>NC_141167.1:10000000-20000000 GCF_055505025.1 Bos grunniens
GATCCCTCTAACAGGTCTCTGCTGTGATGCAGCTTGGGAGGAGGAGAAGGACAGGCAAAGAAAAGCAGAGTTAGGGTGTGTTGACTGATGGCTTTGAAATTTTGGTGAGATTAGATCTGCCTGTTAAACTGCCTGCAACTTGTAGGTGGATTTGGGGAGCCAAGGGGAGGCAGAGGTGTGGAGGTGGGATGGAGCTGTGCTTGCATAAAGAATAGGCACTAAAGGAGACCACTTTCCTGGTTTTTGCTGCAGAATCTGGGAAGCGATTCAGTCTGGACTTGCAGACCATAGGCATATAGTGACCCTGCAAGATGGGAGGGTCTGGGAGGGTCCCTCCCTAGCTCAACGTGGGAACCACTCTCTAGAGACAACCTGTGGACTGGTCTAAGTGAAGGAGAACCCTGGGGATGCCAGACATAGCATCACTTTGTTCACAACTTCATCCTTTTCCTTCAAAACCTTTGCTCAGTTTAGGAATGATGCCATGAAGTTGGAGGGAGGATCAGAGATAAAAAGAAAAAAAAAAAAAAAAACCATGAAACCATGAACAATGAAATGAATTCATTTAAAATGTATTAAAGAACCTGCTTGTTTACATTATTATTGTCCCCAAACTATTTCAGAAGCTTAAACTGACTTTTAAATTTAGCCTCGGGTTTCCCAAACCAACTTTGATCCATTGGAATAATTGACAATTACATGGAAACAAACTTCACTCTAATTGCACTGTCCCTGGTTGAAGCCTCAGGAAGACTAGGCTGATAAAAGACCCATTCGATCATCCAGGCCTCAGAGGCTGGTGCGAGATGACAAGTGAGCACAGTGGGGAGGGCCATCTGATCCCGGCTATTGCTGCTTTGCGTGACTGGGAGGAAGTCCAGCACAGCCCCCTGGGCTACTTTGACACGAGTGTCCAGTGCTTGCTTATTTTGTAGGTAGGTAGGATTTCACAAACAAAAGAACCATGATTTTTTCCTCTTCTTCTAACTTTCCATGTAACCTAAAGTTTGTGACTTCGTAATTCTGGAATTCCCTTTTCCCCTTCTGCAAAATGGGTGAAAAATTTGACCTTGGAGTTAAGTGAAATTGTCTTGAATCATCAAGAGACTCGGGCTCTCCTAGTTAAGCCATTCTATGGTATGTGAACATGAGACATTAATGTCTCCTCTCTGGATCTGAGTGTCCCAATCTGTAAAACTGGGGAGTTGGTGTCCAAACACTCACCTTCAGTGAATTAGTAAGAGTGTATCAGGTGGAAGAAACTTAGGATGGGGGGCATGGCAGGAGGTAGGATTGGAGAGGTGGGGTGGGGTGGGGTTGAATGGGATGCTGGAATATGGACAGTGCCGCCATACTGGGGAGCAACATGGCAGGACTTCATCAACTGAGGAAGCAGATGCCCCCTGACTCCACAATTCTGCAGAAAAATTCTCACACCAGTCCACAGGGATATGCCAGGAATACTCATGGTGGTATGATGTGTGGAGAGGGAGTCGGAGGTAATCCAACTATTCTGCAGAGCAGTGGAAGCAATGGAACCAGATGCATGCACAGCAGAGTGGACAAGAGTTAACACAGGGCCGAGTAGAGAGAGAAGAAACAGGGCAGATCCTGAGCTCAGATCTGTTTAATGGAGATTAAAACAATCCTTACTTTCCAAGGATACATACAAATGAAGGAATATACATTTTAATAAAGTATATTTGTGTGGCTGTCATAATAAGAGGAATGGTGAGAAAGGAGATTGCACATACATAAATGAAATCAGAGGGGCTCTTGTACAGATCATGACACGAGCATCTTTCAGAACAAGGAGTGTGATACCTTGACCCTTTGTACCTGAGATCCAAAAATGACCCCCAAGCAAAACAAAGCAAAAAACCCACATTCACAACATAAGGCATTCCTTGGTTTACCCTGTTGGTAATAGGGAAATTGTTTTGTTTTGCTTTTGTTCTTTTTAAGCAGGAGAGTTCAGTTCAGATCAGTCACTCAGTCATGACCCCGTGAACCGCAGCATGCCAGGCCTCCCTGTCCATCACCAACTCCCGGAGTCCACCCAAACCCATGTCCATTGAGTCGGTGATGCCATCCAACCATCTCATCTTCTGTTTTCCCCTTCTCATCCTGCCCTCAATCTTTCCCAGCATCAGGGTCTTTTCAAATGAGTCAGCTCTCTGCATCAGATAGCCTAAGTACTGGAGTTTCAGCTTCAACATCAGTCCTTCCAATGAACACCCAGGACTGATCTCCTTTAGGATGGACTGGTTGGATCTCCTTACAGTCCAAGGGACTCTCAATAGTCTTCTCCAACACCACAGTTCAAAAGCATCAATTCTTCTGCACTCAGCTTTCTTTATAGTCCAACTCTGACATCCATACACGACCACTGGAAAAACCATAGCCTTGACTAGACAGACCTTTGTTGACAAAGTGATGTCTCTGCTTTTTAATATGCTGTCTAGGTTGGTCATAACTTTCCTTCCAAGGAGTAAGCATCTTTTAATTTCATGGCTGCAATCACCATCTGCAGTGAATTTTGGAGCCCCCCAAAATAAAATCAGCCACTGTTTCCCCATATTTGCCATGAAGTGATGGGATTGGAGTAGTACAATTTTATTTACATTTTAGAAAAATTGTTCAGATGGCTCTGTGGAGAATGGACTGGAGAGAGAAGGTCTGAGGCCTGGGAAACCACTGAGGAGACTGAAGCCAAGTCTAAGACTAAATGGCAAAGCTCGAATGAAGGTCACAATTTGAAGATGGGGAGGGGCAGCTGAGCCTTTAAGGAAGAGAGCGGCTTATGAGCTGGTGCCACACCCAGTGGGTCACAAAGAGAACGCTAGCTCTGGGGTAAGGAAGGGTATGAACCTGTAGATTCAGGGGCAGAGGTGCTGGAAGGGTCAGAGCCTGGGAGAACTCACTGGGGATCCCAGGGCTAGGTGGGAGTCTGGCAGAGGTTGAGCTAAGGGGTGCCCTCCAACAGGGTATCTGGAAACCAGGATGGGTAGGGTAGGCACAGCATGGAGGAGGCACTGGTGTGCTGGAGCCAGCTCATACTGGCTCAGGAATTTTGCAAGCCATTGGCAGCTTGAAATGGCCAAGGTGGAAGTATTTACACAACCAAAATCAGCAAATACTACTACTCAGAGTTCTTTTCCTCAGACAGCTGGTTAGCCAACACACTATCGGAGAGTAAGAGAGAGAGACTGACCCCAGACTGATCCTCCCAGAAGCCCAGCATCCTCCACTCATATTCAGAGGCCCTGGAGCCAGCCTGCACCCAGAGAACAAGGCCTGTGGGGGCGAGGGGAGAGAGGAAAGAGGCCTGGGAAGAGCTCTCAGCAGCAACCAGACTCTGGTACAGATGGGGTGTTCAGGACCAAGCTTTGCCTTCCACCTGGAGCTGGAGGAGATGCTGAAGGAGCTAGGTTGATGCTCATCAGAAAGATGAGAGAACTTGGCTGAGTAATTTTCATAGGTCAATTTTTTAATGGGGGGAGGAAGTGACACCAATAAAATAGACAGTAAATTTTATTTTGGCATATGATGGACAGTCATTAATATTACACTATTGCAGAATCTATAGAACGATAATCTCTGCTTTGCAATTTCTGCAGCAGGTTTGCTGTACTCAGGACAATTTTCATTATGTTCCAGACACTTAAAAGCTATTTCTTTCTGGGAGCTTGGGAACAAAGGGGACATAGGTCCCTTCTCCATCCTAAGTCTTATTTATAATAATGAGAATAATGACATTTTATAAATCCTCCCCATATACCAGAGTGCATGACCAATACTTTACAAGTGTGACCTCTCTAGATTTTTCCCTGTGGGAATTATTATTCTTGCCCTTTACTCTTTTATTTTATGAGAAGTAAAATGGAGGCTCAGAGAGGTTAAGTAACTTGTCCAGGGTCACAAAGCAAAGAGGAAACAGAACTGAATTGAACTCAAGTCAGCCTGCTCTTAACTTATATGTTCTATTTGCCTCTTTTCCCAGATGCCCCTCACTTGGGGAGCAGGCTAGAAAGTCTCTGTCAGACCAGCATCTACCCTTCTATCTCTTCTACGTGTCCCTCTTTTCAGCTCTGAAATTCTCCTTCTTTCCTTATTCCTCTCATTTGAACAACAAAAGTCTAGGCCGCAGTTTCCTGCAAGCTTCTGCGAAAAGATGGTGTTACCTGAGTTGTAAAGGAAGACTCAAGTCTGGCTTCACCCATAAACATGTATGCACCTAATCCAGGGACTGGCAAACATTTTCTTGTGAAAGGCCAGATAGAAAATATTTTTGGCTTTGTGGGTCATACAGTCTTTGTTGCAATGACTCAACTCTGCAGTTGTGTCGTGAAAGCAGCTATAGACAGCATGAAAGTGGATGAGCATGGCTCTGCCTCGATAAAACTTTATTGACAAAAATAAACATTGGGCCAGATTTGGTCTACGGGTCTTATCTGCCTTAGGAAACCAGAGGAAGAGCATCTGCTGAAGGGGCTGCTGATGGAGAAGGCTTTTGGTTGGGTTGCTGCCTAGGGAAGATCAATTTTGGCCACACGTTGTGGGAGCCCTGAAATGGCCAGGAGTCCATTCGAGGGCTCAGGTCACTGAGACAAAAGAGAGTCATTGCAATTTGATTCTTATGTCCTTTGCCTGATTCATATTCTTCTGACTCAGCCCATTTATCAAGGCCTCTGTGACAGGGCTTTTCATCCATTACCCCATGTAATCCTTATGCCATCCTTGCAGGATTAGAGTCACAGCAGTCAGCCTTGACCCTGGGCTTTTAAAACAGATTCTTCTGCTTCAGCCAGGTACAGATAAACTTGGATCTTGGGCATTCCAGACCCTCTTCCACGTGTCCTCCCCGGCTCCAGCAAGCATAGATCTCTTCACCTGGTCCCATGCCTTTCTCACTATGTACCTGCCTCCACCCCTCTTTCCCTGCTTACTCCTTGAACTCTGCCCTGGGAAACACTGGCTCTCACACTGACTCTAGGTCCCATGGACACAACATCAGGCTCACCCATCCTGTCCACTTACCCCGATCTTCAAGAACCCACATTGGCACCTCCTGGACAGTGGCTGACAATCGTCACACAGGTGAACGAGCTCACCCAAGGCCACACAGCCAGCGTAGCAGCTTGAGCCCAGGTACAGCCACTCCAGGCACAGCACTTTGGACACCATCTCGGCTCTGGGGAAAGAGCAAGGACTGGCCCCAAGGTCAGGCTACTCATGTCCAAGGACAATGGTTTGCTCCCTGCCTGGAGCCCAGGGAACCACTGGAAACAGGAGTGCAGAGGAAATGACTTTTCTGCAGCAGAAATGAGCCTCAAAGTTGATTTTCCAGGAGGAATCCAACAAGGCCCTTCAAATGTGGACATCAAGGAGGAAAATCAATCGTCTTTTAAGTTTTCACCTTGATGATTGATCCGCTGCTTCCAGCCCCTTTTTTCTCTCTCTCAAGTCTGTGGATGTGGCCTCTCTCTCACTTCCACATTTTTTCCCCTTCTTATCTTTAAAGTGTGGGGTTTCCTGGTTCTGATCTGAAACCAAAGTACATTGCTCTATGCCAACTGACCAGGTATCCATACCGTGCTATCAAACTTTTTATTCTGTCTAAAAGAAAGAAGCCTTGGGAGCCTTCTAGGAGGGAAGAAAAGAAAACTAGCGTTTGCTGAGTGCGTCTCTACTCTGGAGCCCCTTGTGATATCGCCAGAGTTAATTCTGCCCCCAATCTTGTCCAGGCAGATTTTACTGGCCCCACAACTCAGATGAGGACACTGGATTTAGGGCAGAGAAATAATTTGTAAACATGGCTTGCAGGCAGCGATGAAGAACTGAAATGGGGACTCTGCTCTTCTGCATCCTCTCTGCTGGGGCTGGGAGTGAGCACCCCCAGTGGAATGGAAACCTCAACTGGGCAGCATTAAGACCTCTCTTGATCTTGACCACAAACGGGTAAAAGTATCAAGGAAACTAGCTTCTGAGTAATATAGGAGCCTCAGAGTGCTGTTTATTCATTCAGGAAGCACTGAATACCACCTCCAATTCCAGGCACCATGCCGGCCCTGGAGGAAAAAGAAGTGAACAAGACAGATGTGACCACTTTCTCTCTAGACGTTACAGCCTGCTAGGGAAACTGAGATCATGATACTAAGAGATTGTGACAAAGGGTAATAAGAGATATAATACAATAAGTGCAGGGTGCTTGGGGACACATACCCCAAGCATCTCATCTGAGAGATTATTGGAAAAGACTTGTTGAAGAAGGAGACTGAAGGTCTAAGATCACCAGTTTGCTCTAGGATGGGTGAGAATTAGCCTGGCAAACTGGGGCGGTGAGGGGGCTGTGGGGCCATTGTGCCCCAGTAGATGGGGAATAACATTGAAACTTCAACATCTCCTGCCAAGGACCGTGTCAGTCCCTTAGGGCAGAGACTGTTTGAAGCACCTTTTGCGTGTTAATTCATTTACTCTTTGCAGGAGCAAGTACTGAAGAAGAAAGTGAGGGACCGAAAGGGTTCATTAGACTGGGGCAGAGGCTTAGTGAGAGCGGAGGCTGCAGAGGAAGGTGGGGCTGCAGGTAGGAGCCTTTGTAAACAGCGCAGCCGGAAGCAATTCAGGACACCCAGTTTGAATTTCAGATAAATAAATTTTGATTTTAGTAGGTCTCAAATATTTCCCAGGACACACTTACACTAGCAAAGTATTTGTTGTATTGGAAATTCACATTTTACTGGGAGTTCTGTATTTTTCGTTGTTAAATATGGCAATCCTCCTTTGGAGGCTACTTGGAAGGATTTAGACTTCAACCTCAGAGCAATGGGGGCTCTTGGAAGGTTTTTAAAAGGGGAGTGATGTGGCCAGCTCTGTGCCATAGAGAATTGCATTGGCTGCATTACAGAGACAAGCTCAGAGGCAGGGAGGAAGCTTCGAGGACACACTCTCAAGTCCATGGCAAACCCTTGTCACTCAAGGAGCACCTATCAACCAGGTGTGTTGCTGCCTTTCCCATTCCCAACCCAAAACGCCTGGGTGCCCCTTAAACAGGCACTGGGCACCTACAATGTACCAGGTGCTATCTGGGGGATGAAAACTTACATGACAGGTTACCTGGCCTCCCCCTGCCTCCCAAACTGGGTTCTTAGACCGGGACCATCCAGTGATGCCGTAGTGCAAGAAGTCCCTTGAGGGCCCAGGTTTTGAACAGCAGGTGGCAAAGAAGACCAAGGAAGGCCGGAGGAGGTGAGGCTTGATTTGGGTTTTGAAAGGTGCATCAGGAATTTGGGCCTCTCTGTGACTGCAGTTAAACCTAGATCCTAAATAATGCCCCTTTGGACTGGGCCTGCTGCTGTGTCTCCTCTCTGTGTGGTTAGTTGTATCCTTTACTTTATGTTAAAGAAACTCACTTCCTCTTTCGGTGACTGTTAAGTTCTTCTTGTCAATCATATCACTGTCACCTTGACCATCACCCCCCAGGAGCAGGGGAGAGCGCACAAGGACAGAAAGCAGGGGCACTAGTGAGGGGCAGCAGGATGCCTTAGGGAACTCCAGGTGCTCTCCAGAGTCAGGGCAGAGGGGTGGGGAGGGGAAGCCGGCCGGCGCAGCCGAAGCCAGATCAAGAAAGGCCTTGTTGATTCAGCTAAGGGGAACTTGCACTAAATACTTACAGAGAGCCACTGAAGGCTTGTATGCATGAGGCTGACATGGTCAGTTAAGGTGTTCTGAAGAACAGCTAGAATGACAGCTCTGGCTCCCTTTTAGAGGGTAGTTTGAAAAGAATTTTTGCAGGTGAGAGAACACAGAAGCTGCAGGTCTTGGAAGGAGCTGGCCCGCAGATCAGATGGAGGAGGCACATCCAGGCAGGTGCCGAGCCCACTCCTTTTATCTTTCAGGAAAAAGAGGCATCAAGAGTCAGAGCCTCCCAGAGGAGAGGCTGGGTCCCCATTGTCGCTATTCAAAGGCCTGAGTTCATGTCCAGTAGATTTGATTTTTCCACCAAGGACTTAAGAGATGCTGTAGGGCACAAGTGGTGTTTTGGGGGTACTGGTTTTAAATGAAATAATGATACATTAAAATCAGCCCCCAAATCTAGTAGCTTAAAATGGGACTCCCTTATTTTCAAGCCCACAGTTCAATAGGTTAGCCAGGAGGGGCTGTGCTGGTTGACTGGAGAAGCCCTCCTCCATGTGCCTCATTCTGGAGCCCAGAATGTTCTTGGTATAAGTTGGATATTCCCAGAGGGGTGAGCAGAGTGTGGGATACCTGTTAAGACATCTCATCCTAAGACACAAACCACACACAGTGTCACTTCTGCCCACATTCCATTGGCCAAAGCAAGTCACATGACCAGGTTTACCATCAACAGGGTAGGGGACCTCTCATTTCAGTGGAGGTAGCTGGAGAAGGCAATGGCACCCCACTCCAGTACTCTTGCCTGGAAAATCCCATGGGCGGAGGAGCCTGGTAGGCTGTAGTCCATGGGGTCGCTAAGAGTTGGACACGACTGAGCAACTTCACTTTCACTTTTCACTTTCATGCATTGGAGAAGGAAATGGCAACCTACTCCAGTGTTCTTGCCTGGAGAATCCCAGGGACAGGGAAGCCCGGTGGGCTTCCTTCTATGGGGTCGCACAGAGTCGGACAGGACTGAAGCGACTTAGCAGCAGCAGGGAGAAATTACCTGTGGAGCAAATATTTAAATCTCTAAGTTCTCATAGTTACGGGGGCTTCCCTGGTAACTTTCCTCTCAGACACTAAAGAATCTGCCTGCAATGCAGGAGACCTGGGTTTGATCCCTGGATCAAGAAGATGCCCTAAAGAAGGGAATGCTTGCTCAGTCCATTATTCTTGCCTGGAGAATTCCATAGACAGAGGAGTTTGGTGGGCTAAAGTCCAGAGGCTCACAAAAAGTCAGACATGACTGAGTGGCTAACACTTCACTTTCATAGTTTCTACCGGGGAGCACAAGTGTGACCCAAGGACAAATTTGTCTGGTGAGCACAGAGAAAATTACCAAATGCAGTCGTGCTCCTCAGTGCGCCACGCGAGTCCAGCTGAAGAAGACTAACCTAACTGCAAGAAGTCTAGCTACTTCTCAGTCTTTTTAAGGAGGCCGTCTCAAAGGAAGATCAGAAATGAGGTATAGATCATAAGCATTTTACAGGGAAAAGAGTATGTTAGAAATCATGACTTGATCATGAATGGTGTTCATCCTAGTACTGAGCTTGGGGCTGGTTCACTGGGGGTCTATTCTGACGGGAGGCAGAGGAGCCAATAGGGAAGTGAGTCACCACAGGAAAGACTGGGTGGAGGTGCCTGTGTGGTGAGAGTTCAGGGGGAAAGAACAGAAAGGGAGAGCCTAGCAGAGTGCTTCATCCATTACTCGACATCACTCAGCTTCCATGAGCTTCCGTCTGAGCACAGGGCAAATGGATCTCCACGGGCAGTGAGAAAACCTCAGAGAACTGTTGCTCTATAGTTTCCAGAAGCTTTGGAACCAGGGTTCCCACAGCAACTGGTATGTATCACCATAGGTTTGACTGCTTATAACATAAAGACCCAGTGAAATAAGTCAGACAAGAAAAACAAATACTGTATTCTCTCATTTATGTTTAGAATATAAAAAATAAAAACCAAAGCCAAACTTATAGATAGAACAGATTTGTGCTTGCCAGAGGCAGGGGTTCAGAGTGGGGAAAATGGACTCAAAAGGTATAAAATTTCAGTTATAAGATAAGTAAGTCCTGGAGATGTAATACACAGCATGGAGACTCTAATACAATGCTGTTGTTGTATAATTGCTAAGAGAATAGATCTTTAAAGTGCCCATCACAAGAAATTGTAACAGATGTGGTGATGAATTTTAACCAAAACTTATTGTTTCACAATATATACATATATAAAATCATTATGCTGTACATCTGAAACTAGCGCAGTGTTACATGTCAATCATATCTCTCTTTAAAAACACGAAGATGATGTTTCACATTATAGTAGACAATAGCTATGTGCATTTTCTAAGAACTTATTTAATAAATATGAAGGAAATTAGCTTGGCTTCTATTTAAAAAACAAAAACATAAAGACTCAAAGTTAAAGTGGTATAAACAAGCTGATACGGTGGCTCCATGGGGCCCTTTAGGGAGCAAGTCTTCATCACGCTCAAACTGTGGCTTCTATTCTAAGGCCACCTCATGATCTAGGCTGCTAGAGCTCCAAGCATCACATCAGCTACATTCTGGGCCAAATAAGAAGGAAGGGGAAGGGAAGTACCTTCATACCTTCGTCATTATAAAGGAAGTCTCTGAAGTCTCCCACAGTATTTCAGGTTAAACTTTATTGGTCAGAACTTACTTTCACAGTTACATGTAGCAGCAAGGAGTTGGGAGATAGAGTTTTTCTGCTAAGTGAAAATATGTCTAGCTAGAGGAGTTCTTTTACTTAGAAAAATATGTATAATTGGTATTGGCATCCACAGTCATCCTCTTCCATAAGGAGAAAACACCAGTGTAGATACCACTGATGCTGGGCAGCATCCACCATGATCTTGAATTGGCAGCCATCCTGGTAGCTGTTGCATGTTGGTGTCCTCAGCATCCTTCCCAGTATGAACATGTTTGCTGTTGGTGGTGACAGAAGAAATTTCCACAGTGACCTACATGGATGGGAGGAAGATGATGAACTTTGATAGCTGCCAAAAAAAAACAATATCTGGGGCACATATGGACCATGGCAGGAGACCACCAGGGAGTCCCATAAAGTCTATTAAGTCCAAAGTTTGGAAAACTGCATGTGCCTGAAACTTGAGCTTTTCCCTATTCCTGGTGAGATAGCCCAGGAGACAAAGACTACAAGCCTTTGCCTTGCCCTATTGATGCTTTTCTTGGTCACATGGCATCCCATGTCCTTGGTCTCCCTCCTCGTCACATGGCTTTGCCCCTGCTTCCTGGCTGCCTGGGTAACCAAGCCACGGAAATTGTATCCTGATCCACAGGGACTTCTTAAAGATAAGAGCTGCTTGTGGGACCTGAAATTGTCCTCACGGTGATTTCATTCAAAGTAATAACAGCATCTGATGCTATAGAAAACTCATCCTCATGATCATAAGCATTTGTAATAGCCCATCATCGAGCAAGTGCTTACATTGGAGAGGAATTTCCACGGAGAAAGTCAATCTTTTCAAAAATGTTAATTTTTTTGTGAGGGAATCAAATGAGATGCCAAACTGTCTCTGTCATTATGTTGCCCTTCCCTCCTGAGCACTTACTGCTCTGATCAGTATGACATTTTCACATGTAGCAATGCAGATGGAAAAATTTACCTCCTGATGGAGACCCCTCATTTGCCCATTCATCAACTCTGTTTAAGCAGCTATCGCCTGTTCTGGCTTTACAGTAGGTAGAGCATAGAGGCAGTGGCTCCCAGGCTGAAGGTTTGCCCATTCTTTGGAAGAGATATAAGAGAACTCTCCCCACAATAAAATCAAACCTCTGAGAGACAGTGTTGGAATATGTGAATGAGAAGACTGGGGACACCCATTCTTGATATATTTTCCTTAAGATGGTGGAGTAGAAGGACGTGTACTCGTATTCTCCTGCAAGAACTCCAAAATTGCAACTAACCACTGAACAACTATCAAGAGAAGAATGTCGGATCCCACCAAAAAAAGATACCCCACATCCATGAACAAAGGAGAAGCCCTAATAAGACAGTAAGAGGGGCAAAATCACATTTAGAATCAAACCCCATACCAGCCAGAGATGCTTGAAGGGTTCAAACAAAACCTCGTATGCACCAGGACCCAGGGAGCCCACAAGAAACTGAGCCAGCCCTGCCTTTCAGTGTTTGAGTGTCCCCTGCAGAGGCTCAAGTCAGCAATGGCCCACCACGAGGACAAGGGCTCTGGCTGCACAGACCTGGGAGCCAAGGTGTACGGAATAAGTCCTCTTGGAAGAGGTCACCATTTGCCCCACCATAAGGCCACTGAGCAGATGACCCACAAACTGGAGAACAATTAATTCTGCAAAAGAAGCTCTCACACTGTTGCAAAAGTTCTAGGGCCCACAACAGATTTTCCAACCTGGGAATCTGGCAAAGGGACTGAGAACCTCCAGGGAATTTGACTTTGAAGACCAGTGGGATTTGATTACAGAGCTTCCACAGGACTGGGGAAACAGACTCTCAGAGGGTACAAGCAAAATATTGTGCCCACCAGAAACCAGGATAAAGCAGTATGACCCCACAAAAGACTGAGCCAGAATTGCCTGTGAGTGTCCAGGAGTCTCTGGCAGAGGCTTGGGTCAACAGTGGCCTGCCACGGGGTTAGGGGTATTGAATATAACAGTCCTGGGAACTGTGGCATGCTGGCATAAGTCCTTCTGAAGGAGGTCACCATTACCGCCATTACCCCTACCAGGAAGGAAACATAGCCCCACCCATCAACAGAAAATTGGATTAAAATTTACCGAGCATGTCCCTGCCCATCAGAGCAAGACCCAGATTCCCCCACAGACAGTCTCTCCCATCAGGAAGCTTCCACAAGCCCCTTATCCTTATCAATCACAGGGCAGACAGAATGAAAACCACAATGGCAGAAAACTAGTCAAATTGATCACATGGACCACAGTCTTGTTTAATTCAAATGAAACTATGAGCCATGCCAGGTAGGGCCACCCAAGATGGATGGGTCATTGTGGAGAGTTCTGACCAAACATGGTCCACTGGAGAAGGGAATGGCAAAACACTTCAGTATTCTTTCCTTGGGAACCCCATGAACAGTATGAAAAGGCAACAAGATAGGACACTGAAAGATGAACTCCCCAGGTTGGTAGGTGCCCAATGTGCAACTGGAGAAGAGCAGAGAAGTAGCTCCAAAAAGAAAGAAGAGGCTGAGCCAAAGCAAAAACAATGTGCAGTTGTGGATGTGACTAGTGATGGAAGTAAAGTCCAATACTGTAAAGAACAATATTGCATAGGAAACTGGAATGTTAGGTCCATGTATCAAAGCAAATTGAAAGTGATCAAATGGGAGATGGCAAGAGTGAACATCAACATTTTAGGAAGCAGTGAACTAAAATGGATGGGAATGGGCAAATTTAATTCAGATGACCATTGTATCTACTACTGTGGGCAAGAATCCCTTAGAAGAAATGGAATATCCATCATAGTCAATAAAAGAGTCCAAAATCCAATACTTAGGTGCAGTCTCAAAAAATAACAGAATGACGTCTGTTCGTTTCCAAGGCAAATCACTCAGTATCACAGTAACCCAAGTCTATGCCCCAACCACTATCGCTGTTGAAGTTGAACAGTTCTATAATAACCTACAAGACCTTCTAGAACTAACAGTTTAAAACAAAAATGTCCTTTTCATCATAGGTGACTGGAACGAAAAAGGAAGTCAAGAGATACTTGGAGTAACAGGCAAGTTTGGCCTTGGAATACAAAATGCAGCAGGGCAGAGGCTAATAGGGTTTTGCCAGGAGAATGCACTGTTCATAGTAAACACCCTCTTCCAACAACACAAGAGACGACTCTACACATGGACATCACCAGATGGTCAATACAAAAATCAGATTGATTATATTCTTTGCAGCCAAAGATGGAGATGCTCTATACAGGCAGCAAAAACAAGACCAGGAGCTGACTGTGGCTCAGATCTTGAACTCCTTATTGCAAAATTCAGAGTTAAATTTAAGAGAGTAGGGAAAACTACTAGATGATTCAGGTATGACCTAAATTAAATCCCTTATGATTATACAATGGAAGTGAGAAATAGATTTAAGGGACTATATCTGATGGGCAGAGCCTGAAGAACTATGGATAGAGGTCGGTGACATTGCACAGGAGGCACTGATCTAAACCATCCCTAAGAAAAAGAAATGCAAAAAGGCAAAACGGCTGTCTGAGGAGGCCTTACAAATAGCTCAGAAGAGAAGCAAAAGGCAAAGGAGAAAAGAAAAGATATATCCATCTGAATGCAGTGTTCCAAAGAATAGCAAGGACAGCCTTCATCCAGATGTTTAAGCTGGTTTTAGAAAAGGCAGTGGAACCAGAGATCAAATTACCAACATCCACTGGATCATGGAAAAAGCAAGAGAGTTCCAGAAAAACATCTATTTCTGCTTTATTGACTATGCCAAAGCCTTTGACTGTGTGGATCACAATAAACTCGAAAATTCTGAAAGAGATGGGAATACCAGACCACCTGATCTGCCTCTTGATAAACCTGTATGCAGGTCAGGAAGCAACAGTTAGAACTGGACATGGAACAACACACTAGTTCCAAATAGGAAAAGGAGTATGTCAAGGCTGTATATTGTCACCCTGCTTCTTTAACTTATATGCAGAGTACATCATGAGAAACACTGGGCTGGAAGAAGCAGAAGCTGGAATCAAGATTGCCAGGAGAAATATCAATAACCTCAGATATGAAGATGACACCACCCTTATGGCAGAGAGTGAAGAGGAACTCAAAAGCCTCTTGATGAAAGTGAAAGAGGAGAGTGAAAAAGTTGGCTTAAAGCTCAAAAGTCAGAAAACGAAGATCATGGCATCTGGTCCCATCACTTCATGGGAAATAGATGGGGAAACAGTGGAAACAGTGTCAGACTTCATTTTTGGGGGCTCCAAAATCGCTGCAGATGGTGATTGCAGCCATGAAATTAAAAGACGCTTACTCCTTGGAAGGAAAGTTATGACCAACCTAGACAGCATATTAAAAAGAAGAGACATCAGTTTTCCAACAAACGTCTGTCTAGTCAAGGCTATGGTTTTTCCAGTGGTCGTGTATGGATGTGACAGTTGGACTATAAAGAGAGCTGAGCGCTGAAGAATTGATGCTTTTGAACTGTGGTGTTGGAGAAGACTCTTGAGAGTCCCTTGGACTGCAAGGAGATCCGACCAGTCCAGCCTAAAGGAGATCAGTCCTGGGTTTTCATTGGAAGGACTGATGTTGAAGCTGAAATTCCAATACTTTGGCCACCTGATGCAAAGAGCTGACTCATTGGAAAAGACCCTGATGCTGGGAAAGATTGAGGACAGGAGGAGAAGGGGATGACAGAGGATGAGATGGTTGGATGGCATTACCGACTCAATGGACATGGGTTTGAGTGAACATCAGGAGTTGGTGATGGACAGGAAGGCCTGGCGTGCTGCAATTCATTAGGTCGCAAAGAGTCAGACACAACTGAGCGACTGAACTGAACTGGCACATATATACAATGGAATATTACTCAGCCATCAAAAAGATTGAAATAATGCCATTTGAAGCAACATGGCTGGACCTAGAGATTGCCATGCTGAATGAAGTAAGTCAGACAGAGAAATGGAGATATCATATGACAACCCTAACGCGTGGAATCTAAAAATAAATGATACAAATGTACTTATTTACATAACAGAAACAGGCACATAGACTCAGAGAACAAACTTTTCATTGCTGGAGAAGAGATAAGGAGTTTGGGATCAACATGTACACTCTACTATGTTTAAAATGGGTAACCAACAAGAACCTACTCTATAGTACAGGGAACTCTGCTCAAGGTTATATGGCAGCCCGTATGGAAGAAGAGTTTGGGAGAGGATGGATACAGGTCCTGCTGAGTTGCTCTGCTGTGCACCTGAAGCTATCTCCAGATCGATCTAGACTTCAATGTAAAATAAAATGCTTTTCTAAAAAGTCATTACATTTACAAACTTTTTGCATGTTAAATTGTCCCACTTTGTGAGAATTCCTGACTTTGCCAGATGATTTCTGAGAAATTGTAGTCAACCATAAATTAAACTAGTCAGAGCCAAATTATTTATAAAGCAAAATTATTAAAAAATCCCCTTAACTTTTTACATCAAAAATGTATATGATATGGAATGTGGGTGTACTTACATATGTTTGATGATGATGTCAGGTAGAAATTCCAAAAATGAGTTTCACAGGCCTATGAAAATAGTAAAATGCCTGTCAGTGTGTGGCCTTGGGAGAAATGATTAACTATTAAAAAATCTGTTATACACTAAGATATCTAACTACCATTATGGAAGAGGTTATAGAAATTATGGTAAACATTATGATGTATCATTATAGAAATTCAGTCCATGGGGTCGCAAACAGTCGGACATGACTGAGCGACTGAACTGAACTGGACTGAACTGATGGTAAAATTATGGCCTACTGTGTGCGTGTTTGTGTGCGCACATTCAGTTGTGTCCAACTCTTTGCAACACCATAGACTGTAGCCCACCAGGCTCCTATGTCCATGGAATTTTCCAGGCAAGAATACTGGAGCAGGTTGCCATTTTCTATTCCAAGGGATCTTCCCAACCCAGGGATTGAACCCACACCTCTTGCATCTCCTGCATTAGCAGGTGGATTTTTTACCACTAGGGCCACCTGGGAAGCCCTATGGACTACACTCCCTCTGCCACCAACTTCCAACCCCTCATTTCTGATCTTCAGAGATAAACTACGGTTATATCTGTAGATTTTTTCCAGAACTTTCTACACATAAGCTGGTATACATTTACATATTTGTGTACATACACATACGTGACATACTTTAACACAAAGTTAATCGTACTATAGATATTGTGATATAGCTTACTTTGTTTCTGTACAAATATATATCTTGGTCCTCTTCTCCTACTGATGCACATAAATACATTTTGTTCTTTTTGAATGTTTGCATGGACTATTATGCTCATTCTGAAAAGATTCATAGATATAACAATAGTTTATCCCTGAAGATCAGAAATAAGGGGTTAGGAGTTGGTGGGGGAGGGAGTTCTATTTTCATGTTATAACACTCATCCGAATTGCAAGAAAAATATTTAGTAAGCGCATTGATTAATTTATAATTCTGAGAAACAACAACAAAATTTCAGAAGAGAATAGTCTGCATGCAGACGTGAAAGGAGATGTTTGCAAACAAGGAATTAGCTTTGTTAACCTAGCACTGTCCATGGGGGCACCATGAAAAGTGGCAGAGCTGAGTACCCATCACTACAGAGGTGGGCAGAGGCAGGGGTCAGGATAGTTCAACAGGCTCTCCACAGCCTGCAAGAAATAGCCCTCTGGAATTTTGTCTTTCCTTCCACATTTGTAAAGCAACCTTCTAATTCAGTATAATCTCATGATTCAACCAGTATGTGAGTGTTGATTGTCTTAGTCTCTTGTTGGTGCTATGACAACCACCACAAACCCTGTGGCTTAAAACCATGGAAATTTATTATTTTACAGAAGTTCAGAAGAGAAGAGAAGTCCTAAGTGGGTCCCACTGGGCTAAAATCAAGGTGTCAGCAGGGCTGTGTTTCTTTCTGGAAGTTCTAGAGGAGAATTGTCTTGCCTTTTCCAGCTTCTGGAGATCACACTTATTCCTTGACTTGTGGTCTCTTTCCATCTTTAAAGTCAGCTGCATCTTCAAATCTCTTTCTGATTCTGGTCTCCTCTTCCACTTTTAAGGACTCTTGTAATTACATGTGGATTACAAAATCCAGATAATCTCCCCTTCTCAAAGTGAGCTGATAAGAAATTAGCAACCTTAATTGTACCTGCAACTTTCATTGCTCCTTGCCTTGAAACCTAACATATTCATGGTTTCCAAGTATTAGGACGGGCATATCGGGGGGGGGGGGGGGGGGGGTGGGGAGGGGACATTATTCTGCCTTGTTGTTCATTCACTAAGTCATGTTCAACTCTTTGCCACTCCATGGGCTGCAGCACACCAGGCTCATCTGTCCTTCACTGTTTCCCAGAGTTTGCTCAAATTCATGTCCATTGAGTCGGTGTTGCCATCCAACCATCTCATCCTCTGTTGCCCTCTTCTCCTGCCCTCAGTCTTGCCCCAAATCAGGGTCTTTTCCAATGAGTTGGCTCTTCACATCAGGTGGCTGAAGTATTGGAGCTTCAGTATCAGTCCTTCCAGTGGAATATTCAGGGTTGATTTCCTTCAGGATTGACTGGTTTGATCTCCTTGCAGTCCAAGGGACTTTCAAGAGTCTTCTCTAGCGTCACAAGTTGAAAGCATAAATTCTTTGGCTCTCACTCTTCTATTATGGTCCAACTCTCACATCCGTACAAGACTACTGGAAAAACCATAGCTTTGACTACACAGACCTTTGTCTGCCGAGTGATGTCTCCGCTTTTTAATACACTGTCTAGGTTTGTCATAGCTTTCCTTCCAAGGAGCAAGCATCTTTTAATTTCATGGCTGTAGTCACCGTCTGCAGTGATTTTGGAGCCCAAGAAAATAAAATCTGTCACTACTTTCACTTTTTCCCCTTCTATTTGCCATGAAGTGATGGGACCAGAGGCCATGATCTCAGTTTTTTAATGTGGAGTTTCAAGTCAGCTGTTTCACTCTCCTTTTTAGTTATTCTGCCTACAAGACCAATTAAATGGTAAATGCAGCTTGAGGACCTGAGTTGCTCATAGTTGTTAAAAGACACAATCCCTGTCCTCAGGAGCTCTCAGTTTGGAAAGGAGGCAGAGGCTTGACCACCCATATGGGACATATAAATAGGAAGGCATGGCCGACACCAGTTTTGAGAATGTTAGTTTATCATCCAGGTCAAAGGTATAAAGAATTCAATTTGAAGTGTTGCAGGGTGAGAGCTGGAGCAATTTATTGGAGAGGGCACTCACTGTGTGTCCATCACAGCCGAAGGGGAGGAGAAGAACACCCCCTTACCTTAAGCCAAGTAGAGGAAGGGGTTTTGAGGGGATCTCTTAGAAAGCTTAGTACGTGTCCCTTGGAAATAGAGGAAGACAATGATCTGCTGTCTGACACTCATCTGAGAAACGTAAAGCAAGAGATCAAGGCTTGGCTGATGAGGTGAAGGAGAAAGGGAGAGGCCAGGTTGCACTGAGCCTCGCTACATACCTACCAACCAGGCAGACTGAAGGGGTGGCCAGGGTCCCCCTGAGCCAAGAGGACCCAGGGAAAGAACTGATCTGGAGCCATCTTTGAAAGGAATATCCCCAAGAAGGGTTTCTGGGTTCCACTGAATGTCATCAACCAAGCTCAAAACAATCACGGCAAGTCCAGCAAGACCTTGCCTGCCCCAAACTTCTCTCTCCCTTCCTGCTATATCCCCAGAGGAGCCAAAGACAACTTGGTGGGGTGACAAGGTGGAAGAAATGTGCAGAGAGAGGAAAAGAGAAGAAAAGACAAGCTCCTGCTCTTGCCCGTCCTGTGCTGAAGCCCAGCCCGGGGAAAGGGAAGAAGCTTTGTGTTTTAACGATTGTACGGGACTCGGGAATTTAATTACTAAAGAGAACTCTATTATAAAAGAGTGACCAGTCCAGACTAGGCGATCACCCCAGAGGTGGAAAAGCAGAGATTAAAAGGACAAGTGTGAGAAAGCATTTGTTTTCTACTTTCGCTGGGATCCTGCTCGTTCAGCAGCTAAGTACTCCACTTCTACTGCGGTGAAAAGGAAAAAAAGAGAAATGAGTTTTTTTCTTTCCCTTTCCTGAGAACAAAGAAGATAAAGAGAACAGTGAGCAGGCCTGAATATTTCTAGTTTTCTTTTATTTTCTAACTTTAACTGCTCCTAACTTTGCGTGTCTGAAACGAAGCTTGCTTTTCTGCCCCCTAACTCTGCAGGAGCCACGCTTTGCACCTGTTTTCCTTTCCCTCTCTGCTAAATGCATCCTGTATCTGGTGTTTCACCCTTGCAGCACACTTCCCCTTGTAGCTACATATCATAAAGAGGCCACAGAGACACCAAACTTGCAGACTCAGGAACTTACTGTGTTACTGATGCCAGCCTATGACTGTCTTTGAAACAATGCAAGAGAAAGAAATCAAGATCCTAACACATTTGTCCCTCATCACTGACTCCTGATCATGAGCCCTCATCTTATATCAGCCCCTCGACTCCTTATGGAGTAGGGGGCACAGTTCTTGAGGCAGGAGACTACTGTGTTCCCCTCTCCACCTGCTGAGAATTAAAGTCACCTTTCTATTACCTCCAAACTCTGTCTCCGTATTTTTCATTCAGCTTCAGTGGGCAGAAAAAGCCACGATTTTGGCCGGCAACATTTCCCCACCAACCGAGCCCATGTTGAGCTCCACCTGGCTGGGGCCCTGGCATCCAGGCGACTACTTGTCAATGCCGCCTTAGGATTCAGGTCCACAGTCTGAAATTCGTCCTGCTGAGTGGCCACTCCCATTCCAGTCCTGAAGCCATCTGTGCCTTTTCCTTCAGCCTTAGTGACCAAGATGAGGGCATGTGAGGCTGATTCCTCGTCTCTGGAGGGCAGGCCGAACCTGCTAGAGATGGCCAAAGCAGGGACTGAACCTGAGGCTGAGGCTGAGAGAGCTTCCATTCCACGGGTCCAGGGCACAGGCATGTGTAAGCCATCCCTTAACTGAGCTGCAGGTCTTCTGCTTGTGAAAATTCACCCAAGAAGAGAAGGGTTGAAATCCTAGCTGGGCCTGCCATTCCCAATCTGGCTCCAGTTTCTCTTTGTGATCTCCAGTCTAACTACTCATCTACCTGCGGTCTCACAGAGTCCACACGGGGCAATCAATCAAAGATGATGGTAATAAGAACAATAAGCAGCAGTAACAGTAATAACAGCTAGTATATGTGTGAAGCTTACTATGTGCTAGATCCTCTGCTAAGCGGTTTATGTATATTAACTTTTAGAATTGCCATTCCAATCGTATGAAGTCAGTGATTTTATTATCGCCTCTTTCGTAGCTGAAGGGACTGAGGCACAGAGAGGTTAAATAATTGCCTGAGGTCACACAGCTAGTAAGTGATAGAGTCACTCAGCTCTTCCAGTCCAAGAGCACAGTCCATTTCTTTGTATCATGTTTGATTTCCTTCATAAGTGCTTCATAGTTTTCAGAGTGTAGGTCTTTCATCTCCTTGGTTAAGTTTATTCTTTTTGATGTGATTTTAAATGGAATCAGTTTTGTTTTTTTTTTTGCTTGTTCTTTCTGATAATTCACTAATAGCATATAGAAAAGCTGCAGATTTCTGTATGTTAATCTTGTATCCTGCAACTTCACTGAATTCATTTACTAGTTCTAATAGTTTTTTGGGTGGATACTTTAGGATTTTCTGTATTTTGTCATCTGAGGCTGTCTCTTATTTTCCTAACCTGAAAACCCACATCCTATAAGTTTCCTGAAGCTCTGCCCTTCTGGAAGGAACCCTCCTGCCTGTAGGCTTGGCCTTGGGCAAAGCTGTGACCCATCTATCTGTGGTCATCATGGTGGCTGCAGTCCTAAAACCAACCAGACTTGACAGATACCCTAACAGTCCTTCTACATTTCAGCCCCTGCTCTGTAGCCCACATCATCTTGCTGCAGTGACTTGATCAGGAACTCTGAGGATTTTTTTTTTCCAGTCAGTACAAAGCTTAGTTTGCAGAAATTCAGATGACAATGCAGGAGAATTTGTCACTTCATCCGGGCCAGCATGGAGCTGAAAGCTTGCAGACATATCAGTATGCAAGCATGAACATCAGTACATATATATTTGGCTGGAAAATGCACAGAAACTTCACCCTCAGAACAAAACCCTTAGCCAGAGGGAGGACTTAGTGATCTAAGTAGTGTCTTTTAAACCAGAATCTCCCCGGACCAAAAAGTGGAATTATTCCAAGGTAAACAAATCAGTCCTATTCTTCCAGGGTCAGGCAGCTTTGTGAATTTTAGTGACCCCAGCAACTTGGATAGACTATTAGGGCTCAGCTGTAAATCTGAAAAAAAAATCCTTCTTCCCTATTCAAAAGAAGACCTTTGAAATGACATTGATTATTGTCCCCCTCCCTTAAGTAACATTCTATTTTATTCTTAAATTGTGTGTTTAGTGAAGAAAATTTGAAGGCAAAGGATAAGAAAAAGAAAATTATCACCATTCTCTAACCTCGATAGCAAAACCACTGTTTACAGACTTCTTTCTCTCTTCCACACCTCCACCCTCCCCATCCCCCACCCTGCTTCTTTCTTTCATCATCGATCCTTGTTTTCCTAGGGAAAAACATATGTTCTATATGTTTTTTCACAAAGTCATGTGGCCACATATTTGGTACCCTGCTCACACATATGCTTACAAATTACTGTGAGCATTTAGTAGTGTCCCTTTCTCAAAGTATTGAGAAATAGAATATTTCCTGCATATCAGTAAACAAGGATGCCACAGTCATCAGTGATGACAGCCCTCCAGTGTGAGCTGCTGAGCCCTGAGGGAACTCAGGACAGAGAATACCTGCCGTCTAGCAGCCATCAGACCGCAGCCACTCCTTATGGTGAGTCCTGAGGAAAGGAAACTCAGGAAGTGAAAACACAGGAAACTGGCCCCATACAGCCAAGGGGCCTATCAAAGGAATGATTTCAGTGAGCCCAGACTCTTGCATCTTCTCATGTTTAGAAAAGCATTAAATTCCTTAACTTGGAATATCTGGTTTTCTTTAATTTACAAAAAAAAAGCTTTTGACATTTATACTACTTGTCTTTGTTGCAAAACTTACGTATGACCTGGCTTCTCCCCTTGCCTCCTTGGAGCAGTTCTCTCTGGGTCACTTGAGATGCTTGAAGTCCTAAAAATTCCCACTTTTAGGAACTCTCAATTTTTAGGTTGTGAATTTTTTTTAAGTCAACAACATTCTCTGAGAAACATCATTTTCCATGACTCTACTACATTCATATTATCTCTGTTCTATGACCTGTGTAGCCATCCTTTTTTGCTGGGCATTTGAGTTGTTTTGATCTTCTATCTCTTTATCCATTAAAGTAGAGATAATAACAGGATAGACCTCACATGGCTGTCTGAAGATAAGATGAAATAATGCACAAATTTAGCTTTATTAACATCAGTTTTGACCTATTTTAAAATGCTATAAAATTCATCCTTACCTGTAAGGAGGCACTTCCTGCATGCACTTGGTGCGTGTTTCCCTAGAATAAATTCCTGGGAATGGGATTCATACACTATAAAGGTTATGAACACTTTTCAGGATGTTGACGTATATTGATAACATCTCCACCCATAGGTGTGTAAGAGTGCTTGCTTCTGTGCCCTTTCCAGCACCCAGTGATTATACATATTTTAATCTATTTCAGTTTGACAGTCATGTTTATTGAATTTTAATATCTTTTTTTGAACTTATGATTTGAACATTTTTTATATGTTGATCGGTTACTTGGGTTTCTTCATTGTAATTCATCAATTTGTGCATTTTGCCCAGTTTTTCCAGTTAGGTTTTTTTTTTTTCCTAATTGATATTAATCTCTATATAATCAGGACATTAACCTTGTGTGTGTGTGAGAGACAGAGAGAGAGGGACATCAGTTTCTAGTTTTGCTCATCCTCCTTTAAATTTGATTTATGGACTTTCTGAAAAAAAGGAGTTATTATTATTTTAATATTTATGTACTCAAGCCCTACATTTTATGCTGTTGTGTGTTTTTATCCTTTTGCATTTTGATTTAGAAGTCCCTCTCTGCCCAGAAATGAAGCAAATATTTGGCCTTATTTTATCTTTATTTTATTTTAGTTGTTTTATTATTTTATCTTTTATGTTTAACATTTTAATTAATTTGGTCTTCATTTAGATATGTGCTATGATATAGGGATACAATTTTATTAATTTCCAATAATTAGCAAGTTAATTCACCACAAAATATTGAACAATCTATTTTTTACACAGTAGCACGAAATGTTGCCTTATTTATGTGGGTCTATTCTGGTGATTTCTAGGATATTGCAGTGATATTTTATATCCATACCAGACTCCTTCTATTAATGCACCTTTAAAATATATTTTAATGTCTAAAATTAAGAGCCTTTTTTATTCCACTGCTTCAATTTTTGTTTTGATTCTCCTATGTTTATTCTCTCAGAATAACTTAAAAATCATCTTGCTAACTTTTAAAAAATTTATTTGAATATTTACTAGAATTGTATTGTATTTAAGAGTCAATTAGAAATAAATAAAATCTTTAAAATGTTGAAACTTCTTATCAAGGAACATGGTGTATTTTGACCATGGAATTCACTTTCTTTCATGTTGTAGAGTAGAGTTTAAACTTTCCTGTGATATAAACTTGATGGATTTCAAGTCATAATTTAATTAGAGTCTTTTAATGTTAACAAGGAAGCTTAGCTCATTCACATCTGTTTTAAGAATGAACACTAGGCAGCTTTATTTCTGTTATTTTAAGCTTTTGTTTTTATGCTTACTTGTTATCGTCTTTGTTCTTCTAACATTGTTGTTGCTGCCTAGAAATGAATTTTCTCTGCTCTTCTTGTCTGATGAAATTGAACTTTATATCCTGTTATTTTTTCTAAAATATTGTTTTTAAATGTAAAAAATGACTCTCCTTCATGTCAGAAAAAGAAACTATTATCAATACTTCTTTGTGAAAGAGGATAAATCTAATAAATTTTAAATTCACTACCATCATCCCCATTTCTCAATTAAAGGAAAAATAGAGCATATTAGAATGACTGTTATCAATAAGACAAAAAATAACAAGTGTTGGCCAGGATGTCTGAAAGGGGAACATCTGTGTTCTATTGGTGGGGATGTAAATTGGTGGAACCACTGTGAAAACAGTATGGAAGTTCTTCAAAAAATTAAAATTAGAGACTTCCCTGGTGGTCCAGTGGCTAAGAATCCACCTGCCAATTCGGGGGACATGGGTTCAAAGCTTGCTTAGGGACGATTACATTTGCCACAGAGCAACAAAGTCCATGCAGCACAGTTACCGAGCCCCAGTTCCAGAGCCCACAAGCCACAGCTCCTGAAACTCGCATGCCCAGAGTCCTTGCTCTGCAACAAAGGAAGCCGCCACCGCAAGAAACCTCTGCCTGCGACTGGAGGGTAGGCCCGCCTGCTGCAACTAGAGCAGCCTGTGGGCAGCAGTGAGGACCCAGTGTGGCCAGAAATAAATAACTAAAGAGCAAAGAATATGTCTTTTAAAAATCTAAAATTAGAACTACCATATGATCCAGCTATCCTGCTTCTGAGTATTTATCCAAAGAAAATAAAAATGCTAACTTGAAAAGATATATGCACCCCCATTGCAGCATTATTTACAATAGCCAAGACTTGAAAGCAACTTAAATGTCCATTAGTGAATGAATGGATAAAGAAAATGTGTGTAATATATATATGTATATATACTAAGTTTAGCCATAAATAAGAATGAAATATTGTCATTTGTGACAACATGAATAGACCGCAAAGGCATTATGCTATGTGAAAGAAGTCAGACAGAGGAAGACTCAGGATCTCACTTATATGTGGAATCTAAGGGAAAAAATACACAAGCTCATAGATATGGAGAAATGACTGGTGGTTGTGGAGGTGGGGTTGAGTGGGAGTAGGAGAAGTAGGTGAAGGGGATCAAAAGGTAGAGTTTCAGCTGTAAAATAAATTAGTCATGGGAAGGTTATGTACAGCATAGGGACTCTAGTTAATAATACTGTACTGTATATTTGAAAGCTGCTAAGAAAACAGGTCTTAAAAATTCTCATCACAAGAAAAAAAATTTTGTGATTATGTCTGGTGACAGATGTTGACTCATTGTGATTATTTCCTAATGTATACAAATATCAAACCATTGTTTTGTACACTTGAAACTAATTTAATATTATATGCCACTCATACTTCAATAAAAATATTTTTTAAAAAGAAATGCAGGGTATTGGATCTGGGCTTGGAGGCTTCCCTGGTGGCTCAGACGGTAAAGCGTCTGCCTGCAATGCGGGAGACCCAGGTTCAATTCCTGGGTCAGGAAGATCCCCTGGAGAAGGAAATGGCAATCCACTCCAGCAGTCTTGCCTGGAAAATCCCATGGACAGAGGAGCCTGATAAGATACAGTCCATGGGGTCGAAAAGAGTCGGACACGACTGAACGACTTCACTTCATTTTGTATTAACTTACTTCAAGGTGTTTTTTATATTTGCACATTGTAAAACTTCATTAAAAATAATCATTTGGCTTTAGCTTCATCTTGGTTCTCTAAATCTGAACTTAACTCATTTCTTAAGCAGTAGGCCGTATCTTCAAGTGATATTTTTTTCCATCACCCTCATGGCCCCATGGGAAATGTACTTCTGAGCCCTTTTGTGTAAAAGAAAACCCTTCTGCTGCCCTCAAAGGAATGATAGATAGTCGAGAATGACAATCAGAATTTGCCATCATGCTTTTCCTGTTCTATTGCTCCTTCTTGTCTGGTGTTTGGTTTTATGGAAAGATTCAAAGTTAACTGGATATTCTTCCTTTGCAACGCACTTCTGTTTTCTCTTACATCTGTCAAATCTTTTTCCTTGTCCCTGTGATTCGAAATTCTCATGAAGCTGTCTCTAATTGTTTGTGGTCTGTTTTCCCTTCCCGTTGCTCAGTCTGTCCTTCTGATTGGAGAAAAACCAGAAAATTACTTCCTATGTTTTAAAAAATAATTAATCCAATCACATTTGCTCTAATTTCGTCTACTTCACTTCCTGCCTTGAATTTATTGCCCCGGTAATATATGCCTCTCTATTTTTTAAAGCCTTGTTATTTTCACTTCTTATTTCTTTTCTTTTGAAATCAAGGAGACTTTCCCAAACTTGATTTCCACTGTCTCTTGCATTTCCTGAAGAATCTAACCTGCTGTTCGTTGCTTTCATCGCAATCTTTAAATTAGGCAGTCACGTTCCATTTTCACGCACTTTCTCAAGAAGAACAATGTATGTTGGGTACTTCTTGAGAGCCTGGCATCATGCTAAGTATTGATCATACACTGGTATCTTGTTTAAGCCATGCAACCTTCTTGGAAGAAGCACTCTTTTAAATTCCCCTGTTATAGGAAACTGATGAACTCTAGAATTTTCCCAGGATCACAGTACCAGCAAGTGCGGAGCCAATATTTAGCCAAGTCTTCTCATCCTCACCCTGTACTCTTCCAGTCTAGTTTGTCCTAATTTGTCCTCCCTTCATATTTTCAGGGCTGCCTTTCTGATTTAGATTCATAGATGCAATGACATTTTGAATCTCATCAAGAGGAATATTAAAAGTTGTCTAAAATTATCTCCTGCTCCTTCCCATAATTTTCCTATTTAGGAAGACATATTCTCCAATGTCAAAGATGGACCTCTTCTTTTGAACTTTAACTTTTTTTCCAGTGTCTTGTGATTTTCTCTCCCTTCATTCTCCCAGGGCCAAGGTTGGTTCACTCAGTATTGAAAGTTGAAATTAGTTCTGGCTGAGATGGTCAGGATGGGCCCCTATTCTTATCTGTCAGGTTCAACAAAAGGGAGAAGAATGATCAGGTTTATTATAAATATGCCATATGATCAGAGATCAAGCACTTTGAGGGGAGGATGGAGAGAGGGAGTCAGGAGCTTCAGGATGTTGGGCCTAAACACAAAGAGGTAACCTGGCTGTTTCTGGTGAGGGGCCCTGAAGCACTGGGACACTGGCTCTTGTTTCCCTGGCCCAATCTGATGTCACTGATGAAACCTGTGCCCCTGGTATGTGTCTCCAAGCCCTGGTTGAATTCATACATGCCCCTGAAATGCCCATAGTCCACGCTCACCACCAGGCCTTCTCTTTGAGATGAGGGGAAGGAGCTGATAAGAGTGGAGCTCTGCTAGGATCTCTTTCTTAGCTTAGGAGGGCACTGAAGTCCATTCTTCATAGACTGGGTATTTCATAAAAAAATGTAAACCAGTTTGGTCCATAAAGAAGGCTGAGCACTGAAGAACTGATGCTTTTGAACTGTGGTGCTGGATAAGACTCTTGAGAGTCCCTTGGACTGGGAGATAAAAACCAGTCAATCCTAAAGGAAAGTGTTGAAAGTGAAGTTGCTCAGTCATGTCCAACTCTTTACGACCCCGTGGACTGTAGCCCAACCAGGCTCCTCTGTCCATGGGATTCTCCAGGCAAGAATACTGGAGTGGGTTGCCATTTCCTTCTCCAGGGCATCTTCCCAACCCAGGGATGGAACCCAGGTCTCCTGCATTGCAGGCAGACACTTTAACCTCTGAGCCACCAGGGAAGCCCGACATCTGAAAGGAAATAAAGCCTAAATCAAGCCTAAATATTTATTGGAAGGACTGTTGCTGAAGCTGAAGCTCCAATACTTTGGTCACCTGAAAAAAGAGCCAAGTTGGTGAAGGACCATCTCATTAGAAAAAAACTGTGATGCTGGGAAAGATGGAGGGCAGGATGAGAAGAGGGTGACAGAGGACGGATGTTTAGACAGCATCACTGATTCAATGGACGTGAAGTCTGAGCAAGCTCTGGGAGATAGTGAAGGACAGGGAAGCCTGGCGTGCTTCAGTCCATGGGATCCCAAACAATCGGACATAAACAATGATAACATAAACCAGCTCGTGTTGTTTTACATGAACCCTTCAGTATGTCCCCACCACTCATCATGTAAAATCCAGACGCCTCCCCATAGCCTGCAGGGCCTTCGTGACTTGCCCTTTTTGCCTTCCTGGCCTCCTTTCACACTATTCCAGCACTCTCTGTGCACACCCCAGCCACTCTGCCCTCCTTCCTGTTCTTCCAGCATGCCAGGCTGCTTCCATTTCAGAACCCGGTGGGAATCTCCTTGTGAGCCCTCCCACAACTGGCTCCTTCTTATTGTTCAGGTCTTAGCTCTGAGCTTGCCTCCCCTGAAAGGCTTTCCTGACCCCTGTGGAGATAACTTGCTGCCCCCACCCACACATGGTGCGCCCCCAGCCCCACGCACACCCTCCATGGAGTCCCACAGCAGCTCTTACTCTGAAATATCTGGTTTCTATCTATGTTTATTAGGTTTCAGTCTCCCTTGAGAACAAGAAGTGTGCCTTTCAGGTTCTCTCCTCCATGTTCCCAATACCTAGAGTGATGCTTGGCACTTTTTAAATGCATGAATGGATTGTAACCCATTGCTTTGCAGGAAGAGGCAGCTCTTCTTCCATCTGGGCCAGTCTGCCTTCTATCTCTCAAATATCCCCTTACATTCCCATCTTGTTGCCTGCTTTACAGGGCCAGTGCATGCTCTCCCTGTGTTTATATTCCACTGGTGATTTTAACCTGACCAGAGGTGGAAGGAGGGAGGTGGGGGTAGGTGGAATCTCTGAGAGGTCTGGCTTTCCTGCAAGTTCAAACTGAATCTAAATCAAATCCTTTCCCTCTTTGCCTGACCTCAGAGGTCATGTTCAAGAAGTCAGAGATCTTTGGGGAACTGGATGAGGCACAGTTCTGCCTGGACTGACACCCAGTGGACCAGGTGACTTCTTGGAGGGGCCTTCATACCCAGGCTCCCTACCACTGTTCCAGCGAGGAGGGTTCCATCAGCTGCTGCAGAGAGTCTCTGGGTCACTTTGAGGAAATCAACTCTCATCACACAGCAGGCATCCCTTTGTGCCTGGTGTGTAAGCCATCAGTGAGAAGTTGATGCACCCCCCTACTCAGTACCCTCCCTAAACGGAAGCCCCCAACCATTCCCTGGAGAAACTTGACACACCGTTTTCTGAACAAGGACTCCAGGGAGGCCCGAGTACAGATGCAAGGTCTCTGCTCTGCCCAGCATGCACAGAGCAGAGCTGGGCATGCATGGATGAAAGCTGAATCCCAAGTTCGTAGATTAATAAACTCTGAGCTGGAGGAAACATAACCATCTCACCTAGGCTCCTCACTTTATAGATGAGGCAGTTCCAGCCAAGAAAAAGGAAGAAATTTGCTCCCAGGCTCATATGATAAGCATCTGGCCACTTCATCCCTAGTTTCCTGATTGCAATCCAGAACATTCTTACTCCCCTGTGCCTCAGTTTCCCCAAAAGTGCAGGATTCCAAGCTAGGGAGAATGGAAAGCAGCAAGTGTCTGTGACCCCGTACCTCCGGGCTTGCCATCCCACAGTTCATCCCCCAG
Organism: Bos grunniens; assembly: GCF_055505025.1. NCBI lineage: Eukaryota > Metazoa > Chordata > Mammalia > Artiodactyla > Bovidae > Bos > Bos grunniens. Next base: position 10,029,875 of record NC_141167.1, read on the forward strand.
GAAGCCGACAGGCTGCACTAACTCTGTCCTCCTCTGCTCAGGGAGGCCAGGTCCCTTTGCAAGAAGGGGGAAAAGCCTGCTGGGACACTGCAGAAGGCCAGAGGGAGGGCATTGGTCAGCATCGAAACAGGTGCAGCCTAAAGCTTGCTGTGGCTGAGTGGCCTCGCCTTGGTCTGCTGATGTGAGGGGCTGACTCACAGAGGCGGGGAGCTTTGGATTTGACTCTGGGCAGAGTGCGATTAGCTCAGTTCTGACTCATGCAATGATGTCAGGACAATTCCAGGGCACATAATCAGGCGCTCTGGAGAAGAAAAATGGTCATCATTACCAGTCGGGGAGGAATATTTCAAACACCTTAAATCGATAAGGCTTAAAATTGGGGGTTGTTTCTCCTCCTTTCTCAAGGCAGAAACTGTCATGGAAAACCCCAGGGCTGTAAAGCCTAACCTTCTTTTAGCAGGAACATGTCCAAGGGCCTCTGAGGGAGAGGAGCCTGGGGAGAAGCCCGGGGTTAGGAAGCTTTGAATTTTAAGTGGGGTCTGAGTTCTTACCCACAGTTTAGCAGGGCCCATCCAAAGAGTGCAAGCTGCCCATTAATCTCCATCACAACATTTCATTTGGGGGTGCGCTAAAGAAAACCACCTGATTGGCAAAGAGTAAACTCACTTAATAGGCTCTCTCCCTGCCAGACATAGATTAAAAGTGATTTTTTTTTTTTTTTTGCCTAAATTACATTTTATTTTCTCACCAGCTGCTAACTCTCTGAGACAGATTGGGAGATAAATTATCACAGCAGTGAATGAATCTAATTTTTCAATATAATTCACGGTAATTCTATATTTTCCACACAAGATGGAAATAGAACTGGCTCTTTGCCAAGAGCCAAACTTTCAAAAAAACACAATATCCTGGACTCCCAGAAGTCTATGAGTTTGGAAGGTATAGACTGAGGAGCTGACAGAAACTGAGCTGACAGGGAGGGGATCAGGGAGAAGGAGAGGGGTAGAAAGAAGGACAGAGCAGAGAGGGAGACACATGTTTTTAGGTGCTTCCATCCTTCTCTCAGCTCATGACGACCTAACCCCACAAGCCCCCTTTCATCTTCCACAATCTTGGCTTGTCACTTCTTTCTGGAATGTTCTTTCCCTGATTTTTTCATATAGCTGTTTCCTGTTCATCATTCACGTTATGCCTCAAAAGTCACCTCCCCAGAGAGGCTATCCTTGACCGCTCAATAGGATATAGTCTCCTGCCCCCATCACCTTCTATCCCTCGAGCCCATTTTGTTTCCTTCACAGCACTTCCCGTTGTCTGAAATGGCGAATTTGTTTTCCTTTGTTAGTGTCTGTGTCCCTCCACAGAATATGAGTATCCCAAAGAGAGGGCCCCTCCCAGTCTTGCTCACTGTATACCTGGCACAAGGTGGACACTCCATAAATATTTGTGGACTCTGAATTATGAACAGTAAAGGAAAGGAGAAGAGCAGAATTTATTGCAAACACCTCATCAGGTGCTTAGTCCCAACGGCACAGTGAGGGTGTCATGTAGCAATTTGTTATTGTTAGCGGGTTATTGATGGGAATGTGGAAGAGGGAATGGATAGAGCAGCCCTTGCTCAGGCAACCTGGCTTGGCTGTGAGCTTGACTGCACCTTGCGTCAGTGAATAATTTCTCAAGGTTCGTTTTTCTTCCACAGGGCCTTCTCCTGCCAATAAAATTAAAAATGGTAACTCTTAGGAAGGTTGTTTACTAACCAGCCTTTCCCAATAAGAATCAGACTGAATACAGCTGGGGCCAGCCTGGTGCTGCCTGACCCGCCTTCCCGTCGCCCCTGGTGACCTGAGACAAGGGCCTGAGTACCTGTCTGGGCAGCTGGACCTCATCATTGGGTCCAAATGAGCTTAAATAATTGAAGGAAGCAGCATCTGCCGTAAGGGAGAAATGTGGCCGTTCTTGTTTGCTTTAAAGAGGCTGAGACCAGATCTGCCTTGGATCTGTAGGGAATATAAATGATGCAATTAATTCCCTGTAATTTACAAGTCGTCATTTGCACAGAGCTCTGCAAGAAAGGGGTTGGAAATCATATAGTGTATACTGTGGGCTCTGGGGCATCCCCATCATTCTCTCTATCTGTGGAAAATCAGCCCAGTCTTGAGGGTTCAGCTCAAGTGCTGGGTCTGCAGAGCCTCCCTAGCATGCACTCCTCCACCCCAGTTTACCTAGTCTCCTAGGGTCATTTCACCTGCATTTAGCCCTCGCTTCAGTTTTGCCTTCAATTATGGTTGTTTGTTCCTGTCTCTTTCAGTGAAAACTCACTCAAGGCTGAGACCACATCTAAAACATCTTGATGGCTTCCCTTTCCTCTCGAGCACCATTGCTCTTTCTTTGTCTATTGTATATAATCAATAAATATGTACCACGTGGCATTACCTGGAAATAAGGCTGGCTAGCCACTATCTGCTCTGCTCTGCCCACCCAAGGACCATGGGTATTAGAAAAAGAGTCCTTGATGAATTCAGTGAACCAGAGAGGGTGGAGAGAAAGAAGGGTTATTTATTTCTTTCTTTAGCGGTGGAAGTTTCTCATTTTTGTGCCAGTGTGAAAATAGTATCTCAATGTTCAGCTGAAGCTCCCCGCTTTCCTTCTCCTCAGTTCATTTCAAAAGAGGCTGACCCTAGCCCTAGTCCCAGGGACAGAATGTGTGACTCAAAGCCGAGCCAACAAGAGCCCTACACTGCTGAGGCTCAGATCACAGAACCAATGGGCTTCTGGTGTGATTTCTGGGCAGGGCAGGGTGTATTTGTCAGCTGCATCTGACACTGAGAGGAGTAAGCTCTGGAGCGGCTGCCACCACGAAGGTATCAATAGGAGCTTGAGATCAAACATACAACCCAGGAGAAAGCAGAATTAAGGATGACAGTGAGACACGAAGCCCAGAAAACATCCTTTGGGCCTTGAATCCAATTACACCTGAATATGACTTTTCTTCCCCTGGACTTTTCAATTATGTGAGATGGGTTGTTTGTCACTTGCAATAGAAATGCCCCACACCCTGACTAGTATAGCCTTCATGCCAGCACAGGTGAACTGTGACCGCAGTAATGACTCGGGAAGAGTCAATCGATGTAGTCAAGGAAATGTTCAACCTCACTTATCATCAAAGAATAGCCAATTAAAACAATGAGATAACATTGTTTGCCTGGAAACCTGGCAAAGATTAAATGCAAAGATAATGCTCCGTGGTGAGTAGATAGATAATGTTTAATAAGAGTGCTATGGAAAGGGTATTCATAAACTGCTGGAGGGAGGGTAATTCGGAGAATGATTCATAAATGCATATTAAAATCCTTTAGAACATGCAAACCCTTTACCTGAATCTAGGAAAGTGTGGTAAAGAAATAAGAAAGTGTGTGCTTAGCTAACAGAATAAACACATACAGTAGGTGTTTCTAAAACAGTGAAAAATGGAAAATAATTTGAAAGTCTAACAAGAAAGAATGGGAGAAGTAATTCCGATGCATTCCACAAAATTATGTATTTATTAAAATTCTGTTTTACAATAGAATTTATTTTGGAGAAAATATTTTTAATATATGATAAAGAAGCAAATAAAATATTAAAACACATATAAAAAAAACAAGATAGACCTTCTGGAGGAAGAGATTAGAAGTATTTAAAATTTTTCTTCTTGTTTTTAAATTTAAATTTTGGTTTGATTTCTGCTATACATCAACATGAATCGGCCATAGGTGTACATATGTCCCCTCCCTCTTGAACCTCCCTCCCACCTCCCATCCTTTTCCACCCTCTAGGTTGTTACAAAGCCCTAGTTTGAGTTCCCTGAGCTAATTTTTTTTCTTCTTTTGTATTTTCCCAATTGGCTCAGGTTTCCAAAGATTGCAGTGAAAAGAAAAAAAAAAAAAAGGAATGCTGCTGTTGCTGCTAAGTCGCTTCAGTCGTGTCTGACTCTGTGCGACCCCGTAGACGGCAGCCCACCAGGCTCCCCCGTCCCTGGGATTCTCCAGGCAAGAACACTGGAGTGGGTTGCCATTTCCTTTTCCAATGCATGAAAGTGAAAAGTGGAAGTGAAGTCGCTCAGTCGTGTCCGACTCTTCGAGACCCCATGGACTGCAGCCTACCAGGCTCCTCCGTCCATGGGATTTTCTAGGCAAAAGTACTGGAGTGGGGTGCCATTGCCTTCTCCAAAAAAAAGGAATAAGTTTTTCTTTTTCCCTTTCCTGAGAATGAGGAGGATGAAGAGAATAGTGAGCAGGTCTGAAGTTTCCTAGTTTTTTCACTTTGAATGCTAAGTCTGTTAAGTCACATCCCACTCTTTGCAACACTATGGACTATAGCCCTCCAGGCTCCTCTGTCCATGGGATTCTCCAGGCAAGAATATTGGAGTGGGTTGCCATTTCCTCCTCCAGGGGATTTTCCCAACCCAGGGATCGAATTCATGTCTCTTACATCTCCTGCATCGACAGAAGGGTTCTTTACCACTGGCGCCACCTGGGAAGCCCCGAAACTGAATCTACCGAGAGTGAGGTAGATTACTTTAACTTCTCTTAACTCCGCATGTCTGTAACTAAGTTTGCTTTTCTGTCTCCTAACTCTGCGGGAGCTATAATCCACATTTTTCCTTTGACTCTATGCTATCCCCTCTCTGGTGATTATGCTTACAACACCCTTCTCCTTGTAGTTACATATCAGAAAGCAGGCCGCAGAGCCACCAAACCGCCAGACTCAATTACTATGCCAGTTTATAACTGTCTTTGAAACAACGCAAGAGGAAGAGATCAAGATACTATCATCCTTGCTCCTCATCACCGACTCCTGACTGCCGCCCTTACAGGCTTCCAGGTGGCCCTAGTGGAAAAGGAAAGTGAAAGTCACTCAGTCGTGTCTGACTCTTTGCGACCCCATGGGCTATACAGTCCATGGAATTCTCCAGGCCAGAATACTGGAGTGGGTAGCCTTTCCCTTCTCCAGGGACTCTTCCCAACCCAGGGATTGAACCCAGGTCTCCAGCATTGCAGGAAGATTCTTTACCAGCTGAGCCACAAGGGAAGCCCACCTGCTTGTAAATGTAGGAGATATAAGAGATGCGGGTTCAATCCCGGATGTGGAAGATCCCCTGGAGAAGGTCATGGCAACTCACTCCAGTATCCTTGTCTGGAGAATCCCATGGACGGAGGAGCCTGGCGGGCTATGATCCATAGGGTCGCACAGAGTCAGACACGACTGAGGTGACTTAGCACACACACATCCTCTCTCTGTTTCCTCTTACCCTGCTCTAGGGCACTTAGCAATATCTGGAATCATAATTTAAATAAATATACTTTGGTTCATTGTGCACCTCTCCCATTTAAATGTTAGTTCCTTGAGGACAAATGTGATTTTTAATTTACCATTGTTTCGCCAGTACCTGGACTTCCCTGGTGGCTCAGCAGTAAAGACTCTGCCTACAATGCAGGAAACATGGGTTTGATCCCTGGATCGGGAAGATCCCCTGGAGGAAGAAATGGCAACCCACTCCAATATTCTTGCCTGAAAAATCCCATGGACAACTGAGCACTCACATCAGTACCTAGAATTGTCTGGAACCTAGTAGACACTCAGTAAATAGTTGTTGACTAAATGAATGAACCAAAACTATTTTTATCTATTTAAATTTTTTTTCCTTTTGATTTTCATAGACTATATACATTTAAACATTGTATACTGTATAATTTTTAATCATTTAAGTTCAGTTCAGTTCAGTTCAGTCACTCAGTTGTGCCCGACTCTTTGCAACCCCATGAATCGCAGCATGCCAGGCCTCCCTGTCCATCACCAACTCCCAGAGTTCACTCAGACTCAAGTCCATGGAGTCAGTGATGCCATCCAGCCATCTCATCCTCTGGCGTCCCCTTCTCCTCCTGACCCCAATCCCTCCCAGCATCAGAGTCTTTTCCAATGAGGCAACTCTTCACATGAGGTGGCCCAAGTACTGGAGTTTCAGCTTTAGCATCATTCCCTCCAAAGAAATCTCAGGGCTGATCTCCTTCAGAATGGACTGGTTGGATCTCCTTGCAGTCCAAGGGACTCTCAAGAATCTTCTCCAACACCACAGTTCAAAAGCATCAATTCTTTGGCACTCAGCCTTCCTCACAGTCCAACTCTCACATCCATACATGACCACAGGTAAAAACCATAGCCTTGACTAGACGGACCTTTGTTGGCAAAGTAATGTCTCTGCTTTTGAATATGCTATCTAGAACATAACATTAAAAAACAACTCAGGGACTTCTGTTTTCCACTCCAACACATAAAGAGCTTGGAGGTTGCATTCATCTCACAACAAGAAAAAAGCTAACAAAACTGAAATCAACAACTCTTCTTAGATTAGTCAAAGAATTATGATCACAAGCCAAATGATCCCCCTTCAAAGCTGGAGAGACAAGGGAATAAAGAGAATCACAGCTTACTGGAAGTGGAAATTTCAGGAGCCAAGGAAAAGTAGGGGAAAAACAATTCTGTGACTGATAACACTGCTTGAAGCTTCAGTTCAGTTCAGTTCAGTCGCTCAATTGTGTCCGACTCTGTGACCCCATGAATTGCAGCACGCCAGGCCTCCCTATCCATCACCATCTCCTGGAGTTCACTCAAACTCACGTCCACTGAGTCGGTGATGCCATCCAGCCATTTCATCCTCTGTCGTCCCCTTCTCCTCCTGCCCCCAATCCCTCCCAGCATCAGAGTCTTTTCCAGTGAGTCAACTCTTTGCATGAGGTGGCCAGAGTATTGGAGTTTCGGCTTCAGCATCAGTCCTTCCAAGAACACCCAGGACTGATCTCCTTTAGAATGGACTAGTTGGATCTCCTTGCAGTCCAAGGGACTCTCAAGAGTCTTCTCCAACACCACAGTTCAAAAGCATCAATTCTTCGGCGCTCAGCTTTCTTCACAGTCCAACTCTCACATCCATACATGACTACTGGAAAAACCATAGCCTTGACTAGATGGACCTTTGTTGGCAAAGTAAAGTTTAGTGGGATCTAGTTTGAGAGTTAAAACTCCTGGGAGCCCAGTCTTATGGAGCTCCCACACATTTGTGTTTTCAATCCAGGAGCCCCACCAGGTTTTCATTCTGAAGATCATAGAAAAAATTCCCTCTGCTTCTAGCAGGTGGAAGGGGAAGTAACTATTTTGAAATATGCCTAGAATTTTTTTTTTCACCTGCCCTCAAGGGAAACTATCTTAATAGAACCTCAGCTGCCTTGTAACCATCTAATATGAAGAGCCAACTCATTGGAAAAGGCCTCGTTGCTGGGAAAAATTGAGGGCAGGGGGAGAAGGGGTGGAAAAGGATAAGATGGTTGGATGGCATCGTTGACTCCATGGACATGAGTTTGAGCAAACTCTGGGAGATAGTGAAGGATGGGGAAGCCTGATGTGCTGCAGTCCATGGGGTCACAAAGAGTCAGACACGACTGAGTGACTGGACAATAAAAAACAGCAGTTACCTGGAGGAAGGAAAACACCCACCTTCCCCCATTCTACACTTTTTGTCTTGCGTGAGTGGAGAGTGAACTGAGAAGCACTTGTGAAGGTCACAACCCTGGGACACAGGCCCCTAAGACACTGTGACCTAATCGTAGAATTACAGAATACTTCTCTTTCCCCTGCACATCATCGCCATGATAGAGTTCCTGTATAACAGTAGAGGATTACAGAAGAAAAACTGCAAGCCTCAAACCCTATTTAAGAAGAAGTTTCTAGAAAAACACAAAGACAACTGTGGAGACAAAAACAAGGACACTAGAGAAACTGAAGGCTTAACTCCCACAATTATAACAAGTATTAAACACAGTATAACTTGATAAAATAAACTCCCACACTAAAAGTTTATTTACCTCAGTTCCTGTTACCCACCTGTATGGGTACGACCAGCTTTCAGCAAAAAGTTGAGTCATGGTAAAAGGTAAGAAAAAGGCGTTTCTCAGCAAAAGAGACACTGATGTATAGAACAGTCTTATGGACTCTGTGGGAGAGGGAGAGGGTGGGGAGATTTGGGAGAATGGCATTGAAACATGTATAATATCATGTATGAAACGAGTCATCAGTCCAGGTTCGATGTGCGATACTGGATGCTTGGGGCTGGTGCACTGGGACGACCCAGAGGGATGGTATGAGGAGGGAGGAGGGAGGAGGGTTCAGGATGGGGAACACATGTATACCTGTGGCGGATTCATTTTGATATTTGGCAAAACTAATACAATATTGTAAAGTTTAAAAATAAAATAAAATTTAAAAAATTAAATTAAATTAAAACTAAAACAAACAAACAAACAAAATAAAAAAAAAAAAAGAAAAAGGGGTTTCTGTGGTGGCTCAGTGGTAAAGAATCCACCTGCCAATGCAGGAGACATGGATTTGATCCTGATCCAGGGAGATACCATATGTCACAGAGCAACTAAGCCCATGTGCCACAACTATGGAGCCTGTGCTATAGACCTGGTGAGCCACAGTATTCAGTCACATGCCACATGTGACTGCATGCCTGCATGCCCTAGAGCCCATGCTCCACAACAAGAGAAACCACTGCAATGAGAAGCCTGCGCCCTGTGATCAGAGAGTAGCCCCCACTCTTTGTAAATAGAGAAAAGTCTGCTGCTGCTGCTGCTGCTGCTGCTAAGTCACTTCAGTCATGTCCGACTCTGTGCGACCCCATAGACGGCAGCCCATCAGGCTCCCCCGTCCCTGGGATTCTCCAGGCAAGAACACTGGAGTGGGTTGCCATTTCCTTCTCCAGTGCATGAAAGTGAAAAGTGAAAGTGAAGTCGCTCAGTCATGTCCAACTCTTAGTGACCCCATGAACTGCAGCCCACCAGGCTCCTCCATCCATGGGATTTGCCAGGCAAGAGTACTGGAGTGAGGTGCCATTGCCTTCTCCAGAGAAAAGTCTACACGGCAACAAAGACCCAACACAGCCAAAAATAAATAAACTTTTAAAATTATTTAAGAAATAAACAACTAACTTGTTCTCTCAGAAAGCATGAAATAAAAATAAAAGACAAGGGGAAAAAACAGTCCAAAGAGAATAAAGCAAGCATCAAAATTAGAACCAGGTATGACAGAGATTTTTGAATCATCAGACCAGGAATTTTAAATAACTAAGATTAACATGCTAAAGACTTATGGGAAAAGTGTATATTACGTAAGAACAGATTGTTAATATTAGCAGGTAAATAGAAATTCTAAGAATCAAAAAGAAATGCCAAAAAATCAAAAACACTGTAATAGAAATTTTAAAATGCCTTTAATTGTCTCAGCAATAGATAAGACATACCTGAGAAAAGAATTGGTGAACTTTAAGAGAGGCTAATATAAACTCCCAAGACTGAAATGTAAAGAAGAAAAAGAACGAAATAGATTTAACAGAATACCAAGAACTGTGGGACAATAACAATAGGTGAAATATATAGGTAATGTAAATCTAAGAAGGAGAAGAAAGAGAGAAAGGAACAAAAGAAAGGTTTGAAGTAATAACAGAATTTTCCAAGATTAATGATAGGCATCAAACCACAGATCCAGGAAGCTCAGAGAATACCATATAGGATAAACACCAAATAACACACACACATACACACACACACACACAGAGGCATATCATATTCAAACTGAAAAGAAAAAAGAAAATCAAAGGCAAAGTGAAAATCTTGAAAGAAGCCAAGGGGAAAATTTAAAGTGATAGAGAAAGATATGCCATCTTAATCCAAAGTGAAAGTCAAAAAAGCTACATTAATTTCAGGCAAGAAGACTTCAGAACAAGGAAAATTATCAGGGATAAAGAAGGGGGCATTACTTAACGACAAAGAGGTTAATTCTCAACGAAGACACAATATTTAATGGGCATGCCCTAACAACAGAGTATCAAAATACATAAGGCAGAAACTGATATAAGTGCAAAAGGAAATAGACAAAGACACTATTATAGTTGGAGACTTCAACCTACCTCTAACAGCAATTGACAGATCTTGCAGGGAGAAAAATCAGTTAAAAATAGCTGAACTGAATAGAACCATCAATCAACTATCTTTAATTAATATTTATAGAATATTTCATCAAACAACACCAGAACACATATTCTTCTCAAATTTATGTGAATACTCATCAAGATAGATAACATTCTGGTCCATAAAACCTATCTCAACAAATTTAAAATAACACAAATCATACAAAGTATGCTCCCAAAGCAAAATAAATACCAGAAAGATAGCTGGAAAATTCCAAAGTATTTGGATACTAAGCAACACAATTTTAAATAACATATGGATCAGAAATCTCAAGAGAAAAACTTTGCTCCTCATGCAAATCCCTGTTAATTATGAAAAATCTAGTTCATGTTGTATTTGTCTAACATTCATGAGTTATTGCTTTTATGGCCTTAAAATTCAAGGATTTTAGGAATGATTTTCATTAAATTTAATGGTGTTCGGAAACTGATTTGAAGATGGGAGTAATTTCTCATTGAGTCCTGAATACTCATTGGAAGGACTGATGCTGAAACTCCAATACTTTGGCCACCTGATGCAAAAAGACTGATTCATTGGGAATGACCCTGAAGCTGGGAAAGATTGAGGGCAGGAGGAGAAGGTGACCACAGATGGTTGGATGGCATCACCAACTCGATAGACATGAATTTGAGTAAGCACCGGGAGTTGGTGAAGGACAGGGAGGCCTGGTGTGCTGCAGTCCATGGGGTGGCAAAGAGTCGGACATGACTGAGTGACTGAACTGAATTGATATTGAGTTGATTTTATTTAGATAATACATTTCATTTCTTTCTACTTAATTGGACAGGAACACGGTGACAACTTTCCTTTAGTTATTGTGTCTTTCACTTCTTTTAAGTGACATTGTTAGACTTATTAACTGTGACAATTTGATCAGGTGAAAACATGGAGAATTCATAAGTCATTGGGTTGTTTATATAAAAAAGAAAAATTTAAATATGAATGAATTAAACTGAAAATATAGCACCATAATTTGTGGAATACAGCAAAATTCATGCTTAGATATTTAAAGCATTGTATGCATATTACCCAATAATAAATATCTAAAATCAATCATCTAAGTTTTCACTCTAGAAAACTAAAGAAGAGTAACATAAATCTTCACTTCAGTTCCGTTCAGTCACTCAGTCGTGTCCAACTCTTCAAGACCCCATGAATCACAGCACGCCAGGCCTCCCTTTCCATCATCAACTCCCCGAGTTCACTCAAACTCATGTCCATCGAGTCAGTGATGCCATCCAGCCATCTTATTCTCTGTTGTCCCCTTCTCCTCCTGCCCCCAATCCCTCCCAGCATCAGAGTCTTTTCCAATGAGGCAACTCTTCACATGAGGTGGCCAAAGTACTGGAGTTTCAGCTTTAGCATCAGTCCTTCCAAAGAACACCCAGGACTGATCTCCTTTAGAATGGACTAGTTGGATCTCCTTGCAGTCCAAGGGACTCTCAAGAGTCTTCTCCAACACCACAGTTCAAAAGTATCAATTCTTCAGCGCTCAGCTTTCTTCACAGTTCAACTCTCACATCCATACATGACCACAGGAAAAACCATAGCCTTGACTAGACGGACCTTTGTCAGCAAAGCAATGTCTCTGCTTTTCAATATGCTGTCTAGGTTGGTCATAAATTTCCTTCCAAGGAGTAAGCATCTTTTAATTTCATGGCTACAATCACCTTAGTGAGAGATTAGTCACTCAGTCATGTCTGACTCTTTGTGACCCCATGGATTGCAGCCTTCCAGGCTCCTCAGTCTATGGGATTTTCTGGGCAAGAATACTGGAGTGGGTTGTCATTCCCTTCTCCAGAGGATCTTCCCAACCCAGGGATCAAACTTGGATCTCCTGCATTGCAAGAAGATTCTTTACCATCTGAGCCACAAGGGAAGCCCCTAATATAAACCTTAAGCAAGAAAAAAATAAATAAATAATAGAAACTAGAGCAGAAGTCGATAAAAGTGAAAACAGGAAAACAATAAGAAAAAAAATTTTTTTAAGCTGATTCTTGCAAAAGATTAATAAAATTGATAAACCTCTAATCAGGCTAACCAAGAAAAAAAGAGAGAAGATACAAGTTACCTACATCAGAAATGAAACAGGGGCCATCAGTACCCATCTCATGAACATTTAAAGAATAACATATTAAGAAAACTTTATATCTTCAAATTTGATAGCTTAGATAAAATGGACCAATTCTTTGAAAGACATTAACTACCAAAATTCACACAAGAAGAGATAGATACTCTTAATATATTCACATTTACTAAAGAAATTGAACGATTAATTAATAAGCTTCAAAATAGAAAGCATCAGACCCAGATGGTTTCACTGGTGAATTCTACCAAACATTTAAAGAAAAAATGATGCCGTTCTTCCACAACCTTCTCCAGAAAACACAAGCAGAGAATACTTCCCAACACTTTCTATGAAGCCAGCATTACCCTAAAACTAAACTCAGATAAAGAAACTACATACCAGATAAAGAAAACTAAAGAAATCGACCTCTTGAACATAGAGGCAAAATCCTGAAGAAAACATTAGGACATCAAATCCAATAATATATAAAAACAATTAACACCACAACCAACTGGGATTTATCCAAGCTGTGCAAGGCTGGTTCTGCATATGAAAATCAATTAATGTAATCTGACACAACAACAGATTTAGGGAGAAAAATTGTTTCATCATAGAGGTAGATGCAGAAAAGGCATTTGACAAAATTCAACCATCATTCATGATTAAAACCCTCCCCCCAAAAAAACTAGAAATAAAGTTGAATTTTCTCAACTTGATAAAGAACATCTATAAAAAAATATACAGCTAACATCATATTTCAGAGAAGGCAATGGCACCCCACTCCAGTACTCTTGCCTGGAAAATCCCATGGACGGTGGAACCTGGTGGGCTGCAGTCCATGGGATCGCTAAGAGTCAGACATGACCGAGTGACTTCACTTTCACTTTTCACTTTCATGCATTGGAGAAGGAAATGGCAACCCACTCCAGTGTTCTTGCCTGGAGAATCCCAGGGACAGGAAAGCCTGGTGGGCTGCCGTCTATGGGGTCACACAGAGTCGGACGCGACTGAAGTGACTTAGCATAGCATAACATCATACTTAATGATGAGAAGCAAAATGATGTTCCTAAGTCCAGAAAGAAAACAATAATTTTCTCTATCACTACTCCTATTCAATATTATTAGCTAGGAATTACAAGCAATAAATATGAACTAAAGCAATAAAAGGAAGTAAAAATGTATACAGATTGAGAAAGAATAAATAAAATGTTCATTGTTTATAGATGACATGATTGCCTATGTAGAAAATCCCAAAGACTCAACAAGAACTGGAGCTCACAAGTAATTATAGAAAAGCCTCAAGAATACAAGGCTAACGTACCTAAATCAACAGCTTTCATATATGTAAGCAGTGAACAACTAGAATTTGACATTTAAAATGCAATACAACTTACATCAGTACATTTCCCAAAATGAAATGTTGTTGTTGTTCAGTCACTAAGTCACGTCCAGCTCTTTGTGACCCCAAGGACTGCAGCACACCAAGCTCCTCTGTCCTACACTATCTGCCACAGTTCACTCAAATTCATGTCCATCGAGTTGGTGGTGCTATCTAACCATCTCATCCTCTGCCACCCCCTTCTCCTTCTGCCTTTAATCTTTTCCAGCACGGGGTCTTTCCAGTGAGTTGACTCTTTGCACCGGGTGGTTAAAGTATTGGAGCTTCAGCTTCAGCAACAGTCCTTCCAATAAATATTTAGGGTTGACTTTCTTTAGGATTGACTAGCTTGATCTCCTTGTAATCCAAGGGACTCTCAAGAGTCTTTTCCAGCACCACAATTCGAAAGCATCAATTCCTCATGGCTCAGCCTTCTTTATGGTCCAACTCTCCCATCTATGTGACTACTGGAAAAACCATAGCTTTGACGATATGGACCTTTGTTGGCAAAGTGATGTCTCTGCTTTTTAATATGTTGTCTAGTTTTTTCGTAGTTTTTCTTCCAAGGAGCAAGTGTCTTTTAATTTCATAGCTGCAATCACCATCTGCAGTGATTTTGGAGCCCAAGAAAATAAAATCTGTCACTGCTTCCCCCTTTCCCCTTCTATTTTCCACGAAGTGATAGGACCAGAGGCCATGAATTTAGTTTTTTAAATGTTGAGTTTCAAGACCACATTTTCACTTTCCTCTTTGACTCTCAACAAGAAGCTCTTTAGAGGAAGAGGAATCTTCACTTTCTGCCATTAAAGAGGTATCATCTGCATATCTGAGGTGGTTGATATTTTTCTCAGCAACCTTGATTCCAGCTTGTGCTTCATCCAGCCAGGCATTTAGCATAGTGTACTCTGCATATCAGTACAGTTTAGTATAGTTCAGTCGCTCAGTCGTGTCCGACTCTTTGCAACCCCGTGGACTGCAGCACAACAGGCTTCCCTGTCCATCACCAACTCCCGGAGCCTACTCAAACTCATGTCCATTGAATCAGTGATGCCATCCAACCATCTCATCCCCTGTCATCCCCTTCTCCTCCCACCTTCAATCTTTTCCAGGATCAGGGTCTTTTCAAATGAGTCAGTTATTCCCATCAGGTGGCCAAAGTATTGGAGTTTCAGCTTTAGCATCAGTCCTTCCAATGAATATTCAGGACTGATTTCCTTTAGGATGGACTGGTTGGATCTCCTTGCAGCCCAAGGGACTCTCAAGAGTTTTGTCCAACATCACAGTTCAAAAGCATCAGTTCTTCAGTGCTCAGCTTTCTTTATAGTTCAACTTTCACATCCATACATGACTACTGGAAAAACCATAGCTTTGACTAGATGGACCTTTGTTGGCAAAGTAATGTCTCTGCTTTTTAATATGCTGTCTAGGTTGGCCATAATGCTTCTTCCAAGGAGTAACCATCTTTTAATTTCATGGCTAAAGTCACCATCTGCAGTGATTTTTGGAGCCTCCCAAAAATATAGTCTGTCATTGTTTCCATTGTTTCCCCATCTATTTGCCATGAAGTGATGGGACCAGATGCCATGATCTTAGTTTTCTGAATGTTGAGTTTTAAGCCAACTTGTTTACTCTTCTCTTTCAGTTTCATCAAAAGGCTCTTTAGTTCTTCTTCACTTTCTGCCATAAGGGTGGTGTCATCTGCATATCTGAGGTTATTGATATTTGGCAACAAGGAGTTCATGATCTGAGCCACAGTTAGCTCCCAGTCTTGTTTTTGCTGACTGTATAGAGCTTCTCCATCTTTGGCTGCGAAGAATATAATCAGTCTGATTACAGTATTGACCATCTGGTGATGTCCATGTGTAGAGTCATCTCTTGTGTTGTTGGAAGAGGGTGTTTGGTATGACCAGTGCATTCTCATGGCAAAACTCTGTTATCCTTTGCCCTGCTTCATTCTGTACTCCAAAGCCAAATTTGCCTGTTACTCCTAGTATCTCTTGACTTCCTACATTCCAGTCCCCTATAATGAAAAGGACATATTTTGGGGGTGTTAGTTCAGCTTCTAAGTTCAACTTCGCATATAAGTTAAGTAAAATTGGGGGAAAAAATAGACTAATAGATCAGTTTAACAGAGTAGAGAGCTCAGAAGAGAGCTCACACAAATATATCCAACTCATCTCTGACAGTAGAGAAAAGAATAAGAATTTACAAATGTGTTTTTGGAATTTACAGGGCAGCAATGGACAAACAGACATAAATAGACTTTGGACATGGGAAGAGGGGAGGAGAGGGTGAGATGTGGGGAGAGAGTAACATGGAAACTTACACTACCATATGTAAAATAGATAGCCAATGGGAATTTACTGTATGTGTCAGGAAACTCAAAGAGGGGCTCTGTATCAACCTATAGGGGTGGCGTGGGGAGGGAGATGGAAGAGAGGTTCAAAGGGGAGGAGATATATGTATACCTATGGCTGATTCATGTTAAGGTTTGACAGAAAACAGCAAAATTCTGTAAAGCTATTAACCTTCAATTAAAAAATAAATGAATTAAAAAAAATATGTTTCTGGAACAACTAGGCATCTAAATGAAAAAAAAAAAGAATATAGACACAGGCCTTACACCTTTCATAAAAATTAGTTAAAAATTAATCATAGGCCTAAATGTAAAACACAAAACAATAAAACCTTTTAAAAGATAACACAAGAGAAAATCTAGGTGGTCTTGGGCTTGGAAATGGGTTTTTAGATACAACACCAAAAGCACAACCCATGAAAAAAAAATTGATAAATTAAACTTCATTAAAATTTAAAACTTCTGCTCTGGAAAGATAAATCATAGACTGGGGTAAAACATTTACAAAACATGACTCTGATAAAGGACTGTTATTCAGAATATACAAAGAACTCTTAAAACTCAACAACATTTTGATTTATCATAGTCTATTTCAGATTAATTGCAGTCTAATCCAGGTATAATAGAGAAACTTTGCTCCAGTATGGCTCCATTCTCTGCCCCTTTCTTTGTGCCATCACTGTCACACATATTGCCTATGTGCATATTGCATGCATAGGTGACATAACCCCACAATTCCATGTTATAATTATTTCTTTTTACAGTCATTTATTTTAAGAAATTAAGTATAATGAGAATATATATATACACTAAGTATAATGAGACCATATAAAGACTTCATATGTTAAATCACATATTTCTCATTTCTGGTGCCCTCCAAATCTTTGTGTTTTGCTATCTGCACTCATTTTCTTTCAGCCTGAAGGTTTTCTTTGCTTCATTTTGGAAGAATGGTTTTGTGGGATATAGAATTCTTGACTGATGATTTTTTTTTTTCTTTCAGAACTTTGAATATATCAGTCCACTACCTTCTGGTCTTCATTGTTTCCGATAAGAATCCAGCTGTTAATCTTACTGATGTTCCCCTGGACGTGATGAATCATTTTTCTCTCACTGCTTTCAAAAAATCTTGAAAAAAAAAAAAAGAGATTTGTTGTGGATTTCTTTGTATTTACCTTTTGACATATTTTAAATATTATATTATGTCTTTGTATTTATATTGATATATTGATAAATTCTACTTGGGATTTGTTGAGCTCCTAAATTTGTAGATTAATGTGTTGTGTTGTGTTTTTGTTGTTATTGATGTTACATATGGTGTGTTTGTTTTTTTTAATCACTATTTCTTCAAATAATGCCCTTTTCTCTCTCTCCTCATTTTCTGGGACTCTCATTACAGATATGTTGTATATTTGATGCTATTGCATGGGTAGATCACTTTGATTTATTTTTGATACTGGTAAGCTTTGTATCATAAACTTCACCTAGTCATAGTGTACAGCTCTTTCTATACATTGCTAAATTCTATTTCCTAATCTTTTGTTAAAGATATTTGTGCCTCTAGTCACAAGGGATATTGGCCTTTTTTTTTTTTTTTTTTTAATGCTGTTTTTTTCTGGTTATCAGCTAGCTTCATAAAGGAGTTGAGACGTGTCCTTCCTCCTTCTGTTTTCTGGAAGAGATTGTTAGGATTGTTAGCTATTCTTTAAATGCTTGGTAGGAATCTCCAATGAAATTGTCTGGGCCTGAAGATTTCTTTGTGGGGAAGTTTTAAAATTAAGTAGTCAATGTCCTTGGAAGCAATAGGCCTATTCAAGGTATTTTTCATTTTGGGTGAGTAGTGGCAGTTTCTGTTTGTAAAGGAATTTGTCCATTTCATATAAATAGTCAAAATTTTGTGCATAGTATTCACAGAAGTGTTCATAAGTATTCTTTTATTATCCTCCTGATGTCTATAGAGTCTGTAGTGATATCCTCTGTTTCATTCCTGATATTAGGACTGTGTGTCTTTGCAGTGTTTAAATTTGTCAGTCTTGCTAGAGATTTGTCGATTTTATTGACATTTTCAAAGAAGTAGGTTTTTTATTCCATTATTTTCACCATTCTTTTTCTTTTTTACTTAATTGATTTCTGTTCTTTATTACTTCCTTTGTTCTGTTTGATTTGGGTTAGCTTTGCTCCTTTTTTCCACTTGTTGGGAAAAAAATTTAGATTATGAGTTTGAAAGCTTCCTCTTTTTCTAACATGTACATTTAATGTTATAAATTTTCCTCTCCCACTGCTTTGTGACCACCCAAATTTTGATATGCTGTATTTTCATTTAGGTTAGTATTTTTAAAATTTCTTCTTGAGCTTTTCTCTTTGATTCACAGATTATTTAAAGTTTCCAGTGTTTGCAGATCTTCCTTTCGTCTTTCTGTTAATGATTTCTAGTTTAGTTCTGTTGTGGTCAGAGAACACACTATGTATGATTTCAATTCTTTGAAAATTTTGAGGTTTGTTTTATGGACCAGGATATGGTCTATCTTGGTGTGGTTCTGTGGGCACTTGAAAGGAATGGATATTCTGTACTTGTTGGGTGGTTGCTCCATTAATGTTAATTAGTAGTTGATAGTATTGCTGAGTTCTATATTCTTGCTGGCTTTTTGTCTAGTTATTGTATCAGTTATCGAGAGAGGAATATTAAAAGCCAACTATAATTGTGGATTTGTCTATTTCTCCTCCCAGTTACATTAATTTTTGCTTCACATATTTTATGGTTCTATTGTTCTGTGCATACACATTAAGAATTTGTTATGTCTTCTTAGTGGATCAAGACTTGTTTTATCATTATATAAGGTCCTTCTTTGTCTTGGGTAATTTTTTTTGTTCTAAATATATTTCATCTGATATAAATATAGCTACTTCTATTTTCCTTTAATTAATTTGCAAGATATATGCTCTTTTACTTCTAACTTTCCTGTGTTATTATATTTGAAGTTTCTTATGAGTGAGTGACAGAGAAGGCCATGGGCACACCACTCCAGTACTCTTGCCTGGAAAATGCCATGAACAGAGGAGTCTGGTGGGCTGCCGTCTATGGGGTCGCAGAGTCGGACACGACTGAAGCGACTTAGCAGCAGCAGCAGCAGCATGAGTGAGTGAGTGAGTGAAATTGCTCAGTCGTGCCCGACTCTTTGCGACCCCATGGACACCAGGTTCCTCCGTCCATGGGATTTTCTAGGCAAGAGTACTGGAGTGGGTTGCCATTTCCTTCTCCAGGGAGTCTTCCCGAACCAGGGATCGAACCCAGATCTCCTGCATTGTAGACAGACGCTTTACCATCTGAGCCACCAGGTAAGTCCGAAGTTTCTTATAGAACCATGTAACTGGGTCATGTATTAAAATGGGTCATACATTTTAATACATCATGCCAATATCTCCTTTTTAACTATCACATTTAGACTATTTACATTTAATATAATTTTTGATCTTCTAGGGCTTAGATCTGCCATTTTATTGTTTTTTGTTTTGTGTTTACCTCTCTTCTTTTTATTAATCTATTTTTATTTTTTCTATCTTCTGTTGATTATTTGGACATTTTTCTAGAATTCCATCTTGATTTACTCATGTTTTTTCAAGTGTATGCCTTTGAACAGACTTTTTAGTTGCTGCTATAGGCATTACATTGCATTTGCATAATATATTCTACTGGTATCATTTTACCAGTTCAAATGAGGTATTGAAGTCTTACCACCCTCTATATCCCTTTACTTTCTCTAATGTATAAAACAAAATATCTTAAGTATTTCCTCTATATCAATTTAGAATCATATAAGAAGTGTTCTAATTTTTTTCCTTCAACTGTCAAATATTATTTTGGAAATTCAAGAGGAGAAGGAAAGCCTATTGTATTTACCCATATATTTTGCTATTTTTTTTCCTTCTAGATATTTCAGAGCTCCTTTTATTATTTTTCCTATTTAGAAAACCTCCTTTAGACATTTTTTAGGGTATGTCTGCTCTTAACAAACCCTCATATTTTTCCTTCATTTGAGTATGTCTTGATTTCTCATTCATTTCAGAAGGATAGTTTCACTGAATATTCTGGGTTAATGCTTCTTTTCTTCAGCACCTGAAAAAATGCTATGCCACTTCTTTTTTGGCTTCCTGGTTTCTACTGAGAAATCCAATGTCATTTGAATTTTTCCCCTTATATATAAGAGATTATTTCTTTGTAAATGTTTTCAATTTTTTCTTACTTTCTAGAACTTTAACTATGATGTCTTGGATATATCTTGTTTGGGATTTGATTGACTTCTTATGGTTATGTCTTCTGTCAAATTGGGAAGATTTCAGCCATTGTTTCTTCAGGTGTTTTTTTAGTTCTGCCCTCTTGCTCTACTTCTTCCAGGACTTTGCTGATATGAATACTATAATCCCATGGGTCCTTCAGGCTCCACTCACTCATTTTTAACTTACTTTTTCTCTGTTGTTCAGACGGGGTAATTTCCAATGTTTTATCTCTCATGTCACTGATTCTTTCCTGTGTCACTTCCATTTCTCTGTTGAGCCCATCATGAGTTTTAAATTTTGGTTACTGTATTTTATGGTTCTAAAGTTTCCATTTGATATATCATCTATCTTTTTGCTGAAATTTTCTGTTTTTCACTTGTTTGAAGTGTGTTCATCTCACATTGAAGCATTTTTTTAATGATAGTTGCTTTACAATTTTCGTCAGATGATTCTGATCTCTGTCCGTGTGATCATCTATTGATTGTCTTTTTTCATTTAGTTTGAGCTTTTCTTAGTTCTCGGTATGACAAGTAATTTTCTATAGAAACCTGTACATTCTGGGTTTTAATGGATCTTATTTAAATTTTCTGTTTTAGCTGGCATCTTCTGAAACTGTTTTTCCAGAGGAAGGGGGATGGGGCAAACTCACTATCATCAGGTAAGGATAAAAGTCCAGATTCCAAACTTGGCCTCTATTAACACCTGAGAGATACGTCCTTCATTGTTGCCAGGAGGGGTTGACATCTTGGCTCTCCACCTGGCTAATACCTTCCTGACCAAGAAGGCTAGAAGTGCCTGTTACAGCCAGAAAAAGGAAGAAAAGTCTAGACGTCTCACTAGGCCTTTGCTGCTATATGCTGCTTGGGGCCACCCCTTTTTCTGTGGCGTTTGGCTAGAATAGAGTGGATATTGTTTAAAAGTCTTGCCAGCATGACCCTTTCATGGTCTTTTGTCAGAACCTGTTTATGAGTTGCTGGTCTTCTTCAGCTCCAATTCAGGGATATATGAGCCAAAACTTTGGAAAATTAAAGACAATGAGCTCAGCACTGTGTCACTCCTCAGGTCCTGAGCCTTCCCCAGCCAGCCTCACTCCTCTTCACATTTTAGAGTTTTCTTAGACTTGTTTTATATGTAATGTCTAGAGTTTTTAGTTGTACTTGGTGGAAGGAATTGGAAAAGTGTACGCACTCCATCTGCCCAGAGCAGAAGTCCTGGAGCTCTTTTTAATACATAAAACAAATCATGTCACTTTCTTACTTAAAATGTTCCAGTGGTTTCACATCCAACATAAGCCAAAAGCCACACTTTTTCCACTGGTTTGCACTTCCTGAACTGTCTCATGTCCACTTCTCTGGACTCGTCTTTTACCGCTGTTCTTGCCCATTCAGCCAAGCTGACCTTTATCTTATTCAAATGTCTGAGCTCATTCTGCATTAGAATCTTCACACCAGTGCCCTTGCTGCGTGGGGTGATTTCCCTATATTTTCAGACCTTATTATAAATATGGTCACTAAGAAGGTACCTTCCTGAAAACCCAAGCTCTGTTATATTCCAGTTAAGCAATTTTTTTCTGGGTGCTCTTATTTTTGTATGTTATACTCAGATTTATGTGCTTGTCTCCCCCATTAGAATAAGCTCCATGGAAATGGGTTTTATGCATCTTATCCATTTCTGAATCCTCAGACCCATTGCCAGGCATGCTGTAAGCCCCACATAAATAATGGTTGAAAACAATGAATGAACAAATGTATCTACATCAACCATTTATATACTACCAGTGCCAGGGAAAGACAAGTCAGAACCAGTAAAGATAGCAGATGCAGAGTTGATGGTAACAAGTGTTGTGATCCAATTTCCTGCAGATCTGGTGGTCAGGTAAATAATGCTCTTTTAATAATATAAGTTAAAACAGTCAAAACATTTTTGAAGCTTATAAGTGAAAAAATCCTTCACAAAATTGCCTTTAGGTCAATTAATAATAAATGCAGTAAATAAAAATAAAAACACTATACATAAAAACCTCTCTAGTACAAGAGTCAGACTGAGAAAATTAATTGTTCATTTTTTAGTATCATATAATTGCATTTATCTGATTATAAAATAATGCCCTCTCATTGTTTAAAGAAAACAAGAAGGAACAAACAAGAAAAAAACTGCAGATAATCATGTATAATTTATTCCACCAAAATGAGGAAATGTATTCATATCAACCATACTTGGCATAACATGTGCTGATCTAGAAGATCTTAATAGTTATTAATATTGTCTATTTTATCCATTCATCTGTCAAAGGACATTTAGGTTGGCTTCCATATTCTGGTTATTGTAAATAGTGCCGGAACATATATGGTGGCTCAGACTGTAAAGCGTCTGCCTACCTTGCAGGAAACCTGGGTTCAATCCCTGGGTCGGGAAGATTTCCTGAAGAAGGAAGTGGCAACCCACTCCAGTATTTTTGCTTGGAAAATCCCGTGGATGGAGGAACCTGGTGGGCTACAATCCATGGGGTCGCAAAGAGTCAGACACAACTGAGTGAATTCACCTTCACTTTTCACTTTCTGGTACGTATATGCAATGGAATATATGTATATTCCTTAATATACTCAGCCTTAAAAAGGGACAAAATTGGGTCATTTGTAGAGATGTGAGTGGACCTAGAGACTGTCATACAGAGTGAAGGTAAGTCAGAAAGAGAAAACCAAATTTTATATATTAACACTTGTATGTGGAATCTAGAAAAATGGTACAGATGAAACTATTTGCAATGAAAGAATAGACTCAGATATAAAGAACAAACATGTAAATGTGGTGAGGGGAAGGGGCAAGATGAATTGGGAGAATGCGATTGACATTTATAACTACCGTGTAGAATAGATAGCTGGTGGGATCCTGCAGTACAGCGCAGGGAGCCCAGCTTGGTGCTCTGTGATGACCTAGATGGGTGCAATGAGGGGAGCATGGTGGGAAGGAGGTCCAAGAGGGGAAGGAGATATATATATATATATATATATATATATATATATATGATTTACTTCATTGTACAGCAGAAACTATCACATTGTAAAACAGCTATACTCCAATTAAGAAAATGTTGCTATTTTATTAATTATGCACATATTATATTGTAAATGCAATTAACAACCATATTTCTAGTGCATGCATCCTCAGTCACTTCAGTCGTATCTGACTCTGGACTGTAGCCTGCCAGGCTCCTCTGTCTATGGGGTTCTCCAGGCAATACTGGAGTGGGTTGCCATTTCCTTCTCCAGGGGATCTTCCCAACCCAGGGATTGAACCTGCATCTCTTATATCTCCTGCATTGGCAGGTGGTTTCTTTACCATTAGTGCCACCTGAGAAGCCATATTATATACATTTCATGAGTCCTGGAAAAACTTCTTCAGAGACTCATGCAGTGTTGCCTGTAACTAAACACAGATTTCCAGCACTACATGGTAATTCTGTCAAAAGTCTGTCCCTGTAACAGGCACAGAAACACACACAAGAAATCCTTTTAAGTTTAAAATAGGTGAAATATTTAACGTTACACCTTACTGAAGTGCTAAATTAATTTTCAGTTCAGTTCAGTCGCTCAGTCATAACCGACTCTTTGCGATCCCATGAATCCCAGCACACCAGGCCTCCCTGTCCATCACCAACTCCCAGAGTTCACTCAGACTCA
The DNA here is from genome assembly GCF_055505025.1 of Bos grunniens. NCBI lineage: Eukaryota > Metazoa > Chordata > Mammalia > Artiodactyla > Bovidae > Bos > Bos grunniens. The sequence continues at coordinate 10,053,687 of NC_141167.1, forward strand.
TGTGCATCGAGTCGGTAATGCCATCCAGCCATCTCATCCTCTGTCATCCCCTTCTCCTCCTGCCCCCAACCCCTCCCATCATCAGAGTCTTTTCCAGTGAATCAACTCTTCGCATGAGATGGCCAAAGTACTGGAGTTTCAGCTTCAGCATCAGTCCTTCCAAAGAAATCCCAGGACTGATCTCCTGTAGGATGGACTGGTTGGATCTCCCTGCAGTCCAAGGGACTCTCAAGAGTCTTCTCCAACACCACAGTTCAAAAGCATCAATTCTTCGGCGCTCAGCTTTCTTCACAGTCCAAGTCTCACATCCATACATGACCACTGGAAAAACCATAGCCTTGACTAGATGGACCTTTGTTGGCAAAGTAATGTCTCTGCTTTTGAATATGCTATCTAGGTTGGTCATAACTTTCCTTCCAAGGAGTAAGCGTCTTTTAATTTCATGGCTGCAATCACCATCTGCCGTGATTTTGGAATCCCCCCCAAAAAAGTCTAACACTGTTTGTACTGTTTCCCCATCTATTTCCCATGAAGTGATGGGACCAGATGCCATGATCTTTGTTTTCTGAATGTTGAGCTTTAAGCCAACTTTTTCACTCTCCACTTTCACTTTCATCAAGAGGCTTTATAGTTCCTTTCACTTACGTAAGGGTGGTGTCATCTGCGTATCTGAGGTTATTGATATTTCTCCCAGCAATCTTGATTCCAGCTTGTGCTTCTTCCAGCCCAGCGTTTCTCATGATGTACTCTACATAGAAGTTAAATAAGCAGAGTGACAATATGCAGTCTTGACGTGCTCCTTTTCCTATTTGGAACCAGTGTGTTGCTCCATGTCCAGTTCTAACTGTTGCTTCCTGACCTGCATATAAGTTTCTCAAGAGGCAGGTCAGGTGGTCAGGGTATTCCCATCTCTTTCAGAATTTTCCACACTTTATTGTGATCCACACAGTCAAAGGCTTTGGCATAGTCAATAAAGCAGAAATAGATGTTTTTCTGGAACTCTCTTGCTTTTTTGATGATCCAGAGGATAACTAATTTCAAATATTATGTAAATAAACATTTAAACACATTAAATTCTTTTAAATACTCATCTGTTGCCAGTCTGTCCATGTCAATGTTTAAAAACTAGTAAGAGTGATTTTCAAATCATCACTTGGCCTTTCTTCATTCACTGGTTGGAGTACCCAGAGGAACCTCAGCTAAACTTTCCTACCCTTTAATGAGTGTATAAGAAAGTGAAGTCGCTCAGTCGTGTCCGACTCTTTGCGACCCCATGGACTGCAGCCTACCAGGCTCCTCTGTCCATGGGATTTTCCAGGCAATAGTCCTGGAGTGGATTGCCATTTCCTTCTCCAGGGGATCTTCCCAACCCAGGGATCAAACCCCGGTCTCCCGCATTGTAGACAGATGCTTTATCGTCTGAGCCACCAGGAAAGTCAACTTAATAAGTGTATGGAGGCTACAGGTAAAGACAGGAAATGATAAGAATAAAAACCCAAAGGAAGAGAATAATAATTAAATAGCAAAATAAGGGAGCCTAACCTAACAGAAGAGTCGGACACAACTGAGCAACTTCACTTTCACTTTTCACTTTCATGCATTCGAGAAGGAAATGGCAACCTACTCCAATGTTCTTGCCTGGAGAATCCCAGGGACGGCGGAGCCTGGTGGGCTGCCATTTATGGGATCATACAGAGTCGGACATGACTGAAGTGACTTAGCAGCAGCAGCAACCTAACAGAACCTAGTAAGAACAAATGCTTAACATTTCAGGAGTTATGCAAGAAACAACAGGTACAGTTGGTGTATACAATTGGTGTACAAAACATTTGATACAACCTAACAGCTATTCCTTATGTTAAAAACGTTAAAGAAAAGGACAGAAATACACACTTTTATATAAAATTAATATTCAGTGTATATAAAACCCAACTGAACATTTAATGATAATTATAAAAACACAACTTTAAAATAAGCAACAGAACAATTATGCCAGATACCCTTTTAATCACTTGTCATTATTGTGGGAGTTTTAGATAAAGCAATAAGACATGAAATTGAATTACATGAAAAGATTTATTCTCAGATTTTGGTCAAGATAAAGTGTATTGCAGAAGAATTAAGATGATAATAAAACAAAGACAGCTAACACGTGTAGTACTTATTTAATTCTCCTGACAAACCTATGAGCTAAGATTACTATCATCCCCATTTTATAGGTGGCACAGAGTAACTTCTCAAGGGTTAAATAGCTAGGTAGATGTAAAAATGGAATTCCAAGGCAGGAAGTCTGAATCCAAAAATAATGCTCTCCACCAGTCCTGTGATATGCCAGACTCTGGGCTAAGCACCCCATGTACATGTAATTCTCTCAACAACTCTGAGAAGTGGATATTCTTTCCATTATGGGTTGTGGCAGTTGTGAAGTAAAATATAGTTTATAAACTCAATAGGCTTTTGTGAATCTCTTAAAATTATGATTACAGAGATGTAACTATATAGAAAATTTTGATAATAAATTTTAAATTAAAAGGCCAGATATCAAATAGTATACTTGATGTAATTATAAATAAGGGAAAATGTATCCATTTCAGCCAAGACTAGAAGGGATTGCACTAAAATGAAGATAGGTGTTGGGGCAAAGTGATGGGAATGTGGTAATATTTTTTCTTTACCAATTGTCCACAGTGAATATTTAATAAATTCTCTGGAACTGCAAAAATGATATGTAAATGATGAAACTGAAAAATACTGTAAGGATTTGTGTTGAAGTATCTATTAAAGCAGTAAGTCAGCATAAGGAGATGTTTAATTGTGGAATTTCAAGTACAGATGTTGGAGAGGGTGGAGAGAGAGATGGAAAAAGTTACCTATGCAAGCAATTGCTTCCTCTGTTACTCTGGGGGTCGTCTGTCTTTGCTCAAAGCAATCTCATTAAAGCACTGTGTCCAGCTCCCTAACCCAAGGCAAGACTGCACCTGAAGCAGACCAGATGGATTGGGAGTTCTCTGGCCTCCAGCATTCAAAATTCACTTCCTTCCTGGCAGCCACTCTATTGGCCATCATGGTTTATACTAAATTGCTTCATACACATGTTAAACTTGGGTGAATTCAATTCTATCCACAAGTTACCAGAAACAAAATGTTGGAGTGGGAGAGGAAAAATTAAGCATATATCAAAACATGCTTTTCAGAATAAAGTTATTAAATATCAGTTCTCACCAAGAGTTCAACCAAAGATACAGTCAATGTTCAGTGCTGGAAGAAAACACTACTGCATTGGACTTATTGAGAGTATTAAAATGTGTTCTGAATATTAATCATTTTTACCTTAAACCTTAACCTAAGAAATTAACCCCAGCTTAAGATTTCACTCTATAGTCAAGAGTGAAACAGAGATTGGAGAATAATCCAGTTTGTAATCCATGCAGTTAAAAATCAAGACTCATTCTCCAAAATAACATTAATCCTTTCTGCAAGCACAAAACTGGGTAATCACTCCCTTGTTGTTGTCAGCATAGTTGTATTAATTAAGGTAAAACTATGCAACTTCCTCAGTAAAAACACCTGGAGACAGAGTGGCTTAAGTAATGAAGACACTTATTTCCCACTCTCATAGCAGTCCAGCCTAGCCTGATGGGCAGCTCTGCTCCATGAAGTCAGTCAGGAGCCCCTGCCCTTTCCATTTTGTTGCTCTCCCATTCCCTTGGATGTTCCCCTGATTTGCACGGTTGAATCCAGTTTCCCTGGAACATCAGCAGTCCAGGTTTCTGGAAGGGAAATACAGAGCCACAGCCAGGAAAGGCAGCTTGCCTTTGGCTGGAGATGACCCCGGAGCTACACATACCACTTCTGCTCACATTCCACTTCCCTGTACTTGGTCATGTGATCATCAGTTCAGTTCAGTTCAGTCACTCAGTCGTGTCCGACTCTTTGCAACTCCATGAATCGCAGCACGCCAGGCCTCCCTGTCCGTCACCATCTCCCAGAGTTCACTCAAACTCACATCCATCAAGTCAGTGATGCCATCCAGCCATCTTATCCTCTGTCATCCCCTCTTCCTCCTGCCCCCAATCCCTCCCAGCATCAGATCATACCTACCTGCAGAAGAGGTTAGGATGCTAGTCTCTGAGTGCAAATGTGCTCAGGAAGGAGAGAATGAATTTGGGGGAGGGGGCAATGAAGTTTGCAGGGATTTAGAGGGATACAGCTAATAATCCACATCTTTGGGGGAACCTAAGTTGCCATTTAAGGTCATTTCCTTTCTGATCAGGAATGGGATGTTTTCCTGGCCCTCAAAACTGCCATTGCCAGAAAAGTTTAATACCCACTAAAGCCTCTTCATTCATACACAGCCCTACTCCTATCCCTCAGCTTCATCAATAGACCAAAGACCTTCAGTGAGCTCCATGCTTGACACTTTAGGTCAAACTCAGCCACCATATGTGGGCTCACAAAGGGATCAAGCACTCACATATGTGCATGCACAAGCACACTCATACCACGCGTATACACCAGACACAAGTATTTAGGAACATGTTGATTGCAAGCCCTCAGAATTTGCTTATAGTACCCTCTGATAGTTGCCCCCCTCATAGGAGAGGAAGCAAGCCAGAAAGTCAGCAGCAGCAGATGGAAGAGGAAAGGTCTGCAGGGGAATGGAATTGGGGAAGAGGTCTTCCATCTTCTTCAGGCACAATTGTGTTTGTGTGGGGATGTCCTATCAATATGCATTAATAACAGCAAGTGCATGTTCCTCTTTCAGCGATGATAACAGATAAACAGAACACAGGTATCTCTTGGATATGAGGGGATGGGATTCATGGGGGCATGTGGCATTGACTGGAGTGAGGAGAAGGAATAGAGATGAGTGCTATAAAAGGAAACACTTTGTGGCCATGTTCTCAGGAAGTTGTCATAAAAGAAGCAGATATATATATATGTGTGTGTGTGTATATATATATATATATTTGATCACATGGTTCTGGGATAGAAACCCTTGCTCCAAGACAAATCACTTAGCCTTTCTCAATTTCCTCCTCAGCAAAAAAGAAGACAACCATGCCTGGGTATATGGTTAAACCGATTCAATGAATGGAGTCTAAAACCAAAAATAAGGTCTCAGTAATAATAAGTAGTGATTATTATTACTTCCTTCTGTTGTGGGAAGCTTAAATGAGTTACCATGTGAAAGCACCGTAGGCAGTGCCTGACATGTTATAAATGTTATTTTCTGTGGTTAGGGAGCCTAAGGGATCTCTTAGACTTTCTCACATTAGAACCTATATTAGGAAGTTTCTCCTTTGATAGAACCTAAAGAAAAAACCAAAGGATCATCAGGGGATAGACTGAAAATGGTGAGACAGGGAAGAGTAAAGGAAAGGCATTTGTTAAATGTCTAAACGTGTGGACTCTAAGAGGGGAAAGGGAAGGTGGCAGGAACTGGGAAACTGGAACTGACATGTGTACACTTGTTTGTTTAGTCAAGTCATGTCAGGCTCTTTTTTGCAACCCTATGTGCTGCAGCCCGCCAGTCTTCTCTGTCCATGAGATTTCCCAGTCAAGGATACTGGAATGGGTTGCCATTTCCTTCTCCAGAGGATCATCCTGATTCACCCAGGGATTGAACCTGCATCTGCATTAGCAGGCAGATTCTTTACCACTGAGCCACCAGTGAAGCCCTATGCATGCATACTTAGTCACTTCAGTCATGTCTGACTCTTTGCGACCCTGTGGACTATAGCCCACCAGGCTCCTCTGTCCATGGGGATTCTCCAGGCAACAATACTGGAGTGGGTTGCCATTCCCTCCTCCAGGGGATCTTCCTGATCTAGGGATCGAACCCACGCCTCTTATGTCTCTTGCATTGGCAGGTGGGTTCTTTACTACTACCGCCACCTGGGAAGTCCAAAGCCCCATACACACACACACACACACACACACTAGCCAACTAATGAAAACCTGCTGTATAGCACAGAGAACTCTACTTAATGCTCTGTAGTGACCTACATGGGAAGGAAATCCGAAAAAGAGGAGATGTGTGTATACATATAACATGTTCATTTCACTGTACAGCAGAAACTAACATAACGTTGTAAAGCGACTGCACCCCAATTAAATTAAAAATAAAAAAATTTTAAAATGTCTACTATAAATCAGGCACTGTCTCAAGTATGTGGGGTCACTGGAGACCAGCTTTGCCCTCTGAGTTTTGTCTAATTTGGTTTTGTTTGTTAGTTCCTATTGCTGCTATAACAAATTACCACAAACTTGATGACTTAAAACAACATTATTATTATCTTACAGTTCTGAAGATCAGAAGTCTAAAACAGCAGGGCTCTGTTCCCTCTGAAAGCTCCAGGGAAGAAGCTTTCTTTTCCTTCTTCAACTTTTACAGGCCTCCTGCATTCCCTAGCTAATAGCTCCTCCCTCATCTCACTCCAGCTGCCTTCTCTGACTCTGGCCCTCCTGCCTCTCTCTTATAAGGACCTTTGTGATTACATTAGGCCCACCCAGGTAATTCCAGATAATGTTTGCATCTCAGAATCATTAATCACATCTGCAAAGTCCCTTTTGTCGAGTAAGGTAACATATTCACAGGTTCCAGAAATTAGGAACTGGATGTCTTAGAGGGGCCATTAATCTTTCTACCACATTTATTTATCTAGTCTTTATACACAAAAAAATCCATGAATCTCGGGAGTAATCAAGGTGGATGAATGCCAAGAACAATATTTGTATCCTCCAACACATTTATACGATGTATTCAGCATAGGTAAAATCCAACTTTGAGACCAACAGCTAGTAGAATTTGAACTTTGAGACCAACAGCTAGTAGAATTGAGGGTGTACACACCCTACAAGTCAATTCCACACTCCTAGGGGAATCCACTAGAAGTTTTGTGCTCTGGGACACTGGCTCATTGATCTTCAGAGGAGCATTCTTTCTACTTGTGAAAATTACAGTGTGTTTCTCCATGAAAATGGACTTAGAAATTCCCACAATGGAACACCACGTGGAGCTGAAAGATCCAAAGCTACCTAAAAGAGCCTGGAGGATTCTGAAACACATAACAAAGAAAGCAAGTCACAAGAGAAAACTTACAATATCGTCTACATGTACACATAAAATGCAAAAAATTACATATTACTTAGGAATACATATTTGGATGACACTATGAAAAACAATGCACAAGAAGGTAAGTTGAGGGTAGTAGTTCCTCTTGGGGAAGAGAGGAAGAGACCTATTTATTAAGTGGAATGTACATGAAGATGCTCATTAGATCACTCATTTTGTAGGTCTGAAGTATTTCATAATAAAAATTGTAAATGATGATCTTGAAATTTTTAAGCAAAATCGTAAACACTTTCACCCAAGTACCTTTAACTCTTGAGGAGAAGGGATTCTTGACAGGGGTGCAGGAATGGGCAGGACACTATTTCTAAAAAGCGCTAAAAGGAGGCAGGAGAGTAGGTTTGTCAATATACCGAAGAGGAAATCTGCTAGGCTGAGGAGGACTTGGGAGAGGAAAGAAGAGGTGGCACTGGTTTTGAAAACTATCAGTCAAGATTCTTTTCATCTCAAATCACAAGAAAACCAACTCAAACTGATTCAAAAAAATAAAAGAAATACATAGGCTCATGTAATCGAAAAGTTCAGATATAGTTGGGTTTTTCAGCTGATTATCAACAAACACTACTGAAGTTTTGAGCCAAATCATTCTTTGTTGTGAAGGGGCTGTCCTGTGCCTGGCAGGATGTTTAGCAGCACCCCTGGGCTCTACCCCAGATGCTAGTAGTAAATTCCAAACTGTGACAACCAGAAATGCCTCCAGACATAGCCAAATATCCCCTGGGTGGGGCGGGGATTGCCACCCTCACCTCCTCATTGAGAACGACTGCTTTAGAGAAAGCTGACCTTGTGACTCAAATGACATCCCAGACCTGGTCTCTCATGATCAAGGCACATACTTTCTCTAGTCTCAGCTTCATCCTCATGGCTCACGTTATGGTCCCCAGCAGACCTACACCATCACTTTATGGTAGCAAAATGGCTGTCCCAGCTCCAGCCCTTTCAGCCTCATACCCTGCTGTACAGATGGAGAAAGGCGGTTTCTCTGGCCATTATCACAGAACAGAGACCACATCTCCCAGAGCAGAATAAGCACTGTGTGTCTCCTCTCCCCTCCCTGCTCTGATTGTTTATGTGTCTGTAGCTGAGCCAGTCCCTGTGGTGAAAAGGACGGAAGAGGCTGATAAAGTTAAGCCCAGAGGATCTACTGTGGAGCTGGAATGAAGTCAAGACACCAAGACACATGTCTAAAGAGAGAGGTAGGGTTGTTGTTCAGTCACTAAGTCATGTCTAACTCTTTGCAACCCCATGGACTGCAGCATGCTAGGCTTCCCTATCCTTCACTATCTCCCTGAGTTGGCGCAAACTCATGTCCATTGAGTCAGTGATACCATCCAACCATCTCATTCTCTGTCACTCCCTTCTCTTCCAGCCCTCAATCGTTTCCAGCATCAGCATCTTTTCCAATGAGTCGGCTCTTCACGTCAGGTGACCAAAGTATTGGACCTTCAGCATCAGTCCTTCCAGCGAATATTCAGAAGTAGATTGACTTCCCCAAATGTCCATGCCCCATTCCCCAAGCAGAGCGCTGGCCTGGAGCTGTCCAGATACTTCCAAGGGACCATCTAGACCCAGGCAAAGGGGCCCCAGTGAGCTGATGCTGTATGGTCACAAATCCAGAAGCTAGGGGTTCTACATGAGGCTGGGCAACTCCCCTCACCCTGAAAAACCATTCCCTTCCCTCAATCCTATCACCCCCTTGAGCCAAAGGGATTGGAAACCTCAGAAATTTCCAGTTCCGGTGGAAGAGGAGCAGAATTCTGGGTCAGACACTGGACAAAGAGCCCAACCCTTCTCCAGAGGTAGACGGCCTCTTTCTTAGGACAAGCTGTGATGTGGAGGGAGGAGAAGCTGACAGTGAAGCCAGTTCAGAGAATTTTTATTATCTAGGACTAGACCATTTTAATTACTGCATTGAGACTGCATTTGTAGTATAAAGTGTCCAGAGATCTTTTTATTACCGAAAAGCCAGGAGAAAATTATGGGGCCTGCCTGAGACAGAGATTTCATCCTCAGGCAAGGGAGAAATGGCCCTCACTGAATAAATTTTAAAGGGCGAATGGGAGCAAAAATAAAACTATACTTCAGTCGTATCCATGGGTCTTGCTCACTCAATGCACCATTTTCATGTCTCTTAACGGAGCCCAGGAAGGGGGATCCAGAAGGACTGTGGACATACATGAGGCCCTGGGAGGCAGACAGTCCCTGCCTCCAGCCCCTGCCAGAGAATGTGGCCTGACCCAAGGATCTGCAGAGCCCCTGGGAAGAGGCAGGAGCAGGAACCAGAGAAGCAGTGGGTTTAGGGGCAGCCCCTGGTGGCAACCCCAAGGCTGGGTAGGGGCAGAAAAGTGTCACGTCACTGAGAACAGCAGTCCCAGCAGAAACACTTTAAATGCCATCCTGGAACCTCCATGGAACTGTAATTTCCCTTCTCCCCCTAGGATTTCAACTAGACGACAAAGCTAACACTGTTATTATTTGCCATCTGTCCTGATTGTCTTGCTTCTGTCACAAAGCACTGTGACCCGTGAAAACAGAGCTTTCATCAAGTGCTTCTAAGCCAGGGGACTGAAGGATTCTGGGATGGGACACTCAGTTACCCTGTTCTGAGGAAAAAGGCATGCAGACATTCAATTCTTCTCTCTCCCTCCCTGGACACAGATGCTCAAGGGCCGGGCCATGCTGCTCACAAATGCTCTCCACTGACTTACTGTTTATTGTACTGGTTTGGCCCTTGATGGGACAGAAAGCTAATAGAATTGCACGAATCAGCTCAGTATTAAAACTGAAGCAACACAGGGCTCACAAAATCTTCTCTTGTCCTGACAGGTATATGCTCATTGCATTCTGTCTTCTTCTTGCAAATTACAGCAATTCCTTGGTTTAAAAAAAAAAATGGATATTTCATTTCGGTTGCAGCAACTCTGTGTCTCCTGTGGCACTGGGAAAGTGGAGGGGGTGGACAGTTGAGGGCAGACTCTGACCTCACAGCAGGGGACACAGGTGCCGCCTTGGGATTCAGGGTGTTTGAGTGAAGTTGAATTTTTGACCCCACAACAAGCTTGAACCCAGATGATATACAGGGCCTTTCTACTTCTGGCAGATTTACACAAAGTGGTCCAGACCTTCAAATTTCACAGCTTATATATGGACTCAGGGCCCTTCCTGTAATTTCTGCAATTTCTCGACCATGCTTCTTTTTAGGTTCCTCTGGTTTTGCTCCTCTGGCCAGGTGAACCATTCTGACTTGTCTGCACATCAACTGATACATGTGTCTCAAGAAACTGGATCACAGTTATGATTGCATTGTTCAGGGCCTTGTCTGAAGGCCTGAGGAGTTACTTCAGGAATTCCATTATGAACAACATTCTATGTCCCTCGTTCAGAGGTTCTGCAAGTGTGATCTAGGGATCCATGGGATTTCTGAAATCCTTTCAGTGTATAACCACACTAGGATGTCATTTACCTTCCCCCGGCACTCCCTCTGAAGTGTACAGAGAAGTTCTCCAGCGTCTACATAATGTCTGATGATGTCACCCTTCTGAGGGTTGATGGAGGGTGTGCTTGTGTCTTCCGGTGTCTTAAAATGTTCTCACTTGAATTTCTGACATAGTCAATGTCAATAAATCTAACTCACATAAACAAAGGTTCTCTGGGCTCCACAATAATTTTTAAGAGACCAAAATGCTCTGGGGTTTCCCCTCAAGCCCTGCTTTCTTTCAAAGCTGCTATTCCTGCCAAGAGGCCTTCACCCTTCCATGCAGCCTCTGGGGAGATGGGGGTCAAGAGAGCTCTGCCCCAATTACCTCCCAAACCAAGAGCCGCGTGAGGCTGATTTGCCTTCCAGAGCCCACTGGAAGCACGGGGAGTTTCTCTACATCAGTGCAAAGGTCTTCAGTCTGGCAGCTTGACAAGATCCATGACATTCTTGGGAAGGGAAGGAGGTCTTGTGGAATCATCATATTCTTGCAGTTATACCTAAGTCCTTCATGGTGAAGTGCAGAGTGAGGGTTGGGGAAGAGTTTGCTGCAGCCCATTTTACAGAAGGCAAAACTGAGACTCTGGAAGCAGATGGTGGAGATAGGATTAGAACCCACTCACCTGTGATTGTTGGTTTGAAGAGCTGCACCATGGACATTCAGCCCAGAAATATTGTCTTTTCCCTGGTGAGCTGCTTCCCCACCTTCTTTTGCCTTTCCTCTTGCCCCTCTTCCTCCTCCCTTTCATTCTCCTTCCCTCGCTTTCTTCCTCCAACATATTTCAGGTGCTGCTGTTTGTATTTTTGTCATTCTTTCCTTGGAAAGAACAGTGAATTTCAATAAATGCAAATGGTAGTGAAATCTGGACAGTAATACTTGGACAGAAGCAGGGGGTGGGCCAGGCAGAGCCATTTCATCACTCCCCTGGCTCCAGGCAAAGCCAGAGTCCTAATATGACTCTTCAGTCCCTTAAGTACCTCTGGCTTTCAGTGGAAACTCAACTGCTGCTCTCTGTTCAGTCCATATGGGGGCTCATCCAGCCCCCCTCTAATTCTATTTCCACCCTGATCCAAAGAAGGGGTTTTCCCACAAAGGCTACAGATCTCCTCACTTTTTCATTACTTCCTTTGAATCAGGATCTGAGGAGAGGAAGTTGTATAAGATGCAATCTCTGCCCTGGAGGAGTTCACAGACCCAGGAAGAGACAGAGACACAATCAGATAAAGACCGTGCAGTAGAATAAAGGAGTGAGAGAAGCCTGGATCGATTGTTGCAGGGCCTGTGGACTTGGCTGTAGGAGTCACTGGGATTCTGTGGTTCCTGGGGGCTCTGATGGAGTGGGGAGGGGGGCTAGGATGGCAGCAGAGGATAAGGAGGTTGCCAGGTTAGTTGAGAGGCTCCGGAGCCCAGATTGCAAACTTTGAGTTACCACAAACTCCAAACTAACAGTAATAACTATATATTAGGGGTCTGAAGGGGTTTCCAAGGTGGTGCTAGTGGTCAAGAACTCACCTGCCAACGCAGGAGACATAAGACTCGGGTTCAGTCTGTGGCTCAGGAAGATCCCCTGGAGGAGGACATGGCAACCCACTCCAGTATTCTTGCCTGGAGAATCCCAGGGACAGAGGAGCCTGGAAGGGCCTGGAGGGCTACAGGCCATAGGGTTGCAGAGTTGGACACGACTGAAGTAACTTAGCATGCACACACGCAGGATCTGAATGTGTGTCTGGTATTGTGTGTGTGTGTGTGTGTGTGTGTGTGTGTATGTGTGTGTGTGTGTGTTTGGGGAAATGGAGGTGGCAAAAAACAGAAAGAGAAACAGGAACTTCTAGGCTGTTTTCATGTAGTTAATACAGGGTAGTGGTAAAGGGCACCGGCTGTGGAGTTAGATGAACTTAACTGTGACTCACCAATTTGTATGACTTTGGACAAGTCCTTTAAACTCAATTTTACCATCTATAGAGTGGGGATGATACAAGTGCCTCTTCTTAGACTTATTATAAGGATAGCATAAATTAATATATGCCAAATTTTTAGAAAGTGCCTGAAAAATAAAAGGTCATAGATAAATAGCACATCAGTTGCTATTAGAATTGTATTAAAAATTAACTGAAATAATCTATGCCAAGCATTCAGCACAGAGCCTACAGCAAGGAAGACCACCCATAGTGGGGACGGAGATGCAGCTTGATGCTGTCCTGGATATCAGGAGCTCAGTTCCTCAGGGACAACAGACACGAGGCATGGTGGGAACAGGTTCCCAAACCCCCTTCACTGGAGGGTGTGGGGCTCCAGACTGGCAGGTATATGATGTCTGATGAGCCTGAAGGCTGGTGGTGAAGGGTAGGTGAGGGGCGGCCAAGGCAGGCAGCAAACGCCATGTTTGAATCATCAGTGGTCGTCCTCAGATGAAACACAAAATCAGGCATGGGGAGATCAGAGCAGCCCACACCCAGGAGGTGACATTTCATTTAGATGTGAGAAGATAAGCAGGTGTTTTCCAAAATTATGTAGAAAACAATTCACATCAATGTCACTTCTCCTGCATTTCTTCAAGTAGTTTCACCTATCTTTCTAAAATGCTGTGTTATCCCTTTCAAAGTTGAGATCTGTTATCATGTTGCTTGAACTTTTTATTTTATATTGGAGCATAGCTGATCAACGATGTTGTGATGGTTTCAGGTAGATCGTGAAGGGACTCAGCCATACATATGCATGTACCCATTCTCCCCCAAATCCCCGTCCCATCCAGCCTGCCGTATAACATTGAGCAGAGTCTCTGTGTTATACAGTAGGTCCTTGTGGGTTATCCGTTTTAAATCCAGCAGTGTATACATGTTGATCCTAAACTCCCTAACTATCCTTCCCCCTTCCTTCCCACCTGGCAACCGTAAGCTCCTTCTCTAAGTCTGTGAGTCTGTTTTGTAAATAAGTTCATCTGTACCATTTCTTTTTAGTAGAATCTGTCATCTTAACACAACTACAGATGATTGGTAATACGTGAGGAGCACCAGTCTTGTCAGTGAAGACATTTAGAACTGGAGGCTGGTGCTTATAAACTGATTCATAATCTTTATGAGAAAAAACTCCGATACATCTGTACAGAGCATTACAGCTTACAGGTCATTGCCAGCTCATTTAATCCTCAAAAACACCCTCTGAAGTAAGTATTAGGATCCCCATGTTACACAAGAGGCGCCGCAAAGCTCAGTTCTTTGGGGCTTCTGCCTGGAGGCTACATAAATCCTTCTATTGAAACTTCTGGGAAGATCCGTAGCAGCCATCTGTGCTTCCTCAGTCGGGCTCTTCCTTACCTCAGGTGGCAGTTGATAAAAAGCCAGTTCTGGAGCTTGTTACGTATTGTGGCCACAAATAAGGCAAAGCCAAAGGCTTCTGCAAGCTCTGTTCTCTAGCAAGTCTTCTGAAACATCAGAGTCTCTGGAATAAGCAAATAGAAAAAGCCCTTTGGGATGGCCAATTTTACATGTCAATTTAACTCGACTACAGTCTCCAGTTATTCCATCAAACACCCAAGGTGTTGCTGTGAAGATATTTCATAGATGTCACTCAAGTCCACTATCAGTTGACTAGAAGTAAGAGATCAACCCTGAATATTCATTGGAAGGACTGGTGCTGAAGCTGAAACTCCAATTCTCCGGCCACCTGATGTGAAGAGCTGACTCACTGGAAAAGATCCTGATGCTGGGAAAGATTGAGGACAGGAGGAGAAGGGGGCAACAGAAGATGAGATGGCTGGATGGCATCATCAACTCAATGGACATGAGTTTGAGCAAACTCTGGGAAGTGAAGGACAGGGAAGCCTGGCGTGCTGCAGTCCATGGGGTCATGAAGACTCAGACACGACTTAGTGACTGAACAACAACAGCAAAATAGATTACCCCAGATAATCTGGGTGAGCCTGGCTCACTCAGTTGAAAGGCCTTAAGTGCAGTCAAGGTTTCCCTGAGGGAGGAGAAAACCTACCTGTGGGCAGCGGCTTCACCCTGTGCCCACAAGCTTAGCCGGTTCTTCTCTGCACTCGGCTCAGCAGGTTTCGGACTAGCATCCTTCACACCCTTCCAGGGGGCCCATTCTAAAACACAGATCTGATGTTTCTTGTCTTCAATCCTGAGACCCTCTTACCATAGTCATGGTCAGAGTTGCCAGGGTCCATGTAGAAAAGACTGAATCCTGTGGCTTACAGGCCTCAGGAAACTTGTTAAGCTGCATACTGGTGATTAAAACCACTGTTCGCTCACCTTCCTCCCTCTAAATTCTAGGAAAGGGACACAAATCGCCAAACAGAGAACCAATCGTCAGCTTTATCTGGGGCTTTCTGATAGCAATGGCATTGAAGAAGATGGCTTGGACCTAAGGTCACAATGAAACATGCAGCTCTGCAACCTGTGAGTTGAAAATAGCCAGGTCCCCATCATAGAACCTATCTGACTTCTTCCCCTGGTTCCAGAAGGGAAAATGGCATTCCTTGAGGAATAGACCTGCTGTGCTGAGCTGACAGCATGTAGGAGGAGGAGAGGAGGCCCTGGTTCTTCATATTTATCTTTGGGGCAAGCTGTGAGTGTGTAAGATTATGGGATGAGAGCGAGATCAGCACTGCTGTGTGAGGCAGCAGCCCTGCTCCCTGGTCAGCATGGCCTGTAGGTGTCAAAGTCACAAACAGAAAGGACACAGTTCCCAGAGGGAGCACGGTGATGTGGGGCAAAGGGAAACCAAGAGTCAGGGCTTGCTCCAACACTCACCCAGCTTGGGATCCAGGAATTAAGGTCCTCCCTTATCAGTGGGAGCAGAACACAGGGAGGCTGCTTAAGTCTCCTCCAGTAGGGGCTGCCATCTGTGAACACACCTTCATCCCAGTGCAAACTCCTAAGGGACTCCACGTTGACAAAGGTACTGCAGGTTGAACGCTTCCAAACTTTGCAGACTTTCACAGTTCGCACCTGTCCAGCCTCCTCCCTTTATGTTGACAGGAATTATCTAGGGAGTTGGGAGATGGCAACTTGAAAACGCAGTTGTACATACTTTTTTTTCAGAGACATTTGTCCTCAGAAGTTTCACTGTCAAGTCACATCGCCCCATCGTGACTTGCGATTACAACCCTAACAGGGGCCCTGAGAACGACCTCCAATCCATTTGGATCCCCCAAACTCTTGGCATCAACAGTATCATTCATATATATGGCCACCAAAGTCCAACAAAATCATGATTTCATTCACCTTAAGAATCCCAGCTCAGATTGTCTAACTGCACCCCCATCACAACAGCAAGTTTTTAAAATCTTTAAAATAAAATCCAGTGCTGGGTATTGCAGAGTTATAAAAAGCATTATTGAGGGAAACAAAGACAATGAGGGCTGAGGCCAGCTGACGGCAGGCCTTTGCCTGGGAAGCCAAGTGCCCGATATAGCTCTCCCCAAACCCTCCCGAGGATTTCTGTTTTGAGCATCCCCAGTGCTGTGCAGCTGAGAGACGCTGGCTGCCTGCACAATGCTGCAAGATAAACTCCTAATTCCTAAGCAAGCCTCACAAGAAGCTTCCTAGGGTGGCCACCTTGTCCTCTGCTCCCTCTGCCATTCACCATCCTGGGCTCTGACTCAGGGGTTCCTAGAGCGTGCCTGACATCTATAGGTCTCTAGGAAGCCAGCGAGCCTGGAACAGCCTTCTCTCTTCTCTGCCTCATTGCCTACTTTTTCTTCAAGTCCCATCTCAAGATTTTCCTCCCCTGTAAAGTATTTCCAACATTCTGCGGCAGTCATGAGTGCTATTCATCAGATATTTCATTTCTCCACACTCAGGGCACACGATAGGGTCGCATTTCAGCGCCTCTTGTGTTTGGGGCCATGTGCCTAGTTCTGGCCAAGGGGTCACAATTAGGTATGACACATGTCCGTTCTGGCCTGAGCATCTGCCGGCCATGTGAGGCCATCCTGCATCTTCCTCTCCCTGTGGCATGGCAACCAGCATTATATCAGATGGCGGCTGCTCTGATAACCTGGATCCTAGAATAAGAATGGTAATTACAGTCCTGCTAACCTACAATGGAGAAGGAAAGCTTAGTTTTAAACCACTACAACATAGGGGTTGCTTACCCAGTTGAAAAATGAGCAGGTGACCTAAATAGACATTTATCCGAAGAAAACATACAGATGGCAATTAAGCATATGAAAAGATGCTCATGATCACTAATTATTAGAGAAATGCACATCAAAACTACCTCAAACTGGCCAGAATGGTGATCATTAAAATGTCTACAAATAACAAATGCTGGAGAGGGTGTGGAGGAAAGGGAACCCTCCTGTGTTGTTGGTGGGAATGTAAAGTGGGGCAGTCACTGTGGAAAACGGTATGGAGGTTTCTTAAAAACAAAAAATAGAGCTGCCATATGATCCAGCAACCCCACTCCTGGGCATACATCCAGACAAAACTATAATTTGAAAAGATTCGTGCGTCCCTATGTTCACAGCAGCACTATCCCCAGTAGCCCAGACATGGGAAGAAACTAAATGTCCATCAGCAGAAGAATTGATAAAGAAGATGTGCTGCATCCAATGGAATAGCAATCAGCCATCAAAAATAGTGAAATAATGCCATTCGCACAAGCATGGATGAACCTAGAGATTACCCTACTAAGCGAAGTAAGAAAGAAGGAGAAAGATGAATACCACATGATAGACCAAAGACAAATACCAGCACTCATGTGTGGAATCTAAAATATTGCACCAAAGAACTTACGTATGAAACAGAAGCAGACTCACTGACATACAGAACAGTTTTGTGGTTGCCAAGGAGGAGGAGGGTCGAGGAGGGGAGGAAGTATTGGGAGTTGGGATTAGCAGATGTAAACTATGATGTATAGGATAGATAATCACCAAGGTCCTCTGTCTAGCACAGAGAACTAAGTTCAATATCCTGAGTTAAACCATAATGGAAAAGAATATACAGATGCATAACTGAATCTCTTTGCTATACAGCAGAAATTAACACATTATAAATCAACTATACTTCAGTAATTAAAAATACATAGAGAGAGGGGTTGTTTGTTGCTGCTGCAGAACCTAACTAGTGCTAGCAGACACGCGCTCCCTGACCAAGCTGGTTGGTCTCACCTTCTCTAGATTCTGACAGCGCTCACCTTTGTGTATTTTGTTCATATGCTTTCACGTGCCCTTTCAGCATCAGCGAGACAAGGGCTAGTTCAGAAGCCATATCTCATGTGCTTTCACATCCCATTATGCAGCCCAGGGCCTGCCACGTAGCAGGCATCAATACGCAATCATTGTGTTGTTATTGGCTCGTTTTTTCCTTCTCTTCCCTGTTGTGCAGGTGAGAAAATGACCTTGACAGCTTCCCGTTACTCTTGCTGGCTTTCTCCTGCTGCTCAGGTTACCAGAATTGATTTCACTTCTCCTGTTGCCAGTTCAATGGGGGGTCAGGGAGTCAAACTTGTTCTGGTTCATACATCCTCATCACCCATAAAAGTCCCAAGGATCTGGCTTCTGAGCAGTTGTTGTAACTGAGGGATAGGACCCTTGGGACCACCAATAACTCTGCAGCAGCATTAGCAGGCAGCAGAGGCAGCCCAGCCAGCTTCCATCCTCCTAGGACGTGGGAGGAGGGGAGGAAGGAAGAAGCAGCTCTCTCCTGGATATCCAGACCTCTGGATGCTTGCTTTTGTAATACCTACCTGTCCTAGGCTCACTGAAGCATGATGATTAAAATAAATACACACATGTAAGCTCCACCCCAGGGTCCTGGGCCAGTGGGAGCCAGGTCTGGAAGGAAATCAGGGGCTGCTCCAGGACTGGGAATCATGTACTGTCCCATTTCTTAAGCCTGGGTGGGCAAAGCATCAGATCCTTACAGGGGCTTGGAACTAGAGCATTTCCTGCTACTACTCCCTTTGCTGTGACTGCGCTTTGGCATGGACCTGGTGCTTAGCTCCCATGCCAGCTGTCTGTTGTACTGGGGTCTGAAGCTGGCCCCCAATTTGATCTGCTGGATTAGACTCCTGGTCTGCTTCACAACAGCCCCTCCTCCTTCCTGGAAACAAAGATCCTTTTGGCATCCTTCACATTGGCCCCTACAGACTCCCGGTCTAGCAATGTAATTGATGCCGAGAAGTACCACACCCAGAAGCCCTAATGCTGTGCCCAGCATACCCTAGCTCTGCAGACAACATCATTGAAAGCAGCTCTAGATGGGAGGGGTAGAGTCTGCAGATTCCCTTGAATGTGGTGATTTGGACAAGTTGCCAGGGACAATCCCCTCTTCCTTGGCCAAATGAATCACTGACTCCTTATCAAGAGTCTAGGCTGTCTTGAGAAGGAGAAATATCATATGGCATCCCTTATATGTGAAATCTAAAAAGAAATGATACAAATGAACTTACTTATAAAACAAAAGCAGACTCACAGACTTAGAAAATGAAATTAGGGTTGCCAGGGACGGGGGGATAGGGGGATAGTTAGGGAGTTTGGGAGGGTCATGTACACAACTGTTATATTCAAAATGGATAAGCAACAAGGTCCTACTGTACAGCATATGGAACTCTACTTAACGTTATGGGCCAGGCTGGATGGGAGTGGGGTTGCAGGGGAGAGAATGGATACACACACACACATATGGCTGAGTTCCTACTCCATTCACCTGAAACTACCACAACATTGTTAACTGGCTATACCCCAAAACAAAACAAAAAGCTTAAAGTTTGCAAAAAATTAAGTAAAAAAAACATAATTTTTAAAAATGAAGAGTCTAGGCTGTCTTCTGGCCCCAGGTTTTCTGCCACAAGAAAGAAGATGCAAAGGAGAAGCCATGTTAGTCACCTAACCTATATCCTAAAGTCTTATCTTGACAGGAATTATTTCATCATAAGGGGGGGGAGCCTATTCAAATAAACTAAAATAAAGGGAGTAAAGGGAGTACAACTGAATCTTAGAAAAATGGAAAGTTTCAACGGTAGAGTGCATTCAGTTCAGTTCAGTTCAGTCGCTCAGTCATGTCCGACTCTTTGTGACCCCAGGAATCACAGCACACCAGGCCTCCCTGTCCATCACCAACTCCCGGAGTTCACTGAGACTCACGTCCATCAAGTCAGTGATGCCATCCAGCCACCTCATCCTCTGGCGTCCCCTTCTCCTCCTGACCCCAATCCCTCCCAGCAGCAGAGACTTTTCCAATGAGTCAACTATTCACATGAGGTGGCCAAGTATTGGAGTTTCAGCTTCAGCATCATTCCTTCCAAAGAAATCCCAGGGCTGATCTCCTTCAGAATGGACTGGTTGGATCTCCTTGCAGTCCAAGGGACTCTCAAGAGTCTTCTCCAACACCACAGTTCAAAAGCATCAATTCTTCAGTGCTCAGCCTTCTTCACAGTCCAACTCTCACATCCATACATGACCACAGGAAAAACCATAGCCTTGACTAGGTGAACCTTTGTTGGCAAAGTAATGTCTCTGCTTTTGAATATGCTATCTAGGTTGGTCATAACTTTCCTTCCAAGGAGTAAGCGTCTTTTAATTTCATGGCTGCAGAGTGCGTTAACGGCCCCAAATCTTCACTGCTCCTTTATTTCCAGGCCCTTGGCCATCTGCCTTGCTTTGACCTATGAAATGACAAGCATCTTGTGCCCACAGCTGTGCATTGGGCCTGTCCTGTGCTTCCCCGTGGCCATGAGAAAACATGTCTGGGTTGCCCATTTGTCCCTGGAGGAAAACGAGAGCCAAGTGGAACTGAGCCACCACCCAGCCTAGATCAGCCGATCCCACTGGTCAAAAGAGTCACAGGCGAAATGAATGCTTGTCATCTGACACTGAGATTTTGTAGCAATTTGAGACAATAGTCAACTAACATGGCTAAGCAGGGATTCTCCCCATTTCTGTTTCTGCTTTCAGACTCCTCATGTTGTCTCACCTTTGCTTTCCTCTGCTCTTCTGCTTCATCCATTTTTTTTTCCCCTAAAGATCAGCTTTTTCACTTTCTCTTCCTCTTATCATTGGTTCCCTCATCATGGGTTCTCAAGAATCTGCTATCAACATCAGACCACCCTTTTCAGATTCTGAGATACAGAGGACTTACTGCACCTCTTTACTCCACAGTGGAGCTTGATGGCCAATCAGGAAGAAGACAACCTCAGAAACATAAAGGAATGGCCCATGCTTGCCAGGGAGTGGGGTGGGGAGTGAGCGAGCGCTGTCTCTTCCTGTGAGTCCTCCCCACCCCTGGGGAAATGTAAGGAAATGTCTTGTACACCAGTGAAAAACCCAAAGCAAGTTCTCAGCAGGTTACTCTGCTCTTCATGGAAATAACTGTTGTAGGGAGGGGAGCATGCTGGGACTTCTACCTTAGTAGGCTGGTGTAGGGGTGGAGTGGGGTAGCAGCTGGAAAGAGGATGAGACCACTGGAGTTCTGGCCCTTAGGGAAACACTGTAAAGAAGGCAGGAGCTGCATTTGGAGAAAACTTAGAGAGGGCCGAGAGGAAGACTGATATGGTGGGCACGTCAGCCAACACATGAAGAGTACCCCTCCCTCTGGGCCCCACTCAGTGCTGATGGGTGAGTTTGCTCAACCAAGGCTAGATAAGTCAAGACAGACAGAGAATGGGGGAAATTCACAGGTGCCACAGGGAAGGGAGGGGCAAGGCCAGAGCGTGGATATGTCTTAAGGCCAGCAGCGAAGGAGGACCTGCCATCCTGAAGCAGGAGACTGGCTCGGCCCTGTGGTCTTGTAATTCCTTCCCTTGGATGGCAACCCATTTCAAGAGAGCTCCACCATTAAACAATGGAAGGAACGAAGTGTTGGAGAAAAAAGTAGAGAGAGATGGGGACCCCTTCTAATTGGTAGAGGCATTTTGCAACATGTAATGGAAATATTTAATGAAATTCAGTTTGCTAACACCTGTAACCTAGCAATCCACAAGCCTTCACTGGGGGGTGTAGAGCCTGAAACACTCCTGAACAGATTCAGGAGGCCCGTGTACCAGAATGATCACTCTGGCGCTCTCTGGATAGCTGAAGCCTGGTGGAATGGTAACAAAAAGGCAGTGGATGCATCTTCAGCAATGAGCTAGCTATGTAAAGACCAGCAGGGATAGATCTTAAAAACAGAGTGCAGGGTGGGAAAAAAAAGGCAAGAAACAGAATAAGATTTATAGCACAATACCATTAGTGTAAATTAAAAACACATACACACCACAAAACAACATCAGATTTTAATAAGGATCCATGAGTATGTGAGGCCATTTATCAAACACACTGAAGCGAATAGCTAGAGGAAGAATGAAGCAGAAGTGAAGACTGAGGATGCAGGATTCAGTGGGGAAAAGCCCATAAAACAATGGAAGGCCTTGAGCAGACAGGTGATGAGTATGACATGAAGACTCTGATTAACATAATTTCTGTTTCTGAGATCTGGTTGTTTTATTTTTATTTCATTTCAAGTGAGTCTGCCGTGGCACCGATTGGAAGTAGGACCATCTTATCTCTGACCATTGGGATCGTACAGGGACAAGATGCCATGAAGATACCTGGGGGAGACAGTCACACTCAAGTGTGCGAGGGCAGGGAATGGAGGGGTCTTCAGCACAGGCTTTTACATCAGACAGACCTGGGTCTCAATCTTGACTTTGTCACACACTACTTGTGCAACCTTGATCAACAGGTCACTTGATTCCCCAAACCACCTCATCTGTAAAATGCAGATGATGATACCCGGATGGTGGAAATCAAACAAGATGATACTTACAAGGTTCTTAGCACAGCGCCTGGCTTCATAAATAGCAACTCGTATTCTCTTAGGCTTTTCACCCAAGGTCCCCAAATCCCATTACCTCTCCGAATCTAAAATGTAACCTCATTCCCGTATCTCTGGGCCAGCTGCTTTCAGTTGGGAGGGCTGCTGGGCCAGCAGCTGCCAGGGTCTCTACTGGGATGGGACGGAATGCCAATGACCAGGTTGGGGTGCCTGGTGGAAGCATCCCAGGAGCTGGAGGCTCTGTCCAGACCTGGAAGCTCTGTCCAGAAGCAGACAGGTGAGGTCAACTGGGGGCGAGGGCACAGAGATCACCCACCAGAGCATTGGCAAGGAGGGGGTTGGGGTTGGGGGGTGGGAAGATGTCATATGCTCAAGAGATCCGAGGAAGGTCAGGTGAGATGGAGACCCAGAGCCCCTTCTTCTTGTCCCTTGCCACAACCCTCTCCATCTCTATCTGCCCATGCAGAAGTCCCTAGCCCCGGTCTTAAAGGCACCTGCACTGGGCTAGCTCCCTTTTAAGCTTGCTTCTTTCAAATAATGTCACAATTTGTGGTTTATTTTTCCCCCCATGTTGCAGGAAACCTGACTACAGTTTTCTTTGAAGAAAGACAGAACCCTTGCCCTCTGGGCATTTCACTCCACATGTGTAAATGCTCTGTGCGTTTTACATCAAAGCCTGAAACACCTTTGTACATTCCTTATGTGGGAGACTCCCTCCTTGGCATAAGCTCCCCTGGGAGGCGTGGTCTATCCTCTCTGGAAATCTCATGGGTCAAAGGCCTGCCTTAAATCTTTGTTTGCCCCTCTCCTTCATCCTCATATCCCTTCTATCATACAGCTGCGTTATTCCAATTCATAAATATCTCCCCATTCTACCCACCTCTCTCCATTTCCTAAGTCAACATCCTTACCTTGGACCATGACAAAAGCTGCCTCTCTCCTCTCCTGGGCCTCAGGTGCTGCTGTCCCATCTGTTCTCCATGTAGCAAGAATGATGTTTCTATAACATAAACACAACTATGTCAGTCTCTTCCATAAAGGTTTTCAGCATCTTCGCATTACCCTGAGAACAGAACCAAACCCTTAACAGGTAACGCAGGGCCCTGTACCATCCAGCCCCCATCCAATTCCATCATGTCACTCCTACTTTTAATCAATGTGCCAGCCAGACTGCACGACCTTTACTGCCTCAGATGTTTCTAGCTCTTTCCTATGCCCAGACCTCATACATATTGGTCCCTCCTCCTTCTCTTCCTGACCAATTCCTACTTGCTTTCAAAAGTTAATTTCATTTCCTCTGAGAAACCTGCCCTGATGATCCAAGTCCATGTTAATGGTCTTGTTGAATTGAATTGTATCCCCCAAAAAGGTATGTCCTAAAATTCCCAGTGTCTATGAATGTAATCTTTCCCTTCTTCTATTTTTGGCTGGACTGGATCTTCATTGCTATGCACAGGCTTTCTCTAGTTGTGGCGAGTGGGGGCTACTCTTGGTTGCAGTGGGTGGGCTTCTCATTGCGGTAGCTTCTCTTGCTGCAGAGCACAGGATCTAGGGTGCTGGCTCAATAGCTGTGGCCCACAGGCTTAGTCAGTCTGTGGCATGTGGGATCTTCCTGGGCCAGGGATTGAACCTGTGTCCCTTGCATTGGCAGGTGTATTCTTAACCACTGGACCACCAGGGTAGTCCTGAATGCAATCTTATTTGGAAATACAGTCTTTGTAGATGTTAACAAGTTAAAAATAAGTCATGACTTCTAACCCAAAGCAGGATACGGTCATCAGAAGGGGGAGGTTTGGACACAGACACACAGGGAGGATGCCATGTGACCATGGACGGAGAGATGCAAGGAACACCAGGGATCACCAGCAACTGCCATAAGCCAAAACGCAAGGAAGGATCCTCCCTTAGAGCCTTGCCAGGGAGCATGACCCTGCCATCACCTTGATGTTGGACTTCTGGCCTCCAAAACTACAAGAGAATAAACTTCTGTTGTTTTAACCCACCAAATTGTGGTTATGTGTTACAGCAGCCCTAGGAAATGAATGCAGGCCCAGCTAGGCAGTCCCAGAGCACCCTTCACTTTCTCATCAGAGTATATACACCTTATGTTTTTACTGGTTTACTTGTCTGCTGCAAATCAGCCACATGAGGGCAGGGACCTTATTTGACCTATTATAGCCCCAGTAGGTAGTTAGAATCTATATGCTGCGTTTGTTGAGTGAATGAAGGATGAATGAAACAGCAGAGTGGAGAGAAGGCTCAGGTGACAAAACAGGGAGGGGATGGGAGGCAGCAGGCAGGTCAGGAAAGGCCTCACGGTTCTCCAGGGAGTTCTCGACCCATACAGGGCTGAAGCAGGCCAGCAGGAGGGCAGGGCCATGGAGGGGACATCTCAGGACAGCTACACACTGGATGGATGGTGTAGTCCTGGATGTAGGAGAAAAACACCCTTCTCATGGGCCTATAGGGGTGTCTCCCCCTGGTACTTGTGAGAACTTAGGCCAAGAGACTTGCAAGCAGGGCTGTGTTTCAGCATTAACACCCCCCAGGGCCCTGCACCCTAGCATGGCTGCTTGCTTGAGAAAACTGCCCAGTATCCAGACCAGAGCAGGCCCCGCTCAGCTCCCTGCTGAATCTCTCCTCCACGGCTGCTGTTGTCCCCACAGGAAGCCACCCCAACTCCCCATGTGGCCCCACCACAGCTGCTCTCAACCTCTGCTTGAACTTCTTCCCTCCTGGGCTCAACAAACACACACTGAGAGTTCATTTGGCACATCCTCTACCCTGCTCCAGGCTCTGCCCTCCTTACCTTCGTGTCCTCAATTCCCAGTCTGTCCCTCTCTCCACCCCAATAGTGCAGGGGCTTCCGAGTGGAAGTGCCAGAGATGATTTGGTAGATAGGAAACAATGCTCCTGAGGTTTGATGCACCTTCCAACCTAGACAGTGTATTAAAAAGCAGAGACATCACTTTGCCGAAAATGTTAGTATAACCAAAGTTATGGTTTTTCCAGTAATCTAGTATGGATGTGAGTTCAGTTCAGTCGCTCAGTCGTGTCCAACTCTTTGTGACCCCAGGAATCGCAGCACGCCAGGCCTCCCTGTCCATCACCAACTCCTGGAGTTCACTCAAACTCATGTCTACCGAGTCAGTGATGCCATCCAGCCATCTCATCCTTTGGCGTCCCCTTCTCCTCCTGCCCCCAATCCCTTCCAGCATCAGGGTCTTTTCCAATGAGTCAACTCTTCACATGAGGTGGCCAAAGTATTGGAGTTTCAGCTTCAGCATCAGTCCTTCCAAAAACACCCAGGACTGATCTCCTTTAGAATGGACTGGTTGGATCTCTTTGCAGTCCAAGGGACTCTCAAGAGTCTTCTCCAACATCACAGTTCAAAAGCATCAATTCTTTGGTGCTCAGCTTTCTTTATAGTCCAACTCTCACATCCATACATGATTATGGGAAAACCATAGCCTTGACTAGATGGACCTTTGCTGGCAAAGTAATATCTCTGCTTTTGAATATGCTGTCTAGATTGGTCATAACTTTCCTTCCAAGGAGTAAGCGTCTTTTAATTTCATGGCTGCAATCACCATCTGCAGTGATTTGGGAGCCCCCAAAAATAAAGTCTGACACTGTTTCCACTGTTTCCCCATCTATTTCCCATGAAGTGATGGAACCAGATGCCATGATCTTCGTTTTCTGAATGTTGAGCTTTAAGCCAACTTTTTCACTCTCCTCCTTCACTTTCATCAAGAGGCTTTTGAGTTCCTCTTCACTTTCTGCCATAAGGGTGGTGTCATCTGCATATCTGAGGTGACTGATATTTCTCCCGGCAATCTTGATTCCAGCTTGTGTTTCTTCCAGCCCAGCGTTTCTCATAATGTACTCTGCATATAAGTTAAATAAGCAGGGTGACAATATACAGCCTTGATGTACTCCTTTTCCTATTTGGAACCAGTCAGTTGTTCCATGTCCAGTTCTAACTATTGCTTCCTGACCTGCATACAGGTTTCTCAAGAGGCAGGTCAGGTGGTCTGGTATTCCCATCTCTTTCAGAATTTCCCACAGTTTATTGTGATCCACACAGTCAAAGGCTTTGGCATAGTCAATAAAGCAGAAATAGATGTTTTTCTGGAACTCTCTTGCTTTTTCCATGATCCAGTGGATGTTGGCAATTTGATCTCTGGTTCCTCTGCCTTTTCTAAAACCAGCTTAAACATCTGGAAGTTCACAGTTCACGTATTGCTGAAGCCTGGCTTGGAGAATTTTGAGCATTACTTTACTAGTGTGTGAGATGAGTGCAATGGTGCAGTAGTTTGAGCATTCTTTGGCATTGCCTTTCTTTGGGATTGGAATGAAAACTGACCTTTTCCAGTCCTGTGGCCACTGCTGAGTTTTCCAAATTTGCTGGTATATTGACTGCAGCACTTTCACAGCACCATCTTTCAGGATTTGAAATAGCTCAACTGGAATTCTATCACCTCCACTAGCTTTGTTTGTAGTGATGCTTTCTAAGGCCCACTTGACTTCCCATTCCAGGATGTCTGGCTCTAGATGAGTGATCACACCATTGTGATTATCTGGGTTATGAAGATATTTTTTGTACTGTTCTTCTGTGTATTCTTGCCACCTCTTCTTAATATCTTCTTCTTCTGTTAGATCCATACCATTTCTGTCCCTTATCAAGTCCATCTTTGCATGAAATGTTCCCTTGGTATCTCTAATTTTCTTGAAGAGATCTCTAGTCTTTCCCTTTCTGTTGTTTTCCTCTATTTCTTTGCATTGATCGCTGAGGAAGGCTTTCTTATCTCTCCTTGCTATTCGTTGGAACTCTGCATTCAAATGGGAATATCCTTCCTTTTCTCCTTTGATTTTCACTTCTCTTCTTCTTCACAGCTATTTGCAAGGCCTCCTCAGACAGCCATTTTGCTTTGTTGCATTTCTTTTCCATGGGTGTGAGAGTTGGCAATAAAGATGGCTGATAGCCAAAGAATTGATGCTTTCAAATTGTGGTGATGGAGAAGACTCTTGAGAGCTCCTTGGACTGCAAGGAGATCAAACCAGTCAATCCAAAAGGAAGTCAACTCTGAATATTCATTGGAATGACTGGTGCTGAAGGTGAAGCTCCAATACTTTGGCCACCTCATGCAAAGAGCCAATTCATTGGAAAAGACCCTGAGACTGGGAAAGACTGAGGGCAAGAGGAGAAGGAGACAACAGAGGATAAGATGCTTGGATGGCATCCCTAACTCAATGGACATGAGCTTGAGCAAGCTGAGGGAGATAGGGAAGGACAGGGAAGCCTGGCATTCTGGAGTTCATGGGGCTGCCAACAGTCAGACATGACTTAGTGACTGAACAACAATAACTAGCACCGGTGACCCAGCCGTGGGTCAGAGTAGGTGTGGGTTGGGTGGGGGTGTGGAGTGGCTAAGGAATAGAGAGGGGTCTTGCACAGCTGCTCCGGGCTCAGGGAAACCTTCTGAGTCAACAGAGTGCAGGTAGCTGAGCTCCTCCTAATCACATGTTCACGACATGGAGCAAGCTCAAGTTCAGCCTTGGCTTTAAGAATTCTGGTCCAAGGTGAATGAGATGAAGAGGGATGTTGGGTGCCCTCTTGAGTTCTGAGCAATGCTTGGGCTCATTGTAGGGTAGAAGGCTTCCTCCACTTTGCTAAGTGTGTCCTGGGAGATACTGGAAAGTCCTGAAAGCAGATTCCAGCTCCAACAGAGGGGCCATCAGGATCTGGAAGATGGCCAGCACCCCAGTCTGCATTGGGTAAGACAGAGAACAGGGGAGTGCAGGGGTCCATTCCTATGGGAGGCGGAAGGCCCGATGGGCATCTCATAACTACTCTAAGAGGCTAAGACTTAACAGCAAATGGGCCCAACCACAGGCACTTGGATATTTCAGAGCTTGCTTGCTAGAGGGGATGAAGCCTCAGCTATCCTCTTGGGTGGGCTGAACAGGACTGTGTCTGGTTCTGGCAGGCAGCAGGGGCTGGGCAGCAGCGTGGACATCCATAGGCCCTAGATGTGTGGGCAGAAGAGGTCTGAAAACTCCTTTCCCAAATTGCCCCTCGGGGCCCTTTCCTTTGTCTGCTCTTAAGAGAAGACCAGTCCCCACTCTTATTGCCCGAAAGGAGAGAGAACACATGGTCAGTTACTGCTGATGAGTCATGTGAACAAGACTTTGACATCTTGGCAAATAAGAGTTTTCCCAAGATCCAGTGGATGGAGCTCAAACTCAGTGCTGAAGGGCAGTGACTTTATAGGCAGACTCAGACTATAAAATGCGGGATGGTGGGTGCGATATTTACAGAAAAACCATCATTCCCAGTGCCCAGAGCTTGCCTTGCCAGTGAGGTTTTACAGATCTCAGAATGGGCACATGTCATTTTAAAAGGCACCTCAGTTCTTGCAGCCTTTGGCGGCCCAGGCAGAGCAGAGAGTGACAGGAGAAGATAG
Organism: Bos grunniens; assembly: GCF_055505025.1. Lineage (NCBI taxonomy): Eukaryota > Metazoa > Chordata > Mammalia > Artiodactyla > Bovidae > Bos > Bos grunniens. The sequence goes on from NC_141167.1 coordinate 10,082,533, forward strand.
GTTACATGCTTTGATGTGTGCTGATCTCTTCATTTCACTCGGGCCTCAAGTCCATTTCTATCAGGAAGCAAATGGAATTCCGCAGAATTCTTACGTAGGGCCAGAGAGGCAGGCAGCCTAGGGAGGAGGTTTTGGATAAATCCCTGACACCAGAAGTGGCATCGAAGGTTCACCATTGGTCACGTTTGGTGCATTACAGGTTTTCAGCAAATATCAGCAAAGTGCATGACTCTCCCTCTCACCCAGACATCTGCCAGCTCCAGCATCTTGGCCTTGAGCCGACCCTCTGGGTAATGGGTATTGAAAGAAATGCTTAGGATGGAGATGAAGAAGTTGTTTTAACATCTGACAAACAGTCCAATCCCCAAACTACCCTAATCTGCTGTGCTATGACTGTTTCCTTGTTAGACACCCATCAGGTTGACAACCATTGAGTGATTTGCAAACAACAGATGGGAACTAACTCTCATAGGAAGGAAGGAAGAATGCAGAGCAGGAGACCCTGGGGGTTCGGACAGAACCTTGGGAGTGGCCCCTGAAGTCAGGGAAGGGGACCTCACACGCCACTGATTTTCTCTCCTCTTCCTTAGAACTGGAGTGTGTTAAGACCAGAAGCCCCATCTGAGATGTCTTTGGGAAATACACAATCCTTTCCCCGCCGTTAGAATTACACGTGGCCTGGGACTTCCCTGGTAGTCCAGTGGTTGATAATCTGCCTTCCAGTGCAGGGCATGTGGGTTTGACCCCTGGTCAGGGAACTAAGATCCCAAATGCCTTGGGGCAACTAAGCCCTCTTGCCGCAGTGAAAGATCAGTAAAATGAGTACAATGGCACTCACTTTAAAGGGACCCTCCAAGTTTCCCGTGGGAGTTAAATGAAGACAAGTACGTAACACACACAGTCTGTAATCGGAGCTGCCTGGTCTGTAATAGGAAGAAAGAAAGAAAAGAAAATGAAGTCGCTCAGTTGTGTCTGACTCTGCGACCCCATGGACTGTAGCCCACCAGGCTCCTCCATCCATGGAATTTTCCAGGCAAGAGTACTGGAGTGGATTTCCATTTCCTTCTCCAGGGGATCTTACTGACTCAGGGATCGAACCCGGCTGTCCTGCATTGCAGGCAGACGCTTTACCGTCTGAGCCACCAGGGAACAGGAGCTCAGTGTATTCTAGCTCACACTTGTGAGCTAAGTTGCTTCAGTTGTGTCCAATTCTTTGTGACCCTATGGACGTAGCCCACCAGGCTCCTCTGTCCATGAGAGTCTCCAGGCAAGAATACTAGGGTGGGTTTACATGCCCTCCTCCAGGAGATCTTCTTGGCCCAGGGATTGAACCCGCATCTCTTAATGTCTCCTGCATTGGCAGGTTGGTTCTTTACCACTAGCACCACTTGGGAAGCCCGTTCCAGCTATAGTTGCTACTGTTTTCTAGATGACAAGCCAGACTTAATGAATGAGTTCCTGCTAGTCAGGACCCTTTTGTTTGATCAAAGGTGATAGAAACTAATTCAAACTAGCTTTAACATAAGAGAGAATTTGTTGGCTTCATGTAACTGGAAGTCTGGAAACTCCAGGTCCCAACAAGTTGCATTGTCCTCATCAGTGTCATTCTCTGCCTTTATCATCCTCATTCTCTCCCGCCCTCCCTGCCTCTCTCTCTCTCTCTCTGCTACTACTTTCTGAACACTTGCTTCACTATTGTCTTAGGCAGATGAGTTTCTGTGATGGTGGCTTGCAGCCTCACTCTGGTTGTAAGCAGTCTTAGGCTTACACCATCCCAGCTACCCCACTCCACAGTAAAGGGGAAACTTGTCTCTTCTATTTCCCATGTACTAGATCCCAAGGAAGGAGCCCAGGTGACTCTCAACCTTGGGCCAACTGCCATGGCAGGGCACGTGGGTATGCCAGCATTAAAAAGGAGCTTTGTCCATGCCTGGGTCAGTTGTCCATCTCTGTGCTAGGGGGACGGTGCTCCAACTGGCAGCCCCACTTTCTTTCCAAAGGAAGGTATGATGAACTCAAAGGATGAAAACTCCTTTGGCACACCTCCCACTGAGAGGCGAAGAGTATGTCTTCTCCCCTTGAATCTGGGCTGGTTGGTGACTTTCTCAGACTAATAGCATATAGCCAGTGTGGTGCTATTTTACTACCAAGGGACTTAAGAAAGCTACAGTTTCTGTTTTCCTGTGGCTTGGAATGCTCACTCCTAGAACCCAGCCACCCTACTGGGAAAAGCCTAAGCCACACAGAGAGGCCTGTGGAGGAAAACAGAAGTGCTCAGTTCAACAGCTCCAGTGAATCCCAACAGCTGGCCAGAACCAACCATCATATGAGTAAGCCCTTGGACACAGCAGCCTAATCAAGCCTCAGATGACCACAGCTGGCTAATACCATGATGAACAGAAGAACCACTCAGTGGAACCCAGTCAATCCATAGAATCATGAGCAATAATATAAAATGGAAATGTGAAGCCACCAAGTTTGGGAAGGATTTGTTATATAGCAATTAATAAGTGAAAAGAAGCAGATTTGGTTATCACAAGAAGGAAAGGAATGCTAAGTAGACAAACACAATGGATTCCACTATGTCAGGTAAAGAAAGCCAAGGATCTGTCCTTCCCAGTCCTATTGCCCACTGAGGTGAGTGCTGGACAGCAAAACAGTGGGGTTATCATATAGGCACAACATTTCTCAAGTACCCAAAGGAGGCAGAGTGCTGTGCCTGGTCCCTAAGGCAATAAGGAGGCATAGCCTTGCTTCAGAGTCAAGCTCATTCAGCTCCCAGATCTAGGCTCTTTCTGCTACTGTAGCAGCACAGAAGCGCCAAGGACATAAGCACAAGGGCTACTGACAGCCCTGTGGCGTGTGTCTGCGCTGTTCTTACCTTATGGTGAATGCAAGAGGAAAATGCAGTTTCTAACTTGAAACCCCAAAGAATGGCAAAACCAGGAACTTTCCTGGAGGTCCCATGGCTAAGACTCTGTGCTCCCAACGCAGGGGGCCCAGGCTTGATCCCTGGTCAGGGACCTAGATACCACATGCCGCAGTGAAGATCCTGTATGCCACAACTAAGATCCCATGCTACTAAATAATAGAACTGCCATGCGACCCAGCAATCCCACTGCTGGGCATACACACTGAGGAAACCAGAATTGAAAGAGACATGTGTACCCCAATGTTCATCGCAGCACTGTTTATAATAGCCAGGACATGGAAGCAACCTAGATGTCCATCAGCAGACAAATGGATAAGAAAACTATGGTACATATACACAATGGAGTATTACTCAACCATTAAAAAGAATACATTTGAATCAGTTCTAATGAGGTGGATGAAACTGGAGCCTATTATACAGAGTGAAGTAAGCCAGAAAGAAAAACACCAATACAGTATACTAATGCATATATATGAAATTTAAAAAGATGGTAACGATAACCCTGTGTACGAGACAGCAAAAGAGACACTGATGTATAGAACAGTCTTTTGGACTCTGTGGGAGAGGGAGAGGGTGGAATGATTTGAGAAAATGGCATTGAAACATGTATAATATCATATATGAAACGAGTCACCAGTCCAGGTTCGATACACGATACTGGATGCTTGGGGCTGGTGCACTGGGACAACCCAGAGGGATGGTATGGGGAGGGAGGAGGGAGGAGGGTTCAGGATGGGGAACACATGTATACCTGTGGCGGATTCATTCTGATATATGGCAAAACCAATATAATATTGTAAAGTTAAAAAATAAAATAAAATAAAAAAATAATAAAAAAATTTTAAACAAAAAATAATAATAAATTGAAAGACTGTGCAAAGCCTTGAACAAAGCAAAAGCTGAATTCTGAAACACAAAGAGAGAGATGGGAGGAGCCACCAACTTCAGGGCTCAAACAGGTGTGAGTGCTGGCAGCCATGGACCAGGATCTGTGATCACAAGTCTGAGAGCACCAGGGGAGGGGCTCCCGCAGGCCCAGGGTCCCCTTGTTGCCACCAACAAGGCATCCTCCTCCCTGTTTGTCCTTTGCCCACCACGCCAATGGGTAGGTCTCCTGGGAGTTCAGTGCATGTGCTCCAGCTGAGCATCTGACTCCAAAGACAGGGTACACTTTCACATCAATGTCTTATGAGACCTCGTGTGTTAGAGAGATGAAACGCTTGCACTGGGCTGCTGATTGTCATATTGAGTTAAATTTGATCACACTAGTAAAAGGATTTGTATTTTTGTACCAGAAAATGGATACCTCCAGAATTAGAAAACAAAAAGATGACTGGAAATAAATTCAACCAACGCAGTCTGTCGAGTTCTAAGCAGGAAGGAGTCTGGGATGACTCCCTCGTGTCATGAGGATATGACATGAGGTAAGTGTTGGCACAGGCCGGGATGGGAGGGGCTGCTAACCCCACAGGGTCACACTGGAATCATCAGCAGGCGGGTCCGCTGCCTTCCTGTCTGGCCCCTCCTGCTCGCCACCTTATCTTTGACTCATAATCCTGCAGGCTTCGCCCATTCAGGCCCTCAGCAGAGCCCATCCTGACCCAACTCAGCCTGGGTAAAAACCCCACAAGCAGGTGGATCCACAGCCAGTCACTCTGCCATCAGCCCAAGGACCCTCAGTGCCTAGGGTGGATTTTGAATCCCAGAACCCCCTTCGGAACTCGGGGAAGGTCATGGAGACTGGAATTTGTTCCCCACAAACATGAAATGAAAGACACCAAGAGGCATGCGTGCCCAGGAGCCCCACAGGGTCCTGCTCAGTTTCCGTGGGATTCAGAATCAGGATGGGTCAGCATGGGCTCAAGGTCAATGTGGACACTGCTGGGAATAGGTCATGAGAGTCTGCTACTGGTCAGAAAAGCGAGGAGCAGGAACCAACAAGAACCTCTGCTTGTGGAAGGGTGACCAACGGTTCCCAGTCGGGACCTCAGTGGTTCCAGTCACTCCTCTCTCCCAGTTGGTTGCTGACACTGTGTCATGCTGGCAACTCCTTTCCCTCTGGTGGGATTGATTAGGGTTTTTATCCAGTAACCTTCTCCTGTGTTTACTGTGTACCACAAAGATGTGAATCTATTTACTAATCTCTTCAATTTCCACTCAATGCTGCAATCATCTTGGGAGGGGCAGGAAGGCTGGAATCCTGAGGGGAGCACAGTGAGATCCCAGCTGAGTCAACATCAAAAGTAACTTTAACACAATAGATTTTTTTTTTTTTTAAGACAACTGAAATAGAGAAGGTAGAATTTTTCATGGAACGGTGCATTTTCTCCACTTCAATAGCTGTATTGTGGGATTTTTGCCTGAATAATCTGGGTAATTGCTCCAGGCTGGGTGAGGAGGGGGCCTCCTGCTGGGTTCTCCAGGGGAGGGGATCTGATCTTGTCAACTGCAATAAAGAAACAGAGAATGAGTCTTCCGCCTTTCTTGCCTTAGACTTTCTGCAACCTGCCGTGTGGGAGTCAGAGTCTATCCAGACACACTGCCGGATGCCAGCCAGCATGAGAGTCAAGCATTTGGGTTCATGAGTTGAGACTGGCAGGTGAGAGGTGTGCTGAGGATGAGGCCACCCAGGAACGTGAACCCATGGCTCCCAGACGGGCCCAGAGAGTGAGTTCTGAGATTCCTTGTTGTTGTTCAGTCACTCAGTTGAGTCTGACTCTGTGACCCCATGAACTGCAGCACACCAGGCTTCCCTGTCCTTCACCATCTCCTGGAGCTTGCTCAAAGTCATATCTATTGAGTTGGTGATGCCATCCAACCTTCTCATTCTCTGTATGTACCTTCAATCTTTCCCAGCATCAGGGTCTTTTCCAATGAGTTGGCTCTTTGCATCAGGTGACCAAAGTACTGGAGTTTCAGCTTCAGCATCAGTCTTTCCAATGAATATTCAGGACTCATTTCCTTGAGGATTGACTAGTTTGATCTCCTTGCAGTCCAAGGGACTCTCAAGTGTCTTCTCCAACACCACAGTTCAAAAGCATCAATTCTTCAGCATTCAGCATTCTTTAGGGTCCAATTCTCACATCTATGCGTGACTACTGGAAAAGCCATAGCTTTGACTATGTGGACCCTTGTCAGCAAAGTACTGTCTCTGCTTTTTAATATGCAGTCTAGGTTGGTCATAGCTTTTCTTCCAAGGAGCAAGCATCTTTTAATTTCAAGACTGCAGTCACCATCCACAGTGATTTTGGAGCCCAAGAAAATAAAATCTGTCACTGTTTCTATTATTTCCCCATCTAATTTGCCATGAAGTTATGGGACCAGATGCCATGATCTTAGTTTTTTGAATGTTGAGTTTTAAGCCAGCTTTTTCACTCTCCTCTTTCACCCTCATCAAGAGACTGTTTAGTTCCTTTTTGCTTTATGCCATAATGGTGGTATCATCTGCATATCTGAAGTTATTGATATTTCTCCCAGCAATCTTGATTCCAGCTTGTGCTTCATCCACTCCAGCATTTCACACGATGTACTCTGCATATAAGTTAAATAAGCACAGTGACAATGTACAGCCTTGACATACTCCTTTCCCAATTTGGAACCAGTCCATTGTTCCATGTCCAGTTCTAACTGTTGCTTCTTGATCTGCATACAGGGTTTTCAGGAGGCAGATCAGGTAGTCTGGTATTCCCATCTCATTAAGAATTGTCCACAGTTTGTTGTGATCCACACAGTCAAAGGCTTTAGTGTAGTCAGTGAAGCAGAAGTAGATGTTTTTCTGGAATTCTCTTGCTTTTTCTGAGCTTTACATCACCACGTCTGCACCAGACTCATGACTCTCGGGACCTCAGCCCATGCTGTGCATGTTGACCTGTCAGGTCTTAACCTCCCTGCCGTCCCATTGGCTAGGGCCCCGTGAGAAGCCTGACCTCCATGCTGCATCCTGATTTCCATCAGGAGGAATTGAGGGGCCTTGGCTTGGGAGATCAGGGACCTCCGCTCCAGCCTGGGTCCCCATCATGCCCTCTCTGACCTGCGTCCAGATCAGTGGCCAGACCTTTGCCTCGCCTGGTATCCAAGTAGCTGGGCACCATCCACAGGAGCTGCGAATGCACACATCGCATGAGGCCCGTGTTTAGGTGCAGAGCCCTCAAGCCGCTCCTCTGGTACCCTCACCCACTCTTTCTTATTTCAGCTCCTTCCCTCTGTCGACTTAAAAAATAGTCACCACCTAAAAGTTGAGAGTTATGTTTTATTTGGTGGGAATTTTTAGGACTTCAAGCCTGGGAGACAGCATCTCAGGTAAACCAAGGAGCTAGGGGGAGGAGTCAGATTACATAGAAGTTTTGCAACAAAGGGCAGGTAGTCTGAACATCTAAAGTATTTTATGAATTAAAGAAAACTAGATATCCCACGTTAGGGAATTGAGCACTTTTCTATGTATTGGAAGATGCAAGAGTCTGGGCTCACTAAATCATTCCTTTCATATGCATCTCTGCTATCTGGGGCCAGTATCCTGCATTTTTCACCCCCTGAGTTCCTCAGTGCTCACCATAAGGAGGGGCTGCAGCCTGATGGATGCCCCTGTACTCTTCTTCCTGAGTGCCCTTGGGGCTCAGAAATTCACATATGAAAGGCCAGAATCACTAATAACTGTGAAATCCTTGTTTACTGATATGGCAAGAAATACTCCATTTCTCACCTCTGCTCTTGACAGCCACCTCCAGCACACTTGCCTGCTGACTCATCTGGACATCCGTCTCTAACCTTGGCCCTTTCTTTCAGGGACACCCTTCTGGCACTTATCCCCAGCTCCAAAGCTCCTCCTCACCTTGGCCTGAAGGACTGTATGGCTGGGTCTGTTTTCTCTCTGCTTCCCCATTGGAAAAGAGCACAGCCTTCTTTTCAAAGATTTTATCCCTTGACCCACTCCTTAATGAGCCTAATAAGTGGTAATCCCATTTATTTTTTGCATCAAGACAATGAAGTCCACTGCCTTGGCTGGGAGTCCCACAGATTGACCACCATCATCCTCACTGATATCAAAAAAAATCTCTGGGGGTGGGAGCTGCTTCTGCTCTTTGATCCAAATAGGAATGTCTTTGGAGGTACTGACTGAGCTCCCTGTTCAGCAAGGGCAACAAACTTTCATCTTAAATCTGATGGAGGCAGCAGAGATGAGAAGGTGCTTGATTCTCCAAGGAAGAGGGCAGGGGGCACTCAAGGGCCACTGAAGATGGCACTGAGATGTACACAGTCCACAGGTGTGAACTCTGAGACATCCATTCACAGAGCTTTCGAATGTGGAAATCCTCCTTGTTTCAGTCACAGATCACATCTGCAACAGTTAAAACCAGCTTGCTAAATTGGGTTCCCTACACTATCCATAACGTGTGCCCTGGCATATGAAATCTATCGCTTAAAGGCAAATCAATGAGCCAAATGAGGTCTCCAGGCTCGGGAATTAGGCTCACTGCCTCTGCCTCAAAATTTCAGATTGCAATTCAGCTAACATTTATTGAGCAACTATATTTGCCAGGCGATGAACTCAGTGCTTCCACATATGTTATTTTACAGACAGTTGTAAAAGCTCTGCCAGGGAGTAATATTATGGCCAGAGTAAAGATGAGGAGGGTAAGTGACAGCCTCAAGGTCATCCAGCTGTCTGTGACAGATCTGCGGTTGGAGCCAGTTTTTCCATCATTCTCATTGTGCTTCCTGAGACTGGTTTAAAGGATGGAATATATGCTTCTTATTAAGGTCTATGGCTTTTGCTGATGCAACAGCTCTGGAGTAAAAAGTACCTAATGCAGTTCAGCTCCTTAGGCCAACCTGTCCATACTCACCAGGGAAACGTGTCCAGAAGGCAGACAGTGCCCCTAGTGGTGACACTGGGAGGCACCTAGCTCCTTGGGAAGAAGGAGCTTTGGAGACAGACCAGGGCACTAAACCAGAGCTCCTGGTGACTCAGTCTTTCTCAGTGTCAGTTTTCCCACATTGAGAATGAAGGTCTCATTCCCATCACCCCGGGGTTGTTGAAGGATAAAACTGTAAAAAGGGCATTTTTAACAGCAAAACTAGGAGGACATATTATCCTAGTAAATACAGTCTTTTGTAAGAACAAACAGCTGGCAAATTTAGATTAACATATTCCACACCACCACCCCCCAAAAAATTGGGCTTTCAATGCTTTTGAACACAGAAAAATGACAACATAGAATTTTATTATATCACATGGAAATGTTTTTTCTTTTTAGGAATGTGTCAGCTTGAGGCTCTACATTCAAAACACAGGGACAAAAGTAATGATAGAAAATATTTAGTGAGTATTAACTAAAGACTGACATGCTTAGAAATTTTCAAAATCTATTTCCTTAAAATACAACCTGCGAAGTGAAAATATGAGCCATGGAAATGGGGAAACTGAGGCTCCTGCCTTCTCCTTGGAGGAGATGGAGGCTGCTGCATACGGTCTCCTGAGGGCTGCAGGAAGGGGCTTTCCCAGTTTACTCTCAGGGAAGCGTCTCTTGGAGCCCAGATCAGCCAACCCAGAACAGTCAGGAGTGTATCAGAAAAGTGTAACTCACCCACTGCTGCCACGGAGACTTCATTCCAGCCCCACAAGGATCTACAGAGGGCACCTAGGTCCCACTGCTCTAAGTCAGTCCGTCCACAAAGCAAGAAACCCAACAGCACTCTCTGAGACCTTCAGAACAAGGTACATCGAGGCCCAAGTCCCTCACAAGGGTGAAATATCACTCTGAGGTATCCTGAGGTAAAAGATAATATTTATTAAGGAAAACCTGATCTAATCTCTAGGAAAGGTACCACAATGGGCTTATTGATTTTTTAAAAGTTACATTTTAAAAAGAAAAATATCAATTTCACAAGCAATCTCCAGCCAGATTCTGGGCCCTTGGGATAGCTCACAGCAATTCTGGTTTAAAAGAAAAAGAAGAAAAATCTTGAAAGAAGAGGCTTTTCATACAGACATACAAGAAAGTAAATAAAATCAATGGAAAATACTAACAGAGAGTCATTCATCTTGTTAAGTGTTATAAAAATGCCAAAAAGTTCATCCTTATTCCTAGGTTCTGGGGCTTGGGACAGTCCCTTCTCAGAAAACTGACATCTATAAAGAGAAAAGCACAAATAAATTAAAAAAATGATGAACATCGATTATGAACTGAATGATCATGAAATGACAAAGATGTAACCACATTAATGCTGTGTATGTCTGTGCTCAGTCATGTCTGACCCTTGCAACTCCATGGATTGTAGCCCACCAGGTTCCTTTGTCCATAGAATTTTCCAGGCTGGGGCAGGTTGCCATTTCCTCCTCCAGGGATCTTCCCAACCCAGGGATGGAACCAGCATCTCCTGCATCTTTTGCATTGATAGGTGGATTCTTTACCACTGAGCCACCTGGTGCTATAGTCAGGGTCAAATTTTCTTGCAATCTCAGCCACTGGAGGCACAGGAAGAGTGACCTTTTTATAAAGAATCTTCTGGAAGAAACAGTGTCCTCACTGGGACTCAAGATTGTGTCCTGTGACTGAGACTGTCAATCAGTCAAAATATCTGGGTTCTGTATACCAGTTGGGGTCCCAGCAGGTAATAGGTGCCATGCTGCATCTGGGTGAGTGAGGAGAGTTTATAAAGGGTGGGGCAGGGTGTTAGGACACCATAAAGGAAAGGGGCTTTGATTTATACAAGACTTCAGGTTCTACCGTGGGTCATTATCCCATGTTTAAGATGAGAAAACTGAGGTTTGGAGTAACCGAGCAAATCTGCTTTCTGTCCCAACTCCTGATCTATGGCTCCAGAGCTCCAATTAAAATCAGAAGAGGAAGACTGACCCCAGTTCCCATGGGCTCTGTCATTCTGACCTCCCAAACTAATGAGCATTGGAATACTTCCTGCTATATCAATAAAGAAGGATGTCACAGTCATCAGTGATTGAAGTTCTCCAGTGTGAGCTGGTGAGCCATACGGACACCCAGGAAGGGAAAGAATACCTGCCATCTAGTAGCCATCAGACTGCAGCCACTCCCTGTGGAGCGCCCCAAGGAAGCTAGGGATGTGAAAAGCACAGGATACTGGCCCCCAGATAGCTGGAGTGCATGTGAAAGGAATGATTTCAGTGAGAATAGACTCCTGCATCTTTCCATACATAAAAAGAGCTAAATTCCTTGACATAAGATATCTGGTTTTCTTTAATTAACAGTAATCTTCTGATGCTCAGACTACCTGCCCTTTGTTGCAAAATGTCTGTATACCCTGACTCCTCCCCTCACTTCCTTTGAGTAGTTCTCTCAGAGCTACTTGAGATGCTGCCTCCCAGGCTTAAGCCCTAACAATTTTCAAATAAAACATAATTCTCAACTTTTAGGTTGTGAATATGTTTTTAAGTTGTCACTAAGTACAGTGGGGGCTTCCCTGGTGGCTCAGCTGGTAAAGAATCCACCTGCAATGCAGGAGACCTAGGTTCTATCCCTGGGTTGGGAAGAAGTACAGTGGAGGCTGGCTCAGTGTTCTCAAACTGCTGAATGGCAGAGCAGAACTCTTCCCCCCTCATCGTTCCACATCTTTCATGGACCACCTCAATCAGATGTGAACTAGAATTTCTGAGACAAGGGTAAATGGGAGCACTTTCACATCTGTCCTTTGAGGAGTAAAGTGGCTTCCCTCTCTGACAGCACAATGTTCCATGGTCCCTTTCAACCCAGGAACGGAGCTGACAGGTCCCCAAGGAGCTGTGCCACCTCCATCCTTCTGCATTCCCAAGAATTTGCCAGGAGAGAAACAGGCCAACCCCAATGGGTGACCTGAGAAGTCCTGATGGGCAGGCTGAATAAGCGCAGATGGATGGGGCCGGGTTCCCCCAGAACCAGACCCTGAGACAAGAATTTGAGAGCAAGGAGTTTGCACAGGAGCTGATTACAGACAAAAGAGCAGGGAATCACACAGGGATGGAAAAGGAGGCAATGTGTTTTCCCCTTGTGAACAACCAGGCCTCCACCCTGCAGGGAACCTCTAGGAGACTGTGTAGAAGAAGGCTCTGAGTTGTCACACCTAAGGACAAAGAGCTGAGGATGTATCTGCCAATCCTTTCCAGTGGCTGGTTGAGGACTGGTTGAAGGAGGGGTGGTAACTCCTGGGCAGTCCTGCCCTCTGGCTAAGCATCCTCCAACTAGAGAACACCTTTGGATGGAGCGATCAGGGGCTTACAATGGAAGACATTGCCTTTATCACAAAAGAGAATGGTGACTTCCAGGGGATGAGACAGGGCTTCAGCTGTGTCTACTACCCCAACGTGTTCCATTCCAGCCTCATTAGTTCCAGGTCTGGGGAAGTGAAGAGAGAGGTACTATGAAGACCAAGGTAGATCTATCTGTCCCTTTGGTCAGGAAGTTCACCATCTCTGCACCCATTTCTCATTTGTTAAATAATAGTAAGAGAATTAGACATCCTATGAGGCTGGTGTGGGGTTCCATGAGTTAGTACATGTGAAAGCACTTAGAACACCATCTGGCACATAATAGTGTTCAATAAATTCAGCTCTGTCTGGCCCAAGGTTGAGAATATATCAGAAGCCCATCCCCACCCATGATGTCGAGCCTGGAATCACTCTTAACCCCTTGACCCTGGATCACAAGAATCCCTGGAGACTCCTGCCTTGCTGAGCTGGACAAATGTCAAGCCTTTGAAAGGGCCTCACCTACTGAACATCTCCTGATCACTTCCCCTCCCTTAACACCACTCCGGTGGGCAGTCTTCAGGATCAGCTTCCACCTTGCTGTCCTGCCAGAGTTTATACCTTGCCCCTGAGGCCAGAGCCTTGCCCTGCAGTCCTGCCCCCAGCCCAGCTGAGAGAACCCTGAGCTCTGCCAGCTCCTCCGCTGTGGGGTGGACCCTGAATCCTGCTCCAAGGAGGTCACACCCATGGACATTCGGTATCATGAAATAGTGGCCATCTCATTTGTTTATATCACCCCACCCTAGTCCCACTTGCAGGGGATCCAAAAGGAGTAGATGAACAATAGATTATCTGAATTTAGTGCAAGAATGATTAACACGGATTCACTAGTTTTACACTTCGGCCCCAAACCTCAAGCACACAAGCAGGATGGGAGAGAGATCAGCAAAGATCTATAACTTGGCAAAAACAGGCCTGGATGGTGTAGAAAGCCCATGGTAAGAATGCTGGCTGACCCAGCCCTAAGCCAATCCTACGTCACCCAGCTCTGCTCACCTCATAGGGCCCAGGGTAGCTGGGGCAGGCTGTCAGGCGGAAATCATTCACAGCTCTCTGGACGTCAGCACTGAGCCTTGGGAAGCTGTCCTTCTTGCAGAGGTGAGACCTCAAGGGGTCCAGGTCTTGGGCACCAGTGACAGGCCCATGATATGCCTTCCTGGGCACCCACCCTAAGGAGCTGGGAGAGAGGGGCCCAGCAGGAGCCTCTGAGCACCAGCTTCCTCCTCTGATCCCATGACTAAAACCCCCAACTACACGAAGTCCACCTGGGCTTTATTTGTGATGCCTTGGGTCCCATGAGTCATTTTGCAGCACTGGCCACTTCCTCCTGTGAGTGAGTCACACTTGACAAGGTCCAACTTTATTCCTGGCATATAAGTCACCTCTACTTCACCTCCCAAGTTATCACAGCCCTGAGCCTACCTGAGTTGGGCTTCCCTGGGGTTGATCCTCTCCTTAGGACTTGGGCCACCCAAAGCAGCTCTTCCCAGGACCACAGCGGCAGGGAGGCAGGAGGGCAAACGTGGGGCACTGTTACTGAGTCCTGCTTCCGTTTTAGTGCTCCTTTTCCTACTCGTGAATACATGTCTGCTGATGCTAGTCTTCTCTGCAAATACATTCACATTTGCTGGAACATGATAATGGACTGAAATTAGCTGCAAAGTTGACTGTTGGGAAAATGAAAAGGGTGATGGATTGATTCTCCTAGGGGCACATGGCCAACCCATCCCACCTGCATTTAGCATCTTTATTAAGGATCTGGTTGAAGGGACGTGAGCAATTGTGGTTCATCATCTTTTTTAAAACTTTTAAAAATTTTCACAAATAATACATGTTTATTATAGAAAAAGCAGACAGGTCAAGGGAAAATTAAGAAAAATTACTCTCCATCCCATTCTGAAATAATCACTCTTTTTAACATTTTTGTGTCAATTTTTTACATCTAGAAAACAGATATAAATAAATATCTAGCCAAAACTCTGGACCTAAGGGTTGTTTTTCTTTTTTTTAACCTGGATGGTTAAAGCTTTGGTGTAAACAGTTTTGCCCTGAGAATGACAGAGACGAGCAATTACCTTAGGAATAGATTGTTTATTTTGAGAAAACTCTTTGGATGGACTTTTTGTTACAAACTGTTAAGAAAATACCTCCCTTCTGCAGCTCTAGGAGGATATTGAACAATTGTTCTAGGTGCTGTCATCCACTTGGAAGCCTTTAGGTAGGGTCCCCCCACCCAGCTCATGCATGCTGTTGGCCATGGCTGGGAAAAAACGATGATCCCAGGAAAGCAAGCAAGGCCAGGGCAGGGGAGCCCGAGAGAGGGAAAAGAAATTCCTGTCACTCACCAAGTCCTGTGGCATCTGGGTCAGACCTCATAGGCCCAGACATCTCTGAAGATTTCTGGTGAAGGGTTGGCCTCCAGCTCAGTAGAGATGGCAGCAAGGCAATGAGGGTTCCCAAGGTGAGCCCCTGCACTGGGCCTGGGATTGGAAACTCCAAAAGCAGTCCTTTCAGGTGGGATTTATCAGTTTTGCTCTAGGTGGTACTTTCCTTCGTTTGTCCTCAAATCTAGTGACAAGACAGTACTAGTATCCAAGTACCAACTGAAGATCCTCTTTGGTGTTTAAATTAGGATGGTGAAGAGGAGAGCCTTAAAGCTAACCTGGAGGTGCCCGTTCCAGCCGGCAGAAGGTCACCGGTTCTGGAGCATCATGGGCCACAGAGTCTGTATCCTGACATTTGCTTGGGAGTGGAAGCAGGACAATCAGAGCAGACAGTGCCCTGGAGGACTCTCAGAAATGACCAGACTACCCTCTGAGAGAGGCTTTGTCCCTACACTCAAGCAGCACCAAGATACAGAGCCTTTGTAATTTATGATACTTGTTGAAATATGTTCTCACAGGCTGGTGACATCTGAGATATCCTGGTTACAAATAGACATTTGACAAAAGTAGAAACGTGCTCCATCTGCTGTTTTGAAGTCTGCTTCCCCATCACCACCTCAATAATATATTGTGTGTCTCTTTCTGTATCAGTAGAGATGGACACTGTCACTTAAATAGATGAAACATGTTCCTCTTTACACAGTATAACATAATTTATTTATACATTCCCTTTTTGTGACTCAACTCGAAAGGAGAGTGGTTTTGTGGTAAGCGAGGTGGAGAAAGGTGAGCCACGGCCTTGAAGTGCAGTAATTTTGGGGCTCCTGGTCAATGCCCATTTGGCTTGGTCTCAGAGACACAATAAAGGACAGAAACGGTATGGACCTAACAGAAGCAGACAATATTAAGATATTAGGAAGTGGTGGCAAGAATACACAGAAGAACTGTACAAAAAAGATTTTCATGACTCAGATAACCACGATGGTGTAATCACTCACCTAGAGCCAGACGTCCTGGAATGCAAAGTCAAGTGGGCCTTAGGAAGCATCACTATGAACAAAGCTAGTGGAGGTGATGGAATTCCAGCTTGGGTATTTTAAATCCTAAAAGATGATGCTGTGAAAGTGCTACACTCAATATGTCAGCAAATTTGGAGAACTCAGCAGTGGCCACAGGACTGGAAAGGGTCAGTTTTCATTCCAATCCCAAAGGAAGGCAATGCCAAAGAATGCTCAAACTACCACATGGTTGTACTCATCTCACACACTAGCAAAATGCTCAAAATTCTCCAAGCCAGGCTTCGGCAGTATGAGAACTGTGAACTTCTAGATGTTCAATCTGGATTTAGAAAAGGCAGAGGAACCAGAGATCAAATTGCCAATATCTGATGGATCATCAAAAAAGCAAGAGAGTTCCAGAAAAACATCTAATTCTGTTTTATTGACTATGCCAAAGCCTTTGACTGTGTGGAGCACAACAAACTGTGGAAAATTCTTCAAGAGAGGGGAATAACCAGACCACCTGACCTGCCTCCTGAGAAATCTGTGTGCTGCTCAAGAAGCAACAGTTAGAACTGGACATGGAACAACAGACTGGCTCCAAACAGGAAAGGAGTACATCAAGGCTGTATTTTGTCACCCTGCTTATTTAACTTATATGCAGAGTACATCATGAGAAATGCCAGGCTGGATGAAGCGCAAGCTGGAATTAAGATTGCAGGGAGAAATATCAATAACCTCAGATATGCAGATGACACCACCCTTATGGTAGAAAGCAAAGAGGAACGTAAGAGCCTCTTGATGAAAGTGAAAGAGGAGAGTGAAAAAGTTGACTTAAAACTCAACATTCAGAAAACTAAGATCATGGCATCCAGTCCCATCAATTCATGGCAAATAGATGGGGAAACAATGGAAACAGTGAGAGACTTTATTTTAGGGGGCTCCAAAATCATCCAACCAGTCTATTCTGAAGATCAGCCCTAGGATTTCTTTGGAAGGAATGATGCTAAAGCTGAAACTCCAGTAGTTTGGCCACCTCATGCGAAGAGTTGACTCATTGGAAAAGACTCTGATGCTGGGAGGGATTGGGGGCAAGAGGAGAAGGGGACGACAGAGGATGAGATGGCTGGATGGCATCACTGACTTGATGGACGTGAGTCTCAGTGAACTCCGGGAGTTGGTGATGGACAGGGAGCCCTGCGTGCTGCGATTCATGGGGTCGCAAAGAGTCAGACACAACTGAGCGACTGAACTGAACTGAACTGAACTGAACTGAAAATCACTGCAGATGGTGACTGCAGCCATGAAATTAAAAGACACTTGCTTCTTGGAAGAAAAGTAATGACCAACTTGGGCAGCATATTAAAAAGCAGAGGCATTACCTTGCCAACAAAGATCTGTCTAGTCAAAGCTATGGTTTTTCCTGTGGTCATGTATGGATGTGAGAGTTGGACTATAAACAAAGCTGAGCACTGAAGAATTGATGCTTTTGAACTGTGGTGTTGGAGAAGACTCTTGAGAGTCCCTTGGACTGCAAAGAGATCCAACCAGTCCATCCTAAAGGAAATTAGTCCTGAATATTCATTGGGAGTACTGATGCCAAAGCTGAAACCCCAATACTTTGGCCACCTGATGCAAAGAACTGACTCATTTGAAAAGCCCCTGATGCTGGGAAAGATCGAAGGTGGGAGGAGAAGGGGACGACAGAGGATGAGATGGTTGGATGGCATTACCGACTCGATGGACATGAGTTTGAGTAAACTATGGGAGTTCGTGATGGACTGGGAAGTCTGGCGTGCTGCCTCTCACAGGGTTGGACGTGACTGTGTGACTGAACTGAACTGAACAGCGTTATGCCCGGGTACTCAGGTCCCCACTTGCAGCCATGCCCCTTCCCTACTCTGATTCTGACCTGCTGGTCTATGGCTAGGTAGTGTGCCAGACTCTGTCCAGTTTCTTCTTACGGGGGGAGATCAGCACATGCCAGCTGCACCTACATCCCTGACTGTTTGCCAATTTTAAGGATATCATCTCTTCTGCTCATGGAATACTCCATACTTCCTACAAAGCAAGCTTCAGACCTTCTCCTGTTCTCCTGGCTCTCTCTCTCTCTTTCTCTGTCTCTTTCCATGTTTCTCCACCCTATCCTTACATCCTACCCACCTCCAATATACACACATTCTCCCTTGTTTTAGTTTAATGAGGAAAATGTGGTGTATCATGGTATCTCTTTCAACAACATGCATGTTGAATTCTTTCAGCTGAAGATAGTGACTTGACCACCAAGTGTATCTCCTCTACTTCCCCTGGCTCCACTAAAATAAGAATAAGGAGGCTTTTTTTTTTCAAGGACAAAGAAAACAGGGAGGAAAACAGTCACAGACAAGAATTTTCAACAGTTTTCAGAAGATGCAAAGCAGAAGGGGAAGTATGGTAAGTATTTTATCAAGGAGGAGAAAATTCCAGAATGGATACTGATGAGATCAGGGAGAAGAAACACTTTCTAAGCTTCAGAGCCCCTTGAGGGTTCAGAACCAGAAGGCACTAGATTCTGTGGCATGCAGGAATGCAGTCAGGACTGCAGAGATTCAAGTCGATAAACTGGGTGACCAAGCTCTCTAGTGGATTGTGTAGACTGTCCACCTCCCTCCGTCCTAGAAGAACACTGTCGTCTTAGAGTGTGAACCCCTCTTCTACATAGTATGTGCTTAGGGGAAGACCCCAGATCAAGCAAATATATAACAATTCATGTGGACTCTAGACTAGGGGCTCATGGCCCAAGTTGACCCAATCAGGTAGAAGAAAAATACAAGAAGAGGGATTTTCTCTCTTTCCTCAGCTGAATATGGATCTGGAAGTGTATGTGACCTGGTGCTCTTCAAATTTTCATGTGCATGTGACTGTCTTGGGAGGCAGCCCTTATTAAATGCAGATTCTGATCAGTAGGTCTGGGATAGGGCTTGGGATTCTGCATTTATGACAAGCTTTTAGGTGATACTGATGCTGCTGGTCCAAGGACCACACTTTGAGTAGTAAAGGTGTAGCTTCATTCCAATTGGCACAATTTTGTGGTTGTGAAGAGAACCAGTTCATTTGAATTATATGATGAAAAGAGCAGAGCAACGAGTCTCTGAACTCTTTATGAACCAAAGAGTTGGGTTCATATTGTTGCTTCAGTTTAGTTCAGTTCAGTTCTGTCGCTCAGTCGTGTCCGACTCTTTGTGACCCCATGAGTCGCAGCACACCAGGCCTCCCTGTCCATCCCCAACTCCCAGAGTTCACCCAAACTCATGTCCATCGAGTCGGTGATGCCATCCAGCCATCTCACCCTCTGTCGTCCCCTTCTCCTCCTGCCCCCAACCCCTCCCAGCATCAGGGTCTTTTCCAATGAGTCAACTCATTGGAAAAAGGTGGCCAAAGTATTGGAGTTTCAGCTTCAGCATCAGTCCTTCCAAAGAACACCCAGGACTGATCTCCTTTAGGATAAACTGGTTGGATCCTCTTGCAGTCCAAGGGACTCTAAATCAAGAGTCTTCTCCAACACCACAGTTCAAAAGCATCAACTTAAACCACTAAAATTCAAGGCTCTGTCAATTACAGCTATACCCTGGAGTGCACAAGGATTATCCTTTGGAGAAGGAAAATGGTAGAGGATCAGGATTCAGGACCATCAAGTATAGGAGAAGCTGGGAGCCAAGTAGAAGACCAGAAATAGGAGTTAACTGCATAAGAATGAGGCATGAAGAAATTTTCAAGGTGGTGGAAATATAAAAATTCACTTAATCTAAAATTCTTTTACATTTTACTATGCATAAATTATACCTCTAATAGAAAATAGTTTTAAAAGCTGCCTATGGAAAGGTGATAGTCCCTGGCTCCCTCCCATGCCCAATGTTCAACTTTTTAGAAGCCAGGATTATGCCAGCCAGGAAAGAGATTGATAAGTTCTTTTCTGGATGAACAGAATGGTCCCAAAGAAAAGATGTCACACATTGTTACTACTTGAAAACCTTCAAATGAAATAGTCCATTTGGTATCTGATCACCCTAAAGCAAAACCTACCAACCCAGCCTCCTATATAGGAATTTCAATCATCTACTAGTGACTACTTCATGAATGGGCAACTAAAGATCACTAGATATTGAGAAAAAAACTCCAACATAACATAGAAAGAATAAAATAAACAAAATAAAATACTGACATCAAAACAGGAAAAACAAGAACAAAAAATAAATGAGTAAAGGATAACACAGGACTAAGAAGAAAACCTGAAAATAACATTGAATGAGTTCACTCAAAGTTGTAAGAGAAGATAATGCTTCCATTAGCAAAGAATGCTTCATCAGAAAATAAGAAAACAAGGACTATTAGAAAATAAGAATAAGAGAGAAAAAATAAAACAATAGAATAAAAGATTTGGAGGATGAAGATAATGAAATCTCCTAGAAAGCAGACAGAAAGCTAGAGGTGGAAAATATGGAAGAAAATCCCACAGTCTTAGATAACCCACTGAGAAATCCAAAGTCTGAAAAACAGGAAAAAAATAACAGAGCAGAAAAGAGAGGAAGAAAAAGTCAAAGAAGAGATTTAAGGATACTTTCTGGAAAAAGACTTCATCTTCTAATTCAGAACTTATATAAGCTTTCAGAACATCAGGGATAAAGAAGAGATCTTAAAAGGTTCCAAGGAGAAAAATAATATTATGTGCAAAAGAAAAATAATCAGAATGGCATTTAACTTCCCAGGAACAGAACTGGAAGCTAGATGACAACGAAGCAATGAGTGCTATGACATTTTGAAATAAAATCTTATTTTCAGCCTTGAAATTTATATTCAGCCAAAATGGAAATTGTACGGGGATAAAATTAAAATATTTTCAAACAGAAGGACTCAGAAAAAATGACTTCTATGTATTCTTCTTTCAAAAGCTACTAGAAGATGTGCTCCAGCAAAACCAGAGAGTAATCCAAGAGAGAGGATGACAAAGGACCAGGAAGCAGTGGATCTACTTCAAGCTGGGGCAAGAAAGTCCCTGCAAAGAGCTGTTCAGGAAGTCTATAGGTTAACCAGAAAAATCAGAAGTGAGAGGAAAGAGTTCTTCACACTGGAAGTCTCCAGGAGCAAAAAAAAGGGGGGGAAATGATAAAATATAAGATACGATGGAATTCTGTGAAACTAATGTCAGAATAATGAAAGATCTACTTGATTCAAGAAAAACTTTAAAGACATGTATGTAGAAAAATATGCAAGTGAAATAACTAGGCATGTATTAATTCTAAGGAAAAACAAAAACTGTTCAAGAAGGGAAAAACAATTATATTTGAAGTATATTTTAATATATTAAAATATATTAAATGTAAATTAATATAAAATTAATTGTAATTTTATTAATTATATTTTATAAATAATATAAAAATATTTTGTATTAAATATAAAATATATTTTAATATATTAAAGTATATTTTTACTTCAATATAGTTACATATTGAAGTACAAATGAGAATAGGACTAAATGGGATGATGGGGTGAGGTGGAGCCAGATGGGATGAGGTGGAGCCAGATGGGGAGGGCTGTTGTAAGAAAGCTACATTTTCCCATTTCACAAATCAAGAAATAGAGTGTAGACATATATGTAGAGGTACAGAATTAAAGTCAATACCAAAAAAAGAAAAACCTAAAATAGTTTAAAATTATCTCCTTTAGAGAGATTGTGGGGTAGGTCAAGGGACTGCTCTTATTCTTTATAAGCCTTTTGTTATTATTTGATTGTTTTTAACCATACACATATATTATTAACTTTCTTAGAAATTAAGATAAGTATTTTTAAATGAATGAATGAATGGGAAGATTACCAGGTTATGCTCATGGAGATTTGGGTTCTGTTTCAGCTCCCCTGCTAATCACCAACTGGTCATCAGCAGGGCACTAGATCTCTCTAGGGTTAAGTTCAAGGTAAAACTCTCTAAGCTTTCCTGTCTCAATGACCTATAGGCCCATGGGAGTCTTGTCTGGATTCTACCCCCAGCCCTATCAGTGGGTCACCTTAAACAAATGACCTCACTTCCTCCTCTCTCTGCCCCTGCTTCTGCAAAACAGAGGTGGTGATACCATCTTTAAACAAGGCATCAAGGGATCACATGTGGAGTGTGCCCACCCTGGGGTCTTTTAGGTGCTCATTGGATATCAATGGCTTGAACCACATGGACTGGAGGGAAGTCAGATCAAAACAGGGTGGACAGGGTCAGGTTTCAGAAAGCTGAGATGCCAAGACAGCCAGAGGTCAAGCATCTACTGGTTATGACATAGTGGAGGGTTGTTGGGCATTATGACAGTGACCATGCCCCAGAACCCTCCACTAATTGTCTAGGGCAAAGGAGGGGCCTGATGGCAAGGCATTTCCTTGGGCTGGACATACGTAAGCCCATTGTAGCTGTTATATGGACCCCAAAACTGCCTAAACTCGGAGGAAATTTTCAGCTCCCCCTTCATTTTCATAATCAGCATTTGCTTAACAAGAGCAGAAAGATTTTTCTTTCTGAAACTTTCAGAAACAGTGGGCTCTGGAATCCCGTTCTGCTCAGGCAAGGCACTCTTTTCAAGCTGTCAGTAGGGGAAAGATGACAAGGCTTTAATGAAGTCAAGTCATCATTTTTTCATGGCACAGGGCTGCACGCTAGCTGCTGGGCTGGGGAGGGAACACAGGGGCGGTTTTTCACCTCGCTCTCCTCTCTGATTCCCCCACCCCACTACATCCTGTCCCCAACCCTCTGGAGCTGCTTTACACAAACAAACCCAGTGCTGCAGGGTTCCCTGAGGCCACTGGCTGGACCAGTAAAGAGGGTACCAAGATCTGATGCCATTAATCACCCAGACATGCACTTGCAGATTCTTGGCTCAGCTGGGAGCTCCCTCTCCTCCCTGCCCCCAAGAGAATGAATCTGTCGATTTTCTCCTTGTGATTCAAACTGTTGCTAATATTAACATGGCTTAAATCATCAAGACTCCCAGAAGTCAGATTTTTGCTGGTTTTCCTACAAATGAGCCACCAAATTTAGCCAGAAATGCTATTTAAATAAAGACTACGCATCCACTTGGAAAAATATATTTCAAGGTCTAGTTAATATCTGATCCCCTGAACTCCTCCCACAGTCTGTATAATTCAAAAGCCCCAGTGAAAGGAGATACTCATCTGCTGATAGGAACTCACATCCTTGAAAGGAGGGAAAAAAGTCTCCTTTCACTCAGAGGATTGCTTTGGATACAGCTGTGAACATCTTTGGAAAATCTGCCCTTTGTGCACCATGAGATGGGGGTGGGAAGAGAAGAAAATGCACAGGATTGGGTTATGACCCCAGTCTTCCTAGGAGAACCAATGATGTCCCAATTGGTGGTCTAGGCCAGTTGTCGGTAAACTTCTGCATGGATCAGCATCATCTGGAGGGCGTGTTAAACCACAGATTGCTGGGCTGCTGCTCCAAAGTGTCTGATCCAGTAAGTGTGGGTGGGGCCTGAGGATTTAGATTTGTTAACAAATTGCCGAGTGATGCTGAGGCTGCCCATCTGGGGAGCACACTTTGAGGAGCAGCACCCTGGACCTTCCTGAATGGTCACACCCAGG
This sequence comes from Bos grunniens, assembly GCF_055505025.1. Classification (NCBI taxonomy): domain Eukaryota; kingdom Metazoa; phylum Chordata; class Mammalia; order Artiodactyla; family Bovidae; genus Bos; species Bos grunniens. The sequence continues at coordinate 10,105,721 of NC_141167.1, forward strand.
AGTTCCCACTGAGGGGACTCTGTTGCCAGCCTGGTACCTGCCCACCCTCTCCCTGCCTACTTGTTTGCAGCAGACTCTTCTGAGTTGGTCTTGAGCATAGCTAGGAACCCATGAGAAACCTCAGCTTCTGCCCCTTCCTTCCAGGCTAAGCTTGCTGCTGAACTTGGCTGGGTACTCGGGGAGTCTGGTGGGGTGAGAAAAGCCCCGTGCATCTGCCTTGCCAAGTGAGTCATAGCCCCACAAACGTGGCTGAGACCCTGACACCTCACCCAGCCCTTGCCTGCTCGTTCCCTTACCAAGTGCTTGGATCTGGCATCTGACCTCCTTCACCCTTCAGGCAGGGGTCGGGTAATGCCCCCTCTGGACGAGGAGCTCTGTGCCTGTCTGACTTGAAGGCTACAGTCACATGTATGCCCACCCCATCTCACGATGGACTCTCCCAGGGAATAACACCTTTATCACTAGCTCGATCATAACTGAGATGCCACTGAGATTTTTATATTTGGCACCTCTTTAAGGCGTAGCAAACTCCAGATCAGCACTTCTACGCATGGCCTCGCTCTGCCTGCCTGCCCCTCCAACTACCTCTGCTTCCCCACGGCTGAGCTCCTACCACGTGTACCCGAGAACCTAACTCCCACGCACTTCTCCCCAACCCCTTGCAACATCTCGATTATGACACCCATAACTGCTCCTCCTCCCTCCCTTCTAGTGAATTCTCTTGTGACGGTGGCCATTCCCCAGGACCCTCAGCTAAGTGGCCTCAGTCACGACTCCATGATTTTAGTCCAGCCTTGCAGAAGCTGCCCTATTCCTTCCTACCTTTGCCATGGGTGATGTTGAGTTGCAGCTGCAAATCATAGAGATTTGTGGTGAAGAACGTGAGCTCAAGAGATAAGACTTGAGTTTGATTTCCTGCTACTTGTGGCTCTGTGCCCTTGTGCAAGCCAGTTGTCCCTCTGAGCCATGGTTTCCTCATCCATAAATAGAGATCATAATAGCACCTACTTCATAGGATGGATGAGGATTAAATGAGCTAAGGTATATAAGGTACTTCATTTGCTTCCCATTGCTACTATAACTATTATCCCAAAATTAGTGCCTTACAACAACAGGAATTCATTCTCTTATAGTCCCGGAGGCCAGAAGCCTGAAGCAAGTCTCTCAAAGCTGAGTCAAGGGGGTCATTGAAGTTGGTTCTTTCTGGGAGCTACAGAGGATAATCTAGCCCTTTCCTCTTGTCACTTCTGGTGGTTGTTACCATTCCTTGGCTTGTGGCCACATCACTCCAATCTCTGCTTGTCACACTTCCTTCCCTTCTGTGAAAAACCTCTCTCTGCTTTCCTAAACTTGTGACTGCACTTAGGGCTCACCTGGACAATCCAAGATAATCTCCCCATTTCAAGATTCATAATTTTGTCACATCTGCAAAGTCGCTTTTCCACATAAGTTGACATTCACAGGTCCCAGGGATTAGGACCTGGATATCTTAGAATGGTGTGTCAGCCTGCACAGGTGCTCAACACAGAGCCTGGCAAACAGAAGCACCATAAATTACTGCTACTATACTTATTACTATTGTTATTCAGGACAACAGGTCTCCCTGGTGACTCAGTAGTAAAGAATATGCCTGCAAAGCAGCAGATGCAGCTTCAATCCCTGGGTCAAAAAGGTCCCCTGGAGAAAGAAATGGCAACCCATTCCAGTATTCTTGCCTGGGAAACTCCATGGACAGAGGAGCCTGGCGGGCTACAGCCCCTGGGGTCACAAAATAGTCAGACACGACTACTTAGTGAGTAAACAACAACTTTCATGACAATGTTTGTTTGTCCCCTTATTCTGCCCAGATATGATTCCTATGATTGCTACTCAGTCAGCATAGGGTTGGGCTTCCGTAGGTCCAAAGAGCACAATTATGTAAGGCTTGAATTAATACTTAGAAGGTTCAGCCATTTATACATCTATACAATCCTTCCTTCCCTGTGTGCACTTCTAGCAGGAGGTAGGGATTCTCAGTGGGGTGCAATACAAGTCTCTCCAGGTGAACTTTTAACTAGCAATTTATCAGAGCAAGATGATGTTCTAATGAGTCCCCTGGGCTCTCCGGATGCAACCCTAAGCATGGCTTCCTCTGGCTATTACATCTGAGATGCCTTTCAAGAATGTAGCTGAGCTCTGCTCTCCTTCCAACTGGCAAGAGCTGAGCAAGACCCCCAAGGCTCTCACCTGAGGGGACAGCTATGAATAAAAGATCTCTGTCCTCACGTATGTCCACGTCTGTCCACAGAGCATGTCCACAGGCTGTGTCTTATTGGCTCGAACTTTGTCCAAGGTACTCTTGGCACCCTCACTGCCTTGTTTCTCTTTGGAACCTGGACACCAATGGGAGTGAGTTTCAAGGGCAATGACCAGTGCAAAAGGTGTGCAGAGCCACAGCGTGGGTGAACCATGCCCATGTGAGAAGTGGCCGATTCTGAACCAGAGTCAGTTTATGAAAACAGATGCAGGAGCCACAGAGCCACCAAGGCCAATGAGAAGAAATCACTGGAGAGGGAGAGATACCAAGAGGTGCACCAATCAAGACCAGGAGCCAGTGGCAGTCCCTGGAAAAAGAGCCAAGACAGACTGGATTGGGACACAGGGAGAGGGGCCATGGTCCTCTGACTTTCTGGGCCTTTCCTTACATGTCAGTTTTTGCTCCTAAGAGTTTAAAGATTATGAATGTGTCACACTGAGCATTGTTTCAGAGTGCCAGGACTCTTCTCATTGAGAAGTCTTGCCCAGGTGGTTCCCTGAGGTTGGAGGTGACAAATGGTCATTTGTGCCAACATAAACATCCCCTCAGTGGCTCTGCTGTTAATGCTCCTGAAGGAGGCTTCCTTCCTGAACTACTAGCCTCCTGTATTCCACAGGGTCTTGTCTTAGTCAACCTGAGCTGCTATAACAAATGCCACAGACTGAGTGACTTAAATGATAATTAGTTATTTCTTACAGTCCTGCAGGCTGAGAGTCCAAGATCAGGGTGCCAGCATGTTAGGGTTCTGGTGAGTGCCCTCCTCCTGTCTGCAGACTACTCATTTCTGGTTGTGAGAAATATTGTCCCTCTAGGGCCATCTTCTTATGTGGGCACTAACCCCATTCACAAGGGGTGCATCCTTGTGACCTAATTACCTCCCAAAGGCCCCGCCTCCAGATACCATCACATTGGGAATTAAGACTTCAACATATGAACAGGATGGAAGTGCACAAACATTCAGTCCATAGCAGTCTCTTCTTGGTGTGGAGCCCCTTTTACCCATCAGATGCTCTCAATGCTAAAATGGGGCCTCCAGGAGGCTCACCAGCTCTCACTGTCTGAGACTCAGGACCACATGAGCTCCAACTCAGGTCCATCATCTTGGTTGAGCTTGAAGGGAACCTCAAGCTGTGATAGTTGTCAGGGAAATTTCAATTGGGTCCCTTAGCCCTACTCAACTTCCTACAGTGGGTTCTCTATGTCTCATTCATGCTGTTGAATTCTTACCAGCTCCATTCCCCCTTAGCCTATTTCCCCAAGCCCATACCTCCAACAGATTATCTCACCTCCATCTTCAAGGCAACACCAAGGCCACGAGATAGGAGCACCCCACCTCTGCCCCCATCTTCACTCTATGCTCTCCTTTTGAAAATAAAGGGCAGTGAGTGAATCATGGGTCAGTGTTGGGCTCTGGGTTCTGTCCATCAAAGTCAAGAGCAGGCTCTGCCTCTTACTAGCTATGTGACCTTAGGTGATTCAAGTCATTGAAAAATGGGGTAGCAGTAGTATCCTTCACCTTATGGGGCAACTGAGCAGTGCATGAGCAGTTAGCACGCATAGAACAGAGTCTAGCACAGCGTGTGTACTGAAGAATGTAAGCCACGACGATCACTTTTAGGTAAGAAGCACAACACATAAACAAGCGTAAAGCAGTGTTGGGAATGCAAACTCTGAAGTTACTGGCTGTGTCACTTTTTAGCTCTGGGGCCTTGAGGAGAGTCACTTAACCTCCTTGACATTTGATTTTTTCACTTGGAAAATGAGGACATGACAGGGCCCGTCTGAGGCAGGAAAGGGCACAGTCTGTGTGAAGTTCCCAGCGTGGTGTCTGGGGCCCAGTGAGTTCTCCATAAATAGCGCTTTTTATTAGCAGGGAAGGCCTGCCTTCCCTTCCCCTCTGCAGAGCGGGCCTTGAGCACGTGCACCCTGGGTCCCATCCCCCACCACGAGGAAGCTCATGCCTTGATCACCCCCAGCCCCACCCATGTATCTTCCCTGTCCCCTGGATGCTGCCCCTCAGTCTCTAGACAGGCTCCAGTCTCCCCAAACAAAGAAAATCTTCTTTAAATTTATTTGTTAAAACATCACCTTCCTCTCCTCCTCCTTCCACTAAGGAACTTCTGGAAAGGGTGCTCTACCCTTGACCTTGAGGCTTCCCTGGTGGCTCTGGTGATCAAGAATGCACCTGTCAATGCAGGAGACATAGGAGCCGAGCGTTTGATCCCTGAGTTGGGAAGATCCCCTGGAGGAAAGCATGGCAACCCACTCCGGTATTCTTGTCTGGAGAATACTGGACAGAGGAGCCAGTATTGGACAAAGAGCTGGACGCAACTGAAGCAACTTAACATGCACACACTCCCTTGACCACGGGCTTCTGTGCTGACAGTGGGTGATTGCAGGCTTTCACTGTTCGCTACCAGATGTCATATCTCTCAGGGAGATCTCAGGATAAGGAAACACTTGAGAGTTTGTGAGCTCCCTGGAGACATCTTCTTTCTGTTTGCTTATTTCGGTGGTTTAACATCCCATATTTTCCCCATAAATGGAGGTAGCAATTTAACACTGGTAGTTAAGGCCACTTTGCTGCATGACTGAAATCAGCTCTAAGGTTGGGTCAACTTTCTAAGCCTCTTTTGGAAGCCTTCCTGAAAGTCAACCAGGCCATGAATGGGATTTCAGGATGGGGGGGTTGTGGGAGGTGAAAGAGAAGTGAACTGACTCGAGACAGAAAAAAAAATGACCAGGGAAAGGCAAACTCTGCAAATGGGCCACACTTAAACCAGGAATAGAATGGAGGGGCAAACGGTAGTCATAGTTTTTCCCAAACTTCTGAGAATAAAAACACATAAAACCTCTAAGACCTGAAGCTTCAACAGAGATGATGAGTAGCAGATAAAGAAAGCCCTTTTCAGGGTTGGGACTGGGAGGGTGAGAGCAAAGATGGAGAAGCACCTGTTTGTATCCCTCAGAAGAAAATCTTGATGAGGAGAGGAGCTCCATACTGGGCTAGCAGAGACCCCCACACCAGGTGGGCACTGGCCAGGAGGCTCCATCTCTAAACTCCCACGAGTGACACCAACATCTTTGTGAGATTATGCCCTCTGGCCCCTGCCAGGCAGGATGCCATGTTGCTTGAGGTACCATGACACACTGACAGGGGGCGAGGAGGGGCCTGGAGCCCTGGGAACACTGTTTCATGTGTACACAGCTGAGAATTGCTTCCCTATCCAGCCCAACCTCCCGTCACAGACCCAGGGAACCCACTACCTTCAAAGATGCCTGGAGGACAGGACATAACTGAGATTTCTTATCACACTCCATGCAACAGCCCCTTGTGCAACACTCCAGGTGGGCTGGTAGACTTGCCCCCATTCCCCTGGCTTACAGACACCCACACTCACCTCCTTGAATGGTCTGAGCCTGCTTGCCTTCATACTGGGAGCTCCAGATGTTTCTCATTCATCTTTGATTGCTTCATAGGGCCCGACACATAGTAGATTCTTAAAACCAGTGGAAACTGGCTGATTTTATTTTGGGGGGCTCAAAAATCACTGCAGGTGGTGACTGCAGCCATGAAATTAAAAGACGCTTGCTCCTTGGAAGGAAAGTTATGAACAACCTCAGATCAGATCAGTCGCTCAGTCGTGTCCAACTCTTTGTGACCCCATGAATCACTGCACGCCAGGTCTCGCTGTCCAACACCAACTCCCGGAGTTCACTGAGACTCACGTCCATCGAGTAGGTGATGCCATTCAGCCATCTCATCGTCTGTCTTCCCCTTTTCCTCCTGCCCCCAATCCCTCCCAGTATCAGAGTCTTTTCCAATGAGTCAACTCTTCGCATGAGGTGGCCAAAGTATTGGAGTTTAGCATCATTCCTTCCAAAGAAATCCTAGGGCTGATCTCCTTCAGAATGCACTGGTTGGATCTCCTTGCAGTCCAAGGGACTTTCAAGAGTCTTCTCCAACACCACAGTTCAAAAGCATCAATTCTTTGGTGCTCAGCCTTCTTCACAGTTCAACTCTCACATCCATACATGACCACTGGAAAAACCATAGCCTTGACTAGACGGACCTTTGTTGGCAAAGTAATGTCTCTGCTTTTGAATATGCTATCTAGGTTGGTCATAACTTTCCTTCCAAGGAGTAAGCGTCTTTTAATCTCATGGCTGCAGTCACCATCTGTAGTAATTTTGGAGCCCAGAAAAATAAAGTCTGACACTGTTTCCACTGTTTCCCCATCTATTTCCCATGAAGTGATGGGACTGGATGCCATGATCTTCGTTTTCTGAATGTTGAGCTGTAAGCCAACTTTTTGACTCTCCTCTTTCACTTTCATCAAGAGGCTTTTGAGTTCCTCTTCACTTTCTGCCATAAGGGTGGTGTCATCTGCATATCTGAGGTGATTGATATTTCTCCTGGCAATCTTGATTCCAGCTTGTGCTTCTTCCAGTCCAGCATTTCTCATGATGTACTCTGCGTATAAGTTAAATAAACAGGGTGACAATATACAGCCTTGATGTACTCCTTTTCCTGTTTGGAAGCAGTCTGTTGTTCCATGTCCAGTTCTAACTGTTGCTTCCTGACCTGCATATAGGTTTCTCAAGAGGCAAGTCAGGTGGTCTGGTATTCCCATCTCTTTCAGAATTTCCCACAGTTTATTGTGATCCACACAGTCAAAGGCTTTGGCATAGTCAATAAAGCAGATATAGATGTTTTTCTGGAACTCTCTTGCTTTTTCCATGATCCAGTGGATGTTGGCAATTTGATCTCTGGTTCCTCTGCCTTTTCTAAAACCAGCTTGAACATCAGGAAGTTCACGTTCACCTATTGCTGAAGCCTGGCTTGGAAAATTTTGAGCATGACTTTACTAGTGTGTGAGATGAGTGCAATTGTGCAGTAGTTTGAGCCTTCTGTGGCATTGCCTTTCTTTGGGATTGGAATGAAAACTGACATTTTCCAGTCCTGTGGCCACTGCTGAGTTTTCCAAATTTGCTGGCATATTGAGTGCAGCACTTCATAGCATCATCTTTCAGGATTTGGAATAGCTCAACTGGAATTCCATCACCTACACTAGCTTTGTTCGTAGTGATGCTTTCTAAGGCCCACTGGACTTCACATTCCAGGATGTCTGGCTCTAGGTCAGTGATCACACCATCATGATTATCTGGGTCGTGAAGATCTTTTTTGTACAGTTCTTCTGTGTATTCTTGCCATCTCTTCTTAATATCTTCTGCTTCTGTTAGGTCCATACCATTTCTGTCCTTTATCGAGCCCATCTTTGCATGAAATGTTCCTTTGGTATCTCTGATTTTCTTGAAGAGATCTCTAGTCTTTCCCATTCTGTTGTTTTCCTCTATTTCTTTGCATGGATTGCTGAAGAAGGCTTTTTTATCTCTTCTTGCTATTCTTTGGAACTCTGCATTCAGATGTTTATATCTTTCCTTTTCTCCTTTGCTTTTCACTTCTCTTCTTTTCACAGCTATTTGTAAGGCCTCCCCAGACAGCCATTTTGCTTTTTTGCATTTCTTTTTCTTGGCGATGCTCTTGATCCCTGTCTCCTGTACGTCACGAACCTCATTCCGTAGTTCATCAGGCACTCTATCTATCAGATCTAGGCCCTTAAATCTATTTCTCACTTGCACTGTAGAATCATAAGGGATTTGATTTAGGTCATACCTGAATGGTCTAGTGGTTTTCCCTACTTTCTTCAATTTAAGTCTGAATTTGCCAATAAGGAGTTCATGATCTGAGCCACAGTCAGCTCCTGGTCTTGTTTTTGCTGACTGTATAGAGCTTCTCCATCTTTGGCTGCAAAGAATATAATCAATCTGATTTCGGTGTTGACCATCTGGTGATGTCCATGTATAGAGTCTTCTCTGGTGTTGTTGGAAGAGGATGTTTATTATGACCAGTGCATTTTCTTGGCAAAACTCTATGACCAACCTAGACAGCATATTAAAATGCAGAGACATTACTTTGTCAACAAAAGTCCGTATAGTCAAGGCTATGGTTTTTCCAATAGTCATGTATGGATGTGAGAGTTGGACTATAAAGAAAGCTAAGCACTGAAGAATTGATGCTTTTGAACTGTGGTGTTGGATAAGACTCTTGAGAGTCCCTTGGACTGCAAGGAGATCCAACCAGTCCATCCTAAAGGAAATCAGTCCTGAATATTTATTGGAAGGACTGATGCTGTCACTGAAACTCCAATACTTTGGCCACCTGATGTGAAGAGCTGACTCATTTGAAAAGACCCTGATGCTGGGAAAGATTGAGGGCAGGAGGAGAAGGGGATGACAGAGGATAAGATGCTTGGATGGCATCACCGACTCAATGGACATGAGCTTGGGTAAACTCTGGGAGTTGGTGCTGAACAGGGATGCCTGGTGTGCTGTGGTTCATGGGGTCTCAAAGAGTCAGACATGACTGAGCGACTGAACTGAACTGAGTGAAGGAATGAATAAACAGTTCTTTGCCCATAATCTGTGTATATGATATAATAGCAAACACTGATGGAGTACTTACTGTGCATTAGGTCTTCTTTGTAGCATTTTATGTATATTGACTCACTTTCTTCTCACAGAAACCCTAAGAACAGCCACCATTATTGTCCCTGATTTATAGATGTGGAAACCAGTCCCCAGAGAGGTGTATTATCTTCTCCTAGAAATGTAATGACAGCTAGAAAAAGGCAGAGGCAGGATTTGAACCCTAGCACCTGACACCAGAAGGTGAGCTGATAACTAACACATTAACTGCTCCTTAAAATATTTAAAGCAAGTTTTCTCACTGGGCTTGCCAAAAGCACCTGTGAGCAGATTAGTTGAATACATTAGGTGTTGGCAGATCGGATTCTTGTCTGAAATGGCTAATGCTGCAGAGAGGTCTGGTCCAAAGCTGCTGTGAGGAGGAGGGGAAGTGGATGGTGAGGATGGTTTATGGTCCCAGGATGCTAGAGGGCCAAGGGAGTGGGCAGCAGGCTTGCCCCAGACTGAGCAGAAGCAGGAAGGATATCAGACCCTCCCAGGCTCAGAGGGAGGCTCAGGAAGGAGACTAAAGATGAAAAGGGGATGTCCTGAGCTATGTAGGCTCCATACCTAGGTGGGCTGATGCCTCAATGAGTCACTGACTAAAGCGGAGTGGCTGGACCTCCACTCCCCTGGACTGCAAATAGGGGAGGAGGCTAGTATCTTGGGTGCCCAACTTGGCAGGCAGAGGGTGACAGTCAGTCCCAATGCCGAGACCTGCAGGAATATGGCAGACTTGGGCTGGAAGTGTTTATGTCTGATAGATCCAACGTGCTGCCAAGAGGGCAGGGGCAATGTGGTTCCAGAGGGCTCAGCCAGCAGCTGGAATAATGGAGGAGAGGGTTCAGTCCCTGAAAGAGGGAGCTGGGAGGAACCAGGCAGGGTGAAGATCCTAAAAATGCAGGCAGGGATTCAAGGCAAGCCCCAGTCCATGCAGGGCACTGGCAGACGTTCCGGAAACTGAGGCAGGCATGAAGTCATACAGAAAAGGCTTGGCTGGAGGAAGCGTGTAGAATGGATAAAGAGAGGAGCTGCAGTTCAGGATCCATGGGGACTCCAGACCATCCACTGCTTCCCCCTCCAGACAACCCCACTGGGAGCAGCAGAGCTCACCCTGGATTCCACTGCAGGTGTGACTGGGCTCCTTGCAGGCAGCCTGGTTAAGTCAGGAGAATGAATCTGTGTGTTTCTGCAGCTGAGCAGGCCTGGGGCCAGCACAGGCAGGCAGGAGGGCAGGGAGTATCTCATGCATTCACTCACCCACACTCTCATCCATCCATCCATCCAACCATCCAACATTTACCGAAATATAAATGTCAGGCGCTCTGCTGGGTGCTATGGAAATTAAGATTTTTAAGACCCATTCAGTGCCATCATGGAGCCCCTGAGCAGCAGACTCCTGACGCTGAGTTAAATTGACAACGTGCCGTAAGCTTGAGGGCATTTATCGATGAGTGATGGGGAGAGGCAGACAGCGGTGGTCATGATGGTGTGTGTAACCAATAGGAGAGAGTTTAGCAAGCCATCTGCATGGTTATTCAATGCGAGTTGTATACAGATCAGGCTGATGGCTGCTTTCTAAAATAAGCCACAAGTCAGGCACCCTTACCTGCTACACCTGTGAATGAGTTCAGTGACATAGCTCAATAAGCCATTTCTTTTTATGCAGGGAATATCCGATAAGCCTTGCCCAGACTCAGCCAGACTCCCATGACCCAGATTGCAGCTGACCAAAGGACAACATACGAACCCCTTAGTTTGGAGGGACTTGTGTTGGGGGTGAGGGTGATAAATGCTAATCCCAAAGCCCCTATCCACTGTACCCAGGTTCTGCCCAGGGGTTCCTGTCCACTGAGCTCAGCTGGGAACATCAAGGGTGAGTTGAAGCCTGCCTGCTCCCCCACCGGAAGCCCCTCCTCAAAGCCATATTGCCAGCCAAAATTCACATGCTTTTTTTTTTTTAATTTACCGGCCGTTGTCTCTCTCCATCTTGAACTTCAACTCCTTGAGAGCAGCCCCCTGCTCTGTCTTGTTCATTGCTATGTCATTAGGACTTAGAACAGTTCCAGTAACATAAAAGTTATTTACTATATTTTTGTTAAATGTATGTTACGTATGTACGCATGAATACATGAATACATGAATGAATGAAAGACTATTTTGAGGCCTTGCTTGGCTTGGATTCCAGCCCCAGCTCAACTACCTAGTAATTCTACATTATGTTTCCTTGGGTCAGTTACCTAACCTCAGTTTCCCTGCCTGTAAAAGGGGGAAGTTCTAGTGCCTTCTGTATAGTCATTGGAAGGATTTGGGAAGACAAGTCCTGTAGAGCATTCAGTACTGTGTCTGGCTTATAACAGGGGTCAGTAAAAGGAGCTTGATCATGAGCATCATTTTAGTTGAAGTTACTAAGTGCTTTCCTCTTGGGCCCTGGATCCCCTGGTGACAGGATAAAAAAATCATCAAGTTGGCTCAAGAATGGGAGGAGAAGCAGCCTAGAACAGGGCCCTGGACCAGCAGCTTCAGCATCACCTGGGAACTTATCAGCAATGCACATTCCCAGGCCCATCCCAAATCTACCAAATCAGAAACTCTGGAGGTAGAATCCAGAAATCTGTATTTTAATAAGCCTTCAAGGTGATTCTGATGCACACAAATTTGAGCATTCTGGACCTAGAGCAAGGAGCAGATGGAGAAGGCCAGATTCCCAGTTGGAATGCCAATCGCTTGCTCTGATGCATAGAGAAAGGCAGAGAAGGAATGTGGGCAGCTCTAGGCCCAGTGCCAGCAAAGCTCCCCATTTTGCAGCCACCAGCATGGCCTTGCCCTCTCTGTGGCTGGAGGAGAAGTCTGGCTTCCATCCATTGCAAGAAAAGTGCCACTGGCTGCGGGAAGAGCAGTGTTTGCTCAAACACTGTCACTGGGGCTGCTCCCTGCTCAGCATCCCGTGCACCTGTACTGCCCAAGGCCAGGGAGGCAGGGGCGTACGGCGAGAGGCAGAGCAGAAGCAAAGGCAGAATGCCATGGGACCAGGTTTTCCTGAGCATCTGTGTGCGGGGACACCAGGGCAGGGGTGGAGAGACCTCCGTTTGAAGGTGGTGAGAAAGCCCTCGTGGTCCAGCAGAGGAGTTACAAGGGTTGGAAAAGTAGCAGCCACAGGCAATTTGCAACCACCTGCTTAATAAACAGCCCTCAGCTGCTTCCAGAACCTCCAGAATGTTTATGGGAGAGAAATTTGGAACTGTACCTGGGAACAAATGATGTCAGAAAGGAGTCTGTTGGCAGATAGACTGGGACATGGGAACCACTAAGGCTCCCCTTGGAGGCAAAAGAATACGTGAGACTTTTTTGGGAGGTGGGGCACCTGCTTGTAAATGCCCAGTGGGGGTTAAGAAATGCTCTTCTAGGGACTTCCCTTATGGTCCAGTGGTTAAGAAACCACCTTGTAATGCAGGGGAGGTGGGTTCGATCCCTGGTGGGAGAACTAAGATTTCACATGCCGCTGAGCAGCTAAGCCTGTGTGCCACAACTATTGAGCCCTGGTGCCACAACTACTGAAGCCCAAGTGCCCTGAATCCCTCAGGCCACAACAAAAGATCCCACATGATGCAACGAAGCTCTTCTACACACTGCAACTAAGACTTGTGGCTTATTTGACGCAGCCAAAGAAATATTTTTTAAAAAAAGAAGTGCTCTTCTAAACATTCCACCTTCACTCAGGAGAGCAAATGTACCATGTCACTTATGTCCCTATTTTTGTACCTTTGAACATGTCTCTGTTTTCTATCAGTGGGAATGTTGGGTACTGGGACTAGGGAAAGCTGATTTTTGAAACCAACTGAGAAATAACACAGAAGGTGGCAATCAGAATGTCAGCTCTACAAAGTCAAGTGAAGAATGCGGCTTTAGATCTGTAACCAAATGGGTTTGCATTCCTTCACTGTTGCATTAGACATATATCCAATTGGCCCTGATCATAACAGACAGTTTTCTAGAGGGGCAAAGTCAACCCTAGGAGGCTATCCAGTCCCAGAGAACTGGCAAGGTTTCCCTTCTGAAGGCAGGCAAGTCAGACGGGAAACCTCTAGAAGGGGCTGAGTTGAGCATGTTCAGCTCTTCTCCCAAGCTCACCAATCTGAAAAAATCCCTTCTCCTCTGGGGAGAAATGGGTGAGGGGAAGGGCAAAAGCAAGAAAGCAAGAAAAGCCCCTTCCACACTCTTCCCTCCTGGATGGTGCAACAGAAATGTCCTCCTCTCCGTGGAAACAAGAATCATAGGATATAAATGTCCCTCCCTAACATCTGGGCATTTACCCGAGCATTTTAGTCTTTCTCTCTGAATATCTGTGAAGTTTGTCTGTGAATGTGGCTACATCTGTGAGAGTGTATTTGTATCAAAACAGGCTGTGTGCCTCCGTGTATCTGTCTGATTCTTTGCGTGGCAAAACCACTCACCCCCTCAACTCTCAGCTGCTCCACCTGCCTCCCTAATGGCTCCCCACGTGTGCTTCTCATGGATCCCAAGCAATCTCACAGATGTTCCCAGCAGTCACTGTGCTCTGAGAATATGCTGTCCCAAGTGGTCATGACCATCTTCTAATCACCTCAGATTAGTCATCATTCCTGTCAGTAACACAACAAAATGGCAATGAGATTGCTCTTCACCCAGATGGACTTGTATGGATGATGCTTATCTCAGGCACCTGGTTCATGAGCTCCTGAAGGGAATGAGAGAAGGCAAGGAGAAACCAGAGTTCCATCCCTCAACCCACAGGGTGTTGCAAACCCCGGGGACAGAGTCAGCCACGTGTTGGTTCTCCTGTGTGTCTGGCCCCTAGCTAAGTTTGGGTGCAGGAATTAGTCCTTATACCCAAAGCAGAGTCCCCTGAAGGGCTGGCCCTGGCTCTCCCAGTCTAGCATCTCCCAGATGCTAGACCCTCTGTATCTTTAGGGGGTTATTATTCTGTCAAGGTTCCCATGGAAACCTGACTCCTCTTCTTTGATAGCTCCTTCTAGGAACCCCCAGGAGCTAGCTTTTCCAAATAGTGATACTTTCAGAGCACTGACTCTGGAGTCAGAACAATGGTGGAGACCCTACTATACTACATATTAACTGTGTAATTCTGGGCAATTTGCCACTCTCTGAGCCTCATTCTTTTCATCTGTAAAATGGAGGTATTAATAATAAAGATAGTTAATGTCTATTGAAGGCTCACTAGGCAGTAGGTACTGTTCTAAGAATTGTACATGTATTATACTAGCTACCTATTTCTATCTAACAAATTACTCTAAAACTTAGTCTGAATTTGGCAATAAGGAGTTCATGATCTGAGCCACAGTCAGCTCCAGTCTTGTTTTTGTTGACTGTATAGAGCTTCTCCATCTCTGGCTGCAAAGAATATAATCAATCTGGTTTCGGTGTTGACCATCTGCTGATATCCATGTGTAAAGTCTTCTCCTGTGTTATTGGAAGAGGGTGTTTGCTATGACCAGTGCGTTCTCTTGGCAAAACTCTATTAGCCTTTGCCCTGCTTCATTCCGTATTCCAAGGCCAACTTGCCTGTTACCCCAGGTATTTCTTGACTTCCTACTTTTGCATTCCAGTCCCCTATAATGAAAAGGACATCTTTTTGGGGTGTTAGTTCTAAAAGGTCTTGTAGTTCTTCATAGAACCGTTCAACTTCAGCTTCTTCAGCATTACTGATTGGGGCATAGACTTGGATTACTGTGATATTGAATGGTTTGCCTTGGAAATGAACAGAGATCATTCTGTTGTTTTTGAGATTGTATCCAAGTACTGCATTTTGGGCTGTTTTGTTGACCATGATGGCTATTCCATTTCTTCTAAGGGATTCCTGACCACAGTTGTAGATATAATCGTCATCTGAGTTAAATTCACCCATTCCAGTCCATTTTAGTTCGCTGGTTCCTAGAATTCACATTCACTCTTGCCATCTCCTATTTGACCACTTCCAATGTGCCTTGATTCGTGGGCCTCACATTCCAGTTTCCTATGCAATATTGCTCTTTACAGCATTAGAACTTGCTTCTATCACCAGTCACATCCGCAACTGGGTATTATTTTTGCTTTGGCTCCATCCCTTCATTCTTTCTGGAGTTATTTCTCCACTGATCTCCAGTAGCATATTGGGCACCTACTGACCTGGGGAGTTCCTCTTCAGTATCCTATCATTTTGCCTTTTCATACTGTTCATGAACTCCTTACTGCCAAATTCAGACTGAAATTGAAGAAAGTAAGGAAAACTACTAGACCATTCATGTATGACCTAAATCAAATTCCTTATGATTATACAGTGGAAGTGAGAAATAGATTTAAGGGACTAGATCTGATAGATAGAATGCCTGATGAACTATGGACGGAGGTTCGTGACATTGTACGGGAGACAGGGATCAAGACCGTCCCCATGGAAAAGAAATACAAAAAAGCAAAATGGCTGTCTGGGGAGGCCTTACAAATAGCTGTGAAAAGAGAAGTGAAAAGCAAAGGAGAAAAGGAAAGATATAAACATCTGAATGCAGAGTTCCAGAGAATAGTAAGAAGAGATAAGAAAGCCTTCCTCAGTGATCAATGCAAAGACATAGAGGAAAAGAACAGAATGGGAAAGACTAGGGATCTCTTCAAGAAAATTAGAGATACCAAGGGAACATTTCATGCAAAGATGGGCTGAATAAAGGACAGAAATAGTATGGACCTAACAGAAGCAGAAGATACTAAGAAGAGGTGGCAAGAATACACAGATCAGATCAGATCAGATCAGGCGCTCAGTCTTGTCTGACTCTTTGCGACCCCATGAATCACAGCACGCCAGGCCTCCCTGTCCATCACCAACTCCTGGAGTTCACTCAGACTCACAACCATAGAGTTAGTGATGCCATCCAGCCATCTCATCCTCTGTCGTCCCCTTCTCCTCTTGCCCCCAATCCCTCCCAGCATCAGAGTCTTTTCCAGTGAGTCAACTCTTCGCATGAGGTGGCCAAAGTACTGGAGTTTCAGCTTTAGCATCATTCCTTCCAAAGAAATCCCAGGGCTGATCTCCTTCAGAATGGACTGGTTGGATCTCCTTGCAGTCCAAGGGACTCTCAAGAGTCTTCTCCAACATCACAGTTCAAAAGCATCAATTTTTCGGCACTCAGCCTTCTTCACGTCCAACTCTCACATCCATACATGACCACTGGAAAAACCATAGCCTTGACTAGACGAACCTTTGTTGGCAAAGTAATGTCTCTGCTTTTGAATATGCTCTCTAGGTTGGTCATAACTTTCCTTCCAAGGAGTAAGCGTCTTTTAATTTCATGGCTGCAGTCACCATCTGTAGTGATTTTGGAGCCCAGAAAAATAAAGTCTGATGCTGTTTCCACTGTTTCCCCATCTATTTCCCATGAAGTGATGGGACCAGATGCCATGATCTTTGTTTTCTGAATGTTGAGCTTTAAGCCAACTTTTTCACTCTCCTCTTTCACTTTCATCAAGAGGCTTTTGAGTTCCTCTTCACTTTCTGCCATAAGGGTGGTGTCATCTGCATATCTGAGGTGATTGATATTTCTCCCGGCAATCTTGATTCCAGCTTGTGTTTCTTCCAGTCCAGCATTTCTCATGATGTACTCTGCATAGAAGTTAAATAAACAGGGTGACAATATACAGCCTTGACGAACTCCTTTTCCTATTTGGAACCAGTCTGTTGTTCCATGTCCAGTTCTAACTGTTGCTTCCTGACCTGCATATAGGTTTCTCAAGAGGCAGGTCAGGTGGTCTGGTATTCCCATCTCTTTCAGAACTTTCCACAGTTTATTGTGATCCACACAGTCAAAGGCTTTGGCATAGTCAATAAAGCAGATATAGATGTTTTTCTGGAACTCTCTTGCTTTTTCTATGATCCAGCAGATGTTGGCAATTTGATCTCTGGTTCCTCTGCCTTTTCTAAAACCAGCTTGAACATCAGGAAGTTCACGGTTCACATATTGCTGAAGCCTGGCTTGGAGAATTTTGAGCATGACTTTACTAGTGTGTGAGATGAGTGCAATTGTGCAGTAGTTTGTCTGGCTCTAGGTCAGTGATCACACCATTGTGATTATCTGGGTCGTGAAGATCTTTTTTGTACAGTTCTTCTGTGTATTCTTGCCATCTCTTCTTAATATCGTCTGCTTCTGTTAGGTCCATACCATTTCTGTCCTTTATCAAGCCCATCTTTGCATGAAATGTTCCTTTGGTTTCTCTAATTTTCTTGAAGAGATCCCTAGTCTTTCCCATTCTGTTCTTTTCCTCTATTTCTTTGCATTGATCGCTGAAGAAGGCTTTCTTATCTCTTCTTGTTATTCTTTGGAACTCTGCATTCAGATGTTTATATCTTTCCTTTTCTCCTTTGCTTTTCGCTTCTCTTCTTTTCACAGCTATTTGTAAGGCCTCCCCAGACAGCCATGTACAAAAAACATCTTCATGACCCAGATAATCACAATGGTGTGATCACTGACCTAGAACCAGACATCCTGGAATGTGAAGTCCAGTGGGCCTTAGAAAGCATCACTACGAATACAGCTAGTGGAGATGATGGAATTCCAGTTAGGCTATTCCAAATCCTGAAAGATGACGCTGTGAAAGTGTTGCACTCAATATGCCAGCAAATTTGGAAAACTCAGCAGTAGCCACAGGACTGGAAAAGGTCAGTTTTCATTCCAATCCCAAAGAAAGGCAATGCCAAAGAATGCTCAAACTACCACACAATTGCACTCATCTCACACACTAGTAAAGTGTAATGCTCCAAATTCTCCAAGCCAGGCTTCAGCAATATGTGAACCGTGAACTTCCAGATGTTCAAGCTGGTTTTAGAAAAGGCAGAGGAACTAGAGATCAAATTGTCAACATCTGCTGGATCATGGAAAAAGCAAGAGAGTTCCGGAAAAACATCTATATCTGCTTTATTGACTATGCCAAAGCCTTTGACTGTGTGGATCACAATAAACTGTGGAAAGTTCTGAAAGAGATGGGAATACCAGACCACTTGACCTGCCTCTTGAGAAACCTGTATGCAGGTCAGGAAGCAATAGTTAGAACTGGACATGGAACAACAGACTGGTTCCAAATAGGAAAAGGAGTTCGTCAAGGCTGTATATTGTCACCCTGTTTATTTAACTTCTATGCAGAGTACATCATGAGAAATGCTGGACTGGAAGAAACACAAGCTGGAATCAAGATTGCCGGGAGAAATATCAATCACCTCAGATATGCAGATGACACCACCCTTATGGCAGAAAGTGAAGAGGAACTCAAAAGCCTCTTGATGAAAGTGAAAGAGGAGAGTGAAAAAGTTGGCTTAAAGCTCAACATTCAGAAAACAAAGATCATGGCATCTGGTCCCATCACTTCATGGTAAACAGATGGGGAAACAGTGGAAACAGTGTCAGACTTTATTTTTCCAGGTTCCAAAATCACTGCAGATGGTGACTGCAGCCATAAAATTAAAGGACGCTTATTCCTTGGAAGGAAAGTTATGACCAACCTAGATAGCATATTCAAAAGCAGAGACATTAGTTTGCCAACAAAGGTTCGTCTAGTCAAGGCTATGGTTTTTCCAGTGGTCATGTATGGATGTGAGAGTTGGACCCTGAAGAAGGCTGAGCGCCGAAGAATTGATGCTTTTGAACTGTGGTGTTGGAGAAGACTCTTGAAAGTCCCTTGGACTGCAAGGAGATCCAACCAGTCCATTCTGAAGGAGATCAGCCCTGGGATTTCTTTGGAAGGAATGATGCTAAAGCTGAAACTCCAGTACTTTGGCCACCTCATGCGAAGAGTTGACTCATTGGAAAAGACTCTGATGCTGGGAGGGGTTGGGGGCAGGAGGAGAAGGGGACGACAGAGGATGAGACGGCTGGATGGCATCACTGACTCGATGGACGTGAGTTTGAGTGAACTCCAGGAGTTGGTGTTGGAGAGGGAGGTCTGGCATGCTGCAATTCATAGGGTCGCAAAGAGTGGGACACAACTGAACGACTGAACTGAACTGAACTGAAAACTTAGTGGCTTAAAACCACAATATTTATTATCTCATAGTCTCTGCAGCTTAGGAATAGGAGCATAAATTAGCTGGTCTTCACCTTAAGGTATCACAGAGGCCACAACTACGGTGTCAGGCAGGGCTGCAGTGTCAGATGGGTTTTCAGAGGTGTCATCTCTATTGGTGGAGGATCTGCTTCCAAGCTGACTCAGGTGGCTGTTAGCAGGATATCGTTTCTCAGGGGCTGTCTGAGGACCTCGTTCTTACTGACTATCCTTCCCAAGTGAGCTTCATTGTGCTGCTCACATGTGCAATTGGCTTCCATCAGAACAAGCAAAAAAGTGAGAGAAGGTAAGCAAGATGGAAGTCACGGTCTCTTGGACCCTAATCTCAGAGTGACACCCTATCAGTTTTGCCCTATTCTCTAATTAGAAGCAAGTCACTAGTCCAGCCCACATCTAAGAGGCTGCTCACCATGTGCAATGTCACTCTACCTTCACAGCAACACTATGTGGAGGTACCATCGATATCCTCCTTTATCACCAGGCTACAGATGAGGAGACACAGAGACTTCCCCAAGGCCATACAACTGTCATATGAAGAAGCCTGGAAGCTGCCTCCAGAGTCTGTGCTCTTAACCACTAAACCTGAGGTTGTTGGCAGGATCAAATGTGCTCCTATAAATAATGACACCATGGTCCTTGTGAATACAAGCTCCTTTCTCCAGTGTCTCCCTCCAGTTCTACCTCACTCAGTGTCTTGTCCTGGAGGAAAGAGTGTAAGCTCCCAGGCAAGTGCAGCTTTTCCTAGGCTGGGGGAGTTTACTCTCAGACTAGCCACACCCTCTCTCGTTTCCGATTGGTCACCATGTTTTATTTCTAACTTCTGATTGGCTGCAGGACAAACAGCGCACCCAAGATGAGAGAGGGACGTGTAAGAGAGCGGCTGGTTTTGCACTATGAATATAAGTCTCCTGACGGTACAAGTTCCATCAAAGGAGGTGGTGAGCACATGCAGATAAACTCACCCAAACACAGGTGACTTTGTTCTGTTGGAAATTGGTGACGGCTGGGGTTAGCATTTGGGATGGAGATAAGATGTTGCCCATCTGGACTTAGCAGCAAAAGAGCTGTTCCAGGCATGCTAGAAATAGCCTGATGGTCCATCTGTAGCAAATGGCATAGAGAGGCCTGTGCCTTCTGACTCAAGGATGGCCCCGTCCATGTAGTACCAGTCCCACTTTATGGGTCATTAGAGCCAATCTTCCTTCCTCCCCACCTCCTGCTGATCCAAGCAACAGAAGCAGCTTCCCTCTCAGAGGAAGTGGGGAACAAGAGAGATAACACCACCTTTCCTTTCACTCTTGACTCCCTCCTTCATGTGGGTGGAGGAGAGATTGGCATGACTTTAAAGATAGCAAGAAGCCTATACCCATTGATCCATGTTTCTCTAATATGTAAGCTCTAGATGTGGCCTCTCTCCTGGTCATAATTCCCCATTCATCTAGCTTAATGTTGGCTAGGAAGACCCAGAATTGCCCTCAGGTGGGCTCCAGGGTTCAAATATAGAGGAAGGTGTCAAGTAAACCAGTTTCAGGGCCAAGCTGTCCTCAAATTCAGTTCTGCCAGTTATAAAGTCAATATTTCCATCCCAGTCAAACTTCCATGTATAATTCTAAGTTGATCCAAAACTTTCAGGAGAGAGATATGTGATTAATTATGGCTCTTACAAACTCCAACACTAAGAGGCTATAAAGGACTTGCTAAATCACCCATCTTTCACACAGCAGAGCCAGGATTCATGGCTATGTCTACCAAGCTGCCCAGGTGCTTCTCATTTTACTATATCCTCCCTTCAGGGCTCTTCTAAGGAACATAAGGCACCCAGAGATGTCAAAGGAAAGTTTAGTTCTTCAAGACTCAGCTCCATTATTATTGCCTCTGATAGACACAAAAGACACAATTCCTAAGAGTCTGGAGGTACCTAACCCAGTGCCTAAATCAGGAATATGACCACAAACCCTCTCTGCTATTACATGTGGTTCCTCAAACACTGGCTCTCTTCCTCTCAACCTCCATGGGAGAAATGCACTTTCCCACTCCACGGATCTTGGGCTTTGTCATGAAACTTGTTTTGCTCAATGGAACACGGGAGGATGTAACTGTGTATGATTCAAAGTTGAAGCCTTAAGATGGTCCTATCCTAAAGAACTTGCCCAAGGTAGCTCCTGGCACCAGAAGAAGAGACATGAAGCTAATCTGAAGTAGATCTAACAGCAAAGCTCAGCATACATTGGCCAAACACCAGCTGACATGAAGAAATGAGATGCTGCGGGTTATAATGCTTATTGTTATTTGCCATTGAGGGTTTTTTCTGGGGTAGGGGGAGAGTTGTTATGCAGCATGATTGTGACAATAGCTAACTGATACACTCCCCAAGATGATCATAGAAAAGTTACTGATGCCTAAGTGGTCGTGGGAGACTTCAGAAGGATAAGACTGCCCTGAGTCCCAAATGCCGGGATAGACTTAGAGGTTAGGAGCTTTGAAAGTGGACTTCTGTTAGTCATATGTGTGGGTGTGTCAGTGAGAGCATGTTGTAGCACACACACGCAAACACAAATGTGCTAAAGAGTACTGCACACACATATCCAGGACAGCATGGAGTGCAGTCCCAGAGAAATCCCCTTTTGCAAGTCTCAAGCGTTGAATTCTGTTTAAGCCTAGGCCATTTTTTTTTCCTGTTTTTCACCCAACAATTAATCTTTTGTATTATTATTAATTATTGGTTTATCTTGAGTGAAATGTGGATGTGAATATTATCTGTAGCTTGAGACATAATTGTGGGATGAAAAATTCAAACACCAGAAGAAAACATTGCTATCAGCACGCCTTGCTGGAAAGGGACCCGGCACCCACGTGCCACCCAGCACACAATGCTTCCTCTGGTGTGCTCTCCTCCAGTGAGCTTATCACCTTGGCCACTCGATTGAGGTTATTTGCACAGTTTAGGAAATCACTGCAAGTTGGCTAAGTGGCTCTTCTGTCACTGAGCTTGACTGGCATAGTCGTTCAACCACAGGGCAAGAAGAAACACAGAGGGGGAATTCTACTGAAGCTTCCCCCACGTGTCTAGTGGAACAGTTTACTGTTCCATAGAATGTTTAGAAACGTTACCTTTTTAAAAATGCTCGATAGTCAAATACACATGGGAAACACTGGGTTTAAGAAAGTCAAACACTCATTTCTTCTGCAGAACTTAGCTCTCAGTAGTTAGCTAGCTCTCAGTAGTTAACTAGCTAATGCATGAATCTTCAAGATGGAAAAGGGCATCCAGCTTCTTGAACTGTTTGATAGTGGAATTCTCCACCCCGTGCTTTTTTTTCAGATATATTACAAGTGTAGCATTTCCTGGAACACAATTTTTAAAAAATTTATCACTAACATCCATTGATTCCATCGTGGACCTGCTTTTATTTTTGGAAAGTTCTCACAATGAGTTAATGTCCACTGGCTCATGTTTCCTCCCATTTATTAAATATCTGTGAAAACAAACAAACAACTGAACCAAAAACAAATAGGCAAAAAGATTCTTCCTTCTACCCACACCAACTCTCAAGCATTCAAATGCAAGGATTCTGCCGCTCCAATCAGATTTTCTCTATTTAAATTTCTAGTCTATAGTTTGTGTTATCATTGGCAGAGTAAATGAGAAAAATGGGGCAGAAAAATGCATTCCTTTGACTCCATCATGTATTGAGTTGTTTGATATCCAACGAATTACTTAACTTCTCTGAGGCCTCAGTTTCTTCATCTGTAAAGTGGGGACGAGAGGAGGTACATGTTATGGGCCTGGCTGAGAAGCTGGCACCTAGAGGCTCCTATAAAGCAGTACTATTATTACTGTTACTCTGGAAACCTATCTTCCTGTCCCTGCCCCTCAATGTCACCCACATGATTTCCAAGAAGAGTCCCCTCTCCTCAGATCCTTGCTAAATTGAGTTCACATCAACACTTACTGGCACCTACTATGTGTCAGGCCCTGTCCGAGGTTCTGGGAACACAGTGCTGGATGAGATACGGTAATTATCCTTAAAGCTCTCTCAGTCAGGTAGAGGATACAGAGAGGAAACTGCAACTCAGAGTTCTTGGGAAAACTGGGCCCAGGCTTGCCATTGTCTCAGGTTTGGAGGAACAGAGGAGCCCAAGCTTGCAAGGACAATTCAGGATCATAGATACCTATGCACTGAGACACTTTCATTGTCCCTCTGCAGCCAGTGTTTTGTCTGGAAAGGATGTGACTCAAGCACCCTCCAGCGTTTGTAACACCCTGTGTGCTATGGCCCTGGAGGCTGAGCTGCCCGGGAGGGCACAAGCTCAGGAATCTGTGTTTCCAGCCACTTCAAGAACAGGAAGTAGAAATAGATGCCAAGGACTTAATATGGAGATCCTCTCATTTCCCTTCCAGGCGCTTATCCTGGGTAATGTTGAAAGCACAATATCTTGTTCAAGAGCAAGAGGACACTTTTAAGCTGGGTCAAAACATTGCCCCCTGCTTTCTCCTTAAATAGAAATGCACAGAATTTGTTTTTCCTGGATCATACTTACTTGGCTCTGAAGGGCTGCCTCCTTACACCAGAACCACCATATTTTCTCAAGTGTTATTCTTCCCTTGACCTGGCCCCGAAGATAGAAGCCAACGTGATCCTGCACATTCAGCAGGTTATTTTTCAGAGGACACCAAGAGCCTGCTCCCAATCGCTCATCTTCCCCAGGAAATTCAAGTCACACAGCAGAAGCGAAGTTCAGTGTCCGATATCTGAAAGAGCTTTGCCAATGTCAAGGGCAGGAAACACATTAAGGTGCATCTGGCGGAGATCACACGGTTATTCAATAAATGTTTATTGAGCAGCTACTCTGTGCCTGGCACTGGGCTCTGTCCCAGGGACAATGACAGTAGCAGCAGGAGGAGCTAACACTTGTGCATGCTAACCACATGCCTGGTACTCATTGATCCTTCCATCCTCACCGCAGCCCTTGAGGCAGAGACTATTCTTTCTTGATTTTTATGCATAAAGAAACAGAGGCATAGAGAAGTAAAATCACTCACCCAGATTCACCCATCTAATAAGTGGCAGAGCCAGGATGGGGCCCCTGCAGTCTGACTCCGAAGCTGGTGCACTTAACCACTGCCCTCTACCATCTCTCAGTATGACTGAGACAGACTGTGCTCCTAAATTGCCCACAGGCTCATAGTAGGGACAATCAAGTACATAGGCGAACAGAGGGGATCACTGCTGCTTGGAAGGCGCTGTGGGAGTCCACAGGAGGGTACCATCTAGTTGTTGCTGTCCGGTCTCTAAACCATCTCTGACTCTTTGCAACCCCATGAACTGCAGCACTCCAAGCGTCCCTGTGCTTCATTATCTCCTGGAGTTTGCTCAGATTCGTGTCCATTGAGTTGGTGATGCTATCTAACCATCTCATCTTCTGCCATCCCCTTCTCCTTTTGCCTTCTTGGATCCCCTTCATGGATCACAACCTCATCGTTGACAAAGGGACTTGCATAACTCAATGAAGCTATGAGATGAGGCTTGCTGTGCAGGGCCACCAAAGACAGACAGGTCATAGTGGAGAGTTCTGACAAAATGTGGTCCATTGGAGGAAGGAATGGCAAACCACTCCAGTATTCTTGCCGCGAGAACCCCGTGAACCCCATGAACTCTCATAGCGTGTGCCAGAAACTAGCAGGTCCAATCCTTCCCTCTGAGTTTGTCCGGTTCAGTGCTGAGCAAGAGTTAAGGTCGGCTCCAGCACCCAGGGATCTTGCTAAAATGCAGATTTTGATTTTGTAAGTCTGGAGTGGAGCCTGAGAACCCGCATTTCTGAAAGCTCCCATTTCTAATAGCCACTTATGTAAGGCTCTAGACAAGGGCGGCAAACTGTTTTGTTTTTGTTTTTGCCTCTAGAACATTATAATGAGGACATCTGGCCTCTCCCTTCCCGATGCCAAGCCTAGATGATAGCATCTGAGACAATGATTCATGGCTGCTGTTACACCTGCCATCTATCCCGCTGCACCAGGCATGATGTTGCATGCATGCATGCTAAGTCGCTTCAGTTGTGTCCGACTCTATGCAACCCCATAGACGTTAGCCCACTAGGCTTCCCCGTCCCTGGGATTCTCCAGGCAAGAACACTGGAGTGGGTTGCCATTTCCTTCTCCAATGCATGAAAGTGAAAAGTGAAAGTGAAGTCGCTCAGTCATGTCTGACTCTTAGTGACCCCATGGACTGCAGCCTACCAGGCTCCTCTGTCCATGGGATTTTTCCAGGCAAGAGTACTGGAGTGGGGTGCCATTGCCTTCTCCGAGGCATGATGTTAGGAGATGACTAACTTGGCTAAACTCAGAGTTTGCTAGACACCAGCCTCTATGCTAAGTGCTTCGCAGACATTTAACCCCACAAGGACCCTAGGAGAGAGGTACAGCTCTTTTCAACCCCATTTTACAGATGAGCAAACCGAAATCTTAGAGAGTAAGTGACCTGATGACTTTCCCAAGGTCACACCACTGATAAATGGCAGGAGGTGGGGGAACTCTGCCAGTTTTTGAAGCACCAATACACCAGGCCTTTCTGGCAACTTGCCGCCTTGGCCTCATTTTATCTCCCATTTTTCTAATAAAGAACCTTAGGGTCAGAAAGTTTAAGTTGTTTGGGCAAGGCCACTTAGCTAGTGAGGGGGAGAGCCAGGATTCAGGCCAAATGGGCCTGACCCCAAGTTCATCCTTTTAACGGCTCTGCAGAAAAATAAGAATTTTAATTTCTGCTCACACCCCAGTTCTCAGCTGTAACAAGTTAAGGATCCTTTTATAACCACAAAATAAAGTTCACAGACCTATGGAGGATTTAGGTCACAATATGAACCCCAAGCTCCCAAAGCAGGGTATGTCCCTTTCGACCTCTCTCTTGTCCATTTCAAAGACCTGAACGAGATTTCGTTATGTCTGATCAAAATGTGTCTGTTTTCCTTCATCCATCCTAGGAAAGAGAACAGGAGTCATTTTAGAAACATCATCCAGGGAAGAAAATTGGGGGAACTGAGTCCCCACTGAGGCCATGATAGCCTGAGACTCGGGGACCTAGGAAGCGGGTAAATGCTGTGCCTGTCCTTCAGACCCCACCCCACTCCCCAGGCCCATGGCCAGCTTCCCAACTTAGCAGCTCTACAGGCCTCTCCTCTCTTTAGCCCCCTGAGATGAAAAGATGCTTCTTATCTGCTGCCCTTCCTCCTCTTCACCTCTGCCCCCTTGCTGTCTGAAGCCAGCCCCTCCAAACTCACCACCAGGCTTCTTGCCATCAGCACTCCTATCGCAGTACTGATTGCTAATAAAAGCAGTTCAATTGTTGGTTAGGAATTAAAAAAAAAAAAGAAAAAACACTCAAGCTGACCAGCCAGTATATCAGGCCATGTTTCAAGAATGTCATCTGGAAGCCAAGGGAATAGGAAAAATTGCTGTCAGCTCAGATCCACTCCCAACCACCACCCCACCTCCACAAACCAGTATCTATCACTTCTTTTCAAAACCCTTTCTCCCCTCAATGCCAGCCCCCTGTGCCTGCCTCGACGCCTGGACCCCACGCCCACCTCAGCATCCTAGGCAGGTTATACCTGTCACCATCACTCAGCACCACAAGGAAGTGTGTGTGTTTATCCACAGTGAGATCCGACAGGGTCTGAGGTGGGGGTGGGGTGGGTGGGGAGGAGGAATCTGGAACCATGGGCGTTGAGGGTGTGCGGAGATGGGGAAGGGGAGAAAACACAACATTTCAGGGCACAGCAATGTCTAGCCATGGTTCACTGTGTCCAGGAGCATTGGGCAGGGGTCTGGTGACACCCACACAGGCACCCCCATCAGGGGGCTCAGTCCCTGTGTAGCAATCATGGCACAGTTCAGGTTCAGGGTCTCAGGTCAGGCCCAGCCCCTGTCCTCTCAGAGCCTGGAGAACTGGGAAAACCCCTGGAAACTTATTTTGTAGGGGCACCAAGCTGAAGCCTACTTAGACATGATAGTGATGGAGGACCATGTTACCTATGGCCGAGAACATGGGGTCTCCAGAGCAAGCGCTGTGACTCTGGAACATTTCAAGGACTCTGGATGAACACTGTGAGTCAAACTAGAAAGTGACTTAAGAGCAATAAAAGTGATCACTATCCCCCTACCCTAGCCCCTCACCCAGGGAGTGAGGAGGAGCTGAGCCTTCTTAAATATTTTGTGCTTCAGTTTGGACTGGCCTGGACCCTTTGGGAGAGGTGGGGATCACACCCTCAGGTGAGGGGACCAGTGGGCTCGGCTGTTGGCGGCGAGGACAGAGGCAGAGGCAGACACACAGAGAAGGAAAAAGACCTCCCCCCTTTGAAATCGATCTTTCCTACTTGGTTTACAAGATGCGTATCATTTCCTTGTGGATTCACTGCCGTCCATTTGAGTAAAACGGTGCCATCAGTGTTTTCCAGATCATTCCTTCAGAGATTTTGTGATGTACCTGGTGATAAATAATATTCATTACTATTATAAACGTGAGATTTTCTCTGATTAGACCAATTTGGGTCACATATCCATTTTTGAATGACTATCTTAAAGAATGGGATATGCAGATGTAAATGAGATCATGGTATTAGTTTCAGCCAACCAGATCCCATCCTCCAGCTGGGAGTTTGTCCACCCCAAATGGACAAATGGGAGAGGTGGGGTCCTTTTAAGAAGAAGGGAGGAAGACATAGATGCTGGGGAGGCAGCCAGAAAGGCCGGATATTAAGGGCCAACCATGTGCCAAGGATTGTGTGCTTTATGTGAACTCTCATTGGATTATTAGCTTTAAAACTGCCTGTAGAGATGATTTGGCCCAGAGATTCTCACGAAGTCAGCACTCCACTTCAGGAGGACATGCAAGAACCCCTCCGGGGCAGTGAGTGATTTGCATATCTAACAAAAAGGGGCAGTGGGTTTTTAAAGACTGAGAAACACAGCCCTCCTGCATCATGGTGTTGTTGTTTAGTCTCTAAGTCGTGTCTGACTCTGCAACCCCATGGACTGCAGCATGCCAGGCTTCCCTGTTCTTCACTATCTGCAAGAGTTTGCTCAAACTCAACCGGTTATCTCATTCTCTGTCACCCCCTTCTCCTCCTGCCCTCAGTCTTTTCCAGCATCAGTGTCTTTTCTAATGAGTTGGCTCTTTGCATCAAGTGGCCAAAATATCTGGAGCTTCAGATTCAGCATCAGTCCTTCTAATGAATATTCAGGGTTGACACTGACTGGTTTGATCTCCTTACAATCCAAGGGACTCTCAAGAGTCTTCTCCAGCACCACAGTTTGAAAGCATCAATTCTTCAGCCCTCAGCCTTCTTTCTTTTATGGACTTCCCTGTGTCTCAGATGGTAAAGAACCTGCCTGTAATGTTGGAGACCCAGGTTCGATCTCTGGTTCAGGAAGATCCCTTGGAGAAGAAGAAGGCTACCCACTCCAATATTCTTGCCCTGAGAATTCCATGGGCAGAAGAGCCTGGCAGGCTACAGTCTACAGGGTCTCAAAGAGTTGGACATGACTGAGTGACTAACACTTTCACTTTCATCCTTCTTTATGGTCCAAGAAATAACCTCCCAAAGATTTGACCCATCAATCTGGCATAGTGTCAAAGCATTTGCGCCTCTGAGAACAAACAAACTGAGAACAAATAGAAGAATTCTATTTGTTACTTACCACCATCTAACTGCTATGAACTGAAGGCTTGAATCTCCCCAAAATTTGTATGTTGAAGCCTAATCCCCAGTGTGATGGTATTCAGAAGTGGGCCTTTGGGAAGTGATTAGGTCATGAGGGTGGAGCCCTCACGAATGGAAGAGATACCCGAGAGAGATGATCCCTCTCCACCACATGAGAATAAATGAGAAGACAGGCAGCCTGAACACCAGGAAGTGAGTCCCCACCAGACACTGAATCTGCTGATGCCTTCTTCTTGGACTTCTAACCTCCAGAACTGAGAGAAATAAATGCATATTATTTAAGCCACCCAGGCTATGGTTATAGCAGCCTGAAATGACTTAGACATGGATCTTGGGCTATTTAATTTGCTGAAGTCTCAGGATTCTCATGTTAAAGTGGAGATGATGACGGATTCTCTCTCCGTAGGTTGCTGTGTTATTAAATGAGTAATGCTCTGTTATTAATGTCACCTCGAACAAAGGAAGCACTCAACAAGGGGTAGACCTCTGACTATTATTATGTGACTATTGAAGATTAGTGTCACACGTGCCACTGGGAAGAAAGAATAGAAAGCCATCAACACAGCCCAATGCCCTCATTTTATTGATGAGAAAACTCCAGCCCCAGTTGGAGAACAGTCTGTCTAAGTCCCCACAATGAATGGGTGGTTGAGCCAGAACAAGAGTATATATTAGCTCAAGATATGCTTTTGATGTTCAGTCCAGGGCTCATCCCTCCCATCGAGTTGTGTCTGATCACCTTCATCCATATTCTCCCCACCGAGAGCCCAGCATTGTATCTGACACATAACAGAGGTCTACTGCCCTTGCCAAATACCTGTACATTAGAGGTAGGGAGACAGATTTTATGACTCACAAAGACCCTTCCAGGAAACACATTTCCAAGAATTCAGCATCCACATCTGACCACCTCTTGTCCACTCTTTTCAGCCAGGTTCTCTTTTCAACTATCATTAATTGCTTTGGGCAGGAGTAAAACTGCTGAAACAACAGCAGACAAGAACTGGTTCTCTGTGCTAGTTAAATGATTTCAATTGGGTGATTCTATTACTAAGCGATGAGACTCTCAAAATGATCACCCCTCTGTAGGTATCTTTCTAGTTGGGCTTTCAGGCACATGGCAAATGTGCCTTAAAAGATGTCTGCAACTGCCCTAACCTCTCAGCTACACATACGTGTGCTCACACACACATGTAAACACACACACACACCCTACAGGTTTCCTGCATGTTTCTGTTTCCTTTCAAGATGATTCTCACTGCCTGATAGAGAACCCTTCTAGCCTGATGCACCACCATCAGTCCTACTTGAGGCTTAGTTACGTGAGTCTCTGCCAAACTGATTATAATGGACACCTCCAGGCACCACTTTAGATCTTCCTGGCCTTGCTTGTCTCTGATTCCAGCCCCTGCTCCTGCAATCAGCTGGTACAGGCTTTGGCCAGCTTTATGCAGGTACATAATGGCAGATCAGACCACACTGTGCACCTCTCACCTGCCTCCCTTGAGCTTCTCTGGGAACGTTGGCCTGGGATACCGTGGGGAACATGCTCAGCACCAGTCACACGCACAAGCTTGAGATGCAGGGAAGTTAATACCCCTTGAGGCAAACTTTTGACCAATGGGTATCAGAAATCATAAATAAATGTCTCCCTCCCACCCCTCAGAACACTGTCTGGCCACATTTCAGAGGGCTTTATGTATGGTTTTCTGGGATAAGCAGCCAGTTGCTCATGGCAGTAGCCAAGATAATGCCTCCTCTCCTACCCTGCTCCTCTCCCTTAGACTTCATTGTCCTTCACTTCTGCTCTCCAGGATCATATTCCCCATCGAGTACTTATACATAAGTCTTTGTCTTGGGTTCTGCCTTCAAGGGTCCCAGGCTAAGGTGGTTGTCTCCCACAGTGGCCTGGAAGATGGACCCTCAGGTCGGGATGTTAGGGCTGGATCACTCATCAGTCACAAGGCAATAAGGACCCTCATGCTGGTGGTAAGTGGACTACTCATATGGAATATCACTTAGCCATAAAAAGGAACAAAATACTGCCATTTGCAGAGACATGGATAGACCTAGAGACTGTCCTACAGAGTACAGGAAGTCAGGAAGAGAAAAACAAATGTCATATACTAATGCATATATGTGGAATCTAGAAGAATGGTACGTATGAACCTATTTGCAAAGCAGAAATAAAGACAGACACAGAGAACAAACCTATGGAAGCCAGTGGGAGGGTGGGATGAATTGGGAGGTCGAGACTGACATATAAACACTATGTAGAAAATAGATAACTAGTGAGAACCTGCTGCAT
Source organism: Bos grunniens (assembly GCF_055505025.1). NCBI lineage: Eukaryota > Metazoa > Chordata > Mammalia > Artiodactyla > Bovidae > Bos > Bos grunniens. The sequence goes on from NC_141167.1 coordinate 10,136,644, forward strand.
GGCCCAGGGATCTCTACCCACTGCCCTGTGATGGCCTGAATGGAAAGGAAATCTAAAAGAGAAGGGATATATGTATACATGGAACTGATTCACTTTTCTGTATAGTAGAAACTAATGCAACATTGTAAAGCAACTCTAATAAAAATTTTAAAAGAAAAATAATAGAATAAACATATAGAAGCAAGAAAGGAATAATACAAATAGGAAAATTAATCAAGAAAGAAATCTGTAGAGATGATTAATGATCAAAACTTCATTTCTTTGAAGAGATAAAGCAAAAATATCTGATAAAGTTGATCAACCAAATAAGAGACTATAAATTAAATTTTAACTTGCCCAAAGAGAATTAACTATAACTATAGAAATAATAGAGATTTTTAAATAACAAAAACAATAAATTATACAACAATAGCAAAAATTCTAAATGAAAAAAATATTTTCAGGAAAAAATTGGACTGAAAAGAAATAGAATGCCTGGATAATGCATTAACCATGAAAGAGATTTCTAATCATTCACCAGGACTCCAGTCTAAGTAAAAGTTATGGTCAGGTTCTTAATTTTAGTTAAACAAATACACTCTAGCTATTATGCTCTGAAAATGGTTTATTGCTGTTGTTCAGTCGCTCAGTCATGTCCAACTCTTTGTGACAGGCTCCTCTGTCCATAGGATTTCCCAGGCAATAATACTGGAGTGGGGTGCCACCTCCTTCTCCAAAATGGTTTATTAAGAAGTCACAAAATTGTTGGAAAGACTGAAGTAACAGACTGTGGCTGAGCTTTTGAAAATGGTCTCTAAAACTCAGCAGAACTGAGCAACCAAAAGAACTGCGGCCACTAGTATGCTCAGGAATTTGCTACCAGCACTGTTGGCTTCAGTCTAACACCGCCACTGCCAAAATCTATACCATAAAAACAAACGTACAAAATTACAATTCTAAGATAAATAAGGACTGGGGATGCAATGTATAAAATGAGAAACATAATTAACACGGCTGTATGTTATATATGAAAATTGTTAACAGAATAAATCCGAAGACTTCTCATCACAAGGAAAAGAATTTTTTCAATTTCTTTAATTTCGTATCTATGTGATATGATGGGTGTTCACTAAACTTATGTGGTAATCATTTCATGATGTATTTAAGCTGAATCATTATGCTGTAAAACTTAAACTTACACAAATTGTATGTCAATTACACCTCCAGTAAAGCTGAAAGGAAGGAAGGAAGGAAGAAAATACTGATATACATAAATCCATACACCAAGTTCTAACTCTGGAAAAACCAGACAGGGTCACTGACTCCTCTGGGATAGAGAATGATGAAAGAGAACTTTTTTCCTCTTCTGTGACCTTGTTTCTTTGATTTGGGGAGAGAAACAAAGGAATCCTGGAGTTGGGAGATCCAATACCACTAGAAGATTCAAAGAGTGACCAGCTCACTCTAACAGAGAGAAAGAATTTAGATAAAGGCAACTCTCTTTAGGAAGGAGGAAGCAACTTTTCCTTTGGAGGTTCCATGAGAGGTGGAGATAGTTACAAACAACAATACACATCAGCCGGTTTGTTTGATCCACAAGCAATCATCTCTATGGTGCGATTTTAGGAACCAGAAGTTTCCCTTTTCTACTGGTGTCTGAAGGGCTTCCCTCATGGCTCAGATGGTAAAGAATTCACCTGCAATGCAGGAGATGTGGCTTTGACCCCCGGGTTGAGAAGATCCGCTGGAGAAGGGAGTGGCAACCCCCTCCGGTATTCTTGCCTGAGAAATTCCATGGACAGAGGGGCCTGGCAGGTTATGGTCCTTGGGGTCACAGAGTCAGACACGACTTGGCAGCTAAGCATGCACACACACACTGGTGCCTGGAATGCCCCATATAGTAGTTCTCTCGTGTACGTTAAGCACTGCCCCTTTTGAAATGCACACCTCTCTAAAGCAGACATCACCAACTCAAATGCCTGATGGGTTCAGGCAAGTAACTCAAGAGTGCTGGGTTGACCTGGAGCCTGCATGCCCCAGCTACAGGAAGCAACAGCTTGACAGCCCCAGCTGATGCTGCCCTAGAGGAATATGGATCCAGTTGCCTGCTCTTCTGACTTTTCAAAAAAAATTGAAAATCCAGACATTTCCACGGAACTCCAAATGTTTGACGTTAGCAGCTAATTAAAAATGTTGGAAACATTATGAAAGCAAAGAAGAAGCATCCGTGGGCCCAGGGTACATCTCTCTGTTTTGAAGGATTTGATCTCAGATATTTCCAAACTCTCCTTTCAATCACCCCTGTCAAGTTCTACATGGTTTATTCAAAAGTATTGATAGAGTACTTTCTACAAATCAGAAACAAAAGTCAAACACCAGGTCTCTGCCTTCTATAGTAGTCGAGTAGCACACAGACAAGTTAAGAAACGATTGTAAAACAGTGTGATTAGAGCTATGCTGTAAAAAGGACAAGTACTGTGGCAGAACCTGCCACCAGTGCAAGAAATGTAAGAGACGCAGGTTCGATTCCTGGGTTGGGAAAATGCCCTGGAGAAGGAAATGGCAACCTACTCCAGTATTCTTGCCTGGAAAATCCCTTGGACAGAGAAGCCTGGTGGGCTAGAGTCCATGGGGTTGCAGAGTCGGACACGACTGAAGTGACTTAGCACACAAAGAGGAGAGGTACCCAAGCCAGTCTGGGGAAATCAGGGAAGGTTTCCTGAGGTAGTTAATAGGAACTGAGATTTGATGAATGGAATATGTTTGACTTGGGCCAGCAAAGCTGATCATCCTTCACCATGCTGCCAAATGCAACTCTCTAAAATATAAACATGTTCACATCACCCTCATATGTTATTCTCCTTAATGTGTCCCATTCCTATAGAAGTCTCCAAATTTCATGATCAACACCCCATCAATAAAAAGTTATTGTGGATGCAGTTCCACTATAAATACATTTATTCATTTATATACAAGTTAGGTACTTGTAGTATGTTAATGTATTATGGAAATTTTGCACAAGAAGAAAATTTTCAAGGATGAAATATGTGAAGTGGAAAACTATAAAATATATTTTACATGTAAAAATCTTGGACCACAGAATAGAACAATTAGAGCAATGTAATTGTTCATTGTAAATGCTTTGTTGCTTTTTAAAATCTTTGTTTAGCACTTTTTAATATACTCATTTAAGTTGAAAATATGTTTATTTTGTATGTGGTTTTAGTGACTTGACAAATTGAAAGACAAGCACCCTATAGATGTGGCAATCAAAACAGAAGAAGTATATTATTGGCTGCTGCACTTTCTACATATCCGCTTCATTTTCCAGTCTCACCTACAATTATACAGAGGCTCTCTTAGGCATTTGGCTGGGAGATTTCCATATTCCACATAGAAATCAGTTGCTTCTGCAAACAAATCAGAAGGTGTGGCATTTTTACATTTTGAACAAGTGTGTTCATAACCCTCTAGAATTCTTTATCTGGAAGATTTTTTTAACATTTTAGAAAATTCTAAGTTTTTATAAAATGCAGATATGACAGTTTTTTGTTAGTGACACACTGCCAAAATTTTAGGCAATAAGATCACATAATGGTGGAAACACTTCAAACATCCACTTTTACATGTACTTTCTTTTGTGGAAACCTTCTTCGAAAAACAGTTCTTTTCTCACTCATTGTTAAAAATGTCGCTTTTGTCTTAAAAGGGCGGATTACAGATGTTTACTTTTTGAACATATCTAATAGCAACTGCTACCTGTCATCACTGAAAAGGTCAGCAAATTTGGAAAACTTGTTTCTTCATAAAAGAAAATAATATCTCTCATTGTTAAATTCAGTGAGCCAGCAGGAGACCCTCTGGGTGGCACAAGATTGCACTCTTTCTCCTTACAGAATACTGAAAGATTCTACCACTTAAGATATTACACTCTGCCAGCCCACGTCAACTGCTCTATGGTTCATCAAGCTGAAAGTGATAAGGGGGCTGCCTTTGCAGCCTTCAGCATGGAGAAACTCCCACCCTTCCTCAGGAGACCTCATGCACCCCAGGAGCCAAACAATTATTTGATGAGTGGATAAGGGAGAAAAATGATGTCACTCCATTTATTAAACTCTAGTGAAGCTTAGTTTGTCAGTTTCAAAATGAGACATAAAACAAAGCACAGCATGGTTCTGCTATTTTCTTCACACTCTCCAGGGAACATCTGGTGCTTTGGAGACAACTAGCCTACAAGTATGTGGTCCTAACTGTTAGTGACCTTCCTTACTTCCCTACTCAGTGCTCCCTCCGTGATAATAATAACTAACATAATGAATGCTGGCTGTGGGCCAGGCACTAATCCATATCCTTGATGTGGATTAATTCATTCCCTCTCTACCACCATTCTATGGGATAAATCCTATCAATGTTGAGGCATAAATGGTTGAACAAGAACCCCAGGTTCCACAGTTAGTAAGTAGCTGAGACAGGATCCAAATCCAGGCAGTTAAGGTTAGGGTGTGGAGTTTATACAGCACTAGTTTGTGGTAGCTCCTGTAATACAGAGATATGCAGAACTGTATGCATCTGCTGTGATCTATGATTCTTCCAGGATTTTGCACATACTATTTGTTTTGCCGGGACCAGTCTTGCAAAGTTTAAAGCTAATGGCAGAATCTCCAACAGCCTTCTCTGATCCTGCAGAGAGCAGCAGTTACTGCCTCTCTTCACTTGTGATGGCTGCCTTACAACGATGGTCCTTCCTCTGGGAACTCCTCCAGTATAAAGGGGACAAACCCTGAGTCAAACTAGATCAATCAGATTTCTTCTCCTGGGATTTGAAATTTTAATGGAGTGATGTGGGGATTGGAGGAGGGAAGAGTCATTGGAAGAGAATACAGATGTTGCAGCTCTCTAAAAAGGAGGTTTGTTTTTTTTTTTTAGATTTTTTTTTTTACATGGACTATTTTAAGTCTTTATTGACTGTGTTATAAAATTTGCTTCTGTTTTATGTTTGGGCTTTTTGGTTGCAAGGCATGTGGGATCTAAGCTCCCAACCAGGGACTGATCCTGCACCCCCTGCATTGGAAGGCAAAGTCTTAACCACTGGACCACCGGGGAAACTCCCTTTGTTGAGTTCCCCAGAGCCATTCTGCCCTATGAGCTTGATGATCAAGTTCCTCCTTGATTTCCAAAAGATACCCCAGTATCTTTCACTGACTCCATCCAGCATCTGTTTCATTTCTTTCCATGAATAAAGCCACCTTCGTGAACCCACTGAGCTCTCACAGTGTCTTCCCACACCTCCATCAGTGCATGCATTTACCCACACTGTGGTCTTGTTTATATGCAGGTCTGACTGTCCTGGGCAGCCTGCCATTGTCTTGGGGGTACAGGCAGCTCCCATGTCTCTGGACTTCTGGTGGCCAGACTGCATGTGACCCAAAGCAATGTCAGCAAACACTTGCCTAGTGAATATGCAGATGAGTGAGTTTCCCCAGGATGAGGCAGGCACCTTCAGGTGCTGCCCTGGTTGTGATCCATTCTCTGTCTGCTGGTATTCACAGCCAGAGTCTTGAAAATTCTATCTCCGGAAAGAAAATCCAGGTTGGAATCATTAAAAGTATTAAAAAATGACCTTTACTGGCTAAAAGCATAATCCATTAATAATGTACCTTGTACTAGAGAGATAATGGGAGTCTCCCACTGGGGAATTCAAGAGGGACAGGAATTTAGGATCGATACTCCTTCTTTACAATTGCTTTATTCCCTGAGCTGCAAACAGCAGGGTACACATTGCCCTCCCATGGCTGAGGCTGGGAGGAGGCACTCCAGAATGAGAGAAGGACTCAAGTCAGCAAGGAAGCCCCGTCTGGGCATTTGACTCACCATTTTCTTTAGGACAGTCCTGCAGGGACTTGGGCTCGCCCCACTTTGCTCTGACCAGGAGTCAGGAATTGTCTGCCTCTGCCCATGGGCAGTGCAGCCAGTTACTGACAGCAGCAAAGGTTGTGAGTGGAAGTGGGCATGGAGTGACTCTAGAATTTGGGTTGTGTCTCTTTGAACGAGGCTCAGCTGGAACCCATGCCTCAGACACAGCTGAGTCCCCAACACACCCAAGGACGGAAGGAGGCTGAGTCATTCTGATTCATGGAGTCACTGAGTCCCCAAGTTGGAAAGACCTTAAAGGTCATCTTATGCTTGAGCACCTTTCGTGACAGGAGATTTACTGCTTCCTGAGGCAGCCCACTCCATCTTGGAGAGCTCTGACAGTTGGAACGCACTTCCTTACCCTGAGCCCAAAGTGCGCTCTTCTTTCCGTCGGGGCCCCACTCTAATCAGAGCCTCAGGGGTAGTGTTGGGGGCAGTTCACACCAGGTGCAGTCCGTGGAGGGAACAGTAAAACAAAACAAACAAAAACAGTAAAAACAACAAAATCCAGTAATAAACAGTGAAAAAAATAATAATAAAACTGACCAAGAGTTGGTCTGCATTTTATTATCGCCATTCACCAGCAAGTCTAAACAATGTAAGTGGTAAAATACGCCCCTTTGACAAAGTCTTTATGGGTCAGGTTCTAAACAATTGTTATGCTACAGTTGAGCTTTAATAATAATAATATATATGCAATAAGCTTCCATTTAGCACATTTTTACTACACATACTTTAATAAACATTGTGTTCTACATGGCACTAATTTGGAGAAGCTCTGATTATACAAATGGCCCCCAATGCAAATGAGTTTGGCTCCATGTGTTTATTTCAGGAGTAAATTCTTAGGATTTGAACTCATCCTAGCTTTCTTCAAGCACATTTCCTATCTCCAAGCCCTGAGGCACCTCATATCCCTGTATTTAAATGGTAAATTTTTAGAAATAAGCATGGAAATGGAAAAGAAAAAAAAATAACATTACTTCAATTCTAACATTCTATATGACCACTTGAAGTTTTATTTGCATTTAAAATTTAAAACAGTGAAAAAGAGTGAAAATTGCAAGGTGCAATAATTTTTGTTTGGTGAGTATAATTTTTACATCATCTGTATTGCGTTTGAATAACATCTTTAAAATTGATATTCATCTTTTTCTTTTAATTGTTAATTGTCTTTGAACTAAATAATTAATCAGGAAGATAAAACCATAATGTTATTATTTGTTACTGCAACATGCTGTAGATATGTGTTTTCCCTTTCTCAAATACTATGCCATCATCATAAAAAATATTCATCTATTACTTTTCTCCTTTTTTATTCTATTATATTTGTTGTAAATATTTCTTACTGGTATGGTTATATATATGAAGTTTATATTGAGCCAAGGCAGAAAATTAGGTACATATTACAGCAAAGCCCATCGTCATGGAGGTTCAGCATGGAGAGAAGTACCTCCTTCATTCCAGAAGCTGTACTAATGCTACTTCTCAACACAATAGTTTCATGGGCAGCCTCAGCAGACAGAATGGTCCCAGGAGGATGCTCACCTGAGACATGGGATCCAGCCTGTGAGATCTAGAATCCATCAGGTCTGCAAGGGGAGGAGAGAGCCAACACTGAAATGAAAGAAGGGTTCTTCTGTGCTATCCCAGTGAAGGGACCAAAACCCCAAGCCCCAGGAAGAGGGCCATGCATAAATCTTCAACTGCAGACAAGTTCAGTATCAAAGAGCATGGATGCAAAGGAGCAGAACCTGGGGAAAGTCAGAGGTGACCAGAGACCAGAAGCAGACACCTGCCTCTACAGAAAATCTATGAGTTAAAGGAGGTCTGGGGAAAAGTTGGGAAACCCTGGAAGAACAGACCAACCCCATTGAGTCTGGAACAGAACAACAGTTTGGCTTCCACCCTGGGGTCAGAGGACTAGGCTGATGGACTCCAGGTGCTCATGCCAGCTTCCTCCACCCAGTCCCTTTGGGAAGGCTCAGAGAGATGCAGTCAGATGCCCCCACGGGTCCTTAGGCCCTTGACTCCATTATAACCTCATTTCTAAACCAAGATAGCTGAAAGCGTCTTCTCAGGGCCACTTAGGCTAGAGGACAGAGAGCTTTGGGCAGTCTGCTAGGTGGATCCTTCTCCCATTTTCCTTGATGTGAGGTAGGTAGAGTCTGGAGCTGGTGGGTCCATTCCAAGCAGCTGGATAGACTCAGGTCTGAATCAGCTTGTTCTCTCATCCTGGCCTTGGGTTGACCTCCAATCCTACCTTTGTCTTTTGACTCTGAATCTTTTTTTATCTTAAGCATGAGCATTTGACCTCAGTGCAAGACCTGACATGAACTTTTGTTCAAAGCCACTTCTTTAAGCCTAACCATGGATCCAGGCTGTGGAGGCATTTAAGGTCCCAGATAAGTCATGTTCATGCAGTCAGTGGGGCACTGAGAAACAGCTGCATTCACCAGCTTCAGGCAATGCCAAAATGTGGGCAGATGCTATCTTTTCAGCAGACCTGCACCCCGTGGCCAGGAACAGAGAACAAGTTCTATCCTCCAGGGAAAGAAAGAGAGCAGATAGAGAGCCAGATAGGGCCCCTGAACCCACTCTGGAACTCAGAGGCTGATTGGAGCCCAGCCTTCAACAGGCTTAGGGCACTAGCCAAGTCTCCAGATGGAAGCCGGGGATGAGGAGAGGCAGTTCATGGGTAGGCAGTAACTTGGTGGTTCAGAGATAACCAACCCCACTACCTCTATACCCAAGGTCTAGGACCATGAGACTAGGTTCGACTCACGCTAGTAGAGACTAGGCTTTTAATGTGCAGACTTGGGCAGGGTCTTGGGGAACTGAGGCTAGGGGTGAGCACTCCTGGGGATTCTAAACGAGCAAGGAGAGGGAGAAATTGAGAGGTGCATGAACGCTCCCAAGCACCACTCCGTTCAGGACACCGACATCCCCTCTACGGAGTCTGGCATAGCGCACCAGCCGAACTTGGACTTCCCAGCCCTGACATTGCACCTTTCTGGCAACGTCCCTGCCATTTCCTTTGGTTAAATGTGGAGAGATGAGAGCACGATGATAAACACTGATTAACTGTAGCTCCAGCAGGGGAGATACGCTTCTGTTTCCTATCTCACTCTTCCTCCGTCCCTTCCTCTCTTCTCTCTCTCTCTCTCTAAGAAGCACTGCTCTTCATCCTAACCTATGGAACAGTGGGTTAATTGGCTTATAGAGCTACTGAATATGGAACAGAGCCTTAATGGAGATTTAATCAAAGGAGACAGTTGTGTCGAGTGAGGTGTAAAAGCCATTGAAGATGAATGGAGACGGATACAATTTTCCCCCCAGAGTTATTCAGAGCAATTTTAATAAAGTGCAAGTTTAACTATGGAATAGATTGTGTGACTGTCATTTTGCTGTAGGGCACGGCAGGGCAGGTGAGAGAAGGACTTAGAAAGTCACTTAAAGAAGGTGGAGCTTCCCTCTGCCTCAGACAATAGGCATTAGGCCAAAGTTCAATGCTCCCCTCTGAGCCTACCTGTTGTGCAATGGCCCATCTATGGGCCTCATTTCAATGATGTTTTCTGCATCCACTGTGGCTAGTGGCCTGTGACCCGGTGTTTAGAGCAGAAGATCTAGGTCATGGCTATGTTTTGAAGCCCATGTGTGAAAAAGTGTTAGTCACTCTCAGTCATCTCTGACTCTTTCCAATCCCATGTGCGGTAGCCCGCTAGTTCCTCTGTCCATGCGATTCTCCAGGCAAGGATATTGGAGTAGGTGGCCATTTACTTCTCCAGGGAGTCTTCCTGGCCCAGGAATTGAACCCAGGTCTTCTGCCTTGTAGGTGAATTCTTTACCATCTGCCAGGGAAGCCCAAGGATCCAACAATTTATTAGACACCTCTAACTGGGTCTCTGCATCTTCCTCTGCATCCTTCAGTTCCCAGCTTAACTGTCACTGTTTAGGAAGGCTTCCCTGGGCCCCTCAGATGCTCTTTCCTACATTTCTCTAATGACTTATAAACCATGAAATCCCATATTGGAGTTGGGGGGAATTTCTATCTACCATCCCCCCAGACTGGGAGCTTCCTGAATAAATGTGTATGTATCTGAAGTCCATTACTGGGATAATCTTAGACAAGCTATTGTGTACATTGCTTCTTTACTTGGCAATATGGTGTGGGCATCTCTCTCTATCAATTCATGTTGCTTTATAACGAGCTCTTTAATGGTTGCCATGCATTCCTTTGTATAGATGTCACGTAAATTATTTAACAAATCCCGTATCTTTTTCTGCTATCAGTAACATCATTGAAAGGAGCATTCTCTTACATGTATGTGTTTGAAAATTTGCCCAGTGAACTCCCTGATAAATTCCTAGAAAGAATATTGTTGAGGTCAAAGTTCCAACACATATTTTCAAGCTGCCCTCCAAAAACGGTAGAGTTGTGTTAATATTCCCTTCCACAAATGTTGTCTAAAAGTATCTGTTTCCCTACACCCTTTCTGAGCATTGTCAATCATGTTCATTTTTGCCAATCTGATGAGTAAAACTTGATGTCCTTGTTAAATCTGACAATTTAATAGTCCAAGAAAGGCCCTATCTGAGGAGATGAGATGACTATCCATCTTGGCGGGGCCATGAGGAGTTCTAAAAGCCCGTAGGGATGTGAGGGTTGGGGGGGAGCTGAGACTTTTCTTGGAGAAACCACCCAAGACAAGACAGTTGGTTCCCTTAAGGAAGAGGCTATCAGCCCTAATCCAGGAGACATAGATGTCGTTTGGCTCATGTAATATCACCCAAGTGGTCTGGGTTGATTTCCTAGGTGGCAACATTTTCTAACATACGACCAGAATCTAAGTTATTGATCTGAAAGGGCCATCTGAGTAAGTGTGGAGGCTCACAGAAGTATCGCACAGATCAGAGAGATGGTGGATATAGAATGTGTAAGACACAGCCATAAGGGCTTGAACAGCCAGATCCAAGGTAAAATCAGGAACCAGGGAGCTAGACAGGGAACAGTTAGATTCAAGGTGCAGGATAGTGAAGCTGTAGTCTGATGCTATGCTGGGCACCCAGAGAGCTTAATACCCTGTGCAATGGGCTCACAGTTGTAAGAGCAGCATGATTTAAAGCCCTACTGACTACTGAGTAAAGGTCGCCTGAATGCCTTCTAGGCCGAGTCCTCACTGACTCAAAAGCTAAGGAAGTGGGGGAGGAGAAGCAGGTCTGGACTCTACTCTTGGAAACTGGATTTACTAAGCAAAGAGCAAGGAACTCTAATTTCCCCCAAAATATGCGGATCACTCCTCCTAGTCAAGTCCTTCTCTAGTCCGGAAGTGGGAATTGAGGGCGGGTACAATGGTGCTCTCTGCACAAATCAAAGATAAGGAATCCAGATTCTGAAGCGAATGAAGTTGAGCTAATGTTATTCCCACATGGATTGTCACGAAGTCCAGGCTGTGTTCCCCAGATTATCAACGATCAGAGAAACCTCAGTGAAAACCGACAAGGGTACCAGAGTGGAGCAGTATTTGGCCTGCCGCAACCAGGTCAGCCCCAGGGGCTCAAACCAAGCTTGTTGATGCTTCATGTTGAATCCAGAAGGTGATTCCAAAACCACATCCATGAATCAAATCAAATTAAGCCCAAGCATTTCTTACATATAAGAAGTGAATGTGGGGTTTGGGAATTGAAATCAAAAGGTCAGGAGCCGAGTAAACAAAGGTGCAGAACAAGAAGCAAGAAATAATTGGTGAGTTGACAACAGTGGGTTAAGAACATTTGCTTTCAACAAGACCAGGATGACCAGGGCACCCTGTTAAAGGTCCCATGGGGCGTGAGGGTGTGGGCGGGCCTAAGTCAAAGACTCAGGCTCAGTGAGAAGTTCCTGTTGTTGTTGTTCAGTCGCTAAGTCTTGTATGACCCTTTGTGATCTTCTGAACTACAGCACACCAGGTTCCTGTGTCCTCCATTATCTCCCAGAATTTGCTCAAATTCATGTTCATTGAGTCGATGGTGCGATTTAACCATCTCATTCTCTCCTGCTCCCTTCTCCTTTGGATTTCAATCTTTCCCAGCATCAGAGTCTTTTCCAATGAGTAGGCTCATCACATCAGCTGGCCAAAGTATTGGAGCTTCAGCATCAGTCCTTCCAATGAATATTGGAAGGGTTGATTTCCTTTAGGATTGACTGGTCAGAAGTTTGCTGTCATGCGTATCATCAGTTGCTGGGGCTACAAGTGGATGGTCAACTCTCGATATAACAGAAGGGGATGAAGAGCTTCCCTGGCTGAAGTACCTCCTGCAGCGTGACCAGCTCTCCCCTTCTGCGGCAGATGTCAAAGCCAACTTGGGCCTGCTGGGATGGCAATGTTGTCACCTGTCCTGGGAAAGAGGAGTGAGATACTTCCCAGAAAATTTTTCATCTCACTACCTTTGTGTGCAGACATGAACAAAATAACCACAATCTTTCCCAGAAGAGTGGAATCTCAAAGACCTGCCTTCCAAAAGGCAGCTGATCTACCTGGAAAGCAGAGGCTGGGGCTTCTGAATGGAAGAGAAACAAAAAGACACCCTCTATTGCAGGAAATCTACCTTACTTCCCACCTGGGTTCACACTCCACTTGAAAAGAGGCTGAATCCCACAGATTCTGCATCTTACTCTTGCCCAACCCCCTCCCCCACAACTTCTTTATTTTATATCAAAATTGATAATGAATCCAGATCATTCCCCAATTTTCTTTCAGTCCAATAAACTAGACATGGCTTAGCATCCATAGACACATAGCTTTCAACCCCACCACTGCCCTGGCCAATCATTGGCTACCAACTAAGCTGACAGACAGATTGTACAATGGTTAAGAGCATGGATATTTTCAGCTGAGCTGCCTGGGTTCAAATCCTAGCTCTGCCACAAATGTGATTACAGACAAGCTACCTGTCTAGCTTCTTTCCTGTATTTCCATTTGCTTAAATTCTATCATCTTTTAAACAGTACCTTACATGCAGTAAATGTCACACAACTGTTAGCATTAGCTATTACTATAGTTCCCTAACATCCTCTGGCCAAGGACTAAGACCCAGATTGGGTAACTAGAAAAAAGCAGGAGACATTTGGGTATATCTAAGTTATCTATTTTGATGAAAAATAATTTATTCGCTTTTTTGTATTGATAATGGTAGTGCCTGTGATCTGCTGAATGCCCACCATCTGCCAAATGCTGTGTAATCCCATTTAACCCCCATAACAACCATTCAAAATCCATGTTATTATCCCCATTTGACAGATGTAGAAACTGAGGCTCCGAGAGGTTAACCAGCTGGCCTGAGGTCACACAGCAGTAAGGCAAGAAATTCAGGTTTCAATTCATGTCTGGCTGACTCTGAACTGGCACCTCCTTTTTTCTTTCAGGTAATAGTTCAATATAATACGAGGAAGGTACAAGCTAAAAGCTAACTCAGTCTGAGATTGTTTCAACATTGTAGTAGCTTCTATTCTTTATTTTTTTTTAAAGATTTTTTGATATAGACCATTTTAATAGTCTTTATTGAATTTGTTACAATGTTGTTTCTGTTCTATGTTTTGGTTTCTTGGCCCCAAGGCATGTGGTATCTAAGCTCCCCCACCAGGAATTGAACGCACCCCCTCTGTTTTGGAAGGGAAGTCTTAACCACTGGACCACCAGGAAGTCTCTATTCTTTGTTTATGATTGTCTGTTTCCTCTCTGTCCTTGTCTAGCTTCCCGGTAGGCAGGCCTACTTCTTTGACTTTAGACTGAGTCATGTGACTTTCTTTGCCCACTAATGTTCCAGCAAATCTGACTTATCCCACATTGGAGCAGAACCTTTCCATGGGCTTGCGGGTTCACCTCTTCCTCCCTTGAGCTTCTGCCCTGGGCCATGAGAGCATCATGCTGCAGGCGGGGGCTACCCCTTCAGGCAAGGTCCCAGAGTAAGAGAAGACCCATGGGACTGAGAGTTTCACAGGTGGTGCAGTGGTAAGTGAAGAACTGGCCTGCCAGTGCAGGAGACACAAGAAATGTGGCTTCAGTCCCTGGGTCGAGAAGATCCCCTGGAGTGGGAAACGGCCACCAACTCCAATATTCTTGCCTGGAAAATTCCATGGACAGAAGAGCCTGGTGGGCTACAGTCCATGGGATCACAAAGAGTGGGACACGACTGAGCATCTGTGCACACACATGGAGCTGAGTCAAGCCCGGTGGAGCCCCAGAGCACCCAGCATAGGTTCTGGTGACCAGCGGCACTCATACAATGTGAGCAGGGAGTGAATGTTTGCTCGTATGAGCCACTGAAATTTGGCAAGAGGGAGTGAAGGCTGTTGCCACAGCAAGAACTGGCTAATTCAGACAGTCCCCAGGCAGGAAGATAGACCAAGCAAGCTCCATTCTGATAGAATAGGCAAAGGAGAGGAAATTTCAAGCTCCCTGCTTTGCAAAATATTAATCCACTTGGTTATAAAGAGGGGCTTTATACAAGCCAATTGCATTTTTGCCTGTAACTGGTGATTTAAATATGTTCTCCAAATTAAGATCAAAATAAGGAAGCCACAGAGGACTCAGGGACATAAGGGAGGAAGGAGAAAGTGACCAAGATCTTTCGAATTTCCTGTGGGAAAAGACAGTGGTGGCTCCAACAGATGCAGAGAACAAGCCCTGGAGGAAAGTGGGTCCACAGAAAGGGCTTTCCTGCAGGGAGGTTGGAGGAGGAGCCAGAAGAGCCTGCACAGCCCTGTGGCTACCACAGTGTCCTAGAAGCTTATGGGGGAAACAGGACTCTCCATGTGACATGTACGGAGTGAAGCTCCTGGTTACCCAGCAAGACTGGGAACAAGCATTGATCTCCTAAATTCTGGCTGGGCTCTCTTTCAGCAAAACAAAGTGTTGAGCAAAGAAAGTTTCTGATCACAACTTGGTCCTTAGCTGGGGGCTAGCCCAAGTCAGGTTTATGGAGATTTCTGTGCACAGTTGGGTGCTGGGGGGTAATGTTTTGTTTTCTGTTTTTGTTTTGTTTTGTTTTGCTGTATTGTACCTGAATGTGTTCAGTAGACTGGAGGGTGGGGTTGTGGTGTTAGTGAAGATGACCACTGCCCAGTCCCACACTCAAGCCTGCCCTTGAGCTCTTGATAACCCTTTATGTTCCTGCCCTCGGCCTTTCTAGGGACAGCTGATTGGGGCCTTTGAGGATGCAGGGGGGTTCCAGGGTCTCTGTGAGGAGGAGACAAAGGACATCTTGGAGCCACTCCATCAAGCCTCTCTTATTGGTCCTAGGCCAGCCGAGAGCCAGGAAAAGGCTGCAACAAGGCTGAGGGGTTCCCATGGCAACAGCAGGCAGCTCTGCTCTTTAGGCTTCGAGTTGGTGGAGGAGGAGGTGGAGAAGGAGTAGGAGATGAAAGAGGTGATGAAAGAATAGGAAGGGGGCAGGGAGAGATCATGGGGGGACAAGGAGGGGAGAGGGGACAGAAGAGAAGAGAAAGGACAAGTCAGAGGAGGTTACGAAGGGGAGGAGGGGAGGAAAAGGAATGGGAGAGGAAGAAGAGGAGGCATCCGGAGAGGAAGAGAAGGAAGGAAGGGGTGGGAGGACGAGGAGGCAGAATGAATGAAAGAAAGACCAGGACTGCTGCCACAGCATTCCCTGCTTCATGCCCTGGAGCCACGGCTGCCCGCCACCTCAGACACCAGGAACACCCCTGCCCACCCCACCCCCCCCGCCAACACACACACACACACACACACACACCCTGCTCATCTCATAGGACATGGTGTCAATGGACAGAACTCAGCTACAAAGGCCTGGACCTGAGCCCAGTTCTTCACTCCGAAAGTTGTGAGGTGGGACAGTGAGAGGTTTCCAGAACAAGTTTCAGCATCACAAAGGCCCTGCCTTTGGCAACTTGAGGGCAAATTATTTACTAATTTCTCTAAATTTCAGTCTTCACGTCTTAAAAAATAATTGGAAATAATGGCTGCCTTACAAATTTGTGAAAACTAAGTAACAGCCTCAAGATGGTGCCTGGCACGTGGTAGGCATTTAATAAATAAGTTTTTATTATTTTTGTGGGTGACCCGGTCGTCATTCAACATCTCTGCACCCTCATTTCCTCATCCATAAACTAGAGATCATATCCACCTCAGAGGGCTTTTTTTAATGTATTACTGTACTGTAAAGACAGGGATCAAGACCATTCCCACGGAAAAGAAATGCAAAACAGCAAAATGGCTGTCTGGGGAGGCCTTACAAATAGCTGTAAAAAGAAGAGAAGCAAAAAGCAAAGGAGAAAAGGAAAGATATAAGCATCTGAATGCAGAGTTCCAAAGAATAGCAAGAAGAGATAAGAAAGCCTTCCTCAATGATCAATACAAAGAAATAAAGGAAAACAACAGAATGGGAAAGACTAGAGATCTCTTCAAGAAAATTAGAGATACGAAGGGAACATTTCATGCAAAATGGGCTCAATAAAGGACAGAAATGGTTTGGACCTAACAGAAGCAGAAGATATTAAGAAGAGGTAGCAAGAATCACAGAAGAACTCTACAAAAAAGACCTTCATGACGCAGATAATCACGATGGTGTGATCGCTCACCTAGAGCCAGACATCCTGGAATGTGAAGTCAAGTGGGCCTTAGAAAGCATCACTATGAACAAAGCTAGTGGAGGTAATGGAATTCCAGTTGAGCTATTTCAAATCCTGAAAGATGATGCTGTGAAAGTGCTGCACTCAATATGTCAGCAAATTTGGAAAACTCAGCAGTGGCCACAGGACTGGAAAAGGTCAGTTTTCATTCCAATCCCGAAAAAAGGCAATGCCAGAGAATGCTCAAACTACCGCACAATTGCACTTATCTCACACGCTAGTAAAATAACGCTCAAAATTCTCCAAGCCAGGCTTCAGCAATACGTGAACCGTGAACTTCCAGATGTTCAAGCTGGATTTAGAAAAGGCAGAGGAACCAGAGATCAAATTGCCAACATCCACTGGATCATGGAAAAAGCAAGAGAGTTCCAGAAAAGCATCTATTTCTGCTTTATTGACTATGCCAAAGCCTTTGACTGTTTGGATCACAATAAAGTGTGGAAAATTCTGAAAGAGATGGGAATACCAGACCACCTGACCTGCCTCTTGAGAAATCTATATGCAGGTCAGGAAGCAACAGTTAGAACTGAACATGGAACAACAGACTGCTTCCAAACAGGAAAAGGAGTACATCAAGGCTGTATTGTCACCCTGCTTATTTAACTTATATGCAGAGTACATCATGAGAAACGCTGGACTGGAAGAAATACAAGCTGGAATCAAGATTGCTGGGAGAAATATCAATAACCTCAGATATGCAGATGACACCACCCTTATGGCAGAAAGTGAAGAGGAACTCAAAAGCCTCTTGATGAAAGTGAAAGAGGAGAGTGAAAAAGTTGGCTTAAAGCTCAACATTCAGAAAACGAAGATCATGGCATCTGGTCCCATCACTTCATGGGAAATAGATGGGGAAACAGTGGAAACAGTGTCAGACTTTACTTTTTGGGGCTCCAAAATGACTGCTGATGGTGATTGCAGCCATGAAATTAAAAGACACTTACTCCTTGGAAGGAAAGTTATGACCAACCTAGAAGCATATTCAAAAGCAGAGACATTACTTTGCCAACAAAGGTCCATCTAGTCAAGGCTATGGTTTTTCCAGTGGTCATGTATGGATGTGAGAGTTGGACTGTCAAGAAAGCTGAGCGCCGAAGAATTGATGCTTTTGAACTGTGATGTTGGAGAAGACTCTTGAGAGTCCCTTGGACTGCAAGGAGATCCAACCAGTCCATTCTAAAGGAGATCAGTCCTGGGTTTTCATTGGAAGGACTGATGTGAAAGCTGAAACTCCAGTACTTTGGCCACCTCATGAGAAGAGTTGACTCATTGGAAAAGACTCTGATGCTGGGAGGGATTGGGGGCAAGAGGAGAAGGGGACAACAGAGGATGAGATGGCTGGATGGCATCACCTACTCAATGGACGTGAGTCTCAGTGAACTCTGGGAGTTGATGTTGGACAGGGAGGCCTGGGGTGCTGGGATTCATGGGGTCACAAAGAGTCAGACACTACTGAGTGACTGAACTGAACTGAACTGTAAAGGCTCAATGAATGCTAGTTATTAAAATTATCTTCTTAATAACAAGAGTAAGCATTATATAATCCCCAGGCCTTTTTTCATAGCACCATCTCCATTTTCACTTGATCTAACACTTGAAATGACTGTGTTCAGTAGACAGGGCAGTATCATGTCCCTTACTGTACCTGCTGTTTCTCTGTAAGCCCTGTGCAAAGTGCCTTACAGCTATCACCTCATCGAATTCTAAAAACAGCCCTTCAACGTATCATCCTCATTTTACAGTTGAGAAAACCAAGGCACCAAAGGGTAAAGGAATTTACCTGCCACTTGCTAGTCATTGTCAGAACTTGGACTTAAATGCAGAATGGCAGGTGGAAGTAACACAACTAATTTGAAACAACCTATTTAACCCAGCGTGTTTGCCCCAAACCAACTTCTAATTTGTGCTGTGACTGTACAGAACAGAGTAGAGGTAAGAAATGTTAGATCTGAGACTTAAGGCATCTCATCCACGTGAGAAAATTCCTAGGACATACCTGGCAGGACCTGGTCACTGGGAGGCTCCGTGGGACCTCCGACAGCTTGCTCCAGAGCCTGGAGTAGAGTGAGATTCTCCAAAGAGCAGGCAGTGAAGTTACCAAACAAGGCCAGACCAGAGGTCTCCTGGCCCTCAGAGGGCCTCACCCAGGACCACAGAAGGAAGAAGCGGGGATTCTTCCCCTCATTTGATTTTTAAGAGGGGGCAGATGAAGGGTATTTCACTTCCATTCTGATAAAATTTAAAATATCTTTGTGTTTGTTTCAAGAGATGTGTGTGTGTGTGTGTGTGTGTAAGAGAGAGGAGAGAGGAGAGGAGGAGAGGAGAAAGAGAAAGGAAAGAAGAGCAGGATAAACAGAAGTAGAGACACAAATAAACCACAGAAAGAAACAGAAAGACAGATGTCAAAAGACATGACAAGAGAGAAAAATGATGCCGGAGGAAGAGGAGCAGAAAAGGGGTGGTGGGCAGATAAACAGACTGTGACAGAAAAGCACCCAAAAGAGATAAGCAGGGAGCAGACAAACAGGTAAAAAGGCAGACACTAAAGGAAAGAGAGCAAGTCAGAGAAGAAATCTGCCTTTCCTTCTTGTCAAAAGAGAAGCACGTGTGCTCCACAACATACACGTGACATGCAGTTATGAAAATACACTGCTTTTCAAAAGCTAGGAGGAAAGAAACCTCTCTCTCTCCCTCCCTCCCTCCTCTCCTCCTTCCTCCTCTTCTCTCTCTCCTCTCTCTTTCTCTCTCTCTGTCTCTAGGTCTCGCTTTGTGTGTATCTCTCTGCCTCTGTCTCTCTCCTTTTCTCTCACTTATCTAACTCCTCTTAGGGAGGGAGGGCTGAATCAGCTCTCCACATCCCAAAAAGGCTACACTCAGCTAGAATTTGTGACAAAGGTGTTTTAAATCAGAGCTAAAATTTGGCAGCACAAATGTTCTAGAACTCCTCATATCATTGTGAAAAATAAAGAAACCTTAATTTCATATTCTGGGAATTAGGATCATCCCGTCTCATCTCTCAAAGAAATAGGTTTTTTTATTGTCACAAATCATCCCTATAGTCACTAACTCTTTAAAATATTGGTGTATTTTGACTCTGATGGTCCTGCTTCTGGTAGGGCCCCAGTGTCTGCCCAATAGGCCTTACTTACGTGCCTAGTAGGGGCAGAACCAGTGCCCTGGGTAAATAGTAAATTGTATTGTACACAAGAGTTGGATCAATATCCCAGTGCTTCCAGATAATTCACACCAAGGTGATGTTGCTGTGGCCCTCAACTGTCCCCAAGGTCAGCCTGAGTGGTGAGCTTTCTCAGAGTACAGTGGAGCTTGGACTCAGGGCACCTTTATATCTGTCCATCTGTCTTGATGCCTTTGGTCAACAGTAAAAGCAGGCATACTCTGAAGCCTTGGCATAAGCTCTGAAACTGTGCCAAGTTCTGCCAGGGCTAATGAAACCATGAGAGATGGAGAGGGGACAGAGTTTGTGGAAGTAGCTTTTCTCTGCCTTGACACTTCAGAGAGCTTTCTCTCAGTAGCGGTCACAGAAGGAGTCCCACCCACCGTGGTGCAGATAGTCCCTTTATGCATGACTTCCTATCCCCTTCTGCCTAAGGATGTTCTCTGGAGTCTAGAAAGTGAGTGCTTGAGAGGTGACGTTCCAGAAGTGACCTTCAAACAATACGGCAGTTAGTCAATAAATAATCCAACTTCTTCAGCCCTCATTTGGAAAATTCTGTTATGTTCCACTGAGCTTAAGCTATTTACACTGGTAACCCACTCAAGGTAACTCACCTTTCACTGGTTTTACTCTCTCTATCGTTTCCCTCTCCCAACTCCTTCACTGTTTTATTAATAATTCAGATCAACGACCAAATACATATGTTGTGTCTAAATCCTTGTTTTGGAGAGGTTCAAACTAAGACACCCTTGCATTGGCTAATTTAGCCCTCACGACAACCGCCTAGAGGCAAGTATCATTGCTCACAGCACTAGAATCCATTCCTCTTTGCCAAAGACTATGCTAGGCGCTAGGAGTACATGGTCCCTGCCCTCATGGAATGCGTATTCTAGACTGAAAGAAAATGCTAAACAAATAATCACAATAAATATAAGGTTATGGCTGTGGCAAGTGCTACAGGTGAGAAGTACCTGGGCTCTAAGAATGTAAAATAGGCATATAGTCGTCCTTGAAGAAGCGACATTTCATTTGAGATCAGAAGGAGGAGTAGAACCTAACTATGGAAGATGGGAAGGAAAAACAGTTAGAGCAATAAGAACAACTTGAATGATGAAGCTGAGGCAAACAGAAATTGAGGTCACACACATATGAACTGGTTGGCAGAGGGTTTGATTTCAGACCTATCTGACTCCAGCGTTAGAGTCAACAGTTGGAATGGAGTTGGATGTAGGAGCCAGGGGTGACTTGTTACTCTCATTATTCATATTATGAAAGGATTAACTACAAGCTTCCTTTACATAGAAAACTCCCATAGGGCATTTAACAATTAGCGCAATCACAAAAGAGAGAATTATAAATGTATGTAAATATATGTGTTGGGTATAAAGGGGAAGTGTCTGAAAGTGTACAAAGTGGATGTTCTGAAATCAATGAGATTAGGGATCTTCCCAAGCTAATTTCATAGCACCTAGCAGCACGGTAGCAGCAGCCACTGCAGGAAGACCTGGAGAGGGGAGTAGGGTTTTCCTAAGTGACTGACAGATGGGAAGGAAATGATCTCTATGTGTCCAGGGTCATAGGCCTCCTTCTCGTTTCAAAGCAGAAACCCAAAGAGTGTCATACCAAGGAAAAACAGCACTCTAGAATGAGGGAGGTCATTCTTATTTCTGGTTAGTATGGAAATGTATGTAAAAGATCTATAGCTCCATGGTAACAAGGAAAAAAATGAACAAAAAATAAACTATGAAACTATCAAAGAGCAGTACATGCAAAGAAGTCTTGATGCACTGAATTCCAGAGAGGAATGAGCCTTTCACAGGTAAGCAAGAAAGTAATGGTGGTTTCCATACCTGAAGGCATGGACCTTGTCTTTATCTAAGTGGATAGAGAATCAAGTCTTCCAGAGACAGAATTTTCAGGGATGACTAAAAGTCAGCCAAGGGTGATAAAGCAGAAAATATTGGAATCTAGGGAGAGACCCATAAACATAAGGATAAATTACTTGGTCCCACTTGGGAATTTTGCTAAGTAATCAGCACAAGAAACACAGCTGGAAAGTAGAGAAGCCTTTGTAGTCTTGTGGTTCTTAAACTTTGAAGACTTGTTGGAGTTTAATCAGAAAGTGATTCAAATTTATTTGAACTTGAATCCCAGCTACCTCTCCAGTGAAATTCTGAAATATCAAATAGATCAGCCCCTTGGGAGATCAAGGAGACAAATGAAAGGCATATATACATGGTCAAAATTTGAAACACTCTATGGCTGACTCATGTTGAGGTTTGAAGCAATTATCCTTCAATTAACAAATTAACAAAATTTTGAAAAGTGAACTCAATCTAATTAAAGTTGTATCCCAGCCCAAGCTCAATGCCATTCGTGGTGAAATCAGAATTTTATTGACAGAGGAGAAAAACTCGCACACTCTGCAATATATACATATATACACTTGCACATATACATACATATAAAAATTGTATTTCAATATCTCGGTTTTTGTGTGTAATATTTGGCACAAAATTTTAAAAATTACAAGACATAAAAAAGGAGGAAAATATGACAAATAATCAAGAGAAAAACTGTCAATAGAAGCAGACTCATGGAAGACCAGTATGTTGGAATTGGTAATCATGGAGTTTAAATAACTGTTATAAAGTTAAAGAATTTTCAGGGAATAAAATAAACATAGTGCATGAAGGAAAGCAGAAAATCAAAAAGAAATTTGAAATTCTAGAATTTTAAAAAGAACCCAATAGAAAGTATAGACCTGAAATTTTATTTATTTGAAATTAAAAGTTAGTCTTATGGGTTTAACAGCAGATGGGGTAAAAAGGAAGAAAGAAATAGTAAATTTAGCATCAAGTCAGTATTAAAAAAAATACCACCAACTAGCGAACATAACAAAAAAGAAGCAAAGTCATAGTTATAGAGAACAACTAACGTTTACCAGTGGGAAGAGGAAAAGCAGGTATAGGCAATATAGGGGGAGAGGATAAAAAGGTACAAACTGTCGTGTATAAAATAAGCTATAAGAACAGATACTACACTTGATCTTAGCCAACATGCCAAAAAGTAATTAGCCTCCAATTAAAATAAATATATTAATTTCAAATATATATATGTAGCTAATATTCTATAATAACTACAAATAGATATATCCTTTAAAATTGTGAATCTTTATATTGTAATCTGTAACAATAGTATTATACATCAACTATATTCCAATCTTTTCAAAAATGTTTTAGAGATATAAAATCAAATCCGTAGAAATTACCCAAATGGAAACAGAGAGAGAAAAAGAATGAATTGAACATCAGTCACCCATGGACTAAGATAAAATGATCCAACATACATATAAACAGAGCCCCAGAAGCATAAGTGAGAAGGGATAAAATAAATATGTAAATACACAATAACTAAATTTTCTTTCGGATTTATTTTAAAGAAGTCAGTCCAAAGATCCAAAAATCTCAACAAACTCCAAATAGAAGAACTATTTTAAAAAGCGCATATGTATACCTAAATATATCACAAACCAAAAAGAAAAGAAAAATCATTAGAGCAGCCAGGGAAAAGACACACATACACACACACATTTATGCATGCACTCACAGGACTTCCACACAGCCAGACTGAAATATTTTGAAATTGCTTATCCGCACCTGCCTCCCCAAGCTCGCCGGGCCTTCAAATATGCTACCTTCTGTGTTTACCGTACCAAAACCTTAAAAATCTGACACACTTCTAAACTTCCTGCAAAACTCAGTCACAGGGTCATACTACAATAGAGGTATGTCATTATTTGGGCTGACTAGGTCACTGACGGAGAAGGCAATGGCACCCCACTCCAGTACTCTTGCCTGGAAAATCCCATGGGCGGAGGAGCCTGGTAGGCTGCAGTCCATGGGTCGCAAAGAGTCGGACACGACTGAGCGACTTCACTTTCCCTTTTCACTTTCATGCATTGGAGAAGGAAATGGCAACCCACTCCAGTGTTCTTGCCTGGAGAATCCCAGGGACGGGGGAGCCTGGTGGGCTGCCGTCGATGGGGTCACACAGAGTCGGACACAACTGAAGCTACTTAGCAGTAGCAGCAGGTCACTGAACATCTTTTTTTTTTTATTTGAAGAGTTATTCATCTTCCAAATCCCCTAATAGAAACTGTATTTTTCTCAGCCTTCCTTGCAGCTAGGACACAAGTATATGACATTGGTTTCACCTGTCAGATTCACCTTCACTAAGCGTTGAGTAAGAAACTTGTGACTTGTAGAACAGGGTACTGTGGAATCTAGCGTCAGCAGTAACATCTGGTTTCCAAAGAGGTCAACAGTAAGGAGTCTCATGGTCGCATCTAATGCCTTGCATCAGCAGAGTTGGTCTTGGGCTGCCCGGTCCATGCCCAGACAGGCCACCATGATGTCACCACTGAACTAGTTCTGCAGTATGATTTTGAGTGTTGCTCTTGAATGCAGTCACCCCTGGAAGCTCTCCAAGCTTTCTAACATCCTCTCTTGAATTTCTTTTATGTTTAACTGGCAAGGATTGGTTTTTGTTGTTTGCAATGAGGAGCTCTGACTGACACACCTGGCCTACCCTGAAATCTCCAAAACTTCTTTTTTTTGTTATCTCCCACCAGCCACGCCATCTATACTCACACAAGCAGACAAGCTGCTCCCAGTTCTTAGCTCCCATAACACCCTGTGCTGTACCACCTCTAGTGACCTCATCCACTCTTTACTACCTGGCTCTGATTCATTAGAAAAGGTTTTTCTCAGCCTGTACTAAAGAAAAGAAACCACAGACTCTAAATAGTTGAGAGATTTGTCCAAGGTCATCTTGCTAACATCTGACAGTGCTGGAACAAATTAAACTAATGGTTAAAATTGGGGCATGCCTCCATGTCAGGCACTGTGATCAGTGTTTTGCATAATGCAGTGAATACTCACCACAACTCTGTGAAATGGGTTTTACATTACTTCCTTTTTCTCATTTATTTATTTGGATGCCCAAGGTCTTAGTTGTGGCATACAGGATCTTTTGTTGCTGCATGTGGGATCTAGTTCCCTGACTGGGTAACGAACTCTATTTTTTCAGCTGATGACAATAGTAATCATAATAACTCAAGAGAAGTTACATCATTTTCAAGGGCACACAACCAGGAGCACTGAAGTCAGGATCTAAACTGAGGGAGTCTTAACTCCAAGTTCACGCTCTTAACAATTGTCTCTGTGTGCCTCAGGCTCTCTGACTTAGCATCACACTATTGCCCCAGGGACGGGGGAGCCTGGTGGGCTGCCGTCTATGGGGTCGCACAGAGTCGGACGTGACTGAAGCGACTTAGCAGCAGCAGCAGCGTTGCCTCTGTTAGTTTTGCACAAAAGACTAAAGTACCTACTTACTTTCATAATGTTAACTTTACTCAGTGCCTGTTGGATCATCCCATGCCTTTTGCTAAAAGCTGATTAGGATCATGCTTTTTTAGTTTTCCAATGGACAGGAGATACTTGCTCCCAATCATCACAATCCATTAGCAATCAAAGACCTCCTCTTTCAAAAAGATCAGAACTAGTACCCAGAATGGAACCCACAACCATCAGACAAGCTGCTTGCTTCATGGAACTGGACTCTGCAACACATGATATTTATTCATTATTTGATTTCCTTAATTTATTAATTCATTCATTAAATATTCATGAAGAACCCATCATATGCCAGACATGGTGTGGCATTTCTAGGTCTGTATAATCTATTAGACACTATCAGAGCAGTTTCCAAGACCCATGAGCTTTTCACACATTCATGGAAATATTTGAGAGCTGAAAATAATTAATATCATCTCAATAATACAAAGATTGCAAAATTAAATCAACAAGAATCTACTTGAAAGTCTACAAAGTATAGCCTTATGTCAACCTGTCAACTGCCTTTCAACACAACTCTTACATGGTCATTAAAAAATTATATTTAATGTGGCAGTGGCATAATATATTTGATTTTAAACAAAACAGACCTCTAAAACTAACAGTATCTTAAACCAATGAAGGTCAGGAAACAACTCCGAGGTGCTAGGAAACAAAGATGGGTAAGACTTAATTTCTGGCTTCAAGGGAGACTAACCTTATATTTTGTTTGTTTACTTGTCTATTTTTGTGTTTTAATCATGAGTTCCCTGAAGGCAAGGATTTTGTCCTCTGTTTTCTTGTTAAACTTTATATTCACTGAACCTACAGCAGGGCTACATTTAGAATAGTATCTAACATGTTGGCTAGACAAATACAATCAAGTTAGTGCTGTGATCTATACTCTAAATTTTAAACAACCCACAAAGACATAGAAGTCACTTTCTTACATCCTCTTACAAGTCCACAGAAACACACACACACACACACAAATGCCCACTAACTTCCATGGGTGGAAGGAAAGGACAAAACCAACATTAGTAAGTGGCTGCAAAGCACCAGCTATCCAGCCACTGTACTAGGTACTTTTATGCATCAAATATGCAGCATGTAAATATTCCCCTGAAGTGGGCATTGCAGATTAGGAATTTGCAAGCAGTTTTTCTTGAACTGCCTATGCTTTTCCCAACTTCTGTTTGTGATCCCTTTTACATATCCTCTTGCATGCCAAGTACAAGACGCATGGTCATAAAGGAGAGTGAGAATTTCAGGCAGATTATAAAACAAGCAGGCGGTAGTCACCAGAAGAGGGGCTAAATTTCTTGAAATTCAATCTGCTGCTCACATAAATGAAATGTTTATCTTTTCCACACTTATCATCAGTTCATTCGGATTCCTGGACCAATCTTTCACTTCAGGGAGCTTTAATGGCTTTCATTTATGCGAGCTCAAGCCTGCCACTTCTGAACTGGCTGTCCACCACCAGGCACCCTTAGCCTTCCTCATTCTTACGGAGCCGAAATATTTCCATGGTCCAGAGAAATCACACTGTGGGGAGCTGCATTCCTCTCGTGTCAGCATTCCACGGACTGAAAGTGATTATTTCAGAGGGATGGACTTAAAGCTGCTTAATGCCCAGGAGAAGATAAAGAGGAATGTGAAGGTCTTGGGGACATGGGAAAAGGGTCTATAAGGCCTGAGTCCATCTGCACCATTCCAGATTTGACCCACATAACACCACAGAATTAGTTCAAGAAATATAGTTTTAAGAAACAGTTGCTTAGCATTACATAAATATGAATTTAAGTGTACTACTGAGGGCTTTTGCTTCCTTGACTTGAAGGTTAATTTTTTAAATTTAGCACTCATTGGCACTAATTATGATGCCAGGCACTGTGTTAAGGAGATTTCTGTTCCTTGTCTCGACTGAGCCCATCAACATGCCTATGCAAGAGGTAGGAATATCCCCATTTACTAATTAGAAGACTAAGGCTCAGGAAAGTAAGGTGACTTGCCCAAAGTCACACATCTTGTAAATTAAACTGGATGGGAATGCAGTTGACTTGCTTTTAACACTTAAGAAATATTATTGAGCCCCCTTGTAGGGCCAGCGGGAACAACAGACAAGTAAACTCGTATGTTCCAGAGAGTGTGTGTAACTCCTGTAGAGGAGATGTAAAGAGGTTCTGAGGCAGAACGAGGGGCGATTGGAGGGAAGGGACAGAGGGCTTCACAGAGGAGGGAGGAACTGATCTGGACTTAATGCTGGGGCTTGAGTTTTCCAGTCGCAGGAAAAGGAAATGGCATTAAAGGGAGAGGGCAAACAACGTGCAGTCTGAACATGGGGAAAGGAACTGGAATGTTTGGAGAAGGGATGAAGTTGGGCATGAAGATGGCTTAGATCCAAGGTAAGTGAGGAAGTCTCATAGGCAGGAGGTGGGAGAGCTAAACAGAGGAGTAGTTTGATTACTTCTATTAAAAGGGATTCACTCACAGCTTCCTTTGAAGAGAGAGCCTCCCCAACGAATGCTAAATCGTGGTGATTTAGCATAAGGAGAGGTGGTAGGGGAGGGGACGGTGGCTGGTAGAGGGGAGACGAAAGAGGAAGGACCAGTAAGGAAGCCAGAGTCCAGGTGACTAATGGTAAGTCCTGAACCAAGGCGCTAAGGTAGCTACCGCGGAGACAGAGGATGGGAAAGCTTTGGGAAGTGGTACTTAAATGGCAGTGTATTTTTTTTTAATTGCCTGGGAAACGATCTAAAATTACAGATTCTGAGACCACCCCCAAGACAACAGAACTCCCTTTACCTGGAGTAGGACCCTGAAACCTGCATTTTAACAAGAATCCCAGGAGATTCTGATGCAAGAATGTGAGGATGTGAGCTACTTGTAGCAAGCGTGGTGATGGATTGGGTATGAGGGTGATGGAAAGGGAAGAGTCGTGTTTATGTCACCCTTTCCTGACATCGTTCCCCACTTCTCCTGACCACTGCCTGATTGTCTTCTGGTAAGTGCCGTTTCCCCACTCTCTACCCCTGTGGTTTGCGTAGAGCCCCGTGTGACCAGGCCTGTGCTAATCACTTCCTCACTCCTTACTCATTCAGGGATTGGCAGGTGACCCAATCAGAGCCAATTCCGCATCTGCTGGGAAAAAAAGCGAGTAATATTCGTCAGTGGCCTTGAACCTGGCAGGGAAGATGCTGCAGCTGCTTCACCCAGGTAGAGCCTGAGAACAATGCCAAGAGAAGGCAGATGCGAGAAACGGAGAAAAACAAAATTCTATTGTCGTTGTTTGGGTCCTGAATTCGGCCATGTCTAAAGCCACTGTAGTGAAAGTGAGTGAAAGTGAAGTCGCTCAGTCGTGTCTGACTCTTTGCGACCCGTGGACTGTAGCCCACCAAGCTCCTCCGTCCAAGCCCCTATACGCCTAGAATTTTCATTGCACACACCTATCACCTATCTGCTGTTGTTGTGTTCCACTTACACCATACTGTGTTCGGTTTTCTATCACGAACAAAAGAAAAACACTGCTGCTCACTTTAAGAAAATCTGATATATAAAAACCTTACCTTACAAATCAGATAAATGAAGAGCTGATTACTTCTATTAAAAAGGGATTCACTCACAGCTTCTTTTGAAGAGAGAGCCTCCCCAAGGTATGAAGCGTAGAATTTGATTTATTAAATTTGATTTACACATGACCTTTTCAGGAGGACAATCTTAAATGCAAAGTAAGAGCTGCTCTACCAGGATAATTGCTCTCAAAGCCACTCCAGTGTGACTTTCAGGGGCCAGTGAGGGTGGTTCCCCCAAGCACTGGCTCTCTGCCTTACCTTTGGGGTCCAAATTGGATTTCACAGCTCCATGGTTCCCACAGCTGTAAAATCAAACCCACCTACATCAGGACCCGATCTAACAATCACACAAGTCTGATCTGATGTACAAGTTGTTCCCAAGTATAACCTGATGGTATTTGTATTGTTCTTCTTAGACTCCCAGTAGAAAAACTCAAAACATGGTTCCTTAATGTATTAATTAATATATTCATTATTCTTTATCAGCAGCACAGATGGAGAGGCTTCCTGTTAAGGCATGTGTTTCTCATATTGACAGTGAATGCACCACTGGGGTTTCTAATTCTATAAGCAGATGATCCCCTGCTGTCAGGGAGAAAAGAAATTCTGCACAGCCCCAGCTCAGTGTTTAGAGCAAAGTTAAAGGTGTTTTCAGCATCTACAGGGGCCACTACTTAAGCCAGGGGTTGGCCTCAGTCTTCTCTGCACACTCACTGCCCAGCACACGGTAGGAATCATTGCACGGCTCTGCAGTGGATGATTCAAGGATTAGATCACAATCAGGAGACATCTGAAAAGGAGACAGAGTCAGTTTCTAATGGGGGGAATATCATTCCTCTCTGGAAACTCCTTTGTTCTGAAACTCAGAGTGTTAGGATGAACAGCCCATCCCTCACCTGGGTTAGAAGTGACCTCCCTGAGTCTGCAGCATAAAACTCCCTTCCAGATTCAGAAGTGCAATTTTCAGTTCCAGTTTTGAAATTATTCCCACTTTATTTCAGGAATTTTGTAAATGCCTTTATTTCCAACCTAGCAAGCCTTTTCATTTCCTCCCGAAATCCTTTATAGGGAGCAACTAAGCCTGATTTTTCTTTCCAGCCCAGGGCAGGTTCCTGGTTCCCTTTCCTGTCCCAAGTTCTCATTTTTCGCTCTAGCTTCTCCTGCTCCTGCTGTAAGCCAGTCAGGTCTCACTCCCCCTCCCTCTCTTTTTGCTCTCTTGCTTCACCTTTGGAAAGAGCAGAGGGCTAAGCTAATCATACTCCTCAGTTCACAGCACATACCACCAGCATCTGCCTGTTTCAGGTTCTGTTGTTGCTAAATTTTGTTTCATTACTTTTCCCCTTTAACCTCTCTCATCAATTCCATGTCCCACAACCACTTACTGTACTGTGTTTGGTAAATGCCCTTGGTAATAAATGTATCCATGAAAAATCTGTAATAGTGCTTCACGAATTAATTTAAGTGTATTTATGCTGTTTCCTTTTTTTTTTTTCATCACTCTGGTTTATAGTTCTACTCATGTTGCTGTGTATATACCCATTTTATTGTTCTAACTTCTACACTATATTCCAAAAATGCATCTTCTGTTTATTACTTTTTTTAGTGATGAGTATCTTTATTACCTAAAACTCCCTGCCACCACCAACAATGTCACTATGAAAATCTTTGTCCATGTTCCAAGTTGAACCTGTACCTGAAGTTTTCCAGGTGTATATACAAAAATGAGATTGCCACGTCACAGGGCATAATCACATTTAACTCTGTTAAAACAACTCTAGAACTAGAACAGCTGCACCAGAATTGAAACCCTTTCTTTTGTTTCTCTTCCAATCATATACTAATGCTAAGTATCTTCATATACAATTCTCAATATTTACACGATTTTTCTTAAGTTTTTGTGATATACTTTGAGATAGATAGGGCAGCTACATTTGGGGGAAATGAGGCTGCAATGCTGGGCTTAGTGATGTTTATACTAGAAATCAATAAGCTAGAAATTCAGTTCAGTCTATGTCCCAACATAATGTCCCAACCCCCTGAGATCAACTCTGGGGTTTGAGGGGCATCATGTATGGATGTGAGAGTTGGACTGTGAAGAAGGCTGAGTGCCGAAGAATTGATGCTTTTGAACTGTGGTGTTGGAGAAGACTCTTGAGAGTCCCTTGGACTGCAAGGAGATCCAACCAGTCCATTCTGAAGGAGATCAGCCCTGGGATTTCTTTGGAAGGAATGATGCTAAAGCTGAAACTCCAGTACTTTGGCCACCTCATGTGAAGAGTGGATTCATTGGAAAAGACTCTGATGCTGGGAGGGATTGGGGGCAGGAGGAGAAGGGGACAGAGGATGAGATGGCTGGATGGCATCACTGACTCGATGGACGTGAGTCTCAGTGAACTCCAGGAGTTGGTGATGGACAGGGAGGCCTGGTGTGCTGGGATTCATGGGGTCGCAAAGAATCGGACACGACTAAGTGACCGATCTGATCTGATCTGAGGAGGTAGAAAGGTCCATCTCTAGACCAGTGGTTTGCAACTCTAGGTTGTACAGTAGAATTATTTGAGGGGTATTTAAGAAATACTAATACAAAGGCCAAGACATGGAAGCAACTTAAATATCCAACAACAGATGAATGGATAAAGATGTGGCACGCACACACACACACACACACACACACACACACAATGGTCTATTACTCAGCCATAAAAAAGAATGACAAAATAGTGTCACTTGCAGCAACTAGATGGACCTAGAGATCATCATACTAAGTGAAGCAAATCAGAAAGAAAAAGACAAATGTCATATGATATCACTAATATGTGGAATCTAAAAGATTCTATAACTGCTTACTTACAAAACAGAAAGAGACTCACAGACATAGAAAACAAGCTTATAGTTACCAAAGGGAAAATAAGGTGGTGGAGGGATAAACTAGGAGTTTGGGATTAGCAGAATATATAAAATAGATAAACAACAAGGTCCTACTGGATAGCACAGGAAACTATTATGTTCAATATCCTGTAATAAACCATAATGTAAAAGAATATGAAAAAGAACACATACACATATATAATATATATTATATACATAACTGAATCACTTTGCTGTACACCAAGAAAGAGCACAACATTGTAAGTCAACTACATTTCAACTAAAAAATTTAAAAATTAATTTAAATTTTAAAAAGAAATGCCTCACTCAAGACCAATTAAATTGTGTTCTCTGGGGTGGGACTTGCATAGGCATTTTAAGAGTTCCTGAGGTGTTTCAAGTATGCAGCCAGGACTAACAATCTTACCCTGGACTAATGACTGGGTTCAGGAGAGGAGCATCTATATTTTATCACTGGGCACATGGGTGTGATGATTTAGACACCTGATGGCAAAGAGGAAGTCCTGGAGGAAAAATACATAGAGACAGGATGAGAAAGGTGACTGTAACTACCACTATCCATATTTACAAGGATAACCCGACAGGAACCTGAAATCATGAGCTCTCAGCCTAGAGGGAACTGAATTACAAAGAATATTTTAATTCAGGTCTAATAATTAGAAACTCAAAACTTCCAAATGATGGAATAATTACAGAAATATGTGAAGCCCTAAGGCCATTAACAAGACTGCTACGGATCATTACCCAGGCCTGGTGAGTGCCCGGCTGACAAACCTGGTCCCCTGATGCCCTGTCCAGAGTGCTGAAGTCCACCATGTTCATTGCTGGCTCCTCTCTTGTCTGTGGGAAGCAGATTCCCAGGAGCACCTAGCACTGAACCAGCAAGCCCCCTGCAGAGTCAATTTCTCTCTGCAGTCTATAGGTAAATCCCTTACCACACTGATGTTCTCAAGCCACCAAGGAAGTTTAATCTCTAAACTAGCAGCAATGATGCTGACTCTGAAAATGATTCTCTCCTGCAAGCCTGGTTTTCCTTCCAAATACATCTCAAAATAATCATAGTGTCCAATGATAAAAGCTGACTCTATTGCAAGGAGGAGAATATTTTAGAAGGGAGATTTTTTTTATTTATTTTTTTAATTGAAGGATAATTGCTTTACAGAATTTTGTTGTTTTCTGTCAAACCTCAACATGAATCAGCCATAGGTATGCATATACCCCCTCCCTTTTGAACCTCCCTCCCATCTCTTGTCCCATCCCACCCCTCTAGATTGATACAGAGCCCCTGTTTGGGTTTCCTGAGCCATACAGAAAATTCCCATTGGCTATCTATTTTATATATGGTAATGTAAGTTCCCATGTTACTCTTTCCATACATCTCACCCTCTCCTCCCCTCTCCCCATGTCCATAAGTCTATTCTCTATGTTTCTAGAAGGGAGATTATTAACATTGGCGTATCTACCATGATCAAGACAAGGTGCTAAGGAGTTTATACCTTTTATCATGCTTACAATTTACAAAAGCCCTGATAATCTCTATTTTATGTATATAGTACCAAAAGCTCAGAGAGGTTAGGTGAGTTATCCAAGACAAATTATCTAAAAGAGAGGCACAGACATTATTCAAACCATATGTTCTCTGATTCCAAATCCCAAACTTAGTCTACATTGAGGAACATATAACTTGTTTCCAATTTTTGCCCAGACATAATTTCCCCTGTGTTCCCTGAGTACATTCTACAGTTTTTATTATTCAGTAGATTCTTCTTGGTCCCTAATCTAAATCCTTCCCAGGATAATTTTAATATCCCAGGAAGATGGAAATGATCCAATGAGCATTATATATATATAAATCTATGAACTGGTCAATTCAATTGAGAAGGGAAACCTCAGTCTACTACAGGTTGATCAAAACATTTAATTCCACTGATTTGGGCTATAAAACCTCATTCATTGAAGGCAGGCCTCTCCAGGAAAAGGAAATGTCTGGCTGTATGTTAAGGTGAATCTCTGAGTCCCTTTGTGAGCAAAGAAGGTATGGTTTTTCTCAGGGACTCCTCACAAACCCACACTGTTGTTTGAATCTCAATAATCAAGAAATTTCAAGGCATTTGTGATTCTTTAAAGCAATAGCTCTTCAAGTGTCCCTGGTTCAGCAGAATCAGCATGACCTGGGAATTTGGTAACTATGTAAATTTCCAGGCCCCCTTCAGACTTACTGGATCAAAAACTCTTGGGGTGGATCCCTTTAATCTGTATTTTAACAGACCACACACACACACACACACACACACATCTGAAAAAAACCTGCTTTTAAAACTGCTGTTCAAAAAACAAATGGTAAGTGTGAATGTGTACATATGTTTTAGCTGTGGAAGTTCAGGAAATTAGTTGCTTTGTCTGATCAGAGCCATCTAAAGACAAATAGAAAGCATACTATCATTGCATTACATTTCTGCTTGAAAACCACACATGGTTAGCCATGCCCACTGTATTTAACCTGAATGCTTTGGCCTGGTTTTCCAAGCAATTTTGCCTGGCTGTATATCATCTATCTAGCTTTAACCCTTTCTCCTTCCCTTCAAGTACTGTGTTCTCTAGATTGAGATGTAAATATTTGGGTGGGGAGGGGTTGACAGAGAGAAGTGAAAGCAAAATATTATTTTTCTGAAGATTTTTTGTTTGTCAAGAAATAACACATTTCCCCCCAATTTTTTTACTCCTTTATAAGCTCTTACATCCCTAAATATACAAAACATGATCATTTTCTGAGCAGACCAAGTCATACATAATGCATTTTTATTGGCACCTTGAATAAAGACATGGCAGACATGAATATCAAGTGTGCAGATGAAAAAGCTGAGAAGAGCACTCACAATGGGTGAACAGGGAGCAAGAGAGCACCTGGCTGCTCTTGCAAAGCCAAAAAAGATTCAGCTGGAGCAACTGCACTCCATAGTCCTGGGAAGACTTGCAGATGCAGTCACTAAACCACTGTTCATTTTCTATGAGATATCAAGGAGAATAGGTGAGATGCTGATGACTGCAGATGGAGAAAGGTAGTTGATTTAGAAAAGGAGGAAAAGGTGAATTCTTCAAACGACCCACTAGTGAGAAGTTTTATGAATATTTTGGAGATATAGCAAAAAGCCTGGGAATCATTGTGGATTTACTAAACATAGGAACCAGCAATGTTTGGCTTGAAAGAGACTTCGTATGTAAGTTGGTCCTTATATACCTGTAGATCTGTTATATGAAGACAAACTTTATGCTGTGTGTCTACCTAGGGCTGCTTCTGCTGCTGCTGCTGCTGCTAAGTCGCTTCAGTCATGTCCAACTCTGTGCGACCCCGTAGATGGAAGCCCACCAGGCTCCCCCATCCCTAGGATTCTCCAGCCAATGAGAGACCTCAGAGATCTCTGGTGACCTCAGAGATCACTGAGTCTTTTCACTCACCCATACGTAGACATCAAAGCTGAGAGAGGTCATGTGACTTCAAACTGAAGTTTAGGGCTCCTGACTCCCGTCTCTTTTCATCATACTGAGCCACTCATAAAGAAGAAGTCATGAAAGATGAAACTCGTTTCCTATTTCACCAGAATCTATAAACTGGCTGAAGCTCTATAAAACCTGTAAATTTTATATAGATGTAAGTTATTATTATCATTCACAATATCGGGTTGCATTCTTAACTTCTTCCCACTCAACAGCTTTATGAAATGTCTGAAGAATTGCATTGATTTTCTGACAATAAGTCATTGGAACAGACGATGAGTGTATTGGGGCAGCTTGAAAAGTGAGGCACATCACCTAACGTGATGAAATCTAACCAGATCAAGGTTAAGTCAGGCCTTAACACGCAAAGCCAATGGGCTATCATCCAAAGTTATGAGAAAGTGGGTTATCTTAGAAGTTAATCTAAGTCCAGAGCCTCCAAAGATTAGTCTTCAGTTGTAATATTATGAAAATAGTGTCAATGTAACAAGTGAGGCTGAGCCCAGTGCCCACCATGCCTCACTGTGGTGTTATATTCTGTTCTAGTCAGTACACTTCATCTAATGGGCACTTCTGCTCCAGTGAAGAGCAGCTGAAGAAACTAGAGCCACTGACTTGAATAAGAGAAGGCTACAAAGTGCTCTCACTCTTACCTGAGGAGTACAAAGACCCTGTCTTAATCAGCTCAGCTGCCATTTAAAAAAAAAAAACAAAACAAAAAACACCACAGGCTGGGTGGCTTAAACAATGAAAATCTATTTTCTCACAGTTCTGGAGTCTAGAAATCTAAGATCAAGGTACCAGCAGGCTTGGTGTCTCCACTCCTTGGTTTGTAGATGGCCATCTCCTTGCTGTCTTCTCACAGGGGCTTTTTGTCTGTACATGCACTCCTGGTTTCTCTTCCTGTTTTTATAAGGAGACAACTCCTATCTGATTAGGGTCCTACCCTTCTGATCTTATTTAATGTTAAGAACCTCCTTAAAGACCCTATCGCCAAGTATACTCATGTTGGTGTTAGGGTTTCAACATATGAATTTAGAGAGGGGACGTTATTCAGTTCATTACTGACTGTTAAGTGGAAAAGAATTTTAGGCTCACTCTGGGATGTTCCAGAGAGCAAAACAAGGCCCATTAAATAACCAATTCAGGGCAATTTGTACTCAGAATAAGGAATATGTTTCTAGTAATTAGTCTTGTAAAATTTAAATGGCCTTCCTCGTGTGAGAGTGAGTTCTCCATCATTCAGTATTTTAGAAGGCACCATTCAGTTTCATGAATGCCTTAAGTAAATAATAATAATAATATGAAGGAGAAAAAGTTGCTTCAGATTTTTGGAAGCTGTTAAAAGAAATCAAGTATTGCACATAGCTCACCAATATCACACTTTTCTAAATCCCACACTCAAAACTTTTAAAATCTGATTCAGTGTTTGCAACTATTTCAGGAGTATCCTCACTCTCCCACAGAAATGCCCTACTTTTCCCATTACCACACATTTGTCAGCACTCTCCCCTCTTGCATCTATCAATCCTAATCCTGCCATGGCCCAGCTACAGTCCGTGAAAACTGCAAGCAAGGCTAGTATTTCCCCTCTCTGATTATCCACTGCTCATCCAACACTATTAATGTAGTCAGTTCTAACAGAAGTGAGTACTCTCAGAGACTGTGATGACAAGGAACCAGGATCTCTAAATCTTGCTGACTCTGCCAGATGTTTGTTAAGATGAAGCTCCAAATCCTCCAACAGGTACCTAATGCTGCCATAGGTTGGCGAGGGAAGCAAACGAAGGTTAGAAATCACCAAAATCATGGTCTTTGTTAATGACTCTGGACCTCATTTTGACCTTCTGATAAGTTCAGTTGGACCAAGGGCTGGTATAAGAAGCCATTTTTCTTACATAGGAGCGGCCTTTGGGCATCTGTACTAAAATAAATGAATGGTCTGATTTCACTAATAGACTCAGCAGGCACTTACTGTGCTGTGAGTGATTCCAAGTACTGAAGGTATAGCAGTGAACATGAGAGATAATGTCCCCACTCTCAAACTCGCAATCTAGTAGGAAGAAGACAGTCAGGAAAACAATAGCACAATCTATATCAGATAGTAAAAAAGATGCTATGCAGAAAGGCAAAATAGAATGATGAGATAGAAACCAGATACCTAATTTATATTTAATGGATCTCTCTAAGTTGTTGACATTTAGACTAAAGTCAGAATGGAAGATGGAACTTGTCATGATAAGACAGGTGAACTCATTCCAGGCAGAGGGAAGAGATAATACAAATGCCCTTCAGTGGGAACCAGTTTGTCAAGCTTGAGGAACAGAAATCAGACCAGTATGGAGAAAGCACAATGGAAAAGGAGAGAGATAAGTCACTCAGAAAGATAAGCAAAGTTCAAGTCACATGAAAATTTTGAAACCAAAATGTCAAAAGTTGTTCTCATGCCATGGGAAGACACAGAATTTTTAAAAGAAGGACTGACGTGATCAAACATGTGCTTTAAAGTTTTAAGTTACCTGTGGCAGATTCATGTTGATATATGGCAAAACCAATACAATGTTGTAAAGTTAAAAAATAAAATAAAGTAAAGTTTTAAGTCTGACTACCATGGAGACTAGTTATGAGATGCTTGCAGAATCCAGGCAAGAAATGACAGAGGCTTGGAACAATGGGAGATAATGGAAATGGAGAGAAATAGATGAAAGGTAAAGTCTGCAGAACTTGTTTAGTAGTTGGATTTAGGGATAAAAGAAAGGAGTTAAGAATAACACTTCAATTTGGGACACAAACAACTAAGAGATATGCTGCCATTTTCTGATATAAGAAAGAAGAGAAAAGGTTTTAGGAGAATAACAGGAGTTCTATCTGAGGAAGTTTAGTTTGAAATGTCTTTGTTAGACAGCTATTTGGATAGGTAGGCAGTTGGAAACAGGAATTTGGAGTTCTTGCAAAAGTACAGCACTCCAAGTAAAGATTTATAGGTCATAAGCATTTAGGTAAAATTTAAATCTAGAACTGAATGGGCTCACCTAGAGAGAGTATGTAAATATAAAAATGAAGAAGCATATGTCTCTGATGTTCCAACATTAAAAAGCAGAATAAAGAACTAACCAAAGAAATCAAGGTATCATGGAAGGCAGCAAAAGAAAGTGATTCAAGGAAGAGAGAGGATCAACTGTGTGAAATATTGCTTAGAGGAAAAGATAAAAAGAACAAATAATGACCACTGAATTTTATTAATGACCTTTTCAAGCCCCATTGCAGTTGAGTGGTGAGGGCAAAAAGCTGGGAGGTGCAGGTTGAAAGGAAGAGAAAATGAGGAATGGAGGCAGTGGTCATAATCAGCTCCTTCAAGAAGCTTTCTGTAAAAGGAAACAGATAAATGGAGTATAGTTGGGAGAGACTGAGGTCAAATGATGGTTTTATAAATAACAGATGAGATGAAGAGGGAGAAAATCTACTCAAAGAGAGGAAAATACTCTGAATGTTACATCTCATCCTATATTTGAATCCTAATCTTGACTGTGTTCCTCACAGTCTAACTACTTAGGTAGACTCACGGAAAAGAAAGCTTTCTTGGTCTTTCTTGGTGGCTCAGCGGTGAAGAATCCATTTGCCACAGCAGGAGACACAGGTTTGATCCCTGATCTGGGAAGATCCCACATGCCCTGGAGGAACTGAGACCCATGCCACAACTATTGAGCCTGTGCTCTAGAGCCTGGGAGCTGAAACTACTTAACCCATGTGCTGCAGCTGCTGACGCCCACTCACCCTAGAGCCTGTGCTCTGCAACAAGAGAAGCCATTGGAATAAGAAGTCCGTGCACTGCAACTAGAAAGTAATCCCTGCTCGCTAGTAGAGAAAAGCCCATGCAGCAACGAAGACCCAGTACAACCAAAAATAAATAAAGAAAATTTAAAAAAAAGAAATTTCCCAGAATGGGCACACATTTTTAAACAGGAGGCAGCTCCAAGTGCATCTTAGTGCACCATCTCCACAGGATAAATACTCAAAGGCAAGCCAAAGGGAGGTTATATACCCATTTGGTATGTGCTATAGATGCAACTGTTTTTAAACTTAATCTACTCTTATGAACAGCTACCCATGTATCCCCCTCCTACAGGTTCCCGAGTTTCCTATTCCACTAAATATCCTGGCTTTTCTTTGGTTGAAGTGCAAGAACTATAGAAAAGCCTTGAGTTCTCCTTTAGAGGTCAGGCAATGATGTGCCTTCTTGTATAGTTGCCACTCCTTCACATAAATACTCCTTAGGTGCTAATAAATGCCAGTCAGTGTGCAATGGGCTGGCGATATGGCTGTGAGCAAGAAAAAATAGCAACTCTTAGCATCCAGCACTTCTTTCATTCTAATGGGGAATACAGCATGGAAACAAATAATTGTGCAAATAAATATTTATTATAATTGAGAGAAACTAGAGGAACGAGAACCAGATATTTTAAAACTATATAATAGGTAAAAAACAAACTAAACTTTTGTTTAAATTTTTTGATTAAAATAATTTATGGCTGTGTAGTATTAGCTTACAAAGGATTGCCTCTCTCGTGAAATTATTAAACCTAAAAATAAAGAATGGAGAGATGAACAATAACATAGCCCATTTTTATGGACAAGAAATCTAAGTTTCAAAGAGGTCAGGTAAAAAAATCAACTCTTTTTTATTTTTGAATATATGTTTCCCTTTGTCTATTGGCTAAATCTATCAGCCAGGAATCTAAATTACAAGGGATGAAAACTCAAAGTAATGCACATAATTGAAAAAGACCAAGAATAATAACAACATACAGTTTCCCCTTCCTCCATCGTAAGTAATTTTAGCTGGACACATGCTCAACTCTCTAACTAGATGTTATTGTGTGACTAAGTTCTGACAATCAAATGTTAACAGAAGTGAGATAGGCAGCTTCTGAGTTCTGCCCATGAAAGTTTTTCCCTGGAGTACTTATGCTTCTTTTGTATAAAAATTGACTTCTCACCATCAACAGCTAGAAAAACAGACAAAATACATAAGACAATTTTTATAAGACACTTGACAACATACACCACAAAATTGTGATCTCAGAGAAGGGAGATAAGCAAGGTTAGCATAATGGTGGCATTTATTTACTGCCTGGAAGCATTTGCTAGGATATAGCACAGGGAGGAAGAATCAGAATGAGCCCAGTGGTCCTGCTGAACTGAGAAGATAGAACAGAGATTGGGAAAGCTGAATCAGCCAAAACTTTTAAGGCAGAGTACCAGAAAGGAGGTTGGGCTTCCCTGGTGGCTCAACAGTAAAGAATCCACCTGCAATGCAGAAGACGCAGATTCTATCCCGGGGTCAGGAAGACTCCCTAAAGAAGGAAATGACAGCCCATTCCAGTATTCTTACCTGAGAAATCCCAAGGACAGGGGCGCTTGGCAGGCTGCAGTCCGTGACTCACAAAAGAGTCAGGCACAACTTAGCCACTAAACAACAACAACATCCAAAAAGAAGCAAGCTTCGCTCAGAGCTCCAGACGTTGGTAAAAGGGTCCTTTTCAGTTTGGGTTTGAACACTAACCTGGGAATCTATGAATTCAGACTGATCAAGACTAGGAAAAGAACCACTAGTAATCAACAGGCCAACAAATGGTCAGAACTCACACAGGCTTGGGAATAGTTTACATTTCCAAAAGCCAGAGAGGAAAAACCATGGATAGCATCCTCAGAAGTTTCAGGTCTTCACTGTGAGATTGAGTTAGTCCTAGAGTAAAGCTATTCTGGACTTTCAACAATAAAGCTTAAAGGCAGACCTCAAAAAAATCAAACAGGTCCTCAATAACTTAAATTTGCATCAGAAAAAATCTAAAAGCTTTTAAAGGAAAATAGCAAACTCTAGCACTCAAGAGTAGTATAGCCAACATCCAGAATCCAGTCAAGAATTACCAGGCATGTAAATAACAAATAAGTATAACTCATAACAATTATTATAAATTATAAAGCTTATAATAGCATGTGCTCAGAGATGCAAAGGGAAAAATGCACACAAAAGGAGAAATAGAAGATATAAAAGAGATTCAAACAGAACTTCCACAGATGAAAAATTTAGTATTTGAAATTAAAAAATAAAATAGGACTAAAAGCAAATGACACTGCAAAAGAAAAAAAATCAGTGAACTTGAAGATACCAGTAAAAAACTACCTCAAAAGAAGCAAAGAAAGAAAAAAAAAAGACTAAAAAACCCTTAAGTGAGTAGCCTGAGACAACAGCAAACAGCCTAACATTCTAGACTCAGTTAAAAAAAAAAAAAAAAATGAGGAGGGACAAAAAATACATAAGGAAATAATAGTCTTTTTTTTTCAATTTGACAAAAAAATTCTATAGATAAAGAAGGTTAGTGAACACCAACAATTATGAAGAAAATAGTACCAAAATACACACGTTCCCCATCCTGAAGCCCCCTCCCAATTCCCTCCCCATACCATCCCTCTGGGTCATCCCATTGCACCAGCCCCAAGCTTCCTGTATCCTGCATCGAACATGGACTGGCGATTCATGGCGGATGCATGTTGATGTATGGCAAAACCAATACAATATTGTAAAGTAAAAAAAATAATAATAAATAAATAAATAAAATAGTACCAAAATACATAGTAATCAAATTACTTACGTGAGAAAGAGAAAATCTTAAACTCAGCTACAGGAGGAAAAAAGATACTATGTGTATAGGACCAAAGATAACA
This sequence comes from Bos grunniens, assembly GCF_055505025.1. NCBI lineage: Eukaryota > Metazoa > Chordata > Mammalia > Artiodactyla > Bovidae > Bos > Bos grunniens. The sequence continues at coordinate 10,178,437 of NC_141167.1, forward strand.
GTAACAAGCAGCTTCTCAACAGAAAGATACAAGCTGCAAGACAGTGGAACATCTTTAACATACTGAATCAGTATGTCACTGTACCCAGTGAAAACAGCTTCCAAAAATGAAGGTAGTTCTATTTCCAGTTTTTTAAGGAATCTCCACACTGTTCTCCATAGTGGCTGTACTAGTTTGCATTCCCACCAACAGTGTAAGAGGGTTCCCTTTTCTCCACACCCTCTCCAGCATTTATTATTTGTAGACTTTTGGATCGCAGCCATTCTGACTAGTGTGAAATGGTACCTCATAGTGGTTTTGATTTGCATTTCTCTGATAATGAGTGATGTTGAGCATCTTTTCAATCCCACTGCTGGGCATACACACTGAGGAAACCAGAAGGGAAAGAGACACGTGTACCCCAATGTTCATCGCAGCACTGTTTATAATAGCCAGGACATGGAAGCAACCTAGATGTCCATCAGCAGATGAATGGATAAGAAAGCTGTGGTACATATACACAATGGAGTATTACTCAGCCATTAAAAAGAATACATTTGAATCAGTTCTAATGAGGTGGATGAAACTGGAGCCTATTATACAGAGTGAAGTAAGCCAGGAGGAAAAACATAAATACAGTATACTAACGCATATATATGGAATTTAGAAAGATGGTAACAATAACCCGGTGTATGAGACAGCAAAAGAGACACTGATGTATAGAACAGTCTTATGGACTCTGTGGGAGAGGGAGAGGGTGGAAAGATTTGGGAGAATGACATTGAAACATGTAAAATATCATGTAAGAAACGAGATGCCAGTCCAGGTTCGATGCACGATACTGGATGCCTGGGGCTAGTGCACTGGGACGACCCAGAGGGATGGTATGGGGAGGGAGGAGGGAGGAGGGTTCAGGATGGGGAACACATGTATACCTGTGGCAGATTCATTTTGATATTTGGCAAAACTAATACAATTATGTAAAGTTTAAAAATAAAATAAAATTTTAAAAAAAAATGAAGGTAAAACAAATATTTTTTCAGGCGTGTCGATATTGTTTAGTCACTAAGTCACACCCACCTCTTTTGTGACCCCATGGACTGTAGCCCACCGGTCTCCTCTTTCCATGAGATTTCTCAGGCAATACTGGAGTAGGTTCCTGTTTCCTTCTCCAGGGGATCTTCCTGACCCATGGATCAAACCAGCATCTCCTGCATTGCAGGCAGATTCTTTATCACTGAGCCATCAGGGAAGCCTTTTCAAGCAAACACAGTATAAAAATTCATCAACATATGAGCACTACAAAAAATACTAAAGAAAGTGCTTCAGACAGAAGAAAATAACAGAAGTAAATCTGAATCGACACAAAGGAATGGAGAGCCCAGAGATGGAAAATATACAGCTAAATATAAAATATTTATTTTATTATTTAATACTTATTATTTTTACTTTTTAGTTACTTTAAAAGATAACTGTTTAAAGCAAAAAACAAAAATGAATTTCTGGTTCATAGCACACATAGAATATATAACAAATGTGGCACAAAAGCCAAGAGTTCTTATACTATATGTGAAGTGACATAATATCGTAAGTTAACTTGTGATCAGTTCAGTTCAGTCACTCAGTCGTGTCTGACTCTTTGTAACCCCATGGACTGCAGCACGCCAGGCCTCCCTGTCCATTACCAACTCCCAGAGTTTACTCAAACTCACGTCCATTGAGTCGGTGATGCCGTCCAACCATCTCATCCTCTATCGTCCCCTTCTCCTGCATTCAATCTTTTCCAGCATCAGGGTCTTGACAAATGAGTCAGCTATTTGCATCAGGTGGCCAAAGTATTGGAGTTTCAGCTTCAGCATCAATCCTTCCAATGAATATTCAGGACTGATTTCCTTTAGGAAGGGCTGGTTGGATCTCCTTGCTGTCCAAGGGACTCTCAAGAGTCTTCTCCAATACCACAGTTCAAAAGCATCAATTTTTCAGCGCTCAGCTTTCTTTATAGTCCAACTCTCACATCAATACATGACTACTGGAAAAACCATAGCTTTGACTAGATGGACCTTTGTTGGCAAAGTAATGTCTCTGCTTTTTAATCTGCTGTCTAGGTTGGTCATAACTTTTCTTCCAAGGAGTAAGCGTCTTTTAATTTCATGGCTGCAGTCACCATCTGCAGTGATTTTGGAGCCCAAAAAGATAAAGTCTGCCACTATTTCCACTGTTTCCCCATCTATCTGTCATGAAGTGATGGGACCAGATGTCATGAGCTTAGTTTTCTGAATGTTGAGCTTTAAGCCAGCTTTTTGATTCTCTTCTTTTGCTTTCATCAAGAGGCTCTTTAGTTCTTGTTCACTTGTGATAGGTAAATATATACACTCTTGAAGCAATCAGTAAAACAAAATAAAACACAGACATATACTAATAAGTCAAAATTAGAAATAAAATAGAATTATAAAAAATATTTTATCTAAAAGCAAGCAGGAAAAGAATAATGGAGAGCAAAAAGTAGATGGGATATATAGAAAGCAAATAGCAAAATGGCAGGTTTAAATCCAACTATATTGACAATTATATTAAATTTAAATGACCTAAGCAGAGATTGTCAGCTTAAGTAGAGAAGACCCAATAATATGCTACCTAAGACAAACTCACTTTAATTGTAAAGACAAAGATAGGTTGGAAATTAAAGATGGAAAAAATTAGACTTGAAAACTAATCAGTAGAAATCTTGGGTGGCTATATTAATAGAAGATAAAACTAATTCAGAGCAATGAATACTCCAGGGACAAAATGTGACAATTCATAGTAACAAAGGGACCAATTCATTAATACAATATAATATTGAATGTTCATGCAACAATTTGTTGTGCTCCAAAATACACGATGCAAGCAGATAAAACTGAAAGGAGAAAAAAACAAATCCATAGTTATAGTCAGAGATTTCAGCTCACCAACCTGAGTCATTGAAAGAATAGGACCACAAAAAAGCATAAAGATTTAAACCTCATCATCAACAATTTTACTTAGTTGATGTTTATAGAATACTTGAACAGCTACATACACCTTCTTCTCAAATTAACAATGAATATTCAAACTATGTACCACAGACTTCTACTCAAGTATTCACAGAAGCTTTGTTAATGACAGACAGAAACTGGAAATGGCCCAGATGATTATCAACTGGTAAAAGGAAAAATAACTTACAGTAGATGTTTACAATTGACTATTGCTCAGCAATAAAAAGAGACAAATGATGAATGATACATGCAATAATATGTCTGAGTCTCAAAAGCATTATGCTAAATCAAAGAAGCCAAACAAAAAGAATACGTATCAGGTGATTCCATTTATATGAAATTTTGGAAAATGCAAAATTATAAAGAATGTTTTTGTTTAGTCGCTAAGTCATGTCTGACTTTTTTGCAATCCCATGGACCTTAGCCTGCCAGGCTCCTCCATCCATGGGACAGAGAATAGGTTGTTGTTACTCAGGACTGGGGTTGGGGAATGAGATTGACTGTAAAGAATGGAAATGTTCTATATCTTGATTGTAATGGTGGTTACATGACAGTGTGCATCTGTCGTCTTAGATTTGTACACTTAAAGCAGGTTAATTGTATTGGGTGTAAATTGAAGACAGGATGAGAAGGGATGATAGAAGATGAGATGGTTGGATGGCATCACCGACTCAATGGACATGAGTTTGAGCAAGCTCTGAGAGTTGATGATAGACAGGGAAGCCTGGCGTGCTGCAGTCCATGGGGTTGCAAAGAATCGGACGTAACTGAGCAACTGAACTGAACTGAAACATTTTTAAACATTCCCCTGCCCCTTTTCCCTTTCCAACCAGGGAAAAGACAAATACTGGAGCAGCTGCCTTGGGCCTAGGAAGAGAATCCAGGAATTGAGGATGGCAGAGCCATCCTGTCATCCCTGGGTCACTTATCTCTCAGCTATGACCTGAGAAGGGAATGTATTTTGTTGACACCATTGCATATGTCAACCTCTTTATTATAGCAGCTTAGTCTGCATTCTAATGAATATGCCAGCTCAGGTTCAGTATAGCTGGTTTCAGAGGCTCCACAATGCCAGAACTTGAGCTCTGTCTCCAGCCTAACTCTGGTCTTCCCCACGCATTGGCTCTTTTCTCAGGATCCATCTGGAGGCAAACTGCTCACGCAGCCCCAGATTCCCACTCCCTCACGGTTCACCAGTCATAAATCCAGTACCCCCTTCTGAGAGTTCCATCCAAGCCTCCTTGTATCTCATTGGCTCTGCATGGGTCACATGATCATCCCTAGGCCAGTCCCTGTGGCCAGCGAACACAGTACAATTAGCCAGGTGTGAGTCAAACCCTCTATCTAAAGTGTGGGGGGATAAAGCACCACAGAGAGTGCCATATGGAGAGGGACGACTGAGTTTTCAAGGAAATCTGGGGTGTAGATATGAAGGAAAGGTAGCCTCTGGAGAGCCAAAGTAACAGATGGTCCTGTCAGAGAGTGAGTAAATGAACAAATGACTTACCCACTGTCACCCAGCAAGAAAGTGACAGGTGTTTGAGACTTGCCTCCTGCAGCAGATCATAAACAAAGGCTACATTTTTGTTTCTTTTATATCACACCGCAATACCTGGCACAGAGCAGGCCCACAGCAGCCATTCCATCAATAACTCCCGACTTGACATTTTGTCTTGATTTGTTTGCCCTCAGCTGGAGTCAAAAGCACCACGGCTAAGGAGAGATTACCAAGGAAAACATATGATAGAAGGAAAGACCAGAACTTGACTGTGGATGTGTCTGTGGAGGAGGAACACTGCAGTGCTGGTTACTAATGACATTTTACAAACTACCTAAGGCTGAGACCGTCCTCCAACTTCACCTGCCTAATGCAAATTAGAGCCTTATTCCTCCAGATTGATGTCCTGCTCCAGTAGTTCAAAGCTGTGTGGCCTTGAACAAGTCACTTAACCTCTCTGAGTCTCAGATTTGTCACCCATAAAATGTGAATAGGGACTTCCCTGCCGGCCCAGTTAAGACTCTGCACTCCCAATGCAGAGGTCACAGGTTTGATCCCTGGTCAGGGAACTAAGATCCCACATGCCATGCAACACAGTCAAAAAATAATTCAAAAAAAGAAAAAGAAAAAAAGTGAACAATGCTTCTTCAAAGGATTATTGTGAGACTAAAATTTGATGATGTGTATAAGAGCACTTTATAAGCTACAACTGCAGCTTGAGGAACAATTGCTGCCCAGCTGCTCCTGTGGGCACATACCATGCAATTCATTTCATCATTTTCCTCCTCTCCAGACTTTCTGTCTGGGATTTCTCAAAGTCGCCTCAGATTTGATCTCCAATGCTCTATTGGATCTATAGAATGGAGAAAATGCCCCTCTTTAGAAAACACTTGGTCTGTTTGCTGTGCCCAGCCTGTTTGCAACATACTAAAATGCTTTCAGTTCAGTTCAGTTGCTCAGTCGTGTCCGACTCTTTGCGACCCCATGAATCGCAGCACGCCAGGCCTCCCTGTCCATCACCAACTCCCAGAGTTCACCCAAACTCATGTCCAATGAGTCGGTGATGCCATCCAGCCATCTCATCCTCTGTCGTCCCTTTCTCCTCCTGCCTCCAATCCCTCCCAGCATCAGAGTCTTTTCCAATGAGTCAACTCTTCACATGAGGTGGCCAAAGGATTGGAGTTTCAGCCTCAGCATCAGTCCTTCCAACGGACACCCAGGACTGATCTCCTTTAGGATGGACTGGTTGGATCTCCTTGCAGCCCAAGGGACTCTCAAGAGTCTTCTCCAACACCACAGTTCAAAAGCATCAATTCTTCAGTGCTCAGCTTTCTTCACAGTCCAACTCTCACATCCATACATGACCACTGGAAAAACCATAGCCTTGACTAGACGGACCTTTGTTGGCAAAGTCATGTCTCTGTTTTTGAATATGCTACCTAGGTTGGTCATAACTTTCCTTCCAAGGAGTAATGCTTTAGTACATTGCAAAAAGTTACAGGGCAAGAGAGTGGTGATGGAGGGCCAGGACCCCAGGCTCAGCCTCTGGTGACCAGATTCAGAAGGAATCTACACAGACCGTGCTGCCTTGTTCGCTGAGAGCACCAGCTGAGATGTGAGATGGGCATCCTTCCTAGATGTGCTGTGCACAGCGGCTTCCCAGGATGAGAGCCCTGGGGGAGGGCTTCTGAGAGCACTCTGGTCAAGTTAAGGGCCGAAATTCAGTTGCACAACCGTGGGGCTGGGATTTAAGAAACTTGTGGCCCATCTGTCAGGATCTTTTGCTGAAAGGCCTTGTTGTTTGGGCATCATTGAAATTGTGCCCGGGAGGCTTGGTCGTAAAACACCAGGCTCTGCAAACAGGAGCTGGAGAGACAACCTTGAGTCTGTGTAACCAGGAGCATTCACTGAGATACAGAAGCACGGAGATGCAGAGCACTCCCCTGCTCACTCCCACCACTGCACACACACATAAGCTCACACCTGGATATGCACGGTCCCATAAACACTTTCACTGCACACACATGTGCTCTCACTCCCAGAAGCATGTATTTTTACTCTACCCCACTAGTCACACATGATATACACTCTCCTGCACTCATGAAAGCATCCTCATCACACACTCAAACACACCCATGCACACACTCACAAAACCATTTGCCTACTCAGAGGTTTACAGTCAGCCTCAGAGTTCACCCACCTCACACTACACAAGTAGTCATTCAATTCACCTGTGGTCACACAGACGTATTCCAACACATACGGTCAAGCATGTACTGCACACACTTAGACACACGTGCACTGGAAATTCTACACTTGGAGACTGAGGGCTCTTCTGTGCCTATCCCAGTCCTTAGTTCTTTGGTGACTTATGTTTTCAATCGAAATCTTGGTTCAAAATGGGTCCCCACTGAGCATGTTATCTGAGGGTTCCCAGCCATATGCTAGCTACAAAAATTCTGCCCATGTGTCAGATTCTGGCATGAATGAAATGCAGCCCACACGTGTATGCATTGCAGCAAGAGCCAGAAGGTAGTTCTCGCTGTGGGATGGATGGGAACCTCAGAGAGAGTCCTGGCACCTGGCCAGGAAGGGCATTCTGGTTAGGCACAGCTTCAGGAACCCCCCTGAGGCTGTCCTCTGCTTTGCCTGCTAGGAGGCCCGGCATCCAGGCAGAGTGGAGTTCCTTCAGGCAGGACGGACTCAGCCGGGACCACTGGGGCCTGAGCCCCCACCTCTGGGAAAGGCCGCAAAGCTAAGTTTCCTCCAGGTCAGGGAGGAGATGATTAGAATGGAGCTCAGAAAGTGAAAGGCTTTGGCTTGGGCCATTTGGCCCCAGCAACAGGCAGAGCTTTGCTGATAGACTAAAACAGGAACAAGGAAACATTGATGCTTTGCTGAGAATACAGAAGGGGCAGAGAGGTGAAATGTGCAAAGGCAATCCTCCTAGGATAAAGAGTGAGTCCAGCCATGTGATATAAAGCTTAGAGCCAGACAGCAAATCCAGGCTCTGCCCCTCGCTCGCTGTATGATCTTGGTCAAGTGACTTAACCTCTCTGTGCCTGTGTGTTCTCGTTTGTAAAAAGGACTTAATAACAGTGCACTCAGAATAGGGATGTTATAAGGATTAAATAAGCGATAAGAAATAATGGATAACTCTACAGGTAAGGCACTTTGAACAGAGCCTGGCATCTAGCAAGAGCTGATATTTAGTTTCCCATCGCTTCTGTAACAAATGGCCACAGTTAGTGGTTTAAAACCACAGAAATTTATTCTTTTTCACTGTTCCAGAGGTCTGAAGTATGAAACGAGTCTTACAAGGCTAAGATTAAGGTGTTGCCTGTACTTCTTCACCCTGGAGGCTCCAGGGAACAATCCATGCCTTCCTCACCAGTTTCTAGAAGCTGCTTGCATTTCTTGCCTCATGCCTCATCACTCCATTTTCTATTTCTGTTGTTACATAACCTTTTCTCTCTTGGATGCTCCTGCCTGCTTCTTATAAAGATTTTCCTGAGTAAATTGTGCCCACCCAAATAATTTCCACACTCAAGATCCTTAAATTATTCACATCTACCAAATCCCTTTTGCTGTAATAAGGTAGCATATTCATAGATTCTGTGGATTGGCAACTGGACATCCTTAATGATGAAGGGGGCATTATTCAGTCTACCACAGTACTCAGGAATGTGAGTGATTAAGACAAAGTCCTCCCAGCTACCTTGCCCAAAGTCACCAGGGTGGTAGCCCAGATCTCTCTGATCTCAAGTCCACTAAGCTAGTGGGCTTCAAACTTGAGTATCATCAGAATCCCTCAGAAGGCATGGTTGTTGGGCCCACCCCCAAAGTCTCTGATTCTGGGGTGGTGCCTGAGAATTTGCATGTCTAACAGATCCCTAGGTGATGCTGAAGCTGCCATACAAAGTTGCATGTTCCATACTTTGAGAAGCATCATGCTACAGCATGCTGCCCGCCTTGAGGAGTGAGTTCCCCATCTTTGCAAACATTCAAGCAGATTCAACATAAGAGACAGATGGGCAGAGTCCACCAAACACTCTCTACAGAGTTTTCCCAACAATGGGCTCCGAGTCTGGGTGCTTGGTGGGAAGGGTGCCCAGAATCTTACTGGGACAGGTGAGCTAGCTCAACTATTAATTGAATGCCCATTTGAGCTCAGGCCTCTCTACCCTCTTTGGAGGCAACCTAATATCATAAAAAGAGCATGGGCTCTGGGGTCTGACCACCTGGATTCCAGACCCCTTGCTCCCTGACTCACAACAAAATCACTCGACCTTCCAGAACTCAAGTTCTCTCCTCTGTAAGATGAAAACCTCAATGCCTGCTTCCCAGGGTGGTTGTATGGATTAGAAAAAAATAATGATGCAATACAACTTACACAGTATCTGGCACATGGCACCAGCCTTAAAAAAACATTTAGGTCCTCTCACCTTGAAAGAAAGAAATGGCATGGTCTGTCATATCATAGGGAATAAGACCCCACATATAGCAGGGTAGAGGATGTAGAACACAGGAGAAAGAATATAGCAAGGCAAACAAAAGGGACACTGACAGAGAAAGCCCAAAATCTATTGGAGGAGAAGATGTTTGAAAGGAGGGACCCCCTTAGCCTCTGGTGGCACTTCTAAATTCTTTTCAGTTGGCATGTTCAAGTGGCCAGATCTAACCCCAGGCCTTCTCCTTAGATTTCTCCTTCCTCTCTTGAAAAAGCATCACTGTTTCCATCTTTAGCCTTGGGATGGGTGGATGTGGAACTATTATTTGTTAACAGTCTGTATGTTCCAGGCTCCATATTAGACGCTTTACATGTGGTTTACATGTAAACCACTCACCCGACTATGCTTCAGATGGCTCCGAAAACCTCATCTCCCTTCCCTCCCTGTTCCAGGGACTCCTGCTCATCCCAGCAGCCTTTAACCTTCCAGGTGTGAGACCCCTGGGACAAACGTCCTCAGCGTCCTTCCTTTGTGCCCATCTCTCCATGTGCTGCATTTTCTATTTAGATTCTTGCAGGGTTGCAGGAAGCTGGGTGTTGGCGATGGTGGTGAGGAGGGTGGAGGGGTGTTAGTGAGTCTATAGCCATTCATCAGCCACCTTCAAAGAGATGTCTCCCCTTTTGCTGCTTATTATTATGATTATTTTCCAGGCTGCATTGCCCACAATGGTTACTGCCTCCAACTCCAGAGGGCCACATCAGCTGCCACTGACTTTTATTCCCACCAATAAAAATGTAAGCTCCACAACGAAAAAACCGCGGGCTAAAGAGACAAAGCCCATAAACTCGAATTGTAAATGTGGAAAGATGATGCTAGTAATTCTCCGGGTGCCATCTCCCACATCCCCTCTGCACCCATTGCCCTGTGCATGATTCTCCTCCAAAGACAGTCCCTCTGAGCTCAGAAGAGACCCTCAGTAGGTGAGTGGGAAGGGTAACAAATTGGGAAGAACTAGGATGAGCTTGCAGTGGTTTCCCCAGTCCCCTCCCCCAACCAATATACACAGACCTAGGTAAACCTCCCCTGGTACCAAAAAAAAAAAGTCAAATAAAAACCATCTTGCTCTCTGGATATAATGTCTTTGTGCGTTTTCTGTGTGTACAGACATTTTCCACTAATTTCCTATTTATTGTCCTCCATGGGGAGTCTGGTCCCTTCCTAAAGCAGGATGAGTTCTTCCAGCGGCTGGAGGTAAGAAGAGCAGCTGTCAGGCTGGGAGTGGGGGCTGAAGAGGCAGAGACCATCTCCAGGCAGGGGGTGACTTCCCTGGATACAATTCCTAGTGACTCACCCTCTGTATCCCCTAACCCCCAATCCAGCTCCTCCCATTACCCAATATTATTCTCATCATAGCCTTTATCCTTGTAACAATGTCTTGACTTGCTGCTGCTGCCTGTCTCCTCTGCTAGAGTTTAAGCTCCATAAGGGCAGAGACCTTGTTTGATTTGTTTAGACTTGATGTTCTTGGCACGTCATAGGCACTATGAAGTGCTGTTGTTGGACGTCCCAAATGACTCAGACTATAAAGAATCCTCCTGCAATGCAGGAGACCTGGGTTTGATCCCTGGGTTGGGAAGATCCCCTGGAGAAGGGAATGGCTATCCACTCCAGTATTCTTGCCTGGAGAATTCTACAGATAGAGGAGCCTGGTGGGCTATAGTCCGTGGGGTCGCAAAGAATGGGACACGACTGAGCTACTAATGCTTTTGTTGCCAGTAGTAGTCATGGTAGTATATCCACCTGTGTTGACACTAGAACACTGCCTGCCCTAGAGCAGGTCCTGAAGAAGCACTGCTTGAACACGGGAATAAACGAGAAGGAAGGCCCCCTGAGGTTTGCTGGAGGAAGGGAGGAAGCACTTGTGCCTCTCCAGGGCCATAGAATGAACCCACGTGACCTAGAGGAGGAAGAATGACTCACTGACTTTACCCCTTGGCATGAGAGGCCCCAAGCCTCTTTAAAAATCTCATTTCTGAGCCCAAGAGCCACAATGATTTAGAAATTGGAAGGACCTCTAAGTATCAGAGAGTCAAACTCCCCCACTCCAGCCTAACACCCTGCCAGTGTGTCCTGATATACAGCTGCCCAGTCTCCTCTCTCATGTCTGCAGGATGGTGAGATCCCCCTCACACAGAATCTCCCACTCATCTACCTAAGGTCCTAAGAAAGAATGAAAGTGGTCGCTCAGTCGTGTCCAACTCTTTGCGATCCCATGGACTGCAGCCTACCAGGTTCCTCCGTCCATGGGGTTTTCCAGGCAGGAATACTGGAGTGGGTTGCCATTTCCTTCTCCAGGAGATCTTCCCAACCCAGGGACTGAACCCAGATCTCCCACATTGTAGGCAGATGCTTTATTGTCTGAGCTACCAGGGAAGTCCTAAGCCCAGTGCAAAAACCTGGGCTAGCCCTGGGTGCTCAGAGATGAAATCAGTCAACCTGTCCCTTCTGGGCTTGCTCTGGCTTGCTCTCCCATCCAACGATGAAATGGACAGCTCCCCTGAAGAGCCCTCTTGAGTCCTAATGTGTTTCTTCCGTGACGGCTAAATATTACCGTGCACGCATGCTTAATCGCTCAGTCGTGTCTGACTTTTTGTGACCCTGTGGACTGTAGCCTGCCAGGCTCCTCCACTCAGGATTCTCCAGGCAAGAATGCTGGAGTGGGTTGCCATGCCCTCCTCCAGGGGTCTACAGGAATATCACCTTCCTTTCTCTATTCACTAGGCTTGTTTTAATGTTCCTCTGAGACTAATTGAAATTATCAAAGGAGACTGATGAGATGAAGAAAATAAAAGAGCAGTTCTTGGAGAAAACTCCTCATTATGGGATTGGCTTACAAAGAAGTGTTGGAGAAAGAACTGAAAGGGAGCAGTCAGAAGGTGGGTGGAGAGTACACTTTCTCAGATACAAGACGGGAGAACATCCTAAAGCTGCAGGTGGTAAATAATGACATAGATCCTGCAAGGAAGTCAAGATAATGGGATAAGATCGTGGACTTTGGCTAATGATTATCTCATCATAACCTTCAAGGGAGATTTTCCATGATGTGGAAGGGCCAGAGTGGGACTGCAAGGTGCAGAGGAGAAAAATGAGGAGTAGAGACACAGAGGCAAGGGATGTAGACAACACCTCCAAGCTCCAAGGGCAGCACATGGTTGCTGGGAGCAGAGATAGCCAGGGACTAAGGCAAGAGCTCAGACACCGTGGCACACATCACAGTTTATGTGTTCAGACTCTTCTTTCTTTTGGGACCCACGTACCCTCTTCTTGAGCCCAGAGTCTCTGCTCAGCCAGTCAGAACCCTTCTCTGGGGTTTCTCAAGTTAGAACCAAGGGAATAGAGGCTTTTCCTCTCAGTGTTGAAACCTGGGTTTGTGAGTCCAAGAGTGGCCAACAGTCCCTGTGGTAGTCCCTGGTGGAGAAAGCCCACGTGGGAGAATTCAGGTGACACTGAGAGAAACAGAAGCCTTGTCCTGGAGCGTGTGAGTGCCTGACACTCGACTCTGCCCGTTTGGCTTGGCCTGACATGTGATAACTGGAGTCAATACAGCCCGTTGGATTCTAGACTAAATCAAATTGGGTTTCTGTCATTTTCTACCAGAAGAATTCTCATCTCATGACTAGAGACCAAAGGGCAGGTTCACAATGAGTCTGGTACCCAAGATGCTTGAAGCTAAAGTCATTCACATACGGAGCCAGGGCAGCCCTCGGGGGTCACTTGTCCCTCTTGAGTCTGATGTCCCAGCCTGGCAACTAGAGCTGGTCATGCCTAGCATCTGTCCCAGCTCTGATAACGGAGCTGGCCTGGCGGCCTGTGGAGAAGGTTATTTATTTGCTTCATAAGCAGGAGGGCCTGAGGCACATCATGGCAGGGCCCGAGCTTGCCTTTCTTTCCTGTTTCACATTATATTTCACCCTGGCAAGAGTGATTCTTCTTGGCCAGGAAATTGATTTTAAATCACCCTTCTTGCTGCTGACAGCCCCATGAAACCCTCCCTCCCTGGGGCCTTTGTCCTCTCTCTCTCTCTGAAAAGCCCACTTCTCAGTCCCATCCTCCAGCACCCCATCTACACACACACACAAACACACACACACAGCTCTTCTCCATTATGGGGGTTTTATTTTTCCACAATTGCATTTAGTGATGCACTTTTATAACCAACTCCATCTGTGGCACTGAGACCAGTCTGGAGTGACGGGCCCCTGGGAGAGGAAACCAGGAAGCCGGCTGGAGGAAATGTGCACTTTCATTCTTGGCACCTGCCTAGAGGGAGCGAGCTGGCACCAGGCAAAAGGCGGCAGACTGGTTCTTGCAGAAGGAACTTGAGAAGGGGATGGAAATTCTGATGCTGAAGCCATGAGCTCTATAGACCACATCCTCAGCTAAGACCAGACGCCAGGCGGGGAGGAGAAAACACAGAGAAGTGGGGGAATGAAGAGGGTGCGATGCTGCTGCCAGCACTCCTCCTGGCCCTTGCCTCTCAGTGCAGGTTGCCTCTGTGTGTTACTGTCCCAGCACTTGGTTGCAGGGGACATGCCTTGGAAATGTCCAAGCACAAGCTTTGGGGTCTGAAAGCTTTTCGTCTCCCAGCCAGCTCTGCCACTTAATAGCTGTATGGGCTTCTCTGATGGGGGTCTGCCAGCCTTTTCTTAAAAAGCCAGATTGTACTAGCAATATTTTAGGGTTTGCAAGCCATGAGGTCTCTCACAACAGCTCACAAGTTCTGCCATTGTAGAACCAGAGCTGCTAGGGACCATATGTAAACGAAGGGGTGTGGCTGTGTCCTAATAAAACTTTATTTACAAAAACAGGCAGCCTGCCTTCAGGGCATAACTGGCCGCTCCCTCCCGTTTTCCTCCCAGTCCAGCTGCAACTCACAAAATTCTGATTACAGCCACAGGGGCTCAGCCCAGTTGCTCAAAGGAAAACTGCAAAATTGCCAGAAAGGAAGACTCTCTGCTATTCACTTAATACACATGGAACAGCCTAATGGTCAAAACCATGGGCTAGCTTCAAGCCTGGCTTTGTCACCTATAATCTTGGTAAAGTCACTTACCTGTTCTGTGCCTCGGCATCATCATCTATAAAATGAAAGTGCTGAACAGCGGGTGGGTGTGAAGACTTGACTATTCAGCTCCTGTGCTAAAACATTGTCTGGAAGGTAACATGAGCCTTATTATCAAGGAGTCTGGTGAGATTGCGAGATGGGTAACACAAAGAGGTTTCCATATGATGGCAGAGGAAGTCTTCTTAATCTACCTTTAGGAGGGCTTCCCAGTGGAGGTGATGCTGAAGCGGAGGCACTGACAACAAGTAGGATTGACTCAAGAGAAGAAGATGGAAGCATGTTTGAGCATCTCATTGTAGGTGAGAAAAACTAAGTCATATTTAAGGACTCATAAGGAGGGTTGGGGGTTTCCTGGTTGCAAAGCAACCAGGGAGAGACAGGCTGGAGAGAGAAGTAGGGGCCAGATCATGCAAGACTGTGAATGCTATGCGGCAGAATGTGGGTTTATCTTCATGACACTGGAGGCTATGGAAAAGTTTTAACTGGAGATTTGTACCGAGATGTGTGCTCACCGTTGCTGCAGTCTAGAGGACGCATTGAAAAGGATGAGAGTAGAGGCACAGGACCACCAGGAAGCCCTTGCGTAAGATTAGGGCAGGGACGAGGTGGCTGCCCTAAGGCAGGAGCCCTGGGAGGAAAGAAGAGGCACAGGCAGGAGTCGTTAAAGAGAAGCATCCAGATAGGGATCCTGTTGGACATAGGGAATAGTAAAGAGGGAGGAGGCTAGAGTGACTCCCAGGTTTTGACCTAACTAAAATCATGACCAGCAGAAGCAGCTGACATGACCACTGCCTTTACAATATGACACAGCAGAGCTTTATCACAGACTGATTTGGAGCCAGAAATCAAAAACCATCATCTCTTCAAGATCCTGACCGCAGTCCTTTTGGATATGTACTAAGAACTGAGATTGCTGGATCATAGGGTAGTTCTATTTTTAGTTGGAAGAAACCTCCATACTCTTTTCATAGCTGCTGTACCATTTTGCATGCCCACCAACAGTGTACAAGTGTTCCAATTTCTCCACAGCCTTGCCAACACTTGTTATATTTTGATTTTTTAAATAACAGAGATCCTAACAAGTGTGAGTGATATCTCATTGTGGTTTTCAGTTACATTTCTCTGATGATTACCAATGTTCAGCACCTTTTCATGTACCTGTAGTTCATTTGAATGATTTCTTTGCACTCTTGTGTTCAATGCAGCTTTCTACACAGTAGCCAAGGTGTGGAAATGACCCAATGTCCATCACCAGACAAACAGCTAAAGAAAAGATACATCCAGTGCAATATTGCTGCTGCTAAGTCGCTTCAGTTGTGTTCAACTCTGTGCGACCCCATAGACGGCAGCCCACCACGTTACCCCATCCCTGGGATTCTCCAGGCAAGAACACTGGAGTGGGTTACCATTTCCTTCTCCAGTACTTAACCTTAAAAAAAAGGCAAATGGTACCACTTGTGATAACATAAATGGACCTTGCAGACACTATGCTAAGTGGAATAAATCAATCACAGAAAGGAAATATTATAAGCCAGTTTCACATGCATGGGGAACTTAAAGTAGCCAAACTTACAGAAGCAGAAAATAGATTGGTGGTTGACAGAGTGGGGAGGGGAGGAGGGGAAAATGGGAAGTTGCTCATTGAGTATAGTGTTTCAGTTAGAGAAGATGAACAAGTTGTAGAGGTCTGCTGTATAATGTAGAGCCTGTAGCTAACAATATGGTATTGTATACTTAAAAAGTAAAAAGGATAGATCTCATGTTAACTGTTCTTATCACAAAAAAAGCAGAGGGGCACAAGGAAGCTTTTGGAGGTAATGAGTGTGATTATTAATTTGATTGTGATTTTGGTATCATAGGTATATGCATATGTCCAAATTTATCAAGTCGTGTTACATTAAATATATGCAGGTTTTTGTATGTCAATTATACTTCAATAAAGGTGTTTAAAAACACACACACACTTGAGGAACTTCCCTGGTGGTCCAGGGATTTAGAATCCACCTGCCAATTCAGGGGACATGAGTTCAATCCTTGGTCCAAGAAGATCCCACACGCAGGGCAACTAAACCCATACGCCACAGCTACTGAGCCCATTGGCTCTAGAGCCTGTGCTCTGCAACAACAGAAGCCACTGCTACGAGAAGCGTGCGCACTGAAACTGGAGAGCCGCCCTCACTGCCCGCAGCGAGAGAAAGCCTGTGCACAGCAACGAGAGCCCGTGAGCAACCACGAAGAGCTAGTGCAGCCATAAATTACATAAATAAAGAAAATTACTTTTTTAAAAACTTGAAGTAGTAACGAGCCTGTCAGAGGTCATTTCATCCATGCCTCTGCCTCTGGGCCCATCTGCACTGAACCCATCTGAACAGTCAGCCGTGAGTGCAATGATGGACAGATGCTCCGTGAGCACACAGGTGGGTTCTGGTCTCAAGAAGGAAGCTGCTCCCATGTGGAGGTGAAGGTCCTGAGAACCTGGAGAGTCAGAGCTTTTAACCGATAGGCACACTGGTCCCCCCACTTCCTTTTTCTTTCCTTTTAAAATTAGCCAGCTGGGTCAGTTTCCGTGCTATAGAGGGAGGGAGGGTCTGGCAGATAGCCACCCCAACTACATCACAGTTAAGGCTCCACAGCCCTAGCCACGACAGATGCAATTTATCTACAGCCGAGGCAAAGAGGCAAAGAAATGCCTTTTCTTCCCTTCCTTGCTGTTACAGGCCATTTATCACCTTCATTATTTTTATAGCCGTGTGGAGTGCTCGGCTCTCTCCTCTGCCCCCCAGGAAATGTGAACAAACAACGAATCTGGAACCCATGCTATCAAGGAAGGCATCAAAGCACTGAGGGGTAATTAAGAATGGAATGTCAAGTGCCCACCCCTTTGCCCTCTCTTATTCTTATTTTAACACCCTCCCATGCCCCAGAATTCCCCAGGAAGGACCTGAGACTTTATCTGAGTTGTGGACTGGAAAGCAAGAGTTGCTCTACAGCACCTGAAGCATCAGTGGATTTTTGAAAAGGGAGGTTGTTGTAATCTTATGCCAGGTGACCTCTGGTTTAAGCTAACAGAAAAAGCAAAATGACTCAGGGAGAGAGTTGGTGTGAGGTCTGTAGGACCTCAGGTTTTGATGGAAAGGTGGGAAGATGGAGAAAGAAAATAGAACATACTCTCATTTGGGTGAAAGTTGGTGTTGTTCAACTCAAAGCAGGAGTGAGTGCAATGAGAGATTCTAGTTGCCTTGCCACAGTGGGGAAGGTGTGGAGAATGGAGTTTTGGTGTTATATGAACCTGAATTTGAATCTCTACTTTTCCAGTACCTCTAAAATTTATAAACTTGGAATAATTATATCCATATTATATGGTTATTGTTTTTCTTTCAATTAAAATACCAGCATTATTTTTCATTGCTCAAATTGTTCCAGCTTTAGCCACTGGGAGCTTCATTGGGCTGGCTTCTGTCTGCTTTCAACAAGCCTCCAAATGTTCTAAGCTCATCTTGTATTTTCCATTCCTCACTTCTGGAATCAACCACTTCTTCTAGGACCCCTAGTTCCTTTTAATGGGGAGAGGTATTTAGAGACCAAGATCTGAGCATTACCTGTGCTTACTGTCACTGAAGTGTCATTTTTATAGGCCCTCTTATCAGAGCTAGGAAATATATGTACCTGCACCAACCCATGCGTATATGCACATTGATACTTCTGTATCAATCAATATCATGGCTTTGCAAGAAGAAAATGAGGTAGTAAACTTAAGAGAATGTTGTATCTTTGTGACTTTTCTGTTCACTTGAAATTAAACATTTTTTTAAAAGTATTTAAAGAGTCTAGAGGAGAAGGCAATGGCACTCCACTCCAGTACTCTTGCCTGGAAAATCCCATGGGCGGAGGAGCCTGGTGGGTTGCAATCCGTGGGGTTGCGAAGAGTCGGACACGACTGAGCAACTTCCCTTTCACTTCTCACTTTCATGCATTGGAGAAGGAAATGGCAACCCACTGCAGTGTTCTTGCCTGGAGAATTCCAGGGACAGGGGAACCTGGTGGGCTGCCGTCTGTGGGGTCGCACAGAGTCGGACACGACTGAAGTGACTTAGCAGCAAAGAGTCTAGAATGTAATAGGCATGCAATAGCTTCCAATTCCCTTTCCATCCCTCCACTGCTGCTCATCCCTCCACCTCCTGGACCTGACTGCTCTTCCTACCTCAAGAATGTGGAATGAAAATATCTCCTCCACAGGATTGTTGCAAAACATACTGGATGTGTTTCAGGAGGTGAAACTTACATGTAGCTATGGCAGCGACTAGTAGCAGGAACCCCTCTGGCCAAGTTCTTTGAGCAATTAGCTGGCTCTACCCAAAGTCTGAAGCAGAGCCTTTTATAATATGGAGGGGGATGTGGTTTAGGCTCCCCCAGAAGCAGACCCTGAGACAGGATTCAAGTGCTAATAACTTACCTGGGGGCACCAGGAACGCTTTATGGAAATGGGAAATGATCCAGAGAGAGGAAGGCAGCCAAGATGTCTGCATTAATAAGCCAGCTCCCGCAGTGGGGGACCGCAGCTTAATCCCACAAGGAAACTCCAGGGAATGCTGTAAAACACGTGCCTCGGGTTTATCCTCACACCCCCAGCAAAGTAACTGGGGGATTTTTACAGAGGAATCCACATTCACCATTGGCGGAAGGCTGCTCCCAGGGTTGCTGCTTCCCCAGCACATGCAGTGTGGCCTCCTATTTCTAAAGAAAGCCCCAGGACAGCACTGCAGATATCGTGCATGCATCTTAGCTCCGTGCACCAGACCCCAGTGGCCATGCTAGGCCCGAATTCAGTCTGCTTGTCCCCATTTCCTCAACTCCTCCAGCTCTCCTGAGCTTCCTTGAGAGAACCATGTAAAGGGAAAGAGAATTATGACCTCTCCCGAGGTTTTGGCTCAGAATGAAAAAATTTGTCAAGGAAGAGCCAGTTTCATCTAACCAAATACTCAATAAACTGTGACAAGGTAGCCAGGCCTACAAATTTCCTCAAAGTGATATAAAAATGTATTTGTATATAGAGCTAAGTGGCATTTCTCTATATATGAATATGTAAATTCCTGGGTTTGTAAGTTTCTGTGGTTGAGAATGAGACAGTGAGTACAGAGCCATGAATTCATTAAAATGTTTTTAAGGAGCTCTTTCCAACCTTTTGGTGTGTTATGTTATTAAGGTACAGTAGACTTGCAAAGTATCTTGTAAATTTAAAAGTTTAATGCATCATTTGCAGAAGTTTTCCACTGAGTTTGCTGTAAAAAAAAAGGGGGGGGGCCAGTGATGAGAAAACGATGTCATCCCAACCTTTCCCCTTGAGAAGAGCTGTATGCTTGGCTTCCGCAGCCAGAGCCTCCATCCTTCCCTGCATCCTGAGGACCCAGAGCTTCTTGCATGGGCAGGCTTGCCGTGTGCAGATGCAGGCTGTACCCAGGGCAAACACACCCAGCCTAGGGTTGACAGAGCACTGAAATCTCACCCACACTCCCCTCACCAAGCCAAGCACCCCCATGGAGGGCTGCATCTGGCAAGAGGAGGTATCTTTTACTAATCTGCACAAAAGCACCATGGGGTCAGCAGCATTCATCTGTGCAATATGTACGATGTGCAAGCACCAGTGACAAGGAGTTATCAATTTAAGCATCACAAGAACAGGACACAGAGAGAAGAAAGACTTGTCCAGAGTTTCCTGTGGTTGCCATAACAAAGTGTCACAGATAGGGTGGCTTCAACAACACTCACTTATTTCCTCACAGTTCTGGAGGCTGCAAGTCCAGGATCATGGTGTCCACAGGGTTAGCTCTTCTGAGGTTCTCTCATGAGCCTATGTATGACCGTCTTCTCCCTGGGCCTTCACATGGTCTTGCTTCTGTACATGTCTGTATATTTGTCTCCTCTTCTTATAAGGACATCAGTCATATGTATTTGGGCCCACCCTAATGACCTCATTTTAACTTATTCACTCCTTTAAAGACTATCTCCAAATATAGTCACATTCTCAGGTCCTGGGGAGTTGGGACTTCAACATATGGATTCAAGATGGGGAACACAATTCAGCCCATCACACAGAGCAACATAGAAAGTCATTGATGATGCCAGAAATAGAACTTGATATTTGCTGACTTCCTTTGTATGAAGCTCTGGGGCTTATTCCAAAGCCATCGTGTCCCTGTCAACCCTCGTTTTTGACAGAGGTGTAAATGGAATTGCAGACACTAAGAAAAAAAAAGCAGTTCTGCCTCACTGCTGTTCCTGCTTAGCAAGTCATGCTGCCACCCCTAAACGGAGCCAGGATCTCCTGTGACACCCACATAATACCCACCTCCGCTGGTTCCTTCAGCAGAAGGGAATGTCATTCCAGAGCCAAGAGCTCACAGATGCCTGTGAGACATCCACTCCCCTCCGTTGAGTAGTCACCTCCCACCTGATCTACACAAAGAATTTGTTTTTGTTGTTCAGTCACCAAGTCACGTCCAACTCTTTGCAACCCCATGAAACTGCAGCACACCAGGCTTCCCTGTCCTTTGCTATCTCCTGGAGTTTGCTCAGATTCGCATCCATTGAATCAGTGATGCTATCTAGCCATCTCATCTTCTGCTACCTCCTTCTCCTTTGTCTTCAGTCTTTCCCAGCATCAGGGTCTTTTTTCTAATGAGTCAGCTCTTCACATCACATAGCCACAGTGCTGGAGCTTCAGTATCAGTCCTTCCAATGAATATTCAGGGTTGATTCCCTTTAGGATTGACTGGTTTGATTTCCTTGCTGTCCAAGGGGCTCTCAAGAGTCTTCTCCAGCACCACAATTTGAAAGCACCCATTCTTCGGGACTCAACCTTCTTTAGGGTCCAACTCGCACATCTGTACACGATTACTGGAAAAACCATATTTTTGACTATACAGACTTTTGTTGGCAAAGTGATGTCTCTGCTTTTTAACACGCTGTCTAAGTTTGTCATAGCTCTCCTTCCAAGGAGCAAGCATCTTTTCACTTCATGGCTGCAGTCACTGTCCACAGTGATTTGAGAGCTCAAGAAAATAAAATCTGTCACTGCTTCCACTTTTCCCCCTTTTATTTGCCATGAAGTGATGGGACTGTCACTTCATAGCTTCATTGAGTTATGCAAGCCCCTTCGCCATGACAAGGCTATGGCCCATGAAGGGGACACACAGAATGTGTTTCCACAAACCTAGCTTCCAGACACATTTGGGTCATTTCTGCACGATGAAGACATCACACAGTGAAGCCCTTTCCATGTCAAACTTCTGCAGGAAAGAGGCTGTGCTCACCTCCATTCAGCGCTCTGGATGATCTATGTCAATAGAACCTCCTAAAATTGTGCAGTGCACAACCAGTGTAACTGTACTGGGCAGCCATGCCACAGCATTCGTACCCCTGACTCCATAAGTTATTTCTATCTGTTCCCCCCTTTCCCCTCTTCTCAACCTCTTGTCCCTTCTTAGTCCTCTGTTATGTTAAAGCTGATTTTCCCTCAAAATCAATGAGCCAAGGGACCACATTGTAACCTGTTGCCCAGATTTCCCCCCGTTACAACCACACACCCTTGCACAGTCACCTCCCACATTATACCCGGGT
The DNA here is from genome assembly GCF_055505025.1 of Bos grunniens. Lineage (NCBI taxonomy): Eukaryota > Metazoa > Chordata > Mammalia > Artiodactyla > Bovidae > Bos > Bos grunniens. Next base: position 10,200,121 of record NC_141167.1, read on the forward strand.
GTTTGATAGAATACTGCAGAAATGATGGCACGTCATTCCATGATCAGGTTATAAAGTCACAGTGGCTTCTGTCTTGATCATTTTCTCTCTCCTGCTCTCTTGTATCTCCCTCTCTGGAGGAAGCCATGTCATAAGAAATCTTGCAGTAAGATCCATTAACAAGGAACTGAAGCTTCCTGCCAACATATACATGAGTGAGTTCAGAAACAGACGGCCTCCCCCAGACCCAGGCGATCTTCAGATGACTGCAACCCTGGCTCACCCACAGCTAAGCTGCTCCTGGATTTCTGACCCACAGAAATCATGAGATAATAAATGTTTGTTGTTTTCAAACTGATAAGTCTGGGGTTACTGGATACACAGCAACAGATATTGAAGGTAGGCAAAGCACGTGTTGGGTCAGATCAAGTCAGCCCCTCACACTCACAGAATCACCTCCACTGAACTGGGTTCAGACGTTCTTTCCCAAATTTTATCAGAAGGGGTTATAAGAAACAGCCATGTAGAATGTGCCACCAATTTTGCAGCACGCCTGAACAGTTTACTGCTTCATTAATTTTGTGCTGCTCTTTGTAAGGGGCATGTGAGAAATACTTAAAAACAGGATTTTCCTTCATTTAAGTATTCATTATGGGGACTCCTGCCGTTATGCGTTTACCTAGAGAAGCAAACATCTCCGCTTATAATATTAGTCCTCTCTCTTTAATATTCATCCCACATTCACACAAGGGTCCATCCCTTCCTCTTCTATCAACATCTTTGTTGTTCAACCTTTCCCTGGTTGGCAGAGGATCAATACCCTAGGAACACAGTGAAAAGTGATTGCAAAGTATAATTGCAGATATTACAGAGAAAGGAGGCAGGATTTCATAACGTCTACGAGAGCGAGGTTGAGGAACTGCTGGCTTCGTGTGCAAAGGGTTTGAGGAATGCGTATTGGGGAGCGTTAGAGCAGTTAACAGCTGAAGAGAGGAAAACAGCCAGGACGATGATACCATGAAGACTTTGAAAAGATCGGTTTGAATATCAAAGGAATAAGAGAGGCTCTCTAGAAAATTGATAAAGTCCTCAAAGAGGTTTTGCAAAAAAAAATAACACTTTTATGATCATGCTGCAAAAGTCAAACATGAATTTGAGAAAGTTATTCCATTCTACCATATACTTTTGTTGGGAAAATTCCACCAAAAAAGTCAGCCCTTGCTTTACTATGTTCATTCAACCAGCAGACTGATAGTTGCATCTGCAAATCCAATTTTGTTAAGTGTACAATAAACTTGTTTTTAATGATTTTTGCTTTCACTTTTTAAGGAGCAGTACAATAAAGCTCTGTTATAAATATTAACTGTGAAATGTTTGTCCCATCTTTAAAGCCAATTTAAAGTAGCCCTTTTCTACTTCCAAGTATACCAAGGTATCAAAGACTAAAGCTAGCAGAGGGGGGAAAAAAAAAACATTTTTCTCCTAAGGACCTGGACTGTGGCCTCCTTCCTGATATCTGAGTTTTGTACCTTTCAGATTTGACTTTTTGCCCAGACTTCAGGGAAGCTAAGGATGGTTCTGCTCCCAATTCCAGGGTGTGGGTTTTTCCCACACCACCGAGCCATTCTGGTCTGTCCTACGATTCCACTGAGTTTTGACACTAACTACCGAGTGGTAGCAGCAGATTCCCCAGATTAAGGGCTCAGTCCGACAAAACTGCCTCCAACCCTGATGCCAATCACGAGTCCAGGTTGTTACCTCTGCTTCCAACTGATAAGTTATAGGTTGGAGGTATCATCGACCCCCTCGTTTCATGTGTGCTAAGTTCCTTCAATCGTGTCCAACTCTTTATGACCCTATGGACTGTAGCCCGCCAGGTTCTTCTGTCCACGGGATTCTCAGGGCATGAATACTGGAGTGGGTTTGCCATGCCCTCCTCCAAGGGATCTTCCCAACCCAGGGATTGAACCCGAGTCTCTTGCATCTCCTGTATTGGCAGGCAGGTTCGTACCACCAGCGCCACCTAGGAAGGCCGACCTCCCTCTCTGAGTTCAATCAATTTGCTAAAGTGGCTCACAGAACTCAGAGAAACATTTTACTTACTAGGTTACTGATTTATTATAAAAGGCTGCTACTCGGGAACAGCCAGATGGAAGAGATCCACAGGGCAAAGTACATGGGAAGGGGCACAGAGTTTCCATGCCCTCTCTGAGCACACCACTCTCAGAGCATCAACACAATTCACCAACCTGGAAGCTCTCCAAACCTGCCCTTTGCGTTTTTACAGAGACTTCATTACAGACGCATAATTGATTAAATCATTGGCCATTGGTGATTGATTCCACCTCCAGCCCCTCTCTCCTTCCAGAGGTCAGGTGAGTGGGGCTAAAACTTTCAACATTCTAATCACTTTGTTGATTCTCTATCAACCAATGAATCCCATCCTTCCAAGCAGTCCAATTCACCTCATTAACATAACAAAAGAGCACTTTTGTCTCTCTCAGCACTTAGGAAATTCCAAAGGTTTTAGGAGCTCTGTGCCAGAAATGGGGACAAAGACCAAATAAATATTTCTTATTACAAATCACAATACGACACTAAGTCAAACTCTGCGGCTCTCACGTTTTGTTGTTGTTCAGTCACTAAGTTGCGTCTGACTCTGCGACCCCGTGGACTGCAGCATGCCAGGCTTCTCTGTCCTTCACTAGCTCCTGGAGTTTGCTCAGACTTTATGCTTGGTCCCAAATTTTCTTGGTATCCATCCTTCACTAAAAAACAATTGAATATGTATGTTGTAGACAAGTGTCTCAGATCTTTTGTAGAATGAGGCAGCACATTAATTATGAACAAGCTCTGAAGCTGCCCCTTGGAAGATCAGCACAGAGTTTCATCACCCTTCTCAGCCTGCTGATTGTCATTGACAGGGTTAGTCCCATGCTGCTTCCCCCAGCCTCCTTTCTTATTTTTTCTAACACACGGTACTCTGGTTAATTGTCTTCCTACATTTCTGTCCTTTCCTTCTGGCTTCCCTTTTTTCAATATAGAAATTTCCCTTCCTGGAACATTTGCTCTATTTCATATGTGTCCAGACAGTGTCCAGAAAGCTGTGCATGCTAAATCACTTGAGTTGTGTCCAACTCTGTGCGACCCTATGGAGTGTAGCCCCCCAGGCTCCTCCATCCATGGGATTCTCCAGGCAAGAATACTGGAGTGGGTTGCCGTGCCCTCCTCCAGGGGATCTTCCCGATGCAAGGATCAAACCCACATTCCCTGCATTTCAGGAGGATTCTTTACCGCTAGGCCACCAGGGAAGTCCTGTCTAGAAAGCTGCAATTGTCCAAAAGCCATATTGTCCAAGTCAACAAAGTTTATCTTAAGACCACTCTAGAGTTACTTGTTCTGATGTCCACTCTCTCAGCTCACCAGACACACACTCATTTTATTTTTTAGCCTATATTTAAGGTAGGCAAAAGCAAAGGAACAATGCAATGAATACCTGTGTGCCCTATCCAGCTTAAGCAATAAAACGTGGCTACTACGTTTTAGAGAGAATGCCTTCTACCTCTAGCTCATTTTCAATTATTAAAAGAAGCAGGCAGAAGGGTTGTATTTGAAGGCAGCCTGGGAATTGTTGCAATCACAAATAATGAACATAGGGACCATAATTTCTGGTTTGTGTGTACTCCCACAGGTATTTAATCATCCTTACATTCTGATGAGGTGTCTATTGTTCTTTCCATTTAGAGATGAGTAAAAAGGTTAAGTTGATGAGTTGGTGATGGGCAAGGAAACCTGGTGTGCTGCTGTCTATAGGGTCACAAAGAGTCAGACATGACTGAGCGACTGACCTGAAAAAGGTTAAGAGATTACCTGATGTAATAGATGCAATAGGAAGACACGGAGCACAGAGCAGATGCTTGGGTTTGAATCCCGACTCCAACATGTGCTAAAAGTGTAATGCAGGCCCAATTACTTAAATGTTTTATGACTTTAGACTTCTCATCTCTAAAATGGGGGTAATAATATTACTTACTTCATGAGGTTTTCCTAAAGATTAAATTTATGCTTAGAAGGAGAGCCTGGCACATTATAAGCGATATGAGGTGCTGCTGCTGTCACTGCTACCATTATTTCTAGGATTGTTATTATTACCTGAATTGCCAAGAAAGGAGAGCTGTATTCTCCTACATAATTCTCTATCTCCAAGAGCCTCAAATGCCTGTAGCCAGTAGGCAGCTATAGCCAATCAGCTTCTACCGCAGATTTAGCTACACCCCAGGCTCAGAACCCAGTCATCTGGTACTTAAGTAGCCCATAGCCTGCTGTTCGAGATTCATCTTGTCAGTCTTGGTGTTTGGCTCCATTCTGATCTTGTGCCCTATGGACACTGGGGATCTGTCCTATGCCTATGTCTTGCAACCAGACCTTCCTAAAGCAAAACGCCTGCTGAGAGTACTGTCTCTGGCACATCCTTGCCTGGCTGGTGGGCTTCTGCTCATACCACCATCACGTGAAGCCCCCCGCCCAGTGAACATGACGGGTCTCTGGAACTGAGACCTCCCATGGTCTTTATCAGCCCACTAATAACTAGGTCTTCTTCTGACTAGAGGCAGTCAGTTTGGGAATGTCACTTCTTCATTTCTACCAACTTCCACTTTCCCTTTTAACTACATAATTCGATTTTTTTTTTTAAATCAACGGCTTCTTGCTAATCAACCTCCTGCCTTGGCATTTGCCCACTAAGCTTATAAAGCAATCCAAAGCACTGGGCTAGGTTAGGCCTTTGCACAAATGCAATTGCACTTTTATTGCTGCCATAATTTTGAGTTGCTGAGTAATGAGATTGATTTCTCAGAGAAGTGAAAGGCAAATATGTGGCCACTCAGCAGCCAGCTTCTATTTCTTTATAATTTGGTGCTGCCAAGGACTGTGTCTTGTTTTTCTTCCTTTCTGGTCATGGCAACCTCAATAGTCGAGAACTGCTGGGTTGGGTTTCAACCCAAGCAAGCTATGCCTGGTCCTATTTATTATTTTAAAGATTTACGTGGAGGGGCAAGATTTCCTGAAATGCGCAGAAGGAGCTTGGCAGACTCTCTGTCCAGCAAAATAACTATTTAATTGGTGAAAATTATTTATTAAAAAGTATTTAAATTCTCTAGAAATTGTCCTAAGGGTACAGCAATGGGAGAAGCATTCATTCCAGGAAATCCACTACACCTCAGTAAGAACAGTGGGAGCCTATGGCATTTGAGCCACACCTCACTCCATTGCTCCCTACCCCCGGCAGCACATTACAGAAGCTCTGCCCCAAGTCACTGTGGCCGAGAAGAAGCTTCTCTCTCCTTCCAGCTGCCAGTGGAACTTCTGTTTCATCTTCGCAGGGGCAGGCTACTGGTTTTTCTCATCCCTCTCCCCAGCCCCAGGTTGCAGAAATTCTATTCTGGTTGATTCTGCAGAGAGGACAGGTCACAAAAATAGAAGAAGAAAATAGAAGACTTGGACAATGCTATAAACCAACTAGGACTAAAAGACATCTATAAACCACTCGACCTAATGGCGGCAGAATACACATTCTACTTACACACACATGGAGCATTCTCTAGGATAGGCCTTATTCTATGAACAAAACAAGTCTAAATAAGGAATCAAATTAGAAATCAATATCAGAAGGAAACATGGGAACTTTAAAATATGTGGAGATTAAGCAAAATACCACTATTTAACCAATGGAGCAAAAAAGGAATTATAAGGAAAATTAGAAAATACTTTGAGATGAGTGAAAACAAATATACAACATATCAAAACTTATGGAATGTATGAAAATAGTGCTCTGAGGGAAATTTACAGCTGTAAACACCTTTTTTTAAAAAATAAGAAAGAATGCAAATCAATAACCTAGTCTTTCAACTAGGAAAATAAGAGTAAGCTAAATCCCTTTTTAAAAGCAGAAGGAAAGAAATAATAAAGATTGGAGCAGGGGAAAAAATGAAATAAAGAATAGAAAAACAGTGTAGAAAATAAAAACCAACATTTGATTCTTTAAAAAGACTAAAAAACTTGGCAAACCTTTAGCTAGAGTGACCAAGAAAAAAGGAGAAGATACTTAATACTAAAATGAGAACATCACTACAGACCTTATAGAAATAGAAAGAATTATGCTTCCCTGGTGGCTCAGAGGTTAAAGCATCTGCCTGGAATGTGGGAGACCCAGGTTCGATCCCTGGGTCGGGACGATCCCCTGGAGAAGGAAATGGCAACCCACTCCAGTACTCTTGCCTGGAGAATCCCATGGAGGGAGGAGCCAGGTAGGCTACAGTCCATGGGGTCCCAAAGAGTCAGACACTACTGAGTGACTAAAACCAACCATGAATAACTGTATACTAACATATCAGATAAAACAGATGAAATAGGAACTTCTTAGAAAAACACAAATTACCAAAACTGATCCAAGAAGACATAGAAAATCTGAATATACTTGCAACAAGTACAGAAATTGAATTAGTAATTTTAAAACTTCCCACAAGCAAAAGCCTAGGCCCAAATAATGCACCAGTAAATTCAACCAAAACTCAAAGAATCAATACCAATCCTTCATAAAATCTTCCAAAAAATAGAAGAATACTTTTCAATTCGTTCTATGATGTCATTACTACTCTGATATCAAAACAAAACAAAAGCACCACTAGAAAATTATATACCAGTATAACTTAAACAATATATTTGGACAACTAGGTAACAAAATACTAGCAAACTGATTAAACAACATGTGAAATGTATTATATGCAATAAACAAATGAGATTTATCCCAGGAAAGCAAATTGGTTTAATGTCTGAAAATCAATTCATAATGATTTGAATAATGTACCACATTAATAGAATAAATGAAAAAAAAGATAATTTCAAAAGATGCAGAAAAATAATTTGACAGAATCCAATACCTTTTCAATAAGGTATTGAAACTACCATACAATTGTACTCATATCACCGCTAGCAAAGTAATGCTCAAAATTCTCCAAGCCAGGCTTCAATAGCATGTGAACCAGGAACTTCCAGATGTTCAAGCTGGATTTAGAAAAGGCAGAGGAACCAGAGGCCAAATTGCCAACATCCGCGGGATCATCAAAAAAGCAAGAGAGTTCCAGAAAAACATCTACTTCTGCTTTATTGACTATGCCAAAGCCTTTGACTGTGTGGATCACAACAAACTTTGGAAAATTCTGAAAGAGATGGGAATACCAGACCACCTGACCTGCCTCCTGAGAAATCTGTCTGCAGGTCAAGAAGCAACAGTTAGAACTAGACATGGAACAACAGACTGGTTCCAAATTGGGAAATGAGTACATCAAGGCTGTATATTGTCACCCTGCTTATTTAACTTGTATGCAGAGTACATCAAGAGAAATGCTGGGTTGGATGAAGCATAAGCTGGAATCAAGATTGCAGGGAGAAATATCAATAACCTCAGATATGTGGATGACACCACCCTTATGGCAGAAAGCGAAAAAGAACTAAAGAGCCTCTTGATGAAAGTGAAAGAGGAAAGTGAAAAAGATGGCTTAAAACTCAACATTCAGAAAACTAAGATTATGGCATCTGGTCCCATCATTTTATGGCGAATAGATGGGGAAACAATGGAAACAGTGACAGACTTTAATTTTCTGGGCTCCAAAATCACTGCAGATGGTGATTGCAGCCATGAAATTAAAAGATGCTTGCTCCTTGGAAGAAAAGTTATGACCAACCTAGACAGCATATTAAAAAGCACATTACTTTGCCAACAAAGGTCCGTCTAGTCAAAGCTATCATTTTTCCAGTAGTCAAGTATGAATGTGAGAGTTAGACTCTAAAGAAAGCTGAGCACCGAAGAATTGATGCTTTTGAATTGTGGTATTAGAGAAGACTCTTGAGAGTCCTTTGGACTGCAAGGAGATCCAACCAGTCCATCCTAAAGGAAATCAGTCCTGAATGTTCATTGGAAGGACTGATATTAAAGCTGAAGCTCCAATACTTTGGCCACATGATGCAAAAAACTGACTCATTTGAAAAGACTCTGATGCTGGGAAGGATTGAAGGCAGGAAGAGAAGGGATGACAGAGGATAAGGTTGGATGGAATCACAGACTCGCTGGACATGAGCTTGAGAAGGCTCCAGGAGTTGGTGATGGACAGGGGAGCCTGGTGTGCTGCAGTCCCTGGGGTCACAAAGAGTCAGACACGACTGAGCAACTGAATTGAACTGAATACCTTTTCATAATAAAATAATAAAAACTCAAGATACTCTAAACAGAAGGAAAATTTTTCAACTTGCGAAAAGGATCTAACAGAATCCAGAGCATCATACTTAATAGTAAAAGTCTGAGTGCTTTTCCCCTAATATCAGGATGTCTACTCTTGCCACTTCTATTCAGTATTGCATGGGGGAGGAGGGAGTTCCTAAGATTTCAGCCAGTATTATTAGACAAGAAAGAGAAATAAAAACATCCATATTGGAAAGGAAGAAGTTAAAATGTCTTTTTTGAATGGCATGGTTTTATATATAGGAAGTCCCAAGAACCCACTAAAAATAACACGAAAATAATAACTGGGCTTCCCTGGTAGCTCAGATGGTAAAGCGTCTGCCTACAATGCGGGGAGACCCGGGTTCGATCCCTGCGTCGGGAAGATCCCCTGGAGAAGGAAATGGCAACCCACTCCAGTACTTTTGCCTGGAAAATCCCATGGACTGAGGAAGTCCCAAGAACCCACTAAAAATAACATGAAAATAATAATTAAGCTCAGCCAAATTGCAATAATTTATAAAAATTGCTTTATTTATATACATTGCAATAAACACTATGAAACATTTAACAAATCAATTCCATTTACAATAGCACTGCTATTTCATACTATAGTAACATGAAAAAATATTTAGAAAAAAAAGTACAAGACTTGTACACTTAAAACTACAAAACATGGTTGAAAGAAATTAAAGAAGATCTAAGTGAATGTGAAGGCATGCCATGTTCATGGATCAGAAGGATTCGTATTAAGAGAGCAATACCCACAAAATTAATCTACAGATTTAATGCAACCTCTATCAGAATTATAACTTATTTTTTTTTGCAGAAATAGAAAAGCTGATCTTCAAATTCATATGGACATTAAAGGGACCCAGAATGCCAGAAGAATCTTGTGAAAAGAAAAAGAAAAGTTGGAAAACTCATGCTCCTCAACTTCAAAGATTGCTGCAAAATTGAACTGCAATCAAGACACTGTGTACTGATATAAGGATAGGTCGATAGAATTAAATTGAGATTCTAGAACTAAACTTTTACATTTTTAATCAGTTGATTTTCAACAAGACTGACAAGACAATTCAATAGAGAAAGAACACTCAACAAATGGAGCTGGGACAACTGAATACCCACATCGTATATTGCCAATTCAAGTATACACAAATGCTTGATTTTTGAGGTTACGTTCTTGTTCTTACCTCTTTCCACAAGGAAACAAGTAAATTAAGTATAAAATAATAACAGTGATTTGAACCAGAGATCAAATTGCCAACATCCATTGGATCATAGAAAAAGGACGAGAATTCCAGAAAAACATCTTTTTCTACTTTATCGACTATACTAAAGCCTTTACCTGTGCGGATCAAACAAATTGTGGAAAATTCTTTATGAGATGGGAATACCAGACTACCTTAGCTGCCTCCTGAGAAATCTGTCTGCAGGTCAAGAAGCAACAGTTAGAACCAGACATGGAACAATGGACTGGTCCAAAATTGGGAAAGGAGTACATCAAGGCTGTATATTGTCACCGTGCTTATTTAACTTATATGCAGAGTACATCATGTGAAATGCCAGGCTGGTTGAAGCACAAGCTGGAATCAAGATTGGCAGGAGAAATATCAATAACCTCAGATATATGTGCAGAAGAACAAAAGAGTCTCTTGATGAAGCTGAAAGAGGAGAGTGAAAAAGTTGGCTTAAAACTCAACATTCAGAAAACTGAGATCATGGCATCTGGTCCCATCACTTCATGGCAAATAGATGGAGAAACAGTGGAAACAGTGACAGACTTTATTTTTCTGGGCTCCAAAATCACTGCAGATGGTTACTGCAGCCATGAAATTAAAAGATGCTTGCTCCTTGGAAGAAAAGCTATGACCAACCTAGACAGCATATTAAAAAAGCATTACTTTGCTGACAAAGGTCCCTCTAGTCAAAGCTATGGTTTTTCCAGTGGTAATGTGTGGATGTGAGATTTGGACCATAAAGAAAGCTGAGTGCTGAAGAATTGATCCTTTTCAACTGTGGTGTTGAAGAAGACTCTTGAGAGTCACTTGGACAGCAAGATCAAATCAGTCCATCCTAAAGGAAATCAGTCCTGAATGTTCATTGGAAGGACTGAAGCTGAAGCTCCAATACTTTGGCCACATGATGTGAAGGGTTGACTCATTAGAAAAGACCCTGATGCTGGGTAGAGTTGAAGGCAGGAGGAGAAGGGGACGACAGAGGATGAGGTGGTTGGATGGCATCACTGACTCGATGGACATGAGTTTGAGCAAGGTCTGGGAATTGGTGATGGACAGGGAAGCCTGGCATGCTGCAGTCCATGGGGTCACAAAGAGTCAGACACGACTGAGTGAACTGAATTGATCTGAATAATTTGTCACTTAATATTTTTAATACTATGGGTAATCTATGGGTGAGCCATATAGCATAAATACCTACCTAAAAACTAGAATATCATCAGTATTGCTACATCCACCTACATGTTCCTCCTTATCCTGTCTCCTTCCTTGCATCAAAAGGAATAATGCTTTTCCTGAGTTCTGTGTTTACCATTCTTTGGCATCTTGTGAAACAGCTTGGTGTTAGGCTGGCAGCCCAGGAACTTCATTGCCTAGATTTCTGCCATGGTGGTAGGCAGCTTCTAAAACGACTGCCAGTGATTCCAGCCAGCTGGCGTATTTACTCTTTTGTGTAATTTCCTTCCCTGGAGTAAGGACTGGACTTAAAGCCTAGATTCTCTTCTAAGGAGACTATGGCAACCATGATGAGATGCCATTTCCAGCACTGGATTACAGAAAGATTCTAGCAGGCATCCTGTCCACTCTCTCCTGCTTTTTCTCTTGCTGGCCCTGATAGAAGCCAAGGGCCATGTTTTGAGCTTGTGCTATGGTAAGTCTCATATACCCTCAGTCCAACAAGCCCAAGGACGTGAATCTTGTCAACAGCCACATGAGTGAGCTTGAGAACAGATCCTCCTCTAGTTGAGCCTTGAGATGGCTGGCATCCCAGTGGACAATGTGAGTGGAGACTTCTGAGGAACCCTGAGCAAGAGGACCCAGCAAAGCAACACCTAGATTTCTGACCCACAGAAACTGTGAAATAGTTTTGTTGTCTTAAGCGGCTAGATTTGGGGTTGCAGTAGTCTCCCTTTATCCACAGGAGACACATGCTAAGACCATCAGTGGTTGCCTAGACCATGAATGGCACCAAACCCTATCTATGCTATGTTTTTTCCTGTATATGATACCTATGGTAAAATTTAATATATAAATTAAGCAATTTATAATAATAAGAAGAAAATAATGCTGGATGGCATCACCAACTCGATGGACATGAGTTTGAGTGAACTCTGGGAGTTGGGGATGGACAGGGAGGCCTGGCATGCTGCGATTCATGGGGTCCCAAAGAATCAGACTGAGTGACTGAACTAAACTGAAGAAAATAATAGTCGTTAATAATAAAATAGAACAAATATGCTGTAATAAAAGTTTTGTGAATGTGGCCTTTCTCTCTCCCTCCTTTTCTCTCTCTCTGTCTAAATATCTTATGGTATGCTGAACAGACAGATGATTCACACCCTAGGCAGGACAGACAGAACAGTGACAGATTTCATTACACTACTCAGAATGACAGGTAACTTCCAACTTATGAATTGCTTATTCCTGGAACTTTCCATTTATTATTTTTGGACCACGGTTGACCATGGGTACCTGAAGCCACAGAAGGTGAAACTGCAAACAAAGGGCTACTACTGGGAATTTGTTATGCAGCAAAAGGTAACTAATACGGGCATTTTACTAGTGATCTGGGACAAATAACAATTTCTGCGCCTCAGTTTCATAGCTATAAAATGAGGTTATCTTCTCATTGTGTCTAGAGAGGATAACATAAGTTAATACATAAAAGGCTTAAAATAGCTTGTGGTGCATAATAAGTGCTCAGTAAGTGTTAGCTATGTGTTTGGGTTGTATATGTATGGATTCTTCACTGGAGGTGCACTCAAGACCTAACCTCTTCTCACTTCAGAATGAACACACTCTGCTGATGTTGGGATATTGGAAAGGAGCTATAGGTCTACAACATCTATGCGTGTTATAGGAGTTCTTCTTTTTTTTTTTTTCCCCTGAGGTAGAGGACTGGTTTCAGGAACTGATCCCCCACTGATAAGATACAATTTATTGAAGTGCAAGACATATGCTCTGCTAGTCTGTGGGGTTCAATACCACATAAGTTAAGGGATTCTGGCTGGGATTTGAAGATTCACGGAGACCCCTCATCTAAATGTGAGGGTCTGTGGTCCTGTCTGCCTGGGCTCCCTCTAGGACAGGGCTCTGTTACTCTAGAATCCTGCATTTCCTCCTCTGTTAAGCAGGAATTCCCAGAAACCACCCTCCCTTAGAACAGTGTCTCCAGACTAGGCTGATGGTATTAGTCCCATGAATGTTTAGTAAGTACAGATTCCCAGTCCTCACTCCAGACCGCTTGAATCCCAACCTCCTGGGGAAGAGTCTGGAATCTATTTTTAACAAGCACCTCCAGGTAATTCTTTTCATCAACCAACTTTGGGAAACACTGTCTCAGAACATTTTGCTTTCATCTTTCCCCTGGTTCTGGGCTGGTAAGTAACTGCCCATGGCAGACATCACTAACTGATCACAAGACTTTCATACCAAACCTGGTCAAGACCTCAGAATCCTTAACAAGCACTTCATGCAGCCTCTATTCATCAGATGATACTGGAGATGAAATGCAATTGCTGTCTCCGCCCTGGTTAATATAAACTCATATGATGTTGACATTTTCCCGATCTGCTGATAATGGATCTGCAAGAAGTCCAGGTGTAAAGACTTTAGGAGAATGCAACTCCATCTGGGACTTCATGTTCACAACTGAGTGACACCTCTACAGACAAAACCTTCTGCTGCTGCTGCTGCTGCTAAGTTGCTTCAGTCATGTCGGACTCTGTGTGACCCCATCGACGGCAGCCCACCAGGCTCCCCCTTCCCTGGGATTCTCCAGGCAAGAACACTGGAGTGGGTTGCCATTTCCTTCTCCAATGCATGAAAGTGAAAAGTGAAAGTGAAGTCGCTCAGTCGTGTCCGACTCCTAGCGACCCCATGGACTGCAGCCTACCAGGCTCCTCCATCCATGGGATTTTCCAGGCAAGAGTACTGGAGTGGGGTGCCATTGCCTTCTCCGACAGAACCTTCTGAGAGAGGTCAAAAGTCCTCATGGTGGACCTTATTCTGTTTCTCCAGATAATATGTCCACTATGGCTGTGAGGTGTGGTAGATAAATAGTGATGTGAGTATGACTGCTCGCCATCCTAAGAGGACATTAGGAAAGTGTTGGGTGGTTTTGTGGGCTTTTGAAAGTGAAGGCTTTTATAAGTCTTCGTCAAATATAGCCCTTTGAATTGAGCTTAGATGTCTGTGATGGTAACAGGTCCATAAAACTTCCTTGATTTCTGAGAAGTGTCTCTATTTTCTTTATGTTATCCCAAGATGCTGAAGTATCACTCTTGCTAAAGAACCTGGCTGGACCAGGATCAGGTAACAGAGTAAGAGAGCGTCTGTCCTTGATACACACTGAGGCTAGTGGAGGAGACAAACAAGGAATCGTGATACTGCAGCAATGGATTCCCACTGTGAGCCACTGGGACCTATTAGGGCAGACGGCAGGGAAAGGCTAAGGCTGTCCTGGAATGGGGATCGGGGAATGAGTGCAGAGATGAAAAAGGCAGCTCTAGCAGACCCTACTAGGTAAGAAAGGGTTTGTCCCCTGGAGGAGTCAGGGAGTACTAAAAGGCACTCCAAACAAACACTTCCACATCGAAGCCTATGACTGTTGTCTTCTGAGAGCCAGTGGGGAGTGCCGGTATGGCTGGAGAACAGTCTGTATGCTCAGAGGGGGAAAGGGATGAGGAGGGCAGGATATGGCTGCCCATGGAGCTGGAGAGTGCAGCAACTGGTTGATCTGTAAGAGATTTTATGATATTTGGATTTATGGGTTCTTAATTGAACAACTGTGTCCTGCTTGACAGTCCTAGGAAAAGTCACCAGTCCATAAACCTGTACACGTGGAACTTCTGTTGAACGTTTCGGTGCCTCTCTTTTAAATATGAAGGGCAATCAGACTCATCAGATGTTTGAGGGACCACTCTGTCATGAAAGAAAGACTAATATAAGCAAACAGGAAAAAAAATCAGAGGGAATAGAAACAATGTAGAGAGAAAAGAGCCCTGTGTATAATTAACATCCCCAGAGATATAGGGGAAGGCACTGCACCCTTAAAACAAGAAAATATAATCCTTGAAGAGGAAAAACTAAAAGAGCTCTTGAAAATTAAAAAATGTGTAACAAGCAAGCAACTCGTTAGAATGGTATTAAGAATAAGTTAAGGGAAACTCCAAAGAGAAGCCCAGAATGCCAAAGAAATGGAAAATAAGATAAAGTATAGTAAGATTATAACACCAACAAGGAGAGTCAATGTTTGACCAACAGAAGCTCCAGAAAGAGAGAAACAAAAAGGGGAAATTATTGAAGCAATTAACCAGGACATGAATTTCCAGATTGAAAGGGCCACCAAGTACCAGAACAAAGAATAGAAAACATCACCCACCCACTAATATTCAAAAATATTAGGAACAAGATAGCATCAGATTTCTCAATATCAGCATTTGCACAAGCTAGAAACAATGGAGAAGTACCTTGAAAATTTTGAGTCAGGGAGAGATGATTTCCATTCTATAACTTTATATTCTGCCAAACTTTAATCAAGTGTGAGTATACAATAGAAAATCGCCTCCCACATTCAAGATCTCAAAAATACTGCCTCCCTTAAAACCTTCCTAAGAAAACTGCTGAAGGATATTCTCCACCAAGATGAGGGAGAAAATCAAGAAGAGAAAGACCAGGATCCAGGAAATAAAGAATTTAATACAGGAGTGAGTCAAGGGAATTCCCAATTTGATGATGAAGGGAAGGAAGTTCCAGGATGACAGATGAGTGAGAGGCCAAGAGGCAGCAGGAGGACCAAGAAAAGAATTAAACCAATATACAATTTGTAGTATATAATTTTTATGTGTCAACATATTTAAGAGAAAATTATAATTCTGCCAGGGACCTTGGGGATAAAACAGTGATGGGTACATAAAAACCAAGTAAATGACAAATCAAGGCAATTATAACCCAAGGAAAACAACAAACTATGTACAGTAAAGGAAACACAATTGTGATACACCATGTAATTCAAGCTGAGGTTAATATAACTGTAATAATATAAACATTGAATACTAATATTACCAAAAAATGATAATATAATCATATTAGGAGGATAGAAAGAAATGTGTTTGGGAGGATAAGAAAGATAAATCCTCTTCTTACACAAAAAGAAGTTAATAAATGGTAAGTAGATTTTTAAAAAACAGAGTAAGAATGTTATTCAGAAATATGGAGTTAATACTAGAAGAAAACAGCTAAAAGATTTGGAAATGATTGCCTTGAGGGAGAAAAAAACCAGGAGAAAGGAAAAATGCTGCCTTCCCTTCAAAGACTTTTCTGGATATTTGTTCTTTTAAACTAAGTACATGAAATTTAAATATGGACTGCATATTAGATGATAGGACAGAATTAACATTAAATTTCCTAGTTATTATTATGGTATTATTTTTATATAGGAGAATTCCTTTAATTCTTAGGAGATGCATGATGAAGTATGTAGGTATAAATGACACAGTGTAATATGTGAAGTGAAGTGTCACTGTCATGTCCAGCTCTTCATGACCCCGTGGACTGCTACCCTCCAGGCTCCTCTGTCCATGGGATTCTCCAGGCAAGAAGACTGGAGTGGGTTGCCATTCCCTTCTCCAGGGGATCTTCCCGACCCAGGGATCAAACCCAAGTCTCCTGCATTGCAGACAGATTCTTTACTGTCTGAACCACCAGGGAAGGTATGACAGTATAATATACTTCTAAATTTTTCAGCAAAGAATAAGATAGGTAGATGATAGACACCAAGTAGGTAGAAATGAAAGACAGATATAGATAGCTAGATAATAGATTATAGAGATGAGAAAATAAAGAAATACGACAAAATGTAGTCAATGAGACTAGATAAAGGTTATGTAGATGTTCACTGTATTTTTCTTTCAACTTTTCAATCATTATTTAAATTTTTCAAAATGTGTGGTGGAAAATCAGATATATTGTTACTCTGATGAAAATAAAACACTTGGCCCAATGCCTGATTATGTATGTTATATATAATATATAACATGCATGCTGGTTATCATTAGTATTTTTATCATTATCGTAACTATTATTTCTCACCAAGTGAGATCCCACTTAGCAGAAATGATAGTGATAGATCACTGATTGTTACACTTGGATAATAAGAAAAAAGTCTCAGCCAAAGACAATTTTTACTTCACCATTCATCCACCCACCCATCTACCCAGGGTCTAGGGCTACTGTGTAGCACTGGAAACAAGCAAATACGCTCTTTCCTCCTATGTAATGTTCATGGGCCATACCTCAGTGATACTGAGTGATAATTGTGGTCATTTCTGGTTTGTGATGGTCCAGAGAAGGACCAGTGGCCTGGGTAAAGAGATATGAAGGAAGTAGAATCACAGATCTTGAAAGGACAGGGAGTGCTTCTCAGGTGTTCAACTTGGTGGATCTGGGTGAACAACAGTGTGTTGCCTAGAATGACACCAGCCTCCTGGACCTTTATGGTACCTTGCTCAGAGTTGTTTTACACTGACTCCCAACCCCAAGAGCCACCCCAAGACCTGGAGCCTGTTGTGTCATAACTATCCATTTCTAAATGCATTACATTCACACCCACCCATATTTCCTGTTACCATTTTCTGTTCACTTGAGAAGAGTTGTAAGATCTTCCCAGAGTCTAGCCTAACAACTTAATGACTCATGTCCTAACAAGCTCAGTTGAACTGCAGATTTAGAAACTCCAGCGTGCACCTCCCCACCCTGGTCACTCATAGCTGCTTAAAATCCATTATAATAATGCTGCTGCTGCTGCTGCTAAGTTGCTTCAGTCGTGTCCAACACTGTGCGACCCCATAGATGGAAGCCCACCAGGCTCCCCCGTCCCTGGGATTTTCCAGGCAAGAACACTGGAGTGGGTTGCCATTTCCTTCTCCAATTACAATAATGAGACATCCTCAGAGGAACTCATCTTCACGTGTCTCTGTTCCGAAGCTTAAAGTCATTTCCAGTTGGTGCTTTCTGCCTCTAGTTTGAGTCCCTAGCCTCTGAATAACAAGGGGTGTGTGTGGGGGGGGTGTGTATGTGTGATTTATAGACACACAAATATGTACAGTTGATCTTCTCTATTCATAGATTCATGTCCATGAATTTGCCTGCTTGGTAAAATTTATTTGTAACACCAAAATCAATACTTTCACAGTCATTTATGGACATGCTCAGAGAAGCTAAAAAAAGTCAAGTGGCCTGATGTGCACATTCCCAGCTGAGGCTGAACAAGGCCACACTCTGGTTTCAGCTATTGTGCTTTAAACAAGTGTCTCATCCGAAGTCTATTTAATGCCTTGCCCCATTTTTTTTATTTATTTATTTAGTTGGCATTCTTGTGCTTTTTCTGGTGGTTTTGTTATTTAAAATGGACCCCCAAGGATACGCTGGCTGGTGCTTTCAAGCCCAAGAAGGTTGTGACAGGCCTTGGGGAGAAAATACATGAGTTAGATGAGCTTCAATCAGGCGTGAGTGCA
This sequence comes from Bos grunniens, assembly GCF_055505025.1. Classification (NCBI taxonomy): domain Eukaryota; kingdom Metazoa; phylum Chordata; class Mammalia; order Artiodactyla; family Bovidae; genus Bos; species Bos grunniens. The sequence goes on from NC_141167.1 coordinate 10,218,132, forward strand.
GTGCTGTCGGCCATCAGTTCAATGTTAGTGAATCAGCAATATATATTAGATACATCTCTTTAAAGAGAAACACATAAAACAAGGCTATGCATTGACTGGCTGACATCAATGTTTCAACCTGAGGCTTGAAAGAACCTAACCCTACTAGGTTATTAAAAGATACTGATTATAATTTCCTGTGCTATACAATAGGCCCTTGCTGATTATCTATTTTATATATAGTAGTGTGTATATTTTAACTTCAAACTTCTAATTTATCCCTCTCTCTGCCTCCCCTTTGATAACCATAAGTTTGTCTTCTATGTCTGTGAGTCTATTTCTGCTTTGTAAATAAGTTCATATGTATCCTGTTTTGAGATTCCATAGTAAGAAATATAATATGATGTGTGTCTTTCCCTGGCTTACTTAGTATGATAATAATAATCTCTACATTGCTTTGTGGAGAAGGCAGTGGCACCCCACTCCAGTACTCTTGCCTGGAAAATCCCATGGACAGAGGAGCCTGGTAGGCTGCAGTCCATGGGGTCGCTAAGAGTCGGACACGACTGAACGAGCGCTGTTCACTTCCACTTTTCACTTTCATGCATTGGAGAAGGAAATGGCACCCCACTCTAGTGTTCTTGCCTGGAGAATCCCAGGGACAAGGGAGCCTGGTGGGCTGCCATCTATGGGGTCTCACAGAGACGGACACGACTGAAGTGACTTAGCAGCAGCACATTGCTTCGTAGACCACAGTCACCATAAGTAATAAGAATCGACTATGCAATATGTGTTTGAGTATCCACAGGTTTATATACATATGAAAGTGAAAGGTGCTCAGTCGTGCCCAACTCTTTGCGACCCCATGGACTATACAGTCCACGGAATTCTCCAGGCCAGAATACTGGAGTGGGTAGCCTTTCCCTTCTCCAGGGCATCTTCCCAACCCAGGAATCAAACCCAGATCTCCCACATTGCAGGCAGATTCTTTACCAGCTGAGCCACGAGGGAAGTCCAAGAGTACCGGAGTGGGTAGCCTATCCCTTCTCCAGTGGATCTTCTTGACCCAGGAATTAAACCGGGGTCTCCTGCATTGCAGGCAGATTCTTTACCAACTGAGCTATCAGGGAAGCCTGTGTACACATTTATGTATGTATATATGTATGTGTCTTTCCCATGGCTCTATGAAAAGTAATATGAAGAGGTCCTACTTTGTTGATTTTTTTCAAAACAACCACCAAACATACTTCCTCCAGGGTCACATGGTAAAATTCTAAGATGTAGCTGAAAGGCGGCAGGAATGCAAAGCATGTGGCTGACAAGGATTTAATCACCAATGTATACAAACAGCTTATACAGTTTTAAAAAAATCAAAAAATAGGCAGAAGATCTAAAAAGACATTTCTCCAAAGAAGACACAAAGATGGCCAATAGGCACATAAAAACATGCTCATCATCACTAATTATTATAGAAATGCAAATCAAAACTATCAGGAAAAGTGGCCATCATCAAAAAGTCTACAAATAATAAATGCTGGAGAAGGTGTGGAGAAAAAGGAATCCCCCTTCACTGTTGGGAATGTAAACCCTCCTACACTGTTAACGTGTTAGTCGCTTAGTCGTGTCTGACTCTTTGCAATTCCATAGACTATAGCCTGCCAGGCTCATCAGTCCATGGCATTCTCCAGGCAAGAATACTGGAGCGGGTAGCCATTCCCTTCTCCAGGGATCTTCTCATCCCAGGGATCAAACCCAGGTCTCCTGCATTGCAAGGCAGATTCCTTACTCTCTGAGCCACCAAGGAAGCCACACTGTTGAAAGGAATTCCTTAAAAACCTGCAATACCACTCCTGGGCACATATCCAGAGAAAAATATAATTCAGAAAGACACATACACCCCAGTGCTCATTGCAGCACTATTTACAATAGCCTAGACACAGAAACAACCTGAATGTCCATCAACAGATGAATGGATAAAGAAGATGTGGCATATATATATATATATAGCCTTTCCAGGAGGCACTAGTGGTAAAGAACCTGCCTGCCAATGCAGGAGACGTAAGAGACATGGATTCGACCTCTGGGTCTGGAAGATCCCCTGGAGGAGCACATGGCAACTCACTCCGTATTCTTGCCTGGAGAATACCATGGACAGAGGAGATGACAGGCTACAATCCATAGGGTCTCATGGAGTCAGACATGACTAAAGTGATGTACCATACACACGCGCACGTGCACACACACACACACACACAATGGAATATTACTCAGCTGTAAAAAAGGGTGAAATAATGCCATTTGTAGCAACATGGACAGACATAGAGATTATCATACTAAGTAAGCCAGAGAAAGACAAATATATTTCTTAAGTGTGGAATCTTTTTTAAAAAGTATATATATGAACTTATTTACAAAGCAGAAATAGACTCACAGACATAGAAAACAAACTTATGGTTATCCAAGGGGAGGTGGAGAGAGGGATAAATTGGGAGCTTGCAATTAAAATATACACACCACCATATACAAGGGCTAATGTATAGCACAGGAAGCTGTACTCAGCATCTTTTAATAACCTATAACGGAAGAGACTGTAAAAGAAGAACATATATATATATTCATGTGTGTTAGTCACTCAGTCATGTTCCACTCCTTGCGACCCCATGGACTCTGGCCCTCCAGGCTCCTTTGTCCACGGAATTCTCCATGCAACAATACTGGAGGAAGTCACCATTCCCTTCTCCAGGGGATCTTTCCGACCCAGGGATTGAACCCAAGTCTCCTGCATTACAGGCAGATTTTTTTTACCATTTGAACCAATGTATATCTGACTTAACTTTACTGTACCCCTGAAACTAATACAATATTGTAAAAAATTGTATTCCAATTTAAAATAATTTAAGGGGGCAGGAATGATGTAAAAATAAAGTGTGGAAATGATCAAGCTGACTAGCTAGATAAGTCAGAAAACAGCCTCCCTTTGCAAATTGTTCAAGGCTTCCCAGTTGGCCCTAGTGGTAAAGAATGCTATTGCCTATGCAGAAGATGCAAGAGACACGGGTTCAATCCCTAGGTTGGGAAGATTCCCTGGAGTAGGAAATGTCAACCTACTCTGGTATTCTTGCCTGGAAAATTCCAAGGACAGAAGAGCCAGGTGAGCTACAGTCTATGGGGCCACAGAGTCAGATATGACTGAGCACACACACACACACACACACACACACACATAGAGATCCCCTCCGTGTGATGCCTGTGGTGCCACAGCCCTTACAACCAGCACCTCAAAGAACCCCATGACTCTGGTGCGAAATCATTGTATTAATACCTCCTGTGGTCCTTCACCTGCCTTGCAGTCTGGGTCCCTGTGGGTTAGGGGTGAAGATTGTTTCCCATGAGAAGAAAGGTCAAGGGAGAGCCTTCTCCATGCTTCTAGCCTTAGCCTTGGAGCATTCAGTTATAGTAGGTAGTAAGTACACAAACACCCCCAGGTTATCTTGAACCCTGGTCATCTATTTTAAGTATGATTATTTATACAACGTCTAGCACATAGTAGGCATTCAACAAATATGAACAAATAAACCTATTGGCGTAAATATTCTTTCCCTTTAAAATATCATTCCAAAAGTTTTGGCCCGTTCCTAGCAATGGTTTTATTATTCTTAAGGACGTTTTCTTTTCTTCACACCAGAGAAACACATCTCCAATTCTGCAACAAAGTCACTGGGTAAAGACTGTTTGATTCAATGACCTTGATTTATTGAAATTGCTTAAGGAGAACATCAGGGTAATAAACAGCACACGCAGTAAGCAAGCCGCTGAGACGCCATCCAGTCTCAACCTGGCCTGTGCTGGCACCCCTGTTCTCACAGCTGACCCCCGGTCTACACAGCTGGCTGGCATCCCAGTCCACACGGTGAGCACCTATGTTTACGCAGCTGGCTGGTAATCCTGTCCACACCTGGCTGGCACCCCAATGCACACAGCTAGCATTCCAGTCCATACAACTGGCTGACACTTAGATCCTCACAGTTGGCACCCCAGCCCACTCAGATGTTGACCCAGTCCACCAACCTGACTGGAATCCAGTTTCTCCCAGCTGGCACTCACTCCATACAACTGGTGCCTCAGAATGGTTGCTGCACCCCTGAGAAGCTTCCTCTCACTGTTCCTTGCCCTTGACAGCAGAGTTTTCACTGGCCTCTGAACACAACAGAGACATCACTGTGCCAACAGATAGCATAGTCAAAGCTACGATTTTTCCAGTAGTCATGTACGGATGTGAAAGTTGGACCATAAAGAAGGCTGAGCACAGAAGAATGGATGCTTTCAAATTGTGGTGCTGGAGAAGACTCTTGAGAGTCCCTTGGACAACAAGGAGATCAAGCCAGTCCATCCTTAAGGAAATCATCCCTGAATATTCACTGTAAGGGCTGATGCTGAAGCTGAAGCTCCAATACTCTGGCCACCTGAGGCAAAGAGCTGACTCATTGGAAAAGACCCTGATGCTGGGAAAGATTGAAGGCAGGACAAGAAGGGAATGACAGAGGATGAGATGGTTGCATGGCATTATCAACTCAATGAACATGAGTTTGAGCAAGCTCCAGGAGCTGGTGATGGACAGGGAAGCCTAGTATACTGTAGTCCATAGAGTCACAGAGAGTTGGACACGACTGAGCAACTGAACAGCAATAGGTGACTACTCTGTTCTCACTAAACAAAATAAGCTTCAATGACAATGAAAGGGGGTTAGTTAGTAAGACCCTTGGTTGATTTCCCAGCCAGAAGAGTTTAATATACAACCACAAGGAGCCTCTTTTTTTTTTTTTTTTTTGAGGATTCCCATAAAGGAAAGCACTTACAGGTTTTTCAGATGGCATGCCTGCAATCCTAGTCTGGGGCCTCTTGGAGCCCCTCTGACCTGTGCTGGAAAGGAGGTTATTCTCCTCAAGCTGTCAATGCCACTTCAGGCACAGCACAGTCAAAAGCACAGCTCAGGCCTACATCAAGAGCAAAGGCCCTGTGAAGTCAGGCCCTGACACTCATGGAGGTATAGTGACATGTTATGAGGACGCCATGTTGTCCAAAATCCCTCCAGGCAAGCCTAGCTCAGATGAACACTGGAGTCAGATGCAGGCAGAGAAGAGCATCATGGGAGTCTGGGATGCTGGACCAGACATTGCAAAGTGGGTCTGGAGCAGTGTTCTTAGATGAAACACACTTTGGGGTTTTTTTGGTTTGTTTGTTTTTAGGTGTAATTTTTTTATTAAAATATCATTGATTTATAATATTTTTTTAGATTTAAGTGACGACATAGGATGAGATGGCTGGATGGCATCACTGACTCGATGGGTGTGAGTCTCAGTGAACTCCAAAAGTTGGTGATGGACAGGGAGTCCTAGCGTGCTGCGACTCATGGGGTCGCAAAGAGTCGGACACGACTGAGCAACTGATCTGATCTGATCTGATCTGATGACATAGTGATTCAAATTTTTATAGATTATATTCCTCTTAAAGTTATTATAAGGTGAAGTGAAAGTGAAGTCGCTCAGTTGTGTCCAACTCTTTGCAACCCTGTAGACTGTAGCCTACCAGGCTTCTCTGTCCATAGGATTTTCCAGGCAAGAATACTGGAGTGGGTTGCCATTTCCTTCTCCAGGGGATCTTCCTGACCCAGGGGTCGAACCCAGGTCTCCTGCATTGTAGGAAGACGCTTTACCCTCTGAGTCACCAGGGAAGCCCATTATTATAAAATATTAGTGATATTTCCCTGTGCTGTACTTATATCCTCGCAGTTTATTTATTTATTTTATATATATAGTGGTTTGTAACTCTTAATCCTATATCCCTATCTTGCTCCTCCTCCTTTTTCTCTCCTCACTGCTAACCACTAGTTTGTTCTCTACATCCATGTGTCTTTCTGTTTTGTTACAGTCCTTCATTTTAATTTTTTTAGATTCTACAGGTAAGTGATAACACAGTGTTTGTCCCTCTCTGACTTCTTTCACTAAGCATGATACTATCCAAGTCCATCCAGGTTGTTGCAAATGACAAAAGAGTTCATTCTTTTTTATGGCTGACTAATGTTCCATTATAGATACATACATCTTTATCCATTCATCAGGTGGAACATACTTTGAGGGGCACATGCACAGCCATACCCAACTCTTGATGATCTTTAAAGTGACACCTGAATACAGCACCTGTTGGAAACACATGGAGGGGGAAATGCAGAAAGTCCATCCCTAAGCCTAGGCCAGGAATATCGCCAAGAGAATATCTAGGGAGGGCAGCTCCCTTGAACCCACTGGCATGGCCACTCATCATCTGTGCTACCTTGGGCCTGCATCTTCCCCTCTATCAACCTTAGTTTGTTCAACTTGGACATGAGGATGATGGTGTACATCTGTCAGAAGCTCCTTCTACATTTGCCTCAGTCTAAGCTGATCAGCCTGATTCTGTTTCTTGGGCATTTGAAAGTGACATGGAGAGACCACTCCATGTAGGTAAATAACTGTAAGTGGAAGGATTGATGTTGAAGCTGAAAATCTAATACTTTGGCCACCTGATGCGAAGAGCTGACTCATTTGAAAAAACCCTGATGCTGGGAAAGATTGAGGGCAGGAGGAGAAGGGGACAACAGAGGATGAGGTGGCTGGATGGCATCACCAACTCAATGGACATGGGTTTGGGTGGACTCTGGGGGTTGGTGATGGACAGGGAGGCCTGGCGTGCTGCAGTTCATGGGGCCGCAAAGAGTTGGACACAACTGAGCGACTGAACTGAACTGACTAAGCCATGGATATTCTCCATTTGCCCCTCCAGATCCACTCTCCATCCTTCTCTGCCCTGCTGTGTGTCCTGAGAGGCTGACCTCTGTCTGCATTGAATCTACTGGCCTCCCAGACCTCCTGCATTCTAGCCTGCTCTCCCCAACACCAGCAGGAGATAGAAGAGTGGATGGAGAGAAAGATAGAGGGATTTATTTCCACAGCTCCCTCTCTTCCAGGCTATGGTTTGGCAGTGGCCGAATTCCTCCACTGAAGGCCATGGCTCTTGTCAGGCAGCCCTCCTCCCACTCCCTCCTGCCGCAGGCTTTGCCAGGTTCAGGGACACACTCCCTCCCCTTGCCCCTCCTGACCTACCAGAGGAAATGGTTTTCTACCACACCAGCCACAAGGTGCTTGATGGTCCCTTGTTAGTTTCCCTGAACCCTGCACTGGCAGGTAATCTCTGCCCTAAGCTCTCTTTGACCACCCCTTTCAAGCAGGCCATCTGTGTCCTGCTGGACCCTTGACAGTATAGGAAGCCAAGCTGGAAAGGCTTAAAGATTTAATGACCTGAGGTCACAACTCGGGGGCAGTTCTGATGGCCCTTGTAGAAGCAGGATCATGTAACTGTAGAGAGCATCCAAGGGGCAGATGGCTGCTTGGTGATTTTCCAGGACCCACAGGGCCTGACTGTGTAGCCCACATTTCAGAGTCCAACAACCTCTGTGGCCAAGCTAGCTTGAACAGACTTCTGATTCTTGTGTTTATTGATCCGTGATTGAAACATAGACCTATCTCTCTCTCCTCTAGGAGAGCTGCCTGCTATTTCTCAGTAGGACCGGAATTCCTACTGACAAGAAGGCCCATCTCTTCTTAGATACCAAGTGCCAAATGGGTGGGTTCTTTGTCTGGTCTTGAGCAGTCTGGGTGATCAGCAGCCAGCCTAGCAGCTGGCAGAGTAGACACTCAATAATGTATCATATTGAATGAATGAAAAATAATCACCAAGCAAAAGTATTTGTTGGATGCACAAGTACAAGATCGTTTGAGAGTAGCTGAGAAAGACTGCTGGGCATTTTGCTAATTGGCAGAATACACACCAGAGTCCACTTTTCTCTTCCATGGAAACTGCCTTTGATTTACCCATATTCAAAAAAAGAAGCTGCCATGGCTGACTAGGAATGGCTTCCCAGGCACAAAGGGACCCTGAAGGAGGAAAAACTTGCCCCCACGCACACAAGAACTAAGCGTTTTCCTTTCCAGTCTTCAAAGATGAACAGAGACAACAAACGGGTGGAGGAAGAACTTTTGCTGAATGTAGAGGGTAAACAGTCCCAGGACTGTGGGTTCTGAGAATTGGAAGGAACGTTCAAGGTTGGCAAGCCCAATCTTTCACAAATCGTGAGAGAACCCTCAGCCAAAGCGAGGGGCCCCTCTTGGCCAGCTCAGAGAGCTGCTGTACCTCCTCAGAGTCCCGTGTCTCCGGCAGAGACCTGGCGTTCCAAAGGAGGCAGGCAGGGGCATCCAAGTCTCACCCGCAGGTGTGGATGACAGGGTGATGGCGTTCTCACTGTGGGTTCCACGGGGCACAGGCACACGTGAAAGCAGCAGAGACAGGATCAGAGATGACAGTCACAGTCATGCTCTCTCCAGGCCTCCTTGTGCATGGGTCTCACAGGGCAGGGGCTTTGGTCAAGCAGTCCCAGTCTTGGGTGCCCACACCACCCTAGGCAGGTCCTCCTCTTAGAACTCAAGTGCTCATCAAATGTTGCCAAGTCTCTGTCTCTCAGCTTGCAGTGGGCATGTACAGTCTCCACCACCCCCAGGAGCCTCATCTGTTTATGAGATGCACCTCCCCAGGCATTCAGGGACCGGAATGATCCATGATTATGGTTTCCACTGCCCTTTCCCCTGGGATCTAAGTCTTTTTTATGTCTCAGTAAAAAGAATCTCAAGCAAAAGCCAAGGGGCAGCTGGCTGGGAAGCCAGAGCAGGCAGCACAAAGAAGGGGCAGGACAAATAGGGGAGTGAGGGGGTACACTCTGGAGAGAGGGGCAGACAATTCCCACGTCCTCGGAACTGGATGCCTGGGCCAGGAAGAAGGAGTGGGGAAGAGAGTGGGGAGGAGGCTGAGTCAGCTTCTTCAGTCATCTTGCCTGGGGCAGGAGCCCTACTCAGGAAACCAGAGTTGGGGAGGGTCCCACCTGGAAAATTAGCTCTCCTCCCCTCCCCAGGCCAAGCCAGAAGGAGGGAGCATGGTCCATCAGAGATAGGACCGCCAAAGGAGCCGCTCAGAGACTCCCACCGAGGCCCAGACTCTACCGATGCACCTCGCCTTCACCCATGTCTACCCCAGGCCTGTCCCCTGCCTGCCCACAGGGGCTGCAGCTTCTAAAACCCACCAGCCCCACTCCAGCCCTGAGATGGGTGAGAGGGCTGACATTTCCAGAGGCCAGGCGCTCTGATTTTCAAAGATGCACCCCCCGCCCACCCAAGGCATGGGGCTGGGCAAGAGGAGGAGGATTTCCCAACAAAAGTCAAGGGTGCATAGCTTGTATTATATCCCCCTGTCCCCCTCACTGCCCTTTGCTCTCTAGTAGAGAAACTAAAGACCCGTGTCCTGCACAGAGAGCCAAGACACACAGAGAAACAGGAGAGACAGAGAGAGAGGTTGAGAACCAGCATGACAGAGACAGGGAGAGGCTGCAAAGGGGAGAGAGACACAGGGGCAGAGAAAGATGACAGAGAGATGGCCAGACAGAACTAGAAGGGAGGACAGACGAACGTGTAGGGAAAGCAATGAGATGGAAACAGGGAGACAGGAGAAAGAAAAAAAAGGCAAATTCAAGGCTTCAGCAAGAGAACCAATGATAGCTGTCCCTGCCATGGGAACCCCCTCATTTATTTGTAGAGACCACAGAAGACATAGTGTAAAGGTATCCCCCACCTAAGACTCCCAGTAAGACCTCTTAGAGGAGAGTTCTCACCCTAAACAGCCTTTGTGTCCCTTCAAATCCAGTGGATCACACCCGCCCACTCCCAAACCTTGTCCCTCCACCCACGCGGGCTCTGGGCTCACTCCTTCTGCCTGTGGGTACCTGGAGCAGGGCGGTGTTGTCTGTACAGATGCTCAAAATAGTAATAAAGCCAACGACAAGTCTCTCTCTTTTTATTAACAGGAACTGACTATTCTAAACATTGCAATGATAAAAATACTCTTCCCCGAAAAATTCTTTTGGTGGTCAAATGCTAACAACTGCCATGGTTACTGTTGAGTTTTAACATATGCATTTAATACACATACAATGTATACTCAGATAATCTCTTTTTATTATTCATCCTTTAATGAACACTGTATTCTTCATGGATGGTAATCCATAGCTCTGGTCTCCACACGGGGGACCTCAGTTACAGGTTTATTTCCAGAGTGTTCCAACATTCAGAATCACTCAAACCCACTTCAGGTGCACTCTACGGCTCTAACTCCCATGATACTACATATTCCTGTGTTTAAACAGCAGCTTCTCAATAAACAACGATATCACAGTGAAGGTAAAGACAGACTTCGGAAAACAAAGAAGCTGAACTTGAGTTACTTCCATTCTGTCTTTCTATACGACCACATGGAATTTTTATCCCTGTATAAATTTTTAAAGCAGTGAAGGAGAATGCAAACCGCAAGGGTACTATCTTTTGTTTGGAAAGTACAAATTTTAGCTCAGGAACTTCTTTACCGAATTTGGATCATATGTTTAACACTGAAGTGAATTCTTTTTAAGTTGCTGCCTATTTTAAAACAAAAAAGTGAATCCGGAAAACAGAAATTGTAATGTTATCCTTTGTTATTGCCACAGAACAATAAGTAGGCCTAAATTTCCCCCTTTTTTTCCAAAATATGCTAATATAATTTAAAAGCATTAATCCATTACTCCTTAAAGTTTTTGTACCGTAATATTTTACTTATTTTACTTTTATACTAATATAATGATATGAAGCTCAATACAAGGTAATTTTTACTGAGTTTCTTTTCCAGCTATTGTTATTGGTGTTATTATTGGTTTTATTTCATAATTGGTACTAAAAATAATTTTATTGAATAAAAGATGGGGACTGTTAAAAAGACTTATCTACCTCAGATGTCAAGATAAACCATTCAGTTCAATTCAGTCCCTCAGTCGTGTCTGACTCTTTGAGACCCCATGGACTGCAGCATGCCAGGCTTTCCTGTCCATTATCAACTCCTGGAGCCTACTCAAACTCATGTCCATCAAGTCAGTGATGCCATCCAACCATCTCATCCACTGTCTTCCCCTTCTCCTTCTGCCTTCAATCTTTCCCAGCATCAGGGTCCTTTCCAGTGAGTCAGTTCTTCGTTTCAGGTGGCCAAAGTGTTGGAACTTCAGCTACAGCATCAATCCTTCCAATGAATATTCAGGACTGATTTCCTTTAGGATGGACTGGTTGGATCTCCTTGCTGTCCAAGGGACTCTCAAGAATCTTCTCCAACACCACAGTTCAAAAGCATCTATTCTTCAGCACTCAGCTTTCTTCACAGTCCAACTCTCACATCCATACATGACCACTGGAAAAACCATACCCTTGACTAAACTGACCTTTGCTGACAAAGTGATGTCTCTGCTTTTTAATATGCTGTCTAGGTTGGTCATAACTTTCCTTCCAAGGAGAAAGCGTCTTTTAATTTCATGGCTGCAATCACCATCTGCAGTGATGGTGACTAAAAAATAAAGTCAGCCACTGTTTCCACTGTTTCCCCATCTATCTGCCATGAAGTGATGGGACCAGATGCCATGATCTTCGTTTTCTGAATGTTGAGCTTTGAGCCACCTTTTTCACTCTCTTCTTTCACTTTCATCAAGAGGCCCTTTAGTTCTTCTTCACTTTCTGCCATAAGGGTGGTGTCATCTACATATCTGAGGTTATTGATATTTCTCCCAGAAATCTTGATTCCAGCTTGTGCTTCTTCCAGCCCAGCGTTTCTCATGATGTACTCTGCATATAAGTTAAAAAAAGCAGGGTGACAATATACAGCCTTGATGTACTCCTTTTCCTATTTGGAACCAGTCTGTTGTTCCATGTCCAGTTCTAACTGTTGCTTCCTGACCTGCATACAGGTTTCTCAAGAGGCAGGTCAAGTGGTCTGGTATTCCCATCTCTTTCAGAATTTTCCACAGTTTATTGTGATCCACACAGTCAAAGGCTTTGGCATAGTCAATAAAGTAGAAGTAGATGTTTTTCTGGAACTCTCTTGCTTTTTCCATGATCCAGAGGATGTTGGCAATTTGATCTCTGGTTTCTCTGCATTTTCTAAATCCAGCTTGAACATCTGGAAGTTCATGGTTCACGTACTGTTGAAGCCTAGCTTGGAGAATTTTGAGCATTACTTTACTAGCGTGTGAGATGAGTGCAATTGTGCAGTAATTTGAACATTCTTTGGCATTGCCTTTCTTTGGGATTGGAATGAAAACTGACCTTTTCCAGTCCTGTGGCCACTGCTGAGTTTTCCAAATTTGCTGGCATATTGAGTTCAGCACTTTAACCGCATGATCTTCTAGGATTTGACATAGCTCAGCTGGAATTCCATCACCTCCACCAGCTTTGTTCTTAGTGATGCTTCCTAAGGCCCATTTGACTTCACATTCCAGGATGTCTGGCTCTAGGTGAGTGATCACACCATCATGATTATCTGGGCCATGAAGATCTTTTTTGTACAGTTCTTCTGTGTATTCTTGTCGCCTCTTCTTAATATCTTCTGCTTCTGTTAGGTCCATACTATTTCTGTCCTTTATTGTGCCCATCTTTGCATGAAATGTTCCCTTAGTATCTCTAATTTTCTTGAAGAGATCTCTAGTCTTTCCCATTCTATTGTTTTCCTCTATTTCTTTGCATTAATCACTGAGGAAGGCTTTCTTATCTCTCCTTGCTATTCTTTGGAACTCTGCTTTCAAATGGGTATATCTTTCCTTTTCTCCTTTGCTTTTCACTTCTCTTCTTTTCACAGCTATTTGTAAGGCCTCCTCAGACAGCCATTTTGCTTTTTTGCAGTTCTTTTCCTTGGGGATGGTGTTGATTCCTGTCTCCTGTACAATGTCATGAACTTCTGTCCATAGTTCATCAAGCACTCTGTCTATCAGATCTAGTCCCTTAAATATATTTCTCACTTCCACTGTATAGTCATAAGGGATTTGATTTAGCTCATACCTGAATGGTCTAGTGTTTTTCCCCACTTTCTTCAATTTCAGTCTGAATTTGGCAATAAGGAGTTCATGATCTGAGCCACAGTCAGCTCCCGGTCTTGTTTTTGCTGACTGTATAGAGCTTCTCCATCTTTGGCTGCAAAGAATATAATCAATCTGATTTCAGTGTTGACCATCTAGTGATGTCCATGTGTAGAGTCTTCTCTGTGTTGTTGGAAGAGGGGTAAGGGACACTTATGTGGGGTAAGGGTCACTAAACACAATAGTCTGGCATAAGTCCTTTTGAAGGAGGTCACCATTAACCCCACCTTAGTTTGGCCTCAGGCCAAACTACAAGGAGGGAACATAGCCCCACCCATCAACAGAAAGTTGGATTCTTAAAGATACACCATTGTCTCTGACCAAACTTCAGTGGACCGGGTGTATCTCCATCTTGCACACCTCACTCCTGCATCCTCTCCTCCTTCTTTATTCCCCACCACATCCTGGGAGAAGTAAGACCCACTCTGCTCCAGGTCTCATTCTCTGAAGCCCCCAGGGCATGAAGGTAGAGGAGTGGGTAGCATAGGAGGAAGTCTCCACCCTCCTCACTATGATTACCATCTCATATAGGAATGCCTTCCTGCTGGCTCAGCCATTCCAACCCCTCCTCACTGTTGCCACACCTGACCTCCCAATCACACCTTCAGCTCCCTGGAGGACTCTGGCCCTGGCTCAGGGTCTTCCTCTATCTGCGCCTCCTCAGCCAGGTTGACCTCACCATCCGTGTGGGCTCAACAACCCCCATGCCTTTGCATCCAGTTGACAATCTCAAACCTAATGCAGGGCAGCATCCCCTACAGTCCCCTAAGGGGACAAGCATTCACCCAAATACTCAAGGCAAAACCCACCTTCTCCCACACCTAAACCAGCAGGAAGTGCTGGCAGATCTACCTTGGACTTGGCCATCCTCTGGAAGTGCCGAGTACCTTCAAATCTTAAATTTTAGTATCTCAGAATCTGACCATCATCTCTGATTTTTCCAGCTCTCTCCCACCCTCTCCTGCCCTTTCACATACTCCATCAAAATTCTTGCGAGAACTCCAAAATCACAACTCACTGCTGAACAACTGTTGACAGGAGAATGTTGGATCGCACCAAAAAAAGATACCCCATATACAAGGGCAAAGGAGAAGCTCCAGCAAGATTATAGGCGGGGCAAAATTGTGTTTAGAATCAAATGCCATACCCACCAGAGACACTTGGAGGGCAGGCTCAAACTTGTGTGCATCAGGAGACCCCACAGAGTCTGAGCCAGACCTGCCTTTGAGAGATTGACTCTCCTGCAGATGTATGGGTCAGCAGCAGCCTGCCAGAGGGGCAAGGGCTCTGGGTGCAGTAGACCTGGGTATGGCATAAGCCCTCTTGGAGGAGGGTGCCATTAACCCCATCATAAAGCCACCAGAACTTACACAGGACTGGGGAAACAGACTCTAGGAGGGCACAAACAGAACCTTGTGCTCCAGGACCCAGGAGAAAGGAGCAGTGACCCCACAAGAGACTGACCCAGACTTCGCTGTGAGTGTCCAGGAGCCTCCAGCAGAGGCCTGGGTCAGCGGTGGCCTGCTGCAAGGCTGGGTGCACTGAGTGTGGCAGTGCATCATGGGACCTTTTGAAGGAGGTTGCCATTATCTTCATTACCTCCACCATAGTTTGGCCTCAGGTCAAACAACAGGGAGGGAACATAGTCCCGCCCATCAACAGAAAATTGGATCCAAGATTTACTGAGCTTGGCCCCACCCATCAGAACAAGACCCAGTTTCCCCCTCAGTCAGTCTCTCCCATCAGGAAGCTTCCATAAGCCTCCTATCCTTCTACATCAGAGGGCAGACAGACTGAAAGCCACAATCACAGAAAACTAATCAAACTGATCACATGGACCACAGCCTTGTCCACCTCAATTAAACTATGAGCCATGCCATGTAGGGCCGCCCAAGACACACAGGTCATGGTGGAGAGCTCTGACAAAACATGGTCCAGTGGAGAAGGGAATGGCAAACCACTTCAGTATTCTTGCCTTGAGAACCCCATGAACAGTATGAAAAGGCAGAAAGATAGGACACTGAAAGATGAACTCCCCAGGTCGGCTGCCCAATATGCTACTGGAGATCAGTGGAGAAATAACTCCAGAAAGAATGAAGAGGTGGAAACAAAGAAAAAACAACACCCAGTTGTGGATGTGACTGGTGATGGAAGTAAAGTCCGATGCTGTAAAGAAGAATATTGCATAAAAACCTGGAATTGTTAGGTCCATGAATCATGGTAAATTGGAAGTGTCAAAAAGGAGATGGTGAACTTCACTCTGTATAATAGGCCCCAGTTTCATCCACCTCATTAGAATTGATTCAAATGTATTCTTTTTAATGGCTGAGTAATATTCCATTGTGTATATGTACCACAGCTTTCTTTTCCATTCATCTGCTGATGGACATCTAGGTTGCTTCCATGTCCTGGCTATTATAAACAGTGCTGCGATGAACATTGGGGTACACGTGTCTCTTTCAATTCTGGTTTCCTCGGTGTATATGCCCAACAGTGGGATTGCTGGGTCATATCGCAGTTCTATTTCCAGTTTTTTAAGGAATTTCCACACTGTTCTCCATAGTGGCTGTGCTAGTTTGCATTCCCACTAACAGTGTAAGAGGGTTCCCTTTTCTCCACACCTTCTCCACCTTCTCCACTTATTGTTTGTAGACTTTTGGATAGCAGCCATTCTGACTGGCGTGAAATGGTAGCTCATTGTGGTTTTGATTTGCATTTCTCTGATAATGAGTGATGTTGAGCATCTTTTCATGTGTTTGTTAGCCATCTGTATGTCTTCTTTGGAGAAATGTCTGTTTAGTTCTTTGGCCCATTTTTTTGATTGGGTGGTTTATTTTTCTGAAATTGAGCTGCGGGAGTTGCTTGTATATTTTTGAGATTAACTCTTTGTCAGTTGCTTCATCTGCTATTATTTTCTCCCATTCTGAAGGCTGTCTTTTCACCTTGCTTATAGTTTCCTTTGTTGTGCAGAAGCTTTTAGTTTTAACTAGGTTCCATTTGTTTATTTTTTATTTTATTTCTAATACTCTGGGAGGTGGGTCATAGAGGATCCTGCTCTAATTTATGTCAGAGAGTGTTTTGCCTATGTTCTCCTCTAGGAGTTTTATAGTTTCTGGTCTTACTTTTAGATCTTTAATCCATTTTGAGTTTATTTTTGTGTATGGTGTTAGAAAGTGTTCCAGTTTCATTATTTTACAAGTGGTTGACCAGTTTTCCCAGCACCACTTATTAAAGAGATTGTCTTTTCTCTATTGTATATTCTTGCTTCCTTTGTCAAAGATAAGGTGTCCATAGGTGTGTGGATTTATCTCTGGGCTTTCTGTTTTGTTCCATACTGTCTTGATGACTGTGGCTTTGTAGTAGAGCCTGAAGTCAGAAGTAACCCAGAAAGAAAAACACCAATACAGTATAATAATGCATATATATGGAATTTAGAAAGATGGAAATGATAACCCTGTATGCAAGAAAGCAAAAGAGACACAGATGTACAGAACAGTCTTTTGGACTCTGTGGGAGAGGGCGAAGGTGGGATGATTTGGGAGAATGTCATTGAAACATGTATATTATCATATGTGAAACAAATCGCCAGTCCAGGTTCAATGCATGATACAGGATGCTCGGGGCTGGTGCACTTGGATGACCCAGAGGGATGGGATGGGGAGGGAGGTGGGAGAGAGGTTCAGGATGGGGAACACATGTCCACCCATGGCAGATTCATGTCAATGTATGGCAAAACCAATACAATATTGTAAAGTAATTAGCCTCCAATTAAATAGATAAATTTATATTAAAAAAATAAAAATAAAACTGGAGCCCACTAAAAAAATAAATAAATAAAATAAAATTTTTAAAAAAGGAGATGGCAAGATTGAACCTCGACATTTTAGGAATCAGTGAACTAAAATGGACTGGAATGGGTGAATTTAACTCAGATGACCATTATATCTACTACTGTGGGCAAGATTCCCTTAGAAGAAATGGAGTAGCCCTCATAGTCAACACAAGAGTCTAAAATGCAGTATTTGGGTGCAATCTCAAAAATGATAGAATGATTTCTGTTCATTTCCAAGGCAAACCATTCAATATCACAGTAATCCAAGTCTATGCCTCAACCAGTAATGCTGAAGAAGCTGAAGTTAAATGGTTCTATGATGACCTACAAGACCTTATAGAACTAACACCCAAAAAAGATGTCCTTTCCATTATAGGAGACTGGAATGCAAAAGTAGGAAGTCAAGAGATACCTAGAGTAACAGGCAAATTTGGCCTTGGAGTACAAAATGAAGTTGGACAAAGGCTAACAGAGTTTTCCCAAGAGAATGCACAGGTCATAGCAAACACCCTCTTCCAACAACGCAAGAGATGACTCTACACATGGACATCACCAGATGGTCAATACTGAAATCAGACTGATTATGCTCTTTGCAGCCAGAGATGGAGAAGGTCTATACAGTCAGCAAAAACAAGACCAGGAGCTGACTGTGGCTCAGATCATGAACTCCTTATTGCCAAATTCATACTGAAATTGAAGAAAGTGGAAAAAATCACTAGACCTTTCAGGTATGACCTAAATGAAATCCCTTATGATTATACAGTGGAAGTGACAAATAGATTTAAGAGTTTAGATCTGATACACAGAGTGCCTGAAGAACTATGGATGGAGGTTCATGACATTGTACAGGAGGCAGTGATCAAGACCATCCCCAAGAAAAAGAAATGCAAAAAAAAAAAAAAAAAATGGTTGTCTGGCGAGGCCTTACAAATAGCTGAGAAAAGAAGAAAAGGCAAAAGAGAAAAGGAAAGAGTTCCAAAGGATAGCAAGGAGAGAGAAGAAAGCCTTCCTCACTGATCAATGCAAAGAAATAGAGGAAAACAATAGAATGGGAAAGACTAGAGATTTCTTCAAGAAAATTAGAGATACCAAGGGAACATTTCATGCAAAGATGGGCACAATAAAGGACAGAAATGGTAAGGACCCAACAGAAGCAGAAGATATTAAGAGGTGGCAACAATACACAGAAGAACTATACAAAAAAAGAGCTTCACGATCCAGATAATCACAATGGTGTGACCACTCACCCAGAGCCAGACATCCTGGAATGGGAAGTCAAGCGGGCCTTAGGAAGCATCACTACAAACAAAGCTAGTGGAGGTGATGGAATTCCAGTTGAGCTATTTCAAATCCTAAAAGATGATGATGTGAAGGTGCTGCACTCAATATGCCAGCATATTTGGGAAACTCAGCAGTGGCCACAGGACTGGAAAAGGTCAGTTTTCATTCCAATCCCAAAGAAAGGCAATGCCAAAGAATGTTCAAACTACCACACAATTGCACTCATCTCACATGCTAGTAAAGTAATGCTCAAAATTCTCCAAGCCAGGCTTCAACAGTACATGAACCGTAAACTTCCAGATGTTCAAGCTGGATTTAGAAAAGGCAGAGGAACCAGAGATCAAATTGCCAACAGCCGCTGGTTTATCGGGAAAGCAAGAGAGTTCCAGAAAAACATCTATTTCTGCTTTATTGACTATGCCAAAGTCTTTAACTGTGCAGATCACAACAAACTTTGGAAAATTCTTAAAAAGATGGGAATACCAGACCTCCTCACCTGCCTCCTGAGAAATCTGTATGCGGGTCAGGAAGCAACAGTTAGAACTGGACATGGAACAACAGACTGGTTCCAAATCGGGAAAGGTGTACATCAAGGCTGCATATTGTCACCCTGCTTATTTAATTTATATGCAGAGTACATCATGCAAAATGCTGGCCTGGATGAAGCACAAACTGGAATCAAGATTGCCAGGAGAAATATCAATAACATTAGATATGCAGATGACACCACCTTTATGGCAGAAAGTGAAGAACTAAAGAGCCTCTTGATGAAAGTGAAAAAGAGAGTGAAAAAGTTGTCTTAAAACTCAATATTCAAAAAACTAAGATCATGGCATCTGGCCCCATCACTTCATGGAAAATAGATGGGGAAATAAACTTTATTTTTTTGGATTCCAAAATCACAGCAGATGATGATGCACTGTAGCCATGAAATTAAAAGATGCTTGCTCCTTGGAAGAAAAGCTATGACCAAGCTAGACAGCATGCTAAAAATCAAAGACATTATTTTGCCAACAAAGTTCTGTCAAGTCAAAGCTATGGTTTTTCCAGTAGTCATGTATGGATGTGAAAGTTGGACTATAAAGAAAGCTGAGCACCAAAGAATTGATGCTTTTAAACTGTGATGTTGGAGGAGACCCTTGAGAGTCCCTTGGACTGCAAGGAGATCCAACCCATCCATCCTAAAGGAAATCAGTCCCGAATATTCATTGGAAGGACTGATGCTGAAGCTGAAACTCCAACATTTTGGCCACCTGATGTGAAGAAGTGACTCATTTGAAAAAGCCCTGATGCTGGGAAAGATTGAAGGCAGGAGGAGAAGGGGACAACAGAGGATGAGATGTTTGGATGGCGTCACCAACTCGATGTACATGAGTTTGAGTAGACTCCAGGAGTTGGTGATGGACAGGGAGGCCTGGTGTGCTGTAGTCCATGGGGTCACAAAGTGTTGGACACAACTGAGCAACTGAACTCTTATACTCTCAAAATTCCATTTTCATCCAAAGACCCTCATTCATTAATTTCAAAAATCAGAAACTTTGGAATGCTCCTTGACCTCTTCCCCGTTCCCACCCTCTATGGCATGTATACTCAGTCATGTCTGGTTCTTTGCAGCCCTATGGACTGTAACCCACCAGGCTCCTCTGTCCCTGGAATTTTCCAGGCAAGAATGCTGGAGTGGGTTGCCATTTCTCCCTCCAGGGGATTTTCCTACCCTGTATGTTCAAATCCATTTCCATACCCTGCCAATTCTACCTCATACACATCATTTAAATTCATCTACTTCTTTCCACTGTCACCAGCCCAGTCCAAGGCACTTAATCTCCAGCCTGGAATACAATAGCCTTCTAACTGGCCTATATCCTTCTGCATTCCCCTACCCCCAACAAGCTATTCATACCATAAAACCCAGAAAATTCTTTTATAGTGAAAATTTCATCACAATACTCCTACTCTTCAAAACCTTCGGTGACTTTCCATTATCCCTAGAAGGAAGATGGAACTCTTGAACAGAGTCCATATAATCCAACAGTGTCCTGGCCTCCACCTTCCTCTTATCTTTTCTCTTACCATCCACCAGCTCTTTAAAACCCAGCCACACTTTTCTCCCTTCTATTCTGATATGTACCTTGCTCCTTTTAATTCAATCATTATATTCACTGAGGAAAACTAGATATTGGACACCGGGGTTGATATACAGTGGTGAGCCGAAGAGGTGAAAATCGCTGCCCTCATGAAACATATTCTAGTGAGGGAAGACAGATGGCAGACAAATCTCTATATAACATTAAAGAATGAGGGGTTTCCCGGGTGGTCCAATGGTTAAAAATTCACCTTGCAATGCAGAGGACACAAGTTCCATCCACGGTCAGGGAACTAAGATCCTACATACTGCGGAGTATCTAAGATCTCACACCGTAACTAGAGAGTCTCTGCGCCTAAACAAACAAACAAAAAGAGATCCCACATATAGCAAGAAAGACCTGATGCAGCCAAAATAAAGCAATTAGTTACTTAATTAATTTTTAAATAAAGAGTGGGATAAATAAGTGTGATGAAGAAACACAAAGCAGGGAAAGGGAATGACAAATGTCCAGGGATGCTGTGCTAGTAAGAAAGCCAGGAAAGGCATTGCTGTACAGATGAACTTTTTTTTTAATTTATTTATTTTTAATTGGAGAATAATTGCTTCATAATTTTGTGTTGGCTTCTGCCATACATCAACATGAATCAGCTATATATATATATATATATATATATATATATATATATATATATATATTCCCTCCCTCTTGAATTTCCCACCTCCCACCCCATCCCACCCCTCTAGGTTGTCAAAGAGCACCAGGTTGAACTCCCTGTGTTATATAGCAACTTCCCACTAGCTATCTATCTTACATATGGCAATGTGTGTATTTCAATGCTACTCTCTCAATCCATCTCACCCTCTCCTGCCCCCACTGTGGAAGACATGATATTTGAGCAAGGAGTGAGCCATCAGATTATCTGAAGAGAGGGTTTTCTAGGCAGAAGAAACAGCAAAGACCTAAAGCAGAAAAGTGATGAGCACATACATCTAGAGAACAGCAAGAAATGCCAAGGCATTTGCAAGGGTCTGAAACGCTTTTCCCAGACCCAGATTTTCCTGTTTAAACCTCCAAATGGCATTTAGATGTCCAATCAAAGGTCATTTCTTCCGGCAGCCTTTTTCTGACCTCCTCATCCAGATCGAATCCACTGTCCCAAGCTCCCAGGTTTCCCCAGTCTCTTCTGTAGTTACCTTAAGCATCATTTAGCTTATATGTGTGGGAAACTAAGTAAGGTCTGTCTACTTGGCTAGACTCTCTGGCTCACACTTAATTTCATGCCATCCTGTGCATTGGCCTTTCTCCCCTGGCCAGGGCAGAAGAGAGTCTGTCATTTGTTGCTCTCTGATTGACCACTTGCTATTTCATCCCTGCTAGTTAAAATATTCTATTTTCAAACATGGTTCAATATAATTGATCAGACTACAGCTTGCTTCACCATAATCACATCTTCCCTGGATTACTGCCTCATTCCCTTGATTGGACTCAGATATTTCATCATCACTCAGGATGGGTCCCTACCGTCTCAAGATGCTGATTTAGTCCATCAAATGTTGAGCCTTCATAGTTTCACTCTCAGATATTGTACTGAATTTAGCGGTATCCTTATTGGCCCACCCATACATCCTTCCAAAAGAGATTCCCTCCATATTCCTGCTACCCAATTTCCATGTTTTATTTTACCTGACCATTTTCTTGACCTGCCATATTCAAGTGGGTCAGAGAGTGAAAACACGACCAAAGGCCAGAACCATCTTAGATTCAGAAGTATCCACTCCTTCCAAGCCTTGTAGAGCCCAATCCACTCTCCCTCCTGTGCTTGGTGGCCTTGAGTGTTCCCACCTATGCATTTATTCTCTTTTTTTTTATTGAAGGATAATTGCTTTACAAAAATTTGTTGCTTTCTGCCAAACCTCAACATGAATCAGCCATAGTCTACAAGCTAGCCAGAGACTGTGTGGCCCAGCTTTAAAAAGAAAAAAAAAAAAATCTGGATCAATTTAATCCTTTCTTGAGACTTTGACCCAAGGAAAAAAAGAAAATTTTCAGTTAGTGGCTAAGAAAGAATTTGAAAGGATGCCTTGAGTGGGGACAATGGAAAACCAAGGCCAAATGCAATGGAAAATGAAAGGAACAAGACATTTCTGAAGGTAGCTGATAAATATTAAGGAAAGAAAGGGGTGGGAGGGGACGGATTTAGCTGCTAGAAGAATCCAGAACCACATAAAATCCAAAAGCAGTCATCACATTCCACTATGGTATGGAAAATAAAGGAGACATCAAGGTCAAATTCAGGTTCAAACATAACTTTAATAGAAGGTAACTATCTCCAAAGAGATATAGATTTGAGGCTTGACCTCTTTAGAAATTAGTTGCCTTCTATACAAGGCTCCCTGACTGGACAGTCTCTATGCTGACTAAAGGGCTATAATTAACTTTGGGAATGGATGGGGTCTGCATGCCAAGGCCATGGGTTGTTCCCTTATCCCTTACCTCCTTCCAAGCTGGGCTCTGAGAACCTCAGCATTCCTGAAGTGACCTGCAAACATTTGGAGCAGGATGTGCATGGTCAGCACTTCAGTCGTGTCTGACTCTGGGACCCTATGGACTGTAGCCCACCAGGTTCCTCTGTCCACGTGTTTCTCCAGGCAAGAACATGGGAGTGGGTTGCCATACCCTTCTCCAGTGGAGTAGGGCTCTGCAACACAATTACAGCCTAAGCAGACCTCACCCTTCATTATCCTCTGTGATCAGGGCAGGGGAGCTCGGCTCAAAAGACATGTGCAACTAACAAAGCAAAGTAATATGGAGACACAGCTATCTGGGGAGAGTGATAATTGTATTATTTCATGGCTCTACTAGCAGCCCAGGGTGAAGGCAGAGAGAGGGCGAGAAGCGGCAAACACAATCTCAGCTGATCTCTGAAGGATTGACAAAGCAAAGGACCAGCCTGGAAATTTTTCAGCAAATATTTGCAGTTGGTGAAAACGTCTAGCAACTGCTATTACACAGATCCAGAGAAAGGGAAACGGAAGCAGACACAGGGTAGGACTCCTCACACATATCAGGCTGTTGGTCATCACTAGGCTGGGTGCTCTGTGCACATTTTGTCATTTATTAATAATTCCCACCAAGGATATTAATACCCTCATCTTATAGAGGTGGCTCATAAGTGACGTGTTGTCAGTAACTGGTCACATCTACTGAGGATTTAGAACATGCCGATTCCAGGCTATTGCATTGTATTATTTCATTAACCCGCATAGCAATTCTGTCAGCCAAATACTATTATCTCCATATTATAGGCGAGGACATGGAGACACAAAGAGGCTGGCCCAGGGTCACACAGGGAAAGAAGGTGCTTCCCAGTGACCTGGTACAGTACAAAGTCTCTGTGGCTCCTAAAGAGCAGAACCTGGATTTAAACCCAGAGATCTGACTCTGAATCTCAAGCCCTTTTGACGAAACTGTGCTGTTTCCTGACAATTGTCCCTGTTCATCTGTATCTTCCCAAAAGCTGACCCCAAGAGAGGTCATGTGATGACCGAATATGTGAGCCTGTGAACATCAGAGCTCGTGACTCCTGCTTCCTGCAGCCCTTCCTTCCATCCCTATGGGGGCTCCAGGAGGGCGTGGGAGGCTGTGGCAGGCCCCAGGAGCTGGAGGGCTCAGCTCCCTGTCTGCCAGCCCAGGTCTCTGCACCTGCCCTTGTTGTCTCCAGGGTCATCCACAAGCAGCTCCCAGGGCCTGGGCCGACTCTCCTTGGCAAGAGCAGAGTTCCTCTGAAGTTTTCTGAAACTCCCTGGCATCATAAACTTGACTTGCAGCCCAGTAATTGGGGGTGGGGGGAAATCCCAGTTGTACCACTCACTCGGTGTTCTTGGAAGAACTGCTTCACCTCCAAGGTTAGCATCTTTATCTTAAAATGAGAATCACAGTCCCTATCTCCTAGATGATCAGACGGATTAACTGCCCGAAGCCCTGCACCTGGAATGCAGAAGGGACTCCACAATGTCAATGTCAGCCCCTTGCTCTCCCCCACTTAACTCTAAAGTGAGACTTGTGTGTGTGTGTGTGTGTGTGCATGTGCCTCATAAGGTCACTGTGAGCATGAAATGACATAATCCAGCCTGGCCAATTTTAGGCACTTGGTAAATGTTAATTAAAACTGAATATTCTAAAATGATTGACTTGAGGCTGTCCCCAGGAAGCCTCAGCATTTGCACAGCGAGCCAAAGTGGCTGGAAGGAAAGTCCAGCCCATTTTGCCCAGGCCTGTGATCCTGGCTGCACTTCGCTGTCTTTCAACATCACCACAGAGGCTCTGAACAGGCCCTGGCTCTAAAGGAAGGACTCAGCATGCACAATGCAACCAGAACGATCTTTCTGAAGGGCAAAATGAAGTGTGCCCCTCCCAAAAGCTAAAAACTCTTCAGTGGCTCCCTGTGGCCCTCAGGATCAAGTTCAAACCCTTGAACCTGTTTTCAAGCCCTGTGTGATCTGGCCTGTGTCCATTTCCAGGCTGATCTTCTGGCACTCTCTCCCTCCTTCTCTACAACTCCAAACATCCTGAGTTTCTTTCAGGTCCTTCAAGGGCTGGGCTCCTCCCTCTATCACACACTCCCAGAGCATCCCAAATGTCCCCTTTCATGACGTGCATCCCGTGTCCCGGGCATGTTTTATGTCTGTTGACACCATAAGCTCATCAAGTACACAAGGGCAGAAGGGTCGCGTCCACACCTGCTTTGCTCACAGTTGTAGTCCCAGTGCCTAGCACAGAGCCTGGCACCTGGTAAGGACCAAGCATGCTATTTTCATAAGCAGAAAAAATATGTCCTTATTCAGGTGGTGAGAAATGTCACTTTCCTCTGTGTGCCCCACCATCTTACTCAGTCTGGTAAGTCAAGGCGGCATTCTGCTCTCCACTTCTGCAAACCAAGTAATGTGATCCCATCAGACTCTCACAGTGTGGGGGCGGGGGGGAGGAATAATACAGATTATGTGTCCACAGGGCTTCCCAGGAGACCCATTGGTAAAGAATCCACCTGCAATGCAGCAGACACAGGAGATACAGGTTCAATCCCTGGGTCAGGAAGATCCCTTGGAGAAGGGAGTGGCAATCCACTCCAATATTCTTGCCTGGGAAATTCCATGGACAGAGGAGCATGGCAGGCTTCAGACCTTGGGGTCAGAAAGAGTCAGACACGACTGAGCGACTGAGCACACACATGTCCATAAGGCTTAGAGAGCAGCTGTCTCATGCACACCACACACACACACACACACACACACACACACACACACACACATACACACACATTCACTTACATACATCCAGATAACTCCAGGCCTGAAGGGGAGGTTGTACACGTCTCAGGATAACATCTCTAATGTAAGGTGGCATCTCTGTGCATGCACGTTTATGTGAGTAGCCCAACCGCTTTTTCCAAGTCCCTCTGAAGTGCTTCCATATTTTCCCCAAAGTCTCTTCTCTCTTGAGCCACCACTTGACTTTCTCCTCCCTCATAGCCCCATGAATGTCCTTCTCTTATTGTTCAGGGCAATTCAGCTCTGCTCCCAGACTCACACACCTCTCTTAATCTCTGCTCACAAGGCAGAAGTCCTGCAATTAATAGGACCTGCCCTCTTTAGAAGACAGTTTAGCTAAAATCTGCTTTACTTAAGGATAACCCCAAAGGTCTCACCCAATCCCCAGCCCATGCCATTTATCAAAGCAGCTCTTCCAAACCCATCTATCACTGGGTCCAAGAATCTTTCATTCCAACTGCTTAGAGGATAACATGAAAGATAACACTTCCTCTGTAGAAATACAAACTCATACATAAAATCAAGGTGGGCTCCTCCCTCCTCCACCCAGCAGCGCTGTAGCGGGGTGCAGTTTATGTAGTGTCTGAGCACAGGAAGAGGAAGGAAATTCATGCTGAGCGTGCACCTATGTTTGTCCAGCCTGTTCCTTAAAGATTTGTGACACTGATTGCATCCTTACAACATTATCCCAAGGTTTAGATAAAGAGACTGAGAGTCAGAAAGGGTAATTTGCCCAAGGTCCAGTGAGCAAAGGGCAGAACCAGAATTCAAACCCAGGCTTGTTCTGATTCCTGGGTCTGTACACTTTATACTATACCAGGAGGCCTCCTCTCAGTATATCAGAACACCCTGACACCAACATTGTAATAAGGGGTCTTCAGTGTGTATAAAATATGTAAGTCATGTTTGGAGAGAGGGATAAAGAGAGGAAAGGTTTGGGGCATGATCTATAAGGAGGCACAGATCCCAGCACTTTGGGAGTAGGCCGAATTATTTTGTCTAACCACCCCATTTTACAGATAGGGAAACTGAGGTCCAGAGAAGAAAAGTGACTTGCTTGCTAATCATTACACAGTAAACTCGTGTCAAGTCAGATGAGTTCTCAAGTCTAAGAGCAGCCTGGCCAAGCTCTTTCAACTCGATCCCCTTGGTGTTCTTCAAGTAAGTTATA
This sequence comes from Bos grunniens, assembly GCF_055505025.1. Taxonomy (NCBI): domain Eukaryota; kingdom Metazoa; phylum Chordata; class Mammalia; order Artiodactyla; family Bovidae; genus Bos; species Bos grunniens. The sequence goes on from NC_141167.1 coordinate 10,244,869, forward strand.
TCTTTTTCTGATGTTGACTTGCACAAGTTCTCTTGTTCTGATGTTGACTTACGTAAAAGTCTCTAGTTTCATCCTGATCTTAAGATAAAAAATGTATCAATCCCACCCAGAAAAAAAACTCCTGAAAGAGCTCTTCCTTGGAAATCCCCACATTTCCTGCCTCCTGAGCTCATCACTCAAGGGCTGGAAGCCCCACCTGAAAAGTCACATCTCGTGCAGCCTTTGGATGGTTCAACAGTTGACGAGGGTCATGGTTGATGCTGTGCATGATAAGTCTTGGTCAACATCCTGTCTGGAGATGCAGGTACCGTGCTTTGCTTTCCCATGAAAAAGGCTGGAGTGTTTCCTACCCCAACAGTCAAATCTTTCCCACCCTCATGGGGCAGACTTAAGGCTTCTTGTGGAAGGGCTGGGACGGGATGGAGGTTTCTATCCTGCAGGCCAGCTTTGGAGGCATCCCAGATCTCTCCAACTCTGGTGCACTGCAGCACTCCTGAAAGACTAAACAGTGCAAAAAGATATGCCTTTGGCTCAATATGTAAAAACTCTTCAGCACTAAATTTAAGCAATTCCATTTGGGGCTCTCACAATTTCCTCCACCCAGACAAACTGCTTTTTATTTCAAATGTTGCTGAAGGAAATTGGCCAATTGCTTACTTCAACTGTCAATGCCATTATGCTGAGCCTGGAGGCCAGACACAAATACAACCTGGGGATTTCTCTGAGTTGAATCCTTGCAAAACTGGCCACTAAAATACAGGTCCAACCCAGAGGGTCTGTGGACCTTGACCCCCAAGAAACTTCTCAGAGAAATAGAACAAAGGCGGCTGAGGCCAAGGCAGAGCTCTGGAGAATTAGGGATGTAGCATCCAAACTGGCTTTTCAGATTGATAATCACATCTGGAACCCAAAGGGGTGAGGAGATCTCTGGCCATCCTGGGATGGCATTAGCACTCAAGGAGACAGGCTTGAGGAGGCAGGGGGTGGTGTTAGTGTCTGAGGAGCCTGAAATTAACAACAGCAGTTCCAGTATTGATCAATCCCACGTGCCAGGTGCTGGGCTAGGCATTTCACGCGTATAACCGCAGTAAATCCAAACTCCTTACCATGTTCCCTGGAACAGCGCCTGCTATCCAGTGTTATACAGGTGTTAGTAAATGTTGTGGCTGTTAACAGGAGACACCCAGTGAGCCACCAAGCCAACCCTCTCTGGCTTGGAGTAGGCAAGCTGACCTTATGAGCGACTAAGTCACTGTACCATCAGAGATGAACTTGACTGACGGCACTGATCATGTGGGCTAGCCCCAGTTTGGGCCAGGACCTGACTGGTCAGTTGTGTGATCCCCCGGCTTCCTCAGCCTGAAGGACGATGTGTCTGGGCCCTTCTCTCCACGGGCACCCTGGAAGGCTGGCCCAGCAGTGGCTCATGTCCGGTCACCTGCCCCAAGAGCTGTGTGTCCCCACCCTCGCCCCGCAGCAGGAAAGGCTTCACCTGACGCTTCCGGAAAAAGGAAGGAGTTTACTTTTAAGCAGTCAAAACAGAGTCCTGGGGAGCGACTCCTTGCCTCCAGCATTGCCATGACAACACCTGGAAAACAGCCCTGGCGGAGAGCTGAGGTCTGTGAAGCTGAGTGGTTGTCTCAGATGAACAGGTTCTGGGAAGGCGTCTCCAGACTAAGGCAAGGGGGGCAAACAGGGACTTCGTGCATTAACTGTGCCCGCTTCATGGGGCTGGCTGGGGACACTGGATGTTCCTGGCAGGTCTCCTAGTAACCATTGCCTTTAAATATATATATATATTTATTTGGCTATGCTGGGTTTTAGTTGCAGCATGTGGGATCTAGTTCCCTGACCAGGAATTGAACCCAGGCCCCTTGCAGTGGGAGTAAGGAGTCTTAGCCACTGGACCACCAGGGAAGACCCCATTATTCCCTTTTGAAATATTCCATACACAGGGCTTCTGAGGTCCATTTCCCCTTCCCTCCCAGAAGGCACCCATGCTTGCTTTCCCGCCATTCCTTTCAACCTTCAGAATGGGTCTTGCGTGATTGATCTGACACCCCACCCCAATACCAAAGCTGGGTCAAACTCACAAGAATACCCTGAGCACCTGCTATTTTCTGACACTAGGCCAGATGCTAGGAATACAGTGATTTTTTTTTTTTTTTAATGGGCATGTCTGGGTTCTCTAGAAAACAGAACTTGAGGCCAAAACAAACATCAGAGACTCCATCAATGTCAAGGTCCAAGAAAAGAAGGGAGAAGAGTAAATGAAAAGTGGGACAGGCTTATCAAATCCAGCCCAATGCATTAGAGACTTGGACACATTGTTAGATATGCAATGACATGGAGAAAATTATATTCCCAGAACTCCTCTTGGGGAGAAGAGTCTCTGCTTACAGAAGACCCAGTTGTGGGGTGGAGCCTCAAGGCACATGCCCAAGCAATTATACTAATAAGTGCCTAAGCACCTTCTCAGGAGGCTGGGTCTGTGAACGGTAGAACTTTTGTTGTGCTGAGTGGAATATGCGAGTTTGGGTAGGAGCTAAACTGCTCAGGACAGGAGAGGTGGGAAGGGAACCATCCCACCATCTGCCTTCCCCCGTCTCCTCCCTATGGCTATGAGCAGACAGATAAAGAGTGCTGATTTGACGGGGGTGCCAAATTTCCATCCTTTCTGGGGTACCCACAGTCTGACTCCATGGTGGGGAGCCACCCCAACACTGGGAGACAAAGTAGTTCGAAGGCAGGCACCTAAAGGGCCATCAGCTACCTGATCAGTGTCCTGAGGACTGAGGAGGACTGGGGCTTTACCTGGACTGCTCAGATGAGCCAAGTGGCCAGTGAGGCTTCAGACTTTTAAGGGGATGCCACCCAGTGGCTAAGCACACAGGATCTGCTCCAGGGACCACATGTGCTGCCCTTGCCAGCATAATGGGCTGCAGTTCGGTTCACAAAGCAGGGAGCACTGTCTTCACCTTCTAAAGCACAGAGGTGTGGACTCCGCTGCCCCTGAGTTGCTCAGAACAATTGAGGGAAACAGCAGCTATGCAAACAGAAAAGGACCTGCACCACACACCATGACGAGTAGGGACTCTGGCCACAGTGCACTCGATGCTGCCAGAGCAGAGGAGCCCCTTCTGGGAAGGGAAAGCTTCTCAGCAGAGGTGAGGCTGTGGGGGTAGGGGTCGGGGAACAGAGGCAGAGAAGGGAGGGGTGGATGAGCGAGTGTGAAGCTGTCCCAAACAAAAGGAGCTGGATGAGCAAAGGTACAAAGACAGTTACGTGTACCATAATACGGACAAGGAACAAGTCCTTTTGAATGTTGGATCAAAAAGTCTGCTCTCATGAGTGATGGAAGATGATTCTGCCAAGAAGAGAAAGATGGGGCCGGATCATGAAGGGGCTTGGATACCATGTGATACCTGGACTGTTATCTTGAAAGATGATAGAAACCATTGAAGGATTTTCGACTTGGGGATGACACAGCCCCATTTCTAAGCCTTATCTCTCAAATTTCCTGACCCTAATGCCCTATTTCCTTCTTTCACTTGCCTGAATCTTGGCTTATTCTCCAAGGCTTCCTTGAAACCCCACTTTCCTCACAAGCCTTCAGGACATATACAGGAATCTTATCATCTTCCATTTGACTTTTGATGGGTCTTAGTGGACTCATTCCTGGATCTGGCCCTCTCACTAGACTGTGGGGCTCCTAAAAGACGGAGTTTGGCCATCATCATTCCTGTGTTTCAGTTCCTTTGTGCAGCTGGAAGAAGGTACTCTGGAATGCAAAGCCTTGCAAAATACCTACTACTACCACTACTATGAAGACAACTATTGCTATTGTCAGTATTATTTGCATTACTGGAGTTCTTTAACTATTCATAATCCTTTAACTATGGGGACTCCAACTTCTGCCAGTGAAGCCCTATTGGAGTTGAGTCACCTAAATGGAAAGAGTTCAGGATTTGTTGTCTGGAGGTGAATTAAAATCCTGATTCTACCACTAACCAAAGGAGGAGACCCCAAATTACAAAGGTCTGTTGAAGGAGAACAAGAGGGTTAAGAAGACACTGCAGTTCAGATTCCCCAAGAGTAATACCTAGGCAAAGCTTGGCCCCTTATTACCAGCTGGTCAACAAGATATTTACGTATCAGCAGCATCTGGGGAAGCAAGTTCCCAGCCCCAATCAAATGAAACAAACTCCACACCCAGCACCTTGCAAATGAAGTCAAGAGGCTGCCCCACTGCACCGCCTCAGGACTCTCCATGCATGTCAAATGGGCCCTGTGGCCAGGTGTGAGTTCCCCAAGAAGGTACTAGGATGGGTCAGGTCAGAAGAGCCCATACGATCAGAAGAGGCCCCAAAGTCAAGGAATCCCTGATCCCTTGTGTCTTCTTCAGCCTCTCAGAAACTGCATGACTGGAAAAACCAGGACAGCACAATGGAAGTGCTGAGTCTTGAAGCTCCAAAGGAGCAGGTGCGAGCTTGCTGACCAGGCCTGCCTGCAGCTCCCCGTCATCACCCGTACAGGGAGCTCATGGTTTCTGTAAGAGACAAAGCCACCCCAGCTTGGGTGGAAATTGTCAGTCAAGGCCTGACCTCCCTCCTCCTCCCAAAGCCACTGACCAGGCAGAATCTGTGGCTTTCTCTGATAGAAGAGGGTGCCCACTACACCATTAAAATAAAAACAAGTACATTCAAGGGACTTCCCTGGCAATCCAGCAGTTAAGACTTCAAGCTTCCACTGCAGAGGATGCAGGTTCAATCCCTGGGCAGAGGAGCCTGACGGGCCACATAGTCCATGGGATCGCAGAGAGTCGGACATGACTAAAGTGACTTAGCAAGCAAGCAGGGAACTAAGATCCCGCATGCCCCGTGGTGCAGGAAAAAAAGGAAAAAAGTACATACGATATGGACTGGGAGTTGGGGGGCAAGCACATAATAAGAGATGGAGGCATTGTGGCCCATCGCACGACCCAGGATGGCCAAAATAATACCCTTTTCTGGTTCTCCTCCTACTTCTCCACCATCTTTAATGAACACTGGCTTAATTACAAGGAGCCTTATCAGACTGCGAGTGAATCTGAATCTTTGTGTAGTCTTTTTGATTTTTACATGAAGGGTTTCAGAAAAAGTCTAAATTTTTTTTCTGAATGGGGTGGTCCTGATTTGGTGCCTGGTTCTCATACTGTCTCTGGTATGTTTGGGCTTAAGGCTGGTACAGGGACTCAGCTGCAAAGGGACCTGGTGAACTGACTGGTGCCAACCTGGAGCAGGACACTGGTACATGAAACACCCTTCCGAGCGTCAGAACTGCCTGCAGAAAGTACATGCTGACTTCACAGGCAGTGATTGCCCCATCACTGGGAAGATACAAGGCAACGCTGGGCGAATAACTGGTGGAGAGGTTGTAGAAGAACAGCATGAATCTGAGGGGTCTTCCCCAGCCCTGAGCCCATGATTCTGTGTCTCTTACAGCCTCTCTACTTAAGATGTACTCCTCTGCTCAAGTTCTGTGAGCCCTTGCCACTCTCAGGATCCATTTCTTTGGCAGAGAGGATTGTGCCAAATGGCAGCAGAAGTCTGCTTTCTCTCTGTGGGTGATTCCTCCCCAGTGGCAGGCAACACTTCCCTTATTCTTCTCCCTGATCTAAATACAGCTAGGGTTTAGTCCAAGGAAGGGTGTTTTGTTTTGTTTTTAAGCCTTGTTATCCTCCGAGAAATAAATAAAGAGGGTATGAGTAAGCAGAAAAGGCAGGGATCCAGGTAATCTTCAGCATTCCCCCAGGGTTTCACTTCCCAGGGAGATACCCAGTTGGATCACTCTAGGCTCTCCCTAAATATGTCATGTTCCACTGAGAGAAGAGGGGTCCTATGACTCCACCCTGCAGCAAAAGTGACCAACTGCTAGGGCAAGAGGCCTTTCTGGCTGAGGACAGCAAGAGTACAGCCCAGCTACCAGCTACCAAGCTGCTGACTCCAAAAAGAACCAGTAGTCATCCACCACACCCTACCACCATAAAGTGAAGTGAAGTTGCTCAGTCGTGTCCGACTCTTTGCGACCCCATGGACTGTAGCCTATCAGGCTCCTCCATCCATGGGATTCTCCAGGCAAGAATGCTGGAGAGGATTGCCATTTCCTTCTCCAGGGGATCTTCCTGACCCAGGAATCGAACCCAGGTCTCCCACCTTGCAGGCAGACGCTTTAACCTCTGAGCCACCAGGGAAGCTCTCCACCATCATAAAGGATTTAGACAATTCTAGAATATGTACAACTTCTCAAACGTTGGTTAGAATTCTTTTTTTAACCTCTTCCAAGTTCCCGGTAGGAATTAGCAGTAAAACCTTAAAATGTAAAAGCCCTACTTATCTGCTTTAAGAGACAGGAAGACATTGTCCCACTTGAAGGCTAATTTTAGTAGGGAGAATTCCAAGGGATAGAGTAGAACTTAAAGACAAACACTACAGAAGGCACTCCAGAGCTCAAGACTCAGACGCCCGGCTGCACCAGTTGAAAGGAGTGGAATCACATATACCTACATCCACCAAGTCCTACTTATCTCTGAACTGTTCCTGATGCGCTAGAATGGCCCTCAGATAGCCACTGCACCATGAGCTACGTGGCTCCACCCCCTGGCCATCAACGATTGGAAGACAAGGACACGTGACCAACATGAGCCAATCCATGTCCCACTCAAAAATGTGAACTGAGGATCAGAGCTGGGAGTGGAAAGCTGAGTCGGCTAAGAGCGCTTCGGTGCTCTTGGGCCAAGGGCAGTATCACCTGTGATCAGGTGAGAAATGTAAATTCTTGCTGGGCACTGGGCCCAACAAGATGATCACCCAACCAGGTGATTCTGATGTTGACAAAAGTTAGAGAATCTTTGCCCTAGAAGAGAGGAAGCCCAAGAATTCTTACTGCTAAATCCCTCTCTCAACCGACTTCTGTGAGGCATTTGAATATATTTCCAATACGCTACTTCAAAGTGGTTTCTTTTCACTTGCAACCAAGAGAACCTTAGCTAATACGGCTGCTTGAGCCTGAGATCAAAGAGGTAGACCTCCATCCCCCAAGTCATCACCACCACCTCCCCGTCCTGGTACCCATCCTCATTCCCACTCCAGCCCAACCCCACACCTTTCCCCCCTCATAGTTCTTTGTTGTCGTTCAGTCACTCAGTCACGTCTGACTCTTTTGTGACCCCATGGACTATAGCCCGCCAGGCTCCTCCGTCCATGGGATCTCCCAGGCAAGAACACCAGAGTGGGTGGCCATTCCCTTCTCCAGGGGGCCCTCCTGACCCAGGATCGAACCCAAGTCCCCTGCATTGGCAGGTAGATTCATTACCACTGAGCCACTTGGAAATCCCACCAAAGTTCTTTAGATTTGCTTTTTAGTTCACTTGCTTTTTTCAGTTCACATTTTTTCCTATCCTTTACCACCTCAACCTAGAATCTGAGATGTTACTATAACACCTTTGTTGCAGGAAGAGGGACCGCTGCCAGGGCCCAAAAGGGGGCTCTTATCTAACGCTCAGAAATGAATCACCTGAGGAGATACATGTGCTGATAAAGCAAGAGACTTTATTGGGAAGGGGCTTCCAGGCAGAGAGCAAGAGGGTAAAGGAAACCGGAAGAACTGCTCTGCCACATGGCCCACAGTCTAAGGTTTTACGGTGGTGGAATTAGTTTCCAGATTGTCTCTGGCCAATCATTCTGACTCTGGGTCCTTCCTGGAAGTGAATGCATTGTTTAGTCAAGATGGATTCCAGAGAGGAGGATTCTGGGAGGTGGTGGGACACGTGGCCTCTCCTTTCCTGAATTCTTCCAGTTGGTGATGGCTTATTAGTTCCATGTTCCTTACTGGGACCTCCTGTCATAAAATAACTCACGCAAATAGTTACTAGGGTGCCTGACCAGGGTGGGCAGCTTCAACCAGTGTGTTTCCCCTAACAACTTGATTTCTCCTCTTTTCAGTTCAGTTCAGTTCAGTTCAGTCCCTCAGTTGTGTCTGACTCTTTGTGACCCCATGGACTGCAGCACGCCAGGGCTCCCTGTCCATCACCAACTCCCGGAGCTTACTCAGACTCATGTCCATCACATCGGTGATGACATCCAACCATCTCATCCTCTGTCGTCCCCTTCTCCTCCCACCTTCAATCTTTCCCAGCATCTGGGTCCTTTCCAGTGAGTCGGTTCTTCACATCATTAGTCAATACAATAAGGGCTAGGCTCTTCACAGAGTCTCCCTCTGCTTTTTAAAGCACAGGCATCCTCTGTTTTCCCCCAGGAATGCATTTCTCTTTCATTTGCCTTTATGGAGAGGGAAGCTTCTCTCACAGTGGCACCCAGGGTCACACAGTAAGTAAGGGGCACATTCAGACACCAAACCAAGTCTACTGCTGCTGCTAAGTCGCTTCAGTCGTGTCCGACTCTGTGCGACCCCATAGACGGCAGCCCACCAGGATCCCCCGTCCCTGGGATTCTCCAGGCAAGAACACTGGAGTGGGTTGCCATTTCCTTCTCCAAAGTATGAAAGTGAGAAGTGAAAGTGAAGTCGCTCAGTCGTGTCCGACTCTTAGTGACCCCATGGACCGCAGCCCACCAGGCCCCTCCATCCATGGGATTTTCCAGGCAAGAGTACACAGACTGCAAAATTCTGTTCATTCCACTCTATCATGGCTTTCCATCTGCAAACTATCTACTTAATCCTCCTTCCTTCCCCTGAGTGAGGAGCAGGGACTGAACTGAGGGCCTCCCCATCCCTCTCCCAATCTAAAGACTGTGTTCTGCAAAGCAACAGATTCTGTCCTTCATTTCCCCACCCTCTTTTATGGCAGTGTGTGTGTGTATGTGTGTGTGTACCAGTATGTGTGTATGTGAGTGTCAATAATAAGTCCCATTCTAAACAGCTGTTGGTAAGGCCATTTGTTTGCACGTCCAGAGAACCTAGGGAAGGTTAAGTTTATAATCCCGAGGCACATTTTCCACAAGATAGAAGAGTGATCTGGCACTTCACACAATCTTCTCTTTTGCTCTATGTTGTTTTTCCGAATTATCCCTAGTTCCCCCACTTTGAAAATCTGCTGAAGCAGGCAAAGCCCTCCTGCAAGATCTTTACAAGAGAAGCCCTTAGCAACTATAGTATCCACGTCATTTTTGGTGCTAGGGAGACATTAGGGGCTCTGAACCTATGCAATCATCTGTGGCTCACACCAGTGGTAGGACTTTTACTGGGATCAAGTTCTCAAACAGACTCCTAGGCATCTCCTGGACTCACATTAGGCTAATGAGTCTCCCTTGATGCCACTCCTCTCTACCCAGATGCTCCAAGACTTTTCCTCCTTTTCGATTTCTGTCAGTTGCTTCTCATCATGTTTTACCGATTGTTGTCAATGGCATGGGCACAGCATTTTTTTTTTTTTTTTTTTGCCAGTTGCCGGTTTCACTCTTGGTCCTTCACAATCATGTTACTGTCAAAAAATATATATATCCCATTTTCACTTGCAACATCCGTTTTCTCACCACTTTCAATTTTTGAAATTATTATTCCACTTCGGTTTCCATCGTAACCATATGTCTCTATTAACTAACATTTTCAATGCATTCCCACTCACTGCTTCTCTACTTATCAGTCATGATGATAGCAACGTTTGTAAAACACCTTCATTCTAAGAACAAACACAGCAAACAAGCCCTAACAAATCAAGTGACAAGCAAGTGCAACTGCTCTCGCCATCTGTTGGTGGCAGGAAGAGCTGAAGTGCTTTTGCTGTGGAGCAAGGGTCAACAAACCTTATTTGTAAATAAAGTTTTATTGGAACATAACTCTGCCCAGATATTTATTATTGTATTTGTTAGCTTCTGAGCTACAATGGCAGAATTGGATAGCTAGTGACAGAAACCATGTGGTCCTCAAAGCCTAAATTATTTATGATCTTTGTAGAAAAAGTTTGCCAGACCCTGCTTTGAGCACTTGTGGGAATTAATCAATTTAACGTTTGCAAGGAAGGAATATGCAGCTTGAGTTTACACATGACTCAAGTAGATGGTCTTCATGATGTTCATTTACATGAGAGCCTTTCAGTTGTTCACTCAGTCTTGTCAGACTCTTTGCAACCCTATGGAATGCAGCACACCAGCCTTCCATGTCCTCCACTATCTCTCAGAGTTTGCTCAAACTCATGTTGATTGAGTCAGAGATGCCATCCAACCATCTCATTCTCTGTCGTCTCCTCGTGCCCTCAGTCTTTCTCAGCATCAGGGTCTTTTCCAATGAGTCAGTTCTTTGCATCAGGTGACCAAAGTATCGGAGCTTCAGCTTCAGCATCAGTCCTTCCAATGAGGAAGGACTTGATTTCAATTCAAGGTTGATTTTTTTTAGGATTGACTGGTTTGATCTCCTTGCTGTCCAAGAGACTCTCAAGAGTCTTCTCCAGCATCACAGTCTGAAAGCATCAATTCTTTGGTGCTCAGCCTTCTTTATGGTCCAACTCTCACATCCATACATGACTACTGGGAAAACCAAAGCTTTGACTATACAGACCTTTGTGGGCAAATGATGTCTCTGTTTTTTAATATGCTATCTACCCTGTCTAGACCTTTGAGAGAATTCACCCTAAGAAGGGACCAAACCCAAATAGCTTGAGCCAGTCAGAAAGTTTAAGTCAGTGCCCAGAAGAGAATGTGTCATTACTAGGTATCAGTTATAAACCCAACCCATCCTGAGCTCATTTCCATGGGTGTCTTGGGGGGGAAGAGGGCTTGTCTTAGTCCAATATAGTCTAATTAATGCCATGTAACAAGTCACCTCAAAACTCAGTGGCACACAGTCATAAGCATTTATTGCTCAAGCCAGCATCTGCAGGTCAACTAGGGAGGTCTAGCTGACCTAGAGCCACAGGTGCCTCAGCCACAGGTCTGCTCTGTCTGCTTCTGTCTCCCATGTTTCTCATTTTTCCGGGACAATGATCCATGTTGGAGGGCATGTTCTTTTCTGACAATGGCAACAGCCCAGAAAGGAAATCCAAATGAACAAGCACACTTCAAGCCCTTCTCTGTTGTACATCTGCTAACACCCCCATTATCCAAAGCATGTTACATGGTCATGCCCAGCATGAATGGTTGGGAAATACACACCTCTCATGGAGGTTTGGAAGAAGGAAGTAAATATGTGCTGAACAACAAGATACCTAAGTAAAGCCTGCAAGAACTGCTTCATCATACTCTGCAGAATTCGGAGATGTTTCCAAGACAGTGCAGCAGAAAGGATGAGGAGGCTTTCTCCTTTTCTCTCCACCTTCACTACAGACCAGCATTCAGCTTTGGCACTCAGGCTGTGTCCCTTGAAAGATGACAGCAATGAAAGAGCCCTGTGAAGCCATGAGGGTGCGTGGTGGCCTCTGCTGGGCCTGGCAGACCAGCAGCAGAACTCGATAGACCGCCCAGGAGTACAGAGGGAGAGGCTGCAGTGCCTGAAGTTTCCAGCACCTAGAGAGCAGCTGTGGCATCTGCAGGGGTTGGCCATGCCCAGTGGAGCAGCAGCACCCCCTAGAGGAGAACATGGGACTCAGCGAAACAACTGCATGCCAGTCCAGAAACAGCAGGGGATTCTCAGGAAACAGTGAGATGTTTGTACAGGAGGCTAAGGTTGGGGGGTGTGGGCAGAGGGCGGTGGGAGGGCGGGGGGGTGCAGCACAAGATAGTGAAATCTGACTCACCTCATTTATACCCACAGGCTGATGGAGGCTGGAGAAATTGATATTATACAAACTGGAATATCTAACTTTAAATCCCAGGCCCCTAAGAGCAGAGAACAGATTCCCTTAAACACACACACACACACACACACACACACACACACACGCCCCCGGAGGTCCCACCCATTAGAAAGAAAAATGAAAGTGAATTCGCTCAGTTGTGTCCAACTCTTAGCAACCCCATGGACTGTAGCCTACCAGGCTCCTCCGTCCATGGAATTCTCCAGTCAAGAGTACTGGAGTAGGTTGCATCTCCAGGGGATCTTCCTGACCCAGGGATGGACCCCGGGTCTCCCGCATTGCAGGCAGATGCTTTACTATCCGAGCCACCAGGAAAGCCCATTAGAAAGAAGCAGGAACATTAGATTCTCATAGAATTTCCTTCCTTCCTTCGGTAGACTCATCAAACATAGATTCCTACTTATTCTAAGACAAGCCAATGAGCTGTGATAAGCCTGTGCCTGAAGGCAGAGCAGCCTTCATCCTGGAGTGTCTGAAGAAGGCGCTGGAATGCCTCTTTATGGCAGAAGCTCCTCCTTGCTCTCCATCTGTCCAGCCCCACCAGGGCTTGGAGCTGGTGATCATTAAGCAGTAAGCACAGTCCTAATGGTGGCTAATGGTGGGTTTAAGTACTCATTACCGAAGAAACTCCCGGGGTTGGCTGACTTACATGTATCGAGTGGTCCTGCAAACTCATAGAACTACTCCTCCTGATGAGAAGATTGACTAAATGCTGAATCTGAGCCTAGGAAATGGCTGGGGAGAGGAAGGGGACCCCACTAGTGCCCTCTGTGAGGGCCCGGTGTGAAAGTACAGCCAACTTTGCTGGGATTTCAGTTAGACTGGCAGCCCTGGAGGAGTTGAAGAGTTAAGGTACCATCAGTAGTTAATACTAGGGACTTCCCTGGCGATCCAGTGTTTGATTCCATGCTTCCTCTGCAGGGGGCACAGGTTTAATCCCTGGTCAGGGAACTAAGATCCCCACATGCCACATGACCAGAAACATAAAAAATAAAAACTCCATGCCCGTGGTGATAGCTACACAACTCTGTAAATATACCAAAAATTATTGAATTGTGCAAGTAAAGGAAGTGAATTGTATGGTATGTAGATTATAACTGAATAAAAAAATTTTTTTCAATAAGGAAAACAATAAAATTTTCAATTTTCAAAAATTCAAAAAAATTTCAAAAAGACTTAATAATGAGGCTGCCAGGCTGGTCTTGATCACCTCTACGGCATCTCTGTCATCATCCGCAGGACACCCCGGTGTCCATGCTTACCCAGAACTGCCCTGCCTGCCTTAGAAAGTCCTTCTGCTCACGGTTCCCTGCCCTCTGGCTCTCTCCCACCTGCCTCCCACCACTACTTGGACATTCTCCATCCCAGTAAGGACCACACATCTCTCCCAGGTATTTAAGCCAGAAAGCCAGAGTCCTAAGAGCCAATCTAAGTACCTTCCTCTCCCTTGAACCCCTGCCAATCCATCACCAAATCCTACTGATTCTCCCTCCTAAATGTTTCTTCAATCTGCCCGCCCTCTGCATCGTCCTTCTCCAACTTCCCATCACCTCTTGCCTGGACTGCTTTGGTGGCCTCAACGTCAGGGACTCTGTTGTATCCATCTTTGTATCTCAAGGGTTGCACTTGCATCTGGCACAAGATGAGAAGATGAGGAAAGGTTTGCTGAATGAATGAGTGAATGAATGACTGAATAAGAGGGCCCAAATCTGTACATGCGTAATTATCCTCAGCTTCCCTTTCCTTCTCAGGACTAGCTGTATGCATTTGGACTAGTCATTACTCTGAGCTTGTTCCCTCATCTGTTAGAGATAACACCATCTCAGGCAGAGGCGCTATAAAGATGAAAAGAAATAATACTAAAAGAACTTTTTGCTGCTAATAGTAATCTGAGAAACAATCAAGCAGGCTTTTTCTTCCTTCTCTGGTGAGAAACTTAGAAGAGGCTGTTATTGGCATTGGCTCAGAGGCTCAAGACATCTGGGCTGAGACCTGTATAATATCTTGGCCTTTTCCTTGTGATTAGCTCACGGTTACAAAATGGCAGCTGTACCTCCAACATCAGCCCACATTCCAAGTAAAAAGAGGAGGAAATGCCAAAGGCAAACAGCAGAAAAGATGAATGCCAACTCCATCCACTCCTTGAAAGAGCTCTACACACTTTCAATTTGGTTAAGAAGTAGAGCTTTGGACCAGACAGCAAACATTGGCTTGAATGGCTGTATCAGTCAGGGTTCTTGGTTGCAGACACTGGAAACATCTTTGGCTCTATTAATTGTTTTAAAAGAATTTCTTAGAACTCTATTGAAGTCTCACAATTAGGAAACTAGAAGCTGGGGCTGGAAAATAAGTCAAAACCAAGGGCTCCCCCAAGGGCCCAACATGAGAAATGATCTGGCCGGGATGCTGCGGCCACCAGAGCAGGACACGGCTGACATTAGCCGCAGCTGTGCCACGTTTGGACACCACCACAGCTGCAACAAGTCAATTCCCAGCCATGGTTCTTTTTTGCATAATTTGCTCCATTTTCAAAATCCTGGGCAGAGCAACCAACAAGCCAAGCCCATATAATATGGGCTTGGCTCAGTAAATGAGGGAACAAGCTCAGTAAAGGGTCTTGGTAGGAACTGGGTGATTGAAGAATTTAGTAAAGAGCCTATTTACAAAGAGGAGGGGAGGGTATAGGGAAACCACAGGAATGGTTCAGCATTCTGTTTGTAATGGCCTGGTACCATGATACACCTGAACAGGCAAAGGAAGAGAGTGGTTACTGAAACCCAGAAAATTCTTAGAGAGATGGAGGGCCATCTACAGGGCTGTGACCTTAGGGAGAGGAACATAGTCCATCAGCCCAAGGGATCCAGCAGAGAGGGGCATAGAAAAATAAATACTCCCACCTCACTCTCTTCTCTAGCTCTCTCCTTCCCCCATGCATGTGAACGAGTGCCTTCTGCAACACCAAGCACACTCAACCAGAGCCCAGAGAGCAACAGGCTCATTGATGTAGTTGAGAGAGGTCAGCCTCTGGGAGCACAGAGCAGAGCAGGGCAGGGTGGCAAAAAGATCTGAAGAAGCAAAGATATCTGGAAAGAGCCACTCTTTTTACCTCCTTCCATCCACTCTTGCCATTCTTCGGGATCAAAAGTTCAGAAGTTCATGTATTCAATACAGGGAACAACCGAAGTCCAGCTCCCCTATATTGTTGCAGGGTGACGTCATTTCATTCAAACTCTCTATTGAAACCTAAGGTTTAGCCACAAGTGTTTTTCATGTGAGGTAGTACAAGAGAAAGAAGAAAAGTGGACGGGGGCAGAAATTAACATAAAATTTAGCTGCTACCATGCAAGCTTTTGGAGAAGGCAATGGCATCCCACTCCAGTACTCTTGCCTGGAAAATCCCATGGATGGAGGAGCCTAGTAGGCTGCAGTCCATGGGGTCGCTAGGAGTCGGACACGACTGAGCGACTTCACTTTCACTTTTCACTTTGCTGCATTGGAGAAGGAAATGGCAACGCACTCCAGTGTTCTTACCTGGAGAATCCCAGGGACAGGGAGGCCTGGTGGGCTGCTGTCTATGGGGTTGCACAGAGTCGGACACAACTGAAGTGACTTAGCAGCAGCATCCAATCTTTTATAGATGGAGACCTAAGTCAGTAATCACAGTGACCCAGTTCCACAGCTAATCCATGTTCCCTTGGCCTCTAAGAATACCCTGAATGGTTGGGGTTTATTGCCTGGTAGGATTACCTGATCCTCCTTCCTTTTAAATCTGAGCCCCCGGTGGTCTTGTCTTTACTGAGTTGCCATAGTTTCACATTGATCAAGACTACTGGGCAAGACCAGACAGTAAATACTTTAGGCTTTGAAGGCCAAAGGTTGTCTGTTGAAACTACTCAATTCTGCCTTTGTAGTGTAAAAGCAGCTATAGACAACACAATCAAACAAGCATAGCTGTGTTTCAATGAATCTTTACCTGCAGAAATCTTAATTTGAATTTCATAGAATTTTTACGTATAACAAAATATTCTTCTTTTGAATTTTTCAACTATTTTAAAATGTAAATGTCATTCTTGGCATCATAGTCATACACTTCCCTGGTGGTTCAGATGGTAAAGAATCTGCCTGCAGTGTGGGAGATCTGGGTTCAGTCCCTGGGTTCAGAAGATCATCTGGAGAAGGGAAAGGCTACCCACTCCAGTATTCTTGCCTGGAAAATTCCATGGACAGAAGAGACTGGCAGGCTACAGTCCCTGGGGCTGCAAAGAGTTGGACACGATTGAGCAACTAACACTAACAGATTAACACATACAAAAACACACAGGGGACTAGATGTGACTGACCAGTGTAGTTTGCTGACCCCTGGGGTAGACTATTAACACCACTCGCAGGGTTCAAGCTGGAGCGTTCAACTCCAAATTCCTGGAGAACACCTCCCTGTGGATGAATCTTGCCTGAAGAAACTATTCAAACCTTACATTCCTCCTGTCCTACATCTCCTGCTAGTGGTCCCCAGTGGCCAAACTACTTCCTGGGACACAGACAGGGTGGGAAGCAGATTAAGGAGGGGTTGCTGCTGCTGCTGCTGCTGCTAAGTCACTTCAGCCATGTCCAACTCTGTGCGACCCCATAGATGGCAACCCACCAGGCTCCCCCATCCCTGGGATTCTCCAGGCAAGAACACTGGAGTGGGTAAGGAGGGGTTGAGGGTAGCTTAAAGTCAGGAGACAGGAAAATGGAGCTCCCTAGAGGGGGCACTGCCTCACGAAAGAAAGAGATGGAGTATTGCAAAACTTTTAATGTCAATATCTGCTACAGTGGTTATTTTCATCAAGCATCAGTTGAGCTTCAAAATGTCATATTGATGCAACCCAAATTTCACACAGACTGAATTTACAAATGCTTGCTGCCACCGCAGAATCAAGATAGAAAGATAGTCCCCTATATGCCCAGGGAGTGTTCACAAATGCCTGGTCCCTGCAGAACTCCCAGGCCACCAGCACCGCTGGTGACTTCAGACATGCGTGCATGTGTGAGCCTTTGTCCCACTGCAGCGGGAGGAGTAGTCCAAGGTTCAGCAAAGCCAAAATGCCATCAATTCCCAGTGTGAACTGGGTACCATTTCATTTTCCCTGGGCACTCAACAAAGCCAAAGTCCTAACACTGATGGCAGTGCTTTCCACCCGAGGGGACTCCTTGACAAGCGGTTCACTAGGAATGTTGACCAGCCATCGAGGCTAGTGCTAGACCCAAGGGCATGGTGGAGAACCCAAGCTGTGAACAACCTTGTATACACATACCTCACACTCAGCACACAGTCACCATGATCACACCTGTACATCTCAGAGGTTCCCCAGATAGCCCACCACGAGCAATTCTGCATACACACTCATACACAAATACAGATGTGTGTATCTTTCTTTAAAATAGAACTGAGCTTCAGAAAACTCCTTTAACTATCTACATGGAAAGCTCAGGGGTCTGTGTGGGAGCCAGGCTGGGTGAGAGCAGGAATCTTGAAATCAGCCATAAATGGAGTGGAGGAAGACAGGTTTAGCCTAAAGCTGTTTTATGCCTCTCACAACAGCTATTGACATCTCAGAAGTTAGGAAGTGAAGAAAGGAGCAGCTTGTACTATCCACTTACCAGAATGGCTATCTGGAAGTGAGTTTCCCAAAAAAAGAGAGAGAGAGAGAGAGATATAAAGAAGTGTCCTCAGAGATGGGCTACAAGGAGCTGTCTGGAATGAAGACATCTCTGATGCTGGACACACCCAAATCTGGGTTCCAACACTGCTCTAATAAGCTGTGTCACCTTGGGCTCACCTCTCCGAGTTCAGTTTTCCAGGTTTATAAACAGGCTTCAGTGAGCTAGCCTGCAGGAAGTAGCTGGAGCAATGCCTGGCATACAGTAGGCACTCTACAAGCGCTATTTCTCTTCTCTCCCGTGAAACCGCTTCTCCCAGAAATGCTGAGCCTTATCTCCCACACTGTGACCACTCCCTGGCCATTCTATCATAATTTCATTTCTGTTCCTGAGTTGATTCATCTCAGGATAGCGGATCTGCCTTCGCCCCTGGTATTTTGGGTCCCTGGCTAATTCTGGGCTCCAGGCTAGAATTTCCTTTTCTGTCTCTATCTCCTCCTGTGAGCCTCTTTTGCTCACCCCACCTCCTGCCTTAAGTCCAGCCTACCTTTTTCCTGTTTCTTTCTGCCCCACCTCTTCCCTGCCTTCATCCTTCCTTCCTTCCTTCCCTCCTGCCTACAATAGCTATAGAAAATCTGCCTCTTTTCCAGTCCCGTGCCAGGCAGGCAGCCTGAAGGGTCCTCCTAGAAACAAGACAAATGCAGTCTGCGATCTTAAGGGCCTTCGGTCAGGCAGGAGAGACAGACAATGAACAAATACACAACGGGATGCTTCCACGGAAGTGTTAGCCGGGGCATCAAGAGACAATAGTTCTCATATTTCAAAGGAGGTACTAAACCATATGCAAAGGAGGTAGGCTGTCAAAGCCAGCATCACATTCACGTATATGGACAGGTCAGAAGTTGGACTGGAGGGAAATACTTTAGCAAAGAATTTTTTGAGATAAGCTAAAGACAACATAAAAAGGGGTGAATCGCACCCCTTCACTAGTGTAGGAGTGGGAGGCTATGTTCAGTTCAACTCAGTTCAGTCGCTCAGTCGTGTCCGACTCTTTGTGACCCCATGGACTGCAGCATGCCAGGCTTCCCTGTCCATCACCAACTCCCAGAGCTTAATCAAACTCGTGTCCATCCAGTCGGTGATGCCATCCAACTGTCGTCATCATCCTCTGTCATCTCCTTCTCCTCCTGGCTTCAATTTTTCCCAGCGTCAGGGTCTTTTCCAATGAGTCAGTTCTTCCCATCAGATGGCCAACATATTGGAGTTTCAGCTTCAGCATCAGTCCTTCCAATGAATATTCAGAACTGATTTCCTTTAGGATTGACTGGTTTGATATCTTTGCAGTCCAAGGGAATCTCATTTTAGGAATCAGTGAACTAAAATGGACTGTAGTGGGTGAATTTAACCCAGATCACCATTATATCTACTACTGTGGGAAAGAATCCCTTAGAAGAAATGGAGTAGCCATCATAGTCAACAAAAGGGCCCAAAATGCAGTACTTGGATGCAATCTCAAATGACAGAATGATCTCTGTTCATTTCCAAGGCAAACCATTCAATATTACAGTAATCCAAGTCTGTGCCCTGACCAGTAATGCTGAAGAAGCTGAAGTTAAATGGTTCTAGGAAGACCTACAAGACCTTTTAGAACTAACACCCAAAAAAGATGTCCTTTTCATTATAGGGGACTGGAATGCAAAGGTAGGAAGTCAAGAAATACCTGGAGTAACAGGCAAATTTGGCCTTGGAGTACAAAATGAGGTATGGCAAAGGATAACAGACTTTTCCCAAGAGAATGCACTGGTCATCACAAACACCCTCTTCCAACAACACAAGAGAAGACTCTACACATGGACATCACCAGATGATCAATACTGAAATGAGATTGATTATATTCTTTGCAGTCAAAGATGGAGAAGCTCTATACAGTCAGCAAAAACAAGACTGGGAGTTGACTGTGGCTCAGATCATGAACTCCTTATTGCCAAATTCAGACTTAAATTTAAGAAAGTAGGGGAAACCACTAGACCATTCAGGTATGACCTAAATCAAATCCCTCATGATTATACAGTGGAAGTGAGAAACAGATTCAAGGGATTAGGTCTGATAGAGTGCCTGAAGAACTGGATGGATGGATGGAGGTTTGTGACATTGTACAGGAGGCGGTGTCAAGATCATCCCCCAGAAAAAGAAATGCAAAAAGGCAAAATGGTTGTCTGAGGGGGCCTTACAAATAGCTGAGAAAACAAAAGAAGCAAATGGCAAAGGAGAAAAGGAAAGATATACCCATTTGAATGCAGAGTTCCAAAGAATAGTAAGGAGAGATAAGAAAGCCTTCATCAGTGATCAATGCAAAGAAATAGAGGAAAGCAACAGAATGGGAAAGACTAGAGGTCTCTTCAAGACAATTAGAGATACCAAGGGAATATTTCATGCAAAGACGGGCACAATAAGGGACACAAATGGTAAGGACCTAATAGAAGCAAAAGGTATTAAGAAGAGGTGACAATAAACAGAAGATTTTCATGACCCAGATAATCACGATGGTGTGACCACCAACCTAGAGCCAGACATCCTGGAATGTGAAGTCAAGTGGGCCTTAGGAAGCATCACTATGAACAAAGCTAGTGGAGGTGATGGAATTCCAGTTGAGCTATGTCAAATCCTAGAAGATCATGCAGTTAAAGTGCTGCACTCAATATGCCAGCAAATTTGGAAAACTCAGCAGTGGCCACAGGACTGGAAAAGGTCAGTTCTCATTCCAATCCCAAAAAAAGGCAATGCCAAAGAATGCTCAAACTACCACACAATTGCACTCATCTCACACGCTAGTAAAGTAATGCTCAAAATTCTCCAAGCCAGGCTTCAGCAATATGTGAACCGTGAACTTCCAGATGTTCAAGCTGGTTTTAGAAAAGGCAAGAGGAACCAGAGATCAAATTGCCAACATCCACTGGATCATGGAAAAAGCAAGAGAGTTCCAGAAAAACATCTATTTCTGCTTTATTGACTATGCCAAAGCCTTTGACTGTGTGGATCACAATAAACTGTGGAAAGTTCTGAAAGAGATGGGAATACCAGACCACCTGACCTGCCTCTTGAGAAACCTGTATGCAGGTCAGGAAGCAACAGTTAGAACTGGACATGGAACAACAGACTGGTTCCAAATAGGAAAAGGAGTACACCAAGGCTGTATATTGTCACCCTGCTTATTTTACTTATATGCAGAGTACATCATGAGACACGCTGGACTGGAAGAAACACAAGCTGGAATCAAGATTGCCAGGAAAAATATCAATAACCTCAGATAGGCAGATGACACCACCCTTATGGCAGAAAGTGAAGAGGAACTCAAAAGCCTCTTGATGAAAATGAAAGTGGAGAGTGAAAAAGTTGGCTTAAAGCTCAACATTCACAAAACTAAGATCATGGCATCCAGTCCCATCACTTCATGGCAAATAGACGGGGAAACAGTGGGAACAGTGACAGACTTTATTTTGGGGGGCTCCAAAATCACTGCAGATGGTGATTGCAACTTACTCCTTGGAAGGAAAGTTATGACCAACGTGCTGCTCCTCCTGCTGCTACGTCACTTCAGTTGTGTCTGACTCTGTGCGACCCCATAGATGGCAGCCCACCAGGCTCCCCTGTCCCTAGGATCCTCCAGGCAAGAACACTGGAATGCGTTGCCATTTCCTTCTCCAATGCATGAAAGTGAAAAGTGAAAGTGAAGTCGCCCAGTTGTGTCCGACTCTTCGCGACCCCATGGACTGCAGCCCATCAGGCTCCTCCATCCATGGGATTTTCCAGGCAAGAGTACTAGAGTGGGGTGCCATCACCTTCTCCAATGACCAACCTACACAGCATATTAAAAAGCAGAGACATTACTTTGTCAACAAAGGTTCATCTTGTCAAGCTATGGTTTTTCCAGTGGTCGTGTATGAATGTGACATTTGGACTATAAAGAAAGCTGAGCACCAACGAATTGATGCTTTTGAACTGTGGTGTTGGAGAAGACTCTTGAAAATCCTTTGGACTGCAAGGAGTTCCAACCAGTCCATCCTAAAGGAGATCAGTCCTGGGTGTTCACTGGAAGGACTGATGTCAAAGCGGAAACTCCAATCCTTTGGCCACCTGATGCGAAGAGCTGACTCATTGGAAAAGACCCTGATGCTGGGAAAGATTGAGGGCAGGAGGAAAAGGGGATGACAGAAGATGAGATGGTTGGATGGCATCACTGACTCAATATACATGAGTTTGGGTAAACTCCGGGAGTTGGTTGATGGGCAGGGAGGCCTGGTGTGCTGCGGTTCATGGGGTCGCGAAAAGTCAGACATGACTGAGCAACTGAACTTAACTGAACAGACACTAGCAAAGAAATGCTCAAAATTTTCCAAGCCAGACTTCAACAGTACGTGAACCGTGAACTTCCAGATATTCAAGCTGGATTTAGAAAGGGCAGAGGAACCAGAGATGTCACTACTACTGTTCACTGGTGTGTGTTTTTCTCGTCTTCTGGGCACCAGAGATATTGTACCCCATCCACACACACACCCTTGAAATTAAGGATGCCCATATAATTTGCCTTGGCGAATGAATTTCATGGCACTGCACATCCTTCCAGCCCTCTCTTCCCTTATTGCAGTAATTGTAGAAGCATTGTTCTTATTATCTAATTCTATTAAAGTTATTCAAACCATCAATTTACACCAAGTGCTGAGAGAGAAAATATTGATAATATCTGAATGAGTACCTAACATCTAGTTAAGGTAAAAATTATTTTCTCATATGAAGCAAAGATTAAGTTCGCTGAAAATAACTTTTTTCTCCATGCAACATTTTTTAATTGCTGTAACTTAAATACAACATAACATTTACCATTTTAACCATTTGTAAGTGTACAGCTCAGTGATATTGAGTACATTCACATTGTTATGTGAACATCACTGCCCTTCATCCTCAGAATTTTTTGTAGAAGTATTTCTTTTTTAGTATGGAGATGCCATATCTCAAAGCAGCCTGAAATACTGAATCAACACTTGGAGGACAACTGGCCATAAGGGTTGTTGGATCTACAGGGGCTTGAGAGCAGGAAACGAAGTTGTATGGTAGTAAGCCACTTTGGTTGGAGAAGGCAATGGCACCCCACTCCAGTACTCTTGCCTGGGAAATCCCATGGACGGAGGAGCCTGGTAGGCTACAGTCCATGGCGTCGCAAAGAGTTGGACACGACTGAGCGACTTCACTTTCACTTTTCTCTTTCATGCATTGGAGAAGGAAATGGCAACCCACTCCAGTGTTCTTGCCTGGAGAATCCCAGAGATGGGGGAGCCTGGTGGGCTGCTGTCTATGGGGTCGCACAGAATCAGACATGGCTGAAGCGACTTAGCAGCAGCAGCAGCAGCAGCAAGCCACTTTGGTTGGATGGTGTTATCCCAGCCTAGTCTGATTAGCCCATGGATGCTACCTCCTACACCCCAGGTGACAAGAGAATGGCTTTGAGAGACCACTTGTAGAACTTAAGTGGTACCCCTGCAGTTTCACTGGAGATATCCAAATGTCAAGAGGCTGACTGCAGCAGCCTGTAGAACAGAGGAGAGAGCTACAGTTTGGGAAGTAACTTACTCCCAGAGTTCATCGAGCTAAGAAATGACAAAGGCTTAACCAGAATCTGGTTTAAGTCAAGAGCAAGAGTGAGCCAGTGTTGGAAGTCATCTTATGTCCTATCAAAGAAAGAAACCAGAGGCACTGTTGGGTTCCCAGGTGAAAGCAAATAACCAAAATAGAGATGCGTGTGTTCTAGAACAGAGGCTGTAAGTAAAAGATCCCCAGTGATGAGAGAGGCATCTCCAATGGCCCACAGGGCACACAGAAGAGAAAGAGTTTGCTTTTAACCAGTCCAAAGATGGTTGAAACTGATCACTACCACGGAAATGGTCTCTGGTCCCCTTACTTCTTTTGGCACACCTCCATCCCATCCTGGAGGTGTCATACATGGCTAGCAAAATGAGAGAGGAGTGGAAGTACTGGGTGAAGAAAGAGAAAATACAATCTTACATCTCCCTTCCCTAACAGCTTCCAGCCTGCAACAGGGCTCAGTGAGGTAGGGAGAAAGTCACATCTTTAAGGCAAAATTGCAGGGTGGCATATTTTAATCACTAAATTAGAAATAAAGTAGAAACATAGAGAATGCATAAGGTTTTTCTTACCTGATAGCAACCAGAGCTGTCACGGGTCCTGCTGAGTTTTCACTCAGAGGCAGGACAGCTAGCCCCACAGGATGGATCTGAACCGGGACAGTGGGAGACAAAAACGAAGCTGCTTTATGATGACATCCCACAAGTCATGCTTATTCAACATAATGATGCAAATAAATCTACAAATATTTTCTGAGCTCAGCAAAGTCAGGTAAGAGATTTGCCAGGGATGCTGTGACTAAAGAAACTGTATGTGGATCAAAATAGGAAGTGGTCAGCCACAGGCACAGAACAGGAAGAGAACTGTGGCGTATCCACCTGAGCACCATGGTTCAGGCCACTACGTCCCATGGCCTTGATCCTTCCATTTCCAGTGGTTTGTTGGTGTGCAAAGGTAGAGGTTAATTCTTTAGTATGTGTCAGTTCACACCATGCAGCTTTCAAATCACATAATTAAATCCTATTATTCTAATTCCGCATGTGTCAGACGCGATGGAAGTGGTCAGTTGGTTCTCCGCAGCCACCACCATGTCCTTCTACTGGGCACACCTCCACAGGAGAGGCTGAAAAGATTTTTTAGGTACACCTACATTTTCCACACTCCCATGAAGATTGACTCTGGGTAAGAAATAGGTTTCACCGATCAGGAGCACTTAGGTGAGATCGTTTCAGATGAAAGTAAAGCAGGTACTGTCGTCCTGTGACAAGCAGGGTAGAAACACCAGGAGCTTTTTTTTCAAACTATATTTGGCACTAAGCCCATGCACCACAACTATTGAGCCTGTGCTCCAGGGCCCAGGAGCCACAGCTACTGAGCCCACGTGCTGTAATTCGTGAAGCTTGTGTGCCCTGATCCCACGTTCTGCAGCAAGAGGAGCCACCACTATGAGAAGCCCCACAACCAGAGAGTAGCCGCCACTCACCACAGCTAGAGAAAAGCCCACGCAGCAACCAAGACACAGCACAGTCAGAAATAAAGAAATAAAAGCATTTAAAGGACAAAGACCTTGGGGGAAGAGACCACCCAGATCTCTCTGGTGGCACATCAGCTTCATAAATACTTCAACATTCAAACACCCCATAAATCCTTGGCTGCTTCTGTGTTTCCGTATGGCCAGTCCACTCCCGGTAAGACCAGCTCTACCAGGCTCCATTGCCCATGCAGCGATTCTGGAGAAGCTAATCACGATGCTGAAGCTGAAGCTCCAGTACTGTGGCCACCTAATGCAATGAGCCGACTCATTAGAAAAGACCCTGAGGCTGGGAAAGACTGAAGGCTGGAGGAGAAGGGGATGACAGAGGAGGAGATGGTTGGATGGCATTGCCAACTCAATGGACATGGGTTTGAGCAAGCCCTAGGAGATGGTGAAGGACAGGGAAGCCTGGAGTGCCAGTTCCTGGGGTCGCAAAGAGTCGGACACGACTGAGCGACGGAACAACAACAGTCATGTTCTCACATCCCTGTCCTCCTCCTCCTACTTCGCCCTCCTTCGAATAACTCACTACACAGTTAGTGGCTTATCAGCAAACCCTTTCATTTGAGCTGGAAAAGCCCAGCTTTAAGGCATTTCCACCCAGGCATAAGGCTTTCCAAGAAACCGGCATAACACACCCCAAGGTTGTGCCTCTCTCAGCCACAGCAGAGAGTCATGCATCAAAGACAGAGAGTGGGCAGAGACCACCTGGACAGTGTTCTTGCAGTCTCCATATAAGGTCCCTGGAGAGTAGATGATATTGAAGGCAGAACCTGTCCTGTTTGTCTTTACATCCCCAACACCCAGCTCTGGACCATGCAGAGCAGATGCTTAGGGATGCTTTGCTGAGTGAACAGATGAACCAACAACACTTCCATTTCTCTACCTCTTTCCCCACTCTTCTCTTGCCCTTTACATACCAGCCACACAGGATAGCTTTCATTTCATGCTCTCTCTTACCCTCTGCCTTCATATACCCTTTTCCGACTACACTTCATACACATCCATCTTCAAATCACTACTTACACTTCCACATTTTCCAGGAAATTTCCCCAACTGCCTAGACCAGTTTCCCCCAGTAGACAATCCCACATCTCCCTGTACTTTCCACCTCAGTGTCCTCATCACCCCTGAGTGTCATACTTGCCCAAGTGTCTGTCTTTTCCACTATAAAGTAAGCTGCAAGGAGGCAGTAGGCCCCATGCTCTCTAACTATTTGTTGAATGAATGAATAAATGTCTTTTTCAAAGACATGCATTAGGAGTAGGCCCTTCCTCCCAAGAGCTCTCTACCACATTCTCTAATCACAGAGAGTGGAAGGGAGCTCCAGGTTACATCTCTGCCCATGTAGAGGATAGTCCACCTTGGACCTGCCACCAAGTCTGTCATGCTTAATCCACCCCCCGGCCCCCACTGGTCTCTTGGAGGCTAATATTTGTATTATTCTACACTACTAATATGTTTACTACAGCAGTTTCCTTTTGCTTTTTCTCTATTTTCCTTGTGCTGTGTCATTTTTAGCCTTTTCACCCTCTTATGTTTTCTCTGTTTGCTTTATTACTATTTAAAAGGAAGTTCCATTACAAAAAGGCCCAGCCTTAAGCAGTTGATTTATTCTAGGTCAGGAGCACTTAATGTCACTCCCATCTCTACCCATCCCTCCCCAACAGCTAGTGCTACAGAGCCATTTCCTATGTCCAGAGAAGAACTTCTGGTCCAACCCTGGGAGAGTCCCTAGACAATAAGCATATAGGATAGTGAAAAGTTTACCTACCAAAGTCATTACATCTGATCATAAAGGACAGCAAAAGTCCAGGATTTTCTGATCCCAGAGGGTTTAATAAGTCCAGCCTCGAAGTACAGCCCCACTGCCTGTACTTTCATCTGTGTTTCCCCAGAAGCAGGCTCAGGAGCCTTCACCTCTAGAGGGTCAGAAAATGTCTGAGAAGTGGATAAATCAACAAAGAATGAATGAATGAGCAAATGACTCAAAAGAGAATAAACAGATGGATGAATGGATAAATTAATAAGCAGCTGAATAAATAAGATGAATGAATCAATGAGTAAATAAAAGGATAAATAAACAGATGGTACAGGTAGAAGAATGAATAAGTGAAGGAGTGAGTAAGTGAATAAGAGGATGAGTAATTGAGTGAACAAATAAATGAGTGAATTAATAAATAAATTTGAGTGAGGCTTGTAAGTCAGGCACAAACCAGGCATGAATTCCTAGCAGGAACAATAAACCAGTCAGTTCCAGAAAATGAAACTGGATACTAAAAATACAATAAAGAAATTAAAAACAAAACCCATGACAATATGGGAGACATTGATCAGTGCCCAGGATCAATATTCTCCTGGACAAATCTTCAACATGACCTCAGCCCCATTCACTGACTGTCAGTGGAGCTGTAGACATTCTGAAAAAGACAGACTGAGACAGACAGCCTGTGGGTAATGCGAGTCTGTACGCTCAGTCAAGGCAGTGGTTCTGTACCCTAGCTGTGCTTTCAACAAATCATAATACTTGGTCCCCACGCCCTAAGATTCTGATTTACCTGGACTGAGGGCAGATGGCAAGGAGCAGGAGACAGAAAACGGAAGATGCTGCTCCGTCTGGTTTCTTAAAACTCCCACAGGAATCTAAAGTGCAACCAGGGTTGAGAACCACTGCTTCCATAGTAAATGAAATTTTAATGTGGGCACTTGGGTGCAATCATTTAGAAGCCAGTGACATCCTCATGTGACAAAAAAAATATATATATATATATATGTGTGTGTGTGTGTGTGTGTGTGTGTATAGCCTTTCTGCTTTTTTTTTTAACCAAGTAATATATGAAACTTACACCCTCCACTCTACAAGAGTTACTTCATTGCCTACCCTGCCCACAACTTCTGGGAGGGGAAGCTTCGCCATGTTACTCCTCTTCCTGCACCCACACTAGGCTGATTTCTTGGGGATGGACCGTTAGCCTAGAGGCAGAGATCTGGGGATAGAGTTCAGAGTAAGACTCAGGAATAGAGCATAATTCCAAGAAGGGAGAGAGTCAGGGGCAGAGAGGCTCAACGCTATCCAGAATTCATACTACCTAGTCAATAACAATACCTCTTTACATTTTGATGTAGCCACTTTGACACAGTAACATCAATATGGATGAACAAGATATCACCTCGGTCAAAATGTCTTGCTTGGAGATAAGAAGGCAGATGAGCTTTTGCAGCATAAGGAGACAGCAAGATCCCTGGCAACCACCTGGCCGAAGGACAGCAAGAAATCAGGTAGAAATCCTCAAGCCAACTATTTGGGAAGTGAATGCAGTGTTTTTGGTGCCTGGAACCAGAGGCTGGGGAGATGCTTCTCTGCTTCAATCCAGGGTGCATGGAGGCTTCAGCACTGTACTCTGTGCTTCTTTCCTAACTGGGTTGCCTTCATTTTTAGGAAAGTTCTTTTAAGAAAGCCATTCTACTATCTCCATCATGCTAAAGAGGGAAAGATTAATAGGAAAACTGAGCACAGAGAAACTCTCCAGATGCCTTAGGCTGAACAATAGGGGGTTGATGCAAGGCAGGGGTAGCACGTAGGAAATTGCTTGTCTATCCCCGGATTCTCATTGCAGCAGAAGATGAAGGAATGGGGAGGGAAGGAATCTTAGAACTTGAAATTTGCAGGAGGTAAATTTAGGATCAATAAAAGAAAGTGCTCCTTCATGCAGCAGGGAGTAAGCTTATAGAACTCATCCTCCCAAAAGGAGATGCAGCTGGAACATAAAAGTGTTCCTCAAACTCGCAAATATATTTTGGGTTATTGAAAGAAGAGTGAGTGAAGTGAAGTCGCTCAGTCGTGTCCGACTCTTTGCGACCCCATGGACACCAGGCTCCTCCGTCCATGGGGTTTTCTAGGCAAGAGTACTGGAGTGGGTTGCCATTTCCTTCTCCAGGGAACTTCCCAACCTAGGGATCAAACCCAGGTCTCCCACATTCTTGATAGACGCTTTACCGTCCGAGCCACCAGGGAAGAAGAGGGTGATGTTAAGTTGACATCTAGGAGAACAACTCTGTTTTCTCCTAATTTTCCCTTTAGTGTCCTGGACTCAAGCAAGATTCTGCACTGCAGTGACTGTGGAGATAACCTAGAGTGGTGATCCAACGACCTCCTATTTGATCTGGGGTTAACAATTGCCTAGGAAACTAACTTCCTTCCTTTATGCTTCCTTCTTATAAATGCCTGTGACAGACTCCATCTGTTAAACACCTTCTATTTTCTAGCCACTATTACTTTACACCCACTGTTTAATTTAAATCAAGCTTCCAAAAGGCACTTATTGAATTTTTTTCATGATCAATACATTTACTGAGTATTTTTTCTACACATAGAACCACTTTACAAGGTTCTATGGGTAGTGGAGAAATTAAAAGACTCCATCTAGGTCTTTAAAGTATCCATGATACATTTGAGAAGGCAGAATAAATATGCATGATTTATTAAACAATTGACAGATACAGGAAACCTCTAGAAATGATGGATAGATACAGAAAACCACTACACATTTGAGGCATGTAAGATAAGGGATCATTGGGGGCTGAGGACTTAACAATGGTGAGTTTAACAGTTACAGCCAAGTGACTAAGAGCAAAGCCCTGGCTCTAGGTGGGTTGCTTTCAAATCCAGCTGCTCCATTCACTAGCTGTGGCACTGGGGTAAGTGACGCCATCTCTCTGAACCTCAGTTTCTTTACCTGTGTAGTGTGGATGCTAGCAATACCTTTCCTACAGAGTTGTTGCTTAAATTGTGAATCAATGCCTTGAAACCCTTAGAGCAATGCCTGGAACATACTGAGTGTTCAGTAAATGTTCGTTTTCACTGTTTTTATCCCTAGTAAGGACCACCACAAGGAGACAGGTGACCAGAAGGCACATAAAGAACCTCCTCACCTGTCTGGCATGGTCAAGGTGAAATTCAGATTTCTTAAAGAGTCTGCAAAGTGCCAAGCACTGTGCCCTCAGCCTAGTCTTAAATCTCATCTTGTGCCTTTCTCCACTGCTCGTTTTTCTCTAGACACTCTGCCCTTCTCTCTCCTCTGTTCCTTGAGTGCGAGGACGAGCTCTTTTCCACCTCAGAGTTTCACACGCGACTTCCTTCTGCCTGGAGCCTCACTCCCCCCCGCCCCCACCCTTCTTCACATGGCTGGCTCCTTCTCATCCTACAAGTCTAGCTTAAATGTCACTTCCTCGGAAAGGCTTTCTGTTGCCATCTGTATCCGTCAGGGTCCTGGCGGGAAACAATGGCACATCACAGAAGGATGATTCAAGGAGTTTTAATAAAAAGGAGTGTTTATAAAGGCATGGAGCAAGAGAAAGCATGACCACAGGGACAGAGCAGAAACAACCCTCGGCCAGAAGGATGAAGTAGAGGGACAGGGGCTGCAGCCAGTCCAGGGTGATGCCTGCACAGAGAAGCTAGGAGACTCAATATTGCAACCTTATCCTTCTCTCTAATCTCCTGCTGGAGATTTCCTCTGGCAGAACCCACTAGAAGCAGAGAACAAGAGAGCCCTTTTTTTAAAACCCCTTTACTATTATTATTATCATTTTTTATTGTACTGGGTCTTCATTGTTCTCTAGTCACGGCGAGCAGGGACTACTCTGTTGCTGTGCACAGCCTTCTCATTGCGGTGGCCTCTCTTGCTGCCGAACACCAGTTTGAGGTGCACTGGCTACAGGAGTTGCAGCACACTGGCTCAGAAGCTGTGGCTCACAGGCTCTAGAGTGTGGAGGCAGTAGCTGTGATACCCAGGCTTAGTCGTTCTGCAGCACGTGGAACCTTCTAGACCAGAGATCGAACCATGTCCCCTGCATCTTATTGATTTTACCACCAGGTAAGTCCCAAGAGAACTCCATCCCGGTCAGCCTACCAGGGCAGAGACCACGGTAAAAAGGGTGGAGAGAGGGGAGGGCCTAGAGGAGCAAGAGGAAGGCACCAGGCAAGTTTCTCTTGTTACCTTTGAAGTTAAAGCCTTAGTCTTTTCTATATCACAGAACAGTTTATATTTAAGATTCATCTCTAGAACCATGTTGGCTTGATGCACATAGGTAGTAATAACGTCCTAGACTGCATTATGAAGTGCTTATTTTACATCAAGCTCTGTGCTAACAGCTTTATATATTTTATTTCATGTAAGTGACAGAGGCAGGATGTGAACCCAACAAGTTTAGTTCTAGGGCTACACACTTAATGAATATACTACAAAGTCTCTCCAAGCTTGGGTGGAAGGAAATAGGAAGATATTCCAAAGATAGACAGCTAACAAAGACAAAAGATAGCAATAAACAAGTCTCAGACAAGGTCTGGCAGAGTCAGCCCTGGCAGGTGTAGAGAAGCAGAAGGCAAAAGACAAGGGAAAGATTGATTCATAAAACTATCAGGCTAAAGACTTTAGTGTTGGATCCACAGGCAATAGGATGTCGGATGGAATCATAATTACCTGGGGCTGGAGACAGAATGTTCCATGGAGTGGTGTGCAGGATAGTTCATAAGGGAGGGAAAAACAGAGGACCACTTAGGAGACTTCAGGGTGACCCAGGTGACAGGTGACAAGTGACTGAACTTGGAAGATGGCCTGGGGAAATAAAGGGCCCCAGGCAGAAGAACAGAGGGGAGGAGGTGGGTGGGGAGTGGTAGTGGGCAGCCCCATTCGGCCCTGTAATTCTGTTTTTACTCTCAAAGCAAACTATTGACTCAATTCTGTTCTTGCCCCGAACCCAAAAGCTGCTTCTTTTTTCATTTGTCAACTTAAATGGAACAAAAGTCATCAACATCAGTTAATTACCTTGCTGCGGCCTGAAAGGGTCCGTGGACCTGAAAGTCATTAGCCAGGTCTGGTTTTTGGAGTCATTGACCTCCAGTCTCTCTAGGAAACGGAGAGGGAACCTTGATTTAATTGACCTGACTAAAACAACAATTTCTGTGATGACTTTCACGGAAATAGGCCCCTAGCAGAGAGATCTTGGTGACACATTAAAAATTCAAGTGCCTAAAGAGCTTCAACAGTCAACAGGTCCACCACTGGGAACCTGACTTCCCCAGCAGCTTGGCAGGCTCCCAGGGGTGCCAGGTGTACTGCCCTTGACCAAGCGGGAACAGCCCACCCAGGTCACCTTGAAGTTAGAGGTAAAGGGCAGAGCTTGAAGGAGGCACACGGGAATCTGAAAGACAAAAAGATTCAAACCTTCCCTGGTATTCCCCGTCGGAGTGGAGGGAAACAGCATCTATGTCAGTGCAAAGCCAGAAATCTGGGACTCCTCTCCCACCCTCGCCCATCACACCCCAAGTCACCAAGTTCTGCCTAGTCTAACTCCTCAGCACCTCTCAGAGCATACACTTTCTCCATCTGTTCTATCATATCTCCCTTGGTTACTACAAAACATCTTCCTCCCTGTACAATCTTATATTCTGTGCTGACCCACAGTGAATGACTTTTGAGTGTCCCCAGGGCACCCTTTACGCTCTGTCGTTGCCACTGGAGGCCACACGTGCACCAGGCACCCAGGCAATGCGGGGCAGAGGGAGCCCCAGTGACTTCAGTGACTTCACACGCCATTACTGGGGCCTTTCTTCATTTCCAGGAGCTGCTGTAACAAATTGCCACAAATGTAGTGGCTTCAAACAATAGACATTTATTCTGTCACAGTTATGGAGGCCACAAGTTCAAAAGCAAGGTGTTGGCAGGGCCACAGGCCCTCCAAAGGCTCGAGGGGAGAAGCGTCGCTGCCCCTTCCAGCCTCGGGCAGCTGTCAGCATTCCTTGGCTTGCGGCTGCGTTGTCCCAGTCTCTGCCTCCATCTTCACACGGCCTTCTCCTTGTCTGTCCCCATGCCCCTTCTCTGACGCTTATACAGGTGCTGGTCCTTGGATCATGGCCCACCCAGGATGGCCAGGATGAGCTCATCTCAAGATCTTTAATTACATCTTCAAAGACACTTTTTTCAAATAAGGTCACTTTCACAGGTTTGGAGATTAGAACATAAGCCTATATTTAAAGGCTTAACCAGAAGAGCAGAAAAATGACTAGAGATAGAATGTCTGCTGCTGCTGCTAAGTTGCTTCAGTCATGTCCGACTCTGTGTGACCCCACAGACAGCAGCCCACCAGGCTCCCCCATCCCTGGGGTTCTCCAGGCAAGAATACTGGAGTGGGTTGCCATTTCCTTCTCCAATGCATGAGGGTGAAAAGTGAAAGTGAAGTCGCTCAGTCGTGTTCGACTCTTAGCAACCCCATGGACTGCAGCTTACCAGGTTCCTCTGCCCATGGGATGTCTGGGTCAACTCAAAATTCATATGTGGAATCTGAATCCTCAGTGTGATAATATTTGGATTTGGGGTGATAATTTGGAGTAGGTCATGAGGGCAGAGCCCTCATATATGGGATTAGTATCCTTATGAAGATCTTCCCAGGTGGCACTCGTGGTAAAGAACACATCTGCCAATGCAGGAGACATAAGAGATGCAGGTTCCATCCCTGGATTGGGAAGATCCCCTGGAGGAGGGCATGGAAATCCACTCCAGTATTCTTGCCTAGAGAATCCCATGGACAGAAGAGCCTGGCGGGCTACCATCCATAAGGTCGCAAAGAGTCAAACAGGACTAAAGCAACTTAGCACACATACACACCCCTATGAAAGAGACCTCAGAGAGCTCTCTCAACCCTTCTGCTTTGTGAGAACACACTGAAAAGACCACCATCATGAAACAGATGCCAAATCTGTTGGTGCCTTAATCTTGGACTTTCCAGCCTCCAGAACTGTGGGAAATACATTTCTGTGGTTTATGAACCACGCAGTCTATGGTAGTTCGTTAAAGAAGTCCAAACGGACTAAGACAAGGACGCTTCTGGAAATACAAGTAGCAGATGAGGTATGGGAGTATGACCCATGGAAGTACCAGTCAGAGCAATGGTACCAGCCAAATTGTCCTTTAAAATGTACCCCAGTTTTGCACTGAAACCCAGATCCCCAAGGAACCCTGGAAATGACCAGGTAGACCAGAGCCTGGAGCCTGAGCCTTTCCTTGCTTCCTCTGGATCTGGGATCCCATGACACCATCTGCACATCATCAGCCCCTGTCCTGAAAGCTCTGAGATCCACATCCTAAAGCCTATCTTATAAGCATAGGAAAGGAGCTGAAGGAGGGGTTCAGTTCAGCTCAGTTGCTCAGTCGTGTCCGACTCTTTGCAACCCCATGAACCACAGCACGCCAGGCCTCCCTGTCCATCACCAACTCCTGGAGTTTACTCAAAGTCATGTCCATTGAGTTGGTGATGCCATCCAGCCATCTCATCCTCTGTCATCCCCTTCTCCTCCTGCCCTTAATCTTTCCCAGCATCAGGGTCTTTTCAAATGAGTCAGCTCTCCGCATCAGATGGCCAAAGGATTGGAGTTTCAGCTTCAGCATCAGTCCTTCCAATGAAAGAGGGGGGAAGACCATAAACTTGGGAGTCAGCAGACTGGGTTTGAATGCTAGTTCAGCCTCACCTCTTTAGGTGGCTCAGAGGTTAAAGCATCTGCCTGCAATGCAGGAGACCTGGGTTCGATCCCTGGGTGGGAAGATCCCCTGGAGAAGGAAATGGCAACCCACTCCAGTACTCTTGCCTGGAGAATCCCATGGATGGAGGAGCCTGGTGGGCTACAGTCCACAGGGTCGCAAAGAGTCGGACATGACTGAGCAACTTCACTTCACTTCACTTCAGCCTCACTAGGCACTTCATTTCCTTTGCCATAAAAGAAGATAATGACAGCTCCCTTTCGGGGCTGTTAGAGCACGTGAAGCCTGAGCACTGTGCCCAGCACATGACAGGGGTTCTAATAACTGTCTCCCCAAAACCTTCAAAGGTCACTGATAGCTTACGGTGAACGATGTCAGATTCATGATCTCCAAAGATTTAGCTTCGGAACCAGGGACCAGGCTTGATCACTCAAAAGCTTTTGTGTGGCAGAGTTTTATTAAAGTGGAAAAGGAACAGGGAAAGCTTCTGACATAGACTTCAGAAGGGGGACAGAGAATGCCCCCCTTGCTAGTCTTAGCAAGGGAGCTATGTACGTTTTTAACTGGTTATTACAGTAAATCTAAAGAATGTCTCAAGGTGGTAAAGGCCTTACCAGACCCAGTCCCACAATATACATTTTAAGATAACAGGATTAGAACTAACAATAGAAAGATCTTACCAGACCCACTCCCATAATATACATTTGAAGATGACAGGATTAGTCAGAAGGTTCTCAAGAAGGAGAAACAAGTCCTCAAGCAGGATGCATTGTCATTGGTACAGAGTTTAAAGGAAAACATATCCTTGAGCAAGATGAGTTGTTTTGTTATGCAATCATCAGCTCTGGGCTTAAAAAAAAAAAAAAAGTTTGTCTTGTTCTCCTCCTTGAGAACCCCAGACCCCTTTCTCTGCCTCAAGGGCTCTGGACCTCTTCCTCCTCCTTGGGGACCTTGGACTTCTTATCAACCTACCTAGGAATTGACTCTCTCAGTCACCTATTCCTTCTGTCCCTCTCTAGGAAGGATGGTCTTACACCTCCCCCGTCCTGCAAGCATCCAGTCTGATGGAAAGGCTTACAAAGATAGGTAATCAATGAGAAGTGGGGAGTTATAATAGACTCCACTTAAACAGTACCGAACAAGCTTGGGTGAAAACTCCTCCTTTGTGCTTTATGAGCAGGCAATGCTGCAGCCCTTGCCATCCTGCATTAAGCAGTGTTTCAACTCTCTGTTTTCTTTATCTAATAAACCAGGCCACTGGGTGAAAACTTGCACTCCCTTGGTACCTTAACATGCTTTTCTCTTCCCTTGTGGTTCTTACATAGGATATGATTTCATTCACTTAATTTACTTGCTGGACCAAGAAGGGACTGTCTAGGTCATACCCTTGGTGTCAAAAAAAGTCTAGCAAAGCTCATATCTTTCAGGTGTATGGGTGCCCAAAATCCCAAGATCCCATGAGATATTTGTAAGCAGAGACAGAAGGGAACCACTGAGAACCAACATCAGCAAATTAGGCATGCAAGTCCCCTGATGTTCTACCTCCACGACCCCACCACCCTCTATCCACTGCTGAGTATTGGGCAATATCGCAGTATTGGAAGATGACTGACATTAGGGAGAGTGTGCAGTTCTTGGCAATGAATATAAAATAATTGCCAATGGGAGAGATGTCCTGCATCTTATTTCAGTCTTAATGGGAATCAGCCCTCTTTAGACTCAAGGATCCACATTGCTGGCCTCCATGCAACTGGCTCTTGTACCCCACCCGGATAAGAGAATTTCCCAAGTGACTGCAAGCCAGAGGTCATCATTTAGCTGCCCTAGTGCCCCCAGGGTCCCCAGTGACTAAGAGATGTTCTTGTTCACCTGACACAATGTACTTTTACTGACAGGAACTCTAACTGGGCCAGTGGGTCTCAACAGGGGGGAGTTTTGCTCTCCCCACCCCACTCCAGCCTTTTGATAATGTTTAGAGATATCGTTGGTTTTCACAGCTAGGGAGGAGCAAGTGGCATCTAACGGGTAGAGTACCCTACAATACACAGCACAGCCCCCACCACAAAGAAGTATCCAACCCCATATATCCATAGCCTGCAAGGTTGAGAATCAAGTCTGGACTTTTCACCCAGAACAACACAGAAATGCTTCTGTGAGTCAGACCCAACTCTCTCCATCAGCACTGGCCATGCCCTGGCAATTCAAGCTTGTTGGGTGAACTGGTTTCCCTCCCAGCACTGGGCCCACCCCTCTCTGATGCCCGCAGCCCCACCCCTCGGGGACAGGACTCATGTGGCTAAGATGAAAGACTGGTGCCACAGGCCCCCATGCCAACTCACCACTTGATTGCTTTTAATTAATTCTGCTTGATTACAGCACATGGGAGTTGCATCGGAGAGATAAGACAGGCTCTTTATATTCTGTCTTCATTAAAAAGTTTGGATCTGGAAGCCTTTTCAAAGAGTTATGTGTCTCCTTTACTTTTGTGTCATTTTTAATTGAGGAGGGCACAGGGAGATATGCGGAGCTACGCTGGAGCAGACTTTGAAAATGAAAGATGAAATGTCTGAGGCCCCTTCTGGGGCAAAAACAGCCAGGATTGGGATCCAATTGAGATAGCCAGGAGAGGGCCAGCCCACTGTGGCTGAGAGAGAGGTGTGAGGAGGGAAGTATCTTCTTAGGCCACTACCAGTGGCACATTAGTCCAGATCTATGGAATGGCAGGGCCCAGGTACTTTGTCAGGTGAGGAGAACTCTCAGGGAGGAGCTGGGAGATTGTGCAGTAGTGATAAAAGAGAGCGGTCAGGGAGGATGGGCCACCTTCAGTTATCCATGCCCATCTTCTCCAGCTGGAGGGTCATTCTCTCCACAGGGGAACCTTGCCCAGCATCTCCATGTGGAGTTAATCACTTTTCCCTCGGGACTCCTACAATACATGCTTCATCTCTTGAGCGAAGCATCAAGTTGTATTAGTTATCTACTGCTGCATAACTAATTACCCACAAACTTCGGGCTTAAAACTGCAAATGGCATTCATTATCTCACAGTGTCTATGCATCGGGAACCTGGGTGTGGATTAGCTTGCTGCATCTGTTTAACTGCCTTGGGATGCTTCAGTCAAGAAAGGAAAGATCCACCTCCAAGTCCACTCACATGGCTGTTAGTAGATTTCAGAATATCCACTTCCAAGCTCATTCCTATAGCCATTGGCAAGCCTCAAGTCCTCCCTGGCTATTGGCTGGAGATATCAGTTCCTTCCACATGAGTCTGTTCATAGAGCTGGCCTCCCTCAGAGCAAGAGAGCAAGAGAGGGAGGACAGCAACTCAAGACAAAAGCCAGAGCCTTTCAGTAACCTGGTCACAGAAGCAACATCCCATCACTGTTCCTATATCTGTTAAAATCAGAGAAATGCAAATTAAAACCACAATGAGGTACCATCTCACGCCAGTCAGAATGGTTGCTATCAAAAAGCCTACAAACAATAAATGCTGGAGAGGGTGTGGAGAAAAGGGAACCCTCTTACACTGTTGGTGGGAATGCAAACTGGTACAGCTACTATGGAGAACAGTGTGGAGATTCCTTAAAAAACTGAAAATAGAACTGCCATATGACCCAGCAATCCCACTGCTGGGCATACACTCTGAGGAAACCAGAATTTAAAAAGACACGTGTACCCCAATTTCATTGAAACACTGTTTACAATAGCTAGGATATGGAAGCAACCTAGAGGTCCATCAGCAGACGAATGGATAAGAAAGCTGTGGTACATATACACATGGAGTGTTACTCAGCTACTAAAAAGAAAGCATTTGAATCAGTTCTAATGAGGTGGATGAAACTGGAGCCTATTATACAGAGTGAAGTAAGTCAGAAAGAAAAACACCAATACTATATATAATATATTAATTAATATTAATATAATATTATATTAATATAATATAATATTAATAATAATATTAATATAATAATATATTAACGTATATATATGGAATTTAGAAAGATGGTAATGATGACCTTATATGCGAGACAGCAAAAGAGACACAGATGTAAAGAAAAGACTTGGGGACTCTGGGGGAGAAGGTGAGGGTGGGATGATTTGAGAGAATAGCACTGAAACATGTATATTACCATATGTGAAACAGATCGCCAGTCCAGGTTCGATGCATGAGACAGGTGCTCAGGGCTGGTGCAGTGGGATGACCCTGAGGGATGGGATGGGGAGGGAGGTGGGAGGGAGGGTCAGGATGGGGAACACAAGTCCACCCATGGCTGAGTCATGTCAATGTATGGCAAAACCCACTACAATATCATAGTTAGCCTGCAAAAATAAAATTTTTTCAACAGTGAGTCACTGGGTCCAGACCACAGACAAGAGAAGGGAGTACAGTAAGTCTCCTACATATGAACACTGAAGTTGTGAATTTTCAGAGGCGAACATCCGTTTGCATGTCCAGTCACATAAGCCCACACGTCTGGCGTTCATCGTCATGCGCGTGCAGCCTCTACCAGCACTTGTGGTTTTGTGTCCTTTTCCGTACAGCGCTGTACAGAATAGAGTCGTATAGTATCTCTACTTCAAGCCCAGCATGCCCAGAAGCAAGTGACTTTCTTTATCTGAGGAGGCACTGTGCGTTTTTGAAGCACAGGACCTGAAAGTTGAACGGCACACGAAGGCTGCCTCCAGTCGTTCAGAAGACAACCCAGTGCTGCCACGCCATCTATGACACGAAAAAGAAGAGCTGCTATCCGGACATCACTGGACTGTTCTTCTAGGAAGGTAGATAGAACTGAATCCAGCAAGGAATCAGAACCTGTGTCAACATCAGGCCTGAGCGAAATTGCCCTCCGTCTCCTACTGCTGACGATCCTTCAGCGCCACCATCCCCCTCCTGCCCTGCCTCCTCCCGTCGGTAACTCTTCTCGCCTGTGCGCTCACTGTCAGCCCACTGTGTGCCAGCTGTTGTACCGTACTACTGTACTTTTCAAGGTGTTGTACTGTAAGATTAAAACTATTTTCTGAACAACACGCTGCTGAATAACCAACAAATCACAGAAGAAATCAAAAAAGAAATCAAAATTTGCATAGAAACGAATGAAAATGAAAACACAACAACCCAAAACCTGTGGGACACGGTAAAAGCAGTCCTAAGGGGAAAGTTCATAGCAATACAGGCACACCTCAAGAAACAAGAAAAAAGTCAAATAAATAACCTAACTCTACACCTAAAGCAACTAGAAAAGGAAGAAATGAAGAACCCCAGGGTTAGTAGAAGGAAAGAAATCTTAAAAATTAGAGCAGAAATAAATGCAAAAGAAACAAAAGAGACCATAGCAAAAATCAACAAAACCAAAAGCTGGTTCTTTGAAAGGATAAATAAAATTGACAAACCATTAGCCAGACTCATCAAGAAACAAAGGGAGAAAAATCAAATCAACAAAATTAGAAACGAAAATGGAGAGATCACAACAGACAACACAGAAATACAAAGGATCATAAGAGACTACTATCAACAATTATATGCCAATAAAATGGACAACGTGGAAGAAATGGACAAATTCTTAGAAAAGTACAACTTTCCAAAACTGGACCAGGAAGAAATAGAAAATCTTAACAGACCCATCACAAGCATGGAAATTGAAACTGTAATCAAAAATCTTCCAGCAAACAAAAGCCCAGGTCCAGACGGCTTCACAGCTGAATTCTACCAAAAATTTAGAGAAGAGCTAACACCTATCCTGCTCAAACTCTTCCAGAAAATTGCAGAGGAAGGTAAACTTCCAAACTCATTCTATGAGGCCACCATCACCCTAATACCAAAACCTGACAAAGAGCCCACAAAAAAAGAAAACTACAGGCCAATATCACTGATGAACATAGATGCAAAAATCCTTAACAAAATTCTAGCAATCAGAATCCAACAACACATTAAAAAGATCATACACCATGATCAAGTGGGCTTTATCCCAGGGATGCAAGGATTCTTCAATATCCGCAAATCAATCAATGTAATACACCACATTAACAAATTGAAAAATAAAAACCATATGATTATCTCAATAGATGCAGAGAAAGCCTTTGACAAAATTCAACATCCATTTATGATAAAAACTCTCCAGAAAGCAGGAATAGAAGGAACATACCTCAACATAATAAAAGCTATATATGACAAACCCACTGCAAACATTATCCTCAATGGTGAAAAATTGAAAGCATTTCCTCTAAAGTCAGGAACAAGACAAGGGTGCCCACTTTCACCATTACTATTCAACATAGTTTTGGAAGTTTTGGCCACAGCAATCAGAGCAGAGAAAGAAATAAAAGGAATCCAAATTGGAAAAGAAGAAGTAAAACTCTCACTATTTGCAGATGACATGATCCTCTACATAGAAAACCCTAAAGAGTCCACCAGAAAATTACTAGAAATAATCAATGACTACAGTAAAGTTGCAGGATATAAAATCAACACACAGAAATCCCTGGCATTCCTATACACTAATAATGAGAAAACAGAAAGAGAAATTAAGGAAACAATTCCATTCACCATTGCAACGGAAAGAATAAAATACTTAGGAATATATCTACCTAAAGAAACTAAAGACCTATATATAGAAAACTATAAAACACTGGTGAAAGAAATCAAAGAGGACACTAATAGATGGAGAAATATACCATGTTCATGGATTGGAAGAATCAATATAGTGAAAATGAGTATACTACCCAAAGCAATTTATAGATTCAACGCAATCCCTATCAAGCTACCAACAGTATTCTTCACAGAGCTAGAACAAATAATTTCACAATTTGTATGGAAATACAAAAAACCTCGAATAGCCAAAGCGATCTTGAGAAAGAAGAATGGAACTGGAGGAATCAACCTACCTGACTTCAGGCTCTACTACAAAGCCACAGTTATCAAGACAGTATGGTACTGGCACAAAGACAGAAATATTGATCAATGGAATAAAATAGAAAGCCCAGAGATAAATCCACGCACATATGGACACCTTATCTTCGACAAAGGAGGCAAGAATATACAATGGATTAAAGACAATCTCTTTAACAAGTGGTGCTGGGAAATCTGGTCAACCACTTGTAAAAGAATGAAACTGGACCACTTTCTAACACCATACACAAAAATAAACTCAAAATGGATTAAAGATCTAAACATAAGACCAGAAACTATAAAACTCCTAGAGGAGAACATAGGCAAAACACTCACTGACATACATCACAGCAGGATCCTCTATGACCCACCTCCCAGAATATTGGAAATAAAAGCAAAAATAAACAAATGGGACCTAATTAACCTTAAAAGCTTCTGCACATCAAAGGAAACTATTAGCAAGGTGAAAAGACAGCCTTCAGAATGGGAGAAAATAATAGCAAATGAAGCAACCGACAAACAACTAATCTCAAAAATATACAAGCAACTCCTACAGCTCAACTGCAGAAAAATAAACGACCCAATCAAAAAATGGGCCAAAGAACTAAATAGACATTTCTCCAAAAAAGACATACAGATGGCTAACAAACACATGAAAAGATGCTCAACATCACTCATTATCAGAGAAATGCAAATCAAAACCACTATGAGGTACCATTTCACACCAGTCAGAATGGCTGCGATCCAAAAGTCTACAAATAATAAATGCTGGAGAGGGTGTGGAGAAAAGGGAACCCTCTTACACTGTTGGTGGGAATGCAAACTGGTACAGCCACTATGGAGAACAGTGTGGAGATTCCTTAAAAAACTGGAAATAGAACTGCCTTATGATCCAGCAACCCCACTGCTGGGCATACACACTGAGGAAACCAGAAGGGAAAGAGACACGTGTACCCCAATGTTCATTGCAGCACTGTTTATAATAGCCAAGACATGGAAGCAACCTAGATGTCCATCAGCAGATGAATGGATAAGAAAGCTGTGGTACATATACACAATGGAGTATTACTCAGCCATTAAAAAGAATTCATTTGAATCAGTTCTAATGAGGTGGATGAAACTGGAGCCTATTATACAGAGTGAAGTAAGCCAGAAGGAAAAACATAAATACAGTATACTAACGCACATATATGGAATTTAGAAAGATGGTAACAATAACCCGGTGTACGAGACAGCAAAAGAGACACTGATGTATAGAACAGTCTTATGGACTCTGTGGGAGAGGGAGAGGGTGGGAAGATTTGGGAGAATGGCAATGAAACATGTAAAATATCATGTAGGAAACGAGTTGCCAGTCCAGGTTCGATGCATGATGCTGGATGCTTGGGCCTGGTGCACTGGGACGGCCCAGAGGGATGGTATGGGGAGGGAGGAGGGAGGAGGGTTCGGGATGGGGAACACATGTATACCTGTGGCGGATTCATTTTGATATTTGGCAAAACTAGTACAATTATGTAAAGTTTAAAAATAAAATAAAATTGGAAGAATAAAAAAAAAAAAAAAAAGAATCCACCTTGCAATGCAGGGGATACAGGTTCGATCCCTGGTCTGGGAAAAAAAAAAAAAAAAAAAAACTATTTTCTTTACTTTTTTGGGTTTGCTTGCTTTTTATGTATTTGTGTGCTGTGCTCAGTCGTGTCCAACTCTGCAGCCCCAAAAACTGTAACCTGCCAGGCTCCTCTGTCCATGGGTATTCTCCAGACGAGCATAGTGGAGTGGGTTGCCATTTCCTCCTCCAGGGGGTCTTCCCAACCCAGGGTTCAAACCCAGGTCTCCCACATTTTAGGCAGATTCTTTACCAGCTGAGCCACTAGGGAAGCCCATTATCTGTGTGGAAAGTACTATAAACCTATTACATACAGTACTACATAGCTGATTATAATACTAGTTGGCCACCTAGACTAAATTTGTTGGACTTAACAAACAAATTGGACTTAGGAATGCACTCTCGGAAGGGAACTCATACGTTTGTAGGTGACTTACTATATGTGAGGGCATAAACACAAGAGGCAGAGACCACAAGGGGCCATCAGAGAGGCTGCCTCCCATAATCCCATGCGCTGTAATAATCTGCCTCTTTTTCTGAAA
The DNA here is from genome assembly GCF_055505025.1 of Bos grunniens. NCBI lineage: Eukaryota > Metazoa > Chordata > Mammalia > Artiodactyla > Bovidae > Bos > Bos grunniens. Next base: position 10,288,037 of record NC_141167.1, read on the forward strand.
CTGTTGGTCCTTGAGGTTGGGACCCCCTACCTCCAAATCTCCAACAACTAGTCCAGTGTCTAGGACACTCTGGGCACTCCAGGGGTGTGCGGTAGAATGACAAATGCATAAATGCATGCATGAATTAATACATGAGTGAGTGAATGCGCAAATAAACGAAATCATCACCTCTTAAACCTTATTTATACTTGTCAAACCAGTCCTCAGCAAAGAAAATTTGTTTGCCTCTATACCATTGCAGGGATAGATCCAAGTCATCTAAAAACTGAATCATAAACTCAATTATGTTATTTATATATTAACTTGAGATCACAGAGTACAATTATATTTTATTCTATTAAACATGGTGCCAGAACTATATTTTCTCCTATTATTGTTTGATCTGCATGTGGGTGTGTGCTAAATCATTTTAGTTGTGTCCTACTCTTTGTGGCCCTATGGATTGTAGCACATCAGGCTCCTCTGTCCATGGGGATTCCCCAGGCAAGAATACTAGAGTGGGTAGCTATGCCCTCCTTCAGGGGATCTTCCTGAACCAAAGATTGAACCTGTATCTCATGACTCCTTTATTAGCTGGAGAGTTCTTTACTACTGGGGTTTCCCTGGCAGCTCAGCTGATAAAGAATCCGCCTGCAATGCAGGAGACCTCAATTCAATTCCTGGGTCAGGAAGATCCCCTAGAGAAGGAATAGGATGCCCACTCCAGTATTCTTGCCTAGAGAGCCCCCATGGACAGAGGAGCCTGGTGCCACCTGGGAAGCCCATGGTTTAATCTTCATCCACTCTTAAATATTTTCTCTTTGGGAACTAATGACTGATAGTAAATTAACAATGTTGAAAAGAAAAAAAAAAAAAACAGCTTTTCATTATTTTAAGCTGTTATGTGGGACTCTAAACAGTACTGCAATGATCAAGAGTGAAGAAATTCTATCTAGACCTAGTTAGTCTTATGCAAGATAGATCAGCAGAGGAGCTGGAAACTCAGGAGCAAAGGTTTGAGCCCAGAGAGGCTGGTGCCTGAGGACCCAGCAGATCAGCTGGAATGTGACCATGGCAAGAAGCCGAGCCCACCGAAACTTACTGAAACAAGTCAACTCATGCCAGTGGTGCCCCAGGGTCCAGAGACAGGCTAAGGAGTGATCAACAGATGAACAGTTTCCCAAGCAATTCAGCTGCAAAAGGATTTAAGCAAAAAATAAGTTCTTCAAAGGTGAGTGGAAGGCCAGTGTAAAGAACCTGGCATGAAGTAAGGACGGTTAGGGTCCTAGGGCCCTGGGCTCAGAGACAGAATCCCATCCCACAAAGATGGTCTGAACAAAGTAAGACCTCAGTGCTAGCAGGACTGGGGTACAAAACCAGAACACAAGGTGATGAGTGAGCTAAGACCCAGATACTAGGAGTACAAAGGAAGGCTTTGGTTTCAGGATTAAGCAGAGGGCTTCTCTCTAAGATTAGATTGAGTCCTTTAATACCAAAACCTAAATGAGAGCTCCCTGAATTTCCCATCCCCAGAACCAAATTGGGCCCAGAGTCTGGAGGTGGTGGGAAGGGAGATGCTGGGATCTAGGGAGAAATCAAAGAACTTGTACCTTCCCAACCACCTGGTCCCCCACCTCTTGGAGGAGAGGTGCCCCTCTTCAGAGCTCAAATTCAGGACTGGCATATTGGGCCACAGTACCACCGAATGGGGCTTCAAAGAAGTTGTGCAAACATGGGAGTGGCCATTTTATGGATGGTCTCCCCTCCTATGAGAGTAGGTAAGAGGGGTACAAAGGAAACATACCCAGGGAAAAAGCCCTGGTGGATGATCAGCTCTAAGCACCAATGTAAATCCTTTCTCAAATCTTCTGGTTCCACTCACTGACACTGAAGCTTTGGACTAATCTGTCCTCACCTAAAAAGGTGAGAGCTGAGATTGGGATCCAAGCTTTGGGTGGAAGAAGATGAAGCAGACCAAACTTTCTTCTTTTACTTTGGCTGCATTGAATCTTAGTTGCGGCAAGCAGGATTTTTAGTTGCAGCACGTGGGATCTAGTTCCCTGACCAGAGATCGAACCCAGGCCCCCTGCATTGGGAGCAGAGGTCTTAGGACCACTGGACCACTAAGGAAGTCCCATACCAAAAGTTTCAGGTCACTGCTGTCAACATAGCTAAGGCAGAGATGGGCCCTCACAGCCAAGCTGCTGACTCCTGCACCACATTGGGTTTGAAGCTGAGGCCCCAGAGTTAAAAATCCTTCCTTGCACTGTCCTGAGTTCCTAGCCTATGACCATCACACTGTCATATTTCAGTCACAGGGCAGTATGACTTCTGGAGTCAATGAGACCAACCTCCCTCCCAGACATCAAGCTGGGAGTCCAAGAGGGCTCTTAGGTTGCAGAGTCTATTATTACAGTTCAGGATGGAGAGACCTGTACAGGTTGTTTCTGGAGACCAATGACATGGAATCTGAAATGACCGTGATTTGGTGTAGGTGTAGATAAAGCGTACACCTTTTAGAAGACAGGAGAAGCCACATATTGAATCCATCCTGAGGGAACTACTTCCAAGGAGTTAATTAGGATAAATCGTTCAGTGTGGGTTATTTATTTCTTTATTTATTTAACAACCCTTTATTGATGCCTGCCTGCAATGTGGCAGGCACTGTGGGGAATACAAACATGCCCAAGGTACGGTCTCTGGCCTCAAAGGAGCCTGTAATATGGCAGGAGAGACAGATGCCTACACAGTTAACACAGGGACAGAGGAAGCAGGAGAAGGGGGTGAGCGTGCAACTAATCAGCCTTCCCATTCCAATTAGAACCCTTGGGCTCAGTGGCAAAGTTGATAAGACACTCAAACCCTCCCAGGTCTGGGAGTAGGAAACCTCCTGAATTATGAAGAGTTCAAAGGCAAAATGCATGTGGTTTTAGTGTGAATCTGATCATTCCTGGTAGATTTCTAAGTCTTATTGTCTGGTTTTGAATAGTATGGCTAGGCTTACTCTAGACAGGAATGCTATAGGTAAATTGAATTATTGAGTTGCCTTAAATACTGGATATGGGATCAGAATGCAAGAATAGGGAGCAAGAAAAAGAACATTCATCCATTCAAAAATTATTTCTTGTTTTGCAGTATGAAAAAGAGTTCTGGAGACTGATGGTGGTGATGGTCACATGACAATATGAATGTACTATACATTTAGCAATGGTTAAGATGGTTAATTTTATGTTGTGTGTGTTTTACTACGATAAGAAAAAGTGAAAAAGAATTATTGAGTTAATTAACATGTATAAAGCACAGTGTTACATGCTGGCCCAGATAAAAATGTGAATGGTACAGAATCTTGCCCTTAGGAAGCTCACAATCTAAGGGGAAAAGTCAAGAAACAAGTAAATCTCAGCTCAGACATCACCTCTCCAGGGAAGCCTTCCCTGATCCTTGCACACTGAGTTAGGTCTACTCCAATTCTCTCTCAATAATCTGTGCTGGTTTGTTTCAGAATCATCGTCATTTATTCAGCAAACATTTATTAAGCTAGGCATTAAGGATATAAAAGCAAATGAGGCTTTCAATGTAAAGGAAGAAACAAACATGCCAATGAGTAAGTATTTAAAAAAAATAATACTGCACCTCTCTAAACCGTAGACTGAGCTTCTAAAGACTGGGTTGAGTAAATATTTGTTAGATGGATGGATGGATGCATGCATTGATAAATGAGTATGTGTGATATGGAGAAATGAAAAACAAACTCTGTGCCTGTGAATATAAATATGGATCATTTAAAGTGGGTTTCAAGGGACTTTCCTGTGGTCTAGTTGTTAAGACTTCACCTCCCAATGCAGGGGGTGCAGGTTCAACCCCTGGTGGGGAAGCTAAGATCCCACATGCCTCATGGCCAAAAACCTGAAACATAAAACAGAAGCAGTATTGTAAAAATTCAATAAAGACTTTTAAAATGGTCCACATCAAAAAAGAATTTAAGAAAATAAAATGGGCTTCTGTTCAGTACAGTCACTCAGCCATGTCCAACTCTTCACGACCCCATGGACCACCACACACCAGGCCTCCCTGTCCATTACCAGCTCCCGGAGTCTACCCAAACTCATGCCCATTGACTCTGCAATGCCATACAACTGTCTCATCCTCTGTCGTCCCCTTCTCCTACTGTCCTCAATCTTTCCCAGCATCAGGGTCTTTTCAGATGAGTCAGTTCTTCCTATCAGGTGGCCAAAGTATTGGAGTTTCAGCTTCAACATCAGTCCTTCCAATGAACACTCAGGACTGATCTCCTTTAGAATGGACTGGTTGGATCTCCTTGCAGTCCAAGGGACTCTCAAGAGTCTTCTCCAACACCACAGTTCAAAAGCATCAATACTTTGGTGCTCAGCTTTATTTATAGTCCAACTTTCACATCCATACAGGACCACTGGAAAAACCATAGCCTTGATGAGATGGACCTTTGTTGATAAAGTAGTATCTCTGCTGTCTAGCTTGATCATAACTTTTCTTCCAAGGAGCAAATGTCTTTTAATTTCATGACTGCAGTCACCATCTGCAGTGATTTTGAAGCCCAAAAATATAAATTCAGCCACTGCTTCCACTGTTTCCCCATCTATTTGCCACGAAGTAATGGGATAAGATGCCATGATCTTAGTTTTCTTCATGTTGAGCTTTAAGCCAACTTTTTCACTCTCCTCCTTCACTTTCTTTTTTTTTTTTAATTTAAATTTATTTGTTTTAATTGGAGGCTAATTACTTTACAATATTGTATTGGTTTTGCCATACATCAACATGAATCCGCCATGGGTGTATACGTGTTCCCAATCCTGAACCCCCCTCCCACCTCCTTCCCCATACCATCCCTCTGGGTCATCCCAGTGCACCAGCCCCAAGCATCCTGTATCCTGCATGGAACCTGGACTGGCGATTCATTTATTATATGATATTATACATGTTTCAATGCCATTCTCCCAAATCATCCCACCTTCTCCCTCTCCCACAGAGTCCAAAAGATTGTGCTATGCATTTGTGTCTCTTTTGCTGTCTCATATACAGGGTTATCGTTACCATCTTTCTAAATTCCATATATATGTGTTAGTATACTGTATTGGTGTTTTTCTTTCTGGCTTACTTCACTCTGTATAATCAGCTCCAGTTTCATCCACCTCATTAGAACTGATTCAAATGTATTCTTTTTAACGGCTGAGTAATACTCCATTGTGTATATGTACCACAGCTTTCTTATCCATTCATCTGCTGATGGACATCTAGGTTGCTTCCATGTCCTGGCTATTATAAACAGTGCTGCAATGAATACTGGGGTACACATGTGTCTTTCAATTCTGGTTCCCTCGGTGTGTATGCCCAGCAGTGGGATTGCTGGGTCATAAGGCAGTTCTATTTCCAGTATTTTAAGGAATCTCCACACTGTTCTCCATAGTGGCTGTACTAGTTCACTTTCATCAAGAGGCTCTTTAGTTCTTCTTCACTTTCACGGGTACCTTATTTTTGACAAAGGAGGCAAGAATATACAATGGGGCAAAGATAGCCTCTTCAATAAATGGTGCTGGGAAAATTGGACAGCTACATGTAAAAGAATGAAATTAGAACACTTCCTAACACCATACACAAAGATAAACTCAAAAGGGATTAAAGACCTAAATGTAAGATCAGAAACTATAAAACTCTTAGAGGAAAACATAGGCAGAACACTCAATGACATATATCAAAGCAAGATCCTCTGTGACCTACCTCCTAGAGTAATGAAAATAAAAACAAAAGTAAACAAGTGGGACCTGATTAAACTTAAAAGCTTTTGCACAGCAAATGAAACTTAAAGCAAGGTGAAAAGACAACCCTTAGAATGGGAGAAAATAATAGCAAACGAAACAACTGACAAAGGATTAATTTCCAAAATATACAAGCAGCTCATACAACTCAATATCAGAAAAACAAACAACCCAATCAAAAAGTGGGGAAAAGACCTAAACAGACATTTCTCCAAAGAAGACATATGGATGGCTAACTAATACATGCAAAGATGCTCAACATTGCTCATTATTTAGTTCAGTTCAGTCGCTCAGTCGTGTCTGACTCTTTCTGACACCATGAATTGCAGCACACCAGGCCTCCCTGTCCATCACCAACTCCCAGAGTTCACTCAAACTCATGTCCCTTGAGTCGGTGATGCCATCCAGCCATCTCATCCTCTGTCGTCCCCTTCTCCTCCTGTCCTCAATCCCTCCCAGCATCAGAGTCCTTTCCAATGAGTCAACTCTTTGCATGAGGTGGCCAAAGTACTGGAGTTTCAGCTTTAGCATCAGTCTTCCAATGACTATTCAGGACTGATTTCCTTTAGGATGGACTGGTTGGATCTCCTTGCAGTCCAAGGGACTCTCAAGAGTCTTCTCCAACACCACAGTTCAAAAGCATCAATTCTTCGGCACTCAGCTTTCTTCACAGTCCATTATTAGAGAATAATCCTCATTATTAGAGATGTGCAAACCAAAACTACAATGAGATATCACCTCACACCAGTCAGAATGGCCATCATCAAAAAGTCTACAAACAATAACTGCTGGAGAGGGTGTGGAGAAGAGGGAATGCTCTTGCACTGTTGGTGGGGATGTAAATTGATACAGCCACTATGGAAGACGGTATAGAGATTCCTTTAAAAACTAGGAATAAAACCACCATATGACCCAAAAATCCCACTCCTAGGCATATACCCTGAGGAAACCAAAATTGAAAAAGATACATGTATCCCATTGTTCATTGCAGCACTGTTTACAATAGCTAGAACATGGAAGCAACCTAGATGTCCATCAACAGATGAATGGATAAAGAAGTTGAGGTACATATACACAATGGAATATTATTCAGCCATAAAAAGGAATGTGTTTGAGTCAGTTCTAATGAGGTGGATGAACCTAGAACCTATTATATAGAGTGAAGTGAGTCAGAATGAGAAAGCTAAATATCATGTTCTAATGCATATATATGGAATCTAGAAAAATGGTACTGAAGAATTTACTTAAAGAGCAGCAATGGGGAAACAGACATAGAGAATAGACTTCTGGACATGGGGAGAGGGGAGGAGAAAGTGAGATGTATGGAAAGAGTAACATGGAAACTTACATTACCATATGTAAAATAGATAGCCAACAGGAATTTTCTGTATAACAAAAATTATACAGGGGCTCAAACAGGGGCTCTGTATCAATGTAGATGGGTTGGGATGGGGAGGGAGGTGGGAGAGAGATTCAAAACGGAGGGGATATATGCATATCTATGGCTGATGCATGTAAAGGTTTGACAGAAAACAACAAAATTATGCAAAGCAATTATCCTTCAATAAAAAAAATTAATTAATTTTAAAAAATAAAATGGGTTTCAAAAGATAAATAGGAGTCTGCCTGGAGAGAAGACAGGCACCCTACACAAGGGCAGGGGTGTGGGAAGAAGTCTGAAAGTTTGGGAAGCAATGGAGAGCTTGGTTTTAGAAATTCTGGAAGAAAAGCAGAGGGAGCCTGATCAGGAAGGCTCATTATAGGCTGTTCTAAGGAGTTTGCAGTTTGTTGTGATGATAATCAGAGGCTATGAGAGGTTTTTAAACAGAAGACTGTAGCTGCACTTTTTATTTCAGCTTGCTCACTCTGCAGTGGGTTGGAGGAAGTGAAATTCAGTCAACATAGGTTGATGCAAGGGACCAGGTAAGAAGTAAGTCAGAAATAGAAAAATAAATATCATATATTAATGCATATATGTGAAATCTAGAAAAATGGTATAGATGATGTTATCTGCAAATCAGAAATAGAGACAGACATAGAGACCAAATGTATGAAAAATAAGGGGGGAACCGAGGGTGGGATGAATTAGGAGTTTGAGATTAACGTATACATACTATTGATACAGAAGCAACAGTTAGAACTGGACATGGAACAACAGACTGGTTCCAAATAGGAAAAGGAGTACGTCAAGGCTGTATATTGTCACCCTGCTCATTTAACTTATATGCAGAGTACATCATGAGAAACGCTGGACTGGAAGAAACACAAGCTGGAATCAAGATTTCTGGGAGAAATATCAATAACCTCAGATATGCAGATGACACCACCCTTATGGCAGAAAGTGAAGAGGAACTAAAAAGCCTCTTGATGAAAGTGAAAGTAGAGAGTGGAAAAAGTTGGCTTAAAGCTCAACATTCAGAAAACGAAGATCATGGCATCTGGTCCCATGACTTCATGGGAAATAGATGGGGAAACAGTGGAAACAGTGTCAGACTTTATATTTTGGGGCTCCAAAATCACTGCAGATGGTGACTGGAGCCATGAAATTAAAAGACGCTTACTCCTTGGAAGGAAAGTTATGACCAACCTAGACAGCATATTCAAAAGCAGAGACATTACTTTGCCAACAAAGGTCCATCTAGTCGAGGCTATGGTTTTTCCAGTGGTCATGTATGGATGTGAGAGTTGGACTGTGAAGAAAGCTGAGTGCAGAAGAATTGATGCTTTCGAACTGTGGTGTTGGAGAAGACTTTTGAGGGTCCCTTGGACTGCAAGGAGATCCAACTAGTCCATTCTGAAGGAGATCAGCCCTGGGATTTCTTTGGAAGGAATGATGCTAAAGCAGAAACTCCAGTACTTTGGCCACCTCATGCAAAGAGTTGACTCATTGGAAAAAACTCTGATGCTGGGGGGGATTGGGGGCAGGAGGAGAAGGGGACGACAGAGGATGAGATAGCTGGATGGCATCACTGACTCGATGGACGTGAGTCTGAGTGAACTCCAGGAGTTGGTGATGGACAGGGAGGCGTGGCGTGCTGCGATTCATGGGGTGGCAAAGAATCAGACACGACTGAGCGACCGAACTGAACTGAACTATTGATAGTATGTATAAAATAGATAAGCAGTGAGAACCTACTGTATAGCACAGGGAACTCTACTCAATGCTCTGTGATGACGTAAATGGAAGGGAAATACAAAAAACAGGGCATATATATATATATATATATATATGTGCAGCTGATTCACTTTGCTGTACAACAGAAGCTAATACAACATTGTAAGGCAACTATACTCCAATAAAAATTTCTTTTAAAAAAAAAGGGACAAAACAAGAGATTATCCTTACTTATGTGGTAGAAATATAGATAGAAATGCCCAAAATTAAGAAATGTTTAGGAAGTATGATAGATTTGACAGTAAGTTGGACTCGAAGACAAATTCCATTATTCAATAGGCATTTATGGAACACCTACTGTGTAGGAGGCACGATTCTAGATACTGGGAATTTAACACTGAACAGGGGAGCCAAAGTCTTATCCCTGTGAAACTTAGGTTACGGTGTGGTGAAAAAAATTATAATAAAACAAAGAAGCAAACAACAACAAACATGATTAAAAACATGTGAGCTTGAACAAGTCACTTCATTTTTCTGTGCCTCGGTTTCCCCATCTGCAAAACGAAGATGTTAATAGTATCTACTTCACAGGGTGGTTATGAGGATGCAGAAAGTCAATATCATAAAAGACTTTGAACAGGCCTGGCCTATGGTAACCACTATGTAAGTGCTAGTCATTGTAATTAAGAAAAATAATACAGGGCCATACATTAGAGACGGACTCTCATGGTAGAGTTAGGGAAAGATTGTTTTGGTTGGCAGGTTAAGAAATTATTTTCTGGGCTGCTATTCTTAGCTGGGGCTTCCCAGGTAGCTCAGTGGTAAAGAATCTGCCTGCCAATGCAGGAGACTCGAGATTGTTCGTTGGATCGGGATGATCCTCTGGAGAAGGGAATGGCACCCACTCTGTATTCTTGCCTGGAAAAATCCCATGGACAGAGAAGCCTGGTGGGCTACAGTCCAGGGGGGTTGCAGAGTTGGACACAACTGAGCAACAGCATGCACATTCTTGACCTGAGATCTAAAAAATGGATGCAGAAGCCAAAATGGTTATGTTCTTTAGAATAACATTCCAGAAGAAAAGCTCCTGAGGCTGGAATGAGCTAGGAGCAGCCAAGAGGTAGACAGAAGCCCAGGGTGACCAGAGCACAGTGAATGAAGGGTAGGGGTGAGGGATAACCCTACAGAGGTCGGCAGGGACCAGATCATGGAGGGCTGCCGGACCATGGGTTTTTATCTCAGTAGCAGCATGAAGGAGGCCGTCAGAGGGTTTTACCCAGGAGAGCAATAGTCTCTGACTCTTACTTTGGCAGCACCATTCTGCTGCTGCTGCTGCTAAGTCGCTTCAGTCGTGTCCTACTCTGTGCAACCCCATAGACGGCAGCCCACCAGGCTCCCCTGTCCCTGGGCAACACAATTCTAGCTGCCTGTAAAAGGTTCCAAAATATGGCTCCAATTTCCTCCAATCCCTCTATGCACATCCTTTGCTGTTAGAGTTGGCACTCCCTCACCAAGAGGAGAAGCCTGTTTCCCCACCCTGCTTGAATCTGAGCTGGCCTTGTAACTTACTTTGATCAATGCAGTGAAATGTTTGGCGGTTCAAAAGCTAAACCTCAACAGAGGCACTGTTCACTTTCCTTCCACACTGACCATCTTGCTACCCTACGTGCTTACTTTGTGTGAAATATTAATATATCAGTCGCTCAGTCATGTCCAACTCTTTGTGATGTTGTGGACTGTAGCCCGCCAGGCTCCTCTGTCCATGGAATTCTCCAGGCAGGAATGATGGAGTGGGTAGCCATTCCCTTCTCCTGGGCATCTTCCCAACCCAGGGATCAAACCCGTGAACCCAGATCTCCTGGATTGCAGGCAGATTCTTTACCATATGTGCTAATCATATTTATTATTTTCTATGTTTTATGATGTTTAGGTATCTTTAGAGGGTCTTGCTGACTGGAGAGAGACTGCCCTTCCCAGACCTGGCCAATTCCTAGACAATAAACAGTTTGTCAGTGAGCCCACCTTTCATATACATACCAACCAGTCCCCAGACCATAACCCCAATTACCTCTTTTATCTAACTCTCACACCAGGCCAATATTTCCCTCACCCTAAATCAACCAGGGCCTGCTACCAGACAAGTAGAGACAGCTCTTATGCCTCAGAGCCTACTAGAATTATTCAAACCAGCCAGTGCTAAGCTGGTTACCCTGCCCTGCCTTGCTTCCCACACATATTCCAATAAAGACTGTGGCCAGTGCCTTTCCATTACTCCTTTCTGCCTCCTCACTGACACTGGTGATTTGGGGCCCCTGCATGGAGTTCTATGCTTCTCACTTCTAATGGGACTGTGGTAAGTTTAAATTATTCTTTCAATGGCATTGACTTCTCTGTGTCATCACCCAGTCAACTTTACAGATTAAGATCAGACACAAATCATCCTACCATGTGAAGAAACCCAGACTAACCTGCTAGAAGATGAAACCACATAGAGCAGAGACAAGATCCCACGGCTGAGGGCCCTACACCAACCAGCCCCAGCTTATCTGTCAGCTGACTGCAGTGTAATGAGTGGCCCAGGCCAGACCAGCAGAAAAACCACCCAGCTGGAGCCTGACCCAAACTGCTGACCCACAGGATCGTAAACAAATAAAGATAGGGGATGACTTGTCACACAGCAGTAGGTAATGGATACACTGCTCTATGGGGAAAGGGCTCTACAGGAATCAGAGTAGAGGCCAATGTTAGGAGGCATTGGTCCAGGCAGGAATGAACATGACTTGGCCTGGAATGGTAGCAGTGGAGATGGAGGGGAGTGACTGGAATCAAGATATGGTTTGAAGGTAACACTTGCTGCTTAGATGTGAGTGGAAGAGGAGGCGCAGACTCAAGTAAGATGCCGTGATTTTAGCCTGAGTACTTGGGTAACAAAGGGGCATTTACTGAGATGTGAAGACCTGGGGGAGGAGTGGGTTTGAGTTAGGTACAGAGGGAGACAGCAGCTCACTCTGGGATGGATTCAGTTAGAAATGTCTATTAGATATTCAAGTGGAAATGTGGAATTCCAAGTTGGACATTCACACTGGAACTCAAGGGAAAGACTTAGGCTGGAGATATGAACATGTGAGTCAATCAGCTTAGAGGAGACATTGAAAGTCATGGTGCTGAAGCCATCTTATGAGATCACCGAAAGAGGGTATAGAAGGAGGAGGAAAGAAGGTATAGGATCCCTAGGGTTTCAATCTGGAGTTGAGGAGGAACAAGCAAGGCAGACTGAGAAAGAGCAGAGAGCAAGGTAGGAGGAGAACCAGTCCAGTGTTTCAGGGAGAAACAGGTGATCCTGTTGAGAGTCTGGGTAAGAGGAGAAAGAGAAAGAGCCATTAAATTGGGAAACATGGGCTGAGATGAGAGCAATTTCAGTCGCCTAGAGAAGAAGAAAGCCAAGTTCAAGTATGTGGAGGGAAAAAAAATTAGAGTGTGGATGTGAAGACAATGAATCTGAACAACTCCTTTGAGAAACTTCGCTGTAAAGGATAGTAGAAAAATGGGCAATACAGGGGTAGGATGCGAGGTTAAGGGAAGGAACTTTGGTTTTACTTTCTATGATTGTAAAGTGCATTCGACCTTCAAAAGAATAACTATAGCATCTATGTGCTGTTTGAAGCGAGTTTTCTCTTTTTTTTAAGATGAGAGGTACTACAGCATTTTGTATGCTAATGGGAATGATCCAGTTGAGAGGGGAGAAACTGATGATGCAGGAAAGAGAAAGGATATTTACAGGAACAAAGTCCTTGAGAAGGTGAGAAAGAATGGGATCCAGGACAGCGTGGAGGGGTCGGCCGCTGTTAAGAGTAGGGACACGTCTTCCATTGTAACAGGAGGTTTGTCAATTTAGTGATGGGAAGACACAGGAGTTCTTGTCTGATTGCTTCTACATCTCATTGAAGTGTAAGACAAGGTCATGAGCTGACAGTGAGAATGTGGGGGAGGGTTGGGGGTTTGAGCAAAGAGAAACTGCAGTCTCTGAGTGGGAAAGGGAACACAGGGAGGTGGTGCCCTGGCATTCTGGGCAGTGTCCAGGGCATATCTAAGGTCTGTAGTCATGAATTCAGAGCGAGACCAGTCAGCGGGCTTATAGGGTTTCTGTAACAGTGCTCAGAGGTGCTGATAATCACAGGACCAATGAGTACGGTTGGGACTTCCCCTGTGACTCAGCAGTAAAGAATCCACCTGCAGCGCAGGAGCTGTAGGAATCATGGGTTTGATTCCTGGATCAAGAAGATCCCTGGAGGAGTACACGGCAACTCACTCCACTGTTCTTGCCTGGAGAATCCCTTGGACAGAAGAGCCTGGCGGGCCACAATCCATAGGGTCGCAAAGAGTCGGACACAACTAAAGCGACTTAGCATGCGTGCACACATGAGTAGGGTTAGTCAGGTTAGGTCTCTTGCCAAGATGGAGGTTTAGCTCAGAAGGCAGTTAAGGCCATTTATAAGGAAATAATTACAATACATCCTGAGCATGCTAATGAGGGGGTGAGGGAGATGGAGGGTGACTCATAGGTTTTTGCAGTGGACCTACAGGTAGGTGCCATCTGCCAAGATGCCATTCCCATCCAGGAGGAAGCCCAGGTTTCGGGAAGGGAAGACTCTGAGTATAGTGGTGTCTATGGGGATGCATGTAGGCAGGACACCACCTCCCCTTCCTTCGCCCTCTCACCTGCCCCGGCCCCCTACCTGGGAAGGTGGGACACAACCTCACTGGACCCGGTGCCCACTGCCCTGCACAGCCAGCTGCAGCATCCCTCCTTCTTTAGGAACCTGTCAAGGCCTGTTTGCAGGTCTTTTTAGTTGAATACATTTTAATCAGAAAATTAATCAGGAAACACCAGTTCAGCAGATAATTGAACAATGAGGAGACATGATAATTGCTGTTTAGTCTAATTAACTTTGTTAAGTCTTTATTGGTAACAGAGACTTCCTGAGTGAAACTTATTAAATGTCCTTCCCTGGAAAACTCAATTCCTATTCAAAGGAAAAGTCATAGGTTCCAGATCTTTGTCTGCATTATTTCCAGAAAAACGACCTCAGCCCCACAGCAGTCCAGAACATTGCTCCTCTGCTTTGGGGCCAGAGGAGACCTGTCAGTCTCTCCGTGGGCTCTGCCCAGCTTCCTTCTGAAATCACAAGCATTCCAGCTCCAAGGCACAGGGCTCACTGCCTCCATCTTCCACTCCCCTTTGCTCACTTTTTCATTCTTTAGTCTCCTTTCCACTCCACTTCTCCTGTATTCTCTACCTTGATTTTTCATTTTGCTGCTCCATCTTTGAACCTTCTCACTTGCCCCGTTCTCCCTCTGCCATGCACTGAAGGAGTTTTGGGGTGAGCTCTGGGTTTAGGGGTCTCTTCCATCCCTCAGCTACCCTGGATCTCTACCCAGCTGCTCCTCAGATCCCCCGCTGCAGGGGTCATAGCCCTCGTCCGGGACTGTGTGTGGAGGGAGAGGGCTGGTTCCCACCCCTTCCTCCCTTTGTGCTCCCTACACATCATAAATATGTTCCCTACATTCTCCTCTCCCTTCATTATTATTATCTTTTTTATTTGTACAGCTTGTAACTAGGTGTTTATGAAGTAAAGGAAAATGGGAAAAAAAGAGAGAGCCACTACTGTAGGTCACTAGGCACTCTCCAAACCACATGACTTACAGCCCATTTGTCCCGTCCTCCTTTTATGCTTTGAGGACCTTCTTAAATAGAGTCATGGAAAGAGCACCAAGCCCTCCACCCAGGGGCAGGGACCACCCATGCAAATCACCTATAGGTAGGACCTGGCAGATATTACACTAATACACCAACAGGCATCTGGCTCCAAGCCATTCAAAAGCAAGCTGTTGGCCTGAGTTTTCCAAATAAAGTGCTGCTTAATCCATATGGTCCCTTTGCAAAGGAGACTGTGCCTTCAGGGGCCCAAAGGTGTGCAAGGAGGTTGATTCATGCACTAAATGTTTTCCTCCTTAAAACTTCTTCTCGCTCTTCCCCCTGCAATCGTTTCTTATGTGGGTCCTCTCAGAGGGAACTTGCTTGTAATCTGCTGCCTTGCTACACACAGCTAGTTCCAGCCCCCAGCTCCCATTTCCCCCATGGGGAACCATCCTGATACCAGCACCATCAGACACAGTCAGGACATCTAGCTCATGGAAGCCCCGGAGATTTTACTGAATGATAGGAACGAGGAAATAAGTTGGGGCTTCCCCAGTGCTCAGTGGTAAGCGATCCACCTGCCAATGCTGGAGACACAGCTTCAGTCCCTGGTCCGGAAGATTCCCACATGCCATGGAGCAATTAACCTGCGCACCACAACTATTGAGCCTGTGCTCGAGAGCCGAGGAGACGCGAACTATTGAGCCCACGTGCCAGAACTACTGACGCCTGTGTGCCTAGAGCTTGCGTTTCCTAACAAAAGAAGCCATTGCAATGAGAAACCCAAGCACTGCAACGAGAGAACAGTCGCCACTTGCCGCAACTAGGGGAAAGTCCATGCAGCAACAAAGACCCAGAACAGTCAAACATAAATCAATAAATAGAATTATTTTTTTTAAGTAAGTGTTACCTGTCAAGCTCAAAAAGCGGGACACTCAGAAGATGCTTCAGTAAGACAGAGAAAGCCCCTCTCTCCTGTTGCAACTCTGCACAGCCACCTTCGTTTCAACCCCCTATCACCACCGTGGCAATTAGCAAGAGGGCCAGCGGCCATCCTGACCGCAGCCTGTATTCCAGGGATGCTTGTCTCGAGGTCCCCTCCTCCCTCTGCCTTGTGAACTCTTGGCACCTGACCTTTAGCGCCTGTTCACATGTGCTGAAGGGTCTGGCTGCTCCAGACAGTCTGTCACAGGTGGTTTTATTTACCACAAGGGCTCTCTGTCATGTCTAACACCAATAGGCCAAATAGTATTAAATGTATTTAGACCTTGCACATCAACCAGGGGAAAGGTGACAGTGAAATGTGCCAGGGATAAAGGAAGTACAGACCATTACCAGTGGTTTGGTTTAGCAGGCCAAAAAGCGAAGGGAGACAGGCTGCCATTTCTGCCTTGTCTGGGATAATGTCTCCCTCACTGCTGGAGATGGACCCCTCAACCAGTCCTCCAGCTCCTTCTGAGAGTCTCCCCAGGTACAGCACAGGGTGTTCTAGAAGGAGCTGCTGCCATGGCCTCGGGTGAGGTCAAGAGGCTGCTGAGCCCGGGTGACCCGCCTGATGCCCCCAGATGGCCGCCTCTGATGCCCTGGCTCAGGATGTGGCTGCTCTTCTGAACCTGTGTCATCTCTTCCCCGAGTTTGCTAATCCCTATATTAGTTATATTAGTGCTGAGAACAAGCTAGAACTTTAGGGAGGATTATTGAAGATTTCGGACTAAAGAAAAGGAAGTACAGCATAAGGCACAATTTAGAACTACTCCTAGAAGTGGTCACCCTTGGAACAGCCAGCCCCAAACCTGACCTCAAAACCTCTTCCTGGACTGGTTCCCTGCTTAGATGCTGGGCAGTTCTTCCCCTCCAAGCACAGATCTGCCTCCCAAGTCCTCAAATCCTATCCCAAAATGCTGGACAACGGGGTCCCCACTGACACTGACCCCACCCACCCACAGGGTCCAGCACCAGGTCCCCAGTAAGACAACCCTTCGAGAATCTCATGGCATATTTCCCAAAGTCTGGGTCCCTGGTGGAGCCAGGCTGTGCTGGCTGAGGCCAGTCCAAACCTTTCCCCAGTCTTTCCCCTGCAGTGCCCGGAGGTTCAGCTCCACACCCCTCTGTGCTTCCCACTTCCCCAGTCCCTCCTTCCCTTCCATCAAGGGCTCAAAGAAAATTCTCACCATCTTGGTACAAATGCAACAATTTACAGGCTGCTCGGGGCAGTCTGGATCCAGAATTAGAAAGGAAAGATTTCTCTAAAGGAAACATAATTTGCAGAGGCATGGCTCTGCTAAAATACCCTCCTGATTTACATTACTAAGCAGTACACCTAACATTGCATTTAGGTCTTCTCCAAGTATCAAGGAGAGCACTTGCTTCTCATTTGCATAACCACAAGGACCCACTCAAGAGGTCTGGCCAAGAATAAAGGGACAGACTCCACCCTAAAAGACAAACACTGCATTACTTTTAAAATAAGTTTTTCCACTTCAAAAATGGTAAGGTCCGAGCTACCAGGTGCCCTGTTATATAAGGAGTGGAAGGAGGGGATAAATTTGAAGTCAGGGATGATGTCATATGTATCTCTAGATGTGTGAATGCCCTGCTTAAGAGTCTCTGCACACATATAGGTTGTCAATAAATAGTAGTCAAATGAAATGGTGTGGACAGGGCAGGTGTGAGATCCAGGTCTGGGGCAGCCTGGAAATGAAAACTAGAGGGACACCAGGCCTATCTATGCAAGCCAGAAGGAGCCAGAGAACGTCTTCTCAGGCTGGAAGATGCCGTGGGCTCAGAGAGGCTAAAGTCCCCCATCAGGGCTGTGTGCTCTGGCCTTGGGCCCTAACTACACCTCCAGCTGAGAGCACGTGGCTCTGAGTCCATGGAGTTTGGCTGCAGTTTGTGTAATAATAATACTTATGTAATAATAATATTCATAGCCTAAGCAGCGTGATATATATCAGCTCAAACAATAATCACAACTCCATTTTAATAGGGGGAAGATACCAAGAAGAAGGTATCTTTACCACTTCCAATTAATAATTGCAAAGTGAGGCACAGGAGGTTAAGATATTTGCCTTTTCTCATAACAAGCCAGATAGTATATAAGTATTTAGCTTTGCAAGCCATGTGGTCTCCACTGTTAAGTCCGCAAATCTGAATTTGTAAAGCAAAAGCAGCCACAGGCAATATGTTAATAAGTGGATGTGGCAATGTCCCAATAGTGTTAGTTGCTCAGTCCTGTCCAGCTCTATGCAATCACATGGACTGTGGCTCTCCAGGCTCCTCTGTCCATGAGATTCTCGAGGTAAGAATACTGGAGTGGGTAGCCAATTCCATTCTCCAGGGGATCTTCCCAACCCAGGGATCGAACCTGGATCTCCCACATTGCTGACAGATTCTTTACCCTCTGAACCACCACTATGTGTCCCAATAAAACTTTATTTACAAAACCAGGCTGTGGGACACATATGGCCCCCAGGCTGTAGTCTGCCAGTCCTTGAGCTAGGAGGTAACTGACTTTAGGGTCTACATTCTAAACCATTACCCATATCCTTTTCTAGCAGCTGAAGTGAGGTCCCAGAGTGCAGATCATCAGAGATGTGGAGGCAGACTTTACTTCTCGGTCAGGAACTAGAATCAGTCTAGCAGCCAGAAACTGTGGTCCACACACTTGATGATCTCAACATTTCACATCATGCACAGGTGACGCTTTCTGTATTAGGGATGACAGTTGAACCCTCAAGTCAGGAAGGAGAGGAGATGGAGGTTAGGGCGGCAAGAGTTGGGTAGAAGCACTGGGGAACAGGCAGGATAGTGAGTCTAACATGGAGCATGAGATGGGGAATATAGGTTAGGGACTGTGGCAGTGACAAGGACGATGATTTACAGTGTGCTTAGTCTGTACTATCTAACCCCATACTATTTAAGAGTCTTAATTGCATTATCTGTTATGAACCAAATCTTGTGCCTCTCCTAAAATCTATAAATTGAAGCCCTAACCTCAAGTACCTCAGAACATGACCATTTTTGGAGATAGGGTCTTTCCAGAAGTAAGCATGTTAAAATGAGACCATTAGGGTGGGCCCTAACCTGTATGGTTGATGTTCTTATAAAAAGGGGTCGTTTGGAGACAGACATGCCTAAAGGCAGATTGCCACATGAGCATGAAGATGGCCATCTGCAAGAGGCCTGGAGAGAGGCACGGCCCAGATTCTCCCTCACGGCTCTCAGAAGGAGCCAGCACTGCTGACACCTCAGTTTAGGCTTCTAGCCTCCAGAACTGCAGGACAATACGTTTCTGCTGCTTAAGCTCCCAGGTTGTGGTACTTCACTATGGCAGCCCCAGCAAATGAATGCAATCCCATCAAGTCGTTGCTACCATTCTTGGAAATCAGGTCAGTTATTATCCCCATTTTACCTAAATTGAAACTCATAGGCATTGAGTAACTTACCTATAAGAAGTGGAGCTAGAATTTGAACCAAGACTTGCCAGGTTTCAGACACATTTCCAAATAGATGTCTCCAAACAGAATATGCCACCCCCAGAGAATGCTTCTTGGGCATAAGGATTATTTTGAGCTGAAGGCAACTGCAAATAAGCAGATGCAAGAAAAACTCTCTACCCTCCCTTATTTGCCTAAAAGCAGGACATAAATTTACAAATGTGTCCCTCCTCCTCTCTGGACCAGGAAGAACAGAGACAACTGTAGAATCTTACTAGTGAAGAAGGCACCAACTTAAATCCGTGTTACAAATTTTACTCTTGTTTGCTGTGCTTTTCCTGGTCACCACCTCAGAACTGGCCTCCCCAACACCTTTCTCTCTTTTGCCTTTAGCTGAAGATGGCATTTAAGCTTGAGTTCCAAGCCACCTCCTGGAGTTACTCATCTTTCTCTAGGTCTCTCCCATGGAGACTTGTGTATACAGGTTAATAAACTTCTGTTTCTTTTTCTCTTGTTAGTGTGTCTTTTATGTCAGGAGTCTCAGCCAAGCACTCAGAAGAGTAGTAGAAGCACTCTACACATATTTTAACTAATCTACTTCATACTGCATGCAGTATGGGGTGCAGGAGAGGGCTGAGTGGCTCTTATCATCTCTTACATATATCTGCTCCCTGTGCCCTCTCCCTTGAAGGACAAGCCCTGACCTGTTACATCTCTTGAAGGCCTCGCTCTTGCTCCTCAACGATCAGTGCTCTGTCTTGGGGAAAGGCTCAGCTCTGAACTCAGCAGAGTTGGTGAGGAGCCTGGTGACTGTGCTGCAGTATGCTCCATCCCTGCAAGAGGCAGGTAATCTCCCCTCCAGTCTCAAAAGACCTGTGGGGCTGTCAGCCTGCCCAGGGAAGGATCCACATGATCCACACAGACACCCCTACCCCCTCCAGCAGGCACTGGTTGGCCTGTCTCTTCTCATTAGGTCTGAGAGGGCAGGAAGCAGCTCAGCCAGCAGCTTGCTGCAGCATCTTCTGCCCAGAGGCCAAGATTCTGCTGTGGAGATGCTGTGGCTGCCAGCCCTGAGTCACCTTGTCTGCTCCGGGAGCTTTGGCCTTCCTGGCTGATTATCCCAGGATCAGCAACATTCAGAGGCCTTCTTCACAGAGGCAATCACATGGTTGGCTTTTCACAGACAGGAGAAGCCTGCTGAGGTTGTTTTAAGAGAGCAGATTTGTCAGAGTCCGAGAGAAAATTAGTATTTAAGAAGCACAAGTTGGCGAGGTTGAAGGCTAAGAAACTAACATACACACACACACACACTCTCTCTCTCTCTCATGCACAGTTTCAAATGATTCTTAAAAACTAAACAGAGAGATATGGCACATATACAGAAACCTATTAAAGAAAGGTAGGATTTCACACCAAAGAAGACCAGGGCCCCTCTTAGGCATCGCTGCTTGGGACAAACAGTTAAGCTGGGCACCTTAAGGGCTGCAGAAGTCTGTCTTCTTCCTCCTCCTTCTTTGTCTCTGCTCATGGCTCTACCATCTTGCCAGCCCATGACCAACATTCCTCCACCACACTATGTACTCACACCCTACATTCCAGGGATGTGCCCTTGCCCATGAAGACTCTTGAGAGTCCCTTGGACTGCAAGGAGATCCAACCAGTTCATCCTAAAGGAAATCAGTCCTGAATATTCATTGAAAGGTCTGATGCTGAAGCTGAAACTCCAATACTTTGGCCACCTGATGTGAAGAACTGACTCATTGGAAAAGACCCTGATGCTGGGAAAGATTGAAGGCAGGAGGAGAAGGGGACGACAGAGAGTGAGATGGTTGGATGGCATCACCAACTCGATGGACATGAGTTTGAGTAAACTCCAGGAGTTGGTGATGGACAGGGAGGCCTAGCATGCTGCAGTTCCTGGGGTCGCAGTCAGACACGACTGAGCGACTGAACTGAACTGAACTGAACAAAGTTTATATCACACCCCACTCTCCAGGCTTGCAAACTCTGCCTTCACTCTGGTCTCATCCCTGGACCACTGTAAGCTCTCCTATCTGGTCACTCTCTCATTCAATCCATCTTCCATAAACAATTCAATCATGTTGCCCTCCTACTTCAAATGCTTTCAGGGCGCCCCTCTTCCCCCTACCAGCCCCGTGCCAGCCACTGCCACCAAGATGCCCCATGCGACAGTGCACTCCCCCTTAATCTCCAGCACTGGATTTGAACCAAAGCTCTCCCTGGTTTCTGTGTGGCTTTGAACAAGTTATTAAATCTCTCCAAACTCAGCTTCCTCATCTGTAAAAGGGAGGGTTAAAATCTTACTTACCTCAAAGGACCATTATGAGTGGTTAAAGTAATCAGAGACTTGAAGAGGTAAATGACTCAGTAAGGCATGTCTTTTATGATTATCAACACAAGAAGGATAAGGAGCTTGTCCAAGATTGCCGGGAACATTTGCAGCAAGTCCAGGTCTTCCAACTCCCATGGTCTTGCAACTATTTGTTGGATAAATGATCATCAATCAATTAATCCCAGCCTCCTGTGCTACCCCTCTAGGGATTAGGTCCCATGAGTCTGTTAAAAACCATACAAGACAAAGTTAAGGAAGTCCACTCTCCTTTTTTGACCCAGACATCTCAGGTGGCTCTGTGGTAAAGAATCCACTTGCCAATGCAGGAGACTTGGGTTTGATCCTTGAGTCAGGAAGAATCCCTGGAGAAGGCAATGGCAACCCACTCCAGTATTCTTGCCTGGAAAATTCCATGGACAGAGATTGGCAGGCTGCAGTTCATGGGATGGCACACAGTCTCTTTCAAGACTCAAGAGAGACCCCTGGTGCTCTCATCTGGGATTGTGTGAGCAAGCCCAGATTGGTTCAGACTTCCTAAACCCTGCTTAGGAGGGTTCAGCTGATCCAGCTGATACAGACTGAGAAGGCACTATTCCTCTGGTTTCCACATAAGGGTGCCTTTCTTTGTATTGCAACCCAGCAGAGATTCCCTGAGCTGCTGTAACTGACTCAGGTGGGATGTCAGGTGGTCAGACAGAGGGACCAGAACCGCTGTCTAATGGGATGATGTCTAGCTGTGGAGGATGGAGCCCCTGAACCCTTGAACATGAGCCTTATCAGGGGCACAGCTCAGAGCACTCCTCTGAGGTGTGTCGGAGGTCAAGAGCCCTGAGACCTTCACCCCCATAACCCAGACCCACCACACCCCCTGCTCAAACCCTCAGCCCTTTGATGCCTGGGACTACAGACATGAGCATCTTCCTCAACCCTTTCTTCAACTCAGCCCCACACCAAGTCCTATCCATTCTAACTCCCAAATGTCCACTTCCCTCCAACACTACTGCCATTGACCTACTCTAAGCCACCCTCATCCCTCTCCTGGGATGGTGCCACAGCCTCCTTCCTGGTCTCCCTGCCTCCAGCCTCACCGCCTGCTATAACCAGAACAATCTTGCTAAAACATAAATCCTACCTCATCATTCCTCTGCTTGCAAAAGTTTCTCACAGCACCTGGGAGAAAGTCCCCAGTCCTTAACTGAGTTGACAATGTCTGAACCATCTGCTCCTTGCCTTTGGCCCAGTCTGATGAGACCCTTGACCTGCCTGCTTTTAGAGTGTCAGATTCCTTCTCTCCTCTGGCCCTTGGTATGTGTTATTCCGTCTGCCTGAAATGTCTTTCCACCTCTTCCTCACCTGTCGAGTTTATTCACTGAGCTCTGTGGAGTGCCACGGATATGCTAGCCATTGTCCTTTTGAGACTTTGAGTCTCAAGGAGGAGTCATCAGTTAATCAGATAACCATGCAGTGTGCAATTTAAAACTGATCAGTGCAATGGAGGAGAATGACATGGGGACCTAACCTGGCCATCTGGGAGGAAGCCCTGAAGAAGGGATCTTTGAGCTGAAGATGGGCAGTAGTTCTAGAACATACAGTATGGGCACATGGGACTGTGAGTGGTCCCATTCCCCATGAAGTGGGAAAAGCCCACCTGCTGTGAGGATAAAGGAAGCAAGGAGTAAAAGGAAAAAAGGATCCTGAAGGTCGGTGTGGCTCTAGCTCCTGGCCTGAGGCTCCTGAAGCTTCTGCCTCTTATTTTCTGAGGCTCCCCCATCTTTCTTTCATAGACTAGTAATGGGCAAACCCTGAACAATAAAGCAACAAGTCTCCTGGCAGACAGTGGCATGGTTTTGAGATCACAGAGACTTGAATTCAAATTTTAGTGTGTTCACTCTTTACTATGTGTCCCGGGGCCAGTTACTTCCCCTGTGTGAGCTGCACACATTTTACCTGTAAAATGGGGCCACAGTCCTCTCTTTGCAGAGTTCTCATGAGGATGAAATGAGATGGAAGGTGTGTGCCTTTCATAACAAACTGCAAAGGCATGGCTGGGCATGGGTATTTTTCAGTCTGAGTGAAGGTGAAAGAATGAGGGGACTCTCATGTTCCAGGCCAGATCCAGAAGCTGTGTGAGTTCAAAGAGGCAAAATTAGAGGACTCGAAATTTCTCATCATGGAGAAAAGTCAGCAATGCCATCTAAACTGTTGATGTATTCCACTAAAATTGGTTCACTTTCTGGTGAAAAAAAGTGTAATTGAACCCCTGGACCACTCGATATTAAAGAGGTTCCTGGACTCCTTTCCTGCACTGCCAACCCTCCAACTATGAAGAAAAGACAGGTTGTATGGAAACTATCTGCTACTTGGCACTTGACCAGCCGTCCAAACCGAGAAACAGTGGACTCTGGGCCAGACAATGAAGAAAGAGGAGTGGCTGATAAGATCTTGTAAGTGACACATGTTTCTGATTCTGCTTGAATACAGAACTTAGGGAGGCCTGCAGATGGAGAGTGGAGTGCCAGCTGTACTACCACGAGTGATGGGCACTCATTGGGAACTCGGATGGCAACAGTGGGCTCGTGACTCTTCCCTAAGCGTCAAACAGCCTCACATCTCCAGCCACGGGGAGCAGTAGGACTGCAGGCTGCGCCTCAGAGGGGCAGAAGATCCGCAGAGACACGAGGGTAGCTGAGCACTCACCTGTCCCTCCCAAAGTCACTAGTCAGAATTATCAGTTGTCCTCTCAGGGAGAAAAGAAGAAATGAGGCAGAAAGAGGCTGGGAAACACTGGATGTAGGAAATAATCACATCCCCCAACATCATTCATCCCATTCTATGCCCTCTCTACACTGACCTTTCTTTTGACTCTGCAAAAATGCATGCTTCTTCCCACCCAGGACCTTTGCACAGGCCTTTCTGGGCAGGTGTACTTGGAACACTGTCCTCTTTTCTCCTTTGTCTATTTACCCCTTACTCATCTTTCAGGTGTGAGCTTAAACATCACTTCCTAGGAAACCCTTGCTGATCCCCCATACAAGTTCACATCCTCCTATTATATGCTCTTCTAGCTGTTGTCCGTCTTCTTCGCAGCATTCGTCCTGACTTTATGTACATAACTGTTTCTATGATTATCTGACTAATGACTGTTTTCTGGAGAAGGCTGAGTGCATTGAAGGCAGAGGCCATGTGCACGACGGTGTCTGCTGTATCCCCAGCAACAGTTCCAGCAATGGCACATGGTGGGTGCTCAAAATAGTGGTTTTACTCTTTGTTTGTTTGTTTGTTTGCTTGTTTTAGTATTTTCCTATTGTGTTGAGTTTTGCTCACTTGCTCAGTCATTTATGATTCTTTGCGACCCGCGAACTGCTGCCCACCAGTCTCCTCTGTCCATGGGATTTTCCAGGCAAGAATACTGGAGTGGGTTGCCATTTCCTTCTCCAGGGAAGTGTTGAGTTTTATTTCTTTTTTAACAGCTTTATTGAGATGTAACTGACATACAAAAATTGGATGTAATTAATTTAATGTATACAATCGGATGAGTTTGGGCATGTGTATACACTCCTGGATCTGCCCTCAATGCAGGAGACACAAAAGACACCAGTTCAGTCCCTGGGTTGTGAAGATCCCTGGAGTAGGAAATGGCAACCCTCTCCAGTATCCTTGCCTGGAGAATTCCATGGACAGAGGAGCCTGGTGGGCTACAGTCCATGGATCACAGAGTAGGACATAACTGAGCGACCAAGCATGAACACCCTCATAAAACCACTACCAACCTACTGAACATATCCATCACCTCCAAAAGTTTCCTCATGCATTTTGTTTTTTTTTTAAATCTTTTTAGGATTTTGTTTTTGTTTCCATGGCAAGAACACTTAATATGAGATCTACCCTCTCAACAAAAATTTTAAGTGCATAACACAATATATTAAAAAGCAGAGATATTACTTTGCTAACAAAGGTCCATCTAGTTAGAGCTATGGTTTTTCCAGTGGTCATGTATGGATGTGAGAGTTGGACTATAAAGAAAGCTGAGTGCCAAAGAATTGATGCTTTTGAAGTATGGTGTTGGAGAAGACCCTTGAGAGTCCCTTGGACTGCAAGGAGATCCAACGAGTCCATCCTAAAGGAAATCAGTCCTGAATATTCATTGGAAGGACAGATGCTGAAGCTGAAACTCCAATACTTTGGCCACCTGATGCTGGGAAAGATTGAAGGCAGGAGGAGAAGGGGACAACAGAGGATGAGATGGTTGGATGGCATCACCAACTTGATGGACATGAGTTTGAGTAAACTCCGGGAGTTGGTGATGGACAGGGAAGCCTGGCGTGCTACAGTCCATGGGATCGCAGAGGGTCGGACATGACTGGGCGACTGAAATGAACTGAACTGAACACAGTATTGTTGACCATAGGCTCAATGCTGTACAGCAGATCTCTGGAACTGATTCCCCTTGCAGAATTAACATTTTATAGCTACTGAATAGTGACTCCCCACTTTCCCCTCCCTCAAGCCCTGACAACCACTCTTCTACTCTCTGCTTCCATGAATTTGACAATTTTTAGATACTTCATATAAGTGGGATCATGGATCATGCAGTATTTGTCCTTCTGTAACTGGCTTATTTCACTTAGGATAATGTCCTCCAGTTTCCTCCATATTGTAGCATGTTGCAGAATTTCCTTCTTTTTGAAGCCTAGACAATATTCCATTGTATGTAATATTCCATTTCTTTATCCATCCATCCACCAAAGGGCATTTAGGTTTTTTCCATATCGTGGCTATTGTGTATAATACTGCAGTCAACGTGAGAATGCAGATAGCTCTTTGAGATCTTGATTTCAGTTCTTTTGGATCTATACCTAGACGTGAGATGGCTAGATCACATGAGGGTTCAATTTTTAATTTTTTGAGGAACTCCCACCCCATTTTCCATAGCTGCTACACCATTTTACAGTCTGTGAGTGCTCAAAATATTAATGAAGGGATAATAGTTAACATTAAAGTCATTCTCAGCACGCCACACACATTAACTTCTTGAAGGTTTTTAATAACCCTGTGTGCGTTCGTGCCCAATCTCTCAGTCACATCTGACTCTTTGCAACCCTACGGACCATAGCCCACCAGGCTCCTCTGCCCGTGGAACTTTCCAAGCAAGAATACTGGAGTGGGGTGCCATTTCCTACTCCAGAGGACCTACCCAATCCAGGGATCAAACCTGTGTTTCCTGCACTGGCAGGCAGATTCTTCACCACTGCATCACCTGGAAAGCCAAAGTCATCACCACCTATCTCTAATTTCTTTTAATAAAATGTGTATTATAATCCTGAGATGAATGCTTTTAGTATCCCCCATTTTACAAGTGTAGAAGCCAAGGCACAGAGAAGTTGGATAGTTTGCTCAAGGTCACCCAGCTAACAAGTGGAGCTGGAACCAGAAGTCAGGCAGTCAATTTCCACCTGCACATTATTCACCACTACACTATTCTGGCCCTTGAGGAAGAGGGCATTGGAGAACAGTCTTCCTAGGAATAGAGAGGTGGAGGAGGGCTGTGATGCAGAGGGTGTTTGGTGCCCAAGAGACTAGCAGAGGGAAATAAAGACTATGAGAAAAGGCATAAAATAACATCCCAGCGGCCACACTAGAATGATGAGTCAGGAGACACCTATGATTTGGGGATCAAATGTGAGCCACAGACAGCCCCGGTACTCACTTCTGCCTCTGGAATCTTAAGCCTGGCCATCAACTCCTGCCCTTGGAGTAGGTACATGGGCGTGGCTATCTGGTTGCCATGGCAAACTGGCTCTCTCAGCCCTTTGGACTGGTCTGGCTTTGGGGACCACTGCCTCCTAGATGTTCTCAGCACACCTGAGAGATCACACCTGCCTCGTATCAGTTGTAGTGAGATAATACCCACAAAATACTCAGCACAGCACCTGATGCAGTAAAAGTTTGATAAATGCTTTTAAATCCTTTTAGAAGGGCTCATGTGGGAGGCACAGCCCTGACCAAGGCCTAATAGATGCCAGGGGATGCCTCTCCCTGGAGGGAAATCTCCCTGGGGGACTAATCTTTCATTAACTCTGCCAATGAAGTCCAATAGAGATGGAATGCCACCACCTCCCCATGCCCACACCTGCATGGTCAGCATTTGGCAGGCTCATTGTTTTAAGTGATGAGCAATTGTCATTTTCTGTCACCTCCATGATAAATCACTTTAAGAACTCCCTTCTCTCGACAGCATAAGTAATTACAGCCCTGGTGTCTGGGGCCCTGGCACCGATTAGAATGGAAGCAAACTACACTGGAGCTGATGCTGACTCATTTTTCTTTTTCAGAAGGGCCTAGAGGCCACGAGGGTCAGAATGGGCTGGCTGGACCCTTCCTGAGCTGAAAGATGACCCTCCCTTCCCCCAGGAGCCCCTCGGCACCTCCAGAGCTAAAGCCTGGAGACTGAGCCCTCCGCTACACAGCCCACAAAGCCTCCCACCCTTTCTTCCTGTCTTCAAGACACTGTTCCCAAATGGACCAGTGATTAGCAGGAAAATGTATTATAAGAGGGAGAAATAATTAGGCTAGATAATAAGAAAGGGAAGTGTACCTTGTAAGAGATTCTGCATGTGGTAATGCAAGCTTGGTATATCCTGTTTTCTTGGTAGACAAAGAATGTATTGAATTAGAAGAATTAATAAACATCTTGGTCTGCAAGAGCAACACATCTCAGTCGGGAAGAATCTTGGTGACCTGGAAATGACAATGGGGAAACGATAAATGATCTGGACGCTCTTGGAACCTGTGAAGGAGATCCTGGAATCGAACTGGGCAATGTTTGCATATAGGATAAAGAATTAAAGCCCATGGGACAAGGCTTAAGTGGTCTAAAGGATAAACAAAACCCAAATGCTCAGCAAGGTCATGGGCTCAGTGCCCACGGTCATTTCTCCTCCTGCCATATTGCTACAGCCTAAATAAACCCAGAGAAGAACCTACATCTTGCACCTGTGTGCCTACCTCTGTCCACGAGTTAAGGAAGGTCATTCTCTTGGCAGCTTCTGTGAGTCCACTTGGGTGCTAGTTATCATGACAGCCTCCTGTCTTGATTACTCTCCTTGCCCCTTATCAAGAGCCAGGGAGGCGTGAGCTTTCCCAGAAGTGATTAGCTTAGAGAGTCAGCAAACAGTGCTGGGCAATGATGCCAAAAATAAAAAGAGGGAGAGATGCACATGATTAAATAAACGTGGGGACACCGCGGACTTTAACCTTCTTTAAGAGAGTCACAGTACTTATTAGCATTGTAAACGCTCTGAGAAGTCCTGCGGTAAATAACCTAGTTAGCACTGTTTAACCCATTGCTTCCCAAACTGCTTTGATTGAGACCTTTTCACAGATAGAAAACCCTCTTTGAGAAAATGTTCCCAGGGCAGCTAAGACCTTTGACTGAAGGTAAAGGGACCAGAGCCTGACTCAACCCAAGACCACAGTGACCTAATCTAAGAGGAAATGCTGAAATCAGCTGTGTTCATCTGAAAAAAAAAAATAAATAAACCAGTAGCTCACACTTGCTGGGCACTTACTCTGAGTTCACGGGTTTCCAGCTGCAGAAACTAAGATTAGAGGAGCTCAAAGTGATGTGCCCTATGACATATAAGAAGTGGTCAGGTCAAGATTGAACCTTGGCCTTCCTGACTTGGGTCTGTCATGAAAACCCAGTTTATGAAACTCTCTGGGTTTTCATTTCCTTATGTATGACATGACTGGTGTACCTACACTTACAAAATTGCAGTGAGGAGTGAATGAGATAAAAAGGACTTAATGCAGGGCTTAGCACATAGTAAGCTTTTAAGAAGCATTATCTGCACAACAGACCCCACAGAAGGCCAGACTTACCCTCTAGTCTGGTGATGGGGAACTCATTATCTTACAAAGCCCTTTGGGGCAGTTCTAGCCATTGGAATGGTCACCCTGCTACTGAGCCAAATACCTGTCTCCCCTTCCACCTAAGTCCTAAGTCTTCCCTGGAAGAACCCCAATGGGACCTCAGACCTCAGACCAGGATGGCATCCCTGCATTTAACCCTTGAAGTGGAGCAAGCCATGTCCCACCACTGTTCTATGTACTTATCTACAGATTAACTCCTCTTCCCCTCTCATCCACTCCCCCAGCACACTGAGCTTGGAGGACAAGATGCTCTGCCATCAGCTTAGGGCCTTTGAGCATTTCGTTCTCTTCATCCCGCCTCTGGGCAGAATCCTTGGCTTCTCTACCTGGGAAATCCAGCATCTGCCACAGAGTGCTTAGTTCATGAGCAGAGAGGAAGGACATAATCAGCCCAACTCACCTGGGATGACCTTGGGGAGAGCCAAGGGCAGGAGCAGGGACTTGCTGGCCAGCCCTCCATGCAAACTTCATTTCAGGCTGACTGAGATCCACAGACAATTGCCAAGGCTCATGGGGACAGGTCCAGCTTGACCGTGACCTGGAGCCAGTGGACCCAGGTTCGGCAGGGCGGTGCTGAGAGCAGGACAAGGCACATCCTGAAGGTGAGGAGTCCCTGGGAGACCCAGAGGATGGAGGGAGAGAGCGACGTTTAATGATGGTTTAACCCTTTCAGTGGGACATGCCACGTACCGCCACTGTTCTATTGCTTTATCTACAGATTAACTCATTCATCCTCTCTAGACCTCAACTGTTCCCTTTTGGGAAGTGAGCAAACCAGGTCAAACAGAGGTTAAGTAACTGGCCCAGGAAAGAAGGAAAGAAGAAATACAGCTGGCCTGTGAATCCAGGCCACCTAGCTTCAGAGCCCACAGATCCGAACTATGGAGCTTCCCAATACTATACCATCTAGAACAGTCCAGGGAAGAAAGAGCCAGAGAAAGGAAGGTTAGAACAGAGACAAAGCATAAATTTCAGAACGTTGGAGACAAAGAAAAAGTACATTCTCCCGGGGAACAGCAGAGATGGGCCTGGAGGAGCAGTGGACGAAGGATGTCAGCTGAATGAACCAGAAGCCAAGACTAAGCTGATTTCATTCTCCTTTCAAGCTAAGGAT
Organism: Bos grunniens; assembly: GCF_055505025.1. Lineage (NCBI taxonomy): Eukaryota > Metazoa > Chordata > Mammalia > Artiodactyla > Bovidae > Bos > Bos grunniens. Next base: position 10,318,456 of record NC_141167.1, read on the forward strand.
AATAATCCTCACAGAAGAGACAGGGCAGAGGGGATGGAAGACAGAGCCCCAGCTATGTCTCTTCTGGGACAGAGACCCAAAGATAAATACAGTCCCCATCCCAAGGATCTCACAGTCTGTGGGCAAAGGCCATGGCAGTGGCCATAGCAATGACATGAGCTTGAGAGGGCCGCCTCCCACAGATCTAGCTCCTGTGACTCTGAAAGACAGCATCTCCCCATGAAGGGAGCTTGGGAGCTGCTCGGCTGCCTCCATAAAGCAAGTCAGACTCCTGGAGTCCCATTAGTGCCGAAAGGGCCCAGTGCCACCTCCCTCCACCCTCGAAATGAATTAACTCCTTGACGGAGATGGAGAAGATGCCAAAATCCCCCATCGTCTTCCCTAACCTTGGGACAAATTAAATCAAATTCCACCGCACAGCCTGAAGGCATAAACTTTGTCAGCTGCACCAATATATCCTGCCAGGCAGGCAGGCTCCCAGGTACTAATTACTTTATTCAGCAAGTTAAACAAATGATATGATATCTAAATTCGAAGAAGCACCCAAGAGTTATGGAGCACATACCACTGGGACTCGCCAATGAATAAAGCAAAACAGAATTGCTAAACTAACAGCTCAAAGTGTTTATCTGTCTGTCCTTTAAGATTTAGCTCAGGGCTTCTGTTCACCTCTCCTCCAGGAAGCCTTCCTTATTGATACTGTCTCCATGGATCTTTTCTCTCCAGAAGGCTATATGGCCTGGTGGTTGGGAGCATGGCTTTGGTCTTGGCTAGAGTGGGGTTCTACCGTGGACTATCTGTGTGGCTTGGCACATTGCTTAACCTTCAGATCACTCCAAGCTGCCATTTCTTTATTTAATTTTTATTTCAACTGCACTGGGTCTTCCTTGCGATGCACAGACTCTTCATTGCTGCACCCAGTCTTTCTCTAATTGCTGCACATGGACTTGTCTTCGAGCTTGTGGTGCACCAGCTCGAAGCATGCAGGCACAGTAATTGTGGCATGAGGGCTTAGAGGTTGCCCTGTGGAATGTGGGATCTTAGTTCCCCCAGAGACCAAACCCAGGTTCCCTGCATTAGGAAGGCAGATTCTTAACCACTGGATCAAAAGGGAAGTTCCAAGCTTAAGTTTCTTGAATTGCACAGTGGAGATAACTTTAAGACAACTTCCACCTCCTCACATTGACTGTCATGGATTCCAGGTAATCCATGCAAGGATGTGAGCATACAGGAAGATCTCCACAATGGGAATTATTTCCATTGTCATCCTTATTGTTGTTACATCTTTTTGTTATCCTATTTATGTTGTTAGTAACCATTGCAGTGTTGGGTCTCCAAGGGATTCCCAATAAGTAGCAGCCTTCTTCCCTTAGTCTGGAAAACAAATTTTAATGAAACAAACAGATGCAAGATCAAAATGGTAACAGTATTATTGACAGAGGCTGAGTTGGGAAATGTGACTTAGTGTAACAGAAGATGGGTGGCAGAATGAATCCTGGGTCTAAGTGTCATGACAATGCTGACCAGAGAGACATCTGTGTGGGAGACTGAGCCTGGCAAGACTATTGCAGGTGGAGCCCTCGGGTTCTCTTCTGGAACCGATCATTCCCATGAGAGAAAAGGTACCACACAGGCATGGCCTGTTTTCCTTCCTGAATTTACCAGTTGGTAAGATGAGTCATTCTATCTCCCCCACGGTAGAAAAATAAATGGGTGGAAAGGATCCTCGAGTTAGGCTAATTGAACTCCCTTCACAGGAAGAACCATCTAGAGTCAGGGAAAAGCCTTCCCCAATAACACGTAGGAGACAATGAAATGTAATTAGAGTCCAAAGGGATGGATTTGGACCCATTCTTTCATCACATATGTGTTATGTGTTTTGGGGAGAGAGCCTTAACCTTTTAAGGCTCCTATAAAACCTGGCTTTAGCAACACACAAACCACTCAGCACTTCCCTGAGCTTGTTCCTTGGTTCTTTGTTCCCAGAATGCAGACACAGCCATGGATCCTGAATCTGGCATTGCCTTGGGACTTTGACTTTCTGACTTCCTCCACTCACGTCCTCATTGCTGACCCTGCTGCCCACTTCCAGGGCTCCTAGAGCAGAGACAAAGCTCACACGTAACCAAGCAGAACCATGATCAGCCAAGCCACCTCACATACATGTCCACAGGCACCGAGTCAAAATGCAGCTTCATGTCAATCCTACACTCTAGGATAAGCATTCAGCCCCTCCTGTTTCTTCCAGCTACTGGATATCTCCCTCATTGGTGGGTGACAAAGTGAGGAAGCATGTGCCTCTGGTCCCAGAAAAGAAATGGATAGAGTAGCTGTTTGTATGTGGTGCTGTAGAGCTGACAAAGAACTTCCGCGTACATACTTTATCTCCTTTCCCCTTCATTATAGGTAAGAATTGTCATCCCACTTCCTAGAAGAGAAAACTGAGGTTGGGAGGACTGTGAGTCCCTTTCTGGATACCCATGATGATTGACCATACCAACATTAATTGTAGGAAATGACTTCATCTTCCTGGTTACATCTTATTGGACGACAGTGAGCACATGATTCAAGCTGAGCCAATCAGGTTCTCCCAATGATGTGTGGCTTCCATAATTCATGCTGTTGAGAAAGTTGGAAACAGTGGGGCAACCATCCGATCTGTCAAAGGGATAGATAAAACCAGACAAGAGAGAATGATTGAAATATGAAGCACAATCCCAGAGAAATTCCAAGATGAAAGACCTTCTGGCTCCAGAGAAAATAAGACACACAAATGGATGATTGCAGTGTCTCTTGGTGGCTTCCTGGTTAATGATCTTGTATCCCTGCCAAAAAAAAAAAAAAAAAAAAATCTGTTTTTGTTTAGGCCAAGTTGGTCTCTGATACTTGCCAATGAAAGAATAGTAATTAAAATACTCAGAATGGTTAAGAGTCAAGCTATAGAGCCTCCAATCTCCTAAATCCCACCCTCCTGGCTGACTGTGGGGAAGGTGGGTTCTGGAAGGACCTGTTGCCCCTTCCAGGAGGGAGGGAGGAAGTCCTGAAAGTGAAGCTGATGATACGTACAGACTCAAAGCCTACTATCCATGTCATAGACCCAGTAGAGTCTGGAATCCCAAACCAGAGGACAGTTCCCATTCTGTGACTCATTATGACAGTTCTCCACTAAGGAGGATGGCGATTCCCAGATTTCATGAGAAATTGTCTTCTAACTAGTATTTTTGGGGTTTTATCAAAAAAAAAAAAAAAGCACATGATTCTGAATTTTCCATTGGAATGCCCAGGACAATTTATACTCAGTCACTCCTACACATCTGGGTCTGAAAAACTTCTCCTTAATCTATCATGAGAGAGAAATTCACTTTTTCTTGTTCTGATTTTGGCATCCACCACACTGGCAGTCTGGATGCTTACAGTAGCAGGCAGTGGGACCATGGAGTTACCAGCTCCTCAGATGTGTACACCAAGGGGAAGGACAAGGGGTCTTCTCAGAGTTGTTAGTGAGGGCAAGTCAGAGGCTATGGGGGAATTCTATTCCTGGGCAAAGGACCCACCCAGAACTCGTGACCAAACCCTGACACACATTGCTGAATAAACGTTTGATCAATAAATTAATCCCATCTACCATTCAAGCCCTCATCCCCACCACCAACCTTCACTGGCCCAATCCAACCCACACTCCCTCCCTAAACATTTTTCGGGTCTTCTTGCCTTCATCGGAACCGCCACTGGTCTTGATTAGATCCTATATTCTTCTCCCAGAGACTAGCAAAAAATAATTCTCTGGACTCCTCTCATCAACCCTCTCTCTCTGCCCCAATCTAGCTTCCACTGCAGTGGCTGCCCAGTGGTCTTCCTGAAAGAGCCCCTTCACTCCCAGATTAACAGCCTAGAGAAGCTTCCACCAAGGTCCCCAGAGACCTGCCACTGCCCATCACTCAAGCCCCAACTCTTACTTTACCTCTAGCCCTGGGAAGCTCTGAGCTCTTAACCTTATGGAGCTCTTTCCAGACTCCATGCCTTTGCACAGGCAGTGCCTTATCCTTCTTCTGTCCTTGGCCTGTCTACCTCTTAACTCCCATATAGCCTTCATGACTCACTTCTGGCAAACGTCCTCCGGGAAGCTTCTCCTAACTCCGTTTCCCTGTTCCCACCCATGGGCCTGGGTTCATAGAGTCTGTCACATAACAGCAGGGCTGTGGTGATGGTGCTTCAAAAGGAGCACAAGAAATGAGGCCCTGTCCAGCGTGGGGAGGGATAATGTACAGAGGGACAGTTACAGAGGGGAGCTGACAGGTGCATGACTGAGAAGTCAAGGAAGCAAAAAGTCAGAACTGAAAGGTAAACATGAGAACAAAACCTGCCCCAGGAATCTGCAGAAAGCTTGGGGAAGGCACTGAAGACAGGAGAGGGCTTGTCATTTTCTTTAAATGTTTGACGCGTGTTCAAATGAATTGAATCGAAACACTGGTCAGTTTGGAGACCTCTGAGACTGGCCTGCAAAGCAGGTGGGGCAGCTGTCTACCATGACAAGTGGGAAAGGAGAAGAATGTCAGAAATGCTTAGCAAACAGTATCTCCCATGGCTTAACAGAGGGTGTATGAACAGAGAGACTCTGGAGAGAGGAGTTTTCTTAGAAAGGCTGGTGAGAACAGCAGAGGAAACAGAATCTTCAAATGCCTGAGCAAGAGGAAACCTTAGGGAACATCTAGTCCTCAGATGGCAAATGGAGCTCAGTGTAAGTGCCAACTCTGATCGACTGGTAGTGGCTGTCATAGCACTGCCTTAGGAAGAATTCTAAGGCTCTAAAGCTTGTCTGGAGTCAGCAAGAAAGAATTCAGCGATCAATTAATACTGTCTGCCACTGGTGGGGGAATGAGAGCATGTGTGCAGCATCTTTGTCATCTCTAATCTAGCCCAACTTCCCTTTTAATAGATGGAAAAAGGGAGGAACTTACCCAAAGTCACATAGTCCCTGGCTAGAGCAAGTCTAGTGCTGAGTTCTGGATTCTTCTATGCATTGCACTAACTATGTATACATGAAACACAAGATGAGGAGTGGGAAAAATTAGCATCTCGGCTCACTATCTGGTCCAACAACAGAAGCAGGCTGTGCCAGAGGAAGGGGCAAAGTGAAACTGTATTAGGTTTATATCAGGAACAGGTTTGGGCCAGACAATCTCTTTGTTCGCTTTGAGGCCATATGGCCTCAGGGTGCAGAAGAGCTGCAGTTCAGCTTATCATAGCAGTGTAACCAGGATCCAAGCTCAGGAGTAGGGCTAGAAATCCCCATGACAGGGAAAGAAGACAGGGTGACCTAGGAAGTTCTGGTTAGTGTTTTTAGAGCCTTATGCATTCGTTCAAAAATATTTTTGGGGCATCTTTGAACAAACTACCAAACAGGGAGCTGGGGCTACAGTTTTTGAGACTTTTACATCAAGGAAGAGGGCGGAGACAGGCATGAAACAGCTAATTATGCAATTAGTTCTTTGATTACAAATGGTAATAAATGCCATAAAGAGGTACAGGGAGCTCTGACAGCAAACAACCCGGGGGCCTGTCGTAATCCAGACAGGAAGGGAAAGCTTTCCCAAGGAAGTGACCTTTCAGCTGAGACGAGAAGGATCAGAAGAGGATGGAGGGTGGGCAGAGGGCGGCAGCAAGAGGGAAAAGACAGGGAGACAGAGGGCAGAAGGGAGAACCTGTTAAAGGGCCTAAGGAGGGGAGAAACGTGACACTTTGAGGAACTGGAAGGCCAGAAGGGCTGGAATACAAAATGTGCATTTTTTTTTTCCAGATTGCTGTTGTCAGAGGAAAAGAGTTGGGAACCAACAAAGGATAAACTGTGACAACGAACTCAGCAGAAATGGCAGCCTAAGAGCCTACCTCCCCTGCTCCCACCGGCAACCTACACAGAGCCTTGACATGAATTTTTAGAAGCACCTCTCTGGACTGACCACTCAGGCACGCAGCTAGGTGAGTGGAGCCCAGGCTGGCTCTCTGCCCTCACTTGCCTCCTCAACCAACTTTGTGGAGTGTGTAACCTGCACAACTGCACGTGGCAGTCCATCCCCACCCCCACCTCATCCCAGCCCCCCCCCTACCCCCCCACCCCACTGGGCTTTAATATCCCAGGGCAAACTGGGAAGAAAAAGAAATCCTCAGAAAACGATTCTGCTTGATTAAATGAAATCCTTTTTGGATTGTTTCCCGCTGTGTCCCAGGCCTTTCCCTGCTGGAGACAGGTAAGTGGCACAGTCCTTGTTCACATGCATGCGAGCTCAGTGGTGTCTGACTCTTCTGCAACCCCGTGGACTGTAGCCCTCAGGCTCTTCTGTTCATGGGATTATCCTGGCAAGAATACCAGAGTAGGTTGCCATTTTCTCCTCCAGGGGATCTTCCTGACCCAGGGATAGAACCTGCGTCTCCTGCGTTGGCAAGCTGATTCTTTACCACTGAGCCACCAGGGAAGCCACTTGTCCACAGAAAGTGCCCAGAACCTGGTGGGACAGATGAGCATGCACCGGACATCTGGGCAGGAAGTAATCACTTCCTTTAAAAGAGCCATGGAGGTAGGGGAGGGAGGCTCAAGAGGGAGGTGATACGTGTCTAATTTTGGCTGATGTGCGTTGCTGTATGGCAGAAACCCACACAATATTGTAAAGCAATTTTCTTCCAATTAAAAATAAGTAAAAAAAAAAAAAAAAAGAACCATGGAGTCCAGAAGAGATGACTAGTGTAATTAGGAAAGTATGGGAAGACTCCTCAGAAAAGGTGACATTTGTGAAATGAACAAGATTTCAACAGGAAGAAAGTGGGAAAAGGAAAGCAAAAGAGCCAAAGTATGTAACCAATCAGTACGTAAGCACATGAAATTCTTTTTAGTTTAAAAAGAAAAATGAATACAAATAACTGAAATGTGAAGAAACATGAAGATCCCAAGCATATGGACCTTGACATTCATGGAAAGGGAAGGAGCAGGGAAAGTTCATGGGAGGCGTAGCTAGAAAATTAATCCAACGTCACGTCATTCTGGGCCTTGAATGTCAAGCTGAAAGAAGAGAAACATAAGAGATCTGTGTGTTTTACTAAAATGGAAAACATAAAGCCCCACCAGGCAGAGTCCGGGACCACCTTTGTGAGCTGCAGTCCTGTGCCTTCCCCATCAGGGCTCCCAGGACTGATGCCCCAGGCAGCTTGCAGAGGCTCATTCGAGGCTCTGGCAGGATCAGTACAGAACTGCTTTCCAGTGTCTGGGCTTCCATCGTCAACACAGGAAGGTCAGGACAACAATGTCAGAGGACAGACATCACACTGCACCTGTGGGGAAAGCAGAGTGGGGGCTCGGCTGGAGAGAAAAGCTTTCAGCTACAGAAAAGGCGGCCTCTGAAAAGGACTCACAGAGAAGATGTGGAAGATAAAGCCCACGGCCCTTAAAAAGAAACCGTCAAGTTGTGTTTACAAGACAGAAGGGGGTGAAGAAAAAGGGATGGTTTGACAGGGAGGAGATTTAGAAAGCTCTCCAAGAGGCTGCAGGAAACAAGCAAGCCAGCACCAGAGCTGAGCGCCCTCCCCAAGCTCCCTGCTCCCCCAGGACCTCCACTTCACCCCACCTCCATCACAGCTGAGGTCACGTGGCCCACACCTGCAGCCCTGCCAACCCTGGACGCCACACCCCATCCTGCCCTCCCCCAGCCTCATGCTCCCTTCTATCAGTGACTCCCATCTTGCCCCAGGGAGGAAATTTCTAATTTATGTTGCAGAACACTGGAACCATCTAGATAGTGGTCTGCCCAGTCTTTCCAGGCTGAGACCCCCAGTGAGCTCTCCTTTCCTCTGGGAGTCTTCATTCCAAATCACTCATCTCCCATCATTATTTCTATCTGCCTGATGAGTGACAGAGAAGCAAATGGCAAAGGAGAAAGGGAAAGATATCTTTCTGAATGCAGAGTTCCAAAGAATAGCAAGGAGAAGTAAGAAATCCTTCCTCAGTGATCAACGCAAAGAAACAGAGGGAAACAATAGAATGGGAAACACTAAAGATCGCTTCAAGAAAATTAGAGATACCAAGGGAATATTTCCTGCAAAGATGGGCTCAATAAAGGACAGAAATGGTATGGACCTAACAGAAGCAGAAGATATTATGAAGAGGTGGCAAGAATACACAGAAGAATTATACAAAAAAGATTTTCCTGTCCCAGATAACCACAGTGGTATGATTACTCACCTAGAGCCAGACCTCCTGGAATGTGAAGTCAAGTGGGCCATAGGAAACATAACTATAACCAAAGCTAGTGGAGGTGATGGAATTCCAGCTTGGCTATTTCAAATCCTAAAAGATGATGCTTTGAAAGTGCTACGCTCAATATGCCAGCAAATTTGGAAAACTCAGCAGGGGTCACAGGACTGGAAAATGTCAGTTTTCACTCCAATCCCAAAGAAAGACAATGTCAAAGAACGTTCAAACTACTACACAATTGCACTCATCTCACATACTAGCAAAGTAATGCTCAAAATTCTCCAAGCCAGGCTTCAACAGTACGTGAACCGTGAACTTCCAGATGTTCAAGCTGGTTTTAGAAAAGGCAGAGGAACCAGAGATCAAATTGCCAACATCTGCTGGACCATCGAAAAAGCAAGAGAGTTCCAGAAAAACATCGACTTCTGCTCCATTGACTTTGCTAAAGCCTTTGACTGTGTGTGTTAGTCGTTCAGCCATGTCCGACTCTTGGCGACCCCATGGACTAGGGCTCACCAGGCTCTTCTGTCCATGGGATTCTTCAGGCAAGAATACTGGAGTGGGTTGCCATCCCCTTCTCCAGGAGATCTTCCCAACCCAGGGATTGAACCCAGGTCTCCAGCATTGCAGGCAGACTCTTTACCTTCCGAGCCATCAGGGAAGTTCTTTGACGGTGTGGATCACAACAAACTGGAAAATTCTTCAAGAGATGGGAATATCAGAGCACCTTACCTGCCTCCTGAAAAATCCGTATGCAGGTCATGAAGAAACAAGCTTCCCTGGTGGCTCAGAAGGTAAAGAGTATGCATGCAATGCTGGAGACTGGGGTTTGATCCCTGGGTTGGGAAGATCCTCTGGAGAAGGGTATGGCAATCCACCCCAGCATTCTTGCCTGGAGAATTCCATGGAGAGAGGAGCCTGGCGGGCTACAGTTCGTGGGGTCACAGAGTCAGACACGACTGAGCGACTAACACACACACACAAGAAAGCAATGGTTAGAATCAGATATGGAACAATGGACTGGTTCCAAATCGGGAAAGGAATATATCAAGTCTGTATATTGTCACCCTGCTTATTTAACTTATATGCAGAGTACATCATGCAGAATGCCAGGCTGGATGAAGCACAAACTGGAATCAAGACTGAGGGGAGAAATACCAATAACCTGAAATAAGCAGATGATACTACCCTTATGGCAGAAAGCAAAGAGGAACTAAAGAGCCTCTTGATGAAAGTGAAAGAGGAGAGTGAAAAAGCTGGCTTAAAACTCAACACTCAAAAAACTAAGATCATAGCATCTGGTCCCATCACTTCATGGCGAATAGATGGGGAAACATTGGAAACAGTCAGAGCCTTTACTTTTTGGTACAGATGGTGACTGCAGCCATGAAATTAAAATAAGCCTGCTCCTTGGAAGAAAAGCTATGACCAACCTAGAAAGCATATTAAAAAGCAGAGACATTACTTTGCCAACAAAGGTCCATCTAGTCAAAGCTATGGTTTTTCCAGTAGTCGTATATGGATGTGAGAGTTGGACCATAAAGAAAGCTGAAAGTGAAAGTCTCTCAGTCGTGTCAGACTCTTTGTGACCCCACAGTCTACAGAGTCCATGGAATTCTCCAGGCCAGAATATTGGAGTGGGTAACCATTCCCTTCACTAAGAGATTTTCCCAACCCTGGGATTGAACCCAGGTCTCCCACACTGCAGGCGAATTCTTTACCAGCTGAGCCAAAAGAGAAGCCCAAAGAAAGCTGAGCACCAAAGAATTGATGCTTTTGAAGCATGATGTTGGAAGACTCTTGAAAGTCCCTTGGACTGCAAGGAGATCAAATCAGTCAATCTCAAAGGAAATCAGTCCTGAATATTCATTGGAAGCACTGATGCTGAAGCTGAAACTCCAATACTTTGGCCACTTGATGCTGGGCAAGATTGAAGGCAGGGTGAGAAGGGGACGACAGAGGATGAGATGGCTGGATGGCATCACTGACTCGATGGACGTGAGTTTGAACAAGCTCCAGAGTTGGTGATGGACAGGAAGCCTGGTGTGCTGCATGCAGTCCATGGGTTCTCCAAGAGTCAGACACGACTGAGCAACTGGACTGAATTGAGCTGATGAGTGGCAAGAGTGCATCATCTGAAGCAGTCCTGTGCAGAGTCCAGATGCTGAAGGATAACAGGGGCTTTTTCCAAAGGCAACAGGTATCAGACTAGATTCAGGGCTGGATACATAGACATGTGGTCTGGCTTTCCCCTCCTTCCTACATCTTGGGCATTTCTTGGACATTCATTCATTCCCCAAGTATTTGCAAATGCTCAGAGTTAAACTTCAACCTGAGGGTATAGAGGTGGTGCAGGGGTGTGTGGTTCTGAAGCAGAACTTCATCATAAAATGAACATGATGGTCTCCTGGGCTCCTGACACCAGGCAGATCCTTCTCTGCCTTCTGGTGGGGGGCAAAGCTGCAGCCAGGATGCTGCCAAGGCTCCTGGTAGGTGGCAGTGCCAGCCCTGTGTTCTGATTCTGCCATGGGGCTGTAGTGGGAGAGACTGAGGGTAATGGGCAGGTGACTGGCCATCTCCAGTTAGCTCTGTGCAGAAGAGAGCGTGAAGGCTTTCTCTGGCCCAGTTCCTGCTGATGAATAGTGAATAACCCCATGTTTGTCCTCCCGACGTGGGTGAGATGCCCTGGGCTTCCTAACAGCCCCCAGCAACAGCAGACTGTCCTCTCAGATCACTTCTCTCTGAACTGAAAACAAGGTGTCAGGACCTCAAGTCAGGTCTCAGAACCAGTTTACAGACGTCACTGTCTTCTACCAGATGCCCCAGGTAGGTGTCAGGTCCCCCATGCCATTCACAGCATGGTCATATCCAGAAGCTCCAACTGCATGCCCTGGCAGCCTCAATCCTGGAAGGACTGATCTCAACCTAGCACGTGCAGCCACTGTGGATGATTCGTATCACACCTGCTAAAATGTTGGATACGAAAAAGGGAGGCTGGAATGAACCCTGAGCTGTTGAAGGTATCAGGATGGACCCAAAGTTTGTAATCAATAAATATAGCTATGAATACAGAAGTAGAGAAGTATGTGTATACTGATACATATATTCATGTAGGTATTTGTATATAAAGATACTTACCTCCATCTCCTAGCTCTGTCTGCTGAGAGGGCTTAGAAGCAAAGAAATTCTCATGGCAACTAGCACACCAAGAATCTCAATCTTGGTTCCTAAACACCATTCTCCACCAGAAGAAACCAGGGTTCTTTCAAAAGGCTAATCCCAGGAACTGGGTAGGGAAAATACAAGCTAAGCCTGGGACACACCTGGCCTTTGCCCTGGCTGTCCCCTCTCCTGGGCTGCCCTCCCACCTGTTCTTCTGGGAAGAATTCTCCTGGAAGTTCTTCTCACTTCCCCCAGTGACACCCCATCAGATAAACAGCACACCTATGCATCCGCCCCTGTTCAACTCCCTGTTGCTGATCAGAGACATAGCAATGCGTGTGGGCCAGTGTAGCACTTTTGGAAAGTCAGAGTTGGGTGCAAACCCCAGCTCTGTCAGGTACTGACTTCACCTGTCTGAGCCTCAGTTTCTTCCTCTGGAAAATGGGGATACTGATACCTACCTCCTGGGGGGCTGGGAGGCCTCAGGTAGGCAATCCATGCTGACCCAGCAAATGCTAAGTGAGGCATTTTATTCCCCTGTGAAATCCTGAGCTCCGCCTCATCTACTCTTCCCATCCCCCAACACCCAGCACTGTGCTTGCATCCCAGGACTGATCAGTCTGTTTCTTAAATTGCTTAATTGAATCGAAGGCTGATAGTTACTGACCCACCCTCGTTGACTGCAATGTACCGACTGGCACCTTCCAGCTGGCCCTTGGCATGTGCCCACATCTATTCATTAGGCTTGTCCTGCCAACACCCACTGACTGACACCCACCTGGGGCGGTCCCTCAAAGCGTCTGCCCAGGCTCCAGCCTCTGCAGTGAAAGCCCATGGAAGAAAAGCTCTCTGACTCTCCCTCCAACTGCCTTTCTTGTGCTCTCCCAGAAATGACACTCCCATTTCTCTATGTCTCCATCTCATCTCACCCCTGTCTCTGTTCTTTGTCAGCACTGCATTGTCTGACTTCCTCTGTGCCTCAGTGACCCTGTTCTGTCACCGGGTCTCCACCCACTTTGTGGGCTTCATCTCTGGCTTTTCTCCTTGCCACCATTTTCCCCTCCCACAAAAAAACTGCCCCCTCCCCTTGCTGTGGCCCTCAGCGTCCACCCTCAAAAGACACAGCACTCAGTGCACAATCTCACACTTGTTACTTCTTTATTGTTCTCCTGGCGATGGACCGTCTTTTCTTCCTTACTATTTAGGGATTCAGGGCAAATGGTTTTCTTTATCTGCTCCTTCTGGGATGCCTGCTCACCCCCTCCCATTCCCTTCCCCCAAACCTAAAATCTCCAGCAGTGGCATTGTCTAGAAAATCAGGGGAGGAAGCTCAAGATCCAGGCAGCAGAGGACCTCCATATGCCTAAGGAAGGATGGCTGGAAGCAGCCTGAGGATCCCGCAACTAACACAGAGGAGAGGGAAGGATGTGGTCACATGTGCCCCACACACAGGGAGACATGCTCCCTGTCCAGAGTCATCATGGCAGTTCATACATCACGTATCTGGACCACTTATTTAAGGTCGCAGACAGGTGTGTACTGGAGGGCATGGTGGCAGAGGGTGAAGATGTGCATGTGGGAGAGAAAGAGGCATGCACATAATATCTGACCCTTTGTTCTGATGAAACCAGTTAGTGACGAGCACCATACCTGCACGGACCTTCTAGTGCTACTATTGTCTGCCTCTGCCGTCTTCCTCCTCACTAAAGACCACAAGTCCTAGATGGAGGCTGCCTCTTCAGCCCACCCGCCAGAATGAAGAAGACGTGCGATCAAGACAGAACAGAGACAAGACATCTGACCTCCAGATGAGAGGTAAAGACAGGGGAGCATAAACACGTGTTGTTTACAAACCACTGAAATTTACGGGCTGTTTGTTACTCTAGCATAACCTAATGGAAGCTGACGAAAATATCTCACGTAGTCCCCTGGCTTTATCATTTGCTAATGGCTCTTGTATGTATATCATCAGGCAGGCCCTCTTCCCTGAGCTTCAGACCCATACATTCAACTGCATATTCTAATCTCCATTTGGGTATCGAACAGGTATTCAAACATAGCATCCGCCACGTAACTAAACAAAAAAGTTTTGAACCACTGCTCTTCCACTTGCCACCATATACAAGAGGTCCTGAGCCACCACTTACCACAGTGTGACATGGCAGGTGTCTGTTGCCAACTTAGTGCCGCTCCTACATACATCATGCTCACTACAGTTCAGTTCAGTTCAGTTGCTCAGTCATGTCCGACTCTCTGCGACCCCATGAATCGCAGCACACCAGGCCTCCCTGTCCATCACCAACTCCCGGAGTTCACTCAGACTCACGTCCTTCAAGTAGGTGATGCCATCCAGCCATCTCATCCTCTGTCGTCCCCTTCTCCTCCCCAATCCCTCCCAGCATCAGAGTCTTTTCCAATGAGTCAACTCTTCGCATGAGGTGGCCAAAGTACTGGAGCTTCAGCTTTAGCATCATTCCCTCCAAAGAACACTTAGGGCTGATGTCCTTCAGAATGGACTGGTTGGATCTCCTTGCAGTCCAAGGGACTCTCAAGAGTCTTCTCCAACACTACAGTTCAAAAGCATCAATTCTTCAGTGCTCAGCTTTCTTCACAGTCCAACTCTCACATCCATACATGACCACTGGAAAAACCATAGCCTTGACTAGACAGACCTTTGTTGGCAAAGTAAGATCTCTGCTTTTGAATATGCTATCTAGGTTGGTCATAACTTTTCTTCCAAGGAGTAAGCGTCTTTTAATTTCATGGCTGCAGTCACCATCTGCAGTGATTTTGGAGCCCAGAAAAATAAAGTCTGACACTGTTTCCACTGTTTCCCCATCTATTTTCCATGAAGTGATGGGACCAGATGCCGTGATCTTTGTTTTCTGAATGTTGAGCTTTAAGCCAATGCTACATGCCATCATATCAAAGTGGACCTATCCTTTGATTTTCAGGATTTTTTATGGAATGTTTTTCAAATTGTTAAAGGAATATATGCTTGTTGTAACGATTGAAATAGTAATAGAAAGGTGTATAAATTACAGCTCTCCCAGTCCCCACTCCACTACCAATGCTGTAACCAATATTAATATTCTGTTATGGGACCTACAGGTGGACATTTATGATAAATAATTTTAGTTGTGCCTAAAATCAAGTGGCCACAGGACTGAAAAAGGTCAGTTTTCATTCCAATCCCAAAGAAAGGCAATGGCAAAGGATGCTCAAACTACTGCACAATTGCACTCATCTCACATGCTAGTAAAGTAATGCTTAAAATTCTTCAAGCCAGGCTTCAGCAATACGTGAACTGTGAACTTCCAGATGTTCGAGCTGGTTTTAGAAAAGGCAGAGGAACCAGAGATCAAACTGCCAACATCCGCTGAATCATCGAAAAAGCAAGAGAGTTCCAGAAAAACATCCATTTCTGCTTTATTGACTATGCCAAAGCCTTTGACTGTGTGGATCACAATAAACTGTGGAAAATTCTTTAAGAGATGGGAATACCAGACCACCTGACCTGCCTCCTGAGAAATCTGTATGCAGGTCAGGAAGCAACAGTTAGAACTGGACATGGGGCAAGAGACTGGTTCCAAATAGGAAAAGGAGTACATCAAGGCTGTATATTGTTACCCTGCTTATTTAACTTATATGCAGAGTACATCATGAGAAACGCTGGGCTGGAGGAAGCACAAGCTGGAATCAAGATTGCCGGGAGAAATACCAATAACCTCAGATATGCAGATGACACCACCCTTAGGGCAGAAAGTGAAGAACTAAAGAGCCTCTTGATGAAAGTGAAAGTGGAGAGTGAAAAAGTTGGCTTAAAGCTCAACATTCAGAAAACGAAGATCATGGCATCTGGCCCCATCACTTTCATGGAAAATAGATGGGGAAACAGTGGAAACAGTGCCAGACTTTATTTTGGGGGGGCTCCAAAATCACTGCAGATGGTGATTGCAGCCATGAAATTAAAAGATGCTTACTCCTCGGAAGGAAAGTTATGACCAACCTAGATAGCATATTCAAAAGCAGAGACATTACTTTGCCAACAAAGGTCTGTCTAGTCAAGGCTATGGTTTTTCCAGTGGTCATGTATGGATGTAAGAGCTGGACTATGAAGAAAGCTGAGCACCGAAGAATTGATGCTTTTGAACTGTGGTGTTGGAGAAGACTCTTGAGAGTCCCTTAGACTGCAAGGAGATCCAACCAGTCCATCCTAAAGGAGATCAGTCCTGGGTGTTCATTGGAAGGACTAATGTTGAAGCTGACACTCCAATATTTTGGCCACCTGATGCAAAAAGATGACTCATTTGAAAAGACCCTGATGCTGGGAAAGATTGAAGGCAGGGGGAGAAGAGGATGACAGAGGATGAGAGGGCTGGATGGCATTACTGACTCAAAGGATGTGAGTTTGAGTAAACTCTGGGAGTTGCTGATGGACAAGGAGGCCTGGCGTGGTGCAGTCCATAGGGTCGCAAAGACTCAGACGTGACTGAATGACTAAACTGAACTGAACTGAAAATCATCAGTGCACAAATCTGCCCTCTTCCCTAGTGGCTCAGACAGTAAAGACTCCGCCTTCAATGCTGAAGACCTGAGTTCAATACCTGGGTCAGGAAGATCCCCTGGAGAAGGGATGGCTACCCACTCCAGTATTGCTCCCTGAAGAATTCCGGGAACAGAGAAGCCTGGCGGGCTACAGTCCATGGGGTCTGAAAGAGTTGGACACAACTGAGCGACTAACACCTTCACTTTCACTTTTCACAAGCAAGGCAGGGTGTGAAAATACATTCCTTGTTCTCACTCACAAGTTAAGGAATCCCTGGAAGTTCCCTACACCTCCAAAAGGGAAGAGTAGCCAGAACTGGCTAGTGCCCACACAGTTTAAGTGGATCAGCAAACAGCAGACTCTGCCTCTAAGAGGGACACTCACGCTGATAGTTAACACAGGGGGTTAGTGCTCTGGAAGAGAGCCAGCTTTGCATGTATGCGATCATGAGTAGAGTCCAAGTGCCTGGTTCTCCAGGCTATGCTTGAAAATGACAGAATATAGTGATGGAGATTTGCATCAGGCAGCCTGGGGTTTAAATTCCAGTCTGCCTTTTTCTGTGTATACTTGGCAATTGACTTCTCTAAACCTGTTTATTCATCTGACAAACAGAAATAGAATGACATCTATGTATTAGTGTCCAATAAAAATCATGGAAGCCACTCTATTCCAAGTAAAAAGTTGGTTGTTTTGTTTTGTTTTTTTTTCTTTTTTTGGCCATGACTTGCAGCTTGCAGAATCTTAGTTCCCTTCTCAGGCTGCAAGTGGGAAGCAAATGAATCTCAGAAGCTCATCTGGAAGGTGCTTCTAAACTTGTGTCTATGTATCAACCTGTCTTCCCCACTTTCCAAACCTCCCACAAGCATCTTTTTTGGCCAACTCAAACCAGGAACCATACGGGGAAGGGCATTCTGGGAAATGTAGGTCTCAGTTTCTCCTTTGCAAGAGACACCTGACAACAGGTGGCTGTGATGCCACGTAGACAACTGATAACCCAGTGCAACCTACCACATAAGGATTCTTAGGAGAGTAAATGAAATTACGCAGGTAAATTCTTAGTCAGTTGTCTGACACATGGTTAATGCAAAGTAAGTGGCAGTTAGTACAATTATTTTTTTAATTTTTATCTTGGAATTGATGGCTTTCCACACAGCCCAGCACACCCATTACATTTCATGTTACAGAAAGCCCTAGGCATTTGGGTTCCTGTCAAAAGATGCACTCCCCGTCGCCTCACATCACTCGGCAGGGTCTATCATTTCTTTTTCAGATCCGATTATAATGGCAGTATTTGTAAATTGCTGATCCTTTAATTCCGCATAAGCACACATTCTGGCTGAACGTATTCAAGTCAATTACACTCAGGGACATGGACTAAACTCTCTACTTCTGTGTCTCACAGTTTTGGATTCCGTGGAGATGGTACCCAAAATCACCACCCCAAAAGAGCTTCATACTACAGATGTGTCTTTTCCATCATCCATCAATCCAGGCACAAGGAAATCCAATAACAACCCCATTTGTGAGCAAGCAGTTCTAGCCTTATGATTGCTATCACCAAAGCAAATACATTACAGAATAATGAAATGTTTCCAATAAGAATTAATTTTTAAAACCTAAGCCACATGCAGACTTACTCTCATGAAACTAAATTCAAGCCATTCTGTGGGTATAACGAAATTATCCTTGGAAACAGCTCAAATTGATTGGACCTCAAAATTCAAAATTCAATTGTAGAAAATAAAATCGGTGATAAACCGCAAGGGCCTTTGGCAAGCCATCCCCTGTTCTGAAGCACAATCCAAACATCACATGGTCACAGGTCAGTGCTTCCTGCAAAGAAATCCATTTTACAAACAAACCTAGGGTAATAGCACCCAGATCTATAATTCCTTATCCTGATTAATGATGGGCCCACACACTGTCACATCCATGACGACCAAGTAAAGCTAACATTCTGAGAAGCAGCATTACCCTTAAAATTGCAATAATCTCCAGGGAAAATGACTCGATTTAAACTTATTCTTCCTTCAGCTTGAATTTGGTTAGCTTTTTTTAAACCTGTTCTGTGCTGTTACCCACATCCTGCAAAAACAGGCCCCTGGTTATTCTATATAACTCTCAGTCAGAAAGGTGAAGTCTTCAGTGATTTTTTTTTTGGTAGCCGAATTTTTTTTTAATTGAGGTATAATTGCTTTACAATGTTGTGTCTTCAGTGATTTTTAAAAGCAAGTTAAAGTGAAGTTGCTCAGTCATGTCTGACACTTTGCGACCCCATGGACTGTAGCCTATCAGACTCCTCCGTCCACGGTATTTTCCAGGCAAGAGTGCTGGAGTGGATTGCCATTTCCTTCCCCAGGGGATCTTCCTGACCCAGGAATCAAACCTGGATCTCCCGCATTGCAGGCAGACGCATTACCATCTGAGCCACCAGGGAAGCCCAAGGATGATGCTTTCAAAGGACAAGTCAGTGCCTCTAACTAATCTCAGGCAGTCAACTTCCAATTGGCTTTTCTTTAAACCCTTAATTCCTGTGCCCAAATGTCCTTTCAGTCTGCCAGTCTGTGTCTAGGTGCTGGGGTGAATGAGTCAGCAAAAGTCCCAGACCTCAGACAGCTTAAATTCTAATCAGGAGAGACAGATAAATGAGCAAGCAAGAGCACTTCAGGATGTGTTAAGGGCTGATCTGAGTCTCTTCCACGGTTCTGTCTGCTGCTAACTAAGGGACATTCAGTCTTGATTGCTAGAGTGTCATAATGAAAATTGATGAAATTAGTGCTCCACCTTATTCTTCTCTGGCAATGTTTTTTTGCCTTTTGCCTTTATTCTTCCATGGATACTTTAGAATCACTTTGTCAGGATCCATGGAAAAAGAAACCTATTGAGGTTTGATTGGAATTATACTGAATCTAGGCCAATTTCAGAGAAATGACATGTGTACCTTATTGTCTCCTGATCCATGAACTTAGTATACTATTATTTAATCATTTTTAAATATCTTTCAATAGTTTTCTAATTTCTTGCATAAAGGGAACTTTTTCCTGCATGTATACTTCAGATTTATTCCCAAGAATTTCATTTTTTTTGGAAGTCTTATAAATAGCATCTATTTTTAAGTGCAGTTTTTACTGCTTATTGTGATATAGAAAATGCAATTAACTTTTTGTACTAACCTTATATACAGCAACCTTGATAAACTCTTTTATTAACTCTATTAATGTGTCTGCTTATTCTTTGGAGATTTCTTCTGTTTATAATCAGATCATCTCAAACTAATAACAGTTTGATTTTTCTTCCTAATTATTATTTCTTCTTTAAAATCTTTATTTGCCTTATTTCACTGGCTATGGCCTTTGGTATGTTGTCGAAGAGATGTGGAAATAGTAGGCACGCATACTAAGTCACCTCAGTCATGACCGACTCTTTGCAACTCCATGGACTGTAACCCCCCAGGCTTGCTGTCCGTGGGATTCTCCAGGCAAGAATACTAGAGTGCATTGCCATTTCCTCCTCCAGAGGATCTTCCCAACCCAGGAATTGAACCCTCATCTCCTGAGTTTCCTGTGTCTCCTGCATCGCAGGCAGATTCTTTACTACTGAGCCGCTATGAAGCCCCACATGTTTTCTGTGGGTTCCCTTTACCAGGTGAGGCCATGTCATTCTATTTCTGCTTTATAGAGACTTTTAAACAAAATCATAAATGAATATTGAATTTTATTAAGTTGTCACATCTATTAAAATATTACTTTTCTTCTTTATTTTAAGGTAGGAAATCACATGAATTTTGTATGCTTTAATGTCTACCCAGCCTCACATACCTCGAATACACTAGGTCATAACATAGCTTAATACATGGCAAATTTTCTTTACCAACACTTGGTTTAGAATTTTGTATCTGTGTTTTTGAGTGACATTAGCTTGTAATTTTCCTTACTGATACTGTCCTTGTCAGAATATAGTATCAAGATTGTGCCAGCTTTATAAAATGGATTGGGGCATGTTTCCTCTTTTTCTACACTGTGGAAATATTTGTGTAAGATTGGAAATATCTACCCCAATAGAAATCTGATGGCAGAACTCCCAAGTATAATCATTTGGGAGGTTCTGTTGTTTTCTTTAGGGGATATTTTTTAACTAATAATTAAATTTATTTAATAATTATAGGTCAAGTTTTATATTTCTTCTTTCAAATTATGTATTTATTTGGGGCTGTGCTGAGTCTTCATTGCTTTGCTTAGGCTTCCTCTAGCTGCGGTGAGCAGGGACTATTCTTTCTTTCAGTGCCCAGGCTTTTGATTGCGGTGGCGTCTCTTGCTGAGCACAGGCTCCAGGCTTGTGGGCTTCAGTAGTTACAGCACATGAGTTTAGCTGTTCCTCAGCATGTGGAATCTGCCCAGACAAGGGATTTAACCTATACGCCCTGCATTGGCAGGTGGATTTTTAACTACTACACCCCTAAGGAAGCCTTTACATGTCTTTTTGAATCAGTTTTTGTAGTTTATATTTCTTTAGAAATTTTTTTCATCTTTTTTTCCAAAGTATTAGCATAAAGTTTATCACTATACCTTCTTATCTTTTAAATCTCTGCACCATCCATAAATATGTTCCCTTTTTTTATTCCTTGTGTTATCTGTCTTCTTTCTTTTTTCCTTGATCAACCTCACCAGAGATTTTTCAATTTTACTAGTTCAAAAAAAGAAAAAACACCTTTGGGCTGAGTTGGGCTTTTCTATTATATGTTTGATGTCCATTTTATAAATGTTCGCTCTTGTTTTTAATATTTCCTACCTTCTATGTTTTGGATAATTTGTATATTATTCATTTTAAAATTCTTAAGGCATATATTTAGTCTAAGGTTTCTCAAATAGAGGTGATTTTGCCCCCCAGGGAACATTTCACAATACTTGGAGACATTATTTGCTGTCACAACTGGGGGGAAATGATATTGATATCTACTGGGTGGTTGCTAAACATCCTACAGGGCACAGAACAGCCCCCAACAACAGAGAATTTGAAACCCAAAATGTCAATACTAATGAGGCTGAGAAGCCCTGGTCTAGCTTATTAATCTTCAGCCTTTCATCTTTTCTAATAAGAGCACTTAACACTAAAAATTTCCAGCTGAGTACACTTTAGCTACATCCCATAGATATCTTTTTCAATTTAAATGAGGTAAAATTGACTTTCTTTTTGGTGTACAGTTCTGAGTTTTAACATTTGTGTCCCTAACACCACAATCAGGATACAAGACAGTTTCATCACCACACAAAATGCTCTCAGGCTGCCTCTTTGCAGCTAAATGCTCCCCCTACCATTAGCAACCACTGATTCATTCTGTTCAGTTCAGTCCCACAGTTGTGTCTGAATCTTTGTGACCACATGGACTGCAGCACACCAGGCTTCCCTGTCCATCACCAACTCCCAGAGCTTGCTCAAACTCATGTCCGTTGAGTTGGTGATACCATCCAGCCATCTCATCCTCAGTTGTCACCTTCTCTTCCTGTCTTCAATCTTGCCCAGCATCAGGGTCTTTTCCAATGAGTCATTTCTTCGCATCAGGTGGCCAAAGTATTGGAGCTACAACTTCAACATCAGTCTTTCCAATGAATATTCAGTATTGTTTTCCTTTAGGATTGACCAGTTTGATCTTCTTGCACTCCAAGGGACTCTCAGAGTCTTCTATAACACCACAGTTCAAAAGCATCAATTCTTTGGCACTTTCTTCAGCTTTCTTTAGAGTCCAACTCTCACATCCATACATGACTACTGGAAAAACCATAGCATTGACTGTACACATCTTTGTTGGCAAAGTAATGTCTCTGCTTTTTAATATGCTCTCTAGGTTGGTCATAGCTTTTCTTCCAAGGAGCAAGTGTCTTTTAATTTCATGGCTGCAGTCACTATCTGCAGTGATTTTGGAGCCCAAGAAAATTAAATCTGTCACTGTTTCCCTTGTTTCCCCATGTATTTGCCATGAAATGATGGGACCAGATGCCATGATCTTCGTTTTTTGAGTGTTGAGTTTTAAGCCAGCTTTTTCACTCTCCTCTTTCACTTTCATCAAGAGGCTCTTTAGTTCCTCTTCACTTTCTCCCATAAAGGTGGTGTTATCTGCATATCTGAGGTTATTGATATTTCTCCAGGCAATCTTGATTCCAGCTTGTGCTTCATCCAGTGTGGCCTTTTGCATGATGTACTCTGCATATAAGTTAAATAAGCAGGGTGACTTGATGTACTTCTTTCCCAATCTGGAACCAGTTCGTTGTTACATGTCCGGTTCTGTTGCTTTTTGACCTGCATACAGACTTCTCAGGAGGCAGATAAGATAGTCTCCCATCTCTAAGAATTTTCCACTGTTTGTTGTGATCCACACAGTCAAAGGCTTTAGCATAGTCAAGAAGCAGAAGTATAAGGTTTTCTATAATTCTCTTGTTATTATATGATCCAACAGATGTTAGCAATTTGATCTCTGGTTCCTCTGCCTTTTCTGAATCCATCATGAACATCTGGAAATTCTCAGTTCACATACTGTTGAAGCCTGGGTTGGAGAATTTTGAGCATTATTTTGCTAGCATGTGAGATGAGTGCAATTGTGAGGTAGTTAGAACATTCTTTGGCATTGCCTTTCTTTGGGATTGGAATGAAAACTGACCTTTTCCAGTCCCATGGCCCCTGCTGAGTTTTCCAAATTTGCTGACATATTGAGTGCAGCACTTTAATAGCATCATCTTTTAGGATGTGAAATAGCTCAGCTGGAATTCCACCACCTCCACTAGCATCACTAGTTCATAGTGATGCTTCCTAAGGCCCACTTGACTTTGCATTCCAGGATGTCTGGCTCTAGGTGAGTGATCACACCATCATGGTTATCTGGGTCATTAAGATCTTTTTTGTACAGTTCTTCTGTGTATTCTTCCCACCTCTTCTTAATATCTTCTGCTTCTGTTAGATCCATACCGTTTCTGTCCTTTATTGAGCCCATCTTTGCATGAAATATTCCCTTGGTATCTCTAATTTTCTTGAAGAGATCTCTAGTCTTCCCCATTCTTTTGTTTTTCTCTATTTCTTTGCATTGATCACTGAGGAAGGCTTTCTTATCTCTCTTTGCTATTCTTTGGAACTCTGCATTCAGATGGATATATCTTTCCTTTTCTCCTTTGCCTTGTGCTTTTCTTCTTTTCTCAGCTATTTGTAAGTCCTCCTCTTTGCATTTCCTTTTCTTAGGGATGGTTTTGATCACTGCCTCCTGTACAGTGTCATGAACTTCTGTTCATAGTTCTTCAGGCACTCTATCAGATCTAATCCCTAGAATCTATTTGTCACTTCTGTATAATCATTAAGGGATTTTATTTAGGTCATACCTGAATGGTCTAGTGGTTTTCCCTACTTTCCTCAACTTAAGTCTGATTTTGGCAATAAGGAGTTCATGATCTGAGCTACAGTCAACTCCTGGTCTGGTTTTTGCTGACTGTATAGAGCTTCTCCATCTTAGGCTGCAAGGAACATAATCAATCTGATTTTGGTATTGACCGTCTGCTGATGTCCATTGCCTCTTGTGTTTTTGGAAGAGAGTGTTTGCTATGACGGTATGTTCTCTTGGCAAAACCCTGTTAGCCTTTTTTTCCCCAGGATGTCACATACGTAGAATCATACAGTATATAACTATTTGAAAATAGTTTCTTTCACTCAGCACAATGCCTTTGAGATTCCTCCGTACTACTGTATGAATCGACAGCTCATTCATTGTTGTTGCTGAGTGGTATTCTATTGTACGAATGTCATGCAGTCTTTTTATTCATTCACACATTAATGGACTTCTGGGTTGTTTCCATTCTTCTGATGATTATCAACAGAGCTGCCATTTGTGTGCAAATTTGGGAATGAACATAAGTATTTATCTCCCTAGATACCCAGCTGGGTCACATGGTAAGTATATGATTAGTTTTATAATAAACTGAAAAGTGATTTCCGGGTTGGTTCTACCATTTGGATTCCTACCAACAATGGATAAGGGCTCCAGCTACTCCATATCCTCACCAGCTTTTGGTGTCAGGTTTGTTTTTGTTTGAGCCATTCTAATAGGTGTGTAATCATTTTGGTTTTAATTTGCATTTCTATAGTGGCTGATCATTTTAAGCATCTTTTTTGTGTGTTTATATGTCATTCATACAGCTTCTACAGTGAGATAGCTATTCAAATCTTTGCCTATTTTTTAATACATTATTTGTTTTCTTGCTGTTGATTTTTTAGCAGTTTTGTTGAGGTCTAAGTGACATACAATAAACTGAAGTTATTTAAAATGTTCATTTTGAAAATTTTTGACCTCATATATATGAGTGTATATACAGGTTGATGCTTTTGAACTGTCGTATTGGAGAAGACTCTTGAGAGTCCCTTAGACTGCAAGGAGATCAAACTAGTCAATCCTAAAGGAAGTCAGTCCTGAATATTCATTAGAAGTACTGATGCTGAAGCTGAAGCTCCAATACTTTGGCCACCTGATGCAAAGAACTGACTTACTGGAAAAGACCCTGATGCTGGACAAGATTGAAGGCAGGAGGAGAAGGAAATGACAGAGGATGAGATGGTTGGATGGTATCACCAACTCAATGGACATGAGTTTGAGCAAGCTCTGGGAGTTGGTGATGGACAGGGAAGCCTGGCGTGCTGCAGTCCATGGGGTCACAAAGAGTCAGACACGACTGAGCAACTTAACTGAACTGAACTGATATACTCATAAAACTATCATCAAAATAAAGATAGTGAACCTAAGCATCACTCCTCATAATTTCTTTGAAATCCCTCCTTGTCTTCTCCCTTCCCCCAGTTCCCAGGAAATCATTGATCTTTCTGTCACCCACGGTAAGTTCACATTTTCTAGAAATTTCTAAAAATGAAATCATATAGTAGGTATTCTTTTTACTTGACTTCTTTCATTTAACAAAATTATTTTTGAGATTCATCCATATAGTGTGTGAAGTTCATCCCTTTTTATTGCTTAATATTTTCCATTGTATGGATTTACCACAATTTACTTATCCCCTCACTAGTTGGTGGACATTTAGGTTTTTCTAGTTTTGTACTATTGTTTAAAAACAAAAGCTGTTAACTGGTATGAATATTCACAGACAAATATTTGTATGAACACATACTTAGGAGCAAAATGCATCATATGGTAGATGCCTGGTTAAATTTTTAAGAAACTGCCAAACAGTTCTCCAAAGTGGTTTACCATTTACATTGTAGCTAGAAGTGTATATGAGTTTCAATTCCTTTATACCCTTGCCACACTCACTCTGGTGGGTCTTTTTCATGTTAATAACCTTTCTAGGAAATGGGGAGTGGTATCTTATTGTGGTTTTAATGTACATTTTCCTAACGATTAATGATGTTGTACACCTTTCACATGTTTATTTGCCATTCATCACTTCAGTTCACTCGCTCAGTTGTGTCTGACTCTTTGCGACCCCATGCACTGCAGCACGCCAGGCTTCTCTATCCATCACCAACTCTCAGAGCTTACTCAAACTCATGTCCATCGCGTTGGTGATGGCATCCAACCATCTCATCCTCTGTCGTCCCCTTCTCCTCCTGCCTTCGATCTTGCCCAGCAAGAGGGTCCTTTCAAAAGAGTCAGTTCTTCACATCAGGTGGCCAAAGTACTGGAGTTTCAGCTTCAGCATCAGTGCTTCCAATGAATATTCAGGACTGATTTCCTTTAGGATGGACTGGTTGGATCTCCTTGCAGTCAACGGGACTCTCAAGAGTCTTCTTCAACACCACAGTTCAAAAGCATCAATACTTTGGTGCTCAGTTTTCTCTATAGTCCAACTCTCACATCCATACATGACTACTGGAAAACCATAGCTTTGACTCGATGGACCTTTGTTGGCAAAGTAATGTCTCTGCTTTTTAATATGCTGTCTAGGTTGGTCATAGCTTTTCTTCCAAGTAGCAAGCATCTTTTTATTTCATGGCTGCAATCACCATCTGCAGTGATTTGGGAGCCTAAGAAAATAAAGTCTCTCACTGTTTCCATTGTTTCCCCATCTATTTGCCATGAAGTGATGGGACCAGATGCTATGATCTTAGTTTTCTGAATGTTGAGTTTTATGCCAACTTTTTCACTCTCCTCTTTGACTTTCATCAAGAGGTTCTTTAGTTCTTCGCTTTCTGCCTTAAGGATGGTGTCATCTGCATAACTGAGGTTATTGATATTTCTCCAGGCAATCTTGATTCCAGCTTGTGCTTCTTCCAGCCCAGGGTTTCTCATGATGTACTCTGCATATAAGTTAAATAAGCAGGGTGACAATATACAGCCCGGAGGTACTCCTTTCCCAGTTTAGAACCAGTCTGTTGTTCCATGTCGAATTCCAACTGTTTGTCATCCATATATCTTCCTTGGTGAAGTGTCTGTTTAAATCTTTTGCCTCTTTTTAACTGGACTATTTGTTTTCTCATTATTGAGAAATTTTAAGGGTTCTTTATATATTCTTGACACAAGCTCTTTATCAGATATATGCTGTGCAAATATATTCTACCAGTTTATGACTTGTCTTTTCATTCACTTAATGGACATGAATTTGGGCAAACTCAAGAAGATATGAAGGACCGAGGAGCCTGGCATGCTTCAGTCCATGGGATCACAAAAAGTCGGACGTGACTCAGAGACTGAACAACAACAGCCATGTCTTTTGAAGAGCAGACAGCTTTAATTTTGAGGAACTCCAGTGTATCAATTTGTTCTTCTACAGATATACCAAAAATCACAAAATTTTTCTCCGGTTTTCTTCTAGGAATTCCATAGTTTGAAATTTTACTTTATCTTCTATGACCAAACTTGAGTAAATATTTTATATGGTGAGAGTTATGGATCAGTTTTTTTGTTTTCTTTTTTCTTTTCATTTTTATGGATTCACTTATTTTTGTGTATGGATGACCAATTGTCCCAACACCATTTGTTGGAGAGATTGTCCTTTCTCTAATTGATCTTTAGTGCTTCTATCTGCAAAATGACAGTATGAACATTTCCGACTCCACATGGTTGGGAAGAGGATAAAATTTTGTTACAGTCACTATAGTAAATGTCACTAATGGCACTACATTAAAATCAAAGAGAAACAGAGGATGAGATGGCTGGATGGCATCACTGACTCGATGGATGTGAGTCTGAGTGGACTCCAGGAGCTGGTGATGGACAGGGAGGCCTGGTGTGCTGCAGCCCATGAGGTTGCAAAGGGTCGCACACAACTGAGCAACTGAACTGAACTGAACTGAGATGAAGAGAGAGAGTACACAGGAGTAGATATGTGAGCCTTTCAAGTCCCGGCTTCCATACACTGCCTGCGTATGAATCTTACCCCATCACTTGCTCTTACTATTTACTCATTTTTTCAGATCTTAAAGAAGTTAGCAAGTCTTTCTGTACCTCAGGCTTCTCATCTGAAAAATGAGCCTAATAGAGCCATCCTTGTAGGATTTATTGGAAGATTGAATGTGATAATGTATGTAAAAAGTCAAGCAGAGTGTCTGGGATACACAAAGTATAAATGATAGCTTCCACATTAATTTTTCACTGTTGAACCCTCCTTACCTAGCATAGTGCTCGATCAGTATGATTTAAATAATAAATAAACCTGTTTATGAAAGCATTTGTAACATGGAAATTCCCCCCACGCACACAAATCAGGAGTGTGTTTTTGTTGTTACATGTACACTATAACCTGTCTCTGACCCTCACCACACCCTTTGCTCTCCACTTTCAAGATTTTTGTCATCTGTGATGTGTTGATCTGTTCATAATCCTCCTCCTTGCTATAGTAGGAGCTTCTTAAAAGAGAAAGGACCTGTGCTGCCTTGCTCATCTCTGTATTATCCATCTCCAGCACGGTTCTTACCATGTAGTCGCCCTCAAAACATCTTGAAATGAAGGCATAAAGAGTGAAGAAAGGACCAAAAAAAAAAAAAAGAAAACTGATTCTAATTTTTGCCAAATGCCCAAGCCAATGTGAAGCGATTTTCCAAGCCCACGTCAAATAGCCACTGGAATTTTCAATGCTCTAATCATTCCACGAGGACGTCTACTTTTCTGTCCATTGCATTTCTCTGCACAGCATCAGTGAGGGCGGGACACGCAGAAGAGTTCCCCAAGTGAAGCAAGGTTGCCAGTCCCTGAGCCTGACACCTCATGGCTCAAGTCAGGAATGCAAGCTACTTTTCCAAACAACTCCAAGAAAAGGATCTCAAACTATCTCATCATCCTCACTCAGCTGAGGCAAAAATCCATGGCTTATCTCCCAACCTGTTGCCACTTTCCAGATGGGGAAGGAAGTTTGGGAAGCTCTGTGATTTAAAAAAATTGGAAAGAAACAACATAATAACTTTTGATATATGTAAGTATATTAAACTCTATTGAATTATACACATTAAGTGGGTGAATTCTGTGATATGGGAATTATATCCCACTAAAGCTGTTTTTCTTGTTTGTTTGTCTTTTTTAATTTTTAAGGAAAAAGACCAAGAAGGCTACAGGGCTTCTTCACTTAGGTTTTTGTGGGGAGGGAGTGGTTGGAGGGTGTCAGGAGGGTTGGTTGGTTTAGGTTTTTACTATAAATAAATTAATAAGGGTTTTTTTAAATAGTGATTTTCTGTGATCTTTAATAACTCACCCAATAAGTAACCCCTAGATTATACAAAAACAAAAGTCTGTAGACTTTTGCACAGCATTTTTATCTTTTTTAAAAAGCAAAGAACTTAGATTTTTAGATTAATCTGCAGCCTATCAGAAGGCCCTGTGTGAGCCCAGAATCACACCTGGAGAATCCTCAGTCTAAGCACCTAGAAAGATTTTAAGCATCTCTATGTCACAGAGGGGAAAATGACCTCAGATCCAGCTTCTCACCTAAAGAACTTAGAAAGATCGCTCTGTAGGTAAGGATAGTTGCTATCAAATGTTATTTAATACCTCCTACTGGTCAGAATGGCACCCCACTCCAGTATTCTTGCCTGAAGAATTCCATGGACAGAGAAGTCTGGCAGGCTACAGTTCCCGGGGTCACAAAGAGTCAGACACACCTGAGTGACTAAGCAACAGCAGCTGCGGTCAGGAAGGGCAAAGCAAGGGACTCTGCTTGGAGACCTAGCCTATCTCGCTTTATTCTCACGACACCACCGTGGCCTCAACCTGGTGACCCTCAAGGAAACGGAGGTTTAGAGAGGCTTATTTGCCCGAAGTCATACAGGAGTAGTGGCAGAGGTAGGATGACCTTCTCAGCCCCGTTCTTCCTACCAGCATATGCATTTTACATCCAGTTTATGGTGTAGTTGAGTTCTTCGCTTCACACACACTTTACAGGACATGAGGGTCTATTGGATAATTAATGCACATGTGCTTGTTTTCTAGAACTCAGCACTTATTTTCCTGTTTTAAAATTATAGTTGAGTTTATGGTTATTGCAGCTTTACATTATGCTCTGGCATCAGTCATATCTGTGATGATCCAATGATCCCACTGAGGAAACGTGCTTCTCTCCAGAGACAGCTCACCAAAGTGGTAGCTTCATCTGGGAAGGACAGCCATCAGGGAGATGGGGTGAGCCATGCTTGACTCTGCCAGGAGAGAGGGGAGACGTGGGAAATTTAGGGTTTCAAATAACAGGAAGGCAGCAAGGAGTGATGTAAATAGTGAATGCACTCTCAGTGGCTCAGTCGTGTCCAACTTTTTGTGACCCCTCTGTGTGACTCTTGTGGATGATGGCCCACCAGTCTCCTCTGTCCATGGGATTCTCCAGGCAAGAATACTGGAGTGGGTTGCCATTTCCTTCTCCAGGGGATCTTCCCAACCAAGGGAGTGAAT
This sequence comes from Bos grunniens, assembly GCF_055505025.1. Taxonomy (NCBI): domain Eukaryota; kingdom Metazoa; phylum Chordata; class Mammalia; order Artiodactyla; family Bovidae; genus Bos; species Bos grunniens. The sequence continues at coordinate 10,348,261 of NC_141167.1, forward strand.
CCGCATCTCCTGCAGCTCCTGCATTGGCAGGTAGATTCTTTACCACTGAGTCACACGGGAAGCTCTGGTGCAAGTAGAAAGGGTCTGATAGGGAAGCTTCATGTGACAGAACAGGGAGTCTGTACTTTACCCTATAGGCAAGGGATGTTTTCCAGAGCAATGTTCCTGCTTCCCTGGGTTTTAAAAGCATTTCTCTTGCTTGGAACAGGCCAGGAGCCCACGATGAGGAGGGACCCCTCTGGGTGCTGGGGGTCTGCTGGGATAAAACTCGTCTGTGCTCAGGCCGAGATGTAGCATGAACATCTCTGGCCTAGCGCTGTCCAGTATCATCTCTCTGTTGCTGCAGGTTCTGTTTCTCCAGTTGACCCTCCTCTGCATCCCATGATGGTCACACTGAACAGCCTGGATCTGCATCCTGACTCCAGTGCTTACCAGCTTTGTCCCCGTGGTCCAATTTCCTCTGTGCCTCGATTTCTCCACTTATAAAAGGGGCTAAAAATGAATTCACCTTGTATGATTGTTATGCAGATTAAAATAATCAAATCCCTTAGAAATCCATTAGAAAGGAGATTGGTGCCAAATATGCATCATATAACCTTTCATGCTGATCCCTATTACTCAGACTGGATAGCCTCAGATTGGGGCTGATGCAAATTCTCAAGCTCTCTATCAACACTTGATCAAAGGTTTGGACTTTCAGATGAAGTCTTCACTCCTGGTGTTTCTGTAGCTTTCTCTCCTTTCGTTCTCCCTGCCACTGAAAGGAGTTCATGTAAATGCCAGGGCTGTGCCTCTGCTCAGAATTCTGTGCTTATCTGTGCAGCTGTCTGAAAACTTTTGGGGGTACCTTTGTCTGACTCCTTCACTCTTTGTGCTGCAAAAAGAGACAGCTTGGAAGACTTCTATGCTTTCAATGGAAAGAGAACAACTTTCTTACCGACTGTCTTCTCAGAAGTCAGCCATTCCATGCTATTTCCCTGAAATCAGTAGTCCCTTCCAAGACCTTGGCAAGCTGATGAAAAGAAAGAAAAAAATGCTGTTTCCCCCACCCACCCCATAGCTTCACTGGTGGCTGCTTTTTAACTGTTTTCTGCCTACTTATGAGCGAGTCACATAGGCGTTCCCAGTGATTCCCATCTCCACACTCTGGTTCCTTCCAATCAGAAGGTGGTTGCCAAGGGAACCACAGGTACCAGTCTCCAGCCATTCCCCTGAATCAAGGCCTAATCTACATTGAAAGAAATTTCCATTCCAGAGCTTAGCAGATTTCAATATTTTACAACCCCTTTAAACTCTGGTGGCAGTTACTTCTTCCTTAAAGGGGCTGGCCTTCCTCCGAGGTAGTTAGAGACTATTCTTTTGCCTGAAAATGTTCATGGTGCTACTGAGACTTCCTTATAGGATTAATTTGGTTAATTGATCTCTCCTGAGATGTGAATGATAGGGTAAAAGGACAATAAAGGCCTTTTGCAGAGTCATTGCAAGGATTGAATGAGAGAATGCAGAGAAAATGGTTGGCAGAGTAGGGGACTCAATAAAAAACTATCCTGAGGGTAAGTGATGACAATTCAATGAAGGTACTGCTAAAGGGGGAACTGTAGAGGGAAAGAGAAGATGCTCAGGGAGGCAGCCTGGGGATGGCTCTCAGAATACACCTCCCAGTGAGAAGGGGCCTCCCATCCCCGAACCCCTTCAGTTTGGATTGTCCTTAATTATCTGATTTCCTAGTGGGAAGAGAGAACCAGTCACCACACTGTTAGGGGAAGCACACTGATTGAAACCACCCACCCTGGCCAGGCACCATAGTAGCCATTTGCATGAGTTGTTTTATGACAGGAGATCCTGATAAGGAATATGGAACTAATAAGCCACCACCAACCGGAAGAGTTTGGGAAAGGTCGAAAGGAGACACCACGTGTCCGTCCACTTCCCAGAATCCCTCTCGCTAGCATCCATCTTGGCTGAGCGATGCATGCGCCACCAGGAAAGACCCTGAATTAGAATGATTGGCCAAAGACCACCTGGAAACTAATCCCTAACTGTGAGCCACGCAGCAGAGCAGTTCTCCTGGGTTCCCTTGCCCTACTGCTCTCCACCCGGGTGCCCTTTCCCAGTAAAATCTCTTGCTTTGTCAGCACATGTGTCTCCTTGGACAATTCATTTCCGAGTGTTAGACAAGAGCCCAGTTTCGGGCCCTGGAAGGGGTCCGCCTTCCTGCAACAACACTATGGGTACCTTTCTAGAATTTGTACCTAGACATGGTGTTCTGTCTAGGTAATTTGTAGGTCAACCCAAAGAAGATTTCAAAGGGAAAGAGCCCATTCTTGCCTTTTGGAGTCCCCTGTGTTGCCACCAGCCCCAGGACCCTTCCTTGCTCCTACAAGTTCCACCCGCATCTAGAGTGATCCACTTGCCTCCTCGACACTGCCTGGACACCCACCCAGACTGGGGACCCAGATGGCTCACATGATGACTGAAAGCTTCAAAAGCCAAGTGCCCAATAAGCCAGACAGAGACCTTATCACTTTTTATGGTCTAGCCTCAGAAGTCATAGGGCATCACTTCTGTTGAATGCTACTTGTCTAAATAATCAAAAAAGCAAACCATTTTCAAGGGAGGGGAAATAGACCTCATTTCTAAATGAGAGTGGTGTACAGGTTGTGTGTGAGCTTGCTAGGGCTGCCATAACAAAATACCAAGCCTGAGTGACTCAAACAACAGAAATGCATCATTTCACAGTTCTGGAGGCCGGAAGTCTGAAATCAAGAGGTCGGCGGGGCCTGTGCCTTTCTGAGCACTGAAAAGGAGAATCTGTCCCATGCCTCTCTGCTAACATGTGGTGGTTTACTCGCAATCTTGGGCATTTCTCAGCTTGCAGAAGCATCACCTGGACCTCTGCCTTCAGCTCCACACAGTGTTCTCCCCCTGCATCAAAATTCCTCCTTTTATAAAGACACCAGTCACATTGGATAAGGCACCCACTGTACTCATTTTAACTAATTACATCTGCAATGACTTCATTTCCAAATAAGGTCACATTCTGAGGTGCTGGGAGATAGGATTTCAATATATGAATTTGGAGGGGGCACGATTCAATCCATAACATTTACATTATAACAAGAACATGTGGGATGGGAGATGCTATTGTAGCCATCTTTCTGAAATACATTTTGCTGCATTCATCTACCTCAATGGCCAATAAATGTCCATGCTTTATAGGAAACCTCTAATCACACAGAGAAGTTATTGAAATAATAGACATCTCCCATAAGCTTCCTTGTAATGTAAGATTCTCCTTAATTAAATAAAGATATCAAGACCCCTTCCATTCTAAGATTTACACAATCTGCCCAATTGCGGTGTTTATTTGCAATGCATTTGAATGGGTATGCTTATAGCCGTTTCTAAATAATTAAAGGGAAAGTAAAAGTGTTAGTAACTCAGTCATGTCTGACTCTTTGTGACCCCATGGACTGTAGCCCACCAGGCTCCCCTGTCCATGGGATTCTCCAGGCAAGAATCCTGGAGTGGATTGCCATGCCCTTCTCCAGGGGGTCTTCTTGACCCAATGATCGAACCAGGATCTTACACATTTCAGGCAGATTCTTTACCATCCACGCCACCAGGGAATTAAATGACATCCGAATCAATCATTTGCAGAACTCCTGAGGCACCTGCTGAATATGTTTTGGAAACATGAGATCCAGGCCAAAAGCGTACACATAAATAGCCATGTGCGTCTACACAGTTGTTGGCCAGGAGCAGAAGCCAAGTCCACCTCAGGGAGAGGCCCTGGACCTGCCCCAGCAGAGGACACTCCCCCCATCCCATCTTCTGCTCTGAAAACAGTAGACTGCACTACCTATATAGCACAGTGTCCAAAGTCCCATCTCCTCCCACTCCTGCCACCAAAACAAAGAGTGGGAGTTCAAGTAAGGTTAAGGATCCCACTTGGGTATTCCACCTGGATGTGGTGGGCTTCCCAGGTGGCTCAGGCTGTAAGCTCCTGCAATGCAGACCTGGCTTCGATCCCTGGGTTGGGAAGATTCCCCTGGAGAAGGAAGTGGCAACCCACTCCAGTATTCTTGCCTGGGAAATCTCTTGGACAGAGAAGCCTGGTGGGCTACAGGCCATGGGGTCACAAAAGAGTTGGATACAACTTAGCGACTAAACCACAACACTTATATGTGGTACCAAGAACAGGCAAATTCATACAGGCAGGAAGCAGAATAGCAGTTACTTTCCCAAGAGAGATGCTGGGAGTGGGGCAAGGGGAGGATAGGAGGCTAGTGTTGAATGGAGATGTTTGGGATGATTAAAAAATTCTGGAACTATACAGTGGTGATGGTTGTACAACTTTGTGAATGTACTCAAGGACACTGAATCGTACACTTAAAGAGGATTTAAATGGTAATTTCTGTTATGGATATTTTATCACGATTTTTTTTAATGTACCACGACTGCTGAAGCCCAAGTGCCCTGGAGTCCATGCTCCGCAATAAGAGAAGCCACCACAGTGAGAAGCCCCATGCACTGGGACTAGAGAGTAGCCCCCACTCACTGTAACTAGAGACCACCCAGGAACAGCAGTGAAGATTCAGTGCATCCGAAAACAATTCAATAAATAGGAGACAAACAAAGGAGTCCATGCAGTGACTGGCCCTTTAAGCGATGGAAGTTTTTTTGCTTTTTGTTTTTCATTTCATAGACTCACTGGATACCAAAAACTGGAAGGACATTTAGAGGTCTGACTTCTCCCTTCAAGGGAGAAGTCTACCGGGCTGGCTGGCCAGCTGTTGGGCCCTGACCAAAGGCTGTGGAGGCCGCTGGGCTTGCTGACCCCTTTGTCTCCCTTCTTGAAGGGGTGAAGAGCGTGGGTCTGCCTCCCTCTCATGTCCCACCCGTGTGACCTTGAGTATGTCATTAACTTCTCCATATCCGTTAAATGAGCATCATCAGATATGTCCTGCCTGAAGAGGACTGACAAATGGGAGGATTAAACCATGTAAAGTGATGACCACAGAATAGGTTGCTGTTGTTATCTACCCAGGATGGCCACCCTGATCTCTGAGGCACAGCATCAAAGGTGCAGCGGCTCTGGAGACAAGACTGCAGCTCACTTGTTTCAGCTGTGCCTCAGGGCAGTCTCCCAGCCAGGAATCTTCACCTCCTGCAGTGAAGAGCCGTGTCTTGCTCACTGGACTGCCTGGGAAGTCCTTGTCTTGTTTCGTTTTTTTAATTAACAGCCTTTTTGAGGCATAATTGATATATTAATACAATAAACTGTACATGTTTAAAGTACACGTTTGATAAGTTTGGACATATGTATACACCCTTAAAATCATCACCACAATTAGGATAATGAACATCTCCATCCCCCCTAAATATTTCTTTGTGTCCTTTCTGATCCCCCCTCCAGGCCCTCCTCATTCCTTATATCCCCATCCAGGCAACCACTGATCCATTTCCTGTCACTATAGATTAGCTTGCATTTTCCTGAATTTTATATAAATAGAATGCATTCTTTTTCATCTGGCTTCTTTCATTAAGCATTATCATTTAGAGACATATTCACACCATTGCAATATCAATAGTTCAATCCTTCTTGTTGTTCAGTTGCCAAGTTGTATCTGACTCTTTGCGACCCCATGGTCTGCAGCACACCAAGCTTCCCTGTCCCTCACCATCTCCTGGAGTTTGCCCAAGTTCCTGTCTATTGAATCGGTGATGCCATCCAACCATCTCATCCTCTGTCGCCCTCTTCTCCTTCTGCCTTCAATCTTTTCCAGTATCAAGGTCTTTTGCAATGAGTCAGCTGTTCACATCAGATGGCCAAAGTATTGGAGCTTCAGCTTCAGCATCAGTCCTTCCAAAGAGTATTCAGAGTTGATTTCCTTTAAGATTGACTGATTTGATCTCCTTGTTTTCCAAGGAGCTCCCAAGAGTCTTCTCCAGCACCCCAGTTCAAAAGCATCAACTCTTCGGCTCTCTGCCGTCTTTTTACTTCCTTTTTACTGTCTAGTATTATTCCATTGTATGTGTTCGCCACTGTGTATCAATTCACCTGTTGACTGACACTTAGGTTGCTTCCAGTTTGGGGCTTACAAATGTAGCTTCTGAGAACATTCATGGCCAAGACTCTATGTGGATATGCTCTCTTTTCTCTTAGATAAATATCTAGGAGAGGAATGGCAGGTCCAATGACAGGTGTACATTTAACTTTTTAAGAAACTGCCACATGGTTTTCCAAAGTGGTTGCCCCATTCTACTTTTCACCAGCAGCATTTGAGAGTTCCAGCAACTCCATGTCTCTGTAGACAGTTGATATGGTCGGGTATTTTTCAGATTAGCCATTCTAGTGGGTATGCAGCAGTATCTCATTGTGGTTTTAATTTGCATTTCCATGATGACTAATAATGTTGAGCATCTTTCCATGTGCTTATTTGCCATCTATATGCCTTTATTTTGGTGACATATCTGTCCAAATCTCATCCTTGCCCCTTACCCACTGAGTGACTTCAAGCAAGTAACTTATCTGTGCTTCTGACTCTGTAAAGCAGAGGACAACGGCAGTCCTCACCTCATGAGGTTGTTGTGATAGTGCCTCCAGCCCCAGAGCCCTGTGTACCTGCCCCCAACCCCTACTCCACAGAGCTTTACAACAAGCAGGAGCTCTATGCCTGATCCTTAAAGTCCTCCTTTATCAAAGGTAGCTCTCCCCACTTGTGCACAGAGGCACACACTCACACATCACATGACTCTGCTCTCCTTCCAGCTGTAGAGATAAGAGACAGACATCAGGAGTGGAGACATACTGGTCTGGGTACCCAGGGACTGCATTTGACAGTCTGTCTCTTGGGCCCTTTAAACTACTACCAAAAGACACTTGATATATTAAGATGTTTTTCTTTCTGCTTAGAATTCCAATCTGTCTGTCTCCCAGATGAAAGATGTCTGTGCAAGGCAGGGGAAGGGGGAAGCCACTGAACTGATGCAGAGGCCATCCGAATCCCTAAGTCAGCACGACCCCACAAGCCCCCCAAGCCCTAAGCCAGCTCTCAGAGGGAGTAGAGGTGTCCCTCCTTTTAGTTTCCAGGCTCTGCTTCCCTTCCCCTCCAGCCCAGCAGGTCTCAGAAGTGTTGGTATGCAGCCCAATCCACAGAAGGTATGGATGCTCCTACAAGGAAGGAGGGAAAACCCTGAAAACGGACCAAGCCAGGCCCTAACAGGGCTAGGGAACTGGACAAGATGACAGAACAGCCGTCCAGAACCCAATCTGAAAGGACGACAAATCAAGTCCTATGCAGCCTGGATCCTTGGCTGCAGGATACAGCAGAGTGCAACCATGGGACTTGGGGACAATGCCCAGGTTACCTGGCAAACTAAAAGATCATCCCAGCATGGGGATTCTCAACTCTAGGCCTCAGAGAAGCTACTCTGGTCACCTGAGAACTTGTTAGATATGCAAATTCTCAGACTCCACCTGGAGACTCTGGTGGTAAACCCCAGCAATCTGCTTGGAGAGATCTTCCTGGTGACCCTGATGCAACTCAAGTGTAAGAATTCCTGGCCTTGCAGAGAAAATTTCTAGGCCAACAGATGGATCTAAGAACCCAGCAGTCTTTTCTAAGGACAAAAGTGGGACAGTGTCTTTTCTAAGGACAAAAGATATTGTGGTCACAAGCCAAGCAAAGTTTTGGGAGAAAAATGAATCTTGGTTCACATTCCAGCCCTGCCACTTCCTAGATGCATGACTTTGGGCTTTTATAAGCCTCTCTTTCCTCCTGCATAAAAACTGGACAAAGCCAACCTCATGGGACTGATGCTGAAGCTGAAGCTCCGATACTGTGGCCACCTGATGTGAAGAGCCAACTCATTGGAAGAGACTCTGATGCTGGGAAAGATTGAGGGCAGGAGGTGAAGGTGTGACAGCGAATGAGATGGTTGGATGGCATCATCGACTCAACGGACATGAGTTTGAGCAAACTTCAAGAAATGGTGAGGGACAGGGAAGCCTAGCATGCTGCAGACCATGGGGTCGCAAAGAGCTGGACACTACTGGGTGACTGAACAGCAAACCTCATGGGGTTGTTTTGAAGACTCAAAGAGTTAATATGCATGGAGGACAGGGCACATATTAAGTACTCAAAAAAAGTGAAGTCGTTCAGACAAGTCACAAGCCCAGATGATGACTTTGGGTACTTTAGACAAAGCAGTCCCTTGCTCACATCACTTTACTGCCATGTGGGGAAATGGTCTAACTTTTCAAATCTATGAGAACAACTTTGAGGAGTACACCTACCTACGCAATGGGCACTCTGAAGATATGCAAACCGAAACTTAAGTTCTAGTGGCTTCATTGGTTATTATGAAGTTCACATCTTTAAGGTGAAGAAGTCCAGGCAGAAAAGAATGCAGGACCACCCATGGTATCAACTCCCCAGAAGGTAATGTCTGATTCTTCTGGAGCATTCGCCTCTACTATCCACAGAAATAACCTCATCTAAGGGAAGAACAGGCTTCTCTGCAATATTTCCTACCATTTTCAAGGGGTGCTTCCTCTCTCCTGGTCACTTCTGGCTCCCAACTCCTGTTCTCATCCCAGTTCTCAACCCCCTCCTGAAACCCAGAAGTGTGTCTCAGGGGCTCTCAGGAGCTCCAGTTCTTTATGTCTCAGTATACAAAGAATTCAGCATGACCCAAAGTGATAGGTAAGAAGTGATTTACTAGAATAGGATGTTTTTGAGGCTTACAAGCTGGTAGGCAAGAGCATGCTGTACTTCAAGAACTCAGTGGGCTACAGTTTTATAATAAGAGGAAAAGTGGGGAGTGGGGGGAAGACCACCTTCTTCCTTATTGTTGAGTAGATGTCAAGCTTCTATCACCAGTTTCTCCTCTACATCAGACAGCAGAGTTTTTTTGTCCCTATGTGGTCAAGCTGGGACTGTCACAACACAATGGAAATAAGCAAAAAGTCAGTAACACATACTAAAAATGGTAAACCATTTCAGGTTTCAGCATAATGTCATCCTTTCCTTATTTTTTTTTTAATTTTTATTGGTGTATGGTTGATTTAAATGTTGTGGTTAGTTTCAGGTGTACAGAAAAGTGAATCAGTTATATATATATATATATATATATTATATATACATATACACATATATCTATTCCATTTTTAGATTCTTTTCCCATATAGGAAATTAGAGTATGGAGTAGAGTTCCCTGTGATATACAGTAGGTTCTTATTAGTCATCTATTTTATATATAGTAGTGGGTATATGGGCTTCCCGGGCCAGTCAGCTGGTAAAGAATCCACCTGCAATGCAGGAGACCCCGGTTAGATTTCTTGGTCAGAAGTTTTCTGGAGAAGGGATAGGATACCCACTTCAGTATTCTTGGGCTTCCCTGGTGGCTCAGACGGTAAGAAGTCCACCTGCAATGATGGAGACCTGGGTTTGATCCCTGGGTTGGGAAGATCCCCTGGAGGAGGGCATGGCAACCCTCTCCAGTATGCTTGCTTGGAGAATCCCCATGGACAGAAGAGCCTGGCAGGCTATAGTCCTTGGGGTCGCAAGGAGACGGACACGACTGAGCAACTAAGCACAGCATACAGTGTATATATGTCCATCCCAATCTCCCAATTTATCCCTCTCCTACTTATCCCCCAGTAGCCATAAGTTTGTTTTCTACATCTGTGACTCTACTTCGGTTTTGCAAATAAGTTCATCTGTACCCTATTTTAGATTCCATATATAGGTGATATCATATGATACTTGTCTTTCTCTGTCCGACTTACTTCACTCAGTATGACAATCTCTGGGTCTATCCATGTTGCTGCAAATGGCATTATTTTGTTCTTTTTTATGGCTGAATAGTATTCCATTGTATATTTGTACCACATCTTCTTTATCCATTGCTCTGTTCAAAGTGAAGCAACTGACAAGAGATTAATCTCCAAAATATGCAAACAACTCATGAAGCTGGATATCAAAGCAAAACAAACAACCCAATCAAAAAACGGGCAGAAGATCTAAATAGACATTTCTCCAAAGAAGAAATACAGTGGCCAAAAAGCACATGAAAAGATGTTCAACATCACTAATTATTAGAGAAATGCACATCAAAACTACAATGAGATATATTACCTCACATCAGTCAGAATGACCATCATCAAGAAATCTACAAAGAATAAATGCTGGAGAGGGTGTGAAGAAAGCAGAATCCTCCTACACTGTTGGTAGGAATGTAAATTGGTACAGTCACCATGCAGAACAGTATGAAGGCTCCTTAAAAAACTAAAAATAGAACTACCATGAGTGCATGCTAAGTCATTTCAGTCATGTTCAATTCTTTGCAACCCTGTGGACTGTAGCCCATCAGGCTCTTCTATCTATGGGATTCTCCAGGCAAGAATACTGGAGTGGGTTGCCATGCCCTCCTCCAGGGAAACTTCCCAACCCAGGGATCAAACACCACATCTATTATGTCTCCTGCATGGCAGCCAGGTTCTTTACCACTAGCACCATCTGGGAAGTCTAGAACTACCATATGATCCAACAATTCCACTCCTACGAATATAACCAGAGAAAACCATAATTTGAAAATATACATGCTCCCCAATGTTCATTGCAGCATTATTTACACTATCCAGGATTTGAAAGCAACCTAAGTGTCCTTTCTCTATATTTTTGTTTTTAGTGTGCCCGGAGGAGCATGTCCTAGGAATCACCAACCTACTGAGCTCACTGGGCAGTGTGTGGGTCTCAAGCCACCATTGTTTTATTGTTTGGGGCATATTTCATGCTTCGGCTGCATGGTTTTGTTGTTAAGCAAGCCTGCTTGGTTCTGTGGTTAAGCAACCCTGCTTTCTTGAGTGACGATTAACTTACCAGGATTCTCCTGTACATTTTTTTTTTTAACTTTACAATCCCTTAGTTGGATTAACTAATTACCTACTTTGTCCCTTTACTCTCTCTGTGTCACTCCCACCTCAGACTTCCTATCCCTGCTGACCTGTTACCCACCACTTCTCTCTCTCAGGAACCCAGATCCTCTACCTTCAGATCACAGGCCACTACTACACAGAGCCTACTGCATGTAGCTGATTTTACTGAGGGGAATTTCAAACTAGTACCCAACTGGAAACATTTAAAATTGGTTGGTCATGATCTCAGAGTTCCTCAATCAACCCAACACAGGGAATTTCTCATCAGTCATCATTCATCTGGGGCTGAGATCTGTAGCCCTGGTTGCTGCTGCTGCTGTGTGCTCAGCCATGTCTGACGCTCTGAAACTCCATGGACTGTAGCCCGCCAGGCTCTTCTGTCCATGGGGTTCTCCAGGCAGTAATACTGGAGTGGGTTGCCATTTCCTCTTCCAGGGGAGCTTTCCAACGCAGGGATCAAACCTGCGTCTCCTGCATCTCCTGCATTGCAGGTGGATTCTTTACCACTGAGCCACCCGGGAAGCCTAACCTGATAGGGAACATTTGATTTCCCTGCCATGAACTTTCTTTAATCTCCTCTTTTCCTTGAGACTTGCAAATCTCCCTTCTTCGTGTGCTGCCAGTGGACAGTTCTCTGATTCCTATTAGTTTCTTTTGTAGAGCAATTTAATCCTTGATAGAGCCTCCACCTTCCGGACTACATGAGGTGGGGGTAGGAAGTCTTCTGTTATATAATCAAAAAAGCTTATTTTTAGTATTTTCTTAAACAAAAAAGCAGCCTTCCTTCTGCCAGGCACCATTCTTACCCCCGACCTGGAGCGTAAAAGTGGCTGTAGGCATTTTGGGTTTAAAATAGCAATTTTTCCCTTGCTATTACACATATGCAATGCACAAAAACCCCTGGAAATTCCTCAAGTTTTTGTTAAAAATTCCAGATGGTGCAACAGATATTTCAGACACTAAGCTTCTATTAACAACAGGAAATTAATAACCAAACTGACTCACAGTCATCATCGTCTGGATTGGTGACGATATCTTGGGGAAAAAAAAGGAAGTAGGGTAGCACAGCATTTGAGGCAAAAGTTGTGGAGTTGGCAAAGTTTGAGTTTAAGTCCTGGATCTCCCATTTATAGCTAGAAGGTTGGGGAAGTCGAATCACAGGCCTGGTAAAGAGTCTGCCTGCAGTGCAAGAGACCCGGGTTTGATACCTGGGAAGATCCCCTGGAGAAGGAAATGGCAACTCACTCTAATATTCTTGCCTGGAAAATCCCATGGACAGAGGAACCTGGCAGGCCAGAGTCCATGGGGTCACAAAGAGTCAGACACGACGACTGAGTGGCTAACACTTTCACTTTCTCTGGGCAAGTCACCTACCCTCCCTGTACCTCAGCTTCTTCGTGTGCAAAATGGAGAAACAATAGTACAGTCACTTCTGCTGTAAGGTGACACGCATCCTTCATAAGCACCACCGTATTGATACTATACGTGGTATAATAAAAATAGACTTGGTCCTTGTCCCTGGTTCCTGGCACAGAGCTCCTAAAACCCTTGGAATTACCTGAGTGATAGGAACATCTTTCATTATTTATAATAAGTCCCTTTCAATCATACCTGAATTTATACTAATGAAGTGACTTAGGTTAGGACCCCCTAGAGAGCCTCAGGATGGAGCTGGTCACTAGAAAGTCCAAGTGATTAGAGGTTTGGACCCTTGAGCTTCCAGGTTGTTGGACACGTCGAAGATTTGGGAGTGTGATGTGCCTGGAGAAGGCAAGGAAGCTCCAAGCCCCACTCCCTATACCCGCCACCTCTTCATTTGGCTATTCCTGAGTTGTATTATTATAACCCAGTAAGGGTGAGTAAAGTTACTTCCTGAGTTATGTGAGCCATCTAGCAAATCACTGAACCTTAAAAGGAGGTCATGGGAAACTCCAATTTATAGCCAGTCAGTCAAAAGTATGGGAAGCCTGGGACTTGTGACTGATGTCTGAAGCTGGGGGTAGGCTTGTGGGGCAGAGCCCAAAGAACTGAATTGAACTATTGGATACTCAGCTGGTGTCCAAAGAATGGGAGAATTGGTTGTAGGTATTTGAAAGCACTCCAGACTATGGATAAACAAAATGTAGTATATACATACAAAAGAGGGGCTACCCAGATGCCCACTCCAGTATTCTTGCCTAAAGAATTCCATGTACAGAGGAGCCTGGAAGGCTACAGTCATGGAGTTGCAAAGAGTTGGACATGACTGAAGTGACTTAGTATGCACACACATACAGACAGAGGAATATCATTTAGCCTTTAGAAAGAAATTGTGACACATGTGTCATACACAATGGATGAACATTGAGCCCATTATGCTAAATGAAATAAGCCAGTCACGAAATATTACATGATCACACTCCTATAAAGAAAACTGAGCACCAAAGAATTGATGCTTTTGAGCTGTGGTGGTGGAGAAGGCTCTTGGTAGGAGCCTTCCTTGGTAGGATCTCCTTGGACTGCAAGGGGATCCAACCAGTCCATCCTAAAGGAGATCAGTCCTGGGTGTTCATCGGAAGGACTGATGCTGAAGCTGAAACTCCAATACTTTGGCCACCTGATGCAAAGAACTGACTCATTTGAAAAGACCCTGATGCTAGGAAAGATTGAAGGCAGGAGGAGAAGGGGATGGCAGAGGATGAGATGGTTGGATGGCATCACCAACTCAATGGACATGAGTTTGAGTACGCTCTGGGAGTTGGTGATGGACAGGGAAGCCTGGTGTGCTGCAGTCCATGGGGTCGCAAAGAGTAGAACATGACTGAGCAATTGAACTGAACTGAGCTCCTATGAGATAACTAGAGTAATCAAACTCAGAGACAGAAAGTAGAACGATGATCTCCAAGAGCTGGGAGGAGTGAAGGAACAGAAAGCCAGTGTTTAAAGAGTACAGAGTTTCAGTCTGCAAGATGAAAAGAATTTTGTGAATGGATGGTAGTGACGGTAGCACAACAGTGTGAATGTACAGTTTAAAATAGTTAAGATGGTAAATTTCATGTTATGTATATTTTAATTACAATTTTTTTATTTAAAATGAATCAATAAAGGTTGTAAAACCAATGGAGCCAATGGGAACAATGGAGTTAAGACACAACATTCAAAAGCTTTATCAGTGACACATTTTTTAAAAAGCAACCTAATAAAAACGTTAGCCCAGTTTCACACATGTTAAGTGGTTTAAGACATACAGAAATATCACAAAAAACTGGCACTTCATGTTGAAAAAAGATCTTTGGTTTGCTTGTGGAAGTGGGTGTCAAACAGGTTACAGTTTGGGGGTTACTGTGAAGTGGTAAGAGGAAAGTCATCAAAAATGTGAAGGAAAGTTCTAGCACCCAGTACACAGCTCATAACAGGTAAGCAGCAGCTTCTGGCAGGAAAGAACTCTTTCAGGGGAAAAAGTTCTCTGCAGGATTCTCCTTCTGTCTTGTCACTTTAGCAAAGCTATACTGTAACTAACCTTAAACCAGGCACCCCATGCTCTACTCATCTCCAGCCCAAGCACACTCTACTAATCCTTTGATCACACAATACAGTGCCTAACCTGTTGTTGTTGTTGTTGTTTTATCTTAGATCAAAGAAATAGAAATGAAGAATAAATAATTAACAGATTACCAGCTCTCTTCCCCAGCTGCTGCTTCAGTAATCTCTTGAGCAAACCATGTAAATGAGATAGCACCTAAAGAATGATCACAAGGAGTCGACAAGCCAGCATACAGTAGGAGATGGCAATGAATCTGACCCCCATCTCAGTGACTGAGTTTACTTCTCTTTTTCCCTTTAAAAACTTTATGGTTGAGCAGAATCTTTGGAGTTGATTTGAGGACTCAAGTCCACCTTCTCCTCAGATTGCTGGCTTTCTAATTAAAGTAACCTTTCTGTTTCTACCAGCATGAGCCCCTTGAGTATGGACTTTAGAGTGGTGAGCAATTAGACCTGATTTTGGTAACAACACGCATAGTGCAGTGAGCTGGGGAAGCTGGTAGACACTTGAGGTGTGCACATGTGTGAATCTGGTTTACCCCTATGTGGCTCAGTTCAGCTGGCTGCAGTGATGAGTTCACTAGTGTGTCTCGCACCCAACATCATCCCATAAGCAAATGACAAGTGAACATTACCCTCAAGTCCTTCCCTAATAGGTCAAAGGCATTAAAACAAATCCACATTTTCAGAATAAGTATTATAGCAGAACTGACTATGCCTACCTGATGGAATTATTACAAGGAACATGTCATAAAATCATAGGAAGCTTTTGATAGTACTTAATAAGTGGTGTTGGAGAAGACTCTTGAGAGTCCCTTGGACTGCAAGGAGATCCAACCAGTCCATTCTGAAGGAGATCAGCCCTGGGATTTCTTTGGAGGGAATGATGCTAAAGCTGAAACTCCAGTACTTTGGCCACCTCATGCAAAGAGTTGACTCATTGGAAAAGACTCTGATGCTGGGAGGGATTGGGGGCAGGAGGAGAAGGGGACAACAGAGGATGAGATGGATGGACGGCATCACTGACTCGATGGACGTGAGTCTGGGTGAACTCCGGGAGTTGGTGATGGACAGGGAGGCCTGGCGTGCTGCGATTCATGGGGTCGCAAAGAGTCGGACACGACTGAGCCACTGAACTGAACTGAACTGAATAAGTAGTAACTGCTCAAAAGTAATGTTAGTGATTGTGGTTGTTGGGATTATGTCATTGTGGTGCCATAATTATTGTTCATATTATACACCAAAGAGAGTCACCCAGAGGTGGACCAAGGAAGGCTATATGCCCATTTTACAGATGGCAGAACTGAAGCCCGAAGAATCAGCACAATCTCTCAAGACCATATAAGATCTGCTGCAAAGTGATTACTTAACAAAAAATAATACTTACACAAAACATGTACTGTCTTCCTTGGGTGTGAGGTGGTTAATTTCTTTGCCCTGGTCAACAGAGCTATCAGGAAAATATTTTCTACCTTCGGGGAATCTGAGCCCTTTTTAAAAGGCAAAGGAAATGGGTAAAACTTTCAGTTCTGTCTGAAAAAGCAAGACTAATTTTTCTGGTGGTTCCTATTGACTTGGAAAGAGCAGACCTGCCCATCAAATGGCATTTTACCAGCTGATCAATTTGGTGTCATTCGCATTGAATTAAATCAAATTGAAATGTAATTCTCCTCCCGGAACAAATCCCCCTGCGGGGACTTGCCGCACAGAAGTGTTTGACCTTGTGCTGGTTGCCTAGAGGGCTTTCAAGGAAGCTTGGGGCACAAGTAGAGCCCGCAAGGCCCACACTCTGCCAGGGCATGACCCTCTCTGCTGACTTCTGGGCTTCACTGCTGCACTCTCCAGGTCAGTAAAGATGCCCAAATAGCTTCTGTTGACTCTATAAGGGGTTGGTCAAGTATCTTAGTATGGACTTACACCTCAGAAAATTAGCTGACATATACAGAGGAGCATGGGACAGTCACAGCTAAAAAGCTCCAGGGAACAGTCATATAAATTCTAAGAAAGACTCCCCATGCAGGTGGGTGAATTACAAAATGATGCCCCATGTGGTAGGGAAAAGATGCTCCTTCCTCCAGACTTTGGCAGTCCCAAACCAGGGTGCAAAGATTGGTGAGTGGTACATGAGCTGGATTTCAGTCCCTCTTATCTACCAGACTCAACCTACCCAACCACAGGCAGCAATGCTAGTCAACTTCCTGCTGGGGCCACCACAGAAGGCTCAGCTATGAGGGATCCCTGGAGCAGAGGCTCCCCTCTGGCAGAATATGGATATGGTTCAAAGCTTCCAGTGTCTTGGCTGAACTGGCTCAATTGTTCCCACCAGGTTCTGAAAGACTCTAAGAACAAGCCCACAAAACACATCTGCCCAAAACTGTCAAAAAGAACCTGAGATGGTGCCACTGTGACCCATGGTCCTCCCTCCCTTTATCCATCCCTTCATTCCAGGCCATGGGAGTCAGAAGGTGACCTGGCATCAAGTATTGTCTTTACTGACCAGATGACCCTGATCCAGTGACTTAGCCTCTCTCAGCTTCAGCCTCTCATCTCCAAAGCAGAAATAACACCTGTCAGCAGCCCCTGAGAATGAGTGTGGGACCGGGAAACAAAAGCCCTCAGAGAGTTAGGTTAGTGAGATGCCCGCAGAAGGATAAGATACGCCATCTGTTGGCATGAACCAAAGAGTTGGCCTGAAAATGTGATTGCAGAGTTTGGGAAGACCTCAAACGCCAATCATGGTAGCCTGAGTGTGGTCACAGGGAGATAAGACTGAGGGGTGATGGTAATGGAGTAAATAGAAACTTCACTAACTAAATCAGTTGGTAGAAGAGTGTGTGAGCACAGGAAGCACGCCTAGCCTGGAGCAGTGACAAGGGGAGCCCAAGGAGCCAGGAGCTGGCCACATTCATTCTGTGATAAATTCACAAAGCTGATGCCAGGCTCAGAGGCCTCTTAGCAGCCAGCCACTCAGCCTTCCTCTTAGAGACACCCGACCTCTCACCAGCCCTTTTCAAGCTGCAACAATCCTGAATCCCAGGGTTATTATAAGGATTAAATAGGAAAGTGCCTGTCAGATAGCAGGTAGCAAATAAACTAACATTCCTCTAGCACTCCGTTCTCTTTTTTCCCTGCAATAATAACCAAATCTTTCCAACCACACAAGCCTTTCCTCCTAGATTTTCCTGACATTCCTGCTCTTCCCTCTGCTGGTATTAATTCTCCTCCATCCATATACGAATCCATCACATCACTTTCCTCTATGCCCAATGGAACATCACTTTTATTGGCAAGGAACTCCTCTCTGTTCTAAATCTAGCGGGGAACAAAGATTAATAAAATAAGCATACAAATATCAACTTGCAACTGCCAAGTGCTATGAAGGAAAGGTAAGAGCGCTGTGGTGTGTGTCCCATCCCTCTTCAGGGCTGAGACGCTTAACCCCCCAACTGCCGGGATTGTTGTATGCCTACAGCTCCCACTTGAGTCCCCCAGGAACTGCCGTTAGCCTTTAAGAGCCACATTGGCAAAAATCATGCCTCTATCCTGGGGGCAACCCATCTCCAATGTCTGTTGCTTGCAGCCCTATTGCCTCAAGGTGGAAACTCTGGAGGACCATCCCTGCTCCATCGCTCCTCCTGATATTGACTTGACCTTGGTATGAATCAAAATTCAATTCCTGGGGGCTTCCCTGGTAGTAGTATTAGGGTTAGTCACTCAGTTGTGTCTGACTCTTTGAGACCCCATGGACTGTAGCCAGCCAGGCTCCTCTGTCCATGGAGATTCTCCAGGCAAGAATACTGGAGTGGGTTGCCATTCCCGTCTTCAGGGAATCTTCCTGACCCAGGGATTGAACCCAGGTCTTCTGCATTGCAGGCAGATTCTTTACCATCTGAGCTATGAGGGAAGTGGCAAAGAATCTGCCTGCCAGTGCAGGAGACCTGGATTCGATCCCTGGTCCAGGAAGACGCCACATGCCGAGAAGCAACTAAGCCCATGTGCCACAACTCTTGAGCATGTGCTCCAGAGACCAGGAACCACAAATGCTGAAGCCTGAGAACCATGACTACTGAGCCCACGCACCCTCGAGCCTGTGCTCTGCAACCAGAGAAGCCACCTCAGTGAGAAACCTACGCACTGCAAGTAGAGAGTAGCCCCGATCACTGCAACTACAGAAGAGCCCTTGCAGCAACAAAGACCCAGCACAGCCAAAAATAAATAAAACTTTTAAAAAGTTCAACTCCTCCACCTGCCCATTCCTCCTGCCTATACCACCCCTTGCTTGGGCATTGATCCTGTGGGTACTCCCCAATAATTCCTGCACACAATTCTCTGTCTCAATATATGCTTCTCCTCCTATATATAAAAGGGAACTAGACTCAATACTTTTTAATAACCTACAAGAGAAAAGACTCTGAAAAGGAATTTATGTTATATAATCATTGTGCTATGCACCTGAAACTAACACAATATTGTAAATCAACTTTACTTCAATTTAAAAAAAATATTTTTTTTTTTTAAAAAAAAGATCTACTCCCCAAGGAACCCACCTAGGACCACATATCAAAGAAGGATTGATCCAGGTAGAGGAGTGGTGGCGGTGAGTGGAATGTGAGGGTCACAGAAAGCTTTCCTAACGAGGGTGCATTTGAGCTGAAACCTGAGGAAGAATATTCTAAGTATTAGGAAGAGAAGAAACAAAACTCTGAGGGAGAACAAAAAAGGAGCTTAAGGCAGAGTGGCTGGAATCCCGAGTGAGAGGCACCAGGGGAGGGAGAGAGGTGAGGACAGAAACATGTTTGGTCAAGGTTCTTAAATGCCAAGTTAGATTACGGGAGACCAAAGAGAACGCTTTCTGATTCATGACTGCATTAGGCTGCTACGCATGCTAAGTCACTTCAGTCATGTCTTATCGTTTGTGACTCAATGGACTGTAGTCCGCCAGGTTCCTCTGACCATGGGATTTTCCAGGCAAGAATATCAGAGTGGGTTGCCATGCCCACCTCCAGGGGATCTTCTCGACCCAGGGATAGAACCCACATCTCTTACATCTCCTGCATTGTCAAGGGGATTCTTTACCACTAGGTCCACCTGGGAAGCCCTTAGTCTTTTATGGCTGCCATACAAAAGATCACAGACTGAGCAGCTTAAACACCAGAAATGTATTCTCCCAGTCTGGTCACTGGAAGTCCAAGATTAAGGGGTTGGCAGAGTTGGTTTCCTCTAAGGCCTCTCTCCTTGACTTGCAGAGGCCACCATCTTGCTGTCTCTTCACATGGTCATCCCTCCAGGCACCTGATGCCTGGTGTCCCTCTGTATTCAAATCTCCTCTTCTTTTTCTCAAAGATTTTATTTTTTAAATAATTTTATTTATTTATTTTTGGTTGTCCTGGGTCTTCATTGCTACATGGGCTTTTCCCTATTTGCAGTGAATGGGGCCTACGCTGTAGTTGCTGTACACAGGTTTCTCATTTTGGTGGCTTCTCCTGATGCAGAGCGTGGGCTCTAGGGCACATGGGCTTCAGGAGTTGCAACTCGTGGGCTCTAGAGCACAGGTTCAATAGCTGGGGCACACGGGCTTACTTGCTCCAGGGCATGTGGGATCTTCCCGGTCCAGATATCAAATCCATGTCTCCTGCATTGGCAGGTGGACTCCTACCACTGAGCCACCAAAGAAGCCCCCTCAAATCTCCTCTTCTTATAAAGACACAGCCTGCAATGTGGGAGACCTGCGTTCAATCCCTGGGTGAGGACGATCCCCTGGAGAAGGGAATGGCAACAAGCACCAGTATTCTTGCCTGGAGAATTCCAAGGACAGAGGAGCCTGGGGGGCTACAGTCCATGGGGTCGCAAAGAGTCAGACATGACTGAGCAACTAACTCACACAGATTGAACCAGGGCCCAGACTGAATGGCCTTGTTTTAACTTAATCTCTTCTTTTAAGGCCCTTACTCCAAATGCAGTCACATTGAGGTCCTGGGGGAGGGGGGATTAGAGCTTCAACATACAAATTTGGGAAGGATACAACTCAGCCTACAACAAGGATATTCTCTGTATGTAAGATCCTACAAATGTAGAATGGAGAAGGAAATGGAAACCCACTCCAGTCTTCTTGCCTGGAGAATTCCATGGATGCAGGACCCTGGGGGGCTACAATCCATGGAGTCTCAAAGAGTCGGGCACAATTTAGCAACTAAATGACAAAAACAAATGTAGAAAACCTAAATCTCAATAAATTAATAATTTCAGTAACTGCCTTTCTTTGAAAATAAAAAATAACATTACATTTTATTGTAACAAGAAAAATATGTATTTGCCACAAGTGGATATCTCTCATTTTAACCACCCCCTCCCCAGAACCCTCTGCTGCCTGTGAAGCTGCTATCCCAAATCCCTACTTGTGAGAAATTTAAATCTGTGCTGATCCACCCCACTACGAACCCACGGTTTCCGACGGCTGCAAGCCCTCTGCTGTCCGGCAAGCCTCCCGTTCACTCCCAGGCTAGTCCACTTCCAGTCTGCTCAGTGGCTATGCCAAGCCTCTCCATCCTCGGCCAGCCCCACTTACCCTTCCCTACACCTCACTCTCATAAGACCATCTGGCCTCCCTCAAAGAGACGGGGGAGGTCATGAGATGCTGTCCAGTTTCTTGGCTCACGCTCTCCTAATTTTTCCAAATCTAACTAGAGAAAGGCATGAGGTGAAGAAGGAAGAAATTGAGTTTGGCTCCAGTACAGCTGCACCATGTAAGATCTTCCTTCTTAGGCAAGTTCACATCACTTCCCTGCAACTCAGTTTCTTTTTTTTTTTTTCTTTAATTTTATTTTATTTTTAAACTTTACAAAATTGTATTAGTTTTGCCAAATATCAAAATGAATCCGTCACAGGTATACATGTGTTCCCCATCCTGAACCCTCCACCCTCCTCCCTCCCCATACCATCCCTCTGGGTCCTCCCAGTGCACTAGCCCCAAGCATCCAGTATTGTGCATTGAACCTGGACTGGCAACTCGTTTCATACGTGATATTATACATGTTTCAATGCCATTCTCCCAAATCTTCCCACCCTCTCCCTCTCCCACAGAGTCCAAAAGACTGTTCTATACATCAGTGTCTTTATCCATGAGAGAAAAGTTATTGCTTTCTATCACACTTAGGAAAAAAACCCAACTCCTTGCCATGGCCAGCAAAGGTGGCCCTCCATGACCTGGCCCTGTCCACTCTGACCCAACCTTCTACCCCTCTCTCCCTGGCTGAGCTCCTCCAGCCACTTGGTCTTCCAGTTATTCCTGGAACACCAAGTTCCTTCCCGCACCAGGGCCTTTGCACATGCTGGTTCTTCTGCAAGATCTTGTCATGACTCCTCCCCCGCAGGCAGTTCTCAGAGAGTCTTTCCCCGACAACACCAAAGAAACTAGCCCTGTCTTTTCTAATCTCTTCATTTTTCTTAGTTTCGCTCATCACTTACTGCCTGAAATTATATCTTTGTTAACTTGTTTATTGCCTGCCTGTCTCACAAAATTGTGGGCTCCGGGAGAGCAGGGATGGCGTCTTGGTCACAGCCACCTGCAGCAGTGAAACAATGCCTGCCTCCCTGCTTGCTTGCTGCTGTAAAGTCACTTCAGTCATGCCCAACTCTGTGCGACCCATGGACTGCAGCCCACCAGGCTCCTCTGTCCATGGGATTCTCCAGGCAAGAATACTGGGGTGGGTTGCTGTGTCCTCCTCCAGGGGATCTCCCCAACCCGGGTATCGAACCCACGTCTCTTACATCTAACCTGCATGGGCAGGAGAGTCCTTTACCACTAATGCCGCCTGGGAAGCCCAAAACAATGCCTGGTGTTCATCAAATTTTGTCAAATGAATAATAGAAAAAAAAACACTAAGATGCCATCTGAGCCATCTCTTTGCTACCAAGACCACCACCATTATTCCTCTGAGAAACAACTATGCCCAGCTTCATGTCTCAGTTCTAACATTTGGCAGAATGGGAGGTGCCAGCCACCTTCTGACACGACCCACTCCTTGGCCACAGTGAATGTCAGAGGGTAGTTACATGACTTGATCTGAGCCTATCAGAGTTTTTCCCTGGGATATTTCAAACTATAACCAAGGAAAAAGCAAAAAAAAAAAAAATTCCCCAGAGAGACACGAGGGGGAGGCTGGGAGCATGAAAATGAGACTCCAGATGCCTGGTCAACACAGCCCATCCTGTGTTTGGACACCTGAGCCAATAAACATCTCTTTGTCTAAGCCAGTTTGCATTGTGATTTTGTCACTTGGAACCAAAGAATTCTGTTGTCATGATAAATGAATCGATGTACGCCAAAGGCCTGGACCAGTGCCCGGGTCAGAGCAGATGTGTAATTGTCTTTAACTCCCTTCATGCTACCCTGTAATTTCATTCTTCTCTGTCTCCTCCCTCCCACTCTCAAACGGGGGTGTCCCTCCAGCCATCCAAGGCCACCTCCACCCACTCTGTACTCAGAACCTTCTTCTTCCCTTCCCTCTCTTCTTGCAATGAGGAGCGCCTACGAGGCAAGGGCCATGTGGGTTCATCTCTCACTGTCTGTGCCCGGCAACCAGCATGTGCCCAAAATGCCTGTCTCAGTGGCAGAGACAGAGCTAAGCAGAATGAAGCCTCAGGATCCTTATAAACTAAAGAGGGCTCCATAAAATGTGTGAAAAGGGAAGGCCTGTCTGTATGTAAGGGATTGTGATTGCGGTTTTATTAGCCAAATAGATAACCCTCATCATGAAAGGAGCCTTTCTGGAGTGATGGATGGCTCCGAGGCTCCGGAGGGACATGGGTATTTCTCAAGGCCGCCAGTCAAACAAGTTAGCTGCATAACATTTCTCTCTCCATAGCAACAGGCCTGGCCTCTTCTGCCAGGCCCCAGCACCTGTGCCTCTGACAGTTCCTCAGCCTCGTGGCTGCTGCCTTGTGCAGCCTGCCATCGGCTGGGCTCACTTGCAGCCCCGTGTAAGGGGGAGAAAGAACCAGCCTGGGGAGGGGCAGATGGAGGAAATCTGGAGTCCACAGCAAGGCCAGGCCATGGGCCACTACCCCCTCTGTCTCTGAGTGCTGCAGCATTCTGCCAAGCCTCACCCCCAGCCAGCAGGGATGAGAGGGAAAGGAAGGGGATGGAAGGACAGGCTCCCCCCAGGAGACTGAGAAAGGGGCAGAGCACCCTCCATCATCTCAGTGATCCAGAGGTAGGTCGTCTCCACTATGGAGATGAGAAAACAGAGAGGGTGCCTGAGATGAGGGGACCAACCTGAGGTCACCATCCAGCAAGTGGCAGGGTCCCCAGGCTCATCTGATACCCCAGCCTATGTGCTTTCCTCTCTGGGATCCTGCTTCCCTTCTGGCTCCCCACATACTTGGTGAGCCTCAGCAGGACTGGAAACAAGACGGGTGGTAGGTGGGGGGAGGGGGGTCCCGGCAGGCCCCTCCCCCAGCTCCCAGGCTCCATCCAGAGAAGGCGCATCAGTGCCTGAAAAGATCCACATGTGGAGGTAGCGAGTGTAGACCACTGCTCTGGGAAGTCTGGCATTGAACAGAGAGGGAGGTTTTCTAAGATACAGACAGCCTCGACCAGAGATAAGCTTCTCCAGGAAAGAAAGAGATTGAAGGCATGGAAGACAAAGGGATCATGCACAACTTGAGCTCCTGGGGGCAGGGAGAGGCAGGAAGGCACTGGATTAAACCAGGGATATACAGACTTTTTCTGTAAAAGTCCAGAGAGTAAATATTTTCAGCTTTGCAAACCATACAGCCTCTGTCACAACTACCAAAATGCCGTTGTAGTGCAAAGACAATGCATAAACAAATATGTGGCTGCGTTCCAATAAAACTTTATTTACAAAAATAGATGGTGAGCTGGATTTGGCCCTGGGCCATAGTTCACCAATCTAGAGCCCGGGGTGCAGCTGGCCCTGCAGGAGGCGGTGGGGAGGGGTGATACACATGAAGAGGAGAAGGGAAACCTCGTCTTCTGGGTTTTGCCATCCACAGTGCAGGCGCACAGTAGGTGCGCACTGATGGCTGATTCGAACTGTTGAACTGGGAGGCAGGAGGGAAAAAGAAGGTGTTGGGTAAATTGACAGAGAAATGTTGAGATGGTCTTCGCTCTCTGAAGGCGGGAAAGAGAATGAATTAAGGGGTGTAGAGTTGGTGGCTTCAAATGAGTAGGAAAGGCTTGCATGACAGGAAGGCATCAAATCCTAGCGTCTCTAACATCCATGCCCAGTGGGGTTCGTTAAACATTGCCCCCCAGAGCAGGCAGGTCTCTAGCAAAGTGCAGAGATGGAAGGTAGCTTTGAAATCTGCTGATACACACAGCCAGCGGTGAGTCAGTATAAACTGGTACAACAGGCCAGGGTTCTGGGCTGAAACTTTGCAAGCAGAAGCCTACTGCTTACTAGCCCAGCACTTTCAAATCACTTCTGGACAAGCAGAAGTGATGATTAAGTCCACTCACTATCCCGCAAAAGCACTGCACTGGGCGATCCTTTATGTAGCTCCGGCAAGTTTTTTTAGGATGAAAATTTTAAAGTTCTGGTTTCCCAGCTGCTCACTACCTGTGGCCTGATGAGTCTGCTCTCTTTTCTGAGAAGTCCTTGCCCCTGTGAGGTTCACAGTGAGGGGTTCTGATTTCAGAAAAGCCACGTATACAAGCCACTAACACACTGAGGAGAGGAGGAGACCGATGTGGAAAAAAGACGTGCTGGGTTTCATGGGGACCTATGGAGAGAAGCGGACCTAGGAGACTGAAGGGCACCACAATCCAGGGACAGGGCTACTGTTACGGGGCATCTCGGTGACAGATGACATCCTCCGCTACTTTGTGTGTATGTCTACCTGCGGGCATCCTTTTCCCTTGGGATGGTTTCCAGAGGTTTCTGTAATTATGACGATTGCTGGGCTTGCTGCTTCCCTGAACTTTGGGACTCCCCGCCTCCCACCGAGCTTTCCTGGTAGCTCAGTTGGTAAAGAATCCACCTGCAGTGCAGGAGACCCCAGTTCGATTCCTGGGTTGGAAAGATCCCCTGGAGAAGGGAAAGGCTACCCACTCCAGTATTCTGGCCTGGAGAATTCCATGGACTGTATAGTCCATGGGGTCACAAAGCAACTTTCACTTTCCCTTTCCCTCCCACCAGTTTCCATCAGTACCCCAGCTGAAGATAGCAAGCGTGGCCACTCAGACTGCACCACTCCATGAGGCACCAGCCAAGAAGCACAACAGACACGATCTTTGTAGCCGTCATTATTATGCCAGTTCGATGCAAGAGGGACTTGAGCCACTGAGAGGTCACACACAGGTTAAGCAATTTGATTCCTGAGCCAGCACTCTTCCACGGGCCACCAGGGTGATGCGCTCAGTTGCTGCCAGGACCCAGGCCTGCAAGGATGGCAGCTCGAGCTGGCTGGGCAAAAGTGCTCAGGCATATGCGTTTGAGTGGAGGACATCATGGCATGTAGAAAAGGTGGCTGTCCACGGGGAGCAATCACTAGAGTCTGCCATATTGCTGGGGACAACCTTGCCAGACCTTCCAATTTTTCAAGAGAAGCTAGGATCCAGAGTTGTAAGCGAAATCCCCTGGTTTTTGGAAACTGACTCAAAGGTTTTTTAAATGCTATGAGGCCAAACAAAACACATCAGCTGGCCAAATCTAGCCCCTGCGTCACCGGTCTGCCTCCACTGTACCGCGTGTGCCGTTTCTTTCTCTGGTTACATGCACATAGCAGACCCTACAAGGTGCATGCGTACTCAGTCTCTTCACTCATGTCCAACTCTTTGTGATCCTATGGACTGTAGCCTGCCAGGCTCCTCTGTCCACGGGATTCTCCAGGCAAGAAAACTGGAGGTTGCCATGCCCTTCTCCAGGGGATTTTCCCAACCCAGGGATCGAACCTGCGTCTCTTACATCTCCTACATTACAGGCAAATTCTTTACTGCTGAGCCACCAGGGAAGCCCCACCCTACAAGGTAAATAGTGTTCATCCCCATTTAACAGACAAGGACCCAAAACTCAGAGGAAAGGAAGGGACTTGTCCACAGTCACTTAGCGGACACATACTTAACCTGGAGTCTGTGCTTTCTGCCAGGCCCTAAATTACTCTTTCAGGGACTGGTTGTTCCTGCAGATGGTAAAAGCCGGGGGCTCGTGGTTTCTCATACCCCTGGTGTCTCTCACTCAGTGCAGTGCGTGGAGTGAGGCCTGGAGCTCCACAGAGATGCTACTCCCCAACTGGGCTGCTTCAGTATCAGACACCACTCCTACTCGGACTCAGCCGGCCTTGTCAGCCATTCCCCAGGGCCTTCTCTGAGTGACGGGGGAGACAGTAACCCTGGGGAGCCCTCAGCCTGGGTCACCAGAAAGTGGTAGTAGACCAGGTGGCCAAGTGCCCCAGTTAAGACAGAAACAAGAGGAACCCAATTTCTCCATCCAGAACCTGAGCTTCTGCTTCTGGGGATGGATCCCCTTGACTGAGCCTAGATGTTGAGACCATCTGGTCCAACTTTGTTTTGTGAACTTTATTATACACTTACAGGAGGATGTGAGCTGAATGCTGGTTCAATTAAGGAAAAGTTGTAACTTGCTGAACCCCATGAGTGCTGCTCAAACCTGGAAGAAGGTCTCTGGTGGGCAGCCACAGAGTTCTGTCCTTAACTTTGACCTGTATAACATTTTTGCTAATGACTGAGTTGAAAACATAACAGGCCTGTTCACCAAATTTGCAGCTGATTTAAAAAAAAAAAAAAAGGAAAAAAATAAAAAAGGCATATTGCAAAAACATCAACAGGATCCAGATGGCTCTAGACAGTCTGGACTGATGGGCTGAATCTAATAAGATAAAATAAAACAGAGATAAATGTCAGGTCCTGAACTTGGCTTCAAGACAATAACTGCTCAAGGACAGGATTGAGGTGGACAGCACAGAAATGGGACTGAACAGTGGCAGGTTTTGATAGGTCAACCTGGCTGTGGCACTAAGAGAATAAGCCGGAATGTTCATCACAGCATTGGTTATTATGGCGCAACACTGGAAACAATCGTGGTCCAGTAATTATGGCTCCTCTGTACAATTGACAATGATACACCCATTAATAATAATAATGTCATACAAATACACTAAATGACATCAGTTCAGTTCAGTTGTTCAGTCATGTCCGACTCTTTGTGACCCCATGGACTACAACACACCAGGTCTCCTGTCCATCACCAACTCCCAGAGCTTACTCAAATTCATGTCCATTGAATCGGTGATGCCATCCAACCATCTCATCCTCTGTCTTCCCCTTCTCCTCCCACCTTAAGTCTTTCCCAGCATCAGGGTCTTTTCCAATGAGACAGTTCTTTGCATTAGGTGGCCAAAATATTGGGTTTCAGCTTCAGCATCAATCCTTCCAATGAATATTCAGGACAGATTTCCTTTAGGATGGACTGGTTGGCTCTCCTTGCCATCCAAGGGACTCTCAAGAGTCTTCAACACCACAGTTCAAAAGTATCAATTCTTCAGCACTCAGCTTTCTTTACAGTC
Organism: Bos grunniens; assembly: GCF_055505025.1. Classification (NCBI taxonomy): domain Eukaryota; kingdom Metazoa; phylum Chordata; class Mammalia; order Artiodactyla; family Bovidae; genus Bos; species Bos grunniens. The sequence continues at coordinate 10,376,273 of NC_141167.1, forward strand.
CAACTCTCACATTCATACATGACTACTGGAAAAATCATAGCTTTGGCTACACAAAGAGACATTTGTTGGAAAAATAATGTCTCTGCTTTTTAATATGCTGTCTGGTGATTCAGAGGATAAAGCGTCTGCCTGCAATGCAGGAGACCTGGGTTCGATCCCTGGGTTGGGAAGATCCCCTGGAGAAGGAAATGGCAACCCACTTCAGTATTCTTGCCTGGAGAATCCCATGGACATAGGAGCCTGGTGGGCTACAGTCCACAGGGTCACAAAGAGTTGGACACTACTGAGTGACTTCACTGTCTTTCACTTTCTAGGTTGAGCATAGCTTTTCTTGCAAGGAGCAAGTGTCTTTTCATTTCATGGCTGCAGTCACCATCCGCAGTGATTTTGGAATCCCAAAAAATAAAGTCTCTCCCTGTTTCCTTTGTTTCCCCATCTATTTACCATGAAGTGATGGGACCAGATGTCATAATCTGAGTTTTCAGAATGTTGTTTTAAGCCAACTTTTTCACTCTCCTCTTTCACTTTCATCAAGAAGCTCTTTAGTTCTTCTTCTCTTTCTGCCATAATGGTGGTGTCACCTGCATATCTGAGGTTATTGATATTTCCTGCAGCAATCTTGATTCCAGCTTGTGATTCATCCAGCCCGGCATTCCTCGTGATGTACTCTGCATATAAATTAAATAAGCAGGATGACAATATACAGCCTTGACATACTCCTTTCCCAATTTGGAACCAGTCTGTTGTTCCATGTCCAGTTCTAACTGTTGCTTTTTGACCTGCATACAGATTTCTCAGGAGGCAGGTGAAGTGGTTTGGTATTCCCATCTCTTGAAGAATTTTCCACAGTTTGTTGTGATCCACACAGTCAAAGGCTTTGGCATAGTCAATTAAGCTTTTTTGATGATCCAACGGATGTTGGTAATTTGATCTCTGGTTCCTGTGCCTTTTCTAAAACCAGCTTGAACATCTGGAAGTTCACAGTTCACGTACTATTGAAGCTTGGCTTGGAGAATTTTGAGCATTACTTTACTAGCATGTGAGATGAGTGCAATTGTGCAGTAGTTTGAGCATTCTTTGGCATTGCGTTTCTTAGGGATTGGAATGAAAACTGACCTTTTCCAGTCCTGTGGCCACTCATGAGTTTTCCAAATTTGCTGCATATTGAGTGCAGCACTTTCACAACATCATCTTTTAGGATTTGAAATAGCTCAACTGGAATTCCATCGCCTCCACTAGCTTTGTTCCTAGTGATGCTTCCTAAGGTCCACTTGACTTCACATTCCAGGATGTCTGGCTCTAAGTGAGTGATCACACCATCGTGATTATCTGGGTCATGAAGATCTTTTTTGTATCATTCTTCTGTGTATTCTTGCCACCTCTTCTTAATATCTTCTGCTTCTGTTAGTCCATAGCATTTCTGTCCTTTACGGTGCCCATCTTTGCATGAAATATTGCCTTGGTATCTCTAATTTTCTTGAAGAGATCTCTAGTCTTTCCCATTCTATTATTTTCCTCTATTTCTTTGCACTGATCACTAAATGACATAGTGAAATATTAAATGAAAAATAGCAGGTTACAAAGCAATGTGTGCAATTTGAGCCAATTTTTTAAAGGATTGGAGGGGGAAAGCTGTGGAAAGATAAAACCAAATGTGAGCCTGGCAGTTTCTGGGTGGTATTGGGGTGACCTGTATATAGGGAGAGGTCTCAGTAAGTGTAAACTTTTGAAGGTTTTAAAAGGCTAATGCAATCCTCAGACATGTGCAATCTAGGGTCTAAAACGTTGGAGCAAGAAGTCCCATTGTTCTTTGCCACTATCAAGCCTGGGGTCTTGGGACCAGTTCCACGTACCTCCCTTTCACAAAGGACAACTTAGTGATAAACAGTGAGAGCAAACGTTCTGCATTCTTGCAATGTGCCTAGAAGTGTGCTAAGCTATTTTAATTGGTTGTCTCATTTAGTAGTTCCAGTGAGCCTCCCTGGTGGCTCACAGTAAAGAATCTGCCTGCAATGCAGGAGACTGGAGTTTGATACCTGGGTCAGGAAGGGAATAGCTACCCGCTCCCATATTCTTTCCTGGAGAATTCCAAGGACAGAGGAGCTGGCGGACTACAGTCCACAGGATCGCAAAGAATCAGACATGACTGAGTAACTAACCCTTTCAGTAGTACTCCCTATGAGACAGGTACCAGTGTTTTCTCTACCTGTTTACAGACAACATTCAGAGAGGCCGAAGAACTTGCCCAAGGTCACACAGTTAGTGAACAGCAGCCCCAGGATTAACTGGATACATTAGGCAAGGAAAAGGAGACAGACAGCTTCCCTGCAAGTAATGCAAATACTTCTGAGCATGAGGCATCAACCCCAGACCCACCCTGAGAATCCTCAATGTCAGGGCTGATTGCCAGGGGTTCTAACTGACTAAGGGTCCCTGGCCTGCTTGGGAGAAAGTGGGAAGGCACCACTGAGACTGAATGTTGGAGCCACTGGGACTGAATTTCAGAACCCCAGGCTCCAGGATTAACCCTTCCTCACAGAAGGTGAAGAAAGCTTGCCTCTCAATTTTGGGGAGATCAAAGAACTTGCAACTGGGTTGGGGGTGGCAGGGACTAGGAAAGTCAGCACAGGGTAATGTCAGAAAATTAGTCATCTGGGCTTCCCTGGTGGCTCAGTAGATAAAAATCTGCCTGCCAACGCAAGACACATGGGTTTAATCCCTGGTCCAGGAAGATCCCACATGCTGCAACTAAGCCCATGAGCCACAGCTACTGAAGCCCATGTGCCCTAAGCCTGTGCTCTGCAATAAGAGAAACCCTAGCAATGAGAAGCCCATTCACATCAACTAGAGAGTAGCCCCCCATTTGCCACAACTACAGAACAGCCCAAGCGACAATGAAAACCTAGCTCAGCCATAAATAAATAAATAAAGTTTATATTTTTTTTAATTAGTCATCCTCCCACCTCATCCAGTGCCTCTAGTGGACTTGATCTCAGCTCCTTCTCATCAAGAACTGAACAGCCTAAAAGATCTACAACTCTGTGGGTGCCAGCCCATGTTAGACCAGCCAGAGTCTGCCATACCTTGGGGGAAATCTCCCTTGGTGAGGGGAAGCCCGTGACAGTGGGCCTGGAGAGCAAACCAGCACAGAGAGGCCACCCACGGTTCCAGGACAGGGGAAGGCATCTCTGAGCAGATCTTCTCCCTGGGGTCTGACCAAAGCAAGCACACTGGGACTGGGGCTTTGAAATCTGCTCTCCAATCTTGAAAACACAAATTAGTCTATAGGAGGAAGAGGCCTCTTCAGTGTGAATCCAGAGGGTAGTGCCAGCTTTAATGGGGAAGGAACAAGAGAGGCAGCTTTCAGCCCCTAGCCAGCAATGGGGCAGGTCTCGCATAAATGTTAGGTGGCCACAGATTGTCAGAGCAGTGTAGAAGGGGTTATGCTTTCCACTTTGAAGGCTATGAGGCTCAGGATTTGAGTGTTAACTCAACATCATTTCCCCAGGTCCTTAGCACATACCTGGATTACAATAGCTGCTCAAAAAAACACTATCTATTGAATTAATCAATTAGTGAGATGAAGTATGAGACCAGATTACCACTAAGGGCCCTTCTAGAACTATGTCTATGGTCCTGTGGAATTTATAATCAGTGTCTATAAAGTCCTGATTATTTTCATCATGACTCATTTCTTCCAGTGTGCATGTCTTCATTTAACCCAGCTGCAGTCCCAGTGGACAGGTCACTCTGCACTCCTTTCAGGTCATCACATCCCACTCTAGTTGCTTTACCCTGAGACCCCACATAGCACCCCGTGATGCCACCAAGCCCAGAAGTTGTACATTTGGTTGTTTACAATATTTTACATTTACAATGTACACAGCTACCAACGTGTGTGTTCGTTTGTTTTCGTTCTTGGTTATTTCCCTGGACTCGACTTTGCAAAAGGAGACTGTTGGATGTCTTTGCCCAACCAGTGACTAGTTCCTCTGGCACATTTGGGACCATAAACTCCAGTTCTTCCAGCTGCTGTGCACTGTAACGATTTCCCAACCCCAGAGCTAGCGGACAACAGACCCAGAACCTTCTAACTCAGAGCTAAGTGGTCTTAGAACATCCCAGAGTCTGCTGAGAATGGGAGCTCCACCGGGTTTTTCTTCAGCTCATTTATATCATGTCTGAGTTGCAAGAGCCACGATAAATGAGCTCCCCCTTCACACACCCATTCCAGAAGCTCTTTTGATATAACACCACAGTCTGGGCGATGGGTCCCAGGAGGCGGTCTCCCCGCACGAAATGATTCTCCTGAAATTCATTGTTTATTTCCTTCCTTCTTATAGCTTGTCAGTAGTGGGGGATGTGGGAAGACTGCAAAAGAAAGACATACAGGCGTCTGGGCTTCAGCAAGAGTGCTCATTTCAGATAGTAACGTTTATGGGCCTCAGACACACTGTCACGGAGAGTGAGCCTAAAACTGTCACGTCCAAGATTCCCAGCCCGGTGCAAACGGTCACATCTGACCCTGCCCAGCAGAGTAACTTAGCCAAAAATCTAAATGGTGTCCTGGCCCTTACGAGCCCTCCGGCAAGATGGGATGATTTCTAGGACCACCAACAGGGTACAAATCGTGCCCCTTCTTTCCACCATCCCCAAGTCAGCGCGCAGCAGGACTATCTTTTCTTGCTTGTTTAATGGCTGCCTAACGTGACCCACAAGACGCGAGAATGTGCTGTGTGTGCGTCTGCGGGTTGATGGATGGCGTACACTGCCGGGTAGATGGGATGGCTACAACAGGGACTGAGTCTTCCCCGACACCGACGCAGTGAGCTGGGGGCGGGGGGTTGCTGCCTGTCCCCTGCCTTCCCCATTATGATCCCTTCCTCTGGCATTTGCTTCATTACGATTTGTCGCGCAAAAAGTTTTTTCTCTTTCTTGCAGTATATTCTGGGCTAATTTTAGAAATTTGTTTTCACCTTCCGACATTGACTCCTGGGGCAGCTTGCAAGCTGCCTGGAACGAAAAATCAATGGTGACAGCAGCAGAGTGGGCGCCGGGTCCTCATTAACCTGGAGCTTGGAGCAGCCCCACCCCTGTCTTCTCCCGCAAGGCTGACCCTGGGCAAAAATGGGCAGCTGGGACGTCTTCCTCTGGTGGCCTTGATCTTTCTATTCTGAGCCCTCTCTGCCTGTTCTCTGCTTTCTCCTTTACCAAAACTTACTCCCCTGCCCCCACCCTTCAAGCATGGGGGATGGAGGGAGAAGATCTCTGAGTGCCTACCCATATGCCAGGCACTTGGCTAGGCAGTCTACATGCATGTTCCCATTCAGGGCTACCAATAATTCTAAGAAGTTGGTATTACCCCCATTTCACAGAAGAGGAAACTGAGGCACAAAGAGATTAAGAAACAAGCACAGCTAGTAAGGTGGAGCTAGGATGAGAGCCTCTGACTTCAACACCTGTGTCCTCGCCATTGCTTGCCATTACACTGGTACAGAAATCCATGAACACTTGTTTGGGGGGTGGAGGTGGACAGCATGCCCCAGGGATACAGAAAGTGTGTTTTGCCCAGCACCCAGCTGCCCCCATTCAGTCAAAGGCTGTGCTGAGTTCTACACACAGGGACTGGCCCTAATGAAGTCTCCAGGGACCTCAGGCTCTGCTCTTAAGTCTTGGGCTCCACCCACAGGAGATGGCAGCATGGACCAAGGGAGCTCTAAATGAGAACTCACAAATCCCCAAAGTAGAATTGCAGCTCTCTGGCCAAGGGTTACTCACAAGATGTGCAGAGCAAGAGGTGGAGGCTGGGATCTTTGAAACGAGTCAAAGACAGCCAAGCGGATAGAGAGGCCAAGACTTCCAGAGTGGGGGGAATGCTACAGAAAGCTTAGATCAGCCTACCTCAGTGAAATGTAATGGGAGCCGTATGTCTATTGTTAGATTTTCTAGCAGCCACATTATAAAAAGTAAAAAGAAACAGGTGAAATTAATATTAATAATATATTTATTTAACCTAATATATCCCCAATATGATTTTAACATGTAATCAGTAGAAAATTCATTCATGAGATTTTTGCAATCTTTTTTTTTTTAACTTTACAATATTGTATTGGTTTTGCCATATATCAACATGAAAGTGCCACAGGTATACACGTGTTCCCCATCCTGAACCCTCCTCCCTCCTCCCTCCCCGTACCATCCATCCGGGTCGTCCCAGTGCCCCAGCCCCAAGCATCCAGTATCGTGCATCTTTTTTTGTCCTAAGTCTTTGCAGTCTCATGTATGTATTTTACACTTATAGTCCATCTCAGCTTGGACTGGCCGACTTTAGGAACTCAATAGCCACACGTGGTCAGTGGATTCCGTATTATACAGAGCAGGGCTAGACCCACAGTTTTTAAATGATGTTCAGTGGAACTCAGTGTTCCTTAGAAGTATGCCTCACTGCCTAAATATTTGATGTTAATTTCATTTTGATGGATTTTAACTCTTTAAAGTAGTCATATAGAAAAATGCACACTTAAAGATGTCCCACCCCAAACTTTAACAAATTGAAGACAATCAATAGGAAAACTTGTGTTCGTATTTGAGAGAAAATATTAATTCATCTCCTTATACAAAAAAAAAAAAAGAAGAGAAGCTAAAGACAAAGGAGAAAAGGAAAGATACACCCATTTGAATGCAGAGTTCCAAAGAATAGCAAGGACAGGTAAGAAAGCCTTCCTTGGTGATCAGTGCAAAGAAATAGAGGGAAAAAATAGGGTGGGAAAGACTAGAGATCTCTTCAAGAAAACTAGAGGTACCAAGGGAACATTTCATGCAAAGATGAGCACGATAAAGGACAGAAATGGTATGGACTAACAGAAGCAGAAGATATTAAGAAGAGGTGGCAAGAATACACAAAAGAATGATACAAAAAAGATCTTCATGACCCAATCACGATGGTATGATCACTCACCTAGAGCCAGACATCCTGGAATGCAAAGTCAAGTGGGGCTTAGGAAGCATCACTGCAAACAAAGCTAGTGAAGGTGATGGAATTCCAGTTGAGCTATCCAAATCCTAAAAGATGATGCTATGAAAGTGCTGCACTCAATATGCCAGCAAATTTGAAAAACCCAGGAGTGGCCACAGGACCAGAAAAGGTCAGTTTTCATTCCAATCCCAAAGAAAGGCAATGCCAAAGAATGCTCAAACTACTGCACAATTGCACTCATCTCACACTCTAGCAAAGTAATGCTCTAAATTCTCCAAGCCAGGCTTCAACAGTATGTGAACTATGAACTTCCAGATGTTCAAGCTGTATTTAGAAAAGGCAGAGGAACGAGAGATCAAATTGCCAGCATCCGTTGGATCATTGAAAAGCAAGAAAGTTCCAGAAAAACATCTACTTCTGCTTTATTGACTACGCCAAAGCCTTTGACTGTGTGGATCACAACGAACTGTGGAAAATTTTTCAAGAGATAGGAACACCAGACCACTTGACCTGGCTCCTGAGAAATCTGTATGCAGGTCAAAAAGCAACAGTTAGAACTGGACATGGAACAACAAACTGGTTCCAAATTGGGAAGGGAGTATGTCAAGGCTGTATATTGTCACCCTGCTTATTTAACTTATATACAGAGTACATCACAAGAAATGCCGGGCTGGATGAAGCACAAACTGGAATCAAGATTTCAGGAAGAAATATCAATAACCTCAGATACATAGATGGCACCACCCTTATAGCAGAAAATGAAGAACTAAAGAGCCTCTTGAAGAAAGTGAGAGGAGAGTGAAAATGTTGGCTTAAAGCTCAACATCAAGAAAACTAAGATCATGGCATCTGGTCCCATCACTTCATGGCAAATAGATGGGGAATCAATGGAAACAGTGAGACACTTTACTTTCTTGGGCTCCAAAATCATTGCAGATGGTAACTGTAGCCATGAAATTAAAAGATGCTTGCTCCTTGGAAGAAAAATTACGACCAACCTAGACAGCATATTAAAAAGCAGAAACATTACTTTACCGACAAAGGTCTGTCTAGTCAAAGCTATGGTTTTTCCAGTGGTCATGTATGGATGTGAGAGTTGAACTATAAAGAAAGCTGAGCACCAAAGAATCAATGTGTTTGAACTGTGGTGTTGGAGAAGACTCTTGAGAGTCCCTCGGACTGCAAGGAGATTAAACCAGTCATCCTAAAGGAAATCAGTCCTGAATATTCTTTGGAAGCACTGATGTTGAAGCTGAAACTCCAATACTTCGACCACCTGATGCGAAAAGCTGACTCATTTGGAAAGACTCTGATGCTGGAAAAGATTGAGGGCAGGAGGAGAAGGGGACAACAGAGAATGAGATGATAGGTTGGCATCACCAATTCGATGCACATGAGTTTGAGTAAGCTCTGGGAGTTGGTGATGGACAGATAAGCCTGGAGTGCTGCAGTCCATGGGGTTGAAAAGAGTCGGACTTGACTGAGCGACTGAACTGAACTGATACAATAAGTTTGTACTATAAAACACTTTTTAATCTGTTTTAAATATTAGAAACATATATTAGATTTCATCTAAGGGATAACAAGAACAAGCAACATTTCTCACACATTTACTATGTTCCAAATGGTCTATGAGCATCAGCTCATCAAATTCTCACAACAAACCTATGAGGTGGGTAATTTCATTCCCCCTGTTTGCAGAGGACGGTACTAAGTCTAGGGAGTTCAGCGGCTGGCCCAAGGTGGCAAAAGCAAGGTCACGACTTTGAAGTTAACCCCAGCTGTCTAACTTTTAAATCAAAGCTCTATAAGCACCAGACTACAGTTAAAAGCAGAACAACCCACCATGCAGTATAAATTCTGGGCCTTGTCAAACTTCCATCTACCTCATATTACTTCCTCCCTCATCCAGGCTCATAGCCTAAGTCACTCACACTTTCATCTAGCCCTTAGACGCAGGCAAGCACACCACAGAGCATTCTGCTTAATTTAACAAACGTTTACTGCTACTATTGAGACTATGTATCAGCACAAGCCGTGGTCCCTTCATAGCCAAGATATATTTCTCTAAATCCTGCCTAGCCCCCAACCACTGGGGAGAGGTTGGATTTTCCCCTAGAAATGATATGAAGTCAATGAAAGATTTAAGCAAAGGGGATAACCAAAAAGACCAGATTTGCATTTTAAAAAACTTATTTTGGTAGCTGCAGCAAGGGTAGGGTGGAGGGTCTTGGGACTAAAGAAAAGAAATCAATTAGGAAGCTGTCAGATTGGTGGTAGTAGATATGAGACAGGAGCACAAACAATAAAAATACAGGATCTTGGTGATTAAATAAATCATTGAGTTGGGGCCACAGAGAGAAAGCTGAGAAAGCTGAGGACTCTGGCTTCTGTAAGAGTGGTGAGTTAACGGTGAGACTAGTCACTGAAATAGGAAATACAGGAGGACGGCCAAGGTTGAGGGGAATGAGTAGATGTGATGAGTTTAGCTTTTGATATGGGGGTTGACGTTGTAATTAATAGACTGCCCAACATCTACTCAACCCATCTGCCACCTGTCACACAGATTCAGTCTAGGGAATTCACTCCAGATCCAGGGTGGACATGACCATATAATTCAATCATAATAAGCCCATCCCATAATAATCCTCCTTGCCAATGACTGGTATGGCGCATAGGGCTAAGCCAATGAGCACATAGCATTCCCCTTGTGATTTTATTGGCATTGGGACCATAAGTTGACTCACTCAGACTGAAGGACAGTATCTTTCTTCAACAGTTTCGGGCAAGGAGCTCTCCCTTGATAAGAAGGAAACAAGTAGTCCTGATCACTACCAAGAGCACTCCTCCAACTCAGAGGCTTGGGCTAAGACAATCCTAGGAAAAGAGTATAATCAAGAGAAAAACCCAGGCCCTGAATGAACTTATTGGCCCACTGGATCAAGCCACCCAGAAGCTCAGCCTGTCCTCCTCTGTGAGCCAACACATCTCCTGATTGCTTGAGGCATGTCAAGTTGAGTTTCCTGCTATGTACCCCTGCAAGTCTCCTAACTGATATGGATGTGTTGAATTGAGGTGGCCCAGTACCTGGAGCCCCCTGGAGGTGTGCAGTGCAGCATCCCCCGGGTGACCTTTGGAACGCTAAAGAAGTGGAACCCATCCGGCAAATGACATCAGTCTGAAGCTTAAGAAGGAGATCAAGCTGGAGATGCAGATCCGATGTCTTCAGATGGGATAAAAACTCAGAAAGTAGATAAGGTTAACCAAAGAAAGCACATAGAGTGTGCAGAGGAGAGAAGAGCAAGGTCAAGGACAGAACCCCAGGAAATGCTGACATTTTGAGGGCTCACTTGGAAGGGATCTAAAGAAAATGAAGGAATACCATCAATTTAAAACAAAACTTCTAATCAGTTGATCATGAATTGTACACTTTAAAATGATTACAATGGTGAATTTAATGCTATGTGAATTTTGATCTTAATAATACCATCTATCTTTTTAAAAGAATTTTTAAAAGAAAGGAATAAAAACAGAAGAAACAAGGATAAGTAAAGATGTTCTGACTGTGAGGAGGAGACTGAAAGAATATGGCCAAACCAGAGAGAGGAAAAAATAAAAGGGAAAAGGACAGAGAAGGGATGGGGCGACTGCTGAATGGCAAAGGGCACCGTGGAAGGAGACATGGAAGAGAGCGAAGGATGAATGTTAATTAAGGTGTAGGCCAAGCTGCTTCAGCCATGAGACTCACAGCGGAAGTTCACGTCTCTCCCACACGCCAGTCCAGAAGGAGAGGCTGGTCCAGAACAGTAAGCTAGTGTTTTCTACAGGGTCTCGAGGGGCCCAAGTTTCTTCTCACAGTTGCTCAGCTGTGTAGGGTCTTGCCTGTGTCAATAGAACCACAGCTGGCTCATCACTGACATTTCTAAGTTGCAGCCCACAGAAAAGGGGAAATGGACAATGTTCAGGGCAAACATTCCATATATGAGTGTGATCCAGTGGGAAGCTGAGCACGTGCTTTTGTCAATAACTTAGTACATGTCCATACATAGCTGCATGGAAGGCTGGGAGAGAATAGACATTTGGAGAGACTTAGCAAGCGCCAGCCAGAGGTCTAGGAAGATGTGGTAAGAGCTAGATAAGTGACTACCTCTCTCGTCCTCAGATTTGTCATCTAGGTTTATCAGCATCAACACCTGAAACTAGTCAAATAGATAATCATATGTCTAAACTCTGAGGAGCTAATATATAGCATGGAGACTATGGTCGACAATACTGTATTGTATAACTGAAATTTGCTAAGACAGTTGATCTTAAGCAGTCTCACAAAAATAAAAAGGTAAACATGTGAGGTGATGGATGTGTTCATTAGGTGGGTTGTGGGAATCCTTTCACAAAGTATGTTATATCAAATCATCACACTATATATTAAATATATTATAGCTTTCTCAATTATACCTCAATAAAGGTAAAAAAAAAAAAAACTTGGAAGGGATATGAAGAAAAATTTTCAGATTTAATATAAAGAAAAAAATAGATAGCCTTAGACAACCCTGAAGAATTTCAGGTTCTCTGATCACAGCGCATCAGCCACCACCCGCTTGCCCACTCAGGGGACAGCCTTGCAGCCCAGTTAATGTTGCATGACCTGCTGACTCTGTTGAACCTCTCCCTCCCTGCTTCCTGACCTGTCAGCTTAGCTCTGGGACTGCTCACCAGAACCAAGCAGAAAAGGAAAAACATCGCATTCAGGTACTTCGCATTATGTAGGTCATGAGTCTCTTTTTTATTTTTAATCTCCTTCTAACCACTGACTCTCCTCAAAATCCTTCCCTTGGCCTGGCCTCTGCTTACAACTATCCCTTATTTCTCTTCTTCCTTTCACCAATCCAACCACCAACTTGTCCCCAAGCCCCCTCCAACCTGGCATCTGCCCCATCACTCAGCTGAAACTGTCACCAAGGTCATTAAATTTAATGGCCTGTTCTCAACCCTCTTCCTCCTCCACCTGGCTGGGTCTCATTAGACACAACTGACCACCCCTTCCTTGAAATGCTACCTCTCTTGGCCACTGTAATGTGCCATTCTGCACACCTGCCATCCAGCCTCTCCCTCCCTCTCCATCTTGTGATCCTGCTGTGTGTCTTTCTTTCTGCTGCTGCTGCTGCTAAGTTGCTTCAGTCGTGTCCAACTCTGTGTTGACCCCATAGACCGCAGCCCACTAGGCTCCCCGTCCCTGGGATTCTCTAGGCAAGAACACTGGAGTGGGTTGCCATTTCCCTCTCCAATGCATGAAAGTGAAAAGTGAAAGTGAAGTCACTCAGTCATGTCCGACTCTTAGCGACCCCATGGACTGTAGCCCACCAGGCTCCTCCATCCATGGGATTTTCCAGGCAAGAGTACTGGAGTGGGGTGCCATTTCCTTCTCCAGTCTTTCTTTCTATGACACCTCAAAAGACAAATGCTAATGCACCTTTTACACAGGGCACTTACCCTGCTAGCCTGGCATAGTGGAAAAGTTATAACCTTGGCTCAGATCTCAGATGTGCCACTTATTTGCTGTGTGACCTTGGCGAGTTACTTAGCATCTCTGAGTTAGTTTCCTACCTGGAAAAACAAGGATACAGACACCCCTTTCAGGCTTTGTATTATCAAGTTAGGTAACTGCCTAATAACCAGTCCTTGAAACCTCAGTGGCTTAAAAAACCTAATGTTCCAGTCTAGTGGAGGTGAACAGGAGCCAGGGTTCTACTACATCAGATTCCAGAACAATTCAGTCCAGTGTCTCAGCCATCCCCCAGGGCTCAATGTTCTTCACTGGGTTTTCAGCAGACCCCAAGGGAAAGAGTGTGCATGCACACAGAGAAGACTGTCTGTGATATTTTTAGAGGACACCCTGAAAGTGGCATACATCGCTCCTACCCACAGTCCATTGCCTAGAACTCAGTCATGTGACTTGACCTGACAGCAAGGGGTGCTGGGACATGCAGTTCCAGGAAAAAGGAAAGGGGATTTGATGGATACACAGTATTCTTTCCTCAGCTTCCCTGGTGGTGCCATGGTAAAGAATCCGCCTGCCAATGCAGGAGTAGCAAGAGATGCAAGTTTGATCCCTGGATTGGGAAGATTCCCCTGGAATAGGAAATGGCAAGCCACTCCTGTATTCTTGCTTGGAAAATTCCATGGACAGGCGGGCTACAGGTCCAGGAGGCCCCAGAGAGTTGGACATGACTGAGCACACACTCGTGCCTTAGTATCCTCTCCATCATAGGGTTTCTGTAAAGATGGAAATAATAGGAGTAAATCTTGTGACATTTCTGGAGCAGAGTAGGTCCTGTATAAACAGGAGCCATTTGCAGCTATTTTTTTTTTCCCCGCAGTTTGTCAACTTTCCCAAATGTTTAAGTCTAAACAGACAAAGGTTGAGATAAAGTAGGAGACTAGGGGAGAAAAGGGAGAAAGGAGGGAAACAAGTGTTGGGGACAGAAGCCGAAGCGCAGGCCAGGTTTGGGAGGTTAGAGCTTGGGCAGGGACTCACAAGGAGCGGGAAGCCCAGTGGCGTTGAGCACAACCTCTGATTTCCTGGCTAACTCAGGCTCCCACCTGAGCCAGAAAGGGCTTAGAAAGCTCTGAGTTTCCTTGGAAACCATTTCTCTGGCCCTCTCCACATGTTACCAGCCAAGTTGGTTGTAATCAAACCCCCACGGGGCAGAGAATGAGCTCTCAAACTGCAATCCTGGGGTTCCATCCAAATTGCTTGCATTTCCTATTTAAATTGGTAATTTCCCCACAAGTGTTCCTCCTGCCCATCCGGAGATTTGTTGGAAAAGAGAATGTTGGGACAGGCACCCAGACCCTACCAGGCCCCTTGGGAGAGCCTCCACACTGTCCTGAGTCCTTTGGCACTCCTCAGCACCAGGAACGGCCACTCCTGACCAGGACCCTGTCCTTGGGCCCCACTGGCCCACAGAGGGAAGAGCTTGGATGGCAGCATTGGAGAGAAGGCCTAACACGGCCACAGCGGGTGACTCCAGAATGGCGGGGGGCACCACTGTCCAGAGTGAACTGGGAAGACTTATGGTTGAACCTTTTCCAGGTACACACTTTCCAAGGGAAAGAGATGAGAGCAGGGCCAGAGCAACCAATGATCTCAAAGTACTCAAAGCAGAGGCTACAGGACTAGGGGACAGCTGGAGACATCCAGGGTGTTAGGCTGAGAGATTCCAGGAGGCTTTGAGCCCGCTCACCTGCACTCGCTTGGTGACAAGCCAGCCCAGGCCCTTGTGGAATGACAGGGAGCTTGGCCCCTGTCCCCTTTTCTTTCAGAGTGAACAGAGGGCCCATCTCAGACTAGGACAGACACTCACAGACGCACGCTCAGATACCTACACACGTGTATGCATACACACACATGTATTAAGAGATCTGTCCTTGTGTAGAGACAGACACACACCTGTGTCTCCAAACGTCATGTATCTGGATGCCCCTCACCAGCCACACCACACATGTTCATGTTCACGGTGGGCTGAGTGCCAGGCTGCAGTGAGCACATGGTGACAACCACACACGAGCCTCTGTGGACACACACACATCCCAGCACAGTCCAGCCAGCCAAGACGGTGTGATCACTGACTGGCACGTGTCCTCAGACACATGCATAGGAGACTGAGGAAGAAAGAGAACCAGGCCAGGAAATGGACCCCGCTGTGCAGGTGGCTGAGCGGGGCTGGGGGGCAACTTGGATTCCAAACCAGAAGTAGCTGGGCCAAGGAGAGGTGGCCGAACTGAGTCTAATTCAGCTGCACCTGAGGGTTTAATCTGGACATGAGTACAAAGTAGGGGTGGGAAGCACCATGGTGGGGCAAGGTGGGGCTTCCTGAGTGAAGCAGCTTCCCAGATTGCACTGGGGATCAGGGACCAAGAACAGCCCCCCAGGGGAGTGGGGGTGGGGGGCTTCCTCCCAAAGGTGAAGCTGGATATCAGGGCCTTTGCCCCGTGGAGAAACACAGGTAAAACCAGCAACCTGGGTACCTACAGTCAGGGGAGCCACTGGGTTTGTAGGCCCTGGGTGTCCAGGGTCCCCCAGCCTTCAGCACCTCTATCCAAGGAAGCTTGATTGTACCAGCCCCCACCCTCACTGCCATGCTAGGCTCCCCACTCAGAGCCAGGCTGGGCTAGGGTGGGCGCAGGGGCTTGGCAGGCAGGACCTGTGAGCTCCCTCAGTATTTTTCGGCTTAGGAAACTGGGGGAAGACCCACCCAGCCTCTGAATCAGCCCCTAGACTCGGTTATTCCTATTGCTGCCAGGAAGACAACTGGTAGACCCATCCTCCACCTCCAGATCCCACCCAAAGGCCTCACGGTCACCCCAGTTTAAAAGGGTCTTGGTCACACATCTTCACCAGCCCTTCCTCCCACTAAGCAGCAGGGAGCCAAGCTGCGTGACTGAGAGGGTGGGGAGCAGACGCTGGATTCTGACCCCCAGAGTGGCTGTCCCATCATTTCTCCTTCAGCCCCAGCATCGAGAAGAACCCCACAAAGCTTCACAGCCCACCTGCTCCTTTCTAGACAGACAGGTGTGAGAAGAAATGAGAACTCCAGGACAGTAGGTACAACCAGCTGTCTGCAGCTGCGGCTCTCCACACCTTCTGCACAGTCTGCTGTGGGGACAAGAGACAGGCCGGGTGACGTTTCAGAACGCTTGGAATTCCCCAGCCGCTCAGTGTCTTTCTCTCTGTATCTCTGTCTGTCTCTCTCTCTTGCCTTTGTATGTGCTTCTCTCACCGCCTAGGGTATCCTTTCACTGCATTTATCTCCTGGAAAACTCTTATTTAGCCTTCAAAACCCTGCTCAGGTTTCCCCTCTTCTAGGAAACATCTGCCTGGCACTCCCCCTGTCTGATGAATTACTCATTCCTTCTTCTGGGCTACCCTGAATCATAGCGTGTGTGACGATTATCTATTTATGGTGGGATGTCTGCCTTCCCTATTTGTGAGTTCCCTGAGGGAAGGAGCTGTATGGCATGTGTCTCTGCACCCCAGTATCACTCCAGTATCACCCAAGTATCACCCCAGGGTCTGACAGAACATGTCCAGGAGCAGCAGTATAATACAGAAGTTAAGACAGTGGGCTCTGGAATAAACCAGTCTTGAGTTTGAATCCCAACTCTGCCTCTTCTAGCTATGGGACTTGGAGAAGTTACTCCGACTCTTTAAGCCTCAGTTGGCCCAAATATGAAATGGAAAGAATGATAATCATTACTATTATTATTGTGATAATCATCATAATCATCAAGAGTCATGATTGTCATGAGTAATAAGTGATATCATAAAAACTGAGAGGTTAACCCAGAGCCAAGCAAATTAATTACCTTTGGTATTACCTCATGAGCATCCATCCTGTCAATTCTTTGCTGAAAAGTCACAATGACTCCCATGCTGTCCTTCTGCCTAGAAATCTCACAAGCAGGTGAATACAGTTAAATGAGATGAGTTCCCTGACAGAGCAGGGGTGCTCTGGGAACCCACAGAAGGAACCACTCACTTTAATGGCCATGTGTCCTGGTGGTTATGTTCATGAGTTTGGTGTCAGAAAGGGTCAAGTTCAAATCCTGATTCAGATAGCAACTAGCTGTGTTGAACTTTCGGAAGTTATATAAAAACTCAGAAATGCTGAAATGTAATGAAAATGTGATTATACAAATAATGTAAAATAAAATGTATCTGGAGGTGAGTGAGAAATACATCCCAGAGAAGGTGACATTAGCCTTGACAAATGAACAGTTTTCCAGGTGGAGGGGGGAACAAGGGCATCTCCAGTAGAGGGAGCAGCAAGTTAAAGGGCTCATGAGGGACTTTCCAGGGGGTCCAGTGCTTAAGAATCTACCTTGCAACGCAGAGGACACAGGTTCGATTCCCAGCCGGGAAACTAAGATCCCCACGTGCCACAGGGTAACTAAGCCCACGTGTTGCAACTACTGGAGCCTGCACACCACAAGCAGAGACAAATCCTCACAAAGAAAAGATCCCAAACGCCACAACTAAGACCCGATGCAGCCAAAAATAAAGAAATAAATAAACACTTTTTTAAAAAAGATTCATGAATCCAAAGAACAATGAGAAGGTCCTAGATTCCAGATCACAGTGTAGAAACAAGCAGTGGCTGAAAAAGACCTAGAAAGAAAGGCAAGGGCCAGACTGGGACAGACCTGGAGTGTCATCCTAAGTGGTTCCTGACACAGACCTCCAATGACAAGAATCTCTCATCCAGGATATTCCTGGCATATATCTAGGGGCTCAATAGCTATTTGTAGGAAAAACAAATACATAAGTTAGTAGCCCTGAGACCCTAACCCACAACTTTTTCTCTGTTGGAATTCCACTTTGGCAGGAAGCATCTGCCAGGCTTTGGGCAAGTCACATGACCTCTCCAGGCCTTGTTTCTGCACCTGAATTAGAAAGGGACTGGGCAGAATCATCACACACTAAGAGCTGCACAAGAGCTTGCCGCATTAAGCTCTAGAGTTCTTGGTTGCAATTCCTTCTCTGAACATAACATTTTTGAAAATGAATTATTTCCTCCATCACAAACAGCTTCATGCCCAACCCTGTTCTAGGAGCTTCATATACACTATCTCGCTGGGTCTTTGGGATCTTCCCATCAGGAAGGACTTCACTATTCCGTTTTACAGGTAACAAGCTCAAAGAGGTTAAGCCATGTGCGTAGTGCGCGTCGAGTCACACAGCTAACCAAAGCCAGAGCCAGGCCCCGAACCCCCTTTTCTCACTCCAAAAACTTGCCACCACGTTGAAGATTTTTTAAAGCCAATAAAAACCATTTTTCAAGTGAAACATGACATTGCTGGGAACCTCGATTTATAAAACATTAAAACCGGAGCTTCCCCTGTGGCAGACGAGGCAGGCAAGCAGCATTCTCTGCTCACTTTTCTCCGGATCCCTATTCACCCTCCCCGCCTCACGGCCCACTGACCCCCACCCCAGGGCTCCACGGACCCCTGCAGGCCCAAACCTCTGCACTTCACCCCCTCCCATGCAAGCCCCACAGCCAAGAAAACTGCATAAAAGTTAGACCCACTGAGGGCCCAGACATCAGAAGGATGAGTCCCGTGCTCCGCAGCTCACAGAAGAAAAATGTATTCCTTCTGATCCCTATCCATTCTCCCAATAAACCTGGCCTGCCATGTCTTAATATTCCTCCTACTAATGTGTCTGAAGTTCCCTCAGACGTCTGGTTCCAGCCTGTGAGTCTTTGAACTTGAGACATTCTGAGCACCCAGTAGTTGACTTAATAATTCGGGGAGACTTGAAAGGTGGTGCAGGCAGCGGTCAGCCAGATCTCTTCCACAGAACATGTGGGTAGGCTGGATGCTCTCCCTTAGGGCTCCTCTCCAGGGACGGCTGTTTGAATCAAAGAGTTAGGGATTGTGGCAAATTCATCTGCAGCCCCAACAGGATCCAGTGAGCAGGCTGTCCTGGGAATGAGAGGCAGGGGCAGCCCACCTACATCCCATCAGTAGCTGTGTCCTTGGACATTTAATAATCAGCTCTGCATGGCTTCGCACTATCAGAGCTTGGAATCGGGTTCTCTCTCCAGGCCCCATGGCTTCAAATTCATGTCAGAGGCAGGCTGACTCCCCTCTCTTCTGGCAGAAGACAAATCACTCCAGTTCCAGGTCATTGAGTCCCTTCCTGTGGCTGTAGCCCTGCTGTGACCCAGCCTCCTTTCTTGAAGAGATCAGGGTGCTGTGGGAGAGCTTGATCTCCCTCCTCTCAATAGCCCCCTCCTTGTAGGGAGAGAAGTTTCCTCCTCCCACCTAAGGGCAACCCTGCAGCCAAGAGGAAACACACTTCCTCAAAAATCTACACCTAGGACTTCCCTGGCAATTCAGTGTTTAAGACTCTGCGCTTGCACTGCAGGGGGCACAGGTTCCCATCCCTGGTCAGGGAACTAAGATTCCACATGCCAAAAAAAAAAAAAAAACCCACAAAACCTCTCCTCTGCCCTCTGGCAACAAAAAGGCTCAAGATCTCCTGATACTAATGGTGGCCTTTCCAGAGTGGTCCTAGCTTGTATCAGGTGGACTTGGATTCAAGGTCAGATCCCATTATTACCAGTTGCTTGATCTTGAGCCAGTCTTTTCGTATTTGCATGTCAGTTTCCACATCTGTACAGCAGAAATTATAGTCCTCATCTCAGAGAAAGGAGTTCTGTGAGATGAGGTGGTGATGCCTGGAAAGGGCTTAGCACAGGGACTGCTCTTTCACAATTCAAGGCTATTAAGTCATTATCATAAAATCGAGACACTATCCCATCACGTATCTTCCCTGGTGGCTCAAATGGTAAAGCGTCTGCCTACAATGAGGGAGACCCAGGTTCGATCCCTGGGTTGGGAAGATCCTCTGGAGAAGGAAATGGCAACCCACTCCAGTACTCTTGCCTGAAAACTCCCATGGACAGAGGAGCGTGGTAGGCTACAGACCACAGGGTCACAAAGAGTCAGACACGACTGAGTGACTTCACTTTCACTTTCATCCCATCAAGCTAAGTGCCTCTTTTCTTCCTTTCACTAGAAGATTTCTTATCTTTCCTGAGCACTCAACCCCCCTTAGCCTATTTCAAACAGTACCCTGTCTTTACCCCTCTCAGTCAGGTCACCAATGATCCCTGGTGACCTAATTCAGTGGCTTCTTCTCAGCTTCCAATTGAGGCATTTGTTATTGATATCTATCTGTTTTCTTTCTCGAATTCTCTCCTCCTTTGGCTTCACAGCTACTCTCCTGGTTCTCCTCCAACTTCCATGATCAGTGGCTACACACCAGAAGCATCTGGGGAGCCTAAAATGCCAATGCCTAGCCCTGCACCCTCCAGAAAGTCTCATTCGGTTGATATTGGAGAGAGTTAAGCATTCTAAGTGCATCCGGGTTTGAGAACTGCAGCCCTGGATGAAGAATATGCCCTTGATCTTTCTACTTGTTAAGATTGTTTTCAGTTTACCGAAGAAGAAACAAAGGAATGGTGGCTTAGATAAGAGAGTTTCATGTTTCTTGCAGTTATGGACTCTAGAAGTCTGGATGAGTTTGGTGGCTGCAGTCATCCAGGCTCAGATTCCTACTGCCTCATGACACAAAAGAGCTGGTTGAGCTTCACAGCCTTGTTCCAGCCAGCAGGAAGGAGAGAGAAGTGAAAAGTGGTAAAGGTCTTCAGGGACCACTTCCCCTCCCTCCTCACTAGCCATGACTTAACACATGGCCACACTCAGCTTCATAGGAGGTTGGGAAGTATAATCTTCATCCCCAGCTAAAACCTGGGGATCCTGATTCCTGAGGAGTAACAGTGGGCCCTGCCATGGTCTCTTCTCTCTCTGCAGCCCCTCATATGACAATCCCAGGACCTCTACCACTGCACCTGGCCACTTTCCCCAGCCACAACAGGGGCCCCTCCAATACAATCTGTTCAAGCCTGATCTCGTATTACCAAAACTCGAATGACCGTGGATATGTGCTTCAGCTACTATAGGCCTTTATTTCCTTATCTGTAAAACAAGGTAAAAAAAATTTTTTACATCATTGGGAAGATCAAAGGGTTGGCTAATAATATCCTGTGCCTTGTACACAGGAGGAGCTCAATACATGTTGATTTCTTTCCTCCCTTTTTTCTCTCCTAGTCTAGAACAACTATTCCCTTTCTCTATTCATGCTGTCCCCCTCCCAAACTGACACAAAGTTGGCCATTGAACCCTGAGGACAAGACCCCTAGATGTGGCACTGACCATACATGTCCTTGTTAGGACCATATGGCAGATGGGATGGGGATTAGAGCAACAGAGGAAGGAGAAATTATCTCTACAGGAAAGCTTATTCTCTTATCCAAACACTTCCTAGGAGATAGGACAATTTCTCAAGAACCAACTCTCTCTGATGACTCAGGAATCCCTCCCCCATCTGCTCTACCTCCCACATTTACCACAGGGACATCTCTTCTTTCTCCTTCACTCAAGGCTATAGGGCTGGAGGGCAGATGCACTGTTGGTCAAAGTCAAAAATCTGGTCAACTCCTAATTTCTCAGTTATGGACTGACCCAGTTCCCCAAGCAGAGACTGATCTTGGACCCTGGCCACAGATCACCCCAGACCCAGTCACAGACTGCTATAGGTTGAGATTTCCTACACCTTTGCTAGTCAGAAGGTGGGGCCCAGCAGCACAGATATCACCTGGAAGCTTGTTAGAAATGCAGAACCCCAGGCCCACCTGAGCCACACTACACCAGAATCTGTATTAATATTAGTACCTTTAAAAAGCAACCCATTTGCAATAAGATGCAGCTAGAGATTATCATACTAAGTGAAGTAAGTCAGAAAGAGAAAGTCAAATACCATATGATATCACTTCCATGTGAAAGCTCAAATACGACACAAATGAATTTCTATGAAATGGAAACAGAGTCACAGAGAACGGAATTGTGATTGCCGGGGGGAGGGGACCTGAGGAAGGGATGGCCTGGGAATTTGGGATTAGTGGATGCAAACTATTACATATGGGATGGATAAGAAACAAGGTCTTCTTATATAGCACAAGGAACTACATTCAATATCCTTAATAAACCATAATGGGAAAGAATATGAAAAAGAATGTATGTATATGTGTACATACGAGTCATTTTGCTGTACAACAGAAGTTAACACAACATTGTATTTCAACTACATTTCAATTTAAATTTTTTAATTTAAAAAATCAAATTAAATTAACCCCCCATAATTTATCTCAACTTCCTCCAGGAGAGAAATAATTTGACACAAATGGAGGGAGATTTTCCTTTGCATCTCCCCTTTCCTTCCTCTCACCTTCTCCAAGAACCCAGATCCACAAGGTAACGCATAGTATTCTCAGCAGGATTCTAAGTCCCTGTTCTTCCAGTCATAACTGAGCCAATCCCTTCCATCAGTCCTACCTGGCAATGAGCACAGCTGATGTGGAATCCTTTAATGCTGTATCTTCGTTTGAATGATGTATTGTAAATTTATTGGGAGAATTAGAATAAAGCATGCAAAACCCCAAGAAGAATACCTAAAACATGGAAGACAGCCAGTAGGTTGGTGGTCATTACTAATGCCAGTTGTGTGGCCTTGACCGTCCCTGAGCACAACAGAGCTTCAGTTTTATCGTCGTCATTAGACATACATGACAACATAGAGTGGGTCTTATAGTGTGAGTCCAACCAGATTCCCAACTCAGTGCTGGGAGAGAGAATCAAATCCAGGATTAGTCAATGAAGAGAGGTGAGAAGACAGGGATATGAGTCCAGATATGAGTACGAGTAAACCCAGGAAGACTCTTGAGAGTCCCTTGGACTGCAAGGAGATCCAACCAGTCCATCTTAAAGGAAATCAGTCCTAGGTGTTCATTGGAAGGACTGATGCTAAAGCTGAAACTCCAATACTTTGGCCACCTCATGTGAAGAGTCGACTCATTGGAAAAGACCCTGATGCTGGGAGGGTTTGGAGGCAGGAGGAAAAGGGGACAACAGAGGATGAGATGGCTGGATGGCATCACTGACTCGATGGACATGAGTTTGAGTGAACTCCGGGAGTTGGTGATGGACAGGGAGGCCTGGAGTGCTGCGGTTCATGGGGTCACGAAGAGTCAGACACGACTGAGCGACTGAACTGAACTGAAACCCAGGATATGTTTGAGGAATAAGCATGAGGCCAGCTTGGCAGGAGCAGGTGACATTCAGAGGAGAATTAGATGATACAGAAGGATGACGGTGGCCAGCGATGGACCTTGAAGGCCAGACAAAGAAGACTGAGTTTATGCTGAACCACAGGAGGTTTTAGATCAGGAGGTAGAAGAGTGGCACCGAGGACAGAAAGAGACTAATCTAGGGCAGCCTGTGGCGGTAAAGCGTGGAGAGTGGATTCAGGAGAAATCGCTGTAGAATGTAGAGGGCTTGTTGACCAGCAGGGTATGAGAAGGAGGAAGATGGAAGGACAACTAGACAGTCATGATGGTGATATAGTGACAGACAGGGCAACCCAGAGATGGAACTGTTTCCAGGTGGAAAGTGACGGGTTTTGCTTTTGAACTGTATTCTTTCATCTAATCAATATTTCTTGAGTATCTGCATGGGACTTTGAGTATTTCATGGTGTGCCAAGCTGACAGTTCCTGCCTGCCTGGGGACAGGATGACACCGAAGTGCCTATGGGGCATCTAGCTAGAGATATCTAGGAGGCAATTCAGAGAGGAGCCAGAGCTGGAGAAGATTTTAGGGTCATTTTCCCAACTGCCCTGGACATGCATTTCAGAAAGCATCCAGAGCTGGAAAAATCATCAGGAGCTTTCTTCAATGCCCAGACCCTGAATTGCTCACAATGCCCAGTCAAAGCCACCACAGTATCCAGTTTTGCTCTGCAGGGCCCCGCTCCAAGGTGAGCACGGGGAGAAGCAGCTCCTTTGGAGATGGATACCTGCCCCCAATTAACAGGGGCTCCAGCCTCTTGATTACCTGCTACTCATGATTGTAATCATCTAATTAGGGATTCATGCTCTTGACAGAGCTGAGCAGAAACATAGGCCATGAAATCTCGGCCAGGAGAGTCATCTTAGGTATACTGTGATGTGGACAAGGCTCTTCTTCAGCCCTGCCCCACCTTCAGCCCCATGCTGCCCTCCTTCCCTGAACTTCTCCAGAACACCCATGTGCTAGCTGGTCCCCACTCTCCACCCTCCTAAACTCAGACTGTCTCCCTCTCTATGCCCCCTCCAGCCTCCCCTTTCAGTCTCCCATTTTCCTCATTCTCACTCCTGGCCCCTGTAAGCCCAGTTAAGTCAACAAATCCTCAGGTAATTAAATACTGAGCATTTAGTGTGGGGATGTATCATTTGGAGGCAAGTTATATGAATGATACTATGGAATTATATTCTGGTGTGCTCTAATTGTAGGTACAACTTATCACTCACTGTGGCTTTTCTATGGATAATGGATATTTATATCTCTTTTACAGAATTCAGAGGCCAAAATAACTAGTGTAAATGATAGAGAAGTTTAGGGTTGTATTTCTCTTTTAGTGATGTAGGATAGTCAGAACTGTAATTTTCTAGCATTCTTTCCTTAGAAAGAAAGCAATCCCTAGGTAACACAGCACTCCAGTGTAGAAAGACTATCTTCTCTGTCACCATATGCTCTATGATGCAGTTTCCAGAAATACACCATGGGAGGGACTCCCTTTACTTCAAAACCTACTCCTCCAGTGATTTTTGTCAGTCTGGATCAAAAGTCTCAAAAAATATGCATTCGCTTTGACTCTGTAATTCTACCTCCAGAAACTTATTCTAAGGAAAACATATGTGCAAAGGTGTTTGTGGAGCACCGTTTAAAATAACTGCTCATAAAAATGGAAAGAACTTAGGTGAAATATGTACACAGCGAGATGCTATGCAAGTTATTTACTTAATGTCTCTCAGCCCGAATCCACGCTTCTGCCGTCTGCTCCTGCTGCTGGGGCCAGTACTCTGCACACTCCCCTTCCCAGATTCCAGGTCTAGCTGGCTTCCTGTTAGGTTCCAGCTATGGGAGGCACTCAAAGAAGATTGGCAGGCAGGGCAAGGGGAGACAGGACTGGGTTCCTATTTCTTCCTTCCCTGCCAGCACCACCCCCAGAGCGGCAGCAGCAGCAACCGGCTCCAGTCTCCACTTGCTTTCTGCACTCCCAAATCCAGCCTCTGCAGACTCCTCCAAGATACCAGCAGCAGCTGGTGGCAACCCTCTTTCTAAGTTCTGAGTGCCCCAGAACCCTCACTCAGAGCTCTTAGGTCCTAATTTCTCCACATCTTTTCTTTTGTTCCTCTAGCCCTCACCTCAGAGTGGTACCTGCTTCCTGCAGTTATCATCTCTGATCTCTGAGTTTCCTTCTTGTTCTACCAGCTCCCCAACCTCTATGTAGCCAATGGCCTGTATTAAATTCCCTCTGTTTGAAGTACCTTGTGGGGTATCTGATGTCCTAACTGGATCCTGGCTAATATTGATTCCATTTCACATCCATCAGATGGGGGAAAATTATAAATGTAACAGTACCACGGGTTACTCAGGATTTCAAGAAACAGGAAATTTTACACATTGTTGATGGTATTGTAGATTTGTATAACTGTTTTAGAGAGCAATTTGGCAGGCAATATCTAGTAAAGTTAAAGGAATCAACCTTGCAATTTTGATTCGGGATATGAATGCTAAAGAAACTCCTACAGATTTCACAAGAACATAGCACCATTCTTTATTATCAGTAGAAAATGGATGTCCATTGACGGATGAATGGATAAAGAAGCTGTGGTACATATATACAATGGAATATTATTCAGCCATAATAAGGAAGGTGTTTGAGTCAGTTTTAATGAGGCAGAAGAACCTAGAGTCCATTATACAGAGTGAGGTAAGTCAGATAGAGAAAAACAAATATCAGATATCAATGCATACATATATATATATACATGGAATCTGGAAAGATGGTCCTGATGAACCTATTTGCAGGGCAGCAGTGGAGACACAGGCACAGAGAACAGATTTATGGACACGGTGGCAGGGGAGGAAGGAGAGGATGGGACAAACTGAGAGAGTGGCATGGAAACACACACACGACTGTATGCACAACAGATACCCAGTGGAAATTTGCTGTATGACTCACGGAACTCAACGGGGCTCTGCAACAACCTAGAGGGGTGAGAAGGGGGGCAAGTGGGAGGGAGGTTCAGGAGGGAGGGGGAACAGAAGGAAAATGGATAAGTCAATTGTAGTATACTGATAATGGGATACTAGACCGCAGTTAAAATGAATAAATGAAAGTTACATATAGCAATGTGAATAAAATGTAGAAGCACCATTTTGAGTGAAGAAAGCAGTCAAGGGATGTATATAGTAGGATATCACTACATATATAAAGTTTTAAAGCCTACAAAGCAATACTATATATTACTGATAGTATATCTGCACACGGTAATGGGGATATTTTTATGTATGAGAAATGAGAAGTACTAGTTCTAGAATAATGGTAACTCAAGAACAGAAAAGAAAATGAAATCAGGAAAAGAAACACAGAGTCCTTTGGCTTTATTTCTTAAGCCATGGTGGTGGGTACAAACAAAATAAGGGTCCAGAAGACAGAGATTAAAGAGGTGGGTAGAGTCTGTGTTTAGAAGTAGGGAGGAAATGGGAGCCAGTCAGCATATCAAGCACCAATATCCATTAAAATGATTATTCAAAAATATATATATTCAAGGTGAAAAGACAGCTTTCAGAATGGGAGAAAATAATAGCAAATGAAGCAACCGACAAACAACTAATCTCAAAAATATACAAGCAACTCCTACAGCTCAACTCTAGAAAAATAAATGACTCAATCAAAAAATGGGCCAAAGATCTAAATAGACATTTCTCCAAAGAAGACATACAGATGGCTAACAAACACATGAAAAGATGCTCAACATCACTCATTATCAGAGAAATGCAAATCAAAACCACTATGAGATACCATTTCACACCAGTCAGAATGGCTGCGATCCAAAAGTCTACAAATAATAAATGCTGGAGAGGGTGTGGAGAAAAGGGAACCCTCTTACACTGTTGGTGGGAATGCAAACTAGTACAGCCACTATGGAGAACAGTGTGGAGATTCCTTAAAAAACTGGAAATAGAACTGCCTTATGATCCAGCAATCCCACTGCTGGGCATACACACTGAGGAAACCAGAAGGGAAAGAGACACGTGTACCCCAATATTCATCGCAGCACTGTTTATAATAGCCAGGACATGGAAACAACCTAGATGTCCAACAGCAGATGAATGGATAAGAAAGCTGTGGTACATATATACAATGGAGTATTACTCAGCCATTAAAAAGAATACATTTGAATCAGTTCTAATGAGGTGGATGAAACTGGAGCCTATTATACAGAGTGAAGGAAGCCAGAAGGACAAACACCAATACAGTATACTAACGCATATATATGGAATTTAGAAAGATGGTAACGATAACCCTGTATACGAGACAGCAAAAGAGACACTGATGTATAGAACAGGCTTATGGACTCTGTGGGAGAGGGAGAGGGTGGGAAGATTTGGGAGAATGGCATTGAAACATGTGAAATGTCATGTATGAAACGAGATGCCAGTCCAGGTTCAATGCACGATGCTGGATGCTTGGGGCTGGTGCACTGGGACGACCCAGAGGGATGGTATGGGGAGGGAGGAGGGAGGAGGGTTCAGGATGGGGAACACATGTATAATTTTTTTTTAATTAAAATTGAATAAAAAAATAATAATAATAAAAAATATATATATAACATATCAACATGAAGAGCTGTTAAGGACATAATAAGTAAAAATAGAGTACAAAACAGGATGTATTCATTAACCATTTTTTATAAAATACAATACATGTATATGTATATACACTGAGGGGAAATAGCTGGGAAAAAATACACCAAAATGATAAGATGCCTACTCCTGGGTAGGAAGATTATAGATGATTTTTATTTATCTGTATCTTCTATTGTTTCTAAAACAAATAGGAACTTCTTATATAATAAATTCTTAAAGACTGTGTTTAACTTACTCCTACAGAAAACCCTCTCTTATTCACTGCTGTGATTGCAACATTCCACTGTAGCGTTTCCTAAAGCGTGGAATGTAAAATGTTTTTAGGTGATTCAATGCAGATTAAGCACTTCTTATTTTCATAAGTATATCTTTATTTTAACGTAAACTACAAAAATAAATTAGTTCCAACAAATGGAGCTGAAACAACTGGACACCCACATACAAAAATAAATAAATGTAGACATAGACTTTATAGCCTTCACAAAAATTAACTCAAAATGAATCACAAACCTAAACCTGAAATGCAAAACTATGAAACTCTTAGAAGATAACATAGGAGAAAAATAAATTAGCACATCAAACCCATGATTCAGTTGATACTCAGATTTTTTAAAATGGGATTCCTGCAGTGCACGGGGACAAGGATTATCTTTTCAACAAATGGTGCTGTATCTGCAGGTTAGCTATATGGAGAAAATGTAATTTAGACCCCTACCTTGCTATACAAAAATCAATTCCAGGTATCCTAAATGTTAAAGATAAAGCTTCTATGTTAAACATGGGAGAATTTCTTGGTGACTTTGGGGTGCAAAGACTTCTTAAACAGAATAAAAAAATTACCAACCACATAGGAAAAGACTGAAAATTCAAACTGCTTTAAAATCCAGAACTTCTGTTTATCAAAGGACACCACTGAGAGAGAGAAAAAACAAAACAAAGAGTAGAAGATGGTTGTAATATTTATAATCAACAATAGACTTGCTTCTAGAAGATATAATGAAGCCCTACAAACCAACCATTAAAAGACAGACCACACAATTGAAAAATGAGCCAAAGATTTAAACAGGCACTTCACAGAAGATGCCCAATTATCTCACAAACATAAGACACATGAGCAGTTCTTCTGGAGAACTGTCAGAGCTCTCTCTCTCTCTCTTTTTTTTTTAATAGTTTAATGATTTCTGTTTTTTTTTTTTTTTTATTCTCTTCCTTAATCTGAGAGGTGATTAGATGGGTCCATTTACTTTTAGAGTTTCCTGATTTTTCAATACATGATGCTGTACATTTAAGATTTGTGTACTCTTCTGTACATACATTATACATCAATAAAAAGATGACTTTAAAAAAGAAATTTGGGTAAAAAAAATTTTTTCAGCCCTTTTGTTGATCTAAAGAAAGTTTGTGTTAATTGCTCAGTCATGTCTGACTCTGCAACTCCATGGGCTGTAGCCCCCCAGGCTCCTCTGTCCATGGAATTCTCCAGGCAAGAATACTGGAGTGGGTTGCCACTCCCTTCTCCAGGGGATCTTCCCAAGTTTAGGAACATAATAATGCATCACATACCTTTCAAATAGAAACAATAGAAAGATAAGCCAAAAGCAAATAAAATTGATTACCTTTGGAGGGAAAGATGAGAACAAGAAGGAAATAGGAATAGAAATTAGATTTCTCTGCAGTGAAGCTGTTCATTTTTTAACAATCTTTATTCATAATCATGTAAATAGTGAAAGCGAAAGTGTTGGTCACTTAGTCATGTCTGACTCTTTGTGAACCCATGAACTGTAGCCCACCAAACTCCTCTGTCCATGGGATTTTCCAGTCAAGAATACTGGAGTGGGTTGCCATTTCCTCCTCCAGGAGATCTACCGGAGCCAGTGATCAAACCCGTGTCTCCTGTGTCTCCTGCACGGCAGGCAGATTATTTACCCGCTGAGCCACCAGGGAAGCCCCAAATAGGCAATATAATTTTAAAATTCAGGTTGACTCTTTCATAATTTTTTGCTACATCTATGTGTTATCTTCATTATTATTAAACTAATAGGTCTTAAAAATTAATTTATTTAAATAGGCAATATAATGTTAAACTAAATTAATTGTTTAAAACTATTAATCAATTTAATAAAGAAGGCAACACATAGACAGCAAAAATTCTAAACGTGTCAACCTGAATTACTGGATTCACGTTGTATGAAAGTAAGATTTCCATATGAGTGGTTGTGTTGCCACGTCCCATGACACAGCCAGGCAGACATTGCTAATGCATCAGAGACCTTTCCCACCGATCCTAGATTTCATCTCAGACTCCAACTCAGCACAGCACTCTAGGAACAAGTGGGGAGAAGGAAGCAAGGGGCAAGACAAGGGTAGGGGATTAAGAGGTACAAACTACTATGGATAAAATTTAAAAGCTAGGGAATTCCCTGGCAGTTCAGTGGTTAGGACTCCATGCTTTCACTGCAAGGGAGCATGGGGTCGATCCCTGGTCAGGGAACTAGATCCAGTATGCCACGTGGTGCAAGTAAATAAATAAATAATCTACATGGATACATTGTACAACACAGGGAATACAGCCAGTTCAGTTCAGTTCAGTCACTCAGTCATATCCTACTCTTGGCGACCCCATGGACTGTAGCACTCCAGGACTCCCTGTCCATCACCAGCTCCCGGAGAACTCACGTCCACTGAGTCAGTGATGCCATCCAACCATCTCCTCCTCTGTTGTCCCCTTCTCCTCCTGCCTTCAATCTTTCCCAGCATCAGGGTCTTTTCCAGTGAGTCAGTTCTTCACATCAGGTGGCCAAAGTATTGCAGTTTCAGCTTCAACATCAGTCCTTCCAGTGAATATTCAGGATTGATTTCCTTTAGGATGGACTGGTTGGATCTCCTTGCTGTCCAAGGGACTCTCAAGAGTCTTCTCCAACACCACAGTTCTTCAGTGCTCATCTTTCTTTACAGTCCAACTCTCCCATCCATACATGACTACTGGAAAAACCATAGCTTTGACTACACAGACCTTTGTTGGCAAAGCAATGTCTCTGCTTTTTAATATGCTGTCCAGGTTAATCATAGCTTTTCTTCCAAGGAGCAAGCGTCTTTTAATTTCATGGCTGCAGTCACTATCTGGAGTGATTTTGGAGCCCCCCAAAATAAAGTCTGTCACTGTTTCCACTGTTTCCCCATCTATCTGCCATAAAGTGATGGGACTGGATGCCATGATCTTAGTTTTCCAAATGTTGAGTTTTAAGTCAACTTTTTCACTCTCCTCTTTCACTTTCATCAAGAGGCTCTTTAGTTCTTCACTTTCTGCCATAAGGGTGGTGTCATCTGTGTATCTGAGGTTATTGATATTTCTCCAGGCAATCTTGATTCCAGCTTGTGCTTCATCCAGTCCAGCGTTTCTCATGATGTACTCTGCATATAAGTTAAATAAGCAGGGTGACAATATACAGCCTTGACATACTCCTTTCCCAATTTGGAACCAGTCTGTTTTTCCATGTCCAGGTCTAACTGTTGCTTATATAAATAATTATAAATGGAGTATAGCTTTAAAAAATTGCAAATCACTAAGTTGTATGTCTG
The DNA here is from genome assembly GCF_055505025.1 of Bos grunniens. Taxonomy (NCBI): domain Eukaryota; kingdom Metazoa; phylum Chordata; class Mammalia; order Artiodactyla; family Bovidae; genus Bos; species Bos grunniens. The sequence goes on from NC_141167.1 coordinate 10,407,212, forward strand.
AAACTTTATAACATTGTCCTTCAACTATACCTTTAAAAAAAAAAAAAGCCAGTACTCAGGCAGCACCAACATAGGAATTAAAACATGTTTGCCATCCCCATCCTAGGAGAGCAGGTCTCAGAGAGTCAGGTAGAAACGGTTACAAACTCACCCAGGTCTCCTAAGTCCTCATTTCATCCACAGGAAAACTGAGGCTTTCCTAAGGACACACCAGGAGTTTAATTTCCCCCCTGCTACACCACTGCTGGCCTTAACATTCCAGCCTAAACCATGGGCCCCCGCACACCTGGGTGGAGAAGGCAGACAGAGCAGTCAGCTGGGATGATGTCTTCGAGGACTCCCAGGTAGGAACATCACAGTTGCCCCTCACAACAAGCCTGCTTCTGCATCCAGAGTTCCCTTCCCTAAAGAGCTGGGCGACTCTCTTCCCTAACCGCCATCACTGAGACTAAGACTCCTTTAAAGTCGTCCTTCCAGGCTCTGGAATGAAGTCGACCCACGGGGTGTGGTCAAGAGGCTCCAGCCAGAAGGATGGAGGGTTCCTGGTGAGGGGGAAGATAGATGGGCCACTGGGTTGGACCAGCTGTTATTTGCCAAGTGGAGTATCAACTGAAGCTTTGTTTTCCCCCAGACATTCCAAGGACAAAGCTAGTGGCAAAAGTTGAGCTCTGCTGGAGTAAAGAGGTATGACAACCACTCCTGAGGTCAAGGAAACTTCCCCTACTGCACCAACGCAAGAATATTCTTTGGAATTGAACAGGGAGTGGGCACCACCCCATAATAAGTGTGGCCGTACCCCCACAGGCCTCTGCAGTGGAGTTTATCTTGGGAAAAAGTTGTGCACGCATCTTGGGGAGGCTTCTAGGGCAGGGCAGGTGTGAAGAAAGAAACAAGATAATGGTCAAAGGTAAACAAAGACCCAAAAGAACTGCCCTGCATACGTGATTTATGCCTCCTCTTCAACGTGCTCCTCCTCGTTAGAGTGGACACCCATACCCTTTCTCTCTGGGTTTTGCCTCCTTGAAACAGTCTTGCTTTCAAAGAGGGGCAAAAGTCAGGGCCACTCTGCTTCTAGCCGCTATACTATGGTGGTCTAGTGGCTAGGGTTCCTGGTTTTCATGCAGGTTCAATTCCTGGGCAGGGAATTGAGATCTCTTTTCAGGACTGCTCACCGCTGTCTCTTTGAGATCACTGGGGCTGGACCCAGGTCAAAGGGCCAACACATGCTCTCGAGCTGTCTCAACCTTCTTTAGACAAAGGACCCTTTGAGAATTTGAATAAAACTATGGACCCTCTCCTGAGTTAAATACATCAAAACACAACATTTTTCACTTCATGTCGAAGGGCAAGGAGAAGAACTTAAGAATTCTACTGCATGATGCTGTGATGACAGTAACCATTTCCTCTGTGTTTGTCACATGGCAGGATGGTGCTAAGTACTACAGAGCTTAAGCCTATTTAACTCCCTCAATACCAGCATGAAGTAGGAACCATGATCGCCTCCACTTTACAGATGAAGTAAGGCATAGGGAGATGATAGCCTCAGGTTCAAAATTCAAATTCAAGTCTCTCATTCTTAAATGACTCACCCAAATTTTTGATCTGGTGCCACTTATGTCAGAATTTCCTGGATCACTCGTTTGAAAATGCACATTCCCCAGTCTGGGGTTCAGGAATCTGTATCCTTTTTAAAAAACTATTTATTTATGTATTTGGCTGTGCCAGGTCTTCACTGCAGCATATGGGACACGTGATCCTCCTTTCAACATGTGGGATCTTGCATCGCAGCATGAGGACTCTTAGTTGCAGCATGGGATCTAGTCCCCTGACCAAAGATGGAACAAGGGCCCCCTGCCCTGGGAGCGTGGAGTCTTAGCCACCAGTCCACCAGGGAAGTCCCAGAAATCTGCATTCTTCTTTTTCTAATTTCTCTCTTTGGCTATGCTGCGTTTTTGTTGCTGCCCCCAGGCTTTCTCTAGTTGCAGCGAGCGGGGGCTCCTCTCTAGTTGCAGTCCATGGGGCTCTAGAGCATGGGATCAGCAGTTGTGGCACACAGGCTTAGTCGCCCTGCAGCATGTGCAATCTTCCCGGACCAGGAATCGAACCTGTGTCCCGTGCATTGGCAGGCAAATTCCTAACTACTAGACCACCGGAAAAGCCAGGAATCTGCATTCTTAAGGAGAGTCCCAGTTGATTCCCAGGTACCCAAGTTTGAAAATTGCTGCACGGTACCCAATAAGCAGTGGCCACACGGTCCAGTTTTAATGGCTGTATAACAAATCACCCAAGAATTTAGAGACGTAAAACAGCCGCCATTTTATTCTGCTCCCAAATTTGTGGTTCAGAAGTTCAGGTGGGGCGTTATTTCCACCAGACCCCATCGACCAAAGCACCGAGCTGGCCCAGATTCAAGAGAAAAGGAATCAGCCTCCACCTCTCCGTGGGGTGTGACCTAGTCCCACCGTGCACAAGCTTCTGCAATGGGCGCTCATGTCTCCGCCATCTCTGCAATGAGCAATCTGCCCTTCGAAGCCCTGTTCACATGCAAAATCGGGTCAAAACAACCAGGCTGCTTCCATGAGAAGCCTGGAGAGAACAAAGCTCAACATTCATCAAAGTCGCTTTCTAACAGGCTTGCTCATGCTCCGTGGTTCGCCCCTTCTGCTTGGGGGAGAGCCGCGGCAGCTGCACCACACACCTCAACAGCCACCCTCAGGAAGTGCCCCAGTGACCACCTTTTCCGGGCAGCTCATGAGCTCATGGACTAATCAAAAAAATATGTGTTCACCCAGCTTTCTTCTTCGGTCAAGTGGCCTCACCTGGGGCATAGGGTAATCTGATGAGCAACCCAGAGTCAAAATGAAAAAGGTTCAAAAAGGGACGTCGTTGAGAGGGAAAATGTAAATTGGTACAACCTTTCCAAAGGGCAGCTTGGCCGTATGTATCAAAATGTAAAATGTGTGGTCCTCTTTGACCCAGCACTCTCACCTCTAGAATTTAGCCCAAGGAGATAACAGCCCAAATGCAAGAAAACGTATGCATAAGCACTACGTGGGCAGGAATACACAGTGTTGTTTATAGTAGAGAAAAATTAGAAACAACCTCCACGCCCCCCTGGCAGTGATAGATTAGGCAAATAAACTGCCTAGTATTAATTTTCAAAGACTGAAGTAGCTCTGTATGGAGTGATATGGAAAAATCTCTAAGACACACAGTTAAATTGGGAGGGGGGTGAGTATTTGAACCATACATATCATAAATCATATTTATATAAAACTATATATGCTTCAGCACAAAAAGAGATGACTGGAGGAAGGTCCCCTGGAATGTAGCATTTGGTGTGAATTTTGGTTTCTTCTGTATTGTTAAACTGTTTAATAATGAGGAGGCTTATACTTACTATAGCTGTGAGCTGTTGTAATCCCCTTACTTATGTTAACTCACCTTATCCTGACAACAATGCTATGAAGTGAATACTGTTATTATCTCCATCTGAGAGGACATGCGTACGGAGGCACATAGAGACCGATAGTGCACCCCCAGCCAGTAAACGGCAAAGACAGGAGCCAAACCAGGGAGTCAGGCTCTACAATCCGTGCCCTTATCCATTAAGCTACCCTGCCTCTACCCAGCAATTTCATAAAGCATATTCACCAAAACATTAAAGCCTTTTTTTAAAAGTCACCAAATGGGCCCTAACAATTTATTACGTTTCAAGAAAGAGTCTCCACGGGTCTCTGCAGGGGATTTTCCTGCCCTTTTATCCACTGGGTATACAGACAGAATTCCTCCTGGGAGAAGTCCAAGGGATGCCACACAGCCTGCCTCAGGGAGGCCTGTGGTGCGAACAGGAAATGAAGCAGACCCAGTGGGAGGCTTGTTCCCTGTGTCAGAGTGTGGGGTCCTTCAGGTCTGTGGCTGATCAAAGTTCAAGAAAGGGACCCCTGGAGCCTGCATCCCGCAAGCTGCAGCTCCTGACCTGAGGCTAGAAAAATGTGTTACGATAAATGTCTATTTCAAATGAGACCCCAGTGGCTAGACCATGAGATTAGCAGATGGTGGTATCAAAGGATGATCACCAGAAGGGGTGATGGGTGGGACCAAAGGATGCAGGGATCCATCCAGAGTCTGTCTGTGGACTCAGGTGTGCCTGCAAGAGGGCGAGGCCTCACACCAGCAGCTGTGGTATGAGGACGGAAGAAGAATAGGGGGGAAAACTCATCCTAAAGGAAGGGAGAATTGCAGCCCAGATCTTGGTCCAAAGACAAAGGTGGAGGTAATTCTGAGCACAGCTCCACTGTGTCACCTGGTTCCCCAGCACATCCCAACAGCCTCGGCCCTAGGACCTGACACAAGATGCCCCCATAAACACAAGCGGGAGTTTGAGGAACGTTTCTCTCCTACCTCCCCGGGTATCTGCCAGCAGCTGAGTCAGCAACAGCCCCCCACCCCAGGACCCTAGGCACAGTGACACAGGAGTTGCAGCCCTTTCGGCCCAGGGGACTTTGCGCTTCTGCAGGGTTGGGAGGGCAACAGCAGACACTGGTGGCTGTTGAAGGCACTTGAGGCGCTCTCGGGATGCCAGGAAGAACCTGAGAAGGGATTTAAGGTATCAGGACTTGCCTCAGAGCAGTTAAGGGTTAAGTTACCCAAGGAGGGGCTTCCCTGGGGGCTCAGCTGGTAAAGAATCCACCTGCAATGCAGGAGACCCAGGTTTTTTCCCTGGATTGGGAAGATGGGTCAGGGAGATCTTCTGGAGAAGGGAATGGCTACCCACACCACTATTCTTGCCTGGAGAATTCCATGGGCAGAGGAGCCTGGCGGGCTACAGTCCATGGGGTCGCAAAGAGCTGGACGTGACTGATTGACTAACACTTTCACTTACCCAAGGACAGTGTGTAGTGTGAGAAGCAGAGTTTCAGGTACAAGTTCGCAGATGGACAGGAGAGAACCTGAGCATGCAAGGAGATCAAAAGTGCGATCTTCTATGTCCTGGGGCTTCCATATCCTGGGGCTTCCCACCTCATCATCCCCAGGCCACCCCAGCCTGCTCCTCCTCCTCACACTCGAGAGCCCCCTCCCCAGCTAGCTTTCAGTGCCCCCTGCCCTGTCCACACCATCTCGACACCCTGGTCAGGGTCTTCCTCCCATTAGGAGTCCTCAAGGATCAGGTACTGCTGCCAGGCTGGAGGCAGAAGGGATCTTACTCTGGAAACTTTCTTTTTAAAGCAGAGCAAGAAACAAATGGCTCTGCAGTCCACCGGGATCACCTAGGATTGGAAATTTAAAATGCATTAAGGTTGAGAGACCTATAAACATGTCATAACATGCTCCGCAAGCTTCTGCCTCTGGGACTTGCAGGCACGGAAACCCCAATGGGCACTGGCAGACACGTTCCCAGTGAACACAGATGGGCACACACGCCCATCAAGCCTATCCCTGAACACACTCCTTCACACCTGTGCTCCTATGTGCACGCACATGACAGACACACACAGATCTGCACACACGGTCCCCCAAATAGAGGTGCACATACAGACCCTGCACACACACTCCCATAGGAAGCAATGCACAGCTACATTCAGCCCCACCCCTGGGTCTATTCATACCGGCTGCATTCACACGTGCACACAAATTTGCACACTCATCACCCCACAACCTGCACACATCTTCACCCTGCATATAAACAGATGCACACACTCACACACACTGATCGCACCCACATCTAAGGACGTGTGTTCACTTTGTTGCTGTTGTTGTTTAGTCTCTACGTGTCTGAGTTTTTCAGACCCCATGGACTGTAGCCCTCTGGCTCCTCTGTCCATGGAATTTTCCAGGCAAGAATACTGGAGTGGGTCGCCATTTCCATCTCCAGGGCATCTTCCCAACCCAGGGATTGAACCTGTGTTTCCTGCCTTGGCAGGCGGACTCCGTACCACTGAGCCACGAGGGAAGCCCACACATTCGCATACACTCATCCAAAATGTAGACATTAATATGCATACACAGTCATCCCACACCAAACGTATGCATTCACTTTACTCAAAGCAGAGATGTGCACAAACATGAATGCGTGCCCGCCCACATGGAGTGTGTATACAAACTCAGTCCACCAGGATGAAACATAATTACATAAACATTCGGCATTCCCGCCGACTCCAACAGCCATCTGGGTGACCATCCAACAGCCTGGACTCTTGATTTTTTTTTTTTAAGCTTTCTTTTCTTTGGAAATGGTGCCACCATTTGCCCAGTGACTCTTCCAAGAGCCTGAGCATCACCCTTGATTCTGAAATCTTCCTCGCCCTCCACATCTAGACCGACTGTAAAGCCAATCACTTCTCTCATCTCCGAAGCCATCATTCTGCTCCATGGCACCATCCCCTATCTGCACCACTGCTGCAGACCCCACCTCAGAGTTCTTAATTCCACTGTGGCCACCTCCAATCCCTCCTCCACACGGCAGCACAGAGCACAAGACCCTTCAGTGGCTCCCCTCACACTCTAACTAAGTGGGCAAACTCCCTACCCAAGTCCACAAGTGATCAGACCTCTGTCTCTCCCACCCTTACCTCACTTCATACCCTCTTACCCGTCCCCCTCCTCACTACACTGGTCTCCTTTCACAGACTCGAGCACCCAATCCCTTCCTCCTTCAGAACCTTTTCATAAACATCTCCGTCCACCTAAGATGCTCCCCACCTCTTCCTATGGCCACACACCCTCTAGGTCTCTACCAAAACGTCACCTCCTCCAAGAGGGACTCCCTTGATTTTCTAAACAGGATGTGTCTCATCATGTTTTTATTTTTTTAATTGAAGTATGGTTGATTTACAGCGTTGTGACAGTCTCTGCTGTATGACAAAGTGACTCAGTTTTACACGTATATACATTTTTTTTAATATTTTTTTCCATCATGATTTATCCCGGGGGATTGGATATAGCACAGTTCCCTGTGCTATACAGCAGGAGCTTGGTGTTTATCCATTCTAAACTTAATAGTTTGCGTCAACCAACCCCAAACTCCCCGTCTATCCCTCTCCCCACTCCTTGGCAAACACAAGTCTGTTCTCCGTGTCTGTGAGTCTCCGTTTTGTAGATATGTTCATCTGTGCCACATTTTAGATTCCACATAAAAGTGATATCATATGGTATTTGTCTTCTTCTTTTTGACTGACTTCATTTGGTATGATAATCTTGAGTTGCACCCATGTTGCTGCAAATGGAATTATTTTGTTCTTTTTTATGGCTGAGTAGTATTCCATTGTTTATATGTAACACATCTTTATCCATTCATCTGTCAATGGACATTTAGGTGATGCTGGAAGGGATTGGGAGCAGGAGGAGAAGGGGAAGACAGAGGATGAGATATCTGGATGGCATCACTGACTCGATGGACGTGAGTCTGAGTGAACTCTGGGAGTTGGTGATGGACAGGGAGGCCTGGCATGCTGTGATTCATGGGGTTGCAAAGAGTCAGACACAACTGGGCGACTGAACTGAACTGAACTGATGTCTTGGCTATTGTAACTAGTGCTGCTATGAAAAAAGGGGTGCGTGTATCTCTGTGAATTACAGTTTTACCGGGGTATATGCCCAGAAGGGGGCTTGCAGGATCATATTCCCTATCATTTTGAGCCCATGCATCTTGTCTCCAGCACAGCACTTACCCCCATAAGCAGTTTATGTTCACTCTGCCTCCCCCTAAGCCTGCACTACCCAGTAGAGCAGCCACAAGTGGCTGATTCAATAAAATCAAATACAATCACAATTTTAGCTCCTTAAGCTAGCCACATTTCAAGTGCTCAGGAGCCACATGCAGCTAGTGGCTACTGCACTGCACAGCATGAACATTTCCATCATCACAGAAAGTTCTAGACTGCAGCTTGGAGAGCAGGGCAACGTCTCCTCTACTCACCAACAGGTACTGTGTGATCACCGTGGTGTCTGGCACATAGTAGGGGCTCAAGGGATACTTATTGAATGAATTCACACACGTGTACTCAGCCCTAAATGGAGAGTCCCTCTTCCTGTCAAAGACCCCTTTCAAATGCCACCTCTTTCTTGAAGTTGTCTCAACATCCTTCCCTTCCCCTTCCTCCCAGCCAGAACGCTTATATCTCTGTCACAGACAGACAGATCCTATGGGGCACCGTCTTGCGTTTGCTGCAAGCACTTTTACCCCACACCAGCTATGAGATAAGACAAGAGGAGGAATGGGCCAGGCTGTATCCTCAAGACGCCCTTCCATCCATCTCTCTGGAGGCAGCAGAACAACTGCATTAAAAGCACAGGCACTGGACACAGCAACCCCGGCTCACACCCAGCTCGGCCTCTTCCTAGCAGTGACTTTGGGGAGCTGGTTAAACCTCTTTGAGCCTCCATTCCCTCATCTGTAAAATGTGGGTACTAATGCAAGCTTCACTGCTATTAAAAGTGAAAGAACCCAAGTCAGAAGTCTTGCAGTGTTCCCTTGAGGGCGCTGCCTACCTTAGCAGAAGGAGGATTCATTTACATCCCACCAGCTGTATACACAGCCTTATGTGAAAACCCCAGCTTGTTCCTAACTTATTCCAAAGATGTCTGAAATTCTTGATAGATAGGTGCTTCAGGTCACTGCCCAGATGGCCTAATGATTAACAAGGCTCTGATGCTAGCCTCATGGCTGCAAGTCAGGAGCAAAACAGCTGATGGCTGTATCTCAGTAATTAGTTTAGATTACTAATTAGATACTAAAAAACTAGTACTCATACCAAAATTTCGCTAAAAGCAAGCTATGTTTACCTCTGAGCCCCAGGCAAGGCCTCAAAGGTTGTATCACCCAAGATGGGGTGGGAGCCACGTCTGACCCTACTTGGTCCTCCTGGCTTGAGTCTCTCCAGGTAGGATGAGGGGGGAAAAGGCCCTGGCCAAAATGAATGATCAGAAAGGGAGGAGCAGTCCCCATGAGGATGCTGAGGAGGATATAGGAGGGGAGATTATAGGGAATTTAACCCTCGAGAAAAACACAGCATGTGCAGTGCTAAAGTCATGGAATTTGATGCCAAACTGCCTTGGTTCAATCCCAGGCTGATCCTCACTGGCTGGGTGACCTTGACCAAGTAATTTGTCCTCTCTATGCCCTTCTCTGTGTAAGCAGGGGAAATGGTAGTACCTACTTCAGTGGTTCTTTGAGGGAGTGAATTAGTTAATATTATATAACGCTTAGAATAAAGCCTGGAACCCGTTAAGGTCTGTACATGTTTGTTACATAAATTTGGAAAGAGAGTGGAGGAGGGCTAAGAACTGGGTCTGGGGAATCTCCCTCCCCCTTTGCCCTCTCCTTTTTCCTATGTCACCTTACAAAACCTCCTTCCCACTTTCTCCAAAGCCCTCTGCACCCAGCCATCCCACCCCCCAATTCTAGGCAGATTCCATCAGACCCCAAGTGGCTCGAAGGAAATACAGGGGATTGAAACATGGGGATAGAGGCTCATCGTCAGCCAGAGTGTGGGAATTAAAACTGCAGTGAGGGTTCTGGAAGGTCTCACAGAGGCCGAGAAGTGCTCGGAACACTTTCTGAATGAGTGCAGCTTTGTTCAATTGGAAATCTTAATGCAGCATATAATTCTCTGGGTAGGCCTCACATGGCCATAATTTGGCTTTTTTAAAATACTGAAATAACACTGGTACATTAGCAAAAATCACCTACATTTCAGTACAACAATACACAGTACCAGAACACTGGCATATTAAATTTTAAGAAGTCTTAGAATCCCCTTATCACTCTCAGATTTCATGGCCAAGAGCTGCTTGGGAAGAGAATTCATGGCATGTCCACTGAGGCAGCCTCTCGGTTGTGAAGCCTGGGACCAGGGAGTTAGAGAGAAAGGAGAAAGAGAAGAAATCATTGAAATAGACAGATGAGCATCAGGCCTAAGGAAGGCAGCATAAGAGCCCCCAAGTTCAGTTCAGTCTCTCAGTCGTGTCCAACTCTTTGCGACCCCATGAATCGCAGCATGCCAGGCCTCCCTGTCCATCACCAACTCCCAGAGCTCACTCAGACTCACATCCACATCCATTGAGTCAGTGATGCCATCCAGCCATCTCATCCTCTGTCGTCCCCTTCTCCTCCTGCCCCCAATCCCTCCCAGCATCAGAGTCTTTTCCAATGAGTCAACTCTTCGCATGAGGTGGCCAAAGTACTGGAGTTTCAGCCTTAGCATCGTTCCTTCCAAAGAAATCCCAGGGCTGATCTTCAGAATGGACTGGTTGGATCTCCTTGCAGTCCAAGGGACTCTCAAGAGTCTTCTCCAACACCACAGTTCAAAAGCATCAGTTCTTCGGCGCTCAGCTTTCTTCACAGTCCAACTCTCACATCCATACATGACTACTGGAAAAACCATAGCCTTGACTAGACGGACCTTTGTTGGCAAAGTAATGTCTCTGCTTTTCAATATGCTATCTAGGTTGGTCATAACTTTGCTTCCAAGGAGTAAGTGTCTTTTAATTTCATGGCTGCAGTCACCATCTGCAGTGATTTTGGAGCCCCCCAAAATAAAGTCTGACACTGTTTCCACTGTTTCCCCATCTATTTGCCATGAAGTGATGGGACCAGATGCCATGATCTTAGTTTTCTGAATGTTGAGCTTTAAGCCAACTTTTTCACTCTTCTCCTTCACTTTCATCCCCCAAAGATGCCCACATTTTAGTCCTCGGGATGTGTGAATGTAACCTTGCAAAGCAAGAGACTTGCAGGTGTGATTCCATTAAGGCTTCTTTCCAGATTATCCTGGGTCTTCTGCGAGGGCCCAATGATAATATCCTTATATCAGGATTCTGCAGGATCCTTATAAGAAGGGGGCAGGAGAATCAGAGTCAGGGAAAACGAGATGACAGTGATGACAGAAGCAGAAATTGAAGTGATGCAAGGCCACAAGCCAAGGAATGAGGGAGGCCTGGAGATGCTAGAAAAGGCAAGAAGACAGATTCCTGCCCCTACACAGAAGTAACACAACCCACTCACCCATGTTCTACTTCTGAACTCTAGAACTGCAAGGCCATACATTTGTTGTTGTCTTCAGCCACAAAGTTTGTGGTAATTCATCACAACAAGGATAGGAAATTCATACAGAATCCAGGGACTTCTCTGGGGGTCCAGTGGTAAGACTCCACACTCCCAATGCAGGGGGCCCAGGTTCAATCCTTGGCCAGGTAACTAGATCTCACGTGCCGCAACCAAGAGTTCACATACAGCAACAAAGACTGACGCTCCCACGTGCTGCGGTTAAGACCCAGTGCAGCCAAATAGGTAATTTTTTTAAAAAATACAGAATCCATAACCGATAGGAGGGTGATTGATTTAACAAAGATTTATTGAAGTCCTACCCTGTGCCAGGCACTGCTCTGGGCCCTGGGGAGGTGGACAAAGTCATTCTCCAAAGCTTCTCATTCTAATGAAAAGAGACAGATAAATAAATGAATAAAAAGTACATAGGGAAAATAAGAAAGGGTGACATGAACGCTACTAGTTAACAGAAAGAGGCTCCTATAGATTGTGTGGTCAGGGAAAACTGTCATAGGAAGTAGCCAGAATGATGAAGAGCCAGCCACGTACAGATCTGGGAGGAGAGCATCTCAGACAATATGGTTAGCCTTTGCTCTGTAACAAACTACCCCAGAACTCAATAGTATAAAACTACCCTGTATTTGCTCCCAATTTTGCAATGTTGGCAGAGTTCAGTGACAACAGCTCATCTCTGCTCCATGTCACATCAGTTGAGATGATCCAACTGGGGCTGGAGAGGGTACTTCCAATATGGCTCACCCAGATGTCCCAGCAAGTTGGGAGCCAGACACTGTGCTAGGCGCTTCCACATCCACTAGCCTCCCTCTATCTTCCCAACAGTAGAGTGATTAAGAACTAGGGGCTTCAAATGCCAGGCAGAATAATTTATACCAGGCACCCAAAGAGCTGCACGATGTGATCCCTGGTGTGTCACAGACACACAGTGGCCAGTTGTCAGCCCTGCTGCTTCCAGAACTCAGATCGCAGGAGCCACTTCCTGCATGCCAGGCACACGTTCTAAACTTTCCAGATGTGTTAGCTCATTATATCCTCACAGTAGCCTTATGAAATGAGTCCCCACATGACAGATGGGAGCACTGAGACCCAGAGTCACACAGTTAGAAATGGGCAGACTTAGAATTTGAGCCCAGGAAGGTTAACTCCAGGCACCATAACCTGTACTGCCACACAGCCAGCATCTGGAATACCCAGATCTAAGGATGGCTTCCCTCTTATGGGGGGAGGCACAGGAGATACCCCAGACTTTGCTGGAGAGGGGCACGGACCAAGGCAGCATGATGCTTGGAGTGACACACACACACTTACTATATATAAAATAGACAAACAACAGGGACATACTGTATGGCACAAGGAGCTACACTCAATATTCTGCAATAACCTCTATGGAAAAAGAATCTGAGAGCTCAGATGCATATGTGTAAAACTGAATCACTTTGCTGTGTACCTGAAACTAACACAACATTGTAAATCAACTATACTTCAATTTAAAAAAAAAAAAAAAGAACCAGCTTGAGAGTAAGATCAATGTGGGGCCAAGGTCTGACTGCCACTTCTTAGCTGCAAACCACAGCGAAAAGCCTTATATTCACTGAGCCTCCACTTCCTTTTAATAACAGGGAGATCCTCATTTATCCACTCATGCATTCATTCAACCAATAGATGTTGCTGCTGCTGCTGCTGCTAAATCGCTTCAGTCTTGTCCGACTCTGTGCGACCCCATAGACGGCAGCCCACCAGGCTCCTCCATCCCTGGGATTCTCCAAGCAAGAACACTGGAGTGGGTTGCCATTTCCTTCTCCAATGCATGCATGCATGCTAAGTCGCTTCAATCATGTCTGACCCTGTGCGACCCTATGGACAACAGCCCACCAGGCTCCTCTGCCCATGGGATCCTCTAAGCAAGAATACTGGAGTGAGTTGCCCTTTCCTTCTCTGGCAATAGATACTGAGAGTCTCTTATATGCCAGGAGCTATGCCACGAGTGCCACACATACACTCTCCCCTGTCCTCTTGAATCTGACATTCTAGCTGGGAAGACAAATGGGGAAAACAGGTGAACACACAAAACAGAGTTAAGCCCTAATGAGCACCATGAAGGAAATCAGCAAGGAATGGAGGGGAATGAGCAGGAAGGGGATCTCCTTTGGATGAGAATGGTCACGGTAAGCATGAGAAGGAGCTGGCCACGCAGAGAGGAGAAGCGAGAACACCCAGGCTGGGGAAAGGGCAGGTGCCAGAACCCCAAAGAAGTTTGAGAACAGCCTAGCAAAGCTGGCGTGCAATGAAGGGATCATCGCGGAAGACGCTCATCACTCTTCCCGGCTTGTCGTGAGCTTGAAAAGGGATCCTGCTTGGAAGGCAGGCGGCATGACAACACCTGATACGCGGTAGACACTTAATAAATGTAATCTCTTTTCTCCCTCCGCGAGCCGGGTGCTCTGGGTCCAGAGAGAAAGGTTCCTTCTCGGGGAGGGGGTGGGGGCAAAACTTCTGGGCATCTTCAGCCACGAAGCCCCGATGGCTCCTCGAGGTCCCCGAGCTCCAAGCCTGTTTGCCACCATCCAAGTGCGCACTTTCTCCCTTTGTCTAATTATTCCTAATTGGGAGAAAAATTGTTTGGCAAATCAGCTGGCATCTCCTCCGCTCCGGTGTCCTAGCAACCCAGCTCTCAGGGGTGACACGGGAGAGGAGACGCTTTGCCGCCTCCGCAACCGCAGGGAGCGCCAAGGCAGGGCGGGTGCCGCGGCGACGCCCCCAGACTGGCGGCTCCCCCGCCCCTGCGCCCCTCTCCGCGTCCCCTCCCGCGTGCGCACACACCCGCGCACAGACGCGCGCACACTCCCTCCGCAGAGGCCACCGGCTCCGGCCCTCCCCGAAACGTCACCTCAGCCTTTCCGGAAAGCAGAAGGTGTCTCAGAAATAGATTTCTAATTTTCCAGCCACCTGCTCGGCTGAAAGATATTCTGGAGTTTATAATTACTTTTTAGGCACTTACTAGAGTCTAGTTTCTAGGGCAACTCGGTGCACCTCTTAGTACGCGTATGGATTAATCACAGCTTCCGGCTTAGCTGGGGTGGCCTGAAGGGCCCCAGCCAGGCCCCGGGGAGGAGACTGCCTTCCAGCTTCGTTCAGGCTGTTTAAGAAAAGCAACACTGACCTTGAGGGGTGTGGGAAGGCGTGAATGAGATGATGTGGGTACAGCTCCTGGAACAGGCCCCGGGAAGTTCGCCGAGATTATTTAGCAGCTGTAGTAACGGTTTTAATGAAAACAGATGGCATGGCCTCCACCTTCTGGAAGCATGCAGACTCGGGGGCCAGGCCTCCGAGGCAGAAACGCCTTTGGAAGCCAGAGAGTGTGGTGGCGGGACCAGAGTTCCGATCCCCACCGCACCAACTGGCTATGTGATCATGGCGAGTTATTCGCCACCTCTGTGCCTCAGCCTCCCCTCCCGGGAAGTAGAGATAATAATGGCTCCCACCTCAGAGGGCTGTGAAGGGGCTTAAAACAGTTAATTCATGGAAAGCGCTTAGCATGGTACCTAGCTTATGGTGAGCACCAAGTATTCTATTACTGTTAATATTAAAAAAAAAGTCACAGAACAGCTCCACAGGGCCAAGAAAGCCCTTTGTGGGTAACAAGAAACACCAGTGGCTTCAGGGAGCTTACAAACCAGAGCAGAGGTCTCCCAGGGGAGGAAAAATACCCACATATTGTAATTTCCTCTTATATTTTTATCTCATCCTTTTTCATTTATATTTCTTGTATGTCTTACAATGAGTATATTATATATAAATAGCCTCATTTAAGCCTGTTTCAAGGACAGGAAAACATGATTCAAAAAAGGTAGGAGAGAGGGTGAGTAAAACAAATTATTTCAAATGGAAGGGGCCCTAGGAGTCATTCAGTCAACCCACAGACACTTTTCACACATGGAGACACTGAAGGCCAGCAAGGGAACCACACTCAACTCAAAGTCTCACCAGAAACAAGGAGCCAAAGCCCCGAGAAATCCACAGAGAGCCAAAGAAGCTGGAGCCACAGGACTCCTGGGAGACAAGGGTGCCCATGGGCAGTGCAATCAGGAAGGCTTCCTGGAGGAGGGCATGGGAACCAAACTTTGAATGAAAGAGCAGGGTCACATCTGGGCAAACCCAAAACAGAGAGAAGGAGCCATTGCTACAAAGCCCCCTACAGGGGCTCCCCAAGGGTCATGATGTGGGTGGGCCCTCCCCCAGGTCCTGGTCCGCTGACCGTGGCACACACTCACTCTCAGTTGCCACCTCCTCCCCTCCTCCGCTTCGTCTGCCTGTCTTCTTTGGGTCAGTCTCTGTCTTTTCTGAGGTCTGTGGTCTCATTCTCTGACCTGGGGCAAGGGGCCAGGGGGCGGGGCGGTGGGGGTCTCCTCCCTGGATCTGTGCTGTGGGTCCTGTCTCTCTGGGTCTCTCGACCTCCTCAGTCTCTCTGCCTCGGAGCAGGCCTGTGGGTTGATCGGACTATCTGTCAGCTCCTGGGCCTGTTTGTCCAAGTCTCTCTCTCTCTGCTTCTGAGTATGTATGAATGGGGACGATACACACCTGGGTTTCTTCATCTCAGAGTCTGTCTGTCCATCAGTCTGTCTGCTTGACTTCTCTCTGGGCCTCTCTTTAAACTGGTGATTCTCAGTCGGGAGACCAGTAGCATTTCTTGGGAATTTGATAGAAATATATATTCTCAGCCCCTCCTCCCCACAAAGATTCTTTCTTTGACCAAACTCTATTCACATGCCTTTGAGCTCGTACAACTGAGTTCTTTCCCAGTGGTTTCCACGTTCATCTCTGCATTGTCTGATTTTAGCAAGAATCCTGCTAAATCCGTTTAACCAGAAGCCCCTACTCTCTCAATAGATATCTGATCAGTTTCCTCATCCTCCACCATCCTTCACGGGATGTCTGATCACCCTGGTCTGCCACCAGGAAGAGTCCTGCAAGGTTGATTTAGCCAAAATCTCCCCTCACCCCTGATGTTTCCGCTTAGCAGTTTTTCATCCACTGACCCTGCCCACTCTGCTCTTTGGCTGTAAACTCCCACTAGCCCAGTCTCTCTCCCTCAATGCAAAATCCCATGGCAGCACACTTGGTACCTATCTGGGTATCACCCCCACACCACACCCCAAATAAAGTCTTCCTTACTGTGCTCTAAGAAGCAGCATTGAATGTTTATTTACCTTTAACACCCCAGACAGACCGAATCTGAACACTGGAGATGGGCCCAAGCAATCTCTGTTTCTATAAGCTCCCCCACCCCCACCCCCACCCCCGGGTAGCTGGGGTGTCAGATAAGTTTAAGCATCAAGTCAATCTTTCTGGTCTGTTCAGAGTGGGGGATGGATGGAGGAGGGCTCCTTACTCTCGGCCTTGTCTGTCACCGTGTCACTGTCCCTCTAGGTCTGTGTGACATCAGAGGCCACGAGACGGAAGCATCTGCATCCCCAGCGTGTCCCTCCCTTGCTGCCCCCTGTCCCCAGTGGCTCAGAGGCAGACAAAGAGCAGACAGCTGAGAAAAGGAGAGCTGCCCAGTTAGAAGCGCTCAGCAGCTTGTTGACTGACCACAAAGCCTGGGAAGTCTGCTCTGGATTAACTGGGAGAAGCATCCACTGCTCCTTCTGCTGGAGAGGGTCACACGGCTCTGGTCAGATCACCTATTCCAGCGGCAGCACACAGTCACCTGGAGCTTTAAAAAAAGCTGCCAGTGCAGCAACACAGACGGACCTAGAGACTGTCGTACTGAGCGAAGTAAATCCGCCAGAGAAGGAGGAATAGCTTATGACATCCCTTATATGTGGACGCAAAAGAAACGATACAAATGAACTTAGTTACAAAACAGAAACTGGCTCACAGACTTAGTTGCCAGAGGGGAAGAGACAGTTAGGGAGTCTGAGATCAACATGTACACACTGCTGTGTTTAAAAATGAGTAACCAACAAGGTCCCACTCTACGGCACAGGGAATTCTGCTAATGTTAAGTGGCAGCCTGGATGGGAAGGGAGTTTGGTGGAGAAGGGGGCCATGTATATATATGGCTGAGTCCCTTTGCTGTCCACCTGAAACTTTCACAAAATTGTTAATCAGGTATACTCCAATATAAAATAAAATTTTAAAAATAAATAAAGCTGCCAGGAAAGACTGCTGGAAATTCTGATGCAGTTGGTCTGGGTGAAAGCCTGGGCATCAGCATTTTTAAGCACTACCTGGGTGATTCTAATGTGCAGAAAGCAAAGTCGGAATGTAACCCTCGTTACATTCCTCTTAGAGATGGGGATAGAGATCCCCCTTTTACAGATGGAGAAACTGAGGCTCACAGAGGGAAAGGGCTTCAGCAAAGTCAGGTCACTATAGTGGCATAGCTGAAGTCTGAACCCAGAGCTGGTCCGCGGTCTTTATCCCACTGGGTGCTTGCATTTGGCGTGTAGCACTGTCATTCCGTGTGACTCGCTCACTTCTGGTCTCCCAGAGTGGTGTATGCTTCGCTTTCCAGCCAAGACAATGGCAGCCCCCACACACACGACCACAGTCCTCTGCCCTGGCCCTGGACCACCAGCTCTGCATCTCGGAAACAGCTGACCCCTCCCAGCAAGTGAACTCTCCTCCCTGAGCTGCTTGCAAGATTATTATTCCCCCACCACGGAGATTTCCTTCCTGATAACCCCTGGAGTGCCTTCCTACATCCCTACTCCAAGTAAACACTCTTCCCCAGGCCCAAGCCCCAGAATCTGGCTGGCAGATTTCACCTGATAAAAGGCAGGTGTTTGCTTTCTCTTGGAGTCCAGCACCCCATGCTTTGCAGCTACAGGACTGACAGCAGCGTGACTGCCTGACAAGGGTATCTTAGACCTATTGCAGAAGTGCCCCAACCCACAGGAGTGACCCCAGACCTGCGCAGGGGGTGGACCACAGGCCCTCTTAAGCTCAAAATGTCTTTGAAGCCTCATATTTTCTCTTTAAAGCCTTGTCAACTTTGTATTCTACTCCATCATGCATCACAGTTTGTTTCAATATAAAAATCATGCCGATTGATTGAATGCTGACAAGGACCATGTATTACTTTTGTAATGTAAAATATTCAATTAGTAAGTAAATAAAAGGCTTCTAATTCCTTACCATCAAGTAAAACCGATGATCCAGTGAGATACCAGATTTACTCTGTGGCTTTATGAATTCCCAACACACCTGGGGTGTCCCCAAGGGCATCCCATAATGTATTTATTCTTTCTTTTACTGACTCATTCAACAAATATTCTTAGTAACTACAGAGTCCCAGGCACGGGGCTCAAGTCTGAGGATATGATGGTGCCTAAAAGAGAAATGCTCCCTGCCTCCAGAGAGCTTCCAGTCCACTCAGGGAACCAAGATGTTACAACACACACGTACACACACAAATAAAGGTGTAATTAACAACATAATAAACGCACTGTAGAAAAAGCAAAGGATGCACTGAGCAAGATTAATGGAGGGAACTAAACTTATTTCCAAAGGAGTGACATATAAAAGATGGACATGATTTAGGCAGGTAAAAGGGAGCAGTGGGAGAATGTTCCAGACATAGGTAATAGCCCAAGAGAAGAAGGAAAAAGAGATAAACCCAAACCTTTCAAGAGGCTCAGAGATGACTCCTTCATCTTCTGCAGCCAGAGCTTCCAGGCTGGAGGTAGGAGCAGGCCCCTTCACGAGCCCTGGGAGACAGCCAGACACTCTGCCAGCCACAATCCAGCTGCAGTCTCTGGGCACAAGGCCACCTCTGATCGCATAGCCAGCTTCCAGCTCCACACCAGCCCTAAAGGAGAACCTAGAGCCAGGTGGGGTGAGGTCTGCTGAGACCCACGGATTAAGCCCTTAAGGCAAAGCACAGGACTGTGTCAACTCTAGATCAGGGCCAAACCCAAAGAATCCTCTGGGCTTCCCCACATCTACTCTGAAGTCTGACAATAGTATCTGCAGGGCACATGGATATAGGTGAACAGCCTTTAGGCACCATAGGCCCAGCTGCCTTCTGAGCCCAGGTCTGGTCAGAGGTTCCATCTGTTGCCAAAGTCAGCATCTCACCTTGTGCTCCAAGTATGGACCTTTGGCCCCCGCTCCTGATTTGCTCCCCTGATGAGTGAGTGAAAGGCGCTTAGTCGTGTCCCACTCTTTGCAACCCCATGGACTACACAGTCCACGGAATTCTCCAGGCCAGAATACTGGAGTGGGTAGCCTTTCCCTTCTCCAGGGGATCTTCCCAACCCGGGGATTGAACCTAAGTCTCCCACGGATGGATTACTTGCCAGAGAGAATCCTGGAGTGGGTAGCCTATCCCTTCTCCGTTGGATCTTCCCAACCCAGGAATCGAACTGGGGTCTCCTGCATTGCAGACGGATTCTTTACCAACTGAGCTATCAGGAAAGCAGCTCTGATACACTCCTGGCAAACCAGTCCAGGTACGATTGGGGACTGCCCCCGTCCTGTCTGGGCCAGACCTGTGTCCTGAGCACTCAGAAACCACAGCAGTGATGGGTTTCTTCGGGGGACCTAGCTGAGCCCAGTTCCTCCCCAAGGTGACTCCCACAGCTACCTAGAGGCCTGGCTGGTTCCCCTCCAGGACCCTCGCCTCCTCCCAGCTGGACTACTGCCCAGCTTCCTCTCTGGACTTTCAGTTTCCATCATCCTGCCTCCCGAAGCCAGAGTGACCTTTCTAAAAACACACATCTGATAGTGTTACTTCCCTGCTTCAGATATTTCTGTGAGCTTTGCATCCTTAGAATAAAGTCCAAGCTCCTTGGTAAAACTCAGGCAAATTCTGCACCCCCAGCCCACCCCTCTTCTCCCATCTTCCAGAAAAAAAAAAAAAGACTTGTAAAGGAGGAGGGGACATAGGAGAAGGCTGAGGGGAGTGTGTAGGAAAGCATTCAGAGGCAGGAGCACAGACTGGAACGTCCCAAATCTTGGGCCTGAGCGCCCCTCCACCCACCCAGCTGGCAGCAGAGAATGGCTCCTCTGCGGGCTCTGATGGTGGCCAACTTGGCCCTCTGCTGCCACCCAGAGGCTGAACGGATCAGGACAGGCAGGTGAACTGGCCACAGCGACCCAGAGGGGAATCCCTCTCCCCAGGACTCCTCAGTGGTGAACAAGGTCGGGTCAAGAAGGGGGGAGGGCAAAAGCAGTGGTCTCAGACAAGGGTGACAGTGTCAGGATCCAGTTTAAAGGGTCCTAAGCACACTTCTATTATGCATCTGCCATAATGTTTTGTAATTTACCTATTCCCACATCAGGAAGAGAAAGGGAGGACAGAGGATGAGATGGTTGGATGGCATTACCGACTCAATGGACATGAGTTTGAGCAAGCTCCAGGGGTTGGTGATGGACAGGGAAGTCTGGCGTGCTGCAGTCCATGGGGTGGCAAAGAGTCAGACATAACTGAACGACTGAACTGTTCCCACATCTGACTCCCCGACTAGACCCTATAATTTAAGGTCTCTGCTCACAAAATAATCCCCTCCCCTCTGGTCAGCCAGCCTCCCCAGCCTCTCCTGCCCTTATCACTCTGCCTTTTTCTCTCCAAATCCGGGCATCCTGGGGAACTGTCTCAGGACAACTAACTCCAGTCTAGCTTCAGCCTGTCCACACACCACCCCACCACCACCACCTGCCTGCCTGAAGTGGTCCCTACCTCTCTCACCACCACCTGTGCTCCTGTAATTTATTCATTCATGGAATACGGAGAGCCTCCTAGGAACCTGACTACACACTAGACCCTGGAGTGACCATGGTGAGCAGACAGACAAGGCGTCCCCTCTCATGGAGCTTACCTTCCAGCTGGGCAGACAAATGAAAAAGGTACTTTCCGGTGGTGATACACTGAGTGATGATCAGAGTACTAGGAGTGGCACTGAGGAGATAAACTGTGGTTGGGAAGACCTCTCTGAAGCCAGGTGTAATTTATTTTTTGGGGGGAGGAGTATAATTGCTTTGTAATGTTGTGTTAGTTCAACTGTACAACAAAGTGAATCAGCTATATGTAAATATATATCCCCTCCCTCTTGGACCTCTCTTCAAATCCCCCATCACACCCTCTAGGTCTTCACAGAGCACCAGGCTGAGCTTCCTGTGCTTTATCCAGGTTCCCACTAGCTATCTATTTACACATGGTGGTATATATATGTCAGCTTATCTCCCAATCAGTCCCACCCTCCCCTTCCTCCCCTAGGTATACATGTTCGCTCTCTATTCCTGCCCTGCAAATAGCTTCATTTGCACCATTTTTATAGATAAATATCATATGTTAACACATATATGTGGAATCCAGGTGTCATGGTTTTACAGTATGTCCACAAAGCCTATGAAATATTTCCACCCCTTTCAAAAAGTAGAATCTCTTTGGTGACTCATTTCTAACACCAAGAATAAGGCAGAAGAATGTGTTGACCGGGTATGACTTCCAAGATTAGAAGGCACTGTGGATTCCTCCTGAAATGACTCTGCCTTGCTCTTGTTTTCATCCTAGGGGACCAGCCAGTCATGAAGATGCTCAGGGAGCCCCGTGGAGAGGCCCAGATGGCTGGGACCTGGGGCCTCCTGCCAGCAACCGTGTGAGCACACTATCTTGGAAGCATATCCTTTGGGTTCAGTCAAGCCTTTGGAGGGCTGAAGCCAGTGCCAGTATCCTCTGTGCAGCCACATGAGAGACCCTGAGCCAGAACTACCTGGCTAAGCCACCCTGGGCCAATTCCGCCGCTAGACACACAGGCCCAGTGCCCAGGGCCCACAGGACTTTCTAGGACCCACAAAAATGTTTTCATTTCCATTCAAGTTAGGAGAAAGAAAGAAATTTTAGGCCAAAAAAAAAAAATGCTTTAATATGTAATATGAAGGTAACTATCTTTATACCAACAGAGTCATAAAATACAACTTTTAATATTCTTTGAAGAAGGACAGAGTCAACAAAGACAAACATCGTAACATGGTGCTGAAGCTGCCCTCGAATTCCTGACCACAGAAACTCTGAGATAACAAATATTTGCGATTTTAGGCTACTAATTGGGAGGGTAATTTGTTACGTGTCAAGAGAGCACTAATCTACTAGCCTCAGGAAGAGCACTGCAGACAGGAAAGAGCAAACATGAAGGCCCCCGGGGTAGATGTAATCTTGCTCAAAGATCAGATCAGATCAGTCGCTCAGTTGTGTCCGACTCTTTGCGACCCCATGAATCGCAGCACGCCAGGCCTCCCTGTCCATCACCAACTCCCGGAGCTCACTCAGACTCACATCCACATCCATCGAGTCAGTGATGCCATCCAGCCATCTCATCCTCTGTTGTCCCCTTCTCCTCCTGCCCCCAGTCCCTCCCAGCATCACAATCTTTTCCAATGAGTCAACTCTTCACATGAGGTGGCCAAAGTACTGGAGTTTTAGCTTTAGCATCATTCCTTCCAAAGAAATCCCAGGGCTGATCTCCTTCAGAATGGACTGGTTGGATCTCCTTGCAGTCCAAGGGACTCTCAAGAGTCTTCTCCAACACCACAGTTCAAAAGCATCAATTCTTCGGTGCTCAGCCTTCTTCACAGTCCAACTCTCACATCCATACATGACCACAGGAAAAACCATAGCCTTGACTAGACGAACCTTTGTTGGCAAAGCAATGTCTCTGCTTTTGAATATGCTATCTAGGTTGGTCATAACTTTCCTTCCAAGGAGTAAGCGTCTTTTAATTTCATGGCTGAAGTCACCATCTGCAGTGATTTTGGAGCCCAAAAAAATAAAGTCTGACACTGTTTCCATTGTTTCCCCATCTATTTCCCATGAAGTGGTGGGACCGGATGACATGATCTTCGTTTTCTGAATGTTGAGCTTTAAGCCAACTTTTTCACTCTCCACTTTCACTTTCATCAAGAGGCTCTTGAGTTCCTCTTCACTTTCTGCCATAAGGGTGGTGTCATCTGCATATCTGAGGTTATTGATATTTCTCCTGGCAATCTTGATTCCAGTTTGTGTTTCTTCCAGCCCAGCATTTCTCATGATGTACTCTGCATATAAGTTAAATAAACAGGGTGACAATATACAGCCTTGACGAACTCCTTTTCCTATTTGGAACCAGTCTGTTGTTCCATGTCCAGTTCTAACTGTTGCTTCCTGACCTGCATACAAATTTCTCAAGAGGCAGATCAGGTGGTCTGGTATTCCCATCTCTTTCAGGATTTTCCACAGTTTATTGTGATCCACACAGTCAAAGGCTTTGGCATAGTCAATAAAGCAGAAATAGATGTTTTTCTGGAACTCTCTTGCTTTTTCCATGATCCAGCGGATGTTGGCAATTTGATCTCTGGTTCCTCTGCCTTTTCTAAATACAGCTTGAACATCAGGAAGTTCACGGTTCACATATTGCTGAAGCCTGGCTTGGAGAATTTTGAGCATTACTTTGCTAGTGTGTGAGATGAGTGCAATTGTGCGGTAGTTTGAGCATTCTTTGGCATTGCCTTTCTTTGGGATTGGAATGAAAACTGGCCTTTTCCAGTCCTGTGGCCACTGCTGAGTTTTCCAAATTTGCTGGCATATTGAGTGCAGCACTTTCACAGCATCATCTTTCAGGATTTGAAATAGCTCCACTGGAATTCCATCACCTCCACTAGCTTTGTTCGTAGTGATGCTTTCTAAGGCCCACTTGACTTCACATTCCAGGATGTCTGGCTCTAGGTCAGTGATCACACCATCGTGATTATCTGGGTCGTGAAGATCTTTTTTGTACAGTTCTTCTGTGTCTTCTTGCCATCTCTTCTTAATATCTTCTGCTTCTGTTAGGACCATACCATTTCTGTCCTTTATTGAGCCATCTTTGCATGAAATGTTCCTTTGGTATCTCTGATTTTCTTAAAGAGATCCCTAGTCTTTCCCATTCTGTTGTTTTCCTCTATTTCTTTGCATTGATTGCTGAAGAAGGCTTTCTTATCTCTTCTTGCTATTCTTTGGAACTCTACATTCAGATGTTTATATCTTTCCTTTTCTCCTTTGCTTTTCACTTCTCTTCTTTTCACAGCTATTTGTAAGGCCTCCCCAGACAGCCATTTTGCTTTTTTGCATTTCTTTTCTATGGGAATGGTCTTGATCCCTGTCTCCTGTACAATGTCACAAACCTCATTCCATAGTTCATCAGGCACTCTCTCTATCAGATCTAGGCCCTTAAATCTATTTCTCACTTCCACTGTATAATCATAAGGGATTTGATTTAGGTCATACCTGAATGGTCTAGTGGTTTTCCCTACTTTCTTCAATTTAAGTCTGAATTTGGCAATAAGGAGTTCATGGTCTGAGCCACAGTCAGCTCCTGGTCTTGTTTTTGCTGACTGTATAGAGCTTCTCCATCTTTGGCTGCAAAGAATATAATCAATCTGATTTCGATGTTGACCATCTGGTGATGTCCATGTATAGAGTCTTCTCTTGTGTTGTTGAAAGAGGGTGTTTGTTATGACCAGTGCATTTTCTTGGCAAAACTCTATTAGTCTTTGCCCTGCTTCATTCCGTATTCCAAGGCCAAGTTTGCCTGTTACTCCAGGTGTTTCTTGACTTCCTACTTTTGCATTCCAGTCCCCTATAATGAAAAGGACATCTTTTTGGGGTATTAGTTCTAAAAGGTCTTGTAGGTCTTCATAGAACCGTTCAACTTCAGCTTCTTCAGTGTTACTGGTTGAGGTATAGACTTAGATTACTGTGATATTGAATGGTTTGCCTTGGAAACGAACAGAGATCATTCTGTCGTTTTTGAGATTGCATCCAAGTACTGCATTTCGGACTCTTTTGTTGACCATGATGGCCACTCCATTTCTTCTGAGGGATTCCTGCCCGCAGTAGTAGATATAATGGTCATCTGAGTTAAATTGCTCAAAATGACTTACTTAACCCCTTTTGGCCTCAGTTTTCTCATCTGTAAAATGGGGGTGATATCATCACAGCTCCCCATTAGGCTGTTGTTGGGGATTGAATGAACAGAATCTGGCACAGAGTAAGCGCTCTATGTTTGCTATTATTATTCAGCGTCCTCCTGACCTCTTTTTCTCTTTTCGTGTCCTGCTGGCCCCCAATATCTGAAGGCCTGAGCCATCCTCTCACCTCTCACCCAGCCTTCTCCCATCCTGATCTCCACCAACAAACACATCCAACAAAAAGGTTTCCAGATGGGATTTTGAGCTAGGCGAAGTGGCTGTTCCACAGATGGGGATGGGAGACGTTCAAGTTTTGCAGCTCAGTCCTTAAATCACCACCTTCTTTGCCCATTACCCGCTTCTTTATTAACTTTATTAAAAGTAACTTTATAAAAAAATAAAATAAAAATAAAAGTAACTTTATGTGTTTACTTATGGCTGTGCTGGGTTTTCGTTGCTGTGACTGCTCTTCTGTAGTTGCTGTGAGCAGAGGCTACTCTGGTTGTGGTGCACAGGCCTCTCAGTGCAGTGGCTTCTCTTGTTGCAGAGCACGGCCCTCGCTCATGGGCGTCAGCAGGACCAGCTCCCAGGCTCCAGAGCACAGGCTCAGTAGCTGTGGTGCATGCGCTTAGTTGCTCCACAGCTTGTGGGATCTTCTGGATCAGGGATCGAACCCATGTCTCCTGCATTGTAGGCAGATTCTTTACCACTGAGCCATCAGGGAAGACCCCACTTGCTAACTTACCCAGATCCACTGAAAGTCTGCTACAACCCTAGAAAATTCCTGATTCTCAGGCAAAGCCCCTGCTTTCTACTAAAACCCCACTGTTCCCCACGCGCCCCGTGGTCTTCCACCACTGTGACAGTGCAAAGGCCAAGGCAGGGCCACAGCCCAGGGTCCCAGACACAGGGTGGAGAGGGGGTCAAAGTTAACTTACAGGGACTTCCCTGGTGGTCCAGTGGTTAAGACTCCACGCTCGCAGTGCACAGGACCTGGGATCAATCCCTGGTCAGGGAACCAGATTCTACACGCCGCAACTAAAGGTGCAGCCAAATAATTTTTTTTTAAAAAATCAGATCAGTTCAGTCGCTCAGTCGTGTCCGACTCTTTGCGACCCCGTGAATCGCAGCACTCCAGGCCTCCCTGTCCATCATCAAAAAAAATAGAATAGCATAAAAAAAAAAAAAAGCAAACAAACCAAAAAAGATTAGATATATTCACATACACTCCTGTAACCAGAAAGAAGGCTGAACTGTCCCTTTGCTTAGGACGAGTCCTTCCCACAGGATCACAAACAGGTGAGATGGGAGGTCATTGTCCATGGTGGACTGGCTGGGTGTGGCAGACGTGTCAGTGAGGTTTGCCCCGCTTACTCCCCCTGCTCAGTAAACACACCGTATTCCATCACGGTAATAACAACAGCAGTAATACTAATCAGTAGTCAGAGTGCTTCTTCTACACCAGGCACCATCGTATGGGCTTTGCATGCACTCTGTCCTCACAGCAACCCCATGGGGAGTGGACCATTATCACCTCCAGTGATAAACTGAGAGTACAGAAAGGCGAAGTAAGTTGCCCAAAGTCACACAGGGGTCAAGTAGGAATTTAAAGCCAAGCACCCCATCAGCAGAGCGCAGCCTGAGCCATACCGGCCTGCATGCCCCGCCTATCTAGTCCTCAGTGGCTTGGAGCCCAGGTTGGCCATTTCCACAGGAGGAGGAGCCAAGTCCATCAGTAGCTCTGTTAGCTCACCTGGCAGTAGGGGGCACAGAGGTCACAGGAGAAGCTGAGCCTCCAAGATGCTGCAGGGACAGATGACCTTTGGGGCCCAGTGTCAGAGAGGACCGAGCAGCAGTGCAGACAAGAGCCAGGATGGGATGATGTGGGATAGCGGTAGAGGAGCCTGGGACAACCTCAGTTCTGCAGCTCCCAAGTTCCAGGCTGCTGGAGGCCTGGTGGTCGAGTGCTTCTGCACTCGGAGACCTAAAAACCCTGCTGCATCTGAAACAGGAGGGAAGGAGACAGGGCACAACTTTTGAAAGGATGATACAGCTCATGGACACAGCATAAACCTATTAGAATCAAATGGGTCCAAGATGGCAGACAGGCCAACTTCGACTAGACCTTGATCCTCAATCAGCAAGCTAAGTGACACATCCAGAGACAGTTCCTGCTGCTAAGTCGCTTCAGTCGTGTCCGACTCTGTGCGACCCCATAGACGGCAGCCCACCAGGCTCCTCCGTCCATGGGATTTGCCAGGCAAGAACACGAGTGGGCTGCCATTTCCTTCTCCAATGCATGAAAGTGAAAAGTGAAGTGAAGTGAAGTCGCTCAGTCACGTCCGACTCTGTGCGACCCCATGGACTGCGGCCCACCAGGCTCCTCCGTCCATGGGATTTGCCAGGCAAGAGTACTGATGTGGGGTGCCATCGCCTTCTCTGGAGACAGTTCCAAGGCACCCTCAAAAGACCAAAAAATAGGCAGTGGCCCAATTCCTGGAAATCTCACCACCTCCCCAAAACAGTTGGAATGATCCTCCCACTCATTAGCCTATGAAATTACTTCAGTTCAGTTGCTCAGTCGTGTCCGATTCTTTGCAGCTCCGTGAACTGCAGCACGCCAGACCTCCCTGTCCATCACCAACTCCCGGAGTTCACCCAAACCCATGTCCATTGAGTCGGTGATGCCATCCAACCATATCATCCTCTGCCGTCCCCTTCTCCTCCTGCCTTCAATCTTTCCCAGCATCAGGGTCTTTTCAAATTGAAATTATTTAGCCCATTAGAAGTAACTACCCCACATTTTGGGGCTGCCGCACCCGCCCTCTGCAATGGCCCACACTCTGTCTGCGGAGTATGTTTGTCTCTCAATAAATCTGCTTCTTGCCTATCACTTTGTCTCTCACTGAATTCTTTCTGCAATAAGACATCAAGAACCTGAGCTTCATTAGGTCCTGAAACTAGGTCTGTGAGTTTTGGCTGGGTTCAAGTCCCAGCACATGGATTCAAGTCCCAACCTGAGGTAAACAGATTCACATCTGCAGGAAATCCCCTTCGTGAGGCAAGCTAGGGAAAGTCTCCCATCCTGGCTCTCAGAAGAGCTCTGAATGTACTGTGTGACCTTGGGCAAGTTACCTAAACTGTCTGAGCCTCAGACTACTGCGTGGGATGGAATTTTGTGAGAATTCAGATACTGTGTGTGGAGCAACTTATCACTGCCGGCACGCGATAGGTGTGAAGCAAATGGTAGAGACTTTCAGGAGATTTCTGGTGTTTCTCCCCCACCTACTCTCTTTTAGGTCTTCCCTGGTGGTTCAGACAGTAAAGAATCTGTCTGCAATGCGTGAGACTCGGGTTCGATCCCTGGGTTGGGAAGATCCCCTGGAGGAAGGCATGGCAACCCACTCCAGTATTCTTGCCTGCAGAATCCCATGGACAGAGGAGCCAGGTGGGCTACAATCCCTTTTGGTGAACTGAATCCTGGGTGGGCCCAGTTCATACTTGGGCTGGGGCCCTGGTGCCACTCTGCCAATGGGACCCTAAGTGAGCTGTGTGGCCTGACTGTGGTGCCCTAGGTGCCACCTCCCATGCCCCGTCTGGGTGAGAACACTGCTGTGGGACACCTGGGCCAACCGTCCACAGCCCAGCTCCTCTCGGGGCCCTGACCTCTGCCCAGCCATCATCAACTCCCTTCCCTGCCCCAATAGCTGGAATCTGTCCCCATTGCGTTCCTTTAATAAACTTGTTTGGAGATGATGTAAAAATTCACACGCAGTTCAGAGAGCTGTTGTATACCCTTTGTGCTTGCGTGCTCAGTCATGTCCAACCCTCTGCAACCCTTTGGGGTGCAGCCCACCAGGCTCCTCTGTCCATAGGATTTTTCAGGCAAGAATACTGGAGTGGGTTGCCATTTCCTTCTCCAGGGGATCTTCCCGACCCAGGGATCAAACCCACATCCCTTGCATTGCAGGCGGATTCTTCATCCCCGAGCCATCGGGGGAGGCTGCCTTATACCCTTCACCTAGTTTCTTCCCTGTTAACTTCTTACACAACGTGGTGGTATGCTTATCAAAACCCAGCTATTACCGTTCACACGGTTCTGTATCCCGAACTTCAGATGTATACAGACTCCAATGTCACTCTCTTTTCCACGTGGTGTTTAAATTTACTGAGTGTTCTGTGCCAGGATAGAAATGTTCCGAGCCCAGCTCTGCCCTCAAGGAGTGCACAGGCTAGGGAGGTGTGGGCAGGGCAGGGACCAGATATGGAAAAAAGTTGCTGATTAACGGTGGGAGGAAGCGTGCCTTGCCCTTAGCTCCCTCGGGCGACGGTCTCAGTCTGAGCCAAGGTTTGAGAGACAAGTAATACCAGCCCCCTTTTCTTTCTTCACCGTCTCCAGAAACCAAAAGCTCTTCCCCAGGTAGTGGCCTAGGGGTTCCTGCAGACCCGTTTCCCAGTTACTTCCCAGTGAAGACAAAGGCTTGAACCACAGAGCGATGGAAGACTAGGAGCTCCGGAAGCAGACAGATGGGCCAAAGCCCAGCTCTCCCTCACCGCTGTGTGGCTGAGCAGGTGACTTAACCTCTCTGGACTTCAGTTTCCTTGCTCTTTCCTTCCCTCTCTCTCCATCTCTCTTTCTGACCCTACTTTTGCGGACTCTTTCAGACTCAGCGGCTTCCTGTCTCTAGTTCATCTCCCCTCAGTCACCCCCAGCCTTGGCCCTCCCCCATCTCAAACCCCTTGGAGTCCCATTAATTCTGAGAGGCTGTGTGTACGGATTGCCGCCTGGCCCAGTCCTGGGGCTCAGAGAACTGTGTAATTATCCACTTGGAGCCAAGGGGAAGCGATAACCAGTTCTTCCTCCCTCCTTCCCCGCCTGCCTTTCGCTCATCCATTTCCCGCAAACATCCCCAGGGAAGCTGATTACAGAGAAGCCGGAAGCTGATTACGGGTGAAGCCCGCTGGGCTGGGCGGGGTGGGGTCCTCATTAGGTTGTAGAAGGTCAGAGAAAGTGAGCACGGGCATCCCTCCCACCTCTACCAGGACTACAGCCCTGTGTCCCTCACCCCTCCACCCCACCCCCTCCACCCCCTGCCCTACCTCGTCCCCCCTAACCCCCACCACACCCCACCCCACTGCCCCCCCAACCCCCAGCCCGGGCCATTTGTCTGCTTGTTCATCACAGTTTAATCTTTAGACCATATCTCCAGCCTGGAGCTTGCCTGTGTTCCAGCCTCACTCAGCCAGCTGTCCCTGGAACATCTCCGCGTGTACAGTCCACTGGCCCTTAACTCTCCAAACCTGGACACACTGTCTCCCCCTGCTTCCCCCACGCTGCTCCTCCTGATGTCCCGAAGCAGCAGTTACAGGTTCTCAGTAACACATCCGACATCATTCTTGCCTCCCTCCCCTCAGCAAATCCCTAATAACCACCCATTTCTCTGTTTACCACAGACACCAGCACCAGCTTCCATGTCC
The DNA here is from genome assembly GCF_055505025.1 of Bos grunniens. Lineage (NCBI taxonomy): Eukaryota > Metazoa > Chordata > Mammalia > Artiodactyla > Bovidae > Bos > Bos grunniens. The sequence continues at coordinate 10,437,684 of NC_141167.1, forward strand.
TAAAAGTCCCCTGGGAACAGACCCCTTTGTCTGGACAGCCTGGGGTCCCTTCAAATTGGCAATGCTCAGGTCTGACTAGATCATCTGCCCCCTCCCCGCCTCTCCGATCTCTCAGCTTCTTTCCATGGCACCTGTTCTTCCCAGTCACTGATCCCAAACCTCCCTGCCTCCTCCTCCTTTCTACCCGCAGCCAAACATGCCCTGTGTTTTGACAGGAGAATGAACTTCAGGGTCAGTAAGAATTGACCTACCGTCCCAGCTTCATCATTTCTTAACTGTGTGATCTGGAGCAGATAGTTTCACCTCTGAACCTCCATTTGCTCGTAAAATGGGGCTAAGGGTACCCACCTTGCAAAACTGTTGGGAAGATGAGTTGTAAATGTCCAAAATTACCATCTCAAATGACTGTAGAGCCAGGCAAGTCCCCTACAGGAGTGCAGAGGCCTGGTGGGGTCAGTTCAAACTGGAGCGCAGAGGCCTGGTCAGAGCGGGGCTGGGCTGTGCTCAGTTGCTCAGCTGTGTCTGCCTCTTTGGACCCTATGGACTGCAGTCCACCAGGCTCCTCTGTCCATGGGATTCTCCAGGCAAGAATACTGGAGCGGGTTGCCATGCCCTCCTCCAGGACATTAAACCTAGGCACAATGAAAATATCTTGCTTAATGTTAATGACTCTTAGACATGTCTATATTATATTAGCAAACAGACATTAATACTAGATTTTTAATATTGAACATTTCCCAGTTCATGTGAACCTGAAATTCATTTAAGCTAATTTCTCTTGTATTTAGAATACAGAAGGGGGCAGCCATTCGTAACTCCAGCTATTGATGCCACAGGGAATATGGGCCCCATGTTGCTAAACTTCTAGTTTTTCAAGAGCATCCCCCAACCATCTTTTCATGTGGAATCTCCAGATTTGTATACATTGGCAATTAGTGAAATGTTTCTTTAAGGTCTAGGAAGGCCAAACAAAACATTTGCCTCCAGGTCACCAGTTGGTATTCTCTGATGTGTGCAAGGAGTTAGACCCAGTGCACATTCATAAGTAAGAGTCAATAAACATTAATTTCCTTCCCTGCCTTGCTTATTGATTCCCTCAAAAGGAAGAAAAAAAAAAATAGTAATTCCCAGCTTCTCTTCCCACTCTACTCACATCATCATCATTACCTCCATGCAGTTCTTACTGGCCAGCAGGCCTGTCCAGTCACAGACCCAGCAGGACTCTGCACCCTCACCCAAGATGCCTCCCGTCGCCAGCTCTTCCCTCCTAACCCTCACCACCCCTACCCCACCACCCCTACTCCATCCCTGCCAGTCTTCTGGGCAGAAGGGAGCTCTTTGCTTCTTTGCTTAGGTCTGATCCTTCAAAGCCCTCTCCCTTTCATTGTCTCAGTTATCCTTTCAACAACCTATAAAGTAATTATTATTGACCCCAATATGCAAATGAGGAAAATAGGTTCCGGAGAGTGTCTGTCAGTCAGCAAACACTTTTCCAACACTTGATATCCACCAAACTCTGTTAAATGGCAAACCCAAGGTCACAGAGAGTACTCTTGGTTGCAAATGTTGTTATTGTTCGGTTGCTAAGTTAGGTCCAACTCTCTGCGACCCCTTTGGACTACAGCATGCCAGGCTCCTCTGTCCTCCACTGTCTTCCAAAGTTTGTTCAAACTCATGTCTGTGGAGTCAGTGATGCTATCTAATCATCTCATCATCTGCTGCCCTCTTCTCCTTTTGCCTTCAATCTTTCCCAGCATCAGGGTCTTTTCCAATGAGTCAGCTCTTTGCATCAGGTGGCCAAAGTATTGGAGCTTCAGCATTTCCTTTAGGACTGACTGGTTTGACTGTTGGACTCCTTGCAGTCCAAGAGTCTCAAGAGTCTTCTCCAGCACCACAGTTCGAAACATCAATTCTTTGGCATTCAGCCTTCTTTATGGTCCAGTTCTCACATCCATTCATGACTACTGGAAAAACGGAACTCAACTAAACAGACTTGGGCAAAGGAACCACTTAGTAGGGAACAGCACTGGGTTCCAAAGACAAATGGAGCCAGGGACACAAGTGCCTCCCAAGCACTCACTTGCTCTACTTTTGTTTCTGCTTTCCTCTCTGTCCCTAGATTATCATCTCACCCAGCAGAGCAGCATTTCCAAACAGCAGGCTGCCAGCTGATCCAGAGCCTCACTTCTCACAGTGTTCATCCCTGCCCATGTTCAAAAGCCTCAGGGAAGTACCCTTGGTAGATCAGCGTGGGTGACATTGTCACATTGGGCTGACCCACTGAGCAAGGTAAGTGTGACTCATGAGCTCAGTTTCAGGTCAGTTTCACCCTGGGCCAGTCAACAGTCCACAGAAGAGCAAGCTTATGAGGCTTGCTGGTGAGTGCATGGATGGCAGAATCGAATTGGGCAGGAATGAGGCTGCTGCTTGTTCAGCAACAGATGTCTTAGTTTGAGCCCCTCCAAAAGGCAAGTCTGAGATGCAGATTTGCAAGCCAGTTGCTTTTTTGGGGAGGTGATCCCAGGAAACATGGCCATGGGAATGGGGGGCAAGGCCGAGAATGGAAGGAAGCTGGTGAAGGGTATGTAATTGAGTGAGTTTCTGTGAGCAACTAGGCTTGGTCATGCTGGGGATTGAAGTCAGTCTAGGAAAGACGAGGATGTGGTTGAGATAGCTATCTCAACCCACGGGGGAGGAAGCTGGAGGAATCATGCCCTGACTTCCACCCATCATTGTTTGAGGGCTGCCCCTGGGGAGGCATCAACCCCCTGGTACTTCCAGGCTGCCCCATATGCAGGCAGAGGGGTCCCAGAAGCCAAGAGAGCCTCAGCCAAGAGAGGGTGCTGGCCACTGGGCGCTGGGGGCCCTCCTGCTATAAATCACCAGGCTTTACAAAGGGCCCCTCAACCATCAAAACAAAGTGGGTAAAGGAGAAGTGGCCTTGTTTCTGACAGCACTCACTACCTGTACTGACCACTGGGTGGAACAAAACTTAAATTCAGATCTGTCCAATTGTTTGCAATAAGCCGTATGGTCCCCACACTAGGCTGTGACTGCGCAGAGGTGCTGAGCATCCAGGCCAGAGCCCAGAGGGCAGTCAATGGCCCTGGGATGCCGGCACCGGAGAATGTGGTGACCAGTGGCCAAAACGGCAAGAACTGTACATCGGCCTCCCCACCCTCTGCAAAGGAGGTCACACAAGCTGCTCAAAGACAGCAGGACACCCGGTGGTTGGGGCATCAGTTCAGTCTTACTGTGGGCCTGGCTGGAGGGATGGGGAGCCATGGAAGCCTTGGGCCCCCAGCTTCAGCTATTGTGGGTCTCACTGCTGCCAAGATCCAGTCTACCCAGAGTCACAGAAATAGTAGAGAGAGGCCAAGGGGCAAAACCAGCTCCAGCCCCCTTGGCTGAGAATTGGAGCATAGGGAGAACTGGCAGAGGGGGCCTTCCCCCTGCACGCCAGTGGTTAGGAGTCTGCACTTCCAATTGAAGGAGTGCAGGTTCAATCCCTGGCCCAGGAACTAAGATCCCCCATGCTGTGCAGTGTGGCCAAAAAGTCAAAGTTTGTTTGTTTGTTTGTTTCTAATAAAGAAGATGAAGAATCAACCGGCAATGGGTCTAGGGCCCCAAAGGAAGAGCTGGCTATGTGCCCACCTGGGGCCAGCGGAAAATAAGAATGTCCACCCAACCAACCAGATAGCCAGAGTCTACAGAACGGGAAGTAAGAAGGATTGCTGGGGTGGGAATTAAGGCAGCTGAGTTCCATAGCCTGAGCTCTCAAAACTGTATCACTTCAGCATCCTCGTGCCCAAGGATTTGGCAGTGTTGTGGCTTTTTTACTTTCGATAACCAGAATCATTCCTCCATTCATCTTCAAATATCCATTAAGCACTTACTATGTGCCAGGTGCCATGCCCGGTGTTGAAGACGCAGCAACGAGCATGGTTCCCAGGGCCCAGCCTCTGGGCCTGGTCCTTGTGAAGAGCATAGTCTAAAGGAGAAAAGGACATGAAACACACAAGCACACTGATAACTCAAGGGATGCAGCTGTGATAGGGACACAAGGGAGAAGCACGTGCAAAGAGAATAAAAAGCAAAGAACCTGACCTAGTCACAAGGGTTGAGGATGGCTTTTCTGAGAGTGACGTTTATGTCTGGAACTTGATGCTGGCTAGCTTGTTCAGCCACTCAGTCGTTTCTGACTCTTTGTGACCCCGTGGACTGCAGCACGCCAGGCTTCCCTATCCTCCACTGTCTCCCAGAGTTTGCTCAAACTCATGTCCATTGAGTCCATAATGCCATCCAACCACGTCATCCCTTCTCCTGCCTTTATCTTTCCCAGCCGTCAGAGTCTTTTCCAATAGGTTGGCTCTTCACATCAGGTGGCCAAAGTATTGCAGCTTCAGCTTCAGTATCAGTCCTTCCAGTGAATATTCAGGGCTCATTTCCTTTAAGATTGACTGGTTTGATCTCCTTGCTCTGCTAGGGACTCTCAAGAATCAAGCACCACAATTCAAAAGCATCAGTTCTTCAGCACTCAGCCTTCTTTATGGTCCAACTCTCACATCTGAACATGACTACTGGAAAAACCATAGTTTTGACTATATGGACTTCACTGGTGGCTCAGACGGTTAAGCGTCTGTCTACAATGTGGGAGACCCAAGTTTGATCCCTGGCTTGGGAAGATCCCCTGGAGAAGGAAATGGCAATGCACTCCAGTACTATTGCCTGGAAAATCCCATGGACAGAGGAGCCTGGTAGGCTACAGTCCATGGGGTCGCAAAGAGTCGGACATGACTGAGCAACTTCACTTTCACTTTGACTATATGGACCTTTGTCAGCAAAGTGATGATGTTTCTGCTTTTTAAGATAGTGTCTAGGTTTGACATGGCTTTTCTTCTAAGGAGCAAGCGTCTTTTAATTTCAGGGCTGCAGTCACCATCCCCAGTGATTTTGGAGCCCAAGAAAATAAAAATCTGTCATTCTTTCCACATTTCCCCCATCTATTTGCCATGAAGTGATGGGATCAGATGCTATGATCTTAGTTTTTTGAATGTTGAGTTTTAAGCCAGCTTTTTCACTCTCCTCTTTCACTTTCATCAAGAGACTCTTTAGTTTCTCTTCACATTCTACCATTAGAATGGTTTCCTTGTATATCTGAAGTTGTTGGTATTTCTCTCAGCAATCTTGATTCCAGCTTGGGGTCCATCCAGCCTAGCATTTCACATGATGTACTCCACATAGAAGTTAAATACGCAGGGGGACAGTATACAGCCTTGATGTACTCCTTTCCCAATATTGAACCAGTCCGTTGTTCCATGTCTGGTTCTAACTGTTGCTTTTTGACCTGCATGCAGGCCTCTCAGGAGGCAGCTCGTGGCATGTTGCGACCCACACAGTCAAAGGCTTTAGCATAGTCGAAATTAAGCAGAAGTAGATGTTTTTCTGGAACTCTCTTGCTTTCTCTATGATTCAACAGATGTTGGTAATTTGATCTCTGGTTCCTTTGCCTTTCCTAAAACCAGCTTGTACATGTGGAACTTCTCAGTTCACGTACTGCTGAAGCCCAGATTGAAGGATTTTGAGCATTACCTTGCTAGCATGTGAAATGAGCACAACTGTGCGGTCGTTTGACATTCTTTGACATTGCCTTTCTTTGGGATTGGAATGAAAGCTGACCTTTTCCAGTCCAAAATGTTCTGAGTTTTCCAAATTTGCTGACATATTGAGTCCAGCACTTTAACAGCATGATCGTTTAGGATTTGAAATAGGTCAACTGGCATTCCATCACCTCCACTAGCTTTGTTCTTAGTAATGCTTCCTAAGGCCCACTTGACTTCACACTCCAGGATGTCTGGCTCTGGTTGAGTGCCCACACCATCAGCATTATCTGGGTCATTAAAACCTTTTTTGTATAGTTGTTCTGTGTATTCTTACCACCTCTTCCTAATCTCATCTGCTTTTGTTAGGTCTTTGCCCATATTTTTGTATGAAGTGTTCCCTTGGTATCTCCAATTTTCTTGAAGAGATCTCTAGTCTTTCCCATTCTATTGTTTTCCTCTATTTCTTTGCATTGTTCTCTTAAGAAGTCTTTCTTATCTCTCCTTGTTATTCTTTGGAACTCTGCATTCTGTTGGGTATGTCTTTTTCCTTTGCCTTTCACTTCTCTTCTTTTCTCAGCTGTTTTAAAGTCTCCTCAGACAATCATTTTGCCTTCTAGCATTTTTTTTTCCTTTGGAATGGTTTTGGTCACTGCCTCCTGTACAATATTATGAACCTCCATCCATAGTTCTTCAGGCACTCTGTCTACTTGATCTGATCCCTTAAATCTATTGGTCACTTCCACTGTATAATCAAAAGGGAATTTAATTTAGGTCATGCCTGAATGCTCCAGTGGTTTTCCCTACTTTCTTCAATTTAAGTCTGAATTTTTCAATGAGGAGTTCATGTTCTGAGCCACAGTCAGCTCCAGGTCTTGTTTTTGCTGACTATATAGAGCTTCTCCATCTTTAGCTGCAAAGAATATAATCAGTCTGATTTCGGTGTTGACCATCTGGTGATGTCCATGTGTAGAGTCATCTCTTGTGTTGTTGGAAGAGGGTGTTTGCTATGACCAGTGTGTTCTCTTGGCAAAACTCTGTTATCCTTTGCCCTGCTTCATTTTGTACTCCAAAACCAAACTTGCCTGTTACTCCAGGTATCTCTTGATTTCCTACTTTTACATTCCAGTCCTCTATGATGAAAAGGACAACCTTTTTGTGTGTTCTAGAAATTCTTATAGGTCTTCATAGAACCATTCAACTTCAGCTTCTTCAGCATTAGTGGTTGAGGCATAGACTTGGATTACTGTGATACTGAATGATTTACCTTGAAAACAAAAAGAGATCATTCTGTCTTTTTTGAGATCGCACCCAAGTACTGCATTTCAGACTCTTTTGTTAACTATGAGGGCTACTCTATTTCTTCCAAGGGATTCTTGCCCACAGTAGTAGATAAAAGGATCACGTGAATTAAATTCACCCATTCCCCTTCCATTTTAGTTCACTGTTTCATAAAACGTAAATGTGCAAAATGTAACACACTCATAAAATGTCACACACTCATAAAATGTCAGTGTTCACTCTTACCATCTCCTGCTTGACCACGTCCAATTTACCTTGATTCGTGGATCTCACTTTCCAGGTTCCTATGCAACATTGATCTTTACAACATCCGGCTCGGCTCTTGAGGTACAGCCTGCTGTGTTCCCCTTTGCCTGGCAAATAAAGCCAGTCTTACCTCTCCTCCATTACTCTGTTTCTGTGTTTCTGTTTGACTTGGCACAGAAAGCCAAGATTTTGGCAACAAACCTGGGGGCTCGTCCTGGATCTGACCATTGGCAGGCGGCCCCTCAGGGCCACTCAGCTTGATTGGATGCTTGGGGATTTCTCTCTGCACCAGCTTCCTCCGGGGGAGTAGAAGGTTGGAGGATTTCTCTGAGGTCAGATCGTCAGGGTTCCCCTGCTGTAGGGTTGGGCCTTGGTCACACCCCGTCCACCACCTTGGCTGCGGAACTCGAGGCTGCTGTGGAGAACAGGGCAGAGGTTGCCCTAGCAGCTGCCCGGGCTTTCTTTGTCTCGAGGACACCTTCGTTTTCCCTTCTCCGCATTGCCCCAGACTTCCACTCCGAGAAAACGTTACTTTTGGAGGATCAGAAAGAGGGCATTTGGTACCTCGCAACACACCCGCCAGCAATTTGGTAAGTCTCCTGGAGTGCATACCAGGGCCTCCTTGACCTTGCCTGTTTGGGGAAACTTTGATTCCAATTTGGGGAGTTCTCCCTGTGAAAGGCAACTCCATTTGTAAGGTGCGCGTTGGACAAGGTCGCATGTCTAGTGGGACTGGGAAGTCACATTTGAGGGCGTTTGTGCCATTTGGCTTTTGACTTCTGGACATCTCTTTGCCATCCATTTTATTTCTAGTGTGACTTCCAGCTGGCGAGGTTCTGCTTTGGTTTGGTTGGCTTGGTTTGGCTCTTTTGGTTTGAGCACACTGACATCTGGTATAAATTGCCTGAGCTGAAACGGGGAGCACTTCCTCTAAGCTCCCACTCCCAGCATGAGAAGCCCTTTGGAAACATTTTAAGTGACAGATGAACATACAGCTATGATCCAATGCCCAAAAAAGAGGCCTAAAAATGACCCTCTTACAATTAGATCTTTATTGCCACAAGATGAGAAAATAGACTGAAGTTCCCTAAGGTTCAGGATTCTTCTATAATTAACAGTCTGGGGCTGATCATACCAAGACCCCACCTCCCCAGAGGAAAAATCCCTGCTGGGACAAGTCTGCTCTTGTTATCAGGGCCAATTTGAGCACTGTCTGGTCTAAATTTGGACTGTGAAACTATGACCACAGAAAAAGATGATTTTTTTTTTAAACTGTATTGCCACAATATTCTTTATTTTTTTTCACAATATTCTTTAGACTCCCAAGAAAATTGGTTAAAATTTTTATGAAATTGTCCTACTAGGAGAAGATGCTTTTCTCTCCTTGTGCCTTGAGACCATGGATCTCAGGGACATTTATCTAAACCATCTTTAATTCCTAAAAATGAGAAAAACAAGAAAAAAAAAAAAACAGGAAAAGAAGCCTTAAAAATTTTTTCTTATTCCAACTGTTATTTTTAAACTAGTGTTTTATATTATGATATCTGATTCATGACTAAGTTTGGAAAACAAAGTTATGAAATCTCTTATTGTGTCTATTTGGATATATGTGTATCTCAGTATGTATCTTTGTCTCTTTTTATTGCTTCTGAGATTAATTTGTAAATGAGCTCTATTTAATTGGCTTAAAGAAAAGTACATGCATGTTTAGGTGCTCAGTTGTGTCCAATTATATGGGACCCCATGGGCTGTAGCCCGCCAGGCTCCTCTGTCCATGGAGCTCTCCAGGCAAGAATACTGGAGTGGGCTGCCATTCCCTTCTCCGGGGGATCTTCCTGACCCAGGGATCGAACCTGTCTCTCTTGAGTTTCCTGCATTGGCAGGCAGATTCTTTACCACTGGGAGGTAGGCACTTAAAAATCAAACAATTCTAAGTGCAAGAGAAATTAAGCTAAAGGATTTCAGGTTCATGTGAACTGGGAAATATTCAGTATCAGATTAATACTTGATATTAATGTTTGTTTGTTGATGTATATGTCAGTACTTATAATGACTGTGGTAAAGATTAGTGTTGCTTCAGGCTCTGCCTGTGGTAAAAACGTGGTTGGGATTTTCCCTCTTTGACCAGCCTTGTTATGGGTAAGATTTGTTCCATCTTGAAGCCACCACCCCTTCAGGGTATTTTTACAAGACTAGGAGATCTTCAACTATGACCCCATGAAAAGCAATTGGTATTTCTCTCCCTGTGCCCAGGCCCTCGGGAGGACAAAATAAATAGAGTGGGGAATGGGGAAAAGCCTTTTGAACTTAAGAGGGAAAAATTGAGATTTCTCATTCAGTCTTTATGTAAAAGTTAACTTGTAAATGGACTATTTTAATTGACTTGAAAGTAAGCACTTAAAATTAAATCTATAGAAAATTGGCCAAGATAAATTTTAGGACCCATGATCTGGGAAATATTCAGTACGGAATTGATATCTACTATTGAAAGTGGCTTAAACTTGTTGGTTTGATTAATATAGAAATGTCCTTAGAGTTATCAATGTTAAGTATAGTATTATTGTTGTACCCAGGTATATTAGAGGTCAAATAAGACCTTATTCCATCTTTTACAGACTTGTCAACAAGTAACTCAACGTAAAAAAAAGAAAGAAAAATGAAAAACTTCTAAGAAAAGTAAGATATGTGTTTTTTAGTAGAAGATGTAAGAAATCAGATACTGAATTATGTATGATCAGGATTCTCTGAGATTGGACCAGTTTAGTTGGATAAATGGATTTTTTGTTAGAAATGGACTAGAACAAGACTGGATTTGGTTTCTCCCTCAAGTATTCTTGAAACACTGCTTTTGATGACAGATCATGTGAGTTTCTTTGCCTCTAAGTGATTTGTATTATTTACTTTTGAAATCTATGGTTACTTTGGTTAAGGAATGTGTATTGTCTCACAGTGACTGATGATCTTAATCAAGTGTTTTAAAACTTTTTGACAAGCTTCCTAATATCAAATTTTAATCAAAGTTCTTTTCATTTCCAGCTAGCTTTGGGACACATTAGATGGCCCCCAAGTTGTCTTAAAGAGAAACATTTAGCTAGAATTATTTTGTATGTTAAATGTGATCATTCATAATTCTGGCTACTGTAACCAAGTTTCTTTATCAATTAATCAGATGTTTAACCATACCTTTTTGTACTCTGATGCTGTTACAAAAAGTGTTTCATTATCAAGGAAAATGAAAGTGTTAATCACTCAGTCATGTTTGACTGGGATCTCATGGCCTGTAGCTTGCTTGTCTGTCCATGGAATTCAAGAATACTGGAGTGGGTTGCCATTCCTTTCTCCAGGGGATCTTCCCAACCCAGGTATCAAACCCAGGTCTCTAGCATCATGGGCAGATTCCTTACCATCTGAGCCACCAGAGAAGCCCTTCATTATCAAAATGATTCATAGGAAGGCATAGAAGCAGTTACAATAGCTCCTCATCAAGGTGATGGTTATGCAAGGATTCCAGCCCAAATTGACTAAAATCAGAAACTGTCCTGCCCTTGGGGCCCCTAGATCACAGTCCAGAGATTTTTACTCCCTGACAGGCAGAGTTGACACCCCTGCTCAGCCTTGAAGCAGTTACATAAGATGGACATAACCCTTCTGCTTCCAATAAGAGTATGGGAGTAAAATCTGGGGGTGGGGGATAAAATAGGAGGGAAGGGGCAGGGCACAAACTTTGAAGGAATGAGGTAGCCTGAGGACATGAAATGGATTAATTAGAAGCAAATCAGTCCAAGATGGTGGACTAGTACTTGAACTTCAGTATACATTCTTTGTAACATATCAGCAAGCTAAGTGAAGGAGGTCACTTGGTTTTTGAAGGGGGTCACCATTATCTTCATTACCTCCACCATAGTTTGGCCTCAGGTCAAACAACAGGGAGAGAACACAGCCCCGCCCATCAACAGAAAATTGGATTAAAGATTTACTGAGCATGGCCCCACCTATCAGAACAAGACCCAGTTTCCCCCTCAGTCTATCTCTCCCATCAGAAAGCTTCCATAAGCTTCTTATCCTTATCCATCAGAGGACAGACAACTGAAAACCACAATCACAGAGAACTAACCAAACTGATCACGTGGACCACAGCCTTGTCTAACTCAATGAAACTATGAGCCATGCAGTGTAGGGCCACCCAAGATGGACAGGTCATGGTGGAGAGTTCTGACAAAACGTGGTCCCCTGGAGAAGGGAATGCTAAACCACTTCAGTATTCTTGCCTTGAGAACCCCATGAACAGTATGAAAAGGCAAAAAGATAGGACACTGAAAGAGGAACTCTCCAGGTTGGTAGGTGCCCAAAATGCTATTTGAGATTAGTGGAGAAATAACTCTAGAAAGAATAAAGAGACAGAGCCAAAGCAAAAACAACACCCAGTTGTGGATGTGACTGGTGATAGAAGCAAGGTCTGATGATGTAAAGAGCAATACTGCATAGGAACCTGGAATGTTAGGTCCATGAATCAAGGCAAATTGGAAGTGGTCAAACAGGAGATGGCAAGAGTGAACATCGACATTTTAGGAATCAGTGAAACTAACATCCAAAAAAGATGTCCTTTTCATTATAGGAGACTAGAATACAAAAGTAGGAAGTCAAGTGATACTGGGAATAACAGGCAAACTTGGCCTTGGAGTATAAAATGAAGCAGGGCAAAGGCTAACAGAGTTTTGCCAAGAGAACACACTGGTCATAGCAAAAACCCTCTTCCAACAACACAAGAGAAGACTCTACACATGGACATCACCAGATGGTGATAATCAGATTGATTATATTCTTTGCAGCTAAAGATGGAGAAGCTCTATACAGTCAGCAAAAACACGACCTGGAGCTGACTGTGGCTCAGAACATGAACTCCTTATTGCCAAATTCAGACTTAAATTGAAGAAAGTTGGCAAAACCACTAGACCACTCAGGTATGACCTAAATCAAATACCTTTTGATTATACAGTGGAAGTGACAAATAGATTCAAGGGATTAGATCTGATACACAGAGTCCCTGAAGAACTATGGACAGAGGTTCATGACATTGTACAGGAGGCAGTGATCAAGATCATCCCCAAGAAAAAGAACTGCAAAAAGGCAAAATGGTTGTCTGAAGATGCCTTACAAATAGCTCAGAAAAGAAGAGAAGCTAAAGGCAAAGGAGAACAGGAGAGATATACCGATTTGAATGCAGAGTTCCAAAGAATAGCAAGGAGAGGTAAGAAAGCCTTCCTCAGTGATCAATGCAAAGAAATAGAGGAAAACAATATAATGGGAAAGACTAGAGATCTCTTCAAGAAAATTAGAGATATCAAGGGAACAGTTCATGCAAAGATGGGCACAATAAAGGGCAGAAATGGTATGAACCTAACAGAAAGCAGAAGATATTAAGAAGAGGTGGCAAAAATACACAGAAGAATGATACAAAAAAGATCTTCATGACCCAGACAATCACGATGGTGTGGTCACTCACCTAGAGCCAGACATCCTGGAACGTGAAGTCAAATGAGCCTTAGAAAGCATCACTACGAACAAAGCTAGTGGAGGTGATGGAATTCCAGTTGAGCTATTTCAAATCCTAAAAGATGATGCTGTGAAAGTGCTGCACTCAATATGCCAGCAAATCTGGAAAACTTAGGAGTGGCCACAGGACTGGAAAAGGTCAGTTTTCACTCCAATCCCAAAGAAAGGCAATGCCAAAGAATGTTCAAACTACTGCACAATTGCACTCATCTCACATGCTAGCAAAGTAATGCTCAAAATTCTCCAAGGCAGGCTTCAATAGTATGTGAACCATGAAATTCCAGATGTTCAAGCTGGATTTAGAAAAGGCAGAGGAACCAGAGATCAAATTGCCAACATCCACTGGATCATCAAAAAAGCAAGAAAGTTCCAGAGAAACATCTGCTGCTACTGCTAAGTCACTTCAGTCGTGTCCGACTCTGTGCGACCCCATAGACAGTAGCCCACCAGGCTCCCCCGTCTCTGGGATTCTCCAAGCAAGAATACTGGAGTGGGTTGCCATTTCCTTCTCCAATGCATGAAAGTGGAAAGTGAAAGTGAAGTCGCTCAGTCGTGTCTGACCCTCAGTGACCACATGGACTGCAGCCTTCCACGCTCCTCCGTCCATGGGATTTTCCAGACAAGAGTACTGGAGTGGGGTGCCATTGCCTTCTTCAAGAAAAAACATCTACTTTTTCTTTAGTGACTATGCCAAAGCCTTTGACTGTGTGCATCACAACAAACTGTGGAAAATTCTTCAAGAGATGGAATACCAGACCACCTGACCTGCCTCCTGAGAAATCTGTATGCAGGTCAAGAAGCAACAGTTAGAGCTGGACATGGAACATCGGACTGGTTCCAAATAGGGAAAGGAGTACATCAAGGCTGTATATTGTCACCCTGCTTATTTAACTTATATGCAGAGTACATCATGCTAAATGCCAGGCTGGATGAAGCACAAGCTGGAATTAAGATTGCTGGGAGAAATATCAGTAACTTCAGATATGCAGATGACACCACCCTTATGGCAGAAAGCAAAGAACTAAAGAGCCTCTTGATGAAACTGAAAGAGGAGAGTGAAAAAATTGGCTTAAAACTCAGCATTCAGAAAACTAAGATCATGGCATCTGGTCCCATCACTTCATGGCAAATAGATGGAGAAACAATGGAAACAGTGACAGACTTTATTTTTCTGCAGATGGTGACTGCAGCCATGAAATTAAAAGACGCTTGCTCCTTGGAAGAAAAGCTGTGACCAACCTAGACAGCATATGAAAAAGCAGAGATATTACTTTGCCAACAAAGGTCCATCTGGTCAGAGCTATGGTTTTTCCAGTAGTCATGTATGGATGTGAGAGTTGGCCTATAAAGAAAGCTGAGCACTGAAGAATGGATGCTTTTGAACTGTGGTGTTGGAGAAGACTCTTGAGAGTCCCTTGGACTGCAAAGAGATCCAACCAGTCCAGGAAATCAATCACGACTGAATAAAGGAAATCAATCCTGACTATTCATTGGAAGGACTGATGCTGAAGCTGAAACTCCAATACTTTGGCCACCTGATGGGAAGAACTGACTCATTTGAAAAGACCCTGATGCTGGGAAAGATTGAAGGTGGGAGGAGAAGGGGATGACAGAGGATGAGATAGTTGGATGGTATCACTGACTCAATGGACATGAGTTTGAGTAAGCTCCGGGATTTGGTGATGGACAGGGAAGCCTGGCGTGCTGCAGTCAGTGGGGTCGCAAAGACTCAGACATGACTGAGTGACTGAACTGACTGAAACTGAAAGCTCCCACCAGTGGGTGGTGGCCCAATTCCATATAAAGAAACTTTTAAGGAAAGAAAATGTAAATGAGGAAGCTTTCAGATAAACTGTTAAGAATGATTTTGCTTTAGAAATATGTCTAAAATATTCTCTCCAGATTGTTGTAACTTGAAATTCTAGAGTTATACTAAATTAAGTGAGGAAAGTTTATTGAATAGCTGGGTCATTTCCAAATAAGATACCGAAACATTAATTACTGAATATTGGCTTCCTCTTACAGAGAAACTAAAGGTATTTGGGCATCCCTCTTGGTTCAGTGGTAAGGAATCTGGCTACAATGCAGGAACCACAGGAGAGGCAATTTCAATCCCTAGGTCAGGAAGATCCCCCAGAGGAAGGCATGGAAACCCACTCCAGTATTCTTGCCTGGAGAATCTCATGGACAGAGGAGCCTGATGGGCTACAGTTCATCGATCGCAGAGTCGGACACCACTGACGCGACTTAGCACACGTGCAATACTGTTCTTTACATCATCAGACTTCCCTTTCACCACCAGGCACATCCCTGGTGCTTTGACGCAGCCCCTTCATTCTTTCTGGAGTTATTTCTCTGTTCCTCCACTGGGGCATATGGGACACCTTCCAACCTGGGGTGCTCATCTTCCAGTGTCATTTCTTTTAGCCTCTTCATACTGTTCATGGGACTCTCAAGGCAAGAATACTGGAGTGGTTTGCCATCCCTTCTCCAGAGAACTCTCCATTATGACCCGTCCATCCATGGCATGGCTCATAGCTTCATGGGGTTGCACAAGGCTGTGGTCCATGTGATCATTTTGGTTAGCTTTCCGTGATTATAGTTTTCATTCTGGAGTCTGTGGATTGTAGTTCTTGCTTCTTCTGTCTGATGGATGAGGATAAGAGGCTTGTGCAAGCTTCCTGATGGGAGGGACTGACTAAGGGGAAAACTGGGTCTCACTCAGTAAATTTTTAATCCAGTTGTCTGCTGTACTCCTTCCCTGTTTGTTGTTTGGCCTGAGGCAACCCAATCCTAGGGTCTACAAGCTCTTGTTGTTTTGTTGTTGTTTAGACTCTTTTCGACCCCATGGACTGCAGCACACCAGGATTCCCTGTCCTTCTCTATCTTCCAGAGTTTGCTCAGATTCATGCCTACAGGCTCTATGGGAGGGCTGTTGGCAACCTCCAAGAGGACTTATGCCAGCCTCCCAAGACTGCTGCTGCTGGTGCCCTTGGCCCTGCAGCAGGCGACAGCTGACCCATGCCTCCACAGGAGACCCTCAAACACTCACAGGCAGGTCGGGCTCAGTCTGTTGTGGGTCACTGCACCTTTCCTCAGAGAAAATGAAGAAAGAGCATTAAGGTATGTGCAAAGGCCCTGAGATTACAGAGAGATTCCTCCATTCTAAGAACTAAAAGAAGGCCACGGTGCTAAAGCACAAACACAGAAGGAAACAAAGGGTGGCAGAGGCCAGATGGCTCAAGACTTTACAGGCCGTATTAGCCAACAGGAGATTTTTCATTTATTTTGGGTTGGGCTTCGTTGCTGCACGGGCTTCTCATCTCGGTGACTTCTCTCTTTGCAGAGCACAGGCTCTAGAGTATTTGGGCTTCAGTAGTTACAGAACATAGATTTGGTTGCCCCACCACATGTGTGATCTCCCCAGACCAGGCTTGAACCCATGTCCCCTGTATTGGCAGGCATATTCGTAACCACTGGACCACCAGGCAAGTCCAGCAATAAGACATTTTTTATTTCAAGACAATGGGGGGAGACTCGGAAAAACCTGGAACATTTTAAGGCTCGTTTTACCATGTTTTGCATTTTCCAAAGATGACTGCTGCAAGTGGGCAACATTAGAGAGGGGTGAGGGAAGAGTGGGCAGTGTTACACGCCTGATGCATTTAGAGCATTTGGCCCAGTTTCTGGCACAGAGGAGGCATGCAGTGATGAAATTGATATTATTACCCCATCACCCAACCTCCCCACCTCCCGAGTGGGAAGTGAAAAGACACCACCTTGGCCCCACAGGCCAACCTAGCTTGTTACTGCAGGACCCAAAGTCTGCTCACTGTTAGGAATAGCAGTTTTAATAGGTAACTGGTGGGGTATCAGGTCCTGGTGCCTGTGCATTCAGAAGGGAGCCTGGGGGGATAACTGGTCGCTGGAAAATACTCCTGCTCTCACCTACCCTACACCCATTAACTGGGAGAACAGAGGGGTCAGTCCAAGCCAGAACATGTCAGAGGTGATGACAATAGTCGGGAGTGCCTGGGCTAAGGACTGGGGGAACACAGAGGGCAGAGAAGGAGCCAGGGAACAAGAAAGAGCAGAGTGCAGAGGGGAGAGGATGGCAGGTCTATTTGCAGGTCAAATGGCTCTGCAGCAGCTCCTTTGACACGTCTGTTCCCATCTCCCCAGAAGGAGCAAGCCCTTCTCCAGCCCTGATTCCCGCTGCCTTTCTCCCTCACTTGCCAGCTTCCTGAACACGTGCAGTCTGCACTTTCCCCACCCACTTCTCTCTGGCTTCCGTCCCCATCACTCTGCAGAATTCCCTCTAGCAAAAGTCCCCAGGGACCTGACCAGCCTCTCTGACACTAGGTTTCCTCCTCTGCCCGCCCTGTCTGTGCTTTCTCCTCCAAGAGCATCTTTCTGATCTGCTTCCTAAAACGTCAGTGCTCCTGAAAGCTCTGCCTGGACCATCATCTTTTCTCACTCCACACACTCTCCCAAAGCCACCTGGTCCACTCCAGTGGCTCCCACCACCTCCTTGGGGCTGGGAACCCCCAAAGTACCTCCCCAGCTATTGCTGCCAGCTGCTGGCTATGAACAGTCCACGTGATCGCCCTCCACACCCAGTACGTGGAACCCTGAACCCACTAACTCCCGAATATCCGGGAAGAACCTCCCCATCATCTTCCCCTCCCCACCTCCAACAACCTGCTCTCCTCCTGTGAACTGTTTTTTTTAACTGGCCTCACATGCCTCTTCTCTCGCACAGAGGGAGCTTTCTACACATACAAGCATCATTGTTTACAGATTCCATATGGGTGAGTTCATCGAGTCACTAAAATTTACTTGTTTAACCCCAAAATCAATGCCTTCGCTGTCACCTGTGGACAGGCACAGGGCAGTGGAATGCTTGAGTTGCCTGATGTGCAAGGTCCCAGCTGAGGCTGAACAAGCAGATGCTTTGCCTTCCACTTTCAGCTGATACTGTAAACAAATGTCCCATGGGAGGTCAATTGGTTGCTATTTTTTCACATTTTTGGGCTTGTGGAGGTGATTCTGCTGTTTAAACTGGCCCCCAAGTGTGGCACTGAAGTTGTCTGGTATTCCCAAGCACAGGAAGGTTGTGGCGGGCCTTGGGGAGAAAATACCAGTGTTAGATGAGTTTTGTTCGGGGATATTTGGGTCCAGTGGTTAAGACACTGTGCTTCCGCTGCAAGGAGGCACAGGTTCAATCCCTGGTTGGGGAACTAAGACCCTGCATGCCAAGGCCAAAAATAAAAAAAGGATAGAAGAATGAGCTTTGTTCAGGAGTGAGTTATAGTGCTGTTGGCTGTGAGTTCAACATTAATGATTCCACACTATATATAAGTAAGGTATGTTTCAAGAGAAACACACATAAAACATGGTTATGTATTGATCAGTTGATAAAAATGTCATGGTCAGAGGCTCGTAGGAACCATCCCCTACATTTCCCCTGCTGAAGTCTCTGGATTTGCTAATTCAGTGTTTGTAGTGACTTACAGAACATCACTACCATGGAGAATGAGAACTGACCATACTCATCGGATCACGTAGCCTCCTTCCTTCCCTGAGGCCTCCCTCTGCACAGGAGATAATCCAGACCACTTAGCAGAGTGTTTCAGATCTTTCTTGGTCCAGAACATCCTTGCTTTTTAGCGCCACCACTGATAGGGCCCACATGGGGTCTTATTGATAAGATGGTTCGTTATGTCGACTTCGCAAGCAAGCAAAGAATAAATCACAGTGATCTGAGACTGACCAAATTGCTCAAATGGCATCCTGTTATCTCACTGGCGCCTATCTTCTCAAAACTGCGAGATCACCAGATTCTAGACCTCTGGCTACGTGACATCCTTCCAGAGAGCTTTTCATGGGTGGAGTCTAAGGACTCTGTCAGAAAGGGAGGACACTGGTTCTCCTTAAGAGCCAGTCACCCTCTCTCTTCCCTCTAATAAATTTCCTTTTCTTGTCTGACTGCCCTGCTCATTCTCTTTTTCTCTGCACTCGCCTTACACCCACCACTCCCTCCTCCAACCCACTCTCCAAAGCTTTTCCATCATCTTTCACTGCAGGCTCTAAGCCCTCTGCCTCAAAGGCCTTTCCTCCTTGTTGCCTCTTGATGAATTCCTACACGTCTTTCAAGACCCAGCTTACATGTCACCTTGTCTGGGTCTTCCTCTGGCAGAACTTGACACTCCCTCTCTGTTCCATGTCTCTTTGGCTCTGATCACAGTGTCATATCCAATCTAGTCACGTGTCTCCTCTCTCCTGTACTCGGTGATAGCTTGGAGGAAGAATGCAGAGGGGGTAGTTGTGTGTGTCTCTCTCTTTGCAGAGTGCATGCGCTTCACACATCATTCATTCCATAAACATAAACGGAGGCCTAACATGGTACCTAACAGGCCCCGTACTAGGCGTCCAGGGGCCAGCGCTGCCCCACGCATGTGTAGCACTGGGCCCACAGTGTGGCCTGTGTGTAAGAGCGTGTGCGTGTGGGATGTGCCACACTTGCTGTGGACCTGCAGTGTTTGTGGCTCTCGGACACATTGTCCATTGAATTCAGGCCCAAGTGACCTGCTGATAAAGAACATCTTAGAAGCTAACCCAACAGGCTGCATCCAGGCACTAAAGAGAAGCCCTCCAGGGAATGCCCTGCCTATCCTCCCCACTCACGGGCACTGCCTGACCCAGGTTCTGTCTTTTTGTCCAAAGACATCATCTATCCCGTGAGATTTTATCTGGTGAGCCGTCTGTCTCCCATCCTTTCTCTGCCTTCCTTCATCTCAGGGAGAGGAGGTTAGAAGCAGGGAAAGATGGGGGGAAGCCGTATGGGGACCCACCACATGCCAGGCGTGTGCAGGCAGCTCACACGCCAGAGGCAGTGGCAGGAAAGGCCTCCTCTGTGCCAGGCACTGTCTGGCACTGTGCCTCTGTTGGCTGGGCTAATCCTCGTGCCAACCCTCTTAGGTAGGTGGTGCTACCGTCGCACTGCACAGACAGGGAACTGATGCCCAGCAGGGAGAGGCAGTGGCCAGGCCGGATTCAGGCCACAAAGCCACCACCCTGCACTGCACATGCTGTCCTCACAGGGCACACCTCACGGGCACAAGATGTCTCATTGTACACCCAAGAAACAGACCTGAATACACCAGAGGTGAGATTCAAGTCCAGGGTTGTGAGATTCGAGATCCAGGGCTGGACCCATATGTAGCGGTGCTTGAGCTCCAGCTGTAGGGGAGTGAGACCCAGATGCAGATGTCCCCTGCCGTCAGGCACTTCCTTCATCTGCCTGCCCCATTAGACAGGGAGGCACCTGCTCTGGACAGGACTTGCCCACCCCAAGTCCCTTCTACTGGAGCTCCACACATCCTTATACCTGTGTGTCTCTGGGCCCATCTGTGTGCCGGGGGTGCTAGTGGTAAAGAACCCACCTGCCAACGCAGGAGACACAAGAGACGTTAGTTCAGTCCCTGGGTTGGGAAGATCCCCTGGAGGAGGAGGGCGTGGCAACCCACTCCAGTGTTCTTGCCTGGAGAGTCCCATGGACAGAAGAGCCTGGCGGGCTGCAGTCCATGGGGTCACAAAGAGTCAGACACGACTGAAGAGACTGAGCCCACACCCAAGTAGGGAGACCCTGCCAACCGCTCCTGATCCTCTCTTTATCCGTGTAACCTAGCGCCAAACACAGCGCCTGGCTCAGAGCCAAATCTCAGGAATGATTCTTGAATTTAAAGAATGGGGTAGAGAGTAGCTCCTCAGGGCCGGGGTGGAGGGTGAAGGACAGGCAGCTGCTCAGGGGTTGGGGAGGGGCTCGGTGTACATATTTTGGGGAGAGATGGGGCTGTGTATGTAGGGGAGAGGCTGATTTTCTGTGTAAGCCCTTATGCGCTCAGTGTCAGGGTGCAAAGACTGAACTAGATTCCAGCAGCAGTGGGAGCCTGGGCCTCGCGACTGTTCCCTGACATCTGTGCAGTCGTAAGAGGCTGTGCAGCTGGTGCTGGACTTATCAGCTGGTAATTAAGGCCAAGTGGGTGAGTTCCTGAGAGTCTGGAGCTGATCTGTGTTGCGTCTTGCTAACGACAAGCCCCTAAAAAATGTCTATTGGTGAGGACTGATTTGTTCATTCAACGGGTGAGTCCCACCTGGAACAAGTTCAACTATTTCAATGCCATCTGATGATAATGTGAAAGCTCAGGGCCGTGGAAGCCCTGAGATGAGGCCCTAAGCCATCTGGGGCTGCACAATCGGGGAAAGCTTCTTGGAAGAGTAGGCCAGGCAAGGAGAAAGATGACGGAAAGGCATTCAGGTGGGGGCTATAGATAGGCAAAAGCATGTGGGATGGAGACAGAATTTCGGACTCAGTTCCACAGGTCACTGAAGCCGTGAGAACGAAAGGCCCTGAAGAGTAACTGGAGAGGGAAGAGAGTCTGGAGCAGCCCACAGAGTCCCAGGAAGAATCAGAAGGAATTTCTGGAGAAGACAGGCCTTGGCTCCTCCCACACAAGGCCAGGGATGGGAAGACAAGCTGGGGGTCAGAGTGGACCTGTGGTTGTCCCCAAGAGGATGCCAGGATTTTTAGGCTGAGCGCCCTAAAAGGAGGGCAACCGTAAGTCTCCTGGGCCTCAGGAGAGGCAGTCCTGGGAGGCTGGGGCCCAGCCAATGGCAGTTCCCAGCCCAGCTGCTCCTCCTCCTGGCCCGAGGCACACCCAGGCTGCCTGCCGAAATCTGCGGGCTCTGTCCTAGGTTTTCCCAAACACCCTCCCTGGTTCTGACATGAGTGCCGGCTGCCCGCCGAGTTGGAGTGCTGGCGGCCAGGACCCGGTGCCCAGAGAGCCCTGAGGAGTAGTCGCTCAGGTAAGGCCAAAGGCCATCTGTGTCCAGAGGTGCCCTCCGCACACCTGGCACACCCAGATGTGGGAAGACTTCGCTGACTGCTAGTCAGGGGAGTGGCCGGGGCACATGGCCATCCTGACGGTGGAGAAGGGAAGGGCGCCTCCCGCCCCTGCTCTGGGTTCTCCCCCTTTCTCCTCAGCTGTGAGCAGAGGTAGGAGCCAGGGACTGAAGGGGAGAGGGGCTCACAGAGGGGCCAGGAGCTGAGCAGGTGGGGCATCCCTGCCTGGGCCTGCGAAACCCCGCCCCCTCTCTGGGTTGGGCTGGGCAGGGAGCCCCTGGGCTGGAGCCTCCTCAGATGCTCCCTGAGAAGCTGCCAGGGGTTCCGCCCACCTCAGGCAGGACTGAGCAGAGACCGACGGGTGATTCAGAGCAGGGGCCCCACGTTCAAGTTGTAGGTGGTATAGACAGGACAGCAGACAGGGTAGGGGGCAGAGTCACTCCAGCCTCCCTCCCTGTGGATCTGTGGGGCTGGGGCAGGGACTGCGCACAGCAGGCAGCTTCCCAAAACCTGAGGAAAGGGGCCCAGACCCAGAGCGTGGTCCATGAAGCTAGCCTGCCTGGGTTCAAATCCCAGCTCTGCTGCTTACCATCTGTGTCACTGTGGGCAAATGGACTAAGCTCTTTGTGCTCCACTTTCCGCATCTGTAAATGGGGAATAAAACCTGTACCCTTTTGTACAGTTGCTGTACTGATTCATGCCAAGTGCTCAGATAATCTGGGGGGCGGGGCGTGGAGGGGAGAACAGCATTGTGACCTCCGATATGGAGCAGACTTGGAAATGGCAGCAGGAACCCCTTAAAGCGGGAGGCTGTGCAGACAGGCTCCCTGAGGTTCTGGGGAGCCCAGGGGGCTAAGACCATGCTGCATGCATCAGTGGACCCCCCAGGAACCAGACAGAGCTTCCAAGAGCACACACAGGCACTCCTCACTCTGAACCATAGTCACGGTGCCTAATTGGAGATAAATTGGATTCCTATGTGTTCACAAACTCACCAGTAGAACTGACCAGAGTGGCATTGCTCATTTTGGTGTCTTGACAAGGCTGTCCCACAAGATGACAAAAAAAAAGTTTCTGTGATCAGAAGAGTTGGTGCAGTGCTACCTATTCTGACCCCTTATTCATAATGTGAATGTATTCACAGGGTCAAGCAAAGGGACCTGTTTAACTTTGCACTGAACACAGTGCTTGCCTACCTTTCTTAAACATGGAATCCTTCTCCTGGCTTCTGTTGCCAGGCCACTGAGCAGCATTCCATGGAATGCCAGTTTGGGAAGCACAACAACACGAGGCTCCTCTATGAAGCCTAACATACAAAGAGAATCAATGTTCCCTCCTTTTTTTTAGCTGGTTTGCCATTGGCCTTGCTTCAGATGCATCACACATGAGCAGGACAACTGTCTGGATATTTCTAATGTTAGACCAGATGGGAGTTTGGGGACAAAGTTCCAACCTTCTCTTTAGCCCCATCTCCCAAGCCGAGTAAAAGGCACAGAACAGGTTCCCTTTGGGAGGAGGCTGCCTAAAGGGAGAGAGCCGTGTTCAGAAAGGAAAAAAAAGTCATTCCAAAATCTGGACCACTGAGGAGGGGGAAGGGTCAGGGTTAGGACAGACAGGGAAGGTAGCATTAGCCACCCCCTTAAGCCCTGGGAGGAGCAGGTGGCTTTGCTTACTTTTATGGGGGAGAGTTGGTTCTGGGCTGAATTACCTGTGCTCCAGGCCCACCTCTGCACCTGATCAGCTGTGACCCTGCATAACCCCTCTGAACCTTGGTTCCCCCGTCTGTAAAGGGGACGAGGATAGAGCCCAGCTCTGCCATGGCCATGAGGATCAGAGTTAATGACCCGGTTCTATAAACCAGGAGAGGGAGTGCTCTCTAAACGTGGGAAATGACCATCATCCTCTCTCCGCAGTAGCCGCCAACGCCGGGGGCCACCATGAACTGGGGGATCTTCGAGGGGCTCCTGAGCGGGGCCAACAAGTACTCCACAGCCTTCGGGCGTGTCTGGCTGTCCCTGGTCTTCATCTTCCGCGTGCTGGTGTACCTGGTGACAGCCGAGCGAGTGTGGAGCGATGACCACAAGGACTTCGACTGCGACACTCGCCAGCCGGGCTGCTCCAACGTGTGCTTCGACGAGTTCTTCCCCGTATCCCACGTGCGCCTCTGGGCCCTGCAGCTCATCCTGGTCACGTGCCCCTCGCTGCTTGTGGTCATGCACGTGGCCTACCGCCAGGCCCGGGAGAAGAAGCACCAAGAGGCCATTGGGAAGGACGGCGGGCGCCTCTACCTGGACCCCGGTAAGAAGCGGGGAGGGCTCTGGTGGACATACGTCTGCAGCCTGGTGTTCAAGGCCGGTGTGGATGCCACCTTCCTCTACGTGTTCCACTCCATCTACCCCAGATACACCCTCCCCCGAGTGGTCAAGTGCCAAGTGGCCCCGTGTCCCAACGTGGTGGACTGCTTCATCTCCAAGCCCGAGGAAAAGAACATCTTCACTCTCTTCATGGTGATCACGGCCCTCGTCTGCATCATCCTCAACCTGGTGGAGCTGGCCTACCTGGTGAGCAAGAGATGCCGGGAGTGCCTGGAGGCCAGGAAAGCCCGGTCTGAGAGCCTGGACCACCGCCTGGACTGGGTCACCTCTTCTTCCAAACAGGGCGATCTCCTCTCAGGCGACCTCATCTTTCTGGACTCAGATGTTCCCCCTCCACTCTTACCAGACCACCCTCAAGACCACGTGAAGAAAACCATGCTGTGAGGGGCTGCCTGATCAGGCCTGGGTTGGAAGGACCCGGGAGCCAAGGTGCAGCCTTGGGGGTGGGGGTGCTGAGCTGAGAGTAGGGGCAGACAAGAGGGAGAGTCAGGCGGCCTGGGTTCAAATCCTTTCTCCCCAAGTTCCTGCCACCTGCACCAGCTGTGTGACCCTACGCGAGTTACCACCTGGAGCTGAACCTCGGTTTCCTTTTGTGTACAATGGAGATGATGAGCCCTGCTGAGCAAGGCCGGCGCTATGAGGAGGGCTTTAATAAGAGAATATACACGCACATGCCTCCAAAGTGTGGGGTCCACGGTCAGGGCTTAATAAAATTCAGTTCATTCACTGATTCAAGGAGACCTTTGCTCCTTCAACCTTGGTGAGCTTTATTGACTCCTTTCATCAACTTTTCGGCCCCTGCACAGGCTGCACTTGATCTAGCCAGGTAAGGACTGACGTGACTTAGCAGCAGCAGCAGCAAGAGGACCCCCAGCACTCCTGGGGGGTCATGCTCCTTGCTCTGGGTCAAGTCTAGCCTTTATCCCCAGTTGCAGTTTTTAAGCCCATGGGTTGTCTGCAAAGAGAATAAAGCTTAGTGAATAAGCAGTTGTGTGTCTCAGGGGAAAGTTCATGGACTTCTAGTCATAACATTTGACTTTGAACCCAAGTTCCACTGGGACTCTGGGAGAGCAACTGCAGCTCCTCTCCAAAGTGGGTTAATAATATCGAGCCGGTGGGATGGCTGTGAGGTGGGATGAGCTCCCGGCTTCAGACGAGGTTAACCGGCTGTAAAAGGCCGCATAAATGTTAATCACTGGTATTAGGAAGTGCTCTATAAATGCTTGTGGGAAACGAGACAGAGGAGCCCCTCCCTGGCTGCATATTAACCTTCCCTATCCCAGGCTCAAGGCCTGTCTGCAGCCCCTGCCGGGTCAGGCTTTTATTTCCCCGAAGCCCAGGCCCATGGAGGGTGGACTGGGAGGCTGTGCCTGGTCCCATGCCAGCTGGAGAATTTCATGCTGCAATCTGCATTCCTTGTCTCCACCTGGGCAGCGGTGCCATACCGAGAGGAACGGAGGGTGGGTGGATGGGTAGGCCCTCCCACCCCCACATGTCTCACCACCACTCAGATACGTCCTGCCAGAAGCAGGGAGCAGGAAGAGGGGCAGTGCAATCCTGGGCTGAATCAAGATTGCCCCTTTCCATAGATGTGAGCTGCTGAGGGTCTCACCACCAGGCTTCCAGAGAAATGGGTAGGAGAGAGGCCTAGGGACAAGAGGATGGGGACATTTAGGCAACGGTGTGGGAGGCAGGGGCAGGAAAAATGCCATTTGGTGCTAACCTGGGCCCAAGCATGAACATACCAGGCTCCGGTGCCTGCTCAGGCAGTTTCACCCGTATACCTGTCAGCACGGCAAGCCAGACCCCGCCATACCCACTGAGCTGCAGAGAAGGCGTGGGCCAGCGGAGAAGAGCCACAGGTGTTTGCCCTGAACACATGCCCGGGAAGTCCGCCCACCTGTCTGCCTGCCCACCCAGTCACTCCCGTTTGGCTCACTAGTTCGGAAAGCCCCACCCAGCAGGGGAGTGAGAAACAAAAGCTGCCTCCCGGAGGTCCCCAGGCAGACGGGCAGACACGCCAGCCCAGGGCCAGGAGAGCAGCTGCTAGAACCAAGCAAGGTGAGGACCAAATCGGGCAGGAGACTGAGCTGGGAGGCAGAGATCAGGTGGGCTGAGGATCCCAGGGGACCGAGGGTGGTGGGTTGGGCTTTGGGAGATGTAGGGGCAGACAGGATCTCTGGAGAAACTCCAGGGAAGCCTGAAGGAAGGGGAAGGACTGTCCTGCCAGACCAGAGGGAAGACAGGAGACTGGAGATGAGATAAAGTAAGAGGTGGGATGAGGAAGTTTCACTGGGTTGAGCACACACAGAACACACAAATGTCTACTGTGTGTTCCCTGGTCCAGGCTCGGTACTGAGTCCTAGGGAATCAGAGATGAATGAGATATAGAGGCTGCCCTCCAGCAGCTGCCAGTCTGGCATGCAAAACAGGTAAACAGACCATTTACGTACCCGTGAGGCACTCTGCCAGGACAGATGGAGGAGGGTGCTCAGAAAATGTCCCAAAGGCACCAGGTCTGAAGATGGCTGATTCCTGAGTCGGGGCAGGGCAGGGGCCAGAGGCAGAGTAGGACAAGATGGCACTCCAGCTAAGGGGTGTGGAGGATGGAGCACGCAGGACATGGCCTGAATGACACAATGGCCCACATGGGCAGCAAACAGCCAGCAAGCGGACGGAGAAGGAAGGTGTCTCTGAAAGTAAAGGTAGATAGATGGCGGGGGGAGGACCATGCCAGAATCTTGCCTCTGTCCCTTCCCCAATGCCTCCCAAAGGCTGGAATGGTTAGAATTCCAGAGAACCCACTGGGGTGAGGACAGTCAGCCCTCAGGCCCAACGCCGAAACAGGAGGTGGCAGGATGATACCAAGCCACCGTGATTCCAAAGAGCCTGTTTGCTTTGTAAGGGAATGTCGGGTGGGGGATGTCCTGGAGCCAGAAAGAAGATGAGGGTAGATATTATCTGAGGTCTGCACAGGGCCTGGCTCAAGCCGGTGCTCACTTGGAGAAAGTTGAAGAGTAAAGATACATTTCCCTCAGACTTCCCCGGTGGTCCAGAGGTTAAGACCCCAGGCTTCCACTGCAGGGGGCATGGGTTCAGTCCCTGACTGGAGAAGTTCTGCATGCTGTATGGTGTGACAAAAAAAAGAAAAAAAACAGATACACATCCCGCCCCTCCTGCCCGGTCCAGCCCGGCAGCCCGGCAGCTGGCCAAACAGTGGATCATCCAATCCACACTTTTTTACTGTTTCTTTAGAAGTTAGGTGACATGTAGACACGTAGAGCTGAAGGCTGGAGTCAGCAAGGTTGGTAGGCACATCATTACAGGATGATTACCCTTCACGTGCACCTATTACTCTATAGAATGAAATATGTCCTGACTTTGGAACTGGAAGATGGAAGCTCAAGACCAGCTCTACCACTTCCAGCCATCCGCCTTGGGCGGGTGCCTCTCGGGGCTTTAGCTCCCTCCCTCTGAATCTAGGACAATGGCAATCCCTACCCCACCAAGTCATGGCCAGTGTGGACATGATAACACGATGGTTGTGAAATCATGTGCCCATCACGCCCTTAATGAAGGTGCCCATTTCCAGGTTCTTCCAGCCCTGTGACGCCAGGGGCCAAGATCGTCCACTCAGGGAAGCCAGGCCGGGGTCAGCATGAATTGGGCGTTCCTGAGGGACGTGCTGAGCGGGGTCAACAAGTACTCCACAGCGCTGGGCCGCATCTGGCTGTCCGTGGTCTTCATCTTCCGCGTGCTGGTCTACGTGGTGGCGGCCGAGGAGGTGTGGGACGACGAGCAGAAGGACTTCATCTGCAACACCAAGCAGCCAGGCTGCCCCAACGTCTGCTATGACCAATTCTTCCCCGTGTCTCACGTGCGCCTCTGGGCCCTGCAGCTCATCCTGGTCACGTGCCCCTCACTCCTCGTGGTCATGCACGTGGCCTACCGCCAGGAGCGGGAGCGGAAGCACCGCCGGAAGCACGGGCCCCACGCGCCCTCCCTGTATGACAACCCAGACAAGAAGCGGGGTGGGCTCTGGTGGACCTACCTGCTGAGCCTCCTCTTCAAGGCAGCTGTTGACGTGAGCTTCCTCTACATCTTCCATCGCCTCTATAAGGACTATGACATGCCGCGGGTGGTGGCCTGCTCCGAGTCGCCCTGCCCCAACACCGTGGACTGCTACATCTCCCGGCCCACAGAGAAGAAGATCTTCACCTACTTCATGGTGGCCACGGCTGTCCTCTGCATCCTCCTCAACCTCGGTGAGGTCTCCTACCTGGTGGGCAAGAGATGCCTGGAGATCCTTGGCCCCAGACCCCGGGGGTCTCGGCGCCGGGCTCGCCTGCTGGAGGCGTGTCCACCATATGCCCTCTCCCCGGGGGAGCACCCCCAAGATGGGAACTCTGTCCTAATGAAGGCTGAAATGACCACGGTTGATGCAGCTGGGTTTCCATAACTGGTGAGGTCAGCAGCTGAGACCACCAGAGCCTCTGCCTGCTCCAGAAAGCCACCACAGGGCAGGTGGGGAAGGCAGGTGTGGAGCTCCAGACGCCGACCCAGGGACCAATGCTGGGAAGCAGTTTGGTTTCTGGGTCCTGAGCCCCGGGGGAGGCAGGTTGATAGCTGATGGGGACTTTAGTATATGGAAATAGGGTATGTCAAGTCCTTAATAGATATGATTTTCTCAGTACTTTGCAGATTGGGGACAAGGAGGGATGGGAAGGAAAGCGGGGGGGGGGGTCACGATGGACCTTGGAGAGGCGGCCAAGACCACTCAGTGGGCATCTGAGTCCTGGAACCTCAGATCCAGGTTTACCCATCACACACACACACCCACACGCACACACACACACACTCCCACCACACACTCCATAGAGCATGCCCCCACGAGGTGGTGGGAAGCCCAGAGGTTGATCCAGTGGTCTCTGGACTCTGCAACCAGCTGGTCAAAGCAGGAGGAGAGATCCTAGGAGACCCTGTGCCAGTAAGAGTTGGTGCCCCTCAGCTAAGTGCCCATGGCTCCCCCATCCAGGCCTCTCTAACCCTGCCCAGCACAGGTACCCAGGGGTGAGTCCTTCAAAGGATGAGGGGGAAGGCCTGGTGTGGGTGGGACAGCGCTGAGAGGGAGTCCGGGATGGGGCGTCTGCCTGTGTGTTTAAGAGGCCCATCCCCACGGGCCAGGACCCATGGAGCGCCTCCAAGCTGACAGGTTCTTCACAGATCCTTAAGGCTGAGGGACTTCTCTTTACTGAATACACAATCCTTCCACCCTACACACACCACTCAGATCTCAACAGCTCCTGCAATGAGCTGGACTAGCTCGAGTCCCAGCACCCACACCAGTCTGACTCATGGGACAACCCTCTGGGAGACCCCCAGGCACCTCCCATTCAGCAACCCCTAAGCTTACCATGTCATCTTTCCCCAAACCTGCTCTCCTCAAGCATCACCGCCCACCCACCCCCTAACACCCCACCATAAACAACACTGCCACCCACCCAGTTGTCTGAGCCAGGAACGGGTCTGGTGGCATCCTCCGCCCCTCCCCACCTCCCAGCCCCTCAAGGCCCACATCTCAGTGTGGCACAAAATCCCACTAATTTCAGCCCCTGAAAGTTTCCCGAGTCTGCCTCTCCTCTCCCACCCCATAGCCGTATCCCTCCCACTGGGCCTCTCCCCCTGCCCTCCTTTACAAGGACAGAGTGGTTGTGTACAAATCTGGCAACAACACTCCTCCGGCTGTGAAAGTCCCTCCACTACGACCACCATCCCCACTGCCCTCCACCAGGCCCTGTTGACCTCCCCAGCCTCACAACACCCTCTCCTCTCTCCTGAAAAGTGAAAGTCTTACTCACTCACTTGTGTCCCACTCTTTGTGATCCCATGAACTGTAGCCCACCAAGCTCCTCTCTCCATGGAATTCTCCAGGCAAGAATACTGGAGTGAGTAGCGATTCCCTTCTCCAGGGGATCTTCCTGACACAGGGATCAAACCCGGGTCTCCAGCATAGCAGGCAGATTCTTCACCGTCTGAGCCACCAGGGAAGCCCCCTTTCTCCTGGTACCACCAATAACATACCAAAGGGCTTGAGGATCCTCAACCAGACACGTCACGCTGGGTCGTGCCTCCAGCCTTCAGACATGCTGTTCCCTTGGCCTGGAATGCGCTTCCTCCCTCCTCTAGGACACTTCCTCAAACCCCAGACAGCCTTGACCTCCTCCGTGTGCCAGCCACTCTACCCAAACTAGAGGGGTCCGTTCTCCCCATCTGTCTGTGAGCCCTTTACACATGGGATGCTGAGTCGTTCAGCTCCCCAGCTGCCTTCAATAAATGTTTGTTAAATGACTAAATGGTCTATGAGCTGCTTGACACAAGGGACCATGTCGCATTTATCTGAATCTGAATCCTCCACCACAACTGGCCCAGGGAGTTCAGCGAAGTGTTTCCTTGTTTGTGTGTTTTGTTGGTGGTGTTTTAATTAATCCAGCCTACAACATATTTTGGCCACCTGATGTAAAGAACTGACTCATTGGAAAAGACCCTGATACTGGGAAAGATTGAAGGTAGGAGAAGGGGATGACAGGGGATGAGATGGTTGGATGGTATCACCGACTCCAAGGATATGAGTTTGACCAAGCTTCGAGAGTTGGTGATGGACAGGGAACCCTGGCGTCCTGCAGTCCATGGGGTTGCAAAGAGTCGAAAACAATTGAGCGACTGAACTGAACTGAAAGTTTGCTGTTGTTGTTTTTAAGTGTAACACTTTTTGAGAACATATTTTAAAAGCAGTCTAGGAACATTTAGGACAAAGAAATAATAAGGATACCATAATTAAATGAATTCAAGACATCCTTAGGGGTACAGTTTATACAGCCATCCCTTGATATCCATGGAAGATTGGTTCCATATCCTTTTTCCTTAATTAATTTTTATTGGCATATAGTTGCTTTACAATGCTGTGTTAGTTTCTACTGTAGAGCAAAGTAAACCAGTTATATGTATACATATTAATACATCCCCTCTTTTTGGATTTCCTTCCCATTTAGATCACCACAGTAGTGAGTAGAGTTGCCTGTGATATATAGTAGATTCTCATTAGATAGTGGTGTATATTTCAGAGAAGGCAATGGCACCCCACTCCAGTACTCTTGCCTGGAAAATCCCATGGATGGAGGAGCCCGGTAGACTGCAGTCCATGGGGTCACTGAGAATCGGACACGACTGAGCAACTTCACTTTCACTTTTCCCTTTCATGCATTGGAGAAGGAAATGGCAACCCACTCCAGTGTTCTTGCCTGGAGAATCCCAGGGACAGGGGAGCCTGGTGGGCTGCTGTCTATGGGGTCGCACAGAGTCGGACACGACTGAAGTGACTTAGCAGCAGCAGCAGCAGGGTATATTTGCCAGTCTCCCAGTTCAGCCTACCCCATCCCTTCCCTCAGCCTAAAGGTTTTTATGGGTGAGGAAACTTTGGCCTGGAGAGGAGACAAGAACTTCCAAGTCCAAAAGGATGAGCTGAATCTATGGGGGGCTAGGTCCCCCATGACCCTTGGAGAGCCTCCACGCCTACCCCTGATTATGGGACAAGATCAGAGAGTTACCCCCGTCTTAGGTCAGGGTCCCTGGAAGCAGGGCCAGTGGCAGGAGTTTGTGTGCGGGTGAGGAAGAACAAAGGAAGCAGGAGAGTGAGAGGGCGGAGCCGTGCAGGGTATGTGTTCTGGGAAACTCAGCCTTGGCCTGAGCCCCACGGCATGAGGGGACCTTTGGATCGTAAATCCCATCACAGAATTGTGCCCCCAGGGTAAAGAGCATCTGATTTTGGAACTCCCATAGCTGTCAGTCATTGGTTTCAGGCTTCCCCAAGCAGGAGGGCTGGTGGGGAAGGGTTGATGGGTCCCACTCGGTCAAGGTCAGTTCTCTGGGGGCAGCTATAAGCCATGAGTGGATGTCCCCCAGGAATGAGAGTGTGGGCGGGGCACCAAAACCATCCACTGACCACCCGACCCCAGGAAACAAGATGGCCCCCACCACCACGCCAGACCAGAGCTGTGACCACCCAACTGCAGAGAACAGGGCGGCCGTCTCAACCAGCTCAGAACCAGACGGCCCCACACTGCTCAGCCCAAGGCAGCTCCCACATGTAGACCCGCAGACCCGCCATAGACAACTCCCTGTGACACTCCAGGCTCCTTACTCCAGAAGCTTCCAGGTCCAACACAGGGCAAGAGCATCATAGAACCTTGACTAACCCCACACCAGGCCTTCTCATGGGCGCTCTTCCCAGAGGTCTTTAAGTCCCAAGCCACTGAGCCCGGTGGAGACGAGACACCACCTGACCAGCCAGAAGCCATCATTCTCTGTCCTTCCAGCGCCATGTTCCTGAAAACTCTTCCCTCCCTTTGGTCCTGCCATCTTTCTCCTCCACCTTCTGCCCACCCCCACAGCTGCACCTACTCTGGTTCACTAAAGACTGGAGCACGTGACTGTGACCTTCTGGTATTCTCTCACGGCCCACGGCCGCAGGGACCACTCGTGTGTCACTCTGCCCTTTTTATTCCAAGCCAGCCTCGTGGCCCCGGACCTCCTCCTCCACTGCATTTAGCCAGCCGCTCACAGGACCGCAATGCGGTCCTGGCTTCCCCCAGAACTGCTCCAGCTCTAGAATCTCCCATCCAGTTGAGGTCGGTAACTATTGACTGTTCACTTCAGTCAGGTGCACAGGATTTCTCTGGGAAGAATCAGGCAACAGTCCCTGACCTCATGGAGCTTACGTGCTACGAAGAGGATGGCTAATGAACTCCTGACATGCCCGGAAGCCGCGGGTAGGGGGCGGGGCCAGCAGTGGCTGGGGAAGAGGGAGGGGAATTCAGGCACCCAGGAAAAGCTTCCCCGGGACTTCTTAAACTGACCTAGAGAAAGAGGAAGATTTTGCTAAACACAGAGAGGAAGGCATTCCAGGCAGAGGGGAGAGTATATGAAAGCCTAGCACAGAGATCAAACTTCATGCCAAGGATCGGAAGGAACCCAGGTGGGCTGGATTCAGGCAAGCGGGCTCATAGTAGGCATCAGGCTGAAGTAGACAGCGGCTGGACGTGCAGCGCTTTCTCTAGCAGTCTTTGTTAATGATTTCAAACTTTATCCTAAAAACAATGAAAAGTTACTAGGGAGACTTTGCACATGTGATCTAATTTACAGGGTCTGGTCACAGTGCGGAGGGGCCAGGGCAGGGCTCTCTGTTTGAAGCCTGATGCAATAGTCCAAGTGAGAGAGAGCAGTGGCCTCAACCAGGGTGTGCACAGGGTGATGGAAAGAAACAGCTGGATCAAAGAAATGCTTACGAGACAGAATCAAAACGATGTGGTGACTTGGTTGGGTGTGGGGATCAGGAAGAGAGCGGAATCAAAGTGACACCCAAGTTTCTGGTTCTGGGTGGTGGTGCCACTTACCGAGCGCAGGAGTAGGTGTGCAGACAATGCTGATAACTTCTGTTTCAGATTTGTCGAGTTTGAAATGCAAATAAGATGTCTGGTCGCCCCCTCTCATTCACTGACCATATTACATCCTGGCTCACTGCTAAGACACTTATTATTGTTCACACCCAAAACCTTGACCGCTCACTTTCTGGACTTCCTTGTTTCCAACAATCTTTTTTCCTCCACCTGTCAAACCTCACCACATGCGTGCTCATAGCCTAGACCCCATTTGTAATGAGAACTGCACTGTCTCCTCTCTCTTGTCCCCCTCCAGCAATCTTTCTGCCACATCTACTGGTCAATAACCCCACTATCTCAATATCCATCACCCCCTTCACATCCCCACCTTCCCTCCTAACTCCAGTTAAATTCTCCGGGTGGCCCCTGTTCCAGAATATCTGGAGAATAATACCACTGGACTGCCTGGTTTCAGGCGCAACTTCTGGCCACAAAGCTCAAGTGGGCACTCCACATGTCTAAGAAATTCTGCATTTCCCTAAAACTTTAACCCTATTCTCCAAGATGACCTTATCATACCTCTCTTTGCCCAAACCTCGAGCTCCCATTCTCTTAATCCCCCATTTCAGCAGAGAGCCAGGCATCCTATGCCAATGGGCAATAGAAGCAGTAGGCAAGCACTGGCTCATCCCCGTCCACCAAGTCCGCCTTCTCCCCTTAACATGGATGAAGCATCGTGCTCCTGGTAGCCCCTGCTGCACGTGGGCACTGTCCCCCGTCACCTATCACCCACCCCTACCCCCGACTGTGTTCCACAGCTATTGCCTCACTATTCCTTCTCTGTAAATATATCTTATAACATTTCCCTCTCTCTTTTTTTAAAATATCCTTCTCCAGCTACTACCCCACTTACAAAAAAACAAAATCCTCTAAAAGTTGTCTGCACTTGACATCTCCACTTCCTCATCACTTTAGCTATTTCTATGAGGACTGCTCTTATCAAGATCATGAATGGCCAACACTGCTGCCAAATCCACTGGTCCTCCTGATCTTACTCCCTCAGCAACACTTGGCCACCGAGAGCTCCCTCCTTAAACACCATCTCCCCTTGGCTCCCAGGCAGCACCCTCTCCTGACCTCTTCCCAGCTCGCTGATGGGTCTTTCTTGATTTCACTAATTGTTCTTGCTGATCTCTAAACGCAAAATGCCCCAGGGTCCAGTTCTCCACCCTCTTTTCTCCTCTATCTACTCTGTGATCTTGTCCAGAAACATCCATAAAATCATCTCTAGACTGATGACTCTCACATTTATAGGTTCACACCTAACCACTCCCCTGAGTGCTAGACTCACGTTTCCAACTTCCTGTTGATCATCCAAAAGGGAACTCCTAACCTCCCAAAAGAGGATAGATTTATGTTCTGTCCTGGTCTTCCCCATCTTGGAAGATGACATTCCCGTCCACCCAGCTGCTCAATTCAAAGACCTAGATGTCTCTTTCCTCATAATCACATCCCCACTGTTATCGAGTCAAGCTGGATATAATTTCAAAATGTGTTCAAAGTCCATTCCCTTCCTACCACCTCTGAGAGCCACCTCATTGAACACTGAATACCTGAAGTGGCTCCCTGCCCCAACTCTTGCTCCTCCACACTTGCTCCTCTATATGGCAGCCTGAGAGATCTTCCTATCATGTAAATCAAACCAAGTCACTCCCTTCCTTGAAACCCTCCCAGTGACTTCCCATTGTGTTTGTAAAAATGACGATAAAATCTTTGCTATGGCCTGCAAGGCCCTACCTGGTTAGGTGCTGGCTTCCTCTCCAAATTCATCTCCCTAAGCCCTCTCCTTCTCGAATGCCACCTCTCCTCCCCCACACCCCAACCCCCCCTCCCCCACATACACCAGCCTTCTCCTACCACAGTGGAGTCTTTTTGCACCAACTTCTGCCAACCCTCTTCCCCAGAGCTTCACACGACTGTCTCCTTGGCATTCTCATCTCAAATCAAACACCCTCTCCTCCAGGAGGCCCTTTCTGACCCACACCTCCCCCCATGAAACAAACACACAGGCCACACAGTCACCCTCTACCACACGACCGCATTTTATACCCTTCATGGTGGCTGCTAGTCTAGGACATTTTCTTATTTGTCCACATGTTTATTCTCTGTATCAGCCCACTAGGATGGACTCCTTGAGAACACCGACTCTGTCATGCTCACCCCTTTATCCACCCGCACCCAGGATGGTGCTTGACACACAGTAGGCACTCAACAAAAACGCTTCAACCCACTGAGCGAGTGGTACCCAGGTGAAGACGTCTAGTAGGCTGTGGGTATAAGGGAGGAAGCCCCGGCCAGGAGATATCAATTTGGGAGTTGTCAGCAAAACATCTGAACACTCTTAGACGCTCAGTCGTGTCTGACTCTTTGCAACCCCACGGACTGTCGCCCGCCAAGCTCCTCTGTCCATGGGGATTCTCCAGGGAAGCATACTAGAGTGGGTAGCCTATCTCTTCTCCAGGGGATCTTCCCAACCCAGGAATCCAACCGGGGTCTCCTGCATTACAGGCAGATTCTTTACCAGCTGAGCTACCAGAGAATATATGAGATAAGATTTTGCTTCAAAATTATCTCTGAGGTAGCAAAGATCTGTCTCATATTCCAGTCCTTACAAAGTCTCCCGCATTACAGGGCACGCTCTCAATTAGCACATTTAGAACAACAAAATGCTCTTTGGGGAAAACTTGTTAGCCTAAAATAACCTCAATCAATAAAGTTTTGGATATGTATGGGGGTCACTTGGTAGAATCAGAAAATAATGGAGGCAAAGACATTGCAATTAGATTCAAATACTATTTCTGGGGGAATGACCTTATAATTGCAAGTATTCATCTTTTTAAACAAGCCATTCTTATAAAAAGTCACTTCAAGAACAATAAAGAAAGTGGCTGTGTTGTGGAGACAACACACACATACCAAATGTTTAGTGTATTTTAGTTCAGTTTATTTATGCAGCCTAGTATCATGCAATCAGGCTTTTACTGCAAAGAACAGAGTTTACAGCATCATACACTGATTCCAAAAGCACTATGACAAGTAATTTGGGCAAAAATAAAGTTCATGTATTCTATAAAAGGTTCATGATAACAAAGCTTCAGTGATACTAACCCAGGTTTTAAAGAGAAATATTAAAAGTTTAAATAAAACTACTTCATAAAACAGGAGGAGGAAAAAAATAAAATGTCTTGCTACAATGTCTTACACGACATCTGATTTTTTAAATGTATAGTGAACTAAGTTACTAAAGGACATTATTATTTAAACCACAATAAAAGTTTACAAATTCAAGTTAGCCCCCAAACTTTTTGGCAAGTCTCCTCACTGGGAATCTAGGGGATTGCTTTTAATTTGGTTTTTATCGCAAAGAGTCCGACACGACTGAGCGACTGATCTGATCTGATCTGATCTGATGGTAGGTGGTTACTTAAGCTCTGAGACTGGCTAATACTATACAGAGGCTATTTGGGGGAGAGATAAGAAGGAGCCCTTGGATGGACGCTTAAAGACCAAATGGAGTGGGACTGCGGGGTAAACTGCTATCATAAAAGCCCAGGGGATACAATGTCACAGAGGAGGAAGTTAATGGCAAAAGCAGAGAGAAGATTCTAGGAAGAGTTTCTAAGAGAAGAAGGTGCCCACTGGGGCCTAACACTGTCACAGGTCAAATAAAGACCGCCAAGTGTTCATTAGATTAATAAAGATGGTCATAGGTGCCCATGGCAGGAGTATCATCCACAGAGAATGGGCTGCAGAAACCAGGCCCCAGTGAAATGAGGGGACAATGTGAAGGCCAAGCAAGTGGGGACAGCAAGAGAGGACAACTGGATGGAAAATGGGGGCTGAAATAGAATGGAATAGAATAGAATAGAAAATGAAAGGATATTGACTCAAGAGAATGGGGGCAGTCAAGCAATTTATTTATATATATATAATGAGAGAGACTTGGGAATATTTAGAAGTGGTAAGATGAATCCAGTAGAGGGGAAAGAAGGTCAGCGTCCCCAAGAGAGTCAGAGAGGATGGGGAAAGCCCTTGGAGGCTCAGACTTCGACAGGAAAAGGACAGGTCAGCTATTGTAACAGGAAGGGAGGGAGGGAAGGGCGGGGCAGGGACGAGTCACCCCACTCTCTAACCACAGCTTCCCTCAGCCTTCACTCTCCCGCCACATCTGCCCATGTGTGTTGACCTCACAGGCACCTCCAGACCTGACCTGTGACCCTCTCTCTGTCTGCCAGCCCCTCCTACATTCCTGTCCATCTGTATCCAGCCTAGACTACACAGAATCCCTCCCACCACCCTCATCTCACACGGGAGCTTCTAAATAGATGTTTGCCCAACTCCCCACCCGCACTAAGCAGAGACATTACTTTGCCAACAAAAGTCCATCTAGTCAAGGCTATGGTTTTTCCTGTAGTCATGTATGGATGTGAGAGTTGGACTATAAAGAAAGCTGAGTGCCGAAGAATGGATGTTTTTGAACTGTGGTGTAGGAGAAGTCCCTTGGACTGCAGGGAGATCCAACCAGTCCATCCTAAAGGAGATCAGTCCTGAGATCATTGGAAGGACTGATGCTAAAGCTGAAACTCCAATACTTTGGCCACCTGATGCAAAGAACTGACTCATTTGAAAAGACCTTGATGCTGGGAAAAATTGAAGGCAGGAGGAGAAGGGGACAACAGAGGATGAGATGGTTGGATGGCATCGCCAACTCCATGGACATGAGTTTGGGTAAACTCCGGGAGTTGGTGATGGACAGGGAAGCCTGGCATGCCGCAGTCCATGGGATTGCAAGGAGTCCGAAACGACTGAGCGACTGAACCGAACTGAACTGAACCCCCGCTAGAGGCCAGCCTCTCTGAGGGCAGGAACACAATCTACCTGGTTTGCCGATGTGTCCTTAGGCCCCACACCATGTCTGGTGTATAGTCAGATGGTAAGAAATACTTGCTGAGATAAAACTGGAATGAACTGCTATCCCACCAATACCCTCATTGTCCCTCTGCCCCTCCTGCTTGGCCAACCCCCAGCCCGGATCCATCCAACCATGCCGTCCCACCTCCATACCCTGCGCTGGGCTCTGCTGGTGAGAATCAGGCCACCAGCCCTAGGCTGCTGCAAATTCATGCTCTCCAGTCCACGTGAGTCTCAGTCCTCCCTGCTTCACTCTATCTGCTGCCCTTCATGCTGGTTAGCCTTCTCAACTTTCTCCACTCTCCTTGCACCTTCTAGCCAGTTCCATCTTGTTTTCATCCGACCTCTTAGAGAAAGTAGAAGCTGTCTGAGAAGAACGCTTTCCTATACACAGTCACCAGACCTACCGTATCCATACAGGTCCTCCTCCTTCCCCCCAACGCAGAAAAGGGGGTGAGCCTGCTCCTTCCAACACTCTAATCTGCCCCCCACCCCGTGCTCAGATGCCCTCCCTCCCCACCTCCTCACTCTTTCCTGTTTCTTCAACCTCTGCTTCTTTCCTGGCTCTCTCAGCATACAAGCATGTTCACCTCTCTCCCATCCAAAAACCAAAAACAAAATCCTTCTTTGAACCCCTATCTCCTGCAACTTCCTCCTCATCTCTCTCCTGTCTCTACATGCTGACCTCCCTCTGATTCCCACCAGCTATGAGCCAGTCTCTGGCCCAGCACCCCACTCACACCTTCCCTTGCCAAGCACACCAAAGATTCCTTTGTGAGTAAGCCCAGTGGATGCTCCCAGGCCTTGTCTTAAAGCATGAGTCATTTTAGAGATTAAGCAGCCCTTCCTTCTTGAGCTTCTTCCCCGATATATCCTGTCCACTCAGGATTCTCCTCTCCCTCTAATCTGGGGTGCTAAAGTGACAAACAGATTCAAGGGATTAGATCTAATAGAGTGCCTGAAGAACTATGGATGGAGGTGCATGACATTGTACAGGAGGCAGGGATCAAAACCACTCCCAAGAAAAATAAACGCAAAAAGACAAAATGGTTGTCTGAGGAGGCCTTACAAATAGTTGAGAAGAGAAGTGAAAGGCAAAGGAGAAAAGGAAAGATATATGCGTTTGAATGCAGAGTTCCAAAGAATAGCAAGGAGAGATAACAAAGTCTTCTTCAGTGATCAATGCAAAGAAATAGAGGCAAACAATAGAATGGGAAAGACTAGAGAACATTTCAAGAAAATTAGAGATACCAAGGGAACATTTCATGCAAAGATGGGCTCGATAAAGGACAGAAATGGTATGGACCTAACAGAAGCACAAGATATTAAGAAGAGGTGGCAAGAAGACACAGAAGAACTATACAAAAAAGATCTTCATGACCCAGACAATTACGGTGGTGTGATCACTGACCTAGAGCCAGACATCCTGGAATGCAAAGTCAAGTGGGCCTTAGAAAGCATCGCTAGGAACAAAGCTAGTGGAGGTGATGGAATTCCAGTTGAGCTATTTCAAATCCTAAAAGATGATGCTGTGAAAGTGCTGCACTCAATATGCCAGCAAATCTGGAAAACTCAGTAGTGGCCACAGGACTGGAAAAGGTCACTTTTCATTCCAATCCCAAAGAAAGGCAATGCCAAAGAATGCCCAAACTAGCGTATAATTGCACTCATCTCACAAGCTAGCAAAGTAATGCTCAAAATTCGCCAAGCCAGGCTTCAACAGTACATGAGCTTCCAGATGTTCAAGCTGGATTTAGAAAAGGCAGAGGAACCAGAGATCAAATTGCCAGCATCCTCTGGATCATCAAAAAACCAAGAGAGTTCTAAAAAAAATCTACTTCTGCTTTATTGACTATGCCAAAGCCTTTGACTGTGTGGATCACAATAAACTCTGGAAAATTATTCAAGAGATGGGGATACCAAACCACCTGACTTGCCTCCTGAGAAATCTGAATTCAGGTCAGGAAGCAACAGTTAGAACAGGACATGGAACAACAAACTGGTTCCAAATCAGGAAAGGAATATGTCAAGGCTGTATATTGTCACCCTGCTTATTTAACTTATATGCAGAGTACATCATGAGAAACGCTGGGCTGGATGAAGCACAAGCTGGAATCAAGATTGCTGGGAGAAATATCAATAACCTCAGATATGCAGATGACACCACCCTTATGGCAGAAAGCAAAGAACTAAAGAGCCTCTTGTTGAAATTGAAAGAAGAGAGTGAAAAAGTTGGCTTAAAACTCAACATTCAGAAAACTAAGATTGTGGCATCTGGTCCCATCACTTCATGGTAAATAGATGGGGAAACAATGGAAACAGCGAGAAACTTTATTTTGGGGGGCTCTAAAATCCCTGCAGATGGTGACTGCAGCCATGAAATTAAAAGACGCTTGCTCCTTGGAAGAAAAGTTATGACTAACCTAAACATCATATTAAAAAGCAGAGATATTACTTTGCCAACAAAGGTCCATCTAGTCAAGGCTATGGTTTTTCCAGTAGTCATGTATGGATGTGAGAGTTGGACTATAAAGAAAGCTGAGCACAGAAGAATTAATGTTTTTGAACTGTGGTGTTGGCGAAGACTCTTGAGAGTCCCTTGGACTGCAAGGAGATCCAACCAGTCCATCCTAAAGGAAATCAATCCTGAATATTCATTGGAAGGACTGATGCTGAAGCTGAAGCTCCAATACTTTGGCCACCTGATGGGAAGAACTGAATCATTGGAAAAGACCCTGATGCTGGGAAAGATTGAAGGCAGGAGGAGAAGGGGATGACAGAGGATGAGATGGTTGGATGGCATCACCGAGTCAATGAATATGAGTTTGAGTAAGCTCCGGGAGTTGGTGATGGACAGGGAGGCCTGGCGTGCTGCAGTCCATAGGGTCTCAAAGAGTCAGACACGACTGAGCAACTGAACTGAACTGTACTGAAAGGCAACTGCCCATCATGCATCCTGGCCTGCTTACCTCAAGGTGGATACGTGCTCGGTGGGGCCACTCAGAGCTCTTCCCTGGGTTACTTGAATCCTTCCTGAGGGCGGTGTGTAGCAGCAAATCCTGGGGAGGTGTGCACTCAGAGCTGCTGCTGGCCATGAGCAAAATCCTTTTGCAGAAGCCCATCCATACAAGGAGAGAGGAAGCTGGCAGCAGTCCCAGAGGAGCAGGGCTGATCCAGGCAGGAGCCAGGTCCTAGAAAACAGACCTGACTCTCGCCAGGTGCTTGTGGGGCCCTCATGTACCCCTGCCCGTCCCACATTTCTGCAAACCAATTAATTCCCCTTCGTGCCCAAACTAACTCAAGGTGGGTTTCTGTCATTTGCAATGCACGGCACTGACTAATACATCCAGGCTTCTGGAACACCATCATTCTTCCAGTTTTCTGCTGCTCCAATAACTCCCCCTCAATCTCCTTCTCCTGCCCTCTTCATGGGCAAGGTCCTCAGGGCTCTGTCCCAGGCTGTCCACCCACAATCTTCAGTGGCCTGCCCTCTTCCATGGCCTTCATCACCATCTGGACAGCGATTACTCCCAAACCCATATTTCTTTTCCCCTTTTCTTTTACCTTCATTTTTTTATTGTGAGAAAACACATGTAACATGACATTGCCACTTTAATCACTTTTAAGTGTAAAATTCAATAGTGTTGAAAGTATACAACCCTCACTTCTATTTCCAGAACTTTTCCATCACCTCTGCAAAAAGTCTCTAACCATCAAACAATAACCCCTATGCTC
The DNA here is from genome assembly GCF_055505025.1 of Bos grunniens. Classification (NCBI taxonomy): domain Eukaryota; kingdom Metazoa; phylum Chordata; class Mammalia; order Artiodactyla; family Bovidae; genus Bos; species Bos grunniens. The sequence goes on from NC_141167.1 coordinate 10,479,805, forward strand.
CCCTCCACCCAGTCCTGGTGACTGCTGACAACTTATTGTCTCTATGAATTCATCTTGTATTTCGTATAAATGAAATCATGTGATATTTGTCCTCTGTGTCTGGTGTATTTCACTTAGCATGTTTTCAAGATTCATCCATGTTGTAGCATGTCTCAGAACTTGATTCCATTTTATGGCTGTCATGTACGGATGTGAGAATTGGATTACAGAGAAGGCTGAGTGCCGAAGAATTGATGCTTTTGAACTGTGGTGCTGGAGAAAACTCTTGCGAGTCCCTTAGACTGCCAGATCAAACCAGTCAATCCTAAAGGAAATCAACCCTGAGTATTCACTGGAAGGTCTGTTGCTGAAGCTGAAGCTCAAGTATTTTGGCCACCTGATGTGAAGAGCCATCTCATTGGAAAAGACCCTGATGCTGGGAAAGATTGAAGGCAAGAGGAGAAGGGGGCAGCAGAGGATGAGATGGTTAGACAGCATCACCAACTCAATAGACACGAATCTGAGCAAACTCCAGGAAACAGTGGAGGACACAGGAACCTGGCATGCTACAGTCCACTAGGTCACAAAGCACTGGGCATGACTCGGTGGCCAAGCAGCAACAATATCTATTGCGTGGGGGACCACATTTTGTCCATCTGTTCTTCCTTTGATGGACATGCAGCTTGTTTCCAAACACTTGGCCATTGTGAACAGGGCTATGCGAACGTTCATGCCAGGTATTTGTCTGAGTCTCTGTTCCAGGATCTTTCAGGTGTACACCTGGGCGGGGACTTGCTGGTCAAGTGGTAATTCTATGCCTAACTATTTGAGGACACACCGAGCTGCTTTTGGCAGAGGCTGTGCCATTTTGCATTTGCACAAGCAAGCCAGGAGCGCTCCCAGTGTTCTTCTCTTTCCCGAGGCCCAGGCCCACGCATCCGGCTGCCTCCAGAGGCCCATGCATGTGTGTCTCCTGGGGAACTCAGACCACCCGGTAGGGCATTTGGCTGTAGAGGACAGCCTGGCTGTGTCGAAGCAACCAGTCCTGAGCACACCCCAGCTCTGAGGGTCCAGAACAGGCCAAGTGTTGCAAGTTCAGTGAGGTTTATGGATGGAATAGGGGATGCAGGCAAAACTGCCTTCTACAGGCTTCCATCATAACAAAGAGTTTCTACAGCCCACATCAGAATGTTCCAACAGCCCCTATCAAAAGGTATGCATCGGAATACCATCACAAACAAATAGCATTCAGCAAATTCCAGGTGCAAGGTCACTGCCGCTGTCCCCTCCCCTCCTGCCCTGCTCCTTTTCTGCTCCCAGCTCGGCTAACGGCCAGCCACCCATCTAGGCACCTAGCTCACGTCCTCCTCAGTATGCATGAACAGTGAGTTCAGGAACCACAGCCCTGCAACCCAGACCCATCCTAGGCTCTAGTCCCTGGCGCCCAATGCCCATCACCTCCTTGGCCCAGGATCGTGGTTCCCAAAGCTCTCACCCTGCAGGGGACTGGCTGACTTCAGGCAGACTGCACATGTCTCACCCCAACTGGCTTCACCCGGTCCACAAGAAAGGGCCCACCTGACCCTTGAGGACCAAAGGTTTGGGCCTGGTGGCAAGAAGAGAGGGAGACAGACAAGGCTCAGTCAGTAGAAGCTTCCTGGAGGAGGGTGCATGGTCAGACAGAGACTTATGGAAGGCCAGAGGTTGGGACCATAAGCTAGAAGGGGCTCATTAAACAGTGGCCGCGTGCTGGCCCAGGGCTGGGGCTTATTGTGCTTTGGTCTACAAAGTGCCCGACCCTGTTTCAGACACTGGGAATACACCAGTGGACACAAGACAAAAATGACTGTAGATTGTAGTGATGGGGAGACAACTAACAAGAAGAATAAGCAAAATATGCTACATGATTATAGTGCTAGGGAGAAAAATAAAGCAGGAGAGGAAGGAGCAGGGCTGTAGGAGGTAGGTTGCAACATGAATGGGGAGGCCAGAGAAGGCAAGGGAGCAAGCCAGGCAGAGGTTTGTGGGGAAAGTGTGTCAGCTAGAAGGGTGAGTTCACAGGTGCTGAGGCTGGGGAAGATCCAGCGTGCACCCAGGACAGCAAGGAAGTCAATGAGGAAGGGCAGGGGAGAGCCAAGAGGTGTGGGGAATGAGGCCAGAAGGTTCCAGTGAGGCCTGAATAGGATCAGCTCACATAGGCTAAAAGCCACCCTGAAGCCTTTGGCTGTCACTCTGAGTGATCAAGAAGACAGTGGACCATTTTGAATAAAAATCACTAGCTGTGTTCGCAGTAGATGCATGGGGCGGTGGATAAAACAGGGTGGCCAGCTGTAAGACTACTGCAATAATGCAGGAGAGAAATAACTCATGGCTTCACTGTTGGCAGAATAACACTAACGGAGGCAGTGAGAAGTTTCTTGATTCTAAATCTGAAAGTAACAACAAAATAATACACGGACATCAAGAGTTCGGGCTTCTTGAGCGTAAGCCACCTGTTCTCCTTGCTCAGCCCTTGCAATAAACCTTTCTTGGCTCCAAACTCAAAAAAAAGAAAGGAAGGAAAGAAGAGGGGGGAAAAAAAAAAGATTCACCAACATTGAACGCGCGGTATGAGAAAAATGAGTCATCGTGAGTCCATCTGAGGCCTGAACAGGTAGGTGAGTAAAAGTGTTGTTTACTCCAAGAGTCCATTAGCAGAGAAGGCTGGAGAGGAATCCAAGGAATAGGTTGCCAAATAGAATACAGGACACCCAATGAAGTTTCAGTTTCAGATAAACAACCAATTTTTTTTTTACTTTAAGTATGTTTCATGGACTATCTGAAATTCAAATTGAACTGAGTATCCTGAGTTTGGGGTTTTGTTTTTACTTTTCTTTTGCTTCGTTTCTAAACCTGGCAGTTCTATTAAGAAGCAGCTGAATTTGGGAGGTGGTAAGTTTGCACTCATTGGAAAAGACTCTGATGCTGGGAGGGATTGGGGGCAGGAGGAGAAGGGGACGACAGAGGATGAGATGTCTGGATGGCATCACTGACTCGATGGACGTGAGTCTGAGTGAACTCCGGGAGTTGGTGATGGACAGGGAGGCCTGGCGTGCTGCGATTCATGGGGTCGCAAAGAGTCAGACACGACTGAGCGACTGAACTGAACTGACTGACTGAAGTTTTTAATACCTGCTAGACGTCCAAGGGGAGGGGTTGATCTGGAATTCAGGGAAATTGTCTGGGCTGGAGATAAGTATTTAGGAGTTGTCAGCCTAATTTTGATATTTTGAACCCTGAGAGGGATGACATTACCAAGAGAGTGAGAAAGGACAGAGAAGTGTCCTAGGAATAAGCACCCCGATATTTAGAAGTCAGAGAGATCGGGGATGAGGGGAGGGTGGGACCAGCAAAGCAGACCTAGAAAGAAAGACCAGAAAGGAAGGAGAAAAGTCAGGAGACTGGTGTTCTGGCCATCAAACGCTGCTGGGAGTGCAAGGAAAGATACGCGCTGAAACTTGACTGTGGGGTTGATCTATGGAAACATTGGCTGGAATAATGTGGAGCAAAAGCCTGATTAGAGTTCCAGAGAAAGAATAAAAGGAGATGAGGCATTAAGACAACTCATCTGAGAAGTTTTGCCATTAAAAAAAAAAAGGAAAGAAATGAGGCTGAGGGTGGAAGATATGTGGTCAAGGGAGTTCTGTCTGTTAGGATGCAGAAATACCAGGATGTTTATTGTCATGGGAAAGACTGGGTAAAGAACAAAAGGTTGATGACCAGAAAAGAAAGAGGGCGTGGTGAGAGGTCCTGGGGTAGGTGAGAAGGGACGGGAACCCCAGGACACACGTAGACGGGCTGAACCCTTCCCCAACTCAGAGAAGCCCCGGATTACCTCTATTTGAGGATCAAGTTGAGCAGTAGAAGTTCCAGGTCACTCAGGAAGTCCTGAAAGGAAAGTAGCATTCAAGCCTAGCTCTGGGACTAGCCTCTTTCTACCCACAGCCCCAGACACGCGACAGCAGGATGGGAAAGCCCCCACACTCCAGCCAACCTGCTTTCCAGAGGGTTCCGTCTGCCCCATCTCTGTGCTCAAGGGTGGAGAGGGCCTTCAGGGCTGCCCACAAACACAAGAAAACCCCAGCAGGAGAGAGAAGGCCCCGCTTGGGGCCCCGGCAGAGCTGCAGACTCAGGGAGCATCAGCAGCTGGGCCCAGCCTGGGCGGGAAGACCACAGTGGCAGGCTTTGGGCCTGCCGCCCCCGGAGAGCAGGTGCAGGCCTGCGGGAGAGTGGGGGTGGCAGGGGCAGCTGCCAAGCCCGGGTGCAACACAGCCCCGCCCTGAGGCAGGAGGATGGCCTAGATGGCCTCGCACACACTCCCCTGTGCGGGAAGCAGAACCTCGGCGTGGACAGCACGGCCTGGAGGTCCTCCCTCTGGAATGCGGACCCTTCCAGCTCACTCCAGAAAGAGCAATGGCATCCGGCAAGGTCAGAGTGATAGGACCTGGGCAGTCAAATCAGCTGGTCACCGGGCCAGAATAACCCCACCACACATACAGCCACACATGCACACAACCTCACAAAACCCTACCAGTCACCTCCACACACACACACCAAACCTACACAGCTGTACTCCAAGCTGCCCCTGTGACACACAGCTACCCCACCCCACTGAGTAACAGACAGTCCTCACACATCACCTTTTACTTTACAAATAGGAACTGACATCGACATCCAGCGAGCTCCCTGCTCTCCTGGAAATAATTCTGAGGGATATTCTGAAGAGTGAGTGCTGAGGAAGTGGGTGAGGTCTCTTCAGACAGGCTGACCAGGGAATACCCCTGTGAGAAGGTGAGACCTGAATAAGGAGGAGGAAGCTGCCCACTGAAGAGCAGTCCAGGCAGAAGGAGCAGCATTTAAAGGCCAGAAGGGTAGACTGAACACAGCTGCTTGTAGAGCAGAAAGTAGGCCAGTGTGCCTGGGCAGGGGTGACCCAGGGAACATGTGATGGCAGGTGAGGCGGGACCAGGCCACTTGGGGTTTTGAGGGCAATGTCAGGAGAGTGGGTTTCAGAATAAAAGTAATGGTACATCTCTCTAAGATTTTAGCAGGGGAGCGATGTGACCTGATATATAGCATTAAAGCACTACTTTAGCTGGAAGAAACCATGGGAGAAGAACTTTTTTCAATTCTCAGAATGGGGAAGACATGTCTAATTATAACCAAATCCAGAGGCCATAAAAGACAAGATTGACATGACTGGACCACATTAAAAAAAAAAAAAAGTTTAATTCTGCACGGCAAAAACCCCATATGCAAAGACAAAATACAAGTGTCAGACTTAGAGGGGAGGGTGAAATCCTTGTTATTTGCATTATAGACAGAGGGTATATTTCTTTAATATGTAAAGAGCAACTAGGAAATCAATAATTTTAAAGACACAACCACCCAACAGAAAAATGGGCAAAAGCAAAAGACAGCTCACAGAAAAAGAAACACAAGTGGCCCTTAAGTGTACGAAAAGATGCTCATTCTCACTCATAATAAGAGAAATGCAAAATAAAAATATAATGAGATACTACTAGCAAAGATCATAAAGTTTGCTAATGCACTACATTGATAAGAATATGGGGAAACAAGCATCTCTTACATAAACTGGCACATCTATGAAGGAGATTTGGCAATATCTATCAAAATTTTAAATGAGGGGCTTTCCTGATGGCCCAGGGGTTAAGATTCTGCCTTCCAGTGCAGGGGTTACAGGTTCAACCCCTGGTCAGGGAGCTACAATCCCACATGCCTTGCCAGCAGCCAAAAAAAAAAACAAAACATAATACAGAAGCAATATTGTAACAAATTCAATAAATGCTTTTAAAAATTTTTAAATAGCATACTTTAACTCCAAAATTCCACTTCTAAGAATATCCTACAGACACAATTTTAAAAACGTGTTCAGTGATGCTTGTCTAACTGTACTTATTGCATTGATGTTTACAACAGGAAGAAATACAAGATTGAAAACATCCTTAATTTTCATCAATACAGTAGTGATTAAATACAACACATATGCTATTCAGTTTTTTTTTTTTTTTTTAAGAAACAGCTTTACATACACTATAGGGGAAAAATGAAATACTATTCAAATATTTTTTGATCTGATAGCTCTATACCTCCTGACAGAGGAAATGTCCTATATTTTGTTACATGAAAACAGCCAAGTGCAGAACTATGTACCCAGCATACCTCCATAGGGTAAATGAAAAAAAGAGAAATATCTATCAAGTGGAATATGCAGTTGATCTCAGGAAGGAAAAAATGGTCAGGTGGGCAGCCCTGGTACATAGTCTGGTGGCCAGGGAGACGTCGAGACTGGCACTAGGAACGTGGAACTCGGCAGCCAGCAGACAGTACTGCAAGCCCCGGGACGGGACGAATTCTCCCAGGAGGGGAGAGGCTGAAACCAGGATGAGAAGGCACAAGGAAACCAGGAGTCGAGGAAGCTAAGGGAAGAAAGTGTTTTGAGAGGAAAGGAGCAGTCAGCTGTGTCAGGTACTTCTGAAGATGCAGGAGGAGGACAGAGACATTACTGCCTGGGAATCCGTGTTGACCTTGACAGGGCTGTCTTTAGTTACACGGTTGGGAGGGAACATTGTTCAAAAGGATTGAAGAGGGACTAGGAGGTGAGGAAGTGGAGAACGAGGCTTGCTCTGAAACGCAGCGCCAGAGGTGGCAAGGTGCTGTTCAGCCTCGGCAACAATTCTCAGAGTGGCCTCTGATGGCCTCAGCCCTGTGGTTTTGCCCAACCCAGAAACTCTACACGGCTGCAGCCTCCTGAGCTGGCTCTGCTCCTTCTCGTCTCTGTGACCCCGGACAAATCGCCTAACCTCTCTGTGCCTCAATTTTCTCTTTCATAACAGTGGGAAGGATTGTACCTTCCTCATCCGGCAGCATGAGGACGAAGTAAAGCCTGCCCAATAGTGCTTGGACCAAAGATGCCTCTGAGCCCCAAGGCAGTGATAGTTTTCTACAAGGAGCAGTAAGTAGGGCGATGGTGTGATCGATCTTCCCAAGTGTGGGGGTACTTTGGAGAGTAAGAGGGCATGCTGTTACTTATACCAGGGCCACAGGCCTAAGCCAGTACAGTCTTGGGGAAAAGCCATAAATAATCACCCTCCTGCTAGCAACATCATCTCAGACAGGGAGTCCTTGGGCCCTTTGGTGACTAAGATCCAGACTCCTGAGGAGGCCGGAAACCCTGGAGGTTCCCCGACAAGGCTGAGGCCCAGGGACTCCCATAGGTTCCTAGTCATGACACATCAGTCAAGAAGACAAAGCGGCCTTGTCGTCAGAGCCCAGCCCATCTCAGCCCAGTCCAACCCGCAGGCCCCGCCCGCTCCTCAGGGGGTCTAAAGTACAGGCGAGGCGCCCTCACCTCCCGCTTAACCACCCCCCCCCACCCCATCCCCCCCTCCCCCCGCACACACAAACAGGATCTGCCCCTTGCAATAACTCCAGGTTACAACCTCCTCCCATCCCACCCTCACCCCTGGACAGAGGATCCACCCCGCTCCATCTCCTTTCCACAGCAGAGTGCCTCTTCCTGCTGCGGGCACAGGTGTCCTGCCCACCCCCACCCTGGTTCTCCAGTGCCCCTGCCCCCACTCCAGGACGCGGAGCCTGAGCCACGCGCGTGTGCGGGGAGAGCAGCCGCCCACGCAGGGTCGAGGCCAAGGACCAGGCGGGGACAGTGACCCGCAGGGCGCGGACGCAGTCGCCGTGGTAACACACGTGGGCGAGTCCCGATTGCAGTCTGCCCGGGGACCACTTGGCACTTAACAGTGTAGAGCGCTTCACGCCCCGAATCTTATTGGAGCCTTTGCCACACAGCCCTGCCCAGGTCCACCGATGCCCCGGTTTCGCACACGAAGAAGAAACCGAGGCTCAGAATAGCGAGCGTCAAGCCCCGACGAAGGTCGCCGGAGGAGCCAGGCAGCGCGTTGGGACGAGAACCCGACCCTCGCCGCGGGCGGCTCGCGAGCTCCTCCCCCGACTCGCCCTCCCCCAAGCCGCCCCCGGCTGTGCCTGCCGCCACGCGCCTCCCCGCGACTGCAGAGACGCGGCTCCCTCCCTGCCCACCAGTGCTTCGGCTCTTGAGGACGCGGGGACCTGGCTCCCCCGCTGGCCGCGCCACTGCGGGTAAGCTTCGGGATGCCTCCCCACCCTGCGACCACGCGCGCTGAGCGCCCCCGGGTGACCCTGGGCGGGGCTGGGGCTTGCTTCTGCCTTCCGGCCAGGCTGAGCCTGGGAGGTGAGAGCATGGGAAGAGATGGAGGGACCTCCCCCACCCCACTCCCCAGCTGCCTTCTCACCCCCTCGGTTCTGGGCGGGGTGGGGGCTCCAGCTGCTGAAGGTTCCTGGACAACCCCCTCCCATGTCGCACAAACTTAATGGAACGGATGGGAACTGGGGGTGGCGGGTGGGGAGAGAGGGGTTCGGCCCCGGGGAGTGGGGCCGACCGGTGGGCACTGTGGAGTGGGCAATGAAAGCTGGGTTCGGCTGGGTGCCAGGGCATGGGCAAAGCGGATCGCAGGGAGCTGCTGTTGGGGACGGCGGTGGGGACCGGAACCGGCTCCACCAGTCCCCAGCCTCGGCTTGGAGGGAAATTCTTTGCCTGTGAGTCGCGTTCCTAGGGCGTGTCAGGCAGGACTGGGCAGACAGGACTGGAGGATGGAAGGTGTTGGCCAAGGAGGGACAGCCCCCAAGTGGGCTGGCCTGGGATGGCTCAGGTGGAAACACCTGTCAGGACCCCGCTCCTCCCCGGGCTAGCAGAAGGAGTTCCAACCTCCACTGCAGTCTTCTTGAACTCCCACCAGGTGAGTGGAAGGCTGCGGAGGGAATGGTCTTTTATGATCCTTACAACAGCTCAAGAAAGTAGGAATTATTTTCACCCTTTGGAGATAAGGCAAGAAAGTCAAAGAGATTATCTGGGAAGTCACCCAAGGAGAAGGGGTAGAGCTGAGGTTTGAATCCAGATGTGGCTCCAGGCTCCATATACATCCCACTGCCCCTACCCAAAGGTCTCGGAAGGAATTGGGGGGGGGGGTGGGGGGAATGACACTTTTATATGCTACTGCCAGTGCATATACAATAATTGCCCTTGTGAAACAGAAATTTATGAAAATTCGGAGAGGTAGAGGATTAAACAAATACTTCCTAATTCCCTGGGTCGGGAAGATCCCCTGGAGAAGGAAATGGCACCCCACTCCAGTATTCTTGCCTGGAAAATCCCACGGTTGGAGGAGCCTGATAGGTTACAGTCCATGCGGTCACAAAGAGTCGGACACAACTAAGCGACTTCACTTTTTCACTTTAATTCCTAATGGTAATTAAATTCTAGGAAGAAAATAAAGGGGACAGGAGAAGAATGACTGGAAGGGCAGGGCCTCCAGGTATCTAGGGAAACCTCTAATTAGAAGATGTTTTAGCAGATGTTTTAGTGATGACAAGGGTCCAGTCATGCAAGGTTCTGGAGGAAGAGCACTCCAGGCAACAGGAATAATTACAAAGTCCCAGAGGCACTCATTAGCGTGTAGGAGAGTAGGGTGAGGATGTAGAATCCGGAGTTTTATTCTAAGTGTAAAGAGAAGCTAGTAGAAAGTTGTTGTTGTTACTGTTTTTTTGCTTTGCTGGGTCTTTGTTGCTGAGCAGGCTTTTCCTTAACTGTGGCAAGCCAGGGGCTACTCTTGTTGCAGTGCGCAGTCTTCTCATTGTCGTGGCTTCTCTTGTTGCAGAGCACAGGCTCTAAGACCCTCAGGCTTCAATAGTTGTGGCTCTAGGGCTCAGTAGTTGCATTTCCCAGGCTCCAGAGCACAAGCTCAATAGTTGTGGCACATGGGCCTAGTTGCTCCGTGGCATGTGGGATCTTCCTGGACCAGGGATCAAACCCATGTCCCCTGCATTGGCAGGTGGCTTCTTTACCACTGAGCCACCAGGGAAGCCCTAGTAGAAAGTTTTAAATGAGGGAGTGACATGACTCAACTTAATGAACTCGGGGGGCATAGGAGCAGACACTTAGGCCAGCCAAGTGAGTGAAAGTGCCTCAGTCATGTCTGAGCCTCAGTCATGTCTGACTCTTTGCAACCCCGTGGACTATACAGTCCATGAAATTTTCTAGGCCAGAACACTGGAGTGGGTAGCCTTTCCCTTCTCCAGGGGATCTTCCCAACCCAAGGATCGAACCCAGGTCTCCCACAGTGCAGGCGGATTCTTTACCAGTCGAGCCACAAGGGAAGCCCAAGAAGCCTTCTAGGCCAGCCAAGAGGCTACGGCAATAATACTAGCCAGGGTGATGGTGGCTGGGAGCAGGGTGGTGGCAGTGGAGGGGTGAGAAGCAGCGATACAGGGATGGTCCTGCAGTCCTTGTGCATGCTCAGTCACACAGCAGGTCCAGGAGCTCACAGGCCCGCATGGACACATGAAGAGGCGTATGCTCCTATACCCTCTAGGCAGATACTAGGTGCACTCAGGCAGACCCACCCATCCACACCCTGTGAGTCACTCCAGGACTGGGAGGAAAATGTGTGATCCAGGGACCTTAGCAAAGTATGGCTCCCCACCACAAAGCCTTGGCATCCCACATGGCTGGGGTGGCTGGGGTCCCTCAGGCTCCAGCACAGCCTGCAACGGGTGTCCCTAGATTTTCCCTGGAACTGATGTCCCCAGGAACCAGACCATCACCCTCTCCATGCACCCCCTCAGCATGAATTGGTCTCCCAACTTCACCACCCTCACTGGCTGTGAGACCTTGGGGAGGTTGATTTTCCCTCTCTGAGCCCCAGTTTCCTCTCCAAAGAATGGGGTTCATGACCCCAGTTTCACAGGATGGTAGTGTGGCATCAACGAGGTCAGTTCTGAGAACCTGGTCTGGGGCAGACATCCATCGGAAAAGGAGAGAGAAGGTGGTAGAGAGCCCAGCTCTGAATTCAGTTCTAGTTTTAAATGAGTGACCTGACCATTCTATATTTCACATCACAATGAGTAGCCAGCATTTACTGAGCACTTACTGTGTACTGAGTGCTTTGCAATCATTTTCTCATTTGATTATCAATTTCTTTATCTGTCAATGAGAAGCATAATAGTGCCTACCTCACAGGGTCGTTATAAGGATTGAATGAGTTCCCTGGTGGCTCAGACGGTAAAGCGTCTGCCTGCAATGCCGGAGACCTGGATTCGATCCCTAGGTCAGGAAGATCCCCTGGAGAAGGATATGGCAACCCACTCCAGTACTCTTGCCTGGAAAATTCCATGGACTGAGGAGCCTGGTGGGCTACAGTCCATGAGGTTGCAAAGAGTCGGACACAACTGAGCAGCTTCACTTTCACACATAAAGTGTTTAGCTTCTGGCCTGGCCTCATAGTAAATGTTCAATAAGTAATAATTATTGTTATCAGCAAGTGTGCATTCCCTTCCTGCCAGCATACTGGCTCTGTTACTTTGGGCAGGTTACTTTACCTGTCTGTGCCTGTTTCCTCCCTGTAGCTTAGTAAGAATAGTCCTGATGTCTTAGAGTCGTTGGGATGAGCAAACGAATCCATGCACATAAAGAACTGAGAATGGCATCTGGCACTCAGTAAAAGCCCTGTGTGCGTGGCTAAGTCACTTCAGCCGTGTCCAACTCTGCGACCCTTTAGACGGTAGCCTGCCAGGCTCCTCTGTCCATGGGGATTCTCCGGGCAAGAATACCGGAGTGGCTTGCCATGCGCACCCCTCCAGGGAGAAGTTCTCTAGGGCCTATTGGTTCACATAGGGGTTTTCCTATTCTGTCAGGAGGGCACGGCCCCGGCGCCCCGCCCCAGGCACCATGGACTGGAAGACGCTCCAGGCTCTGCTGAGCGGAGTCAACAAGTACTCCACAGCCTTCGGGCGCATCTGGCTGTCCGTGGTGTTCGTCTTCCGCGTGCTGGTCTACGTGGTGGCCGCGGAGCGCGTGTGGGGGGACGAGCAGAAGGACTTTGACTGCAACACCAAGCAGCCGGGCTGCACCAACGTCTGCTACGACGAGTTCTTCCCCATCTCCAACATCCGCCTCTGGGCCCTGCAGCTCATCTTCGTCACGTGCCCGTCGCTGCTGGTCATCCTGCACGTGGCCTACCGCGAGGAGCGCGAGCGGCGGCACCGGCAGAAGCACGGCGACCAGTGCACCAAGCTCTACGACGACACGGGCAAGAAGCACGGCGGCCTCTGGTGGACCTACCTGCTGAGCCTCGTCTTCAAGCTCCTCATCGAATTCCTCTTCCTCTACTTGCTGCACACGCTCTGGTATGGCTTCGGCATGCCCCGCCTGGTGCAGTGCGCCAACGTGGCGCCCTGCCCCAACACCGTGGACTGCTACATCGCCCGGCCTACTGAGAAGAAGCTCTTCACCTACTTCATGGTGGGCGCCTCCGCCGTCTGCATCGTGCTCACCTTCTGCGAGATCTGCTACCTCATCTTCCACAGGGTCGTGCGAAGCCTTCACAGGAAGAGGCAGCCCGGGGGCCGCGGCCACGCCCCCTCCGCCAGCCGGGCCTCCACCTGCCGCTGCCACCACAAGCTGCTGGAGGCTGGGGACCTGAGCCCGGACTCCCACGACAACAAGCTGTGTGCTTCGGCTCCCACCATGACCCCCATCTGACCACGGGGCTGGGGGGTCATCCTGGGGCTGCCCGTGGGGACAGAAGCAGGGTCGTATGGTGCCGGTGGAGGGGCCCTACGGGTACTGGATGCCCCCACTCTGAATTCACTACACTATGCAATTTCATTTTTAGCAGGTTTTTCCCTTTCGAACGCTGGGCACTGTGCTGTCTATCTGGTATAGGTGACACCACAGGCCCAGTGGCAGCCCTCCTGGGACTTGAAACAAGCCAGTTAACTGCTGCCTACCAGGTGACACTTGGCAGGGCTTCCCCTAACCCAGGAAGGAGTGATCAGGAGAGGCTTCCTCGAGGGAGGAATGTTTAAGGGAGGTAAGATGAGCTTCTCAGCAGGGGAAAGCAAGTGCAGATGCCCAGAGGCCATAAAAAAAAAATGCTTGCCTTGGGTTGAATGCACCCGGCCAAAGGGCATCTTCCTTCTGGAGTGGCACCCAGATTCCTGGGGAGGAAAGGAAGTGTCCACCCAGCAGTGGAGGCCTGGAGAGCCTGGGAAGAGAAGGAGGCTCTGGCGACACCCAGAGAGCCTCTGGGTCACCACTGCCCTCCAGGAAGCCCCCACGCCCGTGGTCATTTCTCCAGCCTCGGGCAGCTTTGCTCCCATTTTCCTTCCACACTGTGCTCAGTCTGGTGCCAGCCTTTCAGGGACTTGAGATGGATGTACTGATAGGAACATCCCCAAGGCATTTTCCTTGAAATCAATAAAGGCTGTGTTTTATACGGGTCGGCTCTCCTCTTTTCTCCCATGCTCCCACCCACTTCCCTGGTGGCTCAGACAGTAAAGAATCTGCCTGCAATGCGGGAGACCAGGGTTTGGTTGGGAAGACCTGGGTCGGGAAGATACCCTGGAAGAAGGAAATGGCAACCCACTCCAGTATTCTTGCCTGGAAAATTCCATGGACGGGTTGCAAAGAGTCAGACACGACTGAGCAACTAACACTTTACCAGATAATATCTCCAGCCCAAATCTTCCACCAAATGCCACCAAGCAGCTCTATTTGCATGACCCCAGACACATTCTTTGCCCCTTGAACCATTGGGGAAGCAATACAACTATAACATGAATTTACACACATTTGGAATGTATTCAAGTATTTTCTAAAATATTTTCATTTTTAATTTTTCACAACAAATTGTTTAAAAACTTTGTTTTTAATTTTTCATCTTAATTATATCCTTTTAGATGTACCTTTGGTGGGCTGCAGTCCATGGGGTCGCTAGGAGTCGGACACGACTGAGCGACTTCACTTTCACTTTTCACTTTCATGCATTGGAGAAGGAAATGGCAACCCACTCCAGTGTTCTTGCCTGGAGAATCCCAGGGACGGGGAAGCCTGGTGGGCTGCTGTCTATGGGGTCGTACAGAGTTGGACACGACTGAAGCGACTTAGCAGCAGTAGCAGCAGACACAGAAAGCTCAGCTCACCCTAAACCCAACCCACCCACAAGACCCTAGGGCCAGAGAAGGTAGCCCTCAGAAGAGGACAGAGCTCCAGGCTGGGGCTGGGTGCTATCCGGAATGGAACCTACAGATACATATGCTGCGATTGCATATGTTGTCACAAGAGGGCGCTGTGCTCCCTCTACAACAGGACCGCTACTTTACAACCACACTCCGCCCTGAGCACACACAATCACAGCCCTCTGGTTGTAAAGACAAACCACACCACCCTCCTCCTTTGTAACCTGATCATTGCCATCCACATCCGTTGCCTCACCCTATGTACACAAAATCCCTGTTGCTCATACTTTTCACTCCTGTGTGCTCTCTACAGGCTTCTCCAACAGCATGCAGCCCAGCCTCACCCAAGTACTGTCCAGCTCCTTCCTTTGCCCTGAGCATTTTCTCCATCCCAGGCTCCCCGGCAGACACAAGGACTGTGCAGGGGAGTAGGATCTGAGCCCAAGGAGCTCAGAGTCTGGGGGAGACAGATGCACCCGTGCCCTGCACTAACCAAGCCCAGGTGGTTCCCAGCCCCGCTCCCAACACCATGTGCTGACCCGAAATTTAGGGAACACCCAACACCCAAGCCAGGTCAGGATGGAAAGCAAAAGGGGGTGCAAGGTTGTACTAACCCAGAGGAACATTTAGTAACTATCAAAGCCAAGGCCAGGAGCCAGAAATCCAGGAGGCACTGAGCCAAGAGCTAATGCAGGGAAAGGGACCGGTCATTGCGTCGACAGAACAGGCTGGGGTTCACCTTTGCTCTCCTGTGTGGCCATGACCCGGGTGGATAAGCCAGCCAAGTTTAAAGGGCCCAAGGCTGGGCTGACACCCACCTCCCAGGTTGAATCACAGCTTAAGCACTTCAGGACCACAGCTTCACAACACTGCACCTTGAGCAGGCTTTCAGAACCTTAGTCTTGTCATCAATACAATGGGAATTGTATCAGTCAGGGTCTCAAAGACATAAGATGGCACATTCAAACCAAGGAACTGCAAAGAGTTTTCCTTGAGGGACTGTTTTTGAAGGTATGGGCCGTGTGTGTGTGTGTGTGTGTGTGTGTGTGTGTGTGTGTTAGTTGCTCAGTTGTATCTGACTCTTTGTGATCCTATGGACTATAACCTGCCAGGTACCTCTGTCCATGGGATTCTCCAGGCAAGAATACCGGAGTGGGTTGCCATGCCCTCCTCCAGGGGATCTTCCCAACCCAGGGATCGAACCCACGTCTCCTGTGTCTCTGCATTGGCAGGCGGATTCTTTGCCACTAGCGCCACCTGGGAAGCCCCAAAGGTATGGACATGATTAAGGAAACCCGCAAAGGGTGCTCTGGGGCTAGTACCAGGGTAGCAATGGAGGGGGTTGCTACACAGGAGCTGCAAGGATGCATCGAAGTACGGCAATCAAATACCATGGCTTCACTCTCCCATCTCCTGCTCACCCAGCCAGTGGCTCCCACTGACCCAACACAATCAGAAACAAGGGCAAGGAAGCCCATTGAGGCAGTACAGCTCAGGCTCCCAGGGCACAGAGCAGATCCGAGGGGCAAAAGGAACATATTCAGCCCGGTCTCAGAATAGTATCCACTCCTAGGATTGTTGTAGAGATAAAAGGAGACAATGTCAGTAACACATTAGTTCAGTTCTAACATATCCAGTAGATATCCAAGCACACCCATGCTTAGGAAAGTCTGCTCACCACCCAGGCCATCTCCTGTGTCAATCCCAGCTTGGAGTGGATGGTTGCAAAGGTCCCAGGGAGGGGTGATCTCCACCTATTTACTGCCTTGCATTCCAGCACCTTCCAGGGCCTGGTTAAGAGTGGCTTGGAGGTCAGAGCAACCAAAGAATACCACCAGTTATCCCAGCACGGACTGGGCCTCCAGTCCTGGCCCCACTTCTCCAGGCTGTGGGCCAGGACCACAAATGAGGGAATATTCCAGCCCTAAGCATCCCACCTTGGGCCTGAGAGCTGACCCCAGCAGTGCCATTCACACTTTCCATCCAACGCGTGTTGAGTTACTATTCACTATCCAGAGTCCCCAGCACACACACCACCATCACAAAGTGACTCTCAAGTCTCCTGGCCTTCTCTTCTGAGGGTTCAGTTCAGTCGCTCCATCGTGTCCGACTCTGAGACCCCATGAACTGCAACACCCCAGGCCGCCCTGTCCATCACCAACTCCCAGAGCTTACTCAAACTGATGTCCATTGAGTCGGTGATGCCATCCAGCCATCTCATCCTCTGTCATCCCCTTCTCCTCCCACCTTCAATCTTCTCCAGCATCAGGGTCTTTTCCAATGAGTCAGTTCTTCCCATCAGGTGGCCAAAGTATTGCAGTTTCAGCTTCAGCATCAGTCCTTCCAATGAATATTCAGGATTGATTTCCTTAAGGATGGATTGATTGGATCTCCTTAGAGTCCAAGGGACTCTCAAGAGTCTTCTCCAACACCACAGCTCAAAAGCATCAATTCTTTGGCGCTCAGCTTTCTTTATGATCCAACTCTCATATCCATACATGACTACTGGAAAATCCATAGCTTTGACAAGATGGACCTTTGTTGGCAAAGTAATATCTCTGCTTTTTAATATGCTGTCTAGGTTGGTCATAACTTTCCTTCCAAGGTGTAAGCGTCTTTTAATTTCATGGCTGCTGTCACCATCTGCAGTGATTTTGGAGCCCAGAAAAATAAAGTCTGCCACTGTCTCCACTGTTTCCCTATCTATTTGCCATGGAGTGATGGGACCAGATGCCATGGTCTTAGTTTTCTGAATGTTGAGCTTTAAGCCAAATTTTTCACTCTCTCCTCTTTCACTTTCATCAAAAGGCTCTTTAGTTCTTCACTTTCTGCCATAAGGGTGGTGTCATCTGCATATCTGAGTTATTGATATTTCTCCCGGCAACCTTGATTCCAGCCTATGCTTCATCCACCACAGCATTTCTCATGATGTACTCTGCATATAAGTTAAATAAGCAGGGTGACAATATACAGCCTTGATGTACTCTTTTCCCAATTTGGAACTAGTCTGTTGTTCCATGTCCAATTCTAATTGTTGCTTCCTGACCTGCATACAGATTTCTCAGGAGGCAAGTCAGGTGGTCTGGTATTCCCATCTCTTGAAGAATTTTCCAGTTTGTTGTGATCCACACAGTCAAAGGCTTTGGCATAGTCAATAAAGCAGAAGTATATGTTTTTCTGGTATTCTCTTGCTTTTTTGATGATCCAACAGATGTTGGCAATTTAATCTCTGGTTCCTCTGCCTTTTCTAAATCCAGCTTGAACATCTGAAAGTTCACAGTTCATGTACTGTTGAAGCCTGGCTTGGAGAATTTTGAGCATTACTTTGCTAGCATGTGAGATGAGTGCAATTGTGCAGTAGTTTGAGCATTCTTTGGCATTGTCTTTCTTTGGGATTGGAATGAAAACTGACCTTTCCAGTCCTGTGGCCACTGCTGAGTTTTCCAGATTTGCTGGCATATTGAGTGCAGCACTTTCACAGCATCATCTTTTAGGATTTGAAATAGCTCAACTGGAATTCCATCACCTCCACTAGCTTTGTTCGTAGTGATGCTTCCTAAGGCCCTCTTGACTTTGCATTCCAGGATGTCTGGCTCTAGGTGAGTGATCACACCATTGTTGTTATCTGGGTCATGAAGGCTTTTTTGTATAGTTCTTCTGTGTAATCTTGCCACCTCTTCTTAATATCTTCTGCTTCTGTTAGGTCCATACCATTTCTGTCCTTTATTGTGCCCATCTTTGCATGAAATATTCCCTTGGTATCTCTAATTT
Source organism: Bos grunniens (assembly GCF_055505025.1). Classification (NCBI taxonomy): domain Eukaryota; kingdom Metazoa; phylum Chordata; class Mammalia; order Artiodactyla; family Bovidae; genus Bos; species Bos grunniens. The sequence goes on from NC_141167.1 coordinate 10,497,685, forward strand.
TCTTGAAGAGATCTCTAGTCTTTCCCATTCTGTTGTTTTCCTCTATTTCTTCTGAGGGTACACACCTCTGTGTCCTCTTCCCCCACCAGCTAGATTCACTGCAGGCTTCCTTCAACAGTGCTTATGCTGATGATGTAGATTTCATATACACACTTCAAGTTTACATCAGCTGCATGGTGTGACAGCCAACCTGCAGCCCAAGGCCAACAGGTTATTTTGTATTCATCACCCTGATCCAAGCCCCTTGATATGGACGGAATGTTTGTGTCCTCCCACAACTCATTTGTTAAAATGCTAACTTCCAGTGCCATGGTATTAACAGGTGGGGCCTTTGGGAAGTGATGGGCCATGAGGGTGGATCTATGCTCTGATGAGAAGAGACACGAGGGGGGTGGTCTCTCTCTCACTGCCACGTGAGGACACACTAAGGAGACAGTGCAGCATAAACCAGGAAAAGGGCCTTCAGCAGGAACCCCACCAGGCTGGCACCCTGATCTTGGACTTCCAGCCTCAGAACCACGAGAAGTAAATCTCTGTTGTTTAAACACCCAGTCTGTGTGTTGTTACAGCAGCCTGGGCTGAGACACCCCCATCATCGCTCAGCGATCATTGCAACAGTCTCCCTGCTTCCTGCCCCCCGACTCTGTAGATGCTGCAGAAGAGTTAGGAGAGCAAAAGGGCGTCAGCGGAAAGGGGAGGAACAGAACCGAACAATAAGACTCGTCTGTGGGAGCTCTGTGTCCATCAGACAAATGCGGTCGGTGAGAGGAGTCCCATGTTGCATGGAAATGGCCCAACCCTTGACCACACTTGGCTCAGCCGTTGCCCGGGGCCACTCCAGCAGGGCCTGGCCACCTGCACCGCTGAAGCAGGCCTGTAAGTGCCAACAGCTGGGGACTGTCAGCTGGCCACGCTCCCCAGCTGGGCAGTGAGTCCTCTGTTGAGGGAGGCCGTCTGCATCCACCACCCACTCCCACAGTCTAGTCCCGGAAGGTGGTCAGAGCGATCCCCTAAAACCTAAGTCAGGCTGTGTCACTCCCCTGCCCCAAACCTCTAAAGGCCTGCAGAGACCTACAGGATTGGTCCCACCTGTTCCCTTTGAGAACCCATCTCTTCTCCTTGCTGACCTCAATGTCGTGTTGACCTTCTTGCTGTTCCCTCAAGCAGGAAACACCAGGCAACTTCCTGACTCAGGACCTTTGCTCTCTCTTTCCCTCTGCCTGGAATGTGCTTTCTCCTAGAGAGCCACTGGGCTCCCTCTTTTCCTTCAGGGTCCACAACAAAGGCCAGCTGCTTTTTAAGAATTTCGCACCTCTCCTGTTCAAAATCAAAGCCCTCCCCCACCCCCACCACCAGGCCCTGATCCTCCTTTCCTGCTTTACTCTCCACCTACCAGGTATCACCCTCTATCACCCTCTAACAGGTTCTGTATTTGTCTGTCTCCCTCCAGCTAAAATGTAAAGCCCACAAGACAGGGATTTGTGTTATTGCGGTTCCCTGGTTGAGCTCTAGTGTTTAGTCCTCAGTAAATAATTTATTGGATTCACAAATTTATATATGAGCCTGGTTCCCTGCTAGGTGCTGGGCATGTAAACAGGACTCAGTCACCGGCCCTCAAGGGGCCCACCAGGGTAGGAGTAACAACAAACAGAAGTAAGCGATGCACCCTGGGTGAGTCGGGGAAATGGGAGTGTTCCATCTCTCTAGAGATTCCGTTTTGCAAGTTGAAAATGCTCTAGAGATCCATTGCACAATAATGTGAATGAACTTAACACAACTCAACAGTGTGCCCAGGGGCGGTAGGTGAGCCGCCGAGGGCACGCCTAATCCAGAGGAGGCCAGCAAGGGGACCTTCTAGGAGAAGGGACATAGAGCAAAGTCCCGAGTAGCTGAGCACATGAGGTAAGAGGAAACAGCACAGACAAAGGCGAGAGTCAAGTATGGTTGGATGGTTGAGAGAAAGAAGAGAGAGGAGGCTGCAGAGGTAGCTGAGGCCAGGAGGCAAAGGAGGATTTTAAGCAGGGCGGTGTGTGGTCTGATTTCTGGGGAAGGGTGGAGGCTGGGCGGGAAGCCAGGAGACCAGTTGGGAGGCCACTGAGATGGTGGCCTACACAGGGTCAGGGCAGTGGGAACAGTGGGGAGTGTGGAGATCTAAGGATGTTTCCCAGGTGGAAGGGCCAGGTGTGGGATTGTCTTGGCTGACCCCAGCTCATCCCTTCCCAGAAGGGGCGGGGTCATTCAAACTCTGACCTCCAGAGCCCCTGGGGAAGGGTGAAGGCAGCTCCTCCCTCCTTCCCAGTAGATGGGATCAAATCAGATCTGGCTCTGGGAGAGCCAGCCACAGGAGAGGAACTCTGGGAGCAGAGGCTGCAGTGGGGGCGTGGTGAGAACCCGCCTCCAGGGACCTCGGTTCTCATGCCCTCAGAGGTCAGAACTTAGTGGGCGCAGTTGTCAGCTCTGGAAGTCCAGGAGGCTCAGCTCAGCATGGTCCTCAGGGACAGGCCTGGAACTGGAAGTCAGCTCAGCCCGATCCTGAAAGTTCTGAGGTCGGAGCTGAGCCCACCGCACTTGGTGCCCCAGAGGTCCTCCAAAGGCAGGACCCTTGGGGACCCGTCATGGGACACCGGGAGTCCACAGGCTGAATCCTGTTGTGGAGAAACGCAGGACCTTTCTGCCACCAAGCCTCAGACACCACCTTCCACATCCCGTTTCCTGAGCTGTGCCATCCTTCACCAGTATTCCACCTGAGCTGCCTCCCTCTCAGCGCTTTCTGCTCCACCAAGACCCACCCACCAACCCTTTCAGTCACAGAAATGTTTCGTTACAACGCTTTTAGCCACCAGCCATTGGAAACCTTTCGGTGTACTCGTATTATGCTGTGAGCTTTGATTGGATCTCCCATCAGCCCTACGGGTAGGATCTATTATGTCCCCAATCTACAGAGGAATACGCTGAGGCAGCAGGGTGTGAGCAACTTACCTAAGGGCCCAGGGGTCAACAGCAGCCTCAACTTCTAGGCCCTACGGCCTCTCCCACCAAGGCAGGTACAGCCTCAGGACCTGGCAGCATTTGTTCCTGCAGTTATTTTGCCTAGAATATTCTCCCCACCCTCCACCTGGCTGATGAGAGTTGCACATATCTAAGTATGGGGAAGTCACAGCTTATGCAAGAGTTAATTCGAATTTTATGTTAACTAAAACATCCTGTTTGTGGCCCTATCAAACACACATCGCACAGTGCTTTAATTATGAAAGAAAAGGGTGCATTGGCCAGAAGTAAAGAATGTTCATGTTAAAAATAAAGGTTACATCACGCCTCCCTTTCTGGAACACCGATGCTGCTCCTCCTTCAATGATAAGATTTTCTTCCCAGGTGCCAAGGCCGTACTGACTCGCTGTGTACTGCTGATCTGTGATTTCGTGGGTTTTGGTTTTATTTTTTCGCAACTTTGAAATATCCCTCACTTGTTTGACGTTCTTTGTTCCAACAAGATATAAACTGTGCTGAAAAATCATGCTTCTCCAGAGCAGTTGCACCGAGTTTATCTGAGAGGCTGTCTCCTGGGCAAGAATACTCAGTTTGGCTCAAATAAAACTCTTTTCTATTCCTATTATAGACTCCTGATTATTCCCATCCCCCTGGCTAATGCTGTCTTCTCCAGGAAACATTCCTAACTGAGCCCCCCAAGTCAGGAGAACTTTGCATCTTTACTCTTCACCAAGGGCCGATGGGCACAGTTCCCGCCTGTCTCCTCTAGCCAGTGAGAGTCACAGGCCAGGGACCACATCTGGCTGGTTTTATGCTCAACTCCCCAGCTCCACAGACAACGCCTGCAGCCCACAGAAGTTCACAGAAAAGATAATGCCTGAATGAACAACGGGCAGGCCCTGCCCCCCCCTTACTTCTTCTGGATGCCTCCCCCCACCCCACATTTAGAGGCATGAGGATGGGATCCAAGCTAAAGGTCAGGAGAGGTCCCCCCACCACCCCCGTCCTCTCTCTAGTGGACCACGGGCATTGCTACCCTCTGATGGTGCAGCCTTCCCAAGAATGGGGATGTTTAAGATTTCGGCAAGAACAGGGGCTGACTAGAGACCCCCAGCTTCACCACAGACACTAGGGAAGGCAGATTATAACCCCCTCTCTCCCATGCCCTAAGGAGGCTTCATTATCAAGTCCTGGTATGGCTCTGGGCACACAGTGGCCACCCCACAAATGAGGGGTCTTCTCCCTTCCCAACAAAAGCAAGAGGCCCCCACGGTCAAGGAGCTGCCCTTCCAGGAGGCCCCACACCCTCACCCCCACCTGCCCATCTCTCAGAGCCTCCCAGGACAGCTGCCTGAGGTCAGAAAGTTCTGGCTGTAATCCTTTCGCATGCAGCCACCCTGGAAAACATCATCCCTCCGGAGAACCTCTCTGTTGCACAGCCAAAGAAGCAGTCTCTCCCCCACGCTCCTCGCCCCCGACTCCCAGTGCCACTTCCCGGGCCCTTTCCTTGAAAGTGGCTTCAGGGAGCCGGCGCCTCCCGTCCCGCCCCCCACCTCCCGCTCGGAACAGCGCCCGCCGCCCGCCCGCCGCTTCCTGCCCCCACCCCGCCCCGCGCGCTATTTAAGGCGCCCCCGCCGCCCGGCGCCGTCCAGCAGGGCTCCCGCGGGCGCCGCTCCGGCCGACTTGCGTCCCCTCCGCCACCTGGGCCGCCCGCAGGCCGGCGGTGAGTTGGGCTGGGGGGCGTGCTGGCGCGCCACCTGCCAGCGGACCAGCGGGCAAGGGACAGGGGGCCACCTGCCAGGGGCGGAGGGTTGCTGCGGGGGGCACCCACAGCGGGCCTGGCTCACCCAGCCTACCTGAGCTGGCCTCAGAGGCTAAGCCGGGTTCCTGCAGTCTCTCGCTGGACCCTCATAACCCTCGGAGGTAGGAACGTTAACATTTTCCAGGAGAGGAGACTGAGGTACTAAGGGGCTGTCACTTCTCCGAGGTCGAGGTCTCCGTTAGTAGGAGAGGCAGGATTTGAACCCAGGTCTGGCTCCAGAGCCCGGCTGTAAACCGCTTTGCTCCCACGAAGAAGCACCTCCCCATCCCCTTTCCCCCACCTTCCTCCCCGCCAACTCTCCCCCTGAAGTTCTGGGAACTCTGTGGCCTGTGCCTCCAGCCTGCTATGACAGTTCCTTTCAAGAGCCTAGAATCTGGCAGCAACAGCTTTGGCAGGGGGAGGGAATGGAGAAATGGGACCGGAGATCAAGAGTGGGTACTTAAGCGGCAGGTGCTCGCTATTGCTGACAGGTGGAGCTAATGCAGGATGCTGCCTTGAGTGTCTAGCATGCCTTCACCAGGAACTCAGAGGTTAGAGTGAGGCCAGCTGGGCGAGAGCTGCTGGGGAGGGGAGAGGGGACCTGAGGCTTTTAGCCCCCTGGAAGCTGGAGTTATCACCACCACCTCCCCCTCACTGTCTGGGGACAGCCTGTCCTGGGCCAGAGGGAGGAGGAGCATGGCGCAGCTCTGTGACCTTGGATGGGTTCCTCAAATTCTCTGTTCCCTTAGGCTCAGGAGGCTCACCTGGATCCAGAGCTCCTTCGGCTGGGTCAGGAGGGACCCAGGTGGGACTAGACAGGGCTCCTAGCTGTACCCTTGCCAGAGCTTAGCAGCCATCAGCCAAAGGTCTGCTTTTAGTCCTGCTGGGTGTGAGCCCCCAGGCCAGTCCCTTCCCCTCTGTGAGCTCAGTTTCCCTGTAGGTGGAATACGCGTGGGCAACCTCCCGCAGGCCTGTTGCTAGGACAGCTGAGAAGGACGCTGACCGTGTCTTATGCCTCCCTACAGACGGAGGCCCGGGAGCCATGGGCGACTGGGGCTTCCTTGAGAAGCTGCTAGACCAGGTCCAAGAGCACTCGACTGTGGTGGGCAAGATCTGGCTGACAGTCCTTTTCATCTTCCGCATTCTCATCCTGGGCCTGGCCGGCGAGTCGGTATGGGGCGACGAGCAGTCGGATTTCGAGTGTAACACGGCCCAGCCGGGCTGCACCAATGTCTGCTATGACCAGGCCTTCCCCATCTCCCACATCCGCTACTGGGTGCTGCAGTTCCTCTTCGTCAGCACGCCCACCCTGGTCTACCTGGGCCATGTCATCTACCTGTCTCGGCGCGAGGAGCGCCTGCGGCAGAAGGAGGGGGAGCTCCGGGCACTGCCAGCCAAGGACCCACGCGTGGAGCGGGCGCTGGCATCCATAGAGCGCCAGATGGCCAAGATCTCGGTGGCGGAAGACGGTCACCTGCGGATCCGCGGGGCACTGATGGGCACCTATGTGGCCAGCGTGCTCTGCAAGAGCGTGCTGGAGGCGGGCTTCCTATACGGTCAGTGGCGTCTCTATGGCTGGACCATGGAGCCCGTGTTTGTGTGCCAGCGCTCACCCTGCCCCTACCTCGTGGACTGCTTCGTCTCTCGCCCCACGGAGAAGACTATCTTCATCATCTTCATGCTGGTGGTCGGACTCATCTCCCTGGTGCTCAACCTGCTGGAGCTGGCGTACCTGCTGTGCCGCTGCCTGAGCCGGGGGGTGAGGGCCCGGCAGCGCCAGGATGCGCCCCCAGCCCCGGGCACCTCCTCGGAGCCTTACGCCGACCAGGTCTTCTTCTACCTCCCCATCAGTGAGGGGCCCTCATCCCCGCCGTGCCCCACCTACAACGGGTTGTCGTCCAGTGAGCAGAACTGGGCCAACCTGACTACAGAGGAGAGGCTGGCTTCTTCCAGAGCCCCCCTCTTCCTGGACCCACCCCCCCAGACTGGCCGGAAATCCCCCAGTCGCCCCAGTAGCTCTGCTTCCAAGAAACAGTATGTGTAAGGGCCTGAGGCTTCCATCACCCCGCAGCGGGGCCTGGGAAGTCTGCTGCCTTTTAATGCAAGGTTCCACAGAGATGGCTGGGGGAAACAGGTGCTGGCTGGCCAGAGAGCCTCCTTGCATGTTGTTCTTGACACCTGCGTCCTTCCTAATGACCAGAGGGCACCACACTTTGCCCTCCAGAATGTGGCTTTGTCCCAGGCACAGACAGAGCCAGCGTGGGGTGCTCTTAGCCAAGGGTGTTTGAGCCCTTTGGTCTTTTTCACCTGGTTCAGAGGGATTCGGAGACAACTTACCCCACCCCCACCCCCATGGCAGATTCACCTCCACCCAGGTTGTCTGCACGCCCTGTCCTCTCAGGAAAGGCTGGTGGAGGCTGCTGGGTCAGCCTTGATCACACACACACACACACACACACACACACAGACTCACACACACACAGCCTGTGCTGCATCTGGCCCTGTCAAGGGGAGTGGGGTCTTGTTCTCATCACTCCTTCCTACTTCCACTGTTTATCCTTCTAAAATAAACAGGACTTGATCACAAGCGAGGTGTGTGTTGATACTGTCATGATGTACCTTGGTGTGGGGGGTTGGAGGACAGTTGCTTTGCCCAGGGTTCCTTGCCTCTGCCTTTGGCTTCTGCAATCCCAACACCAGCCAGTGCCTTAAACCCTCAAACTCCTATGTACCAGCTCTCAGCAGCTCTGAGTCCTGAACACTCTGCCTTCTGAAATGCCTCAGCACCAGCCTCTTCTTTCCATCCTCACTGTCCCAGCCCCTTCAACCTGTCCATTAATCAGTGGGCTAAACAGTGTCTATCCTCATCCTGCCCCCCGGCCATCCAGCGCCCGGGCCATGCTCCCCACTGCAGTGTGCTTCCTTACTGGACACTGCTCCTCACCTGCCCTGGGCTTCCCTGGTGGCTCAGAGGGTAAAGAATCTGCCTGCAATGTGAGAGACCCGGGTTCAGTCCCTGGATCAGGAAGATCCCCTGGAGAAGGGAGTGGCAACCCATTCTAGTATTCTTTTTTTTTTTTTTTTCTTCCCTGTCTTCCCTGGGCATCACGGCGGTGCGTCAGGGATTGCCACGCAGGGTTTAAAGACGATGTCACTCACACGAGGACGCCTGGCGAGAGGAGCATTCTAGTATTCTTGCCTGGAGAATCCCGTAGACTGAGGAGTCTGGCAGGCCACAGTACAGGGGCTTTGCAAAGAGTCGGACGTGACTGAGCAATTAACACTCTTCACCTGTCTGCCTGCCAGCCAAGCCCTTCAGAGTCTGGCTCAAGTGGGCCTGCAGTCCTTGGTGTTTGGGGAGGCTGGTTTAGACCACTTACCCCTGCTGCCTTGGCCCTTTCTTGTCTGCCCACCAGAAGGAGCAACTTAAGGACCTGCATCATACCTCCTCCCCATGCACCTAAAACTCAGAACAGACAGTGGTCGTGTAGAGAGGTGCACGGGACTGTCAAGGTCCAGTGGAGGAATGGAACCTTGCCTCTGAGTCACAAAGATTTCGCGGGGGGGCGGAACAATTGAACTGGATCTTGACAGATAAAATAGAAGTCTACCGTGAAGGGAAGAGGACTTCTTATTTAGACAGAAAATTGCGCACAGGCAAGAGGAGGGGAACCACTGAGGATTAAGGGGGTGCTCAGGGCCTGATGAGCCATCTGGGATGTGGGAGGTACAGCTGATGAGTCCAGTGCTGGCAGAGACGACCTTCCATGTGGAAGCTGACCCAGATGGAGGGAACACTCAGTGGCCCTTGAAGGAAGCTGGTTGTCTCCCCTACCCAGGGAGGTATGGGGCTGGGCTTTTAGGAGGGAGTGGGGTCCATCTCATGTGGCCACACACTTCTCCTTGAGAGCCTTTACAGTAGGGGAGCAACTTGGCCCTTCCCACCAAGGTAGGTCTTCAAAGCACCAGCTCTGTATCCTTGACCCCAGGGTTCACTCACTCACTGCTTACCCAGCAAGTCTGAATGCTCAGCCTGATAAGTTACAGTCCTCACTCTTCTAACTTTGGTTCCCCTTGTTCCCTCTGAATTCCCTGAGATCCAATCAGACCAGCCCTGTCATAGTTCCCCAGACTCACTGGGTAGGTTCTCATCCTGCTCCTTTGCCAGCCTAGAGTGCCTCTTCCCCAACACTTCCAAACCCCACCAGTCCTTTAAACACAGCTCTACCCCAAAAAGGCAGAGCCTGAATGCAGAAGAAAGAGTAAGATAAACTTTGATGTTAGAGAGTCCTCAGTTTAAATAAGGCCTCTAAGACACATAGGAGAAGGCAATAGCACCCCACTCCAGTACTTTTGCCTGGAAAATCCCATGGATGCAGGAGCCTGGTAGGCTGCAGTCCATGGGGTCGCTAAGAGTCAGACACAACTGAGCGACTTCACTTTCACTCTTCACTTTCATTCATTGGAGAAGGAAATGGCAACCCACTCCAGTGTTCTTGCCTTGAGAGTCCCAGGGACGGGGGAGCCTGGTGGGCTGCTGTCTATGGCGTCACACAGAGTCGGACATGACTGAAGCGATTTAGCAGCAGCAGCTAAGACACATAAAGCCATGTGGTTTTAATCATTTCATTTCTCCAAGTCTCAGTTTTCTCAACTATAAAATGCAGATAATATTGCCTGCCTCACAGGTATAAGAAATAAAAATAAGAGAAAGTACATGATTGCACCTGGCTCCTAATGTCATGCAATAATACTAAGCTCACCCTCTCCAGCAAGCTTAGCATTGGTTCTTCCTCCTCCAGGAAGCCCTTCCTGACCTCCAGCCAGTCTCCAGTGATGGAGACTACCTTTCAGCAATCTGGATCGCTGCTTGGTATGAGCCTATTTCACACACTCTCCACCCCACTGAGTCCCTAAGGATCGCTGGGGTGATGCTCTGAAGTCACTACGGGCCTAGACCTGCATTGACTTTGACTATGAAAGGAGGAATTAAGTTAGGCTGGGCAGAAAGCACACCATTCATGCGTTAGAAGGGCGTAACTCCAGGAGGCTGAAGTCCCCTTCAAGGGATTTTTGCCTTCTTGAAACCAAATACAAATAAGACATTTTGATCTGTTATCTGGACGCTTGTCCAACATTTTAAATTTTTCCAATTTTCTAAATATCCATTAGCAAAACAACTAAATTATCAAGATATGAATTCAGAGCATCTTTTAGCCTCTCCCCCATTGTTAGACTTACCACTTCAATTAACTGCTACACCTGTACGATCTAAAGAGCTCTGTGGGAGAGAATGGATACATGTACATGTATGGCTGAGTTCATTTGCTGTCCCCCTGAAACTATCACAACATTGTTAATCAGCTAGAAAAAGTAAAGTAAAATCACTCAGTCGTGTCCGACTCTTTGCAGCCCCATGGACTATAGCCTACCAGGCTCCTCTGTCCACGCAGTGTTCCAGGCAAGAATACTGGAGTGGGTTGCCATTTCCTTCTCCAGGAGATCTTCCCAACCCAGGGATTGAACCCAGGTCTCCCACATTGTAGGCGGATGCTTTACCGTCTGAGCCACCAGGGAAGTCCTCGTTAATCAGCTATACTCTAACATAAAAATAAAAAGTTAAAAAGAAAAATAAAGACAGCTCTAAAATGACAGAAGGCTGTACAAAATAAAGAGCACTGTAAATTTTAAAAGGTAGCAGGAGGGCATTCTCCATCAGTCAGGCTGAGAGGCCAGAGCTGTGGGGTCAGAGGTTGGTCTCTTAGAGCCAACCCCACCTGGGGGCCCTGGGAGCCTGTGTTTCTGATGTCCTCTGCCTGTCTTGGCCTGGAAAGGTGGGAGAAGACAGGTGTAGGTGAGTGAGGAGGGCATCCTTCCCCTCCCTCAAGGCTCACCCACTCTGAGCTTGGTGTCAGGGCTGAGGTCAGGCCAGGGCCCAGGTACGTGGGCCTTCGGCAAGGCTGGTGTTGAGTCCCAGACTGGTGGCCGCACAAACACAAGGGCAAGTGGGCTGGGGATTTAAGGATGAGGCTAGTGCAGTGGGGAAGGGCTCACACAGATTAGGGGCCTTGAGATGAGGACTTATGCAATGAAGAGCGGCTGTAAGCCCCGGCCCAGCCCTACTCACTTCCTAGGGCTGTCATAACAAAGTTCCACAGACTGGGTGGCTCCAGTGACAGAAATGTATTGTCTCAGTTCTGGAGGCCAGAAGTCCAAGATCAAGGTGTCCATAGGGCTGGCTCCTGGCTGTGAGGGAGAGTTTGTTCCATGCCTCCCTCCTGACTTCTGGTGGCTTGCTGCCATCCTTGGCATTCCTCAGCTTATAGATGCATCACCCCCATCTTTGCCTTCATCTTTGTGTGGCATTCTCCCTGTGTGCCTGTCTGTCGTGGGTCCAAACTTCTCCTTTTTATAAAGATACCATTCCTATTGGATTAGTGTCATCCTAATGACTTCATTTTAGGGCTTCCCAGGTGGCTCAATGGTAAAGAATCTGCCTGCCAGTGTAGGAGATGCAGGTTCAATGATCGCTGGGTCGGGAAGATCCCCTGGAGGAGGAAATGGCAACCCCCTCCAGTATTCTTGCCTGGGAAATCCCATGGACAGGGGAGACTTGCGGGCTATAGTCCATAGGGTGGCAAAAAAGTCGGATGCAACTGAGTACACATTCCATGACTTCATTTTAACTTGCTCACTTCTGTAAAGACCCTATTTCCATATAAGGTCACATTCTGAGTGGCTGGGGGTTAGCAATACCTTTTGGGGGAACACAATTCAACCCATGCCACCACTCCATGGGCCCACCTCACCTCCAAGCACTGACAGAGGAAGTCAAGGAGAAGGTTAATACATGCTGAACTGAACACTACTGTATTTAAAACAGATAACCAACAAGGACAGGGAACTCTGCTCAATATTCTGTAATAACCTAAACCAGAAAAGAATTTGAGAAAGAACAGATACGTGTATATGTATAACTGAATCACTTTGCTGTACACCTGAAGCTAACACAGCATTGTTAATCAAATATGCTCTAATATAAAATAAAAATTACTTATATGTATGAACAATATGAGCACATATAGTACTCAGGCATCTCTTTTGTGATGTGGCTTGGATGGAACACAGCAGATTCACATTTCATTTCTTCCATCACATTCTTTTTCCTCCCACCAGCCTATCCCTCACCACCAAAATCTAAGTTGATAACAGGCAACTCTCAGTCACAGAAAAAGCTGGAGGAGGCTTGACTCCTGCCTCCCACTCACTTCACTGTGGCCCTTTCTCCTCTCTGGGTCTTTAGTGTCACCATTGTGAAATGAAAGGATTGGATGAGAGACAGGTACTTGGCAGCTGTGAGGAGCATCACAGGAGTAACTCGTCCCTAATCATTGACCTGCAGCTCACAAGAGATTTGTTATTTTTCATGAATCAGAACAGATTCAAGATTTTTTTAAATTTGTTTATTTTTAATTGACGGATAATTGCTTTACAGAATTTTGTTGTTTCCTGTCAAAACTCAACATGAATCAGCCATAGGTATACATATATCCCTCTTGAACCTCCCTCCCATCTCCCTCCACATCCCACCCCTCTAGGTTGATACAGAGCCCCTGTTTCAGTTTCCTGAGAGCTACAGCAAATTCCCATGGGCTATCTATTTTACATACGGTGATGTAAGTTTCCATGTTACTCTTTCCATACATCTCACCCTCTCCTCCCCTCTCCTCATTTCCATAAGTCTGTTCTCTATGTCTGTTTCTCCATTGCTGCCTTGCAAATAAATTCTTCGGTTCCATTTTTCTAGATTCCGTATATATGCATTAGTATACGATATTTGCCTGGAGAAGGAAATGGCAACCCATTCCAGTACCTTTGCCCAGAAAATCCCATGGACGGAGGAGCTACAGTCCATGGGGTAGCAAAGAGTCAGACACGACTGAGCAACTTCACTTTCACTTCGCTTCACGATATTTATCTTCCTCTTTTTGATTTACTTCACTCTGTATAATAGACTCTAGGTTCATTTCTTATAATAAGGTCAATTCCAGTCACTTGAATCCACATTGCCTTTCTGAGTAAGAAAAAGACAGGGTTATGTGGAGTGCACTGGGAATTTTTCACAAGCCAAGGTCATCTTATCTGCAGCCCATGGGAGCGGTGAACATCATGAGCTGCACATAAACAAAGCCGAGAGCTCATGGGCTGGCTGATGGCAAAACTTCTTCCCAGTCTAGTGTGCTGACTCACTGACCACTGGGTTGCTGACCTCGTGAATTTACCACTGACCTCCAGTGCCTTCAATGGCGGGGGAGGGGGGGGGTCCTTCATTTCCTTTCACACTAACGTCAACTTGATTACTGATGTTTCCAGGAAGAGGTATTCCTCTCAGGATTGTTAGAACTTCTTTTTCCACCTTATGGTTTCTCCCACCAGCCGTGGCTCAGACTTCAAGGGCCACTTAAGGCTCAACAGCTCTGCCCTTCCCACCCAAGCACTGCAGCCACCTACTGATAGCCACCAGGCTGGTCCTGACCATGTTCTTCTCCTATTCCTCCAGCTGGCTGAATTTCAGAAGTTTCCAGCCAACCTGAAGTTTGTCTACTTTCCTCTAAACATGTGCCACAGTCCCCTGGGTGCTAGACAAGATACTCCAGGTGGTCAGAATCCAGATTATCACCTCTCTTGTCTCAAAATTTCTACCTCTATTAATGCAATCTAGGCTTATGTTAACTTTTCTATTTTCTTCTCTTTTTCATATATAGAACCATATATGAATAATATACGGTTCTATATATACTATTATGGAATATAATAATATTCTATATTATTGGGGAAATAAATAAAGGTAGTAATGCATGATCATTATAGACAATGAGATCCCACCATCTAGGGGTAACAATTGCTAATATTCAGAAGAGATTCCTTCCAGACACTTCCATGTATATATTTAAATAAAATCTGAATAAAGGTATAACCATAATTTTGTATTCTGCTTTTTTTTAAGTTTACATTAAATCATAAGCCTTTTCTTCATGTTATCAGGTATCTTTTGGAAACCGTTTCATGTCTTTATCATATGGCTTTATCACTAGACGGCATGTTAAAAATCAGACATCTCTTTGCTGACAAAGATCCATATAGTTAAAGCTCTGGTTTTTCCAGTAGTCATGCATGGATGTGAAAGTTGGACCATAAAGAAGGCCGAGCACTGAAGAATTAATATTTTTGAACTGTGGTGCTGGAGGGGATTCTTGAGAGTCCCTTTGTCAGCAAGGAGCTCAAACCAGTCAATCCTAAAGGAAATCAACCCTGAATATTCATTGAAAGGACTGATGCTGAAGCTGAAGTTCCAATACTTTGGCCACCTGATGCAAAGCCAACTCATTTCCCTGATGCTGGGAAAGATTGAGGGCAGGAGGAGAAGGGGACAACAGAGGATGAGATGGTTGGACAGCTTCATCAACTCAATAGACATGAGTTTTACCAAACTCTGGGAGATAGTGAAGGACAGGGAAGCCTGGCGTGCTGCAGTCCATGGAGTCACAAAGTATTGGACACGACTTAGCAACTGAACAACAAAAAGTATCTACTTAACCATGACCCTAATGTTGGATTTTTAGATTGTTTACAACTAATTATCCTCTATTATAAATCTGGGCTTCCCCGGTAGCTCAGCTGGTAAAGAATCCGCCTGTAATGTGGGAGACCCGGGTTTGATCCCTGGGTTGGGAATATCCCCTGGAGAAGGGAAAGGTTACCCACTCCAGTACTCTGGCCTGGAGAATTTCATGGTATAGTCCATGGAGTCACAAAGAGTCGGGCACAAGTGAACGACTTTCAAAAATTCAAATAAATTGTACTGTGATGTGGATCTCTGTACGTGTTTTCCAAATTGTCTGTTTCCTTAAAAGAAAGACATTCTAAGAAGTGAAATTACTGGGTCAAAAGGTATGACATTTAAACTTTTTAAAAGTTAGGGGCTTTTTTCTGATTGTGAAAGTAATTCATTGTGGTTGATTCAGAAAAGCACAGCTAAATCATAAGAAGTAAACTACATCTGAGGGTGTAGAGACAGTGGAGCCAAAAAGACTGAAAGTAGATGCTCATGTGTCCCCTCCTCCATTCTGAGCAGCAAGGTGACCACCCTATGCCTCCCTACCCTCTGGAGCTGAGTAGAGAGTGGGAGCACCATAAAGAACATGGAGGAATGAAATGGAAGTTACACACTGAATGACGAGACCCTCAGCCATCTCCCCCTAGCTGGCTCCCAGAGGGCTGGTTGATAGATAAGACTAAAAGAAGATCTGATCTAGACATCCAGGCAGGGAAGGCTCCCTGAGAAGGTGAGCTTCAGCACCTGAAAGGTGAGGAGGAAGGCTCCAGGGAAGAGATGGGGAAGAACATCTCACATGGAGGGAACAGCTGGAGAAGAGAGGGGATCCATACAGTTGTTCAGGACGGTTTTAGATGTAACACAAGCTTCTTTCTGGCAAAAATGTCGCATATATTCAATAGTATTGTATGAAAGTGTCCATTTCAAAGCACTCACACTAGCACTATTAAAATTGTTGATTCCTTTGTTTATTAATTATTAATAAGGAAAAAAATATCATCTTTCAATGAATAAGCTTTGATTAGTAGTGAGCCTAAAGATTTTAAGATATAATCTTTAACGTGTGTTTCTTCTGTGATTTTTTTTTTTTTTTTTTGGCCCATTTTTCACTCAGGATTTCTGCTTTCTGATCAGTTTGTGTAACTTCTTTATAGACAGAAAATTTCAACTCTTTATCTGGTATATTTGTTATTTAAAAAATTTCTTGGGACTTTCCTGGTGGTACAGTGTTTGAGAATCTGATCTTCCAGTACCGGTTCCCCTGCTCAGGCAAGTAAGATCCTACCCTCAACAGGGCGACTAAACCTTTGTCACAGCTCCTGAGCCCACGCATTCTAAAGCCTGCGCTCTGCAACTAGAGAAAGCCTGCCCACCGCAATGCAGAGCCCATGCACCGCAGGGAAGACCCAGTCTTCGTTTCCACCTCAATGAAGCCCAGTCAAAAAAAAAACAAAAAAAAACTCTCAGTGTGTTATTTTGTCCTTTTAGATTTCTATTTAGTCAAATATATCAGTTTTTTTCTTTTTTATTAATTTATTTTTTATTGAAGGATAATTGCTTTACAGAATTTTGTTGTTTTCTGTCAAAAGTCAACATGAATCAGCCATAGGTATACATAGATCCCCTCCCTTTTGAACCTCCCTCCTCTCTCCCTTCCCATCCCACCCCTCTAGGTTGATACAGAGCCCCTGTTTCAGTTTCCTGAGACATACAGCAAATTCCTGTTGGCTATCTATTTTACATATGGTGATGTAAGTTTCATGTTACTCTTTCCATACATCTCACCCTCTCCTCCCCTCTCCCCATGTCCGTAAGTCTATTCTCTATGTCTGTTTCTCCATTGCTGCCCTGTAAATAAATTCTTCAGTACCATTTTTTGAGATTCTGTATATATGCATTAGTATATGATATTTATCTTTCTCTTTCTGACTCACTTCACTCTGTATAATAGGTTCTAGTTTCATCCACCTCATTAGAACTGACTCAAATGCATTCCTTTTATAGCTGAGTAATATTCCTTGTGTATATGTACCACAACTTCTTTATCCATTCATCTGTCGATGGACATCTAGGTTGCTTCCATGTTCTGGCTATTGTAAACAGTGCTGCAATGAACAATGGGATACATGTGTCTCTTTCAATTTTGGCTTCCTCAGGGTAAATGCCTAGGAGTGGGATTGCTGGGTCATATGGTGTTTTGATTCCTAATTTTTAAAGAAATCTCCATACCGTCTTCCATAGTGGCTGTATCAATTTACAGTCCCACCAACAGTGCAAGGGCGTTCCCTTTCCCCACACCCTCTCCAGCATTTATTGTTTGTAGACTTTTTGATGATGGCCATTCTGACCGGTGTGAGGTGATATCTCATTAATTTTTTCTTTACAATAATCCTTACTACACAAATTTTTGATATTAGCTTGACCATATATTGCATTTTTGTACATAAAATGGCCTATTTCTGGACTACCAGAATTCTGTTCCATCAACCTATCAAATTACATGATACTACCACCCTTTTCATTAGAGTAGCTTTGTAACACATCTTAATATCTGGTAGAATACATTCTACCAAAGAATTGATGCTTTCGAATTGTGGTGCTTCTTTCTTGAGAATCCCTTGGACTACAGAGAAATCAAACCAGTCAATTCTAAAGGAAATCAACCTGAATATTCATTGAAAGGACTATTGCTGAAGCTGAAGCCCCAATACTTTGGCCACCTGATGTGAAAAATCGACTCACTGGAAAAGACCCTGATAGTGGGAAAGATTGAATGCAAAAGGAGAAAGGGGTGGCAGAGGACAAGATGGTTAGACAGCATCACTGACTCAATGAACATGGATCTGAGCAAACTCCAGGAGACAGTGGAGGACAGAGAAGCCTGGCGTGCTACAGTCCACGAGGTAACAAACCGTCAGAGGTGCTAAGCGACTGAACAACAAACAATTGTTTTTACTTTTCTTGAGAATCTTGGAAGCCAGATATATATTCTCCAGGCAGATGTTTGAAAGAATCTTCTGTGTGGAATCCGACAGATCCAAAAGAAAAGACCTATAGAAAGGGGCAGTAGGGTTCCCCAAGGAAACAGAGAGCTAGATGCTCATGCAATGAAGACCGCACGCAGGAAGCCCCACCCATTCACCCAGAGCAACTTCTCAGTGACTCTCTCTCAAATATGAGCACACAGCCAAGGACGTCAGGCACTCAAGGGAAGCATCTTACGTGAAAGAGTCTGAAACAAACAGAACCAAGTTTTCCAGAGAATACAGATTATGTATGGAGACTAAAACTTCTTCTAACTATCACTCCTTTCTTTAGAAAGATAAAAGTGTATTACAGCCTTGAAAAAAAGTGACAATATGCCAAATAAGAAACATGCAGAGAACAACAAAATCAAATTCTTGGAAAACAAAACAAAACATAATTTGTTGTTTTTCAGTCACTCAGTCACGTCCAACTCTTTGTGACCCCGTGGACTGCAGCATACCGGGCTTCCCTGTCCTTCACTGTCTCCCAGAGCTTGCTCAAATTCAAGTCCATTGAGTCGGTGATGCCATCCAACCTTATCATTCTCTGTCATCCCCTTCTCCTCCTGCCTTCAATCTTTCCCAGCATCAGGGTCTTTTCCAGTGAGTTGGATCTTCATAATATCTGTATCTTTGTCTTCTACTCTATTTTCTGATGTGGTTGCCTAGCTATCTTCCAAAATGTTTATTGAAGTTTTCAATTCTACTACTATCATAATCACACTACTACTACTTCAATAAATATTTTGGAAGATAGCTAGGCAACCACTCCAGAAACTAGAGTAAAAGACAAAGATATAGACATTACAAAAGTTTAGCTTTTTTTAAGTTAGAAGACCAACTAACAGGAGTTCTAAAAAGGGGAACAGAGAAAAAAGTGAAAGTAATCAGAGAAAATCCTAGATTGAGAGGATTTTCAATCAGTAGTGCCCGGCTCAATGGACAACATAGGTCCTCTATATTGTCTGAATATTTTCAAAACACAGAAGACAAAGAGATGCGCCTACAAATTTCCAGAGGAAGATAAAACACAGTCTCAAGAATCAGAATGGCATCACACTTTGCAACAATGCCAGAGGCTACAATAGTAGAAAATGAATCACAGCCTTCAAAATTCTGAGTCAAGTGATTTTCAAGGTGAAATTCTACACCCAGGACAATGACCAACAAAACTAGACTATATGCTCTGCAATTGTTTTAATAGCAGATTCCCTGAAGGCTTGAACAAACTTGCTATAAAGCCAGTTGGACTCAATGCCATCTTTATGTCATCCTTTAAAATGTTTTTCACTGTCACTCAGTGACTATTTGCCTATTCAAAATTTTCTTCTTCATGAATCTATCTTAGTAATTTATATTTTGGCACAAAAATTACCTGTTCAACTGTTTGAGCAATCTTTTGTCATCAGACCATATATTCTCACTTTACTTACACTTCAACTAAAAGCCTTAGTAAAATCGTTCCTAGGCTTCTTTGTGTGCCATGTAGAGAGAGACGTTTCAAAATCAGGGTCATGCTAGTTTGGCAAAATATAATTGGAAAGCTTTCCAGCTAAAACCCTCAAGTGTTTTACATGTGGGCTGCCACTAAGCTATGACTAAGCCTGAGCTCCTGTAATTGTGAATCTGAGAATTAAAAATGACACATCTGACATCTGCACCAGCGAAATGCCATCATGTCCACTTCAGTCCATTGCTCCAGCTGACAGGAATCATCCTCTTAAATCTGGATTCTGTCATCTGGACTATTAGCCACTTCTAGCTTCCAGAAATTGGATTTATTTTTCATCTGACAAATCTTGAGAGTTTAATGCAATTAAATAGCCTTTCCTGATGGAGACTATGTTTATTTCAGGATCTGTATGTTTGGGGTCTTTGTTAAGTGGAAGATGTTGTTTCTAAAAGGCATATCCTAAGGCTTCCCTGGGAGCCTAGTGGCTAAGACTCCACACTCCCAATGCAGGGAGCGCAGGTTCCATCTCTGGTGAGAAAACTATTAATAAGGCCCACAGGCTGCAGCTGAAGATCCCTCATGTGGCAACTAAGACCCAGCACATCCAAATAAATAAATACTTTAAAAAATAAAAGTAAGTATATAAAAGGCATAGCCTTTGCTCCGCCCCCTCCAAAGGTGGGGAGGCAGGAGAGCAAAGTGCCGCACGAACCTGAGAGTGTGGGGGACCTGACTACCCAGGCCATGTCCTGGGCTCAGTGAACAGTGGTCAGTCAGGCTTGGCTGTGGCCCAGAGGAGCTCTAAAACCAGAAACAGAAGCTCAGTGTAGGGAGGGTGAATTCCCACAAGGGGGAATGAGGGCAGACACAGGAGACCAAGCCCAGCACACAGCCCAGAAGCATGAGCTGTGTTAGGTTAGGACTATAGGTGCACAAGCCAAGTTTTAGCCATGGGAAGACCCATTCTCAGCCCTACAGTAGTTGGTTCCTGCAGAGAACAGAACTCAGTAAGGCAGCAAGCCCAGGATGGCTCCCAAAGATGGGCTCTAAAGAGGCCTCTAGACAGACTGAGGTGATGACAACTGAGTGTGGTCAGAGCCAGACAGACCTAAACTAGAGACAATGAGGGACAACCAAGACCAAGAACTCTACCAACCCAGCAGAGACATTAATGGAGTTTTGACATTATTTCCAAACGAGGTTAAATACAGAATTGGGTTCTAACATACATGTTAAAAAGCATTAAATATTGACATATTTGAAACATTACACAATTTTTGTAACTCTCTATACAGTTCTTTGCTAAAGAATACACAGAAGAACTATTAAAAAAGATCTTCAAGACCCAGATAACCACGATGGTGTGACCACTCACCTAGAGCCAGACATCCTGGAATGCAAAGTCAAGTGGGCCTTAGGAAGCATCAGTACAAACAAAGATAGTAGAGGTGATGGGATTCCAGTTGAGCTATTTCAAATCCTAAAAGATGATGCTGTGAAAGAGCTGCACTCAATATGCCAGCAAATCTGGAAAACTCAGCAGTGACCACAGGACTGGAAAGGTCAGTTTTCACTCCAATCCCAAAGAAAGACAATGCCAAAGAATGTTCAGACTAACACACAATTGCACTCATCTCACAGGCTAGCAAAGTAATGCTCAAAGTTCTCCAAGCGAAGCTTCAACAGTACATGAACCGCAAACTTCCTGATGTTCAAGCTGTATTTAGAAAAGGCAGAGGAACCAGAGATCAAATTGCCAACATCCAATGGATCATCAAAAAAGCAAGAGAATACCAGAAAAACAACTACTTCTGCTTTATTGATTACGTCAAAGCCTTTGACTGTGTACATCACCACAAACTGTGGAAAATTCTTCAAGAGTTGGGAATACCAGACCACCTAAACTACCTCCTGAGAAATCTGTATGCCGGTCAGGAAGCAACAGTTAGAATTGGACATGGAACAACAGACTGGTTCCAAATCAGGAAAAGAGTACATCAAGGCTGTTTATTGTCACCCTGCATATATTTAACTTCTATGTAGAGTACACCATGAGAAGCATTGGGCTGGAGGAAGCACAAGCTGGAATCAAGATTGCAGGGAAAAATATCAATAACCTCAGATATGCAGATGATACCACCCTTAGGGCAGAAAGTGAAGAGGAACTAAAAAGCCTCTTGATGAAAGTGAAAGAGGAGAGTGAAAAAGCTGGCTTAAAACTCAACTTTCAAAAAACTAAGATCATAGCATCTGGTCCCATCACTTCACGGTAAATAAAAGGGGAAACAATGGAAATAGTGACAGACTTTATTTTCTTGGGCTCCAAAATCACTGAAGATGGTGACTGCAGCCATGAAATTAAAAGATGCTTGCTCCTTGGAAGTAAAGCTATGACCCACCTAGACAGCATATTAAAAAGCAGAGACATTATCTTGCCGACAAATGTCTGTCTAGTCAAAGCTATGGTTTTTCCAATAGTCATGTGAGAGTTGGACTATAAAGAAAGCTGAGCACCAAAGAATTGATGCTTTTGAACTGTGGTATTGGAAAAGACCCTTGAGAGTCCCTTGCACTGTAAGGAGATCCAACCAGTCCATTCTGAAGGAGATCAGTCCTGAGTGTTCATTGGAAGGATTGATGTTGAAGCTGAAACTCCAATACTTTGGCCACCTGATGCCAAGAGCTGACTCATTTGAAAAGACCCTGATGCTGGGAAAGATTGAAGGCGGGAGGAGAAGGGGATTACAGAGGATGAGATGGTTGGATGGCATTACCAACTCTATGGACATGAGTTTGAGCAAGCTCCAGGAGATAGTGATAGGCAGGGAAGCCCTGGCATGCTACAGTCCCTGGGGTTGCAAAAAGTTGGACACGACTGAGTAACTGAACTGAACTGATCCTCAGGGGAAACTATTTAACCAGAGCTGACTTCCCTGGTGGCTCAGACGGTAAAGCGTCTGTCTACAATGTGGGAGACCTGGGTTCGATCCCTGAGTCAGGAAGATTCCCCTGGAGAGGGAAATGGCAATCCACTCCAGTACTATTGCCTGGAAAATCCCATGGACAGAGGAGCTTGGTAGGCTACAGTCCATGGGGTCGCAAAGAGTCAGACCCAACTGAGCGACTTCACTTTCCTTTCACTTTAAGCTACTGTGGGCTTCCTAGGTGGCACTAGAGGTAAAGAACCGCCTGGCAGTGCAGGGGACATAAGAGAAGATCCCCTGGAGGAGGCGACTCCCATGGACAGAGGAGCCTGGCGGGCTACAGCCCCTTGGGTCGCAAACAGTTGGACACAACTGAAGCGACATAGCACACACATTACTTGCTGGAGTTTTATCAGAGCCTAACTGACCTGTGAAGGAAGGAAAATATTCAGCTCCAATCCCCTATTGCCAACTTGTCTCACCAACGGGAAGCAGGGAGGAAATACATGAGAAGATCTTGTGAGGCTCACAGTCCAGAACCTCATAGAGACAATCATAGGACTACAGAACACTTGCCTTGTCCCCACACCTCCCCACCACATTACTAAAGTTCTATTTACAGCAGTTCTCTTTACCTAGTACATCATGACCAGCTAGCAAGAAAAAAGTATGAGACATACTAAAAGGCAAAAACAGTTTGAGGAGACAGAGCAAACATCAGAACCAGATACAGATATGATGGGGATGTTGAATTTACCAGCCTGGGAATTGTAAATAACTATGATTAATATGATAAGGGCTCTAGTGAATAAAAGAGATAAGATGCAAGAACAGGTGGTCGATGTAAGCAGAGAGACAGAAATGCTAAGAAAGAATCAAAAAGAACTACTAGAGATTTTTTTAAAACGGTATAATAGAATTAAAGAATGCCTTTGAGGAGTTTATAAGTAGAATGCACACAGCTGAGGAAAGAATCTCTGAGCTTAAAGATAACACAGAAGAAAATTTCAAAACTGAAAAGCAAACAAAAAACAAAAAAACCTGAAACCAACAACAGAATAGAATATCCAGGAACTATGGGATAACTACGAAAAGTAAAATATATACATAATGGGAATAAAAGAAGAAGAAAAAGATAAAAGAACAGAAGAATTATTTGAAGCAATAATGACTCAGAATTTCCCCAAAATTAATGTCTGATACCAAACCACAGACCTAAGAAGCTCAGGAAACAATAAGCAGGATAAATGTCAAAAATACTAAAACCAGGCAAGTGTGGCATCACTGACTCAATAGACATGGGTTTGAGCAAACTCCAGGAGATGGTGAAGGACAGGAAAGCCTGGTGTGCTGCAGTCTATGGGGTCGCAAAGAGTCAGACACGACTGAGTGACTGAACAACAACAAGGCAAGTGTGTGTTAGTCACTCAGTCATGTCCAACTCTTTGCGACCCCCATGGACTATAGTCCACCAGGCTCCTCTATGCATGGGATTTCCCAGGCAAGAATGCTGGAGTGGGTTGCCATTCCCTTCTCAAGAGTATCTTCCCAACCCAGGGATTGAACCCAAGTTTGCTGCATTGCAAGCAGATTCTTTACCATAGGAACCACCAGGGAAAATATCATATTCAAATTGCAGAAAATCAAAAATGAAGAAAAAAAAGTCCTGAAAGAATTCAGAAGGGAAAAACACCTTACCTATAGGAAGAACAAAGATAAGAATTACATCTACCTCTCCTCAGAAACTATGCAAGCAAGAAGAAAGTAAAGTGAAATAAACTCAGAACAGAGGGTAAAGACCTCAACTTGACAAAGAGCATCTACAAAAAACCTACAGTAAGCATACCTCGTGGTGAGAAACTAGAAACTTTCCCACTCAGATTAGGAATAAGGCAAAGATGTCTCCTTTCTCCACTCCTTCTCAATGTCACAATCAAAGGAGTCAAAAAGTTATGTCTATGTACTGCTGCTGCTGCTGCTAAGTCGCTTCAGTCGTGTCCGACTCTGTGCGACCCCATAGACGGCAGCCCACCAGGCTCTCCCGTCCCTGGGATTCTCCAGGCAAGAACACTGGAGTGGGTTGCCATTTCCTTCTCCGATGCATGAAAGTGAAAAGTGAAAGTGAAGTTGTTCAGTCGTGTCTGACTCTTCGCAACCCCATGGACTGCAGCCCACCAGGCTCCTCCGTCCATGGGATTTTCCAGGCAAGAGTACTGGAGTGGGGTGCCATCGCCTTCTCAGATGTCTATGCACACACTACTGTAAGTGGATAACCAACAAGGACCTTCTGTATAGCACATGGAACTCTGCTCACTGCTATGTGGCAGCCTCCAGAGGGAGGTTTAACGTTGTTTGTTAACCAGCTATATTCCAATATAAAATAAAGAGTGTATATGCATGTAGACGAAAAAGAACTATTAAAAAATACTTATGTCCACAAAATGAAAAACAAAGAAATTTTATACCCACACAAAAACTTGCACATAGATGTTTATAGCAGCTTTATTAAAATTTTCCAAAACTTGGAGACAGCTAAGATAGCCTTAAGTAGGTGAGTGGATAAACTGTGATACAGTCAGACAATGGAATATTATACAGCACTAACAAGAAATGAGCTATTAAGCCAATGAAAGACATGAAAGAAACTTAAATGCTTATTACCTAGTAAAAGAAGTTAAAAAGCTTACATACTGTATGATTCCAACTATAGGACATTCTGGCAAAGGTGAAATTATGGCAACAATGAAAAAAGATCAATGGTTGCCAAGGGTTAGAGAGGAGAGAGGGATAAATAAGAGTACTGATGATTTTAGGACAATTAAAATATTCTGTATGGTACTTTAACAGTGAATACATGTCCTTATACAGTTGTCAAAACCCACAGAATATACAGCAGGAAGAGTGAACCCTAATGTAAACTAAAGACTTTGAGTGATGATGATGTATCAATGTAGGTTCATTAATTACAACAAATGTATCACTCTGGTTCTGGATGTTGATAGTGGGAGAGACTGGAGGTGGGGAGGGAAGAAGGAAGGCGGTATATGCGAACTCCGTACTTTCTGTTCAATTTTGCTGTAAACCTAAAACTTCTGTAAAAATGATTTGTATTTTTTAATATAAATTTATTTATTTTAATTGGAGGTTAATTACTTTACAATATTGTATTGGTTTTGCCATACATCAACATGAATCCTTTAACTAAAAAGGAAAAATGGAAAAAATATACCACACAAATACTAACAGATAGTTGAATGGCTATATAGACAAGAACAAAGAATACTACCAGGGGTAGGAGAGCATCTCATAATGTAAAGGCACCAATTCAAGGGACTTCCCTGGTGGCCCAGTGGTTAAGACACCACACTTCCATTGCAGGGGGTGTGGGTTCAATCCCTGGTTGGGGAACTAAGATCCCACATGCCACACAGTGTAGCCAAAAAAAAAAAACCAAGTTTAAGAAGATATCAGATCAGATCAGTCGCTCAGTCGTGTCCGACTCTTTGCGACCCCATGAATCGCAGCACGCCAGGCCTCCCTGTCCATCACCAACTCCCGGAGTTCACTCAGACTCACGTCCATCGAGTCAGTGATGCCATCCAGCCATCTCATCCTCTGCCGTCCCCTTCTTCTCCTGCCCCCAATCCCTCCCAGCATCAGAGTCTTTTCCAATGAGTCAACTCTTCGCATGAGGTGGCCAAAGTACTGGAGTTTCAGCTTTAGCATCATTCCTTCCAAGAAATCCCAGGGCTGATCTCCTTCACAATGGACTGGTTGGATCCCCTTGCAGTCCAAGGGACTCTCAAGAGTCTTCTCCAACACCATAGTTCAAAAGCATCAATTCTTCAGCACTCAGCCTTCTTCGCAGTCCAACTCTCACATCCATACATGACCACAGGAAAAACCATAGCCTTGACTAGATGGACCTTTGTTGGCAAAGTAATGTCTCTGCTTTTCTTAAATGGGTATTAATGCTCCTAATAACAGAGTCTCAAAATGCAATATTCTTAAAAAAAAAAAAAAAAAAGAACTAGGTTGGAGGACAAACACTACCTGTTTTAAGGACTTACTGTGATTAAAAAGGTGTGGTATTAGTAGAGCAATAAACAATAGATCAACAGAACAGAATAGAAAATTCAGAAATAGATCTACACATATGTTGCCAGTTGCTTTTTCACAAAGATGTAAGATAAGCAAGTGAGGAAAGGATGGTTTCTTCATCAGATGGTCCTGGAACAATTGGATATTGAAGGGAAAAGGAACCTGAGCCCTTACCTCACACCATACATAGAAATTAGCACCAAGTAGGTCAAAACCCTAAACATGAGAGCTAATAATAAAAACTTCTAGAAGCAAAAAGAAGATAAATTCTCGGGTTGAGTAAAGATTTGTTAGAACACAAAAGTACAAACCATGCAAGAAAAAATTGATAAATGGAATTTCATCAATAATATAAGTAAACAAGGAAATGCAAGTTAAAACCATAATGAAATACCATAACAAAACCCACTTGGAAGGATAAAAGATTGATCATACCAGGAACATGGATGAATTTTAAAAACAAGCTGAGTAAAAAACACAAAAGATGATAAGTTATACAATTCCATTTATAAAATTCTGGAAATGACCAAACTTCAGTGAGAGAAAGCAGATTGATGGTTGCCAATTTCCTGGGCTGTAAGTAGGGCACCATCTCTATTAGAACCTACCTCACAGGGTTGTTGCAAGGATTAAGTAAGAATTAAATGAGATAATCTCTCTAGGGAACTTAGTACAGACCTCACACATGGAAAGAATTCAGTGATGGTTGTGAAGTGAGAGTCGCTCAGTCGTGTCCGACTCTTTGCGACCCCATGGACTGTAACCTGCCAGGCTTCTCTGTCCATGGACTTCAGGCAAGAATACTGGAGTGGGTGGCCATTCCCTTCTCCAGCTATTCCCTTTTCCAGGGGATCTCCCCAACCCAGGGATTGAACCCAGGTCTCCCACATTGCAGGTGGATTCTTTACCATTTGAGCCACCAGGGAAGCCCTAGTGATTGTTAGTTACACATATTTTTCAAAGCACTGATATTTTTGTGGCAGAGCCTGCTAGGATTCACCCATATCATGTTGTCAACTTCTTCCTAGACACACTGCTAGACCCCATTTCTAGCCTCTTTGCATTTGGGTAGGACCACACAACTAGTTCTCACCCATATGTAGATGAAATGTGTATGATGAAATGTAGTGATATGAGTTACTTGTGAGCATGGCAGTTAGGAGAGGGTTGCCTTCCCCATGATCTCTCCGTTTGCTGGAGGATAGAGAGGATCCGGTGGAGGACTCAGACCCTAAAAGAGAATGAAATTACAACCTGGAAGAAGCCTGGGTCCCTGAAGGACTGCATAAAATAGCTCCCTCCTTCCCCCACTATGAAATAAGCAACAAAGGAACTTTACCTGTATTAAGCCGTGGAGAGTTGTGAGTGTGTGTGTGTGTGTGTGCGTGCACGCGTGTGTGCTCAGTCACTTAGTCACGTCTGACTCTTTGTGACCCCATGGACTGTAGCCCACCAGGCTCCTCCATCCATCTTGCTGAGAATATCCCAGCAAGAACACTGAAGTGGATTGCCATTTCCTCCTCCAGGGAATCTTCCTGACTCAGGGATCGAACCCAGGTCTCCTGCATTGCCAGGAGGGTTCTTTACCACTAAGCCACCTGAGAAGCCCCGTGGAGAGCTGAGTGAGTTCTTATTGCTGGTGTTATTGCTATAGCATTAGTCTGCTTGACTAATCAAATATATGTATACCCATCCTCATCCTTCCTACTCTGAACACCACTCCCCAAAAGCTCTCAGCTTTCTATTCTTCAGTTTCCATCCCTTGCTCTATGCTCAACCTCCATCTTTATTTTTTCTTATAGTCCCTAGTCCAAAGTCATTGAAAGACCAAATCCCACCAACAATTCAAGGTTCTACATAGTACACTTTATCTATGGGCAGTGAGGCACAATAGAATGAACATAACTTGGCATTTCTAAGACTTAGATCCAAATCTCTCTATAAATTGCCAGCACTGTGACCTTGGTTGTGTGCCTTTCTGAGACTCAGTGTCCCCATCTGTAAGTTGGGAATAGTGTCCCTATCTGTAAGTTGGGAATACCAGCATCTTCTTCAAATGATTGTTGTGAAGGTTAAAGTAGGTAACAGATGGTAGAGCCTATACAGCCTGATCCACATGAGTCCTCCAAGTGAACCCAGAACTACTTGCCTCATCCCCAAGGGCTACCAAGGCTGGCCAGGCTCCCAGGAGCCAGCCTACAGAGCAGAGGTCTGTGAATAGGTGGGGGGAGGTACTCCTGGCCCCAGGTAGGATAGCATCTGCTCAACCCCTTTCCTGAACCCAAGGAAACAGGACTATAGACCTCTTACTGCTAATATTGCAGCTACCTCCTTTAAATCACACACTGACAGTAACACCAGCAGCACCCATCATGTACTAATGCTGGTTACCATCTATGGGATTTATTGTGGTATATATTCCCCAGAAGAAAAATAAGATGCTAGAAGCACATTTCATTTTCACAGCAAGCCTAGGAGGTACTTATTCTACCGATGAAGAAAGCAAAGTTCAGATAGATTTTAAGTAACCTGCTGAAAGTCACATAGCCCTTAGATAGCAAAGCTAGAAATCGACCTGTTCATACGTTCAATCTTCCTTTGATTTATTCAACAAATCATTTCTGCTCCCTGCTCTGTGCCAGGCCCTAGGCTGGGCCTGAAGACACAAAAATGCAAGGAGACCAAGTCCTCAAGGTGCTCACGGAAAGAGACCCCGACTCATTAACTACAGTCCCAAGCAGAATGGAGCCTGTGCAATGCTCGTCCTGCTGTGGTCCCCTCCTCCCATTCTGCTACCTCCCAGAGCTGTAGAACCCCAGCAACAGCCCAGAGCCATTTCCTGAGGCCACTATTTTCCTTGGCTCCGTGGTGGGAGATAGTGTGCCCAGCAAGGTGGAAAACAAGACGGGGGAGGGGAAGCAGACCTTGCAGCAACCTGTCCCTGTCGCTGGTGGGAGCCTGGAACAGACGGGGCTGCTCTGGTGCGCACCCTCCAGCCCCTCCAGGCCATTGTTCCCGTGTTGTGACAGGGGGTTCAGCTGGGGCCTGCAGACCGGGGGCTTCCTCCCCAGCCCGCCAGCCTGCCGTGCTTGGACAGCTGGAGGAAACAGGCGCTGGGGAGCCAGCTCTCCACTCCAATAACAACAGGCTGCCTGCCCACTGGCGGCCTTGCTGGGGGCCCGGCCTGGAGCCAGAGAGGCCACCCCACTCCACCCCGCCACTGGCAAAACATGTTTTCTTGTTTTCCAAGGGGGGACAGGAGGCTCGTACCCATCCTGAGTCAACACAGGAGCTGATAAGCACAGACAGGCCTGGCTGCCAGGGTGCCAGCTGGGGTGGTGGAGACAGGAGTAGGGCCAGGGCCAGGCCTACCTGGGAGACCATTCTGGCCAAAAGGCCAGGTTCAGAGTCAGAAGAGGAACAGCAAGGCCCTGGCTGCTCCAGGGATAAAGCTCCCAACCTCAAATCTGCCTTTACTGAAAAGAGAAGACCTCAGGGGCTGCCAGGCTACAAGCACCATCACTGACTCTAGACACCCAGCACACTGACCTATGTGGGTGCAAGTGCCCATCCACCAGTGCCTGCTTCTCGGCCAGCCTCTACGCCAAGCCTATTACCAGCATCACCGTTTTCAGTCCTCAGAGAACATGAAAAGTGAGGACTGCTGCCCATCACCTTTCTTAGATGAGGAGACTGAGGTTCAGGGAGGCAAAGTGACACACCCAAGGCCACATGGCGACCGGTGCCCGTTTAGGATCTGAATCTACACTTGCCAGGCCAGAAACGTCATGTCCTTCTGATCACACTCTAGACAGTCCTACAGACCTTTGTATTCACAGGGGTCTTTAGCTCACGAGACACTTAACAAGTTGACTGTATTACTTTCTTTAGGGCTACAGTGGGAGCTGCTATCAACCTGCCATTTTTATCAGGAAGCTATCAGTGTCTTAGTTTCTATATTCCCCAAAGCAGATCCTGCGGTAAGGATTTGAATGCAAAGTCGTTTATTCTGGAGTTGATCCCAGGAAGCTCCTACAAGGGAGGGAAGAAGGAAACGAACTCAGAGTGACTCAAGAAGCTGGGACTGCTATGGGCAGTCGGGACTCAGTCCTGGTGGAGACTCTGGGACACACACAGGACGAAATTGTGCCCAGAGACACGAGGAAGCTGCGGTATTTACCCACCACTTCCTCCCAGCTCTGGCTGAGAGCTAAGGTGCTGCTCCTGGCCCCTTAGCTCTCCAAGCCTTCAGACTGCCCCGTGAGGGTGCTGAGCATGGTCCTGCAGCCAGAGAAAGTCCTCAGGCAGAGAAACACAAGCTGACACAGTATGTGTGGGAACAGTCAGGGTCCAGAGGACATGAGTGGAGTGGGCACTGACAGCCACTGTGACAGTTAGTAAAACAGGGAGCATCACTCTCTTTTGTAGACATAACCCCTTGTCCCCTTAGGCTAAACCATCCCCATACGCTATGCATATGAGAGTTGTGGTCCCATAGGCCCCTCCTCAGCTCTAAGAGTCTGATCTCTCATCAAGGGTGACAGCCCCTGCAGCCAACCCCAAAGGATTTGCACCCCATGAGGATATTTTGAGTCCCACCATCCTCAGCAATTCTGACCCTGCCCAGAGAGAGCCCAGGTCCTTCGATCCCTCCCACTGCCACCTCTGCCTTCCATCTCCACCCACGACTTCCCCTCCAAAAGGCTGGGATAGCATTTCTTCTCCTTTTGGGGGAGATGATCTTAATATTAAGGAGCCATATAAGCAGTTCCCCATTGCCCCTCACCATTTCTCCAATGATGCCCAGGCTCTTGTTCAAAGAAGATCCATGGTGGGCTGCTCACTCGATGCCAGAGTGCCCAATGCAGACACATAAATGAGGCTGCAGCCAGCATTCTGCTGCACAGATGAGGGAAAGCTCTGAAAGTCACCTTGTCACCTTGAGAAATGGGATATTGCCTGTCATATCATTAAACAAAGGATGTCCCGGTCATCAGCGAATGCAGCCCTCCAACAGGAACTGGTGAGCCCTGAGGAAACTCAGGAAGGAGAAGAATCCCTGACTTCTAATAGCCATCAGACTGCAGCCCCTCCTCATGGTAAACCCTGAGGAAACTCAGAAGCGAAAATATAGGATACTGGTCCCAGATAGCTGAAGTACATATCAAAGAAATAATTTCCATGAGCCCAGATTCTTGCAGCTTCCCTTACACAGAAAAGCACTAGATTCCTTAAGATATTTGGTTTTAATTAACAATATCTTTTGATGATCAGACTATCTGCCCTTTGTTACAAAACTCCTGTATATCCTGACTTCCCCCTTTGCCTCCTCAGAATAGTCTTCTCAGAATTTTTTGAGGTGATGCTCCTGGGCTTGAAGTCGTAAAAATTTCTGACAAATAAAACGTAACTCCCAGGGACTTACCTTGTGGTCCAGTGGTTAGAAATCTGCCTTGCAATGCTGGGGACGTGGGTTCCAGCCCTGGTTGGGGAACTAGGATCCCAAGAGCTGAGGGGCAACAAAGCCCATATGTCACAATGAAGGCCCAGGGCAGCCTAAATAAATAAAATTTAAAACATAACTCCCAACTTTTAGGATGTGCATATATTTTCAAGTCAACAAACTTTAACCCAGGACACTCCCTCCTGATTCCAAGTCTTTGGAAAATACAGGGTGAGCATCCTGTCACTTGAGGTTTGTAACAGATGCTAGAAAGCAGTGCTCTGTCCGCTTTGGTCCCAACATTGGCCCCTACATAGGCGTACACCGAGGTAGAGGTGGGGGGGTTTCCCTGGTGGCTCATCTGGTAAAGAATCCACCTGCAATGTGGGAGACCTGGGTTCGATCCCTGGGTTGGGAAGATCCCCTGGAGAAGGGAATGGCTACCCACTTCAGTATTCTGGCCTGGAGGATTCCATGGACTGTATAGTCCATTGGGTCGCAGAGTCCGACACAACTGAGCGACTTTCACTTTTCACAAGTAGTCCACCCCACATGTGGGCAATAAAGGGGGGCATTGTCTGTAGCAAATTTTAAAATAATAAAACTGACTAGAACTCAGCCTCCTTTTCGTTTTTGCCACACAGTGGCAATTCTAGAGAATGTTATTGACGAGCTAGCACCCCGCCACCAAGGTGGGCGGCTCCCACCACCACCCCCAAGGCACCGGCGCTCAGTGCCCCTCCCCTCCCACTCTGTGACTGACATTCATGATGAGCCAGGCAGGCCTCTCCTTCCCACTGAAGGGAGGTGCTGCCTCCAAACTCTTCCTCCACACACTACCCTGTGCAATCCTGCTCTCAGCTGGCATCAATCTGATCCCTGGTACTAAGCTCCTTGGCCCAGACCTTCTCCAAGAAGAGTTCCTCGGACTGTTCTCTGACTAGGGATCTAGCCTGAACAACAATCGCTCACACTTGACCCAACTCCCACCTCCTCTCTGATTTCACAGTCCTCACTCAGCTTCCCTTATTGTCCTCTGCTCTATATTTGCTCTGCTCTTGTCCAGCAGCACACCTGCTTCCTCCCCCACGGCACCCAGGGTCCTGGCCTGAGAATTCATACCCAAAATGCTTGGCCTCCAGCCGGCCTACCTCTGGGCAGTGATCTCTTGATGCTCACACTGCACAGACCCACAGGGAGCACTGGAAGGTGACATCTTCACCTGTGCATTGCGTCATCCACGTGCCCTCTGAAAAATCCCCTTAAGGGAGGTCTGGGTTTGACAGTTGATCACTATCCGAAGTTATACGATAGCTGTGCTTAGGTTTAGGGTCTGTCTCCCTCCACTGGAAAATAAATTTCAAAAGGACAGAAACCTGGTCCATCTTACTCCCCGCTGCATCCGCTACCTAGAGCAGTCCCTGGGACACGGGAGGCATGCGGAAGCTAGCAGCTCAAAGAGTCAGATGAGTTTTCCTCAGCCCACACTTTGGACCCCGCTGGGGTAGCCTCCACCTCCGAGGCCCTTGGGCTCCTCAGCCCCTCTCAGCCACCCCACAGCCCTGCTGCGCCCTCCAGACTCCTACCTGTGCTCCCACCACCCCTCTCGTTCCCTGAGGTCTGCATCTGCCCCCAGCATCTGCTCAACCTCTCAGTAGTCCACGGGATCAAAACTCAGAAGGTAGGAGAGCAGAGTGTCTGAGCGCTAGGACCCTGGAAGCAGACAGTCTGATTCTTAACCTCTCCAAAGCCTAGTGTCATTTCACCAACAAGATAGCAAAAGTAGTAATACCCATCTCAAAGGTTGTTATAGGGATTGAATGGGCAGCTAAATTGTCAGATGTGTAGTGAGCCCTCGGTAGCATTTACCATTATTATTACCAAGTTAATAATATGTTTCTTGTTTATTTCTTGGTTTGGGGGTTTCTTTTTACTTTTTCACTTGTTATTTTTTATTGGAGTGCAGTTGCTTTACAATGTGTGTGTCTATACATATATGTAACATCTTTTCTTTATATATATATATATATGTACAATGGAATATTGGCCATAAAAATAATGAAATAATGCCATCTGCAGCAACACGGGTGGACCTAGAGATTCTCATATTAAGTTGAAGTAAGTCAGATAAGTGCCACATGATATCACTCACATGTTGAATCTAAAATATGACACTGCTGCTGCTGCTGCTAAGTCGCTCAGTCGTGTCCGACTCTGTGCGACCCCATAAACGGCAGCCCACCAGGCTCCCCCGTCCCTGGGATTCTCCAGGAAAGAACACTGGAGTGGGTTGCCATTG
Source organism: Bos grunniens (assembly GCF_055505025.1). Lineage (NCBI taxonomy): Eukaryota > Metazoa > Chordata > Mammalia > Artiodactyla > Bovidae > Bos > Bos grunniens. Next base: position 10,531,336 of record NC_141167.1, read on the forward strand.
CCTTCTCCAATGCATGAAAGTGGAAAGTGAAAGTGAAGTCGCTCAGTCGTGTCCGACTCCTCTCCGCGACCCCATGGGCTGCAGCCTACCAGGCTCCTCCGTCCATGGGATTTTCCAGGCAGGAGGACTGGAGTGGGGTGCCATTGCCTTCTCCGAAATATGACACAAATTAACTTATCTACAAAGTAGAAACAGACTCACAGACATAGAGAACAGACTTGTGGTTCCCAAAGGATGGGGGGAGGAATGGATGAGGAGTTTGGGATTAGTAGATGTAAACTATTATATAGAGAATGGAAAAACAACAAGGTCCTTCTGTATAGCACGGGAAACTATATTTAATATCTTGCGATAAAGCAAAATGGAAAACAATATGAGAAAGGATGTGTGTATGTGTATAACCGAATCACTTCAGTTCATCAGAAACTACACAACATTGTAAATCAACTACACTTTAATAAGTTTTTTAAAATGAGGCTCAGAGACCCCCACCCCACCCCAGGAATCCGAGGAGGCTCAGCGGTGGGGGCTCCAGCTGAGGTGACATCACAGACAGAAGACCAGGGCAGACACACTGCAGGCTCAGCCCCCTGCACAGACCCTGCAGCGGCCGCCGATCCCTGGGCCATTCTCTCTGGACTCAGAGTCCTGAGCCCGATGATACATCCCCACCCGAGCTGCCAGAAAGGGCACGGGAGGACTACCTTGCAAAGGGACACCTCCGTAGTGAGGGATGGGGCTCAGCTTCCTTCCGAGACTCACGTGAGATTGCCTCAAAACCAAGAGAGGGGTGCCAGGCAGCCAAAACTCCACAGCAGAGGTCAGCCCTAGACCTTTGCCTTGAGGAGCTAACAGTGTGGGAGGAGAGGTGAGCCTGACCTTGGAGCACGTGATTCCCACGTTTCCCGGGTGTTGTCAGTGGAGCTCTCTGAGGACGTGAGTATGAGGAAGGCTCAGAGAGGGGCCCTGGCTAGCCCGGTTCCCTCATTTCAGGCCTCTTAGAGCCTTTGACGGAGAAGGCAATGGCACCCCACTCCAGTACTCTTGCCTGGAAAATCCCATGGATGGAGGAGCCTGATGGGCTGCACTCCATGGGGTCGCTAGGAGTCGGACACGACTGAGCAACTTCACTTTCACTTTTCACTTTCATGCATTGGAGAAGGAAATGGCAACCCACTCCAGCGTTCTTGCCTGGAGAATCCCAGGGACGGGGAGCCTGGTGGGCTGCCGTCTCTGGGGTCACACAGAGTCGGACACAACTGAAGCAACTTAGCAGCAGCAGCAGCAGCAGCAGCAGCAGAGCCTTTGATGTGCCAGCGTGTGCTGTGAAGGTCCCGGAGGGGAAGAGAGCATCAGCTTTCCCCTTGTTCGACCACGCAACCCTTTCCTTGGAGAGTATTCCATAGGACGGGTATTCTGTTCCCATACCACATTAAGGGAAACTCCGATCTAACTCAACCTTCAGACAGGGAAACTGAGGGACTTTCCTGCCTCCGTGGCTCCCCGGCCTTCTGACTGTCCAGCCAGGACTCAGGAAAGGGACCTGCTCCCAGGAGAGGGGCCAAGATGGAGGCAGCGACCTGGGCCAAGACAATTGCTCAGGCCCTCTCCCCGGCCTGGTGCCCGCCGACATGAGCTCACCTCCAGGTGCAGATGAACAATGCACACTCTCTAGGCCTTCGGGGCCCACTTCCACCTTCAGGAAACCCCTTCCAGGGAAGGAAGGCCAGTCATGGCAGCCCAAGGCCATTCAGAGCCAGGTCCCAGTTGCCTCAGCATCAGAGGGAAGGAGGCAGGACACCCAGCCATTAGCAGGAGCCCAGGACCTGGCTGAGGAGATGTGCCAGAGTCCAGGCCCCCTAACCTTCTCTCCCACCGCTGCATGGCTGTGTTACCTTGGGAAGGTTAGTTAAGTCTCTGAGCCTCAGTTTCTTCAGCTGAAAGAAAATCCACTGAATTATAAATGACTCCATAGGATCTCCCTGGACATCCAGTGGTTAGGACTCCACACTTCCACTGCAGGGAGTGTGGGTTTGATCCTTGGTCTGGGAACTAAGATCCCACATGCTATGATGCACAGCCAAAAAAAGATTCAGTAAAGTGTGAAGTATTCTTCAGATATGAAGTACTGTTGAAACAAATGTGCTTCTTTTTCTTAATGAGAGACCCTGAAAAAGACTTTGCAGGTAGGTCATGGCAACTCTGGGTGGGGGGTCTTCCCCAGAAAGAGGTGTCTCCTATTTGGTTATGTTAGGCATGCCCATGGCCTACCTAGAAACAGAGACAGGATACCACTGGCATGAGGTATTCATTCCAGCAATATTTCCTGAATGCGACTAGAGTGCCAGGAATTGGGCTCAGAGTTACACACACACACTTCACACTGGCTCACACCTTCCATGTCTGCCCTGACAGTCCATGCTGCCCAGAATAAACTTTCCCTCTTAACCTGGGAGATTTCTATTTATCCTGCCAACCTAGGACAAGGGGTCACCTCCCCAGGGAAATTCTTCCTGGCCTCTCCTCTCTCCAACCTGAGCTGATGCCCCCTCTGTGCTTTCTGTGTGCAGACTCTCATCACTGATCCTCCTGTCCTAGAGGGATCTTACCTGTCTGTACACTTGTCTCCCGAAGTGGACTGTGAATGACGAGGGCTATGAGTCTAGTCCAGCACATACAGGTTGAGTGAAAGAATGTAACCCAACTTTCAGCTCCTTCTGTTGTGGGAAGCCTGGGGTTTTCCCTCATGCCAATCCTTGAAGCAAGAGTCCACATGCCTTCCCATTTACCCTAAAGAAAACACATTCCACATAGCATCTGATGGCTGGACATTTTGTAAAGAAGACAGACCACACGCACACCCCACAGCAAGATCCTCCAAGTACTCGTCAGACATGTTATTTCCAATCTCCTTCCTATGACACCAGTAGTCCTCGATGGTAACCAGAATGATGTCCCCCTCCCAAGAAATCCATGTCCTAATCCCCAAACCTGTGATTATGTCAGGCTACATGGCAAAGGGGAATTAACTTGCAGATGGAATTAAAGTTACTAGTTAGCTGACATTAAGGTGGGGGATTATCCTGAATTATCAAAGGGGTCATAAAAAGCAGACAAAGACAGCACAGGTGAGAGGTTAAAGTGATGTAATATGAGAAGGATTCGGGCTGGCTTTAAAGACGGGAAAAGGAGAAAGGGAGATATGTATCAAGGAATGGAGGTGGCGCCGGAAGCTGGAAAAGGCAAGGAAACAGATTCTCCCCTGAAACCTCCAAAGAAGAATGCAGCCTGAGGATGCCTGGTTTTAGCCCAGTGAGACCAGTTTCAGACTTCTGACTCCCAGGACCACTGGAGCACACTCGTTTTAGGCCACCAAGTTCACGGTCATCTGTGTCAGCAGCTACAGGGCACTAATGCATCCTCTTGCCCTTCCCCCTTACCATGCCCACACTCTCCAGCAATTCCACTCTGGCCCCAGACTTGCACAGCTCACCCAGCTGGACAAAAGCCCTGCAGTTTGCCCAAATCCACCCTTCTTAAAAGGCTGTGTAGCAACCATCTTTTGTTATACAAGGCAGATCCCTCAACAAGCAGGCTCACATCTTCACAACTAATCAAAATACTCCTTCCAGATTGATACAATACTCTGAGATATTCTCCTGGAAGGAAGTGCCAATAAACTGATTTTCTCCACCTCACAAGTGAAAATAATAATTAGCTAACATCTGGGAGCACTTGCTACAAGCCAGGCACTATTTTTAGTGCTACATGTGTTAACACATTTCATCCTCTCAACAACTCACTGGAGCAGGTGCTGGTCTCAGCCCCATCTTACAAAGAGTTTAGTCACACAGCTGAGATTTTAATTCAGATGGTCTGGCTCCAGTCTGGGCTCTTAACCACTGCATATCCTGGCCCCCAGTATGAGAGCAAATGAATAAATGAGGCAGGTGTGCAAAATGCACGTGGATATGCGTGCGGACGGATGTCTGTGTGTGCAGATGCTGAGGAACCAGGTCTCCTGAAGACAGAAGTCCTGTGCTCACATTTCTCACAGTCCAGCAGGAGGTGGAGACCAACTCATCAGCCCAGTGCTCTGAGGGCATCTGCTCATGGCTCTGGGAGCACAGTGGGAGGGTCCTGATTAGATAGGAGTCAGGGAAGGCTTTCTGGAAGAGGTGGAACTGAGCCGAAATTTGAAGGGTGTGTAGGCAATAGTGCAAGGTGTCAAAGGGCATTGGGTCAAAAAGACCCTGAAGCCTGAAAGAGAAATACAGAGACAAGACAGAGCCATTGAGAGACCAACACTGACTGCAGAGTAGAGAGGCAGAGAAAGAGGCAGAAAACAGCTGACTGTGTCATGCCTGGCTGTTCCTGGCCCAACCTCCCTCCAGCTCTGGGACAGAAAATAGCCTGGCTGACCCATAGTGTACAAAGCATTTCCTGTGCAGCCCTGGGGACCCCTGAGCTGCACTTTCTCAGGGGTGGGGCTGGTAGGGGTGGGGCAGTGAGGGCAGAGGAGGAGGGGATGTAGTCTCTCGGAGGAGAGTGGCTCAAGATGGGAAGGAAGCGTGTCCACGTATGTGCCGGGGCTGTGTGTGCAGGAAGGGACCCTGGGTGGGGTGATGTGCCTCTGTGTGCACATGGCTGATCCTGGGGTTCATGGGTCTCTTTGTGACAAATGAAGGCTGGGTGGACACACAGCAGGTCATGGCAGCCACCTCCCTGTCTTAGGTCTGGGGACAAAGGGCTCCTCTGGAAACTTCTTGAGGACACAAGCCGTCTCCTCTGGGAAGCCACCAGCGTCAGTGTTCCTGGAGCAGCTTCCAGGGGACTCTTTATCCTGCCTTCTCCTTTCTCTGGTCAATGACCTGGTCCCAACTTCTGCTGGGGACTGAGTGATCCAGCCAGAACCTTCCCTGAGGACCCTTCCCAGGAACAGGAAGAGGGCTGGGTGGCCTCCAGAGCCCAGAACATCTAATGGGGGAAGACACCCTCCCCTTAGGGAGATCCCTAACATCCCCCAGGGCCTTCTCCGTGCCTCCTGCCCAGCCCTCCCCCGAGCCGCCTCCCTGAGTCCCTGTCCCCACATTTCCCAAGGTAGTTTTTGAGACTATCTTTAAACCAGCTCTCTCCATCCTGTTTTCATGCAGTTTATTATTTTACCCACAACCTCTGTTAGGTTGATTTATTTATTTTTGGCCGTGCTGGGTCTTCACTGCTGCAAGCAGCCTTTATCTTGTTGCAGGGAATAGGGGCTACGTTTCCTTTCAGTGCGCAGGCTTGTCCTGTGGTGGTTTCTCTTGTTGCAGAGCCCAGGCTCTAGAGCTCGGGCTCAGTAGCTGTGGTGCACAGGCCCAGTTGCTCCACAGCATGTGGAATCTTCCCGGACCAGGGATTGAACCCTTGTCCCCTGCATTAGCAGGTGGATTCCTAGCCACTGCACCACCAGGGAAGTCCCCCTTGTTAGATTCTCTCTCCGAAACATGCGATGTCTTCGAATCTAGTGCACACATTTTTCCTGTTTGATGGACCTGCTTTCTGAAACATCCTAGCAGAGACTGAGTGGCCAGTTGCTGGACTGCTGCAAAGGGGATTTCTGACAGGGCTTTCATTTTCGGCTGGGTAGACTCACACACTCGTCCAGGTGAAACAAGGGCTTTCGGGACAATCAAAATTATGTTCCCTCACTCTCCTCCTAAGTCTGAAGTCTTAGCCCATGTCACCTCAAACTCTGACACACCTAACAACCAGCCAGGACCTTTGATTCCACCATACTGGGGCCCAGGAAGCTCACCCCAAAAGACCACAGAAGAGCTTCAAGCCTGGAGGCACACTGGCTTCTTCTGACCGGGCGGCCAGACCTTCCTGTCCCTCCCTGGGGCCACTGCTCTGGCTCCCTAGTGGCTGCACAAGTGAGAGGTGCTATCATCCACTGCCTCCTAAAGGAGACCAGTGAACTGCTGGATTAAATAACAGGAAGTAATTTGTGGAGCACCTATCATGTGTCTCCTTTAACGGACACAATTGGTAAAGACTCCGCCTGCCAATGCAGGAGACGACAGAGACGCAGGTTTGATCCCTGGGTCAGGAAGATACCCTGGAGTAGGCAATGGCAACCCACTCCAGTATTCTTGCCTGGAAAATTCCACGGACAGAGGAGCCTAATGAACTGCAGTCCATGGGGGGCAGGGGTGCAAAGAGTTGGACATGACTGAGCGTGCACACGACATGATGAACCCTCTGAGGGAACTGCTATTCTGTTGAAGAAGGGGCTTCCAGGGGAGGCTAAGCCAGGATTCCAAGTCAGGTTGTCTCTGACACATTGGATGGGCAATGCCCCCTCTCCCCAGCACCCCTTCACAAGGGGGGGGGTCAGACATGGGGGCATATATGGGAAGCAGGCTCCTAGACGAAGGGGACCAGAGCACGATGACCTTCCCCCGGACCAGCTCCTGGGACTGGGTCAGAATCTCAGGGAGAGAGGAAGAACGGCTGGCTGTGGGGCTTTCTTTCCCAAGGGATCACGTGAGAGAAAGCTCACAGGCCACACTGCTCTGGGGCCCAGCAGCGATGTGCACGATCCAGATTTGGGGAGAGGAACCTTCTCCTCACTTGATGGAAATCCCTGTGGATCCAGTTCTGTGGACTGACAGAAGTATGGTGCTACCTGGTAGCCAGTCAGTTTGCAAATCTGAAGGCCCTGAGACAGCATTAGGCAGAGAATAAGGGCCCTTTCAGGGGCTCCATAGCCCTCTGTGGCTGGCAGGCCAGGACCAGTCATGAAACAACAGACTGTGAACACATGTGAGATCTACCAGGGACCCTGAGTAGACAGAAGTCTGGGTCCCAGAGGTGGGGAACTGTGAGGCAGGAAAAGTGGGACATTAAGGCCAGTGTGATTTCGTTTGCAGCCACAGGTTGGTGAGGCCAGGGAAGGTCACATCTCATGCATGATAGAGATGGGGGTGAAGCTCAAAGAGGGCAAGTTTCTGGTTCCACAGCCACACTGCATCCAGGACACCAGCCGACCTGGGTCACTTCTCACACCCACTTCAACCCCAAGGTCCCATTAATCCTCTTGGTCAGCCCCACCCCGGTTCCATTTCTTTTTTGTCTTTTCAAACTATGTATTTATTTGGCACCACCAGATCTCAGTTGCGGCAAATGAGACCTTCAGTCTTCATTTCAGGACGTGGGATCTTTAGTTGCAGCATGCAGATCTACCTCCTTGACCCGGGGTTGAACTTGGGCCCTCTGCATTGGGAGCGCTGAGTCTTAGTCACGGGGCCACCAGGGAAGTCCCCCAGTTCCATTTCTAAAGCCAGTGCATTTCCACTAAAAACTACTGCAGCAGAGAGGGCTGAGCCCATGTGGCAAACCCCTGCCCTGCCCGAGAGGCATCAGCACACCTGTTTCCCCTTAATATCAGCCTCCTCTGAAGACCGGGGCCCCGTCCGCAGGCCCTGCAGAAGCGACCACGTCTCACCAAACGCTTCTCTTCCCCCAGGCGCCACCTACTAGCCAAGCACCAGTGTGTCTCTTCTCCGGGGTTTCTGGATTCGGAAACAAAGGATCAGAGTTGTTACTGTAACATGTCAGACTTGGGAGCTCTCAGCTGCTCTATTGTCCTCCACGTGGAAGAAACCGGTTTGCAACGAAATAGGCTGGAGCGTGCAAAGAGCGAGACACAGGTACGAAGTGGAGAGCGGGTGTGCTAGGGACCCTCAGGTCTGCCCCTGAAGCAGCTCTGAGAACCATGAAGCTCTTCTTTGCCTGAAAAGCGTAAGTTGGATTTTGGTCACTCGCACAAGGCCCTGCCCAGCCCCCATGTGCCCTTTCCCCTCCATCGCTGGATGGGCAAGACAAGGAGCAGCGCCAGGGAAAAGAAAAGCTGGAAGGGGGAGCGCCAGTGGGGCCGTCCCTTGGGACTTCTTCCAACAATGGCATGGGCAGCACACTGTTCTGGGTCGAGATGTGTCCCCAGATACCTCCAGCCCCTTGCCGGCAGTGAGTCAGGGAGAGGCAGAAACGGATGGTAGGGGCAGTTGCCAGTATCTTTGGAAACCTTCTGATGCCTGGGGACCACATCCCTGACCGAACTTTGCGTGAGCAGGGAGACAAAGAGGAGAGGTCAGATGGGAGATAAGAGAATGGCTTGCTCTACGCTGGGGAGGAAGGGGCCGACCCTGGGCTCGGGTGGAGAAGGGGCTGGGAGGTGTCTGGCCAACAGAAGCAAATTAGATGCTTGTTGTTGTTGTTTGGTTGCTAGGTTGTGTCTGACTCTTCCGCCACCCCATGGGGTGCAGCCTGCCAGGCTCCTCTGTCCACGGAATTTTCCAGGCAAGAATACTGGAGTGGGTTACCATTATCCTTCTCCAGGGGATCTTCCCGACCCAGGGGTCAAACCTGCATCTCTTGAGTCCCCTGCACTGGCAGGCAGATTCTGTACCACTGAGCCACCAGGAGAGCCCTACTCAGAGCGGCTTGAGTCAGCCCTTTCTCTTTTCTTTCCTGCAGGGTCCCCAACTGTGAAACATGCAATGGGAACAGAATATACTCTGAGTTAGAGAACCCTGATATCCCCCGGGTCTGAAGACAACTCGGCCTCCTGTGCGATCCCAGGCTCACTCCTAACCTTAGCACCTGCCAAGCTCCTCTGAACTCTGACTGCTGTGAGAGTGGCACCTGCCCAAGGTGGGCAAGCACAGGGGCCCACACCACTGGCCTCCACTGGAGGCAAGCTGGAGCTCACTGTTGGTGCAAGCTGCTGGGAAAGGACAGAAAGCTGGGACATGGGCAGGGAGGGTGAGCTCCTCCACAGGCAAGATCCAGCCCAACGCTAATGATTTCAGCCAGTCTGATGTTCAAGGCAGACAGATTTCAGAACTGGAGTTTCAGGAGATGCGTGTATTCAGAGCAGGACCCCAGTCCCGCAGCTAAAGAGTACGGAAACCCAGCCCAGCCCCTCTAGGGATGAAGAGAGGGATACTAACGAGGCTAGCTGGGGTGTCAGGAAGCAACGTGAACGTGAAAGTCGCTCAGTCGTGTCCGACTCTTTGCGACTCCATGGACTATACAGTCCCTGGAATTCTCCAGCCAGAATACTGGAGTGGGTAGCCTTTAGCTTCTCCAGGGGATCTTCCCAACCCAGGGATCGAGCCCAGGTCTCCCACATTGCAGGTGGATTCTTTACCGGCTGAGCCACAAGGGAAGCCCAAAGCAGGTCAGGAAGGAAAGCAGGTCTTAAACGACATCAACTGGGAAGGTGCAGCTGGGCTGAGACGACTAAGATCCAGAGGCCTCAGAGCTGATGCTGGAGGCCAGCAAGGCCACAGAAACGGTTCTAGTGTCTACATCAAGGAAAGGAGACAAAGCGGTAAGAGAGTCTAGAGCAGCAGCCTTTGGGGTAAAGAGTCTCATGGTGGTAGTCGCTCCCCCAGGTCGAGGCAATTGGGATTCGTACATGCATGGGGGCCGTGGAACACTGTCAGCCAACGCTCAGAAGGGCTCTCTGTTCAAGGTAGGGCTGGAGTGACAGAGACAAGAGGGGGAAGAAGAGAAAGGAAAGCATATCTACCTTATTTCATCTTCACAGAAACCCTGCAAAGTCAATGCGAGTATCTCCACTATACAAACGGAGAGACTGAGACTCAAACAAGTCTAGTAACTTGCCTAGGGTCACACACTTAGTTAGGGCAGAGACAGGTTGGAACCCAAGTGTCTGACTCCAACGTCCACGGTTTTTCCACCTCACCATGTGGCTGAGGAACAAGTGCCCTTTCCTGGCACTGACGGATCAGGGCTTGGAGGGCAAAGCTGTGGGCAGCCAGACAGTGTTCTAACGAGCATCTTCCTGTGCGAGGTCTGTTCTGTTACAACCTCATTACTTGGCCTGAAGTGCATTTCTAGAACTCGGACACACCCAGACCCACACATAAGGCCAAAGGCACATGGCCAAAGAAAAATTATCTGCTTCTGCGCCTTCCCTTAGTGCAGATAATTAACAGCTGATTTGATATTCTTGGCATAAAGGAAGGCAGAGCTCTGCTTTGTCTGGGCTATTAAAATGCCTCTTCACCCGCTCTGCATGGTGATTCGCTCACTCACTGGAGAACCAGACAGCATGGGCAGAAGTGAGCTGGAAGGGAAGGAGCTGAGGGTGGACAGGGCACCACCACTGCCCAGACATCCAAAGCTTGCCAGGTACCAAGCTAAGCACTTCAACAAGTTACGCAAGTAAGATGAGTGTCCGTGCCTTACAGGAATGAAGACTGAAGCTCAGAGAGGTGAAGCAACTTGCCCAAAGTCACACCTTCGAGGGGGTCAGAGCAGGACTTCAAAACTCAGGTCTGCCTGTTTCCAAGGCCACTTTTTCTCACACTGGCTCTCGGTAGAGATCTAGAAAACCCACCTGCTAACAAAGTGCCTGAACTCCTTTCCAGCTCTCTTGGGCACCACACCTGAAGCCAGGTTCCCGCTACAGTCATCCTTTCTCCCAAAAGTTCAAGTTCCCAGGAGTAAGAGTGGACCCCAGCCCCCAAGCCCATTGTGCTACCGATGACAATGAGAGGCAGGCAGGCGTCCCCTCCTCACCCACCACTTTCCTCCACCCCGAGGGGTGCTGCCAGTTTAGCACAATAGAGCATTCTGTGTCCAGGAGCCTCTGCTGGCGGCCCCCTGGCTTCTGCAGCCCCTCCAGACAATGGCAGGGCCCAACAGGCCTGATAACCGGTGACAAATGTATGTGAATGACCAGCTCACAGGAAGTGGCCTTCAATAGTCCGATAGCTTCCTGTATCCTGACATTGTGAAGGCCCACTTCCTGTGCTGTCTCCGAAAATACAGCAAGGCAGAGCTGGGGGCAGGGGCAGAGTCCACCCCCCAGGCCCAGGCACTATTGAACCCTCTCCCCACCCCCACCCCCATGCCACCAGTCTCACCTGACTCCTGGCCAAAACCCGCCCCAGCCCAGGCACAACAGAGGACCTATTCTTAAGAGTCTGCAGCCTTCCTCAGTCACACTGCCCCCACCAACCCCGCTCGCCTGCGCCCAGTTCCAGGACCCCAGGCCTTCTGCTGGGAAGGGCTTTCCCATGGCTACTTGCACACCTCGGGTGCGCTGTAAACACACTTCCCCTGTCCGCAGGTCACTCGACTCCGAAGGATAACCTTCAACAGGCTTATGAATGCACTTTAAGTCTACCCTTCCACCTTATCTCCCCAGAGGGGACAATCACAATTCCTTCAGTTTCCTCCTTGTCCAAAAAAAAAAAGCACAGCACGGCAAGAGCCGGGAAGGCGGGGACGCCTCTACCCTCGCTGAGCTCCAGCGCGACTCAGGAAAAGGCTTTCCCAGGCTCTGCCTCCCCAAGCACTATGCCCCCTAGAAGGAGCTGGCCAAAGAGACTGAGACCGCCTGCCGACTGGTAGGGCAAGCGTCCGGAGTGTCTTCCACGGAGTCAAACACAATGCTTAGCGCTCTCCCCCTCGACCGTCTGGTGACAGAGGTAGTAAATCCTCAAGGTAAAGACAACCACTGAAATAAGCCAGACGGAGGAAGACAAATACTATATGTCATCACCTATATACAGAATCTAAAAAACAAACTGGTGAAAAACCAGACAGACAGACACTCCCCAACGAGTGGTTACCAGTGGGCAGAGGGAAGTGGGGAGGGGCAAGACAGGGGTAGGGGGTTAAGAGGTACCAACTACTGTGTATAAAATAAATAAGCTACAAAGATATGTTGTACAGCACAGAGAACATAGCTAATATTTTATCAGCTAAGTCGCGTCCGACTCTTCGAGACCCCATGGACTGCAGCACGCCAGGCTTCCCTGTCCATTGCCAACTCCCGGAGTTTACTCAAACTTATGTCCATCCAATCAGTGATGCCATCCAGCCATCTCATCCTCTGCCATCCCCTTCTCCTCCTGCCTTCAATCTTTCCCTGCATCAGGGTCTTTTCCAATGAGTCAGCTCTTCGCATCAGGCAACCAAAGTATTGGAGTTTCAGCTTCAGCATCAGTCCTTCCAGTGAATATTCAGGGCTGATTTCCTTTAGGATGGACTGGTTGGATCTCCTTGCAGTAATATTTTACAATAACTATAAATGCGTATAATCTTTAAAAAGTGTGAATCACTCTGTTGTACACCTGCAACATAATATTGGACATCAACTACCCTCAATAAAAACAATTTTTTAAAAAAAGACAAGCACATGGAGAAGCTAAGTCACTGGCCCAGGGTCACTCAGCTAATGAGAGGCTGAGCCAGACCTCCCCAGCCTTGCTTGGCACCGGGAGATAGGTTTAGATAGAGGAAAGGGGAGGATACCTTTCAACCCCTCCTCTCATACCGGCTCTAGGACACCCACCCACCCTCCAGACATTGAAATTCCCCCAAGCCGGGAGAGGGGCAGGGGGCCGCACCTCCACCCCCAGCAGCCTGCCACTGTGAGCATTGTTCTACAGTTTCAATACCAGGGCACTGAATCAGCCTCAGGCCATTGTGGTCGCTGGTGGGAGGGGGCGGCTGCTGTGGGAAGCAGGGAGAGGTCAAGAAGTGACAACCTATTCATCGCCCTCAGCCACGGGAGACCTGAGAGCCAGCAGCTCAGCCAGCAGGAGCCCCAGGTTCCGTGAGTCCAGGAATCGGGCAGAACAAAGAGGTCTCTGGAGATGGAAGGAAGGAGGGGAGGAAGCCCTCGCCAACTTTCCCACCCTCCACCCTCCACCGTCACAGGGTGAAGGGAGCGACAGCCAGCTTTCCTGGGGGTACAGAAGAACCCAAAGCCACCAGCCCAGGGCATACCTCCCACCGCCTTCTCCACCTGTGACTTAGCCTGAGTCTCAGTGTCCTTACCTGGAAGGGATTAAATGAGATATCATGGAGCACCCAGCCCCACTCTCATTCGAGCTCAGGGAGCAAGCAGCTTTTCCTTCTCAACTTTTCTGGGCTTTCTCTGCCTCAGGTTCCCCAGACTAATAAGGTCGACGAGGGTGGTTCCTCACATCCAGCCCTTTGCCAAGAAGCAGGAAACCTCTGCCATCCCAGGACTCAAGGAGCCGGCAGGGCAGGAGGCCGCTGGCAGCCTGGCCGAAAGCACCATCATATCATGCCTGCCTCCAACGCTGGCTCCTGGACCCTCCGGGAACCCGAAGCCACGTGAGACCCAGGGCTGCTGACCCGAGGGAGGTACCGAGGGCTGAGGAGGGCCAAGGCACCAGGGGAGGCCCTTGCAGTGATCTCTTGAGCACCGAGTGGGGCGGCCTAACAGTGACAAGGATGTGGGCTCCTGGGTTTGTCATCTGTGACCAATTCGGAATCCTGGCAAACCTCTGAGCCACTTTCCCCCCACGCTCAGCTTTTTACCAGAGGACACAGCTCAAAGAGAAAGTCTTCACCAGAATATCAGCCTGAACCAAACCAATAGGGCAGGGATATCTTCCGGGAAAAAATGAACAGGAGTGATGCCTGGATTCTCAGTGCTGTGTCTGCCCTCCCAGCATGGAAGGTCCACAGTTGCAGAGTTCAGCTAAAACCAAGATGGCTGGAGCCGTTCCCTTCAACGTGCCCCCGCGGGGAGATTCAGGGGTTACGGGTGGCCTCTAATAGCTGCCTAAAGGCAGAAGGATGTCCAGACTCCGATAAGAAGCGGAAGGATAGGACCTGTGCCTGTGGTCCAGCCCACTGACTGCTCCTTCACCCCAGAGATCACAGGGATCATTGGCTCAGAAGGTTCCGTGAGGGAGCGGAGAAGCCAGCCCCAGCCTCACCCGAGGACCAGGCCGGGGACTGGTGGGCTCCCACCTCAGGAGGCGGGGACCTGTGTCCAAGGCTCTGGCCGCAGCCACTCTCCCCAGCGGAGATTCCCCCTCTTCTGAGTCGCTACTCTGTCTGCCCTTCTGGTACGGGTTGAATTGTGTCCCCCCAAATTCATACATGGAAGGCCTGACCACTTCCCCCGAGCTTGTGACTGCATCCAGAGACAAGGCCTTTCACAAAGTGATTAAGCGACAATGAGGCCATTCGTGGGCCCTAATCCGATCTGATCGGGGTCTTTAGAAAAAGAGGAGATCTAGACACAGATGCCAGAGGCTCAGGGGCCAAGAGGAACAAACTTTTGAGGAGACATCAAGAGCACGGCCTCTGAAGCCAAGGAGAGAGGCCCCAGAGGAAACCCGCCCTGCTGGCCGGCACCTTGATCTTGGACTTTAAGTCTCCAGACTGTGGGAGAACACATTTCTGTTGTTTAAGCCACCCTGTCTGTGGTATTCTGTTGCAGCAGCTCTAGCAAGCTAAGACACTTCCCCTGCCTCGTTGGGGGATTGTGAAGAAGGGTCTGGGGGTTCTCTCCACTCCCAGCCGAGCCTCACAATGGGCTGGTGCTCTGAGAGCCATGGCAACCCAGGCAGGGCCCCTTCAGCTGAGCCCTAGCCCTTCTGCCCCTCGGAAACCCCATCTGCCTGCAGGCCTATCTGTGAGCCAACCAAGGCAGGGCTGTGTGGGCATCAGGGACTCCCCAGAGCTGGGGATGGAAGACAGAAGGAGTACTGAGGGATGCGGGCGGGGGAGGCAAACAGCAGGAGGGCAGCATCAGGTGGCAGAGCCAAGGGGCCCCAGGGCTGAGGACTGGGGCCCCTCATCATTCCCAGCCCTCTGCCACGGCACTGCCGGAGGCCTCGGTTTCCCTCTCCAGTCAGGCCAGAGACCTGAGTCTTGAAGTGTGGGTAGAGGCACCGGATGGAAAATCACCACCAATCAGGGGCTTCCCTGGGGGTCCAGTGGCTAAGACCCCATGCTCTCAGTGCAGGGGGCCTGGGTTAGATCCCTGGCCGGGGAACCAGATCCCAAGTGCCACAACCAAGACCCAGCACAGCCAAATAAACACACGCTTTTTAACTACCACTGATCAAAATAACCAACCTTTCCTAAGTGCTAACTACACGTGTAAGTCTCTTGTGCCAAATGCCTTGCGGGGGTTTTCTCTCCATCCTCACGGTAACCCTGAGGTAAGTAATACGTTAGTCCCGCCTGACACGTGAGATGAACCACTGAGAAGCAGCTTGGGAAAGGCCACGCAGCTGTCCGTGGAAGTGCTGGGCTGTGAACCCAAGCAGTCTAACTGCAGAGCCGAGTTTCTCAGAGGGGAAAGGGGGCGGGCTGGGATCCGAGCCCATCGAGGTCCTGGCGCAGGACGGTGAGGCAGGGGCCAGCCAAGGACAGGGGTTTAGGGACAACAGCAGCGGAACAATCCACCTTGTCGTCAACTGACCAAACAAGAAACACAGAGGCCTCCATCTGTGGGAAAGACTGTGACCTCCTACCCTCCCACACGTGAGGAAAACAGCTTGGAGAGCATCAAAGGGGCAGAGCTGCCCCAAAGGTTTATCTTTGGTCTGTATGCCGGGAAAACCAAACAGGGAAAGGCAGGAGAAGCAGGCTGCAGAGATAAGTCAGGCCAGCCGGTAGCAGAGGGGCCACGGCAGTGCCAGCTCTGCGCCTGGTGCCAGCACACTCTCAAGGGTGTTTCCCTTGGTCAGGTCAACCGGTGGGCAGACCAGTGGACCCCAGTTTGCTGTGATGACGAGAAGCAAACCGGGAAGGGGAGGGGTGGTGGGGTGGCTGCAAGCCCGGCCTTGCCAAGAATTCCCAGTGTTATCTCGGGTGAGCTGCTTCCCGTTCTGGGCCTGATCCCCCGAGTGACCAGAAGCAGAACCGGGACTCCTCTCCTCTCTATTTGCGCTCCTTGGGGAGGAGGGGCAAACAAGGAGGGCTTCAGATAAACACCAGACGTCCCAGGCCAGCTCCTTGATAAAATGAGGACACCCCGGGAGTGCCCTGGAGGTCCAGTGGTTAGGACTTGGCTCTCTCACTCCTGTGGTGCGGGTTCGATCCCTGGTCAGGGAACTAAGATCCTGCAAGCCGTGCCACATAGTAAAAGAAAAAAAGAGAAAGAGAGAAAGAAACCTAAGATTCCCCATGGTGCGCAGTGTGGCCAAAAAATAAAGTAAAATGATTAATTAAGGAAAAAAAAAATTGAGGACACCAAAGCCTGTTCCTTCTCTTGTTTCCAAGGCTTCCAACTCACCTATGAGCCCACCCTTCCCTTCCAGGTCACAGCCAGAGGGGAGGCATGAAGGGGAAGAGAGAGAGAGCACAGGCACAGACGCTCCAGAAGCAGTGGTACCCTCAGGCTCCCGGGCGTTCCCACGCCTTCCCAGCATCTGTGTTGCTCAGAGTCAACCCAGGGGTCCACAGAGGCTGAGAGCGAGCTCCAGCTGGTAAAGGCATTACAGTTCCCCAGGCTCTGACCCAGGGCCCCGCGGGCGCCTTGGAGGGCTCCCATCCACCCTGCTGAGCTGCTGCACGACTCTGATCACCACTACACGAAGGGTTTCCTGAATGCTTTCCTGAGGACATTGTTCCCCTCTACAGAGTCATCAAGGTCAAATTCATCATGGGCTAGGCTGGTCCAGGTCCTACCCAGTGGGGAAAGCCCGCCCTCTGTCCAAGCCCCACTTCCCCCGGGAAAATTCAGCCAGTGCGTTCGCCCGTTTTAGCTCATTACCAGCCTCGGGACGGCAAAGCCATAGGAAACACGGCTGCCATCAGCTCAAGACTGCCAGGCAGCGCAGAGCACACACCTGGGGGGCCAGGGGCAGTGGCTGGGGATGGGGGGAATTCACAACTAGAGACAGACATCTGGGACCCTCGCTCCGTCTTCCCAAGAGGCTCGTCTCCACACCCAGCCCCAGGACGTGCTCCGTCCCAGAATCACACTCAGGGGCCTCTGAAGTCATTCAACATTTATTGGAAATGGCTCTGTGCAAGGCTTCGTCCCTGCCCTCAAGGAACTCACAGTCTAGGGGAACAGACACACAACCAACCCAATGCCCTGTGTAAATGCCGCGGGAGGAGAGCGGACCCCAGGCCGGAGAGGCAGTCTCTGCTCAAACTCCTGGGCCGTCCTGGAGTAGATCAGAATTCACCAGGCAGCCCAGGAGGCCCGCTGCGCAGCGTACACAGAGGCCTCAGGATCCGGATGGGCACAGCACAGTCAGGAGGTGGCACAAGCCAGACTGTCCTGGGGATGGTGCGAGGGAGGCGGGGGCAAGACGGCGAAAGGACGTGCATGGCGCACACGGGGCTCAGGTGAGAGAAGCCATGGAGGTCTTTGAGGAGTGACCTCATCAGAGATGTGTTTGAGAGAGAAAATGCTGGTAGGAATGGGAAGAATTTTCAGGAAGAGACCAAACGTTTAGGCCAGAGGTGATGAGGGCAGGGAAGCGAGATGGAGAAAACAGAAGAAGGAGAGAAACCGCCATGTTTCTCTTCTTCCCCACCCGCCAGGTGGGTGGGGACGGGATGGGGCGGGAGGGTCAGAACCCAGCTGAGCAACAGGAGAAAGGAGACAGAATCTACGCTGAACACTGCGCTGGTGTTTCACAAACACTCCATCTTCATCCCCACTGTACCGATGCTGCTTAGGAAAGCTGAAGTGACTTCCCTGGTCACACGACTAGATTACACAGTTAAGCTGCAAACCCACGTCAACACCTTTAACCATCACAAAAATCAAGACACACAGATACATAGTGAGCTGTTTCGGAGAATGATCTGGAGCCTGGGGGGTGAAACTCACAACTCGAGACAGACATCTGGGAGTCTTCAAGGTAGATCAGCAGGTGGCTGAAGGCACAGGTGAGGCTGAAGCTGTCCGACAAGAAAACAAACATGGATGAAGCTGGAGGAACACTCAGGAGCACAGGAGGCGGCAATGGCAGAAGAGACAGCCGGGAAAGGAAACGGAGGTGGTGGTATTGAGACAGAATTCCACGACGCGTGCTGGACACTGCAAAGCATCAGTATGGCTAGGAATGGACACCAGACTTGCAATCACAAAGGCTTTTAGCCAAACTGGCTTCAGCACTGTAGTGGTGGAGGCAGAAAGCAAGCAGCAAGGGTCAAGAGGGATGCAGGGATGGGCTGAGGAGGCTGGTTTATATAAAAAAATAAAAGAAGTCACCTTGAAGGTTGCCTCTGAAACCATACAAGGGGACGGCCAGGCCACATGGTCACATACAATCCTTCCGCTGCGCTAAGCAGCTCAGGCCCGGAACCAGACAGAAATGGACAGTGGAGCCGGGGCTGGAAGTGGAACAGGGGCAGTGGATACAGGCCTAAGGACCCGAAGGACTTGACTCTTCCAGAGAAAAGAACTGCCCTTTCTGGGACTCCAGTAAACATGTTTAAAAATATCAAAAATATGTGGAGGACCCATTTGGAATTTTTAAACAAAAAATAAAGCCAAGGCTTATATCTGCACTAAGAAGGATTTGATAAACAGATAACTAAAGTTAACAAACTTAACTCAAAAGGAATAAACAGCTTTTACGTACATACAGACGATGAGATAGCTGGATGGCATCACCGACTCAATGGACATGAGCTTGAGTGAACTCCGGGAGTTGGTGAGGGACAAGGAGGCCTGGTGTGCTGCGGTCCATGGGGTCGCAAAGAGTCGAATACAACGGAGTGACTGAACTGACTGAAGTACATCAAGGTACCCATGGGACAGGAAGCAAAACGACACATACTAATTATTAATAACACCTCTTTACTCTTAAAGCTGATTCCCCGTGACTTCTCCTTAGCAGACTTTGGAGAGACTGTTCAGGAAAAGCACAGAGGAGCATTTATGTCTGTCTATTCCATTATCAGACTGGCTGCCGTCCCAATTCGATAAAAGGGGGACTTTACCGGGATACAACAGCACTTGCATGTTTCTGAAGCTCTAAGCTGGCTTCTCACTCTTTTTACACAACAGGGAGGACAGCGGTATCCCCATCCTTCCAAGGCCAGCCGGGGTGGAGGTCGCACCGCTCTCATGCCTCCAGGTCCAAGGCTCCCTGTTCCAGCCATCCTGAGGGCAACATCTCGGGTGCTCCCCCACACCTTGCTCCCCACTGCTCGTCTCTGACCTTGAGACAGCATCCATATGACTACTACTTGGCAACACAGGTCGAAGCCTGCACTTCCCTAGGCAGCCTGGTTCTGGGATAAGGCAGTCCCTCCTGTGAAACACTCCCCAAGAAGCCCTGGACCGGCAGACCTATGAGGGCGGGTCGCAGGATCACTCTCCCAGCCACAGTTGCTTGCTCTCTCCTCCTGATCGCAGCTCACCAGGACCACAAGGATACACGGAACTCTTTTTCTTGCGAAAAAACTAAAGCAGCCAACATTTACTGAGCACCTACCTACTGCCATGGGCTCTGCTAAGAACTTTACATATGATATCTTAGCTTTGCAATAACCCAGCAAAAATAGGTATTCTTATTCCTGTTTACCAGAAAACTGACACCTGAAGTTGAGAAAGACTACATCACTCAGTTAGCAGTTGAGGCAGTATCACACATCTGCCGAACTCAGGATCCACTTTATTTTCACTGTGCCACACAGCCCTGGTTCACCATTCTACAAGTGCCCAGAGACCCGTGCCAGAGGGGAAAAGGAAAAGTAAGATAAGACACGAGCAAGCCTCTTCGTTTTCACTGCCCGGTTCCCAAGTGACTCTGGGGAGTCTAATCTCACGGTGCTTCGCTCAGCTGACAGCCTCATCAGCCTGGGCCCTGGCAAGCTGACAGGGGTCAGAGGGCCCCCGGCTGGCTTGTCCTGGCAGCTGCCCAGCTGACTTGCACTAACACAGCAACAGGCACAGGAAAGGCAAGAAAGGGAGTGGAAAAGCACCAGACACCAGGCCCCTGAGGGCAGAGCAGTGAGCCCTGACATGCTCAGACAGGGCAATGCTGCTCCAAGGCCAGCACTGGGCTCCCCTGGTGGCCCAGCAGTAAAGAAGCCGCCTGCCACTGCAGGAAGCGCAGGTTCGAGCCCTGGGTTGGGAAGACCACCTGAAGAAGGAAATGGCTACCCACTCCCAACATCCTTGCCTGAAAAATCCCACGGACAAAGGAGCCTGGCAGGATACAATTCACGGAGCCGCAGAGTCAGACATAACCAGTGACTAAATAGCAACAAAGCCACCACTATTACCGGGGTGGGGAGGCAAACCCCAGGGACATCTGCTACCAGTATGTTTCAGGGAATCAGAAAGTGTGGGAGAAAACCAGGCTGTGCCCTGGTTGGTCCCAGCAAGTCTGGCCGACCTTTGCCAAATCCACGGAAAGCCTGCTGCTTGGGACTTCCCTAGTAGTCTAGTGGTTAAGACTTCCCCTTCCAACGTAGGAGGAGTGGGTTCGATCCCTGGTCAGGTGCTAAGATCCCACATGCCTCATGGGCAAAAAAACAAGTAAAACAGAAGTAATATTGTAACACATTCCAAAAATGACTTTAAAAATGGTCCACATCAAAACAAAAAACACCACCCTGCTGCCTAACATTACCTGAGCAGAGGCAAGAAAGCAGGCGCTATCTCAGGGCCCCACAGCAGCAGGAGAGCTCAGCCAGCCTGTGGGAAACAACAGCCAGCTGGGAATATTGATAGACTTGCTACAGCAGAAATTCAGTGAGAGCAAGCCCTCCGAAATGAAATTACTTAAAGGGGGCACAAAGTGAGACTAGAAAAAGGGAGCAACTCGGATTTCCAAGGACAGGGCTTCCTCTGCCAGGCACTGGGAGGAGGGCCGGCAGGGCTGGCAGGGTTATTCTAAAACATCTGGAAACCCAGAAACGTCCTCATCCGTGGGAAAATGTTTTTGGTGTTACTTCTGTTATGGTTTCTGTCCTCCGATGTTTTGCTTAGGCTGATATTAAACTATGTATGTGCAAGATGCCCAGAAGTGTTTCGAGGGATCTCATGTTTGCCACAGTTGTCCTTAAAGGTCCTCTCTCAGATTTCATTAGAACGCGAGGGGCAGCTTGACAGGTGGCAAACTGGCAGCCGCCAGGTCAAATTAACCCTATGGGTATGTGAGCATACTTAGAATTGTTTTAAAAAATAAACTGTCAACATTTGAAAATCAGAAGTTTCCATGCCAAAAAAAAAAATCACAAAAATCTGAATTTCTAGTATCTTTTTAGGGGAAAAAAAAAAGAGATAAAAATCTGCTATCTCTGGCCAAAAGCACAAACTGGAAGAAGCTGCACAGCCACTGCCCCCTTCAGGCAGGCCGGTGCTTTCCAGCGCCTGTCATTTAAGACACCTCACTGACCCCTGTGGGCCTGAGTGCTGCTCCCGTGAAGGGATCCCAGGCTTGGTGGCACTCGAGACTGCCACAGGGGGGCAGCACTGGCGCGCTGATGAGGCCCGCGTCAGCCCCAGCCCATAACCAAACTGATCCCAGCACATCCTTTCAGAACCAAGAAACCTCATCAGTAGCAGATGCTGCTACCCCACGTTCCCCACCAAATTTACTCCCTGAGAAACAGCAGCAGTTCACCTCAACATTCCCACCAGGCTTCGGCCACTGAGGGGGAAGCCACTGACTTGACTTGCCCCTCCTTCTCTGGCTAGCATCCTTTGTATCCCCCGGACCCCCACGCCACAGCCAGAAGCTCGCCTGTTCAGTTCTACCTTCACCCACCTGGTAACACCATCAGGCCTCAGATCCTGAGGTAAGAAGCAGGGCAAACGCCCTCCCCCTTTTAAGGTAGTTCATTCTTCATCGAACACACTACTTGCCTTTGCTCACTCAGGGTGAAGGTCAACTGACTTCATGAGGCAACAGGTCTGCTCTCTGCTCTCACCCTCTCCAACCTCACTGGCAACGTCCTTAGTGGCAGCATTTAGTATAAGCTCCAACTGCGCTTCAGGACAGACGTTCAGTTATTATGCATTAAGACCCTTAAATTAATCATTCCACTTCATCCAGAATGCCATTTACTGTTCCCACCCATTTCCTGTATTCCAAAATGCAGGAAAAGTCTCATATAAGACACTCTTGGCAGTATTTCTGAGTGAACAATCAGAAACAACCCAAATGTCCAGGAAACAGTTAAAAAACAAACTAAGCTATAGTCCCACTTGATGGGCAACTGAAAAAAATTAGGATTATGAAGACCATGTGATAAGATGGAAAAGTGATTCTGATAGGAAATACTATGTAAAAAGAGAATATAAAATTACATGTTCAGTAATGGTAAGTAACTAAAATCAACTAGGCCAAGAATTAGTGAAAATATCAAAACGTTACCTTTTTATCTGTACTAGAGACCTCGGAGTGTGGGTAACCATTTTTCAAACCCCCTACCAAATATTATGTATATATTCTACTTTTTATGTGTGCATATGAGTATGAAGTTGGAAAATTTGATGTTAATTGTCAAGCTCCCTAGTCTACTCTAATTTAGACTTTGAAAGTCTATAAGCCTCTTGTTATCACGATAAAAAGGCCCATGGGAACCTGTGCCTCTAGGACTCACCGTCTCCAGGATCCAATGCAATCACACTAGTAAAACAAGGCTCCAGGGCCCTGAAGTCCTTAGTTAAAGGCCAATGTTATCCTACCTGGAGATGTCTGCACTTACATAACTCCTAAGGAGACCCCAAACACCACCTGGAAGATAGATCAAAATGGTTCTCAGACGCCACTTTAATCAAGTTTTGCACTACACAGTAATGGGGAGTGGGGGTGAAAGATGGTGATTGGTTTCAAGCTAATTCACCTGCCCCGAGGCGAACAGTCTGGGCTCCCAAGAACAGAAAACGGCGTTCCTTCCCAGGGGAATCCCCTCCCTGAGCTGCCAGGACAGGATTAAGGGAGAATGAGCACAAAGGACAGGGCAAGCTAGTTAAGAGAGCCAGGTAGATCTGTGAACTCTTGCCAGTGCAAACCGGAACTAGGCATGAGGTACCCCACCACCCCAATCCCAGCCACTCCCACTTGAGGCCAAACTGCCTCCCCACCGGGACTGACAGCCAGTGTTCGTTTCGTAACTCTGCCCCCAGTGGTGCACCCAGCAGTGCAGAAGCCCCAGCAGTCGTGGCCAACCTTCAGGACCTTCAGGCCGGAACCCTCCCAGGCCTTCCTCTTCACTGGCCCCTCCGCTTCCAGTGCGTCTGCCTCGCCACAGCAGAGCAGCCAGTATGTGTGTGGCTGTGGGGGGTGGGAGGGGCCAGAAGCAGCAATAAAGCAAATCAGACGTGGGTTCTGGGGCTGCGTCGACATGGTGGCAGGCCCAGCCATGGCCCGCGGAAGGCCCCATAAGGCCCTGGGTCCTCCATTAGTTCTTCTCCGGGCGGTTTCTGTTCAGGACGGCTTTAGGAGCAAATTCCAGCTTGTCCTTAAGGCTCACCACCTGGGTGTGGTCCTTGCCTAGCAGCTCATCCAGCTTGCGGTCCTCCCGGCGCTCTGAGATGCTCTTCTCCTCCTCCACAGGCTGTGGCTCCTTCCCCCTGATGAACCATTCCAGGTGGTAGCCCACAGCCCCGACCACGAAGGCCACGGGAAAGGTGACATACGGAGCATAGGTGCGCACCACGGTCCAAAGCACAGGCCACATGGCATCTGCAGGAGAGCACAAGGCCATTAGGGAGAGGAGCGCCCTCCCCACCAGGCACGGACAACCCGCCGCGGTGCTCCGCTTACCAGGCGGCCTGGCACGACATACTGAGCATCCACCCCGTGCAGAGCAACGCAAGAAGGCACCCCGCTTTATGCAACAGTGGGGTCCCTGAAACAATCTAGGCAAGGTCAGAAGATCCCACTGTTAGGGAAGAGGGCGAGAGTCTATTTTATGGACTACACTCTTTGACAGTTACGCAACCATGTATGGCAGTGTTCCCCACAAGAGACCTTCTGAGCCTTACCTAATAAAGCTTCAAGCCTGCCGGTGACCCCAGGTCCTCCCTGCACAGTCTGCCAACATTTCAAGAGTCGGTAAGAGCCTTCCTTTGCTCTATACAGTTTCTCCATCAGCAGAGCTAGCCACCCCTTCCCCACGGCACACAATCCCACAGTGAGTCTCTTGTCCTTTGACCCACGTAAAGAAGGAGGAGCATGTTTAGGCAGCCAAATCCATTACCCAACCAGTCTGGATTTTAGGTAAAGAGATAACGGTTTTTTCCTATTCTGAACCTGACTTTCCTGACTAGACGAACCTCTACAAATCTGCTGGCCAAACCCCTTTCAAAATACACTCTCTTCAACCAAAGCCATATCCTCATATTGACATAATAATCTCTTAAAAATATCACCAACCCATTATACATTCTCTGGACACACTAGAACTTGAAAGTGAAAATTCTATGCTTTTTTAAAAAAAGAAAAAAACCACTGTACAGAACTTCCCTGGTGATCCAGTGGTTAAGACTCCACGCTCCCAGTGGATGGGGCCTGGGTACGCTTCCTGGTCAGGGAACTAGATCCCACAGGCGGCAACTAAGAGTTCAAATGCCACCAACTAGAGATTCTGCTTGCCACAACTGAGGCAGCACACAGCCAAATAAACAGCAGTTGATAAAGAATCTGCCTGCCAATGCAGGAGACGTGGGTTCGATCCCTGGGCCAGGAAGATCCCCTGGAGAAGGAAATGGCAACCCACTCCAGTATTCTTGCATGAAGAAGTCCATGGACAGAGGAGCCTAGCAGGCTACAGTCCATGGAGTTACAAAGAGTCAGACACTACTGAGTGACTAACACTTTCACTTTTTTTTTCCATAAAACAAAACACAACACTGTACAAGCCATGGCCCTAGAGTTTCCAGAAATGAAGACAACACCAAAAGAATGTAAAAACACACAAAGTGGGTCACTCTAATGGCCGTTCAGTCTCAAATGATTATTATTAACAATTATCGAGGACGCCGCACAATTATCATGATAGTGATAATCATGTTTATTTATTGTGCACCAAGTGCCAGAGCTTGGGGTGAGCGCTCTATATATTCCATCTTCTCTAAAACACACGTCCACTCTGTGACAGACGGCATTACCAGAGGATTAAGCCATGTGCCCAAAAGTCTCACCTGAAATATCACTCCTTTTGTACCCCTGTAGGTGTTTCCCCAGCTCGGCTGTCTCTGGTCTGCCTCACCAAAGCTCAGATGACTCTCTCCCTCTCTCTTTGGTTCCAATTCTCTTTGGAGGAATCCCAGCATTTTGTGGACCCAAGATTGTAACGGACCATCACCAGGGGAAAAACTGCCAGAGCAGCTCTGAGGTTGCGCTGAGTCCCTGTCTTAGCACCAGGCACTATGCCAGACAATCCACACAGCAGTCATCACCTGACCTTCACAGGGGAAGATCGCCTCTATGAGGAAGGCATTACTAGTCCAGATTGTCGTTGAAGGCCACAAAGGTTCAGGAACATAACCTTAACTGGCCCAAGATCACCAGAGATGACAAAGCCACTAATTGGAACCCAGGCCTCTCCATCTTCAACACCTATGTTCCTTCAAATGGAAAGAACACCCTGCAAATAGGTGTGTGTGTGAGCACACAGTTCGCTCCACGCAGTCCTGTCCACCTCTTTGTGACCCCATGGACTGGCTTCTGTCCAAATCCTGGTCTTGAAGAGAGCTTCCTGTAGTTCTTCCCCATCAACTTGGCACTTCATTACCTAGAAGAGCTTCTCTTTTTGAAAACTCTGAGATTTGTGATACACTCTGAGATTTGTGAAATGATAAGTCACCCTTGAAGAATCTCAAACCTAATACGTCTTCATTTTCTTTCCTATCTTGTAAGCAAGTCCTCTGTGAGTAAACACTTTCCCTCAACAGCAACTCTCAGCACAGGTCACCAATTTGTCTTAAAATATATGAAGCATGAGTCCACCATGTTTTTCTCTCTCATATGCAGTCCAAGGTCTCCCTCTGTGGTTCACATTCTAATCATCCCCAAATAACTTAATCTATTCATTTAGTCAACATTTAGAACCACTTTATCTGTGTCGCACATTGGGCTGGCCTATCCCATTTGTGCGCATTTCTCAAAACACTTTGCGGTCCAAAAGGGCAAGGCAGAGGTTTGTGCGTTCCCACTGTGGCCTATCCATCTCCCAACCTTCCCCCTCCGTCCGGCATTAAATGCTGAGGAAGTCTGTTGAATGAATGAGCAACTGGCTTGTGTAAAACCACTGCAGTCATTCAACCACCCGCCCTTAAAAGGCGGCAGGAACACAGCAGGTGCCTCTGCTGATCACAGGAAGCTAGATACTCTAACAAGTCATCCCTAAGAGGTCAAAACGAGAGGCCAAAGTGTCTGGCAAATACCGTGAGGCCTATTTCCAGCCCCGCACGGAGGAAGTCTGAGCAAGAAAAGGTCAAACGGGTAGCGGGGGAAACCTGCCCTTGTGCCGGGGTCCTGGAGGCCCAGTGAGATGAGAAACTGCAGTCAGGAGATTTGAAAACCGTTAACAAGGGCAAAGGAGACCAGACTGGGTGGAAAAATCAACCCTGACCTTCACTGAGACCGGTCCAGGGATGACAGCGCAAGGAGGTCAGGGTCCAAGGGTCTGCCCTTCGCCCTTCTCTGGGTTGCCCGGGCCTGGCCCCTGTCCCACCTGTCTGACCTCGTCGGGTCCGTCCTCACCCACGTGCCTAAGACCGAGAAGCCCTGACCGCTAAGTGTTCGCAGGGCGCTCAGACGCTCACGCCGAGCCCGGGGATGAGAGAGGGGCCATCTCTTCTTCTCAGGCCTCGTCAGGGCCAGAGCCAAAGCTAGGCATTACCCCTCCCCTAACTCAGAGGTCAAGGCCACGAGGCGTCACCACAGCTACCGGCGGCCCAGCAGCAGCTCCGGAAGAGGGACCGCCTGCCGGGACGCGTGCTCACCTGCGCGAAAGCCCGCACACCACAGTCCGGACCCCGCCCTCCAGCCGAGCTCCTGGAGCCCAGACACCGCCTCTCCCAGCGGCCCTCGGGGCCTAGCCCCGGGACCCGCCCACTGGCTCCGGCTCGCTCGGAGCGCAGGGATTGGCTGAAAGGACTGGGGAAGCTAGGCGCCCGCAGCCGGCCGCGCGGAGCTGAGATGCGTACAGCGTCGCCTTCCGGCCGGGAGGTTTCTCAGGGACGTCACCACGGGCTTTCGGTTGGAGAAAGGATTCAACTGATACTGACTGCTGCTAAGTCGCTTCAGTCATGTCCGACTCTGTGCGACCCCATAGACGGCAGCCCACCAGGCTCCCCCGTCCCTGGGATTCTCCAGGCAAGAATAATGGAGTGGGTTGCCATTTCTTTCTCCAGTGCATGAAAGTGAAAAGTGAAAGTGAAGTCGCTCAGTCCTGTCCGACTCTGAGCGACCCCATGGACTGCAGCCCACCGGGCTCCTCCATCCATGGGATTCTCCAGGCAAGAGTACTGGAGTGGGGTGCCGTCGCCTTCTCCGTGATGTTGACTAGGCGGCTTCTAAGACTTTGGTCAGGGCACAGAAAAATAAAAAACATGACCTTTGACCTCAAGAAGGGCTCAGCAGTGTAAAATCTAGAACTCTTAAAAAACTATTCCGATCTGGGCTAGCTTTCTAGCCGTGTGACATTGGGAAATGTGTGACATTCAGCCGTGTGACTGAGCCTCTTTTCCGTCTTATGCATAGACGTAATAACACCCATTTCACAGGATGTTGTGAGAGTTGATGAGATAATGTATGCAAAGTGCTCTGCTGGCACATCGCAAGCAGGGGAATAAATGACACTACTGTTAGTATCAGTTCAGTTCCGTCGCTCAGTCGTGTCCGACTCTTAGCGACCCCATGGACCACAGAACGCCAGGCCTCACTGTCCATCACCAACTCCCGGAGTTTACTCAAACTCATCTCCATTGAGTCGGTGATGCCATCCAACCATCTCATCCTCTGTCCTCACCTTCTCCTCCTGCCCCCAATCCGTCCCAGCATCAGGGTCTTTTCAAATGAGTCAGCTCTTGGCATCAGGTGGCCAAAGTATTGGAGTTTCAGCTTCAACATCAATCCTTCCAATGAACACTCAGGACTGATCTGCTTTAGGATGAACTGGTTGGATCTCCTTGCAGTCCAAGGGACTCTCAAGAGTCTTCTCCAACACCACAGTTCAAAAGCATCAATTTTTCAGCATTCAGCTTTCTTTGTAGTCCAACTCTCTCCTCCATACATGACTACTGGAAAAAACCATAGCCTTGACCACAGGGACCTTTGCTGGCAAAGTAATATCTCTGCTTTTTAACATACTGTCTAGGTTGGTCATAACTTTCCTACCAAGGAATAAACGTCTTTTAATTTCATGGCTGCAGTCACCATCTGCAGTGATTTTGGAGCCCAAAAAAATAAAGTCAGCCACTGTTTCCACTGTTTCCCCATCTATTTGCCATGAAGTGATGGAACCAGATGCCATGATCTTAGTTTTCTGAATGTTGAGCTTTAAGCCAACTTCTTCACTCTCCTCTCATACAAATAATTAAAATACAGTAACACCTAAGTCTTACTTGGCCTGGCACCCCACTCCAGTACTCTTGCCTGGAAAATCCCATGGACAGAGGAGCCTGGTAGGCTGCAGTCCATGGGGTCGATAAGAGTCAGACACGACTGCTTGACTTCACTTCACTTTTCACTTTCATGCACTGGAGAAGGAAATGGCAACCCACTCCAGTGTTCTTACCTGGAGAATCCCAGGGACTGGGGAGCCTGGTGGGCTGCCGTCTATGGGGTCGCACAGAGTCGGACACGACTGAAGCGACTTAGCAGCAGCAGCAGCAGCAGCACCTAAGTCTTACTTGGCCCCCCAGGTGCAAGTATTCACTCCCTCCTCTGTGTCCCGACTGCACCCTGTACAGATGTTTATTTTATAGTGTATAGAAGAAGAAGAAAAAAACACCAGAGTGTAGGCTTCATAACACCCCAACTAGCTCTGCGTCACCACCCATGTGATGCAGCAGTAACACATACTAAACCCCTCCTCTTCCCCCAGTAGAGACCACTGTTTCACACCTCCATGCCCTTTATTTACACTTTTTCATCTACCTGGATTGCCCTTCCCACCTTTCTTTTCCAAAGGAGCTCTGGCTTGTTTTTCAAGCTTAAAGGACACCTTGGTAGGAAGCCTCCTAGATTGCATTATCAGGTTAGCTCCCCTTCCTGTACAATCTCAAAGATCTCAATGCTAAGTTCTGACAATGGAGGAGGAGAAAAAGGAACTGATAAAGAAAGGTGTAGGAAACCGGGGGCTTCCCTGGTGGTGCTGTGGCCAAGACTCTGTGCTCCCTATGCAGGGGGCCCAGGTTTGATCCCCGGTCAGGGAACTAGCTCCCAGATGCTGCAACTGAAAGATCCCTAAAGCCACAATGATGATCAAAGATCCCATGCTGCAACTAAGACCCAGAACAGCCAAGTAAATAAGTTTTTGAAAAAGAAATGTATAGGAAACCACTATTAGCAGAAAGTGTTCACTAATTGAATATGTAGAGAGAAGAAAGCTATGACAAACGTAGACAGCATATTAAAAAGCAGAGATATCACTTTGCCAACAAAGGTTCGTCTAGTCAAAGCTATGGTTTTTTCCAGTAGTCATGTATGTATGTAAGAGTTGGACCATGAAGAAAGCTGAGTGCTGAAGAATTGATGCTTTTGAATTGTGGTGGTGGAAATGACTCGAGAGTCCCTTGGACAGCAAGGAGATCCAACCAGTCCATCCTAAAGGAAATCAGTCCTGGTATTCATTGGAAGGACTGATGCTGAAGCTGAAACTCCCAATACTTTGGCCACCTGATATGAAGAACTGACTAATTGGAAAAGACCTTGATGCTGGGAAAGATTGAGGGCAGGAGGAGAAGGGGGTGAAAGAGGATGAGATGGTTGGATAGCACTGTTGACTCCATGGACATGAGTTTGAGCAAACTTTGGGAAATAGTGGAGGACAGAGGAACCTGGTGTGCTGAAGTTCAGGGGGTTGCAAAGAGCTGGACGTGACTTAGCGCTGAACAACAACAACAGAGAAGGGAACAGAATTGCCTATATTAACTAGCTTTCTGTCAGCCAATTAACATGTGCTAGGCATTGGGGATGCAAAAATAGCTGGGACCATCTTTTCCCTCAGGAGTTGTCTAATGTGGAAGCAGAAGGGTCTAGGAAATGTCGAGAGAGGGTGCAAAATGTGATGACAGGAGTGTGCACAAGCAGCACAGAGAAGGATCCCCAGGAAGAATCAGGGAAGATTCCCCAGAGGAACCTTGAGTCTCAAATGCTGGCGAGCAGTTCTGTTGCCTGAGAACTGAGTGGGGCTCCAGGACACAGACTTAGGAATCAGAGAGTTGTAGATTCAAATGCTGGCCCTGCTGCCTGCTAATCTCAGAAAATCTGTTCACCGAGTGTTTAAAAAAAAATGACAAAGAGACACTTTCCTGTTAGTCTAGTGGTTAAGATTTCACCTTCGGGGATGAGGTGGGAGGGGTGCCACGTGCACTTTCAATTCCTGATTGGGAGCTAAGATCCCACATGCTCTCGTTCAAAAAATCGGGAAAAAAAAAAAAAAAAAAAAACCAGAAACAACATTGTAACAAATTCAATGAAAACTTTAAAATTGGTCCACTTCCAAAAAACAAAAAAAAATCTTAATAAAAAAAAAAAATCCCTGGGTTGGGAAGATCCCCTGGAGAAGGGAAAGGCTACCCACTCCAGTACTCTGGCCTGTAGAATTCCATGTCCATGGGGTCACAAAGAATCAGACACGACTGAGCAACTTTCACACTTTCACACACTT
Source organism: Bos grunniens (assembly GCF_055505025.1). NCBI lineage: Eukaryota > Metazoa > Chordata > Mammalia > Artiodactyla > Bovidae > Bos > Bos grunniens. The sequence goes on from NC_141167.1 coordinate 10,561,966, forward strand.
CACTTTCAGCTCCTCCTAAGTGCTTGGTAATTGGTCACCCATATGTTTTGCTTTCACTTTATTTTTAGTGTTCCTCAAATTCAGGCCTCCTTCTGCAATGTCCTATGTCCATTTATGGCATTATTTAGTAAGCCAAAAACTTGACTGACATTTTCAAGGCCTCTTCATCTTTGCATTAGTCACCAGATCCAGTTTACGGCACGTAGGCCTCCTCAGTGTCTCTCAAATTCAACATCATCCCTTACCTGGACCACCTTGGCAACTCCTTCAGTGATCTCCCTGCCTTCCATTGTCTCCTTCAGTCCATTTCTTTCAAACACCTAAATAAAACCATGACATCTCCAGCTTACACTCATGGGTCCCTTCCAGCCACATCTCCTTTATTTCTTCTCCACCCCTGTCCTGCCTGTCACCTCTCTCAGTCTCTGCTCTTCCCATCATCTACTACACACGTACTGTTCCATGACTTTGCCCAAGTGGGTTCGTTTGCCTGAAATGAATGTCTTCCCTTTTCATCCCTGACTGCAAAACTCTTAATTCATCATGCAAGACCCAGTTCAAAAGGCCTCTCTTGCAGAAAGCTTTCCCAGACTTGCTGGCTGTTAGAGGCTCCCTCCTCTGGTCTCTTCAGCCCCCTGGGTGAATACGCCTCCCTTTGTGTATTTGTCACCCTGCTTATTTAACTTCTATGCAGAGTACATCATGAGAAACGCTGGACTGGAAGAAGCACAAGCGGGAATCAAGATTGCAGGGAGAAATATCAATAACCTCAGATATGCAGATGACACCACCCTTATGGCAGAAAGTGAAGAGGAACTCAAAAGCCTCTTGATGAAAGTGAAAGTGGAGAGTGAAAAAGTTGGCTTAAAGCTCAACATTCAGAAAATGAAGATCATGGCATCCGGTCCCATCACTTCATGGCAAATAGATGGGGAAACAGTGGAAACAGTGTCAGACTTTATTTTTCTGGGCTCCAAAATCACTGCAGATGGTGACTGCAGCCATGAAATTTTTTAAAAGACGCTTACTCCTTGGAAGGAAAGTTATGACCAATCTAGACAGCATATTCAAAAGCAGAGACATTACTTTGCCAACAAAGGTCCATCTAGTCAAGGCTATGGTTTTTCCTGTGGTCATGTATGGATGTGAGAGTTGGACTGTGAAGAAGGCTGAGCGCCGAAGAATTGATGCTTTTGAACTGTGGTGTTGGAGAAGACTCTTGAGAGTCCCTTGGACTGCAAGGAGATCCAACCAGTCCATTCTGAAGGAGATCAGCCCTGGGATTTCTTTGGAAGGAATGATGCCAAAGCTGAAACTCCAGTACTTAGGCCACCTCATGAGAGAGTTGACTCATTGGAAAAGACTCTGATGCTGGGAGGGATTGGGGGCAGGAGGGGAAGGGGACGACAGAGGATGAGACGGCTGGATGGCATCACTGACTCGATGGACTTGCGTCTGAGTGAACTCCGGGAGTTGGTGATGGACAGGGAGGCCTGGCGTGCTGCGATTCATGGGGTCGCAAACAGTCAGACACGACTGAGCAACTGAACTGAACTGAACTGTGCCATAACTTTGTGTTTATGTGACTCGCTAAGCCAGATGGGAGCAACTCAGGGACTGGATCTAATCCTTCACATGCCCATGGAGCCCAGCACAACAACCTGGGCCACAACACCCTAAGGAGACTCCCCCCATCAGCCCCTCCATCGGCCCCACACAGGGAGATTTTAGACACCACGTCTGCAGTGGGAGCCTGCACAGTCTCAGATGCTGCCTGTCCTCTGCCATCACTCCCATATACCTCTTGGTCCCAGCAAGCCTGGTCTAGTTTCTGGGAAAACATGCAGACTCATAAAAAGCTGTATAATGTAGAGGGTTAAACTTAGACTCAGCCATTTCCTGGCTTCATGATTTGGGGTAAGTTGTTAAACCTCTCCAAGCCTCAGTTTTTTCATCTGTAAATTGGAGTTGATAACAACACCTGCCTCATATGATTGCTTTGAGTGTTGTCTAGTTCAAACTTCACCCAGGTCCCCACTTTCGAACCTCAGGATGATAAAGTCACTCAGCCAATGTCTCTCTTGGCAAGTCTGGGGTTAACAGACTTATGAGCAGTCCTAGATGAAACTTGAGAGAGTCAAACAATTTTAGTGTTCCCAAACCTGGCCAGCATCAGAATCACCTCATTTATCAAAAACTTATCCAAGGGCAAAGATTCTGTTCACTTTGTCTTGCACAGGAGCCCTCTTCACCTCCCAGTGTATAGAGGACCTCTTGCTTTTCAGGTGGTCTTCCAAACCAGCCTGTAAAATATCTGCTCATGTCACTCTCCTGTTCAAAACCCTTCCGTGGCTCCCCATGGCCCTCAGGACCCAGGCCCACCTTCCTCAAATTGACCCAAAAGCCCAGCATGATCAAGCCTCTGCACTCCCAATGCCTCTTTCTCCTCCAGGCTTCTGCAGAGATGTTCTCTGATCTTGTATGTTCTTCAGAGCCCTCTTTCAGGGGCTAATACCTAGTCATCTCTCCAGCACTCATCCTTATAATGTAACTGCATGCTTACTTATCTATTTTTCCCATACAGCTGCTAGCACCACAAGAGTAGAAACTTGTTCAGGACTATCTTCCCAGTGATGGACAGGGCCAACCATGGTTCTTGATAAATACTTGCTGAATAAATGAATGAGAACTGGCTAGTCCAGAGTGACCCAGAAGAGCAGGCAACCCCTTGGGAAAGTTCTTCCTCCTGTCTCAAGGTGACATGTCAACCTGAGGACTGTAAGGAAGACATGGTGGGTAGGAGCTGCCAGTTTTTTCTGGGCTCAAAAGGCTGTAGAGCTAAAAGCTCAGGATTGACATTGGACAGACTTGGATCTACACTCTTAGCTCTGCCTGTGACTTTGGCCTGAACACTTGACCTCTCCTGAGCTTCAGCTTTCTCATCTGTTAGAAGATTGAGCTACATTCATGTAAAGCACTCACATCTTGCCTGACCCACAGCAAGCATCCGATAAACATTAGGTTGGGGATGCCACTTAGCTTCCCAGGAAAGTTCTGTTCTCTTTTGCTTCCCATCAATGTGCCCATGCACTGGAGGCATCAGAAAATGTGACAGCGCAGAACTTAACAGTTTTCCGGAGCACAGAGAACACTGGCTTTTTAGGGGAAAGAACACCAATATTTGTTCATATCGAAGAACAGCAGCCCTCACTGTTTATGAAGCACATGCTTCCCTCTGGGGCGGGGTGGAGGTGGGGGCACGGGGAAGGGGGTTAGGAAGCCCAGGGAATTGGAAGGCATAAAGGAAACCAGATTGAACTAGAAGGAGGTGAAAGACTGGCCTTTCCACCCCCACCCCGGCCCCTCTAGGAGGGTCCTTCTGTCGCCACCAGGGGGCCAAAGCCCCTTTCCCCCAGCTGGCCCACGAAACCCTGCTCTCCCCAGATCAAGAATGTGGGCTCGGGCCTTCCCACCCCGCTCCCTGGCTCCCCCACGCACGCACGCGCAGAAGTGGCTTCTTCTGGAGAGAGCAGCTGGCTCAAGTGCAGTTCTGCCGTTTTATTTTTCCTGGGATACTCAAGGGGATGTGGGAACAGCCACAGGTGTGGTGAGGGGAAGCCCCCATCTCCCCTCCCCAGCAGCTGGGGAAAGGGGAGCGGCCCAGGCGCCCTGGTCCTGGGTTGGTCCAGCCACTGTGGTCCCTGGGCCCGGTGGGCTGAGGGCTCAGGGGAGAGCCCCCGGGAGGGTGGGGCGGGCTCCTAGGCGGGGTTCGGGATTCTTCATAAAAAGCCACGAAGCTTGATTTCCCCACGAAGCCCAGCCCCGCGGGGTGGGGAGGGGGGTGTGGGGTGGGGAGAAGGGGGACGCAGAGCCCAGATGGGGGACCCGGCCCGGCCTGGCCCGTCGGGGGTGGGGTGGGGGAGTAATGGCAGAGATGGTGCCCGTGGGGAGCAGGTGGGGACGAAGCGTCGGACCTCGAGGAAGAGGGGTCCCGGTGGGGGCACAGGGCGGAGAGGCACGGCCCCCAGCCCAGCCCGGGCGCCTTCGCGTGGGGTCAGGAAGGTAAAAAACCCACGAGCGCGTGACGGGCAGCAGGGGCCGGGGCGTGCGGTGCCGGCGGGGCGGGCGCACGGGGCGGCCCGCGTTCACAGTGACCTCGACGCTGGGTGTACAGTACGGGTAGAAAACCGCGGGCCCGGGCCCGGGCCCGGGCTGGGCGGGCCGGGCCGGTCACAGCCTGGTCTGGGCCTCGGGGATGTAGATCTCGATGCTGTCGGCGCTCTCGGTGGCCGAGCTGTGGCGGAAGGAGGCGGCGCGCTTGGCCGCCAGGAGCCGCTTGCGCGCTTCCTGCCGCTGCCGGTCCACCGAGTCCAGGGAGCGCTCCTTCACCGGCACACCCCGGCCCCGCGAGGGCTTCTTTGGTATCGGCGGAGGGACCTTCTTCTCCTCCTGCCGGCAGAGGAGCGGCGCTTAGTTTGGGGGCGGGGTCCCGGCCGACTCCCCACCTCGCTCCCCCTCGGCCCCGAGGAGTTCACAGCGCACACCTCTAACTCGTGAGCCAGGCTCTCGAGAGCGCGTGCGGGCCCCCCCACCCCGAAGCCCCAGGGGTGCTTGTTCTGCCAAGGTCAAACTCACATTTTTCATCTTTTAAAAAAGGTGGACTCGTGCGCCCCCTGGTGAAACCGTTTTCGACCTCTCGCATCTGAGAGAGAAGGTTGGCTCCCTCTTGGGGAGTGGATGCTCTCCCTCCAGACCCAGGGGGTAGTGCAGCGCCCCTGACCCGGGCTAGGCAATGCGGGTCACATTCCAAGCTGTTGGGCCCCATCTCTATGAAGGTCTAGTGAGATGAGGGCTGAAGGTCCCCCCACCGTGCCTAGAGCCAAGCTGAGGGCAGTCTGCCATTCTGGCTCCCTCAAACTACAGCCGCAGCCACCAAAGAAAGGGGTTCTTGCAGCTCAGGCAGTGATGAGATGGTTCTTGCCTTGGAGCCAAGCAAAGGGCAGTGACCCAGAGGGTGGTCGTAGAGGGTCCCCATCACCTGTCCAGGTCTGCCTTGGCTACCCAGGGTCTCTTCTCCTGCCCTCCTCTCCCCCGCCCACACTCTCTGGGGAAGGGCATTTCCCAGGCTCTGCACTCTTGGCTTGAAGGGACCTCCCCCCACCTTAGGCTCCAGGAGTTTCCAGCTGTTGGCCTTGAGTTGCTGTAGCTCCAGGAACTTGAGGGTCACATCCTCGATAGAGAGCTGCAGGAGGTCCCAGAAACCCGCCAGGTCCTGGAAGGTGGGCACAGGGAACGCAGTGGGGTCCTGCAGTGGAAGGAGTCAGAGGGGAGGCAGCCAGTCAGAGAGGCCTGAGCCCCAGCCGGAACCTGAGAAAGCCCCACCCCACCCTCATTGTCCAGTTCAATCTGGGAGAGTGGAGTGGGGACCAGGAGGCAGGGAGACAAGAAAGAGCCCAGACCTCTCCATCATGGGCACAAACACCTGTGCTCACTTCCAGGCAGCCACACGCTCTGGGCATCTACCAGGCACACACACCTGGTGGGCTCTATGCCCATGAGCACTCACCATGCTTTGCTGACACAGCCGGAAGAACTGCTGAACCTTTTGGGACAGGAGAAGTTGTGTGCTGCCCACGGCACTGCGGATTTTCTCCAGGACTGGAGAGCAAAAGGAGATGGGGGAGGGGAATGATGCCTCTCCTTCCTCTGCCTCCAGGAAGTCTGCATGGGATGACTCTGACCCCTCTTGTTATCTGGCACCATCCATCCGTCTCCTCCGGCCCCTCTCCATCCCATATGCTCAAGATACTAACAAGCAATTCCTGCCCCACTTCACCAAGAAGACTGACTCCCCAGACACTGATGTTTCTTCCATCATATGATCTACATTTCTTGACTGGTTATCCTCCTGTGTCCTCTTCCCTCCCATGTCAGAGGACAGATGGAAATCAGCACCAGTCCAGTCCTACAGCCTTAGCCAGCCAGGCACTAGCTCAGTGATGCCTCGCTGGCAGAACTTCGTCACCCATCAGCAGGTGAGTCCTTGGTTCACTGAGAATTACCAAAGAATGAATTACCAAATTACCAAACGTCCCCGACTCATCTTCTAGTCACAATCCTATCAGCTTGAGGGTTCGGCAGTAAACCGTTGTCTCCCCTCACACTGGACCTGGCAGGCACCTCTGGCAGGACCATGTCTTCCTGGCTGAGTCTCCTTCTCCCAGGCCGCAGACAAGAGCTGACCCGCACACCGCCTCCCCCTCTGCCTGAAGTCCTGCTCTCACACCTGGATCAGACCTGGATTCCCAGCCAGTCCAGGTAGGAACAGGGGCTCCTGGAATCTCCATGGCCTTGGGCTGGTAGCGATCCTAGAAAGCCCAGCCCTTTCACCCGCTCACTTTCCCCAGTCCTAGCTCTGGCCTCTGAAGCTGCTTGCGCTTCCTTCCAGGAGCTCCCGGCATGCTGCCAGTGGGAGCCACCAAGGCCTTGGGTCACGCCGCCAAACAGAAAGGCACAGTCACGCCCAAGGTCCTCTCCTATCCCACCGCATTCCCAGCCACCGCCAGCCCCCGTGCCTCCGGCGCACAGAGTCCCCGCACTCACTCTCCTCCGGCAGCTCATAGTCCTCCGCCTCGCGCTCCATCTGCTGGCACCAGTGCTCCAGCTTCTCCACCTCCGCCCTCAGCATCTTGATGAACCACTCGCCATCCCGTGGGCAGGGGGACGTGCGGCCCGAGTCCGGGAGGCTACGTGAGCCGCGCTCCATCCAGGAGTCGCGGCGCCCGGACCCGGGGCCAGGGGTAGGGGCAGGGGCAGGGCCGGGCGACCCATCGGTGGCCGGCGGCTCGTACGGCAGTGGGTAGCCCTCGCGGTAGGCCCACTGGCCCTGCGTGTGGACCGTGCGGAAGACTGAGTAGGTGGGGGCCCGAGGCCCGGGCTGGGGCTCAGAGGCGTGCCTCTGGAAGGAGCGTCCGAACTGCAGGGCCTTGTCTTCTGTGGCCACGGTGGCCAGGCCGGCCAGGCCCTCTAGCTCCAGGTCAGCCTGCACGCCGGCTGTCACACTGTTAGAGCGTTTGAACCTCGCCCGCCTGGTGAGAGAGGAGGCGGTCATCTCTGCCCCTGCCCAGTCTCACCCCAGCCTCACCTGCACCCCAGGCCAAAAGGGATGAGACAGGAAACCTACAAAGTGATGGACAGTCATCCACCACCTTTAAATGGATCAGTCTTTGCCACCAGTGAGCACATAATATACCTACCTGAGGCACCGGTTCTGGACAGGGGTGATGGTCAAAACATTAAACCACACATACTCGATGGGCAGAGCAGAGGCTGGCATATACCCATCAGACAGACAAAGCCAAAGTGCTAGGGCGTCATCCTGCAGAAGCTGGGTTGAGGGGTGGACCAGAGGGGCCCCAGGAGGGTCCAGGGTGGTGGCTCTTCGCCACAAGCACAGAAGTATTTCAGCATTTTAACACTGTGTCTTTGCTAATTTATACCAGCTGTATGGGTATGTCCTTAGCTCTATGGAGAGACAAATCAGCTATGGCCCAGAGAGGCCCACGGTCACCCAGCTGCGAAACAGCAGAGCCAGAATGTGGACACAGGGCTGCCACGCACCACAGCCCAAGAACTCCCCACCACACCAGCTGCTAGAACATCAGGAAGAACTGTCTTAGAGCAGTTGGGGGAAGGGGGGTGGGCTTCAGCTGGGAGGACTTCTCCTCTAGGGATCCCATGGCTCAGCACAGAGCCTGGCCAGACAGTCAGCCAGTGCCAAGACAGCTGAATTAAGTTGTTGACAGGAATGACACAGGGCCTGGAAATTTCTTGTCTTTGAGTTAATAATATGCAAATCTTATGCAAAACAGAGTCAATTGGCCTTGTTCTGCCCCCCGCACCCCGCCACCTGACTGAGTTCAGTCAGAGTGAGGGCTCTTTTCTATGAAGAAGTCACTACTCCCGAGGGGCATGAGGTTGGGGTCAGACAACACTTAAAGTGAGAGTCAGGAGATGCAGGGGTGGCAGGGAGAGATGAATAGAAGTTTGCGGTCTGGAAATTCAAGGAGCAGGCAAGAAAAGCCCATGTGTCCTAAGCTACCTCCACTCTCATGGTCAGAAGAAAAAGGGGGTTGGGAGCTAGGTTTAGGGGCTCCTCCAGCTTCCTGGGAGACTCCCACAACCCCCACAACTTCAGCCTTCCTCTTGCTGCCCAGGCCTTCTTTCCCTGCCTGCTTCCCTCCAGCTGGCGGGCTGCCTGCTGGGAGCCTGTTGCCATAGAAACCAGGCCCGGAAGGATGCAGCAGGACCCAGGAAAGAGAGATGCACTCATGTGCAGTCTCCAACCAGCCCTATGTCCCAACCCCCACCGAGAGAGAGAGAAAGCAAGAACATATCCACATTGCGTCCTGCATGGTCTTCACCTTGCTGCCTGCCCTGTCTTGCCCTGATCAGGATTTCCATCGTTCTTACCTTGACTACTGGATCAGCCTCCTTTTAGACACCACTGCCTCCACTCAGTATAGCAGAGAAGAGCACAGGAATAGAAGGCAGACCTGAGTTCTAATGCTGGCCTTGATGCTATGTGCCTTTGGGAAGTCACTCACCTTCCACCTGGACCATCTAGTACATATATATATATATATATATGTGTGTGTGTGTGTGTGTGTGTGTAAAATACATTATATGGTATATATGAATATATATTACATACAAACACACACACATATATGATATAAAATGATATGAATGGACCAGTACCATTGTCAAGGTACCTCGTTTCTCTAAAATTATACTTTGCAGGTGGGGGATGAGTGTAATAGGTGAGGGAGATTAAGAGGGACAAACTTCCAGCTACAAAATATTATAAATAACTCACAGGGGTGAAATGTGCAGCATGAATAATATAGTCAATACTACTGTAGTAACTTTATATGGTGACAGATGGTAACTAGACTTATCGTGGTGACCACTGCAATATATATTATATATATATATATATATATATATATATATATATAGTGTATGGAAATACTGAATTTTTAAATAAAATTATAATTTTAAAAATTATGTCTTATACAACTATACCTATGCATATTTTAGGATCTGGGGCCCAACCTTCCCTCACCAATCCACCCAGGACTAGAGTAGTCTTTCTTTCTTTCTTTAATACTTATTTACTTATTTAGCTGTGCTGTGTCTTAGTCAAGGCACAAGGGATCTTTATTCTGCAGTGCAGGATCTTTAGTTGTGGCATGAGAACTCAGTTGCAGCATGTGGGATCTAATAATAGTTCCCTGACCAGGGATCAAACCTGGGCCCCTGGCATGGGGAGCGCAGAGTCTTAGCCACTGGATCACCAGGGAAGTCCCTGGAGTAGTCTTTCTGAAGCTGACCTCTGCCCAACTCATTCCCCTGCTCAAAACCCTTCATTGCTCCCCACTGCCACCAAGATAGAGTCCAGGCTTCCTGTGCTGATGTTTACTCTGGATGCAGTTCCCTCTGATTTCATCCAGCTTGCACCCTCTTTGCTCCCCGAGTAGATTCTCGTGGCCCTGACTTTAGCCTCTGCGCTTGCTATTCCCTCACTTGAAAGGGCCTTCCTCCTCCCCACCGCCTGTTGGTTCCCTGCTCAAGTGCCCTCTTCTGTGAGCCTTCCCTACACCATCCTCAGAACATGTCTCTCTCAGCGGTCTTCTTGCACACGGAGGCAATCCCACTCTTTAGGGCTGAAACGGCACCCACTCCAGTGTTCTTGCCTGGAGAATCCCAGGGACGGGGGAGCCTGCTGGGCTGCCGTCCATGGGGTCGCACAGAGTCGGACACGACTGAAGCGACTTAGCAGCAGCAGCAGCAGCAGGTGGCTCAGTGGGTAAAGAATCCTCCTGCTGAGCAGGAGACACAGGTTCCATCCCTGGGTCAGGAAAATCCCCTGGAGAAAGGCATGGTAACTCACTTCAGTATTCTTGCCTGGGGAATCCCATGAACAGAGGAGCCTGCTGGGCTACAATCCATAGAGTGGCAAAGAGTCAGACATGACTGAGCACTCATGCATGCCACTGTTTGGTTACATTTTTCTGTTTCTGGTGAGAGTTTTGTGTGTCTAACTGAACTGTTAGGATGCCCTTTGGCTTCCTTTGAATATTTTTGTGCTTTGAGCTCCAGTTAGTGTCTGGCTCCTTCAGTGCTCCAGCAATTGCAAACCACGCTGGGAAAGGTGGGGCTTGCCCCAGTAAATACATTAGTGAAGATATGCCTTCCCTATTTGCTTTCCTGTTACCCCCACGAAGCATGGACCTGTCCTTCAGTATCCCTGGGTCTGTGCCTTTCACTATCCTCTGAGAGGTCCTGAGAAGATCACTCTCTGTCTTGATGGAAATAGGCCACATAGTCTGGAACTTCAGAAGCCTGAGTGCTCCAGGCTTCATGGTTCTCAAATCAGTACCTCAAGGAGCTCTCTCATCGTGTCTACTTGAAGGAAGACCAAAGAAATTGAGGAGCTTATAGGATTACTGGAAACACAATCTTTACCAACACTTCCAGCCAGGAGCCAGAGATTTGCACAGCGCAAGCAGGAACTGGTCATCCTTGAGCAAGTGGCACTTACAACTAGCAATGTAGGACTTCCCTGGGGGTCCGATGGTTAAGAATTTGCCTGCAGGGCAGGTGTTTGATCGCTGGTCCAGAAAGATTCCGCAGGCCGTGGGGTAACTAAGCCCACGCACCACAACTACTGAGCCTGGGTGCCTAGAACCTGTGCTCCGAAACAAGAGAAGTCACCGCGATGAGAACCGCGGGCACACCAACCAGAGAGCAGCCCCCGCTTGCCGCAACTAGAGAAAACCTGCCCGCAGCAACAAGACCCAGCACAGCCAAAAATAAATAAATGATTTTAAAAATAAATAAAACTAGCAATGTGGGATAAGATTACCCAAGAAAAGAGCAATGGAACAAAGATGCAAAGGCATTTCAGGGGCTGGTAGAGACAGTGTAGCCCCAGATGTGTCTAAGCCAGAGAGGAAAAGGAAGAAAATCAAGAGAAAGTCACCTAAAAGCAGAAAGGAGACCAAAAAAGTGGGGAGTCCCCCCAAAAAAGGGTCTCAAGAGGGAATGAGCAGCCAACTGGAAAATGCAACCAACTGAGAATGAAATTAGGAGAAGGCGATGGCACCCACTCCAGTGCTCCTGCCCGGAAAATCCATGGATGGAGGAGCCTGGTGGGCTGCAGTCCATGGGGTCGAAAAGAATCGGACACGACTGAGCAACTTCACTTTCACTTTACACTTTCATGCATTGGAGAAGGAAATGGCAACCCACTCCAGTGTTCTTGCCTGGAGAATCCCAGGGACGGGGAAGCCTGGTCGGCTGCCATCTATGGGGTCGCACAGAGTCGGACACGACTGAAGCGACTTAGCAGCAGCAGCAGCAGAGAAGGAAAGGTGTCCACCAACTTGGCAACATGGAAGCCACTTGTGATCAGGGCAAGAGCCAGTTTGGTGGAGTATGAGCAAGATGCAGAGGCAGGGGGCTGTGAGAAGGAGTGTGTGCCTGAGTGCTCAGTCGTGTCCGACTCTTTTCGACCCTATGGACTGTATGTAGCCCGCCAGGCTCCTCTGTCCCTGGGATTCCCCAGGCAGGAGGTGGAGAACACCAGGCAAGACAATGGGCTTCCCCGGTGGCTCAGCGGTAAAGAATCTGTCTGCAATTCAGGAGACACGGGTTCCATCCCCAGGTCAGGAGGATCCCCTGGAGAAGGACATGGTAACCCGCTCCAGTATTCTTGCCTGGGAAATCCCATGGACAGAAGAGCCCGGTGGGCTACAGTCCATGGGGTCTCAAAGAGTCAGACAGGACTTAGCGACTGAACCACCACCACCAGGCAAGACAACTCTTCCAAAGAGCCTGGTAGAGAAGGGAGGAAGAGAGAAGGCAAAGTACTTTTAAGGAAGGGATAATATGATTATCTGGCAATTATATCTCAATAGGACTGGGAGGAGGGACATTTTATTAAGGATGGTTCTCACATGCTATATCTCTAAGGGGCAGGGAGAATAATGGCCCTCCAAAGAAGTCCATGTCCCAATCCCCACAACCTGTGAATAGGTTACCTTCCACAGCAAAAAAAGACTTTGCAGAAATGACCACATCAAGGATCTTGAGATCCTGCACTCTCCAGTTGTGTACATTTTAGTCAAAAGAGTCCTTATAAGTGAAAGAGGGGAGCAGGAAAGTCAGCATCAGAGAAGGCAATGGGGCAACAGGATCAAGGCTGGAATGATATCATGTGAGGACTCTGCCCGCCACTGTTGGCTCTGAAACCAGAAATGGGCTACAAGCCAAGGAACGCAGACAGCCTCTCTAAACTGGAAAAGGTGACAAAATGGAGGCTTGCCAGAGACTCCAGAAGGGATCAGTCCTGCCAACACCTTGATTTTAGCCCATTGAAACCCAGTTCAGACTTCCAACCTCTAGAAATGTAAAATCATAAATATGGATTATTAGATGCTGCTAAATTTGTGACTATATATCCTGTCAGCAATAGGTAACAATGCAATTTGTAAAGAGAAGTCAACTGAAGCTAGAGAATAGAAAGGCAGTAATCCAAGGACCAGATATGAGGGGAATAAATAAAAACGAATATCCTCTGAGTAGTTAGCATGTGCTAGAGCACTTTATATGCTTTAATCAATATGCTCAATCATCACATTAGTATCAACCCTACTTACAGGTGAGAAAAATAAGACTTAGAGAAGCTAGGTGACTTCCTGAGACCTGGTAGTATCAATTTAGGGCAGTCTGTCCACAGCGGCCAACTCTTAAACCATGACACTCCACTGCTTTCCTAGGATTGAGGGAGAGGGGCAGCCTTAACCAGAAAGGCAGATACCTCAAGCCCTGAGACCAGACTGTTGGAGAAGGCAAGGGAAGAGATGCAAGCTAGAGGTTGGTCCAGAAGTGGAAAGAGATCCCACCAGATGACCTCAATTGTTACAATAAAATACGCAGGGACGGGACTTCACTGGAGGTCCAGTGGTTAAGACTCCATGCTTTAACTACAGGTGGCACAGGTTTGACCCCTGGTCAGGGAACTAAGATCCCACTTGCCACAAGGCATGGCCAAAAAATAAAATATAAATTAAAAAAATAATAAAGTAAGCAGGGCAGTTGTCTGCTGGAGATTAGGGGGTAAGGAGGCTGGGAGAGGAAATGAGAATGAACAGCTTTTGGGGATGCAGGCTAGCAGAGTGGTTAAGCATGTATGCTCTGGAGCCACACGGCCTAGGTCCAAAGCCCAGCTCTATGGTTTGTGCCTCAGTTTCCTTATCTGTAAATGAGAACGATAACAGTACCTATTCACAGGAGTGTTACGATAAATCTAAAAAATTTAACAGCACCTGGCCTGCCCATTGCAAATGTTAGCTATTATATGGTAAGGCAGGAAGGCTTGTAGCTTGCACTTAAAAGAAAGGGAGGTGGACAAATAAAATAATGGGAGTGTAGCACTGAGAACCCAGCAAGACCATTGTAGTTACTGATTATCATGATTGCTTTTGATCATTTCCATCTGTTCTCCCACAGCACTCTGAATAAAACCTCTTTTATACTCCATATCACACTGCATTATAGTTGTGTATTTGTATATCTGTCTCCCTTATTCAATCGGACAGTTCCTCAAATAAACGTTGCTTGAGTGGTAGGTTGGTTGGTTTGTTGGTTGGAAGGAAGGATGGCAGAGACTACGAATCACCCTTCAACATCCATTGCCCTTCTCCCTTAATTATAGAATCCCACAGTTTTAAGTTAGACACATGGCCACTTCAAATAAAGATTCTTTTACCAATTCCCCTTGCAGCCAGGTGCAGCATGTGGTTAAGTTGTAGCTCAGGGGATATAAGCAGAAGTAGAATGTGCAACTTTCAGAAAATGTTCCTAAAGGGAAAGGGTATGCCCTTCTTTGTTCCTTTCTCCTCCCTGCTGCCCAGAATGCAGACATGATGGCTGGACCCCAAACAGCCATTTTGGAACATGAGATGGAAGCCAAGTACTGAGGATGGAGAAGCAATAAGGTAAAAGAAGACTGGGCCCTGACACCGTGTAGCACCCACTAGCCCCCAACTGACTCTCTGGACTTCCAGGCAAGAGAGAAATAAACTTCTGTCATATTTGAGTCACTGTCATTTAGGGATTTTCTATAGCTCACAGCCAAACCTAATTGTAACTCTAACAGATCCATTTTCAGGGCACTGAAGTGCGGGGCTTATGCCCCTATTTAGTTCTGGATCTGGCAGTATTTGCTGCAGTCTTCACCAACAGCTGCAAACACAGGATAGAAATTGGCTTCAGTTATGAATCACCATTAATTCATAACAATGCCTTTCACAATATTTTCTCCCCAAGCCTTTTAACACGGTTGAGGAGGCCTTCTCCCCTCAAGTCCTTTAGAATGACAATGTCACATTCCTGATGCTTCTGGAAGCTGTCATCATGGTTACTTCTGGAAGATGTTTCTACTGTGATTCTCTAAGGGATAACAAAAGGCTCTGGGAAGAAACTGGCTTATCCCACGAGATGCATTGTCCAAGGAATGCTCAACTTTCTAGGAGTTATCAAGTGGTTTTGCTAGGAGTATTTGGCAGCAGACTGGCAGGGGTGGGAGGGAAAATGGGCCTGGAGATTTCAGCAAGGCTCAGCCATTGTACCAGCTCCCTCTCTGAGAAAGCATCCAAGAGCTTAAGCATATAATCAATCAGGGATCCCTGAGTCCACCATCCCTAGCCTGGGGGCTGTCTCCCGACCTCCACCCAAGTGGGGCTAGGATGGGAGACTGAGAATCATGACCATCTTGGAGTTGACAGCAGAGGACTAGAGGTGGTGTCCACCCCCCAGTCTTGTGGCCAGTCAGCAACTCACTGCTTTTGCAGGACTGCTCTTGGAATATAACATCATGAAGATGGATGCATCCTGTTCTTTCAGCACATTCCCTTCACAAGTCGCAGTGCCAGAAATGACCATGATACTAAGAAAGGGGTGGACTTCCTGCACAGAGTTCGCCAGGTATCCCTAAGTGGGCATTTGGATCTAAGCAGGGTTGTCAGATAAAATACTACAGGACTCTCAGTTAAATTTTAATTTCAAATAAATAACAGCTAATTTTTTAGTATATGTCTCAAGTACTCTTTGGGAAATACTTTTACTAAAAATAATTCACTGCTTATCTGATAATCAAATTTAATTGGCTAATATAGTGTTTTCTACTCATGTTTTTTCTTTTGTTTTGTTTTTGCTAAATTTGGGATTTAAGATAAGATCTTAGTGGGAGAGATCTAGAAGTGGAAGCTACAAGGGGATCCCATGATTGGAGAGAGTCAGAAGTAAAAATCACATGGTTTCGATGTTCTCAGAAGGCCCTAGAACAGACTTCTGATATTCAGCAAGGACATTTGATGCATTCTTTTATCAAGGCCCAGAGTATGCTGGGTCTGGAAAGACAGGTGCTGTGGGATGCTCTGAGACAGGGCTGGTAACTGTTTCTTAACTATGCTCTCTCCCTCCTTCCCACCACAGAGTCTTAGCACCTGCTGGTCCTTCTGCCGGGAACGCTCAGCTCCCACTTCCACCTTGTTGATTTTTGCTCATCCTTCAGGTCTCCACTCAAATGTCACCTTCTCCGCAATGGGGAGTCCATGCCTGACCCCCATGATGGGTCCAAACCCCGTATCACACACTCTCACAGTGTATATACCTCTCCTCTGAGGCTCCTGCAGTTATACTTCTGCATCACTTAGGAGGTTCTTAGATTAATGCAGCAGCAAGCTTCACAGTGCAGGGTTGTGTCTGGCTGGGTCCCCCTCTGTATCCTTGGTGCCCAGCACAAAATATAACACAAATACCAGGGATACAATTAACGCCTGTGGACAAATGAATCTTAGGTGGGGGCATGGTGGAGATGGAACTGAAGGGGCACCAACCCCAACTCCTGTCTGTCTCTAAGCCAGGCCACCGCTGCTGATGAACAACAGCAAAGACCCACAGGCAACTCTCAGGTGTTATGGGCAATAAATCTGAATTTTTCGCCCAAAAGGTTAGCAGAGAACCCCTGCATGGCAGAAAAGGAGAAACTTTTCCTCCCCTGCCATTTTTAAAACCAAAGTACAGAGAGAGAAAGAGAGAAATACTGGGACCAGTGAGACAGGAGCAAGGACAAGAGAGTCCAAGAAAACTTGGTGGCAGCGGGTGGGGGGGCTAAGCCTGGATGCATGCCTAGAACGGCTGCTGGTACTCATGGCTCACTTTTACGTACCAGTTGGGACATGGTGTGTGGTAAGTCAGACTTTGAGTGCCAGGGACATAAGGGACAGAAAGGACAGCGCAGGCGCATAACTAAGGATGCCTCCAGCAGACATACAAGCGAACCTGGCCAGAAAGATGTGCCAGATTTCTTCTCTCCCCACCTGTCACCCCCTCCGGATTCCCAATGTGATCACCTGTCCCAAGCAATTCAGTTCCTTAGACATTGATCCAACACCATCTCCCCTCTCCAACCCACCCCTCCAAACCTCCCTGAGCACCTACAAGAGGACAAGGAAGACCTCAGTCTCTACCTGTCCCCACCCTTCCTGACTTCACTCCAAATGCTTCCAAAATCAGTCCACTTCTCTGTCTACTGTTCATGGCCTAGTCCAGACGACTGATCGATGTAGTGGACTGAACCAACTTAAGAAGTTCCCACCCACCACCCCCATTCACATAGAAATGCTGGATCAAGCAAAGCCCAAAAGGTGGTTTTGCTACAATGCCAAGCTTGAAAATAGGAAAGAGACAACTTCAAGTATCAGAAACAAAGAAGAGATTCAAAATCTGAGTGGTGAACAGGAATCTCAGCCAAGTGAGCCACAGGAATACGGGCCAGACATATGCTACAGGCTAGATGGTAATGCCCAGGGAGGATAAAAGGAGACACCCTGAGCCTGTGCATCCTGGGGACCTGGAAGGAGACCCCATGAATAAAGCCAGCAGCCAAAAAAAAAAAAAAATGGTTGTTTCATTTACAAACGCAGACTAAAAGACTCATGTCATGATTCAGGTATGTGGCCTGGAAGCAGGATGCTGAAAAATCAGAATATTAAGGCTGCTCTGTGTGTGGGTGTGGGGTCTGAATGAGTAGTACCAGTGAAATACAGAAACCTCAAGCTGAGATATTAACTCTAAAACTGGTCCCAAGCTCAAGCAGTACTTTGGCATAAAGGGAATTGAACCCAGGAGGAAGCAGTGGGCAGTAACAAGCAATAGTGAACACATAAATTGTTAAAACATGTTTGTAAATCCAAACTATTAAACCATAAAAGATATAACAACAACTGATTTGGCAGGGTTTTTTAAAGAGGTATAATCAGAATAATAGAAAAACATAACATGGAAAATGAGAACTAAGAAGGAAATTAAAGTGTTTCAAGGTTCTTATTTTGTGCCTATTTCAAGATAGAAATAGTAATTTCAGACTCTATTAGAGAAATGTGAAATTAAGTATATTTGTTTGAAATCTGAGGGAAATCATTACTAAAACATATACTTCCAAACCAGTGGAGAGATGGAGGGAACAGGAGAAATAAAGTCACCTTGATCAGGTCAATAGATGGCAGAAAGTAGGGGAGGATAAAAACAAAGAAAAAGCATGTCCGGAAGAAAATTTTCCAAGAGATGATAGAAATAAGGCCAAATAAATCAGTAATCAAAAATATATAAATGGATTAAATAGGTCTACTAAACTCTAGCCCCATACTGCTTATGAGCAACATATCTAAAACACGAGGATACAGAGACATGAGGAGACAAAGGATGAAAAAAGATGCAGTGGAAAATTAATCAAAAGAGAGCAGACATAGCAATTAAACCAGGCAAAATCAACTTCAAGGCAAAAACCAGCAATAAGGATGAAAAGCATCCTATTTAATGATAAAAGGGCCAACCCATCAAGAAGATACAATAATCATAAGCCTGAATACTACTGACTTAAAAAAATGCACAATGTAAGGGCTGCCAGTTAAGTTTTACTGGGGGCAAAAAGGACTGCAGCCTGGGAGATACAAGCTCAGATAGCTCTGAGAAACTGCTCAGAGAGGTGAGGTGGAGGGACAGTATACACGCGATTTTGGAAAAGGGGGAGTACGTGCAATCAAGCACAGTTTTTTGTAGAAAGTTTCTGCTGATGAACAGTTGTCACGGTGAAGGATGTTAGTGCTTTTCTAGATATGATGAGATACAAGAACTGGGCTCACAGAAACAGCTCCTGAGAACATCTGACTATCTGAAGGCCTGTCCTGCCGGTTTTCCCGCAGAATGCCTCATTTCTGCTCTCCATCCTGAGCTCCTTCATGGGTGTCGGAGGTGCTGTTGCAGCAACAGCACATGATGTAATCCTCGTAGAGGTGGATGGATGGCAAGCACCCACGGCAGGTGCCAATTTGTGGTCGACAATACTAAATAGCATTCTTTCAAGTTAAAGAAAAGGATTAATAAAATTCCCAGGGGAAACAGCACATCCATAATCATGTAAGACATTTTTAACACACCTGTCTCATAACTGTTAAACATCCAAAAACCAAAGGTAAACATTTGAAAAATGTAATTTGTAAGTCTGACTACATATACGTATATGATGAAGAAGCCCTGACATATTCTAAGGAATAAATAGCATACAGAATGCATTCTATAACCACAATGTAGAAAATCTAGAAACTGAGAATGAAAAGGAGCCCCGCACACACACACACAATACATTTGGAAATCTTTAAAAAAAATTCTTCTAAATAATTTACAAGTTAAAAAAGAAATTATGATGAAAGTTACAAACTAGTTAGAACTGAACAATGAAAACACTGCACCCTAAAACTGATGAGATACAGATACAGCAATGTAGTTAGAAGCGAATGGATAACCTTAAAAACACATTAGAAAATAAGAAGTAGTGTTCTAGAGGCTGAAAATAAACAAACATGGTGAAAGAAAGAAAATAATAACACAAAAGTAGTAGAAGAAAGGAAATATTAAGGGTCAAAGAGAAACAATAGAGACGCTCAGCCAAACCAAAAGCTAGTTTTTTTTTAAGACTAATAAAGGACAATTTTTAACAATATATTAAAATAATAAAATATACAAACCTTGGGCAAAATGAGTCAAGAAAGAGAGGCAGGGTATAAATATGTGGTATTAGGAATAAAAATGAGGCACAGCTTATAAATACGTTAAAATTTTATAAAATTATAATAGTATCAGAATATTTATACCAAAAATTTTGAAAACTGTCGATTTTTGTTATAGGGCCCATTTTTTAGAAATACATGAGTCACAAAAATTGACTCAAGAAGAAAAATAAAACCAGACTGGATCAATAACCTGGAGAATCCCAGGGATGGGGGAGTCTGGTGGGCTGCCGTCTATGGGGTCGCACAGAGTCGGACACGACTGAAGGGCCTTAGCAGCAGCAGATCAATAACCGCTAAAGAAACTGAAGCTGTAGTTTGAAGTTCCTCCTGTCCCAGAAAGGCATCAGGCCCAGACAGCTTTATAGGCAGCCTTTACCAAAACTTTAAGGGAGAGATAACCCTTATTTTACACAAATTGTTTCAAAGAACAGAAACACAGAGAACACAACCAAGCTCATTTTCAGAGTCGAGCATAACCTTAATGCCTGAACTAAATAACAACAACCAAAACAAAATTGTAGGCCAATATCATTTATGAACATAAATATAAAAATCTCAAGTAAAGTAACAGCTATTCAAAAATCCAGCAATGTCTATGAAAATAACACCACAAGACTGTGACAAAAAATGTTAGAGTTCCATATACTCATTTTTCTCTTTGTCTGCAGCAATAAGAACCCTAATTTTCAGCTCTGCTCATTGCACTTTGCTTCCCAATAAAAGACTATTCCACAGCCTCCCTTGCAGCCAGATGCCACCATGGGATGAAGCTTTAGCCAATGTGATGTGTGAAAGTGCTGTCTGTAACTTTTAGGAAGTCTCTTAAAAAGGAGGGACTGCATCCTCCTCCTCTCTTCCTCCTTGGTACTGCTCAGGATGCAGACAGGATAGCTAGGGTTTTATCATCAGCTTCTTGGATGAGTGCTATAAAAGGGTGGAAGATCAGCAAGATAAGAGGAGTCTGGGGTCCTGACACTGAACTTCTACATCCAGGCTTTTTATTTGTTTGTGTGCATGCTAAGTCACTTCAGTCATGTCCAACTCTCTGTGACCCCATGGACTGTAGCCTGCCAGGCTCATCTAGCCATGGGATTCTCCAGGCAAGAATACTGGAGTGGGTTGCCATGCCCTTCTCCAGGGCATCTTTCCAACCCAGGGATGGATCCTGCATCTTCCCTGTCTGCTGAAAGTGAAAGTCCCTCAGTCGTGTCTGACTCTTTGCAACCCCATGGACTCTACAGTCCAAGGAATTCTCCAGGCCGGAATACTGGAGTGGGTAGACTTTCCCTTCTCCAAGGGATCTTCCCAACCCAGGGATCAAACTCAGGTCTCCCACATTGGGGGAGGATTCTTTACCAGCTGAGCCACAAGGGAAGCCCAAGAACACTGGAGTGAGTAGGCCTTGTTTAGCCAAACTTAGCCCTGTTTAGCCAAACTTAATCCAAATTGATAATGGGATCCATCGAGGTTTAACCCAGGAATGAAGGAATGGGTCAACATGGAAAAATCTATCAATATAATTCAGCACATTACAGATGAAAGGAGAAAATCTAGGATCATATCTCAGTAGATTCTGGAAAAGCACTCAATAAAATTCCACTCTCATTTTTTATTGAAAAATAAAAACTCTTAGCCTACTAGAAATAGAGAGGAATTTCCTTAACTGGTAAACGATTTCCATCAAAATCTGCAGCCAACATCATCATACTTCTAAGTGGGACTTAGAAGATATTCCCTAATATCAGGAATGACACACGAATGCTACACTCAACAGTGAACTAGAAGTCCTAGTCGACGCACTGTTATAAGAAAAAGAGATTTTACTTTTATCTATTTATTTACTTATTTGACTGTTACATGCAGCTTGTGGGATCTTAGTTCCCTGACCACGGATTGAACCCACACCCTCAGCAGTGGAAATGTGGAGTCCTAACCATTAGACAGCCAGGGAATTCCAAGAAATTTTTAAAATATAGATTTAAAAGAAATATTCTCATTTGCAAAACTGACTACATTAAAAAAAGTCATGATTTTCAGACAAACTTTGGGTCTTAATAAGACAGAGCAGAAGGTTGCTGAATACAAAATCAACATGTAAAACCTAACAGTGTTCCCATACATTGGTAGTACCCAGGTATACATTTAACAGGGAAAAAAGATCCCTAACCTCAGATTGTCCACAATGCCCTCCTTCTGGACCATGAAAAAATCCTGCTTCCTAGCCTCCCCATGTCTGCCCTTACTTCCCTCAAATTAATTCTTCACTCAGCAGCTAGTGATCCTTTGCAAACATAAATTAGATCACACCACACCCCTTCTTTAACCTTTCAAAGGCCACTCATCAGTTAGAATCAAATTCCAAGGGGAGTTTAGGGAAGAATGGATACATGTATATGCATGGCTGAGTCCCTTTGCTGTCCACCTGAAACCATCACAACACTGTTCATCAGCTATCCAAGTGTCCAAGTGTTAGTCACTCAGTCGTGTCTGACTCTTTGCGATCCCGTCAGGCCCCTCTGTCCACAGAATTCTCCAGGCAAGAATACTGGAGTGGGTAGCCATTCCCCTCACCATGGGATCTTCCTGACCCAGGGATCAAACCTGGGTCTCCTGCATTGCAGGCGGATTCTTTACCATCTGAGCTACTATACTCCAATATAAAATAAGAAGGTTTTTTAAAAAAAGAATTAAGTTCCAGTTCTTTATCATGCCCATGCTCTATATGACCTGGCCCCACCTATTCTCCAATCCACTGCCTCACAACCACCCCATCCTGTTCCATACCAGCCATATGAAGCTTCTTTCAGTTCCTGAAGCGTGTCACTCTTTCCTCTCCCAATGCTCCCACATAGCGCTATGCCCTCTTTCTGGGATGCTTCCCGCAAGCCCACCAGCCCCCCACCCGCTATCACCTGAGTGCTCCCAGTCAGCCCTCAAGTCCCAGCTTAAATGTCTCCTGCTTAATCTGAATAAAGTCCCTTCTCTCTTAGCACCTGATTTTTTCTTTCATATGACCACTGTAATGTGTAATAATATCCCATTACTTGTTATACCATAGTGTGTAATCATATTTTTACTCATGTATTATTTTCTTTTTAAACTTTATTTAATGTATTTAGTGATTGGCTGAACCACACAGCCTGTGGGATCTTAGTTCCCTGACAAGGATCAAACCCACACCCCCTGCACTGGAAGCACAGTTTTAACCACTGGATCTCCGAGGAAATCCCACTCATGGATTGTTTACTTGTTGCCTTGATTCCCTTCTAGGCCACAATTCCTACGAGGGCAAAAGTCATGTCTTTCACGCTTCCCGGAGCATTTAACAAAGCTGTCATGTAACAGATGCTTAATAAGCATCAATCCAGGAGTGAATGACAGAGTTTGCTGGTTTAGCTCAGGTCTCAGCAGCATGCTTGCTGTACTCTTCCCAGGATTCAGGTTTGTTTTGCGGAATGGGGGATCTCTGGGGGTCTATGTGGATGAGGGACCAAGAAGCCTCATCAAGAGGCAAACAGGGCCACGTGGGCTTGGTTGATGGTCCATGGTTCAGCATGAGAGTTGGCGGCAGGGTTCTGAACACAGAGCTGCACCTAGCCATGACTCCTACCCCACCTCTCAAGAACTCAAGTCATGGACTTGCAGGATTTGGTTTGCCATAAAGTACAACTTTTCTGAGCTCTTTACGGTATATTAAGAATTTGAAGGGGACCTCCCTGATGGTCCAGTGGCTAAGACTCCACACTCCCAATGCAGGGGCCTGGGTTCGATCCTTGGTCAGGACTAGATCCTACATGCTGTAACTAAGACCCAGTGAAGGTAAATAAATAAAAAGAATTTGGAGGACAGGAGCTTTCAGGAATAATGGGGGCAACAAGGGTGTCTTTTTGCTGTCCTCGATAGAGACGTTCACAGCCTTAAGAACATATGGAGCTGCAGGGAGCTAACATGAAGAGGAGGAAAATGGTGAAGCCCCACAGGAACTTCAAGAAGTCTTGATCACACACACACACACACAAAATGCTCCCAGGGGTTCCCAGAAATAGCTGGGGGAATTTAGGGAAAGTCTAAAAGCCCAACAATGGCAACCAGAAACAGAGCTGCTAAGGACTGCTACGGGCACTCTAGTTTTATTCCTTCAGAGGGTACGCCTGGGCCACACAGATTACCATGAAACTCTTCCTGCCAGCCCCAGGCACCACACTAGGGCCACTGGCCTGGGAGCAGGGCAGCCCAGAAGGTAGATGGGCCACTGTGGCACTGCTCCTGGTCATTAGGGAAAGAAAGCATCTTCCACAGGAACGCAACAACAGAGGGACTCCTTCCAGTGTTCCCTCCAGAGCTCTCAGTGCTAATTTTTCAGTTGGAAATTAAGAAAACAATCTTTCTGAGGCCATCTAATGCCAGAGAGTGGCTGTTGATTTCTTGGGTACAACACACACTCAAGCATATAATAGGTACCCCCGACTGGTTAAATGCTTGTGTGAGCCGAATGAGGAGGAGTGTTGTATCGACCAGGGGTCCCTGAGAGGCAATCTTCATGTTTATTTCTTTTTGAGCTCACATACTTGTACACCACAGGAAGTCAGCAGGGACTGGAAAAATCCTGTGATCCTCTGTAAAGCACAGCTGCTTGCACCCACCTGCCACTGTTCCCTACCACCCCCTTCCCTGGACCTCTGTATACCTCCTGTCCACCGCTCAGCACCTGGGACAGGCACTGGAACTAAGAGAACTCACTTGAGATCTGATGACTGCCCAGGGTGGGGCATCTCTGCGAAGAACCTCTGTGGCTGCTCTGATGCCTCCCCAGTAAAAGGGCTTGCTCCCCAGGACCACGAGGAGAGGGTTACAGGGAGACCAGGCCTGTGAGGTCCTTATGCAGCCCTCTCTCCTCTTCTCCCCCTGTCCACAAGGCCTGAGATATCCCCACTGGGACCTACCTCTTGTCTTCTTCTACCTGTACACCGATGGAATGGAACTCTCTTCGACTCCTATTCTCCGTGTCTGAGTCCGAGATAGTCTCCACCTGGTGGCAAGGTTGGGGAGTCAGTAGGCAGAGCTAGACCAAGGCCCTCAAGCTCTTCCTCAGGGAGAAGGGCAAGCGATGCCTGAATCTCAAGCCAGGGGGTAGATCCTGCCAATATGACCTGCCTGAACAGGACGGCAGACCCTGGAGGTTAGATGCATTAAGGTTACAACTTCTGGGCACCGCTCTCCGCTTGCCAGGGGTGATGGTGCCAGGATGAGGGACAATGATGTGGGCCGGGCTGTTTGAAGCAGCAACCCCAACCCACGCCCCGTCGATGATCAGGCTAAGAGCAAGCGAGGAAAAGGTCTGTGTATCCAGAAGGCCCCACTGACCCTCTCAACCCATCCTCAACATGGCCAAGGCCATACAGAATCCATGGTGTTAAAAATTTAAGCAACCAAGAAAAAGCAAAACTTTCGTTGGCGCCTCCTTCGGCCATACCTGAACCCCGATGGACGGCCGCCACTTCCGCTGCCGCGCCAGGCTCCGCAGCTCCTCCCTGCCAGGAATGGTCTTGATGATGAGTGTGGGGGGCTTGGGGCTGGCCCGGGGTGGCACCGGCGCCAACTCCAGGGTGCGCGCGCCCATGGCCGGGCCGTCCAGCCCGTCCGCGGAGCTGCAGCGCCGGGCTGGGCCCTCCGCCGCGGTGAAGCTCTCGTGGGCGGAGTCGGTGCTGCTCTGGGCGGTGATGGAGATGCGGGGCGGGGCCTGGCTTCCCGGCGGGATGGGGGGCGGGGCCTTTCTGAAGTTGAAGGCTGCGGCCAGGGAACCCAAAGACACAGCGGGTGAGAAACGCGGTCCGGGTAAGAGTCTGTGGCCGACCACCCCCCACACCCACGCAGTAGCACAGGACCCAGCAGCCACGCCTAACCCACGTGCTGCTACGTAAAGAACCACGGATCATCCCTTCATCCGGCCCAGAGAGGCAAGCGATCTGCCCAAAGTTGAGCAGCACGGCCGCGACCAGGGCCGGAGCTGGAACCCAGATCACTCTCCAACCTAGGGCTGGGCCAGGGGCAGAGAGGGCATACTCACAGGAGCCGGGCCTCCCTGAGACAGAGGCAGGGGCAGCAAGGAGGGGCAGGCAGTCGTCGTCTTGAGAGCAGCCAGCCTGGATGGCCCGGAGGTAGCTGTGGCTCCGCATGCGGAAACAGCCGGGCAGATCCAGAGCGTCCACGGCCTGGGACTCCAGTTCCCCAAACACGGACCCGCACACGGCCTCCAGCTGCTGGTTCAGCTCCTCGCTGAGCTGGGAGCAGAGACCAGAAGGACAGTTACCGTGGTGCTGGAATGGGGGCGTGTCTGAGGCACTTTGCCTTAGGAACATCTCTAGTTCTGCAGAGGCTGGGTCTCAGTGTGAGACTTAGGTATTTGAACTAAAAGAAACCCCCAGCCCATGCAGAGAAAGATGGAGGCACCTCTGCCCTGTGCTGGTCCCGGGGCCTGCTTTGGGATCAACCTTGGTGTCTAATCTTTCCCCTAAATACTCCTCCCTCTGCCCCAGCTATACCTCTCCCAGACAGCGCCATCTTCCTCTCCACCTGATCCCATCCCCTCAGGGTTCTCTCACCTGACCCCTGGGGGAGAGGACAAGGGAGCTGACAGCCAAGTATGGGGGGGTGAGTACTGCAGGGAAGAACAACTTTTATTATTTATGACCTGAAAAAGTGAAAGTCACTCAGTCATGTCCAACTCTTTGCGACTCCAAGAACTGCAGTCCACCAGACTCCTCTGTCCATGGAATTGTCCAGGCAAGAATACTGGAGTGGGTGGCCATTTCCTTCTCCAGGGGAATCTTCCCCAACCAGGGACTGAACTCAGTTCTCCTGCATTGCAGGCAGGTTCTTTACTGTCTGAGCCACCAGGGAAGCCCATTTATGACCTACTGCATTACAAAAATGATCAAAAGCAACCTATAGAGATATAATCATGTGGAAGGAAGGAAATTAATGAGTACATAATGGAGCAAAAATTATCAGCCTTGTAGTGTTTCAAGCCCTCCCCCACCTTCTGCCCACTAACTAACGAGGGACTCAGCCTGGTTCAGCCTGCAGGTTCCTAGCCTGCCCTCCTCCTCTGAAGGAAGTTCAGTCACTGAGGATCAAGATTCTTGTTTTTGGTTTTGATAGTTTGTGATGCAGAATCACTTTGTGATGTGTTAAAAAGAATTTAAGCAACTAAGAAAAAGCAAAACAAGAATTTTGTTCATGGAACCATGTTGCATAACACTGCACTAAGACTAAATACACCAGAGGCTGTTGCTTCATTTGCTTTGAATGAGCAAACTGGCAAAAAGAAAATATAAAGGTATGGAAGAAGGTGGGTTAGTGGTAAACTCAACACTCAGGGAACAGGATGGTTGCATTTTTGACCTTGAGCTTCAGAACAGCCAGCACTTTGAGTATAGGCTGTGGGTTGTTTGCAAGGGCTGTGTTGTAAGACTCAGCTGGACTCAAATGCTGGCTCTGCTAGTTCCTAGCAGTGTGGCCTGAGAAAGTCATTTAAAGTTTTTGGGCCCCAGTTTAATCACCAGTCAAATAGGAAAGATAATGGTACCATACTCGTAGGACTATTTAGGGAACTCAAAGAAAAACATGAGAGGCACCTGGTGCAGGTAAGCCCTCCATCCGTGCAGTGTGTCTCAGGGCCTGCCTGGCAAACACAGGCCAGCACTCATGACAACCACACTAGTCTTGTCACTGAGTCCCAGAGAAATTCCCCCACGGATGATTATGCAGAGGTCACTGGATGAAGTCATGGACAAGGTCCTCAGTAGCAACCAGAGGATGAATATGACAGCAAGTATCCCGTGGCTGCATCTTGTGACACCTCCCAGGAAAGAGTCCTGGCATCCTATTTACGTGCAGTCAACAGAGAAAGGAGCGGCTTGATCCACGTGTAAAATGTAGCTCAACGTTTCCAAACTCGGCCTCCAAAGTATATATGATATTATAACACTACAGTCTACCTCAAATTGAGCAGGAATTCCCATCCTATTCTACCGATGGGCAAACCAAGGCTCAGAGAAGGTAGATGAATTATTCAAAGATGCCCAGCATGTACGTGAGAAAACCAAAGTGCTCAGTTTCCTGGCTCTCCTGCCAAGCTGACTGAGTATCAGAATTTCCTGGAGACCTTGTTAAATTTACATTAACTTGGGCACTACCCTAAGGATCTGAACCCAGAGTTCTCTAA
The DNA here is from genome assembly GCF_055505025.1 of Bos grunniens. Taxonomy (NCBI): domain Eukaryota; kingdom Metazoa; phylum Chordata; class Mammalia; order Artiodactyla; family Bovidae; genus Bos; species Bos grunniens. Next base: position 10,589,395 of record NC_141167.1, read on the forward strand.
CTCTAAGCCTCTCTTTGTTTTGACTGCTTTGAAGGTCAGAGCCAAATTCTCTGGAGATTCAGGTTCAGTGATTCCAATATTGGCCCAGTAATTAAAAAGGAAGACTGTCTTCAGCTTTTTTCTAAATGAACTTCATTACAAGTGTACAGAAATTACAAAAAAAGTGTTAGTCGCTCATTCGTGTCCAACTCTTTGTGACCCCATGGACTGTAGCCTATCAGGTTCCTTTGCCCATGGAATTCTCCAGATAAGAATACTGGAGTGGGTAGCCATTCCCTTCTCCAGGGGATCTTCCTGACCCGGGGATCAAGCCCAGGTCTCCTGCATTGCAGGCAGATTCTTTACCATCTGAGGTACAAGGGAAGCCAATGGACAAATCACAACTCCTTGTGAGTCTACCTCTCAGTTTCCTGTCTCTTGACCTCTGGGGTACCAAGCACCAGTGGTGCCAGGCTATTTCTAAAGCTCAAGAGATAAGCTAACTCCTGCTATTTCTAGGCGAGGCTCAAGACACTCCCCAACCAGAACCAATCCAGCCCAGAGGGTCCCTCTGAAGCACAAGAAAGCTGACCCAACCCCAGGAGAGAGCATTTTGACTTCAAGTCTGAACACCAAGGATAGAAGGAGTCTCACTCTGTGGCCTGTCTCTGTATCTCTAGCCCTCTTCTGTGTGTAAAGCACTAGGCATAACATCTGGCATATAGCAGATGCTTAATAAACATGAGCAGACTTCCCTGGTGGTCCAGTGATTAAAAATCCACCTGCCAATGCAGGAGATAGGTTCAATCCCTGGTCCAGGAAGATTCCACATACCGTGGGAAAACTAAGACCAAAAGCCGCATCCACTGAGCCCATGCACCTAGAGCCTGTGCTCTGCAATGAAAGAATCTACCACAGTGAAAAGCCCATGCACTGCAACTAGAGAAAGCCTGCACCAGCAATGAAGACCCAGTGCAGCCAAAAATAAATAATAAAATAAATAAATTTTAAAATAGAAAGAAAGAAACTGAAGTTGCTCAGTCATGTCTGACTCTTCGCGACCCCATGGGCTGTAGCACCCCAGGCTCCTCTGTCCATGGAATTTCTCAGGCAAGAGTACTGGAGTGGGTTGCCATTTCTTTCTCCAAAATTTTAAAATACTTATGTATATAATAAAAACAAATAAATTTACATTGCTACTATTATTAGTAGCAAGAGGTTCTTAAATCACAATGACAATACTTCTCAGAGGCCCCTCTTTCCCAAAGGTTCTCAAGCTCTTGAAATCCCAACCATATGTTAGTTCCATAACCAACTCTATCTAAGGCAGACAGAAGGCGGGTGAGGAACTCCCCAGGGCCACACATCTTCCATCTCTACTAGCCAAGAGGAACTTCTAGAGTTCCAATAAGGGACCAGGACCCAAGAGAAATGCAGACTTTTATAGACTCTCAGAGGAATATTGCATCTGAGCTGATATTTACTGTATTACAAGTATGAAATTGTAACATTATGCTGTGAATTCTCCTATTTTCCCTATACAGCCTTCTATCCTGCTCCCCCTGACACTTACTTTCAGGTGAGTCAAAAATCAAAAAATCCTCTTGGGAAATAAGAACCTTAGCCTTTCTGCAATCCAGACTCAGAATCAGTATTTCCAAGGCTGTGGGATATTTAAAAGAAAATATTTTGTTTGGGTCTAACTGAAAACTGTCTGTACTGGTGCTGGTGGGTCTAGTTGGGGGCAAGGCAACATCCTGTATACTTTACATATAGCATTTGGCTTAGATAACTTTGGAAAACCCTCTCATTTTAAAACATTCTAAAACACTGGATAAAATATAACAAACATTTCATATGCATAGCTGAGCTCACAAGAAAGAGAGATAAGTCCCCAGGGGACAAAAACAAAGAGGAGATTGGAAAATCAGAATATTAACTGTGTGAGCCAATGCTGCAAACAGCCCAGTGGAGGTGGGAGGTAGGGGGAAGGGGGAGCTGGTCTCAGTAACCAAAGGACTTAGATTTTGACGCCCACTTGGGTGTAGGAGTAAGGCTCTGGGCCCACATGAAGCATGGAATTGGAAATGGGAACCTGCATACAAGTAGAAAAGGAGAAAGCTTTGATAAAATGATAAACTAGAAAAAAAATCAATTATCGGCACAGACTGATGACAAAGGAGGTAGTCAGAAGTCTAGGCACTGAGGAGGGGGGAAAGAAGATAAATTCCCTAAGGATTTACACTCACAAGGTAGTTTTCACACAGACACAGGATTTTGTATCTACATGGGCCAGATCCCTCCCCAAATTAAAAATAAACATGAAATGGTCCCAGACCAAGAACAGTCCAACAGAGCAATCTAAAAATCTGGGGGACCCACTCTTAAGCCAAGCTGATGAGGATGATCACAAATAAAGCTCCACTGAAGATGACCTCATATTAGAAAGTGTGATCTGACGTGGCCCCTAAATCTTCACCTCCTGGCATTCACACTCTCGCATAGTCCCCTCCTCTTGAGTGCAGATTAGACCTATTTGTCCACTTCTGATGAAAAGAATATGGCAGATACAATGGCATGTCACTTCTGAGATTAGATCACAGAAATACCAGGGCTTCCACCTTGGACACATTCTCTCACTCTCTCGGAGCCTTAGCTCTGGGGGAAGCAAGTTGCTGTGCTGTGAGTTGTATTATATTATGAGCCATACAGTGAGTCCTACACATTACGGATATGAAGCCTGCTGACCGCAGGTGAGCATGGAAAGAGATCTTCCTCTACTCAAACCTTGAGATGACTGCAGCCTTGGCCAACACCTTGATACAGCCTGTAAGACATCTGACCCAGGTGGCACCAGCTAAACTGTGCTCAGATTCCTGACCTATAGAAATTGTGAAATAATAAGTATTTTTTGTTTTAAGACTCATGTTTTTATTGGTTTGGTTTTGGCGACACTGGGTCTTCGTTGTGCTGTGCAGGCTCAGTTCCTGGTCGAGGGATCAAACCTGCGTCTCCTGCACTGGAAGGCAGATTCTTAACCACTGGACCATCAGGAAAGTTCCAAGACACTATGTTTTGGGGTAATTTTTTTATGCAGCAATAGGTAACTGGGCCTCCCAAGTAATGCTAGCAGAAAAGAGCCTGCCTGCCAATGCATGAGACATAAGAGACACAGGTTTGATCCCTGGGTCGAGAAGATCCCCTGGAGGAGGCCATGGCAACCCACTTCAGTATTCTTGCCTGGAGAACCCCATGGGACAGAGGAGCCTGGTAGGCTACAGTCCAAAGGATAGGAAAGAGTCGGACCTGACTGAAGCAACTTAGCACAATAGGTAACTAATATAAACAGCGACAGAAATAAGAACTAAACTTTTATTGAGTTAAGCTATTGAGAATTCAAGGTTTATCTGCTATAGCAGCTAGTATTACCTTAGCTAAAGCAGATTAGCTTTTAAGCTATGTTTAAATTTTCTAAAACTTAAAAGATAAATAAAGCTGAAAACATAAGGATAGAATAAAAGCTTTGGGGAAAAAAAGCAGAAAGATTTCCAAAGAAACCAAATCAGATTTCTAGGTGGGGGGAGGGGAGGGGAAAATTAAAACACAAATAATGAGTTAAGTAGTAAATGAAACACAACAGAAGAGAAAAATAGAGAACCAGAAAATATATCTGAGGAACTTACTCCAAAGGCAGCAAAGAGAGGTAAATAAATGGAAAATATGAAGGAGAGGTTAAGATATATAAAGGAAATGATAAAAAATACCCCAAACACAACCAATAGAAGTTCTAGAGGAGGGACTAGATAAAATATGTCTGTGTTAGTCGCTTAGTCGTGTCCGACTCTGTGTTACCCCATGGACTGTAGCTTGCCAGGCTCCTCTTTCCACGGAATTCTCCAGGCAAGAATACTGGAGTGGGTAGCCAGTCCCTTCTCCAGGGGTCTTCCTGACCCATGGATCGAACCTGGGTTTCCTGTATTGCAGGTGGACTCTCCAGGGAAGCCCAGATAAAATGTAGAAGAAGCAATATTTTAAGAAATAATAATGGTGGTTTAGTTGTGAAGTCATGTCCAACTCTTGTGACCCCATGGACTGTAGCCTGTCAGGCTCCTCTGTCCATGGGATTCTCCAGGCAAGAATACTGGAGTGTGTTGATAATAATAGTCTAGTCATTAAGAATTTTCCAGACTTCTGACTTCAGACATAACAGAGTGAGGATACCAAACCCTATGCCCTAAGACAACTATAAAGCTGCACAAAGCTCTCCAAAACAACCATTTTATCACTCTGAAAATCAATCAAAGTTATACAACAAAGAAACACATTCATGAAAATTGCTGAACTTTGGGTAAGAACAATGAGTCTGTAGTGTCCTCACCTGGAGTTGATCCCATAACACAAGTTCCCAGCTCTATAAGTTGCAATAGTTCAACTAGGGTGGACCAGGCTATGAAAACCAGCTGCTTAACTGCAACTAACAAAGGGGGCTCACTTTATTCTGAGCACTGTCCATTATAGTGTCAAGAATAAGAATAACCAGCAGCACTAACAGGTTGAGGTTTCAGCACTGTTTAGAGGCAAGCAATGGGCCTGGCAGACTAGACAGGAACTTGATGGGGAATTCTAGAGGGGAAAGATAGCCACAGAGTGATAAGCACTTCACACAATCTGGTTAACTAGAGGCTGGGTGCATGTACTACAAAAATCAGAAAGGCCTTGAGCCCACCCACATATCCCTGGCCAATAGAGCCTATGCATATGTACAGAAGGAATGTAGGAGAGCCTGTGAAAAATAGAAGCCAGAGCAGGCTTGAAAACAGCAATGTCTGTATTCCTCAGCTCACACACAGAACCATGAAAGGAGAGGAAGGAAGCCTTACTGGCTTGAAGTTTTTGAGCACAACCTCTGATCAGTCTCTGGCTGGACACTAAGCTATGCAGAGACAGGGTCAACCCCTAGGAAACCAGGCTTTAAAATAAAATCAAGAAAGAAAAAAAATTAGTGAAGACATCAGAGGCTACATCTGGCAAGGTAGACAGATTTCACAGATTTAGACCAGGAATTAACAAATAAACAAAGCAATAGCAATCTTCAAGAGGTAAAATAAGAATCCAGAGTTGCTACAATATATTAAATAAAATGTACAGTATTCATGACACTGTGTAAATAAATGAGAAAATGTGAATGTCCCTGAATGTTTGATTTATTACACAAAGACTACAAGGTAGTTATTATAAGAATGTTCAAAGAACTAAAGGAAATCATATTTAAATATTTAACGGAAAGTATGACAACAGCGATGGCATTAATAGAAAATCACAACAAAGAGAAAATTTTTAAAAAAAGAAGAAAAGAATCAAATGGAAATTCTAGACCTGAAAAGTACAATAACTGAAATTTAAAATTGGCTAGAAAGGCTCAGCATAAAAAGTTATCAGTAAAACTTAAGATAATCAGCATAGATTATCCAATATAAAGAATAGAGTGGGGTGAAAGATTGAATAGAAATGAGCAGTGTCTCAGAGACCTATGGGCGACATCAAGTATACCAGTATGCATGTAATTGGAGTCCCAGAAAAAAGATGAGAGAGAGGAAGAAAAAATATCTGAAGAAATAATGGCCCCAAACTTTCCAAATTTGCTGAAAAACATTAATCCACAGGTCAAAGAAACTCAGTGAATCCAAAGCAGACTAAATACAAAGAGATCCATACCCAGACACATTACAGTCAACTTTCTAAAGACAAAGAGAACATATTTTTTAAGAAAATCTTAATAACCACAAGAGAAAAAACATTTCATTGCATACCAAAAAAAAATTATTAATTGACTTTTCGTCAGAAACCATGAACACCAAAAACAGTGATATTCAAAGTGTATAATCAAAGTGCTTAAAGAAAAAAACAATCAACCAGGAATTCTATATTCAGCAAAACTATCCTTCAAAAAATGAAGGAAAAATAAAAACGTTTCCAAATAAATACAGACTGAAGAAAGTATTGCCAGCAGAGTTATCTTATAAGAAATACTAATGCAAGTTATTCAGGTTAAAAGGAAGTGACATCCAAGGGTAATTCAAATCCACAGGAAGAAATGAGGAGCACCAGAAATGGTAAATATGTGAGTAAATATAAATATGTTTCACACTTTTTCTCTCAAATTCTTTAAAAGACATAAGATTTTAAAAAGGTTAAAAAAGACAGAAGAGTGTGCAAAGTAATTATTCCATTACTATTATCAGTTTATAATAAGTTTTAGCTTATAACACATATATAGAAAATATATATGGCAATAATAGCACAAAGAAGGGAGAGGAAAAGGAGATATATTAGAGCAATGCTTGTATATTTTACTAGAATAAACTAGGTTTTAATTAGTTACACAGGTAATTCTTAGTGCAATCACTAATGCACTAAATAATATAGTAAAGGGAATTAACAAAAAGAAATAAAACTGTACACAAAATATTTAATCCAAAAGAAGGCATAAAGGAAGAACAGAGGAACAAAAATGACATGAGACAATCCAACCAAATCAATAATCACATTAAACGTGAACAGACAAAACACTCATTCAAAAGCCAGAGATTGTCAGACTGGATCAAAAAGCACATAGGTTGAAAGTAAAAGGGTGTACCAGCGAACAGGAACATGAGAGAATGTTCCAGATTTGATGAAAGACATGAATCCTCAGATTCTGGAAACACACGTGTGTGTGTGTGTATGTATGTGTGTGTGAGCATGCACACACACATACACATCACTGTGAAACTGCGGGACACTGAAATCAAAGGCAAGATCTTGACAGCAACCAGAGAGAAGTGAAAATTACCAACAAAGACAGTTGGGTTAATAGCAGCCTTCTCAACAGCAACAACAGAACAGATGACAGAGGAATATCTTCAAAACACAGAGAAAAATAAATGTTGACCTAGAATTCTGTAATAAGCTAAATTATGTTCAATAGTGAGGGTAAACTATATTTTTGGTTAAAGGCAGAATTTGCCACTGACATGTACTGAAAAAAATTACTAAAGAATTTACTTTAAAAGGAAGGAACGAGAGAATTCCCTGATGGTCCCGTGGGTAGGATGTGGTGCTCTCGCTGCCTGGAGGCCAGGTTCAACCCCTGGTCAGGGAACTAAGACCCCACAAGCCACACGGCACAGCAAAAAATAAAATAAAAGGAAGGAATGAAACGCAAGAAGGTATAGTGAGAGGGAACTAAAATACTGTACATGCTAAAGCACTGAAGTACAAACTAAAATACTGCAACAAGTACATGTGAGAAAGGAAGAGGTGATCAGAAGCAAATGGAGAAAACAGTGGATGGAGCAAGTAACCTGGAGAAGAAGGGAAAGGGCACCAGCAGTTTGGTTTTGGACATTTTAATTTTGAGATGTCTACTCAGCATCCAAGCGAGATTTCAATACACAGTTAGATATACATGCCCAGTATTTATGGGAGAATGTGGGCTGATGATAAACATTTGGAAGTCTTCAGGCTCTCAATAAGATTGAAAGCCATGAGCCTGGATGAGCTCACCCAATGAGTGAGTGTAAGAAGAAGTCCAGGAAGTAAGCCCTGGAAAGCTCCAGTGTTTAGATCCTGAAGAGTTTGTGGGCCCCAGTGACACAGACTGAGAATAGGCAGCCAGAGAGAGAATCTAGAAGAATCTAAAAGATGTGGCATCCTCAAGGCCCACTGAGAGAAGTGTTTCAGGCAGGAGAGAATCATCAGCTGTGTTAGATGTTGCTGATGGCTCAAGTGAAACAAAGACGGAGCATTAACAAGTTTAGCAACATAGGCTGGTCTTACGTGAAAAGATGACTGTGCCAGTCAAGATTCCCTGATTCAGGAAATGTAACAAAGAAATGCTGAGAGACAGCAGCAGCAACAAACAGTGAGAGCCAAGGAGGATAGACTTTTGCTTTTTGCATTGCTTTTTTTCCCCAGCAAACAGTAAAAATAGCTAACCTTTATCAAGTGTTGGCTCTGTGCCAAGAACACTATTATAATGCCTATTTTTAAATAGGGAGAGTGGGGCTCAAAAAAGTCAAGTAACTTGCTCCAGGTCACTCAGCTGGTAAGAAGTGGAGCTGAAATTCAAACCCACCTCAAGCATTCAATTACTAAACTGCACTGCCTTCTTTAGTTAAGGGGAAAGTCTATACTTGGGTATAGAACTCACATTTATAAAATACCAGTTTGGGACTAGCTTCCTTGTGTTTGCATATATTTTTTCTGAACTCCCAAAAACCCTCTGAGATAAGCATCACTACAATTGTCATTTCCACCATGAGAAAACAGAGGCATTGAGAGGAAAGTATCTTGCCAGTGGTCCCCAGGGTGGAGTGGAGAGGAGAGAGCTCAAGCCCTGATCATCTCTGAGACTGAAGCTCTGCCCTCTTCAGTCTGTGCGGTCAGGCCTGCCTTTTACATGGGGTGGGGGAGTTGGGGCAGTCAGACCAGGACAGGGCTAGGGAAGCTCAGAGAACTGACACTGCCCTTCCAAGTCCATCACTTGGAGGATGCTTGGCGGTTTTTAAGGATGTGACTCTCTGAGATCCTCAGTCTGATTCAGCTCTGAGAATTCCAGGGCATGCTTCCCAGCTCCCCAGAACCAGACCTGTGCTCTCTCCAGGGGCAGATTCCTGATTTTTAAGACCAAGGCTGAGCATGGGAGCGAGTCCTCCTCCCCACCCATTACCCCTGGCATGCTGGGCTGCTTCCTACCTGTCCGGTGGTGAGGGAACGGCTGTAGCCAGGAATGGAGCTCCGCGGGTGGATCCGGGGTGGTACACAGCAGCTGGGAGAGGTCAAAATTCCAGATTCAGAATGGGGATCTGCTAGGAGGTGGGGGAGGGGAATGAGAGCACTGGGGTCCCTGAATGGGTTCTGTTCCTCAGAAGCCCCCAGAACCTCCAGGAGGAGACTGCTGAGTAAAAGGACTGTGCTAAAGAGGCATTCAGATAGGGGCTTTCACGGGCACCCCCTCTTCATATGGGCCAGAGCGAGACTGCCCAGTGGAACCCTAAGCAGGGAACCTGACTGGTACCCACACGATGCACACCTCCTGCAGGCACCCAGCATCAGCTTGCTGCCCCCTCCCCAGCCCCCAGCTCTCCCTTGTCCTTACTTTATCCGGGCCTGGTCCACACTGGAGGAGCGGCGAGTGGTGAAGCGCCGGGCGACCGCTTTGGGAGATGTCTTGGGGCTGCCTTCCGAGTCTCCGCTCTCCTCATCCCCCATGGCTTTGATGTAGCTGCCGCTCCGCATCCTGCGGCAGGGGATCTCCCCGTCCTTGCCCCCAGTGGGGTAACCCCCCCAGTCATCTTGCGGCACCTGCAGGGACAAGGGGCCTCAAGCACCTACTAAATCCTGAAGCAGGGACCCTCTTTCTTCACTGCCAGTGGGAGATGCACAGCCCTGGCTCAAGCAAACCACGCTCAGGAATATGTCAAGGCAGATCAGGTGAGGTCTCCCCTACAGGACATGCCTCTTCACCCTCCATGGGCCTTCTGCTACCTGACTGAGGGCCATCTAAAGAGTCTAAGGGCTCCCATGATAGGTGCCAAGAAGCTCAGAGGCCAAAGTGACCTGTGTCAATCTCACGCCTAGCAGTAAGGCAGCCCCTGACATCAGTCACCTTTCACCCCTCCTTCTCCTTCATCCTCTTAATGTGCTTACATCCCAAATCCTCTGACGTCCCCCTCCCTTCTGTGAAGAGCCACAGGAGGAGCGACATCAGTTTGTGTTTCAGAAAGAGCACTTCAACAGTCCAAACAGAGGTTGGATCGTGGAGAGCCAGGAGCAGGGCAGGGGCTCAAGTGGTGAGAGGGAGACCAATTAAGAGGCTGATGCTGTTATCCAGGCAAGAGATGATGAGGCCTAAATTAAGACAATGACAACGAGGGGGAAGAGAAGATGGAAATGAGAGGTGTTCAGGAGCATCAGTGAGCCTGATTAGACTTGGGGGGTGAGGGGGCGGGGAGCAGTCGTGGAGGACTGGGAGGCTGCTGGCTGAGGACCTGGGGGATGGTGTTGTTGCTCACTGAGCCACAGAATCCCAGAGAAACAGATTTGGGGGAAAGGTGATAGGTTCAGGGTTGAGCATCTTGAGCTGGCAAAGAACTGTGGAGCAGGTGGTTGAGTGTTTGGTTCTGGAGTTCAGTGGAGAGATCTGAGCTGGAGGCAGACATGGGGGAGTCATGGGTGGCAGCTGAATCCATAGGAGTGAATGAAAGAGCCCAGAGGAAAGAAGAAAGAGAGGTGGGCAGGGATCCACTGACATTTAAAAGGGGGACTGCGAAGAAAGGGAGAGGAGCCTATGAAGTCACCTGAGAAGGAGTGGGCAGATGGGTGGGAGGGAAGTCAGGAGAACGCCCTGTCACGGAAACAGGAGACATTTCCAGAATAGAAGGAGTTGATAATGTCAAATGCCACAGTGCATGCTAAGGTTAGCGGTTTGGGCTGGGGAGTTAGAACCATATTCAAATTCTGGCCCCATCACTTGCTAGCTGTGTAAATGTGAGCAAAGTTGGTTAAACTCTGCCACAGTTTCCTCATCTGTGAACTGGTAATGATAATTACGCCTGCATCACAGCACTGGTGGAAACAATAAATGAACCAACAGAGAGTAAGGGCTCAAGATTAACTACCATAACGGTAAGCATTGAGAGATAGGAGGGTTCTCAAGAGGCCATTGATGACCACTGCCAGGACATTTCAGAGGCCAGGAGTGTGGAAGTCAGTCCAGTAAAGGGGAAAATGAAAGCAAATGGTGGAGTCTATGCTCTAAGAACTTGGAAATGAAGGGGAGACAGGAAGGAGATGGAAGGGGGTATGGGGTTAAGGAAAGTTTGTTTTGTTTTGTTTTTAGGATGAGAGCGATCTGGGTATGTTTGCAGGATGAGGGAAAGAGTCAGTAAAGAGAAAGATACTCTTTAAATGTGGGGACGAAGCAGGGACAGTTCATGGATGAAAGGGATTCCGAGGAGATGGGCTCAAGCCCTATGGAGGGGTCACTGCGGGATGCGTGGTCCTAGCATCATCTCTGAGCCAAGAAGGAAGGGGATGATGGGGGCTGGGGATCTTGATGAGTCTGCACGTGGGTGAGGGAGTCCATAATGGTTGGCCTGTGCCCATTGAAAAGAACAGGCTAAGTGGGGGTGGGGATCAGGGTTTGGGGAGAGCATAGGGTTCCAGAGAGGAACAGAGACTGTAGGGTGAGGCTAGAGGAGAGGCCAGAGATTAGTGTGAGAACAGGGACTAAGGGATGGGTGGGCCCCATGAAGGAGCCCTCGGTGGGAGGATGGGGGGGTGCTGGGCTCAATCAAATGGGAACACAGGGAGGAGATGAGGCTCCATAAAGGAACAAGGGCTCCAAGTGAGAAGGGGGGTTCTGGAAGTTGGCAGGAGACCTGAATCCAGTAGGAGAATAGAGTCTCAACAAAAGGGCTGGGGAACCAACCAAGACACCTGGGCAGATGCAGCCAGCTTCCCCTGCTTTTGTGCCAGGGGAGTACAGGTTGTCTGTTCTCTGCTAAACAGGCTCAGACTTCGCAGTCCTCAGATCCCCTGGAACCCTAGCCCCTGACAGGGCCTCCCCTTCCCCATACTCTACAGAGAGGAGCCACAGGCAGGCAGAGGGAGGTGACAGGACAGCCAGGACACGCTCTGCCACTCTGCAGGGTTCCCACTCCATAGCCACCGCAGAGCTGCCGGCTCCTCTGCAGGACACTGTGAGGTGCATGTTAAAAAGGAAGCCCCCAGGGAGGTCAGGGCAGCCCTGGAGAAGCAGCAGGGAGCAGCGGAGTGGAGGCAAGGCTCCAGGGATGGGAGAAGAAGGGCTGGTGTTCTCTCCTGAGCCCTTTCTTCGGGACCCTTCAATTCCCAGTTTAGAGAGCCTTCCTACCCAGGGAGAGGGCAGTGCAAGACCAATCCTGAATCCCACAAGTCTCCAGTCTCCCCTTCTGTCTCTCTCCCCCTTCTGCTTCCACTATGGCCCTTGAGCTTTAGCGAGTTCCCCACCCAGGAGAGCCCTAACATGTGAACAACTTACCAAACAGGCCAGTGATACCCAAAGGACATGTGCAAGCTCAATTCTCCATGCCTCTGAACATGCTGCAGCCTCTTCCTGGAACACTCAGTCCTGGAAACACTGCACGCGACTAACTCCAACTTGTCCACTGCGACTCTGTTCAGGGGACATTCTTCCTAGAAGCTGCTCTGAGCAGCCCCTGGCCACCACCACCCAAGTGGGTGAGGTGTCTCCTCTGGGCTCCCAAGGTTCCCAAAGCTCTCTCCTCTCGCCACCTCCCTGCACTCTATTCTCTGTGTGCTGTGCTTAGTTGCTGTCATGCCCGACTCTTTGCCACCCCATGGACTGTAGCCTGCTAGGCTCCTCTGTCCATGGGGATTCTCCAGGCAAGAATACTGGAGTGGGTTGCCATGCCCTCCTCCAAGGGATCTTCCTGACCCAGGGACTGAACCCGGGTCGCCTTCATTGCAGGAAGATTCTTTACCATCTGAGCCACCAGGGAAGCTGCCTTGTCTATCCCACTGTTAAACTGTGAACTCCTCCAGGCAGCATCTGTGTCTGCATCTTTGCATTCACAGCACCCAGGGAACACTCATAGAATGAATGGATGTGGATTAACTATGTGAAATGTGGGTTTGGGGGATAACCCTAAGTCTACTGGACTTCTAGAACTTGTCTAGACTCTTTCTCCTGCAACTATAGGAGGGCTCAAGAAGACACAACAGGGGATGTGGGAGAGGAGTGTGAGGCAGAGAAGAGGAAGGTGGATGGCAGGAAGAGCCCCTAACCCCATCTCTGTAGGATGATGGAGAGGGGACAGTGAGGGATGGACCAAGGCTCCATAAGAAGAAAGGGTCAGAGCTCCTAGCCTCACCTGCAGACACCACAGAGGTGGTAAAAGAAGACAGGGACAGTGTTCCAGTTATCACCCACACCATCCACTCCCAGGAAGCCCTAGCCCGCTGCTAGGTCTGGAGCTCAGACTTCAGTGTGCACCCCAGCTCAGCAAAACCCACAGGACAGGTTCCTGGCTCTTCCACAGCCTCGTGGGTGTCCCACCGCAGGTTCCCCAGAATGACAATACCAGCAGAGGCACATTCTGGAAATAACTGACCTTCATACCCAAACACTATCTGGACCACCCAGATTTGGGCAGAAAAGAGGTCTGGAGAAGGCCTGGGGGCAAGACAGCTGCTTTCCAACTGCTGACCTCCAATCTCGGGGAAGCACAGGCAGGCAGCCCCACTCTGTCCTGTTCACTGCTCACCCTCAACCTCATTCTGCCTCCAGCCTCACAAGAGAGAGGCCGGCACAGCTTGTCCTAAACAGCAGGTAGAGGAAAAGTCTTCCTGGCACTGACATACATCAAAATAGAAGGGCCCTTTCACTGCACAAATGGGGAAACTGAAGTCCCCAAGACAGTGAGGCAGGGAAGAACCCGCTGCCTGCAGACCCGTCATCATGGGAGGAGCTGGCTCCCATCCAACCCCTTCCACAGCCCCCAGGGTAACACTGGTGAGGACTGAGGCTCCTGTTCCCCACCCCCACCAAAGCCTCACCTGCAGATAGTGATAAGTCCTGGCTTTGGCCTTAGCCTCCGGCCCCAGGAGCCCCTTGCTGGGCCCGGCCCCTGGGTATCCATCCCGGCCCTGGCTGACCATCATGGTATGCCAGGCACTTCGCTTGACTGATTGTCCATCCAGTGACATGGACATGCCAGTGCAGGCAAGACAGCGGCCTTCTGACCCCCCCGAGCGCCCCTTGAAGCTCAAGTCCCGGTAGGACCCATCCGGAGCCTCCAGGCAGAAGGGACCCCCGGGCTCCCCAGGGGGCCGTCCACCGGCCAGGAAGCCGCTGTCACTGTCCAAGTTGTCATCGGAGCTCCACCAGCCCGCGGCCTTGGCCTGGTGCCGGCCATCCCCCTTGCGGTCCTTGCTCTTACTTCTCTTGCCATGCCGGGACTGGTGGTGGTGGTGGTGGTGGTGGTGATGGTGGTGGTGGGAGGCGTGGGGGCCACCAGAGCTCGGGCCTGGGTAGCTGTCTCCCCCGGAGCCACCTCTTCCCTCGGCCTTGGGCCCATTGTAGTCCCGCTTCCCTGGAGCCTCCAGAGAGTGGGACTTGGCAAACAGCTTCTGCACAGAGTGGACCAGGTGCCGGATGCGGCTGGGGCTCTCGCTGCGGGCCTCCGGGGCAGTGCCAGACCCCGGCCCAGGCCCGGGCCCAGCCCCTGCCGGACCCCGCTGGTATGGCAGCGTGTGGAAGCCATCCTGTTGAACTGGCAACTGCTTTTCAAACTGGTCCAGCAGTGTGGGAGGCAGGCGGGGGGCACCCTTGCCCTGCGGGTGGCCCACACAGTCTTCACAGGTGTCGAAGGGGCCCTGGCCGGGGTACATCCTGGGGAAGGTGCTGCTACCCCCCCCAACCCCGGCCCCTCCTGGCCCTCCCTCAGGGCCTATGGATGGCCCCTCACTCAGGCTCAGGGGCCCTTCAGGAGAAAGGTGTCCCAGGCCAGCTCTTGGGGCACAGAAGCGGGGCTCGGTGGAGAAGGCCTCCCCGGAGCCCACCAGGTACGGGGCCCTGGCAGCAGGGCCCACGTCCATATGCTGCTGGTCGGCAAAGCGGGCTGGGCGGGGATGGCTGCCTCGGTCGCCATGGTAACCCCTCATGGCCTCAGCAAGGGCTCTTCATAGCGCTGGGGGCCAGGCCCCAGGAACCTCCTGGGAAAATAGGGAGCAATGGGATTAGGATCGAACAACAGGCCACTTGACCTGAAACTTTTATCAGGTATTCTTAGAACTGCTTAGGTAATGCATATCAGTTCGTTGTGGTTAATTGTACTGTCCTTACAGGCTTAAAAGTCGTACTAGACAAAGACACTCACAAGGGCACAAAGTACTATCACCATTCATCAAATGCTGCAAAGATGATAAATACTTATTCCCAAGAGGAAATGTCCTCAACCAAACGGGTTTTTTTTAAAAATCTTAGGTAAACAAAAGTAAAAAGATACCAATACAGACATAAAAACAATAGTCAAACATACGAGCCATCATGTGAACTAGCTTTTAACAAGCTGGTGTGAGGCAAATTGAGTCAGCACCACACCTGACTCATCCCTACCCAATCCCTACCATCCCTACCCAATTCCCCTGCTATGAAGAGCCAGGGCTCTGGGTCACAGCTCCCAGAAGCAATAACCAAAGAGAACATTGGACCCAAATCTACATATCCATCACGATTCTGTAGGATAACCCCTCCCCTTCCTTCCACACCCAGTTCCTTCCATCTGGCTGGAGGCTCATTCTCCCTCCCCTCCAGGGCTGAGACAGGAAGGGATAACCAGAGATGACTCCTCCCTCCTCTGCTGGGTTCCAAATATTCCCTGATGAAATTCCCCCCATGCCTTTTACTGCCACCCCCATTTCAGTGGAGGAGAGGTCATGAAGGGAGGAGAAACATAAAAGAGGAACACTGGCTATCCAGGCAGCATCTGAATCCTAAACTGGGGTTAGAACCCAGGAGTTCCTCCTCCCAGGAACAGTGGGCTGGCAGGGCAGGGAGGTGATGGAGGGAAAGCGTTGGAACCAGTGGCCCTGGCCCCCATCCCAGGCTTGCCAAGGCTACAGGACAGAGAGGTCAGCTCTCAGCAAGAACTGCCTCCAATCAGGACTCCAGAGCTGCCAGGACAGGAGCTACAGCAGGAGGGAGTGCCAGCAGGAGGGATGGGGACCAAGGAGCTGGCAGACGGCGCCCTCCCTCATCCCAGACCAGGCTCCTGGGCCATCTGCTGACTGTAGGAGATGACAGCCTCAAAGACTCCAGACAGCAGCCCCTCCAAGGCTCACCCTCCCCTCCTCCCCACTACGGCCTCCCCATACCCACCATGGTTCAAGCTTCTTCCAGATCCTGCTCACAGTTCATCTCTGAGCACTTGCCATGTACTGGGTACTGTGCATACTCAATGTTCTCTAATCCCCCTGAAATCCTATGTGTAGATGTTATCCACATCTACCCATGAGAAAATAGCTCAAAATGGTAAGGTCACAAAGCCGGTAAGTGGGTGAGTCACTTTGCATCAAGATTCAAACCCAGCTTATTTTGATTTCAGAACCCTATCCCCCAGACTCTCCTATCACTCACCATCTGGGGTGTCCCATCCTTGGTGTCAGGATCTCCACCGCCAGGCAGAATCCTAACTTCAGAAGGCTCAGGACCACTGGCTCCTAACCGGAAAGAAAAGGGTGGTAAGCAAAGAGGAAAAGAGATTCTCCCGGAGTCCTCAGAGGACCAGTCTCTGGCCTTGACAGTTTCCCTGCCCAACCCCCCAAGCCAGGACTGATTGGATCCCCCATGATGCAGAGCCTCTGGACCCCCAGGGAAATGAAGTTGGCTTCATTATGCAAATGCATGCAAATAAGCTTACAGGTTGGACTACCTCCAACTGCAGGTGTCTGTGTGATCTGTCCGTGGTGCTGAGCCACTGCATTTTCATTGCCCTCAAATATGATTCCATTCCACAAATATTTGTTGAGCAGCTACCATACCAAGACTCAGAGTGAGACATGAATAGAGGTGATTTAAGAGTGGTCCCTGTCATTAAGAGGCTTATAGTCTAACAGGGGGACCAACCTTTCACATGAGAGGGTTATTTTAGGTCCCTGTATTTTTGCATAAGCTGCTCACTCCTCCTAGAATCTACTTTCATCCACCCCCCAACACATTCCCCTGGCTAACACTTATTCAGATTAAGCTCCGCCTTCCCTTGAAGACTTTTCTGGGTTATGCCTCTCTATTGCGTTTTTAGAATACCCTGGGTTCCCCCATGAAAGCAACTATCACATTGCACTGAAATTGTCTGTTTCAGTTTCTGTCTCCCCAAGTAGAATCTGGTCTTCTGCAGAGTAGGAACCAAATTCTGTTTCTCACTGGATCTCCAGCACTCAGCTCGGGGCTTTGCCCAGAGAGGGTACCTAACAAATGTTCACTAAGTAGATGAATAAATGACCGTGCTGGAAAGAGTTTCCAAAATGTTAGGCCAGTTAAGATGAGGGCAAGAGCAGATCCAGTAGAGGGAAACCGAGGAAGACTTCCCAGAGAAGAGTTTGCTTGAGATGGAGAACAAGATGGCTGTGTGTAAGGGAGATGGAATTCCCAGTGAAGGCAAGAGCATGCACAAAGGCAGAGGAGGTGGGAAATAAGCAATTCTGAGGGGTGGGATGAGAGAGTTCCAGCAGACATTTGAGGTGTGGAGAACACTGGGAAGAGATGGGAGAGAGTCAGAAAGGAAGACGACTCTGAAGTTCGCAGCAGCCGTGACTGGAAGACTAATGATGCCATTGTTAGACACAGGGATGTCAGGAAGAAGAGCTAGCTTTGCGGGCATGATTCATAGTAGTGGAGGAGACACAGTCAGACAACAAGAAGAACTTCCTGACCCTGAGGGATGTGAGACAATGAGGAAGATTGTGAAGTCTCCTGGGAATCTTCCATAGAGGGGAGCGGAGGGCCTGTCCAGCCTCTGGCCCACCCTATGGCCTGAGCTGGAGAGGCTGTTGGTTACCCTGCCAGGAGGCGGAACTGGGGTAACCTTACAGATATCAACCGCCTATCTCCAGATGGCCATTCTTCTCCACCTTTACCCCTCTCTGGGGAAGCAGAGGGGACTTCAGACCAAAATGGCCTCTCAAGTAGTTATTGGAAAAGCACCGAGAAGCATCTCTCCACCTTGGAAAGATGCTTTGATAGCTTGGTCTTTCATCCATGGCACAGTCCTCCTCTTCCTGCCCCAAGCAGGACCCATGTTTGAGACTCACAGCACAAAAGGCCAGTTTGGCAGAAACCCAGACCACCCCGTTTGCTTTGTCTGTGGCCACATCAAGCCTGGGAATGTCCACACCAATGGTTTGGACATTCCCAGGTTTTCCCATGTCCCCCATCACTACACAGGTGCTGCTGCCAGCCACTGAGCCTTCATCAAGATCTTATCAAACTCAGTCTCTTTAGCATCAATCCATATTCTTCCCCACACCCGGAGGAGGGCATGGCAACCTACTCCAGTATTTTTGCTGGAGAATCCCACGGACAGAGGAGCCTGGCAGGCTCTAGTCCATAGGGTTGCAAAGAATCGAACACAACTGAAGCAACTTAGCACACACGCATGCACCGTGTTCCCCCAGCTCTAGTCTCAGAGGAGATGTGCCCTGTATTTATTTCTCTCCAGACAAAGCACTCCCAACTCCCTTTCCCATGTCCTACGGGGTAGTACTTGCTAGTGGAGAAAAAGCACAAACCCTGACACCACAAACCCTCAGACCACCCTGAGACCTGGTGACCCACCCTCTCGAAGCCTAATGATACCTGCTCACCTATCTCCAAGGATTTTAGTATCAAGTGATACAACGTACATGAAACCACGCTATAAACTCTAAAGATTAAGCAATATAGTCCCCCATGTGAAGCCCTCATTCTGGATTTCCAAAATCCCCAATGTCCAAATACTACACAAAACAATCAAATTCAAATTACTGAGAGAAAAGGAAGCTATCCGATTTCTGGATTTCTTAAAGAGATGATTTAATTGATATAGATTTAATTATATAAACTTCCTCCTATATCTCACGATTACCATCACATTCCTTCTGCTGCCCCCCCATTACTAAACATAATCAATAAGAAGGAAAAACAAGCAAGGAGGGGACTAATAATTCAATCCATCACCATGTCCTATGGATTTTGTTTCCTAAAAATAGATCTGCTCACTTATTTCCATATCTACCAAATCACTGTGGGCCGACTGGCCAAAACTCATTCTCAACTTCCTTTCCCCTTTCCCAGACTCCCTTGTACCTAGAAGTCACATGATTCACATTTCGATAATAATATATACATAAAAAAATCTGACGAGAGTCTCTGGGAAAGATTTTGCCTTTATAATAAAAGGGGCAGGACTCGCCAGTACCATCCTTCCTTTCTTTTCAGCTTGAATACAATCACAATGCCTGGACCCAGGGCAGCTGTCTTGCCACCATGAGAGCAAGGCATAGAGAATCACAGAAATGCCGGCCCTGGAGTCATCGAGCCAGGGAACCAACAGAAGCAGTCGCCTTCCTCCAGGCCTAAACGCAGGAAGGAATAAAGTCCTCTTTATTTAAACCGCTGTTGGCCAGATTTTCTGTATTTGCAGCAGAAAGCGCTGCTACCTAATCTAACTACCTCAGAACATCATCTCCTGCCTGGATGTCTGCATAAGCCTCCTAAATGGTCTCCCTGCCTCCATTCTTACCCAGTTCCCCTCCAAATGGTCATTTGGAAACACAAATCTGATCATGTCACTTCCCTGCTTAAAACTCTTCACTGGCTTATTGATGTTCTTAGGATAAAATGCCTTAACCCATCCAACAAGGCCTGCAGGCTCTGGCCCTTCCTGGGCTTCCAAAATCCTCTCACAACACGCTCCCCACTTGCTTCCTCTGCTCCAGCCAGGCTGGTCTTTTGCAGTCCCACAATCCCTCCCATCAAGGGGCCTATTTCCCTCCCATCTGGAAAGCTTTTCCCATCCACCTCTGCCTTGCTAACTCCTACACACCCTTCAGATCTCAGCCCAGTTGTTGCTTCCTCAGGGAAGCTTTCTCTGGCCTCCCTGACTAGGTCAGATCCCCCTGCTGTTTGCTCTCAAGGCACTGTGTACCTCTATAGCTCTTCTATCATTACCATTTTCAATTTGTGTGATTCAGAAATTGTCTGTCTCTCCCATTAGAAGGTAAGCTCCGTGAAAGTGCAGGAATTCCATCCATCTTATTCACTGCATTATCTCCCCCATTCCTAGAACAATGCTTGGCAGATGGCATGTGTTGGGAAAGTGGATGCAAACCTACAAAGAACAAGATCCATTCACTTATGACATTTTAACTGCCTCCTTGGAAAAGTCCCTGATGCTGGGAAAGATTGCAGGCAAAAGGAGAAGGGGGCGGCAAAGGATGAGATGGGTTAGATGGGATCACCAATTCAATGGGCATGAACTTGAGCAAACTCCAGAAGACGGAGGAGGACAGGGGAGCCTGGCGTACTGCAGTCCATGGGGTCGCAAAGAGTCGGACATGACTGAGCAACTGAACAACAACAACAGAAATGCCAAGGGATAGATATTACCCCACCCCCCAATTTGCAGGAGAAGAAACTGAGGCTGGGAGGGCCTAACAGACAGTCCCAAGGCTACACAGTTGGTGGCAAACCCAGAAGTGAAACCCAGCATAGCCTCACTCCAATGCCTTAGCTTTTCTCCTTCCCGTGCTGCTGCCCAGGGAAGCCAAACTGATTAAACACCATTCTGAAGGAACGTAGTAATGGATTTGTTTTTTTAAAAAAGGGAAACACAAAACTAAGAACCTCACACATACCACACTCTTCAGAGGTAACCAGAGTGTGGTTTAGCCCTTTCCCCTGTGTGGTGAGTACTGAATTTGTCCCAAGTCCAAGGTCAAACGAGTAGAGAATAGAGGAGGCTCCCTGAAGCCCTCAGACAACTCTGGGTGCTGGTGTTACTTTCCCCCATTATATGGCACCAAAGCGTCTACCTACTTCCCCAGGACACAGCGAGCTGCCCAGGGGGTGAACCTCTGGGCCCAGGGAAGCAGCCACTCTTGCGATCGCCTGTGGCTGGGAAATAGGCGGGTGAAGGAGGCTAGGAGGGTGCCGTGTGTGACACATTCTCTGATGCAACTCACATCTTTCTGGGATTGGAAGAAGTGGCACACATGCCGTCACCAAGAAATTACCCAATTTAGCACCAACTACACAATCCAGCAATTAGTTTCTTAAACCGGAACTTGCTGGGGCTGCCAGGCTGGCGGGGTTGTTGTTACAAATCTCACTGGGAAACCAGCTGTGTAATTCGCCAGGAGGTTGTCACTGCCCCAAGCAATTACCTTCCAGAAAAAGAATGGAAAATGGAGGAAGGAAAAGGGCTGCAGAGGAAAAGAGTCACGGTGCTTTCTTTTCCTCTCCCCCAGGGCCCTGCTTGGTCAAGCCAGCTGATTTTCCTTTCTTGAGACCTAGGTGACTCCTGGATTTCCTGCATCAAAGTAGTTCCTGGTATAGCCTCTGCTGTCAGACTCTCTGGGTTCAAATCCCTTTCCATTCACTCGCTAGCTGTATGTACCTGGGCAGATGGTTCGCCTCGCTCAGCCTATTTTCTCTTTGTACAATTAGAGTTATCAGAAAGCTATGAAGGCTGTGAGGGTCAACCAGGTAAAGCATATAATACTGTGCCTGGCACATGGTGAATCCTCAATAAAGCAGCAGTAGGTATTTGTATTTTCATTTTTTAAACTTCCTCCATGGGTTTACAGTGTAACCTTGAGTAGGTCACTTAATCTCTCTGGGACAACTGTATAAGACCAAAAGTATTCTACAGAAAAAAAAAAAAAAAAACCAGTTCTGAGACTTCCCTGGTGGTCCAGTGACTAAGATTCCTCACTTCCAGTGCGGGTGGCCCAGGGTCAATCCTTGGTCAGGGAACTAGATCCCACATGCCACAATTAAGAGTTCCCATGCTGCAACTAAAAAAGCTCTGCATGCTGCAAGTGAGACCTCGTGCAGTCAAATAATTAAATACATATTTAAAAAAAAAGAAAAAGGCAGTTCTTCCTCAAAATCATCCACACCTGCACCCTCAAGGATCAAGGAGCCTTTGACAAAGGCCAGTGTCTCAGAGGTGAACACAAAGTGATGATTTGGGTTAAAGATTTCAAAAAAGCAAGTATTAACTGCTTCATGCCTTCCCCCAAGAAGCTGTCTGGAAGAGGTACACACTGGACATGATGGTCCAGATGGCAGCAAAGGGTACGGTTGCTCTCTGGCTGGGGATCAGCCTTCTCTAGTCCCCTCACACTGAGCCTCTGAGGTCATCCACATACCAGTTCCAATACAGCAGAACTTACAGCAACTTAGGCCTGGAACTCATCTCACTGCTGTAGGCCTGGGCTCTTCCATGGCTGTGGGTGGAGGACCTCAGAGCTTCAGGCTTTCTTCTCCTTCCCTGGGTCAGCCTAACCAGAATGCCCAGAATTCTGCCTCAGTTTCCCTTTCCAGTCCTCCTCCACCCCCTATCCTGACAGCAGCTTGGAGGCTGAGGCTGTTTTGTCCACTGTGAAGGGGCCAGCTACTGGGGAGCCCTGACACAGAGCTTCTGACCTGTACCCCATGCTCACTGATGGGCCTTCCTCCTCTGGCCCCCCACCTTCTCCTGCATCCAGGGCTGTCTGAGCCCCCTTGACCATTTCAGCACTGGCTTTGTTCCGCTCTCTTGGGCAGGATCTCTGCTGCTGGGCTGGTTTCCTCGCCCCTGGCCTCTCTTCACCTCACTCCCCAGATTTGTCGCTGAAGACTCCGCATGGCTTCTGCCCAACCTCCACCCTTTGGACCCGAGAAAAACGTTCTCTTCCCCTCACTGCCCCAAAAAGTGGAAAGAAGGAAGGGTGAACAGAATAAGAGGGAGGGTTGGGATCTTTTTCATTCACTTTTATTACTTTATTTAATGAACTCCTCCTGGGGGTTTAGGGTAGGAATTTTACAGAAAATGGGCTTACTGCTCCAAAACACTTGTGACACGGGAAGATCCAAAGGCTAAATCCATCTCCTGACCCATCGGACAGTGCTCAGCCTGTGAATAACCCATACTACCTATAATCTCTTTGAAAATCCCACCTCAGGGGGCTTTATACTTGATGTTCTCTCTGCTGGAACACTCTGCCCCAGATATTCCCATGGCTTCTTCTGTCTGATCTTTCAGGTCTCAGCTCCGAGAAGCCTTCCCTGACCACTCACTAGCTGAAGTCGAGCTCCCTCCCCCAGGAATGCTCCACATCACCTGTTTCCATTGCCTTCATAGGGCTATCGCTCTTTGAAATTATTTTCTTTATCTAGCCCATGTTTATAGTATGTCTCCCCATAGCAGAATAAAAGCCCCAGCGGGGCAGGGACTTTGTCTGTCACGTGCTGTGGTACTCTGAGTGTCTAGAACAATGCCTGGCATGAACAGGTGTTCAGAAAGTATCAAGTGTATGGCTGCATGTCTTCACTTTCCACTCTATTCCTGTGCCCAACAGCCCACAGACAGGACCTCCACTCCTTTCCCCCTAAGGGCTCTGGAGAGCCTCTGGAGGGTGTGGTATTAGAAATCCCACCACCAAACCCAGCCCTGCTCATCATGTTTATCTAGCCCCTCTCAACTAGCAGGTAAGGATAGTCCTTTTTCAGCCACGTCTGGGGCTCTCCAGATGTGCCCCCTTTGCCTTCAAGGAAGGCAGTGAGGGGGAAGAGGAGGGGAATCTCCCAGCCCCAAATTGCTCTCTTCCTCCAGACAATCTGGGCTCCAGCTCCTCTCCCAGCAGAAGCCACGTGGCCAAGAGGTGCCAGAAGCAAAGTTCAGGCTTTTTCAGGGCTGTCAAAGGCAACAAGCGATACAGTTCAGGCTGCTCAGTCTCACGCCTCACCCCCTAGCCGCAGCATCAACTGCTTTGGGCCCATTCTTCCCTTTTTGTCAACTGATCAGTCCTCAGGAGGGTCTGCCTGCCTATGCTCCCCCTTCTACCTGCCTGTTTTGGGGAAGACATCCCAGTCCACCACTGAGAGACAGACCACCAGGATTAGAATCCTATAGGACCCTGGTCAGGGATAGCTAGCGAGACAGCCTGTGGGTCCTGGGCCTCCAGGGTCCACCGGTTACTAGACATGAAGCCTTAAGGAAGTCTCTGGACCTCCCCCTCTAGTTCAGTGTCTTCACTTTTCAAATGGGAGCAAGCATAGGTCCCTTCTCACCACAATGTCATGAGTATTAAGGTCATGCAGGTAAAACAGCACAGCGCTGAGAGTTAGCTCCTGACAACCAGGGAGAAACTGCGAGAACCAGTGAGATTTGGAAGCAGGGCCTTTGAGAGGATTTCTCAGCCTCCAGCAGAGGCTGGAGCCACACCTGACTCAGATCTGGACCAGGGGTCCACAACTGAAAACTCACTTGTTCCATGTTTCACCCAGGACCTTCTGTTTGCCTGGGTTCTTTTTGAAGACCTCCCACCCCTGGAGATGCTGAAGACAGCAGAGCAGCCCCAGTGGTCAAAGATGATGGCATCTGAGGGAACCAGAGGCCCTTGATCTGTAGACCCCAACAACTCCTGCAGCCAGGGCTAGTGGTCTCTCTTCCAGCTCCAAGGATCTGGGAGGGCAAGTCCAGAGTGACGTTTTGCTGGGTATTGTGAAGACAATCATCTGCTTCCAACCATTTTCTCTCAGCCTACCTGCATGACCACGGGTCTCAATTCTGTCATCTGTAAAGCAGGGCTAACAAAACCTACCTCCTAAGTTGCAGCAATGAGTACTCAAGTTGATCCGTCCAAGGCAACTAGCACATATGTTTCCACATGTTGGCTACTTCTGACTTCAGCACCTTAGTGTCTTCTTTTATTTGTATGTGTTTGGTGGGACTTGGGCTGTTGCTGCCCTGGGCTCCAGAATGCTGCCAGCCTTGAGCCTGCTATCAGAAAACAACAGGCAGAATCCCCAGTCTATGGCAAGGGTCCACTGGGCAGCAGTTTCTCAGCCAGGTCAGGCCTGTGGCCTGTCCTACTCCCTGGCCCACAGGTCTTGTTCCCTCACGAAGCCTGCCTCCTGGGCTGGCACACTGCCCTGCAGGCTCTCTGTGTGAGTTGGGACAGGGGCTGCCTGCTGTCTCCTCCAGGCCTCTCCCACAGAGGATTCAAGCACAGAGCTGGGTCCCATGAGGGCTGGCTGGTTGGTTAACAGCCAGGTTCATGAGGTGGCACCTCTCACTCCTCAGCTCTGCCTGGTCCTCCCCCAGCATCCAGGGTATCTTAACCTCTGCTCTCTTCTCTAGATTCCTGGGCTTAGCAGGAGCCAGGACCACAACAGGAGAGAGAATGGGGAGAGGAGTCAGCACAGACTGTAGGATTCTTCCATATGGAAAGCCTGTCCCCCTACCTTTGCCTCTGATGCAGTTCAGGCACCCTCTCTTCCAAGAAACCTCACCTAAGCTTGCCCACCTTATCAACCCCAGGGCATAGCAGTCGCTACCTTCTCTAAGGTCCCATACTTCAACACAGTAGGATAAAAATGTGTATGCAGGGTGTGAGCTCCTTAAAAACCAGGATCCATCTGCTTTATCTCTGTATAAACAAAATCTGGCATAGACTAGATGCTCAGTAAGTTCAGGTTAGTAATTGAGCCATTGAGAAGTAGTACCCATCTGCTGGGGCATAGAAATAGGGTGAGAAATGGGAGAAGGCATGAGGGAAATGACTCCCTGCAGCTGGACCAGAACTCTGCAGCAGACAGGGCTGGTCCAGTATGATGTGGGTTTCCTGAAGAGCTGGGAGTATCCTGTCCAGGGAGGCATATAAGCGGAGATTGGAGAACCACCTTGGAGGATGGTATAGGATGCACTGAAGCACAGAACACATTTCAGATCACACAACCTCTGGCACCTTTCAACTCCAAAGCCTAAGGCTCAGCTCACTGAATGTCTACAACTGAGCAGGCACTGTGTCAAGTGCTGAGTGTACTTTTTTGTGTAGTCCTCAAAACCATCCTTTGCAGTAGGTGCCATTATTACTCCCATTTTACAGATGAGGAGATTGAGGCTGAGAAATGTAAAAATTGCCCAAAGTCACACAGGTGGTAGAGGATTTGAATATGGATCTGGTCCTGGCCTGACACTCTCAACCACTAGGAGATCAAGCCCTGGCACGTCTGAAGGAGCATCTCTCTGACCAAACTGGTCTGATGAGATCACCAAGTGGACTCCCAGTGTGCCCTGACTCATCACTCAGCCTCAGGAAATCTCCACCCTCGCCATCCCTCCCCTTGCACATGGGCATCCATGGCCCCAAGAATGTTTATTCACAATTTAACACGCGTGTTCTCCAGAGGCAGCTTACACAGCCATGCAGACTCATCCAACACAACTCACATGGCATTTGTCCTCAAATAACTAGTCACTGTCACATAATGTGCACACATACATACAGACTTGTTCCCACAAGGGTTCACATATGTGCATTTTCATCCAAAGGACATGGATGCTTGTGCACACGGAAGCTTCACAGACACAAAACCTCACATACATATTCACGTTTATCCCCATACAACATATCCATGTTCATCTCACATCGCTTAAGCACCCACGTCTGCTCAATGTCATACATCAAATCCTCCCCCAACAAGAACTTTATCCATTGTTCCCAGATCTAATACTGGGCCCAGGTGAGCAATGATGCTGCCTCCCTCTGGGGTTGGCCAGGCAGCCCTAAGATGGGGAGATGGCTCAGCCTGCCTGTGATGGATGGAATTAATCTACTGAGCTGGAGAAACTAAATAATTAAATCCCTAATCACCCCCCAAGCCAGCCCAAGCCAATATAGCTGAGGGAGGGAGGGGGCTCTCAGGCCCAGACCAATATCCTAGAGAGGAGGAGGGGCTTGGGAAGAGAGGCCTAGACAGAACCCTCTAGGAGGGTTCTTTAGAAGGCAGACAAGCAGCCATGGTTCTCCAGGGCTGCCAGCCCTCCCTTTCCATGTGAAAATGGAGCAGCTTGGGAAGATGGCCCATCAGCACCCACTCATACAGAATGAGAGGGGGGTATGACCTTCTCCCACCAGCCCCAGAGCCCTTCCTGTCTCTCCAGGGTGTGGATCTTAGGAGAGTGAGGGGATGGGGGACAGAACACTCAAAGTGCCCAGGACCATCGTCATCCATGGTGATCGACTGCCCAAAGGGGCACTGATGCAGAATCAGTCAGGCCCCGGCCACCCCTGGAACAGGCCCTTCCCCAGCCTGGCGCAGAGGGCGGGGAAGGGCCCTCCACACAGGTGCGGCCTGCTTCCCTCAGGAAGAGGGGCCAGCACGTGACTAACAGGCTGAGGAAGGAGCAGAGGCCTGGGCAGGGGGGCTCAGGGAACGAGCCTGGGAACAGGCCCCAGTCTGATTGGCTGAAAAGTGGGTCATTTTCCTTTTGAAAAATAGGGAGAAAATGGAGAAGTAGGTCGGGCTCTCATCCCCTCAGCCCCAGGCACCATCCCTTGTGGGGTGGGGCGAGAAGGAGAGGTCGGCACCTGCCAAAGCTCCCCCTCCCACCCAGGACCCCACTGGGGCCCCCGGTACAGGAGGCCGAGGTCATCATCACTCAGGACGCCCAAGGACATGCATCCTCTGAAGTCAGGCCGGGAGCACAAGTCTCACCCTACGCTGGGGGCCCTGGGTCCAACTGGAGGGGTCGGGGGGCGCTCAGGCAGGCAGGACCTAGAGGAGCCCCCTCCCATCCTCCTGTCTGTGTGGTGTCTCCTCGCCTCTCTTCTCCCTTTCTTCAACGTCCACGTGGGCAGAGTCGTTGCCATGACACCGCGGGCAGGTGGGCGGCTCTGGCGGCTGTCTCGGCCCAACCCCCATGCTCAGAGCCCAGGTGGGAGGGGAGCGGCGGCAGCGCCCCCGCCCCTGGTCCAGAGGCGAGCAGAGATTGGCAGAAGGCCCCTGTCACACACCCCAGAAGCCCTACGGGTCTCTAGCTCTTGGAAAGGAAGCAACCCAGATGCAGGCTTGGGGGTCTCGGGGAAGAGCTCTCAAAGAGGACTTGAGGCCTTCATCCCCGCCCATCCCCGGCCCCTAGGAGTCAGTGGGCGGCGCCGGAGGGGCTGCCCCACGCTCCCACCTCTTCCTCCGTTTCTCACCCGCCGGCCTCTAAGCTTCCCCCAGGTACTAAGTTTCCGTCGCTTCACCCTAGACGCTGAATGGACCTGCCTGAGGGCTAACCTCAGTGCCTCTTTCTGCAACCGAAGCTCAAGTCTCCCTGCTCTCTCCTTAGGGAGGATATCAGACCAAGCTGAGACTCTCAGAGAGACTCCTCCCCTACCACCAAACCCCCAGTCTGTCCTAGAAATTGGCTCTCCATTCCTTGGGTGTCCCCATATCCCTGAACTCGCACACCCTGGGGCAGGCGGGAACCGCTCACTCCGAAATCCATACTTGCGGTCACAGCAGCCACCCTACTAGGAAAAAGGACCAGAGAGGAGCAGGGAGAGGAGGAGGGACGGGGAAAGATGGGGGCCACCCAGTGGATGCCCTCTGAGGATGCTGTCCTGCCTCCCACCACATCTGGCCTCAGGAAGTCTGGGCCCAGCCAAAGGTCGCTGCCTCTGAGCACCCCTCTCAGGGTCCACGTGCCTCCCCCACTTGTCTCTAAGTCTCTGTGACTCTGATGTCTGAAGACCCTTTCCCCTGCTCAGGACCCAGGACCCTACCCTTGTTTGCTGAGGCAGAAGCCCTGCTGCTGCTGCTGCTGCTGCTGCTGCTGCTGCTGCTAAGTCGCTTCAGTCGTGTCAGACTCTGTGCGACCCCATAGACGGCAGAACCTGCCTGGCAGTCCTTTGAGCCTGGTTGACAGAGGCAGGCAGATGTGTGGAGAGCATCATCCAGGGTTAGCTGGAGGGTGTCCAGCTTGTCACTCAGTGCTCATGGCATCCATACTATATTAACATATAAAGACGTTTTTACTTTCTCCCTTAGCTTTCTTTGACTACGACAGTAGATATGACTGGCTAAACTGTAATACGTGTGCACACGTGGGCCTACGTGTGCATGTGCATGCATGCGTGTGTCGTGTACACTGTGTCTCCCTTTCGCCACCTCCACTCCTGATGTTCCCCATCAGGCTGCCCTCACCCTAAATTTCCACCAAAGCTCTTCCAGCCAGTTCCTAACTGGTCTCCCCACCTTGTATCTCGGCCCGGCCCGATCCACTCTCCTCACTGCCTGCCACTGTGATGTACCTAAGATCTGTGTGTAGTGGGTGCCTCTGAGCCAGGCACTTCTCGGAACACAGTGGGTGCCGAAGCAACACCAGATCTCTTCATGCTCCATTCTCATGAAGTTTATATCCTAGTGGAAAAGGAGATGCTGAGCAAATGCATGAAATAATGGAGGTGGTAAGTGCTGAAATTTTTTTCTTGAGGTGAGAGGACAGCATGACAAGGGGGCTATTTAAGATAGACTGTGGGGGAGGCCTCTCCAAAAAAGTGACTTTTGAGCGAAGACTTGAATCAAATGATGGAGTAAGTCACGCGGGTACCTGGGGGGAGAGCGCTTCAGGCTGAGGGGAAAGCAGCAGCCCTGAGATGAGGCTGTGCTCAGCTCAGCATCTTTGTGGAACCGAAAGGAAGCACTTGCAGGGAAGGAACTTGAAATCAGGAAGGTCACCAGAGGCTACTTTACACACAGCACTTCTGTCACTCAGGACCTACTAAGCAAGCACTCAGGATTTCACTCTGAGTGAGATGGAAAGCCATGGGAAAGGCATGATTCTGCTTCCCCACTGGCTCAGACGGTGAAGAATCTGCCTGCAATGCAGGAGACCTGGGTTCAATCCCTGGGTCAGGAAGATCCCCTAGAGAAGGGAATAGCTATCTACTCCAGTATTCTCACCTGGAGAAGTCCATGGACAGAGGAGCCTGGCAGGCTACAGTCTATGGGGTCGTAAAGAATCCAACATGACTGAGCAACTAACACTGTCTTAGGCTGGCTGCTTTCATGGGAAAGCTCTCTGGAGGAGGGGCTGGCAAGGGAGGAGGTAGGGAGACCAGTTGGGACATTTCCTGTCACTGAAACACCTTTCCCTAAAGTTGCCCACCTGGTGAATAGCTGTTCAAGCCTTGGCTCAATGGCCTCCTCTTCTATGGATCCTTTACTGAGGCCCTCCCTTTCACACTCCGGAACTGACCAAGCCCTCCACAGACTGCCCCCACTCCTTAGCCCCCATGAATACATCTGTCCTCCTGCTTTCCTGAACACTCTCCTTTCTTGGATCCAGGTCTAGACTGTAAGTTACCTGAGGTCGAGGACCATTCCCAGTGTCCGGCACAGTACATGGCTCAACACAGGCATGAGACAAACACTGGCTGAATGAATGGATGAATGTGAGGCACATGTGGTAGAAGAGGGACTCTTCGTAAGCTGTGGTTAACCTGGGTGAGTGAGGTCATGGGTTGCCATCGGGCCAATGTTAGGACACACATGCACGTCAATTTGCTTCAATCATGCTTTACTGTTTGCGACCCATGGACTGTAGCCCCCCAGGCTCCTCTGTCCATGGTATTCCCCAGGCAAGAATACTGAAGTAGGTTGCCATGCCCTTGTCCAGGGAATGTTCCTGACCCAGGGATCGAACCTGCATCTCTTAAGTCACCTGAATTCTTTACTACTAGCACCACCTGGGAAGCTCAGTTTTAGCAAACACCTCCATATTTAGTAAGTGCATACATATTTTGCATACTCTGTCTATATACATATGAGCATTAGCATGTATGTTTACATCAACAAATCCCTCTTTTGGTAGGTATATTCCTGTAGATTTTTTCATATGTACACATTAGAAAGTGCATTTATGTTGAGTTATGCATATTAAGGCAAAGACAAGTGATGTACACATATACATCTACACAAACACATATACATGTGTGCACAGGCTGATACACACACGTGGACCTCCATAAAATCCCTGCCCCTTTCATCCACTGAGCCCAGACTGTCCTGTTTGATTCTTGAAACCTCAGTAGTAATGTTCACGTTCAAGTTCTCAAACTCTTTCTCCGTATACACTCCTGGGCACCATAGCATTTGATCAGCCTTGAGCTCAGCTCCCTTACTCAGCTGTCCCCAAGGCCTAAACAGGTTTCTCCTCTGCAAACTTCCTTCATACGGATGGTGGTGGGGAAGAGTGAGGCCCCATGAAAGATAATTTGAGAGACCTCAAGGAGCCTGATTTTTGGAGAAGAGCTACAGGCATCAGAGTGGATCGAGTTCAAGCATGTGTGAAAACAACTTTTGAACGGCCCCAGTGTTCAGTCAGAATCTCTCTCTTTCATCCTTTCTGTCACATCTATTCACGCGGATGACAACTTATATACGTATATTCATATGCTGTTAATTCATGTGCTGCCACGTACATGCTCACGTGCACACTTACACTGACATATACATACGGTTGAGTGAGCACCCCACCCCCACAGGTTTAATTAGGTAATTGCCTTTATAGTCACATGTATACCCTGATGCATACATAGACTCCTACATATCTATACACATGTGTCTATGCAAACTCACAAATGTGTTCGTACACATTCATACAGCACTCTCACACTTACGTATGGACATATACGCAGTCACATACACACTCACAGGCAGAAATACACATGCACAGGCACCGGAAGAGCAGAAACACCCAGCCTCTCCTCTGGCTTTTCTATCCTATGCACAAAGCCGGAAGTCCATCTTCTCTCCAAGTGACACCACAAGCTTGCATTTGCTCTCTCCTCTTGCCAGTCTCCTAGTTCTTTCTGGAAAGTTGTTCGTATTATCAATAAGATATGCCCTACTCCTGGACATACTCCATTTCTACCCACTCACAGAAAAAAAAAAAAAATGTCATTCCAAAAAAGGGCTTTGTTATCCACTTGTCTCATGCCTGGAATAATCAGTATTTCCACAGACAACCTGGGAGGCAGGGAACATGAAGCAAGTGCACCTCAGACTAGGAGCACCTTTTTCTACCCAAAAGGCAGCCCTCACTCCCATATATCTAAAACTTTTTAATTCTAAAAGGAGAAATGAAGGGAAAATATTAAGGCCAGGGTTCTTCCTCCCAGCCCCTCTGGGTATGGCCCACAGCTCCCAGATTCCAAAACAGCTATTGGGGCAGAGAAAAGAACAGTACAAACATTGTCTCTGGGCACTAAAACTTCTTGGAATACCTCTCTTCTTCCCTAGAGGGCAGCTTCATGATGTCCGGTGAAACCCTCCCACCCCTGGAGGCTTAAAAATGTAAAGAGTGGGGGTAACCTGGGCTCACAAGACTAAAAGAAGCAACTATTTAGAGAGCAGGAGCTGGTTAGGGAGCAGGGAAGCAAACTGAAGACCCCTCCCAGCAGGAAAGCAGCTGCTGGAACACTAGATCGTGAATGTAGCAAGACTCTCCAAGGGGCCAGGGAGAAGGGGGTGGACATCCAACATTCCGTGTGGGGGTGGAGGGGTGACTGCTTCAGGCAGTAGCAGCAGCTCCAAAGTAAAGTCTTATCAAAGCTGTTATGTAACCAAGAGAGCTGAGTAGAGCACAAACACCTCCCCTCCCCAAACAGGCACCCACACCCACACCCACCACCTCCCAGCACCCACAGCACAGGAAAACTCAGCTCCTCCCAAGCAACCAGAGAAGAATCATCTTGACGAGTTACAGGAAAAACATGATGGGTGAGGGGCTCCTTATTAACCAGAAGTCACATCTGGAAAGGTTAGAACTGGTTCCGTTTGGGGTCCCTAACTGCCTCCCCTTTTTTCTTGAAC
The DNA here is from genome assembly GCF_055505025.1 of Bos grunniens. Lineage (NCBI taxonomy): Eukaryota > Metazoa > Chordata > Mammalia > Artiodactyla > Bovidae > Bos > Bos grunniens. The sequence goes on from NC_141167.1 coordinate 10,621,814, forward strand.
TCCCTGCCACATCCATTTTTTGCCCAGCATCCAGAAACTTTCTCCTTCCTCTCCCCTCAAGAAGGATGCCATTTGAATATTTGATTGTTCTCCTGGGGATGGGAGGTGAAGCTGCCATCATCCACTCCTGCCTGTTGTTCCCCCCCAGTCTCATCTGCATGTCCTGACATTTGGCTCTCATCCCCCTGGGATGACAAGAGAAGGGACCCAGAGAAATAAATCCTTGCTCTATTCCCTTCAGATTTACAAAGATGGAGCATAAGAACCCAGAAAACTGAGATGATCCTGACCCTAAGTTAGTGGGGAAAAGATTTACAAAGAAGATGAGGATTGAAATCCAGAACCCCAATCCCCCAATTTGAGTAGTTTTTTTCTCCCCCATATTTTCCTCTTTTCCCATTGCCCCATCGCTAGTAGCCTCCTCCTTCTCTGCTCCATGGCACTGAACAACCCCACCCACTCCTTGAGTCCTTTGCTTGGAAACCTTCCTCCCCAACAAAAGTCTCTCTCAAATGCTGCTCTGAGCTGTGGCTGGGCTGGGCAAAACATGAGACAGTCTTGCAGAGTATTTCACTGCCTCTTTCCCGAATTCAAAAGTATAATGGGCAGGGGTATGCTACATGGTATAATTACCCAGAACTCCTGAGCTCTACCCAACCCAGGCCTAAACCGGCAAAACCTGAACCCTCTTTAATTCAGATCTGCCTTGAGCCTGAACTTCTGGGACCCAGTAGGAGAAAGGCTGATGTCAGTACCCCCAAGCTTATTGCACTAAAAACTATCCAGGAGAAGAGAGCTCACAGCAGAAACATAATCATCTAGCCATACCCGCACACTAACCATATGGTAGTTTTAGAAAGGGGAGGAGGAACTGAAACAGGAAAAGAGGGGTCCCTTTCCCAAATACTATTAAGAACAGTGAGGCCTAAGGCCAGAGGAAGGACCCCAAAATCTATCTGTCCATCCAAGGACTCTGTCCTTGGAAAGTGGGTCATTTGGAAGAATTTTTCTAGTGAGCCCTCAACTCTGCCCATCACCGGTCCCCCAGTGCAGCCCCATTCAATACTCAGGACAGTTCCAAAGCAGCAAATCCTACCGAGTCAAATTCAGCACCTGGGACAGCTCCCAGCCACTCTGTGGCCCCATTGCCAGAAAGGCAGGATGCCAGAAACGAAAGGCTTACCCCACTATACACCCTCTTTAGTACAGAAGCCCCTCTCCCATGCCCCTCCCACACTCGCTCCCATCCACCGGAGGCACCTGGTACTCCTCCTTTCTCTCTGTGTCCAAAGAAAGGAAAGAAACCCAGACACGAGACTTCCCTGAATGAGCCTAGAGAGAGGACCCCACCCACCTCCTTTCAGCCCTGAGCCTCTCAACGCCACTCACAGCTGGTTCTAAAACCACTTTCCTTCTCAACCACCACCCCCAAAAATAAAAGAAATACTCACGTGGGGGCTCCCAGCCCTGCAGGCAGATGTGGTGGGGGGAGGCAGAGACAGGTAGCTCCCCACACCCTGTTCTGAGCCCCCTTTCTGAAAGAGCCAGCTCCCATCTGGACTGGGGGGAGGAAAGATATGTGGAAGCACTGAGTGAGGGGAGGGGAGAAGGAAGAGGGGAGGAGGCAAGAGCGGGGGACTGCAGGGTGGGGATGTCAGGATAGGGGCGAGGGAATCCTTTTTAATTTCATTCTCTCCCCATGTCTACATCAGCCTTGCAGGCTCAGCTCTTTAATATTTACACACAGGAAGAGGAGAGGATGAGAAAGAACAGAGAGTGAGGAGGGCAGGGGATACCTGAGCTCAAAGGGGATAGAGGCAGGAGCCTTGGAGAGCTGGGTGCTCACACCATCCCCAGGTCATTTCCATTCTGAGCTCTTGACTGGAAGGAAGAAGGAACTCTGGGACCATTCTGTCCCTTTGTTAACAAGACACTTTGAAACAGCATCAGAAAAAGATCAGATCCCCACCCACATACCTGGACACCCCCACAAACCCAGATTTCTTGGGTGCCTTATGTTCAGATGGTAGAGGCAGTATTCATGCACAAGCATGTTCTGATGCTTGGAGGCATGTTTGCATGTGGGCTGCTGTGTAAAGGTACATGAACATGTCAGCTAGCATGTACAGGTTTCTACAAGTATGTTTTCAGGATATGCACATGTAACAGCCCCTGCAATCATATGCAAACTTATATAATCATATGTGTAAACCAGTCCCCAAGCAACCTCCCCACAGCTCCCCAGCTACAGTCCCAAGGACAAGGCCACCCACCTCCCCAGACTCCCTTATTCACAGGCCCCTCCCTCAAAGCCTCACTTTTTCTTTCTGTGACATGGGGAGAAGGGATGGTGGGAAGGCATGCTGCATTTGAGCCCAGGGACTTGACAAGTTATTAGCAACGATGAGCTGGCAGCTCGTTACCATAACGATGTTGCCACCACCTCACCCCAGCTCAAACCCAGACTCCCCAGACAGCAGGAGGCCCGCTGAGCCAGCAGCCTTCAGACTGGGGGGCTGGGGGGGGGAAGAGGGAATCAAGACATAGCGCTTGTAGAGTGGAGGGTACGCAGCTGTTCTTCCACCCCCCACTGAGAGACAAAGCTTTGAATCTACCAAGTGGGAATGACATCAGACTCTGGAAAGGTTTCCTGACCATGGGGCTGGTAAGATACTGGAAGGGGTCTGTAGAAGTCCCTCTAGACAAAAGCTTCTGTTGTCATTTGCTCCTCTGTCCCCTCACTCAAAAGAATCTCTTCTACTGATATTAGTAGATTACTAGAAAAAACGAACAAATAGGAGGCTCTTCTATGAATTTTGATTTTCCCACCTATAAAATGGGAACACTTTTCTTTATCATTTACCCGAGACTCTGGGAAAGTTTAATCAGAAAGAGTTTAAGAGTAACCACAAACCCTCCAAAATCAGACAAGCCCCAGAAGCTTCTCTACCTAACTGGAACCTATAAACCTATAAAATAAGGAACTATCAGGCCAAAAAAATGCATCAGAAACTGGATGGTATGAAGCAAAATGGAGCTCAGCCAGCCCAGGTTCCAACATCAACTGGAGAGAGATGATGTGAGCTGCCAGGTAGCAGCCAGCTGCTGCCACAGAAGAAAGTCTGGGAGTCTGGCCTGCAGCAGTTTCAGCCCCTCACTGGCAAGAATTAAGAGATGCCATGGCCTACCTCAGTGGTGGGTATGGCTAGGAATCCCCATTCCCAGGAACATCTGTTAACTCCTTCTCTTTGGAAAGGGGTCCCAGGTCAAAGGGTCTATAGCCTTAGGGTTATTGAGTCTTTGCTTCTTTTCCCCAAATCCCCTCGGCTCTGTTTTAAGGAGCAAAAGGTGGGAGTGGGGGTTTCCAGGAATGGAAAGCAACATGGAAGTTTGGAAAGTTCCTGGGCTAAGATAGCTAGGAACCCACAAGTTTGCTGTGTGACCTTGGGCAAGTCCTCTCCCTTCTCTGGGCTTCAGTCTCCTCACTTTGTAATTAAGAGATTGGACCAAGTCAATTCTAAGTTTCCTCCCCTGGCCATCATTCTGTAACTACATATAAGCTCACTCCTTGGACATGAGCCCCCTGGCATTAAATGCAGTGGGCACTGCCTGCCAGATCAGTGGGGCAGTGGGGGGTGGGGGGGTGCGGGGGTGTATCTGAGGCTGTTCATCCTATGTTCGTGTTCCTTTTAGAAACACCTGCCACCCTAGCCCTCCCAGCTCCCTTTTTAGACCCTGATTCACTGCCAACTCACGAAGCCTCTCCCACCCCTCCCTCCTCTCTTCTCCCCCTCTCTCCCAGCTAGGCCTTGGCAGCTGGGTGCAGAAGTAGCCCCAGCACTCAGGGAATGCTGGGCGGAGGTGGAGGGCAGTGCCACCAGGGTCAGAGAGAGCACACCAGGGAGTACCACTCTCTAACCTTGGCCCAACCCAGCTCTTTGGGTCAGCAAAAGACCCGGGTTGGAGTCTTTCTGAACCTGTAATTAGCAGTGTGTGATTGTGGGGAATGCAATTCAACTCTCAAGCCTCAACATCCTCATCTGTAAGTGGGCATTATATTAGGTTGAACCACATGAAATTGCTGTTTTTGTAGGTAAAAAGCAAAGACAGTTGAATATTGGTAATTTCATATGACTTAACCTGCCCTGCCTGTTTCCTGGGGCTGTTGGGAAGAAGAGAAAGAGTTGAGAGGGGAGCATTTTTCAAAAGCCCTGAACTGATACAAGGACATTGTCTCTTAAATTATTACTTCAAAGAGCTTTTGCACAGACCCACCTGGAGTCAGTGGGCTGAACCAATGACCCAGAACTTAGAAATTGAGGACTTGGGAGTCTAGAGACAGCCACCTGCTCTGATGACTAAGAACAGGACAGAAGCCTCCACCTGGCCTCCTGAGCCCGTGGCGCTAAAGGGCCCTTGGTGAAACATCACTGGGGTGACACAGGTTCCAGACCTCAAGAAGGAGAAGCACACACAGGCACATACACTCCAGCTGCACCCCCACCCCACAAAACCCCAGGGGCCTCAGTGTCCAACTAGAACACAACCAGTAGCATCACAGAGGGTACCCCCTGGGGTAGGTGAAGGTGGGAACCAAGGTGGAAAGTGCCATGCAGCTCTTGCCTGAGTGGGGTGAGGAGTCCCAGGGGAAGGGGTTTGATCTGACCTCAGAAAAGTCCCATCTCTCTGTCCCATCCCCAGCACCTCACCAGGCATCCCCTGGGGGAGGAGGGGACAAAGCCTAGGTGTGCGTGATTTCGAATGAACCCAGCTCAGATACATTCTCACACAGCACGCACCCCCCAACCACACACACACACATTCACGCAGGCCACGGATACCCGAACCCACTCTCGGAAACAGTCACACCAGCACACACACATCTGTTCACATACACACTCAGAGGACCCCCCCCCCCAAGCACACACGGTGACAACACACACACTCACACACATGTTCACAGATACATACACGGGAACACCCTCCATACTCACACTGCATACACCCACGGACACGCACACACTCACCCACAATGACACACGCACACTCTCGCTGCATACACTCACTGGCACACACAGCCACCCACAGACCCACACGGTGACACACACGCTCATCACAGACACACAGTGACATGCACTCACACTCACACACCTGCAGAGGAAAACTTCTCTCCGGATCTCCCTGAAACCTCCACTTCCCCCCACCACTCTGCTGGCTACTCCCGCTCAGACCCAAGCCTCAGCCGGCCCGGGGCTGGGCCGGGGCTGGTAGCCCCGCGGCTCTCCCCAAGAGCCGGTCCCCGCTCCTCGTGGTCTCCCAGCCGTCCCTCTGGTCAGGCCCGCGGACAGCCAGGCCCGGGCAGGGGCGGCGGAGGAGGCCCAGCCTTCCCCCATCCCCGGACCGGGAGCCGAGGCCGCCGGAGCCCGGGGCGTGGGCGGCGCCGGGGCCGCAGCCAGGCCGAGGCTGGGGGGCGCTGCAGAGGGCGCGGCGCGCGCGGCCCGGTCCCCACCCCTCCCCGCGGCTTACCTGGCCCGGCTCGGGCTCCGGCCGGGTTACATGGTGCCGGCGGCCCGGGCCGGGGGCGCTGCGGCGGCGGCGGGCGGGCAGGCAGGGACGGGGCCCGGCACTGCGGAGCCCCCGGCGGAGGGGCCGCGCCGGCTGCGGAGCCCCGAGCGAGCGCCGAGCGGCAGCGGGCGCGGGAGCGGGAGGTGGCCAAGCCACGGAGGCTGGATTTCCCGGGGACCAGGAAGGGGAGGCGGGGGGATCCCGCCCGCGCGCTCCGCCCCCGCCCCCGCCCCCGCGCAGGGCTGCCGGGCCCGGAGCCGGCGAGAGGGAGGGGGCCGAGCTCCCCGCCCCCGCACGGGACCCAGGAGGGCCGAGGTCGCCGCCAGCGGACGGCCGCCCAGGTCTCCGAGGAGCGCCCGCCTAGGGGAGGCTGAGCGACGGCGCTGGGAGGCCCAGGCGGGGGTGCGAATAAGCTCCCCCTCCCCGGGGACCACCGGGTCCGCGTCCGCTGGGGACCCAGGAACGGGCACACACAGTGTCACGGTCACGCACGGCCGCCTAGGCACAGGTCCGAAGCCCAGAGACGGGCGCTTGGGGAAAGAGTCACACAGCCTCCCAGACAGGGTCTCGCGCCCCACCGAGGCACAGTCACACCCTGAATGTCACACAGCCCCCCGGGCGCATCCCTCTAGGAGACGCTTTTCGGGTTTCGCGGATGAGCTACCCGACTGCAGCTGCTGGCCGCAGGTCTAAGGGCCCCTCTTCAGCCCTGCGTCCCCGGCTGGGGCGCCGTGCCGGGCTCAGAACCACAGACTGGATAGAGTCCCTCACCCACAGCCCAGGCAGCCCCACTGTGTGGAGGGAAAACCCCGCTCGACCTGCGGGCTTTGCCGGGGCCCCACCTGTGCCCACTGTGTCCGCCCACCTCTAGGCCCTGAGCCAGGGGTCGTGCCAAGGCGGAGGCGGGGTGGGGGAGGGAAAAGGAACGGTCCGGGGCACAGCCGGAGGCTGCAGAGCCGGGACTCGGGCTGCGGGAGCCAGGAGAGGCGGAGGAGAAAGACTGCAGCAGTCCCTGGCTGGAATCCGTCTTGGCGCCCAGGGCGGTGCTGTAATGGGGGGGAGGGGGCGCACTGGGGAAACCGCCTGGGGAGGGGCTGGCTCTGGGTTCTGATTTCCTGAGGTGGGTGTGAGGGGAGCTCGGCCTCAGACGCTGAAAGTTGGGGTGGAGAGTAGCGTGCATCCTTAAAGCCGTCTTCCCTCTTCCTTCGTCCACCTTTTCTGGTCTGGAAAGCTGGGACGGTGAGGAGTGGGTTTGGGAGGCTAGGGAGACTGACCATCCTCCTCTCTAGAAATAGACAGACCTTGGAATAGTTTTGATTCAATATCCACCCGACAACCTTCTCCCTGTACCTCTTTGGGGCCACTGGCTCTCCTTATATAAAGGGGGAAACTGAAGATAGAAGAAGTAGAAGTCACAGGCCCAAGTGAATTAAAACTGAGAGTCACACCCTTTCCCCTTTTCCCAAGACGTTTAAAGATGCCACATGACATAAAGTTCTGGGGGGAGATAGGCAGACTGGTCACCTGTCCTGCTGCCTACAAGACCTAGTCAATCAAGAAGTTTCACCCTGAGCTAAGGTTGCAGAGAATTCCCAGCCCAGAGATCAGCCAAGACCAGATGCCAGGGAAAATCAGATAGAAAGCTGATCCTAGGAACCCACTTTAGAACTGCAAGAAGCATCTCACTTGCCATGAAGCATAAGAACAGCCTTCATGCAGGATGTTAAAAGGCACCGCCACGTTTTCTCAGGGTTTTTTAAATTATTATTATTTTATTTATTTATTTTTGACTGTGCAGAGTCTTCATTGCTGCCTGCAGGCTTTCTCTGGTTGCAGTGAGCATGGTGCACAGGTGTCCCATTGCAGCGGCTCTTCTTATTTCGGAGCACAGGCTCTAGGGCGTGCAGGTCCAATAGTTGGGGCACATGGTCATCGTTGTCGCACAGCATGTGGAATCTTCCCGGAACAGGGATCGAACCCATGTCTCCTGCATTGTCAGGCGGATTCTTAATCACTGGACCACCAGGGAGGTCCTTCTCAGTTCTAAAATGTACATTCTGTTCACTATTCTGAAACTGGAAACGCATCTCACAAAGGATAGGGACATTTTATGTGGTTCTCTACTTTTCTCTTACAGTTTGTATAAAAGCATTGACATATATTAGAATTAGGAAATGGTGTCGTTTTCATCTGTTCCCTCCACGAATATTTACTGATTGTACCTGGCACCTTGCTAGCCTGCTGGGGCATAAAGATTAGTCAGACAGACTTTAGACAGTGTTCTCTCACACCCATCCAGTAGTGTATGAGGGAGACTGAGAGGTAAATCAGTCATTACTCTCAGGGCCAGCTTCACAGGACTGTGAGTGTACAGTCACACAGAGCCTCACACTTACAAGCTTTATGCTCTGCTGTCACTGTTTTGAAATTCTCAATAATTTCTTTAACAAGGGACCTTGCACTCCACAAATCATGACTGCTGTGTTAAGAATTCCATGCCTTAATAGAGATGAGCACTAAATACTTTTAGAATCTAGAGCTCTGTCTGGGTGAAGAAAGGTAGTCAAAGAAGTCAAGAAGCATAACAGAAGCATTTGAATAGAGTCTCCAAGACTAGAAGAGAGAATTAGAGAGCCACACAGGTGCAGAGACAGAGAAACTCATCAAAATGTCAGTCAAGCAGTATGGCAGACTAGGTGCCTGGTTGATCCTCCCACTGAAAACATGATAAATGATTTTTTTTTAATGATAGATGAAATATATTTTTAAATCTTCTTAAATGCATCAATGAGCTGCTAAAAAAAAAAAAAAAAAAAATCCCTCCAGCCAAAATCTAAGTGAAGACAGAACCAGAGAAGTAAGCAGAGCACTGAACCCAACTTTAGCCTTGGGGACTATAATACCTTGGTTGCAAAAGTGGCACTAATTTACCCCTCCATGAATCCATGATTTTGCCATATGACTTTGCAACTCCCTGCATCAAGAAAAGGCTCTGTTTTTCCACTCCTTAAATCTGGATGGACTTGTGACTTGCTTTAACCAACAGAATATGGAAAAAGTCATGGTGTGTCTATTCTGAGCCTAAGCTGTAAGAGGCTTGCCTGCTTCTACTCTTTCTCCTGGTCTTCTGCCTTCTTTGTGAGAACAAGCCTGGTAACCTGCTGTTGGATGAGAGACAAGATGCAAGAGAGCCTTGCTATCCAAGACAAGGTCATCATAGATCAGCCTGTAACCAGCTGACCCCCAAACATGTGAGAGAGTCCAGCCAAGAGCAACAGAGACATATATCTCACTGTGGCTGACTGTAGACACTTAAGTGAGACCAGCTGAATGAGAAGAACCACTCAGTCGGTCCGAGGACTGTTGAGTAATAATAATGCTTATTAATTGGAGCCACTGAGAAAACCACTATTCTAAAGGACACAGGTACCCCAGTGTTCATTGCAGCACTATTCACAATAGCCAGGACATGGAAGCAACCTAGATATGTATTGACAGAAGAATGGATAAAGAAGGTGTGGTACATATATATGGTGGAATATAACACAGCCATTAAAAAGAACGAATTTGAATCAGTTCTAGTGAGGTGGATGAACTTAGAGCCTGTTATATGAAGTGAAGTAAGTCAGAAAGAGTCAGGTCAGGTGGTTCAGTAGTCCCATCTCTTTCAGAATTTTCCACAGTTTATTGTGATCCACACAGTCAAAGGCTTTGGCATAGTCAATAAAGCAGAAATAGATGTTTTTCTGGAACTCTCTTGCTTTTTCCATGATCCAGCAGATGTTGGCAATTTGATCTCTGGTTCCTCTGCCTTTTCTAAAACCAGCTTGGACAATGGAAGTTCACAGTTCATGTATTGCTGAAGCCTGGCTTGGAGAATTTTGAGCATTACTTTACTAGTGTGTGAGATGAGTGCAATTGTGAGGTAGTTTGATCATTCTTTGGCATTGCCTTTCTTTGGGATTGGAATGAAGACTGACCTTTTCCAGTCCTGTGGCCACTGCTGAGTTTTCCAAATTTGCTGGCATATTGAGTGCAGCACTTTCACAGCATCATCTTTCAGGATTTGAAATAGCTCAACTGGAATTCCATCACCTCCACTAGCTTTATTCGTAGTGATGCTTTCTAAGGCCCACTTGACTTCACATTCCAGGATGTCTGGCTCTAGGTGAGTGATCACACCATCGTGATTATCTGGGTCGTGAAGATCTTTTTTGTACAGTTCTTCTGTGTATTCTTGCCACCTCTTCTTAATATCCTCTGCTTCTGTTAGGTCCATACCATTTCTGTCCTTTATGGAGCCCATCTTTGCATGAAATGTTCCCTTGGTATCTCTAATTTTCTTGAAGAGATCTCTAGTCTTTCCCATTCTGTTGTTTTCCTCTATTTCTTTGCATTGATTGCTAAGGAAGGCCTTCTTATCTCTCCTTGCTATTCTTTGGAACTCTGCATTCAGATGCTAATATCTTTCCTTTTCTCCTTTGCTTTTCGCTTCTCTTCTTTTCACAGCTATTTGTAAGGCATCCCCAGACAGCCATTTTGCTTTTTTGCATTTCTTTTCCATGGGGACGGTCTTGATCCCTGTCTCCTATACAATGTCATGAACCTCATTCCATAGTTCATCAGGCACTCTATCTATCAGATCTAGGCCCTTAAATCTATTTCTCACTTCCACTGTATAATCATAAGGGATTTGATTTACATCATACCTGAATGGTGTGGTGGTTTTCTCCACTTTCTTCAATTTAAGTCTGAATTTGGCAATAAGGAGTTCATGATCTGAGCCACAGTCAGCTCCCAGTCTTGTTCTTGCTGACTGTATAGAGCTTCTCCATCTTTGGCTGCAAAGAATATAATCAATCTGATTTCGGTGTTGACCATCTGGTGATGTCCATGTGTAGAGTCTTCTCTTGTGTTGTTAGAAGAGGGTGTTTGCTATGACCAGTGCGTTCCCTTGGCAAAACTCTATTAGCCTTTGCCCTGCTTCATTCCGTACTCCAAGGCCAAAAATTTGCCTGTTACTCCACGTGTTTCTTGACTTCCTACTTTTGCATTCCAGTCCCCTATAATGAAAAGGACATCTTTTTTGGGTGTTCTAAAAGGTCTTGTAGGTCTTCATAAAACCATTCAACTTCAGCTTCTTCAGTGATACTGGTTAAGGCATAGGCTTGGATTACCGTGATATTGAATGGTTTGCCTTGGAAGATAGGCAGATCATTCTGTCATTTTTGAGATTGCATCCAAGTACTGCATTTCGGACTGTTTTGTTGACCATGATGGCTACTCCATTTCTTCTAAGGGATTCCTGCCCGCAGTAGTAGATATCATGGTCATCTGAGTTAAATTCACCCATTCCAGTCCATTTTAGTTCACCGATTTCTAGAATGTTGACATTCACTCTAGCCATATCCTGTTTGAGCACTTCCAATTTGCCTTGATTCATGGACCTAACATTCCAGGTTCCTATGCAATATTGCTCTTTACAGCATCAGAAAGGTCTTTACAGCATTGCTTCCATCACCAGTCACATCCACAACTAGGTATTGTTTTTGCTTTGGCTCCATCCCTTCATTCTTTCTGGAGTTATTTCTCCACTGATCTCCAGTAGCATATTGGGCACCTACCGACCTGGGGAGTTCCTCTTTCAGTATCTTATCATTTTGCTTTTTCATACTATTCATGGGGTTCTCAAGGCAAGAATACTGAAGTGGTTTGCCATTCCCTTCTCCAGTGGACCACATTCTGTCAGACCTCTCCACCACGACCCGTCCTGCCTCTTGAGAAAGCTATATGTAGGTCAGGAAGCAAGAACTGGACATGGAACAACAGACTGGTTCCAAATAGGAAAAGGAGTACATCAAGGCTGTATATTGTCACCCTGCTTATTTAACTTACATGCAGAGTACATCATGAGAAACGCTGGACTGGAAGAAGCACAAGCTGGAATCAAGATTGTCAGGAGAAATATCAATAACCTCAGATATGCAAATGACACCACCCTTATGGCAGAAAGTGAAGAGGAACTAAAAAGCCTCTTGATGAAAGTGAAAGAGGAGAGTGAAAAAGTTGGCTTAAAGCTCAACATTCAGAAAATGAAGATCATGGCATCTGGTCCCATCACTTCATGGGAAATAGATGGGGAAACAGTGGAAATAGTGTCAGACTTTATTTTGGGGGGCTCCAAAATCACTGTAGATGGTGATTACAGCCATGAAATTAAAAGATGCTTACTCCTTGGAAGGAAAGTTATGACCGACCTAGATAGCATATTAAAAAACAGATATTACTTTGCCAACAAAGGTCCATCTAGTCAAGGCTATGGTTTTCCAATGGTCACATATGGATGTGAGAGTTGGACTGTGAAGAAAGCTGAGTGACGAAGAATTGATGATTTGAACTGTGGTGTTGGAGAAGATTCTTGAGAGTCCCTTGGACTGCAAGGAGATCCAACCAGTCCATCCTAAAGGAGATCATTCCTGGGTGTTCTTTGGAAGGACTGATGCTGAAGCTGAAACTCCAGTACTTTGGCCACCTCATGCAAAGAGTTGACTCAGTGGAAAAGACCCTGATGCTGGGAGGGATTGGGGGCAGGAGGAGAAGGGGACGACAGAGGATGAGATGGTTGGGTGGCATCACCGACTCAATGAACATGAGTTTGAGTGAACTCTGGGAGTTGGTGATGGACAGGGAGGCCTGGTGTGCTGCGATTCATGGGGTCGCAAAGAGTCTGACACGACTGAACAACTGAACTGAACTGACTTAACTGAAGTCAGAAAGAGAAAAACAAATATCATACATTAATGCATATATATATGGAATCTAGGGGAAAAAAGGGTATTGAAGAACCTCTTTTCAAGGAAGGAATGGAGATGCAAATGTGAGAATGGACTAGTGGACACAGTGGGGGAGGGAGAGAGTGGGACGAACGGAGAAAGCAGCATCAACATATGTATACCATCACGTGTAAAATGGATAGCTGGTGAAAAGTTGCCATATAACACAGGGAGCCCCATCTGGCACTCTGTGATGACCTAAGCGGGTGGGACAGCGGGGACGGGAGGGAGGCTCAAGAGGGATATATGTACAAATATGGCTGATTCACATTGTTGTACAGCAGAAACCAATACAACATTGTAAAAAAATTTTTTAAATAAGCAAATACAATACTATGGGCAACAAAAATAAATAAGTAAATAAAATATTCCCAGATAGGTAGTACCCCAGGTGTCTAGCAGAAGAAAACATAAATCTTTGTTAGAGGAACTCACTTTCATCTCAGGATTCAAAGAATTTCCAGCAATAAAATTCCAAAGAAAATGAACAGCAACAAATAGCAGAAACACATCTACAAAGGAACCAGTTATTAGAATTATGAGACACAGATTATAATATATGTTTGATATATTTAGAGAAAATAATCCTGTTGCTTTTGGCTTTTTTTTTCTTGTCTTATTGTGCTGGCCACAGAACAATGTTAGGTAGAAGTGGTGATGATGGGTATGTTTGTTTTGTTCAGAATTTTAATGCTCCACACTTTTTCTTTAGGATGATACTTATTGTGGGATTTTTGAATACCTCTCTTGATCAGGTAAAGGAAGTTCCACTTTATTGCTAATTTACTACAAGTTTTATCAAATATATGTTGAATTTTTCAAAGGTTTTTTCTACATCTTTTGACATGATCATATGGTTTTTCTCCTTTAATCTATTGCAATCAATTCCATTTCAGTTCAGTTCAGTTGAGTCACTCAGTCATGTCCGACTCTTTGTGACCCCATGAATTGCAGCACGCCTCCCTGTCCATCACCAGCTCCCGGAGTTCACTCAGACTCACATCCATCGAATCAGTGATGCCATCCAGCCATCTCATCCTCTGTCGTCCCTTTCTCCTGCCCTCAATCTTTCCCAGCATCAAGGTCTTTTCAAATGAATCAGCTCTTTACATCAGGTGGCCAAAGTATTAGAGTTTCAGCTTCAACATTAGTCCTTCCAATGAAGACCCAGGACTGATCTCCTTTAGGATAGACTGGTTGGATCTCCTTGCAGTCCATGGGACTCTCAAGAGTCTTCTCCAACACCACAGTTCAAAAGCATCAATTCTTCGGCACTCAGCTTTCTTTATAGTCCAACTCTTGCATCCATACATGACCACAGGAAAAACCAGAGCCTTGACTAGACGGACCTTTGTTGGCAAAGTAATGTCTCTGCTTTTGAATATGCTGTCTAGGTTGGTCATAACTTTCCTTCCAAGGAGTAAGCATCTTTTAATTTCATGGCTGCAATCACCATCTGCAGTGATTTTGGAGCCCAGAAAAATAAAGTCAGCCACTGTTTCGACTGTTTCCCCATCTATTTGCCATGAGGTGATGGGACATTTATTAATATTAATATTAAATTTCACTAATATTAATTTTACTTTCCTGAGATAAACCAAACTTACTTGAGGACTTTAGCATTTATTTTACATATACTATTTTATTTGATCTAGTAGTGTTTTGTTTTGGATTTTTGCATCCTGTATTAATAAATGAAATAACCCTGACGTTTTCCTGTTTTTTGTTATTTAGGACTTGGTTTCTAAGTTATTCTAGCTTCATAGAGTGTGTTCTTGTCTCTGAAGAAGTTTGTATAAGAATAGGATGATTTGATAGTTGTAAGTTTGGTGAGACACATCTGTAAAGCCATCTGGAACTGGTGCTTTTTTGTTTTAATGGAAAGTTTTTTGTTTGGCCTTGTTTTGTTTTGTTTTACTATTACTTCTGTTTCTTTAACAAGACCTTCATTTATTTTTTTGCTGCCCTGTGTGACTTGTTTGATCTTAGTTCCCTGGCAGTGAAAGCGCTGAGTCCTAACCACTGGTGCACCATGGAATTCCCTAACAGGACTATTTACAGAACTATTTCAAGTTTTCTATTTCTTCTGCATCAATTCTAAGAATTTATATCTTGCTACGAATGTCTATTTTGTCTAAGTTTTCAAACATATTGTCATAAAGTTAATGATGAAATTCTCTTTTTATTTAAATTGGAGGATAATTGCTTTACAATGTTGTGTTGGTTTCTGCCATACAATAGTATGAATCAGTCATAACTATGTATATATATCCCCCTTCCCTCTTGAGCCTCCCTCGCACTGCCCTACCCCACCCTACCCTCTAGGTCATGACAGAGGTCATCACAGAGTGCCAGGCTGGGCTCTGAGTTGCGCAGTAGCTTCGCACTAGCTGTCTCTTTTACATAGAGTCGTGTATACACGTCAGTGCTATGCTATGCTATACACGTCAGTGCTACTTTCTCAATTTGTCCTGCCCTCTCCTTCTCACGCTGCGTCCACAAATCCATTCTCTATGTCTGCATCTCCATTCCTTCCCTTTAGAAGATAGGTTTATCAGTATCACTTTTCTAGATTTCATATATGTGTGTTGATATATGATATTTGTTGTTGTCGTTCCGACTTACTTCACTCTGTATAACAGGCTCTAGGTTACATCCACCTCACTACAATTGACTCAGATTCATTCCTTTATATGGCTGAGTAATATTCCATTGTATGTATATTATCTTTTGAATCTGCTTCCTCTGTAATTGTGCCTCCTTCATAATATGTATTCGTGCCATCTCTCTTTTTCTTGATTCTCATTGCCAGAGACTTGACCATATTTTAATTACTGTAAAGGATATTTTTTTTTTGCTTTGTTGATCGTCTCTACTGTATCTTCTAATTTCTTGATTTCTGCTCTTATTTTTATTGTCTACTTCCCTCTATTTTCTTCAAGTCTACTCCTTCTTTAAGTCACTGCTTAAATTGGAAACGTAGTTTCTTAACTTTTGGCTTCTCCTTTTATTCTTATGTTTTTTCTTAAATGTTCCACAGTTCTTTTTTCTTGGTGCCCTGGATTTAAGTTGCTTCATGCAGTACCTTCATTGCCAAGTGTGGGTTCTTCCTCGTGGCGTGCGGGATCTTTAGTTGCAGGCATGCAGGATCTACTTCCCTAACCAGGAATCAAACCCAGGTCCCCTGCTTTGGAAGCATGGGGTCTTAGCCACTGGACCACCAGGTAAGTCCCACTTTTTCCTCTTTTTAAATATAAATAGAAAGGCTATAAATTATTCTTGGGAATTCCCTGCCAGTCCAGAGGTTATAACTTGGCATTTTCACTGCTAAGTGAGGGCCTGATTCCATCCCTGATGGAGGAACTAACATCCCACAAGCCTTGAGGCACTGAACTCCCCCCAAAAAATTACCCTTGAAAAACTATTTTCACTGCATTTCACATGTTTTCATTATCATTCAATTCTGAATATTCTAAAATTATCATTGTGATTTCTTCTTTGATCTGTGAGTTATTCGGAAGTGTGTTAATCATTTCCAAATAGCATTATTTAATGTACATTTTTGTTATTATCTTCTAACCTCATTGTATTGTAATCAAAGAATCCTGCCTGCACGATACTTATTCTTTGAAACTGCTGTGACTTAATCAATGCTTGTAAAGGTTACATGTGTGCTTGTGGTAGTTAGTCTCCAAGGTGACCCCCCGTTATTCTCCTCTCAAGGTATTTATTCTTTTGGGTAGTCCCCTCCCACAATGAAATTGGGCTGTTATGTACAGTCAATAGGACACTGCAGAAATAACAGTATGTGACTTCTGAAGCTACATCGTAAAACATTTCGCAGTGTCTATCTTTCAGTCTGAAGTTGCTCACACTGAGGGAAGCTAGCTGCCATGTCCTGAAGACACTCAGCCCTGTGGAAAGAACTGCACGGGAAGGAACCAAAGCTTCCTTCCAACCACTAGCACCAACTTACTAGTTATGTGGGTGAGTCTGTTTAAAAGCAGATCCTCCAGCTCCAGGCAAGTCATCAGAAGACTGCAGCCACTTACAACATTTATGTGACTCTCATAAGAAATATTAAGCGGAAACTACCCAGCCAAGCTGATCCTAAATTCCTGACCCACAGACACTTAGAGAGTTTTAGAATGTTTATTTTCATTTTACACTACTGAGTCTGTACAGCAGTGGATAACTAAGACAGTTTTGGAGAAGATTTTGTACTCTCTAATTGTAGAAAGGAGATTTATGTACAGTCAAGCTTCTGTTCATTCAGTTTTATTGTTTATATCTTCAATATGTTTATTGAAACTTTATCTGCTTGACTTGCCCACAATTTTTTAAAATGTGCTGAAATCTCCTCCTGTGACAGTGGATTTGTCTATATTATATTGCAGCCTTATCAAATTTTCTTTATGTGGTTTAAGGCTACTTTGTTAGGTGCATGCATGATAGGATTAAAGAGGAAAAATAAAGCTATCATTTTTTTCAGATGATATAATTGTCTGCCTAGAAAATAATCTAAAGACAAATTATCGTATTAGATTTAATTGTATTTAGCCATGTGTCTGGATAGAAGATCAATTTACAAGAGTCACTTGCATGTTTTTACATTAACACAATAATAAAACACGTAATTTGTAAAAGTATGTCACTTATAATAGCTATAGAGATGTTAGATATTTAATATTAAATCTAATAAAAGATACATAATAGCATAAATATTTACTCAAAGTCATTTAAAAAAAGACCCAATCAATGGAGAGATATTTCACATTCATGGATAAAAAATTATAATTTTTTTAATGATCTCAGTTCTTCCCGTTCAACATTATTTCAATTTTAAAAAATTTGATAAGCTGATTCTAAAGTTATTATGGAAAACTAAAGAACCAAGAACAACTAAGACATATTCTTTTAAACTTTTTATTATGAAAAATATCAAACATACACACAAATATATAGTAGAGAGATAACTATAATCCCCCCACCCGCATGATCTATTACCTATATTTAATTATTATTATAAATTCCTGGCCAATTTTGTTTAATCTATATCTTCTAGTCTCCCTCTCCATATTATTTTGAAGCAAGTCATAAACATATTTTATTAATACATATTTTAGTATGTATATAATGATCACATTTTTAAAATTTGACAATCCCTTAATATCATCAAACATCTAGGGAAACAGCCAATCAAATTTTCTGGCTTCTCATACATTGTACAGTGGACCTTTGAACAACATGGGTTTGAACTGTATATGTCCACTTATACGCAGATTTTTTTCAATGAACGTGTGAAGGCAATGGCACCCCCCTCCAGTACCCTTGCCTGGAAGATCCATGGACGGAGGAGCCTGGTAGGCTGCAGTCCATGGGGTCACTAAGAGTCGGAGACGGCTGAGCGACTTCACTTTCACTTTTCACTTTCATGCATTGGAGAAGGAAATGGCAACCCACTCCAGTGTTCTTGCCTGGAGAATCCCAGGGATGGTGGAGTCTGGTGGGCTGCCGTCTCTGGGGTCGCACAGAGTCGGACACAACTGAATCGACTTAGCAGCAGCAGCAGCAGCAGCAGATAAAGAAGAAGTGGCCATTGTTTCTGGATTTCCTCCTATTATTGCAAGACCCAACCCCTCTGGCTAAAGTGATTTCCAGTGGATTTATGGGACTGGAGCCTCTTTTTCCCTTTCATTTTCTTCTTTTCCATTTTTGGAACACAGACATTAAATACCAAGATATTTAAAAGCAACTACATATTTAAGACAAATTAGAGTGTCACCATGCATGCCCAGGAAAAGATACAGGCTCAGAAAATACCTAAGAAGATATTAACTTTACACCACATGTTGATCCTTGGTACAGAAACAGCCTACAAGAATTTATTTTTTAAAAAACAATAGCAAACCCTGGGGATGAAGGCAAAATCTGATTTCCAAAATTGCCACATTATTAGATTAAAATGTCTAGATTTCAACAAAAAAAGTCACAAAGCACACAAAGAAATGGAGAGGTATAGCTCATTCAAAGAAAAATAATAAGCCAACTGAAACTGTCCCCAAAAGAGACCTAACGGTGGATTTATTAGCCAAAGACTTTAAAACAACTGACAATAAAAATAAAACAAAAAGATATTCTGAGATGAAAAATACAATAACTGAAATACAAATTTACTAGAGAGTTTCAAAGGCAAATGTGAGCAGGCAGAAGAAAATATCAGTGAACTTGAAGATAGGGCAATGGAAAGTCTTGAGGCTGAGGAACGGGGAAAAAGAGGTTGAAGAAAAATATACAGAGTTTAAGGGACCTATGGGGCACCTTAAGGGGCTTTGGGGAAGGAGAACATTGTAGGAGTCCTAGAAGGAGACAAGAAAGAGAAAGGAGAAGAGAGAATATTTTAAAATCTCCCAAATCTGATGAAAGACATCTATATAAACATTCAAGAAGCTCAGTGAATTCCAAGTAGGTTGAACCCAAAAAGACCCACACTGAGACTAATTATAACTAAATTTTTAAAAGATAAAGACAAAGAGAATTTTGAAAACATATCAAAGAAAAGCAGTTTGTCACAAACAAGGGATCATGATTAAAATAGTAAGCAAAGTTCTCATCAGAAACTTTAGAGGCCAGAAGAAAGTGGCCAATATATTCAAAGTGTTAAAAAGAACAAAGTTTGGCAAAGTTCTTTTTCAAAAAGAGGGAGAAATTAAGACATTTACAGATAAACAAAGCTGAGGAAGTTTGTTACTATCAGACCTGCCCTGCAAGAAATGCTCAAGAGTCCTGCGAGTTGAAATGGAAGGACTCTAGACAATAACTCAAAGCTGTATGGAGAAATAAGATCTCACTAAAGGTAAATTCATAGACAATTATAAAAGTTAGTATTATTGTAACAGTGATTCATAATTGTATATTTGGGGTTTTTTTCTACATGATGCAAGAGACTAAACATTTAAAGAAAAATTAGTATAAAAGCTAATATTACTATTAATTTGGCTTGCAACTTCAAATCTTGTTTTCAACATAATTTAGGATACTAATGAATTTAAAAGAATTATTAGTTCATATTATGGGACACATTCTACATAAAGACAAAATTTTGTGACATGAACAACTGAAAGAGATGGGGACAGAGCTTTTTGTATGTTATTAAAGTTAAGTTAGTAAGTTCAAATTATTGTGTTATAATTTTAGGATTTTAAAATGAAATCCCCATAGTGACCACAATGAAAATAGCTCTAGAGTACACACAAAGGAAATGAGAAAGGAATTTAAATATTTCACTGCAAAGAAAAAAAACACCTAAGCACAAAAGAAGATAATAATGCAAGAACAAGAGTGGGTATACTAATGTCAGACAAAATAAAACTCAAATCAAAATGCATTACAAGAGACGAAGAAGGACACTATGCTGAGTGAAAGAAGCCAGTTATAAAAAGATAAATACTACATGATTCCACTTATGTGAGGTATTTAGAGTAGTCAAAATCATAAAGACAGAAAACAGAATAGTGATGGCCCGTGACCGGAAGAGGGACTGGGGAGTAACTGTTGCAATAGGTATCGAGTTTCAGTTTTGCAAAAGGAGAAGAGTTCTGGATATGGATGGCAGTGATGGTTGTACAGCGACAAGAATGTACTTAATACCACTAAATTGTACACTTAAAAATGGTTGTGAGGGTAAATTTTACATTCTATGTAGATTACCACAGTTTTTTAACTGAAGAAAAATATTAACAAATTTGAATTTTGTTTAAATTAAGCAGATGTCCACTAACAGACACCGTTAAAAGAATGAAAAGGCAAACCACAGACTGGGAATAAATACTTGCAATATATGTATCCAATAAAGAACTCATATCCAGAATATAGGAAGAATCCATCCAAATCAAGATGAAACAAAATAACAAGCCAAAAATTTTAATGAGAAAAAAATCTTGAGTAGTTCTCAAAAGAGGATCTCTCATTAGCCAAAAAACCTCAGTTGGATACCACACACCCAATAGAATGACCATATTTTTAACAGAACAACACCAAGTGCCAATGAAATGTAGAGCAACTAGAACTCTGGTGTATTACTGGTAAGGGTGTAATGGTGCAATCATTTTTAGAAAACTCTTTCACCATATCTCTTAAAGCTAAGCACACCTACACTATGACCCAGCAATTCTACTCCTAGGTATATATCCCTCCAAAATGAGTGCATATGTTCATCCCAAGACATGTACATGAATGTTCATAGCAACTTAATTCATAACGGCCCCAAACTGAAAACAACAAAATGTCCATCAATGGTAAGATAAGTAAATAAATGTTAGACTATTAATACAATGGAAATCACTCAGCAATAAAGAGAACAAACTACTGCTACATGCTACAACATTGAAAACGTTATAACCACATTCTCAAAATGTGGTCCACAAACCAGCTGTATCAGCATCACTTGGGAGATTATTTATTTAAAATACAGCATCTAAGATCTTACTGAATCAGAATTTGCATTTTAACAAATTCACTAGTTGATGCAAATACACATTGAGATTTGAGAAGCACTATTTTGATAGTTAAGTAGATGTATGCTAAGTCGCTTCAGTCGTGTCCGACTCTGTGCGACCCCATAGACAGCAGCCCACCAGGCTCCCCCATCCCTGGGATTCTCCAGGCAAGAACACTGGAGTGGGCTGCCATTTCCTTCTCCGATGCATGAAAATGAAAAGTGAAAGTGAAGTCACTCAGTCGTGTCCAACTCTTAGCGACCCCATGGACTGCAGCCTAACAGGCTCCTTCATGCATGGGATTTACCAAGCAAGAGTACTGGAGTGGGGTGCCATTGCCTTCTCCGTAAGTAAATGTATATACATGTAAATTTTCACCAATCTATACATATAAGATAATACTTCAGATTGTACATATCCAGATCTATACATTTAAGATGCGCTCTCTGGGTTATTTAAATTCAACCAAAATTAAGATAATTGAATAAAAGTAATGATTTGGTTCACTAGTATTCTGAAGGGGACCAATGAGGATTTTTAAAATATCATTGCAACCTCATGGATTTAAACATACTTGACGTATTTTAATACACTGAATTAGTTATTCTACTTTTGCTCTCTTTTTCCCATCTTTGACCAAATGGAGTCTCTTCAAGCTGATGGCTGGGAAATTTGCAACCCCAGAAATCTTGGTGATTTCTTTACTTTTTAATGTAAGAAAATATTTCAACTCATTTTGTACATTTTCTGTCTAGATCTGAAAAAAGAAACAATTTCTCCAAGGAGCCAGGGTCCTTTTAATTTTTTATTTGTATATTTATATAAATACATATCAAATATATAATTGTATAACCAATAAATGTTTAATTATATAACATCTATTTATTAAAGATATATATAAAGATTTATTATAAGGAACTATATCATGCCATTATGAAGGCTGAGAAGTCCCCAGGCCTATAGTCGGCAAGCTGGAGACCCAAGAGAATCACTGATATAGTGCTCGTCCAAGTCCAAAGTCCTGAGAACAAGAAGGGCATTTGGTACAAGTTCCAGTCTGAGTTCTAATGCAAAAACAAGAAAGGACCAATGTCAACTCAAAGACAGTAAGGCAGAGAAAGAATTCTTTCTTACTCAGCCTTTTTATTCTATTCAGGCTTCAGTACATTAGGTTGAGGAGGGAAATCTGCTTTTCACAAATGTTAATCCCATCCAGAAACACCTTCACAGACTTACCCAGAAACAATATTTAACCAAATATCTGGGTATCCTATGACCCAGTCATGTTGACACATAAAGTTAACCATCACAGAAGTATGTTGTTGTTCAGTCACTAAGTCGTTTCCAACTCTTCAGCCCCATGGACTGCTTGCAGCATACCAAGCGCCTCTGTCCTTTGCTATCTCCTGGAGTTTGCTCAGGTTCATGGCCATTGAGTCAGTGATGCTACCTAACCATCCCCCTTCTGCTGATCCCTTCTCCTTTTGCCTTCAATCTTTCCCAGCATCAAGGTCTTTACCAATGAGTCAGCTCTTCACATAAGGTGGCCAAAGTATTGGAGCTTCAGCATCAGGCCTTCCAATGAATATTCAAGGTTGATTTCCTTTAGGACTGACTGGTTTGATCTCCTTGCAGTCCAAAGGACTCTCAAGAGTCTTCTCCAACAATTTGAAATCATCAGTTCTTCAATGCTCAGCCTTCTTTATGATCCAACTCACATCTGCACATGACTACTGGAAAAATCATAGCTTTGACTATACGGATCTTTGTTGGCAAAATGATGTCTCTGTTTTTTAATACACTGTCTAGGTTTGTCATAGCTTTCCTTCCAAGGAGCAAGTGTCTTTTAATTTCATGGCTGCAGTCACCATCTTCAAGTGATTTTGAAAGTGAAAGTGAAAGAAGCTCAGTTGTGTCCGACTCTTTGTAACCCCATGGACTGGAATTCTCCAGGCCAGAATACTGGAGTGGATGGCCTTTCCCTTCTCCAGGGGTCTTCCCAAACCAGGGATTGAACTGAGGTCTCCCATATTGCAGGCGATTCTTTACCAGCTGAGCTACGAGGGAAGCCCCTCCAGTGATTTTCAGATCAGATCAGTCGTTCAGTCATGTCCGACTCTTTGTGACCCCATGAATCACAGCACGCCAGGCCTCCCTGTCCATCACCAACTCCCGGAGTTCACTGAGACTCATGTCCATCGAGTCAGTGATGCCATCCAGCCATCTCATCCTCTGTCGTCCCCTTCTCCTCCTGCCCCCAATCCCTCCCAGCATCAGAGTCTTTTCCAATGAGTCAACTCTTCACATGAGGTGGCCAAAGTACTGGAGTTTCAGCTTTAGCATCATTCCTTCCAAAGAAATCCCAGGGCTGATCTCCTTTAGAATGGACTGGTTGGATCTCCTTGCAGTCCAAGGGACTTGCAAGAGTCTTCTCCAACACCACAGTTCAAAAGCATCAATTCTTTGGCGCTCAGCCTTCTTCACAGTCCAACTCTCACATCCATACATGATCACTGGAAAAACCATAGCCTTGACTAGACGAACCTTTGTTGGCAAAGTAATGTCTCTGCTTTTGAATATGCTATCTAGATTGGTCATAACTTTCCTTCCAAAGAGTAAGCATCTTTTAATTTCATGGCTGCAGTCACCATCTGCAGTGATTTTGGAGCCCAGAAAAATAAAGTCTGACACTGTTTCCACTGTTTCCCCATCTATTTCCCATGAAGTGGTGGGACCGGATGCCATGATCTTCATTTTCTGAATGTTGAGCTTTAAGCCAACTTTTTCACTCTCCACTTTCACTTTCATCAAGAGGCTTTTCAGTTCCTCTTCACTTTCTGCCATAAGGGTGGTGTCATCTGCATATCTGAGGTTATTGATATTTCTCCCGGCAATCTTGATTCCAGCTTGTGTTTCTTCCAGTCCAGCGTTTCTCATGATGTACTCTGCATAGAAGTTAAATAAACAGGGTGACAATATACAGCCTTGACGTGCTCCTTTTCCTATTTGGAACCAGTCTGTTGTTCCATGTCCAGTTCTAACTGTTGCTTCCTGACCTGCATACAAATTTCTCAAGAGGCAGATCAGGTGGTCTGGTATTCCCATCTCTTTCAGAATTTTCTACAGTTTATTGTGATCCACGCAGTCAAAGGCTTTGGCATAGTCAATAAAGCAGAAATATATGTTTTTCTGGAACTCTCTTGCTTTTTCCATGATCCAGCAGATGTTGGCAATTTGATCTCTGGTTCCTCTGCCTTTTCTAAAACCAGCTTGAACATCAGGAAGTTCACGGTTCACATATTGCTGAAGCCTGGCTTGGAGAATTTTGAGCATTACTTTACTAGCGTGTGAGATGAGTGCAATTGTGCGGTAGTTTGAGCATTCTTTGGCATTGCCTTTCTTTGGGATTGGAATGAAAACTGACCTTTTCCAGTCCTGTGGCCACTGCTGAGTTCTTCAAATTTGCTGGCATATTGAGTGCAGCACTTTCACAGCATCGTCTTTCAGGATTTGGAATAGCTCAACTGGAATTCCATCACCTCCACTAGCTTTGTTCGTAGTGATGCTTTCTAAGGCCCACTTGACTTCACATTCTAGGATGTCTGGCTCTAGGTCAGTGATCACACCATCGTGATTATCTGGGTCATGAAGATCTTTTTTGTACAGTTCTTCTGTGTATTCTTGCTACCTCTTCTTAATATCTTCTGCTTCTGTTAGGTCCATACCATTTCTGTCCTTTATCGAGCTCATCTTTGCATGAAATGTTCCTTTGGTATCTCTGATTTTCTTCAAGAGATCCCTAGTCTTTCCCATTCTGTTGTTTTCCTCTATTTCTTTGCATTGATCACTGAAGAAGGCTTTCTTATCTCTTCTTGCTATTCTTTGGAGCTCTGCATTCAGATGTTTATATCTTTCCTTTAGAGCCTCTAAAAATAAAATCTGCCAATTTTTCCACTTTTTCTCCTTCTGCTTGCCAGGAAGTGATAGGACCGAATGACATGATTTAGGTTTTTTAATGTTGCATTTCAAGCCAGTTTTCACTCTCCTTTCACCCTGAACAACAGGCTCTTTAGTTCCTCTTCACTTTCTGCCATTAGAGTGGTATCATCTGTATATCTGAGGCTGTTGATATTTCTCCTGGCAATCTTGATTCCAGCTTGTGATTCATCCAACCTGGCATTTAGCATGATGTCCTCTGCATATAAGCTAAATAAACAGAGTGACAACATACAGCCTTGGCATACTCCTTCCCCAATTTGGAATTGGTCAGTTATTCCATGTTTGGGTCTAACTGTTGCTTTTTGACCTGCTTATGGTTTTTTAGGAGATGGGCAGGGTGGTCTGGTACTCCCATCTCTTTAAGAATTTTCCACAGTTTGTTGTGATCCTCACAGCCAAAGCCTTTAGCAGAGCCCATGAAGCAGAAGTAGATGTATAAGAAAATATTATTCTGAACTTGTATTAGTCCCAGGTGGCTTGGTGATAAAGAATCCACCTGCCGATGAAGGAGATGCAAGAGACGTGGGTTTCATCCCTGGGTCAGGGAGATCCCCTGGAGCAGGAAATGGCAACCCACTCCAGTATTCTTGCTGGGATAAACCCATGGACAAAGGAGCCTGGCAGACTGTAGTCCCTGGGGTCACAAAGAGTTGGACACAACTGAGCGCACACACAAACTTGGATTAAGAAGATTTTCTTGAATAAGACAAACAAAAAACACTGTCTAGGAAAGATAAGACTGATACACTTGACTATATTAAAAATCTTCTATTCATAAATCATCTTAAAGAAAATGAAAAGACAAGCTACAACTGAGGAGACATTTGTAACATACATAACTGACTAAGAATTGGCATCAAGCCTCAATACCACTATTAGAGAAATGCAAATCAAAACTGCAATGAGGTACCACCTCACACCAGTCAGAATGGCCATCATTAAAAACTCTACAAGTAACAAATACTGGAGAGGGTTTGGAGAAAAGGGAGCCCTCCTACATTGTTGGTGGAAATGTAAATTGGTCCATTCACTATGGAAGACAATACGGAGTCCTCAGAAACTGAAAATAGAATTACCATATGGTCTAACAATCCCATTCCTGGGTATATATTTTGACAAAATTATAATTCAAAAGGATACATGCACCCCTATGCTCATAGCAACACTATTCCCATAGACAAGACATGAAAACAGCCTAATGGATATATAATAGATACATATATAATAGATACATAATATACCACTAAGTACTGCTCAGCTTTAAAAAAGAATGAAATCATGCTATCTGTAGAAACATGGATGCAACTGGAGATTACTATACTATACTAGGTGAAGTAAGTCAAAAAAGAAAATACCATATGGCATCACTTATATGTGGAATCTAAAATATAACACAGTGAACATGTCTACCAAGCAGAAGCAGACTCATAGAGCACAGACTTGTGGTTGCCAAGAGGGAGGGTGGGGAAGGGATGAACTGGGAGCCTGGGGCTAGCAGAAGCAAACTATTATGTATAGAGTGGATGGACAACAAGGCCCTACTATATAACACAAGGAACAGTATTCAATGTCCTGGGATAACCATAATGAAAAGAATATAAAAAAGAATATATATATATGTATGTATGCATGTATGTATGTGTATAACTGAGTCACTTTGTTGTATAGCAGAAATTAACAACATTGTAAATCAGCTACACTTCAATTAAAAAGAATTGGCATCAAGGATTTTGTAATTTCTTTATATGAATTTCTTCAAATGAATGAGAAAAAGATAATCAAATAGAAAAATACATGGTACAAGAGTAAGGTACATGAGCAAGATATATGAGTAGGGAATTCTCAGAGGAAAGGCCAATGGCCAGTATACACTCAGAGAGATGCTCCAACTTATTAGTAAACAGAAAATCAAGACCACATTGTGGTACTAACTTACACCTATTTGACTGGCAAAAATTAAGATATCTGACAATTTGAAATGTTGGAGAGAATGTAGATCAACAAGATCTCCTGTATTTCTTGTGGAGGTATAAATTTGAACAACCATTTTAAAATAATTTGGCTACAAAGTTTATTTCATAGACCCTCAAGGATAATACTGAAGTATTAACAACCAACACCACATGGGTACTGCCCAATTAAAACAGATGCCTGCCCAACCAGACTGGATGCTAGCCAATAGTTCTACTGGTGTGCACTGGCTTATTACTAATCCTATTTTCAGCACAACTCAGCATTCCACCTCTATTTACATACACAGTGGAAACTTGCTCCTGTTTATACAGAGATAGATATAAGAATATTCATAGCAAGACTATGAATTAGTAGCTATTAATGCCTCATCAAAATTCCCAGTAACAGAAAAATGAATAAAATAATCATGGAATAGTCACACAATGGAATTATAAAGAGCATGCCGAAATATGGGTAAATCTTAGTTAATATAATGTCAATTTTTCTGTAAGTCCCAGGAGATTATATACACTGTGATATGTTTTTTTTATTTTTTTCATAAAGTTCAAAAACAACTAAAACTGAACAATATATTTAGGTCACATAGATAGATTAAAAAACTGTAAAAACAAAAAAGAAAGAGAATAATCATCACAAATTTAGGAAGAGGGAAGCACGGTTATAAGATGAAGAGGAGCAGATAGGTAGCTCTTCTGGTTGTTGGATGGTGGGACTGTAGGTATTCACTACATTGGACTTCCCTGATGGCTCAGAGAGGAATGAATCTGCCTGCAATGTGGGAGACCCAGCTTCACTCCCTGGGTCAGGAAGATGCCATGGAGAAGGGAGTGGCCACCCACTCCAGTATTCTTGCCTGAAGAATTCCATGGACAGAGGAGCCTGGCAGGCTACGGTTCATGGGGTTGCAAAAAGCTGAACACAACTGAGAGACTAACACTTTCATACATACATACATATTCAAATAAGAGGTCTATGTCCAATGATACCATTGACTATGAACCAAGGGTAATGATTTATCCAATTCTGTGTGTCTCAGACTCATTGAAAAGTAAAAGGTGATTCTGAAATATGAGCAAAGAGCAAGGAATTTTAAAGAATGACCAAGCAGATAAGAAAAGGAACTAAATATAATTTCTAGGAATGAAAACTGTAATAGTTATAATTAGAAACTCAATAAATGGGTTTAACAGCCAAGTGGATGCAGGTGCTAACTGAACTGGTGAAACAGAAAGACAGGGCTGAAAAAATACATGCAGGAAGCAGCATAGGGAAATAAAGCTCTGAGAAAGAAGGGCTAAGGGATGTGAAGGGAGCATGAGGTGACCTAACATACTTCTAATCAGAAGCCACCCAAAAGAGGGGGAGAACAGGGCAGAGGCAATAAATGGTGAGATAACAGCTGATGATTTTCCAGAACTGATAAATATATCAAGATGTAAATCTCCAACAAATTTCAAGTAAACAAATAGAAATAAATACACACCTACAACATCATATTAAAACTGTAAAACCAGAGATAAAAAGAAGATTTAAAAGCAACCAAAGAAAAGACGGGTTGTCTTCAAAGAAGCAATAGACAAGCTAACCACTGACCTCACAAAGCAACAGCAGACACCCAGAGGAAAATGGATCAGTATGTTCAATGGGCTGAGAAAACAAAACGGTCAACTTAAAATCTATGCCCCGTTAAAAAAGACTTTTCAAGGACCATGGTGAAATAAAGATATTTCAGAGAAGAAAAAGATCGAAAGATTGCCATTAACAGACTTCACTAAAGAAAATTATCGTAGGAATAGAGATGCAGACATAGAGTACAGATACATGCACACATTGGTGGGGGGGCGGACTGGGAGAGTAGCACTGACATATATACGCTATGACGTGTAAAACAGATAGCTACTGGAAAGCTGCTCTATAGCACAAGGAGCTCAGTTGGATGCTCTGTGATGACCCCGAGGTGTGCGATGGGGAGGGTGGGGTGGGAGGGAGGCTCAAAAGAGAGGGACTATATGTATACATATAGCTGATTCACTTTGTTTTACAGCAGAAACTAACATTGTATAGCAATTATACTCCAATAAAAAATAGAAAGGAAGTTCTTTAGACAAAATATCCTTTCATGTAAAAGTGATCTCAGATGGAAGGCTGGGATGCAAGAAGTAATGAAGAACAAAGAAAATAGTCAATATGCAGATACATATGAAAAAGACTTGACTGTATAAAACAGTAATAAAACAGGTTGGTGGGTTTTTCAAAGATAGAATTAAAACATATGTCAACGATAGTATATACCTCTGGAGAAGAAAGAAAAGAACAGAATTAAAGTTTCTAAGACCCTAGTATTTGGGGAGAGGAGGATAAAGAGATATATTAACTTCAGAATTTGATAAGTATATATGTTAAATTTTCTGAAGTAGTCAAAAAAAGAATAGAATACTTCCCAAACAGTTGTAGAAAAATTGAAATAAATATCCTCGATGAAAGTGGGAATCCCAGTAGCATTTCAAGATGATTAGGCTGTGGGCATGATGATAGAAGATGAGATTAATGATAAAGCAAGTCAGATTACAAAGGGTCTGAGGAGCCCAGCTGAGGTGTTGGACACCTAAGCAATGCGGAGTCAGTGAGGTTTTGATTTAGGTGAGACTGGCTACCCCACACCCGAGCCCAGGGGCGGCGGCCGGGAGGACCAACCCCACATCTAAGGAGTGGTGGCTGTGCGGGTGCAGGAGGCCCTAGAGGCGCTATCCCATGCTGAAGGTCAGGGAGGGCGGCAGTGAGGAGATACCTGTCGTCCAAGGTAACGAGCAGCAGCTGCGCTTTGCTGGAGCAGCCGTGAAGAAATACCCCACGCCCAAGGTAAGAGAAACCTAAGTAAGATGGTAGGTGTTGCAAGAGGGCATCAGAGGGCAGACACACTGAAACCATACTCACAGAAATCTAGTCAATCTAATCACACTAGGACCACAGCCTTGTCTAACTCAATGAAACTAAGCCATGCCCGTGGGACAACCCAAGACAGGCAGGTCATGGTGGAGAAATCTGATAGAATGTGGTCCACTGGAGAAGGGAATGGCAAACCACTTCAGTATTCTTGCCTTGAGAACCCCATGAACAGTATGAAAAGGCAAAATGATAGGATACTGAAGAGGAACTCCCCAGGTCAGTAGGGGCCCAATATGCTACTGGAGATCAGTTGAGAAATAACTCCAGAAAGAAAGAAGGGATGGAGCCAAAGCAAAAACAATACCCAGCTGTGGATGTGACTGGTGATAGAAGCAAGGTCCGATGCTGAAAAGAGCAATATTGCATAGGAACCTGGAATGTCAGGTCCATGAATCAAGGCAAATTGAAAGTGGTCAAACCAGAGATGGCAAGAGTGAATGTCGACATTCTAAGAATCAGCGAACTGAAATGGACTGGAATGGGTGAATTTAACTCAGATGACCATTATATCTACTACTTCGGGCAGGAATCCCTTAGAAGAAATGGAGTAGCCATCATAGTCAACAAAAGAGTCTGAAATGCAGTACTTGGATGCAATCTCAAAAACAACAGAATGATCTCTGTTCGTTTCCAAGGCAAACCATTCAATATCACGGTAATCCAAGTCTATGCCCCAACCAGTAACGCTGAAGAAGCTGAAGTTGAATGGTTCTATGAAGACATACAAGACCTTTTAGAACTAACACCCAAGAAAGATGTCCTTTTCATTACAGGGGACTGGAATGCAAAAGTAGGAAGTCAAGAAATACCTGGCTGCTGCTGCTGCTGCTGCTGCTAAGTCCAGTCATGTCCGACTCTGTGTGACCCCATAGACGGCAGCCCACCAGGCTCCCCTGTTCCTGGGATTCTCCAGGCAAGAACACTGGAGTGGGTTGCCATTTCCTTCTCCAATGCAAGAAAGTGAAAAGTGAAAGTGAAGTCGCTCAGTCGTGTCCGACTCTTAGCAACCCCATGGACTGTAGCCCACCAGGCTCCTCCATCCATGGGATTTTCCAGGCAAGAGTACTGGAGTGGGGTGCCATTGCCTTCTCCGAGAAAGACCTGGAGTAACAGGCAAATTTGGCCTTGGAATACGAAATGAAGCAGGGCAAAGACTAATAGAGTTTTGCCAAGAAAATGCACTGGTCATAGCAAACACCCTCTTTCAACAACACAAGAGAAGATTCTACACATGGACATCACCAGATGGTCAACACCGAAATCAGATTGATTATATTCTTTGCAGCCAAAGATGGAGAAGCTCTATACAGTCAACAAAAACAAGACTGGGAGCTGACTGTGGCTCAGATCATGAACTCCTTATTGCCAAATTCAGACTTAAATTGAAAAAAGTAGGGAAAATCACTAGACCATTCAGGTATGATCTAAATCAAATCCCTTATGATTATACAGTGGAAGTGAGAAATAGATTTAAGGGCCTAGATCTGATAGATAGAGTGCCTGATGAACTATGGAATGAGGTTCATGACATTGTATAGGAGACAGGGATCAAGACCATCCCCATGGAAAAAAATGAGAAAAGCAAAATGGCTGTCTGGGAAGGCCTTACAAATAGCTGTGAAAAGAAGAGAAGCTAAAAGCAAAGGAGAAAAGGAAAAATATAAGCATCTGAATGCAGAGTTCCAAAGAATGGCAAGAAGAGATAGGAAAGCCTTCCTCAGTGATCAATGCAAAGAAATAGAGGAAAACAACAGAAAGGGAAAGACTAGAGATCTCTTCAAGAAAATTAGAGATACCAAGGGAACATTTCATGCAAAGATGGGCTCCATAAAGGACAGAAATGGTATGGACCTAACAGAAGCAGAAGATATTAAGAAGAGGTGGCAAGAATACACAGAAGAACTATACAAAAAAGATCTTCACGACCCAGATAATCACGATGGTGTGATCACTCACCTAGAGCCAGACATCCTGGAATGTGAAGTCAAGTGGGCCTTAGAAAGCATCACTATGAATAAAGCTAGTGGAGGTGATGGAATTCCAGTTGAGCTATTTCAAATCCTGAAAGATGATGCTGTGAAAGTGCTGCACTCAATATGCCAGCAAATTTGGAAAACTCAGCAGTGGCCACAGGACTGGAAAAGGTCAGTTTTCACTCCAATCCCAAAGAAAGGCAATGCCAAAGAATGTTCAAACTACGGCACAATTGCACTCATCTCACACTCTACAAAGTAATGCTCAAAATTCTCCAAGCCAGGCTTCAGCAATATGTGAACTGTGAACTTCCTGATGTTCAAGCTGGTTTTAGAAAAGGCAGAGGAACCAGAGATCAAATTGCCAACATCTGCTGGATCATAGAAAAAGCAAGAGTTCCAGGAAAACATATATTTCTGTGTTATTGACTATGCCAAAGCCTTTGACTGCGTGGATCACAATAAACTGTGGAAAATTCTGAAAGAGATGGGAATACCAGACCACCTGACCTGCCTCTTGAGAAATCTGTATGCAGATCAGGAAGCAACAGTTAGAACTGGACATGGAACAACAGACTGGTTCCAAATAGGAAAAGGAGTACGTCAAGGCTGTATATTGTCACCCTACTTATTTAACTTCTATGCAGAGTACATCATGAGAAACGCTGGACTGGAAGAAACACAAGCTGGAATCAAGATTGCCGGGAGAAATATCAATCACCTCAGATATGCAGATGACACCACCCTTATGGCAGAAAGTGAAGAGGAACTCAAAAGCCTCTTTTTTTTTTTATTTATTTTTTATTTTTTTATTCTTCCAATTTTATTTTATTTTTAAAACTTTACATAATTGTATTAGTTTTGCCAAATATCAAAATGAATCCGCCACAGGTATACATGTGTTCCCCATCCCGAACCCTCCTCCCTCCTCCCTCCCCATACCATCCCTCTGGGCCGTCCCAGTGCACCAGCCCCAAGCATCCAGCATCATGCATCGAACCTGGACTGGCAACTCGTTTCCTACATGATATTTTACATGTTTCATTGCCATTCTCCCAAATCTTCCCACCCTCTCCCTCTCCCACAGAGTCCATAAGACTGTTCTATACATCAGTGTCTCTTTTGCTGTCACCGGGTTATTGTTACCATCTTTCTAAATTCCATATATGTGCGTTAGTATACTGTATTTATGTTTTTCCTTCTGGCTTACTTCACTCTGTATAATAGGCTCCAGTTTCATCCACCTCATTAGAACTGATTCAAATGTATTCTTTTTAATGGCTGAGTAATACTCCATTGTGTATATGTACCACAGCTTTCTTATCCATTCATCTGCTGATGGACATCTAGGTTGCTTCCATGTCTTGGCTATTATAAACAGTGCTGCGATGAACATTGGGGTACACGTGTCTCTTTCCCTTCTGGTTTCCTCAGTGTGTATGCCCAGCAGTGGGGTTGCTGGATCATAAGGCAGTTCTATTTCCAGTTTTTTAAGGAATCTCCACACTGTTCTCCATAGTGGCTGTACTAGTTTGCATTCCCACCAACAGTGTAAGAGAGTTCCCTTTTCTCCACACCCTCTCCAGCATTTATTATTTGTAGACTTTTGGATCGCAGCCATTCTGACTGGTGTGAAATGGTACCTCATAGTGGTTTTGATTTGCATTTCTCTGATAATGAGTGATGTTGAGCATCTTTTCATGTGTTTGTTAGCCATCTGTATGTCTTTTTTGGAGAAATGTCTATTTAGTTCTTTGGCCCATTTTCAAAAGCCTCTTGATGAAAGTGAAAGTGGAGAGTGAAAAAGTTGGCTTAAAGCTCAACATTCAGAAAATGAAGATCATGGCATCCGGTCCCACCACTTCATGGGAAATAGATGGGGAAACAGTGGAAACAGTGTCAGACTTTATTTTTTTGGGCTCCAAAATCACTGCAGATAGTGATTGCAGCCATGAAATTAAAAGACGCTTACTCCTTGGAAGGAAAGTTATGACCAACCTAGATAGCATATTCAAAAGCAGAGACATTACTTTGCCAGCAAAGGTCCATCTAGTCAAGGCTATGGTTTTTCCAGTGATCATGTATGGATGTGAGAGTTGGACTGTGAAGAAGGCTGAGCGCCAAAGAATTGATGCTTTTGAACTGTGGTGTTGGAGAAGACTCTTGAGAGTCCCTTGGACTGCAAGGAGATCCAACCAGTCCATTCTGAAAGAGATCAGCCCTGGGATTTCTTTGGAGGGAATGATGCTGAAGCTGAAACTCCAGTACTTTGGCCACTTCATGTGAAGAGTTGACTCATTGGAAAAGACTCTGATGCTGGGAGGGATTGGGGGCAGGAGGAGAAGGGGACGACAGAGGATGAGATGGCTGGATGGCATCACTGGCTCGATGGACTTGAGTCTGAGTGAACTCCGGGAGTTTGTGATGGATAGGGAGACCTGGCATGCTGCGATTCATGGGGTGGCAAAGAGTCAGACACGACTGAGCAACTGGACTGAACTGAACTGAACATGATCAGATCTGCTTTAAGAAACAGCTCTTTAACAACAGTGTGGATATAGACTAGATTTTATGTACATACACACTCACACATTTATATAAAATCTCACAAAGATAATCAGAAATCTCAGACTTTGCCAGGAGAGGAATACAAATGTCTCCCATTGACATTCACTACTAAATCTTGGTAGCTTAAAACCCAGACCTTGAGACTTCTCCATGGTCCAATGCTAAGAATCCACCTTCCATTGCAGGAGATGTGGGTTCCATCTCTGGTCAGGGAACTATGATCCCACATGCTGAGGGTCTACTAAGCCAACACTCACAATAAAGAACCAGTGCAGCCAAAATTTTATTTTAATTAAAAATTTAAAAAACATGAGAACAAGATGGCAGAGGAGTAGGTGGACGTGGAGTACATCTCTCTCCACAGATACATCAGGAATACACCTTCAGACACAGAAGTGCAAGCAGAACACCAGCTGTGAGAGGACAGGAGTACCTGACCAGAGGAAAAGAATATATAGAACCACGCAACACTCGGTAGGACAAAGGAACTAGGGGGAAAACAGGAGTGTTAGTAGGGCTGGACCTGCCTTCTGCCGGTGGGGGAACTGAAGCAGGGGTCCAAACCCCACATCGGGGCAATTGTCTGGGTCAGAGGAGAAACATTTTAAGGCTGAGAGTTAAACAGCTGACTTGTGGCAGCTTAAATGGAATCAGAATCAGACAGTCCTGGCCACAGTCATACAGACCCCGGACAGGGATGTAGGCCCCCTGGAAGGTGCAGAGGCTGGGAGCTGGAGTTCAGGGATTGTGGAGCAATCCCAGGGCGACGGCTGCTATTGACTGCAGAGAGACAGATCGAGGGGATGTGAGGGAGGAGATTGTGGTGGGAAATGCCTGTGGAGAAAAACCAGGCAGCCATGGAAGCAAGGCAATACTGCTGAGTCACACATAGAGGGTGGAGCCATTATCAGAGCCTCTCTCTCCTCTTATGCCAGCATGGGCACCTGAACAATAGAGAGGCTGGGCCATCAAACACCTGACGCACTGAACTACAGAGCAGGACCCCACCCAGGGTGCTCCTTCAAGTGACTGATGCACCGAACTACAGAACAGGACCCCACCCAAGGTGGGGAGGCCTTAAATGCCTGAGGCACCAATCTACAGAGTAGGACCCCAGCCAGGGGGGGCCCTCTAAGTGCTTGATGGGCCGGACAGCAGAGAAGGACCCCAGGCAAGGGAGACTTCTAAGTGCCTGAATGGGTGGAGCTACAGAGAAAGACTGGCCAAAGAGGCCTTCTGATTGCCAGCTACAAGAGGCTGGAAAAAAGACTCTGATAGGGCCATAACTCCTGCTGCGAAGGCAGTCTGTGTCCCTGCACACCTGGCGCTGCCAGGATCCCCACAAGCCAAGCAGCCGTGCCACCTTCACGCTCAACTCTCACTGGGGCAGAGCTGCCACAGGCAAAAAAAAGTCTTGCAACTATGCACACAGGGTCACTTAGGTCGTGTCCAACTCTGTGACCCTGTAGACTGTGGCCTGCCAGCCTTCTCTGTCAGGGAGGGGGTCTCCAGGCGAGAATACGGGAGCGTATTGGCCAGTACTGGTTGCCATGCCCTTCTAAAGCACTATATTTCCTGCTGCCCTAGTCGCCAACTCCCCTGAGTACCCGGAGCTGCCAGAACCCCTGCGACCCAAGCAGCTGCACCACCTCCACACCTGGCCCTCACAGGGGCAAACCTAGGTCCTCCAGGGCAGCCGCAGGAGCAAACCCCAGTGGACGACCAACGTGTAGAGGTGGAAATAAAACTACAATTGAAACTCAGGGGCAGTGTGGATAAGGAAGAAGACCCCAAACCTTCCCACCAGCTGTACAAGGTGCAGATTAAGTCCACATGATCAACTAGGCAGACTCTGTGTCTATGGAATATACAAAAGGTCATTGAGAGCTCCCACAAATGAAAACGCACTGGTCCTGATAGCCGTGGACATTGGAGGCAAGAACAAACAGGAGTAGGACCAGATTAGAATCTGAGCTGCCCCCACAGCAGGTCCAGAGATCAGCACGGCGTTGGAGGGCATGCTAGGGAGGTGAGTTGGACCGTGACTCCCAGAGAGGTAAAGGACTCTGACAGCAGTGACTCAAGAAAAACATTTATTATTCTTAGATTTTGACTTGTTCTGTAGATTCTTTTGGATTTTCTTTTCCCTTTTTTCCCTCCTCTGTTGTAGTTGTCGATTTTATGGGCACTGCTGCTGCTGCTGCTAAGTGGCTTCAGTCATGTCCAACTCTGTGCGACCCCATAGACGGCAGCCCAGCAGGCTCCCCTGTCCCTGGGATTCACCAGGCAAGAACACTGGAGTGGGTTGCCATTTCCTTCTCCAATGCATGAAAGTGAGAAGTGAAAGCGAAGTCGCTCAGTCGTGTCCAACTCTTCACGACCCCATGGGCTGCAGCCTACCAGGCTCCTCTGTCCATTGGATTTTCCAGGCAAGAGTACTGGAGTGGGGTGCCATTGCCTTATTGGCACTATGAAATCTAATTAAGCTTTTGAGCTTTTTTTTTTTCTCAGTCACATTTTTTCTTGTTATAAACCTCTGCCTCTGTGTTGGGCTTTTGCAGTTCTATGCAGTTTTCTTTCTTTCTTTTTTTTTCTTTTCTCTTTTTTTAATTTTAAATTTTAATCTTTTAAACCTATTTTTTTCTACATTTATTTCTTTGTTTGCTTTTCCTACTGTTCTTTTCCCCTTGCAGTTAATCTTTAATGTATATAAATCTTCTTTATCTACCTCTGTTTAACTTTGAATATCTATTCTTTCTTTCTTTTCCTTCTTTCCTTTCCTCTCAACATATTTGTTAGTTTTATTTTCATTGCTTTATTCCCCACTTGGCACCTTGCTTTAGTTTTGTTTTCCAGTTTGAGCTTTAGTTAGTTTTGTTCTGGTAGTTATAATTTTTGATTTCCTTTGTTCACTGGGTCGATCTATTGTACTTTATTTTTGTTGGACTGTTTTGATTTTGCTTATAGGGGCATACATATGTGAGTATATTCAGTCACACTTTTTATTGTTGTTATAAACCTCTGCCTCTACATTGGGCTTTTGCAGTCCTGTGGAGTTTCCCTTTTTTTTTTCTTTTCCTTTTTTCTTTCTTCTTCCATTTTTTTTTACTTTTCTCTTTTTTATAATTTTAATTTTTAATTTTTTAAACCTATTATATTTTTCTATGTTTATTCCTTTGTTTGTCTTCCTTACTGTTCTTTTCCCCTTGCAGTTAATTTTAATGTATATAAATCTTCTCCATCTACCTCTATTTAACTTTGAATATCTATTCTTTCTTTTCTTTCATTCCTTTCTTCCCAACGTATTTGTTAGTTTTGTTTTCGTTGCTTTATTCCCCACTTGGCACCTTCCTTTAGTTTTGTTTTCCATTTTGTGCTTTAGTTAGTGTTGTTCTTAATTGTTAAATATAATTTTTATTTCCTTTGTTCACCAGGTCAATCTACTGTACTTTATTTTTATTGGATTGTTTGACTTTGCTCATGGGTGTATATATATATATATATGTGTGTGTGTGTATGTATGTGTATATTCCATTATTTTAATTATTATTTGCCTGATTTTGTAACTGCCATTTGTCTGGGGTTCATCTTTGGTTTCTCATTTTTGGATATTTGTTTTAATTTCACTTAATGCCATAACATACCACTTGTGGAATCTTCGTTCCTGACCAGAGATCAAGCCCTGAACCTTTGGAGTGGGAGCACTGACTCCGAGATGCTAGACTGCCAGATAACAAACCCTAGGGAGTATCAGACAGTGAGAACTCACACAAAGGAAAACACTTGAATACAAGACCTGGCATCACCTAACCACAGTAGCACCCTGTGCAGGATGCCTCATCTAAACAACAAACCAAACAAAAATACAAGCCCAGTCATCAGCAGATAGGATTACCACCTCACTCAGCCTTGCCCATCTGAGGAAAAACGAACAAACAAAAATTCAGCACAAACCTCACCCTATAAGTTTACACAACCCACAGGACCAAACTCAGGAGGGCAGAAACCAAAAGGAAGAAAGAATTCAACTTTGAAGTTTGGGGAAAGGAGAGCTCAAACACATTAATTTAAAAAAGAAATAATGAAAAGGCAGAGAAATACTACACAAATGAAGGAACAAACTAGAAACACAG
The DNA here is from genome assembly GCF_055505025.1 of Bos grunniens. Lineage (NCBI taxonomy): Eukaryota > Metazoa > Chordata > Mammalia > Artiodactyla > Bovidae > Bos > Bos grunniens. The sequence goes on from NC_141167.1 coordinate 10,660,303, forward strand.
AAGTTCAAATAAATGAAGAGGAAATAGGCGAACTACCTGAAAAATAATGATAGTAAAGATGATCAAAAACCTTAAAAACAAAATGGAGAAAATGCAATAATCAATTAACAAAGACCTAGAATAATTAAAGAATAAACCTATAGAGACAAACAGCACAATTACCAAAATTTAAAATACTCTAGAAGGAATCAATAGCAGAATATCTGAAGCAGAATAACGAATCAGTGAGCTGGAAGATAAAATAGTGGAAATAACTTCTGAAGAGCAGAATAAAATAAAAAGAATGAAAAGAACTGAGGATAATCTCAGAGACCTCTGGGACAATATCAAATGCACCAACATTCGAATTATAGGGGTCCCAGGAGAAGAAGAGAAAAAGAAAGAGTATGAGAAAATTTTTGAAGAGATTATAGTTGAAAATTTCCCCAACGTGGAAAAGGAAATAGTCAATCAAGTCCAAGAGGCACAAAGAATCCCATACAGGATAAACCCAAGGAGAAACATGCCAAGACACATACTAATCAAACTAGCAAAGACTAAACACAAAGAAAGAATATTAAAACCAGCAAGGGAGAAGCAACAAGTAACATACAAGGGAAACCCAATATGCTTAACAGCTGATCTTTCAGCAGAAACTCTGCAGGCCAGAAGGGAATGGCAGGATATATTTAAAGTACTGAAAGGGAAAAATCTACAACCAATATTACTGTACCCAGCAAGGATCTCATTCAAAATTGATGGAGAAAGAAAAAGCTCTCCAGACAAGCAAAACTTAGGAGAATTCAGTACCACCAAACCAGCTTTACAACAAATGTTAAAGGGATTTATATAGTCAAGAAATACAAGAAAAGAAAAAAGATCTACAAAATCAACCCCAAACAAGTAAGAAAATGGCAATAGGAACATATATATCAATAATCACTTTAAATGTAAATGGATTAAGTGCTCAACCAAAAGACACAGACTGGCCGAATGGATACAAAAACAAGACCCATATATATGCTGTCTATAAGAAACCCACTTCAGACCTCAAGACACATATAGACTGAACGTGAGAAGATGGAAAAATATATTCCATGAAATAGGAAGCAAAAGAAAGCTGAAGTAGCAATCCTCATATCAGACAAATAGACCTTAAAATAAAGAATGTTATAAGAGATAAGGAAGAACACTATATAATGATCAAGGAATCAATCCAAGAGGAAGACATAACAATTATAAATATCTATGCACCCAACATAGAAGCACCTCAATACATAAGACAAACACTAATAGACATAAAAGGAGAAATTGAAAGTAACACAATAATAGTAGGAGACTTTAACACCCCACTCACACTAATGGACAGATCATCAAAACAGAAAATTAATAAGGAAACACAAGTCTTAAATGATACATTAGTTGAGTTGGATCTCATTGATATCTTCAGGACATTCCATCCAAATGCAGAAGAATACAGTTTCTTCTCAATTCCACATGGAACATTCTCCAGGATAGACCACATCTTGGGTCACAAATCAAACCTCAGTAAATTTAAGAAAATCGAAATCATATCAAGCGTCTTCTCCAACCACACACTATGAGACTAGATATCAATTACAAGAAAAAAACTGTGAGAAACAAAAACACATGGAGATTAAACAACACGTGACCAAATAACCAACAGGTTACTGAAGAAATCAAAAGGGAAATCAATTCTAGAACAAATTCTAGAAACAAATGACAGTGAAAACATGACAACTCAAAACCTGAGGGATGCAGCAAAAGCAGTTCTAAGAGGGAAGTTTATAGCAATACAATCCTACCACAAGAAATAAGAAAAACATTGAATAGACAACCTAACTTTACACCTAAAACAACTGGATAAAGAAAAAAAATCCCAAAAATTAGTAGAAGGAAAGAAATAATAAAGACCCAAGCAGAAATAAATGAAAAAGAAGTGAAAGAAACAACACTAAAGATTAATAAAACTAAAAGCTGGTTCTTTGAGAAGATAAACAAAATTGACAAGCCTTTAGCCAGACTCACCAAGAAAAAAAGAGAATAATCAAATCAACAAAATTAGAAATGAAAAATGAGAGGTTACAACAGAAATAACAAAGGATTATGAGATTATTATGAACTATTATCTGACAATAAAATGGGTAAGCTGGAAGAAATAGACAGATTCTTAGAAAAGTTCAATCTTCCAAGACTGAACCAGGAAGAAAGAGAAATTATGAACAACCCAATTACAAGCACTGAAATTGAAGCTGTGATCAAAAATCTCCCAAAAAATAAAAGCCCAAACCAGATGGCTTCACAGGAGAATTCTATCAAATATTTAGAGAAGAGCTAATGCCTATCCTTCTAAAACTCTTTCAAAAAATTGCAGAGGAAGGAACACTTCCAAACTCATTCTAGGAGGCCACCATCACCCTGGTACCAAAATCAGACAAAGAAAACTATAGGCCAATATCACTGATGAACATAGATGCAAAAATCCTCAACAAAATTTTAGCAAACAGAATTCAGCAGCACATCACAAAGCTCATACACCATGATCAAGTTGGTTTTATTCCAGGAATGCAAGGATTCTTCAATATATGCAAATTAATCAATGTGATACACCATATTAACAAATTGAAAGATAAAACCATATGATAATCTCAATAGATGCAGAAAAAGTCTTTGACAAGATTCAGCACCCATTTATGATTAAAACTCTTCAAAAAATAGACATAGAAGAAACTATCTCAACATAGTAAAAGCCATATATGATGAGCCTACAGCAAACATTATTCTCAATGTGAAAAACTGAAAGCATTCCCCCTAAGATCAAGAACAAGACAAGGGTGTCCATTTTCACCACTATTATTCAACATAGTTCTGGAAGTTCTAGCTACAGAAATCAGAGAAGAAAAAGAAATAAAAGGAATCCAGATCGGAAAAGAAGTAAAGCTCTCACTGTTTGCAGATGACATGATACTGTACATAGAAAACCCTAAAGGTAGTATCAGAAAATTTCTAGAGCTAATCAGTGAGTTTAGCAAAGTTACAGGATACAAAATCAATACACAGAAATCACTTGCATTTCTATGTACTAACAATGAAAAATCAGAAAGAGAAATTAAGGAATCAATCCCATTCACCATTGCAATAAAAAGAATTAAATATCTAGGAATAAACTTACCTACGAAGACAAAAGAACTATACACAGAAAATTATAAGACACTATTGAAAGAAATCAAAGATGACATAAATAGATGGAGAAATATTCCATGTTCCTGGTGGGTAGAAGAATAAATATTGTGAAAATGAATATACTACCAAATGCAATCTACAGATTCAATGTGATCCCTATCAAATTACCAATGGCATTTTCAACAGAACTAGAACAAAAAAGTTCACAATTCATTTGGAAACACAAAAGACCCTGAATAGCCAAAGCAGTCTTGAGAAAGAAGAATGGAGCTAGAGGAATCAACCTTCCTGACTTCAGATTATACTACAAAGCTACAGTCATCAAGACAGTATGGTACTAGCACAGAAACAGAAATCTAGACCAATGGAACAAGATAGAAAGCCCAGAAATAAACCCATGCACCTATGGGTACCTTATTTTTGACAAAGGAGGCAAGAATGTGCAATGAGGCAAAGACAACTTCTTCAATAAATGGTGCTGGGAAAATTGGACACATGAAAGAATGAAATTAGAACACTTCCTAACACCATACACAAAGATAAACTCAAAATGGATTAAAGACCTAAATGTAAGACCAGAAACTATAAAGCTCTTAGAGGAAAACATAGGCAGAACACTCATTGACATAAATCAAAGCAAGATCCTCTATGACCCACCTCCTAGAGTAATGGAAATAAAAACAAAAGTAAACAAGTAGGACCTGATTAAACTTCAAAGCTTTTGGACAGTGAAGGAAACTACAAGCAAGGTGAAAAGACAACCCTCAAAATAGGAGAAAATAATAGCAAATGAAACAACTAAGGATTAATTCCCAAAATATACAAGCAGCTCATACAACTCAATGCCAGAAAAACAAACAACCCAAACAAAAAATGGGGAAAAGACCTAAACAGACATTTCTCCAAAGAAGACATACAGATGGCTAACAAACACATGAAAAGATGCTCAACATCATTAGAGAAATACAAATCAAACTACAATGAGCTATCATCTCACACTGGTCAGAATGGCCATCATCAAAAAGTCTACAAACAATAAATGCTGGAGAGGGTGTGGAGAAGAGGGAACACACTTGCACTGTTGGTGGGAATGTAAATTGATACAGCCACTATGGAAGACGGTATGGAGATTCCTTAAAAAACTAGGAATAAAACCACCATATGACCCAGCAGTCCCACTCCTAGGCATATGCCCCGAGGAAACCAAAATTGAAAAAGACACATGTATCTCATTGTTCACTGCAGCACTATTTACAATAGCTAGAATATGGAAGCAACCTAGGTGTCCATCAACAGATGAATGGATAAAGAAGTTGTGGTACATATACACAATGGAATATTACTCAGCCATAAAAAGGAATCCATTTGAGTCAGTTCTGATGAGGTGGATGAACCTAGAACCTATTATACAGAGTGAAGTGACTCAGAAAGAGAAAGCTAAATATCGTATTCCAACGCATATATACGGAATCTGGAAGAATGGTACTGAAGAATTTATTTACAAGGCCGCAATGGAGAAACAGATATAGAAAATAGACTTATGGACATGGGGAGAGGGGAGGAGAGGGTGAGATGTATGGAAAGAGTAACATGGAAACTTACATCACTATATGTAAAATAGATAGCCAACAGTAATTTGCTATATGACTCAGGAAACTCGAACAGGGGTTCTGTGTCAACCTAAAGGGGTGGGATGGGGCGGGAGATGGGAGGGAGGTTCCAAAAAGAGCAGATATATGTATATCTGTGGCTGATTCATGTTGAGGTTTGACAGAAAGCAACAAAATTCTGTAAACCAATTATCCTTCAAAAAAAAAAAAAGACTGAGAAAAAAATAAAATAAAGAACCAAAACACCCCAGACCTTTTGAAAGCAAGCAAAAAGTGGGAGCTTTAGGCCATGACTAGCCAAGCCAGAAACCTGCTCACTCAGGATCCAACCTTTTGTGGAAGCTCCACTCCACACCGGCACTGGCGCCTCACTCATTACTATGTCTCATCATTAATGGAATTGAAATGCTGCTGCTTTGGCTTGATCTTTGAGGTTAACGTTATCTCTTTTCCATGCTGTGCTCAGTTGGAGAGGTCCTGCAGTGAAATTGCTTGAGCTGTTAGGTCATTCTTCTCCTCACCGCCATGGATATCCAGGCAGGGACTCCATAACCTCGGGCCCTAATGATTCCATGAGAGTCACACTCCTGCTGAAACTCCATTCCTATCGATGTTATCACCACCACCAGCTCTGGGAACCAATGAAGCAGGAACTCAGCCATGCTACATGCTGGTAGAGCTGGAATTCAGCTGCAGCCCGAAGGCCATGAAACTTGGACCCTATACGGTACTCAAGGCCAAAAAATCCATGTCTTCACTCCTAGAAAGTCAGAAAGAAACTCTCTTAATGAATTATCAGTGGAAGAGAGGAGGGAAGCTATAGCAAGGTTGACTAAGCTCCACATTGTTGTAGAGATCAATGATTTGGTTCTTCTAATTTAATTCTATTTCCCATGTCTCCCAGGATGCACACCCACCACCATAGGGGCTAGACTAGAATCACCTCCAGTATCAGCCACTGTCTTGTACCTGGAACCAGAACTCTCTTCATTACTTAGGATCTACTGCTAGAGCTGGTTCTTGTACTCAACTCCTTTTTCTATGCTTCAGGAGTTCCCCCTTAGTAGCTTCTGGTCTCCTTTCTTATCACCAGACTTCTGTTTGGGTCATGGTTACATATATTCATAAAGAGTTCATGACTTATTTTCAGGGGTTCATCAAGACCTTGTGTAAATCAGTAGATGCAAATGGATACAAAGGGAAGAGGATTCTTTTCAGAAACACCTGAGCCCCAGTTTATATTTGTGGATTTTCAACCCGGATGCGTGAGTCCTGACTATCCCACATCTCCACCTCCTGTCTGTCTTGTGGCAGTTCCTTTTTTAACATCTTTAGGTGTGGGACTTTTTTCCTGCTAATCCTTGGGTCATTCTCATAGATAGTCGCTCTGTAAGGAGTTGTAATTGGTGTCTCTGTGGGAGGAGGTGAATTCAGGGTCTTCCTATTCTACCATCTTGACCACTTCCCTCTAAGAATTTTCTGATTTTCCTTGTGATTTCGTCTTTGATATTTGTTGTTTAAAAAGAGAATTGTTTAATCTCCACAACTTTGTGAATTTTCCAGTTTTATTTTTGTTACTGATTTCTAACCTCATCTGCTGTGATCAGAGAGATACTTTTTTGATAACTTTTAAAATCTGTTGAAATTTGGGATTCCTTGGCAGTCCAACAGGAATGGGACCTTCCAGAGCAGGGAGTGTGGGTTCAGTCCCTGCTAGGAGAGCTAGGATCCCACATGCCTCGTGGACAAAAAGCTAAAACATAAGACAAAAATAATATTGCAATAAATTCAATAAATACTTGATAAATGGTCCACATTAAAAAAAAATCTTTAAAATAAAATCTACTGAAGCTTAATTTGTGGCCTAACATACAGTCTATCCTGAAAAATGGCCAATAAGTACTTGAGAAGAGTATGTATGCTACTGTTGTTGATAGAGCGTGTTTTGTACATGTCTATTAGATTATTTTGGTTTATTGTAGTGTTTAAGTCTTCTGTTTCTGTACTTCTATCTGGTTGATCCATCTACTACCGAGAGTGGAGTATTGAAGTCTTCAGCTATTATTGTGGAACTATCTATTTCTCCCTTCAATTCTTTCAGCTTCTTCTTCATATATTTTGATGGTAATTTGGTGGCAAATTTTATAATTGTTCTATCATTTTGCTGTATTAAACCATTTATTAATATATAATGTCCTTTTTAATCTCTTGTAAATTTTTTTATTTAAAGTCTGTTTTGTCTGATATTAGTACAGCTCGTTTGGTTACTGATGCATGAGATAATCTTTTTTCATATTTTCACTTTCAACCTGTTTGTATCTTTGGATGTCAAGTGAATCTCTCATAGACAGCATATTCAATTCAGTTCAGTTCAGTTGCTCAGTCGTGTCCGACTCTTTGCGACCCCATGAATCGCAGCACGCCAGGCCTCCCTGTCCATCACCATCTCCCGGAGTTCACCCAGACTCACGTCCATCGGGTCGGTGATGCCATCCAGCCATCTCATCCTCTGTCGTCCCCTTAGTCGCATCATATATTTTATCTGTTCTACTAAGTTCCATCTTTTGACTGGAGAGGTTAATCTGTTTATATTTTAATTACTGCAACTCTCTTCTGTCATTGTGCAATTTGTTTTCCATATGCCTTCTAGCTTTTTCTGTCCCTCGTTTACTGCATTACTGTCTTCTTTTGTGTTTAGCTGAATTTTTTTTAGTGAAACATTTAGATTTGTTTTTCATTTCCTTTTATGTATATTCTAGAGCTATTTCCTTTGTGGTTTCCATGGGAATTAGATTTAACATCCTAAAATTATAACACTATAATTTGTATTTACATCAGCTTAATTCCAATAACATACAAAATTGCTCCTTTATAGCACTGTCCAAACCTCTTTCAGCTGTTGATGTCAGAAAATTATATCTTCATACAATTCATGCTTAAAAACATAAACTAATAGTTCTTTTAAATTCATTAGTATTCTAAATTATGTAGAAAAGAAGATTTGGAGTAAAAAACCAAAGTTACAGTAATAACAGCTTTTGCACTCATAACTTTTAAAAAGTGTTAGTATCTTAAATTACAGAGAAAGCAAACAAAATACAGTTATAAGTGATTGTTACAATAATTGCTAAGTCGTTTCCGTCATGTCCGACTCTGTGTGACCCCATAGATGGCAGCCCACCAGGCTCCCCGTCCCTGGGATTCTCCAGGGAAGAACACTAGAGTGGGTTGCCATTTCCTTCTCCAATGCATGAAAGTAAAAAGTGAAAGTGAAGTCGCTCAGTCGTGTCTGACTCTTTGTGACCCCATGGACTGCAGCCTACCAGGCTCCTCTGTCCATGGGATTTTCCAGGCAAGAGTACTGGAGTGGGGTGCCATCGCCTTTTCCGTGTTACAATAATACTTGCTCTTATAATTGACCATTTATTTACCTTTACTGACATCTTTGTTTCTCCATACAGCCTCAAGTTACTATCTAGTGTCCTCTTGTTTCACTTTGCAAGATGCCCTCGAGCAGATTATAGTGTAACAAACTCCTTCAGCTCTTGTTTTCCTGTAAGTCTTATTTTAATTTACTCCTCTCTTTTGAAGGACAGTTTTGTCAATATAGTATTCTTTGTTGACGGTTATTTTTTTCTTTTAGCACTTTAAATTTATTTGCCACTCATGGTGACCCACTCCAGTATTCTTGCCTGGAAAAGCCCATGGACCGGGAAGCCTGGTAGGCTACAGGCCATGGGGTCGCAAAGAGTTGAACACAACTGAGTGACTTCACTTTCACTTTCTAGTGTCCAAAGTTTTTTGATAAGAAAGTTGCTGATAATCTTATTGATGATCCCTTGGATGTGACAAGCCACTTATCTCTTGCTGGTTTCAGGACTCTCTCTCTCTCTGTCTTTTGAAAATTTGATTATAGTATCTCTCAGCATGAGTCTTTTTGAGTTCATCTGCCATGGAGATTGTTAAGTTTCTTGGATCTTTATATTCATGCCTTTCATCACATTTGAGTAGTTTTCAGCCAGTATTTTTTCACGTATTCTCTCTGCTTCTCTGTCTCTCTCCATCTCTTCTGGGATTCCTATGATGCTTATGTTGATCCACATGATGGTGTCCCACATGTCCCTTAGACTCTGTTCACTTTTCTACAATCTTTTCTTTTTCAGTTTGTCAGCCTCAATAATTTCCATTGTCCTATCTTCAAGTTCACTGATATTTTCTTCTGCCTGCTCAAATTTGCCTTTGAATTCTTCTAGTGAATTTTTCTTTGAAGTTCTTGTACTTTCATCTCCAGAATGTCTTTTTTTGTTTGTTTGTTTGCTTGTTTTAGATTTTCTGTTTAATGATATTTCCATTTTGTTTATACCGCTTTCTTGATTTTCTCCACACTTTCTTTTTCTTCTTTGAGCATCTTTGAGGCAGTTGTTTTAAAATCTTTGTCTAATGTATTTTCCATGAGATCTTTTTCAGGGGTAATTTCTATTGGTTTATTTTTCTTCCATTGAATGGGCTACAATTTCCTGTTTCTTTGTGATATTTTGTTGAGCACTGTACATTTTAATCAGTTCTTTTAATTTTAGCCATCCAAAATCAGATGAGTATGAGGTGGTATCCCACTGCAGTCTTAATTTGCCTTTATCTAAAACATAATAATGTTGAACAATTTTACAAATGTTTACGAGCCGTTTGGATATCCTCTTTTGTAAACGACTCATTAATACTTTTACCACTTTAAGACTTCAGTTGTATTTTTTTTTATATTACTAACGGAAGAGTTCCTGATATATTCCTGTTATTAATTATTTTTCTAAATATATGCTGCAAACATTCTCTATAAGTTTGTGATTTGCCTTTACAATCCCTAATTTTGTCATTTTGTTGAAGAAAAATGTGTAATTTGAACAAAATCAACATTACCAATATTCGTTTTATAGTTAATTTTTAACTACAGGCCTTAAATTAAGTCCTGTTTAAGAAATCTTTGCCAACCTGAAGGTAATGAAGATATCTCCTCTGATTTCTTTTAGAAGCTTTACCATTTCGTCTTTCACACATAGGTCTATGCTTCATCTCCAATTAGTTTTTAGGTACAGCATGAGGTGGGGATCAAGGTTATTATTTTTTTTATATTGTTAATTCAAAAGACCCACTTTCACCCTCACTGAATCACAGTAGCATTTTAGTTAAAAATCAGAGGACTATATAGGTGCGGATCTATTTCTTCTCTTCTACTCTGCTCCATTGAGCTAATTGTCAATTTTGGTGCCAATTACACAATATCTTAAAGCAATGTCCACCTTGACTTCAGCTTCTGGCAATGGTGGGATAGCAGGCCCCATGATTACTCTTCCACCAAAAAGAAGTAGAAAACATGGCAAAGTATATGAAACAACTGTTTCATACATTGGACACACAGTGCAGAACTGTGACCCTGAGAGAAGGAAAACAAGTATGGTGAGCCCTATGAATTCCCCAGAAATCTGCTTGGAGATATATTCTGGACCATGGTACAGAGTAGATGATCTGATCCTAAGCAGAATACAGAAGTCTTATTTAATTGGGTATAGAACCTGGGATTCATGGAGCCTGACTTAGCTTCAACTCACAGGCAAAGTTATAAATAAAAGGAACCCTGAAGAAAAAGAGCTCTAGAAATCTGGTTAAAGGTCCCCTTGGGTTTATCCTAACCTCCAAACCATACACAAAAAGGGGACTACCACAGGGCAAAGAACATGTAAATAATTGTAAAATTAAAAGTTATCAGAGCTCACACAAGTTTTGGAGACATCCAAACTCTGAACAGTTAGAGTGGAGAGTCCCCGTTTAACAACTGTGGCATTCAGTAAAGCTCTCAGGAGGATCATGTATTTGTAGTAAGGCTAAATTTTGCCTACAGTAAAAGCTACTCCAAACTAGCCCTGATAAAACTTTAAAACAGTGCTCAAGAAGATCAATATGATTTGAAATAATTTAATTGCCTCATAGTACAAAGTACAAAGCTCTTTAAAAGAAGACATGAAACTCAATAACATAACGTCCACACACATATACATAACTTTCATATATGACTTTCTTTTGAAAGCATAACTTTTTCTTTTGAAAGCATAACTTATGAAAACATAACTTTCACAATGCCCAACATCTAACCCAAAAGTAATATACATGCTAGAAAAATGTGACCCATAATGAAAAGAAAAAAATAGTAAATAGATACAAATATCAGAAATGAGAAAAATAATGGAATTATCAAACAAGGACATTAAATATCCATCATATATGTGTTCAATATAATGAAGAATGTGAAGGAAAATGGAACATAATAATAAGAGAAATAGAAGACTTGAAGATAACTAAGTGGAATTTCCAGACATAAAAACTATAGTATGAAAAAGCCACTGGATGGGGCTAATCACAAATCAGACACTGGAGAAAAAAAGATCAGTGAAGCTGACAACACACAATAAAACTCCAAAATTAAGACAGAGAGAGGGGATAAAAAGACTAGGAAAAATGAACAGACTGATGGAACAATTTGAAGTGGGTAGAAAGAACCCCACCAAGCTGTGGGGATGGTGTTGCCACCACAGTGGGTCTGAATGGCAGCACATCTAACCAAGAGGAAATTTCTCCAGACTTAAAATCTTGTGACGCTTGCCTTGCTAGATTTTTTACTGTTTTGAACCCATTGCCCCTTCCTTGCTTCCTATGTCCCCCTTTTGGAATGGTAACATCTCTCCCATGCCTATTCAACCTTGTATTTTGGAAACACATAACTCGTTTGGTTTCACAGGTTCACAGCTGGAGAGTAATTTTGTCTCAGAACGGATTATACCTTGAGTATCATTCATATATGATTTAGATGAGACGACTTTATAGAATTGACACTAAAATGAGTTAAAGTAAAAGTGAAAGTGAAGTCGTTCAGTCGTGTCCAAGTGTTTGCAATCCCATGAACTGCAGCCCACCAGGCTCCTCTGTCCGTGGGATTCTCCAGGCAAGAATACTGGGGTGGGTTGCCATTTCCTTCTCCTGGGGATCTTCCCAACCCAGGGATCGAACCCAGGTGTCCCCTCTTGCAGGCAGACTCTTTACCCTCTGAGCCTCCAGGGAAGCAAAAATGAGTTAAGACCGTTGCAGATGTTGGGCTGGATTAAATATATTTGGTTTATGAGAAGGTCATGAATTTGGCAGGGGCTTAGGCAGCAAGGATGAAATACAATGGACTTGAATGCTTGTGTCCCCCAAAAATTCATTTGTCAAAATCTGACCGCCTCCTCAATGTGATGGTTATTACAAAATGGAGCATTTTGAGCTAACTAGGTCATGGGAGCAGAGCCTTCATGAATAAAATTAGATAATCATCATAAACAAAACTCTTTCAGAAAATAGGTGAGAAAACATCCCAACTTGTTTATAAGAACAGAATTATTGCAATATAAAGGCCAAAGATATTTCAAAAACATAAAACTACTGATCAATATCTCTCATAAATATAGGCACAAAAAACCCTAGGCAAAATATTAGCAAACTGAATAAAACATTATATTAAAAAATATGTCTTGATATCTGAAAGTGTAAGTCCTCCAAAGTCCTGTTAAGATTGCTATTATTGCTTGGCTATTCTAAGCCATCAATATTTCTATATAAATTTCAGAATCAGTTGTCAACTTTCATAAAAACAATCAAGCTTAGACTGTCACTGAGATTGAATTGAATCTATAGATTAATTTGAGCAGCACTGACATCTTAATAACATTGAGACTTCCAGTCTATGAATGTGGTATGTCCCTTCACTTACTTGGTTCTTCCCTAAGACTATCTTAAGATATTTCAGTTTAGAAAGTCTTGCACATCTTTCACTGAATTTATTAATAGAATCTGTGTGTGTACATACATACACATTGGTAAATGATATTATTTTGTTTCCTAATTGCTTGCTGTTGTTATACAGATATACCATTATTTTTGCATGCTGATCTTGTACCCAGTAACCTTGGTTGTTATTCATTTTTCAGTCGCTAAGTCATGTCCAACTCTTCTAGACTCCATGGACTGACGGGCTTCTTTGTCCTTCACTATCTCCCGGAGTTTGCTCAAACTCACATCCATCAAGTTGGTGATGCCATCCAACCACCTCATCTTCTGTCACCACATTCTCTTCCTGCCTTCAATCTCGCACAGCAACAGAGTCTTTTCCAAGGAGTCAGCTCTTTGCATTAGGTGGCCAAAGTATTGGAGTTTCAGCTTCAGCATCAGTCCTCCTTCCAGTGAATATTCAGACTGATTTCCTTTAGGATTGACTGGTTTGATCTCCTTGCTGTCCAAAGGACTCTCAAGAGTCTTCAGCACCACAGTTCAAAAGCATCAATTCTTCAGCACTTAGCCCTCTTTATGATCCAACTCTCACACCCATACATGACTACTGGAAAAACCATAACTTTGACTATATCTTTGTTGGCAAAGTGATATCTGCTTTTTAATATACTGTCTAGGTTTGTCATAGCTTTTCTTCCAAGGAGCAAGCGTCTTTTAATTTCATGGCTGCAGTCGCCATCTGCAGTGATTTAGGAGCCCCGCCAAATTAAAGCTGTCACTGCTTCCACTTTTTCCCCTTCTATTTGCCGTGAAGTGATGGAACCAGATGCCATGATATCAGTTTTTTGAATGTTGAGTTTCAGGTCAGCTTTTTCACTCTCCTCTTTCATCCTCATCAAGAGGCTCTTAGCTCCTCTTCACTTTCTGCTATTAGAGTGGTATCGTCTGCTTATCTGAGGTTGTTGGTATTTCTCCAGCAAGAAAATTCGCTTTTCTTGAATTCTAATATTTTCCTAATATTAATTAGGAATTAATATTCTAATTCTAATACTCTAATATTTTGTTACTTTAGAATTATACACAATCATCTACAAATATTAATAGGTTTAGTTCTTCCTTTCCAATCGTTTTAACACATTTCTTTTTCCTTCTTTATTTCCTTTTTTTCCTCACTAGAATCTCCAATAACATGTTGAACGACTTGGTGACAGCTGACATCCTTATCTATTTCTGACCTCAGGAATAAAGGGTTCAAAATTTCATAATGAAGAATAAGATTAGGTTTAGAGCTTTTGGCAAGTAGCTTTTATCAGAATAAGGAATTCTTCCATTCCTCATTTTCTGAGACTTCTTGTCATAAATGGGTACTGAATTTTATTAAATGTTTTTTCTGAATCTATAAAGTTTTTATTTATTCTGCTAATATGGTAAACTACATCGATTGCTTTTTAATGTTAAATCACACCTTGCATTTTTAGAATAAACTCTCCTCACTTGTAATGTATTATCCTTTTTGTATATCATAAAGTTTGTCAGAATCTTGCTTGTGATTTTTGCACCTCTGTTCATGAAGGATATTGGTCTGTAACTTTCCTTTCTTATAATGCCTTTATCAAATATCATTGCTATGGTGTTCTCACAAAATTGAGAAGCCTTTGCTCTTTTTTCTATTCACTGGAAGTTTTTGACTAATGGTATTAGTTCTTCCTTAAATTCTGAAAGTATTCACTAGTCATGTGGACTTGGAACCTTCTTTGTGGGAAGGCTATACTTGTAGATTCATATTATTTACTGTATAAAGAGAGAAGTTCTAATTTTTATTTTTTTCTAGTACAGAATTATGTCTTTCAGAGGATTTTCTCATTTCAGGTTTATTATTTTTTAAATATTTCTTACAATTACTTCCCCTATTGCTACTTATATTGATAATTTGGCTTTTCAATCTTATATTTATATCAGTTTTGCAGGTTATTTACCAATTTTATCAATCCTTTCAAAGAACCAACTTTTGGCTTTGTTGACCTTATCTTTTGAATGTCTACTTTGTTTTGCATTGATTTCTGTTCCTTATTCTTTTCTTCTACTTCCTTAGGTTAAATTTGTGTACTTTTTTGTGGTTTCTCGGGATGAAGGCTTAGACTGTTGGTTTTAAATCTTTCCTCTTTTCTAATATATTTACTTAAAGCTGTAATTTCCTTTCTAAGCATTGCTTTAGCTGACTATCACAAGTATAACAAAATATTTGGAGTCAATGATAATGATAATGAAAATGCAGTATCGTTCAACTCAAATATTTTATGATTTACCTTGTGATTTCTTCTTTGACTCATGGATTAATTAAGAGTGAATTGTGGGACTTGCCTGGCAGTCCAGTGCTTAGGACTCCATGCTTTCACTCCTGAGGTCCTTGGTTGGAGAACTAAGATCCCACCAGTCTTAGTGAATTGATTAAAATACAAATATTTGAAGGGTTTTTCTGATTGCCAATATAATTTCACTGTGGTCAGAGCATGAGGTCAGGGCAACTTTTGAAAGTTGCTGAAAATTGTTTCCTGCTATATCATGTTACACCTAAAAAAAATGTTGTTGAGTATTGTCTAATTTTCTTGGGCTCCAAAGACTTTATTTTCTTGGGCTCCAAAACCACTGCAGATGTAACTGCAGCCATGAAATTAAAAGACACTTGCTCCTTGGAAGAAAAGCTATGACAAACCTAGACAGCATATTAAAAAGCAGAGATATTACTTTGACAACAAAGATCCATCTAGTCAAGGCTATGGTTTTTCCAGTAGTCATGTGAGAGTTGGACTGTAAAGAAAGCTGCGCGATGAAGAATTGATGCTTTTGAACTGTGGTGTTGGAGAAGACTCTTGAGAGTCCCTTGGACTGCAAGAAGATCAAACCAGTCAGTCCTAAAGGACATCAGTCCTGAGTATTCATTGGAAGGACTGATGCTGAAGCTGAAACTCTGATACTTTGGCCACCTGATGCGAATAGCAGACTCATTGGAAAAGACCTTGATGCTGAGAAAGATTGAAGGCAAAAGGAGAAGAGGGTGGCAGAGGATGAGATGGTTAGATAGCATCACCAACTCAATGG
The DNA here is from genome assembly GCF_055505025.1 of Bos grunniens. Classification (NCBI taxonomy): domain Eukaryota; kingdom Metazoa; phylum Chordata; class Mammalia; order Artiodactyla; family Bovidae; genus Bos; species Bos grunniens. The sequence goes on from NC_141167.1 coordinate 10,676,007, forward strand.
ACATGAACTTGAACAAACTCTGGGAGATCGTGGAGGACAGGAAAGCCTGGAGTGCTGCAGTCCATGGGGGTCAAAAAGAGTCGGACACAACTGAGCAAATGAACTGAACTGGTTGTGTCTTATAAATGTCAATTGGGTGCAGTTGATACTGTGTCATTTAAACATTTTAAATTCTTACTGAAGTTTTGTCTATGTATTGTATAAGTTTTTGAGAGAAAAATGCTACATCTCCAGTCTAATTTTAGATATCTTTATCCCCCCTTTTAGTCCCGTCAGTTCTTCCTTTACATATTTCCTACATAGTTTTAAGATGTATTATTCAGTTCAGTTCAGTTCAGTTCAATCCCTCAGTCGTGTCCGACTCTTTGTGACCCCATGAATTGCAGCACGCCTCCCTGTCCATCACCAGCTCCCGGAGTTCACTCAGACTCACATCCATCGAGTCAGTGATGCCATCCAGCCATCTCATCCTCTGTCGTCCCCTTCTCCTCCTGCCCCCAATCCCTCCCAGCATCAGAGTCTTTTCCAATGAGTCAACTCTTCGCATGAGGTGGCCAAAGTACTAGAGTTTCAGCTTTAGCATCATTCCTTCCAAAGAAATCCCAGGGCTGATCTCCTTCAGAATGGACTGGTTGGATCTCCTTGCAGTCCAAGGGACTCTCAAGAGTCTTCTCCAACACCACAGTTCAAAAGCATCAATTCTTCGGCGCTCAGCCTCCTTTACAGTCCAACTCTCACATCCATACATGACCACAGGAAAAACCATAGCCTTGACTAGACGGACCTTTTTTGGCAAAGTAATGTCTCTGCTTTTGAATATGCTATCTAGGTTGGTCATAACTTTCCTTCCAAGGAGTAAGTGTCTTTTAATTTCATGGCTGCAGTCACCATCTGCAGTGATTTTGGAGCCCAAAAAAATAAAGTCTGACACTGTTTCCACTGTTTCTCCATCTATTTCCCATGAAGTGATGGGACCGGATGCCATGATCTTCATTTTCTGAATGTTGAGCTTTAAGCCAACTTTTTCACTCTCCTCTTTCACTTTCATCAAGAGGCTTTTGAGTTCCTCTTCACTTTCTGCCATAAGGGTGGTGTCATCTGCATATCTGAGGTTATTGATATTCCTCCCTTAGATCATATAAATTTAGATTTGCTGTGTACGTGTTTTGGATGGACTCTTTTTATCATTGAGTTGTTGTCATGCTGTGTTAGCCACTCAGTGGTGTTCAACTCTTTGTGACCCCATGGATTATAGCCAGGCTCCTCTGTCCATGGGATTCTCCAAGCAAGAATACTGGAGTGGATTGCCATGCCCTTCCCCAGGGGATCTTCCTGACCCAGGGACTGAACCTGGGTCTCCCGCATTGCACACAGGTTCTTTACCATCTGAGTCATCAGGGAAGCCCCTTAAGAAGTATCCTTTTTCCTCTCTATTAATACTGCTTGACTCAAAGTCTACTTTAATATTAATATAGCTGCACCAGCATTCTTTTAATCAACATTCATATATCTTTTCCATATTTTCACTTTCAGCTTGTCTGCATCCTTTAATATAAAGTGTATCTCATAAAAAGCAAATCGTTGGGTTTTGTTTCTTATCTGATCAGACCAGTGTTGACTCCTAATTTGATCATTTTGTGATTTACATTTAATGTAATTACTGATATAGTTTGGCTTGACTCTACTATCTTGCTGTTAGTTTTCTCTCAGTCCCTTTATTTCTTTGCTCTTTTATGTTACTTGCCTTTTTAAAATTAATTGGTGTTTCTCATTTTCTATTTTTCACTTCTATCACCTTCTATTGCTATATATTCTTCTATAATTCTTTCAGTGTTTAGCCTAGAGGTTGCAATATGCATTCTTGACTTATGACAGTCTATCCTACGTTAGTTGTTCTTATATTGTAGGGATACTAGTGATGCCTTCCTCAGTTTTTGCTTGTCTCTATTTCACCTTTTTTCTGGCTGCACTGGGGCTTCATTGCTGCAGGTGGACTTTCTCCGGTTGTAGCGAGTGGGGGCTCCTCCTCATTAGGCGCACAGGCTTCTCACTGGGGTGGCTTCTCTAGGAGCAGAGCACAGGCTTTAGGCATGTGGTCCTCAGTAGTTGCAGCACACAGGCCTACTTGCTCCTTGGCATGTGGGATCTTCCTGGCCCAGGGATCAAACTCGTGTCCCCTGCACTGGCAGGTGGATTCTTAGCCACTGGACCACCAGGGAAGTCCCAATTTCACCTTTATTTTTGAATGATTTTTTTTCTAGGTTGTCAGTTTTTTCCCCAACACTTTGAAGATGTCATTCCATTGTCTTCTACCTCTCACATTTTCTTTGGAAAAGTACATTTTAATCTTACTATTGCTTCTTTGAATGTAATGAGTCTTCTGTATGATTTTAAGATTTTCTACTCTCTGAACTTAAACTCTTTGACTAAAATATGTCTGTGAGGTTTTTTTTGGTTGTTTGTTTTTATTTATCATACTTGGAGTTTACTGAAGTTCTTGAAACTGTGAGTCAAAGTATGTCATCAATTTTGAAAAGTTCTTAGCTCTATTTTCTTCAGATTTATCCCTTACCCTATCTTCTTTATCCTCTCCTGGATATCCTCTCTCTGGCTCTCCATTACAAGCATATTGGAGTTTTCATTAATCTCATATTTTTTGCTCTGTTCTTACACTTTTTTTTCTTCTTTATTCTCTGTGCTCTTCTATTTGAATATTTTCTATTGGCTTTTCTTGAATTTTGCTAATTTTATAATCTATGTCCAATCTGCTGTTGAGTCCATCCAATGAGGTCTTAATTTCAGGTCCTAGAATGTTTATTTTATTCCTTTTCTTTCTTTTTTAATGTCGTAGTTTTTTAAAGTAAAGAAATTCAGATTAGTTTTCGTTTTTCTTGGCAAATAGTGATAGCTGGGGGGTTTAGACAAAGGTGGGCTATAGTCTCAACTTGGAAGTCCCGGCTATGACCAGTCATAGACAATCACAGTCCTCATCAGCAGGTACTGTCAGAAGGGACTCTCCCTTCTAACAACATTCTCTGTTTCATTTGCAGTGGAAATATGTGAGCACTTCTTTTAGCAGAGGATATAAGCTACTATCCCTGTTTGTTTAACCCTGTCTTAATAACAACAGCCTTTTCAGAATGGTCACTCACCTGAGTCAGCCAGAGAGAGGAACCTGTTTTTTTCAGTACATCCTCTGGTTTTAGTTAAAATTCATAATGTAGAAGATCAGTTATAATACAAAATCTCAAACATCTCCACTTCTGACATTGTGCTAACAATAAGTTTCTTCTTACTGTTACATTCCAGCTTCTCTGTTTCATGTTGAAAAATACTGGGATATAATTCATTTTTACATATCCAAATTTCCTAGTCAATATTCAGCTTCAGTGTCTGTCCTGAGTGTGACCAGTGTTTAGATGCTACGTTTTATATTCCATTATATTATACTTGGGCTTCCTTGGTGGCTCAGCTGGTAAAGAATCCGCCTGCAATGTGGGAGACCTGGGTTGGATCCCTGGGTTGGGAAGATCCCCTGGAGAAGGGAATGGCTACGTACTCCAATATTCTGGCCTGGAGAATTCCATGGACTGTATAGTCCATGGGGTCTCAAAGAGTCGGACATGACTGAGTGACTTTCACTTTCATATTACACTTTATTCCTACAGCACTATAGAAGCAAATCTATGCAAAGAAGTCCAAATTAAAAACAAAATTTTCAAACTGAGCGTTTAATGTTCAACCACTAGATTCATCACAATTGCAAGAATTAGCACCACCGTCTATTGACACCTTTCCATTTTCAAGTATTTTTAAATTTTTTATTTGCTCATTTATTTGGCTGCCTGAGGTCTTAGTTTGCATACAAAGGAAGGTCTGTCTAGTCAAGGCTATGGTCTTTCCAGTGGTCATGTATGGATGTGAGAGTTGGACTATAAAGAAAACTGAGCACCAAAGAATTGGTGCTTTTGAACTGTGGTGTTGGAGAAGGCTCTTGAGAGTCCCTTGGACTGCAAGAAGATCCAACCAGTCCATCCTAATGGAAATCAGTCCTGGGTGTTCATTGGAAGGACTGATGCTGAAGCTGAAACTCCAATACTTTGGCCACCTGATGCAAACAGCTGACTCATTAGTAAAGATCCTGATGCTGGGTAAGATTGAGGGCAGGAGGAGAAGGGGACAACAGAATATGAGATGGTTGGATGGCACCACTGACTCAATGGACATGAGTTTGGGTGGGCTCCGGGAGTTGGTGATGGACAGGGAGGCCTGGCGTGCTGCAGCTCATGGGGTTGCAAAGAGCCGGACACAACTGAGCGACTGAACTGAACTGAGGTCTTAGTTGTGTCATGTAGGATCTTTTATTGCAGCACGTAGAATCCCCAGAACACAGGCTTAGCTGTTCTGCAGCATATTGGGTCTTACTTTCCCAATTAGGGATCAAACACTTGTCCCCTGCATTGCAAAGCAGATTTTTAACCACTGGACTACCAGGAAAGTCCAATATCCAAGTATTAGAAGAGACACCTTATGGGTGCTGTCTCATCCTTTACATCTGAGTAAAATTGATCATATGAAGGGGCAGTACTTTGCCAAGGTCCTGTATCTGGAACATGGTAAAGGTGGGATTCTATCCTGCTGCTGCTGCTGCTAAGTTGCTTCAGTCGTGTCCAACTCTGAGTGACCCCATAGATGACAGCTGACCAGGCTCCCCCATCCCTGGGATTCTCCAGGCAAGAACACTGCAGTGGGTTGCCGTTTCCCTCTCCAATGCATGAAAGTGAAAAGTGAAAGTGAAGTTGCTTAGTCATGTCCGACTCTTAGCGACCCAATGGACTGCAGCCCACCAGGCTCCTCCATCCCTGGGATTCTCCGGGCAAGAGTACTGGAGTGGGCTGCCATTTCCTTCTCCAGTGCATGAAAGTGAAAAGTGAAAGTGAATTTGCTCAGTCGTGTCCGACTCCTAGCAACCCCATGGACTGCAGCCCACCAGGCTCCTCCGTCCATGGGATTTTCCAGGCAAGAGTATTGGAGTGGGGTGCCATTGCCTTCTCCCGGGATTCTATCCTAGGTCTCTCTAACGCCAGATCCCATGCTTTTCCTCATCTGTATCCCATGCTTCTGTCATGCCTTAATTTCCAAGAAAAATTTAACAATCCAAGCAAAATAATTTGAATGTATTGGAATATTAGATTTTGTATTTTCTTCCAAATCATAGTAATATATCATTTTTTTTCCTCAGTTGGCGCTTTTACAAAGACAGTTTGCTTATATGGCTTATGCCTTCCCTATGTAAACTGCTGCCAGTTTTGAATTTTCAACCCCAGCTCTGATTATCTCTGATGCTCCAAGACAGAAGCCTTGACAGGCTACAACTAAGGTTATTTGACTCATCATTTTGTGTGCCAGAGGCCGATAAATTATTTGATGATAGACTTTTCCTATGTTGTTTCCATCAGTGTTGAAATGCTAATGACTCTTTCTTCCCCAAAAAATTACTATGGTAAAACTTTATTCTGTAACACTAATTGCTCATGTTTACTGATAGATTTGCTTCTAGCAAGAGATTAATTGTTTTACTTTTATATATAGGTTTTTGACTGGGTGAAATTTGATATGTGAATTCTGCTTGTTAACTGTTATTCTGTTAAAAAAAAAATCCCAAGGGTTGCCTATATTACCTTCTCTCTATTGTTCTCAAATCAATCATTGGATTCCTGTTTGAGAATTCTAATTCTCCACTGAAAATGTCTATTTTTAATACATTTTGTCCTTATTTTCCTCTATTTTCTTTAATCGTTTTAATTAATTTTAAATATTTAAAGTCTTTGTCTTATACTCCAACACCTAGATCATTTATGGATCCATTTCTATTTTCTGTTTATTCTCTTGATCAGTTTCATTTTCCTACCTCTTTGCATTCCTAGTAACTTTATTGTATGCCAGACATTGTCTGTAAAAGACATGTAGAAGCTCTGTATGGTATCTCCCATCATAGAAAATTCCATCTTTTATCTCTTAGGCAGACAGGATAAGGGACTGATCACCTCAATCCAGCCAGAAGTTAACTAAGACAGAACTGGGTGACAGTTTTAGTATGATTCAGCCCACTTACAATTCATTTCTGCTTTCAGGGTGGTGTTTCTCTGGATTTTGACCAAGAGTCCAGAGGCTCTCTGTCTCCTCAACCCTGAAAGACCTGCCGGAGATTCAGCTCTGCCCTTTAAGACTCTGCACCTAGCCCTTTAGCCTCTTTTTCTACTTTCTATTTACCCTAACGTCTTCTAAGTCTGGAAACTTTCTTGAGAGGAATATCAGCAATGTTTTTACATCAGGCCTCATTCTTCTAGTTGGACTTTGTGTCCCAAGCATCTCAAGATTATGAGAGACTTTGCTCGGGCTTTTGGAAGCACTCATCCTAGCTTTCCAGCCTTTCATACTCAAACTCTGAACTCAGAAAATATCCTATAGTTATAACCAGCATGTTTTAGAGATCCCAACTTTTCACAACAGCCCCACTTAACTGCCAAAAGACTTGTGGTTCTTTTTTCTACCAGCAGAAGCTCTTTGCATGAGTCAAGCTCAATTCATGCATAGAATGAGCAAATGCCCAGGGAAGAAAATACCCAGTGACTATCTATTTCTGCTTTATTGACTATGCCAAAACCTTTGACTGTGTGGATCACAATAATCTGTGGAAAATTCTGAAAGAGATGGGAATACCAGACCACCTGATCTGCCTCTTGAGAAACCTATATGCAGGTCAGGAAGCAACAGTTAGAACTGGACATGGAACAACAGACTGGTTCCAAATAGGGAAAGGAGTACGTCATGGCTGTATATTGTCACCCTGCTTATTTAACTTCTATGCAGAGTACATCATGAGAAATGCTGGGCTGGAAGAAGCACAAGCTGGAATCAAGATTGCTGGGAGAAATATCAATAACCTCAGATATGCAGATGACACCACCCTTATGGCAGAAAGTGAAGAGGAACTGAAAAGCCTCTTGATGAAAGTGAAAGAGGAGAGTGAAAAAGTTGGCTTAAAACTCAACATTCAGAAAACGAAGATCATGGCATCTGGTCCCATCACTTCATGGGAAATAGATGGGGAAACAAAGGAAACAGTGACAGACTTTATTTTCTTGGGCTCCAAAATCACTGCAGATGGTGGCTGCAGCCGTGAAATTAAAAGACATTTGCTCCTTGGAAGAAAAGCTATGAAAAACCAAACAGCATATTAAAAAGCAGAGACATTACTCTGCCAACAAAGTTCTGTATAGTCAAAGCTATGGTTTTTCCAGTAGCCGCGTATGGATGTGAGAGTTAGATCATAAAGAGAGCTGAGTGTTGGAGAATTAATGCTTTTGAACTGTGGTGTTGGAGAAGATTCTTGAGGGTCCCTTGGATACCTAGGAGATCAAACCAGTCAATCCTAAACGAAATCAGTCCTGAATATTCATTGGAAAGACTGATGCTGAAGTTCCAATACTTTAGCCACCTGAGGCAAAGAACTGACTCACTGGAAAAGACCCTGATGCTGGGGAAGATTAAGGGCAGGAGGAGAAGGGGATGACAGACGATAAGGTGGTTGGATGGCATCACCGACTTGATGGACGTGAGTTTGAGCCAGCTCCGGGAGTTGGTGACAGACAGGAAAGCCTGGCATGCTACAGTCCACAGGGTCGCAAAGAGTCGAACACAACTGAATGACTGAACTCAACTGAACTGATAGTTTCAAGTTGTTCTGATAGCAGTGACATTTTTTGGAGTAATTCAGGTTATACACAATATTTTCTGGAAATTCCCAAAGATGGAATACATTGATGAAATACAACAGATATGACCTCAGTGTCACTTTCAGACACATGGTAGAAACCTCAACTAAATGACATTAATTATATTTAATTTAAGATATATACCAGAAAAATTAAATGAAACAATTAAAATTCTCCAATGAAAAACAAACCATACTCATTGATGGAAAAATATATTAATTTTAAATAGGTATTACCAAGTTACTTGATTTATACTATTGCTTGTTAATTAAAAATGTTAGAAGGCAATGGCACCCCACTCCAGTACTCTTGCCTGGAAAATCCCATGGATGGAGGAGCCTCGTAGGCTGCAGTCCATGGGGTCGCTAAGAGTCAGACACGACTGAGCAACTTCACTTTCACTTTTCACTTTCATGCATTGGAGAAGAAAATGGCAACCCACTCCAGTGTTCTTGCCTGGAGAATCCCAGGGACAGTGAGCCTGGTGGGCTGCCATCTATGGGGTCGCACAGAGTCGGACATGACTAAAGTGACTTAGCAGCAGTAAAAGTTTATAGAAACAGCTGACTAGTTCAGTATTAAAACTAAAACATATTTCTATCAGTTCAGTTGAGTTCAGTCACTTAGTCATGTCTGACTCTTTGCAACCCCATGGACTGCAGCACGCCAGGCCTCCTTATCCGTCACCAACTCCTGGAGTTGACCCAAACTCATGTCCATTGAGTCGGTGATGCCATCCAACCACCTCATCCTCTGTTGTCCCCTTCTCCTCCTGCCTTCAATCTTTCCCAGCAATGGGGTCTTTTCAAAATAGTCAGTTCTTCGCATCAGGTGGCCAAAGTATTGGAGTTTCAGCTTCAACATCAGTCCTTCCAATGAATATTCAGGACTGATTTCCTTTAAGATGGATTGGTTAGATCTCCTTGCAGTCCAAGGGACTCTCAAGAGTCTTCTCCAACACCACAGTTCAAAAACATCCATTTTTTGGCACTCAGCTTTCTTTATAGTCCAACTCTCACATCCATACATGACCACTGGAAAAACCATAGCCTAGACTAGACAGACCTTTGTTGGGAAAGTAATGTCTCTGCTTTTGAATATGCTGTCTAGCTTGGTCATAACTTTCCTTCCAAGGAGTAAGCGTCTTTTAATTTCATGGCTGCAGTCACCATCTGCAGTGATTTTGGAGCCCCAAAAAATTAAAGTCAGCCACTGTTTCCCCATCTATTTCCCATGAAGTGATGGGACCAGATGCCATGATCTTCGTTTTCTGAATGTTGAGTTTTAAGCCAACTTTTTCACTCTCCTCTTTCACTTTCATCAAGAGGCTCTTTAGTTCTTCTTTGCTTTCTTCCATAAGGGTGGTGTCATCTGCATATCTGAGGTTATTAATATTTCTCCTGGAAATCTTGATTCCAGCTTGTGCTTCATCCAGTCCAGCATTTCTCATGATGTACTCTGCATAGAAGTTAAATAAGCAGGGTGACAATATACAGCCATGACGTACTCCTTTTCCTATTTGAAACCAGTCTGTTGTTCCATGTCCAGTTCTCACTGTTTCTTCCTGACCTGCATACAAATTTCTCAAGAGGCAGATCAGGTGGTCTGGTATTCTCATCTCTTTCAGAATTTTCCACAGTTTATTGTGATCCACACAGTCAAAGGCTTTGGCATAGTCAATAAAGCAGAAATAGATGTGTTTCTGGAACTCTCTTGCTTTTTCAATGATCCAACGGATGTTGGCAATTTGATCCCTGGTTCCTCTGCTTTTTCTAAACCCAGCTTGGACATCCGGAAGTTCACGGTTCATGTACTGTTGAAGCCTAGCTTGGAGAATTTTGAGCATTACTTCACTAGTGTGTGAAATGAGTGCAATTGTGCGGTAGTTTGAGCATTCTTTGGCATTGCCTTTCTTCGGGATTGGAATGAAAACTGACCTTTTCCAGTCCTGTGGCCACTGCTGAGTTTTCCAAATTTGCTGGCATATTGAGTGCAACAGTTTCACAGCATCATCTTTTAGGATTTGAAATAGCTCAACTAGAATTCTATCACCTCCACTAGCTTTGTTTGTAGTGATGCTTCCTAAGGCCCACTTGACTTTGCATCCCAGGATGTCTGGCTCTAGGTGAGTGGTCACACCATCATGGTTATCTGAGTCATGAAGATATTTTTTGTACAGTTCTTCTGTGTATTCTTGTCACCTTGTCTTAATATCTTTGCTTCTGTTAGGTCCATACCATCTCTGTCCTTTATTGTGCCCATCTTTGCATGAAATGTTCCCTTGGTATCTCTAATTTTCTTGAAGAGATCTCTAGTCTTTCTCATTCTATTGTCTTCCTCTATTTCTTTGCACTGATCGCTGAGGAAGGCTTTCTTAGCTCTCCTTGCTATTCTTTGGAACTCTTCATTCAAATGGGTGTATCTTTCCTTTCTCCTTTGCTTTTTGCTTCTCTTCTTTTCACAGCTATTTGTATGGCCTCCTCATACAGCCATTTTGCTTTTTTTTGCAAAAATGTATTTCTATTTCTATACATATCAGAAAATGGTTTTTTGAAATTAAAAAACACGGCATGTGAAATATACAACCATAATGAGATCTCACTAAAATATAAGGCAGTTAGAACAATGAAAGGAAAATATTTGTCTGACAATGAATAAGATTCAGACCAATAATCTCAAAACAAATTTCTATAGAGGCTACTTTGTGGCCACTGTAGATTGAGTTATAACCCTGATTGAAGAAAGAGCTGAAGAAATTTAGCAACAAGGTGTCCTTTTCTGTTATTTTAAAATTAAATTTTATTATTGAAATTTTTGAAAAAAACTCAAGAATTTCTGTGTGAGAATAGAAATGGCTTGAAGAAATGGTAAAAAATTATAGTAACACATATAATGAAATTAAAGTAACATATTTTCTGTAATAATAATTTATTAAATACCACCCAAATATAATATTTAAACATAATATGTAGAATTAAATTCAATCGTCTTTGATAATTTGCTGACTTTCAATCTTGAAAAACCACAGCTTGTCAAGATAGATGGATGAAACACATTTTATTTAACAATGTGTTTGCTTAATTAATTTGCTTAATTTTGGCTTAGCAGTAATAGAATCCACTAGCAACGCAGGAGATGCAGGAGACATGGGTTCAATCCCAGCATCAGGAAGATGCCCTGGAAGAGGAAATGGCAAGCCACTCCAGTATACTTGCCCAGAAAATCCCATGGACAGAAAAGTCTGGCAGGCTACAGTCTGGGTCACAGAAAGTCAGACAGGAATGAGCACACACACTTTCATTGCTTGCTTAATTTATAACTTGCAAATATTTAGACATATAATATGTGGGCCTCCATCTATACTTTTGCCCAGGATCCCACAAAGGCTAGGGACGAGCATGAACCCAGCAGCCCAACCAGTACATTTCAGAACTAGACTGGTGCTCAGTAAGAATTAGAGGTGAGGAAGTATGCTTTAATGATCACATTAGCGGACTTCCCTGGTGGTCCAGTGGTTAAAGAATCCACCTGCAAACGCAGGGGACATGGGACCCATCCTGGGTCCAGGAAGATTCCACATACCGCAGGCAGCTAAGCCCAGGCACAGCAAATACCAAAGCCTGCACACTCTAGGGCCTGTAAGCCATAACTAGTGAGCTCCTGTGCCAACAACTACTCAAACCTGCGCATGCCCTAGAGTAGGTGCTCCACAACAAGAGAAGCCCCCGCAAGAAGAAGCCCGTGCACCGCAACTAGAGAAGATCCCCTGCTCGCCACAACTAGAGAAAGCCTGCACACAGCAGCCAGGGCAGCCAAAAAAATATTTTAAATGTTAAAAAAAAAAAAAAAGATAGCATTAAGGCCAGATGGTGGTCATGTGCTACACCAGTGGCAGAATAGTACTGGGAGAGTCCTAGAATGACAGTTCTGGGAAGAAGGTCCCAGTCCCTGAAGCTGGAATGTAGTCCGTGGAGCTGGTTTCAGGGCCAGTGAAGGACAGCTGCAGCCACAGGGGCACCTAGGGGACCCAAGGGGAAACGCTATATTCCCACTAAGTCTAGAAGAAAGGCTAATAGATGGCAAGGCAAAGAATCAGCTGCAGAGAGCACACCTGGGGCCAGGGCCTGAGGACAAGAGAGAAACCAGCTGAAGTCTGGCAGGCTTCCCTACAGAGGTGGAAGGAGCAGGTGGGGCCTGGTCTCCAGGGTAGGACTCAGGAAGAGCAAGCAGGGTCACAGAGGATGCGGGGCTGGCTGAGGGACTCTAAGCAGGTGTTTGCAGAGCCCAAGGGGTTGGATCCAGAGACCTGGACAGTAACTGAATTGAGGGAAAGAGCAGGGGTCAGTAGAGAAGGGAAACTTTCTTCTGAGTCAGGAGCAGCTTCTCTGCACCACATGTGCACCCCACAGCCACAGGGTGTGGCCTGGGTGGGTCGGGGTGAGAGTTGCGCATTTCTGGCTTCACTAGAGGGACAGGGGCCTAGGGCATACTGAAAACATGCGCTAGACGCCACCAGCTTCTGGAAACAGTTGGCAGAGTTTTTCCTAGATCCTAGAGAAAGTGGGTGTCCAGCATCTAATCAAGGACCAACCTGGGCTCCTTCTTTTTCATCCTGGTTTGAGAGTGGGTCTTAGGTCAAATTCTTGAAGGTTTAGAATAAATAAGGCAACCAAGAATCCAAAAGGATTGACAATGCAAAGCAGTCTAGTCTCTCTTATCCCTCAGGCTCTTTGCCTCTGGGTTATCTCCCCAAGTTCCCACTCCTCTGAGTCAGCAGGGAGAGAATTCCAACACACAGTAACTCCAGACAGATGCCTTCTTTCCATTGTGCCTGACCTCCCAGAGGCAATCGACTCTCAAGTTCTTTTTCCCTAGGTCGGACAAATAAGACTAAGTTAGACATCTCCCAAAGGAAACTACTTCACTAAGGGAAAAGTCACATCAAAAGCAAGATAGTACAAGACCACAGGGATGGATGATGCCACAGGGAATCATTTTTTATTTGGACAAAATAAAATTCAGCCTCAGGAGATTCAGCTGGCTCTAGTGTGGACACAGGATCATTTCTCAGACTCAGCTTTGCACAGTCCCTGGGGATGAGCAATTCATTCCACCAAAGCAAGTGAATTCATGATGTGGGCTCAAGCTGTTTCTGCTGGCCTTGGCCTGAGATGATGGTTAGTGTTGCATGGAATGAGCCAACGAAACTCCCAGGGAAGAAGGATGACAATTACTGCAGACCTACCAGTGGGTATTTGGGCTCTTGCTTAATTCCTCCAGTGAGAAAGACAGGGTAAAGTTTGGCTAGTGCAAGGTCTCAGGTGATACCCTTTCTCTTCCTACTCCTGCCCCAGACAGGTTTCAAACAAATATGGAGGAGACTGAGAAGCCTTCTAGGAACAAGAACAAATTAACTATGCTCACAGTTGAAATACAGACAGAAGTCCAGAGAGGCAAGTGAAAATATCCATTTCTAGTGAGGGTGTGGTAAAACAGGGAGTGTTACAAAGTTGTTGATTGGTATGTAATTGGTACCCCATTTTTGGAGGCAATTTGGTGATGTGATTAAACAACTTAAGTGCACATACATACTCCTTGACATAGCAATTTCATTGCCAGGGATTTATTCTATAGATTTACAAGTATGCAAAGATTTGTGGACAGCGACACTCATTGCATCATTGTTTATCACAGTAAAACAGTAGAAACAAATGCCCATTAACAGGGGGACCAATTGAGTAAAATAAATACTTTGCATTTATTTAAAAAATGAGGTTGATCGATATGTGCTGATATTAACAGATGTACAAAATATATTAAATGAGGAAAGCACAGAAAAGCCTTGTACTACTATCCCATTTGTGGATTTTTGGAGGAAATTGACTATACATATATTTGTACTGAAATAGAAAACCTCTGGAAAGATATACACTACAAGAAACTGTGAACAGTGGTTACCACTGGGGGACCTTTATTTTCTATTTTGCATTTTTCTCTAGTACTTTGAATTTATTTTTATGAATGTGTATTACTTTTAAAATGCAAAAGAAAACATTTAAATAAGGAATAAAGGACCAATGAAAGGTAATTTATCAAAAATAAAAGAAGAAATTTCTCAAATTTACTATTAGAAGGCAAATTCAGTAATAGGACTGGAAGTCAGTAAGACATGGTGGCTGATCGGTGAACTTGTCCTGACCCAGCTGACTTGGCAACGTGAATATGCTGCCCTCACTCATTAAACTCGAGACCCAAGCAGTCTTGCTATGGAGCCCCCAGTAACATGGCTGAAGAGAGGGAGAGGTTCCCTTTCCCACTTGAAGCCAACTGCTAAGTCATCAAGGCACAAGGAGAGAAAGAACCAGAGGCCAGAACCATTGGCAGGGATTTGCACCGACAGTCTCTCTGCTCAGCTGAAGCTGAAGGCAGCAAGTCTGGCCAATCCCTCTCCCAGGTAATAGCAGGATGGATATCCAGCTTGGTTATCACCAAGTCTTGGCCCTGGAATCTTGGCACATTGGAGGTGATGGACGAGTTGCAGATAATCAGCAACAGCAAAAGGAAGCAATCATCAGTACTCAGTCAGGAATGCAACTGGGTAATATAAGCTTAGAGAATCCCAGAAACACTTGAAGAAAATCTGAGACTGGAGTGTCTGAATGAGTCCTTGGGCATTTTAAGCTAGTGATATTCACGTTTCATGCATTCATCTGACATACTGAAGTGCTACTACGTGCAAAGAACAGTAGCAAGCAGTAAATAAGGCAAACATGGAATTCATTAAGTTGAATTGGATAAAAATAAAACTGCCACTATTCAACCTTTCTGGGTCTATAAAAATGGCACTTTCTTATGGATCAACATAAACACATTCTGAAAAGAGAAAGAACTACAGGCAGAAAAACTAAGAAAAAAAAAAAAGGAAAGAACTACCCAGTTAATTGATTGCAATTATGGAAAGACCTGTTAGGGAGCAATCATATCTAATCCAGTCTAGGGTATGGCGTATGTGGTGCTGATCAAGAAAACTTCCACCTTTGAGGAGGTGATAATGAAAAGGAATTAATGAAGGAGACCGAGGGACAGCATTCCTGGCAATCAATTCCAAAGGCCTTGAAGGGCAGGAAACTGGTCTGTTCCAGGGACTGATAATGTGACTCAACCCACGGGGACGGGCAGACGTGGTAGAGAAGAGGGAAGATGCAGATGAGAGGATGCGGAGAGTGAAGCTGGAGCCAGTCAGGCCTTGGAGGACCTTTTAAGGACTTTGGGGTTTATCCCAAGAGATTTTAAAAACAATGGCATACTATGCGTATCCAAACAATGGTAAAGTCTAGGGAACTTTCGGCTTACAAAGTTTTCCCCCTTTTGGCAGAGCCTGGAGGTCTACAGTTACAGGCGGCTAGTCTGTGGCTGTGTCAGAATTGGAATCCACGTCCTTGCAAAGAGCTTCCACCACCCAGGACTCGGCTGGGAGGGTGGCAAGGGTGAAGCAGGCAGTGGGCCAGGGACCCTTCTAGGAAGAGGCCAAGGAGGCCGAGTGCGCCCCAGATGCCCCCACCCCCAGACGGCAGCTCAGCGCCCAGCAGTCCTGGCGGAAGCGGCGCACCGAAAAGCAGTAGATGAGAGGGTCCAGGCAGCTGTTGAGACTCAGCAACGCCAGGCTGAGGGTGTGCAGGACGTCGAGCGTGGAGGTGGCCCGGCATCCGCCGCCTTCGCGGCTCGCGGCGACCTCCTGCCCCGTTACCCAGGGCGCCAGCAGCAGGTGGTAGGGCGCCAGGCAGAGGGCGAAGACCAGCAGGAGCCCCAACACCATCGTCCTGGCCGCGCGCCGGTGCGCACCGGCGCGGGCTGGGCCCGGGCCCGAGGGCGCGGCGAGCGCCCGCGCCAGGCTCACGTAGGCCGCGAGCACCAGCAGGAAGGCGGCGGTGAAGAAGGCCACGGTGGTGTAGGCCAGGCCGGCGCGCGCCCAGCCGCGCTCCAGGCAGCGAGAGGCGCCGCCCGGCCCGGGGCTCAGCGCGTGCGGGGCGGCCAGCGAGGGTGCGGCGCAGGCCAGGCCTGCCAGCCAGGCGGCGGCGCACGCGGCGCGGGCCGGGCCGCGGCGGCGGAGGGCCGAGCGGGCGGCCGCCTTGGGCCCGGGCCGGTGCACGGAGCTGCAGCGGCACACGCTGATGAGCGCCGCGAAGGCCACGGCCGCGTAGGTGGACACATAGTAGGCGGCCCCGGCTGCGCGGCAGGCGGCCTCCGGGAAGGGCCAGTGGGCCGGGCCCAGGTAGTAGGTGAGCCACAGCGGCAGCGTGAGCGTGAAGAGCACGTCGGCCAGGGCCAGGTTGAGCAGGTAGAGACGAAGGGCCTGGCCCAGGCGCCTGCCGCTGCGGACGAACACCGCCAGGGCCGCCACATTGGCTGGCAGCCCCAGGCCCAGCGCCAAGGCATAGGCCGCAGGCACCACAATGAAGCGAGCAGGGTCGTCCCAGGGTCTGCAGCCGCCAACACCCAGGTCCCCCACGCTCCTGTTCATCTCGGACCTTGTATAGCAAGAGGAAGAGAGGTCATTGTGGAAGCCAGCCGCACAAGAAGCCCTCCACCCCGCCTTTCCTCGCCAGACCCCAGTCCTCTCTTCCAAAATCCGTGGTGGGAGGAGACCAGAAGCCGGGAAGCCCCTGTGAGGGGCTGAGGAATTAGTTCCGCCGGTGCCCGCTGGAGGTGGAGCAGAGGGGACTACAGAGTTAGTAGAATGAGCTTGGTGAAAGATGTGGGAAATGAGGGCGGGTCAGGAATCCCAGACAGCTTGGAAATTTTTCACCTTGGCGACTGGGAAGGTGGAAGTGCCCCCTTATAGGTGGAGTAGGGCTCCACTTCGTGGGGCACCGGCATGTGCATCAAGCCCCAGCAAGGCTGAGCCAACAGGAAGTCAGAGAAACCAGGGTGGAATACAGACTCCTTCCCCGAAAAAGCCCAAGCCTCCAGCTCCAGTGCCATCCAGGTCAGTAGGGGAGAGGCATGGATGGAGTTACGGCCGTAGGATGCAGTGACCCAGGCGACAGGCCCCTGCACAGTGACCTTGGACTTACCTTGGTGAATGTCCTCTCTGGGGCTTGCCTGGAGCACCTTGGGCAGGGCTGAAAAGCTTTCACATCTCAGGCTTTCCAGCCTGTTTCCTTCCCCCTCGTCTTTTGACCACAAAGAAGTCCAGGGTCTGATTTGGAACTTTGGACAGCAAAGCAAAAGAGCACAGGCCCAGAAATCAGGCAGATTCTAGATACACATATTTATCTGCCATGTGACCTTGGGCAAATTACTCAGCTTCACGGAGCCTGTCTTCTCTGCTGTAAAATGGAGATTAAAATACCTACCTCACAGGGTTGTTCGGAGGATTATGAGAAAACATAAGTAAAACTCTGAGCACTGGCTGACACTGGGGAGATACTTCATAACCATTAGCTCCCTTCCCCTCTAGGCAGCACACAGATAAATGTGTGCACTCACACAGGCACACACACAGTGTTAGAGACAGACACCTCAGTCAAACAGCACAAAGACATCTGGGCGTACTGCCCCTCTCTCCAAGGGGGGATACGGGCACAAGCCCATGTCCTGTTCCTATTTTTGGCACACATACCCTAGGATATCCCAAAACTTGGTTCCTCCAATACCAAAATTTGTACTTCTGCCTTTGAGCTTTGCAGGCTCATCCTTTCTGGGATCCTGAATGAGTCTATTCCTTTCTCCCCCTCTCTCTAGGCTCTGTCCACCAAGTCTCTGTCCCTCCATTTCCCCACTCTGAACGTCTCCCTGCCATCCCACCAGATCACTCCTACCTCTTGCTGCTCTGGCTGCTACAGCTCTCTCTGGGGCCCGGGGTCTAAGGAGCTGAGACAGAGCAGAATCCACTCCCACCCACACATCCTAGACCCTCCCATCAACCAACTAATCCTGGACAGGACATGAAGAATGGGAGCAACAGCTGGAGGGGCGGGGTCCACCTGTGGCAGCTATGAGTGGGGTGTGTGGGATGCGGCCAGAGCCCCAAAGGAAAGGAGTATGCAAGGCCTGGGGGCACAGGGAGGGAGATAAAACCGTATAAGGAAGGCCTTGCTGCTGAATGTCATTCTGCTGACCTGACCAATGCTTTGGCTGTGGTTTGGGGAGGAGGGTGCCATTTCCTAAGGCCTGGCTTCTCCTCCAACTGAGGCAGCATTGCTAAAGCTGAAGATACTCCTGCTGCTGTCAATCCCAACTACTCCTCCATACCAGCTGGCCAGCCTACTTCTCCAGCACCCAGCCTTTCCTGCAGCTGCTGGTTGGGCCCTAGAGTCAAGCTTGCAGGGCCTTGTAGCTTCTAATCAGCTTACAGGCCAGGCCTTGGTAAACAGGAGCCTTCAATCTAATGCCAGCTGTGAGAGATTTTACTCAAAGTCCCGGCTGGAGACAGGCTGGCTGTGGAATCCTGGAAGGGGTGGAGATGGGAAGAGGCCGGGCTCCTAGGGTGTCCAGGCTCTACTTTCAAGAGTCAAAATATCCATGCAGAGGGGCAATTCTGGGAAGCAATGCAGATTTAATTACGTTGGACTGATCATCCCATTTACCTTAAAGTTGAAGAGCAGGGGTACCACGCCTGCCCACTTCTGACTTTGGCAGCTGGTGCGGTGGGAAGTGTTGGGTTCTGGAGTCAATCAAGCCTTAATTCTAGTCTCAGCACTGACACGTGGGCACTTAAGCTTTCTGAATCCACTTTCCCATCTGTAGAACTGCTATTTAATAACAGCATTTACTGAGCACTTATTATGTGCAGGCACTATTGTAAGCACTTTAACTCACTAAGTCTTCACAGCAACTCTATAAAAATCTTTGCCATTATTATCCATATTAAGTGGTAAGAGGCACTACCTACTCTCTCCCTTCTCTTGCTGACCACTTGACCAGTGTGGGTAAATCTTAACTAGTCTAAGTCCATCATGGGAATTCCATTCCCCATGCCAGTGATTGGTGTAAGAATGGAAATATGACATAATTCTGCAGAGTGGGATATGAGGGAAACCTAGGGGTCTTCTAAAAGAGCTTTCCTCTCTCTTTTCATCATGGTATATTATATGCAAATGTGTTGTCTGGAGCTGCTGCAGCTATTTTATAACCCTGATGTCAGTAGTCAATAAATTGAAAGAAGCAGAGGACAAAGTTGAAAGAATATCAGTCTGGTGTCATCGTAAAAAGCAGCCAAAATATGCAACATTGAAACTGAAGCTATGTTATCTCTAGACCTCCCATAACAGAAAAAGTTTCCTTATTGTTTTGACACTCTGTATATGTAGAGGGTTTCCCAGATGGCTCAGCAGGTGAAGAAACTGCCTGCAATGTAGGAGACACAAGTGTGATCCCCAAGTTGGGAAGATCCGCCAGAGAAGGAAATGGCAACCCACTCCAGTGTTCTTGCCTGGAGAATTCCATGGACAGAGGAGCCTTGCAGGCTACAGTCCTTGGGGTCACAAAGAGTCAAACAGGACTGAGCAGCACCAGCATACGTAGTATGCATATATATACACATACACACACACCTACTATAGATAGATTGCATCACTGTGTTTTCAGACACCAGACCTAAGAGTGCCAGTTTGCCTGAGGTTCCCAGCTTGTCAGTGTCAGAGCAGAAATTACCGTTCTATAGTGAAGATGAAATGGAGTAATATACACTTCTTTTCTTTTACTTTTACTTCTTTTACTTCTGTGGGCTAGCAAAAGCCACTGTCCCTACCCCCAAAAGCAAGCTGTAGGCTGTGGCTAGAGTATTTGTATAAATAAATGAACTTTTTTCTTCATTATTTTCCTTGATAGGAAGCACATCATTTCCCTACCTAGGTGAAGGCGGTTGGGGATATGACAGTAGGCACCTTAACATGGTCACTGGCCTTTGAGAACTGTCTTACACGCCCGCTTCTGACTCCCTAGGGCTTCTGCGATTCATCCCCGGTTTCCGGCACTGCTTTAACACACTGCTTTAACAACACCTTTTGGAGTTGGCTGTCCCCTGCCTCTACATAGATGTCCAAGGAGCACTGCACTGAGTGCCCTGGCGGTTTCAGATCCTGTAAAATGATGACTCAATGCCCATTTTTGTTAGCTTTGTGACTCTAAAGTGCATGAGATAAAAAGGAATGGGAGGGATTATCTCATGTGGCTCAGCAGGCAAAAGCAAGTATTCTTAATATTCTGCCATACTCAGTGTGTAAATTCTAAGCTTATAATAAAATCTTAAAAACACGCATGCCTTTTGAATCAGCACCCTCGCTTCAAAGGAAAGAAAATAAGTATGTAGAGGTGATTCACTGTGAGGTTTACAATAGCTAAAAAAATCGGGAACAATCCAAATGTTCCTAGTGGGGGCCTTTATAAATACATCACACTGAAGCCTTACAATGGAATACTACGCAGCCATTAACGTCAATGAGATAAAACAGACGTGGAATGGTGATCACACTGCACCCTTACAATGGAATACTACGCAACCATTAACATCAATGAGATAAAATAGACATGGAATGGTGTTAGTTAGTGTGTTAGGTTTAGAAAGCAAGGAAAATAAAGTAGTACATATAGTCTCATTTTCATTAAAAATATATCCGAATAAAGACACATGAAAAAGTTGGGAGGTACAGTTATACAAAGGAATTGAAAGTATCAATAGTTATTTGGGGGCATTAAAAGTTTGGGTCATTTAAATTTACTTTCACATGACATGAGGAACGCTAAGAGTATGTAACATGGACTCTTCAAAAAAAAGAGCAGTAAAGTGTCCAAGAGAAAGCAGGGCCAGGTAGACCACATGTCTACTTCAGAAAGCAGAGCCAGGTAGACCAGATGTCTACTTCAACACTGGCCACCCTTGACTGTATGGGTAACAAGGTGACATTCTGTGTTCCACCATGTTTCTGCTTTGACAGTGATATGGCCTGAAGGGACAAGAGATACTCTACTCCCAGGATTCCTTGAATGGACTTGGAGACTTCTTCCTAGTGGGTCTGGACATCTTTTCTGGTTTGGACTTAGAGCTAGCAGATATCCAGCAGCAGCAGGAGCCCCAGGCAGACGATGGCTGGGACGCAGGTGTTCAGTGACTCTTTTAGAGACACCAAAGTGAAGATAGCCCCTAGAATGGAAAATGAGGTTCCTGAGGCTCCCAGGGAATGCCTGGGAGATCCAGGAGATCAGAACCCTCCAGCCAAGGTTGACTCATTCGAGCTTAAGCCCTCTCTTGAACACCATCCCCCTCCCCACATACACACACCCTAAACTAGCTGCTCTCAACCCTCTGATCCCCCAGAAAAAGCAGAACCAGAAATCAGAAGTTTCTTAAACTAACACAGCCCCTCTCAGGTGGCAAGAAAGAAAACAGGAACAATCCAACCAAACAGGGCATGGAGTGAGTAGGTGGGCATTTTCTGAAGGATCAGATTGCTCCTGATCCTTCTCCTTTCTCAACCCCAGTGAAGGGAAGGGAAGGCCCAGGGACTGGTGGTGGATATGGTGGGGAAGAGCTCAAAATGGGGCAAGCTGCGGAGATGGAAAGAAAGCCTAGAAGAAGGGCAGGAGCGCCAGCAGCAAGGGTGACACAAAGCCAGGGGATACAGAAGAGCCTGAAGATGTCTGGCCTTTGAAGCAGCAGCTGTCTTTGTACACTGGCAGTTCCTGTGGGGAGAGCTACTGAAAGGGGGCCCTCCAGGAATCATCCGCCTTTCTGTTCAGGGGGCCCGGCTTTCTTGCTGTTCCACCTGCCAGACACATGAGTCTGGTGGCAGCTGCTACTTCCTCCCCTCATCTCAGGGTAGGGGGTGAAGAGAAAGGGGTAGGGGCTTTTAGGTTCCAATATATCCTTATGACAGAAATATCATGCAGCCAATAGAACTGCTGACAATTGTTATAGTGTAAGTTTTAAAAGCACCTATCCTAGTCTGAAGACCATGGAAACTGCAAGTGAGCAGAAAGTGCTTCTGGTTCCAGAGAAAAAAGCGTGGCAACAGTAAAGTGAGCAGTCAGATTTTTTCCTCCCGCAGAAGTCCCCATTTCACCAGCCCGGTTGCACACCCCTCCCCCACCCCCTTACCCATCATGAGCAGCGTCAAAATCAAGTTACTCATCTCTTGCAGCATCGGTGGGCCCAGGACCAGCAACAGCCCAGCCAGCAGTTCCAGCCAGCCCACAGCCACTTGGTAGCTCATGGGATCTGGCTGGTAGCCGAACACCTTCAGCGGAAACACCTCAGCGAACTGCACGAACAGGGCTTTCTAGAGGTGGCAGGGAAGGCCTGTCAGCCACAGTCACCAAGGATCCATTTCCCAGATGCTCTGCAGGGGCATTCTGTGCCAGCACCCTTAACTCCCCCAGCAAAGGAGCTACTATTCTAGGCCAGGGCCAGGGCTGACCTCAGCCAGCCTGGAAAGGAGAGGGCCTCCCTGAGGGGCCGAGCTTTGGCATCAGAAAACACTTTATGCTCCAAAAAGGGCTGGATGGTGGTACACAGATGGACGAACTTTCTCACCAGATTACAACCCAGCCCCAGATTCCAGGAAGAGAAGCTAGGCTTGGCCCCTCTCATCTAGTGCCAAGGCTTGGGAACTTCATGACTTCTCTTTCCTTCTGCCTGGCCTGGTTTCTCTTCAGGCTACTACGCAAGGGAGTATTTGGAGATGAGGAAGGGGATGGAAAGAGAGATTGTACTGTTCATTAAACAGGTTCTACTGAATATCATATGCTGGGACCTGGATCTCACTGCAGCAGACAGGAGGTTGAGGGGTTCAGAGTGACTCAACTCTCTGACTCAAACTCTGTCCTGAGCGACATGACTTCACCTGGACCCTTAGGGTGGCTTTTTCCTGCTCCCCAACCTCAGTTCTACCTCCCCTACTCAGGGCTCTAAGGAAGAAACTCTAAGCCGTCAGGCTCTGAGGATGTTTCCCCAAACAACCCACCCTAAGCCAGGCCAAACGGGGGCAGGGGCGGGGAGGTGGGAAGTACTTTGTCTAGAAAATCTGGCTGGTTTAAGGGGCTGGGTGGATTGGTGGGCAGAAAGACATGTCAGCATTCCCGAGTGGAACTAGACAGGAAGCCGAAGGGCGACTTCTAGGCCTCCCTCCTGGCCCCAGGAAGGATTCCGGATTCTAAGTTCAGTTCAGTTCAGCTGCTCAGTCGCCTCCGACTCTCTGCGACCCCACGGACGGCAGCACGCCAGGCTTCCCTAAGGTAGTTGAAGGTCTAAAGTTTGGGTCCTGCTTCCTGACTAGCTGTGTAAACTTTAGCAGAAACACTCCACCTTCAGGGCAAGTTTCCTATTTTGTCAAGGGGGGATTAGTTAAACCTCTGCCTCGAGAACTTTCCGAGAACTCAAGCAAACGAAGGAGGGCAGCAAGGGAGCTCGGTCCTACTCCCTCCCGCAAAGGGTCCCCGAGCATTCCTCTTCCGGCTCTAGATTTGCCTGGAAGGGGATACCCGATGGGAAGGGGATGGCAGAGAACTCGCAGGAACTCCCCAGGCCAGTGCCCACGTGTACCGGAGAGCTGGCCGCTCTCCCCCAGCGCTAGCTCCGTCTAGCCCGAAGGCAGGCGGGTCCGCGGGGCGCGGGTAGGCGGGGCGGGGGCCGGCCGGGCACCTGGGTAACGGCCGGGGTTGCAGCCCCCGCTGCCGCGCGGTCGATCCTCCCGCCCGAACGCCCTCCGCCCACGCCGCGCCGCTCACCATCTGCTCCGACACCGGAGCCGAGATCTGCTCCGAGAGCTTGGCCGCCCCCGTGAGCGCGAAGAAGCTGCCCAGCAGCACGCGCAGAGCGGTGAGCGGGAGCGCCATGGCCGCGCAGGCATGCGGGCCGCGCCCGCCCCGGGGTGGGCGCCGCCGAAAACCCGCCCCCTGCCGCCCGGGCGTTGCCTCTCTCCCCGGGCGGCCGGAAGACCTCGCCTCCCAGCGGGGCTGCCTCCCTCCCTCGGCCCGGCACCGGCTGCCAGAAGAGGCACCGCAGGGGCAGGGCATCCCCATCTCACAGCTGGGGACACTGACGCCCGCTTGCTCTTAACTGACACTAAACAGTCCCTTCTGAATTCAGGGAAAGTTTCCCAGCCAATATGGACAGAGCAGAAGAATCAAACACGGGTATCTGGACGTGGCTTGCAAAAGAGCTCCATTTGGGTCAAAAAACGGTGGGGCAGGGAGTCGCTCTTGCCCCTGCCCCTGCCACGCTAGCTTGGCGATCGGAGCTGTCACCTAACCTCAGCGGGCCCCAGTGGTGTCCTCATCTGAAATGAGGATAGCGCAGTATCAGTCCTGAGATACAGCACAACGCCTGACACAAAGAATTATTTGTAAATTATTTGTGAAATTATTAGGAATAAATCAATTGCTAGTGATTATAAAATAAGCTGTTTCTTAACTTTGCCTGAAATATATTTTCGCTCTAATATCTCTCAGTTGAAATTCCAATGTGAAAGGTGTTTGAAAATTCAGCTATGTGCAGCGGTGGGTAGAGGCGTTTGCACTGAACAAAACCTTGCAGTCCACTCCTGGCCCATTTTCTTTTACCGAAATCTATCTAAACCTGGATGAGAAAACTATGACGAATTTAGAAAGTGCTTTTTTTTTTTTTTTCTAACTAACCCCCACCCCCAGCTAACAATGCTTGTTTACATTTTTTAGTATTTTAAAAAATTTAAGGTAGCTTTCATGACACTTGAAAATATATGAAATTCATATTACAGTGTTCATAAATAAGTAGTTTAATTGAACCACAGTTTGTGTATTGTCTACCACTCCATTTGTGATGCAACAAGAGAACTGAGTAGTTCCCACCATATTGCCTGCAAAACCTAACATATTCACGACCTGGCCTCTTACGAGAAAGGTTCGCTAAGCCAGGTCTAGAGAGCTGAGAGGCCCCTAACAGGGGTCTCAAATTCTCCTGCTGCTTCCATTTCCTGTTAGCCAAGCTGCTTGGATCTGGTCTTCTATCTACCCACAACCGGCTGGCTGAAGACTGAAATGTCCCATGTGTTTCTAAAGGCCAAGCAGTTTCAACATCCAAGTGTGTTAGCTATTACATTATAAACTGGGCCTTTTGCTGAGTCCCTTTGCTGTCCACCTGAAACTATCACAACACTGACAACACTGTTAACTGGCTATTCCCCAACAAAAAATAAAAAGTTAAAAAAAAAAACACCAACCAAAAAAAACAAAAACAAACCGGGCCTTTCATTACCTACATCTTTGTCACTAATCCAAATGACTGATCCATCAATAAAATAGCTAAGTTCTCTACCTTGGACTATTAAAATTATATATAGTTATGTATAAATGTGTAATTATTAAATTCCTCAACAAAAAGAGAAGAATTATTAAAACACATATTTAATCACCGAGAACATATATCCACACTAGGAAATTATATTTTCAGATACTCATACAAAATTTAACACAAAATTATAGACTTTGATACTAAGGAATATGCAGATTACTATTCTTTCTCCTTTACCAATTTTTCTATCCTCGGAATTAAAGATGTGACAGCAAGTCGTAGTGCAGGGCCAGAAACCAACAGATTTCTTTGTTTTGACTCAGTCAAAGCTGAAAAGGTAGCATCACATAAATAAATAGTTGAAAAAGGTAATAAGAATCTCATCGCCTTTTCATGGAGTTCTGGGTAACTTGCCTTTGCGTTTATCCAAAACTGAGTTACAGACATTGATTTAAATACTGATTGTAACCTTAAATCTGATGATAATTGTGCTAATTTTTCTTCTTCCAAGTCCGTGAGATTACTCTTTTGGTGATTCGTAAAAGGATTAATTATCCACAGATTTCCTGAACGCACGTCGTCTTCTGGTGGATAACAATCATTGAGCATTTGAGAAAGTCCTTCCAGGTGCTCTAATATAACGCCTGCCATACTGCTCATATTTAAGCCTGATGAGCTGGAGAAGTCGGAAAATGAAGGGAACATGTCATAATCATTCTCTTGTGTGCGCTTCAACCACGTTTTTAACTTTTTCTTAAGCATATCGATTTTATTATACAAATTGAAGAGTGTAGTCATAGTTCCTTGGAGACTTAAATTTAATCCATTTATAAGTGAAAAAACATCTGATAAATAGGCCACCTTTGCAACCCATTCCTCATCAAAAAAATACTTGGCCAAATCTGAATGCTTCTGATTTAAAAATATTTCAATTTCATGTCGTAATTCAAATAATCTTGTTAAAATTCTTCCTCTTGATATCCAACGCATTTCAGCATGAAGTGGTAAATTCACATGTTCAGACCCCATCTCTTCACACAAAATTGTCAACATTCTTGAATTCAACGCATTGCTCTTTATAAAGCTTAAAATTTGTGCTGACTGCAAAAGAATTTCATGTAAGCATGGAGACAACTTTGCTGCTGCTAAATGTTCACGGTGAATAAAACAATGTGTAAATGCCACCGTATTCGTGGCAACTTCTTGAATTTTTGCCCTTAAACCAGAACACCTACCAGTCATGCTTGCCGCCCCATCTGTACAGAGACCAACACAATGCTTCCAATTCAGAGATTTACTGTCAATATATTTATTTATTAGTTCAAATATTTCAAAACCCGTCATTTGGGAAGGTATTTCAATGCAACATAATAATTCTTCTTTTATATCACTACAACCATAATCAATGAAACGAATATAGCACAAAAGAAGGGTGGTATTTGAGATTTCTGATGATTCATCTATCTGAAGGGCAAACCACTTTGACTCTCTGACTTTTTGTATCAGCTGATCTTCAATGTCTGCAGATAGTTCATCAATCCTGTGTCCAATTGTATTATTAGAAAGAGGAATGGTTTTCATCTTGTCTCCAGCACTGGAACCCAAAACTTCTGAACACATTTCTACTAAATATGGTTTAATTAATTCTTCAGCAATGGAAAATGGCTTTTTGCTGGCAGCAATTTGGAAAGCAATTAAATAAGAAGCTTTAACAAGTGACTTTTCAACTAGTAAACACTTTTTTAAAGCACTGTTTTGACATTCCATTTCAAGAGATTTTTCTTCAAAAAAATCTACTGGTTTGTTTTCTAATTCTGAATGCTTTGTCTTCAAATGATGAGAAAGATTTGCTGGCTTCATGTTTTCACTGGATAAAATTTCTCCACAGATGACACACTGTGGCCTCGGTGAACTTTCTTTTGATCCCGGACAGATAATAAAACCAACTTTTAAATATTCCGCATCGTAAGTCTGGAAAAAACCTATTCTTTTTTTCTTTGCAGGTGGAGAATCAAGTTCTGCATCATTTTTCTCATTAGGCATAGATAAATCTGAATGAAATATTTGAATCAGTTATTTTCAAGAATAAGCAATTTATGTTTATCCCCCAAGCATTTAAAATTTACATTGTTACTATTTATATTTGTCAAGAGCATATATTAATTAAGGTTTAAACACAAACCATAATACTTCCATGATGCCATTTTTAATTCAGCTTTTAGCTGAATTTCTGTTTGTTCAAAGGTTGGTCCCTGACAATAAGTATTAATAAAGCCGAGGGCAGTCGTTCATGTCCTAGCAATGCCATGCATTCAATACATGAGTGGAATTAGGGCTGATGTCTGTAGAACACACCAAGTTAAAAATAAACTATTTTACTTTTTAAAAGATGTGGGGACGGGAGTAAAAGGAGAAAAAAAATGTTGAAAAAAGTTAATATTGAGTGAATCTAGATGAAGGGTATATTCATTGTGTATATTCATATATTCTTCCAAGGGTGTTCATTGTGCTGTATTTTCAATCTCAAAATTTGGAATTTTTCAGAATTAAAGTTGAGGGGGAAAGGGGTTTCATACCCAGTGTCAAAGTGCAGAGAAATGGATGCTATCAAACATTGCTGGCTGGAGCATAAATTGATATAACTTTTCAGGAGGGTAATTCTGCAATAACACATCAAAATCTATGCCTTAACAATCTATGACAGCTTTTGAATCAGTAATCCCACTACTTAGGATTTATCCTAAGGATATAATTATACAAGTGGAGAAAGATCTGTTTATACACCCTTAACTCAATACTGTTTATAACACTAAAAAACCAGTAGCAATCTAAATGTTCAACCTAAGGAGGATGGATACACGTTATATACATATCCGTATGTTATATACATTGGGATCTGTGCATCCATTAAGAATCGCAATATATATTTAAATTTATGTTGATATGAAATGTTTTCATGCAATGTCAAGTAAAAAAGTAGTTTACAACAGTATATGGAAAACATCCTAATAGAATCTAGACATTCAAAAAATGTAATAAGCACACACATACCCACATATGTAGCTGTCCACAGATCCCTTACTACCTTCCATATGTGGATGTGTATTTAATATAAAATACAGGTAAACAAAGAGTGTATCATTTTAACAGGAATATAAAACAAATTAGATTTACTGAGGAAGGAAAACAATTCTCCTTGACTCCTACCAAAAGAAAGACATCCTACATAAAAACTCATGGTTAGTTGTTGACAGAATAAGCTTTTAAATATAGTATATTCTGTGAAGTAAAATTATCATTAAAAAGAAATAGCAAAAAAAGTTTTCAGCAGTATATTTATGACTGAGTACTTTTGCTGTCCACCTGAAATTATCACAATATTGTTAATTGGTTATAAACTCCAATATAAAATAAAAAGTTAAAATAAATGTTTTAGGCAGAATAGGCTATAAAAATACCTGAAAATATAAGGGTAGTGGGATTAAAAGCAGTTAACATGGATTGGGGCAAGAGTATACAACATTTTCAAATAATTTTCCTGATCACCAATACCTCACACATATAGTTATACTTTTAGTAAATTAATTCAGTGTTTAAAAAAGAACCAAGGTTAATCCACTAAAGCTTGTAACTAAATTTGTATTTAGTAATTATAACAGCCTGTCAGTACATCTCAAGAGCAATGCACATGTACAGGAGATGCTTGTTCAGAAGATATTGTCCACATAACGCTTTGGTACATATGGATTCAATTTAGTAGTTATTAGTGTTAATGACAATAAATACAAAAGGAATAAATCAGACGTTCAAAGTAAGTGATCCAAGAACTAATGTTTTCACATTTAAGAAACTCCCCATGACTCTTCTTTGTTAAAAAATCAAAACAAGCACACAAAACAGAGAACACACTTACTAAGTGTGGAAAGCACAACACGTACCTGTCTGACACTCCTTGTGTTGTGTATGTGGTTTGCAAGAGGTAGCCTTGGTCTGTGTGACAGGTTTGCACAATAACGCTTTGTTCTTTAAAAGTTTTGAAGACTGGGAAGACAGAAGTTTCATGGCATCTGTCTGCACACTTCCCTAGTTAAAAACAAATTCAGAAACCAAAGACAGATTTTTTTTTTTTTAGTATCTTCTCACTGACTATAATTGCTATTGATCGAAAGGTGATACATATAAAAAGAAATATAATTCTCTGAAAGAGTGGTACAATAAAATTGCTTTGGAAAATATATACTAATTACTAATTCTTCAATCAGTATCAGTACCATTTATTGATTTTTAAAAGTACTCTGCCTACAGTAAGTACAACGAAAACAATCTGCAGATTAGGACAACTGGATATTCAGAAAAACTGGATCAAACTTCAGACCATATGCAAAAAAATACTTCATATGGATTAAAGACCTCAACACAAAAAAAATAAAACTTTAAAATTAATGGAGAATTTTCAAATAACCAGAACTCAGAGAAAATACTGTTCATCTAAGAAGGCCTTCTCATCTCTCCTTGCTGTTCTCGGGAACTCTGCATTCAATATATCTTTCCCTTTCTCCCTTGCCTTCTTTCTCCTTTCCCTTTCTTCTGTGCCTGGTTCAAAATTGGGAAAGGAGTATGACAAGGCTGATTTAACTTAAAAGAACATAGGGCTTCCCAGGTGGCATTAGCAGTAAAGAACCCGCCTGCCAATGCAGGAGAAATAAGAGATCCAGGCTCAATCCCTGGGTCAGGAAGATCCCTGGAGGAGGGCATGGTAACCCACTCCATTATCCTTGCCTGGAGGGTCCCATGGACAGAGGAGCCTGGTGGGCTACAGTCCATAGGGTCCAAAAGAGTTGGACATGACTGAGTGACGTGGCGGGCATGCATACAGAGTACATCATGCCGAATGCCAGGCTGGATCGATCACAAGCTGGAATCAAGACTGCCTGGAGAAATATCAACAACCTCAGAGATGCAGATGATACTAGATGGTAGAAAGTGAAGAGGAACCAAAGAGCCTCTTGATAAGGGTGAAAGAGCAAAGTGAAAAAGCTGGCATAAAATTCAACATTCAAAAAACTAAAGATCATTGCATCTGGTTCCATGACTTCATGGGAAACAGAGGGGGAAAGAGTGGAAACAGTGGCAGATTTTATTTTCATGGGCTCCAAAGTCACTGCAGATGGTGACTGCAGCCACGAAATTAAAAGACACTTGCTCCTTGGAAGAAAAGCTAGGGCAAACCTAGACAGTGTATTAAAAAGCAGAGATACCACTTTGCCAACAAAGGTCCGTATAGTCAAAGCTATGGTTTTTCCAGTAGTCATGTACAGACATTAGAGTTGGACCATAAAGAATGCTGAGCGCCAAAGAATTGATGCTTTTGAATTATGATGCTGGAGAAGACTCTTGAGAGTCCCTTGGACAGCAAGGAGTTCAAACCAGTCAATCCTAAAGCACAGTCCTGAACATTCATTGGAAGGACTGATGCTAAAGCTGAAGCTCCAATACTTTGTCCATCTGATAAGAGCGGACTCACTGGAAAAGACCCTAATGCTGGGAAAGACTGAAGGCAAAAGGAGAAGAGAGCAGCAGAGGATGAGACGGTCAGCTAGCATCACCGACTCAATGAACGTGGATCTGAGCAAACTCCAGGAGATAGTGAAGGACAGGCGAGCCTGATATGCTGCAGTCCAGGGGATCGCAGAGTCAGACAGGACTTAGCGACTGAACAACAACAACAGAGAAAGTATTCTTAAATAAAACATGAAAGACTACAAGCAGAAAAGGCTGATACAATTGACTACCTTGAAATTTTAAACTTTTGCAAACAATGGCCTTTAAAGTTAAAGGACAAACAACAGAATGGGCGAATGTATTTAAAACATGTTCTTTCATTCAGTAAACATTTACTGAATGTTTACTACAAGCCAGGCACTGTTCTCAGCCCTGGAAGGTCTTCAATTTAAAAACAAAAGCCAGAAAATTAGGATTGTATTTTAAGAGTGATGGGAAACCACCAATGGTACACAGCAGTCCCTCCTCGTCTGCAGTTCTGCTTCCTTGGTTTCAGTTACCCATGGTCAACTGCAGTCTGAAAATACAGTATTAAATGGAAAACTCCAGAAATACACAATTCACAAGTTTACGTTACGGAACTGTGCACCATTCTGGGGAGCACGATAAAATCTCCTGCTGTCCCGTTCTGTCCTGAAGAGGAAGTGAACCATTCCTTTGTCCGGCATATCCTGCCCATTAGTCATTTCGTAGCCCTGGTGGTTCAGACAGTAAAGAATCTGCCTGCAACGCAGAAGACCTGGGTTTGAACCCTGGGCTGGGAAGAGTCCCTGGAGAAGGGAGTGGCTACCCACTCGAGTATTCTTGCCTGGAGAATCCATGAACAGAGGAACCTGGCAGGCTACAGTCCGTGGGATCTCATAGTCAGACATGACTGAAGCAATTAACACTTCCACTATTTTTTCCACTTTCAGCCATCAAGGATGTCAAACGATTGCCGTGGTATCACAGTGCTTGTGGTCAAGTAACTATTACTGTATTTAGGTTCCCAGATAGCTCAGTGGGTAAAGAATCTGCCTACAATGCAGGAGACACAAGAGACGCAGGTTCAATCCCTGGGTCAGGAAGATCCTCTGGAGAAGGCCATGGCAACCCACTTCCAGTCTTGCCTGGAGAATCCTGTGGACAGAGGAGCCTGGTGGGCTACAGTCCATGGGGTCACAGTCAGACATGACTGAAGTGACTGAGCACAGCACAGCATAACTCTTATTGTATTTGATAATGGCATCCCAAAACACAAGAGCAGCAATTCAGATACGCCAAAGAGAAGTCCTAAAGTACATCCTTCAAGTGCAAAGGGAAAAGCGTAACACTTCATCACAATGCCTACGTACTTCACCTCAATCATCTCACATCATTCAACAATGATGATACAGTACAGTAAGGTACTTTGAGACAGAGATCACATTCATGTAACTTTCATGATAGTATACTGTTATACCTGTTCTGTTACTGCTATGGTTGTTAATCTCTTACTCTGCCTAAGTTATAAACTAAACTTTATCATAGATGTGTATATATAGGAAAAAAATTAGTGTATATATTGGGTTTGGTACTGTCCATAGTTTCAGGCATCCACTGAGGGTTTTGCAACATATTCCCCACAGATAAGGGGAAGACTGTTATTTAAACTTACTTTTTAAATAGATGTTGAAAGAAAATAAAGTGAAGTTGCTCAGTCGTGTCCAACTCTTTGTGACCCCATGGACTGTAACCTACCAGGCTCCACTGTCCATGGGATTTTCCAGGCAAGAGTACTAGAGTGGGTTGCCATTTCCTTCTCCAGGGGACCTTCCCAACCCAGGGATTAAACATGGGTCTCCGGCATTGCAGGCAGGCACTTTACTGTCTGAGCCACCAGGGAAAGCCACAATAGATGTTAGATGCAATAATTTTGAATGATGTAGTCATTCATAAAGTATATGCGTGAAAAGTAAGTTTTCTACAACTGTGTGCCATGTATCCAAACTCAGTCTTGAACACAGTGTTCTCAGTCTCTTATACATCCTTCTAGAGATGGGCTATATAATTAAGTTGCTTCTGATTACACATGATGTTGTTGTTCAGTTGCTCAGTCGTGTCCAACTCTTTGTGACGCCATGAACTGCAGCAAGCCAGGCTCGCCTGTCCTTCACTATCTCCTGGAGTTTGCTCAAACTCATGACCATTGAATTAATGATGCTATCCAACATCTCATCCTCTGCTGCCACCTTCTCCTGCCCTCAATTTTTTCCAGCATCAGGGTCTTTTCCAATGAGTAGGCTCTTCATATCAGGCTCTATCATATCGGGTAGGCATATCATATCATATCAAAGTATTGAAGTTTCAGCTTCAACATCAGTCCTTCCAATGAATATTCAGGGTTGATTTCCTTTAGGACTGACTTGCTGTCCAAGGGACTCTCAAGAGTCTTCTCCAGCACCACAGTTCAAAAGCATCAATTCTTCAGCACTCAGCCTTTACACATGGTAGCATATTATTAGCAAGGTCAGCACCTTGCTTTGCCACTTAGCTAACCATCTTGGAAGTATTTTCATATAACTTTATACAAAGCTGCCTGTTAACACTTTTATACACTGAATGCACTATATGTAATTTGAAAAGTCCCTGCTGCTGAACATTAAATGTTACAAATCTTTTGCTACCATAAACAAATAAATATCCTTACATACAAATTGATTCTGCATGTGCTAGTATATCTATAGACTAAGGTCTTTTCTCTTTTCCTGCAAAGCCTTTACTGTCTCCATTTGGCCCACGGCTTGGGAGAGGGCTCCTGGGTCATTAAAAAGCTGCCTAGTGGCTTTAGGAAGATGTTCAGGCAGAAGTCCTGACACCTGGGGGATGCACAGTGGCCCCTCAGAGGCAGCTGGGCCAGAGGCTCTGAGCCCTTCTGGAGTTGAGGCTGACCCCTCAAAGGGACACGTGCCGGCCCAACGGCAGCCAATCTGTCAGGTGGATGCCCAACTTCTTGCTGAGTTTCACCTCCTCATCTGTGAAGTGATTCTCCAGGACGTCACAGAGCCGGAGGTCTGCACAGGCAGAACCAGGGTATGAAGACCCAAAAGGGCTTGGTTCAGGTTCTTCTCCACGACCACAGCAGTGTCCACAGTGTCCAGGGTTCTACCTCACTCATCGTGGGACAGCTTCGGCCACCCTGGAGGAGGATGCAGCCACTGCACCAGGTTTGTATCTTCAAGAGACCAACTCTCAGGAGAAGTGGTCCACATTCTCCAGAGCCACAGTGCCATGGTGGAAATGGATGCTCAGAGAGCAGTACGTGTGGGAGGCCTGCAGATGCAGGTTGACCACGCATTTCATGCTGGCCTCCACCTTGGTGGAATAATTCTGATTAATCTGGGAGTTCTTGGTTGACTGGTGGTAATAAAGACAATGTTGGCTGGTCCTGGAGACAGTGGATAGCTGAGAAGATGGTTCTGAAGGTTAGGACTGGAAAAGAGGTTGGAGGGTGGTCAGAGGCTGCAAGAAGAGGCGTCCCTGGGTCTATTCCAGCTAGACCCTATTGAAACAAGAGACAGATCCGCAGGACTGCCAGGCGTGCTGACTAGAATAAGGTCGTGTAAGTGCTATTTGGTGGGTCAAAGTATATGAAAATCTGTATATTACAATGTAAAGGAGCCTGCCTGTTTCCCAATACTGTTAAACACCATCAAATGTTTTTTGCTGTTTCTCAATAAGTGAGAAATTATGTAATAGTAGTATGGTTAGATATTTTTCATGTTTAAGCATTATTTATTATATTTCCTCTTCTGTGAACTGTCTATTCATATCCTTTTCCTGGTTTTCCTTTATCTTTTAATTCTAGGCATGTTTTTAAATGGGCAGTATAATATGGGACAAACCCAAAAATTCAAATAGCAAATAATGAAAAAATAATTCTCCCTGTTAAAATTCTCTCCCAGTCTTTCAGTTCTCCTCAGAGGTAATCACTGCTGTCTCATTACTGGCTGCCTTCCAGAGGTATTCCATACAAACGTACAGGCACAAAACATATATAAGACTGCTTTGTGTCTGTACATAAAGAGCCACCACATTCTTTTTAACTGCATGATATTCCACTGCACGGGATACGGTATATTTAACTACAGTCTGAACAGAGCAGCTGTGTATGCGTGCAAGGGACTCCACTTGCCAGGCCATGTGACTAAGTGTGGGATTGGAGAGGATGCATTTCAGACTCTCTATCTAGGGCTATTTTTTTTTTTTCTAATTTATACAATATCTCAGGATGAACTCACAACAGCCCTGATCACCGATGAAACCACCAAGATGTTTACAGGCTTTTCCTACTACAAACAATACTGCAACTGTTATCCTTGTACATCATTTCATACATGTGCAGAATAGATCTGAAGGGTAAATTCTTAAAATTGGAGCTCCTGGGTAAAAGAGTACTTACATTTTAAATTTTAACAGGTTTTACTAAGCTGCCCTCTGTAGCAGTTTTACCAACTGCTATTGGCATTTTTATCTTTGCCATCTGATAGAACTATAGTTCTAAATAGCATTTCTCTAATCTTGAAGCTGAATTATGTTTGTGTATGTTTAAGAACTATTTTTATTTCCAAGTCTGTAAAATTATGGATCATACTCTTACCCATGTTCCTAATGGGTGTTGGGTCTTCTGACTGACTCACAGAAACTCTTTACATATGGGAAAAAATAGCCTTCTACAACATAAATTGCAACTTCTTCATTTTTCTCATGTGTCTTGACTTTGAAATGTAGTTGAATTTTCCTCACAAATCTTTTATGGCTTTTGGGTTCTGCGACATATTTAGAGAGACTTTCCCTACTTCTGCATTAAAATTCTTTCCTATACTTTTTCCTAATACTTTCATTATTTTTTAAACTTGAAACCGTTCTCCATCTGGGCATCATTTTGGTTTAACTTAGGAGGTAGAAATCCTATGGTATTTTCTTCCATATGTCTACTCAGTTGTCACAACACTGTTTATTGAATAATCTAGATCTCTCCTAATGATGTAAACTGCCACCTTTATTATTTCTAAAGTCATGTGTATGTGTGTATATATATATACACATACATATATATATATTTACATATATATTATATATATAATTTTATATAATTATATATATATATTTATGCATGCATGCATGCATGCTAAGTCACTTCAGTCGTGTCCAACTCTGTGCAACCCTATGGACAGCAGCCCCCAGGCTCCTCTGTCCACAGGATTCTCTAGGCAAGAAAACTGGAGTGGGGTGCCATTTCCTTCTCCAGATTTATATATAATATATATAACATTTCTATAATATTTATAATTATATATAATTTTAAAATAAATTTTATTAAATAAAAAATTATTAAATCTTTATATAAATATATTGTGTGTATTAGATATTAACAAATATAAATATATATTTTTTTATATATTTAGGTCTATTTCTGGACTTCTTTTCTATTGAACTGTCTATCCGTGGCTTCCTGTTGTTTCAACTATGTAGCTCTATAAAATCTATTGTATAAATGATTCACTTCACATCTAAAACTACCACAGCACTGTAAATCAACAATATGCTAATAAAATTTTTTAAACTTTTTTTTAAATTTGTAGTTATAATTTGGGGAACTAGCTCTTCCCCTTCTTTATTCTTCTTTTTCAGAATTTTGTTGAAAGTTTTTAAAGCATCAGAGTGACCATCTGATTTGTGTTTTAAAATGATCATTCTGGCAACACTGTGGAGGAAAAAAACTGAAAATGGCAAGAATGGAAGGAGAAAGACAAGCAGCAGGTCACCACAATAATACAGAAGAAAGATGGTGGTGGCTCAGACTAAGAAGATGGCACCAGCAGTAATAAGAAGTAAGGAACACTGCAGAGGAAGTGTGCAGGAAATAAAAGGACTCGGCTTTACCTGAGATGGCTATTCATCATCTAACAGTAGATGTCATGCAGACAGTTGGATGGATACGTGAACCTAGAGCTCAGACGTCAAGGCAAGAGAAGTAAGTCTGGTAATCAGCCACCATCCAGGTGGTTTAAAACCAGAGGACTGTATGAGTCCCCTATAAAGAAATGTGAAGATTGACAAAAGAAATAATAAGTATGATGACCTAGAAGTTGAAGGTATTTCAAGGAAGGAAAGAGAGATCAACTGTATCAAATGTTACTGAAAGCATGAGGAGAATGAGAACTGAAAACGGACCACTAGATTTGGCAAAATAAAGACTGATGGAGATCTTGACAAGAAATATTTCAGCAGAGTGGTACAAATAAAAGCCTGACTAGAGTGAGCTAAGGAAGGAAAACAGATTAAAAAAATGATGCAACAAGCAGAGGCCACCCTTAAAGGATTTTTTTCCAAAATGGAAAGCAGAAAAATGGGATAGTAACTGAAAGGCCATGGTATTAAAGAAGGATTTTTTTCAGGTAGGAAATAATACCACATGTTTTTGTGTTGATAAAAATGATGAGTAGAAAGGAAGACAAATCCAGAACATAGAAAGAAATCCATAAGAAAAAAGACAAATACAAAAATGGGGAATAATTAAAAACAGGAAATTCAAAGAAAAGTCAAATGTTCACAAACAGAAATATAAGCAAACTCACTAGTAATCAGTGACATACAAAATAAAACAATAAGATATTACTGAAGACTGGCAAAAAAAAAGTTTAAATCTGAAAACATAAAATGATACTAAGGCTGTAGGAAATGAGTACAAACAGAAACTGCCGGTGGAAATAAAAACTGGAACACTCACTCAACAGGGCGATTTGAAAACTAAAATGCAAATACACTTTGTCCTCAAAATTCCACTCTTCCATGTCTACACTAGACAAACACACCTGCACACATGCACGAGAAGACGTATACAAGAATGTTCATTCATTGAGCAGAAATTTTTGATAGTGAAGCAACATACACTTATCAACAGGGCAATAGATAAATAAAATGTGGTATCTACATGCAATGTAGGAGATCAAACCAGTCAATCCTAAAGGAAATCAACCCTGAATATTCACTGGAAGAAATTTTGCTGAAGCTGAAGCTCCAATACTTTCACCACCTGATGCGAAGAGCCGACTCACTGGAAAAGACACTGATGCTGAGAAAGATTGAAGGCAAAAAGAGAAGCGGGCAGCAGAGGTTAGACAGCATCACTGAGTCAATGCACCTGCATTTGAGCAAACTCCGGGCGATAGTAGAGGAGAGAGGAGCCTGGCATGCTGTAGTTCATGGGGTGCAAAGAGTCAGACCACAACCCAGCAACAGAACAACAAAATATACAATATTATCAGCAGCAGTAGAAATGCACCAAATCTATTAAGAATCAGATGGATATTTTAAAAAATAAATTATTTTCCATGGATGTGTATATATGAACGTGAAAGATTAAAAGCAGTCTGAAAGGACACACACCGAATTCGTAACAGTAGCTGCCTCTAGGGGATGTGAAAAAGGACTGGGGGCAGTGATTCATTTTTTAAACAGGGAGGGTAAGAAAAGAAAAAACTGTGAGCAAATAAGCCAAATCTATCAATGGTTAATTATGGATGGAGGGAATACCGTAGAACACGGAGTTGGCAAAGCTTGGTTCATCAGCCCATCATTTGTGTTTTAAAGTTTTACTAGAACAGAGCCACTCACTCACTCAGGTATTGTCGATGGCTACTTCTGCACTACAGTGGCAGAAGTAAGGAGCTGGAACAGAGACTGCATGGCCTGCAAAGTCTAATTTACTCTCTAGACCTTTACAGAAGTTTGCTGACATTTGCAGGATGTTTTCTTCTTTGCACTTCCCAGTACCTCACCTTTCCCCCAAATTTAGGACCACTTAAATAACCTGAAGGAATCCAGGAAACAAAGAAAAAGATTCTAAAACAGTCCGGTTTTCTTTTTTTAAAATCATAAAAATACTACATTATTTATTATTATACCTTTTATAGACTAAACTGAAAATATTAACCAGAACTATTCTGTAACACAGTTTAAATGACTGGCTGAATTACAGAAGTACTCCTTATAGGGAAAACATATGTAGGGCAGTCACATTTAATATGAGAAATATGCTCCTGAATAATTCAAAACCAACATAATTTAAGACTAATTGTCCCATACACATAGAGGAAGGATGCATTATCACAGAATATAAACTTATAATATAGAATATTTTCATAATATATAACATAATACACAACAATACTTATTTCATAACAATACACATTAATTTAAGGCACAATACATTAATAATTCATTATATAATTAAGCAGTTTATAAAATTATTAATTCTATAACAGTGATTTATTAATCATGTAATTTTAAAATAATTTAAAGTACAATACATAATATACATATAAATATGAAATTAACTTAATGACAGTTCATTAACTAATGTGGTATACTGCCTAAAAATAATTAACTAGTGTTATCATTATCCTCTTCCAACAATCTTAATAATGGGAGAGTTAAGAGATATCAAATTAAGTAGGATAAACTCTCTCTCCACATTATGGCGAAGGCTGGTCTGATTTCCTGGAAGACTTCTGCTAAAGAATGAAGCTAATGAATCTAACATGGTTTAGGTTTCTCTCTTTTTTTCCCCACTGAGGATTTCTTCATATGCAAAGACACTTGTCCATCTTTCACTTCACCACCATGGAGTGCAATCCACATATGGATCATCTTCAAAACTAGCAACTGTTGCTGAAATATGGTCCAAAGTCTATGCCAGTCGCTTCACTGCTAGTTGATGCGCTGAAGACCCAGGCTAATTCCTGGGGCCCTCTTCCTATTACCTTTGTTTTTCTAATTCTAGCAAGTCCTCCTTTATTAATCCCTGGGAAACAACCCAAGTAAAATCTCAACATCCCTTTCATCAACCTTGCACAAATTTACCTTCTTTGCCATTTTAAAAGCTTCTTTATTAGCAGATGTTATGTTGTCTTCCAAGTTAAAGACTCTTTAAATTCTGGTAAAGCTGAAATAAATAGTCCATCCTAAAGGAAATCAGTCCTGAATATTCATTGGAAGGACTGATGCTGAAGCTGAAACGCCAATAGTCTGGCCACCTGATGCAAAGAACTGTCTCACTGGAAAAGACCCTGATGCTGGGAAAGATCGAAGGCAGGAGGAGAAGGGGACCACAGAGGGTGAGATGGTTGGATGGCATCACCAACTCAATGGACATGAGTCTGAGTAAACTCTGTGAGTTGGTGATGGACAGGGAAGCCTGGCATGCTGCAGTCCATGGGATCGCAGAGTCGGACACGACTGAGCAACTAAACTGACTGACTGACTGACTGAACGCTGAAATGTTTTGATAGCTTCAGTGCTAGCAGATATAGCTTGCCTGCTCATTTTTCTATTCTTAAAACCTTGGTGGGCTTTAAACTTGAAAAGCCAGCCATGACTTGTAGTAAACCTTTTTGTCTCAGTGTCACCTCCTTTCAAATCATCAAAAATACTTCATGTCTTAGCACAGATGAGAGCTTGGCCTTAGAGGCACATTATGGCAGCATTGATCTTACACCTGTGTTGCCAGGACTTTTTCAATTTATTCCATCATCCTTGCCTGGTTACAAGATAATTTCATGAACTAAAGGGTGTATCTGCTCTAAAACCACTTTGGGGTTTTTTGAACATTATCTCTAAGACCCTGCAGGGTGCACTCTCCTAAATTAACAGCATGAGATATCATAGCAATGGTCTAGCCTTCTTCACAGAGTTTTATCACATCTAACTTCTCCAAATTTATTGAATTTGGGGCACACTTTTTTAGTACAGCACTACCACTTAATGAACCTCAATCACATTGTTACCTGACATTTTTTAAAAGACTTTTAATTGTATCAAGAGCAAATATTAAGAGAGCAACACAATAACAAAAACATTAACCCAAGATATGACACATTAGGTTTTGTGTGATATTGATAAAGGATGATAGGAATTTTGTTTTCCTGCTAAAGTGATGCTGACATAAGACAGTGACATAGTCTGCAACTCTTTCAGCCTGCCAGATTTGAAATTATGCATTTCTTTAAATTTTTTTTTAATTTTGGGAAGTTTCACAATAAAGAATTTAAATATTATCTTACTTTGCACTATTTTCAGCTTCACATAATCCAAAGATGCATAAAACAATACAGTGAACTTTTCCAGAACCTTCTAGTCTTAAAGAAAAATACTTGAAAGTAGTAAGAGAAAAATAAGCAGCCAGATGGAATTAACAAGTATTTAAAGAAACTAAGGAACCAGAACACAAACAGTAAAACAAATCAGAAATGCATTCTTATTAACAATCTAACTTTAAAATTCAAAAACAAAAATTAGTGCATAGTATATTACTCCACTTTTTAAAACAACTAAGTAGCAAATAGAAATATACTCAGACATACCTTAGAAGCTATATATCAAAATGAAACTAAACCCAAGGAACATTAATCAGGAAGATAATTAATAAAACTTACATTTTCAATGATCTTTGTTGCCTCTTTAGTAACAACTGCACCTGTTATAAATTAAAACATACATTATTATCCCTAGAATATACACAAGTAAACACTGAAACCAAGAGGTCATTTTCCTCTCTCTAAGGTGGTCTAGAGTCTAGTCCAGAATTTCTCAAAAAATAGTACAAGGAAATTTGGCATCAATATCACCTGGGGTGCTTGGTAAAGGCAACGGATTCCTGGGCCCCAATCCCAACATACTGTGTTACAATCTCTGATGTTAAAGGTAGCTATATTAAATCATTGGGATTCCTTAAAAAATAAATTATACATACCACTTCCTTCTCTATGCACGCCACCCTGCTTGCTACCCACTTCCCTCAGGGACAGAGGGGCATGTTTCTTCATATAAATGTACATGTGAGTATTACCAGTAGGTGCTGTTTACACTAGGAAAAAACCTCTACAGTTTACCCAAATGCCTTTACTTCAAGTCATACCTTTTGAAACACCACTCCCTGTGGGCTGGGCAGGAGATATTTTTGCCAATGACACCACATTGGTTATAACTGGTGTTGTATTTGTCCTTGCAGCAGGGAGCGCCACTGAAGCAATGTGTGCCTTAGAAATATTTACTGATTAAAATAAACAAAAAGGTAAGACAAAAGGATCACATGCACACATTAAAAAAACTCTATTTAACAACGAAGTTTCAAGGCAATACAAATATATAACTGCATAATGTTGGGTTTCCCAAAGAAAGGCAATGCCAAAGAATGCTCAAACTACCGCACAATTGCACTTATTTCACATGCTAGTAAAGTAATCCTCAAAATTCTCCAAGCCAGGCTTCAACAATATGTGAACCATGAACCTCCAGATGTTCAAGCTGGTTTTAGAAAAGGCAGAGGAGCCAGAGATCAAAATGCCAACATCCACTGGATCATCGAAAAAGCAAAAGAGTTCCAGAAAAACATCTATTTCTGCTTTATTGACTATGCCAAAGCCTTTGACTGTATGGATCACCACAAACTGTGAAAAGTTTTTCAAGAGATGGGAATACCAGGCCACCTGACCTGCCTCTTGAGAAATCTGTATGCAGGTCAGGAAGCAACAGTTAGAACTGGACATGGAACAACAGACTGGTTCCAAACAGGAAAAGGAGCACGTCAAGGCTGTATATTGTCACCCTGCTTATTTAACATATATGCAGAGTACATCATGCGAAAAGCTGGGCTGGATGAAGCACAAGCTGGAATCAAGACTGCCTGGAGAAATATTAATAACCTTAGATATGCAAATGACACCACCTTTATGGCAGAAAGCAAAGAAGAACTAAAGAGCCTGTTGATGAAAGTGAAAGAGCAAAGTAAAAAAGTTGGCTTAAAGCTCAACATTCAAAAAAGTAAGATCATGGCATCCAGTCCCATCACTTCACGGCAAATAGATGGGGAGACAATGCAAACAGTAGCAGACTTTATTTTTGGGGGCTCCAAAATCACTGCAGATGGTGACTGCAGCCATGAAATTAAAAGACGCTTATTCCCTGGAGGAAAAGTTATGACCAACCTAGACAGCATATTAAAAAGCAGAGACATTACTTTGTCAACAAAGGTCCATCTAGTCAAGGCTATGGTTTTTCCAGTGGTCATATATGGATATGATAGTCGGACTAAAGAAAGCTGAGCACCGAAGAATTGATGCTTTTGAACTGTGGTGTTGGAGAAGACTTGAGAGTCCCTTGGACAGGCAGAAGATCAAACCAGTCCATCCTAAAGGAAATCAGTCCTGAATATTCATTGAAAGGACTGATGTTGAAACTGAAACTCCAATACTGTGGCCACCTGATGCGAAGAACTGACTCATTTGAAAAGACCCTGATGCTGAGAAAGATTGAAGGCGGGAGGAGAAGGGGAAGACAGGATGAGATGGTTGGATAGCATCACCGGCTCAGTGGACATGAGTCTGAGTAAACTCTGGGTGTTGGTGATGGACAGGGAGGCCTGGTGTGCTGCAGTCCATGGGGTCGCAAAGAGTTGGACACAATTGAGCAACTGAACTGAACTGAACTGAATGTTGGGTTGGGTGATCCTGTTTAGTGTTCACTGGGACTTAAAGGGTGCCTAATTCTCTAAAATTAGAAACTTCAAATACTTAATGTATAAAAATACAGTTATCGGCTTCAGGATTGACTGGACTTTTCCATTAGTGAATGTTAAAATTTCTACACCGAAAGCTTGATTCAAATAAAAATTTAACCTGATAATTTTTATAAATAAGTTGGTGACGTAGCTCTTCATCCACATAAGAACACTGATTTTGTTAACCCACATTATAGAATGAAAATTCCACCATTACCCGGACTGGTCTTAGGGAATGGATGATAACACAAAAGATTAGCTCAAGGCATATGTGGTCAAGGTGATGATTAATAAGATTGCAAAAGTAGACAAAGGCCAGACCATAAAGCCAGAGCATGTGAATCCTGTCAATTCAGGAGCACTCCAGGCTTTGATAAGAGAACATAACATCAAATGTTTTTAGCCTAACTCAGAGAAGTGCTACTTCAGAGAGCTACTTTCAGAACATGCCACATATCTATTCATCTGGATATTTTGACCACATTAGCTGTCCTACTTGCAAAATTATTTTATTCTTAGCCAGGAAAAACTTTGCTACCCATGAAGAACTGGTCTACTTTATTCTTTCTGATATAATTAATGTGTTGTTCTTTTTCCCTTGGCTACAAGCAAGCTCTGAATCAAATCTCATACCAGTAACAGCCACTATATTAACATATCCTCTTCCTTTGTTTGCCCTAA
The DNA here is from genome assembly GCF_055505025.1 of Bos grunniens. Classification (NCBI taxonomy): domain Eukaryota; kingdom Metazoa; phylum Chordata; class Mammalia; order Artiodactyla; family Bovidae; genus Bos; species Bos grunniens. Next base: position 10,719,877 of record NC_141167.1, read on the forward strand.
TTTCTATTTTTATTTCTGCTTTATTAACTGAATAGCAACATATCACTTAGTGTAAGTTATTTATATACAGATAAATTCAATCAAAAGCAAACAAATCTAATTTTCCTAGAAAATTACTGCTTATATATTTATTGATTCCTTGGTATGTTTGATTTTGAAAACAAAAAGCATCAAGATTAATTTGCCCACTAGGGCAATCTTTAAGGATTCTTAAAGGAAAATTTAAGTAAATTTAGGCTATCTGAATGCAGTGAAATTTTGTTATTATATTATTTACAACTTTGAGTGCTGACAGTAACTTAGCAGTGACAGAAAGAGCCCATTAACCAAGTTTAATTTTACCTTTATTTTGTGAAAAAGGGTCATTCATAATTTGCTGACGATGACAAAACTCCAAGACACAAAATAGGTTACAGAAATGTTTGATGTTTCCTCGCCATTTTATGGACTCACTTAGCTTTCCCTGTCGTTTACAACCATCACACTTGGCCATCTGAGAAAGAAATGTGAAACAGGATAGGCTGAAAACTATAAAACAATGAAAACATAACACTAATCATAAAACTAGAAGGAACTATGAAAACAGAATGTATGAGTCAGTTGAGATCACAAAATGTAAGGTTCCTACCTCAAGATATTGTAGTCAAAAATATATACACTATTCATTTTATTGAGAAGATATAAAAATTGATCTCCTGTTTTCAAAATTACTGGTGAAGGAATCAAAAGATAGGCTTTTTTTTTTTTTTTTAAGGTTAAGAGGCAGCCTGCTGCTGCTGCTAAGTCACGTCAGTCGTGTCTGACTCTGTGTGACCCCATAGACAGCAGCCCACCAGACTCCCCTGTCCCTGGGATTTTCCAGGCAAGAACACTGGAGTGGGTTGCCATTGCCTTCTCCAATGCATGAAAGTGAAAAGTGAAAGTGAAGTCGCTCAGTCGTGCCCGACCCTCAGCGACCCCATGGACGGCAGCCTACCAGGCTCCTCCGCCCATGGGATTTTCCAGGCAAGAGTACTGGAGTGGGGTGCCATTGCCTTCTCCAAGAGGCAGCCTACTGCAGTATAAAGAATATGGGCTATGGTCACTCTGCTGTGCACCTGGACTGATACATTGTTGTTAATCAGCTATACTCCAATATAAAATAAGTTAAAAAAAAAAAAAGAATATGGGCTTTCTGGTCATAAAGACTTAGATTCATTCAAAAAATATCTAACTAGGTTTCCTTCGTCTTGAGCATTGAGATAGGTCCTAGTCATATAATTATGAAAACGACATACCTTCTCTCAAAGAAAACTATATTTTAGGTAGCTAGACAAGTAAACAGGTGATTTTACTGGAGTGTTACAGGTGCTGTTCCTCTCCTACCAGATTCTTGATGGGAACATTACATAACCTCCCTGGACCTTATTCTTTTTCCTTATTTATAAACAGGCAATACCAGAACAACCTAACAACAGCAATACTATACCTTATCTCTTAGGATTGTGAAAGTGTTAGTCACTTAGTCGTGTCCAACTCTTTGCAACCTGATGGGCTGTAGCCCACCAGGCTCTTCTGTCCATGGGATTTTCCAAGCAAGAAAACTGGAGTGGGTAGCCATTTCCTTCTCCAGGGATCTTCCCGACCCAGGGATCAAACTTACATCTCCTACACTGCAGGCACATTCTTTTACCATCTGAGCCACCAAGGAATGTGGTGAAGATTAAATGAAATAATATTTATGAAGCACCAGACATGTATTAGTGGTTTAATTGCAGCTTTTGTTGTTAGGCTTTCAAAAAAGTAATTTTAAAAAAAGAAGGCAGATGAAGGGTAGGGAGGTCAGAGTCATTTAACTCATGAAGTGAGAGCAAAGGCTCACTTCAAGTTCCTCAGAACCACTTCTGAATGAGAGAGCCACTTAAGGCAACATAACTGTGTAAAATTTCAACTACAAAGAACTAAAAGTTATAAATAAGATCCGTGTGCCTTACAAGAAAGCAAAAAATAAAAGGAACAGTTCCCCCAACAACAATAAAATCTCCAAAAATCCTATCTTCTTGACCCCAAAGATTTCATGTTTGTAGTCAACTGAATTTTGCTTTAGGAGCCCACAGCCCATAATTTATTTACCTAGTTCTAAACAACCAATTTCTCTTCACATAATCTGAATATATTTTAAATAGAAAATAACTGTACCAACTTCAGAAAGTCAAAGAGCTATATCATATTTACCTGATAAAACAGAACAGTAAATTTGGTCATGCAATCTTCACAACAGAACTCTTCCAACTTGCCCTCCAGTCGATTTTCTACCAAATTAGGGGATGTTTGTGAACAATAACTGCACATCTTACAGTAGCTTCCCCATCGTTCTCCAAAGTCACGGGCAGAGAGGAATTTGCAAACTGAGAACCAGAAGGATAAAAGGAAGATACATCAAGTTTACATTAACCAGAAGGCAGTGAAGTGAATTTCTACAGTCTTCAATAATACCAGCCTTAAGCTAACTTCTAAATCTGGACACAATTATTTGGCTCTAAGTTAAAAGATAGTCCTATCTGTATTCACAAAACAAACTCATATCACCTTTGAAACATACACTGTAAATATTAGGTTATCTATATTCAGAAACATAAGAGGTATAAAAGTTCCTTAAGCCGAGAAGCAGTAATTGCCCAAGTACCCCGTTTATGAAAGGGTACAAAAAAAGATCTCTGAAGTTAAACTTACAAAGAGATTTTCTATACTCCATACTAAGACCATTGTTCTAATTATATTTGGAAAGGTTTTCTTTATTGAGATTATTATAACATTTAAAAGGATAGACTTAGAAGTGAGTTAAGTATAAACTCAATAAAAAAGCTTCAAATTATACCTCAAAAAAGAAATTTCTTGAAAATTAATTGTGGATTAATAAGGCACCCCACTCCAGGACTCTCGCCTGGAAAATCCCATGGACGGAGGAGTCTGGTAGGCTCCAGTCCATGGGGTCGCTAAGAGTCGGGCATGACTGAGCGATTTCACTTTCACTTTTCACTTTCATGCATTGGAGAAGGAAATGGCAACCCACTCCAGTATTCTTGCCTGGAGAATCCCAGGGACGGAGGAGCCTAGTGGGCTGCCGTCTATGGGGTCGCACAGAGTTGGACACGACTGAAGCGACTTAGCAGCAGCAGCAGCAGCCCAACTCATCACAAATTACTTCATAACCACCACATGCTCTATGGCTACAACTGAGCTTTTTTCTTACCTTCACTACAGAATGGCTTATCAACTCCTGAGAATCGTACAGTCTCCTTTATAATTTTCTGTAGTTTACAGTAGTCACACATTGCCATAACTCTATTTTTCTTTTTGTATTCATCAGAGCAAAGCTTGCCACAAAACAGAAACATTCTCCCCTGCAGAAGAACAGTCATTAATATCTAATTAAAGTGTTGCTTTATTTTTAAGAAATCTTTTTCTTTCTCACTTCAAAGAAAACTGAGTGAGTGACTGTCAAACATGAAAAGACAAAAATGCTTCTATTGGATAAACTCATATATTCAATCCCTTTTATGATCTCTCTTTACCTTGTAAAAAAGAAGTTCTGGTTTTGTCGCAAACAGATGGTTACAGTGCTGACACCTGAGTCTGACAATCCTATGGGTTAAAGCAACTTGCTGGAACTGAGCAGGAGGCTGGAGACTGGCTGCAACAGAGCCACTGACGGAGCGGGGGGAAAAGGCAGAGGTGTGACCTCTTCCGGCTGACACTGCTGACCCAGAGGGTGGGCTTACAATCACTTGGGTCTGAGATACAGGCACTGCCGAAGAGTTTGCTCCTTTTGGCTTGTTAAATACATTCTGAATAAATACAGATAAGGCAAAGATTGTATCAAGTAAGAAATAAGATAACTTGGTCATTTTCATTTTCTCATTTTAATAAATTAATTTCCCCCAATGTTTCTGCAAAATTTTCTTAAGGAGTTCACAGAAGAGTTGAAATGGCATATTCCCAGAATAGGACTGAGGAATGTAGCACTAAAAGGTTGCAAAAAAAAAAAACAAACGCTGCAGACTAAAATTCAGGCTTTCCAGACAAAGATCTCTAGTACATAACTCTAATAAGTAAGACCAGGCTTCTCCTTTCCCTCCACCTGCACACCTATTACCAACCAGAATCTCCTAGCTATTAAGAGCACAGTGGCCACTTTGCTTTCTCCCTGGGGCCAAGGATACCACACCAGGGATCTTCCCACCCAGGAGGATCACTAAATTCTACCCTTTCTCTGTGTATTAGAGAGTAAGGAGACAATGTGACAAGTGGAGGCTTCCTATTCTGTGCCAGGAGTCATGATGTATCTGGCCCAGGATGAGAGGAACGGACACAGGTGCCCATCACCATGCCACCTATCCAAACCACAGCCTACTTCCATTCTTTTGAAAGGGAGACAGCCAAGGGAGAAAGTGGAAGAGAAAGGCAGTTTAGGTGAGAACGCTGAATAAAGAAGGACTAAAGCTCAAATCTTGGGCTCAGACATTTTGCAGAAATGACCTCTTGGACTATAATTGAACAGAATCTCTCTTCTTCCTAACTGAAGCTTAATCTTTGATAAGGATGGTCCCTTCGGCAGTTAACATTTTGCAACAGACCACTGCCTAAGAGAACTGCAAGGGTACAGCACTAGCTAAGGTCATACCTGGAAAGCCACCACACAGCTGGAGCTGCAGAAGCTGTGTATCGTTCCATTGGACATGGCCAGGTGATACTGAGGGACTGCTGAAGTTTTACAACTATGGCACAAAACCTGGACACCTTGGTAACAAAAAACAAAACCCAATGACTAAGTTACACAGATGAACAAATAAACCAAAAATGTATTAGGGGAGTAAAAATATCAAATATTCAGGAATATGCAAAACGAAAATGAAAGAACTTTATAGTAACATGTACAGCTAACTACAATTAAGTCCCACTTACACAAAAATTAACTTGGAATGTATATGTGTTTTTCGCTCTTTTCACATATGAAATTACAAAATAAATACTTTGATCAAGAAAATCACTGAAAAACTTTGCTGCTTAAAAATCAGCTCTTTGAGGGACTTCCCTGGCATCCAGTGGTTAAAATTTCACCTTCCAATGCAGGGGGTGCGGGTTCGATCCCTGGTTGGGGAACTAAGATTCCACATGCCTTGTGGCCAAAAAACAGAACATAATACAGAAACAATATTTTAATAAATTCAATGAAATTTTTTTTAAATGGTCACATCAAAAAAAACTTAAAAAAAAAATCAGCTCTTCGAAACAAAAGCAACCTTGGGTCTTTATTTAAACCACACAGATTGCTTTAGTTTTGTAATAAAGTGGAAAAAAAAGCAGTTACATTCCTCTTCAATAGTTACAAAATCTATAAATGTATGGAATTAAACATTACCTGAAGAAGTAACTGTCTTAACTCTGTAAGCAGATAAGCAATTAATAGAGCAGAAAAGCTCTGTTTTTCCTGAGTCATTCGTAGTCTCAATCATCTCAGCTGAGGGCCTCAATGATTTCCCCAAGGCATACGGAGGAGTTTGGGCTGAATTCTATTAAAATAAAATAACATTTAAATACCAAGTACAAGCACACATATATACATATGCTGTAAGGAAAGAAAAAAGGAAAAGCTACCTACAACCAAAGCCTCTGGCTAAAGTATCTGAGCATGGTATTTGACAATGATAGCAGCTACACCAAGTATAGATTTTCCTAAAACTGGGATGTGGGAAAAATAAGTTCTTTCATCGACTAATACAGGCGCACTTCATTTCATTGTGCTTCACTTTATTATGCTTTGCGGATACTGCGTTTTTCACAAACTGAAGATTCTGTGGCAATCCTGCGTCAAGCAAGTCTATCAGTGCCATTTTCCCAACAGCCTTTGCTCACTGTGACACATTTTTGGTAAATCTCGCAATATTGCAAACTTTTTCATTATTTTGTTATGGTTGTCTGTAATCAGTGATCTTTAATGTTACCATTGTACCTACTTTGGGGCTGCCATGAGCCACAGCCATTTAAGACAAGCTTAACTGGTAAATGTTGTGTGTGCTCTGACTGCTACACTGACTGCTCGTTTCCCGTCACTCTCCCTCTCCTCAAGTCTCCCTGTCCCCTGAGACACAACAATACTGCAATTAGGCTAATTAATACCCTACAATGGTCTTCAGAGAGTCAAGTGAAAGGAAGAGTCACATATCTTTCACTTCAAATCAAAAGCTAGAAATGATTAAACTTAGAGAGGAAGACATAAAAAGCTGAGGCAGGCCCAAAGTGAGGCTTCTTGTGCCAGTTAGCCAAGTTCTGAATGCAAAGAAGAAGTTCTTGAAGGAAATTAAACATGCTGCTCCAGTGAACACACAGATGTTAAGAAAGCAAAAATGTCTTACTGCTGATATGGAGGAAGTTTTAGTGTCTAAAAAGATCAAAGCAACCACAATGTTCCCTTAAATCAAAGCCTAACCCAAAGCAAGGCCCTACCACTCTTCAATTCGATGAAGTCCAAGACAGGTGAGGAAACTTCAAAAGAAAAGTTTGATGCGGGCAGAGGTTGGTTCATGAGTTTTAAGGAAAGACATCATCTCTATAACATCAAAGTACAATGCAAAGCACCACGTGCTGATGCAGAAACTACGAGCTATTCAGAAGATCCAGCTAAGATCATTAACAAAGATGGCTACATTAAACAACAGATTTTCAACACAGATGAAACAGCCTTCCATTGGAAGAAGATTCCATCTAGGACTTTCATCCTACAAAGAAGCCAATGTGTGGTTTCAAAGCTTCAAGGAAAGGCTGACTCTCTTGTTAGGGGCTAATGCAGCTGGTAACTTGAAATGGAAGCCAATGTTCACTTATTATTCTAAAAATCCTAAGGCCCTTAAAAATAAGGCTAATTCTACTCTGCCTGTGCTCTGTAAATGGAACAACAGAGCCTAAATGACAGTGTATCTGTTGACAATGCAGTTTACTGAATATTCGAAGCCCACTGTTTAGACCAACTCCTCAGAAAAAAAGATTCCTTTCAAAATACAACTGTTCAATGACAATGCAACCGGTCACACAAGAGCTCTGACAGAGATGTACAATGAGATTAATGTTGTCTGAAAACAAGCCTGCTAACAAATCATCCATTCTGCAGCCCATGGATCAAAGAGTAATTCTGACTTTCAAGTTTCATTATTTAAGAAATACATTTTATAAGGCTATTGTTGCCATAGATAGTGATTCTTCTCATAGATCTGGACAAAGTAAATGAAAAGCCTTCTGGAAAGGATTCACCATTCTAGATAGTGATTCATGGGAAAAGGTCAAAATATCTACATTAACAGGAGTCTAGAAGAAGTTGACTCCAACTTTCAAGGATGACTTTGAGAGATTTAAGACTTCCGTGAATAAAGTAACTGTGCATGTGAAGTCGCTTCAGTCATGTCCGACTCTTTGCAACCCCATGGGCTGTAGCCCACCAGGCTCCACGGTGCATGGGATTCTCCAGGCAAGAATACTGGAGTGGGTTGCCATGCCCTCCTCCAGGGGATCTTCCCGACCCAGGGATCGAACCCGTGTCTCCTGAGGCTCCTGTACTGCAGGCGATTCTTTACCGCTGAGCCAGAGCAGAAGCCCCTGCAGACTGGTAGAAATAGCAAGAGAACCAGAATTAGAAGTGGAGCCCAACGATGTGACTCAATTTCTGCTATCTCATCATAAAACTTTAATGCACACAAAAAAGTGATTCCTTGAGATGAAATCTACTCCTGTAAAGATGCTGCAAAGATTGTTGAAATGTCAACAAAGGATTTAGAATATTAAGTAAGTTTAGTTAATAAAGCAGTGACAGGGTTTGATAGGATTGACCCCCATTTTGAAAGAAGTTCTACTGTGGGTCAAACGCTATCAAACAGCATTGTATGGCTAGAGAGAAACTGTTTATGAAAGGAAGAGTCAATCCATGCAGCAGACTTCATTGCTGTCTTATTTTAAGAAACTGCCATAGCCACCCCAACCTTTAGTAATCACCATGCTGAGCAGTCAGCAGCCATTAACATCGAGGCAAGACCTTCTTCTAGCAAAGAGATTATGACTCTCCGAAGGCTCAAATGAATGGTTAGCATTTTTAAGCAATAGCGTATGTTTAAATTAAGGTATGCACATTATTTTTTAAGACATAATTCCACTGCACACGGCATAGTATTTACACAGTATAGTGTAAATAAACTTTTATATGCACTGGGAAATCAAAAATTCATGCGTCACTTTATTGCAACATTTGCTTTACTGTGGTGGTCTGGAACTGAACACGTAATATCTCTGAGGTATGCCTATAAACACTCTCTTTCTAAAGGTGAGGAAAAGACACATTCTGAATAAGTTAGTTATCTAGTAAGCTGCTTTCCTAGCTACAGAAACTGGATTAACTCAATTATACCTCTGAAACTCTTAACTGATGAAAACTCTATAAATAACATTTTGGAATTATTTAAGGATAAGTTGTTCACTTTTTGAAAGGACCCACTGAGACCTGAAACATACCTCTTTAAACCAAATATATATAAATGACATATATGTGTGTATATATATATATATACATTATATTTGTGTATATATGTATATAAGAATTGCTAATATAATCTTCCTTTATTGCAGTGGTCTAGAACCAAACTCACAATATTCCTGAAGTATGTCTGTAAAATAAAAACTGAAAAAAATTAATAACTATTCAAATATATTAGCAACAAAATACATTAAAAATAATGAATTAATTAGTCATAACATACTTTTCTCATCACAAATAATCAGAGACCAAGTAATCCACAAACCTAAGGACCACCCCCAGGAGAGACTTGGACATCAGTCTAAGAGACAGTCTACCACCTTGAAGGTCACTTAACTAGTAAAACTCTTTAGCAGGAGACAAAAAAGATGTTTAATGTAAATGAGGAGATTCCGCAGAACTACCTGTTTTTCAAGCTGAGTTTCACAATAAAATTTGCCTATAAGTTTATTCACGTTTTAAGAAACACAATAATACTGGCCACCATTTATATAAATTAAAAATATTATTACTTACTGAGTGCTCATCATGAGCCAGGCCCCATACTAAGCAATTTTATGTACACTGTACTGTAAAATCCTTCCAATAACATAGTGAGATACTTTAAAAAATTATATTAATAAACTGTAACTTTAATTAACTTAACCAAAAAAACCCAAAAAACAGAAAAGTAGGAGACTGAACTTACTTCATCTGGATCCAAAGTCCAGGCTCCTAGCCACTAGCCTATACTGTCACTGGCACACTGTAAAATCTTTCACTAATAAGTTACACAGGGAAGTAAAAGGTAGGAAAACATAAATTGCAAAGTTTCTTTACATAATCCTCTGGGTAAAAGAGGAACACCACTTACGAAGTGGACAGAATACAGTACCAGTAACAAAATCAGGAATGGAACTGATCTGAGGACTATACACACACACACACACATACATACACATATAACATGGATTCTATTCTTGCAAAAATAGTAAGCAGACTGCCAAAAGTGGCTAAGTTCCTAGAAAAAGGATACTTTATAAAGATGAATGTCCATTACTAACTGCTCAGAGGAATTAAACCAAACTCCCTAACTGAAAAAAAAATTTAATTATCATTTACACATTTTTTGAATATAATAACTTCTTTTTTTTAGGACTTCCCTGGTAGTCCAGTGAGTAAGACTCTGTGCTTCCAATGCAGGGGGCACAGGTTCAATCCTTGGTCAGGGAACTAAGATCCCACGTGTCACATGGTACAGCCAAAACATAAATAAATAAAAATAAATTTTCAGTTTATTTCTTAAATATTCAGCAATGATTAAATTGACACAAATTAATACATTTAGTAACAAAACTAATAAATAAAAATTAGCTAAAGTTAAAAAAAAGGCAGTTGGAAAACAGAAAAATCCAAAAAAAAAAAATACCTAAAGCATCCTAATAAAGCAATGTTGCCAAAATAATAATTAATTCCAAAACACATTTAAAATACATACTTTCTAAAATGAAAAAGATATGTTTTATATTTGCTGATTGTATCATTTTTTAACTCTTGGTCATAGTTTATCCACAATAATATGGGGTTTTCTTCACTATCAATAGAGCACAAAATATTTCACACTCATGAAATTATGTTTGTGAATTCGTGGCCATGAAGGAAACCCTAAAGAATGATCTAGTTCATCTATCTTATCTTACTATCAAAATCAACCCTTAAAGTTTCACAATCTATCCCATTTTTCTGGAGGGGAAATCACACACAAGATCAACTGATGGGCAGAGCTCACTCTATTCTGCGCTTTGTCCCTGTGCCGCCACCTGGAAAGGGGTGCGCCTGACAGGGCACAGGAGCCTGCCGTTCGTACCTGCTTATATGCCGTGATACTTGTGGAACTAAAGACCTTCTGGGACTGGCAGGGACCAGAGCTACTGTAGCAGTAGCTCCCACAGTTCTCACAACAGTTCATGGTGAGGTTGTTGGTAGAATGAAATTTTGAAAAACAGGCATCGCTACAAAGACCATGTACCACATTTTGATATTTAACTTCAAATCGAATCTAGGAAAGAAAAACACACAGAGATACAAAGTAAGCAGAGCCAGTAGAAAACCTCTGATCTGTGAACAGAATCTGAATAAAGACGAAACAGAACTTACATCAGCATTCTTCTGACACATACTGCACTTAGTTGAAATGCTATTGGTATATATGGTAACAACAGGTTTTCTCTTCAGCTCATAAGAAGAAAGGCATGATTGGCTGCAGAAATCTTTGCTAGGAGAGGAATTTTCAAATTGGGTTGTGATCACATCCTTTGGATTTAAAATGTCTCTAAAAATAAATAACAAAGGCAAAATGAAATGTGTTCTCCCTAATTGTAATTTCTTCCTCTTTGTGAGCTAAAATAACTACATTTACTAAGGACAGCTATTGTATAAGCAGAAAATGGCTGGCCCTGCGACAGGCTTCTGGAAAACTGGGTTTGATGATTAGTTCTATTACTTCTCAGCTGAGGGACAATGAGTGAGGCAACAGGCAATTACTGGCTCAATTTCCTCATGTATAAAATGGAGTTCATAAAACTTAATTTATAGACGTGTTGAGGGAGAATTACATTTAAAAGATATCCAGCCAGATGCTCATGAAAAAAACATTGAGGCTTCCAGTTCCAACCAAGTTTCATCTACTGGAGCCAAAAAGAACAAGTGTCCATCCCACAACCAGACCACAAAACACTTGTCCTCCTATGAGCCAGCAGCTGCCAAGAGTAGAAGCATAAATGAAACAACGAATGAAAAAATTTTTTATTCAAATATAAGATTTGAGAAACATAAATTATCAAAGATTTGCATTAAAAATTAGCATGATATAGAAAACTTCACTGTAACTGAAGAGATCCAAGAAACAAAAGACAAACAAGGGTTATTAAGGCTTGGTATCAGAGGACAGATGGAAACAAGAATGAGACAAAAAGAACAGAAATAACTGAGCTGTTCTATGAGACTCCTAGAGTTATTTTGTGAGAGCTCACTGTTACAATAAGCACTGCCAGTAAAAACAGAGGCTAAGTTACTGCCATTCTTCTGACAAGTATAAAAACTGAAGGAAATAGTCATTAATTAGAAACACTAGTGCAGGCCACATAGTAAAGAATAATACTGGCAATAATATTATGTACTATAATAACGTACTGGGTAATTACTATGTGCCAGATATTGTTCTCTTGACTCAAATTATCCAATTTAATGATCACAAAAAACTCTATAAGGTAAGTATTATTGGGAGACCACATCAGAAAGGTTAAATAGCTTGTCAAAGTCATTCAGCTGGATAAGCAGTGAAGCCAGAATGTAAATCAAGGCGCTGAGTCTACCATGTACGCAGCTCATCATTTCACTACTCTACCTTCCATCCTGCACCTTCACCACACTTAACTATTCTATGGTAAACTACAAAAGAATTCCAAAGGCGACAGAGCACTACTTTAATCTTCTATAACTCAGCCTTAATAAAAAAATAGTCAATCTTGAGGACCAAGTGGATATGCTTACATGCACATGAAATACTAATACTGAAAAGTGATTCTTCTACTAAAATCAAAGCAATTAAGAATTTCATTTAATAATGAAAACCTACAAGTGCCATGTATACATACATATACCAATGAGAATGACTTTTTAATGAAAATCTGTGCACATGAATATAAATGCATTCTAAACCTTACACATCCAAATGTATATGCTACACCTAAACATTCACCTTAGAAAAACTATACCTCTTCCAACAACAACATGGCTCAAACACTTTTTCTAATTTCTCATTTAGTTTATAAGAACTCTAAGCACAACTTCTTAATTTTATAGTCAGATATCATGTTTAACAGTATGACTCAATTTAATCATCTACAACAGTCAGTTGGAGACATCAAGTAACTTCTGGCAACTTGCAAAAATCAAACCCTAGCTGAAAAGATAGATTTATCACCTAACTTAGCCTAAAGGAATGTTTCACAGTCTCTGAAGGCAATGCCAGATCAGGAGACAAAAAATTTTTCTCAACAACAGTACTGTGGTAAAAAGCCAATGACAAGAGTGACTATTTTTAAGAAAATAATATGTATTTGGATGTATAAGTCATGTTCTATTCTTTCCAATTTAATTAATTTGGGCTTCCTTGGTCCAGTGGTTAAGACTCCACATTTCTACTGCAGGGGGCATGGGTTCAATCTTCGGGTGGAACTAAGATCCCATGTACCATGTGACTTGGTCAAAAAATAAAATAAAGTAAAATTTAATTAATTTCCTCTTGATATTTGATATATTGAAGCTGAACACCTAAAATCAGAAAACTAAATTTGGCTTTCCCCGTAGTTATGTATGGATGTGAGAGTTGGACCATAAAGAAAGCTGAGCACCAAAGAATTCATGCTTTCGAACTACGGTGCAGGAGAAGACTCTTGAGAGTCCCTTGGACTGCAAGATCAAACCAGTCAATCCTAAAGGAAATCAACCCTGAATATTCATTGGAAGGATCACTGCTGAAGCTAAAGCTCCAATACTTTGGCCACCTGATACAAAGAACCAACTCACTGGAAAAGACCCTGATACTGGGAAAGACTGAGGCAGAAAGAAAAGGGGGCAGCAGAGAATGAAATGGTATGGGATGGTTAGATAGCATCACCAACTCAATGGACACGACCTTGAACAAACTGGGAGACAGAGGAGAATTTATTCTTCCAGATCAGTTTCATGAGAATGACACAAAAAAGTTAAAGTAAGGTATTGGGCATTTTGTAATAAAAGTAAATCTGAATATTTAAGTAAAGTATTTTAGAATTTCTCTTTCCTTTTAGTTGGGGATTTCCATTTTAATAGGATCTACTTTTAGATACCTAAGGTCAACACAACCAATCAGATAAAGAAACTATCGTTATGTCTCCAAAGACAAAATAGAGGTCACAAATTATATGTTAACTATACATAATATCAAATTTATTATTTAAAATAATAGGATCCCACTTATTAAGCATTTGCTATGTGCTAGGTCCTGTGCTAACACTTTCTCACTAAAACCTGAGGAAGTAGATATTACTTACTCATGAAGAAACTGAGGCTGAGAAAAGTTAAATATCTAGCCCAAGGTCATACAGCTAGTAAGTGATAGAGCTATTAATACAATCTAAAACCACGCTTGTTTCTTGCTCCACATTAGTGACTACTCCACAACTCACTATATTCCTAGAATTACAGTACCTCACAAATAGGCAAAACATGCCAAATTCTTCAAACTTACTGAGATAAGTTTATGATTATTATTAACTATATTATTTTTTATTTTTCTGCCCACACCGTGCCTAGCACGCAGGATCTTACCTAGTTCCCCAACCAGGAACCAAACCCATGCCCCCCGCACTGGAAGTGCAGAGTCCTAACCACTGGACCACCAAGTAATTCCTAAGAAAGAAATTTATAGGACTCTGTTGCTACTTCTTCCTCTCTCTGCATCTACTCGTTATTACAAGGCAACAGTGACCTCCAACAAAAGCTCACAAGGACTTCTCAGGAATAAATGCATTACTTTTGTGGCCAATTACCTTCTAAAGAATTAAATAACTTTCAAATACCATTATAAGGGTGATATTATTTCATTCTATACTTCAGTAACTTTCAAGATAACAAATAATTTTAAATGGTTGTCTACAATTACAACAGACATACAATATATGAGTGATCCTGCAATCTCTCAAAGAGTTTCTTTCTTTCTAGTAAAATTTAAATTGAAAGACATAGGAAAACTGGGTTAGGCAATCCTTTTTTACATCAAGTCACTTATTTAACTTTACAAACTTTAGAATTTGCAAATTTCTCAATTAGCTAAAAAATATTTCCAAAGAAATGTGCTAAAGAAATTTATAGTAGTGATAGTATGTTTGAACTAAATACACTAAAAAAATAAAAAGATATAATTAACAAACTCATACTTTGAGCAGTTTGCACAGGTTTTCTTGGGAGGAGGTAGTAGGCAGACAGACGAAGAATGTCCGATGATGCACCTTGTGGAGCAAAAGAGCTGAGTAGATCCTGTCTTATGAAATGCAGTTTGACCTTTATAAAGCATTTTTTTACAACCAGAGCAAAAAACCTGAAGAGCTACAGCTGGAACTGAAGGAAGTGATACATTTGGGCCAGATGATGCAAGAGAAAGCTGAAAGCCTGGGGTCAACTGTTGGGCTATAAAAACAAAATAAGAAAAAGAAACAAACAGAAAAAAAAAATTTTCATATCAACATGAACATATATACATTCTCTATTTTTTAGGACAAATTCCCTCAGTCTGGAAATCCAATATTGAGACAATGAACCACTCCAGAACAGGTGATTTCCAATTTATTTAACCATGACACACAGAAAGAACCACATTTCACATTACAACCCAGGAGACACATATGCAGATTTGTATGTATGTGAATAGGCATACAAAATTAAATAGCTGAAACAACAGTTTTATGAAATAATATGTTTCCTTACTATATGCATCACACTCTGATATACAGTTGACCCATGAGCAATTCAGGGGCAGGGGTGCCAACCCCATGCAGTCGAAAATCCATGTCCTGCTATGTCTGCCTCAAAACCAAAAGAACAGACAAATGACTCATCCAAGGGCAGGCAGCTGAAACTTTGGATAGAATCAGGACTCAAACTCTAATTCTTTTGATTTCACATATTGTGATTTCCAACTGAACATAAAAATCTCCCCATACTTAATTTACAGATCTATAAAATGAAAATACTGGTACTGTATTTATTGAAAAAAATCACCCAAATAAGTTGACCTGCACCCATTCAAATCCATGTGTTCAAGGATCAACTGTAATCATATTCCACTTTTTACAATTGTGGTCAAGACCAACCAGCCAGTCTGAAAAGCACTGCTTTGTCTAAAGGAAGAAAACAGACTGACACGAGGAGGTACTTTCCATCCATTCTACTAGTCAGAATAGAACAGATACGGATCGTAACTAACTTACAGTTCTGCTTCTTACCAAGAGGACTATCACTGACTGAAAACACAGCACTGATTTTCAGTTCACTTTCCTGAGCTTTGGGCTTTGAAGCATGTATATATTCCTTAAAGAAAAAGAAGAGACAGAGAAACAGTATAGTGTTAGTACCTGAGTAAACCAGAAATTCAAACAAAAAAAATAATCATCATATTTATCTCTTCTACCTTATAATCCTAGTCACCTTCACAAATACTTCAAAAGTCAAAATTTACAAGTTATTAGGCTGATTTAATCTTTACAAAAAGGATCCTGTAACTGGAGAATCTTTTATGATACTTATATTTACTTACCACATGTAATCTTGAGAGGGAGGGGACATACGTATACCTGTGTTGCTATATGGCAGAAACCAACAGAATATTGTAAGGCAATTATCCTCCAATTAAAAAAATTTTTTTTAATTTAATCTTGCTATACACAGATATTTCAATGCTGAGCACTACTTTTTTTTAGGCTGTGTTTATAAGGGAGCAATAAATGAAATTAAATCTGAGTGATTTCGAGTTTGGATCACATTAGTAATTTTATCCAACAGATTTGCAAGCTGTCATATCTGTTAATGGCAGAAAAGATATGTGTTTCAATGCAATCTGCTCATTATATACAAAATCATCACAGCTTAAATCAGATTTATCTTTAATATATTCTTCAAAATGCTTTAAAATAATATATAATCATGGAAAAAAATTTAAATACACGAATCTCCCTTAGAAAAGACTGCCCTTTATTCTGAGATATGAACTATCCTACATTTGGGGGGAGGGAACAGATGTTAAAATAGCCCTACATATTTCAAAATAAAAAGCTTTTTTAAAAATAGTCTTACTTTTTTTGAAACAATGGTGATAATAAGCAGTAACTGTTTTAATCTCCCTGTACTTAGCAAAATAACTGATGTATCAGTTCCCAAAGTTACTCGGGCATTACTCTGGAATAGTAAATGCCAAAGATTAAAAACCACTGCATTAATTTACCACTTTCCATGGCACCAAACAAGCTACTGCCTATAACGTAAGACCTACTGAACCTTCTCTATGGATGAGAAAAGTGAGCTTTAGAGACGTTCATCAACTTGCACAAGGTCACAAAAATAGCAAGTGCACAAATGGGAATCAAACCTAGGTCTGTTTCAAAACCCATGCTCTCTCCCTCACAAATGTACAAATACAATATAACATAATTACAATAATGAATTCCAACCCTGGCCCCCAAGTGAAGTTTCCCTGGTATAGGCTCTCCCATCTCCTTTCACTCACAGCACTTGTCATAATTCATCACTTCATATTTATTTGGGTGATAATCTGCTTAATGTCTAACATCCCTCTTCCTCCCACACTAGACTGAAAGGACCATGTCCACTACAGGCAGGGATCCTATCTGTTTTTCCACTTCTGTACATTCAACACCCAGCACAGTCAACATTACACAACGGAGAAGACTAAGGGCTCTGACAGATAGAAACAAGTGCAATCCTGGTTCTTTTTCTGCAGTGGGGTGGCCAGGCACCGACACAACTTGAAACTTTTTATCGTATAGGACAATGGTTACAGAACACAAAGATTCAGGAAAACCCACTGCTTGGGCCCAACAAAAGACACTATTTGCCTGCTCAGTTCACAGTTCTCTGGGCTGCAAGGGGACAGGCTTTTTCCTACGTGGCTCTAGTAGAAGGTCCATGACAGTAATCGATACAAGAAGAGCCACATCTGAGTCTAGCTGTAGGCGGCTGGGTGGCTAAGGCGGGCCAGCCTCATTTCAATTTCTTGAGGGTGACCCTGAAGACACAGATATGGATGGCTGAGTTGTTGCAGATCTGGAGCAGCGGCTCTCCTGTATCCGTCCCTGGTTCCCACTCATCCACAAGCTCCAAGGCGGAGGTTCTGGCAGCCGTGTGCAAAGACCTGAAGCTGCTAGCCTTCAGCTGTAGGGCAATGTGAATGACACGGGTGACAGGCAGGCCCAAGTGGTGGATGAAGATCTCAGTGCAGGCATTCTGAATCCCTGCCCTTCGGCCTAGCAGTTTCTGGCAGCAGGCCAGCTGGACCATAAGGCCAGTCTTCTTGTGGACATAAATGTCACTGGGCCTCCAGGGCAGGCGGTGGGGAAGCCGCTCCCACAGGGTATACTCCACTGGGTCAGGCTCAGCCTTGACAACCCCAATAGGCTCTCGATTTTCAGCCATGCTGTGTGTCTCTCTTCAGTCCACAGTGCCCTCCACGTGCTCGTGGCCCACTCCCCTGCCAGGCCACTCAAGCAATTGGCTGGGATACAAGACGCTGTCCACAACCCCCAGGTCTAAGAAAGGGAGAGAAGGAAAGGGTGCGCTGCAGGAATGACAACGCTAGCAATCCCAGTATTTAGGAACAAGTTATTTAATCTTTTTCAGTTCCAATTTCCTTATCTAAAAAGACAGTATTACCTAACTCACTGGAGTGAATTTATGGGACATATGATTTAAAACAAATAAAGTACATAGCATGATGCCTTACAATTAGCCAAAAGTTAAATATGACTCATCAACAAAATGCTAGCTCTTATTATTATTTTCATAATTATAACACCGAATAAATATTTGTTGAAAGAGTGAGTCCAAATTCATTCAATTCAAAGTGTGTGTGTGTGCTCAGTCACTCAGTCATGTCCAACTCTTTGCAACCCCATAGGCTGTAGCCCACCAGGCTCCTCTGTCCACGGAATTTTCCAGGCAAGAATACTGGAGTCTTTTACCACTGAACCACCTGGCAATTCAAAGTGGACATTCTTAAACACTATACTTAAATAACAATATTCATTTACTGGCACTTGTGAAAAAGGAGAAGTTAAAAGTACATATATAGACTGCCTTCAACTTAACCAAAAAGAACACTTAAGACTCAATAAAAGATCGTCTATCATCAACTCAATCTCTTAATATTTTTCTAATATGCCTGCTACATTTCCCTAGTCAGTTTCTCTTACTTCACAAAGTAACTGTTCCACACCTCCATCACTCATAAGTCCAAACCCCATATATTTCTGACTCAGTAATGCTTCTATTTCACCAAGA
Organism: Bos grunniens; assembly: GCF_055505025.1. NCBI lineage: Eukaryota > Metazoa > Chordata > Mammalia > Artiodactyla > Bovidae > Bos > Bos grunniens. The sequence goes on from NC_141167.1 coordinate 10,738,526, forward strand.
AAATAGAGGCAGCTAAGTAAGAATTCCCTCAGCATCCTGACTGCCTCCTCCACCATGCCTACACACGGGCTGGCAAACTGTCCTTGAACCTCACAGGAAAAGGCAACCTCCTCAGCCATGGCTGAAACCATGCCTGTTTTCGGAGTCCCTTTCCCTCCCCCTTCTTACAGCACTTCATACTTTCTTTGTATATCCTAAGCCTCTCTCCACCTTGTCAATGAAAGCGGCATGAACTGTAAAGAGGCAAAAAGGTAGTCTATATGGGTTCTTAGAACTGCAATTCAGGGATCACAGATTCTGGAGGAAGCCAGAATAGCGTCCCAGTGGAGGAGAATGCATAGGAGATTTTACGGGGCAAAGAAGGAAGTTCAAGCAGGCTTACACAAGCTGTTGACTAAGAATTTGGATTGGAGGATAAATCTGTTCTGTACATATGATTGGGTTATCGAGCACACCTCATCTGTTTCTAGAGAAAGGTATGGTTTCCTTAGTCTGGAAATAGTCCAGTTCTTAGCACTGTTCTTTCCTTTCGGCAACTCAGCAACTATTCAGCAATTTTACGTTACAGAGTTCAGCAAGAGTTTGGCATGGGTACCAAATATCATGACCCTCAAGGAGTCTCAGTCATTCCTGCCTTTGTTCCTTTTACAACTTCCATGTTGGTTTCTTCCCTTCAGCTTATAAGGAACCTATTCCATAGGGAACTACTGACCTCTCTTCTCTCTCCCTTTTCAACCAAACTTAACAGAAAAAGTATTCCATTCTTTCTCTACTTCTTCACTTTGATTCCCTCCTGAACACAATGCAATCAAGCTGTTGCTTCAACTGAAAGACAACCAATTATCTCAAATTGCATAATTCAATAAACAATTTTAGGTTTTATCTTTCTTGGTCTCTCAAAAACATCTGACATCACCAATAATTCTATTGGTTGCCTTCTGATTATGTTATTTCAATTCATCATTACTATTTCTTAGTATCCTTCGTTAATCTTATACTCATCCCAAGTAAAAGGTGGGCTCCCCAGGTGGTTCAGTGGTAAAGAATCTGCCTGCCAATGCAGGAGACACAGGTTCAATCACTAGGTCGGGAAGATCCTCTGGAGAAGGAAATGGCAACCCACTCCAGTATTCTTGCTTGGGAAATCCCACGGACAGAGAAGTTTGGTGGGCTACAGTCCATGGGGTCACAAAAGAGTTGGACTCAACTTAGCAACTAAGCAACAACAAAGTCAATGGTCCCAAATTCAGTGGCATTGGAAACCTTTAAAATCTTGTTAAGACATAGATTTTTGGGTTTCAGCCTCAAAATTTCTTATTCAGCAGGTCTGGAGCATGAACCACCAAGAACATACATTTCTAATAGGTTCCCAGGTAATAACAAGGCTGCTGCTTGGGAGATTACTTGAAGCCATTTTGAAGCATTAAATTAATCCAGTTCCCAGCGCTCTATCCTGAGCTCTACTCTTTTTTCTATTTTTGTTCCCTGAACAATCTCATCCACTTTCATGTCTTCAACAATCACCTATATAGGGTGACCAAATAGAGCAAATAAAAATATAAAACCACCAGTTAATTTTAAATTTCAAATAAACAACAAATAATTTTTTAGTATAAGTCCCAAATACTGCATGCAACATGCATGCTAAGTCACTTCAGTCGTGTCCGACTCTTTGCAACCCTATGGACTATGGCCCACCAGGCTCCTTTGTCCAGGGGGTCTTCCAGGCAAGAATACTGGAGTGGGCTGCCATGCCCTTCTCCAGGGGATCTTCCCAACCCAGGGACCAAACCTACATCTCTTACATCTACCTATATTGGCAAGCAGGTTCTTTACCACTAGCTCCACCAATACTTACATGAAAAAAATATTCATTGTTCATTTGATAGGCAAATGTAACTGAACATTGTTTTTAACTGGCAACACAATACCTACATACAGATAACTCTCTAATCTCTAAATACATGCAGGCGCCTCCGAGGGCAAAATTATCACTTGAATGCCCCCATGAGCCCCTTGAACACAACAGATCTCCAACTACACTTATTCTTTCCCCTTAAATCCTGTTCCTAGCCCCTCAGTAAATAGTATCATCACAAACTGAACTTACTGAAGCCAGAAACCTCTGAGTTTTCCCGGATCCTCCTTGACCCTCATACCTCATATACTATCTTTAAGTCTAAATATCTAAAATTTATTCTCTTCTCCCACTTTACTGTTGAAACACCCAACCACTGAATATATCACATTCTCTCACCCCTCAATGATTTGGCACATGCTCTCTTCTCTGTCTGAAGCTTTTAATCAACTGCTGTAACTCAAGCACTACCCGCCCTGTGAAACCTTCCTCTTCTCCCTAGACAGACATAAGGTATCCTTTTCCTATGTTCCCCATGCACCTTACACAATATTTAAAATTATGGTAATTATATCATATTCTGATTCTGTATCTGTACAGATTATCTGCACAGATTCTGTATCTGCACAGAGGGAGCACAAAGCAACAGAAAGAACACGTTTGAAGTCAGTCCAAGCTAAGTTCCTACTCTAACTCTGATGCTTCCTTTGAGTTTGGTAAGTTACCTAACCTGTCCTTCCTTCAGTTTCCTCCTTTTTAAAATGGGGTAAGGATACTTCCCTCCTATGTTTGTAGAATTTAAATGAGAATGGGCAAGACACAATCAGCATACCTTTGGCAGGGCACAGTCACCACAAATAATACCTCTCCCATTTCCATACCTTTACTCCCCTTCATGCCATCAATTCACTTGAGAGCAGCGGCCCTATCTTTTCATCTCTGTAGCGCCTCTGAAAACAAAATAACTCACACAGCTTAGCATCCTGGTTAAGGGTTTGGGCTCTTGAACCAGACCACTTGGGTTCAAATGCTAGCTCATCGATGTACTAGGTTGTGTTACGTTTTATCTGTGTGTCTGTATCCTTGTGTGTGAAACGGGAATAATAACATACTTAACTCACAGGATTTGTGAGTGTCATGTATAAACTGCTTTCAACAGTGTTCAACAAGTGCTATAGGTCATATAAGCAGGAATAAAAGCTCACTGAATCACTGAGTGACAATTCATATAGCTTTAGTATCCAGAGCAGACCCCTGGTACATGAGGAAATAGCCAACTTTTTCAACTTCTCTACTATTTTCCAGTATTCAAATATTTACAATATGCAAACATGAAAAGGAACACACACTATTTGTTCAATTGGCTTTTCCATCATAGCCGACACTCAATCATGAAAAATCATAGCCCATTCACCTTCAAGCATTAATATAAACCAAAGAGAACTGAAGAAGCCCCCATCCACATAAATTTACATTGCAAGCTGTCAGTGGGATTTTCTTTACCACAATTTTTATATTCAGAAAGAATACTCAATTAATTCATAGTTCAATATTTCTTAAATTTTTCGACTACAGGCAAAGTACAATGAAAGAAATATTGGACCTGGAATCTTAAAAACTGGTTTTGTATGCCAGCTTTGCCATGAGACCTTGATGAAGTCACTTACTCATGTGACTTCATGACAGCATGAATGCTGTTTCCTCGTCTGTGAAACACAGGCTCTTTTATTTTAATTATTAAGCACATGCAGTCATTGTGCAAGCAACTGAGGTCAAGTAAGACCAGACTCTGAAAACAAAATTCATAAAAATGAAAGCACTACACACAATTTAAAGAATAAAGAGAGAGAGAGTGGCTAATTCTAAGTGACAAGACAGTTAAACTGTATCTTAAAAGAGGAGAAACTTTCTGCCAAGCTACCTAGTTTAGGATACAAAGGCAGAAGAAATGCCATGTGCAAAGGCAAGGAAACAAAAATTAACAGAATATACCTTTTTGTGAAATGCAAATAGTTTGCAGGATCCTAGATTAGAAAAGGTGGGAAGGATGAGTGATGACAGTGAAGAGGGAAACAAAGGTCTAAATGTGGATAGTTTGGATATAACATGAAAAAGTTTATGTTTTATCCCACATGAGGAGACAAGGTCTTTAAAGAGAACCATGTCATCAAACTTGTAAAGAGTACCTTAGGGCTCTTTCCCTGCCGCTGTGAGTCACATGGGAGGCAGAGGTTTAGGAGCATTCGCGCTTCGGCTCCACCACTGCCATGGCACCATGGCTGTAACCCACCGCACCTGGGTGGGGGAGGCATTTCTGCTGGAGCTGTAATGGACATTAAAGCCGCTTTACAAGAGGTGCTCAAGACCACCCTTACCCAGGATGGCCCAGCACAGGGGGTTTCAAAGCTACCAAAGCCTTAGACACGTGCCAAACCCATCTTTTTGTGTTTGCATCTAACTCTGATGAGCTTATCTCAAGTTGGTGAAGGCCCTTGTAATGAATGACAAATCAACCTAATTAAGGACAATGATAACAAAAAAACAGAAGAAAGGGCAGGCCTCTGTAAAACTGACAAGAGAGGGGAAAAAACCCTGTAAAACAGATAGTTGCAGTTGTGTGGTGGTTATGGACTACAGCAGAGAGTCTCAAGCAAAGGATGTCATTGAGGGGTACTTCTAATAGAAGAAATGATTTAATTAAAAACTTGGCTCTTGTTACTCAAAAAAAAAAAGAGAGAGAGAGAGAAAGAGTACCATGGTATCACTATACAAGATTTTCATGAATGTGACTGAAGAGATGATGTTTAACAGGAAACTCAATGTTATAAAAGTCCAGATGAGAAATAATGAAGAGAGGAAAAGGAAGAGTGAAAAACTCTTAAAAGGTAGAATCCACAAAACGTGGCAAACAAATGGTTACTTCTGGCAAAGGAAGAAGAATTACTATCTGGAGGGAAAATAAGTGTCATAGATACCACCATCCCCCACCCCACATCCTGCAGACACTCCCTCCGAACCCTTCACAGCACAGCCCTTTAGGAAGGCGTGGAGTTGATGAACAGACAAACTATTTGACATCCTGTCCTGGAATGATACTGCCTTTGAGATAATATGAGAAATAAAATCATTATTATTTATATTTTCAGTATTATTGGTTTGCTTCTGCAATAAAGCCAGTAACTGGAGTATATGGCAAAGGAATTGTCCAAGACAAAAAAAATCACTTTTTGCCAAAACAACTAGCTGGTCTCTCTACATTGACGTCCACAGATTTCTAATCTGGGTCCCTAAAGGGTAGCCATATGACCTTTCCAAACATGTTTATCTTATTCTACCAAGTAATACCCTACAATGGCTTCACAAGGTTCTCATGATAAGACCAACATAAGACCAAAATTTGTAACAAAGTCCTGCATAATCTGGCCTCAAATTACTTACAGTGCCTCATCCTAGAAGCAGGATAGCACAGGCTCTCAAGTCTGATACCTGGATTTGAATTCAGTTTTTGCCATTTAGGAGCTATGATCTGTGGTAAACTCCTTGATCTCTATGTACTTTGGTTTCCTCATCTCAAAAATGGGGCTAATGATAAGGTTGTAAGAGTGGTGCTCATCACTGTCTAAGCACATGTAAGTTTTAACAAGTTACTATTTATAATGTCATGTTATTATGATATACTCTACATATTGATATATCAATACCACTATTAGTATTGTCATTATGATCACCATTATCATCGTCATCACCATTTTCAGTTTTTATGTCCCAGGCCCACTGGTCTTGCAGTTCTTCAAAAGAACCATGCATCTTCCCAGATGAGAGCTTTCCTATATACAGATCACTCTGTCTGGAACACTATCCTCCATGCCTTTGCCTAGTCAATTCATTCTGCAAAATTCAGCTTACAAATCCTCCTCCAGCCTGCACCTGCCAATCACAACTAAGCCAGATCTCCCATTTTAGGCCTTTTTTCCACAGCATTTGACATAGTTTGTAATTATATATATTTACTGAATTGAACTGAACTGAATACATCTGATATACATCTGATATAAACGTGATCAATTACTTGTGTAATGTCCATTTCCTCTACTAACTGGCAAGCTCTATGAGGGAAGAGATTAAACTGACCTTGCTCACTGCTGGATTTCCAAAGCCTAGCATAGAGTAGACCACAAACACTTACAGAATAAAAGAAAACTACTATCAGATACATGAGAATTCTTTGTAAAGGTACCAAATAATGGGAAAAGGGTAATACACATTACTTTCCTCCCACAAAAAGAAAGAGTTATCAAGATCTTTTTTCATTCAAGGAACATAAGAGGTAATTTACCCATCTAATGTGGGGAAAAAATCAATTTGGGTTACAAGTCAGAAACTTAACTAAAAATTTGAATTCAACAGATACAAGAAAAGAAATATAAAAAAAATTTTTTTAATTAAAGCTGAAATGCTTACTTGAGCATTGTCAGGTTCTTCTTTAATTTTGTCCAGAAGGGCTTGCTGTGGGGCCAGTGCTTTGCCACATTCACCATCCAAAGGTTCTTTCATCCTAATTTTTTACGTAAAGGGATTTCTCAGTCTAAATAGATTTCTTCTTGGTGGTAGATAGCTGGATTCCTAAAACACAACATAAAGGATTGGTACTCAAGCTTATTCTTGTTTTTTTCCTCCTTCATGTGTATCTGTATCAAAAGCTCTGTGTTGAGCGCAAGATTTTAGGGCTAAGCATTTGAAAAAACAACTCTTCTGAGGCCATGACTATACTCCTTCCTGCCTTCTCCTTCAGTAGCTGCCTTCACATTTAAAAAAAAAGTGTCTTAGAACAATAGTTCCCACTTCCCTGATATCTTAAAGACAAACACTCTTGATTTTTTGTACGTTGAAAGTTACCGTGGTATTGAGACTAGAAGACCAAGACGGGAGAGGAAGTTACCACGCTCTTGGAAGAAAGGACCTAGAAATACAGTTTCTGAGACCATGAGAATTAGTACTTGAAGCATACCTCCAGCTTATATGTCTCAAAGTGGGGCACACCAAGCTCCCCACCCCCACCTCTAACTCAGCCTTCACTGGAGGTCTCCATAGGGACCCCATCTCTGGCCTTAAGACAAGCTCTAAGCTCAAGATGCCACCAAATGAACTGGTATACCCTTAAAGTGGTCCACCTGCACCTTTCAGGGTCTCATGGGGTCCATGCCCAGGAAGGAGCCCCTCTGAGCTCCATTGCCCAATCGTCTTCTCGTAAACAAGATTAGTCATTCAGCAGATTTCCCTTCTCCTAGGAGTCAACATACTAAATTGGACGTAGTACACCTAAAGCAAACGAAAACTCTGCAAAGTTGTCTTGACCCAGTCAAGCCAGGCATGGAAATGGTCAACGCCAGGCTTAAAAGCCAGTGCGAGAGATGAGAACTTATGTGCCCACTTGCCACAGTTCTAACAGTCTATGAGCGCTCATGTCTTATTCGCTCCCCAAATCTCGTCCCCCACCATTAACTCCCACGCCTGTCAGTGGGTACAAACACGGCAACGCTGTATCTGATGGAGGGAACGCGACCCGCATATGCCTGTCAGCCCATCTCTGCGGCGAAACCCCAACGTTTCAGCCACCCAGCCAGACTGCGCTTCTTCCGCCCTGCGCCCGCCTCGTCACGTGGCGCGGCCGCAGCCCCGCCCCATACGGCCCCTCCTGCTGGGGTCGACCGCGCTCACCGTCTGCTGCCCTCGTCGCTCCTGAGAAGCCCTCGTCGCTCCGGGAAGCGGGGACAGAACCTGGGGGCCCCACGCCGGGACAATGATTACTTTCTCTTACTGGAATTCTTCTACACGATGCATCGCAACGCAACAACCATACAACTGCGCGTGCGCAGCCTCGGTTACCGCCCCGCCCCCTTCGCCCTTTCCCATCATGCTCCAGATCTGAGCTGAGCTGATTTCCCAGCATTCTCTCTCCTCATATATGGTTGACTTCTTAAAGAGACAGAGATCCAATAGTGAGAAGCTAGAGGAAGGGATTTGGGGGAAGAATCTAAGGGGCCTAAGATGGTACTGTAAGTGCTCTGCACCATTCTTATTTCCGGAAAGGTGACCTCCTAAAAGAAGTTGAATAAGTAATAACTAATATTTATTAAGCCAGGTGTTTGGTAAACACTTGGTATGACTCTTTCCACTTATTCCTGACTACAACTCCAATGGTACAAATGTTTCTCTGGGAGCTGTAAATGAAGAGATTAATGAATTTGTTCAAAGTCAAGATTTGGTACATTTGCATTCAACATTGTTTTGGAGATGCAGCTATGATTTGTGAGGCTGTCATTTATTCATTTTGACTGCTGTATAATATTCCATTTTATGAATGTGATACAATTTATCTGCTAGTGATGGACATTTGAGTTATTTCCAATTTCTGGCTATTAGAAATAATACTGCTGTGAACATTCTTTCCTCTTGTGACACATATGCTAGGTTTATACATAGCAGTGAAATTGCTTGTTTTGTTTATATGAAAGTTAAGCCAATAGTTTCAAATTTATTATTTAAGATATTTAATTTATTTATTTGGTTGCCCTAGGTCTTGGTGGGCTACAGTATGTGGGGTCACAAAGAGCTGGACACATATATTAGTTGTACCACATGGGATCTTCCTTAAGATGTGCAAAATCTTCTAAATGGGACATGAAGCATCTTAAGCTGTGACATTCAAGATCTACTTTCCATTGACCCTGGACACCCTGCATTGGGAGGTCCTCAAACAACTTTAGAAAATGGTGGTTTCGATTTGTACTCCCACCAGCCATTTATAAGAATTTCAGTTGCCCCACATCCCTGCAGATAATTACTACTGTTACTGTTGATGTTCAGTCACCAAGTCATCTCTGACTCTTTGCAACCCCACGGACTGCAACATGCTAGACTTCCCTGTCCCTACTGTACACCTTTTAAATTTTAAACATTCTGGTGGGGTATAGTCGTATCTTACTGTAATTTTAATTTGGATTTCCTAGGTTTCTAATGAGACTGAACCCATTTTCCTGTTTTTTGATATCTGGATAGCCTCTTTTATGAATTGCCTGTTCAAGTGTCTTACTCATTTTTGTATTGGATTGTCTGCTATTTTCTTATGGATATGAGTTCCTTGTTGAATACATGTGTTGCAACTATCTTCTCCCACTCCGTTGCCAGCCTTTGCACTTTATTATTGGTGTCCTTTGATGAACATGGGCTTCCCTTGTGCCTCAGCTGGTAAAGAATCCACCTGCAATGTGGGAGACTTGGGTTTGATCCCTGGGTTGGGAAGATCCCCTGGAGAAGGGAAAGGCTACCCACTCCAGTATTCTAGCCTGAAGAATTACATGGACTGTATAGTCCATGGGGTCACAAAGAGTCAGACACAACTGAGCGACTTTCACTTCACTTTGATATATATATATATATATATATATATATATATATATAAGACATTTAAGTGTTTCTTGTATCCTGTCAAAAAAATTTTTTCCTACCAAAGGTTCTGATTAATTTATAGAATTATCATTAATTTGCCTTCCTCATTAGATGTACAGTCCATCTCTAGCTGAGTTTTGTGTATGAGTGTAAGATAAGTCAGGTTTCATTTTTTTAATGTGAATATTAAACTGATTAAGTACTATTTTTTAAAGGTCTGTCCTTTCCCCCACTGTTCTTTATCATCACCTTTACATATATAAGTTGTCTATAAATGTGTTAGCTTATTTGAAGACTATGTAATCTATTCTTTTTGTCTTTTTTGTAGAAATACAACTCTGTCTTAATTTCTATAATGACTATATAACAAATCTTGATCTATGTGCTCCGTTATATCCAACTCTTTGCAGCCCCATGGACTATAGCTCACCAGGCTCCTCTGTCCGTGGAATTTTCTAGGCAAGAATACTGGACTAGGTGGCTATTTCCTACTCCAGGCCATCGTCCCAACCCAGGGATCGAACCCGACTCTCTTGCATCTCCTGCATTGGCAGGTGGATTCTTTACCACTTGAGCCACCTGGGAAGATCCACTGAATGTTGATATCTAGCAGAAAAAGTCCTTCATCCCATTATGTTTTCAAGACTGTCTTGACTCTTCTTGATCCTTTGCATATCTATATGCATTTTAAAACCAGTTAGGATTTTGTTTAGGATTACACTAAAGCTATAGGCCTGTTTTGGAGAATTGGCATTTGTTATTCACTGTGTTGGATGTGTCCCCAAAAAAGATATGTTGAAGTCCTAACCCTCAGATATGCGCTTATTTGGAAATAGGGTTATTGCAGATATAATTATTTAAGAAGGGGTCATATTGGAGTAGAGTTGGCCCTTAATCCAATATAACTGTTGTCCTTATATGAAAAGGAGATGTAGAGACAGACACGTGGGGGAAGAACACCAGGTGACAACAGCAGAAATTAAAGTGCTGTAGCTTCAAGCTGAGGAGAATCAAGGATTGGTGATAAACACCGGAAGCTGTTAGAGGCGAGGAAAGATTCTCCCATACAGATTTCAGAGAGAGAATGGCTCCACTGATAACTTGATTTTGGATATTAAGCTTCCAGAACTGTGAGACAATAAATTTCCATTGTAGCACTTTATAACAGGAGGACCAGGAGACTAAGATAGCACTATATAGGGTTGACTCTTCCAGTCCATGAAAATCGTATATCTCTCCATTTATTTAAATGTGTATAATTTCAATTAATAATGTTTTATACTTTTTAAGTGTAGCGAACTCATATCTTTTTAAGATTTTTTTCAGGACTTCCCTGGTGGTCCCGTGGTTAAGACTTCACCTTCCAATGCAAGGGGTTCAATCCCTGGTTGGGGAGCTAGGATCCCACATGCGTCATGGCCAAAAAAACAAAGCATAAAACAAAAGCAATATTGTAACAAATTCAATAAAGACTTTAAAAATGGTCCACATTAAAAAGTACTATATTTCTAAAAAAAAAAAGATTTTTTCTAGGTCTTTGATATTCTATTTTAAATGGTAAAATTTCATTTTCTAATAGTTTATTTCCAGTATATATATGTATATATATATATATATATATATATATATATATGTATGTATATTTATAAAGAGAGGGAGAGAGATCTCTACAATTGACTTTTGTATGTTGGTCTTGAAGCCAGCACCATTGCTAAATTTATTTATTTATTCTAATAGTTTATCTATATATTTAAACTTTTTTAATTCCAACTATGTAGAGAATAGTGAAAAGTTATCTCTTCCTTTTCAAGCATATGATATTTATTTATTTAATTTATTGCCTTATTGCACTGGCTAAAACCTCTAGTAATGTGTTAAATAGATTAGTGACATTGGGCATGTGTATCTTCTTCCTGCTGTGTTGCTTTCAACATAAAATCATTAGGTACTATATTTGCTTTAAGTTTTTGCAGTCACTTGTGGGAGATTAAATATGCTAAATTCTTTGCAACTCTTCCCATCAGGAAAAGGATCTGTCTCCCTATCCCTTGATTCTGAGTTGGGCCTTATGAATTATACTGAATTGATAGAATATTACAGAACTGATATTATGTGAATTTCCAAGTGTATAGCTTATAGTCCTTTCAGCTTCTGTTTTACTTTCTCGGAACGTTCCCACAATATATCAAAGTTAGATAAGTTAAACTACTGAATGATTAAAAAAAATCATGCAGAGTGGCCCGAGAGTCAGCACCAATGCCCCATACTTGTGTGTGGAACTATTTTAGATCCTCCACCTTGCTAGATGACTGCTCAGCCTCATAGGTGAGCCCAGACAGAAGAACTGCCCAACTAAGCCAAAAATGGTAGAATCACAAATCAGTAAATGATCCTTTTTTTTAAAGTGGGAGATTATTTTATTTTTTTAATTAATTTTAATTAGAGGCTAATTACTTTACAATATTTCTTTGGTTTTGCCATACATCAACATGAATCCACCATGGGTGTACACGTGTTCCCAGTCCTGAACCCCTCTCCCACCTCCCTCCCCATACCATGCCTCTGGGTCATCCCAGTGCACCAGCCCCAAGCTTCCTGTATCCTGCATCAAACCTGGACTGGCGATTCATTTCACATATGATATTATACATGTTTCAATGCCATTCTCCCAAATCACCCCCCCTCCCTCTCCCACAGAGTCCAAAAGACTGTTCTATATATCTGTGTCTCTTTTGCTATTTCCCATACAGGGTTATCTTACTATCTTTCTAAATTCCATATATATGTGTTAGTATACTGTATTGGTGTTTTTCTTTCTGGCTCACTTCACTCTGTATAATAGGCTCCAGTTTCATCCACCTCATTAGAACTGATTCAAATGTATTCTTTTTAATGGCTGAGTAATATTCCATTGTGTATATGTACCACAGCTTTCTTATCCATTCATCTGCTGATGGACATCTAGGTTGCTTCCATGTTCTGGCTATTATAAACAGTGCTGCAGTGAACACTGGGGTACACGTGTCTCTTTCAATTCTGGTTTCCTCGGTGTATATGCCCAGCAGTGGGATTGCTGGGTCGTATGGCAGTTCTATTTCCAGTTTTTTAAGGAATCTCCACACTGTTCTCCATAGTGGCTGTACTACTTTGCATTCCCACCAACACTGTAAGAGGGTTCCCTTTTCTCCACATCCTCTCCAGCATTTATTGCTTGTAGACTTTTGGATAGCAGCCATTCTGACTGGCATGAAATGGTACCTCATTGTGGTTTTGATTTGCATTTCTCTGATAATGAGTGATGTTGAGCATCTTTTCATGTGTTTGTTAGCTATCTGTATGTCTTCTTTGGAGAAATGTCTATTTAGTTCTTTGGCCCATTTTTTGATTGGTTCGTTTATTTTTCTGGAATTGAGCTGCAGGAGTTGCTTGTATATTTTTGAGATTAGTTGTTTGTCAGTTGCTTCATTTGCTATTATTTTCTCCCATTCTGAAGGCTGTCTTTTCACCTTGCTTATAGTTTCTTTTGTTGTGCAGAAGCTTTTAATTTTAATTAGATCCCATTTGTTTATTTTTGCTTTTATTTCCAATATTCTGGGAGGTGGGTCATAGAGGATCCTGCTGTGATTTATGTCGGAGAGTGTTTTGCCTATGTTCTCCTCTAAGAGTTTTATAGTTTCTGGTCTTATGTTTAGATCTTTAATCCAAGTAAATAATTCTTGTTTTAAATAAATAAGTTTTGGGGAGCTCTGTTATCTAGCAATAGACAGCTGTTTGAAAATTAATATCTAAAAATGGAGTACTGCCAAAACTAAAACCTAGAGGCTAGAAAAAGATTAACCCATATCATGTAGTGGCAAAATTTTTGGCAACACTGCCACTTGTACTAACATAGAAGATAGAAAATGTGCTTAATAAATTTATGGATCTATCAGATTAGGAGATTTCCAGAAAGAATATTAAAGGTGCCTATTGATTTATTTCAACCATCTTTGATAAGGTATTGTAAAAGAGAAATAAGCTAAAGAAAGAGCAATTTTGTTTTCAAGCAGAAATTGCACAATATATAAAGGATCCAGGACAGTCTCTCCAGCTAGTAAAATATCATCAAAATAAGAAATTGTGGGGCTTCCCTGGTGGTTCAGTGGTACCGAATCCACCTGCCAGTGCAGGGGACATGGGTTCGATCCCTGATCTGGGAAGATCCCACATGACCTGGAGCAACTAAGCCCATGTGCCACGACTATTGAGCTTGTGCTCTAGAGCCCAGGAGCCACAACCACTGAAGTCCACATGTCTTAGAGCCCACGCTCCACAAGAAGAGAAGCCACTGCACTGAGAAGCCCACTCACTGCAACTCGAGAGTAGCCCCTGCTCTCTATAACTAGAGAAAAGCCTGCATAGCAATGAAGACCCAGCACAGCCAAAAAGAAATAATAAATAAATAATTTTTTTAAAAAAGAAACAGCCTCAGAAGAAAGATTGCATAAGGACATCACAGGTAGAATGTGGCGTCAAGGTCAAAATCAGTTCAAGAATGCAGCTGTAAGAACTCATAAAGGGTTAAATGTTATCTCATCGACCCTTTCACTCATTTGACAAAAGAGCTTCTAAGAAGTGTAAGGATGTTGTCTCACAGCAATCTGACACACCCAAAGTGTGGTCAAAGCGACTGTCACAGGCCAGCTTTATGAATATTCTGCCTCAGAAAGAAGTATGGGCGTGGGGTGGGGATGAGAGGCTCAGTGAACTGAAGCCTGGGGCCACATGGACACCCTGGCTCTGGGCCGATGGCAACAGCAGAGGCCAGAGGAGCTGCAGGTTCCAGGTTATACAGTCATGCCTTCAGTCCAGGGATGGGCAAGCCTGAGCTCCAAGAGAGGGCAGGTTCCTAAGGATGGTGGAAGAAACTGGGCCCAGCCTGGCCAGAGATGCATGGTGGGGGAGTCTGTAGGTGTGTTCACCTTTTTGCTGTGACGTAAAAGATAGACCTGTCCTGAAATATTAGATCCATAAAACAAAGTTCATAAAAGCGGCAGTTACGTTTCTAAGGAATGAGGGATGTAAATAAAAAGGTGCAAATTGATTTAAACTTTTCTTAGCATTCTACCCTGCTGAAAATTGTTTCCAGTTTCATATTGGAAATAGAAGTTGGATATACATTTTAAATTCTTTCCAAAAATAAGGTTCAGGAAGGGAACAGGCGCTGGATGTGGTTAAAATAGAGATTATTTGAGAACATCTTAGAGAAAAGTCCTAACCTCATTCACTGATCCAGATAAGAATCAACGTTTTTTTCTTTTCCCTCTTCAAGCTTTTCTTTCATGTCTGTGTAAACCATGGATTTCAGAAGGAGAAACACAGTATTCACACCATTAATTCAAAGTAAAGGGAGGTTTTAACGTTGCCAGAGTCAGAATCTCAGTCTCCTGTGTTGGGCAGAAAATTGTAAAATGTGCCTTAGCATCATGATACCATCATTACTAATTTGAACTTGTTCTAAAAAAAACAAGTTAATAGGTTTGAAACCTCTGTAATTCTTGTTTTTTTTTTTTAATATTAGATTTGAACCATTCATATTGCAATAAAATAGAATTGTGTTTAATATCCACATAGAAGCCAGGAGTGTCTCTGTCTGTATATGTGTATCTGTGTGAGTATTTTCCGAATCACCCCCTAAAGATCTTTAGAGAAACCCAGCGCTGCTTTTGATAAGCAAAGTCATTAAATTACAGAATCTTCACTTGACACATTGCAGGTGACTGTTTTATAGTGAGAAGGGCTCATTTTGTTTTAAATCAAGTCCTAGAACTGTGTTACCGCACATGGGAACCTC
The DNA here is from genome assembly GCF_055505025.1 of Bos grunniens. Lineage (NCBI taxonomy): Eukaryota > Metazoa > Chordata > Mammalia > Artiodactyla > Bovidae > Bos > Bos grunniens. The sequence continues at coordinate 10,753,666 of NC_141167.1, forward strand.
TCATTACCTGAAGTCATTAGACAAATATGAAGACAAAGACTGGTGGCAAATCCATCCATGAAGATGTGCATTTCTACTTTTGACCTCTATCTTCAGAAAAATTTCTGCACATTATGTTACATTTTGTGGTGAACAATGGTGAAATCAAAGATCCAGCAACTTGAACATACTATATTTTGATTGATTCATGTAATTGCCAAACATGCCCTGGATTTCTAATAAATAATATGACCCCCCCCAAAAAAAAAGAAGTATGGAAATGCTTTGGGGGGTGCATGGAATGAATCCAGCAAAACCTCATAAAACACCCATAGAGACTTCCCTGGTGGTCCAGTGGCTAAGACTCCATGTCCCAATGAGCCTGGGGTCAATCTCTGGTCAGGGAACTAGATCCCACATACTACAGTTAAAAGATTCGATGTGCACAGTGGAGATGGAAGATCCCTCGTGCCTTAGCTCCCTGTGCTAAGACCTAGCACAGCCAAACAAATAAACAAATATTAGACTATAAGGGGTAATGACAATTTGAAATGAAAAAGATCTCTGGGCTCCAACTTTCAATGGACAGAGAAGTTGAAAAGTCTACTAACCTGCCAAAATGGACCATTTCTTATGGAAAATGAAATTTTCTCAGGAGGTAAAGCCACAAACCCAGAGAGGAGGAGCAAACACATCTGAAGAATGGATTATGAAGCTATTCCCAGAAAACAGAATAATCAAAGAACATTTCCTTCCCCTAGAGTAGGAGAATCTAACAACAGGTGCCCAGGTTGTGAATTATTATGAATCAATGACTGTTATGTGCTTTCTGTTCTTTCTTTTGCACAGGAGTGTTGCTGGAGTCATTATGTCTCTGTAGCATCTGATGTATTGAGTGTGTAGGGCGAGAAATAGGGGAAACAGACAGCTGGTCATTTTAGTTCATAGGTCTCTGGGCTGAAAATGTTGCATATGAGCAGCTGCACTGAACGAACCACACCAGAGGAGTTTCATCTTCATAGGCTTGATTTATGCAGAAGGTTGTTGGAGGGTGGAGGGAATGAAAAGTACCCCTCGAAGTGAGAAGATATCTTGAGTTATTTTCCTCAAAGTTAAGATGATAAATTTTTTATTTAAACATTTTTTATATCTTATTTATTTTTGGCTGTGCTGGATCTTCATTGCTGCACAGACTTTTCTCTAGTTGCGGCCAGCAGGGGCTACTCTCTAGCTGTAGTGTGCAGGCTTCCCCTTTCAGTGGCTTCTCTTGTTGCAGGGCATGGCTTGCGGGTTTCAGTAGTTGCAGGGCTCAGTAGCTGGGGCTCCCAGGCTCTGGAGCACAGGCTCCGTCGTTGTGGCACACAGGCTTGGCTGCTCCACGGCGTGTGGGATCTTTCTAGATCAGGAATGGAGCCCATGACAAATGGGAGTCTTTTCCTCTGAGCCACCAGGGAACCCCAATGATAAGTTTGTTGACTCTGTGTGTTAAAGACTAAATTTCTATAACAAAGAAACTCTAAAATGTAATTGGTCAAGTAAAACTGAAGTTTCTCCTTCTCTCATGGCACAGTTCAGTGCATGTGTTCCGGGTCATTAGCAGTAGTGATTCCACACAATCATTTACAGAAAGAGCGTCCTCCCAAATTGTTTCTCCATCATTGAATCTGGGTATAGGCACATCTTCCTAAGAGTGTGGAGTAGGCACATATGGGTCTTAAGTTGCTGGGCTCAGAAATGGCACATAACATCTGAGTACATTCTGTTAGAGACAGCTTTGTCCACATGGCCGTGTAAAGCTGCACTGAGGGTGGAGGGAGGGACTAGTGTCACGTTCCACACTACAGTTATAATCCCAAAAAAAGAGGACTGAATTTTATTAGAAGGCTTGCTATCTCCACCATACCTTGTACAGTATTTCCGAAATGTCATCAGTTGGCCCTGATGAATCATGCCTTGACTGTGTCTAACACTCTTGGATTTTAGTTTCTGTCTTAGTAACGCAGATGAGAAGTTCAGTGCTAGTCTAATCTTTTTCTTTTGTAAGTTTTTGTTTCTTGTTTTTTTCATGCCTGGAATTATTTTATTTAGAATTTTTCCCACTTACACCTCCTGCACTATGCTTATGAACTGGAGAGTTGCCTATCAGTTACAACTTTTTTTTTTTTCCTTTGTTTTTTTTTTTATGTTTTAAATTTTATTTTATTTTTAAATTTTACAATATTGTATTGGTTTTTCCAAATATTGAAATGCATCCGCCACAGGTATACATGTGTTCCCCATCCTGAACCCTCCTCCCTCCTCCCTCCCCATACCATCCCTCTGGGTTGTCCCAGTGCACCAGCCCCAAGCATCCAGTATCGTGCATCGAACCTGGACTGGCGACTCGTTTCATACATGATAGTATACATGTTTCAATGTCATTCTCCCAAATCTTCCCACCCTCTCCCTCTCCCACAGAGTCCATAAGACTGTTCTATACATCAGTGTCTCTTTTGCTGTCTCGTATACAGGGTTATTGTTACCATCTTTCTAAATTCCATATATATGCGTTAGTATATTGTATTGGTGTTTTTTTTTCTGGCTTACTTCAACAACTTTTTTTTTAACATACTTCTACTTCATTAAAGCTGAAATGTAGTCAATAGTATTGAAATTTACATATTTACTATTTATTATAAATTACTCCTTTTTTTATTTTTATACCAGGAAGTCCATTTGAAATCTGGGTGACTTTTTTTGAGGTACAGTTTTATATAAGTTTCAGGTGTACAACATAGTGACTCAAAATTCTAATTTTTTTGGCTGCACCCAACATCACGTGGAATCTTAGTTCCCCCAACCAGGGATCGGAACCTGCACTCCCTGCAGTGGAAGCTGAGTCTTAACCACCCGACTGCCAGGGAAGTCCCCTCAATCTTTAAAGTTTATATTCCTTTCATAGTTATAATAAAATATTGACTATATTCCCTGTATTGTACAATATATCCTGTAGCATATTTATGTCACCATTTTTTAAAATTTGGCAGCACCTCATAACCAAATACATTATTACTTTTTCAGTAAAAACTTCATGACTTCATACTAAATAGGATAAATAAAAACTAAAAGGAACTGGTGGCTCAGACAGTAAAGAATCTGCCTGCAATGCAGGAGATCCAGTTGCAATCCTTGGGTCAGGAAGATGCCCTGGAGAAGGGAATGGCAACCCACTCAAGTATTCTTGCCTGAAGAATTTCGTGGACAGAAGAACCTGGTAGAGTCGGACATGACTGAGCCACTTTTACTTTCGTAACCAAGTACATTATTTTTCAGTTAAAATTAAATGACTTCATACTAAATGGGATAAATAAAAACTAAAAAGAGCTTCACATTGGTTCTAGTCAGATTTTGTTGCTGAAAGAGTTCAGGTTAAGTAATTATGCCACTAACTGAATTGTGAAAAAAGTTTCAATTTTTGGAGCCTTTTGTATTTCAGAATTGTAAGTGAAGGATTGTGGACCTTTAGATTTAAACTTTTCCTACTTTCTTGTGAAGTTTTTGTTTATAATGGTAAGAATCAGGGGCAAGGGTTTTGTTAACATGCAGTCTATATCACCTCTTTTCTGGAAACTTGGGAACACTGACTTGAGTCTGAAAGTGAAAGTGTTAGTCACTCAGTTGTATCTGATTCTGTGTGACCCCATGGACTGTAGGCCACGAGGCTCCTCTGCCATGGGGTTCTCCAGGCAAGAATACTGGAGTGGGTTACCATTTCCTTCTCCAGGGGTCTTCCCAGCCCAAGGATCGAACACAGGTCTCCCACACTGTGGGCAGATTCTTTACCATGTGAGCCACCAGGGAAAGCTACAAGTGACTTAACCAAAATGTGAGTTTATTTCTCTCATGTAGACATTCATAGGCTGTTGGCATGGCAGATTGACAGTAATCAGAAAAGCCCATGAATCATGAGTTCATTGTAATATACAGGTAATACAGATAATCATAAATTGCTATGAGTGAACATAGCTTGCGAACATCAACCAGATCTAGTTATAGGACATTACTGGTCCCTCAGTACCACCACTTCTAGGGAAATAAACTTCAGAATCCCCTCTTCTGTGAGCCCTGCATTTTAAATTGGGAAGATAAACTGTCTTCTGGCAGCCAGATGAGGAAGTGGACTTGAGGGGAAATTGAGGGGACAGCGGTGCCAACACAGAAGTCACATGGTTCGTAGCAAGAGACCAGACTGACAGGAGCCCGACTCTGCGTCATGACAAAACCATCTCCAGCTCCAACACCAAACTCTGGGTTTAAGACAGAAAAACAGGTCCTTACAAAGGCTGTATTCAGAGACATCTCAAGAAGAGTAATACAGTAAATATGTCACACCCCAAAATACTTGCTACACCTGCTGGGTAGCTGCCCTCTGACCTCCTGCAGTGTCAGCAATGTTCAATCACTGTCCTCAACTATGAACACTCCCGTCATGCACTAAGGCTTTGGAGCCAGAGCTGGTTCAGGGTTTAATCCAGAAACTTCAGGATCCTAGCGACAATAGAGATAGTCTCCCTCTCTCACTCTCTCTCAGGCTCAACCTTAGGTCTTCTACCGATGACCAGGTTTGGCACAGGTCCCCAGCTGTGCACACACCAGCCTTGCAGCCTTTCTGTCTCTGCCTGTTCTTGCCGGGATCTTCACCCTCACCTCCGGCTGTGCCCCGACTTGGCTCCACAGGCATCAGAGTGAAGTCTCTTTCATTTCTCCCCCTTGACTTTAAGCCTCAAAGCACTTTCCTTGCAGGTACTTCTCTGCCCTTGGCATCTTCTTTTCTGGTCCCAGGAAGGAGAGGCAATTTTCCCTATGGGTCCTAGAGACCCTTTGTGGCATTAAGTTGAGCTTATCTGACGCAGAAGCCATTAGACTGCTTGTTATCTGACCTCTAGGAACACAACTTCTTTTCTGTAACTAGTGGCCAGAAGGGATGGCATAAGATTCCTTCTGGGATTTCCTTTTCTTCTGGGATTCTCTAGACCTTTTTCTCTCCTCTAGACTGAGCATATCCTGTAAGTAGCTCTCACAGAATAGCTTTCTTTTTAAAATTCTTAGTAATTTTATAGAGATATAATTCACATATCATACAATATACCAATTTAAAGTGTACAATTCAATGGATTTTGTGTATACACAGAATTGTGCAACCATTACAACATTATCAGAAGATTTTCACCACCCCAAAAAGAAACCCTGTATCTATTAGCCATCACTCCATACTTCCTCCCAACTCCTAAGCAACTACTTTATTTCTCTATAGATATGCACATTCTAAACATTTTTTTATAATTCAAATCATACAATAAGTGGTCCTCTGTGACTGGCTTCTTTCATTTAGCATGTTTTCAAGGTTCATCTGTGTTATAACATGTAACAGTATTTTATTACTGTCTTTTATTACAAATAATATGGTGGACAGATTACCACATTTTATTTATCCATTCATCACTTAAGGTATTTTTGATTATAACAAATAATGCTGCTATGGACAGTTAGATACAAGTTCTTTTGTGAATATAGGTTTTTATTTCTCTTGGGTATATCCCTAAGAGTTACATTGCTAAATTATATGAAAGGTCTATGGTTAACAACTTGAGAGTGTCTTCCAAAGTGGTGGTATCATTTTTATATTCCCTCTAGCAGTGTATGAAAGTTTTGTATTCTTCTCATCCTTTATACATTTATTATTATCTCTCTTTTTGATGATAGCTGTCTTAGTGAATGTGGAGTTGTATCTCATTGTGGTTTTAATGTGCATTTTCCTGATGACTAATGATGTTGAGCATATTTTCATGTGCTTATTGGTCAATTGTTTATTTTCTTTGGCGAACTGTCCATTCTGATCAATTGTCCATTAACTGGCTTGTCTTTTTGTTATTGTGATGTAAAAATTATTTATATATTCTAGTTACGAGTACCCCTATCAGATATGTGATTTGTAATGGTTTTAATCCATTCTATGAATTGCATTTTTACATTCTTGATGGAATTTTTAATTTTGCTGATATCAGATTTCTTTTGTTACTTATGCGTTTTATCTAAGAAACCATTCCCTAGTCCAATGTAATAAAGATTTATGGCTATGTCGTCTTCAAGGATTTTATAGTTTTAGTTCTTACTTGTAGGTGCTTGATCTATTTTGAGTTAATTCTGTATATAGAGTGAAGGGGGAGGTGCGGCATCCAACTTCATTCTTTTGTATGTGGATACCAGTTGTCCCAACGCCATTTAATGAAAAGACTATTCTTTCTCCCCATTGAATTGTCTTGGCATCTTTGTCAAAATGAATGTACTGTAAACATGAAGGTTTATTTCTGGACTTACAATTTGTTTTCAGTTGATCAATATGTCAATACTTATGCCAGCTCCATGTTCTATTGATTGCTACAGATTTGTGGTAAATTTTGAAATCAGATAGTACGAGTCCTCCAATTTCATTTTTACTTTTGATATGGTTTCAGCTGTTCTGAGTCACTTGCATTTCCATATGAATTTTAGGGTCAACTTTCCCATTTCTGCAAAGAGGCTTGCTAAAGTTTTGATTAGGGTCTATTTCTTCTTAATATAGCCTTCCTCATTCCTCAGGGAGAAGGTTAAGCTGCTGTGATATAACTTTTTATTCTACTTTCATAGTTGTTTCCTCAACTTTCTTTTCTGTTGAATTTCTAATATTAGCTATTATGTTTTTTTTTAATTTCTGAGTTCCTTCTTGTTTCAATTTCTTCACAGCACTGTGCTCTTGTTTTGTAAATGTAATGAGTTTTCTTAACTTTCAGTTCAGTTCCATTCAGTTATTCTGTCGTGTCTGACTCTTTGTGACCCCATGGATGGCAGCACACCAGGTTTCCCTGTCCATCATCAACTCCTAGAGCTTGCTCAAATTCATGTCCATCAAGTTGGTGATGCCATCCAGCCATCTCATCCTCTGTCGTCCCCTTCTCTTCCTACCCTCAATCTTACCCAGCATCAGGGTCTTTTCCCAATGAGTCAGTTCTTCGCATCAGGTGGCCAGAGTATTGGAGTTTCAGGTTCAGCATCAGTCCTTCCAGTGAATATTCAGGACTGATTTCCTTTAGGATGAACTGGTTTGATCTCCTAGCAGCCCAAGGGACTCGCAAGAGTCTTCTCCAACACCACAGTTCAAAAGCATCAGTTCTTCTGTGCTCAGCTTTCTTTATAGTCCAACTCTCACATCCATACATGACTACTGGAAAAACCGTAGCTCTGACTAGATGGACCTTTGTTGGCAGAGTAATGTCTCTGCTTTTGAATATGCTAAGTTGGTCATAACTTTTCTTTCATGGAGCAAGCATCTTTTAATTTCATGGCTGCAGTCACTATCTGCAGTGATTTTGGAGCCCAGAAAAATAAAGTCTCTCACTGTTTCCATTGTTACCCCTTCTATTTGTCATGAAGTGATGGGACCAGATGCCATGATCTTCGTTTTCTGAATGCTAAGTTTTAAGCCAACTTTTTCACTCTCCTTCACTTTCATCAAGAGGCTCTTTAGTTCTTGTTCACTTTCTGCCATAAGGGTGGTGTCATCTGCATATCTGAGGTTATTGATATTCTCCCAGCAATCTTGAATCCAGCCTGTGCTTCATCCAGTCCAGCATTTCTTATGATGTACTCTGCATGTAAGTTAAATAAGCAGGGTGACAATATACAGCCTTGACGTACTCCTTTCCCAATTTGGAACCAGTCCATTGTTCCATGTCTGGTTCTAACTGTTGCTTCTTGACCTGCATACAGATTTCTCAGGAGTCAGGTAAAGAGGTCTGGTATTCCCATCTCTTGAAGAATTTTCCGGTTTGTTGCGATCCACACAGTCAAAGGCTTTGGCATAGTCAATAAAGCAGAAATAGATGTTTCTCTGGAACTCTCTTGATTTTTGATGATCCAACAGATGTTGGCAATTTGATCTCTGGTTCCTCTGCCTTTCCTAAATCCAGCTTGAATATCTGGAAGTTCACAGTTCACGTATTGCTGAAGCCTGGCTTGGAGAATTTTAAGCATTACTTTACTAGCGTGTGAGATGCGTATAATTGTGCGGTAATTTGAGCATTCTTTGGCATTGCCTTTCTTTGGGATTGGAATGAAAACTGACCTTTTCCAGTCCTGTGCCCACTGCTGAGTTTTCCAAATTCGCTGGCATATTGAGTGCAGCACTGTCACAGCATCATCTTTCAGGATTTGAAATAGCGAAACTGGAATTCCATCACCTCCACTAGCTTTGTTCATAGTGATGCTTCCTAAGGCCCACTTCACTTCACATTCCAGGATGTCTGGCTCTAAGTCAGTGATCACACCATTGTGGTTATCTGGGTCATGAAGATCTTTTTTGTATAGTTCTTCTGTGTATTCTTGCCACCTCTTCTTAATATCTTCTGCTTCTGTTAGGTCCATACCATTTCTGTCCTTTATTGTGGCCATCTTTGCATGAAATGTTCCCTTGGTATCTCTAATTTCCTTGAAGAGATCTCTAGTCTTTCTCATTCTATTGTTTTCTTCTATTTCTTTGCATTGATCACTGAGGAAGGCTTTCTTATCTCTCCTTGCTATTTTTTGGAACTCTGCATTCAAATGGGTATATCTTTCCTTTTCTCCTTTGCCTTTCATGTCTTTTTTTTCTCAGCTATTTGTAAGGCCTCCTTGGACAGCCATTTTGCCTTTTTGCACTTCTTTTTCTTAGGGATGGTCTTGATCATTGCCTCCTGTACAATGTCATGAACCTCTGTCCATAGTTCTTCAGGCACTCTGTTTATCAGATCTTATCCCTTGAATCTATTTGTCACTTCCACTGTATAATCCTAAGGGATTTTATTTAGGTCATACCTGAATGGTATCATGGTTTTCTCTACTTTCTTCAATTTAAATTTGAATTTGGCAATAAGGAGTTCATGATCTGAGCCACAGTCAGCCCCAGGACATAACTCTTTGGGGATATTAATTAAAGTTGATGAATTTTTAAGTCATTTTCTTCTGTTTCCTATATTGTATCTATTTATTCCAGGTTTATTTTTCCTGCTTCTTAGTTTTTGGTTTCTCCTTTTTACATTAAAACTTTCCTCATGTGTCTGCTGACCCTTGGTGCTATATTAATTTTTTAGTGCAGCTCATGGAGGAGTAGATTTCACTGGATTTTTCACTGGGAGATCTCCAAATGGCTCATCTAAAGATTTCTCAAGGGTTCTGTTTCTCTGGGGAAGAATTCTTCAGTTCTTCAAGTTCTCACCTGATGATCAATGTGACCTGGGCACAACATGGGGGGAAAAGACTTCAAGTCTCATCCTTCTGTTTGCAGACTTTCATTGTTTTCATACACTATTTTAATCTCCACTCACCATCCCACCCTCCATTGTACCTGATGTCTGCAACCCTAAAGGCCCTCTGGTTCAATTTCTACAAAAAGGAGTTGGGAGTGGGTAATTGCCTGGCTGTAATAGATGCTGGCGAGAGTGCTGGGGGATCTAAATGTTTTAAGTTTAGAGTGTCTATCAATTCCTACTTTTCCTCCTTATGCCAACTCTCACCATATGCGATGCCTGGTACTTCTGTGTGTACATGCTAAGTTGTTTCAGTCATGTCCAACCCTGTGCCACCCTAGGGACTGCAGCCCACCAGGCTCCTCTGTCCAAGGGATTCTCCAGGCAAGAATACTGCAGTGGGTTGCCATGCCCTCCTCCAAGGGATCTTCCCAACCTAGGGATCAAACCCACTTCTCTTAAGTCTCCTGCCCTAGCAGGTGGGTTCTTTCCCACTAGCGCCACCTGGGAAGCCCCGGTGCTTCTGTATCCACAGAGTCTTTGTGGGCTTCTGTGGAGTGGATTGACTTCCTTCTAGAGATACCTCACCTCTGCAGCTATACAGGTTTGCTTGTGTAAGTTTTACCACTCTATCACAAGCTTTCAGTCTTCCAAATTGTGTTGAACTCTTCTGTTCTTTAGTATGTCCTTTCCCATATTTTTTGCCCTTTTAAAGTACAGATCTTTTCTGTATTCCTTTTAATGTCAGTTTAGTTGAATTGCAGGAAGAAGCATTTTTAACTAGAATTTAGTCCAGTCAATTCTACTCCCAAATATTTTTCACTTTCTGAGGGAAGCAAAGAAACCTATGTAAAGGCTTGTCTCCTGCCATCCTACCCCATGCCAGGAAATGGGCCTGCCATGAGTGGGAAGTCATGGCGATGGCTTGAATAACTCAATGAAGTAATGAGCCATGCCATGCAAGGCCACCCACGATGGATGGGTCATAGTGAAGAGTTCTGACAAAACACGGTCTGCTGGAGGAAGAAATGGCAAATACCTCCAGTATTCTTGCTGAGAGAACCCCATCAACAGTATGAAAAGGCAAAAAGATATGATACTGGAATATGAGCTCCCCAGGTTGGAAAGTGTCCAGTATGCTACTGGGAAAAAGCAGACGGCAATTAATAATAGCTCCAGAAAGAGTGAAGCAAATGGGCCAAAGCAGCAATGACGCTCAGTTGTAGATATGTCTTGTGGTGAAAGTAAAGTCTGATGCTGTGAAGAACAAAACTGCACAGGAACCTGGAATATTAGTTCTAGGAATCAAGGTAAATTAGACATCGTCAAGCAGAAAATGGCAAGAATGAATATCAGCATCTTAGGAATCAGTGAACTAAAATGGACGGGAATGGGTGCATTTAATTCAGGTAACCATTATATCTACAATTGTGAGCAAGAATCCCTCAGAAGAAAGGGAGTGGCCCTCATAGTCAACAAAGAGTCCAAATATAGTACTGGCGTGTGTAAGGAATATGCTGTGCACAGGCCTGTACTATAATTAACAGGGCTTCTTTCAAAAATAAGAATGACTTTCTCATCACCCCCCAGGTGAAGGGCTGGGAGCAGTAGAAAGTACATCGTGGAAAAACATGTTGAAAACAAGATGTTGAAGTACTGATGTGACTGATGGAAAACCATTAGAGACTGTTCTCATAACCAGAGCCTTGAGGGAGTTGCTGAGAAAGGTCATCACTAGCTGAAGGGCTAAACAGAGTCATGAAAGGCCTGAAGGTTTGACATTGAGGACTGTGCATTGTACATCTTTATCCCTGATCTGAGATTGTAAAAACCAGATATCTCTAGAGCACGTACAAGGAAGTAGATGTTAGCAATAAAAAGCATGCAAGGATTAGGATCTGGGCTTTTGCCTGTGAGCGGCATCAGCCCCCCATCCCCACCTTATTTCTGAGTCTTATTTTTCCTTATTCTTCTGTGGCACCGCTCCCTCAGGTCAGTTCATTGTTAGGCTGGTCCCAACAGGGTGCAATCTCAAAACAGCAGAATGACCTCAATTTGTTTCTAAGATAAACCATTTACTATCATAGTAACCCAAGTCTATGCCCCAGCCACTAATGCCAAAGAAGCCGAAGTTGACCCGTTCAATGAAGAGCTACAAACAATCTAGAACTAACACACACACACAAAAAGATGTCATTTTCATCATAGGGGACTGGAATGCAAAAGTAGGACGTCAAAAGATACATGGAGTAACAGGCAAGTTTGGCTTCATTATACAAAATGAAGCAGGGCAAAGGTTAACAAAGTTTTGTGAAGAAAACACACTGGTCATAGTAAACACCTTCTTCCAACTACACAAGACGACTCTACACATGAATATCACCAGATGGTCAATATTGAAATCAGATTGATTATATTCTTTGCAGCTACAGATTGAGAAGCTCTATACAGTCAACAAAGATTAAAACCTGGAGCTGACTGTGGCTCAGATCATGAGCTCCTTATTGAAAAATTCAGGCTTAAATTGAAGAAAATAGGGAAAACCACTAGGCCATTCAGATATGAACTAAATCAAATCCTTTATGATTATTCAGTGGGGGTGATGAATAGATTCAAGGAATTAAATCTGGTAGGTAGAGTGCCTGAAGAACTATGGATGGAAGCTTGTAACATTGTACAGGAGGCAATGACCAAAACCATCCCAAAGAAGAAGAAATGGAAGAAGGCAAAGTGGTTGTCTGAGGAAGCTTTACAAATAGCTGAAAAAAGAAGAGAAGTGAAAAGCAAAGGAGAAAGGGTAAGATATACCCAACAGAATGCAGAATTCAAGAGAATAGCAAGGAAAGATAAAAAGACCTTCTTAAGTGAACAGTGCAAAGAAATAGAGGAAAACAACAGAATGAAAGAGACTAGCGATATCTTCAAGAAAATTGGAGATATCAAGGGAACATTTCGTGTAAGGATGGGCACGATAAAGAACAGAATGGTAAGGGCCTAACAGAAGCAGAAGATATTAAGACGAGGTGGCAAGAATGCAAGAACTATCCAAATAAGGTCGTAATGACCTGGATAACCACAGTGGTGTGGTCACTCAATTAGAGCCAGACATCCTGGAGCATGAAGTCAAGTGGGCCTTAGGCAGCATTACTATGAACAAAGCTAGTGGAGGTGATGGAATTCCAGTTGAGCTATTTCAAATCCTAAACTACTATACTGTGAAAGTGCTGGACTCAATATGCCAGCAAATCTGGAAAACTCATCAGTGGCCACAGGACTGGAAAAGGTCAGCTTTCATTCCAGTCTCAAAGAAGGGCAATGCCAAAGAATGTTCAAACTACCATACAGTTACACTCATTTCACATGCTAGCAAGGCAATGCTCAAAATCCTTCAAGCTAGGCTTCAGCAGTACATGAAACCAAAACTTCCAGATGTACAGTCTGAATTTATAAAAGGCAGAGGAACCAGAGATCAAATTGCCAACATTTGTTGTATCATAGAGAAAGCAAGGGAATTCCAGAAAAACATCTACTTCTGCTTCATTGACTATGTTAAAGCCTTTGACAGTGTGGCTTGCAACAAACTGTAGAAAATTCTTATAGAGATGAGAGTATCAGACCACCTTACCTGTCTCCTGAGAAAGCTGCATGTGGGTCAAGAAGCAACAGTTAGAACTGAACATGGAACAAAGGACTGGTTCAAAATTGGGAAAGAAGTATGACAAAGATGTATATTGTTACCTTGCTTAACAGGGTAACTGTTTATGCAGAGTACATCAAATGCCAGGCTGGATGAATCCCAAACTGGAATCAAGCTTTCTAGGAGAAATATCAACAACCTCAGATATGCAGATGATACCAAATTAATGGCAGAAAGCAAAAAGGAACTAAAGAGCTTTTTGATAAGGGTGAAATAGAAGAGTGAAAAAGTTGGCTTAAAACTCAACATTCAGAAGACTAAGATCATGGCATCCAGTCCCATCACTTCATGACAAATCGAAGGGGAACAAGTGGAAGCAGTGACAGATTTTATTTTGCTGGGCTCCAAAATCACTGCAGATGGTGACTGCAGCCATGAAAGTAAAAGACACTTGCTCCTTGAAAGGAAAGCTATGACAAACCTAGATAGCATGTTAAAAAGCAGAGATCACTTTGCCGACCAAGGTCCATCTAGTCAAAGCTATGGTTTTTCTGGTAGTTATGTATGGATGTGAGAGGTGGACCATAAAAAAGGCTGAGTGCTGAGGAATTGATGCTTTCAATTTGTGGTGCTAGAGAAGACTCTTGAGAGTCCCCTGTCCAGCAAGGCAATCAAACCAGACAATCCTAAAGGAAATCAACCCTGACTGAAACTGAAGCTCCAATACATTGGCCACCTTGTATGAAGAGCTGATTCATTAGAAAAGACCCTGATGCTGGAAAAGATTGAAGGCAGGAAGAGAAGATGGTGACAGAGGATGAGATGGTTAGATAGCAAACTCTGGAAAATAGTGAAGGACAGGGGAGCCTGGTGTACTGTAGTCCGTGGGGCCGCTACTAGTTGGACGTGCTCTGTCCATGCTTCCCTTCACAAGCACCCCACCCCTGCTGCTGCTGCTGCTAAGCCGCTTCAGTCGTGTCCGACTCTGTGTGACCCGATAGACAGCAGCCCACCAGGCTCCCCCATCCCTGGGATTCTCCAGGCAAGAACACTGGAGTGGGTTGCCATTTACTTCTCCAGTGCATGAAAGTGAAAAGTGAAAGTGAAGTCACTCAGTCGTGTCCGACTCCTAGCGACCCCGTGGACTGCAGCCCGCCAGGCTCCTCCGTCCATGGGATTTTCCAGGCAAGAGTACTGGAGTGGGGTGCCATTGCCTTCTCCAGTAAATAAGAGAACCAGAATTTACACATAGGCTGTCTGACCCCAAAGATAGTATTGCTATAGAGTGACTCCTTGCCTACTCTTATGTTAAGAACTAGGATGTGAGCTGTAAGAGCAAAGATACCCAGTTTCAGAAACAGAGAAAGTACAAGTCAGGCAGAGATGCAGAGCAAGAGTTACATAGTGAGTTTTGTTTGAGTTTGTGTGATAACCAGCAAAGAAAATCCAATATATCTTTCAAACAGTTCTCTTTAGACACATAGTTAGGGTGCTTTTAATTATTTATTTATTTTTGGTTGTGCTGGGCTTTCGTTGTATGCACTGGCTTTCTCTAGTTGCAGGGAGCAGGGGTGACTCTTCGTTGCAGCGCGCAGGCTTCTCATTGCACTCACTTCTCTTGTTGTGGAGCAAAGCTCTAGACACACAGGCTTCAGTAGTTGTGGCTCACAAATTAATTGTTCCATGGCATGTGGGATCTTCCCAAAGCAGGGCTTGAACCCATGTCCCCTGCATTTGCAAGTGGACCCCTATCCACTGTACCACCAGTGAAGTACTGCTGCTGCTAAGTCACTTCAGTCGTGTCCGACTCTGTGCGATCCCATAGATGGCAGCCCACTAGGCTCCCCCATCCCTGGGATTCTCCAGGCAAGAACACTGGAGTGGGTTGCCATTTCCTAGGGGGCTTTAAAAATGCTCTTTTTTAGTATAAAGAACACTGAGGAGGGAGAAGGGCTCTTTAAGGAGACAAACAGAATTATGACTCATTCTTACTCTTCCTGGGGCACATTGTTCCACTTATTGCCTGTTAGCTGGGTATGAACAAGCTGTTGAAATCTCACACTATTTGCATCATTCTTTGACTCTTGATTTTTTTTCCCCAAAAAACTTATGAGACTTTCCCCCCATTATAAAAGTGATACAAAGTTATATTTGGAGTAGTAGGGAGGTAAATCAGAGAAGGCAATGGCACCCCACTCCAGTACTCTTGCCTGGAAAATCCCATGGACGGAGGAGCCTGGCAGGCTGCAGTCCATGGGGTCGCTAAGAGTCGGACACGACTGAGCAACTTCACTTTCACTTTTCACTTTCATGCACTGGAGAAGGAAATGGCAACCCACTCCAGTGTTCTTGCCTGGAGAATCCCAGGGATGGGGAAGCCTGGTGGGCTGCCGTCTATGGGGTCTCACAGAGTTGGACACGCCTGAAGCAACTTAGCAGCAGCAGCAGGGAGGTAAATAAGTAAACAAACAAATATTTTAAGCTGTAAGGTAAAAAGAAGTCAACCCTCAGTCTCATTGTCTCAAAGGCAACTATTCTTTACATTTAGCATATTTTTCCATATCTTCTATGAGTCATTTTTTAAAATTTATTTGAAATCGTACTACTTATGCAATCCTTCTCACTGTGTGGTAGCCAAGTGCTTTGAATGGGACTGATACTACCTCCCAAGTCTAAGAGTGGTCCCTGATTGGTATAATTCAATAACAGTATCCTAGACTCCTTACCACACTAATTGGTTCAGAAACATCACAAGATCCCAGATAGGCCTGCTGATGTGAATGAGGAAACAGATTCTGTGGTAATGACCTTGCTACCATGAAGGAGGCCACCTTGAAAATAAAGTCAATCAAAGAGGGCAGAGCTTCATTATGTTATACACCTGAAACTAGCATACTATTGTAAGTCAACTATATTTCAACTTTAAAAAGAGGGTAGAACTGAGAGAATTATACCACCTAGTCCAGACAAGTATCGAACTTATCCCCTTTCTATCAGAAGCAGAAGTGTGCATTCACTGCTTCAGTTCTCTTAAAGTTGTTACACAAAAGTTAAAGCTTGTCTCACGGATTCTGATATTTTTCACTTCCAAGAGTCATTCATTAGAAACAGGAGCCTACACATCTTATAGGCTCAACTGCTTTATTTTATCAAGTAAGACAAACTTTATTAACCTAGAAACTAAAACACATTTATTGTTAGGAATTGCTCATGAGTACATTTATGAAAAGATAAAGACTTTGGGCTGCAAGTGACAGAAAACCAGGGCAATGTAAGTTACGTACAAAAGAAAATCTATTGGCTCACATAATTTGAAAGTTCAAGAGTTGGATATCACAAATGGGGATGACTGGGGAGGGAAGGTGTCAAAATTGTCATTTTATGACCTAGACTGGAATCTGAGTACTCTATCTCCTGGGCATTGCGATTAGGTCAGTGATGGTCATTTGATGGAATCAGCACTTTGCCGGAATTTTTTTCCTAACTTATCAAGAAATACATTTCCATATCCAGTGAAAATATTCTTCAGGCATGGGTATAAAATAAAGACATTATTAGAAAAGGAAAAGCAAAAGAATTTGTTACCAACAGACACACTAAAGGAAGTTCATCAGAAGGAAGCTGGAACATCCAAGAACGAAGAACAGAAATGGTAAATATTTGGGTAAACATAATAGACTATTCTTCTCCTTTTGAGTTCTTTAAAAATATTTGATATTTGACAAAGAAATTATAACACTATCTGATGGTTTATAATTCTAATACATGAAGCAACTATAACAAATAGTGGGAAGAGGACAAAAGGATTTATATGGTAATAATATTTCTACATTCCACCTGAAGTGGTAAAACATTGATTCTAAGTAGGCTATGAAAAGTTACTTATGTTTACTGTAAACACAAAGTGATCATTAAAGAGATACATAAAAAGAGATACGTCATAAACGCAATTGATAAAATGCAGTACTAAAAAATGTTCGAATTAGTCAAATAAGGCAGGAAAGGGGAACAAAGGGAACAGAGGAAGTAATAAAATGGTATACCTGATTACTATGTAACTGGATTAGGAAGGCCAGAGTAACTGTTGAAGAAACTTTAGTTACCAGTCTAGTATTCTAGTGAGTTTAACTGTAGAGTATATTTATGGACCAAAGCAGCAGAGGAGTCCCTTTTGACTTGGACGTCACATTTGCAAACGGCCTCATATTTAGCCGTTTGCTATCATCTCAGAAGTATGTTCAAAGACAGGATTGCAGTAAATTCACCATGGAACTTTAAAAATATTTTACAATCCTATTATGACTTGAGGAATAGCACAAGTGTTTGATTCTATACTATTATAGTGTTGAAATTTAATTTTTTAAGTAGCATTTACAATAGCCATGATTTTTGCCACACCGTTTTGAGATTATTTTAATGCTAACATAGTATTGGCTCCTCAAAACGGAAGAAACCTGAACACCTTTCTCTTACTTCTGGGGATAATTCCTTTTTATCGGGAATTTACTCTGTACCTGGTATTTTTACTAAGTACCACTGCCTTGCTAATCTTCACAAGTTTACGATGCAAACACTAAAATTATCCCCGCTTCTAGGACGAAAGTGAAAGTCGCGTCCGACTCCTTGCAACCATCGAATTCTCTAGGCCAGAATACTGGAGTTGGTAGCCTTTCCCTTCTCCAGGGGATCTTCCCAACCCAAGAATCGAACCGGGATCTCCTGCATTGCAAGCGGATGTCTAGGACGAAGACACTGGGATTTACACAAATTGCCTATAGAGCCGTCACTCAAATTCAAGAAACCTAAACGCCCCTCCTGCCGCCGCCACGCCCACCGGCTTTCCAGTCCCAAGGTCGCCTTTTCAAGGGGGTGAGCCTGGCCGGATGCACTGCGCAAGCTCGGCCGCAGCGCACGACGGGAAAGGGGCGGGGCCTACGAGACCGTTTTGCGTCGAAACTGCTTTTAGAAACCTCGCGTGGCGGGCGTTCCTGAAAGAAGTTGGGAAGCCTCCTTAAGCGGTTGTGGCGTCGATCTTTATTCATGTGCTTTACCAGAGGCGAGCGGAGAGTTTCACCAGTCAGAGGGAAGATGAAGTGTCCGGGAGAGCCGGGGTTCTAGGAACCCAGCCTTGCCTGTGGATGCCGCCCTGTGGGGGTCGAGAATTCAGGGTCAGTCCCCCTGGCTAGTGTTTGTCGTCTCCTTTAACTTTGTCCTCAGAGTCGGGGCGTCTTTGCCAAGACTTTCCGCGTTTCTCGCCGCCTACTACCGCTGCGCCGTAACTGCTTTTCAGCCTTGGGTGTCTCTCTGCGGCCTCCGTTTCTGAAACGTTTCATTAGATCACACCTGTGGCTCTATCTACCTCGTTAAGGCAATTACTTTTTCAAACTTAAAAAATCTTGACACTCCTTTTGCAAATAGAATTGTACACGGGATGTTTGCCAAGAGAGAGTTTCAAATTATAAGAATTTCGTAATTAATTCGGATTTGAAATTGGAATTAGATGAAGGTGCAGTCTTCATCATTTTATTGCAGTATTTTGCTCTAGTGTACAAGATTGAAAGTAACTTGGTTTTATGGATGGTTACATTTTGAACTTTCTCAGGTTGCAGTCTGATACTTTTCAATTAAACTGAACCGAAAGCTCAAAAGTCGGTAAGTGGAGAGTTCTCTAAGGGTTGAATCATTAATAACATCTGACGATTGCTTGTATTTCTCATCACAATTATATGACAAGACGCCCCCAAAATATATAACACGAAATATATTACAGTTAGTCCTGATGGAATCAGGACTCAGCACTTTGCCCAACTAAAGTCTTAGTCTTAAATCAAGAGTGTTACTCAGAGGAGTAGACTCCTTTGCTAAATAGTGAATTTACTTCTAGGATTTTCTGTGAGTGGATATATACAGTTCAGAACCCAAAAAGGATAGGTCCAAAGCTGTAATCTTCCTTACTAGTGATACATCAACTGTGTTCACCTGGATGGAAAAATTATTTTCTATAGGTCTCTGTAATTTAGCACAAATTAAAGCTTTGGAAGTCTCCAAAATACCTAACATTTAATGTGTAACACAGCTGAGTGTATCTTAGGATTTTATTAGGTTTATTTTATTAGGTTTTTTTTTTTTTAAGTAAATTTTTACTTAAGAAAAGAACTATGAATGAAATGGTTGCTGAACCCCAAAAGCTTAAGCACAAAGTTTTTATATTCAAGTACTTTCCTGATATGATTCAAATCTACTCTTCTAACCTTATTTCCTTCCTCTGGCACTCTTGCATTTTATCTCCAACCGTATCTTCTTATAGCATAGTTGAGTTAAGGAGACCAGAATTTTGGGTTGCCTAAGTAGTTGAATGGGAAATAGATGGGGAAACAGTGGAAACAGTGTCAGACTTTATTTTTTGGGGCTCCAAAATCACTACAGATGGTGACTGCAGCCATGAAATTAAAAGACGCTTACTTCTTGGAAGGAAAGTTATGACCAACCTAGATAGCATATTCAAAAGCAGAGACATTACTTTGCCAACAAAGGTCCGGCTAGTCAAGGCTATGGTTTTTCCTGTGGTCATGTATGGATGTGAGAGTTGGACTGTGAAGAAAGCTGAGCGCCGAAGAATTGATGCTTTTGAACTGTGGTGTTGGAGAAGACTCTTGAGAGTCCCTTGGACTGCAAGGAGATCCAGCCAGTCCATTCTGAAGGAGATCAGCCCTGGGATTTCTTTGGAAGGAATGATGCTAAGGCTGAAACTCCAGTACTCTGGCCACCTCATGAGAAGAGTTGACTCATTGGAAAAGACTCTGATGCTGGGAGGGAATGGGGGCAGCAGGAGAAGGGGATGACAGAGGATGAGGTGGCTGGATGGCATCACTGACTCGATGGACGTGGAGTCTCAGTGAACTCCGGGAGTTGGTGATGGACAGGGAGGCCTGGCATGCTGCGATTCATGGGGTCGCCAAGAGTCAGACACGACTGAGCGACTGATCTGATCTGATCTGATCTGAAGTAGTTGAAACTCAAGTGGTACAATCTTGGAGGAGAGAACCTCTGAGGCATAAGCCCTCCAAATTTGCAGACAAATATTCCCCTCCTCCACTTTTTGGGCTTCCCTAGTAGCTCAGATGGTAAAGAATCTGCCTGCAATGCAGGAGATGTGAGTTCAGTCCCTGGGTCAGGAACATCCCCTGGAGAAAGGAATGCCTACCCACTCCAGTACTCTTGCCTGGAGAATTCCATGGACAGAACATGGGGTCGCAAAGAGTTGGACAGGACTGAGCGATTAACACTTTCACTTTCCACTTTTTAGCTAACTCCTGAACTGCACATCTACAAAGCAAGACTCAAAAAAACCTAGGAGAAAACAGCAGTTGGGAGGATAAACACCTAAAAGTAGATTATAGTAGCTTTGCAAAGTTAGGAGCAATTGAAGTTTAAGTAGAGGGGACTTGGTAAACGTGGACTTTCAGTTGAGATTCCTGCAGGTGGGGTGGGGGGTGGGGAGAGGGGGGCGCCAAACCCTAGAAGTAAAGGTCACAATTCCTAAGAGATAAGACTGCTTTATCCTGGAAAGTGTCCTCAGGGGTAGTCTTAATTTTATAATTATTGCCAGTGGCAGGGTTTTAGCATGCTAGAAGCTATTCTGATAGGCCTCAATTTATCTTGTCTAAGCATATCTTAGTTTTAGTTCTCTCCAGTAATGGCAACCCACTCCAGTACTCTTGCCTGGCCAATCCCATAAACAGAGGAGCCTGGTAGGCTGCAGTCCATGGGGTCGCTAAGAATTGGACACGACAGAGCGACTTCACTCAAACTTTTCACTTTAATGCATTGGAGAAGGAAATGGCAACCCACGCCAGTGTTCTTGCCTGGAGAATCCCAGGGACGGCGGAGCCTGGTGGGCTGCCATCTATGGAGTCGCACAGACTCCATATGGACACGACTGAAGCCACTTAGCAGCAGCAAGCAGCAGCAGCAGAGCTGAGTTGGTTTAGAAGCTGAGTAGAATTTGAATAGGCAAAAATGACTTTGCAAGTAGGAGAAGAGTGAGAGCAGAAGTATAGTGGGGAAGAATGAAAAGATTAAAGTGACTCAGTTTGAAGCATCAGGTTTGATGAAGTTTATATCTTAAGGAAAGAAAAAAATTTAAGCATAGAATTATCTTCTGTGTCCCTTTGGGCCTCCTCTCTCCCCCTTTAGTGTGTAGTGTTCATCTGCATTATACATTAACCAGACCACCCCCAAAATGGGAATGCCTTCAGGCATTTATTATTATAATGCCAATATATATAATGGCCAGTAATATTATAATGCCGATTATTTTTCCTCCCTCTAGCAATGGAATTTCCTAAAAGATTAGTGTTCTTTCCAAGCTCAGTGAGGAGTCATGGTGACTTACTGCTCACTTTCTACATGCTTATCTAGACTTTGTATCTTTGATGACCTTTATGTAAAGTGTCAGTGTGTTATTTTGACATATGATCCTTTGTCTTGAAAATGAATGTGATGGTGCCTTCATCTCCTAACAGATGAAACCCTCCCCAGCGCTTTCTGAAAGACTTCCCAGTTTATACTCCAGTTGGCTCAAATAAAATCCTCTCTCTTAGACTGACAGTTGTTTAATTTTTCATCAACAGGTTTTATATATGCAGTATTGTTATTTCCAGGAGGGAAGTGTATACATTTCCTCTGGAGGTCTGTTTATGTATTTGGAAGTAACTTCTAATAGCTTGCAAATTCTTTGCAGTCTCATGGGTTTTTCTTTGTTTCATTGAAGTTGACACAGTATTGTGTTAATTTCAGGTGTATACCAGAGTGATTCAGTTATATATTTATAATATATATATATACAAACACATATATTTCCATAACATATTATTTTCCATTATAGATTATTATAAGATATTGGCTGTATGAATGTTTACTGTGCTATATATAAAGTAAATCCTTGTTTTATGTATGAAAGAAAGTGTTAGTCACTCAATTGTGTCCAACTCTTTGTGACCCCATTGACTGTAACCTGCCAGGCTCCTCTGTTCATGGGATTCTCCAGGCAAGAATACTGGAGTGGGTTGCCATTTCCTTCTCCAGGGGATCTTCCTAACCCATGGATCAAACCCAGGTCTCCTGCATTGCAGGCAGATTCTTTACTATTCTAGCCACCAGGGAAGCCTGTTTTATGTATAGAGGTTTGTATTTGTTAATCTCATCCTCCTAATTTATCCCTCCTTCCCCTCTTTCACTTTTAGTAACCTGTTAAGCTTATTTTCTGTGCCTATGAGTTTGTTTCTATTTTGTGTATAGACTATTTGTATTATTTTTTAGATTCCACTTATAAGTGATATATTTGTCTTGTCTAACTAGATCACACCATCGTGATTATCTTGGTCATGAAGAACTTTTTTGTACAGTTGTTCTGTGTATTCTTGCCACCTCTTCTTAATATCTTCTGTTTCTGTTAGGTTCATACCATTTCTGTCCTTTATGGAGCCCATCTTTGCATGAAATGTTCCCTTGGTATCTCTAATTTTCTTGAAGAGATCGCTAGTCTTTCCCATTCTATTGTTTCCTCTATTTCTTTGCATTGATCACAGAGGAAGGTTTTCTTATCTTTCCTTGCTATTCTTTGGAATTCTGCATCGAGATGCTTATATCTTTCCTTTTCTCCTTTGCTTTTCACTTTTCTTCTTTTCACAGCTATTTACAAGGCCTCCCCAGAGAGCCATTTTGCTTGTTTGCATTTCTTTTCCATGGGGATGGTCTTGATCCCTGTCTGCCATACAGTGTCATGAACCTCCGTCCATAGTTCATTAGGCACTCTATCTATCAGATCTAGTCCCTTAAATCTATTTCTCACTTCTACTGTATAAGGGATTTGATTTAGGTCATACCTGAATGGCCTAGTGATTTTCCCCACTTTCTTCAATTTAAATCTGAATTTGGCAATAAGGAGTTCATGATCTGAGCCACAGTCAGGTCCCTGTCTTGTTTTTGCTGACTGTATAGAGCTTCTTCATCTTTGGCTGCAAAGAATATTATCAGTCTAACTTCAGTGTTGACCATCTGGTGATGTCCATGTGTAGAGTCTTCTCTTGTGTTGTTGGAAGAGGGTGTTTGCTATGACCAGTATGTTCTCTTGGCAGAACTCTACTAGCCTTTGCCCTGCTTCATTCTGTATTCCAAGGCCAAATTTGCCTGTTATCCCAGGTGTTTCTTGACTTCCTACTTTTGCATTCCAGTCCCCTATAATGAAAAGGACATCTTTTTTGGGTGTTAATTCTAAAAGGTCTTGTAGGTCTTCATAGAGCTATTTTAAATCCTGAAAAATGATGCTGTGAAAGTGCTGCATTCAATATGCCAGAAAATTTGGAAAACTCAGTAGTGGCCACAGGACTGGAAAAGGTCAGTTTTCATTCCAGTCCCAAAGAAAGGCAATGCCAGAGAATGCTCAAACTACCGTACAATTGCACTCATCTCACCCGCTAGTGAAGTAATGCTCAAAATTCTGTAAGCCAGGCTTCAGCAATATGTGAACTGTGAACTTCCAGATGTTCAAGCTGGTTTTAGAAAAGGCAGAGGAACCAGAGATCAAATTGCCAACATCTGCTGGAACATCGAAAAAGCAAGAGAGTTCCAGAAAAACATCTATTTCTGCTTTACTGACTATGCCAAAGCCTTTGACTGTGTGGATCACAATAAACTGGAAAATTCTGAAAGAGATGGGAATACCAGACTAACCTGACCTGCCTCTTGAGAAACTTGTATGCAGGTCAGGAGGCAACAGTTAGAACCAGACATGGAACAACAGACTGGTTCCAAATAGGAAAAGGAGTACATCAAGGCTGTGTATTGTCACCCTGTTTATTTAACTTATATGCAGAGTACATCATGAGAAACGCTGGACTGGAAGAAGCACAAGCTGGAATCAAGATTGCCAGGAGAAATATCAATAACCTCAGATATGCAGATGACACCACCCTTATGAAAGAAAGTGAAGAGGAACTAAAAAGCCTCTTGATGAAAGTGAAAGAGGAGAGTGAAAAAGTTGGCTTAAAGCGCAACATTCAGAAAACGAAGATCATGGCATCCGGTCCCATCACTTCATGGCAAATAGATGGGGATACAGTGGAAACAATGTCAGACTTTATTTTTCTGGGCTCCAAAATCACTACAGATGGTGACTGCAGCCATGAAATTAAAAGACGCTTACTCCTTGGAAGGAAAGTTACGACCAACCTAGATAGCATATTCAAAAGCAGAGACATTACTTTGCCAACAAAGGTCCATCTAGTCAAGGCTCTGGTTTTTCCAGTGGTCATGTGTGGATGTGAGAGTTGGACTGTGAAGAAAGCTGAGCGCCGAAGAATTGATGCTTTTGAACTGTGGTGTTGGAGAAGACTCTTGCGAGTCCCTTGGCCTGCTAGGAGATCCAACCAGTCCATTCTAAAGAGATGAGTCCTTTAGAAGGAATGATGCTAAAGCTGAAACTCCAGTACTTTGGCCACCTCATGTGAAGGGTTGACTCGTTGGAAAAGACTCTGATGCTGGGAAAGATTGGGGGCAGGAGGAGAAGGGGATGACAGAGGATGAGATGGCTGGATGGCATCACCAACTTGATGGAAATGAGTTTGAGTGAACTCTGGGAGTTGGTGAAGGACAGGGAGGCCTGGCATGCTGCAATTCACGGGGTCGCAAAGAGTCGGACACGACTGAACGACTGACCTGACTTGATTGACCATCTGTGTGACTTCTTCAGAGAAATGGCTGTCTTCTGCCCATTTTTTAATTGGGTTATTTGGTGTTTTTTGATATTGAATTGTATGAGCTGTTTGTATATTTTGGAAATTAAGCCATCTGCAAATATTTGCTGTCATTCTGTATGTTTTCTTTTTGTTTTATTGATTATTCCCTTTGTTGTTCAAAAGTTTTTTAGTTTGATTAGGTCCCATTTATTTATTTTTGCTTTTTTTTTGCCTTGGGAGACTGATCTAAGAAAATATTGCTATGATTTATGTCCAAAATATTTTGCTTGTGTTCCCTTCTAGGAGTTTTATGGCGTCTTATAATTGGGTCTTTAAACCATTTTGAGTTTACTTTTGTACATGGAGTGAGGGAGTGTTCTAATTTCACTTATTAACATATAGCCGTCCAGCTTTCCTAACACCACTCGCTGAAAAGACTGTCTTTTCTCCACTGTGTTTTCTCACCTCATTTGTCATAGATTAATTGACCATGTGTGTGGGGGGTTATTCTGTTCCACTGAGCTATGTGTATGTTTTTGTGCCAGTACCATGCTGTTTTGATCACTGTAGCTTTGTAATGTAGTCCAAAGTCTGGAAGTATTATGTTTCCAATGTTGTTCTTTTGTGTTTATGGTTCTGTATAAATTTTAAGATTATTTGTTCTAGTTCTGTGAAAAGTATCATGGGTATTTTCATAGGGATTACATGAAATTTATAGTTTGCTTTAGGTAGTATGGACATTTTAACAGTATTCTTCAAATCTAAGGTCATGAGATATCCTTCCATTTCTTTGAATCATATTTAGTTTCTTTTATCAATGTTATGTAGTTTTCAGTGTATAGGTCTTTCACTTCCTTGATTAAATTTATTTCTTAGAGTTTTGTGAAGGGGTTGACATCATATCAAATGGGATTTTTTTTTTACTCTTTTTTTTTTTTTTTTTTTTGTAATTTTATTTATTTATTTATTTTTAACTTTTGGCAGCCCTGGGTTTCGGCTGCTGCACCCAGAGCTTCTCTAGCTGAGGTAGGCGGGGTCTGCCCTTTTGCTGCGGTGCATAGCCTCTTCTCTTTTTGCGGCACACAGGCACAGTAGTTGCAGCTCATGGGCCCCATTGCTCCTTGGCATGTGGAATCTTCCTGGACCAGGGATTGAACCCATGTCCCCTGCATTGGCAGGCGGATTCTTATCTGTTACACCACCACGGAAGTCCTTTTTACTCTCTTTCTGATCCTCATGTTTTCTTTTAAAAATAATGTGAGTTTTCTGCTTCATAATCTGTCCCTCTTTGGTTTAAATTAAAATTTGTTTAATTAACTAGCAGGAAGATGTTCCACATTTATTCTGTGACTATTAATAGTCTCCAGTGTATATGTGGTTTAGCTCCAGTTTGGGAAGATGGATGGGATTATGTTAAAAAGAGGTCTCTAGGACTTGTTACTCCTTTGTTCATCTTATTGAGAAAGGAAGTAGTAATGAATTTGTTGTTCATGTATGTCTATTGCTTTTTGTTTTTTTAGTAGCTAAAGAAGTGTTATGTACCATTTTCTTCTGTCTCAAATATATTTTGATTAGTTACATTTTCAAGGTACTTTCTATTCTTTGCCTGTGTGATGACTGACATGTTTGAAGGAATTCCTCGATATTCTATTTTTAATTGATCTTTAAAGTTAATATAGCATATTTACTTTCAAGTGAAGGGTATCTACAATCTAGTAGTTAATTTCCAGCGAGTTTTACTCTACTGATTGTATATAATGCTCAAATGGACTGAGCAGAGGCTGTATGAGTTTTTATTGCACCGTGAGGCCTTATTTAATTTTCTGCCTAGAGATAGGAGATTACAGTAAAAGCTGAGTTAAAGATCAGGGTGAGGTTGGTGGTTGAGTTCCAACCTCAGAAATAAAAGACAGTGACAGAACTTGGGGATTTTCAACATACTAACTCAGTATAAAACCGTAGACCTGGAATTATTCCAGTAAGAGCTTTAACTTAACCTTATCTGTTTTACTTATCTCCTGCCCTTGTAATCATTATTTGTAAAGCAAAGAGTTTCCTTTTCTCATGGAGGTGGTATAAGAAAAAGAATCCAGGAGACTTGTCCTCTGCAGTGAAGGTTAGGAAGGGAAAGAGTTCCAGAGGATTTAGAATTGGAGGTGGCAGCTGCAAGAAAAATGGAAAATAGGCCAAGAACCGTCTGCCAACGCAGGAGATGCAGGTTCAAAAAGAGAGACACAGGTTCGATGCCTGGGTCAGGAAGATCCTTTGGTGGAGGGCATGGCGACCCACTCCAGTATTCTTGCCTGGAGAATCCCATGGACAGGGGAGCCTGGCAGGCTACAGTCTTTAGAGTGGCGAAGAGTTGGACATGACTGAAGCTACTTAGCATGCAAGGAAAAGAGAATGCAAGGAACCAGTCTGTCCTTGAAAATAGAGGCCTTGGGACTGAACAATCGTTACCTGAAAACTGGGTTTACCTCTTGGTGGTTGTCAAGCCAATAGACACAACCATGCCAAATACTGGGAGAAGGAAATATTTGTCATTATTTACTTCCCTGGTGGCTCAGTGGTAAAGAATCCACCTGCTAGTGCAGGAGATGGAAGTTCGGTCCCTGGGTTGGGAAGATCCCCTTGAGAAGGAAATGGCAACCCACTCCAGCATTCTTGCCTGGGAAATCCCATGGACAGAAAAGCCCGGCAGGCTATAGTCCATGGGATAGCAAAGAATCAGACGAGACTGAGCACATATACATGTAGCAAGTAAGGAGAACACTGGGGAGCTTACCCAAAGCATTGTCTCCCCAACAGCAAAACTGGGAAAGTTTTAAACTAAAGTGAAAGAAAGAAAGTGAAGTCACTCAGTCGTGACAGACTCTTTGTGACCCCACGGACTGTAGCCTACCAGCCTCCTCCGTCCATGGAATTTTCCAGGCAAGACTACTGGAGTGGGTTGCCATTTCCTTCTTCTTTAAGCGTACTTGCATATTCACGAAGGGGCTTGAACAGAGAAGAATTCAGCATAGCATTGGAACAAAGGTCAACAGAGCCCAAGGTTTAGTTGATTGAAGTCTGGAGGGTCAACATCATCTTCCCACCCTCCAGCTGGAAGGGAGCCTTAGTTCCTGTGGACCTCAAAGGTATTCCCTTGAGGAACCAGGGCCCTGCCCCCCACGGCAGCAGTGTTGTTTCTTGACTGCTCCTCCCTTGTTTCAGCATTCCCTCATGTGGCACTTGTGGTAAAGAACCCGCCTGCCAGTGCAGGAGACATAAGAGATGTGGGTTTGATCCTTGGGTTGGGAAGATCCCCTGGAGAAGGGCATGGCAACCCACTCCAGTATCCTTTCCTGGGAAGTCCCATGGACAGAGAAGCCTGGCGGGATACAGTCAGTAGGGTCACAGAGTAATACACAACTGAAGTGACTTAGCACTAGTGTTAGATTATCTGGTTCAACTCATTCATTTTGGACTTCCCTGGTGGCTCAAACGGTAAAGAATCTGGGGACCTGGGTTCGATCCCTAGGTCGGGAAGCTACCCTGAAGGAGGCAGTGGGTACCACTCCAGTGTTCTTCCCTAGAGAATTCCAGAGACAGAGGAGCCTGGCAAGCTACAGTCCATGGAGTTGCAAAGAGTCAGACATGACTGAGCAGCTGCCACCACCACGAGCAAGATCATTAATTACTAAGACCTGCTGAAGGGCAAGCGTTGAAGCCAGGCTTAGATCACAAAATGGTTTAGGCCAAAATGGTTCTCTTACATCAAGAAAGCCATATGTGATTCTATTTCTCCAGGGACTCTAATCTGCTTTGCATAATCAAAAGGCTCCTGTAGTTAGTTCCTCAAAAGTTATAAAATGGGAGTTCTTTTTTAAGCTAAATGCACGCAGTCTTTTATATTTTGATTTTGGATATTAGCTACTGTTAAAAAAAAAATTCAACCCAGTAAATTTGAAGATCTAATCAGTATCATTCAGAAATCTGACAATATGCCATCTAGTGAATAGCAGGATATTCAAGGAGCTGTACAAGATGGAAGGTTTTATAGGCAGAAAGAAGGTAGGATAAGGAAGCTAAAAGAGTAGACTATTTCAGACAGTGTTTTGGGCAGATTACCTCATTAGTGCTGACCAAGAAATTAACTGACTGGCTTAAAATTTCACTATTTGGAGAGTCTGAAACTACAGTTCAGTTAGGTATTAGTCTTGATGGGACTTAGCACAAATAAGTCCATCTTGGGCTTGTTGTTTCTTCTTAATACTATTTACCAAAAAGGAATTGATGGGAGGTGGAGGAGGCATTAAGTATAATGAGAAAATAGATTCAAGACAATCATTTGATCCAATTTGGTGATGAGATGTGAGACTTTGGGAGAAGAGGAATTTATGGCTATCCCTAGATTTTTGGCCTGGAAAATTGGGTATATACATACCATAAAGCCATTTCCCAAGAAAGACGACATGTATAAGGCAGGCTTCTGGGGATAATACGAGAATTAAGTGTTTTGTGTTCTTTGGCTGTGATGGGTCTTCATTGCTTCATGCAGGCTTTCTCCAGTAGAAGAAGGGGCGCTACTCTCTGTTGTGCGTGCAGGGATTCTCATGCCTCCGGGGCTGCTCCTGCTGCAGCATGCAGGCTTCCTAGTTGCCCCTCATGGGCTTAGTAGTCATGGCACACAGACTTAGTTGCTCCTCAGCATGTGGAATCTTCCTGGACCAGGGGTCAAACTGGTGTCCCTTGCATTACAAGGCAGATTTCTTAACCACTGATCCACCAGGGAAGCCCAGGAATATAGTTTTAAGTCTCTTGAATTTGAGGAATGCCTGGAACATTTAAGTGGAGATATTTAATAGGTAGTTAGTTACCTGGGCTAGAGCTCAGGCATATAGATGGAAAAGAGCATATAGATGATGCTTGAATCCCAGATTGTGCCCATGAGCAAGTGAAAAGAGTCCTGAGGAATTGTGCTTAGAGGAACATAGATATTTAGAAGCAGGTGAAGTAAATGAGAAAAAGACTGGCAAAGAGGTTGGAGGAGAAATAGGTCTTGGAGTTACAAGAGTCAAGGAAGGAGAGAATTTCAAAGACAAGAGGAGAATTGGTCAGAGGGAAGGCAGTAGCTTTAGAAACTGGATTTTTTTTTTTTTTTTAATGTATTTAAATGCTTCTGTGAAAGGAACCAGGAGACACAGGTTTGATCCCTAGGTTGGGAAGATCCCCTGGAGGAGGAAATGGTAACCCACTCCAGTATTCTTGCCTGGGAAATCCTATGGACAGAGGAGCCTAGCGGGCTGCAGTCCATGGGATCACAAAGAGTCGGACATGACTGAAATGACTGAGCATGAAAGGAACCAGTAATCAGGGGAAGGGGCCCCTGAGGGAATAAAAGTAGAGAAGACTAGTCTTTATGCCAGAAGAAGGCATAGAGTTTATTTACTGGAAGTGGAAAAAGCAAAGCTATACTGCAGAGTAATGAATGAAGGAAAGGCACTGTGAAAGAACCTTTTGTGCCTCCAGAAAATTACTATATTTGAAGGAACTTTTAAAAATCAGACTCTTCATCAGCTCCTAATTTATTTTAGGAAACTGTTTCCCAAGGAAAAAACCCATTAGTTTGGAACTAGAGGATTTCTTTGCATCAGATACTAAGATGAAAGAATCACCAACAAATGGTGACTGTGACAAGGCAGCGGTGACACAAGTTAAGAGGCCAGAGGAAATTAAGGTGGAACCCGACAATACTCAGGTAGATATTTCACCGTATTTTCTGTTTCCAGGGTAGCACTTAATTATAAATTTTAGTATGCAGATGCTAGTTTATTGGTTGAAAATCTTAATTCCTTCCCCAGAGCAGTTGACCAAGTAATGTAGAATGTGTGGTTAAGTGCCATAATAAGCATGTGCAAGAATGTGAGAGAAAGATGGACTGTTTGGATGTGGGTATTGGGTTTAATAAAAAAAAAGATTGCTTAGGGTATTATGGGTCTGTCTGAGGTTAGCACATACTTGTTTTCATTTTTCTTAACTTGAAACAATACAAATAACTAGTTATATGCTTTTGTGCTACTATCTCTATTAAGTAATAGAATTATTTAGTACATTTTAAGTACTTAGAGTTTTTCTCTGTTTATCCAAATTAGATTCATTTTTATCCTTAAACTTTTTTAGACTTATCAAATGCTAAAGAACATATAAAGGATAAATTAGATCAAGCTGTAAGCAGGGCTAAATTTCCTTAGATTGTCTGTATATGAACCTGTTGAAATTTACAATGAAAAGCAATTTCATTTTAAATTTACTTCTAGTATTCTGTTTAGAAATAACATAAATTAGTACCAAGTAAAGGGTATGACTCCCATTGGATGACAATGGGCAATATTAATATTGTCCATCTAGGAAATACCTGTTACTTCTTCAGTTCTTGAACATTCAAAGACATAGAGCAAGTTTGGGTTGATTGCCTGATGCTCTGAAAAAAAATCCTGCTTTGTAAGACTCATTCAGCCCAGTCTAAGAATTTTTGTTTTTAAGGTCCTTATGAAGACAATTAGCTGTTAGTGATCAGAACAAGAAGGGGAAATAAGTACCATTATTGAGTATGTCTACCCTCTTTTTGTAGTAGCTGCTAAGGGACTATGTTAACAAAAACTTATAAAGTCGTATCTAGGTACAGTAGAAAATAGTGTAATAATTAGTGGGTGTTACCAGCCAGAAGTCACCAGAAGGGGAGTATTTACTTATATACCATGGTTCAATGCAGTAATACAATTCACTGAACAGACTTGAGCATAATATATCATTTTCTATTGATTGATTGATGCTTTTCATTATTTTCAACTTTTTTTTTTTTTTTTAGGAGTACTGTCAAGCCCAACAGCCCAAAACTCAGGAGAATGACCTGAAAATAAACTCTGCATTTTCAGACAGTGGTAATAGAATTACTTAAGTTAATCATATTTATTCTGACAAATATGATGGCCAGTTTATTCTTCTTTTTTAGAATCCCCTTGAATAGTGCATTGATTGTTTTGAGTTTCAAGTCCAGAAGAAGTAACCTCTAAAAGATAATGAAAGAATGCATACTTAATTTTATATAAATACTAATTTTTTTTTCCTTCCTGTTTTGTATTTATAGCTCCTCAGATCACTACAGGCATTCAGCTTTCTCTGGCATCATCTGGCATGAATAAGATGCTTCCTTCAATTTCAACCACAGCTGTTCAGGTTTCCTGTTCTGGTTGTAAAAAAGTTTTTCAAAAGGGACAAACTGCTTATCAGAGGAAAGGTTCTACTGAGCTTTTCTGCTCCACACCATGCATCACTGAATACATTTCATCTGGCAGTTCACCAGCTCTTCCGAAGAGAACTTGTTCAAACTGCTCTAAGTATATAATTCTAAATTATGCCCTCTTTTACTTCCCTACATAGATCTTGATCAGAATGTTGATTGTAATTTTGTTTGTTTTTTTCTGAAGTAATCACCTTGGTTTAGGGTAAAGAAGTTGCTTCTGCTTTTGGTTCCTGCAATAGATTGTTCAGAAGTAGTTTTTGTGTGTGTGTTTATTAAGAGAATTGCAGAAATTAAGACGATAGGAGTTGTGTTTCTCTTTACCTTTATTTTTTTTTTTCTCTTTACCTTTAAATAATGTGACTTCCAAAACTTATTTTCCTCTTCTTTACATTGGAAATTCTCTACAATTGGGGTAACTGTGTGCCCATTCTGTTTTATCATTTAACTGTATAGAAAGTAACTTACTAAAAACTTAATCATAATAAGTTACTTTTTGACCTTCCAAGGAGTAAAGTTTTATAATGCTTCTCTTGTAGTGGCAAGTGAAGTTGTTTCATAATTTTCCTTTGAAAAATTTAATGGCCTTCAGTAAACATAGATGTATGTATGTAGTCTTAAGGTTTCTGTGAACTATTATTGGGGTCTCTTTTGCTAACTTTTTTACTTATGTGAGACAATTTAGGTAAGGAGAAAAGTAATAGTGATTTAATAACATTCAGAATTTTGAACTCTACACTGAGATATATAAAGGTTCAGTGCTTTGAGAGTCATATGGTATTATAAATCTAGTTTGTTATTTCTCATTAAATGCTAGTGTTAAACGTTTTAAATGTTCTTTGTTTCAGAACAAGAGAATACATGAGCCACCAGTTTTGCCACTAAATATGATTAAATGCCTTTCAAATAGTACCTTGTTTGGGGATCAAATTGCCACGATCTGAATCTTGCTTCCTTAGTTCACATTTTGATACTACATGTGATCCCTGAGTGGCTTTATCAACGTCATCTGGGAGCCTGTTAGAACTGTAGAATCTCAGGTTTCCCCAGGCCTATTAATCAGAACTCCATTTATCCCCAAGTGATTCATATACATGCCAAAGTTCAAGCAACATTGAGAACTTCTTAGTATTCCCATCTGTCTTGTTAAATGTACCCAAGAATTATGATCATTCAATAATACATTTAAGTGGTCAGAACAATCCTGGCATGTAATAAGAACCAAGGAAATGTTGGCTGTCGGTGGTATTCTCTGAACAAACTCACAAACTCTTTACATTGGTTGCTTTAGCTCCTCATTTGGCTGCTGCTTCAGGAGTTAGCCCTGGCTTCATCTTCCTCCCCAGAATTCTACTTACCTTTTCTCTTGTGCTTTGTAAACCTTTTAACACTGTACTTTGTTCTTTTTCTTTTTTGCTGTGGGCTGTATGGCATTCTCTTCAGCATGCTTTCTTTCTCTGCAGAATCATAAAACTGGAAGGGACTTTAGAGATCATCCTGTTCAAACATTTTCTTTTGGTTTTGAGAAAACTGAGGCCCTGAGAAGTTAAGGTATCATGTTCCTGTGTTTGGAGTTTATCCGTTACACATCTTCAGCAGAGCTCCCAGGCAGATTGAAAAGGCTGAAGCAGGAAAGATTTAGTGTGTAAGTTGTTCTTTAAGGCAAAGAAATCCAATATGAACAAAAAATCAAGTTTTAACTTTTTCTGGAATAAAAATGTTTTGATACAAAATACTTAATTGGTGGAAAGGTAGTGATGCTTAGGCTAGGAGAGGCCATCCATTGTTCAGAATAATGTGTACTTTTTTCAGAACTTTTTATTCTGCATTCATCTGTGTTCATTAGCATCTTGTACTGATACATACTTCTCAGAATTTTTAGCTTATTACCAGTTACCAGTGAGGTTTTTTTTTAATAACAGTGATTTAAAATCTGTTTTGAGTCAATATAGGGTTGTTTTTTTTTTTTTTGAAGATCAGTTGATTTACAATGTTGTGTTAGAGTCAGTGTAGTTTTTATTCTGGTTCATGAGCCAATTGAAAGATAGCTTTGAAAATGACATTTTAAATCATGTTAGAAAGATAAGACCCTTTATTTATTTGGCCATACCTAAAGGAGATCAGTCCTGGGTGTTCATTGGAAGGACTGTTGTTGAAGCTGAAACTCCAGTACTTTGGCCACCTGATGTGAAGAACTGATTCATTTGAAAAGACCCTGATGCTGGGAAAGATTGAGAGCAGGAGGAGAAGGGGAGGGCAGGATGAAGTGGTTGGATGGCATCACCAACTCAATGGACACAAGTTTGGGTAAACTCCGGGAGTTGGTGATGGGCAGGGAGGCCTGGCGTGCTGCAGTTCATGGGGTCGCCAAGAGTTGGACACGACTGAGCGACTGAACTGAACTGAACCACATGTCTTGTAGGATCTTAAGTTTCCTGACCAAGGATTGAACTGTGTCACCCTTGGCAGTGAAATCACAGAGTCCTAACCCCGACTGCCAGGAAATTCCCATTTTTTTTGTTTTTGTTTTTTTTTTAATAAGGCCTTAGTATATTAGAAGCCAGCAATCTAGTATGCTAGTAGCAGTAAAAGCCAGTAAGCATTTTAGACTTCCATGCTTCTGCCAGTGTAGTTTCTTCTGCCTTCCTTCCCCTCTGGCTAATTTCTTACTATCTGAAAGATCTGCCTCAGATATTTGTACCCTTTATCTGTTCCCATACCATTCCTTCCTCTCCTTTCCCCCACCTACCACCCAGATAATTGTTCCATGGTCTGGGTTTTCATAGTGTCCATAACTCCCAAAACATTTTTCATAAAATAAAATTCTTAAAGAATTGATATTGTTGGCCCTCCACCTGAGTCAGTGCCCAAGGTGCCACTCACGGCCCCCACTGAAGCCACCTCCACTGAGCAGGCGGGCCCCCAGAGTGCTCTGTAGGTGTAGACTGGGACAGGAACAGGCGGGTCTCCTACACAATACTTCATCCTGAAGAGTTGTGCCTACTTTGTGGCCAGTGGCAAGCTCAATCACCAGAGATGATTGTTGGTGAAAGGGATGAATACACATGAGGCTGAGAGAAGGTAGTACAGATTTGTATGGGAAGCCTCAGTCCTTGCTGTTGTAAATAGATGGGTTACACATTCAGTTACTATTTCAGACTTGTACCAGCTGCATTTTCTCACAATAAAGCTGTATCCTGTCAAAAAAAAAAAAGAATTGATATTGTTCCAGTTAGACTATGAACCTCTGGACATTAGGGACTAGATTACATTCATCTTTGTATGCCCAAATCCTAAACACTGTTAGGGACACAGTGAATCCTAGAAAAACATTTTGTCACAACTCAGATACTGCATTTAGAGCTACAGCTTAAACCAGTAAATGACTGGTGTTAGGATAATGAAAACTGATGTATTATTTTGGTGCTGTTTAAGGAGGCAGAAAGAAAAGTACAGATAGTCCCCAACTTCCAGTGGTTCTCCATGATGACTTTTTGACTTTACAGTGGTGCTAAAGTAGTACACATTCAGCAGAAACTTACTTCAAATTTTGAATTTTGATCTTTCCCTGGGCTAGTACAATAATATGCAGTATGATATTCTCACAATGGGAGGCAGCGGCAGTGAGCCCCAGCTCCCAATCAGTCACATGATCACAAGGATAAACAACTCATAAACGTAAAAATTATTATGTACCCCTACAACCATTCTTTCACGTTTGGTACCATATTCATTAAGTTATATGATATATTCATCACTTTATAATAAGACTTTTTATCGGATGATTTTACCCATCTGTAGGTTGTTAAGGTAAGTGTTCTAAACACATTTAAAGTAGACTAGACTAAGCTATGATGTTCTATAGGTTAGATGTACATTTTCAACTTATGATATTTTCAGTTTAAAATGGGTTTATCTGGACATAACCCTGTCATAAGTCAAGGAAGATTTGTACCTAAAAATTTGTTCATATTGGGGTATTAAAGTAGTGTTGATTTCAGGAGTATTTCATTTGGAAAACTATTATCTTGAAAGATTGATACTCTGAAGGATCTAGGTAGCCAGAGATTTTGTTTTTTCCTGTAGTAGCAGTTCTCAGATTTTCTGGTTTCTGGATCCCTTTACATACAACAATTTTTGAAGACCATCTTTATTTTATGTAGATCACATCTAGCTATACATATATTGTGTTAGAAATTTAAACTGAAGAATTTTTAACTATTATTAACTCAGTAAATAGTGCATATTGACATAAGTATTTTTTTATGAAAACAGCTTTTTAAAAAAATTAGTGAGCATTGTTTTATTAGTATGGCAAACTGCTTTACTGTCTGGCTGGATTTTCATATCTACTTCTGCATTCAGTTTGTTACAAAATGTTGTTTTGGTTGAAGTCTAAAGAAAATCTGACCTTACAAATAAATAATTGAAAAAGGGAGGAGTGTTTAGCTTTTGAGATAGTTGTAAATGTGTTTTTGATACTACTTGAATGGTAATTTCTTAAATGTCAGTTGTAGTGTGGAATCTGAAACCACATCAGTGAATTTTTTGTACTGTCACCTGAAAATTTAGTGGTCTGTTTGTACTTAGAATGGTTCTTTTACCCACAAATGATTTTTGCTGCATATTATCATCATTTGGAAAATACTGATTCCCTGAGGTATGCAGACTTCCAAATGTTGTCATTTCATTATGGAGTATTTTAAAATCACATTTGCTTTTGTTTTTTTGTAATTTATTTAGTTCTTACTCCTTTTTTTATTCTATTCTGACTTTTTTTTGGGGGGGGGGGGCCTTGCCCTGTGGCATGTGGGATCTTATTAGTTCCCCAACCAGAGATCAAACCAAATTCAGATTTTCTTATTTCAAGGCTTATGTTTCTACTATTTTACGGTTCTTCAGGTATATGAAACAAGGGGAGAGAGTTATTTAAGGGAGTGGTTTAGGTTATGAAGAGAAAATAATTGGAGTAGTTTAATGGTGCCCTTGTTGTTTATTTTTTAGAGACATTTTAAATCTAAAGGATGTGATCAGTATTCAGCTGGAAGATACTACCACTAGCAAAACTTTTTGCAGTCAGTCTTGTCTTTCATCATATGAAGAAAAAAGAAAGCCAGTTGTTACCATATGTGCTAATAGTGTTTCAGCCAAGTGCAGCATGTGTCAGACGACTACTGCTGTAAGTTGCAATATTTCTTAACCTTTAGGGATTCTGAATATTCTGCTTAAATATCAGAGTTTTTACTGGATCTTTTTTTTTAATCCTAGATTCAGTACGAAGTAAAATACCAGAGTGTGAAACATAGTCTTTGCTGTAATGCCTGTTTTTCAAAATTTCACTCCGCTAACAACCTCATCATGAACTGTTGTGAGAATTGTGGAGCTTACTGTTCCACTAGCTCTAGTATGTTTCATATACTTCAAATGGAAGGACAGTCTCATTACTTTAATAGTTCAAAGAGTATTACTACACATAAGCAGGTATGAATAAAGATCACTTCATTTTGAATTTGATTGCATAAGACTCAAGTGAGAAATGGGACAGTTGACTCCCATTAGTTGGCTTGTACTCCCATTAGTTGGCTTGTGAATGTTTTCACCTTAGGAAAATGTGGGGGTATAGATTTTAGTATCATTGGAATTATTTTTAGTTGGTAAGATAATGAAAGAGGTGAAAGAATAGTTCTTTTTTACACAACAGTTCATTATAAAAGATGCATGGAGATTTTCCTGAAGAATCTCAGGGTGATCACCTTACCTTGAGAAAAGGCCAGCAGAAGGAAGCTTATTTATAAACTAGATGGCAACAATAACAATAGCCTGTTGGTCAGTAAGACTCAACCACAGAAATGTTTTTTATTTTTAATTCCATATATTTAATTCTTACACCTCATAAGCAAGGCTGAAAGATGAATCAAGAATGTCGCATGCTTTTCTGAATCAGGAATCCTAGTAGGCAGTAAACCAATGAGAAATAATCCTCTATTTCTGATAGGAGAGCCTTGGATGTGTGGCTCTGAGAACAGAGAAGCTGACCCTGCTCTACTGGATTGAGATGACACAGTTAGTGTTCTGAGTCCCTTTCATGAGGTGGACTGTCACATGTCTTGCACATTCAGATACTGTTTTGAAATACAACTCTATCCCTGTAAATTCTTCCTTAAAACAAGCAGTTGAAGATGGGAGTCTCAACAAGCCACAATTCAAATAGGTCATCTGGGAACCACAGCTTTTCTGTGGCAGAATTCCCACACCATGAGAGTATCCTCCCTTGGGACCAGAAATGGGAGAACAAAGGGCATAGAACTCTGTCTGAAAACAGTTAATGCCATTCCTTCTTTTCTTTCTTTACCCCTCACAGTCAGTAAATAGACCTCCCATTTTAAGAACCTATATTTGAGTACTCAGTTATTCGGCATGTGTGATAGGGTACGACTGATTTGGCTAGATGAGTTAAAAGGCACATCTGACACAATGCCATGCTACATTTAAGGTATTGTATGATTTTGATAATGGAGAAAACCCATACTGTTAGTGAACTGTAGTCAGGAATTAGATTAAGTCTTGGCTTTCCCACGTGAGTAATATGTTAATTATATCACTCTTGGTTAATATTAAATATTG
This sequence comes from Bos grunniens, assembly GCF_055505025.1. Taxonomy (NCBI): domain Eukaryota; kingdom Metazoa; phylum Chordata; class Mammalia; order Artiodactyla; family Bovidae; genus Bos; species Bos grunniens. The sequence continues at coordinate 10,792,225 of NC_141167.1, forward strand.
GTGAGTTGTTACATTTCTCAAAATATGAAAATTCATACTGATAAGGGACAAAAATAGTAATTTTCAAAATTATACTGTTTTTTGTTACATTGTTCCTTTACCAACATTCTTTCACAGAAAACCTATTATCTGTATTTGTCTTTGCATTTTGTACGCCTAAAAGCTGTTTGATTTCATCACTGTTAGTGTTAACTAACCGTTTCACCAGAAAGAGCAGGTGGTGAACCTCTCGATTTCTATCCTTTTCCTTTGCACACTTAGCTGCTTACAGAATGCACTGTGTTCTGTACCTCTCACTGCTTGTATGTAGCTTTCTTAGAATATGCTTGCAATTTTTACCATGAAGTTAGGCTAGAAAACAGTGATTCCCACAGCATTTTGTAATGTGTATTAGGCACTTTTTTCTGACTCCTCCTTAGCACCAGTGGAAGGCTTTCCTTTAAAGGCTGATGCCCAAGTTGGCATTGGGGAAGGATCTGTAATTATAAGACTTGTGTTCGTTTATGAAGTTGGGTTTGATTTCTTGGAATGAAGAGCATCTTATGACCACTTCATTGCTTGCATATGTATTGTTATTGCTATTAATATACCTAACATAATACAAATAATTATCTAATAGATTAATCAGTTTCCTTTCATTTTAGTCATTACAACCTATAAGGGCCTTTTTTTCTGGTTTTTAAGAAAGCGCAAAAATGTGACTTTGTTGTTATTATAATATTTCAATTAAGCATGGTAGTGGGTATATGTCATAGAGCAAGAATCTGAACGTTATTTTACTCTCTTAACAGAAACCAGCCAAATCACTACCACCTGTTCTTTGCAAATCATTGAAGCCCACAGATGAAATGATTGAGACTACCAGTGACTTGGGGAAGACAGAGCTTTTCTGCTCTATTAATTGTTTCTCTGCTTACAGTAAAGCTAAGATGGAATCTTCTACAGGTATTATTTGCTTAGCAGTTATCAGAGATTTAGTAACTGTTGAACAATATTACTGCTTTCCCTTAATTTATAACTTTGATTCATTGCCAAATTAAGCTGACTTAAAACAGGTAGTGGCTGGAGTTGAGGCCTGGGAGGGTGGGGAGGAAGCAGGGGGGGAAAAAAAAAATCTAAAACTTGTTTCAAAGAAAGATTTTCCATTGTTTTTGCATGAAAGGAATGCCACTTCATCACAAGATTTAATATTTACTTGTAAAGATTGTTGTATTAGAATACAGAATCTTCTACTTTGCCCTGCTTTATAAAAACAAGGCTCTGAGTTACATTTTTCACATGAAGCAGAGCTAGTTGAAAATACTTTGATGTTCACTAATAGAAAGGGATAGATAATCCAGAGCCAACTATGTATTCCACCAAAGAGTCTCATATAGGACCAGTAGTGTTAATTTCATAGACAGTAGAATGAATAATTCCCTTGGGGCTTAGGCATCATGCAGATGGACTTACTATAGAAATCTCTGCAATACCTAAGACACCAGCCTAGCTCCTTCATATTGAAGTTGATGAATCCTGGAATGGTTAGAAATGATACCTGTTAGGAGATCCTATAGGAATCTTTTTTGTGTTCTTCATGGGTAATTTCACAGTAAAGATTTGCTTGAAACTTTAAGCAAATAATACGAAAGGACTAAGAAACTGTGCAAACGTAAAAAGATATGAAAAATGTAAATTATCAGTTTAATGTTGGTGTTAATGTTATCCTAAAGAACCTGGCTATTCGTAAGCCCTAATAAAAAGTACTCCAATACTCATCAATACTTAAAGCTATTAGATACTTATGTTATTCATTGAGATACTTGTTATTAAACAGTGCTTTCTGACTGGTTGATTCTGCCTGGTTTATAAGAAATCTTTTCATTTTTATCAATAAATGTTTCAGTGGTACGTGATGCTTCAACGAATCTCCCTTCTCCAAAGAAAGATGCAACTCCAGTTATAAGCAATATAGTGTCATTGGCAGATACTCATGATGCCCTGCCCATTGTGAACTCTGATGTATTACAAGGTAAAAATTGATGTGAAGATATTTGACATATACACTGTTTTGCCATACTTGATTATAGAATCTGTCTTTATTCTATTTCCTTTCAGTTGTCTAATATGAAATAAATATAATTAATGATACTATTTTCTAGCTTATGGTGTAAGATCTTGAATTTATGCTTTAACAGGTACAGTTTCTTCAGTAACAGCAAATGTCATTGAGGATGTAAGTTTTATTTTTAATTGTTTTTGCTACTGCCTTTTAAAAAAAAATTATTTATTTTTGGCTATTCTGGGTCTTTGCTGTTGCATGGGCTTTTTTCTAGTTGCTATGAGTGGGGCTACTCTCTAGTTCCAGTGTATGGGCTTCTCACTGTGGTGATTTCTCTCGCTGACCACGGGCCCTAGGCACGTGAGGTTCAGTAGTTGTGGCTCCCAGGCCCTAGAGCTCTGGCTCAGTAGTTGTGGCACACAGGCTTAATTGCTCTGTGGCATGTGGGATCTTCCTGGACCAGAGATTGAACCTGTGTCTCCTACACTGGCAAGCAGATTTTTCACCACTGAGCTACCTGGGAAGCCTACTAACTGCCTTCTTTTTTAAGCTTTCCTTTTTTAAACATATTATATGTGTATTTGAACATATTCATTCCTGTTTTGATCCTGGAGCTCAAAAACATAGAGCAATAAACACGTTTTGGTATTCACATTCAGATTCCTAGATCTCAAGTCTGACTTGAAATTATTAATGAGAATACTGAGTTATAATAATTGTTAATGTTTCCCTCTTTAATTGACTGTTTGAAAACTGTTCAAACAAATGTTGTCTTTTTCTCCCAAGATTTCACCCAGTGAATCAAGTAATAGTGTGCAGCAGCCAAGCCTTTCACCACCGTCATCTGTAGTCAGTCAGCATACGGTTGCCTTAAATACAGAAGAACAAAAAGGTCATATGTTAAACCAAAATGCTACAAACAATATGAAATCCATGAAAAAAAGTGACAGACTACGTCACCCAAAATTTACATCCAAAATACAAAAAGTTAAAGGTAAATCACGAAGTATTAAAAAATCTTATTTTCAACGATTAGAAAACAGTATTAAAAAGGATGTAATATTTTGTTATTCATGCCAGTTGTTCTGCCAGAAAAAATTTAACTATGGAAGAGAGTCACTTAGAGCGCAAGGAATTTCCCATTGGAAAAAAACTATGGAAAAATTCAGAAAGCATGAAAAAAGTGAAATGCATTTGAAGTCATTGCAGTTTTGGAGAGAATACCAATTTTGTGATGAAGCTGTTAATGACACTTTATCTAATCAGTCAAAACAGATTGAAGGAAATAAAAAGTACCTAAAGCTTATAATTGAAAATATTTTATTTCTTGGGAAGCAATGTTTATTCTTAAAAGGAAATGACCAGTCTATTTCGTCTGTGAATAAAGGCAATTTTTTAGAATTGTTAGAAATCCGAGCAAAAGATAAAGGAGAAGAAATATTTCGACTTATGAATTCACAAGTTGACTTCTATAATAGTACACAGATTCAAAATGATATTATTGAAATAATAAAGACTGAAATATTGCAAGATATTGTAAATGAGATCAATGTCTCCTCAGCTTTTTCAGTAATATGTGATGAGACCACTGATGGTGCCACTAAAGGACAGTTCTCAGTTTGTGTGAGATACCCACAGAAGACATCAAAGGCTGTGTTAATTAAAGAAAGATTTTTGGGTTTCATAGATGTTGAAGAGATGACTGGGACCAGCTTACACAGGAGTATCAAAGCTTACCTGCAGCAAATTGGAGTTGATTTGAATAAAATACGAGGCCAGGCCTATGATAGCACCAGTAATTGGAAGGGAAAATTTAAAAAAATTGCAGCAGAATTTAAGAAGGAAGAGCCAAGAGCTTTATACCTGCATTGTTACACACATTGTTTGGATTTAGCAGTGATTAGGTTTTGTAAAGAAGTAAAAGAGCTCCGAAGTGCTCTAAATACTCTCAGTTCTTTGTTCAACACTATTCATGGGGAAATGTCGGTAAATTTTCAAAACATTTATAAGCTGAGTCAAAGCAAAACATGCAAGAAACACATATCACAACCGTGTTGGACAGTCCATGATAATACATTACTGTCTGTGATTGAGGGTCTTCCAGAAATCATTGAAACGCTGGAAGTTCTATCAAACCATTCTTCAAACACAAGTTTAGCTGATGAATTGAGTGATTTGTTGGCATTGGTTTCTAAATTTGAATTTATCTTTTGTTTGAAATTTCTTTATCGAATACTAAGTGTTACAGGAATTCTTTCCAAAGAGTTTCAAAGTGAAACAATAGACATTTTTTCTTTGTCTTCAAAAATAGAAGCAATTTTGGAGTGTTTATCATCTGAAAGAAATGATACTTATTTCAAAGCTATCTGGGATGGAGCAGAGGAAATATGTCAAAAAATAACCTGTAAAGGTTTTGAAGTTGAAAGACCTTCATTTCAAAAAAGAAGAAAAATTCAGAAAATTATAGATCCTGGCAATTCAGACAGTATGTTTTTTCCTACCTCAACAGAAGAACAATACAAAGTTAATATTTATTACCAAGGCTTGGATACTGTATTGCAAAATTTAAAATTGTGTTTTTTAGAGTTTGATTATTGTAAAATGAAGCAAATTTCAGAACTGTTACTTAAATGGAATGAACCCTTAAATGAAGCAACAGCCAAAGATGTCCAAGAATTTTATAAATTTGATGCAGACATCATCCCAGAACTTAGATTTTATCGGCACTATGCAAAGCTCAACTTTGTCCTGGAATATGATTTTATCAACTTCAGCAATCTTGGCCATTTATTTATTCAGCATGGTCTTCACAATAATATTCCTTGCATATCAAAGCTATTATATATTGCTTTGTCTTGGCCAGTTACTTCAGCAAGTGCTGAAAACTCATTTTCTACACTTTCTCGTCTTAAAACATATTTATGTCGTACCAGGGGACAAGAAAAGCTTAGTGGCTTAGCCCTAATGGCCGTTGAGCAGGAATTGGTAGATAAACTGATGGAACCTGAAAGGCTCAATGGAATTGTGGAAAAGTTTATCCTTCAGGTGAAAGAAATATAGTACTTGCTAGCTTGCATTCACCTGAAAGAATTTTTATTTCTGTTGTATATTATAGTTTTTATTTCAAATGTGTGTCTTTTTAAGAAAAAAGGTTTTTCATCAGAACATGTAGCATTTATCGGTTCAAAATTCATGACATAGAATGATACATAGTGAAAAGTCTCCATCCCTTTTTAAATACTCATTTCCCCCTCCCACAAGTATTCTCTGTTTCTCTTAAATATCCTTCTGGAGATACTTAGTCATAAATGTACTGTACACACTGTTCTTCAGCTTGCCTTTTTCCTTTAACATGACATTTTTGTCATGTTCTGTATATCAATACATAGAGTTTTAGAGTCTTTTTTTAATAACCACATAAGATTTAATTGTATGGATGTACCAAAATATATTGGAGCAGTCCCTACTGATAAACATTTTCTTTCCAGTCTATTTCAGTTGCAGATATCGCTGCATTTAATAACCTTGTACATAGGTCATGTTGCTATAAAATAAAATTTTAAACTGGAACTATTAGGTCAGAAGATTTACACATTTTTATTTTTCATAGATATTGGCAAATTGCTTTCTATAAGGATTGTATCATCTTATAGTCCCACCAACAATGTGAGAGTGCCTATTTCCTCAAATCTTTATTAATTATTAATAAACATTTTGATCATTGCAAAGTGTTATTTGAATAATGGTATGTTGACCACCTGTTGCAAAGAACTGACTTTGGAAAAGACCGTGATGCTGGCAAAGACTGAAGGCAGGAGGAGAAGGGGACAACAGAGAATGAGGTGGTTGGATGGCATCACCAACTCAATGGACATGAGTTTGAGTAAACTGTGCGAGTTGGTGATGAACAGGGAAGCCTGGTGTGCTGTAGTCCATGGGGTCACAAAGAATCAGACACGACTGAACTAAACTGACTGATACTAATCTCTGTGGAGATGAAATCTCAGTGGAGTTTTTTGTTTTCACTTAAAAGAGTTGTTATAGTTTCTGGTCTTATATTTATGTCTTTAATCCATTTTGAGTTTATCATTGTGTGTGGTGTTAGGAAGTATTCTGATTTCATTCTTTTGCACATAGCTGTTCGGTTTTCCCAGACCATTTATTGAAGAGGCTGTCTTTGCCCCATTGTATATTCTTGCCTTCTTTGTCAAAAATAAGGTACCCATAGGCGCATGGGTTTATTTCTGGGCTTTCTGTCTTGTTCCATTGGTCAGTCTTTCTGTTTTTGTGCCAGTACCATACTGTCTTGATGACTGTAGCTTTGTAGTATAATCTGAAGTCAGGAAGGTTGATTCCTCCGGCTCCACTCTTCTTTCTCAAGACTGTTTTGGCTATTCAAGGTCTTTTGTGTTTCCATATGAATTGTGAAATTTTTTGTTCTAGTTCTGTGAAAAATGCTATTGGTAATTTGATAGGGATCATATTAAATCACATTTGAATTTCCTTTTCTGTGAAATCTCACATTTAAACATTAAAACTAAATTTTGCTGTGGTTTTGGTTGACACATAGCTGGATGACAGTAGGAATTCCTAATCTACTTTATGAGAATGTGACTGTTTTTTGAAATAATTCTGATAGAACTCTTTTTCTGTCTTTACACTTGGTGTGCATCATTCCATGCATATATGATTTTATACTTTAATACATAGCCTTGCTCCACCTGATTGTAAACTTTATGTAAAACTTTAAGTCATATTCTACTTATCTTTCTGCAGTTTGCCTTTTTCACTTTGAGATTTATACATGGATTTCTAGTTGATACATTCTAACTGCTGAATTTGTTTTTGTTCAGTGGCTCAGTCGTGTCTGACTGTGCAGTCCATGGACTGCAGCAGGCCAGGTTTCCGTGTCCTTCACCATCTCCTGGAGTTTGCTCAAACTCATGTCCATGGAATCAGTGATGCCATCAAACCAATGGATGATGCCAATCTCATCCTCTGTTGTCCCCTTCCCCATTCCATTATATGAATATACATGTTCATCCTTTATTTAAATAGGCATTTTATATCATCTGATTCTGTATTTTTATAATACTGCAGTGATCCTTTGTGTATGTGGTATACACTTGTACATCCAGCAAATATTTTTTCAGCATGTATGATACGCCAGACACTATTCTAGCTGGCAGAGATCCAGCAGAGAATAAAATAAGGCCTTGACTCTGGTGAAACTCACCTTTCTCATGTGGAAATCAAAGATGTTAGAAGAGGTTGCTTAGCAACTCATATAGATAGATGATAATACAGAAAAGAATATTTTTATGCTGCATAAGATAAAAGATGAGGCTTTGAAAGGGCTGAGGCCACTTAGGTTGTTCAGTTGCCAAGTTGTGTCTGAATCTTCAATGAGTCAGCTGTTCACATCAGGTGGCCAAAGTGTTGGAGCTTCAGCATCAGTCCTTCCAATGAATATTCAGGGCTGATTTCCTTTAAGATTGACTAGGTTTGATCTCCTTGCTGTCCAAGAGATTCCCAAAAGTCTTCTCCAGCACCACAGTTCTAAAGCATCAGTTGAGGAGGGTTCAGGATGGGGAACACATGTATACCTGTGGTGGATTCATTTTGATATTTGGCAAAACTAATACAATTATGTAAAGTTTAAAAATAAAATAAAATTTTAAAAAAAATGATAAAAGCAAGAAAGTGTTCTTTGGAGGGGATCTCACCACATAAAATAAAATTGGAAAATACAAAAAAAAAAAAAAGCATCAGTTGTTGGGCACTCTGCCTTCTTTGTGGTCCAGCTCTCTCTTACGTGGCCCACAAGCTGGGAAGGTCTGTTCTAAGGTACTTACTTTGAAGTGGACTTGATGGGTCAAGACTGTGCGTTAGACGCCTAGTTGAACCACTTTTCTACTCCCACCCATAATACCTGTATCTGTTGTTCCACATCCTTGCCAACATTTAATATTGTCACTTTACTCTTTAAAAAAAAATCCATTGATTTCTACTTTAATAGAAGGGAGTTAATCTTTCATATTCCATGCTTATTGCATACGTTTTCATTTCTTTCTGTTTTGTATGAACGTGCTTAACGCTGTGACCTTTCCTCTGAAGTCACCTTTGCCTACTATGTGTTTGTCTCATTTTTGTTATTTTCTAGCAGTTTGCATTTGTGATTTCAAGAGCTTGGGTGTTTTTTTCCAAATGTTATATTACTTTTTAGTACTCTAAAGTCAGTAATACAAAATTTAGAACTGAAAAAGGAAAATGAGAACTACAATAATTAAAATGGGATTCTTGGTAATTCCCTGGTTGTTCAGTAGTTAGCACTCGGCACTTTTGCTGCTGCGGATCCAGGTTCAATCCCTGGTTGGGGAAGTAAAATCCCATAGTCTCTGCAGTGCAGCCAAGGAGAAAAAAACAAGCACTTTCTTTGTTGAATATTTACTATATAACCTTAGTACTTTTCTCAGTGCTTGTTGTTATTTCACTTCTCACAACCAGTCGTTTTATGGAAGAAACTGAAGTCATAGAAGTTAATGATCACATAATTAGTAAATGTTGGGTGAATCTAGGATTTGTACCAAGACAACGTGACTCCAAAACTCATGCTTCTAATCACTATGTTCTACTACCTTTTATATAAATTATTATCACAGATGTTCTAAATAAAAAATCCACTACCAGGAGTACATTGAAGAATAGAAGATGACAGAAATAGCTGCATTCTCTTAATCTCCCAGCTTCCTTCATAAAAGCAAAAATCTATGCATGGCATCTGTAGCAAGTCTTGGTGACACGGTATCCCCACAATCCCAAAATAAGACCAGATAGTGACAAACTCAAAAGCAGCTATAAAACCTGAGTAGTGCCAGCTATCTGTGTGGAAGGTCATGGACAAAAAACAATGGGACATCTGATGGCCTTGAGAAAAGGGTGTCTCCCAAAACATTGCCACAGGAAAGTGTGGCAGGCCAGTTTCAAAGCAGCCACAAAAGTGAAGATTCCTGCAGCTGCTAATATGCAGGTGTTTAAGAGGATTGCTAAACTCCACACTTGTCTTGAAACTAACAAATGTAAGCTTTCTTCCAAAACAACCTTTTTAAGGAGAAACTGCTGGCTCTGGACACCAGTTTCAGCAGGAATGGACAATAGGGGCAAAGGAAAGAACAGAGTGAAGTGGGGGAGAAACGAAGCAGCTGTCAGAACTAGGTCATTTATTTTAGTCACTTTGTGAAACTAATACATTTCATGAACCTCAAGGATAGAAAAGTTATTTTGTCCCTTTTAAAAATATTTAAAACTGATCAGTGGAATTGTGGAATATGATAGAAAATTATGAGAATATAAAACTAAATCCTTACAAAACAATCTGCTGTTTCAAACCAAGGTTAAATGGTAATATTGTAAAAGAACAGTGTAAACTAGAATTAGAAATGCTCAGATGAGTGGATAAAAGGTGTAAAAATAAATGCAAAGAATTCAGGAAAATATTAGAAGTTAAAAGGAATAAAAGTCAAAGTGAAAACTAAAAGGAACTCAAAAAAGTGAATAAACAATTGATAATTCCTAAGAGAAATAGATGGAACTGGAAAGAAGGAAAGTGTTTTAAATAGAGAAGAGTGACACCTCATTGAAAACCTGATATCCATTAAAAAAGAAGTCTGTGAAGAAATCCAGAGCAATGGACAAGAGCAAATACTAAAAACTTGGTGCAGGTTATTATGCTGTTGTCTCTACAGCCACCCTTCTATCCTCAGTCTTGTGGTGACGAAGCTGGAACACTGCACGTTTCTCCTCTGAGTAAGTGCCTGCTCAGTCATTTCAGTCATATCCAAAATACGGGACTCTCTGACCCCATTTCTGTTCTAGCTGTATTTATATTAGCCTCTGCCAGTAGGGGGTCACTAGAGGGAGAATGCAGGTCTGAAGGAAACAGGATTATGTTCCATCCTGTCTACCTTCTGTGGGCTTTATATCTGCTTGTGATTCTTGTGAGCATTATTCCAGCCAGTGCTATTACATCCAGCACTTCGTTCCCTAGCCTCAGCTGAATCAGGTTGCAGTTTTTATAACACCTGAAGCGCTTTCATCATGCCTACTGTCAGAGATACAAGCGGCCCCTTTTCAGGGATCTTGGTCTTAGGTCAAAGCTCAGAGACCAGCACAAGCATCATCCCTCCTCATTGTCTTAACTTTCAGCTCCACGAGGCTGTTCTAATTCCTCTCCTTTCTTTGTTCTCTCATTTCAGGATATTAGGTGCTCTCTCCTTGGGTTTCCCTTGTGGCTCAGTGGTAAAGAATTTGCCTGCCAAGCAGGGGACACAGATTCAGTACCTGTGTTGGGAAAATCCCCTGGAGAAGGAAATGGCAACCCACTCCAGTATTCTTACCTGGAGAATTCCATAGACAGAGGAGCCTGGTGGGCTACAGTCCACGGGGTTGCAAAAGAATCAGACACAACTTAGCTACTAAAAAACCACCACCATGATATCTTGATGTTCTTTTTTTATCCCTTCAGTAACCTATTTATACTTAGTATGTTTTTATATTCTGTTCAGATAACTAGTATGGCTTCTGTTCTGACTGAACTCTGGCTGATACACTGAATCAAGAGAACTTGCTTGAAATTAGAAATACTTTATATATTAGAAAGACACACTGTATACCTAGGAACATTGACCCAGAATAGTCAGTACTGAGTCATGGCCTAAAAAAAAGAATGAAACAATTTTGAAAGGGTTTTTTAAAAGAAAAAGTCCCTGGGAGTCCGGGCCCTCCAACAAAAGCAAGGAGGAAGTCACTTATAGGGAAGATAAATCTGATCATGTTCATACTTTTTGATAGTGACACTATGTTAAAAGATAATGAAGTAACATGAACTTAGGATTTTTCTTTTTTTAGGGGGGGGTCACACCATGCGAGATCTTCGTTTCCTGACCAGGGATCAATCACGCACCACTGCATTAGAAGCACAGGATCTTAACCACGGGACAACCAGGGAAGTTCCCAAACAGGATTTTATATCCAACCAAATGGACTTTCAAGCATAGAAAGCCACAGGTTGTCATCAATAGTTAGAACAATAGTGTTCTAACTCATGATTTCCATGAACCCTACATGAGGAATCTATTAGAATAAGGTTCAGATAACCAGATTAATAGGAGAGGCATTAATGTAAGAGGTGATAAAGCTTTGCAAGTATTGAATGAGTAAGATGAGAATATTACCTTAATGATTACCTATGCTAATACCAGTAATACAGTCAGACATTGTGTACTTCCTAATTGATACTAGCACTAGCTAAGAAAGGCATCCTCAGGTATCTGAATTTCTGTTCCATAGGACTCTATCAGGCTGCTAAGTATTAATTTCAACTCTTTTTTTTTTTTTTTTTCCCCTCTCCCAGTCCTAGTAGCTTTGCAGTTGCTGCTGCTTAATACCTTCTTGGTGCTCTTTAGCCTTTCTAGTCATATAGTTCAAATAACTCATGTGGTTCCAGTCGCCTGACTGGATGTTCCCTGATATAACACTAGCTATGAATCTTGCCAAATAATTCAATCTGGAGTCTTGTCAAAACCCTAGATCTAACTGCTTGTTTACTGGAAATGTAGGGGGTCAGAGGAGCATATTAAACATCAATGGGATTAACCAGCAAAGTCCAAATCCTGGGAAACTGCACAGGATAAACACTTCTAACAAAAACTAACAAGGAAAAAAATGGCAGAGGATCCTCTAAAAGAGCAGTAGGATTTGAAAAAGGATACATGTTTAACTGAAAAAAAATTTTTTGTATTACAGTCCTGGGGGTAATGTCACTGAATTGTACACTTTAAAATGAGGGGATTTAGGGACTTCCCTGGTGGTCCAGTGATTATAAAGGGGACACAATTAAATTCCTGGCCTAGGAAGATCCCACATGCTGCGGGGCAGCTAAGCCCGCGCACCACAACTGCTGAGCCCTCACTCTAGAGCACATGAGCCGCAGCTGCTAAAACCCGGGTGCTAGGGCCCGGCTCTGCAACAAGAGAAGCCACGGCAGTTAAGAAGCCCACACGCCACAACTAGAGTAGCCCCAACCACCGCAACTGGAGAAAGCCCAAGTGCAGCAACGAAGGCCCAGTGTAGACAAAGAGAAATATTTCTTGAGAATTTTATGATACATGAATTATATTTCGATAAAGCTGTTATTTTATTTTTTTTTTTCTGGGGGGATCATGTTTTTTTTTTTTTCTTTTTTTGCCAAATATCAAAATGAATCCACCACAGGTATACATGTGTTCCCCATCCTGAACCCTCCTCCCTCCTCCCTCCCCATACCATCCCTCTGGGTTGTCCCAGTGCACCAGCCCCAAGCATCCAGTATCGTGCATTGAACCTGGACTGGCATCTCGTTTCATACATGATATTTTACATGTTTCAATGCCATTCTCCCAAATCTTCCCACCGTCTCCCTCTCCCACAGAGTCCATAAGACTGTTCTATACATCAGTGTCTCTTTTGCTGTCTCGTATACAGGGTTATCGTTACCATCTTTCTAAATTCCATATATATGCGTTAGTATACTGTATTGGTGTTTTTCCTTCTGGCTTCCTTCACTCTGTATAATAGGCTCCAGTTTCATCCACCTCATTAGAACTGATTCAAATGTATTCTTTTTAATGGCTGAGTAAAAGCTGTTATTTTAGAAGGAGGAGTCATATATCAACAAATTGTGTAGACCATGTTTAGATCTTTAAGCAACTGTGAAAAAAACGGATATTTATAATGATATTGTGGTTATGTGTTTTTTAAAAAGTCACTTTTAGAGAAAAATACTTAAGCTGTTAGTCATGAAATTACCAACATGTAATCTGGGGCTTTAAAATAATCATAGAAGTAGAGGGAATATGTGAGGATCAAGATAAAAAATTGGCCATGATTTCATAGTTGTTGAGTCTAGATGATGGGTATGTAGGGATTCATTGTATTGTTAACTCAGTTTTTACATGTGACATTTTCTATTGTAAGAATGTTACTAAATGATGAACTATTTCCCATTGGAATTCATGCCAGGAATGTAAAGGTGTTTTAATACTAGGAAATTTATTTATGAAATGAAATTTCATATTTCATATTTATTTGTTTATGAAATGCAACAGAATAATATATCAAATTAAGAAAATGATATCAAATACCATAGCATTGCTAAAGCTTTAACTTTTGTGCCTGATTTTAAAAACTTTGGTAAAATTAGAACAAAAGATATTTTCTGTTAACAATAAATTGTTGGTAATATATTTAATAGTAGGTAGGTGAAGACCTAGACAGTAGTACATATAACATTATCAGTTCATTTGTTCAGTCATATCCGACTCTGTGACCCCATGAACTGCAGCACGCCAGGCTTCCCTGTCCATCACCAACTCCCAGAGCTTGCCCAAATTCATGTCCACCGAGTTGGTGATGCCGTCCTACCATCTCATCCTCTGTCATCCCTTTCTCCTCTTGCCTTCAATCTTTCCCAGCATCAGGGTTTTTTCAAATGAGTCAGCTCTTCACATCAGGTGGCCAGAGTATTGGAGTTTCAGCTTCAGCATCAGTCCTTCCAGTGAGTATTCAGGTCTGATTTCCTTTAGGATGGACTGGTTGGATCTCCTTGCAGTCCAAGGGAGTCTCAAGAGCCTTCTCCAACACCACAGTTCAAAAGCATCAATTCTTCAGTGCTCAGCTTTCTTTATGGCCCAACTCTCACATCCATACACGACTACTGGAAAAGCAATAGCGTTGACTAGACAGACCTTTGTCAGCAAAGTTATGTCTCTGCTTTGTAATATGCTGTCTAGGTTGGTCATAGCTTTTCTTCCAAGGAGCAAGCGTCTTTTAATTTCATGGCTGCAGTCACTATCTGCAGTGATTTTGGAGCCCAGAAAAAGTTATCTGATTTATTAATTACAGTGACATTACAAGAATCGTCAGGAGAAGCAGCACCCTGAAAGGTCTCCAACGTGCATGTTTAAATTTATATATGCATAGAAAACCAAAAAGCCCTCTCGTTCTCTTATTTGACTCCACCTGGGTTTCTACCAATATGTCCCTTGAAGAAGTCTATATCAACTCCATGGACTACCCACTTTCCTGCCTCAAATAGACTTATGCTTTTACATCCATCTTGTTTAATTACCTTGTACTGGTGCCTGCTCAGTTCTTCCTTAATAGCAGTTATAACCATATTTTGTTTTCTTCCAAATATGTGGAAACTTTTCCTTTTCAATCAAAAGTATGCCCCTCTGCCCCGAAAAATGTGCGTGTGTATTAGTTCTGTTTCTCTGAAGAACATTAAGATGTATATAACCATTCCATGAAAATGAGTGCAGGACTTCCCTGGCAGTCCAGTGGTTAAGAATCTGCCTGTCAGTCTGACAGAGGTTTGATCCCTGCTCTGGGAAAATTTCACATGCCATGGACCAGCTAAGCCCATGTACCACAACTGCTGCGCTTGTGCCCCAGAACCCACGACCCACAACTCCTGAAGCCAGTGCACCACACAACTCGAGAGCAGCCCCGCTCACAACTGGAGGAGGCCCGTGCACAGTAATGCAGGCCCAGTGCAGCCAAACAAGAAATTAAGGAGGTTAAAAAAGACGAACGTGTGGGAAACCAAAGACAATCTTTTCTTGGGGAAAAAAAAAAAAAGACTGCTAGAACTCATATCCAAAGCAATTAAATTTAAAATACGATATTTGTGTAGGAATAGATAGCTCACTGGACCAGATATATAATGAAATTTAGTATATGATAAAGGCAGCTGAACTAGTGAAGGCTATTTTGATTATCAAGAGACAGAAGCAACTCAAACTAGCTTAAGGAAACAGATTACTTCGGTGGATTGTGAAGCTGAATTCAGGTAGAACTGGAAACCATGAAACCATGAAAATAATGTTACCACAGCTCCTCCTTTTTATCATTAAGCTTTACTCTTTGCTCTATATTGGTTTCATTTTCAAGGAGTTCTCTCTAAGGTAAATAGAAGATGACCAAGCCTGGCTTTTTGCCTTTCTCCATGGTGCCCATTACCTAGCCAACAGAGCTGATAGTTCCAGACAAATAGGAACTCAGGAAAAGATTACATAGTTGAGCATAAGAAGAAATACAACAAACTGAGTAAATTACAGTACAAGAAGAAGAGAAAAATATATACAGAACAAAAAGTTTAAACATACATAAGCAGGAGCCTCACGGAGAGAAGGGATAATATTGAAAACATCTGTGCATTCACACACAGTTGCTCAGTCGTGTCCAACTCTGCAATTCCATGGACTGGAGCCTGGCAGGTTCCACTAGCCATGGGATTATTCAGGCAAGAATACTGGAGTAAGTTGCCATGCCCTCCTCCAAGGGATCTTTCCAATGCAGGGATCGAACACGCCCCTCCGGCTTCTGCATTAGCAGGTAGACTTTTTACCACTAAGCCACCTGGGAAGTCAATTGAAAGCGTGAAGCAACACTTTCTAACACCATACACAAAAATAAAATGGATTAAAGATCTAAACGTAAGACCAGAAACTATAAAATTCCTAGAGGAGAACATAGGCAAAACATAAATCACAGCAGGATCCTCTATGACCCACTTCCAGAATATTGGAAATAAAAGCAAAAATAAGTGGGACCTAGTTAAAAGCTTCTGCACAACAAAGGAAACTATAAGCAAGGTGAAAAGACAGCCTTCAGAATGGGAGAAAATAATAGCAAATGAAGCAACTGACAATCTCAAAAATACACAAGCAACTCCTGCAGCTCAATTCCAGAAAAATAAATGAACCAATCAAAAAACGGGCCAAAGAACTAAATGGACATTTCTCCAAAGAAGACATACAGATGGCTAACAAACATGTGAAAAGATGCTCAACATCACTCATTATCAGAGAAATACAAATCAAAACCACAATGAGGTACCATTTCATGCCAGTCAGAATGGCTGCTATCCAAAAGTCTACAAGCAATAAATGCTGGAGAGGTTGTGGAGAAAAGGGAACCCTCTTACACTGTTGGTGGGAATGCAAACTAGTACAGCCACTATGGAGAACAGTGTGGAGATTCCTTAAAAAACGAAATAGAACTGCCATACGACCCAGCAATCCCACTGCTGGGCATATACACTGAGGAAACCAGAATTGAAAGAGACACGTGTACCCCAATATTCATCGCAGCACTGTTTATAATAGCCAGGACGTGGAAGCAACCTAGATATCAGCAGACGAATGGATAAGAGAGCTGTGGTACTTATGCACAATGGAGTGTTAGTGAGCCATGTAAAAAGAATACATTTGAATCAGTTCTAATGAGGTGGATGAAACTGGAGCCTATTATACAGAGTCAAGTAAGCCAGAAAGAAAAACACCAATACAGTATACTAACGCATATGTATGGAATTTAGAAAGATGGTAACGATAACCCTGTATACGAGACAGCAAAAGAGACACTGATGTATAGAACAGTCTTTTGGACTCTGGGAGAGGGAGAGGATGGGATGATTTGGGAGAATGGCATTGAAACATGTATAGTATCATATGTGAAGCGAATCGCCAGTCCAGGTTCGATGCAGGATACAGGAAGCTTGGGGCTGGTGCACTGAGATGACCCAGAGGGATAGTATGGGGAGGGAGGTGGGAGCAGGGTTCAGGATGGGAAACACGTGTACACCCATGGCGGATTCATGTTGATGTATGGCAAAACCAATACAATATTGTAAAGTAAAAATAATGAACTGAAGGTCAAAAAAAAAAAAAAAAAAGCATGAAGCAAGAATAAAGAGTTACAAAGGGAAACTTAATACTAGGTACAAAAATGTATAATAATTGAAATGAAGAACAGAAAATGTAGATTGGAGAAAATAATGAGAGAATATACCCCCCCAAAAAGGAAAAGGAATCTAAATGTTTAACTACAAAAAAAAGAATACAAAAGAAGCCAGTAATGGAGGAAATGAGGGATGAAGACCTATAAGGCATACAGAAAATAGCAAAACGACAGAAGTAAGTCCTTCTTTACCAGTAATTACTTTAAATGGTTTAAACTCTCCAGTCAAAACACAGGGTAGCCGAAAACAAAAAAAAACACAGTGAAGCTCCATTTCATACCCACTGCTGCTGCTAAGTCGCTTCAGTCATGTCCGACACTGTGCGACCCCATAGATGGCAGCCCACCAGGCTCCCCCGTCCCTGGGATTCTGCAAGCACAAGTACTGGAGTGGGGTGCCATTGCCTTCTCCATCATACCCACTAGAAGGGCCATAATCAAAACACTGAAAACAGCCAAGTGTTGGTGAGAAATTAAAACTGTCATACACCTGCTAGTGGGAAGTGGGTTCTGTGGAAAAGTTTGGTGGTTCCTCAAAATGTTAAAGTTACCTTAAAACCGAGGAATCTCACTCCTAGGTAGATATTCAACTGAAAACACATGTTAACACAGAAACTTGTGTGTGAATGTTCGTAGCATCACCATTCACAAAAGCAGAAACAACCCAAGCATCCATCAACCGATAAATGGATAAACAAATTCTGTTTTATCCATAGAATGGAATATAAGCCCGTGCACCACAACTATTGAACCTGTGCTCTAGAGCCCAGGAGCCTCAACTACGGAGCCCATGTGTCTAGAGCCCATGCTCTGCAACAACAGAAGCAACTACAATGAGAAGCCTAGATGCCACAACTAGAGAAAAGCCCAAGCAGCAACAAGGATCCAGCATAGCCAAAAATAAAAGTTTTTAAAAAGACAATAAAGAAGTCAACATAAATTTATTAAAAAAAAAAAAAAAGACGTCTACCCTGAGACTGTCGTGCTGAAGCTAGGAGTAGGCATTCCAGTCAACAGCCTCAGCTGAGCCCTTGGCCAATAACCAGCATCTGGCAATCATGTCAGTGTCACCTTGAATGTCACGCCCAGAGAATTTTGTGATGACTGCAGACCAGTCAACAACTGACTGCAATTGCATGAGATCCCAAGCAAAAATGGTCGTCAAGCCCTTCGTAAATTCCTGACACATGAAGCTGTGATGAAGTAAAATGATTGGGGTAATTTATTACACAGCAACAGGAACCAGAACAATTCCTGTCTGAGATGGACCATTTAACACATTTGATTTTTATAAGTCTACTTGCCAAAACTGGACTGAGAGATTTACTGTGAAATCTGATAAAGTTCTTCATTTGGTTACCTCACATCCATACTCAGTCTTGAAAGATAACGCTGTGTACACGTGATAAGGAATCTTTTCGTTAGTATAATTTTTTATGTACAGAAACACTGGCCTAGAGATTAGAGCATAAATTTTAATCTCAGTTCTGCCATTTACTGATTTTTGTGACCTTGGTTAATTCACTTTGAGTGCCAGTGCCTTTGTTTATTGAGGCTACTTCCCAGAATTATAGTGTAAAGATTTAATGAAATACTATAAGTGAAATAACTCAGTAAACTATATAAGTTTATAGTTATGAAGTTATTTCACCTATATGATTTCTCTTTTTAAACTTTTTTTTGGTAATATTTATTTATTTTGGCTTCACTGGGTCTTCGTTGCTGCTCGAGGGCTTTAGTTTCAGTGAGCAGGTGCTGTTCTCTAGTAGCGATGCTCAGGATGCTCGCTGCAGGGGCCTGTCTTGTGGAGCAAGGCCTAGGCGTTCAGGCTCAGTAGCTGTGGCACATGTGCTTAGTCTCTGTGCCTGTAGGATCTTCCTGGACCAGAGATTGAACCCATGTCCCCTGCACTGTAGGCAGATTCTTAACCACTGGACCTCCACGGAAGTCCTCCCCAATTTGATTTCACTAAAATAATTCCTACGCTATTTCCCTGGGTGGTAGCCATGATTATTAATAAATGTTATAGGACTGGTTGGGGCTTCCCAGGTGGCGCTAGTAGTAAAGAATCTGTCTTCCAATGCAAGAGACACATAAGATGTTGATACGATCCCTGGGTCAGGAAGATCCCCTGGAGTAGGGAATGGCACTCCACTCCAGTATTCTTGCCTGAAAAATCCTATGGGCAGAGGAGCCTGGTGAGCTACAACCTGCTGCTGCTGCTGCTGCTAAGTCGCTTCAGTCGTGTCCAACTCTGTGCGACCCCACAGACGGCAGCCCACCAGGCTCCCCCGTCCCTGGGATTCTCCAGGCAAGAGCACTGGAATGGGTTACCATTTCCTTTTCCAGTGCATGAAAGTGAAAAGTGAAAGTGAAGTCGCTCAGTCGTGTCCGACTCTTCGAAACCCCATGGACTGCACCCTACCAGGCTCCTCTGTCCATGGGATTCTCCAGGCAAGAGTACTGGAGTGGGGTGCCATCGCCTTCTCCGAGCAACAACCTATGGGGCTGCAAAGAGTTAGACACGACTTAGTGACCGAGCACACACGTAGGACTAGTTGGCATAGAGCAGAGCAGGAGAAAAGAACAGGGATCTATCAGCGACTAACAGAAGAAGTGAGTACCAGGCCCAGATCATGAAGGAAATAACCAAGGTAATTAGAAGATGATAAAGTCATGTATCTCAGCATTTCGGAATTTCAATTGAAAATGTGAAGCAGAAGTTGATTTTATACAAAAATATCAAAGTCAGAATGACCCTTGTGGCAAATGAGAATTAGTAAGTAAAGTGACATGTGAAGCTTCCAGGAAAACACATGCAGAAATGTCCTAGTTACCAGATGGGATAAAAGCAAAAGAAAGCTGTGGAGTCTAATATGGAAAAAGCCTATTTCCTGAAGGTAACAATATATTATTTACTAATGGTTCCTTGGTATGAACCATTGAAATCATATTTTTTTTTTCTTCTTCCACAACGGTAAAGATAATTCCATATTAAACATTACCTCTCAAAGGCAAGGTCTGTATCTTTTTTAGAGGGGTGGAGAGCGGGGTGTGGGCCAGCGACACTGTGCAGCATGCCAGATCTTAGTTCCCTAATCAGGGATTGAATCCATGGTCCCTGCAGTGGAAGCCCAGAGTTTTAACCACAGGCCAGCCAGTGAATTCTGAAGGTCTGTATCTTATTTTGCGTTCAGTTCAGTCGCTCAGTCGTGTCTGACTCTGCAACCCCATGGACTGCAGCACGCCAGGCCTCCCTGTCCACCAACTCCTGGAGCCTACCCAAACTCATGTCCGTTGAGTCAGTGATGCCATCCAACCATCTCATCCTGTTGTCCCCTTCTCCTCCTACCCTCAATCTTTCCCAGCATCAGGGTCTTTTCCAGTGAGTCAGCTCTTCGCATGAGGTGGCCAAAGTATTGGAGTTTCAGCTTCAAAATCAGTCCTTCCAATGAACACCCAGGACTGATCTCCTTTAGGATGGACTGGTTGGATCTCCTTGCAGTCCAAGGGACTCTCAAGAGTCTTCTCCAACACCACAGTTCAAAAGCATCAATTCTTTAGCACTCAGCTTTCTTTATAGTCCAACTTTCACATCCATACATGATCACTGGGAAAACCATAGCCTTGACTAAGCAGATCTTTGTTGGCAAAGTAATGTCTCTGCTTTTTTAATATGCTGTCTAGGTTGGTCATAACTTTGCTTCCAAGGAGTAAGTGTCTTTTAATTTCATGGCTGCAGTCACCATCTGCAGTGATTTTGGAGCCCAAAAAAATAAAGTCTGACACTGTTTCCACTGTTTCCCCATCTATTTGCCATGAAGTGATGGGACCAGATGCCATGATCTTAGTTTTCTGAATGTTGAGCTTTAAACCAACTTTCTCACTCCTTTCTTTCACTTTCATCAAGAGGCTCTTTAGTTCTTCACTTTAGTAGACCATAAAAAAATGTTCCCTGAGTAAAATGTAAGAGGTCATTAATATCTTAGATACAGTGGCACGTGTGCATGCCTGCTAAGTTGCTGCAGTCATGTCCACTTCTTTGAAACCCTGTGGACTGTAGCCCAGCAGCCTTTTCTGCCAATGAGATTCTCCAGGCAAGAATACTCAAGTGGATTGCCATGCCCTCCTCCAGGGGATCCTTCTCACCCAGGGATTGAACACTTGTCTCCTGCAGCTCCTGTATTGCAGGTGGATTCCTTACTGCTGACCCACTAGGGAAGACCTAGATATACTGGATAAAACACCAAATGTGGAATAAGTTTCGTATCTGAGTGTCAGCTCTGCCATTTACTAGTTCAGAGACTTTGGATAAGCCATGTTCTCTCAGGCTCAGTCTCCTTGGTAAAACAGGAATTCTTTCTAATGTATAAAATAATTATACTGTTATTTTAAATTTATTTTACACCAGGATTCTCACAGAGGATTCAAAGTCCAGTAAGACATGCTCCCTGCCACTCAGAGGTCTAATGGGTGAAACAACTGTAGACAAATAAATCCAATGGTTAACAATAAAGGAACACCAAAGGAATCATCATTTTTCTTTGTGTGTCTGCATGTGTGTGTGTACCTCTGAGTTGTGGAAATTAAAAAAAAAAAATATATGTTTTATAATAAAAAGAAAAGTAAGAGTATCCTGAAAGTTGATATTTGCTAGTCTTGAAACGGAGCAGGACCCTATGGTCCTTGCCACCACCCACCCGCCCCCCCTCATGTCCTCTGCATGCCTTTTGTCTGTGGATAACTTTAGTCAAAGAACAAGTTTAATCAGAGAAGTGAGAAATGCTGAAACAAAGGAAAACAGTCATAGGAGACTAAATAATTATAGTCATTAAACATAGTCAAGGACCTTTAGTTTTTTCCCAAGGGCTATAGATAATATTCTGAGCCACATCCTGTGAGCTGTCTTATAGATACTAAAACACCAGGTGGAGAAGTTAATTACATGATGACCAGAGTCTACCCAGGACATGAACTGCTACAATTTTGAGAATTGGAACAAATGGACCCTGGAAATAAAAATTAACTGTACCTGAAACAACCTAAATGATGCTAGTCAGACCACCGATGACCGATTTGAAGATGACTGTTAGAGATGACCAGAGAAGGCAATGGCATCCCACTCCAGTACTCTTGCCTGGAGAATCCCATGGACGGAGGAGCCTGGTAGGCTGCAGTCCCTGGGGTCGTGAAGAGTTGGACACGACTGAGCGACTTCACTTTCACTTTTCACTTTCATGCATTGGAGAAGGAAATGGCAACCCACTCCAGTGTTCTTGCCTGGAGAATCCCAGGGACAGTGGAGCCTGTTGGGCTGCCGTCTATGGGGTCACACAGAGTCCGACACGACTGAAGCGACTTAGCAGCAGCAGCAGTTAGAGATGACTGCTGATTCTGCATGTAGCTGCCCCCTCTTATGTCTAGAAAAGCTCTCACTCCCTACTTGTCAGAGGGGGAGTGAGTTGGCCTTTGGATAGACATCCGCCACCCTCCCTGCCTTCTCAGTTGCTGGCATCTGAAATAAAGCAAACTTTCTTTTCCACCAACCCGGCCTGCTTATTGGCTTTTGACTGGTGAGCAGCCGGATCCACTACACACCATTTGGTAACAGTTTGACAAACTGCAGGTCTTTCTAGGAAGCTGGAACAGTGTGTACAGAGGTAAAGAAGTAGAAAATGCAAGATACACTTGGGGAAGTACAAATAGTTTAGTTTGCATGAACAATTGTTTCAAAGGCATAACAAAAGGTGTAACTAAATAAGGAGCTATTAATAGAGTTATGTGACCTGGTAAGGAGTTTCAGGGAGAAGGCAATTGCATCCCACTCCAGTACTCTTCGGAGAAGGTGATGGCACCCCACTCCAGTACTCTTGCCTGGAAAATCCCATGGACGGAGGAGCCTGGTGGGCTGCAGTCCATGGGGTCGAGAAGAGTCTGACACGACTGAGCGACTTCACTTTCACTTTTCACTTCATGCATTGGAGAAGGAAATGGCAACCTACTCCAGTGTTCTTGCCTGGAGAATCCCAGGGATGGCGGAGCCTGGTGGGCTGCCGTTTCTGGGGTCACACAGAGTCGGACATGACTGAAGCGGCTTAGCAGCAGCAGCAGCAGCCAGTACTCTTGCCTGGAAAATCCCACGGACGGAGGAGCCTGGTAGGCTGCAGTCCATGGGGTCTCGAAGAGTCGGACACGACTGAGCGACTTCACTTTCACTTTTCACTTTCATGCACTGGAGGAGGAAATGGCAACCCACTCCAGTGTTCTTGCCTGGAGACTCCCAGGGATGGGGAAGCCTGGTGGGCTGCCGTCTATGGGGTCACACAGAGTCGGACATGACTGAAGCGACTTAGCAGCAGCAGCAAGGAGTTTCAACTTCATCTTGAGTTGACCAAAAAGTTCGTTCAGATTTTTCCTTTCTTTCTGGCCAACACATACAAGAGAAAGGGATTCTGAACACCACATAAATAAAATTAGAGTTCCGGGGAAAAAGCCTGACAGCCGTGCAAGTGCCAGTGAAGAAGGGGAGACTCGTAAAGGGTAGCAGAGTCCAAGTGGAGTACACTGACACTGGATTAGGATGGTTTGGGCAGATACAAAAAGGGCTTGAATTAGATATTTAGGAAGTATAATCTACAGTACTTAGAGAACAATTGCCTGAGCAAAGGGGAGGGAAATGTAAAATAATACTATTTTAAATTCTACCATAAAGGAAAGTTGTGAGGAAAAAAATAACATTTGCTTTGATTTAGTTTTTCTTTTTAACGTCTCATGTAAAATACTAAATAAAATTCCACCAAAAATTTTAAAAACAAGGAGGGGCAAGAGTATACAAGTGTAATACAACCATATATCAGAGAACCTAAAAAGTATAAGATGAAGGAAAGAAAAATGAGTAACATCTGTTTGTTGCTGTTGTTGTTTAGTTGCGAAGCAGTGTTTGACTCTTGCAACCCCATGGACCGTAGCCTGCCAGGCTCCTCTGTTCAAGGCATTTCCTAGGCAAGAATACTGGAGTGGGTTGCCATTTTCTGCCCCAGGGGATCTTCCCGACCCAGGATTGAACCCTTGTCTCCTTGCCTTACAGGTGGATTCTTTACCACTGAGCCACCAGAAAAGTCTATAATATTTATTACTTGGTTCCATACAAAAGGAAACCATATTGTTACTTTCATCTGGTTTTGCCCTGAATAGAAAAATTTGGTTTGACTCTCTAATGGAAAAATTACATTATTAGTTATTTCAGTGTGGCATGTGGGATCTTACTTCCCCGACCAGGAATCAAACCCATACACCTTGCATTGGAAACTTGGAGCCTTAACCACTGGACCACCAGGGAAGTCCCTATAGTTTAAAGTCTGAAACCAGAAAGAGAACAGGATAAGCTGTCTAGCTGAACCCTGTTGGGTTCACTCATAATTTTATCCAGCAGTCCTTGTGGTGCTAGCACATCTTTGTTAAATTCACCATCTTATTTGCTGAAAATAAATCCCTGGTTCCAAATCAATATATAAATGAAGAGCTGGTTTCCCTATAACACAAAGTAAAATATCAATGAATCCCCACATGTAACACTTTTCCTTTTTGTCTGTTACAGCTAAGGGCAAAGTGTGCTTCTACTGCCCGATCCAAAACCCTTTTCTCAGACACAGACTGGCTTTCTAGTCTGTTGGAATTGCTACCACAGAATGTCATTTAAATGTCTCTCCACACCACAGGCTTAGAGTTGAACATTCTCTAAAGTCCCTCTTTCTCACTGGCCTCAAAAAATACACCAGTCCCTTTTGCTTTTAGGATCTGAGACATATTTATTTTGTGGAAACAATATAAAGTTCCAACCATCCCAGCTGAGGCATCAGATATGTGAAGTAGCCACCTTGGTCCAACAGTCTTCAGACAACAAAAGCTCCAGTGTCTGTCCACCTTGCTGAGGCCAGTCAACTCTCAACACCATAATAATTTGTTGTCCCAAGTCACTAAATTTAGGGGTGGTTTGTTATGAGCATTAGACCATAGAAACTACTGAGATGGATACCTGGGCAAGGGGTCAGACAATTTAGGAGGCAATTTTAATAATCTGGGTCTGAGATCTCAGTGCCTCTTGCTCAAGCTGTTTGCAAAGAACAAAAGAAAAGTGTTGTGATCAAAATCCTTAATAATGGCCTACAAATGATCTTACTTCAGCCTACTGCTCAGGCCTCTTCTTATACAGCAGTCTTTTTTAAAAAACCATTTTATTGGGGTGTAATTCACATACCATCCCATTCCCTCCAAAGCATATGATTTAATAGTTTTTAGTATATTCACAGATACATGCATCCATTACTACTTTAGAATATTTTTATTACCACAAGAAGGAATCCTGTATCCTTTAGCAATTACACCCTTATTCCTACTTTCCCATTTCTTAACACCTTTCCCCCAGTCCTAAGCAACCACTTACCTACTTTGTAGATTTCCCTGTTCTGGCCATTTTATACAAATAGAA
Source organism: Bos grunniens (assembly GCF_055505025.1). Lineage (NCBI taxonomy): Eukaryota > Metazoa > Chordata > Mammalia > Artiodactyla > Bovidae > Bos > Bos grunniens. The sequence goes on from NC_141167.1 coordinate 10,817,595, forward strand.
TCATATAATACGCGGTCTTTTGTGACGGGCTTCACTTCTCTTGTAGCACGTATCACTACTTCATTCTTTTTTATGGCTAATATTCCACAGTATGGATATATCACTACATGTTTATCCATTCATCCATGACTTTTATTTCCACATTTTGGCTGTTATGAATGATTCTATAAACATTCATGTACAAATTTTTGTGAGCATGTTTTCATTTCTCTCAGGTTATTAGACTTGCTGGGTCACATGGTAACTGAGGAACTGCTACTGTTTTCCAAGATGGCTACACAATTTTACACTCCCGATAGTGTATGGTGCTGCTGCTAAGTTGCTTCAGTCATGTCCGACTCTGTGCGACCCCATAGACAGCAGCCCACCAGGCTTCCCCGTCCCTGGGATTCTCCAGGCAAGAACACTGGAGTGGGTTGCCATTTCCTTCTCCAATGCATGAAAGTCAAAGTGAAGTTGCTCAGTCGTGTCCGACTCTTTGAGACCCCATGGACTGCAGCTCTCCAGGCTCCTCCATTCATGGGATTTTCCAGGCAAGAGTACTGGAGTGGGGTGCCATCGCCTTCTCTGCCCAATAGTGTATGAGGGCTCTGGTTTCTTCACATTTCTGCCAACAATCTAGTAGTTGTAAAGTGGTATTTTTTTTCCTTCTCCAACTTTTATTAAGGTATTATTGACAAACATAATTGTATAATAAAGTGTACATTGTGACTGGATACATTATGAAAGCACCTAGCAACTGCTGCTCTTTGAAAACATTTTAAGTTCTACTCTCTTAGTAAATTTCAATTCTATAATGCAGTGTTTATGAACTAGTCACCATATTACAAAGAATTGATGTTTTTGAACTGTGGTGTTGAAGACTCTTGAGTCCCTTGGATTGCAAGGAGATCCAACCAGTCCATCCTAAAGATCAGTCCTGGGTGTTCATTGGAAAGACTCATGCTGAAGCTGAAACTCCAATAGTCTGGCCACCTGATGCGAAGAACTGACTCATTTGAAAAGACCCTGATGCTGGGGAAGATTGAAGGTGGGAGAAGGGGATGACAGAGGATGAGATGGCTGGATGGCATCACTGACTCAATGGACATGGCTTTGGGTGGACTCCGGGAGTTGGTGATGGACAGGGAGGCCTGGCGTGCTGCAGTTCATGGGGTCACAGTCGGACAAGACTGAGCGACTGAATTGAACTGAACACCATATTATCTTCAGACAGCCTATAGTTCAAAGTGTGAACTGGTATCTCGGGGTATATACATGTATCTTTCATGGCAAGCTGCACAACCAGGGATGGAAGCTGGGCCCCTGCGCTGGAAGTGTGGAGTCCTAACCACTGGACGGCCATGTTCCTTTGAAGAAAAGTGATAAACCCAACATGCCCATTTTTTGTTGAACACCTTTTCAGTGTCATATTTAATAGTCTCTCACCCAACTCATTTACCCATTTTCTAAGTTTAATTTTATTCGTACATTTAGATTTTCAACACTTTAGTTGTTAAGTAAATGAGTTTGGGGAATACCATGCTGTGTTAAATCTTCAAATTCTTAAAAACGGGATGTTTTCCTATTTGGCACTTTAATGTCTTCTGAGTCTTTCCCCAGACCGCACGATTGCACTCATCTCACACACTAGCAAAGTAATGCTCAAAATTCTCCAGGCCAGGCTTCAACAGTATGTGAACTGTGAACTTCCAGACGTTCAAGCCAGATTTAGAAAAGGCAGAGGAACCAGAGATCAAATTGCTAACATTCATTAGATCAATGAAGCAAGAGTTCCAGGAAAACATCTACTTCTGCTTTATTGACAGTGTGTGGATCACAACAAACTGGAAAATTCTTCAAGAAATGGGAATACCAGACCACCCAACCTGCCTCGTGAGAAACCTATGCAGGTCAAGCAACAGTTAGAACTGGACATAGAACAGACTGGTTCCAAATCGGGAAAGGAATACATCAATGCTGCATATTGTCACCCCTAGTTAACTTACATGCAGAGTACATCATGAGAAATGTTGGACTGGATGAAGCACAAGCTGGAATCAAGATTGCAGGGAGAAGTATCAGTAACCTCAAACATGCAGATGACACCACCCTTATGAAGAAAGCGAAGAACTAAAGAGCCTCTTGGTGAAAGAGGAGAGTGAAAAAGCTGGCTTAAAACTCAACATTCAGAAATCTAAGATCATGGCATTCAGTCCCATCACTTTATGGCAAATAGAGGGGGAAACAACAGAAACAGTGAGACTATTTTTCTGGGCTCCAAAATCACTGAAGATGGTGACTGCAGCCATGAAATTAAGACACTTGCTCCTTGGAAGAAAAGCTATGACCAACCTAGGCAGCATATTAAAAAGCATAGACATTACTTTGCCAGCAAAGGTCCATCTAGTCAAAGCTATTTCCCAGCAGTCCTGTATGGATGTGAGAGTTGGGACTATAAAGAAAGCTGAGTGCCAAACAATTGATGCTTTTGAGCTGTGGTGCTGGAGAAGACTCTTGGACTGCAAGGGGATCCAACCAGTCCATCCAAAAGGAGGTCCATCCTGAGTATTCATCAGAAGGACTGATGCTGAAGCTTAAACTCTCAATACTTTGGCTTCCTGATGCAAAGAACGGACTCATTTGAAAAGATCCTGATGCTGGGAAAGATTGAGGGCAGGAGAAAGGGAAGACAGAGGATGAGATGGTTGGATGGCATCACTGATTCTATGGACATGAGTTTAAGCAGGCTCTGGGAGTTGGTGATGGACAGGGAAGCCTGGTGTGCTGAATGAAGTCCATTGGTTTCCAAAGAGACAGACACAACCAAGTGACTGAACTGAACCGAGTCTTTTCCTTCTCATCCTCCTTGACCTCAAGTATGTCTGGAACTTTTTCAAATTTGGCTGTGTTGGGTCTCCACTGTGGCACAGGCTTGAGCTTCTCTTGTTACTGCACATGGGCGCTACAGGTCACAGGCTCATGTGGAATCAAGTTCCACAACCAAGGGGCTGAAACTACACTCCCTGCATTGGAAGATGGATTAAGACCCGGGACCACTGGGGAAGTCTCCCAACCCAGTTTAACATCAAAGATAGAAGACGTGCAAAACATTACATGCCTCATACACAGTATGTTAAAAACCTTGTGGACTCATTCTCAACTTAAGCTCCCCTGACTTCCCTATACACACTTAAAAATAGCAACTAATCAATACACCTTGCAAGGCAGGGATTTTTATTTAACCCTAATATAGCATGAGGTTAAACAACTTGTCAAATACAAGAGCATATTAAAAAGCAAGAGACATTTCACAAAGGTCCATACAGTCAAAGCTGTTTCTCCAGTAGTCATATATTTGCATTGAACCGTGCCAATGAATTGATTCTTTCAAACTGTGGTGCTGTAGACTGTGTCTCTTGGACAGCAGGATCAAACCAGTCAATCCTAAAGGAAATAAACACTGAATATTCATTGAAAGGATTGACACGGAAGCTCTAATATTGTGGCCACGTGATACGAAGAGTTGACTCACTGGGAAAGACCCTGATGCTAGTTAGATAGGAGGGCAGAAGGGGGCAAGAAAATGAGACGGTTGGATGGCATCAACATGAGTTTTTTGAGCAAACTTCAGGAAACTGAAGGACAGAGAAGCCTAGTGTGCTGCAGCCCATGGGGTTGCAGAGTTGGGGCATGACTTAGCAACTGAACATGTAACTTGTCAAAAACAGTTTAAAGAATTATTTTGAATATATACCTCACATTAATTTGGTTTGTAGAACAGCTTGTCAAATTGTAATGAGTTTTCAAGAATGAAGGGGATAAGCAGATTTTATAGTAAATTACAACAGTATTTCCCTTACACTTATAGGTAAACTGAGAATTTGCCCATTACACTGTACATAAAATTCAACTCCAGTTTACAGAAATTGCCACTCAGGACAACCAAAATGTTGTATTTGGCAATATGCAATTCAGTCTTTGAGTGAAATAACACCCAATTACTCATAACCATAATTTGGTAATCCTTTTCTAATACACAATAGTACATAAAATGGAGAAGGCAATGGCACCCCACTCCAGTACTCTTGCCTGGAAAATCCCATGGATGGAGGAGCCTGGAAGGCTGCAGTCCATGGGGTCGCTGAGGGTCAGACACAACTGAGCGACTTCATTTTCATCACTTTCATGCATTGGAGAAGGAAATGGCAACCCACTCCAGTGTTCTTGCCTGGAGAATCCCAGGGACAGGGGAGCCTGGTGGGCTGCCAGCTATGAGGTCACAGAGTCAGACATGACTCAAGTGACTTAGCAGTAGCAGTACATAAAAACCTACTTAGCAATTGCTTTGATGTTCAGTCACCGTCACGTTAGAATCTGTTCTGACTTTGCTATCTCAAGGACTACAGCACACCAAGCTCCTGACTTTGCACCATCTCAATCTCCTGTAGTTTGCTCAAATTCGTGTCCATCTAAGTCAGTGATGCTAACCATCTCATCCTGTGCCACCTCTGTGGCAATTAACAATTGCCGATCACATGCTAACTCCAAGACTAAAACTTATGAAGCCTGAAGGCAATTTTTTAAGGCCACACCAGGCAGCGTATAAGATCTTAATTCCCCAATCAGGGCTCAAACCTGTACCCCTTGCACTGGTCCACTGGACAGCCAGAAGCCCCTGAAGGTGATTTTTAAGATACTGACAGCTTAACCCGTGAATAAATAAGGGCATCAGGTTGATTAGCTATTAAGAAGCTGGGGGGGGGGGGGGCGTGGTGGTGGAAAAAAAGGCTGAAGCAGCTCTGCCAAAAAGGACTCAAGAAATATAAATCCTGAATTATGCAATTTGTTTTAAACTTATAATATGGAATGACTTCAATGCCACTGAGAAATAAGTTGCTGATACTTATGGAAAAATTCTCAAAAATAGAAGAATCCTACTTAAAAACAAACCAAAACAAAATCCCATCTCGAAACATTTTTATTCAACAACAGGTTGATTCCTCTCTTTGCTCTTTTCCTCACTGGGTTTCAGGACACAGTTCACGTAATCCTGCCAATTAAAAGGAAACAATTATTCCAAAAGTTGTTAATAATTAGGTATCAAGGTCTCAAATATTTATCAGCAACAACCAAACTTTAATCAAAGAATGTGGTAGCGTAAGTATTTGATTATCTCTAGATAAATAAGGGTTAAGCAGCACAAATAATTTTAATACCAGACTCACCTAGCGAGTTTATTAAATTTTATTTCCATCTTCTACAAGAACTTTTAGTTACAACCAAACTCTTAAAAGGCAGATCTCTTCAAGCTACTCCATTAATTGGCACCCTCTGGTGGCTTGGGCAGTAAAGAATCCACCCCCAATGCAGAAGACCCAAGTTTGATCCCTGGGTCAGGAAGATCTCCTGGAGAAGGCAACAGCAACCCACTCCACTATTCTTGGCCTGAGAAATCCCATTGACAAAGGAGCCTGGTGGGCTACAGTCCATGGGGTTGCAAGAATTAAAACACAACTGAGCAACTAATACTTTCTAAGGTATAAGACACAGATCTCAATTCTCCCATTTCTGCTTAAAATTCAACTGATTATGATAGCCCTTTATATCTAAGTGATACCACGAACAAATGCAATTTTTATTACATGAGACAGGTAAGCTACTGTCTACAGCCCATTTTGTAAAAAAAAAAGCAGCTTTACTGGAACACAGTCATTGTCCATTTGTCTACCTAATGTCTATGACTGCTTTTTAGCCAGAAAAGCAGAGCTGAATTGCCCTTTAAAATTGCCAACCCTCTAGATTTTGTTTTCCATCTATTCTATCAGTGACTCCACCATTTAACTATCTGGATGAAAAATAGGAACTTCAAATCTTCTGAATCTTCCTCTGCATTGTTGTATGGATGCAAAGGTAATAAAGCTATATATATTTTTATTAAAAACTTAAGTCCCTGTTTTTCCCAAGCCAAACAAGACTAAAGCCAAGGCCTACCACACCTCAGAAAACTTAAAAAAAAAAAAAAAAGATGATTAAATATTTAAGTAAATGTTATAAAAACATACTTGCTACAAAAAAGTTTTAACACAGAAGAAATTAAAATGAGATATCCACATAAGCAGTTATCTTACACCACCCAAGATTCCTTCTGAAGACAATTTTTTTAAAGATGTTTTTTGATGTGGACCATTTTAAAAGTCTTTATTGAATCTGTTACAAGACTGCTTCTGTTTTATGCTTTAGTTTTTTGGCCCTGAGGCATGTGGGATTTTAACTCCCTGCCAGGGATTGAACCCTCACCCCCTGCATTAGAAGGCGAAATCTTAACCACTGGACTGCAGGGAAGTCCCTGAGGACAGTTTAGAGTTAAGAATCTCAACTTACCTTGATACTTCATCAGTCTAACAAGTTGTAGCTTTCTTTCTTGATCAGTTCATGCTGTGTGACGTCTTGAGAACTTATATCCACCTATCATTAAAATATCTTTGTTATGATAACATATTTGGCATATCTTGAACAAAACTGATTTTTAACATGTACACTTTATTCTGACATCAACAGGTATATATTTTGGCATAGGTTTGGATTTCAGTAGTGGTTTGGTTTTTTTTCTTTTGGCTATGGGCTTCCCTTGTGGCTCAGACAGTAAAAAGAATCCACCTGGCAAGGGAGAAGACCTGGGCTCGATCCCTGGGTTGGGAAGATGTCCTAGAGAAGGAACGGCTACCCACTTCAGTACTCTTGCCTGGATAATTCCATGGACAAAGGAGCCTGGCAAGCTGCTGTCCATGGGGTTGCAAAGAGTTAAGACACAACTGAGCAACTTTCAATCTCACAGTTAGTTTAGGTAAGACCTGGCATTGTAGTATGTATCTATTGGAAAAAATCAGCATCATTAAGTGAACCCCTGAAGCGCAAACCCATGTTGTTCAAAGGTCAAATGTACTTTAAAGGAATTCTCCCTACCAATGACTGAACAATTGTTCTTCACAATTTATACTGTGAAAGCAATCTCAAGGAGATTTCTGAATTGGACCCAAGTTGATTTTAGAGTACCACAAAATACAGCATTTCTCTACAAATTCAAGCCTTTTCTGATCTAACTTCATCTTTTTCTTCTATTGTTTAACATTTTTGTAGTAAGTATTCCCAGCCTTTTCTCTTTCCAACTCATATACACCCACACACATCTATTTTAAAAAACAAAAATACAGGGGTATCAAGAGGTGAACATCTTAAAAAAAATCAAATAGCTTTCACCCCACATAGTTAAATCAAATCATAACCATTAAATAGAAACCAAACCCCAAATCCTTAATAGGTAGACTTTCAAGAAAGCTTACTTCAAGTGAATGAGCACTCCAGTTCTCAGCCAACATCAATCATTCTTACCTAAAGAATAATAAGAAAAAGTTAATATAAAAGACAAGGGCATGAAGATTAGAAATGCTAATTTCAAAATTTAAAGAGTAAAATTCCAGAAACAAAGATTGGGGGCAAGTTACAGCATAAAAAATAGGAAGAAACTTCATGGGGGAGGTGGGTGGACTCTAAAATCATTCTGAAGTAGCAGTAGACACCTGAATTAGAGTGAGAACTGTATCTTCTTTGTATTTACAAAAGCCTAACTGCATTTTCACCAGTCTGAGCACAATGAAGTTTGACTGCAACCCAAAATATACTATCCCTTATGTGAAGGTATGTGACAACGTTCACCTAACCAAATGAGTTTTAACATCGGCTCTTTTCATATAAAAGCACATACCCTGCTCCCCACCAAGTATGTCTTCCATTCTCAGGTAGACTGACCACCTTCAGCAGTCCTCCTCCAAGAGTGCCCTCCCCATTCCACAGTACACAACAATGCAGTTGTTATCCTGCAGTCCTATATATTTGCCTCATTCTTTCCCTCTTAAGTCCTCACTGAGTTTTAAGTTACGGCAGGGAAGCTATGCCTTATCAGGACAGCAAGGAACCTGAGTTTTTCTGAGGGAGAAGACATTCACCTTCACTATATATGCCTGGGAGAGCCACAGTGCGCAAAAACCAGAAAGATCAGCCTTAATCCAAATTCCAGGTTTTTCTTCCTCCCTGATTATCAGAGACTGCCAAGGGTATATGAAATAGTTCCCTGTTGCACATGTACCATCCATAAGGGATACTATATCGTTTTGCATTCTTCCTCCATTCTCCAGATTATCCTATTCTGCATCCAGCCCCTTTTTCACCCTCTGAATAAATCTTTTCAGCACTGGTGTTCAAAAGCAACATTTATGTTTGATGGTTTACCAGCAACTGTGTGATTTCCACAGTTGAGTCTTAAAAATTGCCAATCATTATCTAGCAGCAATGACAGATGATTAGGAGCAGCCAAATCCTCTGAATTCTTTCCCTAACAGGCAGCCATTTGAGAACTGCACTAGCTGACAGAGCACTGAAACGTTATCAGCTAAAGCCCAAACCAAATAAAGGCCCAGAACAAACATCCCAGCTCTCTAAAACCTATCCAAAATCATTAATGTTAAGGCAGTAAATGCAGGACTGTGGATCATGTCACTGCAGCTGACAATGATTAACAATAAGAAACATGCAACCCCCATTAAAGTTAAAAGTCCAAAACTAGTCACACGCATCTCTTTATCGGGAAAAATGAGACTATTATGCATTCTTTGTAGGTTTTGCAACCTTATATGAAGAGCACCCATTGCATTTCTTTCATCTTTCATAAAGCACCGGTATCTATTCCCAAGGGCCTAACAGTACGAAAATGCATTCTGGCATCACACCTCTGAACTTGCGACCATTGTCATTAAAAATAATTTTTGTTTGTAATAAGAAAAGACTATGAAATACAATGCAAGCACCTGGGATATAGTTACTATTGAAACCCGTTTATCCCGTTGACTGATTTTTAAAAAGACCCTCTGCACTAAAATTCACAAATTACAGCTGCATACAAATCGAAACTAGTAAGAATCAACTTAAGTCACAGGTTTCTCATTGAAAGTGCAAAAGCCTATTCATCTTGAAATAAGCAGAATGAAGCAAAATTACCCCCCAACCCAATGATGTCCATGTATTAAGTACATTCTCTCAAAAGTGTTATTGACTGTTAAGAAATAAACCTGATCTTTTATTTCTAAACAATCACTGAGCCACGGTAGCCAAGTGTTGGCTACCAACTTCATGGATTATGCCATAGGAAAACCCCAACAGAATTGCATGCCAATTTCATGACACTATTGTCACTAATACTGAGCATTACGTTTGAGGTACATTGTATTACTAATACAGAGCTAAACTAGTCACCATTTGTTCTTTCGTCTAGCAGGAGTCAAGTCATTTGGTTGAATGGACTGCATATTAAAGTTACAAGTCTGTCCCCACCATGTGAACTGCTTGCCAAAGAGCAAGCCATTTTTGATACAAAAGAAATTCTCATAATCATGAAGAGTTTTGCCAACATTTATGCGAAGTAAACCAAACTTTCCAGTTACAGAGCAGAAAACATTATACATGAAAGCTATTTCTCATGCATGCTAGCTAAAAATCAGTTCATAGACCAATGTTCAGTTGAATTGAGGTCTGGAACAACTGTTGATGCAAAGCTTAAATCCTGAACAACAGAGAGGGTGCTTTTGAAGCCTTACTATTTTGGTAATTGAACAGTTTGGATTGCAACATCTCATCCCTAAAAAGCTAAGGGAACCAAATTCAAAAAGCTACCCTGAACATTTGCAGTTATCCTACAGAATACGACGAAGTCTTACAGTTGGGAAATGATTCCCAACATGTATTCAATAGGCAAGTCAACATGCCACACCATCTTCCCCCAGGTTTAGAGTATAGACATATGTAGACAAATCACAGAACTTGAACTATTCATGTTAGATTCCCATCTATGCCCCCAGTTAGTAACAAAGCTGTTCCCATGGAGCCCATTTAAAAAAAGTTCAAATCACATTGCAAAAAAAAAAAAACTGTACTTTTAGTTTTAATTCACTCAACCCTGTGGAGTAATAACCAAGATTGCACTCTGAAATTGATATTGCTGACCTCTGGGAAGGTCAGTTTGCTATAACAGAAACTAATTGTCACGTGCTGTATACAGTCTGTGTCAAGATGCTAAAAGCACTCTACTTTCCAAATATGGTATGGTCCCCTCTCCCCCACACCACTGATGTGTTTCATGTTATGTTCAGTTACGATGCAACCAAAAACCACACAACTGAATCAGATACATACCAAATACTCAAGTTTGCACTTTTTATCTGAGAACTGCAACAGCACTGAATTCTGCCTGACAAATTACAGCTCTAACCCAAACCCACACAGTTTTGATATAAGCTAGCTTTATCATACACGTGTTAGGTGCTGCACTGTAATTTCATTGTCAGAAGTATGATGTCAGAATGCCCACGGAATAAAAGTACATAGCAAGTCACCAAGTTAGATTATATTGCTTGTTACCTACCTGTATGCAGTCGGCAATGAGAATCTCGGAGCAAGCAGGAATACTACATCCGGGTCCTAATGTCCATTGCCATTTGCGGTACTACGTTCCTCACAGTTACGCACTGCAGAAATGCTGGCTAAATGCAGTTATGTAGCAGGCCACTACTTTAATAGTGCACAATTGCAGTCCAAGAACACCAGAAAATATTCCGCCACAAACTTAGTGGCTTGCTCAAGAAAAGCCAAGTATCTGAATTTTGATCTGCCATGATATGCCACTTACAAAAATTGCACAGGCGTAACATTACAATTTCCCAAATTATTGTCTATTTATATTAGTGATATAATACATCTAATAAAGAGTGGTGGGGTTTACAGTACTTCTTACAAGTTTAATTAGTGTTTTAAGCCAAGAGGATTATGGTTTCACTGAACATGAACCAATGGGTTAAGTTTCTAAAGTCCCTATTAAATACACTGGGATCTCTTAGAGAATGCATTTTTTGAAGATAAGGAGTAATAAGAGGAGCAGTTAGTTTAAAAACAATCAAGTGTTCCTCTTAAAATTATGAGAGAAAGTGGAGAAGAGGAAATGGGGGCAGGTGGTTTCTTTAAATGAGAAGACTGGCCAAAATACCTCTAAAATACTACCTTCCCTTTCCCACCCCAAGTTTCGTAAATCAGCTTTTAGGAATCTACTTTTTGAGATGATTTAAATTCACATTAGGCTATCATATACATTGCAGGACTTGTTCAAAGTCTGAGTAGCTTACAACCCTTGATACACTGCTATTTCAGTGATAAAAGTCAAAACTTAGTTAAAACTAAGCAACATTATTTGCTAAACCATGTTTAGCAATTCTGCACAGTAAGTCTATCAAAACCACAACTTTTAGGAGATAATCCATTAGCATCCTTCACCACTCTTCAAAGGTACAGTACTACGAAAAGCTTATTTTAGGGGTCTGTGCCAGCATCCCTTTACAAAGAAAGGCATGTAATCTGAAAAATAAACTGAAACATTAATTTTATAGGCAGATTTTCCCATTTCCCCACCAGCCCCCACCCACACATTCAAGTTCACCCTCTGTGGGTGTCCCATGAACACCCCTTATTTTCTTATCATTAACGGAGTCCCTACCATACAATTCAAATTGTAATGGACTCCTTTCAAATCAAGACCCTTGTTTCCAATACAGAAAATCTCATACATTATCACCAATTAATGACTTGGGACAAAACTTCCTCCTATTATTATGGTAGAACTACTCATTTCCAAGTGTCTTGGTGAACAGAAATAATGAACATTTTCTAACGAGATTCTCTCCCTTAATTAGCACACCAGGTACCTGTCAGTCACACAACCAGAATTTGGTGGCATGCCTTTACATTCCACTAGTGTTTTAGTATTAACAGGTTTCCTATGCACAGTGCTCAATTGTTTCAACTATAGGTTTCCCTTTGTACTCAGGCACAATACTAAACTTACTTCAGCATTTAAAGATTTGATTTAGAATTTTACTTTTGCCAATTAACACTAAAAGAGGTGAAAAGGAGGAAGACACATTCCACAGTAAGAGTTCTATAATGTACAAATTAGAATGGAAACAGCTAAAATCAAAGCCAAACCATTCAATTACTTTACCTACTACTTTTAGGAAATTGTTCCTCTGCTTAAAAATACACTGGGAAAGCAGGTGTTCCCATTGTACTAACAGACACCAGTATCAATCTATTTTATTAATAAGTCAAAATGTCTCTGATGGAAGGAGAGTCAATGAAGTTGACGTTAAACTGACACCACCATCGAAACACTCCGAAAGCTTTATGGTGGGAGGAAGGAACATCTGTACTGTGTAGCACGAGCAACTGTCTCCAGATTTTGTGCCACATCAAAAGGAAACTATGAAAAACAAAAATGTTTCCTAAGAATGGTTCTCTGCAACCCTATGTTATTAACAGTCACTACAAGCTCTTAGAAAACAGACTAGTTTTTTTCATAGTCCTACAGATTTTGCCCAATAGAAGTAGCACAAGGAGATGTAAAAAGTTAGATTACAAGTATATACATTTCTAACCTACTTTATGATTAACTATACCTCTTATTTTTAAATTATTCACACTAAACTCCACCTTTATAAATCACTTAAAAGTAATACATGAAAAGGCTTCATGTTTAACAATCTTTAATTCAAATGTGAAAGTTCAATACAAGCCATTTGTAGGGCTTGGGACTCGTTTTTTAAAAAACAAGAATGGAGGAATGCAACAAAATGATCTTTCCACTTTTTCTTCAGAAACTTTCAAGGAAAGAATAGATCATAGGGCCATAAAAGATCCATTTAAGTCATAACCACTTTCTCCCCCTACCAATAGTCTTACACCCATTCCATAATCTTGATACACATTCCTGGATGAAGATTTACAGTTCAGCTTTGCTTACATAGCCATTTAAAAATACTTAGCACCAGCTTGCTTCCTTGCCAAACAAATCAAATCATGAAACTACTTCAGTAAGTATTTCTTCTTTTTAAAACAAGGGGGTACTTATAAGTAGAAAGCAATACTTAGCCTACAAATAACATTTCCCAGAAATGGCATATGCCATTCAAAGGCCTAGACACGCTTATGCTTTCCAAGTGGAATACCTAGCCTAATGTGCATAGAAGCATGAATGGCAAAGTTGAAGATCAATATCATAACTATTTTTTCTATTTATTTGAAGCACAGTAAAATAAAAAATTGGTACACTTTGGAAATTCAGTGGCACAGGTACACTGCCGTAACTTGAGGGACATTATACAGTTTAAAAAAAAAAAGGCAAAAAAAAAAGGAAAAAAAAAATCCCCTGTTGCAAACACTGCATTACATAATTTTACCTGCCCCAACAGACCATTTACAAATATTAGGTCAATAAACTGCTAACATCCATAAAAAGGTTGCTTTCTTACTAAAATGCAAGAATTTAAAAGACTGGTTATCTAAACAAGAAAAGACAAAAACAAACTGGAATGAAAGCCTAGATATCACATCTAAAATCGGGGTTTTTTGTTTGGGCCTTCATACTCTTCTCTCCCTCTACCATATCCTGCTGGAGTTCCAGGCCCCATTCCTCTAGGACCCTGTCCACCCACAGGTCCCGCACCTCCCTGCCCAAAGCGCTCAGTACGCTATTGGAACAGTAATTAACAGTTCATTATATGTAGTTGATGTCCATGTGTGTTAAGTAAATATTTTAGAAGGTTCCGTAGTCAACGTTCGTCGATACAATCACCAATGAGTCGATCCACAGGTACCGGGAACATAGAAAGGAAAAAAGGGTAATTTGAAAATTAGTTTACGATAATACATGCCTTGTGGTATGTTCCCACTTGAGCCATTCTCATACACCTGTTTCAAAGAATAGATCTTCCCTGTAGTGCTAAAAAATTTAAGAATTAGTGCAGATGTGAAAACCCATTCCAAAATGAGTTTTAAGAAATTTCACATCAGATTAACCCACTGAAAAGCTTACAAACTTCTCACTTTCAAGGTCTGAACAGGAAATTTAATTTCCAAGTAAGCCTAACAAGCCCAACCAGACAGATTCAATTCACTCAATGAAGTGACAAAGACCTACTCACCAGTTAGTGGTATGTGCTGCATAAGAAACCTTGTGCTTTTCAAGATCTTAAGACACATCTGCTAAGTTGCAGAAATCTTAAAAGGTTCAAAGTTTTTAATAAAATGCTACCAGACTACAAAAAGAAAAAGAATAGAAGACTAATAGGTTTAGTCACTTAACCGGCACAGTAATTTGATTTAAAAGTGTTGCCATATTCTCTCCAAGTATATCACCTTCACAGCCATCACTACATAAAACCAGAGATATTATGTTCACAGTACTGTTCTTTATAGTTGCAAATTAACTGAATATACAGCCCACCCTCATAACAGCCCAACTTTTCATTTTCCCTTATGTCTGTGAAAAGTCCCGACAGTTATGATTCCGTGTTTTGGGTGTCTCCCAAACAGCATTAATACCAAGCTTAAGTGACTGCGATAAAGCAGGACTTTATTCCATCTTGTTTTAGGTTAATTCTAGTCCTAGAAACCTATGATCCCAAACAGAGTAACCCTACAGATATGCAAGCACAGCAGCCTGAACTCTCTCTCAAATTCATATAAAGCAGACCAATTATTAAGAGTATTGCTCAAAACACAAAACAAAGCCCCAAAACAGAACAAAAATCCAACAAAACCCCCCAGAAATTAAAAAAGGCATCAGGGTTTAAAAATGTTATTATAAATAATTTCAACATGCTTCCTATAAAATACTACAGGGCTACTCAAGACTAAATCCTAATCCTTCCAACTATTTCAAAATCCTAACAATTTTAGGTTTTCAGAGCATTGTATTATCTCAAAAAGGTGAAAAGGAAATTTGGGGGTTTGTTACCACATCATCTTAGAATCCAGAAGCTACACGTCACAAGGACTATAGAATCTGAATTGTGGGAACATCGTGTCAAAATTAGTTACAAATTTGATATATAACCTACATCTGACTATTAGGAAGCATATAAACCAAAATATAACTCACATTATTTTTAAAATTCATTTTGAAGCTAACAGCGCTACATTTAACCCTCCAACTATTTATGATTCTAATCTTCAAAGCCTTAAGCAGATGAAGCCCCATTCTAAATCCTTATTATTTGTAAAATGAATCTAGTGAGCTATATACTGCAGCTTCTCTCCTTTGCCAAAAGACTGTAGATGAACTAATTAGATTCAATTCGGTTGTGACAAAGCACTTTTCTCCAAACCCACCTCTACAGCCAATATTCAGTTCTTCTAAGGATTGTAAAATCCCGGTATCACCACTCAGACCAATTCTCTTGGTTGTTCTAAAGGATCCTGACACGCTATCTGTACAGCTAAAATATGACACCATCAAGAAGGTTCAGATCAAATGCACACAACTAGTATGCTAAAAAATAAGTGACTTTTGCTATTCTGTAGCAAAAGAGATGTCCATTTATTTTAGAAAGTACACCTAAAGACAGGCCCAACAGGAGGGAAACGACGAGTCCGAAGACTAAACAATTCCCTTTTCATGGATAAAGTCACACCAAATGTAGGTCAAAGTCCTAAACATTGCTAAAACATGCCTAAAGCTACAAGCTACAAACAAGTCTGATTCACACTTATGGCAAATACCAGCTTTATGAATGACAACTTGCCATTTGATTACTCTCACTTGGATGTAGAATAATCAGTAGTATCTAACATTTAGAATTTGGATTTGCCATGAACTATTGTGCAAAAGTACACAAGCAATATAATGGAAAGCACCTAAGTCTACTTATTGCCAAAGGTAACTCCCAACATACTAACAGTATTGACTTTTTGTTGGCAACCTTATCAGGTGGTTACCACATTGAGTTCTTCTATGTTGCCAAGGTATTCACCAATATTACGGATTTACACGATAGGGGAACTAAAAGAAGTCCAGTCACCTACTTAAAAAAACAAAAACAAAAAAAACACACACACATAAGTTGTGAGAATGAGAATTTCCTTTTGAACTATGTCCCACAAGATACATTACCATGTCGCTTCCCATCATGGAACCACTCATTGTTGCCGGTGGAACGCCAGGATTAGCTTCATAACCTATGCCACCACCACCACCTAGAGGTGGAAATTTCTGGCCTCCTGAGCCATAGGGATCTAGGAAACAAAAATGCTGGTTACCCCTCAACCAAAATACTGCTCTTCATTAATATTACTAATTTAATTTTCATTCTTACCTCCCATGTTCATTGCTCCTCCACCACCCATTCTCATGTCTCTTTCTCTCTGAAATTAAAAAAAAAATCCTTTCATACACTTCTACTAAACCCATACCAAGCATTCTTAACTTGGTAATTCTTAACTTGGAAATTCCCTAACAAGGAATTTCCAAAGCTGAACAAAAATTGTTTTCAACTTAAAGGAAAAAACCAATTAGGTGATTTTTTTAAAGATGCCATTATCAAAAAACCTATAAAGCAAGCTTCTTCCTAACCAATGAAATCTTTTGGCCCACCCAAGAAGGTAAAACTCAAGGCCCATCAATCATAAACACTTGGGTTAAAAAGAAAGAAAGAAAAAGGTAGAATAGCTACCATGTGAAAAGTGACATTTAACTGAATAAACTGCACCCTAGGTATCCACAAATTCTGTAGAAAACTCCAATTACATTGCAAAAGTTTACTTACTGGATCCATATAGCCCATCCGACTATAACTTTCCTCTCTTTGGCGTCTCATCTGTTCTTCCATCTCACGTTGACGAATCATCATCTCTTCTTCCCTCCTACGTCGTTCTTCCTCTTGCCTGGAAATATTCATCAAGTATGTAAACAAAAACTTTATGCACATTAAAAAAATTCAGCTTGAAGGAAACTAGTAGTTTACTCAAGAGCATTACAGCAAATGGAAGGTTGGGACTAAGGAGAAAAGCCCTAAATGTATTCCAGCAAAGTAAATGAGCCATATAACAGAAACCTCTATTTCACAATTTAAGCATTAAACCAACACTGACATAGTATTTAATATCTCTGTACCTCAATTGACTCACCTGCAAAATTTAGGTACACTTAACACTGAAACAAAGGTTTGACAAAATTGTACCTCAATTGCATCTCTTTACGTTTCTGCATTTCTTGATTGTGCAGTTCTTCCATGCGTCTTAATTCTTCCTGGCGTCGCATTAGATCTGAACATTGGAAAATTCTGTTAGAGATTCACATTAACAAATTCTAATACGCTCAAAAGGCAAATGATCCTACCGGCAAAATTCAGAAGGTATTTTACCTTGACGCAAAAGATTTGCCTGATGCTCATGATAGGCATCTTCCATTTCACTTTCCAATTTGTCTTTTGCATCTTTCATGTTTTTTTCAACTTGTTCCCGCTGCTGTTTTTCCATTTCATCAAGGGACTTCCACCGCTGAGAATACTCATACTCAAATGTCCCATGCTGGGCAAAACGAGGAGGGGTTTCTCTCTCCCTGACAATATTTAAATATGAACCAATTTATGGATGCACACAAGAAATATATGTATCTGATGTCCCCTAAAAATCACTGGTCCTTCCACTGGCTGCTCACTTCTAAGAAATACTGGAAGGCAAAAATTACCTTGATTCTTAGTTATCTTATCTCTTTACACATTCCAGGATGATACTAGACAGTAACACAGGCAATGAGGATCAATCCTACCTTCCTCACTGTCCTAATTCCACTTCCCAAGCCAAGTTTCAATTCAAAGAATATTTTTCCAACCCTGAAAAACCAGGACATCTACAACACATCTTAACAACTGTTAAGAACAAAACAAGATTGCATATAAAAATATAGCTACCACAGAAACAACCACTAGGTATTTGAATGACTGCTTCAAATCCTCTAGCTTTCTAAACCTGAGCTTTTCATTAAGCGTATCTAAGATTTTTGTACATATTAAGCAAAACTGAAAAATTATCAAGTTCTCCGAACTTACGGTTGCTGAAGGGGAAAGGATAGTTAAGAGTTTGGGTAAGACATGCACACATTCCTATTATTTAAAATAGATAACCAACAAGAACCTACTGTACAGCACAGAGAACTTTGCTCAATGCTACAGGGCAGAGAGGATGGGACGGGCGTTTGGGGGAGAATGAATACATGTGCATGCATGGCTGAGTCCATTTGCAGTTCACCTGGAACTATCGAACACTGTCAATCTGCTATACCCCAAAACAAAATTAAAAACTTAAAACAAAAAAAAAAATGAACAAGTTCTCTTTTGTACTTTAAGAAATTGTTCTTACTTTTGATACATTGGATTCTTCTGGGCAAGTTTTTCAGGAAGACCGTCTTCATCATCTAACTGTTCAAGTGGTTCCACAATGACTGGACGAGGAGTTCTAACAACAAAAATGGTTCCATCTTAATTTTGTTCCATCTGTATCGCAATTTCTTCGTAAGTTAGTAAGTAAGAGTTACTAAGATAAACATAAAAACTTACGTTGTCAGTAAGAAAACACCTTCACTGCATCTTTCAAATGCTTTTCTTGCTGCTGGTTTAGAAGCAAATTCAACAATGCCTTTCCCTGTAGATCTTCCACGATCATCCACAATTACAACAGCCCTTTCAATAGGACCAAACTGGCTAAAAGCTTCTTCCAACAGTTCATTGGAAACATAAGGTGAAAGATTTCGAACAGAAAGGGCAGCAGCATGTGTGGCAAATCGAACCCGAAGCTGTCTACCTCTCATGGGTGTATCATCAAGTTCAGCTTTAGCTATTTCAGCCAACGCTCTAGATTCCTGAAAGCATCAAGACATACACTCAAAGTTAATGACCTCAAAACTGGCTAATGCCCACCCTAAAATTGTTACGAGTCTAACCCCCAATCCTATTCTTCTGCCAGCTCAATTCAACTTATCTCGAAGCAGTCTTCCCTGACACTTACCACCCAATCGCCCGTTTTACATACTATTATGCACTATAGAGAGACTACATCTTTTCTGTTACTGATGAAAACTTTATAAAGTTGCTGGTTCAGAAAACACTATGTAGTAGTAAAAAAAAAAAAAAAAGGTAATTCCACCAGAAAAACACAAAAACTAAACTCACAAGCTTAATAAATCCAAATCCTTTGCCTTTGTTTATAAAAACTTCTCCTGGTTCTCCATATTTAGCAAAAAGTCTTTTGAATTCATCCTCCGTGATGTCTGCAGGTAGATTACCAACAAACAACCGACACCGCTGGGTGTAAGTTTTCTCTCCAGGCCTCCTCAGGAGTGACAAGTTGGCTTTAAACCCCTGATATAAAAGGAAGGAAACTTTCAGATACAAGGTACCCCTGCAAGTAGGAAGAACCAATAGTCTTTTCCCAAAACTGAGTATGTTACCAATCCAATCGGGTTGCTCTTCTGTTGCCTTTAAAGATCGTATTACATGCCTAACCGGACTTCCAAAGTAATCACTCATAACATTAAAAAGCCTAAACCATCCTAATACTCTTGAGAAGTCTCTTTAGAGAGTAGGCTCTGTCTGTATCAGGAACCTCGTCAACCGTTTATGCCTAACGTCCCTGACAGCATCAAAACTATAGTGGACAAAAATTAAAAGGATGGAAGGGTATGAATAAAACGATTAAAACTGTTGTCAACGACGAAACCTGTGGCTAAGCGTTAAGAGAAAAACTCGACCGATGTCGTCAGTCCTAAATTTCAAGCTATACTCTTTACTCTAGACCCCAGGATCCGTTAGCTTTAACAGGGCCCATCAAACTTTCCTCAAACCACCCGCTGCCAGCCCGGAGGCCTCCCCAGGGATGCCGCTAGCGGACCCGCGCCGTCCGCCCCTCAATCCCGCAGCCCCGCCCACCCACCCCGGCCTCCCGCGCGCAGGCGCCCTTTCCGGTCTCCGACAAAATGGAGGGCGG
This sequence comes from Bos grunniens, assembly GCF_055505025.1. NCBI lineage: Eukaryota > Metazoa > Chordata > Mammalia > Artiodactyla > Bovidae > Bos > Bos grunniens. Next base: position 10,837,491 of record NC_141167.1, read on the forward strand.
GGAGAGGGGCCGCCGCCATCTTAGAAAAACCGACGCGTAGCTCAGGTTAACACTCACCTCAGAGTCCGAAATCTTTTCCTCGCTGCGGCCGCCGGGCCCTCCGGGCGGCGGCCCTTGGTGGTGCTGCTGGTGGTAGGGCGGATGGTGCTGCCGGCCCCCGCGGGGCTCCCCGCCACCTCGGTGCGGCGGCTTAGGGTGGCCGCCAGGAGTGCTTAGGCCCGGGCCGCCGCCAGGCTTCGGCCCGCCTGGCATTTTGCCGCCCTTGGGGCCGCCGGGTCCCGGGCCCTGCTTAGGCCCGGGCACCGGGCCCCCTGCAGGTGGTGGAGGCGGCGGGCCCCCAGCCTGAGGGGGGGTGGTGGGCACCCCACTGCTCGGCGGAGCCGGTGGAGGCGCACCTGGGGGCGCCGAGGTGACAGCGGGCGGCGGGGTCGGGGTGGGGCCTGGCCCCGTGGGGGCCCCCGAGGTCGGGGGTGTGGCGGGCGGCGCCGAGCCGGTGGCCGGAGGGGCGCTGCCTACTCCGGGAGCCGAACCGGGTCCTTGAGGAACAACAGACTTAGATGTGTCCTGTGGCGGCGGCGGCGGCTGCTGGTGCGGCGGCTGCTGATGGGGCGGCTGGTGCGGCGGGGGCTGAAGCGGCGGCGGCTGCTGTGGTGGCGGCTGCTGCGGCGGTGGCTGCTGCTGTTGCTGGTGAGGAGGCGGTGGCGGGATCTGAGGCTTGGGGCCACCTTGGCCCGGCACGGGCCCCATGGGTCCGCGATTCTGATTGAGGCCCATGCCGGGCGGCGGGGAGCGGAAGTCGTGGAGACCGCCGCGGCCGCCTCCTCCTCCGCGTCGGTGGAAGCCGCCACCGCCACCGCCCCGGCTTCGGAACCGGTCCCGAGACATGTCTGTGATCAAGGGGCGGTCGAGGCAAAAGCGGAGAAGACGTTCAGGGAACGTGGAGGCCACCTTGCTTCGCACAAGATGGCGGATGACACAGGCGGCGCGCCGCCTTTGTCCTCTTCTTATATAGGCCTGCTGGCATGGCCCCGCCTACTTCTCGATCGGTAGCTCCAATAGCCAATTGCAAGTACTGTGCTTGGTGACGCTAGGTTACGAAGATCTCATCTCTCCTATTGGCTCTCGATGAGAGGCGGGAGGAATGGAGTGGTTGAAGATTTCAGTCGGCCAATGAGCGGTAAAGGAGTTGTCTGTAGGCCACCGTGATTTGCTGGGAGATATTTGAATGGGTTTTCCAGAGCAATTTTCCCGTGAAAGCAAACACCCAGGGCCCTATCAGCTCCTGGGGAGAGATGTTAGAAGACCCTTTTCTTTCTTGATTGCCTTTATGAGCAGACTGCTGGTATCTTTCCACAGAAACAACAGTAGTCTCCAGTTCAAAAGCATAAATTAGCTTTGTGCTGGGCCAATGGAATTAGAGAAAAATTTACAGATTTCGTACACAGCATTTACTGATTTGATTTTGGAACCTCATTGGAGTATTGGTTCTAGCAGTATAAGTGTCTCAATAGGCTTAAGTGAGTGTTCTTTTGCTCAAAAAGGCCTTGATTTTGTGGTATATATGTAGACTGTTTCGGAGAAAGCAATGGCACCCCACTCCAGTACTCTTGCCTGGAAAATCCCATGGACGGCGGAGCCTGGTAGGCTGCAGTCCATAGGGTCGCAAAGAGTCGGACACGACTGAGCGACTTCACTTTCACTTTTTACTTTCATGCATTGGAGAAGGAAATGGCAACCCACTCCAGTGTTCTTGCCTGGAGAATCCCAGGGATGGCGGAGCCTGGTGGGCTGCCGTCTATGGGGTCGCAGAGAGTCGGACAGGACTGAAGCGACTTAGCAGCAGCAGCAGCAGCAGCATATAGACTATTTACAAACACAAATCACAGAAGGAATTAAACATTTTTCTTAATTCTACCACAAAACACTTGATGAGCAGATTAAGATACTTTAAAATTACCATATTAAAAAATATATATGGAATCAACCAATGGACAACATCCTTCTTATTTCGAAGTGCATGAGCCATTTCCCTTAATACCTCTCCTAATTAGTGTCATCTAGAGACCTTTGGGTGGATCACTCCTCTGGTTAATATTAGCCCATGGCTCATGTCTTCTTTTCTAATTCTGTATATCAGGCACCATCTGAATGGATGACCACCCAATAATACTCTTGTCAATCCTTTACCTCCTCGCCTCCAGCCATCTTTCCTTCTATCCTATGTTAGCCACCCACCCACATTGTAGTTAATCCTATTTGTTATTGCCAGGAATAACATCCCTTAGAAAATCTCTATTTTGGAATCCCAGCCAACATAGTAACTTCTGAGTCTGACTTCATCAGAACCACCAAACCAGGACTTAACCTGGCAGTCCAGTGGTTAGGCTTTCACGCTCCCACTGCAGGGTTCACAGGGTTGATCCCAGGTTGGGGAACTACGATCTCACAAGCCATACAGCCAGAAAAAGAAAAACAACTCCCAGATTTTCACTCTCACTTTCACAACTTGTGTCACCTAGTTTAGATGTTGCGATGGCCATAGCTCTTTCTCCATTATACTCACCTGGTAAAATTCTGTTTGTGGTTAGACCAAAGAATTCACCTTCTTTAACAAGGGCTGAGGCTTTCACTTTAAATTTTGACCACGGTTCTCGAAAGGGCGTTAGGCTTTTCCTGTCAATCTTACCGAATTTCCCTAGTAAGTTCACTTTCTCTCTTCCAGAGATAGTGTATTTCATGCTTTCTCTGTTCAAACTCCAACACTCTGTTCTGTCACACCCCCATAACTAATGACTTCTCATATTTCTTTGAGAAAATAAGAATCACTGCATAGGAACATTCTCATCCAGCTAGAAGCCACCAAACTACTTGCATCTGTGTCCATCATCTCTGACTTCCTTCCTGATATCATGAAAAGTATATCTCTGCCCCTACCAAAGGGCAAGCCCTAGGCCCCCACCCACCACTCCTGCCCCAGTGATTTGGATTCCATGCTACAGCCCCCGTGCCGTCTCAGGGAATTTTCTTTGCTGTATCATCAGTTACTTCTACTGAATCATTTCCATCGTAAACAAAACCTTCTCTTTACCCTATCATCTCATTTCTTCCACTATTTGCAACAGCATTAAAATTGTCTATGCTCAGTTCAGTTCAGTTCATTCGCTCAGTCATGTCTGACTCTTTGTGACCCCATAGACTGCAGCATGCCAGAATTCCCTGTCCATCAGCAACTCACAGAGCTTGCTCAAACTCATGTCCATCGAGTCGGTGATGCCATCCAGCCATCTCATCCTCTGTCATCCCCTTCTCAGGTGAGAGCAAGTTAAAAGAACTAAAAGGTAGCCAGTATGACTGCAGCAAAGAATGCAAGAGGGAGAGATAACTGGAGAGAAATGGGATGGGAATGGAGGTTCACCTTCAGAATTTAGGAGTTTGTAATTTTTTTTTTTCCTACGGGCAATATGAAGACAACAAGTGGTTTTAAAAAGAAGAGTAAGAAGCATCAGATTTGCTTCTTTAAAAGATAATTTTGATTGCTACCTGGAAAACAGAAAGAAAGGGCAGTAGTGACACCATGTTTAGGGCCCACTGCTTTGGGAGCACGGTGAACAAAGTAAGTCAGAAAGAGAAAGACAAATACTGTATGATATCACTTATATGTGGGATCTAAGTGTGACCCAAATCAACGTATCTATGAAACAAAAACAGACTCAGATATAGAGAACAGACTTGTGGCAATGGGGGTGGGTGGTGGGTGGGAGCAGGGGAGGGAAGGCGTGGGTGTTTAGGATTAGCAGAGGCAGAATTTATAGATAGGATGGAGAAACAACAAGATCCTACTGTGTGTGCGCTTAGTCTCTCAAGCATATCTGACTCTGCAACCAATGTAGCCCCCCAGGCTCCTCTGTCCATGGGATTTTTCAGGCAAGAATACTGGAGTAGGCTGCTATTTCCTTCTCCAGGGGGATAGTCTCATCCCAGGGATTGAACCCACCTTTCCTGTGTCTCCTGCGTTGCATGCAGATTCTTTACCCACTGAGCTATCAGGGGAGCCCCTACTGTGTACACAAGGAACTATATTCAATCTTCTGTGACAAACCATAATGGAAAAGAATATCAAAGGGAATAAATATATGTACGTATATGTACACTTTGTTGTAAAGCAGAAATTAACACAACATTGTAAATAAACTATTTATTTTTAATAAAATTTATTTAAAAAATAAGAGCCATTACTAACCTTGCCTCTTTGAAAATATACTAACCAGACATTTGTTACTGAACTCAATTTGTCTTCTGGCCTATAACATTCAAGAGCTTCTGATTTTTTTTTTTTTTTTTTCAAAACAATAGCTAGTATTTATTGAGCACTTAACAACTATACTAAACACTTCACCTAATCTTCACAATTTCCCTAAGGAGTATGTCAGAAAAGTACAGAACCTTGGGACAAGGCCCTGGAGATGGAACCAGAGCCTTAAAAACTGTTATGCTTCATTCATTCGTTTAGCATATTAAGCATTTCTGTGCTCTTGTCTGTTATGTACCAATGGTACAGACTTAAAGAACTCTGACAGAATCTCAGTGCAACAGAGGAAACAGACAATAAACAAAAGAAAGAAACAAGATAAATACTAGAAATCGTAAAGAGAACTCTCATGTATATTACATCACATATGGAATGGCATTACAGAGAGGGGAGAAGACTTTTGAGGTGACGTTCAATCTGACATAGAAGAATGAAGAAGCCATAACTCTGCAGAAAGTTGGGGGAAGAGCACTTGGAGCTGGGTAAACAGCAAGTTCAAATACCTTGAGGCAAAAACCATGCAGACAAAGTAACTTGATAAATCCTAAGAAAAGACAGGGGCTTCCTGTGGATGAGGTTTGGGAACCAGAGAGATAAGAATGGGGAAGCAGACGGGGGCCTTTTAAATCTTGGTAAGGTGTTTGGTGAGTCTGAGTGAACTCCGAGAGTTGGTGATGGACAGGGAGGCCTGGCGTGCTGCGATTCATGGGGTCGCAAAGAGTCAGACACGACTGAGCGACTGAACTGAACTGAAGGTGTTTGGATTTTTAATCTAAGAGCAACAGGAAACCACTGAAGGCCTTTAAATAGGGGAAGGAAAATGACATCTGAATTGCTTTTTCCTAAAAGTTCACTCTAGCTGCTGAATGGAAACTGAATTAGAGAGGGCCCAGAAAGAAAGCAAGGAGAAAAGTTATAAAGTGGTTGCATTGAGACTTCCCTGATGGTTCAGTGCCTGAGACTCTACACTATCAATGCAGGAGGCCAAGATATGATCTCTGGTCAGAGAACTAGATCCCATATGCCACAGCTAAGAGCCAGCATAGCTAAATAAATAAACATTTTTTTAAAAAGGTAGGTACAGTAATTGAGGTGAGAGATGGAGGTAGAAAAGATCAGGTTGTAGTGACATTTGAGATATATTTCAGAGGTAGAAATGACTTTTTAATTTCATGCAGAGGATAAATCCCTGTTATTGTTAACTATATGATGCCATTTACTATGCTGGGGAAGACTGGAAGGAATATGTTAGGTTGATAAAGTCAAGAGCTCTAGATTGGACATATTAAATCTGATACGCAAGCTAGAGCTCTGAATGGAGATGTCTAGTAAGTAGTTGGATATATAAGTTGGGAACTCAGAAGAGAGATCTACCCTATCAAGTAAGTAAAAATGTAAAGATTATTAATATTTAGAAGGTGCTTGAAGTCTTGAAGAGACTATCTAGATCAAAAGAGAGCCTGGTTGTTAAAGTGAGTCCAAAACTGAGATGTGAACTATCTCATCATTTAGAGGTCTTAAGAGGAAGAAGTCAGCAAAGGAGACATCATTGAGGCAAGGCGAAAATCATCCGAGTGTCATGTCACAGAGGTCAGTGAGAAAGTGTTTCATCAAAGACAGAGTACCATCTATGCTGAATGTTGCTACCCTTCTTACCACGTTTTAGTTAGCTCCTATCCATCTTTTAGGACTTAACTTATACCTACCCTTCCCTGAAGGCCTCCTGTGACCCCAAAGAAAGACCAAGTTGCATCATTTGATTGGCATCCTGAACTTACACTCTCATAACACTCATCCCACTCCATTGTACAGACTTTCTAAATTGTACTCTTTAGTCTATAAGATCATGAGGGCAATGACTGAGATTCTCTTTAAACCACCAAATCCCTGCAACCTGGTGGTGGAAACTCAACATATATTTGAATGAATGAATGAACAAATCCATTAGTCTCCCTTTTCTGAGCAATTGAAGAATGGCCCCAGTCATAAATGACTAATTTCTGATATTAAACACAACTCCATAGTTCAAATATGTGGAAAATTATGCTGAATGGCATGTAGAACAATATTCAATCTATAATACTCTGAATGTGGATGAACTTACAATTCAAATTATAATTTCAATAATAAAAAGTATAATAATTCTCTGGTTTGACTTTTTATACGGCATAGAAAGTAGGGGGTGGAGATAATATGCTTGATAAAACATATTGCCACTCCCTAATGAATATTAATTGAATTGGCTAAATTTACATCTTCAACTGTATCCCAAGGCCTGAGTTACCATGTTGGTCAGCTTAATTTGTGTTAATTAGCTTTGTAGTTCCAACTTTGCGGAGGCTATTCAGTTTCCAGATCTATCAGCACAGATCTATCTCTGTAGCTTCACAAACACAATAGAAGCCTCAAGTTATTTTGGAGCAGAAAAGAGGGCACCTGAGGTCCCCAAACCCACTCTTCCCAGTAATAAGGGGTTCCTAAGTGAAAGAAAATGTTAGTCATTCGGTTGTGTCTGACTCTCTGTAACCCCATGGACTATAGCCTGCCAGGCTCCTCTGTCCATGGAATTTTCCAGGCAAGAGTACTGGAGTGGGGTGCCATTGCCTTTTCCACCTGAGAAGCTGCTGCTGCTGCTGCTGCTAAGTCGCTTTAGCCATGTCCGACTCTGTGCGACAGCAGCCCACTAGGCTCCTCTGTCCCTGGGATTCGGGCCCAAATGGCAAATTCTAACAGTGTAGTAAAGATACTCACCACTAGGTGTCTCAGTGGCTATGCCACGTCCTCCACGTCCTTGGAAAGCAGCCAACTGCACAAACTCCAGTACTCTGTTATGGAACCTTCAAGCAAATATCCTGTAGGAAGGGTTGGTTTCAATACCTGAGTAAGTCTTCCAGCAGATCTAATCAGAATCTAGATCGCATCTCTCAAGAGAAACACTGGATTAACCAAAGTGTCTCACTCAGTATGGCTTTCCTTTGCTAAGGGAAAACATGCTGTGTTGGTGGAACATTCGTTTATTTATTTATTTCTCTATTTACTTGTTTATGGGTTGGGGGAGAGGGAAGGAGACTTGGCTTGAAGTGATTATAATGCTCTACCTGATTTTGATCACCTCTTAGCCCTACAGTGAGCTACATGTCCTTCCAGGCCCTCCCCACACAGGTACTTGAAGGTATCATCACTCTGCAGCTAAGCTGAGCCACCAGGGAAGTCCAAGAATACTGGAATGAGTAGCTGATCCCTTCTCCAGTGGATCTTCCTGACCCAGGAATCGAACCAGGGTCTTCTGCATTGCAGGCAGATTCTTTACCAACTGAGCTATCAGAGAAGCCATAAACTGACCACTCGGATTGATTTTTTAAAACTGAGGTGTAGCTGATTTACGAGGTTGTGTTATCTCTGGTGTACAACAAAGTGATTGAGTTATAATGTACATATATTGTTTTTCATATTATTTTCCTGGATTGATTTTAAATATCAAAGAAGTTAAGAGTTTAAAGAATTATCAAAGGGAGGAAGATAGCTCAGAGATAGAACCATATACATGAATTTTTTCCATAAGGGAACATCAGAGATCAATGAGAAAGGAATAGTCAATAAATGATATTAAAATAACTAGTTTATGAAAAAATTACCAAACTAATTCTATATAGGTGGATTAAAGAGATAAATATACTTTTAAATCAAATCCTGAAAGAAATAATGAGGAAAAAATCGATGTGAATATCAGATCTTTGTCAGGAAGAGAAATTTCTAAGGTTTAATATGATACAAATAAACTACAAAACAAAATATCAATAAATTTCTGTGCATGAAGGTTAGAAATCACCGTGTGAAAAAAAAGACAAAAATTAAAAGTTACACTGAAAAACTTAATTGCAAAGAAAAATTATAAGTGGTGAATATCTTTAATATGTTAATATAAGTAATTTATACAATTTTATAAAATCATCAAGATCTCAGTAAAAAATAGCCAAAATAAACGAACAAACATATGGAAAATATTCATCTTCACTGATAATTCCAAAAATGCAAATAAAAATTAGATACCATTTTTCATCTAAGTTAACACAAATTGTGGACTTTTCAGTAGTTAGGACTCTATGCTTCCACTGCCAGGTTTGGAAGAGGTTTGACCCCTGGTCAGGGAACTAAGATCCCATAAGCCATGTAACATGGCCAAAAATTTTGAAAATAACAATAAAATTAAAAATAATTTAAAATTTTAAAAATTAACAAATTGAAACAGTTTTCATACAACCCTTTTGGAAAATAATGTAGCATGTCATTTAGCAAATTCATCCTTCTTTTCTCCTCCATCAATCTCAGTCTTCTTCTTCTCCAAGCTTCCTTCCCCTCTTTCATTCGTTCATTTTTATTCAACAAATACCTTTTGTATGCCTGCGAGGTGCTGGAATCTAGCCTAAATTCTAAATACAGTAAAAAACTTTATCTGCAATTTTGTTCATCTCAACATGATCAGTAATAGCCTCAGATTGAAAACATCCTACATTTTCATCCATAGACAAGGTAACCAAATGTCCTGTTTTGCTCCTGACACTCTTGGTTTATGCCTGATGTCCCAGAGTAATTATTAAACGGTGCCCCCATTTAGACAACTTCCTGGCTGATGGCAGTGAAGTATTTTGAGGAAGGACCAGCTTTTTTAATTTGTACAAAAGCACCACTAGGATTAGACACTACTGATCAAGTTATGGATATAGGGTGATTTCTGGTGTTGCCTCTATTTGTCTATAATTTCTGGACTTTCTAAAATGAAAAGATAAAATATCTTCTATGTATATGGGGCTTTACATGCATTAACTCATTTAATTTTCTCAACCCTATAAGGCATACCTCATTTTATTGTGCTTCACTTTATTATGCTTTTTACAGATTAAAGGTTTGTGGCAACCCTGCCTTGTCAGATAATAGTTAGCATTTTTTTAATTAAGATGTACTTTATTTTAGACATGCTATTGCACACTTAATAGACAACAGATTAGTGTGAACATAGCTTTTATGTGCATTGGGAAACCAAAAAAATCATGTGACTCACTTTGTTGCAGTACTGTGTGTATTGCAGTGGTCTGGAGCCATGCCCATAATACCTCCGAGGTGGGCTTGTGCTTAGTTGCTTAGCTGCATCTGACTATTTGCGACCCTAAGGACTGTAGCCCATCAGGCTCCTCTCTCCATGGGATTCTCCAGGCAAGAATACTGGAGTGGATTGCCATTGCCATTCCCTTCTCCAGCAGATCTTCCCAACCCAGGGATGGAAGCCGGGTCCCCTGCATTGCAGGCAGATTCTCTACCATCTGAGCCACTAGGGAAGCCCATCTGCAAGGTATGCCTATAATTTTTTTTCCCTCTATCTTTAAAAAAACAATGAAATGAGGCAATTGAAGTACTGAGAGATTTCTTACTTAGAGTCACAAATTTACCAAGTGGTAGAACCAAGATTTATACCTAAGCAATCTATCTCCATACCCTTAAACACTACAGTATCCTGCCCATAGGGACAACTATATCCCATTGAGCTTGTTTTTCACTTATGGGGGAATGTCGACTACCTATGTAAATATTATCTGAAAAGTGCTTACAAATAGTAGCCCCAAAAGGTCTCCGTTTATTTCTGAGAAACATAATATTTATGTTATAAAATAGTTGATTTTTTAGAAATTTAAGATGCAAAAATTATAAACTGTAAGAATCCCAAACACAAAATTATGAATGTCCTTTTTAATATATATTTATATTTCCATTTAAATTTCAACACATTAAGTACACATGATTAAAATACTTGTTTTAAATGTGTTGGTAGAGGGATTTCTCTGGTGGGTCCAGTGGTTAAACCTCCATTCTTAAACTGTAGGGGGCGCAGCTCAATCCCTGGTCAGGAAACTAAGACTCCACATGCCATGTGGCAAAACAAAAAAAAACGTGTTGGTGGACAAATAATATTTTTCTTTCATGATTAATTAATTTAAAGTGAATTAAACAATATGCATTACCAAGTAAGGAAATGTTAAAAAATACTTTATGAGTGTTATTGAGAATTTATAAAAACAACTGTTTAGTGCTAGTTTTAATTATCTGTTAATCTAAATTGTTAAATAACTTCAAGTCACTTTTTAAAAAAATCATATACTACAAAAGGGCAAATTTTAAATAACCTCCTTTAAGGGGACCCTGGAATACTGAAGTATCACCTTACCAGTCTGAATAATACTACATTGGTGCCAATTAAATTCCCTTTCACGGGCTTGAGTGTTTCCAAGTCACCTCGGCTACAGATTCGCAGCCCATGTTAAAGACTGACTGTAGATGCCTCATCCGTCATGTGTTGACATTTCCTAGTTTCATTCTCAGATGCTGAAAGTAGCATAGGTCAGCTGTGGAATGAAGCAGATTCAAGTTTCCATTCCAGTTCCATCTCAGGTCATTTGTCCCTAGGCGAGTTTCTGAACCTCTCTGAGCCTCAGTTTCCTCATTTGTAAAAGGATAAGGGTAATAATACCACCTGGGATGAAGTAAAGTGGGTCATAGTCTTAACATAGAGGCTGGCTTCTGGTAAATTCTCAGTTGAAGTTAGTTATTATTATCTATGTGACATCCAAGTTCTGGGAACCCAACTCAGGCTCTTATGTGGTGACCCTGGTTAGACAGGAACAATTTTGAAAATAACCTCTCTGCTTTGAGTACTTCATTGAGTAAAGGACACAATGAAAGCACAGCTTGAGTGATGTTTCCCCAAGAGAATGCAAAGGAACAATCTAGAAGGGTAGGACAAAGCAGGCAAGATCATCAGGGCTGGTTGGGTTTTGGCAGGCATGCTACACACTGCAGGGGTGTATCTGGGGCAAGCTGGAGTGAATTTTAATATCTTTCCGACCACAATATCTTCCTGGACTTTTGACACTAGTGAAAGCCAGTTTGGGTACTGGCCCTCTCCTGCTGGTCACTGGAAATACAGCATGAGCAGCAAAAGAGCCTTTGTCTCATTTGCCTGCCCTCACACAGGCCCAGAATGTGGCCTTTGCTCTAGGTTAAGTCCCACTATTCAAGATTCTTATCTTCTCCCAGCAGCCTAGAGTTAGTACCATGGGCGAGAGACAGCAGGAGGTCGCTGCCTCCATTTCCCTTTGCCATTTTTCAAAGTTTAACTCAGGCTCAGGGCTATAAGGATTAAATGAGATAGATAATGCATATTTAGTACAATGCCCACTACAAAATTTTGGCTGTTATTCCTGTGCATCCCCATGCTCCACGACCTGGAATGCAGCAGACATTGGTTGATTACAGGTCATCTTCCCTGGCCTTTCTCAGGCAGGGCCTGTGACTTCCTCCTTTTTTGTTCCTAAACACTCTGTTCTGGGTCTGTCACTGTGCTTGATCACTCTGCATTGCATTTCTACTGTCTGCTGACTTGCAGATTTCCTCCACAAGGCTGTGAGTTCTTTGAAGTCTGAGACTACATCCTTTATCTGTGAATTCAGCCTGTGAAATCATATCTTAGATGAATTATGAATGTTTCATGACTGTTAAATAAAGCAAAGTACATCGAAAAAAAGTATGCATTGCGAAATTTTTATAGATCTGGATATGAATCCTAACCTTGGGAATAAAGCTGTGTGTCCCTAGTAAGTTACTTTGCTCACAGTTTCCCTTTCCTCACCCCCAAAAGAAGGGTGACCTGTAACTCCCTCCTAACATTGTTGTGAGGATTAAATAGAATAATGTAAGAAAAAATATAAACCCCCTCCAAAATCTGGCCAATTTTAGGTGCTCAGTAACTGAGTTCCTACTGTAAATTGAGTTTACACTAATACACTAAAGAATTGAAAATGCAAATCTGGACTCTTAAGTCTCCTTCATTTGTAACATTCTCATGGAATAAGGAGGTATGAGATAAATGTAAAGTAATGCGATGATGTCTCTGGCTGAACAATGGGTGTTTAGCTGAAGGAAGAGTCTAATGTGTTATTACTGAGCTTAATTAAGTCTTCTCCGCTATTCTACCATAATGGATGAAAATACATTCTCTTTGGGGTTAATTCAAGAACACTCCTCCCAGGAGGGAAAGCCTGGGCAGGAGCTTCACTCCCCGACTTGAGGCAGCAACATTTCTTCTTAGTCCTCTTCCCAGACACTAATAAACCCTGCTAAGTGCGTCCTCCTCCTCCCCTGGGGCTTCTCTCTGAATCACCCCAACCAGAACAGGCTGGCAATATGACTCAAGATTCATCAGGCCTGGTGAATGGCTGCAACAAGGGCTGGGGGACTCAGGGAGAGGGCTGACTTTAAATAAACACGAATCCTATTGGACAGAGGATAAAAGAAGAGAAGCGAGGTAAACCTCAGAGGCAAACGGAGAGATATTCCTTGGAATGCTCATGGAAGCCAGATCCCAGGGTTGCTCAGTAGCTCCGCCCCAAGTCTTGCATTACCCACCTGCCACCCCTCCCCCACTGCCTTTTCACGGCTGCTGAATTTAGACCCTGAACCACGTGCTGTGCCTGCTGCCTCTTGAGAACCCTCGCGGGAGTGAGAATCGGATGTTTCTGAAGCAGCCGGGGAATCCGCTGCACGAACAGCCTGCTGCTTCTGTTTTCTACCATCGGCTCCATTTATTTGGGGGTAAACGAAGCAGTCACGCAAGAGATGTTGCTAGGAGGAAATGGGCTAAAATTCTGAAGAGTTTATTCACAAAACTGGATTAGATCTGTCACCCTGCCCCAACCCCTGTGAGTTATCATTCTGGGACTCATCTGCCAGTGTCCACTCCCCGCTTTCCCTTTCCCATAGCCTTCCCACTGCCCTTCAGGGGAGAATGGTCTCTTCTACCCTGGCAGACTGGTGGTTAAGACTCCATGCTTCCAATGCAGGGGGCCTGAGTTCAATCCCTGGTCAGGAAACAAGATCCCACACACCCACAGCCAAAATAAATAAATAAATAAAACTCAAAATTTTTTTTGTTTTTCAGAAAGTTACCTCAGTCTCACAAGTCTGAGACGTGATTTTGAAAAAGTTCAGAACTCTTAGTTCTTATCTGAAATATTAGCATCTTTTCTTGGGAAGTTTTGTCCAACTCCATAAGAAAATTGCTCTATCCCTAGTTTCTCATTCTCTTAAAATTTGCAAGGAATTGTCTACCCTAGATGTCTTTTGTATATGTCTTTTAAAAGAAATCAGTTCCTTTTAATGAAAGAAAAACAACAACAAAACCAAAAATGTTTCAGGACAGACAGAACTCACTCCTGAGAGGTCAGCATAGCTTTTAAGCAGTACATAGAATTCTAGGACCAGACTGTGTGTTTGAATCCTTGGTCTGCTGCTAACTAGTTATATGCCTTTGTCAAGTCTCTTAACCTCTCTAGGCCTGGAGGGAGATTTCCTTATCTGTAATCAGAGATGATAATAATGGTGTTGATACTTACTTTTAGAATTAGGAGGATTAAGGGAGCATTTACAGCATATAGAACAGCAAATGAGACCTGCTAGAAAAACATGGTCTATGATTTTACTAGAAGGTAGTTTTGAACTCCCAGAGAAGGCAATGCACCCCACTCCAGTAGTCTTGCCTGGAAAATCCCATGGAGGGAGGAGCCTGGTGGGCTGCAGTCCATGAGGTCGAGAAAAGTCGGACACAACTGAGCGACTTCACTTTCACTTTTCCCTTTCATGCATTGGAGGAGGAAATGGCAACCCACTCCAGTGTTCTTGCCTGGAGAATCCCAGGGACGGGGGAGCCTGGTGGGCTGCCGTCTATGGGGTCGCACAGAGTCGGACACGACTAAAGCGATACAGCAGCAGCAGCAGCAGCAGCTTTGAACTCCATTATAGAGATAACAACTGGGACTTGTATCCTAGGTCTTTAATTGCTCAGCCACTCTGATACTTTGTGACAAACCATCATTCCCAATTCATACAAACCTTTTACCATTCTCCTACTCGGCCACCTGAATGCTTGTTCTTTCAAGAGTCAAGTACCTCCCACCCTTGAAAGAAGAGACATGAACCCCTCTGGTCAGAACTTCTGTTTTAATGAAACTGAAGTGGCTCCATTTCTAGGTTTGAAGAGATTTCAGTTTATGGAAATGAGATCGTTAGCAGAGTTGAATGAAGAACAGCTCTCAAAAGAAAGACAAAAGAACTGACCTGTGAATTAGAAGCATCCACAGAATCCATAATCATACAAACAAAAGATGAGTTTCAGTGCCTTGAAATTCAGCTTCTGGTACTTTGAAAAAGTCTCTGATGTCCCTTTTGAGGCAGTCCCCACCTTTCTTTACTTCTTATCCTTCTTCAGTTTTTGTAATTTCTTCTTGGCTTTGCACCAAAGCCTTCAAGCTAGGGGACAGTGGCAAGGACACTGTTTAGAGGATACAAGGAAGGGGGAATTCCTTGGCAGTCCAGTGGTTAGGACTCAGCGCTTTGACTGCAGTGGCTAGCCTCAATGTGAGGTCAGAAAAAGAAAGAAAGGTTACAAGGTAAAAGTTCTCATCATAAGAAAAAAATTCTAAGTGTGGTGATGGATGTTAACTAGACTTATTGTGGTGGCCATTTCACAATATATGTGTGTGTAAAGTCGATTCATTCATGTCCAACTTTTTGTGACCCCATGGACTGTAGCCTGCTAGGCTCCTCTGTCCATGAAATTCTCCAGGCAAGAATACTGGAGTGAGTTGCTATTTCCTTCTCCAAGGGATCTTCCCAACTCAGGGATGAAACTCATGTCTCTGATGTCTCCTGTATTGGTAGGCAGGTTCTTTACCACTAGCACCACCTCACAATAGATACAAAAATCAAATTATTACATGCACATGAAATTAATATACTGTTATATGTCAATTATATTTCAATGAAAAAAAATTTTAAGATTACAAAGAAGCTTTACTACAACAAAAAACAATGGAGATAATATATAGGCCAGAAAAGACGAAGTAAAAGGGATGAAGTCTACCAAAAGCTGCTGGGCCAGACTTATTTTCTCCACCCCCCGCCTTTTGTTTTTCTATTTGCTTTTTAAAAAAATTTTATTTTATTTATTTGGCTGCTCTGGGCCTTTGTTGCAGCACGTGGGATGTAGTTCCCCAACCAGGGATCGAACCCAGGCTCCCTGCATTGGGAGCATAGAGTGTTCACCACTGGGCCACCAGGGAAGTCCCTGCTTTGTTTGTTTGTTTGTTTGTCAATTGAAATATAGTTAACTTACAATGTTGTGTTAATTTCTGCTGTACAGCAATGCGACTCAATTATACCTATATATTTTTTCATATTCTTTTACCTTATGGTTTATCTCAAGGTATTGAATATAGGTCCCTGTGCTATAAAGTAGGTCTTTGTTGTTTTCTATTTGCTTTCTTAATGCTAAGTGTAAGCTACATTACAAGAGGAGAGACGATTCTGGGGAGGAGGTAACAGATTTTAAAAATGCAGAAAAGTTAATAATGTTTTTGTTTCCTTCATGATGAATATCTAATTTATCTTTTTAGTAATGATTTCTTGGTTTCCTCCATTACTCCCCTACAATATAAACTCCAGGAGGGCAAGGAACAGGCCCTTCAGTCTTGGCTTATCCTTGTATCCATGGCAACCAACACAATGCCTGGCATGATGTTATAGATTTTAAACATAGAAAACACTCTCTTAAAATAATACAAGGAAATATTGGAAAACATTTATTTTTAAATTCTTGGGGGGGGGCATGAAACCTTTCTATAACAAAAAAGAAAATCAAGAAGCCAAGACTGACTAAACACACACACACACACAATTTTCCACCTGAAAAATAATAATAACCACCACTTATGTGTCACTTTATATGTTCCAGCTTCTGTTCTAAGCATTTTGTATCTCTTAATTCATTTATGCATCCTAATAGTCTTCTGATGCAGGCACTATTATCATTTCCCTTTTACATATAATGAAACTGAGGTTCAACAAGATTAAATACTTTACTCAAGATCAGCTACTAAATTGTGGAGCCTCAGATTAGATCTCATGCAGCCTAGTTCCAGGGTCCATGTTCTCAACCACTGTATTACAGTTACCCTAGAAAAATAATGTAAAAAAATTTTTTTAAATAACCAAAAGACTGGGAGAAAAATTTTGCAACATATATACCAGACAAAGCCTTAATATTTATAACAATTAAGAATTTCTAGATGAAGGCTGGATTTAGAATGTTCAGATGTTCAAGATGGATTTAGAAAAGGCGGAGGAACCAGAGACCAAATTGCCAACATCTGCTGGAACATTGAAAAAGCAAGAGACTTTGAGAAAAATATCTACTTTTGCTTTATTGACCATGCAAAAGCCTTTGACTGTGTGGATCACAACAAACTGTGGAAAATTCTTCAGGAGATAGGAATACCAGACCACCTGATCTGTCTCCTGAGAAATCTGTATGCAGGTGAAGAAGCAGCAGTTAGAACTGGACATGAACAACAGACTGATTCCAAATTGGGAAACAAGTACGTCAAGGCTGTGTATTGTCAAAATGTTTATTTAACTTATATGCAGAGTACATCATGTGAAATGCTGGGCTGGATGAAGCATAAGCTGGAGTCAAGATTGCCAGGAGAAATATCAATAACCTCAGATATGCAGATGACACCACCATGGCAGAAAGCGAAGAAGAACTACAGAGCCTCTTGATGAAAGTGAAAGAGGAGAGTGAAAAAGTTGGTTTAAAACTCAACATTTAGAAAACTAAGATCATGGCATCTGGTCCCATCACTTCATGGCAAATAGATGGAGAAACAGTGGAAACAGTGACAGATTTTTTGGGGGGTGCTCCACAATCACTGCAGATGGTGATTGCAGCCATGAAATTAAAAGATGCTTGCTCTTGGAGGAAAAGCTATGACCAACCTAGACAGCATGTTAAAAAAGCAGAGACATTACTTTGCCAACAAAGTTCTGTCAGTCAAAGGTATGGTTTTTCCAGTAGTTATGTATGACTGTGAGAGTTGGAATATAAAGGAAGCTGAGTGCCGAAGAATTGATGCTTTTGAACTGTGGTGTTGGAGAAGACTCTTAAGAGTCCCTTGGACTGCAAGGAGATCAAACCAGTCAATCTTAAAGGAGATCAGTCCTGAATATTCATTGGAAGGACTGATGCTGAAACTGAAATTTCAATACTTTGGCCACCTGATGTGATGAACCAACTCATTGGATAAGACCCTGATGCTGGGAAAGATTGAAGGCGGGAGGAGAAGGGGACAACAAAGGATGAGATGGTTGGATGGTATCACTGACGTGATGGATATGAGTCTGAGTTGGCTCCAGGAGTTGGTAATGGATAGGGAAACCTGGCGTGCTGCAATACATGGAGTCGCAAAGAGTAAGACACTGAACTGACTGAGATGAAGGCTAAGTGCTGAAGAATTTATGCTTTTGAACTGTGGTGTGAGAGAAGAATCTTGAGGCTCCCTTGGACAGCAAGGAGATCAAACCAGTCCATTTTAAAGGAAATCAACCCTGAATATTCATTGGAAGGACTGATCAGGTAGCATGAATCTGAAGTTCCCATACTTTGGCCACCTGATGTGAAGAGCCGGCTCATTGGAAAAATCCCTGATGCTGGGAAAGATTGAGGGCAGGATGAGAAGGGGGTGACAGAGAATGAGATGACTAGATGGCATCACCAACTCAATGGACCTGAGTTTGAGCAAACTCCGGGAGACAGTGAAGGACAGGGAAACCTGGCGTGCTGCAGTCCATGGTATCACAAAGCCTCACACGTGACTTAGCAACTGAACAACAGCAAGAGTTCCTAAAATCAATATGAAAAATACAGATAATCCAGTTGAAATATTGGCAAAGAATATGAATCAAAAACTCCCTGAAGAAATAAACACATATGTTCAGTTAATATTCCTTATTGGTAAGTAGTGATTTCTATTTTTTTTAATTTTATTTTTTAACTTTACAATATTGTATTGGTTTTGCCATATATCAACATAGTAGTGATTTCTAAAGCTATAATAATAGTGAGCTACTACTTATTATCCTTTGGCAAAACAGAAAATAGTGCTACTATCAAGTACTGGCAAGGGTGTGGGGAAATAGAGAAAACTGTTAGAACTGTTTCTCATTTTATTCCGAGTTATTTTTCATTGCTGTCACTAAAGAGGGACTCATCAATGAGTACTGATTTTCAAATTATTCTAGATTTGACCAGGGGACGCTCCTTCAAGCTGGCTCATGTGTACTTTTGAATATTGCATCATTCTTTGAGCGCTGCTTAGTTTCTGGCACAACAAAACAGTTGCAGGCTCATTCTGTTGCAGCCCTGGAATCAGTCATTTCTCTGAGTTCCTGGTTCCAAGTATATTCAATGTTCTTGTCCTGTCATTGCTTCTGGTGCTCTTGAAGGGCTCAAAAATGAATATGCATAAAAATGCTTAATGATAAATGTTAAGTAAAATAATCAAGACAGAAAACTGTGTATACAGTATGGTAGTTTTCATTAAAAACACACACAAACACAGATACAGCAAAATTTGGGGGATTATTTTCTTGTTTAATTGAAAGATAGTTGATTTACAATTTTGCATTAATTTCTCCTGTACAGCAAAGTGATTCAGTTATACATATACATACATTCTTTTAAACATTCTTTTCCATTATGATTCATCCAAGGATACCCTATGCTCTACAGTAGGACCTTGTTGTTTGGGATTTTGGGGTTTTTTTGGCTGTGTTGCACGGCTGTGGGATTTTAGTTTCCCCAAAAGGGATTAAATCCAGGCCCTCCACAGTGAGAATGCAGCATGAACCCCTGGACAGCCAGGGAATTTAGGATGATTTTAAAATTTCAATTTGTATTTCAAATTTTCTGAAATGTAGCATGTAATTTTTAAAAAACATTTTAAGGCATATTATCTTTTATTACTTTTTCAGTAAACTTTATTTTAGAGTAGATTTAGATTACAGAAAAGTTGCTGACATTGACAAATTCTCTTAGGGCTTCCCTAATGATCTAGTGTTTTAGAATCCACCTGCCAATGCAAAGGACACGGGTTTGATCCTTGGTCCAGGAAGACCCCACATGTTGCTGAGCAGCTAAGCCCATGCTCCGCAATTACTGAAGCCTGCGTGCTTAGTGCCTGTGCCCAGCAACAGGAGAAGCCACCACAGTGAGAGGGCCGCGCATCACAATGCAGAGTCGCCCCCACCATCGCTGTAACTAGAGATAGCCTGTGGACAACAGTGAAGACCTAGCACAGCCAGAAAAAATAGTTCTCTTATACTCGACATAGTTTCACCTATTATTAACACTATTTGTCACAACTAATTAGTCAATATTGACCATTATTATGAATTAAAGTTCATACTTTCTTTAAATGAAGTATTATTCATGCTTTAGTTATACTTTCTTTAACTCCATACTAAAAGGACCTTAGTTTTTACCTTTTTCTGTTCTAGGATCCTATCCAGGATACTACATACTATAGTCCAGGACAGATACCAAAATCCAACAATGCTCAAGTCCCTTATATAAAATGGTATAGTATTTGTGTATAACCTCCACATATCCTCCTATATACTTTAAATCATTTCTAGATTACTCATAATACCTAATACAATGTATTAGTAAATGTTATGTAATCAGTTGCCAGTGCACAGCAAATTCAAGTTTTGCTTTTTGGAAATTTCTCTAATTTTTAAAAAATATTTTTGATCTGCAGTTGGTTGACTCCATAAATATGGAACCCATTGATATGGAGGGCTGTCTACAGTTTTGGTCATTATGTCTCCTCAGGCTCCTTTCCTTGTTTTTGATGACCTTGATAGTATAGGGGATAGTCAGTTGTTTAATAAGATTTGTTTGATGTTTTTCTCTCAATTAAACTGAAGTTATAGGTTTTAGGAAAGACCAGAGAAATAGAGTACCATTCTTATCACCTCAAGAGTCAGTCAGTTCAGTCAGTTCAGTCGCTCAGTCATGTCTGACTCTTTGTGACCCCATGAATTACAGCACGCCAGGCCTCTCTGTCCATCACCAACTCTCAGAGTTCACTCAGACTCACGTCCATCGAGTCAGTGATGCCAACCAGCCATCTCATCCTCTGTTGTCCCCTTCTCCTCCTGCCCCCAATCCCTCCCAGCATCAGGGTCTTTTCCAATGAGTCAACTCTTCACATGAGGTGGCCAAAGTACTGGAGTTTCAGCTTTAGCATCATTCCTTCCAAAGAACACCCAGGATTGATCTCCTTTAGAATGGACTGGTTGGATCTTCTTGCAGTCCGAGTACTTAATCACTTTTTGGTATGTTGTTCAGTAGCTAAGTTGTGTCTGATTCTTTGTGATGCCAGGACTGCAGGACACCAGGCTTCCCTGTCTTTCACTATCTCTTGGAGTTTGGTATGTTATTTTTGTAATAAAAAGTAATATGCTTTTTAAAGTTCTAAGAACAAACAATGCATTTTTATATATTTGTTAAGGATGAAAGTTTGGCTGTTACAACAGAAATAAAAAATATTAAAGCATGATAGAAATTAATTTCTTTCTCTCAAAAAGGTCTAGACAGAGCAGTCTAGAGCTGATGGGGCAGTTTGCTTTACAAGGTTGGCAAAAGACCCAGATTCCTTCTGTCTGATAGTTCTGTTTAACAAGTAGTCATCATGGCTACAATGGAAGTTTTGGTTGTTGTATGACTAAGATGGGTGCTCTAGAGGCTGCCACAGCATCCACATTCAGTAGAAAAAGGATAGTATACTCTTTTTTAAAGACATACTTGGAAGTTGCACAGTTCATTCATTCTGCTCACATTCCATTGGCCAGAACCTAGTCACATGGCCATAGCTAGCTGCAAGGGAGGCTGGGAAGTGTAGTCTCATAGTAGACAGCTCTGTGCTCAGCTAAAGTTTCTGTAAAGATTAAAGAAGAGGAGGCTGAATTTGGGGAAGACCATCAGCAGTCTCTGCCAAAGCTGGGGTGCAACCATCCTAAGAGTAGAAGATGGATCTGGGAAAATCCAACACTTTAATGGCTATTCATCATCATCTTCATTACATTACCACCAAAAATTCCCGTGAGAACACCAGACATTCCTTTTCTAATGTTATTTGGTTACCCTACCACTAAGGAATTTATACCAGCCATTTTTACTCCACATACTCTCCAACCTCATAACATTTCCATATTTCTCTGTCCCACCCCATTCTTCTTTCCTCTCCCTCTCAGGAGTGAAACCAAACTCCCCAGTTTGCTTGAAGTGGTTTATCCAACCACAGTCATCCCCTTAGGGGTTCACCTTCTACTTTAAGAGGATTATCAAGATTTTTTTTCAAGGAAAAACTTTTGCTTAGAAAAGCTGTTAAAATTTTCACACCTTTACACTAAGAACATCCTTTTCACCAACAGATGAGATAAAATTCCTTTGTGTCTGGCACTCTTTGAACATTTCTTCACGTGACAATCAGAAGTATCAGCTGAAAACAGTTGTTCTCAGTCAGCTTCCTGGCCCCATATAAACTGTAATGTTGGAAAAATTTGTTTTCAGATACCTTCAATTTTTCTCTACACTCTTCCCCTCTCCTTCCTTTTCCTTCATGTCACCCCCAAGAGGTCCTCCTGCCTTTGCTTTCCCAAAACAATTCATGAAGCACTTTGACTATGTCATACATAAGAGTAGGGTATCTAGTTACTAATGCCAGGGTTATTTTCATTTTAGTGTAGTAGTGTTAGTTGCTTGGTCATGTCCAACTCTTTGTGACCCCATGGACTATAGCCTACCAGGCTCCTCTGTCCGTGGGATTCTCCAGGCAAGAATATGGAGTAGGTAGCCATTCCCTTTTCCAGGGGTTCTTTCCAACCCTGATCGAACTCAGGTCTCCCACATTGCAGGCAGATTCTTTACCATCTGAGCCACCAAGGAAGCCCCAAGAAAACAAGGACTAAAGGCTGAAGCCTAACAAAGTGAAAATGAAGTCGCTCAGTTGTGTCCAACTCTTTGTGAGCCCATGGACTGTAGCCTACCAGGCTCCTCTGTCCATGGAATTTTCCAGGTAAGAGTACTGAAGTGTGTTGCCATTTCCTTCTCCAGGGGATCTTCCCGATCCAGGGATCAAACCCGGGTCTTCCACATTGCAGGCAGACACTTTACCATCTGAGCCACCAGGCATCTCTAAATGGGAGAATTTCAGGTATCTCAGTTCTTAGGCGGAAACTCTAAATCCTTGACAGCAAAAAAATGAGACAAAAACTAACTTTTACTGAATAACTGGTCCATACTAGGCATTATATACAACACTTTCACATAAATTGATATATTTAATCCTCATATTAATTATGAATAGCAATAGTATCCCTATTTTATGGATAAATCAGCCTCAGAGAGATGTCACAATTGGAACCCAGATCTGTCCAAATTCCCAAATTTGCATTGTTTTCACTATAGTAGCTGTGAATATTTGCCTGAGGAATAGAAATTAAGGATTACCACAAATCCATGGGCCAAATCTTCTCAGAAAGTATCTCCAGACAGATCTTGGACCAGAGTTAGCAATGTATGGAGTGGTTGTAGGAGATAATTAAATTCTATACCAGCCAGGCCCAGTCCCTTTTGCTGCATTTCTCAAGAAGTAGACTACATCAGAATCACCAGGGGGTCCTTAATCAAAATGTGCCCTCCTGAATCCCTTCCCAGACTACTGATTCCAACCCCCAGGGCCACAGTCCTGGAATCTGCATTTAAAATAAGACTGTAAAACACACTGAGTTTGCAAATCACTGGTTCAGTGAATAAACACTCCTCCTTTCTACACCTGCCCATATTTTTGTAATTTTATAGCTTGTTTGCACTCTTCTCAGAGACTGAGAGCCAGAAAGCCTAGGATTTGTTCTTCTAAATTATTCATTTAGCACTTATTTATTGCATGCTTTCAAATGTGCCAGGCATAGGAAAGCCAACACATTGCTTCTGAAATGTATTAGAAAGGAAGGCAAACAACTGGGGGAGAGAAATTTGAAAACAACGGTCAAAAGAAGAAATTGAGAAATTATTTGAATGATCAGTTACAGAGACGCTCAGGGTCCCCAGTGAGATAGCTGTAATAATCTGGGACTACACAGGAGTCACTGGTCACCCATGTGCTCTGTTTTATGGTAGTGGAGCATGCCTTCCTGGATATGCTGATCAAAGATAAGCAAGCAAGAGAGCCATTTCTCTTCTGCTTCCTGTGAAGAAGTCAGATCACTAGCTACTATCTAGCTTGGGAAGGATGGGTGTCTATATGCGCAATGGATCTAGGTTTTGTAAGAGCTGAGTTTCTACAGGCCCAAAGACCTGCTCCAAGAAAAACCATACAAAATTGTGAGTATAATATTAAGTATGAAAGTGAATGTTTGTTTAGAATGAGAAAAGAAGTCAAGACAAAGTATTGAAGACTCAGTTTCAGATCCCTCTTTTCTGAGATCTTCAGGCAATTTTTCAGAAATGCTTCTTGACTGCAAGCCGCTTCCTCTCCTCAACTCTCAGCCAACAAATCCCAGCAACTCCCACCTTTCATAGGGGCTCCTGCAAGTGAGGGACCCTGAAACTTAAACCTCATTGCTGCTGCTGCTGCTAAGTTGCTTCTGTTGTGTCCAACTCTGTGTGACCCCACAGACAGCAGCCCACCAGGTTCCTCTGTCCCTGGGATTCTCCAGGCAAGAATATTGGAGTGGGTTGCCATTTCCTTCTCCAATAAGCCTCATTAACTTCACAATAAATCTTATTTCCTTCCTTCTTTCCTTATAGGACAAAGTGCTAATCTTTGCTCCAGTGGTCTTTTGTTACCGACTGGCTCCAGCAAATGTGCAAAAGGCTCAGTCAGTTCAGTTCAGTTGCTCAGTCATGTCCGACTCTTTGCGACCCCATGAATCACAGCACGCCAGGCCTCCCGGTCCATCACCAACTCCCTGAGTTCACCCAAACTGATGACCATCAAGTCAGTGATGCCATCCAGTCATCCATCCTCTGTCGTCCCCTTCTCCTCCTGCCCTCAATCCCTCCCAGCATCAGAGTCTTTTCCAATGAGTCAACTCTTTGCATGAGGTGGCCAAAGTATTGGAGTTTCAGCTTCAGCATCAGTCCTTCCAATGAACACCCAGGACTGATCTCCTTTAGGATGGACTGGTTGGATCTCCTTGCAATCCAAGGGACTCTTAAGAGTCTTCTCCAGCACCACAGTTCAAAAGCATCAATTCTTCGGCGCTCAGCTTTCTTCACAGTCCAACTCTCACATCCATACATGACCACTGGAAAAACCATAGCCTTGACTAGATGGACCTTTGTTGGCAAAGTAATGTCTCTGCTTTTGAATATGCTATCTAGGTTGGTCATAACTTTTCTTCCAAGGAGTAAGCGTCTTTTAATTTCATGGCTGTAGTCACCATCTGCAGTGATTTTGGAGCCCCCAAAAATAAAGTCTGACACCGTTTCCACTGTTTCCTCATCTATTTACCATGAAGTGATGGGACCAGATGCCATGATCTTAGTTTTCTGAATGTTGAGCTTTAAGCCAACTTTTTCACTCTCCATTTTCACTTTTATCAAGAGGCTTTTTAGTTCTTCTTCACTTTCTGCCATAAGGGTGGTGTCATCTGCATACTGAGGTTATTGATATTTCTCCCGGCAATCTTGATTCCAGCTTGTGCTTCTTCCAGCCCAGCGTTTCTCATGATGTACTCTGCATAGAAGTTAAATAAGCAGGGTGACAATATACAGCCTTGACGTACTCCTTTTCCTATTTGGAACCAGTCTGTTGTTCCATGTCCAGTTCTAACTGTTGCTTCCTGACCTGCATAAAGGTTTCTCAAGAGGCAGGTCAGGGGGTCTAGTATTCCCATCTCTTGAATTTTCCACAGTTTATTGTGATCCACACAGTCAAAGGCTTTGGCATAGTCAGTAAAGCAGAAATAGATGTTTTTCTGGAACTCTCTTGCTTTTTCGATGTTCCAGCAGATGTTGGCAATTTGATCTCTGGTTTCTCTGCCTTTACTAAAACCAGCTTGGACATCTGGAAGTTCACAGTTCACGTACTACTGAAGCATGGCTTGGAGAATTTTGAGCATTACTTT
The DNA here is from genome assembly GCF_055505025.1 of Bos grunniens. Classification (NCBI taxonomy): domain Eukaryota; kingdom Metazoa; phylum Chordata; class Mammalia; order Artiodactyla; family Bovidae; genus Bos; species Bos grunniens. The sequence continues at coordinate 10,862,878 of NC_141167.1, forward strand.
ATTAGCATGTGAGATGAGTGCAATTGTGCGGTAGTTTGAGCATTCTTTGGCATTGCCTTTCTTTGGGATTGAATGAAAACTGACCTTTTCCAGTCCTGTGGCCACCGCTGAGTTTTCCAAATTTGCTGGCAGATTGAGTGCAGCACTTTCACAGCATCATCTTTCAGGATTTGAAATAGCTCAACTGGAATTCCATCACCTCCACTAGCTTTGTTCATAGTGATGCTTTCTAAGGCCCGCTTAACTTCACATTCCAGGATGTCTGGCTCTAGGTGAGTGATCACACCATGTGATTATCTGGGTCGTGAAGCTCTTTTTTGTACAGTTCTTCTGTGTATTCTTGCCATCTCTTCTTAATATCTTCTGCTTCTGTTAGGTGTATACCATTTCTGTCCTTTATTGAGCCCATCTTTGCATGAAATGTTCCCTTGGTATCTCTAGTTAAACTGATTTTGCTGGGGGAGCAATCTTGAAAGAATAAAATCTGATGATGGTGGGGGTCTAGGCTGGGGAAAATGATTTATTGGATCTCACTCCATTCACTCTGGGGAATCTGAAAACAGCAAAGATGGTCTGTGAGGATTTCAATATAGTTTTTTTATTTGTTTCAGCTGGGCTGTGCAAGCTGGATAATAAAATTCTTTCAGCTTGAATTTGTTAATTAACTTAGCTTGCAAGAGATATCTTGCCCCTGCTATTCAGAAATACTTGCTGACTCTCACACCTTGTATGAGTAGTACACAAAGGAACGAGAATAAATGATTTCTTAGTAAATGCAATTTGTTTAGAAGATAAAAACACGGTGTTCAAAGGAAGCACCTTAGTGGAAAAATTTTCGGGAGTACTGTTCTGGTCCAAGCACCTCATTTTACAGATACTAAAACAGATACTGAGGTCAGAGAAAGAAAGAAATATGTTCAAAACCAAGTAAGCAGGCAGTAGCAGATCCAGAATAGAATTGCTGATCCAGGTTTCTCTTTGACCAAACAAACTTCCCAGTTGAAAATCTTGGTTTATGGACTCCCCTGGTGGTCCAGTGGTTGGGACTCACACTTCCAATGCAGGGAGCACAGATTTCATCCTTGGTCGGGGGAAAAAGAATACCATATGCTATGGAGCGTGGCCAAAAACAAAATCTTCGTTTCTAATAGCAGGCACAGGAATGATCTGGGAGGCAAACAAGAATAATCTGTTAAATTGGGTTTGGAGCTGCTGACAACCTGTTGGAGAGGTGATGGGCTAGGCTAGCCCTCTTTGATGGGAATGCAAATCAGCCTAGCACTACCAAAGAGTTATTTGGCAACTAGTATCAAGAACCATGAACATGTGCATTCCCCCCAACCCTGAAATTTTATCTTTTGGAACTGATTGTAAGGGCATAATCAGAAATAAGTATAAAGATATATATATTTGGGCTCCCCAGGTGGTGCTAGTGGTAAAGAACCTACCTGCCAATGCAGGTAGATATAAGAGACATGTGTTCCTTCCCTGGGTCAGGAAGATCCTCTGGAGGAGGGCATGGCAACCCACTCCTGAGTACTCTTGCCTGGAGAATCCCATGCACAGAGGGGTCTAGTGGGCTACCGTCTATAGGATCAGAAAGAGTCAGACATGCCTGAAGAGACTTAGCATGCACGCATGCCTGTGTATATGTATAGCAGCATCATTTATAATTTTAAAAATTGAATATTAAAGTTTTATATTATTTTATATATTATTATAATTATTTTAATTATTACAATACAGTATGTTGTTATAATATATAATTATTTATAATATAATATAATATATTATATATAATAATATAATATAATAATATATTATATATAATAATATAATAATGTATTATATGTTATATAATATGTGTTAATTATATAATTACATGTTATATAATATTATATTATATTAATTATATTACTATATTTTATATTATGTAATTAAAATATCAGTATGAGCTGGCTTTATGAAACCTAGTCATCCTTTTCCTACCAGTCCCTGCCCACTAATTCCACTCCCCAGACCTGTACAGCATGTTATCTATATTTTTTCCTGATAACTATTTTCATGTTTTTTAATCATATGCATCTGTCACTATTCGCTTCTTTTTTCTTTTTTGGCCATGCCATGTGGCTTGTGTGATCTTCCTCAACCCAGCTCATGACAGTGGAAGCCCGAAATCCTAAGTACTAGGCTACCATGGAACTCCCTCATACCATTATTTCTTGATTTTTCCTAATTTCGGACATTATTCATTGATTTTCACTATGTAAAGTGAGGATTTAACTCCTTACATTTACCTCTCCCTCTTCCTCTCTTCATTCTCCCAGTATCACAATTGTTTGTTAAATTGGTAAGCAGTACTTTATATTATTATAATTTAATAAGCATTATTCACTTCTGTGCCATGTGGTACAGAAATGAATAATAAATGCTTGAAATTTAAATTTTTTCTTTTTTTTGGCCATGCTGTACTACTTGCAAGATCTTAATTCCCCAACCAAGGATTGAACCTAGGCCATGGCAGCGAAAGTGCTGAATCCTAACCACTGGAGGACTAGGGAATTCTCTTGTTCTTTTGCTGTTTCTTCCTGCAGTTATTGCTTCATTTTTATATTTGTTTAGTTTTCAATAATCATAAAATTAGCTTGCTTTGAGTGTTCCATGGAGTCTGCTATATGTCTATCAATATTATTTTTCAACTGGTCAAACATATCAGATATTCTATCAACTTCATTTTTTTCCCCCAGACACCTCATTACTAGAGCCTCATTTCGTTGCTCTATTCTGGAGTAAGATCAAGATTTCTAGGGGCTTCCCTAGTAGCTCAGGGGTAGAGTCCACCTGCCAATGCAAGAGACACGGGTTCTATTCCTGGTCCAGGAAGATCCCACGTGCTGTGGAGCAGCTAGCCCCTGCGGCACAACTATTGAGCCTGTGCATTAAGCCGGAGAAGCACAACTCCTGAAGGCCTGCGAGCCACAGAACCTGTGCTCTGCAACAAGAGGAGACACCACAATGAGAAGCCCGCGTGCCACAACCAGGGAGTAGGCCCTGCTCACCACAACTGCAGAAAAAATTTTGTGCAGCAATGAATACCCAACACAGCCAAAAAATAAAGAGGAAGATTTCTAGATCTGACACAAACTATTTCCATAGCGCTCTTTTTCACCATTTAGCTGTATTGTGTCTTCTGTTTCCTCCGTCTTATTTCATTAGAAATAAAAGAAATTTATTTCATTAGACTTATTCCTTTGTTTTACAGGAACACACCCTCCAGTAGTTTCTCTATTAAGGGGGCATGTAAGGAAAATCTACTGAAAGCTTGTAAATGTCTTAATTTTACTGTTATATTTCACAGTATGGTAAGGTGAAGAAAACAAGGTTGATACTCCATTTTTTTCTCTCAGAATTTGGAAAGTCTTGCTCCATCATCTTCTAGCTTCCAGTGTTACATTATGATTTCAGAATATCATCTGTTTTCCTCCTCGCTCTGTAAACTTTTAAGAATTCCTTTTTATAGCTTGTAATCTGAGTAGCTATGGTTTTTCCAGTAGTCATGTATGGATGTGAGAGTTGGACTGTGAAGAAAGCTGAGTACCGAAGAATTGATGCTTTTGAACTGTGGTGTTGGAGAAGACTCTTGAGAGTCCCTTGGACTGCAAGGAGAGCCAACCAGTCCATTCTAAAGGAGATCAGTCCTGGGTGTTCTTTGGAAGGAATGATGCTAAAGCTGGAACTCTAGTACTTTGGCCACCTCATGCGAAGAGTTAACTCATTGGAAAAGACTCTGATGCTGGGAGGGATTGGGGGCAGGAGGAGAAGGGGACGACAGAGGATGAGATGGCTGGATGGCATCACCGACTCAATGGACATTGAGTTTGAGTGAACTCCAGGAATTGGTGATGGACAGGGAGACCTGGCGTGCTGCGATTCATGGGGTTGCAAAGAGTCAGACACGACTGAGCGACTGAACTGAACCGAACTGAATCTGAGTTCTTCTTTATTTTTTTAGGCCACGCCATGCAGCATTCAGGTTCTTAGTTCCTCAACCAGGAATTGAACCCATGACCCCTGTATTGGGAGATTGGGATCTTAACCACTGGTCCACCAGGGAAGTCGCTGTAACCTGAGATTTTTAAGAATGTATGCTTTAAGGTGACCCTCTTTTTTTCATTTGTTAGGCTTTTTCAATCTAGAGATAATTTCTCTTAACACAGTTTCAGTCTCTTACACGTTCCCATATTAAATTCTAAAACTTCCCAGACTTAGAAAATGCAGGGACTTTCTGGTGGTCCAGTGGTTAAGACTGCACTTCCACTGAAGGGGTGGCAGGTTTGATCCCTAATCTGGGAAACAGGATCCTGCATGCTACTAGGACAAAGAAAAAAAAGAGAGAGAGAGAGAAGATGCAGACCAGAAAGGGAGACATTTACTGAAGTTGTGAATGACCACAGAAATACTGAACTCTCCTTAAAATTGTTAAATCAGTACTCATTAACTTCAAGTGGAGTGTGATAACAAGCCTATGTTAAATATGCACATTTCCTAATTTTTTCTTCTTCAATTAGTTGATTGAATTTTGCATTTCCAGGGCTTTTGAATATGTATATGTCATTTCTTCTTAATTATTAAAACCACTGGATTTGAGGGAACCCAAGGATATGTTTACTTCCACTTAAAAATTTAAGTTTTAAATACTTTGGGACTTGAAGGAATCTTGCATTCTCACATAACCCTAGAATGAGAGAAGTATTACTTTTGAATATCTTAAATATCTCATTTAATTTTTAATATCTCATAGATTGTGTGAAACTTGCAGCCAATAGCCAAAAACATTATTCTACCAACTTTTGAGTGCCCAAGCTTCTCCAGGAAACCCTAAAAAGACTCACAAGACCAAATAAGCAGGAGGAAAGTCAGAGGACCATGGAGAGAAGACTAGATTTGCCTTGAAATAAAGAATCTGCTCCAGGTGTTCTAACAGCAACTGTTTGGTTCAGTTCGGTCGCTCAGTCATGTCCAACTCTTTGCGACCCCATGGACTGCAGCACGCCAGGCCTCCCTGTCCATCACCAACTCCTGGAGTTTACTCAAACTCATGTCCATTGAGTCGGTGATGCCATCCAACCATCTCATCCTCTGTCATCCCCTTCTCCTCCCACCTTCAATCTTTACCAGTATCAGGGTCTTTTCAAATGAGTCAGTTCTTCACATCAGGTGGCCAAAGTATTGGGGTTTCAGCTTCAGCATCAGTGCTTCCAATGAATATTCAAGACTGATTTCCTTTAGGATGGACTGGTTTGATCTCCTTGCAATCCAAGGGACTCTCAAGAGTCTTCTCCAATACCACAGTTCAAAAGCATCAGTTCTTCGGTCGGTGCTCAGCTTTCTTTATATTCCAACTCTCACATTCATACATGACTACTGGAAAAACCATAGCTTTGACTAGATGGACCTTTGTTGGCAAAGTAATGTCTCTGCTTTTTAATATGCTGTCTAGGTTGGTCATAACTTTTCTTCCAAGGAGTAAGCATCTTTTAATTTCATGTAGTCACCATCTGCAGTGATTTTGGAGCTCCAAAAATAAAGTCTGTCACTGTTTCCACTGTTTCCCCATCTATTTCCCATGAAGTGATGGGACCAGATGCCATGATCTTAGTTTTCTGAATGCAACTGTTAGGGCTTCATAATCCTAGTATTATTTATTAATAACCAATTCAAGATCACAGACATTTCTCTAAATCCCCTTGTGAACTTTACAATGCTTCCTATCAAATCTGTGGAGTCATCTGTTCATTCAACCTATACTGAGGGAGGCAAGGGTCTTCTCATTTATTGAAGGGCTACAGTGTGACTGGAGCTAGGCTAGGCATCCATAGACATGACCTTACTGAATTTCCCAAGAATTTGCAAGATGGAAATTATTATCTCCTCCTTACGAATGAGGAAACTGAAGTTAAGATAGCAGCTAATTTGCCCAGGTTCTGCCAAGAAGGCACTTTGCTGATTACGCTGTGAGAGAAACAGACTCACTCTGGAAGGTTTACAGTCTAATGGCAAGACAGACATACAAATGACTATAATATAAAGCAAAAGAAATAAATGAGAAGTTAAAAGTGCCAGCAAAATATCCAGAGAGCACACAGAAAGGAGAATTTTTGTCTGAGTTGGTGGGGACAGGTATGTTGGCTAGGCCCCAAAGGATGAGTAGAGTGTTAAATAAAATAAGAAGGTAGTCCCTACAATATTGCTTGAGCACAGCCAGTGAAGTGTTTTGTGTTTGGGAGATAGCAACTGTCTGTGTGGTTGAAGCACAGAGAAGTAGAAGCAGAGAAGGGAAGTGAAGCCAGATCATGTATGGTCCTGAAGGCTATAACATGGAGTGTGGGCTTCATTTTGAAGGCAATCAGGAGCCAACAGATGATTTAGAGCAACAGTTCTCAAGGTGTGGTCAATGGAAGTCCCTGAGACCTTTTCAGAGTGTCCGTGGGGTTAAAACTATTTTAATACTAATAAATATCTTGCCTTGGGACTTCCCTGGTGGTCCTGTGGCTAAGGCCCTGTGCTCCCCATGCAGGGGATCCAGGTTTTATCCCTCGTCAGGGAACTAGATTCTCAGTGCCACAATTAAAGAACTCACATGCCCGCAATGAAGATTGAAGATCTTGTGTGTTGCAACTAAGACACAGAACAACCAAATAAATAATTTTTTTTTAAATCAGCACACATTGCTGGGAGAAATATCAATAACCTCAGATATGCAAATGACACCACCCTTATGGCAGAAAGTGAAGAGGAACTAAAAAAGCCTCTTGATGAAAGTGAAAGAGGAGAGTGAAAAAGTTGGCTTAAAGCTCAACATTCAGAAAACGAAGATCATGGCATCTGGCCCCATCACTTTGTGGGAAATAGATGGGGAAACAGTGGAAACAGTGTCAGACTTTATTTTTGGGGCTCCAAAATCACTGCAGATGGTGACTGCAGCCATGAAATTAAAAGACACTTACTCCTTGGAAGGAAAGTTATGACCAACCTAGATAGCATATTGAAAAGCAGAGACATTACTTTGCCAACAAAGGTCCATCTAGTCAAGGCTATGGTTTTTCCTGTGGTCATGTATGGATGTGAGACTTGGACTGTGAAGAAAGCTGAGTGCCGAAGAATTGATGCTTTTGAACTGTGGTGTTGGAGAAGACTCTTGAGAGTCCCCTGGACTGCAAGGAGAGCCAACCCAGTCCATTCTAAAGGAGATCAGCCCTGGGATTTCTTTGGAAGGAATGATCCTAAAGCTGAAACTCCAGTACTTTGGCCACCTCATGCGAAGAGTTGACTCACTGGAAAAGACTCTGATGCCTGCAGGGATTGGGGTCAGGAGGAAAAGGGAATGACAGAGGATGAGATGGCTGGATGGCATCACCGACTTTATGGACATGAGTTTGAGTGAACTCCGGGAGTTGGTGATGGACAGGGTGGCCTGGTGTGCTGCAATTCATGGGGTCACGAAGAGTCAGACACGACTGAGCCACTGAACTGAACTGAACAGTTTCTATACACTAACAACTGATTATCTGACAACTTATAAAAAGTAAATATTTTGCCTTTTTAAAATGGTGGCAAAGAGCACATGCCATAAAATCTACCATCTTAACCATTTTTAAGTGTACGGTTCAATACTACTACTACTACTAAGTCGCTTCAGTCATGTCCGACTCTGTGAGACCCCATAGACGGCAGCCCACCAGGCTCCCCCGTCCCTGGGATTCTCCAGGCAAGAATACTTGAGTGGGTTGCCATTTCCTTCTCCAATGCATGAAAGTGAAAAGTGAAAGAAAGTCGCTCAGTCATGTCCAACTCTTAGCGACCCCATGGACTGCAGCCTACCAGGCTCCTTCATCCATGGGATTTTCCAGGCAAGAGTACTGGAGTGGGGTGCCATCACCTTCTCCGTACAGTTCGATAGTGCTAAGTATATTCATATTGGTGTGCCACCGTCACATCATCCACTTCCAAAACTTTTTTTTTTCAGAACTGAAACTTTATACCCATTAATAACTTCCTATTTCCCATTTCCACTAGCCCCTGCTAATCACCCTTTGACTTTCTGTTTCTGTGAATTGGACTCTATAGATACCTCATATAAGTAGTGAAAGCTTATGGTATTTGTCTTTTGGAAGTGAAAGTGAAGTCGCTCAGTCATGTCCGACTCTTTGCTATCCCATGGACTATAGTCTACCAGGCTTCTCTGTACATGGGATTTTCCAGGCAAGAGTACTGGAGTGGGTTGCCATTGCTTTCTCCGAGTACCCCTTTGAGATCCTACTTTCAATTCTTTTGGATATATATCCAGAAGTGAGGTTGATAGAGCATATGATAATTGGATTTTTAATTTTTTTGAGGAGCCATCATAGTTTTCCATAGTTGTCGCACCATTTTACATTGTTATTTGCCTTTTTAGCTACGTTAACATTTTCACTGACATTGTAAATCAATGGTGGGTTAATGGTGGGTCAGCATAGCCCAGTGGCCCCAGATTGAATCTGTATTCTTTGCATACAATCACAGTAAAACAAGTATTCTTGATGAAGCAGTAAAAAAAAAATTCTTAATTTTATTAAATTTTGACTCTCGAGCACATATCTTTTGAATATCCTGTTTGGCAAAATGTGATGAAGACATAAAGCACTTTAGCTGTGTATCAAACTATGAAGTTTATTTCAAGGAAAAGCTCTTGTGAGATTGTTTGAGCTGGGAGCAGATCTAGCAGCTTTTCCACATAACACCGTCTTTACTTGAAAGAATGATTGATGAATGATGGTTATACAGACTTGTGTAATTGGCAGACAAGTTCCCAAAATAGACTGAAATGCAACTATTACCTCAAGGAAAACAACTGACAATATTTGTTGCCAATAATAAAATCCAAGTTTTCGTGTGAAATTATAATTTTGGAAAACTTATATCTTCTATCATGACCTTGACAGGTTTGCAATACTTGAAGACTTTTATGATAAGGCTGATGGAGACATTAATGAATGAGATTTTTTATATTTTATAATGAAATGTGTCAGTGTTTGGAAGATTAGGGTAATGTGGTGAATCAATATTTTCCACGTGACCAATGCCTGATGCTATAAAATTATTCATGGGTGGAGCATCTATTCAGGGTGTAAGATAGATTGATGAATTTTAATGTAACAGAATACAGAATTCATTGATATGGCTTCAGATTCCACATTGAAAGTAGCCTTTCATAAATTACTCCGTGTATGTTGATTATTGGTGTCATGCCAAAGAAGAATATCCACATCCCAAAAGGCTTTTAAAATACTTCTCCTTTTCCCAATAATACATCTATATCAGATTAGATTTTTTCATAGACTTCAACCAAAACAGCATACTGCAATAGATTGAATGCAGAAGATATGAGAATCCAGCTGTTTTCTATTGAGCCAGACACAAATGAGGTTTGCAAAAATGTAAAACACTTCATTTTGCTCTCTAATTTTTTTTATTTTGGAAAATATACTTATTTTTCATAAGTTATATTAACACAGTGGATTTATTGCTATCCTCTTAAGTACATGAAAATATATTTTAATACATTCTAGTTCTAATTTCAGATATGGTAAATATACATAAACAAAAGCTCAATATTTATTTATTTTTGACTGTGCCGGGTCTTCATTGCTAGTTTGCAGCGAGTGGAAGCTATTGTTTACTTGCGGTAGGTGGGCTTCTCATTGCAGTGCAAGGACTTCTCATTGCAGTGGCTTCTCTTGTGGAGCATGGGCTCTCGGGCACATGGGCTTCAGAAGCTGTGGCACGTGGGCTCAGTAGTTGCGGCTCCCAGGCTCTCGAGCACAGTCTCAGTAGTTGTGTCCCATGGACTTTGTTGCTTGGAAGTATGTGGGATCTTCCCAGACAGGCATCGAACCCATGTCTCCTGCATTGGCAGGTGGATTCTTTACCACAAAGCTACTAGGGAAGCCCCCAAAGCTCAATAATTTTAAGAGTGTAAAGGGGTCCTGATATAAAGAACTTCAGGACTGGTGATTTAGGGGTCAGGTGCAACAGGATTAGGACTTTTAGGGCTCTTTATTGGCTGTGCCAATTCTTAGTTGTGGCACGTGGGGCCTAGTTCTCTGAACAGGGATCCAGCCTGGGCCCCCTGCACTGAACGTGAAGTCTTAGCCCCCGAACCTCCAGGGAAGTCCCGGGACTGCTTTTAAGAATATAATTCTGAAGATGGTGTTTGGAAGGCCTGAAAAAGGTGAAAATTTAGAGGTATTGAAGTCAGTGGGGAAACTATTAAAATAGTTGTGCTGAACATTCCACAATCTGAATGCAAAGTAAGAAAAGTGCGGGAAAAGGTTGCAGCCCAATAGAAACTTTAAGAACACTCACAATTAAAAGAAAATGCCATTTAAAATCTAACTGATTGCTAACTGAATGCTCAAGAAGTCTGATGATAGGTGAAGGTAGGTGAAGGTATAGAGATATAGTCCCATTTATACACAGCTGGGGGATGAATTGGGCTTCACGAAATATTAATATCTATCAGTATTTAAAGTATTTATGTGTGTTGACCCAGACATTTATATTAAGAATTTATACTACAAATATATGCACATTTGTTCAAAATTACACACACACATGTATTTATATGCAATGGAAAGAGTTTAAACGTTTGTAGAGGATGGTTAAATATTTGAGTTAAGCTATCCATACAATGTGGAGAAGGGAATGGCGGCCCACTCTATTCTCCCCTGGGGAATCCCATGGATAGAGTAGCCTGGCAGTCTGCAGTCTAGTGGGTCACAAAAGAGTCGGACGGGAATTAGTGACTACTAACACACACACACAAACCATGCAACGACATAGTATGAAGTCACTGAAAAGAAGGAATCAGTTTTTATGGGTACGAATATAGAACTATCTCCAAAATACATTGTTAGTGAAAATAAAGACTGAGAAAAATGTGCTATCACGTGTGAAAAAAAGTGTGTGTGTATGGTAGATTTGTAACCTCTCAAAAGATATACAAGAAACTGTGATAGTAGCTGCCTCTGAAGTAGAGAATTAGATGGCTGAAAGACAATAGTAGAAGGGAGATTTACTCTTCCCTATATAACCTTTTATATCTTAAAAATTCCACGTCAGATATATGTATTATGAGTCCAAACTTCACTTAAATGGTTAAGAACAAGAAGATAGTTTCAGTGACAGTAGGAGTCTTATCTATGGTCCTGCATGAAATGGAGAGCAGGAGATAGCACAGACGTTGTAAAAGTGGAATTGATTGGTTTTTAAATCTTTTTTTGGCTGTGCTGGATCTCAGTTCTCTGACCAGGGATTGAACCCTTGGTCCCTTGCTGTGGAATCGTGGAGTCTTAACCAAGCAAGTCCTAGAATTGATTAATTTTGATGACTGGTTTCATTTTGAAGGTATGAGTGGTGCTGGGGCTAAAAAGAAAGATAATAAGGAATTAAAGATGATTTCATTCTCCAGACAGAACGATTGATGGCACCCATAACCGCTGTGTGTGCTCAGTTGTGTCCGAGTTTTTGTGACCCCATGGACTGTAGCCCACTGGGCTCTTCTGTCCATGGAATTTTCCAGGCAAGAATACTGGAGTGGGCTGCCATTTCCTACTCCAAGGGCCATAACATTGAAAGAAACACAAAATAAGAAGCTGGTTTATGGGGGTGGTAGAGATGGGGTGAAAATTTATGAGTTTCAGGCCCAGATGCTCCAATCATTTATAAGAAGACACCTATAATTGACTAAATATATTGTTCACAAACATAGTCTCTTAAATTCAAACCAACAAACAAAATAAGTATATAAGGTAGGAATTACTACCCCTGCTTGATAGGAACAAAGTAGCCTCTACGATGTTAATAAACTTGCATAGGGCTGAACATCTATTAAGTGCAAGAGGTGGCTTTGAATTAAGTTGTTCTTGTTCTCCAAAAATGTTGTCCCCCCCATCTATCAGATGCCAGGTGTTAAACTGGCAGAAGAGGCTAAAAGAACAGGTTGTGGACTTGAATAGACTTGGATTCAGATCCCAATTCTGCTAATTCCTAACTGTATGACCTTGAGCAAGTTACCTAAGCTGTCTAAACCTCACTTTCATCTTGATGTTGTTTGGTAGCTAAGTCGCGTCTGACTCTCAGTGACCCCATGGATTGCAGCATGCCAGGCTCCTCTGTCCTTCACTATCTCCTGAAGTTTGTTGAAATTCATGTCCATTTAGTCGGTGATGGTATCTAACCATCTCATCCTTTACCACCCCCTTGGAAAATACCCTGATGCTAGGAAATATAAAAGGCAAAGGGAGAAGGGGGCGGCAGTATCTAGAAATGAGATTTAAATTAGATGACATACCGAAAGGTTTTGGCAGACACGCATGATGGCTTAATATATGGCAGATCAACTGTCATATCGATTAGATGTGGGACTTGTCATTACAGTAAACTGAGAGTAAGAATTTTACATCTGGAGTTAAGGGAGGAGTACAGATTTACCTCACATAATGATAACCAGTTTTTGCCATAATGGCTCTTGGAAAATTATTCGACTTTTCAGTCAATGACTCATTTTTCCTAATACTACAGTTTTTTCACTTAAAAATAGTAAAAGTATGCTCTATTTTTATTATGTAATATTTCAATCTTATGGTTTCCAGTAAAAATACACTCATCACTTTACTTGGCTCAACAGATTTAGTCAGAGAATATCATATGGACAAATTTGTATTGGACTCTAGATTTAGATGAGCACAAATGTTTTGTTTTGCATATATATACAAAGTGAGAAAAATGAAGCATCTTCTATGATCAGTTGAATGAGTGCTTATGTCATTTCCATTTTTCAAAGCACATTTGGAGTTAGCCTTTATTTTGCCCTAGAGATATTTTTCCTTGTTATAAATTTATTTCTAAGTGCAGTTCAAGGGCAAGAAAACCATGAGCTTCTAAAAGATTGAAAAAGTGGTACAAATGGCCAACAAAAGAATACACCTTCTAGAGAATAATTTCCCTGTATCCATCCTCCACCAACCACCTCTCACAAACAAGTCTTCTCTTCTTTTTTTGATAAGTTTAAAAGATTGATTGAATTATATTTTATCTACAAAAGATATTAACCTTCAAATAGCTGTTTATTTGAAGATTAATATATATATGTTACATGGTATGGGCTTTCCCTGTGGCTCACATGGTAAAGAACCTGTCTGTAATGCGGGAGACCAGGTTCGATCCCTGGGTGGGGAAGATACCCCGGGGAAAGGAATGGCAACTTGCTCTAGTATTCTTGCCTGGAGAATTCCATGGACAGAGGAGCCTGGCAGGCTACAGTCCATGGGGTCACAGTATCAGACACGACCGAGCAAGTAACACACACAGTATACCTCAAATAATATTATATTATGCAATGGTATATATTGCATTATAATATTATTATGCAATTATATATTGTATTATATGAAATGGTATATACATGTGATAGATATCATATAATATACCACATAATGGTATATATTTACAGATATATATTATATTACATTATACTATTATACATTATACATATACTATGGTATAACATAATTATGATACTTAAGTGAAAACAATTATATGTTATAAACCATGTTATAGCTATATATACCATCATGTAATGATATGTGTGCTCAGTTGCTTCAGTCACGTCTGATTCTCTGCATTCCCACAGACTAGCCTACTCCAGTACTCTTGCCTGGAAAAACCCATGGACAGAGGAGGAGCCTGGTAGGTTGCAGTCCACAGGATAGCTAAGAGTCGGACATGACTGAGTGACTTCATTTTCACTTTTCACTTTCATGCATTGGAGAAGGAAATGGCAACCCACTCCAGTGTTCTTGCCTGGAGAATCCCAGGGATGGGGGAGCTTGGTGGGCTGCCATCTATGGGGTCGCACAGAGTCGGACACAACTGAAGCAACTTAGCAGCAGCAGCCTACTAGGCTCCTCTGTCCATAGGATTCTCCAGGCAAGAATACTGGAGTGGATTGCCATGCCCTTCTACATGGGATCTTCCTGATCCAGGGATGGAACCCATGTCTCCTGCATTGCAGGCGGATTCTTTACTACTGAGCTACTGGGGAAGCCCAAAATGGTACACATATCATATAATCTATTGCATAATAGATTATATAATATAATATATATAATTTACATATGATGTGTTTGCTGTGCACCGTTATTTATTATAATTAATATATTATCTACTATAATAGATTATAATATATACCATTATAGTACATAATATATAAACCTATTTTCACTGCTTAATAAATGTATTTATTTGTTTATTTTTGCTTTAGTTGAATAATTTAATATGCAGATTTGGGACTCAGATCTTGAAGGAGGAGGCACAGCTGGCTGCTGATAGAACTTCAGGAGGGTGAAAAGAGGTACCATAGAGCTGGGACTCAGACCTCCAAAGAGGGATTGTGTGCTGCTGGGTCTAGGAATATGAAAAAAGCTGGAGGTTGGAACCAGTTGCTGTTGCCGGGGTGAAGTGATCATTGACGGGAACAGTGAAGGAGCCAGTCCTTTATTCTACCCCCAACACTGCAATCTCCCTCTACATCCTCTATTTCTTTACCTTTAAAAATTGTTTGCAAATCTTGGGTTCTAAGTTGGCTCCCAAAGTTTCCATCTCTTGGTATGCACATTTATAAAATCCCTACACTCAAGAATGGGTGGGATCTATAAATATGATGAGCTATAATGTGTGATTCTGCTGCTGCTAAGTCACTTCAGTCGTGTCCGACTCTGTGTGACCCCATAGCCCTCCAGGCTCCCCGGTCCCTGGGATTCTCCAGGCAAGAACACTGGAATGGGTTGCCATTTCCTTCTCCAATGCATGAAAGTGAAAAGTGAAAGTGAAGTCGCTCAGTCGTGTCTGACTCTCAGCGACCCAATGGACTGCAGCCCACCAGGTTCCTCTATCCATGGGATTCTCTAGGCAAGAGTACTGGAGTGGGGTGCCATTGCCTTCTCCAATAATGTGTGATTAGGTTATCTTAAACAGCAAAAGTGAGGAGATTTTTGAGATGTAATAAGGTTTCATGTATGGATGTGAGAGCTGGACTATAAGGAAAGCTGAGCACTGAAGAATTGATGCTTTTGAACTGTGGTGCTGAAGAAGACTCTTGACAGTCCTTTGGACTGCAAGGAGATCCAACCAGTCCATCCTAAAGGAGATCAGTCCTGGGTGTTCATTGTAAGGACTGATGTTGAAGCTGAAACTCCAATACTTTGGCCACCTGATGCAAAGAGCTGACTCATTTGAAAAGACTCTGATGTTGGGAAAGATTGAAGGCAGGAGGAGAAGGGGACGACAGAGGATGAGATGGTTAGATGGCATCACCGACTCAATGGACATGAGTTTGGGTAAACTCTGGGAGTTGGTGATGGACAGGGAGGCCTGGTGTGCTGTGGTTCATGTGGTCTCAAAGAGTCAGACAGGACTGAGCGACTGAACTGAAACTGAAAGTTTTCTAATCAGTTGACTTTAAGGTAATCAAAAGGGAGATTATCCTGGATGGGCTTCACCTAGTCAGCAGGGCTCTTTGAAAAGGGTTAGAGACAGAAAGATCTGAAGCACAACCGCCTTAAAGAAGCAAACTGCCCTGTTGTACAGTGGTCTATATAGCAGGACATTGTGACTGGCCACTAAGAGTTGAGGGCCTCAGTCCAATGACTGGAAGAAGTGGCATAGCCAACAACCAGCAAGTTTGGAAGAGGACCCTGAGCCTCAGATGACATCAAAGTCCTGGCTGACATCTTGATTTCAGCAGAGAAAGAACAGAGCAGAGGATCCAGCTAACCCATGTCCAGATTTCTGACTCATGTGTGTGCAATGCTTAGTCACTTCAATCGTGTCCAACACGGTGCAACCTGTGACTATAGCCCTCCAGGCTCATCTGTCCATGGGAATTCTCCAGGCAAGAATACTGGAGTGGGTTGCCATTCCCTCCTCCTAGGGATGTTCCTTTGGAGAAGGAAATGGCAACCCACTCCAGTGTTCTTGCCTGGAGAATCCTGGGGACGGGGGAGCCTGATGGGCTGCCATCTCTGGGATCGCACAGAGTCGGACACGACTGAAGCAACTTAGCAGCAGCAGCAACAGGGATGTTCCAGATCCAGAGATCAAACCTGCGTCTCTTATGTTTCCTGCTTTGGCAGGTAGTTATTTTACCACTAGGGCCATGTGGAAAATCTAAGACTGAGATAATGAATGTGTTGTTTTAATCCACTAAGTTTCTGATAATTTGTCATGCAGCAGTAGAATACTGGTATAGATGTGTATAAATGATCTATGGCCACAATAATTCTGTATAACAAACCATCCCCAAACTCAGAAGCTTAAAGGAACTACTATTTATTACTTCTCAGGTCACCCAGGCTGCTCTTTTGACCTGGGCTGGTTGAGGCTAATCTCAGTCGGACTTGTTCATGATATAACACCTGTTGAATTGCCTGGAAGTTGGCTAGTCTAGAAAGACCTGAGGTGGGATGACCTGGCTTCTCTCCACATGGTCCTTCATTTTCCAGCAGGCTAGACTGTGTTTGTTCTCATGGTAATAACAGGGTTAGAGAGAGGAATTAAAATTTACAAAAGCGAATTTCAAATTGTTTGCATCAAATTTGCTCAGTTCAGTCCAGTTCAGTCACTCAGTCATGTCCGACTCTTTGTGACCCCATGGACTGCAGCACGCCAGGCTTCCCTGTCCATCACCAACTCCCAGAGTTTACTCAAACTCACACCCATTGAGTCGGTGATGCCATCCAACCATCTCATCCTCTGTTGTCCTCCTTCTCCTTCTGCCTTCAATCTTTCCCAGTATCAGGGTCTTTTCAAATGAGTCAGTTCTTCACATCAGGTGGCCAAAGTATTGGAGTTTCAGCTTCAGCATCAGTCCTTCCAATGAATACTCAAGACTGATCACCTTTAGAATGGACTGGTTTGATCTGCTTCCAGTCCAAGGGACTCTCAAGAGTCTTCTCCAACACCACAGCTCAAAAGCATCAATTCTTTGGTGTTCAGCTTTATTAATAGTCCAACTCTTGCATCCATACAGGACTACTTGGAAAAACCATCGCTTTGACTAGACGGACCTTTGTTGTCAAAGTAATGTCTCTGTGTTTTAATAAGCTGTCTAGGTTGGTCATAACTTTTCTTCCAAGGAGCAAGCATCTTTTAATTTCATGGCTGCAGTCACCATCTGCTGTGATTTTGGAGTCCAAATAAATAAAGTCTGTCACTGTTTTCACTGTTTCTCCATCTATTTGCCATGATGTGATGGGACCAGATGCCATGATCTTAGTTTTCTAAATGTTGAGTTTTAAGCCAACTTCTTCACTCTCGTCTTTCACATTCATCAAGAGGCTCTTTAGTTCTTCTTCACTTTCTGCCATAAGGGTGGTGTCATCTGCATATCTGAGGTTATTAATATTTCTCCTGGCAATCTTGTGCTTCATCCAGTCCAGCATTTCTCATGATGTACTCTTCATATAAGTTAACCAAGCAGGGTGACAATACATAGCCTTGACATACTCAGTTCCTGATTTGGAACCAACCTGTTGTTCCATGTCCAGTTCTAAATGTTGCTTCTTGACCTGCATACAGATTTCTCAGGAGGCAGGTCAGGTGGTCTGGCATTCCCATTTCTTGAAGAATTTTCCACAGTTTGTTGTGATCCACACAGTCAAAGGCTTTGGCGTTGTCAATAAAGCAGAAGTAGATGTTTTTTTGGAAGTCTCTTGCTTTTTTTGATGATCCAACAGATGTTGGCAATTTGATTTCTGGTTCCTCTGCCTTTTCTAAATCCAGCTTGAACATCTGGAAGTTCACGGTTCATGTACTATTGAAGTCTGGCTTGGAGAATTTTGAGCATTACTTTACTAGCATGTGAGATGAGTGCAATTGTGCGGTAGTTTGAGCATTTTTTGGCATTGCCTTTCTTTGGGATTGGATGAAAACTGACCTTTTCCAGTCCTGTGGCCACTGCTGAGTTTTCCACATTTGCTGGCATATTGAGTGCAACACTTTCACAGCATCATCTTTTAAGATTTGAAGTAGCTCAACTTGAATTCATCCCATTAACTAAAGCAAGTTACATGAGAAAAGAAATTAAGATGTAGCTATATAGAGTTGTGAAAAAATATTTATAGTAGTTTTAGTAATAAGAGCCAACAACAGGAAACAAATCCAAATGTTCATCAATAAGAGGAAGAATAGACAAACTGTGGCATATTCACAAATGAAGTATTACTCAGCAATAAAAGAATAAACAACTGATACAAGTAGCAACACAGATGAAAATAAAAAATATTATGTTGCGCCAAAGAGGTCAGACCTAAAACACTGCATGTGAATAGATCCATTTATTTGAAGCTAGAGAACAGGTAAAGCTAACCTATGGTGATAGAAATCAGGATAATGGTTAAAGGATATGAAGGTTGAGTGGAAGAGGCATAAGGGCATTCTCTGGGTTCACAGAAATGGGCTTCATCTTGACTGGAGTGCTGGTTACAAGTATATATTAATTTATCAGAATTCACTAAACTTGATATTTTATGCTTTTAGTTGTATGCTTTAGATCTACACATTTCACTGTTATCAAAATTTTACCTTTAACAAACTGATGTAGTAGTAAGAACATAAGCTTTGATGTTAAAAAGCCTTATATTTGGATACCATTTCCAATTCCTAGCTACATAATCTTTTTTAAAATATTTATTCATTTATTTTATTTAAGACCTGAAGGAGGTCTTAATTTACACATGCTAACTCTTACTTGTAGTGTGTGAGATCTACCTGCTGCTGCTGCTGCTAAGTGGCTTCAGTCGTGTCTGACCCTCAGCAACCCGATGGACTGCAGCCTTCCAGGCTCCTCCGTCCATGGGATTTTCCAGGCAAGAGTACTGGAGTGGGGTGCCATTGCCTTCTCTGGGATCTACCTAGATAGCATATTAAAAAGGAGACTTTGCCAACAAAGGTCTGTCTAGTCAAAGCTATGATTTTTTCAGCAGTCATGTATGGATATGAGAGTTGGACTATAAAGAAAGCTGAGCACTGAAGAATGGATACTTTTGAACTGTGGTGTTGGAGAAGACTCTTGAGAGTCCCTTAGACTGCAAGGAGATCAAACCAGTCCATCCTAAAGGAAATCAGTCCTGAATATTCATTGGAAGGACTGATGGCTGAAACTGGAACTCCAATACTTTGGCTACCTGATGTGAAGAACTGACTCATTTGAAAAGATCCTGATGCTGGGAAAGATTGAAGATGGAAGGAGAAGGTGACAACAGAGGATGAGATGGTTGGATGGCATCAAAGACTCAATGGACATGAGTTT
Organism: Bos grunniens; assembly: GCF_055505025.1. Lineage (NCBI taxonomy): Eukaryota > Metazoa > Chordata > Mammalia > Artiodactyla > Bovidae > Bos > Bos grunniens. The sequence continues at coordinate 10,882,286 of NC_141167.1, forward strand.
GAATAAACTCTGGTGATGGAGTTGATGATGGACATGGAGGCCTGGCTTGCTGCAATCTATGGGGTCGCAAAGAGTCGGACATGACTGAGCAACTGAACAGAACTGAGTTCCCTGACCAGGGATCGAACCCAGCCCCCACTGCATTGGGAACTTAGAGTCTTAGTCGCTGGATCACTAAGGAAGTCTCTAAAGTTAATTAACCTGGATAAGCTTTATTTATCTATAAAATAGGAAGTTCACAGTTTTTTTTGAAATTGTGGTCAAGTGTATATAACATAAATTTACCATTTGTGTATAGTTCTGTAGCATTTACATTCATGTCACTGTGCAACCCTTACCATCATCCATCTCCAGAACTTTCTCATCTTCCCTAACTGAAACTTTGTACCTGTTAAACAGTAAATCTCCATCATCCTCTTCTTCCAACCCCTGGCAATCACCTTTCTAATATCTATGAATTGGGCTACTCTAGATACTTTATGTAAGTGGAATGGTAGAAGATTTGTCCTTTTGTGATTGGCTTTTTTCACATAGCATAATTCTTCAAGGTTCATCTATGTACTGCATGTCAAGATTTCTATCCTTTTAAAGGTGGAATAACATTCTGTTAGATGGATATACCACATTTTGGATATACCACATTTTGTTTACCCTTTCATCTGTTGATAGACACTTGGATTGCTTCTGTCTTTTGGTTACAATGAATAATGCTGCTATGAATGTGGGTATACAAATACCTGTTCAAATCCCTTCTTTATTTCTTTGGAGTATATATCTAAGAGTAGATATGTTGCAATATAAAATAATTCTATGTTTAATTTTTTGAGGCATTGTGATGCCCTTTTCCACAGTGATTGAACCATTTACATTTCTATCAGCAATGTACATGGGTTCCAATTTGTTTGCAGTCTCATCAACAGTCATTATTATTATTATTATTTTTAATAACAATCATCCTAATGTGGGTGGAGTGGTATCTTATGGTGTTTTAATTTGGATTTCCAATGACTAGTGATGTTGAGCACCTTTTCTTATGCTTATTGGCCATTTATATTTCTTCTTTGGAGAAATAAAATCCTGTACTAACTTTTTTTGGGGGCCGTGCCACATGACTTGCTGGGTTTCAGTTCCCCGACCAAGGACTGAACATGGGCCATGGCAATAACAGCCTGGAATGCTAACTACTAGGCCACCAGGGAGCTCCCTCCTTTACTAATTTTTTAAAATTATGTTATTTTTGTTGTTGTGTTGAACTCTAGGAGTTCTTTAGATATTCTGGATATCAATCCCTTCAGACACATGATTTGCAAATATTTTATCATATGCGGTGGGTTGCCTTTTCATTCTGTTGACAATGTCCTTTGATGCATAAAAGCTTTGAATTTTGATGAAGTCTAACATCAAACAAAAGAAAAACATTTTTTTCTTTTCTTGCCTGTGTTTTTGGTGTCATGTCCAAACAGTGGTTGCCAAATCCAATATCATGAAGTTTTTCCCTTAAGTTCTCTTTTAAGAGTTTTATAGTTTTAGCTCTTATATTTAAGCCTTTGATCCATTTTGAGTTATTTTTTAATACAGTGTAAGGCAGGGGTCCAAATTTTCTTTCTCTTGAATGTGGATATTGAGTTTTCCCCGTACTATTTGTTGAAAAGACTATCCTTTTCCTGTTGAGTGTCCTTGCCCCTTACCTTGCTCCTTGCCTCTTATCTAAATTATTTCAGCAGGAATTCCTTGCTGGTCCAGTGGTTAAGGATCTGTTTGACAATGCAGAGGACATGGGTTCAATCCCTGTTCTGGGAGGATTCCACATACCTCGGAATAACTAAGCCTGTGTGTCCCAGCAAGGAAAATAACTGAAATGAGAAACCCATGCACCGCAACAAGAGAGTAGCCCCTGATGGCCACGACTAGAGAAAGCTAGCATGCAGTAACGAAGACCTAGTGTGGCCAAAAATTAACTAATTAATTGAAAAAAAAATCATTTGACCATATAGAGGAGGGCTTTTTCTGAGCTTTCTATTCTATGCCAATGATCTTTATGTCAGTATCACATTATTTTTTGATAAATTTTAAAATCAAGAACTATGAGTCCTTCAGCTTTGTTCTTCTCTCTTATGAATATTTTGGCTATTCCAAGTCCCCTGAGATTTTATATCAATTTTGAATGGGTTATTTTAGTTCTGCATAAAAGTTCATTAGAATTTTGATTGTAATTGCATTGAATCTGTAGATTTCTTTGGGTAGTGTGAAATTTTGACAATAATAAGTCTTCTAATCCATGACCATGACATGTGTTTAAATTTATCTATGTTTCTTTAATTTCTTTAAGGAATGTTTTATAGTTTTCATTGTATAAGTCTTTCAACACTGTGGTTAAATTAATTTCTAGATCAGTCAGTCAGTTCAGTCGCCCAGTCATGTCCAGCTCTATACAACCCCATGGACTGCAGCATGCCAGGCTTCCCTGTCAATCACAAACTCCCAGAGCTTGTCCAAACTCATGTCCATTGAGTTGGTGATGCCATCCAACCACCTCATCCTCTGTCGTCCCCTTCTCTTCCTGCCTTCAATCTTTCCTAGCATCAGGGTCTTTTTAAGTGAGTCACTTCTTCACATCAGGTGGCCAAAGTATTGGAGTTTCAGCTTCAGCATCAGTCCTTCCAATGAATATTCAGGACTGATTTCCTTTAGGATGGACTAGTTGGATCTCCCTGTAATCCAAGGGACTCTCAAAGTTTTCTCCAACACAAGTTTTTTCTCTCTCAATTCTTCGGTGCTCAGCTTTCTTTATAGTCCAACTCTCACATCCATACATGACTACTGGAAAAACTATAGCTTTGACTAGATGGACCTTTGTTAGCAAAGTAATGTCTCTGCTTTTTAATATGCTGTCTAGGTTGGTCATAGCTTTTCTTCCAAGGAGCAAGTGTCTTTTAATTTCATGGCTGTAGTCACCATCTGCAGTGATTTTGAAGCCCAGAAAGATAAAATCTGTCACTGTTTCCACTGTTTCCCCATCTATTTGCCATGAAGTGATGGGACCAGATGCCATGAACTTAGCTTTCTGAATGCTGAGGTTTAAGCCAACTTTTTCACTCTCCTCTTTCACTTTCATCAGGAGGCTCTTTAGTTCTTCACTTTCTGCCATAAAGCTGGTGTCCTCAGCATATCTGAGATGATTGATAATTCTCCCAGCAGTCTTGATTCCAGCCTGTGCTTCATCCAGTCCAGCATTTCTAGATATTGCATTCTTTTTAATGCTATTATAAATGGAATTGTTTTTGTAATTTTCTTTTCAAATTGTTCATTGTTAGTGTATAGAAATACAAATGATTTTGTGTAATTTTATATCCTGTTATAAAAATTTGCTAAATTCATTTAGTAATTCTGTATATCTGAAGTTACTGGTATTTCTTCCAGCAATCTTGATTCCAGCTTGGGCTTCATCCAGCCCAGCATTTCACAAGACATACTCTGCATATAAGTTAAATAAGCAGGGTGACAATACACAGCCTTGACGTACTCCTTTCCTGATTTGGAACCAGTCCCTTGTTCCAAGTCCGGTTCTAAGTGTTGATCCTGACCTGCATACAGATTTCTCAGGACGCAGGTCAGGTGGTCTGGTATTCACATCTCCTTAAGAAATTTCCACAGTTTGTTGTGATCCACAATTCAAAGGTTTTAGTGTAGTCAATGAAACAGAAGTAGATGTTTTTCTGGAATTCTCTTGCTTTTTCGATGATCCAACGGATGTTGGCAATTTGATGTCTGGTTCCTCTGCCTTTTCAAACTCCAGCTTGAGCATCTGGAAGTTCTCGGTTCGTGTACTGTTGAAGCCTAATTTGGAGAATTTTGAGCATTCCTTGCTAGCGTGTGAGATGAATGCAATTGTGCGGTAGTTTGAACATTCTTTGACGTTGCCTTTCTTTTGGATTGGAATGAAAACTGACCTTTTCCAGTCCTGTGGCCACTGCTGAGTTTTCCAACATTGCTGGCATATTGAGGAAAAGAGGAGTGACTCCACAAGAGACTGAACCAGACTTGCCTGTGAGTGTCCAGGATTCTCCGATAGAGGCGTGGGTTAACAGTGGCCTGCGGTGGGATTAGGGTCACTGAATAAAACAGTCCTGCACCATGCTGGTGTAAGTCCTTTTGATGGCGGTCACCATTAATGCCATTAGCCCTACAATAGTTTGACCTCAGGCCAATCTACAAGGAGGGAACACAGCCCCTCCCATCAACAGAAAATTGCATTAAAGATTTACTGAGCATGGAGCTCATTTCCACTCTATAATCGTAAGGGATTTCATTTAGGTCATACCTGAATGGTCTAGTGGTTTTCCCTACTTTCTTCAATTTAAGTCTGAATTTGCAAGATGGTGTTCATGATCTGAGCCACAGTCAGCTCCTGGTCTTGTTTTTGCTGACTGCATAGAGCTTCTCCATCTTTGACTGCAAAGAATATAATCAATCTGATTTCTGTATTGACCATTTGGTGATGTCCATGTGTAGAATTATCTCTTGTGTTGTTGGAAGAGGGTGTTTGCTATGACCAGTGTGTTCTCTTGGCAAAACTCTATTAGCCTTTGCCCTGCTTCATTCTGTTCTCTAAGGCCAAATTTGCTTGTTACTCCAGGTATTTCTTGACTTCCTATTTTTGCATTCCAGTCCCCTATAATGAAAAGAATATTTTTTGGGGGGTGTTAGTTCTAGAAGGTCTTGTAGGTCTTCATAGAACCATTCAACCTCAGCTTCTTCAGGATTACTAGTCAGGGAATCAACTTGGATTACTGTGGTGTTGAATGGTTTGCCCTGGAAACAAACAGAGATCATTCTGTCATTTTTGAGATTGCACCCAAGTACTGCATTTCAGACTCTTTTGTTGATAATGATGGCAACTCCATTTCTTCTAAGGGATTCTTGCATACAGTAGTAGATACAATGGTCATCTGAGTTAAATTCACCCATTCTAGTCCATTTCAGTCCCCTGATTCCTAGAATGTCGATGTTCACTCTTGCCATCTCCTGTTTGACCACTTCCAATTTGCCTTGATTCATGGACCTAACATTCCAGGTTCCTGTGCAATATTGCTCTTTACAGCATTGGACTTTACTTCCATCACCAGTCACATCCACAACTGGGTATTGTTTTTGCTTTGGTTCCATCTCTTCATTCTTTCTGGAGTTTTTTCTCCACTGATCTCCAGTAGCATATTGGGCATCTACCGACCTGGGGAGTTCATCTTTCAGTGTCCTATCTTTTTGCCTTTTCATACTGCGGCTGCATCCTTACGATTATACAAAGGACGTGAGAAATAGATTCAAGGGATTAGATCTGATAGACAGCGGGCCTGACTGCCTGAAGAACTATGGATGGAGGTTCATGACATTGTACAGGAGGCAGGGATCAAGACCATCCCCAAGAAATGCAAAAAGGCAAAATGGTTGTCTGAGGAGGCCTTACAAATAGCTGTGAAAAGAAGAGAAGCAAAAGGCAAAGGAGTAAAGGAAAGATATACCCAATGCAGAGTTTCAAACAACAGCAAGGAGAGATAAGAAAGCCTTCCTCAGTGATCAATGCAAAGAAATAGAGGAACACAATAGAATGGGAAGGACTAGTGATCTCTTCAAGAAAATTAGAGATACCAAGGGAACATTTCATGCAAAGATGGGCACAATAACGGACAGAAATGGTATGGACCTAAGAGAAGCAGAAGAGATTAAGAAGAGGTGGCAAGAATACACAGAAGAACTATACAAAAAAAAATCTTCATGACCCAGATAACCAGGATGGCGTGATTACTCACCTAGAACCAGGCATCCTGGAATGTAAAGTCAAGTGGGCCTTCAGAAGCATCACTATGCACAAAGCTAGTGGAGGTGATGGAATTCCAGCTGAGCTATTTCAAAACCTAGAAGATGATGCTGTGAAAGTGCTGCTCTCAATATGCCACCAAATTTGGAAAACTCATCAGTTGCCACAGGACTGGAAAAGGTCAGTTTTCATTCCAATCCCAAATAAAGGCAGTGCCAAAGAATGCTCAAACTACCGCACAATTGCACTCACCTCACATGCTAGTAAGGTAATGCTCAAAATTCTCCAAGCCAGGCTTCAACAGTACGTGAACCGTGAACTTCCAAATGTTCAAGCTGGATTTAGAAAAGGCAGAGGAACCAGAAATCAAATTGCCAGCATCCATTGGATCATCAAAAAAGCAAGAGACTTCCGGAAAAACATCTGCTTCTACTTTATTGACTATGTCAAACCTTTGACTGTGTGGATCATAATAAACTGTGGAAAATTCTTCAAGAGATGGGAATGCCAGACCACCTGATCTGCCTCCTGAGAAATCTGTGTGCAGGTTAAGAAGCAACAGTTAGAACTGGACATGGAACAACAGACTGCTTCCAAATCGGGAAACAAGTACATCAAGGCTATGTGTTGTCACCCTGCTTATTTAACTTATATACAGTGTACATCATGAGAAATTCTGGACCGGATGAAGGACAAGCTGGAATCAAGTTGCTAGGAGAAATATCAATAACCTCAGGTATGCTGTTGATACCACCTTTATGGCAGAAAGCAAAGAATTAAAGAGCCTCTTAATGAAAGTGAAAGAGGAGAGTGAAAAAGTTCGCTTAAACCTCAGCATTCAGAAAGCTAAGATCATGGCCTCTGGTCCCATCACATCATGGCAAATAGATGGGGAAATAGTGAAAACAGTGGCTGACTTTATTTATTTGGGCTCCAAAATCACTGCTGATGGTGACTGCAGCCATGAAATTAAAAGACACTTGCCCCTTGGAAGGAAAATTATGACCAACCTAGACAGCTTATTAAAAAACAGAGACATTACTTTGCCAACAAAGGTCCGTCTAGTCAAAGCTATGGTTTTTCCAGTAGTCATGTATGAATGTGAGAGTTGGACTATAAAGAAAGCTGAACACTGAAGAATTGATGCTTTTGAACTGTGGTGTTGGAGAAGACTCTTGAGAGTCCCTTAGACTGCAAGGAGATCCAACCAGTCTATCCTAAAGGAAATCAGTCCTGAATATTCGCTGAAGCTGAAACTTTAATACTTTGGCCCCCTGATGCGAAGAACTGACTCATTTGAAAAGATCCTAATGCTGGAAAAGATTGAAGGCAGAAGGAGAAGGGGATGACAGAAGATGAGATGGTTGGATGGTATCACCGACTCAATGGACATGAGTTTGAGGAAACTCTGGGAGTTTGTGATGGACAGGGAAGCCTGGCATGCTGCAGTTCATGGGATTGCAAAGAGTTGGACATGACTGAGTGATTGAACTGAACTGAACCAAACTGATCACATGGACAAAAGCCTTGTCTAATTCAATGAAACTATGAGCCATCCCTTGTAGGGCCACTGAAGATGGATGGGTCATGGTTGAGAGTTCTGACAAAATGTGGTCAACTGGAAAGGGGAATTGCAAACCACTTCAGTATTCTTGCCTTGAGAGACTCATAAACAGTATGAAAAGGCAAAAATATATGACACTGAAAGGTGAGCTCCCCAGATCAGTAGGTATCCAAGATGCTACTCGAGAATAGTGGAAAAATGACCCCAGAAAGAATGAAGAGATGGAGCCCAAATGAAAACAATGCCCAATTGTGGATGTGACTGGCGATGAAAGTAACATCCGATGCTGTAAAGAACAATATTGCACAAGAACCTAGAATGTTATTTCCATGAATCGAGGTAAATGTGTAGTGGTCAAACAGGAAATAGCAAGAGTGAACATTGACATTTTAGGAACCAGTAAACTAAAATGGACCAAAATTGGCATATTTAATTCAGATGACCATTATAACTGCTACTGTAGGCAATAATCCCTTAGAAGAAATGGAGTAGCCATCATAGTCAACAAAGAGTCTGAAATGCAGTACTTGGGTGCAATCTCAAAAACGACAGAATGATCTCTTTTTGTTTCCAAGGCAAACCATTCAATACCACAGTAATCCAAGTGTACTCCCCAGCCACTAATGCTAATGAATGGTTCTATATGACTTACAAGACCTTCTATAAGTAACACTACAAAATGATGTCCTTTTCATCATAGGGGACTGGAATGCAAATGTAGGAAGTCAAGAGATACCTAGAGTAATAGGCAAGTTTGGCCTTGGAGTACAAAATGAAGCAGGGCAAAAGCTAACAGAGTTTTGCCAAGAGAACACACTGGTCATAGCAAACACCCTCTTCCAACAACATAAGAGAAGACTCTACACATGGACATCACCAGATGGTCAACACCGAAATCAGATTGATTATATTCTTTGCAGCCAAAGATGGAGAAGCTCTATACAGTCAGCAAAAACAAGACCAGGAGCTGACTGTGGCTCAGGTGATCAACTCCTTATTCCCGAAATCAGAATTGAATTGAAGAAACTATGGAATACCACTAGGCCATTCGGGTTGACCTAAATAAATCCCTTACAATTATACAGTGTAAGTGACAAATACACTGAAGGGATTTGATCTAATAGAGTGCCTGAAGAACCATGGGTGGAGGTTCATGACATTGTACAGGTGGCAGTGATCAAGACCATTCCAAGAAAAAGAAATGCAAAAAGGCAAAATGGTTATCTGAGGAAGCCTTACAAATAGCTGTGAAAAGAAAAGAAGCAAAAGGCGAAGGAGAAAAGGAAAGATATACCCATTTGAATGCAGAGTTCCAAACAACAGCAAGGAGAGATAAGAAAGCCTTCCTCAGTGATCAATGCAAAGAAATAGAGGAACACAATAGAATGGGAAGGACTAGAGATCTCTTCAAGAAAATTAGAGATACCAAGGGAACATTTCATGCAAAGATGGGCTCAATAAAGGACTGAAATGGTATGGACCTAACAGAAGCAGAAGATATTAAGATGAGGTGGCAAGAATACACAGAAGAACTATACAAAAAAGATCTTCATGACCCAGGTAACCACAATGGTGTGATCACTCACCTAGAGCCAGGCATCCTGGTGTGTGAAGTCAAAAGGGCCTTAGGAAGCATCACTATGAACAAAGCTAGTGGAGGTGATGAAATTCTAGCTGAGCTATTTCAAATCATAGAAGATGATGCTGTGAAAGTGCTGCACTCAATATGCCAGCAAATTTGAAAAACTCATCAGTAGCCACAGGACTGGAAAAGGTCAGTTTTCATTCCAATCCCAAATAAAGGCAGTGCCAAAGAATGCTCAAGGTACCACACAATTGCAGTCATTTCACATGGTAGCAAAGTAATGCTCAAAATTTTCTAAGTGAGGCTTCAACAGTGTATGAACTGAGAACTTCCAAATGCTCAAGCTGGCTTTAGAAAAGTTAGAAGAACCAGAGATCAAATTGCCAACATCCGCTGGATCATAGAAAAAGCAAAAGAATTCAGGAAAACATGTACTTCTGTTTCATTGATTATGCCAAAGCCTTTGACTGTGTGGATCATAACAAACTGTGGAAAATTCTTCAAGAGATGGGGCTACCAACCCCTTTACCTGCCTCCTGAGAAACCTGTATGCAGGTCAAGAAACACCAGTTAGAACCAGATATGGAAGAACGGACTGGTTCCAAATTGGCAAAGGAGTATGTCAAGGCTATCTATCATACCCTGCTTATTTAACTTATATGCAGAGTACATCGTGTGAAATGATAGACTGGATGAAGCACAAGCTGGGATCAAGTTGCTAGGAGAAATATCAATAACCTCAGATATGCAGATGACACCACCCTTAGGGCAGAAAGTGAAGAGGAATTAAAGAGCCTCTTCCTGAAGGTGAAAGAGGAGAGTCAAAAATGCTGGCTTAAAACTCAACATTCAAAAAACTAACATCGTGGCATCTCGTCCCATCACTTCATGACAAATAGATGCAGAAACAATGGAAATATTGACAGACTATTTTCTTGGGCTCCAAAATCACTGTAGATGGTGACTGCAGCCATAAAATTAAAAGATGCTTCCTCCTTGGAAGAAAAGCTATGACCAATCTACACAGCATATTAAAAAGCAGCAATTTTATTTTGCAGATTAAGTTTCATATAGTCAAAGCTAAGTTTTTGTCAGTAGTTACATATGTATGTGAGATTTGGACCATAAAGAAGGCTAATTGTCGAAGAACTGATGCTTTTAAACTGCGGTGTTAGAGAAGAGTCTTGAGAATTCCTTGGACTGCAAGGACATCAAACCAGTCAATCCTAAAGGAAACCAGTCCTGAGTATTCATTCAAGGAATGATGCTGAAGCTGAAGCGTCAGTACTTTGGCCACCTGATTTGAAGAGCTGCATCATTAGGAAAGACCCTGATGCTAGGAAAGATTGAAGGCAGGAGAAGAAGGGGACAGAATAGAATGAAATGTTTGGATGGAGTCACCAAGTCAATGGACATGAGTTTGAGCAAGCTCTGGGAGATAGTGAAGGACAGGGAAGTCTGGAGGGCTGCAGTCCATTGGGTGGCAAAGACTTGGACAAGACTGAGAAGGAAGTACCCATTTTAGTTTTGGTCTCATATGCAGATATCCAAGATTAGAACAATGGAAACTGAAGAGGACAGACAATCAGCGCTTAGGAGGAAATGAATGGTCTTTTCCCTGTGATTTCCTCTTTTGCCTCCTGGGAGCTGGAGCCTGCTGTGCCTTCAGGCTACTCCTGTTGTTCCTGTGACGCTACAACGGGAGTTAACTGTGCTGACTTGTCAGCTCTGTGCCTGTCTGTGTTTTCAGTGTTCTTTTCCACCCAAAGTTTGCCTGAATGTCTTCTCTTATTGCTGTTCCTTATCCTTCACTTTACAATTAGGTGATATTTATTCGAAGCTTTTGGAGACATTACAAATAGTGGGCTTTCTAGGTAATTTTTCTTAGTTCAGCTCAGTGGCTTATTTGTGTCCAACTCTTTACAACCCCATGAACTGCAGCATGCCAGACTTGCCTGTCATCACCAACTCCCTGAGCTTGTTCAAACTCACGCCCATCGAGTTGGTGATGTCATCGAACCATCTCATCCTGTGTGGTCCCCTTCTCCTCCTGCCTTTGATCTTTCCCAGCATCAGGGTCTTTTTTCAATGAGTCAGGTCCTTACATCAGGTGGCCAAAGTACTGGAGCTTCAGCTTCAGCACCAGTCCTTCCAATTTTTGTTAGCCTATGTGGAAAGTTCAAAACTGTTTGACTTAATTGACAGCACTGAAATATTTGTAAATTTTATGGTGTGTCCATACAGGAGAATGTTATCCAGTTATATAAAGGAATGAAGTACTGATACATGTTACAACATGGATGAACCGCAAAAATAGTATGCTAAATGAAAGAAACTGTTCACAAATGCCACATATTATATGATTCCATTCATATGAAATTTCCAGAATATTGAACTTGGCAGAGACCGAAAGTAGGTTAATAGTTGCTTATGACCAGTTGGGTTGTGGGAGAGATTGGACAGTCAAAGTGTATTTTGGAGGTAATGCAAATGTTCTAAAAGTGATGGTGATGTTGGTTGTACATATCTGTGAATATAGTAGAAACTATTGAATTGTATCCCAGGTGGTGAAGTGGTAAAAAAAATTTACCTGCCAATGCAGGAGAGGCAAGAGACGCAGGTTCAATCCCTGGGTTGGGATGATCCCTGGAAGGAGGAAATGGCAACCAGCTCTAGTATTCTTACCGGGATCATCCGAAGGACAGAGGAGCCTGATGGGCTACCTATATGTGGTATCTAAATAGTCCAATTTATAGAAACAGAAAGTAGAATGGTGGTTGCCGGAGAAGGAGGAGATAGCTATTTTTTAAGGGGTAATAATAATAATTACTTATTTTTGTATTTACATAATTAACAATATTTTAAAAGTATATGATTAAGATTATTCCTCCCCCATCTTCCCTTATCTGGTCCCAAATAGGTAACTACTATTCATTTCCTGTGTGTCTTTCCAGATTTTTAAATGCATATTTGAGCAAATACATATTCTTTTCAGGGGGGTGATTTTTAAATTTAACTCTTTGAAACTTTCCTTTTGAAAAATAATTTCCATATTATTGAGAGCAATGTTGTTATTATTATCATTACTGTTGTAGTAGAAAATAAGAATATTTCGTGATTATTCAGCTGGCCTACGACAATTATTGTGACTGGCCAAGCTCTGTCCTTTATCTTTTCTTCCTGCAATTTCAAAATATCTAACTCATCAGCATTAAATATACTCATTTTTATCCTTATTAATCATGAATTTTACTCTCGTGCTAGGACCTGAAGAACAAGGCTTATAGAAGAAGCAGTACAATGATATTCACCTTCTTTCACAGAAATAAACCAATAACTATGACAACTCTGCAGGGCTTCCCCAGTGGCTCAGCGGTAAAGCACACTCCTGCAATGCAGAAGCCACAGATTCGGTCCCTGGGTTGGAAAGATCCCCTGGAGGAGAGCATGGCATCCCATTCCAGTATTTTTGCCTGCAGAATCCCATGGACAGAGGAACTTGGCGGGCTACAGTCCATAGGGTCGCAAAACAACTGACGGGACTTGGCATGCACGCATGACAATGCTACAGAATGCATTTCCCAAGGATTAACTGTTGGATGGAGCACTGGTTTCTGAAGATGGCTTGGCCCCATGATGCATGATTTCTTCTTTTTCACCCACCTCTTCATCCACTTCCTGGCCTTCACCTAATCTTTCAGCCTTGTCTCCAAAATTTGTGTCATCTTGAAGGCAGAGGTCTTTCATACCGTTTTGTCCAGATGATCTTTCCAATATATTTGGTGATGCTTTACTATTTGTAATATGCTTTAATGATTCCCATCTTTAAAAAGATCAACCCTCTTGACCCACAATTCTCCTTATAGTAGTATAGGGTTACTTGAAGGGACTTAGGTTCTCACAAGTCATGTCAGTCTCCATAGTTTGCATTTCATCTGTTTTTAGTTTCTTGAAGTATCAGTTTGGGTGGGGACAAAGTTAATGGGTTCAAGTTGAAACACCCTTGCATTAACTGGAGTCTAAAAAGCTTCAGTACACTTCCTCTGTGCTCCCTACCATATCAGGCTCATTTCTCTCGTATCACCGGTTTTAATTGTTTAATTACATGTCCATATCAATTCTTATCTTATTTATCTTGGTATCCTTAATTTCTGACAGATGCTAGGCTTATAAATAAGTAAATTATGTTAAATCATCATGTAGTGGATATGAGGTTCTAGAGCTCAGAGTAAGGCCTGCACTGAAGATGTCAATAGAGGTAGCCAATGAGTTATGTGATGGATAAAATTTACCAGGGAAAGTTCCCATCTTCCAGGCCTGTAAAGCTTACTCTGCTCCAGTCTCTGAGCCTCTCTCACATGCCTAGAGAATATTCATACCTTAGTGGGTCACTTTTTAGTGAAGGGAAATGGGGAAAATATCTTCACATGAGGACAATGTAATGAGCACTCATTGTTTGGGTGTTCAGTTCAGTTCAGTCGCTCAGTTGTGTCCACCTCTTTGCGACCCCATGAATTGCAGCATGCCAGGCCTCCCTGTCCATCACCAACTCCCGGAGTCTACCCAAACCCATGTCCATTGAGTTGGTGATGTCATCCAACCATCTCATCCTCTGTCGTCCCCTTCTCCTCCTGCCCTCAATCTTTCCCAGCATCAGGGTCTTTTCCAATGAGTCAGCTCTTCACATCAGGTGGCCAAAGTACTGGAGTTTCAGCTTCAACATTAGTCCTTCCAATGAACACCCAGGATTGATTTGCTTTAGGATAGACTGATTGGATGGACACTCCCTGAAAAAACTGAATTGAAAATGTGGGTATTCTGTTAATAAAAGGTACAGTAAACACGTCATAAGGGATCCAAACAACTTCAAGTCAGTAACAACTTCTCTGCAATTTACTGCATGCTATTTTTTTGAAAAATGACAAACAAAATGTCCCTATTGCTTCAGTGTACGTCAAGATGTAAGTCAGGAAAGATTCAGCCCAACACCCCATACCGTCTGTTAGAAAGTTAAGATGCTTGACTTAATAACCCAGCGGCACTACAAAATCTTAGACTGTCTTTAAACCACCAAAGCAAGATTAAATTCTAATCTGAATAGTTTTTATGTGAATTATAGTCTCATATTCTAAATTTTTGAAAATTAATTCATGCAGAACATATGTATTAACTATCAGTTAAACTGAATATTCACCATTTCTCCTGTCATTTTTGGCAGATAGTTGCTAATTTTATTTGTATTTATGTGTTAAGTCCTCTGAACCGCTCACCTCAGACACACAGGTCCTTGAAGCTGAAAAGCTTCCATGATCCTTCTTACTATTATTTTTTATTTTCTCACAAAGGAACAGAAACTTACTTTATTATTTGCTTAACTTTAATTTTTTCTATTGTCCTCATTTCAGAATGAGAATCTTTAAATTGTTTTTTAATTTAATTAAAAAATAAGATTTGAAGATCACTCTTTAAGACAAAATTTTCTGCACAAAGGTCTGGTACATGAAAAGGAGATAAGCATTATTTTCTCCATATTAGGACAAGAAAAATAAGAGTTATCCTTTAACAAAAGAATCCATCTTCAGTTTTTTTTGCAGCTAATTAAAAAGCTTTGGTTCAAGAAAAAGCTGTGGACCAGATTTCTGGATCTTCATTACTCAAAGGGCAGTGTTAAATTGGAGGATCAATTCTTTTTTTCCATCCCTTCTCTCCATTCCTACTGACATAATGGCAAATAGTCAAAACAGTGAGATTAAATTGCTACATCTCAACAGCAGTCACGTAAATTTATAGAATCAAAAAAACCTAGAAAGGGGGTAATTAGTAGAGCATTTAGCTTAGGGATGGCCTATGTAATGGGCAATGTAGTTCCCTCCACCCCTGTCTGATCTGTGGCAGACATCACTCATTAATTACTGAAACTAAACGTGTTTTCTAACATTCCAAGAGATGTTTTCTGCGTAACACCCCCAGTGGTCATTCCAGGTAATTGGCGCTACCAGTGAGACCCTACCTGAACTAATCACCTTACATTTGAACGTTGAGGCCCACAAAGGTAAGGTAACTGTCCCAAGGTCATTCAGTGACTGACATGTGTGCAAGTGTGCTCAGTGGCTCAGTCGTGTCCCACTCTGCGACCCCTTGGACTGTAGCCTGCCAGGCTCCTCTGTCCATGCAATTTCCCAGGCAAGAATACTGGAGTGGGTTGCCATTTCCTCCTCCAGGCTTATTTTCCACCCAGAGACTGAACCCATCTCTCCTGTGTCTCCTGCATTGCAGGTGGATTCTTTACCCACTGAACCATCAGGGACGCCAGTGGCTGACAGAGAATCCTTCTTTGTATAATGCAAAAATCTGCTCTCTCTGAGCTTTGAATCAATTGACTATGCTTCAGGTCCCAGCAATGGCAAATAAGAGTCTGTATACGGTAGACCATTTCTATCTGGGAAGACAGGTTCCTATGACATTAAGAAACCCAAGGGAGAAGCCAGGGATAAACAATAGATTACTCTTCTTCCTCATATTCTGCTGAAAGCAGGTGATACAAAGAGGGGAAATTCAGATCTTCTGCAAGTCTTCTAATTGTGGTATTCTTGAAACTGTCCTACCAACAGGGAAGGAAGGAAGGTGTCCCTCTATAAGCGGCAGTCCACAAAAGGGGCACCTAATTCCCTTTCTAATTGTTCAGGTTCCCAAAACCAGGGTTTAGAAGTTCTTCAGAAACTAAATAACTGAAGTAGCCCTACTCCATTCACTTTTTATCCCAGCACCCTGTTACTTTCTTTTAAACACTCTCAGAATTTATCTAATATACCCGAGTGTCCAATTTTGTTTAGGATATATTTGAATCTAAAGGATGGAATTCCTTTAGGTAATAACCTCTTTGGGGAAGAAACGCCAAGAACTTCCTACAGCTTCTTTCCACTTCTGCACATGTCCCTAAGATAGTGTTGTCGTGGTTGTGTAGGAAACATTATATTGCTGAGGAAGGACTTGGGACCCAAATGGACCTTGGGTCCATTTGATATCCTTGTACTGTTCTCTGACTTCTCTGGATGCCCAGCAACCTGTTCATCACGAGCAGTGTAACTTGTAGCTTGGCCTTACTAAGCTTGCTGGGAGCCAGGAAGCAAACCACAGTTCTTCCTAAGGTCTGGCTATTACTACTTTTTGTTCTCAGATCGAGCTGTAGAGTTATCTCCTCCAACACTTGCCAGCCAGTTCTCTTGGCTACCTTCCCTATTCCTCTGCAGGGTGTGTGGGAACTTCTGGATACATTCCATATCACACTGGAGCTAAAGGGCCACTCACTTGCATAGCTCCTTCAAAAACACTGTATCTAATAATTGTGTATATGGAATTTTACACAAATTGGGAAGATATAGACATATATCTCTCAATCATTCTCTTTCTTATCTTTCTTTTCCTTCTTCCCTCTACACTTTGAGTTAGGTTTAATGTCTGAGTATGTCATGGCTTCCTGACTGAACTGTCCTCGTTGGAAGCAGTATCATTTCTGGAGTGTGGAAGAATATGAGATTCTTCAGTTCAGTTCAGTTCAGTTGCTCAGTCGTGTCTGACCCTTTTCGACCCCATGAATCGCAGCACGCCAGGCCTCCCTGTCCATCACCAACTCCCAGAGTTCATTCAAACTCACGTCCATCGACTCGGTAATGCCATCCAGCCATCTCATCCTCTGTCGTCCTCTTCTCCTCCTGCCCCCAATCCCTCCTAGCATCAGAGTCTCTTCCAATGAGTCAACCCTTCGCATGAGCTGGCCAAAGTACTGGAGTTTCAGCTTTAGCATCATTCCCTAAAAAGAACACCCAGGGCTGATCTCCTTTACAATATACTGGTTGGATCTCCTTGCAGTCCAAGGGACTCCCAAGACAACACCACAGTTCAAAAGCATCAATTCTTCGGCGCTCAGCTTTCTTCACAGTCCAAGTTTCACATCCATACATGACCACTGGAAAAACCATAGCCTTGACTAGATGGACCTTTCTTGGCAAACAAATGTCTCTGCTTTGTAATATGCTATCTAGGTTGGTCATAATTTTCCTTCCAAGGAGTAAGCGTCTTTTAATTTCATGGCTGCAGTCACCATCTGCCATGATTTTGGAGCCCCCCAAAATAAAGTCTGACACTGTTTGCACTGTTTCCACTCTTTCCCCGTCTATTTCCCATGAAGTGATGGGACCAGATGCCATGATCTTAGTTTTCTGAATGTTGAGCTTTAAGCCAACTTTCTCACTCTCCTCTTTGACTTTCATCAAGAGGCTTTTTAGTTCCTCTTCACTTTCTGCCATAAGGGTGGTGTCATCTGCATTTCTGAGGTTATTGATACTTCTCCCGGCAATCTTGATTCCAGCTTGTGCTTCTTCCAGCCCAGCATTTCTCATGATGTACTCTGCATAGAAGTTAAATAAGCAGGGTGACAATATACAGCCTTGACGTACTCCTTTTCTTATGTGGAACCAGTCTGTTGTTCCATGTCCAGTTCTAACTGTTGCTTCCTGACCTGCATAAAGGTTTCTCAAGAGGCAGGTCAGGGGGTCTGGTATTCCCATCTCTTAAAGAATTTTCCACAGTTTATTGTGATCCACACAGTCAAAGGCTTTGGCATAGTCAATAAAGCAGAAATAGATGTTTTTCTGGAACTCTCTTGCTTTTTTGATGATCCAGTAGATGTTGGCAATTTGATCTCTGGTTCCTCTGCCTTTTCTAAAACCAGCTTGAACATCTGGAAGTTCACGGTTCACGTATTGCTGAAGCCTGGCCTGGAGAATTTTGAGCATTACTTTACTAGCGTGTGAGATGAGTGCAACTGTGTGGTAGTTTGAGCATGAGATTCTTAGGAAGTACTAAATTTCACAGGTTAAATGGAATTAAGGAAATTTAGCAAATTCGTTTTCGCTCCACTAAGTCTGTTCTAGGAGAAAAGGAAAGATATAAGCATCTGAATGCCGAGTTCCAAAGAATAGCAAGAAGGGATAATAAAGCCTCCCTCAGAGATCAATGCAAAGAAATGCAGGAAAACAACAGAATGATAAAGACTAAAGATCTCTTCAAGAAAATTAGAGATACAAAGGGAAAATTTCATGCAAAGATGGGCTCGATAAAGGACAAAAATGGTATGGACCTAACAGAAGCTATTAAGAAGAGATGGCAAGAATACACAGAAGAACTGCACAAAAAAAATCTAGACAACTAAGAAAATCACGATGACCTAGAGCTAGACATCCTGGAATATTTAGTCAAGTGGGCCTTAGAAAGCATCACTATGAACAAAGCTAGTGGAGATGATGGAATTCCAGTTGAGCTATTTCAAATCCTGAAAGATGGTGCTGTGAAAGTGCTGCACTCACTATGCCAGAAAATTTGGAAAGCTCAGCAATGGCCACAGGACTGGAAAAGGTCAGTTTTCATTCCAATCCCATAGAAAGGCAATGCCACAGAATGCTCGAACTACCGCACAATTGTACTCATCTTACATGCTAGTAAAGTAATGCTCAAAATTCTCCAAGCCAGGCTTCAGCAATACGTGAACTGTGAACTTCCAGATGTTCAAGCTGGATTTAGAAAAGGCAGAGGAACCAGAGATCAAATTGCCAACATCCACTGGATCATGGAAAAAGCAAGAGAGTTCCAGAAAAACATCTACTTCTTCTTTATTGACTATCAGTTCAGTTCAGTTCAGTTTAGTTGCTCAGTCGTGTCCGACTCTTTGCGACCCCATGAATCGAAGCACGCCAGGCCTTCCTGATCATCACCAACTCCTGGAGTTCACTCAGACTCATGTCCATCGAGTCAGTGATGCCATCCAGCCATCTCATCCTCTGTCATCCCCTTCTCCTCCTGCACCCAATCCCTCCCAGCATCAGTCTTTTCCAATGAGTCAACTCTTTGTATGAGGTGGCCAAAGCTAAAGCCTTTGACTGTGTGGATCACAATAAACTGTGGAAAATTCTTCAAGAGATGGGAATACCAGACCCCCTGATCTGCCTCTTGAGAAACCTATATGCAGGTCAGGAAGCAACAGTTAGAACTGGACATGGAACAATAGACTGGTTCCAAATAGGAAAAGGAGTACGTCAAGGCTGTATACTGTCACCCTGCTTATTTAACTTATATGCAGAGTACATCATGAGAAACACTGGGCTGGAAGAAGCACAAGCTGGAATCAAGATTACTGGGAGAAATATCAATAACCTTAGAAATGAAGATGATACCACCCTTATGGCAGAAAGTGAAGAGGAACTAAAAAGCCTTTTGATGAAAGTCAAAGAAGAGAGTGAAAAAGTTGGCTTAAAGCTCAACATTCAGAAAACAAAGATCATGGCATCTGGTCCCATCACTTCATGGGAAATAGATGGGGAAACAGTGGAAATAATGTCAGACTTTATTTTTGGGGGCTCCAAAATCACGGCAGATGGTGACTGCAGCCATGAAATTAAAAGACGCTTACTCCTTGGAAGGAAAATTATGACCAACCTAGACAGCATATTACAAAGCAGAAACATTTTTTTCCCAAGCAAGGTCTGTTTAGTCAAGGCTATGGTTTTTCCAGTGGTCATGTATGGATGTGAAACTTGGACTGTGAAGAAAACTGAGGGCCAAAGAATTGATGCTTTTGAACTGTGGTGTTGGAGAAGACTCTTGAGAGTCTCTTGGACTGCATGGAGATCCAACCAGTCCATTCTAAAGGAGATCAGTCCTGGGTGTTCTTTGGAAGGAATGATGCTAAAGCTGAAACTCCAGTACTTTGGCCAGCTCATGGGAAGAGTTGACTCATTGGAAAAGACTCTGATGCTGGGAGGGATTGGGGGTAGGAGGAGAAGGGGAGGACAGAGGATGAGATGGCTGGGTGGCATCACTGAGTCGATGGACGTGAGTTTTAGTGAACTCCGGGAGTTGGTGACGGACAGGGAGACCTGGCATGCTGCACTTCACGGGGTCGCAAAGAGTTGGACACAACTGAGT
This sequence comes from Bos grunniens, assembly GCF_055505025.1. Lineage (NCBI taxonomy): Eukaryota > Metazoa > Chordata > Mammalia > Artiodactyla > Bovidae > Bos > Bos grunniens. The sequence continues at coordinate 10,902,230 of NC_141167.1, forward strand.
GACTGAACTGACTGAAGCCTGTTCTACTCACTCTTGATTAGGGAAATAAGTCTCAGAGCTACACTTCAGACAATAGTCTATACTGGAACATAACTTGATGAAGAAAATTAAAATAATATTCACAAAATACTACACCATTATATTCTACTTGTTCACAGAGAAGTCAGAAAATTTTATGTGATATTTGCATGTGAATTAGCCCATTTTAAAGGTTGGCATGCAGTAAATATTTTAAGTTAAAACATTTTTTAAAGTCTATAAAATGATATGGTCTTTTGGTGTTTGGAACCAAAAGTATCCTAAGCGATTTAGAGGTATTAACTAATTCTCCCAGCAACCTATTTTACAGATGAGGAAACCGAGGCAAAGAGCAGGTAACCTGACTAAACTGTACATGGTGAATCAAATACAACTACAGGAAAGATGGTGTGCAAGACTGCCAATTTGCAATCCACAGGTTATTACATATTTGCATAAGCTAGAAAGAAAAAGGCTTTTAATTCTGAATTGGTTTCTCTGCTGAATGGCCTTGGACTGTCACTTAACCTCTAAAATTCCCTCTACAAAATTCAGATAATATGAGTAACCTTGCAGTGCCCACTAAGCGTTGGTTTTCTCTTTTCTCCTTCCCTGACATGGATGATTGCTCTGAAAATTGATTGTATGCTTGTATTATCATGTGGAATGTACAAATCCCACCTATTGTTCAGGACCCAACACATTCACAATACCTCTAGAAACAGTTGGAAGTAAGAAACAGCTTTAGGCTGTCTGTTCCAGTTCTATTGTTGTTCCTAATTCTTTTTGTGATCTCAAGCAAGTCAAATCTTATTTCTGGGCCTCAGTGGCTCCATCTTTAAAAACGTGGAGGAAATAAATGGCTTTAAACTGTGTTCAGAGAAACACATTTCTCTAACAGTGGGAGGGGGCATGAAAGGAAAACACTGAGGGCAAGGGGGAAGCTGGGGAGCAGGCTTATAGGTTCCCCATTTCCTCTTCAAATTTAGCAACTCCAACTTCAAACTTAAGTCACCAGATTTTATTAGAAGAGATGACTAGACCTTTCATGTACCCATATTCCCTGAAATTTTCTTTTCTTGGCTGCTCTTTTTAATTCCTTCTTGTTCTTAACATGGAACTGAAGGGTCTGACATCTCTTTTTCTTTTGGGCTGAAACATACTTTTTTTTGTCTTTTTCTCCTCTTTCTCATCCACAAGTGAAATTAAAGATGAACAAGAGTGAGCAAAGATCAGCATGGAAACCTAGCAATCTTACACATTCTTTTCAATTAAGTGTGATGGATTATAAAACTTCTTAGTTTAAAAACATCTATCAAGCAATATGCAAAAATTAAAGTGACACACAAACATTACGTCCCATTATCTTGTAATTTTTGGAGTTGCTCATTTGCATCTAAATGTCTCTTGTCACGAGGAAAGACTCTTCGGGAAGCAAATTCTTTGTACTTCTTTCTTATATGATTACCCCTAGCTACAACTCCATTAGGGCAATTTCTCCCCACCTGGGGATGGGAGACTGGAATGGATCAAGTCCTCAGTTTCTTCAGCAATCTTCAGCTTTGGTTTCAGGGCAAATTAGATCCAAATCTATTTCACAGTTTTCTGCTTAAAGATGCTCATTCTTTAAGTCATATTCTCAAAGCTCCTTCAGTGGAAGTGAATGAAGACACACAGTATTTGCAAACCGTCACACATCTTCAGAGGATAATTACAGTATTCTTGAAATATCATGAATTTTCACTTTTAATCTTCTAGATAAGAATGAATTTATTTCTTGCTTCGAAGACAGTCTGGTGCGTTGAAAAGCCTGGAGGATTGTGACTCAAGTCTTGTTCTAATTACACACCAGCCTCTACATGCTTTGGGGCAAATGACTTTCCTTGTTTCGGCTGCAATTTTACCAATGGGAAAGCGTAGATGGTTCCTAAGATACTTTTCGATTTAGACAAAGGACAAATTTGAGAAAATTGTCTCCAGCTGTTGCTTCAGTCTTCAAAATCACCAAAGGCTTTGGCTTTGAAGTTAGGCTGTCAGAGGTGGCCCTTAATCGTCTACGCCCTGTGCTTCTGACCAGGCTGTCTAAAGGCAAGAAAGGTGGATCTTCTTGAGGTGACTGGCTTCTTCTCTTGTTGCTTGGGATTCTTCACATTCAGAGGTCCACGGTGAACTTCAGCTCACCATCATTTTCCCCTTACAATGGTATCACTGCAGTCAGGTCCAAGATGGTGATCTGGACCCCTCACTGACATTTCACCCAATACTCCAGATAGCCCTTTCACTAATTTCTTGCATTCCTCCTTCATCATTGCGTCATGGCCCCTTTAAGGAAGCGGCCATAGTTGAGTAGTGGGACCAGCTGCTGGCAGCAAAGAGACTTGCAGGATTTGGCCTACCCTGGGCTACTCAACGCGCACGCTCGGGACCGGGGGCTTGGTGGGAAAGGAAGGAGGGGCTTAGGGTGCGCCTGCGCATCAAGGGCGCGCGCAAGGGGCTGGTTTGGTGATCCCTTTAAGAAACCGCAGGCGGAGGAATTTCTCTGAGAGAAAATAATCCTACTCACGGGGCCCCTTGGAGGCCATTAACCCCCCGAGTCCCGGCCCCCCCCTTTCCCGGGCAGGCCCTACCGCCTACGCTCGCACCCGTGGGATCTCAAGATCTCCGACCCGGCGCGCGGCATCCGCCCCCTCCCCACTCTAAGCGCCAGGCCCGGCCAGGTTCGGGGACGCTGCCGCGAGGCGGCTATTCCTGCAGTGTGGGCGGGGGCCGGGGGCCCGAGAGGTTCCGCCGCCACCGTGCTGGGAGCCGCAGCGGTTCCGAGCGGGGCCCAACATGGCGGAGAGAGAGGTGGAGTCCGGCCCCCGAAAGAGGGTAGGTGAGGTGAGGCAGAACTCGGGCGGCGGGGGGCGGGGCGGGGGCCGCGTCCCGGGGCCCGGGAGGGGAATGGGCCAAGCGTAGGCTCGTGGAGGCGTCGCCGAGGCCCGGTTGGGGAAAGGTTCCGGGCAGGACTGAGGCAACCTTGAGTCTGGAGCGCGTTTAGAGTGGTCCTTCGGCAGGTGGGACAAAGATTTGCTGCTGGTTGGGAGGGGAGGGGGAGGGGCTGTTGTTTTTGTGTTTTTAATTTTTCCAGCCCTGTTGGTGGGTTATCTGGGCCGGGAGAGGAAAGGTGTCAGATACTTAAGTGCATCTTTAGTGAACCAGAGTCTGGAAGTTTTAACAGGAGAGAGGTCAGGTGGGGGTGGTGGTGGCGGGAATGAGTCGTGGAGGGGTCTTCTGAGGAATAACCAAGAGGGTGTTTCAGGAGTACCATTGCAAATTCATTTTCCTGCCTTCTTTCCCCTCCCCCCATAACCGTTATCAAGACCAAGGTGAAGGTGGTGCTCTTACCTAAGAAGAAATGGGTTCGTTGGCTTGTCCTGATTTAGGAGAAAGATGTTGGCAACTATAAATGTCATGTTCTAGTCTAGTCCCTTTAGCAACAATTAAGAATATGGAAGAGTGTGACAAGTTTTGTCATAACAAGGATGTATCCAACCAACCTGCAGAGGTGAAGCCAATTCTACATAGGAGTTGCTGAGTGCTTTTTAAAGTTTGTCTTGAAACTTTTCTTATTTAATTCTGAGTGATTTTCTTTTTTTCAGATGGAGAACAATACTGTACTGTCAATTGAGCAGTATTTTTTAGATTTTTCTTTTATCACCCGTCCCCCCCTCCCCCTCGCCTCCCTTCTCCCTTAGCCTGCGTGTTAAGCAGTAAGTTTCCTACCAGGAATCTTCCTTTTTGTAAATGGTGTCAAAATGATCAACTCAGTGTTAAGACAGCTGCCTAGAAAATTACTGCTTAAATCCTAATCTTTCGATTTATCATAAAATTAGCAATCTCAGTGATACTACAGCTAACATTTCGAGTGCTTACCATGTGCCTGGCACTGTGCTTTATAGGAAGAATTAAACCTCAACATTTACTATGGGCTTCCCTGGTGTCTCAGCTGGTAAAGAATCTACCTGCAGTGCGGGAGAGCTGGGTTAGATCCCTGAGTTGGGAAGTTGGGAAGATTACCTGGAGAAGGGAAAGGCTTCCCACTCCAGTATTCTGGCCTGGAGAACTCTGTGGACTCTATAGTCCATGGGGTTGCAAAGAGCTGGACACGACTGAGTGACTTTCAGGAGGAAACGTAGGTGTATAGGGGTTAAGTAACTAATATTAGAGAGCTAGTTAGGAGATTTAGCTGGGATTTGAATCCGTGTTTGTCCCAACTACAGTGCCCACATAGGGGTTTTTAAAGTCTATGTTTCTCTCCTTAAAAGCTTAAATGATAAATAACCAAAGAAGTGTCAAGTAGTGTTTTTTCCACAATTTATTAGGAAAATATTTTCAACTACTCAGCAAAACTGAAAAAAAAAATGCAGGATGTGTCCATAATGACCAACATTTAGATTCTGTCATTGACATTTTACTATACTTGTGTTATCAAATATTTATCAACATCTATCACTTTATCAGTTCTTATTTGCATTTCACTGTAGTATACTGAGCAATTGAAGTTTATCGTTGATAGTCTTAGGTTTAGAAAACTTTAGATCTCTCATGCAATAGTTAGATCTTCCTCATAGGACAAATTAAATTGTATGATAGTATGCCCAAATAGTTCACTTAGGATTAATATTGGTTATGGAATGCATGCATTTTGAAAGTTTTAAATTGTTGTTTATACTTTGAGCCAGTTTTAAACTGGATCCTCATTATGCTTGAGTGAAGGCATATGGCATGTGGGCCACCTGTTAAAATATAAAGAATAAATTATCTTAGTTGAGAATTCAAGATCATCTCTGAACCCAGTTGCAGCTAATACTGTTGTTATTTTCACCATAGAAGATAGAATGTTCTAGAAAACATCTGTGCACTTTAGTAACAAATTCAACTAGATTTTAAATACTACTTTCTCTTCTAATACACTTAAAAGGTGCTACACTGATATCAGTGTAAACTTAATATTGTTTTTAACAGCATGTAACATACAGAGCACTTGTATAGGTTTTCCATGTTATTTTACCAGTTTCATTGTGGAAGAAGGTTACAGCCAGTCTCTTTTAGGCTCCATAATCTATTTTGGTTTTGATATTTGGTTAGAATGTTTAGTAGAGTTGTTTTAAATGGTGCACATGATGCATGTGCTTCCCCCCCGCCCATATTTTTGTCTCCCTGCACTAAACTCTACATGGGTTCCATGTGTACATTCTGAGCAGTTAGTGGGAAGTGTGTACAAAAGTATAGTATCTTTTTAAAGAAGCTGTGGTACATATATAAAATGGAATATTACTCAGTCATAAAAAGGAACACGTTTGAAACAGTCCTAATGAAGGGGATGCATCTAGTGAGTCAGAAAGAGAAAAACAGTTACCATATACTAATGCATGTATATGGAATCTAGAAAGATGGCACTGATGAACCCGTTTGCAGAGCAGCAGTGGAGACAATAGACATCGAGTACAGACTTATGGACATGCCTGGGTGGGGGAGGAGGGGGAGTATGGCCAGAGTAACATGGAAACATGTATTACCATATTTAAAATAGATACCAAAGGGAGTTTGCTGTAGACTCAGGGAACTCAAACTGGGGCTGGATAACAACCTAGAGGGGTGGAATGGGGAGGGTGGTGGGAGAAATGTTCAGGCGGGAAGGGACATGGGTAAACCTATGGCTGATTCCTGTTGATGTTTGGTAGAAACAAATGTAATACTGTAAAGCAATTATCCTTTACTTAAAAATAAATTTAAAAAGTACAATATCTTTTAAAATAATCTGTTTGCCTTGAGGTAGTTTAAACTATATAGGCCTAGATAATAAATTTATTTAATCTGAAATTGCATTGATGTTGTTTTGGTGTTGTGTTTATGATACTTACTGCCTTTGACTTTTATAATCACAAGTCACAAAAAAATTGTTGAGTACCTGTGCCTGTTGGTGAACTGTGTTTTAGGCATTGTGCTACGGTATATGGTATGTATGATCATTTAGAATTACATATTCTGACTTGTCTGCTAAATTGTGAACTCCATAAGCATAGGGCCATTATATTCTTTTTTGAACCTCTAATACGTATGACCTCCATGTGATAGGGACTCAAAAATTGACTTTTGGTAGTTTACTTGTATTAGAGGCTCTATGGCTTGGGTACCAAGTTATCTGGTTTGTAGTTTTGCGACCTTCTGTTAATCTTTGATATCACCCTTTATATTCCAAATTCTCCTTTGTGAATTTAGATTTAAGGATCTTGTGATTGTTTTGGATTACAGTTAGATGGGAGAGTGTGTTTTAAAACCATTGACTTAACAACCTTAAATTCTTTGTAGGTCTGTCTCATGTCTTATTTTTATGTTTATGGGCACTTAGGACAATAGTAATACCTAAGGTAAGACTGATTTAATTGTATTCAGACTATATCTGAATGCCAGTCTCTCAATTTGTAAACATGGAGAAGCTGAATATGTGGGTGGGTGAGTACCACATCCATCTATCATCTCTGCTGTACAAAGAACCAAGTTCATATGAAGGCCAGTATTATACACACACACTCACATACTCTTTAAAGTCAGGATATTTTTCAGATATTATTTATGAGTTTGTTTAAGATTATAAAATTTTTATTTTCTGAACTAAGCTTTAAAATTCATAAGATAGGCTTATAAGTAGTGGGATTATTTTATGCATGGTTATTGTAATAAACTCTTATGAAGCATGAGCTCTGACTAAATCTGGTGACCATATTTTTTTGTGAAATTCCTTTATCTTTTCAAAGGTTACATACAAAATTATAATAACTTTTGTAAATGTATGTATTATTATCTGGTTTAGTAGATTGTATCCATTTTCTTATTTAAACTTTTCTGTATATTAACTTTGAGATATATGTGTGGCATATGTTTAAAAGAAAGAGAAAGCATATGTATATAAGTATTATACTTCCATTTTTGTAAAAACAAACTGACCTTTCTCTCCTCTTTACATATGTGTCTATACTTGTATATGTATGAGCTTGGAGAAAGTTGTGAAGGACGTATGTCAGCTGTTACCATTATCTTCAGCAGATGGGGATGAGAAAGGAAAAGGGAGACTAAGGGAAAATTTTGCAAAATGGAAAATTTCATGGGGTATAAAATTAAAGTGAAAATGTAAACTATGTTCTCATTGTAAATATGTTAAAATTGAACATGCATGTAGACAAGGAATAGAAAGTAACATGAACAAATGAAAACATTGATTTTACTATGTGATGGGATTATGGAGAAGTTTTGTTTTGTATTTCTGTTATTTTAATATTTTATAATAAAAAAATTGCAAAAGGTTAATCCCTCTTAATTCCTTAATGAACTTTTTATCTTTGGTTTTTCTATTAAATGTGTTGCTTAAGAACATGGTGGTACATATCATTAAAAATATTTGCAGTAAACATGTGCATAGTGTAAGTTATCTACTTACATATCTACTTCAAAATGCTCCTTATACATTGAGTGTATAAAGAGCATTTTGGAGAGACCATTCTAATGATGACAGTGATCCTGAATTGTTTTCACAGTGCGCATCTTGTAACTAGCAGAGAATTCTACAAATAATGATAATATTTATAAACATTTATGTGCCATTCTAAAGGTTTTACATGCAGTGTATTTTTTAATTCTCATTAATTCCATAAATAGTAGTCAACTATTACTGTCCTGTTTTATACAGGAGGAAACTGCAGCACAGAGAGAGCTCAAGGTCATGATATATTAGGCTAAAGTAAGATCAAGTGCCACTTGAAAAATTGTACTGTTTGATAAGTAGTATAGGTTAGAATTCATTATATTAACATACAGTAATTAATAAACATTGTACTTAGTTGCTCATGTCTGACTCTCTGTGGTCCCGTGGACTGGAGCCCAGTAGGCTCTTCCATCCATGACATTTTCCAGGCAAGAATACTGAAGTGAGTTGCCATTTCCTCCTCTGGGGAATCTTCCCGACTCAGGGACTGAACTCATGTCCTCTCTTGCATTGGCAAGTGGAATCTTTACCACTAGTGCCACCTGGGAAGCCTTTAGTAAACATATACATTAGTTATTAATATATGTGATACAAGGTAATATGTGTACATAATAGTATTGGTTCAGAATTCATTGTCTGGAATTTTTGGTTTTTAAAATAATATTGTAGTTAAGACTGCACTTCTACTGCAGGGAGCATGGGTTTGATCCCTGGTTGGGAAACTAAGATCCTACATGCCCTGTGGTGTGGCAAACAAAGCATTGAAATATATTTAAATCAAACTGATACAAATTATTTCTCAAGAAGCATCACATTAACTTTCTGCCTGTGAAATATATCTTGCGATAACCTTAAAGCATATCTTTGCATCTCACAGGCTTGTTTTTAAGAAATATACACTAAATATTTTAAAGCTATGATTCACTTAAAAGATAAAGCTTATGCTTCCTTTGAAAATGGAATGCTTTTATTATGTGATAAAATATAAGTAGATAAATGTACAGTTGCAATTTCTCTGGATATTTAGAAAATGTTTTTGAGCTCTGTGTTAGATCAATCACTTTTTTTTTTTAAGATCAACCACTTTTTAAAGAAGACTGACATTTCCTTTAAATATGCTGATTATTTTACTATGAGTTAACTGTATGTAATTATTTTCGCAAAAGAAAGAGAAAGGAATTTTAACATAGTATTAGGTTGTACCATACAGAATTGCTAATATTTGATCATTTTAACTACATAGATGCCTTTCCATGTGGCTCAACTCAGTAGTAGGAGCATGGACTTTACAAAGTCAGGTTATGTACAACCTCTAGTATTTAGCAATAGTATTCCTATGCCCAGTTTTTTATGCTTAGGGAATACTAATAATGTTATTTTAATTTCATTCATTCTGGTCTCACAGAAGCTTGAGCTAGCTGCCTTCCTGTCTTTGATGAAAGACAGTACATAAGCAAACCTTTTGTTGTCCAATATTTAGGCTCCCCACTATTCCTTGAGGCCAAGGATCACGTGTGTTCATTTTTTTTTTATATTTCCCAACATATAAATATACACAGTCACATATATACTACATATTCATAGGCAAGATTAAAAAACTGTACTGTATTTCATAATTCCGTATCAATGCCGAATATGAAAAATATATTGGGGCAGTGAATCCCCATGTTCTTAATACCCAGCTTTGACAAGTAAACAGTTATCAACATTTTGCCATTTTTTATCTCATCTTATTTCTTCCTGCCTTCCTTCTCTTTTTTTTTTTTGATGCAATAACTTCAAAGAAATCTCAGGTATCACATCATTTAATCTATAAATACTTCCGTATGCATTTTTAACAGGTAAACGACACAACCACAATGCTAAACAAAATTGATTTCCTTAATCCAGTTTAGATTTCTCTGATTATTAATAAGTGTCTTTTTACAATTGTTCTGTTTAAATTACTGTGCAAATGAGATTTACCTCATTTACTGTGCAAATGAGGCTTATATGTATCTTAAGTTTCTGTTAACTTTAACCATCCACCCTCCCACTTTTTCCCATGCTCTTTATTTGTTAAATATATTCCCTCTTTTGACCAGGAGAGTTTCCCACATTCTGGTTTTCGCTGATTGAATTCTCATGGTGTTTAACCTTTCATATTTCCCACAAAATAGATATAGAGCAGTTGTTCTCTATTTTGGCTGAAACATTAGGATTACTTGGAGAGCTCTTAAATATCTTGATTCTCAAATCAATTAAATCAATTCACAAGGTGGATTCTAGGCATCAGTATTTTTAAAGGCAATTTGATCTCTGGTTTCATTGCCTTTTCTAAATCCAGCTTGTACATTTGGAAGTTCTCGGTTCGTGTACAGCTGAAGTCTAGCTTAAAGTATTTTGAGCATAACTTTGCTACCTTGCGAAATGAGCACAATTGTATGGTAGTTTGAACATTCTTTGACATTGCTTTTCTTTGGGATTGGAATAAAAACTGACCTTTTCCAGGCCTGTGGCCATTGCTGAGTTTGCCAAATTTGCTGACATACTGAGTGCAGTATTTTTTTTTTTTAAACTTTACATAATTGTATTAGTTTTGCCAAATATGAGTGCAGTATTTTAACAGCATCATTTTTAAAGATTTGAAATAGCCCAGTTGGACGTCCATCACCTCCACTAGGTTTGTTTGTAGTAAAGATTCCTAAGGCTCCCTTGACTTCATACTCCAGAATGTCTGGCTCTAGGTGAGTGACCACACCATTGTGGTTATCTGGGCCATTAGGAGCTTTTTTGTATAGTTCTGTGTATTCTTGCCACCTCCTCTTAATCTCTTCTGTTTCTGTTAGGTCCATACTGCTTCTGTCCTTTATTGTGCCCATCTTTGCATGAAATGTTCGCTTGGTATTTCCAATTTTCTTGAAAAGATCTTTAGCCTTTTCCATTCTATAACTTTCCTCTATTTCTTTGCATTGTTCACTTATCTCTCCTTGCTATTCTCTGGGACTCTGCATTCAGTTGGGTTTATCTTTCCCTTTCTCCTTTGCCTTTCACTTCTCTTCTTCTCTCTATTTGTAAGGCCTCCTCAGACAACCATCTTGGCCTTGTTACATTTCTTTTTCTTGGGGATGGTTTTGAATACCACCCCCTGTACAATGTTATGAACCTCTGTCCATAGTTCTTCAGGCACTCTGTCTACCAGATCTAATTCCTTGAATCTATTTGTCACTTCCACTGTATAATCATAAGGAATTTGGTTTTTCCCTGGGTAGCGCACGTGGTAAAGGATCTGCCTGCAGTGCAGGATCTGAGTTTGATTCCTGGGTTGGGAAGATCCCCTGGAGGAGGAAATGGCAACCCACTCCAGTATTCTTGCCTGGAAAATCCCATGGACAGAGGAGCCTGATGGGCTACAGTCCATGGGGTCATGAAGAGTTAGACACTACTAAGCGACTAAACACTACCTGAATGGTCTAGTGGTTTTCCCTTATTTCTTCAGTTTAAGCCTGAATTTTGCAAGAAGGAACCTGTGATCTGAGGTCAGCTCTAGATCTTATTTTTGCTGATTGTGTAGAGCACTCCATCTTTGCTTGCAAAGAATATAATTAATCTAATTTTGATATTGACCATCTGTTAATGTCCATGTGTAGAGTCATCTTTTGTCTTCTTGGAAGAGGGTGTTTGCTATGACTAGTGTGTTCTCTTGGCAAAACTCTGTTAGTCTTTGCCTTGCTTCATTTTGTACTCCAAGGCCAAACTTGCCTGTCACTTCAGGTATCTCTTGACTTTCTCCTTTTGCATTCCAGTCCCCTATGATGAACATCTTTTTTTGATGTTCTAGAAGGTTTTGTAGATTTTTGTAGAACCTTTCAACCTCAGCTTCTTTGACATTAGTGATTGGAGCCTAGACTTGGATTACTGTGGTGTTGAATGGTTTGCCTTGGAAATGAACAGAGATCATTCTGTTGATTTTGAGATTGCATGCAAGTACTGCATTTTGGGCTCTCTTTTGACTGCGATGGCTACTCCATTTCTTCTAAGGGATTCTTGCCCACAGTAGTAGATAAAATGGTCATCTGAATTAAATTCGCCTATTCTGGTCCAGTTTAGTTGACTGATTCCTAAAATGTTGGTGTTCCCTTTTGCCATCTCCTACTTGACCACATCCAGCTTACCTTGATTCATGGACCTGAAATTCCAGGTTCCTATGCTGTTTATTTAACTTACATGCAGAGTACATCATGAGAAACGCTGGACTGGAAGAAACACAAGCTGGAATCAGGATTGCCGGGAGAAATATCAATAACCTCAGATATGCAGATGACACCACTCTTATGGCAGAAAGTAAAGAGGAACTCAAAAGCCTCTTGATGAAAGTGAAAGTGGAGAGTGAAAAAGTTGGCTTAAAGCTCAACATTCAGAAAACGAAGATCATGGCATCTGGTCCCATCACTTCATGGGAAATAGATGGGGAAACAGTGAAAACAGTGTCAGACTTTATTTTGGGGGGCTCCAAAATCACTACAGATGGTGACTGCAGCCATGAAATTAAAAGACGCTTACTCCTTGGAAGAAAAGTTATGACCAACCTAGATAGCATATTCAAAAGCAGAGACATTACTTTGCCAACAAAGGTCCGTCTAGTCAAGGCTGTGGTTTTTCCTGTGGTCATGTATGGATGTGAGTTGGACTGTGAAGAAGGCTGAGCGCCGAAGAATTGATGCTTTTGAACTGTGGTGTTGGAGAAGACTCTTGAGAGTCCCTTGGACTGCAAGGAGATCCAGCTAGTCCATTCTGAAGGAGATCAGCCCTGGGATTTCTTTGGAAGGAATGATGCTAAAGCTGAAACTCCAGTACTTTGGCCACCTCATGCGAAGAGTTGACTCATTGGAAAAGACTCTGATGCTGGGAGGGATTGGGGGCAGGAGGAGAAGGGGACGACAGAGAATGAGATGGCTGGATGGCATCACTGACTCGATGGACGTGAGTCTGAGTGGACTCTGGGAGTTGGTGATGGATAGGGAGGCCTGGCGTGCTGCAATTCATGGGGTCGCAAATAGTTGGACACGACTGGGCGACTGATCTGATCTGATCTGATGCAATATTTTATTCACAGCATTGGACTTCCACCACTTTCACAGGCACATCAACACCTGAGTGTTGTTTCCGCTTTGGCCCAACCTCTTCATCTTTCTGGAGCTTTTCTCTGCTCTTTCCTGGTAGCATTTTGGACACTTACCCTGGGGATTTATCTTCCAGTGTCATATCTTTTTGCCTTCTCATATTGTTCATGGGCTTTTCAAGGCATGAATACTGGAGTGGTTTGCCATTATCTTTTCCAGTGGACTATCTTTTGTTAGAACTCTCCACCATGATCCATCTGTCTTGAGTGACCCAAACCTGTGTCTCCTGCATTGCTGGCAATTATTTTCTGAATCACCAGGGAACCCCCTCAAATTCCACATTTTTAGATATTTATTGCAGCAGCATGCCTCTGTGTTCCAAAGGAAGTTGGTGGCTTTAAACAACAGAAATTTATTTCTACACAGTTCTGGAGGCTAGAAGTCCAAAATCGAGGTGTCAGCAGGGCCATGCCATGCCTGAAGACTCTAGGAAAGAATCCTTTGTCTCTTCTAACCTCTGGTGGCTCCACATGTTCTTTGATTTTTGTGGCAGCATAATTCTAGTCTTTCCCTCCATCTTCACACAGCCTTCTCTTTCTGTTTGTTCTTTTCTGTCTAAGGATGATTGTCATTGGATTTAGGGCCCACCCTAAACAAAGGTGATTTCGTTTCAAGATCTTTATATTAATTATATCTGCAAAGAAGTTTATTTCAAAAAGGTCACATTCTGAGATTCTAGGTACACAGATCTTTTGGGGGCCACAGTTTAACCTACAGCAGGATCTTTTACTTCCTGAGTCCTTTTTAAAGATGATTATTTTATATTTAAACAATTACTTGAAAAATTTCTTATGTCTTCAGTTAAGTTCAGTCACTCAGTCGTGTCTGAGTCTTTGTGACCCCATGGACTGCAGCATTTCAGGCTTCCCTGTCCCATTACCAACTCCATGAGCTTGCTCAAACTCATGTCCATTGAGTTGGTGATGCCATCCAGCCATCTCATGCTCCATTGTTCCCTTTGTCTCCTGCCTTCTATCTTTCCCAGCATCAGGGTCTTTTCCAGTGAGTCAGTTGTTCACATCAGGTGGGTAAAAGGAGCTTCAGCTTCAGCATCATTCCTTCCAATGAATATTTAGGACTGATTTTCTTTAGGATTGACTGGTTTGATCTCCTTGCTATCCAAGGGACTCTGAAGAGTCTTCTCCAACACCACAGTTCAAAAGCATCAATTCTTAGGTGCTCAGCTTTCTTTATGGTCCAACTCTCAAATCCATACATGACTACTGGAAAACCATTGCTTTGACTAGACGGACCTTTGTTGGCAAAGTAATGTCTCTGCTTTTTCACATGCTGTCTAGGTTTATCATAGCTTTTCTTCCAAGGAGCAAACATCTTTAAATTTCATGGCTATAGTCACCATCTGCAGTGATTTTGGAGCCCTCAAAAATAAAATCTCTCACTGTTTTCATTGTTTCTGCATCTATTTGCCATGAAGTGATGGGACCGGATGCCATGATCTTAGTTTTCTGAATGTTGAGTTTTAAGCCAATTTTTTCACTCTCCTCTTTCACTTTCATCAAGAGGCTCCTCAGTTCCTCTTTGCTTTCTGCCATCTGCATATCTGAGGTTATTGATATTTCTCCTGGGAATCTGGATTCCAGTTTGTGCTTCATCCATCTGGGCATTTCTCATGGTGTACTCTGCCTATAAGTTAAACAAGCAGGGTGACAGTTTCCCAATTTGGAACCAGACTATTGTTCCATGTCTGGTTCTGTTGCTTCTTGAAATATATATAGTGTCCAGTTTATGACTTTAATCATTTAAAATGTATAAGTCCGTGGCATTTGATACATTAACAGTGTTGTGCAACTGTTACCACTATTTCATCCCAAACAGAAACTCTGTATATTCATTAAGGTATAAGTCTCCATTGCCCTTTTCTCCAGCCTTTGGTGTGTTTGCTGCTTATTTTAGGTATTTCATATAAGTGAAATCTTAAGTATTTGACTTTTGGTGTCTGGCTTATTTCACATAGCATAATGTTGTAGGATATGTCAAAACTTCATTTTTTAAAATGGCTGAATTATGTATATAGCACATTTTGTTTTATCTGTTCCTCGGTTGATACTTTGGTTGTTTCTGCCTTTTGGCTGTTGTGAAAAATGCTGGTGTAAACGTTGCCATACAAGTATTTGAGTTCCTTCCTTCATTTTTTGGTTGGGTACCTAGAAATGAATTTGCTGGGTCACATGGAAATTTTATGCCTGTCGTTTTGAGGAGTCACCAAACTTTTCAACAGAGGCTGCACTGATTTCCATTCTCACTAGCAGTTCATGACTGTTCTGTTTTCTCTACATCCTCACCAATACTTGTTCTTTTCTTTTGGTAATAGCGGTCCTGGTGGGTGTGAAGTGTATCTCTTTGTGGTTTTTACCCCCAGTTTTATTGAGATCTAATTGACATACCAGATTGTAGAAGTTTAAGGTATACAGTATAAGGATTTGACTCACATACATCATGAAATGATTATCATAGTAAGTTTAGTGGACATCCATCATCTCATACAAATACAGACTTAGAAAAAAAGTTTTTTCTTGTAATGAGAATTCTTAGGACTTACTAACAACTTCCATATGTAATATACAGCAGTGTTAATTTTATTTATCATGATGTATATTCATTGTGGTTTTGATGTTTTTTCCAAGTATAATTTACAGTATTCAGTTGTACAGTAGGGTGATTAAATTATACAAACATATATATATATATGTATACATTCTTTTTCATATTCTTTTCTAATACAGGTTATTAGAAGATGTTGAATATAGTTCCCTGTGCCGTTCAGCAGGTACTTGTTGTTTATCCATTTTTATATACAGTACTGTGTTAATCCCAGATTCCTAATTTATTCCTCATTGTGTGTGTGTTTGTTGTTGTTGTTGTTTTGGCTGCCCTGCATGGCTTGTGGGATTTTAGTTCCCCAGCCAGGGACTGGGATTGAACCTGGCCCTCAGCAGTGAAAGCATCGAGTGTTGAACACTGGACCCCTAGGGAAGTCCCTGTTTTGATTACTGTAGTTTGTAAGAAGTTTGAAATTGGAAGGTACAGGTCCTCCAACTTTACTTTTTTTTCTAGATTGTTTTGTCTTTACTTGGGGTTTTTTAAAATTCGTAAGTTTAGGATTTTTGTTGATTTCTGCAGTAGTGCCATTGGAATTTTTATAGGCATTGGATTCAATCTGTGAATCTCCTGAGTAGTATGTTTCATCCCAGCACTATTAAATGTTGTGAATCAGTGAACATGGGATGTCTTCCAGTTTATTTAGGTCTTCTTTAATTTCTTTCATCAATGTTTTGTACACGTCCCTCAATGTGTAAGTTTTATACCTCCTTTGCTACAATATCAGTCAGAGTAATAGACCACACTGATAGAGTGAAGGGAAAAAGCATGATAATCTTTGTTGATGTAGGGGAAATAAAGCATTTGAAAAGAACCAACATCCTTTTATAAAAACACTCAAGAAACTAGGAATAGAAGGAAACTTTCTCAATATGATAAAGTCTATATATGAAAAATCGTAGCTAACATCATTTTTGATGATGAAAGACTGAAAAAATTTCCCCTCAGAGTAGGAATAAGACAGAGATGCCCTCTTTTGGCATTTCTGTTCAACGTGGTATATGAAGTTTTAGCCAAAGCATTTAGGCAAGAAAGAAATAAAAGATCCTAATTGCAAAGAAAGAAGTAAAACTATATTTACAGAGGATATGACCTTGTATGTAGAAGCCTGTAAAAATCCTCCTCCTCCCCAAAAAATCAAGCCCTCTGAGAAATTAAAGTTCAGGATACAAAAAATAAATAACTTAGTTTTATTTCTATATACTATCAATGAACAACCCCAAAAGGAAATAAAAAAATGATTTTGTTTATATTATAATCAAAAAGAATAAAATACTTGTATTTATCCTTTTGACTTAATTCCAGTAGTCCTCGAGTCTCCCCTTTTGGCCAAAAAGATGTTCCTAGGCTCATTGGCTCATCTTGTATATTACCACTTCAGCCTTGGAATTAACTCCAAGTGGGAAATGGTAGTTTATAGACCATAGACTGAACTCAGGCAAGTCTTTTGACTTTGGAGTTTTTTTGAGATGGTATCAGCTGAATATTTCGCATTTACTCCTCAGTCACACCTATGCTTTTCCTTCTGTTTCACCACTTAAATTCTCTTTAAAATCACTGAAATGACCTGATAATCACCAAGTCTAACGGATGCTTTTTCAGAACTTTCCTTTTTTGATCTTTGTTAAACATCTGACCCTATTACCCATTCTTTCCTTGAAACTTCTCCCTTAGGTATAAGATGGCATTCTCGTGGTTCTTCTCTTGAATTGATTCTTTTCAGTCACCTCTGACTTTGCTTGCCCAGTAGGTCTTGTTCCCCCAGCTGCATTTTTGTTGGGTAATTCCTTCTACAGTGATTTTAGCCATTACCCATTAAATACATTATGTGATTTCCTTCCTTTGCTTCTCTGTTGTCTCTAAAATTCAAAATCAGTGT
The DNA here is from genome assembly GCF_055505025.1 of Bos grunniens. Classification (NCBI taxonomy): domain Eukaryota; kingdom Metazoa; phylum Chordata; class Mammalia; order Artiodactyla; family Bovidae; genus Bos; species Bos grunniens. The sequence goes on from NC_141167.1 coordinate 10,919,433, forward strand.
TTCCAAATGTGAGCTTTGACTCACATTTTGATGTCTTGTGAGTATTGCTAACTCAGTATACCTAAAATGGAATTCTCTATATCCTTGACAGGTACTTAATCTTCCAAATAGTGCCCTATTCCTTCTGAACCTGTTTTTCTTCCTGTATTATCACCCAACTTAGAGACTTCTGAGTCATCTTGCTTATTCCTTTTCCCTTATCAATCCAGTTTAGATTGGTAAATCTTGTTGAGATTATCTGAAATTATTTTTAAAACTTCAGTGCTACTGCCAACACCCTAGTTCTAGTACTTAAAATGCTTTGTCTTTTTACTTTCTATGCCTTTACAATTCTTGTTTTCCCTTTCTGTAATCTACTGTTTCCTATTCCCCATTCATTTTATACACCGGAGACTGAAGTATCTTCAGAAATGAAAATCTGTTCATCTATAAGGTAACATGTTGACCCCCTCACTATTCTAATTCCCTTAGATACTCTTTGAATTCTCTCCCTGTGGCAAGAGGCAGGTTGCTTCACAGCTCTTACTCTCATCCTGGAAATTTTCTTTTCCTTCATGGGAGAGTTTCTTTCTGGTTGTCTTTGCTGCTATTATGTTACCTTGGTGGGGGTTCTGCTTGGGCTCTGCAACCCAAATATGGAGACAAAATCTTAGCTTAATTCCACCCAATACAGCTGAGACCAGGCTATGATTTTTTACACAGGACTATTAAAAAAGTTTGCTTTTAACTTTTAATAGAGAATGAGATGGCTGGATGGCATCACTGAGGCAATTAACATTTACTTGGGCTAACTTCGGGAGGTGGTGAAGGACAGGGAGGCCTGGTGTGCTGTAGGTCATGGGGTCTCACCGAGTTGGACACAACTGGGTGACTGAACAACAACAGTTAAAAGTTTAGCATAGTAGGAGGGAATTTGAAAACAAATATAGCTGGCTTTTACATAGGCTGATCTAGGAGAAATGGGTAACATTTACCTACTAAGCCTTCGGCTTATTGTCTAGTGAATAGAGGATGTCTTCTCTTTGCAACCTGGAAGCAGTTTGAGATCTGAGGGAAAGAACTTATTTCCAGGATGAGAGTAAGAGCTGTGAAGCAACCTGCCTCTTGCCACAGGGAGAGAATTCAAAGAGTATCTAAGGGAATTAGAATAGTGAGGGGGTCAACATGTTACCTTATAGATGAACTTATTCCTCTCTCCTTTCTTCTGAGGATCTAGCATCCTGACCTGTAATTTCTTGTTTTTTGGCTGACTAACATTGGGACTAGTTCACTTCAGGAGATTCAGTCTCCTTTCTGCAGAGATGTAGTGTTATGTTAGTCTTTGGCTACAATAGAGCAAACAGACCAACATTTGTGTAAGACAGATTGGCTTATTCAACATATATATAAGATGTGTCACACAGCCATGGAGTTTCAGAGTTGGACACGACTGAGCCACTGAACTGAACACATGGTTCTAGGTGCTGGAGAAATAGTAATGAACAAGAAAGACAAGGTTCATGCTGGTGGTGGGGGTGCAAGACAGAAAATAAGAAATGGATAAAATAATTTCAGGTAGTGAAGAAAATAAGAGAGCATAAGATAATATGGTAGTGAGTAATTGGGGTGGAAACAAACAATATTAGATATTTCTCTAAGAAGCCAGCTTGTGGTTTTTAAATAAGATCTCTTAAAAAGGTTCCTTTAGTTCCTGTGTATAGGGTGATCTTCAGGCAGCATGATGGGAAAGAGGATGAATTAGGAGGTTCTCGGTGTAATTTTTGTGTAAAGGTAACCATTGTTTGAGGAAGGTAGAGATGGTGAGAATTGGTTGTAATACATTTTGGAGATGGAGTCAGTACAACTTGTGGATTGATTGAATAGGGAAATAAGACTGCAGACCTCTGGGTTTTCACCTGGATGAGCTAGATACTTCGTGGCACCATAAACTGAGATGGGAAAATGGAAAAGAATACACATAGTAATGAGGATAAGGGAAGTGAAGTGAAGTGAAAGTCGCTCAGTTGTATGACTCTTTGCGACCCCATGGACTGTATAGCCTGTCATGCTCCTCTGTCCGTGGAATTCTCCAGGCCAGAATACTGGAGTGGGTAGCCGTTTCCTTCTGCAGGGATCTTCCCAACCCAGGGATCGAACCCAGGTCTCCCACATTGCAGGTGGATTCTTTGCTGTCTGAACCAGCAGGGAAGCCCTGGAGGTTTTACCAAGATAGGAAGAAACTGTTATTTCCTTACATTAGATTACTGGTCTAAATTGCTTGTGATAAGAATATAACAGCTTCACTGTAAAGTATACATCAGAGTCTCAACTTTGATATTGTTGAGGTTTTGAACCAGGTAATGTGTATGGGGTAGAGCGAGTTGCCCTGTGTATTTTGGATGTTTAGCAGTATACCTGTTCTTTACCAACTGCATGCCAGTAGCACTGACTCCCCATTGTGAGAACTGAAAATACCTCCAGGCATGGCCAGATGTCTCCTGAGGGGCATGATTGCCCCTCGTTGAGTACCACGGCTCTAGATATAGCCTAAAGACCTATCAAATGGTTCCAACTACTTCTCATTCCGTTCTCTTATATAAATTCTGTCAATACAGCTATGTTGATTGACATGCTACTTTTCTTGCTTTTGTGCCTTTTAAAAAAATCGTGTTTTATTCAGCCATAATTGTTTCCTGATTTTTTAACCTAAATTTTTACCCCGAGCACTGCTTCTGTTATTAAAAATATGCTTGTAAACATAACTTTAATGGCTTTAAAATGATAATATTTTTAAGTTGTAATACTTTATAACTTTAAAATATTTTAAATTGTAATAATCTGTGGTATAGATAGACCATAATGTGGGAATATCCTCCAATTCTTAGGTTGTTTAAAATCTTTTCCTGTTAAAAGTGAGGCTAAACTGGTTGGATGAAGCACAAGCTGGAATCAAGATTGCTGGGAGAAATATCAACAACCTCAGATACGCAGATGACACCACCCTCATGGCAGAAAGCAAAGAAGAACTAAAGAGCCTCTTGACGAAAGTACAAGAGGAGAGTGAAAAAGTTGGCTTAAAACTCAACATTCAGAAAACTAAGATCATGGCCTCTGGTCCCATCACTTCATGGCAAATAGATGGGGAAACAGTGGAAACAGTGAGAGGCTACTTTTGGGGGCTCCAAAATCACTGCAGATAGTGACTGCAGCCATGAAATTAAAAGACGCTTGCTCCTTGGAAGAAAAGCTATTACCAACCTAGACAGCTTATTAAAAACCAGAGACATTATTTTGCCAGCAAAGGTCCCTCTAGTCAAGGCTATGGTTTTTCCATTAGTCATGTATGGATGTGAGAATTGGACTATAAAGAAAGCTGAGCGCTGAAGAATTGATGCTTTAAAAAAAAAAAAAAAAGAATTGATGCTTTTGAACTGTGGTATTGGAGAAGATTCTTGAGAGTCCCTTGGACTATGAGGAGATCCAACCAGTTCATCCTAAAAGCAATCAGTGCTGAATATTCATTGGAAGGAGTGATGCTCAAGCTGAAACTCCAATACTTTGGCCACCTGATGCAAAGAACTGACTCATTGGAAAAGACCCTGATGCTGAGAAAGATTGAATGCAGGTGGAGAAGGGGACGACAGAGGATGAGATGGTTGGATGGCATCACTGACGCAATGGACATGAGTTTGAGCAAGCTCCGGGAGTTGGTGATGGACAGGAAGGCCTGGTGTGCTGCAGTCCATGGTGTTACAAAGAGTCAGACATGACTGAGCGACTGAACTGAAACTGGCTAAACTGGTTGGGGGATGTTGGGACCAGTGAGTGATAGCCAAGGGTTTGAGGTTTCCTCCTGGGATAAGAAAAATATTCTAAAATCGATTGTGGTCATGGTTATGTAACTCTGAGTATACTAACACTCATTGGGTTGTGTACTTTAGATGTGTGATGTGAATTATGTGGCATCTCATTGAAGTTGTTATAGAAAAAGGTTTAAAGCAAACAGCTTTCTGTGTAACTTTTTACAAGTTTTTTTTTTTAAACTATTTTATTTTTGGTTGTGATGGGTCTTTGTTGTTGGTCACAGGTTTTCTCTAGTTGCAGCAGGTGGGGTCTGCTCTTCATTGTGGTGCACCGCTTTCTCATTGAGGTGGCTTCTCTTTTTTTGGAGAACAGGCTCTCAGCACACGGGCTTCAGTAGTTGGGGCACAGAGGCTTAGTTGCTCTGTGGCATGTGGAATCTTTCTAGACCAGAGATCGAGCCTGTGTTCCCTGCATCGGCAGGCAGGCTCTTATCCACTGTACCACCAGGGAAGTCTGATTGTGTGTAACTTCTGTCTGTAACTCTAGAAGTGAAACTACTGATTCAAGGCATGTGAAAAATATATTTACGGTTTATTGAGGTATTCTATATGGAGTAACATTTATCCCTTTTACTGTACAGTACATTCTGTAACTTATTGAACTACCAACAGAGTCAGGATCCAGAACAGTTCCATCAACCCCCAAACCCTCATGTCCCTTACAGCCAGCCGTTCCCCTACCTCTGCCCTGATCCGTTTTCTCTTCCGCAATTCTGCATTTTCAGAAAACCATATAAATAACATCATACAGTATGCAGCCTTATGAATTTTGTTTTTTTCACTTAGCATAATGCATTTGAAATTTATCCATATTGTTGCATGTGTCAGCAGTTCCTTTTTATTGGTGACTAACATTCCTTTTTGTGGATGTACCAAAATCTATCAACTTTCCAGTTGAAAAACAATTGTTTCTAGTTTTTGGTGATTATGAGTAAAGTCATAATAAATATTTGCCTATAAGTGTTTTTTATTTGGCTGCCCTGGTCTTTGTTGTGGTGTGCTGACTTCTCTAGTCGTGCGTGCAGGCTTCTCTTTGTGTAGTGTGGGCTTCTTGTGTTGTGGAGCTCAGGCTCTAGAGTGCATGGAGTTAATTGCACCATGGCATGTGAGATCTTAGTTCTTCAACCATGTCCCCTGAATTGGAAGATGGATTCTTAACCACTGGACCACCAGGAAGGTCCCTGCCTATAGATTTTTTTCTTTTCCTAAGCACTATATTATTGCAGGGATATACTATAACACTTTGCTCTTTCAAAAAAAGTTTAAAGCAAAGTATACAAATGGGGAAAACCCCTTCATTTTCAAGAAGGAATTAATGAGGAAAAAGCTTATTACGTTGGGTGTAATTTCTTTATACTTGTTCATAATGAACAATGATTTTGAGGCAGTTTATGAAAAGATGTATAGGGAGAAAAGATTAAAAGAAATAAGAACCATAATAGGAAAATATAGATAATTCTAATGTGATTGATGAGAGAATACGGTTAGGTATGTATGTGCCATTATTAACTGGAGCAAACATTACTGAATCTGCTAAAAAAAACCAGTATCTTCTAGCACTTATTCTAAAAGTAATTTCAGACGTGAATCTTCAGTAGGAGACTCTGAGTAAAGGAACAATAACATCTCCTTTTCAACAGGAAACATCAGTCTGAACTTCTTGCTTATAGGTTTTTGTATACACATACATTTTCATTTCCTTTGGGTAAATAATTAGGTGTGGGATTGCTGGGTCATATCTGTTTTCTTATGTTGCATTTTAAGAGTTATTTTTGTATTTTGGATATAAATCTTTTACTTGATATGTGTTTTGGAAATATTTTTTCCTAGTCTGTGGCTCAACTTCATATTCTTAAGTATTTTTCAAAGAGTAGAAATTGAGATTGAAGTGGGTGAATACACACACAGACACAAATTTAATTTTGTGGGAATAAGCACGTAGATCATGTCAAAGGACCCAATAGAAAACATCATGATGTATTTCTTTTTTTTTGTTTCAAAAAAAGCAACTATTTGCATTTCCCTGAATGCTAGTGAGATTATGCATTTGTTTTGACTAGCTGTGTTTCATCTGCCAAGAATTATTTGCCTCTCCATACCATTTGTTTAATTTCACATTGGAATATTTCTCTCTTTATTGTTGGATTTGAAAGAGAACTTTATATATTGTAGATATTATGCCTTTGAATATTATATGCATTGCAGATATTTTCTTCCAGTTTATTGCTTGTCTTTTCACATTTTTAAATGGGTAGAAAATGTTTTCATTTTTATGTAGTTGAACTTGTCACTTTTTCTTATTTATGCCTTAGTAGTTTTCTGTATTGCTTAGAAATATCTTCCCTAGTTAAAGATCATAAAGAAGTTTCTACTTTATTTTCTTCTAGGAATTTTACTATGTTGTTATTTTGTTGGCATTGTTGTGCATTTATTTTTTTACATTAAATTATTACTTCCCCTGAAAAAAAAAAAACCAAAAAAACAAAAAAAGCAACTTGTTATTGAATTATAGTTGATTTACAGTGGTGTGTTAGTTTCAGGTGTGTGGCAGATTGAGTCAGTCATACATGTATTTATCTATTTTTTTCATATTTCTTTTCCATTATAGTTAATTACAAGATACTGAACATAGTTTCATGTGTCATACAATAAGTCTTTGTTGTTTATTTAGTATAGAGAAGTGTGTCTCTGTTAATCCTACATTCCTAATTTATCATTCCTCCCTTTTCCTCTTTGGTAACCATAAACTTGTTTTCTATGTCTGTGAGTCTGTTTCTGCTTTGTAAATAAGTTCATCTGTATCATTTTTTCAGATTCCACATGTAAGTTTCTAGATCATTCATATTGCTGTAAATGACATTATTTCATTCTGTTTTATGGCTGAGTAATACTCCTTTATATATTTTCATATATATACACACACACACACAGGCACGCGTGCACACATACCACATCTGGTTTCTGCATTCATCTGTCAGTGGACATTTAGGTTAATTCCCTGTGTTTATGTCAAAGAGTGTTCTGCCTGTGTCTTCCTCTAGAAGTTTATAGTATCCCGTCTTATATGTAGGTCTTGAATCCATTTTGAGTTTGTTTTGTGTGTAGTGTGTATCTGATTTCACTCTTTTACGTGTAGCTGTCCAGTTTTCCCAGCATCACTTGTTGAAGAGGCTGTCTTTTCTCCACAGTACATCCTTGCCTCCTCTGTCATAGATTTGTCAGACGTAAGCATATGAGTATATTTCTGGGCCTTCTGTCCTCTTCCATTGATCTAGTGTCTGGTTTGGTAATTTGAGTTTGATTACTGTAGCTTTGTAATATAGCCTGAAGTTAGGGAGTCTGACTCCTTCAGCTTTATTCTTCGTTCTCAAGATTGTTATGGCTATTCAGGATCTTTTGTGTTTCCATACAAAATTTAAAATTATTTGTTCTAGTTCTGTGAAAAATGCCATGGTAGTTTGATAGGGATTGCATTGAATCTGTAGATTGCCTTGGGTAGTATGGTTATTTTTAACAGTATTGATTTTTCCCATCCAAGAACACAATATATCTTTCCATTTGTGTTGACTTCAATGTCTCTCATCAGTGTCTTACAGTTTTTGGAGTACAAGCTTTTTGCCTCCTGAGGTAGATTTATTCCTAGGTATTTTATTGTTTTTGGTGCAGTGATAAGCAGGATTGTTTCTTTAATTTCTGTTTTTGATAATTTGTTGTTAGTGTGTAGAAATGTAAAAGGCTTCTGTATGTTAATTTTGTATTTGGTAACTTTACCAAATTCACTGATGAGTTCTAGTAGTTTTCTGGTGGCATCTCTAGGATTTTCTGTCTATACTATCATGTTATCTGCAGACATTGACAGTTGTAGTTCTTCCTTCCCATTCGGATTCCTTTGTTTTTCTTTTCTGAGGCTATGGCTAGGACTTTGCAAACTGTTGAATAACAGTGGTGAAAGTGTCCTTCCTTGTCTTGTTTCTGGTCTTGGAAGGAATGCTTTGAACTTTCCATTGTTGAGTGTGATGTTAGCCATGGGTTTGTCATATGTGACCTTTATTATGTTGAGATATGTTCCCTCTGTGCCTGCTTTCTAGAGAGTTATTTTCAATGGATATTGAGTTCTGTCAGAAGCATTTTCTGCATCTATTGAGATGATTCTGTGGTTTTTATTCTTTAGTTTGTTAATATGATGTACCATATTGATCTTTGGATATTGAAAAATCCTTGCTTTCCTGGGATAAATCACACTTTATCACGATGTATGATCCTTTTAATGTATTGTTGGGTTTGGTTTGCTAGTATTTTGTTGAGGATTTTTGTATCTGTTGTTCATCAGTGATAAGTTCAGTTCAGTTGCTCAGTTCTCTCTGACTCTTTGCGACCTCATGGACCGAAGGATGCCAGGTTTCCCTGGCCATCACCAACTCCCAGAGCTTGCTCAAACTCATGTCCATTGAGTCGGTAATGCTATCCAACCATCTCATCCTCTGTTGTCCCCTTCTCCTGCCTTCAGTCTTTCCCAGTATCAGGATGTTTTCTAATGAGTCAGTTCTTCGCATCAGGTGGCCAAAGTATTGGAGTTTCAGGCAGCATCATTCCTTCCAATGAATATCAGGGCTGATTTTATTTTAGGATTGACTAGTTTGATCTCCTTGCAGTCCAAAGGACTCTGAAGAGTCTTCTCCAACACCATAGTTCAAAAGCATCAATTCTTTGGTGCTCAGCTTTCTTTAGAGTCCACTCTCACATCCATACATGACTATTGGAAAAAACATGACTTTGACTATATGGACCTTTGTTGGCAAAGTAATGTCTCTGCTTTTTAATATGCTGTCTATGTTGGTCATAGCTTTTCCTCCAAGGAGCAAGTGTCTTTTAATTTCATGGCTGCGGGCACCATCTACAGTGATTCTGGAGCCCAAAGAAATAAAGTCTGTCACTGTTTCCATTGTTTCTCCATCTGTTGCCATGAAGTAATGGGACTGGATGCTGTGGGAGCTTCGTGTTTTGAATATCGAGTTTTAAGCCAGCTTTTTCCCTCTCCTCTTTGACTTTCATCAGGAGGCCCTTTAGTTCTTCATCGCTTTCTGCCATGAGGGTGGTGTCATCTGCATATCTGAGGTTATTGATATTTCTCCCAGCAATCTTGATTCGAGCTTGTGCTTCATCTAGCCTGGCATTTCTCATGATGTACTCTGTATATAAATTAAATAAGCAGGGTAACAGCATACAGCTGTTGACGTACTCCTTTCCCAATTTGGACCAGTCTGTTGTTCCATGTCTGGTTTTAACTGTTGCTTCTTGACCTGCGTGCAGATTTCTCAGGAGGCAGGTAAGGTGGTCTGGTATTCCCATCTCTTGAAGAGCTTTCACAGTTTGTTGTGATCCACACAGTCAAAGGCTTTGGCATAGTCAATAAAGCAGAAGTAGATGTTTTTCTGGAATTCTCTTGCTTTTTCTGTGATCCAGTGGATGTTGGCAATTTGATCTCTGGTTCCTTTGCCTTTTCTAAATCCAGCTTGAACATCTGGAAGTTCTCAGTTGAACCCTAGCTTGGAGATTATCATCAGTGATACTGGCCTGTAATATTTTTTGTGTGTGATATCTTTGCCTGCTGTTGGCAGAGGTGTTCCTTTCTCTGCAATAAAAAGCAGTAGAGAAGATAAATGAAATTAAAAGCTAGTTCTTCGAAATGATAGACAAAATTGACTAACGGTTACCCAGACTCATCAAGAAAAAATGGAGAGAGCTCAAATCAGTAAAATCGGATGAAAAAGGTGAAGTTGCAACTGACTCCACAGAAATACAAAGGGTCATAAGAGACTACTGTGAACAGCTGCTGCTGCTGCTGCTAAGTCACTTCAGTCGTGTCCAACTCTGTGCGACCCCATAGACAGCAGCCCACCAGGCTCTCCCGTCCCTGGGATTCTCCAGGCAAGAACACCGGAATGGGTTGCCATTTGCTTTTCCAATGCACAAAGTGAAAAGTGAAAGTGAAGTTGTGCCCGACTGTCAGCAACCCCATGGACTGCAGCCCATCGGGCTCCTCCGTCCATGGGATTTTCCAGGCAAGAGTACTGGAGTGGGTTGCCATTGCCTTCTCCAACTGTGAACAGCAGCATGCCAATAAAGTGGACAACCTAGAAAAAGTGGACAAATTCTTAGATACAATCTCCTAAGACTGAAACAGTAAGAAATAGAAAATATGAACAAACCAGTTATCAGTACTGAAACTGAATCAGTAATTTAAAACAAGTCCAGGATCAGATGGCTTCACCGGTGAATTCTACTAAACATTTAGAGAAGAGTTAACATCTGTTCGTCTCAAAGTCTTTTAAAAAATTTCAGAGGAAGGAACATTTCTGAAGTCATTTTATGAGGCCACCATCACCCTTATACTCAAAGCAGACACATTTATCACAAAAAAACAAAATTCCAGACTAATATCACTGATGAGCATAGATGCAAAATAGTCTTCAACAAAATACTAGCAAACTGAATCCAGCAATATATTTGAGAGATCATACACACTGATCAAGTGGGATTTATCTCATGGATATAAGTATTTTTCAATATCCAGAAATCAATCAATGTAATATACCACATTAACAAATTGAAGAATAAAAACCATGGTGTATTTTTCAGAATCCCCTGAAGGAATTCACCACCCGTCCCCCCTTTACAATACACAAATACCCATCCAGTTTCTGTCTATCCCAGACCTTTTGAAGTAGAATATGGGGGAGAAAGTGGAAGATTGCAGAATAGGAACCATTGACAGTAGAATTTGGCCCTGGTCCTTAGCAGTAACAACAGTTTGTGTTTCCTTATGTATAAGATGGAAATAAAGACACTCTAACTCTCTTAGTAGGTTTCAGTAGGTTAGTGCACATGGAATACATTAGGTGGTGATTTCTAAAAGCAAAGGGAAAGACTAAGAGCCAAAGATCTTGTCATGGAAGGCTTTCAGATCATTGCCAGAAACTGGTAGTGAACATTAGTCTTTTCTTCCTTTCCATTTCTGTGTGGTGCTTGAATTATTTAAGAAGCAAATGTTTGTTTCAGTTTTTCTCTGGTTCAGTCCATTTATTCTCCTGAAATTGACTATGTTGTTTTCAGAAGTTCTTGAATTCTAATATAGCATAGTAAATTTTTTGCTTTTTTATATGCTTTTCATATGAGTTTTGATGAATTTATATCAAAGTTGAAATGGTCCACTAAAGATAGTTTAAAAAAATATGCATGTTTACTGACGTTCAGTTATTTTTCATGCTTGATGTCTTAACATATGTATTGGAGAAGTAAATACTTTTTTTACTGTAATTTTTATATATGAAAAATAATTTCACTTTAATTGAAAGAGTATTCAACCATGATAAAAAGGAAAAAAGGGTCCTCTGCCTGTTACCAAAAGAAGATGTGCTTTGTTTTGTTGCCATTTGTTGGATGAAAGGAGTAAAGAAAGGCCCCCAAATAGTTATTTTTCAGTTCAGTTCATTTCAGTCGCTCAGTCGTGTCTGACTGTTTGTGACACCATGGACTGCAGCACGCCAGGCTTCGCTGTCCATCACCAACTCCCAGAGCTTATTCAAGATCATGTCCATCGAGTCGGTGATGCCCTCCAACCATCTCATCCTCTGTCGTCCCCTTTTCCTCCTGCCTTCAATCTTTCCCAGCATCAGGGTCTTTCCATTGAATCACTTCTTTACATCAGGTGGCCATAGTATTGGAGTTTCAGCTTCTGCATCAGCCCTTCCAATGAATATTCAGGACTGGTTTCCTTCATGATGAATGGTTGGCTCTCCTTGTAGAGAGTCAAGGGATTCTCAAGAATCTTCTCCAACACCACAGTTCAAAAATATCAATTCTTGGTGCTCAGTTTTCTTTATTTTTTTTTTCTCTCTCTTTTTTTTTAAATTTTATTTTATTTTTAAACTTTACAATATTGTATTAGTTTTGCCAAATATCGAAATGAATCCGCCACAGGTATACCCGCGTTCCCCATCCTGAACCCTCCTCCCTCCCCTCCCCTCCCTCTGGGTCATCCCAGTGCACTCAGTTTTCTTTATAATCCAACTGTCACATCTGTACATGACCACTGGAAAAACCATAGCTTTGCCTAGGTAAACCTTTGTTGGCAAGTAATGTCTCTGTTTTTTAATATGCTGCTGAGGTTGTTCATAGCTTTTCTTCCAAGTAGCAAGCATTTTTTAATTTCATGGCTGCAGTCACCATCTGCCATGATTTTGGAGCCCAAAAAGATAAAGTCTGACATTGTTTCCACTGTTTACCCATCTATTTCCCATGAAGTGATGGGACCAGATGCCATGATCTTCATTTTCTGAATGTTGAGCTTTAAGCCAACTTTTTCACTCTCCACTTTCACTTTCATCAAGAGGCTTTTTAGTTCTTATTGGCTTTGTGCTATAAGGGTGATGTCATCTACATATCTGAGGTTACTGATATTTCTCCCGCAGTCTTGATTCCAGCTTGGGCTTCTCCCAGCCCAGCGTTTCTCATGATGTACTCTGCATATAAGTTAAATAAGCAGGGTGACAGTATACAACCTTGACGTACTCCTTTCCCGATCTGCAACCAGTCTGTTCCATGTCGGGTTCTAACTATTGCTTCTTGACCTGCATACAGATTTCTCAGGAGGCAGTAAGGTGGTCGGTATTCCCATCTGTTTAAGAATTTTCCACAGATTGTTGTGACCCAAACAGTCAAAGGCTTTGGTGTAGTCAATGAAGTAGATGTTTTTCTGGAACTCTCTTGCTTTTTTGATGATCCAAAGGATGTTGGCAATTTGATCTCTGGTTCCTCTGCCTTTCTAAATCCAGCTTGAACATCTGGAAGTTCATAGTTCATGTACTGTTGAAGCCTGGCTTGGAGAATTTTGAGCATTACTTTGCTAGTGTGTGAAATGAGTGCAATTGTATGGTAGTTTGAGCATTCTTTGGCATTGCCTTTCTTTGGGATGGGAATGAAAAGAAACCTTTTCCAGTCCTGTGGCCACTGATGAGTTTTCCAAATTTGCTGGCATATTGAGTGCAGCAGTTTGACAGTATCATCTTTTAGGATTTGAAATAGCTTAAATGGAATTCCTTCACCTCTGCTAGTTTTATTCGTAGTGATGTTTCCTAAGGCCCACTTGACTTTGCATTCCGGGATGCCTGGTTCTAGGTAAGTAATCACGCCATCCTGGTTATCTGGGTCATGAAGATATTTTTTTGTATAGTTCTTCTGTGTTTTCTTGCCACCTTGTCTTAATATCCTCTGCTTCTGTTAGGTCCATACCATTTCTGTCCTTTATTGTGCCCATCTTTGCATGAAATGTTCCCTTGGTATCTAATTTTCTTGAAGAGATCTCTAGTCTTTGCCATTTTATTGTTTTCCTCTATTTCTTTGCATTGATCACTGAGGAAGAGTTTCTTATCTCTCCTTGCTGTTGTTTGGAACTCTGCATTCAAGTGCATAATATCTTTCCTTTTCTCCTTTGCCTTTTGTATCTTGTCTTTTCTTAGCTATTTGTAAGGCCTCCTCAGACAACCATTTTGTCTTTTTGCATTCTTTTCTCTTGGGGATGTTCTTGATCACTGCCTCCTGTACAAATGGTTTGTTAAAAGAAAAAGTGGCTTGTTTAGTGTGAGGAATACAACTTTTAAGAGATTTCTACTTGATTACTACTTTGCTTAACCTTTGTTATGAAAATTTTCAAACATAAATGTGAGTAGATAAACTAATGCTCATGTATTCATCATTCATCTTTTTAAAGATTCATCAACTTTTTGCCTCATTTTTCATCTATTCTTCCCACATTTCTTTCCCTACAATATACATGTGTGTATGTGTGTGTGTGTGTGTGTGTGTGTATAAAGTATTTATTTGGCTACACCAGGCCTTAGTTGCAGCGCACAGGATCTTTGATCTTCATTGTGGGCATGTGGAATCTAATTACCCAACCAGGGCTCAAACCTGGGCCTCCTGCATTCAGAGCGCAGAGTCTTAGCCACTGGACCACCAGAGAAGCCCCTCCCTGTCATATTTTAAAGCAAATCCTGGACATACGTTTTTTTACCTATTAATACATAAAATATGTATCTCTGAAAGATGAGTCTCTTTTTTACAAAAAATAAGCCATAAATACCATTATCGCACTTAACAAAATCATTAGTAATTTTTCAGTTTCACTTAATGCCCTGTTCATCTGTTGAAACTGTTTCAGAAAGTTAGTAGCTAAAATAAGATTTGTGTGTTGCTAAAACAGAGTCTGTGGGTTGTTGTGTCTTTTCAGCCTCTTTTCATCAGTAAATCTTCCCCCATTAAAAAAAAAGCCATTTATTTTTAGAAGATACTGTTTGATTTGTTGTACAGCATTTCCTACATTCTGTGTTTTGCTGGTTATATCCTGGTGTCATTGAACACATTCCTCCATCCCTTATGTTCCCTGTAAGCTGTTAGAAGTATGATTAGATTCATGCTTAATTGTTTTTTTTTTGCAAAGACTTCTTCATAGGTGGTCCTGTGTTCTTTCTATGACACTGGCAATGGTAGCACATCACTCTTCGTGATGTTCATCCTAGGTCAGGTGATATCAGCCTAATTCATATATTAAAAAGTTCTCCTTCAGTTTTGATCTAATGCTTTTATCATTCGTTGATTAGTTCTTGATTCACTATTTAATTAGTAGTTATAAAATGATCGTTTCCTGATTCTTTTATTTCTGCAGTATCTGTTAACTGTAATAGTTCCTTGTCAGTTAACTCTCTCGTTTTCTTATTGCTTTGAAATATTGTCAATGCAGGAAAGACAAGATAAATGCTTAATTCTTTTTTTGTCATTTTAAAAAATAAGTTGATACCCTCACAGGCTCTACAGATGACAGGTAAAGGTTGTTTTTTGGGTGGGTGGGGGAATGAGGGAGCTATCCTGGTAAGTCATCAAAAATGGATTTATGTATTGTTTATTGTACTGTATTATACTTCATGGCAAATAGATGGGGGAACAGTGGAAACAGTGACGGACTTTATTTCTTTGGGCTCCAGAATCACTGAAGATGGTAACTGCGGCCATGAAATTAATAGATACCTGCTCCTTGAAAGAAAAACTATGACAAACCTAGACAGCATTATTAAAAAGCAGAGACATTACTTTGCCAACAAAGGTCCATATAGTTAAAGCTGTAAAGCTATGGTTTTTCCAGTATTCATGTATGGATGTGAGAGTTGGACCATAAAGAAGGCTGAGCTTCAAAGAATTGATGCTTTTGAACTGTGGTGTTGGAGAAGACTCTCGAGAGTCCCTTGGACAGGAAGGAGATCAAACTAGTCAATCCTGAAAGAAATTAGCCCTGAATATTCATTGGAAGGAATGATGCTGAAGCTGAAACTCTAATACTTTGTCCACCTGATGTGAAGAACTGACTCATTAGAAAAGACACTGATGCTGGGAA
The DNA here is from genome assembly GCF_055505025.1 of Bos grunniens. Taxonomy (NCBI): domain Eukaryota; kingdom Metazoa; phylum Chordata; class Mammalia; order Artiodactyla; family Bovidae; genus Bos; species Bos grunniens. Next base: position 10,934,721 of record NC_141167.1, read on the forward strand.
AGATTGAAGGCAGGAAGAGAAGGGGACGACAGAGGTTGAGATGGTTGGATGGCATCACTGACTCGACAGATGTGAGTTTGGGCAAGCTCCGGGAGTTGGTGATGGACAGGGAAGCCTGGCGTGCTGCAGTCTATGGGGTTGCAAAGAGTTGGACATGATTGGGCGACTGAAATGAACTGAGAACTGATATACGTCAGTTGTACCATCTGTGGTCAGTAAAATCCTCAGTTAGCCCTTGAGTCATTCTGTCATGACTTCAGTAGTCTTTGGTAATTTACTTGCTTTTTGATGCAGGATGAAGCACCTTGATGCTGGGAATGATTGAAGGCAAAAGGAGAGAACAGCAGAGAATGAAGAGGATGAGATGGTTAGATAGCATTACCGACTCAATGGACATGAACTTGAGCTAAGTCTGGGAGATGGTGAAGAACAGGGAAGCTTGGCATGCTACAGTCCATGGCAAGGAGTCAGACATGACTTTGTAGCTGAATGATGAAGCAGCTTCATGTGTGTATTCCCTATTCTGGATCTGAAATCAACCATTTCTGCCAGGAGTCCTGATCCCTCTTAGTGGGAAATAGTATTTAGGGAACATAACACTTGATAATCTTTTTTTTTTTTTTTGACTGTACTTGGAAGATGTTAGTTCCCTGACCACAGGTTGAACCCATGCCCTTGGCAGTGAAAGTGTGGAGTCCTAACCACTGGGCTCCCAGGGAATTCCCAGGACTTTTTAAAGTTATATCATCTTAGTTTCTAGATTTAGGAAAGTTCTCTGGAGTTTCTACCGAGTGTGGGAATCTGTGTCCTAAGCATTTTGCACATTCATGGTTGGACTCCTTTGGAGCCCATTTAAAAAAGTTAGGTGATCAGATTCTTTTGTTCAGTATGAGCTCTACTTGATGTTGCTCATAAGAAATCTAAAATGAAATGAAACTAAAAAAATTAAAAATAAAACAGTGTATATAAAGCATATGCAGCAAAATCAGAATTTTAATATTAAAAGAAAACTATGTAAAAAAATGATCTGCCACAGATTTCTGACTTTATTCATAACAGATATAATTCACTTTGAGAATGTAATTGCCATGAATTTTTATGTATCAAAAAGCCTTGTAGTGAAGTATATAAAACAAAAATTTAAACGGTTTAGAGGTTTATAGTTTAATTGAACCTGGTACAGAATGAGGAGACATTGCCTTTTTACATTCTCATGGAACATTTACAGAAATTAATCATAATTTATACTTTGAAGAAGATTGCAAATTTTAAAACCTTAGAATTTAGAGATTACATTCTTTGACCATAGTGCATTAAAACTGAGATGAGTAGAGTATCAATTAAAACAATCCAACAGTTTTGAAATTTTAAAACTTTTAAGCAACTCTTGGGTTAAATAAGTTATAACTAGCTTCAGTTGTTTATAGAGTATAATAATGGTGTTATATGTTAATTATACCTTAGTAACAAAAAGAGTATAGCAATGAGAACATGCCATATCACAACTTGGGATATGAGCAGAGCTATACTGTAAAGAAAATATTTAAGGCAGTTCCTTGGCAGTCCAGTGGTTAGGAGTTTGTGCTCTCACTGCCAAGGGCCCACGTTCAGTCCCTGATTGGGGAACTAGGATCCTATAAGCCAGAAGATGGGGCCAAAAAAAAAAAATGGGAGTGGGCAGTCCTAACTACTGGACTGCCAGGCAAGTCCCTGTAACCACTGTGCTTTGATGACTCTTGGAAAAAATAGAGTAATATATCATGTTCCTGGATGGGAAAACTCAATGTTATTAAAATGGGACACAGTATGCTATAGTGGAAGGGGCATTGCAGTTTTAAACAGGGGCATCTAAGCAAAAATCTGAAGGAAATGAGAAACCCATACAAATCTCTGAGAGGAAGAACATGATAGGAGAGGGCAAACAAACAAGGGCAGTAGCTCTGAAGCAGAAGAGTACTGCGCATGTTTTATGAGCATCGAACAGGCAGTTGGAGGTGAAAGAGCAAGGTGGTGAACAGTCAGAGAAGAGATCAGGGAGATAACTGTCTAGATCATGTAGGGTCTTTTAAGGCCAGATAATTCTTTGCTGTGGTGGCTGTTGTATACATTGATGTTTTGCAGCATCCTTGACCTGTACCCACTAGATGTCAGTTGAACTCCCTAGTTGTGATGACCAAAAATGCCTCCAGACACTGCCAACTTTTCTAGATTTGGGAAGTGAAATTGCCCCTGATTGAAAACCACTCCTTATTAAGTGGCTGTGGATCCATCTTGGGGGAGGCTTGGAGGAAGATTTATGGTTGTGTTAGGGGCTTCCCAGGTGGCTCAGTGGTAAAGAATCCACCTGCCAAGCAGGACACATGGATTTGATCCCTGGGTTGGGAAGATCCCGTGGAGAAGGAAATGGCAACCCACTCGAGTATTCTTGCTGGGGAAATCCCATGGACAGAGGAGCCTGCTGGGGCTTTAGTCAATGGGGTTGCAAAGAGTTGGATATGAGTTAGCCACTAAACCACTACCACCACCACCACTTGTGGTAATGGTGCAGAGTCCTTCCTCAAGAGAACCAAATCTCCCCACAATTAAGAGGCAATGGGGGACTTCCCTAGTGGTCCAGTGGTTAAGAATCTGTCTTGCAATGCAAGGGATACCAGTTCAACCCCTGGTCTGGGAAGATCCCAGCTGCGTTGGAGCAGTTAAGCCTGTGTGCCACAACTACTGAGCTTGTGCTTTAGAGTCTGTGAGCCACAGCTTCTGAGCCCATGTGCTACAACTACTGGAGCTCCATGCCCTAGAGCCCGTACTCCACAAGAGAGAGTGTGCGTGCAGTTGTGTCCAACTCTTTGAGACCCTGTGGACTGTAGCCCGCCAGGCTCCTCTGTCCATGGAATTTTTCCCGGCAAGAATACTGGAGGGATTTGCCATTTCCTAATCCAGAGGATATTCCCAACCCAGGAATTGAACCTGCATCTCTTGTGTCTCTACATTGGCAGGCGGATTCTTTAGCACTGTGCCATCTGGGAAGCCACAATAAGAGAAGCTGCCGCATTGAGAAGGCACAGTGAAGAGTAGCTCCCGCTCTTCACAACTAGAAAAAGCTTGCCTGCAGCAACAGAGCCCCACTATAGCCGAAAATCAATCAGTCAATCAATAAATCTTAATAAAAAAGAGCCAGTGAGTCAGTTAATTAACTTGGTCTGGAAACTGGTCACATGTCCTTAACTTCCACTCTGATGCCTTAAGTGAGTTTCTGGCAACCAGATTTAGACATTTTTCTGGTAGATTACGCTGCCCATGTATTTCATTGCTAGAATCATTGTGAACAGTTAGCCACTGCCAGGCTCCTGCAGGCCAGGCACTCTGATTACTGGTGCCTCTCTGCTGCCCTTATCTTGGGGTTGAGTGCTGCCACTTGGCCTTTGCTGCCTGGGCCCCCATCTCAGGGGGCTGGCTTCCATATCTGACTTCCAAAAGAGAGCCGCCACACAGCTTCTCAGGGTATGCGCTTCTCTCACTAGTGTAGCGTCCTCTGGGCCTTCTCAGAGAATGTAGTTGGGTAATAGGTGTGTAGGTTGCAGAGGATAAATGAACGATGTTCCTGTCTCCCTGAGCCTTTGGATTTCCTCTCCTACATAATGCCAGTGGAACTTTGCTCTCTCAGTCTCTAAACTTTATTACATCTTCATTGTTAGTGTAGTTTTGATTTGCATTTCCCTAATGATTATCAGCTATTGTTGAGTATAAGTTTAAACCAACAACTAAGCCGGTAGAGCCACCTCCAGCTGCACAGCTAGCACATTACATTCTGAATCTGTAGTTATCTCACTCATTTTAATGAATTATATAATCTCCTTGGTCTAATACCCTCAGCATCTGTTTTCACACGCAGTCCCAGGTTTTTGCCTTTATATGTTAGCAAGGTTTTGGCATTTTGGACATGTAATTTCTTCCCTGTTGGGTCATAGTGTGTATTTGTCTTACTGCAACCAATTCGTGGGTCTAGTGATAACAGGGTTGGTTGTGGTTGATCTTGAAGAGAGTTAACATCTTCTCGCAAGTCATTTGTGTCACATAAGGATGTCACAGATATTCAAGAAAAGAAAGGCTGTTCTTACATACAGGATGGTAAGTTATTTCTCCTGGAGATTTGAAGTTGTCTTTTTCATTCTGGTTCAATCACACGTTCCCATTCCAGGTTTAAGGATCCATTCTTTTCCTAGTCATTGCCCTTACTTTCATATTAGAAATGGTTCGACTGTGAATTCATGTGATAATTGTAGTTCAGCTGTTTGCACAGTTAGATTTTGCATTTCATTTTTAGTAATACCAAGCTAGGAAAGTGGAAGTGAAAGTCACTCAGTTGTGTCTGACTCTTTGGGACCCCATGGACCATACAGTCCATGGAATTCTCCAGGCCAGAGTTCTGGGGTGGGTAGCCTTTCCCTTCTCCAGCGGATCTTCCCAACCCAGATATCAAACCCATGTCTGTCACATTGCAGGTGGATTCTTTACCAGCTGAGCCATCAGGGAAACCCTTCAACCTATGGTTATAAGAATTAAGACTTTTTTTTTTAATACCATCATGAAAGTGCTCTGTTTCTCAGACTGTGATTTGATTTGAGAGTTAATGGACCTGAACTTGTTATTCTTTAACTGCTGAAGAGCACTTGGAGAATCCATCTCATAAATCTGTTACATGAGATGGATATAACTCATCATTACTGCCTTAACAGTTAAGTGTAACAACTCTAATGGCACTGTGTGGCAGGGATTACTAGCCTCCTATTTCCTCTTTGAGCCCAATGCTTAAACCCAGAGACACAATCAAGCCAATCTCCAAATCTCATCCTTGTGGGTCTGTCTACTGTCAACACTGCCACTACCTACCCTGTATTAGTCAGAGATCAGAAACTGAAAAGTAAATTGAATAAGAAAAGTTTAGTGTAAAGAATTATCAACCAGTAGCAGAGAATTATGGAGAAGGTGATGGCACCCCACTACAGTACTCTTGCTTGGAAAATCCCATGAACGGAGGAGCCTGGTGGGCTGCAGTCCATGGGGTCGCGAAGAGTCGGACATGACTGAGTGACTTCACTTTCACTTTTCACTTTCACGCATTGGAGAAAGAAATGGCAACCCACTCCAGTGTTCTTGCCTGGAGAGTCCCAGGGACGGGGGAGACTGGTGGGCTGCTGTCTATGGGATCGCCCAGGGTCGGACACGATTGAAGCAACTTGGCAGCAGCAGCAGCAGCAGAGAATTAACTCTTAAGGGCAAAAGAGAATATTAAAGTTTACAGACTAGCAGGTAAAAGGAGTAGCCACTAGCTGTAGGACTGAGGCAAAGTACCAGTGATGGAAAGATGTGAAGATGCCTGTCTCCCACCTTCAGGGCTGAGATTCAAATTTTGGAGAGGGTGGAATGCCAGTAGATGCTGAAGAAGTTTTAGGTGCTGCAGATTTTTGCTGGCAGGGAGGAAACCTTCCTCGGGTGCTGACAAAAGTCACTAGAAAACCCCTTGCTGAACCTGAGAAGAAGCCACCTGGAGTATCGGCATAATTCTCTGGGAAACCTGCTCATTGGAGTACTGCTGAAACTTGCTTGGTATGCTACCCTCTAGGGAGCTGACCAAATCTGATAGGAAACTGCCTGCGGGTGTGTGTGTGTGTCTGAGTAGGAAACCACCAGTGGAGTTGTGTGTGTGTTGCTGAGACTGGTGGGGAGTTGGCACCTGGGGAGAGGGCCATCGACTGTCTCATAGACCACTGGCCTCCACTGGAGCCAAGCAGATTAGAGCACAGTGCAATGAGAAGAGGACCCATTCTTTCCAGAGTATTCTTTGGGTGCAATCTGTTGTCAAAAGTTAACACTGCCAGATGACAAAGGAGAAGTGTTTATAGATGCCAAAAACAAGGCAGAGAAAATCAGATTTGAAGTTGAAAGACAGTAGGTATATAGTTGGTAACTCAGATACTTACATTTCTTGTGCTCTTCATTCCTTTGAAAATGAAAGTGAAGTCGCTCAGTCGTGTCCAACTCTTTACGACCCCATGGACTGTAGCCTGCCAGGCGCCTCCACCCATGGGATTTTCCAGGCAAGAATACTGGAGTGGGTTGCCATTTCCTTCTCCAGGGGATCTCTCCGACCCAGGGATTGAACCTGGGTCTCCCGCAATGCAGGTAGACTCTTTACCATCTGAGCCACCAGGGAATCCCTCATTCCTTTGGGTTTACCTTGATTTCCATGTGGTGTAATTTTTCTTCTTTCTGAAAAGTGAAAGTGAAAGTCGCTCAGTCGTGTCCGATTCTTTGTGACCCCATGGACTGTAGCCTGCCAGGCTCCTCCATCCGTGGGATTTTCCAGGCAAGAATACTGGAGAGGTTTGCGATTTCCTTCCTAATGAGCTTGAGGTCATATCTCATTGTAGTTTTGATTTGCATTTTTCAAGTAATTAGGGGCATTGAGTATCTTTTCTCCTGCTTATTGGCCATCTGTATATTTTCTTGGGAGAAATATCTGTTCAAGTCCTTTGCCCCTGTTTTTTTTAATCAAATTTAATTTTTGGTGACACCACACAGCATGTGGGATCATAGTTCCCCAACCAGGAAATGAACCCACACCCCTTGCAGTTGAAGCATGGAGTCTTAACCACTGGACTGCTAGGGAAGTCCTGCTTTTGAATTGGGGTGGTTTTCTTGTAGGTTTTAGGAGTTTTCTATATATTCTCAGTATCCTTTATCAAAAAGGAGATTTGTAAATACAGTTGACCTTTGAACAGCATGGGGGTTGGGGCACCAGCCCTCCATGCAGTGGAGCACCCCACATGGAATTTATAGTTGGCCCTCTGTGTCTGTGATTTTTCCATATCTGTGTAGTACTGTAGTATGTACTGTTAAAAAAAATGCAGACCAACCTAGATGGCATATTCAAAAGCAGAGACATTACTTTGCCAACAAAGGTCCAGCTAGTCAAGGCTATGGTTTTTCCTGTGGTCATGTATGGATGTGAGAGTTGGACTGTGAAGAAGGCTGAGCGCCGAAGAATTGATGCTTTTGAAGTGTGGTGTTGGAGAAGACTCTTGAGAGTCCCTTGGACTGCAAGGAGATCCAACCAGTCCATTCTGAAGGAGATCAGCCCTGGGATTTCTTTGGAAGGAATGATGCTAAAGCTGAAACTCCGGTACTTTGGCCACCTCATGAGAAGAGTTGACTCACTGGAAAAGACTCTGATGCTGGGAGGGATTGGGGGCAAGAGGAGAAGGGGATGACAGAGGATGAGATGGCTGGATGGCATCACTGACTCGATGGACGTGAGTCTGAGTGAACTCTGGGAGTTGGTGATAGACAGGGAGGCCTGGCGTGGTGCGATTCATGGGGTCAGAAAGAGTCAGACACGACTGAGCGACTGATCTGATCTGATAAGTGGACCCATGCAGATCATATCTTTATACATCATGTGCCTAAAAACATAAAGTAAGAATTTTAAGTTTCATTAATGTCTTGAATTATGTAGAAAAATGACTTGAGTTATAAACCAAAATTACAGTAATTCTAAGTTTTTTAATTGCCCATATATTTACCTTTATTAAGATCTTTATTTTTTCATATGGCTGTGAATTACTATATTATTTTGTAAAATTATTTTTAAATTTTCTTTATTTTTAATTGGAGGATAATTGCTTTACAATATTGTGTTGGTTTCTGCCATATATCAACATGAATCAGCTATAAGTTATGTATATCCCCTCCCTCTTGAACCTCCCTCCCACCCCATTCCCACCCCTCTAAGTTATCATACAGAGCATCAGATTTGAGCTCCCCGCTTCATACAGTAAATTTCCGCTATCTAGTTTTATATATGGTACTGTATATGTGTCAGTGCAACTCTCTTAATTTGCCCCACCTTCTCCTTTCCTGCTGTTTCCACAAGTCTGTTCTCTATGTCTGCATCTCCATTGCTGCCCTGCAGGTAGGTTCATCAGCACTATCTTTCTAGACTCCATGTGTTTTCATTAATATATAATATTTGTTTTCTCTTTCTGACTTCCTTCACTCTGTATAGGTTCATCCATCTTGTTAGAACTGAGTCAAATATGTTCCTTTTTATGGCTGAGTAATATTCCATTGTGTACATGTACCAGAACTTCTTTATCCATTTATCTGATGATGGACATCTAGGTTGCTTCCACGTCCTAGGAATTGTAAATAATGCTGCAATGATCATTGAGGTGCATGAATTTTTTTCAGTTAACGGTTTCCTCAAAGTATATGCCCAGTATGTGAATTACTTTCTATTGCCCTTTCATTTCATTGTCCTTCAGTAGTATGAACTTTCTCAGGCTTTATTTATTTGGTAATGTCTTAATTTCTCCTTGAAGGAGAGTTTTACCGAATAGAAGATTCTTGGTTATCTGCTTTTTCTTTTAACATTTTGAATATATCAGCCTGCTGGCATACAGTCTTTCTAATGAGTTCAGTTCAGTTCTTTCACTGAGTCATGTCCGACTCTTTGTGCCCCTGTGGACTGCAGCGCACCAGGCCTCCCTGTCCATCACCAGCCCCCGGAGTTTACTCAAACTCATGTCCATTGAGTCAGTGATGCCATCCAACCCTGCTTACATACTTACTGCGGACACCTTGTGTGTGATGAGCCAGTTGTGTCTTGCTGCTTTCAAGATTTTCTCTTTATCTTTGGCTGTTCAAAGTGTCTTTATGTGGATCTCTTTGAGTTTATCTTTACATGGTGTTTGTAGAGCTTCTTGGACATTTATGTTCGTGTTTTTCATCAAATTTGGGGACGTTTTCAATTATTAATTTTTCAGATATTCTGTCTGCCCCATTTTGCTCTTTCTGCTTCTGGGACTCCCACAATACATATGTTGGTACACTGCTTTGTGTCCTATAGATTCCTTACCGTGTTTATTTTTCTTCTATCAGTTTTCTTTCTTTTCCTCAGACTTGATAATTTCCATTGTTCTGTCTTCAAGCTTGATGATTCTTTTGTTTGCCTAAATCTGCCTTTGAATCCATTTAGTGAATTCCTTTTAGATATTGAACTTTTTGTCTCTAGAATTTCTTTTTTGGTTTCTTTATGTATTTTCTCTTTATTGATATTTCTGTTTTGTCTGTATAACATTTTATTGATTTTCTTCATATCTCATATCAGTTTTTCTTGCTAAGTGTTGACCACTCGTCATTCTGGTTTGTGAACCATTGACTCAGGTCATTTAAAAAATTCTGAAGTCAGACAGTTGATAGAATTGATAATCACAGTTAATAACTATATTATTATATATTATATAATAACTATATGTTATAGGTTCTTCAAAAATGAAAATGAAAATGAATGTAAATAAAACAGCAAAATACAAACTTAAATGAGATAACATCTTTTTCCTACCAAATGGAGGATGATGAATAAAACTTTATGCCAAGTAGTGGAAGAGTTCTGTAATACTGTATTTGGAAAGAATATCTGATCACAGAACTCTTTTTTTCACTTAGGGCCTCATGCAGGTTTTGTATAACAAATATTGAGAGATGCAGAGTTACGGTATTCAGTTAATAAAAAAGATACAGAAAGGAGATACAACACAATATGCTAGGACCTGTAGGTATCCCAAGATGAAAAAGATTTATCTAGAAAGTGATACTGACACATATATGTTAACTGTGCCACAAGTAACTGTAAGTGAAATATAAATGTAGTGCTACAGAGAAGTCAAGACTTCTAAATGGTTTATCAGAAAGTTTAAGTGAAGTCGCTTAGTCGTTTCCGACTCTTTGCGACCCCATGGACACTAGGCTCCTCCGTCCATGGGATTTTCTAGGCAAGAGTACTGGAGTGGGTTGCCTTTTCCTTCTCCAGGGAACTTCCTGACCCAAGGATCAAACCCAGGTCTCCCACATTGTAGACAGACGCTTTACTGTCTGAGCCACCAGGGAAGTATCAAAGAGCTTTATTTTAAATAATTATTGGAGAGAATTCCCTGGCAGTCTAGTGGTCAGGACTCTGGGCTTCCACTACTGGTGACTTGGATTCAGTCCCTGGTTGGGGAAGTAAGATCCTGAAAGCTGAGTAGCACCTCTTCCCCCGCCGCCCTCCACCCCACAAGAAAAGTAAGCATTGGAATTTCATCTGGTAGAACTCATTCCCAGTTGGAAGACAATAGTATGGGAATGGTATGATGAGAACTTTAGTGAGGAGTAATAAATAACCTTACGCCATAACCAGAGTAATTGTTTTCAGAACTTAGATCTCCTTTCTACTGTCTCCTTCAGTGTTTTTACTTAGGATAAAGTCCAGCGTCTAAACATGACTAATACTTAGGGTGACAAACTGAGACAGTTTTGAGAGTGAAAGGGAGCATGTTAATGATTACATGGGGATAGTAGGCATAAGCTGCGATGCTTTGGGCTAACTGGAATATGTGGTCACCCTTTCCATAAAGAATGTCCATTGTTTGGCCCATGATTTGTCATCAGCTTTGTCTTACAGTGCTGACTTGCTTTAGTCCCAGAATTCTTACCCACCTAGCCTTTCTGTTGTTTGAATTTTCAGTTTTTTCCTGCTAAGTTTTTTCCTTTACATTTGCTGTTCTTCTCTTGAATCTTTTCTTCTATCTTTTCACTTAATTCTTAGTTATCCTTCAGAAATTAAATTATGGAACAGTTTCTATTTCTTTCTTGACCTCCTCTATAGGTTAGCTAATCATGGAAAGTTAAGATTTATCTAAAACTGAAGATGTGTTAGAAATAGAAATGATAGTTCTTACGATCAGCTGAAGCGGGTGGTGGTTTTAGTAGGTAAGTCATGTCCAACTCTTGCAACCTCATGGACTGTAGCCCGCCAGGCTCCTCTGATCATGGAATTTCCCAGGCAAGAACACTGGAGTGGGTTACCATTTCCTTCTCCAGGTGATTTTCCTGTCTCAGGAATCAAACCTACATCTCCTGCATTGCAGGCAGATTCTTTATGAATGAGCCACCAAGGAAGCCCAATTGAATGGCAGAAAATATTTTGAGAGTTCTTTGAATTCTGGGGTGTTGGGGCTCCTACTGAAATGAAAAAAAGGAATCAGTGGTGAAAAGAGTAAATTTTAGAGAAGAAGACAGTGAAAGACATTTGACAGTTTTCAGTCTCTACTTAATCATTGAAAAATCCAGGTTCAACTTTCTGAAAATAGAGCTTTTGGTTTAGTTTTCACTGAATAAGTTTATCATATAAACTCTTAAATTGTTGCAGATATTAAAACCAGTTTGAGAAAGGTGTTTATGGTGTTAGGCATTTTAGCAGTTATGTCCAGAGAATTTGCAAAATTGTATGGTGGATTTCCCTCATAGCTCAGTTGGTAAAGAATCTGCATGCAGTGCACGAGTCTGCCTGCAATTCAGGAGATCTGGGTTCGATCCCTGGGTTCGGAAGATCCCCTGAAGCAGGCAGTGGCAACGCACTCCTATGGCATTCTTGCTTGGAGAATCCCATGGACAGAGGAGTCTGGTCGGCTACAGTCCATGGGGTTGCAAAGAGTAGGACATGACTGAGCAACTAACACACACATGGTGGATAAAAGAGAAAATTAACATTTTAAAATAAAAATTATTGGTCCAGGATTCAATAAATTTCTGTGGGTTTTTTTTGCCCACACCACACTGTGTGCAGATTTAGTTCCCCAACCAGGGATGGAATCTGGTTCCCTTGCAGTGGAAATGTAGTGTCCTAACCCTGGACTGCCAGGGAATTCCCTCTGTGATTTTTTAAATGTTTTAATTTTTTCCCGCAGGTGGTCATGGGTGGTATTTATCAATTCACAGTATATTGGGATTTTTAGCTCCCTCTAGGGTTAGGGAACTTTAGTGTTCTATTTGGTAAGTAAAAATATACTTTATTCCCAGTGCTTAATTTTTGGAATAAAGAGGGATAAGTCATTTCCCCAGTGCTTTCCTTTAATTTTAAGCAGTGGATACATTTTTACAAACAAATGTTGTAGTGAATCCTAAATTTTAAGATAAGGGAGGATATCTTTTATTAATGTCATCTTATTGCTCCCTGGTGGCTCAGACAGTAAAGAATCTGCCTGTGATATAGGAGATGGGTTCAATCCCTGGGTCAGGATGATACCCTAGAGAAGGGAATGGCTACCCATTCTAGTATTCTTGCCGGTAGAATTCTATGGTCAGAGGAGCCTGGTGGGAGTTGGACACGATTCAGTGACTAACACTTTCACTGCATATTTCTGATTTGCTAATCATATGCTAAATGCTTTTCATTTAATCATGCTAACAATTCTGGGAAGTGTAGGTATCACTATATCTTTATTTTATGGGTAAAGAAATTTGAAAGTAAAAATCCCTTAAAGTTGTAGCATTTATTTTATAAGTTTAAATATGCAACAGTTACATGTTTTGAAAGGGGTAGAACCCATAAGACTATTTTGGTAACTAAAAATGAACTGGTATTTTTTGTCTTAAGTTAATATCCATATTCATTTGTTTATTTTTTTAATATTAGGTTTTGTGGTATTGAGAAAATCCTTGCCTATACAGAATAATTATTACAGATTCTTAAAATCAGCTTGGCTTTTAAGTCCAGTTAAATCTTTTATGAAACTTGAGGATTGAGTAATAACATTATTCAAAGCTAAATTACAGTTTATATCTAATTCTTATTTGTAAATATACAGGTTAGACAAGAAGCACCCAGACACATTTAGCAAAACCACCGTATTACAGTCTTACTTGTACATTTGTTGTTACCCCAATGTTAGATTTTAGGCCAAGCAGGTGTTCTGCAGTTCTGATGTAGTCCATATTTGAGAGTAGTGTTAGTGTTAAGTGAGCAGTCACCAACAGATTTGAATTAAAAGATCAAAAAGCCAAACAACCCAATCAGAAAACGAGCAGAAGGTCTAAATTAGACATTTCTCCAAAGAATACATGCGGATAGGCAACAGACACATGAAAAGATGCTCAACATCACTATTATGGGTTTTTAAAAAATTTATTTAGTTTTACTTGGAGGATAATTGCTTTACAGTGTTGTGTTGGTTTCTGCCATGTATCAGCATGAGTCAGCCATAGGTATACGGATGTTCCTTCCTTTTTGAACCTCCCTCCTACTTCCCACCCCATCCTACCCAGCTAGGTTGTCACAGAGCACCAAGTTGAGCTCCCTGCATCATACAGATCTGTTTTACATATGATAATATATATGTTTCAATGCTGTTCTCTCAATTCATCCTGCCTTCTTCCCCTGCTGTGTCCACAAGTCTTTTCTCTATGTCTGCTTCTCTATTATTGCCCTGCAGATAGGTTCCTTAGTACCATTTTTCTGTTGTTGTTTAGTAGGTAAGTTTTGTCTGACTCTTCTGTGACCCCATGGACTAGCCCACCAGGCTCCTTTGTCCATTGGATTTTCTAGGCAAGAATACTAGAGTGGGTTGCCATTTCCTTCTCTAAGGGACCATTTTTGTAGATTCCATATATATGTGTTAATAAACGATAATTGTTTTTCTCTTTTTGACTTAATTCACTCTATGTGACAAACTCTTAAGTTCATCTACCTCACTAGAACTGACACAAATTTGTTCCTTTTTATGGCTGAGTAATATTCTATTGTATATAACATCACTGCATATTAGAGAAATTAAATCAAAATTATAGTGAAGTGACCTCACACCAATCAGACCTCACACCAGTCAGAATGGCCTCATGAAAAAGTCTACAAACGGTTCTTTCCCATCTTGCAAGATGGCGGGTGAAAAGGCTGAGAAGCCAGATACTAAGGAGAAAAAACCTGAAGCCAAGAAGGCTGATGCTGGCAACAAGGCTAAAAAGGTGGAAAAGGTGAAGAAAGTTAAGAAGGGGAAGCCCCACTGCAGCCGAAATCCTGTCCTGGTCAGAGGAATTGGCAGATATTCCCGATCAGCCATGTACTCCTGAAAGGCCTTGTACAAGAGAAAGTATTCAGCAGCTAAATCCAAGGTCGAAAAGAAAAAGAAGGTTTGTGTTCTTGCTACTGTCACAAAACCAGTTGGTGGAGACAAGAATGGTGGTACCCGAGTGGTCAAACTTCGCAAAATGCGTAGGTATTACCCTACTGAAGATGTGCCTCGAAAACTGTTGAGTCATGGCAAAAAACCCTTCAGTAAGCATGTGAGGAAGCTGCGTGCCAGCATCACTCCTGGGACCATTCTGATCATCCTCACTGGGCGCCACAGAGGCAAGAGGGTCGTTTTCTTGAAGCAGCTGGTCAGTGGCTTGCTACTTGTGACTGGGCCTCTATCCCTCAATCGAGTTCCTCTGCGTAGAACACACCAGAAATTTGTCATTGCCACCTTCACCAAAATCGATATCAGTGGTGTGAAAATCCCAGAACATCTCACTGACACTTCAAGAAGAAGAAGCTGTGTAAACCCAGACACGAGGAGGGCGAGATCTTCGACACAGAGAGAGAGAAATACGAGATCACAGAGCAGCGCAAGGTTGATCAGAAAGCTGTGGACTCACAAATTCTGCGAAGAATCAAAGCTGTCCCTCAGCTCCAGGGCTACCTCCGCTCCGTGTTTGCTCTCACAAATGGAATTTATCCTCACAAAGTAGTGTTCTGAACTTCTTGCAAAGAACCTAATTAAATAACTTGTCATTTCAAAAAAAGAAAAAGTCTACAAACAATAAATGCCAGAGAGGGGATGGAGAAAAGTGAATCCTTCTACACTGTTGGTGGGAGTGTTCTCCATTTCACTATAGTAAATCAACTATACTCCAAGGTAAAATAAAATTCTGTAAATAAGAAAAACAAAAACAAAATCAAAGTGAGTCAAAAGTAGATTCTCCCTTAATTGAAGCTCTACCATAGTAAGAAGTTCAAATACACAGAGAGGCTAACATTAAAAGGAGATAACCACATAACACTGGAAATTGTACTTGAGGGGCTTCAATGTATTGAAAATATTATTTATTTAATGGATTTGAATATATATTTTGAAAATTTCTGTTTAAAAAATACTGGCATATGCTGACATACCGTTTCCCTAGTTACTCTTGTTTCATTTGTGCCTTTCAGTTTTTAATATGCAAGACTTCATGGAAATAGTTTTCTTAATGTGTTTTTAGAACAGCTTAATAGAGATGTAGTTCATATGTCATGCAATTCACCCATTTAAAGCATATAATTCAATAGTTGTATTTTCACAGTTGTGCAACCACATCAGTTTTAGATCATTTTCATCACCAGAAAAAGAAAAAGGCAGTGTTGTCCAAAAAATGCATTTTCTTCAGACACTCAAACCCCTTTTCAGTGTAGCCCAGTGCTTTCATTCTTTGGCTTGCAGAGTCATGTCTCCCGTTTCCCTTTTATTCACATAGCTCATTGAGTGGAATGGTAGGTAAAGTGGCCTTTACTGTTTCTTTCCTTTTTCACTGTTTATATAGTTGAATTCAGTTATGTTAAATGTGTTTAATGAATCATCTGCATGATAATTTTTTATTTTTCTTTTTGTTTTCTTTTTGAAATTTTGAAATTTCACCAGGATGTGCCTTCCCGCCCCCCACTTTCTCTTTGGTATTTGGTATACCCATTCAATCTCAAATATCCATTTATTTAGTTCAGGGAAATTTTCTTCTATTATTTCACCTGTTTATTGTTCTCTTCCTTGGATTTGCCTTTGAGATTTCTTTTATACCTAATTGCTTAATCTTTCATGTTTTCATATAAAATATCTTTCAACTCTAACTTTTTGTTTTGTTTTTTTTTGGAAGTTTTTAGAACTCTTGTCAAAAGCTTGCCCAGCAAAATTTTTATTTTCTTGTCTGCTAATATTTTCATATGTCTCCTTTTCATGGCCATCTGGGTTTAGTTTTTGTATCTGTAGCCTCTCACGTATCTCAGCACTTAAAAGTAGAAACTTCTTTTCTGTAAATTGTTTCCTCCTGGAGTGGTTATTCTTTAATTCTTCTTGAACCTTCTCTTTCACATAGTTAATTTCTTTCAGAAATCTGGGATCCTTGATTGTCTTTTTGTTCAATGAATCTTAGATATTATTGATTACTATAGCTAGCTGTTGTGTTTTATTTGTAGTTATGTAGGTAGCTAGGTAGTTCTTTTTCCCTGAAGTTTCCCCTTTGAATGGGGAGACTCACCTGTAGTTTAGTGGGTTTATCATGAAGCAGAGTTACTTCTCTTCTTGCCTCATGGATGAATAGTAGGTAGGGAGGCAGGAGGTTGGAATGCTCACACTGCCAAAATGAGGAGGGCTTTAAAGACTAGAAGTGAAAAATGCTAGTTGTGTCTTTATCAGCTTCTGAGTGGAGTTCCCTCTGCTTTAGATTTCCCCTTCTCTGTGTCTGTTTTAAAGGTCTGAAGTTACTTTATACTTGGCTCTGTTTCTGTATTGGGCCCTAACATACTCAAAAAGGAATCGTTTCTGTAATTTGACTAACTTTGATTTAAAGAGCAGCAGATTTCTGGCTTTCGCCTGAGAGTAAAACCTATTGATGCGATTGTTCTGTTCAGTTTTGATTAGAAGTTTAACATAGTTCTAATAATAAGTGTTGAAAGTTCTCAGTAAGTGTTGGCTGTGTTTTATTATTATTACAAATGTATATCATCTTTTGTGTTATGTGATAGAAAAGTGATTTGTAGCTTTTCCAAATCACTTTGTTGTATACCTGAAACATTGTAGATCAACTATACTTCAGTTTTTATAAAACCTTAAAAAATAGCTTTTTTAATAGGGAGAGTATGTATGTATCTCTTAACTTTTGGTTTGGAAGTTTTGGCCTGAGAACCCTTTTATCCGTACTAAATTTTTGTTTTACTCTATTTGGTAGTGTTTTTGTTTATATTGTTATGAATTTGCATACTTTGGGTGAAGATTACGACTCTTAAGGGAGGAAGAAGGGATACTAAAAAGTATGAATGAAGAATGATAATAATGTTACTTTTCTTTTTTTGCTTTTTCAGTTTGAGCAGAAAACTGGTGCAGTTTTTGATGAAATTGTAGAGAACTGTAAGTACCATTCTTAAAAAAAAACCCAAAACAGTGGTGTCTTAGATAATAAATACAAGTCTAGAGAAGGCATTTATCTATCACAGTGATTAGTTAGGGCTAATTAGTGTGATGGTCCAACTTGATTTGGTTTAGATCTTTCCACACCATCTTAGTGTTTTAATAAAGTTAATCTGACTTGTAAGAATCTTACTCTTTTCTTTAAATATTCTTGTAGTTACTACTATTGAAATATAGCCATGGTTTGTATATGTGTGGATCATGTTGAACTTATCACTCAAACTTTGTTTACAGGGTCTCTTAATTCTCTCTTCATATTTTTTCCATTGTTACATGATTTTCTTAAAAGAAACTTTGTTTCTTAGATTATAAAAGTAATACATTCAATTTTATAATACAAAAATGAATAAAGCAGAAAATAAAAACCTTTATCTTTACCATTCTCCAAAGAGAATCTGGTTTGAAAGTGTAATATATATCTTTCCAGACTTTTTTCTATGAATGTAAATACATATCTTTATGTGATGGGCGGGAAGAGTGTACTGTTCTTGCATTTTTCATACAACTGCCTGGACATCTTCTGTTAGTGTTTATGGACCCATTTTATCCTTTTTAGTGTGTACTCAGTATTTTATTGTCTCACTGTACTGTAAGTTAACCAGATTCCTCTTTTACATGTGTGATATTATTTTCAACTTTTTACTGTTACAAACAGTGTTAAGTATGCATTTCTGTACACGTTTTTGTCTACTTATTGAAGTGTTTGTGTAGAATAAATTCCAAGAATAGAATTTTTTCTTCCAGTTTTATTGAGATATAATTGGCATGTTTTGACTTATGTACATCATTAAATGATTGCCACAGTAAGTTTAGTGAATCTAAGAATAGAATTGATGAATCATCAAAGGATGTTCATGCACTTGCTTATGATGGATAAATTTCATCATCTAAAATTCCTAAGGCAAGGGAAATGGGCTTTTCTTTTGTTTTGTTTTCTGTTTACCTTCACTAAAGGGATCTAGTAGTACCTTCCTTCTCTTTGGAATTAGTTTGTTAATATTTTTTGGGTGGTAACAGTTCTTTAGATTGCATATTGAAAAGTAACTAGCGTTCCTGATCTTCAGTGGATTTAATTATTAAATGTCCTTTTTATTGCATGCAAGTTTCAAAAATAGACTTTTGCTTGCTTGTCTCAAGAAAAAACATTTAGAAGTGTACTGGGGTATTTCACAAATATCAGGGAGGAGATAAAGAACACATTTCCTCCAGGGAACTCAATGAAACGTGATCATGGGCCTGCTCTGTCTAGTACTGCCAAAAAGCAGTTATGCTCCAGTGACTTTTAGTCTTTTTGTTTATCCATTTTAGATTTTAAGTTCCTAGTAAAAAGATTATAATTGGTCCAGCTGGTGTATCTTTGAACCAGTTGTCTGTGGTCGGGGGAACAGGGTCAAAAAGTAAAACATGCTGTTAGAAGGTATTCCTCAGCCATTGCTTCACGTTCAGCAAGTAATTTTTGATTTCCTGCTTCTGGATATGCCTTTGCTCAAGTCTGTATGCCAGAAATAGTAATTAATAGTAATAGTAATTAATCAAATAGCTTTCTAATGATGCTTTTGATTGGATACTTCTTTTGTGAAAGATGTTGCAGTACCAACAGTTTTAAAGCAGAAATCTTAAGGCAGTGAAGTACTAAGCATGCTGCTCCATGTGGCTCTTGACACACAACGTTTGGAATTTGTATTTCTGGTGCAGGTACTCTTTTTTGCTCCAGCCCTGCAAGCATTTTTAGGCTAGGGGTTTGCATGCAGGGGATTTTAAACCAAATGTTGAATGCAAATGGTGTGGTAAAGATTACCGTTTATCTCCCTCTTTCTGGTAGTTTATAATTAAGGGGCTGTTGAAGGCAGAGAAGTAACTAGCTTGGAAGAGGAGGCTGCTCTGCCTCCATAAGGGAGCTCAGGAACATAGACCTCTACATATAGAGAGAAGGGCAGACCACTATATAGATGGTATTCTGGAAGTTTCTGATTCCAAAGATGGCCATTTGAGGCCTACCATTTTGTCTTGATGTCCAGAAAAAAAGGAGATTCACTGTATCTCAGGCAGGTGCCTGAAAATGTTTTGTGTAATACCAGACCTAACTGTGTGTTCATTGCCCAAGACCACTAGGATGGGAACTTCAAGTATTTGTTTTATAAATCAAGTTCAGCCCTTCTAGGGTGCAACCTTTCAGCAAACTACAGTGTCTGCTACTGTAACCCTATCAGTGAGGCCTTCGGGAAATTTGGTTTAAACATGAAAATAGTTAAATTGGCGTTCCAAATATATAGTGTTTTCAATGAAAGAGATTTAAAAGAAAAAAAAAATCTTTAATATTTTATGCAAATCAGAAGAGAAAGTAGAGTTGTCCACCTTCTAGTTTGTCATTTGTCTGGAGAATTGTACTGTCGATTTTTTAAGGTAACATGTTGGTAGTGGAAATGACTGATGTATAACTGATGTTCCTTTAACTATTGCTTCACATTATTTATGTGCAGTTTGAAAGAAGTTCAAAAATAATTTTTATTGACATATAGTTTATTTACAATGTCAATTTCTGCTATACAGCAAAGTGATTGTGTTATACATTTTTTTAATATTCATTTCCATTTATAGGATATTGAGTATAGTTCCCTGTGTTTATACAGTAGGACCTGGTTGTTGAGAGATTTTTTAAAAAATGCTTTTAGATAACTGCTTCTTTAAATCAAGGACTTCCATTGACTGAATGGCTCTAAGGTAACCACCAGGGAAGAATCCACCTGCCAGTGCAGTTTCAGTCCCTGGATTGGGAGGATCTCCTGGAGAAGGAAGTGGCCACCCACTCTGATATTCTTGCCTAGGAAATCCTATGGACAAAGGAACCTTGTGGGCTACAGTCCATGGGGTTGCAAAAGAGTCAGGCACGACTTGGCGAGTAAATGATAATAACAAAGATAACCACTTGGTCATTTACCAGTGGTTAATTTTCTTACTAATAGAAAAAGTTCATTGAATGTAACAAACTCGACAACTTCAAGGGAAAAATAAGAGCATTGTTGAATTTTCGTGTGCAGTCTTTGGATTAAAAAACTATTCTTATTGTTTTGATCACTTGCAGTATACTAGTTTATTTGTGAAAAACTTTACGTGTATTACTTTTTTAAAATCTTGATCATTATATAACTGGTAGATTAGATTCAACCATGTGTTGATATAACAGAAACACAATAGAAAAACTTATTTATTTATTTATTTTTTAAATTTTATTTTATTTTTAAACTTTACATAATTGTATTAGTTTTGCCAAATATCAAAATGAATCCGCCACCGGTATACATGTGTTCCCCATCCTGAACCCTCCTCCCTCCTCCCTCCCCATACCATCCCTCTGGGTCGTCCCAGTGCTCTAGCCCCAAGCATCCAGTATCGTGTATCGAACCTGGGAAAAACTTATTTTCTATGTGAAAAAAGCCTAGATGAAAAAATGCTCTGGTTATCAGGAATACAGGGTATTCTGGTTTTCTTTATCACTTCCTTAGTGTTTGGCTTCCATTCTCTGATGTTCTGAGATTCCTGCTGTGTCTTCAGCTTGTGATGGGTTAGGGAGGAAGGCAAAAAGGCATACTTCTCAATGGAATCAGCCTCTTAAAGAACTTTCCTAGAAACTCTACATATATATATTGGTTTCCATTTCATTAGCCATCCTGATTTTGAAGAAAACTAGGATTGTCCTTTAGCTGTGCCTGTTGGTCCAGCAGTAAAATTAAGGATCTCTTAATGAAGAGAAAGGGAATTGTTACCAGGTGTGTAATCTCTGCCATAACAACCCTCTGGATGAAGATATTACAGCTGTTTCTGTGTTACTAAGGAGGAAACTAAGGCTTAGAGACATCATTTAAAGTGGTACAACCAGGATTTGAATGCAGGTTTATCTTAACTCCCAAGCTCCTCTAAGCTCCTCTTAAATCTCTTGTTACCTAGTTCTGAACTGCCCCCTGGTTCACTGGAATCACAGGTCTTGAATAGTAATTGTTATTCGGTAGAAATAAAAGAATATTTTGTAAAGTAATTTAGAGATATTTTAATGAGTGTTAACCATGACGAGTTTTTGGTACCGTCTATCAGCAGTAAAGAATCCGCTTGAAATTCAGGAGACACAGGAGACGTGGGTTCGAGACGTGGGTTCAATCCCTGGGTTCGGAAGATTCCCCTGGAGTAGGGTGTGGCGACCCACTCCAGTGTTATTGCATGGAGAATTGCCATGAACAAAGGATCCTGACAGGCTGCAGCCCATAGAGTTGCAGAGAGTCAGGCACAGCTGAAGCAACTGAGCACACAGAGTGTCAACATCAGTTTGTGTTTGAATTATAAAACATCTGTCTTATCAGTGCAGTTCAGTTTTTAAAAGAACTAATAAGTTGAGCAGTGTTGTTTTTTTTTTTAACCTCAGAGCTACTTAAAAATTTCTGTTTATATGGCCTATTGCTGAGTATTGTTTTTGTCCTTCCAGCATTTGAAGGAATATCTTCTTTATGAAAATGTTGAAATCAAA
The DNA here is from genome assembly GCF_055505025.1 of Bos grunniens. Classification (NCBI taxonomy): domain Eukaryota; kingdom Metazoa; phylum Chordata; class Mammalia; order Artiodactyla; family Bovidae; genus Bos; species Bos grunniens. The sequence continues at coordinate 10,956,306 of NC_141167.1, forward strand.
ACCTAGAGTTGTCTTTAAAGATAAAAACATGGGAATAAAACTGAGATGACTTTAACTTAAAACACCTCACCATTCTTAATAATTTTCTAGTTTATTAAATAAAAACATAGTTTTTTTTGAATTAAGCATTGTATTAAGTTTTTAAACTAATTTTTTCTTTATTTCTATGTTGCTAAAAGGAATATGTATTTGAAAACAAGTTACACTTTTATTTTAAGATTGTTATCTTTAAAACTGAGTGGTGACAGGAAAACTTAGAGACTGAAAGGAAGACATGAGTTGCATATGAATTTTAGTTTATGTTGATAACTAGTATAAAAGATTGGTAGAGTTGAAAGTATAAGACAAATTTTTAAATATAAGATGATTCAAATACAGGGTTCTCATCCATTTTCCAATGAAAAGATCACAACACTTAAGTTTTTAATTTCTACAGTGCATGTTGTCTTAGACATATAGATGAAAATCAGGTGTCTGTTGATCCATGTTAATTCAACTATTGTTAATTTAAATATATACATCTTTAAACTTCATGTTGCTGCTGCTGCTGCTAAGTCACTTCAGTTGTGTCCGACTCTGTGCAACCCCGTAGATGGCAGCCCACCAGGCTCCTCCGTCCTTGGGATTTTCCAGGCAAGAGTACTGGAGTGGGGTGCCATTGCCTTCTCCAAAACTTCATGTTAAGTAATATTAATTTAGAAAATACTTCTTTTCTCACAGTTATTTTGTGAAAGAATTTTAAGTACCTAACATGCATATTTTAGAAATTTGACTTTGTTAACACTAGTGTCATTTCTTAAATCAGTTAATAGTTTTCTAGAGCCTGCTGTCTAAATTATTTAAGATAAAGCATAGTTTGAATTTGCATTCTTATTACTGATAATGTGCTGCTTAACAGATCACCATAGTGGTTTAAAACGACAGTTTTATTATGCTTGTCGATCTGTGGCTCAGATATTCCGAAACGATACACGTGAGATGTCTTGTTTTTGTTCTGCAATATCTTGGTTCTTGGCTAGGAAGATTTGGAAACTCAGTAGGGAGAATCTGGAAGTGTGTTGTGTATCACATTTATCCTTTCATCTGTTGATGGACATTTAATTTGCTTCTATGTCTTAGCTGTTGTAAATAATGCTGCTGTGAACATTGGTGTGCATGTATCTTTTCAAATTTGTTTCCTCTTTCCTGGATATGTGTCCAGGAATGGAATTGCTGGATCATATAGTAACTTTTTAGTTTTTTAAGAAAACTTCAGATTGTTTTCTGTGGTGACTGTCTCAGTTTACATTCCCACTAACAGTGTAGGAGGCTTCCTTTTCCTGTACACTCTCTCCAGCATTTATTATTTGTGAACTTGTTGACGATGGCCATTCTGACCAGTGTGAGGTCATTGTAGTTTTGATTTGCATTTTTCTAGTAATTAGCTATGCAGAGCATCTTTTCATGTGCCTGTTGGCCATCTGTATGTCTTTAGAGAAATGTCTATTTAGGTCTTATGCCCATTTTTTGGAGTGAATTGTTTTTTTGATACTGAGTTGTATGATGTGTTTGCTTATTTTGGAAATTAAGCCTTTGCCAGTCACATTGTTAGCAAATATTTTCTTCCATTCTGTAGGTAGGTTGTCTTTTTTTTTTTTTTTTTAATGGTTTTCCTTTGCTGTGCAAAAGCTTTTTAAGTTTGGTTAGGTTCCATTTATTCTTGCTTTTACTTCTTTTACCTTGAGAGACTGATCTAAGAAAATTTTATGTCTGAGAATGGTTTGCTTATGTTCTCCTCTAGGAATTTAACGTTTCATGTGTTATCTTTAAGTTTTTAAGTCATTTTGCATCCATTTTGATGTCTGGTGTTCGGGAGTGGTCTAACTTTAGTGATTTATATGACACTGTCCAACTTGCCGAACACCACTTACTAGAAAGACTGTCTTTTCTCCATTGTATATTGCCCCTTTGTTGAGGATTAATTGACTGTAGGAATGTGGTCGTATTTCTGGCCTCTCTGTTTTGTTCTGTTGATCCATATATCTGTTTTTGTGCCAAAACCTTCATGTTTTGATTGCTGTAGGTTTGCAGTATTGTCTGAAGTCTGGGATGTTGTTCCTCTACCTTTGTTCTTCTTCCTCTGAACTGCTTTGGCAATTGTCGGTCTTTGTGATTCTGTGTAAATTTTAGGATCATTTTTTCTTTTAGGATCGTTTGTGGAAAATGTCATGGATAATTTGATAGGGATTGCATTAAATCAATAGATTGTGGTGTATAGTGTGGCCATTTTAGCAATATTAATTCTTCAAATCTGATGTCAATATTTTATAGTTTTCAGCATATGTCGTTTACCTGCTTGGTTAGGTTTATTCCTTTTTTTTTTGGTTTAAACAATTTTAAATGAGATTATTTTTAAACTTTCTGTTTGTGACTTCATTGTTAGTGTAAAGAAATGCAACAGATTTCTATATATTGAACTGTGTCCTATTATCTTGCTGAATTCATTTATTCTAATTGTTTTGTGTGGAGTCTTTAGGGTTTTTTGTATGAATATTGTATCATCTGCATACAGTGACAGTTTTACTTCTTCCCTTCCAATTTGGATATGTCTTCTTGTTCTTGTCTTTGCTGTGGCTAAGATTTCCAGTACTGTGTTGAAGAGAAGTGATGAGGGTGGACATGCTTGTACTGTTGGAGAATTTAGCAGGAAGGCTTTTAGGCTTTCACTGTGGGGTGTTACATTGACTGTGGGTTTGTCATAAATAGCTTTTATTATGTTGAAATACGTTCCCTTTGTACTTGTTTTGGTAAGTTTTTAATGAATGGGTGTTGAATTTTATCGTTTAGAGTTTCTGTTGCCTTATTGGTTTTCAGTTTGGACAGTCTGTCCGTTGATGTCAGTGGGGTTTTGAAATCCCCTACTGTTGTTATGTTCCCCTCAGTTTCTTTTTTATGTCTGTTTGTACACTGTTTTATGTGTTTAGGTGCTCTGTATTAATGATCCTTTTGTTATTATATAGTGTCCTTCTTTGTCTGCCTTTACGATGTTTGTTTTAAAATCTTTTTTTTTTAATGTTGCTATCACTTTGTTGTCATTTCCATTTACATGAAATGCAGTTTCCATTCCCTCACTTTCAGTCTGTTCATGTCTTTTGCCCTAAAGTGGGTCTCTTATAGGCAATATGATTGTACATTCTTGTTATCCAATCAGCTATCATGTGTCTTGTGATTGCAGCTTTTACTCCATTGACATTTATAATTGTTATTGATAAATATGTATTTATTGCCATTTTTCTTTGCCTGTCTTTATAGTTTTTAACCACATTTTCATTATTGATCAGTATATTGTTTGGTTTTGCTTATTTATGAATTTTGTATTATTTTTGAATCATTCTATATGTTACCACTTTGTTTTTTTCATTATACTTGGTATTTGTCTGTATTCATTGTTTAGCTCTCATTCATTCATCACTGATGTGTAATTCATTATTAACGCCCACCCTAATAAATTTCTGTTTATTCATTTTTAATTGTGGTAAAAATCGCTTCTCGGCCTTTTGGCTAAGATCAAGTGTAGTATCTGTTCTTATCAGTTTAATTGTGGTAAAAAACACATAATGCAGAATTTACCATCTTAATCATTTTTAAGTGTACAGTTTCGTAATATTAAGTACATTCACATTTTTGTGCAACAAATCTCTGAAACTATTTTGTCTTGCAAAACTGAAATTTCTATACCCATGGAACAAAAATACCCTCCCGTCTTAAGGTTTTTACGTGTTGTAACATGTATTAGGGTTTTCTTCTTCTTTTTTTTTTTTTTTTTTGGTTTTCTTCTTTTTTAAGAATGAGTAATACTCTGTTGTATGGCTAATACCACATTTTGTTTATCTGTTTTATTGATGGGCATTTGGGTTGCTTCTGCCTCTTGGTCTATGTGAGTAATGCTGCAAATACCACCTTTTGATATGCTTGTTGGCCATTTGTGTTCTGGCAGAAATGTGTTTTTCAAGTCCTATGATCATTTTTGATTTTTTATTCTTACTGTTGATTTATGAGTTCTTTATGTATTCTGGGTATTATTCCTTATCAGATGTATGATTTGCAAATACTTTATTCCATTCCATGTGATGCCCTTTTACTCTGTTGATAGTTTCTTTGGATGTGCAGAAGTTTTAAAAATTGTTTGTCCCATTTGTTTATTTTTGCTTTTGCTGCCTGTGCTTTTGGTGTCATATACAAAAATATATTGCCTCTTCCAATGTAATGAAAGTTTTTCCCTGTGTTTTCTTTTAGGAGTTTTATACTTTTAGGTCTTCTGTTTAAAATATATCACAATTTCAAAATCTGCTTTACTGTTTATAGACTGCTTGATATTTCTAGTTTTTCCATTGCCAGTCTTTCCTCTATGAACATCCTTGTATGTCTTTTGATTCATTTAAGAAAGTATCATGTGTGGAATTCATGTAAAATCTATTATGGTGAGTCTCTGTCAAAAAACAAACTTAGAATCTTTTGGTTTAGGATAGGAATTGACTAACTGTTTCTCTAAAAGACCAGATAGTTAATATTTTAGATATTTTGCCATCTCTGTTGCAGCATATTCACCTCTGTCTTTTCGGCATGAAAGCAACCATAGACAATACATGAAGAGATTAGTGTTTGTTTCCAGTGAAACTTTATTGGCACTGAATTTTGAATTTAACATTATTTTCATGTGTCTTTTTTGTTTTTTAACTGTTTAAAAATGTGAAAATCATTCTTAGCTCATGGGTTATGTAGATAGGACACAGGTGGCTTTTGGATTTAGCATTCAGACATAATTTACATACCCCTGCTCTAGAGTGCATATGGAAGGTGATTGCTCAGGCATTGGATGTGTACATTCTCAACTTACTAGAACTGCAAAATTTACTGTTTTCATTTGTTTATATTTCTACCATTATTTAGAGTTTTGGTCACTATGCATCTGGGCAACACTTATTACTAGACTTAAATATTTTGTAATTATAGTAGAAGGAAATGGCAGCCCACTCCAGTGTTCTTGCCTGGAGAATCCCAGGGACGGGGGAGCCTGGTGGGCTGCCGTCTATGGGGTCGCACAGAGTCGGACATGACTGAAGTGACTTAGCATAGCATAGCATAGCATAGCAGGTATAACATGGAATTCATTTTTAAAATATTTATATTTAACTGATTAATAATTTAGTTGAATATTTTTTCATGTTTTTGGCTCTTTCTGGTTCCTCTACTGCAAAATCTGTTGCCCATTTGCTGTTGCACTGCTGACCTTTTCTTAACTGCATTGTAGGAGTTCTCTAAGTATCCTAAAGAAGAAACATGTCAGTTATAAATATTAAAAAAGAATTTTCCTAACTCATGACTTGACCTAATAAGTCTTTACATAAGCTGAAATTAATTTTAATATATTTGAATGATAATAAATATTAGAGTCTTTTATGATTTGATTTTTTAAAAATTTTATTTAGATAAACCTTTTCTAGGCTGACATCAGAAGGATATTTCATGTTGTTTCCTAAAATGTTCATTGGTTTTACCTTTAACACATAGCTCTTTGAATTCTTATAGAGTTAAGTGTTTCAACTGTTTTATGGTTTGGGTTAGGGAATTAATTTATTTCTTGCCATAATACTAACAAATTATCTCATTACCAATCATCAAATACTGTTTTCTTCACACAGTTACTTGAAAAGCTATTCTGTAGTGTATACCTATGGGCTTTCCCCCACATTGTCCAGTGGAATTTTTGTTTATTTCTGTGCCATGTTCTTTTAATTAATTTAGCTTTGCAATAAGTCTTGTTTGATAACCTGATAGTTCACATATCCTTGAAAATTTTTCTTCAGGAATGTATCACCTATTCTTGTTACTGTTAATTTTAGAAATACTTTACCAAGTAGCTAACAAAACAAAATTGTAAGAGCAGAATTTTGATGGACTGTTTTTTGAGTCTGTCGATCAACAGACAATTGGCATGTTTATGATATTGACTGACTGTGAACTTTGTGTGTCTTTTTATTTATTTAATTCTTTATTGCCTTTCAATAAAATTTTATAATCTATAAAGATTATCTTGTAAGCTTTTTATTTTATATTTTAGCATTTAAATCTTACTTAATTTGATATTTATTTTTGTATGCAGGATAAGATTGGGGTACAGTTTTTTCAGATGAGTAATTACTTGTGGTAACATATATTAAATAACTTATCTTTTCATCTAAATAGTTGATATTCATCAGTGAACTCAATTGGCACTACTGAGATGTATTTAAGTCATATATATGTGGGAATCTTTTTCTGAATTTCTTTTACATTCTGTTAACATTTACATAGTAATATTTATCATAAACATATATTTATTGCTATATTATCTTCAGTGATTTCATTAATAGTATGTATTATTATAAAAATATGTTAATACTGTATACTTTTTGGATTTGAGGTATTGGCTTTGCTCTGCTCTGTCAAGCCAGTGTCTTAGTTTTAATCTGTTAAAGCTTTTCTTTAGGCTCTTCACCCACTAAATTTTAATATGATTTATTGAATATCTGAAAATAGTCTTTTGGAATTCTGATTGAAAATACATACATTTATATGTTATTTTTTTGGAGAATCAGTATTTTACTATATTTTTCTGTTCAGAAACAAACTAGATTTTAATACAGATTTTGATTTATGCCATTTACTTAATTTTTAGAGTTGCTTTCAAGTAACTGTATTGTGTTTTTCTTCTATCATTTATTCTTAAATATCTTATTTTTGTTAAGTGTAATAGTTCTCATATTTTATCACTTAGGGATAATTATTGTTGGTTTCAGTCACATTTGCTAAGGCTTTATTACATTAAAAACTCCCCATTTTACAAGGAATGGCCGAAGAATATTTATATATTACTGAACTCAATTTGCTAATATTTCATTAAGGATTTTTTCTGACAGACTTTGTGTACAGCTAGAGTTATATCTTCATTAAATGTTTTATAGAATTCATAGGAAAACCACCTTGGCTTACAGATTTCTTGGTATGAGGTTTTTGGTTTTAAAGGCATACATTTCCCATTTATTTTAAAATTTTGAGCATAATTGTTTTCCAAAATATTTTTGATGTCTGTTGTAGAACTTCTCGCCATGAAACCTCAGTTCCTGACCCTGAAGTGCTACTCTTTTCTGTGAGAATGAATGTGCCTCCAAGGGACCTGGCGCATCATGCACTTTTCACAAGGGTGTGCAAGAACTAATAAATCAGTCCTTATGAGATTGAATATGCATTTGGTATGCACTTTAATTTTCCTAGGTATATAGAATACTCTTTCAACTTTGTCCTTTAATACTAAAGGAAAGAAGAAAACCTATGCATGAGTACTAAAAAATCTGATCTCCAGAAATCAAAACAGTATCAAATAACAGTTGTCCTTCAGAACCAAATATGTGACTGTTAGTTAGTGATTTTTTTTTCTTTCTCATTCTTTCTTTTGAAAGTGAAAGTCACTCAGTTGTGTCTGACCTTTGCGACCTCATGGACTGTAGCCCACCAGGCTCACCTGTCCGTCGAATTTTCCAGGCAAGAATACTGGAGTGGGTTGCCATTTCCTACTCTGTGCTGTGAGGTTTTAAGTTATGAATTCAAAATTTTCAATAAATACAGGATTATTTATATATTTACTCTTGTGTCAGGTTTGTTATGTTTTCAAGTAGTTTGTTCATTTCACTTAACTGGTCTTTTCCTTTTAGGTTATAATTATTTTAAAAGTGGGAAGGAGGGACTTCCCTGGCAGTCCAGTGATTAAAACTCTGCCTTTCAATGCAGGCAGTGCAGGTTCAATCGCTGCTCAGGGTGCTAGGATCCCACATGCCTAGGGGCCCAAAAACCAAAATATTAACCACATAAAAAATATTTTCCACATAAAAAATATTGTATAACAAATTCAAAAAGACATAAAAAAGCTGGTTCCCATCAATAAACTCTTTCTAAAAAGTAAGGGAAAGGATGGATACTTTGCTGACAAAGGTCTGTCTAGTCAAAATCTATGGTTTTTCCAGTAGTCGTGTATGGATGTGAGAGTTGGACTATAAAGAAAGCTGAGTGCTGAAGAATTGATACTTTTGAACTGTAGTGTTGGAAGAGATTGTTGAGAGTCCATTGGACTGCAAGGAAATCAAATGAGTCAGTCCTAAAGGAAATGTGTCCTAAATATTCATTGGAAGGACTGATATAGAAGTTGAAGCTCCACTACTTTGGCCACCTGATGTGAAGAACTGACTGACTGAAAAAGACCCTGATGCTGGGAAAGATTGAAGGCGGGAGGAGAAGGGGACAACAGAGGATGAGATGGTTGGATGGCATCCCGAGCTCGAGTTTGAGCAGGCTCCTGGAGTTGGTGATGGACAGGGAAGCCTGGCATGCTGCACTCATGGGGTCGCAAAGAGTTGGACACGATTGAACAACTGAACTGAAGGATGGATAGTGGCAACTGTTTATGGTTTTAATTTACATTTCCCTGCAGACTAATGATTTCAAACATTTTTTCAGTGTGTGTATTAGCCTTTCTTAAAATGTTTCCTTTGTAAAGTGTCCCGAGTCTTTGCCCATTTTTTGAATTGTTGGTTTGTTTTTTCTATTATATTATTATAAGGGTTTTTTACATATTCTGGATATGAATCTTTTATTTTGTAGATGATTAGATAGAAATAGTTTCATTGAGTTAGACAAAGCTGTGGTCCGTGTGATTAGATTGACTAGTTTTCTGTGATTATGGTTTCAGTGTGTCTGCCCTCTGATGTCCTCTTGCAACACCTACCATCTTATTTGGGTTTCTTTGACCTTGGACGTGGGGTATCTCTTCACGGCTGCTCCAGCAAAGTGCAGCCGCTGCTCCTTACCTTGGATGAGGGGTATCTCCTCACTGCTACCCCTCCTGACCTTGAACGTGGAGTAGCTCCTCTAGGCCCTCCTGCACCCGCGCAGCCACCGCTCCTTGGACGTGCCCTGCCCTAACTAAGCCATGCCCTGTGGGGCAACCCAACGGGCAGGTCATGGTGGAGAGGTCTGACAGAATGTGGTCCACTGGAGAAGGGAATGGCAAACCACTTCAGTATTCTTGCCTTGAGAACCCCATGAACAGTATGAAAAGGCAAAATGATAGGATACTGAAAGAGGAACTCCCCAGGTTGGTAGGTGCCCAATATGCTACTGGAGATCAGTGGAGAAATAACTCCAGAAAGAATGAAGGGATGGAGCCAAAGCAAAAACAATACCCAGTTGTGGATGTGACTGGTGATAGAAACAAGGTCCGATGCTGTAAAGAGCAATATTGCATAGGAACCTGGAATGTTAGGTCCATGAATCAAGGCAAATTGGAAGTGCGCAAACAGGAGATGGCAAGAGTGAACATTGACATTCTAGGAATCAGCCAACTAAAATGGACTGGAATGGGTGAATTTAACTCAGATGACCATTATATCTACTACTGCGGGCAGGAATCCCTCAGAAGAAATGGAGTAGCCATCATGGTCAACAAAAGAGTCCGAAATGCAGTACTTGGATGCAGTCTCAAAAACGACAGAATGATGATCTCTGTTCGTTTCCAAGGCAAACCATTCAATATCACAGTAAGCCAAGTCTATGCCCCAACCAGTAACGCTGAAGAAGCTGAAGTTGAACGGTTCTATGAAGACCTACAAGACCTTTTAGAACTAACACCCAAAAAAGATGTCCTTTTCATTATAGGGGACTGGAATGCAAAAGTAGGAAGTCAACAAACACCTGGAGTAACAGGCAACTTTGGCCTTAGAGTACAGAATGAAGCAGGGCAAAGGCTGATAGAGTTTTGCCAAGAGAACACACTGGTCATAGCAAACACCCTCTTCCAGTAACACAAGAGAAGACTCTACACATGGACATCCCCAGATGGTCAACACCGAAATCAGATTGATTATATTCTTTGCGGCCAAAGATGGAGAAGCTCTATACAGTCAGCAAAAACAGGGGGCTGACTGTGTCTCAGATCATGAACTCCTTATTGCCAAATTCAGACTTACATTGAAGAAAGTAGGGAAAACCACTAGACCATTCAGGTATGACCTAAATCAAATCCCTTATGATTATACAATGGAAGTGAGAAATAGATTTAAGGGCCTAGATCTGATAGATAGAGTGCCTGATGAACTATGGACAGAGGTTCATGACATTGTATAGGAGACAAGGATCAAGATCATCCCCATGGTAAAGAAATGCAAAAAAGCAAAATGGCTATCTGGGGAGGCCTTACAAATAGCTGTGAAAAGAAGAGAAGTGAAAAGCAAAGAAGAAAAGGAAAGATATAAGCATCTGAATGCAGAGTTCCGAAGAATAGCAAGAAGAGATAAGAAGCCTTCCTCAGGGATCAATACAAAGAAATAGAAGAAAACAACAGAATGGGAAAGACTAGAGATCTCTTCAAGAAAATTAGAGATACTAAAGGAACATTTCATGCAAAGATGGGCTCAATAAAGGACAGAAATGGTATGGACCTAACAGAAGGAGAAGAGGTTAAGAAGAGGTGGCAAAAATACACAGAAGAACTGTACAAAAAAGATCTTCACGGCCTAGATAATCATGATGGTGTGATCACTCACCTAGAGCCAGATATCCTGGAATGTGAAGTCAAGCGGGCCTTAGAAAGCATCACTACGAACAAAGCTAGTGGAGGTGACGGAATTCTAGTTGAGCTATTTCAAATCCTGAAAGATGATGCTGTGAAAGTGCTGCACTCAATATGCCAGCAAATCTGGAAAACTCAGCAGTGGCCACAGGACTGGAAAAGGTCAGTTTTCATTCCAATCCCAAAGAAAGGCAATGCCAAAGAATGCTCAAACTACTGCACAATTGCACTCATCTCACAAGCTAGTAAAGTAATGCCCAAAATTCTCCAGGCCAGGCTTCAGCAATACGTGAACCGTGAACTTCCAGATGTTCAAGGTGGTTTTAGAAAAGGCAGAGGAACCAGAGGTCAAATTGCCAACATCTGCTGGATCATGGAAAAAGCAAGAGAGTTCCAGAAAAACATCTATTTCTGCTTTATTGACTATGCCAAAGCCTTTGACTGTGTGGATCACAATAAACTGTAGAAAACTCTTCAAGAGATGGGAATACCAGACCCCCTGACATGCCTCTTGAGAAACATATATGCAGGTCAGGAAGCAACAGTTAGAACTGGACATGGAACAACAGACTGGTTCCAAATAGGAAAAGGAGTACGTCAAGGCTGTATATTGTCACCCTGCTCATTTAACTTCTATGCAGAGTACATCATGAGAAACGCTGGGCTGGAAGAAGCACAAGCTGGAATTAAGATTGCTGGGAGAAATATCAATAACCTCAGATATGCAGATGACACCACCCTTATGGCAGAAAGTGAAGAGGAACTCAAAAGCCTCTTGATGAAAGTGAACGAGGAGAGTGAGAAAGTTGACTTAAAGCTCAACATTCAGAAAACGAAGATCATGGCATCTTCATGGTCCCATCACTTCATGGGAAATAGATGGGGAAACAGTGGAAACAGTGTCAGACTTTATTTGGGGGGCTCCAAAATCACTGCAGATGGTGATTGCAGCCATGAAATTAAAAGACGCTTACTCCTTGGAAGAAAAGTTATGACCAACCTAGATAGCATATTGAAAAGCAGAGACATTACTTTGCCAACAAAGGTCCGTCTAGTCAAGGCTATGGTTTTTCCAGTGGTCATGTATGGATGTGAAACTTGGAATGTGAAGAAAGCTGAGCGCCGAAGAATTGATGCTTTTGAACTGTGGTGTTGGAGAAGACTCTTGAGAGGCCCTTGGACTGCAAGGAGATCCAACCAGTCCATTCTAAAGGAGATGAGCCCTGGGTGTTCTTTGGAAGGAGTGATGCTAAAGCTGAAACTCCAGTACTTTGGCTAGCTCATGCGAAGAGTTGACTCATTGGAAAAGACTCTGATGCTGGGAGGAATTGGGGGCAGGAGGAGAAGGGGATGACAGAGGATGAGGTGGCTGGATGGCATCACCGATTCGATGGACGTGAGTTTGAGTGAACTCCGGGAGATGGTAATGGACAAGGAGGCCTGGTGTGCTGTGATTCATGGGGTCACAAAGAGTCAGACACGACTGAGCGACTGAACTGAGATAGGAATAGATGTGGATATATCTGTCTCCATCTATTCAGGTATTCTGTGGCTGATGTTTTCATTATATTTGGTGTCTTTTGAAAAGCACAAGTTTTAATTTTGATTAAATTCCATGAAATTCGATTTTTTGTTGTTTAGCCACTCAGTTGTGTTCGACTTTCTGACCCCATGGACTTCAGCTCGCCAGGCTTCTCTCTCCTTCACCATCTCCCGGAGCTTGCTCAAACTCATGTCCATTGAGTTGGTGATACCATCCAGCCATCTTGCCCCCTGTAAGACCCTTGCTCATTGCTCATTGCTCATTGCTCATTGCTCATTGCTCATTGCATAAGGTGGCTAAAGTATTGGCGCTTTAGCATCAGTCCTTTCAATGACTATTCAGGGTTGATTTCCTTTAGGATGGACTGGTTTGATCTCCTTGCTGTCTAAGGGACTCTTTTCCAACATCACAGTTTGAAAAGTATCAATTCTTCAGCACTCAGCTTTCTTTATGGTCCAGCTCATACATCCATACATGATTACTGGAAAAATTATAGCTTTGACGGTATGGACCTTTGTTGGCAAAGTAATGTCTCTGCTTTTTAATATGCTGTCTAGGTTGGTCATAGCTTTTCTTCCAAAGAACAAGTGTTTTTTCACTTCATGGCTGCAGTCACCATCTGCAGTGATTTTGGAGCCCAAGAAAATAATCTTTTTTCTGATTGATTTATTTTGATACTTTTTTGAAGATTAAATGTTCTGTATGTTTGGTTTTATTTTGGGCTCATACTGTTCCAAGGATCTATATGTCGTTCCTTATGTCAGTACCACATTGTATTAATTACTTTTAAGTTTTATATGAGATCACATAGTCTAAGCCATTTTTTTCAAAAGTTGTTTTTTGTATTCCAGATCTTTTGCATTTTCTTGCAGTTTCTTAGAAACACCTTGTTATTTTTCTATAAAAAAGCTTCCTGGGATTTTGATTGGGATTCTCATCTATAGATGAGTTTGGGGAGAATTGACATCTAAAAGAGTTTTCCTGTTCATGAATGTTTTGTATCTTTTAAAAAATTTATGTAGATCATCTTTCCTTTTAGCAGGGTTTTGTAATTTTTAAGTATGAGTCTTATGCATATTTTGTTATCCCTGTACATTTAAAATTTCTTGTGCTATTGTAAATGAAATTAAAAAAATTATATTTGCTGATGTATAATTTACATATAAGATGTACTATATCATGAAATCATTTTCAACTTTTTACTTCAAAATAATTACAGACTTATAAAACAAGTTAGTGTAAGCCATTCATTTCTTCTTAAAATTTGCTTTGTGTATTTAACTCCTTTGTATTTACACAGACATTTTATAATCAACATGTAAAGGTATATAGATAAACCATTGGCTATTTGATTAGAGTTGCATTAAATTTGTGGATTAATTTGGAGGAGAATTGACATCTTAAATATATCCATGAGCATTGCATATTTCTGAGTTTATTTAGTTCTTCTTTAAATCTGTAAATAATAAATTATTTAATTTCTAAATAACCTTTTATAGTTTTAGCCTATAGATTTTGCATATATTTAAGAAATTAGCATTCCTGTTTTTCTTTTGGTCTTTTAAATATTTTGCTTCAGTTTTGTGTGTATTTGGATAAATTAAGGGACAGTTTTCCCCCATACTATCCAATTTTTCTCTTCCAAGTCAGTTAATAACAGTCCATTCTTTCCTTACTAATTTGAAATTTAATATTCCTATTTTTTATTCTATTATAATGATTAAAAAAATTTTTTTTCATTTTCCAGTTGATGTTTATTATCTTTGTAGATGCCTTTTCTCTGGTTGAGGACCTTCTCTTCTCTGTATTTGCGAGATTTTTTTCATGAATGACTATTTTGTCAAATGGTTTCTTTTCATATGCTGAAATGATCATGTGTTTTTCTTTATTGTGTTCATGTAGTGAATTGATTTTTGAATCTTAAACCCACCTTGCATTTGTGATATAAATCGTACTTTGTCATGATCTATTCTTTGTTTTGTATCTTTTAAAATCCAATTTGCTAATATTTTAAGTATTCTGATTTTTTAGCACCTATATTTATGAAGGATATTGGTATGTAGTTTTTTTTTTTTGGTCACATCTTTCTCTGGCTTTGGTTCCAGGATGATAATGGCCTCATAATATTAGTTAGAAAGTGTTCCTTTCTCTTATATTTGCTGAAAGAATCCATGTAAGGTGGGTATTACTTCTTCCTTAAGTATTTAATTTGCTAGTGATGTCATCTAGTCTTGATGTTGTTCATATTTTCTATTTCTTCTGTGTAATTTATACTTTTCAAGGCATTTTCTCATAAGTCAGCACAGTCTGGTAGAACTTTCTCTGACTATTGAAATATCTACATTGTACTACACCATTAAAGTATAGTAGCAACTGTCTGTGGCAGTAGAGTACTTGAAATGTGATTAAGTGCAGAACTGAAGTTCTAATTTTATTTAAGTGTGTAACTGGTGACTTACTGTACTGAATAGTATAGATCTTAAGTTGTTAATTTCATTTCCATAGAATTATTAATAATTCTTAAATGATTGTCATATACTGTGAATAATAGTTTTAGTTTATGTTCATAGTTTTAAAATTTTTTTCTACATAATTGTTCATAGGGAATTCCCTGGTGGTCCAATGGTTATTAGGACTCTGAGCTTCCACTACAGGGAACCTGGATTTGATCCCTGCTTGGGGAGCTAATGTCCTGCAAGCTGTGTACTGTGGTAAAAAACACAGACACACACACAATTGGGAGATATAAGGTTGTTTTTAATATTAACTTATTTTTACTCTAATGAAACCTTTATTGCTGTCTCTTTTACTCCTGAGGATTGGTAATTTGTGTCTTCTCTTTCTATCCTTTCCTCCTCTATGTATTTTTTATTAAAATATTTTAAGTGTAAAAATACACATAAATTAAAATTTACCATTTTTATCATTTTTAAATGTTCAGTTCAGTACTGTTAATTACATTTAGATTGCTGTGCAGCCAATCTATTAACTTTTCATCTTGCAAGACTGAAAGTCTGTGTCTATTACACTCCCTATGTATCCTTTCAGCGGTGTTATCTACCTCTTTACTGTCTGCCTCTATGAATTTTACTCTTCTGGGTACCTCATAGAAGTGGAATTATACAGTATTTGTCTTTATGGGACTGGTTTATTTCATTTAAAATGATGTCCTCAAGGTTCATCTGTGTTGAAGCAGATGTCAGAATTTCCTTCCTTTTTAAGACTGAGTACTATTCCACCATGGGCTTCCCTGGTGGCTCAGCTGTAAAGAATCTCCTGCCAACGCAAGAGACATGATTTTGACCCTTGGGCTCCAAAGATCCCCTGGAGAAGGAAGTGGCAACCCACTCTGGTATTCTTGACTGGGAAATTCCATGAACAGAGGAGCCTGGCGGGCTACAGTACATGGTGTTGCAGAAGAGTCAGACAGAACTTAGAGACTGAAAGCAACAACAGCGACAGTATTTCATCATATGGATATACCACATTTTATCAGTTCAGTCAGCAGTGGACAGATACTTGAATTACTTCCATCTTTAAGCCATTGTAAATAATGCTGACTTCCCTGGTGGCTCAGACATTAAAGCATCTGTCTACAGTGTGGGAGACCTGGGTTCAATCCCTGGGTCAGGAAGTTCCCAGGAGAAGGAAATGGCAACCCACTCCAGTACTCTTGCCTAGAAAATCCCATTGGACGGAGGAGCCTAGTGTCCATGGGGTCGCAAAGAGTCGGACACGACTGAGCGACTTCACTTTCACTTTTTCTTTCTTAAGCCATTGTAAATAATGCTGCAGTGAACATGGTATACCGATATAAATATCTCTTACAGACCATGCTTTTTATTCTTTTGAGATGATGTGGTAATTCCATTTTCAACTCTTGAGAAACTGCCGTACTGTTTTATGTAGCAGCTGTACCACTTTCCATTCA
Organism: Bos grunniens; assembly: GCF_055505025.1. Taxonomy (NCBI): domain Eukaryota; kingdom Metazoa; phylum Chordata; class Mammalia; order Artiodactyla; family Bovidae; genus Bos; species Bos grunniens. The sequence goes on from NC_141167.1 coordinate 10,972,419, forward strand.
CACCAACAATGTGCAAGGGTTCCAGTTTCTCCACATCTTCACCTCTGTGGTTATTTTTGCTTTTTTGATAGTAGTTAGCCTACTGAATGTGAGTTGATACCTGATTTCAGTTTTGATTACGTTTCCCAAATACTTAGTGATGTTGAACATCTTTTTCATATATTTGTTTGCCTTTATTATTTCTCTCTGTTTATGGTTAATTTGTCTAGAAGCTTATCATTTTTGTTCTTTTTGAAGATCTTGCTTTTGGTTTTTCTTTACTGTTTATTGTCTGTTATATAGATTTTTCTTTTTATCTTCATTACTTCTTCTGTTGAGTTGGCCAAATGTTCATTTGCTTTTAAGTAAAATTAAAAGACATTGATATTTTCACTTTTACCAAGAACTTTATTGAACAGTGTATTCACTAACCAAATAAACTTTTTGGCCAACCAAATGAACTTTTTGGCAAGTCCAATCAATACTTGTGCTTAATTTGATTTTTTTTCTTGCTTATAAAGGTGGAAGTTTAAGTCATAGGTTTTAAATGTATAAATCTGTAAGTTCCCCCTCTAAGGACTTCTTTTATTGCCCTTCTCAAGCTCTGTTGTGTGTTCATGAACTTTATTAAGTTCATGTGCATGCATGCATGTTAAGTTGCTTCAATCGTTTCTGACTCTTTGCGACCCTATGGACTGTACCCACCCTGGCTCCTCTGTCCATTGGCATTCTCCAGGCAAGAACACAGGCATGGGTTGCCATGCCCTTCTCCAGGAGATCTTCCATACCCAGGGATCGAATCCGTGTCGCTTGTATCTCCTGCACTGGCAGGTGGGTTCTTTACCACTGGGTTCTTGCCCACCTGGGGAGCCCCTACTCATTTTATAATATTTTCTAATTTTCCTTGTGATTTCTTTTTTGACCAGTCACTTTTTTAAAATGAAGTTTTTATTTCTAAATATTTGGGGTTTTTTCACATGTGCTTTTGTTACTGAGTGCATTTTGGTCAAAGTAATTATTCTGTATGAGTTCCATTCTTTGATAATTCTTCCATACAATATTTCCATCACTTATCACGTGATCTATATTGGTGATTGTCCCATGTATATTGGAAAAGAGTATGTGTTTGCCATTTATGGGTTAACATTTTATAAATATCAGTTAGGTTTAGTTGGTTGACAGCATTTTTTTGGGTCTTTTATATTTTTGTTGATTTACTGCTATTCAATTAATGGCAGAGAAGTGTTAAAACTATTCAGATATTGCAATAAAGTTATCTACTTTTTCCCCTTAAATTTTATTTATTTATTTATTTTATTTGGCTACATGGGATCTTCTTTGCTGCACTATGGCACGGGGGATCTTTAGTTACTTCATGAAGAATATAGTTTTCTGACCAGAGATTGAACCTGGGCCCCCTGCATTTGAGAGCAGGGAGTCTTAACTACTAGATCACCAATGAAGTCCCTATTTTTACTTTTAATTGTGTTTGTTTCCAGTATTCCTTGTCTAGGTCTAGGTTTCCATCCGGTGTCTTTCTTTAGGCAGAACTTTCTTCAACATTTCTTGTCATATAAGTCTGCTGATAACACATTCTTTCATATGTAATAATAATAATATAGTTTTTTTTTTATTTCTGTCTCCTCCTGTTTACTGTTTTCATCTGTATAGTCTAATGTACAGTTAACTCATTCAGTTAAATTTTCATTTCAGATATATTTTTCAGTTTTAGAAGTTTCTTTTTTAAAAATATAGTTTCTACTTTTATTCTCATTAAGATCATGCTTTGCATTAAATCTTTCTACTTTTTTAAAAAATAACTTTTGAAGTATTTTCTGCTAATCTAATCCCATCATTTATATTCTTTCTGGCTCCATTTCTGTTGGCTGAGTTTTCTTCTGGTTATGACTCTCATGTCTTTTTCAAATGTGTTACAGTTTTTGATTGGATGTGGTATATTGTTAATGTTACATTAAGTGTTAGATTATATTTTATATTTCATATTATATTTCCTTTAAGGAGCATTGAGTTTTATTCTGACATTCAGTTTGCTTTGATTCAGCTTGATTTTTTGTTTTGTTTTGTTTTGTTTTTGAGATTTGCTTTTAAAGCTTGTTAGGACAGCTCTAGGGTTGGCTTTTGTAGCTCACTTGGTAAAGAATCTGCCTGCAGTGCAGGAGACCTGGGTTCGATCCCTGGGTTGGCAAGATCCCCTGGAGAAGGAAATGGCAACCCACTCCAGTATCCTTGCCTGGGAAATCTCATGGACAGAGGAGCCTGGTGGGCTACAGTCCATGGGGTCGCAAAGAGTCGGGCACGACTGAGCGACTAACACTAACCCCAGTCCTACTTTTAACGTGTGACTTTTTGAGGTCTCCATTGATTCTCCTAGTTGTTTGATGAGGTTTCTTGCCGGGGTCCAGCCCCGACTGATCCAGGGTATTCGAAGGGGAGACGGAGTCGGCGACTATTTACATATTTATCAAAGATATAAAGAGTAATAGAATGAGGATAGCTCAGTAGGAAAATTCAGTGGAGAAAAGAGGCTGAGTAGCTTGGTTTACGCGGGAGACCAATAAAACTTCAAGACAAGAAGTTTGCACCAGTTACGTAGGCCGCAGGCGCCCTCTTGAATAGCGGAAGGTGCCCCACCCTAGACACCTTCTCGAGTGGGTCTTAGAAGCCCAGGCATAATAAGTAAGCATGGTGGGTTCCACGCTCCAGATGGAGACTCCGCTGGAAGTTAAAGGGAAGAATGACATGGGGAGACCAAGCGTTGGTGAGCAAGGCCTGTAGCTTTATTTTCAACAGGGGCTTATATACCCTAAGTTACACATAGAGGATAATAGGGGATGCAAAGTCAGCAGTTTTTGATCCTTATCAAAAACCAGGGTTTCTTTCCTGCGCATTTATCGTATACAAATGGTTTAGGTGATTTACATCATCTTCTGGCCAGAAGGCCTATTAACATTTTATGACTCTTGACAAGGACTTATCAACAAAGACTTATTTTCTCTAAGAGTAATTATTTTAAGGTTTGGCGCCATCTTCCAAAGATAACATTGCATTCCTATAGGGCGGATGTGTAATGGGTTTACAACAAAGGAAAGAATTTATTACCTTAAGGGTCTAAAGTTACTAACACCAAGGCCACTACTTATTTTTTCTACATACCAACTGTATTAATTAATACACATTCAAGGATACAATTCAGGGGATGTGGAAACTTGGCAACAAGCATTGGCTCATCAATGAAATCTTTTACTAGTTTTATTCTGACAGTTTCTAACTCTCTGAGAGGCTCTAAGCTATTTGAATATCTTAAGCTTCCCGTGCCTCTCGAGGCTGGGAGACTGTAAACAATCGTATGCATAGCTGTAGGAGTCCGAGTAAACTTGTCAGGCGAGTTAGAGAGCCATCTGAGGGGTTTGGATTTAAACACTCCTAATTGCCCAGGAACTTTATTAATTGGAGCTGTAAGTTAACTCTTTGACAGAGAGAGCGAGATGGTGGTGGGGGACAGCCCCCAGTAAAGTCAGAGGTGAGAGCACAAAGCAATAAAGTAGGCAGACTCTGGTTTTTTGGGGGAAGATGCTTGAGAATATCTGGGGAGACTCCTGAGGCTCAATCCCGCCTTTGCCTTTGCGTATGCCGAGCCTCCTTCCTCATGACCTTTGTCACGAGCGGAATGTCTCTCGCCGGCTCCCGGCAGTTTCTTTGTTTTTTTAAAGATAGGCTTTAATTTTTAGAGCATATTTTTAGGTTCACAGCAAAATTGCGCAGAATGTATAGAGTTCTTATGTGTTGCATTCTCTCACAGAACCGTAACCTTCCCCACCTTCTTATGTGTGGCTTTCTGTTCAGCCAAAGAATTTCTAGGGCTCTTTCAGTGTATATTTGTCTCTTCTTTTTGGTGGCGTGTCCTCCAAATACCATCTGCTTCAGTTTTCTCAGTCTCTTGTCTCCCCAGTGTACTGAGCCTGGTGTGCTCTGCTTGAGTTTTCCCTCTGTATACTGGACCCTGCTAAATGTCCCCAGGCAGAAGGTGGAGGCTACTCACCTCAGTAGTTTATTTTGTTGGAGATCACAGTCTTGTGTTTATTGTTGTCCATACTTTGGGTGTATTTGTTTTATATATTTCGTCAAATTTTTTATTCACAGCAAAAGGGTTATTTGGGTACCAGAACTCTCCTAGAGATGCAAGTAGTTTTATGATAGTATATTATACCTAGTGCCTAATTTGCAGTTGCTTTGTTCTGAATCATTTTGGCTGTAACTCAAGAGATAGTTCTGTAGATAATTGCCCTGAGGGCTTTTCTAAGCCTATTTAGTGCTGTATGTTTTCCTAGCATGATGCAAATTATATTGTGTGAACTACACTCAGCAATATTCCTATAGATAGGGGTCAGGAAACCTTTTTCATAAAGGGCTGAATGGGAAACATTTAAGCTCTGTAGGATGTAGTCAAAAATAGGGTCTCCCATGTATTCTTCTCTTCCTCCTCTTCCCTCCCCTCTCCTTTACTTCTTTCTTTTACTGTCTCAAAAATGTAACTATTTCTGGCTCAGGGGCCATCCTTTGATCAAGAGTTTACCAGCCCCTACTGTAGATAAAGTTGTTCAAGTGGGATTTTTTGTTTCTCTGTTTAAATCTCTGTTGACATTGTTGCAGGTAATATGAGATAGTAGAATTGATGTTTCTGAGTTTAATGAGTTCAAGAGAGTAACAGCATGAAATGGTTATAAGTTTACTAATGCCTTTGAAGACAGAAAAATGAAAGTTACTCTAGTTCTAGGGCTTTAAAGCTCTTAAAAATGGCTATTTTACCATTGCATTTTTTCCCAGTTAAATAGGATGGGATAAAAAGTAAGGTTCAGGACTGGAACAGATCCTTGTTTATCTGTGCAGAAAAGGATATTCAGCTAAATTTGGTGTGGCAAGAAGGGAGAGAAGATGAAAATTAAAACATTGTATTTTATATATAACAATGGTATCACAGAAATTTAGAATTAGAACGAATAACAGGGAAGTTGTAGAACTGTAGATTGGGACACAGTTGGAACTGGCTCCTCATACCTCTGTAGAATTGTGCTTCTGCAGCTATTAGTATGAATTATTTTTGCTTTTATTGTTTTGTTAAAATTTCATTGTTTTCTCCTTATAGAAGTAATATACTCTCTAAAATGTTATTAAAATATATAAATATTATACTCGATTAAAATGTATGATATTCTGTTGTAGTGATATGCTTCAGTTTTAACAGACCCTGGACAGTTTTTAGGTACATTCTGAATATTTCTATTTATAGACATCTCTAATCTTCTTGATCATTGCTTTCAGAGCACTGTAAATATCAATAACCATTCAAAAAAACTAGTCTGTTGTATTTGCTTTAGTTGTTCTCACAGTAAAGAACAAATAGTTACTTGTTTTATAATGTGTGTTAAATCTTTTTTTAGCTCTAAAAATAGTATACATCTGGACTATTGAAATTGACAAAATCTAACCAATTTCTGTCAGAGGTGTTAGAAGTGTTCACATTTGTCATTCACCTTTTAGCAAGTTATAAAGTCAAATTGTTCTGGATATTCCCGTTTTTCCCCAGTGTGGGAACAAATAAAAGCAAATTAATGAAAAGTTCTGTGAATCTCACTTGGGAGTCTCATCTCTCTTCATTGAATGTATAGAATCATCAATGGCATTCTTTAATAATTCCACAGTAACAATACATATTTAAATGAAAATAAGAAAGGAGAGCAGTAATCTCGAGTCATGACTCCCTGAGAAAACTAATTCATTTTCATTAGTACTTAACATGGATTATTTTTGAACTATCATAAATAGTTCATAAATGGTTCATCTGTTGTATGGTGGTAGATCATTCAGTGGTTCATCTTTGTTGGTTTAACATTCAGAGGGATGGTTGACCATTTAGGGTTTTGTGAAAGAAATTCAACCATCTGATAACAGATTGGACTTGATGAAGATTGCTTTCAGCCTCCGGGTATAGTGTTTTATTTTCTGATGTTAATTATGCCTGGTTCATAAAAACTAGAGCCTATTACCTCAAATGTGGTAGGGTATTAGCATCACCTAGAGCTGTGTTAGAAATCAGATTTTGACTGCCACCCTTGACTTGCTGAGTCAGGATCTTGAGAAATTAATTTAGGAATCCGTTTCCAAGCTCACCTAGAGAGTCTGATATCCAGTAACCGTTGAGAAGCATTGCTCTTTAGTTCAGTTCAGTTCAGTTTAGTCGCTCAGTCGTGTCCAACTCTTTGCGACCCCATGAATCGCAGCACACCAGGCCTCCCTGTCCATCACCAACTCCCGGAGTTCACCCAAACACCTGTGCATCGAGTCGATGATGCCATCCAGCCATCTCATCCTCTGTCATCCCCTTCTCCTCCTGCCCCCAATCCCTCCCAGCATCAGGGTCTTTCCAATGAGTCAGCTCTTTGCATGAGCTGGCCAAAGTACTGGAGTTTCAGCCTCAGCATCAGTCCCTCCAATGAACACCCACAACTAGTCTCCTTTAGGATGGACTGGTTGGATCTCCTTGCAGTCCAAGGAACTCGCAAGAGTCTTCTCCAACACCACAATTCAAAAGCATCAATCCTTCGGCGCTCAGCTTTCTTCACAGTCCAACTCTCACATCCATACATGACCACTGGAAAAACCATAGCCTTGACTAGACGGACCTTTGTTGGCAAAGTAATGTCTCTGCTTTTCAATATGCTGTCTAGGTTGGTCATAACTTTTCTTCCAAGGAGTAAGCGTCTTTTAATTTCATGGCTGCAATCACCATCTGCAGTGGTTTTGGAGCCCCCCAAAATAAAGTCTGACACTGTTTCCACTGTTTCTCCATCTATTTCCCATGAAGTGATGGGACCAGATGCCATGATCTTCGTTTTCTGAATGTTGAGCTTTAAGCCAACTTTTTCACTCTCCTCCTTCACTTTCATCAAGAGGCTTTTTAGTTCCTCTTCACTTTCTGCCATAAGGGTGGTGTCATCTGCATTTCTGAGGTTATTGATACTTCTCCCGGCAATCTTAATTCCAGCTTGTGCTTCTTCCAGCCCAGCACTTCTCATGATGTACTCCACATATAAGTTAAGTAAGGAGGGTGACAATATACAGCCTTGATGTACTCCTTTTCCTATTTGGAACCAGTCTGTTGTTCCATGTCCAGTTCTAACTGTTGCTTCCTGACCTGGATACAAATTTTTCAAGAGGCAGGTCAGGTGGTCTGGTATTCCCATCTCTTTCAGAATTTTCCACAGTTTATTGTGATCCACACAGTCAAAGGCTTTGGCATAGTCAATAAAGCAGAAATAGACGTTTTTTTGGAACTCTCTTGCCTTTTCGATAATCCAGAGGATGTTGGCAATTTGATCTCTGGTTCCTCTGCCTTTTCTAAAACCAGCTTGAACATCTGGAAGTTCACAGTTCACATATTGCTGGAGCCTGGCTTGGAGAATTTTGAACATTACTTTACTAGCTTGTGAGATGAGTGCAATTGTGCAGTAGTTTGAGCTTTCTTTGGGATTGGAATGAAAACTGACCTTTTCCAGTCCTGTGGCCACTGCTGAGTTTTCCAGATTTGCTGGCATATTAAGTGCAACACTTTCACAGCATCATCTTTCAGGATTTGAAATAGCTCAACTGGAATTCCATCATCTCCACTAGTTTTGTTCGTAGTGATGCTTTCTAAGGCCCACTTGACTTCACGTTCCAGGATATCTGGCTCTAGGTGAGTGATCACACCATCGTGATTATCTGGGCCATGAAGATCTTCTTTGTACAGTTCTTCTGTGTATTCCTGCCACCTCTTCTTAATATCTTCTGCTTCTGTTAGGTCCATACCATTTTTGTCCTTTATCGAGCCCGTCTTTGCATGAAATGTTCCCTTGGTATCTCTAATTTTCTTGAAGGGATCTCTCATCTTTCCCATTTCTGTTGTTTTCCTCTATTTCCTTGCATTGATCGCTGAGGAAGGCTTTCTTATTTCTCCTTGGCATTACTTGGAACTCTGCATTCAGATGCTTATATCTTTCCTTTTCTCCTTTGCTTTTCACTTCTCTTCTCACAGCTATTTGTAAGGTCTCCTAAGACAGCCATTTTGCTTTTTTGCATTTCTTTTCCATGGGGATGGTCTTGATCCCTGTCTCCTGTACAGTGTCACGAACGTCCGTCCCTGTTGCTAGGAGGGATTGGAGGCAGGAGGAGAAGGGGACGACAGAGGATGACATGTCCATCACTGACTCGATGGACATGTTTTTGAGTAAACTCCGGGAGTGGTGATGGACAGGGAGGCCTGGCGTGCTGCAATTCGTGGGATCGCAAAGAGTCAGACACGACTGAGCAACTGAACTGAACTGATTTTGAGTCTGAACTATGTTTCTGTTGTAGTCTATTTAAAAAAAAATTACAGCCCTGACTCATTAATGAATTGACACTTTCAGTTTGAGAGAAGAATGGTTTGTTGTATTCCAATTATTGTTTATTTCCATGAAAAGTTTTCTGTTGGTTATTGACCTGTTAATAGGCAATATGCTTTTTACCTTAGGATCATAAGCTGAGATTACAATCTTTTTGTTACTATAAGTGTGCCAAATTCTGGGAGATGGTAGGGACAGGGAGGCCTGGTGTGCTGTAGTCCATGGGATCACAACTTAGCTACTGAACAGCAATAAATGTGCCCCAATGAGAATGAGGGCCTGTCGTTAAGAGAGGAAGCTAGAATGACTGTTGAAGAGCATCTAGTAGTTTCAGAAGAATACAACTTGATTTAGCTTTTGATGAATTGAGTGCTTACAAGAATCAGAATTTCCTATATTTGTTTATTCTAGTGGTACTTTTTATTGTAATTAATTTTAGTTGTACCATTTTTGACAATAATGAAATTTCCTCTGAAAAGTAAAATTGTTTCTGTGAATAATTTTAATGCTTTAGGAAGACTTAACTCGGTCAAGTCAGTAAAAACGTGGAGGTGCCTTTATTTTCTCATTCCATTCTAAAGAAACCAAAGTTGCGATCTGGAAGGTTGTTTTAGGGCTGTAATTTGTTCAAGGAAGAACTCAAATTAGCAAACCCATTTCCAAAGTCTTACTGATCATCAGTGATAGGTCAATGTGCTTTTTTTATACATACCAAGTAAAAATAAATGTTTAAAGCATGTATGTTTCATTTTTAATTCCTGACTTTATTGGACTTTTAACTGGTAAACTATATTGCTGATCTTATAGTTTAAAGGGGCTTTTATTACATTGTTGTTGTTGTTCATTTGGTGAGTCATGTCCAGCTCTTTGGAACCCATCGATTGCAGCATGCCAGGCTTCCCTGTCCTTCACTATCTCCTGGAGTTTGCTCATTGAGTTGGTGATGCCATCCAGTCATCTCCTCTTCTGTCATCCCCTTCTCCTCCTGTGCCTAATCCTTCTCAGCATCAATGTCTTTTCCAGTGAGTTGACTCTTCACGTCAGTTGGCCACAGTATTGGAGCTTTAGCATCAGTCCTTCCAGTGAATATTCAGGATTGACTTCCTTTAGGATTGACTGGTATGATCTCCTTGCTGTCCAAGGACTCTCAAGAGGCTTCTCCAGCACTGCAATTTGAATGCATCAGTTCTTCAGTGCTGAGCCTTGTTTATGAGTCAACTCTCATATCTGTTTATGACTACTGGAAAAACTATAACTTTGACTATATGGACTGTTGTTGGCAAAGTGATGTCTCTGCTTTTTAATATGCTGTCTAGGTTTGTCATAGCTTTACTTGCAAGGAGCAGGCGTCTTTTTATTTTGTGGCTGCAGTCACCATCTACAGTGATTTTGGAGCCCAAGAAAATAAAGTCTGTTGCTGCTTCCACGTTTTCCCCATCTGTTTGCCATGAAGTGATGGGACTGGATGCCATAATTTTAGTTTTTTGTATGTTGAATTTTAAGCCAGCTTTTTCACTCTCCTCTTTCATCCTCATCAAGAGGCTCTTTAGTTCCTCTTCACTTTCTGCTATTAGAGTGGTATCGTCTGCATATATGAGGTTGTTGATATTTCTCCTGGCAGTCTTGATTCCAGCTTGGGCCCTACATTTTGCGTGATATACTCTGCATATAAGATAAATAAGCTGGGTGACAATATACAGCCTAGACGTACTCCTTTCCCAATTTTGAACCTGTCTGTTGTTCCATGTCCAGTTTGCTTATTGACCTGTATACAAGTTTTGCAGGAGGCAGGCAAGGTGGTCTGGTATGTCCATCTCTAAGAATTTTTCCATGATTTGTTCTGATTCACACAGTTAAAGGCTTTAGCACAGTCAATGAAGCAGATGGTTTTTTTTTGAAATTCCCTTTTTTTATGATCCAACGGATGTTGGCAGTTTGATCTCTGATTCCTCTGCATTTTCTCAATCCAGCTTATACATTTGGAAGTTCTCAGTTCATGTACTTTTGAAGCCTAGCTTGAAGAATTTTAAGCATTATCTTGCTAGCATGTGAAATGAACGCAATTGTACACTAGATTGAACATTCTTTGGCATTGCCTTTCTTTGGGATTGGGATGAAAAGAAACCTTTTCCGGTCCTGTGGCCACTGCTGTTTTCCAAATTTGCTGGCATATTGAGTGCAGTACTTTCACAGCATCATCTTCTAGGCTTTGAAATAGCTCAACTGAATTCTATCAGCTACACTAGCTTTGTTCGTAGTGATGCTTCCTAAGGCCCAGTTGACTTCACATTCCAGAATGTCTGGCTGTAGGTGAGTGACTACACCATTGTGGTTATCCAGGTTGTTAAAACTTTTTTTGTGTAGTTCTTCTGTGTATTCTTGCCACCTCTTCTTTTTTCTTAAGTTATTAAATTTATTTTTAGTTGAAGGATAATTGTTCTACAATATTGTGTTGGTTTCTGCCAGACATCAACATGATTCAGCCATAGGTTTACCTATGTACCCTTCCTCTTGAAACTCCCTCCTCAGCCCACCCATCTAGGTTGTTTCAATGCCCTGGTTTGAAGTCATATAGCAAATTCCCATTGGCTATCTGTTTTACATATGGTAATGTATATGTTTCCATGTTACTCCCTCCATCCATCCCACCCTCTCTTTCTCCCCCTCCCCCTGTGTCCATGCGTCTGTTCTCTATGTCTGTGTCTCCACTGCTACCCTTCAGATAGGTTCATCAGGACCGTCTTTCTAGATTCCATATGTATGCATTAATACACAATATTTGATTTTGTCTTTCTGACTGACTGCCGTTTGTTGAATAGGCTCTAGGTTCATCCCCCTGATTAGAACTGACTCAGATGCATTTCTTTTTATGTTGCCACCTCTTGTTAATCTCTTCTGCTTCTCTTAGGTCCTTGCTGTTTCTGTGCCCACTTGGAGACGGTTTTGTCACCACCTCCTGTACAGTGTTTCAGACCTTCGTCCGTAGTTCTTCAGGCATTCTGTCTACCAGATCCAATCCCTTGAATCTATTCGTCTCCTCTACTGTATAATCATAAGATTGTATTTTATTGGAAACAAAAATAAATCATCTTCTAGAACTATTTCAGTGTCAAAGCAAAATGCTAATTTAAAAGTTTAAAAGGAACCAGATTACCTTGCTTTTATGCTTGCTGTTGTTTATTTCTGCGTTCTTTGGAGTTTGTGTTTTTTCTTTTGATCCTTTATTTCTTTAATAAGAGAGAAAAACAGTGTCAGAATTATTAGAGAACCATCTTCTAAGGTTGAAATTACAATTGACATTATTTTATTTCTGAAAGTTATCATTTATTGAAATAAAAATATATAAAATTAATTTATAATATATATTATTGGAAATAATATATTGGAGTAATATATTGGAAATGAGTAATAGCCCTTTCATAATGTTCATTTATGTAGGTTCCTTTAATGAGTTCTTTAGTTGGTGGTTGTACTTTAAAGTAAAATGATTCTTGGGTATAGTATACAAATACCAATATGCCACTAAATCAAAAGCAAAAAGAAGGACAAGGCATAAAAGTTCATTTGACCTCATGAAATTTAATTTCATATTCAAACACACATAATTGTACTTAAGTGCTTTAAATAACTTTCTTTCTTCTTTCTGAAAATCTTAACAGCCTACCTGCATTTAACCAGTATGCTCATTTTATTTTTTCACAGAGGAAATTTATGTACTGATCACATCCCTGTTGCACAGATTTTCCCTTTTAATAGTTTTTCCCTTTATTGAAAAAATATTTGTTTATTTGGCTGCACTGGGTCTTCCCAGGTGGCGCTAGTGGTAAAGAACCTGCCTGCCAGTGCAGGAGATGTAAGAAACTTTAGTTTGATCCCTGGGTTGGGAAGATCCCCTGGAGGAGGGCGTGGCAACCCACTCCAGTAGTCATGCCTGGAGAATCCCGTGGGTAGAGGAGCCTGGTGGCCTATAGCCCATAGGGTTGCAAAGAGTTGGACACGACTGAAGTGACTTAGCGTGCAAGGGTCTTAGTTGCCGCTCTCAGGATCTTCAGTCTTTGTTGCACCACACAGGATCTTCAGTTGCAGCATGTGGGGACCTAGTTCCCTGATCAGGATCAAACCCAGGCCTCCTGCACTGAGAGCACAGAGTCTTAGCCACTGGACCACCAGGGAGCTCTCCTCCCTCTTTTTTTTTTTTTAATAAATTTTTCTTATTGGAATACAGTTGTTTTACAGTGTTAATTTCTGTTATACAGCAGAGTGAGTCAGTTATATATGTACAAATAGCCACTCTTTTTTAGATTCTGTTCCCATTGTTATTCCCTCTTTATTGAATCATTCCTAGAGGTATGCTATAAGCTGTGATAGTCTTCATCTTAAAAAACAAAACTCCCCCCTCCAGAAAACTACCCAAAACAACGAAAACAAAACAAAAATACAGAGTCAAAAGAACTTTTCAGTCTAGATTTTACTCCAGTTTCTGCTCATTTTCTTTAATTTAGAGCAAAACTCCTCTGTAGAGTTGTTTGTACTTAAAGTTCTCTCCTCTGAGTCTCTTTATGGGATCACCCCATTGCAGCTTTTGTGTATCCATTTTCCACTGATAAAGCTCCTGTCAAGTAAGAAGTTTGTTTCAACTTTGCCAATATTAATAATCAGTCTTCAGCCTTCATTTTTCTGTGTTAGCTCAGCAGCATTCATGAAGGTTGCCCACTTCTTTCTAATTGAAATATTTTCTTCACTTTGCTTCTGTAATATCACCTCCCTAATTTTCCTCCTACCTCATTGGTTGTTCCATTTTAGTCTCTTTCCCTGATTCCTTCCTTTCTACCAGATTTCTAAAAGTTGAATGAAGTATCTCAGGACTCTCAGCTCTCTTCCATCAGTAGTAAGTTCAATCACTAGGTTATCTTAACTAGTCTCATGAACTTTAAGTACCATCATTTCATCTATGACTCCCAAATTTATATATCATTTTTTGACAAGAGTTTCTTCTTTACCTCGTTAATATGTCCAGTTGCCTTCTTGATATCTCCATTTTCAAGTTTTGTAAGGTTCTCAAAATTAACAGGTCCAAACCAAACTATTCATGCTACCCCTCTCAGTCTGTTCCTCCCTTAGTGTTTACGTCTCAAGACATGGCACCCTTTTCTGCTATTTTTGATTCCTTTCATATACAGCTTCTCATATACCAGGAAATGCCTCTACTTTCAAATTATATCCAAATCTGAGTACTGTTGCTCACATCCACCATTCTATCCTGGTCTGAGCCACCAGTTTTTCCTTGGATTACTGCAGTAGCCTCCTACATGATATCCTTGCTTCCCTTCTTCACTCCCTGTAACATTTAACAGCTTTAAAGTAGTCCTGCTACTTTACATCCTGTTCCTTGTAAAACATAAATCATATTATTTCCTCTTCGGGATCTTTTTTGTATGGTTTGGAAATTCCTAATATATCTGTCCTGCATTTTCTCTTTTATCATTTTTAAGAACTCTTCCTTACACTTATTCATTTCCAGCCTCACACTTATTCATTTCCAGCCATATACCATTTTTTCCCTCAAACATACCGGTCCAGTTCAGTGTCTAAAAATTAGGTAGGAGTCTTTTGTGGGAAATTTGCTTTCAAGTGTTTCATTATCCACTTGTATCCCCAAATACAATTTAGTGTTGTATTTTTTCTGTAGATGTAGGCTCTGAGAAACAGAACCTATTTCTTTTATTTGGGCCACAAGGATGAGTACAATTCTGTTCTATTTAATTATGTATACTAATAGAACATAATTTAATCTCATGTACTTTTATTCAGCCTGTAGATTTATTGTGTGATAACTATCAAAATTGCAATTCAAATTAGATAACTTAATAGCAGTTGCCACCTCTGAAAATCTTGAGTGCATTCTCAAAATGAGAATAAATTTTGTTTTTTTCAATAGATAATAGATGTGCTTCAAAACTCAAGATACAAAAGGATATGTTTTGAAAGTTAGTGTTTCTGTTTCATAGCCACCTGATTCTGGTGTCACAGAAAATCAGTGGAAGGTATATTTAACGTATACACAAACATACACAGAAATTATAAAACATATAGCAGTGATAGCCTAATATATATATATATATATTCTTTCTCAGTTTAGGTATTTTTACTAATTGACTCTGAGAACTCTTATAAAGCTGCCTCATTCTTTTTACCAACTATATAATATTCTGTTATAGGTATGTACTATAGTTAATTGAGCCTCATTGTTGAACAGATAGACTGTTTCCAGTCTTTGCTGTTTATTCATGTTCTTTTTCATAGATCTTTTGAGAAATGTCTATAGGATAAATTCTTAGAAATTGAATTACTGGATCAAAGGTATGTGTAAAGTCATATACCTATTACCTGTTTGCTTTTTTTTTTTAATGATTGTGCCATCTTATCCAGTGTTCTTGCCTGGAGAATCCCAGGGACGGGGGAGCCTGGTGGGCTGCCGTGTATGGGGTCGCACAGAGTCGGACACGACTGAAGTAACTTAGCATAGCATAGCATAGCATACTTTGCCTATTAGGGATTATAGTAGGGATTCTCTACTACAGGGATTGACAAACTTTTTTTTCTCTTAAGGGCCACATAGTAAATATTTTAGGCCTTACAGCTCACATATGGTCTATGCCACACTGTTTGTGTATTTTTTGGCCTCGGGCCATAGTTTGGCAGCTTTGGCCAATAGCATAGCTGCCAGGCTGTTATCAAAACCTTAACTGCATTATTAATTTGCATTTCGTTTATGAGCAAAGTTCAACCTTAGTGTTTCCATTCTTGTGAAATGTTCATTTAGATCCTTTGCTTTTATAAATGTATTTGGTTTTGGTATCTTTAGTGAACTAAGAGTCTAATCTTTATCCATTAGGGAAAGGATCTGTTGTGATGTAAAGTGCAGTAAAATGTTTTTGACAGCTTTGTCTTTGATCTTTTGGTTTGCCTTATGTTTCCTTCTCGTTAGGAATTTTTTATAGTCACATTTGGTCTTTTATTCTTTTATTCAGTCAGTTTTTTATTCTGGGTTTTGTGTCATTCTTAGAAAGGCTTTTCCCTAAAAATAATTCTTCCATTTTTTTTTTAATATTAGCGTTTTATTTTTTTATGTCTAAAAGTTAAATACATCTGGACATCGTTTTGGTGTGAGTTAGAGATCCAGTTCTTTTCAGGTGGTTCCCCTTTCCTCCCAATATCATATCCTGAATTTAAACATAAAGATTTTGGAAGTCTCTTGGCAATATTACATTTTAGTTGATTTCTTATATACTGTAGTACTTAGATTAAAATGTTGATCACAGGAATGCATATTCTTTCATTCATTGAACAGTTACTGAGCATATATCATGTGGTCAGGTAGTAAGGATAAATTTCTGTAGAGAAGGCTCTAACCTTGACCTTTGGTTGCCTTATGATCTGGTAAATTTATCTCACTATGTGTGTGTTTTAACACCTGCTTCTTTATATTTTCTCCCTATTCTTCTGTTACTAGGAAAATTTTCAAATAAAACACTCTAAAGAATAAAAATAGTATAGTGAATATCTGTGCTATTGTACATACTTTCTCTTCCCTCCATGCTTTTCTTTGTGTGTTATGCTTTCTTAACTATGTGAAAGTAAGTTGTGGAAATTCATATGATTTCACCATCTTTATTTAAAATTAATTAGTTATGTGAAAATGGTGATTTTCTAATTTTATTATTTTCTCTGTTTCTCTAGTTCTCTGAAGAGAGGGAATCACAGCTATCTTTTCCATCATCATATCCCTAGAACGTAGCAGAGTAGTTACCATGAAGCGATTTCCTAATAAATAGGTGCTGAATGAATGAATGAGTACTTTTAGGCCAAGGGATATTTTTGAAGGATTTCAAGTGAAGGTATAATGTGGAATGGTTAATGGTTTCAAAAGATAGTTCTGATATCTTTATGAAGGGGGCAACTTGAAGAAAGCTTTCATTTGGACCCTATATTAGTTAGGACTTGATTAGAAGTATTCCAACTCAAATCAGTTTGAACAAAAAGAGAAATTTATCCTGGATCATGGAACTCAGGGAATGATTTGAAGATCCAGCCACATGAAATAAAAGCAAAGCTGTTGGTGCCACTAATATTTTTAGTTTTTGCTTCACTCTGTGTTTTCACCAGTTCTAGTTTGTTTGCTCATGGACCAATTAAATGTGGTTTGAGGGCAGGATTTGTAAGAATGTGGTTGCCTACTAGATATGCTGTGGATTGAGTTAGTGCACTGTCAGTAGGAAGAGATGTGAAGTGTTGGAATGGTACCAAAGAAGGAGATGAATTTGAAAGAGATATTAATACAGTTAACAGAATTTGGCCAAGAGAAAGGAGAATTGGAGTGAGTCTTTTTTTTTTAATCTTGATCAGTCTGCTGATTTGGCAATTCTATTAATTGACAGAAATAAAGTACAAGAAAGTATTCTTGGGATGGGTACATGATGAATTTGATTTCAGAGGTGTTAAGTTGAAGGTTCTTAGGGGTCCTATAGAAGCTAGTTGAATATAGACATCTGAAGTTTGGAGGAAAGTTCTAAGCTAAAACATTTGGGAAGTCATCAGCAAAAGTCAAGGCTATGATGGTGAATAAAATGGTCTGAGTATATGAAATGAGATGATAATTGGAATATTGAACACATAAAATAGGAAGACAAGAATGGAATAAATTAATAGAATAGTAAGTGAAGTGAGTGAAGTCGCTCAGTCGTGTCTGACTCTTTGCGACCCTATGGACTGTAGCCTACCAGGCTCCTCTGTCCTGGGATTTTCCAGGCAATAGTACTGGAGTGGATTGCCATTTCCTTCTCCATAGAATAGTAAGGAAAATAGGAAATAGTGCATGTCAAAGAAACCAAAGTATTTTATCTTGGAGGGATATGACACATAAAGATTGAAAAAATAATTGAATTTGGCCATGAGGAAATCATTGATGATCTTAATGAGAAAGGTTCCAGTGTGAAATTGGGAACCAGACTGCAATAAGTTCAAAGGATTAATGACTGGGAGATGAAGTAGAAACAAACCAACGTAAACTTTTCCCCTAGAAGTTTGGGAAAGAAAGGTGAATTAGGGCAGGAAAAAGAAATGCAGGACTGAGTTTTCTTGTTTGTTTTATTTTGGAATAGGAGAGACTTGAGCATTTAGTTCAAACAGTAAACAGGTTTTAATATTTATTCTGACCTGGATAAATTTTATTTTTATGTTTTAATATTTACTACTGTAAACAGTAACTGCTGTGTTTATTAAGGGTTAGTGTAGGGAAGTTAGGACTCTGAGGTCAGAGAACTGGGTTCTGATCTCAGCTCCCCAGAATAGTCTCTATGATAACTGTAATTATCACTTTCATATTCCCTTCTGTGTGTCAGTCTCTATGTTAGTAGGCCCTTTATACATACTATCGTTAAACCTCACCACAAATTAATCTGCAAGGTGAGTATTACACTGTTTTATAGCTAAGGAAGCCTTAGAGTTTCTTCTCAGTATCCCATAGATTTTCAGTAATTATGCTATGATTCCAACACACATATGTCTCATTCTGAAGTTGGTACTCTTTCTTTCTATATTGCATTGACTTTCTTTCGAACTTAAAATAGTTTCTCAAGTTTTATGTCCCTGTTTCCTTATCTGTCAGATAGGGCTATCTGTCACACCTATTGAATATTGCAGTATTATTATCTATATTTTGTTTGAAAAGAAAAAATATATAATTTGTTATATGCCAGACAGACCTTATAAATATGGTCATCTTTAGCACTATCATTTGTCTAAACAGTATTTTACTTTTTAAGGTGGTGGTATCATGGATACAGAAATGTCTGAAGATATAGACCACAACTTAACTCCTACCCTTGACAGCATGTCTTATGGAATGCCGAATCAAACAGGATCTGAAAATTCATTGCTGGATGAAGATGATTATTTTTTGAACTCTGGGGATCTTGCAGGAATTCCAGTCGTTGGTAGTGACAATGAGGATGAACAGGATTTTAGTTCAAAGGACAATCTTGTTTCTTCAATTCATACTGATGATAGCTTGGAAGTAGAGAGAAGAGTCACACAGCATGAATCAGACAATGAAAATGAAATACAGATTCAAAATAAATTAAAAAAAGACTTTCCTAAACAATTTGATCAGGTTTCTGTCTTTAAATCAATACGGAAAGATTTTAGTCTAGTAAGAGAAAACAGCAAAGAGACATTTTCTGGAAAGGAGAAAAATAGAGACCTAACTTATCATGAACGTGAAAAACGGTTGGATAAACCCCATAAAGAGTTGGATTCAAGGTTGAAAAGCAGTTTTTTTGATAAAGCAGGTAATAATTGTTGGAATAGAGCCATAAAACACAATAAATAACAACATACTGATAATAATACAGCTTTTATTACTTCTGATACTAAGCAAAGTGTGAACAGTTAAATTCATTGTAAGCTTGTCATTTTTCTTTTATCCTTGTTCTTTGCAGAGTGACTGAATTTCTCCCAGTAACTATTGGTAATGGTATAAATGGTTGAAAAATAGCTCTAAACCTCATTTCTCCCTCCCCTGGTTGCAATATTTTGATGAGAAGGCAAGATACTCGAATCACCTGTTCATTTTCTTTGGTTGAACATTGGAACCTGAAGTTGGATTTAACTTCTTTGTGCTGTAAGCACTAATTCAAACTGCTGTCCCACCAATTAGTCCAATTTAGGGAGGGTTTTCCTTTTTGATATCATTTCTATTTTATGTTTTAAAAGTTTCTTGAGACTCCTCTTGAGCCTCTTTGCCCAGCATACCCTATACTGTAGCTTCAGTTCCATTCTTGAATATACATTTTCTTATTTCTATGCCTTTCTTTTCTCTTGCTGTTCCATTTGCCTGCATGTCATTTTCTCTCTTGTATATGTGCCTGTAAAAGTGCTTCTTATCTGACAATACCTAACTCATAAACCTCTTCTACCCTGTGGTCATCCCTAACCTCTCTGCATCAAGAATGTTTGTTTCCTCATCTATATTTCCATAGCATTTTGTTTATGCCTCATTTATTTATAGTAATTATCACATAGTATCATAGCTGTTTGTTTTGCCTTTCCTTGTTAGTGTGAGAGTTTATTGAGGGCTGGACTGTATCTTACTCATTTTTGTGTTCTTGGGGCCTAACCTGGTGTAGTGAAAATAGTAAAATTTCAATAAATATTCAATAGGTGTGAAAGAAAGCAAGGTTGAATATTCTAGTCCTTGTATTACTATTTCTTCTGACAGTGCTAGGAAAACTGTGATAGAACAAATCAGTATCATTATAAAGAACAATTAGTTTAAGTATCTATTATGTACAAGGGTATACTGTGTTTTTCAGTATATATTATTTAATGCATTTTCAGTATGCCTAGAAGGGATAAATTATATGGGTACTTATCTTCAGGGAACATAATATCTAGTAGCAGAAGGGACAAGTCAAGTAGTTGAAGTGTTAATGACCAGTTGAATAGCATAAAATTTAATTTATAATTGAAGACACTGGTAGAAGAGTTTTTAATAAAGCAGTACAATAATATTTCTTTGAAATAACTGAAACTGTGTTTTAGGTATTCTTAGAAGAGAAATGATTTTTAACTTAGTGGCCAAGGGAAGGTTTTCTAGAGGAGAGGTGATTTTTGAACTGAGCTGAATCTGGAAGACTGTGTAAAGATTAGGATAGTGGGGACTTGGAATGATATAAGCAGAGATGGGGAAGAACAAACTTAAGTAATTTTTAGAACATAGTGAATAAAGTAACCACTTTATTTAGGTTTGAGCAAGGAGATAGCTAAAAGTTAGGTGGGGCCAGATTGTTTATTTTGAGTGAAACTACCTGTGGGTATTTTTTTGTACCCTTTTCACTCTAAGGAGCATCTTTGTTGGAAAGAGAGGTGATTATCAAGTAATAGCTTTTTAGGTCACTCTTTGTAAGATTTGTTATTCATATACATATGTTTGTTTTGTTTTGTTTTTTTTCTTTCAATAGCTAATCAAGTTGAAGAAACATTACATACCCATTTACCACAAACCCCAGAAACAAACTTTAGGGTAAGTTTTCAGTGTGTATGTAGATTGCTGTAACTGTGGCAAGTGTCAAAGTTTTCTTTATGTGATTTTCTAAACTGTAACTATATGTATTAGGTAGAGCGCTGGTTTTTTAAAATTCCTTTATTATTCGGATAAGGACATCTTTGGAGATGTGCTAAGAAGTCTTTGGTCTTAGATTCTTTATTTGTGTTTGATATTTGGACATATATCACATTTACTTATAAGCATAGGGACTCTAATGAACATCCATAGAGTTCTTCATTTCCAGTGAGCTTTTCTTTGGGTGTTAAACCTGAAGAGGAATAATTTAAAAATCTGAATATTTATTAATCCTTTATATTGTGTTTTAGGATTCCAGCTATCCATTTGCCAATAAAGAATCCATTGGTTCGGAACTGGGAAATTCCTTTGCATCAAATATTAGAATTAAAGAAGAACCTTTGGATGATGAGTATGACAAAGCAATGGCACCACAGCAGGGACTACTAGACAGAATTAAAGATGAACCTGACAATGCTCAAGTAAACATTTCACCTTTTTTCCCCCTTCTTTTTTGTTCCACACATGCATTATTCATTCAAGAAAGGAAGTTTTTGATAAAGAAGTGTTTTGTGGATGGGGTGAGAGGAGACTCTTAATGAAGATTGAGGAAATTGAATTATCTTAAGAATAATACTAAGGAATCAACCAGAGTTACAGGAAACTTTTTCCAAGTAGTAATTAAGGCTTCTAATTCACTTTGTCCCTTAATAACGTTGTTCTGTGATTTTTAACAATTTTAGTGAAGGATTAGGGAAAGTGAGTCTTCAAGGATTTGAGATTTACAATAGCAGACATGGCTGAAGTTTATGGAGGTTTATGAGTTTATGGTGTGATTGTTTATATAAGGTAGTAATAAGCCTTTTACAGTTATTGCTAATGAAGTATGTAAAGATTTAAGTGTTTCTCAGGAAGGATTAATGGACAGGTTATCTTTGGAAGAGTTAATTGATTGAGGAACCAGTTCTTTAGATCAGTGGGTTGAAGATAAAGGAGGCTTTGATGGGTCGTATAGGATTCCAGTTTTGAGGTGTGTGAGTAAAAAGGGTAGGGATAGAGCTCTGTTATTTCAAGGTTGTTCTAGAGATGAAAGTTAGAGAGATCCTGTAACTGTGAATCCTGAAGTCAGTGAAGTTATCCATGCAGTTAATGACATAGCAGTGGTTGGAACAGAATAAAGATGGTGTAATCATTTAAGAATGTAGAAAAGGACCAAGGGATGAATATGCAATAGCAGCAATTATTTGAGAGTGTTCTGTATTTTATACAGATGAGAAGTAAAGATAGCATGAATTAGCTATTTTTTTGAAATGACATTTGATCTGGAGAAAGCTTACCTTTTCCTGTCTTTGTTTTATATTAGGGTGGTTGAGAATGTGAGACTGTGTGGAAGAGATTTTTTTCACTCGGATGTCTCTAAGCAGGGTTTCTCAGCACTGTTGACAGTTTGACCCAGATAGGTCTTTGTAGTGAGGGGCAATACATCCTAGGCATTATAGGATATTTCGTAGCATCCTTGACCTCTACCTACTAGTTGCCAGTAGCACCATGTCCTCAGACATTGCCAAATGTCCCGTGGGGGACAAAATCCTCTGGTATTGAGAACCACTGTTTTAGAGTAGGAAAAGGCAAGAGTTATAAGTGATTTATGTGAGTCAGACTGATGCCTCAATTAAACAGGAATTCCATGGTGCCCAGTGGAAGGTAGCTGTATAGGGTAGTGATGATAAAGCTGTAGAGTTGGATGAGTATGAGTGTGGTAGCTACAAAGAAGGTGGTAGAAGTTAGATTGAAAGAACAGTAATAGAAGCAGGCAAAATAGAGATACGTGAATTAGAGATAAAGAAATGTCCTGACACCTAGGGGAGATCCGTATGGCAGTGTATATTTCAGAAGACTACAGTTATGTCTGTACAGAGCAGATCTCCATCCTTTACGTGCCCCAATGTGGACATGAGAAATCCATAAGGAATCGCAGTGCTGTCAGGGTACCAAAGACATCAGTTTCTCCCTGTACATGACCCAGTGACACTCCTTGAGATGAAAGACAGTTATAGGAAAGACTACATACATTAGGGGAAGGGGGCATCAGGAAGGGTTATTTATTTGTATTACTGTTTTGAAAACAATCAGATATTCCAGTAACTGGAGAACAGCAATAGGATGGAACTGTCAGGACCCAGAAATACCTACATTTTTATCAACTATTCAAAGTGAATAATGTGTTATAAAATACCAAATAGGAAGTTTCGCCATGATTTTGGGGAAGAACTTCCGTAAGAACTCACTACTTGATTGACTGGACTCGAGAACCAAGCAGGAATGTAAGTCCAAGGCATAAGGTCTAGAAGCATTCTTTATGCTGACCCCAAAATAAGGAAGTTCCAACGCGTGAGTGGGTAAAGCTAGGTTTTCTCTGAGAAGTCTGTTTTCAGCTACACCAATCCTGTGGGACCAGACCTTCATCATTCTTCTAGAAATTCCTCAGGGGACCTCACGTTAAACTATGGGTACCGGATTCTTTATTTCCCTTTCCCTTCCTTACCCTTCTCTCCCTTTCTTTCCTACTTCCTCTCCCCACTCCTGTTTCCTCTCCCCTTCTCTTGCTTCCTTCTTCATTGTTCTGTCCTTTTTGATATTTCTCCTCAGTGATCATTGGAAATCTATTCATTTTTCAGTACTACCTAATGCTTTATCACTCTTCATTTCCAAAAATAGGTTGGAAGGAGGAGTTCCAGTGAATTATTCTGAAACAGTACTATTAACCTAATGCTCATAAAATACTGATAGATTTAACAGCTGTGGTCAGTCTTTACTTTTGACCATCAGTTACTTGTAATAACTTTTCTCTTGACTTAATAAGATCATAGCTTTAGCTTCTGGCACCTTATAAAAACCTCCCTTGGCTTTTCTCTTTGCTTAACTTGTAGCTTTGTTTCAACTTGCTTCCTTTTTCTCCACTTTACACAACTCATTTTGGTCTTAGTTTTTTTACTTTCCCATATAACTCACTAAGATATGGAAATATGTTTATATATGTTTATCCACTTCTTCCCAATTGCTCTTGATTATTTTTCAGTTAAAATTTTCTGGGTTTTCCAGTTATCGTACTCCTTCCTCTGTTACTGGCATAGCATCGTTTGTCCTCCTGGTTACATTTCTTCATTCAAATCCTATTGCATGTTACTATATTTTCTATATAATATTTACAGTTACAGATACTTTTATATGTACTACATTGTTTCATCCTCCAGAATAAAAAGGCCAGAGTAGATGATATTAAGTCCATTTATAGATAAGAGAACTGAGGTTTGTAGAGGTTAATAAGTTATTCAAGGCCATATGGCCAGGAAGGAGCCAATCAGAGGCCTTCATCAAGGCCTTATTATTAGTCTACCAAACTTTGTTCTATAAATAAAAGTTGTTTCTCATTTTTTCTTTTCCCCTTTTCTATAGATTCTAAAACCTGGGAATTCAGTAAATATTACTTTTAAATAATGATTTTTTTTTTCTTTTTGCTCATAATAAAAGGAGAGCTAATCTATAATCTCATTGAAATAAATGGATTAGAATGGGAAAGCAAATCAGTTAATTGTGACAATAGTGAGTCATATAGTTGTGGAAAGTAGGATCCAATAATTAAATATTGGAGCTTGTTTTTTAGCTATGTCAAGTTAACTTGGTTATAGAATCTGGGTTTTTCATTTCTGAAACACTGTCTTGTAATACTGATATATACTTTATGGTAAACAAAGGGAAAGTAAAGATACTGGTAAAGGATTTTTTTGGTTTTGACATCTGTTTATCTGCTTCTGAGAGCTTTTGGATCATAAGATTTTCACTTCTCAAGTTATTAGTCATTGATTTTTTATTAAATATTTGTGAAATTAGTTATTGTTGGGAGGATGCTAACACAAACATGGTTCTGCCTTGAAAGCATTGTGGGGTGTACAAGCAGAGTACTTAAGATATATGTGTATTTTACTATGTTACATAAGTAATACGTACTTGAGGCTTAAGGAATATAGCAGAAGTTTTAAATAACTGTCATAGACTGAGAAAGAGAGCTGATTGGAGACCATTAAAGTATACCCATGAATATTAATTTTTTTTTTTGAATTTTCTGAAATTAGAAAAGATTTTTACTTGTAATATGCCTTAATATACTATATAATGTAGGAATGTTAGAATGAGTCAGTATTAGAAAATCTCTTAATGTATAACTTCATCAACAGGTCAAATAAGACTAGATACATAGATAGATGCCAAAAAAATTTCAATGTAATTCACTATACATTTCTTACAATAGATACTCTCTTGATCAGGTAAGGAAATACCTACTTCTGATCAATAACAGTCATTGAATTTAAAAGTAAAATGATGGAAACCTTCTGTTAATAATTAGTAAATGAACACATATTACAGATGTCAGTATTAATTATTATTTAACTCTTGTTGGATTTTCGACCCAACACATGTTAAAGAAATTAGAAGAAATAATGGAAAAGGGGAGACAAAATTATCATCATTTGCTGATAAGGATCTTTATTAGAAAGTTAATAAATTTCATGAAAGTTTAGTTGAGTGGCTAGTTGAATTTTAATTATGTAAAACAGAGCAGTATTTCTATAAATCAGTTTCCCACCTAGATAATACAGTGAAAAGATACACTATTTCCTATAGCAAAGCAACTAAAAAGTGCTGTATCATATAAAACAACTTGAATGAATGGATAGACTTTCTTAAAAAAAGTAAGATATTAGTTATTCCTAAAGTAAAATATAGTTCTGATACAATTCTGATGAAATATCAATGGTTTCTTATGTTTTGAAGAAGAATAAATAGGCATGCACACACACATTATATGTATATTCTAGTAATTAGAGATATGGCAAACTATTAAATGATTAAGCATCTCACAGTTATTTTCATTAGAATAGTGTGAAATCGTAAGAGTAGTAGCCTGATAATGATGCAGAATAGATTGCCATAAAAGAGGTATTTTTAGAGGAATTTGATATATTAATTGTGAGTGAAAGGAATTCACCAGCTATTCAGAGAAAGAGAAAGAAAAATGCTCATTATATATCAAAATAAATAAATTCTGGATGGATTAAAATAGGAGTTGACAAACTGTCTTACTAGCAGCAGGCTAAATCCTGCCTGTCCTCTTTGTTTCTGTTTTGTTTTTGTTTTTCTGTATACAATTTTTGTAAATAAAGTTTTATTGGTTATTGCCACAGTTGTTCATTTATATATTATCTATGGATGCTTTTGGTCTACCAGGGCAGAGTTGAGTAGTTGTGATAGCATGGCTTGAAAAGTCAGAAATACTTCGTATCTGGCCTTTTGCAGATAAAGTTTGCTGACCTCTGGATTAAAGGACTCTATAAACAATGAGAGCATTTTCTTAGCATTTTATCATGGAAGTAGAACTTTGTAAGAAATAGAAGTGAAGTGAAGTCGCTCAGTGGTGTTCAACTCTTTGCGACCCCATGGACTGTAGCCTACTGGGCTCCTTTGTCCATGGGATTTTCCAGGCAAGAATACTGGAGTGGGTTGCCATTTCCTTCTCCAGGGGAACTTCCTGACCCAGGGATCGAACCCGGGTCTCCCGCATTGTAGGCAGACGCTTTACTGTCTGAGCCACAAGGGAAGCCCTTTGTAAGAAATAGAAGGAATCGCTAAAACTAAAACCATTGATTTTTTTGGCAAAACATGGGAACTTCAGTATGTAAAATTTTAACTGAACTTATTGAGGAAATACTGATAACAGATGCTATAGGAGGTTAATATTATTACCTTATAGTGCTTTTTTGTGAATGGATATTGAAAAAATTGGAAATTATAGCAAGAGTGGGAAAAGACTAAGTGGCTTTTTTCACAAATTGCTGGAATAAATGTAGTTAAATTTTTAAAAAGCAATCTGTCATTGTGCACCAAGAACCTTTACTATATACTTATCTACCTAGTAATTCCACTTTTAAGGTTCTTTCCTTAGGCGATAATCCTAAATACGAATGTATGAGCATTCACAAAGATGTACATCATGGCATTAATGATTAAAGCAAATGTGTGGAAACAAATGGACCAGCACTGGGTTGTGGTTTTGTAATTTCAGTGCCATACAGGGCTATCACCAAATTGGAGACTAAGGCCAAGGGAAGAATTAGTAATGGTATCCTGTCTTTACTTATTTAAAGTTTTGAAATATTATCATGGAGTTTTGCATTTAAAAAAAATATGACTGAGAATTGGTGCCTAAATTTATACCTGAGGCAAGGGCCTTACCTCACCCCAGTCTCATCCTTGTGTAATCTGTTATGTCTATTAAATAATATATATCAGTATTTCTCGAATTTGAGTAATGTACAGACATCTGTTGCCACAAAAAAGGGAGTATGTTGGAGTTGCCTGAGAATTCCAAGAACATGACATCTTTTGGGGTTTTGCAAGTTTCAGTGTGGTAAACAGTGAATTAAAAAATAAAAAGTTAATCTATTACTTAGAGGTTTCACAATGCAATAATATAATTGTAAAAGTTAAAAACAGTATTATAAACTTGTAGTATAACTCAGTTATATGTGATTATTCATGACTGAAAATAAGCTTAATTCAAATTATAAAAAATTACTCAAAAACTCAAAATTTTTTTTAGAATTTTCATACTGCTTAGAGTACCTTTATATAGATCTCATGGATTCTTGGAATCCTCCTTTAGAAACACTGATACTTAGCCACTAGAAGTTATTTTGGAGTAAAGTGTGGTAATATGCAAATATTCAGTTGATTCAAGTGACCAAAAAAATCACTTTATAAAAATGATATATTCAATATAACTACAGCTGTGTTAAGAAACACATATCGGAGGGGAAAAGACTGGAAAGAAATATACCAAAAGAATAACAGTGGTTGGTTGTTTGGGGGTAATGGAAATATTCTAAGAATTTTTTTCTGATTTCTATTTGTCTAAATTTTGTATAGTAAGTGTGTATTACTTTTATAAATATAAATACTTAAAATACTGTAGTAAACTAAGAATTAAACAATAGCTTGTGAATATCTGGTAGTGCTGTAGGCTAATTAGATAGCTACTTTGATTTTTTACCTCTTAAACTCTCAGCATGTATCAACCTGTTATACCCTCATTGTAATTATAGTTTGCTTGCTATTATTTCTTACTAATGTAGTAAACATTTTCCACCCCTGTATAGACTTAGTAAAATGTCTTGAATGTTTCAATTTCTTTAGACACATTGTATTCATTTTTTATTTACATATTTATTTATTTTTCTTTTTTAAAAAGGAGTATAGTCATGGCCAACAGCAAAAAACTCAAGAGGGGGAACTGAAAATTAGCGCTGTGTTTTCAGTCAGTGGCAGTCCTCTTGGTAAGAAACAGAACTGAATGAATGAATCATGTTTGTTTATTCTGACCAGTGTGAGTGAGAGGAAGTACCTACTTATATTAGTAAACTAGGCAGTTCTCTCTGCCTGTTTAGAATGGCTTTAATTGTGCTTTGGCATAATTAGTGTTGGATTTCAAAACTAGATCTAGAAGAGAAAGAAAGGATGCCTACTTAAAATTCATGGTAAAAAGTAAAACTTTTTTTCAATTTTTTTTTAAAGCTCCACAGTTGACTACTGGCTTTCAGCCTTCACTGGCGTCATCTGGCATGAATAAAATGCTTCCTTCAGTTCCAGCCACAGCTGTTCGAGTTTCCTGTTCTGGTTGTAAAAAAATCCTCCAGAAGGGGCAAACTGCTTATCAGAGGAAAGGGTCTACGCAGCTGTTCTGCTCTACATTGTGCCTCACTGGATATACAGTTCCACCTGCCCGCCCACCGCCTCCTCCCACTAAGAAAACTTGCTCAAGTTGCTCAAAGTATAGCAGAATTCTAAATTATCTTCTGTTTCCTTTCTTTCAAGATGCTTTGTTCTTATTTGTGCATTGTTTAATTTCTACCTTTCTGTGTTTTTTGAGAAATATCACACATTGTTTACTACAAACTTGTTGCTGCTGCTTTCCGTCTTTTAGGATGAGAGGTGCTCAGCTTTCTTTTAACTTTAATTAATGTGCATTTTATATAATAAGAGATACTTTTGAAACATATTTTAGCATCTCTGTTAGTTGAGATGCTTTATAAAACAAAAACTGCATAACTTAGAGTAATATGTGACTGAAGTATTTTATAACTGTAGGCAATAGACACTTAAGTCCAACAAATATTTAATGCTTGTGTGTATTTCTTGTTTACATAGTTGGAATTCATTTAATACTTTTCATATTAACTTTAATTAGATTCAAGTATATTTATTTTTATCTTCTCAGTATTTCTGAAGTATCTCAGAGGTTATAGTTCAGTGTTTAACAACAAAAAATTATGACAGGATCATTTGAGGAATATGAACTAATTTTGCAGGGTGGTCATTAGACACTGTTTAAGTCAGAAAAAGATGAATAATGCTTTTGTTCTGAAACAATTTGGCTTCTGTTATTAAGCTACTCAAACTATGATTTATTTGTATCAATACTTAGATCAATACAAGGATGTTGCCCTTTTCTGACTAGAAAGGGAAAAAGATGCTCCCTCTTCTAGTTCAGTTGGAAAAGGCATACAGAAAGAAACTTCTAAAAGAAATTTGAGTATGGTTAGATGTTCCAGAAGTTATATTTGCATTCCTTTAAGTTTCAAGTTAAATTTAGTAAAAGTAGACTTTATTTATACTGTTTGAATTATGAAATATGCTTTAAAAAATGATTACTTACAGACCACATATCTAATTATTGTATTTTAGTAAATTTATCATCTTTCTAAGGCTAATCAACCTGAGAATTAGACTTTTTATAAGGCTTTTTTCAGTTTCCTATTTTGCCATGAAATAATTTCATGTAATAACTTCCTTTTATGTTTCTTTATTTAATTCTTGAGCAGTCAGCACTTTCTAAAATTTCAGCGATTTCTCCTTTCATAATAATAGTCATAGATATTTATTGCAATGATTTATCAATGAATTTCAAAATGACCATAGGAAATTCATAGAAGTTAAAATGTGTGCCCTCTTTTTGTGTTTTTGAATTCTTATCCATACATGTTGCTCTTCTCATCTAAATTCACTGTATTTCTTTGAGCTCTGGTATTGACTTCCCATTATCTGGAGATGGTTATTTTTACCTGCATGTCATTCCTTAGTTTTGATCTTACGTAGTTTAATTATTTTTAAGATTACATTTTCTTCTTTTGTAATGTTTGGTCTTACCCATAAATTTCAACCTGTCATTCTATGACTTTAAACTGTTCTACCTCTTCCTTCACTTACTCTGTTACCTTTTGTTAAATCCTTTGCTCTTTCCTTTACCCCTTTCTGGTCTTTTTTCAGGTACTCCTTGCCTGCTTATCACCTCAGTTTTTCTTTTTCATTTTCTGTCTTCATTTCCCCCTTTCTCTTATTACAGAGTACCTTTTTCACTCGTTTCTCAATCCTCAATCATTTTTATTAGTTTCATTTTCCTTTGTATTCTGTTTCATTTCATTTTCTGAACTACTCTTTCATCTCCATTTCATCACTTTTCCTTTCTCTTTTTTTCTCTCTTGTTTACACAGTCATTACAACAGTCTGGAATAGTCTGGTTTTTCTGATTATAAAATTATTGATATGAATTGTGCCTTAAATATAAGGAAATTAGAGTCAAAGAAGTTAAATGATTTACTCAGTGTCACGTTTTAACAGCTTGTTTTGGCACATTCATTTTCCCCCCTTATAGTCCATTTAGTCAAGTAGGTTTAATTTGTAATTCAGTCCCTGTAAGAAGGATTTTTACTTTAATTTGAATAGGTGGAGATAGAAAAGATTTCTTTTCCGATAAGCTTACTGCTATTTTTATGTTGTTGTTCAGTCGCTAAGTCATGTCCGACTCTGCGACCTCATAAACTGCAACCTGCCAGGCTTCCCTGTCCTTCACTATCTCCCAGAGTTAGCTCAGATTCATGTCCGTTGAGTTGAAGATGCTGTCTAACCATTTCATTTTCTGCTGCCCACTTCTCCTTTTGCCTTCAGTCTTTCCCAGCATCAGGGTCTTTTCCAGTGAGTCAGCACTTCGCATTAGGTAGCCGCATCCCATGGATGGAGGAGCCTGGTAGGCTGCAGTCCATGGGGCCGCTAAGAGTTGGACATGACTGAGCGACTTCACTTTCCATTTTCATGCATTGGAGAAGGAAATGGCAACCCACTCCAGTGTTCTTGCCTGGAGAATCCCAGGGACGGGGGAGCCTGGTGGGCTGCCATCTCTAGGGTTGCACAGAGTTGGACGTGACTGAAGTGACTTAGCAGCAGCAGACTGGTAGAAATAATAGCAGCAGCACTTGAAAGAAGCTACATCACTGTTTGGAGTAACAATTTTATTTTTTAGTCTTTTATTAACCAAATCTCTTAGCATCTTGAATTTAACCTAAAGTCTGAATATATTTTGGCTAATCATTTAATCTTTAGATTTCATTGGTAATAAGGATGT
This sequence comes from Bos grunniens, assembly GCF_055505025.1. Taxonomy (NCBI): domain Eukaryota; kingdom Metazoa; phylum Chordata; class Mammalia; order Artiodactyla; family Bovidae; genus Bos; species Bos grunniens. The sequence continues at coordinate 11,003,473 of NC_141167.1, forward strand.
AACAATTTATTTTAAAAAACTCAATTTCACATCCTACACTTTCTGATTTTTTTGACATTTACTTCGTGTTTTAAGTATATAGAGAAACAAACATTACTAGAGTAAGTTGAGATTTTAATCCAAAAAATAGGCAGATATGAAAAACATTTTTCACATTCTCCCACATATCCTGTCTTCATTTTTGCCTCTGTCTTTGCTTTTGTCATCAAATTCAACATTTAAAAGAGATAATTTGGATAAGGATACTTGTCTTAATTAATACCCATAGATCAGTTTTCTAGATATAATAGTACTCAGAGAAGTAACTGTTTCAGGATTGTCTGTACCATTTCTGAATTTTTGCTATCTGAAATGATGTTGCTCATTCTCATTCTGACATAAGATGTAATCTGTATCAATAAAATGTAATGCAGCTGGATGTTAAACATACTAAGAGCTGGGAGAAGTAGCTGTTTTTATGCTTCTGTTGCCTCAATCCATGCTGTTCCCCAACTCTTATCTCCTTAGCCTTCTAGAAAACACCTATTTAAGGTTCAGATAAAATATCATAATTTTCATGTCACATCTTGTCTAATATTTCAGTAGTACATTTTATGTATATAAATATATTTGTCAAAATTATTATACTATTTTAAGAATACTTGTTACAGTATTTAATATATCATTTATGTGCTTGTCTCAGTATACAAGCTCCTTGAGTGCTTGTACCATTACTTCGCCTAGGGTTGGGCTAGTCCCTGACTCAATATAACTGCTCATTAAATACCCTTATAAATGAAATATAATAAATTAAAACCTAATTAAAAATAGCTATAAAAGGTGAGAAAATGCAGATAATAGAGCAGTGTTAAGCTTCTGAGTATTGAAGATGAGGTGTGGTGTTACGAATTACAGTATTGTGATGAATCCCACTGTGTTCACTGTTTTCCTGTATTGAAGCAGGGGTATTTGTAATCTTTTCTAAAAAATACTGTATTAGTGTAATCTGTTGAAAATGTAAGAATGAATATAACAGTTTATTTATTATTATGTGAGTGTATACTCATGGGACAGAGGCATTGTTTAAAGAATTACTGGTTTTTAAAATGGTTTGCACTTAAACTATCTCATAAACTTCTATGCAGTAAGACTGATTTGGGAGTGGGATAAAGGGTGGAAAGGTAGGGAGTCTTAATTATCACAGTTTTAACCTTCATTGTCTTTTACTAATGCTTACAGATCGAATCACTTAGATATGAAAATGTTCAATTCAATATAATCTTGATAGAATATGCACTGTGTAGTTTTAAATGTATTCTTTTAAAAGATAGTGACTTCAAATTTTTCAATGTAATGTTATTTGAAGAGTATTTTGAACATACAGGAGACCTGAGTAAAGAAAATGAGAATCTCCTATAATTCTTCCTCCTAGAGATAGTAAATGATAAGTATTTATCTTAAAACATAGTATACTGATCCTCACAACAGTTCTATGAACTGTATTCATTTCATTTTATACAACAGAGTTTGAGGATCAAAGAGATTTATCAGTTTATTCAAGAAAACCCAGGTTTCAGGTTTAAATTTCCATGCCCTTTCCCTACACTTTTAATTGCCCTTGTTTCATTTGATATTTCTAGTTGACAAAAAGGAAAAAAATGAATTATGTTGTGGCTTATTTTATCTTTGTTGTCATTTTTAGAGACATTTTAAATCCAAAGGATGTGATCAGTGCCCAGTTTGAAAATACCACCACTAGTAAAGATTTTTGTAGTCAGTCGTGTTTGTCAACATATGAACTGAAAAGAAAACCTGTTGTTACCATAAATACAAATAGCATTTCAACTAAATGCAGCATGTGTCAGAAGAATGCTGTTGTAAGTTATCTTTTTTACTGTGCTGGGGGAAAGAGTCTGGTATTTGTGCTTAAACGACAGCTTTTGATGATCTTTGCTTGTTGTTTCTAAGTTGTTACTTTATAATTTCTAGATTCGACATGAAGTTAATTACCAGAATGTGGTACATAAACTTTGCAGTGATGCCTGCTTCTCTAAATTTCGCTCTGCTAACAATCTCACCATGAACTGTTGTGAAAACTGTGGGGGTTACTGCTACAGTGGCTCTGGACAATGCCACATGCTTCAGATAGAGGGACAGTCTAAGAAGTTTTGTAGTTCAACATGTGTCACAGCATATAAGCAGGTATGTGACCATACTTCAGAAGGATCTATTTTGGTAGAAATTATTTATGAAAATGTCACAAAAATATTAAGTTCTTATTATTAGCTTAATTAATATTTTTGCATCTAAATAGTATTTGTGAAATGCTTGTATGTTAAACACTCTTGTTACGGAGCTTTATAAGTACTAGTTGTACCCCAGTGTCCATGGGGGATTGCTTCCAGGAACCCTGAGGAAACCAGAATCAGAAGGCCTGCTGCTGCTGCTGCTGCTAAGTCGCTTCAGTCGTGTCCGACTCTGTGCGACCCCAGAGACGGCAGCCCACCAGGCTCCCCCGTCCCTGGGATTCTCCAGGCAAGAATATTGGAGTGGGTTGCCATTTCCTTCTCCAGTGCATGAAAGTGAAAAGTGAAAGTGAAGTCGCTCAGCCGTGTCCGACTCTTAGCGACCCCATGGACTGCAGCCCACCAGTTGTATATTATCTACATACATTCTCCTGCATACTTTAAATCATCTCCAGATTACTTATAATATCTAATACATTGTAAATGCCATGTAAATAGTTGCTGGCATGCAGCAAATTCTTTTGCTTTTTTGAAACTTTCTGGAATTTTTTTCATTAAATGTTTTTGAACAGAAAATGCAGAAAAGCACGAAGAAGAAAATATAATGCATCTCCCAGAAATCCCCAGTCTCATCATTTTGGTTTATGCATTCTAATTTTTGCATCTGCTAATCCCAAACTCCCAATCCATCCCTCTCCCACCCTCCTGCCTTGGCAACCATCAATTTATTTTCTATGTCCGTCCCTCATTCTGTTTCTGTTTCATAGATAGGTTCATTTGTGTCCGATTTTAAATTCCACATGTAAATGATATCATATGGTATTTGTCTTTTTCTTTCTGGCTTACTTCACCTAGTATGATAACCTCTGGTTGCATCCATGTTGCTACAAATGGCATTATTTTGTTCTGTTTTATGGCTGAGTAGTACTCCATTGTGCACATGCACCACATCTTCTTTATCCTTCATCTCTCAGTGGACATGTAGGTTGTTTCCATGTCTTGACTATTGTGAATAGTGCTGCTGTGAACAGTAGGGATGCATGTATCTTTTTGAATTACAATTTTGTTTGGATGTATGGACAGGGGTGGGATTGTGGTATCATATGGTAATTCTGTTTCTACTTTTCTGAGGAACCTCCGTACAGTTTTCCACAGTGCTGCACCAATTTACATTCCCACCAGCTGTGTGGAAGTGTTCCCTTTTTTTTTTACACCCTCACCAGCATTTGTTATTTATAGACTTTTTAATGATGGCAGTTCTGACTGGTGTGAGGTATAGTTTTGATTTGTATTCCTCTGATAATTAGCAGTGTTGGCAGTTTTATTTATACTGCTTATATTTTGTTGATCAGTTTTGATTTAAAAATCCACTTTAAAATTGATATGAAAGATAGTAAGAAGTTTTTAAATTTTCAGTTTTATAATACTTTCCTGTTTCACTGCATCTACTGATCATTCTTTTTCATAGAATAGTAAATTTTTATATAGTTTATGAAAACTGGTGAATTTAATAATGTTGATTGAGAAATTTCTTTTAAATTGTTCTTAAAACTTTGCAGTGATCTTGAAATTTTAAACATTCTAGTATTTCCGTTTATTTCTTGGTAATGTGCAAGCATTTTTAAAGGACTTAGTTCCTAGTTAATCCTTCCTTAGAAACACTTCGTTTTCATTTTCACATGGGAAAAAAATCCAGCATCTTCATTTGCTTTATCTTTGTCCAAAAGACTGTTTTCCTGATACTGTATCAAGTTCTAAAAGTTACTTCTATTCGGTCTATTGGAAGATGGTAGTATGGTCCACCAGAGGAGAAATACTTTGAAATGCCTTAAGTTTAAGTTTATTACTTTTAATTTAGCTAATACCTATTAAACTTTTCACTTATTAGTGTGTACTTTAGAGAAAGGATGTGGATTTAGAAGTAAATGGATTTTGATTTGATTTCCAGACTTTCTATTCAAATAGAATTTTATATTGGGGAAAGCGGTTAAACTCCCTGACTGCATTTTCTTTTCTATAAATGAATGTGTACTACCAGTGTCACTGGGATGTTTCTAGGATTATGTGAAGTAAGAATGAGAAAGCACCTAGTATACAGCCTGAAATGCTGAAGATGGTCATTTCTGCTACTTTTCTTTTCTTCTATATAATTGTTAAATTTATTTAACAAGCATTAGATGTGGTTCCTGTTTTGAGGTGCTATATGTTCCTTGGGGAGATACACATATAACTGTGTAGAGATGCTATGTAATTATTAAGGGATTCAGAAGGGCACCGCAGAAGCAAGGTCAGTTCTGCTTGGTAGTTTCAGAGATAACTCTTGACCTAATTCTTACAAATGAAGTTTGTATTTGTAGCCTTGATGGAGGAAGAAAGGACAAATGGGGTTGGAGATGCTGAAGACATTCCAGAATGCAAGAATGTGCTCACTTGAACATGTATTTATTTTAATAGCAAGTCTTACATAGGAATCTTGAAATCTTTTAATTGGTGCTAGATATACTGTATAAGTTATCCTGAATGTATGACATGTTAATAGTATTTAGCATTATTTACTACTGATTCACAGAGTGGGAACTTAAGATAACAGATTCTTTCATTGTCTGTATTGGACACTTGGGATATCCAGAGTTTCTTCTCACTTTATTGCTTAGAGTGTGCTTTGCTGTTATTATTAATTTATTTTTTGGCTGTGCCATGTGGCATGTGGGATCTTAGTTCCCTGACCAGGGATCAAACCCATGGCCCCTGCAGTGGAAGTGTGGAGTCTTAACCATTGAACTGCCAGGGAATTCCCTGTGCTTTGTTATTGTTAGAGGTAGTATATTTGAAAATGAATTTTTCTGGTAAGTTTATTGATTTCCTTGGATTCACATTTCATTGCTATATGCAGCACCTTTTGTGGGAAAGTTCTTCCAATGTTTTGAAGAGAGTAAGAGCATGAATTCTCTGTTGTGTAATTTTTAAAATAGTGGGGGGGGATTTGTTTGGTTGGAGTTTTGTATGGTATATTCTTATAGCTAATTTACTTTATACATAATACTGAATAGTTTGTACTTAACCCCTTATGCTTATCTTGAAGTGAAAGAAAGTGTTAGTCACTCAGTGTGTCTGACTCTTTGTGACCCCACAGACCTGTAACCCACCAGGCTCCTGTGTCCACGGGATTCTCCTGGCAAGAATACTGGAGTGGGTTGCCATTTCCTTCTCCCAGGGATCTCCCCAACTCAGGAATCAAACCCAGGTCTCCCACATTCCAGGCAGATTCTTTACAATCTGAGAGGGAAGTCTAAAATAATGTTTTTAAAACAGTAGTTGCAATGAATTAATAGATCCCAAAATTAGTTGCTAAAGAGCATTGTTTTTTAATGAAGATGAGTAGAAAGGAAAAATATCAAGCTTATCACTATATATATTATTTTATGAAACTTTTCAGTTTTATGTACATGCTTATTTAATACACAACCACAAAACATCAGAAATCTAAAATATATTTCTTACTGAGGATTGTAATCATAAAAGTTTGGAAGCCACTAATTTAAAATATTTCAACAGTGTTAAGTATAAACATTTAAAAGAATTATGCTTTCACTTGTAATTTGGTAAAAATGAATGTTATTTTATTCTCTTAATAGAAATCAGCCAAAATTACACCGTGTGCGCTTTGCAAATCATTGAGATCCTCAGCAGAAATGATTGAAAATACCAATAGCTTGGGAAAGACAGAGCTTTTCTGTTCTGTTAATTGCTTATCTGCTTACAGAGTTAAAATGGTTACTTCTGCAGGTAATATTGGTTTCATAAACTTTATAAATATAATATTTGAAAAAATTATGATTATTGCTTTGTTTTTGTAGTACAGATTTTTGTCCATATTTAATTGATTTTAATGCAAATTAAAATATATCAGATCTGTGTTGTAAAATATCACCTATTATCTTGATTGCGTGTTTTATGTTTATTTTACTTGCTTGCCTATTTGTACATCTTCCTTACCAAAAGAATTTAGGGCTTTTTAAATGTACTTTATTCACACCTAATTTATTTCAAGATTTGTTATTTTTTAGTTTTAGGGTGTAGACCGTGACAACTTTAAATCATCATTTAGCATTGTTAGTTTTTGTCTACATGTGAGGTAACTAAGTTTAATTTTAGTTCCTGCAACATGACTTGGCCCTTGAATTTTCATGTATTGTACTTTCTCATACATTTGTATGTATTACTCATTAGCTTTTATTTTGATTTGCTAAGGTGTACAAGTTCAGTGTAACAGTTGTAAAACCTCAGCAATCCCTCAGTATCACCTAGCCATGTCAGATGGAAGTATACGCAACTTCTGCAGCTACAGTTGTGTGGTAGCTTTCCAGGTATGGCTTCAGGACTCTTCCTTTTCTCCAGCCAGTTAGTAGCCTACAATAGTGAAGTAAACTTATTAGGTGTTTGCTACCTGCCTGGATTGCCGACATTTCTGTCTCAGTTTTAGTAAATAAACTAGGGTTCTTTGGTCCATCCTCTATTTGGATGCATGTTATTTAATTGCTTCCTGTGAAATTAAATGATACTATTATTACCTAGATTATCTATTGGGAGGATATTATCTTTAAAGATTATCATTAGTTAAATTATTTTATTTTTTGGATGTAAATAACACTCCCCCCATTCAATTATAAGCTACTGAAAGGCAGGGATTTTTGCCTGTTCACAAATGTATGTTAAGTGCCTAGAACCGTGCTTGATATAGGTAGGTACTCAGTGCCCTCTTATTTGAAAAAGTGAGTAGATTGATCTTTTTATTTGTTTCTTCTTTCAGAATTTGTTCAACAAACCAGCAGGAATGAATTCTTCAGTAGTGCCCTTGTCTCAGGGCCAAGTAATTGTAAGCATCCCTACAGGTTCAACAGTGTCAGCAGGAGGGGGTAACACCTCTGCTGTTTCTCCCACTTCCATCAGCAGCTCTGCTGCAGCTGGTCTCCAGCGTCTTGCTGCCCAATCCCAACATGTGGGGTTTGCACGAAGTGTTGTAAAACTCAAGTGTCAGCACTGTAACCGTCTTTTTGCCACAAAACCAGAACTTCTCGACTATAAGGTAAAGTATAGGAGCGTGATAGAGAGTTTGGGTATAAAATGATCAATTTGTAAACTTACTTCTGGCTTTTCACCTTTCAAAATTACACTGTTTCTTTGAAAGAGAGATAAAGATTTCCCCAAGATAAAAGCCAAATGTTTAATTAGTACTTAATCTTATTTCTTTGCAGGGTAAAATGTTTCAGTTCTGTGGCAAAAATTGTTCTGATGAATATAAGAAAATAAATAATGTAATGGCAATGTGTGAATATTGTAAAATTGAGAAAATTATAAAGGAGACTGTACGATTCTCAGGGGCTGACAAGTCATTCTGTAGTGAAGGTAAAGATAGAAGATTATCTTCCCTACCGAGCATGTTGGTTATTTGAAAAGTAGTTGATAATTTAAGCTGTCACTGTGTAAGTTTTATCTATTTCATCCTTTGTATATAACACCAAAACCTTTTGTTTTGTTTATACTTGTTCACTCTTTTCTGGTATAATCCTTCATATTATAAAGATGTTAAAATGAAGGAAAAGATCTTCACAGTATATAGCAAAAATGATGGTGATGGGAGAAATGTTTAATGTTATTAGATTGATGAGCATCTTTTAGTTCTTATATTTATTTCTAAAAGGAACTGCTTAAATTTTCGTAGCATCCTAAGATTATACTTTTTTTTTTAAACATCCATTATATTTCTGAATATGCAAATCAGCATGTCTTCCTTATTTAGATGACTGTAAGTTTAGAATGTTTTGTTTTACTCTAAAACCATGCAGAAGTAACCTCCTAGTCTAGTGGCTTTCAAACCTCTTGACCACATGCAGAAAACATACATTTTACATTGTGACCCAGTGTATGATCACATACCCAAAGAAAACAAGTTTTATAAAACAAAACTGACTTTTATTATATATGATGGACTGTAATATTTTGCTCTGCTGTCTTATTTTGTTTAAAAAAAGAAAATGGTAGTATCAATCCTCTAAATTGATTTCTTGATCTACTAATTGGTGAGAACCCAACTGTGCAAACTTTATCATAGGGCATTTAAATTAAAGATGTAAATACTTACTATTCTCTCTAATGTTAATTTTACCTTCTCTGATTTTTTTAGGTTGCAAATTGCTTTATAAACATGACTTGGCAAAACGCTGGGGAAATCACTGTAAAATGTGCAGTTATTGTTTACAGACATCTCCCAAATTGGTACAGAATAATTTAGGGGGGAAAGTAGAAGAGTTTTGTTGTGAAGAATGCATGTCCAAATATACAGTTTTGCTCTGTCAGGTAAATATGATTCACATTCCTGGTTTTTCAAGTTAGGGCACATTTTTCCCTTCTTTTTTTCTTTCAAATAGTATAAAGGGCAATTAATGATTTTCAGTGTTAAGTATTAATGTAGGATTTAAAAAGACTTTAATGTTACTGAAATTACATTGCTTTTGTTTTTTAATTTCCTTGTAGAAGACATATGTCTTAAAACATTAAAATATTTAAAATTATAATTATTCACTTTAAAATAGTCTTCTGACGTGTTTAAGGAGGATCAATCTATTTCCATTTCACTTTTTAAAAATTGCTATTTTTGGCATCTCTATAATGTGACTTTTTTTAATATTGTATAAGATTGTTGACATAATTTCCAATTTCAGAATCATTAACCTTCATTTTTTCTTAAAAAAAGCTGAATTATAGTATTATAGTAAAGTACTAGGTGTGCAATACAGTGATTAACAATTTGGAAAGGTTATACTTCACTTATAATTATAAAATATTGCCTATATTCCCTGTGGTGTACAATATCTTTATAGCTTATTTTCTGCATAGTAGTTTGTACCTCTTAGTCCCCTACTGTATATTGCCCCTCCCTCCAGGATAGTTAACCTTCCTTTTAGTGATCTAAATTCTAAGCAGATTTCCTCACTCGTTACCTGGGACCTTTTATTTAATCAGTCCATAGATAATTTATTTCTTACTTCTTTACTGTCTTCTGTTTCTTTTTTCAGATGGCAAAATGTGATGGTTGTAAGCGACAGGGTAAGCTCAGTGAGTCCTTGAAATGGCGGGGAGAAATGAAACATTTCTGTAACCTGCTTTGTATTTTGATGTTCTGTAATCAGCAAAGTATGTGTGACCCACCTTCACAAAACAATGCAGGTAAAATTAAACTTGAGTCTTAGGTCAATGCCAGGGACTAACTACTCTTCCACAGATTGAGAACTTTAAATAGTTGTAAATAATTTCATGAATTGTAGATTTCATTCTGTTCAAATCACATTAACATGTAGATCCCTTTTGTTTAACACCTTAGGTTAATGCCCTAAATTCTTTCAGTTTTCTCTGAGCATATTTAGTCAAATAAACTCTGTAAGAACTTTATGGGAAAGAATGGCAGGTAACGTTTTATAGTTGAAGATACACATCTTGACTTCTTTAGAAAAGCACTTAAGATTATAACAAAGAACATGGAATCTAAACCACATAGCCTTTTGTATATACCACATGCATAGTTAGGCAAGCGAAAGTACATGGAATACTTTTAAGGTTTAGTAATTTAAAAATAGAAAAAAATACAGTTAATCTTGAAGTGACTCTTTAATCTATTTTACTCTAACATAAAAGCATTGTTTAACCATCTTAAGATGTTGGTTTCTATGTATGTTCATATAAATTACATGAGGTTTTCTTATTTTTGTTTATTTTAATCAGCAAGTATTTCCATGGTGCCAGCTGCTTCAGCAGGGCCGCCATCTCTAAGAAAAGATTCAACTCCAGTTATAGCTAATGTGGTATCATTAGCAAGTGCTCCTGCTGCTCAGCCCACAGTGAATTCTAACAGTGTCTTACAAGGTATGGCTTGATTTGACAGCAGTTATTTAGCCTTTTTGAGGTTGACGACAGTGGTCCTCTACCTTTTTTCTGTCTGTAATCATTGTCATGTGTTTGTCACATTCATATTAGGAACGGTGGTTCCCTATGTGCTGCTTTGGCATTAAACAGTGTTTTTGTAGTTTCCAAATCTATTTTTCTTGTATAATACTTTAGATGCTACTCTTCCCCTGAATAAAATAAAAGATAATACATATTTTTATTATAAAACTTTGTGTTTGTTTTCTGAAAATCAGCTGTTAATGCTAGTGTTTAAATAATAAGATCCTAAATTTTATATTTTTATTTATATCAGGTGCAGTTCCAACAGTAACAGCAAAAATCATTGGGGATGTAAGTTTTATTATTTTTATTGTTATTGCTACTGTCTTTTCCATCTTATGCAGAATGAATATGTCTAAGCTGATTTGCCCTTATTCATTTTTTATTTATTATATAAAATAAATTTCATGAGTTCATTTAATCTTGTTCAGGAACAGGATTTCCTGGTTATTTAATTAGGTCTTTTATGCACTTCAGTTTTTTTGAATGCTTTATATAGTTACTGAAAATTTTTGTTTTAATTGTATAGAATTAAATCTTATAGCATTTAGGCATACAAGGATTTGGGGCATTTTGTAATGTAGTCAGATTGTAGATGAAGTATTTGTAGAAAGTAGCTTGTTTCCCATTCAGTGAAGATTATGCTATAAATAAGCATTCTTTTTTTTTTTAAAGCTAAATATTTTTGTCTCTTAAGGACAAAATCAATAATGAGAAAAACTTAGGACTAGAACAGTGGCATTTCTAAAGTCTTTCCTAGTTTCTGGGACAATTATCATATCATCTTTTCTCAAGTTACTTATAGGATCATGAGTGATATTATTATTTCTAGTTACCTTGAAACTGGTTCTTCTAAGATTTAACCCAGTCAAGAAAAAACAGTTCTGATTTTAAGCTCAACCATCATTGTTACTGATCAACAATATTTCATTAATACAAATGGTATTTTTCTTGGTTAATAGAACTGGTAATTAGATACATTCAGAGTTAATATGTAGTTATCAAGGTATTCCTTTATTGCTGTTGATATTTTAGGAATTTTGTATTTCTTACATATTTAATTGAATATTTATATTCTGTGTCTTCCATGTGATTCCATTATAGCATTTCTTTTGAAATTATAATACTTTGAAATGTAACATTATGTAGTGAAGTGTTAGTCGCTCAGTCGTGTCTGACTCTGTGTGACCCCGTGGACTGGGGCTTACCAGGCTCTTCTGTCCATAGGATTCTCCAGGCAAAAATACTGGAGTGGGTGGCCATTTCCTTCTCCAATGATATTATACAATATTTCTCATAATTAGTAAGCTTTTCGTTTCTGATGTATTTTTTTACTAGGCAAGTACACAAACAGATGTCCTAAAACTGCCACCTTCCCAGCCTCCAAGACTTCTGAAGAATAAAGCTTTATTGTGCAAACCCATCACACAGACCAAGGCCACCTCTTGCAAACCACATACACAAAACAAAGAATGCCAGACAGGTATGTTCCTTGTGTTTTCTTTGTTTAATTTTTCCTAAAGGAAAGGAATGTGGTATGTGCTTACATTAATTGTGTCTTTTATTTCATAGGTGATGTATTTCATTGCTTATATACATTGCACAATTGAGTCCTTACAGTATCCCCGTGGGTTAGGTGTTTTCAGTACCTTAGTTATGGCAGAGGAAAGGTAGTTGATAATACCATACCATGAATGCTTCATTTCATTTCATTATTCATGACAGTTATTTATTATGGGAAATATATCCAAATTCCATAGCTTTTGGAATTATATATACAGGGTCTTAGTTAAGAGGAACTATTATTTTCCAGAGCACCCTTCAGTTCAGTTGAGTTCAGTCGCTCAGTCGTGTCTGACCCTTTGCGACCGCGTGAATCGCAGCACGCCAGGCCTCCCTGTCCATCACCAGCTCCTGGAGTTCACTCAGACTCACACGTCCATCGAGTCAGTGATGCCATCCATCCATCTCATCCTCTGTCGTCCCCTTCTTCTCCTGCCCCCAATCCCTCCCAGCATCAGAGTCTTTTCCAATGAGTCAACTCTTCGCATGAGCTGGCCAAAGTATTGGAGTTTCAGCTTTAGCATCATTCCTTCCAAAGAAATCCCAGGGCTGATCTCCTTCAGAATGGATTGATTGGATCTCCTTGCAGTCCAAGGGACTCTCAAGAGTCTTCTCCAACACCACAGTTCAAAAGCATCAGTTCTTCGGCACTCAGCTTTCTTCACAGTCCAACTCTCACATGCATACATGACCACTGGAAAAACCATAGCCTTGACTAGACGGACCTTTGTTGGCAAAGTAATGTCTCTGCTTTTCAATATGCTATCTAGGTTGGTCATAACTTTTTCAAGGAGTAAGCGTCTTTTAATTTCATGGCTGCAGTCACCATCTGCAGTAATTTGGGAGCCCAAAAAGATAAAACTCTGACACTGTTTCCACTGTTTCCCCATCTGTTTCCCATGAAGTGATGGGACCAGATGCCCTGATCTTCATTTTCTGAATGTTGAGCTTTAAACCAACTTTTTCACTCTCCACTTTCATTTTCATCAAGAGGCTTTTTAGTTCCTCTTTACTTTCTGCCATAAGGGTGGTGTCATCTGCATATCTGAGGTTATTGATATTTCTCCCAGCAATCTTGATTCCAGCTTGTGCTTCTTCCAGCCCAGCGTTTCTCATGATACACTCTGCATAGAAGTTAAATAAGCAGGGTGACAGTATACAGCCTTGATGTACTCCTTTTCCTACTTGGAACCAGTCTGTTGTTCCATGTCCAGATCTAACTGTTGCTTCCTGACCTGTATATAGGTTTCTCAAAAGACAGGTCAGGTGGTCTGGTATTCCCATCTCGTTCAGAATTTTCCACAGTTTATTGTGATCCACACAGTCAAAGGCTTTGGCATAGTCAATAAAGCAGAAATAGATGTTTTTCTGGAACTCTCTTGCCTTTTCGATGATCCAGAGGATGTTGGCAATTTGATCTCTGGTTCCTCTGCCTTTTCTAAAACCAGCTTGAACATCAGGAAGTTCATGATTTGCATATAGCTGAAGCGTGGCTTGGAGAATGTTGAGCATTACTTTACTAGCGTGTGAGATGAGTGCAATTGTGCGGTAGTTTGAGCATTCTTTGGCATTGCCTTTCTTAGGGATTGGAATGAAAACTGACCTTTTCCAGTCCTGTGGCCACAGCTGAGTTTTCCACATTTGCTGGCAAATTGAGTGCAGCACTTTCACAGCATCATCTTTCAGGATTTGAAATAGCTCAACTGGAATTCCATCAACTCTACTAGCTTTGTTTGTAGTGATGCTTTCTAAGGCCCACTTGACTTCACATTCCAGGATGTCTGGCTCTAGGTGAGTGATCACACCATCGTGATTATCTGGGTCGTGAAGGTCTTTTTTATACAGTTCTTCTGTGTCTTCTTGCCACCTCTTAATATCTTCTGCTTCTGTTAGGTCTATACCATTTCTGTCCTTTATCGAGCCCATCTTTGCATGAAATGTTCCCTTGGTATCTAATTTTCTTGAAGAGATGTCTAGTCTTCCCCATTCTGTTGTTTTCCTCTATTTCTTTGCATTGATCGCTGAGGAAGGCTTTCTTATCTCTTCTTGCTATTCTTTGGAACTCTACATTCAAATGCTTATATCTTTCCTTTTCTTCTTTGCTTTTCGCTTCTCTTCTCACAGCTATTTGTAAGGCCTCCTCATTTTTGCATTTCTTTTCCATGGGGTTCATCTTGATCCCTATCTCCTGTACAATGTCACGAACCTCTGTCCGTAGTTCATCAGGCACTCTATCAGATCTAGTCCCTTAAATCTATTTCTCACTTCCACTGTATAATCATATGGGATTTGATTTAGGTCATATCTGAATGGTCTAGTGGTTTTCCCTACTTCTTTGGTTTAAGTCTGAATTTGGCAAGAAGGAGTTCATGATCTGAGCCACAGTCAGCTCCTGGTCTTGTTTTTGTTGACTGTATAGAGCTTCTCCATCTTTGGCTGCAAAGAATGTAATCAATCTAATTTCGGTGTTGACCATCTGGTGATGTCCATGTGTAGAGTCTTCTCTTGTGTTGTTGGAAGAGGGTGTTTGCTGTGACCAGTGCATTTTCTTGGCAAAACTCTATTAGTCTTTGCCCTGCTTCATTCCGTATTCCAAGGCCAAATTTGCCTGTTATTCCAGGTATTTCTTGACTTCCTACTTTTGCATTCCAGTCCCCTATAATGAAAAGGACATCTTTTTTTCATCTTGATGACAAAGAGTACCCTTAGGTTTGGACTTTTCCACACTCTGTTTCAAATAAAGTCAGTTCTTTTGGGAAGAGCTTTAGGGCTTTCTTTTCTTATAAACTGCCTCTTCCTTCTTTGACCTACTGCTTTTCTGGATTGTGGGCACAGTGTGAGCTTCTGACCTTCTTAGCTGGCCTCTGCTAGCATGGAATCTCTGCCCTACAGGTGAACTGGGATGAAGGTTGTTCAGACCCTGGCTTTGATAGCCTTGCTGTTCCTGTAGTTGTTGATGTTCAGTTCCTCAGTCATGTCTGACCCTTTGCAGCCCCATGGACTGCAGCACACCAGGCTTCCCTGTCCTTCACCATCTCCTGGAGTTTGCTCAAACTCATGTCCATTGAGTCAGTGATGACATCCAACCATCTTGTCCTGGGTTGTCCCCTTCTCCTCCTGCCTTCAATCTTTCCCAGCATCAGGGTCTTTTCCAATGAGTCAGTTCTTCACATCAGGTGGCCAAAGTATTGGAGCTGCGGCATCAGTCCTTCCAGTGAATATTCAGGATTGATTTCCTTTAGGATTGACTGGGTGGATCTCCTTGCAATCTGAGAGACTCAAGAGTTTTCTCCAACACCACAGTTCGAAAGCATCAATTCTTCAGCACTAAGCCTTCTTTTTGGTCCACCTCTCACATCCCTACGTCACTACTGGAAAAACCATAGCTTTGACTCTACGGACCGTTGTTGGCAAAGTAATGTCTCTGCATTTGAATATGCTGTCTAGGTTTGTCATAGCTTTTCTCCTAAGGATCAGGCATCTTTTAATTTTATGGCTGCAGTCACCGTCCACAGTGATTGTGGAGCACAAGAAAATAAAATCTGTCACTGTTTCCATTGTTTCTGCATCTGTTTGCCATGAAGTGATGGGACCGGATGCCAGGATCTTAGTTTTTTGAATGTTGAGTTTTAATTCCTGTAGTAGGTTTTCTCTTTATGGGTGGTAGTGATACGCACTAGGAAATTAACCTTTCTGTCCTGGAGTTTGAGGGAATAAGAGATAATGGTGGCCTGCCCCTCCTGGTGAGATACAGTAACCTTGAATTGGGAGCTGAAGGAAGAGCAGCCCATTCTTGTTGGTGACATCCATTCCAGAGTAGAGTTTCTGTCATATTGAGCTGGGTGAAGCAGGGATGTGGAGCAGGTGGTAGATCAAATGTCATAGACTCCTACTGTTCTTACTGTATTTAGTAGATTTTCTTAAACATTTCTCCATTTGATGTGTACCCTTTGGACAATTTCAAAATAATTTAAATGGTTATTTTTTAGATTTTCACCAGCTTTGCTTGTTTCCCTAAAGAATGGATCTCTGGAGCTCCTTATGCTGCCATCTGAAAATCCCAGAATTTTTAAAATAGAAAGGAATCTTAGATTCTTAGACCTGGAAGGTTATCCTCTAGGCAGTACTTCTCAAACATGAACATGCATATGAATTACTTGGGAATGTTGCTATGTAGATTATGATTTAGTGGAGCTGAGGTTCTGCATCTTTAAAGTTCCTGAGTAATATCAGTGCTGGTTCATGAACCATGTTGTATAGCAAGGCTATAGATAAGATAGTCCTGTATTTTTATTGTGTCAATAGTACCTTTTTAAAAAATTATTTTTAATATTTTTTTGCAGTAGGTCCTTGTTGGATATTTATTTTAAATATAGCAGTTTGTACATGTCAGTCCCAAAATAGTGACCTAGTTTACCACCATGTAGCTTGGTTACTGCATGATAAATAGAAGGGGAAAAGATGGAAGTAGTGACAGATCTTCCTTTTTTGGGGCTCCAAAATAACTGCATATGGTGACTGCAGCCATGAAATCAGAAGATGATTGCTTCTTGGCAGGAAAGAGATGACAGACCTAGACAGCGTGGTGAAAAGCAGAGACATTACTTTGCCAACAAAGGTCCGTATAATCAAGGCTCTGGTCTTCCCCGTGGTCATGTATGGTTGTGAGAGCTGGACCATAAAGAAGGCAGAACACCAAAGAGTTGTTGCCTTCGAACTGTGGTGCAGGAGAAGACTCCTGAAAGTCCCTTGGAGAGCAAGGAGATCAATCTTAAGGGAGATCAGCCCTGAATATTCACTGGAAGGAGTGATGCTAAAGCTGAAGCTTCAGTATTTTGGTCATCTGACACGTACAGACGACTCATTGGAAAAGTCCCCAGTGCTGGGAAAGATCAAGGGCAGAAGGAGAAGAGGGCATCAAAGGATGAGATGGAAGGAGAGGAGGGCGTCAGAGGATGAGTTGGCTGGACGGCATGCCCGATGCAGTTGGCATGAACTTGGGCAAACTCCAGGAGATGGTGAGGGACAAGGAGGCTTGGTGTGCTACAGTCCATGGGGTTTCAAAGAGTTGGACGCAACTGGGTGACTGAAAAACAGCCGCGTGGTTATCAGACGTCTCTAATCGTAACTTTTTTTTTATGTCCACTGTACCATGGTAAAATTGATCCCATGTTATTCCCCCCTTCTGACCCTAGACAAATTGTCAACTTTTCAGTTCTCCTTACTAGAAATACCTTTCTCTTGCATTAATGATTTTACAGTTATCCAGCATATGTTTCTGGCCTACAGAAAAGACTTTAGATGGTTGTTAAATAATTGAATGACTCCTACCTCCATCCTTCCCATTTTTTCCTTACTCATGTATAAGTTAGTGTCCAAGTTCTATTTAATTTTTTAATATCTTGGACCCTCTGCTGTGAATACTTACTCTTTTTCTGCAGCTATCATAACCACCCTAGTTCAGGCCCTCATTGTCTTAGCTCTATATATTGTAGTTGCTTTGTATACTTTGTATTCCATCCAAAGATGGCAGCAAAATTAATCTTTTTTTTTTTTAAATTAATCTTTTAAAATGCAAATTTTATACCATTACTTTGTGCTAAACAATTTGTAGTACTTCCTACTGTTTACTAGAAATGATTTTAAATGTGTATTATAGCCTTATGAAAAGGGCCCTTCTATATATTCAGTCTCCTCTTTAACATACACTACTATTCATGTTAAGTTTTCTATACCTCCCTTCTAAGATCACTGTTCATTTATTCATCGAGTTATAGCCACCATTCATCTTATTCTTGTGTCATTGATAATTATTGTGTTGCCCACTTTTTGTTAGTGCTTTATACTCAAGCCTTTCTTCACAATTTCTCCTTTCTATGAACTCCTAGTATCATGGGTCTGGGGTACATGCTCAGTCACTTCAGTCATGTCTGACTCTTTGCACCCTATGGACTGTAGCCCACCAGGCTCCTCTCTCCATGGGATTCTCCGGGCAAGAATACTGGAGTGGGTTAACATGCCCTCCTCCTGGGGATCTTCCCTACCCAGAGATCGAACCTGTGTCTCCTGCATTGCAGGCAGATTCTTTACCCACTGAGTCACCTGGGAAGCACCCTAGTATCATAGATATTTCTTTTGAAGTACAAAAAAAATTTTTTTATTAGAATGTTGTTTCTAACCCTCTTTGTTTTTGTGTGGGTTTTTGCTTTTATTTTTGTTTTTATTAGAAGACACTCCAGCTCAGCCCCAAATTATTGTGGTGCCAGTTCCAGTACCAGTGTTTGTACCTGTACCTCTTCATCTTTATACTCAGTATGCACCAGTCCCATTTGGAATTCCAGTTCCAGTGAGTAATCATTGAGAGGTTAAGGCTAATCTAGTGCACGTTTTTCTCAATTAAGATTTAGCAGCTCCATAAAAACTTCTCACTTGTTGGTAAAATATACCTGACTCATGTTGGATATCATCATATTACTTTAATTACTTGAACATGGAATATATAAAGGACAGCTCCTGATTGTATCCTGCCTTCTCAGATAAGATTATGATTGATAATGTGGTTATTTATGTTAGCTGTTATCACTAAGCCAAGTGAAGTGTGCATCAGAACTCCGTGCTGTCTTTATAATTTATTGTACTACTTTTTTTTTTCAAATAAAAAGTAAACAATAAAAAAACTTTACTTCAAAAAAGAATAAAATAAAATAAAATATTTTAAACACAATAAGGCCACTAACATAGAAAAAGATTGGAAATGGTGTGTGTTAGAATCTTATATTCTAGCATGGCTGAAAAGAGGAGTACTGTGATTTCCAGGATTCTCACTTTTTATGAAAGAAAAATGTATTCATTTTTTATCAGAAAATACATATTTTCTTGGTACTGAATTCTTACGAGAAACACTTGTGTGAAAATATTAAACAAGAAATATAATCAAAAATAAAAATGAATTGCTTAATTATTCTTTTAAAGGATTCAGAGATACTTTTTTTGAGTGTCTGAAAAGCACTTACTGAGTTTTTATTTAAGAGACTGTAGTCTTATAAAAACAAACTAGCAAGGCTGTTTTAATTGTTGGCCATAGAATATCTTGGATTTGTTTATTATTTTTGTATTTAAATGATCTCACAAGTAATAGTTTTGATGATAGACCATTTCCCGAGAAACTCTTTAGTCTGTCCTTGGTCTTTCAGATGCCTGTCCCTATGCTTATTCCATCCTCAATGGGTAACGAAGATAAAGTCACTGAGAGTATTGAGGACATTAAGGAAAAGCTTCCCTCACATCCTTTTGAAGCTGATCTCCTTGAAATGGCAGAAATGATTGCAGAAGATGAGGAGAAGGAGAAGACTCTATCTCAGGGAGGTTGGTATAATTTTAAAGGAAATAAAAAAGAAAAGCACATCTGCAGACTTTCAGGTCAATGAAAGTGCAAGAGTAATTTTAAGTATTAGCCAGTCAGG
This sequence comes from Bos grunniens, assembly GCF_055505025.1. Lineage (NCBI taxonomy): Eukaryota > Metazoa > Chordata > Mammalia > Artiodactyla > Bovidae > Bos > Bos grunniens. The sequence goes on from NC_141167.1 coordinate 11,022,725, forward strand.
AAGTTTCTAAAAGCTTTTGCTGTTATTCAGCCACTAAGTCTAAAAGCTTTACTTGTGTTTAAATACCAAGTCTGTGGGCTTGTTAAACTTGTTAACTCTGAAACTCTGTGCAGTTTAGGAAAAAAACTAAGTTTTGATATAATTTCTGGTTCTTAATGTTTCCAGAAAAATAACATACAAATCCCTGTTTCATGATCATATTTTTTTTTAATACTTGTTGTCAAAGCCTGTGTGCTCAGTTGTTTAGTTGTGTCTGACTCTTTGCAACCCCATGGACTATAGCCCACCAGGCTCCTCTGTCCATGGGATTTCCCAGGAAAGAATACTAGAGTGGGTTGCCATTTCCATTTCCTTCTCCATTTATTTGTATTTTGTTTATTATTTTTGTATTTAAATGATCTCACAAGTAATAGTTTTAATGATAGACTTATTTCCCGAGAAAGTGAACCCGGGTCTCTTGCATTGAAGGCAGATTCTTTAGTGACTGAGCCACTGGGGAAGCCCCTGGTCCCCAAATAAAAATTCCTGTTGTATAATAATCAGCTTGTTGGTAGAAGGTCAATAAAATTTTAGGATGGAAAAACATTTAGTTCAAAATAGCCTATAGATAAATCCCATTTATGAGTGTATAATAATGATAATAACAGTAGTTAAGATTTATGTCCTTGCTGTACGCTAGGCATTGTCCTAAATGCACTTGTATACGTCACCTCATTTAATCTTTACAACTACTCCTTGAGGGAAGTATTGTTTACTTTAGATTCTTCTTTTGGAAAATAGGCTAGCCATGGTTATACCATCAGGACATAATGAAACCAGAAGTTGAATCCAGGTCCGTCTCACTTCAAAGAAAGGATTTTGACTAGAACTCAGTAGTATGTATTCCAGAATGGTTTCCAGCCTTAATTACCACCTTCTTGATTTATGGATGAAAGAAGAGATATAATCATAAGAAAAGATAGAGGAAACAGTGTTTAAGGTAGTTGAAATGTACAGGTGAATTTTTGTAAAAGCAAAAAAAGCAGAGACATTACTTTGCCAACAAAGGTCCATCTAGTTAAGTCTATGGTTTTTCCAGTAGTCACGTAGGGATGTGAGAGTTGGACTGTAAAGAAAGCTGAGTGCCGAAGAATTGATGCTTTTGAACTGTGGTGTTGGAGAAGACTCTTGAGAGTCCCTTGGACTGCAAGGAGATCCAGCCAGTCCATCCTAAAGGAGATCAGTCCTGAGTGTTCATTGGAAAGACTGATGTTGGAGGCTGAAACTCCAATACTTTGGCCAGCTGACTCATTTGAAAAGACCCTGATGCTGGGAAAGATTGAAGATGGGAGGAGAAGGGGACAGAGGATGAGATGGTTGCGTGGCATCACCGACTCAATGGAAATGAGTATGAGTAAACCCTGGGAGTTAGTGATGGACAGGGAGGCCTGGCGTGCGCTGGTCCGTGGAGTCACGAAGAGTCAGACATGACTGAGCGAATGAACTGAACTTTCACATATCATTGATGACCCAACAAATTATTCTTTTCTGACAACTTTTTTCCCATGATGGCTTTTAGAAAGCTAGCCACTGGGTTCTGATTTTGTATAATACATTCTAGAGATTTTCTGAACAGTTTAGCATTTGAAAAAGCTACTGTCAACTTTTCAGTTGTGTTGCCACTGTATTTTTAAATTATATATACTTTGAGAGATGGATAAAAAGCTTTTTGTCATTATCGCAAAGTTTCTGGTCTCATTTTGCTCTTTGGTGTATAATCTGATAGTTGTGACCCATTTATATATGGATGTTAATATCTTAGAATATTGCTCCTGTGCTTGGTCTTCTAATATCTGATACTTATTTTGGAAGTTCAGGCAATTTCTAATGATAAACCTCATTTTAACTTGTCTTCTCTATTCGCATTAATAGTCAGCATTTATCAGATATTTCTTCTATACAAATATTGTGAGTTTGCCTTAACTTGCAGTGGAGTCAAACAGAAAAACTTTAAGCTTCAAGCCAGTTTTAATCATCATAGTGTAAGTAAAATCAAATGGTCTAGAAATATAACAGTGGGAAAAATTAATTCCAACTGAAAGGATCTGGCTCATTTATCTTTGATTTCAGGGAAGAGAGACAGTTTTCCTTGGTTTTTAAAAAAATCTGATTTTTTAATACTCTGAATCTTTAAACTTTTTACATTTATTTTTTAATATATGTATTTTATGGACATTTAGTTGACTTACAGTGTTTCAGGTACATAGCAAGGTGATTCAGTTATACATATACAGATATAATATTTTTGAAATTATTATCCATTATAGATTATTACAAGATGTTGATTATAGTTTCCTGTGTATAGTTTGCTGTTCTATACAGTAAAACTTTTCTTGTTGCATATCTATTTTTTTAGTTAGAAATCTAGCATTCTATTCATTCTAAGTCAAACAAGTGGTATTAAAATGTCATAAATTTTTTAGTTAGGCAAAAATTCCTAAGTTTTCTGAAATGTATATATTGTACATATTATTTATATATTTATTTATTTATATATATTTATATATTTATGGACTGAGGTTTGTGACATTGTACAGGAGACAGGGATCAAGACCATCCCCATGGAAAAGAAATGCAAAAAAGCAAAATGGCTGTCTGAGGAGGCCTTAACAAATAGCTGTGAAAAGAAGAGAAGCGAAAAGCAAAGGAGAAAAGGAAAGATACAAGCATCTGAATGCAGAGTTCCAAAGAATAGCAAGAAGAGATAAGAAAGCCTTCCTCAGCGATCAATGCAAAGAAATAGAGGAAAACAACAAAATGGGAAAGATCTCTTGAAGAGATCTCTTCAAGAAAATTAGAGATACCAAGGGAACATTTCATGCAAAGATGGGCTCGATAAAGGACAGAAATGGTATGGACCTAACAGAAGCAGAAGATATTAAGAGGTGGCAAGAAGACACAGAAGAACTGTACAAAAAAGATCTTCATGACCCAGATAATCACGATGGTGTGATCACTCACCTAGAGCCAGACATCCTGGAATGTGAAGTCAAGTGGGCCTTAGAAAGCATCACTACAAACAAAGCTAGTGGAGTTGATGGAATTCCAGTTGAGCTATTTCAAATCCTGAAAGATGATGCTGTGAAAGTGCTGCACTCAATTTGCCAGCAAATGTGGAAAACTCAGCAGTGGCCACAGGACTGGAAAAGGTCAGTTTTCATTCCAATCCCTAAGAAAGGCAATGCCAAAGAATGCTCAAACTACCGCACAATTGCACTCATCTCACACGCTAGTAAAGTAATGCTCAACATTCTCCAAGCCACGCTTCAGCTATATGCAAATCATGAACTTCCTGATGTTCAAGCTGGTTTTAGAAAAGGCAGAGGAACCAGAGATCAAATTGCCAACATCCTCTGGATCATCGAAAAGGCAAGAGAGTTCCAGAAAAACATCTATTTCTGCTTTATTGACTGTGCCAAAGCCTTTGACCGTGAGGATCATGATAAACTGTGGAAAATTCTTCAAGAGATGGGAAACCAGACCACCTGACCTGCCTCTTGAAAAATTTGTATGCAGGTCAGGAAGCAACAGTTAGAACTGGACATGGAACATCAGACTCGTTCCAAATAGGAAAAGGAATACATCAAGGCTGTATATTGTCACCCTCCTTATTTAACTTATATGTAAGTACATCATGAGAAGTGCTAGGCTGGAAGAAGCACAAGCTGGAATCAAGATCACCGGGAGAAGTATCAATAACCTCAGATATGCAGATGACACCACCCTTATGGCAGAAAGTGAAGAGGAACTAAAAAGCCTCTTGATGAAAGTGAAAGAGGAGAGTGAAAAAGTTGGCTTAAAGCTCAAGAATCAGAAAATGAAGATCATGGCATCTGGTCCCATTACTTCATGGGAAATAGATGGGGAAATAGTGGAAACAGTGTCAGACTCCACTTTTTTGGGCTCCCAAATCACTGCAGATGGTGACTGCAGCCATGAAATTAAAAGACGCTTACTCCTTGGAAGAAAAGTTATGACCAACCTAGATAGCGTGTTGAAAAGCAGAGACATTACTTTGCCAACAAAGGTCCGTCTAGTCAAGGCTATGGTTTTTCCAGTGGTCATGTATGGATGTGAGAGTTGGACTGTGAAGAAAGCTGAGGGCCGAAGAATTGATGCTTTTGAACTGTGGTACTGGAGAAGACTCTTGAGAGTCCCTTGGACTGCAAGAAGATCCAGCCAGTCCATTCTGAAGGAGATCAGCCCTGGGATTTCTTTGGAAGGAGTGATGTTAAAGCTGAAACTCCAGTACTGTGGCCACCTCATGAGAAGAGTTGACTCATTGGAAAAGAGTCTGATGCTGGGAGGGACTGGGGGCAGGAGGAGAAGGGGACGACAGAGGATGAGATGGCTGGATGGCATCACTGACTCGATGGACATGAGTCTGAGTGAACTCCAGGAGTTGGTGATGGACAGGGAGGCGTGGCGTGCTGCGATTCATGGGGTCGCAAAGAGTAAGACACGACTGAGCAACTGAACTGAACTGAACTGATACAAAAGCTTTTCTACTACACTTGATAAGGACTTGAGAAAGAACACCCAAAAAAAAAAAAAAAAACAGAAGAGGTGGAGAAATTGGAAAACATAAACTAAATGAAATGGGAGCACTGAATATGAAATAGAAAAAGTGAAACAAACTAGATAAAAGTTAAAAAGACATCGCTGTACCAACAAAGGTCCATATAGAGCTATGGTTTTTCCATTAGTCATGTATAGATGTGAGAACTGGACAATAAAAAAGGTTTTTCCAGTAGTCATGTATAGAAAAGGCTGAGCACTGAAGAATTGAATTTGTACTGTGGTCCTGGTGAAGACTCTTGAGAGTCCATTGGACTGCATGGAGATCAAACCAATCAATCCTAAAATAAATCAACCCTGAATGTTCATTGGAAGGACTTGATGCTGAAGTGCCAGTGCTGTGGCCACCTGATGTGAAGAGCTGACTCATTGGAAAAGACCCTGATGCTGGAAAAGATTGAAAGCAGGGGAAGGGGACCACAGAGGATGAGATGGTTGGATGGCATCACTGACTCAATGGACATGAGTTTGATCAAGCACCAGGAGATGGTGAAGGACAGGGAAGCCTGGCATGCTGTAGTTCATGGGATCACAAAGAGTTGGACACAACTGCGGAACTGAACATCAACAACAAAAGTTATAGTCCAGTTGTTTTTAAACATCGCTGCTCATTAGAAATATATCTGTAGCTCTGGAGGGGAAAAAAGCATACCTGTACATTTGTATTTTTCAAAAAATTCCAAGATAGTGGACTTCCTTGGTGGTCCAGTGCCCAAGACTCTGTGCTTCCGATGCAGGGGGCCTGGGTTCAATCCCTGGTCAGGGAATTAGATCCCACATGCCACAACTCAGAGTTCCCATGCCACAACTTAAGATCTTCCTTTGCTGCAAGAGAAGACTGAAGATCTACATGCTGCAATTAAAACCTGGTGCAGCCAAATAAATAAATATTTTAAAATCCAAGATAATTCTGATAAGCATCTGGATTTTCAAAAGTGTTTACAGGTTTTTGTATTAAATGGTAGTTTTGGTGATACAGAGTTCTATCATTTTTCTGTTGACCAATCATGATACAGTGGTATTAAGTGAGTAATAGTTACATAATCACAATAGTGAAAGATGTTTATCAGTTTTCACAATCAATATCCAGACAAAAAAATAAAACGTAATTACAATTGCAAACCATAATGGGAACATGATTAACCTAACAGTATGAAATAATTACATACAGTTTGGGGCATCAAGCAGAGTGATGTAGTAAGTGGAAATGCAAACACGCACATATTTTCTTCCATCCAGCCAGTCTGTTTTTTGGTTGGTGCATTTGATCCTGTTACCATTTTCTTAATTATTTGGGGTTTATTTTCTGTAGATCTTTGCCTTCTCTTGTGTTTCCTGTCTGGAGAAGTTCCTTTAGCATTTGTTGTAAAGCTGGTTTGATGGTGCTGAATTCTCTTTAACTTTTGCTTGTCTGGAAAGCTTTTGATTTCTCCATCAAATCTGAAAGGAAAGTCTTGCTGGATAGAGTTTCCTTGCTTATGGGTTCTTCCCTTTTATCACTTTAGATATACCATGCCATTTCCTTCTGGCTTGTAGAGTTTTTGTTGAGAAATCAGCTGATAGCCTGATGGGAGTTCCCTTGTATGTTATTTGTTGTTTTTCCCTTGTTGTTTTTAATGTTTATCTTTGTCTTTAATTTTTGTCAGTTTTGAGTATTGTGTGTCTCGGTGTATTCCTCCTTGGGTTTATCCTGTCTGGAACTCTCTGTGCTTCTTGAACTTGGATGACTATTTCTTTTCCCTATTAAGGAAGTTTTCATCTATTATTTCTTAATATTTTCTCAGATCCTGTCTCTGTCTCTTCTCCTTCTGATACCCTTCTAATGCAGATGTTGGTGTGTTTAATGTTGTCACAGAGATCTCCTTGGCTGTCCTCATTTCTTTTCATTCTTTTTTCTATATTCTGTTCTACAGCAGTAATTTCCACCATTCTGTCCTCTAGGTCATTATCTGTTCTCTGCCTCAGTTATTCTGCTATTGATTCCTTCTAGTGTATTATTCATCTCTGTTTGTTCTTTAGTTCTCCTAGGTCTTTGGTAAACATTTCTTGCATCTTCTCCATTGTCTTCCAGATATCCTGGATTAATTCTGAATTCTTTTTCTGGAAGGTTGCCTAGTTCCATTTCACTTAGTTGTTTTTCTCGGGTCTTATCTTGTCCCTTTATCTGGAACATAGCTTTCTGCTTTTTCATCTTGTTTAACTTTCTATAATGTGGTTTTTGTTTTAGCTGCTGTAGGACTGTAGTTCTTGCTTCTTCTGTCTGCCCTCTGATGGAGGAGGCTAAGAGGCTTATGTAAACTTCCTGATGTAAGGGATTGGTGGTGGGAAAAACTGGGTTTTGCTCTGGTGGGCAAGGCCTTGGTCAGTAAAGCTTTAGTCAGATTATCTGCTGATGGGTGGGGTTGTGCTTCCTCTTTGGTAGTTGTTGGGCCAGAGGTGACCCAACCCTGGGTTCCACAGGCTGTATGGTAAGGTTAATGGTGACCTCTAAAGGGGCTATGCCAAAGGGGACCTTCCTGGACTGCTGCAGCCAGTGCCCCTGTACCTTTGGTGAGCCCCTGCTGACCCATCCCTCCATAGGAGACCCTCCAACACTAGCAGGTAGGTTTTGATTCAGTCTCCTGTGAGGTCACTGCTCCTTCCCTCTAGGTGTTGGTATGTGCAAGACTTTGCTTGTGCCCTCCAAGACTGGAGGACTGTTTCCCCCAGTCCTGTGAAAGTCCTTTCATCAGATCTTGCTGGCCTTCAAGGCCAGATTCCCTGGAGATTCCCAGACCCTTTGTCAGAGCTCCAGGCTGGGAAGCCTGATGTGGGGTTCAGCACCTTCACAGCAGTGGGAGGTTCAGCAGTGGGTGCTTCACAGCAGTACTTCTTTTGGTACTGTTATTCTGCAGTTGTGGGTCATGCACCTGACAGGTATGGGATTTGATTTTATTGTGATTGCGCCACTCCTTCTCACTGCAGCTTCTTTGTCTTTGGATGTGGCTTATCTTTTTATGGTGCGTCCCTGTGTCCTGTCAATTATTCAACAGGTAGTTGCAATTTTGGTGCTGTCATAGGAGGAGATGAGCATGCTTCCTTCACCATCTTGAACTGAAAGTCCTAAACTCTTTACTTTTAAAGTACTTCTACAGGGACTTCCCTGGTGGTCCAGTGGTTAAGACTCTGTTTCCACTGAAGAGAACACAGGTTTGATTCTTGGTTGGGGAACTGAGATCCTGTATGCTGTGTGGTGCAACCAAAAGAAAAAAAAAAATAGTAATAATAAGGTAGTTTATAATTGATAGAACTTTGTTCTGTTTAGTTTCATGTGCTTATTACTAATGTATTTATATTCTGTTTTCCATTTCACGGTACATCTTTTTTTTCAGGGGGGAAAGCAATGTAGAACAGATTTTCGAACCTATGAGTAAATAAAAATTGTGTGTGTTTGTTATTAAAAAAAGAAATTTCATAGTCAGAACACTCGATGACATAAAGCAAGATCCTCTATGACCCACCTCCTAGAGTAACGGAAATAAAAACAAAAGTAAACAAGTGGGACCTGATTAAACTTAAAAGCTTTTGCAAAGCAAAGGAAACTATAAGTAAGGTGAAAAGACAACCCTCAGAATGGGAGAAAATAATAGCAAGTGAAACAACTGACAAAGGATAATTTCCAAAATATACAAGCAGCTCATACAGAAAAACAAACAACCCAATTAAAAAGTGGGAAAAAGACTTAAAAAGACATTTCTCCAGAGAAGACATACAGATGGCTAACAAACACATGAAAAGATGCTCAACATCACTCATTATTGGAGAAATGCAAATCAGAACTACAATGAGATATCATCTCACACTAGTCACAATGGCCATCATCAAAAAGTCTACAAACAATAAATGCTGGAGAGGGTGTGGAGAAGAGGGAAGACTCTTCACTGTTGGTGGGAATGTAAATTGATACAGCCACTATGGAAGACTGTATGGAGACTCCTTAAAAAACTAGGAATAAAACTACCATATGACCGAGCAGTCCCACTCCTAGGCATAGACCCTGAGGAAACCAAAATTGAAAAAGACAAATGTGTCCCATTGTTCATTGCAGCACTATTTACAATAGCTAGAACATGGAAGCAACATAGATGTCCATCGACAGATGACTGGATAAAGATGTTGAGGTACATATACATAATGGAATATTACTCAGCCATAAAAAGGAATGCATTTGAGTCAGTTCTGATGAGGTGGATGAACCTAGAACCTATTATACAGAGTGAAGTGAGTCAGAATGAAAAGGATAAATATTGTATTCTAACGCATTTATACGGAATCTGAAAGAAGGGTACTGAAGAATTTAATTTACAGGGCTGCAATGGAGAAACAGACATAGAAAACAGACTTATGGACATGGGGAGAGGGGAGGAGAGGGTGAGATGTATGGAAAGAGTAACATGGAAACTTACATTGCCATATGTAAAATAGATAGCCAATGGGAATTTGCTCTATGGCTCAGGAAACTCAAACAGAAGTTTTGTATCAATCTAGAGGGGTAGGATGGGGCGGGAAATGGGAGGGAGGTTCGAAAAGGAGGGGAAATACGTTTACCTATGCCTGATTCATGTTGAGGTTTGACAGAAAACAAATTCTGTAAAGCAATTATCCTTCAATAAAATTTTTAAAAATATTTTAAAAAGTAAAAGAAAAAAAAAATTTCAGATAGCATAGAATCCAAAATAAACATCTCTTGGCTTGACTTTTTTCATACTGCTATTTGGAAATATAACCACTGTTACCCAGTTGTAATTTAACTATTTATCGCTAGTGCTTAATTTTTATTAATGAGTTATTCTGTATATGCAGGGTATTTTGCAGTCATTTCATTTGAGATGCAGTTTGTTCACATGTACATATAAATTGACAGTATGTGCTTTTCTTTTTCTTTAGAATCCCAAACTTCTGAACAGGAACTCTTTTTAGACACCAAGATATTTGAAAAAGGTTTGTAATTGTAAATACATTATGAAACTTAGAAATATTGTATCTTTGTTAGTGATACAAACCCATGAAGTATTAGCAACCTTGGATTTAATATTTATAATTTAAGCTGTTTGTAAGGGGCATCAGAGAACTGTGAATTTGTGGTAATTTATAAAGAGACTGATAAAAGGTACCTCAGATACTGGTTTTAGAGATTAATTGAACTTATGTACTAAAGTGTATACCAAGAATATAAATCCGTTTCTGTGATCCTGGTGAACAAGTTGCTTCATTCTTAAGGGTAACTACAGAATTGTCCAGCAACTATACCTGACTTTTTGTTATTTAGGATTTCAGGGAGATGTATGAGCATATCAGGAGTCTTATTTCATTTTGAAGGCTTGTTTGTTTTTTATTATTTCAGACCAAGGAAGTACTTACAGTGGTGATCTTGAATCAGAGGCAGTATCTACTCCACATAGCTGGGAGGAAGAATTAAATCATTATGCCTTAAAGTCAAATACTGTGCAAGAGGCTGATTTAGAAGTGAAACAGTTCTCAAAAGGGGAAACTGAACAGGATCTGGAAGCAGATTTCCCCTCAGGTTTGTTCAGTGTAACCTGACTGCTGAAAGTCCTTTTTTAGAAGATAGGTACAACTCTGAATCGACATTTTGAAGCAGTTATGATGCGTGATTACTATCTAAAGGCACAGATGGTCCCTGACTTCAAAGGTATTGATTCATACCATCTTCTTCTTTACAAAAGTTTGGTTTGTTTTTGTTGTTATTGTTAACTTTCCCACAGTAATCATATAGGGGATCTTCTTGATTGTTAATAAAGTTTTTATTCATGCTGTATCTCCTCTGTTTCCTCAAGTATATAAGTAAAATCTGTATTTTATCAAAACAAAATAATATAGTGATGATTACCTGGTATTTCCTCCTCCAGTCTGAGACTTTATTTAACTGTGAGTTATTTATCTCACATTATGCTTTCTCCTGGTTGTCACAGAATCCTTTGACCCATTAAACAAAGGACAGGGAATCCAGGTACGTTCCCGAACGAGAAGACGACACAGAGACGGCTTCCCTCAGCCCAGACGAAGAGTAAGCAGTAGCTTAATTTTTCTAGCATTTTGTTTTATTATTTCCCAGTCTTGAATTTTCATGTTTTTGCTTTTTGAAGTAAAAAACCATATCTTTTATTTTACATTTCTTTAAGAGGGACTTTTTCCACAATTGAAGGATTTTTCTGTTTTGTTTTTTATAATCCTTGTTATAGACTTTCCTCTTTTTTTAAAGTCTCTAAATTTAGCTTTTAAATATAATAATGAGGTTTCCTGTTTTATTTAGTACAGTTATAATAGTGAGGTACACAAAGACGTTTTCATGGTGACTGGGGTTTCTCATACTAAAATTTAAACAATAATAGCCTTTTAAAAAAAATCTCCATTGAGTTGTAATTACATTTAAAAATTCATAAATTTTAAGTGTACAGTTTGATGACCTTTGATAAATGTATACAGTACGTATACATTTGATAAATGTATACAGTACCTCCACAATCACAGTACTTCCCTTGTGAAAAAATTTGCCTTGTTACCATTTCCAGTCAGTCTTCATCTCCAGCTCCTGACAGCCACTGACTGACCTGCTTTGTGGACGGGTGTAAAATGGTACTGCTTTCCCTTTTCTAAAATTCATATAAGTGCAATCATATAATTTGTACTCTTCTGTATCTGGGTTCTTTCAGTTAGCATAATGTTTTTGAGAGTTATCCATATTGTTTCATGTATCACTAGTTCATTCCTTTTTATTTCTGAGTATTTCATTTTATGGATGAACTACTGTTTATATAATTGTTTAATAGCTACTGGAAATTTGGATTATTTCCGATTTGGGTGTTTTTAAATAAAGCTGCTGTGAACATTCTAATATAAACATCTTTGTGAAGAATATATGTTTTTCATTTGGGGAAAAATATCCAGGGATGGAATTGTGGGGTCTGTTGTGTATTTTTAACTTTGTAAGAAAGCTGACAAAGTGTGTTCCAAAGTACATGTGCCATCTTGAATTCCCACCAGCAGTCTGGGAATTCTATCTGCTCCATGACTTTACTAACAATTATCAATTGTTATTGATAATAACAATTATTATCAGTTGTTATCAGTTATTATCAATTGTTATGAATTATAATCAATTATTATCACCTGGTATTATCAATTTTTAATTTTAGTTATTCTAGTAAATGTGTAGTGATATTAATTTATAGCTTTAATTTGTATTTTCCTCATGACTAATGTGTGGGCATCTTTGAAATGTATATTGCTGTTGGTGTATCTTTGATAAAGTGTGTGTTCAAAACTATTGAGCATTTGGTGGGGGTTAGGTGTCTTATGGCGGAGAAGGCAATGGCACCCCACTCCAGTACTCTTGCCTGGAAAATCCCATGGTAGGCTGCAGTCCATGGGGTCGCTAGGAGTCGGACACGACTGAGCGACTTCACTGTTCGTGCCAGTGTTCGTGCCAGGAGAATCCCAGGGACAGGGACAGGGAAGCCTGGTGGACTGCCATCTATGGGGTCGCACAGAGTTGGCCACGACTGAAGCAACTCAGCAGCAGCAGCAGCAGCAGGTGTCTTATGGAGTTGTGTTTTTTTTTTAATGGATATAATTCTTGTATCAAATATGATTTGCTCCTATTCTGTGACTTTTTCATTTCTTAACAGTGAAAAACAACTTTTTCCCCCATTTCCATGGTTCATTTTATTTTTCTTCCAGTTTTACTAAAACATATTCGACATCCAGCACTGTATAAGTTTAAGGTATATAGCATAATGATTTGACTGACTTACATTTCATGAAATGAATAGAACAATAAGATGGTAAACACACATCATTTCATATAGATAAAGAATTAAAGACTTTTTTAAAAAAAGTTTTTTCCTTATTATGAGAATTCTTAGGGTTTACTCCTAACAACTTTCATATGTAATATAGAGAAGTGTTCATTATATGTATCATGATGCACATTATATCCGTAGTACTTCCTTACCTAAAATTGGAAATTTGTGCCTTTTGACTGCCTTCATCCAATTCCTCCTGCCTCTCCCTTGTGCCTCTGGTAACCACAAATCTGATCTCTTTTTCTAAGAATTTGTTTGGTTTTGAAATATAATAGACCCATAACATTATGTTCTTGGAGTACAACGTAGTGATTGGACATTTCTACATATTTCAAAATGTTCACTAGGGTAAGTCTAGTTACAGTATGTCAACATACAAAGATATTACATAATTATTGTGTGACTGTATTCCCCACACTGTGCATTTCATAACATGACCATGACTCATTTGCTTTGTGACTGAAGTTTGTACTTCTTAATCTCCCTCACCTGTGTCTCTCATCTCTCCATCACCCTCCCCTCTGATAACCCCATGTTTATTCTCTGTATGTTTGATTCTGTTTCTGTTTTATTGTATTTGTTCGTTTGTCCTATTTTTTAGATTGCAGATATAAGTGAAATAATATAGTATTAACATTCTATCCAGTTTTTTTCTCTTACCTTAATATTCTCTAGGTCCATTTGTGCTGTCCCAAATGGCAAGATTTCATTCTTTTTTTGTAATTGATTAATAATTCCATTGCATGTAACTGTGTGTGTGTGTGTGTGTGTGTATACACACCACATCTTCTTTATCTATTCATGTAGGACACTTGGCTCTTTCCATGTTTTGGCTGTTGTTGGTAATGTTGCAGTGGATATAGGGGTGCATATATATCTTTTTGAACTTGTGTTTTTGTTTTCTTTGGGTAGAAAATACTGAGAAGTGGAATTTCTGGATCATATGATAGTCCTATTAATATTTTTAATTTTAGAGAAAGCTCCATGCTACTTTCCCCGATGGTGGTACCAATTTACATTCCCATCAAGAGTGCACAAGGGTTCCTCTTTTTACACATCTTCATCAACACTTGTTCTTTATTGTCCCTTTCATGACAGTCATTCTGAAAGGTGTGAAGCGGTATCTCGCATTGGTTTTGACTTGTATTTTCCTGATAATTAGTGATGTGGAGGATCTTTCCAAATGTCTGTTGGCAGTCTGTTTGGAAAAGAGTCTGTTCAGCTCCCGTGCCCATTTTTTAATTGCATTTTTTTTCTTTTTATGAGTTCTCTAAGTTCTTTTTATATTTTGTATTTTAACTCCTTTCCAGATAGGTACTTGGCAAGTATCCTCTCCTGTTCAGTAGGGTGCCTTTTCATTTTGTTGAGTTTCCTTTGATATGCAAAATCTTTTTTATTTGATGAGGCCCCACTTGTTTATTTATTTTTGTTTTGTTTTACTTTGCTTTTGCTTATTTTGTCTGTACCTGAGGAGACAGATCTAGAAAAATATTACTAAAACCGATCCTAGAATTTCCTGCCTGTGTTTTCTTCTAGGAGTTTCATGGTTTCAGGTCTTACATCTTTAATCCATTTTGAGTTTAATTTTGTATATGGTGTGAGAAAGTAGTTCAGTTTCATTTTTTTCCATGCAGCTCTCCAGTTTTCCTAATACCTTTTACTGAAGGATCAGTCTTTTCTCCATTATATTTTCTTGCCTCTTTTGTCATAGATTAATTGACCATTTGTTTTAGTTCTGTGGAACATGCCATTGGTATTTTGAATTGTTTGCATTGAATCTGTCGTTTGCTGTGGGTAGTATCATTATTTTTACAATATTCTAATTCATGAGGATGATATATTTTTCCATTTATTTGTTTAACCTTCAGTTTCCTTCATCATCTTACAGTTTTCTGAGTCAGGTCTTTTGCCTTCTTTATTAGATTTATTCCTAGATATTTTATGCTTTTTGATGCAGTTGTCAGTGGGATTGTTTTTAAAATTTCCCTGACAGTTTGTTGTTAGTGTATAGAAATGCAGATTTTATATCAGGCAACTTTACTGAGTTCATTGGTGACTTCTCATAGCTTTTTGGTGGTGTGTTTAGGATTTTCTATGTACAGTGTTGTGTTATCTGCAAGCACTGACAGCTTTTCTTCTTCCTTTCCAATTTGGATTATTCTGTTTAGATTATCTTAATTTCTCCCAACAGTATTTTGTATGTTTCGTTGTACAAGTCTTACACTTTGTTAAATTATATCTAGTAAATATTTTAATATATTTTTGATCCTGTTGTGGGTAGCATTGTTTTTAAATTTCCTTGTCTAGTGTTCTTCACTCACATATAGAAATAGAGATGGTTTTGTATATTGACTTTATATGTGGCAGTTTTGCTCAACTAAAATCTGTGGGATTTTCTACCTACACAGTTGTATTATCTGTGAAGTAAGAAAGTTTAAAAATTTTTCCTTTATAATCTCAGGGTATTTTCTTCTTTTTTTTAAAAAAATTATTATTTGTTATTTTACTTTTTTTTTTGACCATGCCATGTGGCATGTTGGATCATAGTTCCCCAAACAGGGATTGAGTCTATACCACCTGCAGTGGAAGCAAGAGTCTTAACCATTGGACCACCAGGAAGCCCCTCTTTCTTTTTTTGATTTATTGCATTAACTGGGATCAATGTTTAATATGAGTGCAGACTTTCATGACTCTTCCCAATTTTAACGAGTTCAGCCTTACAATGTTAAATACAATGTTAGCTGTATACTTCCTGTTGTTGTTGTTCAGTTGCTCAGTCATGTCTGATTCATTTCAACTTTATGGACTGCAGCACACCAGGCTTCCCTGTCCTTCATCATCAGAGTTTGCTCAAACTCATGTCCATTGAGTTGGTGATGCCATCCAACCATCTCATCCTCTGTTGTCCGCTTCTCCTGCTGCCTTCAGTCTTTCCCAGCATCAGTTTTTTTAAATGAGTCAGCTCTTCACATCAGATAGCCAGAGTAACTAGAGCTTCAGCATCAGTCCTTCCAGTGAATATTCACTGGATTGATTTCCTTTAGGGTTGATTTCCTTTAGGATTGATTGGTTTACTCTCCTTGCTGTTCAAAGAACTCTCAAGAGTCTTATCCAGCACCACAGTTTGAAGGCATCAGTTCTTTGGCACTCAGCCATTTTTATTGCCCAGCTCTCACATCCATACATGACCACTAAAAAAATCACAGCTTTGACTAGACGGACCTTTGTAGGCAAAGTAATGTCTCTGCTTTTTAATATGCTATCTAGGTGATCATAGCTTTTCTCCCAAGGAGCAAACATCTTTTAATTTCATGGCTGCAGTCACAGTCCACGGTGATTTTGGTGCCCAAGAAAATAAAGTCTATCACTGTTTCCTTTGTTTCCCCATCTGTTTACCATGAAGTGATGGGACCAGATACCACGATCTTAGTTTTTGAATGTTGAGATTTAAGCCAGCTTTTTCACTCTCCTCTTTCACCTTTATCAAGAGGCTCTTTAATTCCTCTTTGCCTTCTGCCATAAGGGGGGTGTCATCTGCATATCTGAAATTATTGATATTTCTCTCCACAAGCTTGATTGTAGCTTGCCCTTCATCCAGGCCAGCATTCTGCATATAAGTTGAATAAGCAGGGTGACAGTATACAGCTTTGACATGCTCCTTTCCCAGTTTGGAACCAGTCCATTGTTCTATGTCTGGTTCACTGTTGCTTCTTGACCTCGATACAGGTTTCTTGTAGATGACAGTCTTTCTCATAGATGACCTCTATCAAGCTCAGGAAGTTTTCTTCTGATTTACTCAGCTTTTGTGATTGTGTTTTGAACTTTGTCAGGTGATCTCTTGAGATGATCATCTGATTTTTCTTTTGTAAGTCTTTTTAAATGGTGAAATACATTGATTTTTTTTCAGTGATAACTTTGCTTTATAGGATGAACACTACTCTCTTTTGATGTTTTTATATTTATGTATATTGCTGAATTGAGTTTGCTGGTATAAGTTTTTAAGTATGTCAGTTTAAAAGATCTATTGATGTGTCAGTCAGTCATTTCAGTCGCTCAGTTGTGTCCAGCTCTTTGCGACCCTGTGAATCGCAGCACACCAGGCCTCCCTGTCCAGCACCAACTTCCAGAGTTTACCCAAACTCATGTTCATCGAGTCAGTGATGCCATCCAGCCATCTCATCCTCTGTCATCCCCTTCTCCTCCTGCCCCCAATCCCTCCCACCATCAGGGTCTTTTCCAATGAGTCAACTCTTCGCATGAGGTGGCCAAAGTACTGGAGTTTCAGCTTTAGCACAGTCCTTCCAGTGAATACCCAGGACTGATCTCCTTTAGAATGGACTGGTTGGATCTCCTTGCAGTCCAAGGGACTCTCAAGAGTCTTCTCCAACACCACAGTTCAAAAGCATCAATTCTTCGGTGCTCAGCTTTCTTCACAGTCCAACTCTCACATCCATACATGACCACAGGAAAAACCATAGCCTTGACTAGACGGACCTTTGTTGGCAAAGTAGTGTCTCTGCTTTTCAATATGCTATCTAGGTTGGTCATAACTTTCCTTCCAAGGAGTAAGTGTCTTTTAATTTCATGGCTGCAGTCACCATCTGCAGTGATTTTGGAGCCCAAAAAAATAAAGTCTGATACTGTTTTCATCGTTTCCCCATCTATTTCCCATGAAGTGATGGGACCAGATGCCATGATCTTCGTTTTCTGAATGTTGAGCTTTAAGCCAACTTTTTCACTCTCCTCTTTCACTTTCATCAAGAGGCTTTTTAGTTCCTCTTCACTTTCTGCCATAAGGGTGGTGTCATCTGCATATCTGAGGTTATTGGTATTTCTCCCGGAAATCTTGGTTCCAGCTTGTGCTTCTTCCAGCCCAGCGTTTCTCATGATGTACTCTGCATAGAAGTTAAATAAGCAGGGTGACAATATACAGCCTTGATGTATTCCTTTTCCTATTTGGAACCAGTCTGTTGTTCCATGTCCAGTTCTAACTGTTGCTTGCTGACCTGCATACAGGTTTCTCAAGAGGCAGGTCAGGTGGTCTGGTGTTGATGTGTAGTTTTCTTGTAATGACTTTATCTGCCCTTGCTGGCAGGATAATAGTGATGTAAAGTGAGTTACTGTTCCTCTTCTGTTTTCTGAAATACAATTTATATAGTTACTTTTATTCTTGGGTAGACTTCAGCAGTGATGTCATCTGGGTCTGGAATTTTTTTGTGGGAAGGTTTTAAAATATAATTTGAATTCCTCTGGCTGTTTACATTATCTGTGTCTTCAACAGCAAGCTTTGTTAGTTTGTATCTTTCAAGAAATTTGTTCAGTTTTTCTAAGCTGTCTAGTTTATTGTCATAATGATGTTCACAGTTTTCTTTTGTTACCCTTTATTTTGTCTGTGGAATCAGGTGTTGATAATTTGTGTCTTTTGTCTTATCTCTATAATCATTCTGGCTAGAGATTTATCCATTTTTTTAACCTTTTAAAATTACCAGCTTTTTTGTCTTACTAATCTTTTCCTCTGTTTTTTAATTTGTTTTTGCTCTTATTTTTTTTTTACTAATTTGAGTTTTAATGTAGTCTTTATTCTAGTTTCTTAACATAGGAGCTAGCTTATTGATTTCAGACTTTCTTCTCATATAAGCATTTTAATAGATATAAATATCCTTATAAGCACTGCTTAGCATTATTACATAAATTTTGATATGTTTTGTTTTCATTTTTACTTAAATTCAAAATATTCTCTAATTGCATTTTTGATTTCTTAACATGTGTTGTTTAATTCTAACTTTTATGGATTTTTCTAATGTTATTCTGTTATTGTTTTATAGCTGAATTCCAGTGTAGTTAGGGAGTTGATTGAGGGTTGTTTTATAGCCATCTGTTCATCTATTCCATTAAATAGACCTGAATGTAATAACTGTTACTCATACCTCATACCTCATTTTGTAATTCTAGTATCTGGAAAATAGTAAATAAATACTCAAATATTATTGATTATTACAGTATTATTTTCTACACTTCAGTTTTCTCTTTTTTTTCTCCTGTGGATAGGATTAGATAACTTCTAAAACTCTTTCTAGCTATAAGAACTCTGAATCTCAGGGATGTAATACTGAGTTCCATTTTCTGTAAATTTATGCCCATTCTATGTTTACGAACCATGATTCTTAAAGATCCAAAACTAAATTTATATATATATATATATATATTATATATATATATTATATATATAAATTATATATATAATTTATAAATTATAAATTTATATAAATTTTTGGAAATTCTTACAGGGACGGAAGAAGTCTATAGTATCTGTGGAGCCCAGGAGTCTTATTCAAGGAGCCTTTCAAGGGTGCTCAGTGTCTGGGATGACATTGAAATACATGTATGGGGTAAACGCCTGGAGGAACTGGGTTCAGTGGAAAAATGCCAAGGAAGAGCAGGGGGACCTGAAGTGTGGCGGTAAATATGTGGCGTGAATTTGTGTCTTGATTTAGGGGTGGGAGGAATACGGATTAATAAATCCATAAACCTACTCAAAGGGGATGAATGCTAGGTCGGAAATCCCATAAAACTTTGATTTTGGTTTGCTTAATTTTTTTTGGATATTTATTTAAACTTCTCATTTACTTTTCTTTTCATGCAGGAGTTGAACATGCCTCATCTAGCCCGTGTTCTGACCCGTTAGGAAGTACTCAAGAGCATGCACTCTCTCAAGAATCTTCAGAGCCAGGCTGTAAAGGTAAAATACTTATCTCCTTATGATCTGAATTGCTTGTAATATCATCGTTGATTTTAAATTTATAAATGGAAATTTAAAATTCTTTAAAATTTGAAGTTTATGTTTAAAAAGCGAAATTAATCTCCACTCTCAGTTTTAAAGAACTTGTTATTAAGGGAAGGTTATTATCTTCAGATCATGAGTTTCTTATACAAATATAAGAAATTTTGTGACTTTTTCTAACACTGTGCAAGTGACTCAAATCTCTTTTTTGAGTCCTGTATCTGTAGAATAACCCGTGTGGAACCCAGTGTAACACTTCATTATTGTTGTTGTTAAGACAAGTGCCTGGGAAAGCCTTGCTGTTTCTATAGTTTCTCTCACCAAGGAGCTGTATATGACTGACCATGTTTGCAGGTTTCACATGTGGTGCCAAGAAATTTGGAACCCAATCAGCAGTTCAAATAGAGCAACACTGTGTTATTTTAGAACCCTAATCATTAGATTTCTTCTTTCCAGGATTTTGTTTTATGTTCTAAATTTTGTTTTCAGTTTGTGTTCTGCTTTTTAATTTTGTTTATATATCATTTGTATATTATTTTATGAAGTCTTTGTGGAATGAGATAGGGCAGAATGCATGAGTATGTAACTAAACTTTTCACCCATTTCCAACTGTACCTTCTCTCTGATACCTGGGTGACTGCATGTATTCTTGGCTTCACCTCAGTTTACCCTCATTGGAGCAGTTAGTTGCTGCTGTGGTCTGTGACTGACTTACTGAGTTCCCACAGATCAAGTGTAATCTCTCTGCTTCAGAGTGATGTAAAAATGCTCACGTCATGGGGGTTTACTAGGCCTTTCACTTTGCACTTTGAGCCACAACATTTTTGAGAAAGAAGGAGGAGGGGTAGTGAGAATGGAGAAGTAATATGGTGTTAGACTGCCAGGCCTAAGTAGTAGCCACACAGGATGCCTACTCATTTCTACTGCTCACTCTTCCAGATAAATACTTACTGTATTTATCTGTCATGTATCAGGCATGGTGGTACGTATTCAGGTAAAAAGGTCAAACATGGTCCTTGCCCTCATGAATGACCTGTTTAAATTTGCAAAGCCAGCTCAGGGAAGCTTGAGTGTGCCATTGGAAACGTGTAGTCTTTTCTACATGCAGAAAAGCAGGAACTGGAAAGGGTGTTTTAACTCATCCCACAGTGTGGACCAGTCTGTTACCGTAAGATCTCTAAAAATCAAATTAGATAATGCTCCTGCCTAAAACTAATTCGGGTCATATGTGCGTGTGCTCATTTGCTCTATGTCCAACTCTTTGTAACACTGTGGACTGTAGGCCACCAGTCTCCTCTGTCCGTGGAATTTTCCTGGCAAGAATACTGGAGTGAGTTGCCATTTCCTCCTCCAGAGATCTTCCTGACCCAGGAAATAAACCCATGTCTCCTGTGTCTATTGCTTTGGTGGGAGGATCCTTTACCCCTGAGACACCTGGGAAGCAATTCAATTCTTAGTTGTCTTCAAAATCTTAATATATATATATGAGGCTTACCGTGATCTGCCCTCTTTACTTTTCTCCTATATTCCTAAGTCCCCAAACCCTTTCACTTTTGTGGCTGAGCACACACTGTATTTTCCAGCATTTTCAAAAGCATGAAGTTGTTAATATGTAATCTGAAATGTACTTTATTCAAATAAATACGACTTAAAGTTAAATAGCATTCCTTTTACAGATATCTTCCGAGCCTTTAATATATTAAAACATACTGTGAATTCTTCATAGGCAGATATAATATACTGCTGTTTTCCAAATTTATCAGATCTTAGAAACCCAGTTTTATTGAGCTTTCGCAGGGTTAGTATTTTGTGGAATATACTTTGGGAAATCTTTTTATATCCTCAAGTTGAAATTCTTAATCTACGTGTTTAATTCTTCTCCACCTTTCACATCTTCTGGAATCTAACATGACTCTTCACTATTAGATGGCCTTTATTTGTTTTCATAGAATTTTACTTAAATAAGACATTTTATTTAAATGTTACATCAAATGTGCTGAATTATCTTTATTTCTTTAAAAAAGCCTTGAGATGAGTATCTGTCTTTAATCCATGTATTCACTAGTGTATACCACTATACCTGGGGCAGTGTAGTCAGTGTTTATTTAGTGAATTGAGTAATGTTATTATTTTTCTTATAAGTTAGTATTTCAGATGTTTTCTACCTTTCCACAGTCCGCTCTATCAAGCTGAAGGAAGATATTCTGTCCTGCACTTTTGCTGAGTTGAGTTTAGGCTTATGCCAGTTTATTCAAGAAGTGCGGAGACCAAATGGTGAAAAATATGATCCAGACAGTATCTTATACTTGTGCCTTGGAATTCAGCAGGTATGAAATCAGTTATGTAAACTATTGCATTTTTAATAATTCTGGTAGAACTTGTAAATTAAGCTGAGAAAGTATTGTATGTATTGTCTGTTTGGTATTGCTCCTATACTCTCTTCTTAATGAACCACTGACCCTGATTTAAAAGTCTTAGTCACGTAAAGCTTTTATAAGTTTAATTGAGACTGTTAGAGTAATAGAAATTGAAGTTGGTTCATTTTATTGCTAAATGGACAAAAAAGGCCTAATAGCAATTCACAAAAGAAGTGAGATAGGTGACTCTGTGTATATATGTATGAATTTACATGAATTTCGTAGTCTCATTTAAACTTTAAATTCACATTAGAATAGATATGTCAATATTTATCTATCACATTAGCAAAAATCAAAAAATTATAATACTCATTGTTGATATGAGTTCTGTGAGATGGAGGTTCACCTTCATGCTGCTGCTGCTGCTAAGTCACTTCAGTCATGTCCAACTCTGTGCGACCCCATAGACGGCAGCTTACCAGGCTCCCCCGTCCCTGGGATTCTCCAGGCAAGAACACGGAGTGGGTTGCCATTTCCTTCTCCAATGCATGAAAGTGAAAAGAGAAAGTGAAGTCGCTTAGTCGTGTCCGACTCTTCGCAACCCCATAGACTGCAGCCTACCAGGCTCCTCTGTCCATGGGATTTTCCAGGCAAGAGTACTGGAGTAGGGTGCCATTGCCTTCTCCAAAATACATTGTTAATTTATCTTGAAAGTGAAAGTGAAGTCGCTCAGTCGTGTCCGACTCTTAGCGACCCTGTGGATTGCGGCCCACCAGTCTCCTTCATCCATGGGATTTTCCAGGCAAGAGTGCTGGAGTGGGGTGCCATTGCCTTCTCCTCACCTTCATAGTTGATGATAAGTTTGTAAAAAGCAGTTTTGAGCGTATGGTTCAGGAATACTTTTGAATGTTCATATTATTTCACCAATGATTCATTTTTGGGGAATCTCTCAAAAGTCTGAAGTTCAGACATCATTGCCTAGAACTGGAGATCACCTCAGTGTCCACCAAAGTAAAGTATAGTATATTTATAAAGTTACATATTATGCCCCCAATAAAAATGGTTTACAAAGTGACTTCTGCTGCTGCTGCTGCTAAGTCGCTTTAGTCGTGTCCGACTTTGTGCGACCCCATAGATGGCAGCCCACCAGGCTCCCCCGTCCCTGGGATTCTCCAGGCAAGAACACTGGAGTGGGTTGCCATTTCCTTCTCCAGTGCATGAAAGTGAAAAGTGAAAGTGAAGTCGCTCAGTCTTGTCCGACCCTCAGCGACCCCATGGACTGCAGCCCACCAGGCTCCTCTGTCCACGGGATTTTCCAGGCAAGAGTACTGGAGTGGGGGTGCCATTGCCTTCTCCATAGTGACTTCTAGTAACATAAAAATCTTAATACTAAAGCATTAATGAGCAAAGTAAGAGTGTATGTGTATCACTATATTTTAACATAGTGGTTTATAAGCCATTCACATAAATAACATAGTAAAATGAAATATATGAAAAGTATTTATAGTGGTTATTATCTTGGAGTGATGGAACTCTGAATGTAATTGATTATTTTTTCTCTATTTGCCAAATTTTATTCCCTTTGTATTTCAGGGGGTATTATTTAGTCATTTATTTGTTGTTAAAGTTTCATTTTTTAATTATAAAAGTAGTATGGGCTCAGTTAACTGTTAAAACAGTAAACGAAGGCATAATAAGAAAAATTAATCTGTCCATTCCCACTCCCTGAGGTAATCAGTGTTTGCAGTATGATATATGACCTATATCTTCTTTTTTTGTAATTTTTATTGTAGTGTTGTTGACTTATCTCATTATCTTCTATGCAATATATGTTTATACATGTGTATAGATGTTTAACAGTTTTTTTTTGCTTAGTTTTTTCAAAATGGGGCCTATACTATACCCACTTTTTGTAGCTTACTATTCTCAATCTGTGTATCCCTTGAGATGAATATAAATCAAATTCCTTGCTTTAAAAAAGAAAGTCACATAATATTGCAGAATATGAACATAATATTTATTCAGCCTTTCCTCTTTTATATATTCAGGAGTTTCTCCCTCCTCTTTTCTTACTCTTGCAAACCGTGCAAACCGTGCTTCAGTAAATATTTTGTTTGCAAACCTAATGAACTGGTGCTTTTATTTCTAGGTTAAAGCATATATTTTTCTAATTATAAGATATTTTCAGATTACTTTCCAGGATAATTATGGTAGCTTATGGTTTTACCAGCAGTGTGATGCCTGTTTCTTGAATCCTCTTTACCAGTGTTCTTTCTAATGTTTATTATTCTGATGGAATTTTTTAAAATGTTAACTTGTGGATCCAATATGTGTTTTTCCAATTTTGTGAAGTAAAATGTCTTTATGTTGGTCATTTGGATTTTTCCTCCTGATCTGTAGGGTCTCTTTTATATTAGGGATATTGATTCTAATATGAGATTAAATTTTTCTAGTGTATTTTTGTCTTTTGGTTTTTAGGTATGTTTTACTAAAGGTTTTCATTTTTATATAGTCCAGTATGGATATATTTCCCTTTGTAGTTCCTATATTTTCCATGTTGCTTAGAATGGTCTTTGTACTTAAATATTTAAATTCTCTTCAATTTCTAAAATATTTGGAGTTTTTTAGATCGACATTGTTAATATATCTGAAATTCATTTTTATGCATGAAATAAGTATGTTGCTGATGAATAACATATCTGAAGTGTAGCTGGTTATGCAAGCAGCTACATGGAATCACAATGGCACCTGTTACTTAATAAGTTTCCCCTATATTCTGATCCAGTTTCTAGGTGGTAAAATATATTTTTAAAAGTCACATATAAGAGGACTTCTATGGATTCTTTCAGCAAAATTTGAGAACCTTCTATGTGTGTCAACATGCATTTTGCTTAGGTAAAAATCGCAAAGATTCTGGACACACTTTGTTTGGAGTTTATAATATGAAGAATCTAAAGAACATTTCCTAATTTTATTAATACATATGTCAGGAAATAAGATGTTTTTAGTATTTATTAATAATCTAATGATATGAATATAATCAAAACGTATGTACTCATTGCTAGGAATTTCAATAAAAAACATTTGAGTACTTTACAGGTAGACACTCTGCTGTATGTATTCTATTTGTGAGGTGAATCATAAACCTGTTACGTTTTTTCCTAGTATATTTCTCTTGTTATTTGTTTATATTAATAAATGACTTTCTGTAACAATTCTATAGGTTAACAAATTCTCAGATGACTTATAGAAAGTAAGTAATTACAAACTTGTTAGCAATTTTGG
Organism: Bos grunniens; assembly: GCF_055505025.1. NCBI lineage: Eukaryota > Metazoa > Chordata > Mammalia > Artiodactyla > Bovidae > Bos > Bos grunniens. The sequence continues at coordinate 11,047,630 of NC_141167.1, forward strand.
CAAGAAATAAACTTTCGTTAACCTATAACTTATTCCTTATAGGGAATTTTAAAAGTTTACTTACGTTTACATCTCAAATTTGTTTCCTTTTTTATTTTTTCCTCATTATAAACATATGGTTATGCTATAAAAGTTGGCATTATAAACATATGGTTATGCTTAAAAGTTGGCTTAAAACTCAGCATTCAGAAGACTAAGATCGTGGCATCCGGTCCCATCACTTCATGGAAGATAGACAGGGAAACAGTGAGAACGAGTGATAGACTTCAGAGCACTGCAGATGGTGCTGCCGCCACGAAGTTAAAAGACACTTGCTCCGTGGAAGAAAAGCTGTGACTAGCCTGGACAGCATTAAAAAGCAGCATATTACTTTGCCAACAAAGGTCCGTCTAGTCCAAGCTGTGATTTTTCCAGTAGTCATGTATGGAGGTGAGAGTTGGACTATAAAGAAAGCTGAGCTCCGAAGAATTGATGCTTTTAAACTGTGGTTTTGGAGAAGACTCTTGAGAGTCCCTTGGACTGCAAGGAGATCCAACCAGTCCACCCTAAAGGAAATCAGTCCTGAATATTCATTGGAAGGACTGCTGCTGAAGCTGAAACTCCAGTACTTTGGCCACCTGATGCAAAGTACTGACTTATTGGAAAAGACCCTGTTGCTGGAGGAGAAGGAGACAACAGAGGATGAGATGGTTGGATGGCATCACCAACTCGATGGACATGAGTTTGAGTAAGCTCCAGGAGTTGGTAATAGACAGGGAAGCCTGGCATGCTGCAGTCCATGGGGTCACAAAGAGTCAGACATGACTGAGCAACTGAACTGAACTGAACTGAACTGGTGCTAATTGTAAAGAGTTTTGAAAATACATAAGCATGTAAAACAACAGCTTTAATATCAATGCCTTGACCACCATTGTTAACGTTCTGTAGGAGGGGTAATTGGCAAAAGAAACAGTCAAGTAACAGAAGAAAATCAAAAGATTGCTAATAGATAAAATGTATCAGGAATATTTAACAATCATTTACTTTGTATGCCATATTTTAATATAAGCCCATTTCATATATTAACTTACATAATTGTTAGTGTACACTTATGATGTATAAGAACTAATATCATTTTCTGCTGAAGAATCTGAGGCACAGTGAGTTAAATAACTTGCCTAAGGTCTTAAAGGTAGTAAGTGGCAGGGCCAAGGTGTGAAGTGAACGCAGGTAGCTCAGCTTTAGGGTCCGTGTTATGATTACTGTGTTGGGCTGCCTCTCTAATATAAAATAGTGGTCAGCTGTAATCAGCGAAAATTTTCACCTATCAGATGGATTAAAAAACTTGAAAGATTGAGAAGTTTGATAATACTAAGTATTAGTGAAGACACATGTGCACTGTTGGAGGCCTTTTCAGAGGGCAAGTTGACAGTGACTATTAAAACTTGAAGTGCATATAGATTGTTCAGTCTAGCAAATCTATTGATCAGTATCTTTCCCACAAAGAAATTACTACAATTACCTAGAAAAACACATAATAGTGTTTTCATTGTAATGTTTTTAACAGCAAAAAACTAGAAACCCCCTTAGTGTTCATGAAATGATTCAATTAAATATAGTACATCCATACTATTAAATATCAAACAGTAGTTTTAAAGGAATGAATTGGTTCTGTAACTTCTATATGTTTTGACATGGAAAACTTTTGGAGACATACATTTTGAAAAGTAACTTGAAAAATTGTATGTGTAGTATTTATAGTATGGTAAAATACATATAAAATTTACCATTTTAAAGTATATAATTCACTACATTCATGATGTTGTACAACCATCATCACTATCTTGTTCTAAAATTTTATTTCTCTAAAGGGAAACCTCTTACCCATTATGCTTTCACTTCTTACCTCCTCCATCTAGTCCTTGGCAACCATAAATCTGCTTTCTGTCTCTATGGGTTTGCCTATTCTAGATGTTTCATGTAAGTGGAAAGTTACAGTTTATGGACTTTGATGCCTTGGTTCTTTCACTTAACACGATGTTTTCAAAGATCATCCATTTTGTAATATGAATCAGTACTTTGTTCCCGTTTATGGTTGAATTATTCTGTTGTTGGAAAAGTGTTGATAGACATTAGAGTGCTGTCTATCTTTTGGCTGCTCTGAATAGTGAGTGCTGCTATGAGCATTCATATATGTTTTTGTTTGAACACCCATTTTGATGTCTTTTGGGTACTGTATGCCTAGGAGTGGAATTCTAGAGTCAAATGGTAACTCTTTAGCTTGTTGAGGAACCACCAAACCATTTTCCAAGATGACTGCACCATTTTACATCCCCAGCAGCAACTTCTGAGTATTACATTATCTCCATATACTTGTAAACCCTTGTTAATATCCTTAAGAAAAAAATAGCCATCTGATGGGTGTGAGGTGGTATCCTATTGTGATTTTGATTTGCTTTTCCCTAATGACTAATGACACTGAGCATTTTTTCATGTACGAAGCCATTTGTGTAGTCTCTTCAGGGAAAATGTCCAAATCTTTTGCCTGTTTTAAAACTGAGTAGTTTGCTTGTTATTGAGTTGTAGAATCTCTTTTTATAGTCTGGATAGTAAACTTCTATTAGATTTGTGGTTCAAATATTTTTTTTCCAGTTCTCTGGGTTTTCTTTTCAGTTTCATATACTTTCTTGTACTTTCATTTTTAATTTTGATAAAGTTCAGTTCATTTTTTCTGTTGTGGCTTGTTCTTTTGGTGATATATCTAAAGAATCCATTGGGAAGTTCAAGTTCATTAAGATTTGCTTGTGTTTTCTTCTAAAAGTTTTATGGTCTTAGCTCTTATGTTTACGTCAGTGGACCGGTGTTTAGATCCTCTGTTTTGAATGATTATTCTATCAGGTGAGCCACCAGGACTTCCCTGGTGGCTCAGATGGTAAAGAATCTGCCTGCAGTGCAGGAGATCTGGGTTCAATCCCTGAGTCGGGAAGATACCCTGGAGAAGAAAATGGCAATCCGTTCCAGTATTCTTACCTGGGAAATTCCATGACAGAGGAGCCTGGCAGGCTACAGTCCATGGGGTCACAAAGGGTCAGACACAACTAAGTGATTAACACAGGGATATATTGAATTAGGGATAACTGGATATGTGGATATCCAGTTCTCCTGGCATCATTTGTTGAAGAGTCTGCTCTTCATTCATTGATCTTGACATCCTTGCCAAAAATCATTTGACTAAATGTGTATGTGCTTATTTTACACTCTCAGTTTTTAATACTTTTTGGTCATATGAGTATTCTTGTGGCAATACACACTGTTTTGATTACTGTAGCTTTGTAGCAAATTTTGAAATTGGGAAATGTGATTCCTCAAGATTCTTTTGACTATATTCCTTACAATTTCATAATAGTTTTAGGATTGACTTTTCCATTTCTTCAAAAAAGAAAATCTGAACCTTTGGGATTTTGATAGGATTGCATTGAATCTGTAGTTTACTTTGGGGAGTATTGGTATTGTAATAATACTGTCTCTAGTGTAATAATACTGTCTCTAGATCCATAAATACAAGATGTTTTTCTTAGGTCTTTAATTTCAGAAGTTCTATATAGTTTTAAGTGTGTAAATGTGTATCTCCTTGGTTAAATTTATTCTTCTCAAGTATTTTATTTCTGATACTGTTGTAAATGGAATTTTCTTAATATTCTCTTTGGATTGTTGATTGCAACTGATTTTATGTTGCTTGTATTCTGCAGCTTTATTGAGTTAATTTATTAGCTCTAATTATTTTTTTGTGGACTCTAGAATTTTCTATATATAGGTTCGTGTCACTGCAAATAGAGATAGTTTTACTTCTTCCTCTTCTATTTCAATGCTTTTTATTTCTTTTTCTTGTCTGGTTACTCTGGCTAGGATTTCCTATCCAGTGTTGAATAGAAGTGGCATTTTTATCTCATTCCTGTTCTAAGGGAGAAGTGATTTTTTTTTAATATTTCTTTTTATTTTATTGATATATTTATTTGGTTGCTCTCAGTCTTAGTTGAGGCATGGGAACTCTTAGTTGCAGCATGTAGGATCTAAATAATTCCCTGACCAGAGATTGAACCCGAGCCCCATGCATTAGGACCATGGAATCTTAGCCACTGGACCACCAGCGAAGTCCAGTGATTTTTTTTTTTAACCCATGTATTTTATATGTACTTATATTTGAGTTACTGTATAAAAACTCAACTCTATATATTCATAAAGAAAAATTTTTTAAAGATTGATAGTTGATTGTAGATAGTAGTTGCTTTTGAGTAATAAGTCTGAACGTACTTTTCTTCCACCTTTTCTATATTTTAAACTCTTTTCATAATGAGATATAATATTTTTAAGTTGTAAAAATAACTTTATTAAAATAAAAAGGAAATGAATACTTTTCAACAACAAAACTGTAATCTGGCAATATGATCATAAATTGCCTTTAAAGAGACCTGTAAAAGTGTACATTGAAATGGTATATAATCTTTATTAGCCAGAATAATACTTAAGTGGAAATAAAAATTTACAGCAAGTCATACATAGATCAAGAAAGCAGGAAACCAACATAGCCATAGATAAATGTTTAAAATACTAGATCTTTAAGACACCAAGATTTTTAGGTTATAATTATGCTACTTTGTGTTCTTCTCATATTCTACTGATTTTATTTCTCTGAGTGATTTCATCTGACCTCACCTGCACCCTCAAAATAGTTAATAGTAATTTACTCAAGCTATTGCTTGTTTCCTCTCTGAAATGATTCTTGATGGTTATAATTAGCATAATTTTATGTCCTGTAATTAGACTTGAACTTTGTGAAGGCTGGCTTGTGGGGCAGAGAGTTGAGAGCTGTGGTTAGAAGCCTCCAAATAAATAGTTTTACAGTTTCAGTACCCTCGGGTCACCTGACACTAGCTAACTGTATTATTTTCAGGAAATGATCTTATAACTAGATTCAAAAGCAAACAAACTTCTAAGAGTACATCTCAGATGCTGAGAATTAAAAAATGATTTGAGAAATATGAATTAAGAACAGTGTTTAGTATATCAGTTTTATTAAGTGACTGAAAGGTACTGATTTATTATTATTATTTTAAATAATTGTTTTTAAAAGGAAATGTAAAACTTTACCTTACAAGCTCAGTGGTCAAGATAATGTTAATTCATGTGCAAAGGATCTTTAGCTTGAATTCTTCTGTTTTGACTGTATCCTTAAAATATTTCTCAGTATTGTAAGGACAGAAACTAAGGGTAAACTATATTCCTAAACATATATTTTTTACATTTTATGTTTTCTTTGTATCAACATATATGTTTCCATTTTTTCTCTTGTAGTACCTGTTTGAAAATGGTAGAATAGATAACATTTTTACTGAGCCCTATTCCAGATTTATGATTGAACTTACCAAACTCTTGAAAATATGGGAACCTACAATACTTCCTAATGGTAGGATGATTATATTTTGATTCTTTTCATGATATGCCTTCTTAAATTGCTTAATTTTTATGCTTATCTTTTGTAAATTGTTCCTTTTATATTTGTCTTGACTTATATTTGGACTTTTGAGGAGAAAATCTTTGGTTTATTATCAGTTACTTAATAAAACTATATCTTGCATATAGCACATGAAGAGATAATGACTACTCGATATAAAAAAATAACTAAAGGCTACATTTACTTTTTAGAAACCATTTTTGATATGGTAGTATTGGTAAAGTTGTACACTATACCAGTAGCTGCCACATATACTACTTTTAGACTCTGTTAGCAGTAGATCTTCTTCAGTATTTTGAAAAAAGTACCCTGAACTTGTTAAGAGAGTTAAGTCTTCATCCTTGAATTGTCTATGACCATATGTCTTTGGACAAGCCCCTAATTCACTCCTGCTCTCATGCTCCTTGCCTGTGAATGGAGAGGTTGAATGTAATGCCCAGAAATGTGGTCCCCTTCTTTTGGGCTACAGAGAACCTATGAAGCATTAAAAGGAATACAGTGGCGTGATGCATTTAGCTTTTAAAGGAGGAGCTAAGAACCTGTATTTGGAAGTAACAAATAATGTATTCGTGGGCAGTCTCCCAAGAATAGAATGAGAGGTGGTAACAAAGATGATTGGGGAGAGAACATTAGGAAAGACCTGAGTTTAACGGATATCATGAGGAAGCTGTGTTTAAAAGTATACTAATTTTAATTCTTCTGACCTGTGCTTTTCAGGAAAAATACAGATGAACTATTGTGAAGTAATTTCTCTTAATATAAGTTTTAAATAGGAGCTGCTTTCTAATGTTGTTAGCCAAATAAAACTGAAGCAGTTAACAGTAAGCATAATGATCTCAAACAAGAGTCTGCTAACTGCACCTCATGGTTGGATCTGGCCTCTTGCCTGTTTCTATATAGTTTATCAGCTAAAAATATTTTTTTACATTTCTAAATAGTTGGGGGAAATTAAATTATATTTTGTGACATGGGAAAATTGCATGAGAATCAAATTTGTTTCTATAAATAAAATTTATAAATAGCCATACCTATTTGTTTCTGTATTGTCTATACTTCCTTATCTTTCACAACAACAAAGTTGTTCAGAGCCCTTATGGCCCACAATGCTTAATATACTTATCATCTGGCTCTTCACAGGAAAAATTTACCATGCCCTGGTCTAAAATAACAATAGATTAAAACTGTTTTAGGGGAGTGCTCACTATGTTTGTTTCACTGGAATCATCTGCCCTTTTTTTTGCAGTGCTTTTTATATTTTTATGTATGAGGAAGAGGGACAAAGAGGAGCAATCAGTGTTCTCCTTAGTATCCTCCTGTCTGAGAATTAAAGAAATTACATAGTCCCTTTTAGCAGGAGCTTAGTGCTGTTTCTTTGCCCCTGTTCTGTTCAGGTTACATGTTCTCTCGCATTGAAGAAGAGCATTTGTGGGAGTGCAAACAGCTGGGCGCTTACTCACCAATCGTCCTCTTGAACACCCTCCTTTTCTTCAATACCAAATACTTTCAACTACGGAATGTTACTGAACACTTGCAGCTTTCTTTTGCCCATGTGATGAGGCGGACGAGGACGCTGAAGTACAGCACCAAGATGACATATCTGAGGTTCTTCCCACCTTCACAGAAACAAGAGTCGGAACCAGGTGTGGCAGAGTTTTCAAGATTTCTTTCTTTTTTAATTGAAATATAGTTGATGTACTATATTATGTTCGTTTCAGGTGTGTAACATAATGACTTGACATTTAAATACGTTATGAAATGATCACCACTATAAGTCTAGTAACCATCTGTCACCATACAAAGTTATTACAGTAGTATTGGCTGTATTCTGTATGCTGCATATTACCTCCTCATGACTTATTTATTTTATAACTGGAATCTCATACCTCTTAATACCCTTCACCTAATTACCCCCACCCCTCTTGCCTTTGGCATCCACCAGTTTGTTCTCTGTAGCTGTGAGTCTATTTCTGTTTTGTCTGTTAATTTTTTTAGATTATACATACAGATAAAATCATATGGTATTTTTCTTTTTCTCACTGACTTTTTTCACTTAGCATAGCACACTCTGTCTTTTAACAAATGGCAAGATTATATTCTTTTTTATAGCTGAATGAATTAATCCTTCTATTGATGGACACATCCATATTTTGGCTATTGTCAGTAATGCTGTATTGGACATAGGGGTGCATTTATATCTTTTTGAATTAGTGTTTTTGTTTCCTTTGGGTAAAAAATACCCAGAAGCAGAATTGCTGGACCATATGGTAGCTCTGTTTTCGGTTTTTGAGGACGCTGTGTGCTGTTTTCCACAGGGGCTGCAGCAGTGCACACTCTGACCAGCAGTGTGCAGGGCTCCCTTGTCCCTTTCATGATAGTCGTTCTGGTAGATATGAGATGATATCTTGTTGTGGGTTTTGACTTGCATTTTCCTGATGACTAGTCATGTGGAGCATCTTTCCATTTGTCTGTTGGCAGCTTGTATGTCCCTTTTGGAAAAATGTCTATTTAGATCCTCTGCCCATTTTTTAATTGCATTTTTTATATTGAGTTTTCTGAGTTTTTGTATGATTTGTGTGTTAACCCCTTTCCAGATGTATACTTTGCAAATATCCTTACCCATTCAGTAAGCTGCCTTTTCATTTTGTGGCATTTCCTTTGCCATGCAGAATCTTTTAAGTTTGATTTGGCCCCAGTTGTTTATTTTTGCTTTGTTGTCTTCATCTGATGAGACAGCGCCAAAAAAATATTATTAACACCAATGTCAGAGTTTCCTGCTGGTGTTTTCCTCTAGGAGTCTTATGGTTTCAGGTCTTACATGTAAGTCTTGAATCCATTTTGAGTTTAATTTTGTACATGGTGTGAAAAAGTGGTGCACTTCCATTCTTTTCCACGTAGCTGTCTGGTTTTCCCAATCCGTTTGCTTTAGAGTCTGTCTTTGCCCAGTGTGTATTCTTGCTTTCTTTGTCATACATTGATCGTCAAAGGATTGGTTTATGTCTGGTCTATCTGTTCTGTCCCACTGATTTGTGTCTCTGTCTTCACACCACTACCATACTGTTATGATCATTGTGGCTTTGGGTATACAGTTGAAGCTTAAGCCAGCAAGTTGAAAATCTGCATATAACTTTACAGTCAGCCCTCCTCATTTACCATTTCATGTCTGCAGATTCAAAAGCCATGTATTGTGTGTATTTATTGAAAAAAATCCATGTATGAGTAGATCCATATAGTTCAAACTTGTGTTTTTAAGAAACAATGGTAGTTTGAAGTCAGGAAGTGTGAACCTCCAGCTTTGTACTTATTCAAGATACCTTTGGCCATTTGTGGTATTTTGTGAGTTCATATAAATTTTAGAATTACTTGCTCTGTCTTTGTGAAAAATGCAAATGGTATTTTGTTCAGTTCAGTCACTCAGTCATGTCCGACTCTTTGCAACCCCATGAATTGCAACACGCCAGGCCTCCCTGTCCATCACCAACTCCTGGGGTTCACTCAAACTCATGTCCATCGAGTCGGTGATGCCATTCAGCCATCTCATCCTTTGTTGTCCCCTTCTCCTCCTGACCCCAAATCCCTCCCAGCATCAGTGTCTTTTTCCAGTGAGTCAACTCTGCGCGTGAGGTGGCCAAAGTATTGGAGTTTCAGCTTTAGCATCAGTCCTTCCAAAGAACACCCAGGACTGATCTCCTTTAAAATGGACTGGTTGGATCTCCATGCAGTCCAAGGGACTCTCAAGAGTCTTCTCCAACACCACAGTTCAAAAGCATCAATTCTTCAATTCTTCAGCGCTCAGCTTTCTTCACAGTCCAACCCTCACGTCCATACATAACCACTGGAAAAACCATAGCCTTGACTAGACGGACCTTTGTTGGCAAAGTAGTGTCTCTGCTTTTCAATATGCTATCTAGGTTGGTCATAACTTTCCTTCCAAGGAGTAAGTGTCTTTTAATTTCATGGCTGCAGTCACCATCTGCAGTGATTTTGGAGCCCAAAAAAATAAAGTCTGATACTGTTTTCACTGTTGCCCCATCTATTTCCCATGAAGTGATGGGACCAGATGCCATGATCTTCGTTTTTTGAATGTTGAGCTTTAAGCCAACTTTTTCACTCTCTTCTTTGACTTTCATCAAGAGGCTTTTTAGTTCCTCTTCACTTTCTGCCATAAGGGTGGTGTCATCTGCATATCTGAGGTTATTGGTATTTCTCCCGGAAATCTTGGTTCCAGCTTGTGCTTCTTCCAGCCCAGCGTTTCTCATGATGTACTCTGCATATAAGTTAAATAAGCAGGGTGATAATATACAGCCTTGACGTACTCCTTTTCCTATTTGGAACCAGTCTGTTCCATGTCCAGTTCTAACTGTTGCTTCCTGACCTGCATACAAGTTTCTCAAGAGGCAGGTCAAGTGGTCTGGTATTTCCGTCTCTTTCAGAATTTTCCACAGTTTATTGTGATCCACACAGTCAAAGGCTTTGGCATATTCAGTAAAGCAGAAATAGATGTTTTTCTGGAACTGTCTTCTGTTTTTGATGATTGAGCAGATGTTGGCAATTTGATTGCTGGTTCCTCTGCCTTTTGAAAAACCAGTATTTTGTTAGGGATTGCATTGAATCTGTCAGTTATTTTGGAATAGACATTTTAACACTGTTCTTTCAGTCTATGAGCATGGTGTATCTTCCAATTTATTTGTATCTTTTTATAGTTTTTAGAGTACAGGTCTTTCACCTCTTTGGTTAAATTTCTTCCTAGGTATTTTATTATTTTTGATGTAGTTGTAAATGGGATTGTTTTCTTAATTTCTGTTTCTGATAGATTGTTATGAGTGTATAGAAATCTGAAATATTTCTACATGTTTTGTATCCTGTAAAATGTATTTACTAGAATTGATTTCTTCTTACAATTTTTTGGTAGTGTCTTTAGAATTTTCTATATATAGTATATCTGCAGGTAGTGATGGTTTTACTTCTTCTTTTCCAGTTTGAATTTTTAAAAATATTTTTTGTAACCTGTGATGTGTCTTTTAGTATTATTTTAAAAATATTTCTTTATTTTATTTATTTGGCTTCTCCAGGTCTTAGTTGTGGCACCTGGCATCTTCGATCTTCATTGTGGCATACAGAATCTTTAATTGTTGCAAATGTGGCATCTAATTCCCTGACAAAAGATTGAACCTGGGTCCCCTGCATTGGGAGCATGGAACCTTAGCCACTGGACCGCCAGCAAAGTTGTTGATTTTTAAAAATTTCCTTTTCTTGTTTGATTGCTTAGGACTTTGTAGATTGCCTCGGTCTTTGTAGGATTGCCATGGCTAGGATTTCATCCAATACTATGTTGAATAAAACGGTCAGGAGTGACCATCTTGTCTTATTCTCCAACTTAGAGAAAATTTATTCAGCTTTTCACCATTGGGTATAATGTTAGTTGTGAGTTTATCATATATCACATTTATTGTGTGGGTATCTTCCGTCTGTAGCTGCTTTGTTGAGTTTTTATCAGAAATGGATGTTGAATTTTTTTCAAAAGCTTTTTCTGCATCTGCTGAGATTACCTTATGCTTTTTATCCTTCATTTTCTTAATGTGGTGTATTATGTTGATTTGTGAATATTGAATCATTCTTGTATCCCTGGGATAAATCCCATTTGTTCATGGCATATGATCCTTTTAATGTATGGTTGAATTCAGTTTGCTCATATCTTGTTGAGGATCAGTGATATTGGCGTGTCATTTTATTTCTTTTTCTGGTGTCTTTGGTTTTGGTATCAGGGTTCTGCTGGCCATGTAGAATGAGTTTGCAAGAGTTACTTCCTCTCCTGTTTTGGAATAGTTTGAGAAGGATAGGTATTAACTCTTACCTAAATGTTTGGTAAACTCATCTGTGAAGCCATCTGGCTCCAGGTTTTGTTTTTTGAGAGTTTTATGATTATTGATTCAGTTTTATTATTGGTGATTGGTCTGTTCATGTTTTCTATTTCTTGCCTGATTTAGTCAGATAGTATGTTTCTAAGAATTTATCCATTTTTTCCCCTAGGTTGTCTAATTTGTTGGCATAGAACTGTTCACGGTAATCTCTTGTGATCCATTGTGTTTCTGTGGTGTCAATTGTAACTTCTGTTTGAATTTTCATTTTATTTATTTGAGCCCTCTCTTTTTGTTTTTGATGAATCTGGTTAGTTTTATTCATCTTTTCAAAGAACAGGTTCTCTTCTGTTTTTTTGTTTCTATTTTATGTATTTTCACTTTTGATCTTTATTATTACTTCCTTTACTAACTGGTTTTCGGCTGTTCTTTTTCTAGTTCCTTTAGGTATAAAGTTAGATTATTTGAGTTTTTTGTTTCCTATGGTAGACCTATATCACTATAAACGTCCCTCTTAGAACTGTTTTTGCTGCAGCTGATAGATTTTTGTCTCAAAGTACGTGTTTTTTTTTTAATTTCCTCGTTGATTTCTTCAGTGATCCGTTGATTGTTCACTAGCATGTTGTTTGGACTCCACATATTTGTTTTTTCCAGTGTTTCCCCTTTAGTTGCTGTCCAGTGTGATAGCATTATGGTCGGGAAAGATGCTTAGTATGATTTCAGCTTTGGGGTGACAGAGGATGAGATGGTTGGATGGCATCACTGACTCAGAGGACATGAGTTTGAGCAAACTCCGGGAGATAGTGAAGGACAGGGAAGCCTGGTTTGCTGCAGTCCATAAGGTCATAGAGTCAGACATGACTTGGCAACTGAATACAACAAACTTATTGAGATTTGTTCTGTGGTCTGATGTGATGTATCTGGAGAATGTTCCATGTGTACTTGAATATTATTTTGTTTGGGGATGGAACATACTGTTTATTAAGTTCATCTGGTCAAATGTGTCCTTTAAGGCCAGTGTTTCCTTATTGATGTGTCCATTGATATAAATAGGATGTTAGAGTCCCCCTGCTGTTGTGGTATTATTGTCACTACCTCCTTTTGTGTCTGTTAATATTTGCTTATTATTGTATTTAGGTACTCCTGTGTAGGATGCATACATACATACAAATGTTTTGTATTATTGTTGAAACGTTGCCTTTATCGTTATGCAGTGTCCTTCTTCCGTCTTTGTTTTAAAGTCTTTTTAGTCTAATGTAAAGTACTGCTACCCCAGCTTTCTGTTTCCGTTTCCATGGGATATCTTTTTCTTTTCCCTTGCTTTCAGTCTGTGTGTCTTTAGGTCTGAAGTGAGTCTCTGATACGCAGCATATATATGGATCTTATTTTGGTATCCATTCAGGCACCCTGTGTCTTTAGATTGCAGCATTTAGTTGATTTACATGTAAAGTAGTTATTGCTATGTACAGGACAGGGAAGCCTGGCATGCTGCAGTCCACAGGGTCACAGAGTCCAACACAACTTAATGACTGAACAACAAAAATGTATTTATTACCATTTAAAAAATTTTTATGATTGTATTGTTCACATCTGTTTCTTTTCTTCTTGCTCTCTTCCCTTGCAGTTTGATTACTTTTTAGTTTTGTTTGTATTCTTTTTTCTTTTTCGTGTGTGTATCTGTTATTTGGTTTTGGTTAGTGGTTATCATGAGGCTCTTATATAATAACTTATGTATATAGCAGTCTATTTTCAGTTGATGGTTGCTTAAGTTTGTGTGTGTTCTAAAAGCACTACATTTTTACTCTCACCACCCCACCCCATCTTTTATGTTTTGACAAATTTTATTTTTTTAATGTTGTATTTTCTTTAATAGATTATTTGATCTTACTACTTTTATAATCTTCATACTAGCTGCATAGATGGTTGAGTCACTACCTTTAGTATGTGCTTGCCTTTACATTGAGTTTTTTTCTTCCATAATTTTCATATTTCAAGTAATGGCCTTCTTTTTATGTTCAAAGAAGTCCTCTGAACATTTGTTGTAGGGTCAGTTTTGTAATGATAAACTCTTTAACTTCTGCTTGTTTGGGAAACTTCATTTCACCTTTAGTTCTGAATGATAATCTTGACAGAGTATTCTCAGTTGTAAATTTTTTCCTTTAACCATTTTGAATACCTCGTGCCACTGCCTTCTGGCTTTAAAGTTTCTGCTGAAAAGTCAGCTGATGGTCTTGTGGGGGCTCCTCTGTATGTAACTAGTTATTTCTCTCTTTTGCTCAGTCATGTCTGACTCTTTGCAACCCTGTGGGCTGCAGCACACCAGGCTTCCGTGTCCTTCACCATCTCCCAGAGCTTGCTCGAACTCACGTCCATTGAGTCAGTGATGCCATCCAGCCATCTCGTCCTCTGTCACCCCTTTCTTCTCCTTGCTGCTTTAAATATTCTCTATCTTTAACTTTTGACATTTTAGTTATAATGTGCCTCAGTGTAGGTTTCTTTGCATTCATCTTGTTTGGGACTCTCCATTTCCTGGAATTGGATGACTTTATACTTTTTCAAGTTAGTGAAGTTTTCAGGCAGTTTTTTCTTCAAATAGATTTTGTTTCTTTCCTGCCTTCTTTGGGAATCCTTAGTTTTTGCCTATTTTATTTGGAAAAATTCCTTTGTCTCTTCAATATTCCTAGCTCTCTGCGTTTGTTTCTATGTACTAGATAGATCAGCCACATCTGCCAGCCTTTAAAGGGTGACTTTATGTAAAAGGGCTGCATGCACCCTTCTCTGTGGTTAGGCCATGATGGCTGTAGGTTTACTGGTGTGCAGGACTGGACCCTGACAAAGCTGGCTATAATGGTGAGTTGTGACCGTTGAAGGCAGTATGGTTTGCAAGGCCATCTCCTAGGGTGGAGCTGCTTTGGAGGGGCTCTAGTGCTGGCCAGAGCCATTTGCTAGGTGTAGTAGTATAGCTTTGGAGGAGCGTCAGCTTGGATGGATCTACAGGTGAGCCTGGGATGAGATGGGGAGAGTCAAACTGGCACCCACCAGCCCTGGACCAAGTAGGCGTAGTTCCTCAGTGGCTACAGAACCAGAGGAAATTATAAAAGTCCCTGGCTCTGCTGCACACACCCTAAAATCAGTCAGTGACTCTCCTTCACATATGACCCAGGTCCTCTTCAAACTGCTGCCTCTGGGACTTGGGGCAAGAGAGTTTTTGCATGTGCTCTTTAAGTTTTAGTTTCCTACAGACCTCTGGATGTAAGTCCCACTGGTTTTCAAATCCAGGTGTTATGGGGGTTTGTTGGCTTATCTCTCTGGTGCTGATTCCCCCTCGGCTGGGGAGCTCGATGCGGAGTTTGGACACTTTGCTCCTCAGGAGGACCTCTGCAGCTGTGATGTCCTCTCTGCCTGTGGGTCCTGGCCAGATACCATTTCTGCCTCTCTTACCCATCTTAATGGTGATTTTCTTTTTATCTTTAGTTGAGGAAAATCTTTTGTGCTGGTCTTCAGGTCTTTCTCAAGGATAGCTGCTCCGTGTATAGTTGTAGTTTTGGTGTGTTCATGGAAAGAGATGAGCCCAGGATCTTCCTACTCTTGCATCTTGTCCCCTCCTTGTAAGATTTCTATTTGAAATCTTATTAGTATTCAGATAGACACTTATTAGAGAAGAGGAATTGCAAATTCTAGACATGGAAGAGTATAGCTTTAGTTTAACATTTAAATGCTTTCTCTATTGTTAGGGTCATATTAAAGGCTTGACTTAAAATTAGAAGAATCAGTTGCTTCAGTATGCTTTTATTGGTGGGCTATTTTGGTGGAGGGGAGTGGTTGCCATGTTGCATGGCTTGTGGGATCTTAGTTCCCTGACCAGGATTCAAACTCATGCCCTCTTCAGTACAGAGTATTAATCACTTAAAAGTCCTCTTTTATTGTCATTTAAATTAGACATTCTAATTTAATTCATTAGGGATGTAACCCAGATAATCTTCAGTTTAAAACTTTGCAAGAAATTGAAATATACAGCCAAGATTGGGGATCATTGATTTAGAGGCAACAGATGGGTCAATTACTAGTTAAAAGGAACTTGCATAACTTTTAAATCTAGTGTTTCTAAAAGTTTCGGGGTTTTTGACCAGAGTACTCCGTTTTAGTTAACTCATTATTGACCACAGGATTTTTGTAGAAACTAACACCTGTGGCTGGTGGTTTTTATTTTGACCAGCCAGGTATTAATTCTGTTATTTCACTAACGCTTTGTGGGTTCTTGATTCAGTAGTTACACTTGACACACCTGTGAAGTCTTCTAATTTTCTTGAAATGTTGTCTTTAGTCCTCTCTCCTGTAGAAGCAGAGGTACATTCTCTAGCACCATGAGTTTCCCTGTATGTATCAGAATCAATCACTACGGCCTTTTGTCTTATTTTTTTCCTAATATTCGCATTGTTTGAATCAGAACTATATTTTGAAGAACTGTCATCTTCCAAGACACTAGTATATATGTCACTTGGAAAATCAGAGAAAGTCCCTGTATAAAATTCACCAAAAAATTCTTCTTTACTCAAAAATTTTCAATGTGTCAGTTTTGAAAATGTTACGTTAATATACACAAGGCTGGTACAAAAACCTAATGGAGCAAAACGTGAATGATAACAATCCTAAGTTACATAATGAATCCTTGGTCAGTTTTAAACTCTTAACAGCTTCACCTGGTGATGTTAATTGTATCACTCTCTAAAAATGTGTTGATACGTCTCTAGTCAATAATATGTTAACGCTGTAAAATTCTGAGGGAACTTAAACCTGTCCTAGAGTATACTGCCGTCATACACAGTAGAAAAATATCAGCAGTGACTGTTTTATTAGAAGGTTTATGATCTTGCATTCTAAAAAATCTGTTAATAATTTGTTATTAATATTTAAAAATTAATGTTGTTATTATAGAACTAGAAATTATTTTGAACAGAATTGCAAGTTCTGCAATTCCCAAAACCAAGCTGTTATTTCCTTGAGATAAGAGTGAAGTATATATTTTGAATGTAAGAATTTTAAATTACTGAAACTAGAATCTGTAAAGAATAATTGTGATGTTCATCTTGTATTTACTTTTTTCTCAGTTGCTCGTTTACTTTAGAAAATACTAAGATTATCTTGCTTTTTCCACCATGCATTCATACCCTCGTATGTTTTGTTTATATATAGCCCACTTTATGCTCTTAATGGATATTAATTCAGCGACTTCCCTTGTGGCCCAGTACCTAAGAATCCACGCTCCCAACGCAGGGGTTGCAGATGTGATCCCTGGTTGGGGAACTAGATCTCACGTGCCATGGCTAAAGAGTTCACGTGCCACAGCTAAAGATTCCACATGTTGCAACTAAGACCTGGTTCTGCCAAATAAATAAAAATAGATAACTTTAAAAATTTATATTAATTCAAGGAGGTAGAGACAATGGGACAACATTTCCCTGTTTTCTGATTAGGTGCTTGACCAGATTGGTAGTAAATTTAGCTTCTTTTATGAATGAGCAGGTAGCATATTTTCTATTTAGATAGTCTCTAAGTGGAAAACTGGATGACATATGCCTAATTCAGAACTAATACGGGAAGCTGGGGAAATTTTTGGATCAGTTGTTAAAAGCAGATATGAGAAAAGAAGAAGAAAACCTTTTTTCCTTCGGGTTTCCAGATCCACCTAATGTTCTCTTGAAGTTTGAATGGAGAAAGTGGGAAGGAAACAGCCTGCTTTCCATGTCTTTACCCTGGCTTCTTTCTGATAACCCTTGGCCTCTGCACAACTCTGCTGGTAAAAAAGGGATTGCTCTTTCCTTATCAAATGGTCAGCTTTACTGAGAATTCTTTTTCTGACAAAAGATTTCACTTCTCATAATACTATAACAAATGAAAGAGACTTAAACAAACGCCCAATGGACACTGGTGTCCTACAGGAGAACTGTTTTCAGAGAAAGAGGTGCCAGCTTCTGTTTTGATCTCTACTATAGGAGAAAAACATGCAGAACCCTTTTTTCTCTTTATTTTGCTATGGATTAAGAACCCTACGCCTAATAAAATTGCCTAACAAAGTCAGGCTCAGAATTGAGACTTACTCTCAGGCATCATGCTTTTTGTCATGCTGCCCCAACTTGGGTAAGGATAAAAACATAAATTCTACAGGACAGGGACTTTGTTTGATTAACCCAGCACTAGTCTAGTGCTTCCATAGATCCTCAATAAATACTTGTTGAACACGCGAGTAAGTGAAAGGAAGGGAAAGGGAACCATATAAGTGGGTGTCTTAAGATTTGAAGAAAGACTTTTCTAATTCTTTGATTATAATTTTCTGTCTCAAGATAAACTAACCATTGGCAAGAGGAAACGAAATGAAGATGATGATGTTCCAGTGGGTGTGGAGATGGCAGAGAATACTGATAACCCCCTCAGATGCCCAGTCCGACTTTATGAGTTTTATCTGTCCAAATGGTAAGTGATTTTCCTCTGAACTTGATACAGCACTCTTCAAAAAGTAATTATTATATTTTAGATTTCAGATGCTCAAATCCCAGAAATGTAGCTGGTCTGTGACTTTAAACAAAGATTTACTTACGGTTTCATTTTTTTCCCCACTTTCATATCTGCCTGGATTTTGAACCAAGAAACAAATTGCTTTATCTTGAGCATTTTCCCCCAAAAATCTCTTAAAAAGCAAGAATCACTGTCATTGTTTATTCTGCTATGAATTTGTTATTTACATAGAAAAATAGGGGAAAGACTGTACTGCTACGTCTATAAATGAGAAAACAGTTTTTAAAGAATTGACATTTTTTGAGTGGTCTTTTTCTTACAGAAACTTTATGATTTTAAAAAGTTGCAAGATCCACAGTAAAGCCAATTTTTTTCCCCAAAGAAACACAGTGACTGGGTTTGCTCTTCAGCAGAGCTGTGTGGAGTATTCTGGGGATTCATTGCAGGGTATTGGGCACTGAGGATGAGTCTCAGCCATAGTGTCACTTGTGAGTTGAATTTTTTTTTGCTCCTGGTAAGTTTTAAGTACTAATACTTGTGAAGGATTTGCATTTTGTCATCTATTAACATTATACTTACTTCGAATCCAGTGTGATTCCTGAGTGTGGGGGAAAAATATGCAGTTACAGGTTGCTCCTGGAGCATAAATGTCTATAAACTTGTTTATCTCTGTGGGTACATTGTTTACGATGTTAGTCATAGTAAGAAAGATAGAGAGCCATTATACTTAAAGAGTAATTACATGTGTGCTGTACTCTCTGATCCCAGTTTTCTTTCTCTCTTTTCTTTCCTGTGATAGCTCTGAAAGTGTGAAGCAGAGGAATGATGTGTTTTACCTTCAGCCTGAGCGCTCCTGTGTTCCAAATAGCCCCATGTGGTACTCCACATTTCCCATAGACCCTGGGACCCTGGACACCATGTTAACACGTATTCTCATGGTGAGGGAGGTACACGAAGAACTTGCCAAAGCCAAATCAGAAGACTCTGATGTTGAGTTATCAGATTAAAGTGGAAGTAGGGTTCCTATTTTCATACGTGTTGGTATGCACCAAACTGTGAATGCATCCAGCTTTGGAAAATGATAAGTCCCAAGTCCTCTTGACTTGATTATGAGGTAATGGAGAACAGACAGCTCGTGAACCAGTGTGGATGTACAAATGGCAACTGAAGGAAAGAATGTGAGCTGAGAAACCTTGTTCTCCAGCAGTGATATTGCTCTTAGACATCTTCAGAATGACTAACCAATTTCTCTGAGTGGTGCATAATCTTATTTTGTTTGGGAATAACAAATTGTGGAATATTTTTAAGGAAAACTGTTGTATAAAATTCTACCATAGTAACCTTAGACCTTAGAGAGGTAGCTTTGGAGTGAAGCCTTGGCTGCAGTAGGCTACTTGGGCAAGCCCTCTGTAAGAGTCAGGGCAGAAATCAGTACAGAGCTAAGAGTGGCATCAGATGAGGACTGTGGGGCCCAGACTTGAAGACCCAGTAAAAATACTCAGCCTTTTTTTTTTTTTAAAGGTAGAGAGTGAAGTGGTCTTGATTTTGATTTTCACTGCCAAGCCAATTCTGTGAAGGATAGAAGCCTCTGGTGCTTTTGCCATAGGGTCCCTCACATCAGGGGAAAAGGCCTTCACTGCTGTTCATACAGTAATGTGTCCCCTTCACTTTCTGGGTCTAGCCTTCTCAGCTGTGGGTCTGGATGTGGGTAAATTAAGTTAAAGGGGCTGAAACTTGCAAAATAATTATGCACACAGAAAATCTGTGGCACTTGTTAGACCCCAGGTGTTTTGAAATGTTTGTAGAAAACCCACTAAAATGCCCACTTCTCTGGGTGTCAGCCTTTATTGCTGCTGTCTCACAGCATGAGCTGTGGCGCACAGAAGTGGGGGTTCTTTTGTTTTTATTTTATCCCCAAATGGCAGCTTTCCTCCTGTTGTTTTATCTTCCCGTTTCCCAAATAATTTCTGTTATTTTGTCTTTTGCACCAGTTTCTGGAGGCCCTTGTCATTTCAAAAAGAAGAGTCTCTCCTTTCTCTGGCAAACCTGTGGGTGATTCCACAGAGACACAGTGTTACTTAGCTATCAGAATTATGGTAGAAGAAGAACTAGTATTTTCCTATGTAAAGCATTGGAAGATGACCTTGTTACCCTAAGACACTTAAATAAATAAATAGGATTCTGGGGTTAGTATACAAAGACACTGACAGTCTTGCAAAGATCCACAAGGTCCTCTTATAGCATTATTCCAAACTCTAGCTGTTTTAGTAGTTTGATGAGGATCAAGTCATAGGAGTGTTTGGCAAATGGATCCATTTCCTTCTTCTCCATTCTGTTTCTTCCCCACAAAATTTTGAATCAAAGCTTCTATAATATTGGCCAATCACAGAATTTCCTTAGGTGAGGTTAATTTGATCCTTTAATAGAAATGAGAGAAGTCTAAAAAGCCTCTTAGAAATTTTAACCTTGAAAGACTTTACTATATGTCCCATTTTTTTAGATGGGAGTGGCAGGTGGTTTTTTTGTTTTTTAATAAATAAATTTAAATACAATGAAAATTTTAAAGTAGGCCTTTTGACATTGTGTACTTATGGTTCTGTCCTGTAACAAATCTTGTTTTTGTTACCAAGAACTGTGTGAAAGAAGTAAATCCGCCCCAGTTCTGTATGACTAATTCCATCTGTGTTTGTCATTTCTGACTGGAAAACTTACTTCCAGACCTTGTTTGATATGGAGGAAAAACAATTGGATTGTCTGATAAGTCTGCCAATAAACTATCCAGAAACATCAGGTGTAATAGTCCCCACTAAGAAATTTTATGGTTTATATAAACACTAATGTTTCCCCTTCTGTAGAAATGCAAATTTATGGCATAGTAGATAAACTATTATAAAACACTAGAGAGAGGAAAAAATTCTGTATCTTTTAATTGAGAACAGCCAATATCCAGGTAAATGACTGTATCAAGATGTCAATTGCATGTTAGTCCACAGAGTTGTCCAGATCCTGGAATAATTTGTAAAAGAAAATATTGATTCATTATTGGTCATTCCTCATAAGCATAGCTGTTGATGTGTGTGTCCAGTTATTTGCTTTTTTAAATTTTATTAAAATAATGTAAAATTGGTTCTTTTTCCCCCAGGGGAGGAAAAAATATCAAACAAGAGAAACATTAAATTATCTGTTGTTCTTTGTTTTTTAAACACTTTCGGGTTTTCACCTTGCAGAAACCACAGAAATATTCCCTTAGAATAAAATAGTATATTTGTATTTGATGGGTGAATTATTCATTTTCTTTATGTCTTGAAAGAATTTTAAATATTTTTTTCTGTTTGACCCTATTGGTATGATACAACAGATGGTATATTACAAAGAAAAAGATCAGTTTTCAGAAAATAAATTATTTGGTTTTTACTCAGTCCAGAAAACATTGTTTCATTGCAAAATCTTTTCAATTGTTTTTTTTCCCCCATCAAAGACTTGTTCTGGTTTTTAATTTATTACTGTTTTCAAAGCCCTGAAAGCTAGAAGTATCAAGTATTAGGTTGGTGCAAAAGTAACTGCGGTTTTGCATTGTTGAACTTTGCTGTTTGATATTAATGAGCACATTCTTAAATGTGGTTATATTATACATTATTTTAATGCACATTTCTTTTGCTAATGACTTATTACTTGCTGTTTATTTTAGATTAGGGAAATGATGATGTTAGACAAAAAGCAAGTTCTAGTAATTTTCTTATTTGAGTTCAAAATGGGTCATAAAACAGTAGAGACAACTCACAACATCAACAATGCACTTGGCCCAGGAACTGGTGATTCAAGAAGTTTTGCAAAGGAAACAAGACCCTTGACAATGAGGAGTGCAGTGTTTGGCTGTGGGAAGTTCACAGCAGCAAATTGAGAGGATCATCGAAGCTGATCCTCTTACAACTACGCAAGAAGTTGCCGAAGAACTCAGCGTGGACCACTCTATGGTCATTTGGCATTTGAAGCAAATTGGAAAAGTGAAAAAGCTTGGGAAGTGGGTACCTCACTTATCTTGCGGCTGACTGCAAATCAAAAAAATCATCATTTTGAAGTGTCATCTTAATTCTACACAACTACAACAAACCATTTCTTGATCAGATTATGACATGTGACAAAAAGTGGATTTATACAAGGCAACAACCAGCTCAGTGGCTGGATCGAGAAGAAGCCACAAAGCACTTCCCAAAGCTAAACTTGAACCAAAAAACAGTCAGGGTCAGTGGCGGTCTGCTGCCCATCTGATTCACTGTAGCTTTCTGAATCCCATCAAAACCATTACATCTGAGACACATGCTCAACAATTCGAAGAGATGCACCAAAAACTGCAATGCCTGTGGCCAGCACTGGTCACCAGAAAGGACCCAGTTCTGCATGACAACACCTGACTGCACACTGCACAACCGACACTTCAAAAGTTGGATGATTCTTCAAAAATTGGATGAATTGGGCTGTGAAGTGTTGCCTCATCTGCCACATTGACCCGACCTCTCACCAGCCAACCGTCACTTCTCCAAGCATCTCAACAGCTTTTTACAGAGGAAATGATCCCACAACCAGCAGGGGGCAGAGAATGCCTTCCAGGAGTTCTTCGAATCCTGAAGCACAGATTCTTACGCGATGGGAATAAAACTTGTTTCTCATTGGCAAAAATGTGTTGATTGCAGTAATTCCTATTTTGATTATTAAAGATGTACTTGATCCTACTCACAATGATTTAAAATTCATAGTCCGAAACCGCAGTTATGTTTGCATCAACCTGATCTGTATTTCATTTTAGGCAGACTTTTTTTTAGATTTACGCAGCTTAACCTAGTTCAACTTGAATCATTTTGAAATCATGAGATTAGAATAAAGAATATATTCTTAAGTATGAATACATAGTTAATTTGGGAATGTAAGACTAAGTGGTATTTTCCTTAGACTTTCTAGTTATCTTGGTATTGTGCAAATATACCTTCAGATTCCACATAGATTGTTTTTACCTACCTGCCTTGTGGCATTCCTATTTTTTTTAACAAAGTTTTCTGAGAAGTTTTAAGTTAAAATGAAATTATGTAAATGAGTCCCAGTTTTTCTATTAAATTCAAAATTTAATTTTCTATGCAAATAGAAAAAGTCCTTGTGATTCTGAGTTGAAATAAGCAACAGTACCCCCAATTCCTCCTGTCTGTCATCATCATACCTTATTTCATCATTGAAAAATAATTGTGAGCCTTCGTTACAGAGCGGGAAGGTCGGAAGCTCTGGAGCCTGGTCTTTACTGTTTGTATAGCCTTAAGTTAGTTACCTAGCTTCTCTGTGCCTCAGTTTTCTCTTAAACTGGGAATAATATCAACTTCTGTAAGTTGTGCTTGGAACATGCTAGGTTTTCAATGTCAACTCTTTTTTACTATAACACCTGCAAATTCTAGGCATATAGTAAGATTTTAAATATATGCTAATTCCCCCACTACAGCCTGAATTTTCACTAAATTCAGTGCTTCAGATTCTGTAAAACATAATACACAGCATCATCAATTCAATATATTGGAATGAACTATTTAGAATACCTAAATATTCTATATACACTGGTGTATACACTGTATACACTAAATCATACATTCTTCACTCATGTGCTTGCTTACATGCATATAAACTGTAATCGACGTTACAGAAATGCTTTGATGCACTTCACTACGTCAGTGGATACAAGAAGAGCCTGTGATAGTTTACCCTTTTTTTAATTGAAATTCTGAGTCTGTGAGATTTCATCATTTGACAGTAGTTCTGTACCGTCAGAGGAAGAGGCTGCTGTACAATGGGTGCTTCACACTCCTCATTAGGAACCTGCGTCCCCTACCTTTTGGGTAGGCAGCAGCTTCCTGGTATGTGACTGTCTTCCAGCCTATCTTGCAACTGGATGTAAACAAGTGACTAGGTTTTGACCAATGGGATGGAAACAGAAGTACGTAACATCCAGGCCGCATCCATAAAAGGGAAGAGTTTGCCCTCCTTTCTAATTTTCCTCTCCCCATGCACCAGGATGTGAATGTAGTCAGTCGGTGGTTCTGGCAAACCAGTTTTTCCTACCTGGGAACGGGCGATACAGCGAAAGTACGGTAACCATATGGGGCAGCCACTTACCCCTCAGCTGCCTACTAGCTCAGACCTTCACATAAAAAGACCTTCCGTCTTACTGAAGCCATCATTATTTGGTTTCTGCCAAAGTAGCCAAACCAGTATCCTAACAGACCTACTGTGCCCAGTATCATGCTACTGCTTAATACAGAACTGGAAGTTCTGATCCAGAGTACAAAGAGCTTTTCAATATTGGCAAGTGAGAAAACCCATTATATTTAAGTCATTATTTTCAGGTGTAGAAACATTTGCAAAAAGCCAAAAGAGGGAATTCTCTGGCAGCCCAGTGGTTAGGACTGCTTGCTTTCACTGCTCTGGGCCTGGGTTCAATTCCTGGTCAGGAAACTAAAATTGCAAAAGCCATGCCATGAAGCCAAAAAAAAAAAAAAGAGAAAAAACATACCATTAAAAATAAGGCTGCTGCTGCTGCTGTGCCCAGTCATATCCAACTCTGCACCATGGACTGTAGCCTACCAGGCTCCTCTGACCATGGAACTTTGCAAAGAAGAATGCTGGAGCAGGTTGCCATCTCCACCAGGGGATCTTCAACCCAGGGATCAAACCCAGATCTCTTGTGTCTCCTGCATTGGATTCTTTGCCACTGTACCACCTTTAAAGCCCTAAGTTTAAGCTTGCAAACAATAAGTTTATAAAAAAGCATTTTTCCACAAGAGCAGTACCCAATTAGATAATGTAATTAAAAGGAAAAGATACTAATTTTTAAAAAACATAACTTCACAGTAGCAATGCAAACTGTACAGTATTTAGTTACTAATCATATCTGTAAAGGATGGCAAACATGACAGGCTGAGAGAAGATACTTGTGTAAGACCACCAAAGGATTTATTCCTAGAATATAAAACTGCTAAATTGTAAAGAAAGTTAAACAAAGATATTTCATAGATCAGTCGCTGAGTCGTGTCCAACTCTGCGGCCCCATGGACTGCAGCACGCCAGGCTTGCCTGTCCATTACCAACTTCCGGAGCTTACTCAAACTCATGTCTGTTGAGTTGGTGATTCTGTTGAGTTGGTGATGCCGTCCAACCATCTCATTCTCTGTCATCCCCTTCTCTTCCTGCCTTCAATCTTTCCTAGCATCAGGGACTTTTCAAATGAGTCAGTTCTTTGCATCAGGTGGACAAAGTATTGGAGTTTCAGCTTCAGCATCAGTCTTTCCAATGAATACTCAGGACTGATTATCTTTAGGATGGACTGGTTGGATCTTGTTGCAGTCCAAAGGACTCTCAAGAGTCTTCTCCAACAAAACAGTTTAAAAGCCTCAATTCTTCGGTGCTCAGCTTTCTTTATAGTCCAGCTCTCACATCCATACATGACTAAATCCATAGCTTTGACTAAATGGACCTTTGTCAGCAAAGTAATGTCTGCTTTTTAATATGCTGTCTAGGTTGGTCATAACTTTCCTTCCAAGGAGTAAGTGTCTTTTAATTTTATGGTGGCAGTCACCATCTGCAATGATTTTGGAGCCCCCCAGAATAAAGTCTCTCACTGTTTCCATTGTTTCCCTGTCTATTTACCATGAAGTAATGGGACCGGATGCCTCAATCTTAGTTTTCTGAATGTTGAGTTTTAAGCCAACTTTTTCACTCTCCTCTTTCACTTTCATCAAGAGGCTCTTTAGTTCTTCTTCGCTTTCTGCCATAAGGGTGGTGTCATCTGCATATCTGAGGTTTTTGATATTTCTCCTGGCAATCTTGATTCCAGCTTGGGCTACATCCAGTCCAGCATTTCTCATTATGTACTCTGCATATAAGTTAAATAAGCAGAGTGACAATATACAGCCTTGACGTACTCCTTTCCTGATTGGGAACCAGTCAGTTGTTCCATGTCCAGTTCTAACTGTGGCTTCTTGGCCTGCATACAGATTTCCCAGGAGGCAGATCAGGTGGTCTGGTATTCCCATCTCTTGAAGAATTTTCCAGTTTGTTGTGATCCACACAGTCAAAGGCTTTGGCATAGTCAATAAAGCAGAAGTAGATGTTTTTCTGGAACTCTCTTGGTTTTTTGATGATCCCACAGATTTTGGCAATTTGATCTCTGGTTCCTCTGCCTTTTCTAAATCCAGCTTGAACATCTGGAAGTTCACGGTTCACATACTGTTGAAGCCTGGCTTGGAAACTTTTAAGCATTACTTCACTAGCGTGTGAGATGAGTGCAATTGTCTGGTAGTTTGAGCATTCTTTGGCATTGCCTTTCTTTGGGATTGGAATGAAAACTGACCTTTTCCAGTCCTGTGGCCACTGCTGAGTTTTCCAAATTTGCTGGCAAATTGAGTGCAGCACTTTCACAGCATCATCTTTTAGGAAATAGCTCAACTTGAATTCCATCACCTCCACTAGCTTTGTAGTGATGCTTCCTAAGGCCCACTTGACTTCGCATTCCCGGATATGTGGTTCTAGGTGAGTAAGCACACCATCGTGGTGTGATCTGGGTCATGTTATCATGGGTCATGTTATCTAGGTCTGGTTATCTGGGTCATGAAGCTCTTTTTTGTACAGTTCTGTGTATTCTTGCCCCTTCTTAGTATCTTCTGCTTCTGTTAGGTCCCTACCATTTCTGTCCTTTATCGAGCCTATCTTTGCATAAATGTTCCCTTAGTATCTCTAATTTTCTTGAAGAGATCTCTAGTCTTTCCCATTCTATTGTGTTCCTCTATTTCTTTGCATTGATCACCGGTGAAGGCTTTCTTATCTCACCTTGCTATTTGGAACTCTGTATTCAAATGGGTATATCTTTACTTTTCTTCTTTGCCTTTCGCTTCTCTTCTTTTCACAGCTATTTGTAAGGCCTCCTCAGACACCCATTTTGCCTTTTTGCATTTCTTTTCCTTGGGGATGGTCTTGATCCTTGCCTCCTGTAGAGTGTCACGAACCTCTGTCCATAGTTTTTCAAGCACTCTGTCAATCAGATCTAATCCCTTGAACCTATTTGTCACTTTCACTGTATAATCATAAGGGATTTCATTTAGGTTATACCTGAATGGTCTGGTGGTTTCCCCTACTTTCTTCGATTTAAGTCTGAATTTGGCAAGGAGGAGTTCATGATCTGAGCCACAGTCAGCTCCTGGTCTTGTTTTGCTGACTGTATAGAGCTTCTCCATCTTTGGCTGCAAAGAATATAATCAATCTGACTTCGGTATTGACCATCTGGTGATGTCCATGTGTAGAGTCTTCTTTTGTGTTGTTGGAAGAGGGTGTTTGCTATGACCAGTGTGTTCTCTTGGCCCTGCTTCGTTCTGTACTCCAAGGCCAAATTTGCCTGTTACTCCAGGTATTTCTTGACTTCTACTTTTGCATTCCAGTTCCCTATAATGAAAAGGACATCTTTTTTGGGTGATAGCTCTAGAAGGTCTTGTAGGTCTTCATGGAACCATTCAAGTTCAGCTTCTTCAGCATTACTGGTTGGGGCATAGACTTGGCTTACTGTGATACTGAATGGTTTGCCTTGGAAACAAACAGATCATTATGGTGTGTTTTAGATTGCATCCAAGTACTGTAGTTTGGACTCTTCTGTTGACTGTGATGGCTAATCCATTTCTTCTTAAGGGATTCTTGCCCACATTTCATAGATGAGGAGCCCCAAAGGGTAAGCAAATACATGAAGAGGTGTTCAAACTCATCAGTAATCAATGGATTTTTTTGTTTAAAGAACTATCACTTTACATCTAAGACTTGCCAAAATTAAAAGGAAAAAAAAGGATAATGTCAACTGGTGCTGGTGATATAGGGATATTAAAACCCTTATATATTGCAAGAATAATTGTAGAACTGTATCCCCATTCTGGAGTCAATCTTGGACGTTAAGTTAAAGAAGTTTGGTAGATTTTACAAAGAAGTTTACCCTTTCCTCTTGTTAAATAAATGATTATTATTAAATGTGTTTGTTTTTCATTATTTATGTCCATGCAATTTTTATCTTTATTCATTTGCCAAAATACCTTGATGGATTTTTCTAATGTTGAACCATCATCCCTGCACTCCTTGGTGAAATCCTAATGTGATTTATATGCAGGATTAGATATATAACCTTAGCAAGGTAAAGATAATACCTTCCATTCCTAGTTTGCCCTGAATTTTTCTTTAAATTTTAAATGTGTTGAGCTTACCAAAGGCCTTTTTTTTTCTTTCTGCATTTAAAAAATAACACTCATCTTACTTTTCTGTCTTCATTAATGTTGTGAAGAACATTGAATGCTTCTTAAATTCCTTGGATAAACTCTTGTTATGTTTACATATTTTGGCTAACTAATATCTTATTCAGTTCTGTTTTTACATCAATAGTCACAAGTGACTATATTTTTTCTCTCTGAATTATCTTTGACTATGTTTCTCTTTGATTTCTCATCTGATTTTGGAATCACTGTTAGAAAAAGAAATAAGCAAGTTTTATTTTTCCAGTGTGCAGAACAACTTATATAGAACTTATATTCTTGAGAGTGTAGTCAAACCATAAAAATTTTTTCTACTTTTTGGCCATGCCATGTGACATGCGGGATTTTAGTTCCTCAACCACAGGTGGAACCTGCACCCTCAGCAGTGGAGGGGCAATGTATTAACCAGTGGACCACCAGGGATGTCCATATAACATTTTAATTGTTTTTTAAATTCCTCTAAAGCGATTTTGATTTAATGCCATTTTGGTTTATTTAATGCTCATTCATCTACTCAGGTTTTTATGTCATCAATTTGGATATTTTGGTAATTTTCTTAGTTTGATCTATATGTTCAGGTTTATTAGCATATGTTTCATAATTCCTTCTTCCATTCTATATTTGTTATTGTTTGCATTTTCTCTTTTTCCTGATATGCCTTCTTTTTAACAATTTTTATTGGAGCTGATTTACAATATTGTTTTAGTTCCTGCTGTACAGGGAGGTGAATCATATAGAGCTACTTGTTTTAGATTCTTTTCCCATGGATGCTCCCACGTACAGAGTATTAAGTAGAATTCCCTGGACTATACCCTAGGTCCGTACTAGTTTTCTATTTTACATAGTATGTGTATGTCACTCCCAATCTCCCAATCTATCCTTCCCCCCCTGTAACCATAGATTGTGTTACACACCAGTGCCTCTGCTTCTGTTTTGTGAATAAGTTCATTTGTACCATTTTTAAGGATTCCATGTATAAGTGATATATTTGTCTTTGTCTGACTTACATCACTCAGTATGACAGTCTCTAGATCTGTTCGTGTAATAGTGATGTTGAGCATCTTATGCTTTTTAAACATCTGTATATCTGCTTCAAAGCAGCGTGTATTTAGATCTTCCACCCATTTTTTGACTGGGTTTTTGTTTTTTGTTACTGAGCCGCATGAGCTGTTTGTATACTTTGGAGACTGATCCCTTGTTGGAGAAAATGCAAGCATTTTCTCCCATTCTATGGGCTATTTTTTGGTTTTATGTATGATTTCCTTTGCTGTGCAAAGCTTTTAAGTTTAGTTATGTCCAATTTGTTTTAGTTTTTATTTTCATTAATGAGATGAATCAAAAAAAATCTTGCTTCAGTTTATGCCAGTGTTCTGCCTGTGTTCCTCTAAGAGGTTTATAGTATTCAGCCTTACACTTAGTCTTTAATCCATTTTGAGTTTGTTTTTGTCTACAGTGTTAGGGAGTGTTCTAATTTCATTCTTTTACAAGTGGCTGTCCAGTTTTCCCAGCGCCATTTGTTGAAGACTGCCTTTTCTCCGTTGTATATTCTTGTTTCCTTTGTCATAGATTAGACCATAGGTGTGGGGGTTTATCTCTGGCCTTTCTACCCTGTTCCATTGATCTGTATTTGTCTTATGTCAGTACCATGCTGTCTGATTACTGTAGCTTTGTAGTGTAGTCTGAAGTCAGGGAGCCTGATTCCTCCAGGCCCACTTTTCTTTCTCAAGATGGCTTTGGCTATTTCAGGTCTTTTGTGTTTCTGTACAAACTGTAAAATTGTTTGTTCTAATTCTGTGGAAAATGTCAATTTGACATTGAATCTGTAGATTGCTTTGGGTAGTACAGTCGTTTTGATGATACTGGTTCTTCCAATCTAAGAACATGGGATATCTCTCCAACCGTTTGTGTCATCTTTGATTTCTTTCATCAGTATCATAGTTTTTTGAATACATGTTTCCCTCCTCAGGAGGGTTTATTCCTAGGTATTTATTCTTTTTGATGCAGTGGTAAATGAGATTGTTTCATTAATTTCTATTTCTCATTTTTTATTGTGTGTAGTAATGCAAGAGATTTCTGTGCATTAATTTTATTTCTGTGTACTAATAAGTTGTAAAGTTTGCAACTTTACCAAAATCATATGTTTAGGATTTTCTATGTATAGTCTCATGTCATCTGCAAATAGTGAAAGTTTTTACTTTTCACTTTGGATTCCTTTTATTTCTGTTTCAGTTGCCTTGCTAGAACTTGCAAAACTATGTTGAATAAAAGTGGTGAGAGGAGACATCTTTGTCTTGTTCCTGATCTTAGAGGAAATGCTTTCAGTTTTTCACTGTTGAAAAACGGTTTGACAAACTACGTGCTCTGGGTTTGTCCTATGTGACCTTAATTATGTTGAGTTATGTTCTCTTTATGCCTTATTTCTGGAGGGTTTTTATCATAAATCGATATTGACTTTTATCAGAAACCTTTTCTGCAACTCGAGATGATCATATGGTTTTTATTCTTCAGTTTGTTACTGTGGTGTATCACATTATTTGTGGATACTGAAACACCTTTGCATCTTTGGGATAAATCCCACTTGGTCATGGTATATAATCCTTTTAATGTATTGTTGGATTTGGTTTGCTAGTATTTTGTTGAAGATTTTTGTATCTGTGTTCATCAGTGATAATGGCCTGTAATTTTCTTATTTTGTGCTATCTTTGTCTGGTTTTGCTACCAGGGTGATGGTAGCCTCACAGAATGAATTTGGGCGTGTTCCCTCCTCTGCAGTTCTTTGGAAGAGTTTCAGAAGGACAGGTGTTAACTCTTCTGTAAATGATAGAGGGCCTTCCTGGTGGTCCAGTGGCTAAGACTCCATTAACTCCCAGTGCGGGGGACTCAGGTTAGATCCCTGGTCTGAGAACTAGATCCCACATGCCACAACTCAGTGTTTTGTAGAATTTGCCCGTGAAGCCATCGGGTCCCGAATTTTTGTTTGTTGGAAGCTATTTTAATCAGTTTAGATTTCAGTACTTATTGGTCTGTTTATATATTTTATTTCTTGTTTAGTCTTGGAAGATAGTACCTTTCTATGAATTTGTCCCCCTAGAAGAAATGGACAGATTCATAGGCATATAATTGCTTGCAGTAGCTCTTATGATCCTTTATACTTGTGTGGTGTCAGTTGTAACTTCTTTTTCATTTCTAATTTTATTGACTTTGAACCCTCTCCCTTTTTTTCTTGATGAGTCTGGCTAAAAGTTTATCAATTTTGTTTACCTTTTTAAAGAACCAACTTTTCATTGATCTTTTCTGTTGCTTTCTTCATCTCTTATTTCTGCTCTGATCTTTATGATTTCTTTCCTTCTACTAATTTGGGTTCGTTTGTTCTACTCTTTCCAGTTGCTTTAGGTGTAAGGTTATGTTCTTTGAGATTTTTCTTGTATCCTGAAGTAAGGTTGTATTGCTATAAACTTCTTTCTTACAACTGCTTTTGCTGTGTCCCATAGGTTTCCGAACATCATGTTTTCGTTGTCACTTTGTCTCCATGTATTTTTTTAAATTTCTTTGGTGACGCTTTAGTTTCTTAATAACATATTGTTTTCTCTATGTATTTGTGTTACAGGTTTCTTCCCAGTAATTTATTTGTAATCTTTTAGCTTTGTGGTTGGAAAAGATGCTTGATATGACTTCAGTTTTCTTAGATTTACCAAGGTTTAATTTGTGGCTAATATATGGTATATCCTGGAGAATGTTCCAACGTGCCCTTGAGAAGAAAGTATATTCTGCTGCCTTCAGATGGAGTGTTCTAAAAATATCAATTAAGTTCATCTGGTCTAATGTGTCATTTTAGGCCTGTGTTTCCTTATTTTCTATATGGATGACCTGTCCATTGGTACAAGTGTTAAAGTTGCTGTTGATTTTAATGTTTTGTCTCATAATGAGTATTGCTTACTCCAGTTTTGTTTTGGTTTCTATTTTCATGGAATACCTTTTTCTATCCCCTCACTTTCAGTTTGTATGTGTCCCTAGCTCTGAAGTGGGTCTCTTGTAGACAGCATATATATGGGTCTTATTTTTGTATATATTCAGCCAGTCTGTATATTTTGGTTGGAACATTTAATCCATTTACATTTAAGGTCATTATTGATATGCATGTTCCTATTGACATTTTCTTAATGGCCTGGGATTTGTTTTTGTAGGTCTTTTTTCTTCTGTCTTCTTTTCTTGTGATTTGAACGACTACCTTTAGCACTGTGTGTGTATGGTAGTTTTTTGGTCTGCCGTTCCCACGAGGTTTTGATATAGCAGTCTGTATATATACAAAGTTGTTTTAAGTTGGTGGTCTCTTTGTTGCCTAGAGAAGTTCCTTCGGTGTTTGTTGTAAAGTGGGTTTGCTGGTGCTGGATTCTCTTAGCTTTTGCTGTTCTTAAAGCTTTTGACTTCTCCATCGAATCTGAATGAGAGCCCTGCTGGGTAGAGTATTCTTGGTTGTAGGTTTTCCCCTTCATCACTTTAAATATATCATGCCATTCTCTCTTGGCCTGTAGAGTTTCTGCTGAAAAATCAGCTGATAACATTATGGAGACTCCCTTGTATGTTATTTGTTGTTTTTGATCAGACTTATCTTAAAAATCTTTCCAAGAACTATCACTTGGTTTTGTCAGTCTTCTCTTTTCCATCTCTGATTTTATAACTATTTTTCCTCTCCCGTTTTTTTCCCTTGCTGTTTTTTCTTTTTTCTGTTGCTTTAGTCCTAAATTTTTGGGTTTTAAAGAGACTTCATATTGAGTCCTTCATATTTTTTACTCATTTATGTGTATCAGTAGTCTCATATATTCCTATTTTATTAAGTTATAATTTGATACTCAAAATTCCTTAGGTTTAATCAGTAGAAACAATACACGCTTATATAGCCATATATAACAATTTATCATCTATCTATCTCTCTTAACTTGTGAGTTCATATCAATTCTTCCAATTTGAGTTCAATACCTCGGGGTTCTTTCCGCCTCCTTTTTCACACTCATAAACCTTTTAAGAGTTACTCAAACTAAAACATGCTTATTTTCTCCTTGGTTTCTTTAACTGTCATCTACATCTTCTAATAAGATGTAGTCTTTGCAACTCTACCATGTTGATATTTTTTAGAATTTTGGCTCTGGATTGTTAATATACTTCATTGTTTTCTTTTCCTTCTCCTTCCTCTCTTTTCCCATCATCTCGATCTTCTTCAACTTGTGTTATGTCCCAATAAACCCAGTAAGTTGAAAATATTTTAAGTCAAGAAAGCATTTATCATGCCTAACCTCAACATCATAGCTTAGCGATTCTACCTTAAAGGTGCCCAGAACACTTAAATTAGCCTGCAGTAACTGGGCAATACCACTTTCTTTTGTTTAGTTGCTAAGTCATGTCTGACTTTTTGCTACCCCGTGGACGGTAGCCTGCCAGGCTCCTCTGTCCATGGGATTTCCCAGGCAAGAATATTGGAGTGAGTTGCCATTTCCTTCCCCAGGGAATCTTTCTGACCCAGGGATTGAACTCTTTTCTCCTGCATTGCTGGTAGATTCTTTGCTGCTTTGCCACTGGGGGTTGTACACAAAGCCTATTCTATAATAAAGTGTTGACTATCTCATTTAATTTACTGAATATTGTACTGAAAGTGAGAAACAGATGGGCTGTATAGATATAGAATAGTTATAATGTATCGGTTGTTTCCCCTTCTGATGTGGCAACTGGGAGCTGTGGCTGCTGCCACTGCCCAGCATCGCAAGCAGGTGTCCTGCATATTGCTCGCCCAGGAGAGATTAAAATCCAAAATTCCAGTGACTTCCTTGGTGGTCCACTGGCTAGGATTTCACCTTCCAAAGTAGGGGGCACAGGATCAATCCCTGGTCAGGGAGGTAAGACCCCACATACTTTGTGGCCAAAAAACCAAAACATAAAACAAGTAATATGGTAACAGAGTCTAAAGACTTCAAAAATTGTCCACATTTTTTTAAATCTTCAAAATAATTTTTTAAAAAAATACAAAATTTGATAGTTTCTACTGAATCTGAATCATTTTTACATCATCATAAAGTTGAAAAATCTCAAACCGTTTTAAGTTGGAACCCATCTGTACAAATTGTGCCAAATAATTTATTTGCTCACTCTTACTTCCTATATCTTTCCATGTCTAAATTTACTTTTCCTATTTTGTAGAATTTTTTAAATCGTTTACTTTTGGGTCTTTGCTGTGCAAGGGCTTTCTCTAGCTGTGGCGACTGGCGGTTCCTCTTCATCGCAGTGTGCGGCTTCTCACTGCAGACCATGGGCTCTGGGCGCACGGGCTTCCGTGGTTATGGTGCATAGGCTTAGTTGCTTTGTGCCATGTGGGCTCTTCCAGGCAGATTCTTGACCACTGGGCCACCAGGGAAGTCTTTTTCATATTTAACCACTTCTTCTAAGTACATTTTAAGTGGCCACCTCATGCAAAGAGTTGACTCATTGGAAAAGACTCTGATGCTGGGAGGGATTGGGGGCAGGAGGGAAAGGGGACGACAGAGGATGAGATGGCTGGATGGCATCACCGACTCGATGGACGTGAGTCTGAATGAACTCCAGGAGTTGGTGATGGACAGGGAGGCGTGGTGTGCTGCGATTCATGGGGTCGCAAAGAGTCGGACACGACTGAGCGACTGAACTGAACTGAACTGAACTGATTGGAAAAAAAAATTTGAAGCCTTGTATCCCTGAGAATATTTTTTTTTCTACTTTCATGTTTAAGTTTGTCTTGCTATAAATTCTGAGTTCAACTACATTCTTTTCCTTCAGCATTTTGGAAACATGATGTCTTTTTTTCACCTGAGGATGCTGATAAGAAACCTGATGTCAATCTGTTTCTTGTTCTTTTGTCATTGATCTGCTATTTCTCTCTGGGAGCTTTCAGGATTTTCCATTTTCTTAGATGCTCTCAATTCTCTTACTACAATGTTTATGCTATGTTTTTCTTATTCATCCATAAGTTCCTTTATCTTTAATTCTCATCAACCTATTATTATTTCTTCAAATACTTCCTCGTCTTCTCGGACTCCCATTCATTCTGATGTCGGCACTTCTTCTGTGCCACTGTGCTGCTGTGTGTCCATCTGCTCTAACCCTCCCTGCTTCCTTCTGGTAGAGGCCCGTGATGACACTCCAGCTAACGGGTCTTAACCTCTATGTGTCTATCACATTCATTATATTTTAATATTTCCACTTGGTTCTTGTTCCTGCTTCATATTGCTAGTATTTCCCTGTATATTGACTTTGCTTTATTTTCAATTCTTGGTTAGGCAGTATATGAAGTTTGCTGTCTATGGGGGCCAGGGTTTGGTTATTTTTGGCCTGTGAGCTCATGTCCCTTCACAGCACTAGCTCTTCTGCCTGGGAGTATTTCCGGGGGAAAGGGCAAGGCCAATTCTGTCCCTTCCAATTTCGAAGGGAAGGTAATGGCCTCTGGGTACCTCACGGTCACTGTCCACCCCTCCACCAGCAACTGTTTTAAGATTCCTTTCGGAGCCTTGGGAAGAAGCAGCAATTCCTAATTGTCATTTCCCAATGCTGGGGCTTTGGAGGGAAAAAAGTTTTAATCCCAAGAGCAGCTGCCTAGCCCACTCTACCTCTGGCAGAGCTTTTGTGCTGACTCAACAGTGTGCCTCTTACACCAGTGACTTGGCTGCGTCTCGGGTTCACCAAGAGTAGACATCTCACTGATGTCCCACATCCTTTTACAGTTTCTGATGACCTTCAGTGTCCTAGGGGTTCTCACAGGATTTGGGGAGATTTCTTGGTTTGGTTTTTGGTGGTGGTCCCTCAGATTTATGCTCCTTTCTAATGTGTACAGTTTTTACCTCATTGTCTTCATTTGAATCAAAGCCCCCGGTATTATTTTTGCTGACATTAATTTTCAATCTTTGTGTGAATCCACCTGCAATGTGGGAGACCTGGGTT
Source organism: Bos grunniens (assembly GCF_055505025.1). Classification (NCBI taxonomy): domain Eukaryota; kingdom Metazoa; phylum Chordata; class Mammalia; order Artiodactyla; family Bovidae; genus Bos; species Bos grunniens. The sequence goes on from NC_141167.1 coordinate 11,083,761, forward strand.
TGATACCTGGGTTGGGAAGATCCCCTAGAGAAGAGAAAGGCTACCCACTCCAGTCTTCTGGCCTGGAGAACTCCATGGACTGTATAGTCCATGGGGTCGCAAAGAGCTGGAAACGACTTAAGCGACTTTCACGCTGTATTTTAGGAGTCTTTTGTGAATGTAGTTTCACAGTTTTATCCAATCTGTTAGCTTTTGTTTGGAGGTGGTAGTGGTGGTTCCTTTAACATCCAATCTGACTTCTGTGTATTAAATGATCAGATCTTTAATGCTGCGGTCTTGCCTCTATTCTTGCTTTCTGCTTGGTTGACTGAAGTGTGGCTTTTTTTTTTTCTTTCCTCTTGTTTGTTGCTAAGTCGCTTCAGTCGTGTCCGACTCTGTGTGACCCCAGAGACGGCAGCCCACCAGGCTCCACCGTCCCTGGGATTCTCCAGGCAAGAACACTGGAGTGGGGTGCCATTGCCTTCTTCATTCCTCTTGTTTAGATGTTGCATATTCTAGTTCTGAATTCTTAGTGGCTTTCTCAGTATTTTTAACATGAACAGCTGACAAACTCTAAAGTTAATTGGCATTTTTACTGTCCTTCTATGAAAGGACCTTAGATTACTTTCAATTACCACCCTACCCCTATCTTAAATGTCATTCACTGTTCAGTATTTTAAGTCCATATTTTTATTTTTCCCCCAAGTAACACTACCTGAGAGCTTACTAGGCCAGATTCCCTTGGAGTGCCAGCTCAGCTCAGCAGTGACTAAATCCTCCTCCCCTCTTCAGCTGGCATTTTCTTTGAGAAGCCACCCCTTCCACATCCCTGGCTCGGTCAGCCTGTGCTAATTTCTGTGTTCATCACAGGTACACTTTCGAGGGCATACCAGCCACTGTGCTAGGAGCTAGAGGTGTGGTGCGTAAAATGGCACAGGTGCTTCTGGAGTGCTGAAGTGGACACTGCCTTTCCAAATAAGAATATGGTACTTAATAGTTCCAAAGAGAACCATGTTTAACAGTGATTCCTGCTTTTGATAGACATAGCCTGGGGTTTTGGAGCTGCAGTAGGGATAGAGTGGTGGTGTGATTTCTCCGTGGCTGCCCGTCGTTGGCGTTAGTCACTGATGAGCACGTGCAGATCATGGACTCTCTGCCTGAGGCGCAGGTGATGGAGACTTGTGTTCTGTCTCCGTGTAACAGAATCAGCACGAGAAGAGTGTTATAAAACATAAGACGGCCCCACAGCTCGTGAACTTCTAAGCGAGTAGGAATGCTGTGAAGTGTAAGAGGTACGTGGGTCCCTGTAGGCCCAGATGTAACCCCAGGTTTTAGAGGGAGAGAGATGCTTGGCTGCTTGGACCTACTTGAAGGCTGGAGGGCACTGCCTGGGGAAAAGCTTAAACTGCTCTAATGGGATGGCACTTTAATCTGCTTTCATGCTTTAATTTCTGTAGCCAACGAATAAATGCCAAGAAAATCATGTGACTCAGATATTCCCATGATTTGATTCCCCGTTTTGGGCCCTACAGTTTGAACTGGGAGCCCAGGTCTGATTCCAAGTATATGCTGACGTTGTTTTTCTTACAGGTATTGGACTCCTTCAGAGATTCAGGGTGTGAGTGGTTACCTGCAGATTACAAAGATAACAACTTTCCTCCATGTGGCCATATTTCCAGTCGAATAGTAAAATGCTGTAGTCATTTTCAGCACAAAGTCTGAATTAAATACTTTTTGCACTGGATTTGTCCTGGCTTTTCCTTTTTTTGATCACAGAAATAAGTGTTTGAGAATCTCTTCCATTTTCTGGTCTACAAGATATGGTAACAACTGAGATACCTCTTGTCAACAGTCAAGTTGGAAGTTCCCCCACATACAGATCCAGAAGGTTAGGTTTCAGACTGCTACTGATTATTCCTCTCCATGCCCCTCAATTCCCAGACTACACACTATAGGAAATCGTACCTCTGACTCTGGATTCCGAAGCATGTTGCCGTATCCTAAGGGAGGACCTGAAGTATTAGCGTCTGCTCTTCAGCAAACAAGCTAACAAAACCCAGAGCATGTGACCTGGAACTGTACGGCCAAGACCGCGGCGGGCCTTAGCTCTCTCCAGCCACCCCTCCTGCAGCCCACACGGCTGCCGCGGAGCCTCGGGCTGAGGCTCCTTTGTCAACCCTGGGGGCTTACTCAAGCCCAGGGAGGCCTGTCACAGAGGAGAGCCCAGGCCCACAATCTTAACACCAGCCATCACTTAAAAAAAAATGCTTTGGCTAGCACAATACAGTTCATTTCTCTCAACACCACCCAATGTCCACTCTGGTAGAGCAGCTATCTGCTAGACAATGGTTCAGGAAGCGGCTGCCTCCACCTTGGATGTCTCTACATGGCTATAGAGTCCCCCGAGGGCTCCTGCGTCCGGCCGGTAGGTGGAGGAAGGGCGTGAGGGTCACAAAGAAGTTTCTAACGGGTCAGGGTGGAAGACGGAACCTCTCTTCTGCCCACGTTGTGCAGAAGGCTGGAGGCGTAGTGAGCTTTGTGCCACAGAAACGGACTCTGGTTTGGGAAACTGCTGACCTCTGCCACACGCCACTGCAAGGGCTTCTCCCTGAGGTGATGAAGAGGAACTGGGTGTCTGGGTATTTTCCTTGTCACCAAATCCAACTGGTCTGCAAAGCTTTTAGAGCTGCGCTGCTAAGGGCTGTCTGCCCCCTCGTCAAGGGTATGGTATGGATGCACAAATTATCTGAGGAATTAATAAAAGACCAATTAAATCACAGAAGCTTGTGAGGTGTGGGTTCTAGGCATCGGTGTGTTTGAGAAGTTGCCCAGGTTATTCTAATGTGCAGAGCCAGTGAGAACCACTCGTGTCGATACACAGGAATGTGACTGTTAGACGTGTGGGTTGAGGGGGACCTAGAGTGTAGCTTGGAAGGTTAGACTAGGGCACAGCCGTAACTTGCCAGCCAGAGTTTCGTATCTGTGCTGACAAATGGATAGAAGGCTGGCCTCCCCAGGAAAGGTAACTTTAGTTTTCTTCCTTGTGACCAAAAAGGCCTGATCAATTAACCTCCAGTGTCAAACCTGACAACTCAGAGAGCTCCCCAGGATGGAGGGGGGTGGGGCTTTACCGGTTTGGCAGCACTTGGACACAGAGGCTCACACCCCATCTGGGCCTTTGTGGGAGGCCTGAGCGTGGACAGCCCCAGCTCTGGTACTGAGATACTGGGTATTAAGTAGCCACCATCAGCACCAACCACAGACTGGGGGCTGACGTAGGTGAAAGCGGTTACAGTGGTGGCATGGGTTTGACCAGAGGCTAAACAGGGACCCTTGAACCGCAACACAAATTCCACCGAGGAGTCACGGGCCTGAGCCAGGCTCCCCAAACCCTCCTTCCCAAGGACTCATGGCTCTTGATGGCATACAACTTCTTTCCAGACCTATCTGTCTTCAGAGAGCAACTCTTGGTGTGTGTGACCACCTGTTCTGGCTCCTTTCACTGAGCAGATGGGCTGAAGGGAAGCTGGAAGAACCGGAGTCTCCCCACTTTCCTCCCATAGAAGGCCGGCCAGCGCCACAGCCTTCCAGCCCAGCAGGGTTTTCCTCAGTGTCGCTTCCTAGTGACTAAGGATTCTCTCCACACACAGCACCTGCAGGCTTTGAGAAACGCGAGGATGCCCTCTGCTGGCCTCCCTTCTGGCCATTCTAAATAGAAAATGTAAGATGAAGGTCTTTGAGGGTGGAGGAGTATTTAGTTTGGTCAAGGCAGGGGCTACCAGGCTCCTGAAATTCAGTTATTTCAGAAGGGTTTCTTTGGGGTGACAGGTTATGTGGAAGTAGCCTCGCTCTCCCTAAGCCAGCCCGAGGATTTCTGCCTCTTTCTTGAGTCAGGCAAGAACAGGGGCATGGCAATCTTCTCAATGCAAGACCCCAAGCCAGGGAAGCAGCACGGGTTTCTGAGTTTTGTTCCCTTTTTTGGTAGGAGTAGGGAATGATAAATTGTTATATTCATCTCTGAAACAGAGATAAAAATATATCCTTCAATGAGCCATGGGTGAAATAAATAAGACGTAGCAAGGAGGCCCAAAGAAAACCAGAAAAAGCCAGTAAGTTTTCAAGTCCTGTAGCTCTTTGGTGAATCCCTCAAAGCTCTTTTAATACAACATCCTCAGCAAGTCCTGACCGCCTGCCCACCAGCGGCTCCTGTAGTCGGCTCTGCACATCCCAGCCCCAGCGCCCCCCGCAGATTCAAGCACCCACTCCTCCGGGCTTCCTTCACCCTAGCTCAAGACGGGTCAGCTGCCGCCCCCTCTTCCCGCCAGAGTGTGAGATTCTAGACCAGTGGTTCTCAAAGTGTGGTCCCCAGACGAGCAGTGGAGCACTCTGGGATCACATTAGAAAGGCAGATTCTCATTTCCCCTCAATCCCACTCAGTCAGAAATGCGGTGGTGGGGCCCAGCCGCCCGTGTTGTAAGGGTGATTCTGCTCTAGACCAAGCACAGCCTCCGCTGGGCTTCAGCTCCAATTCATTCACGGACAGTGTGTGGGCTGAGTTATTTCTCAGATGCCTCGTTTCTGCTTCTGTAGAAACAGAATCAGTATCCTCAGCAGGGGTCACCAATACCCTCACCTGTGCACAGGGCCTTGGGGAGATAAAGAGTTCCCTGGTCCTTCTCTCTCCTCCCTTTCCTGGAGTCCGAGACTGGACAGCAGCCTCCGTCCACCTGCCGAGCTCACCAAGCAGTCCCTCCAGCTCGGCACTGTCCTGGGGGCTGGGGCCAAGCCCTACTACTTTGGAAATCCAAGCGGAAGACCAGGGCCCCTGAAGGCCCACCTCGGTGTCGGGACCCTGTGTGTCCCCAGCTGGTCCACGGAGTGGAGACAGGGGCAGGAGCGTGTGGGGGTTGTGTGCGTGTACGTATCAATCCCGTGTTCACAAAAGGCTGAAGAAACAACAGACAACTCCCGTCCTGAAAGACAAAAGGAGCAGCTGGCCCGCAGGGGCCAGGCCGCCACTGAGGGAGAAGCCTGGCACTGCCGGCCACGTGCAGATGCCACGCCCTGACTGGCCCGGTGGGGGCGTCACAGGGACGCACGGGGCTGGGCCCCGAGCGCGGGCCAGCCCCGAGCACAGAGCGGCACACCCAGCAGGCAGGCACGCAACTGAACAGCAGGTTTAATCATCTCACGACAGACGGTAGGGCAGTAGTATAAACCAGAAGTTTCCTTTTAAAAAGCCATGTCCCCAAAGCTCCCACTCCTCAATACCCAGACGTCACAGCGGAGGGACCGGTTCCTCACGGCTGAGGAACAGGGCCAGAGGGATTCAGAGTCTGTTCCACCAAGCTCAAAGTCTTTCCAGGTCAAGGTTGCCTTGTGAGTAGCCAAGAGCCCTAGGAGGTGCTGATGCACACGCACTCTAACACATACACACCCCCACACATGCAGGGACAGAGAGAAGACACTCGGACAGACAGGCACGGAGGAGGCCGTGCTGGGGCAGCCACACACGTGTGCTCTCAGACCACACAGTCCAGTCTGTCTGTGGCTGTCTCCTCGGCACAGGGAGCACGGAGGAAGCAGTCAGGGTGGCCAGGAGGAAGGAGGGTGGCAGCCTGGGCCCCTCTCCTTTCCGGAAGCAGCCACCCCTCCCCTACTTGGCAGACTGTTTCTGCACTACCAGCTCACCGTCGGGGGTGAGGAGGGGCGCCACGTCCTCTGGGCCGAGAGAGAGGGCACGCTCCACCCCAAAGCAGAGAACAAGGAACATGCCCACAGGCAGGCTTCTGCGGCCAGGAGCTGGCGGTGCTTGTTTTTGTTCCCAGGGGTGGGGGACGCAGTCAGGCCTCGCTGTGCAGGTGCCCCGGCGGCAGCAGTCCTGCCAACAAGGAGCTGGAGAGGAAGCCAGGAGCTGGCAGTGTCCACCCTTGGAACAGGAGAGGGGTGCAAAAAAAAGGAGGCCCTGAGGTGAGGACATTTTGAGGGACCTACCAGACGGGTTTAAAGAGGAAACCTCTTCGTTCACAGCTTCATTCAGGGGTTCCTGGAGAATGTCTCTGGATTCAAGTACCAGCGGCTCTGGTTGTGGGTTTGGGGATGGAGTGGCCAGCAGAGGCTGGGAGAACAGCTGCCCTCCGATGCGGGAGGTAGGAGAAGCAGCCTGGCGATGCTCTGGACCCTGGCACTGCCAATCCCCACCCTGAGGAGACAGACCAGGCGGCTACAAGATCTCCTCGCGGGGGCTCCGGGCCTTCAGTGGGGTCTGCCCATTGGGCACAGAGCCGTTCTGACCGTGCAGGAGCTTGCCCTTCTCTCGGTCTGGCCACGTGAAGATGGCATCGTCACTGTCCAGCTCGGACTCCGAGTGCATCAGGCTGCTGCTCAGCGCTGGGCCTTTCTGTTTGACGCCTGCGAGGGAGTCAAGGATATGGGCGTCAGGAGCCGGGAGCTGCACCCTGCACCCCCCATCCCAGCCCGAAGAGGAGCAGAGCGACAGGGACGGTCACAGTCCTCTCCTGTGGGCAGGAGGCTACCCGAGTCCTCCCAGGCCTGGCTAGACGGAGCAGGGAAGCCTCAGGGAGTACTCTGCAGACCCACAGATCGGCGTCCACTGCAGATTCTCTGCCTCCAGCATCTATTAGCTTCGGTTAGTCCACCCAACGACATGCTCTTTTCTCTCTCCTAAATGTGGGGTGTTTCATCACGTCCCTTCACGCACAGGGCAGAGTTCTGTGGGAGGCAGGCAAACAAGGAACAGGCACTGATACTCTAGAGACTGAGCTTCTTCGCGGACCCTGGCTCAGCGTGGATGGACAGCACCTGCAAAGCTGCTGGCGCTGAGGACACCACCGTGCTCTGCGCAGACGTTTACTCTGGCTTCGCTGAGTGGCAACAAGCGGTGGGAGAGCAGGCGTGTGGCTTGGAGAGGCCTCTCCAAGCAGGGACTGGAGGAGGGACTATCCCAAGGCATCAGTTGGTCAGAGCACACAAATAAGGACCCGTAAGAAACACCTGAGGTCAGAAAAGATGCCTGAGCTTCTATAAGTCACTGCAGTTACGTTCTCTACTCGTCCTTAAGGCTGCAGAGGCCAGACCATACCACAAGGTCGGGTAATAACTTCAGGGCGGACCCCCACCCAGCAGCAAGACGGGTGCCCTCTGGCTGGTGCAAATACCACTCCAAGCAAATGCGGGCTGAGATGGCAGAACTAGGAGTACGAGTGGCCAGCATCGAGAATGCAGCTTGGCAGTGCTCTGGGCCTGGCACAGTCCACTCCCAGGACCTAACCTACCTCCTTTCTTAAAAAGGTGACCAGTCAGGTGAGCCATGTTTGAACCCTCACTCCCCAGCAACCACGCTCCCTCCCCCGGTCCCACCCCCAGTAAACACTGAGAGAGGCTCCTGAGACGACCGTCAGCCACTCTGCCCATTCCTGGCCAGACGGGCCGTAAGGCTGTGGATGATGAGGGCCTCGAGACTCTGACCACGCCCGGCACTCAGGAACCTCAAGCCCGCGGATCCTGCCTGTGTGCCGTCTGCCTGTGCAATGTGCTCTGGGGCGCAGGCAAGCTTACGCAGCTTGTCCACCTCAGGGCACAGTTCTGACACATGACTGCAGACAGTCACACCTTCCACTGACTCTCAGGACGGCAGAGAAGCAGGGTCGGAGAACAATGCAGCTTTGCAGGCTTTTCCAGTGTGGTGGGGACAGTGCTGACCTAAGAACCAAGACCAGGGAGGGTGAAGGGTCTCACAACTTCTGCTTTGCCCTATAGATGAAGTATCCCTTTGGGGGCTTTCTGCCCCCCAGCACCCAAGCACTCGAAGCTTCTCTTCTTCCTCAAAGCCCTTCTGGGCCATAGGTATGGAGGACAGGAGCCTGAGGTGGAGATGGGTTTCTGGCTCCGCAGTACACAGCACTCACCGCGGGGCCTCTCACGACCAGTGAGCTCTGCTCTGCTCTGCTTGGGGAACTGAGTGGAATTCATCCACTAAGCAATACTAGGGAGGACACTGCTACTATCAACAGGCGCTGACCACTCCCATCTCTGACTCAGCAATTCCATTCCTAGGTCTACACCTGCAGAAATCCATACATCTGTCCACCAAAGGACACAGACCAGAAGGTTTACAGCAGCAGCCCCCAGGGCAGCCAAAGTGCCCAACAGCATGCCCGACAAATGTGTTCCTACAAAGGGAATTATACAGCAATGGGAATGAGCACGCTGTGGCTCTGCCTAAGGACACGCGTGAGTGTCCTAAACACAACGCTGAGTGAAAGGAGGCGCACACTAAGACTGTTCATATCAGCTACTCCCAGACGCCAGTCAACTGTGGGGGCAGGGGCTGCAGAGAAGCATCGACCAGACGCCAACTGCGGGGGCAGGGGCCGCAGAGAAGCACACAGGGGGCTGGGGCTCCTGGGGGGCTGATCACACGGGCACATTCACTTAAGAAACACATTTTCTGTACACATCAGACTGAATCACTGGAAACTGCTGTCTTCTAGGTCAAAAGTCAAATTATCGGTAATTTTATACGGTTTGACCAAAAGCAATAGAAAGTTGTGAAAAGACTCAACAGGAGAACAAAACCAAATCACACCCCACCCCACAGGTGCTGACTGCAAAGCACGCCCCACAGCTGGGCTCTGAGCCCGGGCCCAGGCACAGGCGGGGGCCCCTCCCGTCCCGTCACTCCTCCTCCGGCCTCACCGCGCCCCCGGCACGGTGTCCACTTCAGCTCACTTCCACACACGTCAGGCTCCACAGACTGACTCTTCCTCAAGCTCAACTTCCATTCCAGACCGCACCCCTTTAGGTCCTGAAGCCACTCTCCGCATCCCACTGGCGGCTCTGTTCTGGCCTGCAACCACTCCCCAGCCGCAGAGCCCAGATCAAGAGCCAGGCCTGCTGGCCTGGTCGCATCCACCAGACCCAAGGGCCTCTCACCTCCCCAGCTAGACACCGCCCCCAGGAGAAGGGCCTGCGACCCTCGTCTGTCCTTGCCTCCGGGTTACCCGGGAGCGGCTGGCCACCTGCGTCCCCCCACCTCTCCCCGCAAGTCTGCCTTTCCAAACTGCCTCTTCCTCCCAGCTGTCCTCCCATCCTGCTTAGGAGAGGGATCTCAAGTCCTCTATGCCCGCCGTCCCCCTCAGAAACCTCACCTCCATCTTCTGCATCTCTGCCCGCAAACCTGCTCCCAAAACCCATCCACACAGTCCTGAATCTCCGCTCACTTTTACCCAGCTTCTGGAAGGACTTTTAACTCTTCAGGGCCTCCGTTTCCTCACCACCTACCTACTTCCTAAACAGACTGCGCTTTCACTTCAACCATCTGTCCGCTCGCCATCTACTCCAGCTCTTCAGGTGCCCAGAAACCTCTCCAGCACTGTCACTGCCATCACCGTCGCCAATTCTCATCTGACCGCGCTCTGGGGACGCCGCTCCTCCTCCTCCTCAGCTCCTCAGCCTGGCGCTTTCCTATGGACCCTTACCCCTCTCCTCACGGCTCCTGATGGCTCTCTGGGGATGCCGCTCCTCCTCCTCCTCAGCTCCTCAGCCTGGCGCTTTCCTATGGACCCTCATCCCTCTCCCCACGGCTCCTGACTGCTCTCTGGGGACGCCTCTCCTTCTCCTCAGCTCCTCGCCTGGTGCTCTTCTATGGACCCTCACCCCTCTCCCCACTGAGGGATGTGGCCCTCCCTAGCAGTGCCGGCCGTCTCCAGTATATAGCAGATTCCTACCCAGTCCTGTGCTGCTGCACTCCATCTCCCTCTTCTCTTACTGAAACTGCACCAAGTGTCCTAATTCTGGCCTCAGTGCTATCAAGTCTGTCTCTCGGGTTGGCAGTCGGCCTGGACCTTTCCTGTCCCTCCGGGACACTGACACCACGCTGTTCAAGCCATCATCATCCCCTCCTCACAAAAACCTCCTTGCTGGCTCCCACCTATAATCTCCTCAGTGAATGAAATGGCACAAAACTAATTTTCCTAAGCCAGCACTTTCGTCACCACCAGAAAAAATGCCTAAATCCTTAAGCTGACATTCAAAAATTCCCATAAACTCATCCCCACCCATCTTCTAGCCTCATTTTCTCAACCCCATTCACAACTGTTCTAAACCAAACAACCTTCCCCTGCATTTCTTCTCCAGTCTTTCTCGTTCACAGATGCTCAAAGAAGATGCTTGGGGACCATCCTTTGTGTCTCCTTTTCTCTCACACCCCTCTGAAAACATATCATGAACCTCAGCAAGTCTTCCCCTTAAGTGTATCTGGCCTTTGCTCTCTGTCTCATAATCTCTCCACCATGAGGGTGTTCTATCCAGTTTCCTCTCCAATTCCTTCACATGGCAGCCAGTTGTCTTTTTATAACGTAGATAAATCTAACTGCGCCATTCACACCTCCGTAACTCTCCCGACTGCTCCTAGAAGGAGCCCACAGCAGCGTCCCTGCTTACCTGTCCAGCCCTGTGCCACTCACCCCACACTCACCGTATCTTCCGCAAATGCCCCCTGCTCCCTCTGGCAGCTGGGCCTTCAATCAACCAGCTTGGCCTGCAATCCTATTTCTCAGAGCCTCTATGTGCCTCACTCTCCTTCTCGTTGACACTGAGGTCTCAACTTTAATGTTATTCTTTATAAATACCTTCCACTATCACATCTGTATATTTGTGAACTTGTTTGTTCAATGCCTGCGTGATATAAGCTACACAAAAGCATCATCTATTGAGTTCACCATAATATAACCAGCGTCTGGCTTAGGCCTGGTACACAGTGGTATTAATCCATACGCACAGATGAATAAGATACAGTCCCTACCTTCTTCAAGCGTATTATGGACTAGTAAAGGGACAAACAATAAGATAACTGATATAATACAGTGAGAGAAATGCCAAAACAAACACGCGGGAGAAGGAAGAGCGTGACTTTTAACTGGCAGGTTAAGGGTTGGATGAGAAAGTACTTTCTGGACAGAAACACGAACCAACGAATTTGGTTTAGAAAAGAGAGACATCAGCAAGGAGGAGGATCTCAGAAGAGCACACTGACGCAGGCGCACCAAGGCCACTAACCAACAGACCACAAGTCCCCGGAGGACCTCACGGGGTAGAGACCTCGCCACAGCAGCAGACACGGCCTTGGCGACCTCGGCGAGGGTGCTGTGCAACCTTTTCCCCTCTGGCCATCATCCTCAGGATCTCTGGGACGCTCTGGCGGTACTTCTGTGGTTCGCCAGCCCCCATCTCCGGACACTGCCCCACCGTGCTCCCGAACCGAGCTGCCTGGGTGCCGACAGCCCGGACTGCCTACGAGCCTTTATTTTCACCTCATGTCTCTCCTCCCTCACTACAGTGAGATTCCGAGGGCAGAGCCTGCGTCGGAGAACGCTACACAGTCCCCTGACAGCCTTTCTAATACCAAGCTTTAAGTATGAGAGATGTTAAACAAACATGTTGCAAAAACAATCAGGTCTACGTTCAGAGTGTTTGGGAACAGCTCTACACAGAGTCCAGCTCCCATAAGGGGACAAGGCCTATCCTGGGGCCTCCATGGTAAAAGGGAACCTCCCCAGTGACCGAGCTCAGACAGGAAGGAGGGCCCTGCACCTGCCCCGGGCCTCCTAACCCCATCACCAAAAGCTGTCTCCGTGCTTGTGCAGCTGGAAATTCTCTGACAGATGAGCCCAGCGCACCTGGAGCCGGCAGGGGAGCAGCCCTCCACGGCCTCTGAGATAGTCACGGAGCCTGCAGATCTACCTGACAAACACGGGAGAGGAGAAGACAGGAGGGGAAGGCTGGCTGGAACAGAGAGCCAGCAGGCGGACACTGGCTTTGACCTCTTCACAGCCTCACCCTGTCTGCTCAGAAAGGACAGACTGAGCAGGAAAAAGAGACCAAGGTCCTTGAGCTCAACCTCAGGGGCAGTTTGAAAAGCTGAACTCCAGGCAGCAACCCTAAGGGGAATGAGCAGGCAAAGGACAGCAAGAGGCTGAGCCCCCTCAGCACAGGGAAAGGGTAGCTGAGAAGTGAGCCCTGGAGCCCGAGCTTGTCCAACAGGCAGGTTCTGCCCCCACAGGGCAAAGCAGACCCTGGTCCTCATCAGGGAGGGGACAAGATGCTTTCCCAGCACAAAGAGCTGTTGGCAGCACACCCGGGAGGGAAGAGTGATGGTGGCGGCTCTTCATCTACTACGGGGTGGCCCCAGCACCCAGTTCCCAACATACCTGCTCGGGACGTTGGCTTCAGTTCTAGGCTTTCCTGATCCGTGGCATCCAGGATCTTGTACTTGCTTTTCCTCTTCGGTTTTCCTTTTTGCCTGAAAAACACAATCCCTGTCTCTGCTCAGGAAAGAGGGTCTGTGTGAGGCTCAGGTCACCACCCACAGGTGACAGCCAGACTCTGCACGTGGAGCCCGGATCCTGGGATGCTGCTTAAGGGAAGAGCTGCTTCTCCTTACTTCTCAGCTGGGAAAGGCAGCAACTGTGATTTGTTATTCAAATATTCCTCACCAACTTGGGAAAGGGTAAAGGAAACATTGTTATCTTGGACAGATTGATTAAAAATGTAAATAAAATGAAACGCCTATCCCTGAAGGATGGAAGGTGGAGGAAAGCTTAAACCAGCAATGTTGTTAATGGTGGTTGTCCTGGACTGGTGGGAATTTTTTAAAATTCTTTTAATTTGCTAAGTTTTATTGTGAGGTTATGTCGCAGCTTGCATTTCAGCTCTGCAACTTACTAACTGTATCCTTGGATGGATGACATCAGTTTCCTGAGAAAATGCTCTTATGCCTATTAAAAAAGATATTACCTATAAAATGTCATCATGATACTTGGCACACAGTAAACACAGAAGTGATACCTATTACTAAAAATGAGAAACATAATAAATATTTCTCTCAAATATTTTAAGACGAGATAGGAAGACTAGATGAAAAAAACTTGAAAGACTTAATCACGGCTAACCTAAGTCTATAATTACAAGAAAACATGCACGCACATGAATCTCAAATCGAAGGGGAGGCAGACAAATTAAGATTCCACGGGGAACAGTGGTGAGGCTGAGGTGTGGAGTACAAAAGCTCACACACCCTAGAGGCAGATGTAAGCCAGGCCTATGCCCCAGGCCCTCCCCATGCCCACTCAGCCACAGCCATGTTTTCCAGGTTGCAAATCACTGCAGTGACAGCCACTCCCTCCCTCAGGAGCGTCAGACGATAAGACCACCTTTTTGGGGCATGCTGTGGGTGGGCCATGTAATGGTGATGGTAAGAGAAAAATCCCAGGACTCAGGGTCCCCACGTAGATGGTGCCAGATACCTCTCTAATGAACAAATACATAATTAGAAGGCTGAACAAATTTACAGGGCAAGTGCATCTTACCTCTTACAACAACAGATTACAGTCCAGGACAGGATCCCCAAGGCAACAACAATGAGAAAGGAAGCAATGATAACATATAACACGCTCCACTCTGCCAAGAAAAACACAGTAGTAAGGGCGCTGGAGAGAGAGGCTGAACGGAGGGCTGCGCTGCCCAGCGGGGGCAGGAAACACTCCCTGAACAAAACGGACCCAGGGCTCCCCAGGGAAGAGGAGACCTTAGAGATAAAAGCAGCTGAAGTCTGAGCTTGGCTCTGAGACCCTGCAGCAGCGGGGCAGGCTGTAATGAGCTTCAAAAGAGGAAAAGAGGGGAATGGAAACCTACGGGCTTCCCTGGGGCAAAGCACACAGGCACTCTGAAAGGACAGGAGGCCGCACGGTGGGTCTGATTCATCTGCATTTTGTGGCCGGTCTCATTTACGCTTGTTTCGTTTTAAACAGCTGCGTCAGGGGAGCTCCCTGGCGGTTAGGACTTGCCACTTTCACTGCTGGGGCCTGGGTTCAGTCCCTGGTCAGGGAACTAAGAAACAAAGATCCAACAAGCCCCGAGGCGTGGCCAACAAACAACAAGAGAAAACCACAAACACTGCCTCAGAGCTTTCCTCTAACCTTGAGCAAGTGCGGAGGAAAGAAGCATTAAGTCCTCGGCAAACATCAAATACACAAAGTTCTTCTCCTCGCTTGCTCATCTGCCTTGGAAACACCAACACCCACCCACTCAACTCAGAGCCACAGTCAACGCCAAACCAGCTGGCACAGTCAAAGCAGGAAACTCACCACAGTTGCTGTCTCCATCCCTCAGCTGCACCTTGATGAAATTCTCCATCCAAAAAGGGTCACAGACACAGCGTTTGGTGAATGAATCACAGTGGCCATGGTCAGAGCAGTTCAACTGGCACGCTGCAAGTAGGAGGAGAGGGAGCAGGTCTACAGGAGTCAGAGCCAGAGAAGGACCACCTTCCGGGGCCCATGAAGACGGGATGGGACCCCCAGACCCACGCCTATGGTGACGTGTCCTTGAGACCTGCCCCCAAAAGCCTTTACAGCTGGCACCATGCCCTTATCACCATCATGGCTGGATACAACTGGAGCAGTCAGCAAGGCTCCAGACTGTTTTCACTTGCTGTTTTCCATATCAGCAGTTCTTAATCTTTCATGTCCCACAGACCTTCTTCTCAGAATAACTTAATTGCCAAGATAAAAGACATAGTATTATAGAGGAAGGCAATTATACTAAACATGTTTCTGAAGCATTTAAGAATACAAAACTTTGAAGATAACAATATATGTCTTTATTAAAATATTAAGTCATAAGATTATAACAGTGATAATTTTGAAGTAATGATGAATAAAAATGTTTTTTCATCAACTGGTATGATACAAAACTATTTGAATTTCTATTGCCTTAAAGTCACATGTTCTGCTAATACTACAGTACTTTGTAAATGAGGAAAAGAGTAAATTTCAGTCAGAGGCTCATGAAAACAAAGATGTAATTAAATTTTTTTCCCATTTGAACTCACAGCTCCTCTGAACGCTGTCTCAGGGGCCCAGGGACCCCAGGTGAAGAAGCTCTGCAATGAGTTGGGACTCTTTCATGATAATGGTAGTGGAAGAAAGCGATTATTTCCTTATTTCCAGAGAACCAGAAATGTAGCCCAAGGACAGCAGGGATGACAGGCGAGCTGTGGGCACTGGGCAGGCTCTCATTCCCAACTCCCCACAATTACTCACTGACAGTACTGATCTCCAGGGCTCTGAATATCAGAAAGTCTGCCTTCTGCTTCTGCAGCTCACTCTTGAGCATTGCTGCCACCTCATGGCCTTTGAAGATCTGGTGAGGAGGCTCATTCTGAACAAAAAATACCATCTTGGTGCTGCGGAGACATGCAACAGTATGAATGAGCTGAAGCTGTCAAATGGATAGCAGTAGCTACCATTTGCTAAGTACCTTCTGTATGTGCCAGACACTGTGCGAAGTACTACACACATTCTCCCAGAGCAAGTCAGTGAGAGAGGGGCTGCCCAGCACCGTCTCCATGTTACAGAGGACAACACTGGGGCTCAGAGGGGTTAAGTAGCTTGCCCAAGGTCACACAGTTAATTATGGCAGAGCCAGATCCCAACCCTGATATGCCTGACTCCAAAGCCTAGGCTTTTAGAAAAGCCCTAAGCTGCCCTAATTAACAAGACCTATTCCAAAAGGTAACCAGAGGTCAGAAACACAGGGATTTAGTTTTGGGTACATTCTGCTGTCCGCCTTTTAACAGCTAAGAGCCTAGTGATGTTGGGTTTGTGCCTATATCATCTATAAGACAAAGCACAGTGTTTTCTAAAATGTAAACTGCTGCACGGCATCAGAGCATCGTCTGCAGGCCAAAACATGGCCAAAATGATAACTACCGTGGCAGCAACAAGAAAAGGCTGGCACAATGGTGTGGCTGGTACAAGATTATGTTATTCTCTGTCCAGATCTGTTTACTTTCTGCCTGTCAACTTCTGTCCAAGGCAGAAAATGTTTGACCTCACTTCTGGGTGGCATGGAATCTGTTCACTAGGCCTTGGCCTCCATTTTTGGCAGCCTGCTTTGTGATTCCATGTTAGTCTCATAACTGAACTCTCCCAACCAGTGGGTCACACTGGGTTCATAGGTGCGCCCCCAGTAAGGATTCCCACTGCACACAGGGGCTGGGTGGGACCCAGGTATCCCAGAGGGCCTGGACCAGCTTCATTTAGTATAACTGTCTGTTTATCCCAAATGTGTGTGTATCTCAAAGTATCATAGAAACAGTATCATCTTCTATGTGTGGACTGACATGAAAGTTTGGGAAGTCCTTTCCTAAAAGACTTTTAAAAGTTCACTGTGTAGTAAGGCTAAAAATGGGGTATTATAAACTCCAGAATCAAGAAACAAATCTTTTCCATAAGATTTGTGGTCATTTCTCGTACTACATGTAAAATAGAGAACTAACGAGAACCTACTGTATAGCAAGGGAACTCCACTCAATGCTCTCTGGTGACCTAAACAGGAAGGAAATCTAAAAAAGAGTGGACTGTGACTGCCTAGAGGGGTGGGATGAGGTTGGAGGTGGGAGGGAGGCGCAAGAGGGAGGGGCATCTGTATGCCTACGGCTGATTCACGTTGATGTATGGCAAAAACCAACACAATATTGTAAAACAATTATCCTCAAATTAAAAATGAATTCATTAAAAAAAAAAAAGAGCGGATATAGGTTTGTGTATAATTGATTCACTTGGCTGCACAGCGGAGACTAACACAACGCTGTACAGGAACTATACCCCAATAAAAATTAATCTAAAAAAGATGTGGTCATTTCTCATATTTTCTCCTAGTTACCTAATAATTCACACTTATAGTTTCCATTTTTGTCTATACACAAATAACCCTCAAAGCTTTATCTCCTCTCCCCATGTCCCTCTTGAGTGACCAAATCTATACCTACAAATGCTTGCTAGAGTATCTACACCAGATCTACCACAGACATCTCAAACCCAACATGGTTCAAAACAGACTGATAATAATCATCAATTAACTCATTATGTATTAGGGACTACACACACATTATCTTATGTAATCTTCACCAAGTCTTCAAAATGGCTGCTAGAATTTTTACAGGTGAAGGATGAGTTTGGAGAGATACAGTCACCTGCCCACTGTCACAAAGCTGCCACTGACAGAGGCCAGGCTGCCTGGTGAGAGGCCCATGCTCTTTCCCGTCGTAATAACACTCTCTCCCTCCAATCATATCCTCCTCCTGAATTCCTCAGCAAAGCCCATCAAGGCCAAACCAGAAACCCAGATGCTTCTCTCTTCCTTGTGCCTCAGATTCAGTGACACAAGTCTGCAAGCAACCCCTTCCACAACGCTCTCACCCGCACTCTCACTGCAGCCTCACCACTGCTGTGTCCCAGCCAATTCCCACCAGCTTGATCGATCCCAGCAGCCAACTTCCTATTCCTATTCCCAGGTGCTAAGCAGAGCTTAAAAAGAAAGTCCTCATCATCATGCTGTCTCCAATCCAGTGAACCCTGACTGCGTATTAGATTCATCTGGGGTTTTTTTAAAATTTAGGTGCCCAGACCTTACTCCAGACCAACTGAACCATCATCTGTGGGGATGAGACTTGGGTAATGGTATGTTCATAAAAGCTCTTAGTGTTACTACTGTGCAGCTGGAATCGCCACTCTCACTTCCTGTCTAACCTTGGGTGAGACCCCAATACTGCTCAAAGCCAGTATTGGGGTCTCAACATCCTTTCCTGGAGTGGGTGTTCTCAACCTTCACCACTTTCCTCAGACTGTCCAGCTCACGCTTACCTCCTCGAAGCAGACGGCCTTACCTCCAGCTTCAGAGAAACAGGATGTTGGTACTAGAGAAATTGGGTGTTTGTACTCACCCTTTCAAATGCCGTCCTTCTCTGCTTCTAAATTCACCTGAAAGAGCACATCTTCCCTCCTCTCCTCCCATCTCCAGAGGAAGTGGTGCTCCTGCTCTGTCCACAGCCAGTCCCCCAGAACTACCTCTGTTTCTAACCACCCCCCCAATCTCCACCATCTACTTCTCTTCTACGTCTTTCCCTCGGTCTATAAAAATGTTCAGGTATTTCCTATCTTTAAAAGGTGTTCTTTTGAGCTTGTTTCCCATATTGTTTTCAACACCAGCCTTTTCAAAGAGGCATTATACCATCTCTGTATTCTCAAACCATGAAAAGCTTTGCTCCCAGCATCTAAGTGAAATGATCTCACTAGAGTTCTGATGAGCCACTAATCACAAACTCAGAAGCCTGTTCTGCGTGCTTGCCACACCTGTCCCTGTAGCACCTGAATCCCTTGGCAGCCCACCCCCTCACTGCCAGCCTGTCTCTTAACTCCCAGCAGGCGGCTTCCATCTGGCTCTCCTCCCACTTCTCTGGCTGCTGTTTCTTAGTTTCCTTTGCTGGCCCTTCTTTCTTTGCCTTCCTCTTGAATACTGATGTTCTCCAGAGCTCTGTCCTCAACCCTCTTGACACTCTCCCAGTGTGACTCATCAATTATGGCTTTAACGCCGCCTGTACAGTGACTCCTGATCTTTGGCCTTTCCTTCCACCTCAGGTTCCAACCTATGCGTTCTACTACCTGATGAAGCATCTCCCTATGTAAGCCACGTGAAAGTGCTTTTAGTCACTCAATCATGTCCAACTCTTTGCAATGCCATGGACTGTACCCCACCAGGCTCCTCTGTCCATGGGATTTCCCAAGCAAGAGTACTAGAGTGGGTAACCATTCCCTTCTCCAGGGGATCTTCCCAACCCAGGGATTGAACCCAGGTCTCCTGCATTGCAGGCAAGATTCTTTACCATCTGAGCTACCAGGGAAGCCCAAGACACCCCAAATTCAACGGTCAAAACTGAACTCATTATCTTTTCTTTGAAACTGGTTCCCTCTGTATCCCTAATCTCAGCGCCCACCATCTATCCAGGCACACAAACGAAAATTCTCATATTTGACAGTTCACTCAGTTTCATTCCAAAAGGGTCACCAAGTCCTATTGATTTACTATGACATTCTTTTAATTTCCTCATATCTTCTGCCATTTCCACAACCACTACCTCATTCGGTGTTAGCACCCTTTTCCTACACTAATCCAAAAGCTTCCTGATTTGTCTACAAGCCTTTGGTCTCTTCCTATTTTAGTTTTAGCCTCCACACTACCAACCTCCCTTAAAAAAAAAAAAAAAAAAAAGAACTAATATCCTTGTTTCAAAAATAAACAAAAACTTTACATACAAAACTAACTTCTGAGTCCTCCCACCCAAACTATTCAAACTGCCCTGCCTGGCCTGCTTATGACTGTCCTGAGTCTATAGAGCCAGCCTACCGTCCACCATATCCTAGGGCCGGGTAAGTGCTCTGAACCCATGGGCTTCTTCCAGAGCAAACTCTACGTTAACATCACGGGAATATTGTTTATGCTGTTCCCCTGTGCTGAATTTCCTCCTTCTCCTTCTATGCTTGATCAGTGTAAGTTTTACTTCTGGAAAATCTTTGAACTACCTCAATCCTAATTCTCCTGAAAAAATAATCACCCCCTTGCCTGTGCCTCCATGATAGCGTTACCCCAAAACTGGGTTCTCCTCTAGGTGGTATTGAGCCAAAAGACGCAACCAAGCCAAAGGTGAGAAGAAGGAGAATCTATCACTTGCGGCAAGTGAGGAGAACACTGGGGATCTTTCCCAAAGCAGTGTCTCCCTAGATGGCAAAATTGGGGAAGTTTTACGCTAAGGGGACATACACATTCATGAAGGGGCTTGAGCAGAGAATTCAGCACAGAACTGGGACATAGGTCAACAGAGTCCAAGCTTTGGCTGACTGAAATCATGAGGCTCAGAAAAGGTCAATATCTTTTCTCAGGTTCCAGTTGATCTGGTGGATGAGGGTTTCAGGCTATCTTTACCACTGGAACAGAACTGGGAGTCTTTACAACTGATTTATTATTTTTGGTATTGTTACTTCTCTTACCTGAGAAGAATCACTGGGTCCTAAATTCTTTTTTTGCTTTGGTCACACTGCAGGACTTGTGGGATCTCAGTTCCCCAACCAGGGGTTGAACCTGGGCCATGGCAGTGAAAGCCTAGAATCCTAACCACTAGGCCACCAGGGAACTCCCCGTTCCTGCATTCTTTCTTCCCTTAAGATCATTAATTAGTGAGACCTCAAGGGCAAGCACTGTAGCCAGGTTTAGATCACAAAATGGCTTAGGCCAAAAATGGCTTAAGGTAAGACAAGCCTGATTCTCTTTTTCTGGGGACCCCCTACCCTATCTGCTTCCAACTGGCCTTCTGTCAAAGCCACTGCGTATTGATGTTACGTATTTACTTGGTCATCTCCCTCCTAGAACACGGTCGTCAAACATCATGGCCGTCTTCTGACCTTGGGATCTGCTGCAGTATCTAGCACAGAGCACATGACCTGTCCTAAAAGAGTACATTTCTTCTTCGTTAAAGAAATGAACACCATGAGTGGTTCCTGGTCAGAGGGCCCACTCTTCTCTATCTACCCACGCTACTTTATCAGCTCAGTCAAGAAGCCCGGGGACCCCTGGTCTTTCCTCGTCTCCCCCCATTCATGCCCAGCTACCTCTGCTCCGTGTACGGCTGAATCTTTTGCACAATGATGTCGGAGTCCAGCACCCCCAGGAGGACCCCAATCTGGCGGATGAACATCCCCTTCAGCCTCTCAGTTAGCTGACTGACGTTGACATCCAAGATGAGCTCCACCAGGCTGTTTTTCCTGGGATCTGGAAAGCACGTGGATCAGTCATGGCTTTAGAAGCAGGAGAGTTAACACAGACCAGCCACTGTGCCTGCGCTCTGGCCCAGGAGAGAATGTGGTGAGAGCATTCAGAAATGCAAGTGACCTCTTTCAAAATGGAAAGGCCCCATGGTGAACTCCCCATTGCTTCGTCCTGAAGCATTCCTGGTCTCTCCACTAACCTGAGAAATACCACACATGTGCTGGGGCCCAGTGCAAATCAATGGGGTTTAGTGAAGGAAGCGGGGAAAAGAAAAGCACTTCAACGTTTGTTCTAAAAGTCTCTGCCCAACTGGCTTTCCTGAACTCTCCAGACCAAGTGGTGGGTGTCCAGCAATCTCTCCTGATCCAGTCTGATTTTCAGTGACTGCTGTACTTTGTATGCAACAATGGGAGGGAAATTTTCCATGCCAACAATCTTACCAATGGGAATGCACCTGCCCTACAGGTTTGAAAACCATAAACACAAAGGAAATCCAGGCAGCCAAGAAACAAGGATTTCCTTAAAACAACATCACAGCCGGACAATGTTTTCACAACTCTAGAACTGTAAAACCATTATGTCTTACTTTTGATTATGTCCTAAAGACTGTTCTATATGTGGAAGTTCAAAGTGACTATTCAGAATACCTTCTTCACATACTTGATGCACCATGTGTCTGTCCTGATGTATCACTGACATAATTAGAGACTATCTGTGATGTGATTTTAAACACAGAGGAGACTTCACAGTGTCCTGGCTGTTGTCCTTCAGAGAGGCAGGGCAAGGACTGAAGACCTGCCAAGATCCCTTCCCTTCTAAGACATCTGTACATAAGCTTGGCCTTAATCCTAATAAAGAGTAGGTTGAAAGTTTATACCTTCTCATCAGATGCTCAGGAATTTATAACACTCTATCCCACCCTGTACTCATTTCCTCCCTAATACCAAATTAGCCTTGAAACAAAACAAAAACATGGTTCTATTTAAGAAAGAAATTTTATTTCTGCAAATCTGAAAAATGTAAAGGACACCAGTTACTTTACCTTCCCTGGGGGTTGTCAGATAAAGCCTGAGGCTCAACTTACAAAAATAAATTGTTTTCTGCAGCTGGGTGCTGATGAGACATCATGACTCAAGTTATTCCTGTGCTCAGATTCCCAAAGCACCCTGAGCCCTCTGTCATCAGTCACACATAGAGGAGAAAGTGCTGGCACAGGGGCCCAAAGGCCTGGCTCTGACACAACGGCTGTGTGAAGCTGAGCAAGCCCTGCCCTCTCTGAGTTTCTGTTTCTCCATCTGAGTTAAGTAGGGGGAGGTCCATATTTCTGTGTGCGTAGGAGAGGTCTTGCTGGAACAGAGAGTCTCTACAGAGTTCTTAGCTTGGGGATTCTAGATTGTTTAAAGCTGGATATGCCATCTGGCTCTGTCCATGCTGGGGGAAGGGTCTCAGGATCCAGGCCCTGCTGGGCTGATCCAGCAATTCCACTCTGGCCCCTCACTAAATGAACTCACCAGGTTTCACCTCCACCGTGGTCCGGTCTACATCACTCTCACCCTTCGCGTCAGTCACCTTCAGGTGAAACGTGTAGGTTCCCTCGACCAGGTTGGAGAGAAAGAGGACAGGGTGGTGATCAGAGCGATTTAACACCTCCTGTGGGGTGGAACGACACGGCAATGTTGCAGAGCAAAGCCACACTCCTTTCACGGGAGTTAGCTGCCTCTGTCATAGCTAAGCCCCCTCTGGGCAGATGGCTTTGAGTTCCTGCTCTGTGATGGCATCACAACCCACAGTGATGAGGATAAGAGAACCGAATCATGTTCTCTTCCACACAAGCTTGAGGGGTGACCCTAGGCAAGCCATTTAATCTTCCTGGATTTCAGAACAATTCAGGTTTGACACAAGAGACCACTTGGTTAAAACAGGTCCTGGAGTGCTTGACTCAGCGTCCTCTCCCCATCTCACCACCTGACCGACCTATGTAGCTCTCCACCTCCTGGCACACTTACCCCTGCGGCTGGGCTCCCCTCATCTCGAGTCCAGAGGTAGCTGACTATTCCCTTGTCATCTGAGGACTTGGAGCCGTCCAGCTCTGCTGTGTCCGTGGGCAAGGTAATTACCACATTCCCAGCTATCTTGGCTACAGGTGCTTTGTTCATTTCTAAACAAAGAGAAACCATTGAAAAAAATGTATGATTCAGAAAAAAAAGAAATGCTTCTTCATGGTGCTTGTGAGGAAATTAAACACCAAAAACATCCTAACTGAAGAACTGTTTCAAGCACTTATCCACGCCAGCAATTAACAGTGTAGAGTTATCACCACCAGTGCCTCAGGGGCTGTGGCTCCAGTCCCGCCCAGAGAAATGTTCCCCGACTGCACAGCAGAGGGCACAAGTGCAGTTTCTTCCTAAATCCTCACAGCAGCCCCCCTGGAAGGGATCCATTTCTCTGCTCTGGTGACATAAGGTGATTGGAAACAAAGGCCTAAAGTGGTTAAAGCCCTGAAGTTCAGGTTTCATCAGGTGATACTACATATTATCTTCAAAATGCAGCTTAAAATGTTATTCTCTGAACATCTTTTTTTGACTCCTTCCTTAGCACTTTAATAGAGGAAAAGGAAAGAGACACTTTCCTCACCCGGGGCCCTACCTGCAGCTTTGTTTACCAGAGTGTGCTCCCTATTCACTGAGCTCAGGGGACTGCACTGGGGGGCCATCTGCATCCCTGGTAGTTTTTCCTACTATCAGCTTACAGGCCTCTCCCAAGACCATCACTGATCACCGTGCCTGCAAACCAGAGCAAGGCTGAGCCACTCCTGTTAAGCTGGCCTCAGAGTGCAGGCTCCTAGGAGGAGCACAGGAAGCAATAGCACAGGACGGTCATTCTAAGGTTGGACAGCAGGTGTCACTGTAGCTAGCAGGAGAGTTACAGAGACCCAGGGACATAGCAGCAGAGAGAAAATAAAAATGCAAAGGGAAAAAACCTTAATTCTCTTCCTATTCAACTGAGGAGGGAAGATGGGAGGGAGGGAAAACAAGGAGCTAAAATTTACCTTAAAAGCCACCCAATCAAAGACTGTTTTAGAAAAGCAAATAACAGCTGCCCTTACCCCTAACTTTCTTCTCTACCCTCTGTCTCTAATCAATTCTTCAAACAAACACGAGATGATGGATTCTTTACTTATCTGACCCAGAGGCAGCTGTACCAACCCAAGGCGGCAAGATATACCTTCTTTGACAATGACATTCACAGAGCTCTGGCTTTGCAGGTTCCTCTCATCTTTGACGGTCAGGGTGAACACGTAGGTTCCCACTTGCAGCCCGGTCACAGTGGCGACACTGCTGTTAGCATTCTCGAGCTGTACCCCGTCAGGTCCCCTAGACAAAGAGAAACCAGAGGGAGGAGTTGCACCTGTCTACTTCTCCTGTCCCCGACTTAGCAGGAGCAGAGAATTACTGCCTCAGCTAAGACATGAACTATTGTTTCCTTCACCTCAAGAGGGCATGTTTAAAAATATTCCATTTGGACAGAGTGTCATCTGGCCCCAAAAATACAAGCTACCTGCTGATCAGAAAATTCCATTCACCTGCTTTCAGACACATTTAGCCTTATCCTTTATGAGAGCTTCGAGAACATCCAAACTTTGTGCTGCTCCAGTTTGCAAAAGGAAGAAAGTGCTCTGAGCAGGTCTCTGATCAAAAGAATGATTTAAGAGTCATGTTTCTGAAAAGCATTTCTGGCCCAGTAGTTGGTTCAGCTCTTGCCAGCAAAGAAGCAAAATGCATTTCTTAATCACATGCCAAATTCCCTCCTGCTGAAAAGTCAGGGAGAGGAAACAGGCCAAGGCTGCAGACAGCACTCAGGGAAAAACCATCCTCTTCTTAGCACAGCAGCTGCATAAGCAAAACTCCCTCCCGCTCCTAGACAGGGGCCACAGAGGACCCAGAACAACCGTATCTTCCTTGTCCCCGGTGGCCTCACAAGGAGCCTGCAGCAGGGGAGTGAGCTCTGCACCAACAAACAGACACAACACTACACACTGCAGAGAGCCCTTCTGTTCAAGGGCCAAAATGCCTTAGAGCGTTCCTTACCACCGAGGGACAGCCAGAGAAATCCGCACTCTCTCAGGGTTTTGCTCTTGTTTTAAATGTATAACCCTGACTCCAGCCGCCCCTCTTAAAACAGATTCTCCTCCAAGAAGACATGCTAAGCATTACTTCTGCTGTGAACACCAATAAAACTCAAATAAATGGTTTATCTGCTGTGTCTTCAACAGACAGTTATAATTAAAACATGCTAGGTTGAGGAAAATTAGGTTCTCTAAAAGAAAGAAATAAAAGCTAAGCAAAATAATTTCTAGACAACAAAAGCTAAGCAAAATAATTTCTAGACAACAAAAGCTAAGCAAAATAATTTCTAGACTCCAACTCACCAATCATAAGTCAAGTGCTTTGCAAGTCAAATTACAGGCCTTACCCACCCATCTCTAACATCCCAGTCAAAACCAAAACCAAAAAACCCAGTCTCTCCTTTGGCTGCTATCTTTGGAAACTGAGAATGCTTTTAACTCTTTCTTGGAATTATTTTGCTTCCTGTGGGATCCTGCATATAATCTGAGTTCCATTTATTATGACTTAAAGGAAATGAAAGAAACTGAGAACCAGGAATGGTTTGATTAGGAAATTCCAATTTAATTAGTAGTATTTTAGTTACTGCTTTTGGCCTCTGGCTAACTTAAGTGGTAACCAGTGTCTTCAAGGAAACAATAACAGACTAATGCTTTCATTTTATAGATGAATTTTCAATTCTCCTTAATAGCTGCTCTGCCCCATCCCCCCTGCCAGCCTTCCCCTGTTAATTTTGAGCAACAGTACTTTTCTGCTCCATTACCCCTTCCATCCTGCCTCTCAAGTGTAATTAAACTATGCATTTCAGCAGACGGATTGTACCTGTAAAAGCACCAGAACCACAAAGTACTACCTGGGGACAGTTGATGTTAAGCGTTCTCTTTCTTTCTTATAAAAATTATATCATTTTCTTAGAGTTGAAGTTTGGGACTGCAAACATTTCTTTCTCAGTAATCCCCCTTGGATAAGCTAATAAGAAAGTAAACTCCTACAGGCAAGTAAAACCGAGCTCTTCAAAGGCCTGGTGCCTTTGCCAACACAAGGGTTTCGTGTTAGTACTCACTGTGTTTTTTCCCAAAGATAAGAGATAATTTTCTGGTCATCAGAGCTTTTGCTGCCATCCAGGGTTGTGCTATCCACGGGAAGAGTCAGCTCTTTATCTGGGCCTGCATCTGCCTGTGGAGGCTTGTTGTTTTCTAGAAGACAGAGACTTGGAGGTCAAAAGCAGGCAGTCCAGCTGGGAGAACAGAGGAACCAACTGGGACATATGTTCTGGAAGCCTCAAGGCCTCTGCCTCTCCACCCACAGAACTTTCAGATACTGTGGGAGGTAAGGGTATGGTCAGGGAGCTCACGATGAAGAATGTAAGACCAAAACGTATAAAACAACTCTGAAAGAACATGGCAGAACATAATGAAGTTACAGGGTCATGCTAAATTTGAAGTATAAGGCTACAGGAGTTTAAATGAAAGGGCCTGAGGGATAAGGCAGGGCTTTCTTGAGGAAGGGGGCTTTAAGCTAGCCCTTAAAGGACACGGTAGGAGGAGTTCCCCAGTGGTCTAGGTCTGTTAGGATTTCACTGCTGTGGCCTGGGTTCAATCCCTGGTCGAGGAACTAAGATCCTCCAAATTGCAAGGTGGGTCAAAGGAAAAAAAAAAAAGGATATGGTAGAATTTGGGATGACAGACACCATCTGCTAACTCCCACTGAAGGCACAGTAACCAGCCAAGATCAAGGGCACAAATGAGGCTGTGAAATGCTCTGTCTCTGTACCTCTGAAGGAGGCACCAGGGGAACGGACAGTCGAAGTTGCCAGGGGGGTGGTAGATTGATAACTCCCATTTGTACCCTCATACAGCTCAGAACCCAAGCCCTCTTCTCACCCAAGGGTCAAAGGACCAGCCAACAGAAGAGCCTGCCGCAAGGTCAGACTTACCAGGCTGCACAATAACAGTCACTTGAGCGGTGGCCTGCTGCCCTACTGTATCAGTCACTGTGAGTTGGTAAGTATAGTCTCCTTCTTGCATGGCGGAGAGCTGCAGGGTCGGTGTTCTAACCCCCTGAATGAACACATACAGAGAAGTGGACTCTCAAAATCATATCATACAGTAAGTCCTTCTCTGGTCTACATCATCTACCCAGTTTTAAACCTAGGTTGGTACTGGGCCACCACCTCCCAATTAGTGAATACTCAACCAGACACTGTGGAACATCTTGTTAAAAAGGCTTGACCCTTCAAGGGAATAAACCTCTGACACAGCAACAGTTTCAAATAAAGTTAGAGTGCTCACGAGGGAAGGGAGTACAGGAAAATATGCAGAGATAACCAAGATCCATTTCTATGACTCAAGCCAAAAAGAAGACCATGAACATATAACAAAACAACACAATTTAAAAAACAATGTTCTAACAAAGTGTGATGCTTAACAAAGCTGCATCAATAAAACATGGCAGCAACAACTCTGTTGTAATGCTGTGCTGTCCCCTTACAGGTCTGAACAGATTCTGTGACAGCAGAGAAACCTCATATAATACTTAAACTAAAGCCGGATGAAATGTGAGCTTTAACTCATGCCTCAAATACGAAAACGTAAGACTCCTGAGTGTCAGAAGGGATATTACAGATAAGTTAGAGCCAACTGCCAACGCAGGAACTTCTAAAACAGTAGGCGAAACCTAGCAGCCTCTGGGCTGAATCCAGCTTGCAAGCATTTTATTTGGTCTTTGGGTCTTAAAAGTTGGAAAATTTCTTATAAAAGTCTAGACTTGTCTTCTCTTGAAAAGCTGGAGGATCTGACAACACTGGGACCATACTCCAAAGTGGCAGCAACCAGTCGAACTTGAGGGGCTGCTGAGCCCTTCAGTTGGGGCTCATGCTGTCCAGTGTGCCACAGCCCCACCCACTTTTCTTCACTTAGTTACCTGCCTGTTGACTGACCTAGTCTCTTCTTCAATATGTTCAGAGAGAAGATGCTCACCATCCAGTCTGGCAATCTACTCCAGTTTTTAATAGAGCTCACTAAGATGTGCTGTGCCGTGCTTAGTTGCTCAGTCGTGTCTGAGTCTTTGCGACCTCACGGGCTGTAGGCCACCAGGCTCCTCTGTCCATGGGAACTGTCCAAGCAAGAATATTGGAGTGGGTTGCCATGCCCTCCTCCAGGGGAACTTAGCAATCCAGAGATGGAACCCAGGTCTCCCACACTGCAGGCGTGCAGTGTGACCTGCACACAAACCTGGGTTCGATCCCTGGGTTGGGAAGATCCCCTGGAGAAGGGGAAGGCTAACCACTCCAGCATTCTGGCCTGGAGAATTCTGTAGACTGTATATAGTCCATGGGGTCGCAAAGAGTTGGACACAACTGAGTGACTTTTACTTTCGCTTTCACTTTAAAGATGTGCACTCTTCAGCAGAAACTAACCCACATTGTTAAGCAACTATATGCCAAAAAAAATTTGATTAAAAAAAAAAGAAGTTTTGTACCCTTGCAGTTTTTAAGGAATCTGACTCCCTGAAATTATCCAAGAAAAGCTATCAGTCTTTTCCTCTAATACTAAATATTTAAGATAAAAGTTTTTGCTAATGGGTTAACTGAAGGCCCTGTAACCTTTTTTAAAGGAAAAAAAAAAAAAAATCAATGTTCTATGTACTAATCTGACTTTCGTTATTAAGATGGAGAAAAATAAGCCTTGGATGGGTGACCCAGTCCAGCAGCTCTAATTTCCCTGGGCAAGAAAAGACAGGTGCTCTTCCTTCCTACCTGCATCTCCATCACCTTCCCCTTGCTGTTTGGGCTGAGTGACCACTCATAGCTGGTGATGCCATGATCATCAGTGCTCTGGTTCCCGAAGAGGGTGATGGAGTTCTGGGGTAGAGTGATCACTTGGTTGGGGCCTGCATTGGCCACAGGGGGGTAGTCCACAGCCTTGTTCACAGTCAGGCGTGCAGTGGTAGAGTTGGTAGCTCCATCAGAGTCTACTACAGTCAAGCTGTCAGGACAGAGAGAGAAGTACCGTCGGGGATGGGCTTAAAGAGAGAGGAATAAACACAGAAGAACTAGAACTCAGGGCTAAAAACCAGCAATGTGGCAGGGTTACCAGGTGGCAGTCAATTCTAACCCACTCTTTTTGGAGAGTTAGGATAACGCTAGAAGCTAACACTGACTGAGGGCTTATTGTGTGGCAGGCACTGTTCTAAGCACTTTGTATCTCACTTAATCCTCACAACAGCTCTATAAAGTACTGTCCTTATTTCACCCCTATACACATGAGGAGACCAAAGCAGAAAGAGGTGAAGCTTGCCCAAGCTTGAAAGCTTGACAGTAGTGGAGTCAGGATCTAAATCTAGACAATATATCTCTACACTGTTTCACTCTGCTGCCTACATGTATCTGTGGCTGGGACCTTTACGAGCATTGTCTGATCTGGCCCTCCCAACAACCATACAGAAAGAGGTATCATCAATTTCACAATTATACAAGTCTTTAAGAGGTTAAGAAACCTGCCCAGAGCTAAATAGTGAGTCAAGGTACAAGCCCAGTGCTCTGACTCCAAAGCCCAGACCAAGTCTTAAGAAGCAGTAATTTCCAGCCCCTATCCCTTTGAGGTTCAAAGATGCTACACTAAATAAAGCAAGCTCTGACTACAGCAGGCTCTCCTCCCATCATCCTGTTTTGGCTGTGTACACAGCGCGAGAATGGACTTCCTGGGCAGACAGCCTCTAGGATGGACCGGGAAGGCTGGCTCCAGTAAGACAGGAGCCTGAGATGGAAATGAATCTCCTACGCAACAGTCCCACAGTTTGTGCCAGTGTGAAAGAGAATTTGCAAGAGAAAAAAAAAATGTTCATTTATAAGAGCAGGCTTTTACCTAAATGATGCCTTCCAGCTGAACAGCCTAAAGCTTCTCTTGCCACCTCAAAATGTGAGCATAAGCAAGCAAGGAGGTTTGGGCTCCTTCCATTTTGCTGACAGAAAGAGGAAAAGCATATAAAAGACATGTCGTTTGTTTAAATCTCACCACCAGCCACAGAAAGAGCCAGACATCTGTGGGTTTTTAATCCCACAATCTCACTTTTTACCTATGGTCTTAAGGGGACTTCTGATATTACAGCCTTGAGAAAAAGAACACAAAAACATCACAACGCAAATCAGCAAATACACGCAAAAGAAAAATCCACATAACTTGTCCTCTTTTTCCAGTTTCCCTGTTTTCAGTTGTTTATTTTTTTAAACATATCTTATTTGTCTTCTCTTCCAGAACAAAAGCAAGTTATAGACAGATGCAAAATGGCAAATGCCCATTACTCTGACTTTCACCTTAGACAGTCCCTGGCTTGTGTGTAAAAATCCTGGAATCAAACAGCAGCTGACCACAGGGCTGGGGAAAGAAGCCACCTCCATGTAAAAGCAGGGGACAAGAAAAGGTAAGTGGAATCAAACAAATTGGACCTTAATGCTAGTCAAACCCAATCCCATCATTTTATGGACTGAGGCTTGGAAAAACAGAATTGCACCCATTCCCCTGAAATGCTCTAGGTTAACAGTGTTAAACACACAGTGTTTTAACACTGTGTTAAAAGCTCAGACTTGAGTCCGCAGCCTATGTGACCTTGGGCAAGTTACTTAACCTCTTTGTGACTGTATTTCCTAATCTGTAAAATAAGAATAATTACAATATCAGTTACAAGGATTAAATGAGCTACTGCGTGCAAAGAGCTCCAAACAGTACTAAAGACACAGTAAATGTTCAAGAAGCAGTAGCTATTTTTGTTACTATTTCAAAAAGGATCACATAGCCCAGGCTAAATTCCATAAATATTAAAGTTCCTATATTAGAAATTCAAGGCAAAAACCAACTCATATTTCCATTTTAAGCCAATGAGAAGGCTCCTATCTTGTTGTAATGGCAGCTACCCTTCATTCACTTGAAGTCTGGAGTCAGTGAGAGTGTTGCTAAGTCAGACCTGTTTGTTTATTTATATGGCAGGTGCTGTGCTAGGACATTCCTTGCTGCATCTCTGGTAGTGTCTCAAATGTGACTAATGTCAGGTCCAGCGGGAACGACAGACACCCGTGAACAAGCTGCTGCACCACGGCAAGCACCACACCGAGACACTGAGTGTAACGGGGAATAAAGAGACTGCTCCTCTCTGAAGCAATCTCCAAGAGCCTCGCTGAAAACGGAGGAGGTCCTTAAAGAGAGGCAGAACCCTGAAAGACTGAGAAGAGCATTCAAGGAAGCAGAGACAAAACATAAATAGGTCAAGTCAAGGAGCAGAGGAGAATGAGCCCTGACCTTGGGGGTTAGGAAATCTGCATTTAGCTCTAGCTGTGTGACCTCAGAAAAGTTAGTAGTTAGCCTCATTTTTCTCAGCTGTACAATAAGGACAGTATAGTGTACATATGGTATTTGTGTGACACTCAAGTACAAGTGCTTTGCAGAATACAAGGAATAATGCAGATACAAGGAAGATTACTCTAGAATCAGCCTCAGACTCACTAATCACAATCTAGTATGTCAGTGCTACTTCCCAAAAGAACTGACTTTGAATCATATTCTCTGTAAAGTCTCCAATAGAGAAAGATCCTACAAATTATATTCAAATAAATAATTAGTCAAAAGTAAGGATTTTGAGATATCAGAAGCTGAGGAAGCATTTCCCAAAGGGAAGAGATGACAGTAGATTCCTTACAGAATTTTCCTGAGAAAAGGCAAAGGAAGATAGACCC
The DNA here is from genome assembly GCF_055505025.1 of Bos grunniens. NCBI lineage: Eukaryota > Metazoa > Chordata > Mammalia > Artiodactyla > Bovidae > Bos > Bos grunniens. The sequence continues at coordinate 11,115,273 of NC_141167.1, forward strand.
TTCTAGTTTTTGACAGAAATTCCATAAAAAGGTTTGGATATATGCCAAGTATGACTCTGAGAAGGATTAGCTGTGTGGATCCTGATCTATTATGCAAGGACCTTTGCCCTAAAAAGTTATCACTGTTTTGACCACAATTACCACATGGCTTAAAGAACCAATGGAACCAAAGACTATATATATTATCAATCAACTCTACAGGGAATTTTGATATCTGTCAGAGTTACTCTTTTAATAATGTAAAACTCACAAGGCGGGGAAAAATGGCCTATGGTAAGCCTGAAGGATCCAAATTTACCTGAAAGTGTAGTTCCCAGGAACGAGCTTACTTAATTTTAATATGGCAGTATCTTCAGAAATCTTCTTTTCTCTCAGAGGTCCCTTAAGTTCTTCCCAGTGGTACTGGACGATTTTATCATCATCAGTGCTTTCTTGGTCATAAAGAAATATCAGTTACAACATGAGAGCACTGGGTCTCAGCACTTATCCAGCTTACACAAACCAGGGCAACTACTAGGAAAACTTGATGACATTACAGACTATCTCTCCAGAGTGTTTCTTTCCCAGGATTATTGGGTCATTCTGCCTCTCTATGAATATTCCACTGTGTAGTTTTCCAACGACTCCAACATAGGCAACCTCTGGTTAAAATGCTACTGTATAAAAAAGTAAAATCAAAAGTGATACTCAACCTACTTAAAATAAAAGGAAATTTACACTTAGCACAGCACTTTTTAACCTAGCTAATTGGTAAACACCAAAATTTCCTAACAGATTATATGGATAAAGGTGTGGGGGAAGAGGATCCCTCATAACGTTATGGTGGAAGCATAAATTGAAACCTCTATAAACAGCAATTTGGGAAAATTTATCTTTGTCCCTGCAATACCTCTTAGAGGAACTTAATCCTGCACTTATGTTATATATCTGTAGAACATTTAATATTTGTGTTAACTATCATGCTTATTATTCATGGTAATATTATTTTAAAAGCAAATCAAAAATAATTTAAATGGTCATCAATAGAGATTGACTGAAAACAAGTATATATTTATACAATGAAATTATACATTCATATAATGGAAGGCTATGTAAACATTAAAAGAAAAAAAGAATGAAGAAGTATTGCATGTATCAATTCAGAAAAATTCTCCAACATATAGAAACAAGCATTGTACATAACTGTGTGTGTAATGTGTGGTCACAGACTGTATATTTTCTTATAAACACATAAAATATCTCTGGAAAGATGCATAAAATAATACCATTGGTTGTCTGAAGGAAAACTGGACAGTTGGGAGACAGGGATGATAATGATTCTTTTCACTGTATACCTTTACATATTATTTAACTTTGACCTATTCAAAAATATAAAATAAACGGTACTACGTGAACTCTTTCTACCACTCACACAAGTGTTTCATTCTGTTCTGTCTCTTCCTCTTGGCCTGCTACTCTTCCATCCTCCTCTGCTTGCCAGAATCATCTACATGAAATGTTTAACCTTGCTAGAGACTCCTCTGCTAAGCAGGGACTGCCTCCACCAGAGACCACTGGTGGTGCCAAGACAGTCAGGGTAACTGGGCCTTGAAGGGTCTCAAAAGAGGCCAGGCGAACATGGGCGAGATGAGGGGCCTGAACCTCTTGTGCACACACACAGCCAAGACCCAGAAATCCTCTCATGTCACCCATCAGGTGACACTACTCTGAAGGGTAAAATGTTAAGAATGAGCCAGGCAGAGCCGGGGGGAACAGTCTGAGTCCCTCCAGGAGAAGGCCGACAAGGATCTTGTTAGGCAGTGATGGCTAAGTGAGAGCTCTTTGTCAAGACTCTCAGGTACTTATCTTGCCATGACAGATAGGAAGGAGCTTTGTTTTCATAACTAAGAATGGCAACTCCAGGCAAGCAAATTTGAAAATCAGCAAGCTTCAATTAATATAACGCTAAGTGCATGAGTAACACTACTTTCTTACCATCTCAGAGAAGAACTATAACTGTAGTCGGGCCACATGGGGATTTTAAAAAGGGCCTGTCTAGTTTTTACTTCCTAATAGATTGCTTCAGGTAGTTGGTCTTCCCTAGCATGGCCAAGAGGACTGGTCTAAACAGTATTCAGACACAGCTGGCTGCAAGTCTTTTACTAGCGTACATAGCGAATGCTCTTCTAAAACATCATGCTGAGACATGTACTCACGGCTGCCGTCAATGACTGTAGAAGTGGTCGGCAGAGAGATCTCCTGGTACTGTGGTGACACAATGGCAACAGGAGGCCGATTCTTACGGGGCTCTGCAAAAACATGACCCACAAGAAACTGGAAGGAGGGCTTCATAAATTACATCAGAGGAGAAGCGAGTCATGTCTGAGTGCAGTATATGTCAGTCTCCATTACATAACTGGATAGCTGAGCATCACCAAACGGGAAAGTCACAAGATCAGGCTGATGTTCTAACCTAAGACACCCGGGACCGTTAAAACCTCTTGGAAACCTGACGATGGCTAAGGCCATGCCCCGTGCATACTTTCAACGCTCACGCGCTATCTAGTATAAGTATCATAGCAGCAACTGACTGCTTTCAGGCAAGCTGAACAGAGGTGGACAACAAACAAGCTTTGTGCAATAAAGGACTTGGCAAGCAAACTATCTCTTGGCACAGACTGTGTGAAAAAAATAATGAGTGATTTCTCCACCATCCCTGAGCTGATTGTGTGTGAGATTATTAGGCCTGAGTGCTGGGAAGGTAACAAAACACTTTGGTCCACTCTCATGAATGTGAGCTACAAACTCAGCAGCCTCCTCTTTGAGAAATCATCAAACGGTCTTTATGCTTAACACATTTTTAAGAAGGTGAAGGGATTACTTTGGCTACAAAGTTCAAGGAAGGAAAAGAAAACCTTTACCAACAAAGATAGAAAACAGTATTAAGAATTTGTGCCAATGTATGTGTCACTTTCCAACTATCCTCAAATTTTTCTGAAAATGCAAAACAAGATACCTTGATAATGCACTGTAATCTACCAATGAAAGTGAAAGTCACTCAGTCGTGTCCGACTCTTTGCAACCCCATGGACTATACAGTCTGTGGAATTTTCTAGTCCAGGATACTGGAGTGGGTAGCCTTTCCCTTCTCCAGGGGATCTTCCCAACGCAGGGATCGAACCCAGGTCTCCCTCGTTGCAGGTGGATTCTTTACCAGCTGAGCCACAAGAGAAGCTCTAGTGGATCACTTGAAAAGAATGATGAGATTTGGCTTCCAAGATAAAAAAGGACTGCTGCTGCTGCTGCTAAGTCGCTTCAGTCGCGTCCGACTCTGGGCGACCCCATAGACGGCAGCCCACCCAGCTCTCCCGTCCCTGGGATTCTCCAGGCAAGTACACTGGAGTGGGTTGCCATTTCCTTCTCCAATGCATGAAAGTGAAAAGTGAAAGTGAAGTCGCTCAGTCGTGTCTGACTCCTAGGGATCCCGTGGACTGCAGCCTACCAGGCTCCTCCATCCATGGGACCTTCCCGGCAAGAGCAGGGTTTAAATGAGGAATTCTGTGTGCAAAGGCCCACATTTCTGGAAAGAGATCAGACAGAGCCTGCCACTTTATGCATGCTTCTCCCAGGCTCCTGCCTTTCCTATGTCTCTTAATTACAACACATGGTCCTCAGCATGACCCACTTGGAGAAGTAATTCTCAAGCAGATAGGCCACACAACACTGTGGGCCATGTGACCAACTTTTCCCTGCCCAGCCAGGTATGCCAATTAGAATCAAACTACATACACTTTGCCAGGCTAACCTTTTACTCCACTGAACTAGGAATTGCCCAATACGTAAATATATTACCAAAAAGGAATGAGAATTTAAGACCCTTAAAGTTAAATCTCCATCTCCTTGGGAATCCTGCAGAGGGAGCAATGGAGACAGGGCTGGGGCTGCGAAACATACCTGGTTTCACTGTCACATTCACGTAGCCTTCCCCGTGAGCATTCTGACCATCTACAATCACTTTGAATTCATACAGGCCTGGAGTGAGCTGCAGAAGTGAGAGAAGATCTTTTAGAAAACCACAAACAGCAGCAATTATATTTAAAATAACACGTATATCTAAATTTTTCAATGCTGATTCTTGCATACTCCTGTTCTTGCACCATTTCCAAAATGGAGAAAGTAAACTAGCTAAAGAGATGAAACAATGAATTAGAAACTGAAAACCCACAGCTTTTAATGTGAATCTTATTACTAGCTGACTCTGAACAACAGAAGGGATTTCAGTATCTCTGTACTCCCATTTTCTTTTCAGAAGAACATTAAGGGCCCAACCATCCTACTTCAGTTATGAAATTAAAACAATCAACTCTGCAAAGAAAAGCATTTTGTAAAAATACCAAATAGCTCTCAAATATCTGAATATTTTCCCCTCCTGATTCCTACTAACTGTATGAACATAACAACAACAAAATATCCCACAATCCCATTGTCCTAATATCCCAATTAATCATATTTTTCTTATATCCTTCTAATCTTTTACCACACACACACGAAAAAAGAGCTACAAACAGTTCATTTGTTCAGCAAACATTTATTGAGAACCAATTATATACGGTCATTGTTCTAGGCTTGGGGTTTGGAGATGAATAAGGCAAGGTCCCTGCCTTCAAGGAGCTCATTATTTCAGCAGTATTCAGGGCCTAGCTAAAATCAGGGTATGTATCAAACTTTTTATTGTTCTTTCTTTGATTCATTTAGCATGAACACTTTTCTCATTAGAACAGTCTCTTTAATAGTCATTTTAATGGCTGAGAATAGTACGTGAACAAGTGTGCCATAATTCACATGAGCATTTCACATTGTTGGATATTTGAGTTGTTTCGCAAATTTAAATATTATAACTAATGCTGTGATGAACATCTTTCAGGTAAAATGATTTTTTTCTTTTGAATTATCTCCTTTGGGTACATGCTAATCAAATGCATGTAGCATTTCTGACCACCTCCTTCTTCCTATAATGCTCCCCTTCCTCGACTTTCACTTCTATGCCTACTCCTCATCTTCTCCCATTTCCTCTTCCTTCCATACCTTTAATGACCTGTTCCCCAGGACCCCAGTTGCAATCCATTTACTTCTTCACTCTCTATAATCTCTGGATGATTTTATCTATTACCATGGCTTTGGTTGTCATCTATTTGATGCTGGTGTACAAATTTATCTCTGTAGCCCAGACCTGCATCCTGATCTCTAGCCCCTTACCCTCAGCTACTTATTGGTCACTTCCACTCAAATGTTTCACAGGTTCCTCAAACTCACTCTGTCCCAAAATGAATTAATCATCTGCAAATCTCCTCCAAATCTGCTCCTCTTTCTATACGTCTCATTTCAGCGAATACTGTCACAAATACACCAACATCCAGCCAGTTCCTAGGCCAAAAGGCTAAAATTATCCTAGATCTCTCTTCCCCAACACCTCCATCCAATTAACTGATCACCAGATTGACCTCCATAATAGTTCTCAGATCCACCCACTTCTCTCTATTCACACTATTCATCACCTTAGTTTTTAACCATTCATCGTAGCATAGTTGTTAAGAGCATGGGCTTCAGAGATGGAAAACTCCAGTTCAAATCTACCATTTAATAGCCTTGTGCACTTAGACCAAGCCACTTTATTTTTCTAATTTTTAGCTTCGTCATTTGTAGAACAGATATTAATGTCTTGGGGTTGTTAGGAAGATTAAATGAAATAATTGCATAAAACAATTAGCACTGTATCTAGCACATGGAAAGCACTCAATGGGTGGTTTTCAAGGCTTATGTTATTTGTATTGTTTTTTTTTTTCACTCAAACTATTATCAATCTCATACCTACATGTCTCAATAGATTCCTCACCGTGTCCCTAGTATGAGTCTTCTCTCCTCCAATCTGTAGTCAGGGTGATTTCTCTAAACTGAAAATCTGAACATGTCATTCTCCTGCTTAAAACCTTTCAGAGGCTCCCTCTGGATAAGAATCAAAGTCCTTCTTCCAGCACACAAGGCTCTGTGCAATCTGGCCCCTACATTTCTCCAACTCATTTGTGCCACTGCTCTTCTCACACCATGGGGTCCAGTCAGGATGAACCACAAGTAATTCCCATTTCCCCATATTTCTCTCTATCATTTGGCCCAGTGGACACATTCCTTCCTCTGTCTGCAGTATTACCACTCCACCCTTTATCTAGTAAGCCAGTCACATGTCATGACCCAACTAGGCCAACTCTTCTAAGAAATCTACTCTAACTCCCTGGGGCTTCAATACCCCCTACACTGACCCAGTGTACCCCTGTTCTATTTACCTGCTTCAGTCAATAGCACCTACTAGACTCTATTTTCCATAAATGTTAATATTATGATTCAGTTCAGTTTAGTTCAGTCGCTCAGTCGTGTCCGACTCTTTGTGACCCCATGAACTGCAGCACACCAGGCCTCCCTGTTCATCACCAACTCCTGGAGTTCACTCAGACTCACGTCCATCGAGTCGGTGATGCCATCCAGCCATCTCATCCTCTGTCGTCCCCTTCTCCTCCTGCCCCCAATCCCTCCCAGCATCAGGGTCTTTTCCAATGAGTCAACTCTTCACAGGAGGTGGCCAAAGTATTGGAGTTTCAGCCTCAGCATCAGTCCTTCCAATGAACACCCAGGACTGGTCTCCTTTAGGAGGGACTGGCTGGATCTCCTTGCAGTCCAAGGGACTCCCAAGAGTCTTCTCCAACACCATAGTTCAAAAGCATCAATTCTTCGGTGCTCAGCTTTCTTCACAGTCCAACTCTCACATTAGTAACTAGTAAATTCCCAATTCTTGCCACATAACTAATATACAATAAACAGTTTTTAAAAGACAGACAAACAGATAGAAAGAGAAATTGCTTGGCCAAAGAATATGAACATTTTTATGGCTCTTAATAACTATACAGAATCCCAAAAAAGACTGAGCCAATTTACACAGTCATACGGCCACAAATAACCTAGCTTATCTCCCAAATTCTAAAATCCTTATGTTACCCTTAAAAGCTGTTTAGTGTATATTTTCAGCTCTCACCACTATGCTTATATTCTCACCATAAATGAAAATTTGAGAATCATACACTAACAAATACTGGATGTCAGCCAGCCAGACTTTTGGAGGATCCACTTCTAAAAGATTGCTCCTAACTGTAGTGTGGACAGAAAGTTCTATATTATACATTTTAGAAAATGGTCAAGCCCTCTAGCCCACCCCTGCAAACGAGAGGAGGCAAATTCACCTTGGACAGCTTCAGGATCTTGGAGTGCTCCCCTTCCATCTCTCCACTATAGTCTCTGGGGTGAGTAATCAACTGCCAGTCATAGGTGTAGGCTTCTCCTACGGAAGGGCAGTTACAAACATCATGAAAACACAAACCTACACATAAAGAGGGCAGCCATACAGGCTGCCAATAACAAACCTTTTCTAGTCTTGACAAGATCTTAGTTTTCAAGATTTCACCCTAAAGCCAAAGGGAAACCAAACATTCTGCTGAAAGGAAGGGTAGGTTCTGCTGATGGCTACACTTAGGGCTTCTTCCATTCTCCCCCCAGCCAAGCTCATTCCTGCCCCATACCCACCCTGCTTTGGACCAATCCTCCCCTAAAATACCAAGTCACTCATGGTGTGGCATCCAATTAAAATACATGCCCTACCAACCACTATGGGTGAACTCATTGGGAACAAAGGCCATTTTCTTGCAAAACTTCTTTTGCAACAAAGAACAGCAATGACTTCTAAATAACATGGTTCAAAAATAGCTTTTTACAGAGTGCTAACAATGCTCATCTCACTGAGGTCAACACACCCTGGTGAGTTAGAAGAGCTACTTCATTCCTGCTGAGCTAAATAACACACTGCAGAAGGTAGTAGAGGATGGCCCATTTAAAACAGGCCCCACTGAAATTAATTAAGATCAAATGAAGCATTAAATGGTCCTCATTTGCAGCTTAGACTATATGACTATCTAGAGTGACCACAGAATCCTGTTATCTAAGTGGAATTCCTCCCCAGTTAAAGTGGTCTTAAATATTTTGGGGAACAAAATGCATTTAATGGCTAGGAAAGGGTGAGATTTGGTAGGAAGGTTTAATTTAAGTTACTACTCAAAAGGGAAAAATAAAAGGAAAAAGAAAAAGCCTCAAATGCTTACAGAGAATGGTCATCTTTTTCTTATTTCATGAGTTCAAAAGTTAAAGTTAACACATAGAACTTAATTCCAGACTTAAGATGAGATTTTACTTTATAAGCCTGAGATACAAGATCATCTACTCTTTCTTCCTCCAGAAAATACTGGCTTTGTTTTGGCCAACTGTCAGCCCCAGGCAGCTCTAATAAATGTAGATGTAAAAGTTAGGTGAGGTGAGGAGCAGGAAAGAAGTGGGAGAAGGAGAACTGGTGCTAAGAGATGACATTTCTTGAACTGTAGTTAGGAAAAATTTTTCCACACAGAATACAGACTCACACTAGGAACTGACGATTTTCTCATATCTAAGGCTAGCAACACAGATTTCAAAATATGACAATATTCCTAGGACAGAAAAGCTCAGGGGGATGAATTATGCCTTACAGACAGGAATTTGCCCAAGGGTAGGAACAACGGAGTGTAGGTCTGTTGGACAGAATGCTGGTTTTAATGATTTAGGGCATGGTTTTCAACCCACGCCTCTGAACCAGAGGATCCTGAGAGGTGCTTCAGGGTTGCCAAAGACGACCAGGGGGATGAAGAACAGGCAGGGCTGGTCCTGCCTCACTGTCCCCAACCTCTGAAAGTTTGAAACCAGCCATCTCATGTATCACCAGATAAAGGTTGAAGAAACTGGGAAAAGGAGAGTTGAAAAAATCTGTTTTTGAACTGATGTGTTTTGGAAGACTGATATACAAGGTGCTGTTAACTCAACCACATACGGGTATATGCAAACAGGGGTAAGAAAAGAAAATACAGTAGAGCCGGGATATCTTTCAGGAAAGAGCAGAAGCAACTGTAGCTCAAAGCAGCTCTTTCCTCACTTGCACCTTCAAAGGCCACCAAATCCATTCACCTTGTCACCAGAATAGGAAAGGAAAATGTTTCTTTATAGGAAGGTAGAACAAATTGATAAGGAAAACTCAATTTGAGGGCAGAAATACAGAACAGAGAGGGAGGGCATTTAGGTTCTGGAAAAGTACTTTTTGCAGAAATAGGCCCTGAAAGTAAGGATACTGTACCAGAAATGTGGTCCTAAAATGGAAGGACCCATCCTGAATAGAGTATGGCATTCTGTTTTTAACTAGCTTTATAACTAGCTACTTGACCTACCTTATGAGAGTAACACAAATCCAATGCAATCATTTTCCATCAAAGAATGCTTCACTTCATGTCACAGACAGTCTTGAGACAATGTGTGTTTGTAAGTCAAACTTTGGTATACTAACATATACTTCAAAGGAGAAAGGATGCTCACATTACCAAAGTTTTCTTAAATAATAAGTTAATAATCCCCTAATTTATATATTTTATAAATCTGAATATTGTATATTACATCGGGCTTGGTTTTTTTCTTTAAGTGACAAATCTATCTTAGCAGTAGTCTTGAATACCTTCTCTACAAGTTCTGTATCTGCTACTTACTAGTTGTTTGGCCAAAATAAACAGGTTAACTGAGTCTCAGTTTATTCCTCTTTTAAATGGATATAATAAAATCTACATTTAAAGAGCATCCACTATGTGCTAGGCACTAAGGTATATAGGTACCTTATATACCCCTTCATTTTACCCTTCGAGTAACCTTATGAAGTAGGGATTACTATCTTCATTCTACTGAGAAAGAAATGGAAACTTAGAGAAGTTAAATAATCGACTTAAAATTATCCAGCTAATGATTTAAAGAGATGGGAATATCAGACCATCTTACCTATCTCCTGAGAAACCTGTAGGCGGGTCAAGAACCAACAGTTAGAACCTTACATGGAACAACTGACTGATTCAAAATTGAGAAGAGTATGACAAGGCTGTTTATTGTCACCCTGTTTATTTAAGTCACATCATGAGAAATGCCAGGCTGGATGAGTTACAAGCTGGAATCAAGATTGCCGGGAGAAACACCAACAACCTGAGATATGCAGATGACACCACTCTAAAGGCAGAAAGTGAAAAGGAACTAAAGAGCCTTTGATGAGCATGAAAAGGGAGAGTGAAAAAGCCAGCTTAAAACTCAATATTAAAAAACTAAGATCATGGCATCCTGTCCCATCACTTTATGGCAAATAGAAAGTGAAAACATGGAAGCAGTGACAGATTTTCTCTTCTTGGCCTCTAAAATCACTGCAAATGGTGACTGCAGCCATGAAATTAGAAGACTGTGTCTTGGCAGGAAAGCTATGACAAACCTAATGTATTAAAAAGCAAAGACATCACTCTGCCAACAAAGGTCCGTGTAGTCAGGGCTATGGTCTTTCCAGTAGTCGTGTACAGATCTGAGAGATGGACTATAAAGAAGGCAGAAAGCCGAAGAATTGATGCTTTCGACCTGTGGTGCTGGAGAAGACTCTTGAGAGTCCCTTGGACAGCAAGATCAAACTAGTCAATCATCAAGGAAATCAACCCTTAATACTCGTTGGAAGGACTGATGCTGAAGCTTCAACACTTAGGCCACCTGATACAAACAGCCGACTCCTTAGAAAGAACCTGATGCTAGGAAAGACTGAAGGCAGAAGAGGACAACAGAGGATGAGATGGCTGGATGGCATCACCGATTCAATGGACATGGACTTGGGCAAACTTCAGGAGATGGTGAGGGACAGGGAGGCCTGGCATGCTGCAGTCCATGGGGTCACAGAGAGTCAGATGCAACTTGGAGACTGAACAACAACTAAGCTATGATTTGAATCCAGCCTTAATATCAAAGCCTATGATTTCAAACATTACACTGCCTCTCATATCATATAAATATTTGTACATGTGCAAGCTATATCCTAATCTCACAGGACTTTTAGAATAAATAAATGTATGTAGATATCATTATAAATGAAAACACTAAACAAATTAAGTGGATTTTTACCTGCATCTGGTTCTGGAAGAACAAATGCATTTAACTGAACTTCATTCTTAGGTAATGTAATCTGAACACTGTTTCCAGCAGACACCACCAGTTCCTTTATAACTGGAAAGGAAGTCAATACACATGAGATAAGAAATTAGGTCCAGACTATCTTATTTCTCTCCTTTCTTTTGTAGTCAAATTTCATCCATAAACAATTTTCAGCTATTGTCTTCATTTCTTCTTTATCAACCCTCTAATCCCTTGAAATGTGACTCTGCCCCACTTTTTCACTGAAAAGCATCTTCAGAGGTCATCAACAAAGTGCTTTTAGCAAATCTAATAGCTGTTTCTCAACCCTCAACCTTCACCTCTGTAACATCTAATACTGCTGACTGCCTCCATCTTAAAGAACTCTTGGTTATTATACCATATTATTCCACTTTCTTCCTTTCTCTCTGAGTTTTTCTCCACTGTATTTTAACTATAGTCTTTCCCTAAGCCCTCCTTATACAGTACTTTTCACAGAATTCAATAAATAGAATTTAGCTCTGTTTCATCATCTTTCTGTTGATAAAATACATAAAGTTCCTCAAAGAAATGTTGACCACAGGGCCAGCCTTAATTTTCTTTCCATTTCAACCGATATAACCACAGACTTAGATAATTCCAAGAATCTTAATTAGTCTTTCCTCTGCTAGCTCTCCCTATTCTAATCCATTCTGTCTTCCTAAAACACCTATTGCCAAAATTTTTCTAAAATACTCACCCACCATTTTACTCTCCTACTTAAGACCCCCACTCACACTTCATGCTTCAGTCCAAACTCCTAACCTGGCATAAGAGATCCAGCATCACTGGATTACATCATCTCATCCTTCCCACCCCTGATTCTGCCTCTAGCTATATTCATTTTCCCTCTTGGGCTCCATGGAAACCATGGTCTATGCTAGGGGACTTTGCTTAAAACTATTTTCTTCAACTGGGGTGTAGTCTTACCTTATTATAAGTACAGTACTTTGTTTCTGGCTTAAAAGCCAGTCTTCTCTCCAAAAAAATCTTTTCAGACCATTTCAGTTCAAACTAATCTACTTCCTGAACTACTTCTGCATTTGGAACATCCACATCAGCTAATAATTAGATACTATCTTTCGCTTTCACCAGCTACTTCATACACGTCAAAGTTTCTCAACTATGACATTTTGGACCGATTATTTGTGTGTGTGCTGAGGTGAGGGGGTATCCTGCACCCTGTAAGATGTTTAGTAGTACTGAACCCGGGTCTCCCGCAGTGTAGGTAGACGCTTTCCCGTCTGAGCCACAGGGGAAGCCCTAGTGGTACACCTACTAGTCACTACCAACTAACTCGATGTCAGTAGCACCCCTCCTCCACAGTTGGAACATTCAAAAACGTTTACAGGCTTTTGAGAACCACTGATTATATAAATCTTATTTCTCTAACAATAATTGTTCATTTGGATGAGACCCAAGAACTAAGAGAGCTTAAAGCAAACAATTGGCTGGTTCATCCATATTCCAAGACTGGGAGGTGAAAAGGGTTTCCTACACAAATATGAAATTTGAGATTTATCTGTCTGCTTGGAAATACTGCACTCAGGGAGAAATGAAACTATCCATTATGGAAACTTCAGCATTTAGACACCCCAGGATGTGGAATAAGAACTGCTGAAGCAATTTTTCAAAAGAGGAAAAAAGAAAAGGAAAAAACCACTATACTCAGAGAAAGTATAATGGACAAAAATACAGCACAGCCCAAATCTTTCACAATTATACCAAAAATCACAACCATCCTGCCTGAACACAAAAATTATTTTAATGCCGCAAGACTGAAACCCTAGATTTCATGTTATATTACCACCAAAGGAAACCTTAAGAAATTAAAAACTGGCACAAAAATTCATTTTCACTGGCTTTGCTAAACCCTGTTGACTTTTTCAGGAGATAAAGATCAACTTAGTTTCCTTGATTAACCATTTCCTCCTAATATCTCGGAATGGAATTTATGAAGCAGACCTGCCGCTAAAGGAACGCTCCATATAAATCTCCTTTCTATGACCTGCTTTAAAAATAAAGATGCAGAAATTTCTGGCAGTCCACTGGTTAGGACTTAGCACTTTCACTGCTGAGGCCCAGGTATGATCCCTGGTCGGGAAACTAAGATCCCAGAAGCCATGTGGTACAGCCTAAATAAGCACTTTTAAAAAGAAAATAAAGGTGCTATCAAAATCAGAGACACAAATGTTCTGACCTATGATCTGCCATTCAGAAGGCAAATAGTTGTACAGATCCGACTTTCTTCCCAGTGGTCACTGCTTGGTTCCCTGATCATTATTTAACTGAGTCTAGGCAGTGGAATTCTACTCTAGAAAGAGCCTCATAAATTCCCATAGGTTGGAGCTTACTGAAAAAAACAATTGCGAGACCATGTACTATAATTATAGGGATACTAACTAATAGGATTATTTCTTTAATCTACAGTATTAATAAAAGTCATGTCTCTGTCCTTTCTTCCCACTAAAAGGGAACACTTTGATCAAAATCTCTGTCTCCCCATCCTATCTCCAAGGAGAGAAGCAAAGGGCTCACCTGGGAGTGGTGTGGAGGTGCTCTGGAAAGAGGCCTGGGGGGTAGGGGTGGCATAACTGTAGGAGGGAGCCACTGGCAGAGGGTGAGCAATCTGGACTTTCTCAGGGCTTTTTACTTGCTGAATGCTAGGAGTAGCACCGGGATCCTCTGATGCTTCACGCTGAACTGATACATCTGACCGACCAGGAATCTTCACACTCAGGTCTGTGGTTAAGGGATTAAAAATTGTGTCTGTGCTGTGGACCTAGAGAAATGCAAAATTTTATTTGAATAGGCAAAAGTTATACAGTCAGTTTTTAAGATAATGTCTCATGAAATAACTGCAAGTTAAATGATTTTTTGAAAAATTCAAAACCGCCAAAGATACTAAAGAAATTAATCTTACCACGCAAATTGGTATTAAAAAATGTTGATATAAATGTTCCTAGTATTTTTCTCTCTATGCAAAAAGTTTTGCTTAAAACAAAGCAGTAATAATCGCTCCATGTGTACTTTTATCTCCTTCTCACTTAACATTTATATTCAATCTTTCAACAAATACATATTAAGCACGTATTATAAAGCAGGCCTGTGGATCCAAAACATAAATAAAATATAATCACTGTGCTCAACAAGTACACAATCTAGTGGGGGAGAAAGGACTAGAAACACAAGCCAAAATGGTCACTATACCTTTAACAGCTATGACTGAACCAAAGAATCACCATTAGAGTACTTCTCTTTCTTGGAGAGGAAGCATGTGAAGAAGGATAGTTTAATAAATAAATGAAGACTTTCTGGAGGCAGAGAGTCCTGAGATGAGTTCCAAAGGGTAAACTAGACAAGAGGCTGAAGGGTGAGATGTGAATAGCCAAAAGAAATGAGATTAACATGGCTAGTGTTGGGAAACAAGGGTCATAAGCAAAGTGAGAGGCAGGGTGTTGAAACAGAAGGTAAGCTGGAAAGACAGTCAAGGGCCACACTATAGGAGACTGAGGGTGTGCTTAATCACTCAGTCGCTGCCACCCCATGGACCACAGCCCCCCAGACTCCTCTGTCCAGGGGGATTCTCCAGATAAGAATACTAGAGTGGGTTGCCATGCCTTCCTCCAAGGAATCTTCCAAAACCAGGGATTAAACCCAGGTCTCCCTGAAACTAACATAACATTGTATGTCAATCAAATTTTTTTTAAAAAGCTGGTTCATGCCCTTTGCAGTGAAGTCCTGCCTCCATCTCTAGGCTCAGACAACCACAGATTTGTTTCTGTCACCATTAACTAGTTTAGGCTTTTTTGGAATTTCATATAAAAGGAATCACATACAAACTATTTTTGTTTCTGGCTGCTTCCCTTCAACATAACATTTTTAAGATTCATATCATGTTATATTCACTCTTTTTATTACCAAGTAACATACTTCCCAGGTGGCACAGTGGTAAAGAATTCCCCTGCTAACGCAGGAGATGCAAGAGACAAGGGTTCAATCCCTAGGTCAGGAAGATCCCTTAGAATAGGAAATGGCAACCATTCCAGTATTCTCACCTGGAAAATGTCATGGACGGAGGATCCTGGCAGACTACAGTCCATAGGGTCGCAGAGTCAGATTCGACTGAGCACATGCACGCATGCACATGCACACGTGCACACACGCACGCACACACACACACACACACACACACACACACAGAGTCTACCATTACAGAGATAATACCAAATTTGTTACCCATTCATTACTGATGGAGATTTACGTTGATTTCAGTTCTCAGCTCTTATAAATAAAGCTGCTATAAATGTTAGACTAGAGATGTCTTCAAGAAAATTAGAGATACCAAGGGAACATTTCATGCAAAGATGGGCTCGATAAAGGACAGAAATGGTATGGACCTAACAGAAGCAGAAGATATTAAGAAGAGGTGGCAAGAATACACAGAAAAACTGTACAAAAAAGATCTTCATGACCAAGATAATCACGATGGTGTGATCACTCACCTAGAGCCAGACATCCTGGAATGTGAAGTCAAGTGGGCCTTAGAGAGCATCACTACGAACAAAGCTAGTGGAGGTGATGGAATTTCAGTTGAGCTATTTCAAATCCTGAAAGATGATGCTGTGAAAGTGCTGCACTTCTCCAGTGGACCACATTCTGTCATCAGTGGACCATCAATAGGCAGACAGACTGAAAACCACAATCACAGGAAACTAACCAATCTGATCACATGGACCACAGCCTGTCTAACTCAATGAAACTATGAGCCATGCCATGTAGGGCCACCCAAGACGGACGGGTCATGGTGGAGAAATCTGACAGAATGTGGTCCACTGGAGAAGGGAATGGCAAACCACTTCAGTATTCTTGCCTTGAGAACCCCATGAACAGTATGAAAAGGCAAAAAGATAGGATAATGAAAGAGGAACTCCCCAGGTCAGTAGGTGTCCAATATGCTACTGGAGATCAGTGGAGAAATAACTCCAGAAAGAATGAAGGGATGGAGCCAAAGCAAAAACAACACCCAGTTGTGGATGTGACTGGTGATAGAAGCAAGGTCCAATGCTGTAAAGAGCAATATTGCATAGGAACCTGGAATATTAGGTCCATGAATCAAGGCAAATTGGAAGTGGTCAAACAGGAGATGGCAAGAGTGAACATTGACGTTTTAGGAATCAGTGAACTCAAATGGACTGGAATGGGTGAATTTTACTCAGATGATCACTGTATCTACTATTGTAGGCAAGAATTCCTTAGAAGAAATGGAGTAGCCATCATAGTCAACAAAAGAGTCCAAAACGCAGTACCTGGATGCAATCTCAAAAACGACAGAATGCTCTCTGTGCATTTCCAAGGCAAACCATTCAACACCACAGTAATCCAAGTCTGTGCCCCGACCAGTAATGCTGAAGAAGCTGAAGTTGAACGGTTCTATGAAGACCTACAAGACCTTCTAGAACTAACACCCAAAAAAGATGTCCTTTTCATTATAGGGAACTGGAATGCAAAAGTAGGAAGTCGAGAAATACCTGGAGTAACAGGCAAATTTGGCCTTGGAATACAGAATGAAGCAGGGCAAAGGCTAATAGAGAGTTTTGCCAAGAGAACGCACTGGTCATAGCAAACATCCTCTTCCAACAACACAAGAGAAAACTCTACACATGGACATCACTAGATGACCAACACCAAAATCAGACTGATTATATCCTTTGCACCCAAAGATGGAGAAGTTCTACACAGTCAGCAAAAACAAGACCGGGAGCTGACTGTGGCTCAGATCATGAACTCCTTATTGCCAAATTCAGACTTAAATTGAAGAAAGTAGGGGAAACCAATAGACCATTCAGGTATGACCTAAATGAAATCCCTTACGATTATACAGTGGAAGTGACAAATAGATTCACAGGATTAGATATGATACACAGAGTGCCTGAAGAACTATGGATGGAGGTGACATTGTACAGGAGGCAGGGATCAAGACCACCCCCAAAGAAAAGAAATGCAAAAAGGCAAAATGGTTGTCTGGGGAGGCCTTACAAACAGCTGTGAATAGAAGAGAAGTGAAAGGCAAAGGAGAAAAGGAAAGATATACCCATTTGAATGCAGAATTCCAAAGAACAGCAAGAAGAGATAAGAAAGCCTTCCTCAGAGATCAATGCAAAGAAATAGAGGAAAACAACAGAATGGGAAAGACTAGAGATCTCTTCAAGAAAATTAATGATACCAAAGGAATATTTCATGCAAAGATGGGCACAATAAAGGACAGAAATGGTATGGACCTAAAGGGGCTTCCCTGGTGGCTCAGAGGTTAAAGCGTCTGCCTCCAATGCGGGAGACCCGGGTTCAATCCCTGGGTCGGGAAGATCCCCTGGAGAAGGAAATGGTAACCCACTCCAGTATTCTTGCCTGGAGAATCCCATGGACGGAGAAGCCTGGTAGGCTACAGTCCATGGGGTTGCAAAGAGTCGGACACGACTGAGCGACTTCACAGAACAGAACAGAACAGAAGCAGAAGATACTAAGAAGAGGTGGCAAGAATACACAGAAGAACTATCCAAAAAAAAAAAAGAGGAAAGACTACTAACAGAGATAAAGAGGATAAATGTTACCATGATAGGGGTCAGTTCATCAAGACGACACAATAATCCCAAACATTTATTTATCTATAACAGAACTTCAAAGTACAAGAAGCTAATCTAACACTAGGAGAGACAAATATATCTACAAAATAGAGTGTGATATTTCATTCTCTCTCTAAATAATTGATAGAAATTAATAGAAAATAAGGATACAGGAAATCTGAACCACACTAACCAATTTGATCTGACATTTATATAACACTTGCCCAACAATAACAGCAGTATACATATTCATTTCAAGTGCACTTGGAACATTTACCAAGATAGATTGTATTCTCAGCATTGAAACAGAGTCTTAATAAATTTAAAAGGATTTAAGTTATACAGCGTTCACTGGCTACAACAGCACTAAATTACAACCAACAAT
Source organism: Bos grunniens (assembly GCF_055505025.1). Taxonomy (NCBI): domain Eukaryota; kingdom Metazoa; phylum Chordata; class Mammalia; order Artiodactyla; family Bovidae; genus Bos; species Bos grunniens. The sequence goes on from NC_141167.1 coordinate 11,133,393, forward strand.
ACAACAATATCTGGAAAATCCCCCAAACATTTGGGAACTACATAATACACTTCTGGATAATCCAAAAGTCAAAGGAATAAGCAAAATGGAAAATTGAAAGTATTCTGAACTGAATGAAACTGTAAATACAAATACCAAAATCTGTAGGATGTGGCTAAAACTGTACTTAGATGGAAATTTATAGCACGAAAATGCCCATATTAAAAAGAAGCAAGTCTCAAATAAACAACTTCAGATTACACCTTAAAAAACTAGAAAAAAAGAGCAAATGAAACCCAAATTAAACAGCCATGAAATAATAAAAAATTAGAACAAAATGAAATGAAATAATAAAAATTAGAACAAAAATCAGTAAGAGAGACAAGAGAAAGCAATAGAGAAAAAGAAATGAAACCAAGGACTGTCTTCAAGAAAATCCAGCCAGACTGATCAAAAGGAGGGAAGAAAACCATTTCTTATCCTTTTCCAGACCTAAATTTAAAATCTAAAACTATAAAACTTTTGAAAGAAAACTTAGGAGAAACCTTTCTTAGATAGAAGATCAAAAGCATGATCCACTGAAAAAATCGCTAGGCTCCTCAGTCCACGGATACCTCAATTTAAAAATTTTTTTAAAAACACTGCTTACAGAACAAAAAGCGAGCCAGAGACTGAGAAAATATTTGTAAAACACATATCTGATAAATTACTTATATGCAAAATATATAGGTGTGTATATATATACACACACATAGGTATATGTATATACCTATATATATACATATACATATATATATACACATATACATACATATATATACCTATGTATATACATATACTTATGAAAACAATCCAATTTTTTAAATGGGGGAAAACATGAACACTTTACCAAAAACATATGGATAGCAAATAAGAAAAGATGAACATGAAAAGATGTTCAACACCATTAGTAATTAGGGAAATGCAAACAAAACCATAATGAGATACTATTACATATCTATTACCATATCTAAAATGAAAAAGACTCATACCAAGTGATGGTGAGAATGCAGAGGAATGAGAACTTTCATACATTACTATGGGAATGTAAAACGGTACAACTATTTGGGAAATAATTTGGTAATTTCTTAATTAAATACAGAACCTATGATATGACCCAGCTATTCCACTCCCTGGTATTTACCCAAGAAAAATTGAAATGTATGTTCATACAAAGACCACACAAATGTTCCTAGCAGCTCTATCTATAGCCAAAATCTGGAAAAACCCAAATGTCCATCAACAAACGGATAAACAAAGTATGACATGTCCATAGAGTGGGACACTAAACAGTAATAGGAAGAAACCAACTACCGATACATACGACAAGAATGAACATCGAGACACTACGCCAAGGGAAACAGTGAGACACAGAAGACTGCACGTTGCATGGCCCCGTTCACATGGAAAGTCCAGGAAAGGCAGATTTACACAAACAGTGGAGAGCCGGGGCTGGGCGAGGGCGTGAGGATGGCAAAAGGGAAGTGTGGCTCGTCTGGGGCAAAGAAGCACCAGGAAGTTCTGGGGGCTATGGAATGTTAACTGGCTGTGGTTATGATATACAACTCTATGTTCTTGTTTAGTTGTTAAGTTACGTCCGACTCTTTGCGACCTCATGACTGTGGCCTCCAGGTTCCTCTGTCCGTGGGATTTCCCAGACAAGAATACTGGACTGAGTTGCCATCTCCTTCTCCAGGCAATCTTTCCAACCCAGGAATCTAACCTGTGTCTCTTGCATTAGCAGGCAGATTCTTTACTACTGAATCACTTAGCCACAGAGGAAGCCATACAACTCTCTACATTTACTAAAATCACTGAATTGTACACCTAAAAGGAACGAGCTGCTGCTGCTGCTACTAAGTCACTTCAGTCGTGTCCGACTCTGTGCAACCCCATAGACGGCAGCCCACGATGCTCCTGTCCCTGGGATTCTCCAGGCAAGAACACTGGAGTGGGTTGCCATTTCCTTCTCCAAGGAATGAGCTTTACGGTATGTAAATTATATCTCAATAAAATTGTAAATTACACCTCAATAAAGAAGAGAATATAATGTATGATTCTATTTAAAAACTCTAGAAAATCTATAATAACCTAAAGCAGATCAGTGGTTGCCTGGAATAAGGGAGGAAATGGAAAAGAAAGGAGTAAACTCTGGGGGTAACAGATATGTTCATGACCCATTTTTGTAGTGATGATTTTATGGATATATACATATGTTAAAAATAATCAAATTATACACTTTAACATGCAGTTTAGGGAATTCCCTGGTGGTCCAGTGGTTAGGACTCCATGCTTCCACTGCAGAGGGGCAGTGGTCAGGGATCCCTGATCAGGGAAATAAGACCCCACAAGTTGTGCACCACAGCCAATAAATAAATAAATAAACCATTACAAGAATGTACAGTTTCTCATGTGTCAATTATATGACAATAAATCTGTTTTTAAAAAGTACGGTGTCGTGCTCGCTTCGATGGCATGGTGTCCACAGAAGACCAAAGACTCTATTCAGTGTGGCTGGAGTGGAAAGTAGAAGGCAGTACCAAAATGTATTCATCCAGCCCAAAATGTATTACTATTGGATGCACAACATCACGTTCCCCTCATTAGACTGCTTCCGCTTTTTTATTAAATAAATACTATCTCACCGTTGAGTGTGAAGCTCTTTCTTTATCTAGGAATTACTGCTTTAGAATGGATTCCCAGAATTAGAAGCATAGAAATATTTCTAAGTAAGAAAGGCAGATTTTTATTTTTAAAGAAGCAGTTTATTATCATTATTATTATTTATTTTTAAAGAAACAGAAAAAGGAGATGTGAAACAAATTATTTTACTTCAGAAACTATGAAGTAATACTAAAAGATTTTTAGGGATGATATAGGGTCAGGGAGACCTGGGTAGAATTTCCTTGGGACAGTTTTTTCTGGTACTCAACAGAAATCATAAAAACTAACCCACCTGCATAAATCACGCCCCTGATGCCAACACCTGTTTCTTCAAGGAAGCTTTATTCAGAATGATGGAAGGTTTCTATTCATACTCCTTTTCTCCATCCCTTCATTTCTGCCCCCTTCTCCCTCTTCCTTCTTCCCTACCTCTACTCTGGGCCTACCTTCTACACATAGGGCAAGCCAGACCCACTGATTAATATCATAATTCAAAATGACAAAAAATATCCTCCATCATAAGCAAAACAGAACTGTTTTGACCAGGAGCCTGCAGGGTATACATGGCCTGTTGATACTTATCCAGGTAGTGTCACCACAGTCCAGGTAGGAGCTCTCCTTCATAAGACACATGTTACACTAACGTCTGCTAAATATTAAAGACTGATTCACAAAAATTCAGCCCACAACACATTTTTAGTTCAGACACAACTATATTTAAACAAAAACTACCACTGTCCCTAAAAAAAATCCTACCAGGGGAAAGATATCTCTCAGTAGCAAAGCCAGGGGGGCTGAACGACACATCCCAACCCAATTCTCAGCAAAATCTGAGATTAGAACATGGCAGGGTTTATCTTTGTAACAATCAGTTACACAGTTATATCTCTCAAAATCTCCTTGAGAAACCAAGACCATCCATGAAAGGAGAAATGGGGAGGGATGATGGGAGTGTTAACTAAGATATGGCTGGTTTTGAGACTGTTTTCCCCATGGCTCAAGTTCTGCCAATTAGCAAAAGGCTGATCCTGGAGCCACAACAAAACTCTCTTTATTTCTTGCTTCATAAGTTAGCTTACAAAGTAGTCAACAAACACATTTTCAAATTTATTTCACACAGTAAAAAGCAGATAATCACATCAACCAAAGACAAAAACCACATGATCATCTCAATAGATGCAGAAAAAGCATTTGATAAAATTCAATATCCATTCATGATAAAAGAAACTCTTACCAAAGTGGATATAAAGAAAATATATCTTAACATAATAAAAGCCACTTATGACAAACCCACAGCCAACCCAATACTTAACAGTAAAAAGCTGAAAGCCTTTCCAATAAATTATGGAACAAGACAAGAACTTCTAATAGTATGGGAAGTTCTAGCCACAGCAATCAGACAAGAAAAAGAAAGAAAACGTATCAAATTAGTAGGGAAGAAGTAAAATTATCACTGTATGCAGAGTACATGATACTCTCTCTATACACTGAGAAAACTATACAGACTCCACACAAAAACTGTTAGAACTGATGAATGAATTCAGAAAGGTAGCAGGATATAAGATATGTAGAATATGTAGAAATCTGTTGCACTTCCTTATACTAATAATGAAATATCAGAAAGTATAAAAAATTCCATTTAAATATCACATCATGTAAGCCCAGATAGTATGAAACTCTCAAAGGAAAGCATAGGCAGAACACTCTAACATAAATCGCAGCAAGATCTTTTTGGATCCACCTCCTAGAGTAATAAAAATACTACTAATTAAACTTAAAAGCTTTTGCATAGCAAAGGAAACCATAAACAAAACGAAAAGACAACCCACAGGATGGGAGAAAATACTTGCAAATGAAGCCACTGACAAGAGATTAATCTCCAAAATACATGAACAGTTTATATAGCTAAATATCGAAAAAACAAACAACCCAATCAAAAAATGGACAGAAGACCTAAATAGACATTTTTCTAAAGATACAGATGGCCAACAGGCACATGAAAATATGCTCCACATAGTCAGTTGTTAGAGAAATGCAAATCAAAACTACAATAAGGTACCACTTCACAACAATCAAAATAGACATCATCAAAAAGTCTAAAATAATAAATCCTGGGAGGGTATGGAGAAAAGGAAGCCTTCCGACATTGTTGGTGAGAATGTAAACTGGTGCAGCAACCATGGAAAACAGATTCCTCAAAAAAACTAAAAAGAGAGTTACCATATGATCCAGGATCATGTATCTAGAAATATATGTATCTATATATACACCATATATCTAGAAAAGACAAAAGCGCTAAGTGAAAAGATACATGCACCCCAACTGCTCACGGCAGCACTGTTCACAGCAGCCAAGACATGGAAGCAATAGATGAATGGATGAAGATGTGGTGTGTAAATATATATATACACACAGACACGCACACAATGGAATATTGCACGCATACGTGTGTGCTCAGTGATGGCCAACTCTTTGCGATCCCATAGACTGTCGTCCACCAGGCTCCTCTGTCCATGGGATTATCCTGGCAAGAACATTGACGTGGGTTGCCATTTCCTACTCCAGGGGATCTTCCCAACCCAGGGATTGAACCCATGTGTCTCCTGCAGCTCCTGCATTGGCAGGTGGATTCTTTACCACTGGGAAAGCAATGGAATATTACTCAGCCATAAAAAAGAATGAAACAATGCCATATGCAGCAACATGGATGAAACCTAGAGATTATACTATGTAAAGTAAGTCAGACAGAAAAACAAATATTATATCATTCATATGTGGAATCAAAAAAAAAGTAAAAATGAACTTATTTACAAAACAGAAACAGACCCACAGACACAGAAAACAAATTTATGGTTACCAAAGGGGAAGTGGCAAGGGGGTGGGGAGGATAAATCGGGAGTACGGGATTAACAGAAGCACACTTCCATGTGTAAAAGAGACAGACAACAAGGATTCACTGTATAACACAGGGAACTATATTCAGTATCTTATAATAAACTATAATGGAAAAGAATTCTTTAAAGTATGTATCTATACATATGCATAACCAATTCACTTTGCTGTACACCTGAAGCTAACACAATAAATCAACCGTACTTCAATTAAAAAAAAACACCAACAGATCATCAGATAAAAGAACCAGAACTTAGATTAGAGGAGACAGGGTACAGTTATAGTGGAAAAAAGAATAAGGAAAAGGTATTATGGTTCAGGCACTAATACCTTTAGAAAGGGAAAATACAGTAACGGGGATTTTTAGAAAATAACTGCATGTACTGTCTTTGGCGTGGGGGCCTTTGTCACTGGGGAGCTTTTCTCTAGGTGCAGCGCACGGGGGCTCCTGTTGTGCAGCACAGGATGCACAGGCTTCAGCAGTTGCAGCACGTGGGCTCAGTGCTTGCTGCTCCTGGACTCTAGAGCACAGGTTCAACAATTGTGGTGCGTGGGCTTAGCTGCTCCTCAACATGTGGGATCCTCCTGGACCAGGGATTGAATTGTGTCTCCTGCACTGGCAGGCAGATTCTTTACCACTGAGCCACCAGGGAGGCCCTAAGAGGGATTCTTGGATACTCACAACAAAGAAACAGGCTGCCCAGTTTTTCTCTCAATGCAACAAGCCACTCCGGTAAGGTTAAAAAGGTGGAGGGTGGGGGGTGTTGAGGGTGTGTTTAGTGAACATATACACACAGACAACACGGGAAGGGCCTAGGTCACTAAGATATGAGAAACCCCCAACCCTGGTCCAGGCCAAAGGGCTGGAAGGGAACCTGGGGCTAATAAAAATTTTGGTGTCTGCTGCTCAGATAACTGAGAATGAGGAACTGGAGAAAACTAGGTCCTCAGAGAGTCCAAATAAATGTGTCAGGAAATAATAACCAGAAGAATAAAAGAACCCTTGGCAAAAATTTCACAAGTCTAAAGGATTAAAGGAAAGATTTAAAAACAAAAACTAAGAGAAGGCAACCAAGTGGAAAACCCAGAAAAACAAACCAAACCAAAACAAAAGTACAGATGAGGGGAAACAAAACTGCTTGGGTTTCTCTCCTTGGTTATGCAAGGCTCTCTGCGCTGCTGCTGCTCACACCCCACGCCTCGATCTTCTGGTAAGAAGTAAGTTCCAACTTTCTGTAGAGTCAGCACGAGTTTTCCTTGGTGATAAAAGACAGCAGAGAAGTGTCCAAGGGCTTGGCTCATTTATCCTTCTCAGACATGTGTTCTATAGAAAGCCACTTGCTTGTAGGGGTTGAAAAGGTGTAATATTGACTACAAATGGGGAGATGGTGCCGGTAGAGAAAGGAGCACCTCAGATCTTCTTAAGTCAAAGCTTACATGTGGGGATACCTAACTGGGCCTTTATTTCCGGGGCTCAAAGAAAACACTCTCCTTTCAGAAAGCAGGATTGGCAGCAATTAATTGCCAATGACTGAACTCCTTGTACTGCAAATGTTCCTGTACCCAATCAACAAGCTTTCATGCTCCTCCCACCAACAATTCAGAGGTTCATGACATAGAAAGGATAAAGTACTTAAACCAACAGTACAAGCTTCTCCTTCTCTAAGCTGAGAAAGGGGAATAAATTCATGGCATTCCTTTGCACTTCTAGAACTGCTAAAAGATCACAATACCTGCTTCTGCTGCTGCTAAGTCGCTTCAGTCGTGTCCGACTCTGTGTGACCCCATAGATCACAGCCCACCAGGCTCCCCAGTCCCTGGGATTCTCCAGGCAAGAACACTGGAGTGGGTTGCCATTTCCTTCTCCAATGCATGAAAGTGAAAAGTGAAAGTGAAGTCACTCAGTCGTGTCCGACTCTTAGTGACCCCATGGACTGCAGCCCACCAGGCTCCTCTGTCCATGGGATTTTCCAGGCAAGAGTACTGGAGTGGGGTGCCATTGCCTTCTCCAAAACCTACTCTTGGATAAAATATATACATATTTTCAAAAGAATGAAAAAATGCTATTAACAACCCCAGGCCTTTGCAATTCTGTACGCATTTCAGGCAAAGACAAGAGCAATTTACCATACAATTTCTTCCTCCTTTGGATGCAGACTTGCTTGTGAAAACAGTACAAACTAAAAACTAATGCTGCTGGTCAGTCTTCCCTAATTAGAAGATCTGCAGTGCATGCATTTCTCTTACTCTTCCTAGTATGTTAAACAGAAGTGTGAATTCCAAGTCCTCTTCTGAAAGAAAGGCCTAGCAGTTAACTATTCTGAATGCAGAAGGTGATCGGACCACCCCACCAGTAGTCAATATTACACCAGCGCTATCCATGGCCTTCGGGATGAGAATGAAACTCCTAAGCATGGTATAAGGTCAAACCTCACTTGTCTGGATCTGAAGACCTCACTTTCCCCATTTTTTAGCAATGCTTACCGTTTCCAACATGTAATGCCAAACTATGTAACGTCTCTGTGTGACACTGCACAAAGCCCACTTCCACTTCCAGGGTTTCAAAAGTTCAAGCTCAATATTCTTCCCTCCAGGTCCACCCACTCTCCATGTTAGACCACAAAGCTTGAGATCCTGTCCGTGCTTGCATGCATGCTAAGTCGCTTCAGTTGTGTCCGACTCTTTGCCACCCTATAGACCACAGCTCGCCAGGCTCCTCTGTCTGTGGCATTCTCCAGGCAAGAATACTGAAGTGGGTTGCCGTGCCCTCCTCCAAGGGATCTTCCCAACCCAGGGACTGAACCTGCATCTCTTATGTCTACCTGCATTGGCAGGTGGCTAGCAGCAGTTTATTGCCACTGTCTGTGACTGGTGAACAATAAGAAAACGAACTCCCAGCCAACACAACTTCAGGATCCTCCCCCCACCATATACCTGAATCCTGTAAGGCCTAAGTTTGAGCTTTCACCATCTTCCAGTAGACTGTCAGGCCTGTATCTACCATAGGTCTAATTTTGCTTGTCTAATTTTATGGATCATAGTTATCCTGTAGCATGCTAACTGTGTTCTTCTCTGCCAGTGCTGTGTTCCGTGACTTCATGCTGTAGTTTCAAACTGGTCATGGTGGTAGTATTTACACCACATAAATTAGTAAAGTCTAAAACTCAGGACTTGACTTTGTTTTATAGGGGAAGACCCAGTTGTTAAACACTAACCACACCACAACTGTTACCACTACAACGATCTATACTTCCTCATCTTTAAAAACCAACCTCTTTTTCTCTTCCAAAAATTCCACTGAATTGTCTGGAACTTCTATTCCATGATCAGAAAGTCACCAGTATACTCAGTACCTTCATATTTTGTTCCCTAACCTCTCGCTACATTTAAATTTTCAGGATCTGGTACAAAATGAAAATGTGGCTTACTTGTTCAAAAATTAAGAATTTCAAGATAATGAGAGCAGAACACTAAATCAAGAACAAGGCCTTTCTCAGTGTGAGGACCGCAGAGGCCGCATGCTCATAAAGTGATCCCCGACCTCCTTTTTAAAAAAATATTTATTTTTAATATATATTTTTGTTTTTCTCTAGTTGCAGCGAGTGGGGGTTATTCTTCCTTGCAGGGCACAGGCTTCTCATTGCAGTGGTTTCTCTTCTTGTGGAGCACTGGCTCAGCAGTGTGGCACACAGGCTTAGAGGCTCCGCAGCAAGTGGGATCTTCCCAGACCAGGGATCGAACTGGTGTCCCCTGAATTGCAAGACAGATTCCTATCCACTGGACCCCCAGGGGAGCCCCCTCTGACCTATTCTTAAGGGTAAGTCTGCACGCCTCTAAGGATGCAGTTTCCCATGTATCTCTGCAATGCAGTGGCTACTTATTCTCCCATACTTCAAGATTAAAAGTGAGATGCGATTTTATTTGCTCCCCTTCTCAACACCTTTTGCAAATTATTACTCTTTCATCTTCTCTGTAAAAGCCTCTTCTCCTCTGCTATCTTGCTGCACTACACTTCAACTCTCATCATAGCTGTCATCTCTCAACTTACTCATTACTCCTACCTTACTGACGGCTTTGACATCCGGCTCTTGGAATTTCTCTTCACTGCAAGTCCTGCCTCAGAGCAAGAATGCAAGGACTACCCTGGAGAGAATGGGACGCCTGTGCTCAGGTTTCGGCGCTACCATACAGCAGCCATGCTGCCTGGGCCATGCTCCTTAACCTTTCTGCTCCTGAGTCTCCTCATTTATAAAATAAAAAACAGTAACAGGAAGTCATAGGATAGGTTGTATAGATAAAATGGTTAATTCGTGTGAAAGGCTCAGAATAGTACCTGACACACAGGAAGTACTCAGTAAACATTAACTGCTGCTGTTATCATCCTCGTCACCATCCTTACTAAAGGTCTCAAGGTCTACATGGATAACGCATTCAACATGTTCTTTGAGCTCCTTATCACCAATAAATTTCTTCTCTGCTCTATCCCAACAACTCTTTTCCATAGCTTCACCCTAGACCTTGTAATCACCGTAACTTCTACACCTCTGAAATCTGAAATTCAAATACCCCCATTCTCAGGACTACCTCCTGTCCTTCCAGCACATGTACTTGTCCCCCGTATCTGTTTCCCATCACCAAAATCTCTGAATGCCGGGCTCCTGTACTGAATCTCTGTCAACCCCTCTCAACTCTGCCTCTCTTCCTTTCTTCTTATATCTCTCTTCTATCCACTCTCTTGACAACGACCTCCATTTCCATGCCTCAATTTCCTTCCATACAAATTGGTCAAGTTCTAATCTTGGATGAATCAAACCATCAACCTTTCTTTGACAGGGTTGCTGAGAGGTCCTGAGGAGAATCATACAACTATAATTGTAAATGCACGTTCTCCATCTTCAAGGCTACCCAGCCATCTTTCTATTTCCTTACCTTGTTTACCATCTCCTATCCCGATCAATGGTCGTTTCAGACCTTTACCACTCTCTCCAGATCTCTCATTCTCCTGCCTACTATCCCCCCATCCCCACTCCACTTACCTCTGCTTCTCCTTTCAATAAATGATTTATTCCACTTCAGGAAAAAACAAGAATGAGATCAGAACTACCACAATTTCCTTCTCTCAAACCAACAGTCCACCTTAGTCACATCTATATCCACTCATTCCTTCCTTCCTATCACAATGAAGGAGATGTCTCTCCTCCTGCTTAAGACTTATTTAGCGTTCTGTGCTCTGTATTCTAACCCCCCTGCCCTATGAGGTTGTGCTGTGCTCAGTCGCTTCAGTCATGTCCAACTCTTTGTGACCCCTTGGACTGCAGCCCACCAGGCTCCTCTGTCCATGAGATTCTCCAGGCAAGAATACTGGAATGGGTTGCCATGCCCTCCTCCAGGGGATCTTCCTGACCCAGGGATGGAACCCACGTCTCTTAGATCTCCTGCACTGGCAGGTGGGTTCTTTACCACTGGCACCACCTGGGAAGCCCTACAGGCAGTGGTTCTCAAAGTGTGGTTCCCAGCCTAGTAGCACTGGCACAGGAGGAACTTGTGCTTTGTCACTCAGTGGTGTCCGATTCTTTGCAACCCCATGGACTGTAGTCCCCCAGACTCCTCTGTCCATGGGGACTCTCCAGGCAAGAATACTGGAGTGGGCTGCCATGCCCTCCTAAAGGGATCTTCCCAAACTAGGGATTGAACCAAGGTCTCCCATATTGCAGGCAGATTCTTTACTATCTGAGCCACCAGGGAAGCTGTAAAAATGCAAATTCTCAGGCCCCACTTTAAACAAAGTGAATCAGAAGCTTTGGAGCTAGGACCCAGCAATCTGTTTTCAACAAGGCCTCCAAGTGATTCTGTTGAAGTTTGAGATCCTCAGCCCTGAGGGAGAATTGTCTTTGTCCTCTTTCCCGTATCTTCAACTTCCTTTAGGACAATGGTTCCCTTGCCCAAAGATCCTCCTTCTTGACTGCTCCATGGACCTTCTTGCACTTCTCCATTCTATTCATCACACAGTAACATATCTGACCATTTCCATCCCTGTTAAGATAAAGACTAATATTTTAAGAAGGCCTGAAGGCTGGCTCTTTCAATCCCAAAGAAGGGCAATGCCAAAGAATGATCAAAGTACCATACAACTGCGTTCATTTCACATGCTAGTAAGGTTATGCTCAAAATCCTTCAAGTGAGACTTCAGAAGTATGTGAACCAAGAACTTCCAGCTGTACAAACTGGATTTAGAAAGGGCAGAGGAACCAGAGTTCAAATTGCCAGCATTCACTGGATCATAGAGAAAGCAAGGAAATTCTAGGAAAACATCACTTCTGCTTCACTGACTAAGCTAAAGACTTTGACTGTGTGGATCACAACAAACTGTGGAAAATTCTTCAAGAGATGGGAATACCAGACCACCTTACCTGTCTCCTGAAAAATGAGTATGCAGGTCAAGAAGCAACTGTTAGAACTGGCCATAGAACAAAGGACTGGTACAAAATTGGTAAAGGAACACGTCAGGCTGTATATTGTCACTCTGCTTATTTAACTTATATGCAGAGTACATCAAGCGAAATGCTGGGCTAAATCACAAGCTAGAATCAAGACTGCTGGGAGAAATACCAACAACCTCAGATACCCAGATGATGCTACGCTAATGGCAGGAAGTGAAGAAGAACTAAAGAGCCTCTTGATGAGGGTGAAAGAGGAGAGTGAAAAAGCTGGCTTAAAACTCAACATTCAAAAAACTCAGATCATGGCATCCAGTCCCATCACTTCATGTCAAAAAGAAGGGGAAAAGTGGAAACAGTGACAGATTTTATTTTCTTGCTTCCCTTGTGGTTCAGTTGGTAAAGAATGAACCAACTGGGTTCGATCTCTGGGTTGGGAAGATCCTCTGGAGAAGGGAAAGGCTACCCACTCCACTATTCTGGCCCAGAGAAGTCCACGGACTGTATAGTTCACGGGGTCACAAAGAGTCAGACACAACTGAGCAACTTTCACTTTCACTTTATTTTCCTGGGCTCCAAAAATCACTGCTGACAATGACTGCAGCCATGAAATTGAAAGACGTTTATTCCTTGGAAGGGAAGCTATGACAAACCTAGACAGCATATTAAAAAGCAGAGACATCGCTTTGCCAACAAAGTTTCATACAGTCAAAGCTAAGGTTTTCACAGTAGTCATGTACAGATGTGAGAGCTGGACCATAAAGAAGGCTGAGCACCAAAGAATTGATGCTTCTGAATTGTGGTGGTAGAGAAGACTCTTGAGAGTCTCTTGGACAGCAAGGAGATCAAACCAGTCAATCCTAAAAGAAATCAACCCTGAATATTCATTGGAAGGACTGATTGTGAAGCTCCAATACTTAGACTACCTGATGCGAAGAGCCAACTCATTGAAAAAGCTTTGGTGCTCGGTAAGACTGAAGGCAGAAGGGGCAGCAGAGGATGAGATGGTTGGATGGCATCACTGACTCAACGGACGTGAATTTGAGCAAACTCTGGGAGACAGTCCAGGACAGGGAAGCCTGGTGTGCTGCAGTCCATGGGGTCGCAAGAGCTGGCCATGACTTAGCAACTGAACAACAACAAGGCTCTGAACACCTCTGAAGCCTCTTCTTTCTCTAAAGGTCTCTTGTTCTGTTTGCCAAACAAGACCAGTCTCTCTCAACTTTTTGATCTTGCCATGTTCTAAGGCATCTAACACACTTTGAAATTGCTATTCTTTCTGCCTGAATTACTCTTCCTGTTTTTTTTTCCCCCTAACTCCTACTTCTACTTCAATCTCAGCTTCAACTTACCTTACTTAGGGTGGCCTAACTTTAGCCCTTAATCTTAATTAGGTCCCTGTTAGATGTTCTTATAGTCCTCTACTTATCTTCTTATAATGTACATTGAGGTTTTAAGTATTTAATAATCATAAATGTCATGCCTATTTTCCTTGCCAGAGTATAAGCTCTATTAGGGCAGAAATCAGGATCTTATTTGATATAATATTTGCACTGCCTTGCTTTTAGTACACCACCTTACAGACAGTAAATGTGCAGTAAGTATGTGCTGACTAAACCTCTGCACACACTGGACCTCTCTCCAGAATTTTTTTTTTTAACCTTTAAACCCCAGATGTAATTCCACACATACATTAAGAAATAAGTTAAACATCTCTGTAAACTCTTCCCTGCACATACACATCACTTGCCTGCTCAAGAGGATCACTTCTTCTTTTGTGTTCCTATTGTGTAGTATTGGGTTAGCCAAAAGTTCATTCAGGTTTTTCCATAAGATGTTATAGAAAAACCCAAACAAACTTTTTGGTCAACTCAATACATAAATCTACTATGTAATAATTATACACTACTGGGGGACTTCCCGAGTGGTCCAGTGGTTAGGAATCCACCGCCAATGCCAGGGACACAGGTTTGATCCCTGGTCTGGGACAATCCCACCTGCCGCAGGGCAACGAGGCCTGTGGGCCACAGCTACTGAGCCAACATGCCCTAGAACCCACGCTTCTGCAACAAGAGAAGCCATTGCAATGAGAAGCCTGCACACCACAAAAACAGAGTAGCCCCTACTCACTGCAGCTAGAAAAAGTCCACGCACAGCAATGAAGACCCAGCACAGTCAAAAAAAAATTTTTTTTAATAAAATTTTAAAAGTTGGTTCTTTAAAAAAAAAAAAAATTATACACTATTGTAAACACCATCTTCATGCCTGAGTTTCCACTAGACTATAAACTCCTGAGAGCACAGATCATGTCTTGTTTACCTCTAGTGCTTAGGAAAATACCTGACATTGATAATAAGTTAAAGTCGCTCAGTCGTGTCTGACTCTCTGTGATACCATGGACTATACAGTCTGTGGCATTCTCCAGGCCAGAATACTGGAGTAGGTAGCCTTTCCCTTCTCCAGGGGATCTTCCCAAATCAGGGATCAAACCCAGGTCTCCCTCATTGCAGGCAGATTCTTTACCAGCTGAACCACCTGAGAAGCCCAAGAATACTGGAGTGGGTAGCCTATCCCTTCTCCAGCAGATCTTCCAGACCCAGGAATCGAACCGGGGTCTCCTGCATTGCAGGAAAATTCTTTACCACCTGAGCTATGAGGGAAGCCTGACAATGATAATAAAAGTCCATAAATGTTTATGAGCAAATTGAACCTAATACTGTAGGCTCTAAAACCTCACTGAAAGGCCCTGCTATTCATTAGCTGCATGATCAAATTGTTTAACCTATTTGGACCTCAGTTTCCTCACTAGGAAAACGGGGTTAATAACACTTACTTGGAAATATTGCTATGAAAATTAAACAAAATGACATAACACAACGATTAGCACACACAGTATCTGGCATGTAGTAGCCTCCCCACTCTGGCTTTAACTTGATAGAGACAACCAGGACAAAACATAGACAAAAATAAGTCACAGCAACTGAGGGAGAATGAGCACAGGCTGAGTCATTCCTCTTAATCATTTGCCCAGGAAGACCAACAATGAAGAAACATAATAAACAGAATAAACTCTACTGGTAGTATCTCCCTTGGCATACAAAGCTTGGTAAGAACTCACCCGAAGCCTCTTGGCTAATAGCCACATCCGGCTCCCCAGACCAGCAGGTCCAGGTCTTATGCAGCACCGGGTTGGTTACTTTAGAATGGAACAGAAACTACCTCATAAGGAAAGTGTTTACCAGCAGGAGATGGGGGAGGAGGAGGAGAACTTGACTGCAACTGCATCAATCAAGTGTTTTGCAATCTGGCAGAAAACACTGCAGAATCTCTAGTGGAGACTAACACCCACACAAACGCACTTACCTGTAGCCAAGAACCAGCTTAGACAAGATAATGAGCAGCTTTCTGCTTTAACCAAAACAATGGTCAGACCTGCATGGAGTGCACATCTCTAAGACCAAATTATCCTTGAACATGTGAGCAGCCCCTACTAAGATGACACTAAGCAGCTGTGTACATACACTCCTCAGCCTATGAGCGCTGCCCACAAGCACAGCTTCAAAGCTCATGTGTGCCAAATGCAAAAGCAGATTAAACTAGTTCTCTAGTCACTCCTTATTCATGATATGCTTACCTCTGCAGAGCCAGTGCTGTTTAGATCACCTAGTTCATTCGTTTTAGAAGGCTGTGTCACTGCAGCTACTTCTTCACTGGGATTCTCTCTCTTCCGAAGCTTCCTGATTAAGCTCCACTGGTCACTCGATAAAGTGGGTCTGAGTGGAATTTGGGGTGGGCTCTCCCTCCTCCAAGATGCCCTGCTCCAATCTAACCCCAAAATATGTGGTACATCATCTTCAGGCAGAAAGTCCAAATCATCTTCAATTTGGAATTTTTTGAAAAACACCAGCATTGAGCTGGAAGAGTCTGTCCTAAAAGCCTGGCAGCTCTGGGGCCTGCTGCAGTCTGCCTGGAGGCACATCCCCTCTAACCACCAAAAGGCATGACAGGCAGAGTCCTGGCAGCAGGCAGCCCAGCACGACTGGAGAGAGGGGGTTCCTTCTAGAAGCCGGAGGTGATTTTCTCCCCTGGATCTCAGGCCAACACCAAACTGTGTCTTTACCCGCTGGCACCTGCTCTCCTTGGCATCTAAAAACAAAAATGGAAACATTTTAAAATGAAATAAAAACAGAGACTCCAGCTCTGTAAAGAGTCCTGAATACCAACACTGGAGGCTATTTTGAAGACTGGTTTTTAAGAGGGTGGGAAAGCTGTCTGATAACTGGAAAAGAAGACACAAAAGAGAAAGGTTTTTTGGCTCAGGATATTTTCGCTGGTAGAAGTACTGCTCCACGCTCACCGCTGGCTCCCCTCCTCAGTAAGTCCTTGCATGTAGACCTTTTACACAGAACTCCAGTTCATGAGACAAAAAAACAACAGAGCTCTTCTGGTGACAGTGTGCTGAAGGACGGGGGCAGGGTCCCACTCACCCCCAAGGCCTTTCTCTGGGACAGTATGAAGATTATGGGTCCAGAAGAGAAGGAAGTGGAAGAAGATGGAGTACTCTGCCTCCACTGAACTGGCAGCAACACAGACTGAGTCCTCTTGACCTCTTGCAGGCTGCAGGTTCATCTGTTTTCTAATCAGCAGGTGGTCACAGTCAGGTGGCTTTGCACCTCACAGCATTAATCAGAGCAGTAGTAAAGTTTACCAAAAATTTTATTCTGCTAGATGAACTTACTAATGAGAAGCTATGTCGTAATAAGAAATAAAGGAATAAAAGTACTACAGTGACCTACTATGGTTAACCTAGATAACATGGTCCAAAATTCTGGCTAATGTTGCTAATGGATAAACTTTTGAGCCACTGAATTTTTTCAGGCATGGTACCAGTTTTCCTGAAATATTACCTCATTTCTATTTTCTTAGATAAAGTTAAAGCATGTTCTAAATTAAAGTTTTTACACAGAGTTCATTTTAAGGTCTTATATAGGTGTCTATAACCAACTATGGTCAGGGTAATGTGTGTGTTAGTCACTCAGTCGTGTTCAACTCTTTGCAATCCCATCGACTATAGCCCACCAAGCTTCTTTGTCCATGGAATTTTCCAGGCAAGAATACTACAGTGGGTAGCCATGCACTTCTCCAGGGGACTTCCCAACACAGGGATCGAACCTCGGTCTCCTGTACTGGAGTACTCCTCGAGTACTCCTGCAGTACTCAAATCTGGTAAAGGCAGGTTCTTTACCACCTGAGCCACCTCTAAGAAGTCAGGATTATACAGGGCCAGAACCGGGTGAGGCAAGGGAGATGCCTTGGGCACAAGTGTTAAGGAAGTGCTTAGTCTTAAGAGTCATGTAAGTGCTGCTGCTGCTGCTACTGCTGCTAAGTCACTTCAGTCGTGTCTGACTCTGTGCAACCCCATAGACAGCAGCCCACTAGGCTCCTCTGTCCCTGGGATTCTCCAGGCAAGAACACTGGAGTGGGTTGCCATTTCCTTCTCCAATGCATGAAAGTGAAAAGTGAAAGTGAAGTCGCTGAGTCATGCCCGACTCTTAGCGACCCCATGGACTGCAGCCTACCAGGCTCCTCCGTTCATGGGATTTTCCAGGCAAGAGTACTGGAGTGGGGTGCCATTGCCTTCTCCGTCATGTAAGTGCAGGGTTGGCTTATCCCACCTTGAGACCGAGTGTCTCCTTAAATTTCATACCCTAGGTACCTCTTTCTTCACCCTAGTCCCAGGCTGGGGTTATAACATAAAATGTAGAACTACATATAGAAAATGTGTAGTAGAATCAAACCACTGAAGCGATATACAGTCATGTCTGCAGGCACACATAACTGAAAAAGGGCTATGACAGGCTAAAGCAACAACTGGATAATCCACCAAAGCCAAAGGAAACACTTACTAAATGTGGATACTAGTCAACTGAAAGACAAGAGAAAAACAGGAAGGCTGTAGATTAGATTATGGAGTCAATCACTATGGAAGCCAATCTACCACGGTGCTTTAAAAAAAAAAAAACACAGGCACCAACCTAACATCAGACAAAGCAACTTAGAGGCCAGAAAAAATAGAACTTCCTGAAGAAAAGATGAATAAATAGAAACTATTTTAAAAATGAAGCTACCAAGAGCTATAGAAACGCCCCTCATTTCTTCATCCACCTTCTCACACAATAACCAATGGTATGACTCAGTAACAGCTGAGTGCACAGTTTATTGAAATCAGTAAATTGTTACATCAATAACTACTGTCAGTTACTTTTAGATCAACTTTCCATCATTCCTCTCACAAAAAGTCTCTCTTATTTAATACAGTGAAAAGATCCACAAAAATGAACATAACTTGCACTTTTCTATAAGCCAGTATTTTTTTTAACATACCGTGACCTCCACTTCTGTCCTTGAAGGAGAAACTGCCATTGAATTTGCTTTCCCATTGTTGAGAAACTAGAAAACTAGACAAAAAAATATACATAAAACAATTGGTTTTGGGCACTAAACAACAATGTGGTCCGGGACTGTGACCCCAGAGAGAAAGGAGATAAACAAGGGTGAGCCCTATGGTCACTTTGGCTTTCTGTTTACAGACCAGGCACGCGGCTGACTGTGAGACAGGGGAGAACCTAAGCAGAGCACGGTGGTCTTGCTCAGTTGAGGAAACAAGAGTTCAAGGTGACTGTGGTAGCTAGAAACTACCAGAAAGAAGAAGCTACACGGAGAAAGAGCTCCAGACATCTGGATAGTGGTTCCCCTTGGTGTAATACTAATTTATACCAAGTGTAGGTTGAAACCATGGAAGTTTAGAAAGCATTTTGAACTGAATGAAACTGAAAACACAACATACTAAAATGTGTGGGATACAGTTAAAGCAATGTTTAGAGGGACATTTATAGCTTTACATGCTTATTTTAGAAAAGAAGGAAAGTCTAAAATCAATGATCTAGAAAGACACATATGGAGAATGCATTGTGATGATAGAAGCAGAGACTGAAATGATATAGCTGCATGCCAAGACAAGTCAAGGACTGATAGTGACCACCAAAAGCTAGGAGGAGTTAAAGGAGGATTCTACCCAAAGATTCAGAAGGAACCAACCCAGCCAACACCTTGATTTAGGACTTCTAACCTCCAGAACTATTAGCCTAAGCACAACTTTCTCCCCTTGCTTGGAAGAGTGCTTCAGAAGCCAGATGGCTCCAAGACCAACAAGGGCCTAGATCCAGGGGCCACTGACATTTGGAGATGTGGTTGTGGCCTTTACTTAGATTGAATGAAGATACCCAGATGCTATTCGATGAACATGGACAGGGATATATGATGCTGGAAAACTACAAGAATCTGTTGTTATGGGGCTTCTCTGTTTCAAGTCAAAATTAATAGCCCAACTGGAGCAAGGGGTAAAGCCCTGGATGGAAGTATGAGAAGCTCCACCAGGTCCCTGTGCAGTACAAGAATACTGGTTTGACACAAAGATGTCAGACCTAAAGCAAAATAAATACTTCTGAAGGGTCCACTCTGAAAGGGCAAACAAAAGCGTCACAATCGATATAGGTTTGAAGTAGAAGCACAGAAGTTCCACAGAGAAAGAGTACTATTAATGTAGGAAAGTCTTCAAATATAAATTCTCCTTTATTAAACACCAGAGATATTATACTGACAGAAAAATCTCATAAAGAATGTGTGATAGACATTATGAGCAGTTCATTTCTTTTAATCATCATAAAATTCACATAAGAAAACAACCTTATAGATGTACTAAATGTGGGAAATTCTTAAAGATGTACTCAACATTATTAATCATTAGGGAATTCATTATAGAGAGAAACCCTATAAACGCAATGAATGTGGAAAAGCTTCAGAAAGAACTCTATTCTTTTAAGTCATCAGAGAATTCAGACCAGTCATAAACCCTTACTAATGTAGACTGTGAGAAAGTCTATGCTCAGAAGGACTGAGCATCATGACAGAATACACTGTGGAGAAAGACCTTTTATATGTAATGAAGGTGGTAAAGTTTTCAGGGATAACTTAACTGTATTGGAACATAAGAAAATCCATACTGAAGAGAAACCATACTGGTATAATCAATGTGGAAAAGTCTTTATGAAGAACTCAACTCTTATTAATCATCAAAGAATGCATAAAAGAGAGAAACCCCATCACTGTAGTAAATGTGGAAAATCTTTCAGATATACAACCTTTGCTGGACATCAGAAGACTCACAGTGAAAATAAACCTTATTGATGTAATGACTGTGGAAAATTCCATAGGATGAGCTCAATTCTTATTGGACATCAGAGAAACAATCCCAGAGAAACAAAATTAATGTGGAAAGACTTTTCCCCCAAAGTTCAGCCCTTAAACAACATAAGAATATTTATAACAAAGAAAGAGTCATGAAATGTAGTTAATGTGGTAAATCACATGGAAGTCGTTTATTCCTTCTGAGCATTAAGAGAAGACATTCAATAAATTATACATTTAACAAAAATATTCTGTGTACTTCTATCCTGGAGAATTTCCCACTTGTATTTCAGTGTAGTTTGTACTGGTGAAATATTTGAAGAACCTAAACATCTATCAATATAGAAATAGTTACTGCAGAATACTAAACAGCAAGTGAAAAGAATTAGGTCGAGTTCCATATGTAGCTGAAGAAATATCCCCATGATACCTTGTTAAGTTAAAATAGCAAGTTGCAGAAAACTTATATGTTATGGTCTTATATTCTTCAGAATGAAGCTTTTTTGTTTGTAGATAAACGCATTCAAAAAGATCTGGAAAAGTAAAGGCCAAACTTTAACAGGGAGAAAAATAATGATCTTATGCTTTCATCATAAAAGACAGAAGAAAAAAAAAAAAAAAGAGTAAATTATATCCAAAATAAGCAGAGAAAGAAAAAGATAAAGAGTAACCAATGAAACAGAAAACAAACAAAAAAAACAATAGATATAAATCAATGAAACACAAATCTAGTTGTCTGAAAGGACAATAAAACTGGTAAAGCTCTAGTGTGACTGATGACAGAAAAAAAAAAAGAGAGAAGTCACAAATTGACAACATCAGGAATGAAAGAAGGGTTATCATTACTGATTCATTAAACGAGTGGCGCCAACTATGGTCCAAGGGCCAACTCTAGCTGCTGCCTATTATTTTAAATAAACCTTCACTGGAACATAGTCACTCACACTCATTTATTTATGTATTATCTATGGCTGCTTTTGTTCTAATGGCAGAGTTAAGCAGCTGCAACAGAGTTATCTCAATATTAGTAAAGCCTAAAATATTTACTATTTGGCCCTTTAAGAAAGTTTGCCAACCCCAGGTGTATGAGAATACACTTTTTTTGAACTACTATTTATTACTGAAAGTGAAGTAAAAGTGAAGTTGCTCAGTCGTGTCCGACTCTTTGCGACCCCGTGGACTATTATAGCCCACCAGGCTCCTCCATCCATGGGATTCTCCAGGCAAGAGTACTGGAGTGGGTTGCTATTTCCTTCTCCAATTTATTACTGAGTAGAGCCTAAATCTGGATGTTAACTAATAGGAGACTGATAAATTTCAAATGACTCTGATTTTTAGAGATACAAATTATTTCTGTCTGGTATAAAAGGTTTAACTAAAAAAGCACACTTACTTCCCATCTAGCTATTATCCTTACCTCCTTATTCCTTCATCTCTTCAACAATCTTTTTTTTTAGTTTTTTTTTTTTCTTTTGCCACATTGCACAGCATACGGGATCTTAGTTCCCTGACCAGGGATTGAACCCACACCCACTGTGGTGGAAGCTCAGAGTCTTAACCACTGGACCACGAGGGAAGTCCTCAACAAATATTATTGAGCATCCATTTCATGCTAGGCATTTCTTTGATGGAGCTTACAATTTAGATGGGGGAGACAGTGATTAAATAGACATAATAAAAAATGCAGAACTGCAAACTAATATAAGTGCTATGAAGGAAAGAAAGTCAGTTTTTACAGAATAAAGGTAGCTAACTTTAGAGCTTACTGATCAGAAATATTATCAAATATGTGATATGATATCAAAATAGTCACTGTATGATGTCTGGAATGAAAAACACTGGAAATAACTTACACATCCCTCAACAGAGAACTGGTTAAGTAAACTGAGGGAGATTTATGCAGTTGCTGGGAAAAGGCCACTCTCTATAGTCATAATATGAAATGATATTCAGGAAACATTAAAACATTATGTAGAGAAAGAAAGGTGTAGAGCAGTGTGTTTAGTATGCCACAATCTGTGTGTGGGGGAAAAAAAAGTCTATATGTGTGTGTATATTATATATACACACATATATATGCATAGACTATTTTTGGAAGAATATTCAAGAAACTGGCATGGTGGCTTTTAGGAGGGGAAATTAGGTACCTGAGAAACTTGTTTGTTCACTAAATATGGTTATATACCTTTAGAATTTATGCAATGTATATGTATTATATTTGGAAAAATAAAATTTAAAAATCGTAAATAAAATTTTCAATGGCTGCACTCCCTCTGAATGAACCAAAATCCTTAACATAACCTAAAAAGATCTCATATGATCTGAACCCTGCCTATCTTTTAGCCCACCTTGCATCATGCTCTCCCTCTCCTTCATCATGTTCCACAACCAGCCTTCATTCACTCCTCAAATGGACCACACTCCCTCTCCTAACGTGGCTTTGTACATGCTGCCACCTCTCTTCAGAATTTTCTTGCCTCCTTTCTTTAACCAGTTAACTCCTCATATGAGGACGCAGTTCAACCATCATTTCCTCAGAGACACGCCCACGCAAGACAAGTCTCTCTAGTACATCCTTTGGACCCCGTAGCCTCTTTGCCTCAAAGTAATTATAAAACTTATAAAGTTATATTTATTTGTATCTTCATCTGTTCAATGTCTTTCCCCCACAACTTCTCTGTAAGCTCCAGAATAAGAGGACCATGTCTGGCTTCTTCCCACCACCACTCCACCCGCCACCACTGTATCTCCAATTCTAGCATAGGACTCAGAAAATTACTTTGTAGGTGGAAAAACTGTGAAAAATTCTTAAAGAGATGGGAATACCAGACCACCTTACCTGCCTCCTGAGAAACCTGTATGCAGGTCAGGAAGCAACAGTTAGAACCGGACATGGAACAACAGACTGGCTCCAAATTGGGAAAGGAGTGTTTCAAGGCTGTATATTGTCACCCTGTTTATTTAACTTACAGGCAGAGTACATCATGCAAAATACTGGGCTGGATGAATCACAAACTAGAATTAAGATTGCCGGGAGAAACAGCAATAACCTCAGATACGCAGATGACATCACCCTTATGGCAGAAAGCAAAGAGGAATTAAAGAGCCTCTTGATGAAGGTGAAAGAGTGAAAAAGCTGGCTTAAAGCTCAGCATTCAAAAAACTAAGATCATGGCATCTGGTCTCATCATTTTATGGCATACAGATGGGGAAACAATGGAAACAGTGAAAGATTTTATGTTGCTGGGCTCCAAAATCACTGGGGACAGTGACTGCAGCCATGAAATTAAAAGACGCTTGTTCCTTGAAGAAAAGCTATGACAACTTTGCTGCTGCTGCTAAGTTGCTTCAGTCGTATCCGACTCTGCATGATCCCATAGACGGCAGCCCACCAGTCTCCCCCGTCCCTGGGATTCTCCAGGCAAGAACACTGGAGCGGGTTGCCATTTCCTTCTCCAATGCATGAAAGTGAAAAGTGAAAGTGAAGGCGCTCAGTCATGTCCGACTCTTCGCAACCCCATGGACTGCAGCCTACCAGCCTCCTCCGTCCATGGGATTTTCCAGGCAAGAGTACTGGAGTGGGGTTCCATCACCTTCTCCGACGACAACCCTAGATAGCACATTAAAAAGCAGACATTACTTTGCCTCCAAAGGTCCATATAGTCAAAGCTATGGTTTTTCCAGTAGTCTTGTACAGATGTGAGAGCTGGACAATAAAAAAGGCTGAGTGCCAAAGAATTGATGCTTTCAAACTGTGGTGTTGGAGAAGACTCTTAAGACTTCCTTGGACTGCAAGGAGATCAAACCAGTCAATCCTAAAGGAAATCAACCCTGAATATTCACTGGAAGGACTGATGCTGAAGCTGAAAGAAGCTGCAATACTTTGGCCACCTGATGCAAAGAGCCCCTCAATGGAAAAGACCATGAAGCTAGGAAAGATTGAGGGCAGGAGGAGAAGGGAACCAGAGAGGACAAGATGGTTGGAAGGCATCACCAACTCAATGGACATGAGTTTGAGCAAGCTCTGGGAGATGGTGAAGGACAGCGAAGCCTGGCGCAGTGCAGTCCATGGGGTCGCAAAGAGTCGGACACAACTCAGCAACTGAACAGCAACAACAACAGGTGATCAAAAAACCCTTTTTGAATGAATGCACGAACAAATGCATGTATGCATGAAGGAAATACTGAAATAATGAACAAACAAATGAACTGTCAAGTGGCCCAGTTAAGAAACCAGGTAGTCAGGTACTAAGAGGGTCATACTGAATACATCCAGGCCAATGGCAAGACTCTGAAAAGAGATGAGGCCCATATGCCACAGTAAATGAAAGAGGGTGAATGACAGGTGGTTCAGATGAGTAATGATTCGGGGTAAGAAGTGTTATAAATCTCAAAGAGAAGAAGTTTTTACACCAAAGTGGAGGAGTAATGTTCAAGAAGTGACAGTGAGGAGTCAGCTCCACCTCCAAACTCCGAGGTACATGGGATATGGGAGAATAAGCAACCACTGCCTGCAGGGTAGAGGGAGAAATATGTATTTCTCCAAGAGAAAGCCAGATCTCAGAACATGCTCTCTATCTGATGTCCTGACTAACAAGCTAGAGTATAGAGAGGGTTTGGTAACTCAGTGGTTTCTTGTCACAGTTAAAAAGTTAGGAAGGGAGGGGTGGTTAAGCACCAGTGAGTTGAAAAGCATGAATTTATGTGGGAATGTCAAGTCAGATTCACACAAATCATAATAGTTAAGGCACTTAATAGTGAGAAAAAAAGAAGATGGAAAAATACGATAAGAAACTGATGATGCTGACAGGACGGCTGCCTATCCGTCCTTAGGACACAATAGTGCAAGCCTGGACGCGAGTAACAGAGGGCATCTTACCAATGGAAGGGGGGAGACAGAAACGCATTGAGACTCCAGGGACATGGTCGAGAGGATTTATGGAGGTTACAAGGTCGAAGAGAAGGTAGCAAAAATTCTAATTCCCTGATTGTCACTCATAGCTCTGGTTAAATTGAGATCTTAAAAGAGGAGGAGATAAAAGCAGGGGGTAAGGGGGATACAAAACTGGTTTGTCCTACAAAGGCCTTCTTTTGCTTCCATGGCTTCCCAAAGAATGTCACAGAAGCTATATAACGCTATCTGGTAGTATAAAAGTGAAATGTTTCATAATCCAAACACTCCCCCTGCTTTGTGAGGTGACTGGAAACCTCAGTTAGAGACCTCATCCACTATCCTGGGCTGGAGAGGACATGTCCAATGAGGGATGAGCAACCTGGTACAGGTTCACAGAGGATGTTCCAGACTCTCCCTACTTCACTTACACCCCTTGATTTCTGTACTCTTAAAAGTATTACTAAAACTTGGTAATGGGTAAGGTCTCTGATTCTTGTGAGTCTTACCTGACAAACTGATCCCCTGTATTAGCTCAAAGGAATAGAACCTGGGAGGGACCAGATGGTCAGAAGCACTTACATCTTCAATGGTGACCAAGAGGAACTGCCAAGAGGTGAGGTCTGAGGGAAGTGAGCTGGCTGCAGTGTTGCTCAAACAATTAATCCCAATAGCTCCCAGAAAGAAGAGGAGGTACTCTGATCTGTTAGTTCATATGTTCATTTAGTGGGAATTTGAGGGTCTTTTTTTTTTATTAAATGTTATTCAACCTTGCTCTATTATGGGCTCAGTAACAAACATGAAGGATGGAGAATAATTCTTTTCCACTCATTCAGTGGATCATAATTCTTCCTCTTAGATGGTTAAAAGATGGTTAATCATCTTACACGGTTAAAAGGCAAGGGTTCTAGTTTCAGCTCTAGATTCATCATTTATTAATTTTCATTAACCTCTGAAAAGTAACTTAACCTCTCCGAGATTTAATTTTCATTGTTACTCTTGAGATAAAGGATTCATCAGGGGAGGAAGCGGGAAAGCATTGGTAGCGTCAATATTGGATTCTAGAAGTAACTTGGATAAAAGGTAAGATGAAAATAAACTCCAAATTTAGATCAGTTCCTCTCCTGCCCACGCCGCCATAGCCTGGCTCTGCTCCCAGGGCCTAAACAAAAGTAATATTAAATCCTCACAGAAAGGGGCTTACAGTTGGTAGAACCTTAGACTGAAAACCCTTTGGGAAAGTCTAGAACTCACTGTTGGTAGGAGTACAAAGAAAGCCTACCCAAGGTGAAAACAGAGCCATGACTTTATTCTTTCTAAGGTTATGACAAAGTAGAGACTGCAGAATTACCCGGAGGGTCCCCAAAAGAGGCAGCTCTGGAACTAACAATGCTTACTTAACATTACCACCTCTCAAAAGACAGAATTCTAATAAATCTGGCAGAAAATCTAGACCAGGTTTCATAACTCCAAGCCAGCAGAGGAGAAAAGTCTACAGAATATAAGAATTATTGCCAGAAGGAAATTCATCAAATACTTTTAGAAAGCTGTGAACAACTCTGGAAATATTTAGAGACAGTGTTGTTGCCTCTGGCATTCTTAAGTCTCAGGTAACGAGCTTGACTTCTCCAGCTAACATGGAAACTGCTGGCTGGCAACCAAAAAGGGAAGTAGAGACAGAACACTGACATCTTAGGAACCATACTGTTAAGGTCATTTGGAAGTTCATACTTTAACCAAATTCACTAAATAGTATCCCAATGGAAGGGCTGAGATGGTAGGAATGGGAGTAAAGAGAATGCCCCACTGGTTTTATTTGAGGAAAAAAAAAAAGAGCATCTGATAAATTCTCCTGGGAACTAAGGGGGCTACCTTTGTGGCTCAGCTGGTAAAGAATTTGCCTGCAATGCAGGAGATGTGGGTTTGATTCCTGGGTTGGGAAGATCCTCTGGAGAAGGGAAAGACTATCCACTCCAGTACTCTAGCCTGGAGAATTCCATGGACTGTATAGTTGTCCACGGGGTTGCAAAGAGATGGAATTAAGGGGTGGGGGGGAATTAAGGGGGAATCAAGTTTCTGTGGAAAACTATACATAATTAGCATATTTTATAGATAAAATTTGCACTTACTTTTAACATCCATTGAAACTAAAATTCTTTTCTTGAAATCGCACAATTTTATAATACGGTCAAGAATCCATGCAATGCTTTCCTTTCGTAACTATACCTACAATGAACTATTACCAAGAAGCAAGGTAAAAGCTTTCAATCTGGGCTTCAGGCAGTGACTGAGCTATGGCTTCACACCATCTGTCCTCCTGAAGCTATCACCAGAAGTACATATTCTCTCAGAAGCAGCAGGTCTCAGCCAATATGGCTGCCATGTGAAAATGAGACAAGCAGGCATATTATCAATCCCCAAAACAACTCACAGGAACTGTTCAAAACAAACCACCTCAGGGGGCAGCCCCCACTTTCCTTTTGACTGTCAGCATGCCTGTCACCTGCACACCCACTAATAAACAAACACAAAAACGGTTCCGTGTCACTCTCCACACCAGCTCTCTCCTGCAGGGGGTTAACTTATTCAGAAAGCACGGCAGAGAAGGTAACTGAATCCTTTGAAGGGCGCAATCAGGTATTGTGAAAAAGCCAGGGTAATAACCATTGCCCTCTCTCTTCCTTTTCAAAAGGGCCGATACTTTTTTCCAATTCATACAAGTTAGATTGAAAGGTAGCAGTAGCTTCACAAAGCAGTCCTTAGAAAAGAAAAATAATTACTATTCATTGCCTTTGCTATGTGCCTAGCTTTGTTAAGAGCACAGTTTGTTAAATGTCATGGTTTAGGTGATTTGCTGGAACTAAACTACTGCTAAAGAAGAATCAATAGGCTTTGTGTCTATATTCTGACTCCTTTCCCTTAACTGGAACGTTTCCATTTTTCCCAAAGACCATTCTAATCAAAAACAAACTCTCCTTGGAGTTAGCTGCCCACCAGTTACCTTTCAGCCACTGTTCACATTAACTCTAGACAGTCTGCTAGAAGGAAAAACAAGCTTCCAAGGACTCAATCACAAAACCCGAGCCTTTCAGCACTTCTCTAGTTAAGAATACTTAGAAGAGTAAATTCTCTTTTATAAGGTTGTCAACAAAGAAGCCTCAAAGGTACCAGATCGCGGCAAACTGCTAAGGAGAAAAACAGTACCATAACATCTCCTTAGAAGAGGGAAAATTTACAGGCAAAAGAGAGGAAAGATGTTCTTTTAACCCACCTATTATTGTACTTTACAGGCTAAAGGAATTATGAAAATCTCCCTCATTTAATCTTGGCTTAATAAAATACATCCAGTCTCCAAGGTGAGGCTGGATGTTCACACAGAAACCTCAGAAAATTATGTTAAAAAATCTATAACCAGAAGAAAATCCCATATCAAGATCAATACCCTTGTACCATCTAATCCATAGTCTTACCCCTACCCCACAATTCTTCTTAAGGTTTTGGTCTCTGAAATAAGACTGCTTGAGTTTTAATACCAAACCAGTCAACTTACTAGCTGTGTCAACTTGGGTCAAGTTTCTTGGTTTCATGTGTAAAAAACAAAAATGCTAACATGGCTATAATAGATATAAAAGCAGATAAGCAATGAAAAATACTTAACTCAATGCCTGGCATGTAATTAAAGCTCAGTAATGATCAGTTGCCATTACTTTTTTTGTTATTACACTTCATTTCATCTCAGGCACCAGTTCTTCCAGAAAATCTTCCTAGAAATCTTCACCGAAGATTTCTGTCTTCTGCATAGCCTACATACTACCATTGCATTTCTCTCACTGGATCATATTCGTTTGTCCGCCTCAACATTCTGCCGTCTTGAAGAGCTAGGATTTTCACCTTTACCTCTGTATTTCTTATCCAGTCTCTCAGTCATGTCTGACTCTGCGATCCCATGGACAGCAGCACACCAGGTTCCCCTATCCTTCACCACTTCCTGGAGTCCACTCTAACTGATGTCCATTGAGTCAATGATGCCATCCCACCATCTCATCCTCTGTCGTCCCCTTCTCCTCCTGCCCTCAATCTTTTCTAGCATCACGGTCTTGTCCAATCAGCTGGCTCTTCCCATCAGGTGGCCAAAGTATTGAAGTTTCAGCTTCAGCATCAGTCCTTCCAATGAACATTCAGGGCTCATTTCCTTTAGGATTGACTGGTATGATCTCCTTGCAGTCCAAGGGACTCTCAAGAGACTTCCCCAGAACCACAGTTCAAAGGCATCAATTCTTTGGCACTCAGCCTTTTTTATTGTCCAGCTCTCACACTGTACATGACTACTGGAAAAACCATAGCTTTGACTATATGGACCTTTGGAGGCAAATAATGTCTGCTTTTTAATATGCTGTCTAGGTTTGTCATAGCTTTTCTTCCAAGGAACAAGCGTCTTTTAATTTCATGGCTGCAGTCACTGTCCCCAGTGATTTTGGGGCCCAGGAAAATAAAGTCTGTCACTGTTTCCATTGTTTCCCCATCTATTTGCCATAAAGTGATGGGACTGAATGCCATGATCTTAGTTTCTTAAGCCAGCTTTTTCGCTCTCATTTTTCACCTTCATAAAGAGATTCTTTAATTCCTCTTCGCTTTCTTCCATAAGGGTGATGTCATCTGCATATCTGAAGTTATTGATATTCCTCCTGCAATCTTGATTCCAGCTTGTGCTTCATCCAGTCGGGCATTTCACATGACGTACCCTGCATTTAAGTTAAACAAGCAGGGTGACAATACATGTACTCCTTTCCCAATTTTGAACCAAGCTCTTGCTCCATGTCCAGTTCTAATTGTTGCTTCTTGACCTGCATACAGGTTTCTCAGGAGGCCGGTAAGGTGGTCTGGTAATTCCCATCTCTTGAAGAATTTTCCACAGTGTGTTGTGATCCACAGTCAAAGGCTTTACTGTAATCAATGAAGCAGAAATAGATGTTCCTCTGTAATTCTCTAGCTTTATCTATGATCCAAAGGATGTTGGCATTTTGATCTCTGGTTATTCCGCCTTTTCTAAATCCAGCTTGTACATCTGGAAGCTCTCTGTTCACATACTGTTGAAGCCTAGTTTGAAGGATTTTGAGCACTACTTTACTAGCGTGTGAGATGAGTGCAACTGTGCGGTAGTTTGAGCATTCTTTATTTAGCATTGCCTTTCTTTGGGATTGCAATGAAAACTGACCTTTCCAGTCCTGTGATCACTGCTGAGTTTTTCAAATTTGCTGGCATGTTGAATGCAGAACTTTAACGGCATCTTTTAGGATTTGAAACAGCTCAGCTGGAATTCCATCACCTCCACTAGCTTGTTCGTGATGCTTCCTGAGGCCCATTTGACTTCATACTCCATGATGCCTGGCTCTAGGTGAGTGATCACACCATCATGGTTATCTGGGTCATCAATATCTTTTTTGTATAGTTCTTCTGTGTATTCTTACCGCCTCTTCTTAACATCTTCTGCTTCTGTTAGGTCCATACCGTTTCTGTCCTTTATTGTACCCATCTTTGCATAAAATGTTCCCTTTGTATCTCTAATTTTCCTGAAGAGATCTCTAGCCTTTCCCATTCTATTGTTTTCCTACATTTCTTTGTATTGTTCACTTAAAAAGGCTTTCTTCTCTCTCCTTGCTATTCTCTGGAACTCTGCATTCAGACGCATAGATCTTTCCTTTTCTCCTTTAACTTCTCTTTTTTCTGAGCTATTTTTAAGGCCTACTCAGACAACCATTTGCCTTTTTGCATTTCTTTTTCTTGGGGATGGTTTTGATCACCACCTCCTGTACGTTAGGAACCTCTGTCCACAGTTCTTCAGGCATTCTATCAGATCTAATCCCTTGAATCTATTTGTCACTTCCACTGTATAATTGTAAGGGATTTAATTTAGATCATACCTGAATGGCCTAGTGGTTTTCCCAATATTCTTCAATTTAAGTCTGAATTTTGCAGTAAGGAATTCATGATCTGAGCCACAGTCAGCTCCTGGTCTTGTTCTGCTGACTGTGTAGAGCCTCTCTATCTTTGGCTACAAAGAATACAATCTGATTTCAGTATTGACCATCTGGTGATGTCTAGGTGTACAGTCATCTCTTGTGTTGTTGTAAGAGGGTGTTTGCTATGACCAGCGTATTCTCTTGCAGAACATTCTCTGTATTTGTAGCGCGTTTTCTGTATTTGTTGACAGAGCAAAATGCTTGGCATATAGTAGGCATTCAAAAATCTTTAAATGTATTTAAAAATTGGGTAAACTTTTAAAATTATGTTATTTTCTTAACTAACAATATCTGTCAAAAGATGTCAGTTCTAATATGGAATTACTTAAGTTTTAGTCAGACTCTTAATGTTATTTCATTTCCTTAGCTAAAAGAAGGGAGGGATAGGAGAGAAAACCAAAGTTCTCAGTTCACTAAGAAATGAGAAAGAGCTTTTTGAATTAAATTGGGGAGAGCACTGAATGGCAGGTATGACGAGAGACGTGCAAAATTAGAAACTAAAGAAAAGCCAAATGGATTAAAAAAGAGATAATGGAATCTAACATAACCAGCTAGGATACAGCCTTTCCTGCCTAACACCGAACTGAAAAATCTTTTCAAATCACAAAGCAATCTTTCCTCATGAAAGGACCAACCGATTTCCAGTTGCCTGAGTTATCTATTTCAGACCACTCCACTTCACTCAAAGGCAAGATAGGCTTTCACCATGGAACTTTCAGAACAAAGCATCGGTGGAGAATAGTTTCCCAGTTCAACTAGGCAAATAGTCATCCATCACCGATGACATTTAGATCCATTCAATTTCCCTTCACCTGAGTAATGATGAAAAGAAAAAGAAAAGGACACATCTAAGTTCTGCTCACCTAGATGAATGGAAACCAGTCCACCACAATCCTATCACTTTTAGTTTCTACCTGATACTTATTAATAAATCAAAAGTTTGCATTAATTGGACAGGTTGCTATAAAGTTTCAAAAGATGTATCTGTTAAGATTTAGTTGAAAGCCATTTTCACAACCAAGTCATAAGTGAGAGTAAGAATCAAAATGCTGGTATAGCTGAAAATAGCTCTCCTACCATAAAGTCACCTGCTTAGAAAAGAGCCAGTCATCAGGAGCTTTATAATATTTAAAGGCAGATTGAAGGCAAATGATTAAACCATGTATTTAAGAGAAACTGTGACTGGGGGTTACACTGCTGCGTATCACACACTCAGAATCTCCTGCTTTGCTTTTTCTCCCACCACCTTATGACTAAAAGACTCTGGAGAACGCTGTCAGCAAGGAGAACACGCCTCCAAGCCACAGCGGGAAGGAGCCCACATCTCTCTGTGTAACACTGTCTTCATATTCAAAAAGCACAGGTATCAAATGATAATAGACAACTTCGGCCTGTGAATAAAAGTGGTCTTAAGAAGAAAGACTTTTTTTCCCAAAGAGAAAAGCTGCAGGATATGATGCCAAGAATCAAGCAATTCTCTATACAGCCCACTTGTAAATGTTATCGTTAAGAACCTGCAGCCGATTGCTGTCTCTGACTGCAGGGCTGATAAATTATTTGCATTCACAATCATACCAACCTTCTTTGGAAACCCACACAATGAACCTTGAATCAGAGCACTGTTTTGTTTCAGGGGAAGGTTTTTTTTGGTTTTGGTGGGTTTGGGATTTTTTTTTTTTTTGCTTTGCTTTGCTTTTTTTTCCCTTTTTCTCTTTTTTTGCTGGCTGGTTTTGTTGTTTCTAAAGAGAAGGTCATTTAGAGGGCTGCAGCAGAGATATGTAAATTAAATAAAACAGCAGTAAGCGTGAGAAGAAATAAGAAAATAATATAGCAAACCATGTAGTGTTACTTCAGCAGATATGGCCAATAGAGGAAAATTTCATGTCAATTTATCTATTAAAAAAATCTCTCCTTTTGGAGTATTATGTAAGTCTCATTAAAAAAAAAAAAAAAAACTGCAGTGGGCTGAACTGGGACATGCGAGGACTCAATACTACCAAGTTTCAGATTCTTAAATATCTCAAACCACTTTTTGCTTATAGCAAATAAAATGCAAAGCTACAGATGCTTTCTCATCGGTGTGTAAATGAAAGCAAAACTGTATGAGTAGTTAGTATTCTTAGAATTTTTAAGAGCCAGTTTATTTAAATTAAACCAAAGCTTATCTGTATCTGTACAGAAATAAAAATAATCTTCCTAGGGCTCTTCTTCTCTAGACTTTACAGAGCTGTACATATTCTTCCCTTTACCTTTCCCTCTGCAACAGAGAAGTGAAGGAGCTCTGTAGGGTAAAAGCCACGTCAAATGAATCTGAGAGAAGTTAAAAGGGGTTAGAGTATCACTTCTCTCACCAGCCCGCTATAGAGCAGGGTTCAGCTCTTCCCTGCGCCACTCATTGTGCTCCCACAACACAGCCTGGAATTTACCATGCTTTTTTATGTCTCTACATCTATCTTTGCCTCCATAGTGTGAACACTCCAATGGCAGGCAAGTGGCTTTTATTTAGCCAGGGACAGTGCTTGTTGACATGAATTATATGTATCTATAGTATATACTTACCATCTAGATATTAATGATCATTAATTATTTGAATTAAGCATCCTAGAGAAGTATTCGGAGAAGGCAATGGCACCCCACTCCAGTACTCTTGCCTGGAAAATCCCATGGATGGAAGAGCCTGGTAGGCTGCAGTTCATGAGGTCGCTAAGAGTCAGACGCGACTGAGCTACTTCACTTTCACTTTTCACTTTCATGCATTGGAGAAGGAAATGGCAACCCACTTCAGTGTTCTTGCCTGGAGAATCCCAGGGACAGAGGAGCCTGGTAGGAGGCAGTCTATGAGGTCACACAGAGTCAGACACAACTGAAGCGACTTAGCAGCAGCAGCAGCAGAGAAGTATTAAAAATGCAGTAAGCGTATAACAATATACATAAAGCACCAAACATCACAAATATTAGAAAAGTATATTAGAACAGTGTAATCTAGTTAGTCAGTAACATTATGTAGTACTGACATTCAGATACTGTTTGGTATTGTTTAGTTTTTATTTACTGCAGATGTGTGGCTCTCAATAACTTCATTTTTATGATACCTTCATACATACACACATAAATACATATATATAAAAACGTGTGTGTGTGTGTGTGTGTGTGTAGGTATTTTTCTCCTATACTTCCATTTTCAAGTTGATTGTAATTCTCACATTCAACAGAGAGAAATAAAAATTTGGGCAAAATGGTCAACGTTCCTCCCTACCCAAGTATCTAGTACAGACTCTACCTAGCCACAGAGAAATAGCCTTTCCTTATGCTCATCTGTAAAATGGCAATATTTCTCTGTGGCTTCAAAGTGACACTAATTCTAGGCAGGCAATAAAGATATCCAAATGCCCCTTGGCCTCTTGCTCTCTCTCTCACATACACACACTCCCCACAGACACACAGAAAACCCTTGAAAACACACTGTTTGTGGAGGGCCTTCACCCTTCTACCTCTTCCTCCCTAATGACAGAGGCAGCCATGCTGCCAAGGCAGCAACCCCCACATGAAATATGAAAGAGTGGGGGCGAAACAGCTCAATCAAACAGCTTGGGGAAGGAAAGGAGGGTATGCTTGTCAGCGACACTCTCCATGAAAAGGCCAGAAAACTTTTCCTTCTGCCATGACTATCCTGGGCAAATCTGCCTGCTCTAGATCTACCTACCTGCACTTAAGAGATCAAGCCCTCCCTTTAACCTTTCACAGAAGAGGTAATATGAAAACTCACCCCATTATCTGAAAAGTGCATCATGAGAAACGTCAGGGTGCAGCTTATGAGCATACTCTGGAGAGCACAGCTAAGAGCAATTCTGAAAACCAAGGAGGAAAGGAAGAGCCGGAAGCTTCTGTCAGGCTGGGGCGGGGCCTCCACAAGGGCAGAAAATCTCCCTCCGTCAGGTCCAGAGGTGGCTGGGGCCACGGGGGCCTCCAGTAAGTGGGGACTGGGCAGGGCAAACAAGGCCCTCACAGACAGAACTTCCTCTGCGGTATCCCTGATACTACATCTGGAGGTTCACGATGGGGTTCACAGGTAGTAGTTATTTCTATCTGGAATAATAATTTCCTAAACTTTCTACATTAAGCATGCATGACTTTTATAATAAAAAAAGAAACAGCTAAAGAAATCAAACAAAAACCAAGCAGCTACAGAGACTGATGAAGGGGAATGCACGGCTAGAAGAGCAGCTTGGTGGTGCTTCAGCACAGGGGGCTATTTTGCTTCAGGCCAAAAGCCACAGACTGACCCAGCAGGATGCAACTTTCTGAAGTGGAACCTGGCTCTTCAGCATCTCTCTACAAGGTTGCTTCATTTATTCTGATTAACACTCACTCATTCTACCAGGCCAACTTCCATAAGCTTCCAGCTGACTCAGGTTGCCCTCAGTTAAGGACAATAAGCACTGAATTGTATCAAAAAAAAAGAAGAAGAAGAAACAGAGTTCTTTCTTTATAGGCAGAATGGCTGTCCCTTCAAAGTTTTAAGCCTAAATCTGAAATTAGAGTACAGAAGTAAAACCCAATCAGTATAAGCTCCTCATCTTCCAGGACTGGTAATTCCCCTTATTACCTAAAAGTGAGAGAATCCATAAGCATTTATTTTAAATTGCTGCTGGATCTGAATCAAA
This sequence comes from Bos grunniens, assembly GCF_055505025.1. Classification (NCBI taxonomy): domain Eukaryota; kingdom Metazoa; phylum Chordata; class Mammalia; order Artiodactyla; family Bovidae; genus Bos; species Bos grunniens. The sequence goes on from NC_141167.1 coordinate 11,169,226, forward strand.
GTATAACGTTAAGCCAGTTGGAAGAAAGAAAGCATTCCTAAACTCCTGTCATTTGCCAGGAGAGTGTTAAAATAGGAAATGGGATGAGCCACATTAGGCATCCATCTTTAGGGGCAGAGTCTGCAGCTGGTGGAGTTGGATAGGCCTTGGCCAGCATTCCTCTCTGCTTCTGTTTCTGCTAGAACAAGGCCTGTTAATTCATTATTCAGGGACATTCATAATTTCTTATCATCCCTGGGTATTTTATAGTTTTCTTTTGTGACTGACCAGACAAGTTTAGGATTAATAAAATGTGGTGCTTTCCTTGCACAGGGACTGTTCACCTGATAGCCTAGTAACAGACCTGATGCAAAAAGGATTTTCAAGAGCTGACTGGCTGGGTATATCTAATACCCATGACATCACCAGAAGACACACATACACTTCCAAATCGGAGCAAGGGCTGCAGCTGTCACACTTTTTCCTAATCTCCAGATAACTACCCTCACTGCTTATTCAGGGATGTGGGTTATTAATGGTGGAGAGAGTGGGCTGGGTTGAAAGGAAAGCTGGATATACTGTATTAATAGACAGGGGCTTCACCTACATAATTCTCAGCAGAAGGTTCCTCTACTAAGACCAGCCTGAGACATCACATTCTCTAGTCTCTTAGGATTCTGCAAGTAAAACTGGGTCTCTCTTGTCATTGAATTACCTTGAGACCCTAGGGAGACCTCTGCCTCTTTGAAGGGAACCTTGATAGCAGTAACATCACCCCTGTCGAAGAGAATTTCTTTTCCCTAGTAATGGCCAAAGAATCACTAGGCTGCAAACTCCAAGAGGGTAGAGACCATGTCTGCCTTCCTCACCACTGCATTTCTAATGTCTAGGATGGCAGGCACCCAATAAATACATTTTGAAGGAAGGAACTAACTCTGCAAGCTACTTCTGACATAAAATCCAAAAATGCTATTGGAGTAGCCCCAGGCAAAACACTGCCCTGACTATAAGAACCAACCTGGCCTAGGACAAGAGTCTGCCAAACATGGGCAGATCATCAGTGTTGGGGGAAGTGAACCAGGGCTGAGGGCCAGCAGAGCAGAGCCCTCTTCCAGAGGAGAAGGATCCCTGACTGAAGGACCAAACAAGTAGCCAGTCTTGCTCCTCAGGGGTATGTTACAGGAAATACAAACGGAGTTCACTTTGTCATGGGCTTCAACCAACCTCAGACCTGAATGGAGGCCTACTTTTCCTGACAATGCAGAAAGGCCAGCTGCCTACAGTATACTTCAAAAAATGTGGGGACTGATGTCCCACTAGAGGTTTAAGAAGCCAACAGAGACCTCAAATCCACTGCCGACTGGGTCGTCTCGGGATGAGACAAGAATCCAACTAGTCAGGGTTTTTTATGTCATTATATCATAATGACTAATATTTGCTAAATTGTTATTTATGTACCTCGGAGAAGGCTAAGCACTTTGCATAAACATTTCAGTTAATCTTCATAACAACCGTATCAGAGGTACTGTCATTCTTGTTTTGTAGATGAAGAACCTGATGAAAGATGAATTTCAGTAATACCACCCAGTATATAATAGAAGCAGGGCTCAGATTCAGGCTTGTCTGACTCCCAAGTCCATGCTCCAGGGTCTTGACCACTCTGCCTCCTGTTTCTTGCTCAGCTGATGAACTAGGTAGGTGGTCAAGACCAATTCTTATAACTTCTCTCTAAAACATATCCAGCACTATCTGGAATCAAAAGTGGCTAAAAGATCTTAACAATATGGGCTGACTTTTCTCAAGGCAGTTCCTGGATGGAGGATCAGAAAGAAAGTTCAAAAGGTAGGCCCTCAAACCAAGAGCTGGGCATTTCAACCCAAACCCTTCAGTACTACTGTCAACCACAACTGGCACTTGCCAAGAGCATGTGCCAGAGACTGAACAGCGGCATGTGCCATCTACCTCTGTGGAGAATGAATCCTGTTGCTGTTGTAGCAGTTGACTTTCAGCAACCCCTGAGAGGAATTCAGGGTAGAGACTGAAGCACTCTGCTCCAGGGAAAAACTGGTGGAACAGGTCTTTAGATAATTAGATATTTTCAGGAACTGATTTATGATCCCAATCCTTCCATCTCTTCATATCTAGAAAAGCACCCTTCATGGTGACATAAGCTCCTCCTGAGCAGCAGAAAACCTTTTGTAAATTAAGTGCATGATTGCATTGAACTCCCACTTCACCAAAATCTTATATATTATTGATTCTCCCCTCAATGCCTCTTTGGAGCAATCTCTCAGACCTATCTGAGGTGCTTCCTCCCAGGCTGCAGTCTTCATTTTGCCCCAAATAAAACAATTCACAACTCTCAAACTGTGCATCTTTTTTAGTTAACACTACTCACCGAAGCATAGATGTCCAAAGAGTAACCACACACACAGTCTTGATCACATTTCTGCTCATTCCACACAATGCCTTGAATTGCAAGCTGTTCCAATTAGTAGGACTTTTATACAACCTCCAAAATAAGCCAAAAGACCATATTTTGGTCCTGTATTTGTTATCCTGTTTTTATAAATTCCTCCACTATTTTACTATTTTCTCCCTGAGGAATTTCTAGGAGAGTCAATTTAAAACAGTTTTTAAATTGAATTGGATTTACTGCCTAATTACACTACTTTCTTAACCCTCTTTGTCACACAAGTTAGGAAATAAGTTTGTGTCTGCATAAAACGCAAATAGAACCCACCAGAATTATAGTTTTCCCAGTGAGAGAGAAGGACTTAAGATGATTATCTTTCGTTCACCTGAAACTCTCACAGCATTGTTAAATGGCTATACCCCAATACAAAATAAAAGGGTAAAAAGACAAAAAAGATGATTATCTTTTACTGGAGAGTATTTAAGCAAGAGACAATTACTTCATTTCATGGGGAGAGAGGCTAACTTAAGATATTTCTGACTGGTCTTACTTAGGTCAATTAAATTGTGATGTAAGAAGATGCCACAGCCTTGTTCAATGCTAGATGAATTTTAGAATCAAAGAGCTTGTATGGTTTATGTTAACAGCCAGAAAACCCTACCTTCCCCCAGCTGTCGTGTACTCAAGTCATTATCACAATCTGAGGAGACAGATTTAGGATTAATAATTTATTACCTTCCTGTACTGCAATGTAGTTAAGAATATAGGACAGTTTGGCAGGAAAAAGTTGCTGCTGAAGGCTCACTGCTATGAGGTATATAGTCCCTTAGTCATTCACCTTGAATTAGATGCCCAGTAGATACAAGAAGAGCAGCAATATGCCACCTAAAAAGTTTCCTGAAAATGCTTTTCTCTAATATAAAAAAGAGAAATATATCATTCTCTTAAAGGAAAAAGACACCACTTGGTCTGACTGGCACACCAGGGGCTACAGCTCTCAAAGCACAGTGCAACGAACACGTGGGGGCAGAGGAGGAAGTGAGCTCAGGTGCCTTCTGTCCGCCAAGGGCAAATGCAAGCAGGTATGAGGGCAAAATGGGGACGCAGCCAGCCGGCGGGGGAAGGCCTCTCGCTAAGCCAGACACTGCCTGAGTCCCATCTGCAGCCTCTGTGGGGGTGAGGGTCAGAATTAATCTCTCCCACCCAGAGTTTAGGACTAATTGAAAAAATAAAACATGGCAGTTAGAGGTACATGGAGACCAAAATATCTTTATAAGGGATAAGGTGCCTGGAAAACATAGCTTAGATGTACAATCACAAATGCATTTCCTAATAATTTCCTATACTGAATTAAAACTTATCAACTGGACAAACATAGGCTGCCCTGCCATGGGCAGACCAGTTAGAGCATGGCAGGGAGAGAACACATGGAAATTCTCAAGACTAGCCATTCCCTACCACAGAATTCTTTTCCAGTATCACTAATCAGAAAAATCACTTTTCCATTCCTGGAGAGAATCAGAAGGGGTTGGGGGAAAAAGAACAAAAATAATCTTCCTGGGAAGTGAAGTGTCCACTTAATGGACCAAGACTGAAAAAACAGCATAGGAAAGACTGATTCTCCTTAACATATATATTCCAAAGTGGTCCTATCTCATACATTATCTTTAGGTTAACCCAACAAACCTTTATTGCTACCTACTACATGCTATTGGAGAAGGAAATGGCAACCCACTCCAGTACTCTTGCCTGGAAAATCCCATGGACGGAGGAGCCTGGTAGGCTATAGTCTATGGGGTCGCAAAGAGTCGGACACGACTGAGCGACTTCACTCACTCACTCACTACATGCTATATGTCAAGTAAGTAATTATAAGTAAGACAACTTCATGAAGTAGACACATAAGTAAGTATAGTAGACTTCCGCTCCCAGCTATGATGGAGTATGCTGGTACAAGACTCATCATCTATACAAATAACTATAAAACTGGACAGAATACTTAAGACAACTGCTTTCCATCAGGAGATAAGAGTGTAAGGTTACAATCCCTGGGAGAAGGGAAACTTGAAGTGAGCCCCAAAGTTGCCCAGTTCTCTTTTAAGGAACAGTTTCTCATCCACAGCACAGAAACCTGGGACCCAAACAGTACAGAGTAACATCAAGGCCAAGTGGCAGAGCTCTGAGTGTGGCTAGAACCTGAGTGGCGGGACACTGGACAAGGAGCTGTGAAAACAGGGAAATCCCAAAAGGCTGAGGGCTGGGACATAAAGGCTCACAAAGGTTTGGATATACTAAATGCTACAGCGATGAGAAGGAAACAGAAACACTAGAAGTCAAGCAGTGCTGGGGTAGGAATAAGGAGCATTCTAGAACTCCGGCTCTGCCAAAGTGAAGAAATCACACTAACAACACACATCAGCAGGCACTAGAAAGGCCTTTAGGAGTAAGAACCACATTCAAGGGCAAGACCTACTCTGAACCTCTCCTCTCAAAGCCTAAAACCACACAGTGCAATATGGCATAATAACAAAGCAATGTATAGATAATATGAGAAGATTAAAGGAAAAGTTCAAATCAGAGGCTTCAGGAAAAGCACCAGAGAGGAGTTTATGTTTACCTGAATCAGAACACATCAGGCAGAATGGTAACGGCACAGGCAGAGGAATAGAGCACTCTACGTGGAAACATGAGACGGCACTCTGCAAATAGCGAGATGAAAGTGGAGGAGAAAAGGGAGTATAGAATGACTCAGGGACTTATATACCTCAGAGAATGAGTTGAGATGGTCTTTGCACTGGAGGCTTCCCTGGTGGCTCAGTGGTAAAGAATCCACCTGCAAGGCAGGAGATGCAAGAGACATGGATGTGATCCCTGGGTGGGGAAGATACCCTGGAGGAGGAAATGGCAATCAACTCCAGCATTCTTGCCAGGAAAATCTCAGACAGAGGAGCCTCATGGCATACACGGTCTTTGTACTGCTACAGGGAATAAAGGAGGAAGTGGGGTAAAAGATGATGAGTTCAGTCTTGATACATTAAGTTGGAGATATGTGACGTACAGGTGGCTACATGGTCTGTGATCCAGCAGAGAAGGGAATGAACACATATAGATTTGGGAGCAGTGAGCATACAGGTTACAACTAAGGGAAAAAATGAGATTGCCCAGGGTGGGCACACAAGAAAGAGTAGAAACAGAACTCTGAAGAGCAAAACATTTAAGGGACAAGCTGAGAAGAGACTGAGGGAAGAATAATTAGAAAGTGCGATCCATCAGCTGAAAGGAGAACAAAGAAAAGCATGGTTGTAACTAAAGGCAACTGAGGAGAGGGCATCCAGAAAGCAGCCAAAGGTGCCAAACGCAGCAGGGGCGTTGAGTAAAAAGTAACGGTGTCAAACTAGGGAGGCCATGGTTAGCTCGGTAAAGGCCAGGCTTTAGGCAGAAGCCAGACCTCACTGGTTCAGAAGAGGACAGAGGCGGGAAAACAGAGACAATAAATGTGGTGTGCTCGCTCAGAAAGCTTCCCTGGCTGGGAAAGACGAAGCCAGGAACCCGGCCAGAGATCCCTCACAAAGAACAATGCTTGGCTCAATAAATATTTGTGAAATGAATAAGCAGTCATAAAAAAATAAAACAAATAAATGATCTGCACCCATCTGGTTGTTTGACTAGCCCTTGTTTGCTACTGCGTCGGTCTGTCTATTGGCAAACCGGATACGTATTAGGCCCAAGCCAAGTTCCATTTCCTTCACAAAGCCTTCCCTGATTTTTCTCACCTTCTACAACCTCCCCTACGACAAACAAAAAAACAGAGAATAACAAGTGTTGGTGAGGACATGGAGGAACGTTCTGGAACCCTCATACGCTGCTGGTGGAAATGTAAAACGATGCAGCTGCCGTAGTAAACAAAAAAAGTTAAACGGTTACCATATGATTCAGCAACTCTACTATATAAAACAAAATCTATACCTGAAATATTATTCAGCCATGAAAAGGAAAGTGGTACCGAAACATGTTACAACATGAATCTTGAAAACATGGCCCTAAGTGAAAGAAGCTAGACATAAAAGGCCACTTACTGTATGAATCCAATTATATTAAATGTCCAGAAAAGGCAGACTCCTAAAGTCAGAACGTAGATTAGTGGCTTCCAGAAGCTAGAGAAGGGAGAAACAGGGAATGACTGCTAACAGGTATGAGGCTTCTTTTAGGAGATAAAATGTTCTGGAATTAAATAATGGTATTATACCTCAGTTAAAAAATACCTCTAATCTCTCATTACAGAACTCCTAAATTTTACCTATTTAGCCCAGTATCTACTGATTTATATTGAGTAAAACTGCTCTTTTCAGTGAGAGAGAGGTTCCTTGAAGACAGACAGTTTTCTCCTGGACTATTTTACTAGCTTCCTAACAGATATCCTTACCTCTGGCCCTCATCTCCCTCCCCTTGCCATCTTTCTCCCATCCGCACCATTACCATTTTCTATATTTTAGCAAAAATGTTCCAGGAATGTACCAGTATCACTCTTCTGCTCAAAGTTTTAATAGCTCCCAATTTTCTAAGGCAATGTTCTCCAAAGTAGGGTTTTTGCTTACCAGAGGTACACAAGACAAATTATGGAGTTATGAAAAGAAAATATTAAAACTATTAATACTTGTTTTTAGTTGATCTTATTAAGGTTTTGCTTTTGGAATCTCTTATAAACATAAGACTTTAGCACAATGGTGCTTGTTTATAATGTATAAACAAAAATTGGAGCACATCCTCAACTTTTTTATGGATATGAGTGCATAATCAAGAAAATTTGTAGACCACCTACCTTAAACAATTAAAACCAAAGCTGCTTTCTATGGTATATAAGATCCTTCATTACCTGGCCACCATCTACCTCTTCAGAAGTCACCATTCCAGCTTTGCTCTTTTTATTTCAGCAGCACTAATCTGCATAGAGAGTTTCCTTTATTTACCAAGCTGTTTCATAATTTTGTGCTTTTGCTCTTTCAATCCCATTGCCTGGGAATCGCCTTCAAATTCAACCTTCAGCATTCTGTCAGGCATCAGCTTCCCTGGAGAGAACGCTTTAGTCCTCCCCATTCTTCTCTAAGCTGAACGCGTCTCTGGTTGGAGCAGAACTCTGGGCACTGCACCCCTCCATCTTTTCACTCACCACATCATAGTATTTACACATCTATCTCCCTTGTTAAATGAGGAGTTCTTCCAGGGCAAGAACCACATCATACTCATCTTTATTAACCTCGTGCTTCATCCAGGACCATAATCCTTGTAAGTTCTAAAAAACTGGTTCTGAATTGAATCTTTTTTCTCTGTACTCTAAATACTTACTAACTCTGTAGTCTATTTCCCAGAAGCAAGGGAACCATAGTAAACATTTTCACAGCCAATTGTTAGCTTCAGGTATACATTAGCTTCAATGACTCATCTTGGTTTAGCTTTCCAAGGCTGGTTCTGGCCCTTTAAATGTTAACATATTTTTGAATTGTTATTATATATGTTAAAAGGTTAACATGTTTGTGAATTGAAATGCCAAACATTAGGTATGCTTGGAAAGAACTTAAAGAGCAACTGGGTGAGGATACTGATTTCAAAGTGAAGGGAACCGTCCTTCTCAAAGGAAAGCAGGGTGTTTGCTTTGATATCCCTACTGCACCGGTAACAGAAGTACAGAAGAGTGGCAAGACTCATGACACTGGCCGTTTCCGGTGGCCATGGAGCAACCAGAGCTAGAAGCACCAAGAGAAGGATACTGCAACTTCCAAGGACAATGAGAAGGCAACAGAGGCTTCAGGGAACATTGCGAGGGCAACCGAGGTGTCAGGGGACAAGGGGAAAATAGAAGCTTCAGAGGACAGCAATCAGGAGGTGGCAACAAAAGTAACAGATTCCAAAACAAAGGCCAGAAGCAGAGTTTTAATAAAGCATTCGGGCAGTAATTTGAAGTAGAAGATTTATTTGGCAAAAACAGCAACATGAAACTGAACATTATTTTTCACACAAAGTTAAAAGCACATTGTATTTCTATTCTGACCACTTGGCCAGTTCCCATCTCTTTGAAAGAGAGAAGCTTCAGTTAAATTATTTCATCTGATTGATGACTGTCATTTATACTGTACCGCTACTTCTGTCTCAGGTATTCCTTTGGAAAAGGTGTATGGATTCATTACAAACTCTAATGTATTGCCTATAGATTATAAGATAAAGTCAAGTATGCATCTGCTGATAGTTTTTAAGTTGACCTGTCTTTATATTTAGAAATGTCTCTTAATAGTAGGCTTAGCTCAGATGGTAAAGAATGGTGACTCAGATGGTAAAGACTCTGCCTGCAATGCAGGAGACCCATGTTCGATCCCTGTGTGGGAAAGATCCCCTGGAGAAGGAAATGGCAACCAACTCCAGTGTTCTTGCTTGGACAATTCCACACAAAAGAGCCTGGCAGGCTATAGTCCATGGGGTTGCAAAGAGTCAGACACAACTAAGCAACTATCACTCACTCACACTATTTATCAATATCTTAATCAGATCATGCTGTTCTCAAAGGCATTACGTCTCCTTAAAATGTCTTCCCATATCTCTGCTCTGATTGTGTTCATTCTAAACTTTCACTCTCCAATGATAGACTTTGATTTTAATGTTTAATGATTTTAATGTTTAATTTTCAAGGGACAATTCCCTTATTGCTAATTTATTATTCAGTCAACAAATATTTTTATGGTGCATCTACTATATGCCAAGCCCTTGGTACTTGCTAGGAATAGCTGGCATAAGCAATAAAGGCAAAATCTCAGCTCTCAAGAAGCTGACAACCGATCGCAGGACTTTCCAAATTCTTGGGGTCACTTCACATTTGTCTCCAGATATTGATAATCCCCTCGTCCAAAATGCTATTTTAAGCCATTTAACAATAACATTAGAAAAATAGTGATTCAATGGCTCATGAGGAAAACACAGAGCATCTTTTATCGAAGTGTTATCACTGCTTCCTAGCAGTGGGTTCTGGCACTGAACCCAAAAATGAAACAAAAAAGAAGCCCATTATACATAAGTCAATGTACACCTGGGGTTCTCCCAGAGACGAAAAACTGCTAAGTGATAAACAGGAACAGGGATGAGTAACTGCAGAGCTGCTTTCTTTTGGTTAGTTTTTCAAGAATAATTTCTATAATCCATGAACTAAAGACAACAACAAACCATCAGGCATGTATTTTATCAAGTAAAAACCAAACAAATTCATAAGCAGATAAATACTGATTCAGGCTACCAACAACAGGACTTTGCTCCTATTGTTTTATTGTTGCTTTTTCAAATAGGGTCTACCCCCGCCTTATAAAAAGAGTTAACATGTACCCTGGAAAACACAGAAAAGAATCAATATAAAGAGTAATAACCAGTGGGGAGGGCTATGCTGTGCATCCCTTCACTCTCGCTGCAAGGAGATGGCTCAGCAGCTTCTCCTATGGAGGTCCCTGACCTCTGTCATCTCCGGGAAGCCCACTGAGGGTGGGTGGGCAGCCCTCGCCTCCAGGGCACTGTAGACCCCAAGAGTACAGTCCTAGTAACCTGACAGTAACACCCGGCTACTCCTGGTCGATAGACACCACCAGTGTCTGTGCAAACTCTAACATCCAGGATGAACCTGACTTTCAAGACCAAGTTGTCAACACGGAGACACCAGTGGTTGTGGATTTCCATGCACCGTGTTGTGGTCCCTGCAAGATCCGGGGGCCAAGATTAGAGAAAATGGTGACCAAGCAGCAGGGGAAGGAGGTGATGGCCTAGGTGGATACTGATGACCACACAGACCTCACTGTAGGGTAGGCTAACACGGTGGGCTGACACCGTGCCCACTGTGCTGGCCAGGAAGAACGGGGATGTGGTGGACAAGTTCGTGGACATCAAATGATGAGGACGAGCTGGAGACCTTCCTGAAGAAGCTGACCGGCTGACAAGCAGGAAGCATCCTGACTGCCCCTGCCCACCTGGGCCCCATGGTCCCAGGGGAACCCTGATAAAACTCACAGCCTTTCTTTGCTGGCCCTTCCCACCTCCTCCCTCTGTCCAGCCCCAAGCTTTGGAGACTAAGCCTCCAAACAAGGAGGCCAGGGTGGCCACCTGAGGGACAGGGCTGCTGCCCAGCTGAAAGAGTCGTCTCCCCCCTGCCTCCCAACCCTACCTCTGTCTGCTCCCTCCAGGGCTTTTGGCCCTGCGCTAAGGATGCTGGGACAGAGCCCTGGGGCCAGCCTGCAATAACGGTTTAGTCCTGTCTCCCTGTTCCCTTCTGATCTGAACACTGGTGTCTGGCTCATTTGCCTCCTGCATTTTCCTTTCCTGCTGCTGTTTTGTGAAAAGACAAAGAAGGAAAAAGAAACCCAAACAAGTGAAAATAAAATATATAATTCTCTCATTTTTCATAGGTCTGTAATAAAGAACTTTATGTGATCCTTCTATCGCCCACTGTGGAGAACAGACCCTGGGCCTTGTACTACATGACCCTGTATCCACACCCCCACCTCTCCTGCAGAGAGCCACATCCCTCTTTTCTCCCAGGTGCCAGGGCAGCGAACATGTGTTGGGCTGAGGGTATCCTGCAAACCCTTGACTCTGCAAGGCTCAGGACACTACTCTCCCTCACCATTAGCTGGACCTTTGGTTCTTTGAGGCTTCACTGTGAAAAATTGGACCAATAAAGCTAGGGTTTACACTGTCAAAAAAAAAAAGAGAGAGATAATAATTCCACTACTCAAATATATATATATATATCTCACTTCAGACTTTCTGTTATACAAAAATATCTTTCTTTTCACAAAACTGACACTAATTTTGAACATGAATATGCAATTATGTATCATGTTTTTTCATGCTTAACATCAGGATCATTTTCCATGTACTCGTTCTTTTAAAATGTGAATTTTTAAGTCAGATAATTATTTCACCATGTGGACAGGCCATAATTTCACCATACTCCCATTGTGGGGCAGGTAGCAGTAATGTTTTCCAACACAGAATAAATGAGTGTGGATGAATGCTCTCATTCACAACCATTTAAATATGTCCTTGAGGTAAATTCCTAAAAGGGGAATTACTAAGTCAAAGAACATGAACTTTTTTAGGATCCTAATTTATGCCAAAAAGGTCTCTATTCAAACTCTCCAGCACAACAGGAGAGCAACCACATCACCCCTTGGCAGCACTAGATATTTCTACTTTGATCTTCATCAACATGATAGGTTAAAAAGGATTTCTCATTTTACTTCGCAGCTCTTTGGTCAGTAATGAGAATGAACATTTTTTAATGTGATAAATCATTTTAATTTCTTATTTATGATACTCTGTTTATGTCTATTATTCACTTTTGCTATTAGGACATTGTGCTTTTTAAAAAACTGATCTAGAAGAGCTCTGATAAATTAAAACACACAACAAATCTGACTGTCATGTATTGCCTGCATGTTCATTCAGTTTGAACACACATGGATCTTGGTTCTTTCATGGTAAAAGCTCCAAACTTTTCTAAAATGGAACTGGTACAATCTAATTCCCATCACAGCCACTCCTACCAAGTACCACCTCTTTACCTTTATACTCAATGTGTTCCTTAGGGTGTTGTTTTTAAGCACCAGGCTCACCAGGGATACGAAAGACTAGCCCAATGAACCCACAGCACTCTGTTTAACTAACTAGCTTGGAAAATACAAAAAACACTCAGAAAAGCTTCTTCCTCCCCTATAATCAGAATCCCTCAAATAACAAGCTGTTCATTCTGGTTCAGGGCAAAAAAAGCTGGCTTTGGTCCTCTAAAAGATCACCTGTGGTTGGAAGGCAGCAAAGTAGAAGAAAAAGAGCATAAGCTCTAGAGTGGAAAAACCTGCATTTAGATTCCTGGCTCTGCTGTGCTCTTGCTGTGTGACCTTGGTCAAGTCATTTTGCTTCCCTGGGCCTCAATTTCCTAATTACAAAAAGAAATCTGTTTTAGGGTTATCATAGAGATTAAATTAAATACATAGTGTCTATAACCTGGGGTCTGGTATGCAGTAGGTACACTTCAAAAAATGTGATTTTCCTACTCTGATGATGCTAAATCAGGTACTTATTTAATTCGAATAATCTTACATAAAATGTTGACCTGAAATAGCTAGCTGTCCCAGCAAAGCATCATCTGGGTAAAAAGTATTTAGGTCAGCTTTCTGTCAAATGCAATTTCCACTGCTATAATTATGCAATCATCAACCATCACTGCAAGACAACAAAAACCCCAAAGTTGATGTCACTGAAATTGCTAAATACAGTAATTATTTGATTCTCAAGATCATGGCCACCAACTCCTTTTGGAAAGCAATAGTAATCTTGGTAATTATAGGATCAAAAGACTGATTATAGAACCAGACAGTGGTTTCTATAACAGAAGTCTTTCGGTCATTGCCCAGAACAGCAGCATACGCAGAAGTCATTCTCACTTCCATACTCTAAAAGGAACAATATCAACAAAGAACCAAAGGAAAAAAGACAGAAACAAAAGGGCTACTTTTTGAAATTTAGCCTTTTTGGCATTTTATCCTGGCAAAAGGTAAAAGACTGGTGAAATAATCTCTAGAAGGAAACCATACTTTAAAAATCTATCAGTATAAACCCTTTCTATGGAAAAAGGTACATTCTCCTTCTAAAGTATACAGGGTAGATTCCGTCAGGAAAGGAAAGAAAGCAAAGTATCACTTATGTTCATAGCACTGTACTACATGCTTTAATTACTTTATCTTTTAAATCAAGTTGTGAGGTAGGTCTTATTCTTCCTTACGGACAACAGGTAACTTGCTCAAGGTTTTGTAGTTATTAAGTGGAAAGAAACATCCAGCTTTTGGACCCAGGTCTAACTTTGAAACCTTTATCTTTTCATTACATCTTCATGAAATCTCAAAATGATCATGCCAGTTCTCTTTTCTGAGAAGGAGCCCAGGGGTTAAGACTGTGCACTTCCACTGCAGGTGGCGCAGGTCCCATCCCTGGTGGGGGACGAAGAATCCCGAATGCCATGTGGCAGCAAGCCAAAAAAAATTTTTTTTTCAAAAAATGGAAAAAAGAGAAAGAACCCAATTTAAATTTTGGTCTAAAACAAAACAGACAAACAAATAAACACAACAAACTAAGTGTTCACCAAAAGGGTGACCATTTCTATCAATTACCTCTTCTGGCTCTTACTAGTCTTTAAAATGAACTGACAGACTCACACAAAATACCCTTTTTAAAAAATCTTAAATATTAAAGAAAATGGTACCTGTTGGCAACCACAGAGCACTGAAGCAGAAGCAAAAATAAAACAGGTACAAGCTTTTCAACTGCTTCACAGACGTCTGCCAACAAAATCTTGATAAAAGCCAAGAAGCACGGCTTGGCTTGATTCCCAGCTTCTCCATGGCCTTCCAGACAGGCAGAACCAGTCCACTAGAAAGACAGAAAAAGAAGAAATTATATGCCAAGTAATTAATAATTGATTCCTCGAAATGCAGAGTGCTAGACAGTGTGACAGATCAGGGAGAAGAGAAATTTCAAGTTTGTCTTTCACTGTTCATACCTGTCTATAAATCTCAAACTTGAGCTTTGACATAGCCTATAATTATCAGGATAAAAACATAGCAAGGGATACGAAATGAATCCACTGTAAAGCTGAAACACTTTATATTCCATTATTTTCGAATCTAACAGTTAATCATCTATGTGGAAGAGTGGAAAGTGCACCCGACTGAAAAAAAAGATCTGAGTTTCAGTTCTAGCTCTGCTAACAGCTCTGTGACTTTATCCAAATACTGTTTTTTTTAATCTATGAAAAGAAGAGTTTGGAGCACCACAGGTAAACTGATCTGAAGGTTTTTCTAGCTATGTTTTTAGAAAGCTTTAATATGATTGTCATTAGGTAGGGCATGCATTCTCCAGTTTGCTATTGTCCCCACCACTCTTATCTTTAAAATCTATCCAGTTTATACTTTGATGTCACCTCCAGGATCCTTAGAATCATTAGCAATTCCTGACTTATATTCATATATCCACTCAACAAGTATTTACACAACCCCTATTTTGTACTAGGCATCCAGAATCTAAGGGTTGAATGACAGGTCCCTTTTAGAAGAAAAAAATGACTTTCTATCAGTTTCTTCTTACACAACTTCCCTATATTGTATAAATTATTATATAAATGTTGGCAGCATTATGAGGGTTGACTGAGTTCTGAAGAAGCAATTCAAAAATCTTCTGTACTAAATATGCACCTGTCATCCACATCTAGAAAATGGCACAGACTGACAACCCCCAACCCTAGCCCAGCACTGTCTGGGTTGGATATCAATATCAGGAAACAAACACACACAGAGAACTGCAAAACTAAGGTACAGCCCACCCAAGAAAAAGTTTTCACTGAGCCTTAAGCATCTGAAGGTCTTCCTCTTTCTCATTCACTTCCATCCATTCCTATTTCTAGTGGTTGTCATTGTATGTTAGGGAGCAGGGGACAGAAAGGTGTGCAGGCCAGACACATGCTCAAGGGATTATGAAGTGGAGCCTAAGTTAGAAAGTATATCCAGCAACTTAGCCTCCCAAGACGGAAAGAGTGAATGTGCATGTGAGTGCGTGCGTATCAATCTTACCCAACACATAACTGCCTACCACAAAAGGATTTTAAATTCAAGGTGACTCAACACCTGTCATCAATAGCGTGGCAGGTGGGCGATAGAAGCATAAAAGAAATGAATAGGTTTTGAAAATGGGAATAATAAACACCACCAGATTGGCAAGCTGATTAGAAGGGCAAGGTCTCCCAAACAGTGCAGGAGACAGAGGCGGTTATTTTCTTGTGAACTCCCAGTCTTCCCTCTGAAACCTACAATTGCTTAAGGGCACAAATCACTGCTAGGGTCCAGTCAAAGCCTGCTGACCAGAGGCAGGAACAACAACACAACACCAAGATCTAAATGGCTTGTTACAGAATCAAAGGGAAACAGCCCAGGGAGAGAACACACACCCCCACAATACTTGACAAATGAAAATCTAGAAAAGCAAGCAAGAGTTCTGGCATTTAGGGCGTTACAAGTACACCCGAAATAAAAGCACTCTCTGTTGCAGCAGCTGTTCAGACAGAGCAGGGGGTAATGTTTACTTAATACTTCAGGTTGATGGGGGATGTATCATAGTTCAGTCTGTCAGCTACATACGTGGAACTCCATTTATGTACCCAGCGATAAGATGTTTGAACAACGACAGAGCACGTCTGAAACAGCCTATTCAGCTAGTATGAGTAATCAAGAATAAAGCTCTTAAAAAAAAAAGTCTCGGATATTTGGGAAAGTTACAGAACAGACTGCCATGAATAGCTTTGCTTATATTTGCAGACATTGTTTCCCAAATAGCTGGAAAAATGAACAGATTGTTCTGGGAGGTCGTCCTTCCAACTCGTTCCCTAGCTTCCAGTCTGTTAATCAGACCAGAAAGCACAAGAAGAGTCAGTTAATACTCTTCACTAATTGCATCTGTCGTCAATTGGGCACAAGCACTGTGAGGTGAACGGAAGCAAAGCTTTCCTGGAATCTCGCCCGCGGTCTTTTCTCTCAACTTCCTTCATTTCACCTTTGTACTCACTGCAACCACTACAGGACCCCTCTGGGGGGCATAATTATCAGTGTCCTGAATAAGGCAGGTTTCGCAACATAAGGTGCAAGTAGTGCTCAGCCCCGCCCCCGCCATTCAGCATCAACGTGCTGTCTTGGTGGGGAGAACACACACCAGAGACAGTAACTAGGGGCGAGGAAGGAAGGAGACCAGCAGCGTCTCGGGGCCGGTCGGTGTGTCTGTCTGTCAGGGGATGGAGGGAACAGCAGGACCAGGCTCGGGCCCCCCCAAAAATGGGCTCAGCCTGGGACTCCAGCTCGGCACCTGCAAAGCCAGAAGCAGCTGGATGACCTAGC
Organism: Bos grunniens; assembly: GCF_055505025.1. Lineage (NCBI taxonomy): Eukaryota > Metazoa > Chordata > Mammalia > Artiodactyla > Bovidae > Bos > Bos grunniens. The sequence continues at coordinate 11,185,582 of NC_141167.1, forward strand.
CGGGCCAGGAGCGCCACCTCCGGGTCCCAACACCCGGCCAGCGCACCCCCAGAAATAGCCCGTCCCGCTCGCCCCTCCCATGGGCTCGTGGTCCTCGGCCCGGCAGCCAGCCGCCCCCGGCCACCTACCGGGGCTCAGGGCCACACAGCGGGGCCCCGGCTCTCGGCGGCCTCCGCCTCCTCCCGGTCCATGGGGTCGAGGCCCCAACCTCCGCTCCCCTCACCCGGAGGAGGAGGAAAAGGAAGAAGCGAATGCGGGCTCCCCACTCGGACAGCTCGCTCTCGCCTCAGCTGCCCTGGACCGCGACGACGGCCGGAAACGCCGCCCCCTCCCACCTGCCGGTCTCAACCCGGAAACACACTCTCCATGCTAAACAAGCCCTCCTGGCCCCCCCGGAAGCTCAATTCTAGCCGCGAGCCCGCGTGGGAGGAGGGGCAGTGCTGGAGGGCAGAACTACGCACGAGCGAAGGAACCTGGGTCCCCAGGCTGTCGCCTCCCGCTCTCCAGAAGCGGTCTGCACCTTCGCCCGCCCTGCGCGAGCCCCAGGCCGCAGACTCGGGCAATACCCACAAGCAAGATGGCGGCAGCGGCAGCACCCCCTACGGCTTAGCGCCCAGCCGTGCCATTGGCTGGAGCCTGGAGTGAGGCCGCCGCAGATTGGTCGAGAGCGCTGCGGGGGTGGGGGTGGAGCTGCAGCAGCCCGGAGCCTGGAGTGGGCTACGCGGCGTGAGCAGCGGCCCCAGGCTCCCGGAGCATCGCGCTCGGAGAAGACTTCGCCGCTCGGGGCCGCAGCCTGGTGAGCTCAGCCCCCTTCAGGCCCTCCCCTCCATCCCAGCCGGGGCCGCTCCGAACCGGCGCGGATCGATGCCGACACACCCCGGGGACCCTATCGCGACATCACCGTGCCCTGTCGAGACTCCATTTTGTCACAGCCCTTCTCAACATATAGCTATATCTTTTTAAAAAAAAAAATTTGCCCTGTCATCTTTGGGGGCTGTCCCATGTCGTGGTATTGCCGTGATCTCTCCGTGACATCACCGCGCCATCGTGAAGTGTGATCTCATCGCCGCCCTGTCGTGACTTCATCAATGTCGTGTTGTGACCTGGCTGCGGCGGGACAGGTGGTGACCGCCAGAAACCCTCCTCCCCTTCTCATCTCCCCATCTCAGCGGCCCCGCTTCGATTATCCGGCTTTTGGATTATCCGTTGTCCTGGGAGCTACCCGGGACCCCTTCTTGCTTCTCCAGCCCCTGCAGGCATCCACAGGCTGGTAGCCGGATGGGGAGGGTGAGGAGAGGGAGCGCAAGGGGTTAATTCTGCTGCTGCTGCTGCTGCTGCTGCTGCTGCTGCTTCTGCTGCTGCAGCTTCTGCCCGAGGGAGGGAAAGGAGAGGAGGCACAGAGCCTGCGGGGGCGACTGAGAGCCCTGGCTGTAGGGGTGGCGTCCCCAGAGGGGCCTCTGAGCCTTCCCTGGGTCAGCGCCCTGCGCCCTCACTTCTACTGAAGCTTGTGTCCTGTGTCTTCTAAAGAAGGGAGGGGAAAGGAAACCTAGCATGCCCTTTTCCCTCATGTCAGCCTGAGTCCGGATAATCGAACTTCACCATGTACGTTTCCATTCCTCCCTGTCCGTCCTCACCACTCCTTGTACGCCTGGTGGAGGGAAGCAAAACCTGGCCTTTGGTGCCAGGGGCAGCGGAGCAGTGGGGCCAGCCCTTTCCCGCCCCCAGGAGACTGTTGAGGAGAGCTGTCCAACTGAGCAGCAGGATGCGTGGTCCTTCTCTCCCACTTTTTGGAGGTGACCTTGGACCCGGGTCCCTTCCTCATCCCTAAGGACTTGAGGGTCCAGCCCCTTAAAGGGGCTCCCCCACGGGAGGTCAGTCCTGAGGAGTCCATCCCTCCTGATCCTCCTCCCTCTGTGCTAATCCCTCCCTCCCTCCTCCACTCCCACCCCCACCCCTCCTCTGCAGAGGGATGCTCAGTCCCTCTTGTGTTCACAGTTGGGCAAGGCGGGCATCATGGCCTCGGATTGCGAGCCAGCTCTGAACCAGGCAGAAAGCCGAAACCCCACCCTGGAGCGCTACCTGGGAGCCCTCCGTGAGGCCAAGAATGACAGCGAGCAGTTTGCAGCCCTGCTGCTAGTAAGGAACTGACTGACAGCTGGGAGGTGGGAAGGGCTGGGTGGTTGGGCCCTCTAGGAATGGGGTCAACAAGTCCCCAGGGATATATAGGTGCCGCTGGTAAACCTGGAGGCACCAAAGAAGGTCCAAGGCACCTACCTGTGGACTCATTTTTGCTCCCGCTGCATATGGGAGCAAAGAGGGAAATAAGGGTGAATAAAGCTTGTGGCTCTTAGAAGCCTTGGAGGAGGCTGCCTGGGTCTGCTCTTTGGGGCGTCCCAGAGCATATGGGAGCTGACTCATAGGGTAATAGCAGCAGGTAGTAACTAGTGCAGAATACTTGATGGCTGGGGATGCATGTTCTGGAGGTGGAGAGTCGCAGGACTGAAAGTGACTGGGAAAGGGTCCCTGGGGATGGCCAGAATGGGTATGTAGGTTGAGGATGAAGGAGCTGGTTTGGGGCTCAGCCCTATTGGAAGAACCCAGGCTGGGGACAGCAGAACAGGAGCTGCAGTGCTGGGAAGGGGGGGCTGGTGTGTGGGGGGGTGAAGGGAGGAGGGAGTACAGCCTGCTTGTTTGCCATGGCAACAGGGAGACGGCTCCGGAGTCAAGGGCTCACACTGCAGCAGAGGAGGTGTTTAGGTGAAATGTAAGGGGAAATGTTTTGACAGGCAGAGCGGCGAGACACAGGAGCCATTTCCTCTGAGAAGGTGGCGGGAATGGATGAGAGACTTCTCGAGGGAGTGATTAGAGAGGGACCCCAAGTCCTTGGAGAATTTTAAACACTTGAGTTCCAACCTCTTGCAACTCAGATGTTGGGCCTCTAGCTCAGACATCAAGAACTTTCCAGCTAACGGGGTCACGACATGACAGAAAGAACAGTTGAGGAGGACTGGACCTTCCTTCTGCAGGGTTCCTAGAGGAGGGATCCCAGAGGCCACACTTGTCTGCCTCAGGGGAGAAGCAAGGAGCTGGATAAGGTGATCTCTGGGAGGCTTCCTGACCCCAGAGTGAGTCCTGTTACATAACCTAGTCCTGCTGATGGTCCACCCCCAGAGTGCAGGGCAGAGTCTTTGCCAGCCCTTCCTTCCATCCTGCTGATCACACATACTTCCCTCAGGTGACCAAGGCAGTCAAAGCAGGTGACATCGATGCCAAAACTCGGCGGCGGATCTTTGATGCCGTCGGTTTCACCTTCCCCAATCGACTCCTGACCACCAAGGAGGCGCCGGATGGCTGCCCCGACCACGTTCTCCGGGCCCTGGGCGTGGCCCTGCTGGCCTGCTTCTGCAGTGACCCTGAACTAGCCGCTCATCCCCAGGTCCTGAACAAGATCCCCATCCTTAGCACCTTCCTCACAGCCCGGGGGGACCCTGACGATGCTGCCCGCCGTTCCATGGTCGATGACACCTACCAGTGCCTGACAGCCGTGGCAGGCACCCCCCGTGGGCCCCGACACCTCATTGCTGGAGGCACCGTGTCTGCCCTGTGTCAGGCGTACCTAGGGCACGGCTACGGCTTTGACCAGGCCCTGGCACTCCTGGTGGGGCTGCTGGCTGCTGCTGAGACACAGTGCTGGAAGGAGGCGGAGCCCGACCTGCTGGCTGTTTTGCGGGGCCTCAGCGAAGATTTCCAGAAAGCCGAGGATGCCAGCAAGTTTGAGCTCTGCCAGCTGCTGCCCCTCTTTCTGCCCCCAACAACCGTGCCCTCTGAGTGCCTCCGGGATCTGCAGGCTGGGCTGGCACGCATCCTGGGCAGCAAGCTGAGCTCCTGGCAGCGCAACCCTGCACTGAAGCTGGCCGCCCGCCTGGCACACGCCTGCGGCTCCGACTGGATCCCAGCGGGCAACTCCGGGAGCAAGTTCCTGGCCCTGCTGGTGAACCTGGCATGCGTGGAGGTGCGGCTGGCACTGGAAGAGACGGGCACAGAGGTGAAAGAGGATGTGGTGACCGCCTGCTACGCCCTCATGGAGCTGGGCATCCAGGAATGCACCCGCTGTGAGCAGTCGCTGCTTAAGGAGCCTCAGAAGGTGCAGCTTGTGAGCATCATGAAGGAGGCCATCGGGGCTGTCATCCACTACCTGCAGCAGGTCAGGGCGGGGGCGGGGGGAGGGGCATGGAGGGGGAGGGGGGCTTGTGCAGCGGGGAGCCAGAGCAAGGGAGAGAGCGAAGTGAAACCTCGGCCCTGGGTGTACAGCTGATCCTGCAGCACTCCAGGGAGTAGTGTGTGGCGAGCCTCCCTCTCCCTCCTCCCTCCTTCCCTCCCTGAGCCTCCACACAAGCACCACACCACACACCATATGTGCACTCACATCACAGTACACACACGCACACACAACACAGAAGCCTCCCACTCACAACCCTCCCCCCGATCCACACACACTCTAGTGAAGCAGCCTGTCCTGCTCAGGCTGCAGCGTTGTCTTACACACGTACACATACAAACAGGAGCCAGGCTGCCGGTTCCTGACCTCCCTGCCCAACTCCCATTTGATCACCTCCCCCAACACCCCTCCCCGCTCCTGTCCGAGAGTCCAGCTCTCCTGTCCCATGGGGCTTCACTCAGAACTCTGGTCTCTAGTAGCCTGTTCCAGCCACTGAACTCAGCCCCCTGACCTCCCACCTACCACGCCAAGCTCTCTCATGGTCTCATTCTTTCTGACTTAGCCCAAAGCGGGGCTTCTCTCCCACCACTCGCGCCACTGCCACCAGTAGGGATGTTTCCTCAGTAGCCGGGGCCTGGCCTCCCCCCCCATACCTCCCACCTCCACGAGGTATGTGCGATCACCCCTGGTCAGAGCTGGGTGTTGACCGAGAGGGAATGTTTATCTAGCCGTGGACCTGTGGGTGTCCTCGCCTTGAGGTGCTTTAGAGGTTGAGTGCCAGCGAGTGCAGGGCCGTGTCCTCTGGAGTCCAGTTGGCTCAGCAGGCCTGCGCGGGGGGCCTGCTCTGCGCCAGGCCCCTGTTGAGTGAGCGTGTCCCAGCCATGTGCTGGGTTCTGGGCCCGAAGGGCTGGCCTTTGCAGAGCTTGCAGGCCAGAATTTCCTAGTTGTGTTATTCCAGGCCGGCCAGCGTGCTGGCCGGGCAGGGGAGGGTCTCTGGTTCTGCTCCATCTCAGGGCTCCTCTGGTAACAGGTAGGGCCAGAGAAGCAGAAGGAGCCCTTTGTGTTTGCCTCCGTGCGGATCCTGGGTGCCTGGCTGGCCGAGGAGACCTCGTCCCTGCGCAAGGAGGTCTGCCAGCTGCTGCCCTTCCTCGTCCGCTATGCCAAGACCCTCTACGAGGAGGCCGAGGAAGCCAACGACCTTTCCCAGCAGGTGGCCACCCTGGCCATCTCCCCTACCACCCCTGGGCCCACCTGGCCCGGGGACGCGCTCCGGTGAGTTTGTGCTTACGGTCTGTTGAGCCAGAATGTTCTAAAGGAAGGGTTGTGACAGGGACACCTCCTCTCTCCCCAAACTCGGCTGTGCTGGGCTTCCTAACTGGGGCATGGGTTTGGTATTCTTTCTTTTGGGGGAGTAGAGGGGGATTGTTCCCACAGAACACCTGGGCTTCCTAAGTCTTACTTGCCAAGCCCAGATTGTTCTGTAGAGAGAGAACTCCAGCTTATTAAGCACCCGCTGCCTGCAAGGCATTTTATTTCACCCTTTACCAAAACTCGGTCCTCCCAGCACCCCAGGACAGGAGTCTCATCCACGTCTTCAGGGTGAGGAAGCAGACTCCTAGAGGTTAAGGTCACGTGCCCACACTCACAGCCCAGGTTTGAGCCCAGGCCTGTGCAACTCCGAAGTCTGTGTTCTTTCTACAGTGCCTACAAGGACATGTTCTCCTTCTCCCCAACTTCTGTTCCTCTTTGATGGGGTGCCCCCCCGAAGGGAATCCTGGTGCCTTCATCTCACCCCTCACATTTCTGTCCCTCCAGGCTCCTCTTGCCCGGCTGGTGCCACCTGACCGTCGAGGATGGGCCCCGGGAGATCCTGATCAAGGAGGGGGCCCCCTCCCTTCTGTGCAAGTACTTCCTGCAACAGTGGGAACTCACCTCCCCCGGCCACGACACCTCAGTGCTGCCTGACAGCGTGGAGATCGGCCTGCAGACCTGCTGTCACATTTTCCTCAACCTCGTGGTCACTGCACCAGGGCTGATCAAGTGAGGCTGGGGAGGAGGTTGGAGGAAGCAGGGACCCTGCTCAGACTTGCTGCAGTCTTGGTCTCTTCCTCTGCTTCCCTGGGCCCGTGGGTTCCTGTTAACGTTAGAACCAAAGGGCCTTGGAATAGAGAGAGCCACCCCGCACTGGGATCTGGCATGCGTGGAACTCCCCCTGGGCCTGTATGTCCACCTGCTCCGGCCATAACCCAGTCTGTGCTCCCCAGATGCTGCAGAAGGGGGCCCACAGTTAACTGTCCACCATGCTGCCTAATTCCTTGCCAAACCCTGGCCTGGTGAAACTGGGAGCCCAGGTTGCCCCAGGGCTTGGTCTGGGTCCACTCATCCCCTGCCTCCCGTCTTTGCTCCCTTTCTCCCCAGGCGGGATGCCTGCTTCACTTCTCTGATGAACACCCTGATGGCGTCGCTGCCTTCACTGGTTCAGCAGCAGGGGAGGCTGCTTCTGGCTGCCAACGTGGCTACCCTGGGCCTCCTCATGGCCCGGCTCCTGAGCACGTCTCCAGGTAAGCCCCTGGGGACCCAGTCCGAACAGATGGAAGGCCTGGGTGGACGCAGAAGACCAGGCTGTGTTCTGGGCACAAGTCATCATTTTTCTGAAAATGGTTTTACAGAATTTTCCAATCAATCTCTGAAGTGCACCTCCATCCCCCGCCCCGCCCCACCCTTCTTCCCCGAATGATAATAACATCTTCTTCCTTCTATAGACTTTGAAGGCAAGGCCTGGTGGGTGTAAGTACAGGCCAGCTCTCAGGCACAGGCATAAGCACCTGGAACCCCCAGCAGCCCGAGGAATCTGAATTCTGTGTTTTCAAGGTGGAGCCGCCCCCACCCAGGCCCTGAGTCAGAAACACGACTTCTCTCCATTGAGGTTTTTCTCTGCTCAGCGCTTCACCTCCCTCATGACAGGCTTCAGTGCTCTCTCAGCACGTCCCTCCCTCCCCGCCCGCGCCTCACTCTGGCTGTGTGCAGGTTGGGGGGGCATCCGCTCCAGCCCCCTACCAGCCCTCTGTGTCTCCCACTTTGGCCGTGGGTGTCTGCTTGGGTCCCTCTGTCCCCGCCTGTTCCCTGTACCCCATCTGTCAGGTTGGAGGAGCTGCACAGATGCCTGGGAACAGAGTGTAATGAGCCCGTATCCTCAGCAGCCTCTGTTCCCTGTGCGGGGGGATCCCAGTAGGGTGCCTGGCAGCTGGAAGAGGGGCATGTCCCAGTGGATCAGGAGCCCCACCCCACCCTACCTGACCCTCTCGCCCTGAGCTCCCTCAGATCCAGGCTGCGTCTCCACAGCCCCTGAGTAGAGCCCCCAGTGCTGGTTAGCCCGACAGCCTCGGGAGAGCGTCTGCAGTGCAAGGGGCATAGTAGCCCTGCAGGCCAGTGAGCCAAGCCCATGGTCCCCTCTGGCACCTTCTTCTGGCCTAAGAATCAAATTGCCACACCCCCCTCATTGCTGAAGGGCTGGGCCCAGCAGAAGCTCCCATCACCACTCAGACTGTAGCAGGGTCCGACCACGAGGTAGAGTGCCAAGATTATTACATTTCATTCTCATGACAAGGGTTCTAAGATTAGCACCACTGGCCCCATTTTACTCGTGGGAAGAAACCAGACCCAGAAAGTGAATTACCTGAGGTCCCACCAGGACGGGGGGAAGGGCAGGGGGGATCCGGTGAGGCCGCCAGCCCCTCTGGTTCATGCCCCTCTCCCTGCTTGCCTTCCAGCTCTGCAGGGGACGCCCGCATCCCGAGGTTTCTTCGCAGCTGCCATCCTCTTCCTGTCGCAATCCCACGTGGCCCGGGCCACGCCCGGCTCAGAGCAGGCAGTGCTGGCCCTGTCCCCCGACTACGAGGGCGTCTGGGCGGATCTGCAGGAGCTCTGGTTCCTGGGCATGCAGGCCTTCACGGGCTGCGTGCCCCTGCTTCCCTGGCTGGCCCCTGCCGCCCTGCGCTCCCGCTGGCCCCAGGAGCTGCTGCAGCTGCTGGGCAGCGTCAGCCCCAACTCTGTCAAGCCTGAGATGGTGGCTGCCTATCAGGGCGTCCTGGTTGAGCTGGCAAGGGCCAACCGGCTGTGCCGGGAGGCCATGAGGCTGCAGGCCGGGGAGGAGACTGCCAGCCACTACCGCATGGCTGCCCTGGAGCAGTGCCTGGCCGAGCCCTGAGGGGGCATCCACTGGGGACAGACCTGGGGGTGGGCAGCGAGGGAGGAGGGAGGAGGCATCTCCCCTGAAGCCCCCCAGTTAGACCCCCCTCCCCAAACTTCCCCCCCAAACACCCAGCTTTCTGGCTTTTCTGAGGGGTGAGGGCATGGCGCCCACTCTTCAAGTGTAAGGAACTGCGTCACGCCCCCTGGGCCCACTCTGGGGCAGGGATTGACTTGGAAATCAGTGTGGCTGTCCCCGCCAGGTCGGGGGAGGTGGGAGCAGCCCCAAGAGAGGGGGGGCACTAGGTGTCATTTTGCCGGAATGTCTCGCTCCCTCGTAGGAGAGAGGCCCCCAAATGGGACAGGGCTGGCAGGAGCCGGCTGCCTCGGCCCATGCGCCCTGCCGGCCAGGGCGTGGGCTCCCCAAGACCATGGTGCCCCTCTGGCCTCCCAGGTCCACGTCCTTTAAATTGGCCTTTTGGTTCTTGCCCTTGGCCCCCTTGGGCAGAGAGCAGGCTCAGGCCGTTGACATTGCAGTTCTTCCTGTCAACTTCAGTGATCCAGGGTCTGAACTGCCCCAACCTTCCGGGGGAACCTGGGGCAGACAGGCCTGGTGGGGGGGTCAGGAAACCTCCTTCCACGTGAGCTTCCTTGAGGGGACCCAGGAGCCCTTGAGCCCTGGTCTCTAAGCTTTTGTGTTGTGTTGCAGCAGAGTGACAGTGGGGGCTGGGGAGTTATTTATTTTGCCTGTCCTTATCCCTGCTTGGACTCCCGAGCACCTGATCCCTGTCCCCTTGGTGCCATCTGGCCTGGCTGGAGCCAGGAGCCGGAAGGATGCTTTCCCAGAATCCGCATGTTCCCCTAGTGACTGCACCCCATCGCCATCGTGGTGCCTGGCTTCCACTCCCACCCCCGCTGATGATTGCTCTCTGCCGAGAGACGCGACTGGCGGCTCCAGCAGGGACTACCTTTCTTACAAACCCAGGGGACCCCCACCCCAGCCTGACCCCTTGCTTCCCTCTTCCCTCCCCCAGTGCGTTCTGTGATCACCAAGTTCAAAGCTGTGCAATGTGGACACTCAATAAATGTTCATTGGTGACAAAACGGCTCCTGTGTGGTCTGTCCTGCACCTTCTTCCCTCCGGGCCCCAGCAGCTCACGACACACATGCCCTGCTAATCACAGTTCACAAGTGCCCTCTCATTCAGTCCCCCCAAGAATCCAATGAAGCAAGTGTCATCCCGATACTGAAGAAACTGAGGTGCCGGGAGATTTGCTCAAAGTGTTGCAGCCTGTAAGTCCCAGAGCCAAGGCTCCATCCAGGCCATCCAACTTCTCAGCCCGCACCCTTCAATGGCAGAGCAGGTGGCAAACTCATGTTGATGTGGTGAGGCCTGGATGGGTGAGGGGAAACTTGTGTTCTTTTGTCCAAATGAAGTGCTGCCCCTCCAGGCCAGCAGGTTGCTGCCAAGTTAGCTGTCACCTCCTCCAGTGTTTAAAGAGAAGTCAAAAATCTGTTTTTAATGTGAAATCTGATTTTGAATGTTGATATTTTAATTAAATCATCACTACCCCAACAAAACATCTGCAGGCCAAATGTGACTTTCAGGCAGCCAGCTGTTCATTTCCGTTGTATGCCAAGTGAGAAGGGGAAATATCTGAGCGCGTCACTGGGGCCTGGACTGGAGCACCCACTGCCTCCCCAGGCCTGAACCAAAGCTGTAAGGCTGGAGCCAGACCAGTCCCAGGTCCACACTCTACAGACCCTTCTCCCCCTAGGCCCTCAAGCCTACAAGCATTCGTTGAGCATTTTCTAAGTACCTACCTGTGGTTGGCTATGCATAGATAGCAAAATTGATTTATCTATTGGATGTACTCAAAGTTGTGTCCTTGGCATGGAGTCCCTGAAGTCCCTGAAAAGTATGAAGTCAGACCCTGTCCGCCAAGCAGCTTAAAGTCTAGAGGGGAAACAGAGAAGGCAAAGGGCAACTCCTAAAGACTTAGGCAGTTGCTTCTATGAGGGGGTCTGTATAGCGTGGCTGGAATATGAGATCCCCTCAGCCTGGCTGAATCACTCCAGGAAAATTCAGAGGAGCTATCTGTGGCGAGACCTGAGGGGAGAAGGAGCTTGCCAGATGCACAAACAGAAGAATAGGAACTTGGGAACTGCAAGTAGGGGAGTGTGAGGTGCAGAGAGGTGGAAGATGAGGTTGGACCCATGAGCAAGGGCCAGATCTTACAAATTCTGGTGTGCCATGTCTAGGAGCTTAGATGGGAATCATGCTGAGGCTTTAGATTTTTTAGCAGATTGAGTGTGACTCTGTTTGCGTTGTAGAAAGATGACTTTGGCTGCAAGAGGGACGACTGAGGCAGAGAACTTGGAGAGGAGTTAGTAAGTCTGAATTAAGCCAGTGGCCATGAGGGTGGAGAAAGTAAGGGTGGTTGGCGTTAGTTAGTTGGCTTGGTGATTAACTGGAAGTGAAGAGGGATGAAGAGAAAGGATGACTCCCAGGTTCCTGTTCTGGGCCAATGAGTGACTAACGGGGCCATTCACTGTCATGGGGAGAAAAACAGGTTTGTGCAAAATGTAAGCTCATCTTGGTAAATGGTGAATTTGCACTGCTGATATCCAGGGGGAATTGTCTCTCTGCAGTCTGGAGCTTGGCGAGAGGCCTGGGCAAGTGACAGATTCAGGAGTTGTCGGGATCAGCAGTCCTTAAAGTGATGGAAGTGACTGAGATCATCTGGGGAGGTGAAAAGAGAAGGGAAGGGCGCCCCAAAGCCAAGGACAACTGCCCCTGGTCCCTGCTCTCAGAATACTCTCCCTCATCTGGTGGAGAAGACAAACACTGCAGAAATCCTCAAAATGCAAGGCAGACTGGAGTCTGTACTTTGGTGAGGGTTGGTCAGAGAGTTCTTGACTCTGGAATGCGAGGAGGGCTAGGCTGCCAAGTAACACCAAGTTTGCTCCTGGTAATTCAGCACCAAAGGAGAAGGGGGCACGTGAGCTGCAGTTGTGAGATCTGACCACCAGGTGGAGCCTGAGTATCTCCTTGTGCCTGATTTCCCCTACCCTGCATGCCACCAGGCCAAGAGTAGAAAGCTGTCAAAGGCAGGCAGGAGGGTGGCTGTGTTAACAATAAAGGAGGCAGGCCTGAGTCCTTTCTTAACATAAACTCCTACTGCAAACTCACTTTTTGAAAAGAGAGGGAAAGATTTGAGCCTGGGAGAAGAGCAATAGGGCTATTTGAACATGCATACCTACGTGTAAATATATGTCCTGTGTCCCCACGTGTATGTGTTTCTCATAAGTGCCTCTGTGCATGTTGTGTGCCCTGTGTGTCCAGGAGTGTCTGCATATGGACCCTGTGCACATTCCAGGCCCCCATATGTGTGCTTGTTGCAGAGAGTGGGCAACTGGCAATGCCCACCTCCATGCCTCAGAAAGTGAGGAGGTCCTGGACAAGAAAGGGAATAGAGTCTGCAACCAGGAAATTTTGAGGATCCTCCAAAGAGCAAACCATGAAGAACATCCCTCTCCTCAGAAGCCATAAGCAAAATCACTCACTGATCATAATGTGACTTGTCCACACTTTACCTGGGCTCTATGTCTAGTAACCCAGAGTCATGTTCACATGTGTGCATGCTCAGTCGTATCTGACTCTTTTGTGACCCCACAGACTACAGCCCGCCAGGCTCCTCGGTCCATGGAATTTTCCACGTAAGAATACTGAGTGTGTCGCCACTTCCTACTCCAGGGGATCTTCCCGACCCAGGGATCGAACCCGTGTCTCTTGTGTGTCCTGCATTGACAGGAGGATTCTTTACCACTGAGCCACCTGGGAAGACATATTCATTTAGAAGTCTTCCTAAAGGAGCTTAGGAATAGGCTGAGGAATTCATAAACTCACCCATTCATTCATTCATCATTTATTTAATAAGCCTTTACTCACCACCTGCTGTGTACCAAACCCAGCGCTAGACTAGACATATTTTCTGTTTCATCTTTCTTCTTCTTGTAAACTGGTTCATGAGGCAGGAAAGGAAAATTAGTTGCAGCTGCAAAGAGCCTAAAATGCCAAATACGGTGTTTCAATTTTTTTGTTCCCTGAAGATGGGCCATGAGGAGCCCCAGGAGAGTTTTCAGCCAGGAAGTAACATGGTCCAGTCACTTTTGTTGAAGAAGAGAAATGAAAGAAGACAGGAGACCAGTTTGAGGTAGGGGGTTGTTGCAATGGTCCAGGCAGTGGTTCCCAGGCTTTACTGTACTGCTGAGTCACCTCACAGGCTTATGGCTGGGCCCCTTGCCCAGAGTTCCTGATTCAGTAGGTCTGGGTGGGGTCTAAGAACTGACACTTTTAACAAGTTCCAGAAGTTGTAGGTGATGCTGGGTCAGAGACCACACTTTGAGAACAACTTGTCTAAAAGGAAGAGTATGGCAGCTTAAGATGCTGACAGAGGATGAAGAGAGATGTTTAAGAATTAGAAATGATGATCCTCTATGAGGATTAGGGGCTTCCCTTGTGGCTCAGCTGGTAAAGAATCCGCCTGCAATGCGGGAGACCTGGATTTGATCCCTGGGTTGGGAAAATCCCCTGGAGAAGGGAAAGGCTACCGACTCTAGTAGCTTATGGAGGTGAGGCAAAGGACAGAGCCTGGAATGGCTCTTTTTAATTTGAAGAATGGCGGTACCATTTACAGAACTCTAGAACATGGGAGGAGAAGCAGGTTGGAGTTGGTGGTGGTGGTAGAGATGTTTGACTTCAGTTTGGGGTTCCGAAGGTCTCAGCTGCAACAAGTTGTCTGGAGGGAATAGCCAGTAGGCAATGGCCCCTGTGGGTCTGGATTTCTAGTGAGAGATACAGACTGGAGATAACAAGGTTGGTAGATAACGATGGGCAGGGAGTCATTAAAGTCTTGAAAGGGGATGAACTCACTAGTGAAGAGTGTAGCTAGGAAGAAAAGGTAGAAGCTACAACTCAGGATGAATAAGTGACCTTAAGGGTGTGGTTGAAAAGAGGGGAGATAGAAGAGAAGATTGAGAAAGGGTCAGAAAAGAGGAGAAATAAGCAAGAAGGAGTTGTCTTAAACTGCAAGGAAGTAGGGTGAGGAAAGGCACTGGGCAGGCAGCTTTTCTGGTCATTCTGGCCTTCCTAAGCCTACTGGGGAGAGCAGGAGATGCCCAGAGCTGGCACAGGCATCATAAGTCTCACTGGTCCTGGACGTTTCCCAAAGGCATCCACCGACCTGCATGCACGTGCTGTCACACGTACACCTGTCCTGGAGCCTGATGTCTAGTGTCCTGTGGGGAAGAGGGGTCTCCCCACAGACCCCCACATCCATGTAGATATACACACACATACTCCTGACTTCTTATCTGCCCTGGGCACGAGGTTGCAAAATTGCTGCCCAATTTTGCTTTCTCTATCACCTTAGCTGGTGGTTTCAGCTTCTGGAAAGTTCCTAGTGATGAAACTTTGGCTGTTTCTAGCCTCCTCCTTCCCCTAAAGCCTCCCAGACTGAGATGACCCAGACCTGAGCTCTGCACCCGAGGCGTGCCTTTTGCAAAACACCCCTCAGGTCTCCTCCACACACCTCCCAATCTCTATCTCCCTTTCTCCTCTAATCTAGCTCACTATCTTAATCTTTACTTTCTCATCCTCCACTTCATTAGAAAGGGGTCTAAGAAAACATCTAGTCCACTCTTCCCTCCCATATTGTTGTTGTTGAAGTTGCAGAAACTGAGATCAGAGAGGAAAGGGGGCTTGCTCGGAATCACACAGTTCATCAGAGTCAGGACTAGATTCTAGCACCTGAATCTAAGGCAATACAGAACAGTGATTCTGAACACAGAAAGAGGCTAGAGGCAGACTGCTCCAGCTCTGCCACTCAGCTAGCTCCTTGACCTCGGGCAAGTCATGTCACTTCTCTGTACCTCACTTATCTCACCTGAGAATAGGGGTGATAAGGGTTTCTATCTCATAGGGTTGTTGTGAGCATTAAATAACTCAATATTCATCAAGTATTTAGCATACAGTCTGACACAGTATGTCATAAGTTGTGATTATTTCTATTCAAACCTAGACAGCATATTAAAAAGCAGAGACATCACTTTGCCTACAAAGGTCCCTTATAGACAAAGCTATGGTTTTTCCAGTAGTCATGTACAGATATGAGAGTTGGATCATAAAGAAGGCTGAGCACTGAAGATGGATGCTTTCAAACAGCGGTGCTGGAGAATACTCTTGAGAGTCCCTTGGACAGCAAGGAGATCCAGCCAATCCTAAAGGAAATCAACTCTGAATACTCATTGGAAGGACTGAGGCTGAAGCTCCAATACTTTGGCCACCTGATGTGAAGAGCCGACTAATTGAAAAAGACCCTGATGCTGGGAAAGATTGAGGGCAGGAGGGAGAAGTGGGTGACAGAGGATGAGATGGTTGGATGGAATCATCCACACAAAGGACATGAGTTTGAGCAAATTCCAGGAGATAGTGAAGGATGGGGAAACCTGGTGAGCTGTAGTTCATGCGGTTGGGGAGTCGGACGTGAGTTAGCAACTGAACAACATTCCTACTCTGCCCTAGTCGGAGTATCTTCTTGCCATTTTTTTTTTTTTTAATTTTTGGCAGTGCCACGTGGCATGTGGGATTTAAGTTCCCCAGCCAGGGATCTAACCCACACCCCCTGCCATGGAAGCACAAAGTCTTAACCACTGGACTGCCAGGGAAGATCCCAACTTATTTTTTTTTTAAAACATTCCATCTGCTTTCTTAATTCTCATTCCCCTTACCATTTCTCTCATTTTGTTGTTCAGTCACTAAGTCGCGTCTGACTCTGTGACCCCATGGACTGTAGCACACCAAGATTCCCTGCCCTTCGTTATCTCCTGGAGTTTGCTCACACTCACGTTCATGGAGTCGGTGATGCTACCTAACCATCTCATCCTTTGCTGCCCCCTCTCATTTCCCTTTCTTTAATTCTTGTCCCTCTTCCTCAGGAAGGAAAGGCTGGGATTTGAAGTAAAGCAAAAGTGACTGCAGAGACTGGAACACACTTGACAGCCAGCCGGTGCCTGTCCTGGTAATACACAAACACACAGCCTGTGCATGTTATGCATGGAAATGGAATGACAGCACACGGTCCATATGGTGTCAGTTACAGCTTCGGGCAACATCCTTTGGAGATGACCCACCCAGGCTCAATCAGCCCAGGACCTCAAGGCTGCAGAAATACCTTGAACCCTACTCAGGTTAAACTCATGCCCAATCCCAGTGCCAGGCAACTCTTTGTGCAGTCAGTTTGTGTCTCCAGCTTCCTCAGACCTGGGCTAGGTATTGGGAGTTACCAGCTGGAGGAAGCCTGAGTGAAGTAAGCACCCTCAGAGGGGTTTTTTCCCAGAAACATACAGAGAGGCTGGGATGGCCCCCAACTCACACACACACACACACACACACACACGCACACAGACTCATACGCTGATATATGTTTGCACAGGAGCCAGTGGGCTTGAGTCTGCAACTCACAAACCTCTTCCACTTTCAGGACTGCCCACCTCAACCATAATGGGGTGAGGTGGTTAGAGAAAGGACTGATACCCATCTTACAGACTGGCAAGCTAAGGCCGAGGAAGGGTAGTGCTTTGCTCCAAAGGCAAAGATGGGGCAGAGCCAAAGCAAACCAAGACCCTTGTGTCCCAAGCTCGAATTCTCCTCTGTTTCAAGGTAGCTGGGAGCTTTAAGCCTAGAAGGCGCTCAGACCAGCGCAGACTGGAACCACGACTCTATCCTCTCCAGGGGGTCGCGCCAAAGCCACGCCTCCTCTTGAGCAAGTCACTGGGGAGTGGGGAGAAAGCGGCCCTAGCATGTCTCTTTAATGCGCGCCCCCGGAGGCCCCGCGCGCCCCCGCCACTATAACTGGAGTGCATGGAGCAAGCTGCCTTCAGAGAAAGAAGGCGGGAGCTGGGCACCCGTTGACCGACTTTTCCAAGTGCGATCAGCTCCCGTCCGACCCACATCCCGCCCCCATGGACCCGCCCAGGGGCACCCACTGCTGAGGACCAGATGCCGGTCGGGCTCCGGGCTGGGTTGAACCCCGCCACCGCACAGTGACCGCGGGTCACTGCAGGCTCCGCGCACCTCTTCCCGCAGCGCTCGCCGTCGGGCGAGGGCTCCGCCGCCGCCACGCCTCGCGCCCCGGGCTGCCCGCCCCATGCTGGTGCACACTTACTCCGCCATGGTGAGTAGTCTCGGGCACGGGGGCGTGCCCGGCCGGGGATCGGGCAGCCTGGGTGCTGGACCTTCCGTTCCAAACCTCCCACTCCAACGAAATCTCGGATGGAGGGGGCCACAGCGACTGCGCCCGCGGAGAACCGTGCTCACGGGACTGTCCCCAGCCCAAGGTTCCCGCGCCCACGGGTTGTTCAGAGATAGACCTCGGGCCTCGGGAGCGGGCAGGACGGCAGCCGGCCCCTTGGGAGATGAGGAGGGTCCTTTCAGTTGCCGCTGGATCGCCTGACACGCCCCATTCCTTCCCCAGGAGCGCCCCGACGGGCTGGGCGCAGCGGCCGGCGGGGCCCGCCTGTCGTCACTGCCCCAGGCGGCCTACGGGCCGGCGCCGCAGCTGTGCCACACGCCCACCGCCGCCGACTTCCAGCCGCCCTACTTCCCGCCGCCCTACCCGCAGCCGCCGCTGCCCTACGGCCAGGCGCCCGACGCCGCCGCCGCCTTTCCCCACCTGACAGGGGACCCGTACGGCGGCCTGGCACCCCTGGCGCAGCCGCAGCCTCCGCAGGCCGCCTGGGCCGCGCCCCGCGCCGCCGCCCGCGCCCACGACGAGCCGCCCGGCCTGCTGGCGCCGCCAGCCCGCGCCCTGGGCCTCGACCCGCGCCGTGACTACGCCGCTGCTGCTGTGCCGCGGCTCCTGCAAGGCCTGACCGAGGGCGCGCACGGCCTGGCCGACGCGCCCCTCGGCCTCCCGGGGCTGGCGGCCCCGCCGGGCCTGGAGGACCTGCAGGTGAGGCCCGAACGGTCCGGGATGGGCCAGCATCCGCTGCGGTGGCTTAGGACCCGGCGGGCGGCAAAGAGTGGCCAGTGCAGGAGCCCGCCCGACTTTTCTCCCAGCCTGCCGAGGATGCGCCCCATGTCCTGAGTTGGACGCTGCCTGGCCTTTCAGGCGGCCTGGCTCTGAGTCCGTGAGCCTGGGGTCTGGGTGGCGGCGACCTTTCGCCGAGGAAATGTACAGGGGCTGAACCACTTTGTCCCTCTCCGCTGGGCAATGTAGGGCATCTACATATGGCCAGTTCTGGTCTACTGGGGCAGCCTGTGCCTGGAGCGAAGAGAAGCGGAGGAATTGCCTGAAGTTCAAAATTGCCTCTGTGAATTGCACAGCAAGGTTCCCAGGGCTCCAACTCGGCCGCAAATGCTGGAGCGCGCGGGTGAATCCCGGTCCCGCCCGAGGCCGCCGCAGGCGACCGGTGGTGCGCGTTGGGCGGAGCAGACGGCAGGGGCTTGGGAAGCGACAAGAGATTATAGTCTACGAGCGCCCTTACCACTACCCTGTCCTATTTGCAGGCCATGGACGAACCGGGAATGAGCCTCCTGGACCAGTCGGTGATCAAGAAAGGTAAGGAAGAATGGCGTGCCTCTGCCAGGGCAGAACTGGGCGAGATGGTGCAAGCCCTGGCACACAGACCCAACGTCTTCCCTACGGCGCGTCCCTCATGTGCATCGCCGAGCTCAGTGGCCACCGGTCACTCTTTTCGGCCCAGTAGAGGGGCTGCGGAGGCTGCAAGCCTGGGCAGCTGGGGTGGTTGGTGAATTGGCCCCAGAGCCTACCAGCCCGGGTGCCCTGCGAGCCCGACCACGCTCACTTAGCTACCCTGGCGGCCAAGCCTGTGCAGGGGCCTGGCCTCTCCCTACCAAGGGGGAGGGCACTCTCTTAGATCTGGAGTTAATTTGCAGAACAAGTTAAACCACTTCCCTGTTTCCTAAGAGGTGGTAATAGGGGTGCTATTCCCATGGATGTCGTTAAATGATTTCCACTTTATGGAGCCTTACCATTTCCTAGCCTGCCAGGTTCTTTCTGCCTCTCCCTTCCCAGCAGGGCCTCCGGAGCCTTGTGGTTCCCTAGGGAATTTTTTCTCCACTGGGGAGCCTCTTTCAGTGTTCAGGATGAGGGGGCGGGTCTGTGAATATTGTGGCAGGCCCTGTGCAGGAGGGTCAGGGCCTGGTGTTGGTGTCTATGTGAGTCTGCAATCCTGTACATGTCTGAAATATTCCTTTCCTAGGTGTCTTTCTAGTATTTCTTGGTGTCTCTTGCTGTTGAGTGTATAATGTGTGTCCATCATGTTGGTGTAGTTTCCATGCTTTGGGGGGTCAGGGTCCCTGTTGTGTCCAGGAACTTGTTTTTTGGCACTGAGGATCTCTAAGGATGGAGAGTTGCTCCCTGTTTATTTTCGGGGTGTTTGTGTCTCTCTAGTAAAATCCAGGGGTTTGAGATCTGCCCTCCACTGGCTCTTGGGACCTGTGAGTTCTGACGGTGACAGAGAAAGGTGAGAAAGACAGAGACAGGAAGCTCAGGCATCCAACAGGCTCCTTGAATCTGGGGAGGGGGCAGTGAAGAGAGGAATATGGGGGCACAGGCAAGCCCGCAGTGCCCAGGGCAGGCACAAGCTGTTTTTCAAACCAGTGAATTCAAGCCTGGGCTCAGTCTGCCCTCCCAGAGAGCATGTGGGGTGGGGAGGGACAGGGCTCCAGGCAGGACTTGGATTTCCAAGACTTGTGGCTGGGAGTTAGCTGGACCACCTGGAGTATGTGTGGGGAAAGATGAGGGGATAGCCCACCCAGAACCTGGGGGAAGGGGGCACCAGGTACCGGGGCTGTGTTACCTGGAGGTAGGGGTTTGGGGAGGCTGCCTGGAGCCCCAGCAGAGGTGTGCGGTCAGAGCCAGCTCTTTGCTAGCAGCCAATGCCTTGCTTTAGTGAATTTTTCCAAAACCGACGGAAGGAAGAACTTGTCTCCAGTGGCAAGAGCCTGCTGCGGGGCTGCGTCCACCAGGAGATGGTCTCCACGGTCTCAGTTCCCAGTTCCTGACTCCTGCCCGGACTCAGTGGATCAGGGGGGCCGAGACTCACTGACTCCCTGGGGGAGGTACGCACGTGCTAAATCAATTCAGTCGTGTCCAACTCTTTACAACCCTATGGACTGTAGCCCACCATGCTCTTCCGTCCATGGGATTCTCCAGGCAAGAAAACTGGAGTGGGTTTCTGTGCCCTTCTCCAGGGGATCTTCCTGACCAGGGATCAAACCCATGTCTCTTATATCTTCTGCATTGGCAGGCGGGTTCTTTACCACTAGCACCACCTGGGAAGCCCAAGGAACCTGGGGATTTCTGCTTTGGGGAAGGGTAGAAAAACCAGCTGGGCCTCTTGAGTACCTTAAACCCAGTCCCCTGCTCAGAGCCAGGACAAGAGACTGGCTACAAAGAGGAACTAAAACTGCCTAAAACTCCCAGCCCCAAACTTCCATAAATTCTGGGTCCTGTGGGTGAGCGAGGATCCCCCAAAGCAGCCCCAAGAACACAGGGAATGGGGCCAGGATTCGCGAGTGTTGCGCGCTGATGTTGCGCGCGAGTGTGCGGGATGGATGTGGGCGCCCGTGCTGTTCGGGATGTCGCCGTCGCGGGCGCGCACACGGCCCGACTGCAGTGTCAGCCCGTGGGTGGCCCGGCGACCTGAGTTAGGGACTGCACGCTGGGAGCCCCAACCTGGACGGAGAGTCACAGCCCAGGGCAGTGCCGCCAAGAGGGAGGGGCGAGAGCTGGATCTCCCAAATGAAGGAAGAGGCTGGTTCCCAAGCGGCGAACTTGGCCTTTGGCTGGCGGCCGGCGCGGCTAGCCTTTGGGGAGGAGACGGAGTTCGTGCGGCGCTTTGCGGCTTTGCAACCAGACAGGCGGAGCCCATCTGCGAAGGTCAGGCCTCGGAAAGCGCTTGCACGGGCGACCTAGCCGTGGCCACGCAGGTGGCCCAGTTGAAGCCCTGCGTCCTGGAGCCTCCACGCCCCACACAGCGGGTGATTTTCTTTTGCGCCCTCCGCAGTCACTGCGGGACTCCCGCCACGCCGCCAGCCAAGTGGGCGCGGTTGGTTAGCTTCCTTCTTCGCCCTCGGGTCTTTCCGAAGGCTTGGGGAGCCCCGGTCCCGTCCTGAAGTCCTCTGGCACCTGCCAGGAGCGATGGAGGACCGTCCCACTCCTGGATTTATAGAAAGCCCTGGAGTTACAGAATTATGGAAAACTCTGAAATTACAGAAATTCGTTCTTGGCTAGCTGCAGCAAGGACTTCATTCCTCCAGCTCCTCCTGGCCCTGGCGGGAGGGGCAGCTGTGTCAGGGGCGGCTGAGGTCCTGGGTGTGAAAGGGCCAACAGGTTTAAAAAGGTTAAACATTTCTGTGGGTTTCTGACCACACAGTTACAGCTGGAGGGGAGTGGTTTGGGGATGAGAACTGAGGTGTTCCTCCTTCCCTCCAAGGAGAGTGAGTAGTTGCCGAATTACAGGCAGGGAAATCCCTTGCTGGGCTCTGTTGTCCACTCTCAGGGCGGGGGCTGATGTGAACAGTCACCCTTTCCTCTGGTTTCCCTGGCTCTGGGGAAGGAAAAGGGGAATGGGGAGTTTCTGGGCTTCAAAGGAGGGCCAGGATTGGGGTGAAATAAGTGAGGAACTCACTTGAAGCAAGATTGGGAGCTCTGTAATCAAGATAAATAATGTATCTTAGCGCAAAATTTTCTAAATTTTTGAATGCAAAGTATATCCACAATACACAGGATACCAGAATTTTACACAAAGATGGAATCTGACTCTCACTTCTACAACCCTACCTCACTTGCCTCCCAGGCTACCGTCGGCCACAGCATGAGACTAAAAAACCAGTGCAAATGAACTGTGGACTCTGCCTGAGGGCAGCATAGCACCCACAGGGCGGTGAAGGGTAGGAGTTATAGTTAAAAGAAAGGGAGGAGAGAATGGTAGGGGTGGGGATTAGGAGGTACAAACTTACTCAGTACAAAATAAGCTACAAGGACAACACAACACAGAGGACATAGCCATTATTTTATTATGACTATAAATAGAATATATCTTTAAAAATTGTGAATTGTTATGTTGTACCCGTGCATATTATGTAATAGTGTACATCAACTATATCTCAATTAAAAGAAATTAAAATTTGAAATAAAAGAAACCCTCCAGGAACTTCCTGGTGGTCCAGTGGTTAAGACTTTGAGCTCCCAATGCAGAAGGCATGAGTTTGATCCCTGGTTGGGGAGCTAAGATCAAACCAGCCACATGATTCAGCCAAGAAATTAAAATATTTAAAAAAGAAACCCTCTAGCAGTTGGTGAGATGGAAACTTAACCAGCAGGTCCCACTGGGGAAGGTGAGGGAACTCAAGTGGGCTGGGAGGAGGGTCAGGACCCCTCCTGTCTGCTTTCCTCCTGCTTGTCCCTCTCCCCACAGGCCTTGGATTGGTGGTACCCTAAGTGTAGTCTAAGGAACCACATTCATCAAATCCACAGTGGGTGCTTGTTTAAGAAAATGAAGATTTCCTGGGCACCATCTCACATCTACTGAATGAGAATCCCCGGAAATATGGCCCTGGGACTTCATTTTTTTTAAACTGATTGATTGAAGTAAAATTTACATATCTGAAATTCACCCATTGGAAGAGTACAATTCGAAGATTTTTAGTACACTTATAGAGTTGTGTAACCACTACCACAGTCTGTTTTAAGACATTTCCAACACCCCCCCCAAATTCCTCTATTCTCGTTTGTAACTAATTCCCACTCCAAGCTTTAGGCAACCACTGATCTGCTTTCTGTCTATATGTTCGCATATACTGGACATACTATATAAATGAAACACATATATAAATATGCCAATTTTTGCATCTAGCTTCTTGTACTTATAATATTTTTGAGGTTCATCTGTGTTGTAGATTTTATTAGTAGGTCGTCCCTTTTTCATTGCTTAGTAGTACTCCATTGTATGGATGTAACGGATTTTGTTTATTCATTCCTTAGTTGATGGACTCTGGGTTTGTTTCCACTTTTTGGCTAGCATGAATAATGCTGCTGTGATCATTCACAATGCATCTTTGTGTGGACATGTTTTCACTGCTTTTGAGTTCCTAGGAGTGGAATTGCGGGATTTTTATGAGTTTGTCTTTAATTTTTTCAAGAAACTCCCAAGCTGTTTTCTAAAGCAGCTGTACTATTTTACATTCCTACCAAATAGATGTGAGGATTCCAGTTTCTTCACATCGTCATCTGCGCTTGATATGTCTGTCTGTTTGATTATAGCCTTCCTGGTGAGTATCTCAGTATATTTTTAATTTGCATTTCCTTAATCACTAGTGATGTTGAGCTCTTTCTCATATGCTTACTAGCCACTCATATCTCATTTTTAGTGAAACATCTATTCACGTGTTTTGAATATTCTCTAATTGGGTTATTTATCTTACTATTGAATTATAAGAATTCATATATTCTGGATCCACATCCTTGATAAGATATAGGATTTGCAGATATCTTATTCAAGAGTATTTCATTCATTTTTTAAAAGAGACTCTTGCTTTTATTTATTTATTTGGCTGTGTGGGGATCTCAGTTGCATCACATGGTGTCTTCATTAGGTCATGAGGGGTCTTCTGTTATGGCTCATGGGCTCTAGCTGTGGCACGTAGGTTCACTTGTTGTGGTGCGTGGGCCCAGTTGCTCTGCCGCATGGGGGATCCTAATTCCCCAACCAGGGATTAAACCCACATCCCCTGCATTGCAAGGCAGATTCCCAACCTCAGGACCACCAGGGAAGCCCCTCATTTTCTTAATAGTATCTTTTCATGTGCAGAAGTCTTTTATTTTGATGAAATCCAATTTCATGATTTTCTTTTATGGATCATGTTTTGGTGTTGTATGAGGAACTCTTTACCCAATCCAAGGTCAGGAAAGCTTTTCTCCTGTATTTTATTCTAGAAAGAATTGCAGTTTTAACCAGCTTTCTGAGCATCTGTGGCACACTCCCCAGAATCAGTGGTCAGAACGTATCTCCCACCTGTGGACAGAGTGTGTAGACTTGCTGTGTGTGTGTGAGTCTTGTCTGCAGGCGTGTGTACATGTGAATGGCTTCTGCACACATGACCAGGGGGACACCATGAGTAGACCACTTCAGCTTCAGGACTCACTGTGGTATGGGAGACAGACGCCAGTGTCCCTGCCTTGTAATCTGTGCTAGTTAATTCCCACCTTTATGACTGCTCTTTCCCCAGGCCACCTGCTTCCCTGCCTAACCCTGGCTTCACACCCATCATTTTTGAAGGAAGAAGCTCTGAGGGGAAAGACACAGACAAGTGGGGGGAAGAGGGGGAAAGTAGCAAAGTCTCTAATTCATATACACAAACACTTGTCCACCTGTCCTGCACTACGCTAGCTGTAGACTACCTATGTCTGCATAAATCTGGCATATGCTCTATGTTTAAATATATCAACAGTAGCAAAAGCACCTGCAGATATCCTTATGTACACTGCTGCATTCCTGCAACACTGGAGAAGGGCAGAGCCTGTGTGTATAGAGCTGGGCTCACTGTTGTTAAGTGTATGCACGCACAGGTTCACCCTCGTTGCTGTATAGGAGGGCATGTAGTTTTTATGTAGAGACATTTGTATGACACGTGTGCTCACATATGTCCCTGTTTGCACATGCACAAACGGCTTCACCCAGCTTTGGTCTCCCTCCTGGTACAGAGCCTGGCCTCAGGGGTCTCCAGACTTTAATAAAAGCTGGAGGGAGGAGGCTGCTGGGGGAGAGAAGAATTTTCTATTCTTCTGACCATTCCCTCTGCCTAGGAGTCATGGGCAACCGGACAGTCTCTTTGGCCTTCTTGTTAATTTATTAATTCATAATTTTATTTTTTAAGTCAAGCTTGAGGTATAATTTACATATAGTACAGTTCACCCTTTTAAAATGTGCATTTCTATGCATTTTTTTAAACTAAGTTTTTATTTGACTGTGGTGAGTCTTAGTTGCGGGATACGAAATCTTAGATCTCTGTTGCAGCATACGAGATTACACATGGGATCTAGTTCTTAGCCACTGGACCGCCAAGGATGTCCCTAAACTTTTGAATCAGTCGCCAGTGTTTAAAAATCCAGGGAATTCCCTGATGGTCCAGAGGCTAGGATTCCATGCTTCCATTGCATGGGGTGTGGGTTCAATCCCTGGTCAGGGCACTAAATTCCCATAAGCTGCACAGTGCAGTGAAAAAAAATAATCCAGAGATATCACCTAGAAGCCTCAAATTCTGGTCTTACCAGCAAAAACAAAACAAACCAAAAACCTGAACAAGCTAAGAGTTCTGGCAATGTTGGTGTGTCCTACATGGTGACACTCTCCCATATCTCACTTACTTCTATTAACTGCTGCGCTCCCCACTTTGAAGTCTCCAACTGTGCTGTCCACTGTAGGATCTACCGGCCATGTGTGGCTATAGAGCACTTGAAATGTGGCTAGTCCAAATTAAGATGTGTTGTAAGTATAAAATATGTATTGAGTTTTGAAGACCAAGTACAAGAAAATAATGTAAAATAGCTCATTCATAATTTTCAAAATATTGATTGTATGACTCAGTGATAATATTTTTATTTATTGGGGTAAGTAAAATGTATTAAAACTAGTCTTAATGTGTTTCTCACTTTTTAAAAATGGGGCTTCTGGAAAATATAAATTTATATATGTGGCTCAGAGTGTATTGCTCTTGGACAGTGTGGTCGAGAGCCTAAAGGGCAGATGGAGGACCAGGCAGATAGGTAGGGAGGGCTGGACCACAAGCTAGGTCCCACTTTAAAGAACATTTGGCCACTCTGTGCAACATGTGGGATCTTAGTTTCCTGACCAGGGATGGACCCGTGTCCCCTGCGTTGGCAGGCAGTGTCTTAACCACTGGAGCACCAACGAAGTCCCAAGAAGGGCACTATGACAGTTATGGTCATCATCAGAGGCCAGGCCCATCTCTGTTCCTTATTGCTGAGCCAGCTTAACTATTAATACTGTGAACTTTAAGTTTCTTTATCTTGAAATGGGGATAGAACATACCATCTACTCCATAGACCTGTTAATGTGAAGCCCTTGGTATACGGTTGGCACTCACTGGAGGGTAGGCAGCATCATTCTGCTCAGCTATGGAGCTAGAATTTGATTCTCAGGCACTGATGAGTTCTAGGCTGGGGAGTGATGGATGTTTCAGAAAGATCCCTCTGGAGCAGGGGCTGTGCAGAAATTCAGGTGGGAAGTGACAGTGTCCCTCCATACCTGTGGCTGCATCCAGGCACGTGGAGAAAAGAAAGCCCTAGGCCACGGTGATGGGTGGGATGGTGGAGGAGAGGGCAGTGTGGAGGGCCTCACTGAGGTTTCTGGCTGGGCGAAGGCAGGGATGGTTTCAGTGCACATTCAGAGAAGGGAAAGCTGGAGGGGCTCTGCCAGGCCAGGGACTGGGCCAGGCTTGCTTGCCTCTGCCTTCCGGAGGCTTAGCACAGTTCCCTGCACACTGGTGCTCAGCGAACATTTTGCCAGATGACTGGAGGGCCAAGTGCCGCCTTTGAGACCACAGTCCAGGGCTTACTACTGGTACTAAGTCTATCGCCTACATGATTTCAGGCCCATTATTTCACCTCTCTGGGCTTCAGTCTCTCATCTGTAAAATGGGGATAATAAACGTAGCCTCTGTTCTGAGGATTCAGTGAGGTTATTGGTAGAAGCACAGTATATACTATAGTGAGTGCTCATTGACTCTTGGCCTCAGGATCTCCACTTGATCCCCCTCCCCAAACACAGAAAGCCTGCCTTTTCTACTAAGGCTCTCACTTCCTTGAAAGAAGAAAAGCCCAAGGGGAAACAAGTACCTCAGTCGTTCTCCCTTCCCCCTGAGGCTTAGCAGGAGAGTGGAGGTTAGACTGCGGGAAGGACTTTCTTTTAGAGCCAAGAGTGTCCAAATGCGAGTTAAAAAATAAACTTCTCAGATTCCCTTCCCTGCCCTTCATAGATATTAGTACAAAATTAGAGAGTATTGGAGGAGGGAACAATAGGGGATGTCTCTTTATTCCTGGACTCCTTGACATCCCAGAGTGACTTAGCTGGAAGAGGGCCAGGGTTGGGGGCCTAATGGGGTCATAACCTCCCTGTCTCTGGAATGCGGGAGTCCAAAGCCCCCAGGCCTTTCACTGACCTGAGATGGTGGGGGAGACATGGGGATCACAGGTGAGTGGGAGCAGGGAATCGGGGACTCCTTGTGATCTGGCAGTGACCCAGGAATCCAGTCGCCAGCTCACATTCCGTTTCCCTATTTCCAACACCCTCTGTGATCATGCATGCCCAAACTCCCAAGACTGCTGAGGCTGTTTGATTTTTAACAGGGAACCAGCCTGACTCAATGAAGGGAATCGGGGTTCCAGAGCCAGAGAAGTTTTGAGTTTCATTTCCACCACCCATTGGCTGAGTGAACATGAGTGAGTCACGTTAACCTCATCATGCTTCAGTCTCTTCTCTTTTAAAGCAGGGTTAGTAGAACCTCCTTCTGGAAGGTGCTGGGACGTGCAGAAGCAGCTGTGTGTGCACAGCGTGTGAGCGCGGTGCTGACTCGCAGCTGGCACCTCAGCAGCGCGCTAGCATCCCAGCTGGCCAGTGCTCAGTGTTTCTCTCCCTTGCTCTCACTTCTGCTCCACAGTCCCCATCCCCTCCAAAGCCAGCAGCCTTTCGGCCCTCTCACTGGCCAAAGACAGCTTGGTTGGCGGCATCACGAACCCCAGTGAGGTCTTCTGCTCCGTGCCCGGCCGGCTCTCTCTGCTCAGCTCGACGTCCAAGTACAAGGTGACAGTGGGGGAGGTCCAGCGGCGACTCTCACCTCCCGAGTGCCTCAATGCCTCTCTCCTGGGTGGTGTCCTTCGCAGGTAGGAAGGCCAGCCCACAGCTCCCTGCCCAGGGTCAAGGCTAAAACCTGTGGTCCTTTCAGACTTCCTCAGGGGTTTGGAGAGGGGACGGCCCCACCCCAGGACACACAGGGTCATCTCTACCTCAGTCTCCCAGGAGGATTATGTATGCTCTCTGGACAGGCCTATGTCCTTGGCAGCTCCCATGGGTCTGCAGGCTGGAGGGTCGGGAGTAGAGAAGAGCCTGGGTACCAAGAAGGGATGCAGGACTCAGCCACATTGGGCATGATGGAAAGGCTGGGTTAGGGGAAGGGACAGCCCCCACCCCACCCAGAAAAAGGATCCCCAGGACTTAAGGCCCATTCCCTGTGTCAGGTACAGGCCTCTCTGGTGTGTGTGTTCTGAGCAGGGAGCATGGGGTCCATAGTTTGTCTTCATAATTGGGCCTGTCTCTGCGTATGTCCTTGTGCCTGGGTAGGTATTTCTGCTTCAGGACTATGACTTTTGATGTATTTGACGATAGTGTTTGTGTGCATGCTTGCATGTGTGCTTGTATGTGTATGTGGTGTAGGGAGTGGACAGGAGTATATGTTTCCATGAGTGTGAGTTTCCTGTTACTTTCAGTGGGATGTGTTGGTCAGAGTATGTTCTACTCTGTGGGTGGTGTGAGTATATGCTTACCCTTGGGTGGGGCTTCCCAGGTGGTACAGTGGTAAAGAGTCCCCCTGCAAAGCAGGAGGGTTCAGTCCCTGGGTCAGGAAGACTCCCTGGAGTAGGAAATGGCAGCCCACTCCAGTATTCTTGCCTGGAAAATTCCATGGACAGAGGAGCCTGGTGGGCTACAGTGCATGGGGGTCGCAAAGTCGGACACGACTGAGTGACTGAGCACGCACCCTTGGGTAGGAGCTGCATTTGTGCAGGTGTGGGAATATCCCCTTATTCCTGGTGTCTGAGCATCCCAGAGTGGCTTGTATGAGTCCATGGGTGTCTGCACAAGTGTCCCTGGGCTCCTGGCTTGGTGTGGACATGTGTTTCTGTGTCCTGGACATCTGAGACTGTGTGTCTGTCTCTATTGGTGTGCACGTCTGTTCTTGGTCCTCAGTGCGTTTCATCTGTGTGTGTGTCTATGTGCCCTGGGCAGCTGTGTGTATGACAATGTCTCCCATGTATCTCTCTGTGTTTCCCATTTGTCTCTGGACCTGCTTGTCCCTGGGTAGCTGTGCTGATGTACACAGGTGGGAGAAAGAACCCTGAGATGCTGGTCCATCCTGCCCCACCCTGGGCTGTCTCTGCTATTGGGAGGATTAGGGAGAAATGAAGCGGTTCCTGGAGCTGGGTGTAGGGCCCCCTTTCCCATCATGGCTGCAAACCCAGTGAGATTAGGAAGAGATTGCGATCGGGCAGGTGGAGACCCCAGCGTGTCCCCAGGGCCAGGCCCAAGCCTCACAGGGTTGGTGGAGGCAGCAGGCCCTGTTGGCTTACTGAGCATCCATGATTCTCTCTTTATAGTGTGTGTCTCTCTCTGTGTGCACGCCCAGGGCCAAATCCAAGAATGGAGGCCGGTGCCTGCGCGAGCGGCTGGAGAAGATTGGGCTCAACCTGCCAGCTGGCCGTCGCAAGGCCGCCAACGTGACCCTGCTGACTTCGCTAGTGGAGGGTGAGGCCCGAGGGGCCACGAGCCACCACCCAATGTGACTGTGTGTGACCGTCTCGGATGCAGGAGGGCGTGTTTAGTCATATGTGTGTTCTCTGTGCCCCATATGTAAGGGGTGTGTGTGAAATATGCATGCAGTCTTTACGTGTATATGCAGCACACAGGTGCATGTGCTGGTACAGCAGAGTGTGTGTGTGTGTGTGTGTGTGTGTGTGTGTAAGGAAGAGTGGCCAGTGTGTGAATGTGGTAGAGATGAGGGGGTTAGAGTCCCCTTCCTGGAGGCTGGTGACTCTGAGCTCAATCATCTTGAGTTCTCAAGCTCAGCTCCCACCCCTGAGCTCAGAGGCCTTCCGAGAAGGGAGGGCAGTGGGGTTGCAACTGGAGCTGAGAGGGGAATCGGAAGAAGAGAGAAACATATATAGAAGCAGAATGGAGGCTAGCCCTGGCCAGACGTTGGAGGGTCCAGGCTGTGCTCCGGGCTCAGAGGTACACCTGGCTGTAGTGATGTCTCATCTCTGCCTTCCCTCCCCCTAGGAGAGGCCGTACACCTCGCCCGAGACTTTGGCTACGTCTGTGAGACCGAGTTCCCAGCCAAGGCAGCTGCCGAGTACCTGTGCCGACAACACGCTGACCCCGGGGAGCTGCATGGCCGCAAGAGCATGCTGCTGGCTGCCAAGTGAGTGAGGGTGCCGTGCACAGGCTGCCATGGGTACCCTACACGGGCACATATGGGTACAGGGCACAAACACAGGCTCCGAGCACGGGCACAGTGGGCACCACGTGTACCTGTGATGGACACACGGTGCGTGATCTACTGCACACACCTAGGCTCCATGCTGCATGTGACAGGGCACACGTGGACATGGGAGCATATCTGAGTTCTGTATGTCACACACACAGTGTCAGGACAGGCTTACACAGAAGCCCAGGTGTGGGTTCCATGCCCCCATGGCACCACCAGCTCGTCCCATCGAGGGTCTGAGGGTCTCTAGCCCTGCGCCCCATGCCTGAGCCTTGTCAATCAGCCCCTCTGCTCCTGTGACCTCCATCAGGGCACCCAGCCAGGCCCCTATGTTGACCCTACTTTGTCCTTACTTCACACCTGACCCCTCTACAAGTCTCACGGATGCCTCCCTCACCCCACCCACACGCCACTGCAACGCTGGTCTCTTAGTCTCACTCCTGGACATTTACCCCAGCGCCCCTCTGTTCCCCCAGCCTTCCTGCCCCGCACATGCACTACTCTCTACCCAAGAGCCTTCAAGGGCTCCCACTGTTACTGCATTGATTTTCAAACTAGGTGCTATTGGGATGTTGCAGGGCCTGTGTAATGAACTGATGTTTGATGAAGATTTAGTTTTAAGGAAGGGTTCCCTCGCGAGAAGAGACAGACAGGGCAGTTTGAAAACCACCATTCTGTAAAATCCAGACTCCTTTGAGGACCCCCATAATGTGGTCTGCACAAACTCCACCCACTCCGCCTGACCCTCTTGCTCTGTCCTGCCCTCCCATTCTTGGGCTTGCTCTTCCGCTTAGAATGACATTCAGGCCTTCCACCTAAGGCAGTTCTTCATATCACAACTCCATCCTCCCTTCTTCACAGTTCCCTCAAATGCGCTAGGCAGAAATGGACTCACAGACTCATGGGACTGCCATGACTCATGGGGCCTTTGAGACTGTTCATATTGGAGCTGGAGAAATGTGTCTAGGGCAGGACCCACCTCACTCATTAATCAGCTAACTCACCAAGCCCTTCCTGGGTCCCAGTCACGTCTAAGATGCTGACTGGGTTCCTTGGTGATGCAAAGGGAAGACACAAGTGGTTCTCCTGCCTGAGGCGGACGCAGGATGCATAGAGAAATGAATGATGGCTGCAGAATGGAGTTGGATTCAACTTCCAGCCTAGTCACTTGGACAGGTCATCTAATCGTCAGAAACTTAACGAGTTTCCTCTTCCATGTGACAGGGATAACAATACAGATTTGTTGTGAGATTAAGTGAGCTGATATAGACAGTGTGCTTGGCATAGAATCCAGGCCTCAATTCATATTCACTGCTATTATTTCAGTTATTTAAGGCAGATTCTGGATTGTTCCCCCAATAATTTCATAAACAAAGCTCTTGAAGCATTGGCTGTTTTGGGTGCAGGTGTGGATAGGAGAGAGAATCAAGGAAAGTGTCCTACACAAGGCAGGAGTTGAGCTGGACTTGGAATGTGGGCAGAATATCCACAGGAAAAGAAATTGTAGGGTATTGGCATGTGCTGTTTATTAGCTGTGATATTGGGCAAGTCAGTTACCATCTCTGAACCTTCATTTAATTTTCTGTAACATGGGTATGATCATCATTTGTAGACTGTTGGGTCAGCAATCATATATATGATATCCAGCTGAACTCAGACCTCTGTCTCTAACCTCTGACCCTCCTTCCCCCACCAGGCAGATCTGTAAGGAGTTTGCAGACTTGATGGCGCAGGACCGTTCACCGCTGGGCAACACTCGCCCAGCGCTCATCCTGGAGCCGGGAGTGCAGAGCTGTCTGACACACTTCAGCCTCATCACGCATGGTTTCGGCGGGCCCGCCATCTGTGCTGCCCTCACTGCCTTCCAGAACTACTTACTGGAGTCACTCAAGGGGCTGGACAAGATGTTTCTAAGCAGTGCGGGCAGTGGGCACAGTGACACCAAGGTGTCAGAGAAGGATGCCAAACATCGGAAGTAACCGCTTGCCCCGCCCCATCCCTAAGGGGCTCCCAAGATCTGAAATGAGGTCTTTCCTCCTGGGGGTGGGCCTGAAAGCATTCAAAGGTGGGGCTGGAGTCAGACCAGAGAAAGAACATTCCTCCAGAAGCCCATGAGTTAGGGGTCTGGGCTGGAGAAGGGGAAGTGGCCTCTTGTGCTGTTGGTAAGTTAAGCGCCCAGGTGCTTGCCTCCTGTGTGCAATCTTCTGCCCCTTGACTGCTGAGAAGGGCTTGAAGAGGAGGTTGGCACAGAAAAGCCTGGTTCTTGGGGCCAGTGCTGCCCATGAGGGTGCCTGGGCAGTGATGGGTGCCCCCAGGGGCCAAGGCCTTGCTGTTTTTACTGAGACCAGGAGAGAAATGAACAAACCAGAGGTGCTGCTGAGGAGCTGGTGTGCTTCACCTCAGTCTCCTACCCCCAGAAAAGGGGTGCTGGCAGAAGGCCCCAGTGGATTCTTTGCATTGCTGCCACTCTTCTAAAGAAGTGGGCAGGAGGGCCCCTCAAGGAACAGGGAAGATAAAGCACAAATTGGATAACTTGAATCCAGGCTGCACTTCAGTCCTGTTGCTGTCTGTCCTATTTATTTATCATTACAGTTTAAAAACGTCCAGTGCAGCTTATTCATACCAGTGAGCCGAGTACTCTTGTTTCATTGTCTTCTGCTCACACACCAAGATGTGCAGCTACGCTAGGATGGAGAGGCTGTTTTTGCTCGCAAAGGGCTATGGGTGGGCCGGGAGGGAAGAAGGATGTCAGGGACTCTGAGGTTGTGGCTGAGATTTTGTATTTACGGTTGTTTCTCTTGACCCTGCAGTCAGTGTACCTCCCCAACTCTCAGACTGCTTTCTCATTCTCTTAATAAAACCTTTCACTGGATATGAAACCCTCCCTGTCTTTCTTCAGTCCAGGCCTGGATTTGCCTCCCCAGATGGCAAGGTCACAGGGGAGAGACAGGGCCTGGGAACTGGGGGAAGGGGGTGAAGTGTATAAGGGGGAAATCTTGGAGGGGGCTGCGGGCACCACTGGGTGAGGGGATGCAGATGGTGTGTCTGTCTGGCTTGTCAATGTGGCTATTAGTTCTGTGTGTGTGTGAGATAGAAGTGAATCCTGTGTGTGTGTGTGTGGGGTGGGGCGGGCGGCGGTATGTTGTGACTTACTGAGCCTGTGGGTGAAGGTGTCAGTCTGGCTGTTAGGTCTATGTGATGTGTTCCTATGATCGTTGGTGGTGGGTCTAAACATGTGTCAGTGTGAATGCTGATGACTGTCTATCTGGCCCGTTCAAGTCTAGCTTCTTTTTCTTCTTGAGGATTTCCATTTTTCTTGCCTGCACCTTCAGTCTCTCTGTCCCTACTAGATCATTCCCTAAAGGACACATTCTAGGATCTCATACCTTACCAAACATAAATCCTTTCCTTTTAAAGAGTTCTTAAAAAGATTATGACACCCTCCTTCCACTTCCCCACCCCTAATTCACTCCTGAACCCACTTTACTCTGGCTTCTACCACTACCAGCCTATGGAAATCCACTCAGCAAGGTCATCAGTGGCCACAAGTCCAAAGTCCCCTCTTCTGGACTTGGCAGCATTTGATATGGGTGACTACTTGCTCTCTTCTGAAACACTCCCTACTCATGTCCACAATGGAGTACTTGACTCAAGTACTCAGATCTTGACCTGGCCACCTTCCTGACCTCAGTAAATGGTGCCACCCTCTATACCCAGTTCCTCAAGCAGAAACTAGGAAGTTGTATTTGATTTTTCCCTATACCCTATCCACCACAAAGTCCATCCAGATAGAAGAATCTCCTCTGCTACCACCCTGGTCCTAGGGACTATTACAGTAGTCTTCCAACTGGTCTGTTTCCACTGGTGCACCACACTGAAGCCCTGCCAGCAATCGAGACACTGCCTGCTTCTTCAGCCACATGTTAAACTACTCTCTCCTCTTCCTTTGCTCCAGCCACACTGGCTCCCTTTCAGCTCCTCAGATCACCACGTTTACGTCTCAGGGCCACTGCACTTGCCTCTCTCTGCCTGGAATTCTCATCCCCCCGTTCCTTATAGGTGTGCTGTCAGAGACAGATGGTCAGGGGTTTCACAGAAATGAAAGGTTTGGGAATCATCTCCCAGGGGAAAGGTCCAAAGATGTGATTGCTTCTCCCAAGAAGTTTCCCTGCCTCAACCTACACATATGAAAGGATGGGAGGAAAGGCTGGAAGTATGTTCCGCTTTAATGAAAGACCTGGACCTGGCAAGGGACGTTCTACTACTAAAATTATTTTAGACTACAGGAAGTTGAGGGGATTAAATGAAGTAAGACATATGGCACTGAGACTATTTCAGCACCCCCTTCCATTTCTTAGGGGTTCCTTGTCAGCTTCCTCAACCTCTTCACTAGTCAGAGCTAAGCTTCCCTACCCTGAGGCAAAACAGCTGCTCTCTTCTGCAACCTATCCCCTCTCACCCCAAGCATGGGAAGGAATAAACTGTTTCCAGTGTATTAATCACCTGAAAGCAGATGAGAACCAACTGGGAGGCCATTCTGAGTGGTGTTTGGCCAGAAGTGGTAAAGCACCGGTGCACTCCCAGTGTTTTTCAACTTCAGAAAATCGATTAAGGACAAAGCTGGCATTAAAAAAAAAAATCTAGTAGAGATAACAGATTAGAAAATATCAGGGTGCACTGCACCACAACCCAATCATACATATATACATATCTGTAAGAAAGATTTCCGGAAGCAATGTTTACCTTTTATACAGTTGGTATGAAGTAAAAAACATGCTGAGGCTGTATCAATTCAATGGGTCATGGGCTTTATGAGGTGTAGAAGGAAAGGAAATTGAGGCGCTAGGTGGGAGAGGATTATGAAATGCTTAGCATGTCAAACCCAAGTTGGGTTTGACATTTTCAAAGTCATTCAGTCATGTCTGACTGTTTGCGACCCCGTGGACTATACAGTCCATGGAATTCTCCAGGCCAGAATATTGGAGTGGGTAGCCGTTCCCTTCTCCAGGGGACCTTCCTCACCCAGGGATCGAACCCAAGTCTCCCACATTGCAGGCGGATTCTATACCAGCTGAACCACAAGGGAAGCCCAAGAATACTGGAGCAGGTAGCCTACCCCTTCTCCAGCAGATCTTCCTGACCCGGGGTCTCCTGCATTGCAGGCAGATTCTTTACCAGCTGAGCTATGAGGGAATATAAATAGAATAAAGTTGTTTTGTTCTATAAGCAATGGAAACCATCAGAAAGTGTTAAGTGATGAGAGGAATGGATGATCCAGTTTTTAGAGTACAGAGAAAAAACTGGAGAGGGAGGAGATTTAAAGTAGAGAGAAGCTAGGAAGCTGTTAAAGTAGTCTGAGAAAGGGAGTTAGGCCTAGCGGTTAGGATTTCGGGCTTTCCCTGCTGTAGCCCAGGTTCAATCCTTGGTCAGGGAACTGAGATACTGGAGATGGAGAGTTTCATTAAAAGATTTAGGAAGTCAAATGCGAGAACTTGGTAACTCTGTGAAGGCAGGAAATAAAGAGGCAACAAAAATGATGCCCAGCTAGATGCAATGAGGTATGCTGGATCATATCCTAGAATAGAAAAAAACATTAGTGGAAAAACTGGTGAAATCTGAATAAAGGCTGGAGCTTAGTTAACACTCATGTGCCAACCAATGTTTGTTAGTTTTACAAATGTATTGTGGCTAACGTGTTGCACTAGGGAAAACCAGGCGAGGAGTATAAGGATACTATGCATTATCTTTGCAACTTTTCTATAAAACTAAATTTATTCCAAAATAAGTTTATCAAAGATAAATGATGCATAGTTTTCTGGCTTGGGCACTTGGGAGCCAGGAACTGGTGGTAAGGCTCGGCTTTAGACGTGCTGAGTTTGATGTCCTGTGACTAGAGGGTGAGATACCTAGGATTAAGTGTATATCGAGCTTAAGAAAGAGATCTGGATCAGAGAAAACAGACTGGAGGTCAGGGTGGCCTGATGGCCTTCCCTATGAGATTGCCTTGCGGACACATATTCAAAGGCAGAGAACGATTTCATTCTTAGTGAGGCCTGGATGCAGGATAACAAGTTTACTAGTGATCCTAGACTTACTGGGACTTCCCAGGTGGCACTAGTGGTAAAGGACCCGCCTACCAATGCAGGAGACGTAAGAGACGCAGGTTCGATCTTTGGGTCGGGAAGATCCCCTGGAGAAGGAAAAGGCACCCCACTCCAGTATTCTGGCCTGGAGAAGTCCATAGAGTTGCAAAGAGTCGGACACGACTCAAGTGACTTAGCACGCATGCATATGTTTATAGAGCACTTACCACATGCCAGGCCCTGTTCCAAATGCTTTACATTAGCACATGGAATCATCATACAATTCTATTTTACAGATAGGAAAACCATGAAGCAGGACTGCTTACACTTTAGTAGTGGCACTCAACTGGGGCAAGCATCAGAATCACCCGTGGAGCTTTCAAATAGACGTCTTAGAGAGTCAGGAAGCTAGCCAAAAGCTCACACCTATGCATAGCGATGGTGGTCTTGAACTAATGAGGAACTAGGCATGGTCATGTGAATCATCTCTTTCTCCCACTTATTCAGTGATTAGCTTGCTTCTTACGGTGGTACAAAGCATTTACCACCGGTGTACTAAAAAGTATATGGCATTCAAATCTGATAGTAATTCAATACTGTAAACACAAATGTGCTATCTATAGGGAGTAACTTAGACAGATGATATATTTCACCTCAGATAAACAAAAAACCTACTGTATGTGGTATTAAGAGCAGCACAGAATGGGATAAAGTTGGGCTTATCTTAGTCTAGGACCAAATGGTGCTCAAAGTATGGTTCCCAGACCAGCAGCATCACATCGATCAGAAATATCAGAAATGTAAAATCTCAGGCCACCCCCTCAAACTACTGGAGTAGGACCCAGCAAGCTGTGTCTGTAAGGAAGTTGAGATGCATGCTGTAGTTTGAGGATCACTGCTCCAAAGAAGCTTCAAATGGGCGGTTCTCTATTGTGACTAAGGATTAGAAGCTTTAAAAAATATTCCTAGTCTAGGCCCCAAACTTGTTAGAATCTGGGAGTGAGTGCAGCTAATCAAGTAGATTAAAAAAGAAAACCCTCCAGGTGATTCTGATACATACATCTGGTTAAGAACTACTGTTTTAGTGGCACCAATCGAAAAATATCTACATTACTCATTACCAAAAAACTAGGTTAGAAAGTAAAATAGATACCTGGTTAACCACTTAAGAGTACACCAATTTCATGCAATATTATGCAACTGTCAGTAAGAGTAAGGTAGCTATGTACTGATATAAAAACCATCTCCAATAGTGTTCAAGGAAAAAAGCAATACGCAGAACATTTTAAAATATTTTTTAAAAGGGACATGTGCATGCATATATTTTATAAAAGAAAAATATATCTCTAAAGGTTAGATAAGAAATTAGTAGCTGAAGCTTCCTCTGGGAAGGGAAGAAGGTGAATAAATTATAGGGATGGAAGAAACATTTTCACTGTATTTTCATCCTGTTTGCATTTTTTCTACATGTATGTATTATCTATTCAAATTAATTAATTAAAACATGTTTAAGCTTAGGGGCAATAAAGAACCACTGCTTTAGAGGGATGAGACTTTAGCAAGCAAACTGTCAGCTGCTGAAGGACAATCAGAGCATCAATGAAGGAAAGGGGCAGGAGGAAAGACAATCCTCGCAGAAAGTCCAATGCAGGTAATGCTCCCTCCACCCCCTTCCTGAGGCGATGTTAGGTAAACTCAGACTCAACCCAGAGGGCTCAATCGATCCACAGTCAGCTTTATTCTGAATTAACCATGTGTGGAGAGCACACATCAAAAGAGTAGAAAAAAATAGAGGAGCTCATCAAAAAAAGTTCCCTGGCAAGTGGGAGGGAGGGCATGACGTTAGGAGCCCTGTTTAGGGAAGGAAATGTTGTCCAGGTCATGGATGCCATTTCTGTCAATGATTCGAACACTGAAGGTTGGCAGATTCAGGATGAAGCGTTTCTGGAGCTGCAGAGAAACATGAAGGAAATCAGTCAACAAATTTTTATTGAGAACTGTGGTCCAGGCTCTGGTCGAGGCACTGGACATATAAGCAGATAGTGATTTTTGCGTTGGGGGCGCTTGGTACCCTACTGAGGACAGCTGGTACTAAGATACTGAGAAAAGCCCAAACCGCAGCTGGCGGCTGACTGGAAGGTAGTGAGCAGGAGCTTGACTCTGATCAGTCAGCTGCTGAAGAACGAGACAATCTAATGTTCTATTCCTCACAATCTGCCACCAATCAGGCCTGGTAAACACAGACTTCTCTTTCAAAACATCTCAAGGCAAGAAGCCAACTAAGGAGCTACTGCCCTAGGAAAAGCTCTGGACCAAAGCCATGTACTCCTAGGTCCAACAGTGTGCTCCAGCTACCCACCCACATTATAAGGACCAGGTGTATGTGAGTGTGTCTGTGTGTAGAGCTGGAGGCTGGTGGCAAGGATGGTCTCAGAACTGCTCTTGGAACAACCCCTACTTCTATCTTCTTCAATCTAAGCTGAACTGTCACTGAAGGAACCTCTCTGGACTCTAGTGTGACTGTCTGCTTGAGAGGCTGTTCTAAAGGACCTGTGATCTGTGCACACAAAACCAGACAGCCCCATCAACCTGGCTAGAGATCACTGAAGAGCGCAGCTGGAGGAAACCTTCGCCTCTGTGGGTGACTCCTCCTGGACAGTTCACTTAATCTCTGGATAGAAGGCACAAAGCTGTACCTGCTCCCTTAGGGACATATCCTGAAAATGTGCCCCTCCCCTGGCCCAAGCCCTCCTTCCCTTGATGCTTCCCATCTCCCTTACAGATGAGGGCTAGGCAGCAACCACCACTTCCATTTCCATAGTCCTCCCTGGCTGATGACTCCTATGTCCAGAAAAAAGTTCCAAGATCAAGAAAAGGTGATAATAATAAGGAAATGTGGAGGATCCATGGGGAATGAAGTCTCAAAGCATTCCACATTCCAATGGCTTCTTCCTGGCAGACCCTTGCAACACTTAGAGCTGCTGGACTAACATGGCCTCCTGGTTGAATTTTTAAGAAAAGCACATGAGTTTATTCTCAGTTTCTGCTTTGGAAAGGAGATTTACAAACAAGAAGAAGAAGGGGCCCTGTGGACTGAAAATGACAGGCTTGTGTAAGAGGCAAACTGACATTACTGATGCTACCAGCTGCTCTCAACCTCCTACTCTCTTCTCACTAGAGTACAAATTCAAGTTCATCCTTAGGCTATAGGAACAACAAAAGAATTAAAAAGCCTAAAGGAGCCGCTTTCTTTTCCTGCTCATCCTCCTTTCACACCAGAGCCTCAGACTCCTCGCAGAAGTATTAGAAGGGGAAGGGCCCATGTTCCTGGCCTCATAAACTAAAGGCTACTCTCTCCATCTGCCCAAAGCCTGCTCGTTACCTTCTATGGCCTCCTGAATTCCCAGGGGTGGCTTTCCCTCCCAGACTCACGTACTGTTAAGAAAGCAGACTTTAGGGCAACCCCAGGTAGCACAAAAATGGAGCAGGTATAAAACCCAGCACAGGAGTTCTTAAAGTACGGCCCCCAGTTACCACCTGCGGCAAGATCACCTGGGACTGCGGGCCAAGACAGTCTCAAGAGCTACACCAGGACAACTAATTCAGAATGAAGATGAGGTGGAAAGCATGAATGTGCCTTTTTAAAAAAACCAGGTTCCCCAGATAATTCTTACACATGCTAAAATGTGAGAATCACTAGTCTGGAAGAACCAAAAATAAAAGTAATTAGATTGTAGAATTGACATTGATGAGATGGTGACCCAGGAGAGAAAAAAAAAAAACAGCTTGTTATGCATCAAACTGTATCCCTGATAGGAACTTCACATATGGTTAGTGGATATTATACTTTCCGGCAAGGATCAGAAAAAAATGCAACTGGGGAAGGGAAACAATATTGGCCAACAGAGAAACAAAACATTCCTTTCAGGATCCCATGAAAGCTACTCACCTCCTCCAGACATTTCCTAAGAAGCTCCACTGCCTTCTCACGCGAGATAGCTGAAAGAGAACACGGAAGTCAGGTACTCAAGGCGCTGACACTAAGTAAAACTCTGCCACAACTCTGAGCTGAGCTTCTAACTTTCTCAGGTCAACATGACACACAAACAGATACGGCAAAAAAAAAAAAAAAAGCCAAGGCTTCTGATGTACCACAAACTTTCTCTATATGCAGTTGAGTGTCCCAGGCCCAGCGCTCAGGCAGCCACAAGCCATTGCAAATTGATTTGCTACAGAGAAGGGTAAGCGTGACGGAATCTGCCTCCCATGGCCAGTGCTTGCCTCCAGAGAAGTCCAGTGGCCTGCCAGTTCTTTATAGCCCATCCCCCAACTCCCAACAACCCCCAGCCTTCCTTTAGACCAGGGCTTAAATCAGCTCCATCTGCCCTGGCCAGCTGCAAATCAGGGAAAGGGAGGACAGGGCCAGTGTGTTAGCCTCACTTTGCCAGCTGGGCCCCAGTTTAACAATAGAAACAGAATTCATAGGATGGGGCTGAGTCTCTCGTAAAACAGGAGCCAAAGGAACTGTCCACAGGCATGGCAAACTGGGATGACATATGATGCAGTTTGGCTTCAGGGGTGGCTGGTGGTTATTTCAGTGGGCAAATCACTGTATTACTGACAGATGCCAAATCAAGCAATGGTCACTAGGAGGCCAGGCTAATCTTTTCAGGATGTGGCCTGGAGCCCCGGCATGGCTGAGTTGAGTGAGAGGGCAGCACCATGAAAAGAAAGAACTAGCTAGATTCTTCCTACACTAATAGGGAAGAGTGGAATGTAAGGCGAAAACTGGTTATCTGTGTTATCCCAAGTGCCTATTGCTCACAATGGCTGAAGTGAGGTTGGGGTCAGAAAGTAGAACTTAACGCAGAAGCACCCCTGTGTCTAGAGGTTTGCCAAGTGAACGGTTCATGGACAAGTATACAGCCAGCTTTCTCATATAGGAGAGGGCAGCTATTATCTTCCCTGGTGGCTCAGAGGTTAAAGCATCTGCCTCCAATGTGGGAGACCTGGGTTTGATCCCTGGGTCAGGAAGATCCCCTGGAGAAGGAAATGGTAACCCACTCCAGTATTCTTGCCTGGAGAATCCCATGGACAGAGAAGCCTGGTAGGCTACAGTCCACGGGGTTGTAAAGAGTCAGACACGACTGAGCAACTTCACTTACTTACTTAACGATCTACAGAAAAAAGCTTCCTGAGGGCACCTTCCTTGGCCACCCAACTCCCAGGGGTTGTACATAAAGCCAGGAAGCAGCTGAGGACAGGGCTTTGCTACTGTTCCCAGCTTAGAGAGCTGAAACTTACTTGGCGTGTAATATCGGTCCAGGATACTGAGAGTCAGGAAGGCACCGTAGCCGTGGGCTGCGAAAGGGGCTTTTGCCAAGGCTGCCAGGTAGTCCATGTAGTAGAGTGCTGGACCCTCGTGCTCATCGTAGCCGGCCAGGAGGAGGTTGACATGATACGGGGTCTGCAAAGGAAAGACACTGAAGTGACAGTCAAAGCAGTAACACCAACATCTCTCATGGAAACAGGAACATTCCAACTGCTGATAAATAACAGCAGCAGCTGAGTAAATGATGATGAAAGAAAAGATTCAGAGAAATCTAAAGGACCCAGAGTGTGGTCAGAGGTAAAGGGAGGTCAGCTTGTTTTCTCTGAACAGAAGACCATTTGGACCACTTTGAGGTATTTGGAAAAGTTGCATCTTAAAGCTCATGGACCAAAATCTGTTATAAAAGCATTTCAAAGGCAAAGCATGGGTGTTCTTGTGTTGTTCCTAACAGCTGAAACCAAAACACACTATTCTGAGAGTGTCAGGCCACAGGCTAAAGAAAGCTATAGCACCAACCACATCATCCAAAATAAAAAGGCTCAGTATGGGCATCTGGACCACAATCTCAAATAGTGAACTGTATGTCTCACTATTAAGAAACTACGTCTTGGGCTACATTTAATAAATCCTGGACAGGGTGTGAAGGAAAGGCCGACGTTGCTGGAATGTAAACTGGTGCAGCCACTATAGAAAACATTATGGGAATTCCTTTAAAAACTAAAAACAGAGCTACCATACGATCCTTCTATTCTACTCCTGGGTATATGTCCAAGAAAAAACAAAAACTCTAAATACATGCACCCCAATGTTCATAGCAGCACTATTTACAGTAGCCAAGACATGCAAACAACCCAAGTGCCCATCAACAGACGACTGGCTTAAGAAGCTGTGG
The DNA here is from genome assembly GCF_055505025.1 of Bos grunniens. Lineage (NCBI taxonomy): Eukaryota > Metazoa > Chordata > Mammalia > Artiodactyla > Bovidae > Bos > Bos grunniens. The sequence goes on from NC_141167.1 coordinate 11,227,663, forward strand.
TACATATATACAAGGGAATATCATTCAGCCATAGAAAGAATGGCTTATTGCCATTTGCAGCAACATGGATGCACCTAGATACTATTATACGTAGTGAAGTAAGTCAGAGAAAAGCAACATTATGTGATATCACTTATATGTGAAATCCAGAAATAATACAAGTGAATCTACACACAAAACAGCAACTAACTCAAGGACATAGCCCATGGGATTAACAGTGACAAACTACTATACATAAAATAGATAAGTAACAGGATTTACTATATAGCATAGGGAACCATATTCCAAATCTTATAATAACTTATGATGGAAAATAATCTGAAAAAACTATATATAAAAAACTGAATCATTCTGCTGTATGTCTGGAATTAATACAATACTGTGTATCAACTATAAAAAAAGAATAAAAAAGAGAAAGAAACAAGTCTTGGGGTAGGGAAGCATAGAAGGTCTCAAATATTTAAATCAAATCACTGAACTTGTTTTTGCCGCGCCACACAGCTTGCAGGATCTTAGCTCCCTGATCAGGGACTGAGCCCTACACCCTAAGCAGTGAAAGGGCCAAGTCCTAACCACTGGACAACCAGGGAATCCCCAAGTCATTACACTTTTAATGCAGACAGTAATAATGCAAGTTCACAAGTTCAAAGAAATGTGGTAACTCTAGAAGAACTGTAGATTTAGGTGAAATGCTAATTATTTTTCTAATATAACAAGGCTGTGCTAAGATAACTAAGAGGTAATTTTTATCAACGAGACAAAAGTAATTATAATAACCTATTTTATAGGTATCCTTTTTTTGTATTACCTGCAAGTGTAACGAGCAAGTTTCTACAGAGAACCCTGCCTTGTTCTTCATCTCTAAATGGATGATTATTTTTCTACACCAGGTGGGCCATTTACCATGTTAGATTCAGACTGTCTGTGTCCCCAGGCACCAGTGGTGTGACTTCCATGAAAAATGACTTCCTTTTTCTCTGCACAGTATGTTTTCCCTCTTGCCCTTGCCTCAGTGGACAGTGAGCAGGCCTTGCCACTGTTAGGTGCCCATTCCTAAACTTACAAATTCAATCAAAGGGACATTATGGGGCATAAAGTAATTACAGCTAATGGTCTTAAAAGTGATGTTTTGTATTCTTTGAACACTGATCAGCATGGGCACTTGGCAGCTTGAAGAAACATTCTAACTCATGTTAGAAGATACACATGAAAACATTATATACTTACTTGGAATTCCAAGCCAGCTGTGCTAAGTAGAATTTCCCAAAGATTATAGAGTAGCTCTAATCTGCAAACAAGTTTCTGCCTTGGGGATAAAATGGTGAATAGTCTCAGAAGAGTAAGAAATAACCAGTAATAGTTAAGTCTTTTGAGAAAATAATTAACTGCTTACTACATTTCCCAGTAAGTAGCATGCTAACCTCTGCCAGGAGTCTCTGGAATTCTTTGCCACATTCTTTGACTACATTCTTAATAAGTCTGACCTTAAGCAAGACACTTAACCTCTAAGAACATACTTCCTTATGTGTAAAACTAGGTTAATTAATCCTTCCCCTTTCTATTTTCTAGGAAATACGGTGAGAAAAAAATAATAGAGGTGAGACATCCCGAACTCTGGGAGAAAAAAATGTGACCTAAATTCTTAGTATATTAGCTATATCCCAGTCTCCTTTTTGATAACTTACCACTTTAAACAACAACAACAAAACTGTTTGAATTACCTAAAAATAAAAAATAAATATAACAGTATTTTTAAAAAACTATGGCAACACTAACGCAACATCAGGGAGACAAAGAATCCCATGGTGTTTTTACAGCTAAAATTAGAAAAGCAAAAAAGAGGGACTTTCCTGGTAGTCCAGTGGTTAAGAATCCACCTTCCAATGCAGGGGACGAAGGTTCAATCCCTGGTCAGAGAACTATATCCCACATGCCACAGGGCAACTACTGAGCCCACTCACCACAACGAAGACCCCACGTGCCACGACTAAGACCCAATGCAGCCAAATAAATAAATTAAGACGAAAAGCAAAAAAAGAGAGAAATATAGCAAGGAGATCCGAACTGGTCTCCTTCCCCAAGAGATTTAATAATATAGTTACTTACCTATCACAAAATAAGCTCATCTTTCTGCTAAGAGGATAACAAACCCTCTCCACATACTAGAGGACACTCCTTTTACAGCTATTTTATCCAGTTGTATATTAAGAATCCACCCAGATATCTAGAGAGACCCAACCAGCAGAAACCATATATGCTCACTCCAATGAGGATCTTGCCCACACTGAGATTAAACTGTGTTTAAAACAATTACTGTGATCTGTAAAAGCCACCACAAAATTTTTATGTGAAGATGTCAAGAGAATTCCAGAAACAAACTGTATTGCTTAGTTGGTCTATATAATATCATTTATTTATGCTCAAGCATCTGACACACATGCTCATCAAAGTTGGTATTCAGAAGCTATAACACGTGGTATAGAAGATAACTCACAAATTATTGTGTGACTCTGAATTACCAACTTTTGCATGTGTGAGATGCTTAAGCATAAATAAATGGTGTTATCTAGACTAATTAAATCATTACATCTGTGTAACAACTTGCAGTTTCTGAAATTCTTCTGACAATGCTTCATCAAAGATTTCTGGCTCACACGAGTTTTTGCTTTTTATTTTTAATTTCAAATAAGGTCTTATATACTGCTACTCCCTTACTCCTCTAAGAATCATGGCATTCAAAGAGACAAAGCCATACTGATGGGTTTCTTGATTCTTACATTTTCTCATATTCTTGATGCAACAGTGTTTTCCTGGAATAAGACAAATTCCAAGCCGTTCAATTTTGTGAAATTCCTACAGCATATCCATGTGTGACTGTGGTGTGTTTACGGAAATACACAGTAGGTGTAAGACACAACCCACCCATTCAAATATTTATACCAATTACAAACTCCACGAAGGCAGGACTCTATCTGGCTTGTTCAATGATGTATAAGCATATAATATATATTCAATAAGTATTTGCTGAGTGAATAACAATCTTACCAAAAAGCCTTATATATTTTTCCATACATATGTGACTAATGCCTAGAATCACAAGAAGAAAGATTAAGAAAATCTCTAAACAAATGTCAGAAAGTGATAGGTCCTACTTCTGAGAACTGGCTCAAGTTTAAGCTGACTGCCCGTAGCGCTATAATTACACATATACTGCTATTTTTTCCCTAGGTTCCTGGGTCCTTCTCTTTCTACTTTCCTTTAGACACAGGTTGCTAAGTAAAGAAAAAATTATACTATAGGCATTTAAAATTAAATGAAGGGGAGAACAATAGCTTAAATAAATATCTCATGTCAGGAAGAAACAGCTGGGTTACACTACAGAGTTAGGCCTGAGTTTGAAATCCAGCTTTATTATTAGACATGTGGCTTTAGAAAAGTAAGTAACCTAATGTCTCTGAAAGTGTCTTCATTGCAAACATGGGATACCTACTACAAAAAGACTGCAGTGAACATTCAAAGAAATAATGCATGCAAAATAAGCACAGTGCCCGAAACCTAGTAAAGGCTCAATAAATGCTAAAATAATCACTAGGGAAACATAATCACTTATGAAGTTGTTCACAGTGTCCATGGAAAAACAAGGCAAGCACTCAAGAGAAGACCATCCACTCCTGGCAAATGAGATACAAGATAAATTCCTCACATAGTCAAATATACCCTAAATAGCCAAAACAATCTTGACAAAGAAGAGTGCAGCTGGAGGAGTCACACTGACTTAGGACTATATTACAAAGCTACAGTAATCACAACAGTATGGTACTGACACAAGAACAGACACACAAATTGACGGAACAGAAGAGAAAGCCCAGAAATAAACCAATGCGCATATGGTCAACTAACCTATGACAAAGGAGGCAAGAATATACAATGGAGAAAAGACAGTCGTTTCAATAAGCAGTGCTGGGAAAACTGGACAGCTACATGTAAAAGAATGAAATCAGAACATTCTCCAACACCATATACAAAAATAAACTCAAAATAGATTACAGAGCTAAATGTAAGACCCAGGACATTCTGACATAACTTGTATTCTGACATAACTTTTTGGATCCATCTTCTAGAGTAAAGGAAACAAAAACTAAAATAAACAAATGGGACCTAATTAAACTTAAAAGCTTCTGGACAGCAAAGGAAACCATAAACAAAATGAAGAGAGTCTGTGGAATGGGAGAAAATATTTGCAGAAGATGTAACCAGGGGGCTACACGCTGGCTCAGTGGTAAAGAATCCATTTGCCAATGCAGAAGACATGAGTTTGGTCCCTGGTCCAGGGAGATCCCACATGCTGCGGAGCAGCTAAGTCCATGCGCCACAACTACTGAGTCTGTGCTCTGGAGCCTGGGAGCCACAAATACTGAAGCCCACACACCCCAGAGGCCGTGCTCCACGGGAGAAGCCACCGCAATGAGAAGCCCACGCGCCAAAACAAGAGAAAGCCCGCACACAGCCACAAAGACCCAGCACAGCCCAAAATAAATAAATGCACAGAATTTTTTTAAAAAGAAGGTGCAACCAACAGGGGATTAATTTCCAAAATATACAAACAGCTCATACAACTCAACAAAAAATGGGCAGATCTAGACATTTCTCCAAAGCCGTACAGGTGGCTAAAAAGCACATGAAAAAATGCTCAACATCACTAATTATTAGAGAAATGCAAATCAAAACTACAATAAGGTACCACCTCATACCAGTTTGAATGGCCATCATTTAAAAACCTATAAATAGGGACTTCCTTGGCAGTCCAGTGGTTAAGACTCTCTCTGTTCTTCCAATGCAGGGGGCATGGGTTTAATCCCTGGCCAAGGAACTAAGAGCCCACATGCTGTGCTGCAGGATCAAAATAAAAGGAAAAGGAATCCTCCCACACTACTGGTGGGAATGTAAATTGGTGCAGTGACTATGGAGAACAGTATGAAGGGTCCATAAAAAACTAAAAACAGAGCTACCACATGATCCAGCAACCCCACTCCTGGGCATATAGTCGAATAAAGCTCTAACTTGAAAAGACACATGCACCCCAAAGATCATAGCAGGTCTGTTTACAATAGCCAAATATAGAAGCAAACTGAATGTCCATCAACAAATGAATGGATAAAGAAGATGTGGCACATGTATATACACACACATAATTAATAACTAATCAGTCATAAAAAAAGAAAGAAATAATGCCATTTGCAGCAATATGGATAGACCCAGAGATTATCATACTAAGTGAAGTCAGTCAGACAGAAAATGACAAGTATCACGTATATGGGGACTCTAAAAAAAAATGCAAATGAGCTTACTTACAAAACTGAAACAGATTCACAGACATGTAAAAGAAAGTTTTGGTTACCAAAAAGGAAGGGGGGAGGATATATTTGGAATTTGGGATTAACAGATATAGACCATTAAATGTAAAATAGATACACAGCAAAGACTACTGTACAGCACAGGAAACTATATCCAGTATCTTATAGTAACCTATAGTGGAAAAGAGTCTGAAAAGAATATATATATACACATATAACTGATTCACTCTGCTATACACCTGAAACACTATAAATGAACTATACCTTAGTAATTTTTTTTAATTTTTAAAGGAAAATAAAAATTTAAAGGAAAAGAAATAAATACCCCATGTACATCTTCCTAAAGGGATATGGTGGGCTATTTATAAAAGTGCCCAGCACACTGCCTGACACATGGTAGAAATGTATGATGGCTTCCTCCTCTCTCCCTCTGGGACTCTTGGCAGTAGCCCTAAGGTGATAGTATTCATTGTCACAAACATTCACAAGCATCAACACTTGGAGCATATCTGCTTCACAGTACACACACCCTAACCTATCTTGAAATTGATACAGGCATAGAGACATTTTTCTGGCAGTCTGAAAAAACAAAAACAACAACCCCTACATCCAGATTTGGAGAGAGAGAAAATTACCACTTATTAAGTACCTTCATACTATTTCTACCCTTACAGATATGTCCATTCTGAGTGGTAAGCCTCACTTTCTGTCTACCTTTTCATCAGTTCCTGTCTTTCCCATGATGAGTATTACATGTGAGAATTTGCCAATTATCCTGAAGAAATGGGAACACTAATCAATAATGATAAAACTGCCAAGAATCCTCTGTCTTTAACAAGGTAATCTTTATCCTGTGGATGATATAATCTAAATCTTTGGTTGTCTCCAGTATTCTAATTATTTGGACACTGTCCAATGACCACGAGGATCACCATCAATGGTTTGCAGGGCAAATGCCAACATGTTTAGGTTTAAAGTTGTATTCAAGGACTTCTCTGGTGGTCCAGCAGTTAAGAATCTGCCTTGCAATGGAGGGGATGCAGGTTTGATCCCTGGTCAGGGCACTAAGATCCCACATATTGTGGAGCAACTAAGCTCACGTACCAGAACCACTGAGCTCATGTGCCGCAATGAATGATCCAAGCACGACACAGTGAAGATCCGGTGTGCTGTAACTAAGACCCGATGCAGCTAAGTAAACAGATAAATGTTTTTTAAAAATTAAAAAATGAATTTGTATCTGACACACACAAATTTAAATGAACCACCCTGGGAACTCAAAATGAACTTTAGTTTCTAAAATAAAGTACAACCAAAATTTTGCCTCTTTTTATAAGCAGGGAAAGAAAAAAACAAAACAGATAAATTGATATCTTTTCCCACCTTAAAAAAATACATGATATAAGCTTATTTTTAAAATGGAGATCTTTAAGTCATTTTGAGATTTCCTCATCTATACAATAGGGATAATAACAGTATCTATCATTATAAGGTTATGGCAAGGTTTAAGTAAACAAATGTAATGTGCTTTAATTAGAGAAATTAAAGAGTCTCTTGATGAAGATGAAAGAGGAGAGTGGAAAAGTTGGCTTAAAACTCAACATTCAAAAAACTAAGATCATGGCATCTGGTCCCATCACTTCATGGCAAATAGATGGGGAAACAGTGGAAATGGTGACAGACTTTATTTTCTTGGGCTCCAAAATCACTGCAGAAGGTGACTAGCCATGAAATTAAGACACCTGCTCCTTGGAATAAAAGTAATGACAAACCTAGGCAGTGTATTAAAAAAAGCAGACATAACTCTGCCTATAAAGGCCCGTCTTGTAAAAGCCATGGTTTTTCCAGTAGTCATGTACAAATTTGAGAGCTCGACAATAAAAAAGGCTGAACACAGAAGAATTGATGATTTTTGAACTGTGGTGCTGGAGAAGACTCTTGAGAGTCCCTTAAACTGCAAGAGATCAAACCAGTCAATCCTAAAGGAAATCAAGCCTGAATAATTTACTGGAAGGACTAATGCTGAAGCTGATGCTCCAATACTTTAGACATCTGATGCGAAGTGCTGACTCATTAGAAAAGACCCTGATGCTGGGAAAGACTGAAGGCAGAAGGAGAAGGAGATAACAGAGGATGAGATGGTTGGATGGCATCACCGACTCAATAGACATAAGTGTGAGCAAGCTCCGGGAGACAGTGAAGGACAGGGAAGCCTGGCGTGGTGCAGTCCATGGGGTCACAAATGGTCAAACACTATTGAGTGACTGAAACAACAACAAATGTGCTCAATGAAATGCCTGTTACATAGTAATAACACAGATGATCTATATCACCATCATCACCACAGCTTTTAGGATTTGATCGCATTATTAACAGATCTAACTAGATAATAATAAGATCAAGAAAATGTACCAGCGAATTCCCTGGTGGTCTAGTGGTTAAGACTCCAAGCTTTCACTGATGAGGACTTGGGTTCAATCCTTGGTCAGGGTACTAAGATCCCACAAGCGACACAGCGCGGCTCAAAAAAACAAGTACTACAGAATGCTAATAAAATTATCCACCTTTTTCTGTTGCTAAAAGGAATACAATTAAAGCCAGGGGTATTAGCCAATAAGCACATCTCTTATGTCCCTCTCCATGGGACTGAAATGGACTTCCTAAGTACCTGTGAGCCCTGTAGAACTGAGTTCAGTTCCACTTTGTACCTCTGAGCTCAATTCCCTTGTACGTTTGAAAGTGGGAAAGTTATGACCAACCTAGATAGCATATTCAAAAGCAAAGACATTACTTTGCCAACAAAGGTCCATCTAGTCAAGGCTATGGTTTTTCCTGTGGTCATGTATGGATGTGAGAGTTGGACTGTGAAGAAAGCTGAGCGCCGAAGAATTGATGCTTTTGAACTGTGGTGTTGGAGAAGACTCTTGGGAGTCCCTTGGACTGCAAGGAGATCCAACCAGTCCATTCTGAAGGAGATCAGCCCTGGGATTTCTTTGGGGAAGGAAATAATCACCCAAGTCCAAGAAACCCAGAGAGTCCCAAACAGGATAAACCCAAGGAGAAACACCCCAAGACACATATTAATCAAATTAACAAAGATCAAACACAAAGAACAAATATTAAAAGCAGCAAGGGAAAAACAACAAATAACACACAGGGGAATTCCCATAAGGATAACAGCTGATCTTTCAATAGAAACTCTTCAAGCCAGGAGGGAATGGCAAGACATACTTAAAATGATTAAAGAAAACAACCTACAGCCCAGATTATTGTACCCAGCAAGGATCTCATTCAAGTATGAAGGAGAAATCAAAAGCTTTTCAGACAAGCAAAAGCTGAGAGAATTCTGCACCACCAAACCAGCTCTCCAACAAATACTAAAGGATATTCTCTAGACAGGAAACACAAAAATGGTGTATAAACTCGAACCCAAAACAATAAAGTAAATGGCAACGGGATCATACTTATCAGTAATTACCTTAAACGTAAATGGGTTGAATGCCCCAACCAAAAGACAAAGACTGGCTGAATGGATACAAAAACAAGACCCCTACATATGTTGTCTACAAGAGACCCACCTCAAAACAGGGGACACATACAGACTGAAAGTGAAGGGCTGGAAAAAGATTTTCCATGCAAATAGGGACCAAAAGAAAGCAGGAGTCACAATACTCGTATCAGATAAATTAGACTTTAAAACAAAGGCTGTGAAAAGAGACAAAGAAGGTCACTACATAATGATCAAAGGATCAATCCAAGAAGAAGATATAACAATTATAAATATATATGCACCCAACATGGGAGCACCGCAGTATGTAAGACAAATGCTATCAAGTATGAAAGGAGAAATTAACAATAACACAATAATAGTGGGAGACTTTAATACCCCACTCACACCTATGGATAGATCAACTAAACAGAAAATTAACAAGGAAACACAAACTTTAAACGATACAATAGACCAGTTAGACCTAATTGATAGCTATAGGACATTTCATCCCCCCCTCCAAAAAAAAAAAAGACTGCTCACTATGGCAATTTTGAAGCTGACTTAGGGTGACATAGAGGCTTATTTCCCTTTACCCTTCTGAGTTCTTAACTGAGGATCTCTGTAAGAAATGACAGAATAGCAGGACAAAATCAAACAGAAGTTTATTAACATAAAAAAAATAAAATAAAATAAAAAGGAAGCAAATTCTAACACAGATTACAACATAGATAGACCTTGAAAATAGCTAAATGGAATAAGCCCAGTCACAAAAGAACAAATACTGTGTGATTCCACTTAAAAAAAAGAAAAAAAAAAAAAAAGCTGAAACTCCAGTACTTTGGGCACCTCATGTGAAGAGTTGACTCACTGGAAAAGACTCTGATGCTGGGAGGGATTGGGGGCAAGAGGAGAAGGGGACGACAGAGGATGAGATGGCTGGATGGCATCACTGACTCGATGGACGTGAGTCTGGGTGAACTCCGGGGGTTGGTGATGGACAGGGAGGCCTGGCGTGCTGCGATTCATGGGGTCGCAAAGAGTCGGACACGACTGAGCGACTGATCTGATCTGATCTGATACGTGGCACACACATGCAAACTTTCCTTCTAACTCTTGGAGCACTTCCTTCTAACTCTTGTGCATACAACTCCTTGTATATTCCCTCTCTCATGAAAAAGAAACACTGTAGTGATTAAGAAGAGTGTGAAATTCCATAAATTTTACAGCTAAAGAGAACAGTTGTGATAAATACACTGAAACAACAAAATCAGCGACGAGAGTCTGGGCGGTGACAAGCAGCGGTGTGACATCTGGCGGAAGCCAAAGTCACAGCAAGGGGGAGAGAGGTGGGCGTGAGGAAGCATCCTGCCGAGCGTGGACACAGAAAAGGAGAGGAACTGACAGTCTTCCTTTGGAGCCAGGCCAGCCTTTCCCACCTCTAATTGAACAGGACGACGTCCTCCAAGTGAGGTGCCTTGGAGAACGATGCAGTTTCCTTTGCAACGTGCGGCGCACCTCGGAACATTAAGCAGCATGTGAAGTATACGTGCATTCCTCGTGGCCCGTAATTTGGTAGGAGAGGCAGAACCACCAACGGGACAAAGGACTTGGCTAATGATGACAGTGTTTTAATAAAGCAGCTTCTAAACAGAGACTGGGCTTTGAAGGGAACAGTGCCTGCTATCTCATTTAGTCCAGTCGATTGTCAAAGCTGCCTAAAATTCCATCTTTGGCACCAAGAATATTTCACAAAAGTGCAGTTTTCAGAGTTAGAAGGGATCTAAGAGCTCATCTAGTTTATCCAATGTCCCTCTCATAAATGTGGGGACTCGGGTTCAAAGAGGGGACAGTGACTTACTCTAAATTATACAGCTAATTAGAGTCAGGACCAAAATCCAGGCTTTCTAATCTCAAGTCTTGTGTGCTTTTCTAGGAAACGATGCTGCCTCCACAAAATGGAAATCAGTGTGAAAATATGATTCAATATGTAAATGTCAGTTTCGCACTCAAAAAGTTCAGAACGTACTGTTTTGCATACCAGCATCTATTGTTCTCTATTTCATGTATTACCTCTTATATGACCAATAATATTTTAAGTTTTAAAAGGACAGGTTTAATGTCAGACCATTATGACTTCTCTAAAGGGTCTACAACTATGCAAGATATACTAAATAAATATAAATAGATGCTAACACCTTAACTGCTTTGCCAATGCTCAATATTTCAACTTTGTTAATAAATAAAATGGATCCATTGTTATTTTCTTACACTGCTGCTCTGAACTCTGAATCAGGAGCTTTTCCAATAACCAACAGATTTTATCAGCTATCTGCTTTGGCTAGATTAGGTGATATAACTTTAAAATTTCAACGTTAATTTTGTCACTTTAATTAAAGAAAGACTTTGTACTTATACTGGAATTGCAATGTTCACTACTTCAAACACTTCTAGAAAATCTAAAAGATTTTAGCAGCTTCCAACTGTTCTTGTGACCAAGTAGCTTTCCCAGCTCTAAAAGATTATGGATGGGGATAGTACTGGAGCTGAGGAAGAACTCCTTATCCCTAACGCCTAAGCAATACAGAATCACTTGCACCTTGACTTTAATCCTCTGACAAGAATCTCTTTTAAGGAAAACCATCAGTCTCTTCTTTCTTATAACAGGGGTGACTACATTTTAAGTAAAACCATACAGAGTTTATAAAAGGCTTCAACCAAATCCTGAGAGAATTCTCTGAGGCTGCACAGAATAATTATGAAAGGAGGGAATGCCCCAAACCAACTTCACTTTTGCATGTGGAATGTGAATATATTACAAATTCAATAAGTATTATTGGGCACTTATGTGAGAAGCATTATGCCAGGTGATGAAGATGGAAACCTGGATCTGGAAGGAGCTGACAAGACAGGCTGGAGTAGCAAGGATTTCAGATGGAGGAAACAGCATTTGTGAAGGTAAAGACACAAAGGAACAGGGAATATTTGGGTACTGGGGAATATGGGACATGTATGCTTAGTGAAGGAGGTGACTTCAGTAGAAAGCAGAGAGGAACTGAGATAACAGGAATTGAATGATACTGTCATTGGCTTCCTAGACTATGAAATATGAACTTAAGAGGAGTTCCCTGGTGGCCTAGTGGTTAGGATTCCAGGCTTTCATTGCCACGGCCTGGGTCCAATCCCTGTCTGGGGAACTGAGATCCTGCAAGCCATCCAGCTGAGCCAAAAAAATAAAAAATAGCTTCTGTATATAAACTATGGAGGAACCAGTGAAAACCATACCCACTCCCATGCCAATATAAGCCTTTTTCATGTCTTAGAACACTGTAGAAGCAGTAGGGATGAAGGGAGACATGGAATATAAAATATACTTAGAAGGCAGAATAGATAGGAATTAATGAATAATGAAATAGAAGGTGAGAGAGAAAGAGGAGTTAAGAGGATGCTCAAAAAAGGGAAAGGTGGTAGAGCAAATGTGAAAAACTCAATTTAGACCCAATGAGACTTAAACTGAGCTGTTCAGAAGCAACTGGAAAGAAAAAACAATGTACAGCTGAAATCATGAGACTGAATGAAAGAGTCAGCAGCTCAGTCGCGTCTGACTCTTCGCAACCCCATGGTTTGTCCATGGGATTCTCCAGGCAAGAACACTGGAGTGGGTTGTCATTTCCTTCTCCAGGGGATCTTCCAGACCCAGGAATCGAACCCAGGTCTCCTACATTGCAGGCAGATTCTTTACTGACTGAGCTATGAGGGAAGACTGAATGAGTCAGCCAATTGGAAGGTTTTATTTACACAAACACACATTCCTATGTTCACATGTGGAAGACACCAGAGGAAACAATTACCATAGGACACACCATGGCAGAGATATTCTTCCCAGGTCATCATGAGAGCATAAAGAAGCTCTCGTGAGTAACGAACATATACGGGGAAATACAGAGTTTCCCTGGAAAATGATATTTTTAAAACGACATATGCCAAAAGTTAGGCACGTGTTTTTGTGAAAAATAAGGACTTGAGATCAAATGTGGCTTTAGCGCTTACAGCTGTGTTACAAAAGACAGTCCACTTGGCGTTGAAGTTTCAAGTGCCCCATCTGAATATGGCGGCAGTCCTGCTTGCCTGACAGCTGCAAGGAATGAAAAGTACTCATCTGTGTTAAAGTTTCTAGAAGAAGGCCCAGTAAATAATAGGTGCCTAATAAGTCTCAACTGAATCTGAATTTTATAAGCAAAAAATTAAATACTGTGTATACATCAATTTTTAGCAAAATTATACTCAATAATTATGAAATTCCTATACATTTTACCTCTCTAAAACCATCACTAACCCCAAGTTTGAGTTGTAATCTCATCGTAATTAGAAGTTCAGAAATTTAATGAGTTGAAATGCAACATGGCACAGCTGCCTTATTATACCAACTAGTTAACACAGTATTTGTTTTCTACATTAATTTTACTTGCTAATCAAAAATACTGCTTTCTCCCAAATAACATCAAAATAAAATTGCTGATTGTGCAATGGTAAAACTAACAACACCATGTCTGCAACAAGGTCACTTGATTTTTTTTTTTCATGAGCTGGCAGTTTCCAGGGAAAATTCTGGGTTGGACAAAAAGTTTGTTCCGGTTTTTCCATAATAGCTTACAGAAAAACCCAAATGAACTTTTTGGCCAACCCAATATAAGACTCCGTATACCTTCATCGGTTCTCAAAAAATTCCAGGACCAAAGTCACGCTCTGTACACCCCCAGGCAGATATATGTTAAGCTGCATATGGTGAACATGCCCATGAATATCTTTGTTTGGGGTTGTTGTTTTGTTTGCTACACTGCTCAGCTGTGGTGTATCAGTTCCCAACCAGGGACTGAACCTGGCTTGTGGTAGTGAAAGCCCAGGATTCTAACCACTAGGCCCCCAGGGAACTCCCACCCATGGGTTATCTTTGAATATTGAGCATGTGTCCTGATTCATCTCCTTGAATTAATAAGTAAATCACTGGGAAAAAAACTACTTAGGGCTACATATAATTGTATGTTTTCAGATGCCCATAGCAACTAGAAAATCCTGGGGAAAAGACTATTCAGAAGCCCCTGTACTAGAACACAGTGCTCCCCAACAGCAGCCCAGGCCCAACACAATGGACATGAAAGCTCCTCACGGGTCTTCCTGCTTCCTTCTGTGCTGTGTGCTGTGCTCAGTCATGTCTAACTCTAGCTTGCCAGGCTCCTCTGTCCGTGGGATTTTTCAGGCAAGAATACTTGCCTGAGTATTACAACCCTGAGTGGGTTGCTATTTCATCCTCCAGGTCTTCCCAACCCAGGGATCAAAGCCGCGTCTCCTGTGTCTCCTGCACTGCAGGTGGATCCTCTACCACTGAGCCACTGCTGCCGTCTACTTTCCCCAAATGATCTACCAAAGAGTGGCCAATGGTCTAATCAAACCTCATCTGATCATGCTATCCCCCTCTTAGCCAACAAGCTTCCAGAGAGGCCCACTGCTTTTAGCACAAGAGCTTTTTTTTATCAGTCTTCATGACATGGACTAACTCTCTAGTTTCAATCTTTTACCATCCCCCTAAAACCCTGAGCCATATTTAACAAACTACTTTAGATTACAGATTTTGTATATATCGTGTTTAGAGTAAAAACTATATGAAGTTATGTATTTCTATTTGTTTTTCCATCAGAAGAGCCCTAATTCGTATCCAGTACCCCACTAGTTAAAACAGGTAAAAAATGAGTAGGAGACTCAGAAAACTATTTGTGCCTGCCCCAAACATCATTAGAAAATGACTGTGCCAAAGGAAATGGCAACCCACTCCAGTTTTCTTGTCTGGAGAATCCCATGGCTGGGGGAGCCTGGCAGGCTACAGCCCATAGGGTCACAAGAGTCAGACATGACTTGGCAACTAAACCACCACCACCATCAACCTAACCCTCTCTCACACTCCTCTAGGTCTGCACTTTCAGTGTTCCTTTCTGCTTCATCTTAGCCTAATGACAGCTGGTCCTTCAACACTCAAGTTAGGCTCAGTTGACAGAGCAACTACCTGTAAGGCTATTGTAGTACTTGTCACTCTGCAGTATAGCTGTTTATTCTCCACCACCCCATCTGAAGGCACACTAAGCTTTGCACATTTCTTCAGCTCCCAGGGACAGTGCAGGCTATAGATTTGTTGTATGGATGGCTAGCAGCACCTATGGAACTTCTTAGCTATATTATACTGTACAAATTAGGAGGCATAAGAAAAGGAAATGTGAAATTCTGGCCAAGTATTTCAGTTAATAAAGATTGAGATTACTTCCTCTCCCTTCCCTTTTTCTTTCCAATCTACTTCATGCTATCTGCTTTACTGTCTACATTCAAAAGTAATGGTAAGTCTGAAACTTTTTTCCATTTTTAGCTTTTAAAAAAATGTGTTCTGCTTTCCTACCCCTTTACTCTTCCTTTTTATGCTATTAAACTTTTTTGGTGAAATAATACACTCACATAAAAATGCATAAAATATACACATATGGTTTAATGAATAAAGTGAACATACACTTAACTACAACCAAAGTCAAGAATAGAACAGTCAACTATTTCTCCCTCCAAAGGCTTCCTATTCCCCTGTGGGGATCAGCCCCTGAATTCATATCTCTGCATGATCCTGGTCCATGACAGGTAAAGAGAAGCACTAAGATGCCAGGGTACATGCGTATTTGTATCTGTGAATATGTGTGAGGACATGCCCACACAGGCCAAGGCACTGGTTTAAAGCAATCTTAAAAGGTGGGGTAAATCTGCATTTCTAGTGGTAAACACTTTGCTGCTTACTAAAACAGTATTCTACTGCTTATGGCTTAAACCAAATTCTAACAGGAAACCACATAATTTTCAAGATACAAGTTTCAAAACAACACAAATTTAAGGCCAATTACTTATACTGCTTCACCCCATTGTGGACAAGAAAGATGCTTTAAGTGAAAAGTTGGCATTATGAGGTTACACAATCCCGGCTACCCAACAGGCTCATTCCACTCAGCGGAGAATAGGGGTTCTCTATGCTCACAGCAGGCATACAACAGGGTAGCACATATATGCTCTCTGAGCAAGAAAGCAACACCTTCTCACATACAACCCCCTGGAGAGAGATGGGGAAGGCGAGGGGGGAGGACTTTACACCTGCAAACTCCTAACTCTATCAGCGCTAGGACTGGGAAAAACAGCACATATTAAAAAAAAAAAAGAAAAAAGGTTTTCTGATAAAGCTCGTAACTTTCAGAGAAGGATGTTAAGTCATTTTTTTTCCTAGGAAACTAGTAGGCGCAATGATTCAACATCCAAGTCTTTGTCTCCTTAATGGACTGAGTCAAGCCCTAATGACTGTATAAATAAACTGCTTAAAAGGGCAGCTGTCAGAATTCTTATTATTCTTGGCAGAAAAACACTATAAGCACAAAGTGCTGTCATATTAATTAAGGCATCTGAACTTCAGGGCATCTGTCCCTGGGCCTCTGGATAATCAAAATGACCACTAAAAGTAGAATGGTGGTATCTCCAATGGGGCAGACATGAGTCACTTCCAACCCTGAGAGATTCCAGTGAGATGTGACTTGAAATGCACGTTTTGCAATACCATTGAATGTCCATCTATATGTAGCCATTTAAGTTTTTACTCTATGTTCTATTAAGGCTAGTAGACAAAAGTAGTTAACAGATATAACTCTTGGCCCATAGTGAAAATCCAGCTAGCTGACTAGCTAACTGAGGTCTGGCAGGGAAGAAAACACCTCTCCAGGTCTTAAAAACCATTGACTGCACTGAAACTCCATGAGTTCCATGAGGAACGTCTTGGTATTTTTTTTTTTTTCAATTTCCCCGTCACCAAGAGTGAGCCAGCTCTGTCTGTCAAGATGCCCAGGCTGCGTGGCAGCAGTGTCAAAGGCTGCCATTTGCTCCGAGGCACTGCCATCTGCAGCAACACAACATTTTGTCTCCGGAAAATAAACACATCTGCCTTTGCCAGTGTCCTCCCACTGTGCCGCCCATCTGGAGCAGGTGAGCTAGAAGGCAAGCCTGGGCACGGGTGAGATGGGGCGAGCAGGGAGACGAGGCCTCAAGGGAGAAGGCACGTGCAGGAAGAAAGTAGTGCTGTGTCATGTCACATCCTGCTAACCACATTTGCCAAAAAGCTTGTGAAATTACCCTTGTTAGTGATATTTTAATCACAAGTAACAAATGGTTGGTTGCGTTTAGGGGACAAAACCTGCAAAGCCAAGGTTTCACCTGGGCCATCTGTTCACAAGATCACATGACCTCACCAATACCAATCAACAGATGATGTCTTTGTGTCAGCCACCAAAGGCAAGAGGACAATATTGTCCTTTGAATAGAAGGCTCAAGGCAACAGGGTTTCTCTAGGACAGGAGCATACAATACCTGCCTACCATTAACCAGAATAAACACACTCAAATTCAGGCCAGAGTGCTGAGACAAGTCACTTCTAGAAATGATTGATACCTGAAATTCTTTCCTATATATTCTTACCCTTTCACTTAAAAAAAAATAAATTCAAGTCTAGTTATGGTCATTTTAAAAAAGGAATTTATTTTTGGCTGCACTGGGTCTTGGTTGCTGCATTCAGGCTTTCTCGAGTTGTAGTGAGTGGGGGCTGGTCTCTAATTGTGGTGCAGGGGCTCCTCACTGCGGTGGCTTCTCTTGTGGAACACGGCCTCTAGGGCACACAGGCTTCATGAGTTGTGGCACATGGGCTCAACGGTTGCAGCTCATAGGCTACAGAGTGTGGGCTTAGTATATGGGCTTAGTTGCCCGACATGTGAGGTCTCGGACCAGGAATCATATCCATGTCCCCTGCACCGGCAGGCGGATTCTTAACCACTGGACCACCAGGGAAGTCCTAGTTATGGTCTTGATGTCAGATTTTTTTTTAAACTGAAGTATAGTTTTAATTTACAATCTTGTTTTTTTCAGATGTACAGCAAAGTGACTTCAGTTATATATATTTACTTTCTCAGACTATTTTCCATTATAGGTTATTTTAAGATATTGAATATAGTTTCCTGTTGTTGTTCAGTCACTAAGTTGTGTCCAACTCTTTACGACCCCATGGACTACAGAATGCTAGGCTTCCCTATCCTTCACTATCTCCCAGAGTTTGCTCAGATTCATGTCCATTGAGTTGGTGATGCCATTCAACCATCTCATCCTCTATCACCTCCCTCTCCTCCTGCCCCCAGTTTTTCCCAGCATCAGGATCTTTTCCAATGAGCCAGAGCTTCACGTCAGGTGGCCAAAGTACTGGAGCTTCAGCTTCAGTATTAGTCCTTCCAGTGAATATTCAGGATTGATTTTCTTTAGGATTGACTGGTTTGATCTCCTTGTACTCCAGCACCACAGATCAAAAGCATCAATCTTTGGCACTCTACCTTCTTTATGGTCCAATTCTCACATCCACACATAACTACTGGAAAAATCATAGCTTTGACTATATAGACCTTTGTCCGTAAAGTGACGTCTCTGCTTTTTAAAACTCTGTCTAGGCTTTTTGTAGCTCTTCTTCCAAAACCCTTGTTTCTTATCTATTCCATGCAGTTTGTTTCTGTTCATCCCATACTTCTGATTTAACCCCTATTCCTCCCTTTCTCCTTTGGCGACCCTGTGTTTGTTAACCACATCTGTGAGTCTGTTTCTGTTTTGTATATAGATTCATTTGTATTATTTTTTAGATTTTACACGTAAATGATACAATAAAACAGTTGTCCTTCTCTACCTGACTCATTTCACTTAATAGGATATTCTCTATGTCCATCCTTGTTGCTGCAAATGGCATTATTTCATTCTCTTTTATGGTGGAGTAATACTCCACTGTGTATACATACCACATCTTTTTAAACCGTCTGTTGATGGGTACTCAGGCTGTTTCCACATCTTGGCTGTTGTAAATAGTGCTACAATGAACACTGGGTACGTGTATCTTTTCGAATTAGAGCTTTTGTCTTTTCTGGCTGTATACTCAGGAGTGGGGTTGCTGGACCATATGGCAACTTTTAATTTTTTAGGGATACTGTTTTCCATAGTGGCTGCACCAATTTGCATTCCCACCAATATATACAAGATTTCCTTTTTCTCCAATGTACTCCATCACTTATTATTTGTAGACTTTTTATTTTTATTTTTTGATGGTTCTGTGCAGCATGTGGGATCTTAGTTCCCTGAGTGGGGATCAAACCTGTGCCCCCTGCACTGGGAGCACAGAGTCCTAACATTGGACCGTCAAGGAAATCCCTATTATTTTTAGACTTTTTGATGATAGCCATTCTGACTGGTGTGAGTGATACCTCAATGCAGTTTTGATTTGCCTTTCTCATTTCTCTAACAATTAAAAGAATCCACCTGCAATGCAGGAGATCCCCATTTGATTCCTGGGTCAGGAAGACCCACTGGAGAAGGGATAGGCTACCCACTCAAGTATTCTTGGGCTTCCCTCATGGCTCAACTGATAAACAATCTGCCTGCAATGTGGGAGATCTGGGTTCGATCCCTGGGTAGGGAAGATCCCTTGGAGAAGGGAATGGCTAACCCACTCTAGTATTCTTGCCTGGAGAATTCCACAGACTACATAGTCCATGAGGTCACAAAGAGTCAGACATGACTGAGTGACTTTCACTTTCTAATAATTAACGATGTTGAGCATCTTTTCATGTGTCTGTTGGTCTTGGTCACCTATATATCTTCTCTGGAGAAATGTGTATTTAAATCTTCTTCCCACTTAAAAATTTTTTTTTATATTGAGTTTTATGAGCTGTTAATATATTTTGGATATTAACCCCTTGTCAGTGCAAATATTTTCTCCCATTCCGTAGGTTGCCTTTTATTTTGCTGATGGTTTCCTTCACTGTGCAAAAGCTTTTATTTTGATTAGGTTCTATTTCTTTATTTTTGATTTTATTTCTTTTGCCTTGGGAGACTGATCTAAGAAAATATTGCCATAATTTATGTCAAAGAATATTTTGTTTATGTTCCTTTATAGGAGTTTTATGGTGTCATGTTGCATATTTGGGTCTTTAACCATTTTTGAGTTTATTTTTGTATGCGGTGTGAGAAAGTGTTCTAATTTCACTGATTGACATTTAACTGTCCAGCTTTTCCAACATCACTTGCTAAAGACTGTCTTTTCTTCATTGGATAGTCTCACTTCTTTTGTTGTAAATTAACTGACCACAAGTATGTGCGTTTATTTCTGGGCTCTCTATTCCATTCCATTGATCTATAAGTCTGTTTTTGTGCCAATATCACCTTGTTTTGATTACTATAGTTCTGTAGTATTTGACATGAGATCTTTAAAGCATGCTATCTGGGAGCTGAAAGAAACTATAAAAATTACCCATATGTTCTTTCTCTCAGGGTGCTATACCTCCTGTATCAGGAATCATTCAATTACACTACTTTTCAAACTTTATATCTGTAATTTTCAATATGATAGCCATTAGCCACAAGTGGCCATTGAGCACTTAAAATGTGACTAATGTGACTGAGGAACCAAAGTCTTTAAAGAAACAAAAGTTTATTTCTCTTTCAAAGTTCCAGAGACTCTCACATAGGAACTGAATTTTAAATTATATTGAAGCAAGTTTTTATATTAAAGCAGAGTTGATTTACAATACTGTATCAGTTTCAGGTGTCTAGTATAGGGATTCGATATTTTAATACATTATACTCCATTTAAAGTTATAAAATAGCTACATTTCCCTGTTTTACAATATATCCTTGTTGCTTATTTATTTTATACATAGTAGTCTGTACTTCTTAATCCCATGCCCCTATCTTGCCACTCCTCTCTTTCCTATCCTCACTGGTAAGCAATAGTTTGTTCTCTGTATCTGTAAATCTGCTTCTGTTTTGCTATATACATTTATTCTGTTTTTTAGATTTCACATACGAATGGTAACAGAGTATTTGTCTTTGACTTTTTTCATTAAGCATAGTATGCTCTAGGTCCATCCATATTGTTGCAAACTGCAGGATTCCATTCATTTTTAGGGCTGAGTAATATTCCACTGTGTGTGTACACACACCCCACATCTTTTTAATCCATTCATCTATTGATACATAATTTTAATTATTTTAAATTTAACTAGCCATATATGACCAGTAGCTACCATGCCGGACTATGTCAATCTAGAAAAAAGCTGAGCACATAATATATGATCAATGTTGGTTTAATTCTATTTTCCTTATTAATAGCACTCTTTACTAGCAGATTGTTGAACTAAAATATAAAATAGCACAAGAAACAATCTCCCATAGGAAACTAACTATCAAATTGCTTCTTTAACCAAACAGTAACAGCACCATAAAAATAAAAGTTTATTAATTTATTTACCAAATGAATGTATTAATTAGGTATATGTGTCATACACTGTGTTAACAGCTTTGTATGATTACCTCATTTAATCTTCATAGTAACTCCATGAAGTAGGTACCATTATTTTATAAGGAGGGAAATTAAGCTTAGAATTTGTTCAAAGACACAGCTAGCAAGTCAGTGGGCAAAGACTTAAACCCAGGGAGTGTAATTCCAGATACTGTGTTTAACCAATAAGCTAAACTGTATCTTAAAGAACCAATTTATATAAGATTGGCAAACGGCACAGCACATAGCAAACTGGAGATCAAATAATTTGAGCTACAGACATGAAATTATGCATGGTAACTGGCTGACTCAAATAAGTATCATGTGCCAAATGGTGTGACTATATAAAAATGCCAAATCTAGTGATTTTGTACTTATTGGAAGACTGAAAAACCACATCATCTTTCTCCTCATAAAAAAAATGCCTGAAATATGAATTAGTATTTTAGAACAATCTCATTTGATTGGAAGGTGGCGGAGCAGGGATTGGATCTAGAAGCACAAGGCAGAGGTAATCAGTGTCTACTAGAGCCCCATGTCACTGTCTACAAGGGATATTTATTTGTTAAGACATCAAACATTTCTGCTAGGAGATTAACCGGATTCACTACATTTGCATAAAGCACACTGCCACTCTTATCTCCATTCTAAAAGGAGCTTAACTCACTTAATGTCTGTAGCATTTAAGACAAAGTGTTTATTGTGCCCAAAGCTGGAATTCTTATTCCGATTCTGCCTGGCAAGTCAGAGGGATATTTTACACAGCAAGCCACAGTATACTTGCTATTGAATACCATAGGAACTTCTAAGAAGCAGGAAAGGTTGTCTCTGATCCATTTACCTCTCTTGGGGAACAGTAAATAAGAAAGGCCACTGATCTTTCACCCAGATTAAAACAATGTATACAAATTTATCCCCTCTACCCAATTCATCCTGGTTTTAGCTTCTCTTCAAACTTCACAATTTTTCACATTGCACAAACTCCTTGGTTGAAGCTAGCAAAGATAGATTCTATTTACTGAGAAGTTCTCAATTCAGTATTAGACACTAGAAAATAAACTGCTTTAAAATCTGTAATAAGTAACAAATCAAAACCTGTACTTGTTTTGATTTGTCATAAATCAGCTTAAATAAGTACAGATTAAAAAAAAAGTATGTTCTAGAAACACTACTGAAAAACCAAGTAGCTGTCAAGGCAGAAGAGGCAAGTAATTATGGTACCATTAGTGTAGCTTTTGCCTGACCTGCTGTGTGACCTGGAGCTAATCTCCTTGACGCTTTATGCTTTTCATTCCTATCAGTGATAGAGAATTAACTACTCTATATCTCAGCAGACTAGTGAGTAGATTAAATTATTAAGCAAAACGCTTTGGGCAAAAGTCATATGGATGTTAAATATTCTGATTTACAAGCACTCATTATCCTAGCACTCCTGTGGGGTTAGGAAGTTATCAGGATTTCATAGATGAGTAAACAGGCACGGGGTAAAGTCACATGGCAGAGCTCTATTTACTTAGTCCCTGTGGGAAGGGAATAATACACACCTTTAGCAATCATAAACTTTCTTGCCACATCCTACACAATCTTTAATACATTCAATCCTCTTTTCCCCCTTTCTTTTTTCATTGAATCTTTAAGATGTTGCATCTTTTAACGTGCTGTCAATGGAACAAAGACAGTTCTAAGGTAACAACAAGGCTAGACTAAGTGAAGAGGAATATTCTGTGTGCACTGGCAAGGAGAGTCACAGAAAGACACGGCTACTCTCAAAATAAAATGTGTATGTAATAGTGTTTTAAGGGTTCATCTCCACCACCACATAATCCAACCACAGGAATTAAGAAACACGGTTTGCTGTGAAAACACTGAAAATTAAAAGGCCATTGCCAGACCTTCCTGTTGGTGTACCCCCTCCAAATTCTCTGCAACTGTTATGTTCACCCTCTGGGCTTTAATTAGCAACTATGCGGAAAGAAAAAACAAATCCCACAAGACTGAAGAATAACAAGTAGCAATAGGAAGGGCTCAGAACGGCCATTTGGTATAACAGGAATAGACAAGAAGCATAGATTTCTCTGTTCCTAAGGCTGCTTGCTGTATTGCTTACCCGACTCCGAAGATAGTCAGCCAGGTTTCGGCGAGTGAAATTAGCTGCTGCCGTGGGAGACAGTTCATAACCTGGTACAAGAGATACATACTTGTTGTCAACAGTTGAAAAGTGAAAGTTGCTCAGTTGAGTCCAATTTGCGACCCCGTGGACTATACAGTCCTTGGAATTCTCCAGGCCAGAATACTGCAATGCGGGAGACCTGGGTTTGATCCCTGGGTTGGGAAGATCCCCTGGAGAAGGGAAAGACTACTGGAGTGGGTAGCCTTTGTCAACAGCTGGGAAATAGCTAGTTAGTACTGGCAGTGATTACTGGGCATAAAACAGAACCAAGGTAACTATTCTACAGTGAGATTGAATTCATCCTCCTGATTAAGCTATTCATTCAGCAACAGACTGTGGTTTCCTCTATAGAAGGAAAGAGGTACAAATATATACAGATGTTTTATATATATATATAAAAAAGAAAGAGGTCTTGAGATGATAATGTTTTTAGTTTATTTTAAAAAGATACTGGGAAAGAGAGGCTGGAAATTAGAATAGCCTCAGTCATACTTTATAAGGTTTTCTTTTTTTTAAGTGAAGTAATTTTATTAAGAAGTGTAATGTGATTTTCAAAAGCACAAGCCACAGGGAAAAAATTGCTTCTACAGCTATCTGTAACATTTTAAAAATAGAGGCTCTCCAGCATAAAACCTCTAAATAAAGTTGTAATGTCAAGCAAAGTACAGCCCAGAGGCATGGCATCAGATGTGCCTTAGTAACACACTCTGGACATTAACACTCCACCATAAAATGGGGCTAGTGTCAAAAATCACAAGAATGACCCACAACTCAGCAGACCCACAAGAAAATGCCAGCTTGGAAAGACTGCATGTGATTATTTCCTACAACATTCACAATACCAGTGTCACATCAGGTAAGATGTAGATTAAAATTCTAACAAATATTTACTGAACAGCTATTATGTTTCAGAGCTTACACTAGGTGCTTTCACATATATTACTGAATTTCATCCTTACAAGTCTATTAGTTCACGTTAAACTATAATGAAAACAACTCTGAACAAGCAGGAATACTTGTCGATTCTCTATCTAACTCACTAAACAGTGCTAAGGATTTCACAATTATCTTAAAAGGCAGAAAAGTCTGATGCCTGACCATCTGCATATAGATTTTTTTTCTTTCCCTTATTTTGGCTCAGTTATTGAGTCCCTTGGACTAAAGGAGATCCAACCAGTCCATCCTAAAGGAGATCAGTCCTGGGTGTTCACTGGAAGGACTGATGTTGAAGCTGAAACTCCAATACTTTGGCCACCTGATGCAAAGAGATGACTCATTTGAGAAGACCCTGATGCTAGGAAGGATTGAGGGCAGGAGGAGAAGGGGACGACAGAGGATGAGATGGTTGGATGGCATCACCGACTCAATGGACATGAGTTTGAGTAAACTCCAGGAGTTGGTGATGGACAGAGAGGCCTGGCGTGCTACAGTCCATGGGGTCGCAACGAGTCGGACACGACTCAGCTACTGAACTGAACTGACTAAATTTTAAATGCACAAGCTATATTGTGTAGGGTTACACAGACAAACTGGAGAAGGCAATGGCACCCCACTCCAGTACTCTTGCCTGGAAAATCCCATGGATGGAGGAGCCTGGTAGGCTGCAGTCCATGAGGTCGCTAAGAGTCGGACATGACTGAGCGACTTCACTTTCACTTTTCACTTTCATGCACTGGAGAAGGAAACAGCAACCCACTCCAGTGTTCTTGCCTGGAGAATCCCAGGGACGGGGGAGCCTGGTGGGCTGCTGTGTATGGGGTCACACAGAGTCGGACACGACTGAAGTGACTTAGCAGCAGCACATACACAAAATATATTCGATAGGTAACTTAAGGAGTTTTAAGGGCAATTTTAACCATATACAATTTGTGTTTTATGCACTGACTTTAGATCCTGAGAATTATGTAACAGAAACTCTTGTTTATTACTCTGCCCTCTTCTGGGCCAGGACAGGGAAGTATTGCTCTACCAACTGTACTTCAGAAACACTGGGATCCTTCATGGGGGCCATGCAGACAACGAGTAGTCATTAAAAATAATGATTAAAGTATTTCACACACGGCACTCTGCTCAGTGTTACGTGGCAGCCTGAGAGGAGGGGAGCTTGGGGGAGAAAAGACACATGTACATGTGCTGCTGAGGCCCTTCCCTGCTGTACCTGAAACCAGCACAGTGTTGGTAGTTGGTCATATCCCATTAGGAAATAAAAAGTTTAAAAACCAGTATTCTAAACTTGCTTAAACCTAAATACCATGTACTTTAGGTTTCTTAATGGCAGGAACTGAGCCTTATTCATCTTTGAATTCTCTGTGATATTAGGCAGAAGGTTAACGTGGATGAGGCCCTCAAAAATATTTATAGAACTGAACGCATGATGCTAAGCTTGCCACCTAAAAACTATACAAATGGATCATAACCAGTCACTTTACACATACAATTATATTAAAATTAAGCTCCTTAATTTATACTAGTTCTATAAAATTAAGGTGAAAAATGAAAGTATAAGGAAGAAAATCTCTAGTTTTATAAAAATGTATTTTGTTAATCTACCTTCTCTCCCCACTTCTAAGAAAAGTTGTACTGAAAGTCTTTAAAAATTCTTTCAATATTTAATTATTTTAAATATTACTTATTAAACATTGCATCTCCTAGCTCTAACATATACATATATAGTTTTCTCCAAAAATGGGCTTCATGATTGAGTAAAATAGCAGCAATAAGAATCAATGTCCCTAAGTTTGTAAAGAAACCATTTATTGTACATCTTGAGGTTCATTTTCATTTTTGACATATTATATAATATTTCACCTTTCTATAAGTAAAATGGGGAGAAGGAAATGGCAACCCACTCCAGTGTTCTTGCCTGGAGAATCCCATGGACGGAGAAGCCTGGTAGGCTGCAGTCCATGGGGTCGCACAGAGTCGGACACGACTGAAGCGACAGCGACAGCAGCAGCAGCAGTAGCAGTATAATAGTATTATTATACTGTGAAATAAGTAACTGGAAGGAAGGTTCTTTTCTGCTGAAGCATCACTATAAACTTCCTTGGATCAAAGGGCTAGTGGCTATTATTTCACAGGAAGGCTTTCCCAGTGGATAAGAGTTTATTAGCTCCAGAGAGTTCACAAAATATCTCACAAAAATTCTAATTATCTCCCTAGACAAGAACCTACCAGAGAGGCAAGGCAGAACCTTTTTATGACATAGTAAGTCTCCTATAATTACACAGAGTCTAAAGTTTACAAAGCATTTTCATACATACTATTCATTAATATTATTATAACAATACCATTTATTTATTTTTTGACTACGCTGCACAGCTTGTGGGATCTTAGTTCCCCAACAAGGGATTGAACCAATCCCCTCTACAATGAAGTACAGAATCCCAACCATGGGACTGCCAGGGAATTCCCAATAATGCCATTTTAGTGATAAGGAAAGTAAAGGTCCAGAGAGGATAAGTGATTTGTCACATAAAAAAACAGTATAACCAAGTTTAACTTAGGTCTTTTAGTTCTGAGATTTCGTACATACTGTAGCTCAAGTCACATTCTCTAACACTTAAAAATCTCATATCATCATGCTCATTTTTCAAGGTGGGGTTATTTTTATTCCCCATGTATCTGTGTTATAATAGTTCTCTTTTCTGCTCTGGGATTTTTGTAGAAAATCCTTAGGACCAGAAGGAGGATCTAACTAAGGCTTTAAAAATAGTAAGACTCAAATAAAAATAAGAGCACATGTATAGAACTGCCAGTATAGAATATTCTCTTTCAGTACACTTTAAAGACAAAACCACCAGAGCCACATTCTAAGTATTACCCACCATTTCGCATCTTATAGAGCTGCACGTTTTTCTGAATATATTCTGCAAACTGTACAGTGTCTCCAGCCTCTCCAACACACAGGAGTAAGATTTTTTCACTCATCTTGAACATCTTGTCATGATCTGCTCAAAGGAAAAACACACAGTGTTAGAAATTTTATCTTAGCAGAAAATTATTCTTATTACACAACAACTACAAACAGGCTTATCAATTACCATATTGAATTTTATGAAGAACTGTTTTATGAAGACTTTGATGGGCAACTCTATCAATTACTTTCTTTCACTCTCCAGGTTAAATTCATTTGCATATTTTATTAACATCAATTTCAGGTGGAGAATATATGTAAAAGTTGATAACTGAAAATACACATAAAAACATTAAGGCACTTGAAATGCAATGAACAACAACCAAAGAAACTGAAGGAATCAAGCCAGTGGCCATTATCTTTAGGCTCAAGATTCCAAAATCCTGAAATGTCTCTACAAATATGAATGCAAATTATTATATAAACAAAAGCATATATGAAAAGAATCAATGCTGCAGCTAAGAAACCATCTCAAGGAAGAACAAAAAATCAACTAAGAATATAAATCACCTAAAAAAGTAAACCAACTCCATTTACAAAGCAAAGAGAAAGTTACAATGAGTGCCAAAGCAAAAATCCTAACAAATATTGCACTAAGCTATTTAAAAAATACCTCAAAAATCCCAATATTCTAATCTTATCTAGCTGAACCAGACACATTCAGATTAAACAGATAAATAAATATTCAGATAGAAATTAGTGCCCAAGGAAGAAAACTCCATATTCAGTCCATAGCTTCAGAAAAAAGCTAAATCTCCCTATCTTACTCTCACTTTCACTTTTCATTTTTCAAATAGTGCTGAATAATCTTCGCTGGGAGACATGCTTCCTGTTTGAAAGCTTTTGAAACATCAAAATCTCTTTAACAGGATTTAAAAAACAAATGCTATAGTCAAATACTTCACAAGTATTTGAGAACTGGAGATACCAGTAATAAGGTTTCCTAGACTTCAGGGGGGAAATGCACATAAAATGCGCCTGTAGATACTATCAAGCTGCCTTGAAACTCCTAGACTGAAACACTTTTATTTGTTAAAGGCTACAGGAGATTTAAAGACTATGACTTTAAAGATTTAAAGACTGTTTATGAAAGAAAAAATTCACATATAGATAAATCATCTATGCAAAGAAAAAGAACCAAAAGAGTATTAGATGCCGCTAGCATCTGAGTCCCTGCAGTTGCAGAAGTATGGGCAATTTTTCTTTCTTTCATTATGCTTATGAATATTTCCTATAATGTTTATACTTCATATGCATCATCTTTGTAAGAAAACACTACTTACTATGTTTATTGTCATAATGAGAAAAAAAGCTTCATATCGGGCGGGGGCCTTTTACAAAGAATTTATGTTATACTTAGAAGAAATGCTAAATTTTGAAACAGTAAACTCTTCAACTGTTCAATTTTGAAATGAACTTAATTCAAGGCCAAAATAAGTGTTTTTTAAACATGCATTGTATAGTGATTGGTGAAGGGGGTATTAAAAAGAAAAAAAGAATATGCTAACGACTCCCTAAATCATGCAGCAAACAGGCTATGTAGCTCAAGGCAATTTCTGATCCTTAAAAAAGAACACACAAGATCCACATACAGGACACAGGTGGACAACAAAATAAACAACGTAAGCATACAATACTCTAGACTGGAACCCAGGAGATTTTCGTAGTCTGGGTTGAGCAAGTCTGCTGCTGCTGCTGCTGCTAAGTCGCTTCAGTCGTGTCCGACTCTGTGCGACCCCACAGACGGCAGCCCACCAGCCTCCCCCGTCCCTGGGATTCTCCAGGCAAGAACACTGGAGTGGGTTGCCATTTCCTTCTCCAATGCATGAAAGTGAAAAGTGACAGTGAAGTCGCTCAGTCGTGTCTGACTCTTAGCAAGCCCATGGACTGCGGCCCACCAGGCTCCTCCGTCCATGGGATTTTCCAGGCAAGAGTGCTGAAGTATTAAAAAATAAAATAAAATTTAAAAAAAAAAAAAAAAAGAGTGCGGGAGTGGGGTGCCATTGCCTTCTCCGTGAGCAAGCCTAGTTGAGCTCAAGTCTGAACTTGAGCAAATTATCCGCCCTTTCTAAGCCAGTTTCTGAGTGTGTAAAATGAAGATACTGTCACCTACCCCTGCCTAACTCATAGGTGGGGAAAACTGTACACGTACAACATTATCATACTCAGTGTGAGACAATGTAGTTCAGATTATACATGCTACAGGGAATTCAGGGGGAAAAAAGAGCAATCTGTGTGAGCTGAGGTACTGTAAGAAATTTAAAAGCAATTCTATACAGGCCAGAAGATAAGAGAAATAAAATGTGGCATATAACCAAACTGAAATATTGTGCCACTTTAACAAGCAAGCAATCTCTGGGAAACACCTTCTCTATAGTATCAAAATATCTTACAGCAACAAACCAAAAAACTGATTGGAAGCGATACTCTCATTTTATACCAGAAGAATAATGAATCGCAAAAGGTTAATTCATTTTCAGCCTACCCTACACAGTTTCTTCACGAAATGAAAAGGAAGAAAAAACTCCTTACACAATTCCAAAGCTTCTATCATAAACATTTTTATATCTGAAAACACCATAGGGAAAATTAGAGCTAAATACAATTATTTTCAACCATTTTTAAAGAACTAACTCAAATTTATCTTCCTTCTATACCACAGTGATTTCTCTGAATACCATAAGGATTTACTTTTGAAACCATTAATTTAAAAGCTAACCTAATACTCACTGGTGATACTTCTTTTTATCATACAAAATCATCTTGTAATATTTATTTCCTGGTTTTCTTAATGTCTTAGACCCCTGAATGGATTATACCAAATACACTGCATACCCTGTAACACCTAGAAGCACTGTGTATGTAAGTGGGCTTAAAACACATTCTATTTTTTGAAGTGGCTTCGTATATATTATTGTGAAGAAACAGAACACCTATAAATGTACTGAATTTGTTACTGCTAAACTACTTCATGCTAAACTCACTTGCATGTCAAAGGCCTTAGTATTCAAAATAATGGATAGATTTACCCTTAAAAAACAAATTGACTCCTTTGGAAAACATGGTTTACCAGTAAAACTTCTACAAACTAATCATGGAATTTCATAAAGTAATTTGACTTAAGGAACATGATCCACACCATAAATGTTTAACAGTTTGACAATTTTCCTTTCCTTAAGCCAAGAATGAACTGTTACCTGCCCTCAAAGCCGTCCCTAGTCTCTACAACTAGAGATCTAGTTGTAGATCCCTTCTTCCTCTGGAGTAGATAAAAGCAATCTCTGCTTTCTCTGCACTACCTGAGAAGTTTGGATGTACTTTTCATACGCAGCATCATTTTCTAGCTTGTGTTATAATTATTTGTACATATATCTGAATCCCTTATTAAACTGTAACTTCTTTTTTTTTTTTTTTTAAACTGTAACTTCTAAGATAAGGGCCACATCTTATTTTTCTTTGCATCCCATCAGCACCTAGCACTGTAACAGACATATAGGTGCCCCAAACCTATTTGTCAAATGACCATTAAATCATCTGGGCCAACAGATAATACTTTTTCAAAAGTAGGATATCTATGAATCGTGAAAACGCACTCTTAAGATTCCACAGACAAGCAACCAAAATCTTTCAAAAATATGCAGTCAAACCGCACAGGTCTGAACCTGGGTTCTGTCACCTGAGGCCTTAAGCAAGTTTCTTAACTTCTATGCCTCAGAACTGTCAGTGTGACAGCATCCATTTCAAAAGGTTAAATGAATTAATGTAAACTGTTTAAAATAACATGTATACAAGCACTCAGTATGTTTACTACCAAGTATCTGTCATAGTGTTAAACATCTGCACAAAACTTTTTCAATTCAATCCTCTCAACAAGCTTTTGAGGTTGGTGTTACTAACCCTGATTTAGCAGATGAGGAAATTTGGGCACTGCGCAATAACTTGTACAAAGTCATAAAGCAAATGAGTGACGGGGCTCCAGTTTCCTAACTCCACTAGCTACTCAAATACAAGGAAAACTAGGTAGCCAGTGCCCTGAAAAAGAAGGATCAGAGCTAAGACTAGGGAAAATACAGACAGTGGAAGGGAAATGGCAGGTTTCTAGTCCCACAATCTCTCACTCTCCCCAGGATCCCACCTTATGCTGTCACAATCTAACCTCTTCAGCACCGACAACAAGAAATTTATCAGAGACTAGAGGGTCTAGGAATCCTGGAGCCGGGCTGGCGCTTAAACCCTTAAACTGAGTTCCCTTAAGCAACTCTCGCCTAGCAAGCATTTATCTAAAGCTGGAGCACAGTACTGACCCAGGAACCCTGGGAGGAGACAAAGTCAAAGCCCTAAGCCCGTCTCCTAATTCTAAAACTACGCAAGAACTGACCAGGGCAGTCGGGGTTCCATGCCCAAGACCTCCCCGGTACTCACCCAACCTCCCACGAACTCCTCCCGGCTGTCCCTATACCCAGGCCCGGCCTGGCCTCCCCTGCTTCCTCTCACCATCCTTCATCTGGACAATATTGCTAGCAGCCACCCGGTCGGAGGCGACAAGGACATAGTCGGGACCCTGGATGCCGATGAGGTACTCCATGGTGGCAGGAGGCCGGGGAATGCAGGTTCAATCGAGCGCGGGGCTGGCCTGCTTCTCCGCCTCACGGGTGAGACAGCACCTCCGAGCAGAGCTCCGCGCGTCGCAGGCCCCGCGACAGTCCCGGCCACCGGCGCTCCCGGATGACGCACAACTGTCGCGAGAGTTTGGAAAGTGGGGGTGGTGTTTGGTGGATTAAACGCTGCTCTCGGCTTCTGGCCTGTTCCGGTCTCTTGAGATCCAGGCAGTACGGGGTACTTGCCTTACGTAATCTTACGTAACTCCTAGTTTCTTTCTTTATAATTGGGAGTTTGAAACTCGCTTGAGGAGGATATCACGCGCTGTATACAAAGTGCCGAGCACATGCGTCTGCCAAAAGGTGTGCGTCTTTAGCTGGCAATTTCCCTTCAGTTCTCGGTAAAATAGCTCCTGAAACCCCTTTCCTGCAAGCTAGATTAGAGAAAAATAAACTTGAAATTTGAAAGAAGCCCTTTTTACAGGCTTCATAATTGTAAAATATGACTGAATTAAAGATCTAAACATGAAGACAAATAATAAAAGATGTTTATGTTCTTCCAACCTCAAATTATATGTAGTTGCTCCCTCTGATAACAGTGATTTAAAGGGAGCACTTTCACTTTTTATTTTATACACATCTGTATTATTTAAATGTTTCACAGTGCTCAGGTATTACTCGTAAGTTAATAGGAAAAAGTACAGCCATCCCTTTACATGTTTCAGCCATTCTGGGGAAAGTTAATATATTCCATGATTAGTTTCTGATATTTGAATGGTTTCATAATTCAGTCTTCATACTAATCATACTAGCTTATTCAGAAATGGAAAACTGGTTGCAATTGTATCTCTAAACACAACTATGCAATTCTCTGACTTCTGCAAAAATGTGAAGTCCCTACTCCCTTCTGAGTGTTTCTTCCAGCTCTCTGCCCATGCAGGAACACAGAGCCTGAGGAGCTTGGGGCAGCCAATCTATCATGGGATTATGCCAGAGGCAAGTGAGGTCATTAAGTCCACCATCTCACTATGAACACAGATGCATCCATCATCCTAGAAAGATCCTTTCTTAAACACCACTGGGGAAGCAGTCTCTTAAGCCTCTCTCCCTTTCTGTCATTTTGTTTGTGTTTTACAACTGCAAAAATTACATAGTTATACTATACATACACAAATAACACAGAAGTGAAGTTAACTGTCTCTCCTCCTCCCACCAGAGGTAAATACTTACCAGATGTCTGTATCCTTCCAGAACTTTTTTCCTTTGCATATACCAATATTTATCTGTTCATCCATTCATTCATAAAGGCTGCAGAATTCAGAATTCTGAATTGGAAAACCCAATTTTTAAAAAGGACCTTAAAAAGAAAGGACCCCCAAGCATCTTGTAAGCTGGCTGTTCATCCTCCTCCCCAGGAAATCCCCTCTAGCTAAGTCAAACTAGATTCTCTAACTTCTCATTATAATAGAAGAAAGTGGATTTTCAAGATATAACTTGTTCTATTTCACTAAGAATTAGGGAGAATACCTCCTTCAATTAAAGTCTTAGAATAACTGAGTGTTAGAATTAGAAAAAGCGCCTGAGGAGGTTCCAGAAATGGCATGATGTAGTCAATTTTTCTGTAAAGAACCATATAGTATTTTTGGCTTTATAGGCCATCAAGTATCTGCCATAACTACTCAGTGATGCCATTGTAGTGCAAAAGCAGCCATAGCGAATATATAAATCAGTGAACGTGGCAATGTCCCAATAAAACTTTATTTACAAAAAAACAGGTGAAAGGGATAAGTGGATTTGGCTCATGAAACGTAGTTTGCAGACCCCCAAAGTGGTGGGAGGCCTGTGAATCAGCACCTAACTCTGGTCCCAGTTCTACCTCTTCCAGCTTTGGTGCAAAATTCATTGAGCCTCAACTTCTTTACTTATCAAAGGGACATTCAGAAGAGAGATTTGCTTTTTGTTTTTCTTGAGATGGGAAGAAGATGCAGGCTTGTTTGGCTCCGTGAGTGTAAGATGTCATATCCTGCTCCTTCATGAACTCTGGGAAGTTTGGCAGGATCATAAAGAAGAATGACTGCAGTGTACCTAGGGAATGTGGGAGGCTACCAGCTTTGCCAAGACTCCCAAGCTTGACATGGAAGCATCAGTTTAGCCCATACTCAAAAGACTCTGTGAGCTTAGATAGTAAGATTGGGACCAAAGCTGGAAATCAGTGGCCCACCCCTAAATATTCAGGGATATTAATACATAATGTTGATGCCCTGCTCATATCCCTTTACCTACTTGTAGTAGCTGCATACCCTAGCTTCTATAAATCTTGATTAATAACAACTCACAACTTTGCCTTTCTTTGGAGAACTTCCATCAACCACAAGAGAAGCATTTTTGCCTGGGAGGCTATGAACCAATTTCCACTCCCCAATCATTGACTTACTGACACAGGGATAAAAGATCAATTCCCTTAACTTAAAGTGGAATATAGTTTGTCCTCCAGAGTTTCCCTGTGGATCAGACTAAAGCTAGACTCCAACCAAGACACATTCTTGCTTAACTTTATTCCTGCCCTATCTGGCTTCTGTTACTCCCTTTCTCCTACTTCAGATGCTAAAGGCAATTCTTTAGCAGGTATTCATGCTAATGGGCTTCCCTGAAAGCTCAGTTGGTAAAGAATCTGCCTGCAATGCAGGAGACCCTGGTTTGGTTCCTGGGTTCGAAAGATCTGCTGGAGAAGGGATAGGCTACCTACTCTAGTGTTCTTGGACTTCCCTTGTGGCTCAGCTGGTAAAGAATTCGCCTGCAATGCAGGAGACCCCAGTTCGATTCCTGGGTTGGAAAGATCCCCTGGAGAAGGGAAAGGCTACCCACTTCAGTATTCTGGCCTGGAGAATTCCACGGACTGTGTAGTCCACGGGGTCGCAAAGAGTTGGACAGGACTGAGCGACTTTCACTTCATGCTAACAAGCTGCTGGGTCTAAAGTCCTTAGGCAAGAACCTCTTACAGAACAGAAAAACAAAATTATGGAGGGATTCACATATTACATCATAGGTACACAATCTGGCCCCCAACTTCATACTTTATATCAATCAACATTGCAGGGAAATGGAAAAGTTTACATCTAAGCTAGAAGAAAACAGCCTGGCTGTCTTAGGTAGTAGACTCAAGAAGTTGTTTGAACTTGTTTTCTTGGTCAGCCCTGAGAAATCTTGGGTCATATTTCTCGAGTGGCTTCAAAACTCTTTTTATGAGTTTTGGCTGAATGAAAAAAGGGAAAACAGAATTTTAAAAAGTTTCCATATTACTAGGACTTCCCTGGCGGTCCAGGGGTTAAGAATCTGCCTTCCAATGCAGGCCACATAGATTCCATCCCTGGTTGGGAACTAAGATTCCACATGCCACAGAGCAACTAAGATGGCACACCGCACCTACTGAACCCTCGTGCCCACAACAAATATCCCACGTACTGCAACTAAGACCTGATGCAGCCAAAAGTAAATACTTTAAAAAGAGTTTCCACATTATTGTGAAAAGATTGGCTGTTTTTTGAGGTCATGGTACCAAGCAAGAATCTGTTTTAAACCTGCCTAATCAATAAATGAGAGTTCTATACCCTTGGTAACAAATCACCAGAACAGGTTTAAACACTTTTACTCAATCAATATTGATACATCGGTCAATGACATAATGAACATGCTTTTTTTGCAAGCCAATCACTCAGTGACAGCTCCTTATTTCTAAGTCAGCCAATTAAGACTTGACTTAATACTTCTGAATGCCAACCAATGAACCAAGTGCTTCTTGGGTTTTACCCAAGAAACCATACTTACTAAGATTATATCAACCCCTCATGCCTCTGAAAATCTAGTCTCTGAATTCCATGCTCTCCTAAAACTCTAAGATGAACAGTCTGCTTTTCTTGGAGAAACTAAGCCTAATCAGCATGTACGTAAGTAAGCAATAAATTAAGCTTTGTATTTTTTGTTTTAGAGGCTGAGTTTAGAGGCCTGGTGGTCTTGTCTATTGACACATTGAGGGTCTCTAGCTCTGAGCAGGTTCAGAATAAGAAAGTGCTTCAGCAGTGTCGGGCTACAATATAAGCAGCCTGGCTACTTGGGCCCCTTGCCCCAGCTGACTGAGTATTACTACAGGTGTCTTTGGTAAAGAAAGACATGCCATATGAAACTTCTGTTAATCCACAATGGGAGAGTTATAGCTCAGACTTCTGACTCTAAAGGAAGGGTATACCATCTAGATAGAAGTGTCTGACCATAGGATGTTAAATGACCATGTAGTTTGAATTTCTCATTATGAGCTGAGTTCTATCTAACCTACCAGATTATAAGGTGAAGTGGGCCCAGCAGTAATACATCATAAAGTGAAAGTGAGACATCTCGGATCGAGTCTGAGCAAGTCCAGAGAGCACAAGTAAGCTGCACAAAGAGTTTGGCAGG
This sequence comes from Bos grunniens, assembly GCF_055505025.1. Taxonomy (NCBI): domain Eukaryota; kingdom Metazoa; phylum Chordata; class Mammalia; order Artiodactyla; family Bovidae; genus Bos; species Bos grunniens. The sequence continues at coordinate 11,264,061 of NC_141167.1, forward strand.
GATAATTGATGCTAATCGTTATGAGGAGAGAGGGCTGTGCTACATGATGAGGACATAGAGGAATATATCTGGCACCCAGGTGATCTACTGGGGCATCTCTTGGTACTCTTATACCCAGCTGAACTATAAGTATAGCAACCATGGCCTGGTAAGGATCTGGTGACCAAGTGTCAAGACTGGACACCTTAGAAATGAGGGTATGAATGTGTATCAGATTATCACATTGTGCACCTTGGACTTACTAATGCACAGTATTATATGTCAAATATATCTCAATGAAGCTGAAGGGCAAAAGAAATTAGGAAGTGGGTCAATTTACCAGGTAAGCCAAAGGGGAGAGAGATCTAAAATGAGTGGCAGGGACTTCCCTGCTGGTCCAGTGGTTGAGAATCTGCCTGCCAATGCAGGGGACATGGGTTCGATCCCTGGTCCAGGAAGATTCCACATGCCACGGGACAACTAAGCCCATGCCCCACACCTACTGAGCCCACATGTCACCAACTACTGAAGTCCACATGCCCTAGAACCTGTGAAAAACTGAAAGTGAAGTCGCTCAGTCGAGTCCAACTCTTTGGGACCCCAGGGACCGTAGCCTACCAGGCTCCTCCATCCATGGGATTTTCTAGGCAAGAGTACTGGAGTGGGCTGCCATTTCCTTCTCCAGGGGATCTTCCCAACCCAGGGATCCAACCTGGGCCTCCTGCATTGTGGACAGACACTTTACCATCTTAGCCACCAGGGAAGCCTAGAACCTGTACTCCACAGCAAAAGAAGCCAATGCAATGAGAAGCCAGCACACGGTAACAGCACAGCCAAAAATAAATAAATAAATAGAATAAAAAATAAATAATAAAATGAGTGGTGGGGGGGATTTCCCTGGCAGTCCAGTGGTTAAGACTCAGAGCTTCCATTGCAGGGGGTGCAGGTTCAATCTCTGGTCCAGGAACTAAGAGATCTCTGGTCCAGCCCATAGGCTGCATGGTTTGACCCAAAAAATTAAAAAATAAAATGAGAGGTGGTAGAGAAAGATGGTGAATGTCAATTACAGCTCATAGACAAAATGTAGCAAGAGAGGCTATAGTTCATTCCACTAAACCCTACTCTTGTAAGTTTAGAATTGGTTGGTCAGAATTGTGACCAACCAGGGTCCTGAAGAAGCTATGCCGAGACAGAGTGAATTTAATATGAGGAGAAAGTAGAGCTGACTGGGGCAAAGGGTGGACTGTAGATGCTCTATCTGTGTGAACACCACCTGCCCCCCCCACCCCCCCAGCTATGTTGGTTAACATAGTTGGATAACAACTCACAGTTGCTAAATTAGTCTGCTTGGGCTACCATACAAAAGATTACAGCCTGAGTGGCTTAAACAGAAATTTATTTTCTCAGTTCTATAGACTAAAGATCAAGGTGCCAACAAAGTTCAGTTCCTGGTGAGAGCTCTTTCCCAGGGTTACAGATGGCTGACTTGTCACTATCTCCTTACTTGGCCTTTCCTCAGTATGTGGAGAGAGAGAAAAAAAGATGGAGGGAGGGAGAGAGTTATATCTTCCTTTTCTCTTATAAGGCCTCTCATCCCATCATGAAGGCAAACACTCGTGGCCTAATCTAATCCTAATTATCTCCCAAAGGCCCTGTCTCCAAGTATAATCATACTGGTGGTTAGGGATTCAATATATGAATTTGGGTAGAGGACACAAACAGTCAGCCCAGAAAAGCTACCTCTTTTCTAGAGACCTATTATCCCCTCACCTGAGAGGCTGCACCCCACCTTGAGCAATAACTCATTGACACAGGGATACAAAAGACTGGTTCTTTTGCCTCAATGGGTAACTAGTTCTGAGGTCCATTTTGTGCTCCAGAGCTTTCTTGTAGAACCAGTTGAGACTGCATTCTCTCCAGCTTTTTATTCTGTCCCATCTTGCTTCTCTCATACCCTCTCTCCAGAAACCACTTCCGGAATAAATCACTTGAACAAGAATCCCTATCTCAGATTCTGTATCTGGGGAACCTAAGGGAAGCCTGCGTACTTTACTCAGAATTTTTGTGTGATCTTAGGAAGAGGGCTGCTGCTGCTGCTGCTGCTAAGTCGCTTCAGTCGTGTCCGACTCTGTGCAACCCCTGAGACGGCAGCCCACCAGGCTCCCCCGTCCCTGGGATTCTCCAGGCAAGAACACTGGAGTGGGTTGCCATTTCCTTCTCCAGTGCATGAAACTGAAAAGTGAAAGTGAAGTCGCTCAGTTATCTCTGACTCTTAGCGACCCCATGGACTGCAGCCTACCAGGCTCCTCCATCCATGGGATTTTCCAGGCAAGAGTACTGGAGTGGGGTGCCATAGGAAGAGGGAGAGTCTGCCAAAACATTTCTGAAGTTGAATTTCTTTTTGACCAGAGTGAGTGAGGGCTTACGTGATATTTATCAAATGTAGAAAAATGTACCACTTCTTATGCGTGACTATTGTAGAGTAAAATTCACACCTGTTACCAATGTGTATCTCTTGTCCTCTGGTTTGCACCACACTCCTTCCAGTAGATGGATTTATTTTGAACAAAGTATGTCTTTTCATTGCATGAGGCAAGTCAGCACTTTTAAAATAATACACAGTGTGATAGGAAGATGTCTCAATAGCAAGGGACCATCTGCCAGAACCATGGTTAATTGAATGACTGTCCCCCTCCTCAAGCTTCCATGTCTCCAGTTTCATTTGCTTCTGCCAGTCAGAACCCATTTGCCTGGCACACTCTGCTAGACCTTCACTGACTATAGCTTCCCCGTTGGCCCTGTCTTTGCCTCATAGGCTGGTCGTGACATTCAACCACTGCTGCTTATTAGATGTCCTTGGTTTCATCTCTCAATGCTGCCCTTGCCTCCTTGATTACATCTGAAAGATGCCACCTGCCCGTCTGGAACAGGCCTGATAGTCCCCAGGTTTTGGTCTTATTAGGACCACATTGTGTAAAACACTCTCTTCCACTTTCCAGTCCCATTCTTCTCAGCCTTGGTGGTACTTCTGAGGCTGTTCATCCCAGTTGGGCAAATACATCATTTAAACAGTTCATTTTTTTGTCTTCCATATTTAATTGATGGTTAGACACTTGAAGTCATAAGCAGCATTTTTAAATCCTCATCCTTTTGTACAAAGCACCTTTCTATATCACATCTTTGGCCTTCATAGTACCTACTTTTACTTCAGCCTGGATGTTTATCTTTCCTCTATTCTTTTTTTTTTTTTTTTGACCACACCATACAGCTTGCAAGATCTTAGTTTCCTGAGCAGGGATCAAACCAGTGCCATTGGCGGTGAAAGCAGGGAGTCCTAACTGCTGTTCTGCCAGGTAATTCCCTCATCACACTTCTTTTTAGCACCTTCTATGTCAGGTCAGGAAGCTTTCTTCCAAACACATGTTTCTTGGATGTCCATAAAATGATCTCTGTGCTTACCAGTGATGTCTGTCATGTTTCAGAAAACTCAGTGCCTCCGACTTGGAGACACGATGGAAATCGTGGTTAAAATCTTGTATCTGGACATAAAACAAGTGAAAGTTTCGATCCTGGCTCTACCACTGACAAGCTGGAAGACCATGACCAAGACGCTCAACATTTTTGAGCCTTCGTTTCATTATCTACAAAATGGGAAATAATAGCACTTACCTCAGAGAGTTGTGAGGATGAAATGAGATAAAACAAAGTGCTTAGCCTACTGCCTGACATACAGTATGCATTTAATAAGTGATATTACTAATATGCATTCACCATCTTCAAAGGCAGTTATTCAACCTCCAGAGTTATCTGTCAGTTATGCAAAGGACCAGTCAGTGCATAGTAAGAAATGTCCATGAGAGCTGTCCACCACTGTGGGAGTGGATGTACCAAGGATGTATCAGAAGGAAGTTCATTACAGGAGAAGTTGGGTCAGAGGGAAGTGAGGCCAGACAGAATGCAGGGTACCAACCAAAGTGTAGAAGCGGGAAGGCAACCCATCCAAGTCTCAGCTGGAGAAGCAGGACAGGGGAGAAGGCCAGGGATGGATGATGTTTTGTTTGGGATAGCCACAGAAAGATTAAAGTACAAATGGATGAACTGCACGGATTCGGAATGGAAACCCCGAAAAGCAGTATCTCTCCTGGCTGAGGTACCCTGAGGTGATAGAAGCAGTCTTAGAGGAAAAGAGCCAGGATGGATAAAAAACCTTTGCAACTTTCAAATTCTCTTTTCTGCTTCCCCACTACTGATCTGGGAAAAAGAAGTTTGGCTTTCAATTAGAAGGTTTTGAGATCGAACCAGTCCTAGGGAAGAGGTTAAGTTAATAATCAGGAACCTAGAGACTGGACAGAGTCTATGACTACATCTTGTGCTCCAAGCCTTAGTTTCTCCATCTGGAAAGAAAGACTTGTCCTTGGAAAATCTCCCTACCCCCCATCCCTGGGTTGTGGGATTGGCCTAAAACACAAACACCAGAGCTGGCTGGTGTTTTTAGCAGTAGGTTCCAGCATCCTGGAAGCTGTCAGACAAATGACACCTTTCTCTTCCTTGCATTACCCCCAGGGACCAAAGTGGTCATGTCTGCTGATGGTCAAAATACAACTCTTCTTGCAGGTCCCACGGGAGCTGATGCAGCCCCAGTAGAATTGAAGTGGTCCATAATTGGAGACCTGTTGCTACCTTGAACTGTCTGAAACTGACAGCCCCAAGCGTGTCATTGGCATGTAACTGCTATTTACCACCTATAACTATTTCATCCTCTTGCCCAGAGGCAGGGGGATGGACCTAATGACTTTTAGAGAATTCCAGTGTCCCAGGAAGCCTGTAATCGTTAAATACAGTGATTCTGGGATCCTTTAGGAAAAGTCAAAGAGGACTTATGAGATTTCTGCACAAACATCAGAAATATCATTTGTGCCATTTGACTTTTGGTCCCCAAGGAGATTAAATAGAACCAGGAAGCCTGGTGTACCTCCTCCCAGGGCTTGGAAAAATAAAGGAATTCAGGGCTATGTTAAGCTCTGCCTTATCTGTCCCCTTCCCATTTTCACTGCAAACCCATATTCCACCTGGAGCCCACCCCTAATTTTCCCATCACACGGTAAGCCTCTGAGCCAATGAAAGTTGATGAGCTCTCTTGCTTGGGGCCCTTTAATCTGATGGTTCCTGCTCCAAAGGACCCCTCTTCTATACCCCCGCTCCTTGATATATCTAGGGCTTTGGACTGCAGAGACAAGACAATAGACAAACATGCCCTGACTCCAGCCACCCAGAAGTGATGTTTGGATTGCTAAAAGTCTGGGCTGAAAGCCCATCCGCAGCCTGGTCCTCTCTGCTCCTCCTCTGAAAGCATTTGCTTCCCCGATGCTTGTGCCATGAGGAAGTGTGGCGGGCCAGCTTGCTGCTGGCATCTGCCACGCTGTAGCATAACACCAGCACTAATGGCAGAAATAATCATAGTGACAACAACGGCTTGGTCTACATACAGAAGGTACTTGTCATCTCCCCAGGAGCCTCCTGGCCTGGGGCTTGACTGCGACAAGGTACCCAGCCCCTGGCCCACACTGTCACAGTCGCACATCAGACTCATCTGAATGGTTGACACTATCATTACTGTCAGCACCATTCTTGATTGACTATTCATTTATTCCTGCAAAACGCATTCACTGAGGACAGACTGCGTGCCAGGTACAGTGCAAGATTCTAAAGGAGGTACAAAGATTAGCAGTTTCAAGGGGGAGTCCCCAGGGAGAAAGAGAGACATCAACAAATAATTCTATATAGGACTGCACAGACTGCTTTTAGGTGGATGGATTCTCAGTGCCTAGAAGAATGACTGGCCATATAGTGAGTGCTCAACAAATATGTATCAATGCATAATGAATGAATGAGTGAATGGATGGATTGATTAGTTAATTTTTAGTGAATTAATTAATATACAAAGAGCTTTGGGACCTGAGGGTGGGGAAAAGAGTAACTTTATCAGAAAGGCATCAAGGAAGGCTCCAGAAGGGATGATGCTCAAGGTGAATTTTGAAAGCTGAAAAGGCAGCACAGTGTACTAGTTAAGAGCTTGGAGTCTAGACTCAGAGTGCTTGGGTTTGAATACCAATTCTGTGTGATTTGAGGTAGGTTACTTGACTTCTCTTTGCCTTGGTTCCCCTATGTGTAAAATGTTTACCTTCCTTATGGGGTTGTTGTAAAGATTACATTAATTAATATTTTTAAGATTTTAAGAATATTTTAAGATGCAGTAATAGTTCTATAACTATTACTGCATAAATAGTAGCACACAATGCTGCATAAGGGTGTCATAAATAAAAACAACTGACTGAGAACTCATCGGGCTAACAGGGAAGAAAGTCGAGGATGTAAAGAAGAACATTCCAAACAATGGAATGATACTGGGGTTCCCAAAAGATGGCGTCTTCGAGAAATGATGGGAAGGCAGCTGGGGGCAGGGGTGTGCCAGGGGATCTCGAACGTCAGGGTAAGGGGCATGGTGAGCCATTGTGCTTTAAAATAAACTTTTTGCCTTGGAATAAATTTTAGATTTACAGAAAACTTGCAAAATAGTGCTGAAAGTTCCAAGACATCCTTCACTTAGTTTCCCCAAATGGGAACATCCTAAAGGGAGCCACTGCTTTTAAAGCAAGAGCACAACTTAGTCAGTGATACATTGGAGAAAAGTTGTTGTAACCATTGTGAAGAGCAAGAATTGGAGGGAGAGACTCGACCCCAGAAGACCAATGACGAGGCTGTTAGCATCATCTGGTGGGGAATAACGCAGTCAGGACAGGGGCTGCTAAGGAAGGCTTGGATGTGAGAAAACTTCTGAATCAGAGCAGCTGGCTATAAATGTTCTGGAAGAGAGAGAAGTGAGAGCAGAGTCAGAAGATGCGGGCCCTGGGCTGGGTGGTCTGCTCTTTGAGGCAAGCAGCTATCCATGTGAGTGACTTAGTGTCTCTACCAGGAATCTCCCTGGAGAGGTCAGCAGACTGGCAGGTCTGGGGAATTCCAGTGGCTATGTGGAGCCCAGGGTAGGATGAGTAGCGGCCAGGGCTCTTTCCCAATACCCTGGGCCCAAGTTTTGTGCACTGCTCTGGCTCCAGCGGTAGCTGATGAGGCTCTCCTTTCTTCATGACCTGTTAGATCTGCTCCACTTCCTGGCCTTCATCTGAGCCCGGATGAGACCAGGGGAACTGATGAAGGTTCATGTCTAATTTAGGATGTTATTCATTTGTACTGATAGTATGATGTAGTGGTTAAGTCCATGGGTGATTTGCACCAAGCAGATTGGGTTCAAATCTCAGATTCAACACTTAACTCTGTAACCTTAGGTAGAGTACTTGACTTCTCTGTGCCTCAATTTTCTAATCTCTAAAACATATGTAATAATAACATCTGCCTATAAAAATGGTATAAGAATTAAATGAATTAATTTATATATGAAGAGAATATATAACAGCTTTTAAGACACATTAAATCCTATATGTATATTTTAATTGTTTGATTATTGTTTAAATTAAATGTGTTTTGGTTATTTAATACTGCTACTGTTTGCATTTTCTATATGAGAAAAACTGAACAGAATGCAAGCTTCATATGCCCAGAGAGTTTGTATCGCTCCCACTGTATCCTCAGTACATATTAAAGATATCTGTAACTGTATTACTTGATATTTACCAAACACTTTTGAATGAGTGAGTGAGTGATACTTCACCTGCAGGGTATGTGCTATGTAGAGATGCTAATTCAGGAACACTTCAGTAGACCTTTTCCGTGGCCAACTTCCATTTCAGTGTTTGTAACTGTCCCACTTAATGTGTCAATGTTTTCACTGCTGCTGCTGCTGCTAAATCACTTCAGTCGTGTCTGACTCTGTGCGACCCCACAGACGGCAGCCCACCAGGCTCCCCCATCCCTGGGATTCCCCAGGCAAGAACACCGGAGTGGGTTGCCATTTCCTTCTCCAATGCGTGAAAGTGAAAAGTGAAAGGGAAGTCGCTCAGTCGTGTCTGACTCTTAGTGACCCCATGGACTGCAGCCCACCAGGCTCCTCCGTCCATGGGACTTTCCAGGCAAGAGCACTGGAGTGGGTTGATGGTTAAAAAAGAAACTTAAAGCAGCAGTTGCTCACTTGAGGTCTGTTTTAGGCAGAAGGCTATTTGGCAGCAAAGAACAGAAATGTGCTCAATCCAGCTTAATAAAGGGTTGTTTACATTGGAAGAACACAGGCAAAACTCATTGAACCCACTTCCAACAGGTACACTCAATAATATACTGGGAACTAAGAAATCATCAGGCAGCAACTCCCCTCATTTCTGTCTCTTAGAGCCTCCTAATTTCCTGCCTCTACGTTTTCTTCATGTCTGCTCCATTCTTCGGAGAAGGCAATGGCACCCCACTGCAGTACTCTTGCCTGGAAAATCCCATGGACGGAGGAGCCTAGTAGGCTGCAGTCCATGGAGTTGCTAAGAGTTGGACACAACTGAGTGACTTCACTTTCACTTTTCCCTTTCATGCACTGGAGAAGGAAATGGCAACCCACTCCAGTGTTCTTGCCTGGAGAATCCCAGGGACGGGGGAGCCTGGTGGGCCGCCGTCTATGGGGTCACACAGAGTCGGACACGACTGAAGCGACTTAGCAGTAGCAGACCTATGTCAACAGATCTTCCCTCCCAAAATTGTCAGATCTCAAGAACAGGGCTTGAGGTGAAGTGGGAGGGCCAGGTTTAGGGAAATAGCCTATTCTCCTAGCCTGTGCTTTATATTAGCTACACTTTACAGTGTTTCCCAACTTTACATTCAGTAGATACAACTGGGATCCTCACAGTGACCCTGCAGATCTGAAATTTATTCCCGTTACACAGATGAGAAATATTGAAGTTGGAAGAGGTGAGGTGACTTGTCCAGAGTCGTACTATTAGACTGTGATCTGAGACTGGAACCAAGGTCTGTTAGAGGCCCAGCCCAGAGTTCCACTGTAGTGCTCTACCTGGCAATGGTTTGGAGAGTGAGATTGTTTCTGGGGAGAATACAGAAGGCCAAAGCTTGCAGGTGGCTGGAGATGCGGAGAATTAACTCAGCATCTCAGCCCCTCAAGGATAGATGGCCTGATGAAACTGGTCAGAGATTGTAGAGAATGAGGAATCGATCTGCCATTTCATGTGAAAATGGATTGTAGCCCCAACCTGTGTGTGTCAATGGAGCTGATTAGCACTTGCGTGAGTCTCCTGCCATCGATTGGCAGGTGAGAATCATTCTGGGAGCAGCAGGGAACCAGCCCTCTCCCACCTCCATCCCCACCAGCTTCCTCCCTCTACAGAGGTTTCCTCCCCCTCCCTGCTACCTGAAGTCTCCAAACCTCCTCCAGCTGCCAGGCCTAATGTGTGCTCAGAGCACCTCTAGCTTCTTTTGACCAAAAGAGGAAGCATGGCTGGTACTTACCTCATTCAGCTATGGTAGGTGCAGCCAGCCAATACAAAGGCAGATGGCCTTTCCAAAATGCGCTTCCTGCTTGGAGGATCCAGTGTGAATGAGTAGGTGCGGGGTTCAAGTTGTAACTTACATCATGCAATAGAAAAAGCAAGGGCTCTGCCACATATTTGACCATATGACCTTGAGCAAATCATTTACCCTTCTGGGCTCTGGTTTCCATGTGTGTGTGTATGTGTGTGTGTGTGTGTGTGAGATGGTTAATTTTGTGTGTCAGCTTGACTGAGCTAAGAGATGCCCAGATAACTGGTAAACATTTCTGAGTGAGTCTGTGAGGGTGTTTACAGGAGAGATTAGCATTTGAATCAGTAGACTGAGTAAAGAAGATCTTCCTTTACCAGCATAGATGGGCATCCAATCTGTTGATGGGCCCAAATTGAACAAAAAGACAAAGGAAGGGTAAGTTCTCTTGCTCTCTTCTTGAGCTGGGACATTCATTTTATCCTGCCCTTAAATATCAGAGCTCCTGGTGGTCAGGCTTTTGGTCTCGGGCTGAATTATACTACCAGCATTCCTGGTGTTTCAGGTTGCTAACAGCTTACTGTGAGACTTCTCAGCCTCCATAACCATGTGAGCTAATTACTATAATAAATCTCCTCATATATATGTCTATATATATCCTATTGATTCTGTTCTCTGGAGCACCCTGAAAAATACAGTATGGGATAAAAATAGCCTTCTCACTGGATTGTTTGAGTTAAAAAAGGAAGTGTGTGAAAAAGCATTTTGCAGACCCTGACACATAATAGGAACTAAAAAATGTTATTTGAAAATTGACTCTCCACTCTCCCCAAGAGGCACCCACTCTGGGAAGCCCTCTCTGGCTGATCCAACTCCTGTCTCTCTTTTCATCTCTTTCGGGTCATGTATAAGTGACAGCAAGTGCCTCGGTGTTTTCCCTGACCTGGAGAAGTTCTGCCTCCAAGAAAACTCAGCCCATAGTACTGGGTTCCCTTTGGGTAAGTAAACTGTAGAGTTCCATCAAGGGAACCAGACAGGCTCAGATTCATCTCCTTCCCACAACAAGGTCCATCTGGACTTAGAGGTTCTGTCATAAGCTTGTCACATGGTATCTAAGGATGCCCTTGGCATTCTTACACCTGCCAGGCTGTGACTTCTTCCACTCCTTCAAACTGTACATGGTCCACATGGCAGAATTCCTTCTTTAGTTTTCTCTCCTGTTCTTCCAAGGCTGGAGCTCTGCCCAGTTGGTAGTGGCCTTGATTTTCTGCTTGATTTTGCCGAACTTCTCTTTAGGGGCCTGGACTTGTCTACTGATGGCTGGCCTTCTGTCTCGAGTTGTTTATGCCTTCTGTTACAGAGCTTGGCCTCAGTTTTGCTTGAGTTTCATACTGCAGGACCACCAAAGGTCTCTGAAGCTACATGCAGAAGGGGAGCGAGCATCTTCTTGAGTTCCCAAATTTGGAAAATGTGACTAAGCTCTGATATTGACTCCAAGGGCTGTGGTGGCAGATGAAGATTGTGGTCAAAATCATGGACAGAATCAACAGGGTACAGGGTGCCTGGGGTTGAGAATGAACTCAGTGGCCCTGATTTCATGCTGAAGCAGTGAATAGGGAGGGGCACACAGTTAGGACCATGGACAGATGCCACTGGCTCTGTCATCTTGGAAGTAGTGTTTAAGACCTGGATTATTCATGATTCTTCCAACCACAGAAAAAATGGAAGCCTACTTCAAACTAGCTTAAGCTAGTCTTTGAATGACCCAGATGAGTGAGATGGTAGCACTGAATGCTGAGACTTGATGCAACAAACAGTGGGAAGTAATAGGCACATCCCCCTTTACCTTAAAACAAGATGTGGTTTCTTTAACAGACATGAGGCTATTCAAGTTATCTGTTTCTTCTTGAGTATTTCAAAGAAATCACATTTTTATCCAAGTTGTCAAATTGATTAGAGATTGTTTGTGGTACCCTCTTATTATTCTTTTAATTTTTCTAGGATTTATAGTGATAACCTTTCTCTGTTTCCTGGTCCTGGTAATTTGTATCTTCTCTCCATTTCAAGGCAGCCCACTCCAGTATTCTTGCCTGTAGAATCCCATGGACAGAGGAGCCTGGCAGGCTACAGTCCATGGGCTTGTAAGAGTTGGATACAACCTGGCGACTAAACCACCACCTCCATTTTTCATTTGTCTGACTGCTAAATCACTTCAGTCGTGTCCGACTCTGTGCAACCCCATGGACAGCAGCCCACCAGGCTCCACCGTCCCTGGGATTCTCCAGGCAAGAACACTGGAGTGGGTTGCCATTTCCTTCTCCAATGCATGAAAGTGGAAAGTGAAAGTGAAGTCTCTCAGTCACGTCTGACTCTTCTCGACCCCACGGACTGCAGCCTGCCAGGCTCCTCCATCCATGGAATTTTCCAGGCAAGAATACTGGAGTGGGTTGCCATTGCCTTCTCCATTAGAGGTTTATAAATTCCATCGATTTTTTTTTCATTATTCCTGCCACTGTCTCTGTTGTGCCAGTTTAGAACATTATAATTTCAATGTGTCAGCCTCATAAGAAGTGTTTATGCCCTAGCCTCCCACTCCAGCACAATCTGTATAGTGCTGCCAAATGAAGCATCCTAAAAGGTCTTTCTTATGAAGACTTTTAATGGCTCTACATTGCTTTTGAATAACTTCCAGGCCCCCTCACTTGACATTCAAGGCTCTCCCCCACCATCTGACAAGCATTCAAATCACCAGAGTTGTTGCCCACTCCTCCCCTGCATGAGTCCTCCTCTTTTCCAGCCAAACACATCTATTTGTCATTCCTATTAATTATAGGTGATTTCTCAGCTCTGTGCCTCTACAACTCTTCAACTGTTGCCTGCTGAAGGAAGAACACCAGACCTGGAGTCTGAAGACCAAGGTTGAAATCAATTTCTTCACCTGAAAAATGGCGTAATAATGCTTGTTGCTGAGTCATTCCTAATTTGTTCAGCAAGTACTTGGAGAAATATGCCCTAGACTTAGGCATGCTTGTGTGCATGTGTATGCACATGTTGTACATACACGATGAGAAGCAGTGCTGTTGCTCCAGCATGAAGGGATGTGTCCTGAAGACAAATATAAAGAATAAAAATAGGTAGCATTTATTGAGTGCTCAGCGTATTTGTTTATTGAGTGATTATTGTACTAGATTCCAAGGATATAGCAGTGAGCAACAGATAAAACTCCCTGTCCTCTTGGAGTTTACATTTAATCCCTACATTCCAATCTTTTAGAAATCTGAATCAAAGGCTGCATTTTTTTAATTAAAAAAATTTTCATTGTGGTAAAGTACACTTCTGCTTTATTGACTATGCCAAAGCCTTTGACTGTGTGGACGACAACAAACTCTGGAAAATTCTTAAAGAGATGGGAATGCCAGACCACCTGACCTGCCTCCTGAGAAATCTGTATGCAGGTCAGGAAGCAACGGGTAGAACTGGACATGGAACAACAGACTGGTTCCAAATAGGGAAAGGAGTACATCAAGGCTGTATATTGTCACCCTGCTTATTTAACTTCTATGCAGAGTACATCATGAGAAACTCTGGGCTGGAAGAAGCACAAGCTGGAATCAAGATTGCTGGGAGAAATATCAATAACCTCAGATATGCAGATGACACCACCCTTATGGCAGAAAGTGAAGAAGAACTAAAGAGCCTCTTGATGAAAGTGAAAGAGCAGAGTGAAAAAGTTGGCTTAAAACTCAACATTCAGAAAACGAAGATCATGGCATCCAGTCCCATCACTTGAAGGCAAATAGATGGGCAAACAGTGGAAACAGTGACAGACTTTATTTTCTTGGGCTCCAAAATCACTGCAGATGGTGATTGCAGCCATGAAATTAAAAGATGCTTACTCCTTGGAAGGAAAGTTATAACAAACCTAGACAACATAGTAAAAAGCAGAGACATTACTTTGCCAACAAAGGTCTGTCTAGTCAAGGCTATGGTTTTTCCAGTGGTCATGTACAAATGTGAGAGTTGGACTATAAAGAAAGCTGAGCACCAAAGAATTGATGCTTTTGAACTGTGGGTGTTGGAGAAGACTCTTGAGAGTCCCTTGGACTGCAAGGAGATCCAACCAGACCATCCTAAAAGAAATCAGTCCTGAATATTCATTGGAAAGACTGATGCTGAAGCTGAAACTCCAATTCTTTGGCCACCTGATGCAAAGAGCTGACTCATTTGAAAAGACCCTGATGCTGGGAAAGGTTGAAGGCGGGAAGAGAAGGGGACGACAGAGGATGAGATGGTTGGATGGCATCACCAATTCAATGGACATGAGTTTGAGTAAACTCTGGGAGTTGGTGATGGACAGGGAGGCCTGGCGTGCTGCAGCCCATGGGGTCGCAAAGAGTCGGGCACAACTGAATGACTGAACTAAACTGAACACATAAAACTGATCATATTAACCAATTTTTAAATTATTTATATTTTTAAGTTGTGGTAAAATAAACATAAAATTTGCTGCCTTAGTCATTTTTAAGTGTGCAATTCAGCAGTATTAAGTACATTCACAGTGTCATATAACCATTACCACCATGCATCTCTAAAACTCTTTTTCATCTTGCAAAATTGAAACTCCATACTCATTAAACAATTCCCCATTCCCCTTGCCCACTAGCCCTGTGGCCACCATTCTACTTTCTGTTTCTATGAATTTGAATTCTCTACCTCATATAAAGGGAATCACATAGTATTTGTCTCTTTTTATAACTGGCTTATTTCAGTGTAATGTCCTCCAAGTTAATCAATATTGTAGCATTGTCAGAATTTTCCTCTTTTTAAAGGCTGACTAATATTCCATTGTATGTGTCTTTTATGATTTTTTTCAAAGCAAATCAATATATGTACATGGTTTCAAGATGCCAACTAGTACTACAAGTCTTATCACAAAAGACAGTAGTCATATCCCACCCCCAAGTCTTACTCCTCAAGGCAACCATTTAAAATCATTTTAGCTGTGCCTACTGGCCAAAGAATTGATGCCTGCAAACTGTGGTGCTAGAGAAGATGCCTGAGAGTCCTTTGGACAGCAAGGAGATCCAACCAGTTAATCCTAAAGGAAATCAACCCTGAACATTCATTAGAAGGACTGATGCTGAAGCTGAAGGTCCAATTCTTTGGCCACCTGATATGAAAAACCAACTCACTAGAAAAGACGCTGATGCTGGGAAAGATGGAGAAGGGGGCAGCAGAGGATGAGATGGTTGGATGGCATCACTGACTCAATGAACATGAGTTTGAGCAAACTCCAGGCGATGGTGAAGGACAGGGAAGCCTGGCAAGCTGCAGTCCATGGGGTCGCAAAAAGTTGGACATGACTGAATGATTGAACAACAACTGACATTTACCTCTGAGGATCTAAATAATATGCATTTTATGCTAGGTCTTAATCTATTATGAAAGATAATAATTTAATATTCTTACAGCACATTCATACCTCTCCCTCTTACATCCTTCTAATATAATTATATAAAATTTATTAAATCAATATTCAAGGTTTGCCTTTTTGATTTTGCATACATGGTTCAGTGCCAAAACTAATATTATATAACCTTTCTTGTACAGATTTTTTTGTCTTCCTTTGTGTTAATGACTTTGTTATTTTTTCTTTCTCCCATTTTCTGTTTCCTATATTCTTATCGTGAATTCTTCTGAAACTCTTTAACAGAATGTGAAAAACCTTCTAAATGCTAATTTCCGCATGGTGACACACATCAGGTAATCTATTAATTCCACCTTTTTGTTTTTCCTAGAGGCATCCTTCCTGGAGTCTTCCATCTCCCCCATGTATACAGTTTTCCCTTGTTATTCTTGAGGGATTCGTTTAATGACTCCCACAAATACTGAAAGCCACCAATGCTCAATAAATGGCATTGTATGAAATGGCACAGTATTTGCATTTAACCTAGACACACTCTTCCACATACTTTAAATCGTCTCTAGATTACTTATAGTACCTAATACAACGTAAATACTACATAAATGGTTGTAAGCACAGTGTAAATGCTATTCAAGTTGTGCTTTTTGGAAGTTTTTTTTTTTTCAAATATTTTTTATCTGCAGTTGGTTGAATCCACAGATGTGGAACACATAGATATGGATTGTTGATACTCTGTGGGACTTTTGCACAGCCATCTGAATCAGGGGATTGTTTTTGTAATTTTTCTGGACTGTACCCCTTTTCTGGGACCCACATCTTTTTCTTTCTTGGTTTAGTCCTTCATTTTGATGGACCACATCCTTCAGTAGCTTCCTAAGAAGCTACGGAAAGAATTCTTTCCTAAGAAAGAATATACGAGAAGTAAAACTTTTGAAATCTTGAATTTCAGAAAATTCTTTATTCTGCCTCACGGTTGATTCATAGCTAGGCTGCTATCAGAATTCTTTAGAATTTTGAAAGCACTGCTCCAGTGAGGCTGTTGAGAAATCCGTTGCCATTCCTGGTTCTGTGTTGTGCTTTGTCTGTACCCTGTCCTTTCTGTATGGAAACTTTTAAGATTGTGTAGGTATCCTTGCCCATCGAAAAGTCATGCTAATGAGACTTGTATGTGCCTATTTTTATGTAATATATTTGTAACATTTTGTGGGCCCTTTCAAGCTGGAAGCTTTCTTGGCGCTGATCAATTTTCTTTTATCATTTCTGTGAATCTCTTCTCTCTGTTTTATCTCATCTTTCTTTGGATATCTGAAGGTCTTTTGTATGTTCAGTTTCTCCAGTGAAGAACCCACCAGTCTCCACCTGAGAGGTTATGCACCTGACTGTAAGATCCTAGAAACCGTGTCTCATGGGCCCTAGAGCCTCACTGTTCACGTCTTCCGTCCAATTTCCCTCTATGTACTATGACATTCTCCCCTGATTTCCACTGAGCCCAGTGTTCCTAGCTGGAATCTTTCTGGTTCACTTTTTTTTTTAATTTATTTTCGGCTGTGCTGGGTTTTCATTGCTGCCTTCGGGCTTTCTCTAGTTGCTGCAAGTGTGGGAGTGGGCTTCTCATTGCAGCGGCTTCTCTTTTTGTGAAGCATGAGCTCTAGGGTGCAAGGGTTCAATAGTTGTGGCCCACAGGCTCAGCTGCCCCTTGGCCTGTGGAATCTTCCCAGGGCAGGGATTGAACCTATGTTCCCTGCATTGGCAAGCGGACTCTCAACCACTGAACCACCAGGGAAGCCTTGGTTCACTTTTCCTTAATTGAAATATAGTTGATGTACAATATTATATAAGTTACAGGTTTGTAATATAGTGATTTACACTTTTTAAAGATTACACTGCATCTATCAGTTCAGTTCAGTTCAGTCGCTCAGTCGTGTCCGACTCTTTGCGACCCCATGAATCACAGCACACCAGGCCTCCCTGTCCATCACCAACTCCTGGAGTTCACTCAGACTCACGTCCATCGAGTCAGTGATGCCATCCAGCCATCTCATCCTCTGTCGTCCCCTTCTCCTCCTGCCCCCAATCCCTCCCAGCATCAGAGTCTTTTCCAATGAGTCAACTCTTCGCATGAGCTGGCCAAAGTATTGGAGTTTCAGCTTTAGCATCATTCCTTCCAAAGAAATCCCAGAGCTGATCTCCTTCAGAATGGACTGGTTGGATCTCCTTGCAGTCCAGGGGACTCTCAAGAGTCTTCTCCAACACCACAGTTCAAAAGCATCAATTCTTCGGCACTCAGCTTTCTTCACAGTCCAACTCTCACATCCATACATGACCACTGGAAAAACCATAGCCTTGACTAGACAGACCTTTGTTGGCAAAGTAATGTCTCTGCTTTTGAATATGCTATCTAGGTTGGTCATAACTTTCCTTCCAAGGAGTAAGCGTCTTTTAATTTCATGGCTGCAGTCACCATCTGCAGTGATTTTAGAGCCCCAAAAATTAAAGTCAGCCACTGTTTCCACTGTTTCCTCATCTATTTCCCATGAAGTGATGGGACCGGATGCCATGATCTTCATTTTCTGAATGTTGAGTTTTAAGCCAACTTTTTCACTCTCCTCTTTCACCTTCATCAAGAGGCTTTTGAGTTCCTCTTCACTTTCTGCCATAAGAGTGGTGTCATCTGCATACCTGAGGTTATTGATATTTCTCCCAGCAATCTTGATTCCAGCTTGTGCTTCTTCCAGCCCAGCGTTTCTCATGATGTACTCTGCATACAAGTTAAATAAGCAGGGTGACAATATACAGCCTTGATGTACTCCTTTCCCTATTTAGAACCAGTCTGTTGTTCCATGTCCAGTTCTAACTGTTGCTTCCTGACCTGCATATAGGTTTCTCAAGAGGCAGGTCAGGTGGTCTGATATTCCCATCTCTTTCAGAATTTTCCACAGTTTATTGTGATCCACACAGTCAAAGGCTTTGGCATAGTCAATAAAGCAGAAATAGATGTTTTTCTGGAACTCTCTTGATTTTTCCATGACCAGAGGATGTTGGCAATTTGGTCTCTGGTTCCTCTGCCTTTTCTAAAACCAGCTTGAACATCTGGAAGTTCACGGTTCATGTATTGCTGAAGCCTGGCTTGGATAGTTACTATAAAATATTGGCTATATTCTTCATGTTGTACAACATATCCTTGTAGCTTATTTTATACATAATAGTTTGTATCTCTAGTTCATATTTTAAACAGAATAAAATCTGCCGGAGTGTGGAAGATATGATTGGTTGTTTGTGCGATAGGGGAGGGATCTGCTTCTATTGCAGACTTTCAACCCATTCCCATATTCTTAGCCCCATGTCTCGTTCCCACCTTCATTGGAGGCATTGCCTCCAATGCCTCTGTTGTCCTCTGGTCCTGGGTCTTATTGGCTGACTCCTCTTTAGCATCCTTTGTTGTAGCTCTTAGTATGTAGCTATCTCAGCTCTGCCAACTCTTCCATCCACTTGCCATCTTCTAAAAAACGTGTTGACAGCTGTGGTCCACCATTTTCTCTTTTATATTCCTTTACTTTTATTTCAGTGAGCTTTTTTAAGGGAACAGATATAAATGCAGGTATTCCATTTGCCACATTTAATCAGAAATCCAAAGACTGTACCCTTAATTACCATGCTATATTGCCTCTTAAATGAGACAGTACCTCTGGGATCCTACAGCTAAATAAGGATGAAATGAGATTACACATGTGAACATACTTTGTAAGCTCCAAGAACTAAGCGGGCAAGGGGGAGAGGGCCTATATTAAACTCCCCTACAAAGTACCCTTCTTCCTCCTCTCTGCTCTCTGATTCCTCCCCTTCTTCATGGTACAACTCACCATTTCTCCTCCTTGGTGACTTCCCTGGCCAACCCAGCTAACAAAGACGTCTCTGAGCTATGAGCCAGCACAGGAGCCTCTGTGCATCTCTCTTGGACCTAAGTAATGCTGCTTTATTTGATTATGAGCCCAGAGCTACTGGCCAAGACACATAGTCAAACTTGAATCTTTCAGTCTACAATGAAAAAGCTTAACTCCTTCCTGTGGAGAGGTGCACTTGTCTGAACAATGATGAACTTTGAGGGTAGGGAAAGAAGTGTTTTGTATCTTTGGTAGTAAGTTTAGGGGTTAAAGTGGCTTCTGTTGTCCCGCAGTCTGAGCTGTGCCATGACTCTCAAAACTCACCTTCTTCTTCTTGCTTCCTCTTCCCTCCCCAGACCTCCCCTCCAGGCTGTAGGGGCAATGTCAGTGGCTGCATCAACAAATCTATGCCACTGTTCCAGAAGCTATGTCCTTTTATTCCTTCCCTTTTACCAGAGCTTCACTCCCTCCCTTTTGCATTCTGACAGATTCAATCCTTGTCTCCAGGGAGCTTACACCAGGATGATAGTGGAAACAGACTGGTCTCTGGCTAGAAGCGGTGACATCTGCCTTAGAAGAAATCCTGATTAGCTATTGTTGACAATAACTAAAATGTGAAAGCAACCCAGCTCACCATTGATGGATGGATGGAAAAACAAAATGTGTGTATACATATTGGAATACGATTCAGCCTTAAAAAGGAAATGGACCCTTGAAGACATTATGCTAAGTGGAATAAGTCAGTCCCCAAAAGACAAAAACTGCATGATTCTATCTATATGAACTACCTAGATTAGTACCTAGATTAGTCAAATTCATAGAGGCAGAAAGTACAATAATAGTTGCCAGGGGCCAAGTGAATGGAGAGTTATTTGCTTAATGAGTAATTAAACTGTTTGCAGTGCTGCCCCGGTGGTGGTGGTGTAGTCGCTAAGTCATGTCCGACTCTTGCGACCCCATGGACTGTAACCTGCCAGGCTTCTCTGACCGTGGGATTCTCCAGACAAGAATACTGGAGTCAGTTGCCCTTTCCTTCTCTCAGTGCTTCTCTGGTGGCTCACGGTAAAGAACCTGCCTGCAACGCAGGGAACCTGGGTTCATGCCCTGAGTCAGCAAGATCCCCCTGGAGAAGGCAATGGCTGCCTACTCCAGTTTTCTTGCCTGGAGAATTCAGTGGACAGAGGAGGCTGGCAGGCTACAGTCCACGGGGCCACAAAGAGTCAGACACAACTGAGCAATTAACACTTTCACTTCACAAACAGTTTGCAAGATGAAAATGTTCTGCAGATGATTGATAGTGGTGGTTGCCCGATAGTGTAAATGTACTTAATACCACTTAACTGTACACTTAAATGGTTACAATGGTAAATTTTGTGTTATATATTTTTACACAATAAAATAATTGGAAAGAGGAAAGATCCTGATTATTTTCTAAGAGTTAGATTCCATCTGACAGTCCTAACAGAACATTCCACTGAAGTGAAATGTGCCATCTCTTGTCCATTGCCTGATGTGATTATTATGAAGGACTCGAGCTTTGCACATGGACTGTAGCTGCAGGAAGCTCTCTGAGGGTCAGTGCTCATGTCCTGGAGCATCTCTGGAACACATGGATGCACACTCACTCCCAGACAGCAAGTCACAGCTCTGTGTACAGCAGAAGCATGGCACTTCCCCATGTGTATGCAGCAGGGCAGAAGACCGGTCCCTCTGGACTCTCCTCTGTCCTTCCCAGACCCTCGTCTTTTTTTTTTTTAAGTTATTGGAGTGTAGTTGCCTTATAACGCTGTGTTAGTTTCTGCTGTATAGCAAAGCGAATCAGTTATACATGTACACATAGCCCCTCTTTTTGGATTTCCTCCCCATTTAGGCCACCACAGAGCACTGAGCAGAGTTCCCTGTGGTATACAGTAGGTTCTCATTAGTTATCTGCTTTATACCTAGTAGGGTATATGTGTCAATCCCGTTCTCCCAATTCATTCCACCCCTTCTTTCCCACCTTGGCATCCTTAAGTTCATTTCTCTACATCTATCTCTATTTCTGCTTTGCAAATAAGTTAATCTGTACCGTTTTTCTAGATTCTGCATATAAGTGATATGATATTTGGTTTTCTCTTCCTGACTTCCCTCTCTGTGACAGTCTCTAGGTCTATCCACGTCTCTGCAAATGGCACTGTTTCATTTCTTTTTATGACTAATATTCCTTTGTGTATATGTACCACATCTTCATCCATTCCTCTGTTGATGGACCCTTAGGTTGCTTCCACGTCATGGCTATTGTAAATAGTGCTGCAATGAATATTTTGGTGTATGTATCTTTTTGAATTATTGTTTCTCCAGGTATATGCCCAGGAGTAGAATTGCTGGATCATATGGTAATTCTATTTTTAGTTTTTAAAAGAACCACTGTAGTGTTCTCCAGAGTGACTGTACCAATTTACATTCCCACCAACAGTGTGGGAGAGTTCCCTTCTCTCCATATATTCTCCAGCATTTACTGTTTGTAGATTTTTTGGTGATGGTCATTCTCACCAGTGTGAAGTGATGCTTCATTGTAGTTTTGATTTGCAATTCTCTAATATGTAGTGATATTGAGCATCTTTTCATGTGTTTCTTAGCCATCTGTAGATCTTCTTTGGAGAAATGTCTATTTAGATTCCCCCACCCCATTTTTTGATTGCATTGTTTTTTTATAGTGAGCTGCATGAGCTGTTTGTATATTTTGGAGATTAATCCCTGTCAGTTGCTTTGTTTGCAAATATTTTCTCCCATTCTAAGAGCTGCCCAAACCTTTCACCTTGGAGTCCTGTGACGCTGAGGCTAACTAGGCTGGAAATTGCCAGCAGACACAGCTAGGTGGAAGAACAGCCACGGAGAGAAAGATGAGAAGGAGGTCACGTCACCCTGTTCTGCCTCTGCCCTCCTGCAGATTGTCCCAGGGCTTAGGATCTCAGTTCCCCACTTTTTTTCTGTCTAGAGATGTATCATCCAATATAGGAGCCACTAGGCACTTGAAATATGACTAGAGGGACTTCCCTCGTGGTCCAGTGGTTAAGACTCTGCACTTCCAATGCAGAGGGTACAGGTTTGATCTCTGGGTAGGGAAGTTCCACGTGCTGAGTACAGCCAAAAAACAAACAAAAAATATGACTAGTCCGAATTGAAATGGGCTGTTAAGTGTAAAACACATACCAGAATTTAAAGGCTTAGTCTGAGAAGAAGTAAAATAGCTCATTAAAACATGTTTTATATTAATTGTATGCTGAATGATAGCCTTTGGGTCAAATAAAATATATTATTAAAGTTAATTCCATCTGTTTCTTTTTACTTTATTTAATTACATTTGTAGTTTGCATTACATTTCTATTGAAATGTATTACATTAATTGAAATGTAATACATTTCATTTCTATTTCATTACATTTCTATTGAAATGTATTACATTTCTATTGAAAGCACTAGTCTCCAGCCTGTCCTGATCCCAGACTGCTTGGCTGGGTCCCGATCCCCTTGGATCTCCAAGGAATAAGATCCTTAGGATCTTATTCCTTTCCACACAAATGGGAACTTTGTCACTGTTGGGGTCCTCTGCTGAAAAATAAATGGAATAATTCTGTACCCACTTGATATGACATCATCTTCTACCTGGACTCCTTCCCACTGTTTCTTCTGGTTTGGGGGCCAGAACACTCCCTCCCCTCCTCCTCAGTGTCTATTCTGTTGAAGTCCCCGAAGATACAGGGTCACTGGCCTAGACACAGGTCCAGAACTCTCCAGGAACCCTCCTATAGGCTGGAGCCACACTATTGCTAGGGTTAGGATAGCTGGCTAGAAAAGCCATATCTTTTTCTTATTTTTCCTTCTTTCCTCTGTCTTGCTCCCTCCTCCTCCTCCTCCCAACCTTCTCTTTTTAAAAAGTCTAATTCTTTTTAAAGAATTAGAGCAGCCGGCTCTGTTCAGCCTGACTGGTTTGTTATGGCTTATAATCTGCGCCAGGATTAATTAGCTAATTACTGACAAACGTCCGCTGGCAAGATTCTGCTCCAGCTTGTCAGCTTGAAGTGTTTAATTATTTTAATCATTTACTTTCATCTTCAAAATTTATGCTGCCAAGAGAGTTGCAGGGCATCTTTTAATTATGATTTGGGGTTTCTGCTGGGCTATGTTCTGTTCCTGGGGATAGGGGATATTATGTGTTTTTTTTCATTAGTCTTCCACCAGGGCCTGTACACCTTCTACCCTCAGACCCTGGAGTCATGTTCCTTGGGTGGGAGGGAGGAGGGAGCCCAGATCACCTCTGAACACGGCCCATTCTGTAGCCCTAGAACATGATGTGCACAGGAGCATAATGGGAATTTGAATTTTCTGAGTTGCTATCGTGTGCTGGACACCATGCTAGATATTTCTATTATTTCACACGTGTGAGCATTTGTGAGAATAAAAAGTATGGAAACAGCCTGAGAGCCGAAAAGTGGTATGGGGCGATCACAGATGAGAAGAAAAGTATGGAACGGGTTTATTTACTAATTTGTCAATGGCCTAATTTAATTATAATAAAGTGAGGTTATTTAAATATAAAATAAAGCTCAGTGGTGTCACATACGTGTACATACCCACCCCACTGCCAGATAAGGTACGGTAGAGTCTCCCTCATGCCTCTTCCCAATCAAGACCTCCCAAAGGTAAGCACTTCTGACTTCTTTCACTATAGATTTTTTCCCTTATCTTCATTTTCATATAAATGGAATTATATGGTATGTCCTCTTTTATGTGTGATTCCTTCCACTAGACATTTTGTCTGTAAAAGGAAAGGTTATTTAATATAAATTGCAGCATGCATAAATGTGGGGGCTTCCCTGGTGGCTCAGAGGTTAATGTAATATAAATTATATTATAAATTTATGTATAAATATAAATCATCTTCCCTGACCAAGGTTTTGGTTTGGGTCCAGCTAAGAGATTCACCCCAAGTCCTTAGAGAGACTTTGCTTCGGTCTTCTTGTTTACTAGCATGGTCCTGAAAATGAGTTTAGATGTGACTTTTCTCCCTCATTCTCTCTCTCCTTCTCTACTTCCTCTTCTTCCCTCTCTTTCTCCTCCTCTCCTTTCTCTTTCTCCTCCTCTCCTTTTTCTCTCCTCTGGCCATTAGCACATCTGGCACCATGTTCTATTAGGAAGTCATTTCTGAGCTTTAGTTCATGCTATTCGGGATGCAAATGGGTTTCCTAAAGACATGTGGTGTTCAGAGGGGGATTAAGAAGGGCAAAAGATGGTCCCCTGTTATAAGCTGGATTCTGTCCTCCAAAAGAGGACTATTGAAGTCCTAGACCTCAGTATATTAGAATGTGACTGGAGCCCTCAGTATATCCAAATTGTCTGGAGATAGGGTCTTCAACAGAGGTGACCAAGTTAGAACAAGGTCATTAGGGTCGGTGTCCTTATATAGGGGGGAAATCTGGACACAGGCATGCACAGGGAGAATGCCACGTGAAGTTGAAAACAGAGATGGGGTGATATTTCTACAAGCCAAGGAATGCTAGAGATTGCCAGCAAACCATCAGAGGCTGGGTAAGAGGCATGAAACAGATTTTCCCTCATAAGTTCTCAGAAGGAACAATCCTGCCTACACCCTGATCTCAGACTTCTAGACTCCAGGACTCTGAAATCATAAATTTTGGTTGTTGAAGCCACTTGGTCTGTGATGCTTTGTGAAAGTAGTTCTAGTGAGCTAATCTACCCCCAAAGGAAGCTCTGATTGGTTTTTCTGAATCTGTTTCATGGGACCAACAGCCACCTTTGCAGGCTTTTCTGGGCTGGAGCCACCAAGGGTTAACTCAGCCTCAGGCTTAGAATCACTGAGGCGACAGTTCAGAGCTAAGGGGCTAAAGAGAAGAGAAAGATCAACTTAATGAGATCAGTAATACCATTAATGAGACACCAGGCAACATCCAGGGTGCTTCTGTGGTGGCTTACACCAGGGCAAGACAAGCTGAAGGGTGCCATGAAGGAGCCAGGACATGTGGGTTCTGATGTGATGGGATCTGTCCTCTTGATGCCTTCCTTCCGCGGGCCCAGAATGGGGATGGGAGTGGATGCACAAAGTCCAGGTGGCTTGGGACTCCTGCCCCCTTCTCTGGATTTGGGGCCTGATCCTGCACAGCAGGGCTTCCCCAGTGGCTCAGCGGTAAAGAATCCGCGGCAATGCAGGAGATGTGGGTTTGATCCCTGGATTAGAAAGATCCCCTGGAGGAGGAAATGGTAATCCACTCCAGGATTCTTGCCATGTCCAATCCCACAGACAGAGGAGCCTAGTGGGCTACAGTCCATGGGGTCACAAAGAGTCGAACACGACTGAGCACTCTGCACAGCATCACACTTTCTGACACATCTCATACCTGAATCCACCTTCATACACATCTGCCTGCAGCCGTGCCAGCCTTGGCAAAGGCACTCTATACGTGTTGCCCTCCTCCCACTCCCACCCACCTCTGAAGTCCCATCTGGAACAGTTTGCTTCATAGAAATGTGACTGAGTAACTTGCTAGCCTGTCTGGCAATTGCATAGGGAGCTTCCCGACCCAATCCTACACCTTCTTTCCCTGCTCTTTCATACTAGAAATCCCCCCACCGCTCACCCCTAAGGTCAGAACCAGGTTTCACTGCCTTCTACCAGAGCCAGAGACTCTGCCCAACAAGCTCACCCTCAGCCGGGGGCTCCCCCTATTCTGTCCCTGCAGGACTGGGTGGGGTCTGTGTACCTGTTTCTCTCTGGGTCTCCTGTAACTAAACCTAGCTTATGATTTACTTGATAGGGGGGTGTGAGGCAGACCCCCACCATGAGCTGTCTTAGAATCTCAATCACAGGTGAGCATGAGGCCTGTGCCTGGGGTCTCATAAATGAAGTGAACAGTGAGGAGAGAAACAGGAAGGAAGCTGAGTTCTAGTCCCGGTTCTGCGTTTAGGGAAAGCCAATTTGCTCCCAAGTCTCAACTGACTTCTAAGTTTCACCTGAAAAATTAGGACAGTAATCTCTATCTTACAGAATTGTGAAGATTAAGTAAGTATAGAAGAAAAGTCGCTCGGTTGTGTCCGACCCTTTGCGACCCCGTGAATATACAGTCCGTGTAATTCTCCAGGCTAGAATACTGGAGTGGGTAGCCTTTCCCTTCTCCACGGGATCTTCCCAACCCAGGGATGGAACCCAAAGTTGCTCAGTTGTGTCTGACTCTTTGCGACCCCATGGACTGTAGCCTACCAGGCTCTGAGGAGCCTCTCAGTCCATGGAATTTTCCAGGCAAGAGTACTGGAGTGGGTTGCCATTGCCTTCTCCAGCTCCTGCATTGCAGGTGGATTCTTTACCAGCTGAGCCACCAGGGATGCCTTAAGTAAGTATATAAAATATACATTGCATGTGGTATATACATACAATAGACTATTATTCAGCCTTAAGGAGGAAGGAAAATTTTTTAATGTTTTTAAAAATGTTTACTTTATCTTTGGCTGCGCTGGGTCTCCGCTGCTTCAAGTGGGCTTTCTTGAGTTGCAGCAAGCAGGGGACTACTCTCTGGTTGCAGTGGTAGCTTCTCTTGGTGCGGGTTGGAGCACAGGCTCTAAGGACTCGGGCTTCAGGAGTTGTGGCCATGGGCTCAGCAGTTTGGCTCACAGCCTTAGTTGTTCTGTGGTCTGTGGGATCTTCTAGGACTAGGGATCGAACCTGTGTTTCCTGCATTGACAGGTGGATTATTAACCACTGGGCCAGCAATGAAGTCCCAGGAAGAAAATTTTGACACGTGTTACAACGTGAATAAACCTTAAGGATATTTCACCTAAGTGAAACAAGTCTGTTATATGAAGTAGGCAAATCCATGGCGATAATGTGGAATGGTGGCTGTCAGGGGCTGAGGAGGGTGCGGAGTTATGGTTGATGGGTACAGAGGTTTTTAAGCAACATGAAAAGAGTTCTGGAGCTGGTTAGTGGTGATGGTTACATGACAATGTGAGTGTGAGAAGAGGGAAGGGAGTCCAATAGGAAAGGATAAAAGTGTGGGAGTTGCAAGTGAGACATCTGGGCAGGAGACAGACTAGTGAGTTGGAAGAACATGACTTGGACACAGTTGAGATTTATAGATTAAAGCAGAAGCAGATTGGAGCCTGCCCCAGCATTTGAAGGGTGGGTGGAGGAAGTGGAGAACAGAGAATGAGACCTCACAAAGGAGGGAGGGAATGAGCACAGAGCCTTGTCATAGAAGCTAAGGGAGGAGAGGGTCTCAGGAGAAACACAAAGTCCACAGTGTCGAGTGTTTCAGACAAGTGATGAGAAAGGCTGTTGGGATTGACATTTATACTTACTGGTAACTCTGTCAAGAGTGGTGGGGCAGGGACTTCC
Organism: Bos grunniens; assembly: GCF_055505025.1. NCBI lineage: Eukaryota > Metazoa > Chordata > Mammalia > Artiodactyla > Bovidae > Bos > Bos grunniens. The sequence continues at coordinate 11,291,190 of NC_141167.1, forward strand.
CTGGTGGTCCAGTGGTTAGGAATCCGCCTTCCAGTGCAGGGAATGCGGCTTGATCCCTGATGGGGAACTAAGCTTCCTCATGCCCCCGGGGGAAACCACTAAGCCTGTGTGCCCTGGAGCCTGTGCTCCACTAGAGAAGCCTACGCACCGCACTAGAGAAAGGCTGCGCGCCGCAACGGAGACCCAAGAGTGGCGCGGCAGAAGCCAGGTAGCCAGGCGTGGAAGACAGTATCCATTGACCTCAACTATTCTTGCAAGAATTTTGGAAGCAAAAGGAAGGAGGGATTTGAATAACAGCTTGAGGAGAGATAAGCCTGTTTGGCAATGGAGAAAACCTGGGCAAGTTTATAGGCTAAAGAAGGGGCAGTAGAAGGTGAAGACGCAGATCTAAGGAACAGAAAGGTAAAGGACTGACCTAGGACCGGATATGTCCAGACTTCCTAGGAACATCCCCGGCCCACCCTTTGTGTGCAGTGACAGAATCAAGACCAATTCGAGCTCCACCCGTGCTGACCACAGGGTACCCCTTTGTTCTCTGACATGAATAGATGCAGTTGTGTCAAGACTGTGGAAGCGTGTGGTTGTGTGCCTGGCTACACATGCGGCTGACCACATACACCCTCACGCCCACACTCAGACTTCAAATACCTTTCCAACACACTATCAGTACACAACGTGTGCGTGCTCAGTCGCTTCAACTGTGTCTGACTCTTTGCGACACCATGGACTGTAGCCTGCCAGGCTCTTCTGTCCATGGAACGCTCCAGGCAAGAATGCTGCAGTGGGTTGCATGCCCTCCTCCAGGGGATCTTCCCAACCCAGGGATCAAACCCACATCTCTTACATCTCCTGCATTGGCAGGTGGGTTCTTTACCACTAATGCCACCTGGGAAGGCCAGTATACAATAGATATAACTCTTGTATCTGGGATTTTTGTTGAATATTCCATTTTATGTTCTTCAAAAGGTTGTGAGGATCAACTAAATGTGATATAAAACTATGAATAATACAATTATTGTGTGTGTGTGTGTGTGTGCTCAGTCACTCAGTCTTGTCCAACTCTTTGCAGCTCCAGGGACTGTAGCCCACCAGGCTCCTCTGTCCATGGAACTCTCCAGGCAAGAATACTGGAATGGGTTGTCATTTCCTACTCCAGGGCATCTTCCCAATCCAGGGATCAAACTAGCATCTCTTGCATCCTGCACTGGTAGGCAAATTCTTTACCACTAGTGACTTCCCACGTGGGAAGCCCTATACAAATATTAGCAATTATTATTATTGGGAAACAAGCTCATACACGTATGTAAGTCTGTGAAGACACATGGAGGTTCTCATACATCAGCCTTGCACACACAGATTCATAAGTTCACACTGTTTAGCAATGGTATGTATGCTCACATGGGTCCACAAATCCACTAAGACACACTCACACACTCCCCTGTAGGCCTACACAGATATATCTAGGCTCACACACACAGTCTACCACATTGCTCTACAGACTCACACACACCCAAGTTCATAAGAACGCTATCACAGACAAGCATGCTGTCACAGACAAGCACACTCACATATGCCCACTTAGGCTCACATATGTGCAAGTACACACACACACACACACACGCAGAGGCACACATGTCTGCTGAAGGAAAGAACCCTCTGGCTTGAAGAGGGTTGAGTTCACTCAGCATCCAAGAGCCAAAGGAGGTCTTCTCAGTTAGTAAATGATTTCACCAATCTGCTGCTTTGCTCCAAGGCATTGCTGTCAGCAGAGAATCAGTCTGTCTGGGACCAAGGCAGGGAGGCAGAGAGACAGAAGCAGGTTTGGAAGAACAGACCTCTCTCCTCTCCTTCCTTGTCTGTCTCTCTCCAGATGCCCAGGGGTTTGCACTCCCATGTCCCTGAGCAGAAGCTGAGGATCCTCTGAACCACAGTTCCTGTCCTCAGAGAGCCTTCAGCCCTCAGGCCAATGCCATAGTCATCAAAAACATCTCATAGGGGGACTTCCCTGGTGGTCCAGTAGTTAAGAATCGTCGTGCAATGCAGGAGACGCAAGTTCGATTTCTGACCAGGGAACTAGATCCCACATGCCTCAGAGGAACTAAGCCTGCACGCTCTAACTGGAGAGTCCATACCCACAACGCAAGGTCCTACCTGCTGCAACTAAGACCTGACACAGACAAATAAATAAATTAAAAAAAAAAAAAACCATCTCATAGGACGTCTGCACAAACTCAGCTGCCTCAGTCCCCTTTCTCCTTTCCTGGTTTCACTGCTGCACGCCCTGCAAGCCAGTGGCATGTAGTGGATCCCCATGTGGGTGATGAAAACAGTGAGTTCGGGGAGAGGAAGGACTTTATCCTGGGAGTGCATGTTTGGCAAGCTGTCATCTGGGCCTCAGCCTTGCACAAGGCCTTTCACAAGCCCCCAGTCAGTTTCCAGTCATTCTCCATAACAGCTGCTTCAACCTTCTTGTCCATATCTCCACCACCCCCTGGCTTCACTCTCAGAACATCATTTCACCTCTTTCTTTGCAGAGATCACAAATAGATGAGAGACCACCAGAAGCAAAACTTTCAACTTCCTAAACCCCTGCCAGTAGAAACCTACTCACATTTGTTCTCATCCTTACTTCCTCCCATCTCAGCAGTGTCCACAGCTAATTGCTGACTGATTCTCACTCCCACCTCTTCCAGAAACTTTCTCCATCAACTATCCCCCTATCTCCTGCATCTTCAGTCCCTTGCTCTTTACTTGATTCTTCTCTTCGTGTAGAAATATGCTCATATTTCTTTCATCCTAAGAAATAAGTTATTCTTCTATACAGCATTTTCTTCTATCTGCCACCCTGTCTCTCTCTTGTTCATTAGCCAATTTTCTTGAATTGTCTCCACTCACATCTCCTCCTCTTACTACACCCCTTCATTTCCCATATCACTGCAGTCTTCTGCATAAGATCTCATGCCCTTTCCACCCACAAACAACCGCCCATCAGGGGCACCAGTCATTGCTTTTGAGTTAGACCCAGTGTCCACTTCCCAGTCCCTGTAGTTGGAACCTTTTGGCAGCATGGGGTATTGTTGACCTTCTCTAATTCTTGGAACGCTCTCTCCCTGGTCATCTTCTCTCTTTGCAAGTATTGACTCTCTTTCACCATCTTCTTACCCTCTGACCACTCATTATTGGCCTCTTCTTCCTGTGTTCTTCAACTTTCCATGTCTGATCAATATTAATTCTGTAGCTTCTACCTCCTAAAGATTTCTAAAAGAATTCCACTTCTCTTCCTAGCAGACATTCAGCTTTAATCTGAATTCAAACAACACCTCCCTAACAGGTTCCTTGGGCTCACGCTGATCTGTTCTAACTTACGCTTGCAGAATCTCAGTTCTCTGACTAGGGATTGAACTCCCACAGCACTGAAACCCTGGAATCCTAACCACTTGGCCACCAGGGAACTCCCTAAGTGATCTTTTTAAAATGAAAATCTGATGATGCGTGTGTGTGTGCTAAGTAGCTTCAGTTGTGTCCGACTCTTTGCAACCCTATGGATTGAAGCCCAGCAGGCTCCACTGTCCTTGGGATTCTCCAGGCAAGAATACTGGAACGGGTTGCCATGCCCTCCTTCAAGAGATCTTCTCAACCCAGGGATCGAACCCGTGTCTCTTAAGTCTGCTGCACTGACAGGCGAGTTCTTTACTGCTGAGCCACCAGGGAAGCCCAAATCTGACTATATCCTTTTTTAAATTATATTCATTAATCAATTAATTTGGCTGTGTGAAATGAAAATATCTCCTGCCATATCAATAAACAAGAAATGTCACAGCCATCAGTGATTTCTGGCCTTCAAATGTGAAGGAGGGCTCCCCAAACTGGGATCCAGCGGATGCTGCCACCCCCACCTGTGATTGCTGAGGAGCTAGGGGGATGCAAGAAGGAAAGTGAGCAAGGAAACAGGATTCGCCCCAGATAGCTGTGAAAGGAATGGATTCAGTGAGCCCAGAGGCTTGCATCTTCCCATACACAGAATGCTAAATTCCTTAACTTGATACCTGATCTTTGACGTTCAGACTGCCTGCTCTCTTTGTTGCATTCTTGTATATGGCCTGACTTCCCCTCCTGCCTCCTCGGAGCAGTTTTCCCTGAGCCACTGAGATGCTGTCTCCCAGGCTCAGAGCCCTAAACTTTCCCACCAAATAACTAACTCTCTTCTTTCGGGTTGTGACTATACTTTTCAGTCGACGGCTGCATCGTCTTGGTTGCCGCCCGTGGGATCTTCACTGAGTCCTGCAGGATCTTTCATCGTGGCTCTTTAGTTCGGTTCGTGGGCTTCAGTAGTTGTGACTCAGACTCAGTTGCTCTGCAGCATGTGGGATCTTAGTCCCCTGCCCAGGGATCGAACCTCTGTCCCCTGCATTGCAAGCCAGATTCTTCACCACTGGACCACCAGGAAAGTCCAAAAATCTGACTATATTCTTTTGCTGCATAAAATTATTTGTTGGCTTCTCCTTGTCCATAAAGATAAAACCCAAATTCTGAAAGAGTGCTCAAGGGGGTCCTCTGTGCTCGGACCCCACCCTCCCCTTTACCTCTTCTCTCAAACCTACCCCTTTGCCTTCTACACATTCTCTCTGTTCAGTTGAACTGTTTTAACCTCCTCAAATACAGCAGGATTAGGGCATTTGAACATCCTTGGGCATTTAAGCATGGTACTCTGTCTGCCTAGGACACCCTCCCCTCCCCTCACTTCCTCTCTTTACCTAAGTATTGTCCTTCTGGGCTCAACTCAGCCATCACTTTCTCCTTAAACCCACTCCCCATCCATTCATTTGTCCATTTATTCAGTGAGGGTGGCCACTTGTAAATTTTAACAACCTCAAGAAGAGTGCTCAGTCCACACATGAATCCTCTAGGGAAGGGAGGAAAGTGGGGAAAGAGAACTGCAGGGTCCTAATGATTTAATGAGAGTCAAAGCTACTGAGAAAACAAGGATTCACTGAACCAAGATTGACAATGTGTGTGTGCTAAGCCGTTTCAGTCATGTCTGACTCCATGCAACCCCGTGGACTGTAGCCTGCCAGGTTCCTCTGTCCATGGGATTCTCCAGGCAAGAACACTGAAGTGGGTTGCCGTGCCCTCCTCCAGGGGATCTTCCCAACCCTGGGACGGAACCCATGTCTCTTACCTATCCTGCACTGGCAGTCAGCATTTTTTTTTTTACCACTAGGGCCACCTCAGAAGCACCTAGAATAATACAATAGAAAATGCTACATAGAATAATAGAAAATCAAGAAGAGCTATGGGATTCCTGCCATGTATGTCTTAGTTAGAGGTTCTCCTCTGGCTGTAGTGAACTTACAAAGGGCCTGGAGAGAATCCTACGCTGACCAGGAAAGCAGACTTAATAACAAGTCACAGTTACTGGGCACTAGCGGTACTAGATGAAGCATGTAATATATATTATCTAACAATCCTTGTGTGTCCAAAAAAAAAGTGTTGGGCTGGCCAAAAAGTTTGTTCAAGTTTTTCTATAATGTCATGCAAGAAAACCCAAACGAACTTTATGGCCAACCCCATGTTACTAGTCTCACTTTGCAGAGGAGGAAACAAGATTTAGAAGGTTAAGTGGTTTGCACAAATTCTCATACTGAATTAGTGGCAGAGTGGCAGACTCAAAGTTCACACATAAGCCTGCCTGAACCCAAAGTCAAGTTCTCAATCTTAACGTTCTTCTGCCCGCAATTACTACTAAGGTGGGTTCGGAGGGAGGTGCAAATGAGCCAAGGAGATGGGGAGCCCGTTGGTAGTTCCCACACTTAATGTCTCCATGGTACCCATCCTGTGTGTGCTGATGGGTTGACAACTTACACAGCAGCTGGTTTGCTCGGAGGAGATCCCTTTAATTAAAATAGCGCAAAGGGAGAGCGGCGCACAAACCGTGTCCGCAGGTAATTAATACAAGGGAGAGCCCAGGCGCACACAGATGCTCAGCCTCTACCTGTCAGAACCCAGCTTCACTCATACTCCCAGCCCAAAGTTACTTTGTCCCTCTGGCCACGAGCTGTCTCCCGTCTGCCTACCTCCATGGATGGGAAAGGGAAGACCTGTCCTCTGGGGCCAGAACCTGGGCTACCACTCTTACTGGACTCTGACCACTCAGCTTCCATTCTCTCTCTCTCTCTCTCTCTTTTTTTTTTTTAAATTTTTTGGCCGCTCTGTACAGCATATGGGATCTTAGTTCCTCCACCAAAGATCAAACCCATGCTTTTTGCAGTAGAAGCACAGTGTTTTAAAAAATGTTTATTTGGCTGTATCAGGTCTTACTTGCTGTGCTCGGGATCTTCATCGCATACTGTGGAGCTTTAGTCGCAGCCCGTGGGCTCTCGAGTTGTGGTGTACATGGGTTTAGTTGCTCTAGGGCATGTATGTATGCTCAGTCATGTCTGACTCTTTGCAATTCCAACTCTTAAAAGTAGCCAGCCAGCTCCTCTGACCATGGAATTTTCCAGGCAAGAATACTGGACTGAGTTGCCATTTCCTCCTAAAGGGAATCTTTCCGACCCAGGGATCAAACCCAAGTCTCTAGGGTCTCCTGCATTGCCAGGCAGATTCTTAACCACTGGACCACCAGGGAAGTCCCTCAACCTCCTCTTAACTGTCCGTGTCTCCAGGAGATCCAGAAGCCAGGGTGAGCCAGAGATAAGCCATCCACAGCCTAAGAGTTCGGGGCATCATCTGTGAGGAAGTAGTCTTTGCCAGGCCCTGCCCCATCAAGCTGATCCTGCCTTATCTCCCAGGGCAGGGGTCTTGAGTCAGCCTGCTTCTGTATACACGTATTGGAAAGAACTGAACCCATTCTCACCTCTGCCTCTGCCCAGGTTTGGGCTTGCTTCTCCATGGAACCAACAGCCTGGTCCTGAATCTCACTGCTCTGGGGGTCCTGACCTCCTTCCTGTCCTTTCTCTCATTTCATTATCACCATATTCCCAGCAGGTACACTGCAAAAGAATATTTCTCCATTACATAGATGAAATGAAAAGTAGCAAGGTAGCTGTCCAAGGGCAAGAGAAGTTTTCCTTTCTTTGTTCAAAGGCTGCACTTTTCTGGGATTCCAGCCACTGGTTCAGCTATATCTTGCTTTTCTGGTTGTTTTTTTTTTTTAGCTTTATTTTTAATAACTTTAGAATTACAGAACAGTTACAAAAGATAGTACTGGGCATTCCTGTATACTCCTTACTCGGTTTCCCCATTATTGCATTTTATATTGCCAGCTGTATCTGTCAAAACCAAGCAACTGATGCTGTGTACCTGGCTTTAACCAGGCTTTAAAAAAAAATCTCCCTTAGAGATGAACTCTAAATTTCTCTCTTCTCTATCCAGAGAGCCAGTGAAGAATGTTCAGTTCAGTTCAGTCGCTCAGTCGTGTCCAACTCTTTGCGACCCCATGGCTTGCAGCACGCCAGGCCTCCCTATCCATCACCAACTCCCGGAAATCACTCAAATTCATGTCCATTGAGTTGGTGATGCCATCCAACCATCTCATCCTCTGTCATCCCCTTCTCCTCTCGCCTTCAATCTTGCCCAGCATCAGGGTCTATTCAAATGAGTCAGCTCTTTGCATCAAGTGGCCAAAGTATTGGAGTTTCAGCTTCAGCATCAGTCCTTCCAGTGAACATTCAGGACTAATTTCCTTTCGGATGGACTGGTTGGATCTCCTTGCAGTCCAAGGGACGCTTGCAATTGGCCTCTTCAATGACACCATAGTTCTCCTGCATCCCTACTCTGCCCAAACCACTACCACCACCCCCAGAAAAAACCAGACAGACCATCCAAGGAGGAATAGCTCCAGGGTCAGAGGCTCAAACTCACAGTGTCCTTCAGGTACCCCACTCAACAAGTTCCTCTTTCTATAAGCCCACAGATGTACCTCTTGCCCACAAGCACTGCCTTTCCTGCTAATTTCTTCACTAATTCTATTAATCCTTGGCACCCACCCAGTATCAACTCTATCCTTAAAGCTCTCAATCGGATTCAATGCAGCAAATACTTACTGATAACATAGAAACAATTCCAATCCAGTCCCTGACCTTGAACAGCTCTTGGTCTTTTGGGAGAATTAGACACCTCTGCCTATGATTACAATAGCTGTTAGTAAGTGAAGCAGTGTAGCACAGTGGTTAAGTGCTTGAAGTCTTTAATCAGAAAGCTCTGTGACTTGGGGTTAGTGACATTAGTTTCCATGAGCATCAGCTCTCTTAACTCAAAAAGCACAATAGTAGTACCTACTTCATAAAGTGTTTATAATCATTTAATTTAAAAAATCAATACCTATCATTTATGAAGTAGTTACTATATGCCAGGCACTATGCCAATTGTTTCGCCTTTTTTAAAGTCAAGGCTTACAAATAAAAACTTACTTGCCTTTACAGTCAAAGATGAAGAAGAGGGTGGCCTGAATCAAAGAATGATTTGGAGAAGGAAAGATGGATTTAAAAAACATTTTGTTCAAGAAGGAGGAGACATATGTATACCTAAGGATGTATACCTGTGGATATATATCTATGGATGATTCATGTTGATGTATGGCAGAAACCAACATAACATTGTAAAGCAATTATCCTCCAATTAAAAATAAATAAAAGAAAACATAAAACACCTAAAACTAAAAAATAATAGTAACAAAAAATTAAAAACATTTTATAAGTAAGTAACCTATTGGATTTAGGGACAGGAATTGAGCATGATGTCCAGATATGTAGCCTGGGCCCCTGAGTAGATGGTGGTGCCAGTTATTGTGAGAAGGAACCTGGAGGAGGAGTGGGTTTGGAGATGGTAGTGAATTCTCTTTGAGCATGGTGCATTAAAGGAATCTTTGGGACATGCAAATAGAGATTCCTTCAGACAGTTGTATATATGGGTCCAGGTCAAGAATAGAAATAAAGTCCTTTGAAGCATCAGTTTATAGATGATAGTTGAAACCATTTGTGTAGATATGACTTCCCAAGTAGAATCAAAAAAGAAGATGATGAAGAAGGAGACAGAATTAGAAGGGACCACAATATTTGAAGGTGGGAGGAGAAGGGGACGACAGAGGATGAGATGGTTGGATGGCATCACCGACTCAATGGACATGAATTTGAGTAATTTCTGGGAGTTAGTGATGGACAGGGAAGCCTGATGTGCTGCACTCTATGAGGTTGCAAAGAGTCAGACATGACTGAGCGACTGAACTGAACTGAACAAAACAATATTTAAGGGGTAAATAAAGGAATAGTTTGTGAAGAGATGAAAGAAATTTTTTTAATATTTGGAAACATTTTTAACATTATTGTTTCTTATATCTTACACTTTCCTTCTGGATTTAATGTCTTTCTTGCTAATGAATATCCTTTGATAATTATTTTAGCAAGAGCTGTTTTTGTAGACTTTTTGAAATAATTTTATTTTGCTCTCCCCATTTTGTAATGGGTCAGCCAGCTATAGAACTCTAAGTAGACAGTTATTTTCTCTCAGCATTTTGATATCATTCCATTGCCTTCTAGCATCTACTGTTGCTGTTGAGAAGTTTGTGTTAGTCACCTAGTCGTGTCTGACTCTTTGTGACCCCATGGACTGTAGCCCACCAGTCTCCTCTGTTCATGGAATTCTCCAGGCAGGAATACTGGAATGGGTAGCCATGCCCTTCTCCAGGGGATCTTCCTGACCCAGGGATCGAACCTGGGTCTCCCACATTGCAGGCAGATTCTTCACCAACTGAGCCACCAGGGAAACCCTGTTGAAAAGTCTACTGTTGGTCTAATTGCCATTCCTTCTGATATATCTCATCTTCTCTTTTTGATAGCTTTTGGTATCTTTTAAGATTTTCTTTTGGTAGCTTTTAAGATTTTCTATTTTTCCTTCATGTTCTCTAGTTTCACTGTGATGTATTGGGTGTGATTCTATTAATTTATCTTGCTTGAGACACAATATTTAACTTCAATCTGATAATTCATATCATTCATCCAATTCTGAGAATTATTAGCCATTATCTCTCCTGATACTGTCTTTCCCTCCTTCTCTCTGTCCTCTCCTGGAATTCCTATTAGATGTATTTTGAAGCTTACCATACTATTATCTGAGTCTTTTAACTTTTTTTCCCAGATACTTATTTTGTTGTCCTAAATCTTGTTTTTTTTAATCCCCCACTGATCTATGTGTTATGTGTTAGAATTCAACAATTCTCTCTTCAGTTATATCTAGACAACTGTTTAACTCATCTACTGAATCATTTTTTTCAAAGACTACAATTTCTAGTTTTAGAACTTATTTTAAATTCACAGTTAATTTTTAAATAATGTCTTACTTATGCCTCATATATTTTAGCTTCTTTCTCTCTCTGAGCATTTAAAAATCCTATTTGATTATTCTATTATCTCTGTTTTGCAGAGTCCCTCCCTCTCTCTCTTTTTTTCAGTGAAGTATAGCTGTCTTACAATGTCATGTTAGTTGCTGCTGTACAGCAAAGTGAATCAGCTACACATATACATATATCCCTTCTTTTTTGGATTTCCTTCCCATTTAGGTCACCACAGAGCACTGAGTAGAGTTCTCTGTGCTATACAGTCAGTTCTCATTAGTTATCTATTTTATACATAATAGTGTATATATATATTGGGCTTTCAAGGGGCACAATGGTAAAGAATCTGCCTGTCAAGCAGGAGATGTGAATCCGATCCCTGGGTCAGGAAGATCCACTGGAGTAGGAAATGGCAACCTGCTTCAGGAGTCTTGCCTGGAAAATCCCATGGAGAGAGGAGCCTGGCAGGCTACAGTCCAGGGGGTTGCAAAGAGTTGGACATGACTGAGCAATGAGCAGGAAGTATATAAGACTGTCTCTTATGATATTTGATTCCCTTAGTTGCTTTGTGATTTTTATTTGTGACGTCTTCTGGGAAATTTTCTCCTGTAGGTGTCTATAAACAACCCGGGTTATGTACTACGTTTCAGATTGCTTGTGACCACTGTAGTCCATCGGATCTGGATCAATTTTTTCTTAGGCTGAGGCTATTTTGACATTAGGGTTTCTATATCGGGAAGTTAGTGCAGAATTTTAGTCCTCTAAGCACATATTGCTCAGGCCAGGGTTTCAGATTTCTCACAGTTGACGTGAATAGTTTTCTTAAGCTGGTCTAAGTGGCCCATTTCCATTTTTGTCCGTATCCTCCAGGCAATGGGCAGGTAGAGCTCTGTAAGCCTAAATTACCAGACAATATAGCTCTTTCCTTCCCTCAATTTTATGCAGAGAGCCCAATCCTAGCCTGTGGTCTTGACTCTTGCCCCAACATCTAACGTTGTAAGTCCAGCCCCAAAGCCTAGATTTCGACATCTTCATGGGCAACAGAACTTTGACTCCAACTCATCACTGAAGTACTTTGTAGTGTTGTTTTGATACTTGAAAATTTATCTTTGTTGCTTTCAAGCTCAGCTACACACCTTTTTATAATTGGAAGGAAAAAGCCTAAAGCCTTCTATCCCACATTTCTATGGTTTTAGAGCAGAATGCCAGGTCAATCTGACTTCTTAAGTAGAAATGCTAGGAAGACATTATTACAAATGTATAAGAACATAGAGACAAAGATGTCTCAAAGACAATAAAGAAACAGGTTTCAAGAAAGGGAATCAAGTGTATTATATCAAATATTGCATTGTAGACAAATGAAATAAGAGCTGACTGAAAAGCATTAAATTTGAAGATATAAAGTTCATTGATTACCCTAGTGAGAACCATTTCATGGAAAAGGGGAGACAAAATCCTAATTAACTGTAGTGATCTAAGAAGTGACCTGCCTCTTGAGAAACCTATATGCAGGTCAGGAAGCAACAGTTAGAACTGGACATGGAACAACAGACTGGTTCCAAATAGGAAAAGGAGTACATCAGATCAGATCAAATCAGTCACTCAGTCGTGTCCAACTGTTTGCGACCCCATGAATCACAGCACACCAGACCTCCCTGTCCATCACCAACTCCAGGAGTTCACTCAGACTCACGTCCATCGAGTCAGTGATGCCATCCAGCCATCTCATCCTCTGTCGTCCCCTTCTCCTCCTGCCCCCAATCCCTCCCAGCATCAGAGTCTTCTCCAATGAGTCAACTCTTCGCATGAGGTGGCCAAAGTACTGGAGTTTCAGCTTTAGCATCATTCCTTCCAAAGAAATCCCAGGGCTGATCTCCTTCAGAATGGACTGGTTGGATCTCCTTGCAGTCCAAGGGACTCGCAAGAGTCTTCTCCAACACCACAGTTCAAAAGCATCAATTCTTCGGCACTCAGCCTTCTTCACAGTCCAACTCTCACATCCATACATGACCACAGGAAAAAACCATAGCCTTGACTAGACGAACCTCTGTTGGCAAAGTAATGTCTCTGCTTTTGAATATGCTATCTAGGTTGGTCATAACTTTCCTTCCAAGGAGTAAGTGTCTTTTAATTTCATGGCTGCAATCACCATCTAAGTGATTTTGGAGCCCAGAAAAATAAAGTCTGACACTGTTTCCCCATCTATTTCCCATGAAGTGGTGGGACCCGATGCCATGATCTTCGTTTTCTGAATGTTGAGTTTTAAGCCAACTTTTTCACTCTCCTCTTTCACCTTCATCAAGAGGCTTTTGAGTTCCTCTTCACTTTCTGCCATAAGGGTGGTGTCATCTGCATATCTGAGGTTATTGATATTTCTCCCAGCACTCTTGATTCCAGCTTGTGTTTCTTCCAGTCCAGCATTTCTCATGATGTACTCTGCATATAAGTTAAATAAGCAGGGTGACAATATACAGCCTTGACGTACTTCTTTTCCTATTGGGAACCAGTCTGTTGTTCCATGTCCAGTTCTAACTGTTGCTTCCTGACCTGCATACAAATTTCTCAAGAGGCAGATCAGGTGGTCTGGTATTCCCATCTCTTTCAGAATTTTCCACAGTTTATTGTGATCCACACAGTCAAAGGCTTTGGCATAGTCAATAAAGCAGAAATAGATGTTTTTCTGGAACTCTCTTGCTTTTTCGATGTTCCAGCAGATGTTGGCAATTTGATCTCTGGTTCCTCTGCCTTTTCTAAAACCAGCTTGAACATCAGGAAGTTCACGGTTCACATATTGCTGAAGCCTGGCTTGGAGAATTTTGAGCATTACTTTACTAGTGTGTGAGATGAGTGCAATTGTGTGGTAGTTTGAGCGTTCTTTGGCATTGCCTTTCTTTGGGATTGGAATGAAAACTGACCTTTTCCAGTCCTGTGGCCACTGCTGAGTTCTTCAAATTTGCTGGCATATTGAGTGCAGCACTTTCACAGCATCATCTTTCAGGATTTGGAATAGTTCAACTGGAATTCCATCACCTCCATTAGCTTTGTTCGTAGTGATGCTTTCTGAGGCCCACTTGACTTCACATTCCAGGATGTCTGGCTCTAGGTCAGTGATCACACCATTGTGATTATCTGGGTCATGAAGATCTTTTTTGTACAGTTCTTCTGTGTATTCTTGCCATCTCTTCTTAATAGCTTCTGCTTCTGTTAGGTCCATACTATTTCTGTCCTTATCGAGCTCATCTTTGCATGAAATGTTCCTTTGGTATCTCTGATTTTCTTGAAGAGATCCCTAGTCTTTCCCATTCTGTTGTTTTCCTCTATTTCTTTGCATTGATCGCTGAAGAAGGCTTTCTTATCTCTTCTTGCTGTTCTTTGGAACTCTGCATTCAGATGCTTATATCTTTCCTTTTCTCCTTTGCTTTTCACTTCTCCTCTTTTCACAGCTATTTGTAAGCCCTCCCCAGACAGCCATTTTGCTTTTTTGCATTTCTTTTCCATGGGAATGGTCTTGATCCCTGTCTCTTGTACACAAACCTCATTCCATAGTTCATCAGGCACTCTATCTATCAGATCTAGGCCCTTAATCTATTTCTCACTTCCACTGTATAATCATACGGGATTTGATTTAGGTCATACCTGAATGGTCTAGTGGTTTTCCCTACTTTCTTCAATTTAAGTCTGAATTTGGCAATAAGGAGTTCATGGTCTGAGCCACAGTCAGCTCCTGGTCTTGTTTTTGCTGACTGTATAGAGCTTCTCCATCTTTGGCTACAAAGAATATAATCATTCTGATTTCGGTGTTGACCATCTGGTGATGTCCATGTATAGAGTCTTCTCTTGTGTTGTTGGAAGAGGGTGTTTGTTATGACCAGTGCATTTTCTTGGCAAAACTCTATTAGTCTTTGCCCTGCTTCATTCCGTATTCCAAGGCCAAATTTGCCTGTTACACCAGTCAAGAAACACTCCAGTCCCCTATAATGAAAAGGGCATCTTTTTTGGGTGTTAGTTCTAAAAGGTCTTGTAGGTCTTCATAGAACCGTTCAACTTCAGCTACTTCAGCGTTACTGGTTGGGGCATAGACTTGGATTACTGTGATACTGAAGGCTGTATATTGTCACCCTGTTTATTTAACTTATATGCAGAGTACATCATGAGAAACGCTGGGCTGGAAGAAGCACAAGCTGGAATCAAGATTGCTGGGAGAAATATCAATAACCTAAGATATGCAGATGACACCACTCTTATGGCAGAAAGTGAAGAGGAACTCAAAAGCCTCTTCTTGAAAGTGAAAGAGGGGGGTGAAAAAGTTGGCTTAAAGCTCAACATTCAGAAAACGAAGATCATGGTATCAGGTCCCATCACTTCATGGGAAATAGATGGGGAAACAGTGGCTGACTTTATTTTTTTGGGCTTCAAAATCACTGCAGATGGTGATTGCAGCCATGAAATTAAAAGACGCTTACTCCTTGGAGGGAAAGTTATGACCAACCTAGATAGCATATTCAAAAGCAGAAATATTACTTTGCCAACAAAGGTCTGTCTAGTCAAGGCTATGGTTTTTCCTGTGGTCATGTATGGATGTGAGAGTTGGACTGTGAAGAAAGCTGAGTGCCGAAGAATTGATGCTTTTGAACTGTGGTGCTGGAGAAGACTCTTGCGAGTCCCTTGGACTGCAAGGAGATCCAACCAGTCCATTCTGAAGGAGATCAGTCCTGGGTGTTCATTGGAAGAACTGATGCTGAAGCTGAAACTCCAATACTTTGGCCACCTCATGCAAAGAGTTGACTCATTGGAAAAGACTCTGATGCTGGGAGGGATTGGGGGCAGAAGGAAAAGGGGACGACAGAGGTGATGGCTGGATGGCATCACCGATTTGATGAACATGAGTTTGAGTAAACTCCTGGAGTTGGTGATGGACAGGGAGGCCTGGTGTGCTGCGCTTCAGGGGTCGCAAAGAGTCGGACACGACTGAGCGACTGAACTGAACTGAACTGAAGTGAAAGGTGGCGCTAGTGGCAAAGAACCTGCATGCCAACAGGTGGCGCTAGTGGTAAAGAACCCGCTTGCCAATGCAGGAGACTTTAAGAGATGCAAGTTTGATCCCTGGATCGGGAAGATGCCTTGGAGGAGGGCATGGCAATCCATTCCAGTATTCTTGCCTGAAGAATCCTATAGACAGAGGAGCCTGGTGGGCTACAGTCCACAGGGTCGCACAGAGTCGGACACGACTGAAGCTACTTAGCACGTGCCAGTACTAGGAGACAGGAGATGCGCGTTCGATCCTTGGGTCGGGAAGATCTCCTGGAGGAGAAAATAGCCACCCCACTCCAGTATTGCCTAAAGAATCCCATGGACAGAGGAGCCTGGCAGGCTGCAGTCCACGGGGTAACAAAGAATCCATCATGACGGAAGCAACTTCACGCACTCAGGAAGTGAAAAGGAGGCATAGAGAGAGGGAGAAAAGAGATCCTCCTTCTGAAATGGGGCTTTGCCGAGAGGAGCCTGGGCTGGTAGGGGTGGGAAGAGGGGGAGTAGGGATGGGGTTTGTGGGCTAAGGGAAGGAAATGGTGGAAGCAGAAGAGACGACAGATGCAGGAAAGAGAGAAGCCCATATAAGCTAGAGAAGGCAGGGGTCAAATCCAAAGTTGATGGTGGCCTTTCCGGGAAGGAGAAATCAGAATCCAGAGGGAAAGAAGGATGAGGAGAGCTCAAAGATTATTGGCGGGGCGGAGGCGGGGTGGGGTGGGGGGAAATCAAGGGGGTTGGGTGGAGTAGGAGCTTGGCTGATGGGGCGGGTCTGGCGGAAGGAGCAGAATAGGTAGGAGCTTAGGGGAGAAAAGTGGGGAAGGTCTGAGCATGTGGATGGTGTGGGAGTAGGAAAGGAAGCATTACTGAGGGCCCCTCAAGAGCAGAGAAACCATGGGAATCCCTCCCACAATTCTCAGTGGGCAGCCTCGTGTGGGTATTAGTCAAGCAGATGGTATAAACCATCCTTGGACAGAGAACGGAAACAAGAATGAGAGTATTAGCTGAAAATTGAAGTTCCCAAAACCAGAGCTCGGAAAATTTTTTTGCGTGTAAATTGTTTCGCAGTTCTGTTTGACTGGGGTTTGATCAGTAAATGAAGAATGAATGGATGAATAAAAAATAATAATCAAAGAAACACACACACACAGAGACAGGCTGATGGGCAAGTGGCTGAGAGAATACATGAGTATAAAATAGCTGGACAGACAGTCTCCTCCCTAATCTTGATCTTTTTAGACTCAGTTATACTCTCTGCACTCCTCTTCCAGTTCCCTCCTCTCTCTCCTCCTATTCTCTAGGAGCTCAGTGCCCGGACTGGAGTGGGGCTGGGGGCTACTTTGTGAAGGGCTGGTTCTCAGGGCCAGCGCTGGGGTGGGAGGGAGCAGCTTCAGGGATGCTGGACAGCAGAGGCAGCTGATGAAATGCGGCGGGGGAGGGAAAGGGGAGACAGAGGTGCCCTCGGCATGGAAGCTGCTGAGGTGTCAGAGATGAGACTTAATGACAAGCCTGAGGTCCACCTGCACAGATGAGTGGGGCTGGGAGGTGGGAGCTGTGGGGAAATTGGAAAAGGGACACGTTCATTTTTCAGCGTCCTCTCCCTCTCCTTACACACAGACACACACACATCTTTAATAAAGAGCCAGAGGCTTACTCTATTCTCACTCCATTTCCACAAAGGACCCCCTGGGAAAGAGGCTGTAAAAGGGGGCAAAGAGGGTCGTGGGGAGGGAATGGAGCTGCTTTCTCCCCTGGGTTCTGCCAGTCTATGCACCTGCCTGGGAAAGACCTATCGAGACAGGGCTCTGGAGAGCTGAGGTGGGGTAGGGGAGGGTTAGAGAACTAAGAGCCAGGCTGGGAGGCTGACTGGTGCTGAGGCTGACTGCTCTCAGCACTGGAGCAGGCATTTGGCCAGAACCCAAGCCTCTGGACCCCAGCTCAGCCCCTCAGAGGAGGCCTAACTACAGCCCGAGAAGGCTCCTCAGTGTCCCCCAACCCCAACACACAAGGGAACCCAGGGCACCCACAGATCCCAGAGCCCTTAACTCCTGCTCTGGGCCCTCCTGAAGCTGCGACAGTGGGGACAGGACCAGGCTAAACCACTGCACAGGGCGGGGCTCATCTGCCCCTGAGGTCAGCTTCTCAGGATCCAGTTCCAACCCTCACAGCCCACAGTCCCTCACATCTGTTGTGGAAGAGTGTTGTACACTGTTGTACAACTCCCTAATCTATGGGAGTTGTTCGAACACCATTCTAACAGCCAAGGGTGTCGCACATAGTTCCTGGTTCTAGGGACAAAGCTTTGCCCTCTGCTCTCACCTACTGTGGAGGGGCCCAACAAATAAACATTTGCCTTTGCTTCCCAAACGCACACACACCAGCAAATATACATTTGGCCGCATATCAGCTGGAGACTCCCTCATGTAACCACCTATGAGGCTATCTTCAAATAACAAAACTCTTGGTCCCAATCCTGGGTAATCACGGAAGTCCATCCCCTCTCTCTTGTATTTCTGAGCACTCTGGGAGGTGATTACGTGTTCCTCTAACTCACTGATAACCACTCAGGGAGCTTAGTGTGGTTGTACAGGTTGTAGACTGTACAACTGTAAGGTACCATTCACATAACTGCAACCCACTCCAGTATTCTTGCCTGGAAAATCCCACAGACAGAGGAGCCTGGGAGGCTACAGTCCATGGAGTCACAAGAATCAGATATGACTTAGAGACTAAACCACCACCATGATGATCATATAACTATCTTTGTACTTTCTTCCAGTCACCACTGGCTGTCAAGTCCACTGACACCAATTCAGGTTCTTCTCTCTCTTTTTTTTCCCAAAAGGCACTGATTATCCAAGTCAAAGAGGCTAATCCTTCCAAAATCAGAACTTGAGTTTTTGTAATACCTGATTCAAGCTGTCCACTTTTGTTATTTGCAAACTTGTTTTTGGTAGTGAGTATAAGCTAATTGCTGGATGGCATCACCGACTTGATGGACGTGAGTCTGAGTGAACTCCAGGAGTTGGTGATGGACAGGGAGGCCTGGCGTGCTGCGATTCATGGGGTCGCAAAGAGTCGGACATGACTGAGCGACTGAACTGAACTGTTAAGCTAATTATTTTGTTAGTCACCAGCCACAAGTAATTCATTTTTCAGTTGTGACTTATAAAGTGCCAGATCACCTATAGCACTTTTTGGTTCTTAAGCTCAGATGTACCTTGAGTGCCACTTGCTTGCAGCTTGCGATGCTGCTGAGTGTGGATTACTCAAAGTCACATAGGTCTGATTGGTCCAGGCAAATCAGGAATGGATGCACTCTCACAAGAGTGGAACTTGTGGCAATCACGTTTTTGGTTTGTTTGTGTGTGTGTGGTAAAATACAAATAACATGGGAATTCCCCAGCGGTTCAGGGGTTAGGACTTCATGCTCTCACTGCCAAGGCCTGGGTTTGATCCCTGGTTGGCCACACAGTGAGGCCAAAAAATATATATATAATAATAATAACATAAAATGTACCATCTTCATGATTTTTTTGTCTTAATCACTTTTTAGTGTACAGTTCTGTGGCATTAAATACATTAATTGTTGTATAACTAAAACCACTGTCCTTCTCTAGAACTTTCTTTTCGTCTTGAAAAACTGAAACCCCTTACCCACTACACATTAACTCTCCATTCCTCTTGCTCCGTGGGCCCTGCCAACCGCCATTCTACTTTCTGTCTTTCTGAATTTGGTTATTCTATATTATCTAATATAATTGGAATCATATTTGCCCCTTAGTGACTAGCTTATTTCTCTTAGCAAACTGTTCTCTGCTTTCCTCCGTGGTTTTGCATGTATCAAAATTTCTTTCTTCTTTATGCTGAATTACATTCATTGCTGATATACTCGAAATATATTCATTGTATGTATAGACCATATTGTTTATCCATTCGGCCATTGATGGACACTTGAGTTGCTTCCATCTTTTGGTTACTGTGAGTATCACTGCTATAAACATCTTTGAGACCCTGCTTTCAATCTTTTGAGGAATTTACCCAGAGGCAGCATTTTCTGAATCAGACGGTAATACTACTTTTTCTTTTTGAGGAATTGCTATATCGTGTTCCACGGCAGCTGTACCATTTTGTACTCCCATAAGTGATGTTCAGAGGCTCTCATTTCTATACATCCTCACCAACATTTGCTCTTTTCTGGTTTTGTTTTCCAATTCTGATCAGGTCAGTGATTGGCGGGCTTGCTACAGGGAAAGGTAGGAAAACCAGTGACCTGGAAAGACTTTTGGAGCAGGCTTAATATTCATGAAGGGCCTAAATGTTATACTTTTAATTTTGTTTCCAATGAGATTATATATAGATTGAGTTTTTTTCTTATCACTGTTAAAATAATTAATTAATGGAAGTATTTGTAATGATCACATTGTGGGAGTCCCCTGGTGGCCTAGTGGTTAGGACTTTATGCTTTTACTGCCATGGCCCCAGGTTCAATCCCTAGTGGGGAACTGAGATCCCACAAGCTGCATGGCATGGCCAAAAAAAATAAATAAACCTTTGGGGGAAAAAATCAAAAGCGGTCTGGGCTCAGTCACCCTGGAAAGGCTCAGACTGGTGGCCCCTTTAGAAAAGACCAGTCTCAACCCTGCAGGGCATGCCTCTGCTCCCTTCTCTGTCTAGTCCTTTTCCTCCCCTTCCATGTAAGCCTTTATTCCTTAAGATGAAGTCTCTGCTCTCTGGCCCCTCATCTCCCATCATCTTGCCCACTGCCCCACGTCCACCATCCTCACTATAACTAATGGTCCCCAAATCTCCATTCCTCAAACAAATTTTCCTCCAAAGCCAGATAGGTATTTCCAACTGTCTAAAGTTTGTTCCCTGAAGACAGACTCTGGGGTGGAGCTCTGCAAGCAGGAAGTGAATTGGGGAGAATTCTTGGGGGTCAACATCAGTAGGGGAGGGGAGGAAGGAGAGTTGGGCAGATGAAAGAACTAAAAGGTCAAAACAAAAGATACAGGACTTCTCTGGCCGTCCAGTGGTTAAAATCCACATGGTAATGCAGGGGATGGTCCTAATGCTAATGCTAATTAGAGCACTAAGCTCCAGAGCTAATGCTCCCTGGTCCAGGAAGATTCCACATGCCTTGGGGCAACTAAGCCTGCACACCATGGCTACTGTATGTAGCCCAGATCCCTAGAGCCTGTGCTCCACAAGAGAAGCCATCATAATGAGAAGCCCGTGCACAGCAGTTAGACAGTAGCCCCCACTCGCTGCAAGTAGAGAAAACTCCATGCAGCAACACAGACCCAGCACAACAAAAAAAAACTTATTAATTAATTAATTTCAAAAAGCTGCAACCAGTCCTACAATGAGCTCTGGAATGTGGTCCTGCCTTGAGCAAAGGTGCTGGCCGGTGTATCTCTACACTGGTCAGTCGTTGATGTTGGCTGCCGAGGAAGGCAATCTGACCTTGGGCCAGGTGGCTCTTTTCAGCTGAGGGCAAATACAGAGAGGGACTCAACTAAGAACCCTCAGCCACCAACATGTCCAGAAATGGGGGAACGAGCATTTCAGCCCTGAAAGAGGGATCTGGGCAATGTACCACAGCATCCATGACACCAGTCACCACTTGGACATCCTTGGGCATCTCAGAATCTACATACCCCAGATTGAATTGAATCTGCTTCTTCTCTGGATTCTCTCATGTGATGACCAAACTTCTAGGCTTGTCAAGTCTGAGTCAGTTATCTTCCCTCTCCGTTACCCTTCCTTCAACTGGTACTTCATCCTACAGAGGGTATTAGTCTTTGCCTAAAGTCTCTTTAATTCATCCCCATCTCCTCCTTTCCCACTACCACTGGCCTAGCTCAGGCCCTCATCAACCTTTCTATGGCTTCAACCTTCCAATAACAGGTTCGGTGGAAAGAGCCATTTAGCGCACAATAGGTGCTATATGAAAGGCTCATTGCTGCTGCTGCTGCTAAGTCGCTTCAGTTGGGTCTGACTCTGTGCGACCCCATAGGCTCATTGCGATACTGTAAAAAAGAGAGAGATACTCAACCTCATTAGGAATCAGGGAGAAAGGAAATGACTTCATAATGTTTCTCAAGAACAATAAAGATTCTTTGATCCAGGATGCAGGGAGGTTTAGAAGTGCTGACCCTCTGAGCAGTAGAAGATGCACCTCTAACTTACAGTCACCCCTTCCTGCTCATGGTTCGTCCCTGCAGTTCCTCCTGAAAGGATTCATTTACTACTGAAAAAAATCTGCATTTCAGTGCACCTGTGCAATTCAAATCTGTTTTGTTCAACAGTCAATTGTGGTCCAAAATATGATGGAAAATATGAACGAAGATGTTAATTATAAACATGGTTCATTACAGTAAAAAGTTGGAATCAACTTAAACATCTAATAGGGAATGAGTTAAGTAAGTTGTGGTGTGTTCTATTGTTGTGTCACTAAGTCATGTCTGACTCTTTTGCAACCCCATGGACTGTAGCCCACCAGCTCCTCTATCCACAGGATTTCCCTGGCAAGAATACTGGAGCCGATTGCCATTTCCTTCTCCAGGGGATCTTCCTGACGCAGAGATTGAACCTGTCTCCTGCATTGGCAGGAGGATTCTTTACAGGTCTGAGCCACCAGGGAAGCCCATAACATCATATAATCATTAAAAATAATGGTCAAAAAGTCTGTATAACAGCATGGAAAATGATTACTGAAAGGTTAAGTAAAAAAATTAAGGTTCATCATGAATATGCATTATGATTGCTGGTAAAAAAGTATATATGTGATCAGAGAAAACAATCTGAAAGAAAACATACCTGCATGCTAAGAGTTCTTGTATAAGAAAAAAGTCATGCCTGATATCTTTAGCCCCTCTCCCCTAACCATAATCTCCCCCTTATTCTTAGATATTGACCAAATTGTTTTCTTGGTATATAAGAAACTGTTAGTCACTCAGTCATATATGACTTTTTGTGACCCCATGGACGGTAACTCGCCAGGCTCCTGTCCATGGAATTCTCCAGGCAAAAATACTGGATTGGGTTGCCACAGAAATGCAATTTCAAGCCATCCATATGGAGTCAGCTATAATTCCACAACCCTACTTTTCAAACTTGTAGTTGGTGGCCTTATTACTTTCAAAATATGATATATAAAGAAATATAATTACAATATAAAAAATGCATCAGTACGACCTCTTCATTTTTATCGCTAGGTAATAGTCCACGGTGGGCTTCCCAAGTGGTGCTAGTGGTAAAGAACCTGGTTGTCACTGCAGGAGCATTAGAGATGTGGGTTCAGTCCCTGGGTCGGGGAGATTCCCTGGAGGAGGGCATGACAATCCACTCCATTACTCTTGCCTGGAGAATCCCATGGACAGAGGAACCTGGCCAGCTATGGTCCATTGGGTCGCACAGAGTCAGACAGGACTGAAGTGACTTAGCAGCAGCAGTCCACTGTATGAGTAGACCACATTTATACTGGGTTGTAGAAACGTGGGTAACTCTATGTTAACCTTTTAAGGAACTGCCAGACTGTTTTACAAGTGGCTACCTTGTTTCCCGTTCCCACCAGCTGGTGATGGGAGTTCCAATTTCTCCACATCTTCATCAACACTTGTTGTTATCTGTTGTTTTGGTTATAACCATCCTTGTGGGTGTGAAGTAATTATCTCATTGTGGTTTGATTTGCATTTTTCTGCTGGCTAATGATGTTCATTATTAGTCATTTGTAACCAAAAGCCATGTTCTTATTTTCAACAAAATAAGGTTGAAACCCTACCATTACACAAGTAATTCATGCACATTATTAGATATTTCAAAAACAGATTTTTTGAAAAATTAAACCACACCCAAATAGCACCATCTAGAGGTAACCACTGTAAATATTTCAACATATTTCCTTTGAATTTCTTTTTCTATTCTTTCCAGAATATGGTTAAAGTCATGTGATGTTTGCAATTTTACTTCTGACTTTTTCACCTAATATGATAAAATGGGAATTTTTCCAACCTCCTCTTAAACATTACTAGATGTTACGATGTCCTTAGCCATTCCCCCATGGATGGACCTTGGTTGTTTCCAAGTGTATTTAATGTCATAAAATTAAAAAAAAGAGAGAGAGCTTTGATACTGCTGTTTTTGGCCTGTGTTCCATCTGTCCAGTAAAGCTGAGATCTTTATCTTCCCTTTCAATTCTTCTCTTCCCTTTCACACCCACATCCTTCCAGGACAATACTTGGTACAAAGTAGGCTTCTTTTCCTTCCGGACTTTTGAGAGATAATTGACATACAACACTGTGTAAGTTTAAGGTGAACAGCGTAATGATTCGGCTTATAGACATCCTGAAATGATTACCCCAATAAGTTTATTGAACATTCATCATCTTGCTGTTGTTCAGTTGTCCAGTTGTGTCCGACTCTTTGTGGCCCCATGGACTGCAACACACCAGGCCTCCCTGTCCCTCCCCACCTTTTGGAGTTTGCCCAAGTTCATGTTCATTGCATCGGTGATGCCATCCAGTCATCTCATCTTCTGACACCCTCTTCCCCTTCTGCCTTCAATCTATCCCAGCATCAGCGACTTTTCCAATGAGTAGGCTGTTTGCATCAAATGACCAAAATACTGGAGCTTCAGCTTCAGCATCAATCTTTCCAGTGAATATTCAGGGTTGATTTCTCTTAAGATTGACTGGTTTGATCTCCTTGCAGTCCAAGGGACTCTCACGAGTCTGCTACAGCACCACAGTTCGAAGGCATCAATTCTTCAGCGCTCTACCTTCTTTACGGTCCAGCTCTCGCAACCATACTCGACCATCGGGAAGACCATAGCCTTGACTGTGCAGACCTTTGTTGGCAGAGTAACGTCTCTGCTTTTCAACACACTGTCTAGGTTTGTCATAGCTTTCCTGCCTAGAAGCAACCGTCTTCTGATTTCATGGCTGCAGTCACCATCCGCAGTGACTTTAGAGCCCAAGAAGAGGAAATCTGTCACTATTTCCACCTTTTCCCCTTCTATTTGCCATACAATAATGGGGCCTGATGCCATGATCTTAGTTTTGTTTTGTTTTGTTTTTTTAATATTTTAGTCTTAAGCCAGCTCTTTCACTCTCCTCCTTCACCTGCATCAAGAGACTAGTTCCTCGTTGCTTTCTGCCATTAGAGTGGTAGGTATCATCTGCCTATCTGAGGTTATTGATGTTTCTCCCACCTATCTTGATTTCAGCTTGTAACTCATCCAGCCCAGCATTTCTCATGATATGCTCAGCATATAAATTAAACAATCAGGGTGACAGCAGACAGCCCTGTCGTACTCCTTTCTCCATCTTGAACTGATCAGTTGTTCCATACAGCGTTCTAACCGATGCTTCTTGACCCGCATACAGGTTTCTCAGGAAACAGATAAGACTGGTATTCCCATCTCTCTAAGAGCTTTCCACAGTACGTCATGATCCACACATGATCCATCATCTCACATACATACAAAATAAAAGAAATAGAAAAAAATGTCTTTGTTATGAGAACTCTTAGGACTTACTCTCTTAATAACTTTCATACAGCAGTGTTAACTAAACTTGTCATGTTGCTCATTACATCCCTGGTATTTATTTATCTTATAACTTTTACGTTTTGACTACCTTCATGCAATTCTCACTCCCTCTCCTCTGGTAACGACAAACCTGATCTTTTCCTATTAGTTAGTTTGTTTTTAAAGGATAATTGACCTACAACAGTGTTGGCTCCTGGTACATAACATAGTCATTTGCTGTTTCTATACATTTCAAAAGTGATCACCATAAGTCTAGTTACCATCTGTAACCATACAAAGATATCACATAATCATTGACTGTATTCTGCACAATGTACAGTTCACACTCATGACTCATTTATCTTATGACTGGAAGTTTCTTCCTCTTAATCTCCCTTACCTATTTCAGAGTAGACTTATTGAGTCCTTATTACAGGTCGGGCACTGTTCTAAGCACTTGATATATATCAATGTATTGAATCCTCACAACTTCCCTGTGACGTAAGTAATAATATTATCATCCCTATTTTATACATGAGGAAGTTAAAGAAGTCTGTCCAAGGTCATCAGCTAGTAAGGGGCAGAGGTGGAATTTGACTCCAGGCAGCTCAGCTCCAGAATCTGAACCCTTAACCATCAGCCATACAGCTTCCATATGATGACGGAGGGAATGGAAATTGGAGATGGGATGAGAGCTGTAGGGCTTTGGGGATGGGCTAGTCCCAGATTTGAAACCTGGCACGGAACTTCCATCCCTTAGTTGGGAAGGGAGGGTCAGGCAGGCTCAGGGAAGTGAAGTGATTCGGATGCTATTCACAGGACAGGAGTTTACAGCAGTCCCCAGCCTGGTACCTTCCTATTAGCCCACAAAGCACCAGAGTGGCCTTTCTCAGATGCAGATCTGATCCTGTCACTCCCTTGCTGCAAGCACTCCATTGCTCTTAGGATAAAATATGACGCCTTAGGTGGACTGCAAGAGCCTCATTAGCTCCATCTCCACTCCCCAGCTGGCTTCTCATCTCCACCTGGATCTTATGAACTCCACCACACTGCATCTCACTCTCCTACCTTTTGGACCATTGGCTTACAGAGCTCTTCCTTACTTTGGCCCTACTCGCTCTAAATCTCTGCTTAAACACTCTTTTCTTCTAGAAAACCTGTTCCACACCTCTCCAAACTGGGCTTCCCTGGTGGCTCAGCTGGTGAAGAATCTGCCTGCAATGTGGGAGACCTGGGTTTGATCCCTGGGTTGGGAAGATCCCCTGGAGAAGGGAATGGCTACCCACTCCAGAATTCTGGCCTGGAGAATTCCATGGGGTCACAAAGACACGACTGAGCAACTTTCACTTTTCAAACCCCTCAGACTGGACTACGTTCCCCTGCCAGACCCATACTTTCCTTCTGACACTCATCATATTTCTTGTAACTGCTTTTCTCAAAAACAACACTTTTTTAATTATAGAAAATTCAAATGCAAGAAAAAACAAGAGAACTTCCCCATCACACAACTTCAGTTATCAATGCACAAGGATCTGGTTTCACCTGAACTCCCAACTACATCCCTCCTCCTGTATTATTGTTAAGCAAATAATACAGATCATTTTATTGCATCTGAAAATGTTTTATGTATCAAATGTCCCTAAAAGATAAGGACTTTAAAAATCATAGCTAGGAGGCTGCAGTGGCAGTCGCCGCGGAGCTGGCCCTGCGGGGCCCCGGGGGGGGGAGGGGGAGCCGTCAAGCCCCCGTTGAGGCCGCCGCTGCCGGGCCTCCCCTCCCCCCCGAGAGTGTTTAAAAAAAAATAAAAATAAAAATAAAAATCATAGCTACAATATCATTATCATACTTTTAAAAAGCCAATTATATTTTTTCTTTTTTCAATGTTTTATTTTGAAAATTTTCAAACCTACAGAAAAGTTGCAAGAATAAGTCAATGAACAACCCTAAATTTCTCCCCTGATTCCCCATTCATTAACATTTTGTCACAGTAGTTGCTGACATCTGACATTACGTTGTAAATACAAGCTTTTATCCATATACATTTCTACATATATTTCCCCCAAACAAGGATACTCTTCTATGTAACCCTAATTTGATGACCATTTCAGGAAATGTAAATAGACACAATAAAATGTGTGTAAGACAATCCATATTCACATTTCGCTAAATGTCCCAATGATGTGCTTCACAGACACTGTCCTTCTCTAAAGCCAGTAAATGATCCGGGTGATGCTCTCCATTTAGTTGTCTTTGCTCTTTAGCCCAATTAACCTGGAACAGTTCATTCTTCTTTCGTAACATTGCTATTTCTAAGAAGTTCTTGCCAGCGGAGCCTGACCTTGAATTTAGGTTTGTCTGATGGTTTCCTCCTTGGTTCTTCATCCCTCAGATCCTGCATCTTAGGCAGGAATGTTTCCTAGGATTGGGTCCATATTAGGAGGTGGATATCCGTTTGTCTCCCTACTTTGACACTGATTTTGATTGCTTGATTAAGATGTCTTATAATTGCTTTTCAAATTGTAAGTGGTCTGGGTTTTTTTTTTTTTTCCTGCTAGACTGTAAGCTTCTTGAGGACAGAAGTGAGCCTGTCTTCTCCACCTCGGTATCCTCCAAGCACAGCAGGTTTAAACTGGAAAGGTGCACCTATCCTGCACCAGCCCAGTGAAGGACTAACTGAGATCTCAGATGAGGAAAAGGAGGCTCGGAAAGAGGCAAGCCCCATAACACAGTGATTTCCTCAGACTCTTACCTGAGCCGTTCCCTCCCTTCCAAGATTCTACCTTCGAACGGTACCTGGGGAAAGCTCTCCCATTCTCCTAAAAATTGGTTTCAATGGAAACAGAAATTCCCCGAAAGAAGGAATCACACGCGCTGTCCAGGGCCTAGGGGCTGAGGGAACGAGGTGGGAGAACCTATTAGCATTTTTTCTATTAACAAGCTAGAGTTGAGCTAGCTTGCCCGGGGAGATAATTTGAGAGAGAAATCTTTGCATATTTTATTTAAAAGCACGCTGCGTTAGGCGGGTAATAACGCAGAGAGTGGCGATTAGGTGAGGCCTGCAGGGGGCGGGGGTGGGGTCCTCTCCCTACTCTACCAACTGCCCTGCCCCATCCGCCTTGTCCCTCCTAGTACACCCTCCCCCATTAGTCCTGGGAACCAGCCTTCTTAAAGGAACAGCCCCCTTAAGCCTCAGCTTCCCTGGCAGCTCAGTCCGTAAAGTCTGCCTGCAATGCAGGAGATCCAGGTTTGAACCCTGGGTTGGAAAGATCCCTTGGCAAAGGGAATGGCAACCCACTCCAGTATTCTTGCCTGGAGAATCCCGTGGACAGAGGAGCATGGGGTCGGTGACTGAGCGACTTTCACTTCACTCCTTAAGCCTCAGAGGCATGGGGGCTCAAGCTTCTGTAACTCTTGATGCTTTCTAGCTGATAGGGTCCAAGAGAAGCATGTTCTGAAACTGCCCTGGGAGAAAAGAAGAATGGCAGGAGATGGACAATAGAAAGAGGACCAGTGTCCAAAATTGAGAAAGCTGAGACCACAGACCTGTGGTTCTCAGTGGCAGGGAGGAGAGAGGAGCGGGACGGCTTTAAAAATATGTGTATGTATGTGCTTAATTGTGTTTGACTCTTCACAACCCCATGGACTGTAGCCCGCGAGGCTTCTCAGACCATGGAATTTTCCAGGCAAGAATACTAGAGTGGGTTGCCATTTCCTTCTCCAGGGAATCTTCTCGACCCAGGGATCAAACCTGTATTTCCTGCATTGGTAGGTGAATTCTTTACCACTGATCAACCTTTGACCCAATAATTAGGTAGGCAGTCCTACTGGTATCTCAGGTCTCGGGAACAAAGATGCTAAATTGGGACCCTAGGACACTGCCCAGGACAGTCTGACACAAGGAATTATCCAAATGCCAAGGCATTCCCACTGAGCCAGCAACCCTCCCTGAACACATTCATTCCTTTTCTTTAAGTCCTGCCACATGGCTGCCCTGGGAATCATTACAGACCTGGGTGAGAGCTGGGCAGCTGAGTGTTGGTTGAAAGAGTAAGGTCCTGGCTCCAATGCAAGCTGGTCAACTCTGTACAAGTCGCTTAACCTCTGTGAGTGCCTATTTCCTCTTCTATAAAAAGGCTTGCCATCACTTACCTCCCATCGTAGTCATGAGAAAGCTATGGGAAAATAGAGGGAAAGGTTCTGTAAACTATCAAACTCTGATCACATATAAGGGGATAGTATTACAGTGGGGAGCAGACCCATAGGTTGCTAATTTAGTAAGGGACTCCTGAGGGTAATTATCCTTCTCTGGGCAAAGTTCTTAAGGCAAGGTGACTCTAGTCATTCTTGCCTCACTAAGTAAAGTACTCAAATAACTCCCAAGGTTAATGCTGCTTGACTTTGACTATAGGTTCTCCACTGAAAGGTAGGGTTGGCTGCACCTACTCTGTAGCCAAATAACAGAAATGGAATTGATTTGAAAAATGTTAAATATTGTGAAGAAACAAGGTACTAGAAACTCCACAAGATAATTTGCCATTTCTAGATGAGTCAGCAACATCTCCCTTCTCATTTCCCTGCCTCAGGCTCCTCGTCTGTTAGATGAGCATGTAGCCATTCTGACCCCTATTCCCAAAATTCACCTGTATATGCACACGTG
The DNA here is from genome assembly GCF_055505025.1 of Bos grunniens. Lineage (NCBI taxonomy): Eukaryota > Metazoa > Chordata > Mammalia > Artiodactyla > Bovidae > Bos > Bos grunniens. The sequence goes on from NC_141167.1 coordinate 11,320,734, forward strand.
CACGCACACCAACTAGAGCTCGGTAATAATCAGGGGAGTATCTGAGTGTCTCATACAAAAGGAGTTTCCCGTATAAAAGGAGATCAAGGTGGTGATTGTACCTGAGACAGGTTAGGGTAGGGAATCAGGAAATCAACCTAGAAGATTTTGCTCCTATCTGGGTGAGTTTCCAGAGAAGGCAATGGCACCCCACTCCAGTACTCTTGCCTGGAAAATCCCATGCACGGAGGGGCCTGGTGGGCTGCAGTCCATGGGGTCACTAAGAATCAGACATGACTGAGCGACTTCACTTTCACTTTTCACTTTCATGCATTGGAGAAGGAAATGGCAACCCACTCCAGTGTTCTTGCCTGGAGAATCCCAGGGACGGGGGAGCCTGGTGGGCTGCCATCTATGGGGTCGCACAGAGTCGGACACGACTGAAGTGACTTAGAAGCAGCAGCAGCAGGGTGAGTTTTGGGAGTAGATATTAATTCATAGGTGAGGGGATTTGTGAGTCCTGGTAGGCTGTATGAGGATTTCAGGCACTCTAGGCACAAGGAATCGGAAGAAGTAGAACCTTCTCTTGCCTTGGTTTTCCCACATGAAGGAGGAAGCAGACATCTGAAGGTTACCTGTAAAGCTGCAGCATGAAGCAGACACCTGCTATCAAGTCTCCTCCCCTTTCCATCCCAATGGCAAATTCCCACCTCTTGCTTAGTTCCACTGAACTTACTCTTAGGTGGGTCATGGGGATGCTCCCTAGCTTAGACGACCCTTTCTGGGCACAGATAAACCTGTTTCTCAGGCAAGGAGTCTCTATGAAAAAAAACATGTTTCTTTCTGGCCCGAGCTGTGAGGTGGAATGTGAGAAGAGAGATGATTATATCTGTCCTGCCAGAAATGGAACCCACCTGAAGAAACTTTGGGGTTTTTTTTCACCTATAAAATAGGATAATAGAGAAACTGCTTCCTGGGGTTATATTGAGAGTAAAATGGCACATGGGAAGTCTCAGCACAGCTTAATCATTCTTTTCTCATCTGTATCTGTATTCTAGGCTCTTTATCTCTACCTCGTTCACATCCACTTCTCCATCTTCTTTCCCATTCTTTATTCCCATCTCCCCTCCTCCCCATCGAGTCCTACAGCACCCTCATTCACAACCATTTCATTTGTAGGACGTCCCATGGAACATATTCCCAACCTGGTTAATAAAGCAACATTTACTTTTATTTTCCTTAAATTATTAATAAGCACAAACAATAAAGATTACCATTTCAGTAGCCTTCTTTAAAATTAGTTTCAAAACAGCATAAAAATTTCACTGTTTAGAAGACAAATGGTCAATTACTGAAATTTAAACATTTGCTTCTAGATGGGGCAAAAAATAATACCAAAGCAAATTAACAGAACAACAACATACTGGGCTATAAAATATTCTGCAAATTACAAGGCAATTTCAAGAGCATTATTTAATATTCACAGCAAGCCTATAAAGTAGATGGTACTTGCTTTCTTACCTTGAACAGAAGAGGAAACTAGAGCTCCAAAAATTTAAGTGAATTTAGCTCTTGTTCACAAGGCTAGTGAACTTGAAAAAGAATTTAGTGACTTCCTTGGTGGTCCAGTGGTTAAGAATCCGCCTTGCAATGCCAGAGACGCAGGTTCATTCCCCAGCCTCGACTACTGAGCCCATGTGCTGTAGAGCAAATCCTGAGCCTGCATGCCACAATGAAAGACCCCACAAGATGTGTGCCACAACTAAGACTTGGCACAGCCAAATAAATATTAAAAAAAAAAAAAGAATCTAAAGCCAATTTTATAAGGGGTGGAAGGAAGAGGAAGGGCATAGGAATGGGGAAGATTCAAAGGTTGGGTGGTGGTGACGGTGGTAACAAATGCGGATGCAATTGGGCATGGAGTAAGTGGGACGGGGATAATATGTGCAGGAAAGGATGGTAATGAGAATGAGTTTGGGATGGAATAGGGTAGGGTAGGAGGAAATGAAGATGGTTATAAAGGCAGGTAGGGAATGGTTGTGGACTTTGAGGTGGTTAGAGAATTGATTCTGCAGCCAGACTGCCTAGGCTTGAATCCTGGCTCTGCCTCCAGCCAATTATGTGAATTAAGGCAAGTTGCTTGACAACTTGGGCCTCGGTTTCTTCATCCACAGATTGGAGGATGATCATTGTATTTTTCTTCTAAGAATTAGGTGACTTAACACAGATAAAGCACCAAGAACAGTGGCTGCCCTGACGCAAAGTTAGCGATCTAAGAGGACACTCTTCTCCTCCTCCTACCCTCTGCCTCCTCCTCTTCCTTCTTCCTTCTCTTATTGCCGATGTTGTTAGGAAGGTCATTTGGGCTGAAATAGAGAAGTGAGTTAGGAAAGATGATGCTGAGAATGGGAAGAAGCAGGGACAAGAATAACACACAGATGCAAGTAGGAATAAAATCAAGGGAGGGGAATGGAGTATGGCATTGAAACCCACCAGATGCACCAGAGGAAAGATCTGGTCTTCTTCACAGGGTTTTGACACACACATATACATCTGTGTCCACCTGCATGTTCTGGACTGACCCCATGCTGCATGGTTCCTGCAGAAACAAGTTTAGTTGATATTAATTAGGGAGGGTCCTTTAAGGAAGTCTTGTTGGCTTCCATAATGAAATCCAATGACCTGGAGCAGAAGCCCTTTCTTCAGAGGACTGGCTTCTGGGACTCCTGGCCTGTACTCATTCCTCCTTTAGACTCTCTCAAACTGTGAAGGTTCTGGGTATACCTGAAGACAGAGGCTCGAGTGGTTCACAGATAAGTGGGATACTTTACTGACTTTATTATACTCCCCAGCACCCCAGGAAGTGATGTGATGTCTCAGGCCAAACCCCATGAGAGCAAGCATTCATAACAGTTGTACAGGTAAAGCCTCACTCCTCATTGTGGTTGCTGGCTCAGAGAGATTGTTTCTGGGACAGTGCCTGGCTTCTGAACTTTTGGAGGCTCCTGGTTCTTGGCTCCCCAGGGCAAGTCCTCTTTCACTTTGCCTAGGATGCTGTCTTCCTTGTCTGCTTTTACTCATCCTCCTGGTCACATCCTCCACATCAGCCCCTCCTTGAACGCTCTCCTGATCATCCCCTTTGAACTTGGAAATCTTTTACTTCCTACCCATTGGAACACGTTTTAGAAAGTGCTTACGTAGCACCATGGACAGACTTGTATTAGCATTTATCACACTGCATTCTTATTACCCATGTCTGGGTCTCCAGAAATTGACTGTCAAGTTCCAATGGGCGGGGACTGTGTCTGATTCATCTAGGTGACCACTGCCTACCAGAAAGTCTGTCACATGGTAGACAGTAACAAATATCTGTTGGATACAGGGTTTTCCTGTCTATGACTAAGACGAGGATTGAAGAGCACCTTGGAAGCAGATTCCTAGGAGGAGGTGTCTGGTGACAGTGGTGACAGGAACAGTGTGACTCAGACATGCTTGCAAAGTGTGGGGTTCTGAGCCCTCAGGATGTGGTCCATCCTGAGAGATCTAGGACAAAAGTGGCTAGCAGCTCTGAAGATTCATGCACCTGGAGTGGCCTCAGAGGCCACAAAGACCTCAGGAAGCCCATGGAAGGGCGGGGCCACATCCGCCAGGGAGGAGACCTGCTGTCCTTCGTGGGGCAGGCATATTGTGGGCAAGGCTGGGCCAGCATGCACCGCCTCTGGAAGGTCTGCCTTCCCACTGCCCTGTAGTTCCCTGGACCTTGGGGCTCTGAAGGATGGTTCGGTGAGGGACAAGGCTACTCAGAGATTTCATGGGAAAAATCTCCAGGAAGGCTCTTGAGGCAGGTCTTTGTGGACTAGACAGTAACTTGAGAACTCTAGACCCTGGGGAAAGATCAGGCCAGTGGGGATATAGGAAGCAGTCAGAGAAGGCCCTGCATTTCCAGCTAAGCAAGCTGAGCCATTGGAGAGCCTTGGAAAGGTTGTAATTTCTAGGAATCAGATGGAAGCCCCACTCTAGAGCAGTGTGAAGGGAACAGAGGGAGAAGACCAGGAGCCCTTCCAGTTGTCCAGGTGAGAGATGCATGCGTGCATGCTAAGTCGCTTCAGTTGTGTCCAACTCTGTGAGACCCCATGGACTGTAGCCCGACAGGCTCCTCTGTCCATGGGATTTTCCAGGCAAGAAAACCGGGGTTGCCATGCCTTTCTCCAGGAGATCTTCCAATCCCAGGGATCAAACCCACATCTCTTATGTCTCCTGCATTGGCAAGCAGGTTCTTTACCATTACACCTGAGATGACGGTGGCCTGAACCAAGGTGGGGAAGTTGGAGTGGACAGGAAGGCATAGGCTAGAGAAGTGTTTGCAAGGAGGAAGAGACAGGACCTGATGATGGGTGTGAGGAGTGACCAGGAGGACCAAGGCTCACACCCCAGATGACTGAGTGGGGTGAGCAGGTTTGTGGGAAGGGGTAGATGAACTCAGTTTTGGACACGGGAGGTTTGAGGGGCTGTGGGTCCTCTGGGTAGAGCTGTCCATGGGGCAGTTGGCGGCAGAGGCCCTGCTGGAGTTCAGACGATGGGCAGAGGCCAAGACACAGAGCGGAGGCGATCCTGGGAGGAGTGCAGAGAGAGGAGGTCCCAGGGCAACCCTTCAAGGTCTAGGGAGTTTCTTGCCCTGAGAGTTGTCTGAACGCTGAATGCTGGAGGCTGGCCAGAGGAGTCCAAGCAGCAGGAGTAACAAACCGGGCCCCTCCCGCCCGCTAACTTGCACTCGCTCAAACGTGTCCCTCACGGTTCCAGTGCCACATCTAAGTTCTCACTTGCAGGCCACATCACCGGCACACCGCAGCCCCCTCTCTCTCTTCTCTCCACAGTCCCTCCCCTCCCTGCAGACCCTAGGGTTAATCCTCCTCCTCCCCCAGATTAGGGGCGCTGCCCCTCTTTGTGCAGCCCAAGTGCCCGAGGCGAGAGCCCTGGGAGGCTTGCGGCCCTCTGGGCAGCTGAGGTGGGGAGGGCGGAGACGGGCGCGGGGGAGGAGACACAAAAGGGGGGCGGGATCCCGGCTGCAGCTGCCCCGCGAGGGGCCGGGACAAAGGGCCTGCTGGCGGGCTGCTCGAGCCGTTTTCATGCTTGTTGGGATTAGGCGCAGGAAACGTCGCTCCCGATCGTGCGGATCAACAGTTCCGTGCGCGCCGGCGCGTGGGGTGTACTCGGTTCCACCCGCCCCCCGCTTTGTGCTGAGTCCCCGGCTCAAGGTGGCGCGGGGGTCCGGGGAGGCTGCCTCTTTGTCTGTGCCTTTCGCGGGCCGAGCCCCGCCCGGGGACCGCTGAACGCCCGCTGTACGCAGTCCTCCGGCCCTCACCCTCCTCCCCAGCGCGGAGCTCTCGAGCTCCACCTCGCGCCCCATTGTAGGGCAGGGTCTCAGACCCCCATGGCAGGAGCTCCTAGGACCGCCCCCTCCTACGGCCCAAACCCTTTTTCATCCGCGGTGTGGGTGTGTGGCGGGTGCAGGTCCTTGGGGGACCTAGCCCTTCCCCCGGCCCTGACCTCAGTACAACGATCCACATTTTCCAAGAGCCACTTCCCTCCTCCCGCTGGCCCGTCTCATCTCAGATTTACAGGTGACCAAAGAGAATGGGGCTATTAGAGGACCCACTGCTTCTGAGCCTAGCGGTTTGGGGGGAGGATTGGGGAAGGATAAGGTTTGGCTAGGGAAGCCTTCTGGAGAAGGAAATGGCAACCCACTCCAGTGTTCTTGCCTGGAGAATCCCGGGCACGGGGCAGCCTGGTGGGCTGCCATCTCTGGGGTCGCACAGAGTCGGACACGACTGAAGCGACTTAGCAGCAGCAGCAGCAGCAGCAGGGAAGCCTTCAGGCCTAGAGAAGAGGAGCAAACACATTTTTGGCTGCCCTGTGCTGGGGCTGGGAGAGTCGGAGGTCTGACCGGTGCAGAATTCCCACCTCCTCACCCCTCACCGCCCATACCCGCACCTCCCGCACTCACCCCCTCCCCCGCCAGGCTGGGTGCAGTTTTCTTTCTGAGAGGGGTGGGGGAAGGACGAGGAGTGTAGGTCTGTGTCCAGGAGTGAGTGTGTGTGTGTGCACGTGCATGCATAGGCCTGGGTTCTGGTTCCCCTGTGTCTGTGGGTGCCTGGTGGGTGTGGGCATGTATATGAGTGTGGATATGAGGTCTGGTTTGCGACACTCCCATGTCATGCTCATCTTCTCACCACCAGCATCCCATTAAACTCATAAGTCTGGAATTCAAGGCCCTTAAGGAATGGTTTTTAATAGATAGCACAACACGCAGTGCCCCTGGTGGCTCAGTGGGAAAGAATCCGCCTGCCAAAGCTTGAGAGGTAGGTTTGATCCCTGAGTGGGTAAGATCCCATGGAGAAGGAAATGGCAACCCACTGCAGTATTCCTGCCTGGGAAATCATGGACAGAGGAGCCTGGGGGCTATAGTCCATTGGGCACAAAGAGTCAGACATGACTTAGTGATTAAACAACAACAACAACACACAACATAACTGCCCAGCTGCGTCTCCTGGCTCCGATGGCCTCCTCATTCTCTCCCAGTCCAAGTCTAACACTTATGGATTCGTTCCTCTGTGCCAGGCTCAGTTCTAAGCCCTATACATGTGTGAACTTCCTGAACTCTCAAATAATGCTATGAGAAAAGCATGAATGACTCATTGCACAGTTGAAAAAAAGTGAGGCACAGCTAGTAACTGGAGGATCCAAGACATTTGGGTCCAATCTGCCCTAGGAATCACTATCCTCTGTTGTCTCAACTTCCACTCATTCTCTAGGCTCTTCTTCCTCCAGGAAGTCTTCTTTGATCATATGTTCAGAGATGTCATTGCTTTCCTGTCTCTGCTACCTGTTCATACTGTGTTTAGGAGGAAACACTAACACTGGTTTGCAGTGAGGCCTGTAGAGACTGGCCAACACGTCACCAGAGGGCTACAGTCCTTGCTTGAGTCGTGTATATGCTCAGTCATGTCCAACTCTTGCAACCTCATGGACTAGAGCCCACCAGGCTCCTCTGTCCATGGAAATTTCTAGGTAAGAATACTGGAGTGGGTTGCCATTCCCTTCTCCAGATCTTCCCAACCCAGGGATTAAATCCACATCTCCTGCATTGGCAAGCAGGTTCTTTACCACTGCGCCACCTGGGAAGCAGACCGTCTGTAAGATGGTCCCTGGTGATCTCCACCTCCCAGTACTCAGGGCCTTGTGTGTAATAGTCCCCCTTAAGCAACTTGATTTTAACCAATAGAATCTGGCAACATTGAGGGATTTCACTTCGGTGATTACGTTGCAGAAAATTGAGACTTGTGTCTTGCTAGCACTCGTATCTTTCTTGGCTTGCAAGCTTTGATGAAGCAAGCTGCCATGGCCCACACAGCCAGGAATTAAAGGCGACCCCAATCTTCCTGGAACTGAATGCTCCCAACAAAGTAGACCATGGACCTTGGACTGATATCTTGACTGTAGCCTGGTGAGAGAGTCCTGAACTACAGAAATGGTGAGATAACAAATGTGCATTGTTTGAAGTCACTGAGTTTTACGGTAATTTGTTATGCAGTAGATTAACTACAGGTGACTCTTCAACAACACAGGTTTGAACTGCATGGATCCACTTAAATGTAGATTTTTTTCAGTAGTAAATGTTACAGTACTACATGATTCACAGTTGGTTGAGTCCGAGGATGCAGAACCGTGAATATGGAGGGACCGCAAATATGGCGGGCTGACTCGCAGAGTTTTGACAGTGTGGAGGTTCGGTGCTCCCAACCCCTGCATTGTTCAGGGGTCAACTGCAATATACTTTCTTTATATAAGTACTGAATTTTTGAATTTTCAGGACTTTATAAAAGTAATGAATTTTTGAGAAATGAATGAATGACTCATCATATAAACTAATGTAAAATAGAAGATCTAATCTAGACTGGCATCACCAGATATCTGAAATCATGTACATGTTTTATAATTACATCTGTGTCAGAACCATCTGAGGACCCTAACTCAATCTTTTACAGTCAGGCTTCCACCTCCTTCAGGGAAGTGGTATCTCTAGGGCAGATTTGAATATGTGAGCATGCTTGTATGAATGTGGGGTGTGCATGTGTCCCTCACAATTGACACCCCTCCCTTTTAGGCCTAAAGGTGCCTCAGGACAAGGACAGTCCCTTGGGCAGAAGCCAAAGTCTCCCCTCTTGGACTGAGAGGCCCCCGAGGAGAGATCCCCCCCACACCCACCTCCCATAACCCTCCATGAGACTGCCAGTCATAGGAGACTGAATTCTTCCTCCCAGTGTCTTCCTTCCACCCACTCACCCCAGCTCCAAGCCCAGAACCCTGCTCAAAAGGGGAGCTCAGACAGTGTGGAAAAGAGGCCACCTGATAACAGGTAGAGTAGAAACACAAACCCAAGAAATGCATTTCTTTGCCTCAGTTTATTTGTCCTGGTTTTGGTCCAGAGGCCAGGTTCATACTTACCACACAAGAGTCCCCAGGGCCCTTGCTTCAGCCTCACTGCCTATACCTTTCACCTATTCACCCACACATTTTGCAGATAGGGAGACGAGGGCCAGAGGCAATGTCAGTGATCACCCATCAGGATCTTGTATCCTCTTGGCTCACAAAAGCAAAGCAGGGAGCTCAGCTACCTTAGTCCTTGGTTCTCCCTAGAACTCACCTGCTCTCCACCTCACAGAGCCTCTGCTGGAGCCCATCAGCCCCATGCAGTGACATAAGAGGGTAGGGCCCAGCATCCTAAGAGCTTCCAGGAGCTGGACTGACACTGCCCACTGCCCTCTCTAGAAGGCTGAACTGCGGCTCCTCCTGGCCCAGACAGTCTAATCTCAGGGACACAGACCAAATTAATTTGACATGCAGGGTTGCGAAAGCCAGAAAGGCACAGCAAGTAGAAACAAAGAGAAGGAAGTAAGGTTTTCCCCAACAGCCTTAGAACACCTGTCCATTCCTTGCAACAGCCTTAGAACACCTGTCACACATTCCTTTTCTATTTTTTATTGAGGTGTAATTGACACATGACATTATATCAACACAGATTCCTTTTCATCAGAAGTTTAAGTCAATAAGGTTTGTAACAGTTGCTCTGCAGTGGAGGGTGTGATTTGGTTGGAACTGGTGTTTTAGAATTCCTATTCTCCCAGTCTTCTCAGGGTTCTGCCACTGTCATCTCCTCCATCTCCCATGTGCCCAATGGCAGAATTCAAGCAGGACAGTCCCCTATCTTCTCCTTTGATCTCGCCCCCATGCCTGCCATGGTGTCAGTCACCATCCTAGCTCTCTTCCCTGATAGCAGTTCTCCACCAACTGCCCTGGCAAAATTGCAGCCAAAAAGACAGGGTAGGCCAGAGCAGCAAATCCACCATCAGGGACAACAGCCTTAGCAGAACAAGGTCTGGGAGGAGTGAAGGTGAGGGATCAAAAGAGTTAGCCTGAGAAATTCCAAGAGAATGGATCAACCACAACCTTCAGATAAATGAGAGCAGGCTAGCCTTTTCTCCAGGGAGCAGTGGGACCCTGTGGAGACAAAAGGCTAGTGTAGACCACGGGTAACATAAGGTACGGATGGATGCCCTACATATACAATTGAACATACATGCTCCTAATATGCATATCCCATGCACACATGTACCCCTACACATAGGCTGTACACACGAGGGCTCATTCACAAATACCCACCAGAAATCTGCACACTCAAACTCACTTATATGTAAACACACATCTTTTGCATATCTATCTTCACTCACACACATAGATACACACCATGGGGTACCCATCCATGCATACATATACAAATTTACTTCCTCCTACATATATACTATGGGCTTCCCTGGTGGCTCATATGGTAAAGAATCCACCTGCCAATACAGGACACATAGGCTCAATCCCCGGGTCAGGAAGATCCCTCGGAGAAGAAAATGGCAACCCACTCCAGTATTCTTACCTGGGAAATCCCATGGACACAGGAGCCTGGTATGCCACAGTCCACAGGGTCACAAAAAAGTAGGACACCACTTAGCAACTAAACAACAACAACATAAATACTATACATACACATATGTACATAGTTACACATAGGCTTCACATGTGGCCTGTGCACATCTGCCTACATGTTAGCACTGACACACTCACTTATGCTTCCCTGCACTTATGCCAGCAAATGATCTGTACTTGCTTGTGCATAACCACACACATGTCTGCAAATATATACATAAACCCTTGCACCCCTGTACAGAGACACCCCTAGTCTTGGTGCCGGGGCCCGGATGGTACTGCCCTCTGTTGTAGGCAGCGGATAAGTTCCTTCCGGTTATCTAGAATGGTGTCAAAGCTCTCCTGCAGACGGGCCTGCTGGTCAACCAGCTGGTGCTGCAGGCCCCGGATCCACTGGAGCAGGGCCAGGCGACGGTACATCACCAGGTGCACGTGGTGCTTCTCCTTCTCCTGCTCTTTGTAGCGCTCCTGAGCCTGCAGCTGCTGCACAGCCTGGGCCACCGAGGGCAGAAGGTGGTCTGGAGGGCCAGGAGGGGTCCCACAGGCAGACTCAGGGCTGCGGCTAGGGCTGTCAACACTCAGGGAGCTGCTAGCATAGCCATTGTCCTCCAGCGGGGAGCAGACTGTGCTGGCACCACCCTTCTTCTCAGGCCCAGCTCCAGGAATCTCTGCCCCCTCCGGTGGGCTGCGGATCTCCCCCTCAGGGAGTCCAGGAGCCTGGAAATCCTGGTTGTCAGAGGGCAACTTGGAGGAGCTCCTCATTACTACGGGCTCCACTTGGCCTGGCATCCCGTGCCAATTCTCATTGGCGTCCTTGGCACTCGTCATGAAGTTGGAGTTGCTGTCTGGTTGAAGTTCGGGTGGACATACTCCAGGAGGCGGGCCCCCCAGGAACTGAGCCCCCTCAGCAACCCCTGGCTGGATGGCGAACATCTGGTCTGTAAAGGGGAAGCAGAAGAATGAGTCAGAGCAGGCGAGGGTAGGGTGCCTGAAGTCGAGACAACCTAGCAACAGACACCAGGCTGCCCCTTTGCCTTGACTCTGCTAACACCTCCCTTGGTGGCTGTCCTCTTCCCTCTCTGCTGCCAATTCTCAGTCTCCTCACAGGGTTCTCCCTTGGCCCTGAGGCAAGCTGTCCTCTCCTTGTAGGCACTTCTCCCCAGATGACCTCACCTTCTGCTGGAGGTTCAAGAGCTACCACGTGTTGGTGACTCTCAGATCTGTCAGAGAGTCAGATCCAACTGCTGCTGAATTCTGCAACCAACCATAGGCTCCTTGGATTCTGCACGGCCTGCCCTGCTCCCTGTTCAGTGTTGTCAGCCAAGCAGGCCCACTCTCCAACCACACGGACCAGAAACTGCGGGCACTCACACATGCACGCAGATGTACATACAGCTCCCTTTCTCTTGGTGTGGGCCATTTCTAACCTGGATTACTGACTGCTATGACTTTTCACTGACCTCTCTGCCTCTAACCTGCTGCTAAACCTCTTCCTGGCCTAAGAGGCTGTGTTTCTTCTGGCCCCTGCTCACTGCTTCAGACCTGTCTCTTACCACTCTCAGCCCCTCCCACCATCCCAAACTGCTCAGAGATCTCAGAACACACCATTATTCTCCTCCCACAATCCCCTTGGCCCAACATATCCTTCCTCTCCGCTTCCCTCCCAGCTCTTCCCTTCTCCACCGGCAGATTCCTTTTCGTATGCTAAGTGAAGTGAAAGCCGACCCTGTGGACTACACAGTCCATGGAATTCTCCAGGCCAGAATACTGGAGTGGGCAGCATTTCCCTTCTCCAGGGGATCTTCCCAACCCAGGGATGGAACCCAGGTCTCCCGCACTGCAGGAGGATTCTTTACCAGCTGAACCACAAGGGAAGTCTTTGTATGCTACGATTCAGCTCTAATATCCCCACCTTGCTGAAACCATCCTGACATTCTCCCCATGCCCCTAAATACACAAACATACAGTCAACTGTGCCTTCCTCTGGGTCCTCACTGCTTGGACACATGCTGTCTTATGCCTGTTTGTTTCTTGTCCCTGGCACGTAGTTGATGGTCAGTAAATGTCTATTCAACATGTTTTTATTTCCTCTATCTTGTCATAGCAGCCTACTGGCCCCTCTATTGGACATGGAATTCCTCTCTATAACCTCCACCATGTTCAGGAGCCAGCACAGAACCTGGCACTGAGCGGGTGGCACTACCTCCTTGCTGAGTGAGTGAGTAGGGCAGTTGGATCTGTGCTGCTGACAGCTCAGGGCTGGAAGAGCTGGGCTGGGTTCCCTCTTCTGCCCAGTGAGGAAGCCCTTTTCCCACTGACAAGCCTCTCTTCTGGCCTCACCCCCTTCCTTCCATGTTTATTACTATCCCAGGTCCCTGCCTCTATCTTGCTCCATCCTGAGGCCCTGGAGAGAGGGCACACCACATTATTCTTTCCTTCCCAATAACCGACTTCTCCCCAAATCTGAATTTAAATTGACAAGTTTCTACTGACCATAAATTACTAGGATTAGAAAAAGGGAATCAGTAAGAGTAAGGGGGAGCGTCGGTGAATGTGGCAGGGACGCTCCCCACATCCAGCACAGTACTGGGAAGAAGTCCTGGGGGCAACAGTAGGGACAGTCCCTTGGAAACCTACAGACTCCATCCCGCTAAGCAAGGTGCCCGGAGATCGTCCCCGCCCAAATGGTTTCTTTTTTTCTAAACTTGGGCGGGGCCGTGAAGCAAGCTGGAAGGAGGTGGGGGCGGTGCTAAGGATCAAGCGGTCCTCAGGGAAGGTAAAATGGGAGCCGAGAACCCTGGCATCAGGCTTCTCTCCAGGCTAATCCGCAATTTGTCGGGGGTGGGTGCGGTGGGGCGGGGATGGTGAAGGTGGGAGGTGAGGGGATGGGCGGGGGTGGTAAGGATGAGCGGAGGCGGCTTCCCTTCCTGCCTAGACTTGCGGGAAAGGGATACCATCCCCAGGAGACAGAGGATCCAGACCATCTTTCCCTAATCCTCGGCCCCCCCCACCCCCCCGACCAGCAAAAGGCAGCTGGGCAGAGGCAACGACCCCCGCCCCTTGCGGCTGGGGTCCAAACCCTCCCGATCCGGCCCCGACTCACTGTCTGGAGGCGCCGCCCCGCCTGGCTGGCTCCGGTAGCTAGGTCTCCGCGGCGGGAACTGCTCCCTCGGGGCTGGGGAGGTGGCCCCTTGGCCTGGGCGTCCCCGTGGTTCGGGGCGTGGGGTGCGGGTTCCCGGGCTCTGCGCCCAGCCCAGGCCCTGACTGCGGAGTCGGGCGGCGTCAGCACGGCGGGGCGGGGCGGCCTGGCCCACGTGGGCCGGTTCGGTTTTCTGCGGAGCCGCTCGCAGGTCCGAGCGCCGGAACCTCCTCCCCCGCCTCCGGCAGCCTGGACCCAGCCTTGCAGATCCTGTTTAATTTCTTAACTGCATTCACTAGGTCTCCCCGATCGGTTTGCCTCACAGTGACATTTTCAGAATGAAAATCTGATTGTGTCATCAGCACCCTCCAGCCTAAAAGCCGTCAGTGGCTTCCGCATTGCCGCTTAAATCCTTAAGGCAGCCGCCGTGGGGCTCAGCATCCTGCTCTCTCGCTCCGGCTTCAGCCTTTGCCCTTGGGTTCTGCAACTGAGCAGCCTCGCGCTCCTTTCTGCCGCACTGTTCCCTCTGCTTAAAATTCTCTCTCCTCTCATATCTCAGATCTCTTCTCAGGTAAACCTTCTCTGACCTCCTAGGCCAGATAGTTCCCCTTATTATATTATCCCAAGGCTTTTTTTTTTTTTTTTTTTTCTATTTCACAATTTGAAGTTATATGTTCGTTTTGTGCTTATTTCATTAAAGTCACTTAATGAACAGAGTAATTGCTGACTCTAATGATAAAACCAAAAAGCACTGGCTGCCCTTAGGGAGAGGCAGCCCCGGAAAGACGTCTGTGACAAATTTAGCCTTTAGGGCGAGTGAGCTTCCAGGAGGTCCCTTCCATACCCACAGCTTTACTAAGTAAACCCAGCAATTTGCTTATACCTTTCTCATGCTACCCCCTCCATGCCACCAATTAAATATGATTCATCTTTCAATCATAATACGTTTAAAAATACCCTGGAAAGGCAGAGGAACCAGGGATCAAATTGCCAGCATTTACTGGATCACAGAGAAAGCAAAAGAATTCCAGAAAAACATCTACCTCTGTTTCATTGACTATACCAAAGCCTTTGACTGTGTGGATCATAACAAACTGTGGAAAGCTCTTAAAGAGATGGGAACACCAGACTGTCTTAACTGTCTCCTGAGAAACCTTTATGTGGGTCAAGAAGCGACAGTTAGAACCCTGTATGGAACAACTGATTGGCTCAAGATGGAGAAATCAGTACAGCAGGGCTGTCTGCTGTCACTCTGTTTGTTTAATTTATATACTGAGCACATCATGGGAAATGCTGGGCTGGATGAGTTACGAGCTGAAATCAAGATAGGTGGGAGAAATATCAACAACCTCAGATATACGGATGATACCACTCTAATGGCAGAAAGTGATGAGGAACTGAGGAACCTCTGGATGACGGTAAAGGAGGAGAGTGAAAGAGCCGGCTTAAAACTAAATATTAAAACTAAGATCATGGCATCCAGCCCCATTACTTCATGACAAATAGAAGGGGAATAGGTGGAAATAGTGACATATTTCCTCTTCTTGGGCTCTAAAGTCACTGTGGATGGTGACTGCAGCCATGAAATCAGAAGATGATTGCTTCTTGGCAGGAAAGCTATGACAAACCTCGACAGTGTATTGCAAAGCAGAGACATTACTCTGCCAACAACGATTCGAATAGTCAAGGTTGTGGTCTTCCTGGTGGTCTTCTATGGTTCTGAGAGCTGGACCATAAAGAAGGCAGAGCTCCAAAGAATTGATGCCTTCAAACTGTGGTGCTGGAGAAGACTCTTGAAAGTCCCTGTACACCGAGGAGATCAAACCAATCAATCTTAAGGGAAATCAACCCTGAATACTCGTTGGAAGAACTGATGCTGAAGCTGAAGCTCCAGTATTTTGGTCATCTGATGAGAAGAGCATCAGACTCATTGGAAAAGTCCCCGATGCTGGGAAAGATTGAAGGCAGAAGGGGAAGAGGGTGTCAGAGGATGAGATGGCTGAATGGCGTCACTGACGCAATGGACATAAACTTGGGCAAATTTTGGGAGATGGTGAGGGACAGGGAAGCCTGGCGCGCTGCAGTCCATGGGATCGCCAAGAGTCACACAACTGGGTGACTGAACGACAACAACCAGTGGTCAGGATCTGTGCTTTCGCTGCCAAGGGTCCGGATTCCATCCCTGGTTGGAGAACTGAAATCCCACGAGCTGTGCCTGGAGGCCAAAAAAGTACCCTTGTCTTTCCCTCTTCCCTTTCTTTTGCTTTTTTTTTTAAGAGGAAGAATTTGTTACTGATCTCCATGATACGTCATCCTCTTCCATTTCCAACTTAATTCCAATTTACCATTCTGCAACCTAGAGAGTTCCCTGGTGGCTCAGATGGTAAAGAATCTGCCTGCTATGCAGGAGATCTGGATTTCGTCTCCTTCCCAGATCGGGAAGATCCCCTGGAGAAGGAAATAGCAACCCACTCCAGTATTCTTGCCTGGAGGATTCCGTGGACAGAGGAGCCTAGCAGGCTATATAGTCCATGGGGTGGCAAAGAGTCAGACGCAACTGAATAACTAGAGAGTAAATAGCAAATTAAATCACAACAACAAATCCTATATACAAAATAAGGGAAATAGAAAAGAAAAAAAATATAATTATGAAAATTTGTATTTTAAGAGGGAAGAGGAAATAAAAAGGAAATGCAGAAGTAACTCAAACTTTGGACACTACTCCAGCTAAAAATATACATGCAGAGACCTCAGCCCCATTTCCACATCAGGTACTGAGACCTAACTAGCCCCCCTTTCCCTTATCTACTGCAAATTCCCCTTACCTTCAACTGGAGTTTTCTTCTTTCTGATGTGATCCAAATCTTCACTTGTAAAGTCTCTGAGCTTTGGTGGTCTGCAATGATGCAGGTCTCCCTTGTCATACAGTCACAGCCTTATCTAATTATTTGTTTGATGAGTCCTGAAAAGCTCCTCTTGCCTCTCCTTTGGGCTTGGTCTCTCCCAGCTCTAACTGGGTGGATCTCATGGAAGTTTGAGGAGCCTAGGACTATGACTCCCGCTCTAGGTGAGTCAGAGTCCTTCTCTGGGAATTAATGAAATAAAATTAAAGGAAGGCAAGGCAAGGAAGATGTGAGCCTAGGACCACAACAATCACATTCTTTGCCAAATAGAAGTCAGCCTATTTGTAGGAGAAAGTAGTAGGAGAAAGTAGTCTGCATGTGTGTGACATGCAGACACAGAAAGACAGAAGTCCTGGTAACAGTCCTGTCCTTGTTTCCTGAGGCCTTGGTATACCTTGCAACACGGCCCTTATTTTTCCAAGCCTGACTCAAGGGGAATTTCTCTGACTGGCAACTGAAAGAATCTTGATTAATACAAGAGTACAGCGTGGTCCCCTGGGTGCCACTCAGTTACCTCTCAGCCCTCACTAAGTAGTAGCAACTCTATTTCCCCTTAATAGTCCTTATCAGTGCAGCCTACCGTGTGACCTCCTTTCTCCTATTCCTCTAGTATTATGAGGAGCCCAAAATGCAGTGGCATCATCTTTGCATTTCCTGGTTAGAAACATTCCTCCCTAGACGCTAAAACCTCCTGAACTGCAGAAAGTAGAATGTCAGAGACAGGAGGCAGACTGAGAAAGTCATTAGGTGCAATCGCATAACGTGCTGCACCTGCCTCTACTCTTCCTGTGTATTCTGGCTACAAATAATAACTATATACCGATTGTTTATTTAAAACCTCTAATACACTCGGTGTGCAATAACCTGACAGAGCTGAGTCATCAGCTGGTCACTCCATTGTTCTATAAAGCGGGTTATTTCTAAATAACAATACCTGACAAGTGAATTCCAAGGGCTTCTCTTTCCTTAGCCAAGGATCACGTTGGGTGGAATACTCTAACACTGTATAATTAACGAAGTAAGTGCTCTGACAGTGGTCCTGGCAACTCCAGGATTTTCAGACAGCTGGAAGCCTGGAGGACAAAAACTCCTCCAGGGGGGAAGGGGAGTCCATATCTACAGAAAAGCAGACACGTAGATGTCTGTTATGGGCTTCCCTGGCGGCTTAGCAGTAAAGAATCCGCCTGAAATGCAGGAGATGTGGGTTCAATCCCTGGATGGGGAGGATGCCCCGGAGAAGGAAATGGCAACCCACTCCAGTATTCTTGCCTGGGAAATCCCATGGACAGAGGAGCCTGGTGGGCTACAGTCCATGAGGCTGCAAGAGTCGGACAGGACTGAGCGTCTAAACTACCACCACCAGGTGTCTGTTCTTCCAGAGGCTTCCTTAGCCAGGCTGCCAGGGAATCAGTCTCCCCAGGTGAAGGGGTGTCTGTGGCTGTGTCCACCCAGCTACAGAGGTTGCAGGGACTTAACTGGCAGGGACACAGAAACCACCCGAGATGGACGGAACCAGCCTGAACAGGGCTCTGTAGCAGGCCAGCCCATCGTGAAGATCCTGCAGTGGCAGTGAACTGGTATCTTGGTGAGCAGACAGATATCAGAGCCAAGATTGGCCAGCAAGGAGTAACCAAACCCAGGCCCAAGGGGCCGGGGCTGTCAGACAAGGAGACAAGGGGACATGAGAGAAATTCCTACTTCAAGTAATAGAATCAACATGAGTTCCTCTCTAGGTGGATAATTTCTCAATGTCAGTACTCCTGGGAGAAAGAGATGGGCAGGATCAAAGTGTTTCGGTCTCAAGGACCTTGCCCCTTCCCATCCAGTCATTCACATTCAGCACCCAGTTACCTGCTTTGTGCCAGGGAATGAATCAGTGCAGAATCAGGACTGGTGGACAGCGCTGTGTTTAGAAAGGGAAATAGAAAAGAGTGGGCTATACAATGTGACAGATTCTGCAACAGAGCTGGAAGACAAAATTAATGAGCCCAAAAGAGGGTAAGGAAGGGCTTCACAGAGGGCATATTTGAAGGCCTTGAAGGATGAATCGAAGCTCACCAAGAGAAAGCAAGTGAAGGCAGAGGAAACCGAATGTGGAGTGTGTGTTCAGATAACACAGAGGAGGTCAGTGTGGCTGGAGCTTGAAGGGTAAATGGAGATGGGAGACGAGGCTGAAGGGTAAATCTGGCCCGGTTGTGAAAGGCCTTGACCACCATTCCAGGCACCTTGGGCTTCATCTTGTGGATGGCAGGAAGGTAGATGAGGAAGCTCCCAAAGATTCCACAGCAAAACAAAGCACTGGCATCCGATCTTGGGGGACAAGCTATTAGGCTGGCCAAAGCGTTCGTTCAGGCTTTTCCAGTACACTGTGTGGACAAGCCTGAACGAACTTTTTGGCCAACCCAAGACACTGTGACCTTTTCTTCTTTTTCCTGAGCTCATATTCTCTGTTAACTTTCCACATGGCTTTGGGGAACTTGGGCAAACCAAAGCATTTTAACCTTTTTAGGTTAAATAAAGATAAGATGCCTAGAGCATTGTTAAATAACATTAAGATTATGAACATTGTTACTTGGGCTCCTAAGGCCAGGCACAGCCCTGGAGGGCCTTGGAAGTACAAAAGAGCCCTTAAGGCGGGAAGAAAAACCCGTTCCTCAGAATTAGCTCATCTCAGGAAAGGAAGGCCTAGGAAGCCGGTGACCTAGTTGTTTTATTCATTCATTTCTCCACCACCTCTTAAAGGCAAAGTGCCATTCTAGTCTAGCCAAAAACTGCTGTGTGATCACCTTAGGTAAGACATGTCCAGAGGCTTCCCTGGTGCCTCAGTCAGTAAAGAAGACACAGGAGACATGGGTTTGATCCTGGGTTGGGAAGATCCCCTGAAGGAGGAAATGGCAACGCACTCCAGTACTGTTGCCTGGAGAATTCCACGCACAGAGGAGGTCCATGAGGTCCCTGGGGTCGCAAAGAGCTGGACACGACTGAACAACTGAGCATACAGCTCAAGACAAGTCCAGTCTCCAGCCCCGCGTGGCTGTTTTCTCAGCTGTAAAATGAGGAGGTAGTACATCAAATATAAAGTTTTGGGGCTTTTTTTTTTTAAGCCTTAAATCATCCTTTTCCAACAAAATCTTTGTCGTATACCCAGTTCGTATACAACATATACTCTCCTATATACTCTCGTATATACTCTCTTATACTCTCCTACCCTGAACCCTCCACCCTGCACAGCTCCTGAGAGGCCTCCCAGGAAGCTTTTAAAGCTCAGTGTTGTTGTTGTAGTTGCTCAGTTGCCCAGTTGTATCCGACTCTTTACAACCCCATGGACTGCAGCATGCCAGGCCTCCCTGTCCCCCACTGTCTCCCAGAGTTTGCCCAAGTTCATGTTCATTGCATTGGTGATGCCATCCAGCTGTCTCATCCTCTGAAGCCCTCTTCTTCTGCCCTTGGTCTTTCCCAGTATCAGGGACTTTTCCAATGAGTTGTCTGTTCACATTAGATGACCGAAATACTGGAGCTTCAGCTTCCGCATCAGTGCTTCAAGTGAATATTCAGAGTTGATCTCAGTGGGGCAGTTCCAAATCCAGTGCTCCCCAGGAACCTAGCAGATGGATTTATCAAAAACCCCCACCACTCACATCCTCTCTTCTGACCCTTAAGGGAAAAAGGAGAAACTTAGGGGTGTTGTGGAGGTGCTGGAAGCATGAAAGGTAGTAGAGATGCTTTCTCCCCTATCCACCCAAGTGGTAAGTGGCCTCTCCAGGAGCCCAGAGAGGCCAAACTCAAGGTCCCAGAGCCCACAGCAGAGAGAGTGAGGAAGAGAAGCTGATCTGAAGGGGGAATGAGAGAAGGGAGTGTCTGTTCCACCTCCTTCCTAGCAGCTGCCTCCATAATCCCCAGCCCTCTCCCCCACCCCAGCCTCTGGCCGCCCACCTCTCCTCCACCCACCCATTCATCAGTAGGAGGGCACTGTATCAGCGCAGCCTTTCAGAGCCTGACAGGTCCTTTCTGGGTGTCCCCCACATGTAACCACTTAACCTCCAGCACAAAGGGCCAGGCTGAATGGGCCTGGAGCCGGTGGCTCGTGCAAAGGGGGAGGCCTCAATAGGATTTGGGGAGCTGGGTGTATAAAGCGCTCTGCTCCAGCAGCCCTCAATGGAGAGGCTGGAGTCGGGGCATGTGCCGAGGGGAGGAGCCCGGCAGCTGCATCCCGCCCCTGAACAATGATTTATTCATTCTCCTGGCACACACAGAGAAAACAGGCTGGGGGAAACGTGGCCCCACAAATCGCCCTTGGCCTCAGCTGACTCCGGCTGCAGTCAGGCAATCACTGCCCCCTCGCACTTGTAGTCTAAAGTTTGGAGGTAGTCCGAAGGGGCCGTTAGTAGCCTGAAGGTCAGGCAGACGTGCTTTTGGAATAGGTTCCACTCAGACTCACTCTCTGATAACTTCCTTATCAGGTTTTCTTCATAGCTTGGCCTGTCTCAGAACTGCCCCAGGGGAAGGGCTGAGAAAGAAGCAGGAAGTTGGGGAGCTCAGCCTGGGAAATAACTGCCCAATAATGGGAATGCAATAAAAGCTGATATATAATGGCACCCTCTAGCCACATCTGGCTCCAATTCCTGGAAGAATCTTTGGAAGAACTTTGGGGAATAGGGAACTGAATGAAGGCAGATAAGCAAAGATGCTAAAACTAGCAGATTAAAAAAAAAAAAAAACGTCAAGTGAGTGGTTTCAAGAAGCTAAATTGTGACGAGAATAAATTTGCTTTTGCCCTCTCACCTCCATAGCTCATGTCACCAGAACCAGTTCACACAGAAAAATCATCATAATAAATAAAACCAAAAAAATCAATAATGTTAGCAGAACAGGGAGAACCAGATTGAAGTGACCATCTTCAGACTGGCCCCTGGGCCCCCTGGCCCCAAGCTCATAATTACCTTGTCATACAGAAAACAAATCTATTGTGGATGGTGAGTGTGGAGAGGTGAGAGATCCTGGACAAGGAGGTTGCCAGCTGCGGGGGAAGGGGTCCACACTATGAAGACGAATTTGCCTTGGCACTGGGGTGGGAGGGGCTCGTGCTGAGACTGACAAAAGTAAGGCTTAGACAGTTTCCCAAGTTGTCTTCCCTTATCAGGGTGGGCTTATGGAGGGAGGTCATCCTGCCTTAAACGGAATGCGGGGTGGGGAGAGGGGATGGGGGGAAGACCCCAAGCCCTCTCCACTGAGCCTCAGGAGGACAGGTTGCTATGCTGCTGCTGCCCTCTGGTGGATATATTCATAAAAAGGCTGCAGGGACACCTCCAACGCTGGAAACAGATGCTGGAAACTGCAATGGAGTCTCTGTCTTTTCCTGTCCTAAACCCTTGGCTTTAGATGGGGAAACAGTGGAAACAGTGTCAGACTTTATTTTTTGAGGCTCCAAAATCACTGTAGATGGTGATTGCAGCCATGAAATTAAAAGACGCTTACTCCTTGGAAGGAAAGTTATGACCAACCTAGATGGCATATTCAAAAGCAGAGACATTACTTTGCCAACAAAGGTCCCTCTACTCAAGGCTATGGTTTTTCCATGTATGGATGTGAGAGTTGGACTGTGAAGAAAGCTGAGCACCGAAGAATTGATGCTTTTGAACTGTGGTGTTGGAGAAGACTCTTGGGAGTCCCTTGGACTGCAAGGAGAGCCAACCAGTCCATTCTAAAGGAGATCAGTCCTGGGTGTTGTTTGGAAGGACTGATGCTAAAGCTGAAACTCCAGTACTTTGGCCACCTCATGCGAAGAGTTGACTCATTGGAAAAGACTCTGATGCTGGGAGGGATTGAGGGAAGGAGGAGAAGGGGATGACAGAGGATGAGATGGCTGGATGGCATCACCGAGTTGATGGACATGAGTTTGAGTGAACTCCGGGAGTTGGTGATGGACAGGGAGGCCTGGCGTGCTGCGATTCATGGGGTCACAAAGAGTCAGACACGACTGAGCGACTGAACTGAACTGAACTGAAAGCCTTGGCCACAGGACTAGAACAGTCATAGGCTGGATTCCTCAGGAGACAGACTCAGACAGTTTAGGATGCAGATGGTTACTAAGAAGTGCCCTTGGGATTAATGTCTGTGGAAGGGAGGGGCCAGCAGCTGAGCTACTATACAGGTGCATGATAGAGGCTCAGTCAACCCCTCAGGGAGCTCTGAACAAGAATGGGCCCTTTAGAATTGTCCTGAAATGAGCCAACATGGCCAGGGCTTTACACTTCTGTCATCGCTAGATGTAGGCTGTGCAGGAAAGGGATGTGAGTGTTGGGTGAGGTGTCCTCTGAAACTGAGGCATTCTCCTGACTAAAGGCTGTCTGCAGCCAGCAAGGCCTTCACTAAAGGGGATGGGATGTACATCACCGGGTCTACCCCACACATTACAGAAACTCAATAAACACGTGTTGAATGAATGGCAGGGTTAGATCATGCCTCAGGCTCCAGGCTCCCCAGGACAGCCCCCAAGCCTGTTATTCAAGCTCTTACACACTGACCTTTGGAAATGGTCAAGGGAGCCTTAATGCTCTGCTTCATGGATTCATTAATTCAACAAGCACTCATTGAGGTTTCCTAGGTGCTGGGCTTGGAGGCAGACGCTTTACAAATTTCTCAAATTTTAATCCTCACAACTGCGGAGCTAGTATTAACTCAGATTATACAGATCAAGTTATTAAGTGGCTTTCACAGTCCAGTGGCGCTTTGAAAAATGACCCTCACAATGGGACAAGTGCTCTTGCTGCTGCCAAAGATTCTTCAGGCCAGAAAGGATCTTGGCTGTTGTGTGTGTGCACGTGTGCATGCAGAGAGAGGACTCTATGCTTTCAGACAGAACATTTCCTCTGTTGTAGCCTAGAGTCATGCCTCCAGAGCCTCCTACTTCAGCTCCTTCCTGATAATGCTGCCCTATACTGTTGCTTGTAACAGAAAAAGCTTTAAAAATTCCTGGTTGCAGCTACAGAACTAGTTCCCTCCCCGGACATTTAATGGACAGACAAGCCTCAACTCCTAGTGTCCTTTATTTATTTTTTTTAATATTTATTTATTTGGCTGCATTGGGTCTTAGTTGAGGCACGCAGGGTCTTCGTTGCGTCATGCAGGATCTTTCGTTGCAGCACATGGACTCTGTAATTTTGGCACATGGGCTCAGCTGCTCCACAGAGTATGAGATTTTAGTTCCATGATCATAGATGAAACCCACATCCCCTGCATTGCAAGGTGGATTCTTTTTTTTTAATATTTATTTATTTGGCTGCACTGGGTCCTTAGTTGTGGCATGCTTTTGGTTTGGACATGTGGGATCTAGTTCCCTGAACAGGAATCAAACCCAGGCACCCGGAATGGGGAGCGCCGAGTCTTAACCACTGGACCACCGGGGAAGTCCCCCCTCTAGTGTTCTTTGGCCATATCATCGTCAGAAAGTTATGAAAGGGTAAGTTCTTCCCCTAATGTCTAAATTCCACCCCTGCTACGATCGTTTTGGGGATGCTAACCCTGAAGGGACAAGAGGTAGACCAGGTTTCTGCTCCAGAAACCTCTCTGTACCTGAAACTCTGACTAACCCAGTGGATCTGTGGGAGGAGGCGAGGGCAGGAGAGCAGAAAGCTGTCAGCCGCTGTTCTGCTCCAGCCCTGACATGTTCTCATCCTTGGCCAATTAAACCTTTCCACACTCCCAGCCACCAACGTCAAGATTTCAGCTTTCTCATTTAGCTTGTAATCAGAAAAAACTTGAAGAAAAAAGAGGGAGGAGGAGAGCTTGGATATGCTGGAGCAATTTTTGGGTCTGACTGCAGAGACATAAAGTACTCTCAATACTCTTCACCCCCTCCCAAACACACACACACACACACACACACACACACACACACACACACACATTCATACGCCTTTCCTCCTGGGCCCCCAGAACCTAATTTTTCACGTTTGGAAAACCCAGATGATTTTTGCCTGGGTCCATCTGGTTTTCCAAATAACCTGTCTTTTTGATAAATAACATAAGTTAAATTAGACAAGACAAAGAGAGGGGTGGGCAGTCAGTTTTTTTCCTTCCTTCAGCCACTGATAAAAAAAAGAGATGAGGACTGAAAAAGCTACAGGACTCTCCCAGTCCTGCTGCGGCACCTTCCACCCCTCGGACTGGGCCCAGCGACTCCAGCCAGGAGCTGGGAGCTGCCTCTTCACCCCCACGTCTACCCCACCAGCCAGCAAGAACACCAGATCGTGGTTCCTTCTAGAGTGAAGGGAAAGAACCCCAGTGTCCAGCCCTCTTCCTCCAATCACCCTTAGGCTGAAGCTACTTCAAACCCCCTTTTCCCATTATGTATCCCACCCCAGGGAAGAACCAGATCAATAAATTGAAAATGAAAAACCTTTCAGGTGAGAGAAGAGCGGAGAGAATGAGGGGATGGGAAGGACGTGGGCAGTACAGACCAAGATGATACAACCACGAGGGACACAGATCTGGCATCTGGGTCTCAAAAGGCAGACCCTGAGGTGACACCGGCTGTACACAAAGCCATGCCTGTTTCCCAGCTCACTGAGACTCCAGGCACACAAGCAGACCTCCAGCCCAACCCCTCTCAGGAGGCCCAGCACAGAGCGAGGCACCACTGGGCCTAGGCTGGGCCCATGGGCTGGCAGCTACGGAGCTTTGGCAAGACTTGGCTTCTCTTTTCCACTCAGCTAGACCGTAATGAGCCCCACCTCCTCCTCAGCAGTGGGTCAGTCAGCGTGAGCACAGCCTCTTAAACGTGCTCCCTTATCTCACATTAATTGTACCTATGATCCCAACCATAACCCTGGGAGCTAAACCAGGCCAGTTCACTTTAGCTTCATTTTCCAGCAGAGGAAAATTTCAGAATGACTTATTCCAGGGTCATGCCACATGTAAGATGCAGAGGAAGAGCTTAAGATCTCACATAGCAACCACCTGTATCTGTTCTATCCCACATTAGAAAACACCCTTGAGGGCCATTCAGCTCCTGGCTCTTCACCATGAGCTCTTCCAGCCTTCAGATAATTCATTGCTCAATACATTTTTATTAATAATGCTATGTGCCAGGCATGGTGCTACCTGAAACATACATTTTTTAAAAAACACAATATATATGATCTCTGCTTTCACAGAATTTAGTCTAACGCAGAAAGCAGATCTAAACAAACATTAAAGTGGTAAACTGTGATAAAAGACCCAAAAGAAAAAAAAAAACAAAACAGGAAACAGGTAACCTAATTAAGAAAGAGGTGGTAGTGGAAGCATCTCTGAAGGAGTTAGATTTAAGCTAAAAGTAGACAAAGGAGGGTGGAAATAAGGACTTATTGTACAGCACATGGAGTTCTGCTCAATGTTATGTGGCAGCCTAGATGGGAAGGGGGTTTGGGGGAGAATGGATACATGTATATGTTTGGCTGAGTCCCTTTGCATGCGTGCATGCTCAGTCGCTTCAGTGATGTCCAGCTCTTTGCGACCCCATGGACCGCAGCTGCCAGGTTCTTCTGTCCATGGGGATTCTTCAGGCAAGAATTCTGGAGTGGGTTGCCATGCCCTCCTTCCCAACCCAGGGATCGAGCTGGTGTCTCACGTCTCCTGCATTGGCAGGCGGGTTCTTTACTACTCGGGCCACCCAAGTCCATTTGCTGTTCACCTGAAACTACCTCAATATCAGCTATACCCCAGAGCAAGATAAAAAGTTAAAAAAAAAAAAAAGACAGTGGAGAAAAGATCATTCCAGGAAAAGGGAAGGATACTTAGGAAGCCCCTGAAGCTGAGTGTAATGTGACTGGAGGGTGGGAGGCATGGTTATGTCATAGAGGGTCTTGTAGGCCATGGGGAGCTTGAACTTAATTCTGAATGCATTGGAAGACACACAAAGGTTTTGAGTGAGGGATTGGCATCCTCTAATTTAATTATATACATGTCGCCCTTTGGCTGCTGTGCAGATTGGACGGAAAAGAGGCAAAAATATGAGTGGGGAGATCAGGAGGCTGCTGCCAACAGCTGGTAAGAAATGATGGAATCTTGGATCAGGGCATTGGCTATAGAGGTCATTCAAGATGTAGTGTCAAACTAGAAATAACAGGACTTAGAGATGATTTGATTATGGGAGGAAGGAAGGAGGGGTCGAGAATGACCTTCAGCCTGAGTGACTGGGTATGTGGAGGTCTCATTTACTGAAATGGAAAACACACGAGGAAGAGCAGGTTTTTAGAGAAGAAAGATCACATTTTTAAAGATGTTAAGTTTGAGATACTTATGAGACCACAGGCCTATGAGTGGCCCACAAAACATGGTGCAGTTGTGATACTGACAAATCTGTATGCTTGAAGACTAGCACCAGACGCAATGCATCCACATACATCTTCCATCAAGCCTCACAGCAACTCCGAGATGGGCGTGAATGACTACTTTCATTTGACAGACATAAATGGTGGCTCTGAAAGGGGTAGTCTTTTTCATTCCACATTTACCGGGCAATACTGCATTCCAGGCCCCATGCCAGGCAGTGAGCAGACACAAAGGTAGAAGACATAGCCCGTCTCAGGAATGCTATAATCAGAGTATCACAATAAAGTGAAGGTCGCTCAGTCGTGTCCAACTCTGCGACACCATGGACTATACACTCCATGGAATTCTCCAGGCCAGAATATTGGAGTGGGTAACCATTCCTTTCTCCTGGGGATCTTCCCAACTCAGGGATTGAACCCAGGTCTGCTGCACTGTAGGTGGATTTACCAGCTGAGCCACCAAGATCACAAAATTCCTCCCTTCCCAATATTCCCCTGCCAAATACTTTCCCCTGTTCTTCAGTGTACAAACCTCAGGAGAGGAAGCCCCAGAAGTTATTAGATAGACCTCTGGGAGATAAAACCCCGAGACACCCTCTCTGAGCCATTAGAGATTCTCAAAGCAGGGTGAAGTTTATAGAGAGGCAGTTGAGAATTTGCACAAGAAATTCTGAGCACCCTGTCTCCACAGCACTCGGGTGAGTATAACCTGATGCTTTATGGAAGAGACTCAAGTATGGTTTGTGCGGCTGTGGGCTGAATTAATATCAGAAACCTGTTTAAATCAAGTAAGTACCATGTGTTCCTACCCCAGTGTGTGGAACACAAAGTAAGACATTGATCACCCCAATCTCCCAGACTCACAGGCTCTCACCTCTCCAAGTATGTAATCTCCAAGCTAGTGAAGCTGAGTCCTAGCAGGAGCACAGCACAGGCCCTGGGGTATGCTGTTTCATTAGAAGGGAGCTGAAGGTGATGGCTCAGTGCTCTGGGCACAGGCATGCGGTCAGGTCACCACTCTCTACTTCAGTCATACCAGGGTCAAAGCTTAGCTTGCCTTCTGACAGCTGTACTGGCACAGAGAAAAGTAACGCAGAACTTAAGCTTCAGCTTTTCTGTCTCCAAAGAGTGCTTTCTTTTTGGAGCTTAGAGTAGAAACCCTTTGCTCCCTAGATTTCTCAGGCACTGATTTTCTTATCTTTAGCAGTCAACTCCAAAATCCTCTTTTCCATCTCTCCCCCTCAAAAAAGGATATGGGAAAGGAAGAGGGGAGAAATATCCAGCCCTTGCCCCTAGTTCTGTGTTGCCCAGCAAGGGCTGCCAAGCCTTGGGCACTGTTTAGAGCACTCAAAGGGAGGGGCAATGATGATCACCTTGGACCCACAGCTGTCAATCAAAGGACAGTAATATATATGTAAACTCTTCTCCCTGCACACCCAGATCACTTGGTAAGTTAACGTGATCAATTCACCGGAGTTGAGAAGACACTGAGGGGACAACAGCAGTGCCTCTCACACCAGGCCCAGAGAGGCCTCCCCTGGGAGAGAGGCACCCTAAAAGCAAAATGCTCAACATTAGACAGGTTTTGACCTAAGAATGAGCATTTAGTCTGGACACCAAATCGTGCCCTCCAGGCACTGGATTTATTGAAAAACTACATACATATTAAAACATCTTTATATACATTTTCTCTGTTATAAGATTACAAATATACAAATGCAAATTCCATCAAAGTCAGCATCTTGTACATTAGAAACAACTGCAGAAAACCTATATCCTAATTCCATCAGTTAAATTGGGATTCCTCAACCAGTTAAAAAAAACTGGCACAGCTCACCCAGCTTCCCAAGTGCAGCTCATGACAGTGAAACCACAGTGTTTACATGGGACGTTTTTCCAAGGAAGCAGTGACGTTTGGTTCCGAGGGGGGAAAAATATGTTTAAAATTCTGAGAGCCTCATGGTGGTTCGGAGAAAACTGGGACTGGTGGCAATCCTCTTGACAACATTTTGATGAAACTCCTTGATGGTCTTCTCTCAAAATAAGTAATGAAGTTATTACTTCATTGTCCTCTGACTGGTCAGGGCAACGTACTCAACCCAGCTGAATGCAATAAATAATGATTATATATAATTCTTCGGTCAGAATGAAAAGGAAGGTCCTTGAGCAACAGTGTTTCAAATCAAAAACTGAAGTCCTAGAATAGAGGTCTCTGGTCCACAGACTATCTAATGTGGATGGCCACTGGCTGTAACCTTCTATCTTCATCCTTATACTCCAGAAAATTTGCTCTTTCTGACTTGGGTACCAGTTTGAGTGCTTATTATAAAGGAAGCAAAAGTGAACTGGAAATTTGAGACTGCCTTGGGAAGGGCCAGAAAGGAAAACGGAAGGGGCATGACTTCTAAAATAGCCCATCTGTTGATTCCTAGGTCCTCTAAGAAGCCCCTCTCACTGAGTCCTGGTAACCATCCTGCATGTCGTAGGGGTGTGAAGACATCATCGCAGTTTCAGTATTCACTGCTTTCTGCAATTTTCTGTCCTGTCACACTTTTTCTTCCTCCAACTACCCCTTTCACCAAAAGGAATCAATCCAGTTAGTTGCTAGGGTAAAATGTCAAATATTTAATGGAGGACACTCAGGTATCCCATAAGTTGCTGTTGTAAACACTCCAGAATTATTAGTGGCCAACCCAGGAAGTAATACTAGGAAAGAGATGTCCAGAGCCACATGGTGGAAAGAACCGGAATATCTGTCCTCAATCTTAATGCATTGACTGTGAAGGAGGTGGGGATCATCCACGTGAGCATCAATTCCAGCCTTCAGTGCCAGATACTTCTCAATGGAGCCCCCACAGAGGTGCTGGCGCCCTCATAGCGCTAGCTTTCCAAGTAACGGAAGATGCTTTGCTTCGATTCTGAAGTACTATCATCTATTTTGAGGCGCTTAGGTGAAGTGGATGTCATTAAAGACGGACCCCTTCTCCGTACCTACAGAGCAGAGAAAGAGACAAGAATCAACTCAAGACCTTTGTACAGGCTGTGGTTCACTCATACTTAGCTTCAATCGGCTCTTAAGCAGCTCATAGTTAAATCATGGATAATTAGGAAAAAAAGAAATTGAAAATTTCCAGGCAAGTCTCACAGCTGATTATACTTACTGGGGTTAGCAATCCCCTTGTACCTTATTGGGAATGCAAGATTAACACTATGGCATAAATCTTTAAGCCAGAAATACATATATATTTTCAATTCAATTCAATTCACTCATTCATTCATTCTGCTTTGGAGAGTCGCCAAATCAGTTCTCAAATTCCCTACCCGAGGCTTAGATGATTCCTTTGCTGCCTCAGCCTTGACAGGAGAAAGTGTATGGAAGACGAAGTTTCTAGAATTTCGGGGAGCACTGGGGTTGAGGTCAGAGAGGGCAGCCAGTTTCTGAAGCACAGCTTTGGGCTGGTTGAGCAGGGAGCCTGTCTTCAGCTGAGGAAAGAAGAGTCATCTGGTATCAAATTCCAAGAAAGGAGAAGCCAGCTCCTCCCTGCACCCGCCAGGTGTGGAGGCGACACATTTCCACCCTGCTCAAATGGAAAAGAAATAGCAGGCTCCTTTGACACCTACTTCCATTCCCACAGCCACCCCTCTCCCTAATGACAGAGCACTCCCTTAACCTGACTGAGGCCTTCTAACATTGCAAATCATGACTTCACACGAACAAGGTCCCCAACCAACCTGGTTGTCACTTCCCGGTTTGATGGCTTCAAAAGGATTTCTGAATAAAGACTTTGATTCTTGAATAACCACAGTGTGACTGACTGAAAAGAAAAGACAGAGAGGCCTGCTCTGGGCAAAACTGGGTAGAATTACTTTTACATCTAAACAAACTATCAGGCCCTTAACTAAACTAATAAACTGAGGCCAGAGGAACTGATTATTTTATAATCATGATTTGAAAGTATAGTAAGTGGTTAAGACAGACAATTCAGCTAAACTTACTGTCTGATTAACAGTAATAATAAGAAAAAACAACAGTGATAAGACAAATTCCAGCTCTAACACTTAGGTATATAATCCTGGGCGACTAAACAAAGAAGCCAGAATTCACTCCTCTGAGCTGCCTTACAGGGCTTCCCAGGTGGCGCTAGTGGTAAAGAACCCGAGATGCGGGTTTGATCCGTGAGTTGGCAAGATCCTCTGGAGGAGGGCATGGGAACCCACTCCCATGCCTGGAGAGTACCATGGACAGAGGAGCCTGGCAGGCTACAGTCAGTGGGGTCACAAACAGCTAGACACGAGTGAAGCAACTCAGCCCGCACACATGCACGAGCTGCCTTAGAACATAAAGCAAAACCAGCCATATACACCCTCCACTACAATATCTACTGTCCATTAGAATTCGATTGAAAGAATATTGTCTCTCCCCATCCGAGGGGCCCCTTTAAGATAATATTAGACACAGGTCCATGACTAAGCTGCAAAGCCTCTGAGGGCTGGAGTCACCTCCAAGGCTCCAGCACCTACAATCCAGGGGGACAGCCCCTGTGAAGGACTAAGAGCTCACCATTCTTCTGCAGAGCTTTGGCTGTAACCTTCTTGGCCAGCATCATAAACTGACTGTCTTCCCCAATCTCTTCTTCATCTTCAGCTGCAATTTTCCCCTGCTGTGCCTGAAAATAAAAATCAGACAGCATTAACAGAAGCCCACGGTTCCCCCAAAGACCCAAAGAATTAGCATAGTCTGGAAGCTAGAGTACTTGGGATAACATTTGTTTTCCTTTTTGCTACCCTCTGTTGCTTCAGACAAAAAAAAAAAGTATTTTGGACAAAAACATGAATACAACTGCCCGTGGTAGTCTTTTCAAAGCATAAAAGAAAATTCAAGAATTAAAAGAGACAGCGATACACTGCCCAAGGTTCTGACAACTCTCATGACAAGCTGGGTGACTGAGATGACCCTCA
This sequence comes from Bos grunniens, assembly GCF_055505025.1. Taxonomy (NCBI): domain Eukaryota; kingdom Metazoa; phylum Chordata; class Mammalia; order Artiodactyla; family Bovidae; genus Bos; species Bos grunniens. Next base: position 11,352,062 of record NC_141167.1, read on the forward strand.
TATCTAGGGTTGGAATAGGCGAATCTCTTGCAGGCTTCCTACATGGTCCCGAAGCCACTGCTCTCGTTCAATTCGCTCCTTTCTCCATCTGGCTTCCGTCTCGTCAAGCTGTTCTTCAATCTGATCATCATCAGAGTCTCTGTGGAACAAGTCCATCTGGGAAGCATCATCTAAAGCGAAGAGTTAAGGCTATTAGCATTCTGCAATCCCCACAAGAGAGGGTGTCTTGACAGACACTAGTGAACCCTGTTCGTTTACAATACACTGACACAAGCTCTTCCCACCACGAATGGAAAATAAAGGTCAAGGCCAGGTCCACCACAACTGCTGCTATAGTTTTGAACTCCTCTTGCCGGCTTAGACTGGACAAACACGGACCGTGTGCCATTCGCTTCTAAAGGCAATGATCACGATACCTATGTTTTTCCAGCGGAATCTCCTCATTCGTCCAGGACCATCGCTGTGCAGGTCCCCATCAGCAAGGTACCTTTCTTGGTACAAACGTAGCTCGCGCTTATCATCATCTAACACTGTTTTCCTACGACAGGAAAAATATGGTGTTCAAAACCAGGGCCACTCTGGCTGGTTATAGGGCCTGCCTTAAGATGCACCCCACTGCTCAGAAGGGCTTGTTGGGATACTGACATGTGTATTTTCTTGACTTGACTCTGCAGTTCCTCATCAGAAGGAAGTACTTCATCAATCACATCCTCTTCATATTCATCAAGCTCTTCCCCATCATACTCATCTTCGCTTCCCATGTCACTCCCTGACACCTCTGCCTCGTCCTCCAGGTATTTCTTTAATCTCCTGGAAAACAATATTGAAAATTGGAAAATACAACAATGAATATACACACAGTAATGACAAAAGCAGAATACACAGCCACCTCTAATAACAAGCAAAAATTAATAATAATAATACGTTTGTATAATACTTAAAAGCCTGTTACTTTGTGCCAATAACTGTGCTTTGGAGCATTATTGCATAATCTCAGGGAGGGGTATTATTATTGTTCCCTTTGATTTACAGTTGAAGGAACTGAAACTCAGAGAGTAAACAACTTCCTGATGGCCACACAGCTGAGAGGCAGCAGAATCTGGATTCAACCTAGGCTGGTGACTCCAAAGCCAGAGCTCTCAATCTCCTCTATATATTTGAGACATACCTGTCAGAAGGTTCATACTATTTTGTTTTGCATTTAGGCTCACCAGCTTCAGGAGATAGACTAGAGACAGTATGGTATGGAAAGGTAATAGCCTGGGGTCTTCCTCAGCCCGCCAAATCTTGACCCACAAATTACAGGTATGACTGAGGCTCACTTGTTGCTGTTCAGTCACTCAGTCGTGTCCAGCTCTTCGTGACCCTATGGACTGCAGTGCACCAGGCTTCCCTGTTCTTTACTGTCTCCGGGGAATTGCTCAGACCATGCCCACTGAGTCAGTGATGCCATCTCATCCTCTGTCGCCCCCCTCCTCTTCTCGCCCTCAATCTTTCCCAGCACCAGGGTCTTTTCCAATGAGTCAGCTGCTTCCATCAGGTGGCCAAAGTATTGGAGCTTCAGCTTTAGCATCAGTCCTTCCAGTGACTATTGAGGCTCAGTTAGTGGTAATCAAAACCACCACAAGTTCGTTTTTTTGACTTCAGGTTATACTGAAAACAAATTGACTGTCACCTTGAGTTCATATTGCTGTTATCTATGGTCGAGAATGGCAGAAGCTTGATGGCTTTCTGAAAGGTGATTTTTATCAAAGACTTGCATTATTATTTTAAAGCTGAGTTCCTCTAAATCCTAGGGCTCCTGAGGAATTCCTTCAGGGGCCAAAAGCCACCAAGCTCCTCAATCTTCCCATCTAACCCTCTTTGAGCAGCTCAACTTTTAGCTGCCATTCTTTATAAGACTTCATTTGAACAAAGGACACTATAGTTAAATAAGGTTTAAGAACCACTGCCTTAGAAAAAAATCTATAGATGACCCAAAGCTGTATGAGATGGTTAATTTGACAGGTGACAAATTAGAATCCAAAACTGATCTCAACAGAATAGAATGATGGGCTAAACACAACAAATAAATCTAATAAGGATCAATATGATGTCCTATATTTGAAATCTAAAAGTCATCCACATACAATAAAATGTGAAATATCTATTAAAACGGTTTTTATACAATTTTCAATATCATGGAAAAATATTTACAGATATAGTAAGTGGTGAAAAAAGCAAGATGCAAAACTGCATATATAAAACACTTTACAGATCTCAACCACATGAAAATATATGCCTAACAAAGGCAATAGTAACACTACCACCACTTTCACAAATATTCTGAATGGTGGACATGGACGCCTTATCTTTCCGTATTCTTCTAAATCTTCTAAAATAAATGGCTTACTTTCATCATCAAAACAACAAAATATTTAAAAAATTAACGGTGGGTCATTTGCCTGAAACTAGGATGAGGAAGCCCCACAATGATGGTAATTCAAAGGAAAAAAGACATGCAGAATTGTAATCATCTACTAGATCCTCAGGCTCTCCAGTGACTCAGTTCTTATGCTTATTGGTTACTTTACAAGTAGTAGGCAACCAGAGCAAGGGACGTGGTTGCACCACCACACAGGGCAGTAGTCAGACCACACCTGAAGATAAAGAGAATCCACATATGTGAAGAGTCTGGAAGCAACGTCATGTGAGAAACAGCTGAAGAACTAGGGATGTTTAGTACAGAAATCACTTGAAGAAGTTGTGACTATCTTTGAATACTCAAAAGATATCATGTAAATGGATGTTATTCAATCTGTGTTAACCACAAAAAGCAAAAATAGAACCAGTAAATGTAGGTAAAATGGTGGTGGCAAGCTACAGCTCAACTGTCAGGAGAACTTGTTTGCAATGGAAGGAAGGGCTGTAACACCTACATTTGCCGTTTTGACTTCTCCGACTGCTGCAGGAGGTCTTCCTCATCATCATCTTCACGGTCTTCCGGTGTCAGATCCTCCTTGTCAGACTCACTGTGCTCATCCTGCAAAATCATACAGTACCACACGCAAAGCTACACAGCATAAAACGCGCCCTCAGCTAAGACAGACTCAGAAACTTCTGCCCAAACATTTCAGTCTAGGAAACTGCTTTTGATAACATGCCAAACAGACGTCTCAAGAATTCAAACTACAAAACAAACAAAAATCCCCAGCAGCTATACATGGAGTTCATTATGATTACTTTGTTCCCTTCAAACTCACCTCATCACTATCAAATTCATTATCATTTGGGACAAGCCGAAAGTCTCCAAATTCCTCCTCTTCACCTTCTTCTTCCCTAAGATACAAATTAACAAACCCATACAAAGTTGTTGAAAGCCAACTATAAGCAGTCAGCCAACCTGGGGACTGAAAATATCTTATAGCCCCAACAATCTCTTCAAGAAACAGGAAACAAGATATCTTGCCTTTCAAAAAAAAAAACTTTTTTTTAACTGTGATAAAATACATACAACATAAAGTTTACTGTCTTAACCATTTTAAGTGCACAGTTCATTAGTGTTAAGTACATTCACAGTGTTATCCAACCAACCTCTAGAACACTTTTCATCTTAAAAAACTAAAACTCTATACCCTTTCAATACCAACTCCTCATTCTTACGGCAGCACAGCCCCTGGCAAACACCTTCCTACTTCCTGTCTGTATGAATTTGACTACACTAAGTACCTCATATAAATGGAATCATACAGTATTTGCATATTTGTGAATGGCTCATTTTACTTAGCATAATCTCCTCATAGTTCATCCATGTCTTAGCATGTATCAGAATCTCCTTCCCTTTTAAAGGCTGAATAATATTCCACTATGTATGCATCCTGGAGAAGGCAATTGCACCCACTCCAGTACTCTTGCCTGGAAAATCCCATGGACAGAGGAGCCTGGTGGGCTGCAGTCCATGGGGTCGCTAAGAGTCAGACACGACTGAGCGACTTCACTTTCACTTTTCACTTTCATGCATTGGAGAAGGAAATGGCAACCCGCTCCAGGGTTCTTGCCTGGAGAATCCCAGGGATGGGGAGCCTGGTAGGCTGCCGTCTAAGGGGTCGTCGCAGAGTCGGACACGACTGAAGCGACTTAGCAGCAGGAGCAGCATGTGTGCATCCACTTGGGATGCTTCCACCTTTTGACTATTATGAATAATGCTGCTAGGAACATGGGTGTACAAATATCTACTAAGAAACCGTGTTCTCAGTTCTTCTGTGTATATACCCAAAAGTGGAGTAACTGCTGCAAGTGAGGAAGTGTTTAAAAAATGGGGTTTTGATTTGTATTTCCTTAATCACTGGTGATGTTGAGAACTTCCATGTGCTTTTTCTTGCCTTTTTTACCCTGTTCCCAATCAACTAAATGAAAGCATTATAATAAATAATTTCTCTATGCAAATATGAGACTCAAACCCACTGCAAGACTCTCAGGATATGAAGCCCCTAAGATGACCATTTACCGCTAAGCTCAGAGAAGCTACCCCTGTACTTTATCAGAACATGGAACTTGCCAAATTCCCTCAGATCACTGAGACTCACCGGTCTGTTGGGAAAGAGCCTGAACAAAGAGCGAGTGCTTCCTCCATTGGATCACCCAGGCTACTCTCCTTCTCCTGCTTATTTAACTCTGATGGATCCAGAGTAGAGGCATCTACATTACAACAAAAAAAAGAGGTTTGTCACCAAGAACTGACAGCTTTATCCTCTTTCCCCAGCCATCTGAAGACATGCCAGCTCAACACAGTTCTAAGGTAAGCTTGCCAAAAAGAGCTCACCATCCATTCATTCAACAAATCCTTATTTAGTGCTTACTATGTGCCAGGCACCAGGGAGACAGCAGTGAATAAAACAAAGATCCCAGCTCCCGAAGAGCTTACATTCTAGCAGGGGTGTGAGAAGGAGAAAAGGGTACGCAGGTGGAAGTAATAACTTAGCATTTATATGAAATCTACTCTGCAGTAGACACCGCTCTAAGCTTTGCACATATTCCAGCCTCAAATAACAAGTCATACGGCCAAAGTTAAAGCAGTCTTAAGGTGATACTTCACCATCCTAAAAAAGTAAGAGCTCTAAATGTTAGGAGCTAAGCAGTGAATTCAACCTAGGTTCAAGAATCCACCATGGCTCTGTTTTCCGTGAACATTTCACCTGAGACTAAAGGACTTCTTCACATGGACACTGACTTAAGATATTTGGGTGGGTGAGCCTTGCTGCTTCGTTGGATAATTACCCTGAGAAGTAAATTTTCCTGAACAAAGATCCAGAAGTTCCTCCATGTTCTCTTTCTTGTCACTCTTCCCAGGCAGAGGCTTTTCAGCCTGAGATGCAAACTTCCCAGTACACAAATCCAACAGTTCATCCATGTTGGCATCCATGGCGTTCTCATCCATACTGGCCAACGGCAACCGAGGCTTCAAATCTTGGTATTGATTCCTGTGGTTTCTAACATTTAAGAACCTACAAGCCCAATGAAGAGTGTAAGAAATGCTCCAGGAAAAAAAAAAAGTAGTGGGGGAAAAGCCTGAACTCATTTCCAAAAGCAAAGTTAGAAGCTGAATTCTGAACCAGAAGACAAGAGTGTCAGACTTTAGCCTGTGATAACCTTGAGAGGGAGGGGGATGTTTATGAAAGAATAAAGGCTATTCAAAAGACAAAGGGTAAAGGCTAATTTGGGGCTTCAGATGGTGCTAGAGTAGGGCCTGGTGTTATGGCCATGTAATGTGCCACAGAGGTGTCAATTCTCAATGCCACCTAAAAATCCTAACGTAGTGGGACGAAAGTGAAAGTGTTAGTCACTCAGTCGTGTCCAACTCTCTGCGATGCCATGGACTGGGGCCCTCCAGGCTCCTCTGTCCATGGAATTCTCCAGGCAAGAATACTGGAGCAGGTTGCCATTTCCTTCTCCAGGGGATCTTCCCGACCCAGGGATCAAACCCAGGTCTCCCACACTGCAGGCAGATTCTTTACCATTTGAGCCCGCAGGGATATGGATACAGGGAAATTTGATGACCTTATTAGAGTTATGCAGGTCTAATAAGGTAGAAATTGAAGGATCAGAACACTAGCAAGGCTATTTACTTTTTATTTTCTAGATAGACTTTGTTCAAACTTGTAGAATATACTAATGGTCTGCACACCTCTCTTTCTCAGAAGAGAAAGCACAGATGGAGTGACAGAAGCTCGCTTTATTTTTAAACAAAATTAAGCAGTACCCAGCACCGTCCCACCCACAGAAACATAAAACTACCTACCCATCTGCATCCAACAGTTGGCTCTGAGTGTCATCTTCTAAGCAGAACTGGAAGTCTCCTGCTCCTAGGAAAAGTGTCTTAGGTTCTGGGGAGGCGTTATACAGATCTTGGGAATCCTCTATGGGAAGTGAAGGCTCAGACAGCTTTCCTGAACTCTGGCACCAAAACAAAACCAAACAAAAACAAAACATTTTACAAATGTCATTCACTGTCATGACAACAGAAGCTGCTATTTGTAAAATTTAATCTACTCTCAGGCAATTGCAGTTGGGGAGGACAATGCATAGCCAAGGGAAGCTTAAAAAAAACATCCTCAAGAAAGAAAGAACCCTGGATGAGGCTTGTTTTTAATACACAAAGTGGGTGGATTTTTAAAACTGAACATACATAATGTGGTGGGAGTTTTTGGCTTGGACACACTTTATTTAGCAATGCGGGAAGCAAAAGGGGGAGGAGATTAGAAAACCATTAGCATCTCACCTTAGAGGCTGAACTGACCAAACTGGCTCGAAATAGCCCTGGGGAAGGAGATCTGAATCCTCCTGCTGTAGGGAAAAGACTGGTCCCACGGCCTGTTTGTCTGTTACAGGGCTGATAGGACGGAAGTGTGGAGCCTATCAGCTCAAAGCTGCTATTGTGGCTGCTCTCCTTGGTCAGTAATGAGCATGAATCATCTTCATCTAAAGAAAGACAACTTTTAAGTGCATGATTCCCAGAAATAAGTCAGATTTGTTTAGGAAAGAGTTGAGAATGAAACTGATAAGATCCACTGGTAGACCTCTCAAGTTACATGTTCTAAAACATTACATTAAAGGTCAATTATGGTACTAAGATAGCATCATACAATCAGGGTTTATCACTCTGAGCTAAGTGACACCTCAAAGTTCCTGTCTTTCTCTCACCTTCCCTAATGCCTATGATTACCCTTTCCATTATCTAATCACTTATACATCTTCCTTTGATCTACATGATATAAATGTTTCATGTTTCACTCGATCAACACATATTCACTAACGACCTATTAAATGCTTAGGGTCAACTGGAAAGAAACTGCATGTAAGATTTCAAAAACTGGACCAAGAGAAATATTTGGGATTTTTTGTTTGTTTGTTGGCTACAACATGCAACGTGTGAGATCTTAGTTCCCCAACCAGGAATTGAACCTGGGCCGTCAACAGTGAAAGCATGGAGTCCGAACAACTGGACCACAAGGGAATTCCCAAGAAAAACAACATAGTTCATAAATTCCTATCACGGTCACAGGTAAGACCGGGAAAAGTTCACCAAGGTTCAGAAAAATGGAACCTTATGGAATTGTAGTCCTTAAATGTTAAAGCTGGAGGATCAGAGAAAAATCATGTTTCAAGTTCTATATAAGAGTCACTACTTACCTAATTTGCTAGGTCTTTTGCCTGAGTTTTCATCTATTTCTGATTTTTCTTCACTAGGAGAGTAACTACAAAATAAGTAGGTAAATTGAATATCTGTTTCTACTTCTTCCAAGAGGGGCAAATTCCCTGGTATTACCAGGGAATCTTATCTTTCCTTAGAGAGAATTACTTACCCCATCTTGGAAGAGCTGTCCTTGAATAGAAGGAAGGTAGAATCAGATGAGAGAGGCTTGGGGACAGACAGGCCAACTGACTTGCCAATTTCACCACTGCCATCATCATTTTCTTTATCTATTTCTTTCTCATCTTTGGTTTCTATTTCTTCACCACCGAGAAGGAATTCTGCAGTCTTTATCAATCACGCCACCCAAAAACAAAATAGTACAGGTTAAAAAATTTTAAAGCAAACATACTAGCTGAAATATGGCTGCTTAGTTACAAGTCACGTCTTAAGTCTGAAAAGGTAAACCTGAAGGGAGCTGAGGCCTGCCATCATCATTGACACAATTTATTAGTTGTAGACACTTCTAGAGCTCTTTTATACTTTGTTACTTTACCTTTTACCCTTTCAAAACTGCTACAAGATTCTGAATGAACTGGATTATCATTTAACTGAGTCAATGAGAAACTGCATGATTAGCCTGAAATTGCAGGACAACTCCTGGCTTTCAACCAGACTGTGACACCCTGCTCGGTTCAGCCATGGCTTTCCTCTTCCTTTACCAAGGGGTAAACATTAACCAGCTCTTTCAAATGACTCCACTGTTCAAACAAGGACACTTTTCTTCTTCCTAATACCAAAAATCCTACCATCACCTGTCTTCTCTAGGTAGAAAACAATACCTTAGAACAAGGGCCAGAGACCCATCTACAAATACCTTCTTCAACAATTAATTTGGGAAGGTCTTGGCCTGAGAATTTATTCCAGACCTCAACCTGGCCAAGGTTAAAAGTGCTTTCTTTTCCTAAATAGAGAAATCTAAATGAACAACAAAGATAAAAGTCTTTAATAGAAAGCCATTTCGCTATCAGCATTATAGTACAATATCCAAACCAACGGGCAGAAGCCAAGGCATGACTGTGAACTGCAGGTGTTCCATGGGGCTGAAAGAACTGAATGCACTAAGATTCAGTACACATGAGCTACCTTCATCTCTGACCCTGAAATCTCTTCTACAGTCAAACATGCTCATCAGCCTCTTACTCAGATCTGATTTTCTCTTTCCCTTATTCATCATGACCTAGTAACAAAACCACGTAATTGCCAGCAACCTCCTCATTGCCTTCTTCCTCCGCTCCCTCTTCTTTCTCCTCTTCTTCCTCCAAGGCTTCCTCTCCCTCCTCTTCTCCATCTTCCTCGGAGTCATCTGTCATTTCTTCCTCCTCCTCCTCCTCTTCCTCCTCAAATCCATCCTCATTATCTAACTTGAGTAATGCTTGGCGTTTTTGACGCTCCTCCAACCTTCGGAGTTTCATTGCTTCTTGAAGTTTAGCTTTCAGCACCTGAAGCTTTTCCCCTGAACAAAAGTATGAAGAGATGCTTTAGATGCAATGACCAACTACACACAACAACACAAGTGTCCATTTCAGGCAACTCCAGAAGTGTTCTAGGCACATCACAAAAAGAAAATCAGAGACCTTCGTATTTTAGGCTTCTGTTATCTTAACAAAGGGGGAATATTAGGAATTGAGTGTAGGCGATAACTCCCATAATTATGTTCTATACCCTGGGATATTACAGAGATTATAAAATTATTATATAAAAAAGCAAAAAAAAAAAAAGAAAGGAACGGGGGCAAGTGGACCTTCAAAAATCTCTGGCTTAGAAGCCATGAAGGAAAATATTGATAAGTGTACCCACATTGAAGAAAAAGAGAAACAACTCAAGAGTAAATATGAGCAAAAGATATGAACTCGTGTTAAAAATAATGCTTAACCTCACTTCTTACTAGCAATACAAATCAAAATAATGATACCACTTTTTATACACTAGGCAAACATTTGTTATATCCATTATTAACAGAAAGAAACAGGAACTCTTACACACTGTCATTCAGAGTGAAAATTGGTGCAACTTATTTTGATGGAAAATGTGACTAGGACTCAGTGATTCCACTGTAAGGAATTTTGCATCAAGATTTACTAACATATATGTGATACTAGGATGCAATATTGTATGAAATACTAAAACGGAAACAAACATGATGTCCCTTAACAGAAGTATCGTTAAACAAATCATGTTATACCTATACACTGGAATATCATATGATGTTAAAATAAAAAAACCTCAAAAGCAGTATGTATATCTGAACTCCTGAGTTAGATGGTCTGGATTAGGCTACTAATTCTGTTACTTACTGCTGCTAAGTCACTTCAGTCATGTCCGACTCTGTGAGACCCCATAGACAGCAGCCCACCAGGCTCCCCCGTCCCTGGGATTCTCCAGGCAAGAACACTGGAGTGGGTTGCATTTCCTTCTCCAATGCATGAAAGGGAAAAGTGAAAGTGAAGTCGCTCAGTCCAGTCCGACTCTTTGCAACCCCATGGACTGCAGCCTACCAGGCTCCTCTGTCCATAGGATTTTCCAGGCAAGAGTACCGGAGTGGGGTGCCATCACCTTCTCTGTCTCTTAGTTACTAGTTATATAAATTTGAGCAAGCTGTTTAAATGCTTTGTATATCAGTTTCCCCAGATATAAAATAAGGACACTGATGTTATTTACTGTAAAGCACCTAGAGCAGTGTCTGGCAGAGAGGAAGTGTTCAGTGTCTCTCTCTCATACACTTACACAATAGTAAATGCATATGAATTTTCCTAGGACACACATGAAATTGTTAAGCTGCCTCTGGGAAGACTAATTTTTTTTTTAATTTATCTTTTAATTGAAGGACAATTGCTTTACAAAATTTTGTTGTTTTCTGTCAAACATCAGCATGAATCAGCCATAGGTATACATATGTCCCCTCCCTAATTTTTCATTTTATACCTTTTCCTAAGTGTTTAATTTTTTTCTATGTGATAAATTGCTCATATTTTCAAAGTGGGAGTGAGAACAACAGACCTGTCCCTAACACAGTCTACAAAGCAGAATGCATGATGTATGACCGCGTTATTATTTTGTTTTCAAACAGACATGTACATGCATGCAAAAAGTTTAAAGGGCCATACAACGTGGTTACAGAAGATGTCTCTGACAGAAAATCTTTTTGTTTATTCCAGAAATTTTGTTTACTGCAGAAATTTGTTATTTATTCCATTTATTTTCTACAATGGGTATTTTTTTAAACAATAAGACAAAAACTATTTTAAGAAATAAAGTCATCTTACCCACCTCATACAATGAGGCCATATCCAATCTCTGGAGTCTCCAAGGAAAAAGATTCTATAACGTCTCACTATAGGGTGTTCAGCAGCCATGAAGACCAGCCAGGGTACAAGAGTCAGGCACTCCACCCTACTCGTGGCCAGTAAAAATATACAAATAAAACAACTCCATGAACTCAAATACCTGGTTTTGTGTGGCTTGCCCCATCCAGCTTCTCCGCTGCCAAAGTCACGGGTACCACGTCTGCCTTGAGCTCTTCCTTCCCGTCAGCGCCCACATCTTTCACTATGATGTTCACATTCACCTTCTGACCAGCCCTGGGTCTGGCTGTGGGATTAGCATGCTTCCAGAAACGCTGCTTCAAGGCTTCCAGTTCTAAACCAAGCACCAACCAGTATGTCAGTTTGCCTTTTAGATCCCAATTAAGAAGTACAAGCCAGGTTCAACAAACGTGTAAGGAAAAAAAATACACAGAGAGACACCAAAAACTCCTTTGCTACCAACACCTGCGTTCAATTCATATACCTTAACCCAAACTAAAGGACTAAATGAGTTCCTTAAAACTCATTTTAGGGTAGAAATTTACAACTGAAGTTTCTAAATATGTGCAATTCTTTTTTAAAAAGCATTAAGCTGGTAGAAAAATACCATACTCCTTAATTATGCAAGAGCTTAATTTGTCACCAGTTTCAGTCTCCTTTTAAAATATTTCGTATTTTGAACGTCTCACTGTTTATTAGCAATCTCTCTAAATATAAGCAAGGTCTATTTAAAAAATGGAAAAAGAGGGAATTCCCTGGTAATCCAGTGAATTAAGACTCTGAGCTTTCATTGCTGAGGGCCCAGGTTCAATCCCTGGAGCGGGGAAGCAGGGAAACTAAGATCCCAAAGCCATGTGGTGTGGCAAAAAAAAGAAAATAATCAATGCAATTAGTGATGTAACTTGGCGGCAGGGCTGGAAGTTTCTTCATGAAACTTTTACACAGATATACTCAGTACACTGAGAAAGGAAATCCCATTGAGAGGTGGTCCCTGGGCTTCCCTGGTGGCTCAGATGGTTAAGAATCCAACTGCAATGTGGGAGCCCTGGGTTCGATCCCTGGGTTGGGAAGATCTCCTGGAGAAGGGAATGGCTACCCACTCCAATATTCTTGCCTGGAGAATTCCATGGACCGAGGAGCCTGGGGGGTTACAGTCCATGTGGCTGTAGAGAGTCAGACATGACTAAGCGACTTTCACCACATACCAACTTATATACAAATGGGAACACACACAGGTACTATGACTGCAGTGGTCTAACTGCAATATGGCCTTTCCCTTCTTCCCCACCACTTTTGCTCAGAACTTTCTTTTCTTTCTCCCTCAGCCAGCTGTCACCTCATACCATCCCCTACTCACTGTGTAACAAGCCAATCATACCATAATGGGATCTGTTGTAAGAGAGCTGACACTTATAAAGAGAAAAGAAAGGAAAAGAACAGTTTCTTTGGGTTCGAGCTATCCTCATACGCTGTGCTTTCTCTTCCATGATAATGTGTCCAGGGCACTCCAAGTTTGGTTCTTTTTCCTAAAATTCACTCAACTCATACTTCGGTAGTTTTGTGGTTAGCATCCAGATGTGGTTTTTCCCTCCCTAAAGGGTCTTAGTAGAAAAAGAGAAGAACTGGAAAGAAACCTTTTTCAATGAGTCCCTGACATTATTCACTGGGCTTCCCAAGTGGCGCAGTGGTAAAGAATCCACCTGTAATGGAGGAGATGCAGAAGTGGGTTTAACCCCTGGGTCAGGAAGACCCCCTGGATAAATGAAATGGCAACCCACTCCAGGACTCTTGCCTGGGAAATCCCACGGACAGAGGAGCCTGGTGGGCTACAGTCCATAGGGTCACAAAGAGTCAGACATGACTTAGTGACTAAACAACAACAACATCATTTATTTAGTTGCAAAAATCCAACTCCAAAGGGACGGCATGTTTACACTGCAAACCAAAGAGTAGGGAGAGAAGCTATAAGTCTGCATCCCATTTCTTATTAGTTCAGTAAGTTGGAAACAGCAGGCAGTGGCAGTGGGAAGGGAACAGAAGTAGGAAGGTCAACATTGGTGCCAAGAGAATAAAACAAATGGAGGAAGATTACTCAGGACCTAAAATTAGAGTGAGGCAGGAGTAGCTTTCACTCTTCTGGAGAAAGCCAGGCCCCTCAAAACTCTTCATCCCCCAACCCAATGGAGCACCCACTTCCCTTGTCCTTTACTACGCAACTCAATCACCACCCTTCTCATCACAGAACCCCTGTTCAAGCTCCTCTCCCTCCTTCAGTCTTCTCCCAGCTTTCATCTCCTCTTTAAGTGAAACATCTCCGCTCCAGCTCATGTCTCCACCTAAAAGCCCTGCACCCTCTGGCCTCTGGTCACCAACCACCTTGCAATCTTCACTTCAGCTAACCAGAGCATCCTCTGCTTTCTCTTGTCTCTCTGTCTTTTGCAGGTCTGTCCCCTTCACCAAGAAAGCCCTCCCTCACCTCTCTGCCTTGTATCTCCTACTCAGGCTTCAGGACTCAGCTCAGGTATCAACTCCTTCTAGAACTTCCCTGACTCCATGTGAGGAACTCTTTCTCTAGGCTCAAAGTATGCATAGCACTTAATATCCAAATTTCCTGCCTGTAACTCCTATTAGATTTTAAATTCCTTGAGAGCAGGGACTACATCTTACTGGTACATACAGCAAGCAACACCATGCTAAGTAAAAGTTCACTGCATAAATAAATGAATGCTGACCCTAACTTCACATATATTATGAAACAGAGTGATCTGGAAACCCGACATTCATGTCAAATATTAGTTCTGAAGGAAAACATATCCTGAGTTAAAAATAAGTGCCTATTATGAGCCAGGCATTGTGTTAGCTCCCTGTATAAGCCAATTGCAATGTTGGAAAAATTATCCAACCTCTCCAAACCTCATTTTCTTCATTTGCAAAATAATACTTGGGGTTATGAGAATTAAGAAAGATAACTACTACTAAAAAAAAAATCAATCAGTATCTAATACATTCAGTTCAGTTTAGTCGCTCAGTCGCGTCCGACTCTTTGCGACCCCATGAATCGCACCATGCCAGGCCTCCCTGTCCTTCACCAACTCCTGGAGTTTACTCAAACTCATGTCCATTGAGTCAGTGATGCCATCCAGCCATCTCATCCTCTGTTGTCCCCTTCTCCTTCTGCCCCCAATCCCTCCCAGCATCAGGGTCTTTTCCAATGAGTCAACTCTTCACATCAGGTGGCCAAAGTATTGGAGTTTCAGCTTCAACATCAGTCCTTCCAAAGAACACCCAGGACTGATCTTTAGGATGGACTGGCTGGATCTCCTTGCAGTCCAAGGGACTCTCAAGAGTCTTCTCCAACACTACAGGTCAAAAGCATCAATTCTTCGGCGCTTAGCTTTCTTCACAGTCCAATTCTCACATCCATACATGGAAAAACAATAGCCTTGACTAGACGGACCTTTGTTGGCAAAGTAATGTCTCTGCTTTTCAATATGCTATCTAGGTTGGTCATAACTTTCCTTCCAAGGAGTAAGTGTCTTTTAATTTCATGGCTGCAATCACCATCTGCAGTGATTTTGGAGCCCCCAAAAATAAAGTCTGACACTGTTTCCACTGCTGCAAAAAGGAGGTTGCTTCCCTTTCCTGTTTCTCAGTCTGAGATGATAAAGAAAACTTCTATTCCCATAACAAAATTTCAGTGTCTAGTATAAGTTTCTTCCTCACCTGTTAGTCTGAGGCTATTTAGGTAATGTCTAGTCCCACACAACAAAACTTTCTCTCCCTGCTCTGGGCACCAGCTTATTCCCACACTTCTTTGCTAATAGAGCTATGCTAGTTCTGTTACACAGCTCTCCCACCCCACCACCTGCTCTGGTCAAACTGACTTACACATCCTCCCAATATGTACCACACAGAGCGCTTTCTGTCCCTCCCAAGAATGTCCTTCTCTCCACTTCCACAAAATCCACCCATTCAATCAACAATGACTTAACTGATACTGTGGCTGACCTAGCACCTGCCAACCATATGCTAGTTTATAAAGCAGCATCTCGATCTAAATAATTTCACTAATAATACAAAGAACAGCTACCATTTGAGTGTTTCTTTATGCTTTCCATTTGTATGCATTATTAACATAGCTTCACTATAGTGTTGCACTGTGAACCAGAAGTGTTATTTCATTTTTTTTTTAAAGTTGCCTTGGAGAGGTCAAATAGCATACACAAGTTTAAACAGTGAGTGATGTCGTCCAGACTCAAATTCTGATCTTGCTACCAAGCCTAAGCTCTTAATTATCAAATGACACTGCCTTGAAGTAGAGGAAGAAAACCCAATTTTACCTACAAATCAGGAAATCTACCCAAAGTGGGGAATACCTAAGTTCTCTTTTTCAATTTCTGGCTGCACCATGCAGCATGTGGGATTTTAGTTCCCTGACTAGGAATAGAACCTGTGCCCGCTAAGGTGGAAGCGTGGAGTCTTAACCACTGGACCTCCAGGTAGGTCCCTTGGGCTCTCTCTTGAAGAATCATTCATTCAGTCCTTAATTCATTCATTAAACATGGCTGCCTAACGTGTCATCGACTATGGAAGCACAGGGGACAGAGGAAGAACAAGCCAGAAGAAGATCCTCCTGAAGCGTAAAGGCGAAGAAAGTGAACAAGCAATTACATCTGATTCTTCTTCAAGCCTTTCTTTAACCACCTATTGTAAGAAACATCCCTTCTCTGAACTTCCATGCTTTATTCTAAGTATTTCTTTCAGCAAGACTACACTACCTTTTTTCCCATGTTAATTTTTTCCAATTATCAGTGACACATGTTCCTGATAGAAGATGTCACTTTCCTGTATTACTGCTATTTGCCTACTTCTTATCTCCCCTGCTAGAGTCTAAGCAGCTTAAGTGTAGGATAAATGTCAGATTTCTCAAGTATGCCTTACAGCATCTTACATGAAGTGGGTAGTTTAATATTTGTTGAATGAGTGAAAAAAAAAGAAAGAAAAGAAATTCAGTTTTGCAGGCAATTTGCTGATGTTTCTAACTGTGAAAAACTGAATTGAATAATGCTTTTATCAATGTCATACCACAAAACAACAGCAATGTACCCTCCTCTGTACATTAACTATCAACAGGTTTCCCTTTTAAACGAGGTTCAGAATGTTCTGATACCTTGCCAAATGTACATGATGATTTTTATCCATATCCGGTACATCAGTATTAAGACCACGTGGTTATTTGTTTCTCCTGTGTTCCCTGTCCTCCACACTGGCAAATATTAGAAGCTGCCAGAACAAATCATTCTAGAGAAGCTCCCCCCAATTCAAAGAATTACCTCTGTTGGTTTCAGGTTCTTCAAGTATCACAAAGGAATCTCTGTCAGCACCCAGCTGAGGTTTACGGAAAACATCTACCCCCAGCTGCCTAAGTCTGTCCACAGTGAACCTCCTTGCTTTCTCAGGGGGCACCGCTGCTGTTGATCCATTTTGCTGGCTGGGCTCTTCTGCCTTCTCATCTGCTGCTTCTGTTTTTCTCAGGCCTTTTTCTTCCTCGAGGGCATGAGGTTCAGGTGCCACAAGCCCTTCAGTCTGATGCTCTTCACTGTCCTTGTTCCCCAGGACGCTGCATTCTTGACGTGCCACTGAGACGTCCCCAGGTGGAGGTCTAGCATCACTTTGCTCCTGTTTCTCGGGAACTTCTAGCTCTTCACTTCCTGTCAAATCTTTACCGCAAGGCTCGTCGGATTTAGCAGTGATCTGGGGTTCCTTTGAAACTGCAGGAAGCGCGTTAATTTCCATTTCACATCCTGCACCTGTTGTCTGCGCAGAGTCTTTGCTGTGGTGGTCGCCATTCACCTCAGTTGTATTTTCAGTGTCTATGGTTTCTTTGTGATGGCTTGCCTGATACTTAGTGGACCTAGAGAGGAGAAAACAAGCTGGAGTTAAACATTCTCCTAAATGAGAAACATTCCCAACCCTTTGCACATAATTGGTTAGATCAGTTTTATAAGAGCGAGGAATCTCAATTTTTACACCAGGTGTTTGCCTCAAAACTGAATGTTTATGAAAATTATAATCACAAGGAAAGAAGGTTCTTACTTCAGGAGCGCCATGGCATTTCCCTGGCAAGTGGGCCGGGGTTTACGTTTGAAGAACTCATGAACGGTTTTATTCTCAGGCATGTGATATGGAAGATTAAGTGCAGACTCTATAAAATGGAACAGAATAAGCAAAGGCATATACTATATAGTCCGAAATGTTGCTTTACATTCAGTTAAACAGTACAACCAAAGCCATCACCGGAAATAGAAAACAATCCTGCCTTTAACATAAAATAGGATCTAAGTACAAAAGAATTCCATGAAGGCCAGTGGCTTTTAAAACTAGCTGTGAAATCAACTGATCCAAGAAGTTTTTTAAAAATACAAATTCTTGAACCCCATTTCAAGTCTATTGAGTCAGAATTTCTTTGGGGCCTAAGAATTTATAAATTTGGTTTGTAAAAGAGATCCTGATGCAGCCAGACCACAGACAACCCTTTAAAAAATTCCCTCCCAGGACTTCCCTGGAGGTCCATTGGTTAAAACTCTACACTGCTAAAGCAGGGGGCTCGGGTCCGATTCCTGGTTGAGGAACTAAGATCCCACATGCTGCGTGGCCAAAACATTTTTTAAAGTTTTAAATAAATTTTAAAAATGAAAAATTCCCTTCTTACCACCACTAGTTCTGGAAATTTTCTTAGTTTATATTAATGTTCCAGAGGCTTTAGAACCAAGGCCATTCATCAAGATCAATTCTAAACTTCAATGTTTACCGTATTGGTTTCTTTACCTCGAATAAGGCGCTGAGTCTCACTATGCAATTTTTTTAATGCTTCCTTACTTAACTTGGCTGCCTTTCTTTCCTTAAAGAAAACAAAAAGTGAGACTACATTAATGCTTTTATCAAGAAAGATATCCCTTAAGAGTCTGCTCTTTCCAAGAAAAGATAGAGAAGAAACAGTCATCTCTAATAAACTCAATACAATATAAACTTCAAGAGCTCATTTATTTGCAAGTCTCTTAGAATTGATTCAACCTAATTCATATCTGTGTTCCTACTATGTACAAAGCAATATCCTGGGAATCAGGAAAATACAACAGATACAATAAAATTCCAGAGAAATCCACAATCTGCTGGGAAAAGAGCTCAGCATGACAAATATTAACATACAGGGCTCTACCTCACCTTCCTCGTGGTGCCTTTTGACAACTCAGTTTCTTCTTCAAATGAATAGACCCCACTCTCCAAAGACAGTTCTTTTTTCTAAAAAAGAAGGTTGCAAATGGATTAATAGAGACAAAAATTAAACCGACACAAGAGGATGTTGCTTATGCAAAGACTGTTTTTGCACTCCAACATCACATCATGCTACATTAATAATAAATCAATAATTATTAAACACAAAATGTTAGACACACAACATCCTATAATGCCTAGAAAATAAACTAGATGTCTCCCATGGAGCTTGGGGCCTCATTTCTTACACCTCTGTATTTCCCTAAGGAGGGACAATGACCCCTCAGGGAGCTAAAAAGATAATCTTTGGAAGAACAATTATGCTTCCAAACACTCAGGACAAGGATGCTTTGACTGATGCTTCTCTTTCATAGCCTTCCTGAAACCCTAAAAGTTCATGTCCTAGAGGCCATTAAGTTATAAAATTTATAGCTCTTCCCCTTTTTCACCTGTTTCTTATACAACATAAAGTATCTTATGGGACTTCCCTGGTGGTCTGGTGTTAAGAATCCACCTGCCAACGCAGGTGACATGGGTTTGATCCCTGGTCTGGTGCCACAGAGCAACTAACCCATGTACCACAACTATTGTGCCTGTGCTCCAGAGCCCGCGAGCAGCAACTACCAAGCCCTCAGGCCTACAGCCTGTGCTCTGCAACAAGAGAAGCCCCCACAACGAGAAGCCCATGCACTGCAACCACAGGAGCCCCCGGCCACCACAGTTAGAGAAAATGCACGCACAGCAGTGCAGACCCAGCGCAGCCCAACTAAATAAATAAAATAAAGTACCTTACTTTTTGCCTCAAAAAGTAATGAAAATACTAGTTTGTGATAAATAAGGGATTAGAAGATAAGCAGAAGTAAAATCAAAGCGAAAACGTGCAAAAGAAGAGCGAAAGATGGAAAAAACTATGCAGCTGAAAAAGAAGGAAACAAAAAATGAAGTACATTTGAAAGAATAATTTGCTGTTTCCAAGGCAGATTAACGTTTTAGGAAAAAAGAGTTGCTTTTAGTTCTAGGAGGTTGTTTCTGCACTCAGAATACAGCTTTGAGTTGATCAGGACAATGAAAATACTAGTTTCCAAACAAGTTAGAATGTCTATAACTTGTACTGCATGGTTCCAAAATTAACAGCTGAAAAACTTGTATCAATTGACATGTGTTTTTCTTCAGTTAAAAAAAAATTAGGGTTCCATCAGTAAATCAGAACACAAAGCAAAGGTTCGAAGCAGTGGGTTAGCTCTTACTGCAATCATTGTTTACTTGCCTTGTGCTTTTTTACTTTGTTTTTCACAGCCGCCCTTATTGATTCTAACGACTCTTCATCTTCTAATGGAGAGTGATCTTCCTCCTCCAACCCAGTTTCAAAAAGGTCTTTATCCACAAGCAGACAGCCACTGTCATTAAATGGCTGTTTCACATCATCTTCCTGGATAACACATAAGGAAAAAACAAAATGCAATCATTTTAAATCCAGTATTTTACTACATCATACAGCAATTTGCATCAGGACAGAAAAGTTCACATTTCATGAGCAGACAAGTACATGGCATCCTAGAACATTATCATTGGTTCCTTTGTCATCCTTTGAAATCCATGCTGTGATCTGATGCAATCGTCCAAAACTAACTTAATCAATAGTACCTTTGTTTTTGAAAAGTCAATTAACAGTTCATTAAACAGCAACTAGTTTATAAAATTTGAGGACAGTTTTTCTAGTTAGCAAACAAGACTTCCGATTGATGGGTGCATGAAAATTCCTCCTATGGAAGCTAATTTTCATCAGATCAGAAACAGCCAAGAGTAACTCCATGTGCTCACAAAGAAAATCAGAAACCTACTTATTTAGAAATGTCCTCTTGTATCCAAAATGGAGAATGAGACCACCAAACAACAGATTTGAAATTACATACCTCACTGCAAAACAATCAACTCAAAGCTATATTCTGAGTGCAGAAACAACCTCCAAGAACTAAAAGCAACTCTTTTTCCCTAAAATGTTAATCTGCCCTGGAAACAGCAAATTATTCTTTCAAATGTACCTTATTTTTTGTTTCCTTCTTTTTCAGCTGCCTAATTTTTTCCATCTTTCGCTCTTCTTTCTCAAGTCTTCGCTTTGATTTTACTTTTGCTTTTCCTCCAATTCCTTCTTTACCACACATGGGCTTTTTGGAAATCTTTCTGTCAACTGTAAAGTCCACAGAGTTTTCAGACTGGAGACCCATCTCTAAGCAAGGTGTCATTTGGGTTTCAGAATTCTCCTGACATAAAGACTCCTCAACGTCACTTTCATCACTGTCTGCCAGAGTTTTATGGATCCTTCTGGCTTCTCCATTCTTTCCAGCACACAGGTTCTCTTTATCCTCCTCTTCGGCAGCGTCATAGGTAGTTTTCTCTGGAGACACTGGGTCTTCTCTTTCAGAATCACTCTCTTGCAGCACCTTCCTGCTTTTCAATTTCCTGCTCACAAATATCTCTTCATCTGAATCTGGAGGAAACACAGTTTTTTTTTTAGAGGCCTACTGTCATTTGGCCTTGCTCCTAGTCCCACCACTCCTGAAAATCATATCCAATTATCCAAGTGATATATCACCTTGTGAAATTACGTAACTAAGAACTAATTGTAGCAAAGCAAATCTAAAAATACATTTTGAAAAACATTTTCTCTTGAAAAATATCTCTTACTGAGAAATGTAATTATATATATTTACAAAGTGTAAAGCTGTTCTGATCCTTCTGGCAGGTGTTAAAAATCCTTTTATTACAGAATGAATGCATTTAACTAGGCAATGTGCTAGCTTTTAGATACTTTATACATTCAATAATATAATAGAAGTAGTTATTTCCAAGAGTATATGCACTATTATTTTGCTTTTATAATAAACAGAATAAACAAGGTGAGGTATTAATAATTTTAAAAATCAAGAGAATAATTTAATTAATCCAGTCCACTTAGAACCACGCTCCCACATTCTATTCCTAAAAATAAAAGTAATAAAAGTACTGACTGTTACAAACCTTGTTCACTCAAGGGCCCAATTGTTTCACAGCTGCCCTGTCCACTGTCTGAAGGACTGTCTGTTTCCTCTTGTGAAATGAGTTTTGAATCATTGATTTCTAGGTGAACCTAGAAAATGAGAATATACTTTGTATTAACCAGTAAGTGACAGAACACTCTAAGTACATAAAGATACATAAATCATCATGGGATCATCAGACTGAAATAAGGGGAAAAAAATAATACAATGGTTTAACAAAAGGATGACATTAAAAATTACTGGCTAGAAAAAACAAACTAAAACTCATTGTTCATCTTTGAAGGATATTACAGAGGCAACACTTTGAGTTATGGTAAATAAGAATCAAGCATTATTGTGCTTTTCTGTGTGAACTATTTCTCACTGTATGCATATGATATGTTAAATATCATCACACTCAGGCAATCCAGATATGGGAAGCTCTACAGGACAAACGATGTCATTTCTTTAACAATAAATTGCAAGAATAAAAAGAGGGAGGGGGACTTATAAAGAGAGTTAAGGTATTTACACATACATACAGAGATACAGCAACACCTGCAATACGCAGGCTTTGTCTCAATCCTAATTCAAACAAACTGAAAGTATATGTAAGAGTCAAAAAAATCTGAACTCTGATCATTTAATATCAAGCAATATTTCTAAATGCTTTAGGTATGGTAATAATATTATAGTTATCTTTTTTGGAATGCACTTACCTTTTAGAGATGTATCATGACATATTTGTGGATGAAGTATGTGTGGAAATTTGCTGTCAAGTAATCCAGTAAAGGGGGGAAGTACATGGGGGTGTAAATGAAACAAGATTGGCAGGACTTGATAACTGTAGAAGTTAGGTGACGGGTTCATTATAAGAGCTTTTCTATGTTTATGACTGAAATTCAGCCCCAAACTACCCCCTCCAATTTTTTAAGTCACAAGTGAAAAATCTAAGGAGAAGGGAGTTAGTTGGATAACTTGACTAGTTAGTGATCAAGCTAACCCTAGATGCCAGTTCCCCCACAACCCTGGTGTTCGCAGGACTCTGAATCAACTTATTAATAAGGGGGGAAATACATCTGTAATGTAATGGGCACAAGACCACACTCGAACGGTTTCTGAGACAACTACTAAGTTGATTTGAATGTTTAGTGCAATTATTAAAATAATAACAAAAAATAACACAAACAGAGGAATCACTGAGGATCATGATGTATGCTGTTGATTCTCCCAACAACTCAAAGCAGTAACACTACTTGTGGATATGGAAAGTGAGCTTAGGTAACCACATGGCTCATTACAAGGTGATGTTCCTAACCACTCTATTCTAGGCAATCTGGAGCAGAGCCAGCAATAATCAGGGCCAGGAACACAGTGAGGTTAGGAGGTCTCAAAACACTCAGTAATCAAAAGGATTTTTGTGCAAAATTAAAATTTTAAAAATCAATGGGTAAATTATGGCCCATGAGTTCAGCTGCCTGCTTTTGTAAAGCTTTTTTGGAACCTGGGCCAGGCTGAGAGTGAGGTGAGTAAGGCAGTGTAGTGCAGATACAGGGTTGGATTGTGTGTTCACTTCAGTTTGATATCTTGTTCAAAACCAAATTATGGAATTTTTTTGCATTAATTTTTATTTTAAGAAAAACTGCATAAAATATTATCTTGAACAACAAAGTCCTACTGTATACCACAGGGAACTCTGTTTAATATTCTGTGATAAACCATAGTGGAAAAGGATATGAAAAAGAATGTGTGTGTAAGTGTAACTGAGTCACTTTGCTGTATAGTAGTAACTAACACAACATGGTAATTCAACTATACTTCAATAAAAATGTTTAAAAACTTATGTTGATTACTGAGTATTTTAGCGCCCCGTTAAATTTTGCCCCAGACTGTCTCACTTCAGCCCCAGCTCCAAAAAAGAACACAGATTTGGAAAGATGCTTCTATGCCAATACCGAGAACGATCAGCCAGTCACCGCCCGGAAGGCTTCCAAGACTGGTACCTTCCCTTCTCGGGACCCAGTGCGATGACTTCAGAGGCCTCTTCCAGACCCAGTTTGGAACTCCCTAAGACGGCAACCCACTCCAGTATTCTTGCTTTGAGAATCCCAGGGACAGAGGAGCCTGATGGGCTGCCGTCTATGGGGTCGCACAGAGTTGGACACGACTGAAGCGACTTAGTGGTAGCAGCAGTAGCAAGACTCCAGCCGTCCATTTACAGAGACTTACGCTGCCGCGACTTCCCTGGTGGCTCAGAGGGTAAAGCGTCTGCCTACAATGCGGGAGACCCGGGTTCAATCCCTGGGTCGGGAATATCTCCTGGAGAAGGAAATGGTAACCCACTCCAGTATCTTTCCTGGAAAATCCTATGGACGGAGGAGTCTGGTGGGTTATAGTCCATGGGGTCGCAAAGAGTCGGACATGACTGAGCGACTTCACTTTCTCTTTCCTTATGCTGCCCCGACAGAGGAGCCTGGAGGGTTACGGTCGCATCCTAGCGGTTCGGTTCGGCTGGGTCCTTCCTCTTTTGGGGGCGCTGTTGGAGGAAGCGCTCCCGCCGCCGGAAACGCGCCAAAGGGGCGGGCGGAGCAGGCTGAGCTGGGGCCGGCGGCCGCCTGAGGGCGACGCAAAGCCCGGGTACAGGCTTTGAGGCAAGGGACTGAGGCGAGAGGGACCCAGAGCCGGGGCCGACCGCTGGGTCCCGAGCGCGCGGGGCCCGCGGGTTTATCTCCGCGCGAGTAGAGAAGCCGAGCCGCCGCGGGGCGCGCCGGGAACTGTAGTCCTCCCGCCTCCGCGACCCGCTCCGCCGGCTCGACCCCTGCTCCCCCCCCCACCCTCGGCGCCGGGCCCTCGCAGCTACGGATGGAGGCAAGGGCACGAACTCACCTCGGAAACCACTTCACCCGTCATGACCCCGGTCTCCTCAGCGCGCCACTCGGGACGAAACAGGTCCCCAGTTCCCTTACTCGTCAGGACGCGGCCGCTCCCGCCGTCTCCAGCCAGGCAGCGGCGTTCGAGCTTTCGCGCCCAGCCGGAGTAGAGGCCTCGCCCTCGATGATTTGCACCAATCCGGAGGAGACTTTCTACGTGAGACCACGCCCCCATGCTGTCCTACCAATCACGGAACGCCTTCGGCCAGCCCGTTGAATGTAATTTGGGTGAGGTTGGCGGTTTGCTGCTTCTCTTGTCAACTCAGGCTGGGGGAGCTGGAGGTGTCCTGCCTGACTTGCGGCCAGATCCTCTGGCCTTGCAAGACGATACTGTGCGAGTGGTGGTCTTTGACCTTTGACCTTTACCGTAGCGCGACAGATCGCATCAAGCGCAATTTGAGGAGTGAGCCCTCCAGGCAGGAAGTGAGCCGGAAGCAGATACCTGGGCCATCTGAGGTCGTCCTCCGTGGCGATTTCCTCTAGGACTTTCTTTCTCGGAGCAGCTGGATCCTACTTGCTCCTTCTTGTACTTGGAACACGCCACTGGACATCAGAAAAGTTTTGTGGCTGCTCAGATACCAAAGAATATCCTTGGATAAAGTTTGTAATTTTATTTAAGGTTAATCCGAGTATACAGAAAACACCCACCCATCCCACTCCTATACTCTTTGAACAAGGCAGGTTTAAAAAAAAAAAAAATGTCTGGAGTCAGACTAATCCCAGACAGTTCTAATCCCTTGTCATTGTGCTGGTTACTATTTGCCTCTTCAGGTCCATTCTGTCTCTTTCGTTATCCTGCTCTATCCAGACAAGACTGACTTCTCCCCACTGCATTATTCGAGCTTCCTTGCTCTCCAGATTCTTGCTGAGTCTCGCTACTGCAAGATATTTACAAGATTACTGTAAGGAAGACATCAGTGCACCAAAAAAGAAAGGTCACAGTTACCTTCCTGACTTCACCAACGATGATCCTATCCACTGATAGGATGAACAACTTGTTTCTATTTTCCCAGGACTATCCCAGTTTTAGCATTGAAAGTACCACCTCCTCAGATCATATCAGTCGCTCAGTCGTGTCAGACTCTTTGCAACCCCATGAATCGCAGCACGCCAGGCCTCCCTGTCCATCACCAACTCCCGGAGTTCACTGACCTCACATCCATCGAGTCAGTGATGCCATCCAGCCATCTCATCCTCTGTCGTCCCCTTCTCCTCTTGCCCCCAATCCCTCCCAGCATCAGAGTCTTTTCCAATGAGTCAACTCTTCACATGAGGTGGCCAAAGTACTGGAGTTTCAGCTTTAGCATCATTCCTTCCAAAGAAATCCCAGAGCTGATCTCCTTTAGAATGGACTGGTTGGATCTCCTTGCAGTCCAAGGGACTCTCAAGAGTCTTCTCCAACACCACAGTTCAAAAGCACCAATTCTTGGGCACTGAGCCTTCTTCACGGTCCAATTCTCACATCCATACATGACCACAGGAAAAACCATAGCCTTGACTAGATGGACCTTTGTTGGCAAAGTAATGTCTCTGCTTTTCAATATGCTATCTAGGTTGGTCATAACTTTCCTTCCAAGGAGTAAGCATCCTTTAATTTCATGGCTGCAGTCACCATCTGCAGTGAGTTTGGAGCCCAGAAAAATAAAGTCTGACACTGTTTCCACTGTTTCCCCATCTAGTTCCCATGAAGTGATGGGACTGGATGCCATGATCTTCGTTTTCTGAATGTTGAGCTTTAAGCCAACTTTTTCACTCTCCATTTTCACCTTCATCAAGAGGCTTTTTAGTTCCTCTTCACTTTCTGCCATAAGGGTGGTATCATCTGCATATCTGAGGTTATTGATATTTCTCCCGGCAATCTTAATTCCAGCTTGTGTTTCTTCCAGTCCAGCATTTCTCATGATGTACTCTGCATATAAGTTAAATAAGCAGGGTGACAATATACAGCCTTGACATACTCCTTTTCCTATTTGGAACCAGTCTGTTGTTCCATGTCCAGTTCTAACTGTTGCTTCCTGACCTGCATACAAATTTCTCAAGAGGCAGGTCAGGTGGTCTGGTATTCCCATCTCTTTCAGAATTTTCCACAGTTTACTGTGATCCACACAGTCAAAGGCTTTGGCATAGTCAATAAAGCAGAAATAGATGTTTTTCTGGAACTCTCTTGCTTTTTCGATGATCCAGCGGATGTTGGCAATTTGATCTCTGGTTCCTCTGCCTTTTCTAAAACCAGCTTGAACATCAGGAAGTTCACGGTTCACGTATTGCTGAAGCCTGGCTTGGGGAATTTTGAGCATTACTTTACTAGCGTGTGAGATGAGACCACCTCCTCAGTCCTAGGCAAACCAGGATAGTTACTCACCGTATCCACTGGCCTTCTCCTCCAAATTTCCAGCTGTAGCTGGGTTCAGATAAATGTTCATCCTTATTTCATCACCTCCTCACCAGTTTCCAATGAACTTCTGTTCCCACCAATAAGATCCCATCATCCATTCTCTTTTCTGACATCTCAGTCTATCCACCTCTTCATGCACTTTACTATTAACACTTACACTGATGATTCCCAAATATACATCTGGCTTTCCTGGTGGCTCAGTGGTAAAGGATCGCCTGCCAAGCAGGAGATGCAAGTTCAATCCCTGGGTCTGGAAGATACCCTGGAGAAGGAAATGGCAACTCCGCCCAGTGTTCTTGCCTGGCAAATCCCATGGACAGAGGAGCAGAGTGGACTCCAGTCCATGGGGTCTCAAGGAGTTGGATCAGTTGAGTTCAGTTCAGTTCAGTCGCTCAGTCGTGTCCGACTCTTTGCAACCCCATGAATCGCAGCTCCCCAGGCCTCCTTGTCCATCACCAACTCCTGGAGTTCACTCAAACTCACGTCCAAGTCGGTGATGCCATGCAGCCATCTCATTCTCTTTCGTCCCCTTTTCCTCCTGCCCCAATCCCTCCCAGCATCAGAGTCTTTTCCAATGAGTCAACTCTTCACATGAGGTGGCCAAAGTACTGGAGTTTCAGCTTCAGCATCATTCCTTTCAAAGAACACCCAGGACTGATCTCCTTTAGGATGGACTGGTTGGATCTCCTTGCAGTCCAGGGGACTCTCAAGAGTCTTCTCCAACACCACAGTTCAAAAGCATCAATTCTTCGGCGCTCAGCTTTCTTCACAGTCCAACTCTCACATCCATACATGACCACAGGAAAAACCATAGCCTTGACTAGATAGACCTTTGTTGGCAAAGTAATGTCTCTGCTTTTCAATATGCTATCTAGGTTGATCATAAATTTCCTTCCGAGGAGTAAGCGTCTTTTAATTTCATGGCTGCAGTCACCATCTGCAGTGAGTTTGGAGCCCAGAAAAATAAAGTCTGACACTGTTTCCACTGTTTCCCCATCTAGTTCCCATGAAGTGATGGGACCCAATGCCATGATTTTAGTTTTCTGAATGTTGAGCTTTAAGCCAACTTTTGCACTCTCCTCTTTCACCTTCATCAAGAGGCTTTTGAGTTCCTCTTCACTTTCTGCCATAAGGGTGGTGTCATCTGCATATCTGAGGTTATTGATATTTCTCCCGGCAATCTTGATTCCAGCTTGTGTTTCTTTCAGCCCAGCGTTTCTCATGATGTACTCTGCACATAAGTTAAATAAGCAGGGTGACAATATACAGCCTTGACGTACTCCTTTTCCTATTTGGAACCAGTCTGTTGTTCCATGTCCAGTTCTAACTGTTGCTTCCTGACCTGCATACAAATTTCTCAAGAGGCAGGTCAGGTGGTCTGGTATTCCCCTCTCTTGAAGAATTTTCCACAGTTTATTGTGATCCACACAGTCAAAGGCTTTGGCATAGTCATTAAAGCAGAAATAGATGCTTTTCTGGAACTCTCTTGCTTTTTTGATGATCCAGCGAGTGTTGGCAGTTTGATCTCTGGTTCCTCTGCCTTTTCTAAAACCAGCTTGAACATCTGAAAGTTCACAGTTCACGTATTGCTGAAGCCTGGCTTGGAGAATTTTGAGCATTACTTTACTAGCGTGTGAGATGAGTGCAATTGTGCGGTAGTTTGAGCATTCTTTGGCATTGCCTTTCTTTGGGATTGGAATGAAAACTGACCTTTTCCAGTCCTGTGGCCACTGCTGAGTTTTCCAAATTTGCTGACGTATTGAGTGCAGCACTTTCACAGCATCATCTTTCAGGATTTGAAATAGCTCAACTGGAATTCCATCACCTCCACTAGCTTTGTTCATAGTGATGCTTTCTAAGGGCCACTTGACTTCACGTTCCAAGATATCTGTCTCTAGGTGAGTGATCACACCATCGTGATTATCTTGGTCGTGAAGATCTTTTTTGTACAGTTCTTCTGTGTATTCTTGCCACCTCTTCTTAATATCTTCTGCTTCTGTTAGGTCCATACCGTTTCTGTCCTTTATCGAGCCCATCTTTGCATGAAATGTTCCCTTTGTATCTCTAATTTTCTTGAAGAGATCTCTAGTCTTTCCCAATCTATGTGCAGGAGTGGGATACAACTTAGCAATTAAACAACAACAAATATATATCTACACACTCTTTCCTCATATATGGAGGGCTAACATTTATTGGGGGTTTACTTGAGACAGAAAGTTACAAGAATTTTGCAAATATTATCTTACTTAATCTTTAGAGTAATGTGAGGTAATAATATATTTCCATTTTAGCGTATGAGGAAACTAAACCTTCGAAAGCTTAGTAAATGCTGGAGTCAACATTCACATCCTGCTCAGTCTGACTCCAGAGCTCACACTCCTCAGAGGGACCTTGCTTGCACAGCCTCTGCATTCTCCCACCATCCTCTGTGCCGGTTTCCTGGACAGCACTTAGCTCCGCTTGAAGTTTTGTCTATTTGTATATTGTTACTTCAAAGGGACAAGCACTTTTTTTTTAACACCACATTCTCCATATTCTAAAATAGTCATTCTCAAACTTGAGCATGTGTCAAAATGACCTGAAGGGCCCCTAAAAACAGACTTTTGGACTCCATTCCCAGAATTTCTGGTTTATTATGTCTCATGTGAGGCCCAAGAATTTGCATTTCTAACAAGTTCCCAGATCAGATCAGATCAGACCAGTCGCTCAGTCGTGTCCGACTCTTTGCAACCCCATGAATCGCAGCACGCCAGGCCTCCCTGTCCATCACCAACTCCCGGAGTTCACTGACCTCACGTCCATCGAGTCAGTGATGCCATCCAGCCATCTCATCCTCTGTTGTCCCCTTCTCCTCCTGCCCCCAATCCCTCCCAGCATCAGAGTCTTTTCCAGTGAGTCAACTCTTCACATGAGGTGGCCAAAGTACTGGAGTTTCAGCTTCAGCATCATTCCTTCCAAAGAAATCCCAGGGCTGATCTCCTTCAGAATGGACTGGTTGGATCTCCTTGCAGTCCAAGGGACTCCCAGGTAATGCTAATTCAGCTGGTATGGCGACCATACTTTGAGAACAAATGGCTTAGAACATACCTGAATATGGTAGAGAAATCAATCAATATTTATTAAACTAATTAACTCAGTCACTTGACAACTCTATTCTTTTTTTTTGGCTGCACTGGATCTTCGCTGCTGCTCGAGGACTTTCTTTTAGTTGCCGCGAGCAGGGGCTGCTCTGTAGCTACAAAGTGCCGTCTTCTCACTGCAGTGGTTTCTCTAGCAGAGCACGGGCTCTGGGGCTCCAGTTCAGTAGTTGTGGTGCGTGGGCTTAGTTGTCCTGTGGCACGTGGAATCTTCCTGGGCCAGGGATTGAGCCTGTGTCCCCCGCCTTGGCAGGCAGATCCTTAACCACTGCAACACCAGGGAAGTGTATTATTCTTGAACTCCCTCTGGGGAGTGAATAAATGGGATGATACTCCTGATATTAGCATTTTCAGAACAAATTAGCATTTTCCTTTCTTTAGAAAACAGGTCTTCAGTCACCTGGGAAACCAAGAGAGCTCTGGTTTGGAAAAGAGGTGGAAGGATTGAGGTAGCTAGGGGAAAGTTTTTATTCTGTATATTAACCTGTGCCAAGCTAAAGCTCTATATTTGAAATTAGCATCTATATTCTCAATTTTGGTGGGAATGTAGCACCATAATCCAAGTCACCAATTCAGAAATCTGAAAATCACCTCAACTTTTCTCTGTCTCTTGATTCTCAAGGTTAACCATCCAACAGGCTCTGTCTGTGTTAACTTTGCAGGGATTATACTGAACCTATCCTAGAAATTTGTCACCCTGCTTATTTAACTTATATGCAGAGTACATCATGCGAAATGCCAGGCTGGATGAAGCACAGGCTGGAATCAAGATTGCCAGGAGAAGTATCAATTACCTCAGATATACAGATGATACCACCCTTATGGCAGAAAGCGAGGAGGAACAAAAGAACCTCTTGATGAAAGTGAAAGAGGAGAGTGAAAAAGCTGGCTTAAAACTCAACATTCAGAAAACGAAGATCATGGCATCCATCCCATCACTTCACAGAAAATAGATGGGGAAACAATGGAAACAGTGACAAACTTTATTTTCTTGGGCCCCCAAATCATTGTGCATGGTGGCTGCAGCCATGAAATTAAAAGATGTTTGCTCCTTGGAAGAAAAGCAATGACAAACCTGGACAGTGTATTAAAAATCAGAGACATTACTTTGCCAACAAATGTCTATGTAGTCAAAACTATGGCTTTTCCAGTAGTCATGTATGGATGTGAGAGCTGGACAATAAAAAAGACTGAATGCCGAAGAATTGATGCTTTTGAACTATGGTGCTGGAGAAAACACTCGAGAGTCCCTTGGACTGCAAGGTGATCAAACCAGTTCATCCTAAAGGAAATCAGTCCTGAATATTCATTGGCAGAACTGATGCTGAAGCTGCAGTTCCAATACTTTGGCCATGTGATGTGAAGAGCCAACTCATTGGAAAAGACCCTGATGCTGGGGAAGTTTGAAGGCAGGAGGAGAAGGGGACGACAGAGGATGAGATAGTTGGATGGCATCACTGACTCAATGGACGTAAGTTTGAGGAATCTCTGGGAGATGATGATGGACAGAGAAGCCTGGCAGTCCATGGGGTTGCAGAGAGTCTGACACGACTGAGCAACTGAACAATAAATCCTATAAATGGCTTTGTGATCTTAGGTAATTCATTTAGCTTCTTGGAGCCTTGTTTTCCTTATTTGTAATTAGAAAACATTGGATTAGATCATTATTCTTAAATGAGTTTCATTGGTAAGGCACCTGGAAGTAAGGTACTCTACAGGAAATACTTTGCTATACTGACACTTATTTTGGTTGTATAAATTGGGAAATTTTTCACTAGTAGGATCTATAATTATATCACACAAAGTCAATATAAACAGTAATTATGAAAACATAAGCCATGTAATTTACCACTGTTCAGCCTGTTCCAAAGTTCCATTTATGTATGGGCTTCCTAGGTGGCGCTAGTTGTAAAGCACCTGCTTGCCAATGCAGGAGACATAAGGGATGCTACTTCGATCCCTGGGTCAGGAAGATCCCCTGGAGTAGGAAACGGCAACCCACAAAACCAAGTATCCCATGGGCAGAGGCGCCTGGTGGGCTACAATCCATAGGATCCCAAAGAGTTGGATACAACTGAAGTGACTTAGCACGCACGCAGACAAACAAAAGCAGATTCCAAAGACTCACAAAAGTTTGGAGGGAGAAAGTTAATTAAATTATATCTTTACTTCATCTTTTCTGCAAATTGAGTCTACCATGCTAAGTTTTTAGTACTCTTGTTCTGGAGTTAAAAGTGTGAGAACTGCTTCTTTTCCCTTTCACTTTTCACTTTCATGCATGGAGAAGGAAATGGCACCCCACTCCAGTACTTTTGCCTGGAAAATCCCATGGACAGAGGAGCCTGTAGGCTGCAGTCCATGGGGTCGCTAAGAGTCGGACACGACTGAGCGACTCCACTTTCACTTCTCACTTTCATGCATTGGAGAAGGAAATGGCAACCCACTCCAGTGTTCTTGGCTGGAGAATCCCAGGGACAAGGGAGCCTGGTGGGCTGCCGTCTATGGGGTTATACAGAGTCAGACATGACTGAAGCGACTTAGCAGCAGCAGCCGCAGAAGCGACTTAGCAGCAGCAGCAGGACGCTAGTAAATCTTCATCCCTGGAGATGTACTGCCACCATGTGGCAGGGATTGGTCATGTCAGTCCATCTATGACCTGTAGCCACTTGATCCTAACCATGTCCCCCCAACCATTTTTTTCATTTTATAATTATTCAACGAGCTGTTTATACTTTCTTTTGGAATAGTGAAATAATTAGAACTCCCAAAATCTGCTTTCAAAAATAATTTTGTACTATAATTCCACATAAGGCTGTTTTTCTTGCTTAATGTCGTGTTCCTTGACCTTTACAAATGGCACAGACCTAACACATAGTGAAGGCTTAATAAATCATTGTTGATTGAATGATTAAAATACAGCTAAATAAACAAAACTGGAAAATAGCAGGGCCTCTTTCCAAAGCATAACAGCATACACAACATCAGCTATTTGTATGCAGTAGTTCCTTTACTGTAACTTTTGGCGAGCTAAAATACCAAAATACCTATCAAATATTCATCCACTCCTTCAACAAATCTTAAGCCCCTATTTAAGCCTATGCTAGACACAGAAAATATAAAGATAAATAAGACACAGTCTTGTTCTCGGAGAGTTTCCCATTGCTGGTGGAAGACAAGCAAATAAACAGGCATGTGTAATAAAATAATAATAGAAGTAAATAGGCATGTGTAAGACAAGTAGCTGTGGGGGCCCGATTTTGTCTGGGGCAATTCAGGGGGAGATGACTCCTGAACTGAGTTTCAAAGATGGATTGGAATTCTCCTGGCTGGCACAGGGAGGAGAAGGCATTCCAGGTATGTGTAGGGGCTTGATAAAGCATGTTGTGTTGGGGAACTGAAAGTAGGTCAGTGCAACTAGAGCACAGGGTGTGTGTTTGAGGGAGGGGGAGGGATGGCCAGAAAGGAAGGCAGAAAGTTAAACAGGGAATAAAAAGGCTGGAGTGCTGTGCTTAGACTTCAGCTTTTAGGCGGTATGAACTGGGCAGCTGGTGAGGGTGGGGGGTTGTTAAGAAAGAGTGCAACATGGTTAGATACATGCTTGAGAAAGATTATTCTGGCAGCATATGAAGGATGGATTGGAAGAGGATTAAACTGTAGGCAGGAAGACCAGTTGCCTAGGTGGGAGATTATAGGGACCTGAACTAGGTCAATGGTAGTAACAATTGAGAGGAGGAGATGGATTGAGAGAAAAAGGCAGATTTGACAGGGCTTGATGATTAACACTGAGGGGCGAGGGACGGTAGAGTCAGTGTAAGACTAGTGACTGTCCGGTTTCTGGATTGCTGAGTGACAGAATAGGGTGCCGGTCACCAGAATTGAGAATATGGGCCACTGATTGCAAGTACACACTCACTTTAGCTTGGCACAAGTTAATATGTGGAAGAAAAGACTTCCCCTTCCTAGCTCACCCAGTCTGCCCTTTATTCAAACTGGAGCTCTGCCTTAGCTCTTCTGGTGACTTAAGAGGTATTCCCCCAGGCTTAGGTCCTTATCTCCTTTCTAGTTTTAAACTTCTCTATCTGTGCAGCATCCAAAACCTTAATGCAGTAGCTTTTAGTATTCCATTCGTATATTTTTCCTCTTCAGTTTCCTTTTCCTTTCTAGCTA
The DNA here is from genome assembly GCF_055505025.1 of Bos grunniens. Taxonomy (NCBI): domain Eukaryota; kingdom Metazoa; phylum Chordata; class Mammalia; order Artiodactyla; family Bovidae; genus Bos; species Bos grunniens. The sequence continues at coordinate 11,386,017 of NC_141167.1, forward strand.
CTGAACCAGGAAAAATGTATGAGAAATTCCTCTGCCCTGTTTTATTCAACTCCATCTGCCCCCCTCTGCTTTTATGCTTCAGTTTTTGTAAAAACACAAGCATTTTTACAACCCAGCCCTCCTCTAAGCTTTACAGAGACTCAGTGGCCTGTGGTGTGAGTAGTGCTTGTTTAGATAGAAGCATCCTCAGCACTTAGTCAACCCATCAACGTAGATTTGGAGGAAGAGGACTCCATCAAAGAAGGACAAAAGGAGTCTGCTCCACTGCTGCTTCCTATTACATTTCAGCACCTGCTTATGGCCAGGCTAGTGCCTGACCTTCTTCCAACATTCCAGATAATTCAAGGGTACCTAGAAGGGCAGAGTCTTATAGGAATATAGTAACTTCTTCAAGAACAACATAATTGGACTGGGGAAGAACACTTCCTAAGACAAGAGGTTGTACTGGACAGACAAAACTATATTGGCCCACTGTAGACCCAAAGGATGGTCTTACTATTGATATTCAACCAGAGGATTGATCATGGTTGTCACAAGGACCCTGCCCCCACTGGAATTCAGTGAGTAGGGCCAAAGTTGGTGAATGTCAGTGAGAAACACTGAAACAAGCCAAGAGGAAGAAGGAGAGCATTTTAGGTGGGGAAAATGAAATAGATAAAGGCATGGAGACAGAAGTGATGATAGGATTTTCAGAGAATGATTCCACTCGTGACTTCATGATGATGGAATGGAAGGTAGGGAATAAAATGTCAAGGTTGTTAAATTCATTAAAGAGTTAACAGAGCATCTCTTTGGAGCTTGGGTATCTACTAGATACATGGGATATTCAGAGAGAACAAGATAAGGTTCTTCCTTTGAGGATAAAACACATACATGAATAAATAAATAATAGAGCAGATTGTGATGAGTGCTCAGGAAAGATATGAGATTTGTGCTCTGGAAGCAAGATCACAGCAGACCTTGAATATGAAGCATGGAACTTTAGACATGATATAATACATTCTTCACTCCACAAACGTATTGAACTCTTGATAGACTGTTAGAATAATCACAGCCCTTTGTGCTCTCTCTTTTTCAGTGTGATTTTCCTGAACCTCTCTTCTCATTCTTGATCTCTTGAACCTGAGATGTCCTTATTACGTGCATTGATCAACAGAATCTAGTGAAGTAACATTATATAGATAGCATCTGAGGCTAAACCTTAAGAAATTTTGCAGTTTTCACTTCTATAATATTAGGACAGTGGTCCCCAACCTTTTTGGCATCAGGGAATGGTTTTGTGGAAGACATTTTTTCCACAGATGGGGGGCAGGGGACGGTTTTGAGATGATTCAAGTGTATTACATTTATTGTGTACTTTATTTCAATTATTATTGTTGTTCAGTTGGTAAGCCATGTCCAACTCTTTACAACCCCTTGGACTGCAGCACACTAGGCTTCCTTGTCCTTCACTATCTTCCAGAGTTTCCTCAGACTCATGTCCATTGAGTCAGTGATGCCATCCAACTGTCTTATCTCTGTCGCCTGCTCCTCCTGCCTTCACTCTTTCCCAGCATCAGGGTCTTTTCCAATGAGTCAGCTCTTCGCATCAGGTGGCCAAAGCATTGGAGCTTCAGCTTCAGCATCAGTCCTTCCAATGAATATTCAGAGTTTATTTCCTTTAGGATGGACTGGTTGGATCTCCTTACTGTCCAACATTACATTGTGATATATAATGTAATAATTATACAACTTATCATAATGCAGAATCAGTGGGACCTGATGATAACCTGCATTTGCAGCTGCTCCGAATGCTAGCATCACTGTCTCAGCTTCGCTTCAGATCATCAGGCATTAGATTCTTATAAGGAGCATGCAACCTAGATCCCTCACATGTGCAGTTCACAGTAGGGTTTGCATTCCAATGAGAATCTATTGCCACCACTAATCTGACTGGAAGTGGAGCTCACGTAATGTGAGTGATGGGGAGTAGCGGTAAATACAGATACATCTTCACACACTGGGCCTCCACTTACCTCCTGCTGTGTGGCCTACTTCCTAACAGGCCACAAACTAGTACCAGTCTGTGGCCTGGGACTTTGGGGACCCCTGTCTTAGAACACTGCTGCCACCATTTAAGAAACACACGATATCTTGTTATGTGCCACATAGAGGAGAATCAAGGAACTTCAGCAAACAGCTAACCACTAGATTTGCCATCTTGGGCCACCCAGTACCATGGAACTTCCAGATGAATGCAACCATGTGAGTGACCAAAGGTTAGATGAACAGAAGAATTGACCAACTAAAGTCCAGCGAAATTACAGAATAATAGGCAAATAAACAAGTCACTATACTTTAGTAGGGTTTGCTACACAGCAGAAGATAAAACAAGCTTTTACCATAGGTCAGGCATAGAGAGTATCAGTTCAGTCTCTCAGTCGTGTCTGACTCTGCGACCCCATGGACTGCAGCATGCCAGGCTTCCCTGTCCATCACCAGCTCCCAGAGCTTATTCAAACTCATGTCCATCACTTCAGTGATGCCATCCAACCATCTGATCTTCTGTCGTCCCCTTCTCCTCCCACCTATCTTTCCCAGCATCAGGGTCTTTTCCAACGACTCGTTCCAAAGAACGAGTCAGTTCTTTGCATCAGGTGGCCAAAGTATTTGAGTTTCTGCCTCAGCATCAGTTCTTCCAATGAATATTCAGGACTGATTTCCTTTAGGATTGACTAGTTGGATCTTCTTTCTGTCCAAGGGACTCTCAAGAGTCTTCTCCAACACCACAGTTCAAAAGCATCAATTCTTCAGTGCTCAGCTTTCGTTATAGTCCAACTCTCACATCCATACATGACTATTGGAAAAACCACAGCTTTGATTCAACAGACCTTTGCTGGTAAAGTAATGTCTCTGATTTTTAATATGCTGTCTAGGTTGGTCATAGCTTTCCTTCCAAGGAGCAAGCATCTTTTAATTTCATGGCTGCAGTTTCTTGTCTTATGGAGATTATGTTCTTTATAGATGAAGATAGACAATAGCAAATAAGTAAATACATATATAATATCAGAAAGTGATAAGGGTTTTGGAAAAAAATAAAGGACATAAGGAATGACAGGGTGGACCCCAAATTGCCAAAGCACTCTTGAGAAAGAAGGAAAAAGCTTAAGGCATCACACTTTCTGATTTCAAACTATAATACAAAGCTATGACAATCAAAACTGTATGTTATTGCCATAAAATCAGACATTTAGATCATTGAAACAGAATGGTAAGCCCAGAAATAAACCCACACATATATGGTCAATTAATTTACAACAAAGGATCTGCAAATACACAATGGGGAAAGGACAGTCTCTTCAATAAATGGTGTTGGTAAAACTGGACACCCATGCAAAAGAACAAAACTGGTCCACTATCTTGCACCACACATAAAAAGTTAATTCAAAATGAATAAAAAACTTGATCATAATACATGAAACCTTAAACATCCTAGAAGAAAACATTGGAATGGTTAATTAGTATGTGAAATGCTAATCAGTAGTCCATATTCCAGTAGCAGTTTACAATAAGAACTTCAACTATCTTTATCTTTAATCAACATTAGAAAGCTGTTAAATAGGGTTAAATGTTAAATCTGTTTTTTTCATGGGTGAAATAAATGGTGTCAAGTGATTTGGCTAGAAGCATTAAATTATATGGGCTTCCCAGGTGGCTCAGTAGGTAAAGAATCCACCTGCAATACAGGTGACACAGGTTTGATCCCTGGATCAGGGAGATCCCCTGGAGGAGGGCATGGCAACCCACTCTAGTATTCTTGCCTGGGAAATCCCATGGACAGAGGAGCCTGGCAGGGTACAGTCCATAGGGTTGCAAAGAATCAGACACGACTGAAGTGACTGAGCATGCATGCACGTATTGTGTTACACAGGCACCTCCACCCTTGCTTGACCAACATACAAGAATCTAGTAATCCCAGCAACTAGCTTCTGCAGAGTGACGTTATGGGCTAGGACCTAGTTTGTCTTTTTCTCCCCATTAGTGAAGGATCCTGTTACCTGCATCTGACTAGCAGTCTAGATGAATCCTGCTGATAAAATGTTGTCTTATTTACTTACAGTTAAGCTGAGTGCCGAAGAATTGATGCTTTTGAACTGCGGTGTTGGAGAAGACTCTTGAGAGTCCCTTGGACTGCAAGGAGATCCAACCAGTCCATTCTAAAGGAGATCAGCCCTGGGATTTCTTTGGAAGGAATGATGCTAAAGCTGAAACTCCAGTACTTTGGCCACCTCATGTGAAGATCTGACTCATTGGAAAAGACTCTGATGCTGGGAGGGATTGGGGGCAAGAGGAGAAGGGGATGACAGAGGATGAGATGGCTGGATGGCATCACTGACTGGATGGACATGAGTCTGAGTGAACTCCGGGAGTCGGTGATGGACAGGGAAGCCTGGTGTGCTGTGATTCATGGGCTCGAAAAGAGTTGGACACGACTGAGCGACTGAACTGAACTGAACTGAACCTTTCATGCAAGGTACTTGGCAAAATGTATAAAAAGATCAAGAGCTGGGACCTCACTGAGCTTGCAAGTTGTATGACTGGTTTTGCCTGCCTGTTAAGAAATATTTTGAGCATGTGGCAGATTTCCATCTGAGACTTGATTTCATTGTAACACACCACTTGGTAGTAAGGTTTTGAGAAAGAACATGTGGCCCATCTCTCACTGTTGGAGGCTGCTGATATCTGCCCCTCACCCCTGCAATAACAACAATCCAAAATGCCACTCAATAATTAATAAAGAAATGTTCATTAATATAATAAAATTAATAAATGAGCATGTTGGCTTGAATCAGTTTGTGACAGATGATTTGCCTAAGATCACATAGCAAATTGATTCCTCCACCATGAAATGCCAAACAAAACCCCACAGTACCAAAGAGAAGCCAACAAATGTTGAGTCAAGGAAGACCATGCAGGGTTTTTAGGAAGTTCAGCTTGTTGCCATCAGGAGAATAGATTGGGAAGGGAAACAACAGCACCAGTGAGGAGACTGTTGTTACATAGCCCAGGTGAGGCAAGAGCCAGAGGTGCAACATGGTGCCACGGAACAAGCCCAGACTCGCATCAGAGAGGTCTTCCTTTGTTCACAGGCTGGCCCTGCCACTTCTTGGCCGTGTAACTGTGGGGAAGTCACTTCTTTTTTCTCAGGTTCAATTTTGCCCAAACAAACTCCATTAAAATGAGATAGTATATGGTAAGACCCCTAACTCACGGACTGGCATGTGGTAGGCATTAAATAAACACTAATTCCTTTCACCATCATTAAACCATGGAGTGGAATGATAGAATAACTGCAGAAAGACTAGTCTAAGCCTAAAACAAGTGCTTGGAGAAGGCGATGGCACCCCACTCCAGTGCCTGGAAAATCCCATGGACGGAGGAGCCTGGTAGGCTGCAGTCCATGGGGTCGAAGAGTCGGACACGACTGAGCAACTTCACTTTCACTTCTCACTTACATGCATTGGAAAAGGAAATGGCAACCCACTCCAGTGTTCTTGCCTGGAGAATCCCAGGGACGGGGGAGCCTGGTGGGCTGCAGTCTATGGGGTCGCACAGAGTTGGACACGACTGAAGCGACTTAGCAGCAGCAGCAGCAGCAAAACAAGTGCTTAACCGCTTGCCTGTCACCAAACATTAGATGTAGAATTGGGACTAGAAATTCCTGAGAAATAAAGAAATATTTTATTTCCTAAAGAAATGAAGAAGTCTGCTTTCAGACCATAGACTTAGATAATAAATTTATGGTTGCCAGGGAAAAGGATAGAGGGACGGCATAGTTAGGGAGTTTGGGATGGACATGTATACACTGCTGTATTTAAAATGGGTAACCAACAAGGACCTACTGTATAGCACATGGAACTCTGCTCAGTGTTATGTGGCAGCCTGGAGGGGAGTTAGGGGAGAATGGATAAATGTATGGCTGAGTTTCTTCATTGTTCACCTGGAACTATCACAACATCGTTAATAGGCTATACCCCAATACAAAATAAAAACTAAAAAAAAGATGTCTGCTTTCAAAGAGCTTCTAGTCAGTATTTTATTTCTGTCTATTAATGCTTTAGCTTCTCCCCTTTCAACTACTACTAGCTCTCCAAATATTGTGATACTAGATTCTACTACTATTTTTTAGAAAGAACTGATGTGCCAGGCACTAGACTAGACCCTTCCTACGCATTGTTTAATCAACAAACAAACCTACAATGCTTGTATTATTATCATCCCTGTTTTTATAGATGGAAACTAAGACCCAGAGAAGGAAGGAGGGCTTATGCAGGATCACATAGTTACTTAACAGCATAGCTAGAATTTGACTCTAGTCCCTCTAATTCCAAGTCCAGTGCTTTCCCCACAGCTCCAGGATGTTTCTTTCTTGTATTTACACATGCTTGATCTTGATATCTTATTAAAAGTCAGATATCAACTCTGTTAGAAATGCCAAGTTTTTAAGAGGCTATTAGATATGTTTCCAATATAAGGATATGTATTTGATTAATAAGCCCAGATACTACCAGTAACACTTAACTAAATCACCAAATGAGATGTCCGGCACAGCAAGGCTGTAAGTTTTTCTTCGTGTGGAAACAAATGAGACTTACACATTATGATCATTAATTAGGATTTGGCTATCACACCCCCTCTGCCTTTTCTTACAAGAAAGTTGCAGGTTTGAATTAAGAGAAAAAGATGAACAAATGCAAATGCCCTTCTTAAAGCGCCTTTATTTAGACATCCTTGCTTTGTTGTTGTTTGCTGGCTGTGCCGAGTGGCTTGTGGAACCTTAGTGTCCACCAGGGATTTAACCCAAGCCCTCTGCAGTGAGAGGGCTAAGGCCTAAACACTGGACCACCAAGGAATTCCCTGCTTGCTAATTTTTTTTTTCAGTATGGCAAATTTTTTTAATTGGAGTGCTTGATCCATTTATATTTAATATAATTATTATGTGCTGGGGTTTAAGTCTGTCATGCTGGTATTTGTTTCCTCTTGGTCTCATTTGTTCCTCACATCCTGCTTTTTCTTGGGTGAATTATCCCATGTATTTTCTCTACTGTTTGCTATACTTCTTTAAACATGGTTTAAAAAAAATTTTTTAATAATTTCATATATTTCTTTTTGGCTGTGCTGAGCCTCCGTTGTTGCCTGGGCTTTTCTCTAGTTGAGGTAAGCAGGGGCTACTCTTGAGTTGGGGTGCTCGGGCTTCCCATTGCTGTGGCTTCTCTTTTTGCAGAGCATGGGCTTTAGGGTGTGCAGGCTTCAAGAGCTGTGACACACGGGCTCAGTGGTTGCAGCTCCTGGGCTCTAGAGGGCTGGCACATTAGTTGTGGCACACGGGCTTAGTTGCTCTGTGGCATGTGTGATCTTCTCGGATCAGGAATCGAACTTGTGACTCTTGCATTGGCAGGCGGATTCTTTACCTCTGAGTCACCAGTGAAGCCCTAATACGCATTTTTAACTTAACACAATCTACCTTCAAATGATATTGTACTATTTTATGAATAGCATAAGAAATCTTACAGTAGTATACTTTGAATCATTGTCCTTTGAATCATTGCATATTTATAAATCCCACAATATATACTATACCCACATTATATACCAGTATAAATATTGTATATATGTGTGTGTGTGTATTATATATGTATAAACACACAGACCTAAAAACCTTAATGTGTTCCAAGCCCAAATAGCACGAACAAAGGACATCAAGGCATATTAAAACCAAGGTGCTGAAAACTTTCCAAAAAAAGGTTCATAGGCTTTACCAGAGTGCCAAAGGAATCCTTAGCACACAAAATATAACATTAAGAATCTCTGCTTTAGACAGATGAAAAAGCTAATTCAGACTCTGTAGGAAGCAAACAATAGAGATGTTTTCTTCCCCTGTCCTTTTTTTTAAACATCCAACAAACAAACCAAAACCTAGTCATCTTCTTAGATCATAGAAAGAAGTAGTTACAAAATAAAACCTTGAAAATTACATTTCATCAAAAATTAAAACTCTGCTCAAGAGACACTTATTAAACAATGAATTAGGCAAGTCAGAGAGCAGCAAAAAATATTCCTCAAATGTACTTTGCATGTATATGATAAAAGACTTGAATTCAGAATATATATACAGAACTACCAATCAGTAATGAAACCCAAAAAAAGATTTAAAACTAGGCAAATATTTAACATAAACTTCACAAAAGTAGATATATTGTCAATAATCACATGAAAAAGTTCAAAATAATTGATCAGGGAAGTGCAAATTAAAACCACAGTGATCCACCACAACATATTAGCACAGAATGGCAAAAATAAAAAAGGACTAACAACCAACAAACATTGGCAAGGACATGAAGCAATTGGAACTCTCACACACTGTTGATGGGAATGTAAAATGGCACAACCACTTTGGAAAAAAAGCCAAGTAGTTTCTTAAAAAAAAAAAAAAAATTACTTAACAATTCCACTCTTAGGTATCTACCCAAGAGAAAGAATAGCACAGGTCTACAAGAGACTTGTAATGGCACCCCACTCCAGTACTCTTGCCTGGAAAATCCCATGGACGGAGGAACCTGGTAGGCTCCAGTCCATGGGGTTGCTAAGAGTCGGGCACGACTGAAGCGACTTGGCAGCAGCAGCAGCAGCACAAGAGACTTGCAAAAGAATGTCTAGGGCAGCTTTATTTATATTAACCCAAAACTCTTGCGAGTCCCTTGGACTGCAAGGAGATCAAACCAGTCAATCCTAAAGGAAATCAGTCCTGAATATTCATCGGAAGGACTGATGCTGAAGTTGAAGCTCCAATACTTTGGCCACCTGATGCGAAGAACCGACTCGTTGGAAAAGACCCTGATGCTGGGAAAGATTGAAGGCAGGAGGAGAAGGAAACAACAGAGGATGAGATGGTTGGATGGCATCACCAATGTGATGGACATGAATTTGAGCAGGCTCCGGGAGTTGGTGATGGACAGAGAAGCCTGGCGTGCTGCAGTCCATGGGGTTGCAAAGAGTCTGACATGACTGAGTGACTGAACTGAACTGAAACTTGAAATAGCTCAAGTATTCATCAACAGAGGAATGGCTAAATAACTGTTATATTCATATGGTATATTCATACAATGTATTGTACCTAGCAATAAAAAAGGAAAGAAATGGTGATACACACAATACAGATGAATCCAAAATACTGATATTATGATTTTCAGTTCAGTTCAGTTGCTCAGTCATGTCCGACTCTTTGTGACCCCATGAACTGCAGCACGCCAGGCCTCCCTGTCCATCACCAACTCCCGGAGTTTACCCAAACCCATGTCCATTGAGTCGGCGATGTCATCCAACCATCCCATCCTCTGTCGCCCCCTTCTCCTGCCCTCAATCTTTCCCAGCATCAGGGTCTTTTCCAATGAGTCAGCTCATTGCATCAGGTGGCCAAAGCATTGGAGTTTCAGCTTCAACATCAGTCCTTCCAATGAACACCCAGGACTGATCTCCTTTAGGATGGACTGGTTGGATCTCCTTGCAGTCCAAGGGACTTCAAGAGTCTTCTCCAACACCACAGTTCAAAAGCATCAATTCTTTGGCCCTTGGCTTTCTTTATAGTCCAACCCTCACACCCATACAGGAGAAGGTGATGCACCCCACTCCAGTACTCTTGCCTGGAAAATCCCATGGATGGAGGAGCCTAGTGGGCTGCAGTCTATGGGGTCGTGAAGAGTCGGACACGACTGAGTGACTTCACTTTCACTTTTCACTTCCATGCATTGGAGAAGGAAATGGCAACCCACTCCAGTGTTCTTGCCTGGAGAATCCCAGGGACGGGGGAGCCTGTGGGCTGCAGTCTATGGGGTCACACAGAGTTGGACACGACTGAAGCGACTTAGCAGCAGCAGTAGCAGCACATCCATACATGACTACTGGTAGAACCATAGCCTTGACTAGAGCAATAAAAATATCAATCCAGTGAGAATATATGTTTTTAGAGCCATGAAAATATATGAAACCATAATGATTGATACTTTTGTCCAAACTCATAAAATATACAACAGTAAGAGTGAACTTTAACTAAACCAGGGAGTCTGGGCAATAATGATGTAGGTTCATCAATTGTGGCAAATGTATCACTCTGGAGGGGAGACGGATACTGGGGGAGACTATGTATGTATGAGAGCAGGGGTACGTGGGAAATCTCTGTACCTACCCTTCAGTTTTGCTGTCCCTCAAGAGATCTCCTTCTATCCTATTTCCTCGCTTCCAGCTTTTGCAAAATGACTGTAGTATCTTTGACTGAGTCTGTAGTACCCCTGCTCATCCTTCCTCCTCCCCTAGTGGGTGCATCCATAAATAGACGAAGAAAATATTTTTTATTTTATATCTCAAATAAGAAAAAAGGGAATGGAAACTGAATTTTAGTATGAGCTCATCTAATCTGACCCTAGGAAAATAATGAAAATGATCAGAATGACCCCTCATTCTTGCTGGAACTGCAACCCAAACCAAGTGCTTAAGTACTCAGAGACTCTGTCGTTAAGATTGCACACATCCATGCCATCACTGGCTCCAACTACAGGGAAGCAATACCAACTTTGGGGCCCAGGATTATTCAGATGGTTGAAGAATCCCAGTTGAAACAGAAGGCTAAAATCAGTGAGGATATCATCAAGATGTGATCTCTGTCTTAAATATAATAATAAATAAATACTATGGGAAAATGTTGATTGGTTTATGAGACTCGGTATCTTAAAATTTTCATCTAATGAGTTAAAGAAAGCAAAATGCGATCTAGTCCTAAGATAAGAGGCAGCATAGGCTAGTGGTTAAACATCTGAGCTCTGGAGTTTGAATGCCTAGATTCAATTTCTTCACCTTAGCCTCTTATTTAACCTCTGTGTGCTTTAGTTTCTTTAGTGGTAAACTGGAGATAACGGTAGTACCCACCTCATTGGGTTGTTGAGAATCATGTAGTTAATATATAATGGTTTTTTATAAGTTAATAAATCAGCACTTAACAAGCGTATAGAAATTTCCCAGTTATCACTAGTACTAACTTCAGCAGATTCAGAAACACAAGGATGTGTGGATAATGATATAAAATTTATGGACCAAATTACCCCCACCCATTCCATTTAATACCCTCAGCCTGAAGTTTCCAAAAATTTTCCCCATATAACTTAGAGATTCCCTTTCATTACTTACTATCATTTTCCAGACTTAGTAGAGTTGCACATATGTACTCCTCCTGTGTGGATATCATGGACATAGAAGAATGGACAAAGGGGAGGAGTCAACCTGAGTTGGCTCCTTGGCAAGTAGTATATGCCTCCATGGTCAGTTAACTGGAAAACAGATGAATTGACCAGGCAAAAATACTTCTGGCCCAATTCTAGCCTCTGGGAAAAAGGAAACAAGAGATACTCTGGAAGAGCAGAGGCACTAAGGATTCAAGGAACGTGGCTTCTCCAGGGAAGAACTCATAAATTCTGGGACCAGATCCTAGAAAATTGCTGTACATTTGATGACCTCAAAATACTGTTGTTGAGAAGGAAAAATGGTGGTTTGAACACATGTGCTTATCTCTTCTTCTTCTTGGAGCTCCACAAAAATGAGAGCAAGTGAATAAGACCAAAATAAACACACAAGGATAAAAAGAGTGGGAGAGGAGAAGTGAGAGGATGAGAAGCTGGAAAGCCAAGTGGAAAAATTAGCAAGGCTGAGAAAACGGCATACCGAGTGTCTACAGAGGTGGTACTAATGAGAAGCAAGCCGTTTCCTGCCACAGAACTCCAGCTGAGCTCAAATACCAGAGGACTCAGCTACTCTGGAAGAAAGACCCAGGGAGAAGAATGGGTTCAGGATGAAAAGATTAGATGAAAGCCTCTGTAAGGATCCATTAGCCTTCAGATCCCTTCTACCATCTTGGACCTGTCAGATGACTACTTCTCCCTGGCAGGAATCTGGAGGCTTAGTCTGGGGAGCAATTGAAACAGAGAGGTGCCTTACTAGAAAAAGGGAGAGTCATTGGAAGTCTACATACTGAATGAAGAAACCACACACTTCTCTGTCCACTTTCACCCCATCTGTACCCCCACAGTCTCCTTATTTGGTTGACTAGGCTATTTCCTCCATAGGCTTGAAAATGAGGAATTCTTCTCTGGAGAAACTGAACAGCCTCAGAGAAATGATCTGGAGTTTAGCTTCTGCTGTGAAAGCTACCAAATGACAAAACCCATACATGAATACAGGATTCAAATCAGCCTTTTAATACCTGACTCTTCGATGTAAATGGACAAAATATGACCACTGGACATTTGAGAAAAAAACTCCAAAATAAATGAAAGAAACTAAAAGAGAAGGAAACAACAATACTTGCTTCCCTTAGTTTCTGAGATTTCATGCATTCTTCTCCTCCACTTCATTGGCCATCCCTTCTCAATTTCCTTTGCAGGAGCTTCCTCATTTTCTTGAGCTTTAGATGTTACAGTGCCCAAGACCCTACTAATTCCAGGACCTCTTTTCTTCTCCATCTACAGTAACTCCTTTAGTGATCTCATCCAGCCTCATGGCTTTCTTTATCTGTATATTGTTGATCCCCAAATGTATATCTTTAGACCAATCTGTCCCCTGACTCCACTCTAAGCCTATTTAACCTCTCCACTTGGTGACCTAACAGGCACCTCAAAATTATTGTGTTCAAAATATTCTACTGATCTTCCCCTCTCCAAGAATCTGTACCTGCCAAAGTCTTCTCCATCTTCATTAATGTCAATTTATTAGTTAATATATATTAATAAATACCTTTCCAACTGCTCAAGCTGAAAATCTTGTGTATTAGTAGAAGTTTCCCCAAAAGCAGACTCTGAGATAAAGAGTCAAGTGCAAATAGTTTATTTTAGAGAAGCAATGGTCACTAGTAGGAGACTAGGGAAGAGATGCATGGAAGAGAAAGCAGCCAATAAAGATGTGTTGGTAAGACAGCTGTCACTGATTGAAGTTTAATCTTGTGGGAAATAGCATCAAACACATGTGTCAGAACTATCCCATGTGAGAAGAAGGAGCTGGGATATTTATATACCAACTCCTGAGAATCACTGGTTGAGGGCTTCCCCTAATTTCCAGCACTTCAGTCTGAGGTAGGAATCGTTAGAATGGCTTTCCTTTTGCACTCAGGCACAAAGATGCAGAAACCTGGGACACTAACAGCACTGAAACTTAAGAATTATCCATGATGCTTCTCTCTCTCTCTCTCTCTCTCTTTCTCTCTCTCTCTCTTTTAACCCTATACCCAGTCCATTAGCAAATTCTGTCTTCAAAACATATCCAGAATCCACAGCTACCACCTTGACTTAAGCCACCAGCACCATTCACCTGGATCATTGCAACAGCTCACTTCTTGGTCTCCCTATTTCCACCTTTTCTGCCTATTTTAGTTTCCTAGAGCAATTATAACAAAATGCCAAAAACTGGGTGATTAAAACAATATAAATGTATCATTTTTCAGGGCTATGCTCCCTCTGAAACCTGTAGCGGAAATCCATCATTGCCTCCTCCTAGCTGCAGGTGGTTTGTGGACAATCTTCAGTGTTCTTTGGCTTATGGATGCAACACTCCAGCCCTCCATCTTTACACGGTGGTTTTGCTGTATCAGTTTTCACAGTCTTTCCTCTGTGCATGTCTGTGTGAGATCGTATGGTGCAGACTTGCTATAAATGCACAGAAAAGATTAGGGATTATACACATAGAATATTAAAAGTAGTCACCTCTTTGAGGGAATTGGGAGATAGCTAAAGGGAGCTATACGTTTTATATTTTTGATATACAATATCGTTGTGCGTCTTACTCTACAAATGGATTTTTTTCAATTTAACAGTGTAGTTTAGAGCTCCTTCTATGTCAGTACATATAGAAGCATCTCATACATTTTACTTATTATTTCACAATATGAGTGTAATTTACTTTTTAAACCATTCCTTTTGATGAATGCTAAGGTCATTTCTATTTTTCCCTATTGTAATCAACGCTATAATGAATAAACATCCCTGTTATGTGTGTACAGAAGTTCAAGTTTCTCAAGAACAGAGACCAAGAATGGAATTAGGGATTTGAGGGGAGGCACAATTAAATTTTTGATAGACACTGACAGACTGTTTTCCAAGACAGTTATCCTAATTTACAATCCCACCAATGCTGTTTGAGAGTATTAATTTCCCTCACTCTTACCAATTGGATTTAATCAATACAAAAATATTTTTCAAGCACTGTACTTTAAAAATATCTTATTCAAAAAATAATAAAAAAGCTCATTTTGTTCTCTGCTTTTCTGATTGCTCAGGATTGCACAACTTTTTTCATGTTTGTTAGCATTTGTGTTTCTTCTGTAAATTGCCAATTTTTCTACTTATGAATTTGTAGGAACTCTTTATAATTAGTTTTATGGTGGTTTTGTGAGTTTTAATTTTTCATGTAATTAAATCTTTTTCTTTGTGGTTTCCAAAATTTTTTTTAATTTTTTTTTTATTGAAGGATAATTGCTTTACAGAATTTTGCTGTTTTCTATCAAACCTCAACATGAATTCAGTTCAGTTCAGTTCAGTCACTCAGTCGTGTCCGACTCTTTACGACCCCATGAACCACAACATGAATTAGTCATAATAAAAATTTTTTAATTCCTGTTACTTTATTAAAAATTTTTTTGTTTAATTTGGGTACACCTCACAACATGTGGGATCTTAGTTTCCTAACCAGGGATCAAACCCATGGCCCTTGCATTGGAGGTGCAGAATCTGACCTACGGGGCCACCAGGGAAGTCCCATGTAGTTTCTAAATTTGATGTACCATTAAGAATGTCTTTCTTACACTCCCTCTCACAATTTGGAAATATTCTAGCTTATCCACTATTATCTTGTTTTTATAGTTTATCTGTTTTAATCAAATTGTAATTTAGTTTTGCATATGGCATGATACATGGTTGGAACATATTATTATTCCCAAATGGATAGCCAGTTGTCTCAACATTTGTTGTAGACATTAATTTCCACTCCAATTTGAAATGCCTTTTTTTTTATGTACTAAATTCCAAGAGAAATAGATAGATGAGGGAGGATATAGCCGGTGTTGGACCTTGTATTCTGTTTTTTTTTGTTTGTTTGTTTACTTTTTAATGTTAATCTTTTCTTGGGCCAATAATATTCTATTTTAATAATTATAACTTCATAGCACATTTTGATATCTAATAGGGTAAGTCCTGAAGATCTCCTGGAGTAGGAAATGCCAACCTACTCCAGTATTCTTGCCTAGAAAATCCCATGGACAGAGGAGCCTGGCAGGCTACAGTCCACGGGGTCGCAAAGGGTTGGACATGACTGAGCATGAGCTCAAGCATGAGGGTAAATCCCTCCTCCTACTTGGTCAACATTTTTGACTATTCTGCCTTTTGTTTTTGTCAACCTGACAAATTTCATTTTAAAAATAGATAACTTTGAGTAGAAATGATATCTTTAAAATAAGAAATCTCCCATATGACTTTATATATTTGGAACTCCTTTTATATCTTAGAGTAAAACTTCATAATTTTATTCATATTGAACCTTCATATTTCCTTCTGAGTTTATTTCTTGGTTCTTCATAGGTTTTGCAGCAGCTGTGAATTGATTCTTTTCCATGACATATTCTAATAAGTTATCACTAGTCTATATAGAAAAGCTATTGATTTCTCTATAGTAATTTTATACACAATTATTTTATTAACACTCATCCATTCTAATAATTTTTTGGTGGTCCACTTATATTTTCTATTTCAAATCTTGATTTCAAAATCTGGATTTTTAAAATTCAAATGAAAAATCTTTCATTTTCAAATAATGCTTGTACCTTTCTTTCATTCTTTTTTCTAGTCTCTCAGTAATAGTTGGGGCTTCCCTGGTGGCTCAGATGGTAAAGAATCTGCCTGCAATGCAGTAGAACTGGGTTTGATGCCTGGGTGTGGAAGATCCCCTGGAGAAGGGAATGGCAACAGTATTTTTGTCTGGAGAATCCCATGGACAGAGGAGCCTGGTGGGCCACAATCCACAGGGTTGCAAAGAGTCAGACACAACTGACTAACACACAACTGACTAACACACACATATTGGAGTAAAGCACTCCAATATGATGTTGCCTGGCAGAAGTGTTAACTCGCATGCTTTTCTTGTTTATTTTAGTGAGGTTTATGGTTCACCATTTTTTTTCTAAGAGAGATAATTTTGGGCATGGACTGTCAATTAACAGAAATATGAATGTATTATTTAAACAAATTGTTTAATTGGAATAGCTTCATTCAGCAGACAGCAGACATCATGGAAGAGATTCTATAGCTCACCTTCCTTGGTCCCATAGAAATATCCTGACTAGGGGACAATGTGTTAACAATTGATGTGAGGTGGGTTTCCTGGAGACTAAGTTGCTGCCCAGATACTTTTCCAGTAACTCTTTACATCTGTTCCTTGCATGGGTAACACAGCTTGTGCATATTACAGTAATATGTTCAACTTTACAGGATACATCTGTATTTAATATAAGTTATTTAATTTAATAGAATACATCTGTATATAATATTTACATACTTATTTTTCTCTGGATGATTTCCTTCATGGGGGGTCATAGTGTGGGCATCCCCTTATGGGGAACTCCCACCACAAGTAAAATGTTCACCTTTGGTAGATACTTTTTATGACATTACAGAAAGATAGCATGGTTATAACAATAGGATGGTTATGACTATCTATTTCAGGATATCAAATTATCCCCAAAACTAGTGGCATAAAGAAACAACCATTTTAGAACAAGTTCTGGCAAGGATGTGGATAAAAGAGAATCCTTGTGCATAGTTGCTGGGCATATAAATTGGTATAACCACTATGCAAGACAATATAGAGGTTCCTCAAAAAATTAAAAATAGAAATACCATATGATCCAGCAATTCCAGTTCTGGGTATTTATCCAAGAGACAAAAGCATTCCAAAAGATACATTAACTCCCACAGATTCATTGCAGCATTACTTGTAATAGTCAAGACATGGAAGCAAACTAAGTCCTCATCAATGAATGCATGGATAAAGAAAATGTAATATATATATATCAGCCCACTCCAGTACTCTTGCCTAGAGAATTCCCTGTACAGAAGAGCCTGGCAGGCTGCAGTCCATAGGGTTGCACGGAGTCAGACACAACTGAAGCGACTAAGCAGCAGCATACATATAAAATGTGCATATACATAACGTATATCAGATCAGATCAGTCGCTCAGTCGTGTCAGACTCTTTGCGACCCCATGAATCTCAGCACGCCAGGCCTCTCTGTCCATCACCAACTCCTGGAGTTCACTCAGACTCACGTCCATCGAGTCAGTGATGCCATCCAGCCATCTCATCCTCTGTCGTCCCCAGAGGGATGAGTCTTTTCCAATGAGTCAACTCTTCGCATGAGGTGGCCAAAGTACTGGAGTTTCAGCTTAAGCATCATTCCTTCCAAAGAAATCCCAGGGCTGATCTCCTTCAGAATGGACTGGTTGGATCTCCTTGCAGTCCAAGGGACTCTCAAGAATCTTCTCCAACACCACAGTTCAAAAGCATCAATTCTTCGGTGCTCAGTCTTCTTCATAGTCCAACTCTCACATCCATACATGACCACAGGAAAAACCATAGCCTTGACTAGACGAACCTTTGTTGGCAAAGTAATGTCTCTGCTTTTCAATATGCTATCTAGGTTGGTCATAACCTTCCTTCCAAGGAGTAAGCGTCTTTTAATTTCATGGCTGCAGTCACCATCTGCAGTGATTTTGGAGCCCAAAAAATAAAGTCTGACACTGTTTCCCCATCTATTTCCCATGAAGTGATGGGACTGGATGCCATGATCTTCATTTTCTGAATGTTGAGCTTTAAGACAACTTTTTCACTCTCCACTTTCACTTTCATCAAGAGGCTTTTCAGTTCCTCTTCACTTTATGCCATAAGGGTGGTGTCATCTGCATATCTGAGGTTATTGATATTTCTCCTGGAAATCTCGATTCCAGCTTGTGTTTCTTCCAGTCCAGCATTTCTCATGATGTATTCTGCATATAAGTTAAATAAACAGGGTGACAATGTACAGCCCCTCCTTTTCCTATTTGGAACCAGTCTGTTGTTCCATGTCCAGTTTTAACTGTTGCTTCCTGACCTGCATACAAATTTCTCAAGAGGCAGATCAGGTGGTCTGGTATTCCCATCTCTTTCAGAATTTTCCACAGTTTATTGTGATCCACACAGTCAAAGGCTTTGGCATAGTCAATAAAGCAGAAATAGATGTTTTTCTGGAACTCTCTTGCTTTTTCTATGATCCAGCAGATGTTGGCAATTTGATCTCTGGTTCCTCTGCCTTTTCTAAAACCAGCTTGAACATCAGGAAGTTCACGGTTCACGTATTGCTGAAGCCTGGCTTGGAGAATTTTGAGCATTACTGTACTAGCGTGTGAGATGAGTGCAGTTGTGCAGTAGTTTGAGCATTCTTTGGCATTGCCTTTCTTTGGGATTGGAATGAAAACTGACCTTTTCTAGTCCTGTGGCCACTGCTGAGTTTTCCAAATTTGCTGGCATATTGAGTGCAGCACTTTCACAGCATCATCTTTCAGGATTTGGAATAGCTCAACTGTAATTCTATCACCTCCACTAGCTTTGTTCGTAGTGATGCTTTCTAAGGCCCACTTGACTTCACATTCCAGGATGTCTGGCTCTAGGTCAGTGATCACACCATCGTGATTATCTGGGTCATGAAGATCTTTTTTGTACAGTTCTTCTGTGTATTCTTGCCACCTCTTCTTAATATCTTCTGCTTCTGTTAGGTCCATACCATTTCTGTCCTTTATCGAGCCCATTTTTGCATGAAATGTACCTTTGATATCTCTAATTTTCTTGAAGAGATCTCTAGTCTTTCCCATTCTGTTGTTTTCCTCTATTTCTCTGCATTGATTGCTGAAGAAGGCTTTCTTATCTCTTCTTGCTGTTCTTTGGAACTCTGCATTCAGATGTTTATATCTTTCCTTTTCTCCTTTGCTTTTCACTTCTCTTCTTTTCACAGCTATTTGTAAGGCCTCCCCAGACAGCCATTTTGCTTTTTTGCATTTCTTTTCCATGGGGATGGTCTTGATCCCTGTCTCCTGTACAATGTCACGAACCTCATTCCATAGTTCATCAGGCACTCTATCTATCAGATCTAGGCCCTTAAATCTATTTCTCACTTCCACTGTATAATCATAAGGGATTTGATTTAGGTCCTACCTGAATGGTCTAGTGGTTTTCCCTACTTTCTTCAATTTAAGTCTGAATTTGGTAATAAGGAGTTCATGGTCTGAGCCACAGTCAGCTCCTGGTCTTGTTTTTGCTGACTGTATAGAGCTTCTCCGTCTTTGGCTGCAAAGAATATAATCAATCTGATTTTGGTGTTGACCATCTGGTGATGTCCATGTGTAGAGTCTTCTCTTGTGTTGTTGGAAGCTGCGACCAGCACACTAAGCGCAGGCGGTCGCTAAGCAAGGCCGAGAGGAGCCACCCCACGTCCGAGGTCAGGGGGGGTGGCCGAGAGGAGATACCCAGCGTCCGAGGTCAGGGGTGGCGACGAGAGGAGTTACCCCACGTCCGAGGTCAGAGGCGGTGGCCGGGAGGAGATACCCCATGCCCCTAAGCCCAAGGCCAGGGGCGGCGGCTGGGAGGAGCAACCCCACGTCCAAGGAGCGCGGGCACAGGAGGGCCTAGAGGAGCTATCCCATGTTGAAGGTCAGGAAGGGCGGCGATGAGGAGATACCCCTCGTCCAAGGTAAGGAGCAATGGCTGCGCTTTGCTGGAGCAGCCGTGAAGAGATACCCCACGCCCAAGGTAAGAGAAACCCAAGTAAGACGGTAGGTGTTGCAAGAGGGCATCAGAGGGCAAACACACTGAAACCATACTCACAGAAAACTAGTCAATCTAATCACACTAGGACCACAGCCTTGTCTAACTCAATGAAACTAAGCCATGCCTGTATCTGACAGAATGTGGTCCACTGGAGAAGGGAATGGCAAACCACTTCAGTATTCTTGCCTTGAGAACCCCATGAACAGTATGAAAAGGCAAAATGATAGGATACTGAAAGAGAAGCTCCCCAGGTCAGTAGGTGTCCAATATGCTACTGGAGATCAGTGGAGAAATAACTCAAGAAAGAATTAAGGGATGGAGCCAAAGCAAAAAGAATACCCATCTATGGATGTGACTGGTGATAGAAGCAAGGTCCGATGCTGTAAAGAGCAATATTGCATAGGAACCTGGAATGTCAGGTCCATGAATCAAGGCAAATTGGAAGTGGTCAAACAAGAGATGGCAAGAGTGAATGTTGACATTCTAGGAATCAGCGAACTGAAATGGACTGGAATGGGTGAATTTAACTCAGATGACCATTATATCTACTACTGCGGGCAGGAATCCCTCAGAAGAAATGGAGTAGCCATCATGGTCAACAAAAGAGTCCAAAATGCAGTACTTGGATGCAATCTCAAAAATGACAGAATGATCTCTGTTCGTTTCCAAGGCAAACCATTCAATATCACAGTAATCCAAGTCTATGCCCCAACCAGTAATGCTGAAGAAGCTGAAGTTGAACGGTTCTATGAAGACCTACAAGACCTTTTAGAACTAACACCCAAAAAAGATGTCCTTTTCATTATAGGGGACTGGAATGCAAAAGTAGGAAGTCAAGAAACACCTGGAGTAACAGGCAAATTTGGCCTTGGAATATGGAATGAAGCAGGGCAAAGACTAATAGAGTTTTGCCAAGAAAATGCACTGGTCATAACAAACACCCTCTTCCAACATAACGTATATACATACATATAAACAATGGAATATTATTCAGCTCACAAGAAAGAAGGATATCTTGCCATTTGTGACAACATGGATGGAATCTTGAGGGCATCATGCTAAGTGAAGTAAGTCAGATCTTATGATCTCACTTATATGTGAAATATAAAAACAAACAATAACCAAAGTCATAGATAAAGAGAACAGATTGATGTTTGCTAGAGGCAGGAGCTGGGGGTGGGAAATGGGTGAAGAGAGTCAAAAACTATAAACTTCTACAAATTCTCTGGCAGTCCAGAGGTTAGGTATCTGCACTTCCACTGCAGGGCAATGAGTTTGATACCTGGCCCAGGAACTAAGATCCTGCCTAGCAAAAATGAATAAAAATTAAATATATATATAAAAGGTACAATCTTCCAATTATAAAATAAATACGTCCTGGGTATATAATGTGTAGGTTGACTATAGTTAATAATTGCATATTTTAAAATTGCTAAGAGAGTAAATCTTAAAAGTTCGCATCACAAGGAAAACAATGTTTATTATATGGTGACAAATGTTAACAAGACTTACTGGGGTAATCATTTTGCAATATAGACAAATATCAAATCATTATGTTATATATTTGAAACTGATATAATGTATGTCAATTATATATCAATAAAAAAATCAACAACCATTTTATTATGCTCATGGATTCTGTTGGTCAGGAATTCAGAAAATGATAGTGGAAATGGTTTGTCTCTGTTCTGCAATACCTGGAGTCTTAGCTACTGCTGCTGCTAAGTCACTTCAGTCGTGTCTGACTCTGTATAACCTCATAGACGGCAGCCCACCAGGCTCCCTCGTCCCTGGGATTCTCCAGGTAAGAACACTGGAGTGGGTTGCCATTGCCTTCTCCAGTGCATGAAAGTGAAAAGTGAAAGTGAAGTTGCTCAGTTGTGTCTGACTCTTAGCGACCCCATGGACTGCAGCCTACCGGGCTCCTCCGTCCATGGGATTTTCTAGGCAAGAGTACTGGAGTGGTACCATTGCCTTCTCTGGGAGTCTTAGCTAGCAAGACTCAAATAGATGGAGGTGACTCAAATGGCTGGTGTTGGAATCATCTGGCGGCTTTGTACTCATTTGTCTGGCAGGAATAGCCAGAAAGCTGGTCTTAGCTGGGACGGCCAGCTGGAGCATCAACACATGGCCTCTCCAAAGTGGTGGCCTCAGGGTAGTCAGAGTTACAGGGCAGCTCTGGGCTCCCAGAAAGAAAGCGCCAGCAAGCAAGGAAAAACTGCATGACCTATTATAACTTAGCTATGGAAGTCACGTGGCATCAATTCTGCAGTTCTTTGTTGGTCAGAGTGGTCATAAGCCCACTTATATTCAAAGAGAGGGGGCTCAGGGACTTCCCTGGTGGACCAATGGTTAAGAATCCACCTTATAATGCAAGGGATGCAGGTTTAGTCCCTGATTGGAGAACTAAAATCCCACATCCTGCAGGACAACTAAGCCCGCAAGCCACAACTGGAGAAGAGTCTGTTCACAGCAAGGAAGAGCCAGTGCAGCCAAAAAAAGTGAGGGGACATAGACCCACCTCTTAACGAGCGAAATGTTAAAGAATTTGTGGCCATGTTTTAAAACCACCACTAGTTCTCAGCTCAAATGTCACTATATCAGAGAGGCTATCCCTTCCCACCTTTTCTAAAATTGCCTCTCCTAGGTACTCAATCTTATCTTGTTAATTTATTCTACAACTCTCATCACAATTTGTAATTATCTATTCATTAGTTTTTGGTTTGTTTTCTTTTTCTTGTTAGTCTCACTTCCAGACTGTGGACTCCATAAGGACAGGAATCCTGCTTCTCTGGCTCACCCCTGTATTCCCATGATCCAGAACAGGATCTGACACATGGCAAGTATTCAATAAATAGTTACTGAGAAAACAAAATAATATATTTCAATAAATATTTTCACAAAACTGAATAAACTCTTATCTTTTCATCATCTCAAACATGCTTGAACAAAGTGTGAACACGTTTGAACAAACACGCTCCCCCAAAGCGTGGAGCTCACTATTTCATGAAAACCCTTCCTTCTTTTGGAGAAGGCAATGGCACCCCACTCCAGTACTCTTGCCTGGAAAATCCCATGGATTGAGGAGCCTGATAGGCTGCAGTCCATGGGGTCACAAAGAGTCGGACACGACTAAGGGACTTCACTTTCACTTTTCTCTTTCATGCATTGGAGAAGGAAATGGCAACCCACTCCAGTGTTCTTGCCTGGAGAATCCCAGGGATGGGGGAGCCTGGTGGGCTGCCGTCTATGGGGTCGCACAGGGTCGGACATGACTGAAGTGACTTAGCAGCAGCAGCAGCAGCTTCCTTCTTTGGACCACTCTGAGTATTAGAAAAAAATCTGTTAAAAATTAGTTCTTTTCCCCAACCTATAGATGAAGGAGGCTTGTTCAGAAATCAAAGAGAATGGGCATTTTTTGAGCCCAACCTAAGTGCCAGCACTATGCGAAGTGCTTTCCGCTCATTATCTTCTTTGATTCTCTCAATAACCCATAAAGCATCCACTTTACAGATGAGGAAAGCTGAAGTGCAGAGAGGTGAGGTGACTTACCAATGTCACATGGTCTACAGAACTGAATTTTGAGAATTACAATATAGAACTGGAATTTGAGTCCAGGTTTTTGAATTAGGGAATGCCCTAATTCATCCTCTTAACTTTGTCTTAAAGAGAAATAAAAATCAATCATTTTTAAATGATCTACTACACTTGTTAAAAAGTGTAGTAGAAGTAAAGGCTAACAGTAAAAGCAAACATATTAATTTATTTGTTTGTCAAAGCCTCATGCATTACCTTCCTTGCTAACTAAGGCATCTCATTGACAGAGATGGGGAAATCAAATATAGTTGCCAAGTCTCTCTATTCCTTGCCCTTAAACCATGAACAAGTAGAAAGCTGTCTGTAAAACAGAACGAAAGGGTCATTTCTATTCTATATTGTACTGGAGGTTCTACTCAGGGCAATTAGGCAAGAATATAAAAGAAAAAGCTTGGGGACTTCCCTGGTGGTCCAGCGGTTAAGAATCCACCTTCCAATGCAGGGGGCATGGGTTCAATCCCTGGTCGGGGAAATAAGTCTCACGTGCCACGAGGGCAACTAAGCCCACATGCTCTGGAGCTCTTGTGCAGCAATGATAAAAAAAAAAGAAAGAAAGAAAAAGCCTGCATATCGGAAAAGAAGTAAAACCAATCTCTATCTGCAGATAGCATAATCTTATATATAGAAAACAGTAAAAAAAAAAAAATACAAGACTATTAGAAGTAATGAGCAAATTCAGTAAAGTTGTGGACACAAGATTAATATACAAAATCTGTTGTATTTCTATACATGAGCAATGAAAAACTGAAAAATGAAATTAAGAAAACAATTCCATTTACAATAGCACCCCCCCAAAAAAATAAAGTACTTAGCAACAAATTTAACCACAGAAATGTAAGGTTTGTACCCTGAAAATTACAAAACATTGTTGAAAGAAATTAAAGCCCTAAATAAATGGGAAGATAGTCTGTGTTCATGGATTGAAATATTCAATACTGTTAAGATGGCACTACTCCTCAGATTGATTTACAGATTAAATGCAATCCCTATGAAAAGTCAACTGCTTTTTTGTGTGTGCATGTGTGCAAATGGACAAGTTGATCCCAAAATTCATATGGAAATGCAAGAGGCTCAGAATAGCCAAAACAATCTTGAAAAAGAAGAACAAAGTTGAAGGACTTAGATGGGGTGCCAGTCTTAAGCAGAGGTTTCAAGAAGACTCAGGGACTTCCACTTGCTCTCTTGGACCTCTGTTTGGAAAAGTCTCCCTGAACACATGGCCAGGCTAGGCTGCTGTATAATGAGAGGCCACTCAGAGCAGAGACAAGTCAGCTTCTCCCCACCAGGCCCCAGACAGTGAGAGAGATCACCAACATTAGCAAAACTGCCCTGCTGGACTATAGTTGACCAGGCCTGTAAGTGAGCTCCACCAGGCCCAGCCCCGATCTGCAGAGCCCGTAAGTCGACTCTAGACTCATGAGCAGAAAAAATGTTTATCCTAGAAAAAAATAGGAAGACTTATACTTTCTGATTTCAAAACTTATTACAAAGCTACAATCAAGACAGTGTTACAATAGCATAACAATAGACATAAGATTTATGGAATGGAATTGACAGTCCAGAAATAAACCCTTACAGGCAATCAATTAATTTTGACAAGGATGCCGGACGACTCATTGGGAGAAAGAATAGTCTTCAACAAATGGTGCTGGACAACTTGGTATCCACATGCAAAGGAATGAATCTGAATCTCTACCTCGCATCCTATACATAAGTTAACTCAAAATAGATCAAAGAACTCTAAGAGCTAAAATTATAAAACTCTTAAGTTAGAAATAAGACTTCATAACCTTGAATTAGGTTTCTTAGATATGACAAAGAAGCACAAGCAATGAAACAAAAATTGGACTTTTAAATTAAAACCTTTCGTGTTTCAAAGGACACCATAAGGAAAGTGAAATGGGGAATTCCCTGGCGGTCCAGTGGTTAGGCCTCCATGCTTTCACTGCCTAGGGCCTGAGTTCAATCCCTGGAAGGGTAACTAAAATCCCTCAAGTTGGATGGCATGGGCAAAAAAAAAAAAAAAGTGAAATGACATCCTACAATATGGAAGAAAAGTTTTACAAGTCATATATTTGATAAAGGATGAACTTCGGAAACACTATGCTAAGTGAAAGAAACTAGCTATAAAAGACCACATATTGTATGATTCCATTTATATGAAATACTCAGAAGAAGCAAATCCATAAGGGCAGAAAATAAATGAATGGTTGCCAGGGACTGAGGGGAGTGACTGCTAAAGCATTTTGTTGGGGTGATGAACATGTTCTGAAATTAGATGGTAGGGATGATGGCACAACTTTGAGAACACACTAAAAACCACTGAATTTTACACTTTAAAATGGTGAATTTTATACTATATGAACTATATCTCAATTTTTTTTAATGCAGAAGACCAAGGCTGCCGATGGAGTAGGAGCAGGTGGGCAGAAATTCTGTGGAGATACCAGGCAGTGTCTCTTGGCCAGCTAGCCTAGTTCAGTAACATGCAACGCAGGTCTCCATCCTCACATAGAGTGGCTACACTTCAGCTCCCGCTTAAGAATTTTGTTTGAACAAGGGGTCCCCAACTCAAGAAGAGTGAAAGCCCCTAGCCCAGTTGATCGACTGCAAAGAAGTTCCTCCTCAAATTTTAAGCTCTAGACTTGTGGAAAGATTGAATGAGGAGAGGCTGGGAAGCCAAAACACCAACAGAGACCAGCAGCCCAGACCAGGGTTGGAGTGTCACAAGCAGCATGGGTGGCTGGAGCCCTGCCATCTGGCACAGCGTCCACTAGCAAGGCTCCCTCTGGCAGCATCTGGTCTCAGGGGGGAGCACTGATACATTCGAGAAGGCCAGTGCCATTCATAAACCTTGACTGAGTGAGTTCTGGCTTTCACTCTCAGACGGGTTCGCCAAGTGCCCGTCCTCAGACGGCTCAGACATAGGATGTGTAAACACGCTCAGTCGCTGACGGCTCTGCTCCCCTCTCTAGGACAGAGCTGAGATTATAAGCTCACTGTCTCTCAGGGGACAGCAAGACAGCAGCAGGGGAGTAGCTTTTAGCTGTGGGAAAGGAGGGCAAGGAGGAGAATTGGTTACTATTGTGGGCAATGGCACCCCACTCCAGTACTCTTGCCTGGAAAATCCCATGGATGGAGGAGCCTGGTAGGCTGTAGTCCACGGGATCGCAAAGAGTCGGACACAACTGAGTGACTTCACTTTCACTTTTCACTTTTATGCATTGGAGAAGGAAATGGCAACCCACTCCAGTGTTCTTGCCAGGAGAATCCCAGGGATGGAGGAGCCTGGTGGGCTGCCGTCTATGGGGTCTCACAGAGTCGGACACGACTGAAGTGACTTAGCAGGGCAATCATTCTGTTCCATACACCCAGGAACATGCACATCTATGGTTTAACTTCTTCCTCACAACATCCTTCAGCAGTAGGTGAAGGGGCCTGTCCCAGGTTCGTAGAGCTAGTATGCTGTGGAACTAGAATGTGAACCCAGATTGGAAAGTCTGCTTTCTGGAGAAGCTGGGAATTCACCCAGAGCTTTCCACCTAAGCCCCTCCGCTGGACCATTTCTAGCTCCCACAGTTTACCCATTACTTGTTCATTCATTTATTATTCTATACATTTCCCCAAACAGGCATTTGGTGCGAAGTAACATGTTAGGCAGAGAAGGCAATGGCACCCCACTCCAGTACTCTTGCCTGGAAAATCCCATGGACAGAGGAGCTTGATAGGCTACAGTCCATGGGGTCACAAAGAGTCGGACACGACTGAGCAACTTCACTTTCACTTTTCACTTTCATGCATTGGAGAAGGAAATGGCACCCACTCCAGTGTTCTTGCCTGGAGAATCCCAGGGATGGCGGAGCCTGGTGGGCTACTATCCATGGGGTCGCAAAGAGTCGGACACTGAGCAACTTTCACAACAACAACACAACATGTTAGGCAACAGAAACACAAACCCAAATACCCAAATAAGGCATAAGTCCTGCTCTCAAGGATTTATAATGTAATGGGAACCAGTCTTGAATTGAGACATAAGACCAAGAGCTGAGCTAATTATACTACCAAGGGAAACCCTGTAGTAGCAGTCTGATAAGATGGTAACTGGTTTTAACATGAGAATGAGAATTCAAGGTTTGGTGACATGCGGGGAGTGGGGGGGGGGGGATAAGTGGGGACGTGGCAAATAGATTGTCAATTCTACACTCATCCCCCACCCTGTCCTGTAAATGTGTGTGGTGTGGGAGAATGAGCAGGCACCATCAGAGAGAGCTGAGGGGGAAGTGGTATTCTGGGGCACAGCTTCTTCTCAGCCACAGCAGGAAGTGGAAGGAGAGCTTGTCAAACATACTGAGGTTTAGGGGAGTTTAGTGACTATAGAACTTTGGGTTTGGGGGTTCAGTCAGAAGGGTCTTCAGAAAGGGGGCAGTAGTTGCCTGAAAGGGAGTGAGTTTGGGAAGAATGTAGATCCTCACAGCAGTCAAGAATGACAGGGTGAGAGACTGAGGGACTGAGGCACTGCAGTCCAGACTATGCCCAAGTACATTGCATACTCTGAGGTTTCTGAGGCTATTTTCAGTACAGGAAACAAGCTATGTTCTCTGCTCAGCATACCAAATAGAATATGGCAGGAAATTTGTTAGGAAGTGAGAGGGGGAAAGTCAGTCTCAAACCAGGCTGGAAGCTACCAGCCCTATGTGAAAGGCAAAAATTTAGCCTGGAGTGAAGGGAAGGGAGGTGGCTATTAGATTTAACTCAAAACTTGACCTTTAGTCGGTTTTCCTTATCCTCTTAACTGTCTACTACTCTGTTCATTTAGTGAGTACTTATTCCCCTGCAAACTTTCTGACCCCTATCATAGTTTTCAGTTAATATCTGGCTTAACAGAGAAGCACCATGGTGCTATGGAAAGAACTTGGAGTATGGTATCAACAGACTAGGGTCTAGTGACTTGATTAAAAGTCTCAGTTCTATAGTCAACCAGGGATGGAATCAGTCAGCACTAGACCTCAGGATTTAGAACTCCAATTTTTCCATGCTTCTCAGCTGTATCATGTATTGCAGAGCCTGACTTTCTTAGCTTCCCTGAGGTGCAGTTTCCTCATCTGTACAAATACTTTCCTTAATAATACCTACCTTACTTACAGGTGGTTGAGAAGACTAAATGACATGTGAAGCCCATAACACAGTGCCTGGCCATGGTGTGCCCTGAATATTTGTTTAGATCATTTTTATCATACAAAAATTTCTTGGCTCTATGGCTGCACATTGTAGATGCTCAAATGACTATATCACTACACATGTTATGGGATGGATTGTGCCCCCAAAGAATTCACACATCATTAAACTCCTAAGTCCCATTACTTCAGAATTCACTGTATTTGGAGAGAGAGTCTTTAGAGAGAGAGGTAATTAAAGTAAAATGAAATCTGTAAGGTGTGCCTTAATCCAGAGTGACTGACGTCCTTACGAGAAGAGGACATAGACTGTATATAGAGGAAAAACCATGAGAAAACACAGGGAGAAGAAGACATCATCTATATGCCAAAGAGAGAGCTCTCAGAAGAAACCAATGGATGTTGGATGTTTATCCTCTATAACTGCAATACAATTACTTTTGGTTGTTTAAAACACTCAGTCCTTGATACTTTGTAATGTCAGCTCTAGCAAAGGAATACAAGAGATACACATTGTACCTTTTTAACTGGTAGCTGGAGCGCTGCCTTATTCTGAAGACTACAAACTGCTTTTGTCCTATGTTCTCCAACTCAAAGTCCCAACTGAAAGTCCCAGATGCTGGGTCTACTGGGCTGACCATGGAGCTGGGAATTGCTCCTTTGACTCTTGGCTGCCATCGTGAAGTCATCCAAGAAAGCAAAACTTTTCTCTCTGAAGTGACTGGTGACTTGCTGAGCAGAGGGCATAGTCAACGAGAGAATGCATCATTATCATAGTCCATTCCGGTGGTACTTTCGGCTACGAGAGTCGGGAAGGGCACCTAGGAGTACACTCTTGGATGAAGAAATAGAAGGAAATTGCTGCGTCCGTGTGACCTCGGTGTTCTCAGTCCCAGGACAGTGGAGAAAGAGGAGACAGAAGAGAAAGAAGTGGTCCGAGGTGGGAGGAAGGAGGAGAGGTGTCCGATGTGAATCTCAAGACACTTTCCACCGACGAAAGTGCAGAGCTGTGTCCTGATCAGCGGAGTCTGGAATGGCGACCTTTCTCCGGCCACCGGGTGTTGGGAGACTCTGGGTGGATAGAGCGTAAGCCCCCCCCGGAGCCCCGCGGGAGAAGGCCTCCCGGGGCCACAAGGCTGTGCGGGCGGGCGCGCGCGCCTCCGACAAGTCCTCGGGGCTCTGCCCTCCTCGGGCGCGCGCCCGCGCCCTCCCCACCCCGCCTCTGCCCCACGCCGGGCTGGGTGGACCTGGCGTCCCGGGCCGCGCACGCCCCCTCCGTGAGCCGGGACCCCGGGCCGCGCGCGCCCCGCGCCCCGTGCCCCCTCCCCGCCCGGCGGGCGCGCGCGCTGGCTCCCGCTCCCGCTCCCGCTGGCAGCCGCGGCTGCGGCGGGGATTGTTTTTGTTGTCGCTGAGGCCGGAAGAGCCGCTGGAGCCGGGTCCCTGTCCCCGGGCCGGGCGCCGCCGCCGCCCCTTGCCCAGTGCCCGCGTCTCCGCGGCGCACCCCGAGCGCCAATATTCCGGAGATCAAGCGTTACGCGGCGGCGACGGCGGCGGCGGGGCCCGGAGCGGGAGGCGCCGGGGACCGGGGCGAGGCGGCCCCCGCCGCCGCCATGGAAGCGCTGGGACCGGGTGAGGAGCGCGCTCGAGCCGGGACCCGGACCGGACCTCGGGAAGCCTGGGCGGGCGGGACGGCTGGCCGCTCCGGGTGGCCCGGATCGGTTCGTGCGTACCTGGATTGGGCCGTCAGGCCTGGGGGAACGGGGCCGTGCCTCACTGCACAAGGCGGAGGGAGCTGACCCCGGCCTCGGGAGGCGGGCGGCGGGGGGACGGGTTCCGCGCCCCAGCCTGGAGAGATGAGCCAGTTCTCTAGGTCTAAGGAGGGGGAGGCCCAGGAAGGTGACCCACGCCCCTAGGTAGAAGGGAGAGCTGACCCAGCCTCAGGGAGGTGGTTTGTGCTCCAGGGTGGAGGCGAGGCCAGTCTGGGTCACAGAAGGAACGACTGTGCCAGGTACGCAGCGGGGGCCTGGCCCGGACCGGACCGGGAAGGACTCCACCACCAGGGATATTTTGGCTTGGGGCCGCACCCCTATTTTTCTTTGCCTTGGCAGACAGTCCAGAGCCGTCAGATAAGGAAGAAGAACTTCCCCTAAACACTTCTCCTTTGCCCTGAAGGCAAGGGGCAAAGTGCCCACCCTTTCTCAAAGGCCCTGAAGTCTCGAGGAATATGTATCTATGCCTGTGTCTACCTGTCATTCTGCGCAGCAGACCCGCAGTGGTCTGTCCTAGCGCCTCCGTGACAGGCGAGTTACCCACCGGCGACTCCAGCTCAAGCTTTAATGCCCTGAGTATCTTCTAATTGGGTTAGAAGTAGTTGTGAGGATCAAATGAAGGAGAAAGTGCTTTTGAAACTGTAATTCCTCGTTGTTATGAATGGCTTCTGGTTATCTCCCCAACTTTGCCCAAAGTAGAAGAACTATTCCAGGTTGTAACAAATGCCCTGCAGGTTGAAGTCTGGAGCTCCCACTTGGAATCCCAAGTTTCTAATGTAGGTCAGGGTTTAGGGGGTCTGTGTTAGAATTAACTTTAATATTATGCCTTATCTACATAGTTGACTTAGTTGTAGAGCATTTCGTTTTTTTAGTGCATAGAAAACTCAGTCTACCATATGAGTTTGAAAACTTTGAAGGTGTGTTTACCTAAAACTTGTTTACATGGCTGAATGATCCAACTCCACCTTTATTTGCTGCTTAGAGTATTTTTTAAAGGACTTCATAGTCAAATTTCATATGCCTCTGAAAAATAAATTGGTTTTGTCACATTAATATTATTTGATAAACCTCAATGTGAGTATTACACTGGGTTATTTCAGCTACATTCCCAGCTAAAAGCAGGATCTGGTCTTTAGGAATGTAACAGACTTCTGTTCAAATCCAATCTAGCAATTTAATAGTTGTATAACCTTGGGCAAATTATTTAATTCCTTTGAACTTTCATTTCCTCATCTATAAAATGAGGGTAGTAATAATTATGTCCTGCAAGATTGCTGTGAGAATGAAATAAGGTAATGTATGTGAGAAGTCTTGTAGATAGTAATGCATTGAAAATACTCAACAAATGTTTCTTCCCTCCCTCCCCTGTTAGTAGGTCATAATTGAATCAACTGTTGGCTTTATGAGCTGATATTGAAAGAGGCTTTGTAACTGTATACAAACTAAATTTCACGGAAAAGATCAATCTGGTGGTGTTAGGAACATCCCAGGGACTTTCTTTTTGTTTTTAGCTTTTGCGGGTTTGAGGGCTTATCAGTTCACCCAGGATTATGGAAAATTAATTCTCACTAACCACATTTACAAGACACTAATGAAGGAGCCAACACAGATCTTTTCTGTTGGTTGGAATATTTTCTTGCCTACTGTCTAGCAAACTCCATTTTTGGTGTCACAGTACCTTGGAAATCCAATTAATAACAAGAAGCTGCTTGTTGAGCATAGAATCAGAGCAAAGGGAGTTGTAGTCTTGTGGGATATTTCATCCAGGCCAAGAACCTGGAGAAGCTTTCTTGCTTCTTTGTTGAAGCACATAGATCTGTTGCACTGTTCCCTCCTCACTTGAATAATCACTGAAGCATGTTTAGTCTTGCTCTGCTCTCTCTCACCCAGTTTCAATTTCTAACAACAACTAGGAAGTTTTAGATTAGATTACCATTTATTTTGTTTATATTAATAGTAGGGCTTCCCTACTGCCTCAGTGGTAAAGAAACTGCCTGCAATGCAGGAGACCCATGTTCGATCCCTGGGTTGGGAAGGTCCCCTGGAGGATGAAATGGCAACCCACTCCAGGATTCTTTCCTGGAGAATCCCATGGACAGAGGAGCCTGGCGGGCTACAGTCCATGGGGTCACAAAAGAGTTGGACATGATGAGTAACTAACATTGTCATATTAATAGTGCATGCGTGCTCAGTTGTGTCCGACTCTGCAACACCATGGATTGTCCATAGAATTCTCTCGACAAAGATACTGAAATGGTTTGCCATTTCCTACTCCAGGGGATCTTCCCCACCCAGGGATTGAACCCAATGTGGAATTGAACCCACATTTCTTATGTCTCCTGCATTGACAGGTGGATTCTTTACCAGTGTGCTAACATTTATTTTTTACAGTGCTTTACAGTTTGGAAAGTGCTTTCTTAGCTGTTAGTTCATTTGATCCTCTGTGAGGTAGGTAAGGAAGGTATTATCCCCATTTTACAGATGAGGTTCAGAGAGCGTAAGTGACTATATCTGGGGCTCAAGGCTAAATGATAAGGATGAGTCTGGATCACCTGGCTTCTAGTCTAATGCCCTCCTCTTCTGTTAAGCTGACTTCATCCAGTCTGTGTTGAGTTACCTTTTTGGAAGATGTAATTCTCAGATTTTGTCACTAAGTTCTTGAGATGCTCCCAACATGAGGACCTTTGAGGAATAACTGTAACATTTATATACAAATGCAGTCATAATAGCTAACACATATCGAGTGCTTACCATTATGAGGCACTGTGTTAAGCCTTTTGGGCTTCCCGTGTGGCGCTCGGGGTAAAGAACCCGTCTGCCAACGCAGGAGCCTAAAGAGACGTGGGTTCCATCCCTGGGTTGAAGATCCCCTGGAGGAGGGCGTGACAACCCACTCCAGTATTCTTGCCTGGAGAATCCCATGGACAGAGGAACCTGGCAGGCTACAGTCCATGCAGCATGGCTGCTGCTGCTGCTAAGTCACTTCAGTCGTGTCTGACTCTGTGCGACTCCATAGATGGCAGCCCACCAGGCTCCCCCGTCCCTGGGATTCTCCAGGCAAGAACACTGGAGTGGGTTGCCATTCCCTTCTCCAATGCGTGAAAGTGAAAAGTGAACGTGAAGTCACTCAGTTGTGGCCGACCCTCAGCAACCCCATGGACTGCAGCCTACCAGGCTCCTCCATCCATGGGATTTTCCAGGCAAGAGTACTGGAGTGGGGTGTCATTGCCTTCTCTGGTGCAGCATGGCACATCAAGCCTTTTATGTACATCACCTCATGAGATCCTCACAATAGCCTTATGAGATAGGTGCTATTATTATCATAACTCTTCCATTTTATAGATAAGGAAACTGATTGGCTAAGAAACTGGCCCTAGGTCATGCAGTTAGGGAGTGGTAAAACCAAGGTTGAAACCCAGGCAGTTTGGTTCCAGACTTGATTTCTTCAGAAGTTGCTTGATAAATTCAAAGAAACCAGCTTTGGGGATGGAAAAGTTTAGAATATATTTTTCTAAATAAATCTTCTAAACTTATTAAAAGGAATGATCACTCACTTTCTAACTTTTCTCTCTTGCCATGGAAAAGAAACACACTATTTGCTTTTCTCCACTTCTTAATCCCTTTCCCTCATTTACTCTGCCTTCATTTGCTCTGTCTCTTTAAAGAGCATCAAGTACTTCTGAGAGGTATAAATGCCATAGGATTGTGAAATATACTGAAGAAGAAAAAGCCCTGAACTGGGAGTTAGGAGACCTAGATTCTAGTTGTGATTTAAAATCCAAGTCATATGTCCTTGGGCAAGTCATTTGATCCAGATTTTTGTTTGTAAATTTCTATCATAAAGCTGGATTTGTGATACAGTGACTGCTTAAATGTATCTTGGAATATGCAAGGCTGACTTACCTATATGATTTAGTTGGGTGAATTCAGTATACCTGTCCACCTCTGATGTTATTTATTATCTACTTCTTACATTGTTTATAAATGCTTTATCACACCCAGAGTAGATCCCCTTGTTCACTAGAAATGGAACTCAACTCCAAGAAATAGTTTTTAGTATAAATTATGTGCTTTTGTTTTAATGAAAAATAATCCTTTAATTTTAGACATGACTAGATTTATGTTTCGTTTCTATCTGAAACTGCTACAGAGATTATTAGTACTGTTCAGTTCAGCATTCATTGAATTCCTACAATGTGCTCATCATTGAATTAGGTTTTAAGATAACTTTGAATTGGAAGTCCATTTTTTCTAAAGGTTACAGTCTAGTGAAGGAAACAGTAATTTAACAAGTTGTTTCTAGATCCTTGTCCCACGTGTTCCCTATACAAAGGATCTTGGGGACACAGAAGATGCATCCTCTAGCCTAGGAGAGTCTGGAAAAGCTTTCCAAGGAGGTTGCACTTGACCAGAGTTTTGAAGGACGAGTATAATTCACAGAAAGAATGAACAGTGAATTTAATACATGAAAAGATTTTCAGTATTTTAGGAATTAGTGTGTGGTGATCCGTCAACACAAATTTCATTGAAGTGTTTGCTTTGATTTTCCTAAGTGATATTGGACCAGAACAGCTTCTTACTTCAAAGTGTTCTCTCCTTGGTGAATTGTCTTTGTTCCTGGTAAAATACCATTGCAACAAGAGAACCTGTTGTAACTTTCCTTTGTAAGTTCAGCTCACTTTGCTCAACACTTATTCATAGCAGAAAAAGTGTTTATTTTTTGGACCAGTGTCTATTTGACAATCTCATCAGAAAGGAATAAGGTTTTCTGTAGACAGATATTTCCCAGACTGTTTCCTTAAACCCTAATTTACTGACTATTAATAGATGTTTGATTTTAAAAACAGAGAAAGAGTTGTGTGTGTGTGCATGTGTGTGTGTTCTGGGGAAAAATAAGTCAGGTAAATGATAAATTAAACAAGCTTATTTATTACATGACTTGTTAGAGAATTTAATGTGATAATATATATATTGGAGTTTTAAGAAGGGAAGAGAATATGTAGGGTTTTTTTAGCTGATGGAAACCTTTCTTTTTTTTATAGAATATCTTGTAAACCACCAATAGAATAATTTGGAATGACTGCTCTATCTAGACCAGGGTTTCTCAGCCTCAGTACTATTCGATACTTTGGACTGAATACTTCTATATTTTGGGGGGCTGTCGTGTGCATTGCCAGTATCATCCCCCAATTCGTGACAACCAAGAAGGTCTCCATATATTTGGCAAATGTTTACTGGGGGACAAAAGCTCCCCCAAGTTGAGAACTGCTGGTCTAGACTGTCAGTTCCTTGAAGGCAGAGGTTCTATCTTTTTTTGAATCTACAGTACAGCTTAGACATGGAATAAATGAATAAATGTTTGTTGAAGAAATAAACTAAATCTTATGGTCAGGAAATACCAGATTGTCCAGATTTTTTAAATATCAGGTTATAAGGAAGAAAGTAGCCTCACTGGTATTGTTTCACTATCCAAATTAGCAATTAAATTGATAAAGATAGCTGCTGTTTAATCTCTGACAGTCTGTACAAAACTATAACAATCAAGCTAATTTGTGGAGGATTAATGGATCATCTCCAGCATGAACTGATGATGGCCTCCAGAGTTTAGAGATGATTTTATTTTAAAATGCATACAATTTTGTAAGCCTAGCTGTAGATCTACTGATACTGATAAAAGGTTTTAGACAGTAGAGTGCATCTGAGAGTTCATCATATTGTATCTACTATTGACATCCCCCTTATTCAAAATAATAGCAGCGTGGAAAAAATATTTAGAAATCTAGAGAATCTTAGGCCAAAAAGCTTTTGACATAACTTTTTATATCGGAGTATGTTCAGTGAAGTATAAGATCACAGTAATTGTAGCTGTTTTTGTTTTGTTTTGGCTGGGCTGCACAGCTTGTGGGAACTTAGTTCCCTGACCAGGGACTGAACCTGGGTCCTGGGCATTGTCAGTGCAGAGTCCTAACTGCTGGACTGCCAGGGGATTCCCAACTGTAGCTATCATCATCATCATGATGAAGGGAATATTATCCTTCACAAACAATAGTACATCAAATAATCTTTCAATCTCTTCAGGACCTCCAGCCAGCCTGTTTCAGCCACCTCGTCGTCCTGGCCTTGGAACTGTCGGAAAACCCATTCGACTGTTAGCCAACCATTTCCAGGTTCAGATTCCCAAAATAGATGTGTATCACTATGATGTGGATATTAAACCAGAAAAACGGCCTCGTAGAGTCAACAGGTAAGGATTAAAAAGAATAGACTTCTATATGTATTTAAATACACATAGTTTATTTATTATGAATCATCTTGTTCTCTAAACTCTTTTAACATGTAAGCTTTGTTTTTCTCTAAGACAGTGAGTTTCTTGATAGCAGATATGCTATCTCATACTTGGTTCTCCTTCATAGATGCTAGCAGAGTACTGGACATATCATCCTTCAGTCAGTAAATAATGAATGAAGAATTGTCCCTCTTTCACTGTCCAAAGGTAGCAGAAATTTATAAGAAGTAGATGAAACCATTGATATCCATGGAAAATAGAACTATCTGGAAATTCAAATTTTATTATTAAGTGTTGGCATTGGACATGAGAAAAATGTAAGTGTAAAGACAGAAGAATCATCTTGGGGTATTGAAGAAATTAAACTCAGAGAGAAGCTCTGTTTAATTCTAGCATTATCCAAGAGGGGTCTAGATAGGATGATTTAAGTATTGTGGTCTGTATAACAGGAATTTACCAAGGGTGAAGATATAGCCCTATAACAGATCTTATTCTAGTGTGCTGAGATCACTCACTTTCCTTGTCTCTGTTTCTTCACTGATACTCAGACAGTCATTAATATTATAGTTCTTGCCTTTTCAAGAATACTTTTACTGTCAAGTGAAATATTTTTTTGTGGCTTGATTTTTTTCTCATTGTAGATCAATTTTTTGGCTTTCTGGTATAGTTCAGTCTCATGTAAGCCTTTAATTGTTTGACTGTTGTATAACTGAAACCAACAGTAATAGAAGTGATAGTAATGGCTAATATTGATTCATTCAACATATAGTGCTCATTGTATGTCAGGCATTGTTCTGTGTCCTGGGAATATAACATGAAAAAACAGGCAACAGTTCCTACCCTCGAAGAACTTATGCTATAACGGGGGAAAAGTCCAAAAATAAATGAGTAAACAAATAAAACATATTATTGCTAGCTGATGATAACTTCTATGAAGAAAAATAAAACAAGGATGGAAGGTACAGGTTGAGGATGGGCCATTGATTTTATGTGTGTGTGTGTGTATAGATACATACATATGGTATATATGTATATTGTAAATATGTATCTCTTAAGACAGTAAAGAGGCTACCTGCAATGCGGGAGACCTGGGTTCAATCCCTGGGTCAGGAAGATCCCCTGGAGGTGGGCATGGCAACCCACTCCAGTATTCTTGCCTGGAGAATCCCCATGGACAGAGTAGCCTGGCGGGCTACAGTCCATGGGGTTGCAAAGAGTTGGACATGACTGAGCGAGTAAGCATGTATATGTGTTGCATATATATTATGTAAGATGTGTGCATGCATGCATGTGTGTATATATGTATGTGCATATTATATGTACATGTAATATACACACAATGTGTGTGTGTGTGTGTGTGTGTGTGTGTATGTTATAATAGTGTAGTTAGGGAAAGTCTCACTGAAAAGTGACATTTGAGGAGAAACCTAGAGGAGGTGAGGGATAGCTCCTTGAACAGAACCCCAGGCAGAGGTAGCAGCTTGCGTGGTGTATTCAAGGAATAGCAGATAAAGCCTGTATTGCTGGAGTAAGTGAGGGGGAGAGTGATAGAGAAACTCCTAAGGGCCTTATCAAGCAGAGTCTTGTAGGTCGTCCTAGGCCTTTAGCGCTTACTCTGATTAGATGGGTTTTGAGTAGACATTTGATATGACTAACTTAGATTTTGAATGGTGGATCGTTCTGGCTGCTGTGTTCCAGATGGAGCCTGGCAGTTAAGGCTGAAAAGCCAAGAAATCAATTAGGAAGCTCTTGTAATGATTCGAGTGAAAAGGGATGGTGACTTTAACCTGGGTTGTAAAAGAGATGGTGATAAGAAGTGGTCAGAGTCTACAAATATTTTAAAGGTGGTGTCAGCAACATCTGTTGATGGATTAAAGGTGAGGTATGAAAGAAATGAATCATGGCTAATTCCAGGGGTTTTGTCCTGAGCAGAGGGAAAGATGGAGTTGCCATGTATCGAAATGGAGAAAACTATGGGAGAGGCAACAGGGGTGGCAGGTCAGGGGAGCTGTAGTTTTTGAAATGCTATGATTGAGATGTCTGCTAGACATCCCAGTGGAGACCTCAAGCAGGAAGTTGAATAAATGAGGTTGGGGCCATCATCAGGGGCCAGGTTACAGGCTGGAGACAGACATTTGAGAGTCATCAGCATATTGATGGTAAAACCATGAGACTGGGTGAGATCATGTAGGAAGTGAGTGTGGTTAAAGAAAGTGAGACTCCAAGACTGAGTCTTGAGGTAACAGTGCTTGCAAACTGGGGAGATGAGGAGGAATCAGCAAAGGAGACTGGTGGCATGGAGAGAGGCCACTGGGATGAAAGAAAACCAGGGCAGAGTGAGGAGGCAAGGGAAGAACCTATTTTAAGCTGAAAGAATTGATCATCTAATGTTCAAGGAGCATTTAATTTTGCAATGTGGGGCTCACTGGGAACCTTGATAAGAGTAGTTTTGAAGGAGAAAAAGCCTCATGAAAGAAGATTGAAGAGAAAATGGAGAGAAGCAGTTAGAGACAACTTTGTCAAGAGACTGACGCAGTGGGAAGCAGAGAAATGTACTGCTCAGATGAGGAGGAAGGGTCAAATTTCAGTGTTTTTAAGATGAGAGAAATTATAGATATTTATATGCTTAAGAGAATAATTCAGTAGAGTGGAAAATTTTGATGATTCAAGAGAAATGAAGATTCCTGGAGTTATATCCTTGAGCACTGGTTAACAGCCATTTAGTCCTTTTGTTTTATTAAGAGAGTCCTTTAAAAAAAATGTTTGTGTTAGTTGCTCAGTTGTGTCCAACTCTTTTGCAACCCCATTGACTGTAGCCCGCCAGGCTCCTCTGTCCATGTAATTCTCCAGGCAAGAATACTGGAGAGGGTTGCCATCTCCTTTTCCAGGGGATCTTCCCTGGCCCAGGGATTGAGCCCAGGTCTCCCACATTGCAGGCAGATTACCCACTGAGCCACCAGGGAAGCCCCCTTTTTAAAAAATACTGATTTTTATTTATTTATTTGGCTGCACCGGGTCTTAACTGTGGCACGTGAGATCTTCGTTGTGGCATGCACACTCTTAGTTGTGCAAACTCTTAGTTGTGAACGTGGAATCTAGTTCCCTGACCATGGATTGAACCCAGGCCCCCTGCATTGGGAACGCTAAGTCTTAGCCACTGGATCACCAGGGAAGTCCCGCAGCCATATAGTCTCGTCCAAAACATCCATAAGATATTTGGTCCACGTCAAAAGGTCCCTGAAATTTGGTCCTATTCAAAACCTCTGTGAACATATTCAGCCCATGCCAGATTTTTGTTTTGGACAGAGCTGAATATGAAGGCCCTCTTGATGTGGACCAAATGTTTCACGGATGTTTTGGACCAAATGTCCTGCAAGGAGCAGGCTTATTGCATGACAAGCACTGTTCTTGTCTATGTGTACTTATTCACTTAATATGATGATTTTTGTGGTGGGCTTTATGATTATTGTAATCCTACAAATGAAGAAATAGATGTGAGAGAGCAAGTAACTTGTCCAAGGTCATACAACTCTGCCATTTAATCCTTGTGTGACCAGGGGCAAGTTACTTGCCATTCTGAATTCTTATTTTTTTCTCTTTGAGAAAAATTATTGCACTGCTTGTCTCACAGGTTGTTGTGAAGATTAAGTGAGAATAGAGGTGAAAATATGTTTTCTTACTGTAAAATTTTATGATTATATTTGAAGAATGTAAGATAAGAAATTACCCTCTCAGTCTGAAAATATACTATTCTTAAGTCAACTTTTTAAAATTGGGAATGTATGAAACTATATTTCTCCATCAGTTTTTTGCAATTGCATGACTTAGTTTGAAAAAATATGACTTTCCCACAGATTTCGTTTGTGGTAGTGTTAATGCCTTAGCCTTTTGTGTGTTGTTGTTTAGTTGCTAAGTCATGTCAGATTCTTAGTGACTGCACAGACTGTAGCCTAACAGGCTCCTCTGTCCATGGGATGTCCCAGGCAAGAATACTGGAGAGGGTTGCCATTTCCTTCTGGAGGGCATCTTCTCCATCCCAGTGATCTAACCTGTGTCTCTTGCATTGGCAGGTGGATTCTTTACTGCTAAGCCACTAGGGAAGCCCCAGTGCCTTAGCTAGTTGTGATTTATTTTGACTTTTAAGATACAATTCACACACATGGGCTCACTAATATTGGTGAGACATAGCACCTGATTTTTCATTGACTTTAGCATTCCAAAGTCTCACAGATTCACTTTTATCTATCTTAAACAGTAGATTCTAGTTTCCCCACGTCTGCATTAATCTTAGATCCTGCATACAGTGTGATCTGGTGTATATGACAAAACACTGTTCATGTTTGATTGAGAGAAAGGCTTTCATTCTAAAAAGAAAGAAACTACACTAGTAATGGAATGGGGATATTTTATGGGAGGAGGAAATTTTATGATGTTCCCTTCTTTATACTACTTGGAAGCAATTTGGCATATAATACGACATTAGAAGGACTAAAGCTGAAGCTTCACTACTTTTGGCTACCTAATGCGAAGAACCAACTCGTTGGAAAAGACCCTGATGCTTGGAAAGGTTGAAGGCAGGAGGAGAAGGGGACAACAGAGGATGAGATGGTTGGGTGGCATCACTGACCCAATGGACATGAGTCTGAGCAAGTTCCAAGAGATAGCAAAGGACAGGGAAGCCTAGTGGGCTGCAGTCATGGGGTCGAAAAGAGTCGGACATGACTGAGTGACTTCACTTTCACTTTTCACTTTCATGCCTTGGAGAAGGAAATGGCAACCCACTCCAGTGTTCTTGCCTGGAGAATCCCAGGGACGAGGGGAGCCTGGTGGACTGCTGCCTGTGGGGTCGCACAGTCAGACACGACTGAAGCAACTTAGCAGCAGCAGCATTAGTCAAAGGAGTTGCCTTAGTCTGTTGACTATGATGCATCTTAGATTTATTGATCCTCAGATGTCTGCCTACTCTTTTTTCCAAAACCAGTGTACTTGAATAAGGATGCATATTTGATAACAAATGTATTATCATTCAGTTATGAACATGCCAAATTTAGATACCTAAGATAGGTTACTCTTATAAGGTTCTATTTATCATAGGAGAGGATTTTCGAAAGCAAGAATTTGAGAAGGTGCTGCAAATTTTCTTCTTTCCTTTTATTCCTTCCTTTTGTGTTGTCATCCCATGACTGCTTTTGTTCACTTGCTTTTTTTTTTTTTTTAATTATTTGAATCTGTAACTTTAACTCTTGCTTTTTCCAAAGAATTTTGA
Source organism: Bos grunniens (assembly GCF_055505025.1). Taxonomy (NCBI): domain Eukaryota; kingdom Metazoa; phylum Chordata; class Mammalia; order Artiodactyla; family Bovidae; genus Bos; species Bos grunniens. The sequence goes on from NC_141167.1 coordinate 11,428,028, forward strand.
TCCTCATATTCCAGGCAGAACTGGCCTGGGTCATCTTTTTCTTTTTTTGTTCTGAGCCATTTTTAAACTCTTTATTGACTTTGTTACAGTATTGCTGGCATCTTAGCTCCCCAACCAGGAATCGAACCCATACCCTCTGGGTTGGGTTCTCCAGGAACCCAAGTCTCAAGACTTCTCCAGGAAGTCTTAACTGCTGGACCACCAGGGAGGTCCTCCAAGGAGTTTTGACCCGAATTTAGATAATTAAGGTATAGTGATAGTTTCCTGTTCACCACCATTTCTCAGAGCTAACCTCCACTGTCTCCATTACTGTTAAGGGAGGTAGTAGATACAATGGTGCGGCACTTCAAGATGCAGATATTTGGTGATCGGCAGCCTGGCTATGATGGCAAAAGAAACATGTACACAGCACATCCACTGCCAATTGGACGGGATAGGGTAAGTGTTAACAGCAAGAAATGTTTATTAGACCTAGGTCATTTAGTAGTAATTACATAGGACAAAGATGTTTCCCTTTCTAATGACAATTCAATTCTTAAAGCTGTTTCTCATGGTGATGATAGATTTGTTATTCTGTACATATTCTCTTGTTTTTTAATTAATCAATAATTGACTGTTAGAATTTAGGTTGATTATTTCCACAAACTGTGGGAAATTCTTAAAGAGATGGGAATACCAGACCACCTGACCTGCCTCCTGAGAAATCTGTATGCAGGTCAAGAAGCAACAGTTAGAACTGGACATAGAACAACAGACTGGTTCCAAATCAGGAAAGGAGTACGTCAAGGTTGTATATCGTCACCCTACTTATTTAACTTATATGCAGAGTATATCATGCAAAATGCCAGGCTGGATGAAGCACAAGCTGGAATCAAGATTGCCAGGAGAAATATCAATAACCTCAGATTTGCAGATGACACCACCCTTACGGCAGAAAACGAAGAACTAAAGAGCTTCTTGATGAAAGAGAAAGAGGAGAGTGAAAAAGTTGGCTTAAAACTCAACATGCATAAAACTAAGATCCTGGCATCTGGTCCCATCACTTAATGGCAAATAGATGGGGAAACAATGGAAACAATGCCAGACTTTGTTTTGGGGGGCTCCAAGATCACTGCAGATGGTGACTGCAGACATGAAATTAAAAGATGCTTACTCCTTGGAAGAAACATTATGACCAACCTAGACAGCATATTAAAAAGCAGAGATATTACTTTGCCGACAAAGGTCCGTCTAGTCAAAGCTATGGATTTTCCAGTAGTCATGTATGGATGTGAGAGTTGGACTATAAAGAAAGCTGAGCACTGAAGAATTGATGCTTTTGAACTGTGGTGTTGGAGAAGACTCTTGAGAGTCCCTTGGACTGCAAGGAGATCCAACCAGTCCATCCTAAAGGAGATCAGTCCTGAATATTCATTGGAAGGACTGATGTTGAAGCTGAAACTCCAATACTTTGGCCACCTGATGCGAAGAACCGACTCATTGGAAAAGACCCTGATGCTGGGAAAGATAGGTGGGAGGAGAAGGGGACGACAGAGGATGAGATGGTTGGATGGCATCACCGACTCGATGGACATGAGTTTGAATAAGCTCCGGGAGTTGCTGATGGACAAGGAAGCCTGGTGTGCTGCAGTCCATGGGGTTGCAAAGAGTCAGATAACAACTGAGATACTGAACTGAACTAATTTCATCTTTACATATGTTCCCACTTTCTCACAGTGTGAAAGTGCCACCTGAATCTGAACAGTAGAATTTTTATTACTTGTAAAATATTGTGTAACACTCACTTATGAAAATATTTATAATACCACAATAACTTTTTAAGACATTTGCTCTTAAAATTTAAAAGCAATACATAATTATATACTCGTTATAAACGTGTTCAGACAGTCTAGAAATGCTATGGTTTCCTGCTTCCCCACCTGCTCGCATCCTCAATCCCTTTTCATTTTCCGAGGAAACTACTATAATAGTCCGGTGTGTGTCCCTTCAGGTACTTTTATGTGCATTAGCTATTTACACATGCTTGCTGTTGTTGTTGTTTAGTCGCTAAGAGGTGTCTCACTCTTCTGCGACCCCATGGGCTGTAGCCCGCCAAGCTCCTCTGTCCGTGGGGTCTCCCAGCCAAGAATACTGGAGTAGGTTGCCATTTCCTTCTCCAGGGGATAGTCCTGGCCCAGGGATCAAACCTGTTTCCTGCATTGCAGGTTTTTTCCTGCATTCCCTGAGCCACCAGGGAAGCCCATTTCTGCATGTTTATATATATTATTATTTGTTTGCATATTGTTCTGTGATTTATTTTTTCATCTTTCACTTAACAATATATCTGGGAGATATTTCCATCTACCTTACTTAAAAAATTTTTTTTATTGCGGTTAAATAATATATAACATAAAATTTACTATTTTAACCATTCTTAAGTGTACAATTCTGGAGAAGGCAATGGCACCCCACTCCAGCACTCTTGCCTAGAAAATCCCATGGACGGTGGAGCCTGGTGGGCCGCAGTCCATGGGGTTGCTAAGAGTCAGACACAACTGAGCGACTTCACTTTCACTTTTCCCTTTCATGCATTGGAGAAGGAAATGGCAACCCACTCCAGTGTTCTTGTCTGGAGAATCCCAGGGACAGGGGAGCCTCATGGGCTGCCGTCTATGGGGTCGCACAGAGTCAGACACGACTGAAGTGACTACAATTCAGTGGCATTAAATATATTCATATTATTATGCAACCATGACCACTATCCATCTGTAGAACTTTTCATCATCCCAAACTGAAACTCTGTACCCATTAAACAGCAACTCCCTATTTCCTCCTCGCCTATGTCTGGTAACCACTGTTCTAGTCTTTATTAATTTTTTTCTAGGTACCTCATATAAGAGGAATCATACAATATTTGTCATTTTATGTCTGGCTATTTCACTTAGCATAATGTTTTTAAGGTTCATCTATGTTGTAGCATCTACTTTATTTTTAACTATTATATAATATTCAATATTAAATTATCCCCCTACTGATGGAGCATAGGTTGTTTCCAATGTTTAGCAATTACAGAAAGTGTTAGATATCCTTATAGGTATACTATATTGACTATTCCTGGGGTCTCTCAGCCTTTGTAAATGTGTCTGTATATGTATTTTTCCTTAGGTTGATATGGAAGTGACCCTTCCAGGTGAGGGTAAAGACCAAACCTTTAAAGTGTCTGTTCAGTGGGTATCAGTTGTGAGCCTTCAGTTACTTTTAGAAGCTTTGGCCGGGCACTTGAATGAAGTCCCAGATGACTCAGTTCAAGCACTTGATGTTATCACAAGACACCTTCCCTCCATGAGGTTAGTTTGAATTCTTTGCCACAAATGTCAGACTTTTGTTGGTAGGTTGCATTGGTGCCCATGACTTCTGCATAAGTCATAGTTCAAACTTGGTTTCAGTTTGCAAAGTTGAGAGTGAAATGAAAGATCCTTTCAAGTTTTTATTGTGAAACATGCAAATTCTTGTTTCTTCAGGTACACTCCAGTGGGTCGCTCCTTTTTCTCACCTCCTGAAGGTTACTACCACCCTCTGGGAGGGGGCAGGGAGGTTTGGTTTGGCTTTCATCAGTCCGTGAGACCTGCCATGTGGAATATGATGCTCAATATTGATGGTAGGATGGAACTCCGTTACCATTTATTCTTTGGGCTGGTTTTTTGGTCTTTTCCCTTTCCCTGAAGCTAAGTATCCTTCTCTGTTTTAGTATCTGCAACTGCTTTCTACCGGGCTCAGCCTATCATTGAGTTCATGTGTGAGGTTTTAGACATTCAGAACATCAATGAACAAACCAAACCTCTAACAGACTCCCAGCGTGTCAAGTTTACCAAAGAAATCAGAGGTAGGTATTTGCATCATTGTGGTCTTGGTCAGGCAGCTCAGTGTGGTCCAAGGAGCACTGTCTTACAGATGGAAGCCCAGACACCCCTGGGCTTAGTGTATTCATCTCTAAGGTAAAAATAATAATATGAATCTTGTAAGGTTGCTGTGAGAATTAAATGCAACTGGGTGTATAAACTTCTAGCACATGTCAGGCACTTAGTAACTGTTACTTTTAGTTACTTGAAAACCTCTATTTTAATAAAACGGAAGGACTGAAATGTCTCATGGGCGCCCACTCCTTCTGTGATCTTCCCCCAGTGTTCTCTGATTGGGGCAGAGATGGATACCCCTGGTGCTCGCCTGTGTGTGTGTGTGTGGGCATGTGTGTGTTTCCCCAGGTGTCTAACTTCACATGCTGTTCTTGCTCCCCTTCCCCCATCCCTCATCTCTCTGCATTCCCCTGTGTCTTCCTTCTATGCTCTGGGGTTCAGGGTGGCCCTCCTCCTGGCTTCCTGAAGAAGCCTAGAGAAGGATCAGGATGAGTGAGTCTCAGATTTCTCAGATTAATACAATAATACAAGTTTGTTTATCCTCAGAATTTCTTTGCTTCTTTACTTGTTAGCTATCTTCTCTCATTATGCCATAAGCTTCATTAGGGCTACCTCTAGGTCTAAGACTAAGTAAGCACTAAATCATTATTGATGCATGATATATATTTATTGAATGAAGTAATACATTTAAGTAGGATGCTAGTCTTCACTCATCTGGGTTCTAATTTTTTCTGCTTGGCTGAGGCTTTTTTGGCTATGCATGATGAAATTGTTCCCATATGTTTGCAAACTTTGTCTTGTACAATGTCATGCCTTCCTGAAGAAAACCTTCAAATCTTTTTTTTTTGTGGTCACTATGATTTTAATTACTACTGATGTTTTGATGTTTTTTTTAAATTCAGGTCTGAAAGTTGAGGTGACCCATTGTGGACAGATGAAACGAAAATATCGAGTGTGTAATGTGACGAGACGGCCAGCCAGTCATCAAACGTATGTTCAGTTCAGTTGCTCAGTCGTGTCCAACTCTTTTCGACCCCATGAATCGCAGCATGCTAGGCCTCCCTGTCCATCACCAACTCCCGGACTTCACTCAGACTCACGTCCATTGAGTCAGTGATGCCATCCAGCCATCTCATCCTCTGTCGTCCCCTTCTCCTCCTGCCCCCAATCCCTCCCAGCATCAGAGTCTTTTCCAATGAGTCAACTCCTCACATGAGGTGGCCAAAGTACTGGAGTTTCAGCTTCAGCATCATTCCTTCCAAAGAAATCCCAGGGCTGATCTCCTTCAGAATGGACTGGTTGGATCTCCTTGCAGTCCAAGGGACTCTCAAGAGTCTTCTCCAACACCACAGTTCAAAAGCATCAATTCTTTGGTGCTCAGCCTTCTTCACAGTCCAATTCTCACATCCATACATGACCACAGGAAAAACCATAGCCTTGACTAGACGGACCTTAGTTGGCAAAGTAATGTCTCTTCTTTTGAATATGGTATAGGTTGGTCATAACTTTCCTCCCAAGGAGTAAGTGTCTTTTAATTTCATGGCTGCAGTCACCATCTGCAGTGATTTTGGAGCCCAAAAAATAAAGTCTGACACTGTTTCCACTGTTTCCCCATCTATTTCCTATGAAGTGATGGGACCAGATGCTATGTTAACCACATCTAAAATTGTACCATTACATTTTTTGTATCGAAGGAAGCTACTATAATAATTTGAGAAATTGGTATCCCATTTTAGCGCTAGTGGTAAAGAACCCACCTGCCAATGCAGGAGACACAAGAGTCATGGGTTCGATCCCTGGGCCAGGAAGATCCCCTGAATGAGGGCATGGCAGCCCACTCCAGAAGAATTCCATGGATAGAGGAGCCTGGAAGGCTACAATCCAAAGGGTCACAAAGAGTCAGACACAACTGAAATGACTTAGCAAGCACACACACATTATAATTAAAAAACTCACCCAGATCTTCATTTTAAATACCAAAGCTTTTAAAGAGCTTTTAAATGTTTTTGATAGAAATACTAATAAAATGTTTTCCTTGCCTTTAAAGTATGCTGAACATAGATCAACTTTCATATAATGATGCAGAGTCATCATTATAAACATCATTTATTCTAGTGTTGTAATTCTCAATGCATGGCCCAAAAGGATCTATTAAGAACTGTATGTCATAAAAGCTGTCATGGGAAGATATATATTGCTTTGAGTTTTATGTGGATTTTTCTCCCCCCTTTTGTAGCTAACTGTCATTTCTTCCAGCTGTCAGTGTGTATGGCATGCCTCCAGCAGCAGATTCATTTATCCTTCCTCAATTTCATTTTTCTAATCACCTAACTTCTAATCCACTGTGAAATGTGCCTAATGAGAAAATATATATGAAAGTGCTTTTAAAATTACCATATATGTAAGTTTTATTCTTGTAATCAAGATCATTAAACTCATGTCTGGCATAAATATAAATATTGGCTTTTCTAAGAGCATGAACTTAACTATATTAACTTTATATTATTTTACATACTTACTAAGAAGACTTTTTCAAACAAGTGTAATCAAAATCACCTACATGACTTTGCTCTAGATAACTGAAATTTTAGAGTGGCCTCTGGATAAATGTAGTATATCAATTCAGTCTGATTTGAATACATTCTTCAATATGAATTCATGTACACATCACATGATTTCTTGAGTTATAAAGTGATATTCTATTTATTTTTCGTGTTATACCATTGAATATATTCTCTAGGGAAAATAAAAGTCAATATAGCATTTGTTATAGTGACAGATTATAGCATTTTTTTTTTTTCTTTTTACATCCTGTCTTTTTTCATTATTTAATTACTGCATGTTACCCTATAAGAATGGGCTTCCCTGGTGGCTCAGAGGTAAAGAATCTGGTTGCAATACAGGAGACCTGGGTTTGATCCCTGGATTGGGAAGATCCCCTGGAGGAGGGTTTGCCACCCACTCCAGTATTCTTGCCTGGAGAATTTCATGGACAGAGCAGCCTGACGGGCTGCAGTCCATGTGGTCGCAAAGAGTCAGACACAACTGAGTGACTAAGCACAGCACAGCACTCCTGATAAGAATAATTAAACTTATAGAACTATATAATTTTTGCTTAAAAATTAAAAGCACATAGATTTAAATATCACATAGATGATCCTCACTGCATTATTACTTCATGGGACATTAACAGTTAAAAAACAAGATTAAAGGTATTATTGTGCCAAGTTGTTTGAGATAATTTGTCTCCTGGAAGAGCCAAATAAGGAGTCTCTTAAATCACATTCTCCAGTTTGTATCAAGTATCTTGACATGGTCTCAAGTTCATGTATTTGGTTTTGTGGCCTCCAAATCCACATATATTTGTCCTGGTTTGGGGATCTAAAAATGTGACCCCAGTAACTATGCTGCACTCATTTTACCAGAAGTTCTCTTAGCAATTAAAACTCATATGTGGATGGTCCAGGACCTTATTTGCATTTACTCATCTCTAAGAGGATGAGTCAATGGCACCCCACTCCAGAACTCTTGCCTGGAAAATCCCATGGACGGAGGAGCCTGGTAGGCTGCAGTCCATGGGGTCGCTAAGAGTCAGACACGACTGAGGGACTTCACTTTGACTTTTCCCTTTCATGCATTGGAGGAGGAAATGGCAACCCACTCCAGTGTTCTTGCCTGGGGAATCCCATGGACAGAGGAGCCTGGTGGGCTGCCTTCTATGGGGTCACACAGAGTCGGACACGACTGAAACAACTTAGCAGCAGCAGCAGCAGCAGCAGCAGCATCTGTAAGAAGTCAGCAAGAGGGACTTGCTGGTGGTCCAGTGGTTAAGACTCCATGCTCCCAATGCAGGGGGCCCAGGTTTGATCCCTGGTCAGGGAATTGCATGCTGCAACTAAGACCAGTGCAGCAAAAAAAAAAAAAAAAGCCAGCAAGAGATTGTATTTATATTGATAAGTGTTAACGGACCTTTAGTGAATCTGTATTTTCTGGTTCTGCAGCTTCTTCTTAATATAAGTTCTTTTTCCATTTTAATTAAATTTTTTTCTCATCCTAGCTTCAACAAACATGGAAAATTCCAACACAATCGCTGTCTTGATTAAATACTAAGATGGCTTAAGTGAAAATGGCTAAATAAAGATTGACCTTTGTTTTTTAAGTGATTGGTCAAGGTAGAAAATGTTAGTAGGCTTTTGTTTGCTTGCTTGTTTAAAAAAAAAAAAAGAGCATGAAGAAATTTCTAAAAAGATATTCTCTCTTATAGTTTTCCCTTACAGTTAGAAAATGGTCAAGCTATGGAATGTACAGTAGCTCAATATTTTAAGCAAAAGTACAATCTGCAGCTGAAATACCCCCATCTTCCCTGTCTCCAAGTGGGACAAGAACAAAAGCATACATACTTGCCACTTGAGGTAAGCTAAACTAAATTTTCTTTTCCAGTCTGCCAATCTCTTGAATGTGTGCTTGTGTGTTTTAAAGTCATGTTCTAAACTAGTGATAGAATATAGTATTAATCTCTGAAGTATTTTGGATGGGTAACTTCACCTTATAGCAGAATTTTCATTTGTTTGGAAATGGAAGATGTAAGCTGCACTTCAGCAAATATTAAGATACAGAAGCCCAAGACACAAACTAATTTCTCTTTGCCTCTTGATAGGTTTGTAATATAGTGGCAGGACAGCGATGTATAAAGAAGCTCACAGACAATCAGACTTCCACGATGATCAAGGCCACAGCAAGATCTGCTCCTGACCGACAGGAAGAAATCAGTAGACTGGTCAGTAAGGCATGGTCTTTAAGATACGCTAGCTTTCAGATTACAAAAAGAAACAATAGAAAATGCCGGATGGGACACAGTTACTCTTTGGTTTTATATATGCAGGCTTTCCTGTTCTTTAGGTGAAGAGTAACAGCACGGTGGGTGGACCTGACCCATACCTTAAAGAATTTGGTGTTGTTGTCCACAACGACATGACAGAGCTCACAGGCAGGGTTCTTCCAGCACCAATGCTGCAGTACGGGGGCCGGGTAAGCCTTTGTTTTGTTCAGCAAGTTTCTTCTAGCAATACCACACTGAATTGACCCATTGCTTTGCTCATTGCTGCTTTTTGTCTTTTGACTAATATCAAATAGAGTTCTATGTATCCTCTCATCAACTTTAAAATGGACTTAGATTGTAATGTCTTTTCTCTTTTGTTTGTTTGTTTTAAAGAATAAAACTGTAGCCACACCCAACCAGGGTGTCTGGGACATGCGAGGAAAGCAGTTTTATGCTGGCATTGAAATTAAAGTTTGGGCAGTTGCTTGTTTTGCGCCTCAGAAACAATGTAGGGAAGATTTACTAAAGTGAGTATCTTCATATTTTCAGCTTAGTAATATCCCTTGCAGATATGAAAATACCATCTTTATGTGAACGTGCTGTGTACACTGGCACTGAATCCCTGACTCCTATAGTGACACCATCTGGCTATAGGAAAAAGACATTGTTCTTATAATGAATTGCAAACTTGGGAATTACCTTGAGAATCTGACTCAGCTTCCTACATTTAGAGCAGAAATCTGTGACTAACAAGGTTGAAGTGGTGCTGATTGGCAATTTCTTGAGTTCTTAGTGAAGCTTCCTTTGGGGTTAATTGTATCTTTCCAGCTAAGATAAAAACTAGTTCATTTTTAATCATTGTAATTAACTAGGGAGCTTGTCTTACTGCAAGGTCACTGATTCAGATCTTTGGTTCACATCTTACAGATGCAGTTATCTATATAAAGGAAGTTAGTGACAAGGGTGGAAAACTTACCACAGGAAAAGTGAACTAGGGTGAAAGAAAGGAATCCTACAAAATGTTGGCAAATGCACAAAAGAAATTATCCTGAAAACTTTATTACATAGACTGGAGTAACTTCTCAAATCTAAAATTTAAAACTTGACTGTGAATTTTGCTTTTTCTTAAAATGATGTTTTCTTTGGCATTGTTACGGAATCAAATCTGTTATGAGTTTGAATATAATCCTAAATATGGTGATTTTGTGACAGAGTGTTTCAGTGTTCTCAATTGAACACAAGTTTACCCAGCTATTCTTGTACCTGGCTTGCCAAAATACACGTTACCTGAAATTTTGACCTTGCTTTTATCTTCGGTCCTGAATCACTGACTTGAATGTTTAAAGAAATTCTTTGAACAGAAATGCTATTCTAGGCCCTGAGGCCCAGCTGAGGCATAATTTTTTTAAAATTCCAAATGATAATCTGATAGTTTAGTAATACAGAATCTTCTGCATTATAATTGCAGTGATAGAACTTCTAGGCTGTTTTTGGCAACCATTTAAAGATGGGCTTTTTTTGTTTGTTTGTTAATAATTTTGGCTAAAAATTTACAGAACTGAAAGAAATATCTTAGAGGGAGCTAAATGCTAAGAATGTGCCCTGAAATGAAAGCACTGTGCCACCGGTTGTATTTTAACAGGAGTTTCACGGACCAGCTCCGTAAAATCTCTAAGGATGCAGGAATGCCCATCCAGGGTCAGCCATGTTTTTGCAAGTACGCACAAGGTGCCGATAGCGTGGAGCCCATGTTTAAACACCTGAAAATGACGTATGTGGGCCTACAACTTATAGTGGTTATCTTGCCTGGGAAGACGCCAGTATATGGTATGGACCCCTTTAATGTTGAATGAGGGATGATTTCAAGTAATTGGTGTAGCATTCAGGATAAACTAGGCTATGCTGCAGTCTAAAACAACCCCAAACTCTCAGTGGCTCAAAACAACAAAGGTTTTTTTTTGCTCTTGCTGTGTGTCCATTGAAGGTAAATTACAGCCTCTGCTCCATATCATCATATCATTTTCACTCTGGAACCCAGTCTCTGTTTGGAATGTTGCTGGCCCCAAGGCAGAGAGAAAAGAACTCTGGAGATCTGCCTTTTTTTTTTTTTTTTTTTAACACAGAAAGCCTGGGGAGGTTTTTATTTATTTTGTGTTTTTTTTTGTGGGGGAGTTGTTTTGGCTACACCCCGAGGCATTTGTGGTCTTTGTTCGACCAGGGTTCAGACTCACGCTCCCTGCATTGGAAGCGAGGAGTCAACCATCCAACCAACAGAGAAGTCTCTGGAGGGTTCTTAACTTCTGCAGTTTCTTGGCCACAGCCAACTATATGGCCCACCCGACCTGGGATAGGGGGCAGAAAATGCAGTGGGAATGAGGGCAGTACAAGTCTACCATAGCCCCCAAAGTAGGGAGAACTAGAATGTCTGGTGAGAAGCACTTAGGAGTATCAGGATGGGGGAGCCTACCACTTCCAGAACAGGAACTGCTTAGTTTGTATCTCTTATAAGAGGAATGATACAAATTTCTTTTGGCTATTATCTAAGCAAAGGCTTTGGAGACTACATAGACCAGCGATTTGAACTTTATAAAATGTCTTCAGCTCTCTGTATATTTGTATCTTTTGTTAGCTTCTCTTTTTCTGTCCTGTTTAGAGCAGGGAGGGGGGTGGAGGAAGGAAAAGAATCCCTTAAAATTCAAACGGCTGGTGTGTGTACTAAGGAGGGGGAGCTGGAGAGATTAATTTCTTCGCCCAGACCAGTCCTGTGAGAAAAGGAACCTCAACAGACTTTTGAGAGAGTGGTGGCAGGCAGCATGGTGGAACAGAGGAAGTGGGCCGGCTTCCAGGCCTGCAGGAGAGAAGGGAAGGGAGAGGACCTATCCAAAAAAAAGAATTGCCCTCGGGGTTTAGCAGATAAAAGGACCACATGTGAAAAGCTGGTAGCACAATGTACAATATATGGTAGGCACTCGGTGGAAGTTAATATGTAGGAGTTTCCCTCTTTACTTCTAGGATTTTGGAGAATATAGCAACATTTACAATGAATTAATAAACTTATTTTTATAGCGGAGGTAAAGCGTGTTGGAGACACACTCCTAGGAATGGCTACACAATGTGTCCAGGTAAAAAATGTAGTGAAGACCTCACCTCAAACCCTTTCCAACCTTTGCCTGAAGATAAACGCAAAGCTTGGAGGAATTAACAACGTGCTTGTACCTCATCAAAGGTAAGATTCTGAACTCTGTGTTTTCCATTTGTTTTTTAAAATCTAACTTACATGATTTACACTAAAACAGATCTCAAATATACCCCTTGGTTACTTTTTCTGATGCACAAACGCACTCATGTAACCACCACCCAGGTTAAACATAGAACATGTCCAGCTCTTCATCAGGCTTCCTTGTGGCCCCTCTCAGTAGATAACCCCTGACAGTACCACTAGACTTCCCTGATGGCTCACAGGAGCCTGGCGGGCCTGGCCCGACATGTGTGTGTGTGTATACACAATAAGTAAAATAAATGTAAATTACGTGGTCAAAGTGATAAACACTATGGAGAAACACAGAATAGGGACGGAGACGAGCTTTGTTCTGTTCCTTAAGTCTCGCGTCTTGGGGTTTGGTCCTGGTTTCATGTGCATCCTGCAGTTCAGCATCCACTGTAGAAATCCCAGGATTCTAAGAGAGACTGTTCTGGGAAAGTTTTTCCTTTGGTGGTGGTTTAGTCGCCAGGTTGTGTCTGACTCTTGCAACCCCGTGGACTGTAGCCTGCCAGTCTCCTCTGCCCAGGGGATTCTCCAGGCAAGAATACTGGAGTGGGTTGCCATTTCCTTCTCCAGGGGATCTTCCCAACCAGGAATCGAACCTGGATGTCCTGCATTGCAGGCAAATTCATTACTGACTGAGCTATGAGGGAAACCCAAGTTTCCCCTTTACACATAGAGATTTTGTTAAATTTGAGTTAGGTTCTTTTCTTGACTCTTTCCTTCCTGCTATTGCAGAAGAACCATGTTGGGCTTCCCTGGTGGCTCAGCTGGTAAAGAATCCACCTGCAATGTGGGAGACCTGGGTTCTATCCCTGGGTTGGGAAGATCCCCTGGAGAAGGGAATGGCTACCCACTCCAGTATTCTGACCTGGAGAATTCCATGGACTATCCATGGGGTCGCAAAGAGTTGGACATGACTGAGCAACTTCCACTTTCACTTGACTCTTTCCTTCCTGCTATTGCAGGAGAACCATGTTGGCTTCTTTAGTCAATTCAGATTCATGATACTGGGTGGTAGGCACTCAGTGGGCTTTAGAAGTCTCTCCCAGTGGGCACACCTTTATTCTCTCTTGCAAGATTGTGTCTGTGATTGTATCTGGTGAGCTTGCTAAATGAAAGCATTTTCATCCATATGTCTGAGTGGCAATGTCTCCTTAAATCTGATCAGGCCCTCAGTGTTCCAGCAACCTGTCATCTTCCTGGGAGCAGATGTCACACACCCCCCAGCAGGCGATGGGAAGAAGCCATCCATCGCGGCTGTGGTTGGCAGTATGGATGGCCACCCCAGCCGGTACTGTGCCACCGTTCGCGTGCAGACCTCCCGCCAGGAGATCTCCCAGGAGCTCCTCTATAGTCAGGAGGTAATCCAGGATCTTACCAACATGGTTCGAGAGCTGCTGATCCAGTTCTACAAATCCACACGCTTCAAACCCACTCGGATCATCTATTACCGTGGAGGCGTATCTGAGGGACAGATGAAACAGGTAATCTCATTATTCTATAGCTTCCCTCTGGGGCATCTACATTTTTTTTTTCTTTTTTGGTCACACCATGTGGCATCTGGGATCTTAGTTCCCTGACCAGGGATGAAACCCATGCCCTCTGCATTGGAAGCATGGAGTCTGAACCACTGGGCCACCAGGAAAGTTCCCTCTGGGGCTTCTCAGTGTCTAATGGAACTTCCTCCAATCTACCACTCTGGGTAAATCAGATCTGAGAGATACCTAAGAGATAGGCAAGTTCTCAATTAAACGTCATTCCATTTCTAACTCCTAGGTAGCTTGGCCAGAACTAATAGCAATTCGAAAGGCATGTATTAGCTTGGAAGAAGATTACCGGCCAGGAATAACCTATATTGTGGTGCAGAAAAGACATCACACACGACTCTTCTGTGCAGATAAAACAGAAAGGGTAAGAACACATAGGATAAGCTTTATTATCTGATGCAAGTGAATGTGGTTTTGAGCAGGCATACATACAATTTTTTTCTAAAAGCAGAAGTGCCTAATAATAATTTAGTAAACATACTAACTCCAGTTGAGCTTAGATGAGCAATTCTGAACGATATAGGTTTCAAGACTGAATATTTCTGTTACGTGACAGCAATACTGGTTTCTAGAGTTTTTAGAGGGGGAAATAAAAAGCTTGCCAGGTACACTATGGTGATATAGACAAGCTCCAAAGAGAGGGGTTATTTATTTGGACTTTATTGCCATTTGCTACTTTTTGTTATCAATGTCTAAGGCATGGGTCTAGGGTATAAAGAAGCATTTCTTTTCCAAATAATTTTATATCAGTGCAGAGGATTTTTAGGGTATGCACTTTGAATACTTATGATGTCATACTTACTAATCATGGGCAAGTTAAGTTCTCTAAGCTTAATGGTTCTAACTATAAAGTGTGGTAAACAAAATACCTAGCTTCCATGGTTGTTAAGGGTTAAATTAGTAAATGAATGTTAATTTTGGATACAATTGCCAGCATTTGATTAAAAAAAACATTTTGTGTAACCTATTTATAATCTGATATTAAGGTACAAGCTAGGTAAATTATAGGCACATAGTGTTGAATGACTTTAATTCTATGGTCTTTTCTGTGACATTACTTTATCTTTTTCAGGTCCCCTCTGACTGGCTCCCAGAGAGACCGGTTCTGTCCATTGCCCAATCTTGTGGTCTTGTGGGTGACCCTCACTGTTTTCTAGTGCTTGCTTAGTTTTTGTCTCTGATCCAAAACTGAGCTGTTTCTTCTCATTTTCTGAATCATTAGAGAACTAAGGTTTTATGCTTGGGCCATAGGTTCATCAATCAGCACAGATTCAAAATACTGTCTTCCAAATTGCCCAGACTCTGACTTGGTAGTACTTCTTAGATTCTGCTAATTCACCTTCTCTGAACTCTTGCCTGAGCTCTAGGCACAAAGTATCCTACCATCCCCTCCTTAGGAGGGAATGCATAGTCACTCTCCATTCCTCTGTCAACTTGCTATTCCTGCAACTTAAGACCTGGATTATGTTTCTAAAATCCCGATCTCATAGCTTTATTTTTGACTATCTGGTGTTACTCCTGACCTTTGAAGATTGACAGTCCCAATCCTTGGTCCACTTTACACCCCTAACACTTACCAACATCTTCAGTTCTCTAAATATGCCTCTTGCCAGTCCCCAACTCTGAATTAATGCACTTGCCTGTTTCCTTTGCTTCTACTCTTAGGCTGGTTGAAGTTGCTGAGGAAAAAAGTCATTTATTCAGTAATGAACCATGTTACAAGTTCTTGATAGCAAATCTCAGCCAGGCCTTTGATGCCGCAATTTTTTTTTTTCGTTTTTCCTATTCTCCGTAGCATCTGTTCCAATCCTTTATACTCTTCTCAAGTCCCCAACCCTAACCATGACACCTTCATTGCCAACAACTTACATTGCCAGCAATAGAGCAACCTTCTGTTTCCTCCAGAAAACAAAATTGTGAAGGCATGAATTTTCTCAGCTTCCTCTCCTCTGCTTTCAAATTTAGCTAAATCTTGTGTTTTCTTACCCTGTTCCTTGAATCTTGGACGCTAACCGCTCCCACTTACGCTTCCCCACTCCAGCCTGTGCTTTTGGTTTTAATCCTTTCTGCCTTCTCCAGAGCCTCACTTCATTAATTATCCATTATTTTTCAGAATTTCAATTTTCCCCATTCCATTGGCTCCTTCTCCTCATCCTCTAAAGTTTCTTAACTTTTCCTCAGGCTTCTCTAAAACTTCCCTTCTCTCTCAGTCTACCTGCCATTTTTTTCCTTTCGGCTCTTTAATGACCAAACTTATAAGAAGAAAAGACTTGACTTTCTTTCTGTACCTTCTCACGTAATATTTCAGTTCTCTGTTGCCTGACTTTGACTTCTTTGACTCCACCAAGGTTGTCTCTCAATGACTTGCTCATTTTGAATCCAGTGACAGCTTGTCGAATTCCCACACTGACCTCTTTGCAGCACTTACGGATGGTTGCCTTCTTTGGACTTAGCAATGTGATTTTTCAGGTTCACTACCCACCTCTATAATTAGGCTTTCTTTGACTCTTCTTCTTCCTCTCTCCATTAAACACTAATGCTTCCTGGAATTTCATATCTCTCTCTTCTGAATTTCAACTGTCTTTAGTCTCACCTACTTTTCTGGCTTCACTGATTTGCTTATTGATTACCAAGTCTGTATTTCCAGCCCCAGATTTTCTGTGCAGCTCCTGATCTGTACTTCTAATTGTCTGTCGGTTTACTTAGATGCTCTGTAGGCATTGTGTCAGTCAAAATAGGCGAGGCTGTGCTGTGGTGACAAAAGACTCCAAAGTCTCAGTGGCTTACAAAGATTTATTTCTTGCTCACATTACACATTCATTGTGGCCCTCCTGAAGCTGTGACCTCGCTGTGCTCCTTTTGGAACCTAGGATGATGGAGAAGCATCTGTCTGGAACTTGGCCAGTCATTGTAGCAGAGGAGAAAAAAGATACATGTCAAGCCATATTCTGGCTCTTAAAGCTTCTGCCTAGAAGTGGCGCATCTCAGACCACATTTTATCAGTCAAAGGAAGTTACGTGGCCACTTGTGAGTTAATTGGGTAGGGATGTATAATGTACCCCCACCTCCTAGCCCCCCCCACCCCCACCAGAGGGTCTCTAGAATATTTGGCCCCAGTGATCCAATCTACCACAGGCGTTTCAAGCAAAACACATATAAACCCTTTCCTGATTGTTTTAGGATAATCCAAAACAATAGGATTCTCCTCATCCAAAAGGTATTCCTCCCCTGATTCTCTGTTCTTCTGTTGCTTGGTATCACTGTGTTAGTTAGCCAAGCTAGACAATTCTTAAGAGTTGTCTTTAAATTCTTCTCCTCTATTCCCCTCCTCCCTTCCTGTGTTCAGTTGGTCAAACAGTCTTCTGTGCTCTGTCCTGAAATCTCTTGTCTCAGCTCTTCTCTTGTGTGTCCCATCTGCCCTAGGCAGAACTCGTTAGGATTGCAGAAGACTCATAGAGGTCTCCTTTTTTCCATTCCTCTTTCACAGATGCATCCTCCACCTGCTGTCAGGGCTAGGTTTTTAAAATACAGATCTTATCCTGCCACTCCACTGCTCAAAAGTCTTTGTGTTTTCCCCCATTGCCTATGCTTGAGGGTACGAAATGCTTTCTTATGGTGTTCAGTGTCTTCCCGAGGTAGCCAAAGCATAATATTTCAGTTTGCTTTTTCAACATGTACTCATACACCTTCTATTACTGATGTGATTATTTCCATTTCCTATGTATATTGTATATTTTTATCCCTGGAATGACCACATCCATCCCACCTTTTTCCCCCCTCGTTTTTATAATAAGATATAATGTAGACACAGTAAAATTCACCATTTTTATTGTGCTGTTGTACAAGTTTTGACAAATGCATATAGTTGTGTAACTACACCCTAATATGAAAATGATTCCATCGTACACACTTGTCTTGTGCCGTTTGTAGTTAACCTTTTCCCTCACCTATAGCTGCTGACAACCACTGATATATATTCTGTCCCTCGAGTTTTGTCTTTCTCAGGACATCATATGAAAAGAAGTCATAGCCTTTGGTCTGGCTTCTTTTACTTAGCATGGTGCATTTGAGATTCAACCAAGTTTTTATATGTATCAGTAGCTTGTTCCTTTTTATTGGTGGGTAGTAATTTGTGATACAGATGAATCACAGTTTGTTCATCCATTCCTGACTTTAAAGGATATTGGAATGTCTTCATTTCTATTCCGTCCCCTCTCCATTCAACCTCTATGTATTCTATAAGGCAGGGGTCCCCAACCCATGGACCACAGACCAGTACCAGTCCAAGGCCTGTTAGAAACTGGGCTGTATAGTAGATGAGCAGTGGGCAAGCAAGTGAAGCTCCATCAGCCACTCCCCATCACTCCCCATTGCTCACACAACTGCATGAACTGTCTTCCTCCTCCCCCTAGTCTGTGGAAAAATTGTCTTCCACGAAACTACCTGGGCTCCAGAAAGGTTGGGGATCACTGCTATAAAGCATGGCTCAACTGTTTCCTCTTACCAACTTTTCTCACTGCCTTCCGTAAGGCCCTTACTACATTGCGTTGCTGTCCGTTGCATATGACTGTGATGAAGAGTAGGAGGGCAGGGTTATTAGTTCTCTCTGTGCCTCTGTCTTCATCCCCAGCATCTGCTGCAGAGCCTTGCACATGGTGCTCAAGCAATAATTATTAAAATGAACATGACGGGACCCTTTTCCCCCAGAGCAGCACCTCTTTAGGTTCTCATCTGTAGATTCCAAGAGATTTTTAAAAAGGGGATTCTATGGTCAAATAAGTTCAGGAAGTGCTGTATACTCCTTCTCCCTCTTGAAGGTTATGCATGACTAGATAAAGATTCTGAGAAGTCATGCAATAGAAAGGCCTTTTAACTTTGGTTTAAACCAGTGTCCCTCAAATTTATTTGACCATAAAACACCTAAATACATCCTGCAGAACTAACATTCCTAAAGCATACAGTTTGGGGAAGGATACTAGAATGATTACAACTCAGTTACATTTCCTCTTGTCTAGATAGGTACCCAAGGTCACATATGAATTTGATGGAATGAGACTTTTCTATACTCATGTATTTTATTATATGAATAGCATATGATACTCAACTGAAGTGAACGATAGTTAAAATGGAGTCAAATAAATTCCCATCAAATTTGTGCCAACATGCTAAATATACTTCCTATATGGAATCTTTCTGTACAGCAGAAGTGGTTGGAAATTGACCAAATAGCAAGATTTTTCTTATTTCTGCTTTTCTGGAAGTTTGATTTTAGAGTTTGATTATAGAAGAACTTGAGAATTTTTAAAATGTAAGCAATCATCACCTAATTTTGTGGATGGTTAGATTGAGGCCAAAAGATACTATGCTTGGTTCAATGCATGTAGTTGCAAGGAAGGGCTTAGAACTGAAACTTTGGTTTTCCTAATTCTCATTTCAGTACACTCCTCCTGATAATGCATGTGCCAGTGAATTCTTTTATTGATCCTGTACAAGCATTAGTTTTGTTGAACCTGGTGAACCAGTTCGAAGATTCCTTCATCTTAACTTTTACTGGAAGTTGACTTTTTTTTTTTTTAACTCCAAATAAAGAATAAAACTGATTTTTTTCCCTCAGGTAACTTGTCCATCTTAAATGTCTTTTTTTCCCCTCTGTGAACATACCAGTGTGTCATCTAAAAAATTGATGACAATAATGCAGCCCAAAGCCACAGGTAGAATAATTCATTGTCTGGATTCCCTTAGTGAAACCGTGGAGTATATTTGTTTGTGAAAATATTTAAGGATGAAATAGTTGGGCCAAGGGAAATTTACAGAAAATTCAACATCTTGAATTAAACTGATTTTCAAGAGTTCACTTAAGAGCAGTTTACTTACTTGTTACTAATGGCCTGAACCCAACTTAGCTCTTTGATGACTAATTATACCCTTTTTTTTTGGTAGGTAGGGAAAAGTGGCAATGTACCAGCAGGCACTACTGTGGATAGCACCATCACACATCCATCCGAGTTTGACTTTTACCTCTGTAGTCATGCGGGAATTCAGGTAATTTGGAAGCTGGTCCAGATACTTGTCTTGATAGGGAGGTGTTTGAAAATTCAGGAACTAGTTTAAGTAGACTTGTCATTAAACACTGTACATAACTTTGTTAATACTTGTGTCCTAAAACTGTTACCTCTTGGTCTGAGTATCTCCTTGTAGGTGTGCTAGGCAGGACTATTTCTGAATTTAGGTAGGTTTCCATTCTCCTCTCAGGTAGTACACCCATGTCAGAGACAGTAATCATACAATTCTTTCTCCAGGGAACCAGCCGTCCTTCACATTACCAGGTCTTGTGGGATGACAACTGCTTCACCGCAGATGAGCTCCAGTTGTTGACTTACCAGCTTTGTCACACCTATGTGCGGTGCACACGCTCAGTCTCTATTCCAGCCCCTGCCTATTATGCCCGGCTCGTAGCCTTCAGGGCAAGGTATCATCTGGTGGATAAGGATCATGACAGGCAAGTTTCTCAGGCAAATAAAATCTTTCTGTTTGTGTTGGCAGTATGTTTCTTTTTAAAAATGAGCTTCCATTGAAAACTTTTAGGAAGAGCTAAACTTCCTTTTAGGGTCTACATTTCATGGAGCAAATAAAATTACATGTTACGACTTTTGGTCCAAAAAGCTGATATTGTGACTTTTGGTCCAAAAAAGTGCCCAGGCTCGTTCACACTTGTATGGTATGTCTGTCCCCCTTAAAAAGGAATCTTATTTGGAACTGCCTGTGGTTTTCCTTTAGAGCCAAATGCATTTCAGTTCTGCTCAAATACTAAGCAGCCTCGCAAGACATCCAGCCCAGTGCCCTGGCTCCAGTCAGAGCAATTACAGGCCTGTGGATTCCAGTTCATGCAAGGGGGAGGTCCTGACCAGGTCACTTTACTTTCAGTACAATCTTGGAGAATGCATTAGAAGGAACCTGGGTTTGTGTTGGGAAGAGGTGGGGTACCAGACCATTCTCACCCCTAACTAAAGATCTCAAAAGAATCAGACATATTGACCTGTTACTGAGCTACTATTGAGTAGCTAAACAAGTTCTCTCCATTAATTTTTCTTTTCAAATGACCATCTGTGAAGTATAGCAGTTTCTGGGCTCTTCCCCAAGTCTGAATTCAGCTGCTAAATAGTAGACATTCCACTGCGAGTCTATTTCTGTACGGGTTGAAAGTACTCTATTATGGAAAATGCCCAGCTGTGGCTTTGTACCTTTCATTCTGTAATATACGTATTCATTCAACACAGTTATTAGGTATTCACTGTGTCCCCAGCACTGTGCTAGGTACTACAATCAGTAAGTTGAGGAAGACATGTCTCCTGGGATTTTATGTTTCAGTATGGTAGACAATACAGGCAAACATAAAACCTGACGATTAGCTCAAAGCAGTAGAGATGAAAGTGCAATTGAACATCAGAGGAAGTCTGTTAGAGATTTCGTAGCTGGATGGGTAAGATTTGGCTCTATAAAGAAGAGAAAAGAATTTTCCAGGCAGAGGGAATAACAGACACAAAGAAGACAAGACAAGTGACGTGTTTGGACAGTAGCAAGTTTTCTTTGACTGGAGCATTTGAATAGAGATAGCAGGCATGAAGCTGGAAAAGTATGTTAGAGCAAGATTATCTTTGTTCAAAGTAAAAGGCTAGTCATGGGATTAAATAGATATTATTTAACAGTCAGTTGGATGTGCGTGACAGAGAAGAGGATGAAGTAAAAGATGACCAAGATTTTGAGCCTAGATGATAGGGGGTAATAATAATTTAAGTAGAGAACTCAGGAGGGATGATAATTTCCCATTTACTAAGCCCTTTGTATCACATGGTGCTCTTAAGAGGTATGTTCAGAAGTTATTGTTATCCTAAAAGATCAAGTTCAGAGGGGTTGTTACTTGTCCAAGGTCCTATAGCTAGTAAGGGGAAGACAAGAAAGGCTGGTGGCACAGTATCATTTGCTGAGTATCTGTTATGTTCCAGCAGTGTGCTCAGCACATTCACTGATTCATCAAATGGTTATTGAGACACTGTTATATGCCAGGCACTAAGGATTTCCTGGTAAAACACAAATCTACTAGTTTCTTGGAGATTCTATCCTGGTAGAGGAATAAATAATTATCCAAATAATGATCTTTTAAGTGAAATAAAAGTAGAGGATTTCATGAAAGTATAGTTCATGTGGCTCTGACCTGAACTTCAGAGTCAGGGAAGATTTCTTTGGGGGAAATGACATTTAACTGAAAACTAAAGAACAAGTGGGCATTAACCAGACATAAAAGACAGGGAAGTCCCTGCTTAGGCACTGATAAAGATCTGGGTCTTTGCAGACACTATGCTATTTAATTATTGCAACAGTCTAAATAAGTTGTATTTTTCAATTGAGCAAACTGATGTTTAGAGAGACATTACAGATTACTTAAGGAGTCACAGTTTGAGCTCAAGATCTCAAATCCAGTACTATTCATGCTATTTGAAACCTGAAGTTTGAAGTGGTCTTTTGTTACACTATTTTTTTTTTTTTTTTTTGCTTTCTTTTTTTTACAGTGCGGAAGGCAGTCATGTGTCAGGACAGAGCAATGGCCGAGATCCTCAGGCCTTGGCTAAAGCTGTGCAAATCCACCATGATACCCAGCACACCATGTATTTTGCCTGAGAATCTCAGAAAAAGAACTCAACCAGTTTGTTATCCCACGCAGCCTCAAAATGTTTCAAATGCCTACTGCCTCTAGAGAGAGTCAAGTTGACTTCAGGTGGTCTTCTACCAGCAACTCGGAATAGTTGCACTGAATCTATACTTCACAGCACTGTCTGATGCATCAACAAAATTGAGCCATTTTTTAAAAGTAATAGATACTCATAGATTATCTTTTCTGATGCACTGGACTGAATTTTTACCTCATCATGCAAAGGCTGATCAGCCTGAACTTTCTAAAGGACTTTATGAGAAAGGTTTCTATGGACTATTTTGCTAGCTGTGGTGTTCACCGCATCCCTCTAGTCTTACCAGAGAAGATTTTTTTTCCTTTTTTCTGTATTCATTGAGTGGGGTGTGTGCATAAATGGGAGAGAAAAACCAAACAATCTACTTTAGTTCAGTGTAACTATTTAATTGTGTGGGTCCATAGGCTTTTTAATGGAGATTTCTGACTTCGCCACTGTAAATGCCTTGAATGAGCATTAATTTTTTTGTAAGTTTTACAGAATTTTATGAGTTTTTACTACTTTTCTCTGTTGATCTCTACAGACTGGTGCTGGTGCAAGTACAGGCTGCCAGGCAATTGCACTATATTTGGCTGCAGATTCAGACAGGCAGTTCTCTTATTTGGTTGACTTTTGTGAATGTGTAACACAGACAGATGTGATGCATGCCATGATGACAGATAACACTGCCATGGCAAAAGTACTCATCTTTCCCCCTCTTTGGAAAAAAAAAATTAGCTTTTAGTATTTTTCAGAGTTCTCAAAAGTGCCCATTTTATGCTGCTGTGTGGTTTGTTAGATCTAAATGATTTTTAAACTTTTCTCATAGAAACTTATCTTTGGCAATAAACATTTTTTAAAGTCCCTCCTCTTCCTCCCCCTGACAATGTACTTTTTTAGATGAGATTTCGGTATGATTTTTATCAGCTGTTTCTTATAGATCATAATCTGGCAATTTCTGAAGCTGGTCAGAAAAGACATATATTTCCATGCCTTTTTAAATAATTATTTTTAATCTGTTTTATAGTCACAGTTGGTGTCCTATCACTTTGTTTTAAAATAAGCTAGAACCAGGATGCTTCCTTATTGGATAGGCTCTGCTAATCCTTAGGGTACCTTGAGTGATGCTGCAACTTGCAAAAATGTACCAGCATTTAAAACTTTTTTTCCCTGGAAATCAAGGTCACTCACAATTACTTGTAGCGCAAATGTTTTGCTTCTCTTTCAACCTGAAATACACTTGGTGGGGTTTCCTTCCTTTTATTAAACTAAAACTGCATAGAAAAGGTCGATTTTTCTTAATAGATTTTGGATCCTGTTCACAGGGAGACAGGATTCCTTTCTTCTTCAAACAAAGGGAGTTGATCTAAAGCAAGCATCAGTTACAATGTGGGGGAAAATGTATTTTGTATTTAGTGTAGATAATACTTTGTGAATGGACAACAGTTACATAGAGTCTTGATAGTTCCAGGCAGTGTTTCCCAGCCCACCTTTTACTGACTTGTAATTCTCTGTCCTGGAACCTTGGGAGTGAGAGCTGGAAGGAGGGATAAAAGGTCCAGAGCCCTTCCATATGGTTGAGGAAGGTGCCGGGGGAGGAGACAGATACAGTGTGGTAAAACATTTTTGCCACCTCTGTCTGGAAACTGCTGGTGGGGGAAACACTGGATCTAACAGTGAAGGATGTTGCTTGAACTCATTAGCTGATCCAAATCTCTTAAACTAGCCTTCTCAAAACCCCAGCAATATAAAGCACTGTTTTCCTTCAGTCTTTTAAACAAGCTTGTAAATACATTAAAGTTTACATTTCCATGTGCTGTTGATCAGCGATGCCACCAGTGTTTGCTGAGACTGGTCTCCGAGAGTTTTATAATGTATATCGAATCCTAAAAGCTCATTAAGATACGAGTGCAGACGTCCTTGTTCTCTGCATAGAGTGGGATGAAAGCAAGCTCTGTAATTGAGGCACAACATGGGCAGGAGTGAAGAAGATGGCAGATGTTAATTTCTTAAGATTTTCCTTTTTTGCAAATACCTCACTTGGGCACTACAAATCAGGACACGTTGGTGAGGCGCTGGCTGCTGCTTTTTATTCACACTTGTTCAGGGAGAGCACAGAAAATATCCTTCAGCTTGGCTACCCTTGACCCAAGAGGAGGAAAAACAAAAGTTTTCTTAGGAGATGGAGGACTTGCTGGAGTCCAGGATGTGAAGAACTCTTGGTGGCTGGCTGGCTGATGGGCACCACATCTGGACTTGAGTGCCTCGGACTTGCTTGTTAATAATGCACAGAAGAAGCGTCCCTTCTCACCATCTCCTGGCATGTATGAAGCAGGGAGCGAGGCAGAGTGCCAGGAAGCCCTGACTCGCCTGCCTGCTCTTGGGCTATATGCTCGACCTTGAACT
Organism: Bos grunniens; assembly: GCF_055505025.1. Classification (NCBI taxonomy): domain Eukaryota; kingdom Metazoa; phylum Chordata; class Mammalia; order Artiodactyla; family Bovidae; genus Bos; species Bos grunniens. The sequence continues at coordinate 11,452,681 of NC_141167.1, forward strand.
ATAGTTTGTAAGACCTCAGTCAGTCCTAGTACACTGGGGCAAATCAGTGTAGTGGTGGAGGAAAAGCCGGGAGGCCTATTTTTATAGGAAAACAGTACCTTGAAGGGTGCAATGCTATAGTTTTAGACAAAAGGAAGGACAGAGAACTGAGATTGTTGGGGAAAAAACTTGCTGAGGGGTGAGTAAGAGGTAATCACTGCAGAATCAGAGTTGCAGCAATACTCTTGCATGCAGGTCTGAAAGCATAGTTTTAATTTGGCTTGACAGTTTGAACACAGTAAACCCTTGGGACTGAATCATTATGCATGTGTCAATCAATGGGAAGTGTGCATTCTCTAGAAGTAGGTTTAGACTGTTTGGTTGTTTTTTTTTTAATGCCGCCTGTTTAGGCACTGTCATGTGGTGTGAAAGATTTAAATGTAGCAATGCTAAAGAGTAACAATTTGGGGAGAAGGCACAGGGACCTTCAAAGAGTGGTGAAGATCCAAATGTTGAACCCATTATGTTTTGTTGTGGTGGTTAGCTGCAAAGTGAACTCACTGGCTTAACACAGCCAGCAGTCTGGGCAGGCAGAACATATTCACTCGTACTATAATTTCTATTTGCTGCTTCCAAAGGTGACGATTTACAAGCAGACATATTCTATACAGTCTGTGTTTTAGGATCTGGTGCCCAGTCTATATCAGAGCTTACCTAACTGGTTCAGCTACCTGTATGAAAAGGTAATCCGCTGTTTAATCGGGCCCACCCTCTCCACCCTGCCCTAGCGACCCTCTGTGGATGTGCTGTAAGATTTTCTTGCTCGATAGCAAGGTGGTAGCTCTGCTTTCATTTTAAGAAAGTGGAGGCTGAGGGCATTGTATCAATATTGCTTCAACTCCAGGGACTTTTTCCTTGTAAAATTAAAAGGAAGATCTTGTTATTGATTAACCATTTTCTTATCCCTTGCTATTGACATATTCATGCTCTTTCTATGTCTAGTGACTGAAAAAAATGTTTGCATTTGTTCATTTGACTAATGGTGTCATTTTTGTTTCGATATTGTTAGACTTGTAATGTTTTAAAATGTATTTTTATTAAATTTGGACTGGATGTATGTCTCTAGCAATACGAGGTACTTTTTAAACTATTAAGGGAGGGGTGATATCCCCATGTTGAGATAAGATGATGGTTGTTTAAATTTGCAAATTTTTTTTTTGGCCTGCAGGGATATTTTGTGTTCATGTGTCCAAAAATGAATAAATTGGCATTCTTTTGCCAAATGTTGTTTTGTTTTGTTTTGTCAACTGCCTAATAAATATAAATTATACTATCATAGCAATACACATGGTTACTTTTTAAAAAGAAGTTTGAAAAAGAACAATGGGAAAAGTTCATGTTTTTAACTCCTGGGTCTCCCTATTTTTATAAATTGTTATTTGGGAAATTTAGAAGAGCTTCTCGGAGCATTTCACATGTGAAAACGGACAAGCTTCATCCCGGTTCTGGGTATAGCTCTTAACAGGAAGATCTATTTCAGTGATATTCTGAGAAAAATCTTCAGGCTCCAGAGGGCAGTATGGCCATGTACTTTATAAGGCTGACTTCTTGAGAGGAGGAGCTGCCCGAATTCACCCATCCTGCGGCTATCCAATCTCCTGTCTTTTAATTTTTAACAGCAAAGCTGTTTTGTTAAGTTATGGCAAGGATAATGCAGAGATTTACACAATGTGGCACTTATACTCAGGTAATTTGTAGTTTACCAAAGGACCAAGTCCTGCTAACAGCCAACTTTACTACAGGTAGTTATTTTTTCCCATCAGTACAGTATCCTCTTCTCCATATTTGTTATCAATCATTTATCATGAGGCCAGAATATGCCAAGCTCTGCCTAGGTTGCAACACAGAAAAGTAAAAACTTAATTCTTCAAAGAATTCATTTTAATACAGCATAAGGTGGGGAGGAGGAGGCAGCAAGATTAACATTATCTGAGTGCCCAGTGTATGTAGTCACTTTATATTGACATCCCCAAAACAATCTTTTGAGGTCGATAGTGGTAGCCCCATTTTAAAGATGAGAAGTCAAAGCTAGAATCTGAATCCAGGCCTATCTAACTTCATTATACCTGCTACTGAGCATGAAGCTATAGGAACTTAAAAAGGGAAACAACTTTGGTCATGGGATGTCAGGAAAGACTCTACAGAGTCATGAATTTTGGGGTAGTTCATGAAGCATGACAGTTTGCCAGGTGGACAAGAGGGGAACAAGGGGATTCTAGACATATTGTTTCCTTACAGTAGGTTATAGTAGCTATAATTTTTATCTACCCAAATTCTTTCACTTATTACTTCTTTAGGTAACAGAATCCCTCTTTCCTATGGGAACCCCATTATTTGGTGTGTTTCAAGTGAGTCCAAATGGCCTTCCTCCTGCTTCATCCTCTACCATTTGTGTTACATTCATGTACATCCCTGGGGGATGTGTTACAACAGCTACGATGGATCATGTGCCCACTGTTGTGGGGGGGTGTGGCCTGGCCAGCAAGCAGGGAAGTCACAACATAGTTACAAGGCATGTGCCTCTTCTGTCTCTTTTTCTGTCTCTTGGCTCAAAGCCCTTGTCTTTATTCTCCAGAAGCTATTGGCATGTCTTTAAGGAGAAGAAAAAAATTAGATGGGGAAACTAGCAACTACATTACAAGTTGACTGGAGAAGGAAAGAAATTATTTTAGTTTAACAAACATTTCTGAAGCTCCTATTTTGTGCCAGGGAATACAAGGATGAAAGACAAAGTTCTGGCCATTGAAAAGTTCACTTGGGGGCCGTATATGTCACAAGGTAGCTTTGAGGGTTAAGTACTATGAGAAATATATACACGAACCATGGGACCCCTTCAGTTGTTAACCCAGTTTGGGGAGATTAAGGAAGGCTTCTTAGATGACATGATGACTGAGCTGTTTTACAAATAATGTGTGCGTGCTCAGTCATATCTGATTCTTTGCAACCTTGTAGACTGTAGCTTGCCAAGCTCCCCTGTCTGTGGGATTTTCCAGGCATGAATACTGAAGTGAGCTGCCATTTCCTCCTCTGGGGGATCTTCCTGACTGAGGGATTGAACCTGCGTCTCTTGGGTCTTCTGTGTTGCAGGTGGATTCTTTACCACTCAGTCTTACAAAGAATAAATGAGTTTTACAAGGTGAAAGTACGAATTCTTGTCACGGGCAAAGACACGAGGAGAAAACAAAGATCATGACTTGTTTGGATGAATTACAAGTAATTTCAATACTCTTAGATTGTAAGGGGTGTGTAGGGAGAAGTGATGTGTTAAAACTGGATCATAGAGGCAAGCACCAGCTCCTGACAGGACAGGACTTGAATGGCATTCTAAGGAGTTTAGAGTTTGTCCACAGGTACAAGGGAATAGAGCAGTCTGATTTGTGTTACTTATGCAGTCAGTAGTGGAGTGGGTAGTTTGAAGCTGAAGTTCTGTTGAAGGGAAGTTAGAGTTGTATTGTTGGTAACTCAGCTAAAGATGATAAGGCATGAACTTGAACAGTGATGATGCAGTTGGAGAGAAGGAATGAACACAAGAGTTATTCAGAAGGTAACAGGGGCCTTCCCTGGTGGTCCAGTGGTTAAGCATCTGACTTCCAAGGCAGGGGTTGCAGGTTCAGTCCCTGACTGAGGAACTAAGGTCCATCATGCCCTGGAGCAACCAAGCCCGAGAGCCACAACTAGAAGAGAAGCCCCTTTGCTGCAACAAAGACCCGGGACAGCCCGAAAGGAAAGAAAGTAGAAGAAGCAGAACTTCAGGAAAGTGGATTTGGAGAGTATGGAGGAGGAAGTAGACTCATTAGAAGGGCTCCCAGTTTTCTGGCTTGGGTAGCTGGGTAAATAACAGGGCCACTGAGACAGTAAGCACAGAAGGAGTAAATTTGTGGGAAGGAGAAAGGCATGAGTATATCTATCTATATATCTATCTATGCGTGTGTGCGTGCATGCTCAGTCGCTCAGTCACGTCTGACTCTGCGACCCTATGGACTGTATAGCCCACCAGGCTCCTGTGTCCATGGAATTATTTTGGCAAAAATACCAGAGTGGGTTGCTATTTCTTCCTCCAGGGAATCTTTCTGACCCAGGGATTGAACCTGAGTCTCCTGTGTCTCCTTCTTTGGCAAGAGAATCCTTTACTACTGAACCACCCGGAACGCCCATATCTATCTATATGCACATCCGTACTCTATTGGTTCTGTTTCTCTAGGGAACATTGATTCAGATAGGCTGCTCTTGAACGAGGGCGGGGTCCTATGTTCCTTGCACCACCCCTCCCCTTGCACCACCCATGTCCTCTGCCTGCCTTTTGCCTGTGGAAAACTTTAGTCAAAGCATAAGTTTAATCAGAGAAATGAGAACATACAGAAACAAAGGAAAACAGTCAGAGGAGACCAAATAGTAGCAGTGTGCTCATTAAGTGTTCGGAGAAGGCAATGGCACCCACTCCAGTACTCTTGCCTGGAAAAGCCCATGGACAGAGGAGCCTGGTGGGCTGCAGTCCATGGGGTCGCTAGGAGTCAGACACGACTGAGCGACTTCACTTTATTTTTTCACTTTCATGCATTGGAGAATGAAATGGCAACCCACTCCAGTGTTCTTGCCTGGAGAATCCCAGGGATGGGGAGCCTGGTGGGCTGCTGTCTATGGGGTCGCACAAAGTCGGACACGACTGAAGTGACTTAGCAGCAGCATTAAGTGTAGTTGAAAGCCTTTAGTGGCTATAGATAATATTCTGAGCCATGTCCTGTGAGCTGTCTTAAAGATACTGAAACCCTCACCAGGTGAGGAAGTTAACTACATGATGACCAGACTGTACCCACGACATGAGCTGCCACAATTCCCAGAATTGTCCTCAAAGAAATGGAAACACACCAACCCTGGAACTGAAGATTAACTGTACCTCAAACAATCAAGATGACACTGGTCAGACCACTGATGACCAATCTGAAGATGACTGTCAGAGCTTACTGTGCTGTTTCTGCATGTAGGGCCCTCTTTCTGTCTATAAAAGCTCTTGCCCCATTGATTGCCAGTGTGAGTGGTGGTGGGAGATAGCCTCTGGATAGATGTCCAACATCCCTCCCTGCCCCAGTTGCCAGCATCCAAAATAAAGGAAACTTTCCTTTTCACCCCTAAAACCTGTGTGGCTCAGATGGTAAAGAATCTTCTTGCCAATGCAGGAGATCAGGGTTCAATCTCTGGGTCAGGAAGATCCCCTGGAGACGGGAATGATAATCCACTCCAGTATTCTTGCTTGGAGAATTCCATGGACAGTGGAGCCTGACAGGCTACAGTCCATGGGGTCACGAAGAGTTAGACACGACTGAGCAACTAACACTTTCCTTTTCACCAGTCTGGCCTGTTTATTGGATTTTGAGTGGCAAGCAGCCAGACCCCAAGCCTTTTGGTAACACTGTTACTATCTTTTCTTTATTTTTGATTTTCTACACATTTACTTTAATAGGCCTAGGCATCTTTGTACTTACCCTGCCTAGAACTTTGTCTTATTCACCTTTGTGAAACCAGCATGCAGTGTCTGGCATATAGTAAATACTCAACAAATGTTAGCTAATATTATTATTTGAGGAAATCCCTCAACACAAAAGTCAGAAGACAAAAAGTAAAGGCAACTCAAAGAAAATAGAGCATGCAAAGGGAGCACAAGAAAGCTCCCCCCAATCCAAATTGTATTTTATATTCTCAGAAAGATAAAAGAAGATACCATATTCATTCAACAAGAAGAGACTGTAACAATAGGAACAACTTGAGGGAAAATAATAAGATAGCAAAAATTTGTAAATTCATTCACGAAACAAATAAAATCCATAGCCTCCCACAGATATTTAAGAAAGTCATGCTTGAACTCCCCTCCATTCTAACCTTTGCTCACCAGTGATCCTCTCTTCTAATTCTGCACTCCAATCTCTGTGCTCTCTTTCCTTGTCCCTGCTCCTGGCCCCTGAACTTGATTGGCATTTGGATTTGGTTTCTCTCGGTTTTAATCCTGTTTTCTCCAACTTCCTTCACTTGGCTGCCCTTAGAGTCTCAGTGTCCCCTGTGACATTAACTACCACAACCCTCCCACAACCCATATGCATGGGGAGGGAGGTGCTGGGGGGTAGGCGATTCAGACTTTAGCAGTAGTGAAAAGTTGAAAAAATTATTGTTAGAAAGTTACCAAACACAGGGACTTCCCAGGTGGTCCAGTGGTTGAGAGTCCGCCTGCCAATGCGAGGGACACAGTTTCCATCCCTGGTCTAGGAAGATTCCGTATGTCACAGAGCAACTGAGCCCACGCACCATAGATACTGAGCCTGAGTGCCTAGAGCCTGTGCTCCTCAAGAAGAGAAGCCAGCTTACTGCAAAGAAGAGTAGCCCCCGCTTGCCACAGCTAGAGAAATCCCACACACCGCAATGAAGACCCAGCATAGCCAAAAATAAATAATTTTTTTTAAAAAGATACCAAACACAATGGCAACTTATTTTACATATCACGTTTCAATGAGCACTCATTTTTATATATGTACAGGATTTTGCATTATGTTATTTCATTAACTATTACATAATGAACAGTTACCCTTTTTCAAGACTGAAGTCATGTCATTTTGTGGGTTAGGCAACCATTTATTGAATACCTATTGCCTGCTTGGCATTGTGCTAAGCACTGAGGCTACAAAAATCAGTAAAGTATGGTTTTTCTTCATGCTTTTGAGACTTTTACACATTTAAAGGGAGGAGGAGGAAGGAGAAGGCTATATCAATAAAGGAGAGCAGTTAAGTGTTACCACATGCACCACAGGAAGCGAAGCAGGGACACGTGGGAGGGAACATCAGGAAGTTGTCACAGACACAGGAAGCCTTGAGCTGAGTTTTCACATACAAGTAGATTTCACCAGTCAGATGGAGTAGATGTTGAGGTTTTAGGCGGTTAATAAATCATACCCCTTTCCCTACAACAGTTCAGAACCAACTGAAAAATAGCCATAGAGATCAGATGGTGGGGCAAAGAGCCAGATGTCAGCTTTATTGCTGATAAGACTTAGATAAGAGGACTTGCTTAGAATTGAGGGCAAAAGAGAGTATGCTAAGTCACTTCAGTCGTGTCCGACTCTGTGCAACCCTATGGACAGCAGCCCACCAGGCTCCTCTGTCCACGGGATTCTCCAGGCAAGAATACTGGAGTGGGTTGTCATTTCCTTCTCCAAAAGAGAGTATAACATTCCCCTAATAGCTCAGATACTAAAGAATCTGCCTGCAATGCAGGAAACCTGGGTTCAATCCCTGAGTCGGGAGGATTCCCTGGAGAAGAGAATGGCAACCCACTCCAGTACTCTTGCCTGGAGAATTCCATGAACAAACCATGGGGTCCTAAAGAGTGGGGCAAGACAGAACTATTAACATACTTACTTAACATATTTGCCTTCCTAGTCACGGTGAGCACAGGAAAAGCTTGGTTTTCCACAAAGGGAATTTACTGATTAAGCAATTTTCCAAATTTACTGATTAAGCAATTTAAAATAAAATGGAAAAATAATTAAATCCCATTTAAATAGCATCAAGAATAAAAGTGTTTAGGAACAAATTTGAAAAAAAATGTGCAAAATCTGTACACCGAAAACTATAGAAATTAAACACCTACATAAATGAAGAGATGCACTATGATTATGGATCAGAAGACTCGATAATAGGTGGCAGGTGGGAGGGAGCTTCAAGAGGGAGGGGACATACATACACTTATGGCTAATTCATGTTGATATATGGCAGAAATCCACATAACACTGTAAAGTAATTATCCTCCAATTAAAACTAAATAAATTTAAACTTTAAAAAAAGCCAAAAAAAGAAAAAGAAGACTCAATAGTGTTACCCAAATTGATCTATAGATGAATTCCAATAAAAACTTCAGCAGACGTTCATAGAAATTTATTGCTAATTCTAAAATGTATACAGAAATTCAAAGGACCTAGAATAGCCAAAAACAACTTTGAAAAGAAAAACATACTTGGAACTTATCTGTGGAGGATGCAGTCTAAGATGGCCCCATGTCCCCACCTCCTGGTATACAGGGTCCTCCAGACCCGGGTTCGATCCCTGTGTTGGGAAGATCCCCTGGAGAAGGAAATGGCAACCCACTCCAGTGTTCTTGCCTGGTGAATCCCAGGGATGGAGAAGACTGGTAGGCTGCAGTCCATGTGGTTGCTAAGAGTCGGACACGACTGAGTGACTTCTCTAAGTGTGGACAGGGCCTATGACTTGGTTCTAACCAGTAAAGTCTGTCAAAAATGATGGGATGGGATTTTTGTGATTACATTATGTCTGATTCTGTTTGCTAGCAGACTCACTAGAAAGTCCTTCTCCCCACTCCCCTCCCTTCTGACTGTGTTGGGATGCCAAGGTGGCAAGGAACTGGGAGCGGCCTCTAGGACCTGAGGGCAGTCTCCTGCTGCCAGCCAACAAAAACAGAAACTCTTGGTTATACAGTTGCAGTGAACCAAATGACAAGCATAGGAGCTGGAAAATGGACTTTTTTTCCTAGTCAAGCCTCCAGATGTGAACCCAGCATGGCCTGTGCTTTGAGATATTAGGTGGATGATCTAACAAGCCATGCTTGGATCCTTAACACACAGCAACCGTGAGATAATAAATGTATATTGCTTTAAGCCTCCAAATTTGTGGTAATTTGTTACGCAGGAGCAAATGATTAATATGCTACCTCATTTCAAGATTTATTATAAAGCTACAATAATCAAGACAGTGTGTTGTTGGCATAAAGATATACATATATGGAACAGAATAAAGAGTCAAGAAATAGACCCATATATAAATGGCTAGTTCATTTTCAACACAAGTGCCAGGGCACATTAATGGGAGGAATCTTTTCAACAAATGGATAGATGCGTGCAAAAAAAAAAACCTGACTTTTACCTCTCACCATATATAAAAAGTAGCTCAAAATGGATGCTAGAACTAAATATAAAAGCTAAAGCTATAAAACTTCTAGAAGAAAACATGGAAGAAAATCTTAGTGATCTTGAGTTTGTAAGTATTTTTGAAACACAAAAGTCAACCACAAAACAAACATATCAATAAATTGGATTTCATGAAAATGAAAAATTTTACTCTTCATAACATACTGCAACGAAAAAGAAGAGGCAAGCCACAACCTGAAAGAAAATATTTGCAAAATGTATATCGGATAAAAGACTTTATCTAGAATAAATGAAGAGTTCCTACAACTTAAGAAGGCAAGTAATCATATTAAAATGATTGACAGGGACGTCCTTGTCCATCCAGGAGTTTAGACTCCACACTTGCATTGCAGAGGGTGCAGGTTCCATCCCTGCTTGGGGAACTAAGATCTCACATGCAGGTACTGCAGCCATAAAAAGTTAAAAAAAAGATTGATAGATTTGAACAGACATTTCACCTCAGAAAATATACGAATGGCAAATAAACACTTGAAAAGATACTTAACATAATTTGTCATTGTACATGCCAAGTCACTCTTTGCGACCCCGTGGACTGTAGCCCGCCAGGCTTCTCTTGCTATTCTCTAGGCAAGAATACTGCAGTGGGTAGCCTTTCCCTTCTCCAGGGTATTTTCCCAACCAAGGGATGGAACCCAGGTCTCCTGCATTGCAGGCAGATTCTTTACCATCTGAGCCACCAGGGATACCCGAAATTCTCATACACTTCTGAGAATGTAAAATGAGGCAGTCACTTTGGAAAACAGTTCGGCTACTTTTAAAAAGTTTTTTAAGTTCTTTTAAAGTTACACACCTACCCTAAATCCTGCCCACTTGCCTCCTAGGTGTTTACACAAACAACTGTCCCTAAGACTTGTAGACAAATATTCATGTTTTATTTGTAATGGCCTCAAATTGAAAACAACCCAAATGCCCATAAACATGTGAATGAATGAACAAATAGTCCTATATCCACGTAATGGAGAACTATTCAGCATTGAAAAGTAATTGACTCATACACACAGCAAGGTGCTTCCCTGTTGGCTTAGCCGGTAAAGAATCTGCCCTCAGCACGAGAAACCTGGATTTGATCCCTGGGTCGGGAAGATCCCCTGGAGAAGGGAATGGCAACCCACTCCAGTATTCTTGCCTGGAGACTTCTACGGACAGAGAAGACTGGCTAGCTATAGGCCACGAAGGCATCACAAAGTGTCAGACGCTACTGAGTGACTAACACACACACACACACACACACACACACAGAGCAACTTGGGTGAATCTCAAAATAATAATGGTGAGAGAAAGCAGCAGCCAAAAGAAGAATTTATTCTGGTTATATAAAATACTAGAAAATGAAAACTAATCTATTGCAAAAGCAGACCGGTGGTTGCGGAGTGGAAGGCAAGAAGAGACAAGAGGTAGGATTACCAGGGGTGGTAGGAAAGTTTTGAAGTTGATGGATGTGTTCATTTTCTTAATTGTGGTGATAGGGTCATACGCGTATACTTTATGTCAAAACTCATCATATTGCCCATTTATTGAATGCCAGTTAAGCATCAGTACAATGGAAAAGAGCAGTTGCAAGACTGCAAGCTTTCTGCAGCCCAGAGACTGAAATTAGGGGTGATGCGCGGCGCTAGGTCGCGCATGCTCAGTTCTTTCTTCGTGCTCACCAATCAGATCCCAGCTCGACGACCTGGCCCGCTGAGGCCAGTGGACCTCAGAGGCCGCCATGGTGAGATGGAGTCACACAAGAAGCGCGTGGCAGGGCTGCCTGAAGCCTTCCAGAACTCTGTGGCTTTCTATCCTGAGCGTACAGAAGCGCCAGGGAAGAACTCTAAGCAGGTAAGTGGCTTAAACTGGCGTCCATTTTGAAACAGTATTTTGAAAGTGTATGGAAAATAGGCCCGAGACGGTAGGGAGATAGCCGTCGATAGGCTGTGGTAATTTTTTTCTTTCTCATTGGTCTCTTCGTTCAATCGTGAACTCTTGGAGGGATAGGACTATTTCGTACTTATCACCAAAGTACTCTTGTCCAGTGGCTGGTGGTCAGAAAATTTTTGTTGAAGGGGTTGAGTAATCTCAGGTCACACAAGCTTGTAAGTAAAGCGCTTTTGACTCCAAACCCTGAACTCTTCCCTTCCAACCAAAATGAAAATGTGAAAAATATTGAACCTTCATTTTGGGATTCAGCAGTCTAATCAGTACAGTGACTTTGCCAGCCTTAAAATGCCTGCCATCAGTAATAAGGTATTTCCTAGGGTGAGTGGAGAGACTGGAGTGTTTTTAAATATTAGGCAAGATTGATTTAATAAATATTATGCACTTACTTTTCTCCAGGCAGCTCATTTGGCTCTGGATGTATCAGTGAGGAGGGTGGACATTGTCTTTGCCCTCACATAAAACAGACAAGGCTGTATATTGTCGTCCTGCTTATTTAACTTCTATGCAGAGTACATCATGAGAAATGCTGGGCTGGAAGAAGCACAAGCTGGAATCAAGATTGCCGGGAGAAATATCAATCACCTCAGATATGCAGATGACACCACCCTTATGGCAGAAAGTGAAGAGGAACTAAAAAGCCTCTTGATGAAAGTGAAAGAGGAGAGTGTAAAAGTTGGCTTAAAGCTTAACATTCAGAAAACTAAGATCATGGCATCTGGTCCCATCACTTCATGGGAAACAGATGGGGAAACAGTGGAAACAGTGTCAGACTTTATTTTTGGGGGCTCCAAAGTCACTGCAGATGGTGATTGCAGCCATGAAATTAAAAGATACTTACTCCTTGGAAGGAAAGTTATGACCAACCTAGATAGCATATTCAAAAGCAAAGACATTACTTTGCCAACAAAGGTCCGTCTAGTCAAGGCTATGGTTTTTCCTGTGGTCATGTATGGATGTGAGAGTTGGACTGTGAAGCAAGCTGAGTGCAGAAAAATTGATGCTTTTGAACTGTGATGTTGGAGAAGACTCTTGAGAGTCCCTTGGACTGCAAGGAGATCCAACCAGTCCATTCTAAAGGAGATCGGTCTTGGGTGTTCTTTGGAAGGAATGATGCTAAAGCTGAAACTCCAGTACTTTGGCCACCTGATAATGAAGAGTTGACTCATTGGAAAAGACTCTAATGCTGGGAGGGATTGGGGGCAGGAGGAGAAGGGGATGACAGAGGATGAGATGGCTGGATGGCATCATCGACTCGATGGACGTGAGTTTGAGTGAACTCCGGGAGTTGATGATGGACAGGGAGGCCTGGCGTGCTGCAGTTCATGGGGTCGCAAAGAGTTGGACACGACTGAGCAACTGAACTGAAAACAGACAAAATAATTAATAGAAAAGTGTGCTAAGTGATCTAAGACCTCTTTTTATTTTCCCTCTGAAATTTGAAATTTTACTATGATCTGCTCTTATGTGAGTTTTTCACGTCCCCCTACCTTTTCCCAGTGTGTTGAGCACAGAATAGTTCCCCATTGGGGTGCTCAGCCTGTTAGGTCTGAGAAAGTTTTTTTGTATGAGATGTTTGATAATTTCTTCTTTTCCATTTTTTTCCCTCCTCTTTGCTGAATTGGAACTTCTGTTGTCCAGCTGTGGAACCTAATAGGTGGCACCTCTAATTTTATTTCATTTTCTGTTTTCCACCTCTGCTTTGTTTTACTTTCCTGGGATAATTTCTCAACTTTGTTTTTCATGTGTGAATTTACAGTGTTAGCTATTTTAATATTTTACTTTAAATCTTTCTTTTTGTTATAGTCTCTTGTTTAGTGAGTGAAGTATCTTCTGTCTTTCTGAGAATGTAAAATGGTTTGTGGGGAAGTTTTCTGGTGTTGCATTTGCATGTTCTCTATTTCCTTTGAGTTGTGTTTTCGGTTTGTTTTGTTCTCTGACTTTCATGTTGGAGACTTTCCTCAAAAAATATTAGCTAACATTTATCGAGCACTTACGGTGTCGTGGGCAGAGTTCTAAGCTCTTACAGATACTATTTAATCATCATAGTAAGTAATGAAGTAGGTGCTATTACCTGGAATTTATAAATGCTAAAATGAAGGAGATGAGAGCTTGAGTAACTTAACAAAGCTGACATAGTTTAAAAGTGGTGGAGCCAAGATAATCAAGGTAGTCTGGGTTGTGTGTTCTTAAGCTCTATTCTATTCTATATTGCCTCTTTATTTATTTAATTGAAGTATAGTTGATTTACAGTATTGTGGTAGTTTCTGGTGTACAACCAAGTAATTCAGTTACATATATGTGTGTATGTGTATATATATACACATATACATAATTTTTTTCAAATTGTTTCTATTATAGATTATTATAAGATGTTGAATATAGTTCCCTGTGCTATGTAGTAGAATCTTGTGTTTATCTATTTTATCTATATATACTGTATCTGTTAATCCCTCCTCCCCTTCCCCTTTGGTAACCAAGTTTGTTTTCTGTATCTCTGAGTCTGTTTGTAAATAAGTTCATTTGTATCTTTTTTTAGATTCATTATGTAAGTGGTACCATGTTTGTCTTTATCTGACTTTCTTCAGTTAGTATGATAATACCTAGGTCCATCCATGTTGCTGCAAATAACATTCAGTTCAGCTGTTCAGTCATGTCTGACTTTTTGCTACCCCATTAACTGCAGCACGCCAGGTTTCCCTGTCCATCACCAACTTCTGGAGTCCACCCAAACCCATGTCCATTGAGTCGGTGATGCCATCCAACCATCTCATCCTCTGTCGTCCCCTTCTCCTCCTGCCCTCAGTCTTTCCCAGCATCAGGGTCTTTTCCAATGAATCAGCTCTTTGCATCAGGTGGCCAAAGTATTGAAGTTTCAGCTTCAACATCAGTCCTTCCAATGAACACCCAGGACTGATCTCCTTTAGGATGGACTGGTTGGATCTCCTTCCTGTCTAAGGGACTCTCAAGAGTCTTTTCTAACACCACAGTTCAAAAGCATCAATTTTTCTGCACTTAGCTTTCTTTATAGTCCAACTCTCATATACATACATGACCTCTGGAAAAACCATAGCCTTGACTAGACGGATCTTTGTTAACAAAGTAATGTCTCTGCTTTTGAATATGCTATCTAGGTTGGTCATAACTTCCCTTCTAAGGAGTAAGCATCTTTTAATTTCATGGCCTATCTGCAGTGATTTTGGAGCCCAGAAAAATAAAGTCAGCCACTGTTTCTACTGTTTCCCATCTATTTGCCATGAAGTGGTGGGACTGGATGCCATGATCTTAGTTTTCTGAATGTTGAGCTTTAAGCCAACTTTTTCATTCTGCTTTTTCACTTTCATCAAGAGGCTCTTTAGTTCTTCTTCACTTTCTGCCATAAGGGTGGTGTCATCTGCATATCTGAAGCAAATGACATTAGTCCATTCATTTTTTGATGGCTGAGTAATATTCTATTCGGGCTTCCCTGGTGGCTCAGATGGTAAAAAATCTGCCTGCAATGCAGGTTCGATTCCTGGGTCAGGGAAGATTCCTTAGAGAGGGGAATGGCTACCCATTCGAGTATTCTTGCTTAGAGAATTCCATGGACAGAGGAACCTGGCGGGTTCTAGTCCATGGGCTTGCAAAGAGTCAGACATGACTGACTGACTTTAACTTTCAATATTCCACACACACACACACACACTCACACACACATATGTATCACATCTTCTTTATCCATTAATCTGTTGATGGACACTTAGGTTGCTTCCATGACTTGGCTGTTGTAAATAGTGCTGCTATGAACATTGGGGTGCATGTATCTTTTCAAATTAGAGTTTTCTTGGAATATGTGCCCAGAAGCAGGATTGCTGGGTACTGTTTTTAATTTTCTAAGAAATCTTCATACTGTTTTTGATGGTGGCTGCACCATTTTATGTTCCCACCAGCAGGATAGAAGAGTTCCCTTTTCTCCACACCCTCTGCAGCATTTATTATTTGTATACTTTTTGATGATGGCCATTCTCACTGGTATGAGTTGATACCTCATTTTAGTTTTGATTTTCATTTCTCTGATAATTAGCAATGATGAGCATCTTTTCATGTGACTGTTGCCCATTTTTATGTCTTCTTTGAAGAATATTTAAGTTGTCTGACTTTTTTAATTGGGTTGTTTGGTTTTGCTTTTTTTTTTAAAAAAAATATTGAGCTGTTGGAGTTGTTTGTTTCTGATTTCCTTTGCTTACACTGCCTCATATTTAAGAATGAGAACTTGCTTCTGATTAAAGATGGTGGGTCACACACCCATATTTACCTGTTTCTTCCACTAACCCCTCAAAACAAGAATAAATGAGTAAAATAATAAGTAAATAAATAATACATTGAAAAAAAAGATACAAACCCATAATGACCTGCATAAAAAAGGAAAGGAGAAAAAAGGAATAAAATTTTGGAAGTTAGAAATCCTGTGGACCAATGGTAGCTGAATTTGCATGTCCCAGAAAGCTAAATCCTAAAGTGATGTGGGTAGTAATGGTGGTTTAGTTGCTAAGTCGTGTCCAACTATTGCGACCCCATCAACTGTAGCCTGCCAGATTCCTCTGTCCTTGGGATTCTCCAGGCAAGAATACTGGAGTGGGTTGCCATTTCCTTCTCCAGGGGATCTTCCCAACCCAGGAATCGAACTCAGGTCTCCTGCATTGCAGGCAGATTCTTTACCAACGGAGCTACGAGGGAAACCCTTGATGTGGGAGAAAACCAAAAGGCAAACTAATTTTTCCTGCAGTCCACCTTCATTTTTTTCTCTCAAGCTTTCCATCTTTCTCTCAAACACACGCAGATACACACACAGGTTAGAAATTGGAGACACCAGGAATCTTTGGACATGGGGATGAAGGTAGGGCAGAAAATAGGAAGGTAAGTTGAAAGAATAGTAAAAATCTATTAGGCTCCCAGAGCTTCTCTAACTTCACAGTTGTCAAATGACAGCCCATCTCTGCTATATTCAACCTGACAGAAGATTGAAAGTTTATTCTCTAGAGAGGATAAAACACTCTTAGTATATAAGAGTCTAGAGTACCACACTGAAAACAGAGAGTAAGTGAATGCTTACATACTAAATTGAGGCACTTGAATATATATTAAACAGTTAAATTCTCCCAACAGCTGTGTAGGTGTGGGCATTACTGCTTTTCCCTGATTTACAGAGGAGAAAACTGAGGCACAGTAAGACTAAATTAATTGTATAACATCACATAGATAGTTACAAAAGAATATAACATGTATATATATATAGTGTATAGTATATGTATATATATATAGTATAAAGAAGAAGCTGTAACAGATACCTATAACGTAACATTCAACCATTCAGTTTACTAAAAAAGAAAGAAAGAGAATATCACTTTCATCATTGTGGGTTTTTGTGAAGCTTTACCTTTTGAATTGTGTTCCTTTGAAGTCCAGTTCCAATTTTTTCCTTCCCAGATGTAACTACCGTCCTGAAATTTGGGTTTACTGTTCCCTTGCTTTTCTGTTTTCCATATGTTTTCATCTTTAAACCATACATTTTACTTTTGTTTATTTTTGAATTTAAAATAATTAGAGGTACGTTGTATGCATTCTTCTGCAGCTTGTTTTGTCACTCAGTGTCATATTTCTCAGGTCTGTGTGTCATAATTTATTTACCTATTCTATTATTAATGGTGTTAGTATTTTTTTCAATATTTTGCTATTACAAACAGTGCTACTCAGAGCATTCTTATACATATCTCCTCTTAGCAAAAGCAGAAATTTCTCTGGACCACAGTTGCTGGATTGTAGGGTATGCACTTTTCAGTTTTACAAAACAGTGTGTTCATTGTACCGATTTACCCTCTCACCAACAGTATCTTAAAAGTTCTCATCATTCTCCATCAATTTTTATCAAATTTGGTGTATGAAATTGTCTCATTGTGATCTTACCTTTTATTTTCCTCATACGTAATAAGACTGAACTTTCAAAAAAAGTATTTTATTGAAATACAGTTGATTTATAACGTATTAATTTCTGCTGTACAGCATAGTGATTCAGTTATATAAACTGAATCATGTGTAAACATGAAACCTATATAAACATTCTTTTTCATTATGGTTTATCACAGGATATTGAATGTAGTTCTCTGTGCTATATACAGTAGACCCTTGTTGCATATCCATGCTATATGTTATAGTGAGACTGAACTTTTTAAATACCTTTTTTCATTCTTCATGTTCCCCCTTTTAAAAAATTGTCTTTTTCTTATGGATTTGTAGTTCTTTTTTTTTTTTTTTTTTAGCAGTGCTGCATGGATTATGAGATCTTAGTTCCTGACCCAGGAATGAACCCAGGTCACAGCAGTGGAAGGGCCGAGTCCTAACAATTGGACTGCCAGGAACTTCCTGTAGGAGTTCTTAATATGTATTGGATACTAAAATTTGCTGGTTATATATATTTGTTTTGCCTTGTCTTCACTTTATGTCTTTTGATGAACTTCTTAATTTTAATCTAGATGAATTCATAGTCTTTTTTTTTAAATAGCTAGTATATTTTTGGTTAAGTAGGTTATACTTAAGAAGTTCTTCCCCATCTTAGGACTTCTGTCGTGGTCCAGTGGTTAAGACTGTGGCTCCTAACGCAGTGGGTGGAGGTTTGATCCCTAGTCAGGGAACCAAGATCCCACATGCCATGCAGTGTATGCTGCTGCTAAGTCACTTCAGTCGTGTCCGACTCTGTGCGACCCCATAGATGGCAGCCCACCAGGCTCTGCTGTCCCTGGGGTTCTCCAGGCAAGAACACTGGAGTGGGTTGCCATTTCCTTCTCCAATGCATGAAAGTGAGAAGTGAAAGGGAAGTCGCTTCAGTCGTGTCCGACTCCTAGCGACCCCATGGACTGCAGCCTACCAGGCTCCTCCGTCCATGGGATTTTCCAGGCAAGAGTACTGGAGTGGGGTGCCATTGCCTTCTCGGCATCGTATGGCAAAAATTAAAAAAATATTTTTTTTTATTAAAAAAAGAGAAGAAATTCTTGTCAATCTCAGGTAGCTTATATTTTTTTCCTACACATTTTTCAAGACTTGCCTTTTCATAGAAGTTGATTTTTATGTGTGGAGTGAGGTAGGTCTCCAGTTTTATATTTTTCCATGTAGATAATTTGTTGTCCCAGTTCCATTATTGATTAGTTTGTTCTTTGCCTAGTGGTTTGCAGTGCCTCCTCTATCATACCTGCGTTGCTTCCACACATGCATGGGTTTGTTTCCAGACTCTGAATCTGTTATACTAGTTGATTTGTTTAACCCAAGGCCACTACTTCACTGTCTTTATTATCACAGTTGAGTACAAGGTTTTATATCTAGTAAGACAAAGTCTTCCACTTTGTTTTTCTTTGTGTCTTTGCTATTCTTTGGGTGTTTGTTCATCAATAAACACCTTAAAGTAAGCTTGTCTGGTTATATACATACAAACTCACACAAACCTGGTGGAACCTTTATTATGATTACACCGAATCTGTAGATGAATTTGAGAATACATCTACGTCTGTTCCTGTCCAATACATCTGCTCCTATCTGGGAGCAGTTTCTCTCCTTTCTCTCCATTTTAAATCTCTCAAAATATTTTTCAATAGAATTTTTATAACTTTTTTTCTGTCTAGGCTTTTTCCAGATTTATTCTTCAGTGCTTTGTTATTTCTATTACTATTGTAAATTATCATCTTTTTAATACAGTAGATTTTAAAGAATATTAATCTCTTATTCTTCAGTCTTCTTAAAAACTCTTATTTCTTATATAATAATTTGTCTATAGGGTATTTGGAGTTTTCATTTTTGACAGGTGTATCATTTGAAAATAATAACCATTTTATTTCTTTCCTTCTAGTCTTCTTTTTTCTTTTGGTCCTACTGTGTTGGCTGGACTTCCAGTATAGTGCTGAGAGAAGTAAGGGCCTGTTTGTTTTATTCTTGATTTTGAAGACAACGCTTCTGATGTTTTACTATTAAGAATAAAGTTTGCATCTTATAATCCTGATTTCTGGGGACTTGCCTGGTGGTCCATTGGTTAAGACTCTGAGCTTCCACTGCAGGAGGCATGGGTTTGATCCCTGATCGGGGAACTAAGATCCCATATGCTGCATGGCATGGCCAAAAAAAAAAAGTAAAATATCATTGTCATTTCTAGATGATGGGTACATGCGAGTTCATTATGCCAGTCACTCTAATTTTGTGTATGTTTGAACATTTTCACAATATAATAGTAATTAAAACAGTGTTTGTTACAGGGTTTTGGTAGATACTTTTTAATAGTTTGAGAATTTCCCCTTTTCTTAGTTTGCTAAGAGGTTTTTTTTTTTTTCCCCCCAATCATGAATGGGTGTTGTGTTTTAGTAAGTGATTTTTTCCCCTTCATCTGTTGGCTGGTCATATTGCTTTTTCTTCTTTAATCTGACATTTATGTATTTTCAAATGTTAAACACCTTGCTTCCTAGAAATAAGTACAATCTGGCCATGATATACATATTATGTATCTATATATAAATATAGAGCTTCCCTGGTGGCTCAGAGGTAAAAAATCCACCTGCAGTGTAGGAGCCGCAGGAGATGCAAGTTCAATCCCTGAGTCAGGAAGATCCCCTGGAGGAAGGCATGGCAACCCATTCCACTATTCTTGCCTGGAGAATCCCATGAACAGAGAAGCCCAGTGGGCTATGGTCCGTAGGGTTGCAAAGAGTCAGACATGACTGAAGCGACTTAGCATGTATACACACATATATAAAATATTAAAAATACTAGATTTAGTTTCTGTTCTTTTATATTCTGTTTCTATTCTTTTAATAGCTTTTAAAGCAATTTGATGTTGCTTACCAAATTCTGAAATGAATCAACACCTTTTTCCTTGTCCTAAACAATACAGGGACCTTTAGAACACTTTAACCCTGATTACTCCACCTCCCAAGTTATGTTGATGATCATTATTTTAGTTCTATCCTACTTGTGAAATACCTCCATCTTTATTGACAACTGATATCAAACAGTTGTCATCTCTGATTATTTTCTTTTTCTGCCTTACATCAATCTTTTGTTTTCCTTCCAAGCGTTTATCTTGAAATAAATTTTATTTTTCTTGTTGATTATCTGTGTCACTGTAACTTTGTGAGAGCTGGAAACTATATGTCTGCTTTATTCACTGCTTTGGAGGCAGTTAGTAAATGTTTACTGAATGACTGAGTATGTATTTTTATTTTTGAAAGATCACCCTATATGCAGTTAGAGAATGGATCTAAGGGTGCAAGACTAGATGTAGAGAATTAAGAGTCTGTTGCACTGATCCAGGTAAGAGTTACGGTAACCTGGACTTGGGTAAATAGTGGTAGGGATTAGAAAAATAGAGAGGACTGAAAGATATTAGGAGGTAGAATCTACTGGATTTTATTACCATTTTGATAGGAGGGCATACGTTCAGTGTTTTGTTTTTTTAGGGTGATAATTTATCTTTGCTCTCTTCTGTCTTTGTGCAGCATCCCCTCTTTGAAAATTATTGTTGATGCCTGTAACTTTCAAATACGGATCTTTAAATGTAACATCATTTTTGGGTTCCACACCGTGTTTTTAACCATGCAGGATATCCTTCAGGCACTTAAACTTGTCAGACACTACACTCATTATCTTTCTTTCTAAACCTGCTTCTCTAGTGTTTTCAATCCTCTAGTGTTTTAGGATCAGCACCACCAACCTTCTACTTGCTCACGCCAGACAACCTTCTACTTGCCCAACCCATAATAGGGGTTCTTTTGAAGCCCAACCTAGGAGGGAATAGGGGTATAAGAAACTGTCCTTTAAATGGTGTGATTAATTTTCTTTCCTCTTAATTTTATGTTTTTATTTACTGTTTTTAAAAGAATTAAAAAAAGTAAAGCCATGAAAATGATTGTGATGAGGTAGAAAGAAAAGAAATAAGGACCTGTCCCAGGAACAAAGCAGAAGGCCATGGGAATTATCAGGTATTGAGCATGTATGAATACTAAGCTCTGTGCTTAGCTTTTGACATTTATTAATTGAAAGCAATGTGAAAGTGAAAGTCACTCAGTTGTGTCTGACTCTTTGCAACCCCATGGACTGCATAGTCCATGGAATTCTCCAGGCCGGAATACTGGAGTGGGTAGCCTTTCCCTTCTCCAGGGGATCTTCCCAACCCAGGAATTGAATCAAGGTCTCCTGCATTGCAGGCGGATTCTTGACCAACTGAGCTATCAGGGAAGCCCAAAGTGAAAGTGAAAGTTGCTTAGTCCTGTCTGACTCTTTGTGACCCCATGGGTTGCAAATGAATTCAATTCATTAATTGAATCCTCCCACAACTCTATGAAATTTTTACAAATGAGGAAATTACAGTTAATAATGGGACTATGCCTTTTCTTGAGGTCAGATGTTTACATGTGGTAGAGCTTTGACCTGGAGAAGGCAATGGCACCCCACTCCAGTATTCTTGACTGGAAAATCCCATGGATGGAGGAGCCTCGTGGGCTTCAGTCCATGGGGTCTCGAAGAGTCAGACACAACTGAGCGACTTCACTTTCACTTTTCACTTTCCTCATTGGAGAAGGAAATGGCAACCCACTCCAGTGTTCTTGCCTGGAGAATCCCAGGGACGGGGGAGCCTGGGGGCCTGCCGTCTATGGGGTCGCAGAGAGTCAGACACGACTGAAGCGACTTAGCAGCAGCAGCAGCAGCAGCAGAGCTTTGACCCAGGTTTGTCTGATACTAAGTGTTTCAGTAAGTAACTGGGTGGCATATTGTAAGTCACAGAGCAGAAACATTGTTATAGCTTTTGATAAATATTGCTACATTGCTTCCAAAGGATCCTACTGGTATAAAATGCCAGTGTACCAGTTCCTTAACAGTATCTTGCTCAGTGAGTATGTATAAGAAATTTTTGAATTAATGGATATAGGATTATTATTTTATATTGACTTTCTTATGAAGGAATGATAATTATATAGTTGTGCTTGTGCAGACTGTCCTTTTCCTTGGCCCACTGATACACTGAGGCCATATTTATTATAAATACTTTTCCATTGAGCCCCCTCGTACATTAATGGAGAAAACAAGGATTAGTTCTGCTCCTGTCCTTTCCATTAATCAGCAGCTTGATAACTGATAGATTCCGAGAATCAGAACAGAACCAGATAGATTCTGAGTGGAATTTTGAGCTGTAGTTTACATTCACTAAGGGATTAAAATAGGACAACACAGATGACTGCCATCTTTGAAGTTCATTTGGTATAGTAGATCTGCATCTGTTTTATTTTAAAGAGGATGCCTTTCTTGGACATACCTGACCCTAAACTTCAGTATCCCAGAGTTCTGTTCCTAGACTTGGATGTTCCTAAAATTCTCTAACCCACTAAGGGCTAGCCTGTCCAAAGGACTCTCCTGTTCTACCAGGCCAAGTGTAGGGTTTGGGGGCTTCCATGTGTGCTTCAGAAGACCCAAAGAAATAGGCTTGATCTCTGTCAGTTCCAGCTTGGGTGGCACTACACTGCAAATCTGCCTTGGTGTCAGAACCAGGGACAGCTCCTTCTATCCCTCCCCCAGTGGCCCCTCCCCTGGCTTAGGCTGGGGAGAGATGGGCGCATTCGAGAATGGTGTACTTCTCTAGCCTCTTCTCAGTGTTTCTTGCTTCCTTCTTTATGCTAGGATAGCAATATTGAGAGTTTCTGGTATAAGTGCTATTTCTCACCTTCATGCTCTCAGCTGATGCTGCTTAGAATATCTTTCTCCCATCCTTCCTTTCCCTGGCTAATCCTCCTAGGCCTGTTTAAGTAGGTATCTCTTCTAGGAAACCTACGCTGATTACCGGAGGCTGAGTTAGACTATCTCCTCTTAGTTCCCATGGCACCCATGCTTGCCTTTGTCATACTCAGAATTGCATTGAAATGACCATCTGTGCTGTCCAGTACAGTAGGCATTGGCCACATATCTTAAGCACTTGAAATTTGTGGCTAGTCTGAATTAAGATGTGCTCAGTTCAGTTCAGTCACTCAGTTGTGTCCAGCTCTTTGCAACCCCTGGACTGCAGCATGCTGGGCCTCCCTGTCCATCACTAACTCCCGGAGTTTACTCAAACTCATGTCCATTGAGTTGGTGATGCCATCCAACCATCTCATCCTCTGTTGTCCCCTTTTCCTCCTACCTTCAGTCTTTCCCAGCATCAGGGTCTTTTCAAATGAGTCAGTTCTTTGCATTAGGTGGCCAAAGTATTGGAGTTTCAACTTCAGCATCAGTCCTTCCAATGAATATTTGGGACTGATTTCCTTTAGGATGTGCTATAAGTATAAAATATGCAATAGATTTCAGACATATTTTTAAATGTAAAATATTAATATTTTTATATTGGTGATATGTTGAAATGATATTTGGAAATTAAATAAAACATATTACTTTTAATTTTTTATAACGTGACCACTAGAAATCTAAAATTACATATGTATCTCACATGATATTTATATTGGCTAGCACTTATCTGTATGTTTGTCTCTTCTTAAGGGTAAGAACTGACTCAAATACATTCTTATCTCTTTGTATTTCTAAAGCACGATACATAGGGAATGATGGGAATACCTGATGCTAGTCCTCAGAACTTGGGCCTGGAATAGCAAGGGTCCAACAGACATCACATGGTTTGGTTTTTCCATTCAGGAACTTGGCCTTTCTCTCTACTTAACCCAGGCTTTTTTTATATGTCTTCTTATTGATTCTTAGGAATTTTCTTTTAGATCACAAGCATCTCTCATTAAATTTATTCCTAAGATTTTAAATTAGCTATTTTACCATTATAGTTTCTAATTAATTAATACTTGTTCTAGGAGTGAATGCTGTAGATTTTTGCTATTTTCTTGAATCTTTCCACTTAGTCTTACTAATTTTAAAATTAGTGAGACTGCATATTTTCTTATTATATAATTGCAGCTAGAATAAAGATTTTTTTATTATGTGTTTAAGTTTATTTCTCTCTCTCTCTCTGTTCTGGCTAGAATATCCAAACCAGTATTAAAATAGTAGTAAAGAGTGACCTCATTTATTCCTTAAAAACAGGAAAGCATCTCTGCTTCTCCACTAGCTAAAGATAGATAGTCTATTATCTTGTTAAGGTAATTGATTTTATTTTTATTAAGAATGGGATTGAAAGAAAGTGAAAGTCACTCAGTCGTGTCCAACTCTTTGCGACCCCATGGACTATACAGTCCATGGAATTCTCCAGGCCAGAATACCGGAGTGGGTAGCCTTTCCCTTCTCCAAGGGGTCTTCCAACCCAGGGACTGAACCCAGGTCTCCTGCATTGCAGGAGGATTCTTTACCAGCTGAGCCACCAGGGAAGCCCAAGAATGGGGTTAAAATTTATCAAATATTGTTATCTATTGCAATTATCAGGTTTATTTCTTATTAATCTACATATATGGCATGTATTTATTTTTGAACCACTTCTGAATTACCCTTAGGTATGTGATATGCTGTTCTTTTAATAATAATATCATGTAATGTTGTGGTTAAGAATGTTGATTTTGGAACCATCCAGCATGGGTTCATGTTCTACCTCTGCTAGTTGGAAACTGTGTGATCTTGGTCAAGCTTCTTAGCCTCTCTGTGTCTTTATTTTTAATGATAATAAAATATCCTGTGTGTGCTCCTTAGCCCAAACTCACCTGTATGTTCTGTAATACCCCAGGACTTTTGTGAGGATTATGTGAGTTAACTTATGTAAAGTGTTGGAACAGTATCTGGCACTTAATATTAAGGAAATGTTTAATAATGTTAGGTGTTAATATTATTATCATAATTTTAATAAATCTCTTACAGAATTCTGTAGGTTGGTATTTGGTTTGTCATTATCACATCCATATTCCTGAGATCTCTTTTTGTAATATCATTGTATGATATGAGATGTAGATCTTTATCTGCTAATGTGAACAAATTGGGAAAATTCCCCCTTTTCTCATGTTCTGGAACCATTCATATAACATGGAGCAGAATTATGTCTTTAAGGAATGATTGGATGCATTACACAGTAAAACATCTGGGCCAGAAATTCTTTGGCAATTTTTGATAACTTTCTCAGTGTTCTCTTTAATTGTTGCTTAATTGTTGCTTTTTATTCCTTTGCAGTTTTTAAAGAAAAAACTTGTATGTAGATTAAAAGTTTGATCAAGTATCAAATTCATTAGTTTATAGTTACGTAAAAAATTCCCTTGAAACTGTTAGTCGCTCAGTGGTGTCTGACTCTTGCAACCTCATGGACTGTAGCCCACCAGGCTCCTCTGTTCATGGGATTTCCTAGGCAAGAATACTGGAGTGGGTGCTGTGCTGAGTTACTCAATCATGTCTGACTCTTTGCAATGCCATGGACTGTAGCCCACCAGACTCCTCTGTCCATGAGGATTCTCCTGGCAATAATACTGGAGTGGGTTGCCATGCCCTCCTCCAGGGAATCTTTCCAACCCAGGGATTGAATCCAGGTCTCCCACATTGCAGGCAGATTCTTTACTGTCTGAGCCACTAGGGAAGCCCAAGAATACTGGACTGGGTAGCCTACCCCTTCTCCAGGGGATCTTCCCGACCCAGGAATCGAACTGGGGTCTCCTGCATTGCAGGCAGATTCTTTACCAGCTGAGCTACCAGGGAAGCCCACTGGAGTGAATAATTAGTTCCCTTATATTTATTAAATCTCTATCATGAGTTTTAAAATTGGAGGGCTATAAATATGTTCACTGTCTTCATTGTGATGATGGTTTCACAGGTTGATACACATGTTCAGTCCAGTTCAGTTCAGTTGCTCAGTTGTATCTGACTCTTTGTAACCCCATGGACTGCAGCATGCCAGGCCTCTCTGTCCATCACCAACTCCTGGAGTTTACCCAAACTCATGTCCATTGAGTTGGTGATACCATCCAACCATCTCATCCTCTGTCATCCCCTTCTGCTCCTGTCTTCAATCTTTCCCAGCATCAAGGTCTTTGCCAATGAATCAGTTCTTTGCATCAGGTGGCCGAAGTATTGGAGTTTCAGCGTCAACATCAGTCCTTCCAGTGAATATTCAGGACTGATCTCCTTTAGGATGGACTGGTTGTATCTCCTTGCAGTCCAAGGGACTCTCAAGAGTCTTCTCCAACACCACAGTTCAAAAGCATCAATTCTTCAGTGCTCAGCTTTCTTTATAGTCCAACTCTCACATTAATACGTGACTACTGGAAAAACCATAGCTTTGACTAGCTGGACGTTTGTTGGCAAAGTAATGTCTCTGCTTTTTAATGTGCTGTCTAGGTTGGTCATAACTTTTCTTCCAAGGAGCAAGTGTCTTTTAATTTCATGGCTGCAGTCACCATCTGCAGTGATTTTGAAGCCCAAAAAGATAGTCTGTCACTGTTTCCACTGTTTCCCCATCTATTTGCCATGAAGTGATGGGACCAGATGCCATGATATTCGTTTTTTGAATGTTGAGTTTTAAGCCAACTTTTTCACTCTCCTCTTT
The DNA here is from genome assembly GCF_055505025.1 of Bos grunniens. NCBI lineage: Eukaryota > Metazoa > Chordata > Mammalia > Artiodactyla > Bovidae > Bos > Bos grunniens. The sequence goes on from NC_141167.1 coordinate 11,479,135, forward strand.
CACTTTCATCAAGAGGCTCTTTAGTTTTTCTTCACTTTCTGCCATAAGGGTGGTGTCATCTGCATATCTGAGGTTATTGATATTTCTCCTGGCAATCTTGATTCCAGCTTGTGCTTTATCCAGCCCAGCATTTCTCATGATGTACTCTGCATATGAGTTAAATAAAGCAGGGTGACAGTATACAGCCTTGATGTCCTCCTTTCACTATTTGGAACCCATCTGTTGTTCTGTGTCTGGTTCTAACTGTTGCTTCCTGACCTGCATACAGATTTCTCAAGAGGCAGGTCAGGTGGTCTGGTATTCCCCTCTCTTGAAGAATTTTCCACAGTTTGTTATGATCCACACAGCCAAAGGCTTTGGCATAGTCAATAAAGCAGAAGTAGATGTTTTTCTGGAACTCTCTTGCTTTTTCTATGATCCAGTGGATGTTGGCAACTTGATCTCTGGTTCGTCTGCCTTTTCTAAATCCAGCTTGAACGTCTGGAAGTTCACAGTTCATGTACTGTTGAAGCCTGGCTTGGAGAATTTTGAGCATTACTTTGCTAGCATGTGAGATGATTGCAATTGTGCGGTAGTCTGAGCATTTTGGGCATTGCCTTTCTTTGGGATTGGAATGAAAACTGACATTTTCAGTCCTGTGGCCACTGCTGAGTTTTCCAAATTTGCTGGCATATTGAGTACAGCACTTTCACAGCATCATCTTTTAGGATTTGAAATAGCTCAACTGGAATTCTGTCACCCCATGAACAGTATGAAAGTGAACCCCATGAAAAGGCGAAAAGATGGGCCACTGAAAGATGATACATATGTTAGGATTGGTTAAATTTTATATTTTGTATATGTGTAGTTTACCTCTGTGAATGATACCCTAATTTTTAAAAGTCTGCCAGTTTCATCTTTCCAAAGTAGAAGCTGACATTTATTAATTGCATTGTTCATGATTTCTGATTTTTAAAAATTTTCCCTGAAGTAAGAAATACATTTTATTATTGATAAAAAGAAATGGTGTATGCTGGAAGTGTTGGTGATTTATTTCCTGATAGAAGGGTATATGATTTTATGTTTATTATACTACCTTGATTTCATTGTCCCTAGGCTGTTACATAAGTATTTTTAAAAAGAAAGCATTGATGGAGATACAGTTTTTTTTTCTTAAGCCATTCTTATTGTTTGGGGGCCAGAAACTCTAGGTTCTGAGAGGGTGTGTAAGTGGAAAGACCTGAGTTTTGGCCCACATAGTAGAGGTGCTTGGGTGTGAATTAGCTATGAATTGAGATGCAGGGATTAAACTGGAGACAGAAGGAGCCAGTAGCTTTCTGGGAAGGTACATCAGGAATTACTGGAAGAAGTTTGTCTGCATAAAAAAAACAAGATGCTGTCTGGAATTCCTTTATACTCTACTACTTTGCCTAGCCAAGAGTGAAATCCTTGATAATGAAGACACTCTGCAAAAAGACCCTCAGGCCAGAGCCAGGCTTGACTTCACTAGCCACTTTGGAGGTGGATCAGAATAGTGACCAGTGCCTTTCCACAAAGTTAAGGTGCCTTTCACGGAGTGAGGCTTGGCATTTAGAACAGGAGATTCAAACTCTTCTTAAGAATGCTGAGCTTCCAGCTTAGTTACACCAAGGCAAAGACCTTGGTGTTTCTGAGGATGTTTTGATGCCTTGATTCAGATCTTTCTGGATTTAGTAATCATTCTGGGCACTGCTTGTGTGAAGCACTAAAGGGAGACTGAAATGCATCTTGACATAGTCCCTGTTTTTAAAGAATTTAGAATGTAGTACAAGAAGCAGACAGTAATTATGGGAGCAGCCAGTACTTTGCCTGCATTCTTCTAGGTAATGTCCTAAGCTTTTATATGTATTAATAATAGTCCAATGAGGTAGGTACTATTTTCATCCTCTAAAATGGAGGAGGAGGAAATTGTGACACGTGTGTATGCTAGGTCACTTCAATTGTGTTTGACTCTTTGTGACCCTATGAGGCCACAGCCTGCCAGGCTCCTGTGTCCTAGGATTCTCCAGGCAAGAATACTGAAGTAATGGCTGCATCAGGGTTGGAAGCGAAACACTGTGGTTCTGGAGTCTTTGTTCGTAACTTTATCTTGTAGAGCAGTAGTTCTCAAAGTGTGGTCCCCCAGGTCAGCAGCATCAGCTTCATCTGGAAACTTATAAGAAGCATATATTCTTTGGCTCCTACTCAAGAGCTCGGAGAAGGCAGTGGCACCCCACTCCAGTACTCTTGCCTGGAAAATCCCATGGATGGAGGACCGTGATGGGCTGCAGTCCATGGAGTCGCTAAGAGTCGGACACGACTGAAGTGACTTAGCAGCAGCAACAGCAGCAGCAAGAGCTACTGAATCACAAATTCTGGAGGTGGTGCTTAGCAATCAGTGTTTAAACAAGCCCTTCAGGTGGTACCTGCTGTTGGAGAACCTCTCCTAGAGAAAAGCAAAAAGCATACTATTATGAGAAGTGTCAAAAATTAATTTTCCTAGTGGGTAGCAACTGGGTATGGCTTCTCTTCTTGAGTTCGTAGCATCTGGTGTAAAGTAGGCATCAAAGATACAGATGGATTAATACATATGAATGAATATATGGAAAAGTGATGTTTGAGCTGGGTCTCTTAGCACCTATCAGTTGATGCAGACTGAATAGGAGAAATGTTGGTAGAAACTGTGAAACTAACAAGGAGGTGACTGTGATACTTTTGTCAAGATATGCTAAGGGTCTGCATCAGCACAGGGAGCCATCACAAGAATGTCAGGAGATCATGTGAGCAGGTAAACAGGTCAGGACTTTGTGAACTGCTGTATAGGGTTAGAAGCAAGGGAGAGAGAGAAACTGTCATTTCTGGGATGAAGGTGCTCTTTGTAGAGACAGGAGGTATAGGGCAAGCACTTTTGTGGGAGGAAAGATGAGTTTGGTTTTGAACTCTTTAAATTTGAAATGCTGGTAGATCCAGGTGGAGCTGTCCAGCAGACACTTGGAAATGAGTCTGAGACATGGTTGGAAATAGAGATTTGGAAGGATAGTTAAGCCATAAGAATGGATGAGACCTTTAAGCAAAAAAGTGGAGAGTAGAATGAGAAGACAGCTAGGTTTGAAAACAAGGTGAACACTTTTCTAATGGATCAAAAACAAGAGGGGGGGCTCTTGAAGAAAACCGAAAAGGACTTAGGCAATAGGAGACCTCAGAAAATGCTGAAGCCAAATAAAAGACTCAAAAAGGAAGGAGAGGCACAGTGTCAGATGCTGCAGCGAAATAATTGAAAATTATCCTTTGAATTTTGACACAAAAAGTGTTTTAAGTGACATGGTGAGGTCAGAAGTGGATTGACTGAATTCAGGCGTGAGCTGTAAGTGAGAAAGTGGAGACAGGTGCTTCCCAGCCCATAGGTAGAGCTCAGTAGATGCACTTAAGTTGAGACGGTGACATCTTCCAGGGTAGGCAGCGTCTCTTTCATATCTCTGGTCTCAGCGCCCAGTACTCGGCCTGGAAGAGAGGGTGGCGTCAGTGAGTTCAGTGACTAGGGACGGAGAAAGGCTTCGCGGAGGCAGTCGCTTTGCAGCCGAGGCTTGAAGGATGAGGGTGATTGGGAGGAGAGGTGGGAGGCAGGGCCCCTGGGTGTTGGGGCTCTCGGAGTGTGTGAGGGTGGCCTGGGAATGAGGTGGCAATGTGCGCGTGGCTTGCGTGGCTCTGTGCGAATGGGGGGAGGTTGTGTGTAGGCTTGGAGGAACATGTTTGGGGAAAAGACAAGGCCGGAGGCTGCTGCGGGGTGGGGGTGGGGGGGTGTGTTGTCCTCCCGCCCCGCCCCACTTACGCCACTGCGCGGTTCCGCGGCGCCTTTACCGGAGCCTTCCCGCCGGGCTGCATGGCAATGGGTGACCGCCAGGGGCCGCTGCCTCCGGTCCCCGGTGCCCCCGCCCCTCTCCATTGGCCTTTGTTGCCGTCGGAGCGCCCCGTTTGACTCGTTCCCGTCCGCCCCCTGGGCCTGGCGGTCGCGCCTGCGCACTGGCAGCTGGCCGGGCGCTCGCAGGGGGAGCTGCTGCAGGCTCCGCGGCGGCGGCGGCAACGGAGGCTGCGGGGGCGGCGGCGCGAGCGGCCGGGCTTGGGGGGGCAGCCGAGCCCGGCCCGGGAGCCCAGGCAGCAAACGTGCGGGGTACCTAGGCCCCTCACGCTGGACTCCACAGTCTCCGGGCCGCCTGATCTCCGCACGGGTATATGGGATGGAAGCGGGACCCTCGGGAGCAGGTAAGGGCCCCCAGGAGCGGGGACGGTGCATGCTCCAAGGACTAGGGGACTCTCGCGTGAAGAACAGGATTTCGGAGTGAGGAAGGGTTTCCTGAGTGGGGAACGGGGCTCTTCTGGGATGGGGGGCCCAGTTTGAAGGGGGCTGTGTGCAGTTCCGGGGGAAACCTTGCGAAGGGAAGCTCTGAGACGGGGGCCATTTATCAAAGGAGCCTGTATGCACTCGTGGAGGTGGGAAGTGCTTTGGAAGAAGGGCCTGAACGCACAGGAGGACTCCTGGAGGTACCAGGAGGCCTTGGGAGAGGCCCGGCAGGTGGCAGGGGGCGGGCTCCAGGTGTCCAGGAGAGGGGGGTCGACACAAATGGGCCCAGAGCTGCCGCATGCCCTGGGCGGGGGCTCAGCCGGTATGGGTTGGGCTGGGTTGATGTCTTTTGGGAGAAGGCGCCAGAGCTGGGCTGTGAGCTCCGCCCCAGCCGGGCCTGACGTGGGGGCGAGGGTCAGGGGGCAGTGGGTGGGGATCCAGCCCTGGGATTCCCCCCCTTAAGTCTGGGATCTGGAGTGGAGGCGCCGGAGCATGCGCGGAGGCAGCTGGAAGGGGCTGCCCGATGTGGTGGGGGCGTGGCCGCCCGAACCCCACTACCCCTAATCCCGCCAGGTTGACTTGGTAAAAGGAGCGCGCTGATGGGGTGTAGTCTCTCTTAGGTTATACTAGCAGGACACAAATGGAAATGGGTCCCTTCCCCATCTTGGGGGTCTTTCGCTTGGCTCTGAAACCTTCAGTCTCAATTTGCCAAGAATAGGTTGAGGGAAATGGACAAGTTTCTTCTGCCACTAGGATGAGGAAAGACATGGGAGCAATGTTTTAGGTTAGGGACAGGTCCTACTTGAAGACAGGCCTTAGAGAATGTATTGGTTGCTGAGGGACCAAAGCCAGGACCAGGTTTCCGTAGAAGGGATTGTTTGCCTGGTTTGCATGTTTCTGGTTCAATAGCGAGCAGAGTTGGGATCTTTTAATCCAAGGATAATGACCTCTCTATTTGAATGTTTCCTGAGTTGACAGCCTAATCTTTCTATGCCTTAATGTTTTTATGGTTGCTGTCCCCTACTGGGTATCTTTTCTTTTTGCTCTCTCTACTCCCCAGAAATTGTCAGAGCCATGTTATTAGACCCAGCGTTGTCAGGCTAGCCTTTTGTCATATATAAGTTGTGTGGGGTATGGGGAAGTTTATAGCCTTCACCATAGTGTGTCCCAGGTGATAGCCTTAACTTCTCCTTATTCACAATCAGGAGAAAAGGAGATTAGAGGGGAAACTGAGGCAGGGCTGTCCCAAGAAGGCCAGAGTCCCTGGATGGGGTGAGGGTGGTGGCACCTCCTGTGTTCTAGGTGTCTTATCTTTTTGGTGGGAGGAGCAGTCTGGACCTGGGAATCTTTTAGATCTTGTCTCACTACTTCCATTTGATCTGGAGGGGAGAATAGAATTTCCATTTGGGACATGAATTTTATTTCATTTGGGACATGAATTTCATTTCTGATTGAAGCAAGCATCTTTGTCTTTTATACCAGATCTTATACCCTTAAGGAAATAACTCTTGCCAACTCATTCAAGTCATTCATTCAGTGATCTTTTACGTGTTTAGTGACTACTTTCACCAAGATGGAAACAACCTTGTAAAGGCTGTATAAGCCTTAAGGTGGAATGCAGGGGGCAACCAACTTCAGAAAACTATTAATACTTCCTTTTCTCTTAGGCTGCTCTCTCCCTTCCATGAACTCTCTTGGTTTTCTGGGCTAGAGACTACTTGCAACAACCCCTGGAGCTAGAGTAGTAGGACACGGAAGTCCAGATGGGTTGATGGGAGCTGGCACCCATACCAGACTGCTTGTGATTTTATTCTGATGAATTCCTAGTGGTCTCGAGAGTGATGAAAAAATTAACGTTTTGTTTTTGGTTGTTGTTACAATAAATAAGCTTCTACGGAAGGAACTAGAGCCTGGTATCTGGAGTTGGCTGTAGCCTGATGGGGCAGGCTTTACCTCATCAAAGGGTGTAATTGAAATTCATTCTGGAAGCTGTGAGTAGAGGGATCCCATAAGTGCCTCCTTCCTAGGCTAGGACTATTTTCTTGGAGGTTGGAGGACATAGTACACAAAGCAGTGTATTGTTTCTGGCTTCACTGGGCTCAAGGCCAGATGTGCCGTCTGTGCTTAGGTGTGTTTCAAGCACATATACTGGACTGGGAGCTCCTAGAGGGTGGAGTTGGTGTCTGATTTATCTGTGGAACCAACTAATGTCTAGGCCTTGATACAAGTACATCTTTATTTTTTGAATTGAGTCACATTCCATTGTGAACATAAATGGTTAAGTACATTGTATGGCTATCTAATAATTTGTGTGTACTTAGTGTGTGGATAAATTCTTTTTGAAGAGTTTGTCCTCTTCCTCTTCGCTTACTGGACAGCTAACCCAGCCTTGAGTTTGTCTTTTGAATGGGTAGTCTAGCTTATTGGTAGGTATGTGGGCCTCAGAACTGCAGGGAAGGGGTCCCTGAGCCAGGCCTTTCGGCTGTTACTTTTCCTTCCCAGGGCTGGTTGGGGATGGGGGAGGGGGAGTGTCCTTTTCATAGCCCCTCCCTCCTTGCTTTTGTCTGCAGAGGACGGCCCCGCCCCCTTCCCCCAAGGCCCAAGCTTTGTCCTCCGTGCTGGGGCCCTCATCTGCATCACAAAGTGGCCGTCTGTCCCTGTCTGGGTCTGAAGGGAAGTGTCTCCCTTTCTCAGACTAAAAGCTGGGGGCAGGGTGGGGTTGGGGGAACTTTGTACTGCCGTAAGACTTGCTGGAGGATGGGGTGGGAGAGAGGTTCTCTCTTCCTGCTGCCTTCCCTAGTTTGGGTATGAAGGGCAGGGTGGGGGCCTCCCTGTTTTCTCAGAGCCTCCTAGGAATGGAGGGTGCCTAAGGCTAAGCCTGGTGTGTAGTCCTATTTCTGAGGAAGAGAAGCCTCTGAGGCTAGAGTGTCTGTCCCATCCCCCATCATTTCTACCCAGCCCCTAGCTTTAGGGGATGTCTTTCTCCCAAGACTCCAAACAATTATTCAGCCTGGGAGGCTACGGAGGTGAATGGAATGTAAGAACTTGGGGAGGGGAAGGGTATCTCTTACCAGCTACTTCCTCTAGGGTCTTGTTTGTTCTGAGCTGGATTTATAATTGTTTCTGAGCAGTTTGCAGGTGTGTGTGTGTGCGTGTGCGCTTGTGCTTGTGTTGTCTTTGTGGTATGTCTACGGTTCTGTTTGTTAATTGGTTTCTTATCTGTGTGTTGAACACCTCCTGTATGCCAGACACTGGAGATTCAGCAGTGACCAAGGCAGATACATACAGTCTTTGTATCTTTGAAGAACTCACAGTCTAGGTTGGTGAGGGGTATGTGTACGAAGGTAAACTGTCTAGTTCTAAGTATGTGTTTGGATGTGTATGTCTGACTATGGCTTGTATATAATGTCTGTCCAGCTCTTTCTACAGTTGGTGGCCAGGGGCTAGTAGTTAAGCTTTTACTTCCCCAGGTAGCTGAGTTCTGAAGGCCTTTTCTCCCCAGGCTGGGCCTCCATTTCTCTAAGTTTCCCTGTAGGGTAGGCTTGACCAGTGGTTAGAAGGAGACACAGCAGTTAGCTCTGGGAAGCATGCCCCTCCTTGAAGGGTTCTGACCTCTTCCTGACCCCCCCAGCTGAGGATATGCCCCATCCCCCCAGCCTGGCCACCTGTGAAAGCAGATCTCTCTGATAATGGGAGGTTCTCGGCTGTTTTATCCCTCTCTCCTCCCAACTGGGCTGGTCCTCTCTTGGCCAGGACAATAGTAGATGTGGACAAAGGGTTCTCTTAGGCAGTTTTCCTTTTGTCTTCCCTTTCTTCTCAAGCTAGAAAATAAAACTAGGGGCAGCAATCAGGCTGGTGGCAAAAGAGGAGAAAGTAGTGGGAGTTGGCCCAGCCCTAGCCCTTTCTCAGGGGCCTCTGGTGTCTTAAAATTGACCCCTACTGCAACTGTTGGGGCCCTCTGTGTGGAAGGAGATGTGGGCCTGGAGAATCTTGTATTCTTCCCAGAGCCAGTAATCTCATCTTCTCCAGCATGATAATTGCTGCCCCTCCTTCCTAAGTCCTCTACTCTAGCCTGCTCTTGCCTTAGTCACCTATGTTTAGCGGACCTTCATTCCCTAGATTTTTCTTCTTTTGAACTTTTGCTTCGTTCTCTCCCCACTAGCAGCCTTACTTCCTGCCTAGGCTGTCAGCTCTAACCTATCTTGCCCCAGCCCCTATTCCAGCCTTTCCTCCTTCCCAATTCAAGAATTTTTCTGCTGTGATCTCCAGTTCTAGCCTCTGTAGCAGCTCCCTGTGTCAGCCTCTCTCCTTTCCTTGGTCTCCAGAATCTGTCCTCTTAGCCTTTTCTCCTTTTCCAACCTCAGCCATTCTGTTGCCTTAATCTTTTCCCAGACATTGGCCTTCTTCCTTGCTTGTTGCCCCACCCAACCCCTTTCCCTGGCAGTTGGCCTTCTTTAGGTCTTCCTCCTGCCTGCAGTTGGAGGAGCTTTAAGGTGATGCTTTTTTGTGTGTTCAGGATGGTGATGAGTGAAGTGAGCATCTAGCTGACAGGTAATAGGGTCTGCTGGGTACCTGGTGGAGGCAGATGTCTCAATCTAGTAGAGGAAAGAAAGAGCCAAATTTAGTCCCTTTATTTAACCTGTAATAGGAAGTTATTATGTACTCACTTGATGAATTTAAGATAGATAACAAGGGTAATTTTCCTAACTGGAAGGAAAAAAAAAAAAATGGCCTGGGTTTTAACCAGTGGAAGTCCTCATTCAGGTTGGGTAGGCAGGAAAGAGGCTTCCCCTACACTCTGCTGCTCTCATGCTAGGAAGTCTTGTGCTTTCTCTGATCTGAGTGGTAAGGAGATTACCAGACTTTACCCTCACCAGGCTTTCTGTCTTGTAGCTGCAGGCGCCTACCTGCCCCCCCTGCAGCAGGTGTTCCAGGCACCTCGCCGGCCTGGCATTGGCACTGTGGGGAAACCAATCAAGCTCCTGGCCAATTACTTTGAAGTGGACATCCCTAAGATTGACGTCTATCACTACGAAGTGGATATCAAGCCAGATAAGTGTCCTCGCAGAGTCAACCGGTAAGTGATGCACATTTAAGCCATTAAGTCAGGTAGTCCTTGTTTTCCTGAGTCTCACAGCCTTAAAAGAATCCAGAGAGGTAAAAGAAAAACTCGTTGAAGGTGGTATCACCAAATTCAAGAACGTTTTCCAGGAAGAGATTCTAACTTAAGGTAAATGTTGAAATAGATCACTGGATTTGGCTATTTGGAGACTATTGATAACCTTTTGCTACAGCTGTTCCAGTGGAGGAGTTGGGCTAGTAATCTAAGAGTAAGTTAAGGAATAGGGGCTTCCCTGGTGGCTCAGTTGGTAAGAGTGAGTTAAGAAATAAGTGGAAGGTGATGTGGTAGGGATAGTGAGAGCAGATAGCTTTTTTCTAGATAAGTTGACAGTGAAGCATGGGAGAGAAGGAATGTGTTGGCTTGAGAAGATTATAGGGCTCAAGCCTGCTGCATTTCATTACTTGTTGAAATTAATAAATGAAAAATTTTTAAGAATGAGACATGGATATGTTTATAAACCAAGAAGGAGCTAGTGTAGGAGAGGTTAAAGGTACAGGACAGAGAGAAAAGGAATGAGTGGGATGTTCTGGCTAAGGCAGGAGGACATACAGGATACACAATTTGAGGAATTAGCCTTAGAAGAAGTAATAGTTCTTCTTAAAATTAATTTATTTTGTTATTATTTGAAAACTATTCATGCACAGTATAAAAAAAGTTTTTAATATTACAGAAAGAGTAACAGTGAAAAATGTCTCCTATTACCCTGACCTCCAGTCCCCTAGTCCCTTTCCCCAGATGCATTTGTTATTACCCTTCAGTACACTTCCAGATATTTTTCTATACATATACAAGCATATCTGTATACAAACATTTTAAAACACGCGGAATACAGAATCTTATACATCTTGCCCTGCACCTTGCTTTTTCCACTGAGCAACGTACTTTGGAAAGTGATACGTATCAGTACCTACAGGTGCCTCATTCTTTATTATAAGATATTTAATAATAATCTCTTCAGGAGCATCTAGGTCAAGTCTAAACTTTTGCTACAAAAATGAAACTCTGTAGACTATTAATAGAGATACATTTTTGCTCTCAAATATGAGTGTATCTGTAGGATAAAGTCCTAGGACTAGAATTGCTGGCATAGTACATTCACCATTTTTGAGGTAGTGCCAGTTTTTGTTTTGTTTTTAAGGTAAGTTATACCAATTTATATCCCCATTAGTAAGGTATCCCCCCATATCTGCACCAATTCGATATATTGGATTTTTTAATCATTGGCATTCTGGTAAGTAGAGAATTATATCTTGGTCTGATTTTAAATTGTATTTCTCTAATGAGTGATGTTGAACATATTTTCAGATACTTAAAAATTTATACATAGAAGGGATATTTCAAGTGTGAGAGGAAAGAAAAAGGAAAGGCTTGTGTATATCAATGTGTTTGTTTATATGTCTGGAAACTTGAGGGTGGCCTTGCCTTCTACACTGTGTTCTTTTCAAAATTATAAAAGATGCTTTTTGATCTGAGGTAGGAATGGGTGCTATTGTTACGGGGGTAGTGGAGAAGGTTTGCCACAACCTACGAGGATGGAAGTGATCAGAGTTAAGAAAAAGATTGCTGGGCAGCACCGAGGCCTAATTGACATTGAAAGCATGTGTTTACAGTTGGCTTCCAATAATATTCTCAGTCTTTTTATCTGGCAGTATTCAAGATGTTTGATTTTGAAAGTGAAGAGGTCAGATGGGTTGGGATTTTGAAGGATAGATGGATATTCTGGAATCTAAATACAGAGGACAGGAAGTGAAATCAAGAAAGAGAGAATAATGGAGAGAAAACAGGATGGTAGCACTAAAGGCTTCAGAGAGAGATGGAAGAGATGAAGTTCTTCTTCCACACTTTATTCCTATTCCAACTCAGGCTTCTTCCTCTACCTTTTTTGATTATCCATTTATCAGCCTGCATTTTTGTTCCTGATTCTGGATGGACCCTGAGATTAAGCTCTTGTCCCCTCGGCTTCCTCTTTTGTTCAGAAGGCACTCACAATCATCCTTTTGGGTCCTTTGGAGCCTTGGTGATCCAAGGACCAAAAATACCACCTGACAGCACGTTAGAGATGTAGAACATCAGACTTAGCTCTAAATCTGCTGAATCAGAATCTGCATTTTATATCTCCAGGTCATTCATATGAAGCTTGAGAAGCACTGTTATAGAGATTAGTAGCTGGTAGGACAGAATTAGTAGCTGGTAGGTAGATGGAACATTGCCTGGACTTTAAATTAGTTCCAGGAGTTTGAAATAGTAGTCTTTCAGCTTCCTCTGGCCTTTCCCATTCTCCACAGGGAAGTGGTGGAATACATGGTCCAGCATTTCAAGCCTCAGATATTTGGTGACCGCAAGCCCGTGTATGATGGAAAGAAGAACATTTACACTGTCACAGCACTGCCCATTGGCAATGAACGGGTACGGTTGAGAGTCATGCTGGACCTGTGTCAAGGGTCTGGGGAGGAACAGAGCTCAAGTAAGCCTGTTTGGAGTCTGGTGTTCGCACATCCCTTTCATTGTTTGTGCTGAGAAAGTGTGTTTTAGGTTGAGGAATGGGTAGGTGCTTATGTTTATTTAGCCTACTGTATGTCTGTCTGTGTCCCAAACAGACTGAGATTAGACTTAAAATAGACCTGAAGGACTTCCTACGAAGTGTGTTTGAGAGGGGCAGAGAGATACACTGAGCCAAGATGGCTGGAGACTTAGGGGCTGGATTTACTCAGAAGTCTTCACTGTGAGTCCTTATCAGCCTAAGAAGCAGATTCTTGGCAAATCTTAGGGGTTAGGGACAGTAGGGGCAGGGCAAGAACATTGAACTGTGGGAAAGCATTGGAAATCTCTCACTCCTTCCTCTTTCCTGAAGGTTGACTTTGAGGTGACAATCCCTGGGGAAGGGAAGGATCGAATCTTCAAGGTCTCCATCAAGTGGCTGGCCATTGTGAGCTGGCGCATGCTGCATGAAGCCTTGGTCAGTGGCCAGATCCCTGTTCCCCTGGAGTCTGTACAAGCCCTGGATGTAGCCATGAGGCACCTGGCATCCATGAGGTACTTGGTGTAGTTAATATCTGGGCTACTAGTGGTGGCAGAAGTGTATGGGAGGAGGAGGGAAGTGAGCATATATTTTAAGGTCCCGCAGTATGCCTTTCAAATAAAAAATTCTTTGAAACCCTACTGTATGCCAGGCAAGTGTGCATATACAATTAGGTGGTACAAAGCTTTGGTCCTGTCCCTTTTAGTTATTTTTGGACCTCACCCCATCTGTCTCTGCAGGGCAGAAAAAGGGTAGAGTCTTGTACAAGGTCAGTCACACAGCTAGTAAAAGATGAGAGCTGGAATTAAAGCCCTGGTGTCCTGCCTTCCAGGCCAGGGCTCCTCCGTGCCCAGGATGCCTCACAGGGTGGGGGCCTGTGCCCGAGGGACCAGTTCTCTGCCTGTCCCTGCCAGGTACACCCCTGTGGGCCGCTCCTTCTTCTCACCGCCTGAGGGCTACTACCACCCGCTGGGGGGTGGGCGCGAGGTCTGGTTCGGCTTTCACCAGTCTGTGCGCCCTGCCATGTGGAAGATGATGCTCAACATTGATGGTGAGTGGGGAGAGCTATGGAGCCAGGGGCACCCCGAGTCCAGTGACCACACTCCCAGCCTCATCCCTCCCAGCTCTGTAACCACACTCCTAGTCTAATCCCTGCAGCCCTGGGAGCCCTCCCCCATCCCTATACCCTATGAGGAAGAGGGTGTAAAGAGCAGTGCCTCCCTTTATTCTGGAAGACAGAATCTGAGTTGAGCTGTACCTACCCTGTCCCCACAGTCTCAGCCACTGCCTTCTACAAGGCACAGCCAGTGATTGAGTTCATGTGTGAGGTGCTCGACATCAGGAACATAGATGAGCAGCCCAAAGCCCTCACGGACTCTCAGCGTGTGCGCTTCACCAAGGAGATCAAGGGTGAGGACCCAACCAGGTGGGGAGGGGAATCAGTGCTACTTTCTCGTGTGCGCTTCACCGAGGAGACCAAGGGTGAGGACCCAACCAGGTGGGGAGGGGAATCAGTGCTACTTTCTCTTTAGTTCTAAAAGGAAATCCCCTTGGGATATATTCAGGCGAGAGGCCAAGCCTGGGCACATGAGCAACCTTTTCCAACTCTGACAAGCAGTGTGTATATCCCAGGCCTGAAGGTGGAAGTGACCCACTGTGGACAGATGAAGAGGAAATACCGCGTGTGTAATGTTACCCGCCGCCCTGCCAGCCATCAGACGTAAGTTGATGGGCTGCTAAGCCATACCACTGGTGGGAGAGGGCCACCAGGAAGATATTTCAACATACTCCGTTCACACTCTCCATCCCCCAACCTGGCCCTGAGGATGAGCTCTGTGTTTGAAGATAAACTGTAGGAATTTGGCATCCCTCCCCTAACATTCCCAGATCCATTGATAGAGACTCTCCCTACCATTTTTACCTTCTTGGTCTCTACCTTTCCTTCTTGGACTTTTACTGTAGAGCAAGTGTCTCCCTGGCTTCTTTCTCAGTTCTATAAATGTTAGAATCTCTCTGAACTTACTCCTGAAAAAGAAAGCTGAGATCCTGGGTTAGACCTTGGGGAAAGTTGTCACTGATTTCATCTAAAATCTTCACTTCATACTGTGCTGGACCATGAGTGACTACTGTTTGTCAGACTTCATGCTCAACATTAGAAATACAGATGAATCAGATATGATCTGACCATTGTATAACTTGTTTTTCAAATCTTTGGCTTCACTCTTGGAGCCCTGTGTTGCCTCTGCTTTCCTATGAGTGGCAGGAGTGTTCACAGAGGCTGGAAAGGAATGAAGTCAAGTCTGGCTCCATGCATGGTTATAGGTCTAGAAAGGTGTTATTGAATGCTGGACTATGACACCTCTTTCCCTTCCCCCAAACAGGTTTCCTCTGCAGCTGGAGAGTGGACAGACTGTGGAGTGCACAGTGGCCCAGTATTTCAAGCAGAAATATAACCTGCAGCTCAAGTATCCCCACCTGCCTTGCCTGCAAGTTGGCCAGGAACAAAAGCATACCTACCTGCCCCTAGAGGTGAGGCTGCCGAGTAATGGCCGGGCTGGGGAACAAGCATTGTACCTGCACACAGATCGCCAGAGGTCTGTTCTTCCGTTCATAGTCTCATCATTTTAAGGCTTGGAAAAGTGATATTCTGAGAGGTCGTTCTGTGAAACGCAGTCATCGTTCTTAACTGCTGAATTCTTTACTTCCGTCCTGCTCTCATGGTTTTTCAGGACTTCCAGGCAGAGGCGAAGCTGTATGTATTTACTGTTTAATAAGTAATCAGTTCATTCAGGACAGAGATTTCAGATACCTGCACGCATGTCCTTTATTTATTTATTTACTTATTCATTTCTGTATGGCTTTATTTATAGTTGACATACAATAAACTGCACATTTTACGTGTACCATTTGATGCGTTTTGACATCACTACAATAAAGATAATGAACACTCTGAGATACACTCATGTCCTCTTAATTTCTCTTTCCCTATCTGGAGCTGGGAATCCTAAATAACCTAAATGTACAAATGTACTTTATTTTACAGATATTGGAGGTGAATGTTACCTGTAATGGAAATCCTATTTCCCCAGTCATCAATGCATTCGTTTTGAAAAAGTTTTAACCAAGATTTGTCATATTTTTATGCTTCAGCCAATCTTTGAAATTCTACAATTAAAGAAAGAATAGTAATGCTCTTTAAGTCATAGAATGCAAATGAAGAACCACTAGTCTGTATTTGGTTGTTATACACTAGCCATAATGTTTAGGCCTTCCCTGTTGGCAGCCAGAATGTGTACTGAGAACCAACCTCTGACTGCTTCACTGTCTAGTCCAGTGCTGCTCAAAGTGTGATCAGCAGACCAAGAGCATAGTTATTACCTGAGAGCTTGTATGAAATGCAGAATCTCAGGTTCCGCCTAGGCTTGCTTTATCAGTATCTCTTTTTACAGAATCCAAAGATTGTGTCAAATATGAATGTTTATGTTGACGAAGCACTAGCCTAGATTACTGTCTTATTCTCTTCTAGCAGTGGGGGTCAGATATCTGGGGGTCAGATATCTGGGACCTAAACCTTCTGTGAGCTTTTGGGATTTCAGAACTAACCAGAGGAAGTTAGGCTGAAGGGAGAAAGAAGAGATCCCCAAACCCAAGAACTCTGACATAGTTAATAGCTGCTGATGCATAGAAAATGAGATGAGGACAGCATGTTCTCTGAGATGTAAGCAGAAGTCTTTAGGGACAGTTCCAGCTAAGTGGATAGGCTTTAAGTAATAGCTATTGCAGCTGAGATCTATTAGCAAATTGACATGATTTCTGTTTAAACAATAGTTTCCATGGTGAATAACTTATATAATGACATATTTTGATTTTTACTGTTGCTTGTTTATTAACAAATATTTATTGAGCTCCTGCTAAAGTCATATACTCCTAGGTGCCAGGAAGGCAACAAGAGAGGCAGGGTCCTTGCTGTCATGGAGCTTAAAATCTAAAAGGGGAAAATAGACAAATTAAGGTAGTTTCAGATGGTGGTAAGTGTCAAAAGGTTGAGGTGAGGTGAGGTGAGGTGAGGTGAGGTGAAGTCGCTCAGTCATGTCTGACTGAGCTGTAGCTCAGTGGGCTGTAGCCTACCAGGCTCCTCCGTCCATGGGATTCTCCAGGTAAGAATACTGGGGACAGTCATAAACTGGAGGGGGTTGGAGATTCACTTTAGTTTCTGTGGTCAGGGAAGGCTTCTTTTAGGAGATAATTTGAGCTGAGTCCCAAATTATGAGATAGAACCAATCTTTTAACAACCTGAAGGAAGAACCTTTTAGGCATGAGTTTAATAGCAAGTACGTAAGCAGCAAAGAGCTTGGATATTCTTGAGAGAGATAGAAGGACGTAGTGACTGGCATGTAGTTTAGGAGAAAAGTAGGAGATGATTTTGGAGAGAGGTACAGGGTCAAATCATATAGGCTATTGTAGGTGATATATTTTTTTCAGAATAGCTTTATTGAGACATAATTCTCATCCCATAAAGTTTGCCCTCTTAAAATGTACACTTCAGTGGTTTTTAGTGTATTTACAGAGTTGCATAATCATTACCATTGTGTGATTCTAAAGCATTTTCATCATCCCTCAAAGAAAGACCACACCCATTAATAGTCACTTACCATTCCTTTTATCCTCCGCACTAGCCCCTACTAATCTCTGATCTGCTTCTGTCTTTATGGATTTGTCTATCCTGGACACTTCAAATAAATGAAATTATATAATACATGGCCTTTTTAAACTGGCCAATTTCACTTAGCGTAATGCCTTAAAGGTTCATCTATGTTGTAGCGTATGTCAGAACTCCCTTTTTAAGGTTGAATAATATTTCCATGTATGTATATAACACATTTTGTTTATTCATTTATCGATGGATACTTGGGTTGCTTTCACCTTCTAGCTATTATGAATAATGCTGCTGTGAAGATAGATGTACAAATATTTGTTCTAGTCCCTGCTTTCGTTTCTTTTGAGTACATACCCAGAAGTGGAATAACTGGATCATATGGTAATTCTGTGTTTAATTTTTTGAGGACTCACCATACTGTTTTCCACACAGGTGTACTGTTTTACATTCCCACCAGCAATGCACAAGGGATCCAGTTTCTCCACATCTCTGCTTTTTTTTTCCTAGTGTTGATTCTGTAATTGAAATTATCTCCACCTTTAAATTGCCTTCAAGAGAGCAACCTCACAAATTTTAACAGTTCTGGGTTTTCATTAAGTAATTGACTAATGTGTATTCTTTGAAATACAGAGTTTAAGGGTAGGTGACCTTGTCCTGGTTTTCCCTACCATTGTTCACCATGAACTCTGGAAATTAGGCAGAGAATCAGTACTTAGAGTGTTGGCCCTATGGGAGCAAGTTTTACATTTCATTTCATCTCAGTCCTCACAACAGCTTTAAGAGACAGCTAGTGTTTTTTCCTGTGACTAAAATTAAAGAAGCAGAGCCTTCGAGTGGTTAAGAGTCCTGCCCAAGGTAACGTCATCTAGAATTGGCAAAGCTGGACTTCACACTCAAGTCTTCCAAACCTGTTGTTTCTCTCTCCTCTGCCAAAAGGCTTCCTGTTCACAGCTTCCTGAATATCGTGTACATTCAGGAAGCAATAGAGTGGAAATCTTACATATCACTAGAAAGTCTTTTCTGGTCTCCACTGTGTTCTCTTAGGCCCAGTGCAGAGGAACCATGTGGTAAGATGTTCCTCATACCAGCAGAGGACACCGTCAGTCAACAGAGACAGTGATTTCTATAGTCCGAGGGCTCAGTGATCAGCTGTATACTGGGGCTTAAGAACTAACCAGGTCTGGTTCTCCTGGTGTGTTGCAGGATGGAACAACCTGCTGCCTGCTACCATTGGACAGCTGCGTACTAAGAATCCAGTTTGTGTATATTGAGTGTTCTTAGTATTCAGAAAAGTTCTAGGTTGGGTCCTTTGGTAAATAATAATTTATGATACAACTTACTAAGTGTTTGGGGATGGCAACCCACTCCAGTATTCTTGCCTGGAGAATCCCATGGAACCTGGCAGGCTACAGTCCATGGGGTTGCAAGAGTTGTACACGACTTAGTGACTAAACCACCACCACTGAGTATTTACTGTGTTCAGAACTGTACTTGATTCTTTAAGTGCTTTATTTTATTTAGTCTCCAAACAATTGTTACTGTTCTCTGTATTTAACATATGAGCCCTGAACCCACATCTGGCTCTGGATCCTAAGCCCTTAATCACAAAGTGGCTGTTTAGACTTTTGTATTGCACATGAATGTTTTCTAACTTACCTGTCTGTGAACAAGAGATTTTGTAGTTCATTTCTCAGGACTGGCAGCCAGGGCCTTTCTGTGGGGCTCTGGGTACAGGGTAGACTCTACTCAAGCCAGCGCTACCTGTTCTTCTCGTTTCCTTAGGTCTGTAACATTGTGGCTGGGCAGCGCTGCATTAAGAAGCTGACTGACAACCAGACTTCAACCATGATAAAGGCTACAGCTAGATCGGCCCCAGACAGACAAGAGGAGATTAGCCGCCTGGTCAGTGAGGATGCAGAGAAACGTATGCTTGGTTGCTCAGTCATGGAAGTCCCTGGTAGCAAGTAGATGCTTTTCTGCCTTGGCAGGACTCTTAGGAAAACAAGTCTGGATTGGTTACCTGGGACTGCTTTTCCTTCTTGACCCTATAGCTGCTTTGCTTCCTATCTCTTTTTTTCTCCTGTATTACTTCCCTGTGTTATCTGCTCCCACTTACCTCATCTTCTACTTTCTCCCCCTTTCTAGGGGTATTCCTTACCAGCCTCAGCTGCTCTTCAGGGGGACCCGGAGGGTGAGCAGTATTGCCAAGCTACTGCTCTCCTGAGATCCCCTTCTTTTGTCTTGCAGATGAAGAATGCCAGCTACAACCTAGATCCGTACATCCAGGAATTTGGGATCAAGGTGAAGGATGACATGACGGAGGTGACGGGACGAGTGCTGCCGGCGCCCATCTTGCAGTATGGCGGCCGGGTGAGCAGGGTCAGGGCCAGACAACGTCTCTGGGGCTTATGGGGGGAGGTTGGGTTGTTATAGCCAGTGGCTTTTGCTCTCCTACCCACCTGGCTCTATTGAAGCTCACCTGGGCACCCCCTCTGCCTATCCCCAGAACCGGGCCATTGCCACACCCAATCAGGGTGTCTGGGACATGCGGGGGAAACAGTTCTACAATGGCATTGAGATCAAAGTCTGGGCCATCGCCTGCTTCGCACCCCAAAAACAGTGTCGAGAAGAAGTGCTCAAGTAAGGAGGTTGAGTGTATGGGTGGAAAGGTGGGAAGGACCCTAGAGTTGGCCTGAATTCCTCTACTCCCAAGGGGCCAAGATTTGCTCTGTAGTCTGTTTTTTCTGACTTTTGACTCTGCCCCCTGTGCTATCTGGCTTAAACTTCTCCCTGCTTCTTTTCTGTCCCACTGTGGTCAGGAGTCTTGATAAGGAGCCATATCTGTGTCAGAGATGATAATTTCAGGACGTGAACCTCCTAAGGGAGGCCTGAATTGTTTTATTGTTACAGTATTTAACATGGGTAGTAAATAGTAGTAGTGATGACTATAATATTTATGCTGATGTTGTACCTAATTCTATGTTCTCTTATTTCATCTTCACAGTGAGTAGTGGTGGTATTTCCATTTTCAGCAGACTGAGGCTCAAAGAGGTTAAGTTAACTTGTACAAGGTTCGCATTATCAAGAAAGTGTCAAATTGGGGGCAAATCAGATCTGAAGTTTCAGAGCTTATATTCCTAATTAGAAATAAAAGTTCAGCTGGTACTCTGAGCTGTCCTTTCCTATGGACAGAATTTGTTCGGTTGGGTCCGAGTGACCTGAGTTAGGTGAACATGAGTTGTAAGGGCCTCTGAGCCACTTGTGGCTGAGTAGCTGGGAGTAGATGACAGCAGTGAAGAAACTGATACAGCCAAGCGCTTAAAGGAATTGCTTAGGGTAATAATGGTCTTGAATGAGTGAGTGAGTAAGTGAAGAAATCATTGACCCTCCCCCTGCAGTCTTCTTTTTTATTTTTCAAATACCACAAAATTTACCCATTAGAAGTATGCAGTTCAGTTCCTGCTGTCCTTTGAAGTGCTGGCTCTTTGTTTTCTTTGAATCTGGAGTATAGTCAGTGCATTCTGGAGCTGAGAAAGAATCAGTGGAGCTGACCACTTTGGGCAGTGATGGGAATCAGTAGAGATGTGTGCCCTGGTGAGTTCACCTGACCTTGGGATTTTCATAAGAATGGGTCATAGCAGCCCCTGATGAATGTGGAGACTGTGGCCCTCCTCTCCCCTCACAGATGCACAGCTACCTCCATCACAATTATAGTTCTCTTAAATGAGTATCTCTTACCTCCTCTCCTGAGTTCTTGGGAGTTTGGCCCCATTTAGGCCTGCTGTTAGCCTTGGGCAGGCTTTGGAGGGCTGATTTCTTAACCAGTATTAGAAAGGCTCTCAACTTTGGCTTTGTGTCACCTTGTTGGTTGTTCTGTACTGGGTGTGTTTCTCTCTCATTCTCATGTCTTTCCCCTGTCCTGTCCTTTTGAGGAGCAACTTGTTGTTTGGATATTTTGGGGCACGAAACCTGATAAAGCTAGAATCTTTGATTTGGAAGTAGTCAGTTCATCAGACAACAGCCTTCTTGCAGTGATCTCTGAATGCAGGGGGTAATAAGTGACTTGTACACCTGGGCCAGTTGCTTGTATAGTCCTGGGCTAAAGATTTAAGATTTGGGAGTTTTCAGCTGTGGCAGTGGATGAGATTGTCTACGGAAAATGTGCAGGGTGAACAGAGGCTGAAAATAGAATTCAGAAAAACTAGAAAGGAAATAGAACAAATTTCCCACATGTGTATGAAAGAATGGGATCCAGAGCATAGGAAAAGCCATCATTTCCACTGAGACATAAGGGGAAGAGAGGAAGATGGCCATGGAGGTAGAGAAATTGGTAATTGGGGATGGATAAGGGAGTCCTTGGAGAAGGCGATGGCACCCCACTCCAGTACTCTTGCCTGGAAAATCCCTTGGACGGAGGAGCCTGGTAGGCTGCAGTCCATGGGGTTGCAAAGAGTCGGACACGACTGAATGACTTCACTTTTACTCTTCACTTTCATGCTTTGGGGAAGGAAATGGCAACCCACTCCAGTGTTCTTGCCTGGAGAATCCCAGGGATGGGGGGGAGGCTGGTGGGCTGCCGTCTTTGGGGTCACACAGAGTCGAACACGACTGAAGTGACTTAGCAAGGGAGTCCTAGGGTCAACCCTCAGAATTTTTCTTCTGGCTAAAGAGGCCCTGTTACCTCAGCTGTGTCACTTTCAGGACAAGATTTTAAGACAGTCCCCATCCTAGAGTTCTGTCAACACTTTGTGGCCCCCAGCACTGGACATAATATCCCAAGTGTGATCTGGTAATATAAGATAGGGAATACCACTTTCCTTGAAGTAGAGATCCACTTATTAACGGAAGGTAGTTAACACATTGGCTTTTTTAATAGCTATGCTGTAGTTGTATGCAAAGCAGAGAAGTGGCAGAAACACTCTTAGTAGTCCTTCAGAGCCCTGGTACTTAGTTACATGAAATAATAGATTGTATTTTTTATTCTAGTGTTTATTTGAGAAACTTAAAAAAATAGAGTAATATGGAAAACATCCATGTGTCTCATCCAGAGTATTGTCATGTTTATTTTATCCTTTGTAAAAAGTAAATAAAATATTTCAGATAAATTTGACAGTCCTTTATATCCTCCGTTATAGTCTCATTTCTCCTTTCTGATGCAGTCACTTTCTTGAATTACTGTAATCTTTCCATCCAATTTATATGTATTATATACCTATATAAGTGGTTTAAAATTTTACACAACCGTTTTGTACTGTATTAATCTCATTTTTTTAAACTGATTGAAAACATTTATTTTCTCACTGCATAGGTTTTCAACCCATCTTATTGATATTTGTGTGCTATATAATAACATCCCTTAAACAATTGCTTTTATTCTCTATTTGTACACTGTTGCTTTTAATCTAAATGCAGGTTTTTCACAAATTGAATTTCCTGCTGCTCCTTTCAGTCTGTCATATTTATGTAGCTTGATTTTTTTTTTAATCTATTGCATGTGTACCCTCTTTTCCAACTTTGTCTTCCTTTCTTAGGGTAAAGCTCTAAAGCCCAAAGAAAGAAGCTTGTTTAATTATTTGCTCTCAGGCTTCAAATAACCCATAGGGGAGGAGGGAGCACATGTTTTCCCAAGCATCTCCTGTGCTCTGATCACTGTTGGAAGCTCATTTGTTTTAATTTGAGCCAAGAGGCCTTCCTCTTGGACATCTTCCTATTGCTGTAGACTTAGAACACAGGAACCAGCTGCTTGAGTGGGACAGGTGGGAGACTTCGAGAATTCCCGTTTCTCTGGGCTCCCTCAGCTCTCTGCTTATACCATTGAACACTTAGCAAGTCCTACGTTGTTCTACCCAACTATAAATGTGGTTTTTACACTAGATGTGATGATGTCTCATTCCTCTTAGAATCTGTTAGTGCTTGTCATAGTGCTGGGGACCTAAGATGGAGGCGTTTGGTTAGAAGTATTCCAGTGGGACTTACTGCCTTTTGTCGTGACCACGCTTGTGCTGCAGGAACTTCACGGACCAGCTGCGGAAGATTTCCAAGGATGCAGGGATGCCCATCCAGGGCCAGCCTTGCTTCTGCAAATATGCACAGGGGGCAGACAGTGTGGAGCCCATGTTCCGGCATCTCAAGAACACCTACTCAGGGCTGCAGCTCATTATCGTCATCCTGCCCGGGAAGACGCCAGTGTATGGTACAGTTCTCTTGGAGTAGTGATTACAGTGATAGGACTCTTCTCAGGGTGGCTCCCTGGAAGATCCTAGGGGTGACTCAGTCTGGGTTCTTGGCCCTAGCCAGAGCCGTTCCTTAGTGTCAGTGCTCCTCTTAGAGGAGAAATATCAACTTGTATGAGCCAGTCAGTCACCTCTGGTCCTGTTTACCTGCTCACCCTCCCTTTCAGTAGCATTTTCTGCAGTCCTCTGTGTGCTGGTGTTTATGCCAGGCTAAGCTGAGCCAGATGCAGAGATCGGTCAGTCCAGGTACCTTTCCTTAGGAGGTGTTGTCCGTCAGGCCACAGGGCAGCACACCCAAGCACAATTTGTGGTGCTTCTGTTGGTGTTCCATTGCTGGGAATGGCTTAGACTCTTTGAGAGGTTTTCCTTCTATTTTTCCTCTCTTTTAAGAATGGAAATGACTATATCCATCTCTGACTCAGTGTTTTTCTCTCACTTTTTTTTTTCCTTCTCCAGCTCTTATCTTCAAATGAAGAGGTGTCTCTCCTCTGATCTTATTCAACCCATGTGTACTCTTTGTTTCTCTTTCATCCTGCTACCTTTGGGACACTTTAACCCTAAAACATCTTTAGAGTGCATTACCACAGTCATGCCATTTCCTTTAGTTTTTTCTTCCTATTTTCTTGCTTTTCTTCAAGAAAAAAAAAAACTTGAAGAGTTTTTAAATGTGTTCTGTACATTTTCTATCCCCACTTCCTCACCAGCCACTTACTGCTTAGCTTTTTTCCATTTATCTTACCTCTTCCAGTCTCCTAAACCTCCTCTGCAGAGGGTCACCAATGACCTTTCTCCTCTTGACTTCTTGACACTTTCTCCTGTCTCTCCTTAATTGTTTTTCTTGTTACCAGGAATGCCTGGCATTTTCCAGAATTCTGTACTCTGCCCTCTTTTTCTCTCTTTTCATTCTCGTGAAATTCTCATACATTTCAGTTGTTTCAGTCATCAACTATTGTTAGATGTTATCATGTATTATTAAGATCTTCATTCAACACTGACCTCTCTGCAGTTCCTATTTCTTCCTTTGACTTTTCTTCCTTCCATAAGAGTTCATTGATCACCTACCGTGTATGACAAGAAACGCTGATAGATCCTTAATACATTTGTGGATAAAACAGTTGTGCCCTTTGCTTTTATAATGTGTTTTGGTGAACTGCCTCTTTAGTAGCTTGTCTTCTTTGTCTACCAGTAAGCTCTTCTCGTTGGTATCACAATTGCTTCTGGGTACCTTTATCCAAACTTTGGGGGCAGTCTGTCTTCTCTTTGTTTACCTCTAATGCTATTTTTTTTTATACAGTGTTAAGATGTATTCCCTGTTCGCCACCCATTCTTCTCAATTTAATTCTAACATTTCTTCTTAAGTCTTTCTTGTATAGATTACTGGATGAGACTTTTTGTGATTGGTACTCTCAAAAAAAAAACCTTCATTAGTCCCTATTCACAAAATAGAAGTTTTTTGGGGCCCTAATCTTAGTTTAACCTTTTCAGCTTCGTATTATACATGTCTTTGCTACATATACCAGAAAGATCACTTGTTCTGGAATTAGATAGAGCTGGATTTTAATCCTGACTATGCCAGTTTACTGTCTTAGGTTACCTAACCTTTCTCAGCCTCATTAGTTAATTATATAAAAGACAGCATCTAACACAGGGTCTGTGACCTAGTAGATGCTCTCCAAATGCGCATTCTTTCTGTGCTTTCCAGTCTCTGGTTTTGCTTAACATCATTTGCCTTTGCCTGAAATATCTAAATACTTTTTTTATTTGCTCTTAGTAGTATCTGTATTTTTCCAGTAGGACAGCCTTTTGGTTAGGTTTCATTCTGGTAATGCCACCTTGCAAGGAGTAATCCCAGTTTCCTCACACACAAATCATCATGTCATTGGTCTCAATGTGATACAGATTAACAGCAAAATAGAAGCAAGCAAGCACAACTTCCAACGCCTGGAAATCAGAAGCTCTTAATTATTTAGTCTTTTTTCCTCCCAAGCAGGTATTTATTGAGAGCCTACCATGTATTGGCCATATCTTGGTGCTAGGACTTCAGCAGCAAAACAGAGTTGTGCCCTGAGGAGTTTACATTGCAGTCGAGGAGCAAGACAAGAAGTGCTGTGAAGAAAGGGTAAAGGTGTAAAGAAAGTGAAGGATAAGGTGACAGAAAGAGATAGACTGTGATTTTAGGTTAGATGTCTACTCTTTTTATGCCCCACCTTGCCCTTAAAATTCTATCTTTCAAATTCTAATTTAAATGTATTTATTCCTGGAAGCTTTCTCTTGTCATCCCACCTTTCTGTATTCATCCAGAAATTGCATCAGGTTGCTGATTAATTAATTGTTTTGAGCATGGAGTGGATCTGATTCTGCTCAAAATCTTCTTCCCTCTGTACATACATACCCAAGGTAGAGCCTTCCGCTGACATGATACTCAGTACTTATGAAAGTTGGTTGATCTCCAATCCACATCTCTCTTGGGCCTTAAATTGATGTCCCTTGGTTAGAAAATAAGGATGCTTTTTAGGAGAATTGCCTTGAATAATTAGCCATGTTTCTGGTTCCCTCCATAAAGGGAGAATCCAGTATTTTTGGCCTCCCTGTGTAGTGTAGTGTGGCATGCTTGGAGAAGTCAGGTGTTACTCAGAGTTTTCCCTACCCTGGGCTCAGTCATGTTATACCTCTCTCCAGCTTCATACCTTGATCATGACCTTGGGTTTCTTTCACTTACATGTTCTTTGATTATACCACTTAGGTAATGGGGGCATTTGACTAGGAATTAAGCCTGCATATAAGAGGAGCAGTCAGATTCTTCGAAAGATCCTTCACTGTCCTTCCTGAGAGGCCAAGTGATAGTCAAAACAAGGTCCACATGCATTAAATTGCCCCAAAAGTATAAGAGGACAGTGTCACATTTCCAGTTCTAATCTGCTAACATGCCTCATCCTGTCCTTAGTATTTTTAACTCCTTCCTCTCCACTAAACTGATATAATTTTTTAATGTAATTTTTTTATTGAAGTATAATATACATATAAAGATCTTTTGTGGTCAATTCAGTGAATTCTCACAGTGTCACAGCAGGGGTACCTAGTTCTGATAGTAAAACATTACCACAATCCCAGGCTACTGATTACTACAACTTCCTGTCAGTGATAACCACGATTATTTTGGTTTCTAACACCTTAGATTGGTTTGGACTGTCTTTGAACTTTATGTGAATGGAGTCATATATCATGTACCTTTTTACGTGTCTGTCTTCTTTCACTCAACATTATGTTTGTTAGATTTGTCTGTGTTTGTTTAATTGTAGTTTGTTATAGTTTTTCCATTATATGATTTTAACACAATTTACATGTATTTATCCATTCTACTGTTAATGGACATAATTGGGTTGTTTCAGGCTTTTACTGTTATAAATAATGCTTCAGTGAACATTCTTGTACATGTCCTTTGAATATAGTGCCCATTTCTATTGGGTGTGTAACTAGGAGGGCTTTTAAGTGTACAGATGTATACTTCCATCAGCAGCGAAATGAGGGTTCTAGTTATCTACATCCTTATCAAACTTGGTATTGTCACTTTCATTTTAGCCATTTATATGGATGTTTGTTAATACTGCATTGTGCTTTTTAATTTGATTTCTCTGGTGATTGATGAGGTTGAGTATCTTTTTATATTTTTATTGGCTGTTTCACTGGCCTCTTTTGACAGGTGCCTGCTCAGGTCTTTCTCTTTTTTTATTGGCTTAGATGTTCTTTATAATTCCTTTATTAAATATGATGTGTACTACACATATCTATAGCTTGCCTTTTTACTTTCTTAATGGCTTCTTTTGTTGAACAGAAATTTTAAATTTTAATGTAGTCCTGTTTATCAATATTTTTCCTTTATGGCTAGTACTTTCTGAGTTCTGTTTAAGAAATACTAAGGTCACGAAGATACTAGTCTGTGTTTTCTTTTAAATGTTTTTTTTAACCTTTCACATTTAGAACTAGCTTGTGTTTGCCAGAAATGGCTGTTACTTTCTCTGTCCCTTGGCAGTGGTTCCTCTTTTGGTGCAAAGCCTAGAATCCCAGCCTCTTGCCCACATCTAGAATCAGCAAATGTACCCAGGGCAAAGCAGCTGCAGCAGATGGCTCACCTCTGTGAGATTCTCATCCTCTCTGGAGTGTTAGCTCTTCCAGTTCTTTTGTCTTAGCACCTCTCTACTACCTTCAGAAAGATGATTTATGAATTTTATTTGGTTTTCTTGAATGTTCTCAACAGACACTGGTTTCCTTCTGACCGTATCTCTTGGAGATAGAAATGATCCCTTAGCTTTTTAAACAGTCTCAAATTTCTCCCATTGAAAATATATTGTACTGTTTATTGATCCCATGTTTCCTCCATGGTATTTGATATTACCAAAAACAGTTTTTGCCTCTGTCCATTAATTTTTGCCTTGGTGTCACAAAATTCTGGTCCTCGTTTTACCTCTTAGCAGCATTTGACTTGGTTGAACACTTACTCCTTCTTAAAGCACTCTCTTCTTCCCTGGTATTCATGCTGCAACACTGTCTTGATCTTCCTCCTAGATAATCTGGATTTTTGTCCTTTGCAGACTCATCTTCTTCCTGTTCTGCAAGTATTGTGAGCTCCTCAAGAATCGAGTTTAAGCCCTCTCCTTTCACTCCATTCTCTTCCTTGTTGATCTCAAGATCATGTGTTCACTTACTGCTGCTGCTAAGTTGCTTCAGTTGTGTCCGACTCTGTGCGACCCCATAGATGGCAGCCCACCAGGCTCCCCCGTCCCTGGGATTCTCCAAGCAAGAACACTGGAGTGGGTTGCCATTTCCTTCTCCAATGCATGAAAGTGAAAAGTGAAAGGGAAGTCAGTCGCTCAGTTGTGTCTGACTCTAGCGACTCCATGGACTGCAGCCTACCAGGCTCCTCTGTCCATGCGAGTTTCCAGGCAAAAGTACTGGAGTGGGGTGCCATACCTGTACCTAAATATGTCATATTTTACATCTCCATTTCAGACTATTCTTGAACTTCCAATTGCTGTACTCAGTTGCCTGATTGATGTCTTCACTGGGATGACCAAAAAGCACTTCAAAGTCAAAATGTTTCAAAAAGAACTTAAGATCTGTCTGTTCTATTACAAAAGTCTAGAAACTCATAAGTTATCCATAAAATTATTTTCCCTTACATAGTCTCTTGAATCTGTTTCTCTCCATCCTGACAACTGCCTTCTTAAACTACCCTCGTTTCTTTCCTAGGTCGTTCTAATCACCACTTTCTTTCCCACATGGCAGTTCCTTTGCTCTCCTTTATAGCTGGATTGACCTTTCAGTTTCTTCAGTTTGTGTTTCTATCCCCTATCAGAGTGCGTTTTGCCTGCTCTTCCCTTGGCCTGGAATGCTCTCTTTCATATTCTCTCTCCCTTTTAAGTTCTTTTCTACCTTTAAATTCAGTTCAGTAAAGAATCCTTTCCTGGCTAGGTTATTACACTATATCATATGCTCTCTGTGTCATAGTTCTGTGAAGTTTCCTGTTGTAGCATTTATCATTGTTATGTTTTTTATGATTTTTAAAATTAGTCACTAGATAGTAAGCACTGTAAGAGTAGGGACCCTATGTGTTTCTGGTCACCATTGTGTTCCCTAGCACCTCATATACTTCCTGGAATCAAGTAGACATTCAGTAAATATTTGTTGAATGCACTAATCAGTTCTTTCCCTGCTCATAGCTGAAGTGAAACGTGTTGGAGATACTCTGTTGGGAATGGCTACACAGTGTGTGCAAGTGAAGAACGTGGTCAAGACCTCACCTCAGACTCTGTCTAACCTTTGCCTGAAGATCAATGTCAAACTTGGTGGCATTAACAACATCCTAGTCCCACACCAGCGGTATGAACTCTATTGCTTACTTGCCCTTGTCAAGCAAGGTAATATACTGGAGATTGATGAAAAGATAGCACACTGTCCAGGCAGAGTGAGCCACAAGGGAGAGGGGGCCAAAATGGGTGCTAGATGGTGCCAGGAAAAGAAGACCCAACTCCTCACCATTTGTTTTCTCTTCCTTGTTTAGCTCTGCAGTCTTTCAACAACCAGTGATATTCCTGGGAGCAGATGTTACACACCCACCAGCAGGGGATGGGAAAAAACCTTCTATCACAGCAGTGAGTGACACTTTCCAACTTCCTCGTAAGGTTCTCTTCTGAGTCCCCAAGACTACACCTGATTTCCTTCCCTCAACTCTGGTGCTTGACCCTTCACAAGATCTTTTTATTTCAGCTGATCATCCCCATTAACCAGTCCCTTGGTTTTTTAATAAAGGTAACTCTGTATGATACCTTCTTTTCAGAGAGAGCAGTGAGAGAGTAGACTGGGGTCAGAGACTTGGTTATGTCTCCATCACTTTTGTTCCGTGTTTGAATTTCCCTCTTTCTCCCTGTACCCACTTTTGGGATATGGGAAGGACCATATCTCCTCTCCAAAATCCCTTTTAAGTGAATTACTTAGTTACTGGGATTGCCTTTTTCTCTATCTGTACCCCTGACCCATCTAGTAGATTAGATAGCTCTCTAATCCCTCTCCTGACAGCTCTGCTCCCTGTCTCACAGGGCTTCTCAATTGACTAATGGGACCAGGCCTTCTTTTTCATTTCTTTTTCTTGAACCTTCATGTTTCTCTAGGCAGACTGGGCCTATCTCAGTAAATGTGGGGAAACCCTACACTATGCTTATCTTTATTTTCCTTGTGGCCATCCATCCTAGTCTCTGGCCTTTGTCCCCTTAGAAAATAATGTTGTTCCTACCATCCACAAGAACACTGTTCACTGTAGTTCCTGGGGTAGATTAGCACTTGAAGAAAAGATTAGCTTGTTTTTTGGATGAGGTCACTCTTTGAGCTAGTAGTGCTGAACCATCACATGCCCCTCTGTAAGGTGTGGGAAAATCAAACTTAGCAAGTACCTACTGCGGGAGAGGTCCTGTGCATGATGACTTACCTGCGCCACAACAGCACTGCAAGCAGGTGTTACTCTTATCGCCATTTGAAAAGAGGAACAAGAAGATCAGGTGGGTTAAGTAACTTCCATGTGTGTGATAGAACAGAGATGGAAACCGGGACTACTGAATCCAAAAAACCTACACATTTGATTTCTTAGGTTGTTTGTTCCCCCCTCCCTGCTCTCAAGAGGTCTTTCCCCAAACCCAGAACTAACAGTGTTGGGAGGGTGGAGGTTTTAGGAGCTGATCCTGCCTCTTTGATTATCAGGTGGTAGGCAGCATGGATGCCCACCCCAGCCGTTACTGTGCTACTGTGCGGGTACAGCGACCACGGCAGGAGATCATTGAAGACTTATCCTACATGGTACGTGAGCTGCTCATCCAGTTCTACAAGTCCACGCGCTTCAAGCCTACCCGCATCATCTTCTACCGAGATGGGGTTCCTGAAGGCCAGCTTCCCCAGGTAGGGCCCACAATAGGTCAAGAAAACCTTCACATTGAGGCCATAGGGCCTAATGGTAGCAGAGAGTACTGCTCCCTTTCTTAAGCTGTTGGCACTGGGAGGTGCTTCTACTTACGGAGGTTTGCTAAACGGAACAGGCTTGGAAGCAGAGATCCCAACTGAGAGATGGTGTGTACAGTCATTGATAGACCTTTCTTCTTGTAATAAAAGACTCTCAGTGCCTGTTTACTAGTTAGTTCATGTTGAAGACTGATTCTTTAGACCAGTGGTTCTCCAGCTTTGGGCTTCCCTGGTGGCTCAGCTAGTAAAGAATCCACCTGCAATGCGGGAGATCTGGGTTTGATCCCTGGGTTGGGAAGATCCCCTGAAGAAGGGAATGGCTACCCACTCCAGTATTCTGGCTTGGAGAATTCCGTGGACTGTATAGTCCGTGGTGTTGCAAAGAGTTGGACACGACTGAGCGACTTTCACTTCACTGTCCAGCTTTAGCATCCATCAGAATCTTTTGAAGGGCTTATTAAAGCAGTTTGCAGAGCTCCACTCTTAAAATTTCTGCTTCAGTGATTCTAGGATGGGGTATTAAAATTTGTACCTCTGATAGGTTCTTAGTGATCCTGCTGATCTGGTGGCCACACTGCTATTGACCTTTACAGTGTCCTTACCATTCTGTTTCCCTGCTAAGCCTTCATAGTTTATTGTTTAGACTAGTATATTGAACTGATCTCCTTTTCTACCATTTAATAAAAAGTAATATAACTACCATTTACTGGGTATCTTATGTGCCATTAACTCTGCTAACCACTTTGTATATGCTCTATTCAGTGCTTACAAGAATCCTATGAAGTAATTATTATTCCACCTGATACATGATGAAACTGAGGCTTGAAAATGTTAAATGATTTCTTCAGTGTCATCCAGGCTAATAAGCAGTGGAGCTAGGATTCAGACAAGTTGGTCAGATTCCAAAGTTCATGCTCTTAACTATTATGCTCAGTTTCCTCCAAGTCATACAATGTTTCCTAAAGTACCAGATAAATTTATAACATGTATCTGTTCAGAGATGTCCTGTGGCTTCAGGTAGCCTAGGGTTAAAATTCAAACTGCTTATGCAAAGCAGTCAGCAGTCATCAAGCCCCTATTAGGGTTTTTATCATTGGAGAAGGAAATGGCAACCCACTCCAGTATTCTTGCCTGGAGAATCCGGGGGATGGAGGAGCCTGGTGGGCTGCTGTCTGTGGGGTCGCACAGTCGGACACGACTGAAGTGACTTAGCAGCAGCAGCAGCAGCAGCAGCAGCAGCAGCAGGATTTTTATGCTTCCACTCAATTATTTGTTTTAGTCTTCAGGACAGTTTTGTGAGGATGATCTTATTAGTAACTTTAGTAAATGTGGAGAAAATGAGACTTAAAGGGGTTAAGTAACTTGCTCAAAGTAATAAAATTAGATAAAGCTTGGGGTTTAAACTTAGTTCTAATTGATTCTAAATTCTATTTACTTCTACCATACAGTTTTTACTCCCTGTATCTGACATCCAAGGCAACAAGGCAGCTACTGCCTGTGGTTTTTCACCTGTGGCTTCTTTAGCTAGTCTGTTTTCTTATGATACTGCTTTTTTTATAGAACTGAATTTATCTATTCCCTCTACAGCCATTCCTGAACTTTGTGTCTATTCTTTCATGGTGGTCCCAACCCTGTCTGCTCCCATGGGGAACGCCCATTTTCCTCCTGATCCTAAAATTGTCCTTGCTCTGGACATTGTGATTTTTCTGTGAACCTTTATTCTGTGTCTTGATGTTAGGTCTCACTATGCATAGGAACCAGGTGAGTGCTCTCTGTGGATATTAAGCCTCCCAGCTAGGTTTTATAGGAACATAGCAGGTGAACTGTCTACAGGCATACCTCGTCTTATTGCACTTCGCTTTATTGTGCTTCACGGATACTGTCTTTTTTACAAATTGAAGGTTTGTGGCAACCCTGCGGCCAGCAAGTCTGTCGGCACCATTTTTCCAAGAGCATTTGCTTACTTCATGTCTCTGTGTTACATTTTGGTAATTCTTGCAATATTTCAGACTTTTCATTATTATATTTATTATGGTGATCTGTGGTCAGTGATCTTTGATGTTACTGCTATGACTCAGTGAAGGCTCAGGTGATGGTTAGTATTTTTTAGCCATAAAGTATTTTTAAAATTAAGATATGTACATTCATTTTTTTTTTTAAGATATAATGCTACTGCCCACTTAATACACTACAGTGTAGTATAAACATAACTTTTGTATGCATTGGGAAACCAGAAAATTCGTGTGACTTACTTTATTGTAGTGGTCTGGAATTGAACCTGCAATATTTCTGAGGTATGCCTCTGTAAGGCTGATTTTTGGTAGGAAGGGCTTATCCTCACTAATGGTTGGGTGTCAGCTATAAATATTATAAAGGGAGGCTGAACAAAAAGCCTTATAACAAGTGGCAAACCCTTAGTTCAGAAAGATGAATGAACTCAAGAGGAGCTGTATGTCTCTTTGTCTCCCTCCTCACCCTGTGCCTAGATCCTCCACTATGAGCTGCTGGCCATTCGTGATGCCTGCATCAAACTGGAAAAGGACTACCAGCCCGGAATCACTTATATTGTGGTGCAGAAACGCCATCACACCCGCCTTTTTTGTGCTGACAAGAATGAGCGAGTGAGTGAGGGATTGAGGAAGTCACTGTTCCCTGGTCATGTCTCCCTTCTCTGAGTATGAAAGGAGCTGTGGAAATGAAATCTGGGGCTTAGTCCTTGGCCTGTCCATCGCCCCTGGCACTTTTCTTCCCCCTGACTCTTGTGGTCCTTCCTCTGCTGCTTCCTTTCCTTTGTTTCCCCCTCTCCCCGCCTTCCCTTCCTCCCTTATACTTGATCTCCCTCCTCCTAGCTCCCTGGCCTATAGACCCCATATATAGACCAGCTCCCAGAGATGGGAAAGGGAACTTGAATTTATTGAACTTCTATGTGCCAGACACTGTGCAAGGCGTCTTCCTCACAGCACCCCTGTGAGGTAGGTACAGTTATTATCTCCAGTTTAACCTCAGAAAGGTTAAATAACTTGCTAAGATCCCACAGCTAATAAATGGTGAAAGCAGCACTTAAACACAGGTTTGTGTAACTTTAGAAGCCTGTTATTTCAGCACCCAGCACTCTCTCTGGGAACAGCAACTTCTACCTTACTTTTGGGATTCTGATGGAGTCAGGGTAGAATTGAGTCGAGGCCCTAGTTAGGGCCAGGCAGGTCTTGGGATCTTGGTTGTCTTTGTTTCTATACAGATTGGGAAGAGTGGTAACATCCCAGCTGGGACCACTGTGGACACCAACATCACCCACCCATTTGAGTTTGACTTCTATCTGTGCAGCCACGCAGGCATCCAGGTAGCTGGGCTATGTCCTGGGGTATCCAGTGGGTCAAAGATAGTTGATCATTCCCATTGCCTCTAGAATATATCATTCATCACTGAGTGGCATTCAAATCAGGATTGTTCTCTTAATAAGCCCTTTGTGCACTTGAACTTAAGTGTACTTTCAACATCTTAGTCAGGTTGCCCATACAATGGGTGCTTTATGACAAAGGTGGCTTTGTGTCTGCCTTTTCATGGGTGGGCCTTCCAACCCAGCCATACTCATAATGGTAATCCTGTTCCTTACTGTCAGCCATCCCGTCTGCTCAGCCTGGGGCCCCTCACCTTCCTATCTTCCCAGGGCACCAGCCGACCATCCCATTACTATGTCCTTTGGGATGACAACCGTTTCACAGCGGATGAGCTCCAGATCTTGACGTACCAGCTGTGCCACACTTACGTACGATGCACACGCTCCGTCTCAATTCCAGCACCTGCCTACTATGCCCGCTTGGTGGCTTTCCGGGCACGATACCACCTAGTGGACAAAGAGCATGACAGGTGAGGCCTGGAATCAGGCTGGCTTCCTTTTTGCTTCAGCCTCTGGTACCAGACCCTCTCAACTTTCCTTGG
The DNA here is from genome assembly GCF_055505025.1 of Bos grunniens. Classification (NCBI taxonomy): domain Eukaryota; kingdom Metazoa; phylum Chordata; class Mammalia; order Artiodactyla; family Bovidae; genus Bos; species Bos grunniens. The sequence continues at coordinate 11,513,443 of NC_141167.1, forward strand.
GTAGAAGGAAACAAGGATTGTCCAATTTGGTGTCCTGGGGCTTGTCAGCCCAAATCTGGGTTGGGGTTTTCTCTTAATTGGTATGGGAATTGGCACCCTAGGGGTGGGGGAAGGGTTAGTGGCAACTCAGCTCACCAGGAAGGACTTCTTTCATTTTTCCTTTTCAGTGGAGAGGGGAGCCACATATCGGGGCAGAGCAATGGGCGGGACCCCCAGGCCCTGGCCAAAGCCGTGCAGGTTCACCAGGATACTCTGCGCACCATGTACTTCGCTTGAAGGCAGAACGCTGTTACCTCACTGGATAGAAGAAAGCTTTCCAAGCCCCAAGAGCTGTGCCGCCCAAATCCAGAGGAAGCAGGGAGGAGGGAGGTGGGGTAGGGAGGAATGCAGAAGGCCCTGTTTCCTTCTGCAGAGGGGGCAAAAGCGGGGGGAACAGGGCCAGTAAGCCAGACCACCAGCCAGAAATCTCTGATATTCACCTCATGCCCTCAACCCCTCACCCCATCTTGTCACATCTGGCCCTGAACCCACTGGACCAAGACAGGCAGCAGCGGTGCCCACCATACACACAGGTGTCTCATGTGACTCACAGTGCTAAAGACTCACGCCTGACAGCTTGGTAAGGTCGGCTCTGCAGCCCTGCGGACAAAAGCTGGTAGGTTTGGGTTTGATACTTTAGATGGAAAAGTGAGGGGCTTGAGAAAGTGGGTGGGAGGAGGGAAGGATTTTTTAGGAGCCTTAATCAGAAAAGGTCTAGATTTGTTTAAGAAGAAAAACGAAATCAGATGCAGATCAATATTTTAGGATACTAGATGTTTTAATGGGTTGAGAATCCAGCCTGTAGGAAGATTTTTAATGCTAATGATTTTGGTTGCCCCCTCCCCCAGCTGCCACTCCCCTTTCCCTTATTCCTCTTTCTCCACCTTTTCTACCCCACCTTACACCTGACAGACATCCAGCCCCTAGTAAGACTTAAGGCACTATGGCACTTAGCTCTGAAGTGACACGACCCTGTCTTCCTTCCGCCTGCTGGTGGGTAACCAGTGCCTTCCCTGTAATGGTAATGCTGCAGAACTGCAACCTTTTGTACCTTTTGGGGGGTGGGGGCGGGGTGGGGGTGGGAGAGGAGGTAGGTTGGGATGAAATACCCTGTACCCAACAGGCCTCCAGCCAGAGCGCCAGCTATTTTGCATTAGAAGGAATTGACTTCCATATTCATTGAGCTTTTAAAAAGATCACGACCTCAAGATGGTTAAAATCCATTGACATTTGCACTTTCAGACATGACAAGTCTAGGAGCTGCTGAGATGACTGGCCCCTGGCCTTTCCACTTATGTCTCCTTTCTTCTTGTCCCCGCTTTCTTCCCACCTGCCTGGGTCTGGAGTTAACTTTCATAGCATTTCCCACTCTTGGCTTCTTTTCCCTGATGGTCAAGCCTCTTTATGTTTCAATATTTTTTAACTGGGGTGACTTACAACAGATGATCTTTAGGTCTAAAATAAGGGGGAAAAAAAGCAAAAACTAAACATTATTTTTATACTATAACCTGAGTCCATTGCCAAAATCTGGAACTAAATCCCTCCCATGCCCAGTGAGTTTACATCCCAGAAACATTGAGCCATCAAAGGAACTATGTACCTGACTTCTTTGGCCTGCTTTGGCTTGGCTCTGTAGGGTGTGGTTATCTCCACACGTGGGGCTCAGGCTCCACCCTTTGTGCAAATAATACCTTTCTCTTGCTGCAGGCACCTCTGCTGCACTGCCCTGCACTCTTCCTGCAAGTGCATCTCCTCCTCTGGACTATCCTCTGATGCTTGGCTTATCCCAGATTTCAGCGTGTCCTGTGGATAGGCTGGGGGATTTTGCTGCTCCCTATTGCTTCTGTTTACACAAATGACTTTTTCCTGATTTCCCACTAGGGCATGTGAGTGGATGGCATGGGCTTTTTTTTTCTCGTTTTTTCCTGTCTTCCTGGGTAGAGATGGGGTTTGGCTGTCTTGCAGAACTGGAAAAGTAGGGGGTTCTAGCTTGGGGCCTGTTGGCCTTGAAGCAAGGCTTCCTCTTTCCTCGACTGTTCCTTTTTTCCTGTCCCACTGCTTGGGATGAGGAGTTGCAGCTTCAGTGTGGAAATTCCTCTTTTTGAGGAGCCCGGGCTTGGGTTTATCCCAATCTGGTGATGAAGCCATGACTCTTCAGACCTAGCTCAGGCTCAAGGCCAGCCAGCAGAAGGCTGGTCTGAATATGGGCCTATGCAGTAGAGCTACCATTTCCCCTCCCCAGCAGCGCTTGTACAGACCCAGATTTGCTATGCAAAACAGTCTATCCCAGGTTCTGTTCTGGTTGGCTACTTTGTTCAGCAACTTCACAAAACGTAGCACAAACATTATGGAGAAGGCATCAGGACTGTTGAGTAACTCTTTCTTTACTTCTTTCCTACTGGCAACAGTATGGGGTGCCCTGTGGGCACAGCCCAGCTGAAAACAGAATGGAGGGCTCTGGGAGGAGGCAGCTCACTGGAGAGCCTACATTCCTTACACAAGTGCCTAAGAGAGTGATGCCAACACTCCCATCTGCCCTGTCCATCGCCTTCATATACTGTCTACTTCGTGTTTAGTCACCCTTTAGGGAGGGGAGCTCTCTTGGGACAGTGGGCTCTGAGGGTTCTCTTCTCGGGTGCGTTTTGGGGCTGGGATCAGGGCAGTATTCCTGGAAGGTCCAGTCATTCACCAGCATTTGCAAATGTCCATTGAGAGCTGGTGGTAGCCACCTACTCTCAGCAACAAGTTTGTGTTCTCTCCTTTTTCTCTCTTTGCCTCACTCTCTCCAGTTGGGTCTTGAGCTGAGGCTTGGCATTTTTTAGCCCTTAGGCATTTACATGCCATTTAATAAATAAAAGAAACAGCTTGGGCAATGGCAAGAACATGACATCTTGCTGTGATTTTCTTTTTTTCTTTCTTTTTATCTTTGAGACTTGAAAAACACCCTTAACCTTGAGGATTCTTCTTCTTCGAAAGGTGGTGCATGCAGATTGAGAAGTGGTGTTGGCAACAAGCTTGGCTTTCTTTGATTTGGTTAAAGTGGTGCTTCTTACTTAGGCTCAGAGGAAGTGCTGAGGAGACCCCAGCCTCATCCTCTTAGACAAGTCTCCTGGTCCCTTTGTTCTACTCTTTTGCCTTCCTTTTCCTACTCTCTCTTTCCCTGGCCTCGTTTTATTTTTTTCTGTTCATTCAGCTTGCTTGCTGGCCTGCCTATCTGCCTATGTGATGATGAATTCTCTGCATGGCTACAATGATCCCACTGTTAGCTGGCAAGGTCAGGCTTAGCTCTTTGGCTGCAGAAGACCAAGAATCTGCTTCCCAAGCCTAGTGATGTCCTTCCTGGGTTGGACCGCCCTCAAACTTATGTGAAGGTGTAGCAGAAGGCCTGCCCATCTGGCATGAAATCAGGAAGGCTTCTGGCAACTTCCACATCTGTCCACTCTTTGGAGTTGGCTTCTCTTGTTGCTTTTTCTAGATCTGGTTTCATTTCTCTCTACCTGGGGCTTCCCTTTTCTGAGGATGTCCTAGCATTGACCTTTTTGGCTATCCAGGGTTGAAGGGTTAGGGGATAGACATGGGGGAAGGAGGGATGGGAAGAGAATGGAGAGAATTTGGCTTAAACATGGGAAAGGAGAGCCCTGCTCACTGATCACTTTTCCAGTCCAGCCTGACTCATTGGGGCCGAGGTGCTACGGCTGGCCTCTGGGGATAAGCATGAGGCTGTTGTTGCTGGGAACTTAGGATTAAATTAATGTTGAAAAAGAAGGTAACTAAAAGTGTGAAACCTCCCTAAAAAGCTCCTGGTTCCCGTCTACTCAGTATCTCCTCTATAGCCTCCTCTTTGGCTAAGCAATGATGTTTTTTGGATAGTTTTCTTTTTCTTGTCCAGAATTCTGTAAATGAGGCCAGCAAGATGGGCAGCCAAGGGGACGCAGTGATTTCTCAGCTGACCCATAGGACATCTGCAAGGCTAGTGGGACAGTGTTTTAGACTTGGCATTATGTGTAACAAAGAAAGGTGAATGGTCCTTCCCCTTCAGGGTAGAAAGTCATTTCAAACTGACTAAGATGCAGTTTTGGAAACTACATCAGGGGGAAGTTATTTTTATTTATATTTGCTGGGCCACGGCCAATCCTGGATGGTAGCTGGGATGCCTTCCTTCTTAAAGTCTGATCATGGCAGGGTTATGCAGGGCACTCTTTCCTCTTTGGCCTTCTAAGCTGATCAGGGAGAAGGGATTCTCTGGTTTTCTCTTCTCTCCCATTTATTAGGACTTGCCTTCTCCCTGGGCAGGGAGAGAGGCTAGGTTGGTGCTCTCCCCTTACTCTACTCCTACCGACTTAGAACCTCTGGCTGCTGTTCGGGAGCCCAAGAAAGGTGGTGGAGGCAATGGGCTCAAAACAACAACAACAAAACCAGAAAAAGGTGAGGAAAGGCAGATTTCCTTCTTTAACAAGGAAAATAGGAAACCCTCCAAGGATTGTGCAAATAAAGACAATGTGTCAAATGCACTGACTCCCCTGGTGTAGTAGCAATAAGGAAAAATGAAATGACTTTCCTGTGCACACGGTCCAACCTGATTGGTGTGTGATGTTGCACTTAGCAGCCATCTGGTGGGCATGTGTGACTACTCTGGGTTTCACTTTAGTTTCTAAACTTTTTATCCCTCTCAAGTCCAGCATGGATGGGGAAATGTCCCTGGAGCCCCACAGCTGTGTACTTGTTTGCATTTGTTTCCCTATGAGACTTGTGTTTGTGTCCTGCTTTGAGCTGTACCTTGTCCAGTCCATTGTAAAATTATCCCAGCAGCTGTAATGTACAGTTTCTTCTGAAGCAAGCAACAGCAGCAGCACAATTCTGTGTTTTATAAAGACAACAGTGGCTTCTATTTCTAAAGTGCGGTCTCTCTCTCTCTTTTTTTTTCTTAGCAAAGCAAACCGTTGGAATTAATTATATTCTGATAGATTTTACATTAGAATAATAGATTGTGAGAAGAGCAGAATCATCACTTTCTAAAGGAGTAAAGTGGGTAAAACAAATTCCAGAGTGTTGAAACTGCCGATCATATGTAATCATTTCACAGGGTTTCCATTTATTCTTCATTCACCAAACATATAAAGCACTGTGTCTAGCAGTTTTGTTGGGGAGTAAGCAGGCATAATTCAAAAATGAGGAAAACAGTGTTTCTCTCCTTAAGGAGCTTAAAAAGTTTGGTTGGGGATATGAGTAGCGAAATGGTTCTTTGGTACCATTTAGAGAGATTATAAGGATTGGGAAGAAGGCTATAATGCTGCAGCAATGAAGATAGAAAGGAAAGAGCAAATAGAAGAGATACTCAGGAGGTAAAATTAATAGAACTCAATGGATGGTGGAATGAGAAGAACCAAGTAGAGGCTACCATCCACTTGGCTTGAGCAAGTGAGTATGTTGGGACATCCTTCCTCTAAGCCAAGATTGGGGGAAGGGAGACCGTAGAAGGAAGGTGGTGAATTTTGTGAAGAAAGACCATTAGGCTTTTATAGACTGAGTTTTGAGGTTCCCAGGTTTCCAGTAAACATTTATATTTTGGTGCTCAGGGAAGACTCCAAAACTGCAGTTATAGATATGAGATTCATAATCATAGAGATGGTAGTTAAAGCCATAGGAATGAACAGGATGGCTTAGGAAAGAGTAGGGCAAGAGAAACCTAGTGTACAACTCTAGGAAACGAGATCAGGAAATGGAACCTAAGATGACTGTCACATCACTCATAGATAGCTTATATGGTTTTGATTGATTTAATGGGGTGGGAGAATAGTGAGGAGAGTGGAATAGGATTCAACAGCGACATGATTAACAGCAGGAAAACTACTGTGGTGAAGGGAGGGTATTATTTTCTACTTGTTTTACCATCCTTCACTCCATCTTCTCTGGGATCTTGTAACTATATGGTCATTCTCCAATTTTTCTTGAAAATGAGCATTGGAAAACCTAACTTAAATCAGGCTAAGACTGAGACTTCCAAGTCGTTCACAGTCACCACCACCACTACATCCACCTCCAGCTTCCTCCTATCCTCAGGAGATACTTGTGAAACAATAAAATAAACAAACCTAATTTTGTTCCTATCCAGTGTCCTAGATCGTATTCCAGTGCACTTGGTAGCACTTAGCAGCTTGCTCTATTTTCTCCTATGACTTGTTTTCCCCAGAGCCTGCGAACTCCTAGCCGCAGAAACTACCACTCATTTTTCTCTCAGGGCCATCCATAGTGTATATCAGGAGGGGTCAGTATTTATGACTAGGATTGAAATGAGCTAGAAATCTGTGGTTCTTGAGTACGGAGGGGAAACTCAAGAAGTGATACTGAGTCTGCAGGATAGACTCAGCATTCCTGAATCTTCAGGTAAGCAGAAACTTTGAACCAGATCGTCATCACCTTTTCTCACTCACTCCAGCCTTGAGGGTCTAAGATTTTGTGCCTTAAGTTCTTGGTGCACTTATTGAGCACGTAAGTTCAGCATTCCTCCCTGGTACTCCTAGAGCATTCGTTATTTCTGTGTACTGGGAGAAGATGGCACAGGGAAGGATTCTGGCACAGTGCCCAGTGAGAAATTTCAGTGGCAGCTAGAATGTACAAAAGCGGGCCTCTCATTCCTCTGGAGGCCAAGTGTTGTGGACGTCAAATTGCAGTGCTAACCTGTGGCTACCCCTGCCAGATTCTCTTGGAAACAAGCCAGCCAAAACCATGCTTCTCTGCAGCATGGAGTAGTGAGGTTGGTTGGAGTTGAAGAGCAAATTGGAACATGTAGGAAATTTTTCCCAGTTGAAACAAGACTTAAACTTAAGACCATTAATGAAGTAGAAAGTGTTTAGCAGAGCAAGTGGGAAGATGATCATTATACCACATTTTCACCATAAATTTCATAGCCATAAACGATTGATATTAAAAAAAATTTCAGGATTTGGCTGATGGTTGCTACTCAGGTGTTGCTAGCACCCGTGGATATCCCTTTTCAGGAGTGGTTGAGCAGCCTTTCCTCTGTCCTTTCAGTTGGCAGAATATACTGTAGCACTTTTTTGTCACTACAGTCAAGTGCCTTTAAGATAGAATGAGGTGGTATATTCGTTGGGTATCACTTGGCTTAACAGACCCCAGAATCATGGAGTAGGTTTGGCAGCTAAAGGAAAGGGTTTTATAGTGCAAAAAGAAGAATATTTTCAAGCTCTGAGTCTGGGGCATCCTCAGACTACTGGCTCTACTGCTTGAATGTGAAATAGCTTTGAATTGGAAAATCAGCTCTGTTTTCAATCCTAGCTTTCAAGGTATTTATTCCTTTGGCTATAAGCTGAGGAAACCTTGCAGGCTCAGAAGGTGCACAGAGCATGGCAGAAGCACTCTTAAAGCAGCAATGTCAAGAAGCTGGAAAAGTGGACTTGCTGAGGATGAGGTGCATTTTGAAGCTCTCCATTTAAGTACCATAACTACCTTCCCAGGATACCAGATCAAGACTTGTAGGCTACCGTGGCTTTCCCTGCAGGAACCCACTGTCCTCTTACTCTGGACCAAATCAGCTTCACCACTATCCTCTTGGCAGTGTCTTCTGGGGACAAAAGAAATTTTGAGGAACCTTTCTAGGAACCTTCCTCACCTTCTATAGGCAAGGAACTTTCCTTATAAAAAAGGCAGGTTTGGGGGTTGTTGAATGGAGGTGAATTGGAAAAGGAATAGGAAGTGGGTACTTTGAAGTACTTGGTCAGGTGTTTTGTACAGTATCCTTTATAATTTGGTTGCATCTTCCACAGCATTCAATGAAGTAATTTATCCGTTGCCTTCAACTGCACGTAACAAAACCTGATTGGTTTAAATAAGGAAACTACCACATGACAAGAAATGCTGATTTATGTGGCTCTAAGGTTGGATAATTCAAGGGCTCAGTAATAATACCAACATAACAGATTCTTGCTCTCCTATCCTTTATGTTATCTTACCCTCATGCTTGTTCACCTCAGAATCCCAAGACTGCTTGTATAACTCCAGGAAGGAAATGCTGACAGAACAAAGTCTAGCAGAAGAGGGACTAATTCTTCCCAGTGTTTCATTTTAAAGAAAGGAAATCCCTGGAAGCCCCAACAGATCTGGCTTAATGTCTCATTTGCTAGAAATGGGTCATCTTGCCATTATTCTGTCATTGGCAAAGCAAATGAGATCATCCATCATGAGTGGCTTAGATTAATTACAAGTTATCTTATGAATCATGTGAATTAAAAGGACAAGTTATGTGCTAGGCAAGAAGGGATAAGGACTGTTGGTTAGGCATCCAGCAGTGTGTTGTGTGTAGGTGATCTGTTTTTACAGAAGAGGAATGTGATGTTCAGAGAGGGTGACTGGCAAAAGCCTTCAGTGTCAGTTCTGTCCCTAAAGCCAGTATGTTTTATATTGTGTTCTGCTGCAATACAGAGTAACTTACTTTGTGCTGTGTAAAAACTGCTTGTCTAGAAGAGATTCCAAGTGTCAAGCCCATCCAAGAGGAAAGGATGCTATCCAGTTCTTTCCTCATGCAGTGATTTTTTTTTTCCTAGCAACTTTCAGAGGGCACTGATTTCTTTGCCCCCAAGATTTCTGTACTATTTTATAGTTCTTCCTCTGAGAGCAGCCAGTACCACAAGGGATGAGGGCAGAGTTACCATTCTTGAAGCTCACTTATTTATCTCTTTGTCCACCTGCCCAACAGATATTTATGGGAGGCTGCTAGGTACCAGGCACTGGCACTGTGCTAGGCACTGGAGCTATAATTAGGATACACAAAAACCTGCACTATGCCCTTAAGAGGCTCATTTGGGAATAAGGTTATCCAGAACTAGGAAATGCATGTGGTTGGGAGAGCCTCATACAACTTGGCTTTTGGCAGAATCATTCAAACTTTTTTGCCTTCCTACATCCTGATATTACAGTTCATGAGCCTTCCTATGAACTCATATGTGAGGTCCCTAGATAACAGTAGATGGGAAAGCATTATTGACATTTATTACATTGGACTGAATTAGAAGGTCCAGATCCTGTTACATCCATGTCAACAAAGAATACAGTGGTCCACCTCCAGCATTCATCACCATGTTTATTCTAGGAGACACCCAAGAAACCTGCAGTCATTTAGGGAGCCAGTTGTAGGGATTTGAGGGTGTGAAAGGCTGTTGCAAAAGTTGATATTCATCCCTGTTAAATGTTGCTAAGGACTTGGATTGTGTATAGTTTAGGATCGAAAATAACTTTTAGGATACAGTGTTTCATCTAGTGACATCTGATACTGTAAAATTGAGGGAATTTTCAGAAAAAGGGCTAAGGATGAGAAGGAAGAAGTGAGGCAGAATTGGAGTCAGATGTGGGCTTGAATCCTATCCATTTACTGTTTGCTGTATAGTAGATGCATCTAATTAGTGCTTTGAAATAACTAATAAATACCTTCACTAACATTTAGGGAGGATTTTCTCAGTGCTTTATGCCCATTCCCTAACTTCACAACTGAGGACACTGAAGCCCAGAGGCTCAAGTGACTGATCTGAAGCCCCATAGTGACTGGAAGAGTACTAAAGATACGATCAAAGTGAAAGTTGCTCAGTCCTGTCGGACTCTGCGACCCCATAGCCTATCCAGTCCGTGGAATTCTCCAGGCCAGACTACTGGAATGGGTAGCCTTTCCCTTCTCCAGGATATTTTTTTCCTTTTTCTCTTTGTCCCAGGGTTTAAAAAAAAGTATTTTCATTATTAACATTCTAAACGTTGCTGATACTAGGGACAGGGAAAAATCATTAATCATTTCTCAGCCTGAATGAAATAGTTATCGTTTCTGTAAGGCAACAAACACTAATAGGCTACGCAATAGCAAACAAAACTTGCAGACTGGGAGAGGGTTTGTTAAGGAAATACTGTAATAGTATACAGGAATGCCTCACCATAGGTCCAGGAAAAGCATCAGCGATTGGCGGGCACAGGGGATGGGGTGAGCGTGAGAAAGGAGAGGGCTCCTGGTCAAGAAAATCCAAGTGTAATAGAGAACCGCTTTGCCCAGTGCCGGGTAAGCAGACCACTGTAGCTGTAGCATAATGATGAGGAAGAGTCTCGCTTGAAGGGAAAGGCAAGGACCTCCCTTTACGCCTCTAGGTTGGCCCCGGAATGGAGTTTGGGCCTTAGAGTGACCAGGCGTTATTAAAGAGTTTTTAACATGGAAATTATTCGATCTGACGTTTTTGTCAAGTCATCTTTTCCCAAGTTAGATTGTACGAGAAATATTCTCCCCAGAAATTGTCAAAACAACTCTACAAATTTGAAGTGATAAACCGTGATGGTCACTCGACTGCCTGCAGGGGAGGAGGCACGTGGGGTGTTCTCAACTGGGCGTGGTGGGAGGGCCTCAAGAAGAAAGGGGGCACTTTCCCAAGACAAGATCAGTCTGGGGCCCTCACAGCTCCTGCACCTCAGACCAGCCAAACTCCGAGGAGGCTCTCGTCCAGGTCAGCGAGGCCGCCCTCCACGACTGCGCCTCGCGCCGGCACGGCCCCGCACCAGGGCGGCGGGAGGAGTCCAACCCCTCGGGTTTGTCTCCGGCCGGCACGGCCGGGTCCCGTTCGCTGTCCCGGGTCTCAACCCGTCGCGCTCGCCCCGAACTCCGCCCAGGCTCGGCGCCCGCGGCGCGACGCCTCCCCTGCGTCCACCGCGCCGGCCGCGCCCGCACCGACGTCGCGCCCGAACGGTCAGGGCGGAGAGGCGAGGCCTGGACGTCTGGCGAGCCCGGGCGGCGGAACTGACGCCAGCGGGCTTCCGGGGGTGGCCCCCGGGGAGGTCGGCGGCGGCGTCGCAGTCGTGGAGGGGCAGTGGGAGCGTAAGCGGCCGTGGGCGACGCAAGTTCCGCACAGAGCTCTTCCTTCTCGCCTCACGCTTCTTCCTCTCTCCTAGTCGCGTGCTGCCTCCCGACGGCCGCTCTTCCTGACCAGAGCTTTCGGAGTGCGGTGGCTGAGGAGAAGCCGTCACCACCCCGCCTCGGGGCCGCGTCAGGGTTCCAGTCGCGCCGCGTCGCCCCCTGCGCCGCCTCCTTGCCCTCAGTGGCGGGCGCCCTTCTCACTCGAAGCACTCCCCCCAGCTCCATGAATGGAAATCGGCTCCGCAGGTGAGTGAGTCAGAGCTGCTGGTCTGTTCGGTGGGTGTAGGTAGCCCCAGAGCATCCTCGCCCCCGGCGCCCCGGCCCAGGTGCGCGAGGTCTGCGCCGTCCCCCCTCCGCCCCCCGCCCAGCCCTTCCTCCGCCTCCCCGCAGCCCCGCCGCAGTTCACCGGGGCCGCGGAGTAGGCGACACTGCGGGGAGGGGGCGCTGCTCTAGCGATGGAAGTTTGGGGTTCCTTAGGGGATATTACTCTTTTCCCTTCGGAGTCTAGAAGGGTTTGCCATCGTTTTCGTTGTTCCAGTTGAAGATATAATGGGGTGTGTGTCCCGTAGAGACAGAGGGTGGCCAGCCTTCTCCCTTATGTATTTCTTAAGGTAGTTGTGAAGATACATTAAGATAACAGACGAGAATTGAGTTTGAAATAGATGTTAGTGCAACGTCAAATGCAAGATGGCATTTCTTCCATCCCTGAGTTCTCGTCTGATGTTCGTGGCAGCTTGGTATGCAGTTCCTGAGGATCTTGGAAATGTCATATCAGCCTGGATCACTGCTTATGTGAGGAGGTAGATCTTAAAATTGCTGACTATATATGTATCTGTTCATTCTTTATTCCCTAGAGAATCGGCTGTCATATTCTTGGAAATTTAGGATTTAAGAAAACTGCTTCTCTCCTTGGGAAAAAATGATAGTCTTGAGGAAAAAATTGCAACATGAGCAATGCTTACATTTAAAAAAGAAAAAGCACTCTTTGTGGTCTGTAATTAGTTGAAGGACATAAGTAGGTGTTACATAACAGTTTGCTTTCCAAATGATCATATTTGGTATGTTAAATTTGGAAGTATGCTTCATCCAGTTACAGATTTATAAAGTAATTTTGAAAATGTAAAGTGGTTGGTGTCTTCTTACTAATAATACCAGAAGTCCCCGAATTTCACATCTCATTTTGTCAATTGATGAGGCAACTGAATATGAGATAGAAAAACTTACATGAGAAACCAGTGACATAATGACAATAAAGATTTTGTTGACTATATTAAGGAGTATAATTGTCAAGTAGATGTGAAAAACAGAAGTTGTAGAGATGGGCTGGGGAGAAGGGTTTATTACAATTTCTATTCTATGGAATTTTCTCTAATCAGTATCTACCATTTCTCTTTTGCATGCTCCATCTTTTTTTTTTTTTTTTCCACCTTTTCATGTCTTCTTGAAAAGGGGAAGTTTGTCTAGACTGTGAAGAGTTTTACTCTGGTTTATCAGTGATTAGTATATTTCCGAAACTGTCCTCTGTTTTTCAGTTTTCTAATACAGTATTTAGGGAATGTGATAATTTGGGAGATATACATAATTTTTACATAATTGTTCATTGTTAAGCCTGTAAAACAAGCATGGAATTTAAATACTTTCCTAATTATCCTAAATTTCCACACACACAAAAAAATTTAAGGTTTTCTTCTTTTTCATCTTTGGATTTTTCATATGAAATTACTCCCAAATACACGAACAACATTTTAGAAACTACTTCTGGAGTCAAATGATTTAGCCAATGGATCCAACTTGCCAAGTATGATTCAGTAAATTCTCCTATAAATTCTTGAGTTATAGATAAGTTTTACCTCTTCTTGCATGGGCCATTGCTGAAATATATACCCATTTAACTGTCTTCACATCTCTGGAGGTATAGTTTGATTTATCAACCATATGGTTGGACATCTTGGAACACAAGGTTTATTCTTCAGTGCAGTTTATACGTGATTGACTGTAATTTAATAAGATAAAGTGTAATTTGGCTTAAGAGTGTCATCATCAAAAACAGAATTTTCATTCTTCCTGAGACTTTTTTCATGTAATTGTTATGCTGCAAGTGAAATTAAAAGCATAGTTGGGAAAAATGTGCAACTGAGTTTAAAATCAAGAGTTTGACAGATGTGTATTTTTTGAAAATTTTAGATGCATATGTTCTCTGATAGTCTATTGAGTCAGTGTTGGATCTTGGCTCTCCAGTTCTGTTCTGAGTTTTTCTTTCTTGTGGAGATTCTCAGGAATCGGCTTATGGCAAAATTTATTAAATTCTAGTTGTTAGGTGGATACATAGAAAACTTAAATTTATTTACATTAGAGGACTTCAGATACAAATTCTATATATGTGTTGCTTAGGGAATCGTTCTTCACTAACAGTTAATATTTGTCTAGTCTCCTTTTAGGCATATAATATTTTAAGTGATTTTTTTAAAGGGTGTCCTGTACAGTGTACTGACTTAGTGCTGTGTGAACTCAGTGATTTAACCAAAAAGCTGCCAGGCACGATTGGTTTTTAAATAATGATAATCAATAGTTTGGCATCTGTGCCTAGGATTCCTTAGTTAGGGGAACTTCTGATGGAACTCTTCTATGCTTTAATTACAGCTGGTTTAAGATTATATATGTTATATTTTCATTCCAAATGAAGTGGGAATAAAAGAAGTAGAAATGTTCATTGAGATAACAGTTCTCCTGGGTAGCTATTTTTTAGGACTGCACTATTCTAGTCTGTATTTTTAGGTAAAATCAGACTAGTGTTGAAGGCAGAGAGAGTTGTATTTACCTTCCAATGGAAGAAAAACATTTTCTGTTATCCTAAATGAATGACAGTACAAAGTAATTTGTTTGATAGTTGTCTTATACAGTCTTGCAAAAGTGAATAGACTGTGTTTCTTAGTTATATTCTTGATTTCCTGTTTGAATGTAGTTTTTTTAGGACTCTGCATTTCTTATGTAATAAAAATCAAGAAAAGTCATTTGAGAAATTTCAAAGGATGTATGGAAGCTAAGTTTGAATAAGATGAATAAAAGTTGTGGATTCAAAGTACTGAAGTATATAATGCCATTAGGTTCTCAGTTTAGTATTTCTTTAATTGCTTGGGAAATGTTTTTATTGTTATATGGATTTTCTCACTTGTAGAGTTTTGTCTTGAAGAAGGTAAGATGCTGCTCTGTCTAGAGGAAACATTGAAAAATTTAGCTAGTGCTGCTCTGAAGTGGCCATTGTAATGTTTTTTCCCTAGTATTTGCTGCTCTTGACTGGTATTGGGACTTATAAAAATGTACAAGATTATTTTGATTTTTGTTTTAGAATTTAATTCCTCTGACAGTGATGGAAGACCCTGAGGGAAAACTGAAAAGGAAACAAGAAACAACTGTTTTCTTCTAAACAAAGACTTAAAAGTAAAGGGGGTGGGGGGGTGGGAAACATATGAAATCTTCAAATGTAATCCAGTCAACATGATGAGACTTTAAAAAATTATCCTGATTTCATCACCTTGGTATAATCTTTAAAGTTTTAAACCAAATTCCAAGTTAATAAATGTGTTAAAGATTTTTTTTAGCTAAATAATTTAGGAAAGTGGTTAGAATAAATAAAATAGTTTCTAAATGCTATTTTTGCTCCTTCAGAGAACTGTATGTAATAATTTGATAATTTAGACTTAATTTATTATTTTCCAGTGGGAACATTACATTTGTTTGTTTCTATATGCCTGGTCTGATAGTATGCAGAGAGGCCAGAGGCCCTGTAAAGGGAACATTTCTGGAAGCATTCTCTGTTGTATGTGGAAAAACCCTGCCTCAGGATAAAATTCTTGCCAAATTGTCATAATCTTGGGTTCTAATTGAATACTATCTTATTTTATATCACAGCCATCTTTCTTCACATTGGGTTTCATAGTCTTAAGTAAAATATTTGAGGATCTCCTTGAAAGATGAATTAAGTATTTCATAATCTAAAACAAAGTTGTAGTCTTGTAAAGCAAGTATACCCCAGTAAAATTTTTTAAAAAAGAAAAAAAAGAGGGCTGCCTTGTCATGTTACGTAGTTGAAAGTCAATAAATAATTATATGAATCTGAAAAAATAAAGTAACATGTTTTTGCTTATAATACTGAAAACCAGGATTTTAACTAATTTATGTGTAGTTTTGTTTTGTTTTAATGGATTGGGAGGAAAAGACAAGTGATCTGTTTTCAGGAAGGTAAAACTAAAAAGATAATTTATTTAAGAAAAGTATTCTTTCCAAACCTGTTTAGTCTTGGTTTGTTGGGATGAACAGCATTCACCAGACATTCCTGCTTCTCATTCAGTTGTCTGGGATACTCAATAGACCCTCATTCTTGGCTCATTAACAAAACAGATGTGAGAAAGAATATTGTGTGGTGTTTCAACCATAGTGGTTATGCTGTTAGGATACATGAACAACCTTTCTGTGTTTGGAGGTTCTGTAGTTTTCTGCCATTATCTGTGTTTTTAATATTAATGACTTTCATTGGCTACCCATTGCTTTAAAAAAAAAAAAAGACTGTTGAGAGTTAGCAAAATCTTGTCACACAACTGATGCTTTCTCTTATATCTTAAATGTGGGCTCTTTGTGATTTGGTTGCAATAAAATATTATATACATTAATCTAGAATGTTAGTTTAATGAAATCGTAGGGAAGAATTCTTTGTTTTATGTCAGCCAGTTTTTCCCACATTATTTCTGAATTATTGAGTTCTTGAGAAATCAGAATATATCTGTAGAATATAGACTTTGGATGTTTTTATATTTTTCATTTTTGCAAGAAAATGTTCTCAACTGTAGGCTTACATAATTCTCCTTTTGAGTCATTA
This sequence comes from Bos grunniens, assembly GCF_055505025.1. NCBI lineage: Eukaryota > Metazoa > Chordata > Mammalia > Artiodactyla > Bovidae > Bos > Bos grunniens. The sequence continues at coordinate 11,529,252 of NC_141167.1, forward strand.
CCAATATTTGATGTTTTAACTGATTTCTAAATCTAACAGCAGAAGTTCAGTAGTGTATCTCTCAATTTTAAAAAAGTTGAAGAATAGATTGCAAAATAGGTTTATATCTTAGCAGTGAAGTCCTTTTGTTTGAAGAAACTTCTAGCTTCTGAATTGGGACTTGCTATCTATCTGTATATTTGACATAAAATTACTCAGATTTTTCTAAATTTTTGCTTGGGTGATAATAAGTTTTTCAAAAGTTATCCAAACTTTAATTATAAAATAAATCTCAAGGCATTTCCATAGTGCATGGACTGTTTGTTTTCTGAAGGGGCGGGGGAGGGGGGACGGCGTGGTGGGGGAATGTCTTTGAAAAAATGGTTCCCCATATGGCATCTGAGAAATTTAACCCTGAACAGTCTGGATGTTCTAGAGTGCTGATTTAGCTACAGTGAATATAATAAATGTAATCTGATATGAGTACACTGTGTTTGTACAGGTTCATTGAAAAAATAGGTAGAATTAGTAGATAGGAAGTTATTAAAATCTCATGCCTTGTGAATTTAACTAGTAAACAGACATTTAATTATGTCAAGTTTTGAAGTCAACACAATATATATATTTTTTCAAAACAAAAATAGAAAACTTTTCCTGATTATAAAAGTATATGTTTATTGTTTTTTTAAAAGCAAACAGTATAGGAAAATCTAGAATAGAAATTAAAATAATATGATCTTATAATCCAGAGAAAACCATTGTTAATTTTTTCTTGTATATTTTCTTATATGTCTATCCATCATCATATTAATTGTTTTTAACCTGCTTTTTCTACTCAGTTATGTATCATGGATATTTTTTTCTTATCATTACTTATATCTATGTAGCAATATTAGTTTTACTAATGCATAGCATTTAATTTTTAAATTTGTATTTTTTTTTTTTTTGCCATGCCATTTGGCTTATGGGTTCATAGTTCCTGGACCAGGGATTGAACTTTGGCAGTAAAAGCACAGAGTCTTAACCAATGGACCACCAAGGAATTCTAGCATTTAATTTTATATTATTAGTCAGGCTTAACTGATGGCATTTAGATTTTTTCCATTTTTTAAATAAAATTTTAACTGAAACTTTGGTAAGTATCCTAATATATAGATCTTTGTATGGTGGTCCATTGATTGCTTTAGGATAAATTCCTAAAAGTAGAATTGATAAAATGAAGTATCCCATGAATATGCAAGTAAAAGTTCCCAGTGAAAATCCATAATTTGTTAATAGGCTATAGTTGATTCTGATTTGTTAATTGCTTATTTTTATTTATTTTTGTTGTTGTTGTTCATTGCTTATTTTTCATCAGTCACATTTGCTGTAGGCTGTAATTTAGCTTTGGATTCACAAGTAGAACATGTTAAATTCTTAGGTCAGTGAACACCACATACATATGCTTTGAAAATGTATAGTTTGAGGTTTATGTGGTTAGTTGTTATTTAGCCAATACTTGATATAGCTACCAGAAGAAAAGTTTGGGGTAGAAATTCCTGATAGTGCTTTTTATTTCTATTTAATTACATTTTTAACTCTAGTGGACAATATATGTATTTGTTAAATAACTAAAATATGGTTCAGTGGAAGTTTAATTTATTGTATTGACAGAATTACTTCTTCCATTAATATACATTAACTTTTTTTTTAATACTTTGAATTGATGGTTTTATAGTCAATAGAGTTCTGTTACATTGCTTATTCATGAAACAGAATTTTTATTTTTACCAGTTTGTATAAAAAGTATCAAGCAAAATAATGGTAACGGAATAAAAATGACAGTGTAATATAGTGTAGAAAGCATGGGTTTTGGAGACAAATCCTGGTTCTCAAATTAACATAATAATGATATGCCATTGCAGGTTCATCTATTGTAACAAATGTAACACGCTGATGTGGGGATATTGATAGTTGGGGAGGCTGTGCATAGGTGTGTGTAGCAGGCATATAGGCCATCTCTGCCTTCTGCTCAGTTTTACTGTGAACCCACAACTACTCTAAAAAATAAAATCTGTTAAAAGGAACTAACTGTGATTTTGGGTAGTACATTTAATCTTCCTTAACTTTAATTTCCTTATCTGTATAATGGCATAGTAAAGAGATTCAGTATGCAAAGGAAATACCATTCTTCACTTCCTAATTTGTAAGACATTTTACTATAGAAGATTGAGGGTGTATAGGCAGAACTGTAATAAACTCCCATATACTCATCACCCAAACCCAACATTCATCAACCCGTATCCAATCATGTCCATTCTACTTTCCTCTCTCCTGTATTTTTTGAAGTGTATTCTGAGCATAATATTTCATTTATAAATATCTGCTAAGTATATCTATAAGAGATATAGGGGACTTCCCTGGTGGCTCAGTCTTAAAGAATCTGCCTGCCAGTGCAGGGGACACAGGTTCAAATCCTCTTATGGGAAGATTCCACATGCTGCGGAGCAACTAAACCTGTGCTCCGCAACTACTGAGCCCGTGCTCTAGAGCCCAAGACCTGCCACTGCTGAAACCTGCACGCCAAGAGCCCATGCTCTGCAACAAGAGAAGCCAACAAAATGAGAAACCCGTGCACTGCAACTAAGAATAGCTTCTGCTCACCCAACTAGAGAAAGCCAGTACAAAGCAATGAAGACCCAACATGGCCAAAAATAAATAAATAATTTTTTTTTTTTTAAGAGAGAGAGAGAGGGAACTTCCCCGGTGATTAAGATTCTGGGTTTCCACTGTGGGGGGCGTGGGTTCAATACCTGGTTGGGGAACTAAGATCCCACAAGCTGTGAGATGCAGCCAAGAAATGAGAGATATGTACTCTTTAAATAAGCCACAGTACCATTCTTACAGCAGAATAGTAACAGCGTAATCATTTATATCAAATATCTAGTCAGTGTTCAGTTTCAGCTTGTCTCAGATATTATACTTTATTTTCTTAACAGTTTGCTTTTTAAAAATATATTTCATTTTTGAATCAGGATCCAAATAAATTCCCCACATTGTAAATGATTGTTACATATTTTAAGTATCTCTTAATTTGTAAGGTTTCTACCCTTTCCCCCTTTACAATGTATAGATTGTTTGTTCTTTTAGACTTACTCACAGTCTGGATTTGGCTAGTTCTGTCTTCATGGTATAATTTAACATGTTTCTCCAAGTTTACTGTAAACTTTTGTTGTTGTTGAGTCGCTAAGTCGAGTCCAACTCTGCGGCAACACGCCAGACTCCCCTGTCCTTCACTGTCTCCCAGAGTTTGCTCAAACTCATGTCCATTGAGTCATTGATGCCACCCAATCATCTCATCCTCTGTTGCTCCCTTCTTCTCCTGCCCTCAGTCTTTCCCAGCATCAGGGTCTTTTCGAATGAGTCAGCTTTTCACATCAGGTGGCCAAAGTATTGGAGCTTCAGCTTCAGCATCAGTTCTTCCGATGAGTATTCAGGGTTGATTTCCTTTAGGATTGACTGGTTTGATTTCCTTGCTATCCAAGGGACTCTCAAGAGTCTGCCCCAACACCACAGTTCAAAAGCATCAATTCTTCGACATTCACCCTTCTTTTTGGTCCACCTCTCACATCCATACATGACTACTGGAAAAGCCATAGCTTTGACTATACAGACCTTTGTTGGCAAAGTGATGTGTCTGCTTTTTAAAATGCTGTCTAGGTTTGTCATAGCTTTTCTTCCAGAGGGTAAGCATCTTTCAGTTTTGTGGCCGTAGTCACTGTCCACAGTGATTCTGGAGCCCCCCAAAAATAAAATCTGCCACTGTTTCCATTGTTTCCCCATTATTTGCCATAAAGTGATGGGACCAGATGCCGTGATCTTCATTTTTTGAATGTTGACTTTTAAGCCATTTTTTTTGCTCTCCTCTTCCACCTTCATCAAGAGGCTCTTTAGTTCCTCTTTGATTTCTGTCATAGGGTGGTGTCATCTGCATATCTGAGATTATTGATATTTCTCCCCGGCAGTCTTGATTCCAGCTTGTGATTCATCTAGCTCGACATTTCGCATGATGTACTCTGCATTTAAGTTAAATAAGCAGGGTGACAGTATACAGCCTTCACGTACTCCTTTCTCAATTTTGAACCAGGACCTAAAACTTGATCAGATTCAGGGCATTCTTTTTCTCTTTCTTTCTTTCTGCCCACGCCTTGTGGCATATGAGATCTTAGTTCCTTGACCAGGGATTGAACCTCCACACAGTGGAATGGGAAATCTTAAACACTGGACCACCAGGGAAGTACCCCCAGAGCATTCTTTTTGAACTTCACAAAGAATCAGTCAGGTTTTTGTTCCCAGCACTTTGCTAAAATTGCTCTTATCAAAGTCAACAAATTATTCGTTAAGTCCAGTGAAAGTCACTCGGTTGTGTCTGACTCTTTGAAACCCCATGGACTGTAACCTGCCAGGCTCCTCTGTTCGTGGAATTTTCTAGGCCAGAATACTGAAGTGGGTAGCTGTCTCCCCTTTACTTCTCCAGGGGATCGTCCCAACCAAGGGATCGAACCCAGGTCTCCTGCATTGCAGGTGGATTCTTTACCATCTGAGCCAGCAAGGAAGCCAGTTAAATCCACTAGTCAGTTCCCAAATCTTAATTTTGTCTCTTCACCCATATTTTATTACATTGCTTCCTTCTCGAAACACTGCTATTCCACTTGTCTTCCTGACTACCACATTCTCTAGGTCCTTCTCCAACCTTATTGGCTATTACTTTTCTTCTTCCTTTGCTGTTTCATCTTCATCTCCCCAGTCTCTAAACATTGGGAGTTTCTCAGGATTTATTAATATTCTTATGTATCCTGCCACAGTTTGGGTGATCACCTCTGGTTCAGTGGTTTCAAAAGCCACTAATATGCCAAGGACTGTCATATCTACATGTCCAGCCTATACCTCTTAAAGTGTCCTAAAAATCTTCTTGATTTCTTCTCAAAACTTTCTATTATTCCTGAGTTATTCCTATCAGTATGTGACATTTCAAATTCTTTTAGTTGCTTAGACCAAAAAGCTTTTAGAGCTCTTTTCTTTCATACCCCACACCTAATCCATTAGCAGTTCCCACTAGGTCTCTTGTCTAAATATTTTCCACATTGACATCATTCCCATAGCTGCTACCACTGCTGCCCTAGCCAACATTATCTTTTGCCTGGAAAGTTGACTGGCCTACTAACTGATCTCTTTGCTTGTGCTTTTACGCATAATTTTTCAGACAGCAGTTAGAGTGATTGTTTAGAAAAGTTTAAGTCAGATCATAATGCTTCTAGATTCAGAACCCATTGTTGATTTCTCATATATCATAATCAGATCCAAAGACCTCATGGCTTGCAAATCCCGTGTGATCTGATCCCCCATTATCTTTCTGACCTCATCTCCTACTATTCTCTCCTGTTCACTTTGCTCCAGGCAGAATGGTCTGTTTGCTGTTCATTGAATACCAGGCAAGCTTTTTGCTTTATACTTGATTTTTCCTTTGCCTGGACTACTCTTTCAGCTATCTATAATACATGACTTTTTCTCTCACTTCTGTTTTCTGCCTCAGTTCAGTTCAGTCGCACAGTCATGTCCAACTCTTTGCAACCTCATTGACTGCAGCACACCAGGCCTCCCTATCCATCACGAACTTCCAGAGCTTGCTCAAACTCATGTCCATTGAGTCAGTGATATCATCCAACCATCTCATTCTCTGTCACCCCCTTATCCTCCTGCCTTCCATCTTTCCCAGCATCAGGGTCTTTTCCAATGAGTCAGTTCTTTGCATCAGGTGGCCAAAGTATTGGAGCTTCAGTTTCAGCATTAGTCCTTCCAATAAATATTCAGAACTGATTTCCTTGAGGATTGACTGGTTTGATCTCCTTGCAGTCCAAGGGACTCTCAGGAGTCTTTTCCAACACTACAGTTCTAAAGCATCAATTCTTCAGCACTGAGCTTCTTTATAGTTCATCTCTCGCATCCATACATGACTACTGGAAAAACCATAGCTTTGACTAGACAGACCTTTGTTGGTAAAGTAATCTCTCTGCTTTTTAATACGCTGTCTCGGTTTGTCATAGCTTTTCTTCCAAGGAGCAAGCATTTTTTAATTTCATGGCTGCAGTCACCATCTGCAGTGATTTTGGAGCCCAAGAAAATAAAGTCTGTCACTGTTTCCATTGTTTTCCCATCTATTTGCCATGAAGTGATGGGACCAGATGCCATGATCTTAGTTTTTTGAATGTTGAATTTTAAGCTAGCCTTTTCACTCTCCTCTTTCACTTTCATCAAGGGCCTCTTTAGTTCATTTTTGCTTTCTGCCATAAGAGTGGTGTCATCTGCATATCTGAAGTTATTGATATTTCTCCCGGCAGTCTTGATTCTGGCTTGTGCTTCATCCACCCCAGCATTTGGCATAATGTACTCTGCATATAAGTTAAATAAGCAGGGTGGCAGTATACAGCCTTTATGTACCTCTTTCCCAATTTTGAACCAGTCTGTTGTTCCATGTCTGGTTCTAACTGTTGCTTCTTGCCCTGCATACAGGTTTCTCAGGAGGCAGGTCAGGTGGTCTGGTATTCCCATCGCTTGAAGAATTTTCCATAGTTTGTTGTGATCCACATAGTCAAAGCCTTTAGTGTAGTCAGTGAAACAGAAATAGATGTTTTCTGGAATTCTCTTGCTTTTTTTTAATGATCCAGTGGATGTTAGCAGTTTGATCTCTGATTCCTTTGCCTTTTCTAAATCCGGCTTGATCATCTGGAAGTTCACAGTTCATGTACTGTTGAAGCCTGGCATGGAAAATTTTGAGCATTACTTTACTAGCATGTGAGATGAGTGCAATTGTGCGATAGTTTGAGCATTCTTTTGCATTGCCTTTCTTTGGGATTGGAATGAAAACTGACCTTTTCCAGTCCTGTGGCCACTGCTGAATTTTCCAAATTTGCTGGCATATTGAGTGCAGCACTTTCACAGCATCATCTTTTAGGATTTGAAATAGCTCAACTGGAATTCCATCACCTCCACTAGCTTTGTTCATAATGATGCTTCCTAAGGCCTACCTGACTTTGCATTCCAGGATGTCTGGCTCTCGGTGAGTGATCACATCATCCTACTTATCTAGGTCAGTTCTTCTGTGTATTCTTGCCACCTCTTCTTAATATCTTCTGCTTCTGTTAGGTCCATATTGTTTCTGTCCTTTATTTTGCCCATCTTTGCATGAAATGTTCCCTTGGTATGTCTAATTTTCTTGAAGAGATCTCTAGTCTTTTCTATTCTATTGTTTTCCTGTTTCTTTGCATTGATCACTGAGGAAGGCTTACTTATCTCTCCTTGCTATTCTTTGGAATTCTGCATTCAGATGGATATATGTTTCCTTTTCTTCTTTGCCTTTCTCTTCTGTTCATTTCTCAACTATTTGTAAGGCCTCCTCAGACAACCATTTTGCATTTCTTTTTCTTGGGGATGGTTTAGATCACGGCCTCCTGTACAGTGTTACAAACCTCCATCCATAGTTCTTCAGGCACTTTGTCTGTAAGATCTAATCCCTTGAATCTATTTGTTACTTCCACTGTATAATCATAAGGGATTTGATTTAGGTCATACCTGGATGGCCTAGTGGTTTTCCCTACTTTCTTCAATTTAAGTCTGAATTTGGCAATGAGTTTATGATCTGAGCCACAGTCAGCTCCTGGCCTTGTTTTTGCTGACTCTATAGAGTTTCTCCATCTTTGGCTGCAAAGAATATAATCAGTCTGATTTCGGTATTGACTGGGTTTTCTGCCTACTTGTCGCCTTTTCAAAGAGGACTTTTTTGACAGACCTAATATGGCTAGCTACCCCCTACCACATACGTACTGTCTATCCCCTTAACCCATCTTATTTTGTATAGCTTCCATGGGCAGAGGAGCCTGGTGGGCTACAGTCCATGGGGCTGTGAACAGTCGGACACAACTGAGCAATTGAGCACACACACTCATTTTTTATAGCAGTTATTATTACCTAACTGGCAAAAAAGAAATATAGTATAATATATCCTCCCACCCCTGTAAAATCTTCATGAGGATCAGGTCTTTATCGTATTTATTAAAATTACTATTCACCTGAACAATGCCTGGCACTTAATATACAGTAAATATTTGTTGAACACATTTATGAGTCAGGAAATAAATGACTTGATGAATGATAGCCTGTAGTGTAATGTGCTGATGAAAACTGCAGGCTCTGAAATCAGACTACTTATTTGCAAATCCTAGCTTTGCCATTTTCTTCCTGTGAACATGTTTTTTTAAAACATGTGCTCCTTGTGCTTCATTTTCCTCATTATAATATAGTACCTGATGCAAAAGTTATGTTGTAAGAAATCACCAAATGTATATCACATATATAATGCTCTGTATATGTTTCTGTTATTATTGTTGTAATTTGGGGATATCCCCCATTATATTATGAACTACTTCAGTAAAGTAATTGTGACTTATTAATTCATGTATCTATAAGACCTCGAACATAATATTTGTTCAATAAAAAGAATAGATAAATGACCTTTTATATTTCTGATTTTTAAAAAAAATTGTAGGTGCAATGAGTTTCATGAGAGAATAATGAATATAGAATAATAAAACATTTTTAAGCCTATCTTGATGGTTATCACATGTAAATAAAACGGCAGAAGGCGGGGTTTTTTTGTAACATATAAAAGATTTTAAAAAGTTGTAATGCCTAATGCTAGAGAGGGCATAGGAGAGAAAGAAATCTCGTGATAGTAATGTGTTCATATTGCCAGTTTGGCAGAAAATACCAAGTCAGAAATATGTTTCTGTTCCTGTCCTTTGACCTGGTGGTAGGTCTATTTGTGACATTTGTCTGAGGGAAAATTTCTATATGCCAGTTTCCCTCTCTAGTTCCCCCAAATAAAACAGTAGGTGCTTGATGCAGAGAAATTTCCTTAGCATATTTATATGACATGTAGGAGTTTATTAATATTTATTGAAGAACTGCTGCTTTTTTTAATGACTTCTATGCCTGGCACATCTAGAATATATAGATCATTTTATCTCATTTTTAAAATAAGGTAACTGAATGTACTGCAGCATTATAAAGGCCATATTTGCCGAAGTCCACAGCTAGTATCATAGTCAATGTGAAAAACTGAAAGCTTTTCTTCTAAGATCAGGAACAAGACAAGAATGCCTACTGTCAACACTTTTTTTCAACTTAGTGCTGGGGACTTACCTGATGGCACAGTGGATAAGAATCTGCCTGCCAGTGCAGGGCACATGGGTTCGATCCCTGGTCTAGGAAGATTCCACACGCTGCAGAGCATGTACGCCCACGTGCCACAACTACTGAAGCCCGCACACCCTAGGGCCCTTGAGCTGCAGCTCCTGAGCCTGTGTGCTGCAAGTGCCAAAGCTGGTGTGGCTAGAGCCTGTGCTTCGCCACAAAAGAAGCCACCACAGTGAGGAGCCCACGCACCATGAAAAGGAGCCTCTGCTCACCACAAGTAAAGAAAACCCAAGCAAAGCAACAAAGACCCCACGTAGCCACAAATAAATAAGTAAAAGAGAAAATTGACTTTTATACCTTTAAAAATAACAACAGTGCTGGACAACCTAGCCAAAACAATTAGGTAAGAAAAAGAGTAGAAAAGGCATTCTTTTTTCTTTTTTTGCTATTACGATTGGTATTTATAGAGTATGCAGTAATACAGGAAAAATATTTGAGCTACACTGAAAAAAAATCAGAATACAAAAAATACATATAAACAGAAAACCACTACAATGTAGAAAAAAATTTTTATAAGAGAAGATTATACATAGAAACACCAGTGTTCAACATGGGTGATGGGACCACGGATTTTTTTCCTCTGCCATTACCAGGTATTTTCTGAACTGTATATAATTAACAATAAATCCCAATTTTAAAAACACTGCAAAATCCAGTTGAGATTTTTGCATAGAGCAAATTCAAAGAGTAAGTAAGAGAGTACACTGGAACACTGTGAGTGGAGTTTGTCAGTGTCAGGTCAGACTCAGGCTTTTCATCGCTCCTTACCAGCAAACTTGATAATGCTGCCCCAAAATGCTTTTCAAATAACAATTTATAACCACTGACTATATATTTGACCCACTGAAAAACACCCACCTTGGCTCCTGAAAGAAGCCCTGAGAACAGTGTGTGTGTGCTTAGTCACTTAGCTGTGTCCGACTCTTGGACCCCATAGACTGTAGCCTGCCAGGCTCCTCTGTCCACGAATTCTCCGGGCAAAAATACTGGAGTGGGATGCCATTTCCTTCTCCAGAATACTACCAGTGCTGAAACAAGCTGATGAACAATTCTTAACCCGTTCACACACTGGACTGGAAGGAGTAAAACTGTATTTGCAGATGATGTGCTATTATATATAGAAAACTCTAAATTGTGAAAAACTGTTGGAAATAATAATTGAATTTAGTAGAGTTGCATGACACAAAATCAACATACAAAGCCTAGTATATTTCTATATACTAACAACTATCAAAATGATAGAATTTTTAAAAATCCCAGTTACAGTAGCATCAAAAACAATAAAATGCTTATGGAAAGATACTCTATGCTCATGGATTGGAAGAATTAATATTGTTTAAATGTCCACACTATTCAAAGTTATCTACAGATTCAGTGCAGTCCATATCAAAATTGCAATGGCAAAAAAATAAATCGCAGGGCATTTTCTACAGAAATAGAAAAAGCAATACCGCAGAAGACCCCCAATAGCTAAAACAATCTTGAGAAAGATGAGCAAAGCTAGAGGCATCACACTTCGTGATTTCAAACTATTTTACAAAGCAATATCATAATAGTGTGGTATTGGCATAAAAATAGGCATATAGATCAATGTGAGCCTAAAAATAAACCCATGCATATCTACTCAGTTTTTGACAAAGGAGCAAAAAGTACACAGCGGGGAAAGGATAGTCTGTACAACAAATGGTGTTGGGAAAACTGGATAGCCATATGCAAAAGAATGAAACTAGACCCTAGCTTATACCATATATAAACATTAAAATGGATCAAAGACTAACAGAATACCTGAAACCATAAAACTAGAAGTTTTACTCCATAGCACCTAAGCTTCTTGACATTGGTCTTGACAGTGATTTTTTTTTAGCTTAATACCAAAAACCAAGTTAAGGCAACAAAAGCAAGAATAAGTGGGTAAGACTATATCAAAATAAGTCTCTGTTAGCAAAGAAAATCATTAACAAAAGGAAACTTTATAGAATGAGAGAAAATATTTGCAAACCACGTATCTGATGAAGGGTTAATATCCAGTATATACAAGAAGCTCTTACAACTCAATAGCAGAAAATAACTTGATTGAAAAATGGGCAAAGGACTTGGAATATACATTTTTCCAAAGAAGACATGCAAATGACCAACCAGTACATAAAAGGTGCTCAGCATTACCAGTTATCATAGAAATGCAAATCACAACCACAGTGAGATATAACCTCATACCTGTTGGGATGACATTTTATCAAAAAGACAAGATGATAAATGCCAGTGTGAGTGTGGAGAAAAGAGAACCCTTATACACTGTCGATGATAACATAAACTGGTACAGCCACTGTGGAAAACTGTGTGGAGGTTCCTCAAGAAATTTAAACTAGAGCTACCATATGCTCCTTTACCAGCTGGGGAAGAGTAGGGGGAGGGATAAATTCGGAGTTTGGGATTGACACGTACACGCCGCTATTTTTAAAATAGCCAACAAGGACCTACTGTATAGCACAGGAAACTCTGCAATATTCTAAATGGGGAAAGAATTTAAGAAGTAATAGATGGATGTATATGTATAACTGAATCACTTTGCTGTGCATCTGAAACTAACAGAACATTGCTGCTGCTGCTGTTGCTAAGTCACTTCAGTAGTGTCCGACTCTGTGTGACCCCATAGATGGCAGCCCACCAGGCTACGCCATCCCTGGGATTCTCCAGGCAAGAACACTGGAGTGGGTTGCCATTTCCTCTAGAACATTGCTAATCAACTATATTCCAATATTAAGAAACAAAGAATAGAGCTGCCATGTGTCCCAGCAGTCCCACTTCTGAGTATATATCTGAAGGAAATGAAACCATTACCTTGAACCAATATCTGTACTTGACTGTTCATTGCAGCATTCACAGTAGCCAAGGTATGGAAACTATCTTAAATGTCCATCAGTGGATGAATTGAAACAAAATGTGGTATGTGTGTACACACACACACAGTGGAATATTGTTCAACCTTTGAAAAAGAAGGAAATCCTGTTACTTCTGACCATGGATGAGCCTAGCTGTCAATGAGCTAAGTATAATAAGACAAAGACAGATACTGCTTGGTATCACTCACATGTGGAGTCTTTAAAAAAAAAAGTAGAAAAATGGTTGTCAGGGGATGAGGGAAATAGAGAAAGGTTGGTACAAGTGTACATACTTTAAGATGAATAAGATTATACTGTGAGTAAGAGCTGCAGATTAATGTATACCATAGTGACTAGAATTCATTATACTGTGTTGTGTAATTGAAATTTGCTAAGAGTGTAGAACTTCAGTGTTTTAAATCCTCCCCTCCTTGCAAAAAGGTGAATATGTGAGGTGATGGATGTGTTAGTTAACTTGGTAGGAAGAATCTGTTCACAGTGCACAGGTCTATCAAACTATCATGTTGTATGCTGTAAATATCATTTAGAAAATTAATAGGCAAGTGAGTCAGAGTTGTGCCTTTTCCCTGATCATTAGATCTGAAATTTGAACTCAGATCTGAGACCATACTTCAGTTGAAGTAATTTAATATATTACTCTCTTTATATGTTAAGAGTTTAGCCTACTGCCCTCCAGGCTTATCCATGCAAATAACAGAAATCAAACTGAAACTAATTAAAGCAAAAGGGGTTTATTGACTCATGCAATCTAAGGAAGGTTGAGTGGCAGTAGGAAGAACAGATTTGCAGCTGAGCTCACATCTGGAGCAGTTGGAACTGGAAACTCATGGTATCAGACTACTACTCCATCTCTTATTTTGACTTCACTGTACATGTAGCTCTAGTATATGTAGTTTCCATTTTATCCTACTGTTGATTGGCTTTTTCTACACGTCAGAACATTTGATCTCCAATGGCTGTTATATCTCACAGCCTTAGTCCCTGAAGAGGAAATGCCTGATGGTTGTTTAGGTCCCAAGTTAAAAAAAAGTCCCAAGGGAAGGACTACTTATTAGTTTTTCTAGGTTCTGGTGTCTGTCCCTGGACCAGTCAATTGTGGGGCAAGTTCATGTAAGAACATATCAACTACAGGTATTCTTTAGTACTTGGGAAAGTGTACAGTATTCAAGAGAGTAGCCATGAGGTAGAGGAAAATGATGGTGTTGTGCTTGGCATACAGTCCTGTGAATATCCATTACAGTTGCTTGTTTCATTGTTTATAATAGTGAAAAATTGGAAGCAAGCTAAATATCCTGGAGTGAAGCTTGGTCAGTTGTAGTTCATCAACTTAATGGGTCATTAAATAGCTGTTAAAATTATGGTTATTAAGACCTTGGGCTTCCCTGATGGCTCAGTGGTAAAGAATCCGCCTGCCAGTGTAAGAGACACAGGGTCAGTCCCTGTGTCAGGAGGATCCCCTGTAGAAGGAAATGGTACCCCACTCCAGTATCCTTGCCTGGGAAAGCCTGAGGGCAGAGGAGTCTGGCAGGCTGTAGTCCATGGGGTCACAAAACAGTCAGATACAACTTAGCTACTACACAATAACATATGAAGATATGCTCATGATGCTACATTAAATGGGAACAGAATATAACATTTTATATACAGGAGCCTGGTAGGCTGCAGTCCATGGGGTCGCGAAGAGTTGGACACGACTGAGCGACTTCACTTTCACTTTTTCCTTTCATGCATTGGAGAAGGAAATGGCAACCCACTCCAGTGTTCTTGCCTGGAGAATCCCAGGGACGGGGGAGCCTGGCGGGCTGCCGTCTGTGGGGTCACACAGAGTCGGACACGACTGAAGCAACGCAGCAGCAGCAGCAGCAGCAGCATACAGTGTGTTTGCTACTGTGAAACTTCAAAATTCAGATTACTGAAACAGATTTACAAAGTCATATGACAGAGGATCGGGTTTCAAGCAGGAGACACAGGTTTGATCCCTGGGTCAGAAAGATCCCTGGAGAAGGAAATGGCAACCCATTCCAGTATTCTTGCCTGGGAAATCCCATGGGCAGAGGAACATGGTGGGCTACAATCCATGGAATCACAAAGAGTCAAACACAACTTAGAGACTAAACAACAACAGCATTGACAGAGGGTCACTGTGGTCCAAAGTCTGGTGCCTAACTTTGTAGATCCTGACCCTTTGTCTTGCCAGGCATCCAGAAACCATCATCACCATGAGGAACTGACTGATGCTAACCAGAGTTCACAGGAAACTGATACATAAATCATAATGTTAATCATTTGCAAAGAAAAATACTATTTCCAGAGCATCAAGCAGATTCATATTGACTAGTCATGAGGCAGCAAACTTCTCTCCCTCCAGTGGTCTATATGGGCATCCAGACAATAATTAGAAGATTGGTCTGAAATTGTGGAACCAGGAAAAGGGGCTTAATATGAGGCACTCGTAAGTATTAGGGATAGAAATATCACTCACTCACAAACTCTGTCCTCAGATCACTCAGTTTATATGAAAATACAGGTGTTAAATAGCTATAGAATTTTCTCTGTATAGAGTAGGCAGGCTATTTTATTAGGCTCAGAACTCCCACTAAAGAAAACTAAAATATCTGAATGAAATAGAACAAAATGTCTTATTAAAAGCATGGAATAATTAAGAATAGGTTGCTGAAAATCAGACATTCTGCATCACAACCACTAGTTGGGAGACTATTTGCCATTATGTTAAATGGGAGAAAGTATAATGTGTTAGATATTGGCCTAACCTCAACTGATTTCCCCAAATGAGAAATTGATGCTGGGAAGGACTGAAGGCAAAAGGAGAAGAGGGTGACAGAGGATGAGATGGTCAGATAGCATTACTAACTCAATGGACATGAGTTTGAGCAAACTCCAGGAGATAGTGGCCAACAGAGGAGCTGGTGTGCTGTAATCCATGGGGTCTCAAAGAGTTGGACACAACTTAGCAACTGAACAATAACAACTAACTTAAGTACATTAACACACTGTACATCTATCAGAGTGTCATGTTAGGATGTAAAATGCTTAGGAACATCTTTCCTGATCACGATAATTAATATGGTTGGTTATAAACAGTTGTTTTGTGAGTAGTACATGACAAATGGATGAGCTTTTAAAAAATTATCATTTTACTGCATTCTTTCCTTAAATTGAAATATAATTGATATATGTTTCAGATGTACAACATGATTCAGTATTTGTAAATATTACCTCCACAATAAGGAGGTAATAACATCTGTCAACATAGTTAGAAATTTTTTGTGATGAGAATGTTTAAGGTCTACTTTTTTTTCTACTTTCAAGTATGCAGTACAGTATTATAAACTATAGTCATCATGTTGTACATTACATCCCTGCTGCTGCTACTGCTGCTAAGTCGCTTCAGTCGTGTCCGACTCTGCAACCCCGTAGACGGCAGCCTACCAGGGTCCCCCGTCCCTGGTACTCTCCAGGCAAGAACCCTGGAGTGGGTTGCCATTTCCTTCTCCAATGCATGAAAGTGAAAAGTGAAAGTGAAGTCGCTCAGTCATGTCCCACTCTTATCGACCCCATGGACTGCAGCCTACCAGACTCCTCCATCCATGGGATTTTCCAGGCAAGAGTACTGGAGTGGGGTACCATTGCCTTCTCCACATTACATCCCTAAGACTTACTTATTTTGTAACTGAAAGTTTGTACTTGTGATCCCCTTCGCTCATTTTGCCTACTCCCATAATGCTAAAGAGGGCTTCCCAGGTGGTGCTAGTGATGAGGAGTCTGCCTACTAGTGCATGAGAGGCAAGAGACTCAGATTCGATCCCTGTGTTGGGAAGATCCCCTGAAGTAGGAAATGGCAACCACTCCAGTATTCTTGCCTGGAAAATTCCATGGACAGAGGAGTGGCAGGCTACAGTCCATGGGACTGCAAAGAGTCAGATGCAACTGAGCGACTGAGCACACACATGGTGATAAAGAATCTGCCTGTCAGTGTGTGAGAGGCAAGAGACTTGGGTTTGATTTCTTGGACAGGAAGATCCCCTGGAGAAGGGAATGGCAACCCACTCTGGTATTCCTACCTTGAAAATTCCATGGATAGAGAAGCCTGACAGGCTGTGGTCTATGGGGTCACAAAGAGTCGGACACAACTGAGCATGTGTGCACCTCTGGCAACCACCAGTCTCTTCTCTGTTATCTATGAGGTTGGGTTTTGTTTTTTTTTCTCTCTCTGTCTCTTACATTCCACACACAGATGAGGTCATGTGGCTTTGTCTTTCTCTGTCTGATTTGTTTCACTTAGCATAATGTTTTCAAGGTCCATCCATGTTTCAGATGGCAAGATTTCCCTTTTTATGACTAAATAATTTTCCATTTTGTATATAGAGCACATTTTGTTTATCCATTCATCCAATGGACACCTAGGTTGTTTCCATATCTTGACTGTTGTACGTAATACTGCGGTGAACGTGAGAGTGGATATGTCTTTTTAGGTTGCTGTTTTCCTTTTCTTTAGATAAATATCCAGTAGTGGAATTGCTGGTGGTTCTTCTAGTTTTAATTTTTAAGGGAATCTTCATTCTGTTTTTCATGGTACATGTACCAGTTTACATTCCTACCGATAGTGCACAAGGGTTTCCTTTCTCCACATTCTTGCCAACACTTGTTATTTCTTGTGTTTTGATAATAGCCATTCTAAGATGTGAGGTGATGTCTTATTGTGGTTTTGACTTGTATTTTCCTGGTGATTAATGATGTTGAGTGTCTTTTCATGTGCCTGTAGTCCATCTGCATGTCTTCTTTGGGAAAATATCTGTGCAGAGCCTCTGCCCATTTTTTTAATTGGATTTTTTTTTCCCTGTTGAGTTTTATGAGTTCTTTATGTATTTTAAGTATTAACCCCTTATCAAATATGTGTTTTGCGAATGTATTTTCTCAGTTTATGCTTGTATATTCATTCTCTTGTAGAACAGGTTTTATTTTTAATGAAAACATCAATTTTTTATTTAATATGTTGTGCTTTTGGTATCTATGTGTTTCTCCTAAAAAGTCATCACCAATGAACACTGGGGTACATGTGTCTTTTTAAGTATACATTACCATATGTAAAATAGACAGCTAATGGGAAGCTGCTGTATCACACAGGGAGCTCAGTGCCGTGCTCCATGACAGCCTAGAGGGCTGGGATGGGATAGGGTGTGGGAGGGAAGTTCAAGTGGGAGGGGACATATGTATATATAAGTATACATATATATTCACATCGTTGTATGCCAGAGATCAACACAACATTGTAAAGCAATTATCCTCCAATTAAAAATTAAAAAATGTTTAAAAATCATCATCAAGGTCACTTATGTTTTGAACTAGGAGTTGAGTAGCTCTGCATTTTACGTTGAGGTTCACGAGCCATTTGAGTTTGTTTTGTTTGGGGTTTTTGACCATACTGTGTGTCTAGTGGGATCTTAGTTCCCTGACCAGGGATTGAACCTGGGCCCTCAGCAGTGATAGTGTAGAGTCCTAACCACCGGACCACCAGGGAATACCCTGAGTTAGTTTTTGAAAAAAGTTTTAGATCTGTGTCCAGATTCTTTTCTTCTTTTTTTTCTTTAACACGTGGATATCCATTTGTTTAACAGCACCATATTTTTAAAATGTCCTTTTTCCATTGAATTGCCTTTGCTCCTCTGTCAAACATGAGTTGACTGTGTGGTTCAATTTTGGGGCTATCAGTTCTGTTCCTCAGATGTATTTTTCTGTTTTTTAATAAAAACCACACTAAAGTAATGCTAAAAATTCTGCAAGCCAGGCTTCAGCAATATGTGAACCGTGAAATTCCAGATGTTCAAGCTGGTTTTAGAAAAGGCAGAGGAATCAGAGATCAAACTGCCAACATCTGCTGGATCATCGAAAAAGCAAGAGAGTTCCAGAAAAACATCTATTTCTGCTTTATTGACTATGGCAAAGCCTTTGACTGTGTGGATCACAATAAACTGTGGAAAATTCTTCAAGAAATGGGAATACCAGACCACCTGACCTGCCTCTTGAGAAACCTATATGCAGGTCAGGAAGCAACAGTTAGAACTGGACATGGAACAACAGACTGGTTCCAAATAGGAAAAGGAGTATGTCAAGGCTGTATATTATCACCCTGCTTATTTAACTTGTATGCAGAGTACATCATGAGAAACGCTGGGCTGGAAGAAGCACAAGCTGGAATCAAGATTGCCGGGAGAAATATCAATCACCTCAGATATGCAGATGACACCACCCTTATGGCAGAAAGTGAAGAGGAACTCAAAAGCCTCTTGATGAAAGTGAAAGAGGAGAGTGGAAAAAGTTGGCTTAAAGCTCAACATTCAGAAAACAAAGATCATGGCATCCGGTCCCATCACTTCATGGGAAACAGATGGGGAAACAGTGGAAACAGTGTCAGACTTTATTTTTGGGGGCTCCAAAATCACCGCAGGTGGTGATTGCAGCCATGAAATTAAAAGACACTTACTCCTTGAAAGAAAAGTTATGACCAACGTAGATGGCATATTGAAAAGCAGAGACATTACTTTGCCAACAGAGGTCTGTCTAGTCAAGGCTATGGTTTTTCCTGTGGTCATGTATGGATGTGAGAGTTGGATTGTGAAGCAAGCTGAGTGCCGAAGAATTGATGCTTTTGAACTATGGTGTTGGAGAAGATTCTTGAGAGTCGCTTGGACTGCAAGGAGATCCAACCAATCCATTCTAAAGGAGATCAGTCCTGGGTGTTCTTTGGAAGGACTGATGCTGAAGCTGAAACTCCAATACTTTGGCCACCTGATGCGAAGAGTTGACTCATTGGAAAAGACTCTGATGCTGGGAGGGATTGGGGGCAGGAGGAGAACGGGACGACAGAGGATGAGATGGCTGGATGGCATCACCGACTTGATAGACGTGAGTTTTGAGTGAACTCCGGGAGTTGGTGATAGACAGGGAGGCCTGGCGTGCTGCAATTCATGGGGTCGCAGAGTCGGACATGACTGAGCAACTGAACTGACTGAACTGAACATTTCTATTATTGTAGTCTTACATATTAGCACCAAAAAACCCCCCAAAAAACTTAGGTATGAATCTAACAAAATATGTATAAGATGTATGTGAAGGAAACTGTGAAACTTTGATTAAAAAAACAAAGAAAATCTGTGGTTTGGTGGTGTAGTCTCTAAGTTGTACCCGACTCTTGTGACCCCATGGACTATATAGCCTGCAAGGCTCTTCTGTCCATGGGATTTCCCAGGCAAGAATACTGGAATGGGTTGCCATTTCCTTCTCCAAAAGAAAATCTAAATAGAGATATTCTATTATACATGGGTAGGAAGACTCATTATCATAAAGATCTTAGTTCTTCTCAACTTGATTTATGTATTTAGCACAATTCTAAACAAAATCTCAGCAAGTTATTTTATGGACATTGAGAAACTGATTGTGAAGTTTATATGGAAAGACAAAAATACCCAGAAGAGCTACATGATATTAAAGGAGATTAAAGTCATAGAACTGATTGACAGTACCTGATTTCAAAGCTTACTATAAAATATCGTAATCAAGACAGTATATGTTATTGACAAAAGGATAGATACATCAGTGAAACAAAATAGCACAGCAGAGTGAGTTCCAATCCCAGTTCTGCTACTAAAACAAAAAGACATCCTACGGACTGGAAGAAAATATTTGCAAATGATTCAACCAACAGGGGCTTAATTTCCAAAAATACAAACAGCTCCTACAATTGCATAACCATAAAAAAAAATAACAAACAAAAACCCACTCAAAAAAACAGAGTACCTAAATAGACATTTTCCCAAAGAAGACATACAGAGGAAAACATGCTCCACATCACTAATTAAAAATGCAAGTGAAAACTGTAATGAGGTATCACCTCAGGCCAGTCAGAATGACCATCATCAAAATGGCCATCCTACACATTGTTGGAGAGGGTGTGGAGAAAAAGGAACCCCCTACAGCGTTGGTGGGAATGTAAATTGTTGCCGCCACTATGGAAAACAGTATGGAAGTTCCTCAAAAACTAAAAATAGAGTTATCATATAATCTAGCAATCCCAGTCCTGGGCGAGTACCCATACAAAACTATAATTCAAAAAGATACATGAACCCCTAATTCATAGCGGCACTATTTACAATATCCAAGGCATAGAAACAACCCAAATGTCCAACAGCAGTTGAATGGATAAAGAAGACGTGAGTTACATATATGGGCTTCCCTGGTGGTCAGCTGGTAAAGAATCCACCTGCAGTGCGGGAGACCTGGGTTCCATCCCTGGGTTGGGAAGATTCCCCTGGAGAAGGGAAAGGCTACCCACTCCAGTATTCTGGCCTGGAGAATCCCATGGACTGTATAGCCCATGGGGTCACAAAGGGTCGGACACGACTGAGTGACTTTCACTCCACTCCACTTCACTTCTTCATACATGGAATATTACTCAACCATTATGTGTATATAAATATATATAGATAAAGAAGATATGTTACATATATGTAACATAATATTATGTTATTATGCAGCCATTAAAAAGAGCAAAATAATGCCATTTGCAGCAATATGGATGGACCTAGAGATTATCATATTAAGCAAAGTAAGTCAGAAAAAGATAGGGACTTCCCTGGTGATCCAGCGGCTAAGACTCCATTCTCCCAACGAAGATCGCTTGGGTTTAATCCCTGGTTAGGGAACTGGATCCCACATGCTGCAACTGAGGGTTCACATACCTCAACTACAAGAATCCTGCATGCTACAGTGAAGACCTGGCACAGCCAAATAAATATTTTTTTTTTTAAAGAGACAAATGCCATGTGATATCACTTATATGTGGAATCTAAAATACAACACAAATGAACATGTCTAGAAAACAGAAACAGACTCACAGACATAGAGAACAGACTTGTGGTTGCCAAGGAAGAAGCAGGTTGGCAGCGGGAAGGACTGGAGTTTGGTAGCAGATGGCAACTATTATATGTAGGATAGATAAACAACAAGGTCCTACTGTATAGCTCAAGGAACTATTTTCAGTGTCCTGTGATAAACCAAAATGGAAAAGAATATGAAAACGGATGTATAACTGAGTCACCTTGCTGTAAAGCAGAAATTAAACACATTGTAAATCAACTATACTTCAGTAATGTTTAAAAAATAAAAATAATTGTTATAAGATGTAGTAAGAGCTTGGTAAATTTTATCTATTGTTTATGTTCTGATTTGATCCTGACAAGATTCATGAAAAAGGCAGATTAGGTATTATTTCCGTTTTATAGATCAGGAAATAGAATTTAAGGGCTATTGTTGCTGCTTAGTCGATTCAGTCGTGTCCGACTCTGTGCGACCCCAGAGACGGCAGCCCACCAGGTTCCCCCGTCCCTGGGATTCTCCAGGCAAGAACACTGGAGTTGGTTGCCATTTCCTTCTCCAATGCATGAAAGTGAAAAGTGAAAGTGAAGCCGCTCAGTTGTGTCCGACTCTTAGCGATCCCATGGACTACAGCCCACCAGGCTCCCTCCGTCCATGGGATTTTCCAGGCAAGAGTACTGGAGTGGGGTGCCATTTTCTTCTCCTTAAGGGCTATTACTGTGTAACGAAGAGCAAGTGGTTAGGGGCTTCCCTGGTGGCTCTAGTGGTAAAGAACCTGTCTGCCAGTTCAACAGAGGCCAGTTCAATCCCTGAGCCAAGAAGATCCTTTGGAGTAAGAAATGGTAACTCCAGTATTCTTGTCTGGTGAATCCCATGGACAGAGGAGCTTCGCAGGCTACAGTCCATGGGGCTGCAAAGAGTCGGACATGACTGAGCAATTAACACACACTTACTTTGTTTATTGTGAATAGTACTGCTATGAGCATAGGTATATAATTATCAATAGCCCACTTTCAGTTTTTTTGGGGTTATACCCAGAAGTAGATAATAGATCTATTGTATCATATGATAATTCTGCTTTTAATGTTTTGAGGAACCACTCTACTGTTTTCCAAAGCAGCTGTACCATTTTATATTTTATCAACAGTTTTTCAAATTTTATCTGCTTTTGTGTACCAGTAAGCTGTATTTTTCTAAGACTTTGTCTAATTCATCAAACTTTCAAATTTATTAAGTGTTTGTAATGTCTTTGGTATTTGTGGTAATACATTTTTTCCATTTATATTGGTTACTTCAACCTTTTTTCTCATGTTATAAAAGTTTGTGTTGTCTGGAATTTATCACTTTATTTATCTTTTCAAGTAATTGATTTTGTGCTTTGTTGATCTTTTTTTTGTTTGTTTGTTTATTTTGTTCATTTGCTCTTACCCTTCTGTAAGATTATTCTGCTGTTGGTCACACACTCTTTGGATACGAGTGGTTTGTGGATTTGTGGTTTGCTTATGCTCACCTGGGTTTGTGGGATTGTTTTTTCCACCCGTTCCAAAACAATTTTTCAGAGGTACCCCGTTTTTTTCTCTGTATGTTTTAATGAAGAAAGTAAATTGGAGTGAAAGAAAGGGGTCTTAGAATTGACATCATTTTTCAGCACTAGGCTTTAGTCATTATCAGCCGTACTTAAAATTCTAACCTACTCTGGTTGACAGGATTATCAAACACAGCTTGTAACAGTGTTTCTGTCTCTCTTTTTTTCCCCTTCCCTGGCAGGACCCGTTGGGGCCCAGCCCCTACTCATGGTGCCCAGAAGACCTGGCTATGGCACCATGGGCAAACCCATTAAATTGCTGGCTAACTGTTTTCAAGTTGAAATTCCAAAGATTGATGTCTACCTCTATGAGGTAGATATTAAACCAGACAAGTGTCCTAGGAGAGTGAACAGGTAAGAATCAAGAAGTCACAGAGATCTTTTGCTGTTGGTTTTTGTCTTTGCTTTAGAAATTATGTTTATCTTATATGTCTAAATAGCAGTGTTTAATGTCTAAATTTGACCAAGAACACATGGTAATTTTCTTTGAAATTGACTGTACTTCAGAGGTGTGATAATGGGGGAAATCTACAAATAGTCTTGAAATTTTTCTGTTACAGTAACCTTATATGTTTTCTCTGTGATAATAGAAAAGGTCCAACTCATTGTTACGTGCTCTTAAAATCAGACTGAACATTTTTTTCCTTTGCTATTAGGTAATATCTATCTGTGCTTTTCTTTTCTCTTCCCACCTACCTTGAACTTATTTACCCCTTCTGTAATATTCCCTTTGAGACAATGGTGATTGTCATGATTTTATGCCTTCCCATCCTCAACTCCTCTAACTGTTCCCTACTCTTATACAGGAATAAATATATATGATATATAAAGATTTGCAGTCTGCTGTTAATAAGCTTCTCTCACTCCCTCCAAATACTATGGATGTGGATATGGTTTATGTAATATAGGAAATGTGAAAGGAATTTATGACATGATGTACACCACAAAGGAGGTTTTTTTAATTGAAGTATACTTGCTTTACAATGTTGTGTTAGTTTCTGCTGTACAATAGCATGAATCATCTATAAGTATACATAGACTCCCTCCCTCTTGAACCTCCCTCCCACTCCCTCCAGGTCATCACAGAGCGCTGAGCTGAGCTCCCTGTGCTGTTCAGCAGCTTCCCACTAGCTGTCTGAGTAGTGTACATATGTCAGTGCTACTCTCTAAATTTGTACCACCCTCTTCTTGCCCCCTCCTGTGAGATAAGATCCATAAGAAATATGAAATAAATTAGTACTAAGAATCTTTGTAATAACATGTAACAGAAAACCCCTATCATATGAATGTTACAATTAACGTAATAACAGAGTTCTTTCTGAGGTCAGGAGGCAAGTTGTAGAGTATTACAAGTGGAGAAACCTAAGGTATCAACTAATCTGATACCTTTTTTTCCCCCATACCTTTTTTATAGCTGAAATCAAGAAAGGTTGAGAGGCTTATTCAACAACGCTTACTAGTAGCAAATGTGAGACCAGAACTCCAGAATCCTGACTTGATAGTCGTTAAGAAATAATTTGTAAAGCAAGAAGGGAAGGAATTGAATTAATCTAAAGAGTTGGTAGAATTGCAGATAGCTGTAGTAAAGAAAGCACTTTTTGTTTTGTTTTTAAGATAAGGCAGCAGTAACAAAGATACAAACTCCAGGAGATAGTGAAGGACAGGGAAGCCTGGCGTGCTGCAGTCCATGGGGTCGCAAAGAGTCGGACATGACTTAGCGACTGAACAACAACAAAGGTATGGCAGTTGAGGAGAACCAGGTGTACTGACCTAAGCCAGGCTCAAAGGGGAGGTTCTAGTCAGTTACTGCAGTGCTTGCCATCTGACTAGATGATTACCTAATCTTGCTGTAGCCTCTGCCTCTTTCCTGAGCTTTGGACTGACACCTTACTATCTATAAAGGACTTCAAACAACTTACTCTCTGAATCCTCCTCCCCACACTCTGCTCATGTTGCTGTATTCTTTTTTTCTACCTAAATTTCCAAACTAGAACTTCCTTTTCCTCCTATTGGTGATCATGTCCTATTGCTTCTTTTTCAGAAACTATTCCCTAATCTGGCCCCCTCTATCCGTATTACTGCCACCTTGGTTTCAGACCCTTATTTGTTGCCTAGACTATTTTAATGACCTTGTCTGCCCTAATGTCTCTTTCTCTCTCCATTCTCCTAACATATCTACACTTTTGGCATAGTTATCCTTTTAAGTAAGAAATCTGATTATTTCACTCGCCTACTTTTAAATGTGTTCAGCTGCCTATTGCCTACAGAATAGCATCCCAAGTTTAGTATAGTATGCCCTTCTTAGTTTGGCTCTAACCTTCATCTTTTTTCATATTCTGCGACTCCTACCTGGAATGCCCTCTCTGCCTTTATCTAGCTGGCAAACTTCTATTATTTTTCAAGACAAACCTTTTGAACTCCATAGTCAGATGGTAGTTCACTTTTTAAAATAAATAATAACTGGCAGTTTATTAATCGATGGAGTATATTGCACAACAAATTCCCTCACATCTTTCAGGAAGAAAACCCGTTAGATTTGAAGAATAAAGACATCACCCACTGAATTTGGACATCATTAAAAGGTGCTTTAAATATTTCTTTGGGAAAAGGGACACAACACTTCTACTCAGGAGAAACATACAGTCCAGGTCTTTTATTTTCTTTGTAGCCATTGTGGCATGAATTCATGGAGAAGGGGCTCAGCAGTTCAGGCTCCTTCCCACTGGTTCTCACAGAGTGTGTATCTCTGGGTGGAGCAAGCTGGTGCTTCAGCTGAACCCAAATACTTTTCTTTTTGGCTCCCTTCTTTTTCTAATCATTTTCCTTTACACATTTCAGGAAGCTGTCTTGGCTCTTAGACTGCTTAATGTGCTCCATGTGCACATTAATTCTCTTGGCAAGAACCTTGCCCTTAACTTGTTTGTTTACACGGATGCCATCAGCATGCTAGGTAACACTGTAGACTCTTCCAGTTTTGCCACCGTAACATTGATGGGGCATTTCTTGTCAAGAATGGTGCCCTTCCCTTGTTATCTACAACATCACCTCTCTTGTTGATGTGCATGATATATGTGGCCACAGGAGCAACTCCATGTTTCCTAAAAGGCCTAGAAAACATACGGCGAGTACCCCTCCTCTCTCCCTTCGTGTTGGTCATTTTGGGAAAATGCTGGAGGGTGGCGGTTCCAGCCAAAAGGCCAGCTCATTCTACTATGACCTTGTAGTACTTGATTGGTATGCACTTTTGTTATAATATATTTAGTACAATATTTGTTGCTACCTTCTTCTCTCAGCATAACCTCTTCATGAAAAGTTATATTCTTTATCATCATCTGTATGATCATCTGATCTTAGCTCAGTGATTGGCACAGAGTAAATACTCAATAAAATGAACAAAATGCCTATAAAACTAAGAGGGGATGAGTGAATTGGTGAGAGACAGGAAAGAGAACTGGACATTACAAAGGGCTTCGTATGGATGTTCAGTACCCTATCCTCTCTCCTAGAATATGCAGGTTAGTCTTTATCATAGTATCCTTTTCTTTTGTCTGTCTTTGTGCTTACAGGGATTACCCATCTCATGCTGCACTCTCAAATTCCCTTTTTCTTGTTTCTCAAAACTAGGGTGTTAATGTGTAAATTTGAACAAAGGATAATCCTGGCCTTTCTGGTAGATGTTTACATTTTTTAAAGGCATTTATTAATCTAAAGAAATCTCTTAACCAATAGAATGTCTAAGGCAAATATTTCTTAGCTGAATTTCTTATTATCGCCTCTCCAGCTTGCCCTACCTGAAAGAATTGTCCTTAAATTTAGCAATATATAGTGGAGAATTCTCATATGTTATTTATTGAATAGCAAAATTATATAATTATAACATTAGAAACAGAGATCAAATTGCCAACGTTTGCTGGATTATGGAGAAAGCTAGGGAATTCCAAAAAAATTTGCCTCTGTTTCGTTGACTATGCCAAAGGCTTTGACTGTGTGGATCATAATAAACTGTGAAAAGCTCTTAAAGAGGTGGAAATACCAGACTATCTTACCTGTCTCCTGAGAAATCTATTTGTGGGTCAAGAAGCAACAGTTAGAACCCTGTATGGACAGGGTTGTCTGCTGTCACCCTGTTTGTTTAACCTGTACACCAAGCACATCATGAAAAATGCCCGGCTGGATGAACTCATCCAAGCTGGAATCAAGATAGCGGGAGAAACATCGACAGCCCTAGATATTTGGATGATACCACTCTAATGGCAGTAAGCTATGAGGAACTAAAGAGCATCTTGATGAGGGTAAAGGAAGAAAGTGAAACAGCCGGCTTAAAACTAAATATTAAAAAAACTAAGATCATAGCATCCAGCCCCATCACTTCATGGCAAATGGAAGGGGAAAAGGTGGAAGCAGTGACAGATTTCCTCGTCCTGGGCTCTGAAATCACTGTGGATGGTGACTGCAGCCATGAAACCAGAAGATGATTGTTTCTTGGCAGATAAGCTATGACAAACCTAGACAGTGTGTTGAAAAGCAGAGACATTACTCTGCCGACAGAGGTCCGTATAGTCTAGGCTATAGTCTTCCCAGTGGTCACATACGGTTGTGAGAGTTGGACCGTAAAGAAGGCAGAGCACCTTCATTCAAACTGTGGTACTGGAGAAGACTCCTGAGAGTCCCTTGGACAGCAAGGAGATCAAACCAGTCAATTGTAAGGGACATCACCCCTGAATACTCCTTGGAAGGACTGATGCTGTAGCTGAAACTCCAGTATTTTGATCATTTGATGCAAACAGCTGACTCATTGGAAAAGTCCCTGATGCTGGGAAAGATTAAGGGCAGAAGGACAAGAGGGCATCATAGGATGAGATGGCTGGATGGCATCACCAATGCAATGGACATGAATTTGGGCAAACTTCAGGAGATGGTGAGGGACAGAGAGGCTTGGCATGCTGCAGTCCATGGGGTAGCAAAGAGTCGGACATGACTATATGACTGAACAACAACAACAGTGTTAGAACAGCAAAATCACTTGAAGACAAAATGGGTTGGAATTGAGGGAATGATAGGAGTTGGAGACTTGGGACTTAGAGGTATGTCAGTTAAGGGTTTTTTTTTTTAATATTTCAGATGAGTCTCTCATAAGAGACTGAGGCAGTCGCAGTAATGTTGGGTATAAAAGACCAAAATTATTTATATTAGATTTGTTCCTTTTCTTACCTTTTTTTGGTAAAGGAATAATCACATGTTATATGTGTGTATATGAAGTTGTGTACCACAGAGTTTCAACATGTTGGTTAAATTTGAGAGGAACATATATATAATAAATTAGTGTGGTACATTCTGGTTTTAACTTATGGCCCTGTTGACATCCCTAATTGCATTTCATCTTTATGTTGCTTTGTCTTCTTATGTTATTTGTCAGTAGAAGTAAAGGATCTGTAATTAAGATGTTTCCAAATGGAAATTTTTTTATCATGTACCTTTTATTTGAGTTTTGACAGGAGCTAGAGGATCTCTTTGGGACTCTAAAATTGGCATTAACCAACTTTGTACTTTGCTAATAATATTGACTTAATTTTATGTCAGCATCCACGAAACTTATTCCTTTTGTTTTCTTCAGAAGACTAGTTCTTGTCTTCACTTTTTGCAGTATTACATACAAGTAGTCATTTAAAATTGTTGATGGGCTTCCTAAATTGATTTAGTTCTTACACGTCAAAAACTAGAATTCGAAAAGTTGGAAACTCAATAGAACCTTACAATTCCTTTTCAATATTAACTAAATAGTTATGAGCCAAAATGTAGCAGTATTTAAATCAACACATATGAGGTTTCTCTTGTCCATATGCCACATGCTCAAATATTTGGAACTATGACATTAATCATACTAGTAGAATGATGTATTGCAGCCAAGCAAGTTTCCACTTTAGTCAGAAGAGTTTTCTTGGACAAAATATGCAGGAAATGCTTGTGAATCATCTTGTGAGTCAATTTTTCTACCTTAGATTTTTTTTCTGTTGCTTTTTTTGTCCTTTCCTCACTTCTTTTCTGGAGTATGTATCTATGTGTTTCTTTTTTTCCCTATTTAATGATTTCATTTTAAAATCATCATTAGTTAAAAGAGTAAAGCAGGTTTCAGATGTTTCTAGGTGCTTTTTTACAAGTGAATGGTATTAATAACTAAAAGTTAATTTTTAGAAGTATTATGACCTAGAGTGTAAAATCTGTAACTTGAGATTTTTATGCTCGTTTGTCCAACTACTAAATGTATATCAGGGTAAATCCTCAGTAGGCTGTCAATGTACTTATTCAAAGTTGTTAAATAGTGAAATAGATGTGAAAATTGTTTATGCAGCGTGATTATAAATGCAAGATCTACTTGTATAAAGATAGAAGGAATCTTGAAATGGTAATAGAGTGATCAAATTTATTTAATTTTCTTTCATAAATTAAACATTATCTGACAGTCATTATATTAGGATGATTGTGCTTACTCAGTCAGTCGTGTCAGTTGTGACTCTTTGCCACCCTTTGGACTGTAGCCTGTCAGGCTCATCTGTCCATGGGATTTTTCAGGCAAGAATAGTGGAATAGGTTGCCATTTCCTTCTCCACAGGATCTTCCTGACCCAGGAATTGAACCTGTGTCTCCTATGTCTCCTGCATTGCAGGCGGATTCTTTACCCATTACTATTTTATTACGATTAATGACATAGTGCTGAATATTTGTGCATATTGCATACAGAGGTAATATAATTCTGATGATTGAATTTTAGAAGGAAAAAATATATCTATATTGAAAAGATTTTGGCTTTTATGTAGAAATCATCACAAGTCAGAGTGTTTGAAGAAACTCTCTTTTGTTATTTGGAATATTATTGACAGTGTTATACTAGGGTAGTGTTCCAAGAAAGGGACATTCTTTTTTTAAATAGCAACTTTATTGATATACAATTCATATAGTACACAGTTCACTCATTTAAAATGTACAATTCAGTGTTATTTAGTGTGTTTACAGTGATAGTGGACAACCATCACCCCAGTCATACTTTAGAACATTTTGTCCTCTGCCAAAGAAATCTCATTAGCAGCCACTCCCCATTTCCTCCCTCTCTGCATCCCTCCCTCCTTGCATCCCTGCCCAACACTAGCCTACTTTCTGGCTCTGTAGATTTGCCTTTTCTGGACATTTCAATATAAATGGAATCATACAGAATGTGGCCTTTTGTGTGACCGACCTCTTTCATTTCACATGTTTTCACATAATGTTGTAACAGAAAGAAGTAAAACTGTGAGTCGCTCAGTTGTGTCCGACGCTATGCAACCCCACAGACTGTAGTCCACTAGTCTCCTCTGTCCATGGGATTCTCCAGGCAAGAATACTGGAGTCGGGTAGCCACTTCCTTCTCTGGGGATCTTCCTAACCCAGGGACTGAATCTGTGTCTACCTGCAATGCAGGCAGATTCTTTACAGTCTGAGTCACCAGGGAAGTCCCTTAATGTTGTAGTATCTATTAGTATTTCATTACTTTTTATTACTTAATAAGATTCCATTGTATGGATATTTTGTGTTTCTGTTCACTTGTTGATGGATGTGGGAGTTGTTTGCACTTTTTGGCTCTTAAGATTCATGTTGCTATTCACATTCATGTTTTCATTTCTCTTGAGTGTATACCCAAGAGTGGAATCAAGTAGCAACTCGATGTTTAATCTTTTGAGGAACTGCCAGAATCTTCCAAAATGGATGCATCATTTTACATTCCTGATAGCAGTATGTGGTGATTCCAGTGTCTCTACATCCTCATTAACATTTGTTATCTGTCTTTTTCACTAGCTATCTTAGTAAGTGTTGAGTAGTATCACATTGTTACTTTGATTTGCATTTCCCTGATGGCTAATGATGTTGAGCATCTTTTTGTGTACTTATTGGCTATTTGCATATTTTCAGAGAAATGTCTGTCCAAGTCTTTTGCCCATTTGAAAATTAAATCGTTTGCCTTTTTTGTTACTAAGCTGTAGGAGTTCTTTATACCTTATCAGATAAGATGATTTGCAAAAGTTTTCTCCTTTTCTGCACCGTGCCTTTTTTACTTCCTTTTAAAATTTTTTCTTTTTTCTTGCAATTGAGATATAGTTGATTTACAATACTATATTAGTTTCAAATGTACAACATAATGATTTGACATTTAATAGATTATACTCCATATAAAGTTATTATATAAAATATTGGCTATATTCCTTTTGCATTTTCACTTTCTTTGAAACACATTTTTTATTTTGATGAAGTCTAGTTATTTTTTCTTTTGTCAACTGTTCTTTTGATGTGTTTTGAGGGGTATACTTCTGATTAAAATGATTTAGAAGACAAACCCCAAAAAACACTGCCAGTGAAAATTAAATGGTTTAGTTTTGCATGTTCAGCTGTCTTGGGGAAACTTTACCATACAAAATATATAATTTTTAAAAAGCAAGTTTTATTTGC
This sequence comes from Bos grunniens, assembly GCF_055505025.1. NCBI lineage: Eukaryota > Metazoa > Chordata > Mammalia > Artiodactyla > Bovidae > Bos > Bos grunniens. The sequence continues at coordinate 11,560,374 of NC_141167.1, forward strand.
CTTGTTAGTCGTTAGTCACTTGTAAGATAAGAAAGCTAATAGATGGTGAATATTTCAAATCTCAAAATTCTTTTAAAGTAGCATCTAAATAAATTACTCACTAATCTTTTGGCTGATATTCCTACAATATATTTGAAATTGAAAGGTATTTTTCAAAGATACTGTTGTAAATAAAGATATGTCTAAACATAGGGACTGTAGGTAGGGTTTATTTTTAACATCTATCCATTTGTGTAGATTCAAATTACAATAACAGCTGTATAATATTCCATTGTAGGATGTGCCTTGATTGTTTACTTCTAGGCTGCTCCTTTTTTTTTTTTAGACTGAGTTAATTTAAAGCAGTTATCTGAATGTGCTATATTATTGTACCAATTAAGAATGCTATTGGTACTAGATTTCAAAATTTATGGATCTGACTAGAACTATAATTCTAAATCTACGGTAACTTTTAAAGCCTTAAAGATCGTTTTTTAAATCTTGCCTATGTTTTCTTAACTGTTTAATTTATTGTGCGTCTGTTTTGTGTCAGGCACTGTGCTAAGCTCTGGGGATAACAAGATAAATAAAACATGATTCCTGCCAAGGATTTTATAGTCTGTGTAGAGTGACAAGTTCTGTGAGATGTGTGGAGTACTGATTCCCAATTTTGGTTATGGAGATAGAGTAGATGACATGCTATCTGAGCTGAATAGTTACCTAGTGGAGCAGGGGAAAGAATATTCCATATAGGGAACATGAGTAAAGGTATGACATGTTTACATAACAGAAATTAGCCAGTAAAAATAGAGTAGATAGAGTCTGAAAAGTTGACCAGGGAATAGGTTATGAAGGATCTTAAGTCCATGCTAAGGCTTGTGAATTCAGAAAGAGTAGAGAGCCATATTCCCATGGACAGAGGAGCCTGATGGGCAACAGTCCATGGGGTCGCAAAGAGTCGGCCACGACTGAGTGACTTCACACCCTCATTCAGCAATAAATAAATATATATATTTATATACAGAAATTAATTTTTTAATTATTAAAAAATTATACTACTATTCTAACTTTGTGTAACTATCAAAAAATTAAAGGTGGGAAACAATATTTGAAATAAACTAAGACTATAGTAATTTGAAATGTTCTGATTTCTGTACCAGAAACCTGATAGAATATGTGCTGCACACTTGAACAGAAAAAAGTTACAGCTTGCTGAAAATGAATGAATGAGTGAGAGTTTCACTGTTAACTCACATTACAGAAATCCCATTATTCCCTTAGGATTTCTTGTGTACCTACATGTGTTGTTACACCTGACCATCTCATGTGGACTAAGTAAGGGCACCAGTGTCAATCTCTATTCATGAATATTAGTCCATCTTGATTAGTAATTGTTAGATGAAAATTAAATATAAATACTTCTAACGATTTTTTCTCATACTCTACATACCCTCTAGCACCTCTAGTACTTGCTTTTTTAAATTTGAAGTACAGTTGATTTATAACATAAGTTTCAGGTGTATAGCTTAGTGAGTCAGTATTTTTTGCAATTATACTTCATTATAGTTTATTAAAAGATAATGCTTATAATTCCCTATGCTGTCCTCTTTGCTGATCTGTTTAATATTTTATGCTGCTGCTGCAGCTGTTTAATCCCTAATTTGTGTCCAACTTTTTGCGACCCCATGGGCTATAGCCAACTAGGTTCCTCTGTCCATGGGATTTCCCAGGTGAGAATACTCTGGTGGCTTGCCATTTCCTTCTCCAGGGGATCTTCCCAACCCAGGGATCGAACTCACATCTCCTGCACTGCAGGCAGATTCTTTACCACTGAGCCACCAGGGAAGAGGTGATAGTTAAAATCTAGGGAGAGTGCATAGAATCAAGATAAGAAGACTGAGAATAGATTCCTGGGATAAGACTCAGGTTTGTCAATGAAGACACTTAGGAGATTGGAAAGGTAGGAAAACCAGGACAAAGTAGAAAGTAAGTCAAGTATCATGATTTTCAAGGATAGATCACAGTTGCAGATGCTCAAAGAAGCCAGAAATATAGAGACTGAAAAGAGACTGTGTCTGAAGAAGTCAATGGTGGTCTGGAGGAGAGTGTTCTAGAGGAGAATGGTTAGCGTAAGCCACCTTGAGTTTAAAATCTATTACTCAATCTAGTCTGTCAGTCGTTTGTGAATACTAGAAGTGTTTATAGATTAACTACTGTGGTTATATAAGGTTATGAAAGAATTCATACCCATGTGAACTGGCAGTGAAGATAGTTTATGGTGAAATGCTCTGATGTACTATGAATTTTGTAAAGTATTAAAAATTTGATCTAAAGTATAACTCTACTCTGCATCTTTAAACTTTATTTTGACACAAAAGTATTTATTGGCTACCCTCTCTGCTACTTAGCACAGAGGTATGAAGTTAAATTAGAAGTTGGAAGGATACTAGGAGAGCTTGTCAGCTGTTTGCATTGTGTTTTATAAACCACTGGGTGATTTTAGCATCTTGTTATATCTTAGCAGTATTGTTATACCTTCTCCAGTATTCTTGCCTGTAGACTCCTCATGGACAGAGAGCCTGGGGCTACAGTCCATGGGGTCACAAAATCGGACACGACTGAGTCACTCAGCACAGCACATACTTCAGCCATCTTCCTTTATTCTGTCTGTGCTATAGTCACAGATTAATTTATTAGCTGGGAATACTAAATTAAGGTGAAAAGTCACTTCAGAGGAATGTATTATTTCATGCCTTCTCCTAAAGACTAATGTAATATTTCCCATTCTACCTTTAGGGAGTAGAAAATTAAGAGGTACTTAAAAATGAGATGAATGAAGATGGGTGTCTGTGAGTTTATAGTAACAATTAACAGGAAAGGAAAATAATTTCCTCTCCTCCTTTTTATGTTAAAATTTCCCTCTCCTACCATTTTTCTGTTGTATGAGTCAGGTGATAAAGTGGAACTTACTGAAACCAATATTAAATTTTACTTTACAGTCTGTGCACCAGAGCATGATGGAATCAAAAGACTTGGTACCAGAATGTAGGAAGTGGTGGTTGAGGTAAGAGTGGGAAGGTAGGCTGTAGCCCTCTGTAAGACCTAATGTACTCAGGTAGGTTCCATTTTTGTAGTGATTGCCAGATATTCTTCAGAATTTAAAAATTGTATCCTGAGGTTCCTCAGAAATGCATCATATTATTCTCTGCAAGAATTCTTCCTTCTTCAGACTAAGATTATTACTAAAAGGAAGCCACTGAAAAGTGGTTAGAAGTTCTTATTCCCAATTATTTAGATTTTCTTTCCTGCATGCTGTTTTAGAAGTTAAAATAGTTTATGTATTTTGGTTATTGTAGCTTTACTTTTTATTGTAAGCTAAGAAGCTGGCTTAACAATACACACTTAAAATATTGTTCTGAAATTTCTACATTTGAACAAGAGACCCCCCCCCAATTGTTATAATAAAAGGCTAATGCTCCCCAACTATACTGTGCAGAAAATTCCATTCACAGTTTCTGTTAATTACCAGCATTCATTCTTTGTATTATTTACAGTATTTGATGCTGGTACATTATAATGTATCTGTTAGTTGTTTGGAAGAGTTCAGTATATCAGTATAGTTCTTGAAGCATGTTTTTGAGATAATTATGCTTAAATTTTTATATAAAAATAGTACCATTCATATTTACTTTTTTCACCCAAGGTACTTTCACTGATATCCCACATTATCCTTGTAACAGCCCAAGACTATTAACCTCAGTTTTATTGATAAAGGAACTAAATTTAGAGAGGCCAAGTGAATTTCCTAACAATTTAGTGGCAGAATGAGACTAAAACCTCTTGTCTGCTTATTTTTTCTCCAGTAGTTATGTTACCACATATTATAAAGATTTTTCAAATTGGCCATTTCTCAGTTCAGACTTTATTCATAATTCAGTGAGTACTTTTGCTGCTCTAGCTGACTAGATGACTAGATAAATTAGTATTTTGGAGAGCTTTTCCTCTAGTTTTACATCCCTTCCTGATGGACATTCTGATAAACTACCCTTTGCCACTGTATCATTTGAGATAAAAAGCAATAAGTTGCAGTCCCTGGATTTGTCAGTTTGTTAACTTGAATAATAAAATTCCTTTAAAAGTCAAATATATCATTTAATTATATTGTATTAGTGAGAGGTTAAAGTTAAAATTGTTCAATGTGTCTATAATTCTAATACCATTCTGTAAAGACTCTGAAGTCTTGAGTTCAAATCAATTTTTGGTGTAATTACTCATAAAGGAGTCTCTGTATCTTATACTATGATAAAATCTGCAATTTCATATTTGATACTCTTAATTAAATTTTACTGTTAGAGGGCATTGTAGATATTATTCATTTCGATCTTCTAGTTGGTATCTTCCCTTACATAACTGCTCCTTGAACAGTTCTAGCAAGGATGAACTCAGGTACTTTATGAGATAGTGTAAACCACTTGTGAATAACTCTGGTGGTTAGAAAATGTTGGAAATTTTTGTTCCAAAATACTGCTCCTTATATTTTCCAACTATTTGTCTGATTTCTGTCCTCCCATACAAGGAAGATACTCAGGTTTTCACGTGACAGACAGTCTGTCAAAATAACTGAAGACTTCTCTAATTTCCTTTGACTCCTTCCTATTTCCAGAGTAAGAGTCTTTACTTTGATTTATTTTTATTTATATTATGTGAGGTTCGGTCAGAATTATCTTCTTCTGGTTGTGTTACATCTGTTAGGATCTTAAGTTTTTTTCAAATTGAACAGAGTACTCCAGAATTTGAAATGACCTGTGTAATAGATGGTGGGAAGGTTACCTGCCTTATACTGGCTATTTAAATACATGCAACTTGAGTTCTTTAATTTTGAAGAAACTACATCACAATATTAGTTCATTTTGGATTTATAGTCATCTAAAGCTTCCCTGGTGGCTCAGATGGTAAAAAATCTGCATGCAGTACAGGAGACCTGGGTTCTATCCCTGGATTGAAAAGACCCCCTGGAGGAGGGCAGGGCAACAAACTCCAGTATTCTTGCCTGGAGAATCCCATGGACAGAGGAGCCTGGCGGGCTACAGTCCATGGAGTCGCAAAAAGTCGGACACAACTGAGTGACTGAGCAGAACACAAAGCCCTTTTGCATGAAAGCAGTGGATAAGTTCAGATCCTTTCATTTATTTTTATTGCTATTGAACTTTTCAAACATAAGTTTTTCGACTTACAGTTACCATTATTATATTTCATCTTCATTTATTTAGTTTATTGTTGCAATTTGTCAGTAGCTTTTAACATTACTAATTTGTTTTTGGCATACTAGCCTTTCTTGTGTTTTTTATCATTTGAGAGTTTCTTAACCAACAGATATTTTTTGATTACTTATTATATGTAGGGCACTAGATATGTTTCTTTTGCTTATTGTATTAATAGTTTGGATGTGGGGGAGAACGTTACAGATTTATTTTGATAAATGTTTCCATGAATATCCAAGTTAACTTAGAGAAAGAAAAGGAACTTGCCCTGCCCCACATTATAATTTAATAAAACACCCCAGTAATCATGGAATCGTAGGATACTGGTCCAGGAACATCCAAGTAGACCACTGGGACAACATAGAAAACTCAGTTCAGAACTTAAGATAAACTGTTCTTATAAATTGATCAGTTAAGTATAGACTGTTTTAGTAGACAGTATGGGAAAATTGATTCACTGTATGGAGAAAAATAAAATTGAGTTCTTACATAATACTATTTATAAAGAAGAACCTAAGATGGATTAGTGACCAACATAAGATAAATAAAATTAATAAAGCATAATGCATCTTTGTGACTTAATATTAGCAAAGTATTTCTTAAAACCTTAAAAAATGAAACCATGATTCATTTGATGATACAGCATTAACGTTTTCAGTTCAGTAAATATATGGACATTGTTAACAGGCAGATAACATTTGGGGGAAGATATTTGCAACAACTAAACCTGTTAATGAAATAATATTAGAATAACAAAGAAACTCCTTTGGTTCAATGAGAAGACTGGCACCCCAATAGAAAATGAGCAGAGGAAATAAACAGGGAGTTCACAGAAGTAGGGAAATAGGACCCTCCAGGGGGATGGTTTAGTGCAGGCATTCTGAAGAGCAGTTTGGCAGTTCTTTATCATTTAGTTGATAAAATTCACTTGGACCTACCAGTTCTCAGTATATATAGCCAGAGATTATTCTCACAAGTTCATAAAGGGACATAGAAGGAGACAATGCCTTGCAGCATTGTCTTGGTGGCTGACTGTTAGATACTGAGTCTGTATTGCTGGGAGACCAGATAGACAACATGTAGAGTTCAGTTCAGTCGCTCAGTCGTGTCCGACTTTGTGACCCCCTTGGACTGCAGCATGCCAGGCTTCCCTGTCCATCACCAACTCTCGGAGCTTACTCAGACTCATGTCCATCGAGTCGGTAATGCCATCCAACCATCTCATCCTCTCTTGTCCCCTTCTCCGCCTGCCTTCAATCTTTCCCAGCATCAGGGTCTTTTCAAATGAGTCAGTTTTTTGCATCAGGTGGCCAAAGTATTGGAGTTTCAGCTTCAGCATCAGTCCTTCTAATGAATATTCAGGACTGATTTCCTTTAGGATGGACTGGTTAGATCTCCTTGCAGTCCAAGGAACCCTCAAGAGCATCAATCAGAAACAATGAACTAAGTGTCCCACAGCAATTTAAATAAATTTTAAAAACCTTAGAGGATAACGTTGGAATGTATACAAACAGAAGGATGTTCATCAAACATATTAGAGAAAGTAATTTATTGAGAAGAACGGAAATAGGGAAGTGGATATGGAAGGACAAGTCAGGGGTCTTAACGGATGAATGATGATAATGTGGCAATGAACCGAGGAGCATGATTAACCTAACCTTTTGTATCTGGAGAGTAAAAGTGAGGTTTGGAGGCTCAGGTGGCAGTGGTATAAAAGTTGGGCTGGAGAAGAAAAAATTAGAGGCCTAAAAGTTAAAACAATCCAGGTAGTAGGACATGAGGTTTTAGGTTGGCGGTAATTGGAATAGAAAGTAAAAGAGTGGTGCAAGAAATACTTGCAAAATAAAATTGAAAGTTGAGGGAAATAGAAACTGAGCATTTGGAAAGTTTCTCTGGGTGTCAAATCAACGTAGTTTTGTTCCAGAAAATGCTTCTTTCTCCTTTCTCTTCTACTTGACTGGGCTAGAATTGAAATTTTTTTCTCATTCTTTTAAATGTACTATAAATTATATTTAGTACTATGTGAGTATACTGTCACTGTAATATATTTAGATTATATAAACAAAATAAAAAGTCATTCTTCACTTCTTTCTCCAGAGGTAACTAACCATTGTATCTGTGTGGTACATACCCTTCTAGATATTTTTCTGCTGCTTTTACAAATTAGGTGTGTGTAAAAATAAATATTGATTTGTGGATATTTGGTGTTATTCTGTCTATAATCTGCAATTTTTTTAAATGTCTAAAAAAGAAACTTTTAAAATATCTTACCATGTAAGTATATAGGATAAAAATATTTGCTGGGTAAAAAATAGAGGTTTCAAAACATTTTTATTGGCCAGATACCATTGGAATGGGATGGAGGCGTAAGGAGTTCGGGTGTGTTTCTTGCTCTTAAAATCTCACAGTCTAGTAGAAGTGAGGTCTATGATACTACTACTACAGTGAAGTAAGTGTTCTAAGAGAGACATGTACTAGGTGCTATTTGAGCGCAAAGGAAAGAGCACCATATTCTTTGATAAATGTGTCAGTTAGTGCTTAGATGGTGAAAGGGATCTTAGATCATCTATAAGGATAATATTTTGCAGGTCAGCTGTGTCCCAGAATAATTAAGTGATTCACTGGAATCATTCCCAGGAATCAGTCTTTCTGGTATCCTAAACTATAATCCAGAAGGGAAAATCTTTGTCATGTATAATGATCTTTTAGAATTTTGTGACAGCTTTAAATAGTGTAAGAAACTACTTTAGTTAAGATTTTTGTATTTCATCATGCAGAGGATTATATGAATGCATTTTTTCCCTTTTTTAGGGAGGTGGTTGACTCAATGGTTCAGCATTTTAAAGTGACTATATTTGGGGACCGTAGACCAGTTTATGATGGAAAAAGAAGCCTTTACACAGCCAATCCACTTCCTGTGGCAACTACAGGGGTAAGATGCTAAGATACATTCCTTTATCAGAAAACTATACATTTGCAGTGTCTTTTAAATGCTTTTATGACCATTTTATTATGGTCTATATGTATCATTTATCAGTTTTAACATGTTATTTTTAAATAATTTCAAACTTAAACTTGTAAGATTCATGCAGAGAACTCATGTATACCCAGATTCATTAGCATTCTTAAAGTTTGCCATTTGTTTTATCGTTCTCTTTTTTCTTTTGCTCTCTTTGTGTCTATAGAGACAGCTATATATAAAGATAAATATACATCCTTATTTCTTCTTGAACCATTCAGGGGTAGGTTTCATACGTTATACCCTTTAGTGTGTTTTTCCTAAGAACAAGGATAAAAACCACAGTCCAGTCACCAACTTGCCTAAATTTTATGTTGGTAATTTTTGTCTGCTCTGCCCTTAGTCCAGTTTTGCCATTGTCCCAGTGATGTCCTGTAGCATTTTTTTCCCTTTAGTACAGAATCCAATCCAAGTTCCTGAATGTATTTATTTTTTTCTTAATTTATTTATTTTTAATTGAAGGGTAATTACAATGTTGTGTTGGTTTCTGCCATACCTGAATGTATTTAGATGTCATGTCTTCTTTGTCCTGGAAAATTTCCCAGACTTCTTTTTTTTCTTTTATGACATTAGCATGGTTGAAGATTACAGCCAAGTTATTTTGTAGGATGTCCCTCTGTGTTTTTCTGGAGCTTCTTCTTGATTAGATTCTGATTGAGGTTTTTGGGCAGGAAAATTGCATACATGTTCTTTCCTTATAGTGTATCATATCAGAAGGCGCATAATACGTACTTGTTTCACTAATGGTGAGGTTAATTTTGATCACTTGGTAAAGATGATATCTGCCAGGTTTCTCCTTTCAAGTTATTCTTCTTTCTTATGTGGGGAATAGAGTTTTGTTTTGTTTTGTTAATTATAATTGTGGTAAAGTATATGTTCAAGCTGGTTTTAGAAAAGGCAGAGGAACCAGAGATCAAATTGCCAGCATCCACTGGATCATTGAAAAAGCAAGAGTTGCAGAAAAACATCTATTTCTGCTTTATTGACTATGCCAAAGCCTTTGACTGTGTGGATCACAATAAACTGTGGAAAATTCTTCAAGAGAGGGGAAAGAAATGGCAACCACCTGACCTGCCTCTTGAGAAACCTATATGCAAGTCAGGAAGCAACAGTTAGAACTGGACATAGAACAACAGACTGGTTCCAAATAGGAAAAGGAGTACGTCAAGGCTGTATATTGTCACCCTGCTTACTTAACTTATATGCAGAGGACATCATGAAAAACACTGGGCTGGAAGAAGCACAAGCTGGAATCAAGATTGCCAGGAGAAATATCAGTAACCTCAGATATGCAGATGACACCACCCTTATGGCAGAAAGTGAAGAGGAACTCAAAAGCCTCTTGATGAAAGTGAAAGAGGAGAGTGAAAAAGTTGGCTTAAAACTCAACATTCAGAAAACGAAGATCATGGCATCTGGTCCCATCACTTCATGGGAAATAGATGGGGAAACAGTGGAAACAGTGTCAGACTTTATTTTTGGGGGCTCCCAAATCACTGCAGATGGTGATTGCAGCTATGAAATTAAAAGACGCTTACTCCTTGGAAGGAAAGTTATGACCAACCTAGATAGCATATTGAAAAGCAGAGACATTACTTTGCCAACAGAGCTATGGTTTAGTCAAGGCTATGGTTTTTCCAGTGGTCATGTATGGATGTGAGAGTTGGACTGTGAAGCAAGCTGAGTGCCGAAGAATTGATGCTTTTGAACTGTGGTGTTGGAGAAGAGTCTTGTGAGTCCCTTGGACTGCAAGGAGATCCAACCAGTCCATCCTAAAAGAGATCAGTCCTAGGTGTTCATTGGAAGGACTGATGCTGAAGCTGAAACTCCATTACTTTGGCCACCTGATGCGAAGAGTTGACTCATTGGAAAAGACTCTGATGCTGGGAGGGATTGGGGGCAGGAGGAGAACGGGACGACAGAGGATGAGATGGCTGGATGACATCATTGACTCGATGCACATGAGTTTGGGTAAACTCTGGGAGTTGGTGATAGACAGGGAGGCCTGGCGTGCTGTGGTTCATGGGGTCGCAAAGAGTCGGACATGACTGAGCGACTGAACATTGAACATATATAACATTGGGCTTCCCTCATGGCTCAGTGGTAAAGAATCTACCCGCAATGCAGGAGCTGCAGGAGATGCAGATTTGATCCCTGGGTCGGAAGATCCCCTGGAGGAGGGCATGGCAACCCACTCCAATATTCTTGCCTGGAGAATCCCATGGAGAGAAGAATCTGGTGGGCAACAGTCCATGGGATCGCAGAGTTGGACACAACTGAAGCGACTTAGCACACATGCACACACACATAACATTATCATCTGAGCTATTTTTAAGATATGGTTCAATGGCAAAGTACATTCACAACCATTGCCACCGTAAATCTCCATCTTATAAAACTGAAGCTCTGTACCCATGAAACCCTTAACTATCCATTTTTCCTCCCTCAGTCCCTGGCAACCATCATTCTACTTACTGGCTTTATAAATTTGACCTCTCTCAGTACCTCATTTAAGTGGATTCATACCGTATTTTGTGTTTTGTGATTGGTTTATTTCACTTAGCATAATATTCTCAGGGTTCATCCATGTTGTCATGTGTCAGAATTTCCTCCTTTTTAAGGCTGAATAGTATTCCATTGTATGTATATACCACATTTTACTTATCCATTCATCTGTTGATGGACATTTGGTTTGCTTCCCCATTTGAATGTGAGTTTACTCTAGGGACCTCATATAAGTGGAGCCATACAGTATTTATCCTTTGTCTCTGGCTTTTTTTACTTAGCGTAATGTCTTAGAAACTATACCATTTTACATTTCCATCAACAGTGTACAAGGGTTCCAAATACTTCACACCTTTGCCAACATTTGTGGGTTTATCAGTTTTTGATAGTTGTCATTGTAATGGGTGTGAGGTAATATCTCATTATGGTTTTGATTTGAATTTACCTAATGACTAATGAAGAACACCTTTTCCTATGCTTATGGGCCTTTTCTATATCTTCTTTGGAGAAATGTGTATTCAACTCCTTTGCCCATTTTTTAATTTTATTTGGTTTTGTTGTTGTTGAGTCTTAGGAATTCTTTATGTATTCCTATGGGATATATGTTTTAAAATATTTTCTCATATTCCATAAGCTGTTTTTTCACTGTTGATTTTATTCTTTGCACCAAAGTTTTAAGAAAGGGAGATACTTTTAAGCACGTATAGAAAGTGCTTAAAGTGCTCAAAGCTTGTTTCTTTTAATTATCTTTAAACTTACAAAGATACTTAATAAGGGAGATACTTTTAAGAATCCTGATTCTCATTAGACTTTTATTAACTGACGATTCTTGCTTGGAAGGATTGTTATTATATAACAATGGTTATTTTTGTAATTCTGTCATTCCTTCTACATTAATAATTGGTGTTCTACTGTAAAGGAGCACATTTTCTTCTCTTCTATTTATTTATCCTTATTTATTTGCCCAAATTGTCCCAGATTTGGCCTGCAGGAGCCCCTTTAAATTTGTGTGCTTTTGTCATGATACATCTTTTTTTTCTTGAGTACTTCATTACTTTTGGACCCAAGATATTCCAGGTTCATCTAATGTTTTCCCTCTGATAGTCCTGCAACTAGCCATATCTCAGAGGTACACTTGTTTCTTTTAGTTGAGGAATACAATTTAGAAACCAAAATCTGGTTATTGGATGTGCTCATTGCTGAGTTCAAACTGATTCTACTAGTTCTAGTCTATCCCCACTGGATTCTTCCTTCACTCCCTATGTAGCATATTTATAACTTGCTTTTCCTTTAAACCCCTGACTCCACAAAATATAACCACTTTTACGTGTTTATTCAGTCATACAGTACATATAAAATAGTTTCTGAATTACTACCTGATGTCACTATAGAAAACAAATCTGATAGTAGGAATTTAAGGTTTTATTTTGTATGCAGTTCTTTCCCACTCACCCCTCTCCCACACCTCTAACTGAAAATGTAGTCAGCATATGTTATTATGTTCAGAAGTTTTGCATTAGTGTTTTTTTTTTAATATTCTTTCAATCTGGCTGTTATTTGTTTGAATTGCATTTGGTTTCATTTGATTTAGTATCTATTCAATTTTAGCTTTTCCCCTCCATCCTTATTTGTTTTTTTGTTGTTGTTGTAGAACTTAATTTAACATGCTTACAAAGATCAAAACTACACTGGAAAATATGCTCAGAATTGTTAATCCCTCACTTATTTCTTCCAGTCTTTTCCTTCCTATCCTTTGAAAGTTAGCTGCTTTTTCTTATTTCTGATTCATGCTTGCTGTTTCTTTTTACAAAAATAAGCAGATACATGAATGTTTTTCTATTTACCCCTTTCTCATGCAAAAGATGGCATACTATTTATAATCTTCTGTACTTGCTTTTTTAACAATATTGCTTAGAAATTATTCCATAGCAGTTCCAACAGGTCTTCCTCATCCTTTTTTTATAGTGCCTAAATGGGCATTTAAGTCATTTCCATGTTTTTCAGTGACAAAGAGTGCTAGCATAAATGACTTACTGACATTTTAGTCTATTGATTTGACATTGAGATTGGTAATTTTTTTGTATTTGCCTTCTCTTCTCTTAAATATTTTTATACGTTAAGCTTAAAAATAATTATATTTATCTTTTTAAACTTTTACCAGTTGACTCTTTTCCCATCAACAGGTGGATTTAGATGTTACTTTACCTGGAGAAGGTGGAAAAGATCGACCTTTCAAAGTGTCAATCAAATTTGTCTCTCGGGTGAGTTGGCACCTACTCCATGAAGTACTGACAGGACGGACCTTGCCCGAACCACTGGAATTAGACAAGCCAATCAGCACTAACCCTGTCCATGCCGTTGACGTGGTGCTACGACATCTGCCCTCCATGAAGTGGGTCTTCTGGCTTTTTTTTTTCCTCTTTAGATTTTAAGTAGGAAAGACCTTCCCAAGAATAGGTCTTGCAGTCTTTCCTTGGCTAACCTTCAGATGTTGTATATTTTGATTATCTCAGTTGAGGAATAGCATCCATACCAATTCAATGACAGAAGTAAGTTACATAAACTTTTCTGACTTATGAAAGTAAGTGTACATCATTAGCTTAGCTATTCTGTTGGATATTTTTCAGAAAAAAATGTCTAACCCTTTTTCTTAGGAGCTATCCATCTTGAGTAACTGATACATTTTCAGTTTTAGTATTTTAGTTAAATCACCTTGTCTTAAAGGTGATTTCATTATTTTTATAACAGTATCAAATTATGTTGAAATTATTACTGTTTTAATGGTATTAGCATCTCACACATGTATATGTGTATCTATGTGTATATGTAAAGGATCAGTGTGTCTTTTTAAAGAAAAATATTTTCTTGAGACTTCCTGGCAGTCCAGTCAGTGGTTAAGACTCTGCGCTTTCAATTCAGGGGACGCGGGTTCAGTCCCTGGTCAGGGAAATAAGATCCCACATGCTGCACAGTGCAGCCAAAGAAGAAAAATACTCTCTTACAAACACATTTATCGAAGTGGCTTTTTGGTCAGTGATTGTTTATTCTGTAGCATTTTTTAAGGTTCAAACTATTTTTTAAAACTTTTTAAAGAAAATTAAGCCTTGCTCAAACTAATGTTAGTTTTAAGTATAGAGAATTTCAGTGAGAGATTTTTTTCATTTTGAATAGCTGCTTTTTGCTTTCACAAATTCGGAGAATGTTTAGTTTCATATATTCATAATGATTGGCATTTTACTATGATAAGATTATGTACTCTAGACTCACCTGTTCTTCAGATTTAAATATTAAATAGGAAGGAAAATATTAAATATACCATTTTAATTCTTGTAGATATACACCTGTGGGGCGTTCCTTTTTCTCAGCTCCAGAAGGATACGACCACCCTCTGGGAGGGGGCAGGGAAGTTTGGTTTGGATTTCATCAGTCTGTTCGGCCTGCCATGTGGAAAATGATGCTTAATATTGATGGTAAGGGAATTTAAACCATATTCTGTGTTGGGTAGTTGATTTCCGTATGGCCTCTGTGTGTGTGTGTGTGTGTGTATAATTTTATATATAATTATATGTACTGGTGTCTTGAATTAATATTTGGACATGTATTAAGACAAACATATATTAAGAAAAACCTTTATTTCTTATTACATTTCATTTAGAAAACATTTATACAGAATTTCTCCTGGAATGCTGTTAAACTTGAAGTAAACAAATATAAAAGCCGTGACATGATCACCTGAGCTATTTATTATAACTCATTTTTGTCCTTAACTAGATAAGCCAGTATTTCATTGTGAAATACATATTTTAAAGGAAGAGAAGAAGACTGCTGGTCTTGGTGACCTGTAGGTTATGCCTGCCACTGATGTTTAATGTTGTACCAGTTGCATTCTCATTTTTAGGTTTGTTTTTTTTTTTAAGAATATTTTTAAGCACATATAAGTAGAGAGAATAGTATGATAAACTGCTATCTGTGTATCCATTATTCACATTGCCCAGATTTTTCTACCTTTGCTTAAACTATATACATTTCTTCCTCTACTGTAGTAATTTTAAATCAAATCCCAAACAGCATGTTATTTTGTCCCTACTACAGTATGCACCTCTGAAAATGTGGGTGTTTTCCTACACAGTCACAGTGCCACCATCGTATCTAAGAAAATTTGATCATTTTTTTGTAGCTTCTAATTCCCTGTCCATAATCAGATTTCCCTGATAGTCTCAAAGGTATCTTTCTGTAGTTAGTTGGTTCAAATCAGGATTCAAGCAAAATGCACGCATCACATTTGGCTACTTTGCCTTTTAAAAATGTAGTAGTCCCATTTCCTTTCCTTTTGTTTTGTTTTTTCCTATTTTATGTCATTGACTTGTTGCAGAAACTTTCACTTTTCCTCTAGAATATCCAAAAATCTGGATTTATCTTTTGTTTTCTTGTAGTGTCATTCCCTGTTCCTTTATCTCCTACATTCCCTGGAAATGGAAGTTGGTCCTGGAAGCTTGATTCACTTCTGATTCATAAGTGCTCCATCATGTATTGTGTTAGGAGGCACCCAGTATATAGTAGACCCAACTTCAGTGGTAACTAACATTGATCAGTATGTTCAGAGATCAGTATGCCAGAGCTCTCCATTGTATATTTCCCAATCAGTCTTTCAGTTACTGATATTCCATTCATTGACCATTGTCACCTGAATCATTTATTTCAGTGCGGATTACCAATTAGAATTTTTTCTTATTCTGATATTCCTTTTGCATTAGATGGAATTCCTATATGGAAAAGTGCATTGTCTTGTTGGTAATTCATTGTCTTTGATAGCTTTCTTGCTTTTTGGCACAGCAGAATGTTCCAGATTCACCCTGTATTTCTTCCTCTGTACCTGGCATCAGCCATTCCTTCAAGGATCCCTGGATCTTTCCAGATCAGTGCATAGTCTCATCATCATTTTCAGCTGCATCTACCGTTGTAAAGATGTATTGAGAAGATATTTTTTTAAAGTCATCTTTAGGTGTATACTGACTGCTTCCGTGGTGACTCAGATGGTAAAGAATTTGCCTGCAATGCAGGAGATCAGAATTCGATCCCTGGGTCAAGAAGATCCCCTGGAGAAGGGCATGGGAACCCACTCCAATATTCTTACCTGGAAAATCCCATGGACAGAGGAACCTGGAGGTCTACATTCCATGGGATCGCAGAGTCAGACACAACTGAGCAACCAGCATTTCATTTTCATTTAGGTGTATACTAGGGATGTTTTATTTTTTTTCCATTTCAGAACATCATTCGTATATTTGTATTTTTAAGATAGATTCCAAGAGATGAGATTGATGGGTCGAAGGCAGATATGTTTTTAATTTTGATTGTTATTGCTAGATTGCCCTCCAATGAGATTGTAAACATTTTGCATCAGTAAATGAGGCTACCTGTTTCCCTGTACCTTTGCCACTAGATGTGTCAAACTCTAGATTCTTGTCAATCAAATTTGGAAGAAATAGTTTCCTTATGTACCATTTTGCATTTGGCCATCCTTTCTCATGTGTATGGGTCACCTTATTTCTTTTTTAAAAAATTAATTCTTTATGTCCTTTGCTCCTTTTCTTCTGTTGGATTATTGGTCTTATTTACTGAGAGAGCTTTCTAAATCAAGGAAATTAGCCCTCTGTGGTATGAATTGCAGATGTTATCCCTGGGTTGTTATTTGTCTTTTGATCTTTGATATTATTTTTGGTTTTTATCCTGTAGAAATTTTTCTTTTGGTGACAGGTGTGTGTCTCAGTTGATCCTTTCTTTTGTAACTTTTAATATCAACTAGGGCTTATGTCATTTTTCTCTTCCAAGATTTCTAGGCTGTTCTTTTGTATATCATTGTATAAGCTTTAGAAACACCTTGTCAGATCTAGTGGGTGTGGGAGGATGAGCTATTACTTTTACTGTGACTCCATTATATTTTTAAATTAAGTTACTGAGTCTTAAACACTGAATCTTTCTGTCCAAGAAACTGCTATGCCTTTCCATTTGTTCAGGATTACTTTTTTTTCCTTCTGGAGTGTTTTAAAGTTTTCCTTCCCTAGTGGCTCAGACAGAAAAGAGCCTGCCTGCAATACAGGAGACCTGGGTTCAATCCGTAGGTTGGCAAGATTCCCTGAAGAATGGAATGGTGACCCACTCCAGTATTCTTGCCTGGAGAATTCTGTAGACAGAGGAGCCTGGCCGGGCTATAGTCCATAGGGTCGCAAAGAGTTGGACACGACTGAGTGACTACCACTTTCACATAAAATTTGCTGTTTCGTATTATCATTCCTGGATATTTTCTTTTTCTCTTTTTTTCTTATTAAATGAACTTATATTCCAACTAGTTATTGTTTATATACATGAAGTCTTTTAATTTCTATATAGTAACTTTTTTCTCTCTGCCTTATTGAATTCCATTAACTTTTCAAGTTATTTCTTAGCAGTTTCTAGATTATAATCATTTTATCTGCAATAGTGATAGTTTTACCTCTTTAGATTTTTACACCTCTAATATTTTTTATCAGGTTATATTGACTAATTAGAACAGTTAACTGTTAGAGAATAGTGGGCATCCCCTTTGTATTCCTTACTTTAGAAGGAATGCTTCAGTGTTTCTGCATTAAGTCTGATGTGTGCATGTATGTATGTATATGCTTAGAAGCCTCTGTTGGTTTCTATTTTATTGAGTACTTTCAATCAATAATGTATGTTTTTTGTCAGATGTCTTTTTAGTATCTGAGGAATTATTTATATGCTGTTTTCTCCTCTTTTTAAAAAACACTGAACTAAATTTGTGTTTTTAGATTCTTTTAATGTGGTGCTGAATTCTGTTTTTTAGCACTTTACCTTTTTAATCAAGTTGCAAAAAAAAAGCAAGATTGATCTGATCTGCAATCTTCTCTTTTTTTATGCAGTCTTTTTCAAGTTTTGGTATTAATGTTTAGTTTCACAAAAAATTTGCAAGTTGCCTGTGCTCTAAAATGTACAACAGTTTTTAAATAGTGTTAAAATTATCAGCTCTTTTAAGATTTCATGAAATTCCCATGTAAAATTTTGTAGCCTCGTTTGTTTCATTTTGTTCAGTGAATAGTTCTTTTAAAGCTTTCATTTATTTTGTGAAAATCAGTCTGTTTAGGTTCTCTGTATTCAGTTTTGCTTTGTTATATCTTATTAGAAAATTATATATTTTATCTATATCTTTACTAAGTAGTCTTTCTTTTTTTTAAATTTTATCTATTTCTATGGTTTATCCCCATTGATTCTTTTTAATCTTTGTGCTTTGTCCTTTTTACTCTTAATTAGGAGAGGTAGTACTTTAATCAGCCTGTTTTCTGCTCCTCACTCTGCTACCTGCCTCCACCAAAGAGGTTTTGAAATTTTTTCTTAGCTCTCTGGCTTTGTCTTCTGACTCCTTAATTTCTTTTTTAGCTTAATAAATTTTTTCCTCTACTTTTCTTCAGTTAATTTAGTTGTTTTTCCTTTTTTTTCTCTCCTACACTAGGTCTTCTTGTGGCCCGCCAGCTTTCTCTGGCTGTGGCATGTGGGCTTTAGAGGGCACTGGCTCAGTCGTCGTCTCAGTGGGCCTCTCTGGTTGCCATGTGTGGGCTTATTTGCCTCCTGGCCTGTGGGATCTTAGTTCTCAGACCAGGGATCAAACTAGCATCCCCTGCATTGGAAGGCGGATTCTTTACCACCGGACTGCCAGGGAAGTCCCTTTCCTAACTTTTTGAACTATAGTCGTAACTCAGTTAATTTCATTTTTCTCATTAAAAAGAGAATTTAAAATGATTATTTTGGAAATTCCCTAGCAATTCAGTGGTTAAAACTCCATGCTTTCATGCTGAGGGTCTGGGTTTTGTCCTGTCCCTGATCAAGGAACTAGCATCCCACAGGATTATATTATTTTCTCAAAACACCACAGATTTCATTTGTATTTCCCCTATTAAACCCAGTGTTGTTTGAGAGACTTTTTAAATTTTCAGATTGAAGATCTTTTTATTTTCAGATTGTGTTGTAAATTTCTAGTTTCATTGTATTGTTTATCAGAGAATGTGGTTTGTATTTCTGTTTTTAGAATTTATTGAGGTTTTTTTTTTTTTTTTAGTAACCTAACATACTCAGAATTTATGAAATGAAAGTTCAGTAGCTCTTTGAGAATAAGATAGAATCATTTTTTAGGATAGAGTTAAATGAATATCCTTTAGCTCTTCAGTTTTGATTATGTTGTTTACATCATCTATTTCCTTATTTATTTCTGTTTACTTGTCTCAGAATGGGAGAAATAAATTTAAACTTCCTGTTGTGTTTGATGGAACAACAGACTGGTTCCACATAGGAAAAGGAGTACGTCAAGGCTGTATATTGCTTATTTAACTTATATGCAGAGTACATCATGAGAAACCCTGGGCTGGAAGAAGCACAAGCTAGAATCAAGATTGCCGGGAGAAATATCAATAACCTCAGATATGCAGATGACACCACCCTTATGGCAGAAAGTGAAGAGGAACTCAAAAGCCTCTTGATGAAAGTGAAAGAGGAGAGTGATAAAGTTGGCTTAAAGCTCAGCATTCAGAAAACGAAGATCATGGCATCTGGTCCCATCACTTCATGGGAAATAGATGGGGAAACAGTGGAAACAGTGTCAGACTTATTTTGGGGGGCTCCCAAATCACTGCAGATGGTGATTGCAGCCATGAAATTAAAAGACGCTTACTCCTTGGAAGGAAAGTTATGACCAACCTAGATAGCATATTGAAAAGCAGAGACATTACTTTGCCAACAGAGCTATGGTTTAGTCAAGGCTATGGTTTTTCCAGTGGTCATGTATGGATGTGAGAGTTGGACTGTGAAGCAAGCTGAGCGGCAAAGAATTGATGCTTTTGAACTGTGGTGTTGGAGAAGACTCTTGAGAGTCCCTTGGACTGCAAGGGGATCCAACCAGTCCATTCTGAAGGAGATCAGCCCTGGGTGTTCTTTGGAAGGAATGATGCTAAAGCTGAAACTCCAGTACTTTGGCCACCTCATGTGAAGAGTTGACTCATTGGAAAAGACCCTGATGCTGGGAGGGATTGGGGGCAGGAGGAGAAGGGGACGACAGAGGATGAGATGGCTGGATAGCATCACCGACTCCATGGACATGAGTTTGGGTGAACTCCGGGAGATGGTGATGGACAGGGATGCCTGGTGTGCTGCGATTCATGGGGTCGCAAAGAGTCAGACACAACTGAGCAACTGAACTGAACTGAACTGAATTGTGTTTCTATTTCTTTTTATACTTCCACTTTCTTAATGTCGCTACCATAGTATTAGGAGCATATGTATACCTATCTTTATTCTTTGTTGTAATTTATACCTTTACAATGATAAAGTGACTTTTTTTGTACTTTTTGGCAAAAAGTCTACATTATCTAACAGAAGGATTACAATCCATGTGGTCTGTTTTCTGTGCTTTTTAAATGCTAGTTCTGTTATTAGGAACCCCATCAGTGGTTACCTTCATACTTTCATTTAATACTCATCTTTCTCCCTCTTTAAAGCAGTATCTTTTGCTTTCCTTAATAAGTAACTTTTATATTAACTTTATTCTCTTCCTTCCCCTCCTCTGCTTTATTAACTAGTTTTAGCCAATATAGCATTATTTTATTGTTCGTTATGATTTTACTTAAATTTTTACTACTTGACTCTCATCTTTGACTCTGTTGCTGTTAAGTGTGCCATCAGTAAGTTTATTCTACTTTTTATGATTGTTCTGTTTTTCATGTGTTTGCAGATACTGTTATTCCCATGGGTTTTGAGCATGTAACAGTTACACTCCATTCTGTCACCTGTATGTCCATTTGTTTTCATCTTAAATCTACAGTTATATGTATTGGTGCTAATTGCAAGTCCTTTTGCTGAAATTTTTCCTGTCATCTCTTGGTAGCAGTTTGTCCTCGAGTTACTTCAGAAAGGGCTCATATGAGTAAGAACTGAGTTTTTTGCATATTGAAAACCATTTGTCTATAGCCTTATTCCTAAAGGGGACTGCTTGGTTAGACATAAAATAATTGAATCACACTTTTTTTTTTAATTCTATTTTTTTATTGAAGTATAGTTGATAAATTGTGCCAGTCTCTACTGCACAGCATAATTACTCAGCTATAGACATATATACATTCTTTTTTTTTAATATTCTTTTCCATTATGGCTTATCTGAATCATACTTTCTTGAGTTTCTTATACATACTTTCCCACTGTCTTCTGACATTGAATTTTCAATAGAGAATTAGGATGTCATCTGGTTTTCTTGTCCCTCATAAGTACCTTCTTTTTTTGTCTGGTTGCTGAAAATATTTTTTACAATTATTTTGCTAGATTTTTTCCCTCAGTGTTGACTATTTTGAGTCAGTTTTATTTAAAGCATGGGATCCCCTTTGAGGATGTAGGTTTAACTCTTTTATCTTTTTTTTTAATCTGTCATTTTATTTTATTTTTAAAAAATTCTGTCCTGCTTGTTCTTTACTGTTTCTTTTATGGTATAATTTTTACCATTTGCTCATTGTAGTTTTGTCTTCATTTTTTTAATTTAAAAAGTGTTTTTCGTCCATTTCTTTCATGAGTTCTGCAGTGCTTATTTCATTTTCTCCTCTTAGCTGTTTGTCTTTCCCTGAGTTCTTAAATTTCTGCTCTGATATCTTTCTTCATAGCTGCATTAAGAAATTTTGGATTCATATTGAAAAGTAGTGTTATAGTTTTATCTATTTTGCAGTGGTATATTCTGTTGAGTTTTCTTTGTCCAGGATGTTGTGCTGCTTTTTTACATTTTTTAAATGGTATTTTTGTATGGATACTTGCCACTTTTGTTACTCGTATTTGAATGAGATAAGTTTTCTCAAACCACCTGTTAGAAAAGACTGGAGTGGGAGAAGGAGGTGGGACAGGACATTAGGAGCAAGGCTGTTTTCCAGGTTTCTCTGCTCAAGATCTCTATTCTCTTCTGTTCTGATAGATTCTTTCTTCAGAATAAAGCCACATCTCCTTTGCCTCTCAGTAATATATGTTTAAGGAGTTTCTGCTACCAAGGAATTCAGCTCTTGGCTTTTAAAGTACGTGCTCAAATGTTAACAGTTAGAGAATCTGTGAAGGGTATATGGTAGTTCATTGTACTATACATTTAATTTTTCTTCAAGTTTGAAATTACAGAGGGGACAATGCATGCCTTGATTTTAAAAGGGAGTCCTATCTGAGACCTGTCACTTCTAGTTCACCCTCAGGTGACTGATGACACTTTCTACACTCCTTGCTCTGCTTCCTTCTGAGATTCCCCCATTCAGTTTCAGTACTAAACATTGCAGTTCCCATTTAGGAGAAGACCCTCTCTTTCTGGAGTAAAAATTTGCTGCTGTTGCCCCACTAGACTTTCTTTAATCTTTCATGACTTTCTCCTTTGCAGAGGTTCCCAAGTATTTTGGGCCGTATTTACTTACAATTTGGCACTTTCAGGTTTTAATTGTCTCCTAGGTTCATTGAAGATACAGGGTTTCTTCTCTTTTCTTTTCTCTCTCTCTCTTTTCAGATTATCTTTGTTGCTCTGTAATGAGTTCTAGGGGGAAAGTGGGAAATTTTGGAAATAAACTGCTGCTATTTTCCTATTGGAACTTACAAAGTTCTGCTTTGGATATTACAGAAATTTCTAAATAACTCATTGGTCAAAGAAAATTTTAAATATTTTAAACTAAAGGGTAATGAAAATAGTACATACCAGAATTGGTATGATTAGCTAAAGCAATTCTTAGAGAGAATTTAAAACCTTAAATGCCTATTAGAAAGGGAGAAAAGCAACAATGACCTATATATGCATCTTAATAAGTTAGAAAAGTAACATAATTAAATGCAAAGAAAAATAGAAGAAAATAAGAGTTTAAAAAAAAATAATGAAATAGAAAACAAATTTACTTCTATCCTATACGTAGGACGACTTCAAAAATTTTAAAGAAGGATAGTGACATGATCATATTTGTTTTCCAGAAAGAGACCTCTGGCAGCAGTGTGGAGAATAGATAGAGGAGAAAAAAACTAATCTGAGAAGCCAGTTAGGAGGCTTTTTCAATCACTAGTTCAGGTAAGAGATGGTGATGGTCTAATGTGGGATGGAGAGGAAGGAACATATTACAAGATTAAGTTGAAAAATAGGTTTAAAAACCATGTCCAGAAAAAAAGTTTGGGTGTAGTCACTGGTACATGGAACTGATTGGAAACGAATAGACCAGAAGGTTAACTAGGTTTTTAAGGAATTGGTTTTTGGATATAAGAAAATATATATAGAGAGATTGGGTTTACACAGTTGTAGGGGCAACCTAGTCAAGTCTGAAGTCCTTAGGATAGGCTATCAGGAAGGGCAGGCTAGAATGAATGGGTGTGGGCTGAAGCTCTGTCCATAAACGGAATTTCTTTTCTCTCTTAGGGACACCTCAGCCCCATTTTTAAGGCCTTTCAACTGACTGAATGAGGTCCACCCACATTATCCAGGATAATCTCCTTTACTTAAAGTCAACTGATCATGGAATTTAATTATATCTGTAAAATACCTTCACCACAATATCTAGATTTGTGTTTGATTGAATGCAACTAGTAGCCTAGCAATATTTATATATTTAAAATTTTAAAAATAAACTCGTACCTGGCCTATAAAATTCTATGATTAAAAATATAATAATAATAAAAAAAATTCTGTGATTATTCAGTCTTTGAAACAATCTTCATATTCCCAAACCTTTAGTAACTGCATTTATTTTATAAACTGTCTTTCAAGAAGAGCATACTCACCAACATACATTCAGAATAGTGACTCATTCATATCATTATGAATGATTATTCTAATATGGGAGGGAGATCTGCTTTCACTGGTTAGTTGGCAGTTTATACCATGTATAAAAAGATCAAATGTTAATATGTCTAACACTTGAGGATTCTGTAGAACATATAGAGAGTCATCTAGTATGTAGTTGGAAATGCAGATGTGAAAATCTGTAGTGGAGTGAGTAAAGGTAAAAGTTTTGGGAGTCCTTAGTACATAAATCCATATTTGAAACTCTGAAAATGGAAAATTTCCTTTAGAAATAATTATTTAGATTGAAAAAAGAAATGAAAAGGAGAGAGCCATGGAGAATACTAGCATTTAAGGAAGAAAGAAGAACCAGAGAGCAGTTAATGATTATTGTAGGCAGTATTAGAGCCAAGAAATTGTGTCAAGGGAGGAAACATATTCAGAGAATAGATGATTTCACAGTTAAGCAGTGGAGCTCTTCCAATAAAATCAACAGTAAGACAGGGATGTCAGTACTATGTTATTTAGTCACTATTGTGTTTGCTAACTTCTGTTCTTCTTACAGGTTTCAGTCTACATGTTACTTCCTTGAAAAGCAGTAACTGACACCTTCTCCCCCCCATCCAACCATCCCCCAAGAGTTACATATTTCTCTCAAGTATTCTTATAGCACAGTATACTTCCCTGGTAATACCATGTGTCACCTTGAATGTGTTTATTATTCTTTGTCTCCTGTTAGAATGAAAGCTCTGTGAAGCTAGGGACTGTAGGTATATATATAACCTCTGTGCCTGACACAACTCTTGGGCATACTAAGCCAAGAATGAATAAATAAAACTAAGAACATGGAGGAGGAGTGTCTAATTGAATCTGGAAAGTTAGGAAAATATTTGTAGGAGTAAATGATGTCTTAGCTAGGCTTTTGTCAATGTGATGACATCAGGAGTTTGGGTCAAAAAGAGGGTACACAGGAATGAAAAATTTCTGAGAGGTCTCTAAAGTAAAAAAAATTTATTGAAAGATATAAGCAAAAATCTGAATGAATGAAATATGTTAAGCTTATTGAGAAGACTCTGTTTGATAAGGTGTCAGTTCTCCAAAAATTAATCTGTAAATGAATTTTAAGTAAAATCCCAATAGGGCATATAGTGAAACTTGAAAAGTCAGTATTAAGATTTATATGGAAAAATAAGCGACTGTGAAGAATCAGTGTAATTTAATATTAAGTTGGCATTTTGGATCACTGAGGAAAGAGTAAAATATTTAATAAATGGTATTTATATAGTTGTTAACTGTAAGAAAAAAAATAATTAAACCCATCTCATATCATATCCCAGATTTATTTCTAGGTAGATTATAATCTAAAATTTGAAAAGCAAAGCTTTAAAATTCTTTCAAGAAAATACTGATAAGCTTGGCTGCACAAAATTTAAAACTTATTTGTTACAGATGAATCATAAACAAAGTTAAAATGCTAAGACAGTATTTACAGCATATATAACCAAAAACTTTACAGGGAGATCAGTTGAAAAAAAAAAAGCTAACTTACAAAAGAGGAAACACGAATGGTCAATAAACCCATGAAAATCAAATTCTCAAATTCATAATTAGTCAGGAAAATGCAAATGAGATCAGTACCATTTGACACCTATCAGATTTATAAAATTTTAACAGATGTTGGTGAGGATAAAGTATAAGGGAATATCTTGTGCACTGTTTATAGGAGTATGATTTGATACAAAAACTTTGGAGAGCAGTTTTCAATATCTAGAAAAGATGACATGAAAATGAAATTGAACATATCTTAAAACCCTTAATATACCATAGAGGTGTCTTGCGTACTGAGATATTTTTTGCTGTAGCAGAAAATTAGAAACATCCTGATTCCTGTGAATAATAGAAAAAGCAAATATTGGAATGAGTACGTGAATATTGTCATATTGTGGTATATACTATTATATGTAAGTTAAATGAATGAACCAAATATACATATATCAACATGGATTTTTCTTAAAGTTCTCTCTTATCTTAATGAAATGAAATAAAGCCTAAAATTTTAAATGGGTTTATTTTTAAACTGTCAATAATATGTACTGGTGCTGTGAAAAATAATGAGGGATCGTATTGCACTCACCACCTTACTTGCTTATATTTCCTTTCTCGTTTGTATGATTTTGCAACCTTTGCACTTGGTATATTTTACTGAACAAAATAGTCTTTATTGAACTTGAGATCAACTGGAGAAGATTATTTTATTGAGCAATATATGATGAGTATTATGGAGAAGTAATGAATACAGTGGGACTGTGCAACAAAGGAATCCATTCTAGTCTCAGTGTTGGAGGAACTTTTCTCTGAGGAAGTAACAGATGGGAGCTTAGGTAAAATTTGTGGTGATGATAAACATGGAAGAGTACTTTAAGAAAGCAAGCAATTTAATTCTAATTGTGTGACTTCATCTTATTTTCAGAATGATTGTTTTCATGGTATATAGTATCTTAACTCTCAACTATATGACTAAATTTAATGAATTTTACCAATCTATATGTACTGGTGCTTTTCACATTTCACATTTTCACTTTTTTCACATTTCATCATCTCTGAAATTGGGAGATGTCTTGCAGTGGATGGTTTGTCACAATTTAATTGGAAAATTTGGCAAATACAGTACTGATGTACCTTACCATAATTGGGCTTTTAGAGTCAGTGAAATACAGTATACTCTTTTATGTTAGGCCAGACTCAGTTGCAATTTGCATTTTGTTTTTCTAAGTATGCATTTTAAGAGTACCAGAGTAACTATAGGGAATTCCCTGGCAGTCCAGTGGTTAGGATTCCATGCTTTCACTGCCAAGGGCACGGTTTCAATCTCTGGTCAGGGAACTAAGAGCCTACAAGTCACAGTACAGCCAAAAGAAAAAAAAGAATCTGATAGTTACTAGTTGTATCTCCCCGAAAATACCTGTCACAGATAGAATGCTAAACATTTTACATTAATTACAGTCAGCCCTCGTTACCTGGGTACCATGGATTCTGAGAGCTGACTGTAATGCATCATTTTGTATAAGGGACTTGAACTTCCACCGCTTTTTGATGTACAAAGGGAGTTCCAGAACCAATCTTCTGTAGGAACCAAGAGACAACTGTATCTCATCTGAACTTCATCACCGTTGTATGAGTTAGGTGATACACCCAACTGAAGTTTAGAAACACAGTCTCTAAATTTTCTCTCTCTAAAGTGACTTTCTCCCTCTAAAGATCACATAGTTTGTATTTTATATTTATATTACTTTATATGTAATGTAAACTATTAAGTGTAGAGGCACAGTCATTTATTTACATTTAAGTGATAGAGGTTAACTTTTCTGTTTCCAAAGCTTATGCTCTTAATATTCACAGCTTTTTCCTGTATCCTTTAAGAAGCAAGTTTCCTGACAGGACAAATCTCTGACCCAGGACATCTGAGTTGAGAAATGTTTTTTTATTTTTATATACTTTATTTGCTTCTTTGTGCTTTTCAGTAAAATGTAGCTTTCTAAGGAATATTCACTGTTTTGCTGCTAGAAGAAAATAGAATATATAAGCAGAATTTGATAATTATAATTTATTCTGCTTGAATCAGAAGTTCACACTGAATATGCTTTCTTGCACGGAAAACAGATTTTCAATAAATAATTTATTAATCACAATATTAGTGTCACTTGCTTCATATGATTGCCTTAAGTTCAGGTATAAGATCCCTCAGTGAAAGTGAAAGTCAACAATTTGATTTTTATAGTATTCAAATTAGTCCTCAGAAGCAGAACAAAGCAGAACCTTTCTTTAGGGTGAAATAGGCAAGCAGCAGGTTTATCAACACTGATCAAACTCAGCCAAGTAAAGATACCTGTATCAGGCTTTATTTAGTCTAACCTCACATTAGAAAAAGAGTATTTTCCAGCAGGAATTTCAGTGACAGTTTCCAACAAATCTGTTTCTTGATTCACACTGCTTCAGGCTAATTGAGTATGTTCTTCATATTTGATGCACAGCTGTCGTCTTGGGATCAAACATCATTCTCTGTATCCATTTCTCTCCCTACCCCTCATTTTTTAATATTTAGAAGTTTCATGAGAAAAGGGTACACAAGAAGCAAAAATTTTTGATGCTTTACACATTGGAAAATGAATCAACAAACCTAAATGAAAGTTTAGTTGGGTTTCTATGTTGGAAATAATTTTTCCTTCATAAATTTAACAGTGATGTTCCAACTTTTTAAACAGCTGTGGTGAAGTTTTGTTTCCCTTATATTACTTTGCTTTCTCGAAAATTTACTTACCTTTATCCTTTAAACCTCTTCACTTTTTCATTTTTGCTATTATGCTTTTAATTTCTAATCATTCTTTTTTATTTCTTGAATGTTATTTTATAATAGCATACTATTCTTGTTTCACATATGGTAGTATCTTCTCTGTGCTCACTGAAGATAATTTATCTTAGAGTTTTCTTTTTCTTGCACATGCTTATGCTTCCTCCAAATTCTGTTTTGTTTGTTTGTTTGTTTTGATCACTGTCCTCCATTTCGGAAGCTTCCTTCAAGTATATGGTGTCCTTGATTATTTATTCATGATGCAGTGGGAATCTAAAACATTGACTCGATGCTTTGAATTCATTAGTGGGACTAGTTGACTTTGAGCTTTATCATAGAGTGGTTTAATTGGGCTGATCCTAGGGAACCTATAATGTTAGTGACCTTAGTTAGGTCTTTCTTCTTAGCTGGTCAATTACCCAGAGATGAGACTTCCAGACTCCTGCCTGAAGGGTAATAGTCTTGTTACCTGCATTCTGGAAGCCAAGTTGGGGATTTTGGCTTGGGGAGTGTCTGCATTCAGGAATTAATATTTATTGTCACTTAATTCTTTGTTTTGGGTACAGTCTTGTGCCCTCAGCTGTGCCTGACATCATCCCTCCAAAAAGTCTTTTACGTTTGCCAGAGAATATGCTTACAGATTATGCCAGGATAAAGATGAGGCAGTGGTTCCACAATGTTAATGGAGCTAGACAGGAATCTAGGACTCTACCTGCTTCTCAAACAGCTTTTGTCTTTATTTTTCTGCAACACCTCCATTCTTTTATCACCAGTTTCAGAGGTACCTGATACTGCCATTTCTCACACCTTTTGAGAATTCCATCTGCTCTGTCAGTTACAGCTTGGCTACTTGTTTTTCATCTTCTAAAATGGTACATTTTCTATTTCGATCCTCCCTTCCCTCTAGATTTATGCTTTCTTTTTTTTTTCTCCTTAATTCCTTACCAGAGTTTTAGTGGAGTTTGGGGAAGGAATGAACTGAGTTGCTTGACTAGAATCTATTCTTAAAATGGAGAGGCTTTGTCTGGTTTATCTTTAAATTCCAACCCACAAAGGAGTCCCTGATGTAGTAGATACTTGAATGTTTAAATGGATGAGTAAGTCTTGTTTTATTATCTGTAAAACTCAATTGGTAAGTTTGTGCTAGAGACCTAGTTTCTTGCCACCTGGACCTCTCAACAGGCAGGGTTGGTTAAGTGTTCTCATGATGTTGTGGCTGGCTTCTTTGGAGCAAGCAATCCATGAGAGAGCAAGGCAGACGCTATAATGACATTAAGGCCTAGTATTGAAAGCTATATTCTGCCAGTTTTGTAATGTCTTATTAGTTACATAAACCAGTTATATTCAGTGTAGGAGAGACTTACACAAAGGTGCAGAGTCCCATGAGGCAAGACTTATTAGGGACCATGTTGGAGGCAGACTACCGTATGAAGTTTCTATCTTCAACTAGAAGAAAAAATTAAGCTCAAATAGAAAGTAAGAAATAAAACTCCGAGCAAAAGTTAATTAAATAGAAAACAGTATAGAAAATGAATGAAACCAAAAGTTGATTCTTTTAAAAAAGTTAATAAAAATTTTAAACTCCTAGGAAGGCTAATCAAAAAAAAGAAAAAACCAAACAGATTACTAGTGTCAAAAATTTAAGAAGGGTTTATCATTAAAGATCTTTCAAAACTGAAAGGTTGATAAGGGAATGTTGGGAACAGTTTTATACCAGTTAATTTGATAACTTAAACACAATGTTAAAAAGTTAGCTCAAAGAAAACTGGAATAGTCTGGTATCTGTTAAGGAAATTGAATTCATAATCCTTTCTAACAAAGAAAACTCCAGTGCCAGTTGATTTTGTTGCTAAAATTTATCTGACATTTAAGAAAAAATGATACCAATCTTACACAGATGCTTTCAGAAACAGAAGAAAAAAGGCGTTTCAACTCAATTTTATGAGGCTCGTATTCCTCTGAATCTGACACCTGACCAAAACAGTGTAATCTTCTCAACAGACAGAAGAATCATTCGACACATTTTAATGTTATCATGATGAAAATTTGTAACACACTAGCAGTAAAAGGAAACTTCTCCAACCCGTCAGAGAATCTAGAAAAGCAGGCAGGCATCATCATACTCAGTGTCAAAAAGAGTGAACGACTTTGTCCTAAGATTAAGAATAAGAGGAGGATGCTTACTCTCACTACTTCTATCCAGCAGTGTGCTGGTGGTCCAAGAAAAAGGAAGGTGTAATATTGTAAAGGAAGTAATACAACTGTCGCTGTTTGCAGAAGACATAATTGTCTACATAAAAAAATCCTAAGAAATCTACTCCCCCAAAAAATCCTACTAGAATTAATAGATGCATTTAGCCAGATCACAAGACACTAGTTGCATAATAATACTAGCAGTATAATAAATAATACTGGCAATCAGCAGTTGGAAAAAATGAAAAACACATGTACCATTCATAATAATATTTTTGAAATATTTAGGAATAGATTTTTTTTTCATCTTTGCGCAGGGGACATGCTAATCTCTGTATCATTCCAGTTTTAGTACATGTATTACCAAAGTGAGCACTAGAAATAGATTTTAAAAGAGATGTGTACACAGATCCTATACACTGAAAGCCTATAAAACATTCCTGAGAAAAATAAGAAAGATAAATAGAGATACCATGTCCCTGGTGGCTCAGATGATAAAGAATCTGCCTACAGTGCAGGAGACTCAGGTTCGATCCCTGGGATAGGAAGATCCCCTGGAGAAGGGCATGGCAACCCACTCCAGTATTCTTGCCTGAAAAATCCCATGAACAGAGGAAACTGGCAGCTTGCAGTTCATGAGATCACAAAGAGTTGGACACGACTGAAGTGACTTAGCACGCATGCAGACCATGTTCTTGGCACAGAAGACTGAAATAGTTAGGATACTCATTATTGCCAAATTGATCTGTAGACTCAACACAATCCCAGAATCTCACCAAAAATCTCACTTAAAAAAAAAAATTGACAAGCTGATTTTAAGATTTATTTGAAAATGCAGAGAATCTTGAACAGTTAAAACCATTTTGAAGAAGAACAGAGTTGGAGGATTTATAATCCCTGATTTCAAGACATGCTAAAAAGCTACAGTAAGCAAAACTGTGATACTGAGGTTAAAGATGGACATATAAATCAAGTTATGAAATAGCTATAGATACTACACTTGATCTTAGCCAAAAAGCTAAAAAGTAATTAGAATAGCTATAAACACTTATGTGGTTGATTGATATTTGACAGAGGGGCCAAAATTCAATGGGGAAAGAATAGTCTTCTCAGTGATACTAGAACAGTTGGGTATTTGTACAAAAAATAAACATTAAAACTGAGAAACTTCTAAGAAAAGAGGGAAAATATTCATGCCCTTGGAGTAAGCAAAGATTTCTTTGTATGTTGGAAACCTAATCTAAGTGAAACCATCTCTTAAGAACACTGTTAAGATGAAAAGGCAAGCTATTGAAATTTGAAAAAGTTTCAAATATTTGCATAATATATCCTGAACAAAAGGTTTGTGTCTAGAATTTATGAAAAACTTGCATAACTCAAACTATTTTTAACAGTGGTCAAAAATTTACACTGCACAAAAGATTATGGGAATGGTCAATAGCACCTGAGAAGATATTAAACATCATTGGTCATCTGGAAAATGCAGATAAAAACCACAATGAGATATCACTTCACACTTGCTAGATTTGCTAAAGTAAAAAACCCAGCAATGCTAAGTGTTGGCAAGAATATGGAACAATTGGAAACGGTAGGAGTATAAAACAGTACAACCACTTTGAAAAATATTTTGGCAGATTTTAAAAAATTTAAATATTTTCTTGCCATATGTCCTAACTATTCTTAGGTCTTTCCCCAAGAGAAATGAAAAAAATAGGTCCGTACAAAGGTTTGTACATATTCATAATAACTAGGATCTGGAAACAACCCAAATGCCCAGCAACAAGTAAACTGAGAAACAAATTGTGATTTATTTACACGATGAAATACTATCCAGCAATTTTAAAAAACTAATTTATAAAATGGTATAGATGAATCTCAAGAAAGATGTGCAAAAAGCTAAACGAAATAATGTATACCATATAATTCCATTTATGTGAAATTCTGGAACAAATTTATTATGAAAGGAATCAGATCAGTGGTTGCCTGCAGCAGATGTGATGGAAGCTGATTAAAGAGGGGCAGGAAAGTACTTTCGGGGGTGATGATATATTTTGTCTTAATTGGAGTGATAATAGCATAGAGGATGAGATGGTTGGATGGCATCACTGACTCAATGGACATGAATTTGAGCAAGCTCCAAGAGATGGTTAAGGACAGGGAGTCCTGGCATGCTGCAGTCCATGGGGTCGGAAAGAGTCGGACACAACTGAACAACTGGACAACAACAACAAATAGCGTTGAGGTATATGTTTGTCAAAATCATTGAGCTGTACAGTTAAAATGCATTTTATTGTATGTAAGTTATACCTCAAATAGTTTTTTTAAATGAGATGTCACATCCCCAGAAAGGCTAGCAGTAAACTCTTAAACTCTGCTTGTGAGAGAGTTAGTTGTTAAAACCACTTTGGAAGATTTTGGCATTATCCAGGAAAGTTAGAGATACACATCCTTAGTTCATTTCAGTCGCTCAGTCATGTCCAACTGTGATCCCCTTGGACTGCAGCACACCAGGCTTCCCTGTCCATCACCAACTCGCGGAGCTTGCTCAAATCAATGGACTCATGTCCATGGATTCAGTGATGCCATCCAACCATCTCATTCTCTGTTGTCCCCTTCTCCTCCTGCCTTCAATCTTTCCCAATCTTTCCCAGTCAGGGTCTTTTCTAATGAGTCAGTTCTTCACATAAGGTGACCAAAGGATTGGAGCTTCAGCCTCAGCATCAGTCCTTCCAATGACTATTCAGAACTGATGTCCTTGAGGATTGGCTGGTTTGATCTCCTTGCAGTCTGAGGGACTCTGAATAGTCTTCTCTAACACCGCAGTTCAAAAGCATCAATTCTTCGACGCTCAGCTTTAGATTCAGCAATTCTACTGAGATACCACCTTTTCTATTAGAGAAATATACATGTGTATGTATATCAAAAAGGCCATCTATAAGATAGTCATAACATTATTCTAATAACCAAAGGAAAGTGCCAGCATAAATAGTCCACCACGATTAATAATCAGGCTTTTGTTTGTTTGGTTTTTGCCGCAGGACACCTTGTGGGATCTTAGTGGCCTGGCCAGGGGTTGAACTTGAGCCCCTGGCAGTGAAAGCACAAAGTTCTATCCACTGTCCACCAACATTAAAGTGAATAAACTGTATTTTATTCAGTGGAGTGTTAGGCAGAGCAATGGAAATGAAGAAAATAGTTGTTTAAATAGAAACAATGTTTAGCAAGTCTCAAAAAGATTTTATGTTTTATGTTTCCAGTTAGATAAAATTGAAGAACTGGAAACAATAAATTGTCCTTAGTGATCTGTACTTACACGTTGTAATTCTGAAAGAGAAAAAAGTGATTACCATAAGAACCAGGATTTGAGGGTTGAACTGTAAGTTAAGGTTGGGAAGGGGATAGGGAAGCGGTTTTGAGAATACTACCAATATTTAGTTCTTGATATGAGTGTTGGTTATGTGAATATTTGTATTCACTTTATAATTTAGTGACCCTTTAGTAACCTTTTAGTGACCCTTTAGTAAATATATTTTTTATTAAAAACAGAAAAAAAAACCCAACCCTTTGATTTATCAATATCTCCTGAGTACTATGTCAGTAATACTTTGCTAGTTAATGATAGACATGCAGAGATGTCTAACGTGGTGTCTAAATTGTTCACTATTACCATTAAAAGGCATTGTATAATAAGTGACCTTAATTTTTGTTCTCACACTTTCAGAGCCATGAAAGTAAACGTATAAAATTGAGGCATATAACCTCTCAGGAGGTTGAAGTATAATTGTAGTTATGCTTTTACCTGGATCCAACATTATTTACTGCTTTATTTTACACTCTTCTTTTGGACTTGGACTAATTTGGAACATGTAGTCCTTATTACCTTAAATATGGTAAATATTTATTATTTTTTCACGTCTGTATTTTAGCTGCATCCTAACAGAAAATTTCAGTTTTGACACAGTAAAGTGCAAACTAAAGAATCCTAATCACTTCTTCATAGAACATTCTCTCCCATTCAGCTTCTTCAAGGAGTTAGTTTACATTGACAGAATGATTTTGCCTAGAATTAAAACCTCAATAAATCAGAGCGCAAAAGACATGAGTAGACAATCCTTCAAAAAATGAGAAAAAGAGTTCTGATGAGTTTCTGCCATTTTCTGGGCACAAGTAGGTATCTTACATTGAATCTTCACACTAATACTGTAAGTAATGGGCGTTTTGCTAATTTTCCATATGAATGAATGGAAATTCTGAAAAATGATAATTAGTAAGTCTGGATCTAGAATTAAAATCTGTTTCATTTCCAAGCTTATTTTTTTTCTCTTTATTCTAATGTTGCTACCTATGAAAAGAAGAAAATAAACCTAATTTAAAAAATAAGGATAGGGACTTTCCTGGTGGTCCAGTTTTTAAGACTCTAAGCTCCCAGTGCAGGGGCAAGGGCTCAATCCCTGCTCAGAGAGCTGCATCCCACATGTTGCAACAGCAAAAAAAGAAAAAGAACCTGCATGCCACAACTAAGACCTGGAGCAGCCAAATAAATTTAAAAAAAATTTTTTTAAAGGATACATTTCCAACAGTAAAATAATATTTTATCAATTATCAATAAGTGAGTTATAAAGTATCACAAAACCTTAATGAGAATATTTTTTGCCTAAGTTGTGTATTGTACGTATCTAGATACTAACAATTAAGTAGTTGGTAATATCTCATTTTGTACAAATTCCTCTCGTTTTTTATTCTCAATTTTATTTATCTGCATTCTAGCACCTGCTCATTTATTTTGTTTATATGAATGTAGTACAAATGTATCCATCTGACTGATGGTTATTTAGGTTGTGTCCATTCTTTTTATCATTATAAACTGTCCTACAGTAAGCATTCTTATTCATGTTGCCCTCCACAGATAATGGGATTTTTATAGAGCATATATTCCAGTAGAGTGGAGTTGTTGAGTTGGAAATTATGCTCATCTTCAAACTTACTATAAATTACCGTTTGCTCCTGACTATATCACTTTATATTCCTAGATACTGTATGAGAATTTTCATTCTTCATTCTTCCTTTGGCTTATTGTCAGCTTGTATTATCCATTGTAACGTTTTTGGCCCATTTTGATTGGTATAAAATGATAGCTCAATAGAGTTTTTATATGTATTTCCTTTATTACAAATAAAATAGTGAAAAATTGTTTTTTGACATTTAGGTTTTCTCTTCTGTGAAATACCTAGCCATGTGTCTTTTGGCACTGTTACTGTTTTAAGCTTGATTTATAGGCACTCATGACATATTCTGGATAGTAATCATTTGTTGTATGTATTATACATATGCATTTGCCTGTTGTTGTTTTTTAATTTAATTTTATTTTTAAACTTTACATAATTGTATTAGTTTTGCCAAATATCAAAATGAATCCATCACAGGTACACACGTGCTCCCCATCCTGAACCCTCCTCCCTCCTCCCTCCCCATACCATCCCTCTGGGTCGTCCCAGTGCACTAGCCCCAAGCATCCAGTATCGTGCATTGAACCTGGACTGGCATCTCATTTCATACATGATATTTTACATGTTTCAATGCCATTCTCCCAAATCTTCCCACCCTCTCCCTCTCCCACAGAGTCCATAAGACTGTTCCATACATCAGTGTCTCTTTTGCTGTCTCGTACACAGGGTTATTGTTACCATCTTTCTAAATTCCGTATTTATGCGTTAGTATACTGTATTGGTGTTTTTCCTTCTGGCTTACTTCACTCTGTATAATAGGCTCCAGTTTCATCCACCTCATTAGAACTGATTCGAATGAATTCTTTTTAATGGCTGAGTAATACTCCATTGTGTATATGTACCACAGCTTTCTTATCCATTCATCTGCTGATGGACATCTAGGTTGCTTCCATGTCCTGGCTATTATAAACAGTGCTGCGATGAACATTGGGGTACACGTGTCTCTTTCCCTTCTGGTTTCCTCAGTGTGTATGCCCAGCAGTGGGATTGCTGGATCATAAGGCAGTTCTATTTCCAGTTTTTTAAGGAATCTCCACACTGTTCTCCATAGTGGCTGTACTAGTTTGCATTCCTACCAACAGTGTAAGAGGGTTCCCTTTTCTCCACAGCCTCTCCAACATTTATTATTTGTAGACTTTTGAATCACAGCCATTCTGACTGGTATGAAATGGTACCTCATAGTGGTCTTGATTTGCATTTCTCTGATAATGAGTGATGTTGAGCATCTTTTCATGTGTTTGTTAGCCATCTGTATGTCTTCTTTGGAGAAATGTCTATTTAGTTCTTTGGCCCATTTGTTGATTGGGTCATTTATTTTTCTGGAGTTGAGCTATAGGAGTTGCTTGTATATTTTTGAGATTAGTTGTTTGTCAGTTGCTTCATTTGCTATTATTTTCTCCCATTCTGAAGGCTGTCTTTTCACCTTGCTGATAGTTTCCTTTGATGTGCAGAAGCTTTTAAGTTTAATTAGGTCCCATTTGTTTATTTTTGCTTTTATTTCCGATATTCTGGGAGGTGGGTCATAGAGGATCCTGCTGTGATGTATGTCAGAGAGTGTTTTGCCTATGTTCTCCTCTAGGAGTTTTATAGTTTCTGGTCTTACGTTTAGATCTTTAATCCATTTTGAGTTTATTTTTGTGTATGGTGTTAGAAAGTGTTCTAGTTTCATTCTTTTACAAGTGGTTGACCAGTTTTTCCAGCACCACTTGTTAAAGAGATTGTCTTTAATCCATTGTATATTCTTGCCTCCTTTGTCAAAGATAAGATGTCCATATGGGCGTGGATTTATCTCTGGGCTTTCTATTTTGTTCCATTGATCTATATTTCTGTCTTTGTGCCAGTACCATACTGTCTTGATAACTGTGGCTTTGTAGTAGAGCCTGAAGTCAGGTAGGTTGATTCCTCCAGTTCCATTCTTCTTTCTCAAGATCACTTTGGCTATTCGAGGTTTTTTGTATTTCCATACAAATTTTGAAATTATTTGTTCTAGCTCTGTGAAGAATACTGTTGTTTTTTTTTTAGCTTTGTTTATGGTACCTCTTTTTAATCATTTTTGTATCTTAAGAAATTCTTTCCTGCTTTAAAGATCATAAAGATGTTCTATATTTTCCTTTAAATGTCTGTTTTTCTTTTCATGTTCAGTTCTCTAAATAGGAATTTGTTTCATATACTGTATAAAGTAGACTTTGAAGGATATTCTGCTGGTCTCTGTGTTTGTCCCCACAGTCTCTTGACTTGAATAGGATTATAACAAATCTTGATGAATGTTAGAGCAGACCTTATTCTTAGAAACTCTCTTAGCTGTTCTGGTTTAATTTCTCTTTCATGTTAATTTTAGTATCAGCTTCTTAAGTTCCAGAGGTCAAGAGGGTTATATCTTATTGGCATTTGATTGAAATTGCTTTGAATTTACAGATTAATTTATAAATAATTTATACTAATAAGGTATATTGCTCCATTTATTAATATTTAAATCTATAGTAGTAAAGACACCTATTATTTCAGTAAGTCTTCTACATCTTTTGTTTAGATTTCATCCCAAGTGTCTACACTTTTTGTTGTGATGTTAAGCGGTATCTTTTTTTTTAAGTGGTATCTTTTTTAAATTACATTTTAAGTTGATTGCTAATATATAAGAATATAATTTATTTTTATCTGTTGACCTTAAATCTAGCAGATTTACTGAACTCTCTTATTCTATAATTTATCTATAGATTAGAGGGTTTTATCTCTCAACAATCATACTGTAAAGAATAATAATTTTGTTTCTTCCTTTCCAATCCTTTTATCTTTTATTTCTCTTAACTTGCATTCCTATGCCAGCTAGCACTTTCTATTAACTTAAGTTGAATTTACCATAGATTTTGGTGAATAACTTTTATCAAATTAAGGAAGCTCCTTTCTAGTCCTGGTACTGTGAAAGTTTTAGTTATGGTGCTGAATTTTATCTGATGCTTTTTTCAGAGCAATTATCTATAGAAATGATTGTACATTTATTGCCCTTAGTGTTTTAATGTCGTATATTTTGTTAATAGGTTTTTAAAATACTAAATGTAAATATTACTTGTTCAGTTAAACTGAGTTGATTTGTGAAAGGGAATGAAGGAAAAAATGCATGTATATGTAGGTTTATAAAATGTTAGGGATAGAGAGACAGATCCTTGCTCTTTGAAACTCATGCCTAATTCAGCTGTACTCACCGATTTTATCCCATCTTGTGTAAGAACTTTCTGTCACCTCAAATGCCTACATTGCTGTAGGGAAGATGGTAAATAGTAAAATGATTAAAAGTGTAAACACTAAGGAAAATTAATAGAATGTTAAACAGGATAATATTTGTTTAGTAGTTTCAGCTCTGTGAGATAAGATGAATTAATTGTGAGTGCTAGTATTATAATAATCCAGTGAAGAAAGTTTACCTGTAGGATTAAAGGAAAGACAAAATAAGCATGTTAATGACCATATATTTATTTTCCTTTATCCACTTATTTTTTTTAATTTAACACAGAAGCAGTATATGTTTATTTGATATATTTCCTGCCTGCCTCATTTTAATGTGCAACAGTATTCTCACATTTTTAATAGAAGAACGTAGGTATACAGTTTTTTAATGTATAAGATTTAAATAAGATACCCAGAATGCTGAAATAGTCTTATCAGTCTCTCTTTTTTTAGTTAGCTTGAAATTGTAAAGGTATTTCTAACGTTTATTTGGGTGGAAATACAAAACCAACATAACTGTCCATCATTAGGGACATGTAGTAAATCCAGGTAGTGAGATATCCTGCAATGTGAAAAGGAATGATATAATTCCATATTAGTACATATAAGATCTGTCTCTAAGATACCTAATGAGAAAAAGAAATCAAAGCCCAAAATAGTGTTTCTAATGTTTTATCATTTGTGTTCTTTTTCATTAAGAGAAGAATGCGATATATATTCATATATATTCACTTAATTACCATGCACCCAAATTACAGAATAATATGAAGCCATTAAAAAGAAATTATTGACATGGAAAGATCTCTAAGACATTGTTAGTTTTAAAATAATAAAACAATAAAGCAAGTCATAAAACATTTATTATCTGATCTCATGTTTTTAAAAGTTATATCTCTATTTTTATCTCAAGTGTATATTAAAAGAACGAGATATGGAAGTACAAAACCAACCTAGCTATCTATTGTTAGGGACATGTAGTAGGTCCATGTCCATAATTAGTACATGTAGTAGTTAAGTATTAGTTACTAATAATGGTTGCTTCTTAAAGATACTTGGAGACCAGAAGTCTTTACTGTTTATATCTATGTTGTTTAGATTTTTTATGCTGAGACTTCATTCATATATTATTGAAATAATATATATATATATTGTTTATATATATATGTATATATATACATATATATTGAAATAAAGGAAAATGTAATATGTGCTATTAAAAAGATTTAAAGAAAAATAAAAAATATCCACAATAGTCTCACTACCTAACTACTTCAAGCCTTGTTAAATATCCGTCCAGACATTTTGTGGAAGACATTTAAACCTAAACCAAGGAGAATAAGAGAAAGGGTACCACTGTGGACATGTCTTTTAGGTAGGGAAATAATATGATAGCATGTTGACTCAGGTGGTCAAGAATCTGCCTACAGTGCAGGAGACCTGGGTTCAATCCCTGGGCTGGGCAGATCCCCTGGAGAAGAGAATGGCAACCGACTCCAGTATTCTTGTCTGGAGAATTCCATGGACAGAGGAGCCTGATGGGCTACAGTCCATGGGATCTCAAGGAGTTGGAAACGTCGGAGAGACTAGCACTTTTCACTTTTCAGCCTACTGTCTGTTTTGGTTTTACTTTTCACTGTACCCCCAGTATCTTTTAGCACATAATAGCAGCCCATAAGTATTTAAGAAATGAATGATGGTGATCTACTAACTATTGGTCAAGCTCTCTTCTAGTTCCAAAATCCAGGATTAAGAAGTCATACTAGTTGGCTCCTCAAAGACTGCTGATTGTAGCTAGATAACATTGGGCAGATATTGTTACTACCTGTAGCTTGGATTAGCGCTAGTAACATTTAATACCATTGTCTTCTCAAATCTGTACAAGACAGGGAAAGCTCTCCTTAGAACAGATAAGCAATCTGGGGTGGCATGCAAGGCTTAGTTTAAGAAATAATACCTAACCTTGTCTTCTGAGGCACTCTGGCCTTCTTTGTCCCTTTATAGGTCTTGTCTCATAGCCAGAACACTGCTGTGTACATGTAGTAGGGAATGGAATGATTCAGATACCCATGGTGAAAGAGATTATAAAAACTGTAATATTAGGTTTCTCTGTTGTTGTGCTTGTCTTGTAGTCAAACAGGTCAAGTTGAAACTGCTTAATTTTGGAAATATTTTTATATGTATTGATATATAGGTATACATAAGAGGGTAATTTTAACTCTATAATTAGTTATCATGGAGCCTTAGATTTGAGTTTTTTTAAAGAAACATTAATTTGTACCCTTTGTGTTTTTCTTCTTAGTTTCTGCCACTGCCTTCTACAAAGCACAACCTGTAATTCAGTTCATGTGTGAAGTTCTTGATATTCATAATATTGATGAGCAGCCAAGACCTCTGACTGATTCTCATCGGGTAAAATTCACCAAAGAGATAAAAGGTGAGTTAATTAGCATTTGGAACAACTTAACTGTAAAATGCATGAATATAACAAACTTTCATGGAAATTTTTTAAGATTTAAATCTGTTCATGTAACATCACCAGTAAAAATACGGATTAATTTTAAAACGTTACATTAAATTCATTGTCATAACATCTTAGGTAGTGTTTCAATGAAAGAAATACCAAGTAATGGAATTAATACTAGCTAATTTTTTGTCGATACTTTCCCTTATTAGCTGAAGGCATAAAGAGGTACTCTCATAGAAAAATGCTCCTATCATACTGTTTAAAATAGGAAATTTATTCCCAAAACATTGACACTTCAGGACTGGAGCCATTCTTTGAACATATTTTAATATAGTGACTTCTTTATTTTTCTGAAATGATAGCAGAATATTTTATTTCTTTGTAAATTTGTAGATGTGGGACTAGCCTATTTCATGTGTTGTTCTAGAGTTGAAACTTAGTAACTTCATGTACTTTATTTAGTTGACCATTGATCTTGCCTGTTTTATAGTTAGCGGCTAAAATTTATACAGTGGTGTTACATCATATATATATTTTACTAATATAAATTCATTTCTACATGGTCTTCCAAAGAGAAAAATTAAAAATTAATTTCACTTATATTCTAAAATTTATATTTTGTATTTATTTATTCTTTATATAATTGTAGCTTTCTATGTAAATATACAGTCTTATGTGCAAACCCATATACAATGGGTTTATCAGCAATTTAATTTAATTTAATATCAGTGTACTTTATCAGCAGTTTAAGGGATTTTTCAAGAATAATTTTGATTATGTAAGATTCTTGACGTGTTCATAACTGTGGAACTTAGTCCTCATGTAAGATGTGACTCCACTGTATTTAGTTCTTTATTATTTAGGCACAAAGAGAAATTTGATATTCTCTAATTAGAATGAATACTATAAATTCTGTTTATAATAAGTGTTACATCTCAAATAGTCAGAAATAATTATGTTGTTTAATTTTAAGGTTTTACCTATTTGTTGCAGGTAATTTTTCAGCTTGTGAAGCATTGAAGTTTATTTTCTGAACATCTTTCAGTCCCCCAAATCAGTTAGTATAGTTGAATACATCCTGCTAGCTCCAGTAATCATTTATTCTGTGCCATTCAGTAACCAAGAGAGAGATAGTCATTGTAGTAAAACATTTAAAGGAATTTCCCTCCTGCTTTGAAGATAAGCATCTATTTATGTCAAGATTTTTGTCAGAATAAGAAAGTGTTATATATTCTTGTATTGCAGTCATACCATCGTCCTGTCATAATCTATATTAACTGCACAGTTAGCTTTGTTGGAAGGTAGTGCATTACCCACCATTAATATGTGATCATCTAAATGCCATGGTTTCCAGTGGAGTTGCTGCTTAGTTACCACCTCTGATATCATGAAGTCACTTACATTATTTTGCGGTAACTATGCAATCAACTCATATCACCACTCTATCACAGAAAATACAAGATGTACAGAACAAGGATTCAACTGCTGCCCGAAGAGCATGGACTCGATCTTAACTTCAACTGCTCAGGGGGCCAAAGAAATGACTGAAAAAATGACTAGAAAGCATTATAAAGTTGATGTTATAGTGAAGGTAAAGCCAAGTTTATAGGTTCAATATTTGATTTATTAAAGCCAAAAACATTTTTCGGTTGGATGGAGGGTTTGGGGAGGGACCTGGGCAGAGAATTATCTAGTCCATTTTTTAAAAAATTTCAACTCTTTGCTAACCCTGAATTTGGATGTAACCTTAGGCACCTATGACTGTAGATTTGGGGTAGAAAAATATGAGTTAGATCTAATTGACAAACTGATGATTTTTTCCTCCATTCAAAGTCAGGAAAGCTTTTAAAAGAGAGAGAGAGAACTCTTTAAAGTACATCATGTATTCCTATCTCAGTAACACAAGAGAATCAAAGTTACATGTTTTATACTATATATTTAAGTTTAATTTTTAGTCAGCATGAGAAATTTGATGAAAACTGTTTAATAATGGTACAAATTGTGGTATAATGAATACACTTCCTAGTACAATATTCATTTGATTCCAGTTGAACTTTTTCCTAAATAATTAATAATAACTTTAGGGTGGTTTCTTTTGCAATAATTCATCATAGTTAAATAGCAGAAATATTGGAGGAAGTTTATGGTAAAAGTACCATATGTATGTAAGAGTGTCAGTTTTATTTTTGATAAAAACTTATTTAGTAGGCTTGTATAACCTTACTGATAATTTTTTTTTAATTCAAAGGGAAGATTGGAAAACAAATTGCTAAGTAGTATAGATAACAGAAATTTGTTTTAAATTTTTCTATGTTTTCCCCCAAACAGTATTTTTACATCTTGTTTACTTCATATAGTTGGTATTTCCTTCTTGAAAGACCTTCTCTTGGTAATATTTTCTATTTTCATTTATAATATAGAAGCATAATAAATGCTCTAATTGACCTGAAAGTTTAGTTTTGTAAAGATAGTTACTAACAAAAACTATTTCTCACGGACTCAGTTAAGAGTCAAAAACCCTCGTACCAGTCTGGTATAGCGGCACTGTGTCCACGTA
Source organism: Bos grunniens (assembly GCF_055505025.1). Lineage (NCBI taxonomy): Eukaryota > Metazoa > Chordata > Mammalia > Artiodactyla > Bovidae > Bos > Bos grunniens. Next base: position 11,603,739 of record NC_141167.1, read on the forward strand.
GCGTCTTAGTTTGTGCTGATACGTCCTAAGAAAATACTACTGTGATTGAACTTTGTGTTTGGTTCTGCAGTTAGTAGATAGGAAAATAAGTTATACTGTAGCAGGGTTTCTCAACCTTGGCACTATTGATATTTTGGGCTGGATAATTCTTTGTTGTGGTCGGGGATGGGAGGTAGTGCTGTTCTGTGCATTGCAATATAATTTAGCAGCATCCCTGGATCCACCCATTCCTAAATCTAGCATCCACTAGATGCCAATAGCACCCCCAGTTTTAACAATCAGGGAAGCCCCCAAAAATGTCTCCAGACATTACCAAATCTCCCCTGGAGGTCAGAGTCACCTCAGGTTGAGAACATCTGCACTATGGGATACAGAGGTACAAAAGAAAAAAAATTTTTCAGTCACAGTAGCTATATTTCATGTGCTCAGGAACATTACTAGTAGTGATTTTAGTACAGGTGTAGAAATCATATCATCTCAGAACATCCTTTTGGACACCATTGCTTAGGAAAATTCATCCCAAAGAATTTCAGCCAATGGTTTAAAAGCCCACAGCTTCACCTTCTAAAGCAGACCTGGGATCCTCAAACCCCTAAGCTCCACAGATGGACTCATGGATCCAGTAACATCTAAATTCACATGCTGCGTTAAGTGTATGTTGCGTTTTTCTGAGAATTTATTGCTTTTGTCACATTCTCAAAGGGGTCATTGATTCCATAAGAACGTCTGGATTACTTGCTGTAGGAATTAGTTTGGTTACATTTGATATTTTGCCCTGATTTCTAATGGTCAGTAGTGAAAGAACTGTATCACTATATTATCCTTTAACAAAATTGTCACTCCACTTCTGTTAAAAGGGCCTGGGATTTTTTTTTTTTCTTCCTGGTTTAAAAATCTGTGAAGACTTTCTTCATAAGGACTTTATGAAATTATGATCTTCAGTCAGTATGTGATGCCTGGGGAGTTGAGATATCACATACTTTGAAGGTTACAGAATGTTTTGAGAGTTATGGTAACTCCTTTCCATTGCTCCTTCCCTCTCCCAGCATAAAACCCTGCAATATAAGCAGGACTTTTTTTGTAATTAATGAAGAACTTTATCCCTTGATCTAAAGGCTTTGCAAATTTTATGCTGTTTTTAATAGCTTGATAGAATAGGGAAATGGTTTGGAGTTAGGTCTGTCATGATTGTACCCATTATTAACTATGTTTTATATATATATATAATCCTTTGTTAATCATATCACCTATTTCACAGATTTTCTGTTTAGAATTTTGAGTTTTTATAGTGGTGAGCAGGCTTTAGAGTTATGAATATGTCACTTGTGACAGTTCTGTAACCTCAGTTTTTCTTGTTGGGAACAGGTCTGAAGGTTGAAGTGACTCATTGTGGAACAATGAGACGGAAATACCGTGTTTGTAATGTAACAAGAAGGCCTGCCAGTCATCAAACGTAAGAAAAGCTGGTGTTTGTCAGAACAGAGATGATGTGAGGCAGCTTACTCTAGTTGGTAGATTGGGACTTTTGCTTGCTCCTAATGGGATGAGTTGTTAATGTGTAATTTTTTTTTTTCCAGCTTTCCTTTACAGTTAGAAAATGGCCAAACTGTGGAGAGAACAGTAGCACAGTATTTCAGAGAAAAGTATACTCTTCAGCTGAAGTACCCACACCTTCCCTGTCTGCAAGTGGGGCAGGAACAGAAACATACCTACCTGCCACTAGAAGTAATGTGTTTAGGCTGCTTATTAATATCCTCTTATTCATCATTCTGTTAAGGTTTTTAAGGACCTGTAACTTACTTTATACTCTCACATTTATTTTTAAATTGAACTGTCTTTAAATTTCCTTATTTATTCTGAATTTTCAATTATGAGATAATACGGGAAAAAAATTCATCCACAGTTCTGCCCCTCTAAACATAACTGCTGTTAGCATTTTGGTACACTTCTTTCAGCCTTTTTATCCAGTGTACATTGTACCTGATTATAATCATACTGTGAAGCAGTATTGTTTACTGCCTTTCTACTTGACATGATACTAAACAAAAGTGGCTTAATGGAGTAGATTTTAAATTTTAAGTTAAATTAAAATTTAAAATATCACATTTAATTGCACTCAATTTTAAGAAAGATGCATATATCTAGTACAAAACTTTTTTTCCATTTATAGGTCTGTAATATTGTGGCAGGGCAACGATGTATCAAGAAGCTAACGGACAATCAAACCTCCACTATGATCAAAGCCACAGCAAGATCTGCACCAGATAGACAAGAGGAAATTAGCAGATTGGTTAGTACTTAACCCCAGAAATAGAAATTAAAAACATATTAGGGTGAGCTACTAAAGAAGAATGTCCACTATATCAACTCCTGTCTTATTATTATTTCATGGGCTCAGAATTAAAAGAGATTATGGAAGTATTCTAGCAGTAGCCTAGGGGTAAATGAAGAAGGTTCAGTTCAGTTCATTTCAGTCGCCCAGTCGTGTCTGACTCTTTGTGACCCCATGAATCGCAGCACGCCAGGCCTCCCTGTCCATCACCAACTCCCGGAGTTCACCCAGACTCACGTCCATCGAGTCAGTGATGCCATCCAGCCATCTCATCCTCTGTCATCCCCTTCTCCTCCTGCCCCCAATCCCTCCCAGCATCAGAGTCTTTTCCAGTGAGTCAACTCTTCACATGAGGTGGCCAAAGTACTGGAGTTTCAGCTTTAGCATCATTCCTTCCAAAGAACACCCAGGGCTGATCTCCTTCAGAATGGACTGGTTGGATCTCCTTGCAGTCCAAGGGATTCGCAAGACTCTTCTCCAACACCACAGTTCAAAAACATCAATTCTTTGGCCCTCAGCCTTCTTCACGGTCCAACTCTCACATCCATACATGACCACAGGAAAAACCATAGCCTTGACTAGACGAACCTTTGTTGGCATAGTGTCTCTGCTTTTGAATATGCTGTCTAGGTTGGTCATAACTTTCCTTTCAAGGAGTAAGCGTCTTTTAATTTCATGGCTGCAGTCACCATCTGCAGTGATTTTGGAGCCCCCAAAAATAAAGTCTGACACTGTTTCCACTGTTTCCCCATCTATTTCCCATGAAGTGATGGGACCAGATGCCATGATCTTCGTTTTCTGAATGTTGAGCTTTATACCAACTTTTTCACTCTGCACTTTCACTTTCATCAAGAGGCTTTTGAGTTCCTCTTCACTTTCTGCCATAAGGGTGGTGTCATCTGCATATCTGAGGTGATTGATATTTCTCCCGGCAATCTTGATTCCAGCTTGTGTTTCTTCCAGTCCAGCGTTTCTCATGATGTACTCTGTATATAAGTTAAATAAGCAGAGTGACAATATACAGCCTTGACGTACTCCTTTTCCTATTTGGAACCAGTCTGTTGTTCCATGTCCAGTTCTAACTGTTGCTTCCTGACCTGCATACAAATTTCTCAAGAGGCAGATCAGGTGGTCTGGTATTCCCATCTCTTTCAGAATTCTCCACAGTTTATTGTGATCCACACAGTCAAAGGCTTTGGCATAGTCAATAAAGCAGAAATAGATGTTTTTCTGGAACTCTCTTGCTTTTTCCATGATCCCGCGGATGCTGGCAATTTGATTTCTGGTTCCTCTGCCTTTTCTAAAACCAGCTTGAACATCAGGAAGTTCACGGTTCACGTATTGCTGAAGCCTAGCTTGGAGAATTTTGAGCATTACTTTACTAGTGTGTGAGATGAGTGCAATTGTGCGGTAATTTGAGCATTCTTTGGCATTGCCTTTCTTTGGGATTGGAATGAAAACTGACCTTTTCCAGTCCTGTGGCCACTGCTGAATTTTCCAAATTTGCTGGCATATTGAGTGTAGCACTTTCACAGCATCATCTTTCAGGATTTGGAATAGCTCAACTGGAATTCCATCACCTCCACTAGCTTTGTTCGTAGTGATGCTTTCTAAGGCCCACTTGACTTCACATTCCAGGATGTCTGGCTCTAGGTGAGTGATCACACCATCGTGATTATCTGGGTCGTGAAGATCTTTTTTGTACAGTTCTGTGTATTCTTGCCCTCTCTTCTTAATATCTTCTGCTTCTGTTAGGTCCATACCATTTCTGTCCTTTATCGAGCCCATCTTTGCATGAAATGTTCCCTTGGTATCTCTAATTTTCTTGAACAGATCTCTCGTCTTTCCCATTCTGTTGTTTTCCTCTATTTCTTTGCGTTGATCACTGAAGAAGGCTTTCTTATCTCTTCTTGCTATTCTTTGGAACTCTGCATTCAGATGCTTATATCTTTCCTTTTCTCCTTTGCTTTTCGCTTCTCTTCTTTTCACAGCTATTTGTAAGGCCTCCCCAGACAGCCATTTTGCTTTTTTGCATTTCTTTTCCATGGGGATGGTCTTGATCCCTGTCTCCTATACAATGTCACGAACCTCATTCCATAGTTCATCAGGCACTCTATCAATCAGATCTAGGCCCTTAAATCTATTTCTCACTTCCACTGTATGATCATAAGGGATTTGATTTAGGTCATACCTGAATGGTCTAGTGGTTTTCCCTACTTTCTTCAATTTAAGTCTAAATTTGGCAATAAGGAGTTCATGATCTGAGCCACAGTCAGCTCCTGGTCTTGTTTTTTCTGACTGTATAGAGCTTCTCCATCTTTGGCTGCAAAGAATATAATCAGTCTGATTTCCGTGTTGACCATCTGGTGATGTCCATGTATAGAGTCTTCTCTTGTGTTATTGGAAGAGGGTGTTTGTTATGACCAGTACATTTTCTTGACAAAGGTTAGAGCCTTCTAATTTAGCCCCAAGCTCTTTAGTTAGATTCAGAACAGATAATCTCAGAACTAATGTTTCAGTTTAGTGAACTGGACTTTTATCACCTCCCACCTAAAATAGGAAAGGAAAGTCAAGGTTTTATGACTAGCAATAGTGAGAAGCTTAACACACAAAGTAGGATTGCTTAGCCCCAGTATCTACACTGGTAACTATAGGATGAATAAAGAAGTTTAAGACAGCTCCAGCCTTATAGGGTGTCTAAGCTCTTCTTATTCTAAATGGGGAGAAAAGAGACATTAATACATTATAAAACTGACGGAATTAGGGCAAAGTGAAAAATAAAGGCACCTGGATCTTATCTTTGAAAGTTAGTTGTGCCTGACTTTTTGCTACCCCATGGACTGTAGCCCGCCAGGCTAGCACTTGGAATCTTAACAGCTCTAGGTTCAAAGTCTAACTTCTTTACTTACTTACAGTTACTGTTGCTGCTGCTGCTGCTGCAAAGTCGCTTCAGTTGTGTCTGACTCTGTGTGACCCCATAGACGGCAACCCACCAGGCTCCTCCGTCCCTTACTATATTTATAATTATAGCATCCGGTAGGCTAGAACAGTGACTGAGAGTAGGAACTCTAGAAATCAGAATGTACAGATTTCAGATTATATGTCACTTGCTTAGCTATATGGTTTTAGACCAATCATTTCACTTTACTAAGCTTTAGTTTTATCCTCTGTAAAATAAAAAGTATAAAAGACTTATTTGTAATTAAGATTATTGTAAAAATTAATCATAAAACATTTCACACCAAGGAAGTCTTGGTGAATAGTTGTTACTCTTTGTAATCTTATAGAAACTAATGGCATTTAAGCTTGAAGAAAAAAATCATTAGTGCATAATTTAGAAAACATTTCCTGCTTATTGTGGGATTATATATGTAAATTTATATAGTGTTTTTACTAGATTTTTACTCAAAGACTTGAACATTGCCCTTTTTGTAACCTTATATGACCTTTACCCTGAGACTAAAAAAATATGTTTTGAAAAACACATTATAGCACACTATAAACATGAATTACACTTCTGAGATTACAATAAATTCTTTGCATATATTGGTATATTATGTAAAAATTATAATACGCATCTCATCGTGGCTTTCTTGTCTGTCTCAAGTATATCTCTTAAGTAAATTTTATCTTCTGCTATGTTTTATTGGAAAATATTCAAGTAGATTTTATATAACTTGTTATCAATTAGGGAAAAAAGCTTAGGATTATTGATATTTGCTATCAAGCTCTACTTGCCTGGAAAATCCATGGACGGAGGAGCCTGGTAGGCTGCAGTCCATGGGGTTGCTAAGAGTCGGACATGACTGAGCAATTTCACTTTCACTTTTTACTTTCATGCATTGGATAAGGAAATGGCAACCCACTCCAGTATTCTTGCCTGGAGAATCCCAGGGACAGAGGAGCCTAATGGGCTGCTGTCTATGGGGTCGCACAGAGTCGGACATGACTGAAGCGACTTAGCAGCAGCAGCAGCATCAAGCTCTACATAAGATTTCAATATTATATGTCCAGATCCTCTGATTAGAAATAATTAACCATTTTTAGGTCAGGTATTTCTCTTGCAATTTCTTGACCACCCTCCCCAAAATGTATTAGGCTTAACCATATAAAATTACCATTTTCATGAGTCATAAATAGTTGAAATTTCTTATTATCCAACCTAATACATTTAAATATTCTATAAATGAACAGGAAGTTCACAGACTTCCTACTGTCCACTTATGGTCTGTAGTCCCCAGGTTAAAAATCTGCTCTGTAGTTTGGGTACCATTATCTAGCCCTATTGGAGAAGGAAGTGGCAACCCACTCCAGTGCTCTTGCCTGGAAAATCCCATGGATGGAGGAGGCTGGTAGGCTGCAGTCCATGGGGTTGCTAAGAGTCCGACACGACTGAGCAACTTCACTTTCACGCATTGGAGAAGGAAATCGCAACCCACTCTAGTGTTCTTGCCTGGAGAATCCCAGGGCCGGGGGAGCCTAGTGGGCTGCCGTCTATGGGGTCGCACAGAGTTGCACACGACTGAAGTGACTTAGCAGCAGCAGCATCTAGACCTATTATAAAACATTATTGACACAGTGAAGAAAAAAAATTAGAGGGTTCTAAAGGGAAATTAGGGGAATTTTGAAAGTAACTACAAACCTTTTGTGTTGTTAGGTAAGAAGTGCAAATTATGAAACAGATCCATTTGTTCAAGAGTTTCAATTTAAAGTTCGAGATGAAATGGCTCATGTAACCGGACGCGTACTTCCAGCACCTATGCTCCAATATGGAGGCCGGGTAAAACCTCTTGATATCATGTTTAAATTATAAATATACAGTTTCTGTGTTTTGAGAGAAGGACATCCTAGCTGAGTCTAGAATTTAGAAAGTATTTTTCATTCCAACGGTGTTTTTCTTTCAAGTTGAGTGTCTTTGCTTGAACTTAATGGAACTTTTGTTTTTCTGTGATAAAAATATAAAATATTGATTTAGAAAAGCCTATTCCAGCAATTTGAAATGCTTATTTTTAGCTCATTCAAATAAGTTATATATTAAATGTTTGTTCTTTTTTGCCTTATTATTTCTCTTTCTCTGTAGAACCGGACTGTAGCAACACCAAGCCACGGAGTATGGGACATGCGAGGGAAACAGTTCCACACAGGAGTTGAAATCAAAATGTGGGCTATAGCTTGTTTTGCCACACAGAGGCAGTGTAGAGAAGAAATATTGAAGTAAGGCTTGTCATTAGTTTCACTTTGGGACCATTTTGTGTTTCAATTTTAAATTATTCAGCTAATGTTCTAACCAACATTGCCTCAATATGAAGTATATTTAATCAATAAACCTTTAAAAATGTTTCTTCTCAGTACTTTGATGAAGATTCTGAATTTTTTGGTCATATCCAAGTCACTGATTGATTCTTATAGGCATTCTAATAGACTAGCTTATATGGTATAGCAGGAGTACCATTGACTTTTGATGGCAAATAGTTTAGATTTAATTCCCAGGTTTGCCACTTCCTAACTTTATTACCATGAACAATTTATTTGATCTTATTATGCTTCAGTTTTTACCTTTTAAAAATAGAGATAATAGTACTTATTTACTGAATGAAAGTTAAGTAACATCCTTATTTCTCAATTGAGTTCCTTGAAAGAGTCATTTAACTTCTCATTTTCACTTTCCAAAATTTGGCCTCCATCTCCACTACTTTTCATCTTCTCCAGATTCTTTCCCTCAACAATCTTCTGTTTAAAACAAATCTTCATTTTACCTTGACACTCTCTCAGGATTCCAGGCTTCCATTCAGTCTCCTTCCTTGAAGTTTTAGTGCTCTACCAAAATTGATTCCTGGAATCAATTTCAACCACAAAAGTATCTTTGTGATTATCAGTTCTAATGGTCTATTCTCAATAGCTGAGAAAAGAAGAGAAACTAAAGGCAAAGAAGAAAAGGAAAGATATACCCATTTTAATGCAGAGTTCCAAAGAATAGCAAGGAGAGATAAGAAAGCCTTCCTCAGTGATCACTGTGAAGAAATAGAGGAAAACAATAGAATGGGAAAGACTAGAGATCTCTTCAAGAAAATTAGAGATACCAAGGGAAAATGCAAAGATGGGCACAATAAAGGACAGAAATAGTATGGACCTAATAGAAGCAGAAGATAGTAAGAAGAGGTGATAAGAATACACAGAAGAACTATACAAAAAAGAACTTCATGACCCAGATAACCATGATGGTATGATCATTCACCTAGAGCCATACATCCTGGAATGTGAAGTCAAGTGGGCTTTAGGAAGCATCACTACGAACAAAGCTAGTGGAGGTGATGGAATTCCAGTTGAGCTATTTCAAATCCTAAAAGATGATGCTTTGAAAGTGCTGCACTCAATATGCCTGCAAATTTGGAAAACTCAGCAGTGGCCACAGGACTGGAAAAGGTCAGTTTTCATTCCAATCCCAAAGAAAGGCAATGCCAAAGAATGCTCAAACTACCGCACAATTGCACTCATCTCACACGCTAACAAAGTAATGCTCAAAATTTTCCATGCCAGGCTTCAACAGTACATGAACCATGAATTTCCAGATGTTCAAGCCGGATTTAGAAAAAGCAGAGGAATCAGAGATCAAACTGCTAACATCCACTGGATCATTAAAAAAAGCAAGAGAATTCCAGAAAACATCTATTTCTGCTTTATTGATTATGCCAAAGACTTTGACTGTGTGGATCACAACAAACTCTGGAAAACTCTTCAAGCGATGGGAATACCAGACCACCTGACCTTGCCTCCTGAGAAATATGTATGCAAGTCAAGAAGCAACAGTTAGAACCGGACATGGAACAACAGACTGGTTCCAAATCGGGAAAGGAGTACGTCAAGGCTGTATATTGTTACCCTGCTTATTTAACTTGTATGCAGAGTACATCATGCCAAAGGTTGGGATGAATGAAGCACAAGCCAGAATCAAGATTGCCAGGAGAAATATCAATAATCTCAAATATGCAGATGCCACCACCCTTACGGCAGAAAGCAAAAAAGAACTAAAGAGCCTCTTGATGAAAGTGAGAGTGGAGTGAAAAAGTTGGCTTAAAACTCAACATTCAGAAAACTAAAATCATAGCATCTGGTCCCATCACTTCATGGCAAATAGATGGGGAAACAATGGAAACAATGAGAGATTTGATTTTGGGGGGCTCCAAAATCTCTGCAGATGGTAACTGCAGCCATGAAATTAAAACATGCTTGCTCCTTGGAAGAAAATTTATGACCAACCTAGACAGCATATTGAAAAGCAGAGACATTACTTTGCCCACAAAGGTCCTTCTAGTCAAGGCTATGGTTTTTCCGATAGTCATGTATGGACGTGAGAGTTGGACTGTAAAGAAGGCTGAGCACCGAAGAATTGATGCTTTTGAACTATGGTGTTGGAGAAGACTCTTGAGAGTCCCTTGGACTCCAAAGAGATCCAACCAGTCCATCCTAAAGGAAATCAGTCCTGAATATTCATTAGAAGGACTAATGCTGAAGCTGAAACTCCAATACTTTGGCCACCTGATGTGAAGAACTGACTCATTTGAAAAGATCCTGATGCTGGGAAAGATTGAAGACAGGAGGAGAAGGAGACGACAGAGAATGAGATGGTTGGATGGCATCACCGACTCGATGGACATGGGTTTGAGTAGCCTCTGGGAGTTGATGATGAATAGGGAAGCCTGGTGTGCTGCAGTCCATGGGGTTGCAAAGAGTCGGACGTGACTGAGCATCTGAACTGATTCTGACCCATTATTTTTTCAATAGTTGTGCAGCATTAGATACAATTGACTGCCTTACTGACAGTCTCTCCATTCTTGCCTTCCTGGTTTTTTCATCACTTTGGTTTCCTTTCTCCTTTGTCTCCTCTCCTTTGGAACACCAATCTTTGGGGCTGTGGCCCTCTTGAGGGCTTCTGCTGTTACTCTTGTTTGAGGAGTTGTGCTATAGTGAAAAGAGTACCAACTCCTCTTGTGATTAGCTCCATTCTAAAACTTTAGGCTTCTGATTAACAAAGAATAACATTTTTAAAGTTTTTCATTTGCCTCTTTAAACCCTTTCTCCATGTTCATATATTTTGGACAAAGAAACTGAACACTGTATGCCCTCAAACTCTCTGGTGTTCTTTTCCATTTACACTCATGCAGCTCTTTACTAAGATGCCTCCATTCTGTGTCTACACTTCTAAATGACACTCAGTCTTCTGTAATTTGTGATGCTGGAAATAATCCATAATAGTAAACTTAGTAGTTTGTCAGTATCTTCTCCATTTGTACTTGTCACTGCCTGTATAAAATAAAGTTATAATATTTGTGTAAAGTTGTCTCCTCTCTAGAATCTAATCCTAAGAAAAATTATTATTGTCTGATGTAAGTCCACTAACAGACCCTATATGCCCGTAATGAATAGTTCTTGAGTGACGTAGAGATCAGTTTACCCCCGGATCAATTCAGAATTTGTTTTGCCTCCCTCATGTGAAAAACTTTTTTTTTTCCTATTTAATTCTGTTCATGGATGTGTGCATGCTAAGCCATGTCCAACTCTTGGCAACTCTATGGACTATAACTCATCAGGCTCCTCTGTCCATGGGATTCTCCAGGCAAGAATACTGGAGTAGGTTGCCATGCCTTTCTCCTGGGGAGCTTCCCGACCCAGAGATGAAACCTGCAACTCTTACGTCTCCTGCGTTGGCAGGCAGGTTCTTTACCACTAGTGCCACCTCCTTTTTATTGGCTCCACATCTCTAAATGTGTGTCTTGAGGTTCACTTAGTATATTTTTTCTCTCCGAACTTGGTATCCTCTGACTTTCAAGTAAAATGTCTGGAGCTCAGTTAAGTACAATGCTGCGATTATTTTTCTTGACCTCCAGAGACCAAAGAAAACACCTCCAATTGTTTTTCAAGCTTTGAGGTACTCTTTTCATTTTACATTTGTTATTCATGGCTTGATAGAAGTCTCATAATCATTGGGCTTACGGCTCTTGTTCAGGCTAACTGAAAATATTCAACTTCATACTTTCTTGAATTAGATACTAATAAGGAAAAGGAGGAGGAGGGAATTCCTACAAACTTCATCTCTGTCCTGAGGGAATCAGAGTTTTTGAGCAAAGACCATTCAGATCCTTGACTTAGGGATGTATTTGTTTTAAAAACAAGTAAAGTGATTGTTAAACCTCAACATTATTACTTATTTATCCTAGGCTAAGTGCAGAATTATTAAAGTGCTGTCTACCTCTTTTTTTTATAATGTTTTCTTTTTCCTAAATCTTTTCTGAGGACAGAATCTTTCCTGCTATCCTAGTTTCAAATAGGTATTACTGTAGAAAGAAATTCTGAATTAGGTCATAGTTCTGGGTCTTGCCACTTATCCAAGCATTTGACCTTGATCTAATACTTAATGTCCCTGAAGCTATTTCCAGATCTGTAAAATGGTGATAACACCTACCCCCTTTTTATAAATCTTGTCAGGATCAAATTAGAAAATGTATAATAGCTTAAATATATCAAGCTTTTACACCAGGTCTTGGGCAGTACACTAAGTGCCTAATGTGTATTATCTCATTTAATCTTCACACCAACTCTATATTGGAAGTAGTCATTTTACAGACGAGAGAAACTGAAAAAAATTTGCCTAAAATTCTATAGCTAGCAAGTAACAGAACTGGAACCCATCATGCTAATTCTAGAGCTGAGCTCTTAACCAGCACACTCTATTACTGATATCCTTTGTAAACTACAAAATGCCACATAACCGTACAGTAGTGTTCTTAGTTTGCAAAATAGACTACTGACCAGTTGTTGGCCTTTCACCTCACTACTCTGGTGACCTCTTGCTATATGGAGCACACAGATCTTTGCTTTGTTTTCCATTCCCTTCCCAAACTTTGCATTACTACTTTTTAGATGTTGATAACTAGACAAAAGCTTTATTTTTAGTGATTTCTCCTTCCAGGGGTTTCACGGACCAGCTGCGGAAGATTTCCAAGGACGCAGGGATGCCCATCCAGGGCCAGCCTTGCTTCTGCAAATACGCACAGGGGGCAGACAGCGTGGAGCCCATGTTCCGGCATCTCAAGAACACCTACTCAGGGCTGCAGCTCATTATCGTTATCCTGCCTGGGAAGACACCAGTGTATGGTAAAGATACCGTATTAAGATTGCATTTTTCCTCAGGTACTTTCTATTCCTTTCAGGGACTTTCCTGGCAATCCAGTGGTTAAAACTTCAAGCTCCCAAGGCAGGGGACATGGGTCTGATCCCTAGTCAGAGATCTAAGATCCTGCTTGCCAAAAAAAAAAAAGTTCCTTTTAAAATTATACTAACACATATCCTAAAACTTTCAAACATAAAAATACATTTTATAACTATAGTCTTTAAAACCATGTATTGTTACTATAAAAAGAGAAATCATGAGAGCAAACTAAATAGTCCAAGACTCTATGAAAAGAATTTCAGTGAAGGAGGCATTACAAAACAATGATTAAGAGAATTGTTTATTAAAAGTGTCATTGAAATAACTTGAGTATCAGTATAATGTATGTTAAAAGCACAGGCTCTAGAGTCAGACTCTGCTGCTTAATACCCAGGTATTGCCAGGTATGCTACTTGTGTGATACTACCTGAATTACTTAACTACACAAAGCCTGGGTTTCCTCATCTGTGAAATTGGGGTACTACAAATATTTAAGTTGTAAGTGTTAGTCACTCAGTCGTGCCCGACTCTTTGCAACCCCATGGACTGCAGCTCACCAGGCTCCTCTGTCTATGAGATTTCCAGGTAATGATACTGGAGTGGGTTGCCATTTCCTTCTCTAGGGGATCTTCCCAACCCAGGGATTGAACCCAGGTCTCCTGCACTGCAGGCAGATTCTTTACCGAGTGAGCTACAAGGGAAGGTAATTGTAAAGTTTAAATAAATTTACATATGTAAACAGGGCTTCCCTGGTGGCTAAAATAGAATTAAAAATCTACCTGTAGTGCAAGAGACCCAGGTTCCATCCCTGGGTCAGGAAGATACCCTGGAGAAGTGAATGGCTACCCAGTCTAGTATTTTTGCCTGGAGAATTTCATGGACAGAAGAGCCTGGTGGGCTACAGTCCATGGGATCACAAACACTTTTATGTAAACAGGTTTATGACAGCACCTGTGATATAGTGAATGCTCAGTAAATGTTAGCTATTATGAGTGTAAACAAGCTAAAGTTTATGAGCGTAATAAGTTAAAAATAAATCATTTAAACATGGAAAAACACAAAGAAAATATAATTTTCAAATTACTGAATGGACTATAATCATTTAAGCTTAGGATAATAGAATTGACATAAGAAAATTTATTTGCATAAAAATTAAATTTTCTATCACAAATGTATAACTAAAATTAAAAGGAAACCATAGAACATCAAAAATATTTGCAGCAAATTGAAACAACAAAAGGCTATAGTTTATTATTAAAGTATTCATATGGATCTGTTATTGTAGTCAAAGGAAAAAATTTTTATGTTCTCCTAGATTAATAAATGAAGAAAATCAAAATTTCTCAAGAAAAAACAAGTAAATATTTGAGAATATGTTGGTTTACACCAATAAAGAAATAAAGAAAAGTACAAATTGATAAAAGGACATTTTTATGCTACTAAATTAGCAAATATATTTAAATACTGTAATACCTAGTGATTGTGAGTATGCAGTGAATCTAGTATTTAACATATTGCTGATAACAGTACAAATTGATAATATCCTTTCATCGAAAGTATAAAAATGTGTTTTCAGTCACAACTTAAGTATTTCTTATTCCAAAAATATGTTCAAAGGAAAGAATTCATAATATAAAAAAACTCTGTGCACAAAATTTTCATAATGATATCTGTGACATTAAACAACTACTAAGAACTGGTTTTAAATAGTAAGTTTCTGGTGGTGAGATAATATGTAGTGATTAAAAATGATGGTTATAAAAGTCAAAAGATATTTTTTACGTTGTGATAAAATACAGAAAGTATTACCTTGTTTTGTGTGCCCGGATATGTTCCAGTGTCTGCTAGTTTATAGTCTACGGGAACTTGAATAGAATTTATACCCTACTGTTGTGTGAAAATTGTATAAATCTTCATTGTGTTCAATTGGATCATGGTGCTTTTCAGGTCTACTGTATCCTTTTACTTTTCTGTATATTCATTCTGTTAAATTTTGAAAGTTTGATATTGAAACTCCAACTAAAAATCTTTTTTTTTTTTGCTTTCTTAAATGTTTAATAGGAAGAACTTTTAGTTGACAAATTTTATATTGACATTCTCAAATCAGGAGAATATTTATTTATTTTTAATATAAATTTATTTATTTTAATTGGAGGCTAATTACTTTATAATATTGTATTGGTTTTGCCATACATCAATATGAATTTTCCTACTTAGAAAAACAATTGTAATATATAGTGGAACTATATGTGTAGCTTTGATCTGTATTTCCCAACTCTCCTGTAAATGTGCTATCATGGTTTCATAATTTAAAAAATAAAAGAAAAAGAAAAAAATACAGAAGGTGTTAAAGAATTTGTAAATCAAGGAAAGAACAAATAACTGAAAAAGACAAAGGACACAAAAGAAGTACAAATGGTCAGTTATCTATGAAAAGATGCTGGGCCTCATTAGACATTAAAGAAATGTGAATTCGAATAAATTATTTTTCACCAACAATGATAGCAACTTTTGACAAAGATGTGAGTAAGTATACACTGTCGTACACTGTTGCTGGGAGAGAAAGTTGATATTGTCATAGCCTCCACACTGATCTTCTTGCCTGCATTCTCTTTAGTTCACTTTCAGTGCACTTTCTACACTGCTTCACTCAGTGGATTCAGTGAGTGATTTTTCTAACTAATAGGTTCTACTTTTTAGAACAGTTTTAGATTTACAGAAAAATTCAGCAGATAATATAGAAAGTGCTTATATACCTTCTTTCCCCTGTACACAGCTTTCCCTATTTTTAACATCTTAGAGTGGTACATTTAATGAACCAGTATTGATAAATTATTATTACATATTATCTGCAGTTTACATTAAAGTTTACTCTTTGTACAGGTCTGTGAGTTTTGACAAATGCATAATGTCATTATCTACTATGACAGTATCAAAGAATAATTTCACTATTCTAAAAATCTCCTGTGCTCTGCTTACTCATCTCTCCCTCAGTCTCCTCAATCCCCTGGCAATCACTGGTCTTTTTAAGTCTCTATAGTTTTGCCTTTTCTAAAATGTTGTATAGTTGGAATTACACGGTATGTAACCTTTTCTGAACTGGCTTCTTTCAGTTAGCAATATTTAAGATTCTATCTTGTCTTTTTGTGGCTTATAAGTCATTTCTTTTTAATGTTGAATATTACATTGTGTGAGTACTACAGTTTGTTCTACATTTACTTACTGGAGGATATCTTGATTTCTTAACAGTCTTTGGCAATTATGAATAATGCTGCTACAAACATTCACATGAGGTTTTTGTGTGGACAGAAGTTTCTAACTCAATTTAGTAAATAAGCAGGAGCACAATTGCTTTATCAAATGATAAGACTGCCAAGAACAGAAACGGTAAAGACCTAACAGAGGCAAAAGAGGTGGCAAGAATACACAGAAGACCTATATAAAAAAGGTCTTACTGACCGGGATAACCACAATGCTGTGGTCACTCACCTAGAACCAGACATCCTGGAGTGTGAAGTCAAGCGGGCCTTAGGAAGCATTACTACCAACAAAGCTAGTTGAGCTATTTAAAATCCTAAAAAATGATGCTGTTAAAGTACTGCACCCAGTATGTCAGCAAATTTGGAAAACCCAGCAGTGGCAACAGGACTGGAAAAGGTCAATTTTCATCCCAGTCCCAAAGAAGGACAGTGTTAAAGAATGTTCACACTACCAGACAGTTGTACTCACTTCCCATGCTAGTAAGGTTATGCTTAAAACCCTTCAAGCTAAACTTCAGCAGTACTCGAATCAAGAACTTCCAGATATACAAGCTGAGTTTAGAAAAGGCAGAGGAACCAGAAATCAAATTGCCAACATTCACTGGATCATAGAGAAAGCAAGGGAATTCTGGAAAAACATCTACTTCTGCTTCACTGACTATGCCAAAGCCTTTGACTGTGTGGATCACAACAACCTGTGGAAAATTCTTAGAGAGATGGAAATACCAGACCATCTTACCTCTTGAGAAACCTGTATTCGAGTCAAGAAACAGCAATTAGAACCTTACATGTAACAACTGACTGACTGACTGGTTCAAAACTTGAAAAGGAGTACAACAAGGCTATATATTGTCACCCTGTTTATTTAACTTATATACAGAGTACATCATGAAAAATGCTGGGCTGGATGAGTTACAAGCTGTAATCAAGATTGCCACGAGAAATACCAACAACCTCAGATATGCAGATGTTACCCTCTAATGGCAGAAAGCAAAGAGGAACTAAATTACCTCTTGAAGAGAAAGAAGAGAGTGAAAAATCTGGCTTAAAACTCAACATTCAGAAAACTAAGATCATGGCATCCAGTCCCATCACTTCATGGCAAATAGATGGGGAAAAGTGGAAGCAGTGACAGATTTTCTCTTCTTGGGCCCCAAAATCACTGCAGATGGCAACTGCAGCCATGAAATTAGAAGACACTTGGAAGGAAAGCTATGACAAACCTAGACAGCTTATTAATAAAAGCAGAGCCATCATTGCCAATAAAGGTCCATGTAGTCAAAGCTGTGGTTTTTCCAGTAGTCACGTACAGATGTGAAAGTTGGACCATAAAGAAGGCTGAGTGCTGAAGAATTGATGCTTTTGAATTGTGATGCTGGAGAAGAGTCTTTGAGAGTCCCTTGGACAGCACAGAGATCAAACCAGTTAATCCTAAAGGAAATCAACCCTGAATATTCATTGGAAGGACTGATGCTGAAGCTGAAACTCCAATACTTCGGCTACCTGATACAACAGCCAAATCATTGGGAAAGACCCTGATGTTAAGAAAGATTGAAGGCAAAAAGAAGAGGGTGGCAGAAGTTGGATAGCATCACTGACTCAATAGACATGAACTTGGGCAAACTTCAGTAGGTAGTGAGGGACAGGGAGGCCTGGTGTTACTGCAGTCCATAGGCTTGCAAAGGGTCAGACACGACTTAGTGACTGAACAACAATAAGACTGTCAAATTGTCTTCCAAAGTGATGTACCATTTTATTTTCCCATCAGCAGTTAATGAGAGTGCCTATTCATTCAACATTCAGTATCTGACAGTTTTTTGGATTTTAGCAATTCTAATAGGTATGTAGTAGTATCTTGTCATTTTACTTTGAAGTTTGTTAATAATATATACTTGAACACGTTCAGTTGTGCTCATTTCACATGCTAGCAAGGTAATGCTCAAAATCTTTCCAGCAAGGCTTCAACAGTATGTGAACTGAGAACTTCCTGATGTACAAGATGGATTTAGAAAAGGCGGAGGAGCCAGAGATCAAATTGCCAACATCCGTTGGATCGTAGAAAAAGCAGGGGAATTCCAGAAAAACAGCTACTCCTGCTTCATTGACTACCCAAAAGCCTTTGACTATGTGGATCACAGCAAACTGTGGAAAATTCTTCAAGAGATGGGAATACCAGATCACCTTACCTGTCTCCTGAGAAACCTGTATGCAGGACAAGGAGAAACAGAACTGGACATGGAACAACGGACTGTTTCCCGATTGGGAAGGGAGTATGTCCAGGCTGTATACTGTCACCCTGCTTATTTAACTTATATGCAGAGTACATCATGTAGAATGCCGGGCTGGATGACTCACAAGATGGAATCAAGATTGCTGGGAGAAATATCAACAACCTCAGACACGACTTAGCAACTGAACAACGACAATAACACATATTATTGAGCACCAGGACTTCCTGGCAGACCATTGGTTAACATTCTGCACTTCTGCAGGGGGCATGAGTTCAGTCTCTGGTCAGGGAACTAAGATACTACACATGTGTGGCATGGCCAAAATACGTGTGTGTGTGTGTGTGTGTGTATATATATATATATATATATATAGAGAGAGAGAGAGAGAGCACCTTTTCATGTGCTTCTTTGCCATCTGTATATCTTTGATGAAATGTCTATTCCAGTCTTCTACTCATTTTTTAATTGATATGTTTGTTCTCTTATTGTTTTGGTTTTAAGAGTTCTTTGTATGTTTGGATACAAGTTCTTTATCAGATACCTACTTGGCAAATATTTTCTCCCAGGCTCTGGCTTGTCTTCTCTTAAGCGTGTCTTTCATAAAGCACAAGTTTAAAATTTTAATGAAGTCCAAATTTAAATAATGTCATCAGTATATTCTTTCACATATCATTTTTGGTGCTATATTCTAAGTTTTACTTTGTATAATCTTTTAGCAGTTTTATAGTTTTCTTTTTTACATATAGATACATACATACATTTTCTTTTTTACATAAAGTTTTATAGTTTTCTTTTTTATAATCTATTTTTACTTAATTTTTATGAAAGGTATAAGGTCATATCTAGATTTTTTTTTTTCTTTTTGCACGTGGATTCCAGTGGTTTTCAGCACCATTTGTTGGAAAGATTATCTTTCTCCATTAAATTGTCTTTGCTGCTTTGTCAAAGATTGACTGTATTTGTGTGAGTCTGTTTCTGGGCTCTGTTTTGTTAAGCCTTGAAGTCAGGTAATGTCAGTTCTCTGACTGTATTCTTCTTCCCTGTTGTATTAGCTAATAAGTCTTTTGCCTCTCTATACACTTTAGAATCAGTTTGTCAGTAATCACGAAGTAACTTGCTGAGACTTACTGGGATTACATTGAGTCTGTAGATCAAACTGGGAAGAATTGACATCTTAGAATTGATATCTTCTAAAAAAAGAATTGATATCTTCTATTTTTTAACAAGAAATATCTCTGTTCAAAGCTTCTTTGATTTCTTTTATCAGAGTTTTATAGTTTTCCTCATTTAGATTTATATTGAAGTATATATTTTTTGTTTTGTTGCTAGTATAAATGGTTATTGCACTTTAAATTTTAAATTTTAGTTTTTCATTTTTAGTACTTAGGAAAGCAGTTGATTTTTTGTATATTCACTTTGTATCCTATAACCTTGCTAAGTCACTTACTTGTTCCAAGAAGCTTTTGTCAATTTGGGGGGTTTTCTGCATAGACAGTCATGTTCTCTATGAACAAAGGCAGTTTTATTTTTTCCTTCCCAGTCTGTGTACTTTTATATCCTTTTCCTTGCATTAGCTTGGACTTCCAGTATGATGTTGAATAGCAGTGGTGAGATGAGACATCCTTACATTGTTCCTGACTTTAGGGGGGAAACATCTAGTTTCTCAGCAATAAACATGAAAGCTGTAAACCTTCTAGTTGTTTTTTTATGAAGTTAAGGACGTTCCCCTCTAACCCTAGTTTGCTGAGAGTTTGTATTATGAATGGATGATGGATTTTTTTCTACATGTTTTGATATGATCATGTGATTTTTCAATTTTTTCTCTTAATATGATCAGTCTGTTTGTTCAGTCATTCAGTTGTGTCCGACTCTTTGGGACCCCATGGATTGCAGCATGCCAGACTCCCCTATCCTTCACCATCTCCTGGAGCTTGCTCAAACTCATGTCCATTGAGTTGGTGATGCCATCCAAACATCTTGTCCTCTGTCGACTTCTTCTCCTGCCTTCAATCTTTTCCTAGCATCAGGGTCTTTTCCAATGAGTTGGCCCTTCGAATCAGGTGGCCAAAGTATTGGAGCTTCAGCGTCATTCCTTCCAATGAATAGTCAGGGTTGATTTCCTTTAGGATTGACTGGTTGCATATAAATGGGATCAGTTACTTTAATTGATTTTCAAATATTGAACCTGGCTGACCATAGGTTTAACCTGTGTGTGTTGGGATGACTCACAAATCCTGCTATCTGCTTAGTTTTTTTCTGGTACATTCCATGTAACACTCCATGTAAAAGAGATCACAAACTGGATCTCTGCCTACTAGAGCAGACATTTCTGCTACTCTTTAGCCATAACCATGAGGACACCCCACTTTTCCATGACAGTAGGGTAATACCCCTGATACCATCCACGTACAATGTGGAAAACCTTGGTTTCATCCCTGAGTTGGAAAGATCACCTGAAGGAGGGCATGGCAATCCACTCCAGTATTCTTGCCTGGGAAACCCCATGGACAGAGGAGCCTGGCGGGCTATAGTCCATGGGGTCACAAAGAGTTGGACACGACTGAAATGACTGACCACGCAGGCAACATGTAGTTTGTGTCTTAGTTTTTTTTTTTTTTTTTTTACTCTTCTCCCTTTTTTCTCCCTTTTATGGTTTTAAACGAGCATTTTCTATTATTCTATTTTCTCTCTTCTATGAATTATCCTTTTTTGAAAAATGTTAGTGGTTTCCCTAAAGTTTGCAGTATACATTTACTAGTAATCTAAGTTTGCTTTCAATAATTCCGTACTACTTCACAGATAGTGTAGATACCTTATAATAGAGTATCAATATTCCCAGTTTCTCCCTCCTGTCCCTTCCAGTATTGCTGTCATTCATTTCCATATAATACATTGTTGCTATTATTATTTTGAACCGCTATCTATTAGTTCAGTTAGGAATAAGAATATAAAAGATTTTATTTTTTATTTATTCCTTCTCTGACCTTTTTTTGTATGTATAGGTCTGGACTTCCAACCTATATAATTTTCCTTCTCTCTAGAAAACATACTTTTATCATTTCTTTCAAGGCAGGTCTACTGTCAATAGATTCCCTTAGTTCTTATTTGTCATATTTCCTCTTTATAAAAAAAAATTTATTTATTTTCAACCGTGCTGGGTCTTCGTTGCTAGGTGGGCTCTTCTCTAGTTATGGCAAGAGGGAGCTACTCTCTACTTGGCGTGCGGTCTTCTTACTGCAGAGGCTTCTCTTGTTGCAGGGCATGGGCTCTAGAGCGCAGGCTCAGTAGTTGGGGCTCACAGGCTTGCTTGCTCCGCAGAACGTAGGATCCTTCCAGACCAGGGATCAAACCCACGTCTCCTGCACTGGCAGGCAGATTCCTTACCGCTCAGCCACCAGGAAAGCCCCTTTCACTTTTTAAAAAAATGTATTTTCTTATGTTTACTTATAAATCAGTTTATCCACTCACATAGTTTCAACTGTTAAATTGTTCTGGAATTCTTATCTTTCAAATTCTTATCTTTCAGCACCATCATAGCCTTCATCCTATTTGTTTTTCTCATAGAAAAACTCATCGATTTGCCACTTTAAGTTTAATATTTGTTTCTTGAGTGCTGATGCCTGTATTTCAGGCTCCACTGTAGCCCTCCCTCTTTAGCCAGAACCCTGGAATCTCTACATTTATCTCATGTTGGTATAAGTGATGCCTTCTATCAATTAGTTGCTTGGTGTCAGTTTTGTTTCTGGCCCTGCCATGCAGCATGTGGGCACTTAGTTCCCCTACCAGGGATGGAACTGGTGCCCCCTGCACTGGAGTCATTGGACCACCAAGAAAGGCCCTGGTGTCAAATTTTGATTGTAGTGTTCATTCTTTCTGATATACTGTTTTCATAGGATGTTCTGGAATTAACTATTTTTTAACAAGTTTTGGTGTGTATGCATGGTAAAATATACATAACATAAAATTTACCATTTTAACCGTCTTAGAGTACACGGTTCAGTGGCGTAAAGTATATTCACAGCACTGTGCAACTATCACTGCTATTCATTTCCAGAATTTTTTCATCATCTCAGACAGAATTCTGTACCCATTAAACAATAACTCCCCATTCCCCTACCCACCAGCCCCTGGTAGCTTCTATTCTACTTTCTGTCTCTATGAATTTACCTATTCTAGTAACTTGTGTAAATGGAGTCGTACAATACTTATCTCTTTGTTCTTGGCTTATTTCACTTAGGGTAATGTCCTGGAGGTTTATCTATGTTGTAGTATGTATAAGAATTTTATTCCCCTTTTTTTGTGGTAAAATAAATATAAAACATAAAATTTACCATTTTAACAAGCATACAGTTCAGTGACATCAAGTACATTCATGTTGTACAGCCATCACCACCATCCATCTCCAATCATCCCTAATTGAAACTCAGCACTAACTCCCCATCTCTCCTTCCCAACTCCTAGAAACCTGTATTCTACTTTGATTGTATGAATTTGACTATTCTAGTTACCGCATATAAATGGATCATAATAGTATTTGTCCTTTGTAACTGTTTATTTCATTTAGTATAATGTTCCTCAGGTTAATCTGTGCTAGAGTATGTATCAGAATTTTCTTCCTTTTTAAAGCTAAATAATATTCCCTTGCATGTGTATCCACACTTTGTTTATCTATTCATGTATCAGTGAGCTCTTGGATTACTTCCACCATAACGCTGCTTTGAACATGAGCATACAGCTCTCTGTTCCAGTCCTTCCTTTCCCTTCTTTTGGATCTATTCCCAGAAGTGAAATTGTTGGATTATATGGTAATTCAGTTTTAGTTTCTTGAGCAATTGCCTTGCTGTTTTCCACGGAATCTGCACCATTTTACGTTCCTATCAGCAATGGGCAAGGTTTCAGTTTCTCCACATTCCTGCCAGTACTTGTCATTTATTTTAGCCATCCTATTGGGTATGGGGTAGTATCTCATTATGGTTTTGATTTGCATTCTTTAATGATTAGTGATGTGGAATATCTTTTCCTGTGTTTGTTGACCAACTGTAGATCTTCTTTGGAGAAATGTCTATTCAAATCCTTTGCTCATTTTTATTTGGATTGCTTGGGTTTTCTTCTTGAGATATAGGAGTTAGTGTGTGTGGTTTTCTGTGTGTGTGTTTTGTTTTGTTTGTTCTTGGCCACGCTGCGCAGCTTGTGGAATCTTAGTTCCCCGACCCAACCAGGAACTGAACCCTGGTCCTTGGCAGTGAGAGCTTGGGAGTCCTAGCCACTGGGCTGCCATAGAATTCCCAGGAGTTAGTGTTTAATTGTTCCTGCAGTTAATGGCTTCATCAGTTTCTGCTTCTAATAAGCTGATCTTGACTGTGATTCATTGTATTCACCTGTTTTGGGGTGGCAGTTCTCTTTGTTACCTCATTTCTCTGATGGATTTAAGACAAAGACAAATCATTGATTTTCAGTTTTGTTCAGCTTTTTCTGTTGTTGTGAGGATGGAAGTGATGACTTCTAATCTTTTATGTGTTAGTGCTATAGCCAGTGTCCAGAGTACTATTTTTAAAGTACAGATCTGATTTTACCACCTTCCCAATCACCCCCACTTCAGTAGTTTTTCATTATGCAATTGATAAAATTGACACTTAAGATTATCTTCCAAGGGTTTGCATGTTCTAATCCATGACTTCTTACCTCTTCAGAATTCATCTTCTTGCTTTATGCTTTTTTCCCCACAGGATCTCTTTGATTACCCTCTTCCTTCTACCTATATTGCTTCTCATAACTCTCTTCCACCCTTCACCAAGTAAACACACATTCTTTTTTAGTTCTGACATCCCTT
Source organism: Bos grunniens (assembly GCF_055505025.1). Lineage (NCBI taxonomy): Eukaryota > Metazoa > Chordata > Mammalia > Artiodactyla > Bovidae > Bos > Bos grunniens. The sequence continues at coordinate 11,627,599 of NC_141167.1, forward strand.
CCTTGGGGGAAGCTTTTCCTGACCTCCCTGACAAGGTCAGATTCTCTTAACATTTATTGTCTTCAAGGCAATGGCAACCCACTCCAGTACTCTTGCCTGGAAAATCCCATGGGCGGAGGAGCCTGGTAGGCTGCAGTCCATGGGGTTGCTAAGAGTCGGACGTGACTGAGTGACTTCACTTTCACTTTTCACTTTTCATGCATTGGAGAAGGAAATGGCAACCCACTCCAGTGTTCTTGCCTGGAGAATCCCAGGGACGGGGGAGCCTGGTGGGCTGCCGTCTCTGGGGTTGCACAGAGTCGGACACGACTGAAGCAACTTAGCAGCAGCAGGAGGAGCAGCAGCACCTTGTTACCACTCCTTTATGTTGTTTCACAGTTGTGATGTTAAATTTAAAATTATTTAACTAATGCCTATTTCTCTGACTAGACTATAAATTCTATGAGGGCAAAAACAGTGTCTGTCTTGACTTAGCATTGTATCCCCAGAGCTTCACACAGTGCTAGCATGTATCAGATGACTCGATAAATATTTGTTAAATGAATTAATAAATCTTTCTGGAGGGTGATTTTTCAGTATCTATAAAAATTCTACCTATAGAAATTTATCCTGAAGCTATAGTTACACAACCAAACAAAAGTAAATATACAAAGATGTTATTCATAATGTTCTTTGAAATAATAGAAATCTATTTGATATATTATTGATGAAATAATAGAAACCTATATTCAGTTCAAAAATATGTCATTGTGTGAATACTTAGATAAGAAAAGGAAACAGGATAAAGAAAGGGACAGGATAAAAGCCTGTATACTGTAATACCTCTATATTTCTTTTTTTTTTTTAATATTTCTAAATTAAACTTTGGAAAATAGGATTGAAAGCTATAAGTATACTGTGATTATAACTGCATTAAAATAATACAGATTAAAATATTACTGGAAGAAAGTACAATTAAATACTAATAAGGGTTTATGTATTGATATTTTTCTCTGGTTTTTCAGTTGCAGTTATAGTATTTTCATGAAGACAAAAATATACTTTCTTATATATGAAGAAAACAACTGGAAACATTATCACTAAATGCTTAAGCTGATCTTCAAGGCAGTATACTTTATATTTTAGGATAATTTTTCATATTTTATAATTGTCTATTTTAGAACAGAGTTTTCAGAAATCCTGGAAACAGTTAATTCAAAAGATCCAGTTTATTTTAATTGGCTAGACATCAGTTTAAAACATTTAAGATAGAAATTATATTACTAACTGCACTCTTGAATGACCTCAAGACACTACACATTTATATAATCAAATAAGGCAGTATAGGGAATTCCCTGGCAGTCCAGTAATTAGGATCAGTTGGCTCTCATTACTAAAGGCCCAGGTTCAGTCCCTGGTTGGGGAACTAAAATTCCACAACCCACGCTGCATTGCCCAAAAAAAGACAGTATACTATAAATTTTAATAACATTGTTTTAGTATTGGTATAATTTGGGGTATCCTGTAATACAGTGATATATTTCACAGGGGAAAACATACAAAGCAGCTTAATGGTCAGTAAAATTTGACCTTTTTTAACTAGAGATGTTTGTATTTGTTTCCTAGCGGAGGTGAAACGTGTCGGAGATACACTTTTGGGTATGGCTACACAATGTGTTCAAGTCAAGAATGTAATAAAAACATCCCCTCAAACTCTCTCAAACCTGTGCCTGAAGATAAATGTTAAACTTGGAGGGATCAATAATATTCTTGTACCTCATCAAAGGTAAGATAAGCTAATCACCTAATAAGATATTCATTTTTTTTCCATTAGTTTTCATACCTTAATTTTTCTATGTTTTGCCATACCTAGGAGAAGGCAATGGCACCCCACTCCAGTACTCTTGCCTGGAAAATCCCATGGGCGGAGCAGCCTGGTAGGCTGCAGTCCATGGGGTTGCTAAGAGTCGGACATGACTGAGCGACTTCACTTTGACTTTTCCCTTTCATGCATTGGAGGAGGAAATGGCAACCCAGTCCAGTGCTCTTGCCTGGAGAATCCCAGGGACGGGGGAGCCTGGTGGGCTGCTGTCTATGGGGTTGCACAGAGTCGGACATTACTGAAGCGACTTAGCGGCAGCAGCAGCCATACCTAAGACCTATGTAAGAGACAACTTTGGTGATTCCTGCCATAGGCGATAAGTAGAAATTTTGGCAAAAAGTAAAGAGTTTTGATTGGCAAAATTTAAGAGACTGCTTTATGAAAAATCCCATTTTCATTTAATGTACAAAGTTCCTCAGCTCTCACTAGAAAGTATTGAGAACTTTATTTTTTCAGATGCATCCAGCTTGTAAAATTTTTTCATTGTTTGGTAGTCACCTTCTTGTTTTTTCTTTTGGCTGCGCTGGGTCTTTGTTACTTTTAGGCAGGCTTTCTCTAGTTGCAGCGAATGGGGGCTACTCTGTTGTGGTGCTTGGGCTTCTTATTGTGGTGGCCTCTCTTGCTGCAGAGCACAGGCTGTGTGTGCACGGGCTTCAGTGGTTGCAGCACGTGGGCTCCGTAGTTGCAGCTCCTGGGCTCTAGAGCAAAGGCTCAGTAGTTGTTGCACACGGGCTTAGTTCTCTGCGACGTGTGGAGTTTTCAAACCCATGTCCCCTGCATTGGCAGGTGGATTCTTATCCACTGCACCACCAGGTAAGTCCAGTAGTCATCTTCAAGCTGGTGTCTTGAGGCCACTCACCTAGAAAGTGAGGGAAGCCTTTCTTCCTCCTTTAGGGACTTAGGGTGGGGTTAGGGGAGAAGGGAAGTGAAGTGAAAGTCACCCAGTCATGTACGACTCTTTGCGACCCCATGGACTATACAGTCCATGGAATTCTCCAGGCCAGAGTACTGGAGTGGGTAGCCGTTCCCTTCTCCAGGGGATCTTCCCAACTCAGGGATCCTCCCGCATTGTGATTGGATTCTTTACCAGCTGAGCCACCAGGGAATCCCAGGGATTAGAGGAGAAAGTGAAAGTGAAGTCGCTCAGTCATGTCCGACTCTTTGCGACCCCATGGACACCAGGTTCCTCTGTCCATGGGATTTTCTAGGCAAGAGTACTGGAGTGGGTTACCATTTCCTTGTCCAGGGAACTTCCTGACCCAGGGATCAGACCCAGGTCTCCGACCCAGGTCTCCCACGTTGTAGACAGACGCTTTACCGTCTGAGCCACCAGAGGGGGCATGTCAATTAAGTAAATCAGTTAAATAAGTCATATCAATTGCTGGGGTCAATTGGACAACAGATGTTACTGTTACATTGCCATCATGTCTAAGAGCTCTTAGGACCTATGAGACATGATGACCTAGAAATAGGGTGCTGGGGAAGAGGCATAATGTTATTTGGAGAATTAAACAATAGGTTTCCTTTTAATAGTTGAAGCAACTAGGGCTCTAAAATCTTAAATGTCTTGTTGACACAAAAGCTCTTTTTTTTCCCTGTTTTTCCATACTGCCTCTATTTCCCATCCCTATTAAATATAAATGAGATTCATAAATGAGATGAATATAGAATTTTATCAAGCCCAAGAACTAAGAGAAATAGTCATTTGACTTTCAAGAATACAATTTTAAAATAAAATGAACCACTAGCTACTTTATGACTATTAAATATATGTTACTCAAATTTTACACTTTTGTTCGGGGAGTAGTAGACTCCCTTAATCCCTTCCAATGTGGTTTAATGATTCTTTATCTCCTTTCAAGATTACACTGGCTTAAAATGTAAGTAGATTAAAGAAAGGTTGATATAAATTGATGGGTTAATATGAGGAAATTTTATCATTTTATGCCTATTATGAAGAATGCTAGCCGCAGCTGCCCTTTACAACCATCAGCACAGCTGCTTAAGGCAGAAGCTGTCTGAAAAGGATCTTCTCTGTGCTATACCAACAACTTGCAATTGTGCTGCCCTAGTGTGAGACAGATAAAAGCATAATGAAAAAATTTATCTAACTCTTGTTAAAAATGTGTTTAAGACCTTCTGTGTTCCAGCAACCAGTGATCTTTTTGGGAGCAGATGTCACTCATCCGCCAGCTGGTGATGGGAAGAAGCCTTCTATTGCTGCTGTGAGTATCAGGCAGGTTTATCTTATCTCAAATTTACATGAAGATCAACATTTTGGTTTTAACTTTCTGAATTTTAATGACATTTTCTTTGAAATAAGCTTTTGTAAATATATATAAAGTTTTAAAAATACATTTGTGAAGTTTTACAGATTATGTATATTTATGTAGATCTATCCAGAGCCAACTTTCAAATGTTCTTTGGATTTTTTAAAAGAATGATTATTCTCTAGTTCGGAGGCTACAGGTTCCATATATATCGATTAGATCAAGTTTACTAATTGTATTACTCAACTCTTCTGTGTCCTACACAGAAATTTGTCTGTTTGGCCTCTCCATAATTGCATATTTTCAGTTACTTTTTATAATTCAAAGAGTTTATGTATTTCAGTCATGTCATTATTACAGAAAGATGTATCACATACAAGTTTGGTGCATTCCTTTTTTTTCAGTATAAAATATCTTCACCTTTGTCCAGTTTAATACTTTGCACTTGAAATCTTTAATACTGCTTCTCTTAACATCTATCTTAACATTCTATCTCTTGCCTACCTTTATTTATTTCTTAATTTTCATTTTTGGCTGTTGTGGGTCTTCGTTGTTGCAAAGGCTTTTCTCTAGTTGCAGTGAGTGGGGGCTACTCTCTAACTGCAATGCATGGGCTGCAAACACAACAATATTAAGACACAGAAAGAAAAAATTAAGATAGCTACTCTCAGAACCAATACTAACTTCTCCAGTGACCAGATACAAAGCATAAATACAACACAATAAGACTGAGTATAGAGTCAGGACTTTTTATCTAGGGCATTGCAGTAAAAGAGGAAAAATTCTTTTAAAAATTTAGGAAGCGTAACAGATCATGGCATTCGGTCCCATCACTTCATGGGAAATAGATGGGGAAACAGTGTCAGACTTTATTTTTCTGGGCTCCAAAATCACTGCAGATGGTGACTGCAGCCATGAAATTGAAAGACACTTACTCCTTGGAAGGAAAGTTATGACCAACCTAGATAGCATATTCAAAAGCAGAGACATTACTTTGCCAACAAAGGTCCGTCTAGTCAAGGCTATGGTTTTTCCAGTGGTCATGTATGGATGTGAGAGTTGGACAGTGAAGAAAGCTGAGTGCCAAAGAATAGATGCTTTTGAACTGTGGTGTTGGAGAAGACTCTTGAGAGTCCCTTGGACTGCAAGGAGATCCAACCAGTCCATTCTGAAGGAGATCAGCCCTGGGATTTCTTTGGAAGGAATGATGCTGAAGCTGAAACTCCAGTACTTTGGCCACCTCATGCAAAGAGTTGACTCATTGGAAAAGACTCTGATGCTGGGAGGGATTGGGGGCAGGAGGAGAAGGGGACGACAGAGGATGAGATGGCTGGATGGCATCACAGACTCGATGGACATGAATTTGAGTGAACTCCGGGAGTTGGTGATGGACAGGGAGGCCTGGCGTGCTGCGATTCATGGGGTCGCAAAGAGTCAGACACAACTGAGCAACTGAACTGAACTGAACTGAACAGTTCTTAAAGTGAAAGAAAGTGAAAGTCGCTTGGTCATATCTGACTCTTTGCAGCCCCATGGACTACACAGTCCATGGAATTCTCCAGGCCAGAATACTGGAGTGGGTAGCCATTCCCTTCTCCAGGGGATCTTCCCAACCCAGGGATCGAACCCAGGTCTCCCACATTGCCGGTGGATTCTTTACCAGCTGAGCCACCAGGGAAGCCCAAGAATGCTGGAATGGCTAGCCTACCCTTCTTCAGGGGATCTTCCCGACCGAGAATTGAACCAGGGTCTCCTGCATTGCAGGCAGATTCTTTATCAACTGAGCTATCAGGGAAGCCCCCAAAAGAGGATGCCAAAATCTTCTGAGTATGACTTCTGGGGTAGTTTGCTAAACTGTAAGAGAAATCAGGTGTTTGAATGGTGGTGATTTAGTTGTTAAATCGTGTTTGACTCTTGGAGACCCCATGGACTATAGCCTGCCAGGCTTCTCTGTCCATGAAATTTTCTAGGCAAGAATACTAGAATGGGTTGCCATTTCCTTCTCCAGGGGATCGTCCCCATCCAGGGATCAAACCTGGGTCTCCTGCATTGTAGGAGGGTTCTTTACCAACTGAGCTCTCAGGGAAGCACAGGTGTTTGAATGGATCCTCTTTTTTACTTTTATTCTTCCTCTTGTTCTCTTTATATACATCTTTTTGTCTATCTTTACCAGTATTTAGGTTTACCAGCAACATCTGTAAATTAGAATCAAATTGTTAAATGTAAAGTGCAGCCTACTTAGAGGAAAATAGTTTTTGACCCTAGACTGGGTCTTTTATTCTGTTCTTCACTTATTCTGTTCGTCACTGGAATTGTCTGTTTTCATTACTTTCAAAATGAACAGTGATTGTTAAGGTTATAGTAAAATACACATTTAAATGAAATCTAGGTATTTTTTTTTCCAATTTTTTATGGTAAAATTCATACTGATACACTTTTGATTACCTTAATTTCTATTTTTTTTTTTTTACTTCTTCCAACCTAGGTTGTAGGTAGTATGGATGCCCACCCAAGCAGATACTGTGCTACTGTAAGAGTTCAGAGACCCCGACAGGAGATCATCCAGGACCTCGCCTCCATGGTCCGAGAACTTCTCATTCAGTTTTATAAGTCAACTCGGTTCAAGCCTACTCGTATCATCTTCTATCGGGATGGTGTTTCAGAGGGGCAGTTCAGGCAGGTTGGTTGCCCGGGATTCTCCCGTACTATGGTTATATCAGGTACTGTATTTATAATGTGGTGTCTAGTTCTGAAGTTAGAAGCTTTAATTAAGTTGAGAGCTCCTACAGTCAAATTTTGACCCTTCCTTAGATTTTCCCTTTTAAAGTGTTTATTGTGGATGTGTAAACCTTGATCACTAAGACCATGCTCTGGTATTAGTCAGGATAAAATAGAGAAGTATAGTTAGCTATAAAGTAATGAGTTAAACTGAGTGTAAATCAGTATCTTACTTTGAAGTATGTATAGAACTGATTCTATCAAATCTTCCCATTTAATCTTCTCTAGGTATTATATTATGAACTCCTAGCAATTCGAGAAGCCTGCATCAGTTTGGAGAAAGACTATCAACCTGGAATAACCTACATTGTAGTTCAGAAGAGACACCACACTCGACTGTTTTGTGCTGATAGAACTGAAAGGGTAATCTTGCATCTGTTGTAACACTTATTGTCCCAAGCAAAGGTTATATCATATGGTTCATAGAGCACTTAACAAAGGCTCTCTGCCAACAGCAGGATTTCTAACATATGGTAGTAGGTTACAACAAAACAGCTTGATTATGAGTATAGAGGCATCAAAACAGGATAATTTTTTTAACCTCCTAGAATTTCTGGGAGCACTCCAGATGTTCAGAATCCCGTTATACTTTTTTGTTGTTGTGAAGAAATTTAGAGTTTTTAAATTATTCTTTTTATTCATATTTTCCTTCAGTGTTCAGAAGAAAAAAGTTACGTCCTAGTTTCAAAATCTCTTGTAAAAATTAATTTTACAAATGAGGGACATCATAGAGTGATTAGTGAAAATTCATGCAAGCTAACTCATTTCCAGTGTTTTGCCTCCATCTTGCGAACCTTAGAGCAGAGAAATCTGAGGATTGCAAGGGTTAGTGTCCTCTTGGGAAGGGGGATCATTAGAAAAGACTGAGAAAGAGAGGAGTGTGTCTTGTCTTTGGTATATATTTTGATACCTGGTCTTTGCTTGCACTTGTTGTATAACTTCGGGCAAATAACTTAAAATCTCTGTGCCTGTTTTTTTTTTCTAAACAAGGTTTGGATAGCATTAATATTTGCATTATTTTAGGTTTTTGAAATAATTTTTTAAAATTAAAACATGTTAATATACTTAGAACGGTGCTTAGCACACGCTGAACACTCGGTGGAAGTTAACTAGTTGTAGGATGGTGGTAATGGTTGTTGTGATAGAGAAAGAGGGCATGATGACAGGCACTGTTCTGGGTCTTCTTTATAAGTTTAACTCATTTAGTCCTCACAAACAACACTATGAGGAACTTTATTATTATTATCCCCAGTTTTCACAGGAGGAAACTCTGCCACATGGAGGTTAAATAACCTCCCAAGGTTACAAAGCTAGTACTGGGCCGAGCTGGGACTCGAATTAGGCAAGCTTATTAGGCAGTCTGGCTCCAGGGTGCTTTTACTACTGTCCTTTGCCACACCTCTCATAGCAGTAATGGTAGTTTTATTCTGGCCTCCGTGTTGTTAAAGTCCTTTGCCCCAAATTACTAGCTACATTTCTATACCTAGGAAACCAAAGCTTTCTTCAGAAGTTGGATTAGGAAAATCTAAGTTAGATTTAATGATTTCTTGCAACTGGTGTTTAATTGTGCCTTTCCTTCATTTATTTGCTTCTCTTTCACCTTTGCTCTCAATACCTCCTAATCATAATAGATGAGAGATCATTATAAATGAGGAAATAGGCACAGCAAGGAAAGCACTGTGTCCTAGATCTCATGACTAGAAACTCGGTGGCGCTGTGATATGATCCCAGGCATTCTGCTGCCCCTGTAAACAGAGTGAAACTGTTTATATGTGTTAATAAGGAGATCTGGGTGTTAAGAATAGGCGTAATTTAGTAAGACTGTGAACTATTTTCTTTGTTTTGTGACTTGGGGAAGGCTAGCTGGCTGCCCTGCAAGGCTGTAACTGAAGCCCGCACCTGGTGGTGGGCCCTCACATGGCAGAAAGAATATCTGAGTCAGTAGGATAGTTTCTGATTTGTTAGCCTTATAAACCTCGACTTATAATTAATGATTTTAAATGTGTTAGGGATAAGGAGCTAGAGGTAAGTATATATATGCATTTTAAATTGTTTTGTTAGGAGCCTGTCATTATCAGGAACTTCTACCTGTTTTGTTCACATCATGTATTACTTAGAGACAATCATGGTGTCTATTTCCTTATAAGATGTTGAACCTGCTAATATGAAATAAAAGAAATAAGGCCTTTGTAATCATTTCCATGTTTGACTGTCCTGGCCTATACTGTATGCTACTGGGCAAGTTATTTTATATTCCTGAGCCATAGTTTGCCCCAAAATGGGAATGCTTAACTTGCAGGATTATCAGAATTAGAAATAATGTATGTAAAATCCTGACATATAAATAGCTACCAAATGGTGACTCTAGCTTACTTATGTTGTTGTCAGCATCCTTTCACTCTAAAAATATAGGATTCTCTGAGAAAAATGCTAATTTTCATAAGAATTACATATTCAGAGAACCTGCCATGCACGGATGTTATAAATTGGAGCACTTAAAGTTACTTCCTAAAACAATTTTTTTAAGTGTTCAACCCATATTGGGATCAACTACCAGCTAAGCATCCATGGAGATGAATAAAACATTGTTGATCAGCTCTCACTTTTAGCAACTTTTAAGAATAGGAACTAGGACTAGAATGAGGTCTGCTCTTAATACCTTCTCAAGTATTATTTCAGGCTGGAAGTAGTGAAGCATGGGATCAGCCTGTGTATTTATATCTTTTTACAAGTGCTTTCAGATACATTCTTTACCTTTGACTTGTTTGTTTAAATTTTGACCAAATGAATCTAGGTCGGAAGAAGTGGCAACATCCCGGCTGGAACAACGGTGGACACAGACATTACCCACCCGTATGAGTTTGATTTTTACCTCTGTAGTCATGCTGGGATACAGGTAAGCCCAGACTTTGGGTGAAGTAATTCAAGAACTTCCATTCTTCTGCATCTCAGAAAAAGGAGAAAGAAATATTCTTTTCCACACTTCAGATTGTTTCCGTCTGAAGTTAGATGAAACTCTCAGTAACTAAATCGTATCCCCTTTTTCACATTGAGAAGGACTTATTTCTATGAAAATACCAGAATATAAGTAGTTTAATGGAAGTCGTCTCCCGAAACTGGGTCTTCAATTTAATGTAACCTGACTGTTCCTTTGATATATTCTTTTTGATAATAATACTTCATAGAAAACTTCTTCATTTATTGGCAGATATTGAGCATGTGAGAGAGTTTAGTTGTAGAATTACAAACTTTAAGTTTCTGTTACATAACTTTTTAAGTCTTTTATTTTCAGAAAATCTTTTTGTCAATTTGTTAGCTATACTTAGTAGCACATAAGCTGTAATTCAGTGCTTCTCAAACTGCTCAGCAAAGGAGAGTGAATCCACATTCCCGTGATGTCTGAGAGACATCTGTAGCCCTAAACTATGTTAGTTTACTTGCTATTGATTAAAATAGAAACTTCAGGAAGGTGCACCTAACTGTATATCTTAAAGCTTTATATGTTCCACATACACTAACCCCGGTTTCACTCTTAGGGCTTTAAAATTACTGTCCCGTTCATTTATATATGTTCTTAAATCTGCTCCTCTTTACAATCAGTGTGGTACATTTTTATGGTGGGTGGTAACAGTCAACAAAACAAAGTTAAAAGTACCTTCTGAGTTAAAATCTGTATCATTTGAGTACATAATGTTTCCCTCCATGTATCTGAACACTACTGCTATAACTTCTTAATAAATATAACAGAGGGGAGAAAAAGATTCTCTGTTCATGTAAATTTTAGAAATGCTGATTAAACAGGTAGGGTTTTTTTGTTTTGTTTTTTTTTTACTTTAGAACTTTTGGATGCTATTCACATGCAAATGGTTATTATAAATTTTCAAGACAGGACTATTTCTCCAATGTATTTAACCAGAAACTTTAGGAACCAGTACTTTGGGGGTACACCAAATTGAAAATTAACTCTAGTCAGCAAATAACCAGGAATATTTCATAGGGACCAAAGACCATTCTTTACATGTCTTCCCAGATTTATTATAATTTCAAACTTCTCTGAAATCAAAAAGAGAAGTCTTGGGACTTCCTTGGCAGTCCAGTGGTTAAGACTCCATGCTTCCACTGCAGTGGGTACAGATCTGATCCCTGGTTGGGGAAGTAAGGCCCCCCATGCTGCAAAGCATGTCCATGAAAAAAAGGAAGTATGTTCCCTCCATACCCACATTGTTGAGAGTTTTCATTATAAATGGGTGTTGAATTTTGTCAAATGCATTTTCTGCTTCTATTGAAATGATCATATGACTTTTATCCTTAATTTTGTTAATGTGGTCAAATCACATTGACTGATTTGCAGATACTGACCCATCCTCACAACCTAGAATAAATCTGGGCTTCCCTGGTGACTCAGACTGTAAGAACCCTGCCCACAGTGTGGGAGACCTAGGTTCAGTCCCTGGGCTGGGGAGATCCCCTGGAGAAGCGAACAGCTACCCACTTCAGTATTCTTGCCTGGAGAATTCCATGGACAGAGGAGCTTGGCAGGCTGCAGTCCACAGGGTAGCAAAGAGTTGAACACAACTGAGTGACTTTCACTTTCAGTCATGGTTTATGATCCTTTTAATGTACTGTTGAATTTGATTTGCTAGTATTTTGTTGAGGATTTTTGTGTCTGTGTTCATCAGGGATATTGACTTGTAATTCTTTTCTTGAGACGTCCTTGTCTGGTTTTGGTAGAAGGGTGATGCCAGCTAACCCTGTAAAATGAGTTTAGAAGAGTTTCCTCCTCTTTTATTTTTTGGAAGTTTGAGGAGGATTGGTGTTAATTCTTCCTTGAATGTTTAGTAAAATTCACCAGGAACACTATCTCGTCCTGGACTTTTATTTGTTGAGAGATTTTTGATTACCCATCATCAAAATCAGTTTGATTCAATCACTAGTAATCAATCTATTCAGATTTTCTATTTTCTGCTCCATCATGATTCTGTTTCTAACCCATCCTCCATATTACTACTGACATTATTGATCCTACATTAACCCCCATTCTTACCACACCTAAAATCTTTACTGTTAAACAAAGCTGTGCAGTGCTTTCCCTGCTGCCTACAGATAAAAGTTCAAATTCCTAAGCATATCATTCAGTCTCATTCCATATGTTCATTTCAACTTCATTTTTTTCTCCATAGGCTCCATATTCTCTTCATCTTAGTCAATTAACTGTTCCCTAAATCTACCATGGAGTTTTATGCCCCCTGTGTTTTGTTAAGGCCATTCACTCTCTCTAGTGTCTGCTCACCCCACCCACCCCCAAAAGGCCAAATATCCCTCATTCCTCTCTTGGTGAAGAACCCTCAGGGCTCACTCTCATAGTTACTTCCTTTGGTATTCTTATACAGGACTAAGTACCAGTAATACTGTAACCACTTATTGGTTGTTCTATAATTGTAGATGCTCTGTTTCCTTTACTCTTCTACTGAATTATGTTTTCCAAGAGAGGACAAACTTTTGGCTTTGCTTTGTTTTTCTTTGCAATTCACAGTCTGTAGCATAGTAACTAATATATAGGCACTCAGTTAAATGTTCTGGGTTTTAAAAAACACATAACATACAATGTACCGTTGTAGCTGTTTTTCAAGTGTATAGTTCTGCGGCGTTAAGTAATTCACAGTATTGTCCAGCCATACCACCTTCTGTCTCGGGAACTTTCTCATCTTTCCAGACACTCTGTTCTCATTAAATACTAACTCCCTGTAGCTCAGCTGGTAAAGAATCCACCTGCAATGTAGGACACCCTGGTTCGATTCCTGAGTCGGGAACATCCACTGGAGAAGGGATAGGCTACCCACTCCAGTATTCTTGGGCTTCCCTGGTGGCTCAGCTGGTATAGAATCCGCCTGCAATGTGGGAGACGTGGCTTCAATCCCTGGGTTGGAAAAATCCCTGAGAACGGAAAGGCTACCCACTCCATAGTGGAATTCTACTGGAGAATTCCATGGACTGTATGGTCCATGGGGTCGCAAAGAGTCAGACAGGACTGAGCGACTTTCACTTTCACTTTTCCCCATTCCCGCCTCCCTCCAACCCATGGCGATCACCATTCTACTTTCTGCCTCCTGTGAATTTCACTATTTCAGTTACCTCATATAAATGAATTCTACAATATTTGTACTTTTGTGACTCGTTTTAGCATAACGTCATGAAAGTTTAAGGCTTCCCAGGTGGCACAGTGGTTAAGAATTCGCCTACCAGTGCAGGAGACACAAGAGATGCTGGTTCAATCCCTGGATCAGGAAGAGTCCCCTGGAGAAGGAAATGGCAACCCATTCCAGTATTCTTGCTTGGAAAATCCCATGGACAGAGGAGTCTGGCGCGTCATTGGGGTCACAAAGAATGGGACAGGACTGAGCATACATACACGCATGTTAAGAACATAAGCTTTAGAAACAGAAAAGTTGACCTTTATCACAAATATAAAGGACCGTGCCTTGGAAACATCAGGTTTCATCCATGTTACAGTATGTGGCAGATTTTTCTTCCTTTTTCAGACTGAATAGTATTCCCTTATATACACACACACACACTCGTACACACACACACTACCCTTTATTATACATTCAGCCATCAGTGGATACTTGAATTGTGTCCACCTCCTGCTATTGAGAATTATGCTGCTTTGAACCCAGGTGTGCAAACATCTGTTTGAGTCCCTGTTTTTACTTCTTTTGGATACATACCCAGAATCAGCTAAATTTTGTGGTTTTTTCCCCCCCACTGGATTATTAAACTAAGATGTATTTTGTTAATGTACAAAGATGTGGTAAATATTTATTTAGAAGTTTAGAAATCAGCAGAATATTCCGTTGCCTCCTTAGGGTACCAGCCGACCTTCACACTATCATGTTTTATGGGATGATAACTGCTTTACTGCAGATGAACTTCAGCTGCTAACTTACCAGCTCTGCCACACTTACGTGCGCTGTACACGCTCTGTTTCTATACCTGCACCAGCGTATTATGCTCACCTGGTGGCGTTTAGAGCCAGATATCATCTCGTGGACAAAGAACATGACAGGTAATACAGACGCATAACAAGCACAGATTCTCACCCAAATCCAAATACACTGTGTGTTAGGATTTTCTTGGGAAATATCTTTTTAAGTATTTATGTGTAAGTGAGCATATATGTGCCTCTCTATTTGCCATAAAGTACTGCCACTGAGAATTAACATTCCACAGGCTATTAAAAGAGTCAGTGAGCCAAATAAAAAGCACTGATAGAACTAATTGTCCAAGGTGAGGGTTCCTATTAAGATGTACAGTCTAGGCTTATTAGTAATAGTGTGATGTAGTGATTTTGTTGCTTTACCATTAGTTCAGGGGAGAGATTATCAGTAATAAAAGTGATATATTCAGACAGAATTGTAGGATGTCTTGGATTTGCTTCTAAATAATCCTGGGGGGGGGTGAGAAAAGTAAAACAGAATTGGCGTTGAGTTCATAATTATTGAAACTAGATGACAGACATGTCAGGGTTCATTACACTGGCCACTTTGTTTTTAATTTTAAAAATTTTTCTACAAATAATATTCTTCAGAATTATTACATCAGAATAGGGTTTGGTTTTGTGCTCATTGCCACTTTTCTTACAGTGCTGAAGGAAGTCACGTTTCAGGACAGAGCAATGGACGAGATCCACAAGCTCTTGCCAAGGCTGTACAGATTCACCAAGATACCTTACGCACAATGTACTTTGCTTAAAAAGTCTAAGAATATTCTCTGAGAGGAAGAACTGGAAGATGAATCGACATACAACTTATGTTTCCAGTGGAGTCAGCTGGGTGAGGATACCTCCAGCCATACAGAAACCAACACTGTGTGGGGGCCAGGGTCTGATTTTATGTTGATACAGGAAGATTGTTTACTTCATCAAGGAACACAGCACCATTATGCAATATGAAACCAGCCAACTGCTTTTTGTGCGGTCTCCTGTAGGAAGTATCGCGGTTGTTTTGTTTTCACTTTCTTGTAGTCTAACCCTTTTAATGCCTTTACCTCAAGTTGCTTGGCAGCACAACTCTTTGCAAAAAAAAAAAAAAGTAAAGAAAAAGTAAATGAAGGTTTTTTTTTTTTTTAAAAACTACACCTATATGAATAATCAAAGTGATTGTTCACAATGATGTGTGCAAAAAAATTAATGTGCATTCATGTATTCTTGTAAAAGTTATCTGTATATTTTACATATATACATGCATACTGCATATGCATATATATCTGGATCTACACTGATAGTAGATATATATGTATCCCTGTATATATTTTATAGTTCATTCCGTCGGGGAACTGTCTTTCCCTTTTATTATTCTCCCACTGCCACTTTCATTTTTCTCTCTACCTCCCTTGCCTTCTTCACCTACATTTTTTTTCCCTGATGCTACCAGTGACATTCAAATATTCATGTATCTGGTTCATTTGAATATGAAGCATGGCAAACTAGATTTTTATTTTGCACACCCTACTCCTATCTCTTGTCTCATACACAATTTTGAGTCCTCAACTCTTGGTATTGCTTTCCTAAGAAACAAAATTATTTTATATATACATATATATATAAAATATGGTTTTGTGAGAGCGAATGTCTGCCCCCTCCAGCCCTCAGCTTACATTGGCCGTTTGTGCAATGTGTACATAAGCAGTAGCACCTAAACCATTCTTTTTCTTTAGTGAATTTGTTCAAGCTGCTATTAAAAAAGAAAACTTGTCAAAAGTTGTAACTCTCTCTATAACTGATGCTACTATTCTAAAGTCTTCTGTTTCTATGTGTTATACATGGAAATTCCTTAAAGCTTTTATAAAGGGTAAATGTTTTACATGATTGGAATCGTGTAGGGTTGAGGTCTCTGAAATTGGGTAGAGAGAAGGGTTGTTGAGGTTTCTTTTAATTTTTTTTTGCTAGTTTACTTGCTGCCTCTCATACCTTAATGTGATTTTCATATATATATTTTTATATATATGTGTTGTATATATAAACATATATGTATGTGTTTTGAAGTATAGCTTCCTTTTCTTTTATATTTATTAGAATAGTGCTTTAATAATTATAGAATCGTATTGGCAACATCTTTTATAGAAATATAATCATGTTTATTTTAAGAACTGACAATTTGTTTTTGCTCTCTTTTAGTGCAATAAGCAGTTTTAAAAAGAAAGCTGTGTCTGTTTTACATCTTTACCACAAATCATGGGAGAAACAGGCACCTCCATAATTTTAAAAGGGCAAAGTAATATAGCCTTAATTTCAGAAGGAAAGTTTTATAATTTTCAAGTTTAAATCATGTCTGATAAAAATCATTATGAAAATGAAGGAAGTTAAATTTCCTAAATGAGTCTTGACCTTGAATATTAAAGTTGAAAAACTTTGATTTAATTAATGACAATGACTAGCTTAAGATATAGAAGACATTTAAATTTTTGAAAAGAGCTCGTGTTTATTGAAGAATCATACTGGTAAGCTGCCAGTTTTCATTTACTAAAATGTGTCAGGAAAATATAAAATGATATTTTTAAAACTTTATTTGCTAATTCATCACTAGTGTAACTTTCCTTTTAAAATTAGGGAGATGGTGACAAAGGAAGTTATCATTTGAAATGAGTTAAATCACTGAAATGTTGAAAAACTTTTTTGCAGAACTTTTGTTTTTATTAACTTCACTTTAAGATAGTAAAAAATACTATAAAGCTGTCAAAACCGAGTTTATCAGTAACCTTGGATTCAAGGGAGCTTTGCACTTTGTAACTCATGAAAATTGCATTTAAATTTTTTTTTTTTTTTTTTTTGCACTGGTTCAGAGTGTAGATATTACAGATTGTTTCCAGTGGGCATTGTTAACCTTTCAGAATTCCATCTGCACATGAAAACAAATGGATTAGCTCTTTAGTTTCTCTCTTACCTGTTATCCATGTAATGCCAATTTACTGTATTTTGAGCCTAAAATCTGAGCCCATGTCCTCCAACAGGTATGAAATCTTTTGTCCCCCTGCCAGAAAATTAAGAAAGTACTGTATTTTGTATGTTTATTATATTGAAGTTGCTGAGATGCAATTTACAACACTGTTTCAAAGCTCTTTACATAAGGTGATGTTTGTGTAGTATATACATTTTTCTCCCAACCGCCTCTCCTCCTCCAAAAAATGTCTATAAAGGTTGTATTTTTTTTTTACATTGAAGTTTCACTGAATATAATCCAGAACATAGACAGGAGAAGGAAATAGTGTATCTTAGATGGTAAAACCTGATGGCGTATGTTTGCTCAGTATGAGTAAAGCATCTTCTTTATCAGTGGGAGTTTCACAGATTCATGTGGGAGACTTTAGGGCCTAGGGAAGAACTGTAGATAATTTCCCCCTGTTTACCTGGTTTACCTAATTTCAGTCACCTAATCTCACATGTGCTAAAGTAAAGCCCACAATTTAAATCTATTTAGAAGGACTTTTACAGAGGAAAAAAAATTTTTTTTAACATAAAGCTTTACCTTTGAAATGAGTTCTTTATAAAGGGTGCTCTTAGAGTTTCAACATTGCTAGTTTAAAGTTGGTTAACTTGAAAGAATATGTATAGTATATTTCTATTTTGCTTACTAACAAATTGGTGTATCAAACTTAATTATAAGAAAATTTGTGCTTAGAATTTTAAGATAAAAGACTAAATGGCACATATTTTTTGAAATTTGTTTTAATTGTTATTGTACTTCTGGTGTAGAATCACTGATCTTTTTTATTTAAAAAAAGGAGGAAAAAAAGATTGTTTTGAGTTTAAATGGTCATGAAACTCAACAGTGACCTTTCTGTTCCTGCCCTTGCTCACTAACTATACATACGGTGAATGCTAAATTTCTCTCTGCTGTTTTCTGTGATATATGAGTGACTTTAAAATGTCAGTCCCAGCAACTGGTATAATAGATTTTCATGTGAAGAAGAATTGGGAGCTTAATGTATATTCTGGATGGCAAATATGTAAAGTGCTGATACATGTTTTATATTACAGTATCAAGTTAATGGCATTGAGGACCATGCATTTATAATACTGTAGCTGCTATATTTATTTAATGAAGTAGAGTCTGACAGTTACTGCACTAAACAGTAAGGAGATGAGCAGGATTCAAGGCTGGTGTTAAACTTTTTTTTTTTTTTTTCCTAAATAAGATTTAAGAACATGAAATATCAAGATAACAAAGGGTGCTGCCAATTTAGGTTCAATTTAATGTCAGGACACTCTTTCTTTGTTTTAGAAATGTGGATTTTTACTTTAAGAGTTTTGAAAAAGGGTACCTCAGCCTCCTTAGTACTGGTTTTTGGCTTATTTTCACAGACATACAGATGCCCTTTATTTTTTTCTTAATATTTACCTTTTAACACATTTCTCAGAAAAAGTATTTGTCTATGAAAATCTTCCTGGTTATAACCTATTAATTTATTTATCTTCCTTGAAGAGGGTCTAGGTGGGATTCTAGTAGGAGTATACTGGGTGTTTTAGAAGGCACTTGATAAAGATTCATCTCTTCCTTCTAGCATGGAGACTCCTAGCCTTCTAAACACCTATACTAGTTTTCCAAACTATAATAGGTTCTCTAATGACCCACCACTGCCTAAAGTTTACTTACATATTCTCTAATGGATTTTAGTATGACAGACCTCATCACAGGCTTAGTCATGACAGACTTAAGCTATGTCTAGGAGAATAAAAGCTGAGTTGCCGTTCCTTAGAAATGATTGGCAGAGGATCTCAATGTTTAAGGAAAAGGTGAACACTCAGAATGCCAGTAATAAATCTGAAGGATCTATTTCTGATGAATTATAGACTAGGAATTAGAGATTCTTATCCAAGAAATTTTGTGGGTATTTGATTCAGAGGCCAATATGAATTTACCATAGGTAGTGATTTTTATGAAATTCATGAAGCTTAGCCACTTGGATACAGCTAGAATATTTTGTAGTCTTGCTATTAAAACTTGATAGTGATGTTTTTCCAAGAGGCTTAACTGACAGGTCTGCGTAAATTTTATTCAGTATCATTTAACCTGGTTTAAATAGTTGTTTTAATTCATCCTCTTAGATGTTTTCCTGTTGAATACTTTTTAAAGACAAGTTGCCACTAACAGTAACTTGCTACTTAAATTATCTTTTGTGAGTTATCCAGTCAAGCTGTAAAAAGACACCATTGGAATGGTATCTTTATTTTGGCTTTTTTAATCCTTTTCATTCTTTTTGAGAATTCATGGATATCCTAAAGCTTCAATAATAATACTTGCGAGACTTTATACCAGGTGAGACCTTTGTGAGTGGTAGTATAACCCTGACTCTAGAGGCTGTCTGTATTTTCCTTTTCTCCTCTCACTTGATCATATAAAGCACTTTGTGCTTCTGCAGGAGTCAAAAAGCAAAGAATAATGTGTAAAATCAGTACATAGATGGGAAAGTGAGAATTTTCTCCAAAAAAATCATTTAAAAAAATTCCTACATATACTAAGAACATTTGTGATCAGTGGCAATACTAGAAATGATACTGTGATTAGTGAAACCTAAGCTGATTCACAGGAAGAAAAATTCAGTCTCTCTCTCTCTCTCTCTCTCTCTCTCTCTATATATATATATAGCCTCAAAGGGAAAAATGTTTTTTACTTTTTCCTGCTTTTAAAAGTGGTACATTTCAGTTTCTAGTTTTCCATGTTGATCAAAATAATTTCTTTTAACTGAGATACAGTGGTCAAAGCTTGTGCTAATATTATCTACTACTAGTTGAATTTTATTTTTCTTTACCCATCAAAGATAGTGCTCTATATTTTTACATTGTTGTAAGAATATTTTGCTCTTGAAGTATGGAAAGTAAAGATTTTAATTTGAATTAAAAATAGAAGGTTAATAAATTTCATATGGAGGGTTGAGATTTACCAATGAGAAGCCCTCTTGAAGTATCAGGTAGCCAACAGAATGACAAAATTAAGATGCTGTTGAATCATCCATCCAGCCATTGGTCTCACTTCCTTTTTGAAATCAATATCTGAGGTAACCAAACTCTAATATTGTATCTATGTTAGGGTATCATTAAAGCAAAGATGTTCTTCAGGGTAGACGCTGAATTAAAATTTTAAATCATTTTTTAAAGCAAGGCGGTTCTTAGAAAGTGCCTTTTCAGAAGATGGTGCTGTAGACTTTTATTTTTCAAGTAGCATGAGGCTAAAAATTTAAAAGATAAATTATTTTAGAACTCCAAGAGTATGACCGTTTCATATAAATAATGTTATTTGTTGTCCTGAATCTGGTCCAAGGGAACCAAATATAGCTTTTATTCAAGTAA
Source organism: Bos grunniens (assembly GCF_055505025.1). NCBI lineage: Eukaryota > Metazoa > Chordata > Mammalia > Artiodactyla > Bovidae > Bos > Bos grunniens. Next base: position 11,647,853 of record NC_141167.1, read on the forward strand.
AGTATCTAAGTAAATGCTCACCAAATGTATTTTGTAGGTTTAAAAACACAGTTTTTAACAGAAGTAACCCTTTCAGTTCTCAGCTGTGTTGAAGGTAATCTATATGGCACATAAAACAGCGAGTTTGCTGAACTTTTTAGCAAGGGTACGAGTACGGTAGTAAACCCCCAAAGTCAATGGTAACTTGCCAGAAATTATGTGATAGGCTACCCTCTCCCCCTCCAGCATATTGACCCTTTTGTAAATATCTATTGGTGGCCTTTTCTAATTACTCTTTACTAAAGAAGACTGCACAGAAAGATAGAGCCAACTCACCAAGGAAATAGGAAAAGTAAAATGGTATGTCTCTATCTTTAGGGAAATCTTTTCTCTTTCAGGCAGCAAGATACATTCTAAACGTCTCCCTCTCTTTCTAGCGTAGATGGAAATGATGACAGTGCATCTGTACGATCGGTTAATTCGAAATTGAACGTGTAAAAATCAGGCTTTGGAGGAGAGAAGTAAAAGGAAGGATAATAGCAGAATTATTCCTACTGGTTGGAAAGTTAGTAATCTATCAGGAAGCAGTTTTCCCTTGAACTAGAAGTAGTAAACAGCAGTAAATGATCACCTAACCAGTTCTTGCTTGTGAACTTGGTGAGCACTCTTCCAGAAAAGAATAAACTTAAAAAACAGACAAAAGAACACCACACCTCAGTAACCTTGTATGCTGCATTATGTAATAATGATAGTGAAATTACATTGATTGTTTGGAGTGTACTGTGTCTGTCTGCAAACACACATGCACAGTAAACGTCTTCATTTTTATAATGTCATAATAGTGATTATGGGTTTATTTTTTTAATATTAATTTTTCTATTGTGATGTTTGTATTTATTGACAATTTGTGCACAACTTTTATATTTTGCTTAGATATTGGTTTTAAGGTATTTTATTTTTATAGATATTTCTAGCTTTTCCTCTTTCTTTGTAATATCAGCTAAGATAAGATGGAATGTTAACATACCAACCAAACTACTAATTCCATAAACTCTAGAGTTTGGATTTTTACCAATAAACCATTAACACTATTTTCTAACTTAGAATATTTAATGTTGTTTATATAGTGGGCATTAAAAAAGACAGTCTTTAGACAGATTTCTAAATGTGGAGGGGAAGTGGAACTTTACTATAGGATTTCCTCCCCTTAAGTATCTGACTAACAGACTGGATTGATTTCACCTGATCTGCGGATTGGTGCCAGCTTGTTACACTTCTTTTTCTAACTTCAGCTACAGTTGGAACTGCTTAAATGGTTACATCATTCAGCATTAGGATTATGATACCATTTTTATAGACCTGGAAAACAGCAAGTGATCCAGAAGTCAGTGATAATTGACTTTGAAATGGGGTGTCCCTCCTCTGCCATAATTATATTATATGGAAGACTTGCTACCCTGAATTTTTTCCTACTGTGCTTTTAAAATTGTTTTAACCCTACCATACTTTTAAAGTTGTTTCACAGAGTTTAAGTGGCTAAACTTAAGATAAAGACTGATTAATACTGTATTTCAGCTAATTAAACATTTAAGTAATAATTATGAATTTAAATTAATTGGAGGACAGTTAAAAGTATTATATAATATTAATTTCAAGTGTAATATAGTCACTTTAGTTTCCTAGTGAATCAGTTTAGTTCAGTCGCTCAGTCGTGTCCAACTCTTGGTGACCCCATGGACGAAGAGATCAAGATTATTTGTATTGACGTTAACTTTTTATAAAAGTACATGAAAAAAGTGAATTCTCTTAAACAGGTAAAACATTTCCATTGTATTTTTACACAGTGAATTTTCTTGGTAAGCCAATTTTTTTCTGTAAGAGATTAAAAGATAAACTTGATCCCACCCTCTGAGCTTTAAATTCTAATTTATCAGGGTTTAATGTATGACATTTTGCCGTACTATATTCTTTCACTGAGAGGGGTAAATGAGAAAGTTTCAAGTAATTATAATCAGAAAAATATTATTTTTATATTGTGTGAAACAGTTTAAAATGAATCAGCGTGTGATTTCATGAAGATGTTAGTTATATCACTTTTCCCCCACATTTTTGCCAGTTTCAGTGGGCTTTTAAATACTCATAATACACTAAGCTACTTCCTTTACCCTGATATCAAGTTGTAATTGAAGGTTGGTATCCGGGAGTTGGTGATGGGCAGGGAGGCCTGGCGTGCTGCAGTTCATGGGGTCGCAAAGAGTCACACACGACAGAGCGACTGAACTGAACTGAACTGATTCTGATTATAGGAATTTGTTGATACTGAAAAACTAAATATGTTTTGAGCAGTCAGATATGTTTTTGTTGCAAGTATACGCCCCCCTCTTAAGGATATTTATTGTGGTCATAATTTTAATAGTTTTATTCATTATGCTTCAACATTGCCCTAGACTGTCAGGCATATAATTCTTGTAGGCCAGTATTTTTAAGGCAGCTCTAAGTAGAAGTCCTCCTTTGTTTTCTTTTTTTCTTCCAAAAGCTCTTAGGAACCTGACATGTAGAGCTTATTTCACTGTTTATGGTTGGCTCCATAAATCAGGGTACCCAGCATCAGTGCTGAATTACCATGCTGAAGTACTGGGTGACGTGCTCAAGCTTACAGTCACCTCTTAGAGCTGTCATGAATAGTCTTATGTGAGTAGGAAACAGATAGGAATATCGATCATTAGAACTTTGCTTTTTTGTGTGATGTTTTATTTCTAAAAATTGACTATATGCAAATCTACAGTGTTATGTTTTAAGTTTAAAAGGCTGTGCCAGAGACTAGAGAGGGAGATCACTCTGGTATTTAGTGCCTAAAACTTTCCAGCTTTATTTACTTCATGGCTTTAGTTGGAAGGACAAACAAAAATCCTTTAATTTGGCCCTTTATTTTTAGAACCAAAGAAGGGAGAACTTTTCTACAAAAAATGTTGCAGGTGTGATAGGAGATCTTTGTGAAGAAATGGACTAGTGGGTTTGTAAGAGTATGTAGTAAGGGGGGAAATGAGGAAAAGGAAAAGGTTTCTTTGCTGGAATCCTTTTGGACAGAAAGCTTAAATTGTTTGATACTTACCTATTTCTCATAGTCACATTGTAAAAGAGGAACTGTTGTGATTTGAACCTAAGAAAGTGTCACTGTAAACTAACTGTATTTTATGTTGTTTGTTGTCCCAGATCTAAAGGTACATCTGTCTTCATCAGAGACGTTGCTTCTGAATTGTAATTTTAAAATGAAGTATTTTTCTTAAATAGAGCCGCGAAATTGCTATCAACAAAGCTTCTCCAGCTTTTCCCTTTATATAGAAAACACAAAACAGAACCTTCCCAGACAAGGTTGTCTTTCCTGTAAAAAAAAAATATTTTTTGATAAAAGATTTGGGGAAAACACTGGTAGGCTGTGATGAAGAGGGAATTTTGCCTAACATAAACAGTCCAGCCAGGTTAATGGATACAGTTTGATCCCAGGGAGTTTAACAAGAGGAACCTTTGGTAGCAGGTAAACATTTGGTTTTGGTAGCAACAGGCTTGGATCTCTGGTGGTGATTAACTGCGAATATCTCCCTGTTTCATAGAAAGGGAATGATCTCATAGTGTTGATGATGATCCTGCATGTGCTGTTTTTCTAATTCAGAAATCAGGTCTAGCAAGCACTAACCAAAATCTAATACTTTGTCCCCATAAGATTCTTAAAAAGTTTTCCAGGAGCTTTCTCATTTCTTAGCCCAGAGTACAGCCATTCTCCTCTTTAAAAAAGAAAGAAAAAGGATTTAGAGGCAGTTTATATAGAATTCTGCTTTGAGTAAGTGTCTTTAAAATACTTTGGAAAGAAAGATCACATACCACAAGTTATGGCTTGATTGAGAGACTCTCTGAATACTGTTTTCATGTTTGGGTTCTAAAGTTTTTTCTTTGACATACCATTCTTTGATCTACTTGAGTGCCATCATTCTGTTTGGGGATGTTGTCAGTGCTTTATGCCATTTATGAGTCGTGCAGTTCTTCTCTCTCCTCCCCCTTACAGACACACACAAACACACACACTATTAAAAGGGGGAGGGATAAAAGAAAAAAGATAGTAAGAATCATTGGAATGTAACTTTAGTTAATAATGATAGAGAGAAATCCTAACTTGGTTAAATGAGAATTAAGATTGAAAGTGTTAGTCCTGCAGCTATTCTCTCTGTCCATAAAGGTTTTTGCTACCTGTAGAGTGATAATGTGTACAGAATATGTACCTGAAATAGGATGTTATAGCAAAGTAATAGAGAAAATTATTCTTGAAAGTAACATTTCAGTTTTTTGCAACAGTGATGCCCATATTCTTAAGGAAAATTAATGTAGCTTCTAGTTTTAATGAATCAGACTCTGATTTAAACATCAGAAGATTTGTAACTGATTCTGACATGTCACCTTAAATATATAAAAATTGTATTAAATGAATACTTAAGACTATTATGTCCTCTTAATTTACATATTATTTCAGACCTTAGTTCTGTAGATAGATCTCTCACCTATACGCCTCTTAGTGTGTGCAAAGTTCCATATTAAAATTTTTTTTAATTCATTTTGTAGTCAAACCTGAACTATAAAGGAGAAAGCAAAATAAGTTTCAAATACCAGAACTTTTAGAAGATCACAACTGGAAAAAGATGGTTGAGAGCTTGTTGCCTTTGAGGGTAGTCAAAGTATTAGTCACTCAGTCAGGTCTGACTCTTTGAAGCCCCATGGACTGTAGCCCACCAGCCTCCTCTGTCCATGGAATTCTCCAGGCGAGAATACTGGAGTGGGTAGCCATTCCCTTCCCCAGGGGATCTTAAAGGCCTCTAAAACTTGAGCTAAGACTTGGAGTTTAGTCAGCTCTACCACTAATTTGCTCTGTGTCCTTAAGGCAGTTTCCTTAATCTCTTTATGTCTAGGCTCTTGTAAAATGGTATTGATAATACCTGCCCTCATCTCCCTCACAAAGTAGTTCTAAGATTAGGATGATTGTGACAGTGCTTGAGTTCTCCAAAAGAAAAGCGACTCAGAGGTTCAAGATAAAAGAATATTGTTGTATGAAGTGTTCATTTCCAGTTTGCCCCTATGAAAGTATCTTTAGTTACCACCCTGGATCATTTTATCAAACAAATGTAAGAGAAACGGAGGCTTTATCATGGTATGGCGTTCGCCTACAAACGTATCCTGTTTCATTTCTCCCCTGCTAGCTATCACACAGGTTGAATTTTTCTTTATAATCATTTTTGGAAAAAGTGCAACTCCAAAAACCAAACTCCTTTTAGTGGTGCTATGGCAGCTGTGATTGTATTTCAAGTTAGATTAATGTGATGAAACCATCAGATAATCAAAACTTAACTAACTTTGCCTTTTGCCTTCAGGCATTTTTGCTGTGGATTGGCATCAGAGGCTGTTGCACAACCAGATAATTATCCATTTGTTATCCCTTTGTTTCTTGCAGATCTTTTTGTACCTTTTTTTGGAGTACGGGGTTAGGTTTTAAGAAGGAAAGTGTGCTTCTTTCACTTAACACTTCACAGAGTTGACCTTGCTTTCCAATCACCATGTACCTGTAAAAAATCATATTAAAAGGGTTTTTTTCTTCATTTAAATTCAGTTCGGAGCATCTGCAGGTGATTTTAGGCAGCCTGTTGGTGTCTGACCCAGTTATCTTTATGGATTGTGGGCAGAACCTTACATTTTTACAGACTTACCCACTTTCCTGGGGGTAAGGGGCTCCTGTTTCTAGGAAAAAAACAAAGGGCACATCACCACAGGTTGTATAAGCAATTCCTTTGCTTGTTTGTTTTGTTAAGAAATAAAGGATGCATTTGAGGTACACAGGGTATGAATGCATTCAACATTTATTTTTTATTTCTATAGATGATCTCCCCTTCTTGCAGGCAGTTTGAGCTTTTAGCTCATCACTAACGCGGGTGATATCTGCCTTAGTTTTATAGGATAAAGTTGGGGAGGTTCATGCTTGGAAAATGAACAAAAAAAACTCCACCTTGCTGGGTGAGATAGCTGAGAACATTGGATATTTCAGGAATACTTTTAAACAGTTTTTGCTATAATGTGTAGCTTTAATATTTGTCTTCAGTTATAGACCCATGAAAGTATTACTGTATCTTGTGAATAAAGATCATTCTTGTGGACTATATGGATGCATTCATAGGCTGTGGGAAGCAGTGGCGTGTGTGTGTCCGTGTGTGTGTAAATATTCTATGTTTATAACACTGTGTATTACATAAGTTTATATAGAACAAATGTGTTTCTTTAATGTTTTGGGGGACTAAAATTGTAATACAACCATTCCAGTGTAATCTGACCACTCACTCTAGAGAACATTTATACTACACACAGATACACACCCCTAAAGCGTGGCTAACTGCTCCCACTTTAGATAATTGCTGCTTTTTTTAAAACCCAAAATAATGGAGGAGGAAATAGCACTCTTTTTAAAGGGGCTTTTCTGAAAAGTAAAATGTAAATATAGGACATGTGGGAAGGGTGGGGCCTTCTGCAGATGTCCTACAGGTGGACAAATAGCCTTTTAAATTTTACTTTTTAACCATCTTAACCGTGTGTGCCTATTTGTACTGCAGATGTGAAATATTTGGGGGGGTTAATATCAGTATGTTTTGAAACTGAATTATTACATAAAATCAGAGTAACCTCTTTCTCCATCCTCCTTTTCCACACTGACTATTCTTGCCAAATATTTCTACTGAAACCAATTTTCAGCATGGTAAAACGATGGACACTCAAACCTCCTTCTTCATCTTCCCTATCCTGTCTTACACCTGGTCTGGCCTTATATTTTTTTGTTGGCTTTTCATAAGTAAGAACAATTTACTGTAGTTTAGAGACTGCAGAATTTCAAAATGTTTATCTATAAGCCTTCCTTTGTTAATGTTCGGTTACACAGTCATATTAGTTAAAACAGTGGAGTCAGTGGAGTGAGTCTGAGTTCTTAATATGCTGTAAGATAAAATCTTGACTGATATTAAACTTGACGGCTGCATACTATTAAGAGGAAATTGGATTACATGGTGGGTGGGAGCTAATCTATGATATATATGTAATCACTGTATAATTAGAAACACCAAATGTTGAGTCCTATCACTGTGTACTTGGGGGCCAGGCTTTGGATATGGTTTTCATTTTAATTCCTTGAAGACTGTATGTCATTAAGACGAGCAGAAGGCAAATAAAGTTTTTAAACAAAAATGCTTTGGGGGGGTATTTAAATTATGTTCCCCCCAAAAATCTTTACTACAAAAAACCTAGGGTTGAGATTGAGACGCTTCAAGCCGCTTTTTAAGCAGTTCAGTCACTTACAATATTTTATGTTAAAGAAATTGTCATAATTCTTTCTGAGCCAAACTGTCACTAAAGTGTCCTGTGACAGAACCACTCCTTTTTTCTGCCATTCTGTGTATTGGAAGAGTTCTATGTTGTATTTGTTTTTAATCCTTGATTTTAAAATATTAATGGTTTTAGTGTTGCTTAGCATCAGTTTGAAGTGTAACTTTCACTAATAACTGCAATAAAAAGAAAAGCTTTGCTCCAAACTTTCTGTTGGTGTGTGTTCATCATTACTGCACTTCAGACTTAGGTAAAGGGAGTTAGTGTGAAAGAGTAGAAAGAATTTAGGCTTTAAGAATCGTAAAGTCCTGGATTCTAGACAAGTTCCTTGATGTTTCTAAATAATAGGGCTGTTGGGATATTCAATGAGTTGCAAAGTACTTAACAGTGCTGGGCATGCAGATGGAACCCAGGGTTTAAAGAGGTTCTCCCTGGGGACTTTCCCAGTGGTCCAGTGGCTAAGACTGTGCTTCCACTGCAAGGGGCACTCAGGTTTGACCCCTGGTCAGGGAAGTTATGCATGTCAAAAAAAACCCAACTCTGATGGGCTTGGAGCTCCCTAGGGGGGAAATAAAGTGATGTAAAATACGATTAAAAAACTCTCCCCCATCTAAATAAGACATTGGGTCTCTTAGACTCTCCTTCCTTTATTTAAACAACAGACACTGGGTGGGGTGGACAGAGGAGTAAGCAAGAAGTCAGGCTTGCAAACTGCCAAGCGGTGAGAGGACTTACTAGGTAGGAGAAGCAGAAACAGAAATGAGTTGGAGAATCTGCACAGGCCCAGAGGTGGGCGCACGGCCCGGGTACGATACGCAAGACAATCTGGACTGCACAGCCGCGTGGCCTCAGCTATATCACTTCTCGTTTCATAATTGAACTTAATAGACTAAACTCAGGGGTCTCAACTTGGCCGCCAGTTTCAGTCTGCAAATAATTTTTGTTCGGTGTTGAAAATATTTTTATTGGTTGCTAACATTTAAAAGGTAGCGATGGACAGTGAAGCCTGGTGTGCTGCAGTCCACGGGGTCGCAAAGAGTCGGACACGACTGAGCGACTGAACTGAACTGACTGAACATTTAAAAAATCAGACGATCTCACATAAAAATCCCTTCAAACGTAAAGCGATTCATCGGTTTCACTATTGCTTCAGAGCCCTTTCACAGCTGCCGCAAGGGGAAGCTCAGGAGTGGCTGTCCCCCTCGGATGGAGCTGACTCCACAGCCCCCATCGCTCTTTGCCCGGTCTGCAAATGTTTGACTCAAAGGAACCCTAGCAGGACCTGAGGCCTCCAACCAAGCAGGAATCCCCATAAGAATGAGCTCCTTACCTAGGAGGAACTCAACTACTTTAAAGGATTCCAACCTAAATATTAAAAACTTGTCCCTTCTTTATATGTTTACCCTATTTATGTTCTCCAGAACATCAGAGAATTCAGTCTGATGCCATCTTGCTATTATGTATCCTGCACCCCAGGCTTCCCCCACCTCCATGTCCCCAGACTCTGTGCAACCCTCATGGTACAGTTTGTGTTCTTGAAGGATCTTGTTACTGATGCTGAAGAAGCACTGGTTACCTTAACTAACAAATGCTGATGGTTTGAGTTTCTTTAACTATGTGTGTCAGCTGTTAAGTTTGACAAATAGAAGAAAATCACTCTAATGTCAGTCTTGCCCTAAAACCACTGATATAAGTTCAGAAAACATCAATAACTATATCCAGATTCATACACTTAAATGGGGGAAATATGTGTAACAGCGATGCTAAGACATGCCCTGATAAGTCAGGCTGTAGTAAACATAGTGAAAAAGTGAAAGTGTAGTCACTCAGTTGTATCCAACTCTTTGCGACCTCATGGACTGGAGCCCTCCAGGCTCCTCTGTCCATGGAATTCTCCACGCAAGAATACTGGAGTGGGTAGCCTTCCCCTTCTCCAGTGCGTCTTCCTGACCCAGGGATTGAACCCGAGTCTCCTGCCTTGCAGGCAGATGCAGGTTCTTTACCATCCAAGCCACCAGAGAAGCCTGGTAGCATACACAAGTGTACCAGAAAATCATGACGTTTATCTTGGCAGACAGTAATCAACCAATTGCTCTGACTGATTAATAAGACAGGCTGAACTGGACAGAACAAGTCACCAATTCTATTAAAATCCAGCTGCTTGAAACTTTCTTCAGAGAAAAGGGTGCTCAGAGCACTATAGTAAGACATACAGAAGTGAGGTGGTCGTTCTAAGGGAAATTCCAAGGTGGTTTTTCATTTTAGGAGGGGGGGCCGTACATCTTGAACTCTTAAGTTCTCTTAGTTTCCATGTTTCAGTCCTTTGATCGTTTGACAAATTGTTTGGCTGCTGAAACTTGCACAGCTTGCAGCTGCTCTAAGGAAATTAATTAGGTTAATCTGTCAGTGCCAAGAGAGGACAAGATCATTTTTACAATGTTTGATATGTTTCTATCATAAAGGACAGGAATCTAGTTTTTATCTGTTGAAAAAAAGATGGCTATTTTCCTACCTTGTCACTTTTGTTACTTCTATAATTTCTACAATCTATAAAGATCTTTGCAATGCCTTTATAGAGCAGCACTTTTCTCATACTATTTTCCATTAAAATATTTTCCTTTAAGAATAATGCTTGAAAAAAAAAGAATAATGCTTGGGTTCACTTATTTAAAAAGAAAAGCAGACATATTCATGGCTTATGAATTATGAAACTTTATATGATGTCTGTTTCTCAGCTGAAACAAATTATTAATAGACTTTTTCGCTAACTGACCTCAGAAACAGCCCAGTTCAAAGATAGTTGCAACTGCTAACTGTACAGTATTACTCTTTACTGCAGCATAAAGTACTCTTTACCGCTAGATGGAATTTGCACATTATGTTGCAAAAACCGAAACCAAAAACATCAGAATAGTGTTGATGCTTTACTAAACAGGATTTCAGTCACAACCGTCATTCGGATGGTTTTCATTTGTAATTTTGTTTTGGCTGTGCTGGGTCTTTGTTGCTACATATGCTTTTCTCTTGCATTGCGAGAGCTTCTCACTGAGGAGGCTTCTCTTATCGTGGCACACAGGCTCTAGGGTATGTGGGCTTCAATAGTTGTAGCACATAGGTTCAGTAGTTATGGCTCCCTGGCTCTAGAATACAGGCTCAGCGGTTGTGGCACAGGTACTTGCTCTGTGGCATGTGGGATCTTCCCAGACCAGGGATCAAACCCATGTCTCCTGCATTGGCAGGTGGATTCTTTACCACTGAGCCACCAGGGAAGCCCCACTTGTAATATTTTTATACAAATGTAAAATTAAGGTTGCCGAACCATTTTATTAGTTTAATTTTTCTAATTTGTTTTTGTCCTCTTACAAAGATTTTAGGTTATAAAAATTTGCCATTTGTGGTATTCCCTTGAATAGTATTTTTTTTTTTTTTACTATATTGGAAGATGGTTTTAAATCTTATCTATGTTAAGACCCTTTAAGGGAGTGACAGAGCAGCTCTGGTGGCCAAGTGTCCTCTATGGTGCCTGAGGAGTACAGGCTCTGTTCCTCCAAACACCAGTGGTCAGACCCAGGCATCTCAGTGTTTCTCCAGGACTGACCCCCTCTGGGTTGGTGTGTGGGATACAGGCTGTTCACCCAACATGCAGCCACCATTCTGGATTCAAAGTTGCAGCTCCACTAGACTGGTGAGAGGGTTGTCAGTGTTTTGGCTGGAGGCCTACTTCCAGCAGCATGTTTGAATCCTTGCTCTGGGATGGACTGGCTGCAGCCCTCTCTCTTCACAGTCACTGGGGCACTGGACAAGTTGTGACCATGTTCCGGCAGAGGCATCACAGAAAGCTGCCACAGCAGGCTTTTTGGCTCTCAACTTTCACATTTGCGGGGCTTTGTTATTTCAACCATCATGATGTGGGCATCTATAAAGTCATGGCTATGCTATGAAACTGCTGACCTTTTAGACTTAACACCTTGAGAACTGATTGTACACCTCCTTGCCTCTGCTCTGTCATGCTCTTCAACTCACAATAAGAAGGCAATAACAGATAAAAGTCCATTGGTGAAACAAATCTCTTAATCACTTGATTTCTTTTTCAACCTGGTTATTTTGTAACTTTTAAAAACGTATTATTCATTTATTGGCAGCACTGGGTCTTTGTTGCTGTGATCAGGCTTTCTCTAGTTACACTGCATGAGCTTCTGATTCCAGTGGCTTCTCTTGTGGAGTGTGGGCTCAGCAGTGGCACATGGGCTTAGTTACTCAGGCATGTGGGATCTACCCGGACCAGGAATTGAACCTGTGTCCCCTGCTTTGACAGGCAGATTATTAACCACTGAACCAAAACCTGGTGATTTTTTTTTAAAGTATCTCTTTTTGAAAAAAAAAAAAAAAAAATTATTTGGCCACATCGGGTCTTAGTTGCAGAACACAGAATCTTCGTTGCCTCACGTGGAATCTTTTGTTGTGGTGCGTGGACTCTCTAGTTATGGCACATGGGTTCAGCAACCATGGTGTGTGGGCTCAGTTGCCTGAGGTCTGTAGGGTCTTAGTTCCCCAATCAGGGATTGAACCCGTATCCCCTGCATTACGAGGCAAATTCTTTACCACTGGACCATCACAGAGGTCCCCCTGCTTGTTTTTAGAATATAATCTTTGAAGAAAGATTTGAGAGCAATTGTAACCAAGAAATTGTCAGGCTGAGTTCCGTATGCTGGGGAGTTATTGGGGTATCTCTCAGCTTCTCTTAAGACTCACAGTATAATTAAAGGTTACATATGAGCCTTTGCCTTTTAATTTATCAAACTTTTAAAGGGAATTCAGCTTTATTATTCTCAGTATCTGATCAGACTTCAATACTTGTCCTAGGATGGTAGAGAAAGGGAAAGACTGTTAATTCAAGAGTAAAGACTTCGCAAAAAGTTAGGCAGTGTTTAGTTTCTGCAAACTTCCCAGCGCTGTTCAGTTGATACTAGTTACTGATAGTTACATGTCTGAGGGAAATTTTAAAATTAGAAATGATGATATTTTACATTACTGATTTCTAAATCCTAGGAAGAAGAGCCTGGAGATTTTCTGAATACTCTGAACATACAGAAGTTTCATGTAGGGAAGAGGTCCCTTTAGATATGTTTCAAAATGTTACAGATGCTAAACTAAGACTTAATCCTCAAATGTGTTTACTTGCCCTAAAATAATCTGTCCATAAATATAAAATTATAAGTAATAAATTGTTCCCTCACTGTGGGAATCTCTAATGTGAAGATGAATTCTATGACAAAGTCTTTTTTAAAAAAATTGCTGTATAATAAAAATTTATTGTACTCCAAAAAAAGACCCTTTTGGTATTAATTTGAAAATCTGCAGAAATTTCTCATGTAACACTAAATTGTTGTTGCTTGAAAAACATTTTCACAAAGTTCTAACTTTTCTAAAATAGAAATTTCCAGAGGGATGACGAGAGTTTAATAGTAAAATACAAACTTGCTGTTATTTGCCAAGATTAATAAACTATTTAGGACTTAACTTTGATTATCTATATAAAATAGAAGAATGGTAAACGGTTAAATAGTTGGGGAGGGGGAGCTCCAAATTTGTACTTTGATTTTCCACTTAAAAGGGTAAAAAGGCTGAAATAGAACCACTTTTAAGACGTTCCATTTTACATTTCTGCATATTGGAAATAACCTGATATTTTAGCATGCCTCCAAACAGAAAAGGATGAATAAAATCATCATTCATCCTCTGAATTGTCTTTATTTTCCCCTTGGATTTAAATTTAATCGAAAACAACCTCACAGCAAGACCAAAATAGGAACTAGTATTTTGTTAGAAATTGTCCTCTTGAAAGAAAAATTTAAAAAATTTATCTGAACCCTTTCCAGTTAAGAAGTAATTAATAATCATGGAGAAATAATCCAGTATTTAATTAGTTTGTAATATCTACAACCATCAAGAAGCACAAAAACGTATTTCAGCAGGAAAGACTTGGAAGATGGAGCACCAAGGATACTCTATCTGCCTCTAGACACTGGAAGTGCACTCTAAAGAAAGAGAAGGCTCCGGGAGCAGGACACTTAGTAAGCTGTGCAAATACACACCTCCAAGAAAGGCACTACAGGCATAACTTGGATGAACACCTTATCAAGACATTTTTCATATTAGAATAAGATCAGCTGACAAAGCATTAATTAAGGGACTTTCAAACATGGTCCTCTTTTGAGAAAAAGTATATACTATGAGGGTCTTAGTCATTGGAATTCACTAAGTAAGGTAATATATGACATTTACTGGGAGGAGAAAATTGAGAAGAACAGAGAAGATACATACCATAACAGATTTTGAGAAAAAAAACCCAGCTTGTTATTACCAAAGCACCACATGTCTCCTTTGGCTAAATCTCAATCACTTAAAGAAGTTATGAGTTCATATTCTTCCGCTTCATGTTTTTGTCTCCACATTAAAAAAAAAAGTTTCTTGCTTCCTTGTTTAACATCTCTAGGAGCCTTTTTAATTCATGAGAATTCTGAATGGATAGACATGATATTTAAGTCTGACGAGAGAAAGCAGCCAACTGAAGAAGATGACAAGTAGACACATACCAGTCACGGACATTATCTTCCTCCTTATAATGTTCATACGAGAGGTGGCAGCTGTACTTAACAGCACCATTCCCAGGGTAATGCACATATAAAACAGAGAAATGATGTACATTTCTGCTACATACTGAAAGAAATACGTGTCTTGAATATAATGTGTCTGTCCTGTGTGAGTTTTGCTTTCAGCAAACGGGGCTCCTCGTATATGAATCCACATTCGACCAGATGACATCAAGATTACAAAACACAGAGCTAAAACCGCCCAAAAATTTTTGCTAAAAATAAACGTCCTCTTCCATTTCAATACATACACAAGTCCACCGATGAGAGCCACAGATATCCCTAACTTGAAGGGATAGTGAAAATGTACAGGCTGTCTGGTTGTGAAATTGCCCATCCATCTCCCAGTTCTGTCGTCTACCCATGTGAACATATGCTGCGCAGAGATATCCCTTACTTGGAAATTATAAATGTCATCTGCTGTGAATTCACTTTTAGCAGGAAGATGGAGGACAACTGGACCTCCCTTCACCTGGAGTGTTTTAAAGACCTCAGGGCTTTCATCAAAATCCAGCATAGCAAAAAATACCTTGTTGCTGAATGCACTGGAGAATTGCCAGGAACCTGCCAAGACCTGAAATTCTTCAACAGCAAGTTTGCACGGTGCACATGATCTAAACCTCTGGAGAGCAGTAAACATTGCAATAACGGAATAGTTTCTGGGCTTTTCTAATACAAAATGGTTGAACGCGGCAGTATTCATTCTCATCACTCTGTCTCTCTTAGTCCAGTCCATCAGCTGTCTGACCTTTTCTTCTAACACCTTCTGTCCCTGGTCAGGATGTGCCGAAGCCTCAGGAGTCATGAACATCAAGGCCACCACAGTCAGAGATACGTGCTGAAGCCACCAGCATTCTTCCATATTTGTTTACTTCTTCTGGTTACGTTTCCAAATATCTATGCCAAAATCCGATCATTTTTTCTAACAATTTGTCCAGGGATTTATATTTTTCTGTCTTCGTTAATCCTAGCATAAAGAGCTATATCACAAATTTCCATGCATGTCTGGCTTGTGAGCCATGTATTAGAGTTTAGAAAATATTCTGTGGAAAAAAAATGTTGTGATTAAAGAAGTCTTGGAAATGTTTCCAACCTCAGTCTCTCTGCAGAGTTCCAGACTCACATTTCTGTCGGCTAGACTGCAGTACCGGATCCACGACAATCACCTCAAACTACTCAAAAACCAACCTCATCATCCCCTTGCCTACCAAGTCCTAGGTTCTCTAACCTCTCTTCTCTCTGTGACGCGCTCCCCTCCACCCGCCCCCCACCCCCCAACACTCACTGTTGTTTTAAAACTGAGGAGTCCTGTTGGACTCCTCTTATCCTCCATCTATCAAACCTGAACTTAGCCTCTGAAGCAGACGGCCTGAGTTTGGATCCAGGCTCTACCACTTAGTCATGTGACCCTGGGCACAGGGTTCCTCACTTTTCTGAGCCTGTTTTCTCGCCGGTAAGACGGTGGTGGTCAGAGCATCCACCTCCTAGGATCTTTCTCCGCAGCCCTCCGAAGAGCAGCTGGCCGGCAAGCTGAGGCTGGCATCCCTGCCACCCTCTTGCCCAGCGCCACCACTAGAGGCAGTGTGGAGTCGTAACTGAGAGAAGATAGACCTAGGGACCAAACTTTTCCATCCTCGCCAGGCTCTTTAGTTGCTGGCGAAAATGGGGGTCATGCCTGCCTCACCTATTAGTTATGTACATTAACGATCAACATTTTCCAATACCTAAAACGGTCCTGGCACGGTTGAATTTCCCCCCCCTTCTCCTTTTTAAAGAAATGGTCGAATTGTTTGCATTACTACTTCCAAAACCTCAGTGACCTCTCCCAGGGACGTGCTCTCTCCAAATACGATGATCATTCCTTTTATGACGTCAAGCAGATGATGAAATTGTTGGGAAATATAGGATCAAAAGAAGGTGCGTAAACAGTGTTAAATGTATACACATTCTGGAAGGATACTTACTGGGGAGTGAGCCTGAGGATGACTTTGGTATCTTTTTTTTTTTTTTTTGCTATGTTGGTGGGTGACCTTTATCAAAATAAAAATGGTTGTCAACGAAGTGAGGGCCGTATCCTGACGCCCTCCTCCTCCTCGCTGCACCACCCGCAGCACCAGCCCAGCCGCCGGCCCTTTCCTACCTGGAAGGCCTCTGGGCCCCCAAAGCCGCCGCCGCCGCCCGGCGGTGGCCAAACTAAACAGGCGGGCGGAGGTGAACGGCGCGCCGAGAGCGGGGTGCCTAGCAACTGGGATGCCTGGCAACCGGGGGCGCTTAACAGAGGAGCTGGCCGAGGGAGGCGGAAGTGCGAGCGCGGAAGGAGGTGAGAGGACGAGGGGACCGGGCTGGCGGAGGCGGGGTGCTTACACCCAGGGCCGATCTCCCTCCCGCTCCTTTCTTCGTGCCGGGGTAGTAATATAAACTAAAGATGACTATCCTGGGAGAGGACGGGAGGGGCTGCGCTGGGAACCAGACAAAGCCCGGCTCCTCCCAGTGGGGATCCCTCACTGCCCCCCTCTCCTCCTCCTCCTCCAGTAGAGGGCGGAGAGAGGGAACGTGACGGCCAGGTGGGGAGGGGACCAGCGCCCCCACCCCCAGTTCCCTAGAGCCAACTTGTAGCCCCCGGCAAGACTAGCCTGTCTTTTCCAAACGGAGAACAGGGCTCCTTCTCTTCGATCCCTCCGGATCTTGTCCCAAAGCTAGGGCAGGGAAAGAAAAGAAAACCCACAGGACTTTAGTTGCTGCAAGTAGGGATGGAAATTGGATTAAGGTCTATTTTTCCTGCTACCCAGGGCTTCCCTGGGCTTCCCCGGGTGGCTCAGACGGTAAAGAATCCGCCTGCAGTGCAGGAGACCCGGGTTCGGCGCCTGGGTAGGGAAGATCCCCTGGAGAGGGAATGGCTACCCACTCCAGTATCTTTGTCTGGAGAATTCCATGGACAGAACATCCTGGCGGGCTACAGTCCATGGGGTCGCAAAGAGTCGGACATGACTGAGAGACTAACACTAGGGCTTCCCTGGTGGTTCAGCCCTAAAGAATCAGCCTTCCAGTGCAGGAGAGGCAAGTTCAATTCCTGGGTCGGGAAGATCCCCTGGAGAAGGAAATGGCAACTCACTCCAGTATTCTTGTCTGGGAAACCCCATGGACAGAGGGCTACAGTCCACCGGGTTGCAAAGAGTCGGACCAGACTTAGCGACTAAACAGCAACAATTCCTGCTAAACAACAACGATTCCTGCTACCCAACCACTCTGCCAGCCCTACTAAGCACCTGGTCTAACACACACACCCAGAGGGACCCCATTATCCCCTTTCACCTGCTCCAGGGTGAAGGTGCCACAGTAAGGGAAGGGTGCCACAGTTTGTGGATAGTCGGGTGGGAGGAAACTTAGTTAATGCCTCAAACAGTTGAATGTAGGGAGAGCTGTTCCCAAGCAGGCTTCCAGAAGGAAGGGAATTGAAGCAAAGTGGACAGGAGCATGTCCTTTAGAGGGGCTGCAGTCCAGGAGAGGCTCTCCTGCGTGGTATCCTGCCACCTGTTTGCCCCCTCCTGCAGAGTTAGGTGTCCTGGAACAGGCCTAGGGGCCTGACCCTTCAGGACCTGCACCATGGCCACGCTGAGCGTCAAGCCCAGTCCACGCTTCCGGTTGCCGGACTGGCAGACCAGCAGCTACCTGTTGTCCACCAACGCCGAGCGCCAGCGAGATGCCTCACACCAGATCCGCCAGGAGGCCCGGGTCCTCCGCAACGAGACCAACAACCAGGTTGGGGGTCCAGAGTCCAGCTGGGTGGTGAAGGGATAGCTCCCAGCCCCCGACAGCCTCTTTATCTGTGTCTGTCTCTTCCAGACCATTTGGGATGAACATGACAATAGGACGCGGCTGGCAGAGAGGATCGATACTGTCAGCCGATGGAAGGAGATGCTGGACAAGTGTCTGACGGATTTAGATGCTGAGATTGACGCCCTGGCACAGGCAGGGAGCCAGGGCAGGGTGCCAGGAGATCCTGCTCAAGGACGACCTCCTCTCCTTCCCCTCTTTCGGGTCTGGGTATTTGGTGGCTTGTCCATCTGAGTCACTCACTGTCCCCTTGGCTAAAGTGGTGATGAGAGCTGCTTCCCAGTAGGATGGCCCCACCAGCCCCCTGTGCCCTCTCTCTTCTAGATGAAAGAGTCAGCGGAGCAAAACCTGCAGGCCAAGAACCTACCTCTGGATGTGGCAATTGAATGCCTGACCCTGCGGGAGAGTCGGCGTGACATTGATGTGGTGAAGGACCCTGTGGAGGAGGAGCTGCACAAAGAGGTGGAGGTCATTGAGGCCACCAAGAAGGCCTTGCAACAGAAGATCAGCCAGGCCTTTGAGAAGCTCTTGTAAGAGAAAGACACGGCATTCTCATGTTCCCCTGCCTTGGGAGGCTGTGTTTTCAACCCAGAACCTGTGTATCATGGGTAACTAGTCACTGCTTCTCAGGCTGCCTTCTGCCCCCTCTGTGCCCATGGCAGAAACCACTCACTCACTGATCGTAGCACTTTTTGCACCGCTTGGACATGGTCTCAGAATACTTCTCGTGACACTGCTCTCAGCAGCCATTATCTATTGATTGGAAACATGAGGGATGAGTCCATTTGCCATCATCCCTGACTTTCTGGGCACGTGAGCCATGTGGGTGTAGCTATTTGAGTGTGCCCTGTGGGTGTGTACAAGCATTTGGGTGCCCTAATTTTGTCTGTAGGGGGCTCATCCAGCTGTGCCCATCTTTGTCTCAACTGCAGCAGCAGCTCCTCTGTCAGCTCAGCTTTCCCATCCCTCCCTGTCCCTTCAGTACCAGGGTGGGGGACTGTGTTCCGGGGCTGCTTTGGAGGGATGATTCACTGATCCAGTCTCTTCCGCCGCCCCAGCCTCCTGCAGGAAGCCCGACAGCGGCTCAACTCTGACCATCGTGGCAAAATGGAGACACTGGACATTGACAGAGGCTGCCTCTCTCTCAACCTCACGTCCCCGAACATCTCTCTGAAGATCAATCCCACACGTGTGCCCAATGGGTAAGAAGGACATTTCACTCCCTCTCCCTCCCTCCCCGCAGAGGCCATGCTCTTACTATTTCCTGCCGCCTGCAGCTCCACCTCACTCCAGCAGTGGGATGACTTCAGTCGGTTCAACAAGGACCATGGAGAGGCTGAGATGAAAAAGGCCATTGAGCTGAGGGAGGCCATCGCCCTCACTATTGCTGAGGTGAGTCCCCCACCACCACCTCCCCGATCCTCCATGGCTAAGAGCTGGCCCCAGCGGGCACTCACACACCCTTGTCTTTCGGTCTCTGTCTTATGGCATCCCTCCCTGCACCTGAGCGACACCCTCAGGTGGCCAGAGCTTATTCCCTCCCTTTGCCCTGCCTACTTCCTGTCCTCAGACCAACAACGAGCTGGAAGCCCAGAGGGTTGCCACGGAATTCGCCTTCAGGAAGCGGCTGCGGGAGATGGAGAAACTGTACAGTGAGCTCAAGTGGCAAGAGAAGAATGTGAGCCTTCTCCACGTGGTCTCCTGGGGCATGGACTTCCGGCTGTGAGATGAGCCCTGCCAGGAAGCCCTGGACTGGGTAACCAGTGGAGACTGGGCGCTCTGTCCCCGCAGACCTTGGAGGAGATTGCCGAGCTGCATGAGGACATCCGGCACCTGGAGGAGGACCTGCGCAGAAAGTTACAGAACCTGAAGCTGTGCCACACACGGCTAGAGGCCAGGACCTACCGGCCCAGCGTGGAACTCTGCAGGGACCAGGTGCGAGGGCACCCCAGCGGGGCACAGGCCCCCTGCTAAGGTTCCTCAGGATGACTCACTTTCTGGTGGGGCAGGGGTGCTGGCGCAGGGCAACCACCCCCCAGGCCTGTGGGCAGAAGACTAGTATGGCTGACCTGGGATTCCCAACCTGCCCCTCTGCCTCCAGGCACAGTACGGCCTCACCGACGAGGTTCACCAGTTAGAGGCAACCATTGCCGCCCTGAAGCAGAAGCTGGCTCAGGCACAGTAGGTCTAGGGAGCGGGCAGGAGGGGCGGGGAGATACCTCCCACCACTGGGGTCCCTGGCTGCCTGCGGGCTTCCCTGCTGGCTTCCTGGCTCAAGGCTGGTGAGCTCAGTCAGCCCTGAGTTCTCAGTCTCATGCTGGGGGCAGTGGGCTGTTAATGCCTGCTCCCCAGGGACGCTCTGGATGCCCTGTACAAGCATCTGGCCCGGCTGCAGGCTGACATCGCCTGCAAGGCCAACTCCATGCTGTTGGACACCAAGTGCATGGACACCCGTCGGAAGCTGACCGTGCCTGCGGAGAAGTTTGTGCCTGAGGTGGACACCTTCACCCGCACCACAAACCGCACCCTGAGTCCACTCAAGACCTGCCAGCTGGAGCTGGCCTAGGCAGGGGGCTGAGGGAGGAGAGGAAAGCTGGTTGAAAATGGAAGGGATGGGGGGAGCGGAGAGAACGAATCTAATAAAGGTCGGGATTCTCAGTCCAGAGGGTTCTCTGCTCCCCCTGCATGTAGCCAGCGGGAGAGAGGGCTCTTGACCCTCCTGTGTGTGGAGGTGCAAAGATGGGAAACACCATCTCTAAAGCCAGCACCCTTGGACTCCAGCGGTGTGACCTCTAACCAGCTCTGCCCCCTCTCCATACCTAGAGGAGGCCCAGAGCGGGCTAGGGTGATGGGGAGGGCTTGGAGGTGGGCACCCAGGCCTGAATAGGGGCCACCCTATGGTTGGACAGCTGGCCAACCGTGCAGGGGAGGGGGGACAGTGACCCAAAGGTCTGGCTCATTGCCCAGCTCTCCAGGGCCCTTCAGTGGCCGACCAGCCGGCTAGGACCCCCTTTACAACTCTGGGGAAAAGTGAAAGTGTCAGTTGCTCAGTCGGGTCCGACTCTTTGCAACCACATTAATTGTAGTCCACCAGGCTCCTCTGTTAAGTTGTTCCCCGTAAGCACCTTCTCTGGAGAAGGGAATGGCAATCCACTTCAGTATTCTTGCCTGGAGAATCCCTTGGACAAAGGAGCCTGGTGGGCTACAGTTCATGGGGTCGCAAAGAGTCGGACACGACTGAGCGACTAACATACACATACACACACACACTCCTCTGTCCATGGAATTCACACACACACACACACACACACACACACACACACACCTCTGTCCATAGAATTCTCCAGGCAAGGATACTGGCGTGGGTTGCCGTTTCCTTCTCCAGAGGATCTTCCCGATCAGATGGTAAAGAATGCAGGTGGATTCTTTACCATCCGAGGCACCAGGAAAGCCCTTACAAGTCGCGGAAATGCGGGCTAAAGACATAGGCCGGACCCTATCTGACCAGGGGACCGCCCCTGGTCTCTCGTGGGGGGCTCTGCGACTCCGGGCCGCGGGGCGGCGCTGTGGGGCCTGAGACGCCGCGCAGTGGGGGCGCGCGCCCGCCACGCCGGAAGTGGCGGCGAGTCCGCGCGGATGGCGGCGGCGGCAGCGATGACGGCGGCGGGCTGCGGAGGGGCTGGGGCGGCACGCTCCCTCTCCCGCTTCCGAGGCTGCCTGGCAGGCGCGCTGCTCGGGGACTGCGTGGGCGCCGTCTACGAGGCGCGCGACACCGTCGACCTGACGTCAGTCCTGCGTCAGGTCCAGGATTTGGAGCCGGACCCCGGCTCTCCCGGGAGCGCGCGGACAGGTGGGCGGGGCCGGGCGCCGCGGGCACCCGGGGCTCGGCGAGGGACGCGGGCAGGGAGGGGACCGCTGCCGGAGGAGCCCGGTCTGCACGACGCGGGGATACCTCGGACTCGGCGTGTCCAGGATCCGAGCCCCGTGTTCACATATCTCGCCCCGAACGTTCGCCGTCTCGGGGCACGCCACGCCTAGATTGCGCCTACTCCAGTACTTAACACCTCTGGCCAGTTTCACCCGTTTTACCCCGGTCTCTCAGAACATTGCGCCACCAGCCCATCTCCACGCAGCTGGAGTGCACTTCTGAGAACAGATATGGAGGCCTCCCCGGGCCTGAATCTCTGCAGTAGTTGTCCATTACCCTTAGGACAGAGCCACACTCCTTAAAGTACCCTACTTGGCCTGCCCTCGCCTGCGGTTCCAGTTCCATCTTCTAGCACCCTTGGCTTTGCTTTCTGTGCTGCGCTTCCTGGCACTTCGTGCCTCCTCTAACTCTTTTGCATGTATTGCGGTCCCTTTGCCTGTAAAACTCTATTCCCTCAGCCTCTCTCTCCCCTGTGCGGTCAACTCATCACTCAGAACTCAGTGCAGTGTCACGGCTGAGGAGGATTCTTCTGGGAGATCACGTAGAATAGTAAGAAAAAGGAGCCACACCCAGAAACCTGGAGAAAGAAAAGGAGCTAGAGAAGGAAAAAGTTTATTGGAGGAGAAGCAGGGGAGGTGTGTAACAATAAACTCAGGAATTTCAAGATGAAGACACTGGTTACTGATGTGAGGCCACAGAGAAGTTAAGTCGGGGGGAGTCTAGATTTAGGAAAGCTTTGTCAGTAGAAGGTTGAACCCTGGAAGCTATATTTCAGTGGGTTCCGGAGGGAATGAAAAGGAACTCAAGACTCAGTTCCTCTCCTGATTCAGATCTGCATTCTTTTGGGTGGGCTTCAGCCAGGCAGACCCTTTCCATGGGGTAGCCCTCAGCAGCTCCTAGCTCAGCATCTCCAGCAGAGGAAGTTTCTCTTTACAGAAGCCCCAGCAGAAGTCTCTGGTGGTCTCACTGGCCTGGCTTAGGTCACCCATTCATCCCTGAACCAGGGCACAGGATGTGCTTTTGGCTGGGCTGGAGGTGGCATTGGCGCCATCTTTGACCATCTAGGCTGGGAGTGGAAGAGACGTGGTTCCCTGGGGGGAAACTGGGTGCCAGGGACCAGTTGAATGGAGACTGGGTTCTGCTGCATCACAGAAGGAGAAGCTGAGGAGACAAAGGCAAGGCAAGGTCCCCTGGGAACTAGGCTGGGGCTAGACTGCAGGAGAGACTCAGTCCCTCTGAGGGGAGACTAGAGCGTGTGGCTGCGGGTAGGAGACTGTAGGCCTCTCTTGCTGGTAAAGTAGAGAGTGGGGGCCTCCTGAGAGTGAAAGGTAAAGAGAGGGCAGGGTTGGGGCTTGGGATACACAGAGCAGGGTGGGGCCGGGGGCTGAGGGCAGATGTCAGATGTGAGGAATAAGAAGGGGTTCATTAGGGAGTGTGCTTTGCTCTCTACAGCTGTGTCTTCTTTGGATAAAAGCAAGTCCTTGTCCCTAACTAGCTTATAGCCTGAGAAGCTACCAAAACCAGTGATGTGTGTTACAAGTGCCAGGGCAGAAGACCCGGGCACCTAGAGGAAGGAGAGGAGGTGGGTGGAGGGAGACGAGCAGCCCCACGTGGGAAGGATGTGACCCAGGCTCCAGGATTGGTTCTGAAGAGGTGGAGGGGAACAGTGGGACATAAGATGGATAAGGAAGGAAGGGCTTCAAATGGCCATGGCAGTGAATTTGGACCTCATCCTGAAGGCGAGAGCCAGCCATCTGAGCAGGAGAGTGTGATGACGAAAGTGATGCTCTACTCTTAGGAAGAATTTTCTGGCGGCACATATAGGCCAGGTTGGAGGGTGGGGAAGACACCGGAGATCTGAAATCAGCAGGACATGTGACCAATTCAGCGTACGGAACTGTCGAAAATCCCATGGCTGAGAGCCTGGGAAACTGGATGGGAGTGAGAGGCTGGCTTGAGGCCTTCTGGAAGTAGTAGATAAAAAGCGTGAGCAGGAGGCCGCAGCCGCCACCCTCGAGCCCTGCAGTTCCATCTCTGCCCCCTGCCCTCCCTGCAGAAGCACTGTGCTACACGGACGACACAGCCATGGCCAGGGCGCTGGTGCAGTCCCTGCTGGCCAAGGAGGCCTTCGACGAGGTGGACATGGCTCACAGGTGAGGCCAAGCGGGTGGGCGGGGTTACTGCACCCCTTGACCAGCGCAGCGATGTCCGTGCATGCCAGGACACCCTCCCCCAGACCCCGCAGCAGGACACCGTCCTTTGGGCCGCTGCAGCTTCCCAAACTAGAAGTGACAGCTCCAGGATTCCTCTTTTCCCAAACCAGCCAGGTTTCTTCTCTCCCAGCCATGGCAGGCATCTCTTAAATTGTGATCCTGTGGCCTCGCCCCTAGGTTTGCTCAGGAGTACAAGAAGGACCCTGACCGGGGTTACGGTGCTGGAGTGATCACCGTCTTCAGGAAACTCCTAAGCCCCAGATGCCGGGATGTCTTTGAGCCTGCACGCGCCCAGTTCAATGGCAAAGGCTCCTACGGCAACGGGGGTGCCATGCGGGTGGCCGGCATCTCCCTGGCCTATAGCAGCGTCCAGGATGTGCAGAAGGTATAGTCCGGGTGGGCTGGCCTCTGGGCCCTCTCATCTCCCTCCTGCACGCCTGGGTAACCACAGGTCTTCGCCTCCCTTGCCTTTGCCCTAGTTTGCCCGGCTCTCGGCCCAGCTGACACACGCCTCCTCCCTGGGTTACAATGGTGCCATCCTGCAGGCCCTGGCTGTGCACCTGGCCTTGCAGGGCGAGTCGTCCAGTGAGCACTTCCTCGAGCAGCTCCTTGGCCACATGGAAGAGCTGGAGAGTGATGCCCAGTCCGTGCTGGATGCCAGGGAGTAAGTAGGCGGGCTGGGGGCGCGTCT
Organism: Bos grunniens; assembly: GCF_055505025.1. Lineage (NCBI taxonomy): Eukaryota > Metazoa > Chordata > Mammalia > Artiodactyla > Bovidae > Bos > Bos grunniens. The sequence goes on from NC_141167.1 coordinate 11,672,555, forward strand.
GTTGTGCATGTGTAGGCTGGTGGGGTGGCATTGCCTCAAGCGGAAACCTTTGTAAAATATGTATTTATTAAATATGTATTAGTACTTATTTAATACATATTACTACTTATTTTATACATATTTAATGAATACAAATGTTTCTATTACCGTCCATGGGATTCTCCAGGCAAGAATACTGGAGTGGGTTGCCATTTCCTTCTCCAGGGGATCTTCCCGACCCAGGGATCAAACCCAGGTCTCCCGCATTGCAGGCAGACACTTTAACCTCTGAGCCACCAGGGAAGCCCACTTAATAATATTAAGTATTATTAATTTGAATGTTAATGTTAATAATATTACACACGCCAGGTCTTAGTGGCAGCATGAGGGATCTTTGATCTTCCTTGCGGCGTGCGGGATCTTTAGTTGCAGCGTCTGAACTCTTAGTTAACGGCATGTGGGATCTAGTTCCCTGATCAAGGACTGAACCCAGGCCCCCTGCACTGGGAGTGTGGAGTCTTAGCCGCTGGGCCACCTGGGAAGTCTCTGAAACCTTCCTTCTTTAATTGCAGGTCCTAAGGAGGGGTGGGAAGAGCCCTGTGCGTAGGCTGTACTTCAGGGCTCTCTGGGTCCCAGAGAACAAACCAGCCAGCTCCCACCCAGCCCTTCCCACTTCTTGCCCTGGCACCTGTGCCTGGGTATCAGCCTGACCACATCCCTGCCCCACCCTTCCCCACCTGCCGTCTCCACCCTGCTGGCTCCGACCTCCCTGCAATATCGCCCCCATCCACAGGTTGGGCATGGAGGAGCGTCCGTACTCCAGCCGACTGAAGAAGATCGGGGAGCTTCTAGAGCAGGACTCAGTGACCAGAGAGGAGGTGGTGTCCGAGCTAGGTGGGTAGCCCCCTGCCCCCCACCCGTCATCCTTCAGGGTTAGTCTTGGGCTCTTAGATGGGACAGGAGGGGTGCCTGCAGTTACTCCTCCACCATCGCACTTCTGGGGCTGCCATAACAGGAGCACCATTCTCTGGAGGCTCCTTGGCAGGCTGGGCACAGAGCCTTCTCTAGGGCAACAGTGCCCTCAACCTGCAACACCCAGAAACGGCTGCTGGCCGTTAGTTGTTTTACGGCTGATGGTGATAACTGCTGTTTATTCATACAGCATTTTTCCGTGTTTTGGGCACTCTGCAGAGTGCTTTACCTCTAGGATTTCATTTCACCCTCACACACCAGCCCTGCAAAAGTTCCTAACTTTATTTCCTCTCTGCACATGGAGCTAAAGCCAAGATACAGGAATCACACAGGCAACAGGTGGGCAAGCCGAGATTTAAACCCAGGCTGTGATCTTAATCCCAGCCTAACTTGAAGCCTAGAGAGTTGACTTGTGACAAGTGTCAGGAAACTTGGGGACACCATGGGGCCTGGGAATAGGGGTCAAGTTCCCATATTGTGGCCTCCCCACAGGAAATGGCATTGCTGCCTTTGAATCTGTGCCCACCGCCATCTATTGCTTCCTGCGCTGCATGGAGCCCGACCCCGAGATCCCCTCTACCTTCAACAGCCTCCAAAGGACTCTCGTCTATTCCATCTCGCTCGGTGGGGACACGGACACCATTGCCACCATGGCCGGGGCCATTGCTGGCGCCTACTATGGGATGGAACAGGTGCCAGAGAGCTGGCAGCAAAGCTGTGAAGGCTATGAGGAGACTGACGTCCTGGCCCAGAGCCTGCACCGGGTCTTCCAGAAGAGTCTCTGAGGGCCTCAGCTGCTAAGGGCCTGCCGTACGCAGCAGGACCAGCTACAACTCGCATTGGAAACCCTGGGCATCCTCAGGCTTGGCTCCCTGCTTCGGTCTTCCTGCCGCGTGGGCAGAGTGCACCGTGGGGCCAGCGTCTAGTCTGGGGAGGAACGGGTGCCTTCTGGTGCTGGGTTCCTGCCTTCTGCAGAGCCTCGGTGCTCCTGGCTCCTCAGTCAGACATGAGGGACCAGGGCAGGTTTTATTTTGGAGCAGTATTTGTGGTGTTTTCCTTGATTATCTAGGACATGGGATTTGGGGAGGTGGAAATGATCTGCGGCATCATTTCTTCTTGTTGGGATTTAGCCAGTTTGCCTGAAGCCTGTCTTTGGGCCCCGAGTGCTCAGTTTATGTGGATCAGGAGGTGGGCACGTGGATCTGGCCAGTCGAGATGCACACCTGGCCCTTGGCCGTCGTGGGTCTTGTGAACAGCTTCCAGAGAAAATCGCAGAGCAATAAACAGTTTTTGGTAAGTCCCACCACTGTTTCTTGTGTTTCTCCTCCACATGGATGGATTCTTCCCCTCACCTTGACCTTCTGCGCCTAGCACCTCTCTATCTGAGCCTCACTCGTAGGAGCCAGGGACCCACCTGCTGGGTGGTGGAGGCAGATTCCTCCAGTTGTCCATCCAGGAAGAGAGCAGGCATAGTTTGGTGCTTTTTCCTGTTGGAGATCCCTCAGAGTGGCCCAGGCAGTGGTCAGGAAGAAGTCAGATATTACTGCTCTTAGAGAACCTGACGACTTAATAGGTTGCCCCCCAGATAGGACCCAGGCCCCGCTGGGCCAGGAACCAGAACCCTGTGGGAGGGTGTGAAGCGAACTTTGGGTCACCAGATTGCTGACCTTTAGGGAGGGCGGGCCTCACTCTGCATCTTGGGCCTCCGTCAAGGGCCTTGGCCTGCCAGGAAGTTGTACACACCATCCATTTTGAAGAAAGGAAAATGGAAATGGAAAGGGCACCCCCCCTTAAACTTGAGGGCTCTTCCAGCCTCGGTGGAGATCTGTGCCCAGCCCTGCAGCTAGCCTGAGGTTTTAGGATTGTTGGGCAGGTCTGCTTTCAGTCGGGACGGGGTTCCTCCAGGATTTTTCAGGGCCTGGACTGGCCTCAGGTCTGCGGTCCAGATCCCCAGCGTGTGGCAGGCTGTGGGGCATGTGCTTTCTCCCAGGACTGCTCCCCAAGCCCTGCCTTCCGCCTTGGGCCTGGCACCAGCCTCGTCCACAGGAGCAGAGATCCCTGATTTCATTCATAATGTGTATCAGATGTTGAAACTTCGCCCCCGGGATCCTGAGCCAGCTGTCATGCTCCACTACCCCTGAGAGCTTGCAGGAATGTTCCAGGGAAGTTTGACCCATCTTCCCCAGCTCCAGCCACTGCCTTTCTTTGGTTTCTTAAAACGCTTCCTGGCATTTACTTGGTGCAGAGCCCAGGCATTTCTTGACGCGGGGGTGATAGAACCCCTGGCTGGGGAGGAATGCATGCTCTTTGAGAAGGTGTGGGACAAGAGTCCCAGAGAACTCCCCAGGTGCTTTATGAAAGCAGAGGCTCAAGACACCTCTACATCAAGGCCAGTTTCAGCACACTGCTGTTTATACAACAGGCTTTATTGAGATTGTGTCAATACAGTCAATACCATTGTTTTTCTTTTCAAAAAGAAGTTCCATTTTCTTTGATTACCAAGTGCATTTTTCCCGAATCTCCTGTGACACAGGGCACATAATAGGTATGTAGGGAACTAAGCCTCCTATACCAGGTTAGAAATGAAATTACTAATGGAAAACATTTAAACCTTAATCTTTAAAAAAAAAATGAGGAATTAGAATACAAAAATGCACAAGGTGATGTAGTTTTCATTGTTAAAACCTGACACAGTTTATCAAAGCTAGTCAGTTAAGTGGGCACCTGGAACTAAAGTCCCATAAACATTTTGGAAACACCACCCACCTCTCCCCAAAGGCTTCAGGAATGACACTTGGCAGAAACTCAGTTCTGTGAAACAGCTCCTTTGTTCTTTTTTTTTTTTTTGGTTCCCTGTACCCTCAGGGCCCTGGACTTCACTGGGAGCTGGCGCCTTTCCACCTATCAGAATCCTTCCTAACAGGTCAGATGGCAGACTCAGTAAGGATGCTGAGCAGGTGGCCCCATGAGGTATGATTTAAGACTTAGTTCCCATGGTGCTGATGGATGAGAAACCCACCAGGAACCCTAGCCCAACCTGCTCTTGAAGTGCCACTTGGGCAGATTTGGGTTTTCTTTTCTCCTTTTGAAAGTTAAAACGAGTGGTCAAAGGGTCTGCTTGATTTGGAGAAGTTGTGGGTGGGGAGGAGGTCAGCCCAGGGGCCTGAGGGAGCCACAGCCTAACACGTCAGAAGTCGGTGATCAACCTCCTTCCTCAACATGGGCAGGCGGGGTGAGGGCCAGAGCTGCAGCACACCACGCTGGGTCCTCATCTCAGCGGTATCCACTCAGCTTGAACTAGGGGCCAAGGGAAGGGAAGGAGGTCTTGCCTGTTTCCTGCAGAGGGGAGCTCTGATTGGGGAAAACGGCAGTAACACCCACCTCATCCCAAAGGGGCCTTGGCACCCTTCTTCTCAGGGCCTCAGCCTCCTGCGCCCTAATCCTGCTTTGGACAGGAAATTGGAACCAGAGAGTGGAAGGAGAGGAAGCCCCTGCAGATTAACCCCTGGAGTCGACGCACACCCGCCATCAGGCTCTCATTAAGGAGAAGCGGGCGGCTGTCTTCACCCACGAGCTCGTGTGCACCTTGTTCTGTGGGTGAACAGGAAGCTCTCGGCCATGGGGCTGCTGGGGGTGGGGCTGGCAAGCACCCCTTACAGTTTTGTCTGAGTAAAGTGGCTCTCCCTCAGCAGGTGAAAGGAGAGAGGAGGAACACTCAGGCTCACTGACTGCCGGCCCTGCCTCGTGCCACCTGTGGCGGTCCGCAGGGGCCTGGGCGGCTGCCCTCACGCTGAGCAAAGCCAAAGCTGGTGGGTGCAGCCTTGGGGATGGAGATGAATGTGAAGAACGGCCATCCTGCGCCAGGCCCACGCCCCTGCCCCTCACAAGCCACTGTTCTCTGTGGCTGCGGCCTGAGCAGTGAGTGGGGGTCGGCACTGCCTAGGAGCCAGGAGGAGCGGTCACGCACCCGTACCCACTGGGGACAGGCCTGCATCCACAGCCCCACCACTAGGGTTGCAGTCCTGACAGGGTGTCCACACTGGCCACCACGGTCCCCCTCTTCTCCCTTCCCCTGGAGAGAAACAAAAACTCTTCGGGAGATCCATCACCTTCAGCTGGAGGTCCCAGGGCTGCTGGAGGAGCCCCAGCCAAGAACTGAGGGAGGCCACGCCCCATCCCTTGAGCAGGTGCCCTTTGGGGGCCAGCAGGCTGGGCAGGGCTTGGGAATATGTCTCCCCAGGGGAATGGAGGGGGCTGCTCAGCCCCCTCTCACCACTGACTCGCTGCGAAGCAGCCTCCTTCACCACCCGGCAGAGCCCAGGACTCAAGGGGGCAGGGGTCTCCACCAGCCAGGCCGAACGTCCGGGGCCCTGCCAGGGGGCCAGGCAGGGCAGGAATGGGGGCACAACCCCCACCACTGCACAGACATGTGGGGGAGAGGAACTCAGGTCAGCTTCTTCCAGGAAGAAACCTCAGCCTGCGTGGAGAGAATCCAAGTCAGTCTCCCCAGGCTGAGGCCGCGGCCGCCTTTGTGCCCGCCTCTGTTTCAGTCTTTGGTTTTTTTCTTTAAATGGAGGTTCTTGGTAAGTGAGAAGGTCTCTCTACCGCTAAAGAGGAGGAGGCCAGGGCAGCACGGGTTATGTGGGACACAGCAAGAATCCCGAAAAGGAGGAGTGGATGTACTCGGTGGAGTAGAGGCCATTGGCCTGGTCCGAGGGCATCTGCACCCAGACCTGGTCGTTGGGCCGCAGCTGCAGCACGGCCCCGCCAGACGCCTGGTCCAGGTAGCCCTTCTTGTACTCGTCGTAGGTGTACGTGGCCGGCACGTTGTTCTTGTAGAGGGCCACCCACACGTTGGTGCCCTTGACATGCACGTGGTAGGCGAAGTAGTAGACCCCGCCCACGGGGCAGGTGAAGATGCCCGTGGCCGGGTTGTAGCCACTGTGGCCGTTGTAGAGAGTCCGGTCAAATTTGACGGGCATGCCCGAGGCGGGGAAGGGCGAGGTGAGCACAGCGGTGAAGGCGGGCGTGGCATGGGCCGACAGCTCCCCTAGCCCCAACTGGGGCTTCACCCCCTTGCCCAGCACAGCTCCCTCCACGCCACCGTTGGGCAGCTGCAAGCCGGCGATGCCAGTCTCGTCAAAGGCCCCCGGGGCTCCGGGAGGGCCGGGGGGGCCAGGAGGCCCAGGAGGGCCCGTGAGTCCTGGGGAACCTGGCACCCCGGGAGGCCCTGTCGGCCCAGCCATGCCAGGTTCCCCCACTTTCCCCTCTCCAGGGGGCCCCGGCAGGCCTGGTTCACCCTTCAGGCCTGGCAGACCCTGGGGCCCGATAGGGCCAGCTGGACCCTGGAGTCCCGGGATTCCTGAAGGGCCCCTCAGGCCGGGCTGTCCAGGGAGCCCCAAGTCACCCTTCTGCCCCAGGGCTCCTGCCGCCCCTGGTCCTCCAGGGCGGCCCGTGAAACCTGGCTCACCTTTGGGCCCAGTCGGTCCAGGAGGTCCATGAGCCCCTGGAAGCCCCCTCTCTCCTGGGAGCCCAGGTTTCCCAGCCAGGCCACTAGGCCCTTGGTCACCCCGAATGCCAGGCACTCCTGGGGGTCCTATAGGCCCTGTCTCCCCCTTAGGCCCAGGGACCCCACGTCTGCCAGGGAGCCCTGCAGACCCTGGAAGTCCAGGGGGCCCCCCAAGGCCCTGTGGGCCCTGTTCCCCTGGCTCCCCATCCTCACCTGGCTCGCCCCTGTCCCCCAAGAGCCCTGGGACCCCAGCTGGGCCCCTGTCCCCCTTGGGACCTGGCAGGCCTGGCATCCCATAACCAGTAGGGCCTATCAGGCCAGGGGGGCCCCGGGTCCCTGGTTCCCCTTTGGCTCCTGGTGGGCCCTGTGGCCCTGGCAACCCTGCTGACCCTGGTGCCCCCACCCCATCCACCCCAGGGGGCCCCTTTGGGCCCAGAGCCCCAGGCTCCCCCCTAGGTCCTGGCACCCCAGGAGGCCCAGTGTCACCCTTATCTCCAGGGGCCCCAGGAAGCCCATCCAACCCTGGTTTGCCTAAACCAGCCGGGCCTGGGAGACCTGGGGGCCCCGGGGCACCCCCCTGCCCTGGGGCTCCAGGTAGCCCTGGCTGGCCCACTCCATTTTCACCTTTGAGGCCTCGATCACCTGGGGGCCCAGGCTCTCCCTGGGGTCCTGGCTCCCCCCCAAATCCTGGGGGCCCGGGCACCCCCTGGGGGCCTGGTTTTCCAGGAACAGCAATGCCTGAGGGCCCAGGGAGGCCAGGGGGCCCTGGGGGCCCCCGGAGGCCCTGGTCCCCTCGAATTCCTGGCTCCCCCCGAAGCCCCGGCTGCCCTGGTGGTCCAACCTTGCCTGGGAGCCCTGGGGGACCAGCCTTGCCCATCCGGGAGAAGCCAGGGGGGCCGGCGGGGCCAGGTTGCCCGTGGAGCCCAGGTTTTCCGGTGCCTGGTTTTCCTGGGAAGCCAGGAGGGCCGGGGGGACCCCGTGGCCCAGGCTTTCCAGGGGGTCCAGGCTCTCCTTTCAGGTCCATCGGCAACAGTGGTAGAGGCATTTCTGAGAGAGAAAAAGAAAAGAGGCAGTCAGGGGCCTGGCCAGTGGGGCCAGGGGACCTATCTTCCCACTCCCTAGCCAGCATGGGGTACAACTTGAGAAGTTAGGGTTCTGTACCTGCTCATGAAGACCACCCTGGTCCTCCCTCCCTTCTCTCATGAAAGACGCAATTTAGGGGTGGTCTGGTGGCGGTCTTGGGAGCTGCAGGGTAGCCACAGCCAGGACTCCTGGTTCCCAACCTACCCAGGCTGGGCCTCCCTTCCCCAGCAGCCTCTCATCCCTGAGGAACTGTGGTGGAATGGCCACCAGGTGGCACCAGCAGCCCTCCTTAGAGCCAATCGGCGCCAACCCTTCCTATTTCCCCACAAACCTTCCCGCCCCTCCCCTACCCAAAGACCACCTCCGCCAGCCAGCTCCACCCCACTTCCGGGCGCTCTTGGGGTGGGAGGCCCTGGACCCGCATCAAGAAGCAAGTGGAGATGGGAAGGTCTTTGGTGGGATGGACGGGCTGTGGCTGTGAGGGGCCTGGGAAGAGCCGGTGGAGGTCAGGAGACAGGGAGCTGGGGGTGAGGACGGGCCGAGGCGGGGCGGGCGGTGCTCACCCAGGTACTGGCCCTTGCCCTCGCGGAAGGGCGGCCCCACGGGGCCTTTGTGCATGGGCTGCACGTACTGCGCCGGCGGGTAGCCCGCGGCCCCAGCGGCCCCACCGCTGGCGGCCGCCCTCGGCCCGCACCCCAGCAGCAGCAGCAGCAGCAGAGGTGGTGGCAGCGAAGACAGGGGCGTCAGAGCCCCCTGCATGGCGTCCGCGGGCGTGCTGCGGGGAGGAAGGAGAGAGGCCGTCAAGCCAGCTCATGGGTGGTTTGGCACCAGGCCCAGGAGCTCACAAAAAAGATGAAAATTTAGTTATTATTCACAAGCAATTCTCAAAGTCTCAGAGTCTGCAGAAGTTACTACTAAACCTCTCCTAACCCTGCCCATAGCTCTCTGTACAGGCAGGGGTGGGGGTGAGGTTCCTGGACAACAGCCTCCCAAACCATTCACTTGGCAGCCAGATGCCCTTCCAGAGCACCTCTAACCTTGGCACAGCCCTGCCAGACACTGTTTGATGATTACACACCCACTACCACGTGCTGGACTGGCTCTCTGCCAGGCATGAGGCTAAGCTCTCCAGCATGGGAGCTCACTTAATCCTCCCAGCACTTTAACGAGGTATTGTTACTGTCATCTGCATTTTCCAGATGACAAAACTAAAGCAAAAGTCTCTAGGAAGCAGCACTGGGATTTGCCTAAGGTCTGTCTGACCTCACATTAAGTCAAGGCTTTTCTGGGGTTCCCCACCATCTTCTGGATCGAGTCCTTTGTGGGAATTCCCTGGCTATCCAGTGGTTAGGACTCAAGGCTCTCACGGCCAGTGGCCCAGGTTCGATCCCTGGTTGGGGAACTAAGATCCCGCAAGCCTCGAGGCCATTAATTAATTACATATATATGTATGACTTCCCATATATGTATGGGCTTCCCTTACAGCTCAGCTGGTAAAGAATCTGCCCGCAATGCTAGAGACCTGGGTTCGATTCCTGGGTTGGGAAGATCCCCTGGAGAAGGGAAAGGTACCCACTCCTGTATTCTGGCCTGGAGAATTCCATGGACACGACTGACTTTCACTTCACATGCATATGTATGAGTCCCCTCGCTGTTCACGTGAAACTATCACATTTTGTTAACCGACTATACCCCAATACTTCCCAGGTGGCGCTAGTGGTAAAGTACCTGCCTGCCAATGCAGGAGAGATAAGAGACACAGGTTCCATCCCTGGGTCGGAAAGATCCCCTGGAGGAGGGCATGGCAACCCACTCCACTATTCTTGCAGGGAGAATCCCATGGACAGAGGAGCCTGGTGGGCTACAGTCCACAGGGTCGCAAAGACTCAGACACGACTGAAGCGACTTACATGCACACCCCAATACAAAAGAAAAGTTTAAAAAAATTATAAACAATAATTTTTGTAAAAGTCCTTGGTTCCCAATGTGGTGTTCTAATCACTGAATCAATATCTCTGTCTCCAACTCTACCATCTATTGCCTCTTTCTCTGCTGCTCCCCTCCACCATACCTTTGCCCCAGTCACCAGGCAGCCTCACACTTCCGGGCCTTTGCACCTGCTGTTCCTCTGCCTGCAGTGTTCTTCCCCTCACTCGTCCTTCAAGACCCAGGGAAGCTGTCACTCCTTCCTCTACAGAGTTAACCCCTCACTCCAGTGTCCTGACCTAGCCCTGTCTCAGCATTCAGCTCAGCTCTGAGAACAAGGACTGAGTTAGGAAGAAAAACAGGCTCCAGATTTGGATAGCCAGCCTAAATCCTCCATTCACCAGGTAGGGGAGCCTGAGCAAGCGATGTCCACTCTGTGAACTCAGTTTCCTCATCTGTAAAATGGAATAACATGTCCACACTGAAACGTGTACATGAATGTTCATACTGGCATTATTCATAACAGCCAGAAAGTAGAAACAATAGATGTACATCAACTGATGAATGGATGGTGTGGAATATTCAGGATATGGAATATTACTCGGCAATAAAAAGAGGTGCTGCTGCTGCTGCTAAGTCGCTTCAGTTGTGTCTGACTCTGTGCGACCCCATAGACGGCAGACCACCAGGCTCCCCCGTCCCTGGGATTCTCCAGGCAAGAACACAGGAGTGGGTTGCCCTTGCCTTCTCCAAAAAGAGGTGAAGTACTGATAAATGCCACAATACAGATGAATCTTGAAAACATCACCAACTGAAGAAGCCAGGCACAAAATCATATAACTCTATTTGTAGGATGGGTTTGCAATAGGTAAATCTTTACAGACAGAAAGTAGTTAGATGAGTGGTTGCCTAGGGCTGGGGCAGGTAGACAAGGGGAGTGATTATTAATCACAGGGTTTCTATTGGGAACCCCGGTGGCTCAGACGGTAAAGAATTTGCCTGGAATGCAGAAGTCCCAGGTTCCATCCCTGGGTCAGAAAGATCCCCTGGAGAAGGGAATGGCTATGCATTCCAGTATTCTTGCCTGGAGAATTCCACGGACAGAGGAGCCTGGCAGGCAATAGTCCATGGGGTGGCAAAGAGTCAGACATGACTGGGTGAATAACAGACACACACGGTTTCTATTAGGGGTGATGAAAACGTCCTAAACTGATTGTGATGATGGCTGCATAATTCTGAGTACCTTAAAAACCTCTGGATTCTTATATTTTAAATAAGCCAATTGCATGCTATGTGAACTGTATCTCAATTAAGTTCTTTTTAAAAAACTAGACTAGGACTTCCTTGGTGTCCAGTGGGTGAGATTCTGTGCTTCCACTGCAGGGGGCACAGGTTTGATCCCTGATCAGGGAAGTTCTGCATGCTGCAAGGTGTGGGGAAAAAAATAATAATAATAATAATTAAAAGCTAGGCTAGGAGATTTCCTGTTGGTCCAGTGGTTAGGACTCTTGAGTTTCCAGTGCTGGGGGTCCAGTTTTGATCCCTGTTTGGGGTACTAAGATCTCGCAAGCCTGGAGATGTGGCAAAAAAAAAAAAAAAGAATTTTCTTTTCAAGCTAGGCTAACAACTTGCTTCTCAGGATTGCTGTGATGATCAGAGTTGGTACCCCAGGGCGGGTACCCATCAATATCTGCATAGGGGACTAGCCTGACATTTCACACACCCCAGAAAGGTCCCACTTGCCCTGGCATCCCTGCTCTGGGCTCCTCTCACTCCACCCAGGGGCTCTCCACACCTGTGTGTGGCTGCAGGAAGGTGTGGCAGTGGGCTGTGCACATCCAGGGATACACCTGGGGCTGTCTGAAGCTGCAATGCAGTATTCTTCCAAACTCAGTATCATGTGGGCTTTGCAGGAATGAACGTGGGGCTTTGGGGCAGGATGGTGAAGCTGCCAACCCAGCTCTGCCATCAACCTCCCTGTCACCTTGGGCAGGTCTTCAGCCTCCCTGAGCCCAAGCGTAATATTAACACCTGCCACCTAAGGGCTCCCTGGTTTCACATCACTAACCCTCTCAATGACCTCCGACCAGCTCATACAATTACTGTCCCCTATTTTATAGATATAGAAACTGAAGCTTAGACTAAGAATCTTGCCCAGAACACCTGCCCTCAATGCAGGCCACCTGCTCTGTCTGCACCATGACTGGTTCTAGGCCTCCTATTGTGTAGGCCTGGCCCTCAGTTAACTGCTGACGAGGCTCTGGCCAGGCACTGCCCCAAAGTTTGACTTTCTATCCACATTCAGCCCTGCAAGGCTCATCAGCCCTGTTTTACAGGTGAGGCACCTGGAGTGCGGTCAGAGCCTAAACCCAGGCAATCTGACTCTTAAGCCCCAGCCGCTAACCACCGTACCATGAGGCCTCTTGAGAGCGGGATAAAGACCCTCCTGCCCTGGCCACCTGAGCTGGGGGAATGCGGGATCCTCATATATCACAGAGCTAGAATGTTCTGCCTGGAAGGGGAGCAGGGGGTTGGGCAGAAGGGCAGACCTTGCAGTAGGAAGCAGGAGGAGGGGAGTGAGCAGTTCTGGTCTGAATGGGCCAGAGGCCGAAATCACGGCACCCCCACAGGAGGACTCAAGACAGCCCTGGCTCCAGGGAGGACTTCCCTGTAGCTCATAAGGTAAAGGATCTGCCTACAAGGCAGGAGAGCTGGGTTCGATCCCTGGGTCAGAAAGATGCTCTGGAGAAGCGAATGGCAACCCACTCCAGTATTCTTGCCTGGTGAATCTCATGGACAGAGAAGCCTGGAGAGCTATAGTCCATGGGGTCTCAAAGAGCCAGACACGACTGAGCGACTAACACTGCTACTATTACTACTGTTACTACTACTGGGGAGCCTTGGTCCTCTTCCCGTGCTGGGTGAGGCCTCACGGAGGCGGGGGCTGATGGAGACTCAGCTGGGAGGGTGTCTGGGATGGAGAGAACTGTAGAGGGGCACAGGGCATCAGAGGAAGGCCCCCCCCCCAGTTCAGGCAGGAGCCCAAGTAGGGCCCCCTGCCAGCTCCCCACTTCTCACTCCTTCTTGGCAAGGCGGGTCTCCAGGAAGCATCCCCGCCCTACGTCCCCGTGGCTCCCTGAACTTGCCCCATCCTGGCACCTCCTGCTCCATGGAGGTGGGGCGGGACCCCGGAGCAGGTGTTTCCTCTGGAGCGAGGCGTGTCTGAGTGAGAATGACAGCTCACACCTTCTCTGGGGCACCGCCTAAGTGCTGCGTCACAGTTCGCGATTGATGTAATTCCCACCGGATCCCCGGGAAAGAGGAGCTATGGTGCCTCCTCTTCCTATAGACGAGGCGTCTGAAGCTGGAGACAAGCGGGAGTGAGGCGCCGCCCCCTGGCAGCCAGGGTCTGAGCGGAAGTCTGTTAAGAACCTGAGCTCTTAACTGCTGGGACAGACTGCCTCCAGGGAGAACGTGCCAGAGAGCACAAGCTAGACAGAGGCAAACAGACTGAGAAAGGGAAGCTCTTTTCCAACTCCAAGCTGCCTGTGGGTTTGAGGAGGGAAAACTTACTCCAGCTCTTAAAGGGGAGGCGGCCATGCCAGTCCAGGTTGGGGGCGGCGGCGGGGGGCGGGGGGAGAGAGGAACTGGGAGTGGAAGTGTACATATCACAGGAGAAGGGGGCTGCAAAACGATGGCCCGGGCATGGTGCCACATGGCTGCCCAGGTGGGAGGGACTGCCCCCCATGCCAGCCACCAGCAGAGCCGAGGGTGCCTGGGCGCCCCTGCCTCCTGTTCACGGTCATCCCTTTCTCGCCGCCCCCAACCCCGCCTGCCCCTGCCGCAGGCTCCCCAGGCTTTCTGGCCGCTGCACGTGTTCCTTCCCTCGGTTCCCCCTACTGCGTCCCCACCTCCTGCTCCTCTTCATTCTTAGACGCCGGGAAGCCTACTGGATGCCTCCCTGGGCCCCACTGACACCCGTAGGGCCCCCTCACAGCTTCGTCTCCCTCTTTGGCGTTTCTCTTCTCTCCCCGCTCCTCCCCTCCCCTCCATGCCCAGCCCAGGACTTGGCTGGCACAGAGATTAATGGATGATGAACTCAATTTGCTGTCAGATTTAAAGATCACACGAATAACACTCAGACCTTGCGCAGATCAGTGTCACACGGCCCTGGAAGCCCCTTCTTCAGCCCCTCAGAGGGGCTTATGTGTCAGCTAGAAAAGAAACAGGTGGGACATTCACGTGGCCTCGATCAAGAAACTTCAGCTAAGAGCTGCCCGCTCGGGGAATAGGGGCACACAAGGAGGAACAGCCGATCCACTTGCTTGCTTGCTCCTGGTCTCCCCTCATGGAACTGGTTGGCGAGAGCTCTGAGGCTCAAGCCTGGCTGGGCTGTGTGACCTTGGGCAGACCGTCACCCTCTCTGGTAACCTCTTAGGAAGGAAAGCAGGAGCCGAGGCGACCGGGAAGGGGCGGGGCTGACAGGGGCAGGAGGTGGGATGCAGAAGAAGACGCTGATTCAGGGGATGGAGCGGTGGCGGCAGCAGGGTAGACGCGGTGTTTGGACAGCTGCAAGTCCTTAACGGGGATTTCCCCCCTTTTCAACAAATCCCCGTAAAACAGCATTTTGTCCAAGTCAGCGTTTTGTGGCAGCCTGGGCCTCCTCCGGGGGCGGCAGAGGAGGTTGGCTGGGAGCGGGTAGGGTTCCAGGGTCCTTCAGACCAATGAGAGGGGAAAAGAGAATAGACCCCAGCAGGAAGAAGCGGCATGAATACAGACCCTTCTCTCCCTGGACAGGGCTTCAGGAGCAGAGGGGCCTTAGCAATGTGACCCCTCCCACCAGTCCTCTCTCCAACGGTCCCGTCCCAGAGACGATCAGCAGCCTGGGGGTGGGGGGGTGGGGGGCAGGTGATCTTGTGGAATTTAAGGGCCTGCCCCCTCCCCATCCCACTGCACACGTGAGCTCTCAGAGGTCGCGATGCAAAGGGGGGCCTGAGCGCGGGGCGCAGGTTCCCGGCGGAGCGTGCAGGGGTGTGGCCAGTGCGGCCCTGGCCGACCCCCGCCTCCCTTCGCCCCCGGTGGGTGGATGGAACGCAGCTCTGCGCAGGCTCCTGCTGCTCCAAGCCCCCTACCCCAGAAGGGCGGCTGCAGCTGAGGGAGCCGCGGGGAGCTCAGGCAGCCCCGGGGCCTGGCCAAACCACAGGTATGTTATGAGACGCTTCCTGTTGTGGAGACATTTCTGCGGGATCGGCTGTCCCGCTTGCTCCTGTCTCCCCACCGGCCCGGCCGCGCTCTGTTCTCTTCCTGGGTCTCTGGCCCTGACCCATGTCTCTCGGTCCCTCTTTCTCTCTCTCTAAGCCCAGTCTCTACCACTTCAACAGGTGAGCAGCATCAGGCTCTCCCTATCAGGGGCCCAGCCCTGGGCGGGGTGGGGGGCCCTAAGGCCCTTTACATTCTGACTGCCCCTGAACTCTCATTCCAGCACAGCTACTTTCCAGCTGTGTGGTCTCAGGCAAGTAACTTAACCTCTCTGAACCTCAGTGTCTTCATTTGTGAAAGGGTTAACTGACATGGTCTAAGCCATCGGCCCCTTCATGCTGCCCTGTTCTGCTACCCTGATGGCCAGAGAGTCCTCCCTTCAGTCTAACCTTAGTGCCTCCTGCTGCAAAGCAACATCTCCGCCAACCTTTGAAAACCTCAGGTGACTTGCTGCCAAAAGCCAGGACCTTGTGAAGTTCCCTAAAAGTCAATTATCTGGGCTTCTCAGCCTTTTCTCTGACTGCTCCTGAGATGCTGCTGACTAGGGGTCACACAGCCTGCTCAGGCCAAGGACGGAGTTATGGATCTTGGAAAGAAGCAGAGGAACTGCCCTCCTCACCCACTGGGCATGATGCCCACCCACCCCACCCCCCGCCGCGACTCCACACTTCTCCAGGGTTCCTGAGCCCCCCATCCCCCACCTCTCTCCCAGCTTGCAGAAATCAGGAACCCTTTCCCATCCCCCTTTCCTGAGTCTCAGATGAAAGGGGTCCTGTCTCCTACTCAAGGTCCCCCCAGCCCCTCCACACCTCTTCCTCAGGGCTGGGTTGGGGGGCTCACTGTCTGTGGGTGCCTCCCCCAGTCCCAGCCTCTGCATCCCAGTCTATACAGGCCTCTCCCCTGCCCCCGGTCAGCCTCATCTTTCTCCAGCCCTTCTCAGCCAAGCTTCTTGAAAGAACTCTCTCTACCCCTCACCCTCTCACCTCGTGTGTTTCCTTCTCACCAGCACTGCCTCCCGCCTTGTGACCCTGCTTTCCTCCTTCCTGGAAAGGCTCCTCCTCAGATTCTTCTCTGCTCCTTCCCTCTGCCCACTTTGCAGACCCAGGCTTGACCCCAAGGAGCTGGCTCAGACCTCTTCTCTTCTCTCTGGATGTTTCTCCTACAGTTTCTAGCTCTCCCCAGCTCCCACAGTTCCAATCCCAGCACCAGGGACTCCCATGTCTGTTTCCAGCTACCACTCCCCTGAGCCCCAGACTCTTGAGTTCAACTATGAGCCAAGCATTTTCTCCTGGCTGTCCCTCAGATACCTCCACCCAAACTGCTGTCATTATCTTCTTCCCTATTACGTGCTTCTTCCCAACTCCCTGGTGCCCAGGCCAGAAATTAGGACATCACTCCTCACACTTCTGACCCTTCCTTCCTTATGTGGAATCTCTCTAGCCTATACACTGCCTTAGCACAAGTAGGAAAGGCCAACTTCTGTCCAGCCAACTCGGGCTTTCCTCATTGACTTTCTGCAGTGTCCTTGAACAGTAACCGACCTGCACAACTGTACATGACAGCCCTGTTCCTTCGCCCCCAAACCCCCAATCCAATCTTGCAGACTGTCTCCTCTGTTTCTCTCACTTCTCTTCCTTCCCCTCCTCCCCCATTCTCTCTGTCCTAATACAGACCTTGTATTCTCCCAACACACAGCCCAGAGCCGGGCACATTCCAGCCATTTAGTAAAGGTTTGTTAAATTGCCAGATCCTCACCTGGATTATCAAAACTGTTCTCTCCCACCCCTCAACCTCAGCTTCTCTGTCTTCCTCAGAACATCCTATAGATACTCCAACAGTGCTTCTCAAACTTTAGTGTGCATCACACGATTTTAAAAACACAGGCTCCTAGCCCATACCCTCAGGGATCCTGATTCAGTAAGTGTGGAGCAGGGCCCAGCATCTGCAGCTCTAACAACCACCCAGGTGATGCTAATGCTGCCTGTATGTGAACCAGACTTTGGCACAGCTCTGCCATGGCCCTCCCCGCTCTGGATTCTCCAATGACTCCCTAGTACCAAAGTGATAAATCCCATGTTATTCTGCAGTTCATGTGGCTTACTGGAGAAGGTATATAGTCGTCCCTCTGCATCCACGGGTGATTGGTTCCAAGACCCCCCGTGGATACCACAATCTATGAATGCTCGAGTCTTTTATATAAAATGGTGTGGTATCTGCATATAACCTATGCACATCCTCACATATACTTTAAACCATTTATAATACCGAATACAATGTAAATGCTATGTAAGTAGTTGCTGGGACACAAGGTAAACTTAAATTTTGCTTTTTGGAAATTTTGGGAATTGGCTTTCAAGTATTTTTGATTCACAGTTGGCCAGATTTGAGAATGGACGTGGAACGTGCAGATACAGAGGGCTGACTGTACTTTAGACTCAGTGGTAATGCGGATAAAGAAAGCAGAGAGGATGGCAAGATCATAGTGAGGTTGGCAAACCCATGAGACCACAGCTGGTAAGGAGACACACTCCAGGTCTAAGAGTCATGTTTGGGAACCAGCTTGTTGTGGGAACCATGTGGGTGATTGACATGCCCACCTGTGACCCTTCCGCCACGTCTGTGTCTCTGAATCCAGATCCTCATCTTCCTGTGTATCTGAGGCATCTCCTGGTAGGTCTCTCTCCTGTCTCTGTCACCATCCCATTTGCCCACCCTGTTTGTCTTCCTCTGCTCTCTCGTGCCTTATACCCAGATCCTGTTAGAGTTCCAGGCTCTGAAATCCCTAGCTGCTGGTCACTTGATGGGAGCCTCCAGAAGGCGAGCATTTGTGGCCTTAATGCTAACGTCAGGTCTGGGGCTGACCTCCCTAGATGATCCCTGAGCAGCCCCACAAGGTCTGGGTGGAGACTTGCGGGGTTCAGTCCCCATGACCTCACTGTCCTGCAGGTCACTGAGACTCTGAACCTCTCAAATTTAGATGTGCAAGCATGAAGACTGTTTCGAAGCTAAAGAGCTACCTGGAATCTGAGAGTTGGGGGATGGAGGGAGGAGGCTAGGCTGGGACAGGGCTGCCTGGAGAACACCCTATCATCCAGACTGATGGCAGGACAGGAGTGTCGCCTCTGCCCACCTTGTCTATACAATCAAGTTTCAGTTCCACCAAGAGTCCCAACACCCCTCACCCCTGCAAGTGAGGACCTTAGACCACAGGGGACCTCAACTTGCAAAACAGCATTGGAAGGAGGTTTTAAGGACAGATCAGAGTTCAACATGCCCATAAAGGCAAGAGATGGTGGAATACTCCAAATTGAGTGGACAAAGAAGACTGAGGGGCTTCTAGGATGGATTATATCTAAGAGGCAGAGAACCTGTGGGTCTGAAACTTAAGAGGGAGCGATATAGGCTGGAGATAAAAATAGGGCTTCATTGGTGGTGTTGCTGCAGCCTGGATGAGGGCCATGGGCTCACCCTTAGGGAAATCACCTATGTTTAGGGGTGAGAGGAGCACCAGCATCCTGAATCCAGACACCCCAAACTTCTTGATGTTTCCCTGTACCCACTGCCCACCTTTGCCTGCACAATCCTGTTTGTGTGAATTGCCCTTTCTTTCTTTCTCCTCTAGGTGGTGGTGGTTTTGGTCACTAATTCATGTCCGACTCTTGTAACCCCATGGACTGTAGCCTGCCAGGCTCTTCTGTCCATGGGATTTCCCAAGCAAGAATACTGGAGTGGGTTACCATTTTCTTTCTCCAGGCAAACATGTCATTCCTCATTTAAGACCCAGTTAAATGCCTCCTCCTCCAAGCAGCCTTCCCTGCCTCCCTCAGGCAGAACAGCTCCTCCTCCAGGGCCTGTCTCCCCCAACACCCATCTTATCCTTAGCTGGGGCTCAGCATATAGTAGGTGCTCAGTACAGTCTGCAGCCTAGGTGCTCTAACTCCTGGCCTCTGACAACCCCACCTCCAACCTCCTGCCAGCCTGCAAGATGGCTTCTCATAGGGTCCCTTTTCCTTGGTGGCTCTTCCAGAGTCCTTCTCAGCTCTCTGCTGGAGGGGGCTTGGGCTGACCTCCCTCCCTGAAGGCGACTAGGCCCACTTCCCAGGCCACCAATCTCTGCTCATCTCTGAGGCTAGCCAGCCCACTACTACCCTGGGGAGGAGCATCTTGGGGGGCAACAGAGTGTCCAGGGAGGTAGGAACAGCCAGGTGGGGGCAGATGAACCAGAAGAAGCTGGGCAGCAGACAGGAGCCAGGGCAGCCGTGTATCCTCAGGCAGGTAGCCAGGGGACGAGCCCTTCCTCGCCAGGGGCTCAGGCCTCAGCTGGTGCCATTGCTCACTTCCCAGAAGAGGCCTTGAGCTTTTGAGCGAGACCGGACATTGGAGGGCCACCAGACCCAGGCACCCCCAGGCCCTAGGCTGGGCCCCGCCTTCTCAGCCGCCAGTCCCCTACCCCACCCCCACCCCACCGCCTTCTGGTTCACATTTGCAGCCTTTTCCGGAGCGCCACCCGCCGCCCGCTGCCTCCGCACGCCTGCCAAGATTCCTAGGCCTTCGCGGCTTCCCTGCGCGGTGGCGGCAGCTTCAGTGTCGACAGGAGAGGCTGGGTTGGGCAGGGAGGGGGCCCGGCGGGAGCCCGGCCAGGCCACTGCACCCAGGCAGGCCAAGCAAACACGGCCGCGCCAAGGAGCTGGGGCGAAATAGTTCACAAATGAGAAAAAGCTGCTTCCGAGTTGGGCCGGAGGGAGCTGAGGTCACCTGCAAGAGGGGCTGCCCGCTAGGACACCCTGAGTCGGGGAGGGGCTTCCGCGGCAGCTGGGGGGAGCAAGGGCAGACGGCAGCAAGCATAGGCCGCAGGCAGCCTGGGATACTGAAGAACCCCTGCCCCCAAATCTAGCTTACCTTTCAGGTCGGAGGGGCCTCTGAAGGTCCCAGCAGAGACAAGGCCTGAGAATTGAAAGAGGGAAACTGAGGAAGATGCCAGGAGCTGGGGAAGCCTCCTGCCCTAACTCACAGCCTCCCTAGGGCCTACCATGGGCTTTTTGCCAGGAGCTCCTGCTGGAACACTGGCCCCCAACCTCAGTCTCTGCTCAGGAAGCCAAGATGTGTGCCCCGCCACCGACTTCATTCATTCCATGCACACTCAGCAATGCCCACAGGGGACCTGGCCCTGAGCTGCTGGGATTCTTCCTGTCCTAGGGCCTAGGCTGAGGAATCCCCTTCTCTGTGCCAGGGTCCAGTCTGAAGAAGTCCCTACACCCTGCCAGACCCTAGGCTGGGGTGGTCCCTACTATAGACTAGGGTTCTATCTGGGGAATCTCCTACTGGGTACGGAACCCAAGGCTAGGCCTTGGCTCCTAGGCTCAGTGCCCTGCCCTGCCCTGAACTAGCACGAGGCATCAGACAAGTGGCCA
Organism: Bos grunniens; assembly: GCF_055505025.1. Classification (NCBI taxonomy): domain Eukaryota; kingdom Metazoa; phylum Chordata; class Mammalia; order Artiodactyla; family Bovidae; genus Bos; species Bos grunniens. The sequence goes on from NC_141167.1 coordinate 11,692,694, forward strand.
TCACACAGTTGATCAAGGTCTCTGGGCCATGGGAGTACACAGCAGGGAATACTGCCCTCCCTTGAGTTTCCCTAGAAGACTTCATGTAGGAAGGGGCTGGATCCTGAAGGGTGAGTAGGAGTCTGACAGGCAGGCAAAGTAAGAAAAGGAATCTCAGGCAGTAGGGAGCTGCTAGGCAGGCACAGGGAAGGCCCAGAGTGCCATGAGGTTGAGAGGATGAGCGGGAGCTGAGAAGGCCGGGCCAATTTAGTGGAGAGCCTTAAATGCTATGCTTGCGTTTCTCCATGAGGCAATGGGGAGCCATGGATGGTTGTTCAGCAGGGGACATGATGTGGTTACAGCCCTCGATGGCCAGGTCCCCATTTCTGGCTCAATCAACCATGGTACCTGATGTCGTAAGCCCTAGTCCAGGTCACACAGCAGAGCTGGGGCCGCAGTCCAAGCCCAGACATGAATCCCGGGTGGATGGGGAGGGGATGCCTAGCCAGCCCACCTGGCAGGGAGGCCTGCCGGCCGCGTCACTCTCTCCCCCAGCTGCTTGCTCGCCTCTGCCCGCTCCCATGGAAACTCTGACATCCCAGCCCTCTCCCTGCACAAGCAGCCAGCTGCCGGAGCCAGCGGCTCCTAGGCCCTCTCTCCAGCTCAGCTGAGCCCTGCCCCCATCCATGCCACTCTGACACCGTGACCCCAGAGGTGGGTCATGAGGCTGCTCTCTCTGAGGGCCCAGCCTAGCTGACGGAGCGTGGGTGGGAGGTTCTCACTGCCCAGCTTGACCCTGGCTTCTCTGGCCCCAGTCCCCACCCTCACTGTGAGGCTCAGGAAGAGGAAGTGACTTATATTGGATCTGGGCTTTTGAAAGATGAACACAGATTTAACTGGGTGGTGGTGGGGAGAGGTAATCAGTCCAGGCTAAAGTAGCAGCATGTGTGAGGGTATGGAGGCATGAACGTTGTAAACATAATTGAAATAAATAAATGAACTAACTAATCATAGCTGACACTTATTATGCACCTACTGTGTGCCAGGCTCTCTGCTCGTGAACTGTCTCATGTAGTCCTCAGACCAACCCAATGAAGTATATGTTCTTTGTCTTTCCTTTTTACAGAGTGGGAAACCAAGGGACAGAGAGGTTAAGTAATTGGTCAAAGGTCACACAGCTCATGATGAGTAAAGCCTAGGCTGTTGGTGCCAAAGCTTGGGCTCCTGACCTCTCTAAATACAGATGGTTTGAGATGAGAACTGGATGAGGTCAGCCTGAGAAATGCCTTGAATATCAGAATCAAAGACTGATACTGGAAAAGACTGAAGGCAAAAGGAGAAGGGGTGGCAGAGGATAAGAAGGTTAGACAGCATCACCGATGACATGAATTTAAGCAGACTCTGGAGATAGTGAAGGAAATGGGGTCACAAAGAGTCAGACAGGACTTAGCAACTACACAACAACAGCAGCATCAGAGACCCCAAGCACAGCTTAAAGCTGGCTCTCCATGCCCTTCACACATTAGCCCTTAAGAATAATGGTCTCTAGAAATCCCAAGTATAAGGAATTCCCTGTCAGTCCATTATTTAGGACTCTGTGTTTCCATTGCTGTGCCATGGGTTCGATCCGCGGTCAGGGAACTAAGATCCCACGAAATGCACAGTGTGGCAAAAAAAAAAAAAAATCCCAAGCATACTTTATGCACCAGACGTAGCACTAGGCATGTTCCAGGCGTTTTTATCATGCTCTCCTGTAACCCTGTAAGGCGGGAACTCTATTGCTTTTTTGAGGAGGAGGGTTGAGGCCCAGAGAGGTGACATCCATTCTCCATGGTGAAGCACCAGGGCTAGGATCTGAACCTTGGGGCTTGCCAGCCCTCAAATGGCCAAAACCCGGTTCACTTGGGCTTCCTGGAGACTGCCGCCACGGTAATGCTCCCCACTTCTCCACCCTCATCTGTGCTGCCTCAACCCAGACGGCAAGAGAGACCAGCAAGGCTGGCAACAGAGTGGGCCGCTCCTATCCCGGGCCTCAGGAGCCCACTCCAACTGACCAAGGCTCCTCAGTCCTACTAAGTAGGAAGGTGGGGCGGGCGGGTGTGCCAGGGCAGGGCCTGAGCCCGCTTCAATGGGACTCTGTTCTTAACCTGCGCTCTCAGCTGCCTTCCCTAATCTCCTGAGCCCCTCCCCTGGCGACATCGCCTCCTTGCACAGTGCCTGCCTCCAGCTAAATCCCAGACCAGAGGTGGGTGGGACAGTCTGCACCCCCTTGTCCCCCACCATCTTCTGAGAGCTCAGGCTCCCTAAGGACACTGGCCAGGGCCCCAGGCCCGCTTCCCCATCCCAACTTTCCAAACAGAGGTGTGGATTGATGGCCAGGAGGCAAAGAGTTGACTCCTCCCAGAGCGGGGCTCATGGAAGAAGTCTCTGTTTTCTGAGCCCTTACCGGGAGCTGGCCGTCCGCTAAGAGTCCTGCTTAAAAAATCATGACAGGGTATGAACCGCTCTGGAGCCCAGCTGCTCACATTCCTCTCTCAGCCCTGCCTCTTACTAGCAGTGACCTCATTCATGTGTGCCTCAGCTTCTTCATCAGGAACGTGGGAGCAATTCCTACTTCGCCGAGCACTGGAGCGGATGAAGGGCGGTCATTTCAAGTAGCCGACTTCCACCAGCGCTGGGCATTAAGGGAACATTTGATATACGTTTGCAATTATCATCGTCTCCATCGCCATGATTGGCCTCCCCCAAAGCCCTGTGTGAGATTAAATTAGAAACCCTATTTTACAGATGAAGAACCGGAGGCTCAGAGACAAGTCACTCGCCCAGGTCTGCCAGCCAGCCCGTGGTGAATGATGCCAGAATTGGGACCCAAGCCCAGTGAGTTCACAGATGATGAGGGCAGCCTCGCGGCTCCCTGGAGCTGAGGGCCAGCATGCGTGCGTGCGTGCGTGCGTGTGTTGGGTTTGGGGCGGGGGTGGGGGGGTCCTCCACAGCCCCTCAGCCCCTCCTGCCTGACCCCCAGGGGCTCCGCTGCCCAAGCCCCTGCCGCCGCTGCAGGAGGGGGCTGTGCATTCCTGGCTAAGCAGCCGGATTTGCTGTGCTCCGGGAACTATGAAAAGAATGTTTGCCACGAGCTGAGCCGTGGTCGCCTGTCAGAGGGAGCGTGGCCTGGAGGGCCCACGCAGAGCTGAGTGGCGGCCAGCAGCCGCCGCAGTGGGAGGGAAGCAGGCTAGACGGGAGAGAGCTCCTGGTTAGCGAGGGCAGTGGATGCTGCAGGGGGCTGGGGACTGGAGAGTCGGCTTCCTGGGGCCTTTCGGGAGAAGAGAAAGGACCCCTCCCCACACACAAGCAACACTGCTCCTCATCACAGGCTCCAAGGAGATCCGAGGAGGCATTACTGGCCCATCTCATGGATGGGCTTATGGAGACCCAGGGGGAAGCTCACTGCCATGGCAGAATTGAGACCCGAGGCCTGGACCCCTTCCTCCCAGAAACCACCTGCCCTGACGGGGCCCACCAGGTCCACAGAGCATCCTGAGATATCAGAAAACACCATGCCAGCCCTCACAGTCGTAGCCGCGCTTCCAGCCTGACTTTCTCATGATTACTGCTCCCCACGTTCCCTGTCCCTCAAAAAAGTACCTTGTGTATGACAGTGCCTGGCACACGGTGGACAGATGAGAAACAATTAAGTTTCCATTCCCTTCCCCCACAAACCGAGCCCGGGAGAGGGCAGGAACCCGGGAGGTCAGCGAGGGAGGAACATGAGCTGTACATCCTTATGGACCTAGGAGCAAATCCCAGTTTGACACTCCGAAGAGGGGCGCTTGGCCAGGTTACGGGCCTCTCTGAGCCCTCCACTTCTCCCTCTGTTAAATGGGCTACCGCCCTTTGCCTTGCAGCAGAGTAATAAGGACTACATGAGATATGCAAACACAGGTCCTGGTGCATCGTGGCTGCCCAGTAAACTCTTATTGTTACTCTCCCCCAAGGGGACAGAAAGAATTGAAGTTAGAGAACCTCTGATGACAAGGTCCCCTCCATCCTAGGTTCCGGATGGCCCCTGTGAGAGGAGCACAGCCTCTGCAGGGAAGGGAAGCCGGCGCCCAGGGTCCCATCCTCGGGGCTCAATTCCTCCACTGGCTGCTGTGTGACCCTAGGCGAGTTCCTCTCTGAGTCTCTGTAATCCCGTCCAGGAGATGAGCCAGCAGTGCTGGCATGGCTCTCTCCAGGAGGCAGTAACCCTCTGCCACCCACTTCTTCTACCCTCTAAGAGCCAGAAATCTCAGCCTGCATGGGGACAGTCACCTCTCAGTTCAAAACTTTCCAAGAATCTGAATGGAAGAAGGGCCAGGCCCTCCCCCGTCCCTTCCCAGGATCCAACCAGAGGGGTGGAACAGACTCTGATCAGAAGTCTGGGTGAAAGTTCTTGGCTCTGCACCCTGATTATGTGTGACCTGGGATTACTCCTCACCTCTCTGCAGGCAAAAGGACCCTGGAGACCAGCATTAGCGTTCCCATTTTATAGATGAGGAAACTGAAGCACAGAAATGGGAAGACCCTTACTCAGAGTCACATGGAAAGTAACCCCATCTGAGTCCCAAGATCAGCTCTTCCCCTCACTGCACATGCTGCTTTCACTTAAGACCCGCTGTCCACATCCCACCACCCTGGAAATGCCCACAGAACACAGCAGGCCTGAAATGCCCTTTCTGGGACCAGGACTTCCCTAGCTGATATCTGGGCACACTTGTGCACACACATGGCCCCACACACCCACTTAGGCTTCTATACATACATACTCAGGCCTCACAGACACTAACTAGCCCCCAGACTCATGGCCATACTCAACAGTCAGGCCCCTGCACCTAAGCATACCAGACCCTGGGCTTCAAACCCACATCTCCCCTTGATCTGCCTCCTCTGGGGTCAGACCACAGCCATTCAGAGCACGGTTCCTGGCCCACCCTCTCCTCACCCCCACAGTCAAGCATCACTGAGGCTTGTCCAGTCTCTCTCCTTATTCCTCTCCATCTGTACCTTCCTCTTATCCCCATGGCAACCACTCACCTCAGCCTCTATCATCTTCCTCCTCAACTCTTGTCCAGCCTCCTAAGTGGCCTCCTTGCCCCCCAGAGCAACCAGAGTGATCCCCAATTTGCACCACTCTGCAGCTCACACCCTTTCTCTGAACAAGGTCCTAGGAAATCTGACCTCAAAGTAGCTGTCAGTCCCTCCACCTCACTCCCCCACTGTGTGAACCGTGAGTTGTGAGCCGAGCCGGCAAGTACTCACCACCCCCTGAGAGAACTCTGCAGCTTCCCACCTCCACACCTTGGCCTATGCTGTTCCTTCTGACTGGAATGTCCTCATTTACCCTTTCCTCCCTCTGCACCTGTCAAAGTTCTTCTCCCTGAAAGCCCCAGCTAGAGTCACCTCTTCGCTGCCTCTCCTGATGGCCCCTCCACACACACTTCGGCTTACAAGGTGCCTCCCCCCATGTACCTCAGTGGGCACCCTGAGACACAGCTGCACCCCATATGAGAGGCTGCTGCGCCTCTGTAAGTGCCTGAGGCCACAGATGGGACTGGTTCATCTGAGGCCCCACTCTCCTACAAGGGGAGCCCCATGCCTGCCACTGGGGGGCCTGGGGTGGGCTAGGGGACCAGTAGGGCAACCAGCCTTCAGTCTGGCTCAGACCCGGAGCAGGGGAGGAGGTGGGGTGCTGAGGCTGACAGCCCTCTTGGCTATCTGCCTGCCCCCTTCTTGCTAGGAGATATATTCACCTCCACTTTTCTCTCCTCTTCCTCTGAGCCAGAGAATAAGCGGAAACTCATTTTCACTGTGATAGACAGAGTGAAACTGGAGAGAGAGACCCTACTGAGAAAGCGTGTGTCTGTGTGTGTGTGCACACGCATGTGTGCTGTCCTGTCTGAGTGCGTCTGGCTGGGCCATGTGGGGCCTGCCATGTGTCTGCAGGAGTCCGTGTGGGCGTGCGTATGTGCGTGCGTGCACATGCCCTGTCTGTTGTTGCAGCGTCTGTCGTGGTGTATGTTTCAGTAGAGCATGTTCTGGTGTGTGATGTGTGTGACTGTCAATGGGAGGGAGTGTAGCTATGCAGCTGTGCGTGACTCTGCGAGTATGTCTGTGGTGTGTCCTCGTTACTGTTTTGGGGTAATTGCACGCCTGAGGGCCTGTCTGCATTCACCAACCCAGCAAGGGGCCAGTGGGGACGGCTATGCACTGACCGAGACCACCAACTCCCCGCACAGAGTTGCTGCCCTCTGCATCTCCGCTTCTGAGGTCTAAGTGGGCTCCCGGAGGGCTCCCCATCTGCTCAGGGCAGTGAGCGTCAGTCCCCTGAGAGGAACCCCAGACTCCCTAACCCTCCAGCGCCCCCAGGTCTTCCAGACACCCAAGGCAGCTCCCTGGGAGGTTGCCTTCACTAAGGGCGCTCCAAGGAGGAGGTGAACCCTACCATCAGACAAGCGCACAGATCTTAGCAAGAGATGCTGATGGCAAACAGGAGGAAGGGCTTCCGGGTTGCCAGGGTCCCCTGAGGGAGGTCAGTGGTATTTCTGTGTCAAAAGCCTAGCACGTTCTCACACACACCGAGGACCTCACGTAAGCACACACTGATTGACACACACGAATGACACACCGACAGACACTCGCTGTCCCCCTCACACCCCACAAAGGCACACACTGACAGGCTCACACACTGCACACACACAACAAGCAAACTCCGAGGGTCTGCCCTTCAAAGCTTATGACTCCCAGGCTCCTCTGGCTGAACAGTGTCTCCCCACGGCCCCCCACCAACCCCAGGGGAATCCTATGGTCACTATGTCTCCAGCCCCAGGACAGACACTGGGGAGGCAGTTCTGGGGCCCCCAGATCCCAGCTCCTCTGAGTCAGGCACCAGCCCCCCTCACCCCTCCGCAGGTCTCAAACCTGAGCTGCAGCAAGGTGCTGAGCCTCTGGCAGAGACAGCCTTCAAAACCCCAGTCTCGGTTTGGGGGATGCTGTTAGGGCACCCCGAATAGGAGGGACTTGGGGGCAGAAGCAGGAAAAAAAAACCAAAAACGGGAAACCGGGAGGTGGCCAGCTAACTAGAACCAGCAGAGAGATGGGGAGAGGAGATCCTGAGGTCTACAAGGGGTTCAGGGGGACTCTAAGGCCCCTGCTCCCTCCTGACCCTGAGATGGAAGCGTTGTCATCCCATTTCACAGGTGGGAAGGGAGACTCCCGGAGGTGAAATGACTGCTCCGAGCCACATGGTCAGGGATTCCACCCTGGGCCTGTCTGAAGCTGGAGCCCCCGCTTCTGGGAAGGAAGGGAGGAGGGGCTCCCTCGTGCCAGCGCCGACCCCCGGGCCGAATCCCCCATCCCGTCCTCACCCCGGAGTCCTAGGCGCCGGCCCAGGTGTCCCCGACGGTTTCGGGAGAAGCGTAGGCCGGGTCTTGCCCTCGGAGCCCCCAAGCCCGGCAGCCGCGCAGCCTCCTCCCGCTTACCTGCAGGGGCGGCCGCCGGGCGCCGTTCCTGGCCCTCGAGGGCGGCCCGGGGCGCGCGGGCTCCAGGCAGGGGCGTCGTCGGGGTCCGCGCCGGCGGGGCTCCGCGTCGCTCTGCCGGCCGCCCCTCGCGGCTGCCGGAGTGGGCGGGCGGCGCGGGGGGGCCGGGGCGGCGGGAGGGGCGCGGCGGGGCGGGGCCTCCTCCCTCTTTCCACAGCCGCCGCCAAGGCCCGCGCCCCGCCCGGCCGAGCGCGCGCCCAGCCCGGCCTCGACAGCCGCCTCCCTCCCGCGACCCACTCGGAAACCCCCACCCCGCGATATCCCGGGCAGCGCAGCCCCCATGCACCCTCGTGCCACGCACATTGTGCCAGCGTCTGGGGCCCCCTGCACTCTGGGGCCACCCGTCGAAAGGAGGACACAGACCCAGAGCTGGCTCCGGGGAGGGCATGGTGTGCTGAGCGCGGGGAAGGGGCGGCACCGAGATTGTGGTTTAGTGGCTCAGTCATGTCCCACTCTTTGCGCCCCCAGGGACTGAAGCCCACCAGGCTCCTCTGTCCACGGCAAGAATACAATCGCGGTCTGTGTCTCCTGCATTGGCAGGCGGGTTCTTTAGTATGGAGCCACCTAGGAAGCCCAGCACAGGGATGGTGGGCCATACGTGAGCAGTTGTCGGAAGGCTTCCTGGCAGTGGTGACCTAGCCTGAGGGCCAGGACTTAGTGGGCTGGCGGGAGCAAGGGCGCTGGTCGTCTGCGCATTCTGGGTTTAGGGAGGTAAGCCTGCGTGCACACAGAGGCGAGCAGCAGGATCTTGTAGGCCATGAAGAAGCTGGTTAGACGTCACTTCAAGGAAATGGGGAGCCACTGAAGGCTCTGGAGCAGTGCAGTGAGGTGGTCAGAGTTGCATTTTAGAAAGAGTCCCCTGACTTCTCTGCGGAGAAAAACAGAGGCAGGGACGCTGGAGGAGGCTACTGTTCAGGAACTAAGATCCCACATGCCCAGCATGCAGCTCCCCAAAACAAACAATGAAACAACAGCAAGAGGAGTCAAGGAGGTGGAATAGGCAGGATTTGGAGGCGGGGGCAAAGGACCTAGACCTAGAAATGAGGACAGAGTCTAGGTTCCTGGCTGGGCAGCGGGGAGCTGGTGGCTCGGAAGGAAGATGGCCGGATGTACTTGGTTGCACACCCGTGTGGGCTTCCAGGTATCCAGCAGAGTTCTGAGCTAGAAATAGGAGCCCGTGGTATACAGATGGTAACTGAGGCCATGGGAGTGATGTTCAGGGAAGAAGTGCTCAGGCCAGGGCCATTAACATTAAGAGGACATGCAGGGGGAGGAGAGGTCTGCAAAGGAGATTTGGAAGGTGGGACTGGGAGTTGGGGAGAAACCAAGAGAGCAGTGACTCAGAAAGCAAAGGCAGGGTGTTTCTAGAAGGCCAGGGAGGCCCAGGGTGAGATGTCACAGTCCTATGGGACTGGCAGGGGCTGGTGGTTGGGTTTGAAGGAACAGGAGTCAGGCGGCAGAGGCCAACGGAGTAGCCATTGGGGAGGAAGTAGAGGCAGGGAGTGCGGGGAGGAGTTTTAGAAGGTATGTTGGGGTGAGGGGGTGTGTATGTCTGTCTGTCTGGTCTAAGTAGGAAAGACCATCCACAGGTCCAGCAGAGAAGCAGGAAGGGCCTACGGCTGTCTGTCTCTGGGTCTGGGCCCACCTCCATGGCCCCCTCCTTCTCCCACTGCCTGCCCTCCAAGGGCCTCCCACTTTGCTGTCCCCCTGCCAAGGTACACACCAGTCCCGCCACTTCTAGACGGGGCCTCTCACCCTCACCTACCTCCAGAGTCTGGGCCCACTCCTATCCTGGCCCTCAGAGTGGGGCGGGGTTGCACGGGGTCTTTGGGCCTGGCCTCCTGGCCTGAGCAAGCACAGAGGGACTGCAGGGGAGCCAGGCTAGGGCACTGCCCGGGGAAAGGGGAGGGGGCCTGGGTGGCAGGATTCCTAACAGGAGACTGGCTGGAGTGCAGAGCTGCAGCCCTTCCCCAAGCTGGTGTGAAAACTAGGCCCTTGATGGGGATCAGACGGGTCTGACTGGTCAGGGAGGGGGTGGAAGCTAAACAGCAGGGACTCTGGAGTCAGACTGCCTGGGTTCAAGTCCAAGAGCCACCACTCATCAAATGTGTGTCTTGAGCAAGTTGCCTAACCTCTGAACTCTCAGTTTCCTCATCTGAAAAGCTCTCATAGGCTTGTTGTGAGGATTAAATCCATTAATCCATGTAGAGTTTTTAGCTCTGAGTGTGAGCTGTTCTGGGGTGGGTGGGGGGAGGGAATTCAGTGATGGGGGTGCTGGTGAAGCAAGCAGTCGAGGTACCTCTTGTGCTGGGGAAGGGGTCCCATGGGCTCCACGCACACAGTTGCTGCAATACACACTTAGTCCCCCACGTGATCCTACCTCTGATTCTTCTGCTGCTGCTGCTGCTAAGTCGCTTCAGTCGTGTCTGACTCTGTGCGACCCCATAGACAGCAGCCCACCAGGCTCCCCGTCCCTGGGATTCTCCAGGCAAGAATACTGGAGTGGGTTGCCATTTCCTTCTCCAATGCATAAAAGTGAAAAGTGAAAGTGAAGTCGCTCACTCCTGTCCGACTCTTCGTGACCCCATGGACTGCAGCCCACCAGGGCTCTTTCATCCATGGGATTTTCCAGCCAAGAGTACCGGAGTGGGGTGCCATCGCCTTCTCCGCTGATTCTTCTGACTCACCCCTTACACTTTCCTGAGCCCCCCCGCCAGCCTGGTTCTACGTGCCTCATATATCCCCTGCCTCTCTTCTTCTCCCCCTGCTGAAGGCCCTGCAGGCAGAGAGGGCTCCAGCTCCTGCACCTTTCAGCCGGCCCTAGGAGGCCAAGTCTGGCCCTGTCCTTTGTCCTGTGGTCCCTGGTCTTCACTGGACCCTTAAGGTGGGCCTCAGCTGCCCCTCCCCAAAGCAAGGCTGAGACAGTCTTGCCACGACCCTCCATAGCCGCCTGCTGTTCTACCAGTTCTTGGCCCAGCAAACTTCAAGGTAGGAAATGAGTATCTGTATGCCATAGGTCGCAGACTTTCCTGCCAAGGCTCACCTCTGGGCTAAGAGCCAGGCCAGACGCCCAGCCGGTTCCCCATCCCCCCCTGCTCAGCCTTGATCTGTCTCTGGTGGTGCCTAGATATCAGTGGGTCAGCTCTGCCTGTGGTTGCCTGCTGTGTGGCCTTGGACAAGTTGCTACCCATCTCTGGACTTCCTCAGCCACAAGAATCCGAGGCCAAAAATAAAGGGATTCAAGGACTGTTCTAGGAAATGTGATGGTTGGTTAAAGTGAACCAGACGAGGCTCGTAACCTGCTTAGCACAGCCCTGGCAGAGCCGATGATGGCCTCTCCTGCCCCGTTTAGAGCACGGGCTGAGGAGTCACGCAGACCTGGATTGGGATCGCAGTTCTGCCTCTTTGTGACTGTGGGCAAGTGACCTCATTTCTTCAAACCTCAAACTCCTCCTCTTTAAAAGGGGGATAATGATAGTCCCTGATGACAACAGCTAACCCTTTCGGGGCTCTTACTCCATACCAAGCACTGTTCTAAGAACTTCTCATGGATTAACTCGTTGAATCCTCACACCAGTCCTTTGAGATGGATAAGAGTATTGTCCCCACTGTGCAGGTGGGAAAACAGAGGTACAGAGGGGTTAACTGACTCACCCATGGTCACCTGGCTAGGAAGTGGGTGAGCTGGGAAGCGACTCCATGAAGGCTGGCTCCCCAGTCTCCCCGCTTTCCCACCATGCTATCGGGCCTCTTAGAAACAGTGACTATAAAGGGCTTAACCCAAGCCTGGCACATAGTAACGACTTAACTAATGTTAGCAATTGTTATTACTGTCACCGTGATTCTCCCACTCCTTCTAGATTTCTGTCTTGACAAGTCAGTAAGAAAACTCTCTGGGCTCCAACCACTCTAGGTTGGAGCCTGGGGAGGGCCTGAACGGAATCTTCCTCTTGCCATCCCTTCCATCTGCCAGGCAAACTGAGGGGAGAGAGGGACGTTAGCATGGATGTGTGGCCTGGGGTGTGCAAGTCATCTGGGGAGGGGGTGGGTGCTGCTAACTGTCCCTACTCTCCCAGGGTCTTGGTGATTCTGCACACCCTCATGCCCACCCCACTCCCTAGGGGACTGGACTCTTGGTTCTACAGTTCCTGGGAAGTCCGTCCCTCTCTTGAGCCCTTCTTCTTTCTTTCTAGCTACCAGAGGCCTCTCTTACAGAACTAGGGTAATGAAGACCCCTCCTGAAGCCCCCACCGTTCTCCTCACTTCCACCCCCGGGGACCTCTCAGCCCCATTCTCAAAAATCCCAGTAATTCCATGGAAATTGAAGTTACCTTAAATATTCTAATCTTATAACAATTTTGCTTCAATCAACATCTAAATGTGACCACATGTGCCCAGACCACCCAGAGGCCTGGTTGGTGGTTTGGGGTGGGGGGTAAGTTCCTAGACAGATGGAGGGCAAGAGGGCTGCTCTCAGGAATGGCCTGGCTCAGGAGGGGCTCCCTGGGGGAGACGTCTGCAGGTCACTGAGTCCCTTCCTGGCCTGCTCACACTGAGCAATCCTCAGGCAGCCTGGGAAGCACAGGCCTGGGCAGAGTCTCCTATACTCCCTCCCAGCTGGGCTGGGGGAGGGCTGGGCGCTGGTGATGCTCAAAGGCAAGGGGAGGCTGGGGCTGGCTTCATGGGCCTGCAGCTCAGAAGGGCTTGGTTTAGGGCTCTTTTGGGTCATCTTTTCTGAACCAGGGGCTCTGCATTTTTGTTTTGCCCTGAGTTCACACTGCCCACCCACCCTCTCTCTATGGGCCCTCCTTACTCCATTCTTACACTTAGTCAACAGTGAATAAAAATTTATTGAGTACCTGCTTTGTGCTGAAAATAATGCTAGACACTTGGGGATACAGCAATGAACAATAGAGGCATGGACTTGATTTTGCAAAATTACCATCTGCAGACACTCATATATCCACACACAGCAATTCTGCAAGATAATTCCCCCAAATATCATGTTCATCATAACTGCCAATTAGGGAACACTCAGCCTAGGCCAGGAAATACACATACTTCATTTTGTTTTACCCTCAAAACAGTCAGCAAGGTAGGCATTATTATCCCCATTTTCCAGACGAAAAAACTAAGGACCAGAGTTCCAATTCTTCATCCAGAGTCACATAACCAATAAGTGGCAGAGCTGGGGCTCACCCTTGGCTCCACGTTTTCAACCTGTCCTCCCCATCACCATACATGCCTTCAGCTGCTTCCCCATGGATAAAAGCTCCCAGCATCGTGTCTCCAGCCCTCAATTCGGGGCTACATTTTCATTAAATGAAAGAATTCACATAACAGACACACTCCTCAAGGAACACAGGCAAACAGTCACCCAGGGAAATACAAAAACACACATATGCAACCCAGAATATACTGGAGAAGAGAGTGGTGTCCAATCCTGGGCTGTTTTGGTTCAAGTCCTGAATCCACTATGTGTCAGCTGTGTATCTCGGTTTTCTTATCTGCAAAATGGAATAATGATAGGGGTATTGTGAATGCTCAATGAGAGATGCATGTGAAGTGCTTAGACTAGCGCTGGCAGAGTCGCTCTGCAATAAATATTAGCTGTTGCTATGAATAACACTGGTCTGCACTCACTCACATGCTGTCATGCTCATCAAGCCATCTTCCCAGCCCTCCTCCAGCCTGGCTCAGTCCTAGATGCCCCCATGACCGATGGTCCAGGCCTCCAGAGCCAGGAGGGACAAGCAGCTGCTTCTCTCAGCATCTCCCAGGGCTATACCTGTGTGGTGGGGGGTGAGGGTACTGCTTCTCACCTGTTTTGGGTCCATCAGAGAAGGCTTCCTGGAGCAGGCCTCGAGCTCACAGGCTAAGTGAGCCAGGTCGAGTCAGGAGGCTGCTACCCTGTGCCTTGACTCCCTCCATTATTCCTTACAGCACCCACCCCCTCAACTCTGCTGCAGCGCCCTCTCTCCACCCCCTTCCCCACAGTAGAAACTTTCCTCTCCTTCTGCCAGAAGCGCAAATTGCCCCCAGGAATGCGCTGCATCCCACAGCTCCCCTGGCAGTGGCCAGCGGCAGTCCTGGGGTCAGACCTGGCCCTACATCAAAGGCTGGGGATTGGTAAAAGCGAGGCTCCACGCCTGCCGCCACCCTCCCCTCCCTCCCACCGGCCCTCTGGCTTCCAGGGAACAGCACATGGTAGCACTTAAGCTCCAGGAGAATGGAGGATGCCTTTCCTGCACTGCCACCCCCTAGCAGCCACAATGAACTACTTGTTAGGAGACTGTTTTAATTTTACTTAATGCCATTTCTGCTCCTGGGGCTCTGTGGCCACCTCCTTCTCAGACCTGGATGCCCAGGACAAATGTAGGGGGCAGCCAATCTGCCAGAGAAAGGGGTACCCTGAATCTGGAAATGTCACTTGTTGGGGGCTGGGGCAGGGACAGGACCCTCTTACATCAGGGGAAGAGGGCTGGTACTCTGGTCTCCACTCAGGAAGTGAGGGAGTTAGTTAGACAAGGGCTCAGAGCTAGCGCATCCAACTCAGGAGGTTGGATGTCTCATACTCAGGAGTATGAGAGTATGGGGTGTGAATGGAAGCCAGAGACTTCTTTGCCAATGTGTTTTTTCCAACACCCTGGGCAGCCATGGGAGCTTTGTTTTCAAATGGTTGTGACTAAAGGAAGGGGGCACTTTCAGGCTCTGACCAGCCTCTGAGATTTGCTCCATCAGGTGCATCTTCTGGCAAATTCTGAAAACCAGGGATCCCATGGTTACTCTCTGGGATGTTAGTGGTGATCTGGAGACCCCTGGTGGCCAAAGGCTGCAGACAAGGCCTTTCCTTAGCGCTCTGCCCAGCCAGCGCCAAGCCCCAAAGCCACCAGCATGGACTTCTCCCGCTATCCAGGCTCTTTGGGAACCCCACCTGGTTAGTCAGCCATTCCCATATAGCCAGGCAACCCTGCCCCTTCTTGTCAGGAGGGTGTGCCAGTACATCATGAATGGGGAATGGCCTAGCCTGGGGGTTATGGGGCAGGGGGTGGTCCAACCTCAGCCACAGTAAAGCAAAGGGGTATGTAATCTACAGCTAATTAATTTCAGAGGTGGGGGGAGCAGCTGTTGGGTAGCTCGGCCTTGTATGGTTGGCTCATCTGGGGAGAGAATGAGGTGATGTTCCGAATAGCTCATAGCCCTCAGCCCTTTCCCTTCTCTCAGCCCCTGAATGCACATCACACAACTGTGAAGTTGTAATTGGGAGAACTTACTAAGGGGACTTTGTTTCCACAGCTTTCTGACCCTGTAATGCTGCCCAAGTTAAATTCTGGGAAAGGAAATATCCAAAACCTCACGCCATACAAACAGCTGCTGGAAAGTAGGCTGTGGTACTAGGAGGAGAGGAAGGGCGAGGGCCCCCCTGGAGAAACCAAGGGTGGTGCAGCACACTTTTCTTGGCAGGTCCAGACACCACACACTTTCCACATCGGGCCCCAACATTCACTCCATCAGCCGTGCACTCATTCACTCACACTCTAGTGTGACTGCACCCAACCCCATGCTGGGTGCTGAGGATGCAGTTGACCAAAATGGGGTGCCTGCACTGGGGCCCCAAACCATATGTCTCTGGAGGGGGAGGTAAAGAGGCTTGGAGAAGAAGGGGATCCTAGAGGAAGCATCAGTTCAGTTCAGTTGCTCAATCGTGTCCAACTCTGCGACCCCGTGGACTGCAGTACGCCAGGCTTTCCTGTCCATCACCAACTCCTGCAGCTTGCTCAAACTCATGTCCACGAGTCAGTGATCTCATCCTCTGTCATCCCCTTCTCCCGCCTTCAATCTTTTGCAGCATCAGGGTCTTTTCCAATGAGTCAGTTCTTCACATGAGGCCAAAGTATTGGAGCTTCAGCTTAAGCATCAATCCTTCCAATGAATGTTCAGGACTGATTTCCTTTAGGATTGATTGATCTACTTGCAGTCCATGGGTCTCTCAAGTCTTCTCCAGCACCACAGTTCAAAAGCATCAATTCTTCGGCGCTCGGCCTTCTTTATGGCCCCCGGAAGTGATCTTTCCTCCTCGTCAGCAGCTTAACCCAGCTGGAGGAGGCAGGTCGGGAGTTCTAGTGCCCTAGGACTTTATGACCAGACACACTTCAAGCACAATGCTCCCCTCATCTCAGGCTTGTCCACTAACCTTGGGGAAGGTTTGGGGCTCTGTTTCACCCCAACAACCTGAATATCTGGACCTCAAGGCCAGAGGCTGTCCCCAAGAAGAGTGCTACCAAATATGGCCTGCTGACCTCTGACCCATCTGTTTAAAAGCTACCCTAAGCTCTGTGAGACTGAGAGAGGGATCCGCAGGCCTGCTGCCCCACCATCCCACAGTGTGAACCGGCATCATGGTTAAGAATGTGGGCTGTGGGGACTTCCCTGGTGGTCCAGGGGTTGAGGATCCACCTTCCTCTGCAGGGGGCACAGGTTCTATCCCTGGTCGGGGAACTAGATCCCATGTACCACAATTAAGACCCAGCACAGAAAAAAAAAACGACATGGGCTTATGGAGTCTGGCTGGGGCTTTGAACCCTAGCTTCTCCACTTACTAGCTGTATGACCTTGGGCAATTTGTGGCCTTCTCCTAAAAATGATATTACCGTGAATTAGATAATGCATACAAAGTGTTCAGTGCAGTGATGACACTTGGTACGCACTCATTAAATGGCACCCTAACAAGGTTTTCGTGGTCTTTCTAGC
Source organism: Bos grunniens (assembly GCF_055505025.1). Taxonomy (NCBI): domain Eukaryota; kingdom Metazoa; phylum Chordata; class Mammalia; order Artiodactyla; family Bovidae; genus Bos; species Bos grunniens. Next base: position 11,708,995 of record NC_141167.1, read on the forward strand.
CAAATCCTCCAACGTGGTGGCCAAGAGCCCAGGATAGTCCATTTTAGGAACATCTGGGATACTGGTCTGCATCTAGATTTTGCTATAGACGGTGGACTCAAAAATGACTCTGAAGGAGCCTCAGTTGCTCCCAGACTTCCCAGACTCTGGTCCACAGGGAGCCGTGTTTCTGGATTAGATAAAATCAAGGTAGGGCACAGAACCCAGCAGGTCTCCACACCACATTGTAACAAAATTCCCAGGGCTGAGCAGAAAGAAAACAGGACATGATTGGGGTTTCACTCAAGAATGTGTCTTTATTGAAGAATTTGTAAGAAAAAAAGACGGACCCTCTGTAAAAAGAGGAGATGTTGCCTCCAAACAGCAGGGAGGAATGAGAGACCTGGGTGGTTTCCCAGAAGTCAATGTTTCTGGCATGACTGGCTCCCCTTTCCTGGCAAGCACTGGAGGGTATCACTCCAGCCGGCAAATCCGCCCCGCCCCTCCCACCATCTCCTCCCTGTCCGGTGAGTTCTGGACCCCCTACAGTCACTCACCAATGACTTTCTGAAGACCCAGGTATAGGTGTGCGAGGTTTGCCTCTTAATGGGGTCAACGTGGGTTCTGCTTTGGAAAATTCAAACAGGAATGTAAAATGGTTGGAGCTCCTTCTAGTCCAACCAAGGATGACTACATCCAGCCCCTTTGAAGGGAAAGGGAGCACAGAATTTCGCTCCTGAATGCGCACACTTGTAGGTAAACAGACTATATCACAGTCTGCTCTTTATTAACACGGAGAATGGAAACAAGGTTAGAAGAATATATAACATCCGTTAAAGAGTCACTGAATTCTCAAAGGCAGAAGGAGCACTGAGGCTTTCTGATCCAACAAGTGCTCCTGCTAGCTGCCCTGAAGTCCTGGGGATGGTCATTCCTCTCCAGCTGGGAGGTTGTCCTCAATCCGCCTGATGAACCTCATCCGGATTTCTGTCACACCATCTCCTTTCAGGGTATCCTGGACAAATTTGGCCTCCACAGCCATCTGGACCTGGGGGACAGTGTGAAAATGAACGGGCCTCTGTGAAATCACTGGGGATGCAGCTGTAACTGCCTCACCTAGAGCAGCCTAGACAAGGGGGCTGGTTTCCACAAGGACAAGGTTGCTAGCTCCTGTGTAAAAGGCAGTGGCCCCGACCCAACGGGAGACTTAGAAAGAACACTCGAAAATTAAACTGCCACCAGATAAGCCAATCTGGGAACGGATGCTCCTGGGCTTTGGGGGCTGACGGCACCGCCTCCCAGCCTAAGCAATGAGGATCACCACCACGTAGAGATCTCCAACTGGGATCCTGTGCTTGGCAGCCTCACCATCTCCAGCAGCGAAGTGCCAGGTGAGCTCTAGACCCTTCTTTTCACTCTCATTCATTCATTCAAGCATGTATTAAGACCCTACCACCTTTCAGGTGTCTCAGAAGGAAAAGAGCTGCACTCACCATCTCCAAGGCTCCTCGCAACACCCCACACAAGAGATTGGAATAAATAAGGGATGAGTGGTTATCAGGAAGTTCCACGAAGTCCACCAAGGGATTATTTTCCAAAATGAGGGAGAATTCGTCACCAGCTGGGCTCCAATTGGTGATGCTTGGAGTGATGCCCAAGTACATCTTGAATGCCACCTGTCAGGAGACACACAATGGCACTACGGGAAGAGCAGGAGGGGCTGTGCACCAGGTAAGGTGAAGTGATGGCACCAGAAAGGGGACTTAAGTGGCTCTGGGAAAAACTGGGGCCTCCGCAAGACACTGAAGCTTCAGGTATTCAGGGCAAAGAAGGAAAAGCAACTGTGCACAACTCCGCACCCCTCTCCTTCCAGTGGGGCTTTAATCCACAGGGATGCTCCCAACCATTCTTCCCTTTCTCATAATCTGTACTATTCTTAAACCACCAGGGAAGGCTTCTTTGGCCCAGACAGCTGTAGCTATTCTTCTGGAATACTAAGGGCCTCTCTAAGGAAGAAGGTGGTAAGCAGTGCCTTCCAATGACAATTCTTCAGCATGGCCTGGTGGCCCAGGATAATGACCTTGGCAATGACATCTGCAGTTTCCCGAAAGTCATGGCACCTCCCGACGTTTGACCGTGCCAAGAAATCTTCAATCAGTCGGACTCCAATGTTATAGCCCCTGGGAAAGAAATGAGAGAACCAACTATATTATGGGGTCTGAATGTCTTATGTCTGCATGTAATGCTGTTGGTGGTAAGGGACAATGAGGACAATCCCCAAACCTCCCAATAAATAAGCAGTGGAAACAGCACCAGAGGGGTTGGCTGTGACAGAGGACCTTGTTCTGGGCTCTAAGGGACCACGGAGATTTGGTGTGCTCAGGAGTCTCATTCCTGTCTCTCCCACAGAGGAGCTCACTCACATTTTGTCCAGCTGTTTATTCACATCTTCATCATTTTCATAGTCCTTGCAGAGCTGGGTAACTAGAGCCCCGTAGGTCAGGGTGAAGAGCTCAGAGCTCTAAAAGAGATTGAAAAGGCAGTCAGGAGCAAGCCACACAAAAGAGAAAGTGTGGTGAGAGTCTAGATCAGCCTCAATGCAACTGGCAGAATTCAAAGGAAGGTTACTGGTGTCCGGTGGGAAAAAGCATCATCCTCTGTGGAGTAGCCAAAGAATCTGGCTCCCTAGGGTCAATGCAACAGGGCTGCAACCAGACCCACTAGAAAATGGGCTGAGAAAGGTGCCTCATCCACTAAGCAGTCACCCTTCCAACACGCCGAGGTGACTTCTGCTGACCCAGGACCCCACCATAGCTGCCAAGCCTAACTGCACTCCTAAGGCCCCATCTAGGAGCAGCAGAGGAGCAGAGAGGAATGAAGTACCAGATGAAGTCCACTGCACTAGTGAAGACCCCTCCAAGTCACCAACAGGGGAAAAAATAATGTTCCTCTTGACACAGCTCAAGTGTTTGCAGAAAAGGGGTAACTGAAGGAAATACAATCTTTTCTGTGCCTGGAACACAATATTGACCTGGACTGGCTTCTATTACAACCACAGTTAGAATCACAGAATCTCTTTCTCAGATAAAGAATCCTGTCACCTACCTACCAAAAAACAGAGAGATGGGAAGGTGAAAGGAACAGCAAATACCAAGACTATAGAATAAAAGCAGCAGGTTGGAGCAAAGGCATTATCAAAGTTAAAGTGAGAAACGTGTTAACATCTGGGTCAACGTACTTACATAGAAGTAAGGCTGAAAATCAAGTGCCACCCAAGCAGTCCCTTCTGCATGGAGGCTTGTCAGACTTGCAGCAGAGCACATTCCTGTCTGAAAGTCTTCTGGGGAAGATAAAGTCAAAGCCCAGACTCCCAGGACCCACTGTTCCTCACCTCATCCTCACGGCCTGGCGATGAGGTCACTGCAAGAAGGGTAATGCGAGTGCCTTTTGCTTACATACTGCATTCTATTTTTCATTATCTCAGTTTCCATTCCACACTAACTCTGTAAACCATAAAGGGCAGGAACCAATCTGGTTTTAGAGATGAGGAAACTGAGCCTCAGAATGGTTCAGTGATTTGTCCAAGGACAGCTAATTATTGACAAAAGTAATCGGGGAGACAGAAACCAGAAGTTTCTAAGCCACTGTTCATTCTGCTCATTGTTCCCCACAACTGCAGTATTAATCACCTCCCCCCAAAAAAAACAAAAGATAGCTGTACTATGGAGTCAAAGAGAACCAGCTTCTGAAAAAGTAAGCTCTCTAAATTCAACTAAAACAGATCAGGGTATCTCCAAGATCAGGGTATATTACCAAGTATGGCAGTTAAAGGGGAGCTATTAAGCAGAAGAATGATTTTTAGTAAAGTTAAGGGTTTGGCATTAGAGTGGCCTGGGCGTGAATGGATGGAGACAGTCCAGCAGTAACCAGTCCATACAGTTGGCGCTGCTGCATTATATCAGGAGAGCTTTCCTTGCATTATTAATGAGTCCTTGGATGGAGAATCCAAGAGCCTTGCCCACCATGATGCCAAGTAACATACGTATCACGATGTTATTAAGCACTTTACACATGCAGCAGCCCTCAATTTATCAATAAGAAAAATCAAGGCCCTAAACAGATCTGTCGGTGCTCAAAGAATCAAGAAGCCTGGAATCTGGGAATGGAATCTGACCCAGACTCTCCACAGCCTCTCTTAATTTCTAAGTTTATCTCCACTCAATTATGAACCAAGCCTATGTGGAATAGCTCATGACATAAATAGTGCACACCTTAAAAGGTCTTCAGACTTTAAAACAGGAATGAGTTGTAGTGTAGGAAAAACCTTTCATTCAAGGTTTACTATGTACCAGGAACTACTAACAGGAGGGAAACAAGCAATGAACTGAATAAATAAACGGTGTGCCAGACAGTGTAAGAGCCACGGAGGAAAATGAGCATAAAAGAAGATTAGTGAATATTTATGTTCACCTGTATGTGTTCTTGCCTGGAGAATCCCAGGGACGGGGGAGCATGGTGGGCTGCCGTCTATGGGGTCGCAGAGTTGGACACGACTGAAGCGACTTAGCAGCAGCATATGTGTATGCGGGGGGTGTCAATTTTAGATAGGGTAGTTAGAAAAGGCCTCATTAAGATGATGGTTGTACAAAGACCCGAAGGTAATCAGGGAAAGCCATGAAGACATGTAGGTGAAAAAATTGAAGGCAGCAAGTGTAAGGCCCTGAGGTGGGAGTACGTCTGCTATGTGTGAGACACAGCTAGGACAGCAGTGTGGCTAGAGATGAGTAAACCCAAGAGAAAACAGGAGAGGAACTCAGAGAAGTAACAAGAGGCTGCAGTCTGAAGACCGGTATAACTTAAGGTTCCACGGTACCATAAAGGTCACATAATTCAACCAGCCCCATTTCGTCACTGAACAGAAGCACATTCTTCCTCCCAACAGAAATAGGAATCTCTTCTCAAAACTTCTACTTTCAGACTGCTTTAATTATGTTTAATAATAATGATCGTTAACATTTATAAAACTTTTTTAGAGTCTCTTCAGAGATAGTCACTTATTGATCTTCACAACAACCATGAGAGGTCAGCAAAATAAACACTATCTATCCCCATTTTACAGGCACTAGGTTAAGTAACTGAGACTCACTCTTCTTAGTGCTCAGCACTGTCCTGTAAAAGTTATTAAGTCATCCTAAGTCACTGCTTAATCTCCCTGAACATCAGCTTTTCCCAGCTGTACAGGGGTGACAACATTATCTGCCCTTCAGGATTATCAGTGAGACAACGTGTGTGTAGAGTGCCTGCCACATAGTACCTACGCAAGGAGTAGGTACTGTAGGATTTCCCTGGCAGTCCAGTGGTTAAGACTCCACACTTCCACTGCAGGGGGCATGGGTTTGATCCCACATAGGCCAAAAAAAAAAAAAAAGTAGATGTTGTTATTTGTTCTTAAACTGCTTCTCTGTGGCGTGGTGCCAGAAAGCACTCTGAACTAAGTTCAAAGAGGGAGATTCTGAATCACTATAAAGAACTTTAAAGCAATTAGTAAGGCATATAGAAGGATCCAGGGTTTATAGTCAGAAGACCTGATTCTAAGTATAGAGTTGTCACTGGCCGAAAGACTTGAGCTAAGTCACTTCACTCTGCTGAACTTCAATCTTTTCCAACAAAAAAAGTAACAGTGAAATCTGCCGTGCCAATCACAGGGTTGATGGAAGGGGAGGGTCTAATGAGATAATGGACTTAAAGATGCTTTGCAGACCAAGAAACCACAGGAGTGATTTCATGCTGGCAGAGTCAAGTACTTCAGGCACCCTGTGCAGAGTAAGTTAAGCCAAGCCCTACACTCAGGTAAGCCACTGTACTTGACGGTTCTCAGGCAGCTTTGTAGTCAGTGCACCAAACAAAACATCACAACTCCTTAGGGGGCTAACCTTTGGAGCTAAAGTTCCAAGATACTTATTAAGAGTCATACTTACTATTTTTGTCAACAAAAGTAATCCAGTGTGACTGCCCGCAAGATGCTAGGGAAGGAAGGTCACTAACAAGACTGAGTCCCTCCCTCTTCGTCACTCTCCATCCTGTCACAGAGATTCTGAGGGCTGCTACTCAAGTAGTAACTCACCTGAGCTCTGGAGAATATAGTCACAACACTAAAAAAGGGCAGGCCTAAACACACAAAGGTTAATTAATATCTTTACTAATAAAAATGCCTGTGTGCTGACCATTTTGTAGTCTATAGTGTTGCTGTTGCTGCTAAGTCGCTTCAGTCGTGTCTGACTCTGTGTGACCCCAGAGACGGCAGCCCACCAGGCTCCCCCGTCCCTGGGACTCTCCAGGCAAGAACACTGGAGTGGGTTGCCATTTCCTTCTCCAATGCATGAAAGTGAAAAGTGAAAGTGAAATCGCTCAGTCACATCCAACTCTTAGCGACCCCATGGACCGCAGCCCACCAGGCTCCTCCATCGATGGGATTTTCCAGGCAAGAGTACTGGAGTGGGGTGCCATTGCCTCCTCTGTGTATAGTGTTAGGTTGGTGCAAACGTAATTGTGGTTTTACACTGTTGAACTCTGCTGTTTGATACTGGAATACATTCTTAAATAAATGTGGTTATGTTATACATCATTTTAATGCACATTTCTCACTTTATGATTTTTTGCTAATGACACTACTTGGTGTTTTTTATGTTTATTTTATTATTTTTTAAAAATATTTATTTGGCCGCTCTGGATCTTAGTTATAACATGTGAGCTCTTGGTTGCAGCATATGGGATCTAGTTCCCTGACCAGGGATCGAACCTGGGCCCTCTGCATTGGGAGCTCAGAATCTTAACCACTGGACCACCAGGGAAGTCCCTTATGTTTATTTTAGACTAGGGAAATGATGTTACACAAAAAGCAAATTTGAGCGATTTTCTTATTCAAGTTCAAAATGGGTCATAAAATAACAGAGACAACTCTCAATATCAACGCATTTGACCCAGGAACTGCTAATAAATGTGCAGTGCAGTGGTGCTTCAAGAAGTTTCACAAAGGAGACGAGAGCCTTGAAGACGAGGAGCGCGGTGGCCAGCCATCGGGAGCTGACAAGCATGCAACGGCAGTGACCGATGGAGAGGACCACCAACCTCATCCTGTTATAACTACACGAGAAGCGGCCAAAGGACGCAGTGCCAACCGTTCTACGGTTCAGCATTTGAAGCAAAGCGGAAAGGTGAAAAAGCTCAGTAAGTGGGTGCCTCATGAGCTGAAAATCAAAAATATCATCATTCTGAAGTGTCATCTTCTCTTACTCTACGCAACAACAACGAACCATTTCTCAATCAGATTGTGATATGTGATGAAAAGTGGATTTTATATCACAACCAGTAACAGCCAGCTCAGTGGTTGGACCAAGAAGAAGTTCCAAAGCACTTCCCAAAGCCAAAGCTGCACCAAGAAAAGGTCACAGTCACTGGTGGTCCGCTGCCTGTCTCTTCCACGACAGCTTTCTGAATCTTGGCGAAACCATTATATCTGAGAAGTATGTTCAGCAATCGATGAGATGCACCGAAAACTGCAACGCCGGCAGCCAGCATCGGTCAACAGAAAAGGGCCCAGTTCTGCGCCAAGGCAACGCCCAACCACGTGTCGCCCAACCAGCGCTTCAACTTAGCTTCAGAAGTTGAACAAACGGGGCAACATAGTTTTGCCTCATCCGCCACATTCACCTGACCTCATTCAACTGACTACCACGTCTTCAAGCATCTTGACAGCTTTTTGCAGGGAAAAAGCTTCCACAACCAGCGGCAGGCAGAAAATGCTTTTCAAGAGTTTGTCGAATCCCAAATCACAGATTTTTACACTATAGGAATGAACATGCTTATTTCTTGTTGGCAACAATGTGTTGACTGTACAACCAAACAGTGCGTTGGTTCCTATTCTGATTAATAAAGATGTGTTTGAGCCTGGTTATGATGATTTAAAAGTCACAGTGCAAAACCGCAGTCCAAACAAAAAATTACGTTTGCACCAACCTCATCACATTGAATCACTGAGTGCACATGGAACTAACACAGCGTTGTAGATAAACTTTAATTTAAAAAGGAAAAGGACGCTGGGACGTCCCTGGCGGCCCAGTGCTCCGGACTCCATGCTTCCACTGCAGGGGGCATGGGTTCAGTACCCGGTAGGGGAACTGAGACTCCTCAAGCTGCTTGCTGTGGCCAAAAATTAATAAAGATAGTGAAACTGATGTTTATAGCAATGAAGACACTTGCCCAAGGTCACACAAGCAAGCAGTGAAGCCAGGGCTCAATCCCAGACACGTCTATGCTCCCGGCATTGTGTATTTTTCGACCTCTCTCATAGAGGACTGCTTCTCAGGGTTGGGGACTAGGACTTCAACTCTGCATTTCCCACAGCGCTTTACACAGAGCTGGGACCCAGGAAAAGTTTGCTAGACAAATGGGTTGTTTCTGTTTGCACAGATTAAAAGCAGAGATCTAATTCCTTGGCCATATTAACCATTTACGTTTCGAAAGGGTTAACTGGGAACACAGCAATTAGAAGGAAGCTGGGCTGATTGGGAAGTGGACTGCTAGAGGCGGAGGCTCCCCAGGCAGACAGGAAAGAAGGGGAGCATGTCAAAACCAGGTGGCCACAAAGAGGATCACATGACAAGCCTGAGGTGGGTACCGACAGAACTGAATGACAGGATGCACCAAACCCTCACGCCACTCATTTAACACAGACCGCCTGGTGCCAGGCATCGTTTTAGGAGCTGGGAGTACAGCAGTTAACAAATCAACCCTTGCTCTCGTAGAGCTACATTCTCATGGGGCAACTATAAGTAAACAAGTAAATACATAATTTATAATGAAGCATTTTAAATGAAAAAGACAGTGCTTGAAGAGAGACAGAGTAAGGGGATTGAGAACCAGTCAGGAGGTCAGGGAAGCCCTTTATGAGGAGGTGACCTCTGAGTACCTGTAAATGAGGTGAGGAGGAGCTAGATACTCTCTGGGGGAAGGTTCCAAGCAGAGACCACAGCAGTAGCAACACTCTTGAAGCAGGAGTGCACTGAAGCCTGTCCTTAATTCCCTCAATTCACCAAAACTAAGTGAATACTGAGGGTTGCGGGGTGGGGACTGAAGGTTCCTGCTAAACTTGTATTAAAAGTTTCAATGTTGTTTTAAGTTTTAAAAAAAGATAGGAAAAAGAGTTAGATATGAAAACTAAACAGGAAGACTTCTGATATCTGCTCATAGAGGAAAAGGAGAGGAAAATAAACATTTACGATGTCCCTTGCATTTTACATTGTTATCTCACTTAATCCTGCTGCTGCTGCTGCTGCTGCTAAGTCGCTTCAGTCGTGTCTGACTCTGTGTGACCCCATAGACAGCAGCCCACCAGGCTCCCCCATCCCTGGGATTCTCCAGGCAAGAACACTGGAGTGGGTTGCCATTTCCTTCTCCAACGCATGAAAGTGAATCCTAGAAAGGCATTATTTCCCTATTGTATAGATAAGTAAACTGAAGACCAATCAGGATTCCAACAAATATCCATGCTTTTTATAATACATCAGGGGTCACCAACCTCTGGGATCTAAGGCCTGATGATCTGAGGTGGAGCTGACGCAGCAACAGAAACAAAGTGTACAATTATGTAAGGTGCTTGAACCATCCCCAAGTCACCCGCACCCCCGCACCCCATGGAAAACTGGCAAACTGGCCTCCATGAAACTGGTTCCTAACTCCAAAAAGGTTGGGGACCGCTAACCTGCATGACACTATTGCCTAGCAAAACACTCTTCTTCCTTTTTCTTATTTCCTCCAAAACAGGAATTCTTAACCTATGATTCACAGAGTATTTTCGGGGGCCCACAAGTTCCCCCTAAATGTAAGTAAATGTCTGTTTATGTTTGTCTATTTACTATTCCTGGGGAGAAGACCCACAGCTATTATCAACTTTTCAAAAGAGATCCAACAGAGAAAAAGTACAGCACTACTCTGGAGTCACAGGGCCTCCAGCTGCCCGTATTTGGTGGCTGTTCCTGGCATAAGATACAAAGGTGTAATGGGAGTTTGGTCATCTTCTGTAGAGCTGAGTGTCAACAAAAGGCTGCAGATCTGCCCTGCATGCGACCTTCAATAACTCCGTTTGTAAATCGGAAAATAAAGACAAATGGGCAATTCTAGAGGAAGTACGAAGATGCCAAAGAAAACAAACACCTGTCAAGAAATCCCCTTAGTTTAGAGAAAAACATCATCAACCTTACTTTCCAGGCCCAGCCCTCACCAGCAGCCAAACTTTCTAGGATAGACGGTGTCCCACTATTTCCAGGACAAGAAGGGAGCCTGTCCACCTTCACCAGAGGGAGACCACTTACGGCCTACTCTGGCCCACCCCTTACTTTCTTGCTTTCTGGTTAAATCAGTACCTGAGCATCTCACAATGCCCACGGCACAGTGTGGGAGACATTATAGTCCAGTAGTCTGAAGCATTAGCTTTGATGTCAGAGAGACTTGGGTTCAAATCCTAACTCGTCTTAGCTGTAAATAGGGGCAAGTTATGCAACATCTGAGTTTTAAAGCGGCGATGTTATCATCCACCTGACGAGTTATTTTGCGGATTAAATGAGATAACAGACGTAAAGTGCATGGCCCAGTGCCTAACGCAGTAAGAGAGCAACAGTGGGAGCTACTATTATCGTCACCGTCGTTGTTGGTCTCGTACGCAATAGCACTCAGGTGGCGGGGGAAGAGGTCTTCGAGCTCCTCCAGCGGCCCTCCAACTTGCCCGGCACTCGGGACGCTCCCAGAGCTAATCTCCGCTCTCGACCCACCAATGAGCCCCTTCCTTCCCTCCAGTTGAACCACTCCCTCCCAGGGCAGGTAGAAGGCGCCTTTCCAGTTGAGACTTGCACCCCGCGCTGGGCCCCTTCCCCAGAACACCTCCATTCCGCCCCACCCGCCGAGGTCACACGCTCCGGTTACCATTTTCTTGCTCTCGGTGCCACGGTTCGCCTGCCTCGACATCTTGCCGGCCGCCTTACCCTGCCTCGCCACAGACCCACTCGGCAACCCCTCCCAACACAGCTCGACCCAGCTAGCTGCCCCCTCAGCGTTAAGAATTGACCGGCACCGACTCACCGCGCCTGCGCAGCTGGCCGCGGGGCACCACGGGACTCGTAGTCCGGCAGACGAGGGTAATTCCCGCGCAATAAACGCCGAACCACAGCACCCAACAGTCCCACTGGTAACACCACCCCTTAGTGCAGCCCAACTACAACTCCCAGAGTGCTCCGCGCACAGAGAACTCTTGTAACATGGCTCCCTATCGCCTGGTTTATGGCCACTGGGTGGCGTCCGCAACTTGCAGTAATCCTGTATCATCCACACAATTCTTTCCCACCCTGCCTAACCCTCACTCTGATGCTCCGCAAATTCCTCCCGTCAGGGATGGTCTTGGAAAGTCCCTCTTTCAAACTAGCTTCTTCCGCTGTTGCTGCAATTCAAAGCCAGAAGCTCCCAGGATGTCCCAGAAAACTGGCCATGGCTCCTACACAGATCTGGCTTCTTCTTTACAAAAATATTTGATGACCACCTACCATGTGGCAAGCATTTCACCAGTGACTTTCTCTTCGAACGGTCATCTGTCCCCAAGCCCCAAAGGCAGCGAGCACCTGCATCCTACCACCGTGGCTTCCTGATGAAATATCCAGTCTGATAAAGTTCAGGTCAATTTCTCCCTCTCTCTTCCCTAGAACAAGACTGGTTCCCAGAAAAGAAAGATCACTGGCGTTGGTAGCAGCCAGTTCTGGATTTTAATCCTAGCTTTGCCATTTTAGGCAAATTGCTGGCTCTCTCAGTTGTTGTGAAGATTGGTGAGACATGTATGCAGAGCACTTGGCACAAAGTAAACGTGCATTCCCTTTCTTTCAGCCACTCTCTGGACACACAGCCCAGCAAACAGGCCCCAGAAATATGAGGGGGATGAGCTGGCCACACCCTCACCCATCACCAAGGGGAAGTCCTACAGTCCCTGACCATAGTTCTTTGGTTTCAGCTCCAACCATCCCTGCCTGGCTAGTCAGTTCTGAGAGGACTGTGCTATGAGTCCCTGAGCCCCGTCTTCTGACTTAGGCCTGGTAGCCTGACTGGCAGCTGCATTCTAGCCCCTAGTCTTCACCATGACAACGAGCCCGACCAGACTTGAGCCATCCTGGCTGGGGAAGGCTGGGGGGCCCAAGCTGCTCAGCCTGAAAACCAGTACCCAAGATTCCCCCAGTCTGTCCCTCTCGGTGCAGAACCAGTTATTATTATACTCTTCTCCCTGTGGCACAGACCTGCTGGGGACTCTCTAGAGGCAGTGACCTTTGACTCTCTGTCCTGTGTCAGTGCCTGGGCTGAGAGCTCTGGGAAAGAGCATGAGGGTCAGTTGAGGGTGGGGATGAGAGCGCAGGGGTGGGCTAGCCCGCAGAGGCCAGCAAAGTTAGAGAAGAACCTCCTGCATTCCCAGGAGAGGACAGCTGAGGTGAAAGCTGCAGTTGGCTGGCCTGTCTGTTGGTCTGGGCTCCTCCCTGCCGGCTGCCCTTGGCTGCCCACAGAAACCTGAGTCACAGTCACAGCCAGCCACTCGACCCCACCCAGCCTGCTGTCAGGCCAGGCGGGTCTGGAGAGATTGAAGGCGGAGCCTCTCCATGCCCATCTTACAGCCTCTTGAGATTCTTCCCCTCTCTGCCTGTGATTCCGCCTTCTGGCTTCTTTTTCTCTGGGACTCCTCCTCCAAGAGAGAGTCACCAGTCCTGAATCCGGGGGGGGCGGGGTCCATCTCAGGCTAATCTAAAAGATCTCCTCCTGGCTCCTTAGTAACTTCTTCAAGGGCTCTCAGTCCCAACTCCCAATCCTTCTCTATCACCTCTTGGGGGCCAGGACATTTAAGAACAACAGCCACCCCTCTCCCTAGCCTCACCCTGGCTCCTTATCCCAGGAAACTAATGCAGCAGGGACAGCCCCCCATCCCTAGCAGGAGCACCAGAGCCCCCGGCTCCCCCGGCCCCCCCGCCCAAGAACCCAAAAGGTTGAACCTATTTAATCCGGAATCTGAGTTCCTCCTCCCACCAATCCCTCTCTGTTACTTCCCCTCTGCAAGATCTGGAGGGAGGGAAGCGGTATTGCAGCTGGTGTCAACACTGGCCTTTAAGGACATTCCCCACCTCCAGCCCCAGGGAGTGAGCCCTGGAGGTTACAGTTCCCTAGCAGTGTGGTCTGGGTTAGAGACCCCTTCTTGCTGTTGTGCCTTGGGGGTAGGGTGGGTGTGAGAATCTGATGTCTGGTCTCTCAAGCTGCACCCACCATGAGGCCCCTCCTATTTCCTACTTGTGTACGAGTGGAGACAGCCTCCAGAGGCTTGGTCCCAATTCATATCTCTTTGTCAAATCACCCAGTGATTTCCTTCACCTCTTGGACAGATCCGCTTTGGACCCTCCTGCACCTAACCTAGGAGGTTGTAAATGCTCTTGCTCCTGCTCTCCCCCTAGTGGGATCAGGAAGGGGACATATTTCAGTGACCTGACTCCTAGCCCAGCCCAGCCGCATGGTAAAACTGACAGCTCATTCAAGCCTGTTTCCTGAAGGGGGAGGGGACTGCCCTGGGCGTAGGGGAGGAACTTGGGAGACCACAGAGTTCCCGGGCCCCTCACTGAAGAAGGCAGGGCATTCTCAGTCACCAAAGATGCTGCAAGTGCCCTGCTTGCTCCTTCTCTGGGATGTCTAATGTTTGGGGGGGTGGGGAACATGGAGCACTTTCACCCAGCCCCAAACTCAGAGATACCCACTCTAAATCTGATCAACTGCCAGGGCCTGGGATGCACCAAGGATCCTGATCAGTTAGGGGGCAAATGGAGAGGAATGCACTCCATCTGTCTCTTCCAACTGTATCAATCACAGGACATCAGTGCTCTCAGGACTTCCTGTGGACCCACCAAGTGTGTAGGAAGCCTCCTGGGGCTGGCCGGGAGAACTGACCATCAAGTTGCCTAACAACTAGCATCTTGCCAGGAAGTGCAGGTGCCTCCACCCTCCGTCCAGGGAAGGGTTCCTCAACCTCAGTACCATTGACCTTCTAGGCCTGATGACTCTGTTCAGGAGGTGCTCTGTGCATTGCAAGATGTTAAACAACATCCTGGTGTCTAAGTACTAGATGCCAGTAGCATCTCTAGTTGTGACAACCACAAATACCTCTAAACATTGCCAAATGTCCCCTGGGGTGGAAAACTGCCTCTGGTTGAGAACCACTGAGTAGGCTAATGCTATACACTGACTCTTTGCAGGGCACTCCTCAAAGTCAATCCTAGACCATTAGACACAATGGAAGATTTCCAGTTCCAAAGCATTGCTCACCCTTCTCCTTCTGAAGAACCTTCGACAGCTCCCCAGTATCTACATTATGTAGTTCATGTTGCCAACTGGCATTCAAACCTTTCCTTATAGGGCATCCCTGGCCTATCTCTTTATCTTCAGTTACTGTTTCCCCCTCTACTATTCTTGAGCTCCAGGTAATGAAGGTATCTCACAATTCCCACCTATATATGTCTTTGTTCCTACTGTACTCTCAAGATTGTGGGTACAGAACCCAGATGGCTCTCCTATATTGGGTTCTGTTCATGAATTCTTGGTCTAATCACTGCCTGGCTCAGTGTGGGCCTGGTAAGCTCTAAAAGATGCAGGCCCAGAGGTCTCTGACCTCACAAAGGACTCTACCTGGACTCTATCACCCACATGGTCCCCTCACCCTGCAGATAGGATGACTGACAACAAAGATGGGGCTCTGCTCCTCATCCTAATCTGCTTTTACTTCTGAATGCCCACCATCATACTTATTTATTAAGCACTTCCTATGTGCCAGGCTCAGTGCTAAGCATTTCATCCATGTTGCATTATCTAACCTTTACAGCAAACCCATGATAGCTCATGGTATTATTATTTTCCTAATTTTTTAGGTGAGCAAAGTGGATTTCAGAAAAGTTAAGACAGTAGCTTCAGGTTACCAGTTCTAGTTGTAGATCTTCTAGCATCATCCTTTTCTAATGATTTTGGACTGGGGAAGGCCCTCCTTGGCCCTGGAAGCGGGTTCAGGCCTTCAGCGACTCACTCCTCCCAGGACTGTTTGCTCCCAGGTTGCCTGAGACCCAGACCCTTTTGTTCCCAACCTTCTCCCCTTAAATGACTGCGTTCTGGGCATTCACAGGTTTAGTCCACTGGTAGAGTTAGCCTGCCAATGCAGGGGACATGGGTTCAGTCCCTGGTCTGGGAGGATTCTACATGCCGTGGGGCTGTTAAGTCCATGTACCACAACTCCTGAGCCCCCACTCTAAAGTCCAAGCTCCAAATCAAGAGACGGCACTGCAGTGAGAAGCCCACGCACTGCAATGAAGAGTAGTCCCCACCCACAGCAACCAAGACCCAGTGCAGCCAAAAATAAAATCAAAATAAAAAATAAATGACTGCTTTCTGGAGTTGCTCAAAGGAAGAAGACACTGGTAGGAAAGGGGAGCAGGAGGACAACAGGTCACTGGGCATCATCTCTGGGCGATGAAGAACTAGACAACTGACCTTCTGGAGGTCAGGACAAAGGGCAGGGATGGGGTGCGCAGGGCCCAGCTGCGCCTGCTCCTTCCGCCCCGTCAGTCCCTGCAGCAGCAGCATCGATCCACCTTCCCAGCAAGCTCCCCCCTCTCTGCCCAGGCTGGGCCTGACTTGGATTGAGGCCCACCTCAGCTGGCACTAACAAGGGGATTGGGGGATCTACTTCCCTGGGCTGGGAAGCAGAACTACTTGGGGGAGGCGGGTCAGAAGGAACTCACTCCCTCCTTGGACAGAACACAGGGGAGAAAATCCTTCCCGGGTACATGAGGGGGGTCATCCGATGAGTCTAGGGGAGGTGTAGGGCCAGGACCACCCAGTTCGGAGCCGGGAGAGACCCGGAGCAGATTAGAGACCTGAGTAAGGCGGTGGTGCAGGCCTGTAATTACTCCCGGAGGAGCAGGGAAGACACAGCCCCAACCGTAGGATGATGCAGGAAGGGCCGCAGCAAGGCTCCCAGGCCGGGTCTCTCCCCACCCCAGCCATCACCAGGGGAGAGAGAGCATAGCCCTTTTAGGGGTCTCCTTGTAACCCTCCAAGGCTCCCGACGTCCCTCGGGCGGATTTTGAGGTGGGTTTGGGAAAGACTGCTTATCTGAAGCTGCCGCCAAGGCCCTAGAGCCGGAGCTCGCAGGGTCCAGGGTGGGACTGGGGGCTCCCATCCCCGCTCCCCCCCGCTCCCCCCAGTCCTAGCGGCGCGTGAGTCACCCGAGCGCTCCCTACATAGTCGCCTCGCGCTGCGGCGCGTACCAACGCGCGGCCGCAGGGGGAGGCAGCTCGACGGGCGTCCTCCGGGAGCCGTAGCGTCCCCTCCGCCGCGGCTGCAGGAGAGGCGTCCCCCGGCTCCAGGCCCCGGGCCCCAGGGCGGGGGCGCGGCGGGCGGGGCAGGAGCGCGGTCCCCGGGCGCTGCGGGGGTGGCCCTCCCCGCGTCGCACTTGGTACGCGCCAGCCGCGAGGCCAGGCCCAGCCCGGGCGGTACAATAGGGTTGGGCAGTGGCCGCGACTGGGCCGGCGCCGGGCAGGCAGAAGGATCGAGGCCGGAGCCGACAGACACTGGGCGGCCGGCTACTGCGAGCCCGTAGGCTACCAGCCGAGCCAGGCTCGACCTTCGCCAGAGCTCCCCCAGCCTTCGAATCGTTGCCCGCCGGGCCGGGCCGGGCGTGATGCGCCGCGGGACCCCTATCCTGGCCGCTGGCCGCCGCCGCCGTCGCCGCTGAGACCCCCAAGACACCCCCCCACCCCCAGTGACGCCGCAGCTATGGAGAGCGGCTCACGTTCGGAGCCGGGTACGGGCGCAGCCCCAGGTATGCCAGAGGCGAGATGAGAGAAGGGGATGGGGGGCCTCGGAAAGGGCGAGGATGAAGCCGGCCCGCGCGGCGGGGACCCCTCCCCCGCCGCGCCCTCTGACCACTTGGAAGTTTAAAAATAAAGGCTGCAGCGGCGTCGGCGGCTCTGGGCCACCGGCGCATCTTCTGACAGCTGCCCCTCCCCCACCCCGGGCGCCGGGACGTCCTGGGCGTCGGGATCCCCGGGGGCCCCAATGTAGAGTTGATGGTGACCCCTCCGCCCCAACCCAGTGTCACCTCGGCTGCCCGGCCCCTACCGTCCTCCCCGATCCACCCCAGGCCTCATCTACTGAGCTGGGGCGTCTGTCCCCCTCCCATTCCTGGTGGGCACATGTGACCTCAGCCTGGACGTGTGTGTCGGGGGTTCAGATTCTCAGGCCTGAAGCCTTGCATACCGAAGCCTAGGCCCTGGCGCCCCCCGCCTCCCCACGCCCAGGCCCTGGCCCAGACCTCGCCCCCACCCCATCCCTCCAGCTGCCGCGCAAAGGGCCTGTAGCTGCTGCCCGCCGGCCAGGAGGGGAGGGAGGGGAGGGGGCGGTCTCTTAGCGGCGGCTGCCAAGTAACCCGCCGGATAAAGGCAGGGGGAGGGGGAGGCAGCATTGTTTGGGCAGAGGGCGGGAGCTGGGGAGTGGGCCGATTCCCCTGCAGCCTGGCCTACTCTGGAGCCCACCCAGTCCGATCTGGGGAGAAAGGGGACAGAAGTATATATCTCAGAGCCTGAGTGTTTCCCAGAGAATGGGGTGAAGGCTTGAGGCCGGCACTCCAGGGACCTGCCACATCATTCCTCAGCCTGAGGCTTCTGATACCAACCCCCCCACCCTTACACACACACACACACACACACACACACACACACACTCCCTCCCTCCCTCCCTCCCTCCCTCCCTCTTTCTCTCTTCAGGCCCCTGACCATCAAAGCTCTCTCCCCCCTCACTCCACCAACCACCACAGTGCCCAGGACTTCTGCAAATCCCATTCGGATCTGGGAGCAGCTGATGAGGGGGTGGGGACAGGTTTCTGGTTGGGCCTGGGGTTGGAGGGAGGGATTTCTCTTTCTCTTTCTTCCTGGAAAGGGAGGGAGGAGCATGATTACTGAGGACCCAAGCTCTCTTCACTGACTCAGGGGGGAGGTGGCCCCAACCCCACACCTCCATAGAGTCCTAGAGCCTAATCCCCGTCACCTCCCTGCCCCCTGGGGCGTGGGCCCAGGATGAAACCATGTCTGTGGGTGCAGAGCGCCCAGGACAAGGTGGAGCCGCTTGGTTGTGGGTGGGCTCCACCCCATGCCCTCATGGGTGTTTGGAGGGGACCCTGTGGGTGTGGGAGCTGGAGGATGCAGGGGGAGGCCAGTAGACCCGTGTGGTTCAGGAGGTCTGTAGGCTGCGCCGGAACAATGGCACTTCGGTCTGTCTTGGCTCTGCTGAGCCTGAGAGGGAACACCCAGGGAGGCCTCTCCTGTGTCCATTCCATCCACTTCCTGGCCCTCTGCAGCTGAGGGTCTCTGGCACCAGTGTGTACATCAGGGCCTGAGTGGTGGTGATTACTGGGCCAGAGATGAGGGCTGGAGTGAGTGGCTGGTTTATAAGCAGGGCACTTGAATGGGATATCTGGATTGAATGTGAGGGCATGGGTGGGATGCTTGGCTGTGCTGGGGGAACCTGACTGGGTCCTGCACACCAAGTCCTGGATTGGGAAGGCTTCTACACACAGGGACGACCTAGATGGAGTTACATGAGAACTGGGGTCAGGATGGTGGCTGGTCTGTACCAGTTTCAGTTAAAGGTGACAAGGGCCCTGTGAGTCAGGAGCCTTCAGGGAGTAAAGGTGATGCCCACTTCCTGTGCCCTGTGAAAGTCTTAGGCATGGGTCTGAGACACTGAATACATATGATGTGCTCCCTGCCCTCTCTGAGCTCCCTTTGCACACTGAGCATTAACAGGAGGCAGCATGGAGTAGGGGACAGGTGTGGCCTGTAGCAAGTGACCTACCCTCTCCAGACAGAGTTCATACCCCCGGAAAATGGAGGTAGTGCTATCAGCCTTGTGGGGTTAACATTAGAGGTTAGAGACGATGTACCTAAAGGAAGCTGGCACATGGATGCCTGCAATACAGTGTTATTACCATTACTGTGGTTATGCTCATCGGAAGTGGTGCCAGCAGGGAGGTACGAAATATGGGGAAAGTAGGGGCAGGAGTCGGGATTTAGTTTGCTTGAGAGTATAGACTCTGGAATCAGTTTAAGTCTCCCTTTCATAACTTACTACTGTATGACTTATGTAAGTTGCCGAAGTCTTAAATTTTCCCATCTGTAAAAGGATAATAATTCTGGAAATGATCTCATAGAGACATTGGGATCATTAAATTAGAGAAATACATAAGACATTTAGGAGAGGCCCTGGCAAATAGTTAATGCTCAGTAAACGCTATTCATTTTTGTTGTTATTATTTTTAATTCCTTTGGAGGCCTGAGGAGGAGATGGGATTAATTATAACTTCAAGAGGTAAATGTAGGCCAGAGAGCAAGGTGGAGATGAGTTCTAGACAGACATGAGACAGGGTGTATCGGGAACAGAGGGCCCCATACTTGAAGTGGGGCATTTGGAAATAGGAGAGAGACCCGGGGGGTGGGTGCAGGCATCCAGCGCACCTATATTGATGCCTGCTGTGTGCCAGCTCAGTCCTGGCTGTACAGATGACAGGACAGGGAAGTGAATCCCAGTCACCACCCTCCGGGAACTCCCGGTGATGCAGTGGTTGGTGGAATCTGCTTGTGGAAGACTTCACAGAGGAGGTGTTTGAGGTGGACCTGAACTAATGAGAAAAAGATGGGCCGCCTCTGCACCTCTCCACATATAGCAGCCAGCCTGGCTGGCAGCTCCCACTGATAGCTTCTGTCCCTCCTGGGGCGCGTGGGCCCAGTAATGAGGCCTTAATGAGCCCCTAATATGCAGTCACGCATATGCAAATAAGGAAGAAGGGGCACCAGGCCAGTTCACTCCCCCTCCTCCAGGGATGGGCATCAGCTGGTGGCAGAGCTGAGGGAGTGGGGAAGGAGCTGAAAGCAGGGTCCAGCCTGGGGTGGCGGCACTTGAGAGCCATCAGGGCAGTTCTCAGGCCTGACCAAGGTTGGGAGTTTGGCCACAAGCAGCTGGGAACCATGTCCTTGGGTCCCCACTGGGCCTTGGGGCCAGTGAAGCAGCCAGAAAGCCAGGCTCAGATAATGCAGCTTTGTTGGCGGTGGCAGCTCTGCCTGGCACTCCGGGGCACAGCCTTCAGTGTCTCCTCCATCACCTCTCAGCTGCAGCTTTTCCCCCACAAGGGAAGCAGAGAGGGTGGCGGCCACTAGAGAACCTGGTGCATGCGTGCTCAGTCGCTCAGTCGTGTCTGACTCTTTGTGACCCCAAGGGCTGTAGCCTGCCAGGCTCCCTGTCCGTGGAATTTTCCAGGTAAGAATACTGGAGTGGGTTGCCATTTCCTGCTCCTTACCAATGACAAGAGGAAATAGACCCCCTGGTGATCCTACTGATCTCCTACTCTTATTTATCAAGGACCTTCTGTGTGCCAGGCATAGTGCTTAGCATGTCCAGTGCATTGTCTCATTTGATTCTCAAAACTATCCGGTATGGACTAGTATTATCCTCATTTTATTTTTTCAAATTTTCTTTTTTATTTTTGGCTGCACTATGCGGCATGTTGGATCTCAGTTCCCCAAACAGGAATTGAACCTGTAGCCCCGGACCCCCTGCAGTGGAAGCACCGAGTCTTAACCACCGGACCACCAGGGAAGTCCCATATCCTCATTTTATAGATGAGGCTCAGAGAAGGAAGTAACTTGCTTCAAGTCACACAGCTAGGTGCTGGCAGAGGAAGGATTTGAACCCAGGTCCATCCAACTGTGAAGCCGGTACACCAAACCTCTATGCTGAATTAATCATGGCCAAGCCAGCTGGTGATAGAGTCCGACTTCACTTTCCTTGCAGTGATTGGTCTTCTCTGGGCATCGTGGTCTTAGGAACCCTGTAATCTTTTCTCTGGGAGGCAGAAGTAGAACAGCAGGGCCCTGCATCCCCTATCCATCCTGCCAGGTTGTAATCTGAGCAAATCAGACCAGAAGGAGGCCCTGGACTCAGGCAGTGGTGACAGTTCAGCCAGCGGGCCATCCTCAGGCCTTGGCTTAAGGCCGGGCCTCTGCCCTCAGCTCCTAGGCCCCAGCGTGGGCAGCCCTGCTGGGGCTGAGGGAGGGCCGGGCTGCGGGATGGGGTCATTTCCTGCCGCCTAAAATAACAGGAAGTGGGTGCTCCTGATTGGAGGCTGGGAACAATGGCCGCCAACCGGGCCAGAGAGCTCCTCAGATCTGCAGTCTCCGACGGGATCCCAGCCTTATCACCCACAGAGGCAGCGAAGGGCCTGTGGCCCAGGGTCTGAGGAGTGCTGGTGCAGGTTGCCCCGCTGCTGGTTCCCTCCCTCTCAGAGCTGGCTCAGCTCTGTCCCAGCCAGGAGTGGTGCTGCCCCCTAAGGGTCCCCTCTGTCCCAGCCTCACCATCAGAGGTCTCCTAGGGTTTATCCTTCCTGCCCACCCCCATCCTCCCAGCCCCCTGCTCTCTCTAGGAGAGGAAACCCAGGAGGCCGCCCCCTTTGGGTCACAGAGTGAAGGTACAGACTTTCAGCCTGATTCGAGTTCCAAACCCAGCTTTGCTACTCAGCAGCTGTGTGACTTAATCTCTCTGAATCTATTCCCTCATTTGTCAAATAGGGTAATAATATCAACCCCGTAGGATGGTGGTGAGGGTGAAAAGGACTGAAGTGTTAAGGGATTTACCTGACGCAGCATTAGCTGTTGCTACTGTTAACTGGGCTTTCCCTGGACCCAGGTAGGAGTGCCTAGAGGGGCAGGGCCGAAGTGAGCGGATGACACACGCTATCTGAGTGCTGTACGCATCTCTGAAGTTTCATTTGTGTCTCAAAGCGGGTGCTTGACTCCATGTGTGTCTGTGTGTGTGTGTGTGTAGGTTTCTGAATCCCAGCAGTAGGTCTGTTTTCCATATGAAACAGGAGAGAGAGAGAGAAAGGAACGTGTCTAATCTCCCATTGTGTGGACCTGTCCACACTGTCTGGTGTCTCCCGCTGTCTCTCTGCAATGTGTATTCTCTGTCTGTGTGAGTGTGTGTCTTTGCCCCTCCGGCAGCCTCCCTGTCTTCATTTGTCTGCTCTAGTGCGGCCACCTAAGGAGCTGCTGCGGGAGCCAGAAGGGCTCTGGCTCGAGGTGCTGACCTCTGCTGTCTGGGCACCCCCTCCCCTGGGCACACCCTTGCTCTGCCTCCTGGACGAGGGCCATTCGCCCCCACCCCTGCTCAGGTGCCCCAGTTCTTGACTCCTGGTGGCCAGCCTGGGCAGGAGCCTACCTTCCCTGCATTCCTGCCCTCTGAGCTCAGTGCCTGCCTGCCCCACCTGCACCCTTCATCTTCAGGGGGGAAACCCACTGAATCACTTCCTTCTTTGGGGAATAGGCAGGAGCCTTGGGGAGGGGTTATGTGACACCCACCAGAAACAGTGTGACATAAGGGTTTTGTCATCAGACAGCCTTGGGCCCAGTCCTACTTCTGACACTGACGTGAGCAGTCACTTAACCTGTCTGAGTAAGTGTTCTTACCTGGGGAACGGGCCTTCCATAGCACTTTCCCTTGGGGGCTATAATAAGAACTTGAGGAGATAAGGGTGAGTGCCTGGTTTACTGTAGGGCTTCAGCAAATTAGTTTTGTTTCCCTTCCTGGACTTAGGAGCTGGCTGGGCACACACAGAACTCTGATATGGTAGAGACATTTAGGGTTAGAGAGGCTAGATGTTGGAACAGCTAGGGGTTTTACTGTTTTATCCATCCATCCACCCATCCATCCATCCATCCATCCATCTATTCTTCCATCCATCCATCCAACCATGCATGTGTTCATTAAGCAGACACAGAATTCCTTCTCTGCCCAGGCAGATCCTGTATAAGGCTCTAGGCTGCAAAAAGGATTCTCTCCACTAGCCCTCACAGGGACAGCAGGCAGACTAAAAGGGCAGACTGAGTTATGGGTATTGTGAGAGGAGTTTTGGCCCAGGAGCAGTTGTTGGGGTGGGAGGAGGGAGGGATGAGAGGCAAGGACTGCCAGCACCCAGATGGTGGGGATAGGGAGTAAGCACCCTGAGACATGTGACCAGCCCTCCGAGAGACTTGGCCTGATCTCTCTGCAGTCCCTCTTGGGTTTTTGGAGAAAACTAGACTAACTGATCCTGCAACCAGCTCCTGCACCTTTGCCTTGCCAACACTCTTTGTGCCAAGAAATGAATGCAAACTATCTGTCGCTTATCTAGTTCTTAACAAATACTTCTGGTCCATATCAATATCGCAAAATAAAACCTCACAATTTGACACAGACCAAAATAAAGTGAGGTGGCTGAAGGATCGTATTTGATGATTGAAAATGGGAATAATCAGATATTGATTTAACCATGCCTAGATAATTAACCAAGGAATTCATTTGGCTTAACATAACTTGTTCCAAATAACACAGTCCTGATGACATTTCATCAGGGTTGGCATAATTCTCAGAAAAGTATTTGTATTCAGGGTCTGTAGTCCGCCAGGTCAGAAGAAAAGTTCCAAATGTGCCATTTGCCTCCTGAGAGGTTTTTCCTGTTGAATTGCTGGAATACACACTCATTATTACTTTTATTAACTTCTCCCTGAGTACCTTAGTCCAGGAAGCTGCCCAGATTGAGATGGAATTGTATTGCCTCCCTTCAAGTGTTTATCCCTTTGCAATACATGGCCACACGGATCTGCTCACTATTAGGGTGAAAATCTCCTTCTCTGTGCGTGTGCTTAGGCGACGGTGGCTTCCTAGTACAGCGATTTATTCTTATATAGCAGCATTTCGTGACTGTCTCCACGTACTGGGCACTGTGGTAGCTGCTGTGGCAAGCTACAGTGGCAAGCAGAGCAGATGCAACCCAGCCCTTAGGGGGAGGACAATAACAAAAAAACCAAACAAGGAAGTTTAAAATTGTAACAGTCACAGTGCTCCAAACAAGAGGCATGAAGCCATGACTTCATATAATGAAGGAATTTATCCTGTTCAGAGAAGCCCAGGAAAGCTTCCCCAAGGAAATGATGCCTCAGCAAAGATCCGAAGGATGAATGAAAGTTAAGTAAGAAAAGAGGGGGAAGAGCTTGTGCAAAGGCCCTGGGGCAGAGGGAGTGTCAAGGCTACCAGAATTAAAAGGTCAGTGTGGCTGGAGTATAGACAGCAAGTAGGGAGCAGAGAGGGGGCCTCAAGAGGTGTGGGAGAGGGAGGCAGGGACTTCAGACTGTGTTGGACTTGCATCCTGGGCTCAAGAATCTTGGTTTCTCTTCAGAACGATGAGAAGTTATTGGAGAGCCTCACGTGGGGAAGAGAACCATGACCAGATTTGCATTTGAAAACAATTACTTTGGCTGCTCAGTAAAGAGCAGAGCTGGAAAGGGTGCGGGTAGGATGATGACGGAAGTTTGCAGTCATCCAGGGAAGAGAGGTGCTGATGGTATCTGCCAGGGAGGCGTTCATTGATATATTCATTCAACAAATAGCTGGGGAGCCAACTCCGTGCCAAGCTCTGTTGCTGTTAGAGACAGAACAGCTAAACAAAATATAAACGAATATGTGTGCCCTCATGGAGATTACCTTCTGGGGGTGGGAGACAGTGTTAAAGTGGTGCTAATGCTTACCGAGAATAACAGAGTTGGAACAAAAAAGAATAACGATTGAAGGACTTCCTGGTGGTCCAGTAGCTGAGACTCTGCGCTCTCAATGCAGGGGGTCAGGGTTTGATCCCTGGTCGGAGAACAAGATCCTACATGCCACAACGAAGACCTGATGCAGCCAAATAAAATATATATAAAATAAAATTTAAAAATATATGATATATACATATATATATATATGGAAACGGGAATGGCTGGGTTGCGGTTGACTGAGATAGGGAAAACTGGAGGAGGAGCAGGGATTTGGAGAGAAAGATCAGGAGTTCAGTTTGGGATGTTAAATTTGAGGCATCAGTAAGACATCCAGGGGTGTCAGGTAGGGAGTTGCATGTCGGGGGGAGAAAATTTTTGAAAAAAAAGAATTCAGTTGGAAAGGGGAGGGAAACTTCCCCTACCTACAGTTTGTAGTTTTAGAGGGGACAGGGAAGGCTTGGCCGAGAAGTGACGGTCAGGTAAAGACCTGAAGGAGGTGAGGGAGTAAGACACGCAGGATCTGGGGGCAGAGAATTCTGGCAGAGGAAACAGTGAGCGCAGAGCCCCGAGGCAGGAGCGTGCCTGGCACAAACAAGGAACAGTGGCCCGGAAGAGACAGAGCAGGGGGAGATGGGGAGGAGAGGAGGCCCAGAGGTAATGGGCCGCAGAGCACGGAGCCTGAAGGGCCTTGAAGGCCATCGTTTGCCTTTGGTTTTCCTCCCTTGAAGTGTGGGGCGTCTTTGGAGGATCTTGTCAGATCTCCAACCAGGAACTGAACCCGGGCCATGGCAGTCAAAGCCTGGAATTCCAACTACTAGGCCACCAGGGAACTCTCAATCTGACTCTTTTTTAAAATTTTTATTTATTTATTTTAACTGGAGGCTAATTACAATATTGTGGTGGTTTTTGCCATACACTGACATGAATCAGCCATGGGTATACATGTGTCCCCCGCCGCCCCATCCAAAACCCCCCTCCCCCGACTGATTCTTGAACAGAATCATTCTGCTGCTTTGGTGAGAAAAGACCCAAGGGGAACAAAGGATGGCAGCGGGGAGTCTTTCATGTGAGATGATAGAAGATGATAGAAATGGACCAAGATGACAGAAATGGAGCTAGAAGTGACTGGATTCAGAATATACTGGGCATGTGGAGCCAAAAAGATTTACTGAGGCATTAGATGTGAGGTGTGAGACAAGAAAAGATCCTAAAATGGCTCTGAAGATTTTGGGCCTGAGAAACTGGAAGGACTGGGTTGCCATTGACTGAGATAGGGAAAACTGGAGGAGCAGGGTCTGGCAAGGAAAGATCAGGAGCTGAGTTTGGGATGTTAAATTTGGGGCCTCAGGAAGACACCCAGGGGTGTCAGGTGGGGAGTTGCATGAGCGAAACCAGTACTCAAGGGAGAGGTCTGGGCTGGAGATACAAATTTGGTTGTCATCAGCAGAGCGGTGGTATTTAAAGCCATGAGTCTGGATGAGGTCATCAAGGGAGTATGTGTCGACTGATGAGAGTCGAGGTCTTCACTGGGCCCTGGGGCGCTCCGGTGCTAAAAGGTTCGGGAGTTTACGAGGGACTGGCAAGCCCGAGAAGTCACAGCCAGCCAGGGGAAGGAAAACCGGGCGAGTGTGTTGTCTTCGGGGCCAACTGAAGGAAGAGCACCCAGGGCTCACCCGTGTCTTGTGGCTGAGAGGCCAGTGGGGTGAGGCCCAGGAAGTGGCTGCCGACTCGGCAGTGTGGGTGCCACTGGAGACCTTGAGAGGAGCAGTGGCGTGGAGCAGTGGGGGTGAAGGCCTGCCCCAGGGGGCTCTTGTGGCAGAGATGGGGAGAAGCAGGCCAATTCTTCCGGGGGTGCTGTTTGCTGAGCCCCTGCCAGGCTCAGCATCACCAGAGGTGATGTGCCTACTCACCATAGGTCCCAACACCATGGGCCCCACCTTGAGAAAACCGGAGTTCAGACCTGCCTGACTGAAGCCGGACACCTTGTGCCCCGCCGCACCTGAGCGCCAGATGCAGGCCCTTCCAGGCCTCATCCCTGCACTTCCTCCCAGACTCCCCGTCACGTGGCAGGTCTAGTCAGAAGCTAGCTGGAGAGACTCACTGTCTTGCCTGGTGGGTGTGATCCGCCTCGGTGCAGACAAACACCTCCCTACCAGTTTTCCTTGCAACACCTGTAGCGGGCACAGGTGCCAGGAGAATGGCAATAAACAAGCCTCACCCTCAGCCTTCGAGCTTTGTGCTTACGTACCTAGGCCCTTTGGCCCCAGATAGTCCTGGGTTCGAATTCTGCCTCTGCCACGTACTAGTTCTATGACCCTGAATGAATCATTTAGTGGGGTAAGCTCTGATGGTCTCTTCTGTTCAACGAGGGTAAGACTCTCTCTCTCTCAGAGTTCATATGGAGATGCAGGATGGGGCTACCAAGGGCCCGGCTCAGCTCTCGGCATGTAGGAAGCATTCACTAAAAGGCGGCCACTAGCTTTCTTGCCCACCGGGACTGGGGAGGGGTTTTCAGGTGGCTGGGAAGTGGACTAGCAGTGGCCGGGCGGTCTTTTGGAGCTGATGTGGGGAGGGGCTGGCAGAGTGGGAGGGACAACTGGGGAGACAGGGCCTTGGCTGGGGCTCTTTTGCCTGGAACCCAGGAATCTAGAAGGGCAGGAATGAGGGGAAAATAGTGTGAGTCTCAGATGGTGTCATTGTGTAACATGTGTTGCCTCACACCGCCTTGTGCAGAGGCCGGAGGGTGTGGGGGTTAGAGCAAGGGCACCGGGGACCGACGCTGGGCTCAGGTCCCGACTCCTTCACTTCCCAGCTGAGTGGCCTCAGACTTCACTTACTTTCTTTTCGCTTCACTCTCCACCTCTATCTCAAAGAAATATTTACCTTGCCTCCTTTAGAAGTATTGTCATAAGGATTCAAACTAGTGTGTGTAAAATACTCTCTCCATAGGAAGCTCTCAAGAAATATATACATGTTAGTGGTTATTGTTGTTACTAATGCTCATCACAGGCCTACTTTCTGCATTTCACAGAAGAGGAGCTAGGGCACAAAGAGGGCCTGTAACTAGTCCAAGGTCACACAGTCAGCGGGGAGGCCAAGTCCAAGGTCACACAGTCAGTGGGGAGGCCAGATAGTTAAATAGCCTGCCTTCGTCAGAGCCCACTGGACACCCGTCTCCCTGAAAAGGGTCCCCGGAGTTCCAAAGTCAGCTCCTTAGGAGTGTCCTCTCCCTGTTCACACATTGTCACCCACAGGGAGGGGGAATGTATCACCTCCTGAGTGGACCACTGTTCCTAGAGCAGAAGGCCCTGTGTGATGGAGGCACCTGGTGAGAGCAAAAAATGCTTCTTTCGATTGACCTTTCCATGAGCTGTGGTCCTGATCCCTAAGCCCAGGCAGCGGGTGTGTTCCCCGTCTGTCCCCTCAAGTTCCTTAGACAGCAGCAGTCGATGGCACCAGGGCTCAACGTGCAGAGGCTGCTCTTTGGCAGCTTCATAAGACAAACAGGAAGAGAGAGGGAAGTGTTGTGTCCTGGCACGTGAATTATTCCAGGCACTTCACTGACATCCCTACCAGCTTGGGCTTTTATAGTCCCCATTTTACAGATATGAAAGCTGAGGCTTAGAGAGGTTGAGTGGCTTGCCCTAAGTTACCAAGGCCCTCTCTTCCTGTCTTGGAGTGGTGAAGTCAGAATTGGGCCCTCAGCCGGCTGACCCCTAAGCCCATCTTTCAGTTGCTCACATGTGTGTGCATGGACATGTATACATCAAATCATGTGGCTTCCTTACTTGGCACTTCGGTGTCTTTTACAGACACCCTGAAATATTAATGTCTAACAAGAAGAAATCTGTGGGTGGTTGGGAAAGAAAACAAATGACGAAATGGATGTAGCCAGTTGCCTACCCTGTTGGGGATCCCACCTGGGCATCCCACTGTGCCCATGCGTATGTCTTTCCTTCCGGCTGGTCCCAGGCACCTCCTGAGCACTGGGCATTGGGATGGGTCCTGTGAGCCCAAGGGAAAGCAGAAAGGTGAGGGAGGCAGACGTGGAAACCAACCTTTACCATTTGGTCCACTAATTACCCCCAACTTCTCAGTTTTACCGATACACCCGGCTCCCTCTGCCCCTTTGCAAATGCTCTTCTCTTTGCCAGAACCCTCTCTGCCTTGGTTTGCTAACTCCAGCTCATCCTAGACCTCAGCTTAGCTCTAACTTCTGCAGGAAGCCCCCTCGGTATAGGTTAGCCATCTCTGCTTTGTTACTCCAGACATAGTACTTATTCTCTACCGTAATTTCCTCGCTGTCTGTCTGTCTGCCCTGCCAGAGTGTGGGCTCCACAGAGGCAAGGACTGTGGCCATTTTCTCACTATTACATCATTAGTGTCTGGAACAGGGCCTGGCACATAGAAGGAACTTGATAAACACATACGAATAAATGAATATCAACTGGACAAGGGAAGGAGCTACATGTTGAACTGACAGTAACAAATGTTCTGTCTCACTTTCTCTCCTGTCTTGTGTTTTACTTCCAGCTATGGCAGCCAGGACCCCTCCAGAGCCAAGACCCTCCCCAGAAGGTGACCCCTCCCCACCGCCGCCACCACCACCGACGTCAACCCTGGTGCCCGACACTCCCCCAGACACGCCTCCCGCCATGAAGAACACCACTAGCCCCAAGCAGCTTCCACTGGAACCAGAGAGCCCCTCGGAGCTGGTAGGGCCCAGGCCAGCCCCCCAGCAAGAAGAGTCCCCTTCCTCTGAAGTGAAGACCAGGGGACCCACCCCACCAGCCACGGGCCCACGGGATGCCAGGCCTCCTCGAAGGAGCAGCCAGCCATCCCCGCCAGCAGCACCCGCCTCTGACAGCCCTCCCACCAAGCAAGGTATGAGTGATGTCCCTCATCCCGGGCCCAGTCCCAGCCCTGGGTGAAGACCCCAGAGGGAGTCTCCTGGGCTCCGGAGGAGATGGAAAAGGCGTGGGCATGCAGCCTGGGGGCAGGGCCCTGAGGCTGACTCCCCTTTGAGAGGAACCTCTTGACCTAAGTCTCTCCTTATTCCTTTTGTTAAGATGTAAAGAAGGCAGGAGAGAGACACAAGCTGGCAAAGGAACGGCGGGAAGAGCGGGCCAAGTACCTGGGTAAGTGTGTGACAGCTCCCCTTCAGCCTCACCCCCATGGACATCCTGTTAGTAGCACTAACCCTTTGGGAATCTCTGTTGTGTACACTGTGCTAAGAGCAGTTCGCTTATCTCACTTAACCCTGTACCCATTTTGAGGATGGGGAGACAGAAGCTCGGAAAGAGGCAGTCCTTTGCCTAAGCCACGCAGCTAGGTGGAGTAGCTGAGACTCAGACCCAGAAGCCTCATCTCACCCCATGCTCTTAATCACAATATGTCAGCAGGCCCCGAAGTTAGACAGGGACCTGGCCCTAAAGAGCTCACTTCTTCTCGGGTGCCCAGAGACCACGACGCTGGTGGAGGGGAAATAGGCCTCCTGCCCGGGAAGCCCTCATTCTGAGGCCCCAGCCCACCTTCAGCATGCCCTTCAACTTGAGTGGGGGTAGTCTCAGAACACAGGCATCTCCCCAGTAGGCAGGCAGTGGGGAAGACCCACCCCGGGCCAGAAGAACAGGCAAGGCCACTCAGAGCAGACACTTGGGGGCCCAGGCGCTACCAGATGTTCACACCCTCGGGGCTCCTTCCCCAACCCCCTGCAGCTGCCAAGAAGGCAGTGTGGCTGGAGAAGGAGGAGAAGGCCAAGGCACTGCGGGAGAAGCAGCTCCAGGAGCGCCGGCGGCGGCTAGAGGAACAGCGGCTCAAAGCCGAGCAGCGCCGGGCAGCCCTGGAGGAGCGGCAGCGGCAGAAGCTGGAGAAGAACAAGGTGCGTTTGTGCTGGGTTCTGGCCGGGCACGCGTGGCTCTATGCGCACACATCTGCATGTGGGCTCAGTGTGAACACACAGCCCTGTGTTCACACGTGCATTCGGGTCCCGTGGGTCCCACATCTCAGCATCTGTGCAGGCGTGTTTGGTTCCGTACGTGCCAGGATAGGCGCCTGTAGCCGTGTGTTGTCATTACATGTATGTGTGCGTGCCCCAGATGGGTGTGTGTAGGTGTGCAGAGATGTGTCTGTGTGAGTGCGCCAAGTGAACTCCTAGTGAGGAGAAGCCTGGCTTGAGCACTATGAAGAAACGAAGGGAAAGGTGGCCTGGCTGTGGTCCAGTCCTCAGGCTGAACGCAAACCCACCTCCAGGGTCAGAACCCTCAGAGCCAGCGGCCCCCCTGGGAGACCCAGGCAGGGAGAGTCCCACCCGGTCCTCAAAGAAACAGCTCATAGGCTCAGGAAATGAGTCAAGAACAATGAAAAGCTCCCCAAGAACAAGTTGAAAGGGATCTGTTGCAAACTGTCTTTAGTCACAGCGAGGGCTCAGTAGCCTTGGTTACCCGCCATGAGTCAGGGAAACCTTCTAGGGGTGGGGGAGGCCTTGTCCCGGAAGAGAGCCTTTCTCCCAGGTAGGAGGAAAGCTTCTGAGCCCAGACCTCTCCCCCCACCCCGGCCCCCGCCCCACCAGGAGCGCTATGAGGCAGCCATCCAGCGGTCAGTGAAGAAGACGTGGGCTGAAATCCGGCAGCAGCGCTGGTCCTGGGCAGGGGCCCTGCACCACGGCTCCCCAGGACGTAAGACCAGTGAGTGGGCCGGAGGGGTTGCAGGGTGGGAGGGGAGGCCGGGGCCTGAGAAGTGGGGGAAGGGAGCAGCTTCCGTGCACGGAGCTGGCAGCTCCCCGCAGCAGGTATGCCTCGCTTTTGTGTGCCTTGTGTCTTCTGGAATGATCTGTAAACCCAAGTCTGTAGAACCAAGTCCTGTCCCAGGACTTACACTATTGAGTCAGAGGTGGGTGCTCTTCATTCGGTTTGCTCTTTTTAGATTAGCCTTCTTTGCTCCTGTCAATTACTATTAGTTGATTGATACAGAAAAGAGCACTTTAATACCCTGCAGACACTGGATATTTAAAGAAAACTATCACCCTGATGTCCCTGTCGTGGAAGGTAGATTTTTGTCTCTGAGTTTTCTTTATGTAGGGCCATCATGCATTTTGGTCTGACATTTTGCTGGCATGTATGTGCTGCTGTGTTTGGGTGTCTTTAGGTAACGGCAAGATTCGGTATTCCTCGTGCATCTTTTGGTGTATGTGTTCATGGATCTGTGCGTTGCGAGTCTTAGTGCGTGTTTGCCTTGATGTGTGAGTGGCCTTGTGTACCTCGCTGTGGATTCCCAAGTCAGACAGAATTGGGTCCGGATTCCCAGCCCTGGCCTTTGTGCTGTGACCTCTGACTTCCTGCTCTCTCACTTTCTTTATCTGTAAAATGGGGATAACAGTACTACTTGCCTCCGAGGTTGTAGGTAGATGTTTGGGAGGATCAAGTGTGGTAACATGTGTGTGGTGCCCAGCACAGTGCCCGGTATGTGGTAAGCACCCAGCAAGTGCTGCAGATACGATTAAGTTGCTGTGATGTGTTGTGCCTGTCTGCATCTGGGTCTGGGCCTGTTTCTGCGGCTGTGTTTGTTTCTGTCTGTGCATGTGTGCACTATCGTGTGCATGCAGAAGTACCTGTCACTCTATATGCCCATGCGCGCATGTCTTTGTCTTTGTGTGTCCCTATGACTATGTGAATCTGTGTGAGCGCCTTTGACTGTGGGTCCTTCTGTTCAGGAGCATCTGTATTTGCTGCAGGACCATGGGTCTTGTAGCCAGAGTGCCTTGGCTGGGCAGTGTCAGCGAGTGCCAGTGCTGGTGGTTGTGGGGGAGGGCTTGCAGCGCCCAGCCCTAGGGAATGACTTCCTGGCCAGGAAGGCTGTAGTGTCTCCAGTTTTATTCCATCTCCTTCCTCTGTTCCTTTTCCGTCGGCTCCCCCAATCCAGGTTGTCTCTGGTCACCTACCCACCCCCCCCATCCCCTCCAGAGCCAAGTCTGCCTCCTCCCCCCTTCCTAGCCTGCCCACTCCTCCCTCTCCCACCCTGCCCGCGGAGCATCCTGCATGGAAGGCCTCAGTGCCCCCCTGGCTCCCGTCCGGCCCGGCCCTAATGCCGTGTCTTTTCCCCTCCAGGTGGGAGCAGGTGCTCCGTGTCGGCAGTAAACCTGCCCAAACACGTGGACTCTATAATCAACAAGCGGCTCTCAAAGTCCTCTGCCACGCTCTGGAACTCCCCCAGTAGAAGTAAGAGAAGGCCCAGCCCTCCTTCCTCCAGAGCTCCTTGTAGTCCCCTCCTTGTAGCCTCTTCCAGAGCTCAGCAAAAACCTCAGGTCCCAGGAGCCCTCACACACCCCAGGTCTCCATCCCCACTCGACCCTGCTTGGGGTTGTGCACCCCTCGGGGGAGCCGGCATTTGGATCTGGGTCCTGAGAACAGAGGTGCTTCCCACAGGGGAGGAGAACAGAGGGCAGTGACCCAGCAGGCAGAGCCTGGCTAGAGTCTCGAGAGCAGGTGGGGATGAGAGTGGGGGTGGAGGGTGGGAATGGGCCGGCAGCCTTATCTCCAACCACAGCCAGCTGGCCTAGGCCAGCCTCAGGCAGGTGGCCTTGCCCGGGAGTACCCGACGAGCCTGGGTGCTGTGTGTGCAGGAGCCCTCTTATTCTGCCTCCACCCTGGAGGGCCCACGCAACCCTGCCCTCTCTGCCTTCAGAGCCCCAGCCATGGCCTTGGCTGGATCCAAACTCGTGGCCAACCAGGGTAGCGCAGCCCCTGCGTTCCCACCATGCCCTGATGTCACATGTGAAGGGGCCATGGTAGGAGTTATTTATAAGTTTCTCCAGCTTTTATTTGGTTGCTCTGTTGCCCAGCAACGAAATCAGCTGCTGTTACCAACCCCACCTGACTGAAGCTTAAAAATAACCCAGCAGCTGAGGGGACAGAGCACGGTGGCCCGGGGCAGCCAGGCCCCCTAGCAGCCTCTCCCTGGCATGGGATACACAAAAGCTGGGCCTCTTCTCAGTCAGAGAAGCACAAGGGCCCTCACTGTCCCAAATCCCGTGGGGGGTGGAGTGGGGGGGGTTGCGGGTGATGCCTCCCTAGGCCAGCACTCTGAGGGCAGGAGGAGCAGAGCCCTACAATGGGACATAGAAGTTGGCAACTGGGTACCCCACCAACCTTGGCTGTCTCCTCTCTATAATCATAGTTCAGTGCCCTTTCACCTGGGGAGAGAGGTAGGAGGGACCTCTCTAGCCCTGCATGGGAAGTGTCTTGTTGCCTGGGTCTGCAGTGGGGGTCAGACCCAAGGGCGGACAAGTGTAACCCCCATGATAGGGGGAGAGTCTGAGACTCCTTGGGCTCTGCCTGGGGATGGTACCTGGCCGTCTCCAGATGCCTCTGCTTGCCCACTCTAGCCCTGCAGTAACCTGCTTCTCCCGGCATTCTCCCCCTAGATCGCAGCCTGCAGCTAAGTCCGTGGGAGAGCAGCATCGTGGACCGTCTGATGACGCCTACCCTCTCCTTCCTGGCACGGAGTCGCAGTGCAGTCACACTGCCCCGAAACGGCCGGGACCAGGGTAGGGGCCGCGGCCCAGGGAGAGCCCCCTCGAGGGGCGGGGCAGGGGCCAGCCACGCCAGTGGACCGCGCCCCGACCGCAGTCATCCCTCCGCAGCAGTGCCCCTGTGCCCGCGCTCAGCCTCCGCCAGCCCGCTGACGCCATGCAGTGCCCCCCGAAGCGGGCACCGCTGCGCCCCCGCCGGGGAGCGCGGGGATCGCCGCAAGGCCAGCGCCGGGGGCAGCCCCGCCCCGGCCCGCCTCCGGCCCGAGGCCTCGCCGGTGAGTGGCTGGCGGCGCAGGTGGGGACCCGGCTTCTGTGCTGGGGAGCTCGGGCGCCTCTGACCTCTGCTTCCCCTCTCCCTGCTCTCCTTAACCCTCCTCCCCAGGTGCAGAAAAAGGAGAAGAAGGACAAGGAGCGGGAAAACGAGAAGGAGAAGAGTGCCCTGGCCCGGGAGCGCAGCCTCAAGAAGCGCCAGTCGCTGCCTGCTTCTCTGCGCCCGCGCCTCTCCGCTAGCAACGCGGAGCACAGGTGGGCCCAACATTGGGGCAGGGCCTGCTACGGCCAGGCCAGCTAGCCGGCCATTCATTCATAAATATGTGTCATGCATATTTGCCAGCCATTCATTCATAAATATGTGTTGCTCTAGAGGAACAATCTGTAGCCCTAGTGGGCTACAGTCCATGGGGTCCCAAGAGTCCCAAACGACTTAGCGACTAAACAACAACCCACCTCTAGAAAGAAAGCTCCTTGAGAGCAGGATTTTTTAAATTTTTGGAGTGTTTTGATCACTGAAGTAACCCTTGCATCTAGAACCAGTGCCTGGTAAGCACTCAAGAAACACGTGCTGGACGAATGAATGGTCTTGTCAGGTACTGTGTTCGGGGTGCCCAGCACACTTCCCTGAGCCAAACCAGGCCTCATTCTTGCTCTTAGTAATCTTACTGGCTCTTGGGGAAACAAACAGGAGTCAAAGAATCACAAATGAGCATGTAATTACAAACTGGGATATCTACACTAAATTATGTTTGTGTGAGAGCATATAAGGGGGGTGCTGACCAAACCTGGGAGGACACTTCCCTAGCGAAGTGACATGCTCAAAGTGTGTGTGTGTGTGTGTGGACACTCTGTGCCCTTGAGGTCTAACTCTTCTTTTTCCTCTCAGTCCCAAATCCAAGGGCCGGCCATCCTCTCCCTCCACAACCTCGCACAGGCCTGCCTCCCCCTGCCTCAGCCCAGGGCCAGGTCATGCTCTGCCCCCAAAACCACCATCCCCCCGAGGCACCACTGCATCACCCAAGGGGCGAGTCCGGAGGAAGGACGAGGCAAAGGAGAGCCCCAGTGTGGCGGGGCCCGAGGACAAGACCCAGAGCAAGGGCAAGGCCAGTGATGAGAGGGAGCCTGCAGCCCCAGCCTCACCGGCCCCCTCGCCTGTGCCCTCACCCACCCCAGCCCAGCCCCCGAAAGAGCAGCCCACAGAGATCCCTGCCGGTGGGCAGGGAGAGAAGAGGCCAAAAGGTGGGCAGGGCAGAGAAGCCAGCTTTGCCTGTGAGTGGGAGGTGGTCAGAGGTGCGGGCTGCCAGAGACGCCTGGGGGAATGGATGTTGGGAAGAGACCAGGACCTCAGTGCTCTGAGTCGCTGGCAGAAGCAGGGTGGGTGGGCCGCCGGGGTTGCCCTGACGTCCAGCAAGCACAGGGGTATGGGGGTGGGGGAGAGGGGAGGTGATGGAGGGGCCTGTGCTGGTCGGTGCATGCTGACTCCTGGTCCCGATCCCGCTCCAGAGACAGCTGTCCTGACCTCACCCCCAGCCCCTGCTCCCCCGGTGACCCCTAGCAAACCCATGGCTGGCACCACGGACCGAGAAGAGGCCACTCGGCTCCTGGCTGAGAAGCGGCGCCAGGCCCGGGAGCAGCGGGAGCGCGAGGAACAGGAGCGGAGGCTGCAGGCCGAAAGAGACAAGTGAGCACGCCCTCGGGGACCGAGGAGGCCTTTACAGGGGCTGGAGAAGAAGCCGGGCGTAAGCCTGAGTCTCCTGTGTTCCCCAGGCGAATGCGAGAGGAGCAGCTGGCTCGGGAGGCCGAGGCCCGGGCGGAGCGGGAAGCCGAGGCCCGGAGACGCGAGGAGCAGGAGGCTCGGGAGAAGGCGCAGGCCGAGCAGGAGGAGCAGGAGCGGCTGCAGAAGCAGGTGCCCCCGAGGGCCGGGGCGCGGGCGCCTCCTGGTGGCGGGTCGGGGCCGGCTGGAAGGGACCGCCGGAGGCCGGCCGCCTAAAGCTCCTGGGGGTCTTTGGCAGAAAGAGGAGGCCGAAGCTCGGTCCCGAGAAGAAGCAGAGCGGCAGCGTCTGGAGCGGGAAAAGCACTTCCAGCGGGAGGAGCAGGAGCGGCAAGAGCGTAGAAAGGTATTGCGAGCGGCTGGCCGAGTCGTGAGCGGGGCCAGCTCTCCCGGCTCGGTCCGCACTTCTTTAGAGGGGCTAGTGGGGCTGGGAGGGGGCGCTGCCTTGGGTTGCAGAGGGTTCGGTCGAGACGGAGTTGGGGGGAGATCAGCTTCCTGGCCTGGAAAGAACTGGTGTGAGCTAGAAGGGCCCCCGAGACTCCAGGACCAGGGCTAGCTGGTGGGAGGTCGAGGATTAGGGCCGGGCTTGGGCCTAACCGGAGTGGGGCTTCTTTCCCAACAGCGCTTGGAGGAGATTATGAAGAGGACTCGGAAGTCAGAAGCTGCTGAAACCAAGGTCAGGATGTCCCCAAGAGTGGTGTTGGGAGTGGAGGTCCGGTGAGGAAGGAAGGGATCCAGGGTGGAGGAGCGAGGCTGTCCAGGATCTGGGCGGAGGGGAGAGAAGAATTCAGCGGCGTGCAGTCGGGTGGGGCCAGGGATCCCCTGGAGCCTGACTGCTCTTCCTCTTCAAAGCAGAAGCAGGACAGAAAGGAGGCGACGGCCAACAATTCCAGCCCAGGTAAAGGCCTGTTCCCCTCCTCTCCAGCCCCAGCCCCAGCCTTCGATCCTCTCCCCGACCCCTAACTGATGGCCATTCCTTCCCAGGGATAGACCCTGCGAAAGCTGTGGAGGCTCGGCCTGCCGGGCTGCAGAAGGAGGAGCTGGCCCCCCAGGAGCCTCAGTGGAGGTACCAGCTCCCAAGCGCAGGACCCAGGAGCAGGGAGGCAGGGTCAGGCTGGAAACCATAGGGCGCCCGGGCTGTCCCGCGATGGGAGTGGCCTGAGCATTGGCCTCTGCATCCACAGCCTGCCAAACAAGGAGTCGTCTGGGTCCCTGGTGAATGGGCTGCAGCCTCTGCCAGCGCACCAGGAGAACGGCTTCTCCCCTAAGGGACCCTCCGGGGACAAGAGTCTGGGCCGGACGCCAGAGGCTCTCCTGCCCTTCGCAGAGGCAGAAGCCTTTCTCAAGAAAGCTGTGGTGCAGCCCCCTCAGGTCACAGGTAGGGATCCCTTTCTCCCGGACCCGCAGCTCTAGCTCCCAGCAGCCTTCCCCAGCCTCTTCCGCCCAGCCCTTTCTTCTCCCAGATCCATCAGAGGCCCTCTGGAGCTCTACCGAGAAGACCCCACCCCCTCACCCCCTGCGCTTCGTTCTGGGCTTGGAGCCTGATTTGCCCTGACTGTTTTCCCTCCTGCTTTTTTCCCCAGAAGTCCTTTAAGGGGTTGCCTCGGATCCAGGCACAGCTATGAGGGCTCCTCTGCATCATCTACCAGCGTGTCTGGAAGAGAAGGAGACAGAACAAAGCCGGAAGTGGCCTGGGCCCCTGGGGGTTGGGTCCTCTCTGTTATTTTTAATCTGCACCTTATAGACTGATGTCTCTTTGGCTGGAGCCAGACCCTGCCCCTCAGTGCATTCGTGTGCTCACACGCGCGGACACCCCCCATACACACACATACACTCACAGCCTCTCTGGCTTCCTCCCGTGGGGAAGAGCCACCTGTAGTATTTGCCTTGGTTTGGTGGGGTACAGTGGATGTGAATACTGTAAATAGCTGTGCTCAGACCCCTCAGCGTGGAGGGGGTGGGTGCAGGAGGCAGACCCTCCCAAGACTCCCTGGGGAGAGCTTCCTCCCTCTATTTAACTGTAACTGAGGGGGAACTGTAACTGAGGTCTGGGGATGGGGGGCACCTTGGGCCACAGGATATTGGTTGCTTTAGGGGTACCCGTGCCCCCTGCCCTCGCCTGGAATCAGTGTTACTGCATCGATCAAATTTCTCCAGAAATAAAGTGAGAATAATTCTGCCAGTCCCGTCTGTCCTTAGGGCTGGCAGTGGGGTTGGGAGCAGGTGTCCTCCTGAGTTCTAAGAAGAACTTGAGGACCCGGTGGCCTGCGGATATCCAGCCCTACCTGGTAACCAGTCCCAGACTTCTTCTGGCGGTCTTCATTCATTCATTTAACAAAAATGGTTACATCTACTCTATATTAGGCAAGGAGCTCTATGCCAGGGATGCAAGGAGGAAGAAAAGACATGGGTCTCTGTTCTCTTGGAGTTGACAGTCTAGCAGTGAGCATCAGAGACGCAGGAGCCCTCTCAACATCCATTTCCACTGCCCCTTCCTCATTCCAGAGTCCTGATTTTGTGCAGGCGGCAGTCTTCCTCTTGAATCCCACTATGTACTTCAGCAGAGGTGGCTCCTAAGCCCAGGGGTGCATCAGGATTGCAATCAACCGCTGGTCCCACCCGCCTCACGAGTGATTGGTTTAGGTAGGTTTAGGTATCTGCCAGCAGATGCAAAGAAAACCCTCCCTCATTTTTTTTTTTCCCCCCTCACTCACTTTGAAAGAAAAATACCAGATGGGAGCCAGCCTCTAAGGTGACCTCCCAGCGTCTCCCGCCCCCTAGTGTTCACACCCTGTGTAGTCCCTTGTCATGTAGGACCACGGCTGGGCTGAGTGATGATAGAATACAGTGGCAGTGGTGGTGGGCCATGTCTGAGATTAGGTCTTAAAAGACACTGCAGCTTCTGACTCAGTTGCTGTCTCACTCTGGAGGAAGACAGCAAGCACTGCCTTAGGAAACAGCCTTATGGAGAGGCCCACCTATGGAGGCCTCAAAGCCTCCTGCCAACAGCCACACGAATCAACCTGGGCGCGGATCCTCCAGCTGCAGTTAAGCCTTCAGGGGACTTCAGCCTTGGTCAATAGCTTGACAATAACCTCATGAGAGACCTTCTGCCAGAACCACCAGCGAAGCCTCTCCAGTTAAAATGTCATTTTAAACTGACAAGTTCTGTGACAACTTGTTACACAGCAGTAGTTAAGTGGGACACATCAGAGGAGAAAACCCTGTTGGTATGACAGGAAGTCCTACTGTGAGGCCTGGAATTGCTGTATCCATCCTGCTCACCTGAGGACGGAGATAACATCAAGGGGGCAGTGCAGCGAGATGGGGAAAACTGAGGTCCTTGAGAACACCACTGAATTGCCCCACCTCAAAACCAGTCCTTCCCCTAGACAACTTCCCTTGTTGTTTAAGCCTGTGGAGTTGGGTTTTCTGCTATGGTGGTCAAAAGCTTCTAACCCATCTAGGGACATAGATGATAAATACATAAATGCATTTCTGAGTGAGCTAGGATGAAGGAAATGACCTGGATGAAAAGCTCATCACAGGAAGACCTACTCAGAGAAAGTGTCCTCTAAAGATGCAGCATTTCAACTTGACCTGAAGGATGAGGAGGAGCCAGCCATGTGAAACAGAGCAAGAAGAGTTGCAGGGGGAGGGCTCAGTGTGTGAGACCCCCAGAGGAATGAGAGCGGGACCAGTGCTGCTGAGGGCCGGGAACTGTGGCAAGAGCCTGCAGAGGAGGAGAGGGGGGCGGCCCAAGTTACAGGCACCCAGGATCAGATGGGCAGGGAAGGTGCTAACGGTTTCCAGGCCCTCTCCCCATCTAGCTCCTTTGACACCCCTCCCAGCCCCCAGCTCATACCGAGGCAGAGATGCCATTTCCCTGAAGGCAGTATCCTCTAATACTGCGGCTGGAGAATCACTTATTCATTTATTCATTCAATCAATTATGGAGCACCAGCTAAGCACCACAGGGATATGATGGTAAGCAAAACCAGACTTGGAAGCTCTTGGAGCTTCCTGGTGGGAAAGACAGGTATTAACCAAATAATCACACAAATGGAAACATAAAATGTGGTTAAGTACTTTGAAGATGGAATATCTGAGTAATAAGACCTAACAGGAGGATCTAGGTTGAAGTCAGATAAGGTATCCTTGAATAAATGGTGTTTAATCTGAAATCCGATGGCTGGCAGATGTTGACTGGGGAAGTCAGGAATGGAAAAAGGAGAGGAGAGACAACATTTTCTAGACAAGGGAAAAAGCAAGTGCAAAGGCCTTGCACAGAAAGGAGATATGTTTCAGTATCTGGAGGAGTGTAAGCAGGTCTGAAGGAGTCTAATTTTACTCATCACTGGAGTCCTCAGTGTCTGGTACCATGCTGCTGCTAAGTCGCTTCAGTCGTGTCCGATTCTGTGTGACCCCATAGACGGCAGCCCACCAGGCTCCCCCGTCCCTGGGATTCTCCAGGCAAGAACTCTGGAGTGGGTTGCCATTTCCTTCGCCAATAGATGAAAATGAAAAGTGAAAGTGAAGTCACTCAGTCATGTCTGACCCTTAGCGACGCCATCGACTGCGGTCTTCCAGGATCCTCCGTCCATGGGATTTTCCAGTCAAGAGTACTGGAGTGGGGCGGTCTGGTACCATAGGCAC
Organism: Bos grunniens; assembly: GCF_055505025.1. NCBI lineage: Eukaryota > Metazoa > Chordata > Mammalia > Artiodactyla > Bovidae > Bos > Bos grunniens. The sequence continues at coordinate 11,749,931 of NC_141167.1, forward strand.
TCAATATTTATTTAAGGAAGGGCTGTTGATAGAGATTATCATACTGAGTGAAATAAGTCAAACAGGGAAGCACAAATATATCACTTATATGTGGAATCTAAAAAAAAAGATACAAAAGAACTTATTTACAAAACAAAAACAGACTTACAGACATAGAAAACAAACCTATAGATACCAAAGAGGAAAGAAGGGGGATGGGATAAATTAGAGGAGTTTGGGATTAATAGATACAAACTATTATCTATAGATAATCAACAAGGGCCTACTGTATAGCACAAGGAACTATATTCAATAGCTTTTTAACTTTTTAATAAACCATAATGGAAAGGAATCTAACAAAGAATATATATATATATACACACATATATAAAATAAATTTGCTATACACCAGAAACTAACACAACCTTGTAAATCAACTGTGTTTCAATTAAAAAAAGAAAGGTCCATTGAGGAGGTGGCACTTGGCACAAGGTGAGCCAGACCACGCAAGGCCTTGTAAGGCTGTGTCAGGAGTCTGGATTTTATTCCAAGGGCCATGGGAAGACACTGAAGGCTATTAAATGGGGTGGGAAAGGTGACATGGTCAGACTGGCATTTTTATTAGAACTCTTTGGCTGTTGGGTGGGAAACCAGTAGGGACTTGACTGTAGGGACTTGACCAGTTAAGAAGTGATTACCAAGATCCAGACAGAAAATGATACAAGCTTAAGCTCAGGAGACAGAGATGGAAAGAAGGTGTTATTTAGTCTCTAAGTCACTCTTTTGGGACACTTGCAATGCCATAGACAGCAGCCCACCAGTCTCCCCTGTCTATAGGATTTCCCAAGCAAGAATACTGGGTTGCCATTTCCTTTTCCAGTGGATCTTCCCAACCCTGGGCTCAAACCTGCATCTCTTATATTGTAGGCAGATTCTTTACCACTGAGCCACCTGGGAAACTCTTGGAAAGAAGTGGGCCACATGAATTTACTTATTTATTCAAGAAACACTGAACACCTACTATGTGCCAGGCACAGAGGTCCTGGAGATTTTCAAGCACCCAGAAACTGACATGGTCCTTATGCTCATGGAGCTTACAGTCTAGTGGAAGGAAATGGACATTAATTAAATAATAGTACCAAATGGACAGTTACAACTATGACAGATACGTGAAGGGGAAGCATGTGGGGCTAGGAGAGTGAGTAATGAGGGACCCGCCCTGATCACAGAGGCCAAGGGGGACGTCCTTGAGAAAGCAGTGCTGGAGCGGAGGTCTGAGAGAGTAGAAGTTAACAGGACAGAAGGGTGGGATTTGTTCCAGGCAGAGAAAACAGCAGGTGCAAAGGGCCTGTGATGACCTTGGCCAGTGCATTTGAAACAGAATAAGGAGGAGGATAGGACCAGAGAGGGAGGAAGGACCGGACCTCACAGGACTTTTTGGGCCATGCTAATAAGAGTTTGGTCTTTATTGCAAGAGCCACTGGAAGCTGTTGAGAGATTTCAGCAGGTAGGTGACAGGATCAGAATGAGGATTTGAAAGGTTTATCAGATGGGACTTCCTTGGCTGTCCAGTCGTTAAGACTCCACATATCCACTGCAGGAGGCATAGGTTCCATTCCTGGCTGGAGATGAACTAAGATCCCTGCAAGACTCGCTGTCAAAAATAAAAAATTATCAGAGCTACCACCTGGGGGAGGGATTGAGAGGGGAGAGGAGTGACTATAGGGAGTGCAGACACGAACAATTCTGGTGAGATGCAATGGCCACTTGGTGCAGTGAGTGGGGGGAAACCCAGAGGTAGAGAGGAGGCGTGAAAAATGGGGTACGCAAGAGAAAAGTGTCAAGGATGACTCCTAAGTGTTCTGAGTCAAATAACCATATGGGTGTTGGTACCATTCACTGAGGGAAGGAACTCTGGAAGACAGCCAGGTTTAGGCGGACAGATTATGAGTTCCACCTGGGGGTCGGTGGTGGATAACACTTTCTTTCAGGGGCTGGAGCTCAGGGAATGGGTCTGATCCCATAGGCTGGGAGGAAGGGGCCAGCAGGTCAGGAGGGCAGTTCTAGGAGGGTGCAGGGTCCAGGCGCCTGGGGCTTGGGGGTGGGGCGCGGGGGAGAGCGTTGCTTTGCAAGAACTGGCGGGCTGCAGAGACGCCGGCCTCCCCGTCTATTTCCCGGTTTCCTGCCGGAGCTTTAGGAATGTCCGGTCTGCTCTTAAGCAAGACCGAGCCGAGCGGAGGCGGGGGCAGAAAGCCTGTGCTCAGGAAAGCCCTTCCTTTCTCTGCTCCTTTCCCAACAGGGCCAGACCAAGCAGGACCAGAGGAGGCAACAAATGCCCTTCCCTCGTCCTCCCTCCCTCCCAGCCACTGCTCCAGAGCTTCGGCCCTCTTATAAGCGCCCAACTCTTCGTTCGCTTTCTTCACCAGCTCCACGCACAGCTGTGCGGATGAGGCTCTCAGAGGAGCAGTCCCTCCCACCCCTCAGCCTGGGCCCGGCTACTGCATGAACGGGCATCTGGCTCCCCCTCGTGGTGACATCAGCACATTGGCGCGCTAGGTCAGCTCGGAGCTGCCGGGGCCCGAGGCAGGGCTATGGCCGGCGTCCTGGTCGAGAGGTCAGGAAGTGTGTGTCCAGTCCTGGCCAGTGACTCACTCTATAACTGTGCGCTGTTCCCCTGACCTGTATGTGCTCCGATTTCCTTGCCTGCAAATTAGGGTTAGTGATCTGGGTGAGGCTTTCCTTGGCTAACACATAGAGTTTTTAAAAGAGTTTTGTTAGTTTGAAGAACCCCTCTCCCTAACTTGAGGTGCCTTGACGTCCAGTGGCCGCTCAACAACACTCCTGTGTGCTACCAACCCCTTCCGTAAACCACTCCATTTCGGGACAGCCACATTAGACATACGCCCATTGGACTTCCCTGGTGCCTCAGACAATAAAGCGTCTGCCTACAATGTGTGAGACCTGGGTTCAATCCCTGGGTGGGGATCTCCTGGAGAAGGAAATGGCAACCCTCTCCAGTACTCTTGCCTGGAAAATCCCATGGATGGAGGAACCTGGTAGGCTGCAGTCCATGGGGTCACAAAAAGTCAGACATGACAGAGCAACTTCACTTTCACGTAGCCAGAATATGGTGATGCATGGGGCCAGGTTGGTACTGTCAGGGCACTCAGTTGGAAGGATCAGGCACGGAATGGATGGCAATACAAAGGAGAAATATTTGATCCAGATCTCAGGGCTGGCTACTTGGGGCTTGAGAATCTCCTTTAAAAAAAAAAAAGATTTTATTTATTTTTCGTTTTGGCTGCTCTGTGTCTTCGGTGCGGCGGGCGGGAGTTGCCCGCGAGGCATCCCCTACACTGGAAGGCAGATATTTAACTACTGAACCACCAGAGAAGTCCCTGAGAAGCTTTTTTAAATTAAGGATTGAGAACTTTATGCCTCCAAAGGACAGCCCCTAGCATTCAGCTCTGGTCCACAGTGGCTGGGTGGAATTGGATCCCAGCATTGCTGGCAATGGCCAGAAAGGGTAGAATGATGGATGGAGCCTGCCCCTGGTATGAGTAATAAAGGTGGAGAATTAAAGAATAAGAATAACTAAAAACCGGCCTGCTTTTTAAGATCACCATTCATTTTAAACAACATCAATTAAAAAATGCTTCTCCCTGAAAAAAAAATTTATTGGTCTAATTTCTTTGATCTTCCCAGGTGGTGTTAGTGGTAAAAAATCCTCCTGCCATGCAGGATACATAAGAGACGCGGGTTTGATCCCTGGGTCGGGATTCCAGTATTTTGGCATGGAAAATCCCATGGACAGAGGAGCCTGACGGGTTGCTATCCACGGGGTCGCAAAAGAGTCGGACGTGATTAAGTGTCTAAACAATAACAACATTGATTAGTGATATTAAGCATCATTTTTATGTGCTTATGGGCCATTTGTATATCTTTTTTGGAAAAATATCTATTCAAGTCTTTTGTCCACTTATTAATTGGGTTGTTTGTTTACTGTTGTTGAGTTTTAGGAGTTCTTTATATAGTGTGGATATAGGTCACTTTTCAGAGATGTGATTTACAGCTGTTCTCTCCCATTCAATAGGTTGCCTTTTCAGTCTGCTGATAGTGTCTGATGCACAAAAGTGTCTAATTTTGATGAAGCCCAGTTTATCTACGTTTTCCTTTTGTTGCCCTTTCTTTTGATGTCATATCCAAGCAATCACTGCCAAATTCACTGTTATAAAGCTTTGCAAGCCCTATGTTTTCTTGTAAGATTTTATAGTTTTAGCTCTTATATTTAGGTCTGTGATTCATTTCAAGTTGGTTTTTGTAGGGTAATCAATTTTTAAAAATTAAAACAGTAGAATTTCAGAGACAACTTACCCTAAAAGTAAGATTCAGACCCTGGACTTTAGGTGCTGGTATTCCTGAAGGTTGACTGTCTGGCCTTCTCACAGCTCTAAAGTTGTTCTCATCCCCTTCTGGGGCTTAGACCGCTGTGCAGGTGAGAGGCTGCATGGTCCAGTTGAGAGCGTAGATGCTGGAGCTGGACCCCTGGAGTTGCAGCCTGGCTCTGTCACTCAGGGGTTGTGTGATCTTGGCGACAGTACTGAACTTTCCCCTTCACCTGTAAAATGGCAAGAGGAAAGGCACACACCTCACAGGTTGTTGTAAGGAATCAATACGTTCGTGTACATAAGGACTTAGGGGGAATTTCCTGGCAGTCCAATGGTTAGGACTCTGCACCTTCACTGCTGTGGGCCTCGGTTCAGTCCCTGGTTGGGGAACTAAGATCTCACAAGCTGCATGGCGCAGCCAAAAAAGAAGAAAAAAATCTTAGAAAAGTGTCTAACGCTTGATGAGAACTAGATAACATTTTTATTGTTAACTTTATGCTGATGACTCCCAAATAAGAATCTGCAGTCCAGACCTTTATCCTGAGGTTGACAACCTACATATGTGTCTGCTGGACATCTTGACTTGGACATCTTTTGGGCACCTCCAATTCAAGTCCAAATCTGGACTTAGAACCAGAGAACATCACAGGACCCACCAGTGTCTCGAGCCAGGTGCCTGGGAAGTCACTCCTGCCGCCTCACCCCTGCAATGCCTCCTACTCCCTCCCCAGTGCTCCGTCCAGGCTGCTGTCATTTCTGCCATCCTAGAAAGAGCAGCATGGTCTCCTCTGATCTAGTTTCTCCAGAACAGCCGTGTGACTTCCCTGACGATCCATGGTTAAGACTCTGCGTTTCCACTGTAGAGGGCGAGGGTTCGACCCTTAGTCCGGGAACTAAGATTCTCCATGCTCCGTGGAGTGGCTTCCTGAGTGCTGCTCACCCAACGGCTCTCACACCCTTCTTCTCTTCTCTGTGTACCCCCAACCCTGGATTTGTGGCTCCTCTCGATGTCTCAGGGCCTTTGTATGAACTGTGCACGGAGCTGGGACACTGTCCCCTGCCTGCCCTCCTCCCCGCCCCTCCGTAGTTGGCTGATGACTGGTCAATTCTTAAATATGTCTTCTTCCAGGAGCCTTTCTTTGACCCCAGAGCTCTGGACCTACCCTCACACAACAGATGCTTTATCGTAACAATTTGTCTATTAAATGCTCCTCTGCCAGAACCTGAGTCACAAGAGCAGGGACCTTCCAGTCTGGTTGCCAACCTACTGTGTCCTTTGTAGCCCGCAGTGCCTGGCACCCTACAGATGCCATCTGTATGCAGTAAGTGTCTGATAGGGAAACATGACCAAAAGCGTGGACCCCAGGCCAGCTGGGGGAGTGAGGGGGACTACTAGGAGGGTCGTGTTTCTGTGATTGAGTGTCAGACCAGCAGGGATACTTGCCACATGTCCCAGAGCCTGGGCAAGAATCAGGCAGCAAGTGCCCTGGATCCTGATTAGCTGGGAAGTTTGTTCTTTGAAACCACTGCAGGGCTTTAAGTTGGGAGGTAAGGGACTTCCCTGGTGGTTCAGTGGTTAAGAATCTGCCTTCCAATGCAGCAGATGAGAGTTCTAGCCCTGGTTAGGGAACTAAAATCCCACTCGTCTCAGGGCAACTAAGCCCTCATGCCACAGCTACTGATCTCTCACACAGCAACAAAAATCCTGCGTGCAGCCACTGGAAAATTAAAAAAGAATGGATGAAAGGGGTATATTGCGATAATCTACGCAGTACATAGTGTCTATAACATTTGATTTTTTTTTTTTTTGTATTCTAAACTAATGCTGACTCTAAAGAAAATGAGAAGATGTATAAAAGTAAGAATAATTAAAAACAATAAAATCCCCTAAGTTCCCTCTACCCAAATGTGAGCAGTGATAGGAACACTCCCTGTTTCTCCACCTGAAGCAGCTGGTAGATAAGCTGGGTAAGGGCTGGAGGGGGACGTTTGTTTTCCTGTGGGGCTACTGGATTTAAGAAATCAAAATACAGGACCCCTGTTAAAGTAAGAATTTCAGGTAAACAAGGAATAATTTTTTAGAAGTATATTCAAATATGACATAGAACATTCTTACATTTAAAAAGTCTTTTTTTTTGTTACCTAAATTCAAATTTACCTGGGCATCCTCTATTTTATGTGGCAACCCTAATGCATGCGTGCTAAGTCACTTTGGTCATGTCCGACTCTCTACGACCCTATGGACCCTAGCCCACCAGGCTCCTCTGTCCATGGGATTCTCCAGGCAAGAACACTGGAGTGGGTTGCCATGCCCTCCTCCAGGGGATCTTCCTGACCCAGGATCAAACTCGAGTCTCTTAAGTCTCCTGCCTTGGCAGGCAGGTTCTTTACTGCCTGCCCCACTTGGGAAGCCCAGCAGATCTATACCCTGGTCTTTCTCTTCCCTCTGTCCAGACTGCTAGTCCTTTTATTTTAAGTCTTCATTTGAGTACTTCTTACTTTAAAAGTCACTCCAGTTTATTTTAAAATTGTCATAGAGTTTTCTGCTGTGTCCATGTCCTACATAGTACCCACCCCTGGGCCCTGCTGGCCAGGATACGGCAGCCTAGGCCCCCAGGGTCTGCTGGGGGAGGGGAGTGAGAGGGGCAGGGCTCAAAGTCCTGGCACCAGGCCCTGGGTCCTGGCAGTTGAGCCTGGATGTTGAGCAGGGGCTCCAAGCACCGGGTACCATGTCCTGGCTCTGAACTCTGGGACCTGGGAACTGGAAACCAGGACCAGGGCAGAGGCCACCAGTGCCTGGTCACTTGGCAGAAGTTACTGGGCTCGGTGGCCGTCCTGAGCCTGGTGTCACTTACTGCCCCCGGTGGGAGGGGTTGCCTAGTTCCCCGTTGTTTTGTAACAGCTGCTGGACTAGGCTAGAGGGGAAATTTAAGGAGCTGAGAGTGGGGTGGGGAGGAAGGGATCTGTAGGTTGGGCAAGGCGACTTGGACAGGCTCCGGGGGGTGGGGGTGGAGTGACAGCAGGTTGGAGCTCCAGGCCTCAGGGAGGCAGGCAGTAGGGTCCTGGGGGCAAAGACAAGATAGGTGGTGGGAAAAGCGATACCCTTTAGACCCTCTGTCTTTATAGCCTCTGGTTCCCTGATCTCCTGGCCCAGCTCCCAGGTCATGGCAACTGGAGTGATGAGTGTGGGCTGAGGGAGCACTGATGCCAAAGGCTTGTCTCATGACTCAGAATACAAGATCCAGCCAGAGCAGATGGCATGGCTGAGAGTGAGAAAAGGAGACCAAGAGATAAACGGAGATAAACAGGGACATCACTAGAGAGAGACTAGAGAAACAGGACAGGATGCAGAATGAGAGACTGAACGGCCACCCACAGCAGCGGGTGCTGCGTGGGAGGGAGGGGTCAGTGGCTGCCAGGCCAGCGAGCCTTTCCTCTGTCTCTTCCTAGACCCTACCTGTCTGAGTTTCTCCCCGACTGCGTCCCGTCCCAGAGTTTCTCAGGCTCAGCACTGTTGGTGTTTGAGGCAGGACATTCTCTGATGCGGGACTGGGGGGGTGGCTTTCCCGTGTGTTGTAGGATGTTTAGCAGCATCCCTGGCCTCTGCCCACCAAATGCCAGGAGCACCCTTCCCCTGGAAGTGTGACAACCAAAAATGTCCCTGGGCATTGCCAAACGTCCCCTGGGGAAGAACTGCCCGGATGAGCTTCCCTGCTCCCAAGTAGATCGTGTGCTTGAGAGGCAATGCCCGGTTCCTGGCTCATTCTAGTTCTCCCATCTAGAACCAGCCCTTGTGCGCCCCCACTGTGCCCTGCTTAGCTTCAAAGCCAGGGATACTGGGAGAGTTGCCGAGACTGAGACGGGGTCTGAAGATAAGATCTGCTGAAGCAGCGGTGAACACGGTCCCTGCCCTCTTGGCGTTTCTGGTCTTCTTCCATTCAGAAGGCACCACAGGGTGTTCAGGGGTGCCCTAGGGGGTGCTTTGTGAGCGGGCATACACTCTTGTCTCAAAAGGAGTAGGGAAAGATGGGTCCCCAAGTATGTCAGGACTAGGTATTTGGGGTTTGGTTCTGTTTGTTTTAATTTATTTGGCTGCGCTGGGTCTTAGTTGCGGCATGCAGGATCTTCGATCTTCACTGGAGCACTCAAACTCTTAGTTCAGCCTGTGGGATCTAGTTCCTAGACCAGGGATTGAAGCTGGGCCCCCTGCAGTGAGAGCGCAGCATTAGCCGCTGGACCACCAGGAAAGTCCTAAGGACTAGATATTTGCAGCAAGTATTCATTTTACCCACAATACTCAGATGTCGGACATGTATATTTATTTATTTCTCTAAATCACATTATCTGCTCCAAACCCCCTGCCCACCAAGCTGGTGGGAAATTCATTCATGGTCATGTCTGGGGAGTCCTCTACCCAGTGTCATGCTGGTAAAATGATTTCAAATGGCTTTAGGGAAAGGTTGGGGTGGGTGGGGTTGTGGTCTTAAGGAGAAATTTGTAGCATCCGCCCATTTCCATGGTATAAATACTTCCACCACAGCTGACTTCTAGCTGCCAACCTGCTGCCAACCTGACATTACTGAAGGAGTTACTGGGAAGAAGCCAGCAGCGGTGCACCATTATGTAGCATTTCCACCACGCAGAAGGGAATAACTCCAAGAGCATGTGCAATAGCAAAATGTAGTAAAATAATTAGGCAGTGACAAGCTTTGAATGCTATTACTTTCGAATACATGGCATTTAATTGTAAGTTTACAGAATTTAATTTATTTATAATGCCACCACCCCCCTGAAGCACAGCATTTAATTCCTGTGTTTATCCAGTCTAGAACATTCAGGGCAAGACTGTTTGATCTGCAATCAACTTCAGTTTATCTTCATGGACCTGCTTGGCTTAGCCACTGTGATCTTTTGCTGTGACAGCACTCCTAGTACATCCCCTCCCCAGCAAACAGAAGCTCTGCAGGCCAATCAGAGGTCCTGGGAGATCAGAGTGGGAGTGATGCAAAGTCCCTATTACTCAAGAAAAGACAACAGTCACAGCCAAGACACCCAGAGCCCTGCTCACTTTCTCAGGCTTGGAAAAACCTTCAAACCTTTTCTAAAGGGCCCATTTCCTCCCCTCTCCAGTCTGGAGCCTGGGAGCCCCATGCTCTGGAATAACCCAGCTTCCTGTCTGCTAGAGTCTTGCCTTGTAAACAAAAGTTCTGGCTGGGGGATGTCTTTTGATGCCTGGCAACCTTTGACAGCCTCAGTCCCACCCCCAGCCAGAGAGGAGGAAACTTACCCACAGCAAGGAGTTATTCTGTTGTTCAATAGCTAAATCGGTCCAACTCTTTAAGACCTCATGGACTGCAAGGAGACCAAAACGCAAATTGTTGACTTCAGTGTGTTTTTCCGCTGTCTAATCTGAGCACCATGGTGGGGACAAACCCCTAAGGTACTGAACTAAACAAAAGGAGGAGTATAGGCCCTGAAAGGCGAGATTATAGATAGACTGAGACTTCTGCACCTGCCTGGAGGGAATTAAACCACGGTGGGGGTAAATCACCTCCCTTCCTGGCTGCCCCACCGACCACTCAAAGCTGATTTTCCTCCCCCCAGGTTCACAAGGCTTCTTCTAATGGTTCTCTACCACCTCAGGATGAAGTCATAGCAACAGCCAACTTCCTGGACCTTGTAAGATAAGGTAAGTGAAGTGAAAGTCACTCAGTCATGTCTGACTCTTTGCGACCCCATGGACTATACAGTCCATGGAATTCCCCAGGCCAGAATATTGGAGTGGATACCCTTTCCCTTCTCCAGGGATCTTCCTAACCCAGGAATCGATCCAAGGTCTCCCGCATTGCAGGTAGATTCTTTACCAGCTGAGTCACCAGGGAAGCCCTTGTAAGGTAAGAGTTGTCCTATTTTACAGATGAAAAAACTGAGGCCCAGAGAGGGAAAGTCACTTGCCTGAAAGAACACAGCTGAGGAAATACGGCTGGAATATGAACTTAGATCGAAAGCCTGTACTCTGCAGTGTGTGACCCCGTCTCTTATCCCCACCTAACCCCTATCTCCTTCCACAGCATCCTGCACAAAACAACCTTCACCCATTCCCATACAGGAGCCAGGGAGAGGAGAGCAAGCACAAATGTGTTTATTATGTCTGGCTGCTCCTTTGCTTGAGAGATCTTAGTTCCCCCACGAGGTGTTGAACCTCAGCCCTTGGCAGTGAACCTCTGGACCGCCAGGAAATTCCCCAAGCACGAATTTACTGATGAATTGCAAGGCAACACCCTTGTGTTAGTTATTGTTGACCAGACCAGGGGCTATTTTAAGTTACTTTTACTAAACTTTTTCTCCCTAAGCGAGATGAAGAGTTTCTCAGCCTCAACACTATTGATATTCTGGGCAGGAATATCAAGAATTACCTTGTTTTCAGGGGCTGTCTTGTGCATTCAGATCAGATCAGATCAGTCGCTCAGTCGTGTCCGACTCTTTGCGACCCCATGAATCGCAGCACGCCAGGCCTCCCTGTCCATCACCAACTCCCGGAGTTCACTCAGACTCACGTCCATCGAGTCAGTGATGCCATCCAGCCATCTCATCCTCTGTTGTCCCCTTCTCCTCTTGCCTCCAGTCCCTCCCAGCATCAGAGTCTTTTCCAATGAGTCAACTCTTCCCATGAGGTGGCCAAAGTACTGCAGTTTCAGCTTTAGCATCATTCCTTCCAAAGAAATCCCAGGGCTGATCCCCTTCAGAATGGACTGGTTAGATCTCCTTGCCTTCCAAGGGACTCTCAAGAGTCTTCTCCAATACCACAATTCAAAAGCATCAATTCTTTGGCGCTCAGCCTTCTTCACAGTCCAACTCTCACATCCATACATGACCACAGGAAAAACCATAGCCTTGACTAGACGAACCTTTGTTGGCAAAGTAATGTCTCTGCTTTTCAATATGCTATCTAGGTTGGTCATAACTTTCCTTCCAAGGAATAAGCGTCTTTTAATTTCATGGCTGCAGTCACCATCTGCAGTGATTTTGGAGCCCAGAAAAATAAAGTCTGACACTGTTTCCCCTGTTTCCCCATCATTTGCCATGAAGTGATGGGACCGGATGCCATGATCTTGGTTTTCTGAATGTTGAGCTTTAAGCCAACTTTTTCACTCTCCACTTTCACTTTCATCAAGAGGCTTTTGAGTTCCTCTTCACTTTCTGCCATAAGGGTGGTGTCATCTGCATATCTGAGGTGATTGATATTTCTCCCGGCAATCTTGATTCTAGCTTGTGTTTCTTCCAGTCCAATGTTTCTCATGATGTACTCTGCATATAAGTTAAATAAACAGGGTGACAACATACAGCCTTGACGAACTCCTTTTCCTATTTGGAACCAGTCTGTTGTTCCATGTCCAGTTCTAACTGTTGCTTCCCGACCTGCATACAAATTTCTCAAGAGGCATATCAGGTGTTCTGGTATTCCCATCTCTTTCAGAATTTTCCACAGTTTATTGTGATCCACACAGTCAAAGGCTTTGGCATAGTCAATAAAGCAGAAATAGATGTTTTTCTGGAACTTTCTTGCTTTTTCCACGATCCAGCGGATGTTGGCAATTTGATCTCTGGTTCCTCTGCCTTTTCTAAAACCAGCTTGAACATCAGGAAGTTCACGGTTCACATATTGCTGAAGCCTGGCTTGGAGAATTTTGAGCATTACTTTACTAGCGTGTGAGATGAGTGCAATTGTGCAGTAGTTTGCGCATTCTTTGGCATTGCCTTTCTTTGGGATTGGAATGAAAACTGACCTTTTCCAGTCCTGTGGCCACTGCTGAGTTTTCCAAATTTGCTGGCATATTGAGTGCAGGACTTTCACAGCATCATCTTTCAGGATTTGGAATAGCTCAACTGGAATTCCATCACCTTCACTAGCTTTGTTCGTAGTGATGCTTTCTAAGGCCCACTTGACTTCACATTCCAGGATGTCTGGCTCTAGGTGAGTGATCACACCATCGTGATTATCTGGGTCTTGAAGATCTTTTTTGTACAGTTCTTCCGTGTATTCTTGCCATCTCTTCTTAATATCTTCTGCTTCTGTTAGGTCCATACCATTTCTGTCCTTTATTGAGCCATCTTTGCATGAAATGTTCCTTTGGTATCTCTGATTTTCTTGAAGAGATCCCTAGTCTTTCCCATTCTGTTGTTTCCCTCTATTTCTTTGCATTGATCGCTGAAGAATGTTCACCTGGGGACAAAATCCACCCCCCCTACCCCCACCCCCACCCAGTTAAGAACCACTGAGTTAGACAAAAGATAAAAACAGCAGCTGTTTCAAAAAAGCAGGTCTTAGAAATAAAAGGGGGCTTTCCCAGTGTCTCTGTGGTAAAGAATCCGTCTGCAATGTAGGAGCTGCAGGTTTGATTCAAGGGTTAGGAAGATCCCCTGTAGGAGAGCTTGGCAACCCACTCCATTATTCTTGCCTGGAGAATCCCATGGACAGAGGAACCTGGCAGGCCACAGTCCATAGGGTCGCAAAGAGTTGGACACAACTAAAGCAACTGAGCATAAACACTCTGAAATAAAATAAAATGTTCCAGGGAAGGAGGACTAAGTCCCCTCTTCTGAAGTAGCTTAGGGGAGATAGATTGCTGAGGTTTAGGCTTCTGCTTCTGATGCAAGAGGGGACTGGAGAGGCAGCTTCTAAGGTCTGAATCCCAGTCAGGAGCCAGGACTGTGGTGATCCTCAGAGGCCTGACTCTGACTTTCCTGGGAATAACTGGCTTTGCCGGCACCTGCTTCTGTCAAATCAGAGTCTAAGAGGGGTCAGTGATGTTACATTTACTGCCATTCCCAAAGGGGATAATCCAGTGGCAAGAGCAACTTGCTCAGGGCCAAGATGGGAATAGAGCGGCAACTGGTGGTTAGTGTCACATCCTACTTGTCCACAGGACCTGTCGTAGGAGCCTCTTTTCCTTCTGTGTCTGGTACTGGTTCATTCTTTATGTGTCTGTCTCAGTCCTTGATCTGCTCAAGGACCAGTGGATTGAGGAGGACCGAAGTGGAAGCCTGTTTACATGGAAGGTGTGCGTGTGGCGGGGGATGGGATGGTGCTATCAACCAAGACAGCCCTTTCAACAGTATTCAATATTCCCTTGAATGATCCTTTCTTTCTTTTTTTGGCCCTGCCTTGCAGCGGGGATTCCCTGACCAGGGATTGGGAATAAATGCTGCCTGCACTGGGAACTCAGAATCTTAATCACTGGACTGCCAGGGAAATCCCTTAAAGTGAACCTTTCATATCTCTGCACCATCCCACTTTTCCTATGACACCCTTCCATCCTTCAAGAACCAGATCAAATGCCTCCTCTTTTGGGAAGTCTTCCCTGCTCCTCAGAGGCTGTTGGTCACTGGAGACTCCTGACAGCAGGCATCACACTACGTCCTATTTGTATATTTTGTATCCTTTACTATCTCATAAATGGGGTAGAAATTCAGTTAAGACCTGAGTCTATTTTACATATTTAATATATTGAGAACTTCTGTGGCAGTCTCTGTGCTGGGGGAATATACAGAGGTCACAGGACACAATGCAGTCCAGGTCCACGAGAAAGCCAGAACTCAAGCTGGTACAAAATGCTAGTGCTGGGGTGTGAGAGTGACACACACATACACCCTAAACCCAAAGTTCAGACCAGGCCACTCAAGGCAGCAGGATGGAGAGCCAAATCAGCTTTATTGCTAATTGCTGCTATTTGAACCTAAGCTCAGAAACTTTCCCCTCCCATGTCTAGACCTTGGGAGACCACCCAAGGAAGCCTCACCCAGGGAGAGTCTGGGCAGGACAGACAGAGCTACCCAATCCTTGGACCAACCCTGAAAGTGGGGTCAGGGAGGTGGATCTCCAGATTTGCCTTTGGAAATCTGATGGCACCCTGGCCACGTGTTCACCACAAGAAGGGTGGGAACAGGAAGGTCTGAAAAGGGAGGGGGGCAGAATCTTAATTGCTTGTTGAAGTTTCTCTCAGTCTCATCCATCCCACAAAACATTTCTTCTCCTTAGGGGAAGAGCATGTGAATGAGAAAGGGGAATGGGAGTGGTAGGTGGGGGTAGGAATTCTCTGGGATCCCTTTTGTAAGGGCACTAATCCCATTCATGAGGGCACCACCTTTATGGCCTAATCACCTCCCAAAGATTCCAACACATCGAGGGTTAATCAGATATCAATATATGAATTTGGAGTGGTGAAAAACATTTAGTCTATAGCAGCCAGTATTGAGGTCCTACCCCAAGCCAACTGAATCAGAATTTCTGAAAGGTGGGGCCCAGACATGGACATTATGACCTAATGTCAACTTGGTGGAGAATCTCTGCTTTCTATAAGAAGTGTAAGCCTTGGAAACAGTTAGATGGGGCCTTTAGTTCCCCAACTTGTCTCACGTTGGAATCACCTGTATAAACTTTAAAAGTAGTGATGTCTGTGTCCCACCCCCAGAGACTGTGATTTACTAGGTGTGAGACGTGGTCTGGGTGTTGGAATTTTTAAAATATTCCAAGGTGATTCCAATGCGCAGGCCAGTTTGGGAACCACTGGACTAGAGTACTCTCTGATGGTAGATGCAAGCCAACTGGCTAAGGGAGTAACCATCTCCTGCTTAAGCTCATACATGAAAAGCTTCCTCTGGCCGATGAGCATCAGGAAAATAAGCAGCTGCTACCTTGGTCAGAATGTTTGGTTTGATTCTCCTGCAAAACAGAGATGGAGTGAAGGCAGTTTGGTTGGTCTGAGCAACAGCAAAGATATCTGCTCCTCTTTTCCACAGGTAGACCTTCAAACTTAAAGGGTCACACGTTGGTACTGGTCCCAATCTCTTCTGATTTCCCTTCCCACCTTCCTTCTCTGAAAATCTCTTGAACACAACAGATATCCCCGTCAGCTTCAGTCTGCTACTCAGGACTCCAACATTAGAAGTGACAGATACTGGGGACTTCCCTGGTGGCCCACTGGCTAAGACTCCATGCTGCCAATGCAGAGGGACCAGGTTCGATCCCTGGTCGGGGAACTAGATTTTCTACTAAAGAGTTTGCATGCTGCAACCAAAGATTTCACCTGCTGCAACTAAGACCTGGTGCCACCAAATAAATAAATAAAAGCAGTGATAGATACTCATTTCAAACAAATTCATTTATTGGCTCATGAATGGAAAAGTTGAGGTGATGTTAATTTCAAGTTCTTTTGAATCCAAGAGCTCAAACTGGAAGAGCTGAGAATCTGTCTTTCTCAACTCTTGGCTCTGCTCTTCAACTCTGTTGGTTTCACTTTCAAGAAGGCTCTCTCCAAAAAATGACAAAGATGACTAGTAACAAGTCCAGGCTCTGCTACTCTTGTAGTTTAGCAACTCCAGAAGAGAGGGCCCTTTCCCCGGTGTCCTAGCATAGGTCTCAGCCTGATGACCCCCTACCCCAGCCACTAGCCTGATTTGAGCCACCTGCTGATCACTGTGGCCAAAGGAATAAAATGTGCTCATCAGCCAGAGTCACCTGCTCACCCTGGAGCCAAAGTGGGAGACTGAAGTCATCTCAGAGGATTATCAGAGTGCTGTTACTGGAAAAGGAGGACTGGAAGGATGCTGAGCAGGCACAGCAACAGATGGCCAATCCATTTGCTCCCAGGGAATGAAGGAATGAGATGTGCAGAAACCACAATGTAAGGCAGGATCTAATAAATGCAGAGTAGAAGTGGGGTAGTCCTGATGGAAGGGGACACTGAACTGACAAGATAAGACATTGATAGATGGGGCCACTGGGGAGGAAGGGCATAAGCTGGCAGGAGGAGGCAGGAATCCCAGCATATGGGCAAGATGAGCACACATGACTGGAGCATTTTGCATGGAAGAGCTGAGGCTGGTGAAGACATTGAGGCCAGATGGTACAAGGCCCTGAGCTTGCCCTTCTTCCCAGTGGCAATGGAATGCTTTTGAAGGTGAAGCTGGGAAGATAGTCAGATTAGAACATGTGGGCCCTTGTAGAGCAAACTGAGGATTTAGGATTTGGTCTTGAGAGCACTGGAGCTAGGGAATGGCTTGAATAGAGTTGTCCTTGAGAGACAGGACGCTGACTACCTTCTGGAGGAAGGCCCGAGTGGAAAGAGGCAGGAGGCAGGGAGACTGGGGAAGAGTCCTTAGCCAACACTTATACACCCTTTACTCTGGCCCAGACACCATTCTAATCACTTTACATGTGCTAAGCCATGTAAAGTCTTCCCTGATGGCTTAGACAGTAAAGAATCTGCCTGCAAGGCAGGAGACCTGGGTCTGATCCCTGGGTCAGGAACATTCCCTGGAGAAGGGAATGGCTACCCATTCCAGTATTCTTGCCTAGAGAATTCCATGGACAGAGGAGCCTGGTAGGCTACAGTCCTTGGGATTGCAAAGAGTCAGACATGACTGATCGATTTCCACTTGGGCTTCCCCAAGTGGTAAAGAACCCCTGTGCCAATGCAGGAGATGCAAATGACATGGGTTTGATCCCTGGATCGGGAAGATCCCCTAGAATAGGAAATGGCAACTCATTCCAGTAATTGGCAACCCACTCCAGTATGCCTGGAGAATCCATGGACAAAGGAGCCTGGCAGACTATAGTCCATAGGGTTGCAAAGAGTCAGACGGGACTGAAGAGGCTTGGCACGTGAGACAAGTAATGGCCTGGACTTCCCTGATGGTCCAGTGACTAAGACTTCATGCTCCCAATGCAGGGGGCCCAGGTCCAATCCCTGGTCAGGGAACTAGATCCCACCTGCCACAACTAAGAAAAAAAAAATCCCAAGTGCCACAACTAAGACCTGGAGCAGCCAAATAAATAAATATTTTTTAACTAAGACATGTGAAGGCCTGAAACAGGGCACTAGGAAATTCACCAGATGTTCTCTGTTTTGTTCAGTTGCTCAGTTGTGTCCGAGTCTTTGTGACTCAATGGACTGTAGCACACCAGGTTTCCCTGTCCTTCACCACCTCCCGGAGCTTGCTCATACTCATGTCCATTGAGTCAGTGATGCCATCTAACCATCTTGTCCACTGTCATATGCTTCTCCTCCTGCCTTCAATCTTTCCCAGCATCAGGGTCTTTTCTAATGAGTCGGCTGTTCGCATCAGGTGGCCAATGAATGTTGGAGAACTTGGTGTCTCTTGCAACTTCAGCTTCAGCATCAGGCTTTCCAATGAATATTCAGGACTGATTTCCTTTAGGATTGACTGGTTTGATTTCCTTACAGTCCAAGGGACTCTCAAGAGTCTTCTCCAACACCACAGTTCAACAGGGACAGAATATATTAGACTTTATGACTGATGCCATAAGGTGGGTGAGGTAGAAAGAGGAAGCCAGCGTTCCTCTGAGATTTTTAACCTGAGCAATCAGAAGGATAGATGTCTCCTGTAAGAAACAGAGAAATAAGAACTGAGAAATGTTTACACACATTTACTGCTCCCAATTCTATGCCCAGCTCACTGCAGGGCCCTCGGAAGACAAAGAACAAGCTCACTGTTGCCTTCTAGGAGATGGCTCTCTGTGGAAGACACAGGGATGTAATGAATGATTTCAGGACATCCTGATGAATGTGGGGAGATTTGTACAAACAGTGTGGAGTAGTGAGACAGTAATAGTACGTTCATCCACACAGCTGCTCATCCCAGAAACCCAGGGGTCAACCTTGATTCCTTTTCTCCCTCTTTCATCTAATCATCAGGACCAGTAGATTTGATCTCCTAAGTATCTTTTGAATCTGCTTACTGTTTTTTCATCCTCAATGAAAACAGACATGATCAAGCCACTGTGTCTTCTCATTTTAACTATGGTGGTATAACTTCCTAATTGGTTTCTTCACTTGTATTCTAGTTAGCCCTAATCCATTCTCATGATGCATAATCCTTTAGAATAGGAATTTTATTTAATTGTTTAGGAAATTTATTTAATCTTTATTAAAAATATTTATTTATTTACGGCTGCATTGTGTCTTAGTTGTGGCACTCAGGCTTCTCTCTAGTTGTGGATAAGAGCTCAGTTGCTCTGTAGCTTGTGGGATCTAATTCATAGTTCTCAGACCAGGAATTAAACCTGTGACCCCTGAATTGGAAGGTAGATTCTTAACCACTGGACCACCAGGAGTGCATACATGCTCAATGTGCCCAACTCTTTGCAACCCCGTGGACTGTAGCCAGGCTCCTCTGCCCATGAGATTTTCCAGGCAAAAATATTGGAGTATGTTGCCACGTCCTCCTCCAGGGGATCTTCCCAACCCAGGGATTGAACCTACATCTGTTGTGTCTCCTGCATTATCAGGCAGATTCGTTACCACTGGGGCCACCTGGACCCACCTGGAAACCCCTGGACCACCAGGGATGTCCTTTATCTATCCTTTGAGAAAGGAAATCAGAATCCCTCCCAAGCTTATATACCTTTCCATGGCTTCCCACTGCTCTCAGAGTAAAATCCAATATTCTCAGCCTGGACTACCAGACCCAGCAGGATCTGGATCCTGACGACCTCACTAGGCTCACTGTGCTTTAGCTCCTGTTACACTCCAGAGTCAGTGGCAGGCCTAACAATTTTTAGAATGTGCCAAGTTCCTTCAGGCCACAGGGCTTTCCCACGTGTTGTTTCTTCTGTCTGGAATGCTTTTCCCCAATTCTCTACCTGGTTAACCATAGGTTTATCAGTCAGCTCGTTAGGGAAGCCTCCTCTCACCATTAAGCCTGGGTCAGGACCTCTGGATTCTATGTCAAGAATCTGCAAACTTTTTCAATAAGGAGCAGGTAATATTTAAGGCTTTGCAGGTGACAGAGCATCTCAGGGTCATAGTAGCTATAGAAAATACATAAATGAATTTACTGATGCTGAACTTTGAATTTTGTATATAGTTCTCATGTGTCATGGAATATTAGTATTCTTTTGATTTTTCTAACCATTAAAAAATGTAAAAACAATTCCTAGCTTCTGGCCATAGAAAAACAGGGGTGGGCTAGAATTGGCCCATAGGCCATAGTTTGCCAACCCCTATTCTATTCTATGAGATACATATATCTCATCTACTTTCCTGTGTTGCCCTTATCACAAGTAGTAATTAATTATCCATGTGATAGACTTCTTAACGTTTTCTCTCCAGTTAGAAGTAAGCTCTGTGACGACAGGGACCGTATATATATATATATATATATTTTTTTTTTTTTTTTTTGGCTAGGTTTTTGTTTCGATTCATGGCTTTCTCTTGTTGCAGAGATGGCTTAGTTGCCCTGAGGCATGTGGGATCTTAGTTGCCTGACCAGGCAGGAGGAGAAGGGTATGATACATGTCCCTGCACTGGAAGTTGAATTTTTTTTTTAAGATTGTTTATTTATTTTATTTTTGACTGTGCTGGGTCTTCCCTGCTGCCTGTGGGCTTTCTCTAGTTGTGAGGAGTGTGGGCTACTCTTCTTTGCAGTGCTCAGACTTCTCATTGTGGTGGCTTCTTGTCGCAGAGCATGGGCTCTAGGTGAGCAGGCTTCAGTAGCTGTGGCGCACAGGCTTAGCTGCCCCATGGCATACGGGACCCTCCAGGAGCAGGGATCAAACCCATATCCTATGCACTGGCAGGTGGATTCCTAATCACTGGAACACCAGGGAAGTCCTGGGACCACATTTGTTTTGTTTACTATTTTCCTCCTTAGCTTCTAGCACACAGCCTGGCCCATAGCGGGTGCTCAGTAAATGAATGGAGTCATAAGATGTTCCTTTCCTTAAAAAAAAAAAGTATTTATTTGGCTGCTGGCTCTTAATTGCAACATGTGGGATCCAGTTCCCTGACCAGGGATTGAACCTGGAACCCCTCCACTGGGACCTCTGGATCTTAGCCACTGGATCTCCAGGGAAGTCCCTATTCATTTCCTTGTGAGGAGCCCCAAGCTTAGTGGACAATACAAATCTGTAAACAATTGACTGCACAATTAACTAGGTAATGCTTTTTGAAGAAAGTTCAGTTTTCAGCAGGTTCAGTTTGAGATTAACAGTGGGAAGTCAGGGTATGGTGACTCTCAAACATCTGGAACTGAGTTGATGCTAAGATGTGGATAAGGGAGTAAAAATGCATAGAAGAGCTGTAAAAGCTATCTGAGTGTGCTTTTACACACAGACTTAAGGAGAGAAGTCACTCAGGGAGAGAGGTTGAACGAGAAGAAGAGGAAGAGGAGGCTGGAACTGTGAATAAGTTTCTGGGCCAGGGAAGGGGCAGAGGTAAGAGATCCAGCACAGAGATGTTTTGGAAACCAAGAGGAATGACTACGTATTTTTGTATTTACCTAGTTTACCGCTGTGTTCCTAGTATTTTGAACCAGGCATAACCTTACAGTAGACACTCAGAATCTGTTAATTGAAAATGACACTGCATCAGATCCTTTCAAGAAGCACTACTCAGAAAGCAGCCTACAAGAAATGCTCAAAGAAGGGAAAAAGAGCAGTGTGGAAGGAACGTTCCTGGGGCCAGTAAGGGTGAGGGCTGATGTGGCACCATATTTGAGTTGAGCCTGGTGAGTTTTTCTCACAGGCAGTACATATTCCTTCAATATATATACATATATATATTTCCACGTTTTTTGTTTACTTTGCCCTGGGGATGCAGAAATCCATCAAAACTGATCTTTGTTCTAAAGAGCTCACAGTCTGGTGGGGATGACAAACACAGCCCTTGATAATTATGAGATGGAAAGGTACTGCAGGAAGACAGAGATGAGAAGCTAGTAAATTTTGAAGGCTTCACAAAAGAGGGGATACGGAGCTCAGGCTTAAAGGTTGGAGTTCAGTAGGGCAGGAATTCCAGCGCAAACCAGCCTGTGCAAAAATCCTGATAAATGCCCTGGTTCTCAAACTTGTATGTGCATGAGAATCACTGGAGAGGTCTGTTTATAATGCAGATTTCAAAGATACACATGGGAAATTTCTGGTTCAACAGGTGAGGGCATCCACTTTAACAAGCTTTACAGGACCTCACTCTGTAAAACATTTTTTTGTGCTGCCATTGTTGTGGGAATCGAGACCAGCGGTGGCGGAAACGAGGCTGGAGAGTGCTTTGCCACCGGGCTTCTGGGTCTCCACAGGAATACACTATTACAACAAAAACCAAATTCACTTTTAGTCTTCCTTTCAGGCCACTAGACGCTTTCACGTGCCTGACACTGTCGCAACCTCGCAACAACTTTGTGAGGTAGAAATTACTAGTCTTATTTCACAGGGGAGGAAACTGAGGCTCAGAGAGGGGAGATTTGCTCAAGGTCACGAAGCGAGAAGTGGCACGGTAGAGGACGAAAGCCAGACAAGCAGATTCCCAGCTCAGAGACTTTCCGACGACCAAGGCAGGCCGGGAGTGGGTGGGGCTCAGGGCCTCGCTCCAGGCTGGTTCCAAAATGGTGGGGGCCTTGGCGTCAGCAACGCCCCCGCCCCTTCCGTCCACCTCCCTCCTTCTTCCTCAGGCCACCCAGGCGGGGGGAGGGGATGGAACGGAGAAGCTCACGTGACTGCCGACAAGCTGGCGCGTGACGCAAAGCGGCGGGCCCGGTGTTCGCCTTGCCTTATGGGAAACGTAGTTCTATAGACTGTCAAGTTGGCTAGGAAGGCGGGAGCTAGGACTACATTTCCCAGGAGGCTGCGGGGCGACGCCGAGGCTGCCGCCGTCCGAGAGCCGGGACGCGGGGCGCGCTGTCGGGCGGGGGCGAGATTCGGGCCGGTTGTGCCGTTGCGAGGCTGCAGCTGCGATCGCTGCGGTGGGTCCAGGTGAGTGAGGGACCCTGATGGGAATTAGGGCCGCTCAGTTGACTCCAGCCGTTTCGTCGTTTTTCTTTTCTGCGTGGCCGCTGGCTCAGGGCCTCCAGCAGGCCTGGCGCGGAGTCGCTCCCCCGCGCCTGCCCCCCGGCCTCTTCAGAGAGGGCCCCGCTCGCTCCGGCTCCTCCCCCTCCCCGCCCTTCAGGGCTTCCCCTCGCTCCGGCCTAGCTCTCGACGCTGAGGGCCGCCTTTTCTCCGGAGCAGTTCCTATCTCTGTTTTTCTTTCTTGCAAGAAAGCCTTCCCTTTCTCCATCTCCCTGCTTAATCACTCACCCCTTTAGGGGTGAACCCTATTATTTGGATTTTTCCTGGAACTCTTGAGTCTCCCCCCCCCATCTCCACTGGCCTGGATCTGCCCTTTCTTAGGGCGCATGTGGCTGGTACTCAGTGTTGTTACCTCTTCAGTTCTTTTCGGCCTGGTGGCCGGAGGAGGCAGAGTCCAGATTATCAGTCACGGGAACATTTATGCGTCCACTTTCATTTCTCTTGGGCTGGAGGTGAGGTCGACCCGCGTTCCTGTGGTAATTGGCGTGTGTTCCGCTTAAATAAGGTAATTTCCTTCGCCTCCCTTAGCTCCCAAGCAACTTTCATGGGGTGAAGTATCGCAGCAGAAACTGGCGAGTAGCACTCGTGCCCAGAAGTTGGAAGCCATCCGTGTTAGTTGAGTGTTTACCGGGAGGTTGTTAATTGGATTGAAGGAAAAGCCGCAGAGTGTGGTGGAGCCTGGCCTGAGACAGACGATGGGGCTTTCGGTGGCCGCATAACAGAAGGAACCTGGAGCCAGCTGCCTGGGTTCAAGTTTTGGCTCTGCTAGCTTTTGCTTTCTGGTCGAGGGGCTTCTCTTTCAGGTGCCTCAGTTTCCTTCATCTGCAAAATAGCAAAGAGTAACAATGATCACTTTATAGGGTTACTGTGAAGATGAAATGAGGTAAATTGAAAACCGCTTAGCTTGTTACCTACTGAGTATTAAGTACTATTATCATCATCTCTTAGGATTTATACGTGTAGGCCCAGAGTGGCGGGACATGTATCACTGTCATTTTGTTTTTCGCTTTCAGGTGGCGCTCCCTTTTCTCATTAGTGCCTATACCGTCTGTTGTAGCCTGTCCTGTTATCTAGACAGCCTGTATGATTATGTAGAAGCCTGCTAAAGAGCCAGAGGTGGCTGCTACCGTGAACAACCTGTGGAACAAATTGGGCTTAGTTTGTTCTCTGCTGAAAAGTTTGTGAAGCAGTGGTACGCAGTTTAGCAATATAAAAAAACATTTTTTTCCCTCCCCTGCAGCCATTTAGGCTTGACTGTATTTTGTAGAAGAGGTGAAGGTTCTGTAAGGAACTGTTTTAACTAAAAGACTTTATATTCAGTACAGTTCCATCTTTTTGTTTTTTAAATCTCCTAGTACCAGTGAAAGATCTCTGGTTTTGCAGACTGATGTTTTTAGTCTGCATACTATGTACAGTCCAGTTTTAGCTGCGGTGGTGGTAATAGTCGTGTTAGCAGCAGCAGTAGTAGTTTTCTAGCATATTTTTTTACTAGCATAGGTAGTCCAGATACTTTTTGAATTTGGCATAGCCAGTGAAATTATGGATTACAGAGCGTCCTGTATTGTATGTAATTGAGAAATTGAAGGGAGGAAGCTTGGAGTATTTCTGAGATTAGCACCGAGGTGAGGTGGGATGAAGCTGACTGAGAGCATAAGACCTAAGATTGATTAATTTTTGTAGAATAGTTAAACTTAACCACTAAGAATCTTGAGGTGTTACCCTGTTTCTCTTGGGCCAAGTGACAACCTAGATTGAAGGAGTGTGGTTAATCTTGTTCTTTCTGGTGGGAGGGAGGTTCAAAAGGAAGGGGAAATACACATACCTATGGCTGATTCATGTAGATGTGTGGCAGAAACCGATACAATGTTGTAATTATTTTCCAATTAAAAATAAATTTAAAAATATACTGTGCTCTCAAAGATTAGATTTTGGTGGATTGCTTCACACCCTCATTCCGTAAACATCTAAGACTGATTCAGTATTTGTTTGATACGATAAATAGTGCTTGAGAACCTGCCATCCACCGGCCCTTCTGCTAGGCTCTGGGAGTACAAGGGGATGTGAGGCAGAAGGGGTCTTGCATTTTGGGAACCTACAAGGTAGTGGGGGAAATCACAACAGGTGAGCAGATAAGTTACAAATTGAGAAAAGTGATGTGGAAGTACCATGCAGGGAAATCGGTAGACACTAAAAAAAGAGAGACCTAAGGGTGGTCAGAGAAATTCTTTTTGGAAAGAGTAGGGATATCAAGGCAGGCATTCCAGGTAGAACAGTAAGTGCCAAAACTAGAAGATGGGAAGAGTTTAGTGTGCTTTCGGAACTGAAAAGAGGCCAATTGTGGCTCTTTTCAGTGAGGAGAGTGGTTAAAGAAGAGCTGGAGAGCTTAAGATTGTTTAGGGAAGCCGTGGAAGCCTTCTGATTTACATTTGAAAATCAGTCTTGCCAGGGATGTGGAAACTGGATTATGGGGACCGTCAGTTAAGAGGTTATTGTATTGATTTTGCCTGGAGGTGATAGTTGACTGAAGTTGAGAGGGGGAGTGGAAAGAGAAAGTGCGTTGGTGGGAAGAAGCAAAGGGATTCATTATGTTCTTTTAATATTCTCTAGAGAAAGACATTCCTAGTCAGTGGTCCATGGACTCGAAAATTTTTGTGAGGGAGTGCATTTTCTCAAGGGGTCATTACCTTCCATCATTCATTAGAGTCTGAGTTTAAGAACCAATTCACTAGAGTCTGTAATGCAGGTATATAACCCATAAAAAAGTAATTGCTCACAGCCTACCAAGAAAGTTAAGAGTCATGGGTACCTGTCTAAAAGATTGACTTTCTCCAGGAACTCTTTTTTTGTTGTTGTTTGTTTCAAATCAGAGTTAAATGCCTTGCTGTAGAAAAATCAGCTTTTAGTTTCTTTTTGTGTAGGAGTTAATGGGCTGGTGAACATACTGAGGAAGCTGAACTTAATGAGCTCAGTTTCACAGAAATCCATATTGATTCCTACTATTTTCTTCTGTTGGTTCCCCCCCTCCCCCCAGTCTTGTTTGTCTTTGGTTGCATTGTGTAGCATGGGTGCATGTGTGCTAAGTTGCTTCAGTCGTGTCCAGCTCTTTGTGACGCTATGGACTGTAGCCTGCCAGGCTCTGTCCATGGGATTCTCCAGGGAGGAAAACTGGAGCAGGTTGCCATGCCCTCCTCCAGGGGATCTTCCAAACCCAGGGATTGAACCCACGCCTCCTGTGTCTCCTGCATTGCAGGTGAATTCTTAACACTGAGCCACAGGCAAAGCCCTGCTGTGCAGCATGTGGGATCTTAATTCCCTAACCAGAGATTGAACCCATGCTCCCTACGTTGGGAGTACACTTACTGGACTGCCAGGGAAGTCCCCTTTTCTATGGAGTTTTGTTTGCAGTTCCTATTTTATTGGTAGAAATGGAGCACCTTAGTGTGTGAAGAGTGAGATCGTTTTCTTCTTGGTTTCCTTCTAACGGGTTTCAGATGTATATTCATATATTTTGTAGTGTATTTTTCAGATGATAGTGTGTCATTGGAAACAGGGTGTAAAGTTAGAGCTCTACCACTGAAAGAACCATGTATTTTTCTTTTTATGGCAGAGATTTAAAACTAAAGGCTCATGGACTAAATCCAGTCAGCAGATGTGTTTTGTTTGGCTCATACAGTGTTGTAAATTTGAATTTGTTGTCAACATTAAAAAGCAGGGAGATTTCATGAAAAAAATGTAGATTCAGGCTGCTTTGAAAAATCTGATGTGGCAGCCACGGACCATGTTTCTGTTTGCAGCAGTCATCTTTTATAGTTGAGGCACCATTAAAATTTTTTTTTTGTCTTGGTGCTTTGTTTCTTGTTCCTTCTTAAAAAAAAAAGGAAATTTTAGGTAACTTTAGAAGAGGGAGAAGGAACAGTGCTGTGGAAAGGGAGGGCCCAAAATACGAAATTGTTTTGTTTACAAACTGAAGAAACCCAAGAGTTTTTAGAAAAGACGTTGATCTGCCCCCTGCCCATGCCTTTTTAGCTGGCACATGTGCAGTGTCCTCATTTTTGTTTTGCCTGATTGGCTTTTTAGCATCTGGAATGCAGTAACTGCACAGCTTGGCTTGTTGCAGAAGACAGAGAGCCAAGTGAAGAGAAGTTGCTGAATGTCTAATTAGAAAACTTTTGGCTCCTGTTTTGAGGCAAAAGTGTGTGTGTGTGTGTTTAATATGTGCATTTATGAAGTCTATCACTTGGCTTTCAGTAATCTGTGTTTTTTGGAGAGGTTAATAACTCAGTTTTCTTTTTCTCTATTTTAATAAAAAGGGCAGAATACATAAATGATTGATAGAGGAAGTCATAGAGTGCATTGTGAAGCTACCCTAGAGATTTCTTCACTGCAGGACTCTGCATTATATTAGGGCTTCCCAGAAGATGGTCCCCTTGTATCTGAAGGATGTGTTCTAGAGTCTTGACTAAAACCTTTGGCTCCCAGACTATGGGCTATCAGAAAAAAACTTTAAATGAAGACTCAGGAAGTTGGTCAGGTGCCAGAATGGGGTTGTTCAGTAAAAGACAAGAATGGACAAATTTTTTAATAGAAAAAATTATTGTTTCAGATGTGATAAAGTGTGGCTGCATAGCATGCAGGATATGGGATCTTAGTTCCCTGACAGGGATCGAACCCACACCTCCTGCAGTGGAAGTGCAGAGTCTTAACTACGGGACCACTAAGGAAGTCCCTTTTTGGCAGTTTTGATGTCTCTTTGCATGCATGTTTCCCATTGGAAAAGGTTCTGATAGAGGCTTTCTTTGATGACCCTGTCAATAATAGTACTCCGCTCATCAAACACTATCCAACCTTCGTCATTACTATTGAACATTATATTATTTATTTTTCATCTACTGTATCTTTACCTCTTTAGGTAGTGAAGCAGGGATTTGTTTGATTCACTGCTGAATCCCCACACCAAGACATTCTCTGTTAAATAGAAGAGGCTTAGTAAATATTGAGAAAGAGGATGAGTTAAAATGGGAATAAATAGATGGCTGACTGGGAGTCTCTGAAAGTGCTCCCACTATCAAGTTCTAGCTTACTCAGATTATGTTACTGTGTATGGTGATAGGTGAGGAGATTGCAAAGGGGCAAAAGGGTACTTCATGGAATGATGAAAGTATTCTTTCATTGAGTTGGGGTGGTGTTTATTTTGTGGTGGTATATTTTGTCAAAACTCACTGAACTGTACCCTTAAAATGTGTACATGTATTGTACATGAGTTGTAAAGGTGATTTATAAAAATTTGTATTCAAAACTCATCGTATAAAGGCTGTTCTGTAAAACTGAATTAACTATCAGTAGGTTGTGATAATGATTTTTTTCCTTGAATTTTTGGTAAAGTTAGCCAAGTATAGATTGGACAGGAGGTACCTCAGGCGTTACGAGAGAAAGAGGCTGAGCTGAGCATGCTCTGAATAGCCCACCCCCATTTTAGAGGTGCTGAGTTGATATTTTGTACTTTGGGGTTCTGCTTGCCAGTTCTCTGTTACAAAGATAAAATCCATCGAGTTCCCTGAAGCTCTCTTAGCCCTACTCCAGGGTTTAGTTAAGCAAGGTGCAGCCTGCAAACCCTTGGTGGGGCAGGTAGTCGTCTTCAGTTTTGTTTCCCTGCTTACAGATAGGTTCTTGTTGATAAAAATTGACATTGCAGAAATGTGTAATGTAGAAAGAGAAAGTTTACTTCAGTGCCATTTATTTAGGCTAGTGGTTAGTTTCCATATATTTCTGAATAGTTAAGGTAAACATAAGGGATGTGGAGGAAGTAGAGATAAACGTCTTTGGTTTATTATGAAAGCTTATGCTTAAAGCCTTACTTCAGATGGACTTAAATTGCAAGTGTATTGTTTGTGATATTCCTCTCGTTTTCCTGGGAAATTGGAAGGTGATATGTTGATTCTTCGGTTGATGGTGAATGCTTTGTCTTTGTTCACAATGTAGAGCTTAGCTTACCTCTTCTCTTCATTTCTGTATCGGCCTCATTTGTCAATGTGACCTTTTTTGTCTTACTTGTCACATTTGGACTTATTTGTCACATTTGACCTTTTACCTTTAGCAAGCATGGATTGTTTCATTATTCAACCAGCGAGGGGATTCTAGTGGACTTAATGTAGTGTCATGTGAAATGGCAGCAGAGAATGAGGAAGAAAATGTATTTGATTGTTGGCTTATTTTCTTTTTTGCTGTGGAGGCTGTTTAGTATTGAAGGATACATACAGGATGAAAGTAGTTTGGTAAGGAATATTTTCTATTCCACTTATAGCAGAATATTTTCGGCTGCAATGTTCATTTAATAGGGCATGCTCATAGAGGTAGGTGATCTCTGGTACCTAGCGCCTTGGTTTTATCAGATGAATGTATGATAAATGGAAGTCCTTGATTCTTATTATAAGTTTCTTTTGTGGAGAAGGAAATGGCAACCCACTCCTCCAGTATCTTGCCTGGAAAATCCCATGGACGGAGGAGTCTGGTAGGCTACAGTCCATGGGGTCGCAAATAGTTGGACACGACTGAGTGACTTCATTTTTTTTTTTCATTTTTATTTATTAAACTGGGACTGGGGCAGGGTGCTTAACCCTTCATTATCTGTTCAGTTTCAAATGAAAATGGAAATCTCTTATTTACCTCCAACAAGGATTATTGTGATGGCTAGATGGTTAGCCCAGTGCCAGAGCAAATAGTAGGGTTCAATAAGTTAACTTTATTATATATAGAAGATGGATTTCTTGTTAGCTGTTTGGAAAAAACTTAAACTTGAAAGAGTAGTGAGAACCACCCAGAGCCCTCAGCTGATAGCCTGTGGTAAGTGCTGAATGTATGATGAAGTTAGTGTTTCAGGATGGTGCAGGAAGGATGACTCAATTATTCAATAAAAATTTCTGGAACAATTGGCTAACCATTTTGAAAATTACATTATTTTGACAAAATAAATCACATGAAAATAAGAGGTACAGATTAAATAAATCAACAAGGAGATACCATTTTTTCCCCTCAGATTTCTGTCTTGATAAACAATATGATAATTATTGTTGGGACAAGTACTGCTGGTAGCAATGTAAGTTGCTGTAGCCTTTCAGGAGAACAGCAGAATGTATCTGTACTTTTAGGAATATATCTTAAGGAAATAATTGGACACATCCTTAAAGATGAGGATAATCATTGCAGTGTTATTTAAGTGAAAAATTAAAAGCAACCTAAATGTACAACACCAGGGAACTGCTTACATTTTAGTATATTTATACAGTGGAATTCTAGGTAGAACAAGAGAGGTAGATGCAGTTCAGTTCAGTCGCTGAGTCGTGTCCGACTCTTTGCGACCCCATGAATCACAGCACGCCAGTCCTCCCTGTCCATCGCCAACTCCCAGAGTTCACTCAAACTCACGTCCATCGAGTCAGTGGTGCCATCCAGCCATCTCATCCTTTGTCATCCCCTTCTCCTCCTGCCCCCAATCCCTCCCAGCATCAGCGTCTTTTCCGAGTCAGCTCTTCGCATGAGGTGGCCAAAGTACTGGAGTTCTAGCTTCAGCATCATTCTTTCCAAAGAAATCCCAGGGCTGATCTCCTTCAGAATGGACTGGTTGGATCTCCTTGCAGTCCAAGGGACTCTCAAGAGTCTTCTCCAACACCACAGTTCAAAAGCATCTATTCTTCATCGCTCAGCTTTCTTCAGAGTCCAAGTCTCACATCCATACGTGACCACTGGAAAAACCATAGCCTTGCCTAGACGGACGTTTGTTGGCAAAGTAATGTCTCTGCTTTTCAATATGCTCTCTAGGTTGGTCATAACTTTTCTTCCAAGGAGTAAGCGTCTTTTCATTTCATGGCTGCAGTCACCATCTGCCGTGATTTTGGAGCCCCCCAAAATAAAGTCTTACACTGTTTCCACTGTTTGCCCATCTATTTCCCATGAAGTGATGGGACCGGATGCCATGATCTTCGTTTTCTGAATGTTGAGTTTTAAGCCAACTTTTTCACTTCTCGTTCACTTTCATCAAGAGGCTTTTTAGTTTCTCTTCACTTTCTGCCATAAGGGTGGTGTCATCTGCATATCTGAGGTTATTGATATTTCTCCTGGCAATCTTGATTGCAGCTTGTGCTTCTTCCAGCCCAGCATTTCTCATGATGTACTCTGCATATAAGTTATGTAAGCATGTAGATTGGAGAACCATATTTGTTGACATAATACCATGTGTAGAAAAATGCCCAGAACTGAAACTTTTGTTCTGTTTCCTCCTTAGTCAGTGTTTGTTTTTAAGTATGTAGTGAGCTTTAGAATTCTTTTGGAAAAAAGTGACCTGTGGTCTACATCTGCACAGTCCATTTTGGTAGCCAGTAGCCACATGTGGCTAGCTAACTTTGAGTTAATTAAAATCAAATAGTATGGTTTTCATAGTAGCCGTGTTTTGGGTCATCAACAGCAGCAGAGTAGCATAGATATGGAATATTTTCCTCGTCTCAGAAAGTTCTGTTGGGGAGCCTTGATTTCTTTTGTTTTTTTTTCATGTTTTTCTCAGCATTACTTCTGCATAAGATAGTTGGGGCCTCAGAGTAGTTGCAGTTCTTTCTCTTTATAGATTTTACAAAGAGTTTTGGGCTTTGGCTGTCTTTTATGTATCACCAATTTCATAATATTTAAACATTCTTTACTTCTTAGCCCACATGGGTTTGTTTAGAATGCAGAGGGAATACTATCTTTTAAACCTATTAAAGTTTCTGTTTCTCACTTAAAAAAAAAAAAGAGATGCTGATTGGGCTCTGCCGGGTGTTGGCTGTGGCGCTCGGGGTCTTCGCTCTTCATGGTGGTATGCAGGATCTTGTTTTGGCGTGTGGGGTCTAGTTCTCTGACCAGGGCTGGAACCCCAGCCCCCTGCGTTGGGAGCCTGGCGTTTTCGTCTTAGCCACTGGACCACTAGGGAAGTCCCTTTTCTTTACTTCAAAAACAACTAATCAGCAACTGGAATTGACATTGATTTTTTTTTTTTTTTTTTACTTTTAAAATCTTTTTTGTTTTTTTTTTTAGCTGTATTTATTTGGCTGCTTTGGGTCTTAGTTGCATCATGCAGGATCTTTTGTTGAGGCACACAGACTCTAGTTGTGGCTGGTGGGCTTAGTTGGACTACTTTTGTCAAATTAATTCTGTGACCATATAATTTACCTTTTTGAACCAGGATGCTATTGAGAGAGGGGATGCTATTAACACACTGCAACAGCAAGTGTAAACTGACTGTCTTAAGCAAACCTGGATATAAGGTCAACCTAAATATTAAGAACTTTTATATGTTGAGTTTTTTTCTAACTAAATGCTTTTTTAAACACTTTACATGTATTATCTCATTTAACCCTATACTTTACAAGGTAAGTGAAGGATTTTTTGTTTTATAGATGACAAAGTTGAATCATAAGAGATTAATTTAGGGAGAGAAGATTTGAACCTAGGTCTGACTCTAAACTTCCACTCTTGGCAGCTGCTGTATTGCTCAGAGTAAGGGTCCAAGGAGAAGATTCCGCAGTAAATTAGGAGAGTCCTCACTCAGACAGTAAAGCGTCTGCCTGCAGTGCCGGAGACCGGGGTTCAGTCCCTGGGTCAGGAAGATCCCGTGGAGAAGGAAATGGCATCCCACTTCAGTATTCTTGCCTGGAGAATTCCATAGGAGGAGGAACCTGAACTACAGTCTGTGGGGTTGCAAAGAGTCAGACATGACTGAGAGACTTTCACTTTCACTTCACATAAGAAAACATCCATTTTGTTTTTGTCAGGCTTATTAGATCCAGAGTTAAATATTTAAATTTATTTTCAAGAATAAATGGACATGAATCCACAAGCTGACACAGGCTTTTTCATTTGCCTTGCTGCAAATAAAATGACAAAATGTGTTTTGGAATAGATAATATTTGCCTAGCTTTTTAAAAACAATTTTATTTCTGTTTTGGCCATGCCTTGTGACTTGTGGAATTTTAGTTCTCCAACCAGGTATTGAACCTGGGCCTCTGGCAGTGAGAGGGCAGAGTCCTAATCACTGGGCTGCCAAGGAATTCCTTTGCCTAGTTTTTTGTATCTTTCTTTAAAATGAAAATATGCTTTCCTTCCTACCTTCTTTCGAGGGAATTACAGTATGTATATTTTGACATTAATATAAAGAATGCATGAAAAATTACATAATTCAGTATCTTATGCAGCTTAGCATAGTCAGATACCATCATTTCTTTTATTGCTAAATGGTTATTAAATGGTTTGGATATGTAAAAGTTATGAAAATTTTGTCTCATGTAAGTTTAGGCACAGATGGAGTTAGGTTAGTGCTGTTTCGACAGTTGAGTGAACAGTGTTAGCTGAGTACTAAAAATTCTGAAATGTAATTGTTTTGAATGCTGTTTGAGTTTAGCCGTTGTATTACTAAATTCTTGGTTCAGAAGCAGTAGATCCAAAATTTATTAAAAGAATGATATAAAGTGTTACTTAACTATTGCAAGTGCTTTGTCATATCATTTATGGTCTTTTAAAAGTATATTTGAAATGTCTTCTCTTTGAGAGAAGGCAGGTTTTTTTTTTTTAACAAAAATTATGTATCTGACTGTTTCGGGTCTAGTTGCACGTGGAGTCTCCGTTGCAGTGCTAGGTCTCTGTTGCAGTGCGCAGGCTCAGCAGTTGTGGCTCAGGGCTTAGTTGCATCACAGCCTATGGGATCTTAATTCCCTGACTAGGAATTGAACCTGAGTTCCCTGCATTGGAAGGCAGATTCTTAACTGCTGGACCCCAGGGAAGTTCTGAGAGAAGGCAACTTAATGAAAAAAGTATTAACATGGTTAGCCCAAAGAGTGGCTTCCTGATGAAATCTGATAACCTGCTCTGACCATTAGTTTTCATACATGAGCCATGAATGTGAGTGAAAGATTAATTTTGAGGTTGTTGACTAAGGTATTGTTGTGGTTTTTAGGAGATAAAGATTTTATGTGCTGGTCAAAAGTATACGTTAGCTATAACTTGTATTACATACATGTATACACATATGTACGTGTGTGTGTGTATATATATATATTACACAGTATATATATGTAATATACAGTATTAGAGTAATGTGTTATTCCATCTGGAATTTTGACCTTGCTCTTCTCACCTGATTTTATCATGATAACTAACCTAGAACTTCGAAGCTTCAAACAAGAAGTAGGAGGTGCTTTCTAAGGAGATCTTTGGTTTCCTTGTTCTGTATTAAATATCACTTGCAAGGCTGTAGGTATATGGACTTTGTTTTCGGTACTCATCTTCCTGCCGTTACTTCTTTGTGTGTAGGAAAACATTGTTCAGATAAAACCTTTTGGATGCATTATGTGTATAAAACTCAGCTTTACATATAGTAACTCTTGAATAATCTAGTTTCCTGTAGAAAATATTCACAACTTTTTCTTGAGTATATTTCTTTTTTTTTTTGGTTGAGCTGCATGCAGGATCTTAGTTCTGCAACCAGGGACTGAACCCATGCTCCCTGCGTTTAGGAATCTTAATCACTCAGAGTCTTAACCACTAGGCCAGCAGGAAAGTCTCTTGGCTATATATTTCTTGATACAAGTTATATAGCATTTAATGTGATTTTTTTTTTCCTTCTCCCTGAGTAGTCAGCACCTGAAATGGACCTAATGTGGGATTAAACAAAATCCTAGGGATTTAGCCTGATCTCTGTTTTGCATTGGACAGATATTTGTGTATCAGCTTAGTTTTTTTGAAGGTGATTCTGGAAATGGAAATATCTTTAAGGATTTAATTTGTTGTTTGGTGGTGGTTATGTAAGCATGTTACTGGGGGGAAAGGAAGGAGCCTTAATGAAGTGTAAAATGTTGATTTATTGAAGCAATTTGGGAAAATAAAGTTCTCATTGTTGAGCCTATCTGCTGTTATTTGTTCCTATCCAGCATTCTTGTTTTTATTTTTCAAACCACCTTTTTAGAATACAACATACACTGTGATTTGCATACATTAATTCATTTAATCCTTTGATAATTTTATTAGATCAATGCATCTGTTTTTTAGATGAGAATCAGTACCGTGTTCAAACCTTCACAATAGTGGAGTCAGGATTCTAATCCATGTCAGTCACATGATTGTAAAATTCTTACTCTTAACCGCTCTGCTTAAATTCATTGTACACTTTTTTTTTAAAGGATTATTTTATTCATTTTTGATAGCACCACGTGGCTTGCAGGGTCTTAGGGATCGAACCTGGGACCTCTGCAGTGGAAGCTTGGAGTCCTAACTACTGGACCGCCAGGGAATTACCCTTAATATATACTTTCATGTGCTTATTCTTCATTGTGGAGTTGTTTCTTTGATTTAATCTTAAAGAGCATTGCATTATAAGTCCTATTTCAGTCTTCTAAAGTTGTTTGCAAAAATCTAAATGTGTGTAGCTAAGAAGCTTGTGGGGGTATGTGCGAATGCTTGTACTTTTCTGTCACTATTATAGAGAATTACATCAGTCTTTTTTTTCCTCTGGAGAGGGACTGAGAAAGAAAGTCTGAAGTTAGCACAACTACAGTGTTCATTATACAGCATTTTTTCTTACGCTTGTAAAGTATGCAATCTGAAGACATGCAAAAAGTGCAAAGAATAATACAACTGGTACCTGTGTATTTAAGAGCTCAGTTTAATAAATAAAGCTTTACCACCATAGTTGAGTCTTCTAGGACTGTTCTCTCCTCCTCCAGCCTCTCTTCTGACTTGGTGTTTATGACATCTATGCATTTTTCTAGATTTCTGTTAAAAATATGTGCTTTCCTAAACAAAATGTAGTATTGCTTTTTTCTGTTTTTAAATGTCATGTAAATTTTTTGATACCAGTTTATTTTTGTAACTTTTCTGTTTAGTCTTAATGTTTGTGGGATTCATTCATGGTGTGTGTGTTCTTTACTATTGTATTAGTATTCATTGTATGAATGTGCCCCTTTTTACTTACCTGTTTTCTTGTTTATACTCAGCACTGCCAGGAATATTCTTGTATGTATTTTCTGTTTACTTGGGAAAATTTCTCTAGGGTTTACATCTGAAACTGAAATTGCTGGTTCATGGGTTGTGTACATCTTCACATTATTCTCCAGAGGGATTATACCGGTTTATACTTCCAGTGTATGTATTTCTGTTGCTGCACATCTTAATGCCACATGAAATTGTTAAACTTTAAGGTTTTTTGCCATTCTTGTGGGTATGAAATATTTTAGTCCTAAGTTGTAGTCATCTGATTAGTAGAGAAAATGAGTATCTTCTCAGAAGTATATTAGCCTATAGGTTTCTTTTTCAATTGTTCATTCTCTTATCCCACTTTATTTTTAGCACTTACCATCATTTGACATACAGTATGTAGTTGCTTGAGTGTGTGTTTTACCCCGCCAACCACAAGGTGAGAGACTGTATCCTTTTGTCAGTGTGGTATCTCTAGTGCCAAGCACAGTGCTGGCATATGGTAGGTGTTCAGTAATACTTACTAGATTAATCTTTTTTTACTTAAACAATTGAGTTTCTGCTTTTTTAAAAAACTGATTTGTAGAAGTTATTTAGAGTCTGGATTTTAATTTTTTGTTTATATGTATTGCAAATATATGTAGTTTTGTTTTGATTTCTTAAAGCGTATAGACATGTTTATCAATCTTTACCTTTATGGTTCATACTTAAAATATCTTGTTTCAAATCCTCTACCTTGAATTCATACAAATATTTTCTTACATTTTTCTTTTAAAAGTTTTAAAACTTTTCACGTTTAATGTTTGTTTATATATATATTTTTTTGTCCACTTGGTGTTTATTTTTGTAATGTGATATAGGGGTCTAATTTTATTTTTTCTGTATGATTGGTTTTAATTTTCATTAATATTCGGAATCTCAAGTCCTGACTTGTTTATGGGCTTTGTGGAATGGCCTTCATACTTTGTGTAGTGGTCTTAATACCTTTGTGCCAGGCGTAAAACTTTCTTAACTTTATGCATGAGAAATTGAAAAAATACCAGTGTAATCTAAAACCAGATTTCCAGGAAATAGAAAGCAGGATTGTTAAGTCAGGGGTGGCATTAGTCAAACAGCTTAATTAAATCTTTCAGAGTGAACTCTTCATTTATAGGAATCACTTTGACAGGTGACATAGTTCTCTTAGTAGGATTCGTGGTTATAGTAATCTGTTTTCCTGGTTAAACTTAGGAATATAGAGCTAGTTCTGGTGAACACTTATAAGTGTTCTGGAAATAAGATGCATTTTGTGAGAAACTGTTTAGGAGTGGCTTGGTGGCCTTGAGATTTGGTATTTTGTGGGAAAAAGAGGCTTGCTATCCCTACAGGTGTTTGTAAATTGATGTTGGATTAACACCAGCAAATTTGCAAAGCAGTTGTGAGTTTATAAAGTTAGCAGAACCAGAATATATATGGGCATCTTGGGTAGATTTCCAAAATTGCTGATAAGATCATTTCTGAGTTTGCGCGAGAAGTTTAATTCCGCAGTACTTGGGGAGGAGTTTAATTCCGCAGGACTCGGGGAGGAGTTTTGACCTTGGTGTCAAATCTGGTAGCTTCTTCTGGTTTGTAGTTTAAAAAAGAATACTAAGAAAGAAATAAAATCTCTGAGGGTGAATTTACTTAGGTTCTCCAGCGGGACATGATCATACCTGAATTTGATGCTTGAATAATGTCACAAATATTTGCAGCAGATGATTTAGGCATCACATTCAATCTCTCGTTGCTTGTTTACAGACGAGAGGAAACGTGATCCATCTAGAAGTTGGTTATCCTGGTCAGTTGTGTGCTCAGTCATGTCTGAGTCTTTGCAGCCCCATGGACTGTAGCCTGCCGGGTTCCTCTGCCCGTGGAATTTTCTGGATGAAAATACTGCAGTGGGTTGCTGTTTCCTACTACAGGGGATCTTCCCGACTCAGGGATTGAACCTGCAGCTCTTGTGTCTCCTGCATTGGCAGGTGGATTCTTTGCCACTCACACACCATCCTGGTCTGTTGCTCTCTGCTAAATGGGTTGTTAATCAAATGAACTATTTTGGATAATTTTTTTAGTAAAACTAAGCAGTTGTGGAAGACACGCTCTGAACATACCATCCACTTATCCAACTCTAAAATTAAGAGTTTGGGGGGAATTCCTTGGAGGTCCAGTGGTTAGGATTCGGTGCTTTCATTACTGTGGCCCAGGTTCAGTCCCTGGTTGGGGAACTAAGATCTTGAAGCTGCATGGCAGGGCCAAAAAAATTAAAGTTGAATATTTGTTAATTGAAATTTCTTTCAAATAAACCTTCAATGGATTATTTATTTTTTGAAATTTATTTTTGGCTATGGTGGGCCTTAGTTTCTGCTGGGGGTTTTCTGTAGTTGTGTTGAGTGGGGGCTACTCATAGCAGTGGCTTCTCTTGGTGGAGCACAGCCTCTAGGGTGTGGGGGCTCAGTAGTTGTGGCACACGGGCTTAGTCACCCTGCAGCATGTGGAACCTTCCTGGACCAGGTCTGTGTCCCCTGCATTGGCAAGCAAATTCTTAACCATTGGACCACCAGGGAAGTCCAGATTTATTCTTACTTAGCATCCCTCAGGCTTCTAGTAGAGTATGTTTTAGTCGAATAATAAGACTATTTAGGAAAGACGGCTTTCATAAAACAAACTGAAATTTTTTTATCTCCCCCCTGCTCCCCGTCCCAGATAATAAGTAAAGTAAGTGAGTTGCTCAGTTTCCAACTCTTTGTGACCTCATGGACTGTAGCCCCCCTGGGCCCCTCTGTCCATGGAATTCTCCAGGCAAGAATATTGGAGTGGGTAGCCATTCCCTTCTCCAGGGGATCTTCCTGACACAGGGATTGAATCCAGGTTGCTTGCGTTTCGGGCAAATTCTTCACTGTCTGAGCCACCAGGGAAGCTCAGATAATAAGTAACTGGGAAGAAAAATAAGAAATTAGAGCAGACAGGATGAAATTTATAGTTTAAGGTTCTTTAACAGATACAGGGTAGCATGATAATGTGAAAAGAACTGGAACATACCGAGAGCCACGGGCCTTTAGCTCTAGTATTGCCTCACCTTCGTGGGCAGATCTCCCTTTTTCTGGGTTTAAT
Source organism: Bos grunniens (assembly GCF_055505025.1). NCBI lineage: Eukaryota > Metazoa > Chordata > Mammalia > Artiodactyla > Bovidae > Bos > Bos grunniens. Next base: position 11,788,280 of record NC_141167.1, read on the forward strand.
TTTCCTCTGTAAAGACTAGGGTTATTGTACTAGATAATGATCTCTATGTGTGCTTCCAGTTCTTAATGCTCTGTGACTCTAAATCTGATACACTCCTAGGTCAGATTGGAGTGGACCATGGTCTCTTAATCACAGGACTCTCGCTCTTTGATTAAATCTAGCTATAGACTGCCTCAGGTACATGCCCACTAACTACATGGTCTGATGATAATGCTCTCTTCTCTTAGACTCTAAGTCACAATTGTTAACTTTTTTTTTTTTTTTTTTTTTTTACAAATAACTGTTTTAGTGATAGTTAGAAATAAGTCATGAAAGTTATAAACATAGGTTGGAAGTGTTATCAGCACCAGGGTCTTGGCAGAATAATGATAATACTGAGCAGAGGGAAACTGCTCTGTTGTGTTATAAGTACATGAAAGGAAGCAAGTTTTTTGATTTATCTTTGTGCTTTCCACAGCGCCCAGTGAAGGATATTAACAATTACCTATTAAAAAATTATATATTACTATTATTTATATGAGTCCTTGCTGTATTACTATGCACTGTACTATGATTTAGATGTTTTTCTCATTTAATCACTACAGTAGCTTATGAGATAGTGTTGCCCTTATTTTATAGATCAGGAAACTCAGACTTAAAAAAGTCAAAGTGCTTTAAACTAGTTTTTACAAGACACCAGAGCCTGTGCTCTTTCTTGCCTCAATATGCTGCCTAGCAAAGACAATATCCATCGGGTACACTCAGTGAATGCTAACTCAGTGAAGTGTACTTGTGGAATGTTTTATGTTCATTGTTTTGGATCTTTATATTAGTGTTTTAATTTAGTTTTAATTTGGTTTGTGCTGCATGGCATGCAGAATCTTAGTTTCCCAACCAGGGATTGGACCCATGCCATGTGAGTCGTAACCACTGGATCACCAGTGACTTTCCCCGTTAGTATTTTTAGAGGTGGCAGTGGTAAAGAATCGCCTGCCAATGCAGGAGATGCAAAATGACCCAAGATGCCAGTTTGATCCCTGAGTTTTTAGAAATATCAGTATTTTTAGAACAGAGTAATAGCCAGTTGTAATAGATCAACTGAGTATCTTACTAGTGAAAGTGAAGTCGCTCAGTCGTGTCTGACTCTTTGGGACCCCATGGACTGTAGCCTAACAGGCTCCTCCGTCCATGGAATTTTCCAGGCAAGAGTACTGGAGTGGGTTGCCATTTCCTTCTCCAGGGGATCTTCCCAACCCAGGGATCGAACCCGGGTCTCCCGCACTGCAGACAGACGCTTTACCATCTGAGCCACCGGAGAAGCCCTTACTAGTAGGACATCCTTAAGGCAAGGCAACATGTATGTGGTTGGTTGTTGTGTTCCAAAATAGAAAAATTAAACCTGAGAGGGGGACTAGAAGTCGAGGATAGAGAGGGTAGAAATTAGGAAGGGAACTTCTTTTCATTATGTATTCTTGTAGAATTTGAAATTTTTACTGTGCATGTATTACTGAAATGAAAAAACTTGGTAAAAAGAAGAATTAAACATGCAGTTTGCTCAGGCAAATGATTCTGCACATTTTCGCCCTTTTAAAAACTGTATTTGCTGCAACATGGATGAACCTTGAAGACACATTAGGTGACATGTTAGATATAAAGGACAGCACTGTGTGATGCCACTTGGATAAGTACCTGGAGTAGTCAGCTTTCACAGAGACAGTGCTGATAGAATGGTGGTGGGGTGTGTTACTTTTTAAGTGGGTACACAGTTTGTTTTGCAAGATGTAAAAGCTCTGGAGATGGACACTGCTGGTGCTCACATACCAATGTGAATGTTCTGAATGCCACAGGTGTGTTTTGTGTCATGTATATTTTACCATAGTAAAAAGCCACATTATATAAATAATATGTACTCATTTATTTGTCATTCAACACTGGGGATACAAAAAGGAATTTAATCAAGTACTTGCCCTCAAGAGTAAAATAGTCTAGTAAGTAGTACATGATTAGTATTATTATTTTTCAAGGAAATAGAGGCTGAAGTTGTAAGGAAATGGTGAAAGCTTATAAAAAGTTATGATAAAGAAGTTCTAGAAAAGTAGATGTTATTTTTCCAACAGTCTTACATGCTGGATAAGCCAGAGGATTCAGAGGAGAATTATTTTGCCCTGAGGCACTTTTGCATAGCCCGAGAACAAGATTTTAAAAACCACCTGTCTGGGTCGGAACTGTCGGGCGCGCAGATGGCATGTTGATGACTCTCCGCTCTTGTAAATTGAGAACCTGGGGCACAGGATACTGCTGTCATTCAGGGGTCATGCTCATTCAGCCTGGAATCAAGTATAGGTTTGGGTTTCTTTCCAGAGTGGTCTGTGTCTTTACAAGATTTTGAAGATGTATGTGTCTTATATTCTGAGTCTGCCATAAATCCAAATTCTGAATTATCAGGAGAATGTAATTGTTTAACAACCATGTGACTACCCATACCAGCTAGTTGAAGTCTTGTCTATTAACTGTCACCTTGATATTGCCCTGACTAGTATTTTATAATGAGTACTGATGGTGTGCTAATAAGTACTAGTAACTTTATGCATATTAATTTATTCTATTTTTATAACCCCTTATAGTAAGAGAGCTTCCCTTGTGGCTCAGCTGGTAAAGAATCCACCTGCAATGTGGGACCTGGGTTTGATCCCTGGGTTGGGAACATCCCCTGGAGAAGGGAATGGCTACCCACTTAGTATTCTGGCCTGGAGAATTCCATGGACTGTATAGCCCATGGGGTCGCGAAGAGTCAGACATGACTGAGTGACCTTCACTTCACTTCACTTAGAGTAGGAACCAGCTTTACAGATAACAGAGATGGTGAGATTTAATTAAGAAGCTTATCACGGATCTCAGAGTTACTAGTTGGTTGTGTGAAAATCAGTATCTAGGCAGTCTGGTTTTAGAGCGTGTGTCTTTTATTACGGGATTCCCTGGTGGGTCAGAGTTACAGAGTCTGCCTGCAATGTGGGAGATCTGAGTTCAATCCCTGGGTTGGGAAGATGGAGAAGAAAATGGCAACCCATTCCAGTATTCTTGCCTGGGAAATCCCATGGACTGAGGAGCCTGGCGGGCTACAGTCCATAGGGTCGCAGAGTCAGACACGACTGAGTGACTTCACTTTCTTTTCTTTTCTTTTGTTATTGGTTGCTGTTGTTGTTCAGTCGTGTCCAGCTCTTTGCCACCCCATCAACTGCAGCACGCCAGGCTTCTCTGTCCTCCAGTATTTCCTGGAATTTGCTTAAATTCATGTCCACTGAGTTTGTTGGTTAGTGCTTTGCAAATTGCTCTAGGTTGATTGATTGCTAATTTTATTTGCATTATTGTACGTTGTTAGACATAGTATTTTAAAAAGTGACATATTCTACCATTTGAGACCTTGTGGTTGTGAGAACTACTGTTTATTAAGGGTTTATTCTTATTTGGGCATTTGCACTAAATGACTGTTAGACAATTAGGTAAATTGAATACAGTTTTTATAATACAGTTGTGTTAGTGAGAAGAATGGATTCTTTTGGGGGGATAGCACTTCCTTTTATTGGGGTCCAAAATTAACCCATCAAAATTGGTGGCAAATGTTCATCTGTAAATGATGAAACGTGTAGTGAGAGTTTACATATGTCATCTTTGACAGTTTCTTTTCACAGAGATAGGTCCTGCCAAATACTAATAATAACCTATGAGTATATGATTTTAATTGAGCATATTTTTTACTTGGAAAGCATTTATAGAATTCTGTTAGATTGTTTTCTTGATATTTGCTTTTTAGGCCCCCCCCCCCCCATTACACTGCACATTAATCATTTCCAACTGAAGATTAAATGGAAGCATCTCAGTTGCATTTAGGTGGATTTTGAAATACAAATATTTCCTTTGCACTTCCATTAAAGAAATATACTGAAATGTAGCTTGAGCTAAGAAAATAGATCTGCTTCAAATTTGTATGGGAATGAAGATTTTGCTTGTTTTGAGTGTTGCTAGTACAGGAAGTGAAGAAAGTAACATTACTTGTGATTCAAACAAATGTTCAGTGTAATTTGCTGTAGTATGTTTTCCTTTGAAGTGCTGTTTTGTTAATTTTCAAGTGGATTTATTAAGAAATGTTATTAAATTTGCAGCAAAAGTTAATTTCAAAAGCCATTAACTATCCATTAATGGTGTTTAATGGTGATTCTTCAGAAAAATTCACAAAATCAGTTTTGAGCTTAAAAAATTGCAATGAATTTTACTGCTGCTAAGCCATTTAACTGCTGTTTGGTAGGGCAAGTCAGACATCATGTATTTCTGACAGAAATTCATAGAACTGATGATGGTTAAGTCTGCAAAAGTGGACTGAGAGGGAATGAAAGTCACTCTTGTCAATACTGGATCAGTAGCACATGAGAGATTTTTTTGAGTACCTGCTGATGAGCAGTACAGTAAATAAACCATAAGCTTTAAATACTTTATAATCAATATTTCTGTACATCTTAGCATATTCACGTTCAGACTATATTGAATTAATGTTCTCTCAACTTTTTGGAAAGCAATGGCACCCCACTCCAGTACTCTTGCCTGGAAAATCCCATGGACAGAGGGGCCTGGTGGGCTGCAGTCCATGGTGTTGCGAAGAGTCGGACACGACTGAGCGACTTCACTTTCACTTTTCACTTTCATGCATTGGAGAAGGAAATGGCAACCTACTCCAGTGTTCTTGCCTGGAGAATCCCAGGGATGGGGGAGCCTGGCGAGCTGCCGTCTATGGGGTCACACAGAGTCGGACACGACTGAAGCAACTTAGCAGCAACTTTTGGAAAAGATTTTCACCAGAAATTGTTCCATACAGTTGTCCAGTGTTTAGTCGCTTGAAACTCATCACTGACTTCACTAAACCACTGAGTAAGGATCAATAATATCTCTTGAATCATAAAGAGCCATGAAACACCACCAAGAATCATTTGGGTTTTTTGAAAATGAATTTTTATTTTTGAACAGTTTGATTTACAGTCTGGGAAAATAGAGTATGTTCCCATGTATACCCCATTTAACACCTTTTTTCTGTAAACACCTGTTGCCCCTGTTAACACCTACTAACATTAGTGTGGTACATTGCTCGCAACTGATGAACCGATACTGGTACATTCTTATTAACTGAAGTCCGTACTTGAGTTTTCTTAGTTTTTATCTAATGTACTTTTCCTGTTCCACATTCTCATTTAGGATATACATTAAGTTGTCATGTCTCCTTAGGTTTCTCTTGGCTGTGACAGTTTCTCACACATTTTTTGATTTTTGGTGATCTTAACAGCTTTGAGGATTGCTGGTTAGCAGTATTATAGAATGTCCCTCAGTTTGGATTTGTCTAATGTTTTTCTCATGAGTAGACTAATGTTATGGATTTTGGGGAGAAAGACCAGAGAGGTAAAGTGCTATGTCATATTAAGGAGTACGTGCTATCAATGTGACTTCTTGTTAACCTTAATTATCGGATTAGGTTTCTCAAGTATAAATTACTCCCTTTCCTTCCATAATGTACACCGAAAGAAAATATCTAGACACACTCACCTCCACTTGAGTGGAGAGTTATATTCCACCTCCTTGAGGGTGACTTGAGTATATTAGTATGGATCCATGGGTATTTTTTGTTATAATCCAGTACTTAATTTTGTTACAGTTTTTCTGATTGTTACTATTGAGAGCTCTTTCAGTTGGACAGGAGCGTCCTTTTGACATACCACCTTTATTGTCTGCGGTGTTGCTTTTTTGTTATTGTTCAGCACTTCTTTGTTTTCTGGCACTGTAAGGTACTCCCAAGCTCATGCTGTGTATCCCTTCCCCCAACCCTAGATTCAGCCATTTCTCCAAGGAGTCCTGGTTTCTCTTATTGGAGAATGTATTAGAATTCAAGATCTGGGTCCTGGAGGGTAGTTGCTTCTCAGCTGACAATGCAAGAAATATATCTATACTAATACATATATTCTGTATACTTATAGAAATATCTGTAAGTATTTGATATTTCTATATATATCAGTTTTTATCTATAAGCATGAATACTGATACCTCCAACTCTAATCCAGTACCTCATTGATCATTCTAGTCTTTGCCTCTTTTATGTTTAACCTCCCACTTCCAGCAGTGTGAATCTTGACTGTCACCATCTGCCATGCATTTACTTATTAGTTCTAGTATACATGTATGTAGTAGTTTCAGGATTGTTAACCTGTACCCTTTAACAGCTATGACAAACCTAGACAGTGTATTAAAAAGCAGAGACATTACTTTGCCGACAAAGATCTGTCTAGTCAAAGCTATGGTTTTCCCAGTAGTCATGTATGGATGTGAGAGTTGGACCATAAAGAAAGCTGAGCCCCGAAGAGTTGATGCTTTTTTTTTTTTTGAGTTGATGCTTTTGAACTGTGGTGTTGGAGAAGACTCTTGAGGGTCCCTTGGACTGCAAGGAGATCAAACTAGTCAATCCTAAAGGAAATCAGTCCTGAATATTCATTGGAAGGACTGATGCTGAAGCTGAATCTCCAGTATTTTGGCCATCTGATGTGAAGAACTGACTCATCAGTAAAGACCCTGATGCTGGGAAAGATTGAGGGCAGGAGGAGAGAGGGATGACAGAGGATGAAATGGTTGGATGGCATCACTGACTCAATGGACTTGAGTTTGAGCAAGCTCCAGGAGTTGGTGATGGACAGGGAATCCTGGTGCACTGCAGTCTAAGGGGGTTACAAAGAATCACACACGACTGAACAACTAAACTGAACTGAACCTTTTAACAGGAGCTTCCCAGGTGACACTGGTGGCAAAGAACCTGCCTGCCAGTGCAGGAGACAGAAGAGACATGGGTTTGATCCTTGGTTTGGGAAGATTGCCTGGAGGAGGCATGATAACCTACTCCAGTATTCTTGCCTGAAGAATCCCATGGACAGAGGAGCCTGGTGGGCTATGATCCATAGAGTCACAGAGTCAGACACAACTGAAGTGACTTTGCATGCACACATGCACCCTCTAACAACTTGACAACTGGAATAGTTTTAACAGCTAGAATACAGGGGTTATATGGAGTTCTTTTTGCTTTTTATCTTGTTTCTGTTGCCCTTATTTCCATAGTTGCATAGGTGAGCACCTTTCCCCTCCATCTGCCCTATTTTTTAATTGACTACTTATATTGCTCCTGTTGTCCTCAACCCTTCAAACCAAAAGGCTAATAGTCTTTAAGTTCATTTTCTGTAGACACATTTCTTAGGCTGCTGCAGTGAAACATGACTTAATTAACTCACTATAATTAAATGACTTTCCTCCTTATGCTAATAGGTATAATACTCAGAAACTTATTTTGGTTGTATAACCTTTATTTTTTTGATTTTATAAAGATTTTCTGGGACTTCCCTGGTGGTCCAGTGGCTGAGACTCTGAGCTCCCAGTGCAGGGGGCCCAGGTTCAATCCCTGGTCGGGGAGCTAGATCCCACATGCTACAACTAAGACCCAGAGCAACCAAATAAATAAATAAAATTAAAAAAAAAAGATTTTCTGTTGTGATAAGGTACTCTGTTTTAAATTAAAATATTTTTTTCCAGCAATTGGTTTCCTGTGAATTGGGAATATTATGTGAGTACTTAGTTTGGTAATGCCAACTCTTGTATTCTTGGCACAGCTATGATGTCATTTCATAATGAACACAGAGTGTTGCCATCTAATTGTATTTAAAAAAGCACCCACACTCCACACTGTGTCTTAAATGGGTAACATTCAAAGTCCATTTTTCTTTTGTTTTGACGTGTGATACATGCTGGTAATTGAATAGTAATAAAATGTGATATGACAGAATACATGGTACTTGAAATGCTTTTTAGGGACAGTTATTTCACCAGAATTTGTAGCGGCGCTAAGTGGTGAGGCCTCTGCTTATAGTCACTTTTGCACCTATTCTGCTGCTGTGTATTATGAAGGATGGATGTGGCTGTGTTCCAGTAAAGCTGTTCATACATACTGAAATTGGAATTTCATAGAATTTTCACATGTCATAAAATACTTTGATATTTTTCTACCATTAAAAAAAAAGTAGAAATTGGGGAGTTCCCTGGAGGTCCAGTGGTTAAGACTTCATGCTTTCACTGCAGTGGCCTGGGGTTCGATCTCTGGTTGAGCAACAGCATATTAAAAAGCAGAGACATTACTTTACCGACAAAGATCCGTATAGATCTATGATCTGTAAATCTGTATAGATCTAAATGACATATAGATCAAAGCTATGGTTTTTCCTGTAGTCGTGTGGATGTGAGAGTTGGACCATAAAGAAAGCTGAGCCCTGAAGAATTGATGCTTTTGAACTGTGGTGTTGGAGAAGACTCTTGAGAGTCCCTTGGACTGCAAGGAGATCCAACCAGTCCATCCTAAAGGAAATTAGTCTTGAATATTCATTGGAAGGACTGAAACTCCAATACTTGGGCCACCTGATGCGAAGAACTGACTCATCAGAAAAGACCCAGATGCTGGGAACGATTGAAGGCAGGAGAAGGGGATGACAGAGGGTGAGGTGGTTGGATGGCATCACTGACTGAATGGACATGAGTTTGAGCAAGCTCCAGGAGTTGGTGATGGACAGGGAAGCCTGGCCTGCTGCATGCAGTCCATGGGGTCGCAGAGAGTCGGACGCGACCGAGCAACTGAACTGAACTGAGCAACTAAGATCCTACAAGAAGTTCTGGCTGCCAAAAAAGAAAATGTAGAAACTCTTCTTAATGAATGTACAAAAACAGGTTGAGCTTTTTGACATCATTTGCTCAACTCCCTAGCATAGAAGACCCTGTATGCTGGACATGGTTGGCAGTATTAGCCTTTCTCTTCAAAACCATTCATAGTAAATTCACCAGTCTTGGATTCAGTCTTGGTGTGCCTGCTTGAAAGCAGAGAAGCTACTTGGAGCAAGACATTGCACAGTTCTCTGTAGTAAAACCCTAAAGGGTTATTTGCCTAGCTGTCATAATCTTATCAGTTCCTAGTATTTTTTTTTTTTTTTCTTTAAATTGGGAAGTGGCTAAGATTAAATTTTGTCTACTTTAATTAAAATTGACTACTTTGGGTTAACTTGAATAGAACACAGGGTCCTCTTTTGTTCACTTTTATTCAATTTGCTTTTGAAACTAGAACACATTATTAGAGATGGAGAGAGGAGAGAGAGTGTGTTAACTGGTTAGAATGTAAAGAGGTAGATGTATTGGAATAGTTCTTTAATAAGTGCATTGTAAGCAGTTCCCAGTTTTGTAGGAGTCATCAGGGATTCCCTCAAGCTGACTCTTGTGAGCCCCTGTGCCCCTGCATTTAGAAGCAGGGAAAGAGGTTCCGGTTGATGTAATCTAGGATGAACTCCCAGAATGACCTGCAAGAATATATACAAAAGTATTTTGAAAGAATGAGTTCTCGTAAGTGCTGTGGTTTTGCTGTTTATCAACTAAGTAAATATAGACCAACATTGTCATTAATTTGCTAAATGGCCCGACTGAATAGTAATTTCTTCTGGTAACTCTTATCCTATTAGTTTTAACAGGTTTTTGTTGCCGCTTTGTAATGTTAATTATCTGATAACCTTTGGTACAGGTCAAGAGTTTATTGCTTGTGTATTCAGTTTACTCAGCAGACACATAGCAGTGTTAGGTAATAGACTTTGTAGCCCTGTGAGTATTAACAGACATAATGATATGCTTGTCTAGGGTAACACCAAGAAACAGTACCTGACCCAGCCTAGGTGAGCCCAGGACAGCTTGCTGGGGATAGAGACCCTCCTAAGAATGAGTTTGGCTGAGAGGGTAGGAGGCTCTCGGCTGAGGGCCTGACACCTACTGAGAGACTAGCTTAAGGAAATGCATTCCTTTCTTTCCTAGCTAAATAAGCAAGGCTTCAGCTATGTGCAAACCACAGGTTTCAGAGAGAGCTAAGGTGGGTATCCTTGATTGAATAAATGAATAAGTGAAAAAAGAAAAGGTTAATGTCAAGATTGCATCTTCAGATTATTTAATTCTTGGGTGCCTTCTTACTCTGGGCTTCCCAGGTAGGGCTAGTGGGAAAGAACCTGCCTGCCAGTGCAGGAGATATAAGAGACGTGGGTTCGATCCCTGGGTTGGGAAGATCCCCTGGAGGAGAGCATGGCAGATCACTCTAGTATTCTTGCCTGGAGAATCCCATGGACAGAGGAGCTGACAGGCTATGGTCCATAGGGTCGCAAAGATTCAGACATGACTGAGGCAACTTGGCATGCTTTACAGGATTTTGAATCAATGATAGACTAGGAGTGAGCATGTTAACTACATATTGAGTTTGCTGATGTTGGAACTTTGTTTTTCTGTTTGGTATAATGCTGCATCGCTTTGATACGTGGCCATGTTAATGTTTAGATCAGGAAATACTTAAACACTTGGATCTGAAAGGTTTTCTTGTGCTTTAAGGGATGAATGTGGGGAGTTGTTTTAACTTGAAGTGTATTTATCAGTAGTTCAGCCTACTTGAAGGTTTTTGTTTAAAGCATCTAATTCTTCTAAAGTTCTTCTCCAAGTTGAATTATGGAGTTTGCAAATTCAGCCTATATAATGCAGGCTGCCAGTGAAAGGTATCAGATTACAAGAGGAAGGTTTTAGCTTTCCCTACTGCAGCCTTACTGTAAGGAGGTGGGGTGAATGAAAATGAGTTTAGGAGACAGACAGAGACCCTCAAGCCAGTATACTTTGAGAGAGAATCCTGTGTCCACTTGAAATGAAGTTGAGAGCTAAAGGAGAGTTTCTGCTTATAGATTCCAGGCATCTGTATTTCAAGGTGCAGTCTGCGAGGTTTGGCTAGCTATTTTATCACTGCTTATTTCTTCTCATTTCAGAGTTGTATTCTGACTTGGTAATTTGGAGAAGCCAGTGGCACTTCACCTGTCTGGGGTGTGCTGCAAGTCAAATCATTGTTCAGATAAGGTAAATGCATGATGGTAAAAGGAACTAATAGTAATTTTTGTGCCTTCTAAAACCAGTCTTATGCTTTTTATCCAGAAGATTCCTTTTGAGTTTTTAATAACATGTTTATTCACTTGGACGTATTAAAAAAGATCAGCCATAAACTTGACACATATATAGTCACTGTTAATAGTTTGGGGAACAGACTCTTTTTATGCATATGTTACTCGGATATGTGTAATCAAAATTGGAGTTGTGCTTTTTTGTCTGGTTCTTGTTTTAACATTCTGTTTGCAATTTTAAATGACTCACGATATTTTACCATTGATATTCCATATAATTTATGTAACTAGTTCCTTTTTGGTAAACATTTTAGGCTTTTCTCTCAGGTTTCCGTGTCTTAGATAACTATGTGACGAACATGAATAAATTCATGTATATAGTAGATTTCCCCCCATAGTATACTTTGTTTTCTTAAATTTTAAAAAGCATTTTATATATTTATTTCTCTTTTTGTTTCTCTTTTTTAATTAATGCATGTAGGAAAATCCGGTACATAGTTATGTCAGACCCTCAGCTCCACAGGGCCTTTTTGGTTTTTAGTTGCAGCGTGTAAACTCTGAGTTGCAGCATGTGGGATCTAGTTCCCTGATCAGGGATCAAACTCCAGGCCCCTTGCATTGGGAGTGCAGAGGCTTAGCTACTGGCCTACCAGGAAAGTCCCTTCATAAAGCATTTGATGAAAAACAAGCCCTCCCACCCCCTTCCCAGTCCCTCAGATCAGATCAGATCAGATCAGTTGCTCAGTCGTGTCCGACTCTTTGTGACCCCGTGAATTGCAGCACGCCAGGCCTCCCTGTCCATCACCAACTCCCGGAGTTCATTGAGACTCACGTCCATCGAGTCAGTGATGCCATCCAGCCATCTCATCCTCTGTCGTTTCCTTCTCCTCCTGCCCCCAATCCCTCCCAGCATCAGAGTCTTTTCCAGTGAGTCAGCTCTTTGCATGAGGTGGCCAAAGTACCTAGAAGCAGTCATTTCCAGTTCTTCACCGTTTCTTTGGTATTACTTCTAAATAGCTTGTTTTGCTGCTTATGGATTTTCCAGTTTGGGGTATTATCTATTCCTACCTTGGATAGTGGTAGAATTCTCTGACTTCCTCACACATCCATATTTATTGTCACTCTGACTGTAATGTAATTTTGGTTAGAGAGCCGTATTCACTGTTAATGATATTAAGGTTATGTATAGCTTATTCACAGCTAAATCATGATGTGTGCTGTGGTTAATTTTATTTGTACAACTGGTTATTTTCTCTTTTGTTAATATTTATCTTTTTCTGGTCTGTTTTGCTTAGTTTCTGTGTTCTTATTATTAATTTCTTTCTTAAACTCTACCCAGAAGTGTAAATCTTGCTCAGTACTTTAAACATTTTGGTTATATTATCAATTTTATCTTCGAGATATTTTCTAATCTGCTTCATTCTGAGCATGTGCTTTAATTAGGGAGCTGGGATGTTGTTATCCCAACGTCATCCCAGTGATTTTTCCTCCTGGTTTTGTTATCTTTTCCCATGTCCTATCCCTTTCCTTTTTGATACAATCTTATTTTGAAGGAGCACGTCTCCATTAGCTTCCTGAGAAAGGGGTATACAGCAAGTAAGTTTTTTGGATATAGCATGTCTTGAAAATGCCTTTATAATGCCCTTATGTTGATTATTACTTTGGCTAGATGTAGATTTCTAGTTTGGAAATAATTTTCCTTCAGAATTTTGAAAATACTGCTCTATTGCCTTTCACGTTCACTGTTGGTGAGATGTCAGTTACATTTGCATATAACCTGTTTGTAAGCTCTGAAACTTCTTTTTTCTAGTATTCCCAATGTTCTGGTTTCATAATGATGTCCTTGGTGTGGCTGTTTTCATCTAATGTGCTGGCCACTCAAGGGACTGAAACTTTTTTTTTTTTTCCCTCTGCTCATTTTATTGAACAACTGAGTGTATAAAACCAATATAGAACACATTACTAGAAAAAATATTTTATTTTTCAAATACATAATGGATTCTTTACCCTCAATTACTTCTTTTATCTTTTTATTAAGACTATATATAAATATTAATAATTTCATCTTTTCTCAATGACAATGGTATATTGTGATTATCTTTTAGCAACCAAAGTCTATTTCCAGAGGTTTGAACTTGATATGAGTGTGTGTGAGAGTGAGAGTGTGTGCGTGTGTGTGTGTTGCTCAGTCGTGTCTGACTCTTCGCTATCTCATGGGCTGTAGCCCACCAGGCTCCTCTCTCCATGGGTTTCTCTGGGCAGGAATACTGGAGTGGGTTGCCATTTCCTTCTCCAGGACTGAAACTTATGTCACTCAGTTCTGGGATATTTTCCGAAATGATGTCCTTGATTTTTCTCTCCTTTATTTTCTCTACTCTTTTTCTGGAATTAATTGGGTGTTGGATCTTTTGGACTGATTCTCTAATTTTAATTTTTTTTCTACTATTTCTATCTCTGTGTTTTTGTTCTTTGAGAGATTTCCTTGGTTGTGTTTTCTAATATTTGTTGTATTTTTTTCACTTGTGTTCATATATTTTATATGTATACTTACTATTTTTTTTATATTCAGGAAGATTTTTGTTTAGTCAGTCCAGCTTCTTCATATAACTCTGAACAGCATCACTGCCTACAAAATTCCCTTCATACACTTGCAGAAACTTTTGCCTTTCTACAGCTACCAGGACAAACTGGCAATAAGTAGTTGGTTCTTTAAATTTTCTCATGTGAATCAGGGATTCTGTTTGCAATAAATTACAAACAACTTTTTTCCTCATCTGTCATGTAGGCTTTTAATTTGCTGGCATCATGGATGATAAGTTATTTTTAGGTTTTATTTTAGTGTGATAAGAATACTGAAGATGAAGTCTAACCTCTTAGCAGATTTTTAAGTGTAGAGTAATTTTAGTTTTGTTTATGGTAAGAAGAAGGACTCTTAATGTTTTGTATTAACTCTTTGATCAGTTGTCTCTACTATTCATTTATCCTTTTTTATAGTGTTTTGAAAAGTCACCTTTTTGAGAGTGTATTAATAGGGTGTATTTTTAAACTTTGTGTTTTGTTCCATTTATTTGTCTAATTTTGTACAAATACTGATTTTATTATTAGTGCTTTATTTCATCTTAAATAAACCTTTCTTCTCCAGACTCAGCAAGCAAAATATACTTGAAATTTCCATACTTCTTGTTTTTCACTATGTGGAACTATGACAGTTCTTCAAGAGACTTTAGTACTGGCAACTGGAAAACAAAAACTAGAAGGGCTTAGGTAGGGCCCTTACATAGCAAGCCAGTTGTATACTTTAAAAAATAAACCTACTAGATTTTCCCCTCTAAGATTCTTTTAGAGTCTTTCAAAGCTGCTTTTGAGTTTTTTGAATTCATTCAGTCAGTATATCCTTGAGTGCTTGTTACTGTGCCTATTCTCTATGCTGGGGATAATCAGCAGTGAGCAAGATAGACAGGATTCCTGTTCTTGGGGAGCTTACATTCTAGTTTGGGAAGGCAGATAAGATAGTTTCAGGTTTCCTAGTGTTAGGAAAGAAGGACTACAAAATAACAATGACATGTCATTATGTAGAATGCTAAGGAAGAGAGACCTTTTTGAGTTGGGTGATAAGCTGAGATCTGAAGGATGAGAAAGGAGCCAGCCATGCTGTAGACTGCAAAGTGTGTTCATGTAGCAAGAACGGCAGGTATAAAGGTGCTGAGACTGTAAATGCCTGTAAGTGTTCAGGAACAGAAATAAGGCCTTTGTAGCTCCAGTATAGTGACTGAATGGGGAGAGAGTGGTTTGAGATGATGTTGAAGAAGTAGGCATAGGGGCCAGATCATTTAGAATCTTGAAATTACGGAAAACTGGAGCTTTCACATATAAATCTGATGAATTCGATTTTGTTCCTTTAAAAATATACAAGATGTTCTAGAAAATAATTAGACCTATTTCTTTATGTAGTTAATAAGCTATTCATTATGAGTTGCACTGGTCACATGTATCTGAACTGAGTTCTTTATTTTTTAAATATTTACTTGGCTTTGCTAGGTCTTAGTTGCAACATGCAGGATCTTTAGTTGTGGCATCTTTAGTTGCAGCATGTGGGATCTAGTTCTCCTGACAAGGAATTGAACCTGATCCCCCTGTATTGGGAGAGTCACCCTGAAGTCTTAGCCTCTGGACCACCAGGGAAGTCCCCTGAACTGAGTTCTGGTTGAGTGTTTGGGTCTATCTGGGCTTGGAATAGTTAGGCGGTCTCTAAATTAAGATAACTTTGAATAGTGCCTTAATTCATTTTAGATGAAAGCAGCAGGTTGGGTTCTTGATTTCTTTTGTAGACTGAGGTGACTGGTAAGATCCAGAATGATAGTAGATCTTGAAGTTATTTTTCATTTTTTGTATGTAGAGTTGTGTGTGTGTGTTTAAGACACCCCTCTCTTTTTTTCTCCCCTAAACTTCTCTGGTAAAGTGCAGAAACAAATACATCAGGTTTTCCCTCAACAGGAAAGTGAGGGATGATTGAAGTGAATGAATGAAGTGAATGAAGACTAGAAACTACAAAAATAAATGATGAATTTAAAAGTGACTAATACTGAATAAGGTTCAAAACTTGAGCATTTGAAAAGACATAATCATTGTCCTTTAGGACAGTGCCATCTAAGAGAAGTCCAGTGTGAGCCATAAGTAATATCAAATTTCCCAGCAGCCACAGTAAGGTAATAAATACAAAGAAGCAGATGAAAATGATATATTTTATATAATTTAATATATCCAACACATTCTCATTTCAACATGTAATTAATATAAAAATAATGAGACATTTTGCATTCTGAGTTTTGTACTAAGTCTTTGAAATCCTGTATTTTATACCTATACCTCATCCCAGTTCAGGCCAGCCACATTTCAGGTGCTTGATAGCTACATATGTATGGGACTTTTTAATTCTTAGGGCTCGTACTTTTGCAGGAAGGGATAAATTATTGAGATATCCTGCAATGTTCATAATTCAAAGCAGTAGTAGTTGTAACATATAAGGGAATAAATTTAAACATGTATTTTCCCCTCTCTAAATCTCTGTGTGATGAACTTGTTTGGGGAAGATATTTGATCCTGTAAAGATATGTCTATAAAAGATATCAAACAGCTTATCTCCTAAGAGAGTTGTAAACAGACTTAAATAATGTAGAACAAGCTTTATGTAGAACTCTAAGTAGCAGCTGTCTATGTACTGATGGTGGGATGATGACTTGATGAAGAGAGACCAGAGACCCAATCCTTGGAATCTGTAAAGTGTGTACATAAATCAGTGGTTTAGAATTCCTTTCTCAGTTTCCTGAAAGTACCTTGATAGATCATTGTTGTTCAATTGCTAAGTCTTGTCCGACTCTCTGCGACCCTCTGGACTGCATGCCAGGCTTCTCTGTCCTTCACTGTTTCCCTGAATTTGCTCAAACTCAAGTTCATTGAGTTGGTGATGCCATCCAACCATCTCATCCTCTCTTGTCCCTTTCTCCCTCAATCTTTCCCAGCATCAGGGTCTTTTCCAGTGAGTGAGCTCTTCACATCAGGTGGCCAAAGTATTGGAGCTTCAGCTTCAGTCCTTCCAATGAATATTCAGGCTTGATTTCCTTTTGCATTGACTGGTTGGATCTCCTTGCAGTCCAAGGGACTCTCAAGAATCTTCTCCAACACCACAGTTCAAAAGCATCAATTCTTCAAAGCTCAGCCTTCTTTATGGTCCAACTTTCACATCAGTACATGACTCCTGGAAAAACCATAGCTTTGACCATATGGACCTTTGTCAGCAAAGTGGTGTCTCTGCATTTTAACATGCTGTTTAGGTTTGTCATAGCTTTCCTTCCAAGGAGCAAGTGTCTTTTAATTTCATGACTGCAGTCACCATCTGCAGTGATTTTGGAGCCCAAGAAAGTAAAATCTGTCACTGTTTCCATATCTATTTGCCATGAAGTGATGGGGGCTGGATCCCATGATCTTAGTTTTTTGAATGTTAAATTTTAAGACAGGTTTTTCACTCTCCTCAAGAGGCTCTTTAGTTCCTCTTCACTTTCTGCCATTAGAGTGGTGTCATCTGCATATCTGAGGTTATTGATACTTCTCTTGGCAGTCTTGATTCCAGCTTGTGATTCATCCAGCCCAGCATTTCACATGATGTACTCTGCATAGACGTTAAATAAGCAGAGTGACAGTATACAGCCTTGATATACTCCTTTCCAGTTTGGAACCAGTGCATTGTTCCATCTCTGGTTATAACTGTTGCTTCTTGACCTACATACAGGTTTCACAGGAGGCAGGTAAGGTGGTCTGGTATTCCCTTCTCTTAAATATTGCACAGTTTGTTGTGATCCACACAGTCAAAGGCTTTAGCGTAGTCGGTGAAGTAGAAGTAGATGTTTTTTCTGGAATTCCCTTGTTTTTTCTGTGATCCAGTGGATGTTGGCAATTTGACCTCTGGTTCCTCTGCCTTTTCTAAATCCAGCTTGTACATGCGGAAGTTCACGGCTCACGTACTGTTGAAGCCTAGCTTGAATAATTTTGAGCATTACCTTGCTAGTATGTGAACTGAGCACAGTTGTACAGTAGTTTGAACGTTTTTTGGCATTTCTCTTCTTTGGGATTGGAATGATGGACTTTTTTAAAAGCTCTGATTGCAATGTGTACCACTGATTCAGTTCAAGATGGGTTTTTTTTTTTGATTGGAGGAAGCCCAAGATCTTAATAATTTCATTAAAAAATGGTTGTATTATAATTGGCTGTTTAACTTAGTTTTTAAGAAGGTTTATCATAATGAGAACTGGAAGGAGGCCATAGGTAATTAGTTAACATAGCCTGTAGTATATTAAGGTAGAAAAGCTGAGAGTTCCTCTAAAAAATAGGACTGTTGTGTTCCCCAGTGATAACACATTTAAAATAGGAACAAAAATTGCCATCACCCTCCCCTTGGGATATAGGAGAGGAGCCTCTGGGGTCAATCAAAGATAATATTTAAGTTGCTGACTGTGCATTTCATTCTGTTTGTCTAATGATGAAGGGTTAGTTGCATAGATGGTCCTGAGCCTAGTAGATACCCATTGAACAAATTTTAGGAGAAGATACCACAAGTCATGTACACTGGGGACGTTGAGGTAAGTTCCAAATGAATGGCCCCTCAGTTTGCTATTGATTTTCCCTGCTACCATTCATCAGCAAAGGGATTTATTCTTCAAAGGTCAGGACCTTAAACTTTGACGTTTTCTTGCTTCTCTGCACCTCTTCAGTACAACATGTGCCAGTTTAGCCAGTATAAAACACTTTATTGTTTTGCATAGGAAGATATCTGATTGCTTACTAATATATTAGCAGGAAAGTAGAATCAGTGGTGAAATATATTTTCTCCTAGAGACGTTTCTAAGTATCTCCCTGTCACCACTCTAGGGTTGCAGCTGAACATAGCTTAAGGTGTGAAGTCACTTGCTGAATGCCAGGCAATTTATACTTTTTATATACTTTTTAATTTCTGTGGCAGTCTTATGAGGTGTAGGCCATGTTTGGAAGATGAAGAGAGTAAGTATCTTGTCCAGCTAAGGAGCACACAGATTTGAACCCAGTTAATTTTTTTGATGCCAAAGCCACTACTCACTGCAGAACCTCGTCCAGTATTATAAAGTGACTCTCTTGGGTTCTGTTCATTTGGGACATGATATTTAGATTGATAATCTATTTCAGCATGGTCCCTCACTTACACCACCTGTATATCCCTATCTTGGAATAACATGTTATGGAAAACACTGAATGAAACCTGGATTCTAGTCCTAGCTGTTTGCTTACTGTGTATTGAGATAATGGATTCTTTTTCCACTGAGCAGGTATTTCCCAATTACCTCTCTGCTTTGATCCTCTTATGATTGTGAGATGTGGATTCCATTGCCTTTGTCTTTTATTTTTTAATGAACTTTTTGTTTGAGAATAGTTTAAGATTAACAGGAAATTGTAAGGATTGTACAGAATTCATGTATTGGTTTGCTAGGGCTGCCATACAAAATAGCACAGACTGAGTGGGCTTAAACAACAGCAATATACCGTCCCACAGATCTGGAGGCTAGGAGTCAGAAATCAAGAGCTTGGCAGGATTTGTTCCTTCTGAGACCTTGGGAGGGAAGGATCTCTTCCAGGTCTCTCTCTTCAACTGGTAGATGGCCATCTCCCTGTATCTCTTCATAGCATTTTCTCTCTGCATATCTCTGTGTCCAGATTTCTCCTATTTATAAGAACACCAGTCATACCTCTGTAAAGACCCTATCTTCAAATGAGGTCCATTCTAGGGTACTTGGTGTTAGGACTAAAACATACATATTTTAGTGTTAGGGAAACAGTAACAGTCCCTATATTCCCTATACCCAGTTTCTTCCGTTATTAACATTTTACATTATGTCACAATTAATGAACCAGTATTGATACCCTATTATTAATTAAACTGTAAGCCCTGTTTGTAACACATAAGAAAACTTCAAGGACGGGTATTTTTTTGAAAATGATGCTCACACTAATCTTAACAAAGTAACTATAAAATACAGAGATTGTGAAACCTGTCTTAGTGAGAAAGCAAAACAATCTTAAAAATTGTGATAACGCTTATGTTTTCACCTTTCCAGTAATGAGCACTTGGTGCAGTGTCCTCTTTATGCTTGTGAAGCCCAGTCTACAACCTGAAACTTCAGAAGTGAAGTTGTATGTTCAGTATTTGCCACCTTTAACAAATGAATAAACTGAAATCTATACAGATTGTTACTTTCTTAAAGTCCCCCAGAATGCCTCTTTTATTCCAGGTCACTTCCTTTTGTGTCTTTTCTTAGATAAACCATATATTTAAAACAGAGTACAGGCAAATAAAGTTGAATTTACCCCCTACATACTTGTTATTCCTTCTAGGAGGCATACTTATAATAGAAGAAATTGATGTATAAAATTGTTTGCATACATTTTCTTTTATTAGTTTTTTTTTTTCAAATTGGTGGTTAAGACCTATGTTTATTACTTGTGTGTAGTTTTCAGAATTTTCCAGCATTGATTGATTATGTTACCTTCTGTGAATATTATATAATATCCCAGCGATCTTAAGATCTTCATATGTTTTTGTTTCTCATTGGGGGAGAAACAGCAGTTTGATTGAATGAATAAAGGGGATTCCCTGTAAAGGTGTGTCATTCTGATCTTGAATTTTTCAGTGTTTTCTCTGGTGTTAAAGACATTTATGAAACTCGTTCTTGTGTGGAAATCAGGCCTGAAATAATTAATAGCATGCTGTATTCTGTGCGATATGGAAAATACCTGCCTCATTGTGTTTTTCTTACCTTTCTAAGTTACTGAGAAGTAGTGTGGTCCTGTTTCTTTAAAAAGTGAAAGATGGAATGGGTGGAGTTTGCCAGGTCTTTGAGACTGAGAAACTTAATTCAGTCTCTAAAGAGCTGGAAGGAAATGTGACCTCTTGCTGGCTGTGTGATGGAAAGAAGCTAGTGGCAGTATCCCTCAGCCTGACAGGAACCTGTTGCAGAGTCCTGACTCACTCTGGAAACTCCTTTTCCCAAGTGAGATTGCGGTGCTGCTTGGATTTCGTGTATGTTGGATTGCCCCCTTGAAAGTGATAGTTGAAGTACAGTCAGAAGGTAAGTAGCCAAGTCCCTGGTCAGCTATTTTCAGACACATGGACTAGTTTTTCTAAAATGGTAGAATATGTTACGAATCATAAATGATTTCTTCTATAGTAAATTTCAGAGGTGATGGAATGGAAGTGGAGGGATCATTCTTTTTTTTTTTTAAGCAAAAAGTTCAACCCTGACCGCTTAATTCCTTTCTTAGGATGACTAAAGTCAGGATGAGGAATGTTCTGCTCACTTTGTGCAAACATTTGAGTTGTTTTGGTCAGTAGTAGAGCTGTTCCAAATCCTCATTTTATTGGTGAAGCGTGAGTTTAGTCTTGGTAAATTTCTCCATTTAATGTGCCTGAACACTTGCCCATTATTTATTTATTTTAGCTTTTCATTGCTCACCAGTGGCAATCAAGATCAATTCTGCCCTGATCAGGGATCTTGGTATTTTTGGGGTGAAAGAGAGGGAAGAATGCAGTTTGCAGCAGCCAAATAGGCTAGAGCAACATGTAAATAGGTATTTATTAGTTGATGACTGATGCTTGGGCTCAAAAGGAGCGAAGTCAAGAAAACTTGTCTCTTAGGTAGGATGGGCTCTGTACTGGTCAGACAGGAGCCCGCAGTCCCACCCACCCACAGAACACAGGTTTCTGGTGGCTTTTGGAAAGAACTCTGTCAAAACAGGTCTTTTTGGCATTTGGCAGCCCAAAGCATCCAATGTAAGTAGCTTTACTGTTAGAAAGGGATTACTTCTTTTTCTCAAGTTGGAAGAGATGGTCCTCATCATTTTTTTTCTGTTTTGCTGTGCAGTTTATTATGAATTTTCTAAGCGATTAAATAATGCAGCGCTCCTGTTTGCTGTCCAAAGAAATTAGGGCTGGAAAGGGAGGGATAGAGATTGACTTTTGGAGGACCTGGAATTGAACCTTTGTGAATAAGTGCTGGCTAATCCACCTGGCTAGAACTTCCCACATTGGCAGTATTCTTGATAAATTATCCATTGTATCTTTATGTCAGGCTTTCCATTCCTTAATTGATAACACTTTTAAACTACTTCAGAGTGTACCCTCAGGGAATCTTTCTTAATGCTTCTAAAGCATTAAGGAAATTTTTCTAATTTTCACTTTGAAAAATTATCTGTGTGTCCCTGGATACCTGACACGAATTACTTTTTTTTTTTTAAGTAGTGAAAACACACAACAGAGTTGGGCCTTTTGCTGCAGTTACTTGTCGTAAGAACAAAAGGCCAGATACTGTTTCTCTGAGGGTATGTGCTTTACTGGCTGTCCCTTAACCCTCTAGTTTGTGAACACAAAGGGGTCCCTGTGCTGAATTGTTTCTGTGAAGTTTTCCAGAGCTGGTTTCTCCTTTGAATTCTTTCCAGCCTGACAACAGCCATTAGAACAGTTGAGAATTTGTTTTGTAAACAGGTTCATTGTTAGCATAAGTAAACTAAAATATATGCTCTTATTAACAAAGGCTTATTTTCAGGGAAGTTGATAGTAAGGCTAGGATAAAAGCACATTGGTAAAAAAATTACTGTGTAAAAATAATTTCTCCAAATGCCACATAGTTGAAGTGAGCTGACAGTTTTTATGTGAATTTTGGACTCTGCAGAATTAGAAGCTTTAGCTTTTTTGCCTTGCTAACCCCAAAATGTAGTTTATTAATGTATATTTTCTTCCCCTCATCATAATTGCTCACTTGTTATGAAGTAGTCACACTTCTTAAAACAAGTTGATGAAACAACCCACAGTGGTATTTTGGACTACTTATGTCCCGTAATTAGGAGACAGTTTAAGGTTGCACTTTGGAATTTACTTTAAATGTGTTTGAACTGAAATCACAGTCATTGTTATTTGCTGATACAAATGATCCCCTTTTTAGACTGATTTTCAGAGCGCACACGGAGCAGCATAAAGATATGAACCTTTTGGGTCCTCTCGTTGCATGCCTGGGTTTTTTTTTCCTCCTGCTATGCAGGCTTGCAGATTCTCTGTTCCATGACCAGAGATTGAACCCGGGCCTGCACAGTGAAAGTGGCAAATCCTAATGCTAGACCACCAGGGAACTGCCACACGTCTGGATTTCTTATGGAAGGATTCTCTCTCTCTCTCTCTCTCTTTAAACGGAAAAGGTATGGGGAAATATGGGCTTCCCAGGTGGCTTATTGGTACACAATCCTCTTGGCAATGCAGGATATGAGGTTTCGATTCTTGGGTTTGGGAAGACTACTTGGAGGCGAAAACGTCAACCCACTCTAGTATTCTTGCTGGAATAATCCCATGGACAGGGGAGCCTGGCGGACTATAGTCCATGGGGTCACAGAGAGTCTAATGCTGAGTGAGTGAGCTCATATACTTGGGGAAATAGCTGCAGAGACTGGCTATATTCACTTAGACTAATTACGATTTTGATCATGTATTGAGCCCATCTGCAAAGAGTTGATAATTTTTTTAGAGCTGGATGATGGATGCATTTGGGTTCCTTACACTATTTTTTTCTACTTTTGTGTATGTTTGACTCAATACCTCCATAATAAGAATATTAAAGAAAAAAAATAGAGCCCAGTTGGCTTTTAGGCTGGCCTTTCTTAGCCTTCTGTTAAGTAATAAAAGAGGAAAAAAATTCCATTGCAATAACGTTTTCCTCAGAATGGACTTTGAATTGTTAAAGTGCGGTTTTATTTATTTAGAGTTACGTGGAAATTATTTGTCTAGATTTTTTAAATATCTCCGAAGAAAGTAGGTAGATGTTTGATTTCACATTAAGAGAATCAACACCATTAACTCTATGAATGTTATTAACAACTTTTTAAAAAAGACTGGTAGGGGGAAGTCACCTGTAAATTCACTAGCTAAAAAAATTTATATGTAAAATAAGAAGCACGTGCTCCCATCCTGTCTGCCTCATTTCATGTCTTTCCCTTTTCCTGCCCCCTTCCTCTTCATGTCTTCCTTTCTGTTCCACAGAGGTAACCACTGTTAATAGTTCGCTACATGTGCTTATGTGGATGTGTTTTATATGTATATCTGTACTTATACATTGGGGCTTCCCTTGTGGCTCAGCTGATGAAGCCACCTGCAATGCGGAGACCTGGGTTCCATCCCTGGGTTTCGAAGATCCCCTGGAGAAGGGAATGGCTACCCACTCCAGTATTCTGGCCTGGAGAATTCCATGTGGGTCACAGAGTCAGACACGACTGAGCGACTTTCACTCACCTACATGTTAACACATTTTAAAAACATGTTCTACCAAATTACATAGAGTATAATGTAAAAAAGTTAAAGAATTTTAGTACTGAACTCCAGAATAACTTTGATTTTGTAATATAGGCAAGGGCAAACCGTGTATCATTAAATTGTTTCAGCAGTAAAACTGCCCTTCTCCTCAAAGGATCCTTCTCTCCTTTTAGAAAGGTGCTCAATGCATATGTGGATATTTGCCTTTATAAATTTTAAGACCTCAGAATTGAAATTAGTATTATATTTGTGGGTTTATGTAATAATTCAAGAGAGCTGTTTAATAGAGTAAATGTCAGGAAGGGGTCTCTGAACTTAGATTTCTTCAGGGATATTGGGAGTGGGGTGTGAAGTCTTGGGAAAGTGTTACCCTAAACCCATAGCTGCTCTTGATTCTCTTTCCCTCTTTTACTCAGGAGAGGATAATCTCTAGAGGAGAGCATAAAATAGTAACACATTTGATATGTCACCTGAGCTCTGCTTTCCTGCACCTCTCCAGAGGCACACAGAGCACACAGTCAGGCCCAGTCCTTTGCCTACAACCGTTTATGAGCTGTGAGTTTCTTTCTTGGCTGATTTTTAGATCTGTCTTTTTTTAATTTTAGTCAGTTTGTTCAAGAATTTTCTACATCCTGCCTTTAGTGACTGTTGAGAGCAGGGCTGTCTTGACTGGACTTGCTGGCAGTGGAGTTTCCCTCTGAGCTGGCACTGCTAATTGAAATGTGAATGTCTGCTAGAGACTGAGATCAGTTTGACCTCCTCTGTCTTTGAGGAATATAGAGAAGGGATCCGAATAAGCTCAGCTTCTAGTTTAGCAGTGGTTATTAGGACTGTGGTACATACTTAGTTTTATTCTTAGATTGGAATGTTAATATTTGGTGAACTGATCTTTTATTATTACTGCTTGTGTGATAAAGAGAGTGGAGAAGGAAGAGGAAGTGTGAAACAAGCCTGTTTGTTAGCACATACTGAGCGTCCACTCCGTGGCCAAGTGCTGTGCATGAAAGGGAGAACAAATCAGACATGATCTCTGACCAGTTAATTTTGTAGCCTCTTTGGTTTGCTGTCCTGAATTGTTAAACTTAATTGGTTAGCAGCAGTACCAAATGTAGAGCCATCTATCTGGAAAAGTACTGTCCTCTAGCGAGAGCAGAGATAGCAGTTCCTGGGGCAAGGGACAGGGAGTGGAGGCACATATGGGGTCAGTCCATTCTATTAAGTTATGTTAGAGATCCATAAATAGAATAAAGACTAATTTTAAGGCCTATTGTAAAAGCAGGTGTTAGGTGGTAACTGTTGAAAATCAGTGTAATACAGTAGCATAAAGGACCAAAACCACTCGCTCATCTCAGTAAATACAGTACAAAAATGAAAAAAAAAAAAAATCCAACAGTTTTTCATAATAAAAGTATTTAACCAACTAGGAATAAAAGGAACTTCCTCAATCCAATAATAGAGATCTGTGAGAAAAACCTACAGGTATCATTGTACTTAAAGGTGAAAAGAAGACAGTGTTTTTGCCCTAAGGTCAGGAACAAGAGAAGAATGTCCACTTCATTTCTGTTCAGCTTTGTACCAGAGGTTCTAACCAGGGCAGTTAGGCATTAAAATGAAATAAAAGTCATCTAACTCCGCAGGGGAAGAAGTAAAACTATCTCTTTTTAAAATGAAATAAAAGTCATCTAACTCAGCAGGGGAAGAAGTAAAACTCTTTTGCAGATGATATGATCTTACATAGAAAATCTTGAAGGAATCCATTGAAAACTGGTGGAACTAATATATGAATTCAGTAATGTTAAAGGGTACAAGATGAGTATACAAAAATGAATTGTATTTCTATACACTAATGACTGCTTCCCTAGTGGCTCAGATGATAACGCATCCACCTGCAATGAGAGATCTTGGTTCGATCACTGGGTTGGGAAGATTCCCTGGATGAGAGCATGGCAACCCACTCCAGAATTCTTGCCTGGAGAATCCTCATGGTTAGAGGAGCCTGGCGGGCTACAGTCCATGAGGTCATAAAGAGCTTGACATGACTGAGTGACTAGGCAAACACAGCGATGAACAATCAGAATGAAACAGAAAAACAGTTCATTTCCAGTAGCATCAAAAAGAGTAAAATTCTTAGGGATGAATTTAACAAAATGAGCACAAAATTTGTACTCTGAAAAAACCTACAAACCCTGTAGAAAGACATCCCGTGTTCACAAGTTGGAAGGCTTAATGTTGTGAAGAAGACAGTTCTCTCCAAAATGATCTACAGATTCAAAACAATCTTTGACAAAATCTCAGCTGTTTGTTTTTTTTCTTTTTGCAGAAATTGATGTGCTGATGCTAAAATTTATCTGGAAATGTAAGGGACTCAGAATAGCCAAAATTCTCTGAGCAGGAGAGGTTGGAAAAACTGTGCTTTTCTGATTTCAGAATATCTACAAAGCTACATTAATCCAGACTGGCATAAGGATAGACATACGGGTCAATGGAATAAAATTGAAGGTACAGAAATAAACCCTCACATTTATGGTGAAATGATTTTTGACAAAGATGGCCAGTACATTTCAGGAGGATAAGACTAGTCTCTTCAACAAACAGTACTAAGACATCTGGATATCCATATGCAAAATAATGAAATGAGATCCTTACCTCACACTGTAACATAAAATTTAAATCAGAGTGGATTATGGACTTAAATGGAAGAGCTAATACTATAAAATTCTTTGAAGAAAACCTAGGAGTAAATCTTTGTGACCTTGGGCAAACCATTCTTAAATGTGATACCAAAAGCACAAGGAACAAAGGGACAAATAAGATAAATTGGACTTAGAACCAAACAAAAGCTCTTTTCTTTAAAGGTCTGTGTCAAGAAAATGGAAGGACAACCTACAAATTGGGAGAATCTTCTTGCAAAGTATATGTCTAATATACCTGTTTCCATAATTTGGGATTCACAGATGACGCTAAAGGTCAAGAACTCTCCTGCCAGTGCAGGAGACGTAAAAGATGTGGGTTTGATCCCTGGGTTGGGAAGATCCCCTGGAGGAGGGCATGGCAACCCACTCCAGTATTCTTGCCTGGAGAATCCTGTGGACAGAGGAGCTTGGCAGGCTACAGTCCGTAGGGTCACACAGAGTTGCATGCATCCGTAATTTATGAAGTCTTATAGCTCAATAATAAAAAGACAGTAAGTGTTGGAGATGGAGAGAGATTGGAACCCCCATACACTGCTGATGGGGAAGTGAAATGGTGTAGCTGCTTTGGAATGTTTCTTATTATTAGTCTCTTGTTACATGAAGCTCTTTGTTCTCTACAGCTGGCTGTGGCTTTCCTAGTTTGGACTTTCTAAAGTCATCCACAGCAGAAACATTTCTGCTATCTTGGGCAGACATGTTTCAGGCAGAGCCTGTTTCTATTTTTTGCATGTGAGTTAGCAGATAGGGGTAGGTGAAGAGAACTGTTGGCTGCTTTAGTTAAGCATTTCAGTTTTGCTGGTTTATGAACCAAATATTTTAAGAGATAATTATGCTTCAGAAACAGAGTTTTGTTTTGTTATTTTTAAGCTGATCAGGTTCACAAGAAGCTGATTGATGGAGTACAACATGGGGGTAGCCTGTGTGGTAATGGTGAATCACTAGCACAATGTAAGTGAGATAATGCTGAAGGTTCATAGCTCCTTGTTTGGCACAGGTGTTATTGATAAAGTGCCAGGGAATCAATTTCTGATGGATATGTATTAGGAAGGCCAGTATTTGCCTAGGGTGTTTTCTGGTAGGCAGGTCCATCCAGAGACCAAACTTCAAGTTAGAAGGATCTTTGATTAACATACTCCAAATAGAGCAAGAGAAGCTGCTGCTACTGCAGCTGCTAAGTCACTTCAGTCGTGTCTGACTCTGTGCGACCCCATAGATGGCAGCCCATGAGGCTCCCCAGACAGTCCTAAATATTAAGTCCATCAAATCAGGGTAGCTGAATTGTCCTGCTTGAGTAAGTGATGAGTCCCGATTGTTCAGGATAATTCCAGTATAAAATACTTCCCCCTATTGTCAACACAAGTATCCTGGAAACCTTATATTGCCAAATACAAATAAATGTCACACCCCTGCCCCCAACCTGGCGGCTTCCTGGGTGGCTTAGTGGTAAAGGATCTGCTTGCCAATGCAAGAGATGAGGGTTGGATCAAGAAAATCCCCCTGAAGAAGGAAATGGCAGTCCACTCCAGTATTATTGCCTGGATAATCCCCTGGACAGAGGGCCTGGTGGGCTACAGGTCTAAAGAGTTGGACATGACTGGGCAATTGAGCACTCACATATGCACCCCCAACCTCCAGAGCAGGACAGAAATCTCTGTTGGTCTGTATGCTAACTTCTAGGTTTGAACTCTATAGTCCCCCGACTTTTAGGTAGATATTTTTTCTTTAAATTATTACTATGGGGACTTCCCTGGTGGTCCAGTGGTTAGGACTACACAGTGTCTCTGCTGAGGGCCCAGGTTCAATCCCTGTTGGGGAACTAAGATCCCATGAGCTGCATGGCTTGGCCTAAACATATGTATGTGGTATGGGTCATTAAAGCATAGCCTTTTCTTTCTCTGAACTACAAGAAGATGTAGATTCCCGTGTTTCAGTTTCCCATCCATATTCATTCATTACTAAAAACTTGTTTTTTTATAAACTCATGTCATAGTGTGTATCTTATGGAGTTTTACATCTTAAAATTAGGGACTTACCTTAAAGGGATTCTAGGTCTTATGCCAAGATTTTTGGATTTGTATTTGGAAGGCTGTTTCTTGGAAGGATTTCCATAGATGATTGTTTTTATCCATTGTTTTGACTGTTAGTTTACTTTTAGAGAGTGGTGCTTATTGATCCTGTCCTGAAATTCTCTAGGCTTAGATCTTGTTTGTGTCCTGTGACCTAAATTAAGCAGATTAAAGTAAATGTTCTTTTGTAACACTCCTTTCTTGAGTTAGTTGTGAGTCCTTGGAGTGAGAATTAGTGATGTAAGTTTCACGATACTAATATATTCTCATAACCTAAAACGAGAGACAACTGTGTGTGCTTAATTGCTGCAGGGAAAGCAGGTGGTGGTGCTAGAAGAGGTTGGTGTTCATCAGAATACCAGTACTTTGTTTGATTTTAGATTGGTTGTAATGTGGATACTGAAGTGAGAGATGAGATAAGAAATGCTGTGAATATGCTCTTTAAGGTACACAAGATTCTCGATTAAGTGGAATTTCCTGTGAGGTAGTAAGTTTGATATTAATGGAAATGAGAGAAGGGAAAAAAGTGGTTTGCCCAGCAAAGGCCTGTACAGACATTAAGTACGGCAGTGGAGTGGTTGAAAACAGATACAGATATTCAGAGAGCAAACTGTTAACCATGTACGTTAGTTCCCTGGCCCAACACAATTCCTACATCCTTTCATGGGTTCAGTTCAGTTCAGTTGCTCAGTCGTGTCCGACTCTCTGCGACCCCATGAATTGCAGCATACCAGGTCTCCCTGTCCATCACCAACTCCCCGGAGTTCACTCAAACTCACGTCCATCAAGTAGGTGATGCCATCCAGCCATCTCATCCTTTGTTGTCCCCTTCTCCTCCTGCCCCCAATCCCTCCCAGCATCAGAGTCTTTTCCAATGAGTCAGCTCTTCTCATGAGGTGGCCAAAGTACTGGAGTTTCAGCTTTAGCATCATTCCTTCCAAAGAGAACTTTAAAGGACTTAGTTCTGAGTTGGTTTTACATACTAGGAAGGCTATAGGTCTGTTTTACATTCTTGGTTTGTTTTCAGGTTATAGTATATTTGCCTTCCATTTTTATTTGCTTGATTAGTAGTAAATCTTTCTGTGGAAGAAAATAAGCAGTTAAATCTTTTCTGAGAAGGATCTTTTGGAATATAAACCTAGTATTTATGGATTGAAGAATAGTTGCATGGTTTATATGTAGCTTGACCGTTGAGGGCTGCGAAGGTTGAAGCTCCGGGGCGGCCTGTTGAGAGGCTATATTTGGCACTGCTTAGTATTAGGAACTCTCCCCAGTGAAACCTATCCACAGTGTTCCACACACGGGGCAAACAGTATTAAATACTCCCAGGATGTTCCTTCTGGTGAATTCAGCAGTCGTTTACCATGTGCCAAGCACAGTGCTGGCATAATCACTAGGGACACTTAAGAAGAAACTTAACAATCCAGCATGAGGAGGGGGAAGGAATAATTGAATTCTTTATCTTTGAGAGTCTTTAATGTAGAAAAGCTTCTTTGGCCCTTGCTGTCAATATTACTGTTTTTGCTTGGAGGTAAAAAGTAGAATCTGCATTTAAAAAAAAAATTTATTTGGCAGTGCTGGGTCTTAGTTGCGGCATATGAGATGTAGTCTCTGACTAGGGATCAAACCCAGGTCCCGTGCATTGTGAGCATGGAATCTTAGCCACTGGACCACTAGGGAAGTCTCAGAATCTGTGTTTTGAATGATACAGAAGCCATGTAATTATATACCTTAAGACTTTTGCTTTAAGTAAAGTGTATCTGTTCTTCCAAAGAAAAGTGGTTTGGCGGTGAATGCTTGTGATTCAAAAAGAGTGATGGGTCTGGAAACGGTCCTCTCAGGTGGCTCTGCAAAACACTTTAAAAGATAAACCCTTGCTCCAAGTGACAGGATTGTATCTGAAATGATTTCAGAAGGCTGTTTGAATTATGCACCTGGGTTTTACATTGAAAACAGGGGGGCATAGAACAACAGTAGTGTCAGTACAAGATGGAGGAGGAGGACATTTTGCAGCTGAGGAGGTTTTATGAGAAAGAACTTGAGGGCCTTAGTGACTCATCTCACTCTGAATCAGCATGTGATGTGGCTGCCAGAATGAGCAGTCTTAGGATGCATTAACAGTGTCTAAATAGTTTTCAGTATCCCAGTGAAGGACGACAAACCGGAATTGATTCCGTGGCAAATAGGGGGATGATGTGGATAGGAAACCTCGTCATCTGAAGGATCTTGGAAAGTTCAAGGATATTTGGATCATACCAGCCCTTAGGAGTTTAGGAACTGTGTCCCATGTTTCTGCCTGCTAGCGTGCTGATCACTACTTGTTCAATAGTTGGATTCTTTTATATTGCTGGTGTGGGAACATGGCTGTCTTACCCTAAATGAAACAACATGTTAAAGAAGAGTAGGCATTGCTGAAGAAACAAAATCTCCTTTGGAAGAAGTTTTAATTTGAACAGAAACTAAATGCTAAATGCTTGTAACATGTAAAAGGTGCTAAGCTGTTTTCCAAGGTGGTATTTGTCTGTCTCCCTTATGATTATACAGTGGAAGTGAGAAATAGATTTAAGGGCCTAGATCTGATAGATAGAGTGCCTCATGAACTATGGAATGAGGTTCGTGACATTGTACAGGAGACAGGGATCAAGACCATCCCCATGGAAAAGAAATGCAAAAAAGCAAAATGGCTGTCTAGGGAGGCCTTACAAATAGCTGTGAAAAGAAGAGAAGCGAAAAGCAAAGGAGAAAAGGAAAGATATAAACATCTGAATGCAGAGTTCCAAAGAATAGCAAGAAGAGATAAGAAAGCCTTCCTCAGCGATCAGTGCAAAGAAATAGAGGAAAACAACAGAATGGGAAAGACTGGGGATTTCTTCAAGAAAATCAGAGATACCAAAGGAGCATTTCATGCAAAGATGTGCTCGATAAAGGACAGAAATGGTATGGACCTAACAGAAGCAGAAGATATTAAGAAGAGGTGGCAACAACACACAGAAGAACTGTACAAAAAAGATCTTCACGACCCAGATAATCACGATGGTGTGATCACTCACCTAGAGCCAGACATCCTGGAATGTGAAGTCAAGTGGGCCTTAGAAAGCATCACTATGAACAAAGCTAGTGGAGGTGATAGGATTCCAGTTGAGCTATTCCAAATCCTGAAAGATGATGCTGTGAAAGTGCTGCACTCAATATGCCAGCAAATTTGGAAAACTCAGCAGTGGCCACAGGACTGGAAAAGGTCAGTTTTCATTCCAATCCCAAAGAAAGGCAATGCCAAAGAATGCTCAAACTACCGCACAATTGCACTCATCTCACACGCTAGTAAAGTAATGCTCAACATTCTCCAAGCCAGGCTTCAGCAATATGTGAACCGTGAACTTCCTGATGTTCAAGCTGGTTTTAGAAAAGGCAGAGGAACCAGAGATCAAAATGCCAACATCTGCTGGATCATGGAAAAAGCAAGAGAGTTCCAGAAAAACATCTATTTCTACTTTATTGACTATGCCAAAGCCTTTGACTGTGTGGATCACAATAAACTGTGGAAAATTCTTCAAGAGATGGGAATACCAGACCACCTGACCTGCCTCTTGAGAAATCTGTATGCAGGTCAGGAAGCAACAGTTAGAACTAGACATGGAACAACAGACTGGTTCCAAATAGGAAAAGGAGTACATCAAGGCTGTATATTGTCACCCTGCTTATTTAACTTCTATGCAGAGTACATCATGAGAAACGCTGGACTGGAAGAAACAAGCTGGAATCAAGATTGCCGGGAGAAATATCAATCACCTCAGATATGCAGATGACACCACCCTTATGGCAGAAAGTGAAGAGGAACTCAAAAGCCTCTTGATGAAAGTGAAAGTGGAGAGTGAAAAAGTTGGCTTAAAGCTCAACATTCAGAAAACCGAGATCATGGCATCCAGTCCCATTTCTTCATGGGAACTAGATGGGGAAACAGTGGAAACAGTGTCAAACTTTATTTTTCTGGGCTCCAGAATCACTGCAGATGGTGACTGCAGCCATGAAATTAAAAGACGCTTATTCCTTGGAAGGAAAGTTATGACCAACCTAGATAGCATATTGAAAAGCAGAGACATTACTTTGCCAACAAAGGTTCGTCTAGTCAAGGCTATGGTTTTTCCTGTGGTCATGTATGGATGTGAGAGTTGGACTGTGAAGAAGGCTGAGCGCTGAAGAATTGATGCTTTTGAACTGTGGTGTTGGAGAAGACTCTTGAGAGTCCCTTGGACTGTAAGGAGATCCAACCAGTCCATTGTGAAGGGGATCAGCCCTGGGATTTCTTTGGAAGGAATGATGCTAAAGCTGAAACTGCAGTACTTTGGCCACCTCATGCGAAGAGTTGACTCATTGGAAAAGACTCTGATGCTGGGAGGGACTGGGGGCAGGAGGAGAAGGGGACGACAGAGGATGAGATGGCTGGATGGCATCATTGACTTGATGGACGTGAGTCTCAGTGAACTCCGGGAGTTGGTGATGGACAGGGAGGCCTGGCGTGCTGTGATTCGTGGGGTCGCAAAGAGTCGGACATGACTGAGCGACTGATCTGATCTGATTTGTCTGTCTCACTCTCCATAATATTTTTAGAGCATAGACATGGAAGAAATGTTAGAAATGGGAAAACCTATGTGTAATGGCAGTGACATTTAAAAAGTCTTCAAAATTAAAACTGAGAGTTGTTTTGAATGAATTTTAGTAATTTGATCAGATAGCTTTAGATATGGTTGTCCCTGCCTTACACTAAAATATTTGTGTTTTATATCTGTTTATGTATATCAAGAAAAAAGACTTCTCAATCTTATGGAGCTTTCCCTTTTTTATGTGACTTGCTCTTTCATAGTCTTCAGGTGACACTTAACTGCTATCTCTGGACCGTCCTACCTAAATAAGTCATTCTGTGCGTGTGTGCTCAGTTAACGTTAGACTCTTTGCGACCCCATAGACTAGCTCGCCAAGCTCCTCTGTCCGTGAAATTTTCCAGGCAAGAATACTGGGGTAGGTTGCCATATCCTACTCTAGGGGGTCTTCCTAACCCAGGGCTTGAACCCGAGTCTCTTGGTACCATACTTTATAAATTTGCCCATATTTATGCTTTTTTTTTTTTTTTTGCCATCTTCCTAGTACTTGCCAGAATTACGTTTTTGCTTGCTCACTTGTTTATTGTCTATCTGCAACTCTAGATTATAAATTCCACGGAGGCAAAGACCAAGTCTTCTTTAATTTATCATTGTCCACTTTCAAGAGTTCTCGTGAATGAGTTAAGGTATTCATTTGATCTATTTCCAGCTCTAGTTTTGTATCATCCAGAGTTATTCCTCTTAACTCTCAGGGGTAGTGGTGTTTTAATTTCAGCTCACATTAAAGGAGTTCTCGAAGTGAAGGTGCTGTCACAGTAAGTGACTCTTGAATATACTTGTCAACTCTAGTAAGTTTAATATATATAAAACTGTTAAATTTGGCTCTGTTTGTATTTAAGTGACAGCTTTCTCTTCCTGTTAATGAAAATGTCTTAATTTTCCAATGTCTGGGAGTGGAAATGAATATTTCCTGTTTTACTAACTTGTTCCCCCATCTTCTTTTTTCCTTCTTTCTTTTTTAAATTTTTTTGGCAATGTAGCACAGCTTGCAGGATCTTAGTTCCTTGACCAGTGATTGAACCTGCACTCTTAGCAGTGAAAATACAGAGTCCTAACCACTGTATCACCAGCGAATTCCCTCCCTTTTCTTTTAAAGTCTGATATTGTCCACCTGTTGTGTAAAAGTGAGCTAAAAGGATTTTTATTTCTAGCCTAGGCTAAAATTGGAAATTGGACAGAGAAGTTACTAGGCAAAGATATCCCTAGACTTGTAACAGAAAAAAAGCCATTGAACAGGAATGAACCCAAGGAATCCCCAAATATACTGAAGGCCAACCAAAAAAACAATGTGTTTTCAGTATTCAGTTTCTGTAAGTTTCTTGTTTACACCTTCACCCTATATCCCCAAATAACTTATTCTTCCACCCTGGCTTTGTACAGTGACACTGCTGGCGAAAATTGGCTCCAAACTGAACATCTTTGACCTTGATAGAACATGTAACAGTTTGATCCTTTTGGCAGGATCTAGATGTAGGCCTTTGGTATCCTCATTTAGCCATCTCTTACTCATCACCCTTTGTCTTTGGCTTCCTAGCCGTTTCTCAGTCCTCTTCTAAATTATGTCTCTTGAGATTATTATGGTTATAATCCCTATGAACTGGAGCTGTAAAAGCTTCCTGGACTTCTTTGCCTTTCCAAAAGTTATTAAAATTCAAATCTAAAACTTGAATATAGTAATGATAAACAAATACTGCCTTTCAGTTTGTCTCTGTGTTGCTCTCTTACCAGATCCTGAACTCCGTAGGAGTTGAGACTTAGAATCATTTATTCATCCCACAAGTCTCTGGCAAGACCATATAATATAATGGTAGTTAAAGAACACTGGTTTGGAGCCAGCTCACTTGGGTTCAAATCCCAGCTTAGCCACTTAAAGCTGTGTGCTTTGGGCAAGTTAGTTACCTTCTTTTATGTGCACAGTATCCTCATCTGTAAAAACGGATGTAATGATACTCTGCTTGAGGATAAGTTAATAAACATACTGTTTAAGTGTCTGTTGTTCTGGGCATTGAGCATCCATTAGTAAATAAGAGATTTATGCCGGTGGGAGCTTGCATTCTACTTGGGTACAGGTGGAAAAGCAAAGTAAACAAGTGCAAAGTAAATAACTTTCAAGTCCTAGATTGAATGCTCTGAAGAAGAAAACAAGGCATTGGACTATACCTTAGAAAATGGCTTTTGATTGGGTGGCCAGGGCAAGCCTCTGGATAGATAGCTTTTGAGCTGGGATCTGAATAACAAGAAAATCTGAGAGGGAAGGGTGAAATGTTCATCAGTTATTATTTTCCCTTCACATAAAAGAATCTTTTGTTAAGCAGTGAGGTGTGACAGAATTAGGCCCTGTAGTTCTTACCTGGTTTGCCTATTAACTAGCTTTATGATCTTTGAAAAAAAGAAGAGACAATTTTGTGGGGTTTTTTTTCATGGGAAAGTGACCCCGAAAGAAGGTTGGCTTTTGAAGGTAGTAACAGGCTAAAAGAAAGTTAATGGTTTTTCTCCTTATAAATTACTTTATTCCTGTGTTTATGGATTAATGTCCTGTATTTTACATGATGTACTACATCCTGTTGTGGCATTACAGTATTTGAGAATAGTCTCTTACATTTTAAACCTTTTCCTTTGAAGTAAATATTAAGGATATGCTTCATGGCTTCAAGTCCAGGAAGTAGGGAAATAAATGGTCAGAAATGCCACCTACTCTCTAATCAAGATGCCATTGCATAGAGTTTCTCCTGTGAGGACTGGGAAAACCCTGTCTTAGGTCATCTCATTACTTGTATTAACAGTTAACTGAGTTGGCAAAACTTGTCTGCTTGTTGAGAAAAGACTACATGTCCCAGATTATCGATAGCTTGCTTCATTTTTGTCTGTTTTGTGGTGTTCTCTAGTGAGAATTACAAGTCAGGTTTTCCATTGGCTGCTATGGGATGGTGTTTGGAATTGTACTGCTTAGAAATCCTCCTTGGTAAAAGGGCAAGGAGTGGTTTTTTTTGTTTTGTTTTTAATTTATTTTTGTAATTGAAGGATAATTGCTTTACAGAATTTTGTGGTTTTCTGTAAATACATCAATAAGAATTAGCCATTGATACACCCATGTCCCCTCCCTCCTGAACCTCCTTTCCATCTCCCTCCCCCTCCCACCCTTCTAGATTATCACTGAGTCCCTGTTTGAGTTCCATGAGTCATATAGCAGATTCCCATTGGCTATCTATTTTACATATGGTATTATAAATTTCCATGTTACTCTCTCTATACATCTCACCCTCTCCCACCTCTCTAAAGCAGTCATGTCATCTTTTTTTTTTGTTTCTAAGTGTTCACAGAAGTTCAGGTTTACAAAGAGGCTCACTCATTTGTTTGATTCTTAGGTATAATTGAAAAGTGACCCTTTCTTCAGAGATGTCAAAAACAAACAAATCTAAGTCTGGATCTCGCTCTTCTCGGTCAAGATCTGCATCAAGATCTCGTTCTCGTTCGTTTTCGAAGTCTCGATCCCGAAGTCGCTCTGTCTCTCGTTCAAGGAAGCGCAGGCTGAGGTAAGGGGGGTATGACTGTATAATGAGATCATCATTGGTTTGTCAGTGTGGGTCTCTGAAGATCTTTTGTTAGACTCTTTCTGTGAGTGTCAAGTGGAGGTAGGGCATTCGCTTGAGGTGGAGTGTTGGGCTGTAAGATATTCCAGGTCTCTTCAAACACTACAACTCTAAATCAACTTTGATTGCAATGCTGTTTGCCTAATTCCTTTTCTTTCCTGCCAGCAGATACTGTTTTTCATCCACTTTGAAAGAAAGAATATTTTTTTTTAGCTACTTGCTTCAAATCTCTGTACCAGATTGTTCACTGAAAAAATTCACTGAAGTATTTTTGGAGGCTTGGGCCAAAGTTTAGTTGCATCCTTAGCAAAGAAAAGATAGCTAAGAAGAGTAATGGTACAATCAACATTGCAAGAAAAAGAAACCTTAACCCACTAAAATAAACCTTAAAGAAACTAGTCAGTAGTCACTTATATACCCCTGATATGCCACTTACTAACAAGCTGCATCTATTTAGTAAAACACATCTTAAAACTACCTAAAAGTCACTATTGTAGGCATCATTTTGCCTGACTAAATGTGCAAGTACTTCTTTTGAATTTATCACCAATATTCTTTAATTAGTTTCTACACCTTTAGTTGTATTATTTCCTTATTTCAGCTGTGTCTTGGAATAGGGTGCCCAACTTCCAGCGTCTTTTTTTTTTTTTTTCTGTGTTATGAGTTCTATTTTTCATTCTTTAAAACTTAATTTTATTTTGTGAGTGGGTAAGAACCTTTTAATAAATGTAAGTTTCTCTATGGACTTCCCTGGTGGCTCAGACAATAAAGCGCCTATCTACAATGCGGGTTCAATCCCTGGATTGGGAAGATCCCCTGGAGAAGGAGATGGCAATCCACTCCAGTACTATTGCCTGGAAAATCCCATGGACAGAGGAGCCTGGTAGGCTATAGTCCACAGGGTTGCAAAGAGTCAGAGACGACTGAGTGACTTCACTTTCACTTTCAAGTTTCTATATGTGTGTTAGAGAAATATTGATCATTTAAATATTTAAACACCGAAATCATTCTTTTTGTCAGAGTTGCAATAGGCAAGGATGTGATTCTCAGTTTTGCCACTTGGAGCCCCTGCTGATTACTTTAGATGAGTGTCCTAGAGCCCTTCTCCAGATTGGTAGGATTCTCCCCTACCCTCACCTTCCCAACAAGAATAAGTTAATTCTTAAATGGAATCTGTGAGAAGCCTGTTTGAAAATTAATTCCAGAGTAGAGATTGAACAAAAAGTAGGTGTGCAAAAATGGTGATGACTTCCATATAGTGTAGAGTAGGAAGTTTTAAACTCCGGGTCTCTCCTTCAAAAAAAACCCTCCATTAAAAAAATAATAACAACATTATGTCTTGAGGGTAACCAGTCTTAGCTTTGTTTTTCTCTCCCATATTTCTTGGGCACATACTTTTATATCAGGCTTTGTTCAAGCTTTGTGCTAGATAGAGTGTCTGTTGCCTAATTGTGTCAGAGTCTCTAAAAGTAAAGTTCCATCCCATTTTCTCATACTGTTCCCCTACCCCCCAAGAAAGAGGGAAAATCCACTGAATATATTTACCTCAGGAAGTTGCTAACAAGGCCATAGGACTAAGCAGAGACTGCTAGTGAACTCCACCTTACACCCATATTCTTTTGATCTGGACTGTTTAAACCTCAGTTTTAGCTCATTTGGTTCTACAGGTAATTTTAAAAGTTAATTTAATAAATGGAAACTAAGTGGTTCAAAAAAGAGAGTCTGTACAACTGAAACGGAGAGAATTGAACTGACATAAACCAAAATGAAAAATGCTAACCAACTCTGCAATATTTGTGATAACTGGTATTCTGGACAGATCGCTTCTCCTAATTGTACATATCATTTGGCATGGTCATCAACTTGGTAAATGAGGGAAAGATATCTTAGGCAGGCAGTATGTTTTGGGGTAGGTCTGGAGCCACTCTATGTGCTGTTTTAATGCCTGGAAGATTACTTTGGAGGAATATTGTCACTACAAAAATGTTTTTATATTTAATTCTAGTCTGACTTCTCTGTTTTTTAGAAACAGATAAATTTGCCACTAGATGTTCAGCTTTTATTTCTGGCTTATCTGTTTCATGTTTTTCTTTTGTTTCCCCTCTCCTATAAGGAAAATATACTATCCAGAGAGTTTGAGAAACCATGTCTTTAATTTAACTTAACTGCTGAGTTCTACAGAACTGGAGAAAAATTGGTTGTTTCCTTATATTTCACAGACTGTATCCTTTTAAGTGACTTCTAAATAACTTCATTTGCAATCTGCAGAGACTCATGTTCCTGCATCTGTGCAGTGACTGCGGGTTTTGGATGCAGTGTGCCGCAGGGCCCTCACTAATAATTGGTGACAGAAGCAGCAGTAGCCTGTGAGGATGGGAACATGAATTAAACCCTCCCTAGTGCTGGTGGTGCATCACCTACCTCAAGTATAGCCATTAAATCGGGTCATATTCAGTTTCATAGCCGCATCTGCTTCTCCCTTCTTCTTTCTTGTATTGTTACTGTTTTCGAATGAAAAGTGTGAAAGGTAAGTTTTTTTTTTTTTTTAAATCGTACTTAAATAGCAACCATTCACAGCTGGCAGTTCGCTGCATCTTTACCAGGTCTTGTTCTTGGGGTGGATAAAGAACCTGGACACAATGGGTAGTGGAAAAACAATCCTATTTTATCTTCTAGTTTCTTTCTAAGGATAACATTTAGTTGTTATAACCTGTCACATTGCTAAGTGGAGTTAGTTATAAAACTTATACAAGCAAACAGATAAAAATGTATGGTTCCAATTAGGTCTGATATGAGAAGGCCTGCTTATGAACTGAAGGGTTTTTATTCTGTATATAAAGGAAAGGTTTTTTTTGGAGTTTTCTAGTAATTTTACGTATTTCTAGGTAACTGTTAATACTTAGGAGTAGTGACCAATTAATGCTCTATATTATAGTTGACACAATAAGTGGTGTTGAAGAAGCTCAGTAGATTCCTATACCAGCAAGTACAGCTTTTGGCTTTTTGATGGAAACAGACTTCCTTGTCATCGATAAGTCTGGCATTTATAAATATGTAATATCATCCCACCCCAGTTCCTGGAGGTACTGCAATATCAGGTTGATGCTGGAGTGGACAGAGCCTGCTCCAAATATCCACTTAATAGTGAACATGTAATTTTTACAGAGTTAGATGACTGTTGAATCCTTGTAGTTCTGGAAATGGGCCTTTGCTAAATCAGAATTCTGTATTGTTAAATGAGGAAGAACACTGGCCTGACGGATGTGCAGGTGTGGGGCTGTTTGTAGTCTCTTTGCTGCTATGTTGTGTGCTTGGGTGTGTTATGGTCAGATGGTGCCCTCTTGTGGCACCTATGGAAGACCTTGTAGTTCAGCCACAGAAACTTGACCTAGAGAATGAGACCATTTCCAGATTCCCAGTTTAAAAAAACAACAATATTTGCTTGGTTTGTTGATCTGATTTCAGTTGAAGTTTTTTTAAGCTTTGAACAGATGCGTGCTCTCAGTCCCTATTTAAGTGTTCTTTGGTTTAGACATGTTGCAACTGTATTTCACAAACCCAAATCTTGGTGGAAGCCAAGAAATTAGCCCTGCACAGTCAGAGGTGGGTGGGATAGGGAATAAACTGAATGAGGCCAGGGGACCTGAAGACTTCCTCTCTGGGTACCACAGCTTGCAGTTTGTCCTCTCCTCCGGTGATGCGGGGACCTATCTGTAAAATCCTTTGTGCCTGTGAAACTAATTAGTATACTATATTAAAATGTTTGTTTAGTACATTGAGAGCATTTTTATATTCCCTCAGTCATTGTAGAAATATATCTCCATGTAGAATGTGCTACAGTGGTATTAATGAGTCATCGCAGTGTCTGGTTTGTTAAAGTGATTTTTTTATTTTTGTACTTAATGTGGCCATAAGAGTAGGATTAGCTCTTTAAGTTTGTACCTTTTGTTTGAAAATAAATGATACATAAGAGTAGGGCTTTACCTCTTTGTTGGCAGGTTTTTCTTGAATAAAAATGCTTGTGTCAAAAATTCAAACTTTTCTTCCCTCCCCTGCCCCTCTTTCAGTTCTAGGTCTCGTTCCAGATCATATTCTCCAGCTCATAACAGAGAGAGAAATCACCCAAGAGTATATCAGAATCGAGATTTCCGAGGTCACAACAGAGGCTATAGAAGGCCCTATTATTTCCGTGGGCGCAACAGAGGCTTTTATCCATGGGGCCAGTATAACCGAGGAGGCTATGGAAACTACCGCTCAAATTGGCAGAATTACCGGCAAGCATACAGTCCTCGTCGGGGCCGTTCCCGATCCCGGTCCCCAAAGAGAAGGTCCCCTTCACCAAGGTCCAGGAGCCACTCCAGAAACTCCGATAAGTCTTCCTCTGATAGGTCAAGGCGTTCCTCGTCCTCTCGTTCTTCCTCCAACCACAGCCGAGTTGAATCTTCTAAGCGCAAGTCTGCGAAGGAGAAAAAGTCCTCTTCCAAGGATAGCCGGCCGTCCCAGGCTGCTGGTGATAACCAGGGAGATGAGGCCAAGGAGCAGCCATTCTCTGGAGGCACCTCTCAAGACCCAAAAGCATCTGAGAGCTCAAAGCCGTGGCCAGATGCCACCACATACAGTGCTGGTTCTGCATCACGGGCCTCAGGAGTGTCTGAGCTGAGTCCCCGGGAGCGAAGCCCAGCTCTCAAAAGCCCCCTCCAGTCTGTGGTGGTGAGGCGGCGGTCACCTCGTCCTAGCCCTGTGCCAAAACCTAGCCCTCCACTTTCCAGCACATCCCAGATGGGCTCAACTCTGCAGAGTGGTGCTGGGTACCAGGGTGGGACTCACCAAGGTCAGTTTGACCATGGCTCAGGGTCCTTAAGCCCATCCAAAAAGAGTCCCGTGGGTAAGAGTCCACCGGCCACTGGCTCAACATATGGCTCATCTCAGAAGGAGGAGGCTGCTGCTCCAGGAGGAGCAGCCTATACAAAGAGGCAAGTACCTCATTTTCCCCTTTCTGTTTTTATCTCACCAGCTGGCAATTTAGTTGTAATGTGGTCCTTAGAGCTCTGATTAATAGTAATAAGGTAATTCCTGTTTCCTAAAGTTTCATTTCGCCAGTTTGAAAGCATCATCCAAGGAAACCTTTAGCTTAACTCTGGTTTTCCTACCTTCCTGAATTTGTATTACAGCACAAATTCTAGATTACTCTGCAATGATGTTTTCACATTTAAAGTTTGCCTTGGATTCTACCAGTGTAAGCCAGAGAACAATAGAGATTTGTGGGTCAGCTATCAAAAAAATGTGGTCTTTACCAAAATGAATGGCTATTGGAGCTGTTAGACCCTCTAAGATCCACCATCTCCTATGATCGATCTGCATCAGCCCATCATGGTGAAGAGCTGCACCCTCACACCCTCCAGTTGAGGAGACTGGGCAGAATGGGAAAGTCCAAGGCTTAGTCCAGGAAGACCTTGTTATAAAATCGCAAGGTGGGTGTATGTTCCAGTAGAAGCCAAGCAGGCTGCATGTTAGGAGAGGACATAATAGTGCTTCTGTCTTTTTACCCTGAGGGACACGGTGAGTTGGAGCACAAGTCTTTGTTTTGTGTGGTTGTATGCATTGGGATGGCAGAGACGCAACAGGGAAGTTGCGTTGGGACCACGTTGTCAAGAGGGACCTATGGAGCAGGTGCCCCTCCTGCCCCCCACTCCCCCTTTTTCTCTTATTAGCATTTTCTTTGATGCCCTGCTGTCCTTTGGTTCCTTTTTTGGTTCTTTTTTTTTTTTTGCCATATTAATGCAACTGTTAATTTGATTAGACTTTTTCCATTAATGGTACAGATGTGATGTTCAGAACCTGTACTTCCCAGCCTTCAGTAAGTCTGCTTTAAAATACAGGTTTTGTTCCTTGCCAGGACTGTGAATCTTATTAGAACACTTGGGCATGAACTCTGCTTTTCCATAAGAATTGAGTGGGATGAATTTTGCCCCCTCCCCCAATTAACATGTATTTTGTTTGTGTTCACAGTATATTTCATACTTAGGTCTTCTAGGTGACTTGAAGCAAATTTGAAGTCTCTTTTGAGACTTGTATTTCCAAATGTGAGTTGTATAAAAGCAAAACAGTCCAAGGTTGAACATTCTATGTTAACTTTGCTGAAAGCAGATTTTAAGTGACTTGAGTGAAGGTTGGATAAGACCTTAATTTTTTTTTTCCTAGACCGCTTACAGGTAAGTAGGTTTTTGT
The DNA here is from genome assembly GCF_055505025.1 of Bos grunniens. Classification (NCBI taxonomy): domain Eukaryota; kingdom Metazoa; phylum Chordata; class Mammalia; order Artiodactyla; family Bovidae; genus Bos; species Bos grunniens. The sequence goes on from NC_141167.1 coordinate 11,831,392, forward strand.
TTTTTAGTACCCTAAAAAATGCCTTTGCTATTTTCTTTTTGCTTGTTTTTGTAATATACAACTCCACAGAACATTTATTTATCTTTTAAATGCAAAAATCATAAATCTGTGAAGAGCAGTTTTTCAGAAATTAACAAAAAGGTAATCAAGACACCTTTGGCAACGCTGGAATCCACAAGTCATGCTTGTTAGAGAGTCAAAAACCTAAGACCATATGGTGCTGTTTTATTTTGGATCAGGTTGTTTAAGTCTCTTGTGTGTCTCCCTTGTGTTTTCATAACTAGGTATCTAGATGAACAGAAGACAGAGAATGGAAAAGATAAGGAACAGAAACAAACAAATACTGATAAAGAGAAAATGAAAGAGAAGGGGAGCTTCTCTGACGCGGGATTGGGTGATACAAAAATGAAATCTGATTCATTTGCTCCCAAAACTGATACTGAGAAGCCTTTTCGGGGTAGCCAGTCTCCCAAAAGGTATAAGCTCCGAGATGACTTTGAGAAGAAGATGGCTGACTTCCACAAGGAGGAGATGGATGATCAAGATAAAGACAAGGCTAAAGGAAGGAAGGAATCTGAGTTTGACGATGAACCCAAATTCATGTCGAAAGTCATAGCAGGTGCAAGCAAAAACCAGGAGGAGGAGAAGTCAGGCAAATGGGAGGGCCTGGTGTACGCACCTCCAGGAAAGGAAAAGCAAAGAAAAACGGAGGAGTTGGAGGAGGAATCCTTTTCAGAGAGATCCAAAAAGGAGGAGCGAGGAGGATCCAAGAGAAGTGAAAGTGGGCACAGGGGATTTGTGCCTGAAAAGAATTTCCGAGTGACTGCTTACAAAGCAGTCCAGGAGAAGAGCTCTTCACCTCCCCCAAGAAAGACCTCTGAGAGCCGAGAGAAGCTAGGAGCCAAAGGAGACTTTTCCACAGGGAAGTCTTCCTTTTCCATTACTCGAGAGGCCCAAGTCAATGTCCGGATGGACTCTTTTGATGAGGACCTTGCAAGGTGAGGTGTAGTCCATCTTGACCCTCAGGGCTTTAGCCTAACCTCTCTCCATAAGGTCATTCTAGAACAAGGACACACCCCTCCTGTATTTCTCCCACTGTCTCATTTTTACTGTGAATACTCTTGTGTCTCCCTGTTTTCGTTGGAGAAGTGTGTATCACAGAGTAATTACGTGTTCGGGGCAGTATCGTGAAGCGTCTTTTTAGTCTGTAGTGACTGTCTGCCTTGGTACTGGCTCCCCTCTGCTTCTCTCTTGCACTGTATTCGTCACATCATACGCCCTCCCCCCATTCCACTCCTGTCCCATTGTCTTTCTAATGTGCTTAGGGTGTCTTTGCCTGTGGAGCCATGCAGGATCCATGTTTTCATTCTTAGCTAAGTCACAATATGTATTATATCAGGCCTTCATCAAATAATGTAATGGTTTGAAAGTTGGGGCTGGGGTGTGGGGTTTGAGAACTTCAGGAAAGAGTTGTGAGGCCCAGGCTGCTTTTCACCTGGTGTGAGAGTTGCACACCCAGTTGGAAGTCTGCAGAGCAGCCTAGCCACATCCCACTCTTGCTGCGTTGTGCCACATAAGCTGAGTGGCCCTGACTGGCCAAGATAGTTGGTCTTCTGAGGTGCCTCACTACTTGTCATGTGTTAAGATCAGCAGAGACCACCCCCCCACCTCCAGAGCAGAGCAGAATCACTGAGGTTTAATCCTTCATCCTGCCCATTTGTTTCTATTAAACTCCAAGGGGAGAAAGGCCTTTTTCCACAGTTACGTGCCTTGAGGTTCTTTGTACTTTGCTAGGAATTTAAAAAGGAACTTTGCAGATAAATTCACCTCTTACAAAAGTATGCTTGCATTTTTAGGACTTAAATTGTCCTGACTTTCTGTGTGTCTTGTTACATTGGGTCACCCTGTGTGTATTTTTCAGACCCAGTGGCTTATTGGCTCAGGAACGAAAGCTTTGTCGGGATCTAGTTCATAGCAACAAAAAGGAGCAGGAATTTCGATCCATTTTCCAGCACATACAGTCAGCTCAGTCTCAGCGGAGCCCCTCAGAGCTGTTTGCCCAGCATATAGTGACCATCGTTCACCATGTTAAAGGTGAGTCCTGACCCCAGCCCACTCAGGTTCCCTTTCTACATACTTAGCTTTCTAACAAGCAGAAGGATGAGACGGGGCATGAGGGAGTCTGTCAGGGACCTTTATCTCATCAATAGGGCCTTTGAACCTAGGGGCTGGTTTGAAGGAAATGTCTCCTGGGGTAAGTTTCCATTTTCTGATCAGAGAGCTGAACATTGTGAAAATACTAGTGATAACCTGGGATCCTGAGGCTAGGTGAAATCCTTCATGTGAAGATTTAAATTGCTTGAAAAGAGGGGTATGGAAAGTGGCTTTCCCAGCCCATCTGATTTGTCCTGTCTTAATACGCATATACCTCTAGCAGCATCTTATAGATCTTGTCCCACATTATTCTGCCATCTTCTGGGCAAATGGAGGTGGACAGACTGAGGAATGTGACCTAGAAGCTGGGTTTGGGCCAGTTACAATTTCATCTGAAATTGGAACTTAGGGGGAATTGGTGCTCTTGATGCATAGAATAGTATCTTTGTATCCATGTCCTACCATGGCAATCCAGTGCTCAATATTGGATTGTTTCTGAACCAGCTAATTTTCCTTACTTTTCACAGTATGTTTGTTATATGGATTTGAACACTTCATTCACGTATCTGTGGCTGCAGTTTCATCCATGCAGAGGGGTTTGAATGTTGGGTGTGCCTTTAACAGCCTGACATATTTTTCTTTGACTCCCCACAGAGCATCACTTTGGGTCCTCTGGAATGACACTGCATGAACGCTTTACTAAATATCTAAAGAGAGGAAGTGAACAGGAGGCAGCTAAAAACAAGAAAAGCCCAGAGATTCACAGGTGAGGACCCTGGCTTATACTGGAGGTGATCATAAAAGACTGCTCAAGGAGAATCACTCAGTTGTGTCTGACTCTTTGTGACCTCATGGACTCTACAGTCCTTGGAATTCTCCAGGCCAGAATACTGGAATGGGTAGCTTTTCCCTTCTCCAGGGGATCTTCCCAACCCAGGGATTGAACCAGGGTCTCCTGCATTGCAGGTGGATTCCTTACCAACTGAGCTATCAGGGAAGCCCAAAAGACTGCCCACCAGAGAATAAACTTGTCTTGTTTTTGCCATTTGTCAGGTGTAATAGCAGAATTTAAGGTAACAGTCTCCATAGTCTAGGATAGTAGTGATTCGTAATGGAAAAGGTGTGCTTTGATTACCGTGTTTCTCCCTTTGGGCCTGAGGAAAACAGCCCTTTTTGATATAAAAAGAACCCTTGTGTTCTTGAGAGTTGCAGGAGGAGTTTGCAAATGATAACCCAAGGTCACGGTGAGCTTTCTTTACATAAAGTAAATGTTTCTTTAAGCATCCCATGTATTTCATATATTGGTTCTTCCTTTGGGAGAATCTGCAGCAAGTGGGGGATGAAGATAGAAGAACTTACAGAATTATGTCAAAGGGTTTAAAAAGCCCAGAGGTTTAAACATTGGTTGTGGGAATTTATTCAGCAAATAGGGACTTTGTCTAGAAATGTAGTTGGTCTTAAACTTTGATTGAACCTTTGCAGTAGGTAAGAGGACCATGTTTGTAATAGTCTTGGATTTAGGGTCTTTGGGGATGTGTGTCACGCCAGGCACTTGTTTCTCAGTTAGACTTTACCATATTGGTGAATAATGGACCATTATATTTCAGTTCCCAAGGTGAAAACTGCTTTTTGAAGTTAGCAGGGCATAGATAGTCTCGATGTGAATGATGATAAGTAAGGCTATAGGTGAGTCTGTTTTCTTGACCATAACAGTGCTGGGTGGAATATGAAGTTCCTTCTGTTTGAGTTTGGAAAGTTGGGAGAGAGCAAGTGTGTGTGTCTGTACATGTACGTGTGTGCCTGTGCATACATATCTATGGGAGAGTGTAAGTATGTAAACAAACAAGGTGAGTATAATAAAAAGGAATAAAAAGGAATGCCTGTGTTTCTGCTACTTCACTTACGAACTAAAATGCTATATTCACACTATGGAATGTTGAACAACTTTTGTGTTTATAATTTTAGGAGGATAGACATTTCCCCCAGTACATTCAGAAAACATGGTTTGGCTCATGACGAAATGAAAAGTCCCCGGGAACCTGGCTACAAGGTGAACTGTTGCTTTGATCAGTAATTCCAACAAAATGAGTGCGTTGGGCATGAACTTGTCAGAAATGTGTTTGTTTAAATTACTCTCTACTTAAGTTTGTGTTTTTCTTTTAAGGATGGGCATAATTCTAAAAATGAACTACAAAGGGTTAATTTTTATTAAATGTATCAACAACCTTTGTGAAGTGGTTAGAATATGGTAAATGACCCCAAAGTCTATTGAGGTGAGCTTGAGAAAAAAAAGAGAGGAGTTTTGGAACAAGTGCCCATGATGAGAGAAGAAACTTTTTGTGATATTTTTCTGCTTGTAAGTATTATCAAATCAACTATATACATGCGCTATTTCCAACCATGATTTCAAAAAGACATGCATGTCAGAGGAGAGTGAAATTTTCATAACTTAACTGAATAGACTGTTTTAAGCAGCTAGTCCAGATTTTTTTCCTAACATTGTGCCATATCTATCATCTGTTGGTTACTGTTACTTTAAAGCTAAACATTGCTTTGATAGCCCAGCTACATGTGTAATGATGTGCACGTAAACACTGTTATTAAGAGATTAAAGCTTGTGTGCAGTCTGTTACTAGAAGTACTAGATTTGGGTTCTTAAAAATCTTAGTATTTGTTGACCATCAGTTCCCACCTAGGGACCCTATAGAGATTAGATTGAAATTTAATCCCTATGGAGATGACTCTTCCAATGTTGCTGAAACTGTTTCTAAAAATAGTAATTTTCAAGTTTTCCAAATAGGTTTGTCTTGTTGGTTGAATGTGATGAGAGGCACTCTTGCACAATCTGTCTTCTCTCCCACTCCCCCTTTTCTCCAAGTACCCACCAGCTTGGCACTAACCATGTGAAACACAAGACTTTCAAACATCAGGAGAGATGTCATCCTCTCCGCCCCACAAAGCCTATTCATTAGAGGTGCTGTGTGTACTAAGGGAACTGCAGCTGTACTTCTCTCTTTTTTGGTCTTTGGAGGGTGCAGGGGCCCCATTCCCTCCTCAGAAGAAAAGCATGCAGTAAAATAAACCAAGTTACCACCTACCATTCTTGTTAATTAAAACTTCATTATTTCAACAAAAAGCTTAGTTGTGTAAGTAAATGTTAATACAAAGTGAACTGCTCATCCCTTCCTCTTTTTAGAGAGGTTTTTGTTGTTGTTGTTGTTGTTTGTTTGTGTTTTGGTTGCACCACACAGCTTGTGTGGTCTTAGTTCCCTGAGCAGGGATTGAACCCACACCCTCTGCAGTGAAAGCACAGTCTTAACCACTGGTCTACCAGAGAAGTCCCTAGGGAGGTTTTGCTTCCACGAGACAAATCTTAGTGTATAATATGCCTGAAAACCCCTTGCTCCTCTGCTTTCACTGAGTTTCTCAAGAGCTGTTGAAAGCCCTTTGCCTGATAGTTTAGGGTAGAGGGCAGCTGTTGTTGCTGGGCTCACTCTGTCTGTGCGCCACATACTGTGATAGGTTACACTTGTAGAAAGTTAGTGAGAAAATGTTTTCTCATTTTTCTTTTTAAAATAAACTTTGACTTGGTATTGCCAACTTTATGAATTCTTTATTATGGTTTTTGATATGCCTTCTCTAGAGAAATCTGTTGATATAACTAACATTTTGGAAGGCTGTGTAAGTCTTCCATTGTCTATTATTGGACTCAGTGAGAGGTAATTCCAAATGGAGGATAGGTCCAGGGTAGCTGCCACAGTGGAGGTAGGGGAGAGGTGACAGCATTTCTACTCCTGCTGGTGACTAAGCCTAAGCCAGCCTAACTAACACCTTCCAGGGTTAATTTTGGCCTTCTCAGCTTTTCAGCTAGCCAAAGTCATTACTGGACCACAGAGGGAAATAGCAAAGCAAGGGAGGTGTGTGTGTGTGTGTGTGTGTGTGTGTAGCATATGCAGAAGGTTATCATCATTATTCTAGAGAATTGGTTTGGGCTCTCTAGGGATTCTCATGAAGTGACTTTGGTGGAACATCCTGTATCCCTCCCGAGTTGGGCGAGGTGCCTCACATTCCCAGTGCTTCCTCTGTACCACTCCATTGGAATAGAAACCACAGTTTGTGGGGTGGTTGAGTTTGTAGTCCTGAATCCCAAAAACCTTAATTTTGATTTCTCTTGGCAGGCTGAGGGAAAGTACAAAGATGATCCTGTTGATCTCCGCCTTGATATTGAACGTCGTAAAAAACATAAAGAGAGAGATCTTAAACGAGGTAAATCAAGAGAATCAGTGGATTCCCGAGACTCAAGCCACTCAAGGGAGCGATCAGCTGAGAAAACAGAGAAAACTCATAAAGGATCAAAGAAGCAGAAGTATGTAAACCCTTGTTTGTTGCCTCATTCAGTCTCCTGAGTGGACTCCTTTGTCTGCCCCTCATTAGGCCCTACGGCAGACCCTGCACACTGGAGAACAATTAGGAACTATTTTGTGTAGTTTTCTTTTAACTGTCAATTAAAGTCCCTAGATTGAAAATAGAACTTTTGAATGAAATAGACATAATCCTTGTCCAAAGGAGGCCTCCTGGGAGATAGGCAGTTGATTTGGCTATAGGGACAGGGTGGAGAATCATGGGAATTTCTTTTGCTTTTGTTTTGGACATGTTCTTTGACATGTCCTTTCTCATCACAAATCGTCTTGCGAAGGTTATGTTTTAAAGTGGCTCAAAGTTGTATTCAAGTAAAAACTGTCTGGTCAGAGAAACAGGGCAGAACTAGATAGGACAAGCTTGTTGATCTTAAATGCCTTTTAAACTAGTTTCACAGGCACTTCAAGAGAGGTGTTCCAAATATTCTTTAAACAAAGGTAGCATTGTTGAACTTCATAAGGCAGCATTTATGCCAAGGTCTTGTTTCTATTTACATTTTTGAACGTTCCATGACTTTTCAGTCATGCGCGTTAAAGGTTGCAGAATTGAAACCCCACGCCTTCCTGTGGGAAGCAGCACTACTTCTGTGTTCCTGAACTTCAGCTAGCAAGCACTTTTATATCCATTTTCTGATAACAATCCTTTGAAATAAGCGAGACAATTAGTAGACTATCCCTTTTGCCTCTTTGAAAGATAGAGAAGTAAGCTCATGTCTTCTCTTTCACTTTGTCTATCCTTGCGCTCAGTTAACATACGCATTATGAGCCCTAACAGCTTTCAGGGGTATCACAGATAGAGGATCTGATAATCCTCAACAGGAAATGGAAGCTGGGATACAGTAGTCTTCTCTGGTGGAAAGGGAGTAGGACCCTTCAAGCCTTTCAGTCCTGGACTTGGATCCCTGATCCTGATTTGTTTCCCTGGGACATATGCCACTGCCTCTGACTTGTTTGTAACCTTAATCAAGTCTCCTGCAACTCTAGTATTTTGTGATTGGGGCAAGAAGAAAAATGATAATCATGCCACTGTTTTCACTGTATACAAAAACTCTTTCTCATATGATTGAAGAATGGCTCACCAAGATCACACAACTAATAAAAGGCAGTGTTGGGACTCAAATCAGGATTTTTGGAGTCTTATTTTTGAAAATCTCTTGAAATAGTGCTGATTTCTAGGAGTCAGACATTTGAGTTATAAGAATTCTATGAGAATAACTTAGTGGGATAATTTAGTAGGATTCAAATATTTGTCTTTGATCTTCTCAAATGTTTGGGGGTTGGGGTGGCTGTGGGGGTGGGGGGTTAGCAAGGTGCTTTTCATAATGGAGGAGGGTAATGATAGGTTACTAACACTTGGCTGGCTTTTCCCTGTAAGTCCTGTACTCCTGGTGGCTGGTACCCTCCTCCACTGCCACATGGCAGGGCTGGCCCCAACCTCTAGTACGTATATAGTGACTCACTGTATTACTCTGTCTAATTTGCCCCTGCTCTGTAATTTCCTCCAGATGAAGAGATGGATGGGAAATAACTCTGGGAAGAATTCCGCCAGATCCTAGGCTTAATGACCTAAACCTGTTGGAGTGCAGTGGAAAGTGGGAAGGGTTTGTGGAGTATTGGTATAATTAGTGCTAGATTTGAATCCAAATCTGCCTAGTTCTGTCACCTGAACCTCCTGTCTCTAAGATGGGGAAAATAGTACTGAAATCATAATTGCCATTTACTGTATGCGTGCTGTGTCAATGTAGAGTGTTTAAGCACGTTGTTTTTTCGATCTTTAGAGCAGCCTCCCAAGACAGGTCATAGTCTTCTATGAGAAATAAAACTAACATAAAGTTGAAACAGATGGTAATGTATAAAGCCTCTCCTAGCACCAGATACTCTCTGGCTTTCATGACAGTGTTTGTCTCCTTTTGTTTTTCCAGTTCATGCACATGTATTAGAATGAGCTACCAGAGGCCATGCATGGACGTTTTGTCCCTCCTCCTGTATGTGTGTGTCCCATGTTTATCACAGGCTCAGACATAGATATGTCAGTGAACATGACTGAGAGAACTGGGAGGAAGCTCCCCAGTTCCCTGGGTGGGTATGTTGAGGGTGAGTTGGTTTTTCTGGTTACTTGTCTTCAGTGTTCTCATCACAGACACACTCTTGATTGCCCTGTGCTCCTTACTTATGAGCCCCCAGACAAGGACTGTACCCTAGAGGCCTCTTGTGTTTTCATAGGAAGCACCGGAGAGCACGAGACCGGTCCAGGTCGTCATCATCTTCCTCCCAGTCATCCCACTCCTACAAAGCAGAAGAGTACACTGAAGAGACAGAAGAGAGAGAGGAGAGTACCACGGGCTTTGACAAATCAAGGCTGGGGACCAAAGACTTCGTGGGTCCAAGTGAGAGAGGAGGCAGAGCTCGAGGGACCTTTGTAAGACTCTGCCCCCTCCCTTTAAGCCCTTTCTCCTGCTAATTCTAATTATGTGCTGATCAGAACATTTATTTTGTTGCCCTTGATACAGGTGATTAGGTCAGTAGACCCTAGAATCTGTGGTTTCCCATTCCCCAGGCTTTCCATTTTTTGAATTTTTTTTTTCCCCTGTTCATAATCACTTAGCCAGAAAGCCTCTTAGGGCTTCTGGTCTGAAATTCCTCACTTGTTGTAACTCCTGCTGTATGTAGGGAGGCCCTTATGGCATTGTCCCCGGTCTGGGCTATAGACTTGAGATAAACAGAAAGGGAATAGCTAAAAACCAGTTAACCAGCATACTGACTGGAGGACAGCAGGAAAGTATTTGAATAGAAGACAAGGAGTTGTTTTTCTCCATTCCTTACATGGACCCTTTGTTCCTTTCCCCGTTTATTGCCATAGCAGTTTCGAGCCAGAGGAAGAGGCTGGGGCAGAGGCAGCTATTCTGGTAACAACAACAACAGCAGCAACAACGATTTTCAGAAGAGAAGCCGGGAGGAGGAATGGGACCCCGAGTACACACCCAAAAGCAAGAAATATTACTTGGTATGTGTCGGGATAACCAGGAAGGGCGAGGGGGCCTTTGACATACACAGTAGCTGATAGTGAGGCTTTGATTGATTTTTTTTCCCAGAACTGCATGCAGGTATGGCACTGGTTACGTGTGTACTTGTGGGCTAGTATAGTTCTGGCAAGATGACTGTTCTCTAGAGAGGCAGTCCTGACCTTGAAAGTGTTATCTAAGATATTTATGGATTCCAGGATAAGTACGAAAGGTTGCTCTTGCCTTTTTGTCTGTGAAATCATTTTACTGCTCACCCACCCTAAGCCTCCAGCCTTTACAAGGGATAGAACCATTACCTTCCCCAGAGGTGGCAGTTCCACCTTGTCACGCCCCTGCACGATATGGATAAGAAGGACAGTTCTCTTTTTGAGGGAGGGCACCTGTCTCCAGAATGAAACACCACTGGAGCTGGGCTCTTCTAGGCCGAATTACTTGGCCAGTGAGAGAGCTCTATTGCCTTGCTGTGTTAACAGCAGGCTCAGGTCCAAGTAGATGTGACTGAGTGTTGTAATAACGAAGGTAATCTTGCTGCTGAGTCTGATTACCCATGAGGACTGGCCTGGAAGTAGGAAGCAGGTTGCTGTGTAAATCACTGTGCATAGCCAACTTCGCTTTTCTGGGGCTGCTAGAAGCTACTCTGAGAGGACTCTTGAACCTATATCTAGGAAAATGTTGGCTGGACTGGGCCCGGGATAGGTACTGGAGTGGGGCTGTTTAGAGGAAGGATAAAAGGCCGTACCTTCTCTGTCCCTGAAGGAGCATTGCCAACCTGATTAATTTAGGCTAGTGAAGAAGCAGCTGGTCCTTTAGCTGAACTAACCCCTCAGAAGCCTCAGGTACTACTAGTGTGCATGGAGGGTTCAGACTCTTTGAAGTCATGGGGCTGATGAGGTAACAGTGACTTTTCAAAATCCTGTCTCATTCATTCATTCATTCATTGGTTCCCTCCTTCTTTCTCATGAGATCATCAGAGCGGGGATTGAGTTATAGGTTTTGTTTTTTCCCTACTCTGCCGCACTGCCTTCTTGCATAAAACTGAGAAAGGAGAAAAGATACAAGACAGGAGGCTGGGTTCTGGCTCTGCCTTTGCCAGTACTGGTCTGAGACTGTGAGCCATCTGCCCTTGGTCTCACTGCCTGTTGTTGGCTGAGGGGAGGCTTGGGGAGAGCTGGATAAATAAGACTCCCAGCTGTGTGTGTGTTCTGTGTTGCTTCCTCTCTTAGCTTACAGACAACTCAGATCAGAAATAGTTTCATGTTTGGGGGGGGTTGGCTTACACCCCCCACCCCCTCTTTGAGAGAGTGTGTTCTAAATAATATGGAGTTACTTAAAGTTCCCCTGGCTGTTTTCTCATCTGCATAGTGGAGGGTTGATAATGATAGGGTAGGGTAGCTGTGAGGATTAAATGAGATAATGTAGGAAAAGGTCTTTGAAGATTTTATCATCATCATCATTACAATGCCTACATGGCTGCCTTAGAATTCAAGGAACCGAACTGAATATTCTCTTAGATCTGAATCAGTAGCGTTTTTCGAGTGGGGACAGGGAGGAGGACAGGACAGAGTTTCGTTTGGGAAAGTCACATTTGGGTAGGTGCAGAGGAGAGGCTGCTCTTGTTTACCCTGGCATTGATGACAGTTTTCCTTTTCTTTTAAGCATGATGACCGTGAAGGCGAAGGCAGTGAGAAGTGGGTGAGCCGGGGCCGGGGCCGAGGAGCCTTCCCTCGCGGTCGAGGCCGGTTCATGTTCCGGAAATCCAGCACCAGCCCCAAGTGGGCCCACGACAAGTTCAGTGGGGAGGAAGGGGAGATTGAAGACGATGAGAGTGGGACAGAGAACCGAGAAGAGAAGGACAATTTACAGCCGACAACTGAGTAGTGGCCACTCTTGCTGGGAGCCCCTGCCCGAGGGAGAGAGGCGCCGGGAAGACGGCTGGTGAGGAGCTAAACAGAGGAGCCTCGAGAAGATTCTGAAAATCCCACCCATACCCCCCACCAGCCATGCAAAATATCCTACAACTGCCGAAGAGCATCCTGGCGTCCCACCAGACAGAGGCAGCTGGCCTGGGGTCAGGCCCAGCTCTTGAGCAGAACACACCATGTTGGGCTTTAGCTATGTGTTTCTCGTTTATTGTTGGTGTGTGGGGTGGGGGCTGGGGTAGGGAGGGCAGAGCGATATAACTTGGATTTTGGTTTGTTCCCTGTTAGAAACCAACAGTTTTATTCTTCATTTCATTACATTTGGAGCTGAGGACTAATTTGATTTTCAGTCTCTTTATCCTTATTTTAAAAGCCCCCTCTTTTTTTTTTTTTTAGGCATATATAGTAACATTAGCAGAAAGATTTAATTTGGGCAACTTTTGATTCTTAAGAGAAAACAAAGCATGTGAATAAATATTGATGTGTTCACCTCAGTTTGGGACCAAACTGCGTGGGTCTTTGTTAAACTTGGTTTTGTATGTCGAGGAGGAGTTCAAGGCCTTTCTGACCACCTTGTGTTCCCCTTTCTGCGCAGCCATGTATCATGTGGTGTTGCTCCTAACCACACCCCATGTGCGCACCTCCCCTCCCCCCAATATTTTCTGATTTCTTGTGGGCTGGGCTTCCCCTTCTCCACCAGCAGCTCCAGTATCCCAAACTTTCTAGTCCTGCTGATCCTCTCAGCAACAGGGGTGGAAACTGGATGGCAGTTTCTGGTCTGTTTTCTAAGAAACTTCTGACTTCTATTATCTTTACAAATATAAGATGAGAAAATAATTTTTTCAATATTTTTTATTAATCTTTTTATAAAATGAAAAGAAACTCCTATGATCGATTAAGGAAGGTGGTTATGGCTGGGTGGTTTGTGGGGGTTTTTTGTTTTGTGTTTTTTTCTTTTTCCTTTTTTTTTTTTAAACCTTAAGCTTTAAGTTGAAACATTCTCCGATGTCTGGGGGGAAAACATCCTCTTAAAATGGGTCCTTGTGCTTGCCTTCTGGGGAGGCGGTCCTGAGCAGGTGAATCACATGGCATTTATGCATATGTTATATGCGGACTGCACCCACCTTCCCCCCAGCCTTTGCCTCCTGGGTTGTTGATGCTACTTTCCCCTTACTTTGCTACATTTCTATAGTTAAGTTGGTTTTACTTGAATGATTCATGTTTAGGGGGGGGAAAAATGAAAATACCCTTAAAATTTGTTTCAACTCCTCCTGCAAATAAAAAAAATAAATGAAGTGGCAGATGTAAATGGCTCTGGTCATTGTCACCCTGAATGGGTGTGGGTGGGTGTGGTGGAGGGCAGGTGGTAGATGCCCCCCATAGCAGCCTCAGGGAACCAGAAAGATGAAATGTCTGGGGGGCTGGGCCCAGACTGTTGCAGCCCCATCGCCTCCAACTGCACACAAGATGGTTCTGGGAGGAGCCTCAGCTAATCTGTGTTGAGTAATAACTCCTCATTCCCATTCCAGTGATTTTGCTTCATATCCTGTTCCTTAGACACCCTAGGAGAACCAGATTTTTCCACTCTAGTGTCATTGTAAGCAAGGACTTTGGCTTCCAAAGCAGTGGGGCAGGGGTCAAGGGGTGTGGATGACAGGCTTGGCCTTCTGTGTGTTCACCACTAAGCAGGAAGATGATCTAAAAGCTAGCCCGGCCCACCTGGGACTGGCACTAACCTTTGCCAGCTCTGGCCTTGGCTGTAGGAAAGCACGAGTCTTGAAAGCTCCCAAAGTTGCCTTCCTGTCTTCCCCTGAGGAGAATCCCGAGGTGTTTCCTGAAACCAAGCTAGGCCCCAGTGGCCTGAAGAAAGGGTTTTTAAGCTCTTCCTCCTTGAAGGGACTACAGGGATGAATACACCTTCCAGGGAAAGCAGCAATAACTTTGTGCACACTGAGCAACCACCCACTCCACCCATCCAGGACCCGACTAAGAGCGGTTGCTGCCTGCTGGGGGCCCCACCCTGGTATGCTGTCTCAACTCCCATGCAGCTAAGAATCAGGAGAGGGTAAGCCAGGGACGGCTGTGTGCCAGTGGCGAGTGGGAGACTCGGCCAAGGCTGGGATACGGAGGGGAGGTAGCTGGGCAGATAGCTTGTCGGGCAGCAGTGACCCCAGCACTGGCCAGAGGTCCTGGAGTCCTCACCCATAGTTGGGGCCGAGCCTGCCGATCCGGGCCGCCCCCTCCTACACCCACTCCCTGCACCAGAGCCCAACCTATGGGCTTGCGTCTCCGCCTCCTTGGCTTCACAATCTCGCGGCTAGTCCCACCCTACCTGGCCCCAGTACTCGGCTGCTAACGCTACCGCACCATCCACCCTGTTCGGCTCCGGAAGGAGCCCTGGAAGCCATGGGTATGTGCAGAGGGTTTGGGGTGGCTCTTCTGCCTGGAAATAGCATTAAAAGCCTACACCACTACTCCGCTCTCCCGCTGTCCACACTGGGTCCGGGACTCGCGCCAGGGCCAGTCAGCCCCTACTGGGCTCTTGTGAACCGTGTGCCCGCGCCATCCTCCTCCCGCAGAGGTGCTGGTCCTGGCCGGATATCGTGCGCAGAAGGAGGACGAGCTGAGCCTGGCGCCTGGTGACGTGATCCGGCAGGTGTGCAAGACGCACGCACGGGGCTGGATGCGTGGAGAGCTGGGGGGCCGTTGTGGCCTCTTCCCGGAGTCCCTGGTGCAGGTGAGGTAGAGCCGAGCCGGAGGTCAGGCGGCGGTTCTCTGCGCGCTCCCCAGGGAGCTGAGAGCCCCTCTCTCGGTGCGCTCTTTCGCAGGAGATCCCGGAGACCCTCCGCTCCTCTGGGGAGGCGGCGCCGAGACCGCGCTGTGCGCGCCGCCGAGGTGAGCGCTGGGGCACGTGGACGCGCGCGCGCGCGCGCGCTCGAAGCCTCAGCACCCAGGCTGTCCCCAACTTGCCTCGAAGGGCGAGGCTCTGGGCGGGGCTGCGAGGCCACGGCGCGACCCGTGATTGGTTCTCGAGTACAATGCTCCGCCCTGGGGTGGGGCCTGGACCAACGAAGGGTGCGAGCGCGTCCTGCCCCTCCCCCAGCTCCGCGGACTGGAGCGTGAGACTCAAGCTGCTTCACTCTCGACCGACACCAGGTCGCTCAGTCAAATTTCTGGGCCCCCGAAGATGGTGCAAAGCAAACTTCAACTACACCCCGGAGCAGGCGGACGAGCTGCAGTTGCAAGCTGGGGAGATTGTGGAAGTGATAAAGGAGGTGAGGGGATGAGGTGATGAGAGGGGTTTGAGGGGAGACAATGGAATCTCTGAGTGAGGAGACATGGGGGCTGTGAGGTTGTGGGTGATGAAATTGATGAGGGGCACAGAAATGGGAAAGTGAGGGAGCAAGGGAGGAGAGGGGTCATCAGGCAGAATCGGGGTGAATCAGGGTTTAAGATTGCTAGGGAGACCATTGGGGCAGAACCAGATGCCCCTGCGTCCTCCCCCCTTCCCAGATTGAGGACGGCTGGTGGCTGGGGAAGAAGAACGGGCAGCTGGGAGCCTTCCCATCCAACTTTGTGGAGTTGCTGGACAGTGGGCCCCCAAGTGAGACCTGGACCCTGTGACCCCGTGAACCCCTGTGACCAGACTACAGTCTTCAGTGACCTGCCCCAGTGGCCTGAACCTGTGATCTGCACATCTTGCCCTATGACCCCTTTGACCTCTCCCATGACCTCAACTGCATTAGCACCCTCCCTAACCTCACTATCCCCCACCAGGCCTTGGCAATCCAGACATCCCTTCAGTCATCCTTGGCCCCCAGCGGCCTCCCAAGGTAAAGTGGGTGGAGTGGGCAAAGAGTTGTTGGTGAGTTCCTCTTAGGGGGCTGGAGGCTCAGCTTGGTCCTTGCCCTGCCCCCACTAGCTGAGCAGCCTGACCTATGACAGCCCTCCAGACTACCTGCAGACAGGTGAGCACCCCGCCAAAGGGCCCCTCAAAATCCTCTTCCCCAAACCCCTGTGACTTGCGGGAGGGGGTGCCCAGGTAGGCTGATGGAGGAGGGAGCCTATGACTTGTTTGGGGAGGGTATTTGGCTTCAGTGAACTGAACTCCCCTCAGTCTCCTACCCCGAGACCTACAGGGTCCTGTTTGACTACCATCCTGAGGCCCCAGACGAGTTGGCGCTTCGGAGGGGCGATGAGGTGAAAGTGCTGAGGAAGGTGTGCAAGGCACAGGGAGGGCACGGGGACGGGGGATGTTGAGAGGGTGGGCTTAGGGAGGGGAGGAGCTTGGGGGTCTGGCTCATTTCCCCACGACCTCTTGCTCTCCCAGGTCACAGAGGATAAGGGCTGGTGGGAAGGAGAGTCTCAAGGCAGAAGAGGACTTTTCCCAGATAACTTTGTGCTCCCACCTCCCCCAGTGAGTACGGAGCCAGGCACCCTGGTGGCAAGGGGCAGGCCACTCTGGACAAAGTTGAGGGTGGTGGCACTCGCTGGACACAGCTGGAGGGCCACCCACAAGCGAGGGTGGACCTAGAAGTGTGAGGGCTCCTCTTCCGATTCTGACACTTTTTTCTGCGTAGATCAAGAAGCTGGTCCCACGGAAAGTGGTATCTCAGGAATCAGGTGGGTGCCCGGGAAGCCTGGGACTGGGGAGTGATCTCTGGGAGGCCCACCAGTCCAGGTGCTCACAGACATCCATAGCTTCCCAGTGGTCCAGTGCACACCCTCAGGAGGTACCCTCATGGGTTAAAGGCCTGGTAGGAATGTGTGGTGGGTCAGTGTTAGGACTGTGTCACTTCGTGTGTGTTACTACCTTCCTCTTCCTCTGTCCTGAGCATGTGGCTATCATTCTCATCAAGGACCGTGTTTACGTTTGTTTCATTTTGTGAGGAAATGTATGGATCGGTATATCTGGGTCTTTGAGACTTTGTGTTCAGGTATCTATCAAGTGAGTCAGAGAATAGCTATGTTTATGTGTCAGTGTATCTGTGGGATGTGTCTTTATGTTTTAATGTAATGCACACAATCCAAAAATATACGTAACGTATGTGTTTTAAAACTTAACAACGAACACCCCTGGTCGGTTACCCAAACCCAAGAACTAGAATTGCCGGTGGTTTGTGTATTCCTCTTTCCCTTCTGCTCCTCTCCCCACATCAGAGGTAACCAGTAACCACTATCCTGAATTTTTAGTAATTCCCTGGAGTTTTTAGGTGTTTTCACTTATGTTATGTGCCTAAACAAGGTATCATTTAATATAGTTTTGTTTTGAGTTGTATAAAAATGGTATCATACGTTTATGGTTTTCTTGTTTCTAGTCAATATTATGTTTCTAAAACTCACATCCATGTTGTGTGTAGATGCAGTTTATTTATTTTTCTTTTCTTTTTAAATATTTATCTGGCTGCTCCAGGTCTTTGTGAGGCACTCGGGATCTTCAGTCTTCACTGTGGCATGCAGGTTCTTTTAGATCCCGCGTGCGAACTCTTAGTTGCGGCAGGTGGGATCCAGTTCCCTGACCAAGGATCGAACCTCGGCCCCCTGCTTTGGGAGCACGGAGTCTTAGCCACTAGGGAAGTCCCTGTAATTCATTTGTTTTTCCGTGTTGTTTACTATTCCTTGCAGGAATTACCGCAGTTTGTGTATCTGGTCTATTCCTGGTTGGACGTTTTCACTGTTTTTAGTTTTCACTCTTATAAACGGTGCTGCCATAAACACTGGCTCCCAGTGTGCAGGCATAATGTTTCTCTACATATGGAGTGGTGCTCCTAGATAGCAGGGTATGTGAATAGTCAACTTTTATGAGGTAAAGTCACATTGGTTTCCAAAGGACTTGTACACTTCACTCCACCCCTGGTGTATGAGAGCATACTGATCCAAACCCTCTTAAACGGTTGCTATTATCAGATTTCATTATTTTTGTGAATCTGGCACAAAACAGCATCTCATTGTGGACTTCATTTGTATTTCCCTGGTTAGTGATAGCTGTTGAGTTCTTTATATATTCTGATTATGGGATGTACATGTTATAGATAGTTTCAGTTTATGGCTTTTCTTTTTTTTTTAATGAATAGGAGTTGTAAATTAAAAAAGCTTTTTTGAAGTAAGGTGATTTACAATATTATATTAGTTTCCGGTATACAACATAGTGATTCAAAATTTTTACCTCTTTTACTCCATTTAAAGTTATTGTAAAATATTGGCTATATTTTACAATAATAATAAATCCTTGAAGTGAAAGTCGCTCAGTCGTGTCCGACTCTTTGCGACCCCATGCACTATACAGTTCGTGGAATTCTCTAGGCCAAAATACTGGAGTGGGTAGCCTTTTCCTTCTCCAGGGGATCTTCCCAACCCAGGGACCGAACCCACGTCTCCCACATTGCAGGTAGATTCTTTACCAGCTGAGCCACGAGGGGAGCCCAAGAATATTGGAGTGTGCAGCCTATCCCTTCTCCAGCGGATTTTCTGGACCCAAGAATCGAACTGGGGTCTCCTGCATTGCAGGTGGATTCTTTACCAACTGAGCTTTCAGGGAAGCCCAATAAATCCTTACAGCTATTCAATAATAAATCCTTATAGCTTATTTATCTATATATCATTTTTAAAAGTTAGATTCCTCATATGATCTAATTTTTAGTTTTAATTTAATTTTATGGTCAATCATATGAATGACATATGGTATTTGTCTTTCTCTGTCTTCACTTAGCACGACAATCTCTAGGTCCATCCATGTCGCTGCAAATAGCATTATTTTGTTCTTCTTTATGGCCGAGTAATATTCCATTGTGTATATATACCACATCTTCTTATCCATTCCTCTGTAAATGGACATTTAGGTTGCTAGGAGTAATTTCAATGCACATATATCAATCTTATCTTTAATGATTAGTAGGTGTTTTTCTTGTTTAAGAAATCCCTTCATGCCTGAAGTTCAGAAAGACAGTCATTTATATTTTCTTTAAAACTTGTAAAGGGTTGCTTTTCATTGTTAAGTGCTTTTATCTATGTAGCATTGATTTTAGTGAGTGATCCAATTATACGTTTTTCCATATAGACTATCACTTGTTCTGGCACTATATATTATTTCTGCATGTGAGTTTTATTGTGTTTTTTTGAAAATTAGATATCCCATTTATTCCTGGGCTGTAGAAATATGTTGAATCTGTAAATCCTCAATACTTTTCTATGAAGACAGTCAATTTGATCTGTGAGTAATGACAGTTTGGCTCTATTCATTTCTTACAACCTTTTAGATTTCATTTTCTTATTTTACTTTAGTGGCTAGGATTGTGATACAGTATTGAATAGAAATAGTAATACTGAATATCATTACTATGTTTCTGATTTTAAATGAAATGCTTCAAACTGTTTCCCTTTCACAATGATATTTGATGCTTAGATCTTTTGTAAGTGTGTTTTTGTCTGATTAAGGAAGATCCTATTTCTTTTACTTGGAATTTTTATCAAAAGTGGGTATCAAATTCTCCATTGTTTATGTGAATGATTTGAAATGATTAAATGGGTTTTCTTCTTTAATTTGTCGATGTAAAGATATTTGTAGGATTTTCTAATACTAAATCACCCTTATATTCCAGGGATGAATTCATATTGGTCATGGTTTATTTTTTTTTATATGCTATTGGGATACCGTCTCAGTTTTTTTTTCCCCCTTCAGATTTTTGCATTTATTTTTACTGTCTTCATCTGATTATCAATACTATACTGGCCCCTGAATGAGTTCAAGAATATACTTTTTTAAACCAATTATTTGTTTATTTTTGGCTGCACTGGGTCTTCATTGCAGCACATGGGCCCTTTGTTGCTGTGTGTGGGTTTTCTCTAGTTGTGGCGAGCAAGGGTTACTCTCCAGATGTGGTGTACGGGCTTCTCATTGCAGTGGCTTTTCTTGCTGCAGAGCTCAGGCTCAGTAGCTGTGGCACACGGGTCTAGTTGTCCCACAGCATGTGGGATCTTCCCAGGCCAGGACTTGAACCCATGTCCCCTGCATCAGCAGGCAGATTCTTAATCCCTGGACCACAAAGGAAATCCCAAGGAATATACTTTTTTTTTTTTCCTTATCTTTAAATATCTATCAGATCTTACATAAGATGGGAATCGTCTTTCTCTGAAAGCTGATAAAATTTGCTTGTAGATTCATCTGGTCCTGTTCTCTTCTGTTATGAGAAAATTTTAAACTACTTCAGTTTTTTTATAGTTATAAGCAAGTCTGGCTTCTGGCTAAAATTCTTTTTTTCTTCCCTTCCCCACTTTCTGGCTTAAAGGAACAGAAATAGCTCACATTTTCAGAAGTTGGAAACCCACAATCAGGATGTTGACATGGTCGTGTTCTCTGTGAAGGGTCTGGGGGAAGAATCTTTCCTTGCTTCTTCTTAGCTTCCGGCGGTCTGTGGCTTGTAGATGCACTGCTCTGTTCTCTGTCTCGGTCTTCATAAGGTCTTCTGCCCTGTGTGTCTCTGTCCAAATTTCCCTCTGCTAATAAGGATACCAGTCACTGGGTTAGGGTCCACCCTAACCTAGTATGACCTCCTCATAACTTTCTTACATCTACAAAGACCCCTTTACAACTGTTCTTTAGAGGACTTTGCTTTGGATCTCAGAGGGAGAAGAAACTTCACACCTTAGGAGATGTACACAAGAAGCCTTCTGTTTCCTGCTTCCTGGGTAACCATGGTTGACCAAAAATCTCGTGAAAGTTCTTGAGTCGGTTCTAGTGAGTTATATGTTCAAATTATCCATTTAATCAATATTTTCTAATCATTTATATGATGTTTTTCATAATATTCTTATAATCTTTTTAATCTCATCTGTATCTGTAGTTACATCTTTTCTTCATTTCTAATAGTGTTTATTTTTTCCTCTCTCTTTTCTTATTCAATCTCTTGTTAGTATATTCTTATTCAGTCTCCTGTTACTATATTCTTATTCAGTCTCCTGTTACAATATTCAAATACTTTAAAAAAAAATTCTAACCATTTTTAAGTGTACAGTAGTGTTAACTATATGCACAGTGTTTTGCAAAAGATCTCTAGAAATTACTTTGTTTTTTAACTCAGTTTGCGATTCTTTTTGTTTGGTGATATATTGACGAGTTTAGACTATATTAATCATAATTATTTTAAAACATTTTTCAATGATTCTTTTATTTTTTTCATGTTTCATTTTTTTCATTTTTCTGAAATTTGCACTTTATATTTATTATTTTAGTGATTGCTCTTGAAATTTACCAGATGTATTTAACTTTACAAGTCTGAATTCAAAGTCTTAACCTTTCTCCTGAACAAAACCTCCAACTATTGTTTTTTAATTATTTCTCCTTTCAATTCTGTAAGTGTTTTGTTTTATATATATTTGAGGATTTGTTTTTAGGCACATATACATTTGTAATTATTATCTCTTCCTGATGTATTCACCTGCTTATCATTATAACTCTCCCTCTTTGTCTTCAGTAATTTTTCTTGTCTCAAAGCTTGTTCTGTCTGATATTAACATTTTGGTACTATTATGGTTACTATTCGTGTGATATATCTTTCTCCAATCTTTTATTGTCAACCTGTTTGTGTCTTTAAATCTGTTGTCCACAGTATGTAGTTGGATCTTGTTTTTTTAATTCAGTCTGACATTCTCTGCCTTTAAATTGGGGTGTTTAGGTCAGGAGTTAGCAAATTGTGGTTTATGGGCCAAATCTAGCCTGTCATCTTTTGGGGGGCACATGGGTGAACAGCTTTACTAAGATAAACTCACGTACAGTTCACTCCTTCGAGTGTGCAATTCAGTGGTGTTTGGTATGGTCATAGTTGTGCAACATCACCCACTGTACTTTAAAAGTTACATATATATTTGGCTGTGTCGGGCCTTGGTGTGGGATGCAGGATCTTCGATCTTTGTTACGGCATGTGGACCTTTAGTTGCACCCACAGCTCTTAATTGTGGCATGTGGGATCTCCTTCCATGACCAGGGATCAAACCCAGGCTGCCTGCATTGGGTGTGCAGAGTCTTAACCCTTGGACCACAGGGGAGGTTCCACCGGCTATACTGTTTAGCCATTATCCCATCAGTTTCCCCATTCTCCCCTCCCCATCCCAAGACAACCACTAATCTTTGTCTTGATAGATCTGCCTCCATTTCATATACATGATATCATATCATATATGGTCTTTCTAATGGGCTTCTTTCACCTAGAATAATATTTTCAAGTTTCATCCATTTTGTAGTATGTATGTAGTTCATTCCTTTTTATTGCCTAATAATTCTTTTTTAAAAATTATTTATTTTTTTGGCTTCCCAAGGTCTTAGTTGTGGCACACAGGATATTTTAGTTGCAGCATGTGGGATCTAGTTCCCTGATCAAGGATCAAACCTGGGCCCCTGTACTGGCAGATGGATTCTCATCCACTGTGCCACCAGGGAAGTCCGGGCTATGAACTTTTGTGTACAATATTTTCTGTGGATATGCTTCCATTTCTCTTGGGTATATACCAGTGAAAGAAATTCTTCCAGGGGAAGATCCCCTGGAGAAGGGAATGGCAACCTACTCCAGTATTCTTGCCTGGAGAATTCCATGGACAGAGGAGCCTGGTCAGCTACAGTCCATGGAGTCACACAGAGTTGGACACAACTGAGCAACTAACACACACACACACACACACACACGATCTATTTTTAACTTTGAGAAGAACTGGCAGGCTGTTTTCCAAAGTGACTACCATTTTATATTCCCGCTAGTAGTGTATGAGGGCTCCAGTTTCTCCACATTCATACCAATACTTGTTATTATCTGTCTTTTGATTGTAACTATCCTAGTGGATGTGAAATGCTATTTCATTGTGGTCTTGCTTTGCATTTCTCTGAAAGCTAATGATGTGGAGTATCTTTTCCTGTTTATTGGCTACATGTATACCTTCTTTTGAAGAAATGGTCCTTTGCCCAATTTTTAGTTGGGTTGGCTTTTTACTATTGAATTGTGGGAGTTCTTTATATTTTCTAGGTAAAAGTCCCTGATGATGTATGATTTGCAAGTATTTCCCCCCATTCTTTGGGTTGGCTTTTCACTTTCTTGATGGTGTTCTTTGATGCACAAAAGTTTAAAATTTTTTTGAAGTCACACTACCCATTTTTTCTTTGGTTGCTGCGCTTTGGGTGTCATAGCAGTGAAACCAATGCCAAATCCGAAGTTGCACACCGTATTGATTGAGTGCTCTTCAACCATGGCAGTGAAGCTGCTGACCTTTCTCTGTCCCACCCTGTAGAACGGCCGCATGGACCAAGGCAGCAGGGACTGGGGGAAGGAAGGGAGCAGGCAAGAACACCATGAGGCACAAATACTTCTCAGATTATTTTACACCTTTGGTCAGTATCCCAGTGCTGAAATGGTGGTTTATCACTTTTAATCCAGCTTTATAGTTGCTGTGTGGGGAGAGGGTTTATCTACCATCTACCTCACTCAGCCATAGTCAAACCCTGCTTCTGTTACCCATTCCTTTTAACACTGCTTTCAAATTTTCACTCCTTGTCTCATTCTACTTCTGGTTTACTAATTCTCTCTCTAGCTTTTATCTAGGTTTAATCTGCTGTTTAACCTATACATTGCATTTTATTTCACAAATACTAACTCATTCCTTTTAACATCGTTTTCAAATCTTCACTCCTTGTCTCATTCTACTTCTAGTTACTAATTCTCTCTCTAGTTTTTATCTAGGTTTGATCCGCTGTTGAACCTATACACTGCATTTTATTTCACAAATGCTATTTTTCATCTCTAGTAGTTCAGAACTCTTTTTTTCTCTCCCCCAAAAATCTGCTTGTTTATGCCTAATGGTCCTTTTCTTGCATGCTTGCCCTTTATTTCTTCAGATATATTATGCATGACTGCGCTGTGTTCCCTTCCTGACACTTCCAGTATCTGCTCTGTGTTGCGTCTGCTGACTCCTGCTCTCAGTGGTCTGCCATCTCGTGTGTTTTAGGATCTTTGTATACGATCCCAATCTGTGGGAGTCTGGCATGTAGGGAAAAAACTTGCAGAGAGGACTTGCTTTTACTCCTGCCAGTAGCCAGAGGGCACCAACCAGCAGCGACTACTGCAGTCCTCCAGAAGAAGGTGGTGCTAGGTTCTCGCTGCTCTGTGGCTACCGGGCTGTGGGCCTATGATGAGCCAAGGGAGCAATACCCGGGCCACCTGCTCCTCACAGTTCCCAGGCTCTGTAGCCACAAAGTAGGCCTGCTCTCTCACTTCCTTTCTGGCCCCAGTTCCTCCCTTTCTTGTGGATTTCTCCTACCTCTCTTATGTCCAGTGGTGCCTTAAAATTGTATCCAAAAGCAGGATATAATTGCTGTCTAGTGGGAGGGTCCCACAGAACACCTAACCGGCCACACTACAAGAAGCTGGAGTTGGTTAACATTTCCTGAGCATTTGACTGTATGCCAGCCACTAAGCACCTCACAGGTTGTCACTCAGACCTCACAGAACCCTACCAGATGGGTATTCTTGTTATCCATGTTTTATGGGTGAGGACACAGGGCACAGAAAGGTTAAGTTACCGGCCAGGTTCCCACCCATCTGGCAAGTAATAGAGCAGGAATTCCAAGCCTGCTGTCTGGCTGTAGGAGCCATGCTCTCGCCCACTGCGACCCATTATTGGGGGATTCTGTTTGTATCTGGGTGTGATACCATGTGTGTAAGTCAGCTTCAGCATGCATGCATGTGCCCGGGTGGCTGTTTCTGTAGATGTGGAGGTGAATGTCACTTGTGCGACTGCCTTCAGATGCTGACTTCTCCGTGTGGCCTTCCCTGATCGCCCTATTTAAAATTATACACGCCCCCCCTACTTATTCTTCCTCAGTACAACTAATAAATCTCTGGCATGCGTGCTAAGTTGCTTCAGTTGTGTCCAACTCTTTGCAGCCTTATGGGCTATAGCCCACCAGGCTCCTCTGTCCATGGGCTTCTCCAAGCAAGGATACTGGAGCCCTCCTCCAGGGGATCTTTCAGACCCAGGGATCAAACCTGCGTTTCTTTCATCTGCATTGGCAGGTGGGTTCTTTACCATTAATGCCTCCTGGGAAGCCCAATAACTATCTAACGCACTACATAGTTTATTTTTTTTTAAATATTGATTTGTTTGGCTGTATCTGGTCTTAGTTGCGGGATGTGAGATCTTCCTTTTGTCATGTGAGATCTTTCGTTGCAGCACACGGGCTCCAGAGCGCAGGCTCAGTAGTTGTGGCACGCGGGCTTAGTTGCTCCGCAGCATGTGGGATCTTAGTTCCTCGACCAGGGATCGAACCTGTGTCCCCTGCATTGCAAGGGGGATTCTTAAGCACTGGACCACCAGGGAAGTCCCCACAGTTTACTGCTTTTGTTTGTGTCGGTTTCTCCAGTAGAACGCGGGCCCTCTCTGGCTGCTGTGGGGCAAGCACACCGTAGGCAGGGTGGGTGCAGCCCGTGCCCAGGTTGGAGGCTGCTGCAGTAGTTCTCGTGAAGATGGTGTGACTTGATCTAGAGAGCATAGTCATGGAGGTGAGGCTGTGTGGCTGGATTCAGGGTGTGTTTAGAACAGACAGGACTTACTGATGGTTTGTGCGTGCGGCAAAAAGGAATAAAGGTGTCAAGGGGCACGCCTCACTTTGTCATCTGAGTGAGTGGGCGAGTGGGTGAGATGGGGAACACTGGGAAAGGGCCAGATTCCAAGGGCAAGGAGGTTGAGAAGCCAGAGGTTAGCTCTGCTAAGTGTGTGATGCTAAGTGGAAATACTGCGAGGCCGATCGGGTATGAGTTTGGAGTCCAGGGAAGAGGAAGGGACTAGAGCTGAAAATCTGGCAGTTGTTGGCTTATTGATGATAATTAGACTCATAAGACTGGATGAAGTCTCCTAGGGAGTAGACATGATATAGAAGACAGAGGAGGGAGTGTGGACTGGAAGCGGAGTGGCTGTTGCCGTGTCCAGGAAGCAGAAGAGTCTGAACCAGCCGTGGGCACTAAGCTGAGTACAAGTTGTAGAAAAGCATGGATTAAAAATCGGTGGTATTTGGAGCTGTCTCCCCACAAAGCCTCCCTGACAACTCTTTGGGGTGTTCCTGGGTGGTCAGTGTCCCCAGAGCTCCCAGCAGCCGGTCAAATATGATTCATCTCCTGTTACTAGTCCCTGCACAGCACAGGACAGGGTCAGTGACTCTTAGATGAAAGCAATGAGTGAGTGAACAAATGTCCCTCTCCCCTCCTAGCTCCTATTAAGGAACCCAAAAAGATGGTGCCCAAAACAGTCGTCCCTACAGCCAAGAAGCTGGTGACAGCTCCCACTGAGCCCAGCAAAACCAAGTAAGGAGCGGGGTATGGGGGAAGGAGGATACAAAAGAAATACTGCTCCCTGCCCCCAGCCCCGGGTCTGATGGGGATGTGTTTCAGGCCATCTTGGACACCCAGCGAAGACAGTCAGAAGCGCCCCTCTCGAAACCCCAGTAAGTCTCACTGCCTCCCTGAAGTGGGGTGAGCCCTGGGGTGGTTGTGCTAAGGGGACAGAGATGGGGAGCGGCTTGGGGTCTAAGTAGGCCTGGATTCCTGAGAGTCTGCTCTCACAGGCTCCAACAGCAGTTTCCAGCCTGGCAGAAAGCGATCTAAGATGCAGGCTTCCCAGCAACGCCCTGCAGCCAGTCAGGTGAGAGGCACGAGACCTGGGAGAGCAGGGATCCTAGACCTGGGAGAACGGGGATCCTAGATGGAGGCTGGTTCCCAGGGGTGTGGCCTGTGAGGGTGAAGGATCCCAGGCTGAGGGGAACCAGACTCAGACCATCAAGGTACCCATCCCTTGGCTGAGTCTGCACCCCCATCACTACAGGATGAAAAGCAGAGCCGCCTTACAAAGGGCCCTCGTGTGAATAAAACCCCAGTTCTGAACAAGACCTCCAGCCCAGAGAAGACACCAGTTCTGGATAGGGCCCCCAAACCAGAGAAGACCCCACCTCCAGATAAGACCCCTAGTCCAGAGAAGACTCTGTCTCCAGATAAGTCCCCTAACCCAGAGAAGACCCCACCTTCAGAAAAGATCCTCACTCCAGAGGAAACCCTAACTCCAGAGAAGGTCCCTACCCTAGAGGAGACCCCAACCCTGGAGGACAAGGCCCCCAGTCCAGACAGGGTCCTTTCTGTGCATGAGGCCCAGGTCCCAGAAGTCCTACTTGAAGAAGAGGCCGCTGGTCCAAAGGCCGCTCCGGGGGACGAGGCCCCCACCCTAGGCAAGGTCTTGACCCCGGAGCCTGTGGGAGCCAACACTCAGTCCCATGACTTCTCTCCGGAGGAAGACGCCCCGCCAAACGCCAGGTCTCTTGAGGCCAGTGAGGCTCAATCCCAAGAGGAGGTGCACATGCCAGAGGAGCCCCTCCTCGGCATGGTGAAACAGCCCCTGGAGAGGAGGGCCAGCTCCCCTCTCCAGTCCGAGTCCAACCCCAAGTCAGGGTCCGCGCCTGCCCTTGAGAAGGCCCACCCTCAGGAAGAGGCGACGACCCTCCTGGAGGAGGCACCAGCAAAGGCTGAGGCTGCCCCCAAAGAGGAGGAGTCTCCCAAAGAAGGGGTGCCCTCCAAAGAGGTAACCCCTGCTCAGAAGAATGCGGAGTCCCAAACGCCCCCCACCCTGCGCTCCTCGGCCCCGCCAAATCTCACAGACCGCAGAAGTGACGGAGACGACATGTTGAGGATAAAGGACCAGGTGGAGGCTTTAAGGAAGTCGCTGGAGCAGATGGGGGTGCAGCTGGAGTAAGTGGGGAGAGGTGCGGGGAGGCGAGGGGTGCGGGCTCTAGGCTTGCCCGGCCCACCCCTTCCCCTGGGTCTCCCATGTCCGCAGAAAGAAGCTAACTGACATCTGGGAGGAGCTGAAGAGCGAGAAGGAGAAGCGCCTACTGCTGGAGGTGGGTGGGGTGCGGGTCCCAGGCGGGGCGGGGCGGGGGTGGGCGGCTGGCCCTCCCCTGACGCCCTCTCTCCACTAGGTTCAGATGAAGCAGAGGGACCGGGGCTCCATTCACGCGCAGACGCAGACGCACTGAGGGTGGGCCCGGGAGGGACTGCGGCGGGACCTGGAGCGAAGTCAGGCTCTGGCCACCCACGTCCTTGCACACGTCTTCGGAAAACGCCGGAAAGTAAACTCAGCAGAGTACGCGCGCCACGCCTCCCTGGTCCGTGCGGGGCGGGGCCTGCGCGGGGGGGGGGGGGGGGGGGCGGGCGCTCGCGCTCGCGTTCTCTGCCGTCCGCATTCCTGGCAGTAGCTCGCGGGCACATCTGGCCAACATGTGGCTCCCATTACCGTTCCCAAGGCCTGCGCACGGCTATTTTTATCCACCGGATGGCCGGGGGAGGGTGTCTCCTACGGACGCCAGCTCCCCCCAACGCTGGAGAAATGGCAGGCAGTAGGGGCCCTGGAGGGTTCGGGGATCTGCCCGCGGGCCGGGTTCCGGAATCCAGCTGTGCGCCAGGGGAGGGGCCGGGCCGGCCTGCTCTCCAGCCCAGACCCCTCCCAATTGGTCTCACTGCCCTTTCAGAGGGACTCATAGGAATGCAGTGACGGACACGCACTCCACGGTCCAGCTCAGGCACACTTGGTTACACTGGGGGTAATAGCGCCTTAGCGTCAAGGTCAGGGTCCCGAGGCCTTGTATGCATGTGTGTGTGTAGAGACAGGGGCGACCTGTACCCAGGCGTTTCCCGGTAAGGAATGCAGTTTAAGGAATGCGGTTGATTTGTGTGCGTGTGTCTGTGGGTGCAGCAGGCGTGTGTTTTTGCCATGTGTGAACTGAATGCAAGCATGTGTGCCGAGGTGTGAGTTGCATGGAAGGAGGTGGGCAGCCTGGTAGAGGGATCTCAACCCTAGGGCCCCCGACATGGCAAGAGCCTGGGGGTTATTAGAAGCAAAGGTAACAGAGGGAGACTAAGTCACTGAGAATGCAGCTTTCATTGGTCACGTCACCTCTTAACCGTCCCCCAGAGAAGGGATGAGGACCCAGCGTCCTACCCTACCCCCAGGGCGTTCTGGCTGGACAAGGGAAGGGTGTGTCCCAGAGGGCCAGAATCCGGGCCCGATAGCACCAGGGGAGCCGTGGGGGCGGGCCCTCCATAGCACCGTGGGCAGGGGCAGTCCAAAGGTCCTGGGGCAGCTCCGAGCCCCTACGCATGTCCTGGATGCTGAGCATCTTGCAGCGCGAGTGGGGCCGGTCAGTAATAGTGCATGCGGCCCAGGGTGCCCGTGCCCGTGGGGCTGGGCCCCAGCGTGCCAGTGCCCAGCAGGTCCGGCTGTCCGGTGCGCCAGATCTCTCGAAGAATCCGTTCCCGTTCCTCCAGCCGCTGTGCCCGCTCCAGCTCCTCCGCGGAAGTGAAGACATTGACGCTCAGGGGCCCGTCGGGCTCCGTGGACAGCTCGGGGCCCGGCAGCGTGTCGTCGGGGCCCAGCCGCGTCACCGTGTCCTCCTCGTCGTCGTCCTCCTCCTCGTCATCCTCGGCCTCCAGGGTGCTGCTGCGGAGGTCCCGGCGCGGGGCGGGGCCGCGGGGCCGCGGGCGGGGTGCACAGGAGATGCTGATGACTAGCAGGCACAGGGTGAGGAGCAGCCCAAAGCAGACGCCCAGCACGAAGTAGAGGCCAAAGCTCTCAGGGTTAGCTGGGGGTCAGAGGGCAGAAGTCATGGAGGGGGCCTGATGCGCGGGGGTCATTCCATCTCGAAAAGACTCCAGGTTCTAAGTTGGGGGGGGGCAAAGACAGCACCCCCTATTTGAAGGACCTTAGTAGCCGCCATTGGGCAGTCGGGGGAGTGAGGATGGCGGTGGGTGGGAGTAAGTAACTGGCTAAGCGCGGGGAGCGGGGGTGGGGGGGTGGGTGGGGGTAGGGTATAGTCAGTGGCGGGAAGGGTGGGGTGGAGGGGGGCCTGATGGGGCGGGGAGGGGTCCGTGTCTCGGGGTGTGCCCTCACCGCGGATGTGCGCGTAGGCCGCCAGGCTGTTGCTGAGCAACTCCATGTCCCTTCGAGGGGCATCCATGCTTCTCTGGGGGCGCAGCTCCCCTGTCAGCCTGCGAGGTCAGTAAGGTCAGATCCTTCGCCCTCTCTAGAGCCGACCGTGTCCCCGCTTCCTCCTCGGGGCAGCTCCGCTCCCTGGAAGGGCAGCCCCAGCCAGGTTCCACCCAGGAGAGAGCGGCTTCCTAACTTCCTTGCAGACTTGGGCCCTGGCTGGGGGTGGGGGTGGGGGGGTTGTCCTTCCTCGGGCGCGGGCGCCCCAACAACCTAAGGGACCGGGGAGTGAGCCGCAGGAGGCTCCGCCTCCTAGTGGGGTCCCCAAAAGAAGCCTGCTTTTGCCGTCCGAGAAGCGCGATGGAGGAGGGAGACGCGGGCGCCTTCCCACTCCCTGGGCGGGCTCCGGGAAGGGAAGCCGCCTCCCTCTTCCATCCCGCCCGCCCCGTGGGGATCCCCCGGCCCGGAGGCCGGGGCTCACTCACCGTCAACGCCCCGCTTCCCTGCTGCCCGGCCCCGGCGCGTCCAGCGGCCGCAGACACCCGGGGCCCGGCCGCTCCCGCCCCGTCCGGTCCCGGCCGCCCGCCCGCCTGTCCTCCCGGCTCGGCTCCCAGGCCGCAGCAGCGCGGGCCGGACTCGGGCTGATGGATCGGCCGGCGGAAAGTTTCCTCCGAGGAAAGAGGAGGGACGGGACGGGGCGGGGCGGGGCGGGGCGGGGGAGGCGGGGAGGAAAAGGGCCGGGAGAGGAAGGGGAGAGGAGGGTGAAGTGAGGGGGGCGGCCTGAGGGGCCGTCTGCTCCCCCACAGGAAACCGCTGGGGAGGCGGGTTGCAGGGACCCGCCCCCAGGCTGCTAATAACAATAATGAGGATGGGGTTCTGCCGAGGTGCCAGGCAATGGGCTAAATCCTTTACAATATTTTTTTTTCATTTAATCCTAACCCTATAACGTGGGGACCATTATCCTGGATAAGTCAGATGAGTCATGGAGAGACTAAATAGCTTTACCCCCATGGTCAGGATTTGAACCCACAGTTCTCTGACCCCGGGCTCTTAACCCCTTCCCTAAACCTTGCTCTTCCTCCCCGGAGGCCCCCTCACCCAGGGGAGACTGCCCCTTTCCCCAGTTCAGATGCCAGACCTCTCCCAGAGGCTCTGCCACAATGTCCAGGGCCCGGGCTCTCCACCCCTCTTCTCAGAGCCCCCTCCACGAGTGTGTCCAGCTGGCCCAGCTCTGGTCGTGCAGGATTAATGAATGTTGGACTATGGCATCAAGCCAGACCCAGGCCAGCCTTGCAGAGCCCAGCCCAGGGCTTCTGCTGGCCCCTGTGCCCTTCTGCCACCAGAGCACAGGGCAGAGGTGTGTTTGGCTCTGGGCTAAACCTGCTGGTGCATGTGCATGCATTTCCACCCAGGCTCGGGGCTCGTGCCTGCAACATGTGTGTGATCAGCATGCGGCCAGGTCTTCTTCCTGCCCAGACTCCCAGGCCCCCCCTTTCAGGCCCCCCTTCCTGTGCTGGGCCTGGGGTGAGGGGGAGGCCTTCTTGGCAGGAGCCTTAGAGAGGAGGAGGGAAGGAAGGGGGGAGAGGAAATTGCAGACATAGCTGAAGGCACAGCCTGAGGCCTTGGGGCCAGTGACCCCCCTTTCTGTCCAGGCTGGAGACCCCCGCTCCCAGTCCTGAGTCTGGGTTCAAGCAGAGGGCAGATCTGGTTGGGAAAAGAACTAGGATGACTACCATGGGGGAGGGGAGAGGGGCTTTTGGTGTCTCTGTGACTGTTTAGTCTGTTCTATGAGTGTGTGTGGAGGTATGTCTGCCTATGTTTGTATATCTGTGTCTATTTTCGTGTTGTATCTGCCTGAGCACTTTTGTGGGGTTGAGTATGTCTGTGTATCAGTCCATTCAGCCGCTGGTCAACAAACGCTAATTGGTCTGCTTAGCGCTTCCTAGTAATGGGCTTCAGCAGTAAACAGCAGGGACGCAAACCTTGGCTCTCTTGGAGCTGCCACTAAGGCGGAGAGACAGACAGTACGCAGGGAAGATGGTCGTGGGTGCTGCTGAGTGCTCAGAGGGCGATGGAGTGGGGTGGTGGGGTGAAGAACACCTGGGGCAGCTCTCGCACATGACATGGGGAGAGGCTTGAATCCTGAAGAAGGGGCAGCTGAGCTGAGGTCTGCAGGAGGGTGTCGGGCAGGGAAAAGGCTGAGGGCCCCCGAGGTAGGAGTGTCTGGCCTCACCTGGCTCCTGGGGTCACAAGGGAGGGTGAGGGGGTGATTGTGAAGGGGCTGGCAGGCCTGAGGAGGCGCTTGGATGTTATTGCAAGTGTGATGTCTCCTAGTTTCCATCAGAGAGTGTCATGGTTCCGTGACGCACTTCGGAGAGGTCCTGGGGGTGAGCGGGGGAGCTCCGGGTAGGAGAGGGGCTGCAGGGCAAGAATGGAAAGAGGGGGAGCCGCGTGCTGGCTGGCAGCCAGCCAGGCCAGCAGTGGCTGAGGGCTGGGACCAGGGGCGCTGGTGGAGGTGAGCCAGGCTCAGACGCTGATGGGAGTGGTGGCAGGCTCTCTGCACTGCGGGAAGCAGGAATGGAGGACTGCTGCTTGGATTGGGCCCGAGCACCTGAGGAAAGCTCAGGCTGGGGAGCATGATGTAGGGAATTCAAGTTCCATTTCAGGTGGTTGATTTGAGAGGTCCATAAGTATCTGGGTGGAGCCATCAGACACACAGGCGCGGCCCGGAGGAGTCTGGTCGGCCTGGGTGTGTGTTTGAGAGTCCTCAATACACAGGATGGATTGAACACTCTGGGAGTGGCTGAGGTCGCCCAGGGGACAGGAGAGGAGAGAGCTCTGGATGCTGCATTTCAGGTCTCCTGCAGGAGATGGCAGTCCGTGAGAGGGGAGGAAGACCCTGAGGGTGGGATCAACCGTGTTAAACTGGGCTGCGAGGGCAAATGTGAGGCCAGAACCCAAGGTTGCACTGACATTTCAATGCCTGCTGTCCGTGGGAGTATCGGTGTGTGGCGGGTGTGCGGGTACGGCCAAACCCGAGTGTGCGTCGGTTTGTATGGCACACACCTGTGCTCCATGTGGGTCTGTGTGCATGCCTGAGTGGGGGCTGTGAGATGTTGGATATGTTTGTATTAAGCTGTTGACTCGCATCTGTGCTATGGAGATCTCTGGGTATCGCTACCTACAGACGAAGGTGTGTCTGTGTTTGGGTTGGTGTGTGACTTGTGTGAGTGGGTCAGGTGTGACTCAGCCCTGGCGAAGCAGGTGGCCATGTTGGAGCAGAGTGGGCGGGAGTTGAGATGGTGGCTGGTCCCTCAATGAGAGGTACCCAGAGGGCTGCCTTCTCCAGGGGGTCGGGGGGCGGCATGTGGCCAAGCCAGGCCAGGTGGGAGAAGTGGCAGGCTTGCCCGGAGGGTTCAGAGAAGCTGGGGGCTGCCCCTCAAGGCCCTGGGAGAGGTGCCTGAAGCCTTTGGCCCATGTGGTCCCCTGACACCATCCCCCTGCCCTCCTGGCCCCCTGCCTATCTGCTTTTCCGCCTGCCTCTGCCCACCCGCCAACCTGTCTGTAGGTCTGCCCAGGCACCTGCTTTCCGGTCATGCTGGCTAGGATCTCTGCATATCTATCACCTGCCTGCCTGGCTTGCATCCCACTTCTGCACCTGCTGATTTCCTCCCTGTCTGTCAGCCTATGGCTGACCTGCTGCCTGCCCACCTGCCTGCTTGATAGCTGCCTTTCTGTCCTGTCTGCCTGTGAGACTAAACATTTGTCACCTTGGGAGGCACAGAGTGTTCCTAAGATGAAGCACAGGAAAGACAGGTATTAAGGGGTGGTCACTACTTTGCCAACAAAAATCCGTCTATTCAAAGTTATGGTTTTTCTAGTAGTCATGCATGGATGTTAGAGTTGGACTATAAACAAAGCTGAGCGCTGAAGAACTGATGCTTTTGAACTGTGGTGTTGGAGAAGACTCTTGAGAGCCCCTTGGACTGCAAGGAGATCCAACCAGTCCATCCTGAAGGAAATCAGTCCTGAATATTCATTGGAAGGACTGATTCTGAAGCTGAAGCTCCAGTACTTTGGCCACCTGATGTGAAGAACTGACTCCTTTGAAAAGACCCTGATGCTGGGAAAGATTGAAAGTGGGAGAAGGGGACGAGAGAAGATGAGATGGTTGGATGGCATCACTGACTCGATGGACATGAGCTGGAGCAAGCTCCAGGAGTTGGTATTGGACAGCGAGGCCTGGTGTGTTGCAGCTCATGGGGTCACAAAGAGTTGGACACGACTGAGCAACTGAACTGAAGGGGTGGTCAGAAGGCTGAGAGGTTCAGAGCCTCTGGGAGGGCCCTTGGGAAGCCTGGCATATTCAGGGCCCAAGGCAAAGCCTGACTCTGCCCCCTTCCCCAGGGGCCCAGGTAGGGACAAGCCTGGCTGCTCTGCTCCTGACACCAGGGCCTCACCCCACTGGGGCTTCAAGGGCTGCCTAGCTCTCGGGTGGAGGGAAGAAGGGGACTCACTTAAGGCCTCCTAAGACCTGTCTAGCCCTCTGAATGCCTCCTCAGCACCTGGGACAGCTGCTGGGAAGAGGGACTGTGCGGGTCTGGGATGTGAGTCATCACGGTTAGGGATGTTGAGTGTCTTTTAGGTATCTGGCGCCCTGCTAAGCACTGTGATTGTCTCAACCCTTCAAATCCTCTCACTAACCCTGTGGTTTGTAGTGTGACCTCCATTTTTAAAATTCGTTTTTATTGGAGTATAGTTACTTTACAGTATTGTGTTAGTTTCTTGCTGTGAAACTAATA
Organism: Bos grunniens; assembly: GCF_055505025.1. NCBI lineage: Eukaryota > Metazoa > Chordata > Mammalia > Artiodactyla > Bovidae > Bos > Bos grunniens. The sequence goes on from NC_141167.1 coordinate 11,865,708, forward strand.
GCAAAGTGAATCAGCCGTAAGTATACATATGTGACTCCCATTTTACAGAGAAGGAAAGTGAGGCTCAGAGAGGTCAAGTGTCCTGTGTGCAGTCACAGGAATGGAAATTAACAGGGCCTGGATTTGAGCTTCAGGTCCGTGTTCCCTACCAGTCTTCCACAGGGCAGTCCTAGGCCGTGGTTCTCCACATCTGTCACACCCAAAGCCGCCTTTTCTTGATATTTTCTTTTTTATTATTTTGGCTGCATCAGGCCTTAGTTGTAGCACGTGGGATCCATTGTTGCAGTGTAGGGGGCTTCTCTCTAGTCAAGCACGTGGGCTGCATGGCATGTGGGCTCAGTTGCACCACAGCATGGGGGATCTTAGTTTCCCGACCGGGAATCGAACCAGCGTCCCCTGCATTGGAAGGTGGATTCTTAACAACTGGATCACCGGGGAAGTCCCCATGATACTTTCGATTGCTTCTTTTGTGCTCTGGAAATGAAATTTATGGCTAATATACCCACCTCTAATTAAAATCAATATATAATCAAATAAAAATTAATATATAATTAAATTATATAATTAAATTAATATAGATGATATAGTTTACAGATATACATAAATTTTTGTCCTGTAACATATATAAAAGAAATAAAGGGTAATGTTGTGTATTTGTGAACTGATTAATTGCCAGGAAGGTGTCAGCTGAAGGTGCAGACCTGAGATACTGTGTCAGTGTCTGAAATGGTGGTGAACTCTTGGTAAAGTTCTGAACAAAAAGTACACATTTCTTCCACTTTACACAGTAGTTGCCTTCCCAGAAAATTTAGTGTATATTATGGATACACAAGTCCTCTGTGTTTATGTATAAAATGGTGTTAGATTCTTGGCTCTGGTAATTATAAACACATTTTTTCACTCGTGTTGAGCAGGATTAGAATCTGCCTGCCTTCTGGGGTTGTCTGGAGTCCCTGGCCCCAGCCCCCTAAATGCCAGCAGCACCCTCTCACCCCCCCACCCCCTACCCCCATCATTGTGATAACCAGCCCCCAATTCCCCACCCCAACATGGACACATGGAAATCCTCCCACCCCTCATGGAGCTCAACATTTCAGTGGGGGGGGACAGATATCATCACTAACCACACATATCTTGTAATAACAGGCTGTGACAAGCACAATGATGGGAAATAAAGAGGGGAAGGGGTGAGGGAAGACCCGGTGGACATGGCCAGGCACAGCTCCCCGCTGGCTTTTCTCTGAAGCTGCTCTCCCCAAGGACACCGGGGACCAGGCAGTCACTAACACGGGTGGGGACATCTCGGTTCTTGGTTGACCCCTCAGGTGCATAGGAGGCTGTTGATCACACCTGCCTTTCTGGTACTTTCCTCCTGGCTTTGCTTTCAGGGCTCACACACAAAATACTGGTAAAGGGGGATCTGAGAAGTTTAAGTCAACAAACAACAGTCCTGGTGTGAGAGCTGCGGCCCTCAGTACTAGGTGCCGAGGACTCAATGAGCCAAGGAGTCCGGCTGCTTGGGTGGTGCTGAATGTAAGCCTGACACGTAGGTGCCCAGGTGATACCTGTGCTCAGAACAGAGGCTGATCGGGTCAGGGGTGCAGGAGGGAGGCTGAGATGGAGATAAGTGCCCTGGGGGTGTGGCTTGTGGAGCTGAGTGTGGCCGGGGTGGGCAGGGAGTGCCGGCAGCTTCTGGCCTGGGACAGCGTGACAGATCAGGAAAAGGGAACATTTGTGTAGGCTCGGGAGTGGCCAGGAAGATGGGGGCCGCTTGGCTGCTGGGGTAGCTGTGGGAGGAGGGCAAGGTGGAGGCCTGGGGGCCCACTCTGAAGAACTTTCAGAGAATCAGGGCCTTCCCAGAGAACCCTGGAGGGGTGCCGCCCCTGCTTGCTGTGTGGACACCTGCCAGGGAAGGGGCTCCTCTGGCATGGACCGCTGTTCCTTTTGTGACCTGGGCCTGTATGGGTTCCTGAACACACAAGTGGGTCTGCTTGTGTGCTATGGGGGATGCTGGGGACAGGACCAGTTCACCTCTAGCTTCAGTGCTCAATTTGCAGAGTCTAAATTTAGGTGAAGGAAGGAAGGACCCCCCCCCCTCTGCACCCCACCGCTGGTTTCCTATGGAGGGGAGGGTGGTGTAGGAAAAAGCCTGGCCTGGCCCTTCTTACCCCAGCTGCCCTGGATGGGCACATGGGCGGTCTGTCTGGCTAGGGTTCCCCCACCCCAGCTGTGGGGGTTGGTGGTGAGAGAGGATCAATGCTCTGCTGGTGGCAGCTGCTCCGGGACACATCCTTCCTGCACAGGTCGGGGCTGAGCCAAGCCAGGCAGAGAGTCCCCCTTGGGACTTGGCAGGAAGCTGGACCAAAGCGGGCTGGGAGAATGTTGGGTGGTTCTGGCCCCCTCCCTGCTTCGAGAGAGCAACGGCTGCTGGGGTGGAGTCGGGGGGGTGGGGCACCCATCCAGGGCACCTGGTGGCAGAGCCCAGAGTGAAGGAATCCTGCTCTGCCTGGCTAGGTGGGAGGGACGGGGATGCGGCGAGGGGAGAGACAATGCAGACCACGCTGGCTCCAGGTCAGGAAGTTTTATTGCTGACATGCAGGAAGAGTCCCCATGTAGTACAAAAATATGACTTTATACAAACTTTTTTGTGACTTTTTCCGTTTTTGTTTCTTTACAGTAGGACTTCTCTCAGCGTGTGACACCCAGTGAGGGCAGACCCAGCCTCCTCTCGTTTGCTTTCCCAGAAATTAATCAGACGGGTGGGCTGACCTTGGAAGGGACCAGTCTGTCTGACAGGCTTTTGCGGACCCGGAGCATATTGCTTTGAAAAGGAGAAGGACCACCAGGCGAGCGGGCCCGGAGGGTCTGGGCGGGCTGCCGGACAAGGGGCTCGGGTGAGGCCCTCACAGAAAGACAGTCACGGGCGCTGGGAGCCCTGGGCCGGACTGCATTCCACTCCTTTAGGAGACTTCTTTTTTGAAATAAATATAGAAAAGAGGGCATCCCACCCCCACCCCCACCCCAGACCCTGGCTCTCAGCAGCTGGATGGCTGAGGGGGGCCGGCCTGGTGCTCAGGGGGGTCGAGTGCTGGGCTCAGGCGGGCTCCCTGGACCCTCTGAGGCAGAGGCACGAGGCGCCCACGTGCTGGGGTGGGGGGGAAGAGGAAGGGGGTGTGGGCGGCCCTGCTACTGCTGGCAAGAGGTGGCCCCATTTTTTCCAGATGGGGAAACTGAGGCACAAGGAGGTTTTTTTTTTTGTTTGTTTGTTTGTTTGTTTTTTGGGACCTTGCCCAAGTCACTCACAGTGAGTCAGCTTTTGGGGAGGGCATAGCTCACACGCCGGGGAACAAGGTCACGCAGGCCTCGGTCCCCACACTGGGCAGGCAGGGCAGGGCCGAGGGCCCAAGGCGGCCTGGAGGGGGACACTCGGCTGCTCTGAGGGGCTGGGGGGCAGGCAGGTCAGGGGAGGGTCTCTGCTTGGCGCTGGGCAGGGCCAAGTCCAGTGCGGGAGAGCGGGGAGGGGGCATTCTGGTGAGAACAGGGTTTTCTGGCAAGACGGGCATCCACTTCAAAATCTCGGCTCAAAAGGGCAGCGGAGCTGTTCTCAAGCCAGGCGGGACCCCCGGTCCCTACAGGTCTCCCTTGGGAGCCCTGCAGCCCCCCAGGAAGGACGCTGGCGACCCTGGTGGTCTGCTGGGAGAGATACCCTTTGTTACAAAGCAGGGGCAGCAGGGGAGATGCTCCTGCTCTTCTCTGAACACAGAGGGGTGCCGGCCGTGCTCACAGCTGGCCGAGGGCACCCCTTCCCATCCGGGTCAGCGTCACCTCGGTACCACAGTGAGGGGTGGAGGAGGAAACCAGGGCTAATGCAGGTGTACAGCACCTCAGAGAAGCTGAGCTGGGAGAAAGAGAAGCCAGTCTAGAAGGCTTCCTCATCACCGGAGACAAGGAGGGACTGGTGCGCTGGAGATGGAGGGGGCCGGCAAGAAGGGGCTTCTGAGCCCGGGGCTGAGGAAGGGGCCCACTGGGGGCTGTGGGCTCCCCTGCTGTCCAGCCAGGCTGGGGGCAGCGAGTGGCCACGGGCCGAACCACCTAGAGATGGCAGAGAAGCTGGTTTCAGTACAAAAATAAATATATTTGATTCCGCTTAAGATGAGGTGAGAGTTTTCCAAAGCTTGGACTGAGGGGCCTGGGGTCAGAAGGGGAGGGATGAAAACAACTGTGAGGGGCCTGGGAGGGCAGTGGGGAGTGGCATTCCTGTGGGGAGCCAGCAACGAGCTGCACTTTCAGCTTATGTGGACTGTTTCGGGGCAGCTGCCCCCTGGGGGTCGGCGTGGGGTGGGGGTCGGTGGTGGGCGGGCTCCCTCCTCCTCCTCACTCAGTCCAGAGACAGCATGGTTAAAGAGACAGAGGTAGATTAAAACGTTACGATTAAAAGCAGATTAGTTATCTAGGCTTCTCAGATTAAAAAAAACCAAACAATCAAGCAATCATTCCAAAAGGTAGCTTCGCGGTACCTCTGCTGACCCCACGTGTGACCTGGGCTGTCCCTGGCGCAGCCCGGGAGAGTTCAGCACTGCGGCGGGGCTGCTGGCTGGGGGCCAGGACGAGGTGGTGGGTGGGCGCCGGTGCCCCTGCCCAAGGCTGCTATTTCCGCAGGTAGCGCTGGGCCAGAATGGCTGCGTCCAGGGGGTTCACAGGCTGTGCATCGTGGCCCAGCCGGCGCACGGGCGGCACCCCTGCCCCCGACTGCCGCTTGGGCACCCAGCTGCGGGCCTCGTGCACGGAGCTCTTCTCCTCGGCCAGCAGCAGCTGCTGCCGCATGTAGTTCTCAAACTCGTACTGAGAGCACTCCTCTGTCACCTTCGCCTTCACAGCAGAGACAGGCAGGTCGAGCGACAGGCGAACGTGTAAGAGAGAAGAGCAGGGGGTGCGTCAGCTGGCCCGCCTCAAGAGGCTCCTTCCCCAGGCACCATCCCCTGGGCCCGATCTAGTAGTGGCCGAGAACAGGGGGGTCCCTGAAGCTCCCCAGCCAACCTGGACCTCGCCATGCTGGCCCCTCAGACCTGTGACCTCCCCTAACCCGTTGACCGTGGGAGAGGTCACGTTCCCTCAGAAGACTTGGTGCCCACCCTGTGCAATAGGGCAGTACGCTCCCCTGCCCGAGGTCCCCAGGGACCAGTGCAGGTCAAGTGTTAAGAGAGTGGCCTGGGGCTGGGGTGCTCAGTGCATGGGCACCTGTTTCCCTGTCCTGCCCCAGGCTGAGGTCCCTGGAGAAGGCCACGCACAGTCACAAACTGAAGTGGGAGGTTCCATTGCAGGACGGGGGCGGGGGAGAGCAGGGCTGTGGAATCAGGCTGTGGCTGATTCTGAGCCCTGTGGCTTCGGGGAGGTTACTTTCCCTCTCTGAACCTGTTTCCTCTTTAGTGAAATAAGAACACAGGCTGCACAGGCCTGCAGTGAGGATTGAATGAGATGTACTGGGGGCCCTCACTGCTTGCTGGAGGTGATTATTTTTAGCTGCTAAACAGCCCTGTGAGCTGGTGGGAGCCGGGGGCAGGGTTCTGAAATTCTTCGAGGACGGGGGGCTCTGCTGTGGTCCTGGGCTGGCTCCACCTGGTCCCCCCTGTCCAGTGCTTGCTGTGGGACCTGGGGTGGCCCGGAGAGGGAGGGTCCTTACAGCTTCCCTCCCAGGGCTCAGCAAGCCCTGCCCTCCAGGGGGCACCCTAAGATCACCCGCCGGCTGCTGCCGGGCACCCTGGGCCTGGCCCCTGCCCCCGGCTCAGCACTTTCTCCAGTGCAAGGGACGGGAGGAGAGAAAACCGGGAGAAAATGAATCATCTGAAAAACGAAAAGCAGGAAGGGCGAGAGAGAACCCTGTGAGTCAGAGGGGTAGACAAGCGCGGCCGTATAGGCGGCCAGCGTGTGGCAGAGCCAGGGCCTGGCAGGAAGAGGAAGCCGAGGGAGGGCCAGGCTGGGCCACTGTGAGGCCTGCCTGCCAACTGAGCCCCTCTCTCAGGCCATGGAACTGCCAACTGAGCCAGACACGAGGCAGGCCCCGGGCGGCTCAGGCCGAGGAACTTGAGGCTCCTGTTCCCGCTCCAAGGGCTGGGGAGAGGCCAAGGAGGCCCGGCGCCCTGCCAGGAGCTGCCACCTCCACCCTGCCCAACCTGCCCTGCCTGGAGGGCTGGTGCCTCAGGATTCGGCCACACGGCCTAGCTGCCGTCCCCAACTCACCTCCTGGGAGCTGTCTGCGTTGCTCATTTGGTCGTCGATGTCAGGAACCACCTGCAGAGGCCCGCTCAGAGAAGACAGGGACTGCCTGCAAGGGAGGCAGATGAGCGAGGCTGGCTCCAGGCAGCCTGGCCCTTCTTGCCGCGGCCTGGCTGCCAGGAGCCCAGCAGGGCCAGTCCCCACTGCTCTGAGACTTGGCTGGAGTCAGCAGACCTGGGCTGAGCACCCACAGCCCCTTCCTGATGCCACTGCCTCTGCTTCTCCGAGCCTCAGCTTTCTCGCCCAGTAAGTGGGGGCAACTTCTATCTTGCAGGCTGTGGTGAGAACTCAGGGAGATAAGGCCCATCCTAGAGCTGGCATCGACTGGCACGCAGGAGATGCTCAACCCTGAGTTTTGCCTGTGTCCTCCCACCCTGCCCATCAGGACCATCTGGAGACCTGACTCTGCCTGGTGGAGAGACAGGCCCAACCTCAGGCGACCTCTCTGGGGAGGCAGGGCAGTGCCCACGGGTGGGCAGGACCCAGCTCTGGCCCGGCCCACGTACCACGACGCGATGATGGAACTGAGGGCCTCCAGGACGTCGGCGGCGGCCAGGCGCTGCTGGGGGTCGAGGACGAGCAGTTTCCGGATGAGACACACCGTGTTCTCAGAAACCCGTCCGTCCCTGATGCAGGAGAGAGGGGCAGCGGGCACTCAGGCGGGGTGGGCTGGTGCCAGGTCTCGGCCCAGGACGCCAAGCCTCCCCGTGCTGTTTCTGCCCCTCGAGCCTGACGGGCCGGCGCCCAGGGAGCGGGGACTCACTCGGGGATGGTGTACTCGGCGGCCTTGATCTTGCGGAAGAGCTCCTGCGGGATGCTGTCGTAGAAGGGGAACTGGCCATAGAGCATGGTGAACAGTACCACGCCCAGGGCCCACATGTCGCTGGGCTTGCCCCGGTACGGCCGGCCTGCAGGGCGCACAGACACACGTGTGCTCAGCCCAGGGCTGGGGAAGAACGGCCCTGCACGCCCTTCCCTGGCAGTCCCGGGAGTCCTACCCGGGGGACCCCCCTCCACCCGGGCACCCTCACTTCTGGTCACCCTCCTGTGCTTCCTCCCAGAGCAAGCACACTGGCCCCGTCCTGAGCTTCAGCAGGGCACCTTCCTCCTTTACTCTTCGGGCTGGTTCCTGCTTGTGCTCTGGAGACCCGGCTCCACAGGGGGATGCCCCATCTCACATGCTCCATGAGGAGAAGGGGTCTCACCTGGCCTTGTGCAGCCCACCCCTGGGGCAGGCCTCATGCCGCCTCCCCACAGCACCAGCTCTGCCCCGCTCTGCCTGGGCTCCCAGGCGCTGGTCCAGCCCCGTCAGCAGATGAGCTCTCCTGGGAGCTCTAACCATCAGGCGATTTCTCCCTGAGCTCTGACTTCTGAGGGAACACTGAACTTCAAGCTTTTGTTTTGATAATGACAATGCTGGCTATGGTTCATTAAGCCACACACTAGGTTAAGGGCTTATTTAATCCCACGGGAACCTAAGGAAGTAGGGGCTATTATCATCCTGATTCCAGAGATGAGAAAACAGAGGCCCAGAGAGGTCAGTACCATTCCCAAGATCACACAGGTATTAACCAGGCCATGAATGCAGGGGCAAGGCCATGTCTGTCTGTCATGCCTGGTGCCGAGGTCTGTGCTTATTAGCACACAGAATCAATGAAAGGCAGGCTTGAGATCAGAACCCACTTGAGTCACCCCACTTCGTCCTCTTAACAACGGTGGGAGGCGGGACTGCTTTCAGCTTTTAACCCAGGAGGAGACTGAAGCTCGGAGACGGGGCTGAGGGTCAAGGCACACAGCTGCGTAATTAACAAGGCCAGTCTCAGAGCCTGGGCTCGGGTCTTCCGGTCCAGGTCTCTCTCTGAGGCAGGGGAGCTCCTTTGTTTCATTCTCTAAGACTGGCATCTGTCTGGAGGAGCCAGAGAGAGGCCTCGGGCAGCAGGTGGGAGTGACTGCACACGGAGACCACCGGCCTGGCTGCTGAGGAGACTCCACCAGAGGCAGCCCGTCCCCTCCACCCAGTCACAGACCCCACCTCACAGCTATGGGCCAAGGAAGGGGCCTGGGTCTTCCTCCTGGCTCTGCACCTACAGGGAGGCCTTCCGGATGCCGTGCAGGGTGTATCCAGGCTGGGCTGTGGGGCAGGGGTGCTCAGGGAGCTGGGATACACCCCTGGCACCCAGATCCTTCTCGCAGAGGCCACTGTGACTCCACCCCGATCTCCAGGCCCAGGAGGTGGCACCACTGCCCTCTGCCATGTCCTGTGAGAGGCCTGGGGCTCCAGCAGAGCCCTCAGCTGGGAGGAGGCCTCCAAGGAGACTGCAGATGGTTGTGGCAAGTGAGAGCAGCCTATTCCCCGGGAAGACAGGTGACAAGTGTGAGGAGGGAGGCACGTGTGAGTGCTGGGGACAACAGGCCCTGGAGATAACCCTGGAACCGTCACAATGGAGGGATGGCAGCGGGGGTGGGCCGCTGGAGCGATCAGGACAGAGCAACCTCAGTTTGGCAAAGGATAAGCGAGAAAGGAAAGGGGCCTATGGGGAAACAGGAGCGTGGGTTTGGGCAGAGGCAGCCCTGGCGGAGCGGGGTGCCTCAGTTTTCTGGTGAACTATTAGCTGTGACTGAACAAGAGGTCTGGTCTCTCCGAGCCTCAATTTTCTCATCTGTAAAAATTCTACCTCGTGGGGTAGCTGTGTGGTTTTAGACAGATGATGCCTGTCGCATGGCTCAGTCCAGCCTCCGGCACCAGTGGTACGATCAGAAGGTGGTAGCTACGTAAGTGACTTGTTCTGGGCGCTGCTACCTGTCTCAGCCGTGGAGGCAGGGTGTTTGTCTGTCTGTTCACTGCTGTATCCGAAGTGTCTAGAACAGAGCCTTGTACATGGCAGGCCCTCAGTAAATACCAGCAGAATAAACGGATGAACAAATAGACAAAGGGAGTGGTATCTTTGAGATGCAAGTCTCATCACAGTAACCTCTGTGAAGACCTGTTCAAAGGCATCCTCTTGGACTTGAAATCAAGGATGACGTTTCTCAACAGGGCCTCTGCCGAGCCTGGCGTGGCTGGGCCCCCACGCGTCTCCCCTTGAACTTTCTGAGAGGAACCTCGGGGGTCTCGGGGGACTCCTCACATATGTGGTGCTGCCCCTGCCCAGGCACACCCCCTCCCCAGTGGGCTCCTATTATTCTCAAGATACAGCTCAAGGCCTTCGCGTGCCTATTCCTCACACTCACAGAAATCACGTTTCTGTCCTTCCAAGCACTAATCTCAGAGTAATTAGTGTGCTGACTGCCATCTTCCTCCATGAGACCCCATGTTTTGGACCTGGATGGGCAGTACTGGTTTGGGCCACCACTGGAGCCCCAGCACCTTGCCCGGGGCACAGATACAGTCTGGCTGCGTAAGGCGCCCGGGGGCTGCTGCTGGTGCCGCGCACATACCGCTGAGCACGTCTGGACTGATGTAGGCAGGGCTCCCCCGCTGGTCCTTCAAGAGGTCCCCCTCGCTCACGAGATGCTTCCCGAGGCAGAAGTTGGTGATGGTTATCCGATGCGTCCTGGGGGGGGTGGGCAGAGAGTGAACAAACCTCGGTGTCTGTACCCCCGGCTGCCCCCCACCTTGTCCCAGGGCAGAGGAACCACACCCGCGTCCTCTTCTGTTCCCCTGGCCTGCCTTGTCTTCCCCGGGGCTGCGTGGGGAGTGCCACTGGGGGTGTGGACACAGGCCAGTCACCGGGGTTGACATCTGGTGAGCTGTCCCCGTAGGGACCCAAGTCACTCTGCCCAGGGAAGCTTCAGGGTGCTCCCGAGTCCTGGGGCTACAGCTTAGGGTCTGGAACAATTGCGGAGATTTCTTCAAACCACCCCACATAGTATCTAGGTTGGGAGGGACTGGAGGTGTAGTTCAGCTCCCTCATTCACCCATGAGGAAGTCCGGCAGAGTCCTGGAGGCCTCCCTGAGGACCACTGTGTCCCCCGGGGGCTGATTCCTTCAGTCATCACTCTTAGGATTAAGTACTATCACATTATCACTGACCGTGCTAAACACTAATGCGTACTGAGAGCAGACCCTTATCTGGGCTTATGTGCCCAGCAGGGGCTGTTTGCATTCACGCCTCACAACAGCCTATGATGGAGACTTTCTCACTGCCCACTCCACAGAGGATGCAGTTAGGACACCCAGAGAAGCGGAGGGACTTGTCCAGGGTCACACAGCTAGTGAGCAGAGGAGCAGGATCCAACCCAGGTCTGTCTGACCCCCAGAGTCTGCACCCTGAGTGATACTGGTCAGGTGCCCACGGGGTCCCTGGATGGTGCCCAGCCCCTGACTTTCCCTTCCGTTCCATCCAAGCTAACTCACCCCTTGTCTGGTACTGGAGACTCTGCACTGACTAGAAAACCAGAGACCCCCATCTGAGAGTTGTGGTGAGAAGAGCTTTGGGCTCTGATCCTTTCTAGGAAGTCACAACGAGAACAAAAGTCAGCGGCCCAGAGGGGATGCAGTCTGCCACCCCTGGGGATGTGGGGTGGTGGTGTGGGGAGGCAGGGGCCTCTCTACCCCCAGGCAAGCAAGGCCGCGTGCTGGCTCCCGCGTCAGCAGGCTGGTCAGGGACGCCTGGGAGGACGGTGGGAAGGGAAGCTGCACCGGGCCTCGTGCGTGAGGCTCCCAGAGCCCTCCAGCTTTCTCGGGGAGTTCTGCTGGCAAGGGCTTGGTGCAAGAACAAAGGCCGCTCTGTCCCCGGTGTTCCAAATGGAAATGCTGACTCTCGCTCTCCATACAGGCCTGCCCTGGCACATGCCACAGAAACCAGCCTGGTGGCCCCCAGGGTGGCAAGAGCCCGAGACGGTGGGTGGTGAAGGGTCTCGGGTATAGGTCACGTCAAGAAGTGGAACTGCTCCCGCTTGGACCCACCCTCGTCACTGTCCTGAATACGGGACTGCTAAGGCCTCTCATCCACAAGGGCCCCACAGAGCATACACCCTGCCTTTTCTCCATGGTCAGAGCTGGCCGCGGCAGCCGGAGGCCCAAGACACTGGGAGGAGGACAACTCGGGGGATAGCCTGGTGGGCTTGGGAGTCAGATCCCTGGGTTCCAGTCTTGGCTCTGCCCCTGCCTGGCTGGGTGATCTTGGGCGTGTTATTTAATTTCTTGCTAAACCTCAAATTTTCTCATCTGTAAAACGGAAAATATCAGCACCTAACTCCCAGGGCTGTGTTGGGATTTAAGAAGAAGAAGATCCCAGGGAAAGCGCTGAATCCAGGGCCTGACAACTAGTGACTGACGACCAGGGCCAGCTGCGAGTACATTTCATCCTCAGACGGGGGCACCGCTGGCACGGGTTACCCCTGGAGACCCCGGGGGAAGACTGTGCAGAGGCGGCGAGCGAGAGGAGCCACCCTGCAACGACAGGCCCTGGAGCGCACCTGCCCGCCTTGGCCTTCTGCTCTACCCTGTGGGCAGCCCTCCGCGCGCTGGGCTCGAGGAAAGTTCGGCTGAGAATCTGCAGGGCAGGCCGGCAGGGCTGAGCTGGAGCCTCTCCCACAGGAAACCGCACAGTCTGCTTCCAGCCCTCCCGACGCCTGGCCCCGCTCCCTGCTCTGCCACCATCACTTTGGTCAGCGAAGCACTGATCCCGGGGAGCCCAGACCCCCCAGGCTGGTCCTGGCAGGAGGGGCGAGGGTGGCAGGGGTGCAGGGAGGGGGCTCGGGGTCAGCAGGGCCTGCTCAGTGAGTCACCCTTCAGCTGTGGCCTCTGGGATACCACAGTGTGTCTCATTTTCTAGGAAACTGGATGTGCAAACGCACCCACGCGGAAAGAAAGGAGGATGGAGAAAGAACCCACGGTGAACCTCACGTAACCCCAAGAGGGGACTGTAACCCTTGCCCTTCATCCGTAGCCGGGGAGCTTGCTGTCGCAGTTGCCTTGCAAACCCTTCTCCTGTTTCCTCCCCTGGGAGCGCTCTGATGTGCTGGGCACTTCCAGCTTGTCTGCTGCCTCTCCAGCTGGAGTTAGGGCCTGGCCTGATAGGCAGAGGGGGCTGGACCTCTTCCAGGCCCACCCCTGACTCTCAAGGATGACAGCAAGGCCCCAAGCGGGGAGGGGTGTGCCTGTGGACACTTGGGAGTAGGAGCTGGGCGGTCAGCACAGGTCTCCGCAGCACCTCCCATGCCTTCCTGGCACCCATGACTCAAGCGAGAGGCGGCCAGAATCTGTCTGCCCAAGATGCAGCAAAGGAATTATCGGATTAGAGAACGTGCTGCCAAGAACAGGGTCTGATGAGGTGTGGGTGCTCTGCAGTCCCAAGAAAACACACCGATGGGTGCGCACGCACGCACATGATACACACACACAGACACGCACACACACTCACGAAAGAGCTGCTATAGCAACGCTGGCATTACTCAAGACAGGTAGGACCTTCTGACTATATTCTCAGAACCTAGGGGCCCTGGAAAAATGGGAGCCGGTAGCTAAACCACCAATGGAGACAAAGAGGCCTGCGATGCTGGTCTGATTAGCACCGCAGAAGCCCTTGATGGCACCCAGCGTCCCTCAGCGGGCCAGGACCCAGTCCCCCAACATGAAGACAATGCACTCCCAGGGCTGGGATGGTCTGTGCTCTCCAACACCGCCTCTCCTCGTGCATCACCTAGCTGGGGCTGGGGCTCCATGGGACATCCTTGCCGGCCACTTACCACATAGTGGGCCTCATCTCCAGAGGGAGAGCATGTCAGGCCTGCAGCCTGGCTGGCTCGCATCAGGCACGCTTACGAGGGGCCAAACCCTGTAGTCTCATGTCTGGAGCCAGTATCTGCATGCATGCGTGCTAAAGTTGCTTCCATCATGTCTGACTCGTTGCAACCCCTTGGATTATAGCCCACCAGGCTCCTCTGTCCATGGGGCTCTCCAGACAAGAATACCAGAATGGGCTGCCATGCCCTTCTCCAGGGGAATCTTCCCAACCCAGGGGATCGAACCCGTGTCTCTTATGTCTCCTGCACTGGCAGGTGGGTTCTTTACCACTAGCCCACCTGGGAAGCCCAGTGTCTGCAGGGAAGCATAATCATCTCTGCTTCCACAGATGAGGATGCAGAAACTCAAAGTGCTTGGTTCCACAGCAGCTTCTCAATACACGACGAATGGAACGGGTGAATAATCACAGGGGCGCGTGCTCAGGGACTCGAGGGTAACCAAGCGGCAGTGCTGTGCGGGGAGCTGGGTGTGACCCCCGGGGCCGCCCCTCCCAGGTTTCTAACCCTCTCTCGGCTGCTCAAGGGTTCACTCAGCCCTGGAACTCCCACCTTCCCTCCTCCCTGCGCAGCTCCCGGGACCAGGTTTTCACTGTTTTCTCAGGCTGGCAAACCTGTGCTCGTCCTTCAGGAACTGACTGAGACGGCCAGAGTCTCGGCCCCTCCGTCCTCTGCACACTGACCTCAGTACAGTGACGCCTGCTCCCCGGTCGCCCCCACCAGGCGGTGAGCTCCAGGAAGGCTGTCTGCTGCGCCAGCGCTGGGTGGGGCTGGAGACAGGCTGTGCTCGGAGGGCCTGGGGCTGGCACTGCCAGGTCTGGTGCCCCAGGCCCCTCCCCAGAGTTCCTTGTCCTGTGACCACTGCGGCTTTGGCCAATTCACAGGGATAGTGGGTCCAGGCCGCTACGGGATGGGCAACGACATTCTGGACAAATCCCCCACCACACCACTTCTGCCACGAGGGGTGTGTGGCCCGCCATCTGTAAGCTCTCTGACCCATTTTAACACCGGGACTGAGAGAGGTGAGGGTGAGAGGCTCAGGGAGATCGGGGGACCACCTTTCTAGGATCGTGGTGACACGCAGGTTGTGAGCTCCGCCCGCCATACCTGGGCCCCTGCGTGGCTGGTGTATCTACCACTGCACCGGATCAGGGGTCGTGGCTGGTGTATCTACCACTGCACCGGATCAGGGGCTCCCAACCCCTGGACCAGTGGTGGTTCGTGACCTGTTAGGAAGCAGCAGGTGAGTGGTGGGTGGAACTAAAGTCATCCTCTATGCCTGTCTGTGGAAAAAAGTATCTTCCACGACCTGGTCTTGGTGCCAAAGAGGTGGGGGGACCACTGCCCCAGGTTACTCGGAAGGGGCCCAGATCCTCTACCTGAGTGGGATGAGAGCCTGGGGCGGGGCCTCATGTGATGTCCTTCTGCCACTGGCTCACCGAGGATGCTGGGGCGAGCCGCCCAGATCCCCTCCAGTAGGGAGGTGCTCTCTCCCTGCTGCTGGGAAAGTCATCCTTTTCCAGGAAGTCCTCTCAGCCAAAGGAAGCTGCCCTGCCCTAAGCTATGCCCCGGGCACAGCCTGCAGTTCAGTGGCGGGCTGCAGCCGGGGTACAGGGCCATGCGCTCCCTGACTTGATGCGGAACGTCTGAAGGGCTACCTGCCTTTCCAGGTGGAGGCCCTGTCGTGACTGCCCAGAGTTCAGCTTCTCCCTCAGCCCAATCTTGCCCCCTCCTCCCCGAGCGTGCGCCCAGGAAACGTCCTGCACACACATCTCAGAGTCTGTTTCCTGGGAACCTGTCCAGTGACAAAGCCTTGCTTTGCTCATCTGTCGTTCCGTCACCCGTTGGTCTGTTTTTAATAGTCATTTACTGGGCACCCACTGGGCATGACAAATGAATGGACTAGGGAGACCACTGAAAAAGACCTTCCCAAGGCTCTCCTTCTGAGCAACCACCATATTACCCTGCGGCAGAGGACAGAAGCAGGCATCCCATCCCCGGGCCCGGGCTCCTGGGGGAGGTGGGCTGGGCGGAGTCAGGCTCCCCGTGGGGACGCAGGGCTCTGGGCAGACACAGTGTGTGGCCTGCCCCAAGCCGGAGGCTCCATCATGGAAGCAAAGCGATGCTCACCTCTTACTGAGCACCATGTTCCCCAGCTTCAGGTCTCTGTGCACGACGTTCTTCTGGAAAAGCAACAGGCGTGCGGTTTGCACTGTGATGATCAGAGCCTGAGTGCGCCCGGCCTGTGAGGGGCGGGCCCTCCACGTGTGGAGGAAGACACGCCTCTTTAGGTTGGGACTCGATTTGCAAGCCAGGGACAGACGAGGACCATTCTAAGGCCTCGTTAACCACACGCATGAACTGGGCAGCACGTGAGCCCAGGCCGTCTCGGCCCCGTCTATGGTGTTTACTCCAGTTCTTTCTTCCACTAAGGCAGCCGCCAACGGAGAAAACCATTCCTCTCTCTGCCTCCATCAGACATCCCATAAAAAAAGCCAAAAGCAACCGCCCCCCACCACCAAATCCTAAGCATCTGCCTAGATCTGGGGTCAGAGGTGAATTCTCACAGTTCTGATGACTGAGTATCGCAGGCTCAGCCCACAGAAGCTGTGTGTCTGGAGGCGGCCCAGGCTCTCCTAACCTCGGGGTTCCTGACACCCCCAACCCTAAGAAAGGCTCAGAGATAGGCTGTGGCTGCCCCCAGTGGGTATCTCACCCCTAGCCTCTCAACTGATGGACATAACTGTGCTGGACTCTGCTGGGCTGCCCGCACCGCCCCAGGATCGTGGGCTGAGGCCTGCGGCACTGTGTCCTCAGGTGTGGTATCCAGCCGCTTTCCTTCTGGACGTCCCAGCTGCAGAGCACACTGGGCGAGGGCGGCACAGAGCTGCTGCGGTCAGTGGCAGCCGAGGACGGCTTTCCGCGGCAGAGGAGGGAGCCGCGGGGTGGGGCCTCACCTGGTGCAGGGCCTCCACCACGCGCACCACGTCGTAGAAGATGACCACGGTCTCCCGCTCACTGAGCCTCTTCTCCTTGATGACGTAATGCTGCAGGTTGATCAGGTCGGCCGTCTTGTCGCTGAAGTCGTGCGCGCAGAGGCAGTCAAGGACGAGGCAGATGCGTTTCTTCATCTTCTTAACCATTCGGTTGGATTCGGCGTCCTCAACCACTTCACAGGTGCGGTCCTGGGAGGAAGGGCGCAGACCGGGGCTTGGCCGTGGGCCCAGCAGGGCCAGGGCCAGGGGCCTGGGGCTCTACTGGAGCCTGGAACAAGCCTGCATGTGTGTGAGCGGTGGGGGCCTGACATCTGGGTGGCAAGGACCCCACGGCCCCGCTTCTGCGTCAGTGCCAGGCCCAGCCAGGGCCCAGGCTGAAGCAGCGCGGGTCAGATTTCAGGCTCCGGTCCTACTGCAAAGCGTATGGGTCAGGGCTTGGCACTTAGAGCCCAGTGTGCTGGCAGCCCTCTGAGCGCCATGTGTAGGCAGCACCCTCAGGGCCCCAGGGCCCCCATCCCCCTTAGCTCTCCCAGGGAGTCCAGCAATGACCAAGCAAACTTCCTTCCGATGTCCACGATGGTGGGAGCTAAGAGTTCCGTGTGTTCAAGGCAACTGCTTTCGCGTGGATGCAGGACTCCTGGGCCATATAACGGCTTTGCCCTGATGGCTGGTTTCAGGCTCTGGCTCCACCTTGTCCTAGCTGCAGGACCTGGGGAAGTTCGGCTAACCTCTCCAAGTTCTTAGTTCCTCATCTGTAAAGGAGGCCTGGCAACTTCTATCTCACAGGGGTGTAGAGAGAAAACACAACCATACCAAGTATGTAGTAAGCACTTGGGCTGGGTATTGATGAACCAGGGCTTGGTAAGCTGACACTGCTGCCAATCCTAAGGGTGGTAGTTCTGGATGTATTTTCCTTGCTAAAAAGCTATGCCAAGGGAGAGGAAACACGGCGCAACAGGAGGACTCTTATCCAGCAGCTCGAGGAGGCCTCCATGACAGCACAGCAGGCTGGGAAGCTCCCGGGGACGGAACTCCACATTCCTCTCCCAGGGCAGATCACACCCTTCATTCTGCCTTCCCCAGAGGCCCAGCACAGTATCTGGAACACAGAGGACTCTAGAGAGGCTTCTCACCACTCAGGGTCTCTTATCCAAAATGACAGACACCAAGGCCAAGCTCTGGAAGCTCCCAGAGATGAAATACTAAGAAATCATCATCACCCCCGATCTGATTTCATGTTTAAGGGACACAAGGTTTCAGAGGTGCCTTTCAGTGCACATCTAACAATGAAGACCTTGGTGGGGTCTATGTGTGGGGGTGGGAGGCATTTTCCACTTATTTTACCTCAAGAAGTCAAGCCAACAAGGAGCTTTTATTGCCTGAAATAACAGCAGTGACGAGCATGTGTGTAACTGGGCAGCTCAGGGCTCTCTACCCTCTCATTCACCCTCCCAGCACCATACAAGGTGGGCACTGTCATCATGGCTCTCAGATGAGGGATCTGAGGCTTGGGAAGTGACTTGCCCGAGGTCACATCACCTGAATTCAGAACTGCCTGCTTCAAAACCTGTGCGCCCTCCCTGACACCAAGCCCATCAAGCATGCGTGGGCCTGGCCAGCGTGTCTGGGCTGAAGGCGCTGCAGAAGCTCCGCGGGGGCCGTCAACAGGACCCACTCCCCCAGCATTCAGAGTGCTGGTTCTTCATTTCATTTTTGGAGATGGAATTTCAATTCTGCACCGGGGAAGGCTCTTTTCAGGGTACCAGATGCTAATCAGTACTTTTCCTAAGGGACCTGGGACATTGAGTACGGGGCCCAGGGATCCTTGCTGCAGATGCTGAAATGTCCACGCAGGCAGCAGGACTGGGACCAAAAGCAATCACGGAGATCCACAATTCCCCGCCCCGCCTTCCTCATCGCCCTCCCTCCCACCCTGGCCTGGCCGATTCCTGACCACATAGCTAGAAAGAGCCCTTGTCTTTAAATAACTTCCTGCTTTCCTCTTTTCTCGGAAAAGCGGCTCTTCAAAGAAAGCCTGCAAGCCGGGTGCATTCCCGCTAGGCGGCCACCATCACGGCAGGAGCGCTGTGACCAGACCTCCAGGCCGCCGGCCAGGAAGTCCTGCTGCTCTGCATGCAGGGAGGCTGGAAGAGCTCGTGCAACGTGGCCCCAGCAGGGCCAGCCGGGGTGGGGGCGGGAGAGGTGCCACTTACCTGGAAGAGCCCATGGTGGTGAACCACCCCATCCTGCGTGTGGAGGAGGGAGAGTAGGGAGTACTCGGTGTGCAGCAGCATCTTGCCTTGCCTCTCCTCTTGGCTTTCAATTCCTTGGTCGCCCCTCTCCTCAAGGGTGAGGATCTTAGGAAGGCACACACACAAAAGCAAAACCCCACAACCTTTACTTTTCCAAGCAGAGTGACTAGAACAGGAGAAGCAGGGGTTCAGGTCCTCCCATGCCACCCCGGCACATCCACCCACATGTGTGTGGATGAAGCGAAATGGTTTTTCCTGACGTGAAGGCAACGTGATGTTCACACGGGGCCCCGGGAAGAAGTGGTGCTGCTCTTGCTCACAGGGGAGGGCGGAGGAGCCGGGCCGGCACGGGGCCCTGGGGCCCCCGGCCCCCACGCCCTGTGCCTCACTTACCTTCAGCTGATAGAAGTCATCCGTGCCATCCTTCCTCGCCAAGCACTGCACGATGCTTGGCACAGGTGAGTTGCCCAGACGGGGACCTGTGGCACAGACAAGCCGCTGGCTTTACTTCTCAGGCGCCCTGTCCACCATGGCACCGAGCCATCATGCCACCACGTGGGCTTCTGGCTAGATCTTTTCTCCTGGAGGACACCAGGGCTCACACCCACTGAGAAAATGGTCACGCCTCCCAAAGTGTAGCACTGAGTGTGCCTCCATCTGAGCACATCTGGTTTTTATACTCTCTCAGCACCAGGTGTGTGCTAGAATCTCCGAGGAGCATGGGTTAAAAGCAGATCCCAGCTACAACCTGGGCCCTCTGAATCACCAGCTCCAGGTGCGCCAGGAAACTATCCCTTGAACAGGCTCCCTGGGCAGTCTGATGCGGCCGTATATCAGCTTTTGGGACCTTCTGTACTTCTGGAGAAGTACATTGCTCACTGGTCTGTGACAGCGCCCTGAGCTTTCAGAGCATAAATCAGGTAATGTCACCACGTCACTGCACTGCTGAAAGACCTGAACAGCGCTCCACTGCTTTCAATATGCAATCGAAACCTTTTGGCCTCCGAGGTCTTGTATGGTTTGGTTCCTGTCCAGCTTTCAATGGATCATGTTTCCCCGACCCCTCCTCACCACTCCAGTTCTGCTGGACTCTTTAATTCCTGAGGTTAAGCCCTTCCCCGTCTCTGGGCCTTTGCACTTGCTGTTCCTTCTGTCTGGAATGCTTTCCCTCTGCTTTTCACATGGCTGCTCCTTCTTACCCTCGGCTGTCAGAGCCGACGTCCCTTCCGCATACAGAGCCTTCCTGGTCTCCAGTCTCTCTGGCCCTCAGTCTCACGTCATCCTGTTTGCTGCCTTCAGGGCCAGGCCCCTCCCCCGGCTCCTGAGGTGATCTCAGTGTTGTTTACTGTTTCTTTTTCTAACTAGAATGTTAAGTTCGGTGAGGGCAGGAACTTGTCTTTTTTTTTTAACTTTATGGTCTTTAGTTTTAGCTTCAGAGTGTGTCTCCAACCAACTGTCCCGCCCAATTCTTTTTTTTGCTGTGCCTGGAAGCATGTGGGATGCAAGATCTTAGTTTCCTGACCAGGGATTGAACCCATGCCCCCTGCAGTGGAAGCACAGAGTCCCAAGCACTGGACCTCCAGGAAGCTCCCCAGTAACTTGTCTGTCTTAATCACTGCTACATCCCTGATAAACAGCACAGGACCAGAACGTAGCAGGCTCCATGTCCTATTGAACGTAGCAGGCTCCACGTACTATTTGCCGAGTGACTGGAGCTGGAACTATCCTGTACTCATAAGTTCAAGATGCTGTGCCAAAGCAAAATTCACACCCAATCTCTGGCTGCTGGGAGAGTCAGGGTCCTCAGGACCCACCCTACCTGCAACCCTACGCATGCAGTCTGGAGCTGCTGGGCCTCGAATATCATGCAGAAAGGCCCTGCTGCTCTTCCAGACCACTGGGAACATCCGGTTCTACAGGATTTTGGTGCCAATTTTATAAGAAGTTTGCAGCTGTACCAAATGTTTTGCAAAATTATTGTGCCCTCTATGACCGGTCAGAGAAGCGCCTTGGAAGATGGACTTTGGGTTCTAAGACAGTTTGTTTGCTTCCTGAGGGCAACATCCTGGGGGCACGCATAGGACTGTCTCAGGGAAGACCGTCCAGCTCTCAGCTGACTCTAAGGTTGGTGAGCTACAACTGCAACAACAGCTCTTGGTGCAGAGCGACCTTCCACTCTCATAAACAGACTCCAACAGAGGGTTGGTCAGGGCCCCGCACTGGGGTGGGTGCAGCGCTGCGCTGTGTCAGCAGGTCAGACGGTGCTGCCCCGGCCCCCCACTCACCTAGCCATCAGAGGCTTACCCAGGATGAATGGTCCAGCTCTCTTGGCATTATTTCCAGAAATCCCACTTCCTAGAGCCTTCGCCCTGGCCGACGTTTCCCCAGCTCCTCTGTCTGATGCTCTCCGCTTCATTCTCAGCTCTAGACGAGACAGAAAAGAGCCTTCTCACTGAGCAAATCAGCGAGCTTCCTTACGCTAACCCAGCCTGCGAGGCTCTGACTTGGGGGTGTGTCACACAGTGGCTGCTGCTGTTTCTGTGGCTGCTGCCACCTCCTGACTCTCCCAGAGGAGCATGGAAGGTTCTTGGTAACAAAGAACCATGGCTCCTTTACTGCAGATTAATTAGGCACTCCACGTGGAGGTCCTGGCTACAGAGGTGGGCAGCTGGCCCACCTCAAAGGGACCAGTCAGATGCAGAGAGAAGGACACTGACTTCTGTGTGGATGCCAACTGGGCTTTCTTGAGACAGAGAGCTGGCCCTGGAGCGACTGCTTTCGAAGTGAGGTGAAAAAAGTGAGTGTTAGTCACTCAGTCACATCTGACTCTCTGCCATCTCATGGACTGCAGCCCTCCAGGTTCATCTGTCCGTGGAATTCTTCAGGCAAGAGTACTGGAGTGGGTTGCTATTCCCTTCTCCAGGGGATCTTCCTGACCCAGGGATTGAATCTGGGTATGCTGCATTGCAGGTGGATTCTTCACCATCTGAGCAACCAGGCCTTCCCCTCAAATACCGCTTTCCCCTAAAAGGAAAGGGGACACGGGAACCAGATCCTGGAAGACATTAACCTCGACTTGGATCTAAAAAAACAAAAAGGAGTTGCTCCTTCTAGCTCTCTGCAGTTCACCTCTCGTGAAGACAGTGTCCTGGAGGTGGGGCAGAGAGAGGTGTACACAGTGGAGTTCCACACAGGAGGGCAGACGGTCCCAGGGATGACCAGGAAAGGCCGCCTGCCCAGCCCTGAGGCTTTGGGCCCAGAGCAGGTGCAGGGGCTCAGGGAAAACTTCTCTGAGGAGTGATATTGGAGTGGGCGGGGCAAGAGGCAAGGTCGTTCCAGAGCGAGGGGCCTGGGTGTGCAAACGTACACGGTAAGAAATGGCGCGGAAGCAACATACTGCAAGCAGCCTGTGTTGCTGGAGTACATGGCATGAGGCAGGGAGTGGCGGTAGAGGGCCCAGAGAGGGCAGCAGAGGCCAGATCTAAGGGTGAAGGCCACGTTAGGAGTGCAGCCTTTACTCTTACACGGACGGCTTGGGAACACTCAGCCTAAGCTTCTATAATTTTTTCTTTTTAAAAAAGTAACTGATGTTTCCTGTAGAAACACTAGAAAATACCCATAATATTACCACCAAGATATAATCGTTGTTAATATTCAAGCAGACTTTCCTCTGTGTGTGCGTGTGTATGCTTACAGTTCTAATTACGGAAATTTAGACCACTGTGACACCATTTATAAGCATTTCTTGTCTCCCACCTAAAACGTATCAGTATGATGAGGGTACATTTATGGTATGTATAATGTATCTCATAAAGTCATAAAAAAAATCTTATTAACATCCCTCCGTCTTCTGTAGCATCCCTGTGTTCTTCTGTAGCACCATTGGAAAGAGTCTCCTTGGTAAGAATATGTCATGATTTATCAGACCACATACCTATTCATGGACTTTGAGATTCTCTCCACTTTTTGTATTTTTTATTAGCAGTTATAACATCTTGGCATACCCGCCTCCCTCAGGATAAACTCCAAGAAATGGTCAAATGGGGCACGTATTTTTAAAGAGTGTGACAAACACTGCCAGGCTGCTCTCAGGGAGACTGTGGCCATATACAGACCTTCGGTGGTGTGGGGAAGCAACTCCCAGAACCTGCATCAGGAAGGAGCATTTCCATATTTTAAAAAGCTGCCAATCTCATGAATATTAAAAAGCATATCATTGTTTAAATTTGTAATTCCTTAATTATTCATGAAGTTGGACTTGTTTTACATACTTCCTGGTTATATGCAGAATTTCTTTTACGAATTTCCAGTTCGTATTCTTTTCCTATTTTTTTTTTTTTACTGCTTTGTGTATATTAGTCTTGGTGATTTTTTAGGAACTCTATATATTAAGGCTATAACTGCCATAGGATGTAGTTTTTCCTTAATCTTTTAACTTTTTGTAATTAAAAAAGATTAAATGTCTATGCAATCAATCTTTCTTTTCCTTAAGTTTGTTTTTGCTGTTATTCGTAGAAGGTGCCCCTACTCTGCGGGGAAGGCAATGGCACCCCACTCCAGTACTCTTGCCTGGAAAATCCCATGGACAGAGGAGCCTGGTAGGCTGCAGTCCATGGGGTCGCTAAGAGTTGGACACGACTGAGCGACTTCACTTTCACTTTTCACTTTCATGCACTGCAGAAGGAAATGGCAACCCACTCCAGTGTTCTTGCCTGGAGAATCCTAGGGACGGGGGAGCCTGGTGGGCTGCCGTCTCTGGGGTTGCACAGAGTCGGACACGAAGGAAGCAACTTAGCAGCAGCAGCAGCCCGTCCTCTGAGAACAGGTGCGTCTTCACTAGTTAGCTTACATCTCTTCACATGCTGCCGTCCCGGCCCTTATTTTAAACCCCAGGAGACTGATTCCATGCAGTGAACTGGGAAGGAGAGACGGCCCAATGCTCTTCTAGTCCAGTCTACCAGATTTGCCTCCCATCCAGCCCCTAATTTATTTCCAAAGCTGTGCCACTGAGGAGCAGACGCATGATTTCACTGAGAGTGATGAGGATCAGGTAGCTCGGTAGGCTCTAATAGCCCCAAACAGAGCAGAAGCCATGGTCAGGCTCAGCTACGACTCCTGCCAACAAGGGTCATGCTGGTAGTGGACTCAGTCACTCACACAAGAGCAGGGGGAGAGCACAACTGCTTCTAGAAAAATCCTAAAAAGCTCGGCAGTAATGTGTCTAGAACACCGCTCCTACCCTTTGCCTGGATAATTTCTGTGCGTCTTTCTCAATTTGAGTATCACTTCCTCAGAGAAGCCGCCTTGACATGTGCAACACCAACGGGTCACACACTCACTTGGTATCCTGTAGTTTTCACACAAAGCACTTTCCATATTTTGTGATTATGTATTTATCTGTGTGCTCATATACTTAATGTCTTTCCCCTACCATTAGACTAAAACTCCCTCAGAACTAGGAAAAAAAGTACATAAAACCATTACCCCCACTGCCGGGCCCAGGAGATGCTCTATGGGCGGCTGGGCACCTTCCCTGCAGTAGCTGATGGCTCCTATGGGGTCAGCTGCCCTGTCCTGGTAGATGAGTTGATTTCAGTACATTCCAGCCCTGTTCTCTGGCTTCCCCGGAGCACTAAGCACCCTCCCTCCTCCTGGATCCTTGGAGAGCACCACTATGGCGTCATCGTACGTGTAGATGCTGCCTAGGCGCCCACGCACAGGCATGGTCTAGACAACAGTTTGCCAGGAGCAGCTGCAGCACAGACAGTGAGTGGGCTCTGCCTGACCCCACCCACCCCACTAGGGATTCAACTCAAGCAAATGGCATGGGAACTGCTCCAAGATGTAGGCAGACAGAAGGATGAGAGCAGACGGGCAGGGAGAGGGAAAAGATGCTGGCAGGGGAAGTGGCAGCAAGGCTGCTTTGCTTCCTGAACGTTCCTTCACACCACATGAGCCACGGAGGCAATGGATGCAGCGTGAGGGGGCAGGTCTAGGCAATCGGAAGCTGTGGTGGGCCCGCCGGTGGGATGAGCAAAGACAACCCCCCCTGGGGACAGACCCTCCTGTCTCCTGCCCCCAAATCATCCTGCTGTGTCCCCTCCACAGACACACCTGCATATAGCCCACCGATGCGCCCACGGGGAGCCTGCTTCGAGGGATCCTGGCCTCACAGTGAGAGTGTGATGTGGAAGCTCCGGGCACCCTGGTTTCAGAAGGACCTGGGCCCAGGCCTCTCCAGAGACATTGGTCCTCAGGCTGCAGTGACGGGCCCTGGCCCTGCCTGGCTAAGAAGGAGCTGTCTGCCTGGTGTCTCCTGGGCCCATGGCTCAGCTTGCCAGAACCCAGCAGGCCTGATTTGGAAGTCTCTGGAGCTTTAAGTCTGTCCACTCTTCCAGGGCTATCCTCCCAGGCCAGCACCAGTTCCCCCAGAACCCGGATTCAGCAGACAGCTCTGTGAGGCAAAAAAGAGGGTGAGGGGCAGGCGTGCCCGCCGCCTGCAGGCTGTGCTGCTCGACCCTCAAGTGGGGGGTTCCCTTTGCCTGACCTGGGGAGCAAGCTGTAGGCATCAGCTCTGTGCTCGCGTCACAGCATACCCAGAGGAGGCGATGCCCACCTCACCCTGCTCGTTTGCCATGAAGGTCATCCTGTCCCAAAGCTGCTGGGAGATGCGAGCTCAGCTCTCCCAGAAGGCAAGGAAGGCTGGGCCATCAGCACCACCCGAGGTTCTAAGGCCCATGATGCCCAGTCCAAGGCTGCAGTGTGCCACCGTACAAGACAGCTGGGCAGGGCAGTGCCAGGCAGGGCACCCTATGGCAGACCGTGGTTCAACACGGTGGGCATACCACCAATCCCCCAAGGAAGTGGGCTGCAAAGAGAGAGGGTACTGAGACCTTCCCAGCTCAGTCTTTCTTCAGCTCTACCCAACTACAAAGCAACTGAAGCCTGGCCGAGGCAAGGAGAGGCCCAGAAGCACCCCCACTGGTCTCCATGCAGGTGCGCAGACGCAGTCCCCGGCGATGGCCACTCACACATGCACAGAGCCACAAACATGAGGGGCAGCACAGGGCTTGCCCACATGTGCAGTTCTGCACTCAGCCTCCTAGTAGGCTTCCTGCTGCCACCCTGGGGGCTCCTGGAGAGGTGGGTGACCCTGCAGACCAAACCAGTGCAGGTGGAATGCACAGGTGGTCCCTGCAAGGAGCAAACAGCAGACCCCAGCCCAGTAAGCTACCTGTGTGTGTGCATGTGTGTGATGACACCACAGCTGGTGGCCACGATCTGTCAGCAGCTTCTAATGCCTGCTAGGAGCCGAAGGACTTGTCTACACTGCAGGGTCACGTTGAGCCAGTAAGTGTCAGGATTCAAGCTGTCCCTATCCCCACCGCCATGTTTCCTGGCTCTGTCAAAACAAAACAAATAAAAAGATCCTGAGCTGTACAGGCCTCTGTCTTCTGGGCTTTATCTCTGGCAGTGTCTACTGAAGGCAGGGACCCTGCCCCTCTGTCCAGCCCACCTGGCACCTGGAAGTGAGCATAAGTGCTCCCACCCATCTCTGGCCTCAGCCCTATTTGCCACACATGTGTCAAGGGTCTGTGTGGCCACACCCACACCAGACCCCAGGAGGGAGGAAGAAAAGGGTCTCTGTCCACAGGACGCTCAGGTGGCAGAACAATGTGGTCAAAGCAATGCGTCTCAGTCGTTTCCGTGCCACAGCACAGACAGAAACATCTGTACTACAGCGCTTGCGGGTGGGGGTTGGGGGTGGTGGTGGAAAGCTTAGGGTGCTTTCTGCAGCAAGCCTCAGCTGACGTCCGCTTGGTCCAGTCACTCTCCAGCTAAAGGGATCACCACCTTGACCTATATAACCCATGCTAGCTGGGATGCTTGGAGTCAGAGCAAGCCCAGCACCATTACTTAATGATGAGATCTTGGATGAGATACTTATTCTGTATATGCAAAACCCAGAAAGGCTGGTCTAAGGATTCAGTGAGATGACCCACGTAAAAGGGTTAGCAAGAGTACTTACTGGCATATTACAAACATATGATAAATTGTGCTTTTCTTAGCTTAAACACAGCAGCTTTGAATTTCTCTTGCTGCCCAAGGAGAAAGGAATAGTCAGGCACTGACTTGGAGCGGGGGTGGGGAGCAGAAGAAGGAAGATCACCAGACTGAAGGCTTAAGAGACCTTGAACTTGCTATCTGTCTGCTGGTCTGATACTCCAGGCTGGGTGGGGGTAGGTGTGGGTGTGGGTGGTCTGATGGGCAGCCTGAGTGACACGTTCAACTGAATGTGGGGAGGAGAGGAAGCCTGGGGGCTGGCTGAGCTCCTGAGGAGGCAGAGGGGTGCTGGGCAGTACCAGGTACGAGCCTGCAGTGGAGGGCAGGGTACAGTTGTTTTGTGGGTCAAGGGGAGGGCCGGTTCTTTTAGGCAGAGGCACACAGCATCTCATCCTCTTGTTCTGTTCACTGGTTCATGGTGGAGCAGAGGCCGGAGCACTAGCTGGCAATTATCAATTCAGTGCCCAGTAAGGGACTGTCCAGAATGATGCTGCTGCTGTTTAGTCGCTAAGTCATGTCTGACTCTTTGGTGACCCTGTGGACTGTAGCCCACCAGGCTCCTCTGTCCAGGGGATTTCCCAGGCAAGAAGACTGGAGGGGGTTGCCATTTCCTTCCCAGGATGATGAGGTCCTTCATCATAATCCAGCTGGGGGGCAGTAAGAGTCTGGAACTGAGACCTGGTGCCTCTGGTCCAAGCTCTCTCGCAGAGAACTGTGGGAGGGGACAGAGCACACATCCTGGGCTGTAAAACTGCTACCAAAGGATGTAAGGCTAGGTGTGTGCGTTTGTCAAAACGACGGAATTGTTAGAAGACCCGTGAAACTCACTATGTGTAAATATACAATTTAAAAAAAAGCAAACTGCAACCTTAACCACATGATCAAAGTTATATCACTAATAACAGAACAATCTGACATCATGTTACTCCTGATATGAAGCAATCTTACTGATGTTAATTTTTTTTTTTCCAAAAATGCATAACCTGAAGCTGATCAGGAGTCAAACTAAAACTGAGGGAACATTCAACAACAGGCCTATATGCATCAAAAACATCAATGTCAGGTAGTTAACAAAGGCTGAAGAACTGGTCTCACTTGAAGGATATTAAAGACAGGACAAATAAATGAGACAGGTGATCCTGAGGGGAAGAAGTTATATTTTGAACAATTAGCAGAATCTGAATATAGACTGTATATCAGATGATACAATGTTAAATTTCTTGAATTTGAAAACTGCCCTGTGGTTACATAGGAGAATGCCCCTGTTCTTAGCTTACAGATGCTGAAGTGCTTAGAGGTGAAGGGTCACCATGTTTGGAATTTACTCTCTGGAGACAGAGAAATTACACCCTGCTGGAACAGCTCCCAAGACCCTGGAGGAATCTGTTGTCCAGATTCACAGGTTCAGAAGGATTTCTTGTGGGTACAAAGCTCACAGAAGAAGAATTTGGAATCTCATACTTGTGGGGCGGAGCCAGCCTGGTGTGAACAGGAGTTCCGTAAACTCTTCCTAAGAAACGGGGGCGGGGGCGGGGTGGAAATGAGGTCTCTGAGCAATCTCAAGGTCTGCCACCTGGTGGCGGCTTTCTATAGTGCCTCTTCTTCAAAGGGGGTCTCTGCACCCACTGCAAGATGGTGGGGCACTGTTCTAGTCAGGAAGGATACAGGAACTCCATCAGAAGACCCCTACCTCAGCTACTTTGTATAACTGAAAAGTGAAAGTGTTAGTCACTCAGTCATGCACGACCTTTGGCGATCCCATGGACTATATATATAGCTCCCCAGGCTCCTCTGTCCATGGAATTCTCTAGGCAAGAAGACTGGAGTGGGTTGCTATTCCCTTCTCCAGGGGATCTTCCCGACCCAAGGACCGAACCTGGGTCTCCTGCACTGCAGGCAGGCTCTTTACCATCTGAGCCACCAGGGAAGCCCTGTGTAACTGAGGCTGGACAAACAGATTCCAGCAGGCTGCTCTTCCTCCTCTGCTCGGGGACCTGGGCCTGCACCAGCTCCATCTGTCTCTGCTGTGGGGGTCCTCCAATGCTTCCTGGGGTCTTTAGGAAGAAATCCAAACTCCTCAGTAATCCTGGCCAGACCCAGGCTACCTCTCCAGCTTCCCTGCCTTTCTATGCCCCATAAGGGCAGCTACACCAAATGACTCACAATTCCGAGTATGCCATGAACACCCCTGCCCTGTTCTCCCTGGGTCCTCACGGGTGTCCCCTCCTGCAGCAAGTCCCTTCCTCTTCTGGCTGCCAGAGCACCCTCTGTCTGCTCCTATGTGCTGTAACTAATGTCTGACTCCCCTGACTCCATCACTCTCCAGGCTGAGCAACCCCAGTTCATCTCCACGCCCCTGCATCCACCCACTGCTGAATGAGAACATGCGGAGTGCAGAAGTGTCTGTTATGCACCCAGAAGGCACCAAAACCCACACTGGGGCAGGGGACAGAGAAGACCCAATGAGAGGCCAGGGGCTGGAGGCAGAGAGACCCAGAAGAGAGTACGGATGGTCCAGCAGCTCGTGGCAGGAGCCAGAATCCAGGAGCAGAGACAGAAGGGGTCACAGCTGTGGGTAACTGGGCTGCAGTGGTGCTGGGAACAGTCTGTCCAGGAAAAGTCCCATGTCAGAAACGCCTGGATGCCCAGGGCAGGGCGGTTCTGGGCTGATCACCAGGGGTTGTGCTTACACAGTGTTGGCTGCTGGAGGGCAACCCCCTCTGAGGAATGAAACCCATTCACCGCATGCCTGCAGACTGGGACCAACCCCTCACTGGCGAAGGGACAGACCAGCCCCCTTTTTGCTGAGTCCAGCAAAAAATCTGCTTTCCTGCAGTAAAGTGTGGGAACGTGTGAGTGACGGCCTGGCCTGCTCCTCACTCGGGGGATAGACCCTGTGGGACACTCTAGGTTTGGAGTGTGAACGTCCTTCTGCTGCTCAGAAAAATTCCTACCACTTGTTTTCGCCCAGAAAAGAGATTTTCTGGCTCAGCTACGCTCTTAGCGGACTATACCTGGAAACAAACCACCGGACTTGAGGTTAGCAGTGTGAAACCTCAGCAGGTGACCCAGAGAAGGTGCTCTGCGGAGCTGCAGAGGCTGGGTTACTGAGAAGCCCTCCCACCAGCCCACAAGGCGGCTCCCCCACCCTCTCCTGACCCAAGCACTCGGGGAGCCACCCTCATTGCACCTCTACACTTACAGGCACGTGCGGTAACCAGTGGCCCAGCTTCCCTACAGACTGGCTCTCCATCCACAAAATCAACCCCGGGAACCAAGAGAAACTTGCAGCCCACGGAACCAAGTGTTTCAAACCAGGGAACAGTTACCCAAATGCTAGGTGGGAGCACAAGATGGATTTTGGGGTCAAGGCCTGGGTTTAAACTTCAGCTTCCATCACTCACTAGCTGTTGACCCTGAGCTAGTCACCTACCCTCTGTGAGAGTCATTCACTCTCCGTGGGCCTCAGTTTCATCATTTGTAAAAGAGGGGTGTCTCGAGGTCTCTGGCGGATGAAAGGCGAGGGCCCCTGCTCCATACTGAGGTGGCTCCCTGGTGACAAGGCTCTCCAGGCGCATACCTTGTAAACTACCACCTGGCGGGCACTGACTGCTTGCCAGGAATCGTTTGTTCTTAGTGTTTCCTAGATTTTCTTTCATTCTCACAACTTCATGAGGTAAAGATTTCCCCTCTTTTTTGGTCTGCTAACAAACCAAAGCCTCGAGACCCTACCCAGCTCATCGGACCAGAGGAGGCTGCCTGTGGCCTGTTCTCCTCTACCCTTCCTGGCTGGCTGGAAGGGAGCTCTGTTTGAGGGCTTTTCTTTGAGTGTGAATGACAGCCATCCCTGAGCAGGCATGGACCCTCCTCCTGGGAGCCAGAGGGCCACAGCAATCTCCCCAGGAACGCACTGGAAGTCACTGGCTTCTGTGCCCAGGACGGATGCTGGGGGATGGGGAGGCGGATTAGTAATCCCTCAGCCTTAGCCAGGACTCCCTGATGACAAAGATTCATGCGTGTGCTGTCATCTCCACCGTTCCAAAACAGAGTGATGATTTTGTTCATTTCTAAAATGCAGGATATGTATAGCTCCAATCTGTCAGGAATTCATAACATCACATCCTTCTCTAAACGCCTGCCTCGGGGGTAACGGGCGAACTGGCTGCTACTAACCGGAGCTCCTCTCTTGCAGGGGGTGCACCCCACCCCCAAAGGCCGCTGGGCGTGTGGGAGACTACCTGCAGCGCCAGAGAGGAAGTGACTCAGCCCAGTGGGAAGTGGGAGGGGCGGCCAGAACCCGGGCCCCGTGCCCAGCCCGCTTCCCCCCACCCCAGCACATCCGCACAGACCCATCCCCTGTCACCGCCTTTCCTCGGCAGGATTAGAGCAGGCTGAGTGCAGTTCTGGGCACCAGCAGGGGACTGAAGGCCCCCGCTGCTCACAGGGGGCCCCGTGTCTGCAGCTCGGAGATCCAGCTCCAGTCTCCTCCAGGAGCTCAAGGAGATTACATAATCAGGAATGTCCCTCCTCACCTCCCTGCCCGGGGCAAGCCCCACTGGGCTCCTCAGTGGCCTCCACGAAGGCTGAGGGGAGAGACCTTCAAGGGGGCAGAAGGCTCCAGGCTGGGAGGATGTGTCCCAGAGGGAATCTGGGAGAAGAGGCTCCAGGCCCGTGTACACAGAGGCGGGCCTGGAGGCTTCTCTGGAGAAGAGAGAAGCAAGAGGAAGCAGTCCCTGGGCTGGGGAGAAGGGCTTCGGCAGCAGCCTTTCTGAGAGTCACCAGAGCGGAATCCGGGGCAGCATCGCCAGCCCTGCACTGGCTTCACCCTCCCAGGGCCTCCGGAAGCAGCTGATGTGACAACAAATAATCCGTCACTGTGTGTGGGTGTTGGAAGAGGAAGGGACAGACTTAATAGCTCTTTCTCAGGCTGTGCTAACTGGGCATCTCCTACCAAGAGAAGCAGTCAGGAGACGCCGCCAAGTACACTGACTGGGAGGCCTTCCTGGTGGCCCCTTGCCTGGAGGGGGGGGGCGGGCGGGGCTTCTGCCATGTGCAGGGACGGGAGACTGAGTCACGGAAGCCCTCCTGTCACGCCAGCCTGCCCGGCAACTAGGGGGACCCCTCCTCAGCTCAAACCATCAAGCGTTGCTTTGTTTGGTGGGAACAAAGCCTCCCACCGGGCTTCTCCTGGAATTCAGGTTCCTGACACCCACGACGGCTCCAGTCAGGCCAAGAGAAAGCAGCAAACAACTAAAGCAGGGCTGGCCGAGGCTGGCAGCACCTCTGTGTCCTGAGCATGTGTCTCCCTGCTCTGCAGTCTCCACCCAGAGGAGAGGGACCGGGCAGCTCCTGCCCGGGGAGCCCTGAGGACTGCAGGGAGCCAGCCTGTGGGAGGCACCGGCAAATGTTACGTCTCCCTTCTTCCATCCCAGATTTCCAGAGCAACAGATGGACAGACGGAAATGCCCAGGCCAGCCCCGGGTGATGCAGTTCTCTCTCTCCGTGTGGTTTACAACAGCAAAAGTCACTGCAATCATCCTGTGAGAAAGGTAATTTGGATTGGGGCCAGCCAACTGCCTTTCTTTAACTGCCTCTATCAACAATGAAATTCAATTAAATTTCACAACCGTGAGAATGAACAATGCAGTTCGCTTTCTGCAGTCTGCTGGATGCCACTGGCTATGGCTGCTGGGGGGCAAGATTACAGAGGCAGACAGCGGGCTCTGCCATCAGAGTTGCCCTCAGCAGGCTGTTCAGACAAGTGGACCCACACAAGGGCTTCACCTGCTCCGAGTCGCTAAGGCCAGCCACGAGCCATCCCCAACACACTCTGTCCACGTGTGGGCAAGAGCCCGCTTGCCTGTGTCTCTCCAGTGGGTGAGCTCCTGGGGGCAGGGCCTGGGCCCTTGACCACCGCAGAACCCCCTGCACAGGCCCAACAGGCAGAAGACAGTGACATCACAGTCAACAAAGCAGGAGGAAATGTACTTGTCCTGGGTCCAGCATACCCAGTTCTAGGAATTTATTCTCTAGGTCCACTCACCCAAGTTCACCAAGATAAATGTACTTAATGAGGGTCCCTCAAGAGCCCTGGGTAGCAGCAAAAACGCACAAAGATAAAACCACAAAAATCAAAACACACACACATCCCCTCCAGACAGGAAACAATTTACATGTTTACCAAGAGACACTGGTTCACTCCATCACGCTATGTCCAGACAGGGGAATACTATGCAGCCTTTAAGACCAGGCCCATGTCTGCTGATAGACGAAGATGTCTAGGATACGTTACTTAAAAAAAAAAAGCAAACTGCAGTTCTATTTGCATAAAATGATCCCATTTGGGTTTAAAAAAATGAATATGCGTAAGAAATTTCTAGAAGAAACTCAACAGTGGATACATCCAGGTAACAGAACACAAACAGGAGATGGGTAGTTTTATTTCATATTCTTCTACAGTGCTTTAACCGGCTTACCTGGCAGGCTACAGACCATAGGGTCGAAAGGAGTCAGACATGACTGAGCACACCTGTGCACATGCACGCTCGCATTCTGCTTAACTATTTCACTGCAGATTACTATAATAACTTAACAAAATTTCTGAACCCATCAGAATGATTAAGAGTGGCACTGGAACCTGGAAGGCTGGGTCTTAGAGAAGGCGCACTGGAAGTGGCACGGCGTTGAGAACGCCCTGTACGTGTGGGCCTGCATGCTGATGCAAGGCTGCGTCAGAGAGAGGGCACAGAAGAGACAAACCGCCACGCTCAAGCTCTCCCAGGCAACTTGCAAACTGGCTTACAAGGAACTTCCTGCTTGCCACCTGGCTTCTGTAAGAGCTGGGAAGACCACCAAACGGTTCAAACTGGAGACCTGGAAGCTGGTTCATGATGCCTCTTTCAGGAGACTCAGACTCACCACCAAAGAGCTCTCCGGGGCCTCACCAGAGGCCAATAACACCTGTGTCTAATTCTCATCACTGCTTTGGAGCAAGGGGTGGTAAGTTCATTTTATGGCAGAGGCTGGAGACAGGGAGTGACTTGCTCAAAGTCACTCAGTTAGCAAGGGTCAGAACTGGGTTCTGAAGCCAGGTCTGATCTGAGCCTTAAGTGCTGGAAGACTGCATCGAAGGTCTCCTTACCCCCTACTCACAGGGTAGGAGGGGAGGGATGTATCTCCAGGCAGTGGCAGTTTCCATTTTTCCAGGAAAAAAGAAGGGACTGCTACAGCTTTGTCAAGGTCATTTCCAGCTCTACGGCTTTATGGGCCCAAGATTCCACGTGGGCTGGGCTCCCTGAGGCCAGAGCCTGGCCAGGATCAGGGAATGGGATGGCATGGGATCTACGGTCACAAAGGTGTGGGCTGGAAAACCAGCTCTGCCTGTGCTGGCTGAGTAACAGTGGACAGGTTCCTTAGCCCGTCTGGCCTGGGGGTTCTCTGTAGAACAGAGACAATTCCTCTTTCCTTAGGCTGGCAGAAGGCCTCAATTCATATTGCAGAGTACTTAGAAAAGGACCTGGAAGCTGGTGGGGATCCTTCTTTTCTGGCTGGTTTCCTTTCTGTTCCTTCAGGAGGAAGCACTTTGGGAGTGGAGTGAGAAGAGAACTCAGACACGGAGGTCACACACGCCTGGTGACGCCAGGGGCTGCACTGCTGCTGCTAAGTCGATTCAGTCGTGTCCAACTCTGTGCGACCCCATAGACGGCAGCCCATCAGGCTCCGCTGTCCCTGGGATTCTCCAGGCAAGAACACTGGAGTGGGTTGCCATTTCCTCCTCCAATGCATGAAAGGGAAAAGTGAAAGTGAAGTCGCTCAGTCGTATCGGACTCTTAGTGACCCCATAGACTGCAGCCCACCAGGCTCCTCCATCCATGGGATTTTCCAGGCAAGAGTACTGGAGTGGGGTGCCATTGCCTTCTCCGAGGGGCTGCACATCAACTACAAAAAGGGGCAGGATGCTCGCTCTCCCGAGGTGGTGAGCCAGCAGTGGGGCTCCAAAAGGCCAGAGAATTCTGGGCTCTGGCAGTCCTGGGGCCTCCTGAGGGGCTGACCTGAGTTTCTCCCTAAAGGTATCTGCTTTTAGGCACCTCTCCACACCTCTAGCCAGCTCTGCCCTAAACCCAAAGATGGGACAGGCACACCAGCCTGCTCTTGCCAGTTCCCACTACCATGTCCAGGCCACTTCTTCCTTGCGGATCCTTGGGTCACAGACTCCCTAAAGCCTTAAGATCCCCTGCCTATCTCTTTTGCCAAGTAGGTGATGATCTGTAAACAGAGGGGACAGCTTCATCCTAAATGATAAGAGCCCTTCTCAGTTTTCTCTGGTGCTTTCCCACAACTAGAGTTTCTCCAAAACCAGCAGACCTGTAGACTGCTGGACTGTGTAAGCTCTAGGGAACCCCAACTCTGACCGCGAAGAGCCAGAAGAGGGTTATCACCACTGGGGTTCTCAGTTCCCTTCAGGAAGGAGCATCTTTGCTGGCTGGGGGAAAACCAGGCTGCTCCAGTTCACTAGAAGGAGGCTGAGAAACTACTTTAAAATAATAATAATAATAATTATAAAAGGTACTCTTTGAGGCAGCAACTCCTTTTGGAATTTATCCTGTGGATGCCTAAGGTGGGCAGAACCACACACATGCAGATACAGTCACTTCAGCTTTGTTTGAAGAGCAAAAGGCCGAGAAAAACCTAAGTTCATCAGCAGAGAGTTTGCTGAATAAATTACACAAACCATGATGACACAGTATCGCCCAAAATAACCCAGACGTGCATGAGACAAAGTGGAACCATCTCTAAGATAGTAAGGAAATCAGTGCAAGAGACACCACGCTTTCCCTTCTTGGATCTTGGTGACAGATCCCGAGAGGAGATGCAGGGCTGCTGTGGGCCCCGGGCCACCTTCAAGGCCACAGTCTCACCTGAGCAGGTGCAGGAGGAAGAAATGCCCTTGTCTTAGGCCACTTTCCCTTTGACTTTCTGTACACCGCAAGTGCAAGGTCAAATCCTGTGAAAATCTCCCCAGTTCAAAGGGCCTGTGTGAAGTCCCATCTACCAGCACATCCCTCTCTGCAGAGCTCAGGGGGACAAGGACATGAAGGCAGCTCCCTCTCACTTCCCTGATGGCTGAGTGGGTCCCAGGTGGCCTGTGGCAGACATCTCTCCTTCCTGAGAAGAAGGACTGGGTCGGCCAACCCAGCCTCCAGAGTAAATCCCACCTCAAGGTCTCTTTCTAGATGAGACCTCCCGGGCCCCGGGAACACCATCTTTGCCCTGAGGGCACACTGCTCTTTGGGACCCATCACTTGCTGAGTCAGTGTGGACAGCACCAGATGGAAGGGCTGCTCTGGAGGGCCATCTGAAGGCTGAACAAGTCACAGGAGTCTTGCAGACTCAGCCCCTTGAGTGTCTGAAACACTGAAGAAGTTCACCTCCTGGGCAAATCTGAGAAGAGGGAAGATGAGGAAGGGAAGCTGCCCTTTTCCCAGGCGCTGACTCAGGCAAAACCAGAGAGAAGCCTGGCCCAAAGCTGGACCGAAAGCCACAGACTCTGCAACTGATCCTCTCCCATGAGAGGGCTTACCGAGTGGCTCTGGAGGATCTCCCTGGCCATTCTCTCCTGCCGGCTCTATCAGTCACCGTCAACCAGATCAGGAAGCTCGGGGGCACCTGCCATCATTGCTCTTCCCTCAGTCCTCACTTCCAGACACTCTCAGAGTCCAGCTGACTTTCCCCCCAAACAGCTCTGATCTGCGCCCTTCCTCCATTTCCCATCTGCCTCTGCCTTGATCCAGGCCCCACTGATCCTTACTCTGATTACAGCAGAAACCGCTTACAGAGACTCAGTGCGTGTTCTCGCTCCAGTCCGCCCTCTCCCAGCAGCCAGAGGGCTCTTGGGAAGATGCACGTTTAATGGTGTTTCCTCCACTTAAACCAAAGCAGCCCCTCACCTACAGAAGTTCAAGCATCTTAGCCCTGGTGCTCGCCTCTCCAGAGTATCCTAAAGCCAGGTCCCTTCACACCCTGTGCCGGAACCTCTTGTGGTTCCTATAGCACACATACACACCAGCCTGCACCCACGCCTGTGCCTTGATGCTCCCCTGTCTGGAGTGCTTCATGAACACTCTATTCCCTGTCAATATATAGTTTTCATCAAGATCCAGTTCAAGTTCTAAGGCCTCTCCAAAATTCTCCCCAGTCACCTCCCCATCCCTCGGGGAGAAATACCCCTTCCCCTCATTCCCTCTACCTGCCGCACAGACTCCTATGAGACACGCCCCCAACTATCTGCAGGTGCTGATTGGTTAGGAGCCTGCCAGGCCCCTGTTAGACCGCCAGCTTCTCTAGGACAGGGCCTGCCTCTCCAATCTCCTTCTGTACCTGGTACCCAACAACTCCCCAGCTGCACGTGGGAGCTTATGTGTGTGGAACTGGGGTTCTGGATTTGGGGCCAACGCACGTGTGCTTCCTGATGGTGCTAATTCTATACCAAACCAGGGCCACTAGTAGGGACACATATGGAAGAAACTCTAAACGTGTTTTCTCCCAGGCTACTTTATTTTTTAAAAATATGTATTTATTTAGTTGTTAGGCTGCACCAGGTCTTTAGTTGTGCCATGTGAGATCTGGTTCTCCAACCTGGGATTGAACCCGGGCCCCCTGCATTGGACGCGTTTAGTCTAAGCCACTGGACCACCAGGGAAGTTCTCCTAGTATCCTTTAAAATACGATTTTTTTTTCTCAGCAGTCCTACTTCCATTTTTTTTTAAATGGTTCTTTTAAAGAGCTGAGCTGAATCATCTGCATGGCTCCCATATTGGCTTGGTAAACTCCATACAGATTTCGTTTTTGGAGAGAATACAATAAAATTCTGTGATCTTGTGATCCCTCGGGACACTTCTGACAGCTCCCTGGGACACAGTTTAGTCGCCACTAACTGCTTTGACTAATTCTGAGGAGTTCTTTCCTGCAGCCTGTAGCATTTACCAAGCATCTCTCACTCAACGTGCATTCCATGTCCAGCTTGCCACGCCTTACAGATCTTCATGACTGCCCTCCTAGGGAGGGCTCTTACTGCCCCCACTTTACAGATGAAAAAGCTGGGCACGCAGAGAATAAGTAACCTCTACTGACCGGCAGGGGCTGGGATTGGAACTGAGATTCTGTCTGAGAGTGGAGCCAAATAGGCTCTTTACCACTCCAGTCAGCTGCCTTCCCCAAAGGTCAAATTAAAGGCAAAAGGGAGCAACCGACCTTACAAATGACCTTCTGGAGGACAGTCTCACCAGCCGGGCTGCCTGAAAGACCTGCAGTCTCAGGAAGAGAGAGGCAGATGTGTCAGGCACTTCTGGGCCCAGCAGAGCAGCCCAGGACAACACAGCGAGCTTGTCACCTGCCACTGGTTGCAGGCAGTGCCATCTTACCAAAGATCCCCCACCCTGCGCCACCTCTCCTCTCTCGGAGGCCTGCCCTGCGGTAACCTCTGAAGAGGTCTCCAGTGTTTCAGCTTCTCCTCTCCTCTCCCTTCTCTGCTGAGGCTCCAGAGAGAGCATTCTAAAACACAAGTCCAACCACGACACTGCTCTGCTTCAATCCGTTTCCCTCGCTCCCTACTGCCCTTGGTACAAACTTCCAAATTGTTAATGTGGCATTCCCCTGTGAACCTGTACTGTTTCACCTGGCTCCAGGTTGACTTTCATACTCCATACTGAACAATCCGAGGTTTCTGGGATAAATTTTGAGTTTAGATGTCGAAGTGAAGTACCTTGCCCCTTTGTTCGTACCTGGCTGAGCCTTCTCATCCTTCCAGATACAGTTCCAGCATCATCACTTCTTCCAAGCTTTCCCAAAACCTCTCCTACCACCCCAACTCAGGTTGAGCTAGAAGCTTCCTTTGCTGGACTCCCACAGCCCTCTGTTCTTGCTGATACTAGTTTTTTTTAGACAATGTTTCAACGATTTGTTTACAGGTCAGTCTCCCTGGTGGCTCAGTTAGTCAAGAATCCTGCAATGTAGGAGACCCGGGTTTGGTCCCTGGGTCAGGAAGATCCCCTGGAGGGGGGCATGGCAACCCATTCCAGTATTCTTGCCTGGAGAATTCCATGGACAGAGGAGCCTGGTAAGTCCATGGGGTCACAAAGAGTTGGATGCAACTGAGCGACTAACACTGTTCACTTTCTCCCTTAACCAGACCATGAGCTTCTTGAAATAAGATTAGCTAACATTTATTGAATTCATTATGTGGCAGACATGGTTCTATGTGTTTTGCATGTGTTAACTTTTAAAATCTTCACAGTAACTCTGTTATCAGTCCTGTTCTATAGCTGAGAACACTGAGGCACAGAGAGGTTAAACAATCTGCCCAAGGCCACACAGCTACAAAGCTGCAGAGCTAGAATGTGAACTCAGGAGTTCTGGCTCCAAAGCTACACTTAACCTCTATAATACAGGGTACTTGCCTCTCCAGGCAAGGACACTGCTGCTGTCATGCTATTATGTGGGGAATGAATGGATGAATGAATGAACGAACAAGGCCCATCTCCATAATGTCTTAGATTTAAGGGACAAAGAGCTGACACAGCAGAACCATCAAGGAGCACTGGCCCAGCTCACAAGCGCTGTTTACAAACAAGAGTTCTTTTGGCCTTACAAGTGCATATCCTGCTCTTCCTTATTTCATGCAAAGCTGAGCAAAGAGAGAAAGTGCCCAGCCCAGAGTGACTACCCTCTTCTTCATTGCTCTCAAAACTAAGCAAAGCCAACCGGTTTCCTCCTGTGACTTAATACAGAGCAAAGTCTATCTTGCCAACGAAGGCGGCTGTCATCTCTTCCTTCCGCCAACAAACGGGCATCAAACCTAGAGAGTGGGGGTGGCAGGCAGAGTACTCGACGTCTGGAGGGAATCCCGATGCCCCTACCTACTGACTGGAAGGTGGGCCAAGCGCCGTGGGAATGGGCGGGCCTGATGGGGCATGGCAGGTGAAACAGTGACTACAGAGCAGGCTCTCTCCTCGGAAAAGGCCGGTCAAACACAGCACCGACAAGCAGGTAGCTCGGACCCGCACCTGATCGCCGCCCGGGACTCGAAATTCTCCAGCAGCGATGGTGCCCGTGCCAATGGGTGAGGGCTCGTGGAGGAAGCCCAGGCTGGAGAAGAAGCTCTCCGGGGACTCGTTCCAAATCTCAAGTCACTCTCGGGATCAGGAGGGCAGTACGGAGAGGAGAGGGTACCTCTTGGGAAAAACCTGCGCCTTCACTTGGTCACTGACTGACCAAGTGACTCCAGGCAAGGCTGAGCTGTGCCGTCTCCCAGGGCTGGGACCGAGACACCCCCGTGGCCACCCGGTACCCGGCGCGCAGGAGCTCCCGCCCCCTCCCCCGCCCCCTGGGAAGAGCAGACCCCAGCCGGGGACGGCGGATCCACTGTTGTCATTTCGGTCAAGCCGGACGGCCTCAGGCTGTCACCCTGATCCCCTTGCCACGGCCGCTGAGGCCCGCCCCCGCCAACCCGCATCCCCGGCCGGGCTCCCGGCTCCCCTCTCCCGGACCCCTGCCCTCACCTTCCCCCGGTGCTCAGCGCTGCTCGCCCATAGTCCGTAGCCCGGAGCCGGGGCTACTCGGCGCTCCGTCCCGGGGGACCGGGGCCGGGCAAGGGGCGTGGGAGCCGCTCACCGCCGTCTCCCGGCGCAGCCTCCCGAGCCGCCGCCGCCGCTGCCGCCGCCTCCCTCCATGGCTGCAGCGCCGCCACCTGACAACGGAAGTGACGCACCGCCCCCTCCTCCCGGATAGGCCGCAGCCCCGCCCCTTGCCCATATCTACAGCCCACGGCTCCGGGATTGGACGCCATCTTGACGAAGGGCGGAAGCCTTCAGGTAACAGACCAGAATCTGATTGAAGATTGGTTTAGGGTGGGGCTCGGGCTGAAATCTGGGAAACGATTGGAGACAAAGACTCTAAGGGGCGGTACTTACCGCTTATCTGAATCTGCGGTGAGGTTGGGCCGGAGGCACCGCCCCCGCCGCTACTCCACTGAGCCTCGCGTGCCCTACACTCGCCCTCCCGGGTCTGGAGACTTCTCCAGCAGCTGAAAGATCGGCCGGTTGTAGTATCTTTGTCAGAGAACTGGCTCTTTCTTGACCCCCATTTCTCGCTTCCTGGAGCTTTGTGCGGCGAGCGCTGGCGTGGGGCTCATCAATGACAGGAATTCCTGCCGTAGCCCTTACAATTCATTTCCCTCT
Organism: Bos grunniens; assembly: GCF_055505025.1. Lineage (NCBI taxonomy): Eukaryota > Metazoa > Chordata > Mammalia > Artiodactyla > Bovidae > Bos > Bos grunniens. The sequence continues at coordinate 11,906,274 of NC_141167.1, forward strand.
GGGCCCCTCGCTTTTGTAGAAATCCCGCTTCAATCTGAAGATCCTTAGAGTCTCGACCAGTCAGGTTAACAGTGAAGAGTTCCTGTTAGCTATTCCAGCCACCTAACCTCAGCCCCTCCTGCTGCAGTTTCGGTCCCTTTCTCCTCCTTCTCCAGCAACCACGCCCTCCATGAATCAGCTTCTTGCACCAGCAGATGAGCCCTTTAAAGGGATTGCATCAGGCTGATGACTCACTGGGGCCCTCTGAGAGCCTGGCTTCCCTCCGCTGGCATGCAGAAGCAGCTAGAAGGGCGCCGTGGTGGCAGTACCCGCGATCATGGACCCACTCCTTTGTCTCCGAGGTGTGAGCCAGTATGCCAGCTGCATATGACTGTCTTAACTCCTGAGTCTCTTTCCAGCTGTGTTATTCTGTATCCATGTGGGCACACGTGTCCAAGCCTGTGTGCACAGCTCTGGATTTTCCTAGGGTGTGTGGCCAAGCACTTACGTGTATGCACGCATTTGTCATCTCCACACAGGCAGTGACTGCCAGGACATGAGAGTTGATGTGAGTGAGTCTGGCTGCCTCCTCCTGTGTCCTTGTCTTTGTCTCTAAATGCCTAGTGCACACTGAGCTGAAAGGGCTGAGTAACAGTAGTAATCGAAACAGCAGTAGTATGTCAGACACTGTGTTAAGCGCTTTAGAGACATCAGCGTTAAGGAGTCTGTTTGCAGATGAAGCAGCTAGAACTCTGAGAGGGAAAGTAACCAAAGACACATAGCTAATAATGGCAGAGCTGTGATTTGAACCAAGTCTGGCAGGTTCCAAAAAGGTTGGATTTGAGTCCTTGCTGTGTCTCTTACAAGTTCAGTGACTGTGCAAGTTCCCTAATCATTCCCATCTGTCAACATAGGAATAATACTTTGTGGGCTCACTGTGAGGATCCAGTGAGTGTGGAAACAGCTTCTCATGGGACCTGGTGAACTAAGAGCACCCATACTCCTCTCAGTACAGTGGAGGACTGAAAGCAGGCACAAAAACGCTGGGCCCGCCCCCCACCAAGCTCCTCTCTCTGACAAAGGGAAAAGCCTAGAGATTCCGGAAGCTCTGACAGGAATGAGTGTTGGGTTTTCCAGAGCTCTAATTATCAGCTAGATGAATCACTTAGAGCTGACACCACCATCCCCAGCCTCAGGAGGCTCTCAGCTGATTCAAAATATAGGATTTTAACGAAGAGGAGGAGGAGGAGGAAGAGAAAGAGGGGAGCAGGAGAGGTAATGAATAGAAAGGAAAGGTGCCAGCCAGAGGAAATGAAAAACTGTCATCAGGACAGCAACACGAGGAGACCACTGCATCAGACACACACATACTGTGACACACGCTCCTGCTGGCTCTCCAACTCTGGGCATCTTGGCAGACGACGCTGCCATAACAAAGTGACACCTGTCACAACAGCATGAGATGGTTGCTTGACGATGTACAGGCAGATCTGCCTATTACAGAGGGAGAGGAGGAGACCTTCAACCCTAGGGAGCTTCCTCAGGCTTCTGAAACCCAGCAAACCTTTCCTACTGGCTGACTTCTGGGTTCTCTGTGGCCAAGCCCCTAGAACAAAGGTGTGCAAGTTTGAGTGCTGGCCCATACCTGGTGGCTGGGTACCATCACTGTTAGCAGCGTGCTTGGTTACTCCATTGTGTCCGACTTTGCGACTGTTTGAACTGTACCCTGTCAGGTTCCTCCATCCATGGACTTTTCCAGGCACAAGGGATCTTCCTGACCCAGGGATCAAACCTGAACCTCCTGTGTATCCTGCATTGCAGGCCGATTCTTTTACCCACTGAATCATCAAGGCATTGCTTATCTTTCCTGGTTACCAGTATCAGGAATGCTGGAAGGCAGAACAGTGCAGTGTAGTAGTAAAGATCATGGAGTTTCAGGCATACAGACCTGAGTTCAAATCCCCACCCTGTTATTCACTGGCTCTGTGACCTTGAGCAAGTCAGGTAACCTCTCTGGGTTTGTTTGCTTATCTCTAAAATGGGGCTACTAATACATACCTCTAGGGCTGTTGTAATGATGAAATGAGATGATTCTTTCATTTCACAAAGATTTATGGAGTGCCAGCTGTGTGCAGAGCACTGAGTTGGATGCTGGAGATCCAGTGGGACCAAAAGGACCACAGCTCTGCCTCCTGGAGCACGTGGAGCCCCTGGCACAGGGCCTGGTGCACAGTGAGATTCAATAAGCAGTAGCTATTTGTGGTGACCATCTTGGCATTCTGCCATTATCTTAATTACGGGGCACAGGGAGACCCCTCCACCTTCTCCCTAAAGAAAGAGGATCTCAGCTTCCTCGACTGAAAAATGACAGAATTGGACTGGATCAGGGCTTCCCAACAGTGTCACCTTGAAAGCCTCTTTTAGTATTTTCCATCCACATGAGCCTCGTATCTGGTAAGATTTTGTACAACCTGCCATCAAGTCATTTCTTCCTTTTTATTCATTACAGCTTCATATTACAGCTATGAGAGCTTGTGATCAGGAAGAGGAAGCCAGTGGCCCATCACGCTTTTGGTAGAATTCCAGCCTGAAGCAGAGATCAAGTCAGCTTGGTTAACGTTCATAGACTATGTGCTGTTCCTCTGGTCCTTCTAGAACACTGATAAGAGCTCAAGGGACTCCTGCTGCCCTCAGGGACCCTTCAGCTAGGCATTCCAGACTGGAACTCACTGAACTGGATGTTCTTCTGTGGGTCCCATCCAGCTGAGAGCTGGAGAGGCCGCACCACCCTAGGGAACTGAATGTCAAGCCACAGCCCACCCAGTTCTCCTCAGATCCCTGGTAGTCCCCTTCCCCAGGTGAGTGAGCCTCCTGTTCTCTTCTCTCTATGGCCTGGATATGCCCTCTCACTCAGAATTCCTGAGTGCTCAGTCATGTGCCGGCTTGAACAAAGGCCGCAGTGATGACCACAAAACCCAAACCTCAATGGGACAATGACATTTTGAAATACATTTTTCCTCTCTTCCTTGGTGTCCCTTGGCTCTTCCCTTATACAGTTAGGTTACTATGCATTCATTACACCAGGAAACAAATGACAAGTCAGAATGCAGAGTTCATTTTTAGCTTCTGAATTCTAAGAGCCTTGCTCGCCTTCAGGGAGGGATGGAAAGAATATCTGTGCAGATCTAAATTTAGAAAACTGTAAGGAGGGGGATCTGGGAGACTGAGGCTTGAGGGGGTGGTCCCTGAGAATAGAGCAGCTCAGCCTCTGAGCCAGAGGGCATCCGCTGGGTCTCAGGGCCCGGGAAGCAGGAAGACGTGTGCTCCTTTTCCTGGTGGAGCACCAAGAAGTAACAGAACCCTCTGCGCTGCACGCGGCAAATGGGGCCCAACTCACCCAAGACCCTAGGAACTTGCTGGGCCTGACTGGCCTTAGAAAGTAAGAGTGAGAGTCTGAACACCAAGAGGGGGACGGGTTACGATCGGACGGGAGGTGAGGAAGGAGCACCTTGGCAGCATCCTGAGTGGGCTGAAGACAGAAGACCAGGACAAAACCAGGACATCTCGGGGAACGCCAGTGGGACTGCCCTTCCCGTGCTTTGGCATCTTGAAAGGAAATGCCCTGGAATTCAACTGATTCCAAAGAAAGTGATGGGGAACCCTGAATTGACTGCAATTAAGTTTCTGCCACTCTGGCTGAGTAAAGCAAAATATGAATTCAGTTGAGTTAGAGAAAATTCAAGTTATGTTTCTTACACACTTGAGATTGGAACGAGCTATACTCCTGACCCACAAGGCCCTGTATCATTTGCCTCACCTCTTTCCCATTTCTCCTGTCTCACCTGTCTGCTTCTCTTCCACCAACAGTCACAGTGGTATTTGGTTATTGCCCCCAACCCTCAAGCTTTCCACCTCAGGACCTTTGCACTGGCGATTTCCTCTGTCTTCCCTTGGCTCTTTAAATGGTAGGTGCCTTCTCAGTTTAAATTTAACTTCTTCAGACTACACTTTTGGAAATAAAACCTATTTTCTCTCCATGTGCCCTGTTTATTTCCTTCCTGTTTACTTCCTTCCTGTATATTTTTCTCTGTTCATCTCCCCCTCCAGAACATCAGCTCCATGAGAGCAGGACCCCTGTCTCTCTTGTTGTTCCCTCAGTAGCTGGCACTGTGGCTCATATTACTTGTGGAATGAATGACCCATGGCTTGCCATAGCTTGGTGGCACTGAGCTCCCCCCAATCCCTACCTGGGCCCTGGTCAATTTCCCAGCAGTCCAGGACCAGATGCCAAGACCCATAACCTTGGTAGAGCTGTGCTCTACCCCAGGGACTTGGCATTAGTGTATCTCAGAAGGTCTTGGTATCCTGCCTCCCACCTGTCTTTGGAAGCACAGAGGCCCATTGGGATCTGTGCAGAATGCTTACCGAACTTATAGAATGGGTCCAGAGCCGCCCTTCTCAGCTATCCATGCTAGGCTTTCCCTTGCTCTTTGGAGGATGTGGAAGTCGCCCCTCCTCCCTTCAGATGCCCCCACCCCACCCCGCACACCATTTGAAGCCTACCTCTCCTCCACCTTTAGGCTGAACTCCCAGCCCGGGCCCTCTTCCAGTGTGGCAGCATCTGCAGACACGTGGGGAATGTCTGTGACGGCGGCAGTGTGGGGAGACTCCCCACCAGCTCATCACACCGGAGGAGGCGGTCTCCCCGCGGCTGTGAGAACACAGACATTTCCACAGTGACGACTCCCTTCTGCACCTGCCCTCTGGCTTCTCTTACCCGCAGTCTGTTCGTGTTGCTCTCCTTAACTCTAGCTAGCAGAGGCCTGGCAACTCAGAGCAGTGGTGTTCTCCCTGCTCAGATCCACTGTTCTCCCCTGTGGCCTCTGAGGCCTCTGGGCAATAGAAGAAATACAACAGGCAAAGGACTCCTGGTGGATGGGTGGGTGGGTGGGTGTTAATAAAGCAAATTTTCAGGCTCCAGATTCTGTTTTCAATCCGGGGATTCAGGAAGGTGGTTCTTCTAGACATTCCAGCTGGTTCTGCTGAGATGGTCCAGGGACAACACTTAAACAGACTGGATTAGAATGTACATGCGGTGACTGTGGGCTGCCTGCGCCCAACCAACACCGCTCTGCGTCTCCCTCGGGAAATGTCTACCTCCGGCCCGAGATTCTAAGTCCCTCTCCAGAAGGGACCAAAGCTTATTGGACAATGTGTGCTCAGCAGGAGGCCTGACACACGGCAGCTGCTCTGTGGATGTTTGTTTGATGAAGACAAACTCTCTGATTCCAAGGGACAGAGTCGTTTTCACGAGATGGTAGTTGGCCTGTGGCAGGGCTGCCAAGGCTGGGGTTCTCATCCCGAGACCCCCTTCTTCCCTGAGGGTCTAATATCAGAATCAGAGCCTGATTTCCTGCTGCTGGATAAGCTCCTACACTTGAGGGGAGGGTCCGGGATTACTCCAGGCTCTCCCCCAGGAAAGAGATGAACAAGCTCTCCACCGGGAAATCTCAACAGAAGAGTCGCTTTCCCCGACCAGACTGAAGGCCTTTCCTACATCCTCAAACTTTGCTGCATATTTAGTATCACTGGGAAACTTAAAAAAAAAAAAAAAATCCCACTGCTTAGGCCACAACTCATACCAATTAAAGCCAAATAGGTGAGGGTGGGCCAGGTGACTCCAATGTGCAGCCACGCTGGCAACCCAGCACCCTATGACACCAAGACCAACAGGGAGCCCGGCACACAGCAGAAAGCACGAGGCACAGACTTCTCTGCATCCTCCTTTTGTTTCATGAGAAAACAAACACAATTACAAGAGAAATGGGGCCCCTCAGGCCCAGAGTATTTAATAGTCCTCAATGCAAGAGGGCTGAAAACTGACACAATCCCTAAATCAGTAGAGATTCAGATAAATAATGATCCAAAGGGAGGGTTGTCATCTACCCCAAGGCCACAGTCAGATAACTAAAATTCCGGGTTCCAGGGTGAGTCTGAGAGGTGAGACCCTGAGAAAGGCAGCTGTGACAGGTGACGTCTGTCAGACACCAGCTTCTGGGCTGGTCCTGCTCCCCTCCCAGGTTCTGGGTGGGCAGGGAGAGCAGGCTTTGGCTCAGAAGAAGTCTGCAGGAACCTGAGTGGGGACCGGGACAGGCTTACTTAAGAGTTTTTGGAGGGAAATTCCTGCCGGCCTTGCCCCTTGCTGCCAAAGTAACGCACCCGATGGATGACCTGCAGCTGCTGCTCAATGGTCGCGGTGATGTTCACGTTGTCGGGGATGTGGACGTAACGGACGTTCCGGCCTGTCACAAAGAGGTCGTCCAGCTCCACCTGATGCCCCCAACGGTCTGTGTAGGTGACCTGGGCCAGGCGGATGTTCATGAAAGCATCAACGTTGTCTATGCGTCCGTGGGCCACGCTCTCATCCCGCAGGTCCACGGTGGTGACTTGGCCCTGGAGGCCCTGCAGCAGGATGATCAGGCTGTTCTCGGAGATGGTCCGCTCCTTCACCGAGTGGCTCACCTCCATTCTTCCACGCTTGCTCTGGGAGGGGCACACACAGGGGAGCTGAAGCAGGCTAGGGAGTATGGGTGCTAACTCACCAATGTCAGCTTTTAGCACAAAATCCCCAGCCCAGACTTCCCCAAGTATGCCCACCTCCTCAATTTTTATGCCTACGGAGCGCCCTTAGGTGCTTTCATGGACACACCTTATAGAATCCTCACAACACCTTGCAAACCAAGGATCACTTACACTCACTTTATAAACAAGGAAAATTGGGCCAGGAGATGTTAAGTAACTGGCCCAAGGTGCTGGGATTCAAATCCATGGCTGCCCAGCTCCAATTCCCACACCCAGGGTTCTGAACCCTCATTATGAGAATCACCCAGTGAGTTTCTGGTCACCACACCCCAGAGGTTCTGATTCATTTGGTCAGGGGCGGGGCCCAGGTACCCTATTTTGTAAAAGCTCCCCAGGTAATTCTAATGTGCATCTAAACGCAGAGACAAGGAGTCTGAGAACCACTCCTCTAAAGTGTAGTTTACACCCTTGCTGCTCAAAGTACGGTCTGTGGACCAGCAGTTTCAGCATCACCCAGGTATTGTTTCGGAATGCACAATCTCCAGGCTTTCCCCAGATCTACTGAAAGAAGCTGCATTTTAACATGACCCCTAGATGAATCGCTTCACCAGTTCGCAGACATTAGTGTGCCTCAGAATCACCTGCAGGAGGGGTTAAAGGATTCCCCCCCCCACCCTTTCTAACTCAGTCCGTTTGAGGTTGAGCCCAAGAATGTGCATTTCTAACATATTCTCAGCTGATGCTGATATTGCTGGTTTAGGGCCCACTGAGAATGACTGGTCCACACGATGCTGCTGCCATGTAACCAGGAATTTAGACAACTGTTAAAAAAAAAAGGAAACGGTAGCGTATATGGCACATAGGTATTGAAGGTAGAGAAACGTGGAGGTTGGAATCCCCACTCCACCCACACTCTGGCCACTTACTTAATGTCTCTGAACCTGTTTCCCCGTCTATTAAACCGACAGGTGAGGTTAACAGGTTCTCAACACACTGAGTGTATCTTACTTTGCTTTCGACACGCTCGGATGCTGTATTAATGTAACTGTCTTATCCATCCCCCATTTTCAGACCTTGAGTGCCAGGTGTTTGAATTTCTTTCCTTAAGACTTCACTCAGGATCCCGACAGGGCTGTGCAGGGTGGCATGAAGTGTGGCAAGCTAGCTACCCACTCCACTGACAAGGTGCTAGGAGTTGGGCCGGAAGACTCTTAACGACCCCACCCAGGTTTCACCAGGCGTATCCGCTCAAACGAGGGTTTCGGGGAGCACAGTGACTGCAAAGAGGCAGGTCTGGGCCCGAGGACGGGGCTCGGGCACTTCCTAGGAGGGTCGACCTCGAGAAAGCCACTTGGCTTCTTCAAGCCTGTTAGTCCCTAGAGTGGGGATGGTGACGACCCTTTACTCACAGAGCGTGGGAGTGGGCTTGGGAAGAGCAGCTAAGCTCAGCAACCGGGAGGAAGACGCTGGCCCCGCTCCCGCCGCCTCCGTGGTTCCAGGCTCGCTCGCGCTCCGCCCCTGGCTCCCCAGGCCCGCCGCGCGGGTTCCTTCCGCTGTGCCGCTGCACGTCGCCGCCGAAACTAGCCGGCGCCTAGCAGGGCTGCCTCCCTCTCGCTGCGGGATTAAGACGCTATGGCAACCGCGGGGCCGCTCGGTCCTTCCGGAGCACGAGAGCGCGGCCGAGCGCAGAGCCGGCGTCCCCCGCGGCGAGCCCGGAACTACAATCCCCAGAATGCCTCGCGGACTCGAGACTCGCCCTCCTGCTGCCCGACAGACGTCACTGGATTATCTTCTCCTTTGGAGTCATTCTTTCATCCAGCAAATGAAATAATAGCTTCCCTGGCGGCTCAGTCGGTAAAGAGTCCATCCTGCAATGGAGGAGATCCGGGTTCGAACCCTGGGTTGGGAAGATCCCCTTCTGGCAACTCACTCCAGTATTCCTGCCTGGAGAATCCCACGGACAGAGGAGAGTGGCCGGCTACAGCCCGTGGGGTATCAAAGAGTCGGACACGACTGAGCGACTTTGACTTTCACCTCTTTACCATCTGAGCCACGCCCCTTCAAGGTTTGAGTGACCTTCATTAATGTGTGACAGCACCTGGCACACTGGAGAAGTCCCATGAGTTAGGCTTAGGTCATTCCTTTACCCTCTCATTTACTGGTTTCAACCTCTCTCAGAAACCATCCCTTTTTCCTCCTTCATCACAGCTGGTCTCTTCTTATCCTAAAAATAGAAAATGTCTTTCTCCTCCCTGGCAGCTACTCTGTTTTCCTACCTTCCACAGTTGAACTTCTCAGGAGAGGCCTCTATATCAGTGATTCTCCAATTGGGAGTTTTTTTTGCAACCCCATTTCTACGTGAGACTGGATTTTCTTCTTGTGGTGGTGGTGGTGGTTTAGTTGCTAAGTCGTTTCGGACTCTTGCAACCCCATAGGCTGTAGCCCGCCAGGCTGCACTGTCCGTGCTACTTCTCAGGCAAGAATATTGCAGGGCAGTGCCATTGCCTTTTCCACTTCTTCTTGTACTTCAGTCAAAACAACATAGCACAATGGGCTGAACGCAGAAGCAGATATGAGAACCTGTCTTCTAGTAGGACAGACATTAAACAGATTTGCAAAAATATAAGGCAGTGTCACTCTTCTCACCAAATTTAAAAATATAAAAGGCAATGGCACCCCACTCCAGTGCTCTTGCCTGGAAAATCCCATGGACGGAGGAGCCTGGTGGGCTACAGTCCATGGGGTTGCTAGGAGTCAGAAGCGACTGAGCGACTTGACTTTCACTTTTCACTTTCATGCATTGGAGAAGGAAATGGCAACCCACTCCAGTGTTCTTGCCTGGAGAATCCCATGAACAGGGGAGCCTGGTGGGCTGCCGTCTCTGGGGTCGCACAGAGTCGGACACGACTGAAGCGACTTAGCAGCATAGTTATTTTAAAATAAAAATATGATAATGGGTCTGTTATGGTTATTTAAAAGGGAATTAATATTAATATATTATCTCAATTTCATATATATGTGATTACTATATATATATATCCCACATAAATACTTTAGTTTTCAGTAATTTTTAAAGAGCACAAAAGGGTTTTGAGACTGAAAATTTGAGAACAGCTGCTCTATCCGGAGGGCTTTCACCTACTCACTCAGCTCACTGTAATCTGGCTTCTTCTCAAGAGTATTTTTAGTTTTACTCACATTAACTTCTCTTGAAAAGGTTACTAATGATCTCCATGTACATAAGGGAACCTCTTATCTCCTTTCATTAAAAAAAAATTATTTATTTGACTGTGCCAGGTCTTAGTTGTGGCATATGGGATCTAGTTCCTGACAGAGATGGAACCCAGGGCCCCTGTATTGGGAGTGCGGAGTCTTAGCCGCTGGACCCCCAGGGAAGTCCCAGGGAACCAGTTGCCTTAATGTTATCTGGAATGCTTATTAAACCCAACCCCACACCTACAGAATCAGGAGCAGAGCCCAGGAATATGCACATCTAACAGTGCACACTAATGTTGAGACCCAATGCCCTCCTAAAGTCAGACTCAGCGACTCCCAGGCAAGCCCTGAACTCTTGTCTCTGCCTTTGCTATCGTGCTCAACTGCCTGGGATCCTCTCTTTTTATCTATAGATGTTAAGTCCAATCCCTCCTTCAAAGGCTGGCTGTACCTTCCTGAAGTCTGAGAATGCCAACTGGGAGTGAGGCTGATAGCATACTGCTTGATACATGTTTGCTTGGTGTATGCAGATTCACCATAGCTATTTATGTAGATCTCACCTCTCCTACTCATCTCTTGGGTGTTGAGACAGGGAGAAGGCCCTAGGAGGCTGAGATGCTTCACCCTACAAACTTCAGTTTCAGGAGGAACAATGGTTTTATGAATGTGGTGAGATGATGGGAGCTAAGTGAACTGGTGGCAGTGGGATGGAAAGAAGGGATGAGTGTTAAAGACCCTGAAGAGAGTGAATCAGAATCCTTGGGGACTGATTAAATCTGGAATGTGGTTAGCAGGAGGGGAAATCGATGATTTAAATTTTAACGCTGATGGTCCATTGACAGGAATAAGAGTGGTAGGGTTGGGAGGGGGTTCACGCCTTAGAGGGTATCTCATTTTTTGGCTACACAGCTCACTGAACCCCTTTCCCCACCTTTGGGGAGATCTGCCATTCTGTGAATTTCAGTAAGAGGTGAGTTTCTGTTCCCACTCTATATGGTTTAAAGGGCAGATATTGTCTCTGATCCTTGTCAGCTATGGCACAGGCTGGTGACCTAAACTCAGGCATTATCAGATTCCAAATCTGGAGCAAGGGACACAGACCAGCAGGAACGGTTGAGGCTTCATCTTGGTGTCTGCGTCATCCAGCGCCTCATCCCTGCGGGTGCTGCTGCTGTCGTGCTCTCCATGCCGCCTCCCCGTCCCTGGTTCCTGGCCATTTTGCATGATCCTTCACTCTTCCTGACAACTGTCATTTGCCTGAAGCCCTTTCAGTAAATTCCTTCACCTCAGTGGAGAATTAGTTCCATTTTTTTGTTGTTGTTGTTGTTCAGTTTCAAACCCAGACTAAAGCCCAGTTGAATTGAATTCATTTCAGGATCCTTGAGAACGTCCCTGGTGGCTCAGATGGTAAAACGTCTGCCTATAATGTGGGAGATCCAGGTTCAATCCCTGGGTTGGGAAGATCTCCTGGAGAAGGAAATGGCAACCCACTCTAGTATTCTTGCCTGGAAAATCCCATGGATGAAGGAACCTGGTAGGCTACAGTCCATGGGGTCCCAAAGAGTTGGACACGACTGAACAACTTCACTGTCACAGGAGCCTTGAATTTCCCTGTTCCCTGTACATGATTTCGTTGTGGTTCTGTATCCAACAGTCAGAAGATACAGAATCCTGAGAGTTTGGGTGATTCCCAGGTCACCTGCTCCAAATTCCCACCCAGGGTCCAATTCCCCTCTGCAGCCTCCCTCACTCCCGTGACCCCCTAGTCACTGCTGGATATTCCAGTGACCAGCAACTGACTCCTGTGCCGGCTGTTCTACTCCATTGTTAGGAAGCTTTGGGTAACTTCTATCCATTGCTTCTGGTGCTTTTCCATGGAGAACTGTCTTATTCTATATGAAATTTAAGAAGATTTTTCATGCCTTTTGAAAGTAAAGTGAATGTCCTGAATAAATAAAAATGATATCAATGTTAGACACTAAGCGTGAGGTGACGGAATGTCTCAGGAAAAGTGAACCTGCAGCCCAGAGAGGGGAATATGGAAATTTGTGAGTTAATAGTACGGGATCAAAGTAATGGCCTCTCTGAAAAAAGGAATGCAAAATAGTTTGCAGAAGAATGCAGACTAAGCACTGCAGGGCACATAAATATGTGGTCAGCACAGGCATGGAGGTGGTGAGAACAAAGGATAGGGTGAGGGTGAGAAATGGGGCCGTGAGATGACCGCTGAAGTGAGTGTGATGACAGGGTGGGTTGGGGGAAACCAGGGGTGATCAAGGATCCTCCTGCAATCGCCCCAGCCATTCTCACAGACTTTGAAAAATGGCTACATCAACATCTGTATCAGAGGGCAATCTTCAATCAGAAGCCACCGAGGGGGCACTTCCCTGGTGGTCCAGTGGCCAAGAAGACTCCGTGCTTCCAGTGCAGGGGGCCTGGGTTCGACCCCTGGTCAGGGAACTAGATCCCACATGCCGAAGCCAAAATATCCTGCGTGTCACAACTAAAGCTGAAGATCCTGTGTGCCATAACTAAGACCTAACATAGCCAAGGAAAAAAAAAAAGAAGCCACGGAGGAAGAGAGGGGAAGTGTGGTCAGAAATCAGTAGGATTTGAGTACAAGGACATAGTAAGAAAAGGAGAAAAGGGTCTTGAACCAGGCCCAGGAGAATGGGGAGCAGAGAAGACAGCTGAATCCAGCAAAGCTGGGGCTGGAGACTGGAAAGGGACTGTGTTGTGACAGAAGCTATGGGAGTGGGAGAGAGCAAGGTGATGAAACGGGAAGGCTGGAGAGCTGGTGGCAGGAGGAGGTCCTGGAGGAGCCGAGGCCATGCTGTGTGGGATTGCGTGGGACCCACGGGCTCCTTGGCGGCCTTTCGGCTTTTGGTGAAGTTCTGAGGTGCGGAAAGGGGGCTGAGTAGGGGTAAGGAAGGTAAATGATGTGCTGAGCTAGAGGGGAGAGGTGAGGGAGGGCATCCCACACAGGTTATTATCTTCTCAGTTGTAACTGAAGCTGGGAGGCCTTCTGGATATCCAGAAAACCTGAACTGAGAGCATCCTTGTCCTTCCCCTTAAATACATGAAAAAAGGAGAAGGCAAGGGTGTGATGGTTTGAGAGAATAGCATTGAACATGTATATTATCATATGTGAAACAGATCGCCAGTCCAGGTTTGATGCATGAGACAGGGCGCTCAGGGCTGGTGCACTGGGATGACTCAGAGGGATGGGATGGGGAGGGAGGTGGGAGGGGGGTTCAGGATGGGGGACACATGTACACCCATGCCTAATTCATGTCAATGTATGGCAAAACCCACCACAATATTATAAAGTAATTAGCTTCCAATTAAAAAAAAAAGAAACAAAAGGAAGTTGGGGAATTTTACAAAGAGGAGGGTGGAGGGATCTGAAGCCAATGTGCACGTGTAGGATTTAGGAGTCTGGGTCTGCCCCCAGGTCTATAAAGCTTTGTTTATAATACTTATTTTATCCTTCGTGTTTTAAAATTTTACGTTTTAAGTAATCCAAAAATAAAGAGAAAACAATTTATGAAGTTTATAGACAGTGACTTTTGAAGAATTTTGTAAGAGATGTGAATTTAAACAACTTCCTGTATTGTAATTTCAGCGGTCTCTGTGATTTTCAAAAAGTCACTTTTTCAGTTTTCCTCTTATTTTTCTCCCAGAATATGGGACTAGGGTTAATGACACACCCTGGCAGGCCCTTTACCTTCATAATGAGAAAAAAAGGCCACACCTCGCTAGGCCTCACGTGACAGGTTTCCTGTGGTTTTGGGAACCAGCAGAGACGATACTGTTATTTTCATCAGCAGAGGAACCACTGGCCAGAAACAAAAAGGATGTCCCATGTGTGTATGTGGGGTGGTGGTGGAAGTGTCAGGGTGACCAAAGAATCCAGAATGATTTCCATTGGCTCTTGGAATGCATCTTGACATTCTCATTTGAAAAGAGGTGGGCTATGACATGAGAACTTACTTTGCATTGAATCCTGAAGCTGGGTAGGGAAGATTCAACTAAGAAGAGGGGTCTCCAGCCCAGTCCCTTGGAAACAGTTCTTTCCACTCCCTCTGCTGCCAGCTGTCCAGGAATTTGGCAGCTGAAGAGGAGTTTTCCAGGCTTGATTTAAGGGAAGGAGCATGTGCATGCGCTAAGATGCCTCAGTCGTGTCTGACTCTGGGTGACGCTATGGACTGTAGCCCACCAGGCTCCTCTGTCCATGTGGTTCTCCAGGCAAGAATACTGGAGTGGGTTGCCATTTCCTCCTCCAGGGGATCTTCCCCACACAGGGATCAAACCTGTGTTTCTTATGTCTCCTGCATTGGTAGGTGTGTTCTTTACCACTTGCGCCACCTAAAGGGAGGAAGGGGTAGGTAAATGGTGTATTGATTTCTGGATTTTAATTTGGGTCTTTATAATTAGGTATTAGTACATGAACCCAGAACTTCCAGATGTTCAAGCTGGATTTAGAAAAGGCAGAGGAACCAGAGATGAAATTCCGAACATCTGCTGGACCATCAAAAAAGCAAGAGAATTCCAGAAAAACATCTACTTCTGCTTCATTGACCATGCTAATGAAATAGATCACAAAAAACTGTGGAAAATTCTTTATTAAGAGATGGGAATAGCAGACCACCCTCTCTGCCTCCTGAGAAACCTGTATGCAGGTCAAGAAGCAACAGTTAGAACTGGACATGGAACAAAGGACTGGTTCAAAATTGGGAAAGGAGTGTGTCAAGGCTGTATATTGTCACCCTGCTTATTTAACTTATATTCAGAGTACATCATGCGAAATGTCGGGCTAGATGAAGCACAAGCTGGAATCAAGATTGCCAGGAGAAATATCAATAACCTCAGATACACAGATGACACCACTCTTATGTCAAAAAGCGAACAGGAACTAAAGAGCCTCTTGATGAAGATGAAAGAGGAGAGTGAAAAAGTTGGCTTAAAACTCAACATTCAAAAAACTAAGATCATGGCATCTGGTCCCATCACTTCATGGCAAATAGATGGGGATACAATGGAAACAATGACAGACCTTATTTTCTTGGGCTCCCAAATCACTGCAGATGGTGATTGCAGTCATGAAATTAAACGACAGTTGCTCCTTGGAAGAAAAGCTATGACAAACCTAGATAGCATATTAAAAAGCAGAGACATTACTTTGCTGACAAAGGTCTGTATAGTCAAAGCCATGGTTTTTCCAGTAGTCATGTATGGACATGAGAGTTGGACCATAAAGAAGGCTGAGCGCAGAAGGATTGATGCTTTTGAGCAGAGGTATTGGAGAAGACTCTTGAGAGTCCCTTGGACTGCAAGGAGATCAAACTAGTCAATCCTAAAGGAAATCAGTCCTAAATATTCAGAACTGATGCTGAAGCTGAATCTCTAATACTTTGGCAACATGATGCAAAGAGCCGACTCATTGGAAAAGACCCTGATTCTGGGAAAGATTGAAGGCAGGCAGAGAAAGGGATGACAGAGGATGAGATGGTTGGATGGCATCACTGACTCAATGGACATGAGTTTGAGCAAGCTCTGGGAGATGGTGAAGGACAGGGAAGCCTGGCGTGCTGCAGTCCATGGGATCGCAAAGAGTCGGACATGACTGAGCGACTGAACAATTAGGTATTATGGTAAAAAAAAAAAAAAAAGTATAATATATACACTTCCCCCCTGTAATTTGCATTTGTCTTTCTACAGTTTCCTGTGACTTGAATTTGTCTCCATGGATGTAAACCAGAGTGACAAACCTGTTGGAAGAGGATGAGGGGATCTGATCCTGTTTAGACTTAGGGATCTTCAGGATCTGATTGCGATGCTAAAATTTGTTTCTTGCCTACCGGGATCTGGATGTAAGGAAAAAAGTGAGTTAATCTTGCATGGCATGACTTAAGGGCTAAATACATTTCCTCCCTTTCTTCCTGCCCCTTCAATCTCAATTTTTAAAATAGTTTTTATTTAGTTATTTTTGGCCATGCTGGGTCTTTGCTGCTCGTGGGCTTTCTCTGGCTGTGGCGCTCAGGCTTCTTATTGCAGTGGCTTCTCTTGTTGCGGAGCACCAGCTCTAAAGCACGCGGACTTCAGTAGTTGTGTGGTGAGGGCTCAGCAGTTGTGGTGCATGGGCTTAGGTGCTCGGTGTCATGTGGTATCTTCCCGGACCAGGGACCAAACTGGTGTCTCCTGCATTGCAAGGTAGACTCTCAACCACTGGACTGCCAGAAAAGCCCCACTTTCAATATTTTATTATTTTCTCTCTCTTTTTTACTCTCAATATTTTAAAAATATTTATTTGGGGATTTCCTGGCAGTCCAGTGGCTAAGACTCTGAGCTCCCAATGCAGGGAACCTGGGTTTGAGCCCTGATCGGAGAACTAGATCTCACATGCTGCAACTGAGACCGGCTGCAGCCAAAATAAATAAATACATAAATAATTAAAATATTTGGCTGCACCCGGTCTCAGTTGTGGCACACAGTCTTCGACCTTTGTCGTGGCATGTGAGGTCTTCAGTTGCAGCGTGTGGGATCTAGTTCCCTGACCATAGATTGAACCGGGGCCCCCTGCATTGGGAGGGCAGAGTCTTAGCCACTGGACCACCATGGAAGTCCCTTCACTCTCAATTTTTATTACATCTTTCTTCTGGAAGCCATTAAAGCACTTTTGTTCAGGAGGCTTTTCTAGAGCTTTGCCTTGCACAATTTACATGATCAATACTATGATAAGAACAAGAGTAGGACAGTTTTAAGACTGAGTTGAGAAGAGCTAAGTCACAGATTTGCTGAAAGAGAATAGAAATAGCCCCCCAAAGCATGGAGATGGGGGGAGGCATGGGTAAAATTGCAACTGTCAGATCCCACCTGAGGCAGCGTCTAGGAATCTGTAAACTCACCAACTTAGCTGGGGCAAGCTGGCTCTGAGTCAGTGAACTAGTTCTTTCCGTTTCTTACAGATGAAGGGAGGAACTGAGGCTTGTTGAGGGAACTGACCAAGACGCCATGGCAAATTCGGGGCAGGGATGGGGATCCTGGTGCCCCTTCCCTTGGAGCGAACTGGGCAGTGCTGTGTAACAGCCTCAGAACCCAGGTGAAAGGGTTAGTCACTCAGTTATGTCTGACTCTTTACGACCCTGTGGACTGTAGCCCGGCCGGTTCCTCTTTTCATGGAATTCTCCTGGCAAGAATACTGGAGCGGGTTGCCATGCCCTCCTCCAGGGGATCCTCCCAACCCAAGGATCGAACCTGGGTCTCCTGCATGGCAGTCACCAGGGAAGCCCTCACACCCCAAAGCCGGGTGTTAAATGAACAATGATGCCTTGTCAGTACTCAGTCCAGATTCTTGCCAGAATAATCCTTATCTTCTTTTTCCTTTGCCCCTTCCCAACTCCCCTGCTTTTTCTGGGTGCCCTAAGCCACAATGCAAATAAACTTGTTTTTCTCAACATCTGTGTAAGACTAGAGACATGAAACTCAAAGATTGCTTCATCACCAGGCTGCCTTACCAGAGATCTGTATCTTGTTTATTCATTGAGACAACAGGGAGGTTTGAGATCATCAGCATGGCTCTGGGATAGGTGGAGGGAGGAGGCTGCCTCTCGGCCACCTGCGGCCCATGTCCAAGGCCCCAGGACACGCTGGGAGCAGATGGTGGCGTTCAGGTCTGTCACAGTGCGGTGGCAGCCAGACCCAGGTCAGGGCCTTCCCCTGCACTCGTCGTCTGCTTACAAGAGACTAAAACTGAAGGCACTTTGTAAGCCTGTAAGAAGCAGTCTGGGGTCCCCAGGTGGCTCAGTGGTAAAGAGCCCGCCTGCTAAGTCAGGAGATGTGGGTTCCATCCCTTTGTGGGGAAGATCCTCTAGAGGAGGGCATGGCTGCCCACTCCAGTATTCTTGCCTGGAGAATCCTCATGGACAGAAGAGCCTGGCAGGCTACGTCCATGGGGTCTCAAAGAGTCAGACACAACTAAATAACAGCAACAACAAATCCAAACCCTATGCCTTGGGTAAGCTAAGGATGGGTACCCTGACCCTTGCTTTCCAGAAATATGTTTGCCTCCACTCTTACTAGGGTGCAGGGGTCCCGAGTGGTCCTGGTTGGCTTAATCTCAGGCAGTGACCAGCTCAGCTTAGTTCCTCTCCCACCCTTTGCCGTTCTGGATATTGCTTCCAGGAGACTGAATGGACCTTGACCTCTGGATGTTGGCTGACCTCGAGCTGCCAGTTACTCGGCCAGAATGAACACGAGGTGGAGGGCTGACCCTCCTTCCTGAAGCAATGAGGGCAGCCCTGGCCTGAGACATTTCTCATGGATCCAAATTAGACTTTGGCATCCTGCCAAGGGAAGTATTGACTAACTCATCTGGTGCACAGAAGGGAAAGCGGTACACCACGTGCCTCCCGCACGTCCAGCTTACAGCTCTGCTTGGTCGCTAAGGTGAAGCAGAGGAGACGGCTGTCATGGCAACTCACGCTGGGCGCCTTTAGAAGGCAAGAACGCTAAGTGGCAGAGGAAGACTCTGGGGGTAAGGAGGACGTATCACGCTAAAGATCAAACACATTTCCATATGGGATAAGCCCACACCACATATGGATGGAGAGACGTGTGGAGAACCACAGATGCCCACAGGCTCTGCGCGTGGCCCGCGGGAGGAGTCCCCTGTCACGGCCTTGCTTCCTCTGAGTCTGAGGTGACAGCTTCCAGTGTGTCAGGCTGTATAAACTGGGCCCCGACGGTTTGAGGCGATTGCCTTTTCTACTATGTCAGACTCACAAGGCAGAAGACGTCCCGGAAGCTCTGAAATTTTGTGACGATCCACGGGCATCTGTGAGCGGCAGGCCCCCCTGAGCCAGGCTTGTCATGAAGGTGGCAACAGGGGCACCGTCTTGCTGATTCTGGGCTCCAGATGCTCTGAGTGCCATAAAACCAGGAAGGAAATGGGGAAGGGTCCAATTTCAAAGCCAGAGTATATTTTGCTGAAAATATGGATATGTGTGTTGCCTTCCGAACAGTGTGCTCCCCGAGGCAGATCTGCACAGTTTATCAGGATGGAAATGGGAACAAGGGGGTAAGGGCTTCGCTTAGTAGAAAACTAGCAGCATCATGTGGTTCCCTGGGGGGCACCCCCGGGGTCCTCATCAAGTGGCCTCTCTCCAGGGGGAGGGGCGCCTGGTCAGCACGGCTATAATTCATCCATCATGGCGAGCCAGTCGTCGCCCTTGCTGGAGCTCTGCCTTGACTGGTCCGTGATTTCAAACTCCCCCATGATCCGCACCAGCTCCTGGTTCGTCTGCTGGTCCTGTGAGAGGAGGGAGGGAATGAAGAAACGTGTGGGCACGCCGGCCTCTCTGTGCAGCTAGTGGTGCATTTCCCACCCCTGGGATGCACTTCGGTTCCTGCCTGTTTGTCAGGATAGGGACTATGTTACGTGCTGATTAGACAGGAGGAGGAGGGAGGGCCTTTGAAGTTCACTGTTATTATAAGAACGGGGTGGGGGGAGGAATAAGATTTGACTTGTATAATCGCCTGCACGCACCTGAGTAGCTTGGATGTTGATAACTTCGTAGGATAACTCTTCTGGCCTGGTGAGCGCTGCTTGTCTGTACAAGAGGGTCGAGAAACGGGTCAAAGGTTAGGATTTTTCTCCCTGCCAGTGTGGCACATTGGTCCTTGATAATCTGGTAACCTATTTTTTTCTCTCTCTTCAACTTTCTGCCCTCTCCCCAGCCAGGACACCCTACGCTCCAGGAAGTCAAGTCCTTTTATATCTCTGCTTCTGCACATACTAAAGTCTGCCAAGAATAACTTTTCCCCTTCCTCTGCTTGGCAAACTCCGAGACCCTGCTCAGTTGGCAACCTCTTTAATCTGCTGGGGCCAAGTCAGTCCCCGTGTCCTCACTGGAGCGTGTGTGACATGGCGCTGGAGGGACTTGGGCGTGTGTTCGTGCTCCTGCCGCGCTGGGAGCACCTGAGGTCAGGCCCCAGGTGTTACGTGCCATCCTTGGGTCCCTACACTTCCCCCAGGGCCTGCCACTCCAAAGGAGAGAGAAAGAGAAGGCACCCACCCCCACCCCAAATACATGGCTGTGAGAACAGTCGCATGAGATAATGAATGCAAACGTTCTCTGGAAACTGTAAAGCACTGTCTAAGTCTCAGTGAATTACCTCCGCTATTGGTTCTGGGGGAGACTGTCTCATCCTGAAGATGTCATGCTCCAATCTCCTTCTGGTTTCTTAACAGTCTTTTTAAAAATATGATTATCTTGACTTCCAATTCTCTTGAACTGAGCTAAATAAAATGTTAGAGCTACTTTTTGAACAAATCCAAAAGATTCAGGCCATTTAATACTAGTGGGTTCTTCTTTAACTAAGGTTGTTGAGTTTGCTGATCTTTCATTTTTGAACTTTATTTACATCTG
This sequence comes from Bos grunniens, assembly GCF_055505025.1. Taxonomy (NCBI): domain Eukaryota; kingdom Metazoa; phylum Chordata; class Mammalia; order Artiodactyla; family Bovidae; genus Bos; species Bos grunniens. The sequence goes on from NC_141167.1 coordinate 11,926,481, forward strand.
TGTTTATAAGTGATAAGAACCACTTATTTGGTTTCTGATGGTCATTTTTTGGTTCTTACCACACTTAGGATTTTTACATAGGTCTTTAAAGAAACAGGTTGAAAACATACTCCTCCTCTTCATCAGTGGTGAAGAGATTCAACCGGAATCCTGGCTCAGGGCCACTGGGTTTCTGAATCTCCATGCCTCCTATCAGCCTGGCCAAGAGATTCAGCTCTTCTTTAGCAAGAGGGTTTGGAACGATGCTTTCCTGCAAAATCAATTTCATAATTTTTAGCCACGTGAAGGTGATTCAATTCCTTGCTGATACCCCAGAGACCCAGGGTGGTATTTCAAAACAAGGCAAAACAGTAACTGTCTAAATGATTTCTGGGAAGCACTGGGTCCACACGAAGCATAGGAAATAGAACCAGAAGAGAAATAGCCCGTGTCAGAAGCAGAGAGACTCTAGCAAGGCGACAAGCCAGAGATTCTCACACTTTCAAGATGAGTGGAAGGCCCCAGGGATCCTCGTTCTCCTCAAACCACCTTCCTCCTCGAAGGAGAACACTGCTTCCTCTTCAGGCAGTCTAGTTCCCCAGCCTTTGCCTCCAGGTCCAAGGGCACTCCTTCCACAGGAGCGACCACACTGCCCTCCGGTGGTGACCAGTGAGCACACCCTCGAATCCCTTCTCTCCCGTGGCTCCTTCTCTCATGGCCTGGCCCCACTGCAGCCTGCACCCTCCTCCTACCTGGCTCTCTCTAACCCGGCTTTTTCCCTGCTTTGCCTCTGGAATCAGGCCCGTGTGCCTGTCTGGGCGGGTCTCTGGCCACTGCTGCTATTGCCTTATGATCCAGCTACACGAGAGGGACGCTGACTGCCTGCTTCCCCCAAGGAGCGTGCCTCTGGTGCCTTTGCTCGTCCCGTCATCTTGGTTTGTGTGTCTTTTTCTCCTTCTGAGCTGTTTAGTATCTGCCTCGCTCCAGAGCCCCACTTGAATGTCACCTCCTCTGAAAAGCCTTCTTGTTCCCTGTCCAGGGGGCTCCTTCCCACCCCCCTGGACAGGATATGTGTTCTGACATAGTTCTTTGCTCAGAATGCTCAGTGAGTTCACCTTCTGTCTTCCGCCAGGTTATAGTTATTTGTTTCTATTGCTGTCTTTATAAGCCTAGCGTATTACAAGGCCCTTCAGGATGGGACCAAATCTAAGCCAGCTCTGTGTCCTGGGAACGCCCCCCCGCCACCCATAGACACAGTTCAATAAATGTTTATAGCATAACTGAATAGTCCGTGGGGCCTATAGCTAGATGACAGCTAGTTCAGTGAAAATTTGTACAAAAGAATTCAGAGAACCCAAACCCCATTTTGAACCCAACTTTCACATCATCACCCAGGGAAGCAGGGAAAGGGGATGTTTTAACGATCAGAATACACACAAGTGCTGAACTCAGCAGCCACGGACCTCACAGCACTGGTACAATGCTATTTCACATGTCCTTATGTGTGGTTCCTGCTTAATTATGGTGGTGGAGACAAGCTTAAAATTACCTAATTAGTCAGATCACTGGAAGTCTCCATGAGAAACTATAATTAAAAACCTGCGTACTGGGTAAGGCGGAATGGAGAAGACTGCAAACAAGGAGGGAGCCTTGGCCAGCTCTGAACTCTAGAGACCCCTCCCTTCTCCCTGTCCAGACTCTGGTATCTAGAAATTAGCTCTGAAGGTAAACACGGGAGGCAAAAGCTCACCTGCGTCTGTGAAGCTAAGTTCTTTGATGCTGCAGACATGTGGGTTTCCACGGGCCGGTTCACGCTATACCTGGTGGCAACGGAAAACCACGAAAACATTGTCCAGGCCTCTTACCCTGACTTCCTTCTAACTCGTAAATATAGTGCATAGCTTTTACTCTGAGGTATCAAAAAGCATCCAGAAAGGTGCTGGGGATACAGACTATAACTAAGTGGGTGTCAACCACTCAAGTTTTGCTTCTTCCCAAATCAAAATACCTAGGAAGCTGTATGGCGATATTTCCTCTTGCAAAGTAATGTGTATTTCTGGAAAAAAACATGATCGGTACATGAAGGCCAAGGCCTTTTGGGTCTCTACTGCATTAAAAGGTTTTGGCTAGTTCTCTTGTATGGCTATTTTAAGTTATTTATCTTTTTGACCTGTTAATCTACCTTCTGGTGGAAGATCCGAGGTGCCCTTTGGAAATGCGGGGGCCCTGCCTGCCGTGTCTCTAAGGGGAAATTTCTTCAATTGTCAGCAGGGGTTTTTCACTGCAGAAGTCAAGCCAGTTTTTTAAATGAAGGGACCTCTGCTGCACTGGAATTCATTTGGGGAAGGAAGAATTTGCTTACATATTAGTTCCCAGTTTCAGGACTCGGTCTCCATAGAGCTCAAGAGACCCTTCTTTGGGGGCAGCGACATAGCTCCCGCCGTGCTTAAATTCTGTCCTCTTCACTTCTTTGCCTTTGTTGTTGAATGTTCTACGAGACAAAGTAGGACATGATGGGATTTCCCTGGTGGTCTAGTGGTTAGGAATTCACCGCGCAACGCATGGGTCTGAATCTTGGTTGGGGAACTAAGATCCCATATGCCACAGAGCAGCTAAGCCCGCATGCTACAGCTGCTAAGCCTGCACGCTCTGTGCGCCAAGTAGAGAGCCCGTGTCTCAACAAGCGATCCCACGCGCCACAACTAAGACCTGATGCAGCCAAATAAATAAATACTAAAAAAAAAGACAAAGCAGGACGTGATGCCACGCTCTCCAAGCCTGGAGAGTCCCGGAGGCTTCATTATTCTTTGTACTATGGGACCAGAGGGAATTTACATGCTGCTTCAAAATAAAGATGCTAGCTGATGTAACTGTGTGTGTGTGTGTGCGGGTTTGTGCGCTCAGTCGCATCTGACTTTGCAGCCCCAAGGACTGTAGCACGCCAGGCTCCTTTGTCTGTCGAATTTTCCAGGCAAGAATACTGAAGCAGGGTGCCATTTCCTACTCCAGGGGATCTTCCCGACCCAGACCCAGGATCAAATCCACGTCTCTTGCATCTCCCGCATTGGCAGGTGGATTCTTTACCGCTAACGCCAGCTGGGTGATAGTAATACAATAATAATGATAATAATATTTATTGAGTATATGCTATGTACTGGGTGGTGTGTAGCACTTTAGAGCATTACAGTATTATCATATTCATCCTCACAGTAAACATTCAATAGATGAAGAAATAAATCTTGGAGTATCTGCTAGGTGACAAGCTGGGATTAAACCTTACCTCCTCTCTGCTGTGCTTAACTGGAGAAAGGGAGGGGCCGAGCATGGCTGCAGTCTATGTGGCGGCCCACATATTGCTTTCCCGGCCCCCTGAACACTGGTCTGACAATTACTGTTGAGCATTCATTCACCTGATGAGTCCAGGGACTTCAGTTCCCCAGGGGACGGGCCCGGACACTGGCAACACGAAGCGACCACTGGAATTCTGAACTTTGTCCTTTAGAAATATGGACACCTGGGGGGAAAAAATACTTGGCGTCATTTTCTTGGCATATTTCCATAGACATATGCATTCTGAGAATGGGAAGTGTGTAATGGCTTAAGACGAGAGAAAAACACACCATGACAAACACCTGCGGAGTATAGTGTTTTTACAAACAGAACCTCTTTGAGCCACATAACAAACCTCCCAGGGAGGTAGTGCTGCTGTGCTGTGCTTACTCAGTTGTGTCCAACTCATGTGTCCCTGTGGACTGCAGCCCGCCAGGCTCCTCTGTTTATGGGGATTCTCCAGGGTAGAATTCTGGAGTGGGTTGCCATGCCCTCCTCCAGGGGATCTTCCCAACCCAGGGATCGAACTGGGGTCTCCTGCATTGCAGGCAGGTTCTTTACCAGCTGAGCTACCAGGGAAGCCCATGGATAGCGCGACCCCTGCCTTCACGATGAGGAGGTTGGGGTTCAGAGAGTGAAGCGACTTTCCCAGAAGGATTCAAAATCAAGGATGACTCCAGATTCTATGTCCATTCCTTGGTTCCTTATAAACTCTCTATATAGCTCTGAGGCTGGAGCTGTTAAGACCCTGATTATCTCCTCAGAGGTTAAGACACTCCCTCCAGGCCTACCAGCTCATAAGGGGCAGAGCTGAGGATTCACACCCTTGTGTTTCTGACTGCAAGCTCTCAGCCACGTGCTGGACTGGTGAGGAGGGGCCGGCCGGGTGGGTCCAGCGGGCATAGAGTCTGAAAGTCTACTACGTGAGTCAAAACCCCACACTATGCTTATTTCTCCTCCTTGCTTCATGCACTCTTGTATTGAGGTCTTGGTTGAATTAAATCCCATCAGTTTTATTGGGGAGTTTCCTGGCAGTCCAGTGGTTAAGACTGGGTGCTTTCACTGCAGGGGGCCTGGGTTCAGTCTCTGGTTGGGGAACTGAGATCCCACAAGTTGTACAGCATGGCCAAAAAAAAAAAAAAAAAAATCAGTTTCTTCCTCATCTGTAAAGTGAGATAAAGTTGAAGGTTCCTTCAAACTCTAAAATTCCACAAGATTATATCAGTAACATTGCCAAGAATAAGCATCTGTTGCACACAAGGCAGTGAAAGTGCAAAGTGCTGAGGATTTGTACGCTGGCAGCGTGGCCTGCCGACGTTACACTGTCCAGGCGCACAGCTCAGCTGGGCCTCTCCTTGGCTCTGAGTATTTTGGTAAGTTATGCTACCTTTCTCTTTGGTCGTCTGAGGATAGTAACAGAACCTATTCAATGGGTTAGTTGAGCACTAAATCAGGTAATGAACAAGAAGTCCTTTCCACAGAGCCTGACACATAAGTGCCCGATGAGAGGTAGCTAACAGTCTCAGTATCACAGTCTGATTGGATGCAGGACACAGCATAGAGTGCAGAAACGATGACACTGTCAAGAGCAGTATGCTGCACATGCAAAGGAGCCCACCAAAGAGAGTGACCACAGGCAGAGCGGGTGGGCAGGGGCCACTGTGGGTGTGGAGCTGGGCCTGGGGAGGCTGGGTGTGAAGACACTTCAGAAACACAGAAAGTGAAAGTGAAAGTCACTCAGTCGTGTCTGACTCTTTGCGACCCCACGGACTCTACAGTCCATGGAATTCTCCAGGCCAGAATACTGGAGTGGGGTAGCCTTTCCCTTCTCCAGGGGGATCTTCTCAACCCAGGGATCAAACCCAGGTCTCCCGCACCGCAGGTGGATTCTTTACCAGCTGAGCCACAATGGGTGGGCAAAAAGGCATGTTTTGGGAGGAGTGTGTACACTGGTTTGGTTGGAGGGTTTGGCTTTAAGGACATTTTAACCTTGAGATTCTGTGACCACGGGATATGAATACAAGCAAGGAGAAAGAAAATTCTGAGAGAAGTGAGACTTTATGCCTGTTTTGGACTTTCTGGTTAGTTAATTCTAACAGGGGTGACTATGTCATAGACCCGAAATGTACAAATTTAGTCAAGTGTGTGTCTGGGTTTGACCTGAAGATCTGCCCTTGGCTGGAGGGGACTGTTTGGTCTGCCTGCTTGCCCAGCCCCTCTGCTGACACTCAGCTTAGCTGTGACTCTCCTGTGCCCTGTTCCTCTCACTCCACCCTTTTTATTCCGAGGTAATCTCCTCTCTTCCCATACACCAGTGCTCCTGTGCCCTGTTCCTCTCACTCCACCCTTTTTATTCTGAGGTGATCTCCTCTCTTCCCATACACCGGTGTTCACCTCATTGCTGACGGCTCCCAGGTCTGGAGCCTCCACTCAGTCTTCTTTCCTGGGCATCTGACCCGTCTAATCCCACTGCCTATTAAATATGTCCACGGATCCATGGGAAGCACCTCCAATTCACCCTGCTCAGAACAGGGCTCCATCCGTCTTCCCTAACCTGATCCCCCTGAATGACACCACCAGGTCACCACGTCAGCAATCTGAGTCCCCCGCCCACCACCTTCCCATGGCTATTCAGTGGCCAGGCCCTGCTCATCCAGTGATCATTTCTGTGTCCGGCCCCTCCTCTCTGCCCTGCTCCCTAGCTCGGACCTTCACCACCTCTAGCCTGGGGACTGCAGAGCCTCCCTGCCTCTGCTCTCATCTGTGTTGGATCTGTCCTCCACTCTGCTGCTACAGAGAATCTTCTCAACTCCTCTCTGACCGTGTTCCTCTCCTGGTTCACTGGCTTAGCCGCCTGCCCGACGATGTCCAGCTGGCCCATGCTCCTCTCTGCAGCCGCGCTCCTCCTCGAGCCCGAGGCAGCCTTCTGACCCCTGCACTGCCCGTCACGCCGGGTGGTCACCTGAAGGTGCTTTACAAGGTGGTGTCCTCTTAACCCCTCCTCTTGTTTTCCCATGGTCCTGGGGAAAACCTCTTTCTTTTAAAGCTCTCGGATCCTCTGTGCAGACGCCCTGATGCTCTTAGGTAGAGGTGGCCATGCCCCACAGTGTCCTCTCTTTTCTGGGTCAGAATCAAACATCCGTAAGGCACTTAGTGCACGTTCCCTTCTCTGAGGAGGTCCTGAGGGCAGGACACGTGTTTCCTATGGAAAGAGGGAATGAAGGTTGTGGAGCTGCGGGGCTAGCGTGCTGAATGCTCCATGAGTGCCCACACTCCCCAGCATGATGGCGGGATTCAGGTGGCCGGGAGGAAGTGAGCCAGGGATGTACATGCTTGGGGAATGTGGGTGAGTGACTTCACAGTTTGTTTCAACAGTGAGGGCTGACTGTGGGGCTTTGGACGGTGTGATGGTTGCTGGTCTGGCCTTATAAGAGGAGGGCTAAGTTTGTGTAGGCAGGAAAATAATGATCTGAAAGGGAGGGGGAAGCTGGTAGAATGCCGACCCTGCTTCTTGCAGCCTGCCTGTGGATGAAGGAAATGACCGGCCGCCTTCAAGTGGCGAGAAGACTTTGCATACAGCCTCTCTGCTGCATGCTAGGATGCCCACGTCACGCCTCCGGCTTTCCTCTCCCCTCTGAGCTCCGGGTTTAGACATCCAGCTACTTGCTTGACTCTGCTACTCAGAGAGCAAATCGAGCGTAAACAGAACGACTTTTTCTACTCAAATATCCTTCCCTTCCGTCCTTCCCCAACTCAGAAAATGGCACCAGCAACCTAGGAGCTGTTCTTCATTCCTCTTTCCCTCATTCCCCACATCCAATCTCTGAGTAAATCTTATTGACCCTGCCCTGAAGGTGAGTATGTGAATATTTTTCATGATTTCCAGAGCAAACACCTAGTCCAAGTGCTTTCCTTTTTTACCTGGATCTCATTTTTTTACCTAGATTTTGTAACTGCTGGCCTACCTCTTTTAGTTCATTTTCCAGATCCAAGTCAGATCATGTTATCAGTTCATCTTAAAATCCTCCAGATCTTTTCTTTACTCTTAGGATAAAGTCCTTACTAGAATCTAAAGCTAAGTCACCTGGTAGGTAAGAACCAGTTTATTCATGACTGGCGTCTCCTGCTCAGCGAGCACTCACCCTACCTAGGTGGTTAACTTTATTTGAGTACTGCCCCCGCCTAGACATGCTCTGTTCACACAGCCTTTCTCTCTGTCCATGGGGCGTTTCGTGCTTTTCCCACTTAATGGTCTTTGAACTCGCTGTCCCTTCAGGCTAGAAGCTCTTCCCTGAGATCTTTGTTAGTTATACTCTCAGCTGAAATGTCTGTCCTCAGAAAGGCTGTCCTTGCCTCTACCATCTAAGGATATATTGTCCAGTAAGGTAGCTATTAGTCAAGTGTGACTATTTAAATTTAGATTAAATTAACAGCTCAGTTTCTCTGTCTGATGAGCCATGTTTCAAGTACCCAACAGCCCTATGGGGCTAGTGGCTCTCTCAGTGGACAGCATGGATACAGAACATTTCCATCATGACAGGAAGCTCTGTTGGACAGAGCTGGTCGGAAGCAACATCCCATCCCAGTTCCCTCCTATAAGGCCATCTTCCTGAGAATTATCAGAACTGGAACACAACTTAACGTGTCCTCGTGGTTTCTTCCTACTGGCATGGAGCCTTCTCAGGGCAGGGCCTCTGCCTTGTTCACTTCTATATCTCAGGACCGAAAATGACCTGGAGTGGAGCAGGCACTCAGTACATATTGGTTAGACCGACTAGTTTTCCAGGGATGCAGTGTTTCCAAGTGGAGTGGATAATGGAGTGGAGATGCGAGGACCAGGCTGTGAAGAGGTGAAGATGGAGTGACGTTTGCCAACTGGAAGAGCGGAAGCGCAGGAGGAAAGTCCGCGACAGAAGATGCGCGCACGCGGAGGGGCGTTCGGGAGAGGGCGGGCGACCGGACGGTCTACCCCGTAGGAGGCAACTCTGAAGGCGCTCCAGAGGGCTGAAGGGGTTGGGACTTGAGACGCCTGCACGTAACTGCTCTGATTCCATATGGAATCAGTCTCTGCGCAGCCTCTTGGGCCCAGGGCACAGGTCAGGGCCTGGACCATACTAAGGCCACTTCAGGCTGCTTTTGTTTTTAAATCTTTACTTATCATTTATTTGGCTGCTCTGGGTCTTAGCTGTGGCACATAGGACCTTCAGCTGTGGCGTGCACGATCTAGTTCCCTGAGGATGGAACCTGGGCCCCCTACACTGGGAGTGCAGAGCATTGGTCACTGGACTGCCAGGACAGTCCCAGTCAGGTTGCTTTGTGATATCACAGAAAGCTCTGGACGTTAGGATGTGGAGTCTTGTATTTGCTTTGGTTAAACAATGAGCAAGGGAATGTTAGGTCAGAGCTGTGTTTTCTTGATTTAGTTGGTTGGTTTTGCTAAACAATCTAAAAACTACCAAGACTGTTTCGAACACAGAGAAAATCTGTATAGGCAATCATAAAGAGCAGCTGAGCAGAAATACCATTAAAGGCCAGATTTGGAAAAGCAGCCAGATGTTACAGACCAGTGGCTGAGTAATGTCAGGATATGTGATTCCTATTTCTCTTGATGAACATTCTGATGTTTTATTGCCTGCCCATTTAGCAATTAAAGCTTAATGTAGTTTGTGGTTTAATATGTTTTAATGATTTTGTTATAGACTTATTATTAGGAGTCTTCTCATCATAATGAATTTCATCTTGCCAGAACTGAGAAATCAATATGGCTGCTTATATTACAACGATCCATAAAATATTGTCCAAATATGCACAGGCTTGACAGCAGGGTTTTCAATATTTTAAAGTAATGTAAAACTTAATCTTATTTGTACTTTCACATTTTTAATTTCAATTGATGACTATTAGAGATCTTGATTTACATTGATGTTATTATTGCTCCATCCATAGCAAATGAAATTATTCATGAGGGTTAAAAATAAAATTGGCCTCAGCATTGTCATCAATTTATCTTTCCCTGTTCATAGGAGGGAAATAACAAGGTTCTACATATATTTTATTTATTTCCTTTTTTTTTGGATTTAATATTATTATTATTTTCTGGCCATACTGCACAGCATGGGGGATCTTAGTTCCCCGATCTGGAGTTGAACCTGCACCCTCTGCAGTGGTCCCTATTTCTCTTTTTTAAAAAAAATATTTCTGTTTGTGAATATGTTACACATGAACATGTACAAAATTCAAAAAGTCCAAAGAGCGGGACTTCCCTGCTGGCCCACTGGTTAGGACACTGTGCTTCCACTGCAGGGGGCACGGGTTTGATCCCCGGTTGGGGAAACTAAGATCCTGTAAGCTTCACAATGTGGCCAAAAAAAAAAAAAAGTTCAAAGAGTATACAAGGGAAAGTAGGTCTCTTTTGCATCCCTGTCCTCCACGCACTTCCCCGCCCCCGGGAGGCAACCACCACGACCAGGGTCCTGTCCCTCCTGCCAGAAGCACTCGGTAGTGTGTATATATACACATACACGCATCAGTTCAGGCCAGTCGCTCAGTTGTGTCCAACTCTTTGCGACCCCATGAATCGCAGCACACCAGGCCTTCCTGTCTATCACCAACTCCCAGAGTTCACTCAAACATGTATATATGCAAATACATATGTTACATGTGATGCCTTACTTAATCCCCCTGACAAACTCTAAATCAGGTATTATCATTTCCACAATTTTGCGGAAGACCCGGGTTCAATCCCTGGGTCAGGAAGATCCCCTGGAGAAGGAAATGGCAATCCACTCCAGTACTACTGCCTGGAAAATCCCATGGACAGAGGAGCCTGATAGGCTACAGTCCATGGGGTCGCAAAGAGTCAGACACGACTGAGCGACTTCACTTTCACTGTCACTTTAGATGGTGAAACTAAAGCCTCAGGGAAGTAATTTGCCCAAGGTCACGGAGCTGTGCTGGAGCTGGGATTCAAATGGGAGTGCCTGACTCTAGTGCCTGGCTCACTGTGGGTGTCTTTCCCATATCAGTGTGCTAAATTACGGGAAGGAACAAAGTCCCAGCCAAGAGAGACAGGCCCCAAAGTCAGAAGCTCAGGAATGTGGGTTTTCAAACTTGGAGTGTAGAACTGTCTGGAGCAGGTGTGAGAAGAGGTGGTCGCGTCAACTGCGAGGCAAGGGCCAACAAAAAGTATGAAGGCCTGAGCTGAGCGACCGGAGTGGACAGGAGGGCGTGGACACTGAAGAGGCAGACTCGATGGGCTGCAGACACAATCAGATGAAGATCAGAGAAGGGAAACCAAAGGTGTGATGGGCTGGGGCTGAGCCAAATGAGTGAGGGGATGGCGGTCCTCTCAAAAGAAACCAGGAAGTTAGGCAGGACTTGAATTCTGGAGACTCGTTTAGCTGCACACATGAGGCTGTGGGCACTGGGGGAACTTTTTAGAAGCAGGTGGCGATGTGGGTCTTGATGGCAGGGCTGGGGTAAGGGGGGTGCAGAGGTTAGAAGTAGGAGTCACCACAGATAGAGGAGTTAGTTGGCAGCAAAGTGGGGGGGAAAGTGATTCAAGAGCAGGGGGTGGGTAAAGCCAGAAGGGGAAAGGCTTGGAGACAGAAGGAGGGGAGCAAGGACTGAAAGACGGAGAGATGGGAGAGGTTAGGGCCGGCCGAGATGGGGACTGTTCCCTGGAGCAAGAGGGCTGCCTCCTGACAGCTCAGATGCTGGACAAGTCAAGGCAATAAAGGCTCGGGAAAAGGTTTTGGAGTTGAGATCAGACTGGGAGCCTGGAGAAGCAAGGGAAGAAGCCATATTTTAAAGAAACATACAGAAGGTAACTGGGAGGGAATGTGGCATCACCGTCCTGCTTGGTTCCTTGAAAACCCGCTGAGATTTATCATCAGACAGTTGATCATCACGGAAGCAAACACCGAGGATGTGCTAATGGGGCGGAATCCCAGTCTTGGTCTGCCCTGACGACTTGCGCCCTGTCTCGCGAGGGCAGCAGCGCAGGGCACTCCCGGGTCACCCACTCACTCACCCGGATGTGCAGGTCCTGGAAGAAGATGAGGAGTGTCTGTCGGATCAGCTGGAACTCCCCCGCAGAGAGGCCCCCGTATATCTGTGCAGGCAAAGCAGAAACAGGCATTCTGCTTTCAGAAGTGAGATGGGAGACTGTGGTGGGGGGAGCGGGGGGTGGTGGGTGCCCAGAGATGGAGCCAGAGGGCAAGGAGAAAACTCAGCTGCTGGGCGGGGTGGAGGGGCAGGAGGGGAATACCACCCGCACCCCACCCCACCCCCCGTCCACCCAAGGGGCAAACCCCACCGCAGCACACTGAGCAGGGCACATTCTGCCTCTCCTGTTCCCCAAGATTCCACAGAATATCTACTACTGACTCCCTTCAGAAAAGTTAGGCAAGAACTGCGATGTTCTGTGCCTCCGCTTTCCCAGGTATGAAGGCCCCAGTGAGAGGGTATAAGATGACAACATCTCTTGTGTTACCAAAATGGATTCCTGTGGATTGTGGAACTTTCTGGGACAGTGGCCGGCTGGGTCATTCCCTGTCCTGTTTCCTTTGTCATAGAACCTGCCTGTCCTTAACAGGCGAATGGGAATGAGTACTGGGGGCTGAGAGGAGGTGCACCGACAGCCCGCTTACGTCAGTCAGCTGCCGAAACGTCTTGTCCACTTGATGAAGGATGGTTGGGGAATCTTGGATGAGTCCCTTGATGGCATCTAAGTGATTCAAAGTGACCAGCAGCACATCCTTGGGACGAGGACACAGCAACACTTGATACTTGAAAGCCATTGTCATCAGGTCATAGAGCTGCCAACCCACACGTGAACAAAAGAAACGGACCTTATATAAAGGCAGGCCTCAAACCTCCAACAGTGATTCAGTACCGGAAACAATTCAGCGCTTACCATGCAGCTCAGTGACCACATCATGCAAACCAAGACACTGATGAGAGCGAAAGGGGGTGGCGGTCACAAGCTGGGGCAACAGCAGTGAATCGGGACGTACCTGGGCAAACCAGAGTGTCCACTGATGGAACGAATATGAAACAATACAGGCAGCTGTGGGGCCCGGGACTGGGTGCTGGGCTTGGAGAATAAAAGCCCCAGTTCGAGCCCTCCTTGCCGAAGATGTGGATGTGCTGCTGCCCTGCTGCGCTCAGCTGTGTCTGATTCTCTGCAACCCCTGGTGTGGGCTGTAGCCCGCCAGGATCCCTGGTCCAAGGGATTTTCCAGGCAAGAATACTGGAGTGGGTTGCCCTTTCCTACTCCAGGGGATCGTCCTGACCCAAGGATCGAACCTGCATCTCCTCCATTGCAGACTCTTTACCTACTGAGCCACCTGGGAAGCTCAGGTTTGTTGGATGGCCCTGGCCAAGTCTCTTTGCCTCTCTGAGCCTGAGTTTTCTCATGTGTAAAAAGTATGCCCTAATTCCTCAACGTTGCAGAACTGCTGAGAGGTGTAAATGAGAAAACACATGTCAAAATGGCAAGACTGAGGTTCTATGACTGTATTAAATGAATAATGGAACTTAATGGGACATCAACAAGCTCCACGAATGGTATGACCTTTCATGAAGATCAGAGGTGACTCTGGCGAGGACCACAGTGGTCACGATGGGCTTTGTGGGAGAAGTGGGCCTCATACAGACTTGAGGCAGGGTTCCAACCGGGTAAGGGAGGAAAAAGGCATTCGGGTGGTAGGGAACAGTATGCTTGAGGGTCCGGAGGCAAGCCGTGGGTGTGCTGTTTTCCTGGGAGAAAGAGTAGAACAGCCTGACTGGAGGGGATGGTTTATGTTGGGGGTGGTGGGAAATAAAGTTGGATAATTATGGCAAGGTTAGAATATTAAACGTTTTTGAAAGATGCACAAAATAATTTAGACTAGATGAGGTAGGAATTAGGGGGCTACTGAAATTTTCTGCGCTGATGTGATAAAAGTGGTAATTAAACAAGATTAGTGAGTCTGGCCATGATGAGATGTGCGAGAAGGGAGAGGCTGGAGTGAGGGCAGTCAGCTGGTGCCTGGCTCCTAGGAGGGTGGCAATAACATGATCGTATGAAAGAAAGAAATTTTGTTGGAGAAACCCAGATGGAAGGCCTGGAAGGAAGATGGCGGGGAAGGATGAGGCAGGGGAAAGAAGAGACTGTGACACTCAGGAGAAAAGCTGTTTGTTAGTGCACGTTGACTGCCTGATTGGATCTGGGGGACAAAGATGAGGGCTGTCCAAATTGACCACAGCATTTTCAACGTGGTGCCTGCGAGATGCATGATGCTACATGACGCTGCTGCTGGAGGCAAGTTTGGGAGAGAAGGTACGGACATGTCTGAGGCAGGACTGAAAGTTAAACCACCCGAGTGCTTTGCGGAGCACACGGATGTGCATGACCTCAACTAATCCCATTTAATTTCACAAGAACTCTACATGTGTGTTCAGTTCAGTTCAGTCGCTCAGTCGTGTCCGACTCTTTGTGACCCTATAGACCTATAGACCTATAGCCTGCTAGGCTCCTCTGTCCATGGGATTCTCCAGGCAAGAATACCGAGGTAGGTATTATACCAGGTTTAAAAATGAAAAAACGTGCCCAATTTCACATGGCTGGTAAAAAGTAGCAGGGTGAGATTTGAAACTAAAGACAGTCGGATCCTGAAGCACTTGCTAGAACCCTCTCCATGATCTCCTTTCTCCAACATGCAGCTAGACATTTCACTTAGAAAGTGCCTGCCTACATAGAGGGGTGGGGTGGCGGGAGAGAGGCTCAAAAGGGAGGAGATGTACGTAAACATATGCTGCCTCACTTTGTTGTACAGAAGAAACTAACGCAACACTGTAAAGCAACTATATCCAATAATAACATTAAAAAAGAGAAAGCGACATACAGCAGGAGCTGTCTCGGTCTGTGTGTGTGTGTGTGTGTGTGTGTGTGTGCATGCATGTGCAGGCTTGTCTAATACTAGAGACGTAGATTTGAGACTCTCAGCCATCATCATCAAACATTAAGTACCTGTTGTGTACAGGACACTGTGCTAGGAATAAAGTATAAAAACAGGTATAAGATGAAGAAATCAAAGTTCAGAGTTATTCAGTGAATTGAGTCTCATAGCCATTGGTAGTGGAGAAGGAAATGGCAACCCACTCCAGTACTCTTGCCTGGAGAATCCTGTGGACAGAGGAGCCTGGTGGGCTGCTGTCCATGGGGTCCCACAGAGTCAGACACGACTGAAGCGACTTAGCATGCATGCATGGCATTGGTAGAACTAGGACTCTAACCCCAGGTTTTTTGTTTCTAAATCCTGTGTCATATCTCAATGGAAACCTAAACTTTCTTAAAGGCAGAGGGAGATGAAGAAGCAGAGAGGAGAAGATACTGAACATTTATCTTTCTTCTGTCATTATGTATGTTTCTCACTTAATCCTCCCTCTAACTAATGGAGCAGCTTTTATTATCTCCATTTTATAGATGAGAAGATGGAGGCTCAGGGAGCTAAAGTAACTTTCTAAAGGTAATTGGCAGGAGGCAAGAGGGAGACGCTTACTCCTTGGAAGAAAAGTTATGACCAACCTAGATAGCATATTCAAAAGCAGAGACATTACTTTGCCAACAAAGGTCCGTCTAGTCAAGGCTATGGTTTTTCCAGTGGTCATGTATGGATGTGAGAGTTGGACTGTGAAGAAGGCTGAGTGCCGAAGAATTGATGCTTTTGAATTGTGGCGTTGGAGAAGACTCTTGAAAGTCCCTTGGACAGCAAGGAGATCAGCTCTGGGATTTCTTTGGAGGGAATGATGCTGAAGCTGAAACTCCAGTACTTTGGCCACCTCATGCGAAGAGTTGACTCATTGGAAAAGTCTCTGATGCTGGGAGGGATTGGGGGCAGGAGGAGAAGGGGACGACAGAGGATGAGATGGCTGGATGGCATCACTGACTGGATGGACGTGAGTCTGAGTGAACTCCGGGAGTTGGTGATGGACAGGGAGGCCTGGCGTGCTGCGATTCATGGGGTCGCAAAGAGTCGGACACGATTGAGTGACTGAACTGAACTGAATTGAACTGAAGAAGGCACAGTTGAAGGCAGTCTGTCTCCCTGAGGTTTCCAGGTGCCAGCACTGAGACAGTGTTGCTTTTTGCACACCTGGCACCCACTGTCAGTCCTCACGATTTATAGAAATTCACATAATAAAGGGACTTGAAAAGGGATTCTTATTAACATTATTTCGCATTGCAGGAAGATTCTTTACCAGCTGAGCCACAAGGGAAGCCCAAGAATACTGGAGTGGGTAGCCTATCCCTTTTCCAGGGGATTGCCCTGACCCAGGAATCGAAGCGGGGTCTCCTGCATTGCAGGTGGATTCTTTACCAATTGAGCTATCAGGGAAGCCTTGTTATTCAGATTAGTTTCTCCTAATGTCCTATTTCAGTTCCATTTCCCACATTCTATTTAAGTCATCATGGCTCCTTAGGCTCCTCTTGGCTGTGACGGTTTCTCTAGTTTTCCTTGTTTTTGGTGGCCCTGACAATTTCGATGACAGGTCAGGTATTTTTTTAACATGACCTCCGAATGGTATTTGTCTGCTGTTTTTCTTCATGATCAGCCTGGGGTTGTGGGTTTTGGGGAGGAAGATCACAGAGGCAAAGCGTTATTCTCATCTTGTCATACCAGGGTACGGCCACATGGCTTATCACTGCTGATGTTACCTCCTGGTTGCGGTAATATTTGCCATGTTTCTCCACTGAGAAGTTAGTTGTCCCCCTCCCCCGCTTTGCATACTGTCTTCCTTGGAAGGAAGTCACCAATCGCAGCCACATTCAAGGAGTGGGGAGTTCTGCTCTCTCTCCCTGAGGGCGGGGCATGTATATAAAGTGTCTGGAATTCTGATGAACAGGAGATCTATCTGTTCTCTGACATTATTTATTTGGAATTATTCCTTTTAAAATCAGTACCCTAAAAAATTGTTCCGCAAAGAAACAGACATGTTTACATTAGAAGTAGAGACTGAGTGGTTTTGAATTTGCTCTTTAAAAAATGCCTGGCGTGCAGGGCCGAGATCTGTTAAGAAGGAAGCAGAATTAAGCAGGGCTGGGTGCTTGGATTGGATTGGTATTGTTCACGCAGTCGAGCCTGGCTCTTTGTGACCCCGTGGATTGCAGCATGTCAGGCCTCCCTGTCCCTCACAATCTAAATGTGGGCATGCAGACCCGCACTCTCGGTGGGTGATATATATAATGGCTTAATAAACTACAGAGGGCTTTGAAGCTCCAGTATTTGGCCACCTGATGCGAAGAACTGACTCACTGGAAAAGACCCTGATGCTTGGAAAGGTTGAAGGCTGGAGGAGAAGGGGACGACAGAGGATGAGATGGTTGGATGGCATCACCAACTTGATGGATATGAGTTTGAGCAAGCTCCAGGAGTTGGTGATGGACAGGGAAGCCTGGTGTGCTGCAGTCCACGGGGTCACAAAGAGTTGAACATGGCTGAGAGACTGAACTGAACTGAACAGAGGGGTTGGTGCGGATGACTTCTGGGGTCCTTCCCAACTTGAAACTCAAGAATAAGCCATGGTTACACGTGCCTATCTTTTGCCATGCACCACTGCACACATCATCTCCTGGGACTCCAGTCTGTGGTAATCCATAAGAAACGCAGCCCTGGGGACGGAGGCAGCTGCTTACCTTATCCATGCTGGCCTGGTTCAGTCTCATGATCGAGGCGTGAGCCAGGCGGTCGTAGACGGTCCTCAGGGCCTTCTTGGAGTAGAGCTCTTGGGGTTTGAACAGTTCGTCCATGAACTTTTGATTGAACATGGTTGAAATGATGTCATTCATAACTGTCGAGACAAGAGAGGATGCAGGTGAGCAAAGCATTGGTGGAAGCTTTCCTCAGGAAATGCTCCCTGTGTGCAGATGGAGTGCAGGGGCAGGGCCTATGTGGTATGGGGATGCAGCGTGCTTGGAGACCTGCTTCTTGGGGAGAAACCCCACGTGTGTCCCAGTGGAAAGCAGGGTCCAGAGTGCCTTCTGAGCCCATCGTAAGGCAAACATACACGTGGCAGTGTGCTGTGGTTCAAACCACCTTCACACACAACGTTTCACTTGATGATAGAGAACATGTTTATTCTTTCTTTAAAAAAGACTTCTATTAGCATTGCAGATTAGATATCCACCTCAAAATGAGAAACAACATCACTTTTTCTGTTTGTTTAGCAAGTCTATATCATTTTTACTTTAAATTTTATAAAATGGGACCTATAATGGTAATTGACTTTTTTTTTTTTCTTCTTCAAAACAGTTTACAAAAATAGACACAGGGCCTACCCACTGGTTAGAGATTAAAATTCCTTCTAGTGTTTCTACAAGATGTGTACTTCAGATTAACACCATTTGCTGCTGCTGCTGCTAAGTCACTTCAATCGCGTCCGACTCTGTGCAACCCCATAGACGGCAGCCTACCAGGCTCCCCCATCCCTGGGATTCTCCAGGCAAGAACACTGGAGTGGGTTGCCACTTCCTCCTCCAATGCATGAAAGTGAAAAGTGAAAGTGAAGTCGCTTAGTCATGCCCGACTCTTCAACTCTTCGCGACCCTATGGACTGCAGCCTACCAGGCTCCTCTGTCCGTGGGATTTTCTAAGCAAGAGTACTGGAGTGGGTTGCCATTTCCTTCTCCATAACACCATTTAAGGATGTCTTAATTTCTCTATATGCTCTATAATATTGACATCATACGGTAGTGATATGTCCCATACTGTTGTTCAGATGGAAAATGTCCCGGTGGCGAGAATAAAAGGTCCTAGTGTGCTTAGTCGCTTCAGTTGTGTCCAGCTCTTTGCAACCCCATGGACTGTAGCCTGCGAGGCTTCTCTGTCCATGCGGGTTCTCTCCAGGCAAGAATATTGGAGTGGGTAGCCTATCCCTTCTCCAGGGGATCTTCCTGACCCAGGAATTGAGCTGGGGTTTCCTGCATTACAAGCAGATTCTTTATCAGCTGAGCTACCAGGGAAGCTAAGTATCTCTAATTCTAGGTCTTCATTCACTCATTCATTTAGATATTTTGTGGTACTCAAATAACATCATTTGAGGGCTAGGAAAACCATTTGGTACAAGAAATAGAAACAGATATGGTTGAATGCAGATTATTCTTAATTAATCCAGATATATTCCTGCCTAAAGGTGACTGTATATGGATGCTGAGACTATACATTCATAGTAATTAAAATCTGAAAGAAAACTGGGTACTTAAAATAATGACACAAAATCACGTGAGTGATTATTGCTGAAAGATACAGATCTCTCCTCTTGCCACACAAAGGACACAGCAGGTGACCCACGGTCACCCTTGTATCTTAGACAGTGAAGCAAGGTCATGATTTCAGAAACTCTTTCTATCTGTAAGTAACTGACAGAAGTACCCTGAGGGCTCAGGCCAGCATTTTAAAGCATCTCAAAGAGCAGTTTTGGGGAGAAGTGGGGAGCTGAGGGCTAGCTGCACTTAAATCTTAAATGGAAGGGTTATAGAGCAAGGCGGGGAGGGAAACACCCCCTCTCCCCACTCCCACCCTGACACGAAAGAACAAACTGAGTGAGTGTGACTGCTTTCGGAAGTACTGGACTCACACTTGACCTCTGTATTTTACTCTAGACCCCATCCCATCAGTGAGGAAGAAGCAGATCCATTACCAACACAGGGTATCCCTCATATGGGACAGTTTCAGTCCAGGCCAGCGTGCATTCAAAGTGCACTAACCTCTCCCTACTGTGCACAGCCTGGAGACCCAGGAACCCTTCTGGGTTTGCCTCAAGCATGGCCTTTGGCCTTCGACCTAAACAAGCAAGCTGCTGCTGCTGTTGCTGCTACTAAGTCACTTCAGTCGTGTCCAGCTCTGTGCAACCCCATAGACGGCAGCCCACCAGGCTCCTCTATCCCTGGGATTCTCCAGGCAAGAGTACTGGAGTGGGTTGCCATTTCCTTCTCCACTGCATGCATGCATGTTTAGTCGCTTCAGTCATGTCCGACTCTGTGCGACCCTATGGACAGCAGCCCACCAGGCTCCTCTGTCCCTGGGATTCTCTGGGCAAGAATACTGGAGTGGATTGCCATTTCCCTCTCCAAAACAAGCAAGGGTCTGCAATAAATTGGACTTTCTGATATCTTTCTTACTGCAGCCTATATAAATGTAGAGTTGCATGAAATAGCTGCACACAGAAAGCCACATATAAGGCCTCAAAAAAGAGGGAATTTGAAGAATTTTCCATAGGTTTATGGAGGCCTGGGAGGAGTGCCAAAGAGGAAGAACTCACATTAAAGAATCACATCAGCTCTGATTATGTTCATGATTACAAAGAGCTCCCGTGCACTGAGGTGCTGAGTCACGTCTCTAGGGTCTTTGAGCCTTTAGCAAGATCTAGGAAAATAGCTTAGACCTAAATAAGCCAGTTCTAAAAGAAAGAAAGCCCCAAGGTAATTTGTCAGCCACTCTGGCAAAGTAAAAAGCAAAGTGAAGCCTTTTCTTTGGGAAGTGAATAAGCTCTGTATCACCGTGGCTTCTTGCATAGAACTTCCAGAAAGTTCTCCTGCTGGGAAGAGAGTATGGCAGGCTCTGTCCCCATGGGCAGAGCAGTGAACACAAATGCCCCCAAGGGGAGATGGCAGTTTTGCAGTTGGGTCCTGGCACCCAGGGCACCCACCTTGATTTAATTTTTTGGAAGGAGCATGGGGGCACAAATGAACATGCTTACACCTCACAGTGTGCTTCAGCTGGCACTTGCTGACGTGGGCCTACTGTCTGCCGGACGTGGGGGGGTGGTGTGGGCAGAGAGGAAGCGAATGTTATCCTTGCCCAAGAGTAGCAGCCCACACCCTATTTATGCTAAACCTCAGCAGTTTTTTTAAAAAAATAATATTTATTTTATTTGGCTCCATCTTAGTTGCAGGGTCTGTCATCGTGGTGCACAGACTCCTGGTTGTGGCACTTGGCGGGCGCAGTAGCTGTGGCGTGTGGGCTGAGCTGCTCTGCGGCACGTGGGATCTTAGTTCCCTGACTGGGGATGGAACCCACACCCCCTGCATTACAAGGTGGACTCTTAACCACTAGACCACCAGCAAAGTCCTCTGGGAAGTTTTAACCTGATCTGTAAGTTAGTCTTGGTGTTCGTTTTTGGCACTCACATGAGCTCGGCATAATTGCATGAGGCAGGAATGTGCTAGAAGCCAGATTTCATCAGGAGACTAAAGCCAGGTGTGTGGAGGGGTGGTTTTTCATGGGTGCACTGGAAGGGTCAGTAACTGAGTTCTTAACGTATCGGGCTTCTAATCCTGGGTTTGGATTATGAAGTCAGTTTCTGCTTATTATTTTTGGATATATAAGATAAATTCCAGTGATTCAGTTACACAAAAAGTCTTCAAAATCCATACTTTTCACCTGAAATTCTGCAGTGCATCAAGAGGTGGGCCAAAAATTGCTTGAGAAGTGGTGAGAGACGGTTGTGAAATATTATAAAACTATACCAACCACTTCGATTGGAGTTTTCTTTGAGCCTGGCCTGATGAAGTAATTCTCTTGATGAAAGCAACTGTGTTTTTAACTAGTACTTCTGTAAATTTTATTGTTTATGGGAATACACAACTTGAAACCAAGGGTAAAAAAGAGAAGCTACTATTTCTGGGTGGTTACCATGTTTTGAACCCTTATTATGTTGTAAGTCTTGGGCTTAGAACTTTCCATTCATTATCTTATTTAAATAAATAAATAATCAAATGATTTTGAAGGGTACCCCGCTCCTCACCCCCAGTTGCTAGGGCTTTGAAAAGGAAAAGAACAGAGATTTAAGAATACTCAAGTTTCTCAAAACCAAGGCAAACCTAATCAGACTATAAACCAATTTAAGAAACTGAAATGATAGCAAACAAGCACAAAAGGCTAGTGGGGGTGGGCTGGACAAAGCATTTGCTGAAGTATCACCTTATTGTATCAAAGGAGAAAACTGAGTTTTCGAGAGGTTAAAGTCCAAGGTCACACAGCAGGGGGTGGAGCTGAAAAGAGAGCGGGCTGTTTGATTCTAGTGCCTGTGCTCTTAAATACTACACTTTATCTCCTCTGCGTACTCAGTGTGGAGAGAGCACTTAAAACATCGAGGCTGATGGCTGATGACATGCATAGACTATACCCAGGGTCAGATAATGACATTTAAAGGTGAGAAAGGCGGCGGTTTTATTCTGAGGACTCAACAGCTTTCTCAGGCGTGCTGTTGGCTGTAGGTGAAGGGGAAACTGAAGATGTGGCGTGATAAGACCACAGTGCACGCGTGTCATGCCTTCTGTGCTCAAGCCTGACGGCCATGCAGCCACATGCTTCCACATTTCTCAGCTGCTCAACAGATATCTCTGTGTGCTCAACAGCTCTTTGGCTACATGATGCTATCACAGAATTCTTTAAGGACGACTAAATAGGACAGCCCACCTGGAAATGCAGCTATTGTCGCAGGTGTCCTTGCAAAGCTTGGAACTGTGAAAAGGGACAATGCCTCGGGTGCAATATGGTTCTCTGACTAATATTTGCTTGGTTTTCATCTTTCATGCTGTATTTAAAGATTCAACTGTACAACCAATATCTCAGCTAAAGAGAAACTCACGCCTATTCTTTTACTTGGAAATGTCTAGAGTGGTCCCACTCTAAGCCCCACTGAGGAAGGACTGGGTGACCCTGCGGATGCAGACTGAAGACATGCAGCCCCAAGGTAGCGTACCTCGTTTTCTGTCCACCTCTGTCCATTCATCTACACGAAGCATATAAAAAGAAAACACCAGTTCATGAAGCAAGAATGTTATTTTCAACGAGGCTTTAAAAATACCACTTGCAACAATCTGGCTTACGAAGCTTTCTGTTTCATGTTTGGGTTAATGTTTAATGCAAACACTCTGCCTTCCATTTGAAGCTTTTTAAAGGCTGATGGATAAATGAAAAGTTCCAAAAAAGCCCTAGGGAGGCTGTATCTTATAGAGGGTGGCCCAGGTGGAGAGGAAGCTCAGGAGGATGAAATAACCTGGGGTTTACCTTGAAAGGTTCAAGAAGCCATCCACTCTAACGCTCTGAGAGTAGACATCTTTCAAAATAAGCCTTTTAAAAACACTAACTTCCACAAGGAAGAATAATCCTGAGAACAGGACAGAAAGAATTTTCTTTCTTTACAACCTGATTCTCTTATTAATGCAAGAGTTCTCTTTCTAGAACTACTCAGAACTACTCACTATTTACAGAACTACTCATATTAAAAAAAACGAAAAACTAGAAATATAAATTAACAGAAAGAAACTGTTTCTGATTTACCTTTTATACAGAGAGGTATGACTTCCATGTAAAAAGAGGGAAATAATGATGGGACCACTGTACAGAAAGCTCCTGAGGACAAAGGTAGACAGGGAAATACCAAGAAGAGGCCAAATAAGGAAAAATGTACTTGGCTAGGGAGAAGGCACTGGCGACCCACTCCAGCACTCTTGCCTGGAAACTCCCATGGACAGAGGAGCCTGGTGGGCTGCAGTCCATGGGGTCGCGAACAGTCGGACATGACTGAGCGACTTCACTTTCACTTTTCACTTTCAAGCATTGGAGAAGGAAATGGCAACCCACTCCAGTGTTCTTGCCTGGACAATCCCAGGGACAGGGGAGCCTGGTGGGCTGCCGTCTATGGGGTCGCACAGAGTCGGACACGACTGACATGACTTAGCAGCAGCAGCAGAGAAATCTGTGAGAATCATGACCCTTTAATGGGCTGAGACCTGGCTCTACTGTTTACTGGCTGTATAACTTCAAGCAGCTTGTGTAATCTCAGTTTCTTCATCTGTGAAATGGGGATCATAATTGCACCCACCCAGTAGGATTGTTGGGATAAAATAGACACATCAAACACTTATCCAACTTCTCTCCTAGTTCTGCTTTCTCTACTTCAGAATTTTGGGCGCCACCCATAAAGGCTCGTGATGAGCCTTTTTTTTTCTTTCCTTGATTTTTTGGGAGAGATTTCAATCTAAAACCACTCATGGATAAACAGAGTTCTACCCACAACCACATTTGAAAATCATTTTGTAGTTTGGTGTATTTTGGGAACATTTGCACTAAATTGTTTGAGAAGTGACTCCTGAGGTTATAACATGCATGCTGCTGCTGCTGCTAAGTCGCTTCAGTCGTGTCCAACTCTGTGCGACCCCATAGACGGCAGCCCACCAGGCTCCGCCGTTCCTGGGATTCTCCAGGCAAAAACGCTGGAGTGGGTTGCCATTTCCTTCTCCAATGCTTGAAAGTCAAAAATGAAAGTGAAGTCGCTCAGTCATGTCCAACTCTTCGAGACCCCATGGACTGCAGCCTACCAGGCTCCTCCGTGCATGGCATTTTCCAGGCAAGAGCACTGGAGTGGGGTGCCATCGCCTTCTCTGAATTAGCATATATGTGCCTTCAGTACACAATGCCCACAGCTCCTAAGGGACCCTCCTGAAAGCACAGCGAGTGCCATGTCCTGACTAGCCACAAAGGGTTCCTACTGCGGGGTCAGACTCCCCTGGGAAAATTCACCATCTTTCTCCCACAGAGTTACAGGGTTCTGGAGAGAAAACACTGGGGAAGCAGCACCAAGACTCTAGCCTTCTTTGAGCAGATGCTGGCTGCTTTGGCATAATGTCCACATCTGTCATTTCAGGGCATTTATTTTACAGGTGGTCTTCCCTGATAGGCTCGTGGGAATTCACAGAGATAGAGCTGCAACCCTTTTGAAGGTGTGTTTGGCAACAGAGGGGGTGCCAGGGGCTCACCAACCCTAAGGGAGAGTGATTACCTGCTGCTAACCAAAAAAAAAGAGCCGGCGAACACATGCCCAGGGCTACCAGGAACACCTGCAGGCAGCGTTGTTCAGCTCCAGCAGAGGTCGCTGTCGAGCTGTGTGTGCTCCTGGCCCTCTTCCTTCTGAGGATCCCGGAAGGTAAAGAAGGATGACGTGTTTGTGACAATTCCACTTTACTTATATTTTGAGTGGGAGGTAGGCTCAAGGCTTATCCAGAGCTTCCTGTGAAATTGGAACTATAAAAATAAATATAGTATTTCACAGCACTCGGTTGCTCAGTACTCCTCTGTAATCTGCATATCTTGGGAAAATCACTTAATAGCCCCATGCCTTAGTTTCCCCTTCTGTCAAATGAGGAAGGCAAACAAATGGTAAGAGGGCCTTGCTTATGAGTATTTGTAAGAGTGAGTGAGTGAAAGTTGCTCAGTCGTGTCTGACTCTTTGCAACTCCATGGACTATACAGTCGATGGAATTCTCCAGGGCAGAATACTGGAGTGGGTAGCCTTTCCCTTCTCCAGGGGATCTTCAGGGAGTGAGACAAAGGCAACTTTTTATTATTCTGGCAATTGCTTAAACGTGGGACCTCATTCAGTATGCAACAGTCAGAAGTTGCCCCACAGACAGAGCACTTCCTTTCTGTTGAAGGCTAAACTAGAGCAAGCTGCCTTCTGGGGAGAAACTGCAAGATCGGCCCTGGACTTAAGGGAGTGGGATGGGCTCCAGGAGACCAATTAGTTGTTTAAGACAGTGAAAACTTCTAGAAGAAATACGATTTCCATCCAGAGCTTCAGTGAGGACTAGTTGACTGCTTTGGATCTCACACCCTCTGCCCTGTTTTCTCGTTCTATTTTCTGCATGTCCTCATCAACCAACTACTTTCTGTCATTTCTTTGATGAGACCAGTGGGTACCCTGGATTTTTTTTTCAAGCCTCTCCCTCCCAACCTTCCAACTCCCTCCCTACCCCATTCCCTCCACAAAGATTCTGATGTAGTCCTCTGGAGTGTGGAAGGACAGAGCAGCCGTGAAGGTTGTGGGTGAAGAGTATGAGCTCTAGAGCCTGATGACCTGGGTTCAAATCCATGACTCTTCCTTCTTACCAGTTACGTAAACCTGGGCAAATGGACCTCGCTTTCCCCATCTGTAAAACGGGGATATAGTATTACCTACATGATAGGATAGTTGTGGGGATTAAGGTGTTCAGAGAAGTCCATGGTACATGGTTAAGTGCTTAATAAGTATTTGTTGCTATTGCATCAGGAAGACATATCCCCCAGGTTTAGAATCAGTTACTGGAAAGACTGATCAAAAGCCCTACCTCCGGAGGATGCACAGAAGGGCTGCATGAGGCTCTGCCCAGCACCTCAATGGCATCTGACACAAGTCGACGGTGGAGGGAAAGTGTGTGAACATGAATTACGGAAGATGGCTGGAACTCCCTGAGGCTGTCCCAAGCAAACCCAGGACTGCAGCTCCTGAACAAAAAGGAAGCCAGTCCCTTAGTATAATCACAGGGTCTTGCCCAGACCGCCTCTTGAAAGACCACACCTGCGACTCATTGTGTTAAACATGTTAAGTTCATCACCTCATTCGATCTTTACAATGTCACTGTGAGGTATATTTTATTATTCCCCTTCTATGGAGAAAGAAACAGGCATACAGAGTTTACACTCCAAGGTCATACAACTAGTTAAATGCCAAAGCTGGAATTGGGAACCATATCTGTATGACTCCAGACAGCTGGAGTGCTAATGTATCCTGCCTTCCAAGACTGCAGACCACTAGTCCAAGCACTACCTATCAGCTCACTGGTGCCAAAAGCCTAAAGGAAATCACATAACATAGCACCAAGGAAAACAGAACCCTCTTGAGGGAAAAATGGCAATGTAATATCAAACAGTAGTTCAACAAATGTTTACTGAGCACTAGTTTATTCAGTTGCAGGCATGATGCTAGGCGCTGGAGTACAAAGGTGAATAAGATAATCGCGTTGGGGAGACAGACACATATGCAGACCATTGCAGTATAACATGGCTAGCGATAAGGTTGAGGCGGGGCACAGATCTGGTATGGGAGTATGTGCAGGCCGTTTCCCATGTGGAGATGAGGAGATGATTCTTAAGCTGAATAATGTAGGATGGAAGGGAAGTGACTAGCATGGAAATGGGAGCGTTGGGGTAGAATGGGAATTACCAGCATGGAAACATGAGTGAGCATGCTTTAAATGGAGACCTACAAGCAGTTTGGTATTAAGATACACAGCAGGAGGCAGGCAGCGGTGGAAGCTGGGACTGCAGAGGTGGACAGGGGGTCAGATCAGGAAGGTCCCTGAAACGCCCTGCCAACGACTTGGCCTCCATCCAGACAGCAGTGGGAAGCTGACAAAGGGTTTTAAATTGCAAGGTGTACGGACAGATTCAAATGTTAGAATGCTCACCGGCAGCAGCGTACAGAATTAATGGAGGGGGTATGCTATAGGGAGCTCTTTCTCTTTATGCATGGACTTGGACTCAATTGAACAGATACAACAGTGAACATCTGCATTTGTACGCTGAACATCAATTGACATACGGAGACTGTTGGAGACAGTAAATATTTGAATCAGCGGCGATGTCAGTTACCTTTATACCAACTTTCCTTTCTCTATCTTCAAATACAGTATTTCCTTCATACTTAATCCCAGGAAACTTAGTAAAAACAGCTGTTGGTTGAGAAGGAGAGAAAAAGGGTGGCAGAGAGTTCTGGGTGGCCATTTCTCTATGGTTAGATGTGGTGTGTATGGGAGGCAGATTTTGCATTTTAGAAACTCTCATATAATTATTTCCACAACTGCATTCTCTCCAAACAATTGTGAAGGGAAAAGACAACCTTCTTATATTTTCTTATTTATCCATGTTATTTCAGATGCCCACCTTTCTAGAAATAGCTTCTGAACTTAGCAAGACTGGCCTGCGGTTTGTGAAGGAGGATACTGCACAGAGGAATGGAGACTCAGAAGGTTCCCTGGGGGGAAAGAGGATGCTCCGACTAGCAGTGTGCCACCAGGGGTGGGGCACTGGGACGCTCATATTTGGGAGGGATCAATTGTCAAGAGAGATTGGGAAACCATCTCCAGTTTAAGGGGATGAGTAAATGGGGGGAGGTCAGGTACCCTCATAATACTCAATGGGGGTATTAAATCTCTCTGTGGTGAAACGATCTTTTGGGGACTGTGCTGACGAGGGGTTCTGCCTGGATGGGGCTGTGGGTTATGAAAGAGGTCCCCGGCTATGAGAGCGCAGAGTGCAGGGGTGTTGGTCAATCTGTAAAGGCGCTTGGCTATAGCGGTCTGGCTGAGGGGGTCGGGGCTGGCTGTGCGGGCCGGGAGCCTCTCACCTTTGCGGGCCTTGTCTCCGGGAATGTTCTGGGCCCGCAGCCGCTGGTCCAGGATGTAAAGCATCTCCCCGCCCAAGTTCAGGAAGAGCAGCGGTAGCGTCCGCATGGACATGGTGCCGGAAAACCAGCGCGTCTGGTACAGAGCCTCCAGGTTTAGTAGCCAGAGGCCTGGAGGTCCCGCAGCCGCGTCCCCGAAGCCCGGTTGCTAGGCGACGCGGCAGGCGGCAAAGAAGGCCAATCACCAGGCCGTTTGTTGGGAGGCACCCGGGGGCGAGCGCGTCCTGGGCGGGGCAGCGGAGACCTACGGGGTTGATTGGACGGAGCCCTGCCGGCCTATGGCCCTGAGCGCCGGTTTTGAATTTCTTAAGACCCGGAGGGTGGGCGAGGATCGGCAGGGTGGCCACCCTTTCCCCGCCAGGGCGGAGTGCTCACGTGCCCCTAAAGGAGGAAAATGAAAGTGTTTGCCGCCTCATTCCTGGCGGACTCTTTGTGACCCTGTGGACTGTAGCCCGCCAGGCTCCTCTGTCCATGGGATTTTTCCAGGCAAGAATACTGAAGTGGGTAGCCAGTCCCTTCTCCAGGGATCTTTCCCATCCGGATCGAACTCAGATCTCCTGCATTGCAGGCAGATTTACCCTCTGATCCACAAAACCCGAGCCAAACTCTTTTAGAGCAGACTGTGGGCAGACAGGCCTGTTGTTGTTGTTAAGTAATTTTTAATATGATCATCACATTAGCTTCAAAATTATTTATATCGTGTAATTTTACCAACAAAAGCCAAAACACAATTTTCAAATTAAATCAGATTTTCCATTCTAATAGACTTTCTCAGTAAGTTCAAAGGAATTGGCAGATTCGTGATCCTGACAAATATGAGAATCATTTGATTCAGTTTGGTTAGAAGTCAATTCTTTTATACCTTTGTTATGGGAAGCACTGAAACCACCCACCCTGGCCAGGCACCACAGTAGCCATTTGCATGTCGTTTTTCTGCAGGAGGTCCTGGTAAGGAACAGGGAGCTAATAAGCCTCCACCAACCAAAAGAGTTCAGGAAAGGTCAAAAGGAGACACCATCTGTCTGACCACTTCCCAGAATCTTTCTGGCATCCATCTTGGCTGAACAAGGCATGCGCCACCAGGAAGGACTCTGAGTCAGAATGATTGGCTAAGGACAACCCGGAAACTAATCCCATCACCATAAAACCCGAGACTGCAAGCCATGTGACAGAGCTGTTCTCCTGGATTCCCTTACCCTACTGCTCTCCACCTGGCTGCCCTTTCCCAATAAAATCTCTTACTTTGTCAGCACATGTGTCTCCTTGGACAATTCATTTCCGAGTGTTAGACAAGAGCCCAGTTTTGGGCCCTGGAAGGGGTCCCCCTTCCTGCAACACCTTTGTAGGTGGTGGTTTGGTGGTTTAGTTGCTAAGTCATGTCCTACTCCTGCGACCCCATAGTCTGTAGCCCACCAGGCTCCTCTGTCCCTGGGTTTCTCCAGGCAAGAATACTGGAGTGGGTTGACCTTTTCTTCTCCAGGCTGACCTGGGTTTGAATCCCTGCTCTGCAGTTTCCTTGCTGTGTGACTTGGGGCAGTTGTTTTGAACCTCGGCTTCCTCACACTGGAAAATGGAGGGGACAGCCATCTCCCCATGTTGCGGAGAGGAATCACTGAAATCATGCAAAATGCCAGGCAAGCCCTCAGCAAAATGGTAACTTTCAGGTGGGGGATGTACCAGAGGTCCTTGAATTATTTGCATTTCCTCCCTAAAAGCCACATGGCGTGAAGCCCCTTGTTTCATGCACCGGGAAGCAAGCCAGGCCTGTTCAGGGTGCATGCTGTGCGCTCCGAAGCTCCCGCACGGTTAAGCAGGCCTACCGTCCACTTCTCTGTTTTGAGGGCTGTGACCACGTTCTTCATCTTCATCTGGAGCTCCGGGATCACCTTCTCATCATCTGCTGTTTTTACGTTTTTACTTTGATAAGCAACCATTTCTGTAAATTTCAGTGCTTCTAAAACCTACTAATCATCTTCCCCTCCAGCCACTCAGACTTGAAACCTGAGCGTGGTTTTCCAGGTCCCTCCCCCTGGGTCTTACTATCATTCACCAATTCTGCTTTTCCCACCAAAATCGTTCTCACATTTCTTTCTTTTTGTCTGCATTACCGTGTTTCTCCATATTAACTGCTCTTTTCTCACTTCCACAGGCCTGGCTGCTAGGCTAAATTTCAGAAGACACCTGTCAGGCTTTCGGCATGACATCCCTTTGGTGGCTTTCTACTCTTTGGCAGAACACAGGTGAAATGCCTTTGTGAGGCATTCAAGCCTGTACACTCTGGCTCTAACTGCCTTTCCAGAGACCTCTTCTGCACTCCCTTAATACTTCGTAATCCAGTTGAACTCAAACTCATTAGCGTCATCTTCTCTTTGGAGCATCACCTCCTCTTACTGATAACCACACCCACCACTGCAAAGTCTTCCCTTAACATATAAGCTCAAGTCTTTCCCACACCTTCTGGAGTCCACTTTCCTTCCTTTCAAAGCCGAGGTTTTATGAGAATAGTCTACTCTTGTAACCTCAATTTCCCCCATCATCATCACCCACTTCATTGCCATTGGATTCAGCTCTCTCCACTCCACTGAAACTGCTTCATCATGAAGAATTTTTGGTGCTTAACTGACATCTCAGTGGATACTATACAGTGATTGAAAGCTAGCAGCCCAGGGCTTTGATTTGATCTTGGCTGGTCTGTGCACTGTCTTAAAAGGGACTATAACTAGGATGGGACTGTAACGAGCAGCTTAGCATCATTATCTTACTCTTGGCCTTCATGCATTATGCTATCTGCCTGGTTGCTAAAAGCATTTGAGTTTGTTTCAGTGTAGTTTCCTCCCAGAGCTTCTCAGACCACTTTTCCCCCTAGACAGTGTGGTATCATGAACAGAACATGGGCTTTCGAGTCAAGACAGATGCGGGCTTGAATTCTTGCCTGTCTCTAACTAGCTGTGTGAATTTGGACAAATTGCCTGAGTCCCAATTCTCTTATGGTAAGATGAGGATAGTTATGCTAATATGGCAGTGGGGTTGGCAGGGGGGGAAGTTTGGTAAAGGTGGCTTTAAAGATTACATGAGTTAATGTGACTAATGCAACATTTAAAACAATGCCTTTCCTGTAGAACCTGTTCCATGAATCTGTGAATGTGTTCTTTTCTTGCCTTCTTCTCCAGCATAGCATCTCCAAAGTAGCTGTGTCTACTCACGTCCTGTCCCATAACAGGCATTCTCTCCTATTCCTGGAGGTGGTATCTGACCCTTTCATCTCACTTCTGATTCCTCAGGACCCCAGGCCTTCTGTTCCACCCTCATGTCACCTTCCCCTTGACCTCAGCTGTTCCTCCTGACTCAGGATATGCCCTCGGAAATCATCCTTCCCATCTGGACACGGTCCTGTTTTCTTCACTCACATTCCCTCCCTGAGCAATTTCACTCACACCCATGGCTTCAGTCACCTTAAAGGTAACTCCAAAACCTGGCTCTGGTTTCCAGCTGCTCTTTTGGACATCACTATAATGCACCTTCCTTTCTTTCTGGCTTCCTTTCTCGCTCAGCATGAAATCTGGTCTTTCCCCCAGTGTTATGGACTGAATATTTGTTCTTCCCAAATTCAAAGGTTGAAACCCTAACCCTACCCCTCAATGTGATGGTATTTGGAGATGGGGTCTTTAGGTGGTCATGAAGTGAGGTCATGAGGGTAGAGCCCTCATGAGGGGATTAATGCCCTTATTAGAATAACTTTTCTTCTCCTTGGAAGAAAAGTTATCACCAACCTGGACAGCATATTAAAAAGCAGAGACATTACTTTGCCAACAAAAGTCCGTCTGGTCAAGGCTATGGTTTTTCCAGTAGTCATGCATGGATGTGAGAGTTGGACTATAAAGAAAGCTGAGCACCAAAGAATTGATGCTTTTGAACTGTGGTGTTGGAGAAGACTCTTGAGAATCCCTTGGACTGCAAGGAGACCAAACCAGTCCATCCTAAAGGAAATCAGTCCTAAATATTCATTGGAAGGACTGATGCTGAAGCTGAAACTCCAATACTTTAGCCTCCTGATGCAAAGAAGTGACTCATTTGAAAAGACCCTGATGCTGGGAAAGATTGAAGGCAGGAGAGGGGGATGACAGAGGGTGAGATGGTTGAATGGCATCACCGACTCAATGGACACGAGTTTGAGTGGACTCCCGGGAGTTGGTGATGGACAGGGAGGCCTGACGTGCTGCAGTCCACGGGGTTGCAGAGTTGGACACGACTCAGTAACTGAACTGAGAAGGGCAAAAGCAATCTCTTCTCCTTCTCTCTCTCCCCACTTTCCTGCCTCCCTCCACATGTGAGGACATAGTCAGGATGTGGCCATCTACAAGCCTGGAAGAGATTCCTCATCAGAAACCAAATCAGCCTGCACCTGGGTGTTGGAATTGCTGGCCTCCAGAACAGAAAATAAATCTGTTAAGCCACTCAGTTTACAGTACTTTAAAACAGCAGCCTGAACAGACTAATACACCCCCAAAGCTCTGTATTATCTGGTTTCTGCTAACTCCTCTGACCTCATCTCTTCCTACTCTTCTCTTTGCTGGCTCAGCTTTAGTCACACTGTCTTCTTTGGGTTTTTCAAACATACTAAGCATACTCAGGCTTCAAGGCCTTGGCACTTGAATTGGTGTAAACGAGTGTGCTTTGTGGGGAGTTGTCCGTAATGCCCCAGAATTTATAAGCCATGTTTTGTACCTGTGCAGTTTTAGGGACAGACTTTTATCAGATTCTCAGTCTGAACACCAACACCCCTGCCTCCCCGCAATTAATCGCTCTGATCTCTCCTCGTCCTGTCCGGCTCTACACTGCTGCTGTTGATGTAGTGGAAACACAGACTGTTATCATCACTCCTTCCCAGCCAGCACATGAAGCCTCGCAGAGCCCGGCTGGAGCCTACCTGTCAGGCTGTGTGTCCAGTTCTGCTGCTCTTTTGAGTGCCGCACACGCTCGTACACTTGTCTTTGCACTTGCAATCCCTCCTGCCTGGGACGCCCTCCCGCCCCACTCCCGCCTGGTGAACGGCCCCTCATCCTTCAGGCAACTGCTTGGAGGCGGTCGGACACTGGCCTCCTCACCCCGCGGCCAGGCAGCCTTGCTTCCTCTGCGCCACCGTGTACTCGGTCTCGCCTCCACTGAACGGCCCCTGGAAGACGGGGTTGTTTACCCGAGTGTGTGTGAGGTGTGTGATGAGAATGTGTCCCGTGGTGCCTGAGGGCAGGGACTCTGCCTCTGACACCCCAGAATCCCAGAGCTGCGTGAATGAGTGAATTCCTCCTTGTCCCAGGCCACAAGGAGCCCCACCTTCTCTACTGTTATTCTTCAAGGCAGCAAGACGTGACTTTATCAACATTTATTGGGTTTCTTTGATTGCCTCTGATCTGGCTTCAGAAGGGCTCTCTGGGTTCCTCTGGCCTTGTTTCTGGGCTGCTGCAGCTGCAGTTTTTAAGGCCCTTTTTTGCTTCTTCAGCTTTTGAACCTCTTGGAAAACCTGGGGATAAGAGGGGATGGGATAAGCCTTTGTAATACTATGCAAAACTGCAGACTCGAAGCAGCTGGGGTGGGGAATGACTCCCTCAGATGGTCACCCCAGCCTTTCTCCATGGACTTGGTGACCTGGGAACCACAAGGCCTCAGGCCCAGCTCCACGCCTTGCTCGGACTCAGATGACCCCTCCCTCTGCTCTCGCCACCACAGTCCTAGAGTGGGACCAACCAAAGCAGCAGTTCTGAATCGTACCCGAATGCACAGAGCCTTCTTAGTTGCCAAGCGTCGGTGGATTTTCCGGTGGTACGGAGGGGGCAAGGTGTACTCAATCCCCAGCTCCTTACATGTCTTCTCAAAGACAGGATAGTTGGTCTTGCGGAGGTTTTTGAGCATCTTTTGCCTCTTGTCAATGCTCATCAGCAGATAGCGCTTGTGGGCTTTGTCCTGTATGAGAATTGGTACTACTTTGAGTATTATGTAAATAAGTGGGTGCCACTTCACAGAAACAAAGCATGATCATTTTACCATGGCACTGAAACAATCTTAGGCAAATATCAGTGCAACTCTGAGCTAGGCAGTGTCACTCCCATTTTACAGATGGGAAAATAAAGGCTCAAAGATGTTAACTGATTCATTAAAGATTTCAGAACTGTGCTGGGTCAGGACCTTGTGTGAGGTCAGTCTGGAATCCAAGTCTGGTGGTCAGACTCCACATCTCATGCTCTTTCCCCTCCACCCACCCACTCAGCCTCTCCACAGCTCAGCACACTGTCAGCTGGGGTGGGAGGAGGGAAGGCCAAGGAAGACCCCTGCCCGCAGACAAACACTGCTTCCTCAGTTGGGTTGGTGTCCATACTCCAACTCTGAGCTCATGGAACAGCTCAACTAGCTTCAGGGAAGAGAGGTACCAGGTGTGGAGCCAGACCAGTTTGTGTTAACAACTGTGTGTTTATTAAAAATACCAGCAATTGCTTCATTACAGCAGCTCTGCATCCGACACTGTGCTGAGATCTGGCAGACCGGTTAGGAATGTGGGTCTGCAGCAAGACCACCAAGTTTCAAGTCCCAGCACAGCATTTCCTAGTGGTGTGCCTGCAGGGGTAACTTAATCATGCCCCACCTAGATTATTCTTCCATACAATGTACTACAAAGAAGAGTTATGAGGGTTAAATGAACTGGTGCACATACAGTATTTAGTATGAGGCCTATAAATAAGGCCTCAGGTTGGCTGCCATTATATTCATACAGTCCTTGCAATCCTCTCAGGAGGTACTGATTCAGTCCCCATTTGACAGACAGGAGAACTGAGGCTTGGACAAGTAACTTCCTGAGACCCACAGCTAGTCAAGTGGCGGTGGCAGAGCTGAGTTTTGAACCCAGGCCAATCTGACCCCACTCATACACTCAGCAACTACTGAGCGCCCCTGTGTGCCACACACTGTGCTCTTGCTCTGACGTTTGTGTTCTTCTTGACCATTAACAAACCTCAGCCCGCCCTGTAAGGCTCCCTTGTCTCCCCCGGAGGCGGGAGGGAAGTGCGTTTCCCACTGCAGCTGAGGGGTGGGTGCTCTGCTGCTCTGGCCACCCGGCAGCTCAAGTTGCTTCTCCGGACCTGGAGCCCCTCAGTGCTCAGGCGCCTCTCCCCACAGCTGCTGACGTTTAGCTCTGAGTGAGGCCCAGGGGTTACCTTTCGATGTTTCTGCATGTGTTCTTCGTAACTGCGGATCTTGACAGTCAAGGCAACAACTGAAACCACAAACCGCAGAGGATGAGAGACAGGCACAGAGGAAGGAAGGGCCAGACCTCGGTTATGTCCTAAGGCCTCAAGGAATAACAATCACCGAAGCTCCTGTACCGCTCTCCACCATTCCCAGAGCAGTCTGAATTTTAAGAGCTCAAAAGTCTGGAATATCTTGCCTTTAGAATGCAAAGCCTGAGGAAAGGAAGTGCCTTAATCTTATGAAGGTCTCATTGCCAAACCCCAAACCCCCAAATCAGCATTCTTAATGGTAAAACTTTAGAGCATTCCTATTAAATTCAGGACTTAGTCTGGAATGCCTGCTCTCATGGTTACAGATTCAATACAGCCCCAGAGGTCCTTGCTAAGGCAATAACTGAAGATCCCCAAACTGTCAAGGGTCTCCTCCTTGCCTCTTTCCCCCAGCTGCCATCCTTATCTCTGTGTTTTCACTAATGAGTTTTCAGAATTATCAGCTCCCCATTCATCTCTTAAAGCCTCAGAACATCCTTCCTTCAGGTATCCTCTTGTTTGGCTCAAGCCTGTGTTGCAGAGATAGGGACAAAGGCAAAAGCAGAAGATGGCCCCAAGGAGAGGTTGTCACTACAGAAGGCCCTTCCCGTGTGCAGTACACTGAGTCCTGGGAGCACTGCAGAGAGTGCGCGGGGACATTGGCCCTGACCACGCGCCCTTTCACATCACCTTAGCCGCAGAGCACAGAGAGGAACAAGCTCCTTAGGAATGTCACCTGAGCTCATATAGAGATATGACTACATCACAGAGCTCAGAAAACAGAGTCCAGTTTTCCTTGGTCCTTCCTGTCTCTCCCTTTATTAAGCCACATCTAATACCAGTGTATATGCAGATGAGGGACCTGAATCCAAGTACCAGCTAGCAGACTATCCTGCACCCCGACTCCCCAAGGGCCCCCCCGACCAACTTTGAGCCTCCAGGGAGCTGGTGTCCTTCGGGTTTTCCACGACCTTGCTCATAAGCTGCTCTTTCTTGATTTTTAGCATCTCCTTCTGTTGAAGATAGAGAGAGAGAATCTGAGAGGTCTGCCACCACTAAGAACTGGTCCTCAGGCCTCCAAGTACAGGGCTGCAGTCACAGCGACCAGGCCACAGGCTCAGGGACTGACTGCACTCAGCTCATCGGGGTATGGCCTCTGGCCAATTGCATGGCTGCGCACATCTAGGTGAGCCTAAGGCCAATGCCACTGACAAAGAATGCTGGATGAACGTTGCTCACTCATGCGGGCATCAGATTTTTATCGAGTACCTACTGTTTGTCAGGTGCTAAGAGTACAACGAGGAACAAGCTGTACCCTTAGTCCTTGCCCTGGAGATGCTCAGTCTGGGGTACTGACAAGTGGCTACAGCATGACAGTGGGATAAGCACTCTGACTTGAGAAGCATGGGCTGGGGGGTGCTAGCAGGGTAGGAGGGAGTCTCCAGAGGACAGAGAGAGGTCAAAGCTTGGCAGAGGCCACTCACCTTGTTGGCCATTTCCAAAGATATGAGTCTTTTCACAACATCATCAACCCTGTGGGAAAAAACCACAGCAATGAGAGACGGGTGTGGAGGGAAAGGGGGAAGGGGAAGCAATGCTGTCTTCATTTTAGTTTGAAAAGCAAGAATGGTTAAAAATTTCTTTTACAACAGGAGCCTCTCTGGAAGTGGGGTGCCATTTCTCAGGAATTAAAAGTCTGCATGGATCTGATCTGCTAGGCTGAGAACATGCAATGATGTGGTAACAGGAAACTGGGGCTGTCAGCTCGAGTGTTCCAGGTTCATTGCAGGGAGGGCAAAAGAGGATTTCCATTTTAGCTGGGATATGGCCCAGTCTGTCTTGAGACACGCCAATTCTACAGTCATTGTTTCTTTCTCCTGTCACACTGCACTGTGGGAGGGACTGGACGGACTGCCCAGCTCCCACTGCACAGGACAGAGGCTGCACACAGGGGCCTGGTTTTGATGTCTTTCAGCCCTGATTCCCCTTAGAAGCTGTATGACACTGGGGAGTCTGATACTCTACAAAATGGGGACACCATGTCTTCCCTCACAGGATTGAGAGATGCAAGATTTCTACAAAGACCTGTGAGGCACGGTGCCTCCTTGGTATCTAATGGCAGAGGGTCTTTACCCAGAGTATAAAAACAGCAGGCAGGTATGCTCCATCTGGCTCGCCTGCCCACTCACTCTCATCATGCCTGGGCTTCTCTGCCCTGTTTCACAGTCAAGCTTCAGATCCAGCAGGTATCTCCCTCGAAGCCCTCTCCTTGCCAATCCTCCCAGGGCTCTCTGCCTCAGGAGATTTCGTCCTGCTTACTTCTCAATTCCAGGGACATTCTGGTAGTCCTTCAGCAGCATGGAAGGGGGCGGGTCATCTTCTTGGCTTTGCTGGACTGTCAAGTGCAAGGATGGAAAACACCCAAAGTCAGCTCTCACTGCCCATCCTCCCGGACTTGGCTCTTCCCATCACCTCTGTCAGAGACATCCAGGGTCTCAAGCAAGGCACTGGTATCTCCGGGTTCAGTTTCTCCTCTGCAAATCTTGTGGGCATCTGCCTTGATATTTCATGCTGGGAGTAGACAGCCTTTCCCAAGACCCTGTACTGTGCCTGTGCCTCTCACACACCTGTCTGGCTCTACAGTTATCAGATGTCCCGCTAGGATGGGTCCTCCTGTGGACGGACTGAGTTTGACTCCCTTTGAATCCCCCCCAGTCTGGTCCTGTGGCTCAGCACAGAACAGGCACTCTACAAATACTCACTGGCTGACTGCATGAATGAAATAAGGGGCTTACTTAAGGAGATGTCTGAAAGGTAAACACCAGATAGAGATCACAAGAAAGCCTCAGCCTTGGTGTGTGCTTGCAGGTGAGGGAGAGACAAGGCAGAGATCCACTTGTCCTCTCCACTCTGACCCTGCTCTGCCATTACACTAATAATATTAAGCAAATAATATTAAGATCTAGTAAGAGAAATCTGAACAGCTATGCAGACTACCTGGGGATGGGAAACCAGGCTCTCCACCTGGGAAGGGCGCTGTATTTTAGGTAAGCCTCGGTAGTGTAAGGCCCCTGCCTCTCAATGGTTCATTTCCACTCACGCCCACTCTAAAAGCTCCTGCTCCCATCCTCCCCTTCTCCTGCCCTTCATGCAGGATCCAGGCCCACGACTTTGTTGCAAGGTGAATGTGGGCTTCTTCGCAGGACCTCTGCACCATCACCCCTCCACGCCTGCCTCTGGGTGGCTCTAAGTAACCACGTCAAGCCTTCCAGGCAATTGAATCTCTTTTCCGCCTCAAGTCGCATCCAGTTCCTACCTGGTTTCTGGGTGGCATATCCGCGGGCAGCCTGGAGGATGAGACCTACGCAAAAAAAAAAAAAAAAAAGGGCGGGGGGGCTTAGGTCCGTCTCCTTCAACAGTCCAGCCGTGATTCTGGTCTATGGCCGTCGCATTACCCTTCCTCTGTGCCGAACCGCCGCCGCATTTCTTCGGCACCAGGATACCCCATGTCTCTCCCACCTCACCTCACTTCTTCCCACTCACCACTTTTTCTCCTGCCGCTACACCGTCCCCCAGTAGCCTCTTCCCCCTCATACCCTCTATATCCTCCAAATCCTATTTCTCTACTCTCGCTGTCCGGCTCCTCAGCTCACCTCCAGGACTTGAGGGAAGGTCCCGCTGGACGGAGAGAAGCTTGGCGCACCCTCCGCCCGGCAGCCCGAGGACCGGGGGCTGTGTCACTGCCTGGGTTCGAATCGAACTCAGCGCCCTCCACGCCGCCCTCAGCATGGTGACTTCCGACCCCCAATGGACCCGCGCACGGCCGCGTCGCCTTCGCGGTACGGACTGGGTTACACGGGCGCCGCCATGTTGGCTCCGGCTCGACCAATCGAGTGCAGTTGCGAGACCGGAGCAGATGAGGACCGAGATGATGGATTGACAGGTAGGCCTCCGTGATGACGCGGAGTTGGGTCAAGTGGAGAGGTCTGGTTAGCTATAGCGCTCCAGTACTCTTGCCTGGAAAATCCCGTGGACGGAGGAGCCTGGTAGGCTGCAGTCCATGGGGTCGCTAAGAGTCGGACAGGACTGAGCGACTTCACTTTCACTTTTCACTTTCATGCATTGGAGAAGGAAATGGCAACCCACTCCAGTGTTCTTGCCTAGAGAATCCCAGGGACGGGGGAGCCTGGTGGGCTGCCGTCTATGGGGTCGCACAGAGTCCGACACGACTAAAGCGACTTAGCAGCAGCAGTAGCAGCAGCAGTAGCAGCAGCAGCAGCAGCTGCAGCAGCGCAAGACTGGAGGGGCTTGGTTGCCTGGCCCTGTTAGTGGCGTGCGGTGCTGTATCAACTCTAATGCCACCTTTTCTTGATCATGCATCCTGCCCTTAATCCCACTCCAGTTTCCTGACGAGTTATCCTAAGGGCTTCCCGTGGGCCTGTCAGTGGTCTTCTTCCCCCGACCTAGTATTTCCATCCCCTCTCTCCCTCTCCCCGGAGAGTGCAGGATGGGGCCCCTAAGAACTGCTGGGTTTCAGCCTCTTCTCGGGCAGCATTGTAGCGTGGTGACTGAGGTCGGTGATTTTGGACAGCTGGAATCCTAGCTCAGCTGTTTGCTGGCTGTGCCACTGTGGGCAAGTCACTCAACCTTTCTGGGCTCCAGTGTACTTACTCCATGATATGGGGGTGGTAATAACAGTATCTTTATTTTAGGTTGTTAGAGGGTTAACTGAGACAGTTGTGTGCAAAGCACCAGGAATATAGTAAGTATTCAAGAAATATTAGTTTTGATATTTGTGAAATGAGGGGTATAAGGACAAATGCCAGCTTCACAGATGGCTAAGTGGTAAAGAATCTGCCTGCTGGAGTTGCAGGAGACAGATCCCCTGGAGGAGGAAATGACAACCCACTCCAGTAGTCTTGCCTGAAGAAACCCGTGGACAGAGGAGCCTGGTGGGCTACAGTCCATGGGGTTGCAAAGAGTTGGACATGACTGAGCCACTGAGCATGCAGGCATGGACAAATGCCAATTAAAAGTAGGAAAAATATACCTTAATTTCCCCCAGTACAAAAAAGAGAAAGACTCTCCTCCTCTTTGCTTTTCTTAAAGCATTTACTTTAGAAAACATGTAACTGAATTCTTTTTCTGCCCTTTTGAGACGTATGTAAATCTTTTTAAAGCTAAATAGGCCTCTTGCCAGTTTTACCACTCAGGGATGTCTTTCTCAGGGACCTGGGAGTGGTCTGTTTGAAATGTAATTATTAAGAAAGATAGAGCCCTTGTCTCCCAGTTTCTTTGGAAGAGCAAGAGCTGGTCTCCAGCTCCAAGTTGCAAACCTCCCTCCTCTTATAAAGATATGAGAAATTTATTTTTCCTTTGAATAAAGGCAGTTAGCAAACCCAGGTTGGCTACCCCATTTCCCAGCTGAATTTAGGATGACCCTTGTGTGACAAATAGTGCTGTCAAGTCCTCTTGCTTGAGAAGTAGTTATTGATTATCTTGAGAAAATGTATGCAGTGAGTTGTATCCGCTTCACTGTGTAAAAGTGTAAGACTTCTTTTCGTCTTTGCAAACTCTTGAGCTGCTTGCCCATGACATTCTGGTTTAATTCTCGCCCAATTAAAAAATTTTTTCTTCCTTGCCTACCCTTATGGACGGGTTTTCTAGGCTGGTGGGAGATTTTGTTTTTAATTATATTTATTTTACAGGGGTTACTTGTTTCCGAGGTCTGTTTGCCACAGCCCCAGTTATCTGTGACTCTCTTGGTAACCATGGCCACTGTGCCCTGGTGGTCATTTTTCAGGTCTCCATCACTAGAATGGGAACTCTTTGAGGATGGACTAAGCCTAGTCATTTTGGAACCCTGCTGCCAGCACAGTGCCTAGGTGTTAGTTGAATGAAGGAATTAAAGAAAGAATAAATAAATGAATGATTCTGAGGAGCACCCCACCCCTACGATCGCATAGGCTCTGAAAAGAAAAAGAATATAGATTCAGGCACACTCAACAGTTGCTCAAAATCAAGCCAAACCAAATCAGACTATAAACCACTTTAAAAGACTGAAATTATAGGAATCAAGTACCGATTATACAAAACAAAGGCTAGTGAGCAGGGTGGACCAAGCCTTGTCTGGCCTTTGAAGTGGGAGACCCAGTCCATGGAGATTGGGAAGATAGAGGAGGGATGCTGAGGGTCAAAGACAGGGGGAGGCTGGGAGCCTTTCTGCTTTTCCTGGGGCTGAGTGGTTTTTTAGTGATGGGCTTACTGGCATTCTCTTCTCTGGATAGCCCAGGCTTATCAAGGAGCAGGCCCAGGTGGGGAGTCCCAGGAAGCCCTAGAAGCCCCCAAGACCCTCCGCCCCACTGACCCGGAGTCCTTGTAGTAGAGGGAAGTCAAGCAGAGGCTCAAAGATACTGTCGTCCTCCGGATGTGGGACTAGGGGCTCTGGGGTCCCCGGAGAGCTGGTCTGGAACCAGAGGTTCTCGTAGGACTTGGGACTGGGGGAGAGGCCCTCCAAGAGGGGCTGAGTTGAGTCGCAGCGGAGGTAGTGCCCAGGCCCTGGGCCCGTGGGGCTGCCCAGCACCTGCACGTAAAGCACCTGGTCGCTGTTGCCAGGCTGGGGCTGAGGCTGAGCGGAGGGCACTCTTGGGTCTCCCTGGAGCACATAGGCCTGGACAAGGGTGGAGAGGCTACCGGGCCCTGAGCTGTCATTGGACTCCCAGGGCCCTGGCTTCTTCTCTTCCTCCTCCAGCACCGTGATCTTGGTGATGGGTGGCATGCCGGGGTCCCGAAGGCTGGGCAGCTGTAAGATATCCTGACATAAAGATGTGTGGTGAGGGCCTGGTTCGTTTCAGATGTCTGTTCCAGCCACTGTCCCTTCCTGCACTGGGGTGGTGGGGGGACATTCCTGCTGTTCCTTGCTGGAACGCAAAGGGTTACTCAGGGGATGCAAAGCACCTCATATGTGCCGGACGCGTGCTATGTGCTGTTCAGACTTAGCCCGGTGAATCTCCCCAGTGCTTTTGTGTGTAATTTGTCCCATTTCACAATGAGGTGACTGAGGCTTTGAAATGGGTGGAGCTGGGATTCACACTCAGGTCTGCTTTGCTCTATAAAGAGGTGAAGTGATGGGAAGGCCTGAGTACTCATTCTTGGGGGAGTTTCCCTTCACTTTGAGCCTGGGGTAGGAGCCTAACCCTCAGACCCATTTCCCTCTCCCTCCAGTGTTCTCACCTCTGCCGTGATGGTTGGCACCCAGGAACCCAGGCTGCTGCGGGCTGGGTCCGGGACACTCGGCCAGAGGGAATACTTCCTGCTGGAGAAGAGGGCAGGTGAAGGCTGGGTCAGCATGCCCTCCCGTCCTCCCAGCATTTCTCCCACCTTCTCCCAGCAGCAGAAGGGATGACCCCTTTGTGCAGAGAAGAGAAGGAGGGGGGCCTGACTCCCAGACCTGAACCCTGTGGCCTGGCAAGTCTGAGAGGAGCCAGCCTTGCTCACCTGGGCCTTCAGTTCCCTTCAGCAGGGTTACCTGGGTGTCAGGTCTCTCAGAAGGACTCACCTGGGTCTGCAGCAGAACTGGGCAGCCCCACAGAGGCAGATGAGCAAGACCAGGAGGCCGAACAGGCCCAGGAGGATGTGCAGCTCAGACTCCTCTGTGGTGAGGGGAAAGCCAGGAGAGGTAAGAGTGCGTGCAGGTGAGACTGAGCCTCCGCCCTCAGACTGGGCTCCAAGGGCAGGGCTGGGCCTCGGCCCTCAGACTAAGATCCAAGGGTAGTGCTGGCTCTTCCCACTCAGGGACCCAGGCAAGGCTTATCTAGTTTCACAGTGGCAGTCTTTTGGGTTAGGCCTCCTCCCAGCAGCTTTCCCTGACCAGTCCCCATTCTCCCCTTACCTAGAGTCAAGGTCATCAGGGTGAGGCTTGTGCTGTTGGCGGCCCACACCTGGCTGGCGGCCATGAGTTGGACATGGTACAAGCTAGAAGGCTCCAGGCCACGGAGGACAAAGCTGTGGGTGGAGGCATTCAGGACAGTGGCTGGGAGTAGAGGAGACTCGTGAGCCTGGGCCTGGCTGCTGAACCTCCCCAAGGCCTCTGAGCACCCCCTCCCACGCCTTCTGGGGCTGCGGGTTGCTGAGGATAGACTCACAGAAGGACTGGTCCTGAGTGTTGGTCCAGAAGATGGTGTAGTGGGTAAGGGGGCTCTTCCCCAGCTCAGGGGCCTCAGGCACCCACTCCAGCTGGGCCCACGTCTTGCCAATGTGCCTGAGATGCAACTCTGGGCCATGGGAGGGGGCTGCCGGAAGAGAGAGATGCAGGGGCTGATGGGGAGTGGGGTGGGGATGAGGGAACCCAGTTGGACTTCTTGTGGCTCCCCAGACCCAAGAACTGGGACACTTTGTGGGGGTGGGTGGTATAAGAAAGTTCAGGGGGACTCATATCCAAGCCTCGTTTTCCCAGGAACTTTCACTGAATCCCATTGACTGCTAATAAGTGGCTGAGCTGAGATTTAAACCTGCTTTTCTTTGACTCAAAGCCTTGCTTCCTGATTTCTGCCAGGCCTGGTTTTGTCTGGTTCACTGTTTGATTTCTGCCGCTCATGTGACACCTGTCCAGTTTTTGCCAGAATTGCTCCTTGAATTCTGCTGCTGAGCTTACGTCCCAGTTTCCATTACGCCACCACCTGAGTTCTTTCCAGCTGCAGGGGTCTAGTGTAAGCCAGGGGTAATCT
Source organism: Bos grunniens (assembly GCF_055505025.1). Classification (NCBI taxonomy): domain Eukaryota; kingdom Metazoa; phylum Chordata; class Mammalia; order Artiodactyla; family Bovidae; genus Bos; species Bos grunniens. The sequence continues at coordinate 11,970,051 of NC_141167.1, forward strand.
TAGGATTGAGAGAGACCATTTTCTGGGCCAGAGGTAGGGGGGGCGGGGAGAAAAAGTTCTCTCCTAATTCCAGATTTTGGGGGGCCTAGAGAGGCCTTGAGAGAGAGGAGGGGATTCTGAAAAAAAGACTTAGTGGCTAACGAACCCATCTCTTGGGAGTAGGCATAGATATGCTGGGAGGGTCCCTTGGTGTCCTGGTACAGGGGGGTCACAGTGATCTCGTAGAGCTGAAAGGGCCTGATGTTCTCTGTAGAGAGAAAATGGGGTGGGCACTCTGGTTAGGGGCCAGCCTCTGATGATGGCTGGGGGCTAACCTTAGACTTCAGGGATAACCTGAGCTTTGTTCTTCAGGTCTGGCCTCTGCAGTCTCTTCTTCAGATCATTTGCTTGGGGGTAAGGGGCCACAAGTGGGAGAGAGAGAGCTAGAAAGGTGGCAGAGTCAGGGCTAGAAAGAGAGGCTCCAGTTAGACTGCAGGAAGAACTTCCAGATTCGGAGGACGTGCAATGAGAATGGTGCAGGAACAGGGCAATATACATCTTTAGGGTGGTTCAGGCAGATAAAATGCTCCCCCTGCTCCCCAGCCCTGCCCATCTGCCCAGCCCCCAGGCCTGTCTCACCCTGCAGCAAGGTCCCTGCAATGCTTCCATTATGCTCCATCCTCCAGGTCATAGGACTGCCGTTGGGGCTGGGGGGACTGAGGCCCCACTCAATCACATAGCCCTGAGGTTGAGGACTGGGGGGCTCCCAGCCCACCCAGAGGCTATGAGGGTCTCGAGCAGTGGTGTGGAGTCTGCCCAGGGGTGGGCCTGGAGATAGAGTAGGAGATGATGTGAAGATGAGAAGAAAGGCCCTAGAGCTAGAAACCTGGGTTCAAGTCTGGCCTTTGCAACTTACAAGCTGGGTGACCTTGGGTAAGACAATATCTGAGCCTCAGATTCCTCCTCTGTAAGGTGGAAAGGATGATAATAAAGTTGTTACCATGGAGGGTCATGGTGCAGAGTAAGTGAGATGGTACATGAAACAGGCCTGCTGTGGTAATTAATGATGAAAGCTCACCCTGTGTGGTTCTCTGTGTGTATTAATTCACTGAGTCTGCTAACAGTCCCAATGGGGGCTCGACTACTGTCCCCAACTTAGCAATAAGAAAATGGAGACAGAGAGGTTAAGGGACTGGTCTAGGGTCACATGGCTGGGAAATGGGAATACTAGCTCTTGTTATTGTTAATCCGTGTTCAGGGGCATCTGAGGGTGAGAGTGACTGATCCCCTGAGAACGAACAGTTAACTGAGGGACTATTTTTTTTTAATATTTATTTATTTGGCTGTGCTAGGTCATGGTTAAAGCATAGGGGCTCTTTGATCTTTGTTGCAGCTTGCAGGATCTTTAGTTCTGGCATGTGGGATCTAGTTCCCTGACCAGGGATCAAACCTGGACCCCCTGCATTGGGAGTCTTAGCCATTGGACTGCCAGGTAAGTCCTAGGGACTATGTTTTAGCTGGAAAACATTAGAACTTTGTCTCCCATTTCCTTGGCAGAATAGACTCTATGTGTGTGTGTGTGTGTGTGTGTGTGGGTAGGCACTGCCACCAGCTTAACTTGGTTCTGGCTAGTGATAATAATAGTCACTAACACATACGGAACAGTTACTTTGTGTAGGCACATGTCTAAACTCATGTAATCTTCACAGCAATGCTTTGAGTTAGACACTGTACCATTCCCATTTGCGAGATGAGTAAACTGAGGCCAGGGAGGGTAAGTAACTTGCCCAGATCTCATTGCTAACAAGTAACAGGATTAGATTTGAACCCAGGCAGTCTAGCCTCTGAATTTACTTGCTTAACCACCATACTGTACTAGCTGTGGGCCCTCTTTACCTCTGCTTTCCAAGAAAACCACGGGGGTGGGATGCGAGGTCCCAGCTGTGTTATAGGCCTTAAGGACCACCTCCCGGGCTTCTGAAGGCAGTTGGAAGGTACAGTTCAGCTCCGTGGTGTCACAGAGGGTTGGCTCTGCCCCAGCCTGGTCTGAGGGTCTCCAGGAAACCAGGTAACCTTGGATCTGTCCGCTGTCTTCTTCCAGGGCTATTGGCTGTTAGTGGGCATAGGAGGAAAAAGATAAGGAGATGCGCAGCTCATCCTGAGTAGGGGAGAGCTTCTAGATGGAGTGTCCGTGTCCCCGGAACTGAGCCACCCAGACTGGGAGTCAGTCCTCTTCCCTCCCTCCCTCCCTTCTCCCCCGTGCTAGGTCCTAGAAGAGAGGAAAGGATAAAGTAACTCAGTGTGAGCAGCAGGCACCTAACAAGGTGAGTCCTGCATTGTAGTCTCTGCAGAAGGGCACTGCCCAGCTTCCTGGTGCACTACCCAGCAAAGTGTGTGCAGATCACGTACACATCCAAGCCTGCCAGGCCTGCTGGAGTCCTGAGCCCCAGCTTGCAGGGGTCTGTTTAAATCTGAAGAGGTGGAGGGATGGCCTTCAGAGGGGGTTACCTTCCAGAACAGCTGCACAGTCACCGTCTGGGGGTCCAGCTGCCTCTGCCGCCACCACGTGTCCAGTCTGACGATGGGGGCTGTGGAGCGAGCAGGAGGGGAGGGTCAGGGAGGGCCCCGGAGGCCAGCCAGGATCCTGATGGCTGCTCCCAGCCCCTCACCACCTGCTCACCCCGTTGTGCAGTGGTCAGCTCCAGGCTGGGGCTCCATTCGCTCCAGTGGCCGGGCAGGCGCCAGCGGGTGCAGCGCATTTGCAGGGTGTAGGCTGTGGATGGGAGGAGCCCGCAGAGTTCATACTGGGAGGTCCTGGCGGGCAGGGCGCTCACCTGGTGGAAGACAGGCATGGCTGTCAGCCTGGACCTCTGTGCCCTTCGGGGCCAGCTCAGTTTACCCTCCCCTCAGCCACACCCAACCCAGGCCCCTCAGGTTGCCCTCTGCCTCACCAGGTCCCAGCCGGCTTCTCCAAGCCGAGGCTGGTGGCGCAGCTCACACTTCTGTTCTATGTACAGACTTGGCCTCCAGGTCTCCCAGCGCAGCCTCAGGCAGCCTGGCTGAGGCGGGACCACCGCAGGGCTGGGCTCCAGGGCCCACAGTGTGGGGGGCTCCAGTTTCACTGCAAGGAGAGGGGTTATCGGACACTTCCTCTGCTTCATCCTCCAGGGCTCTGTTCTGGCTTCCCCTGTCTTCCTGTCTGTGGTTCCATTTCTTCTCTGGGTCTCCATTCGTGGGACCTCTATATCTTCCCATCTCTCTCTGTGTCTCTTCATCTCTGTGTTGTCCTGTTTCTGCAGGTCTGTCTCTGTCCATGAGCCTGTTTCTGTCTCTGTTTCCTCTTCTTGCACTGGTTGTTCCCTCGGTCTGGAGCACTTACCTTCCGAATATACAGTGTCTTGCTCCCTCATTTCCTCCAAGGATCTTCTCAAATGTCGTCTTCTCAGTGAGGCCTTCCCTGACGTCCTTCTCCCCAGCTGTCCCTACCCCATCCCCTGCTTCATTTCCTCATCACACATACCATTACCTGACATGTTATTATTCTTTGCCCACCAGAATGTAAGTGGGCAAAATTTCGGGGGCACGATTTTTGCTGTGTTGTTTACTGCTGTATCCCTAGCCCCTAGAACAGTGCCTAGCGCAGAGTGGGCGCTTCAGGAAATATGCTGAAAGAATGAATGAGTGTGTCTCCTTGCCTGTGTTTCTTCCACATCCCTGTCTGTGTCTCCAAAGCTCTGGCTTCAATTGAATCCCACATTATTTTTCTCCCTTCTCTTCCTCCAGGTCTTTCAGCATCTTATTGTCTGTCCCTGGGTCTGTGTTTCCCTCCCTGTGCCTCTCTGAGTCTGCTCATGGTGGGGACCTCTTTCCTCCCCCACACCCAGCGTCACCCACCAACGTCCATGGGAGCCAGGCAGAGCTTTGGGGAAGCGCTGGTCCCCAGCGCGTTCCTGGCCTGCACCCAGATGCTCATGTTCTGGTACAGCTGCAGGTGTTTGCGGGGGATGGAGCAGTGGCTCTGCCCGACTTCCGGCACGCAGTCAGGGATGGAATCCTTCTGCGTCTGGCATTTGTCCTGGCTCCTGCCAATGGGCCAGGCTTGGATGTAAAGTGGGGGCAGAAAGCCAAGCTCCCTCCTCCTCCCTATCTCCGCCTTGGCTTTCCACCCCAACAGTCCTACCCGCGGTCTGTCCCAGAACCCAAAGCAATGGGCTGGCATAAGGACCCTTACTCACTTGAAGCTCTTCAGGGTGAAGCTGGTGGACAGGTGGGTGTCGGGGCCTGGCTCCCACTGACAGATGAGGCTGTTGGTTGTGAGGTTCATGATGCAGGATAGGTTGTAGGGTGCAGTGGGAGGGTCTGTGGGTAGGGTGGAGAGAGTGAGGGCTTCAGGTAAGACCACTTGGAAAGCTCCCACTGGGACCAGTTGGGCATTTCCTTGCCCTGGGTCTCCATGGTAAGTGGGTTGCCAACCCACCTGCCATGCCTTTGTCTCCATGCAGAGTGATCCCAGAAGGGCAGCCCTGGGATAAGCTAAGTTATCCACATGTACATGGACAAGTAAACAGAGCCTCCAACCCTCTCAACTCTGCCCTTTTTGACAGTAACAGTGTAGTGTCTGGGTTTTCATCCTGATTCTGCCACTCATTAGTGGTGTGATCTTGAAGTCACCTAATGGCTCTGTGCCTCAGTTTCCTCATCTGTAAAATGGGGGTAATGGTAATATACCTACCACCTAGGGTTATTGTGAGGGCTGAGTGACTTACTAGGTATACAGTGCTCAGAGCAATGCCTGGCATATATGAGTGCTCTGTAAATCTTAACTTTCACTATTATTGATTCTTAAACAAGAACCTTGGTCTCTGTTTTTCATTATGCATTGGCTCAGCACAAATCCATCCTTCCTCAGTTTGAGCAGAAGGCTGAGACTGGGGTAGGGGTAGAATCTAGGAGCATGCCCACCTTGTTGAGAATGTCCTCCCTGGAGACACCTTCCTGTGGCTGGGGAGTTGGGCTTACTCGGCAGCCATATGGAGTAGTGGTTACTGGTTTTTGAGCCACACTGCTTAATAAAAAGCTTTATTCCATCCTTATTAATTTATGACCTCTAGTATGCAACTTTGCTAATGGTAAGGAACCCACCTGCCAATGCAGGAGACATAAGAGACACGGGCTCTATCTCTGGGTCAGGAAGATCCCCTGGAGAAGGAAATGGCAACCCATTCCAGTATTCTTGCCTGGAAAATACCATGGACAGAGCAGACTACAGCTCATAGGGTCGCAAAGAGTTGGACACAACTGAGCAACTAACACACACACAGCATGCCACTTACCCTCCCTGACCCTCAGTTTCCTCATCTGTGAAATGGGGCTATGTAATACTACCCACTGGTAGGGAAAATGTGATATCATGCTTATAAAGTACTTATTGAGCAAGAACGCAAGAAAGAATAGCTCTTATTAGTATTGGCAGGAGGGCATTGGAGGCAGAGTGGGGGGATGGCCGCAGGAACTCACAGCCCGCCTGTAGCTCAGCCTGGTCCAGGATCTGCAGGCTGTTGCCCCAGTGCAGGCAGCAGGAGAGAAGGACCCGAGAGTGGTTGAGGTGGGGCAAGGTGATGGTGGACTGCAGGGTCCCGTTCGGCAGGTGCTGCCGCCTCTCCCTGGGATGAAGCTCCGGTTCCAGTTTCCATACAACTCGCCAGTCGGTGCCCAGGTGGCTGCAGTTCCGGGTGATGAAGCAGGAGGCCGTGACTTGATCTCCCAGGCGGACGATGGGGGCTGAGAGGAGGATATGCCCACACTGCTCCAGGCCTGGGGTGGAAGAGAACGAGTCGTAAGTGACTCCTCTGTCCGGCAGAGCTGGCCTCCTAGACTCGGTACTCCTAGACTCAGTACCTTTACCTTGCTTTACCCTCCAAGATTCGTGGGGGCAGGTGCTGGAATGGCAAGGATGTGTGCGGAGATTGGGAGAGGCTCTCGAGTTGAGATGGAGATAGTGGTGTGGGGGTAAATGTTTATCAACCTGCTATACAGAGGGAAACGGCTCCTGGCTTGTAGCCTGGGCTGCTTTCCCTGGTGTAAGTATTCCTACCATGGCTGATTTCAAGCTACCAGGCTGACATCACTTAGTGTGAACTTGGAAAGAGAGGTACACAATCAGGGCTTGCAAGCCAACTCCGGCACGCCACCGGATGGAGACCAGTCCCTCCCCAACAATGGCGACACCATGGTTAGAATGATAAGAAGCCCGCAGCCACAGCAGTCCTTCCAGAATTCATATCTGATTGTTACCCCATCATGACCACAGCACTTCAATGGTACGTTATTCTTCTGAAAGGCAGTATGCTGTGATGGATAAGAGCGTGGATGTTGGAACTAGACTGCCTAGATTTAGAACCTGGTTCTGCTGCTGCTGCTAAGTCGCTTCAGTCGTGTCTGACTCTTAGTGACCCCATGGACTGCAGCCCACCAGGCACCTCCGTCTGCTTAGTAATTTTGTGACCTTGATGTTACCCAGACTTTCTGTGCCCTGGTTTTCTCATCTGTGAGATGAAGATAAAAAAGCCCTTAACTTAGTGATGTTGGGAGGATTAGATGTGAGAATATGCATAAGGCACTCAGAACAGTGCCTGACACGTAAGTATTTCCTGCTATGATTAGGTTAAAGACTCAGATCCTTTGTCTTACAGCCCAAGACTTAGATCCTTCTCACAACCCTTGTGGCCTGGCCCCTGCCTAACCCTCCTGGTTCCAGCCCAGACCATTGTGTCTCAGCTCCAGTCCCTCTAGCCTACATGCTATCCTCTGGAAAGGCCACGCTCCCTCCAGTCTCCCGATCTTCGTACCTGTTGATCCTTTTGGAGGTGCTCCTTTTCGTTTCTGCCACCCCTCTTTCACCTGGATGACATTCAGGCATCTTGCGAGGAACCAGACCGGGTTCTGACCAATCAGACCATGACAGCCCCCTGAACTTTCCCAAAGCTCATATCTTTCGTAATTAGAGAGTCACGTGATGATTTGCTACTCTGTACCCCCGGCTAGACCGTAGGTTCTGCGAGGCCAGAATCCCTGGCTGTTTCGCTCACTACTGCATTCCCAGAGCCTAGCGCCGAGCAGGCCCTTGGTGAGTATGTGTGGAATAAGAGCAAGCACCGGACCTTGCCCACAATGCCTTCTCTCCTCTCCCAGCTGTTCTGCAGCCCATTTTGCTGATGGGGATGCTGAAGCCCCAAGAGGAGGAGCAATTTGTTCAGGGTCACAGAGCAAGTTTATAGGGCTCCCATCACATCACAGACTCAGAATTTCAGACCAGAAGGACTCTTGCCAACTGTTTACTTCAAAACTCCACGTAATACCAAGTCATCTACCCACGGGGCTAGGATGATCTGTTTTTGATGGCTTGCCAGCTGAGAACATTTTTTATATTTCTAGAGAGTGAAAAACCAAACCAAACACCAGATAAGCAAGAACATGCCACAGAGACTGTATGTGGGCTGCAAAGCTGAAAATTACATCAAAGTTTGCTGACCTCTGCTGGGCCTTGGCTTGCATACCCCCAGAGATAGGAGGCTCCACACCTCTCAAGATAGTCTCCATAGTCTGGAGAGCTCTGCCTGGGGTTCATATTTTTTTAAAACATTATTGTTATTTTTTTGGCAGTACCATGTAGCATGTAGGATCTTAGTTCCATGACCAGGAATTGAACCGTGCCCCCTGCAGTGCAAGTACAGAGTCCTAACCACTAGGGACTCCACCAGGGAAGCCAGGGAAGTCCTGGAGATTCTTTGCTTCAGGATTAAAGCTGCCTTCTCACGGCTTCCACCCTGATCCCTCTACTGCCCATGAAGGCTGCACAGGACTCAGAGGTTTCTTCTGACAACCTGGTAGAGATTCGCAGATAAGACCCGGGTCTTGTGCACCTTCCCCAGGCTGGCTAGCCCAGGTTCTCTCACCTTTACTCAGAGGTGGTGGTTTGCCGGCAGAGGTCTGTGCGTGGGAGCCCAGCTACCCTGCATCTGTGGCCCAGTCGATTCTTTGGGGATTCTCTGGGAACCCCAGGAGCACTGTGACAATGCAGGGAAATGACTCCCTCCTCCACCCCCAGCATCTCTCCCTGTGATCCCCACCCCCCCATGGCACCTTCATCCCTGACCACACTCACTTCTGGGGAGCAGGAGGATGATCAGAGCAGCTCCCACCAGGCTCCAGGCTCCCAGCCCCACCATCGTGCTGGCTTGGTCCTCACCTGGAGGCAGAGGGGGTGGTGAAGGTCATGGGCTTTGGAGTCAGGGCTGAGCTTAGTCTTTGCTCTGCTACAGTGTGGCTTCAGACAGGTTACTTGACCTCTCTGAGCCTGGTTGCTCTGCAAAATGAAGGTAACAAAAACCTATGCTGCATAGGGTTTGGGGAGGAAGACCCAAAATGATGCAAGTCAAGGGCATCGCACAGTACCTGGCGCATAGGAAATGACTCTTAAATGACTGTTATTATTATATGTGCCTTTAAGGAGAGAGCAGGGAAGGGAGCCACGGGGAACACCATTCTTCCCGTTCCCTTCTGTTTTAGCCAGTCTCCCAGCCCGCTGAAAGCAAAGTCTGAGATGAAGGCTTGCCTGCAGGTAGTTTATATGGGGGAAGACTCCAGGAACAGAGTAAGGGAGTGGAGAGAATGAAACGGGTAAGAAGGAAAGCCAGCACGACGGTGCATCATCAAACTGAGGACAGCTGGGGCTCAATCCTGCTGGAATCTTGCAAGGAGCCACGCTGAACATGCCTCAGAACTTGGCTGGCAGACAGGATGGGAACATTGTCCACCAGTTCCTGCCCCTTGTTGGTCAAGGACTGTTCCTTGGGGTGTTAACTCCCTGGCACGTGTCACATTGCACATGTCTGAGTACCGGGCAGGTCCCCCAAGGTGAGCCATGCTCCAAGAGTCAGAGACGCTCACTGCCTGGCAGAAAGGGACAACTCCACAGAACAGCTGAGGACAGGCTGCACCTTGAAAAGCTGGCTTCCCCAGCAATGGCTAAAGGGAAGGGTGGGTTGAGAGGATACCCCAATTCTGGGCACAGACCTCTGGAGGCCTTCTGGGACCAGATATCCTGTGGTCATGGCGACAGTGCCCAGATGGAGGGAGCGTTAGTACATTAATCTCAGGAAGTAAGCAAAGGTTTCTATTGCTGGGGTGGCTTCCAGCCTTTCCATTCTGCTCCCATTGGGGTCTTGGGGCCAGACACCTGGTCCTCCAGCACTAACTGACATCTGGGTGGCAGATCAGTGGGAATCGTTGACCAGCTTTTGTATGTACATACATGAACACATACATGTAGGTGGTGTCCCAGCCGATTCCCGGTGCTCAGAAAAGATTAAGCTTCTTTCGCTCCAAGACAGAGGAGTGAATAACAACTGCAGATACCCAAAGCTGTTTCTGCCTGCAGGGGTCTTACTTAAATCCCTGGTCCCTCCTTATTATATGTTGCAGGATCAGGATACCAGGTGCATGCTAGCCCCTGAGTCATCTTTTTGCACATCAGGAAAAAAGCATCCCTTCCTCTGGACAAATGCAGCTCCACACAAGGACCTGGCAACTAGAGAACAGGCTGGATTTCAGCCTCTACTTTCTGGGCAGCTTTGTGCAGTGAGAAACGCACACAATTGTTCAGAGGACCCCAGTCTACCAGTTAGCGGTTGGCACCCTTGTTCCTCTGGCATCTGACTATCCACCAACGCACACTTGTTGGGGAAGATTTCGTCTCCTTGGCTCAGATTTCGGGACACTCGTGCCCGTTCCTATGTATTTTTGATCATATCCTAGCCCTCCTGCCCGGTGAGGTACCGCTTCATCCCTCTCCACTGGCTCCCAGTGGGCAACCCAACCCCAAATCCCAAGGGCCCAGGCATCTTCTCCCGGGGTTGCCAGGGGTTGGCACATTTGGCATCAGTCCCTGGTCCACCCATGGCAGCCTTGGATGCTCCCCACCCCCGCCGAGCGGGATCTGGGACCAGGTGGAGCATGGTGTCACTTTCTGGGGGTCCAGCTTTGAGTCAGACCACCTGGTCTGAACTCCAGGTCCACCACTTACCAGCTTGGCGACCTTGGGCAGATTATTCCACCTTTCTGAGCCTCGGTTACCCCATCTGTGAAGGAAGGATAACAACAGCTCCCGCATCTCCGGTTTGGGGTGAGGATGAAGTGAGATGGTCCGTGATAAAGGCACTTAGCACGGAGCTTGCATAGAGGAAGCACTCCATGACCATGTTATTTTCATGTGCCATAAAGCAGGATACCACCTCATGGAATCAGCACGGTTTAGTACCTCTCTCCCCTGCTTACCAACTGTGTGGTCTCCGCCTCCTAGGACTGCCACCTTGCTTTTGTCTGTGTCACATTTCATGTTTCAAAGCCCCGTTTCTGGGTTCCCTGCTCCTTGGCCCCCCAGTCTCCCCTTTGCTTCCAGCCATCCCTGCTCACTCTCTGGACTCTGGAGTCCCAGCACACTATGTTGTCCCCTGGGGTCACTGCATCACCAACCCCTGCTCCCCACCACCTTTCTTCTTTCCTCTTCTTTCCATCCCATCGCACTCAGCCTTCTCGCCTCCCCCTTCTCCAGTTCACGCCTCTGTCTCCCCTTCACGTGAAGATTCTTTCCTTGGGAAGAGGGTTGGGGAGAGGAGGGGGCTGGGACAAAACAAGGGAGAGGACTTCCTAGATGTGGTTCAGACAGAGAAAGACAGGTGGAAAAAGTAGGAAAGTGGGGTACACAAACCGAAATGCTGGAGAGAGATCACAGAGAGACAGACTGAGGTGGGGAGAGAAAGGAGCCTGAGGCAAGGGATGGTGGTACTCAGAGACACGGCACCCGGAGGCTGAGAGGAAACAGATACTCAAGAGAGTTTAAGACTTAAGAGACAAAAGGACCCTTGAGAGACAAAAAGAGAGGCATAGAGAGACTCTGAGACAGACAGACAGACAGGAGCTCAGAGCCAAGCAAGCCAGAGAAGGGCTGAGGAGGAAAGAGAGAAATTTACATGGTGTGAAATTTACATGGAGACTGGAAGCAGTTAAGACACAGGTTGTCAGAGAGACTTGGAGGCAAATAATGAGTATAACTTTCCCTGAATCCAGCCCTTTCTTGAGCCCAGCTCAGTGTCCCAAAGAGATATTTGTCTGTCTGTGACTTCCCAAATGCAGTGCCCACCTCTCAAAAAAGTAGGGGCACCTTGGGAAAAAAGACTCAGTGTTGAGGGCTCCTGGTTCCCAGGGGTAAATTCTTAAGGCTGGAGTGCTGGTCCAAGGTCACCAAAGGGCGCACGCCCTTGGCAGAGCGGGGGGAGTGGACCTGAGACTCCAGGGTCCCATCATTCCCAGGCCCAGCCCTCCCAGGGGCTCCCCTACTCACGCTGGAGCCTGTGGCCGGCCGGGCACCCGCCGGCCTCCCGTCTCTGCTCTCCTCTTCAAGGCAAGTTCCTGAAAACAGCCGCAGCGGGCTTCTGTCCCCAGCCCTGTCGTTAATGGCTCCGTCTCTGACAGGCGCAGGGGCTGCCGATTGCAACACCTGCCCAACTCCTTCCCTCCCTTGCATTGTTGACGCGGGCACGGGCAGCCCCTTCCTCCCAGGAAGGAGCCTGGGAGGGAAGCCGGCGAGGCCTGGGCAGCCTTCCTGCCTCGGGGGTCTTGAAGGGGCTGAGGGATGTGGCAACGTCGTCCCCCACCTCTGCCTCCGGATTTCCTGACTCAAAGCTTTGAGGCTGGCAGGGCCCAGACTCCAACCTGCCTGGGTGCCATTCCTATGCCCCCACGCTCTGGGGGAACATCACTTGGAGACAGACCCTGGCTCGAAGGCTCACTTGGCCCTAAGCCTCTTTTTGGCACTGGGTTTGGGGCCCTGATCCTTGCAATATTCAAGGGGCGGCCTCTAAGGTTACAGGGAATTCTGGAACGCGGTACCTTCCTCCCCGCTCCCCTCTGCATGGCATGTTCCCCCTGCTGCCTGAAGGCCTTGCAGATGGAGAAATATGGACTCTGGGGAGAAATACGGACTCTGGGCACAAGGAAGGGGTCACTCATGAGGGTCCGGTCTTCATAGGCTCACAAGACATTAATAATGTTCACTCACAGTAATTCTGCCAAACTGAATGCTTTTTCATTGAGTGAAACAGGCTACATTTTATGTCTTTCGTGGTCTGTATCCACGAATACCCTGCAGCTGTTTACGAATAATATTCTGTGCATTTTTCTGAAGAGGGTTTAGAGTGTTCACAGTTTCTTGGATTTATGACTCAATAAAGATTAGGTACTAACACACCAGCGGAGGGTTCACACCATATGACACATTTTAGGAAAAGTGAGCTTCTGAGTCTGTTGCGAGGGGGCAGACTTGGGTTCCGGTTCTGGTTCCAGTTCGAAATATCCATCTGTCGGCAGCTACCTCTCTGAGGTGCCCCACAGGATCCACATGCTCAGCAAATCCCATCGACTCTTCTTTCAAAATATTAGAACCAGAATCCTGAGTAGGTAGGTACTCACTGTAAAGTTCAACTTGGCCACATGTTTGGATATTTTCCTGATGAAAAGTTGGAACATATAAATATCCCTTAAACCAACAGCAGCCAGCTCTAAGCCATTCTTTCTCTTACCTGGATCACTGCAATGGCCCCCCTTCCCCTCCTCCTTCCATTCATCCTTGTCCTGCCCCCTGCCCCCACCCATCTATTGTTCCTTCAGTGGTCAGTGTGATGCTAATCGAACAGAAGTCAGTTCATGTCATCCTCTGCCCCAACTCCCAATGGCACTCATCTCACTCAAAAGCAAAGCCTTTTCAACAACCTACAAAGCCCTTTTTCATCCAGGGGTTCCCTCTGGCCCTTCTCCTGTGATTATTCTCCCCCTTGCTGCTCTGCTCCAGCCATTCTGTTTTACTTTTTGGGCTCCCTCCTGCCTCCCGGCCTTTGCCCTTGCTGTTTCCTCTGCCTGGACTAATTTCTCCCAAATGACTATATGGGGCACTCCTTCCCCTCCATTTGAGCAGAAAGTGATTGCTCAAATGTCACTTTCTCATTGAAGCCCTTGCTGACCACCCTTTAAAAATTGCAACCACCCCTCACTCCCTAGCTCTCTTTCCCCTTTAATATTACCTCTTCACCGTCTGACACTGGCTGTCCCTGCCGCCTAGAATGGAAGTTCCATGAGAGCAAGAGTTTTAGTCTGTTTTGCTTAAAAACTCATCTCCAGGATCTTCAACCCATCTGTCATGTGATGAGTCCTCGATACAGGTTTGTTGAATGAATGATTGAATGGATACACCTTCCCTCCACTTCACCAAACCTGCCCCCAATCCCTGCATACTTCATCTTTTTAAATGACACTACCCCAAGTCCCCCAACGCAGGGACCCGGGAGTCATTCTTCACACCCCTCCCTCACACCCTCACCTCCAGTTAGTTCCTAATGAAGGAGAGTGGGCTTTTGGTTCATCATTCAGTAAGCATGTTCCTAGAGCAGGTGCAGGGGCATGATGGTGCCTTGATGGAGCTCTCAGGCTCGTTAAGAGCTGTGAAATCCATCTATTCTCCCTGCCTTTGTCACATCCCCCCAGTCTTCACCTGGGTACCCTGCGGCCTCCCTGCCTGGCTGATCCCCCGTCACTTCTGGCTGCCTGCGTCTTGTCTGCCCTGAGCATCGCTCCAGGCTGGGTTGGGTGCACACCACCCCTTGGTGATCTTATAATGCGGCAGTGGCTGCTGGCAGCCTGCCTCCTCCGTTAAGACTGTGCACTCCTTGAGGGCAGAAACCACTTCTCCTCTCTGCCTCCAGCCTCAGCCCCGGGTGCACAGAGACCTCAGCGCAGGTCTACTGGGCTGCGGACTCCTGGCGAAGCTGTTTACCTCTCCAAGCCTCGGTTTCCTTGTCTGCCACAGGGATAACAACTCTTCCCACGGGGTGTTGTGAGGATTAAGGGAGCTATGGGAGGTACAGAGCCTCGCACAATCATGTAGCAGGATAACGATCACGTAGTAGGTGTTCAAGAAAAGTGCTTCCTGTGGCATTCAGCATGTCAGAGCAGGGTGTGGCCGATCTCACCTGTGCTCCGTTCTCCACTGAGAACCTGTACCAGGCAATGGAGCTGCAGCCACCGAAGTGAAAATTAGACTTAAAGAAGAACTCTCCTTAGGTAAGAAGCACTGGCATATAGAAAGGTTAAGAGCAGGGGCTGAGGAGTAGACTGCTTAGATTTCCCTCTGAAGGCTGTGTGACCCTGGGCAGGTTGTTTGACCTCTCTGAGCCTCAGTTTCATCATCTTTAAAATGGGGATGAGGTTAGTATTTACCACAGGGGATCCTTGAGCGAAATCAGGGAACTAATGTGTGTGAGGCTCACAGTAAATGCTCAACAGATGTTTACTCTGAGGAGCTGGCAAGCACGGGGCAGATGTGGGCTCACCCGTCCCTCACACCTAGTGTCTGCTTTGAGGGCACTTCCTCCTCCATCTATCCTGCCCCGCCCCCTCTTCCATCAGACCGGGTGGCCTCTGCGGGCTGGAAACCCCAGTCAGGGAACCTTTTAAGTGGGGAGGGGAACCCCATTCTCCGCAGCCCTACTGAGGGTTGGGTGGTTTCTGTTTGTTATTGCCTGTGAGGTGTGGGCTGTGGGGTTGGTCCAGGAGCTGCCTGTTGCTGAGGGGCCCGGGCGGAGGCCAGGTGGGCTAGCCCTGGTGAGGGTCCGGAAGGAGAGGCTTTGCTTGTCTGCCAGGGGCTGGTTTGTCTGGAAGACAGCAGCCGGCTAAGATTGTGCAAACAGGTCATTGTGCAAACACACCCCCGTGTGTGACCTCGATTGTGCAAACAGGTGTTTACTGGAGGGTGCCCAGCTTGGGCTGCCCGCTTACAAAAAGCGCCGGAGCTGTTGACTCAGAAGGAACCGGAATCTGGACACTCATTCTTTCTTGAACACACCCTGAACTTTCTGCCTCCCAGCCTTGGCTCGGGCCATTCTCTCTGCCTGGAGTGCCCTCCTCCCTCCTCGGCCTCCATCTCTACTTGTTGAAATTGTACCCATTTTGCAGAGCTCAGAGAAAATGCCAGTAAATCTTTCTCCATAAACTTTCCCCTCATTTGCATACTCAGGGCATTTGATATTTCTCTGAAATCACAGGTCACTTTTTTACCTGATGGCCCTTTCTGGACTGTGAGCCCCCTGAGAACAAGAACTTTTCCTTATTGTCCTCTGAAAGGTTAGCAACTGAGGCACAGAGAGGGAAGGTGACCAGCCCCATGTCACACAGCTAGTTCTCTACAGAGCTGTGCTCTAAATCAGGTCTCTGCACTTCCTGCCACACTCACTGCCTCTCTTTCAGCCTCACCCCTCTTCTGACCCTGGATTTTGCCTCCTGACCCCGGGTTGTGATGTAACTCCAGCTGGAATTTGAGGGATGGTGGGATTTGCACAGAGGAGGGAAGGGTATTCAGGGCTGGGGAATAGCAGGAGCAGAGGTGTGGAGGCTGGAATGGGAAGAGTGTGTGTGGAGGCCGTAAGAGGTAGGAAGAGGTTGCAAGGGCCTGGGAACGGGGGAGATGGGGTAGGCGTAGGGCTGCATCCTAGACTCAGAGACGACATTAACTCTGCGACCTTGGGTAGCACCTCACAGTCCTGCTTCACAGGCCCCTGCCTCCCCCTAGTACTCTGCAGGTACCCCAGCTAGACACGCCCTCACCTGGTCTCTGTTCTTTTCAGTCCTGGTGAGCGGCATCTGGATACCTGGACGCGGCCCTGACTCCTCCCTGCCCCTCACACCCACATCCAGCCTGTGGCCCCTTCCTGTGGGTCCTTCCCCTTCTCCCCCTCCTCACCACCATGGCAGGAGTCAGGCTACCATCATTGCTCTTCAGGATGATGGCAGTGACCTCCTCCTGGTCTCGCTGCCTTCATGCCTGGAATGATGCCCTGCTCAGCTGGAGGGCT
Source organism: Bos grunniens (assembly GCF_055505025.1). NCBI lineage: Eukaryota > Metazoa > Chordata > Mammalia > Artiodactyla > Bovidae > Bos > Bos grunniens. The sequence goes on from NC_141167.1 coordinate 11,985,989, forward strand.
TCTTCCAAAACACAAGTCCCAGCATGCCACTCACCAACCCAAATCCTCCATTGGTTCTTCGCTGCCCGTGTGATAACGTTCCGAGTCACCGTCATGGCCTTTGAGGCCATCACCCCCAGCCCCTAATCCTCCCCAGTGCTAGAGTCTCATCTCCCCACACTCCCCTTCCCAAACTCCTCTTCCCTTTCCCAGGCCCGAGACTCCAGCCGTTCTATTTACCATCACTGTGCAATCATGTGCTGCTTTTCCTGTGGCTCCAGGACTTCTCCACACTGTTCTCTTTGCTTGGGATGCTCATCCGTTTTATCTTTGTGTCTGAAGAAATCCCTTTTATCCTTTAAAATTCAGCTGAGGGGCCTCCCTGGTGGCTCAGTGGTAAAGAATCTGCCTGCCATTACAGGAGACATGGGTTCGATCCTGATCTGGGAAGATCTCACATGCCATGTAGCAGCTAAGCCCGTGCGCCACAACTATTGAGCCTGTGCTGTAGAGCTGAGCCTACAGTCACTGAGCCCGCGTGCCCCAACTACTGAAGCCCGTGTCCCTAGAGCCCATGGTCCGCACCAAGTGAAGCCTCCGCAGTGAGAAGCCTGCTCCACCACTGGAGAGTAGCCCCCGCTCGCTGCAGCTAGAGAAAAACCGTGCGGCAGTGAAGACCCGGCACAGCCAAAAGTAAATAGAAAAATTATATATACATGCATATATATATAAATTCAGATGAAATGTCACCTCCTCTGTGAAGTCTCCCTGGATTTCCCAGGCTCGGTTATGTGCTGCTCATTTGGGTTCCCAGGTGCTCTGCGACAGCTGGGCCTGGATCTGTGACCCCAGTATGCAACATGGGCCTGGCAGGGAGGAGGTGTCTGTGAAAGAGTGCTTAGCAGTTTGGATGTGGGCCCTGGTCGTCAGGCTCAAGAGATTCCCAGTGGCCGTCAGTTTACCTGCCGAGAAATCTGGAAGAGTCCTTCCTATGCAGTGGCCGCCCACACTGTACTCTCCTGCTTCCCTGGTGCTCAGATTGACAGGGTTTTCTGCCTTTGATTGGCTCCCAAAATGAGAGGTAAATCGGTTAGGACATAATAAATGCTGAATGCTGGAGGGCCAAATGCAGGGCCCCAACCTAAGTAGCTGAGAGGGCTGCCCAGATGCTCTCTTGGGGCCTGCCTCTAGGGAAGGAAGCAGAATTCTGGCTTCGGGTGGATAAAAGGAAGAATACACCCCGCCCCCGCCCCCGTCTCCTGCTGTGGTCTGCTGGCCAGGAGGGCCTTATCTGTGCTCCCCCTGGCCTTGGCCTGCCATGGTGTGGCTGGCGGGGGGTATGGTCCTGGAGATGGTGGTGGTGGGGGAATCAGAGGGTGAGGTGAGATAAAGCTCAGATGCTTATCTTGGCTTGGAGGAAGAAGCCTATCTGGTCTGCAACCCTGTGGCTGGCAGAGAGTCTCTAGGCCGGGCCAGCTTCTGCTCTGATCATGGATTTCCTTCAGTGAGGGAGCTGGATCCAGGCAGCTGGTTCATATCCCCATGCACTGGGGTGGGCAGGTGGAAGGGAGAGAGAAGATAGGGGCATTTCCCCTAAAAATCCTGCCCGGAAGAGTAGCCAGGAGAAGTCAAATAACCTGGTTAAGACAAGAGAGGGGTGAAGGCAGGCCCATAACTTCCTAGATGAGAACCTGGAATCTGCATTTTTTCTGCTGCTCCCTGGGGTGCCTGGCCTGGATCCTGAGAGGAAGAGGGGTCATCAGGCTTTGCCAGTCTGTTCCCTTGGTCCTATGTCCTCTGTCCGTCTAGTCTGGAGCCGGGGCCACAGATGGGGGCTTTTGCCCATAGGTGAGCCTTTGGGCTGGGGGCCCCCAGGAAGAAGCAGAGGGATGGCGGCTTTCACCACCTCCTGTGGTTACAGCTGTTCTGATGAGTGGTGTAGACTGCTGGGGCAAGGCCTGGCCTATTAGCTCTGTCACCTCTCTGACCGCCCAGGCTTCTCCTGTGTTTGCTGGAATGTCCGGTTCATTCAGTTCACTCTCTCATTTATTCACCTCGCTCCCCTTCCCCTGCCTGCATATCCCTCCATCTCACTTTTCCCATTCACCCTCTCACTCACTGGTCCATCCACACATCCATCTACCCATCTGCTCACTCATCTGTCCACGCATCCGCGGCTCCACCGTCAATCCATCACATTGCCACCCATGCACTCACCTGTCGGCCCAGCCCTCATCAGTTCAGCAAATGTTTTCTGTGGGTGTAAACCTTCCACACACACAAGCTCTTCATGCAACCTCTGGCCGCCTCCCATCCCTCCCGTCCTACCTCCCTGAGGCCCTTATGAAAGGAGGCAGCTCCTCCCAAGTTCCAGGTATGACAGGAATGAGGACTATGGTGGGATTTCCTGTTGATCGCAAGGTTGTATCCAGATGTGGCTCCTGGGTCCTCATCTGAAGGCCTTGCCATGGAGCTGTGTCGCCCTCAACCTTTCCCTGGTACGCGTCTTCTGGCCTCACTCGCTCTTGATTTGTGTTCCTGCCTCATGGTCTTCCTCTCCACTACCATCCTGCCACCATCTGGGGGCATCTTACTGGCCACATGGATGGTGCCCCCCCATCCGGGTTCTTCATTTCCTTGACCAGTCACCTCATGGCTTTTCCACTTTAGCCGCCAGAGCTGTGGTCACACTATGGACCTCAGCATCACCTGGAACTACTCAACCTCTCAAACCTCACACTCCAACGCCCATGTCTTTGCCCACATCCCTCCCTTCATCTAGCTCTCACGCCTCCTGCACAGCTCCTACACTTTCAGCTCAGAGAGTTCAGGCCTCGGCTTCCTCATCTGTCAGCCTCCTCCTCGCCTTTCTTCCTTTCCTTCTCCCTGGGGGGGCCAGTGACGACTCACTGATGACTTCTGACTGGAGACCTGCGGTACCTTTGCAGCCCTATCCTCTCTCCTTTCTGGCTAGAAGAGCCTCATGGATCATGCTGTCACTGCCTGTCTCCCCCTCCCCAGCCCACCCTGTCCTGGCGTGGGGCCTGTGAAGACCCCTCATGGAAGACGAGACAAGGGCCTGGTCCTGGCTCCAGTTTCTCCTGGGCTCTCAACTGTCCCTGAAGCTGTATTCTTGTCCTGTGTCCCCAAACTCTCCTTTCAATGCTTTTTGAGGCACTTGAAGGCCCTTTTCAAGAGTTCCCTCCCACCAATTCTCGATTGGCCAGTAAGAGAGCCTCACCTTGATTTTCTGACCCCCAAACATGCCTGTCCTGGCCTTTTTCCAAAACGAGGCATCTCTCCCATGGTCCAAAACCAACTTCTCCTTCCACCCTTCTTCCAAGTTCCTCCCACTTCTGTAGTGATCTTCACCACCATTTCTGCCTCTGCTTTTGTGCTAATAATAACACCGTAACTTCCTCTGCCGAGTGCTTCCTGGGTGCTGTGCTCTGCTTTAAACGCTCTGCATTCTTTTATGTATCTAATCTTTATGGCTGTTCTGGGAGGCAGGGTCTTTGATCACCATTGCCCCATACCAAAGGTGGGAAAACTGAGAGAGCAGGCCAGAGGCAGAGCTAAGGTCTTGTTCTGAGCCCTGGAAACTTGACTCCAGATTCTGTGCGCATGCCCACTGTGCCTCTGCTATGCTGTTCCAGGGCTTTTCTTGCTGCATGGCTCTGCCAGAAGCACTGCACTGGGTCCAGTTTCTCCCATTCCTTCAACATAATTTCTTTTTGGTACAACCCTGTCTTTCTCCTCCCCCGTGTTAGTTGCTCAGTCGTGTCCAATTCTTTGGGACCCTGTGGACTGTAGCCCACCAGGCTGCTCTGTCCATGGGATTCTCCAGGCAACAATACTGGAGTGGGTTGCCATGCCCTTCTCCACTTTCTCCTCCCACTCACACTCAAATGATGGTAAAGAGTTGTCCACATTTGCTATTTCCACTTCCATACCGCCCAGTCGAACCTGGCTTCCACTCCATCGCCCCATAGAAATGTCTCTCTGCAGATCACCCACAGCCTTCTGATCATCAGGTTCTTCCCGTTTCTCTCCTGACTCAGCTCTGCTGCTGTATTTGCCCACATCAGCCTCCTATTCCTTTTGATTTAGTGGATTTTTAAAAGTAAGCTTTTAATTGAAGAATAACTGTATAGGGTGCTTGAGTACAGTGAAAAGACCATGTTAAGACTCTGGGAGAAGGTGGCTGTCTGTGAGCCAAGGGGAGGGGCCTGAGAAGAAACCAGTCCTACAGATACATTGATCTTATACTGCCAGCTTCCAGAACTATGGGATAGTAGATTTCTATTGTTTAAGCCAGCTGATTGGTGGTATTTTGATGCATACACGTGAGTGTGATATATACATATACATGCATATATATATGTGTAATTTTTTTCTGAATCATTTGCGAGTAAATTGCATGTCATTCATTACTCATAAGTGTGTCCACTGTGTATTTCCTAAAAGCAAGGACATTCTCTTGCCTGATCATAGAATGATGATGAACATCAGGAAATTAACATCATTACAATAATATTATCTAATCTATAGCTCTTATTCAGATTTCACCAATTGTGCCTAGATATATACTTTCAAATGTATTATATATGTATATATATAATATATACTGCTGCTGCTGCTGCTAAGTCACTTCAGTCGTGTCCGACTCTGTGCGACCCCATAGACGGCAGCCCACCAGGCTCCGCCGTCCCTGGGATTCTCCAGGCAAGAACACTGGAGTGGGTTGCCATTTCCTTCTCCGATGCATGAAAGTGAAAAGTGAAAGGGAAGTTGCTCAGTCGTGTCCAACCCTCAGCGACCCCATGGACTGCAGCCTTCCAGGCTCCTCCGTCCATGGGATTTTCCAGGCAAGAGCACTGGAGTGGGGTGCCACTGCCTTCTCCAATAATATATACTAAAATGTATTATAGAATTTGACATGTAAGAATGCTTGAAAATTATATACTAATAAAATAATCATCTGCCAATCAGTCACACAACTAAGATCTAGAACAGGGGTCAACAAGTTATGGCTGGCAGGCTAAATTCAGCCCACCGCCTGTTTTGATAGTTCAGTTCAGTTCAGTCGCTCAGTCATGTCTGACTCTTTGCGACCCCATGAATTGCAGCACGCCAGGCCTCCCTGTCCATCACCAACTCCCAGAGTCCACCCAAACCCATGTCCATTGAGTCAGTGATGCCATCCAACCATCTCATCCTCTGTCGTCCCCTTCTCCTCCTGCCCTCAATCTTTCCCAGCATCAGGGTCTTTTCAAATGAGTCAGCTCTTCCCATCAGGTGGCCAAAGTATTGGAGTTTCAGCTTCAAAATCAGTCCTACCAATGAACACCCAGGACTGATCACCTTTAGAATGGACTGGTTGGATCTCCTTGCAGTCCAAGGGACTCTCAAGAGTCTTCTCCAACACCACAGTTCAAAGGCATCAATTCTTCGGCGCTCAGCTTTCTTTATAGTCCAACTGTCACATCCATACATGACCACTGGAAAAGTCATAGCCTTGACTAGACAGAACTTTGTTAGCAAAGTAATGTCTCTGCTTTTTAATATGCTGTCTAGGTTGGTCATAACTTTCCTTCCAAGGAGTAAACGTCTTTTAATTTCATGGCTGCAATCACCATCTGCAGTGATTTTGGAGCCCTGTTTCCACTGTTTAATAAGGATTTGTTGGCTCACAGTCACATCCACTTATTTACATATTGTCTGTGGCCACCTCTGAGGTACAACAGCAGAGCTGAGTAGTTGTGACAGAGACCTATGTCCTGCAAAGCTGAAAAGTTCACCATCTGGCTTTTTACCAAAAAGTCTGCCAAACTCTGGTCTAGAACAGAAGTGTCCAGTAGAACTTTGTGTGATGATGGAAATGTTCTGTAGGTCTGTGCTGTCCAGTAGAGTAGCCACTGGCCACACTGGCTATTTAGCACTTGAAATTTGGCTGATATGACTTGCAGAACTGAATTTTGAATTAAATTGAATTTTAATTCATTTAAAAACAAATCAAAATAGCCACATGCAGTTAATGATTTCTATATTAGAAAGCACGGATCTAGGACATTATCCATGTATTTTCATCCACATGAAAATCTCTTCCTATTCTATTTAAAGATATAGTTATTCCTGGGACTGTCCTGGTGCTCCATTGGTTAAGACCCCATGCTTTCATTGCAGAGGGCATGGGTTCCATCCTTGCTCAGGAAGCTAAGATCCCACATTCCATGCGGGGTGGCTAAGAATCAAAACAAAACAAAACAAAACAAAAAACCTGTGGAAGAGCATACTGCTGCTGCTGCTGCTAAGTCGCTTCAGTTGTGTCCAACCCTGTGCGACCCCATAGACGGCAGCCAGTAAAGTATTAAAAAATAAAAATACAGTATTACATCTGTATGTTTCAATAAACAATATATTGTTTCATTTGATTGCTTTTGAACTTTGTAACAACGCTATCATCTCTGTAACTTGATTTTCTTCTCTCAACATTATATTTCTGCCATATTGCTATGGATGATTGAAGCTTTTTCATGTTTATCTCTGAACAGTTTATTATGTAGCTATACCAAAATTAGTTGTATCTATTTCTTATTAGATGTGGAGGTAGTTTCCTTTTTTTTTTTCCTGCTAGGGATACTCTTATATATCTTTCTTGAGGTGTAAGTTCATGAGTTTCTTTAGATGAGTTGCTGCTGAGTAGGATATATAAATATTCAAACTTACAATCTTGTTTTCCAATATGATTGTGCTAATTTACATTCCCACCAGCCAAGGGTAAAAATTTCTCTTGATCTAGATCCTTACCAACCCTTGGTGGTGTCAGACTTTTTCTTTTTCTTTTTTGCCAGCATGATGTAAAATTTTAGCTCATGTTGTCTTAATTGGCATTTTACTGATTATTAATAAGATTGATCTGCTTTTCATATGTTGATCAGCCTTTCATGTTACACTTCTGAGCAATGCCTGATCATGTCTCTTGCTCACGTTTTTAACTGGGCTGACAGTTGTGTATGCTGCAAATAATTTCCCCCAGTTGATGGCTTGTCTTTTCATTTTCTTTGTGATGTCTTGATGGATGAAAGTTCTTAATTTTAATGTAATTTAATTTATGAATATTTACCATTATTGTTGGTGCTTTTTACCTTATTGAAGGAAACCTGTCTTGTTTGGAGACCATAAAGATATTCTCTTGTATTTTCTTTCAGTTGAAAAGTTTTGCCATTCAGATTTAAGGCTTTAATTCTCTTGGGATTCATCATTTATGGTTAGAGAATAGAATGCAATTTCATTTTTTTTTTCTGTGTATCCACACAGAAAAATTACTCACATATTGAATTCAGTTACTCACATATTGAGTAGCTCTTCTTTCCCCAGTGACTGGCAGTGGTACTTCTGTCTATGAGTGAGTGAAAGTCGCTCAGTCGTGTCAGGTTCTTTGCGACGCTGTGGACTATATAGTCCATGGAATTCTCTAGGCCAGAATACTGGAGCCAGCAGCCTTTCCCTTCTCCAGGGGTCTTCCTGATCCAGAAATCGAACCGGAGTCTCCTGCATTGCAGGTGGATTCTTTACCAACTGATCTGTCAGGGAAGCCCACTTCTACCTAAGTCATGTATCAAATTTCCATGTGTTTTTGGTTTGAGGCTTTCTATTCTCCTGGTCTCGTTCCATTGATCTTTTTGACTAGCCCGTCATGGAAAAAGCAAGAGAGTTCCAGAAAAACATCTATTTCTGCTTTATTGACTATGCCAAAGCCTTTGACTGTGTGGATGACAATAAACTGTGAAAAATTCTGAAAGAGATGGGAATACCAGACCACCTGACCTGCCTCTTGAGAAACCTATATGCACGTCAGAAAACAACAGTTAGAACTAGACATGGAACAACAGACTAATTCCAAATAGGAAAAGGAGTACATCAAGGCTGTATATTGTCATCCTGCTTATTTAACTTCTATGCAGAGTACATCATGAGAAACACTGGGCTGGAAGAAGCAGAAGCTGGAATCAAGATTGCCGGGAGAAATATCAATCACCTCAGATATGCAGATGACACCACCCTTATGGCAGAAAGTGAAGAGGAACTAAAAAGCCTCTTGATGAAGGTGAAAGAGGAGAGTGAAAAAGTTGGCTTAAAGCTCAACATTCAGAAAACTAAGATCATGGCATCTGGTCCTATCACTTTATGGGAAATAGATGGGGAAACTGGAAACAGTGTCAGACTTTATTTTTCTGGGCTCCAAAATCACTGCAGATGGTGATTGCAGCCATGAAATTAAAAGACGCTTACTCCTTGGAAGGAAAGTTATGACCAACCTAGATAGCATATTCAAAAGCAGAGACATTACTTTGCCAACAAAGGTCCATCTAGTCAAGGCTATGGTTTTTCCAGTGGTCATGTATGGATGTGAGAGTTGGACTGTGAAGAAAGCTGAGCGCCGAAGAATTGATGCTTTTGAACTGTGGTGTTGGAGAAGACTCTTGAGAGTCCCTTGGACTGTAAAGAGATCCAACCAGTCCATTCTAAAGGTGATCAGTCCTGGGTGTTCTTTGGAAGGAATGATGCTAAAGCTGAAACTCCAGTACTTTGGCCACCTCATGCGAGGAGTTGACTCATTGGAAAAGACTCTGATGCTGGGAGGGATTGAGGGCAGGAGGAGAAGGGGATGACAGAGGATGAGATGGCTGGTTGGCATGACCGACTTGATGGACATGAGTTTGAGTGAACTCCGGGAGTTGGTGATGGACAGGGAGGCCTGGCATGCTGCGATTCATGGGGTCACAAAGAGTTGGACACAACTGAGTGAGTCAACTGAACTGATGTCAGTACCATATGTCAATGCTGGGCTTCCTTCACAGCTCAGTCAGTAAATCATCTGCCTGCAATGCAGGAGACCTGGATTTGATTCCTGGTTTGGGAAGATCCCCTGGAGAAGGAAATGGCAACCCACTCCAGTATTCCTGCCTGGAGAATCCCATGGACAGAGGAGCCTGGTGGGCTATTGTCGGGAGCCGGCATATTGCATATTGAGTGCATATTGCATATTGAGTGCAGCACTTTCCACAGCATCATCTTTCAGGATCTGGAATAGCTCAACTAGAATTCTATCACTACCGGGAGCCAGCGTGAGGAGCTCCACCCATGACAAAGGTCATGAGGAACGAGGCTTGGCATACGCAAAGGCGGGATCAAGCCTCAGGAGTCCCCCTGGAAATTCTCGAGCATCTACCCCCAAAACCAGAGTCTGCCTACTTTCTGCTTTGTGCTTTCACCTACACCTCTGACTTTACGGGGGGCTGTCCCCCACTACCTCTCTCTGAAAAAAGAGTTAGCTTACAGCTCCAGTTAATAATTCCTGGGTGTGACAGTGTTTCAACCTACAAACTCCTTTGGAAGTCCTCTAGCCTACCTGAATAGGTTTTTCTGGCCACATGTGATTGCTCAGAGCCTCCCAACTGTGAGAGGCGTGAGATGTTCTAAACTGTCTAAATACAGATTCCTTTGAGCAGTTAAAAGATTGATTAGAAATTGTATTGGTGAAGGGTTTTTCACTTGTTGGGCCAATGTTTGCTGCTAAGTCTCCATACTCCTTACCTACTGTGTCCTTGGCAGTGTATTGATTGATATAATGGGTATATAGAAATGTAAGTAGTAGCCTCAATGTTTGTAACCTTGGACCCTTGAGTTAATTCTTTTCTTGATTGAGCCCACCTCACCTTTGCCCTATAGGAATGCAGCTTTGTCCAATGCTTTTTTGGAGGCTGGTGCCTGACTTTGGAATAATCACCTTTAGAGAAAAATAAGTTCCTTAAAATGTTAACAGGCCTCCGGGCCAGAAGATGATGCAAATCACCTAAGCTTTTGCATATGATAAGTTTGCAGGAAGAAAGCCTGGCTTGCTGCATGACTCTACCCCTTCCCCCATTATCCTCTATGCATAACTTAAGGTATAAAAACTACTTTGGAAAATAAAGTGCGGGCCTTGTTCACCGAAACTTGGTCTCCCCATGTCTCTTTCTCTCTCACTCTGGCTGAGTCTCCATCTGGAGCGTGGAACCCACCATGCTTACTAATTATGCCTGGGCTTCTAAGATCCGACCGGGAGTCTCCTCTCCTTCGGGAGAACGGAAGGATGCCTGCGGCCTACGTAAGTGGTGCAAACTTCTTGTCTTGAAGTTTTATTGGCCTCCCGCGTAAACCAAGCTTCTCAGCCTCTTTTCTCCACTGAATTTCCTCACTGAGCTATCCTCATTCTATTACTCTTTATATCTTTGATAAAATATTTAAATAAATAGGTCGCCGACGCCGTCCCCGCTTCGAATACCCTGGATCAGCTGGGGCTGGTCCCCGGCAGGCTATAGTCCATGGGGTTGCAAGAGTTGGATACAACTTAGTGACTAAAACCACCATGTCAATGCCATCCCATCCTAATTACTTTACCTTTGTTAAGTCTTCATTTTTGGTAGAGCAAGTACCCTCAACTTATTTTTCTCTGTCAGCAGTGTCTATTCTTGGGCTATTGCACTTCTAAGTTATTTTAAAATTAGCTTGTCTAGATCTGCAAAAATTCTGCTGTAATTTTGATTGGAATTGCATTGATTTTACAGATTGATTTAAAAGGAATTGTTATCTTTAAGTATTGAGCTTCCCTATCCATAACAAGTTTAAAAAATTTTATTTACTGTTTTCAAGTTCTACAGTTCTTTCCATCTAGGTCTTACACATCTTTTGTTAGATTTATTCCTGTTTCTGTATGCTTTTGTTGCAATTGTAAATGATCAGATCAGATCAGTCGCCCAGTCGTGTCCAAATGGTATGTATTTTTAAATGATGTCTTCTAAATGCAGTTGATTTCCCCCCTTCCCCACAGTAGGAAAAGATATCTTTCTTTTTACCTCTTAAATATTGTTTAAAAATTTGGCAACTTTGTTAAATCTCTTTTTGTAACATTTTATTGTAGATTTTTTATTTTCTATGTAAACAAACAAGGCTTTAATAACCTAAATCTAGCATAACATAAAAATGTTTAGCATTAACATAAAAATGGGAAATAGATGGGGAAACAGTGGAAACAATGTCAGACTTTATTTTTTGGGGCTCCAAAATCACTGCAGATGGTGACTGCAGCCATGAAATTAAAAAACGCTTACTCCTTGGAAGGAAAGTTATGACCAACCTAGATAGCATATTCAAAAGCAGAGACATTATTTTGCCAACAAAGGTCCGTCTAGTCAAGGCTATGATTTTTCCTGTGGTCATGTATGGAAGTGAGAGTTGGAATGTGAATGCTGAGCGCCGAAGAATTGATGCTTTTGAACTGTGGTGTTGGAGAAGACTGTTGAGAGTCCCTTGGACTGCAAGGAGATCCAACCAGTCCATTCTGAAGGAGATCAGCCCTGGGATTTCTTTGGAAGGAATGATGCTAAAGCTGAAACTCCAGTACTTTGGCCACCTCATGCGAAGAGTTGACTCATTGGAAAAGACTCTGATGCTGGGAGGGATTGGGGGCAGGAGGAGAAGGGGACTACAGAGGATGAGATGGCTAGATGGCATCACTGTCTCGATGGACGTGAGTCTGAGTGAATTCCGGGAGTTGGTGATGGACAAGGAGGCCTGGCGTGCTGCGATTCATGGGGTCGCAAAGAGTCGGACATGACTGAGCGACTGAACTGAACTGAAAACTGTTAACATATTATGGCCAACTTGGTTTTATCCTAGAATTGAAAGGAGGTTTAACATTATAAATCTATAAATGTTATTCATCACATTAACAAATTAATTAAAAAATTACATTATGTTTTCAATAGACGGTGTAGGAAGCATTGGATATGATTTAACAGTTATTCATGATTGTTTTTAAACTCTTAAACTAGGGCTATAAGGAAGATTTCTCTTTTTTCTTCCAGTTTTATTAAAAAATTATTGACGTACATCGCTGTATAAGTTTAAGGCATACAATATGCCAGTTTAATTTCTATATATTATGAAATGATTACCACAATATGTTCAGGTAATATTTATCTTCTCATATAATACAAAGAAAAGAAAGGAAACAAGGAGAAAATTTATCTTCTTGTCATGAGAACTTAGCATTTACTCTCTTAACTTTCTTATATATTTACTATACATACAGTAATTAGACAGATCTCTGTATTTAGAGAGATTTATAATATTAAGCCTCCTTGCAATTCTAGGATAAACCCAAATGGGCCCTAGATATTAACATTCTTATGCACTGCTACATAAGTTACAGCCTTGTTTGCGATTTTTTGTGTCAGTGCTCTTGAGTGAATCCCTTCCTCATGCTCTCATTTTTGGGTTTTGGACTCAAGGTTCTACTGTCCCTTTGGAATGAGCTTGAAAGTGCTCTGTCTTCTGTAAATATGTATACATTGGAATGGTCTGTTCCTTGACAGTTTTTCCTGATGTCCACATTCTCTCTGTAATCTGTACAGAAAGATTAGTCTGTAACATTTTTCAGCACAAAATTTTGGTGACTTCTCTCTTTTATCTGCTGTTGTTTTTCAGTCACTAAGTCTTGTCTGACTCTTTGTGACCCCACGGACTATAGCAGCCAGATTCCTCTGTCCTTCACTGTCTCCTGGAGTTTGCTCAAATTCATGTCCATTGAGTCAGCAGTTTGTCTTTTTGTTAGTCTTTTCAGGAAACCAATTTTCAGTTGTTGATTTTTTTTTTTTTTTGGCTTTGCTTTGCATTAATTTGATTTTCCTTGCTTTGAATCAGTTAATTTCTCTTCTTAAAGTGAAGTGAAGTGAAGCCACTCAGTCGTGTCCGACTCTTTGCGACCCCATGGATTGTAGCCTACAAGGCTCCTCTGTCCATGGAATTCTCCAGGCAGGAATACTGGAGTGGGTTGCCATTTCCTTCTCCAGGGGATCTTCCCAAGCCAGGGATCGAACTGGGGTCTCCCGCATTGCAGGCAGATGCTTTACTGTCTGAGCCACCAGGTTAATTCCTATTTCTCTTCTTAGCTTTATTATAACTGTTTTGGGGGGTTTTGGTTTCTTTGAGTTTATTCTATGGTTCTATTTATAACTTCTTAATTTGGTTGTTAATTGTCTGGCTTTTCATCTTTTCTAACAGAAACTTTCAAGGTTCTCTATTAGAACTAGAACTCTATTAGAACTATTTACTAGAATTATTACTTTGGTTCTGTCCCACAATTTTGATAGGCACTATTTTCACTATTGCTCTGTTCTAAAGTGCTTAAAATTTTCCATTATGATTTCTTCTTTGACTTATAAATTGCTTGGAAGGAAACTTTAAAATTTCCAAGTGTATGCGGGTTACATTTTTTTCTGTTTTATACTGAGTTTTAATTTAAAGGCATTGCCTTTAAATGATTTGTGTGGTGGTGATCTTTTGGAACTGAGACTTGCTTTATAATCTAGTACGTGACCAGTTAAAATCCTTTAAAAACATTCATTTGTTTGGCTGTGCCGGGTCCTTGTTGTGGCAAGCAGAATCTCTGGTTGCAGCATCTTTAATTGCGGTATTTGAGCTCTTAGTTGCTGCCTGTGGGATCTGTTCCCTGATAGAACCCTGGCCCTCTGCTTTGGGAATGTAATCTTAGCCACTGGACCACCAGGGAAGTCCCTAAAATAATTTTTAAAAATGTGTGCTTGAGAAGCGTGCTGTGCTTAGTTGCTCAATCGTGTCCGATTCTTTGCAACTCTAGGAACTGTAGCCAGGCTCCTCTGTCCTTGGGGATTCTCCAGGCTAGAATACTGGAGTGGGTTGCCAGGCCCTTCTCCGGGGGATCTTCCCATTCCAGGAATCAAACCCAGGTCTCCCACACTGCAGGTGGATTATTTACCGTATGAGCCTCCAGGGAAGCTCTTGAGAAGTGTAGTTGGATGCATTAAACCCAACTTGTTATATTGTTCACAACCTCTTTGAATTACCAATAATATGTGTTTGACTTCCCAATCATGGAGAGATGAGTATTAAAATCTACCTCCATGATAGTGGGTTTTTCTGTTTTCCCCTGGAGTTCTATCAATTTTTGCTTTCTATTTTTTGAGGCTATTTTTATTAGGTTTAAAATTGCTGTGTCTTCCAGGAAAAGTGAATTTTTAATCTTTATGTACTGACCTTTTCTATCCCTAACAATGTTTTTCATCTTAAGTTTGTTTTTTTCTCCTGATTTTAGTGCAGCTATCCTGGCTTTCTTTTGCTTCAAGTTTGTATGGTCTTTCCACCCATCTCCTTATGTTTTAGCTGTGTCACTTTAAACAACAAAGAGTCAGATTAAAGTCCAATCTAACACTTTGTCTTTTACATGGTACATTTAATCCTTTAAAGTTTATCATGATTATTGATATCTTTTGACTTTTGTTGTCTTATTATTTCCCCTATGCTTTCTCCCCGTCCTTTCTTGCTTCTCCCCACTTTAGATTTACTGAGTTTGCTTATTTTATTTTTCTATCTTTTGCTACCTTCTTTATTGATTTGGGGTTTATACATTCTACAGTGTTTCTAGTGGTTGCTTTTTTTTTTAAAGCATGTGGGATCTTAGTTCCCCAAACAGGGCCTCAAGCTACACCCGCTGCATTGGAAGCACAGAGTTTTAACCACTAGATCGCGAGGGAAGGCCCTGGTGGTTGCTTTTTAAATTCTATTTCACGTACTTAATGAAGTCTAGGATTGTTAGTATTTCTAAACCCTTTTCCAAACCTTGCAAACAGCTTTGAACCCTTCAACTTTGACCTCCTACAGGTTTACACATATTTCTGTGCAGTATTTTGGTTCTTTTCTTTATGTTCCCATGTGTTCTTATTATTTTATACAATATTTGTGTAGACTTATCCCTTACATGTTTATCAATTTCTTTGTCCACCATTCTTTCTTGTACACCAGACCTTCCTTCTGGGATAATTTCTCTTTTTCTTATATCACATCCTCCAGAGGTCCCTTTAGTGAAAACTTGTAGATGGCCAACTCTCTGCTTATCTGCAAACACACACACACACACACACACAAACTCCATTTCATCCTCAGCCTTGAAAGATAATTTTTCTAAATTCACAATTCTGGTTATTTTCTTTCAGTGCTTTGAAGATATTTCCTGTCTTCTGGTTTTCACAGTTGCTGTTGAAGTGTGCTGTCTAATTATCCTTCCTTTGTAGGTGGTATTAATATGTCTTTCTACACAGGTGCTTTTAAGATCTTTGTCTTTGGTTTTAATGCAGTTTCAACACACTGTGACTAGATGTGGATTTCTTTTTACTGAGCTTGTTAGACATGTGTTGTGCTCTCCGTATCTGTGGACTCATGCCTTTCATCAGTTCTGGAAAATTCTCAGCCATTGTCTCTTCAAATATTGCTTCACTTCCCCTTTTCTCTCTGAGACTTTCATTCAATCCATCGTAACGTTTCAGTTTCTTTCAGATTTTCCACTGGCATGTCTTTGTGCTGAAATCTGTATAATTTCTTCAGATCTACCTTCTAGCTCACTCAGTCACGTCTAATATACTGTTTAACTCGTTCGTTGCCTTTTCAGTTTTGACAGTTGTCATTTTCATTTCTGAAAGTTCCATTCTTGTTCTTTTCCAGGTCTCACTAGTCATTTAAAAATTGTCTCTTCTTAATTACTCTTCTGATGTCATCTTTATTTCCTTAAAAATGTTAATCTGTTATTTCATATACTATAACGATTATAGTTTCTTAGGGATCCAAACCTATTGTTTGTTTTTTTCCTGTTCTCTCTCACCTCCTTGAGTATCTGATTTTATTTTTCAATTGTGGGCTTATATGTATATTCTTTGGGAATCCTGAATGCCTAAGTTGAGGATGCTGTCCTCCAGAGAGGGTTTTTACTTTTGTCTGAGGTCAAGGGACCCCACTGATCTGGGATTACTTTACCCTCTGCTGAAGTTCCTGGGTTAATGTTAAGGTGATGGCCCCCATGTTGACTCCATTCTAGTCTTGGTCTCCTGACAGTAGAATTTGCTCTTACTTCCTTGTTTTCTTACAGCTCCTTTTGCATCCACATGGGAAAAACTCAGCAGTTTAGCAGTGCTTAATTTTTTTTTAAGTTTACTGAAGTATAGTTGATTTACGATGTCATGTTAATTTCAGTGTACAGCACAGTGAAGCAGTTACACAGCCTAGCAATGCTTTTAAAAGGCGCTTTCTTTCAAGGAGCAGTTTATTGGTAGTGTGAGTGTCCAGTATCCATAGTGTTGCTGAAAGAGGTTTTCCCTACTCTCTGTGTGGCCTGTCTGTTCTTCCTGTTTCCAGGTTACTAAACCGTCCTCCATATTGACGCTAGAGAGTAGTTCCCAGAGCACAAATGTGATGAAGTCACCTCCCTGGTTAAAACCTTCCAGCGATCCCCACTGCCCCCAGGATAAAGACTAAGCTCCTCAAGTCTTTCCATTCTCACCTTCATGGCTTCTAGCCTTAAAATGTATGGTCTAGTAACTTCTTTGTGATTCTATCCTCTCCCCGAGTCCCTTTCCGTGTTATTTGCCTATATCCTTTCCTAAGAGCCCAAGCTCTTTGTACTGCTTGAAATTCCCTTTCAGTTGTCTCCCCTCCACTATTTTTCCCACCTGGATACATCTTACTCATCCTATAAGACTCACCTCATGTGCTTCCTTCTCCCAGAAGCCTTCCCTGACCCTCTTCCGTGTTGGAGGACTCTTCTGTCCTCCAGGGAAGACCCTGCTGTCTTCCCAAAGCTCCTGGGCTTGCCTCACTCTTAGCACTCATAAAATCATGTTGAAAGTCACCATTTACAAATTTCCTTCTCCACTGGACTGGGGGTTGCTTCTTGAGGTCAGGCATGGCTTCTCACTGTTTGGGTATTTGCACTGCTTGGCACAGGTCCTGGCTTGGAGAAATTGCTCCATAAACATTTGTTGCATTAAACAGAGGTCCCTTTTCCCATCCTGAAATTTCTCGTGCCTGAAATTACTTAAAAATTTTTGTTTATTTATTTGTCTGTTCTGGGTCTTAGTTGTGGCACTTGGGATCTTTAGTTGTGGCATGTGGGATCTAGTTCCCTGATCAGGGATTGAAGCCGGGTCCCCTGCATTGGGAGCATCGAGTCTTAGCCACCGGACCACCAGGGATGTCCCTGAAATTACTTGTTGATAATGAGCATTTTTATATGTGAAGACATCATTTAATGTTGTTGATGTGGGACTCCCCGCCAGGGCTTGGAATAAGAAAGTTCTTGAACCAGATGAGGTCTTTTGAAAATGCAGGGGCTGCTGGGTCTTTGGCCTCCTTGTTGGGCACATGCCATTGTGTGGGGTCCAGTACTGAGGGGCTCGGTTTCTGTCTGGTCCTGTGCTAGGGGTGACAATAATAAAACTTAGGCATAGGTTTGTTAGAAATACTAAATGAGATCCTATATGCAAAGCACTCATCTCAGCGCTTGACACACACGTGTGCGTGCGTGCTAAGTCGCTTCAGTTGTGTCTGACTCTTTGCGACACTATGGACTGTAGCCCACCAGGCTGCTCCCTCCATGGGTTTCTTCAGGCAAGAATACTGGAGTGGGTTGCCATGCCCTTCTCCAGGGCTTCTTCTGGACCCAGGATTGAACTCTTGTCTCTTTCATATCCTGCATTGGCAGGTGGGTTCTTTACTACCAGCGCCACCTGGGAAGCCCATTTGACACAGAGTAGATACTAAAAAAAATGTTCTTTTTTCTATTAATGATTGAATTCTTTGAGGTCAGGAGCCCTGTATTATTTATTTCATTGGTTCTCGCTCCACCTAGTGCAAAACCCGGCACAAAAAGAACACAATAGATATCTGATAAATGAATGTGTTCCCGAAGCCTCAGCTTTCAGAACGGAACTACCTTCTTGGGTCATCTCTGGTTTCCATAGCCTGTGGCTCTGCCCCACCCCCACCCCAGAGTACTCTGGGACCTTTCAGAAAATCAATACAGCTTTCAGTTCTCAAAAGACAAAACTTGTGTTCTCCCTTTCTTGCCGTGTAGGAATTTGCATGTGGCTTGTCCATGGTTGCAGATCCTGAATTGCAATTCTTTGCTGATCTTGAATAAACCCACCTTTGTTGAAGAAATACCTGGCTGTTTGAAAAAAAAAAAAAAGAAAAACAAAACACAGCAATAACTGAGACACGAGGGGGAATAGTCTAGCTTTTTCGGAGCTCTGAGTTGAAGTGTTAATTGCTCAGTCATGTTTGACTCTTGGTGACCCCATGGACTGTAGCCCACCAGGCCCCTCTGTCCATGGAATTCTCCAGGCTAGAATACTGGAGCGAGTGGCCATTCCCTTCTCCAGGGGATCTTCCCAACCCAGGGATCAAACCTGGGTCTCCTGCATTGCAGGTAGATTCTTTGCTGTCTGAGCCACCAGGGAAGTGCTGGCCTACAGGCAATTGACATGCTGGGGACCGTGTTTGTTGTTTCCAAAATTGCATCATGCCCTCTCTGTTCACACTGAGGGTCCTCCATCTGCTCTTGCCATCGAATCATTTAGAAGATTGCTTTTTTATTATGTCACACCATGCATGTCCCAGACATGAAGCCTTATATGAGAAACCTCTTTCAGAACTAGTTCCTGGAAATAGTTGTCCTTGTGGAGGAACTGGTCTGTTTCCTCCTTTCTGATAATAAGTGTGTCAAAACTTCATGTTTTGTGTTTTGCCCTGGCTTCCAGGAAGCTCAAAGTCAAATTTCAGGATCAATCACAGCACCGATGACAACCCTCAAGATGGCTTCCCCTCCCCCCCCCCCCGAGCAATATGAATCTGCCGAATGAATTAATCTTTCCTGTCATACAGCCATCTCATGTCCTTTTGAGAAAAAGGTGAAGCACACGTGAGTTTCAAAACTATGACAGCAGCAGTGGCAGCAACATGAGGATGTGGGGGAACAGGAGAAGAAGTGACCATCAATCCAGCCATGTTGGGTGCTGGTGAGGAGTGGGCCTTCTGGGGCCAGACTGCCTCCATATGAACCTTAGCTCTCCTTATCACTTGCTCAGGACTCTGATGCAAATTACAATTTTTTTTTTCTGAATTTCCTCGGGTGTGACTAGGGATCTTCATTGTATCTACTTTAAAAGGTCACCATGAGGATTAATGAACCCAGCTCCTACAAACTCCATTGCATGGGGTCTGCCCCAGAGTAAATGTTCAGTATATGTGAGTTTGAAGATTGCACAGAGTTTTGAAGATGACACTGAGCCTGGGTGGCTGGAAAACAAGACCAGAGCCTCACTGAGAGAAGGGTTTGGTTTAAAGGGACTCAGGATGTTGACAGTCACCTGGCGCTTTGTCCCTCAAGGTCTCACCAAGCCTGGGAAGGTTTCAGTGAGGTCGCTTTAATAGTCACGACCTGTCCTTGGCCGGCTTCTAGTCCCATCTGTTCACCAGGATTTCCAGAAGCCTGCAGTTCTTGTCCAGTTATTTCTGGAAGCCTCCAGGGGGGTTTGCTTGGTGTTCGTGAAAGAACCGACCGACTTGAGTTACCCTGTGGCCTCCTTCATGTCCTCTAGCTCCTGCCTCCTGGATGTCCACCATCTGTGAGGTCACCCAAGGCTGCCTCACCACGTGCCAGCTGCCAGGGCCCTCCGAGGGGCACCTATACCTGCTGAGACATGGGTGCTCCCTTTGGACACTCCCCAAAGCCTGAGTAGTGCCAGCATTCCTGCAGACTTCAAGGCATCAAAGTTATATTGAGCTCCTTGAAGAAGAAACAAGTCCAGCCCTCACCTTGGGTCCGGGTCACACTTTGGGTGATGAAGTCAGCCTGCTCTGTCCCCACAAATCACAGAAATCCTGGGGACAATTGCTTCATTCATAACCCTTACACCTGCTCTCAGCTCCAGTGTGAGTCCTGGGGACAGACCTGGGGACTGGCAGGCTCAGTGTGATGCCCCTGAGGTTCCTTCTCCCCTGCAGCCAAGAGGGAGGGACTGAAGGGAAGGAAGCGGATGAAATCTATGGGAGACAGAGGGGAGAGGAGGGGGGATCCATGACCCTTGGGTGGGACCCAAGGAAAGGTCTCTGAAGCAGACGGAGCAGGTGCAGCTGTGGTGCGGGAAACGAGGGAGCGCTGCCCAAAGAGGGCAAGGGGGGAGAGAATTTGGAGGGACAGAAGGTGGGCACGTCGTCTCACTTGATGGATAAAGCCTTTGTCTGGGGCTGTGCAAGTGTCTGGGGGACCCCAACTCTTCAGCTAATGAACCAGGGGACCCATGACTAGTTGCAGCCCTCTCTGGGCCTCAGTATTACATCATAAAATAAATGCATAGAATTCTGAGGACAAGCATAGGAGGATCAAGACAAGGGCTATTTCCAGGCATGGAGGAGAAGAAGAGGACTCCCAGGTCAGGGGGCTGACCTCGGGTGGGGAAGGATGGGAGAGAAAGAGGAGGAGAGAAGTCAGGACTTCCTGCTCGGCGGGGTGGAGGGAGTGCTCTGCACTGGGAGTGAGCTGCACACTCTGGCTGGGTCTCTCTCTCCAGGCTCTCCTATGGATGGAGGCTCCACCCAGAGTCATGCCCTTCATCTCTTCCTGGGTCTGGTCTTCGGTGGTGTCACCAACAACTTGTTCAGTGGTGTTTCTGAGCTACATGGAGGTGAGAGTGGACGGGATGGATCTGGGGAAGCAGGTCTGGAGAGAGAAAGATGCTCATTGCTGTTGAGGGCAACCACTGGGCAATCTAACTGGGCCAGACACGCAGTCACAGGAAGAACAAGCCTCAGGGACAACAGACTGAGCCCCTGAGTGTCTAGGGGGTTGGGAGGAGGGGAGGCAGCAGAGCAGAGCTGCTTTTTCCAGGAAGCCATCCAGTGGAGGAGATTTCAGAGGTGGGAAGGGATCTGGGGGCGTGGAATGAAGGTGAATGGTGCACGCCTGACACAGAGGGACAGAGAACCTGTGGGTGATGGGGACGGCTGTTCTGTTTTGAGGGCGCTTTGGGGTGAGGCCCCAGTACAGCACTCCTCCCTTCCCGCCATGTGTGTGGCCCAGAGCAGGTCCCCTGCAAACCTGGCTGAGTTTGGAGGATGGGGACCCCCAGGAGTTGGTTTATTGCAAGGATTACTGGCAATGATGGGGCTGGGGTAGTTGAAGGCTAATGGGGCTGGGGTAGTTGAAGGCTAATAGAGAAGGTGGGCCCCGTCTTTCTGCTTGTGCTTCGACTGTCCCGGGTCCCACCACGGCTAATATCCCTGCAGCACTGGGACAGCCAGAGGCATTCACTAACAGGCCCGAAACTTTCTAATGGCTCCCATGGTCTGATGGCTGGATGGGTCCAGGAAAGCCAGCACCAGCCGGTCCTGTCTGTGACTGGCCTCCTGGGGACTGATAAATCCAGCTCAAGGTCAGGTGTCCCTTTGGGCCAAACCCTGGTACTTAGGCCTCAGAATTTTTCCAACAGGTGACATAGGGAACAAAACAATCAGAGGGGTTATTGCTAGGTCAGAGGTTGGGTGCTATGGGATTGGCCAAAAGGGGAGAAGAAAAAGAGCTGGTGTCAGAGGGGACCTGAGCAGAGAGGCCACTGTGAACCACTGCCATGCAGAAAGCGGGTGAGGAGGAGTCTGGGGAAAGGAGGTGGAACAAGAGGGGAACTTCAGCCCTGGGACTTGTCCAGAGAAATATGGAAGCGGGGAGAACACAAGAGCTGCCACCCTTCTGCTTGGAATTTTCTATAACATGATGCTTTCTGGAAAGATGAAGGGCACAGTCATTTGGCTACAATCACTATGGTGGATGAGAGAGCTGCTGTTGGGTGTGCTGGGGATGCTAACGGGCAGGATCAGAGATTGCAGCAAGATCTGCATGTTCATGGCAGTTTACATGGGTCCAGGCCTCTCACCTGGCTCAGGTGTACCAACAGCCCAAGTCTGGGGCCAGTGATGGATCCAGGGGAAACTCCCCCATAACCATCTTGCCAAGCGGCTGCCAATACCCTTAGGGTTTTAAGAGCCCCAGGGAGTACCACAGGGTGTCTTCTAAGGAAGCCAAAGAGCTTAAGAAGCAGAGATGTGACAAATGTGGGTTACACTCAGGAGAGGTCTAGAATGATGGGTGGATGAGGTCTTAAAACGTGGAAGGGTGATGGGTCCACTCAAGTGATGGGCAGCCTGAGACCGAGGTCAGTTCTATGTCCAGCAAGCTCTGGGCCTTCAAACATGTCAAAGCAGATTCAGGAATGAGGATACTTTGTCTCGTGGGACTTGTTTGCAGGCCACTGAAGTGACTCCCTGGGTAAATGGGACTCTTGAAGGAGTGGGGGTTTCAGAGGTGATGAGGAACTGCAACTTTTCACCATGTGGTGCCCTGGTCCTTATCTGCACCTTCTAGCTTCAGGGAGGAAGGAGCAGTGGGCTGATCAGGCCCCTGGATGAGAGTGAGAGTCAAAGGGAAGAACAGGGCCCCTGACTGGAAGGAGCGAGACCCTCCCCATGGCTTCTCTATGTTGCTCTGGGGACTGGGATAGACAAACTCACTGATGAGAAACTCACTGATGAGAAATACAGCCAAGGGCTGTGGGAACAAGCAGGAAAGACCTGGTTGCCCCTAAATACTGCCCTTGGCTCTTCTGAGCCCTGCAGGATGGCTTTGACTGCCTGGTGAGGGGCAGAACTCTAACTAGCAGGGCTTGTTTTTCCCTGGTCCAAGATGGCAGAGGATGTCAAAGACCAATGGCAAACCTGATTTCTGATGGAAGAAGCCCACATGAGAAACTCATCAGAGAACATTTCAGGCATGGAGCCTCAGAAGTTTGTGAGTCAAAAACCTCTTGGTTGGAGTTGATCAGCTTCCTACAACACCCGGGCTTGTCCTTCTGGGTGGGGATCACATGGCACTCTGGTGGCCTCGGTGGTGTGAGGGAGGCATCCATCAGCATGTGGGTTCCCTGTGGAATTGAACTGGGAGATTTATGAAGGCTGCTGACTGTGAGAAATGCTCCTCCACTTGGAATACCCAAGTCCAGGGCACCCAGTTCCATCTACATGACAACTGAGAAAGTATATTTGTTTGGGGGCTTAAACAAGAGAGACGTTTCTTTCTCTGTCATTTAGAGGTCCAGGGCTGGTGAGGGGCTTGGGGTGTTTATGGAACAAGCTTCTTGCATGTTATTGCTCCTTACTCTAGGGGTAGCTCTCATCCTCGTGGTTGCAGATGGCAGATCATGTTTTAGGAAACAGATTGGAGGATGGGGTGATGGGCTGCAAAAGGCAAGCTCCAGCTTTCTTTCAAGTGAAGTCCCAGAAGCTGCCACACCACACTGCAGAGCCTGGGCATAGTGATGTCCCAGACCAAGTGAGGTTGGGCCACGTGGGTTTTATCTGGGGGAAGGGGACCTCTGTCAACAGGAGGTGGCGGTTAATGGAACCTGGATACATATGTGGAGATATCTTGACTTGAGCAACAGGACAGGGGAACCAATTGATAGCATTTTAAAAGAAAATGTATTTATTTTTGGCTGTGCTGGGTCTTTATTGCTGCACATGGGCTATCTCTAGTTGCGGTGAGTGGGGGCTCTTCACTGTGGTCATTTCTCTTGTTGGGGAGCCTGGGCTCTAGGCACTGAGGCTCAGTTGCTCCGCAGCATGTGGGATCTTCCTGGACCAGGGATGGAACCGTGTCCCTTGCATGGCGGATCTTTTCTCTTCTATTTTCTATTGGGGTGTAGCTGATTAACAATGTTGTGATAGTTTCAGGTGGACAGCAAACAGACTCAGCCATACATGTACATGTATCCACTCTCCCCTAAACTCCTCTCTGGTTGGCAGGTGGATTCTTAACCACTGGACCAGCAAGGAAGTCCCTGACAGCATTTAAAAAATTTTTTTAGCTGTTTATTTAGCATACATAGTATCAAGCTGGTTACCAAAATAGTAATCGAGTTACTGTAACACTTCATTACTGAAAAGTCACTCTTTACAGCCTCGAATCTATTGCGATTTGTAGTAGGTTGAATTTTTTTCTTTTCCGTTATGGTTTACTACAGATTGATTATATTCTTTGCAGCCAAAGATGGAGAAGCTCTATACAGTCAGCAAAAACAAGACCAGGAGCTGACTGTGGCTCAGACCATGAACTCCTTATTGCCAAATTCAGACTTAAATTGAAGAAAGTAGGGAAAACCACTAGACCATTCAGGTACAACCTAAATCAAATCCCTTGTGATTATACAGTGGAAGTGAGAAATAGATTTAAGGGCCTAGATCTGATAGATAGAGTGTCTGATGAACTATGGAATGAGGTTCGTGACATTGTACAGGAGACAGTGATCAAGACCATCCCCATGGAAAAGAAATGCAAAAAAGCAAAATGGCTGTCTAGGGAGGCCTTACAAATAGCTGTGAAAAGAAGAGAAGTGAAAAGCAAAGGAGAAAAGGAAAGATATAAGCATCTGAATGCAGAGTTCCAAAGAATAGCAAGAAGAGATAAGAAAGCCTTCCTCAGCGATCAATGCAAAGAAATAGAGGAAAACAACAGAATGGGAAAGACTAGGGATCTCTTCAAGAAAATCAGAGATACCAAGGGAACATTTCATGCAAAGATGGGCTCGATAAAGGACAGAAATGGTATGGACCTAACAGAAGCAGAAGATATTAAGAAGAGATGGCAAGAATACACAAAAGATCTTCATGACCCAGATAATCACGATGGTGTGATCACTGACCTAGAGCCAGACATCCTGGAATGTGAAGTCAAATGGGCCTTAGAAAGCATCACTATGAACAAAGCTAGTGGAGGTGATGGAATTCCAGTTGAGCTATTCCAAATCCTGAAAGATGATGCTGTGAAAGTGCTGCACTCAATATGCCAGCAAATTTGGAAAACTCAGCAGTGGCCACAGGACTGGAAAAGGTCAGTTTTCATTCCTATCCCAAAGAAAGGCAATGCAAAAGAATGCTCAAACTACCGCACAATTGCACTCATCTCACACGCTAGTAAAGTAATGCTCAAAATTCTCCAAGCCAGGCTTCAGCAATATGTGAACCGTGAACTTCCTGATGTTCAAGCTGGTTTTAGAAAAGGCAGAGGAACCAGAGATCAAATTGCCAACATCCGCTGGATCATGGAAAAAGCAAGAGAGTTCCAGAAAAACATCTATTTCTACTTTATTGACTATGCCAAAGCCTTTGACTGTGTGGATCACAATAAACTGGAAAATTCTGAAAGAGATGGGAATACCAGACCACCTGATCTGCCTCTTGAGAAATTTGTATGCAGGTCAGGAAGCAACAGTTAGAACAGTTGGAACAACAGACTGGTTCCAAATAGGAAAAGGAGTACATCAAGGCTGTATATTGTCACCTTGTTTATTTAACTTCTATGCAGAGTACATCATGAGAAACACTGGACTGGAAGAAACACAAGCTGGAATCAAGATTGCCGGGAGAAATATCAATCACCTCAGATATGCAGATGACACCACCCTTATGGCAGAAAGTGAAGAGGAACTCAAAAGCCTCTTGATGAAAGTGAAAGTAGAGAGTGAAAAAGTAGGCTTAAAGCTCAACATTCAGAAAACAAAGATCATGGCATCTGGTCCCATCACTTCATGGGAAGTAGATGGGGAAACAGTGGAAACAGTGTCAGACTTTAGTTTTCTGGGCTCCAAAATCACTACAGATGGTGACTGCAGCCATGAAATTAAAAGATGCTTACTCCTTGGAAGGAAAGTTATGACCAACCTAGATAGCATATTCAAAAGCAGAGACATTACTTTGCCAACAAAGGTTCCTCTAGTGAAGGCTGTGGTTTTTCCTGTGGTCATGTATGGATGTGAGAGTTGGACTGTAAATAAGGCTGAGCGCCGAAGAATTGATGCTTTTGAACTGTGGTGTTGGAGAAGACTCTTGAGAGTCCCTTGGACTGCAAGGAGATCCAACCAGTCCATTCTGAAGGAGATCAGCCCCGGGATTTCTTTGGAAGGAATGATGCTGAAGCTGAAACTCCAGTACTTTGGCCACCTCATGCGAAGAGTTGACTCATTGGAAAAGACTCTGATGCTGGGAGGGATTGGGGGCAGGAGGAGAAGGGGACGACAGAGGATGAGATGGCTGGATGGCATCACTGACTCGATGGATGTGAGTCTGAGTGAACTCTGGGAGCTGGTGATGGACAGGGAGGCCTGGCGTGCTGCGATTCATGGGGTCATAAAGAGTCGGACATGACTGAGCGACTGATCTGATCTGATCTTACTACAGAATATTAAGTATAGTTCCCTGCGCTATACAATAAGACCTTGTTGTTTATCCATTCTTTTCTTTTTAACTTTTATTTTCATACTGGAGTTTCAGGTGAACAGTGAAGGGATTCAGCCATATATATATATATATATATATATATATATATACACACACACACACACATGTATCCACTCTCCCCCAAACTCCCCTCTTGTTGGCAGGCAGATTCTTAACCACTGGACAACCAGGGAAGCATTTTGGATTCATGTCGTGTTCATATATGGCTTGCTTTGTTCCGGTCACTATTCTAAGCGTTTTATTTGTACTAACTCATTTAGTCTTTATGAGAATCGATGAGGCAGGTACTAGCAACATCGCTATTTTAGAGGTGAACAGGAGAGGTTAAGGAGCCAACGTGGAGTTGCCCAGAAAGTGGCTGAACACGGATGAGCACCCAGGCAGCCTAGCTTTGAAGTATGTGCTCTCGGCTCCTGTGCTGGTCTGTCTGTTGCTCCCTGGGGGCTGCTGCTCTCGGCTTCCTCTTCTGCTGTCCTTCACTGGGGGATGGGGTGGCTTAGCAGGGCCACCAGCCTAGGGAGTGAGTAGGTTAAGGGATGGAACAAGTTGACTGCGGGTACCATTTGCTGCATCGTAAGCAGGGCAAGCCCTGGGTGATGCTGGACGGTCCTCAGCACACGGTGTCTCAGCTCAACCTGGGGCTGGAAGCATAAAGCAGACCAGGCCCAGAAGCTGCCCCTTACCTCATGGCAAGTGAGGAGACCTGGGATTTTGCCAGTGTTCAAGGGGCAGGCTGGGGTGAACCCCAGAAAAAGCGACAGATTGCCCTGAGGATGAGAATTTTCCCCAGCGCAGCTCAGGGTGGTTGTGGACCATCATGGCAGGCAATAGGGGCACCCGTAGATTGAACGTAGATTGAGGATTGTGACCCCACCTTCCAGGGAACAAGAGGTGAGGATAAGCCAGCAAGAGTCAGGTTGTGCTGTGGGGGCAGCGACTTCTCAGGCGGGGCATTGGATTCTGCTCTGCTTCGAGAATTACTCACCGAGAGGTTTGGGGAAAATGAGGGAACTTGAGTCCTTCCATACAGGGGAGGACCTGGGGTCATGCAGATGCTGTCTTAGGTGGCCCAGGCCATGGGGATATGAGAAAAGCATGGGCTGGAGAGATTTCCAGGAGGAAGGATCACGAGGACTTGGACACTGATTGGATGTGACCAGGGACACATAACATGGGACACATTTTCTTTCCAGTGGGAGGAAGAGATGACAGTGATCCCAAGCGTGACTCGGGCAGCCACACCCTAGGAGGGCTTTCTGGGGACAAGTCCCCACATTGCAGACCATGCTGTGGTTCAGAGAAGGCTTCCGGGCAGAGGCAAGGGGTGAGCAGGCTCTGCTAGAGGTCAGGGGTGCCCTGGAGCCTGCCTCCTGCCCTCTTCCAGGCTGTCAGAACTCTGGAGTCAAGGGGCATGTGGGTGAGCCCAGAGGAGCCCCACACCAGGTAGAGGGCAGGGAGGAGTCCTGGGAGCCCTGGGCCCCCATCTGATAAGGGCAAGGCTTCCCACTCAAGTCTGAGCCTGAGGACAGAGGCCGCAGAATGCCACAGACCTGTCCATCGGGCTGGTCCTGGAAGCTCTCCAGGGTCCCCAGACACTCTGACTGGGCTCCTCAATCACAGAGTCCAGACCCGCTGGTCTGATGACCGTGAGTGTTTATGTCCTGGCCTAAGGGTATGCTGGTCAATTCTTTCCTTTCCTGCTCAAACTCTGGACTGATTGACATCGGTGCCCCCTCTTCCTGCCCAGCTTCTGATTTTACTGCCATTCCTGGGAAAGAGGAATTACCAGCAGGTCTCAAAATAGCACGGCTTCCTCCTGGACATGAGAAAGCAGAAATCAGAAGTGGCACCACTGGGCTGTGAGCCCTAAGCTCAGGATACAGACCTGGGTGCCCCCTGCTTGTCCCATTTCACAGAGAGGGAAACAGAGACCCAAAGAGGGGTGACATTTACAGTCACTGGACAGAGCTGGGAACAACCCTGTCCACCTGCCTGGCCCTTGGAATCTCACCACGCTAATGAGAGTCTGGGTGGGGTTCCCCTCACTTACAGAACCCCCCGGCTGCACCCCACACTCCCCAGGCTCTTTCTTACCTGCAGACCTTGGCTTGTGGGTCCCAAGCCCTCCCCACTGCAGGTGCTGCTTTACCCTCTTCACACCAGCCAGACTATGGCACCCCAAGTCGGGAACTGGATTTCCTCTTCTCTGAGACCCAGGTCCTCAGCAAAGCCTTGCAGACTTGAGTTGAAGATGTTCCTTTCCCAGTGCTGGGCCCATACACTGGGGCTTGGCGGGAAAGCTGCCTCCGCTGTAACCCCCAACTTGGAGTCCTGTGCCCTTGTCACCACTGGAAGATCTGGGTGGTCCCTGAGCCAGGAAGAAGAACCCGGGGTTCCAGTTCAGGGTCAAAGCTGGTGCCCCTGAGGGCTGGAGAAGCGCGTCTTCTCTCTTCCTCATCGGCCTCTTATGTAGTTCCCATAATGGCCAGCAGGGGGAACTATGCCACAAGCTCTGCCCACCTCAAGTCTTGCTCTGCAAATTCTGCTCTGTCCCTGCTGGGGGCGGGGTTGCAGCCCAGGAAGATTCCATGAATCCTGCCAAGGTCCCTTTGTGGCTCTCTTCCTGCCTCTGCTGAGGGTTTCTGGTGGAGTGGGACGTCTCTCAGGGCTGGCAGAGCCAGGCCTTGAGAAGTTCGAGCACAAGTTCATAGCAAGCCCCTTGCTCCTTGCTGTCCCCATAGGCCTCTCACTGCCCAGGTGGTCTGTTCTCTGTGGGCCTGGGTGTTTCATTCCCCACATATTTCTATGTGCCGTGCACTGCCTGGGGTGCAGCCCACATATCAACTCACGTATTCATCACACAACTGCGTGAGGTAGCTACCCCTTGCACAGATGAGAACATCAACGTCAGGACAGGATACTCAGCTAGCACGCGGGCCTGTAATCTGGCGTCTGTCTAACCCACAGCAGTGTTCTTGCACTGGACTGTAGCCATGTCCTGAAGGAATTACTGATCTTAAGTGAAGGGCTCCAAAGGTGGGAGCCTTCTTTCATCTTCCTCCACCCTAATCCTGGGGGACTTTGTCCATCCACATGAGGTCCTAAGATGAGCGAGAAGGGACAGCCTCGAAGAGCAGCGTGGGCCTGCCTGGTCGGCATATCTTATCCTGAGTACCCCACGCCTGCTGCAGGTGCAAAGGGTGGGGGTCAGGTGAGGGAGCGGCCGTGGGAACCACAAGGCAGAAAGGGTGCTCTCCCAGCCCTCTGCTTCTTCACCGGCTTCTCCCCTTCTGTCCCTCTCCCTCTGCCCGACTGCATTCCTGTTCTCAGCTCTCTGGATGCCTCGCCCTCCTGACTCTCTCCCCCTTAGTTCTTCCTTTTCCTCTGTCTCTGCTGCTCTGTCAGCTCGTCCTTCTCTCTTTCCGTGTCTCTGTCTCTCTCCAGCAGAATCGGAGTTAAGTGACAAGAGAAAAATGATCCCCTCCTGCCAGGGTTATTAAAATCATGTTCTACAATTGAGCCGCCAGAAGAGCCCCGGTTAATGACGGATGGTGAGGCCACAGCTTCCCCGCAGCTGGGAGTGAGGCGATAGGCTGGCTGCGGGATTACCACCAATTACTCTGGGGCGGAGAGGGAGCAGCTCTGCTTCTCTCCTTCACATCACCTCCTTCCTGCTCCGGGGAGATAAAGTCTCACCCTTGGCAGGAAGGATGGAGCTGGGTGGGTGGGGCAGGTGGGTGGTGGAGGAGGGGCCAAATCCCCAGAAGCCAGCATGACTCACATTTGCAGGGATTATTTCAGTTTACCCAGGGCCTCCACATCTCCTCACAGCAGCCTTGGAGGCAGGCAAATTTCTGAGACCTGTGAAGATCAGGGTTCAGAGAAGTTAGGTAACTTGTCCAAGGTCACACAGCCAATAAATGACACAGCTGGTCCTTGAACTCTCAACTCCAGTGTCTTTTTTATTCATTACCCAACCTTGTCACCATGAACAGAACTCTGGAAAAGATTCTGTTTGGAGGAAAATGACAAACCTTGGTCAATCGGCCTTTGATTCTATTGGCTTCGCAGGAAGAGTAAACAAGTATATTGCAGCAAAGTGGATTCAAGTTAGACACTGGGAAGGACTTCCCAAAGAAATGAGCATTAACAGAGACTCTCGAGTCTGTGCTTTTGCCTTCTTTGATGTTCTTTCAGAACAAGAGGGACCATCTTGGCAGTCTTTTCTAAACTAGACAAGGTGCTGGAGTTATGGAAATCTGTCCAGTGGAAGTCGAGGGTACTGGGAGTGGGATGTGCCAGAGTTGGGGAGACTTGACAGGGCAAATTGCAGAGGAGATAAGGAGGCCATTTGTTAGACCCAACCCTGGAGCTCAGAGCATGTGGGTGGGAGAAGCCAGGGCCCTTTGGGATGCAGATGCTGCTGTGTGGGTGGGGTCACATCTCCTGAAAATCTGTATGCAGCTCATTAATTTTCCCAGCCTCTCTTTGGGTAGACAACTGAGGAATTATTGTCCCCATTTTGCAGATGAGGCAAATGAGTCTTGAAGAGGGAAGTGGCTTAGTTAAGGTCACACCCTAGTGAGAAGGCCACCAGGGGCTGCAGTGGCCTCTGGCTGCAAGCCACCCTCCCGCCCAACCCCTCATTCTGCTCCAGCCTGGCCACTTGCTCCCCAGAGGACCCCAGAGGTAGGGGGGTGGGGGCCGATGCTGGCACTGCAATCTGTGTAGGACGAATGACTATCTCTTTCCCATCTGGATTCTATTATTTTTCAGTTTATCCTGGTCAAAAAGCACAAGATGAACGTCTGGAGGGAAAAAAATATAATCTTTGAGAAAATTGAAAATATATATCATTGTTTGGGGCTGGGGGCTCTGAGGCCCTGGTGTCTGAGTTTCCCTGGCTGACCACTCAGACCTGGCTCAGCCCATCTTGGCAAATGAGGGCACCCCATGGCACCCCCAGGGGATCTTCCTCTCTGGGGTCCATCCGGGACCTGGTCTCCTGGGTGTGTATGTGGGGGGTCCTCCGGGGGAGGGGAGAAGAGGTGGAGCCACAGCCCCTCAACTTCCTTCCCTGGGGACATGGACCTGTTCTAGATATTTCGGGGACCTCAGATTATTCTCTGTAGGAGAAAGACCCACTTCAGTGTTAATAGCTGAGGTGTATTGAGCCTTTCTTATGTACCAGGTACTCTTCCAAGCGCTTTTCATGTGTAATAAGTCCTCCACATACGGACCTTCAAGTTGCGAACTTTCAAAGTTACAAACATCCATGTTCACGTGTGAGTCTCCCCTATCGCTGACGACCCTTCAGCGCCGCCGTCTCCCACCTCTCCCCGCCCCGGTAACTCTTCTTGCCTGCTCCCTCGATGCCAGCCCCTGTGTGCCAGCCGCTGTACTGCATGATTGTACTTTTCAGGATACTGTATCGGAAGATTAAGCGTTTCCTTTATTTTGCGTGTGTGTTTTTAATGTATTATTTGGGTGAAAAGTATTATAAACCTATTACAGTACTATATAGCTGTTTGTGTGAGATGGGTACCTAGTCTCAATTTGTTGGACTTATGAACAAACTGGACTTACTAACATGCTCTCCGAACTTGTTCACGTGTAGGGGGTTTACTGTACTTTAAGGACTTTCCATTTACTTTATTCCTCACACAGACCCATCTGATAGATGAGGAAGAACAGGCCCAGAGAGCTGAAGAGACTTGTCCGTGTGCAGATACCTAGGAAATGGCAAGACATTCAGATCTACTTCTCAACCACTCGGCTACAAAGCCTCCTTTCATTGCAAAGAGAAAGGGGAGAAGGGCAAGGGAGGGAGATCGTGCACACGGTAAGTATGTGAGTGGTGATGACATTTGTCCCCGTGTCTAGCCGTGGTGTGTGTGTTCCTTGCGTACCTGGCTGCATCTGTTCCCTCGTCTGTCCCTCCACCAGTCAGCTACTCACTTACATCGCTCTCTCCTGCCGCCTTCCCCCTCCACCACCCATCTATTATCTGTTTATCCATCCATCCATCCATCTATTGTCTATATATTCAACTACTAGCTAACCTGCCACCCATCCATTCATTATCTATGTATCATCTATGACCAGTTTTTGAGTGTGGGGTCACGTGTATGTTGGGATGCTCCCCAGGATGTCTGTGTACTCTCGTGCACATCTGAATGTGTCTGATAGGTGTCAGTATATATTCAGGTGTCCAGACATGTAATCCACTCCACTCCCTCACTGAAGGCCCTTCCCCCACACCTGAAAAGCCACCTGAGGGAGTGGAGAGAGGCCTGGCACGCCTGCCCTGGGCCCTGGCTCCCCTTCCAGCCCCAGCGGATAGTTAATTAAATCCCTTTCCCAACAAGTGTGGTAATTAGTGCTAATGGTTGGCAGCTGAAGAGGCTCCTGCTGTATGTGTGGGGGGATGGGAATGGTGGGTACGTGTGTGTGGAGGAGGGCCTTCTCGGCTCTGGAAACTCCTGGGGAGAGGACGTGGGCTTTGTAGCTCCTTGCTCTTCCCTCTCTCCATGTCCCCTGAGGCTCCAGAAGGCTGGTGTGTGGTGTGCCTGCCTGCCTAGGAAGGGCCTGGTTGTGGTGCCCTTGGCCTGAGTTCTCTGGCCCTCTGGGGGTCTGAGGGTGTGCTTCTGTGTATGTGGGTGCTCATGTGCTCACGGGCCTGTGTACACCAAGGCCACTACTGTGTGCTTTGCGCTGTGGGTATAAGAGACCGTATATGAGAGCAACAGTGGTGTGAACGGTGCACCTGGGGTTGTTCAACGGGGTGGTCCCGATTCATGGAGCCCGAGTCTGTGTGTCCATGACATGTGCCCGATTGTGTGTTTTTGGATGTCCTTTGTGTGTGCTCAGGACATGTGTGTGTGTGTGTGTTTTGTGTGTGTGTGTGTGTGTAAAGAAGAGCGAAGAGCAGCAGGGCAACCCACTTCCGGGCCTGACTGACACCCCTTGCAAATAAATGTGACAATGAAATACAGTCCTGGAATTGCTTTGGATGCTCCGTCAAGCAGGCAACACGGAATAGGTGAAGTTGTAAAGTGTTCCCTGGGGAGCTGCAGCGGCTGAGTGACAGCCTGTCCCCGCTCCCGCCTCCCCACCCGGCCCTCCCCTTGTGGCCCGGCTGACGCCACTGGTTCTGGCCCACAGCCGGGGCACTGGGGCCCCGTCTCCATGGCTGTTTGGAGGGTGAAGGGCAGAGTTGATCTGCCAGGGCTTCCTTGCTTCGTGTTTGTCTCACCACTCAATTGGACAGCCCCAGAAAAGGGCTCCATGTTCCCATTGAATGCATGCAAAGTATGTCCAGTCCCTCATGCTGTGCCCTCAGTCTGGGCTCTCTGTGGACAGGCCATGTCTCCCCTCTCAGACTGGGCTCCCTGAGGACAGGTTATGTCTCCCCACTCAGACTGGGCTCCCTGTGGACAGGGCATGTCTCCCCACTCAGACTCTGCTTCCTGAGGGCAGACCAAGTGTTTCCCCTCAGACTGGGCTCCCTGTGGACAGGCCATGTCTCCTCTCTCAGATTATGCTCTCTGAGGACAGGCCAAGTCTCCCCCCTCAGACTGGGCTCCCTGAGGACAGGCCATGTCTCCCCTCTCAGACTGGGCTCTCTGAGGACAGGTTATGTCTCTCCACTCAGACTGGGCTCCCTGAGGACAGGCATGTCTCCTCTCTCAGATTCTGCTGAGGACAGGCCAAGTCTCCCACCTCAGACTGGGCTCCCTGAGGACAGGCCTTGTCTCCCCCCTCAGACTGATCTTCTTGAGGTGGGCTATATCTCCCTCCTCAGACTGAAGCTCCAGAGGGCACAGTTCTTTCCCCCTTCCTTGAAGGTGGGGCATTTCCTCTGAGACTGGAAGACCCTTCAAGAGAATGTCAGTATCCCTAGGCTTGCCCCAGGCCCCCTCCAGCTTGCATACTGTGAATACACATCTGGTTGAAGGCGCGCCAGTGCATGAACCTTTGGAAGCCGAAGAGCAAAGTTTCACCTAGGTTTTCAAGACCTGGGTTCAAACCCCACATGTGGTGACTGACTAGCTGTGACCTCAGGTGGGTTCCCCTTCCTCTGCATCCCTCAGGGAAGATGGAGGGAGTAACAGCTTGCGCAAAGCCAGGGTGCTGCTTGAGGCCCTGGCCAATGGGCTGTAGGAGATGCCTTTTTTTAAATCACAAAGAGGCCTTCTGCGCGCCATACCCCGTGCCCTCCTGGGCAGCACCTTTTTTTAATCCTTTAGCCTAAAGAGGGACCTTGTTAAAATTCACCCCCCAACACCAGCGACCGTGGGTATCTGGGTACGGGGAGGACCAGTGAGACAGGTGTGGGAAGCACTTGCTCAGTGCCCGGCCCTGGGCGAGCACCCGCGGGGGCAGCGCCACCTCTGATGGGTGGCCGTGAGGGTCAGGGTGAGTCTGGGCCTGAAAGCTCTGTGGGGGACACTTTGGTCTCTTCGTTTCACCTCTTTATTTTGGGGGTGACCACCTGTCCTTAGAACCAGAGGTCGTGTGTGTGTGTGTGTGTGAGAGACACAGAGAGATTCCGGAAGGGAGGCAGTGCTGAAAATAGAAGAAGGGACTCGGTAGTGAGGGGACATGAGAGTTTGGCTGAGGGCACCAAGGGGTCGACTGAAGGCCAGTTTGGAAGATTAAAAGTTGGGCTAAGAGCCTCCAGGATGAAGAGCAAAAGTCATGGCTGCAGATCGTCTCTCCTGCCGGGGCCGGGATGCTTGGTTGAGATGGAGATGACACTGGGAGGAGGAGACATGGACGTTATGGTCCCTTCAAGGCCTATAAAGCCTGTGCAGAAGCTCTCTTCCCCTCAAGCTGGGTCCTCTCCACCGCCTGCAGGGACATCACTGGGGTTACTGCCCTTCCTGGGAACCTGCCTGCTTCTTCCTTTCTCTGTGCACGAGGGATCCCAGGCTGGGAATAGAGGCCACGCACGGGGAAAGGCTCTTGCCCCCTGTCCAGTGTCTCCTGCAGCAAGTCCTAGGGAGGGCCGTGGCCAGGTAAGGCCGTCTCTTCCCCTGACCTGTCTCTGGGGAGTAGGGTGCCTCCTGCTCAGAGGGAAGACCACAAACCCCATGAGGGCCTGAACTGTGGCTTCTTCCCCGGGGGCATTCTTAGCTCCTGGCACATAAATAGCTGCTCAGTATTCATTTCACAAGCATGTTCGGACACCAGGATCCACTCTCCTGTAGGTGTAGCTTCAGTGCTGCTCATGGAATGAGGAAAGCTGACTGAGACTGCTTGGCTGGTAGAATGTTCAGGGTGTTTTGTCAACAGGTAGCGTGTTCCACAGGGTGAGGGGCAGCAAGGTCCTGGGTGCAGCCTCACCCGGAGAGAAGGGTTTCCCACAGGCTTTATGAGTCCCAAAGGGACCATAATGTCCATGTCTTCTCCTCCCAATGTCATCTCCATCTCAACCAGACATCTGGGCCCCGGCAGGAGAGATGATTTGCAGCTATGAATTTTGCTCTTCATCCTGGAGGCTCTTGCTGCTGCTGCTGCTAAGTTGCTTCAGTCGTGTCCGACTCTGTGCGACCCCATAGACGGCAGCCCCCCAGGCTCCCCCGTCCCTGGGATTCTCCAGGCAAGAACACTGGAGTGGGTTGCCATTTCCTTCTCCAATGCATGAAAGTGAAAAAATAAAGTGAAGTCGCTCAGTCGTGTCCGACTCCTAGTGACCCCATGGAGGCTCTTAGCTCAACTTTTAACCTTCCAAACTAGCCTACAGTTGACTCCTTGGTGCCCTCAGCCAAACTTGAAAATTCCTGAATTCTAGACTATGCAGCCCAGTCAGACAGAAAGGGACGTTTCTACCTTTCCCAACCGTGACCCAGGTTTACGGGTGGCAGTAATTAGACCCAGGTTGGAGGCCTCTGGGTTTAATAGAGGTGTGGATTCTGGCCAATTTAGTCAGGAAGAAAAAGAACAAAGGAATCCGTGGTGCAGATGTATGATTGTTTAACACCGCTCTAGCTTTCCCTGGGAAGAGAATGGGGGAAGGAGCTGGGTTTGAAAGTGTCTGCCCACGCCTAGTTGCTACTAATTTCATTTTAATATCAGGCCATTGTATAAGGAATAATTACATCCCTCCACAGATCACGTGAGAGACAGAAGGTGAGCATGGGCAGGCAGAGTGTGGAGGGTCAGAAGCGCAAGGCTCGGCTCACCTGCTAACGGCAGGGCAGCCCCGCGTAAGTTCCCGAGCCACTCCGTGCCTCAGCTTCCTCATCTGTAAGAAAAGAATGATACTTTCTTTGCAGGGTGTTGTGAGTATGAATTGGAATTATGCACACTAAGTGTTAAGTGCTAAGCCTGCTGTGGAGTAAAACAGTAACTATTACTATATTGTTATGGGGCTTCCCTGGTGGCTCAGCAGTAAAGAATCCGCCGGCCAATGCAGGAGGTCAGGAAGATCCCCTGGAGGAGGAAACAATCCACTTCAATATTCTTGCCTGGAGATCCCATGGACAGAGGAACCTGGCGGGCTTCAGTCCATGGGGTTGCAAAGAGTCAGACATGACTGAGCACATGTGCCAGCGCGCGTGTGCACACACACACACACACACACTATATTGTTACACTTAGGTGTTTGTATATGTGTGTGTGTGTGTATGTGAGACCAACACCCCTCGTGTGTGTGTGTGTGTGTGTGTGATGGACACTGTGTATGTGTGTGCTATGAGGGACACATGAGTGTCCTCACTCATGACCTGTGCATGAGTGTCTTTGTGATGGGCACCCACATGTGTGTCCATGTGTGATGGCCCTCAGGCCTGTTGAGGTCTGTGTATTAAGAGCCGACTGGAGGACAAAAGCACTTGACTGAGAACTGAGTTCTGTGAGTTTGGTTGCTGTTTCCACCATATGCTTGTTATGGGTGACCTTGAGCAGGCCATTGTACCTGTTTCCTTATCTGTAAAATTGTGCTGAAATGATCGTGGTAATCATGGTCAGTGTTAAATGAGTGCTTACCTTGTGCTGGGATAATGAAGCTGGCCCTGGGCCCTCCCAGGATGGCATTAGACTCCAGGGTGGTGCCGAAGTGTCTTCCCAGCCGAGGTGTTCTGGGCACTCAGGAGGGGAGGTAGTTGGGGATGTGTGTGTGTGAGTGGGTGTGTGTGCACAGCAGTGTCTTTCTCTGAATCTGTTTCCAGGCTGGGCTGAATGAATACACACCTATGTACAGACACCCCCATGGACCTGAGTGTACACACACACCAC
Source organism: Bos grunniens (assembly GCF_055505025.1). Taxonomy (NCBI): domain Eukaryota; kingdom Metazoa; phylum Chordata; class Mammalia; order Artiodactyla; family Bovidae; genus Bos; species Bos grunniens. The sequence continues at coordinate 12,023,465 of NC_141167.1, forward strand.
CCACATGGCCACACCTGTGGTTTCACACATGCACACCCAGGTCAGTGCACTTACCCACATCCCCCCATGCAGATGTATATGCGCCCTCCCACTCCCACGCTGGCCCTGTTTCATCCACGCACTCACATCTGTGCACTAGCCCAGGTACTCCCTGGCCCCATAACTGACAGAGGCTAAACCACGTGCTATCCCTGGGTGCCCGTCCATCACTAACAGATTTGTCAGTTTTCCAGGGCCGCTGCTCTAACAACACACCACAGACTGGGTGGTTTCACAGAAGTTAATTTTCCCAACTGTGGAGGCTAGAATTTTGAGATCAAGGTGTTGAAAGGGGTGGTTTCCTCCGAGGCCTCGCTGGCTTGTAGGTGGCCGTCTTCTCCCTGCGTCCTCATGTGGTCTTGTCTCTGTGTGCGTCTGTGTCCTAGTCACCCGTCTTACAAGGACACCAGCCATACATGCATCAGATGAGGGCCCACCCTGAAGACCTCATTTTACCTTCATTACCTCTTTAAGGACTCACTCTCCAGGACTTCCCTGCCCGTCCAGTAGTTGGGGCACCGCACTTCCACTGCAGGGTTTGTGAGTTTGATCCCTGGTAGGGGAACTAAGATCCTGCATGCCTCATGGTGCAGCCAAAAAATAGAAAACAAACAAACAAACAAAACAAACCCTCTTTCCAAAAACAGTCACATTTGAGATACTGTGAATGAGAATGTCAACACAGAAGTTTTGGGGGACACAGTTCAGCTTGTAACCCTGGGAGAAACTCTCCAACACAATGTTCTCTATAAAAAACACCTTGAACCAACTCTGCTTCAGTTTCCTCATCTGTAAGATGGGGATAGTAACTGTATCTCCCCTGTAGAGTTGTTGTGAAAATCAACCAGTTAATCTACGGAAGTTCTTAGGGTAGTTCCTGGCACACAGTAAGTGCTCAATAAATACTGGCTGTTTTGTGGTCATTTCTTAGTATTAATATATATTATTGAGTTTTACATTTGCTGCATTATCAGTGATTCTGTGCCTGTAATGAGTAGTAGTAAGTCCAGGCAGCCAGGGGCTATGGGCTTGGCCCAGATCTCTAAGGTGGGCTTCCTGCTCTGTACTGATGGCTGAGGAGATTGTGTCTACACTTGTCAGATTTTCTTGCATACCTTCAGTGACGGGGAGCTGATTTCCTCCCAGAGCAACCTTGATAGGAAGTTCTTTCTGAGTGCTGCCCTGAGTAGTAGCGTATCATTCTGCCCATGCTTCTTCCTTCTGCCCTCTATGGCCAGTCAGCAAGCCCACTTCCATTTCTAAATGGTTTTCCTGGGGAACAGCAAGCCTCCAATATTTCTTTTGTTAGCTGAATTGTGGTGCATTCAGGTCCTCAGCCTATACAAGCGAGGCAGACTTTTAAAGAAAATGTTAATAGCTTTATTATTTTTCTTGATTTAAAAATGTAAAACATGGTCGTTAGAAAAATTCAGACAATACAGAAAAATACAAAGAAGAACGTAAAACCACCCATCACCCCAGCAACCAGAGATAACCGGTGTTAACATCCTTTAATTTAATTTTTGAATAGGCAATACATTCACAGGGTTCAAAATTTAAAAAATTATAAAAGAGTATTATTCAGGGAAAAATTTCCCTCCCACGCTCCTGTCCTCTAACCTTAGTTCTCCTCCTCGCAGACTGAAAAATAGTTATTAATTTCTTATGCAAGTTTCCAGGGACATTTTAAGGTATAGAAGGCTATTTTAAGATCTTTGTAAGATAATAGCAGGCTATTTTAAAGGATATTTTAAGCTCTGTAAAGATACACACACACATACGCTTTTCCCTCCCCAACCTCATTTTTTAAAAAATTTTTATTGGAGTGTAGTTGATTTATTTTTATTTGTTTGTTTGCACTTGTTTTTTTGTGGCTGTGCTCAGGCTTTCTCGACTGTGGTGAGCAGGGGCTACTCTCTGGCTGCAGCGCGCAGGCTCCTCATTGCAGTGGGCTTCTCTTGTTAGGGGGCACGGGCTGTAGGTGTGCTGCGTCAGTACTCATGGCACACGGACTCAGTTGCTCCGTGGGACGTGGAATTTTCCTACAGACCAGGGATCGCAGGTGAATTCTTAGCTACCGGACCACCAGGGAAGTCTCCCACCCTCGTTTCTGTTTACCTGCTTTGTTCGCTAAACAGCACACAGTGGAACCCTTTACCAATCCATTTTCTTTTTTTTTTTTACCAATCCGTTTTCAAAGAGCAGATATTTTACCTTTTCCTGTTACACTTTGTTTTCTTGGCCCGAATGCACTGTTTTGGACTATAAGGGTCAGTTGACATTCTTCTGTTGGCCCTTCCAGCTTTATGACATCTTGTCATCTTCAGGTGTATTTGCAATGATCCTCCCCAGTGACGTGGCCTCTGAACCATTTAATCAACACTCAGCGCAGCTTCAATCAACACACGACAATATTTTTACCCAGCCCACATATTACAGAAATCAATGCGGCTCTCCCAGGAGAGGATTGCACGTGTTTCTGAAAGATCTAAAGTGTCTTCTCTTGGAACTGCTATTCGACGTGGAGGTTTGCAGGACATACGTTTTTAAGCGAATTGTTGGCTCCTGGTGACTTCTCTTTTCTTCCTGAAACGTTCACAAATGACTAATCACAAACCACAGTGAGCAGCCTACCCGCTGGGTATGGTTATGGACTCTACATACCTTAGGTCATTTGCTCCCCCAAATAACCTTATAAGGAAGGTACTATTACCATCTCCAACTTATAGGTAAGGAAGCAGTCTCAGAGACGTGAAGTAATTTGCCTAAGGCCACACAGCTTGCAGGGGGCAGAACCCTGCTTAAAGTCCGGGTCTATTTGCTTCCGGGGCCGCTCTTGGCTTCCCCACTTTACTGCCAGTGTATCACGTCTGCTGAATAATGTGCTGAGGAATTTTGCCAAGGATTGGCACCAATCTTATGCCCCTGCACCACTGCTATCCTGTTAGGCCTACTTGGCACAGTGGTCCAGGCTCCTTCGTGGGGTCTCTTTTTCACCAGCTCCAGAGAATTTACTCAATGGGTCACCTGTGCTTCTCCACCCTTGTGAATTTCCTTAATGGAGCTTTGTGGAGTGGGAATTCATAGGAACTGCAGCAGCAGATGTGAGCCAACCACGGACAACCAAGGCTGTTCATGTGGTTGTCCTTGGGAGGACTTGGGTACAGTGTTGCAAAGAGTAATGATTAAAGGCAGAGAGATTAAGAGTAAAGATTAAGGATGAGACCACTAGGATTTCAACCAGGTTCCATGCCTTCCTGCTGTATTACCTTGGACAAGTTACTTAACCTCTCTGGACCTCAGTCTTCACATCTGTAAAGTGGGGAGAATAACTGAGCCCACGTGTGGAACACTCAGTAAATTTACCATTCCTTATTAGTATGGCCATTCCAACCTCATTTGTTAGACTTTAGTTCCCTGGATCCTCCTCTCTCGCCCCAGTTTCCTCCATTAGTCCTCCTCAGATGGAGCAGTTCAGGTCCTTGGCTGGGCAGGGCAATGCCGTGGCTGGAAGGATCAACAGTTTTGGTACCCATCCTTGCGGCTTCCAGTGTAGGGTTTAATGGAGCAGCCAGGTCCGGAGAGGGGGAACCGGGGCCTGGCTCTGTCCTGTCTCCCACTCTGCCCACTCCTTTCCATCAGCCCCCGAGGAGACACCGGTTCCCTGGTCCCTCCTGGAGGAGAGTAGCTCCAGACACACCCCTCCCTCACCCTGTGACAGCTCAGTGTTTCTGTGTTTCTGGGCCTCTCCTAGGGAGACACTGTCTTTATGCCCTGTGTCCTTATGTAGATCAGGGGCTCTCCTGAGAAGGGACCACGTGTCCTCCTTCAGACCAGTGCCCACCTGCCCCTACCTTGGCTACATCTCCTCCTTCAGCCTGGGGCCCCCAATAATGGGTGTCTTTCCCCTCCGCTGGAACAGGGGTGAGGCTGCTCTGTTCTGACTGTTGCCTTGTCCCTCTCAGAATAGGGGTGCCCAGAGAGTTGTGCCTCTCCAGACCAGGGCCCTCTGCAGACATGAGTAGGGTCTCCCCATCAGGAAGCTCCGTGGGAGTCAGAAATGTGTCTCTCCCTTTACTTTGGGGATGCTCAGAGTAGAGCCTGTCTCTTCCCTCTCAGTCTGGGGCTCTCCAGGGACAAGGGTTGTGATTTCCTGCTCAGATTGGGGCTTTCCCGGGTCAAGTTGTGTCTCCTCCCCTCCAGCCGGGTCTCTCCTGGATGGGTCTGACTCTTCCTTCAGACTAGGGCACTTGGGCTGGGCACTGTAGCCCCTGCTGCTGCCCCCGCCTCTCCCGCCCTAGCCAGGAGTTCAGTGCCAGGCAAGTAATTGAATTCCTGCACGTTAACAAGTCAATCATGGAGTCTTAATGAGTCCTGAGTAATCTCAGACATGCGTGTTAATTAAATAGCTGTCCTGGTTCTAATCCGCTGGAAGTTAATCATTGGGGAATTAGGAAGTGTCAGCTAGGGAACTTCATTAAGGCAGTGAGGGTGGGGCGTGGCCAGGGGAGGGAAGGAGCCAGGGATCCAGGGGCAGGAGTGCCCTGTCCTGAGTTCTAGGACTGCAGGGGGGTGGGCATCAGAGGAGTAGGGGTGCAGGGATCCCACCTCCTTCTCTGGGCATCAGGGTCAGGAGCCTCCCCAACCTCAGTCCTTGATACCCTGCTTCGGTCTGAGCCCTCCTTTACCCCTCAGCTTCCAGCCAGGCTTGCCCACCCTGGCCTGCTTCAGTCTCCTGTCTAGAAAAGCTCAGGAGGAGGCAACATCATACACAAAGTACACATAATAGGGAGAGTGGAGGAGGGCTCTGCAAACAGAGGTTCTCTAGATCCTGCTGGTGTTTGACCCCCTCCCACCCTGTCTCCAATACCCTGCACCCTCCTTAGTCCCCCTGGAGGCAGAACTTCTCTGGAGGGCATCACCTGCTCACCCCCTCAGACTTCCAATGGGTCTGGCCAATGGGAGAATTCTGTTGGGTGGCAGCCTGTTGGTTCCTTTAATCCTACACGCACCCCTGCAGACAGTCCAGTCATTAAACCTTCTCTTGGAGTCATTTGAATGAGCAGTCTCCTCCCTGCCAGAGCCCTGACTGAGGTTTTGAATAACCACTCGGGGCTTAGACTGTGGCTCCATCAAATGATTTGGTCTCTATAGTGGTTAAATATGGCCACACCACACATTCTTTGCCATTCCTCCTACTGAGAGTTGGAGCATGTTTTCTCTCTCTTTGAATTTAAGCTGGCATCTGACAGCTTTTACCAATATCAAAAGTGAGACTGTCTAACTTCCAAGGCCATGTAAAAAGGTCTGAAAATTCCACTTTTGTTGCTTATAATACTCTCTCTTGGAAACAGGCTGCCATGTACAGCCTGACATCCTGAGACCGCCATATTGTGAGGAAGCCCAAGCAAGCCACACGGGGTGGGGTGGTGGTAATGGTGGTGATGGTGGTGGTGGGATTGTGGTGGTGGTGATGGTGGTGGTGGTGATGGTGGTGGTGGGATTGTGGTGGTGGGCTTGTGGTGGTGGTGATGGTGGTGAGCTTGTGGTGGTGTTGGTGGTGGTGGTAATGGTGGTGGTGATGGTGGCGGTGGTGATGGTGGTGGTGGGGTTGTGGTGGTGGGGTGGTGATGGGGGTGGTAATGTTGGTGGGGTGGTGGTGGTGATGGTAGTGATGGTGGGATGGTGGTGGTGGGGGGGGGTTGTGGTGGTGGTGGTGGCAGTGATGGTGGTGGTGGTGGTGGTGGGATTCTGGTGGGGTTGTGGTGGTGGTGGGGTTGTGGTGATGGTAGTGATGGTGATGGTAGTGATGGTGGTAGTGGTGATGGTGGTGGGGTGGTGGTGGTGATGGTGGTTTTGGTGGTGGTGGTGGTGATGCTGGTGGTGGTGGTGATGGTAGTGGTGATGGTGGGGTAGTGGTGATGGTGGGGTAATAGTGATGGTGGGGTGATGGTGGTGATGGTGGTGGTGGGGTGGTGATGATGGTGGTGGTGGTAATGGTGGTGGTGATGGTGGGGTAGTGGTGATGGTGGGGTGATAGTGGTGGTGGGGTGATGGTGGTGATGGTGGTGGTGATGGTGGTGGTGGGGTGGTGGTGATGGTGGTGGTGGTAATGGTGGTGGTGATGGTGGGGTAGTGGTGATGGTGGGGTAATAGTGATGGTGGGGTGATGGTGGTGATGGTGGTGGTGATGGTGGTGGTGGGGTGGTGGTGATGGTGGTGGTGAGGTGGTGGTGATGGTGGTGTTGGTGAGGTGGTGGTGATGGTGGTGTTGGTGAGGTGGTGGTGATGGTGGTGGCGATGGTGATGGTGGTGGCGGTGGTGATGATGGTGGTGGGGTGGTGGTGAGATTGTGGTGGTGATGGTGGTAGGGTGGTGGTGAGATTGTGATGGTGATGGTGGTGGGGTGGTGGTGGGGTTGTGGTGGTGATGGTGGTGATGGTGATGGTGGTGTGGTGGTGATGGTGGTGGGGTGGTGGTGAGATTGCGGTGGTGATGGTGGTGGTGGGATGGTGGTGGTGGGATTGTGGTGGTGATGGTGGTGATGGTGGTGGTGAGATTGTGGTGGTGGTGATGGTGGTGGTGGTGGTGGTGGGCTTGCGGTGGTGATGGTGGTGGTGGTAATGGTGGTGGTGATGGTGGCGGTGGTGATGGTGGTGGTGAGATTGTGGTGGTGGTGATGGTGGTGGTGGTGGTGGTGGTGATGGTGGTGGTGGGATTGTGGTGGTAGTGATGGTGGTGGTGGTGGTGTGGTGGTGGTGGTGAGATTGTGGTGGTGATGGTAGTGCCAGTGGTGATGGTGGTGATGGTGGTGGTGGGATTCTGGTGGGGGGGTGGTGGTGGTAACGGTGGTGGTGGTGGTGGGAGAGACCATGTGGAGCAGCACCGAGGCCCCAGACCTCTGAGTGAGACCTTGGGCTTTCCAGCCTGATCCGTTTGCCAGCTGAATGCAGCCAGTACAGGACTCCAGCTGAATCTGCACAGAGCAGAGAAACCACCCAGATGACTCCTGTCCCAATTCTCGCCCACAGAATGACAGAAATAGTAAATTGTTATTGTTTTAAACCACTAAGGTTTGGGTGTAGTTTGTTATGTAACAGTAGATAACTGACAGGGTCACCAAATGTACTTGTTTCTTAAGTCTGTCATCCTTTTCTGAGGATACTTGTTGTTGGCTTTAAGGCCCACTAATACAGGATGATTTCATCTTGAGATCCTCACCTCATTTATATCTGCAAAGTCCCTTATTTTAAGTAGGGTCACATCTTGAGGACTTAGGCAGACATATCCTTTGGGGGCCCACAATTCAACCCACCATGTAGGATAACGTGGCCCATGGGGACTTCTGTGAGTCCTACACTGGCGGTCCCACCTAGAACACGGCAATCACAGCCGACACTGATTCTCAGGCCACCGCCACTCTGTATCATTGGTCTCTGCATCTTTTCCCTCTGGACTGGAGATAGAAGCAGGGTGCCTCCTCTGGCTGTATTCAAGCTGCAGCCACACGTCCTGACCCAAGCACAGGGCACTTGACTCAACAGTCACCAAAGATCCCCTTTCTCCATCACCTCTGTTTTGTGTATCTAGTTCCCAGAGGAGAGCATGGGGTGTCGTGTAAAAAGCTCTCTGCAATCCACATACCCAGAGATTGTAGCTTTCTTTGATGGCTGGGTCACTCCATAATAGCGAATGGAGGTCTGACTGAGATGGGATCAACCTTCTCTCAGTCCTCACAGTCCAGCACTTTGATAATTCACCCTGGAGTTGGCTAGGGCTTTGCAGGATTAACTTCTCTCTCTTCCAGGCTCCCACAGGGCTCCGTGGGATCATCTTTTGCTGCGTATTTTATTCTCTGCCCTTTTACCATAAACTTTAGAGTCCCATCCCTGGCCTGGAGCTGGGAAGACTAGATGATGGCTGGCTTGCTTCAGCTGGGGATTCTTTAGCTGAGTTCTTGTACCTCCATGTTGGAGGACCCTCGCTCATCCCAGCCAGATGGCAGAGATGGCCATTGCACCGGCCCAGCTCTCCATCTCGAAAGCTTCTAAAGGAAAGCCCTCGTTCTGTGGTTCCCCCCACCCCCTCCCATCCCCAGGCCTGGTCTACACCTTGACTGTATCCTTGTTTGGATTTGGTTTGTCCTGGTTGACAGGCCATCAGCACTGTCTTTGGGTCTCTGTCATACCCGTGGGCTCTCCTCTCGGGAGGCCCCAGCACCCTTTATGGGTCTAGACAGGGTCTGGGTCAATGCCAGGTAGCAGATGTGCAAGGGCTTGGTTCTGCTGGTGGGGCTGAGGAAGGGGGGCCCTGGCCTGTGGATTCTAGAATCCATATCCTTTTGGGATGGGGGAGCTGTACTTGTGGCCCCGCATGTGGACACCGCTGCCCGTTCCAAGCTCAAGGCTTCCTGTTGACAGTGTGCGCGTGTGCACGCACGCACACACACACACACACACACAGACACTGGGGCTACATCATTCCTCTAGCCCCAGGGACAGCAGCTCATCTCCAGCTGTGCCTCCTGTCTGTGCTCCCATCTCTCCTCCCTTCTGGCTGCATTTCTTCTGCCCTGTTTGCCCGCTTGTAGATCGGACAGCTGTGAGCCAGACAGAGGCTGAGCAGCTTCTACTTTGTGGTGGAGGAGGGACAGGCTGGCAGAGCACCGCCGCCTTCTGGGGCCTGGTGGGACATAGCTTCCAGCTCTGTGCTCAGGCCCCTCATTCATTCGTGCATCCCTTTGGGAAACCAGCTCAGCTCAGAGTGGGTCCCCAGTGAATGGATCTGCTGCCTGAGGGGCCAGGAAGTCTCACTTCTCTTTTCGAAAGAAACCTGCCTCTCCAGATGCGGTCAAGAGCACTGATGGCAGCACAGTCTCCTGCCAGATTCCCTGTTTGAATTCTGTCTCTCCCCAGCTGTGTGATTTCAGACAGGTCTGCGCCTCGGTTTCCTCCTCTATATTCTAGAGAGAATAGCAGCAGCCACTTCATAGGACTGGCAGTGTGAGCAGTGCCTGGCGGGTACATTCTCAATAAGCATCATTTATCACTCTCGAGGCTCAGGCATGGTTCTGACCATGTCCAGAACTGTTTTCTTTCCACCTGTTTTCTCCTTCTTTCCTTCCTCATACTAATATTTAATAATCATGATTCTGGACCTTTTCTCTGCTGTCAGCTGGATGTCCTGGGATGAAGAGAGCCAGGTCTCTGTCCTTACAGACCTGTGACAGACCGTCAGACCGTGGGCAGTGGAGGAGTAAGTGATGTGCTGGGCCGGCAGGGCACAGAGGCAGCTGTCTACAGGGTGGAGCATCAGAAGGTCACTTCTGTCTGCGGCGTTTACAGAGAGCTCCACAGAGCAAGCAGATTTTGAACCCGACTTAAGGGATTGGTTTGATCAAGGTGGGAGGAGACATGACAGGTGACTCCAGGCAGATGGAACAGGAGGTGGGAGTGGTGGTGGGTGTTGGGGTCCGCTGGCCATGATGACAAGTACCAAGACACGGATGCCGGCGAGATGGGTTGGGATCAGATCTGAAGGGCCTTCAGTAGCAGATTAAAGATTTGGGCTTGTATGCCCCACTCTCTAGGGAGCTTCTGGAGGCTTTGGAGCAGGCAGGTGATGGGATTGCAGTGGAGAGCTGGAGAAGCCACATCTGATGCTGCGGGAAGAGTGGAGGAGAGTTTGATCAAGGGTCTCAAGGCTGGAATACTGGTCCCCGGGTGCCGCTAAACCCGTGTGTGAGGGCTGGGCTGGAGGCATTCTGCAGATGGAAGGGAAGTGGGTGGGCGGGCTCTTGGGTGGGGGTTGGGCAGTGGTGTTGGTGGCGGGGGAGCCATGGGAGAGTTGCTGTGTGGCCTGGGGCTCCCCAGGGCTGATAGGGGATGATTGCTGCTGGGCCCTGGAGGAACGCCTCCCCCTTCCTTCTTGCTTTGGGGGGTGCCGGTGCTCTATGTCTGTGTGTCGTTTGAATGGCCGCAGACCTGTGAGACTGAAGGGGTTAGGGAGCCTGTGTAAATATGTGCGATACTCGCAGCTAACATTTCTTACGACGTGCTGGGTACAGTTCTAGGTGCTGCTATACAGAGGAGCTCATTTAATCCTCACAGCACCCTAGGACAAGGGAACTGAGGGTCAGAAAGAGGGAAGTCACTAGTCTGAGATCACGCAGCAGTGAGAGGCAGAGTCAGGCTGTGAACCCAGGCAGTCTGGCTCCTGAGGCTTTGCTTTTCACTAACAGACTCTATTGTCTCTCAGGTGAAGTATGGCTGTGTGAGCTTTGCGTGTGTGTGTGTGTGTGTGTGTGTGTGTCTGTGTGTAGCTCAAAGAGAACTGGGGGCGGGAAGGGGCAGGAACCTTTATTAAGGAGACACCCTCATCCTATCCCCAGACCCCCTAGGTCTGTTCTCTATGCAGGTGTTGGGCAGGAGCAGATGGAAGGGAATGCCCTTCTCTCCCCCTCGCCCATCTACAGCTGCGGTGGGAGGTTGGGAGGAGACTGCTTAGATCAACGGGATGACCTTGGAGAGGTCACACAGCCTTGGCCCCCCACTGAGCTTGGGTGCTTTCTAGGTGACTCCCCCCGGGCCGCTGGGCTCCCTCCCCGAGACCGCTGCTCACTCCATCCTCTCTCTCCACCTCTTACCCCTCCACTTCCTCTTCTTTCTCCCCCACTTCAAATCCCCTAAACAAGGCAAAGGGAAACTGGTGCATGGAATTGCCAGCAACTTCCATCTTGCCTGGTGTCCGGATTGACTGAGGCTGCCTCTACTCTCAATACTGTTTGATTCTCCATTGCAAGTAGCCTTTAATACCTGGAAGATAATTTTATTTTCCTTCCATCCTGAGGCTTACTTTAGGGTAATGGGATTAGGAGGGAGGACAGTATGGGGGTGTGGCTGGGATCGGAAGGAGAGAGATTGATTTCATGTAAACAATTATGTATTTGTATTTTCAGATTCCTGACTGTATCGCTATTCGTCTATATGAGTTCAGCACCTGCCCTTCACCCTGCCTTTCCTTGGTCACCATCATTATCATCATCTTGGTCATTGGAAGTCCTTATCATGACCATGTGGACCTCTCTAATTTTATCTCCTGGCTTCCTGCTCACTTGCTCCAGCCATACATGCCTTTTTGCCGGCACATTCTTGCTTCAGGGCCTTTGCACTTGCTTTCCTATTGTCTGAACATTTCTCTCCTGATATCCACCTGCCTCCCTCTTTTACTCATTTAAATCTCTCCTCAAATGTCACTTTACAGAGATATTTACTTTGGATAAAATAGCATTCCCCATCACTATCTCTTTGCCTTACCCTGCTTAATTTTTCTTCGTAGCACTCATGACCACCTGAAAAGCAATGTTATTTTTTATTGATGTATTTGTTGCCTGTCTCCTTAAGAGAATATAAACTCCTTTAAGGAAGGGGCTTTGTTTTGTCCATCTCTGTATCCCCAGTGTCTACCAGGGGTTCTGCTGTGTGCTTGTTAATTGAAGGAATAGATATTAACTTATTAAGCCCTAGAAGGTAGCTACTCTTAATTTAGAGGGAAACAGAGGCACAGAGAAATTAAGTAACTTGCTGAAATTCACAGAAGTGATCAGTGATTTAGCTGGTTTACAAACCCAGGCAATCTCAGTGCAGAACCCTCATTTTTACTGCCTTTGTCTCCTGATTTCCTGTTTGCATCTGACTTATGGGGGTGGGCTGACCCCAAGGTGCTTGTTCTTGCTGACAAGTCAGGTGCTGGCTGAATGGGCTGCAAAGGGCAGAAGTTCCCATGGACCCTGCTCCTGTGTCTCCCATAGCCTTTGCAGGAGGAGGGGACTTGGGGTCTACACGGCTTGGGGTGAGGAACCCAGGACAAGCTGGAGGTGGACTGCTTTGCAGGGGTGAGGGGAGTTGTCACCAGCTCACTCTCTGGCTCACTAGCCTGGCCCTGCCCCCCACCCCCTTGATTACATGGGGATGAAACAATGTTTTCCTAAGAAAAGCCACACCAGAGTGGTGGAATTGGGCCCAGGGCAAATCACAAGGGGATTTAATTCAGATTTCTCCTGCTAAAGGAAACTTCCAAGACTTTGCCCCTTCCCTTCTGTAGCAGATGTTGCTAGTGTTTATACAGATCAGGTTTGCTTCTCTTTCCTGGACACATGGGTTTCCCAGGTGGCCCTGGCAATAAAGAACCTGGCTGACAATGCAGGAGATGTAAGAGACGCAGGTTTGATCCCTGGGTGGAGAAGATCCCCGGAGAAGGGCATGGCAACCCACTTCAGTATTCTTGCCTGAAGAATCCCATGGACAGAGGAGCCTGGCAGGCTACAGTGCATAGGGTTGCAAAGAGTCTGACACGACTGAGCGATTCATTTCCTTCCTTTCAAATCACAAGGGGATTAATTCACATTTCTCTTGTCAAAGGGAACCTTCCACGACTTTTACCCCTTCAATCTGTAGCAGATGTTATTAGTGTTTATGGAGGAGAGGTTTGCCCCTCTTTCCTGGACACATGGAAAACAACCCTTTCAGCCCCTCTACCCCACATGACAGTTCTTGCCAATGAAATATGATTGGAGGTGATGTCTATCACTTCTGAGCCAAGGCACTGAAGAACCTGGATAATTACTGTTCCAATTCTGGAGCAACGGTGGAGGCCAGGTATTTCAAATGGTGCAGCTATAGGATGGTGTGGGGGTGGGTCCTCTCTCCGTCAGCCTGGGGCCCTGAATTTCACTGTGCAAGCAGAGACACCCCTTCTGCTGATCCTGACTAAGCCTGCAGTGTGGGCCACCAGTAAATCTTAGTTGTGTTATGCCACGGAGATTTGGGGTTAATTTGTTACGCAGCTTGGCTTAGCTTTTCCTGACTAATGCACCATTTTTGATCTGTTTTGTACATCTTCAATATTGTGGCCCATATCTCATTTGCCACCAGTGGGAATGTAAATTAATACAACTTTTCTGGAAGACAATTTGGCAGAGTGTATATATGAAAAGCCCTAAATAAGTGTATTGTCTTTGACTCAGAAATTTCACTTCTAGGAATTTATCCTAAGGAAATAATTGGACAAGTTCAGAAAGTTGTATGGATAAAGAGGATATTCATCACACAAAATGGTGAGAAATTGGATCAGCCTAAATATCCCACAACAGCAAATTGGTTAAATAAATTGTGATCCAGCTCTACAATAGAGCACTAGCTGCTGCCGGTGGAACGGATTTATTGACACAGAAAGAGAGCTACATTCTGTTGCAGTGCAGAGGGATGCATAATGTGAGCCCATCTTTGTTAAAAAAAAATATGTATATTTGCATGAAAAAAGTCTGTATGATACTCTGCAAGCACTTAGCGATGGAAATTTCTGGGTGTGGAATCTCAGGTGGTTTAATCTTTCTTGGTTTTATTTTGCCTCTCTATTTAAATTTTTTCTTCAGTGATTTTGTATTATGTATAATTAAAAATTAAAGGGAGGGAAAAAATGACTGTGTGATCTTGGATACATTAACCTCTAAGGCTCGTGATTTCCTTATCTGTGAAGCAGGCACCAGGGTACCTGCCTCCTTGGGTTGTTGTGAAGATTCAGTCAGATCAAGTGTTACGAAGCACCTGGCACCTGCTAGGCGCTCAAAACCCATAGCTGCTGTTATCAGTTATCCGTGAGCTGAGGACCCTTAGAGGTTGGTTGGTTCATTAACTAATCCATCCATCTATCCACTCATTCAAGAAGCATGCCCTGAAACCCACTGTGTGTGTGGCTACATGCTGGAAAAAGATAACCACGATAATAAGAATAGCAAATACTTACATGGCACTTAGTGGGGCCAGGCACCATTGCAAGCACTTCATGTTTATTAACTGGCTTAACCTACACAATAATCCCCTGAAGGGATACCATTCTTAGCCCTGTTTTATAGGTCATGGAACTAAGGCACAGACGGATCAAGTGACCTGCTTGAAGTCACAAAGCTAGGAGGTAGAGCCAGGCAGCTGGGCTCCAGAATCCGCACTCAGCCCACCGCTCCTCTGCTCGGTCCTCGCCTGCTCACAAGCCAGGTGCAGCAGGGCCAAGGAGGCAGGGGCCCTGCTGGGAGAGAAGCAGCTGCCAGGTTGGAGATCTCAGAGTGAATCCAGGCACTAGAGAAGGGATTAGCAGGATGAGGGGGCTCTATTGTGAAGCCCGTGGCTGAGCTGAGGGAGGTGGGCGTGACTGTTGGGGAAGGGGCATTATCGGACCCTCGTGCTGTCCTGGCTCTCTGAACTCAGGCTCACAGGACCCAGGCTGCACGTGGGTGGGGGCACCCACCTTCCTGATGAGCTAGGAGGGAGCAAGTAACCACAGTGATGGGCCAGGCATGGGGTGAAGCACTTTCATGCATGATCTCAATGAATCCTCCTGAAGCTCTGAAGTGGACACTTTTACAGAACAGGAAATCGAGGCTCACGGAGGTGAAGCCACTTGTCCAGGGTCAAGTAAATGGGAAACCTAGATTTGAATGAGGGTTCTGCGAGAGTCTTAACCACTCTGTTAAACATCCCCTGGGGCGGGGCTCCTGAATCTCCCACCCTCCCTTACAGGGGTCCTGGAGGCACTGGGGAGCTGGGAGACTTCTTCTCTCAGGCATGCCCTTGGCAGAGGTTGCTGTTTGGGTCTGCAAGGTGGGACATTGTCATATCAGGGCAGCAGCAGGGAGGGCCTGGAGACCCCTGGGATCAAATGGGGACCCAGGATGGGAGTTAGGGAGGGGAGGAGAACCTTGGGGAGGCTGGAAGGAAGAGGATTAAGGCTCCGCCATCCATCTCCCGTGCTTGGGCCCTGCTGTGTGCCTGGAGCTGCACGTGTATTATCTCCTGACATCCTCACCACCGTGCTGGGGGAATGGGATTAGCCCCTCACTTTACAGAAGAGGAAACAGAGGCTGAGGGTAGCAATAGGACTTGCCCAGGAGCCTACTGAGAGAAGGAGCTGATCCTTGAGCCCAGGTATGTTGACTCTGAAGCCAGAGTTCTCTCTGCACCAGTGGCTTCCAATGGGAGCCCACCGCCCCTGGAGGGGCAAGTTACAAAGGACATTCTACTGCTCCCCCAGAGGGTGAGTGGGGATGGGGCTGAGTGGGGTGGGGGACAGTGGGCCCTGAGCAGTGTCTGAGGCATTGGGGTTCCTCTGTGGCAGGGAAACACTTAACTCCCCTCTAGGTCTCCCCATAATTTGTCACCATGTGACCCAGCCCTGAAACCTGCTGATCTCTCCTTCCACCATCCTTGGAGGAAGGGGTTCATTCTGGGGGCTATGTTACTGCTTGAAACTTGTGAATATGTTACTCTACATAAAAAGGGGATTTTGCAGATAGGATTAAGACAAGATTATTTTAGATTATCTAAGTGAGCCCAGTGTAATCATCAGGATCCTTAGAAAAGTCAGAGATGTGAGGACAGGAGAGAGAGAGGTTGCTGTTGACTTTGAAGATGGAGAAAGGGAGAGAGGGATGCCTGCTGGCTCCAGAAGCCATAGAAGGCAAGCAAGTGTTTTCTTCCTCAAGCCTGCAGAATAATGCAATCCTGCTGTCATCTTGATTTTAGTCTACTGAAATGCTTTTTGCTTCTGACCTCCAGAACTGTAAGACAGCAAGTTTGTATTGTCTTAAGCCACCAAAAGTGAAGTGAAGAGTCGGACTCAGTCGTGTCTGACTCTTTGCGACCCCATGGACTGGAGCCTACCAGGCTCCGCTGTCCATGGGATTTTCCAGGCAAGAGTACTGGAGTGGGTTGCCATTGCCTTCTTCAGGGGATCTTCCTGACCCAGGGATTGAACCCAGGTCTCCCGCATTGCAGGCAGATGCTTTACCGTCTGAGCTACCGGGGAAGCCGTAAAGGCTGTGGTAATTTGTTAAAGCAGCAATAAAACACTAATGCTTTCGTTAGTATGATGCCATACATTGGCTTCTTTTTTAATGTTTAACCAACTTGTATTCCTGAGCTAAACCTCATTTGGTTGTGATAGATTAGTCATTTTAAGGATTGTTAGTTTGAATTTGCTAACATTTTGTTTAGAATTTCTTATCTATATTTACGAGGGATACTGTATTGGAGTTTTCTTCTCTTGTCATGTCTTTGGCTTTGTTATCAGAGTAATGCTGGCCGCTCAGAATGAGTTGGGAAGCATTTTTTCCTCTTTAGTTTTCTGGAAGAGTTTTTGCTGATATTACAGTTCCCTTAACTGTTTACTAGAATTCTCCACTGAAATCATTTGGTCCTGTTGTCTTTCTGTTGAAGGGTTTTTGGTCATAAGTTTGATTTATTTAAGAGATATAGGGCTCTTCAGGTGATCTGTTTCTTTTCAAGTGAGCTTTGGTAGTTTGTGTTTCAAGGAATTTCTCTGTTTCATCTGCGTTGTCAAATTTATTTGCAGAAGCCTGTTCATAATATTTCTTTATTTCTTTTAATATTGGTAAAATCTGTAGTGATGTCATTTCTCTCATTTCTGATGTTGGTAATTTGTATCTTTTCTCTTTTTTTCTTATCAGTCTCGCTAGAAATTTATCAAATTTATTAATTTTTTTTTTTAAAGAACCACCTTTTGGGTTCATTGACTTTCTCTGTTTTGCTTCTGCTTTTTAAAATTGATTTCTGCTCTAATCTTATTTCCTTTCTAATGCTTACTTTGGGCTTAATTTGCTCCGTCCATTACTTTATTTTATTTCTTTTAAAAACTGAGGTATAATTTATATATAATGTTATATTAGTTTCAATGGACATGAATTTGAGCAAACTCCGGGAGATGGTGGAGGACAGAGGAGCCTGGTGTGCTGCAGTCCGTGGGATTGCAGAGTCAGACATGACTTAGTGACTGAACAGCAATAACAAGTTACGAGGGTACATCACAATGATTGGGGTTTTGCATATACTGCAAAATGATCACCACAGTAAGTCTAGTTAACGTCTGTCACCATATACAGTTATACGTTTTTTTGGATAACTTTCAGGATTTACTCTCTTAATAACTTTCAAACATGTAGCAGTTTTATTAACTATAGTCACCGTGCTGTACGTGACATCCCCAGGACTTGTTTATTTCACAGCTGGAAATTTGTACCTTTTGATTCTCTTCGTTCACGTCTCCCTCTATCGCTCGGTTTCTTAAGGTAGAAAGTCAAGGATCTGAGACCTTTCTTCTTTTCTAATATCAGCATTTGCTGCTATAAATTTCCTCCTACGTATGATTACAGTGGAGTGCTACCAATTTTGTGTTTTTCCTTTGTGTTGTGTTTTCATTTTTATTCAGTTCAAAATCCTTCATAATTTCCCTTTTGATTACTTTTTTTTGACTCAAGGGTTATTAAAAGTGTGTTATTTAGTTTCCAAGTATTTGGTAATTTTCCTCATATCTTTCTATTATTGATTGTAATTTAATTTCATTATGGTCAGAGAACATTCTTTGTATAACTTGAATCCTTTTAAATTTATACAGACTTGTTTTATGACTCTATCTTTTAAAATTTCCATGGCTACTTGAAACTAACGTGTGATCTAATATTGTTGAGTGGAGTGTCTATAAATGTCAATTAGGTTAAGTTGTTTACAGTGTTGTTCGAGTCTTCCATCTCCTTAGTGATTTTCTGTCTACTCGGGTCTATCAAATGTTGAGAGAATGCTGAAATCTCCAACTGTAATTGTAGACTGTTTCTCCTTGTAGCTCTATCCCTTTGTGCACCGTGTATTTTGAAGCCCTGTTATTAGATGCATAAACATTTTAGATTTTTTATGTCCTCTGTATGAATTGACCCCTTTATTGTTATGGAATGAACTTCTTTCTCTCTGGTAATAGTTTTGATCTGATATTTACTTTGTCTGATGTTAATACAGCTACTCCAACTTTCTTTTCTTTATACAAAAATGGCATAACATATGTATATCTTTATATTAAATGTGTCTTTTTTGAGGCAGTGTTTAATTGGTTCTTGCTTTCTTGTCCAATTTAACAGTCTCTGCCTTTTAATGTGGGTGTTTGGGTCATTTACATTTAATGCGATTGCATGTTGTTAAGCTTAAGTCTGCCATCCTGCTACTTGTTTTATATTTGTACCATCCGTTCTTTGTCTCCTTTTTAATGTTTTTCTTTCTTCTTTTGGAATTTTTTAATGATTCCAATTTATCTCATTTATTAGCTAGAAATTTTATTTTATTCATTATTATTTTAGTCATTATTTTAGGGTGTATAGTATATGTCTTTAACATAAGAGTCTGCTTTACATGAATTGTACTACTTATGTAAAGTGTAAGACTCTTACAGTGGGGTGTGCGGCCCTTCCCCACCTCTCAGCCACTATTCTAGTGTTGTCATACCTTTAACTTATTTATGTTATAAACCACACAGTATACATTGTTATTATTCCTGTTTAAATAATCAATTATTTTAAAAAGTGGTTTAAATAATACTGAAACTCATGTGTTTCCCCGTGTAGTTACCATTCCTGGTGTTTTTCTTGAATCCATATTTCTATCTGGTATCATTTTCTTCTGACTGAAGGGCTTCCTTTATTATTTCTTACAATGGACGTCTGTTATTGATGAACTGTTTAAGCTCTTGTAGGTCTGAAATAGTCTTTGTTTAGAAAGATATTTTTGCTGGACTTGGAATCACATGCTAATCCCTCCTTTTGAACTCTACTGTCACACATGCCAGGCTGCTTGAGGCTGTCTCCCAGGTCACTGATGCCACCTTAACATTTTTGTGTTTTTCTCTCTGTGTTTCCTTTTGTGTAGTTTCCATTGCTGTCTTCAAGTTCATTCGTTATTTTCTTCCGCAATGTCTAATCTGCCATTAATCTCACGCACTGTATTTTTTACTTCAGATTGTGGTTTTCATGTTTATAAGTTTGATTTGGGTCTTTTTAATATATTAAGTGCCTCAACTTAGCAATGTAAATCTGTGGACTACAGCTATAATAATAGTTTTAATGTCACTGTCTTCCAATGCTAATATCTGTGAGTTCTGGGTCAGTTTCTCTTCATTCGAATTTTCTCTTCATTCTTGGCATGCTTGGTAATCTTTGATTAGTTGCTAGACATTGTGATTTTAACTTTTTTGGGCATTTTTGTATCCCTTCGGGTACTCCAATTACACACACATTAGGTGTTTTTGTATTCCTGGTTGTTTGTGTATTCCTATAAATGTTCTGAACTCTATTCTGGAATGCAATTTATTTGCAGGAAGAGTTTGATCTGTTTGAGTTTTGCTTCTAAGATTTGTTAGATGGGACCAGAGTAGGCTAAGGATAATTATTCTTGACTGTTGAGGGAAGATTCTGCTGAGTGTTCTACCCAATGCTGCATGAATTTTGAGGTTTTCCGGTCTTGGTGAGAACAGATATTATTCCAGGTCCTGTGTGAGTCCTGAATGCTATTCCCTTTAATACCTTTGAATTGTTGTTGGCCTGACCTTAGGTATTTTTCTTATACACACGTGCTGATCAGTACTCTCGTGAATATTTAAGGGGGACCCTTTCCGCATCTCTAGGGTTCTCTCTCTAAGTAGATCTCTCCTCTCAAGTACCCTGTCCTGCAAACTCTGGTTGTCTCGGTCTCCTTGGTTTCTCAACTCTGTCTCCTCAAGTCCTCGGGTTTTCCAGGTTCCACCTTCATTCCCATTTTTTTAATTTTCCTGCTGCAATCTGGAAACTTACCAGAACAGTAAAATAAGAGTATTTTAGGGCTTGCCTTGTTTGCTTCCTGTCTCTCAGGGATACTGCACTTTGTTTTCTGATGTCTGGTGTCTTGAAAACCATTGTTCCATGTACTTTGTATCATTTATTTTTGTTGTTTCAGGCAGAAGGATAAATCTGGTCTCTGTTTCTTCATCTCTGATGGAAGCAGGAGTTTCTCCCTGCTTTTCAACACCATCTATGTGCTGATGGCTCCCACACTCCCCCCTGAACTTCAGAGTTTTAAATAGTCATGGTTAGCACATCAAACTCACCGTGTCCAAAATGGCACTCTTGATTCTCCTTTCGCAAGTCTCTTCTACCTGACTTCCTTATGCCGGCAAATATCACCCAGATGTTCAGGAAAAAAGCCTTGATCTCATCCTTTTTCCTTCTCTTTCCCTCACATCCTCTATCAGTACCTCAGAAACTCATTTTGGCTTGACCTCCAAAATGCGTCTCATTTCTGAGACCCTTCCATTATCCCCACTACTGATTAAAGCCGCTGTCATTACTCATCTGGAATCTTGCAGTAGCTTCCCAACTCCAAACTAACTGCTTTCATTTCTCATCTTCTACAGTCTGTTTTTCCCTCAGCAGCTAGTGAGCCCTTAAAGATGCCAGTCCCATCATGACTGTTCAAAAGTCTCCAATGTTTTTCTAACACGACTTAGGATAAAGCCCAAAGTCCTTATCGTGGTTCTCGGGACCCTATAGGATATGACCTCCACCACCTCTCTCACCCCATCTCCCCTCTCTTCCTTGCTCACTTCACCCTGCACTCTGGCCACCTGTCTCCTCAGTTACTAGAACATGCCAAGGACCCCCCTCCTTTAGAGAATACTCTTTCTTTGCCTGGAATGCTTCCCCCTGGATATTTAGTGTCAATCTCTTCATGGATCTCAGCTCAAGTATCGCCTCCTCAGAAGCCCTTCCATGAATATCTGATCCAAGAGAGCACCCTGCTGCTTCTCCTCTTCTTCTGCTTTATTTTCCATCATAGACCTTATTCCCTCCTGACACCCTGCATCTCTGTTTGTTCATGGGCTGATCATCACTTTCCCTCAATAGAATGCAGGCTTCATGAGGTCAGGGACTTCCTCCTGGTCACTCTCGGGTTGTCTATACTTAGAGGAGTGCCCGACATACGGCATATACTCAATGAAGCAGACTGAATGAATGAGTGCTCTTCTGGCCACTAGGTACAATCTACTCGCTGTGTGACTGTGGACAAGTCCTGTACCATCTCAGGGCATGACCTTTTCTCGTGGGCACTGGCCCACTAAATGAATGTCAGCCCCTCAAATCTCCTATTGTGTACGGCGCCAGATGAGCCTTGGGCTTTTCTCTTCCTGTTCTGGGCCAAGTGTTCTCCAGCCTAGGCCTTATGGAGCCAAGCTTTGGATTGCCATGATTACCACCAGGGGGCGCTCGATGCTTAGATTCTGGACCAGGGACTCCAGCTCCTGTTTGGGTTGGTGGAAGTCACTGTGATTGACTATCATTTAGGACCCCTGTATGTAGGTGGTGTAAATGTGTGTGGGGAGCAGGAAGACATTTCCAGGAGCGCTGCCTCCGGGGCTCAGGGTATGGAGTCCACTCTTGCTGATCACTCTCTCATGGCTCTCCACCTAGAGACAGACCCCAGAAAATGATTCACCTGTGTCTTCCTGGGGAAGGAAAGAAAGAAGTGGGCTCACTAGGATGGAAACTCGGTGTGGGTGTTCAGTGGCTTCTCACATGTCCTGGACCCAGAAATCACCTTGTGGCTTTGGACAAGTCAGCCCTTTGGCATCACTGAGCAGGGTGACCCTATTATTCTTGGGATCCTTCCAAGGGGTCAGAAACTTGGCGAACCTGGCCCAGCCCTTGGCCTCCTCCAGGGCTGAGCCCTTTGCTGCCCCTCCTCAGGTCAGGGAGGGAAGGCCCCACCCTGGACTTCAGATTGTGCCCCAGGCTCCCGGGTGATCCCAGGAAGAGTGGGGAGGTGCCGTCTGAATGGAGAGGCTTCCACATATGCAAGCTCATTTCATTCGCTCAATAAGTTGGAGTGTTTTGGCTGTGGACCCACAGGTGGGTGGGGAAACTGAGGCCCAGAGAGTAGGAAGGACAGTTTGGGGTCATACATCAGCATGTGGGGTGCTCGGTTCCACCGCACCCTCTGTTGTGGGTGTGCCCAGTGCCCCTCGGGCCATCCCCTTTCCAGAGAGTTCTCTCCTCCAGCTCAAACACAGCCTCTGTGCCTTCGCACTTGCTGTTCCTCTGCCTGGCATGTCTTGCCCTCTGATATTCACAGGCCTGATTCCTTCCTGTCACTCGGGTGACAGGCCAGATGTCACCTCATCAGAGAGGGCTTCCCTGACCACACCTGGTCCCTCTCTATCTCGCCAGCTTGTTTTATTTCTCCTGAGCACTTCTGACCGTCTGAAACTAGCCAGTTTCCTGGTTTATGGTTTGCACTTTGTCTCCCCTGGCAGAATGAAGTGCCAGAGCAGGGACCCTGCTTGACTGGTTCTCACATGGCACACAGTGGGAGGTGCCCCATGGGCATGGCTGGATGAGTGAACAAGGAGGTGGAGAGTTGCCTGTCACCCACACAGGTCTCCGGACAGCGCTGCAGAGTCGCTCTGACTCTTTCCTGGAGGTGCCAGGCTCTGGACGCTCTGGGGCTGATGTGCCCATGCCTCTCTGGGCTTCTTGTTCCCCCATCTGTTTCCCCATGAGTGGGAACACTCCTCAGCCACGAAGTCATGGAGGGTTCGATTTAAGAAATGGGAGGAGGAGGAAGGAGAGAGTGGACCTGTGGTGGGGTCCAGCCCTTGGTTCTGGGGAGGGGAACCCCAGGATGGTGGAGGTGCTGGCTGCCTTTGCTTTTCCAAACTTAAGCTAAGTGAGTGGGTGGGTTTCTGACCACGCCGACTGCTGTGTCACGGTGTGTGTTCCCTGTGAGGATGCTGCGGAGCATGTTTCCTTTACCATGTGAGCGTGAAGTGCCCCTGAGAGCCCTCCTGGTGCCACCCGTGCCATCTTGCAGGACAACCTAGTGACTGGGTGCAGAGCAGAAAATGTAGCAGGAGATTGAGTCTTGCTTTAGGTCAAGGAGATCTGAATTAGAGTTCTGACTTGGTCATTTCCGTGCTGTGCAGCTCTAGGTGAGTGACTTCCTGTCTCTGAGCTAGGGAGAAATGCAACCTGCTTTCTGTCATCGACCCTGGAACTCTACCCTCCAGGCCCAGCCTTTTGTGTCTGGGGTTTCTGGCCATCTTTCTTTCTTTTTTTTAAGTTGAATTATGGTGCATTTACAATACTGTGTTAGTTTCAGGTGTACAGCAGAGTGTTTATACATATATATATGTATATATGCTAAGTCGCTTCAGTCGCGTCCGACTCTGTGCGACCCCTAGATGGCAGCCCACCAGGCTCCCCCGTCCCTGGGATTCTCCAGGCAAGAACACTGGAGTGGGTTGCCATTTCCTTCTCCAGTGCATGAAAGTGGAAAGTGAAGTCGCTCAGTTGTGTCCAACTCTTTGTGACCCCATGGACTGTAGGCTACGAGGCTCCTCCGGCTGTGGGATTTTCCAGGCAAGAGTACTGGAGTGGGTTGCCATTTCCTTCTCCAAATGTATATATATATATATTAGGTTATTCCCATTATAGTTTATTACAAGGTATTGAATATTTTCCTCTGTGCTATACAGTAAATCCTGTTGCTTACATATTTTATATAGTGTATCTGTTAATACCAAACTCCTAATTTCTCCCTCCCTTTCTCCCTTCCCTCTTGGGTAACCATACATTTGTTTTCTATAAGTCTATTTATGTTTTGTATATAGATTTATTTGTATTATTTTTTATATTCCACATATAAATGATATATAATGTTTGTCTTTGACTTACTGTATTTGGTGCAGTACTGTATTAATGTACTGTATTCATCTCCAGGTCCATCCATCTTGCTGTAAATGGCATTATTTCATCCTTTTTATGGCTGAGTAATATTCCATTGTGTGTGTATGTATATCTGGCCATATTTCAATGCCCAGCATAAAGTACCTCCTCTGGGAACCCGCCTCCATCCCCATCTGGGGACTCAGGCTCTTCTTGTCCTGCAGTCCCTCTGTCTGCCTGCTTCTTAGCATGATGGCCTTGTCTGTTTAGATGTCTGTCCCCCTCCCGCTAGACCAGAACCCCTTCTGGGAAGGCCAGGGGCTAGGTTCATTTCTGCATCACTCATGCCCAGTGTGGGGACAGGCAGGCCAAAGAGTTGGTGGCCACATTCTGGTACTATTTCATACCCATTTTAGACATAAACAAACTGAGGTTCAGAGAGGTCGAGTGGCTTGCTTGACGTCACACGGCACACACGTGGCAAAGCTGGTAGTTGTGTGCTGGTCCGTACGAAACCACCAGCTCTCTAAACAGAAGAAAAGCCTCAGTTTGTGGTGCTTGCCAATTTCTATGGGTGTTGATACTCCCATGGAATTTCAAAATACCAGCATGCATCACTGAACTTGAAGGTGGGAAGAGATATGCACAACTGGCTCTTGAGAGCAGGTATGAGGCAGCTTCAGTAATCATAGGGCAAAGCTGAAATTCCAACCTAGGCCTGTTTGAGGCTGACCAATAGGCATTTTCTTCTAGAGTCCTAAAATGTGGTCCTACGTGAACAAAAAGCAAAGTACAAAAGGCGTATATTAAAGGAGAAAAAGAGTAAACACACATATAAAAGAATATGGATGTTCGGATGTATATATTTGCTTGTGTATGTGAATCTTGAAGGATTTGCCAGAAACTAACACTGCTTTCTCCCAGGGAGGGGGATTGGGTGATGGGAAACAGGATGGGAGAAGAATTTCCTCCAGTATCCTTTATACTCTTTGAATTTTGAGCCATGTGAGTATATTAACTATTAAAAAACTTCCTAATAAACAAACAACAAATCCAGACCAGCAATCAACCACAAACAGCTGCTGGACCTGCAGCTCTTTGCCAGGTAGGTCTGTGGGCCTGGAGCTGGGCGGGGTGTGCTGAGTGGCTCGGTTGGGGCTGCCCACTGGACCGCACTGTCTTTTGGCAGCCCTCGGCCTGTGTCACCAGGCTGGTGGGGGAGGCCACTGTCTTCCCAGAGCGTGAGGGATGGGTGCACTTGTTTTAATTCTTGCCCATGCGGCTTGGTCACTGAGACCATGGCACTGCACTCTAAACTCAATTAGAAATTTAACAAACCTGATAAATCCTCCCCAGCCTGAGCCTTGTAAATCTCCAGAGCAGGGCAGGCTTAGCACTTATCCATCTCCGGCTTAATGACCTCCTCGGCCCGGCCTGGGAATGATTCAGGGCCGGCGACAGGTCTAATTAGTGAACACAAACTGCATCCCGGGCAAGGTGAGGAGGAAGAGCTAGCCTGGTCCTAACCCTGGGGGTGTTAGGGACATGAGACCCGGCCCTTGTCCCGTCTGGACCTTGGGGCTCTGACTTGTGGGGAAGGGGCAAGGAGGGCATGGCAAATGCCTGATTGATCTCCTTTGTTAATGCAGCCTGATTGGTGATGTGTCCCAGTGCGTGTCACTGTTTGGTGAAGGCAGTTGGATGGTGTGCCCCCGGTCATGATATTGCATCAAGAGCCATGTGGGACCCAAGGGGTCTCCTGGCAAGACACCACGTTTGTGGGCAGATCTGATGCTGGGTTGATAGCCTGTGTGGTGGGTAGGGGAGGTTTGGAGGGTAGATTTTGGCCTCCCGGTACCTAAGGGAATTATGTGAAATCAGAGGGGGTCCAAAGAGCCCCATTTTTAAGAGTGTACGTCTCAGGTTTAGTGAGAAGATGGGTTTTTCCAACCAAGCTGACTATTCTTGTGAAGTAGTGAGCTTCCTGTCAGTAGATAGTCCAGGATCCTCTGCCAGTAATGGAGCCTGAGCTGTGTTCTAGGCTCTTCATACATCATCTGATGCCATATTTGGGCTTCCATCCTACAGACAAGGAAACTGACATTCAAAGGGGCTATGAAACACGTCCCAGGTCATTCGGAAGCAGGATTTACATGCTGGCCTGCTTGGCTTCAGAACCTGTGGCTCCCCGGCCTTACCCTCCTCCCCCTCTCTGCTAAAGATATGCCCTTCAGACTGCTCCTCACTTAAGGGACACTCTTGATGATTCTGGGCATAAATGATGAAAGGCCCCAGAGCCACGATCTCCTTGGCAACATGGGCTGCCTTTGATAGGCTGTTCTACCATGTTCTTTGCTGGAGTGGGAGGATGTGGGTCCTCTCTCTCTGCTCTTTCTCCTTCCTCTCTTCTGCTCATTCTCTGGTCTTATTTTTTGGTCCTCTTCCAGTCTCCTCTGGTCTCTCTCTCTGGCCCTAATTTTCAGTGCCCACAGAATTATCTGCCGGGAAATTGGGAGTGGGGTGGGTCTGAGACCTCGTGTTTTACCCATCACCCCTTACTGCTCAGAGGCAGGAGGCAGGGCTGACACTGTTACCTGGAGTGATAGACGCTGGCTCTCACCCCACCAGCCCTTCTGACCCCCCTCCCTTCCCCTGACCCCCCGAGCAGTCACCAGGAGGAGGCCTGGGTAATTGGTTTCATCTAAGCCTCATCCTCAGTGGCGCGAAAGGGAAAGTTATAAATATTTTTATCTATAACTCACGAGGAATAAAAATTTAATTACACTGAAAAATTTAAATTTCATAAGAAATAAATATTAATCTTGGAGAGTGACTTTTGCGGGAAGTTAACTTTCAGATGTCGTGAATCTGGAGGTGTCTGGGGTCTGGGAGGGAGGGGGAAGCCCCCAGTTTGGGCTCCTGATCTGGGGTGGGGAGTCTCCAATCCTGAGATTGAGGGCCCATGGACTCAGATGGCCACTCAGTCCAGAGCACCTCCTCAGTCCCCTTGCTCTCTTCAATGCTAATTGATTGTCTATCACGTCCAGACATTTTTCTGGAGCTGGGGTACCACGGGAAAGGAGACAGATGCTCCTCACGTGGAGAGTAAGGCGATGTGGAGACAGACATTAAATGAATAACCACCACAACCACTGCCCTGTTAGAACCCGTCTCCTGGGCACAAACCCTCCTGCCCCCTGCTTGGTTTTATTTTGTTATTATTGTCATTGTACTTAGAAAAATTCAAGTGTAATACACACACAGGCCGATGCACGAAACGTAAGCATGCAGCTCAATGAGTGATGACAGCGTCTAGGAAGGCACGCTGCCCGGGTCAAGGAATCCAACGTCAGTTCGCATGCTGGCGTTTGGAGGAGGGGAAGGCCCTGCCTGGAGGACTTTGGTAGGCTGCTTGATGGATGAGTCTTGCTACCTCACCAGGGAGAGAATGATTTGGGAGTAGGATAGCCTATTATTAGTAACAACATCTCAATACATACTGAACGTTTATCACATGGCAGGCCTCATTCTAAATGCCTCATTTATGGGTATTCATATTCATTCAGCACTGACAAAACCCCACAAAGTAAGAGCTATCATCACCTCATTTTATTGATGGAAAAAGCAGAAACACAGAGAGGTTAAGTAAGGAATCCAAAGTCACACAGCTGTTGGGAGGCATAGCCAAGTTAGACCTGAGTTACCACCTCCACCCCCCTCGCCCCAGCTTACAGCCTGTAGGCTCTTTAGAGATGGGAGAGCCCAGTCTTGGCCCCAGGAGGCCTGAGTTTCAGTGTCTTCTGGAAGCTCTGCAAACCTTTTGATGTTTCACACCTGCTGTGTGGCCTCAGGCAAGTCTCTCCACCTCTCTGAACTTTAGGTTCCTCTTTTGAGAATTAGGGATAAAAATCCCCACTTTGAGCAGCCCAGGGTTTGAATGGGGTGGCGACAAGGGGGCAGGGGTAGATGCTGTGATCCTGATCACAGGGGAAAGCCCACTCTAAAGGTGAGCCCCTCTGGGCCGCGTGCTGATGGGCTCACACTGCGTGTGTACACATGTGCCGTGTGTCTCCTTCACTCGCTGTGCAGGCTGCCTCCCTGTGAGGTAGGCCGTCTTGTCATTCCCATCGGATGGGTGAGCGGACTTAGGAGGGTGGGTGGTCAGAGATACTGCCTATTGGGTGTGGTGGGGACAGCAGGGTGTGGCTCCGGGCAGGGAAGTGAGAGCAGGATTTGGTACCTGCATTCAGGAGGGGTCCCACATGTGCAGCAGCGAGGATGTGTGCAGGCTGTGTGGGGGGCTGGGAGGGCCGGCTGGGTCCCAAGCTGCCCGTCTCAACTGCTTCCCCATTCCACAAATGGGAAAGTTGAGCCCATTCTGAGCTGGGGCTACAGAGCCTGGGTCTGGGGCTGTGCTGCACTTGGGTAGAGGCAGGGGCCGTGGGGGTGGGAACTTGGACTTGAGCCTAGCAAGCAGAGCCCTTGGCTCTTGAGCCTGAGACCAAGGCTGAAGGGGGCAGCTGGACCTAAGTGCCGGTGTGGGGCCATGGGCTGGTGCCCAGAGGGCCTTGTCCTACAGTTGGTGGCGATGTGGCTGGCTGGGACTACCATCGTCCACGTTGGCAAGGAGAGCTCAGAGTCGGCTGGAACCTAGAGGGGTCTAGTTTTCCGTTTTATGAACCACCGAAGGGTGTGACAGAGAATGAGATGGTTGGATGGCATCACCGACTCAATGGACATGAGGTTGAGCAAACTCTGGGAGTTGGTGATGGACAGGGAAGCCTGGCGTGCTGCAGTCCATGGGGCTGCAGAGTCAGACATGACTTAGTGACTGAACGACAGCAACAACAAAGGAGGTGGGTGACAGAGACCTACAATTCTCCAGGGACCGGACAGATTCTGCGCCACCACCCCCTCCACTTAGTATTGGGAAATACCCTGAATTCCTATTTGCCTGGCCCAGGACCCTAATGGGGGGACTTCGAGCAACAGCTGGGAAATTCACCTTCAGTAGCAAAAATGCTTCATCCTCCCCATCCTCCCCCCGGGCTCCTTCACATGTACACACAGTCTCACATGTTCATCTGTGGACATGTGTGCTGACACAGACACATGTGCACACACAGGTGCTTGTACAAGGCGCCCACACAACCACAGGTAGATTCCTGGTGGTTTGTGTATCTCCGGAATCCACCCTCCCGGCAGTGTTCTGCTGATGGAATGCTGTAATATTTTTCTATTAAATGTTGCATTTGTTGTGCCTTTTAGTAGCTCCCCTCATTAAAAATGATATTATCCCCATAAATAAGCTGGCGCCGGAGAAGAGCGCCCGACTCCATTTCTCTTCCTAATTGAGACACTTAGCTTTGATTTGCACATCGGCACGTACCGAGCGGATTAATTTTCAATTAATGCTCCTGAGCGGGTGGCTGCAGGCGGTGTGGGCTCGCAGCCCAGTGGCCTGGGAGCAGAGGCGGGTTGGGACCAGGAGGACCCAGGGAGAGGGTCTCTGTGTTTCCTGGCCCCCGGACAGAGAGCTCTGGGCACCGTGTGGGGCTCCGTGGTTTTGTTCTGTGTGGGAAAGTGGATCCTGGGGGCCTCTCTAGTGGGAGGCACCTTTGTCCCATTCCAGGTGCTCTGGGCTGAATGTTTATGTCCCCCAAATTCCTATGTGGAAGCCCTAAGCCCCCAGGTGATGGGGTTGGTGATGGGGCCTTTGGGAGGTAATTAGGCCATGAGAATGGAGCCCTCATGATGGGATCAGTGTGTTTCTAAGAAAAGGGACATGAGAGCTTTCTCCCTCTCTGCTCTCCATCTTTGAGGATACACTGCCATCTGCAAACCAGGAAGCAGGTCCTCATCAGTCACTGGATCTGTTGGCCCAGTCACTGAGGTCTGTTGATCTCAGACTTCCCAGCCTCCAGATCTATGAGAAATGATTGCTGGTTTAAGCCATCTAGTCTATGACACCAGGAAAGGGCCCCCAAACTTGGTCTGAGCCTGGGCTCTGCAACCAGACAGGCCTGGAGTGACAGTCTTGCTGGGCCCCTTCCTAGCAGGGTGCCCTTAGACCATTCATGTTTATCTTCTCAGGACTTAGTTTCCTCATCTGCGAAGTGGGGCCAATAAGATGAAGGGCCTCAAAGGGCTGCTGTGGGGAACAGAGCCTGGTGTTCAGGAACGTCAGTTTGCCTTTCTCCCTCTCTTCCTCCACGTCTGTACAGAAGTCTGGTTTCCCACCTGTACCTGCCCCTCTGTCTGTTCAGACCCTTTGCCTTAGACCTGTACCTGTGAACAGAGATCTCCCAGGACCACCTGGGGCGGTATGCCTTGGTACAGGATACAGCTGCTTGTATCCTGTACCAATGGCCTCTCTACCCTTGGTGCCTGTGGGTCTTTAGTGGCTCAGGGTACAGGATGTACTTGTCTGCTCCCCGGGAAACCCTCCACTCCAAGTTTAATGGGCAGGATGCAGTTTCACCTGCTCAGCCCAGGAGGTCTGTCTGCTCAGCCCACTTGGCAGCCTCTTCCTGGTCCTGCCCTCAGCCCCTGCCTGGCAGTTCCCCTAGGCCTCTGCCTCCTATGGGTTTAGCCCGTATAAAACCACTTAGTATTGGGAAATACCACTTAGTATTGGGAAGCCATATGGCGCAGTCTCTGCCTGTTGTCACAGTCAAAGCCGCTCCAGTCTGGGAGCCAAAAATGGAAAAACCACTTGAATGTTCATTAAAGTCTTTTGAAGAAGACTAAGGAAGATTCTTTTCATGACAAACAGCCCTGCATCTTAAAACCCGAGTTTCTGTGCATGCACTCTCTCTCTCTCATCATCACGATATATCTGTTTGACAGGCATGGCTGCTGTGGCTCGACCCTCTCTCAGGACTCTCCCAAACCCTCCCCTAAACCCAGTCTGTGCTGACTCTGGTCCCGAGGTTGCAAAATGTGACCCAAGGGTGTATCTTTTTCATTAAGATAATATTAAGCCTGCACAATATTACACAAATATTTTTTTGCAATAGTGGGTAACATTTAAAAAAGTGGGGATTTCACAAGAAGATCTTCATTTCCAGCTTTACTGGAAAAATCGGCTCTGGCAGCACTGAATCCTGATGAAGCTGTCTGCTTTCCAGCTCCCCACCTGGTCTGCCCCTCTCCCCCCTGACGCCCACATGGCTTTGTCCACGTTTCAGCACATGACCCTTGCTCTTGTTTTCCCATGCCCCTTTTGGGACGTTCTCTCTGATAGCCAGTTCCTGGGGCCTCTCAGCTCTCCCTGTCACTGCTACCATGAACACTGAGGGACTGGCTAGGCAAAGACCCTTCTGGGCAGGTGAGCAGGCAGAAAGGGGGTGAGCATTCTCACATTTGTGTCTTTTCGGCACGTGCAAGGTCATCCCCTAAACCCAAGACCAGGGTAAGTCCTCCCAGACTCTTATCCTTGAGGGTGGGGACTCTTCTTTCTCACCCTGGCTTCAGGGCCTCTTCCCAGACCTGTTAAAATGTTCTCTTTTCAAGGTAAACCATCCTGAGCACCGGAGCAGGAGAATTTTCCAGAATCAGCATCTTTTCTTTTATTTTTGTGGGATACAGCAACACCTGCTTTCCAAACTGCAACTTCCTCCCCAGCTAAAGATCCCAGCTCCTTTCTAACACCATGGGAGCTGTCCTGCTCACCTACAGAGCCTGGGCCCTGGTGTGGCTCGTACAATTCCAGGGCATTGACTTTCGGGCAACTGCTGGGGACATGGGAGAGCTCTCTGGCTGAGTGGGCAGATTCAAGCCGGGAAATCTGGGTTCTAGTCCTGGTTCTGCTGAGCTCTGTGACCTGATCAACTTATTCCATTTCCCCAAGACTAAATTTCCTCTGTAAAATAAGGATGATAATAAGAGCACCCATTTCCTAAGGGTGCTATGCCCATACATGAGAAAAAGTATTTTTGCACCTTGATACTCAAGTTATGAGGAGGACATGGCAACCCACTCCAGGATTCTTGCCTGGAGAATCCCATGGACAGAGAAGCTTGGTGTTTACAGCACAGCACTCGAGTTATGATTTTTGGACCTGGGTGCTTGTTTGAAATGCAGAGTCTCAGGCCCCACCCAGACCTACAAACCTGAATTTGCATTTCAACAGGATGCCCACGGGTTCCTTGTCAACAGTCAAGTTTGGGAAGCTCTGATTTAGCCCAAGTCTTGGCTCAAGGGACGCACTCACGGGACAGTGGTAGCTGCCCTGATAATTGTTAGTCTAATGAGAGTCCCGATATTAAGGCAGATTTTGGTGTGGAAGAGAAGGCTGGGGCTCAGCACTGGGTCTGTGTATTTATATCGCGGGCCCATATCAGCCCTGCTCCCTGCCTCCCATCCCCTACCGGCAGAAACGGAGATTAGGATGCTGTCTCCTGGCGCTGACTGGAGAGTTAAATAGGATCAAGCAGAGGTGCTTCAGAGAGTCGTGGAAAGTGATTCTGAGATACCAAAGCTCTAAAAGCATTTTTGCACAAGTTTTATTTGCTTTTCCTGCTATTGTTTCCATTTTAAACATGAGAAATGGAGGCACTTTGAAGCCAAGTGATTGGTCCAAGCTCACTGAGTGAATCTGCTATAGAACTGGGTTATATAGGCCATGAGCAGTGCAAGACCCCGCTGGGAGCTCCCAGATCCACCAGACCAGCCTGCAGGAGTCACGGGACCTTTCCCTCTGCCCCTCCCACAGCTGAAACCTTCCGGTGCTTCTGGCTATGCGGTGCTGTTGGCTGACTACTTCTTTTTCATGTATTGGGGTTGGAGGTGGCTGGAGACCACGGAGGGGATGAGGACAGAAACGATGGGGCAGCTCAGGGATCTGACGGTTAATTAAAATGTCCTCACAGGTGATCAATCCATAGTCAGTGGCTTGAATCTGCAATGACTCAGCTCCTCTTGAGCTGAGCACGTGGCCTTCCTGGGGATGGCAGGAGGCCAGGCTGTCCTCCTCCTGGTCCTGGGAAGCCAATGGCGAGGCTGTGCTGTCGATGTTGCCTCCAAAAGTCTTCCTGTCTTGTTTCCATAATAGCTTCTGTCATCGCTCTTGACAGGCCAGCCATTAAGTCTTTGGCAAAATTGTAAGAATTATTAACATATGAGGTTTTATATTATTTGACAGCTGTCGGCTCCTTTGGAATCCACATCACCCCTGTCTCATCCCTTCCCTCCCTCTCTCCCCTCGGCATCACCCCTCCTCCCGCAGGAGGATGGGAAGGACCCCCAGTCACTGGGGAGCCAGGAGGAAACAGCTCACTCACAATTGCTCCTACCCGTCTCTGGGATGTTCCTGAGGCCCTGTGTCCTAACCTAGATCTTTCCTCATCCACACCCCTGGCTTCAGTGGTTTTAGTGATGATTCCCAATGCTCCATTTACCTCCCAGCTCGGCCTCAGACCCACATACCATCTCCCTGCTGGACATCTCTTTTTTGATGCTCCAAAGTCTCTTTGGAGATGCTCCAGAGTCTCTTCGGAGCATCCTGGCTCCTCCCATCTAGATGCTGTGCTTCATCACCCATCTTGTCTTCCAGGCCAGAAATCCAAGGGTCGCCCTAATCTCTTCTTCCTCCCACACCTCCACAGTCTCTGGTCCCTAAGCTCTGTCCATCCTGCTTCCTAAAATCCTCGACTCTCCCCTCTCCTGCCCCAGGAGGCAAAGCTGTTGTTTTGCCCTAGTCTGGGCCTCCACACTTGTACCTACACTGGCCGGTGCCCTGCCCAGATCCCCTGGGCCCTCCCATGTAGGGTGTGCCCATCTTCCAAAAGCATTTCCCTGGGGGTGCAGCGTGCTGCCTCTACCCAGGCAGGCAGGGATTGCCAGAGAAGTGACCTCCCTGCTTCTCAGGACCCCTCTGGCCAATTGCCAAGGGGAGTTGGTGTATAAAGCGGATGGCTGAGACCTGGTTTACATGAGGCCCTGAGGTTCCCTGTGGAATGAAGCTCCATTTCCCCATCGTGGTAACTGGCTTGATAGGCTTCGTCCTCTTTGCTGCCTCCCCACCCACCCCCCGCATCCCCCCAGTTTTGGTGCCCACCCCAGATCCCACAGGCCCTCCCAAGCAGTGCAGGCCCGACCTACTTCTGAAAGCCTGTGGCATTTCTCTGAGGTTGCAGCCTGCTTTCCGGGGACGGTCTTCCAAAGAAACTGCTTGCACTCAAACCTTGCTCAGAGTTGGGTGCTAGGGGAACCCAAACCAAGACCAGACTCTCGGTCTGTCTCTCCTGCACACCCGAGGGTGAGCCATGGGGTGTGCAGGCCCAGTTCTTACACTCCCTTCCCTGGGTGGCAGGAGGTGTCCTCAGTTCTTCACTTCCTGTTCCATCAGTAAAGGGAGCCCTTCCCCATGCTGTGGCCTAGATCCAGAAAATCTGAATGTACACAGTGTTTGGGGCTGCTATTTACATTTCAAAAGCAATCGCCACAGGCTTCAAATAGTGTGCTTTTCTGGTACTTTCATTAGATAAGTTTTCCATTTACATAGCCATTAATAATACCACTATAGGGCCATGAATGTTAGCAAGAAACATGTTCCCAGATATCAAAATATATCACAAAGCTATCCCAAATAAAGCTAGTTTTGTTTAGCACAAGAATTAACAAATTAACAGAGATGTCCAAAATAGGACTCTAATAAACGATAAAAGTGGCAGTTCTAATTAGTGTAGAAAGGATGGGTTAGTCATGAAATGGAGACGGATAATTAATCATTTGGGGGAAACAGACACCTACCTCACGCAAATTCCTGACGGATAAAAATGTTGATAGAAAAAATAAAACCACAAAAGAAGTGGAAGAAACTCAGGTGGTGATCTCAGGGTGAGGCGGCCCTTCCCCAGGAAACAAGGAAAGAAACCAAAAGCGAAACTGTGAGAGGTGAAAAGCAAAAGTACAGAGTCCCACCGTTAAAAGCAGACCAACGGGAAAATATACTGGCAGTGTGTACTACAGAAGAAAAAAGAAGAAACTGAGTAAGGTTGAATTGAATCCATCTCCATTTTAGTTGCTCCTGACACATAATATTAAAAATCAGCAGAAGTTAGAGTAAGTCCTGAAGAGGCCTACATTCGGTCATCTGCTCGTGAACCTGCTGACCCTCATGATCAGGAAGTTCTTCCTGGTGTCCAACCTGCATCCGTCTTGCTGCAACAAGAGCCTCTTCTATCCTTCTGTCCTTGGGGCTTCCCTCGTAGCTCAGTCGGTAAAGAATCTGCCTGCAATGCAGGAGACCTGGGTTTGATTCCTGGGTCAGGAAGATCCCTTGGAGAAGGAAATGGCAATCCACTCCAGTATCCTTGCCTGGAAAATCTCATGGACAGAGGAGCCTGGCGGGCTACAGTCCACGGGGTCGCAAGAGTCGGACACGACTTAGTGACTAAACCACCACCATCCTTCTGTCCTTAGGGCCTCTCCTTGAAGTGACTTTAGGCACCTTGTGTGGCTCCAGGGCGTCCTGGCCAGGAGACCTCAGGGCCTTCCTTTACTGAGAGATGTAGTTCAGCCACAGGCAAGGTCTGGGAGAGCTCAGGTTTCTTGGAGGGTTCACTGGCTCTTCAGCCTGTTCGCATGTGTCCACAGCGGGTCCTCCTCTCACATTCTACCTCCCCATCCCCAACTTTGTCCTGAGCCCACCAGGATCCTTTCTGGGCCTTGTCCTGAACCCTGTTCTGAACCTTCTCTAGCCCTCCCCTTGACCATCTGGCTCCCACTGGCCCATGCCAGGCCCTGGCCGGAGCTCCCATGGCCACGTCATGTTGGCCAAACTGCTGCTGCGAGCCTGGCCAGCTGTGTGCAGGGAGCAGATGGGCTTCCCGTGGATGCTGCAGCGGCGCAGAAGCTAATCCACTTTTATCTCGTTATGGTGACAGCCACCCTGTTAAATGGAATGGACTATCGATTCGGGGCTCACTTCCAGCCCGAGGATTTTCCATCACAGGCCTGAGTAGAATAGGAGAAAAGCAACACTTATTAACTCGGGTGCCAGTCAGGGAGAGGCTGGAATGGGGGCAGGTGCTGGGCGGGATGTACTGCAGATGCCGGTGGCACTGGGGATCCAGGCTCAGACCCAGGTCCCGGGGAGCCCCTCCTTATCCCCTCTCCCGAGGTGACAAGGGGGACTGAGTGTCAACACTGGCAAATGTGCACACCCAAAGCTGAAACACACATCCAACAATGAATTATGGGCACACTCATGCATACACACTAACACTGACACACACATGCACACAGTACTGACACATACAGACACTCATATGTGCACACAAGGCTGACACTCACAGCATGCTGACACACCCACATCCCACTGCTGACACAGAGCCACGCAAGTACACTGTCATGCACATATCCATTGCTGACACACACATGAACACACCGGGGATACATGTTTACACAAATACTCAATGCTGACACATGCACACTCATTACTGACACACATATCCTCCACGTGCTGACACAGTAATGCACAATCCTGACATACATATGTTCAGTGCCAACACACACAGACACACAACCCTGGTGCACACACCCACACAGTGCTAGACATATAGGCTGACATCACTTGCCGACATGACCCTGCTCATGGTGCGGACACAGGCCCAGCATGGATGTGCACACGAACGCACCCTCACTGACCTACATTCCACAGACACACCCAGTACGCACCAGCATCCACGTCCAAGTGACACGTCTGTGCCGCACATATAGCCTGATGTCGACAGACACAAACAACGTGATGCTGGCACGTGGGTTTGCATCTGCTGCTGACACACAAGTTAATGATGCACGTGCATGTAATACATACACACGTACACACAAGAGTCTCTCTCTCACACACACACTCATAAACCCGCCGGCAGCTCCCTTGGTTCAGGCCCCTGGTCAGCATGAAACGCCTCTGCTGTGTCCTTGTCAGGGCCTGGGACTGGATGGAAGATGAGGCTCAGTGCCTCTCCTCAAGGAGTTTTGCCTCCAGTTGGTGAGATGACACCCAGAGACTTAAAGCTAATTTCTGTAGTGTTAGCATACGCCCCTTGCTATTCTCAGCACTTTGCATGGGTACACTTTTAAAATCTCCAGTACCCTGGGGAAAGTATTAGTTGCTCAGTTGTGTCTGACTCTTTTCGATCCCATGGACTATAGCCCTCCAGGCTCCTCTGTCCATGGGATTATCCAGGCAAGAATATTGGAGTGGGTTGCCATGCCCTTCTCCAGGAGATCTTCTCAACCCAGGGATCAAACCTGGGTCTTCTGCACTGCAAGCAGATTCTTTACCCTCTGAGCCACTAGGGCAACCCCCAGACTAATACACTGCAGCCTTAATTCCCAGTGTGGTGGTGTTTGGAGGTGTGGCCTTTGGGAGGTAATTAGGTTTAGATGAGGTAATGAGGGTGGGGCCCCCGTGATGGGATTAGTGCCCTTATAAAAAAACACATCAGAGCACTTGTTCTCTCTTTGTCCCCCTTCCTCTGCCTAGCATGCAGAAGAGGTCATGTTAGCGTATAGCGAAATAGCAGCAGCCTCAGCCAGGAAGAGGGTTCTCACCAGAGCCAGACCACATTGGACTTGATTTTGGACTCTCAGCATCCAGACCTGTGAGAAAATAAAGTTCTGTTTTGAAGCCCCAACCTCACTGCCAGTCTGTGGTATTTCTTTATGGCAGCCTGAGCTGACCAGGACTGGGATGGAAGGCTGCTGGAGGCGGCTGGTCTGAGACCAGCATGGAGACCTGGGTCTCACTGACCAACTGCAGCCCAGGACTTGTCTTACGTCTCTCACTTGTAAAGTGGGGTCCTGGGTTGGACTCTCTCCAAAGACCTGGCCCATGTTGACACCATGTGAGTCTGGAATCAAAGTGTTTCCCAGCTGCCTGGTGAGTCTCTGGAGGAGAGTAGTGGAAGGCAGACCTTACTTCCTCTCACCCCATTTCTTGGAGCTGTAGCTTTGCAGTGGTGGGAGGTGGGGTCAATGGGTGGGGAGGATGTTCCCCGCTATGACCCTCCCTGTCTGTGGACTGGGGGCATCAGGGTGACACCATGGTCAGGCCTTCCCAAGGCACTTCTGCAAAGTAGGATGTGGATCAGAACACTGAAGACAGTGGTTTCCATCCAGGATCCCCCGGACCTGGGGACTCACTGACACTGCCCTGGGGCTCTCTTTTGTCCCCACCAGCCAAGGTGTCCTCCAGCTCACCTCAGCCCAGCTGCTTCCCCAACATCAGTCCAGCTGTCCCTCCACCTCAGGCCAGCTAGCTGTCCTCCACCTCAGTCCAGCTGCATCTCCAACATCAGTCCAGCTGTCTCCCCGCCTCAGCCCAGCTGACCCCTCACCTCAGCCCAGCCGTTCCCCCACATCAGTCCAGCTGTCCCTTTGAACAGCACAACTGTTCCCTCAGATTAGCCCAGCTCTTCCTCCAGTCAGTCAACTACTCTCCCAGTATCAGATATTACTCTAAGCTACTACTCTTTCCTTTAGTCCAGATGACCTTTGTATCAGCCCAGGTGCTTCACAGTGTGAACTCAGTTGCTCTCTCATATCTGCTGCCCATTATCCCATATCTGTCCAGGTGTTCCCCATGTCACCCAGCTGTTGCACGTATTGGACAAGTGGTTCTGCCCTCACATCAGGCCAAGCGTTTTGTCCCATCTGCTCAACTGTCTCCCCTCAACATCTAGCTGGCTCTTCTTCCCCAGATCACCCCAGCTGCTCCCCTCTTATCTGTTCAGCATCTTTCCCCCAGCACATCAACCCAACTGTTTTCCCCTGTTCCCCCCATCAGCTGGTTCTTCTCTCCTTGTATCAGTTCAGTGGTTCTCTTTTCTGGGCACTTTCACAGGCAGTGGCAGGGCTATATTGGGTCCCCCCAGGACAGTCTCTCTGATGTTGCTAGATGGTTCCCCCTGCTGTGTTCCAGCTTCCCTCACCCATGTGGTAAGCAGGGGTACGGCCTGTGGTTGTCTAATCCTGGGCTCATACCCTGCTCTTCCCTGAGAGGCACAGGGTAGGGACGAGGAGGCACCCAAGACTGGGAGAAGATGGAGAGAATTCAGGCATCCCCATCACCCTACTGACAGGAGGGACCTCAGCATCATCTCTGACCCTTCCCAGAGTCAGGGGGAGTACCTGGCATTACCCTATCCCCAGAGAGGCAGGAGGAGGCTGAGGCATTCTACAGTCACCCCAGCTCTGGATAGGAAAGACAAACCTTCATCATCCACTTCTGCACAGAGACAGGAGCAACCCCTGGAATCATCTTCCCCACCTTAATCTGAACCCCAGAGAAGAAAAGACAGATCCTGATTAAATATGCAAATTCAAGCAGATGGCGGAGCATGGTGATGGACAGGCTGTCAGGAGAGCATGTCACCATGTGATGTGTGGGCCTGTGTGTATGTGTGTCTGTGCCTGTGTGCATGTGTTTCTGTGTGATTAGTGAAGGGAAAAAAATACTGTGTGAAGGAGGGGGAGGAGCCTGGGGCGTGGCGCGCCTCTGGCCAATGGGGCTAGATGGGCGGGGCGGGGCGAGGCGGGGTGAGATGGCGCGGAGTTTGCAAGAGGGAAGAGGGTATGTGATGACCTTCCACAGTCGGCCAGCCCAGGACCTGCCTGTGACCAGCTCTCCAGGCCTATCCAGGCCAGGATGGTAATTCTACCAGATCAGGGCTGGGACAGGAGGGGATTTGTTGGTGTAATCTGTACCTGTATCTCTGCTCTTGCCATCGGCCAAACAATAAAAGACACAATATTTACACAACTTACTGGGGGAAGCAATATTGGGTCATTGATTTTGTGTCCCTTGGATTTTCACGGGCTAAACCTTAATGGTTTTTAATCATAAAATATTAGCGCCGCAGGGTACTTAGCACTGGCACCTCGCTGGTGAGGGATGGCTCCCCCGCCCCCCTCCACAGCTCCAAGGGGAGCGCCCCAAAGAGGAGGGGCCACTTTCCTGCTACACACACACACAGGCACACACACGCACACGCACACACATACACCCCGGACAGCAGAGTCTCTGGGAGCCTGCCCTGGGATTGGCCCAGACTTAGGCACATTTGGGGGAGCCCCTGGGTTGGGAAGATCCCCTGGAGGAGGGCATGGCAACCCATTCCAGTATTCTTGCCTGGAGAATCCCATGGACAGGAGCCTGGTGGTCTACAGTCCATGGGGTCGAAAAGAGTTGGACACGACTGAGTGACTAAGTGCAGAGGCTGGAGAAGAGGGCGCCCTACTATCAGTCCCTCCAGTTCTAGAAGCAGAGCAGAAGGAAATCAACTCATCCTCATAGAAAGGAGGTTGGGCTTCATCAGGGATGTTTAGAATAAAAGTTTTTGCCCTCTTCTTTCCCTCTTCCAGGTACATCCTTCACCCTAGCTCAGTGTGGGGACTCCTGCCTATTGTCATATCTCTAGGTGGAGTGGTCCACAAAGATGGGGCCAGGTCGCATTCATTTCTGTATCTTCAGCACTTGGCCCAGTGCCCGGAGCATCATTGGTTGAAAGGACGGATGAGTCACTGTGCTAGACTCTGAAGGTAGGTTTCCTACCTACAGAGGCTTTTCATTCATTCATTCAACAAGTACTAATGTTTACTGATCCCCTACTGTGTGCCTGATCTCAGAGGTGAACTTGGCCCAAGCCCTGCCTTCACCAGGGTAAGTGTGGTAGTCAGGGAGGCTTCAGGTGCTGGGGGTGGGAAGGGGATATAGAGAATGAAATGAAAGGGCTTTTGAATAGGGAGTTTGAGATGCCTGAATGAAGCTCAGCCTCCCAAGGGGACCACTTTGAAGAACCAAACTTGTGAGATGTTGAGATCTGAACACAACAGCTCCTCCCCATCCCAGGCAGGGAGGGCTTCCAGACGAGGCTTCCTTGGAGAATGAGGTCTGGCTGTGGTGTGTGCTTGCAGGAAGCCCACTGCCTGGGAGAGGCTGGTTTCTTCGATGCAGAAGAGGTGGGTGGGGGGTTGTTGTTGCTATTTATCTTTTCTGAAAGTGAACACGCTGCTTACCCCACCCTGCATCTCTGCTCCGTAGCGCCCGCGGGGAAGTCGATAGCAATGGATTAAACAGTGAGGAGAAGACAGAGAGCACAATTGGAAGAAAGATAAAGATAATTAAAACTAATTCCAACTGTTCCCAGAGAAATCAATTTCATAACTTCAGTGCATCCCTAAGTTTGCTCTTGAGGCTCTGCAGTGCCGAGCAGAGGGCATGCACTGGAGAGTGCAGTGTGCAGACACAGGTCTGTGTGTACGAAGGCCCTTGCACATGCGTGTGTGCATGGACTTGATGCACATGTGTGGTGCATGTTCATATCTATCTATCTATATACACACACGTGCATGTTTTGTGTATGTGGGGACACACACAAAAGTGTGTCTCCATGGGGCACTGGCTCTTAGCCTCACTTTTGACCCTGAGTAGAAGGGGCAAGAGAGGACGGGGGATAGATCTGACCATATATTGCTGGAAGCTCCCATGTGAACAACCTCTAATTCACTCACTCTTTTTTCTAAAAATAATTTTATTTACTTGTTTTTGACAGTGCTGGGTCTTTGTTGCTATGTGGACTTTTCTCATGGTGCAGCACGCAGGCTTCTCATTGCAGTGGCTACTCTTGTTTCGGATCATGGGCTCTAAGGCGCTCAGGCTTTTTACAGCATGTGGGCTCAGTAGTTGCGTTTCCCAGGCTCTGGAGCACAGGCTCAATAGCTGTGGCACATGGGCTTAGTTGCTCTGCGTCATGAGCGGTCTTCCTGGGTCAGGGATGGAACCCATGTCTCCTGCATTGGCGGGCAGATTCTTTACCACAGAGCCACCTGGGAAGCCCACTCACTCATTCTTTAAACGTAGACTGAGCACCTACTGTGTGTCAGGCCCCGTGGGTTCTCTTGCTTGGCCAAGGGCTGGGGATTGGTCGCACGTCCCTCTGGGAGAGGCCGGGTCCTCCGAAGGAGAGGACTGTGGATGGTGGCAGCTTGGAAGCAGATCCCAGGACGGAGCACTCCTAAGACGCACCAGCTGCCAAAGGGTCCACCCTGGCCATGGTGGCTCATGCTGCAGGTGACTCCCGAGTGAGCGAGCCAGACCAGGGGTCTTGCTCATCCCCCCCACCCCCCATGATGAGCCTGCCCAGGGCGAGGGCAGGGTCTGTTATGTCTCTGGGTTGCCCAGGACCTGGCACTGACGGGCAGGCGCTAGGTGCTCCTCCAGCACAGGGCCAGCATGTTGGTGAATCTTTGAGGTACTGAACCAGAAAAAAAATAAAGCCAGAAAACTGCTCACATCCAAGTGTGAGCATCGATTGCTCTAAACGAATGGTTCCCTCTACCTGCCTGTGCTTGTGTCCTCATTCTTAAAATGGAGCACTTTATCCAGCTGGCAGCTGATGTGAATTTCAGAGGAGGTTCTGTTGAAGAAGTGCCTGGTACATAGTTTTCTCTTCCTGTGGACCCTGGGTTTCCACAAATGGGGGTTATGCAGTGAGCAAGAAGTCAGGCAGGAGATGCAAGAGACAAAGGTTTGATCTCTGAGTTGAGACGAGCCCCTGGAGAAGGAAATGGCAACCCACCCCAGTATTCTTGCCTGGAAAATTCTAGGGACAGAGGAGCTTGGCAGACTATAGTCTATGGGGTCACAGAGTCAGACACAACTGAGCTACTGAACACACAAGAAGCCAGAAAATAGCTCATGGCCATATGGCTGTTGGAAGCAGAGGGATGGATGAGATGACCTCCCCCAGCACCTCCAGGGCAAGGTGTATGAGCGTCCCCACACTTGGTCCATCCTTCCGTGGTGGGCTTGGGAGCGAAGGACCCCTGGGGCTCCTGGACCAGGCACCAGTTTCTGCAGAACCCCTCATCACCTCTAGATGGCAGCATTGGCGAGCAGGAGCCAAGTAGGAGGAGACAGGAGGGGGCTGGGCTGAGTCAGGGGGACTAAGGCTGCGGGCCTCTGTTCCCAGGTCAAGACCCCGCCCTTTCCCATTGAGAGCGGTGTGATAGGGGTTGAGTGTGGTGTGGGAGGTGATCCTTTGGGAATTCCTGGATTAGGGAGGAAGGCTTGCTCCTTCTCTTCTTGAGACAGCTCCTCTGGGAGCTAAAGATCTCCAGGGCTTAGGTCTGGGGGTCCAAACAGGGCAGGAGGTGGCTGCAGCCTCTTTTGTCAGAGACCTTTCCACTCTCAGGAGTGGAGCCTCCAGGGATGCGGGTGAGAGGAGGTCCCTGGCAGCAGGGCAGGGTCTACCCATGCAGACCGGAGATGCAGAGCGGCGATCCCCAGCATGAGATAGGCCAAGGCTGATCATCAAAACCCACCCTCCTCACTCGGCTCCACCTTTCTTGGCATCCCCTCCTGTCTCTCTTTCCCCAGGAAGCCAGAGAGGAGCAGATGGGAGTTGTCAGCAGCTCATTAGGGTTACAGATGGGGAGCTGGGTGTGGGGCAGAGTGGGGTGGAGGAAGGGAATTGGAGGGAGCAGAGTTCTTGCCAGGCCCCCCCGTGAAGCCTCAGGCAGGGCCCAGGGATGTCCCACTCCCAGGCAAGACTCAGGAGAAGTGCCAGCCTTGGAGGTGGGTGTGAGGGTGGGGGCTGAGGAGCGGCCTCCTGGAGGTAGCTCCTCACTCCTGTCTCCCTAGCACATCTCTGAGCTTCCCAGAGTTGGGGGCTGGGAGGCAGCCTCAGATCACAGGGGAGAGGGGGGATGAAGGGCCATCCTCGGTCTGTGGGTGCTCTGGGGAGAGTGCAGTGGGACTCTGAGTTGCTTGCTGTGCCCCCCGGGGTGCTAGAGGAGCTGCTTTGAGATGGAGAACATTCAAGAACAGTCACTGAGCCCTGACTGCACCCCACACACACCAGGTACCAGTGTCTTGGCTGTGAAGCAGTAAAGCAGCTGGGCAGTGCCCAGGCCCAGGACGCAGGGGGCCCGAGTATGGGCATCCATCTGATCGGCTGCTACTGATTCCTGGTGACTTAGAACAGGTCCTTCTCTCAGCCTTAATTTCACCACCTGGTAAATAATAATAATAAAATAACTCCCTTCCATTGACCATCTACATCGGACGCAGTGCTTCATATGTATTATTTTATTTAATGCTCGTTACCAGCCTATGGAGAAGGAGATGGCAACCCACTCCAGTACTCTTGTCTGAAAAATCCTATGGACAGAGGAGCCTGGCGGGCTACAGTCCATGGGGTTGTGAAGAATTGGACACGACTGAGCGACTAAACCACCACCACCAGCCCATGGAGACTTGGACGGGGTTAGTGACTTGACCAAGGAGCAAGAAATCAGACCCAGAGCTGTCTGAGTTCAATAACAAGCCCTCCCATGTCCTTGTTTTTGGTTGTCAGCTCTTTCTCTGGTGGGTTGGGGGCTGCCACTCCTTCTCTGATGTCTCACAGGACGCTTAGGAGTGGGTGAGTGTGTGTGGGGGTGAGTGTGTGTGTGAGTGAGTGCGTGTGTGGGTGAGTGTGTGTGTGGGTGAGTATGTGTGTATGTGTGTGTGTGTGGATGAGTGTGTGTGGGTAGGTGTCATTGTGGGGTTTCTAGATTCAGCCAATAAAAATACAGGATGCCTAGTTAAATTTGAATATAAAATAACAACTAAAATTTTAAGTATAAGTATATTCCATGCAATATTTGGAATATACCTATATTAATAAATTATTTGTTGTTTATCTGACAGCCCTAGCCAGAAGAATGCATTTTACTGGGCACTTATTGCCTGACATCAGGAGTCTGAATGGGAGGAGCAGAGGGGTGTAGGGGTCATGTCCAAGTTTCATTCATTCCTAGGAGGTGCTTCTTTGGGCTCTGGTTCCTCATTTGTAAGATGGAGGAAGAACCCCGTCCTCCTCCAAATTGGAGTATCCAATGGCCAGAAGGACGGAGGTGGCTTTTTTAAAAAAATTATTTATTTATTTATTTGGTGGTGCCAGGTCTTAGCTGCAGCATGCAGTATCTTCGCTCTTTATTGCGGCGTGCGGGATCTTTAGTTGAGGCACGTGGGATCTAGTTCCCTGACCAGGGAGCTCTGTGTTTGGAATGCAGAGTCTTAGCCATTGGACCACAGAGAAGTT
Source organism: Bos grunniens (assembly GCF_055505025.1). Classification (NCBI taxonomy): domain Eukaryota; kingdom Metazoa; phylum Chordata; class Mammalia; order Artiodactyla; family Bovidae; genus Bos; species Bos grunniens. The sequence goes on from NC_141167.1 coordinate 12,068,186, forward strand.
CTCAGATGTGGGTGGCTTTGAAGAATCCAGAGCACTTTGCCAGGATGAGCCCTGGTCTGGTTGGTAGTGGGTACCAGTCTGTCCCCAGCCACCTCCCCATCTCCTGGGCACCCACCAGTGAGCCTCCATGCCCACCCCATCCCCTGGTCTACAGAAGCCCACAACTTTTTCTCCATAAAAGGTACAGCCTGATGTCCACCGAGCACAGACCTTGACCATCAGCAAGTCTTCCCTCCAACGTCCTGGTCTACGGGCTTCTGCTCCCAGAGGCTGAGTCACAGGCTTACAAAGTGTCACTTGCCTTTCTTCCCTTTTGTTCAAGTGTCAATTTTTAACAGCTTTACTGAGATGTAACTGATACCCAAAGAACTGCACGTATTTAATGAGTCACTTGCGTTGTTCCCCAATTCACTTATGCCAGTGACACTTATTGAAGTTGGTGATTTAATGAAAGAACAAGTGAACCAAAATATTGTGAACACACAAAAAAGTTGTTGTTTTTGTAAAACTAAATTGAAGTCTTTAGAAAGATTCCATCGAGGTAATTGCTACAGAAAAAAAAATTACGGTCAAATTAAGTGTGGATAAGCAACTGTAAGATCAGGTGGGAAACAAAACTGTAAAAATCCAGAAGATTCGACACTCACATCACTTTACAAGTGTCTTTTAAGTTCAGGTTCCACTTTAGAGAAATTGAAATTGGAAATTGAGGCTGATGTGTCGTGGTTTAGTTTACCCAAGGAAGATGGCTCAGCTCCCCAAAGCAGACCCGTAGGCAAAGCAAAGTCTTTAGTCTGCACTAAAGGAAATTAAAAAGGCAGAAAACTTATATGCTGTAAGTTGAAATAAAATGATGGGGTTGTGAAAGTGTGTGTTTTTAAAATGATTTCTCCAGAACCAATTTCTTACATTAACTCAATATCCCAAACTCATGGTATTAGTTTAAGCAGAAGGCTTTCCTTGTGTGTGCTAAGTGACATATCTGGAGACTGTTCCCCACCCTCCTAAGTGTATCTATGTACACACACACCCATCCCTGCATACCACACAGTCCTGCACACACATAAATATACACAGATACATACTCTCCCCCTAAATCATGAACACATGCGCTGATGTATGAGTACACATACTCCTACTCTCGCAGGCTCCAGTGGGCACAGGGTGCTTGTACATACTTATTCACAGTCACCCCACGCCCAATCAGTAACTCACATACACACACATCACATACATATGCCTGAGCACACGCACGCACACACACACAAGATTAACCTCCCCCCACCTCCTGTGAGAACAGCCAAGGCAATAAGCAGAGGTGGTTTTTTTAAATCAGAAATTCATACTTTGGTGCTTTCCTCTCCTCGGCCAAGTCTGCGGTTGGGGAGGACGATGGAGGGAGGGGGAGGGAGGATGGGGAGGGACCTGGAGGCAGGAGACCTCCTCCAGGCTAGATTCATCTAGCCGGCACCCGGCTGGGGAGGCGGGTGGCGGTGCAGGTGAGCTGGGTTCCAACTGCATTACTGAGTGCCCTGTTCTGCTTTTATCTAAGATGTAGCCAGGACTGCCTGAGGAGACAGCCCTTCTGGAGCTCCAGGAGGGAGGTGGGGGTAGCAACTCCCCAAAGGAAAAGGGGTGGTGGGCTCTGTGGGGATCCAGGGCTGGGCTTAACCTATTCTGTCCTGCCTCCTGGTTGCCAGACTCAGGGAGACCTACTGTGGGTTCTCTGGTCTCTCTGCATGCTCAGTCACTCAGTCATGTCTGACTCTTTGAAGCCCCATGGACTGTTGCTCATCAGGCTTCTCTGCCCAGGGAATTTTCCAGGCAAGAATACTGGAGTGGGTTGTCATTTCCTACTCCAGGGGTCCTTCGGACCCAGGGATCAAACCCACATCTCTTGCATTTCTTGCACTGGAAGGCAGATTCTTTCCCACTAGTGCCACCTGGGTTTCCCGAAACTGGCCTCAGTGGTGCCACCTCAAATCTCCGGCATTTGAATCTCTAGGAGTCAGGTTGAGGAATCTGCGTTTTTAAAGTTCTCCAGGTGATTCTGATAAGCAGCAAGGTTTGGAGCCCCTGACAAGGGACTGCGGGAGAAAGGTTTCCCTCTGGGCTCCCCGGAGACTTGCTATCTCCTGGCTGCCTTCAGGACCCTGTGCCATCTTGGCTAGAAGTGGGGAGATTTCTAAGGCCAGGGTACAGAGTCCTGGAATTTTTACAGTTTTCAGAAGTTTCACACACATGATTTCATATGCTCCCATCATGACCTCCCTTTTCCTCCCACCCCTGTACTGCCCCTCCCCCTTCCCTCTCCCTATATCTGGAAGTCTGCTTCTTTTTTCTTTGCTCACCGGTTTGTTGCATTGTTTTAGATTACGCGTATAAATGACATCATACCGTATCTGCCTCTCTCTTTCTGACTTGCGTCACCTAGCGTGATGCCCTCCAGTCCGTCCTTGTTGCTGCAAATGGCAAAATTTCATTCTTTTTTATGACTGAGTAATAGTCCAATATTTTATGGCTGATACACAACACATCTTCTTTATCCCTTCATCTATTGATGAAGTCTTAGTTTGCTTCCATACGGTGGAAATTGTAAAAAATGTTGCTATGAATACCGAGGTGCATGTATCTTTTTGAATTGGTGTTTTTTTTTTTTTTTTTTTTTCATATATTGGGTCCTCTATTTCTGTAAAAGAGGAGACAGAGAACCAGAGATGAAAGGACTTGCCCAAGGCCATTCAGCTAGTCCCTGAAGTTGGTGGTTTTTGAACCTGGGCCATCAGGTTTCAAAGCTCATGTTTTGTGTATCAGTCAGCAGGGGCCATAACAAACAACCCCCAAGTTTCAGTGGCTGAAAACAACAAAGACTTATATCTTACTTCTGCTGCATATCCAACAGGGATCCACAGAGCCTCCATTTATCACAGTCACTCTGCTCATCTTAGTCACCAGGTTGACGGAGCAGACGCCATCTTGGATTTTGCTAGTTGCTGGGCAGAGGGAAAGGGAGCTCTGGAGGGTGGGTTGCATTTAAATGCTCTGGCCCAGGAGTGACCACACCACTAACACAAGTGGGCAGGACTAGTCGCATGCCTCACTCCCAACTACAGGAAGTGCAATCCTTCCATCTGCCTGGAAGCGGGGGGTAAGGGGATGGGGAGGTGGGGAGAATAGGAAATATTTGGTAAACAGCGCCTATCGTGTCTGCTCTGCCAACTGCATGTGACATGGACCCAGGAGCTCTGGCTTGCCCTTGGATGGGGGCCTACAAGTGATGGCCTTGGGCTGCCCTTTTTCTTCCCTGCCTTCCCAGCTCTGTCCCTGAAACTCCCGGTCTCCCCAGCACTTCCTCTCTACTCCCATCCCCCGTTGGGTTCACAGTCTCCTCCTTATGTTTCAGTCCAGGAGTTTCAAAGTCCATCCTGCTTTGTCTATAACCCACTGTGCATGGTGATCCCAAGTCCACCCTTTCTCATCCAGTGGGCCTCAGTTTGCCCATCTGTACGCTGGGACTCTGCATCTCAGCATCTCCCTCTCCCACCACCACCCTGCCTCTTGTGGGAAGCGTTCCTGGAGGCCTCTGCATGTTGAGACAACAGACCTGGGGGAACAGACTTTATTTTTCCTCCTTTCCTGTCCCTGTTTTAGAAGATCCCACATATGTTGGGCCTGGAGACATCCCACGCGTCCTGGGAGCTGAAGGGGCTGCTGCTTCTGCCAGGAAAAATCTTTTTGGAGGGGGGGAGCTCTCCCCAGAGAGGGGCCAGGCCTAGACTGTCTCTTTCCTCTTCACTTCCACGGGCTGGGGGTGGGATGGCCAGCATGTCAGGCTGTGGCTGTGGGCAGAGAATTTGCCAGCTCCTCTCCCACCTACCTGGAGACCACCCAAGAAATGAGCTTCGTATTTTTAGGGATTTAGGTTTGACATCTGGAAGGACTTCCTGGCAAGGCCAGTTACTGGATGGGGTAAGGGAGAACAAGGAATCTTCTCTGATATATATTTAATTTTTAATTAGTCTACCAAGCTTGAACATTTTTTACATTTTAAAGTCGTTGTTAAAAAGTAATACATCCTTACTATAAAAAAAACAAGATAAAGTTATAAAGTACGGGCTTCCCTGGTGGCTCAGTGGTAAAGAATCTGCCTGCAGTGCAGGAAACCCAGGTTCGATCCCTGGGTCAGGAAGATCCCCTGGAGGAGGAAGTGGAAACCCACTCTAGTATGGAGTACAGAGTAAACATCTTTCCTTTGGGAATTCCTTGGCTATCCAGTGGCTAGGACTCTGCACTTTGACTTCCAGGCCTGGTTCAGTCCCTGGTTGGGGAATTAAGGTCCTGCAGGCCTTGTGATCAAAAAAAAAAAAGAAAAAAAAGTGTGTGTGTGTACACACACATATCCTTCCTTCTTGCAGGCCTATACTCAAGGGGAAATCACAGTCAGCACTTTGGAGTGTATTTCTCCAGACCTCTCCCCATAGACATACAAACAAATGCATAAGGTTTCATAATTCTTTACAAAAACGGGATCGTGGTAGGCTTATAGATACATCTCTGTCACCTGCTCACCTGCACTCGCTCCTCAAGCATGTACTGTGCCCCTGCTGTGTGCCTGGCCCTGTGTGGGGCCCCAGGTTGTCGCACAGACTCCCTGCCTGGATGCCCTGATGTGGCTGAAGGGGAGGCCACGGCTGACTCTAGGAGGGGCTGGTTGTTTGGAGAAGGCTGCTCAACCAGGGCACTGTAGGAGTGGCCTCAGCAGGCAGTGTCTGAAGCAGACATGAGGGGTGAGGAGGCTGTGCTGGTCTCGTCACAGGGCAGTGAGGTGGTGCTGGTCTCTCTGACATGAGTCAGAAGTGTGTGTGTAGCAAACAGGGTCCAGGCCAGACGGGGTCTGGGGCAGCTCTGAGGTTCCCTTCTCTGGTCATGAAGGATGGAATCTACTTCATGGATTCATGAAACCAGATGTCCTGGGTTTCTGGGTTAGGCAGGCAGTGGGTGACAACATTTAGTGAGTGCCCACTGTACATTAGAGGCTTTCTGACGTGCTGTTCAATCCTCTAGGCTGCCTTTGCCCATTGTAGGAGTACCTGGATTAAGTGCTCCAGGAGGCCTTCCCTGGCGGCTTGCTTTCGCTGCTCTGACCCCCTGTGCTTTTTCACTCCTCCTCAGAGCAGTGACCTGTTTGTAGGTGCCCCCCTCCACACTGGGGCTTCCCCGGTGGCTCAGTTGGTAAGGAATCCGCCTGCAATGCAAGAGACCCAGATTCAATTGCTGGATCAGGATGATCCCCTGTAGAAGGAACTGGCGACCCGCTCCAGTATTCTTGCCTGGGAAGTCTCACGGACAGAGAAGCCTGCAGTCCATGGGGTTCACAAGAGTTGGACATGACTTAGTGACTAAACCACCACCAAAAATAATTAGTCTTGTTGGGAAAGGTTAGATAACAATATGGAATAACAACACCTAGCGCAGCAGCAGTTGGTGGCCTCAGGCTCTGAGAGACTTCCTCTACACGGAACTACAAACAGCTCCCTGGGGCAAAGACCGCTCAGGTTTAAGGCTGTCTCTATGGTAAAGCGTCTGTCTACAATGTGGGAGACCTGGGTTCGATCCCTCGTTCGGGAAGTTCCCTGGAGAAGGAAATGGCAACCCACTCCAGTACTCTTGCCTAGAAAATCCCATGGACGGAGGAGCCTGGTGTCCATGGGGTCGCAGAGAGTCGGACACGACTGAGCGACTTCACTTCACTACCATTTCTATAGTAGCACATGGAAACCACTGGCTCCAAAAATGACTACAGCTTGCTACTGTAGACTCGGGAACCTGGGTGGTACCTGGGGTGGGAGCTTTTCCCCACTTTTCTTTCTCTTTCTCTAGGATGGGAATAGCTCTCCTTGCCCTCCCTCACTCTCCATCCTGCCTCAACCACCAGATTCTGCACAGATATCTGAAGGTGGACTCAGAACCTTGCCAGAGTGTGGTGAGCCTCTGCACATCTCTGTTACTGCTTGAATACCTTTTCTGATGGGGAACTCACCAGTGTTCACAGAGCTCCTTCCTGCTTGTTGAGAAGGCCTTCCTTGCAAAGAGCTGAAATCTGTCCCTGAGACTGAGAATCACAGCCAGTCAGTCCAGCCAACCAGCTCACCCTAAGTGACTTGCTCAAAGTCACAGAGCAAGTGAATAGAAGACTGGAACCCATACTCCGGATTCCTAGTTCAGACCTCCTTCTCCCACCCAAGGGTCCTGGTTCTGACCTCTGGGTCTCACTTGGGGAGCTTCTGCTGTCTCAGGGATCTGATGACTGAGGCCATGATGTGAGCACCTTCCCCACCCTGACCATTCCTTCCAGACCATCCGTGTGCCTGGTCCCTGGAACACAGCCGACTGGGCTTGGAAAGGCTGCAGTTCGCCCCTGCCCCGCCACCTTGCCTCCTCCTTTTTCAGCTCTTCTCATTTTTCCTCTGAAAGGAAAAAATTAATAGAAAATGTAAGTGAGCAATCTCGCGGACGAGGCGGGTTTTCATTATTTGCGGCTGGGGAAGGCAGGCTGGGGCGAGGATCCCAGTGAAGCATGGATTCTGCCAGGAGCCTCGGGAGATAATTGAGCAGCGGCGGCAGAGGCGCGGGCAGGGGGCGGGCGCGGGCGCGGGAGCTGTATTATCATTAGAATTTACATGACACATTAGCCAGAAGTGGCAGCGTTCATCTTTCTAACCAAATCCCATTTACCAAATGAGCAGCCGACACTTGTTTTATCAGCTGGCCCTGTTCTCCATGCGGCTTTCTGCTCAGCGTGTTCCGAATGGGCTCCTGGCCTTTCGCGCAGAGGAAGGAGAGACCCCTGACATTTCCTAAGTGTTCACTGTGTGCCCGATGCTTTATTTTATTTTATTTTATTAAAGTATAGTTGATTTACAATGCTGTGTTAATTTCTGCTGTATGGCAAAGTGATTCAGTCATACATCCATGTGTATATATACATATATGCATACACATTCTTTTTAATATTCTTTCTGTTATGGCTTATCACAGGATATTGGATATAGCTCCCTGTGCTATATAGTAGGGCCTTGTTGTTTATCCATCCTAAATATATGAGTTTGCACCTCGACACTTTCTGGTTCCTGAATTCTCGTAATACCCCTGTGGGCAGGAGGTGTTATGACAGCTACTTTATGGACAGGCAAACTGAGGCTTAAAGAAATTAAGGCTATGCTTTCATTTTGCATTGTTCTAGACTCTAGTACTCTTGCCTGGAAAATCCCATGGATGGAGGAGCCTGGTAGGCTGCAGTCCATGGGGTCGCTAAGAGTCGGACATGACTGAGCGACTTCACTTTCACTTTTCACTTTCATGCATTGGAGAAGGAAATGGCAACCCACTCCAGTGTTCTTGCCTGGAGAATCCCAGGGACGGGGGAGCCTGGTGGGCTGCCGTCTATGGGGTCACACAGAGTCGGACACGACTGAAGTGACTTAGCAGCAGCAGCAGCAGCAGCAATAATAATAATAAACTTTAGGGAGTGGACTCCAAGGCCAAACTTCCTGGGTTCGAGTCTTGGCTCTTCGTTTGCCAGTTCTGTGTCCTTGGGCAAGTTACTTAACCTCTCTGGATTCTCCCGTCCTCACCTGCAAAATGGTATTAATTATAGTGCCTATAGAGGACTGTTGTGAAGATTAAACACAACACTGAAAGCGAAGTGATTAACACTGAGTGAGTTCCAGATGTCTATTAGATGTCTAATAGTATTAATAATTCCTATTCTTTTTATTGCTAGTATTTACTGCACCCCCACTAGCCCCCACTAGCTGCTAGGTCTGTGCTTAAGCATTCTCCATTCATCCATTTGATCTTCCCAACAACACTGTTTTTTCTGATGAGAGATATGGGGCTCAGAGAAGTGAACTGGCTTCCCAGAGGTCACCCAGCTCCTGAGTGGTGATGCTGTTTCCTGAGCTGGAATCGGGTCTTTTAAAGACCAAGACCTGTGTCTTTCCAGCTGTACCAGCTGCTTTCCTGCCCAAGATGGGAGTTTTTCCCTCTCTGAGCCACTCTCAGCAGCCTCCCCTCTCAATTTGCTCCTCTTTGCGCTCCTTCTCTCTGCCAAAAGGGACCTGCAGGGAGGGGTAAGCTGCTCACTCCCTCTGCTTCTGCCCTCAGAAAGGTTTGCTGCTGAGCCAGCCCATCACTCACCCCGGGCGGGGGGAGAGCTAATGACAGGGAACTTCTGATTGAGCACCTACTATGCACCAGGTCCTGGGGCTAGACAGAGATGAATGAGATGCAGCGTCCAATGACAACACAAAGGGTATCAGCGAAAGAACATGATTAATTGCAGAAAGAACTACACAGACAACAGCCAGGCTGGAGTTTGCAGGTGGGAGATCCCCGCTCGGAACAGAGCCAGAGTCTTGGAGGCCGTGATGAAGGGCTTATTCATGCATTGGGTAGTATTTATTGAGTGCCTACTATGTGCCAGGCCCTGTTTTAGGTGTTTGGAGCTCTCTCTGGGAACAAGTCAGACGAAAGCTCAGTTCCCAGGGAGTTTTACATTCTAAGCAGATGACAAAGAATAATGACATAAAGCCATAATAATTTCATTGCAGAGGGTTAATGCTCTGAAGACGGTGGCAAAGGCTGATGAGGCAGAGGGAGGTGTGGTTAGATACTGAGGTCAGAGGGGGTAACATTGAATGGTGACACGATGGAGCCAGCCACTGGAGGATCTGCAGGAACAGTGAGGAACAGATGTTCTGGGGGAGGGAAAGAGCTCGGCAGGTTATAGGAACAGAACCAAGGTTGAGTGTGGCTAGCGGGTGGCGAGCTGGGGAGGGTAGAAGGAAATGGGTGGGGAATGCAGGCTCCAGCCCCTGGTGGGAGGAGAGGAGCGAGATCAGTCTTGGTCTCCACGGTGACCACCTCTTCTGAGTGGCCTCTCTCCTCTCCTTGTTGGCCTCTCTGCTTCTCTTTGCATCCCCATCAATGTTCCTTCCTGTTTGAAGGCCTTGTGGAAATACTTTGAAGAGCACAGCTAACTCTGGAGCCAGGGCGCCCCCCATCTCTGCCTATCCCCTTGGCCGGCCCCCCTCCGACTGTCCTTTCTGGCTTTGCAACTCTCCTCCCCCAACACACACACAACACAGGTTCCTCCACACTTCCACGTGTGTGTGTGCTCAGTATGACTCTTTGTGACCTCATGGACTGTAGCCCACCAGGCTCCTCTGTTCATGGGATTTCCCAGGCAAGAATACTGGAGTGGGTTGCCATTTCCTTCTCTAGGGGATCTTCCTGACTCAGGCATCAAACCTGAGTCTCCTGCATTGGCAGGCGGATATTTTACCACTGAGCCACCTGGGAAGCCTTTGCCCAAGCTGTGCCCTCCACTTGGAATTCCTCTCTCTGCTTCAGCTTGGCAAGAGACGCCTGCCACCCCTCCCTTGAGTCTCTCGGTTCCTGCCTGAGAGCACAGGGCACCCTGCGTTCTATTTACCTGTTTCTAATGAGGGGGGGCCTTATCCACAAATGTCTCATAAATGTCTGTTAATGAACATGCCCCTTTTTGGTCTCATTCAATAACTTTCAGGGGCTCCTGGTTGTGGTTGCGGCTGTTGGCCTCAGGGACGTTCCTCTGGCCCCCTCCGAGGTGGGAAGGGGCTCAAAGGGGATTTCCCCACTTTGTCCCCTCCCCTCCCTCATGGGGGAGTACCCAACTTACTGACCCAGACTGGAGGCGGAGAAGGCCCCTGGGCTCAGGAGTCTGCACTTCTGTGCGCCAGGAAATGACTTGGAGATGCTCTGTCAAGCACAAGATATAAATTGCAGGCAGTTTTTAAACGTTTGGAGAGATTGCTTTTTGAGTGGCAACCTGCATCTGTGCGTATCAGGAGGGGGCGGGGCGGGGAATCATTACTTTCCCCCATTCTTTCTCCTCCCTGGGTCTCAGTCCCTTCCAGGCCCAGCAGGATCCCAGCTCAGGCCTAGAGTAAGAGGTAGGGGGCTCTGGACAGAGCTGGGGGTCGACTAGAGTGGGGTGTCTCAGGAGCCGAGGACATGGCTAGCAGGCCCTGGCCAGGGAGTCAGGGGTCAGGCCAACCTGCTGGTGGGGCCCAGCTTTCAGTGCTTCTCTGCTAGACTGACTTTCAGGCATTGATTCATCTGCATTTTCTTCCATCTCAGCTACACGCATCAGATCCCAGCGAGGCCCCGGCTGGCATAGGTTTCCTCATGTGCTAGACCCTCTGGGGCCATGGGCTAGGCCTCTGCGTTCCGGCTGTGCGGTTGGGGCTGACAGGAGATAATCTGTCAACCAGGGTGATTGCAATGGGGCAACTACTGACCCCAGAAGTGATTATTCGTTTGTTTCTTTGTTCATTCACTCATTCATTCATACAAGACATTTTTTTGGAGTGTTTCCCACTAGCTATGATTTTACAGCCTGGGATACAGGAGTGAATTAAATTAGAGATATCTGCCTTCATGGAGTTTACATAGGAATTTGTTTCTTAACTTCAGCTCAACTTTCTCATTGTTTTATGGCAACATAATAGTGAACGGCATGGGGAGGTTTGAGGAATCAGTGACGCTGAGGCTGGAAAAGCCCTGAAAGGCTTAGTCAGGAGTTCACAGATGGGGCCCACACCCCCATCCTGGTGCTCTGAGCCCTTGGGAAGTTGCCTCGGTTGTAAACCAGGAATGAAGTATTATCTCAGAGGGTTGTTAGGGGGGACTGTAGGAATCCAGACTGGCCTATGGTGAGGGCCCCGGGATACTGGCCACTATTTTGCCCCCATGACTGCTGGTCTTAGGGAGGAGCCCAGGAGAGGGGGTTCCTAAGCCCTGTGACTGGTCTGTCGCTGGATGGCCCACCAGGGCTGGGGCCACACCTGCCTTGCTCATGGCCAAATCCTAGGCCCAGCCCACTAGGCTCTCAGTAAGTGGTTTTGAACAAATGATGTAGGTACCAGCTATCTCATGTCCCCCTCTTTGAACTCCATTAGAATCCAGCCAACATTTTTTTTGAGTTGCAGGTCTATAAAAGGGAGGAGGGGGTGACTGTTAGAGGAGGAGGTGGAGGAAGGTTTGCTATGTTCTTATGCAGGAGACTTCTTGCCCACAGGTAAGTGCAGATGGAAGGAAGCAGAAGAGAGGGCAGTTGAGAGAGAGGGGAAGGGGCTTCTCAAAGAGTGGACCTCAGTGGGGCAAGAACTGGTCTGAGCACGGAGTCAGAGCAGCCCAGTCCCCTTTGCTTCAGAGAGCAGACTGGGATGGGATGGGAGGTGGGGCAGATCACGCCTGCCAGCCTCGCTTTCTTCCCAGTGAACTTGAAAGGCAGTTCAAGTTGAGAGAGGGGGCGGGGGTGGGGGGCTGGGAGAGGGGCCAGGCTAGGGTCGGTGAGGATTGTGGAGAAAGTCTGGAACAGCAGTCTGGGTATGGAGAAGCGGGTAGGACTGCCCAGTAAAGGATGTGAGAGGCTCTGCTTGAGAAGAGGCTAGCTCTGCTCTCAGGGGCCCCATTCTGAGGGGGGAGACCCAGCTCTGCTCTCAGGGGCCACAGTCTGAGGGGGGAGACCCAGTTCTGCTCTCAGGGGCCCCAGTCTGAGGGGGGAGACCCAGCTCTGTCCTCAGGGGCCCCAGTCTGAGGGGAGGCATGGTAGAAATTTTCCTTCTCTCTCCCTCTCCTGGCACCAGGCCTTGCTCTTTGGCCTCTGACCTGGATCGTCCCTTATGTCTCTTGGAGTCCAGGTTCAATTTCACACGTGAGGGAGGGGATGCTATGGACAAGATGTCCTCAGCTGAGAGTGAGGACTTTCATTTCAAGTCAGCGCTGGCAGGTCTTGTGGTCAGACCTCTCCCCTCCCCCCATGCCCAGCTCCTGCTGGTCCTCACGAGGAGGCTCTCCCGGTTCCAGCAGCATTTCCCAGACCCGACTCCTCAGTAAGCCTCTCTCTGCTTCCCGCTCACGAGGCCCCCCTGAGTTCATTACCAGGGGACCCCTTGTCTCATCCAGCAGGAGGACGGGAGAAGCGCGGCCTCTTGGGCTAGGGTTTATAGTCAAACCGCTAGGGAATCGTCTGCTGGGAGGTTGAGGGCTGCTCCCAACTCTTGGAGGAGAGGAAGCTTCGGACCATCCTGTGGCCCCTGCCCAGCTGGCCCCACTGCCATCTCCCCTCGCCCTGGAAACCAGTGCTATGAGGTGGACTCTGTGGGTGATGAAGCCGAAGGCCTCTTGGGGGTGGTGGGCTCCTGGGCACACCTGGGGCTGGGTGGGGAGCTGCGGCCCTGGGATTCCCACTCCCGAGCTGGAAAATGAGGCCGCCTGCTCCTCCGTGACAGTCAGGAAGGCTCCCCAAGGACCTGGCCTCCAGGCAGGCGCGGAGAGCTGGTTACGGTTTGAGTTAATGCTCCTTAGAAGGAGCCGATGGGTCCCTCCGGGGTCTTTTGGGAGATTACAGATCGCATTCAAACCGATCCACCCTGGAGGGAGACGGGCCGTGAGTGCACTAAATCAGCCTTCGGAGCTCAGGAAGCCAGGAAAGCAGTGAGGGCTGGATCTGGTGCAAAGACTGGGGGTAATCAGTTCCCCAGAGTGAATGGGGCTACCTCCTAACAGTTCTCACTCACTCAGCCTCGCCAGACCTGTGGTCATGCCTATTGGACCCAGGAGGAAAAGTGACACAGAGAGCTTAAGTACCTTGCACGAGGTCACATGGCTGCTAAATGATAGGTCAGAAATCCAGGCAGCTTAACTCCAGAGCATGGTTCTACAGTAGGCAGTGGATCCAGGCTGGTGCTGGTGCTGGTGTTGAGTGCTGGGCTGGAGCTGGTGCTGGTGTTGAGTGCTGGGCTGGAGCTGGTGCTGGTGTTGAGTGCTGGGCTGGAGCTGGTGCTGTGCTGAGTGCTGGGCTGGAGCTGGTGCTGATGCTGAGTCCTGGGCTGCAGCTGGGTGGCTGGGAGCTGGCTGGAGCTCATGCCCACAGAGGATGCTCTTGGCTCTTTGTGAACAATGGGTCTCTGGGGAAGACGCCAGGGTCACTTTTTCCTTCTCGCAGTCTCAAGGGATATGGGATCTGGGAGATGTGCCACTTTCACCCTTTCTAGTTCACTTCTGCCTGGATGACTGGTCCCCTCCCTGCCCCGAGGCCCAGGCAGAGACGTCTCGGGCCTTTGGGGAGATGCTCGGTCTGGGCTGAGGTTCTCCTGCTGGGCCAGGGAAGTCTCAGGAGTAGAAGCAGTGAGGGCGGCTGCAACAGGAATAGGACTCCTGGGGTCCTGGCAGTACTACGTTCCTGGGTCCAGGGGTCCAGATGGAATCTAAAGCTGGGCTGTGGGAAGCTACAAAAGCTCCTGACCTGGAGCCAGGGGTTGGGCGGCTGTCGCCCTGAAGCAGCCGGAAACGGTTTCCCTGAGAGGCCCTGGGCCCCTCTCCAGCCTCCTTGACCTTTGGGCTCTCAGGCATCTGAAGTCCTAGGCAGTTACCTTCAATGTTTAGAATGGGTTCAGTTTAGGCTTTGTTATAAACTCCTAAGTGTTTTTTGTTTTTTTTGGCTGCGAGGGGTCTTAGTTCCTTGATCAGGGCTTGAACTGGCACCCCCTGCAGTGAAAGCACAGACCATTAACCACTGGACTGCCAGGGAAGTCCCTAAACTCCCAAGTTCGCTCCTGAGAGGTCTGAGCAGACTCAAGCAAAGAACCAGGCAAGGGCCGTGGATGTGCAGCCTCCCTGGGCCCCTGAACAGTGTTGCTATTGACACGGATCCGATTCAAAGGTTCCATTGTTATTTCTCCTGACACACCTGTTCTGGGCGAGACAGTGTGACTAATCTGCATGGTTCCATTAAGGGATGAGGCCTAGTTTTATTTTTGCTCTGAGCTGGACTTCAGAATCTCTCTGTGCTTTTGGCTGCCTCATCCCACAGAAGCCTGAATTTGGCAGGTATGACGGAGATTGAAAAATGGCCAATGGCAAGTGCAACTTTGTGTCTCCCATCGTCCTTATAAATTCTACCCCCATGGCCTATTGGCTCACTTTTAAGTAATAAGTCCACTTTAAAAGGTCACTTTCAGGCATAAAACAGATTTCAGTTCTAAAATTGGAATGTATAGTCCCAGATACCAACATCCATTTCAACTTTGATTCAAAGTCCAACCTTTCTCCTCCCCAAGCCAGGGCAACTGACAGGTAGTAGGCTGCTGTAACTGACAACCCCCAACTCCACCCGCCCTGCCCCCAGGGTTGGGGAAAGGATGGAGGAGGAGAAGGAGGAGCAGTGAAATGCCTTCATTTCTCTGGTCTGAATAAAGCTTCGTTCTGTGGGAGACTGGCTGGTGTCCATCTCCTCTGCTTCCTCTCAGCTCCTGGGGCTCTACGGGTCTCTTCCCACTTGGGGGCCTTTAATGTAGCCCTGGGTCCTTCCCCTTCCCTAGGTCTACAGCAGACCCTTGCATAGCTTTCGGTCCCCTCTGCTCTGGATGTGAAAGCCACTCCCAGGGCAGCAGCTTCCTCTCCACTGTAGTCCTTTTTTTTAGGATTTATTTTTTGGCTGTGCTGGGTCTTTGTTTTTCAACTAGGCTTTCTCTAGTTGAGGTGAGTGGGGTTACTCTTCATTGCGTTGCACGGGCTTCTCATTGTGATGGCTTCTTTTGTCACGGAGCCCAGGCTCTAGGGTCTTTAGTAGTGGCCCGCGAGCTCTAGAGCACAGGTTCGATAGTCGGGGAACACGGGCTTAGTGGCCCCTTGGCATGTAGGATCTTCCTGGGTCAGGGATCAAACCTATGTCTCCTGCATTAGCAGGTGGATTCTTAACCACTAGACCACCAGGGAAGCCTTCCACTGTAGTCTTTCGCTGGTTAGATTTCCCAGATGGGAGTTAGGACCCCTCCCCCTCCACCTGCCCTTTCCTGACCAGGATGGACTGAGTATTGGTCTGGCCCCTCACTTGGCAAGCAGTGTCTGTTGTATCTTGGTACTTCTGTGAAAACTTTTAAAATTCCCCATTGCACCTGTCAGAGGACAGTTCTGCTTCTGGCCCATCACTAAGAAAATCAGCAAGAGGGTGGGCAGTGCTAGCTGGGTCCAGCTGCCCAAGGCTCCATTTCAGCCCTTCTCCTTTCAGCAGCCATCAGACTGATGGGAAATAGTCCATCTGGGGAAACTCTAGAATACTGAATCTTAGCTCCATTCTTAAGTAGGTGTGTGGCCTTGTGTAGCTGATTTAACTTCTTCATGCTTCAGTTTTGTCATCTGCAGAGTGGGGACAGTAGTCCTTACCCCATATATTGTAGAATAAAATGAGATAACTGAAAACACTTAAGAGCAGAAGGGGATGACAGAGCATGCGATGGTTGGATGGCATCACTGATTCAATAGATACGAGTTTGAGCAAGCTCTGGGAGATGGTGATGGACAGGGAGGCCTGGCATGCTGCAGTCCATGGTGTCACAAATAGTCACACAGGACTGAGCAACTGAACTGAAACAACAAATTATTATCTGTGGACTCTGAAACTTGGAAGGCAATGGGGAATGGTTAAGAGCGTAGGGTGTGGAACCTGGAGTGAGATTTGGTTAGAATGGGCTTCAAGTTTTGTGACTTTGAGCTAATTACTAACCTTCTCTGAGCCTCAGTTTGCACAGCTGTAAAATGGAGTTTTTGCTGTCCCCATTTGCTTCAGGGCTGTCGTGGGGTTTTATTGAGATAAAGTCTTTGATGCTCTGAGCTCAGGGTTTAGCATATGGTAGCATTGGTAGGCGTCCAAGGAGCGGAGGCTGGGCGGGCGCAGGATGGCCAAGAGGAGCTACTCCATGTTCAAGATCAGGAGGGGTGGTGGTGAGGAGATACCCTCGTCCAAGGTAAGGAGCATTGGCTGCGCTTTGCTGGAGCAGCCGTGAAGAGATACCCCACGTCCAAGGTAAGAGAAACCCAAGTAAGACGGTAGGTGTTGTGAGAGGCATCAGAGGGTAGACCCACAAATCATAATCACAGAAAACTAGTCAATCTAATCACACTAGGACCACAGCCTTGTCTAACTTGATGAAACTAAGCCATGCCGTGTGGGGCCACCCAAGATGGGGGGGTCATGGTGGAGAGGTCTGACAGAATGTGGTCCACTGGAGAAGGGAATGGCAAACCACTTCAGTATTCTTGCCTTAAGGACCCCATGAACAGTATGAAAAGGCAAAATGATAGGATACTGAAAGAGGAACTCCCCAGGTCAGTAGGTGCCCAATATGCTACTGGAGATCAGTGGAGAAATAACTCCAGAAGAAATGAAGGGATGGAGCCAAAGCAAAAACAATACCCAGCTGTGGGTGTGACTGGTGATAGAAGCAAGGTCCCATGCTGTAAAGAGCAATATTGCATAGGAACCTGGAATGTCAGGTTCATGAATCAAGGCAAATTGGAAGTGGTCAAACAGGAGATAGCAAGAGTGAACGTTGACATTCTAGGAATCAGCAAACTGAAATGGACTGGAATGGGTGAATTTAACTCAGATGACCATTATATCTACTACTGTGGGAAGGAATCCCTTAGAAGAAATGGAGTAGCCATCATGGTCAACAAAAGAGTCCGAAATGCAGTACTCGGATGCAATCTCAAAAACGATAGAATGATCTCTGTTTGTTTCCAAGGCAAACCATTCAATGTCACAGTAATCCAAGTCTATGCCCCAATCAGTAACACTGAAGAAGCTGAAGTTGAACCGTTCTATGAAGACCTACAAGACCTTTTAGAACTAATACCCCCAAAAGATGTCATTTTCATTATAGGGGACTGGAATGCAAAAGTAGGAAGTCAAGAAACACCTGGGGTAACAGGCAAATTTGGCCTTGAAATACGGAATGAAGCAGGGCAAAGGCTAATAGAGTTTTGCCAAGAAAATGCACTGGTCATAGCAAACACCCTCTTCCAACAACACAAGAGAAGACTCTACACATGGACATTACCAGATGGTCAACACCGAAATCAGACTGATTATATTCTTTGCAGCCAAAGATGGAGAAGCTCTATACAGTCAGCAAAAACAAGACCAGGAGCTGACTGTGGCTCAGATCATGAACTCCTTATTGCCAAATTCAGACTGAAATTGAAGAAAGTAGGGAAAATCATTAGACCATTCAGGTATGACCTAAATCAAATCCCTTATGATTATACAGTGGAAGTGAGACATAGATTTAAGGGCCTAGATCTGATAGATAGAGTGCCTGATGAACTATGGACGGAGGTTCGTAACATTGTACAGGAGACAGGGATCAAGACCATCCCCATGGAAAAGAAATGCAAAAAAGCAAAATGGCTGTCTGGGGAGGCCTTACAAATAGCTATGAAAACAAGAGAAGCGAAAAGCAAAGGAGAAAAGGAAAGATATAAGCATCTGAATGCAGAGTTCCAAAGAATAGCAAGGAGAGATAAGAAAGTCTTCTTCAGCAATCAATGCAAAGAAATAGAGGAAAACAACAGAATGGGAAAGACTAGAGATCTCTTCAAGAAAATCAGAGATACCAAGGGAACATTTCATGCAAAGATGGGCTCGATAAAGGACAGAAATGGTATGGACCTAGCAGAAGCAGAAGATATTAAGAAGAGGTGGCAAGAATACACAGAAGAACAGTACAAAAAATATCTTCATGACCAAGATAATCATGATGGTGTGATCACTCACCTAGAGTGAGACATCCTGGAATGTGAAGTCAAGTGGGCCTTAGAAAGCATCACTATGAACAAAGCTAGTGGAGGTGATGGAATTCCAGTTGACCTATTTCAAATCCTAAAAGATGATGCTGTGAAAGTGTTGCACCCAACATGCCAGCAAATTTGGAAAACTCAGCAGTGGTCACAGGACTAGAAAAGGTCAGTTTTCATTCCAATCCCAAAGAAAGGCAATGTCAAAGAATGCTCAAACTACCACACAATTGCACTCATCTCACATGCTAGTAAAGTAATGCTCAAAATTCTCCAAGCCAGGCTTCAGCAATACGTGAACTATGAACTTCCAGATGTTCAAGCTGGTTTTAGAAAAGGCAGAAGAACCAGAGATCAAATTGCCAACATCCACTGGATCATGGAAAAAGCAAGAGAGTTCCAGAAAAACATCTATTTCTGCTTTATTGACTATGCCAAAGCCTTTGACTGTGTGGATCACAATAAACTGTGGAAAATTCTGAAAGAGATGGGAATACCAGACCACCTGACTTGCCTCTTGAGAAACCTATATGCAGGTCAGGAAGCAACAGTTAGAACTGGACATGGAACAACAGACTGGTTCTAAATAGGAAAAGGAGTACGTCAAGGCTGTATATTGTCACCCTGCTTATTTAACCTCTATGCAGAGTACGTCATGAGAAACGCTGGGCTGGAAGAAGCACAAGCTGGAATCAAGACTGCCGGGAGAAATATCAATAACCTCACATATGCAGATGACACCACCCTTATGGCAGAAAATGAAGAGGAACTAAAAAGCCTCTTGATGAAAGTGAAGATAGAGAGTGAAAAAGTTGGCTTAAAGCTCAACATTTAGAAAACGAAGATCATGGCATCTGGTCCCATCACTTCATGGGAAATAGATGGGGAAACAGTGGAAACAGTGTCGGGCTTTATTTTTTTGGTCTCCAAAATCACTGCAGATGGTGATTGCAGCCATGAAATTAAAAGACGCTTACTCCTTGGAAGGAAAGTTATGACCAACCTAGATAGCATATTGAAAAGCAGAGACATTACTTTGCCAACAAAGGTCCGTCTAGTCAAGGCTATGGTTTTTCCAGTGATCATGTATGGATGTGAGAGTTGGACTGTGAAGAAAGCTGGGCGCTGAAGAATTGATGCTTTTGAACTGTGGTGTTGGCCATTCTAAAGATCAGTCCTGGGTGTTCTTTGGAAGGACTGATGCTAAAGCTGAAACTCCAATACTTTGGCCACCTCATGGGAAGAGTTGCCTCATTGGAAAAGACTCTGATGGTGGGAGGGACTGGGGGCAGGAGGAGAAGGGGACGACAGAGGATGAGATGGCTGGATGGCGTCACCAACTCGATGGACATGAGTTTGAGTGAACTCCGGGAGTTGGTGATGGACAGGGAGGCCTGGCGTGCTGCAATTCATGGGGTCGCAAAGAGTCGAACACGATTGAGCAACTGAACTGAACTGAACTGAACTGAGGCGGTTGATAAAGGGTGGCTTTGTTTCTATTATGATGGAGGTAGCTTTCCCTGGAGGCCTATGAAGTGCCAGTCCCCACCCCTCCCTCCACGCCCCTTTCAATCAGCTGCTCTACCCTGACTTACTTGTGCTGCTTTAATCACTGGGGAAACACTGAAGGGACCCAGATATTACTGAGAGGCCCTTGACTTATAATTATTACCCCTGGCAGGCGTAATCACTCCTCCACCACCCTTGTCCTGGTCCTGGATATTGGAATGCAGCTCTCCATCGTCAAGAGCTGTGAACTTCAGCCTCAAATTAAATGCAAACAGACGCAAAGCTCTCATCTGTGTTTTAGTCCAAGTCTCCGAGTCATCCTGAAGATCAGAAGCGTGGGGGGTAGGGGGTGGGGAGGGGGCGGGGAGACATCTCGGCAGCCTCGCTAATGAGCAGGCTTACTTTCCTTGTTCTCCTCCCACCATAAGGCGGGAAGAATTGTTTTTTTCTGTTTGGCAAGCCAGTATCAATATTTCCAGAGTCATATGAGGATGAAAACAACCCGTCTTTATTAGTTGTCTAGTGGCTTCAGGGAGTCATGCAGTGAAGATCGTGGGGGATGTGGCTCCCCTCCCCCTGACCTCACTCCCACCCTTCAGGGCAGCCCAGGGAGTCAAGCTGGACTTGAGAGCCACAGCTGAAATTGCCCCGTGGAGACAAACCTCCTGGCCCAATCCTCTGTATACATAGAGGAAGGGATGTGCTCAAGTTCATAGAATGAAGCTGGGGCTAGAGCTAGGCTTTCTGGCTCTTTGCTCCATGCTTTTTCCACTAAATGGAGATTTTTTTAAACTTTAACCCCACCCCCACCCCCAGAATCTCTTGGAAACTGAAATCATATGGAAGCCCCAAAGGTAAAACAGATAACAAGGAACTCTGTTTTTGTTAAAGAGTGGGCAGTGGGGTGGGGTGGGGGGTCAGGGGAGTGGAAGCCCAGTTCAGCAACCTCCCACACCCAGGTTGACTCTTAAAACTCCTTTTAAGGAACCCTAGGGTTCTACGGCGCCTGGCTTGAAAACTTCTGCAGTAAACTTCTGTTGTCTTGATTTTCGACATTTGCATTTGGGGGAAGGCAGTTTGGAGCTTTGGATTCTAGTTCTTTGAAACTGAAACAGATATTTGAGATGCTGTTTGGCCCCTTCTGGTATGGGCATTAACTAAAGCTGGACAAGGGCACCTACCCTCCTGCTGCATAAGAAAAGGTCAAGGAGAGGCCTAGCTTCCCAGTGAGTTGAAATCTACTTTTGGGAAGTGTCTTTTTTCTAGCTGAAAAAGACCCTGATGCTGGGAAAGATTGAGTGCAGGAGAAGGGGGTGACAGAGGATGAGATGGTTGGATGGCACCACCGACTCAATGGACATGAGTTTGAGTAAACTCTGGGAGACAGTAAAGGGCAGGGAAGCCTGGCGTGCTGCAGTCCATGGGGTTGCAAAGAGTCGGACACAACTTAGCGACTGAACAACAACGTGATCAGTATTTCATCTTGGTGAGTGGTGGGAGCCAGTCCGTAAGAGACCACCACCCCTCCATTCTGAGTCCCATAAGGGGAGGACCCAGGGGTCTCACCTTGGGCTGTTGGGGGCAGTTGTGTGTCTGTTGTGAAGACAACTGGCCTAGGCCAGGTCTCTTCACCTCTAAAATAGGGACAAGAACCTGACACAGGGCTGTTGTGAGACTGAATCAAATCATTTAAGAAAAAAAAAGTCATAATGATGGAATTCTTACTATGTGCTGGGAACTATGTTAGGGCTGACAATCCTGTTATTCTATTACTCTGCCCATTTTACAGCTGATGCCATTGAGACAAGGAGGTTACATAATATGCTCAATGTCACAGAGCTTACATGAAATTCCAATACACAAAGAAGGTTTCAGTGGGCCTTGAAGAAGAGGCTGAGGCTCTGGCTTCCTCTCTCACCACTTTCTGCTACATAGTCCCCCCACATAGTCAAACACCATGGATGCAGGCCAACCCTCTCATTTGATGAAAAGGGAAACTGAGGGCCAGCGTGGGAAGATTGATCAAAGTCATTCAGCTAGCCAGCGGCAGAGCTGGTCTCTACATTCAGCTCAGGGCCCTGTCCTTGGCTAGATCGGGCAACACAGACTATCATTCTGGCTATTTGCAATCTTGGTGGTTCTTTCTGTGGAGAACATTCCTGAGTCTGCCCTTGGTGGGGCTGGGCTGGGCTGGGCTGATCTGGGCTGGGCTCTTGGACAGGAATGTTGGGTAGAACCCTCCTTGAGGGGAGAAATGGACCCCAGGCAGCCCCCAGTTCAGACTTCTTTTCTTTTCTCTTTAAACTTCCCCAAGTTACAAACCACACAATTAAGGGCTCGCTAATAAACCATCCATCTTGTTCCACAAAGAGAGAACTGCAGGGCTCCTGCCGGCTTCTTCTTCCTCTGGGAGGGGATCAATGCCTTATCTCAGCCGGGCCTGTGTGGGGAGGAAGGAGGGAAATGAAAGCACTTAATTAAGACGCAGAGGAGCGGAAAGGGAACACTGCGTCCTCCCTGGCTCCCAGCTCTCCCTTTGCCTTCCCTGTCTTCCCTCCCAGGGCAGCAGGCAGAGTCCACCGAGACCCAGTCTGCTCAGGGGACAGAGGAGGATGCGTTGAAGCTGAGCAAGACTCTAGAGGGGGCCCTGCAGGCTGGGCCTGAGCTGGAGCTTTGTTTGTTGCCCGCCCCTCCCCCAACCCCCTGCCCCCAGCAGCATGACCTTGGCCATGGGCAGTGGGGAGTGTGGTGAGTGGCCAGGACTCTGCCGGAAAAACCTCCTCCCCGGGCCTGAATTTCTATCATTAAGGTGTATCTGTTGAGGTCAGGAGAACACTCCTGGCTCTCTACCCCCATCACCATCAGTGCTCTCAGAGGGAGCTCTGCTTACAGGCTTCAGGAGGTAGAGCTGGACCTCACTGTCCACACTTTCCCTTCTCTTGGGCCCTGGAAAGTGCCTAGAAAACAGCCCTAGGAAACAGCTGGGAAGGTGAGTGCCTACACAAGAAAGCATCTGTGCACTTAGAAGACCCATTTGCCAGAATTCTCTGGGCCATTCAGAAGTTTCCCCCTGAGGTTCTTCTCTGCTGTCTCATGAGCTTCTCATGTCCTTTATGAACTTGGCTATTGACACTTGGATGTGTCTTGTTCCCTGCGCTCCTGGAACCTTCTGTCCTGATTAGTGTCAAACCACCCACTTTCACGCTGTCTGTGCCCTGCTGGCCTGGATGGGACCCTTGCCTCTGGCTTTTCCCAGTGTGTCTCCGGTCACACTTCCACTTCCAGTCTTTCACAATCAGTTCCGAGACAGGAGGGGGCACCTTCGAGGTTGTGTGACCCTACCCACAGTGGGAGGACAAATGAGGCACAGGCCATTCTCAGAGGATCCTGGGCCTGGATGGAGGAGCAGCTGCTGCAGACTGAATAGCTGTGTCCACAGCTCTCTACCCACCCCACCTCATTCATAGGTTGAAACCTAACGCCCAAGGTACAGTGTTTGGAGCTGGGGCCTTTGGGAGGTGAACAGGTCATGAGGATGTGGCCCTGGTGAGTTGCATTCTGCTGCTGCTGCTGCTAAGTCACTTCAGTTGTGTTTGACTCTGCGATTCCATAGATGGCAGCCCACCAGGCGTCTCTGTCCCTGGGATTCTCCAGGCAAGAACACTGGAGTGGGCTGCCATTTCCTTCTCCAATGCATGCATGCATGCTAAGTCGCTTCAGTCATATCTGACTCTGTGTGACCCTATGGACAGCAGCCCACCAGCTCCTCTGTCCACAGGATTGTCTAGGCAAGAATACTGGAGTGGGCTGCCATTTCCTTCTCCAATGCATGCATGCATGCTAAGTCGCTTCAGTCATATCTGACTCTGTGCGACGCTATGGACAGCAGCCCACCAGGCTCCTCTGTCCACAGGACTGTCTAGGCAAAAATACTGGAGTGGGCTGCCATTTCCTTCTCCAATGCATGCATGCATGCTAAGTCGCTTCAGTCATATCTGACTCTGTGCGACCCTATGAACAGCAGCCCACCAGGCTCCTCTGTCCACAGGATTGTCTAGGCAAGAATACTAGAGTGGGTTGCCATTTCCTTCTCCAGGTGAGTTGCATTAGTGCCCTTATAAAAGACACCCCGGAGAGATTCCTTGCCTCTTTGGCGATGTGAGGACACAGTGAGAAGATAGTCATCGAAGGACCAGGAAGTGGGTGGTCACCAGATACTGAACCTGCTGGCACATTCATCTTGGACTTCTCAGCCCCCAGGACTGTGAGAAATAAATGTCTGTTTTTATAAGCCACCGATCTACTATCCTGTATTACAGCAGCCTGTAATAGTAGGCTGGATTACAGCAGAATGGATTAAGACAGCCATCCTGTTCTGCTTTGCTCTGGGAGGCCTGCGGAGGTCTGGTGTTTCTGGTGCTACAGGGGTTCAGGGATGGAAATTGTGGGAACTGAGAGCGGCTGCTTGGGCAAAAGTTAACTCTACCTGCAGGGGGCGCTGTTTCCTCACCACCCGGTGACGGGCGGGCTCAGTGCTCTGTTTAGTGCGACCCAGGCTGGTGCCTCACTGAAAGCGAACTTTCTGGAGATAACCTGATAATTCAGTAACTGTTTCTGAGGTAATAAAAGAGTAGAGAACTGATCCCACCTAGGGCATGAGCCATGTTGAGTTTTTAAGTTTATTTGAGTGTGCAGGATGAGACAGAGGATGAGATGGTTGGATGGCATCACCGACTCAATGGACATGAGTTTGGGTAAACTCCGGTAGTTGGCGACGGACAGGGAGCCTGGCGTGCTGCACTACATGGGGTCGCAAAGAGTTGGACGTGACTGAGCGACAGAGTTGAACTGGACTGAGTGTGCAGGGACCTAGCACCCCCTGCTGGTCACCCACAGGTAGAGCCACAGGATGGGTCTGGCTCTAACCACCAGCGTCTCCTCACCAGGGTAGTATCTACTCTGCTGACTATCTTACTTCCCCTCCTCTTACCCCCAGGGACTGGGTTTCTCTTTTTTTCAGGTTACTCGCATCTGACATGGCCTGGCCACTTCCTCAGAGGCTCGTAGCGGCTTTGTTGCTCCTGCGTCTGCTCTAGGTCAGGTAGAGTATAATTTTGTGTTGGACTGCTCCTGTGCCTTGCCTACAAACTTCCGGCTCAACTTTTACCCCAGTCACTGCACCTTGTGTGGGTGTACCCCATATCTTTCACTCACTGCCAGGGCCCTGAAGTTCTTGTGGGGACACAGCACCCAATATACGCGCAAACCCGTGAGCGGTACCTTGGACTGGTTTGCAAGAGCTGATCGTTACATAACCAGAACAATTTCTAGCCAGCTGTTTAGCCATTGGCAGCTTGAAATCAGCCTTGGTGGGAGGATTTATGCCATGGGAATTTCCGAATGCTGCAAATCAGGGCATCTCCCCCACCCCCACCCTATCCAGAGCCGATTTACCAGCATACTACCAGAAGGAGTTCATAGCCACTCATGGGGCAACCCTTGGCCGGTGAGGCTTGAGGGCTGGTGGTTACATACTCTCTCCATCCATCTGCAGATGGATAACTCTTTGAAGTGTTTCCTAGAAGGTCCCAGCAGGGTAGAGTCCCAGTTGCCCACAGCAGTGGCTAGTCTGAAAAAGCACCCTTATCTGGATTTTCATCCTCCTCTCCAGCCCTCACCCCTATTCCCTGGGATACTTCTCAAAATAAACTACTTGCATGTAAATACTTAGGTCAGACTTGACTTTTGTCGGGGAGGGAGTAGGGGTTGGGGGTGGGAGATGTGGAAGTTAAGACTGTTTCTTTAAGTACAGACTCCGTTTGCTTCCCCTGCCCGGAGTGTATCATTTCTGCACTTTTTTTCCCTGTGGTTTCTATTCCCATGTCTAGCTGTGATTGTACAGAGTCTTCCCAGAGCAACGACTCCTGATTTGCCTTGGAACATCTTCTGCAGCAGTGGAAATGATTTTTAAAATATTCAGTTGATTTAGGCAGCAAAAAGAACATTGTCTGGCCTGAGAGCTGTCTGCAAGTCTCTTGCCTGTTACTCTAACTCTCCTCTGTGAGTGATTTCAGTTTTCATTTGCAAAATAACCACCACCTGTGTCTTCTCCTCATGATTAGACTTCTCCATCATATTCCGCCATCACAGCTGTCCAGGAACCTTAAAGCTGGGGGTTTCAGCCTCAAATCATTTTCCCAGTTCTTCCCCAAATGGGTTTTATATGTCTTAATTTTGTTTCCAGGCTTCCCAGGTGGCGCAGTTGGTAAAGAATCTGCCTGTCAATGCAGGCGACACAAGAGATAAACTGTTCGATCCCTGAGTTGGGAAGATCCCCTGGAGGAGGAAATGGCAACTCATTCTAGTATTCTTGCTTGGAAAATCCCATGGACAGAGGAGCCTGTGGGCTACAGTCCATGGGATCACAAAAGATTGGTCACAACTGTACACACACATACAATTTTGTTTCTGGTTCTAATAGAAATCATGTGCCCCAATTTGCCTCAAAATCAGCCCACTGCTGGTCATTGAATGGTCTGACCCCTGACCCAGGTTTCTGTTGTTTCAGCAGAATTGTGTGGGTTGTCTTTAGCTGAGCAGGTTGGGTCCTGGTTGGAGAGATTGCTTGTGAACTGGGTCGTGAACAGAAGCTATGGCAATCCTCATGCTTGTCTCCTTGAGACAGTCGTGTCCCAAGAAAACCAGGTCATGTCAGAATGAAGGAGGACTGGGCATTCTGTCCCTCCCTGTCCGTCTACTAAAGAATGTCAACCCTAGAACTACAGAAGCATTTGCCCAAGACAGTTCCATTTGGTCTACACAGCTATGTGAGATGTGGGCCCCTCGTCATCAGTTCTCAGTTGGGGGTAGGGTAGTAGGAAGAATGAAGAGAGAGAAGAGGTCATGATCATCAGGACCCTGGGGAAGGCACAGGGAAGAGGAATGGTCATGGTCAACAGAACAGTCTTCCATAGCAGGGCCGGGCTGACTCTGAAAAGATCCCTCTGGGCTCCCCAGGGGGTTGGTACTGTCAGACACCTCCCAGATACTCCACGTTAGGTAGAGGTCCTCACAGCTCTGTCTTGTGGCCTGGATGTGGCTCTGAGTTTGCAAGTCTCTCATATTCCATCCTCTGAACTCAGGAGAGGATAACAGTATGTGGGGTGGCTCCCTTCCCTTCATCTCAGGGATCTTCAGCCATTAGCAGACTGGTGCACTTTTGCAGAGCCCATTGGGAGACTCTGGAAAGGAGAACCCCATTCCAAGGTTCTGAGACGCAGTTTCCTGTTGCTTCTTTTTGTAAAGAGCCAACATGGCAGGCTCTTCTCTCTCTCTTAGTCCTCTGCCTTTTGAGTCTTTAGAACTTGGGCCCTGAGATAGAGATCAACTGTGTGCTCCAAATGGCCATGTATTCCTGTGTGTTTCCCAGGCTCCCTTGCAGTTAAGTTGGTGCCACGTGACTGGTTCTAGCCAATGAGATGAGGGCAGAATTGATAATACGTTACCTCCAGGATGGTACGTGAAAACACCCCCATGTAACCATCCCACATTAACTGTGGCAACAATGGGGGGCCCAACTTGAGGGTGACAGCACTGCCTGACACAGGAGCCTGGGTCCCTGAATTACCACTGCAGGAGAAGCACTTAGGAGATCTACTTGACCCACTGGAGCAGGCAGAATTTTGGCCCCATGACCTTTGCCCCATGGTATGCCCATGGATGTATTACATCACATGGCAAAAGAGACTTCACAGGCACAATTAAAATTACCAATCAGATGACCTTAAATAGAAAGATGGTCCTGGATTATTTAGGCAAACCCAATGTCATCATCGAAAAAGCAAGAGAGTTCCAGAAAAACATCTATTTCTGCTTTATTGACTATGCCAAAGCCTTTGATTGTGTGGATCACAATAAACTGTGGAAAATTCTGAAAGAGATGGGAATACCAGACCACCTGACCTGCCTCTTGAGAAATTTGTATGCAGGTCAGGAAGCAACAGTTAGAACTGGACATGGAACAACAGACTGGTTCCAAATAGGAAAAGGAGTACGTCAAGGCTGTACATTGTCAGCCTGCTTATTTAACTTATATGCAGAGTACATCATGAGAAATGCTGGGCTGGAAGAAGCAGAAGCTGGAATCAAGATTGCCAGGAGAAATATCAATAACCTCAGATATGCAGATGACACCACCCTTATGGCAGAAAGTGAAGAGGAGCTAAAAAGCCTCTTGTGAAAGAGGAGAGTGAAAAGGGAAGTAGATGGGGAAACAGTGTCAGACTTTATTTTTTTGGTCTCCGAAATCACTGCAGATGGTGACTGCAGCCATGAAATTAAAAGATGCTTACTCCTTGGAAGGAAAGTTAGGACCAACCTAGAGAGTATATTCAAAAGCAGAGACATTACTTTGCCAACAAAGTCAAGGCTATGGTTTTTCCTGTGGTCATGTATGGATGTGAGAGTTGGACTGTGAAGAAAGCTGAGTGCCGAAGAATTTTTGCTTTTGAATTGTGGTGTTGGAGAAGACTGTTGAGAGTCCCTTGGACTGCAAGGAGATCCAACCAGTCCATTCTAAAGGAGATCAGTCCTGGGTGTCCTTTGGAAAGACTGATGCTAAATTTGAAACTCCAATACTTTGGCCACCTCATGCGAAGAGTTGACTCATTGGAAAAGACCCTGATGCTGGGATGGATTGGGGGCAGAAGGAGAAGGGGACGACAGAGGATGAGATGGCTGGATGGCATCACCAACTCGATGGACATGAGTTTAAACTCCAGGAGTTGGTGATGGACATGGAGGCCTGGTGTGCTGTGATTCATGGGGTCGCAAAGAGTCGGACACGACTGAGCGACTGAACTGAACTGAACTGAATGTCATCATGTGGGCTTTTAACAGCAGAAGAGGAAGGTAGAGAGATCTGTCGTGTAAGAAGAACTTGATGTGCCATTGCTGGCTTTGAAGATGAAAGATATCATGACCCAGGGTACGTGGGCAGCTTCTAAACACTGACAATGACTCCAGGCCAACAGCTAAGCAAGGAAATGGGGACCTCAATCCTATAAACTGCCAACAACCTCAATAAGCCAGGAAGTAACTCTCCCTAGAGTCCTCTGATAAGAGCCTTGCTGGCCAACACCGTGATTTTGGCCTTGTGGTACCTCAGATAGAGGATCTAGCCAAATGCCAGCTTGGACACCTCACCTGTTATGAGATAATTAATGATGTTTTTAATAGGCTGCTAATTTTCTAGCAATTTGCTATGGCATTAATAGAAAACAAATATATCTGCATAGGGCTTTGTAGGCCTAAGAAAAAATCCTGCAAGCCATTGCAGAGCCTGCTGGTTGTAGCAGCTAACGATCCTTACTCTAACTAATGCAAGGCCCATTAGCTTCTGCTGTGTGGGGCTGTCCACACTGGCTGGGAGGCAGAGTGGATAAGAGACTGGGTTCTAGGGCATCTGAGTACCTGCTTAGATCTCCTGGGGAGCCAGTCTCAACAGACAGGAGTTCAGCCAGGAGCGAGCACAGGCTTCATGAGCCCTTGGGAGCAGAAATGGGGTCTATGAGGAGAAGCCTAGAGAGGAGAAAGGCAGGTCTTCAAACACTGCAAAATATTGGCAGAATGAAAGCTGGAACCCGGGCTCCTAACGCAAAGGTCTGGACTCTGCCCAAGCTGGCGCCAGTGAGATTTTGCATGGGAGTGTGCATGTGTGAGCTCCAAGAGCACGTGCACGGGCTCCCCGTGTGCCTGGCGTGCCAGATTCTTCTCCTGCAGCTCCCGGATCTCCAGGGTTAATGCTCCGCTCAGAAGGCTGAGAAGTGCTGCCTCTCCACTTTGGTAATTGAAATCAATTTCTCAGCCTTATCTTTAGGAAACCTATATAGTCTAGACTGTAATCTGAAAGCCTGGGCTCGGGCAACTTTTAAATGAAAACCCTTCTGTGAGGGGGGAGAGAGAGGAGAGAACAAGTGCCTCACCTCTCTCTGCAATTTCTCAAGGAGCATACGAGTGTGGAGGCTATGTCTCTCTCTTTTTTCTGGGTATTTGGCTTCTGAGTATGTGAAAATGTGCTTGAAGATGTGTGAGCGTATA
Source organism: Bos grunniens (assembly GCF_055505025.1). Classification (NCBI taxonomy): domain Eukaryota; kingdom Metazoa; phylum Chordata; class Mammalia; order Artiodactyla; family Bovidae; genus Bos; species Bos grunniens. Next base: position 12,097,478 of record NC_141167.1, read on the forward strand.
TGTGTGTGAGGATGTGTGAGAGTGTGATGGTGTGGAGTGTGTTAGTATGTGTGGGTTAGTATGCGGGAAGATGTGCGTGCGTGTGTGTGTGTGACTGGACACAAGGATGATCGCCTTCCTTTTGTGTTTATTTTTGCCTCTGGGCTTGCTAGTGCATGCGTGTCACAGATGGGTGAGTGTGTTCATGAGCATAAGTGTGAGTGTGCCGGTGTCCGGGGTAAACTCACGGGCTTGTAAATGTGTGTGGGGTCAGAGGATGCAATATTTATGTATCTCCTTTCAGAAGGCATTTCCCTGTGGTCTTCCCCTCTGGACTCTCCTGGGCCCAGGGACAGTGTATTTCAGCGCCCAAGTGACATTAGCATCCAGCATGTGTATGCTCAGCTGTGTCTGACTCTTTTGCAACCCTTGGACTGTGGCCTGCCAGGCTCCTCTGTCCATGGGATTTCTCAGGAATCCTGGAGTGGGGTTGCCATTTTCTTTTCCAGGGGATCTTTCTGACCTAGGGATTGAACTCACATCTCTTGAGTTTCCTGCATTGGCAGACAGATTCTTTACCACTTGGGGCACCTGGGAAGCTTACTGAACTGCTACTTACCCCTCCAAATCTTCATCCTAACCCTCCAGCTTTTCTCTGCGCACCCCAGGGGAAAGGAAAGGCCCTCAGTTTGTCTACTCTGGAGATGTGTCTCCAGCATCCCTCCTCGTCCCCAAGCCTATCTAGGCTCCCTCAAGATAGCTCTTCTCTGAGGGTTGATACGTCTGTGGGCAAGGGGCCTGCTTGGCTGGAGCTCATGGCCTCCAGGTGAGGCCTCCAGGTATCAACTAGGCAGGTAGAGCTCCCTATTCAAAGCTGTGCTTCTAGACACAAAGGCCCTTTCAGGTGAGGGTGAGTTCCTCCCTGCCTCTCTCCTGAGCCAAGGTCCCCCGCCCTTCCCGAATCCCCATGGATTTCTCATTTGAAGTCAATCAGGCTTGAAATCCCTGCCAGTGCCTGCAGGGTAATTATGGGGCTGGTAATCAATGCCAGTCTCTCAGCTGCCCAGGGTGGGGGTGGCAGAGGCCCAGCTTTCCCTGGGCTCCAGGAAAGTCTGGAAGTGGTAGCAAAAGCTGGGATCAGGGGGACCTGGATTAGAAATAGCCTCCAACTCAGACAGGGGAGAAGTTGGGAGGGAGGGGGTTGGTGCTCGAGCAACTGCCTCCCAGAAATGCATAGGGACAGAGTTGGCTGTGGCATCAGAAGAGACAGGCGTTTTTTAAGCTTGAGGACATAGGAAAGGCTCTGAGGGACTGTGGGAAAGGGTTGGGATGGAGCACAGGAGTGGGCAAACTAATCTTGGTTCAGTGACAAATTAGAATTTGTCGGAGATTGGAATCTCCGCCTTTCTAACTTCAGTTGGGAACTACTGCATTCCCAATTAAGATATCTGGGCCCCGATTCAGTGCTAAATACAGGCTTTCGTGGGTGACAATGGTGATGATGACGGTGGTAGTGATGGGTATAGTCCGAAGAGCACTGACGGCGAGGGGGTGAATGGTGGTGTTAGGGTTATGCTGTCATGGGCGGTGATAGGAGGAAAGGGAGGTGGTGACGGTCATGGTGGAATTAGAGGTGATGGCGTTGATGGTGTGTGTGGGGGATTGTGATGAGAGTGGCAATTTTATTGGTGGTGACGGTTCAGGTGATGGTAGCAATGGTGGTGCTGTGAGAGGTGAGATGGTAATTATGATTGATAGTGGTGATGGACAGTGCAACAAAGGATGTGCTGACTTTTGAGAAAGCAATTAGAAGTCTGGGTGTGGGCAATACTCATAAGAATGGTGTTGAGGGGATAAAGGAGGGGAATTGAAGGATATGCAGCCTGAGGGTGATGGTCAAGAGGGAGCCAATTTGAACCAAGTGAGCTGCCCACAGTGGGAGCAGATGTGGTATGGTGCCACTGGCTAAAGTTAGGCATGCTCAGTAGCTTTGGTCGTATCCAACTCTGTGCAACTCTGTGCGACCCTATGGCCTATAACCCGCCAGGCTCCTCTGTCCATGGGATTTCCCAGGAAAGAACACCAGAGTGGGCTGCCATTTCCTCCTCCAGGGGATCTTCCCAATCCAAGGATCGAATCTATGTCTCCTGAGGCTCCTGTGTTGCAGGCAGATTTTTATTTTTATTTTTTTATCCACTGAGCCATCAGGCAAGACCTGGTGCAGAGTTACTAAACTTGTGACCCTCTGCAAAGTTAGGCAGAGGGTCAGAAGTTTAGTAGCCAAGTGATACTGTAGGCTTGGGTCCCGAAAGAGACTGCTCAGCTGCCAGGAACCCAAGCATGGAGAGTGGTCAGTGATAGGTGGGTAAGCAGGAATTTCAAAGGCCAGTTGTGTAGGGTGCTGGAGGCCAGACTTCGGTACCATATCCAGGGGTCAAGAAGATATTCTAGTTGGGCTTTGGGAATTGGAGACCTACAGATTAGCACCATGGGACAGAGACCAATGATAAAGGATAGGGACCATGGCTGGGGTACAAACCCTGCGTTGGTTGGGTAAGGGGGAGGGATTCTGTAGATCAGAATAGCATTGAACCCTGCTCTAAATAAGTCAGAGAGAATAGCAGCTCTGAACCTGGATGAACAGGACACGAGAGAGAGATGAGAGGAAACTCAAAGAGATGACTGGTAGCGTGGAAGGAGGACAGGCTTGATAACCAGACAGACCTGTGTGTGAGTCCTGATTCTCATCAGCTACATGACCCCAGGCAAGTGACTTATCCTGAGATTTGGGTGTCTTTCACACAGACTGGAAATTATACCTACTTTGAAAGGATGCTGAGAGGATTAAATAAGGTAATGTGTGTCAAAGTGCAAAACAGATGCCCAGAAGAGATGACTTATCCTCAGTTCCCCCAAGGCAACTCTCCTTCCCAGTTGTGCTCAAACCTGTACAGGAGAGAAAAGGGGATCTGCTATAGGACCAAAATGCAGATGGGGACACAGGAAACCAAGGGGCAGGCTCTTAATCTTGTTTCTAGGAAGAGCTGGCAAGAAGAGCTCCCAGTCAGCACCATTAACAGGAGCCCATTCTTGAGGCCATGGTCAAGATACCAGCCTAAGAATGGGGTGACGTATTCCCATCTCACCAAACAAGTCCCTGCTGGTTTCAGGGACTTGCCACGTAGAGGACTTGGCATCCTCTATAGCTCCAACCCTGGTGCTCTGGGCTTTTCTAGCCCTTTGCAACCTTGGCTCCCCCAAAGAAATTTGGTGTCAAGATCAGATTAATGACCCAGGACCTGAGTGCCTCTTTTGCTCCCCAAGTAGACCCAGGGCCCAGTGTCCTAGAGGAGGGTTTCTGCACAGTCCCGTGTGAAAGCCCCAATCTACCAGGAAGGTAACCTTGCCCTTACCTGGTTTTCCTTTCATGACATTGTCCTGTGGTAAAGAGCTCAGGTTGTAGAAGCAAACAGACCAGGGTTCAAGTCCTAGACCTGTCTCTTTCTACTTGGGTGACCTTGGACAATGTCCTTAATGTTGATAAAACTCAGTCTCCTTTCCTGTGTAATGGGGATGGTGTTACCAGTGTTATAGGCTGCTTTGTTGACTGTGTGGCAGATGGTCAATGGGTAGCCCCCCAGATCCCACCCTCTTGGAATTCATGCCCTTGCATAAACTCTTCCCTATGAGTGTAGGCGGGACCTGTGACTTGCTTCTAAGCAATAGAACCATCTTATGAAATATAATCACAGAAGTGACACCCTGTCACCTTTGCCATACTGTATTGGTTAGAAGCAGTGCTTACTTGAGTGAAACCAGCAAGAGAGAGAGTCTCAGAACCAAATGGGAGGGGTTTGAAGGAGGGGCAGGAAGGAAAGGCAAGATATAGAGTCAGTACATGGCTGCCACGTGGCTGCCCCCACAGCTCTGTTGCTCCTCTCTCCCCCAGCATGGCCCAGACACAGATCTTTGATGTCCTCTCCAATTTTACCGCCTTCCTCCTGAGGCTCACCAGAGGCCATGTTACCCAGAAACAAGGCTTCTCTGTGACCCAGGACAAGCCTCAGTGCCCACGCTCAGAAACGGCACCTGCGCGGGGGGAGGCGGGGGGTGGGCAGTGTCAGGCTTAGGGTGACTCTGTAAATCAGAGCATTTTGATGCATAAAATCTGGAAACATGAGTCTATGAATTGTAATCGAGCATGACGAAATCTCATCAACAGAAGTAAATATGAAATTCGAGATGACAGGGAGATGCACAGATGTGTTGCTGTGTTCCCGACCCCACGCACCCCCTGTTCTGGCTCACAGCTCCACTCCCAGATTTATTCTCTGCACACAAGTTAACCCTAAGTGTCTCTGATGGCGCAGTGCAGCCACTACATCCCTCCCTTCACCTTCCTGTCCCACGTCCTCCTGCCCCATGCCTTCCTGGCGGAAGTAATCTTACCTTAGCTGTTCATTTGGGCATAGACTGTTGGTTGGAATGAATCTGGAAAAGCCAACTCCTCCACCCACTGCAGACCCGTAGGCTCTTATTTACTAAACAGGTCTGTGCTGAATGCCATTCCAGCCTTGCCGGAGCCAGACCACCTGAGTTTGAATGCCAGCTCTGCAATTTGCTAGCTCTGTGACCTCGGGCAAGTCACCTCACCTCTCTGAGCCAAGTTCTTCCTCTGTAGAATGGGGATAATCATAGTACCGACCTTATGGGGTTGTTGCTAGGATTAAATGACCTAGCATGGATTGAATGCTCAGGACAGTGCCTAGCATATAGAAAACACTACATAAGTTATTATCACCTTTCTAATCCTTATTCCACATGAGTCATAGCCTTGAAGATGAAAGAGCTGAGCCTCAGCAAGTTTAACTGGTTTGCCTAAGGTCACACAGCTCATAAGTAGCTGATTTGAGATTCAAAGTCCGTAGGTTTAAGTTTGTCCCGACGGTTAAGCTATATCTTTGGGGGTGCTCCCCAGTCCCATGGTCTCAGACTGTGTCCTCCAGATTGCACTCTGGGTTTACGGGGACAAGCCTCCCTTGTCAGCATCCACTTGTCTCTATTTATTTAGGCTGCTCTGGGTCTTCACTGCTGCGCACGTGGGCTTTCTCTAGTTGCGGTGAGTAGGAGCTGCTCTTCGTTGCAGTCACAGGATTCTCACTGCAGTGGCTTCTCTTGTTGCGGAGCAATGGTTTTAGGGCACAGGGTCAGTAGTTGTGGTGCATGGGCTCAGCTGCCTTGCGACACATGAAATCTTCCCAGACCAGGGATCAAACCCGTGTCCCCTGCACTGGCAGGCAGATTCTTGACCACTGGACCACCAGGGATCCAACATCCACTTGTCTTCTCAAACCAAAGTCTCTGTGGGATCCAGGGGTTCCCATATCCAAGTCTCCGTTGCCTCTGGACTAACCACCGACCTCCACATGAGCAAAATTACCTCCACAGGTTCCCCGCTTCCCTCCCAGAAGGCCAGTCCCTGTCTGGGTGGGATCCCTGCACAGCAGCATTCTTCTAATCCTTACCATCCCCCCAAGGGCCCACATGAGCCTCCTAGGAAGCTGAAGAATGGCTTACAATCGTGTAATCCAAGGTATGCTTTGTTGAATGTGTTTAGAGAAAAATGGGTGTGTGGATAAATAAGCTTAGACAGTGCTGGTTAAACCAAGGCAGAAAGGTTTCTTTCTTGCAGGCCCTTCAGAGCCTTTCCTGTGCTCATCTTTAGTGGAAAATTCCAAGAGGGGGTAGGAGCCAGCAGGGTTTCACAAACTTACTTGGCCACAGGCAACTTTCTAGCTACAGCTCACTGGGGGTCCAGCATCCCCTGGGGCTGATGGTCCCTAGGTAATTGTATAAGGACATGAGGCCCATTATCTGACTGCAGGACCATTTGGGTTCCAAGCAGGATCTCAGGTTGGAGTGGTGGGAGGTGATTTGTCCCAGTCTTATTTTGTAAAGAGCAGTGACTTTGTAATCACATGGCAGGCGGGAGAAAGGAGGGGAGGTGGCTTCCCTCAAGGAGGGGCAGTGAGAGCTGTTCCTGGGCCCTGCCTCAAAGAGTGATTCAGGCATGTGCAAACGCGCGTGTGTGTGAAGGTGCATACGTGTGCATGCTTGCGAGTGAGCCAGTGGTACAAATATGATAATTCAGCACCTCTAAGGTAGGGACCTGACACTGTATGGGGTGTGGGGAGTGGGGCAGATAACACAGACCCCACTTCGGGAAGTTCCTCGTCAAGTAGAAGAGCTAAAATCCTAACACTGACAAAGTCCCTGGGCTGATGGAGTAGGCAGTTCTGGCCTTGAGAAGTCTCCCAGTCTTATAGAAATATGTAATTCCACCGGGAAGATACAACACACAGAAGAAGCACATTCATAGATGCATACAGATTCGGACCCCTGTATACAATCATGTGTATATAGAGCCCATACACACACACACACACACACACACTCATACTTTATGGTAGGAAGAATTCTAAGATGGCCCCTAAGAGCCCCACCCTCTGGCGTACATGCCCTGTATAATCCTCTCCCTTTAAGTATGGGCGGAGCCTGTGAATATGATTGGATATCACCCCATGATTAGCTTATGTTTTATGACAAAAGTGAAGGGATCCCCCCCCCCATGTAATTAAGGTCCCTAATCAGTTGATTGTGAGTTAATCAAAGGAATATTATCCTGGGTGAGACTGACCTAATCGGGTGAGCCCTTAAAAGAAGATCTAGAGGTCAGAGAGAGAGATTTTCCTGCTGGCTTGACCATGCATGCTGCCATGAGCTACAAGGAAACACATTCTGCCAACACCCACATGAGCTTGGAAGAGGACCCTGAGCCTTAGACGAGCTCACAGCCCCAGACAACACCTTATGTGCAGCTTTGTGAGACCTTATGTGGAGGACCAGCTAGGCTGTGCCCGAATTCCTGACCCACAAAAATCAGGAGATAAGAATTGGGTGTTGTGTTAAGTGACTAAGTTTGTAGTGATTTGTGGTACTTCTTTGCAGCAATAGAAGACTAGTGCACAGGCACTCCACTGAGTGAAGGTACACAAATATACTGGAAGATATCCATAGGTACACAAACATGCAGACGCACAAACCTTCCCACATCTCCATTCACGTGCATACCATGCTCACAGACATACAAGCATATTCACATCCACAAACATATGCACATGCATAAGCACATACGCATTTTGAGTTAAACGTATGTATGCATGCTTGCATCTGTAAACAGAGATATAGGCATCCATGTTTACGTGAACATTCAGAGAGTATATGCACATGTACATGAATCATAATGATAATCAACATTTATTAAATGCTTTCTATGCGCGGGCAGTGGTCTAAGTTCATACCTACTAACCCATTTAATCAATAGTTACATAGACAGACTGAAGCATGCTCATGATATATCCATGCAGACCTACGGACCAGACTACCTAGCTTCTGTAAAATACTACACAACTATATTCAACAGGGGCCTGCCCTTGTGGCTCAGCGGTAAAGAATCTGCCTGCAATGCAGGAACCTCAGGAGACGCAGGTTCGATCCTTGGGTTGGGAAGATCCCTGGAGAAGAAAGGGAAACCCACTCTAGTATTCTTGCCTGGGAAAGCCTATGGACAGAGGAGCCTGGTGGGCTACAGTCTCTGGGATTGTAAAAGTGTCAGACACAACTTAGTGACTAAACAAGAGCAACAACATATTCCACAGGGGCACAAAGTGAAAAGCTCTCAGCTGGATCGGTTTCTTGGGGAGGGTTCTGGTGGAGTGTTTCTCCCCTTCTGGCAACTTCTTTCCCGCCCCAAGAAGGGGCCCAGAAGCCACCCTATGCTGACTTCAGTCTTTCCACTAGGTGGTGCTAGACTAGCATCTTTGGGTTTGACCTGCATCTTGGGCTTTGGAGAGCAAAGTTTACATGCTGGGTGAGAAGAGAAAGACACCAGGCAGAAAACTTCTCTTGACCACTGTGTTCCATCTCCATCAGCTCCCTTTTTGTTCAACATAGTCCCATCTGTCCTTGACGCCCTAGGACCACTGGCACCCTTCTCAGCTGGAGCCAAGACTCAGGTGATGGTGCTTGCCTGACACCTCCCTGAGAACACCTAGACATCTAAGCCTCCTTCATCTTCACATTTTGTTTATTTAACAGACTCTGTGCTCCATATACAATGAGGTGGTAAATATCAACTCATGCAATCCTCATAACAACCTTATGAGATAGGTACTATTATTATTGCAGATTAGGACACAAAGGCACAGAGAGGTTAGGTAACTTGCCTAGGCTCACACAGCTAGTAAATGGCAAGAAGAAAGGTCAGAGGGCAAGGAGTCTTCACCCCATTTCAGAATCAGGTCAGTGGAGGAACCTAGTTTTGAACTCAGAACTCAAGCCCAGTGATGGGCTTTTCTTTCTGAACCCTGGGTTGCATGAAAATTAAGGCTGAGGCTGAAGCTGAGTTGTGGGTTGTGACAGGAGCAGAAGACTCCCTCCTTTGTACCCGCCAATGACCCCTCCCTAGGGTTTGGAGTCCAGGAAGCGACTTTCTGGCCAAGTGGGGCTCTCTCTGGGATTTTCCTGTGAATTCCTCTTAAAGGCATAAAAGAAGGGCCAGCTCCCAGCTGATGCCCAGCTGCGGGCGAATCTATAGACTCAGACACCAGAACGGGCCTTTTACAAGATACACAACCCATTCTACACTCAATTGCGTGCCATAAATCAGGTTAACCTTTTCAACACGGCTCGGAGAAAATTAATTACTCATATCGGAGCACATGACCTTTTTCCTGGGCAGGAGGAGCAGAGCTTCTCCCAAGCGCTGGGCTCCTTGTTCTCTACGCTGCAGCATCCCAGACTTCAGGAAGCCACCCCGTGGCCCACGCATTCAACCAAGGAAGGCCAGTTACCCGTGTGCTTCCAGGGCTGACCATGCCGGGCTACTCAGTGCCCCTCCAAGGGACAGGGTCCTCTTCAGCTGACAATTTGGAGCTGATGAGAGGAAGGAAGACCACCCCGATCCTTGTTGCAAGCCTGGGATTGGGCAGGGGGAGGGGAAAAAGGAAGCGAGAAGCATTAGAAGATTCTGTATTTCCTCCTGAGGAGAGTTTTTCTAGCCCCAAGGAAACTCCTGTTGGGATCAAATGGTAAGTGGCCCACTCAGGAAATTCCCCTAGACTCACCCCACATGTTGACATCATCCAACTGTATCAACATTTGACTGATTGACCCTCCCACCATCTAAGCAACCACCTGACAATTCAAACAACCAAATCCACCACCCACTTAACCAACCAGAATACAACCATGGGGAAAGCTGGTACTGAATTTCCACTTTGTGCAGCCCCGGGGAATGTGGGTGAGAGGGGGTCCAGGTCCCGCCCTCCAGAGGCGTACAGTTCAAGTAAGAACACGCACTTGAAGCAGGGAACCAGGCAGTGCAGAATTATTGGGTAAGTGAGGACAGATGCTGGAAGAATCTCCGAATTTTTAGTTCTCATAGGGGTTGGTCAGTTTTTGTCTTTTTAGTCTCTGTCGTCGTCAGCTGCAGGCAAGGGTGGACTGCTCAGCCACACACAGTTACCCCTTGACCACTGCCCCAGCCACACATGCCTGTCCTGGTAGTGAGGACAGGACACAGAGGCTCAGAGTTCTGGCTTTGAAGTTGGACAGACTATACTGGAATCCTGGCTCTGCCACTAATTAGCTAGTGGTTCTTGGGCAAGTTATCTAACCTCTGAGGCTTCATTTTCTTGTCTAAAAAAATGGGTATCATAAGACCTATCTGAACAGAGAGGCTGAGAATTCAACAAGATGATGTCTGTAGAGTGCTTAGCATAGTACTTGGCACATAGTAAGTGCTCATTAAATGTCAGAGAAAAGAATGATTATTGTCAGCTGCCAGCAGATTCCCCGCAGACTGTGAACCCAGTTCTTAACCTGAGGCTGGGGAGACCACGTGCTTTGAAATGAGTGCTCTCAGGCATGCGTTGAAAGCACACTGTCAGCCAGCTGGTTTAGCTATTCTGAGGCTGAGCGGCCTTTGTTGTGTCTCAGAGCAAAAGCGATGGAGGAGCCCGGACTGATGAGTTTGTGGTCCTGCCCATGAGCAGGACCCGGAGTCTCTCAGTGTCTTTGCTTCATCTAAAGAAATGTCACACAATGACTGGATCGATGAGTGACAGAAGCCTTTCTTCCCATTCTCACCATGGTTTGGAGCTCTCGTTCCATTAACAGGGTCACCTGCCTCGGGAGGGGGGAGGTGCTGATGCTTATATGAGCACCACTGTCCGTGACCCCAACCTGGGGGATTTCTTAGTTGGTGATGTGCAGGAGGGCAGGACCAGGATAGGGAGAGGTAAGAATGAAGCCAGGAAGAGGTGACACGGCGTGCAGAGTGTCACCCGCCAGCCTGCGGGTATGGTGGGAGGATGGAGCTGTATACCTAGAAGGGAGGCAGAGGAGCGGGTGCTGCTGGGTGCTGCCCCTAAGCTGGGGCTCAGAGGGTTGTGGACAGTGCAGATTCAATCAGAAAGACAGGGTGCTCTTGGGGAACAGATCGTAGTGTGGGCTACTCCCAGGTCCTCTCCTCGGTCCCAGGCGATCTCATGGTGTCCTGTAGATTTCACATCACTACCTTTTGAAGACTCAGAAATGGATAAACCCACTATATTAGTCAGCTCAGGCTGCCATAACAAAACACCACAGACTGCGTGGCTTAAACCACAGAAATTAATTTTCTCATAGTTAAGCAGGCTAGAAGTCCCAGATCAAGTTTCTGGTCTATGGGGGTTCTGCCCTAAAGACCTCATTTAACTTTAATTACTTCCCATCTCTACATATAGCCACACTGAGAGTCAGCATGCACCCGATGAATTCAGTACATGAGTTGGACAAGAATACAATTCAATCCATGGCACCCACTGCCATCTGCATTCTTGAGACCCAGGCCTGCACATCCAGTACCGTAGGACTCCTTACCTGCTGACCCTGGGTGCCTCATTCACCCTGCGGGGCACTGAACTTGAGATCTTCTGTCTGAGAACTGCTGGGCATACCCAGGGGGTGGGGCTTGGCAGCCATGTTTCCACGTAACTCCGCTCCCAGTCATTGCTGATTGGACCACAAATTGATAACTGACCCAAGCTTCGCCACTCATATTTCCTTTCTCACAGTCATGGAACCACCGGTGCTGGTCAGTCCTGGCTAGTCTTTGGAAATGAGGTACCTTGAGCTCAGGAGTGGGGTAACAGCCATCCTTGGTTAATCAAGTGCAAGGAGAAGCTGAAAGAGAAGGAAGAGGGGAGAGAAGATGAAGACAGAAGGTTCTGTGTTCACATCAGATTTATAGTCCTTTGGATGCTGGGCTCTGGTTCTGCCATTGAGTTTCACAAGACACCCCTGTATCCTCATAACATCCCACTTTAAAAATCCCATGCTGTTCATTGGGTTCTATTATTAGCAACCCAAGAACCTTACTACAGCAGTTAGGACAAAGACCTTGTTCTTGCCAACACTGGGAGAAGGGCATGAGGGGATGGAGAAGGAAAGAATCATGGAGACCCACGGAAATGTGTGCCAGAGTATTTCACAGGGAGTGTGAGTAGGATGGAGACCAAGGCCTGTGCACTGTGAGTGTGTGTGTGTGTGAGAGAGAGAGAGAGAGAGATGTGGACACTCTGCCTGGGAAAGGATGAATGAGAGAAAGGATAAAGCTGATCAGTGACACACACCTGTGTGCAGGGAGAGGGTCCAGGGGAGGAGCCCGCAAGGAGACCCACAGGAGATGCAGGGGCACACAGGGAACAAAATGCGAGGTTTCCCCATTGTCCGTTGGTTCTGAAGATCCTCGGCCTGCCGCCGGGTGAGGGGCCAGGGGCCTCAGGGACACAGACTTGCCCCTGTGCCTTCTGGCCTCTGTGACCACACTGCACCATTGGGCAGACACCCGCTTCTGGTCTGGGGAGCTCTGTTCTCTCTGGCTGCCTGCTTCCCACCCGGCTGGATGGCTGAGTCCAGATGGAGCCGGAGCTTGAGAGAAACCAAGGATCATGTCCTGACACTGACCTGCTTCCTGCTTTCACCCCGGCTTCCAACACATACATGCAGACCCAGGCACACACTGACATACACGCAGCCGTGCTCTGTCTTGCACACGTGCTAAGTTGCTTCAGTCATGTTTGACTCTTTGTAACCCTGTGGACTATAGCCGGCCAGGCTCCTCTGTCCATGGGATTCTCCAGGCAAGAATACTTGAGTGGGTTGCCATTTCCTCCTCCAGGGGATCGTCCGGACCCAGGGATCGAATCCGCATCTCTTACATCTCCTGCGTTGGCAGGCGGGTTCTTTACCACCGGTGACACCCGGGAAGCCCCACATACTGACACGCAGTCACAGGCACACTCACATATGTGTAAAAGCACACACACAGCTCTGCAGATTCACATACATGTAAGGGCATTCATGACATAAGGACACGCAATGATCAGACAATGACCCAGAAGCACACAAGCACAGATATATAAACACACAGACACACTTAAAATGCAGAGTTACACACAGAGTCACAGACACAGACGTTCACAGATGTGTGCACACAGATGTGTAGACACTCACTGACAGGCAAGTGTAGACTTGGCAGCACAAATACATGCACGTAAGCACGTGTGTAGGTCCACCCAGGCACATACACGTGTAGGCACACAGCCCTGCGGCTCCATGCAGATGTGCCCCTGGGCTGTGGTAGTCTAGTCAACAAATTGACTAGACAACCCTCCAATTTCACAACCAGAGAAAGCATCATTCAAGGAGGGGAGGTGACTGTCCACCAGCACCAGTCTCTAAGCACTGGGAGGGGGTGTGGTGAGCAGGCTGCTGGGAGCAGAGGGAGAAGCTGTTCACATCAGCCTCCAGGATAGGGATGGAGAGCTGTGATCAGGCTGGGGCCGGGCCAGGTCTGGGGAGGGAGCAGGGCAAGGGCAGGGAAATCTGTGTCGCCAAGGGGAGGGGCTGGGAAGCTGGGCTCCAGTTCCAGATTGAAGGACAGGCTTGGCTTTCGCTGACTTGAATGGGGCACAGAGAGCGCAGATTCTTGGGGCATCCCTGGGGCTGTGGCCTTCCCAAGCTCCAGCCCAGAACTAGGATCCCTTATCTCAGTCCCAGTGCTGTGGCCGTGATTGTGTCTGTGGTCAGGCCTGTGCATCTGAGCATGTGCATCTGTGCGTGTAGGCATGGCCATATGTGTATGGGTCATAGGTGTGAATGCACACGTCTGATCACACATGTAAGCATGTGCATCTGTGCACACAGGCATGGCCATGTGTGTATGGGTCATAAGTATGAATGCACACGTTTGAACACACATGCACACACCAGCACACACTTACAGGGCATGCTTGTGTGGTGTGCAAACATACATGCATGTTCATGTGTACGTGTGGACATGTAGACATGGCCACGTGCACATAGTCTGTGTGTGCTGGTGGATGCGTGGATGTCCCCACGGTGAGAGGGCTGCATTCTGAGCTGCCACCGCTGCCACTGCCGCTCTGCAGGCTTCCGCTGGGGGCGGCTCCAGATGTTGTTGCAACATTCCTCATTCACTGCAGAAAATCAAACAAACAAATGAAAAATTAACACCATTGTTAGCCAGGGCCGCCCCTGAGCTGGCAAAGCTGCCTCTCGCTGGCCCAGCTGGACCAGATGGCCGAGGCTCCTGGGCTCACCTTGGGCCTTGGCACGGGAGCAGACAGGACCATCAGGAGGCTGGCAGGAGCCAGGCTGCTGCTGGTCGGCTTCTAATGTGACCTCAGAGGCTGTTGGACTCTCTCCTACCCTTCCCCCGCATCTCTAGAGTCCCCTTAGGCGCATGCTGGGGCAGGAGAGTGGGGGAGGAAAGCAAGGGGAAAGGTGCAGGCACTGGCCATCTAGCATACAGTAGGTGCTCACTAAATGCTGTTGCCTGAATCTTGCATATGAGTCATCACAACAACAGCCTTTGACAGATCAGGAGACTGAGCCCTCGAGGAATTATTTAGGTTGCTCAAGGCCATGCAGCTTGTGAGCAGAGGCACTGGGATTCAAACCCACCTCTTGTTGTTGAGTCATTCAGTCGTGTCCGACTCTCTGTGAGCCCATGGACTGCAGCATACCACCTCTAATGCGCTCTTTAGTTCATTTGTTTCCTATTTTTTGGCCACACTGTGTGCCACGAGGGATCTTAGTTCCCTGACCAGGGATGGAACCCATGCCATCTTAGTTCCCCAACCAGGGATCAAACCTGTGCCCCTTGCAGTGGGTGCATAGTGTCGTAACTGCTGGACCACCAGAGAAGTCCCGCTAATGTGCTTGTAAATGCAGGGTCTTCTCACTACTGTGATGGCTTCTCAGAGTGTGATAGACACTGTGGTGCATTAGAGATGCACTGCGACTTTTCCTGGGGCTTCCCTGGTAGCTCAGCTGGTAAAGAATCTGCCTGCAATGCAGGAGACCCCAGTTCAATTCCTGGGTTGGGAAGATCCTCTGGAGAAGGGATAGGCTACCCACTTCAGTATTCTTGGGCTTCCCTGGTGGATCAGCTGGTAAAGAATCTGCCTGCAATGTGGGAGACCTGGGTTCGATCCCTGAGTTGAGAAGATCCCCTGGAGAAGGGAAAGGCTAACCACTCTAGTATTCTGGCCTGGAGAATTCCATTGACTACAGTCCTATTTTTTTCCTACTGAGACATATGGAGGCTGATTCCCTTCCTTGAGCATCTGGCTAGGCCTGGAGACTTACTTGACCAAAGGAATGTGGTGGACGTGAGGCTCTGAGACTTCCAAATCAAGTCCATAAGAAGTCTTGCCACCTCCGCCTACCTCAGGGACCCCCTCAGAGCTCTGAGCCACCATATGAAGTCTGACACCCTGACCATCCTACTGGAGAGGCCCGGTGAAGAGCTCTAGTCAAAAGTTCTGGTGGAGCCCAGCCTTCCTTCCCTTGCCGAGTTACAGCACACGTGAGTGAAGCCATCTTGGAGAAGACCACCTTGCTCTCCAGCTGAAAATCACGATTTCTGTTCCCACTCCAGGGACCAGGAGAATTACCCAGCCAAGCCTAGCCTGAATTTTGATCCACAAAATTGTGAGCTATGATAAAATGATTGTTATTTTAAGCCACGAATTTTTAAAATTTATTTTTAATTGATGTGTAGTTGATTGACAATTTTGTGTTAATTTCTGTTGTCAAGCAAAGTGACTCAGTTACACACACACATATGTTCTTTTTATATTCCTTTCATCATGATTTACCCCAGGATACTGAATAGAGTTCCCTGTGCTACACCGAGGACCTTGTTGTTTATTCATTCTGTGTGTAACAGTTTGCATCCGCTAACCCCAAATTCCTAGTCCATCCCCCCTCCACCTTTCCCCTTCAAGTCACTAGGTTTCGAGGGAAGTTTGCTAGGTAGATATAGGAAAGTGGAATAGACACACATTCACATCAGCACACACACACGATACAAACGCACCTGCTCACACACACACACATTCACATCCATGTAGATCCCTTTTTGAGTCCAGTTCTTCCATCACCCCCGATAGCAACACCAAGCTCCTGTATGTAATTAAGTTCCTGTTTTCTGGGATGAGAAGTGCTCAAAGCCCAGGAAATGACAATGGCTCCTTATTACCCAGCCGCTTTCATTGTTTGTGGGACTTTTCTCATTTGAATTCTTCCCAAGAATCAGAGCGAGCAATTTCATATGGAAATATATAAAAAATGTGAGAGCAAATCATTCCCAGTGGTGCTGGAGTAGTGATCAGTTCTGCTGAGTGGGTCCTATCCCCTCAGCCCTGCCTCTCACATCTGCTCCAGCCTCAAACCTACAGTCTGGGACTCAAGATGACTGGGCTGGTGGGCAGATGACTGAGAGAGAGGCTGGAATGAGCTGGAAAGGGCTAGAAGGCTTCTGGGGGGCCTTGGGGAGAGATTCACATCCAGGAGCTGAGAAGGGCTGTCCCAGCCCTGGGGCTCGTAGAAGCCACCCCAGTTGTCACCTGGAAGCTGGCTGAGAGTGTAGGAGTGTGGGGCTGTGTGGGTGTGAGACTGTGAGTGACACTATGTGCTACGTGCAAGGCCATGTGTGTGCTAGTGTTTGCATATGAGTCTGTGACCAAGGCTGCGGGTGCGTGACCATCCGTGTGACAACGTATGGCAGTGTGCACATGTGATACCTGGGGATGATGTCACATGTCTACCTATGTGCATGTCTGTGTGTGAGTGTGTGGCCTGGGGGTGCGTGTATTGCTTGTGTCACACACATAAGCCTGTGTGTGATGGCTGTGGGTGTCAGTGTGTCACAGGTGCCTATGAGAGTGCATGTGTGTGTTACCAGGTGCCTGTGTGGAACTGCTGGTGTGTGTTTTGGTGAATAGCCATGCTTTGGTAGAGTCAGGATGGGTGGCAATGGGATTTACTAATAGTTGAAGGTCATTTCTGATGTCAGGTACTTTGATGTTTAATAACACTCATCTGAAACATAATATTTTGAGCAATGGTGTTGCAGGTACAATGAGGAACTAGACGGGCAAAGACCCTGCACCCATGGAGCTCATGGTCATGTAGAAGAGATGGAGAGGGGAGAAATAATTATTCTAATAATTATATCATAATTTTAAACATAGTTGCTATGAAGGCAAACAACTCGGGCTGTGTGAGACCAACATGGGGTCCTGATTCATCCTGGGGCTCAAGGTTAAGGGGAGGATTCTTTGAGGAAGGGACATTTTTCCTGAAGCCTAAAGAGTGAGTATGAACTGGTCCAGGCAAAGACGTGTTGGGGAGGAAGAGTGTTACAGGCAGAGGGAACAGTGGGTGCAAAGACTCGGGGGTATTACAGAGCAAGTTCCTTGGAGGAATTGCAAGAAGTTCCTCCAGGGCTGGGGGTGCATAAAAGGAGGCTGGAAAAGTGGCAGGCAGTGGATCTTTGGGGCTTTCTGGGTCATCATAAAGGCTTTGGACCTCATCCTACAAGCAACAGAAGACCAGGGAAAGTTTGCCTGTGGTCATTCCTGCCGTGTCAAGAATTGATTGCTAGTCTGCAGAGAGTGGATGCAAAGAAATTGGAGGGGAGGTTTGATGCAGTGGTCCAGGCAAAGAATAGCATTGGCCTGGGAGGTGAGACTGCTGAGACTGAAGATGGAGAGAAGTGAAGAGATTCCAGGGCTGTTTGGAGGTTAGGGTTGACAAGCCTTGGCAGTGGATGGTGCGTGTTAAGTGAGGGCAGGAGAGGGAGGTGTCTGGGATGACACCCAGGATTTTGGTTCCAGTTTCAGGCTTGCTGTAGGTGCCAGTGACTAGATGGTGACACTTGGGGGAGGATGAACTGAAAATTCTAATTTGGGTGTGTTGAGTTTGAGATACCTGAGAGACACAGGGGTGGAAGGATAGATAAAAGCCTGGAGTTAGGGAAGGCTTATGCTGGAGACAGGGATATATGGAGAGTGGAGACCAACAGTGGGAGGGAAAGCAGCTAGGGTGGGAAGAGACGGGGAGGGAGGTGGCTTTCTTTGCCTTTGTAGAGAAGTCTAAAACTGTTTAGGGACAGTTCCGCATAGTACTCAAGATTCCAGACTTTGCTTCTGGGTATATACCCAAAAGATTTGAAAGAAGGGGCTCGAACAGATATTTGTACATCAGTGTTCACAGAAGCACTATTCACAATAGCCCAAAGGGAGAATGTTCATTCATCAATGGATGAGTGGATAAACAAAATGTAATATACATGTATGATGGAATGTTATTCAGTCTCAAAAAGGAAGGAAATTCTGACACTTAGAACAACACGAATGAAATTTGAGGACATTCTGCTGAGTGAAATCAGACAGACACAAAAAGACAAAAACTGTATGACTTCATTTATGTGAAGAACCTGGAGTTCACTGAGACAGAAAATAGAATAGAGATTACCAGTTGAGGGAGGAGGACATGCAGGGTTATTGTTTAAGGGGTATGGAGTTCCAGTTTGGGATGATGAAAAATCTCGGGAGATGGAAGGTGGTAATGGTTGTACAACAATGTGAATGCCCTTAATGCCACTTAATTGTTCACTTTAAAATGGTTAAAAATGGTAAATTGTAGGGTATGTATATTTTCCTACAATGAAATAAAATATCCCAGACTCTGTAGCCAGCTAGATTGCTGGGTTTGAGTTCCAGCTGTCTCACTCACAAGCTTTGTAACTTTGGGCCAGCTACCGAGCCTCTCTGTGACCTGGTTATCTCATTTATAAAATGGATATCATAATAATACCTATCTTCAGGGTTGTTGAGGGATTACATGAGTTAATATGTGTGATATGTTATGAACTTAGTATACACTTTATGTGGCTATTATTACCTTTAGCAGCAGCAGACCAGAACCTTGGGCTGAGAAGCTGGGCCAGTGCCTTGGGGCAGGTAGAATGGACCAGACTTGACTTTGCTTTTGTGTCTTGTCCCTAATGTGCCACTCCACTATTCTTGCCTTCAGTATCCCATGGACAGAGGAGCCTGCTGGACTATAGTCCACGGGGTCACAAAGAGTCTGAAGCAACTTAGCACTCCTATCGTGCACTATTGCTGGGTAGCCAATCTGGGTGAGCTTCTGTGATGGGAGCTCTATTAGTTAGGGTTTTCCTGAGAAACAGAACCAATACACACACATATAAAGGCATTTAGTATAAAAATCAGCCCACATGATTACAGAGACTGGCAAGTCTAAATCTACAATGTGGGCTGTAGACCCAGGAGAGCCGACGGTGCAGTTCTAGTCCAAAGGTGGTCTGCTGAATTCCTGTTTGCTCTATGAGAAGGGTTTTTTGTTCTATTCAGGTCTTCAGCTGTTTGGATGAGGCCCACCCACATTATGGAGGGCAATCTGCTTTATTCAAGCCTATGGATTTAAATGTTAGTGTCATCCAAAAACACCGTCACAAAAACATCCAGAATAATGTCTGACCAACTAGCTGGGCACCCTGTGGCACCGTCAAATTGACACATAAAATGAACCATCACAGGAAGTGATTCTCATGGCCTTGACTAGGGACACGCAGGAGGCCTCAGAAGTGCTCCCTGCAGTGTTGGCTGCCCCCCATCTGTCTGTTTCCCATCGAGGCCCACAGAGATCTCTCCAAGCATGGCTCGGATCATGTCACTCCCCTTTGCTCCTGGATGAATATCACATTCTCATTATTACTTTCAAGGCCCTGTTGACCTCCTTGCCAGCTCACCTGCCCACCTGCTGGCATTTCAGTCTTGCTCTCTGTTTTCCAACTGTTTGGTCTCCAGCCTTTCCCTGCTCCTTCTCTCCATGAGTTTTTTTGAAGATTCTGGTTCTGACTTCTTGGGAGGATCCCTTACCCAGAAGCCTTTGTTCCTGTGTTTCATACCCTGTCTTCACCTGTCTGTTCTGCATCTGGAGTAGCCCCTGGGCCAGACCCTGAGGACCTGCAGGCGGGTTAGAGCTGGGCCAGGACAAGGCAAATGGGCAGAGCGAGGGCATAATGAACAGGTGCTGTGGGAGCACAGCACTGTGGGGGAGGGAAAAGTCTGATCCACCAGGATCACGTCCCCCAAAGGAGGCCAGATTCAGGAGGCTGGGTCCTGCTTACCTGCTGCCAGGGGGGCTGTGTTCTCACTCACTCAGTCCTTGTGGTGCAACTAAACCCAAGCCAAGCAGGGTCAGTGTTAAGGGGTGGCTCTGGGGGACTTTAGCGCCCACCCCCAGTCTCCATTAGTACTCACCCTCCAAACGACATGAAACAAAAACTGAAATGAAGACTGGGCTTATGATTCCAACATGCCTTTGAGACACGTCCCCTGGTTGTCTCTTCTGATTGGGTTTTCAAACTCATAAAAGTTCTGGAACCAAGATTGGAGCCAGATATTAAGCCTCATTCTCTTTTCAAATAATTCTAGAGTCTACTGCATTGGGGTTGGCCACTGCTTTACTTATCTTTTGGATTTAGGGTTGTGCACAGCAGTTATGCCCTGGGGATATCAGACACTGACCTAGCTAATAACAAGTGCCATTTTTTTTTCCTGTTATTCCTTGGATGTGTAGTTTAAGGAGAAGGGATAATTAGCAGAGCAAAATGCAGGAGCTCCTAGGCCCTCCAGTCAAATGCCACTAAGTCAAAACTTCATTCGGAATTCTAGTAAGAATGGCTCACCCTGCTTGGGGGAGGTGAACAGAGAGAATGAGGGAGGGCATCACGTAGGAAATAACACTGTGACACTGGGTTTGATGGGTAAATAGGAGTTCTTGAGAAAGAGAATCCTGACAAAAGCAATAGTCTTTGAAGTCACAATGAAATGAGTCAAAATTGTGACTCAGTTGCCAGCTGTGTGAGCATATGCAAGCTACTTCCTCTCTCTGTGTCTGTTGCCTTATGTATAAATTAGGGATAATATAGTGAAAGCTGCACCAGGCTTATTGTGAAGATTGGTGATAGGGCCTATGAGCTGCTTGGCAGACTGGATGTTCAATAAATAAGCAAAAAATTCTTCTTTGGGGGCATCCATGTTGAGAAGTCTGAGGCCCAGAAGGGTCTGCCATGTTTGGCGCATAGAGGGAAATTCTATGTGGGCTCCCTCATGTTCAAGGGGCGAAGGTTCCTTCCTGTCTCTTGCCCTAGCCTGATCTAGTTCACTGTATCATTGACTCGACCAGCCGATAATGGTTAATTACAAGCAGAAGAACCTGGGTCCCAGCCAGGCTCATTCTGGAGGCTGGGCTGAGAGAGGAGGCAGGGAGTTGGAAGCGAAATTGCCTGTTTGCCGGGCAGGTTCTGTGCTGACTCGGCATGTCCTCCTTCCCTGGCTTCATGTGACTCCAAGGCACAGTGGGGGCTTGTGGGGAGCGGGCCACCTTTTGGGCTTTCGTCAGTTCTGTCTTAGAGGGACAAAGTAGGAAGAAGTGGGAGCTCCATTCCTCTGGCTTAATGCTGCTTGTGCAACTTTGTGGCGTGAGTCGTGTTATCAATAATCTCCGAACCCTCCGTAGGACTTCATTGTACTTTGTCTGCTTCCTGTGGGACAAAGCAGGATGCTTTTTGGAAAGGGGCCTGGAGGCCTGAGGTAGGGTCCTGGCTCTCTTTGGGTTAGGGTTGGGCACATCACTTCAACTCTCTGTGCTTTGGTTTCCTCACCTGTGAAATGGAATGTCAGGCTTCAGGGCCAGGTAAGGACAGGTGGGCTAGTGCCTGTGGATGAGCTGTGACCGCTATGTGGAGATAAGAGATCACAGTGAGGGTGGGAGTCTGGTTCTCACTGGAACCCTGGGTGGGGTTTTATCCCTTGGTGCGATGGGACCTTTGGTTGAGGGCAGAATCTGGAGTTTTTTTTGTCTCCCCGACAACCCCTTGTAAGCTCAAACCCTGTGACTGCAGGAGTCCAGGCAGATGCCTCTTTGAGCAGAGGCCTCAAAGGCAGAAGTTCTCCAAGTGTGGACCTGCTCCCAAGGTCTAGCAGCCGTACCTGAGAGCCCGTTGAAATGCAGATCCTCAGGTTCCATCCCAGACCTTTGAATCTGTTAGGTAGTTAGAATAGGAAAAAGGAATCTAGAATGGCGGTGGCTAAAAGACAAAGAAGGGAAAAGCCCATGAAAATAGAACAAAGGAAGGTCCGAGGACCGGAGTGAGGACCTCAGGTAGAACAAACAGCACTCCTGGACAGCCCAGTTTCCATAGGGCAGGCCCAGGGAGAGAAAAACATAAAAAGAGGAGCCAAAGGGCCAGGGCTTGCTCTCTTGCACGCTCTCTCTCTCTCTCTCTTCTCTTCGCGTCTTTTCAGTCAGCATACCCTTGATGCAGGATGGGGTATCCCTTCCATGCCTTGAGGATGTATTTTCCTTTATTTTCTAAATAAAACTGAGCTGTAACACGGAGCTGTGACATTGATCTGTCCGAGAGCTGTAACATGGTCTCTCCGAGAGCTGAGACACAGTCTGTCCGAGGGCTTTAATGTCCATCGCTTCAAATTTTTGTTGTGACAAGACAGAACCGAGGAAACTACCTATTCCTCTGACAAATCCATCTCAGGGAGTAGGGCCTGAGTCTCTAGATGATCCCGATGCTGAAGTTTGGGAATCGCTGCTCCAAGGCAGTGTCCCTTCTACAGGGTGCCCCTTCCCACCCTCCCCCCATCCCAGCTGGAGGCCCCTTGGAGGGGAGGAGGCTGCAAGACCACAGTTGAATCTCCCTGCTGAAACGAGAACCCTGGAGGGGGCATCTCTTCCCTCTGATTCTAACTCAAGACATCCCGGAACCTCACCAGTAGGGCTGACGCCAGGGTATTTGAATAGCTCATTAGCTCTGCTCTGGGCTTCAATCCCTCTTAATTAGTTTTGCAAACGATATTCATAAAAAAAGAAAAAAACTCCAAACTCATCACATAGCAAATGCAGGTCCCTGTGAAGTTTGTGGCCGTGGGTATATAGGCGCGTGTCTGTGTGCTGTGAGTGAGAATATGTTTGTGAGCTTGTGGGTGATGGTGAGTGGTGGGCGTGCTTGTGCACAGAGGTTTCAGCCAATGTGCACGTGTGAGAAAGCTCACGAGTGAGTGTGTCTGTGGTGTTGTGGTGTCTGTGGCCACATGGCCACTTCATCTCCAGGGACCCCCACCAAGCAGGTTATCCTTCCCCTCCTTAAGAGTCCCTAACACACCCAAGTATTAGGGAAACATAAACCTTCAACTCCCCTCTGTCCTGCTTGTTTTTGCTTCCCCAGTGCTCCCAGCTCTAGCTTTCAGAGGCAAAGATTAACGGTCAGCTAGTCAGCTGAGCAGGAGGGGGACAGCAGTGTCCCCATTGTGGGGACCATCCTTTGTGTCCAGTCTGAGGCTGTGACATAGCTTCTGGGTGTCCCTTACACTTGCATTGTCCCCTGATGCCCAGGGTTTCCATTCTTGCTTGTCCCCCCTGGATTCCTCTGCTTCTGGGGAGCTGTTCCTAGCTGCAGATTCTCAGGCCTCCCCCCCAGGGAGAGTCAGCCCTCAACAGGGCTGCCTGTGGGGTTCAGAGAGAGGACTGGCTGTGGGGTGATGGGCCTAGACTCTGGGGGCACTTCCTACCCCTTCTCACCGCCACCCCCTTCCCAGCCTCCTCCTGCATTCCCTGCTGTGAGCATCCCCATTTGGAGCCAAGTAAATTTATGGCATAATCCCACATGGAAATGCATGGAAATGCTGCCAATTACCATGAAGCCAAGAGAAAGGCTGTCTCGCTGGCGCCCTCCGTGGTCTGCTGTCTGCGGCTTCCTGCCTTCCAGAAACCACAGGGAGCCAGAAGCCAGCCGTTTGGCCCAGATTGGCGGAGTGGGGCCGTTTGTATAAAACTCTTTATTAGTCTCACCTGGCCTTGAAGGTTTTCAGTAGGAACGAGTGTCTCCTTTGCATTAAAACTGAACAAACCAGAGAAATGTCATTCCCAGAGTCTGAGCAAAGCCGACAGCTGATGGGATTTATCTAACCGAGATCAGTTCATCAAACTTGGGTAGAGCTGAGCGGCTGGAAAGACCAGGGGAGGCGGGGTGGAATCTGATACAATCGCAGCTGCTTAAAATGCAAAGGCTCATCGAGATTTTGGAAACACTGTAAGGAGAGGCTCAGTGATGCCAGGAGGAACGTGTAGAGGCCCTGAGATGGAGCCTGGCAGAATCAGTGGGTGGGGATGCTCCTGCTTGGTGAGGTGAGGGTGCAGAAACGCAGGAGGAGGGGCCAGTGGGCAGTCTCTGCTCTGGGTCTTGTCGAATTGAGTCCTTTAAAGGAGTATGATGCCTGCGATGAGCAGACTCGAGGGGGATCATGTGACATGGCCCTGCCCTGGAAAACCTCACAGTCTGATGGGGGAGGTAGACAGCGACAGGACAACCTGTAGCCTGTCTAGGAACGGAGCAGAGTCTCCATCAGGTGCTGAGAGGAGAGAAAGGTGGGAGAACGCTGTGGTGAAGCAGGCAGGCCATGGAGTCAGCGGGACCTTGTTTCAAACTCCAGTCTCACCAGCAGTTTACCACCGTTTACCAGCTGTGTGTCCTTGATGAGTCACTTAACCTCTCTGAGCCCCACTTTCCTCACCTGCCGAATGGCTGTAACAGTTCCTACTTCTTAGGGAGTTATGAAAATTGATGAGATACTGCATATGACTTGCTTAGCATTGGGCTTGGCATACAGAAGTGCCCACCAGTGGAGCTGGCATCTTACTGGAAGGATCTTGGAAGGCTTCTGGCCGGGAGGGGAGGATACCAGCTGGGCCTTGATGGAGGAACGAGATGGACTGTAGTTAGTGGAAAGGGCAAAGGAAGGCCTCACACGGAGAGAGACATAGAAGCCTGCTGTCTGCTCATCACTGTCCCCCTGCCCACAGGTACCCCAGAGGCAGAAGAGGGGCCCAGGGCTAAGAGCGAGGGGCCTCGTCTCAGCAGAACAGCAGCCCTCCCCTCCCTACCATTCCCATCAGCCCCCCTAGCTCTCCCCTCACTCCGCCTCTCTCCCCCTCTCTGATGAGAATTTATCAGTTCTCCTGAGATGCGCTTAGCGGGGACCAATTTCCTGCCATCAGTCAGGACTGGTGGCGTTTGTAGGGCAGCGTGGAGGCCTGGGGGTGGGGGGAAGGGAAACATGCAGTGCTCTGGCGCTGAGTGTTCTGTCCTGCCTGCCCCAGGCTGACCTCTGTCCCTCGGGTCTGTCTGTTCCTCCCTCTGGCCCCAGTGAGGCTCTCCCACCCTTAGGATGGAGGAGAAATGGGATTCTGCTTCCTGGGGCAGAGAACAGGGCTAGGCTAATTGGAGGAGCTGAGCCTGGAGAGGTGGCAGTACAGTGGAGGCCATCGGTCACAAGGGCAGTGAGTTTTGGGTGGGCTGGCTTTCCTGAAGTAGGTCATCAATATTCCGGGTTCATTCAATGCTAGGGCTCTGAGTGACTCAGAGCAGAATGTGGGGGCTGGTGGTAGATTCCAGCCTTAATGGGAAACTAAGGTGGTGGCTTAGGGACCCAGGCAGGGGTGAGTAGAGGCTGTGACTCAGGCAGTACGGAGGTCCAGGCTCTCCCCTGGCTCAGGAGTCCAAGATGCTGGGGTCCTCTCAGCCAAGGCATGAGCTTTCTTGATTTAGATGTGTGGGCCGGCCTCAGGCAAACAGCTGGCCAGTGCTGACAGCCTCCTCCAGGAAGCCCTCCTGCAGGCGACCAGGCGAGCAAACCTTTGGGCCAGGCGTCCTGTCTGATCTGCTGTGCCTCCCCAAGTCACCGTTTCCTTAGCTAGACACAGAGCTACAATTGATTGGGCACTATTATATGCCAGGCCCTGGGCCAAGTGCTTGATGTATATTAACTTGTTGAATTCTTTATCAAACTGGAGAGACAGCCATGATTAAAATTACCCCAATTTTTTTGGGAAATGGGTTCTAAGAGCCCAGATCATTGCTCACGATCTTTTTTCAAAAGTCACCTCCTCAGAGAATTCTTCCCCATCACCATTTTTGTTCTTTTCCTCCCTCCCCCCGGCCCACCCGCCACCCCTTGTCTTTTCCATCTCGTCAGTTCATTTTCTCCTTGTTTATTGCCTGCCTCCCCAGTTAAAGTGGGGATTCCACAGAAGCGGAAAGGAAACTTTATCTGTCTTGTTCCCCTCCAAGCCCAGAGCAGCACCTAGAATTGTGCTTTGAA
The DNA here is from genome assembly GCF_055505025.1 of Bos grunniens. Lineage (NCBI taxonomy): Eukaryota > Metazoa > Chordata > Mammalia > Artiodactyla > Bovidae > Bos > Bos grunniens. The sequence continues at coordinate 12,123,139 of NC_141167.1, forward strand.
GGATGAGTGTTCATTGAGTGAACAATTGAGGGAGTGAATGAACGAATGCTCCAGGGCTAATTACAGAAGAGCAAGGATTCCAATCAGGAAATGGGGTCAAAAAACACTACCTGGGGGCAGTTCCTGCACCAATACCACCTGTCACTGTCAAAGGGCAAGCGAAGTCTACAGGGAGGGTGGATGCCCTGGGTCTGGGGTCCCAGCAGACCTGTCTCAGCCTGATTCCAGGAAGAAGTCATAGATGCTACATCCAGCCCCTGTTGTGGATAGCGGAGAGAGATGGAAACCGGTTTCGAGTCTGGGGCAGAGGGAGATGGCTGGGCGAGGGATGGTGACCCTCCTTGCATCCATGGACTGGGCTGCTCATTTCTTCCTGGCTGGGAGAGCCAGACAAGGGTTCATCTGCAATCAAAGCCGAGCACAGCTGGGGCTGCTGGGGGCCTCTGCAGGGCTGGGTACTGCTCCCTAAGTGCAGACATTTATTAGGATCTGGGGTGGGGGAGGGAGTCTATTTGTCTGGGAATGACAGGGACAGGGAGAAGGGCTTTCTGGAGATGAGTGGCAGGAGAGATAAGCCTGATGTGTGACTTTCTGACGCTTGGTTGGTTTGAAAATAAGTCCTGGGCCCAGATACAGGATTGACAGGAGGATCAGAGAGGGCCATTTGCTTTCTGCCTTCTGACTTTGAAGAGTCCATGAGTCAGGAAACTGGGTCTTAGTGCCGGAGGAGAGAGGTGGCTGTGCCGCGGGTCACCTTGCCCAGGCTGCTGCAGAAGGTTGGGTTCCCAGGATGGTGTGTTTTGGAATCAGCCCCAGCAACAATAAGCTTTTGGGCTTGCCTTTGCTTCTGTTCTGGGAAGAAGCCTGACTGCTTGGCGCTCACAGACAAAGGGACTTGAACATGCTGGACCACTGGCTGTCTTCCACATGCATCTTCAGATCCACTTTCTGCTCTCTTATCCTGCTCAGTGCTGGAGGAGGCTGATCAGTGCAGTTCTTCAACAGGCTTTTCTCCATTGGCTGGTTGGTTGGTCAATTGGAGGTACTGGAAGCAGGGAGAATGGGGTCATGGCTTCCATCCCCTACTCCCACCCTTTCCTTCCCTCCTTCCCTCCCATGCAGTTGGGAGTGGGTTACAACCCTCTATGAGGCCACAGATCCCGCCATGCAGCCTTCTCCCTACAACTGCATCTTCCATGCTCCTCCCTTGCAGATCTGGGGTAGTAACAGCTCCCTTTCTTGCAAGCCTGAGGTTCCTATCCCACACCTTATTGATTTCTCTCCATCCTGCCCTCACCTCTGTACAGTCTGTTCATTAATTTGGGTAACTGGAATGTAACGTCTCTTTCCTTTTGGGATCCTAGTGGATCTGTTAATCTTGATGAGAAGAAGGTGCTCCCTGGTGGTCCTGTGACTCTCCCTTGCTTCAACACCACGGGGAAGGAACAGACCCAAGGCCACCTTGTCTTCTAGCCTCTGACCACCCTCCGACCTTCTCTCTGGCTACAACTTCTGCAACCACCTTCTCGGCTCCACCTTGCTTCCTAGACTTGTCCACACAATTTTTGGGGTTTACATCTTATTGCCAAGGGCTTCCTTGATAGCTCAGTTGGTAAAGAATCTGCCTGCAATGCAGGAGACCCAAGTTCGATTCTTGGGTTGGGAAGATCTGCTGGAGAAGGGATAGGCTACCCACTCCAGTACAGTTCTTTTGTGTATTCTTGCCACCTCTTCTTAATATCTTCTGCTTCTGTTAGGTCCATACCATTTCTGTCCTTTATCGAGTCCATCTTTGCATGAAATGTTCCCTTGGTATCTCTAATTTTCTTGAAGAGATCTCTAGTCTTTCCTATTCTGTTGTTTTCCTCTATTTCTTTGCATTGATCGCTGAGGAAGGCTTTCTTATCTCTTCTTGCTATTCTTTGGAACTCTGCATTCAGATGCTTATATCTTTCCTTTTCTCCTTTGCTTTTCACTTCTCTTCTTTTCACAGCCATTTGTAAGGCCTCCCCAGACAGCCATTTTGCTTTTTTGCATTTCTTTTCCATGGGGATGGTCTTAATCCCTGTCTCCTGTACAATGTCATGAACCTCATTCCATAGTTCATCAGGCACTCTATCTATCAGATCTAGTCCCTTAAATCTATTTCTCACTTCCACTGTATAATCATAAGGGATTTGATTTAGGTCATACCCGAATGGTCTAGTGGTTTTCCCTACTTTCTTCAATTTAAGTCTGAATTTGGCAATAAGGAGTTCATGATCTGAGCCACAGTCAGCTCCTGGTCTTGTTTTTGTTGACTGTATAGGGCTTCTCCATCTTTGGCTGCAAATAACATAATCAATCTGATTTCAGTGTTGACCATCTGGTGATGTCCATGTGTAGAGTCTTCTCTTGTGTTGTTGGAAGAGGGTGTTTGTTATGACCAGTGCATTTTCTTGGCAAAACTCTATTAGTCTTTGCCCTTCTTCATTCCGTATTCCAGGGCCAAATTTGCCTGTTACTCCAGGTGTTTCTTGACTTCCTACTTTTGCATTCCAGTCCCCTATAATGAAAAGGACATCTTTTTTGGGTGTTAGTTCTAAAAGGTCTTGTAGGTCTTCATAGAACTGTTCAACGTCAGCTTCTTCAGCGTTACTGGTTGGGGCATAGACTTGGATTACTGTGATATTGAATGGTTTGCCTTGGAAATGAACAGAGATCATTCTGTCATTTTTGAGATTGCATCCGAGTACTGCATTTTGGACTCTTTTGTTGACCATGATGGCTACTCCATTTCTTCTGAGGGATTCCTGCCCGCAGTAGTAGATATAATGGTCATCTGAGTTAAATTCACCCATTCCAGTCCATTTGAGTTCGCTGATTCCTAGAATGTCAACATTCACTCTTGCCATCTCTTGTTTGACCACTTCCAATTTGCCTTGATTCATGGACCTGACATTCCAGGTTCCTATGCAATATTGCTCTTTACAGCATCGGACCTTGCTTCTATCACCAGTCACACCCACAGCTGGATATTGTTTTTGCTTTGGCTCCATCCCTTCATTCTTTCTGGAGTTATTTCTCCATTGATCTTCAGTAGCATATTGGGCACCTACTGACCTGGGGAGTTCCTCTTTCAGTATCCTATCATTTTGCCTTTTCATACTATTCATGGGGTTCTCAAGGCAAGAATACTGAAGTGGTTTGCCATTCCCTTCTCCAGTGGACCACATTCTGTCAGATCTCTCCACCATGACCTGCCCATTTTGGGTTGCCCCATGGGCATGGCTTAGTTTCATTGAGTTAGACAAGGCTGTGGTCCTAATGTGATTAGACTGACTGGTTTTCTGTGAGTATGGTTTCAGTGTGTCTGCCCTCTGATGCCCTCTTGCAACACCTACCGTCTTACTTGGGTTTCTCTTACCTTGGGTGTGGGGTATCTCTTCACAGCTGTTCCAGCAAAGCATAGGTGCTGCTCCTTACCTTGGACGAGGGGTATCACGATGGTGTGATTACTGACCTAGAGCCAGACATCCTGGAATGTGAAGTCAAGTGGGCCTTAGAAAGCATCACTACGAACAAAGCTAGTGGAGGTATTGGAATTCCAGTTGAGCTATTTCAAATCCTGAAAGATGATGCTGTGAAAGTGCTGCGCTCAATATGCCAGCAAATTTGGAAAACTCAGCAGTGGCCACAGGACTAGAAAAGGTCAGTTTTCATTCCAATCCCAAAGAAAGGCAATGCCAAAGAATGCTCAAACTATCGCACAATTGCACTCATCTCACACACTACTAAAGTAATACTCAAAATTCTCCAAGCCAGGCTTCAGCAATATGTGAACTGTGAACTTCCAGATGTTCAAGCTGGTTTTAGAAAAGGCAGAGGAACCAGAGATCAAATTGCCAACATCCACTGGATCATGGAAAAAGCAAGAGAGTTCCAGAAAAACATCTATTTCTGCTTTATTGACTATGCCAAAGCCTTTGACTGTGTGGATCACAATAAACTGTGGAAAATTCTGAAAGAGATGGGAATACCAGACCACCTGACCTGCTTCTTGAGAAATTTGTATGCAGGTTAGGAAGCAACAGTTAGAACTGGACATGGAACAACAGACTGGTTCCAAATAGGAAAAGGAGTACGTCAAAGCTGTATATTGTCACCCTGCTTATTTAACTTCTATGCAGAGTACATCATGAGAAACGCTGGGCTGGAAGAAGCACAAGCTGGAATCAAGATTGCTGGGAGAAATATCAATAACCTCAGATATGCAGATGACACCACCCTTATGGCAGAAAATGAAGAGGAACTCAAAAGCCTCTTGATGAAAGTGAAAGTGGAGAGTGAAAAAGTTGGCTTAAAGCTCAACATTCAGAAAACGAAGATCATGGCATCTGGTCCCATCACTTCATGGGAAATAGATGGGGAAACAGTGGAAACAGTGTTTTTTGGGCTCCAAAATCACTGCAGATGATGATTGCAGCCATGAAATTAAAAGACGCTTACTCCTTGGAAGGAAAGTTATGACCAACCTAGATAGCATATTGAAAAGCAGAGACATTACTTTGCCAACAAACGTTCGTCTAATCAAGGCTATGGTTTTTCCTGTGGTCATGTATGGATGTGAGAGTTGGACTGTGAAGAAAGCTGAGCACCGAAGAATTGATGCTTTTGAACTGTGGTGTTGGAGAAGACTCTTGAGAGTCCCTTGGACTGCAAGGAGATCTAACCAGTCCATTCTGAAGGAGATCAGACCTGGTATTTCTTTGGAAGGACTGATGCTAAAGCTGAAACTCCAGTACTTTGGCCACCTCATGCAAATAGTTGATCCATTGGAAAAGACTCTGATGCTGGGAGGGATTGGGGGCAGGAGGAGAAGGGCACGACAGAGGATGAGATGGCTGGATGGCATCACTGACTCGATGGACGTGAGTCTGGCTGAACTCTTGGAGTTGGTGATGGACATGGAGGCCTGAACGACTGAACTGAACTGAACTGAACCCACTCCAGTATTCTTGGGCTTCCCTTGTGGCTCAGCTGGTAAAGAATCCGCCTGCAGTATGGGAGACGTGGGTTGGGAAGATCCCCTGGAGAAGGGAAAGGCTACCTACTCCAGTATTCTGGCCTGGAGAATTCCATGGACTGTATAGCCCACTGGGTCACAAAGAGTTGGACACGACTGAGTGACTTTCACTTTCATCGTTCTTATTGCCAACCAACCATGAGCTCCCTGGTTTGTCAGAATTATTCCACAACCTCATCAACCCCTATCTCCAGGCCTCCTACACCTACCTCTCTCTGGGCTTCTGTTTCGACCCAGACAATGTGGCTCTGGAGGGTATGGACTGCTTGTTCTGGGGGTTGGTGGAGGAGAGGGTGTCGAGAATCTCTTGAAGATGCAAAACCGGCAAGAGTTGTGTGCCCTTTCCCGGGGTGGCCGAAGCTGTCCCAAGATGAGTGAGGTAGAACCCTGGACACCGTGGACATTGCTGTGGTTGTGGAGAAGAACCTGAACCAAGCCCTTCTGGGTCTTCATACCCTGGTTCTGCCTGTGCAGACCCCTGTCTCTGTGACGTCCTGGAGAATCACTTCACAGATGAGGAGGTGAAACTCAGCAAGAATTTGGGGATCCACCTGACAGACTGGCTGCCGTTGGGCCGGTGAGTGTCCCTTTGAGGGGTCAACCTCAACTCCAGAAGGGCTCGGAGCCTCCAGCCCAGCTGCCTCTGAGGGGACCCTTTGCATGCCCCTGGTGTCAGGACTTCTGCCTGAACATCTTCCTAAAGCCACTAGGCAGCTTTTTAACCACGCAGGAGCCCTCTCCCAAGCCATGGACCAAATGGAAACAATGAAGTCTTTTATGGACACCTTCCCTCTCCCCTCAGCCCCCTTCACAAAGCCCTCCATGGATATTCCCCAAACTGGCTGTCAGGACAGGGACAATGGAAAGGGGTTTGCTGTCTGGGTTTCCGAAGGCTGCTTTTCTGCCTATGCAGGTTGGGCCAACCTTGGGGCAGAGGGAGAGACTCACTACTGGGGGTCAGAGAGCAGGGGTGGCAGACCCTTCCTTTCCTTGTTTCTTCACAGGCCTCAGCGTTCTCATCTGTAATATGGGGGTCATGATAACTGCAGTGACCAACTGCTGGCACTGTATTAAGACCTGTGTGTGCACAACATCATTAGCTTTCCCAGAAGCCCTGTGGGGTGACTTCTCTTAGCATCCCTGTTCAACGGAAGAGCAAATTGAGCCTCAGAGAGGTGAAGTTCCTTGTTCAAGTTCACAGTCTGAGCATGATAGCCTGGAATTCAATCTCAGGTTTCTCTATGCTCTTAATCCCTGTATCTTCTCTGCCTACCTTCTTGGGGCATTTGAAGCAATGTCAGGCCCAGTAGCCAGCATGGGGCCTTGGAGTCAGCAAAGGATAGTTTTCATGAAACCAGTTACTCAGCATGGGGAGAGGCCAGGTGGTAGAGCTGATTTCCCTTCCCTTCCCTGTAACTCTACAGAGAACTAGACACAGGTAAATTTGGGAGGATATCACAGACCCCCCGTTTGTCACCTGGGTGGAGGTACTGTTTCCTTGCTTTGCATTATGAGAGATCTACTGCCTTCATGGCTCTAACTAGTCATCTACCTGTATCCACATTGCTGTCTTGCAAATTTGCAGCCCCTCCTACTGTGACTCTGGGTTTGGCCATATGACCAGCTTTAGACAATGGGACAGTAACCAACTAGATGTAAGCAGTAGTTTGATAAAGTGTTCGCTTGGACCCCTGCCACCCCCATGAGAGCAGTCCAGAGATGGCCTCCTGGGAGATGATGGACTACATGTAACAGAGTTAAGCATCCCAGGTGATACCTTCTTAGACCAGCCAGTGTTTAACGGATCTGTCAAAGATATGTAAGCCAGGTGAGATCAGCCAAGCCCAGACTCATGAAAAATAATAAATGGTTATTTATTTAAAACTATTAATTTTTGGGATCTTGGAGATTTCTTCTTTTGAGCCATCTCTTTCTCCACCAGTGTCAGGCCACATCTGGGCTTTCAGTCACAGGGAGGTGAGAACAGGATGGTTTCTACTCACAGCCAATACATGGACAAAGTTCTTCTGGCTCCCTGGGGCCCTCGCTCCTGGGATTCTCAGCATCTTTTCCCTGAGGATTTCCCCTGGCTCCTCAAATCCCTGGACTAACCACGAATGGGATCCTCTTTCTGGCTGCCCCAGAAAAGGCTGAACATGGCACTGAAGACATGGAGCCCAAAGCAAAATGGTACAGGGGTTTCCCACTGGCCCTCCTACCTCCCAACAGCCCCATGGGAAAAGGGAGAAAGGCTGACTGGGGCCCCCAGTGCCCCTGGCTGTGTAAAGCAGGTTGCCCCAGGTCATCTCCCTTCCCCTCACCAACCAGGTTGTCTCAGCACTGTGTGCTGCCGCCGGGAACCTCGCTTGACGTTGTTTCACTGCTGGCAGCCCTGGTTCATTGTCCACGGGGGAACTTAGGGACAATTACAGGCAGGTCACAGCACTCGGAACCGCTGGACTAGAGGCTCCTGGAAGGCAGGGACCATGACTGATCCATCTGCATATGCTATGCTCAGCATGGGGAGGACACATGCACTTTACTGCCACTGACAGAGACTCAGCTGGTTCCACCATGGCCACCAACCACTTTCTCTCTTTGCGCTTCCCTGCCCTCCCTCCTCATCCAGGCCACTGCTATTCCTACAGCTCCGAGCAGCTGGCTCCTGTCTCCAGGAAAAAAGCACAAGGACCCTCCCGGTCCTCAACCCTCCCTCTGTCCTTGGCTCCCTTCTTCATAAACCCTGTTGGGCCTTGCAGAGTCCCTGCCCATCCCTCCACCTTTCCTGGAGCAAGTCACCACTCAGGCAGCCAAACAGCTGGACACAGGTCGCTCTGCCCCAGCCTTTGTCTTCCTAAGGCCATGATGGCAACCCATCGTCATTACAATTACTTCTAGTCCCACTTCTGACAGACAGAGGGGTCACTTTCATTTAAAAAAATTAATTCAATTTAAATTTGAGTAGGTAATAAATTATCATATTTCAAGGGTAGCCACAGTGAAAAATCACCCTCCTTCCCACCACAGCCCAGCCTCCCAGCTCCTTCCACGAGGCAGTGTTACCAGTGTCTCCTGTGTCCTTCCAGGGACAGTCTTGGAATATAAAGATTATATATGGGCATTCACACATATTTTTATAAATTATACTTTCCCCTTCTTTAGTTCACACATGGTACCATATAATAATAATAATATAGTAATAATAATGGTACCATGCAATCCACAGGGCTACGTGCTTTGTTTTACACAGTATCTCAGAGATGACCCCTAGCAAGACAGAATTTCCTCATTCCTTTTTTTTTTTTCCGGGGTGGGGGGCGGATATACTTCACAGACCATGAAATTCAGTGATTTTTAAATATATTCACAAAGTTGGGCAACTGTCACCACTATCTAATTCTGGGACATTTCCATCATCCCCCAAAGAAACCTCAAACCCATTAGTCAGTACTTCTCCTCTACCTTCCAGCTCCTGGCAACCACTAATCGACTTTCTGTCTCTATGGATTTGCCTATTCTGGGCCGTTATTGTAAATGGAATTGTATGATGTGTGGCCTTTTGGGTCTGGATTCTTTCACTCCGCACACTGTTTTCAAGGTTCATCCATGCCATAGCATGGATATCAGTACTTCATTTTTATTGCTAATAATATTCTTAAAGCTCTACCGTATCATGTTTATCCATTTGCCAGTTGATGGATGTTTGGGTTGTTTCTACATTTTGGCTATGATGAATGGCGCTGCTATGAAATTTTGTGTACAAGTTGTTATGGGAACAGAGGTCTTCAATTCTCCGGAGTGTGTACTTAGGAGTGGAATTGCTTGTCACCTGTTGTCATCAATGTCCACCTAATATCTCATTGTAAGCATAGACCATAATTTATTTAAGCAATCAGCTGTTGATGGACTGTTAGTTCCCCTCCCCCTTTTACTTATTCATTTTTGGTCTTTCAAGCAATGATATGGGGAATAATTTTGTACATTCTCCAATTCACACATGTCCATATATATCTTTTTGTAACATTCCCAGAAGTGTAATTGCTGTGCCAAAGGGCATATACATTTGTAATTTTGATAGATGTTGCCAAATTGTCTGCTCCCCCACAGAGATTGTACCAGAAGCAATGTATGAGACGCTAATTTTCTCTCAGTCTCACTGACACAGTGTGTTAGCAAGCCTTTTGATCTTCACCCATATGATTGGTAAAAAGTGTGTCGGGTATTAAAAACTTATTTGTTTATTTTGACTCTGCTGGGTCTTCTTCACTGCTGCGCGCAGGCTTTCTCTAGTTGCGGCGAGTGGTGGCTACCTTCCGTTGTGGCGTGCAGACTTCTCACTCTGGTGGCTTCTCTTGTTGCAGAGCATGGGCTCTAGACTATGCGGGTGTCCGCAGTTGAGGTGCATGGGATTAGGTGCCCCAAGGCATATGGAATCTTCCCAGATCAAGGTTTGAACCTGTGCCCCCCTGCATTGGCAGCTGGACTCTTAACCACTGGACCACCAGGGAAGTCCAAACATTTTTTTTAGTTTAAATATAGTTGATTTACAATGTTGTATTAATTTCAGGTGTACAAAACAGTGATTGAGTTTTATAAATATACATACATTCTTTTTCAGATTCTTTCCCCTTATATGTTATTACAAAATATTGAATATAGTTCCCTGTGCTATATAGTAGGTCCTTATTGGTTATCTATTTTCTAGACAGTACTGTGTATATGGTAATCCTACACTCTTAATTTATTGCTCACCTTGCCCCTTTCAACTTTGGTAACCATAAGTTTGTTTTCTATGCCCATGGGTCTATTTCTATTTTGTAAATAAGTTCATTTGTATCTTTTTTTTTAGATTCCACATTTAAGCATATCAGGTAGGTTTTTTGTGTGTGTGTGTGATTTTTCTACCATGATATAGGTATTGTTCTTATTGATTCATAAGAGCTTTTTTATACAAGTGGGACATTAACACTTTGTTTGTGATAAGCACCAGGTATTTCTCCTCGTTTGATGCTTGTCTTGATTTCACTAATGGTGCTTTCTGCCAGCAAGGAGTATTCTATTTTTATTAATATATAGCCAGATTTATCAGGGATTTGCTTTGGCTTCTGGGTGTCTTGTCAAAGGCCTTTCCCGCATTGTTGTCGTTCAGTTGCTGTCATGTCCAGCTCTTTGTGACTCCATGGACGGCAGTACACCAGGCTTCCCTGTCCTTCACTATCTCCCAGCGTTTGCTCAAACTCTGTCCACTGAGTCAGTGATGCCATCCAGCCATCTCCACTGCCTCCTTCTCCTCCTGCCCTCAATCCCTCCCAGCATCAGGGTCTTTTCCAATGAGTTGTTTCTTCGCATCAGGTGGCCAAAGTATTGGAGTTTCAGCTTCAACATCAGTCCTTTCCAATGAATATTCATTGGATTTGATTTTCTTTAGGATTGACTGGGTTTGATCTTCTTGCTGTCCAAGGGACTCTCAAGAGTCTTCTCCAGCACCAGAATTAACATCATTAAAAAAAAAAATTCCCTTATTATTTCATCTAGGCTACTTATTTCATTCAAAAATATTTCAATCTATGATCCATCCAGAGTTGATTTTAGTATAGGTGTGTGGTATGGAACTAATTTAATATTTTCTCAGTGGCTTCACAGTTGTCCCAGTAACATTACTGAGTAGTTCATCTTCCCCTCAGTGCCTTCAAGGCTACCTTTCTCATAGACTAAATGCTCCCGTGGTTTTGGATTTGTTTTTGTGCTTTCTGTTCTGTTGACATGGTTGTCTGCTCATAAGTCACTACCATATTATTCAAATGACTGCTGTTCTAGGCTGTACTTACATAATTGATAGGACTAGCCTCCCCTCATTACTCTTCTTTTCAGAATTTTCCTGGCTATTTTGCATGTTCATTTTCCCATATGAACCTCAACGTCACCTTGTTTCATTAAAAATTCCCCTTGGTACTTTCGCTGAAACACGTAAATGTTATAAGTTAACTAAGGGAAAGCCAGTATGGCTTTATGACGTCTGTTCTTCCTGTCCAAGAATGATACGCCTTTCTCTTTGTTCAAGTCATCTTTTGGATACCTTGGTGGCATTTTCGGGTTTTCTTTATAAATGTTTGCTTCATACTCCTAGACATTTTATTTTTCTTGTTGTAATTGTAAATACCCTATGCTCTTTCATTATATGTCTTAACTGGCTTTCATTTTTAAACATGAAGGCCGTTGATATTTGCACATTAATTTTGTAGCTAGCCACATTATTGAATTTATTGTTGGTAATAGTTTTTCAGTTGATTCTGTTGGCTGTACCAGTTATAAATGCTTGTCTTCTGCAAATAATGATAATTTTACCTACCCTTTTCAATTTTCATATAGTTAAGTGATTTCTCTTAATCATTTTAGATGATGTTTCCAGAACAAAGTCAGTCATAGTGAAGATACTGGATGTCCCAGTCTTGTTCCTGACTTTAATGAGAATGCTTTTAGAATTTCCTCATTTGGGATTAAGATGGAAATAATTTATCATGTTGAGAAGAAGCTGTTTGACTTGTGGTTGCCAAGGGGGTGAGGGAATGGGGGAGGGATGGATTGGGATTAGCATATGCAAACAATTATATACATAGTGGATAAACAACAAGGCCCTACTGTATAGCATAGGGGACCATATCAATATCCTGTAATAAACCATAGTGGAAAAGAATATGAAAATGAATATATGTATGTATAACTGAATCACTTTGCTGTATAGCAGAAATGAACACAATATTGTAAGTTAACTATACTTCAATAAAATAAATTTAAAAAAGAAAAGAAGCTGTTCTTATTTCATTAAGAATTTTTAAAATTAAGAATGATTTCTGATTGCAGATAATTTATGCTTAGATTCTCTAATGTGGTAAATTACGTTAATAGATGTCTTGACACTAACGACCTAGTGTTTCTTAAACCCCACTTGATCACAATATACTGTTCTTTTCCTGTGTTGCTGGATTCTGTGTGCCACTCTTTTATTTAGAATTTTTACAGAGAGATTAATGTGAAATTGACCTGTCATTTTTCTGTGTTTCTCCATTTGGGTATTGGTATTTCTATCAGTGCTATGCTCACTTCATAAAAGTAATCTAGACACTTTCCTTCTTTTTCTGTATCCTGAAACAGTTTAAACAGTGCTGGAGTGATCCATCCCTTAAAGGTTTGGTGGAACCTGAGGGGCCAACCTCAGCCTGCAGCTGGCACCTGAAAAGAAGGCCTCAGTGACTCAGATGATTGATCCCAGCAGGGCAGTTTCCGTGGAGCCGACCATAAGCCTCAGAGATGCAGACTCCCACGTCCTTGGGGTGGGACTCTCCCTCCCTCCATCCTGGATCTTCTTGCTGGTCGAGCCTGTAAGAATTCCACCTGGAAAGGTCACAGCGGAGCTGGTGGGCAGACAGGACCCAGGGAGAGATGGGCTGGATTGAGAGGGGAGAATTTCTTCAGGCGAGGTTCTGTGACAGGGTGGCTACGAGGTCAGGCTGGGCTCTGGTTACCCCTTGCCTCTCCTCCATCTCTCCCAGAGCCCGCCAGAGAGGAGGATCACATGTCGGAGTGTATGTGTCTGTTGTCTGTTTGGGCAGCTGGGTCTCCCCCCGCCCCAGCCTCCGCCGCAGCTCTCTGCTGTTCTGTCCGTGGGGGTCCAGGCGGCCGTGGTACTTCTGCCCACCCTGGTTGCCCTCCACTGCAGCACCTTGTGTCCCGCGACCAGTAGCCGACCGTCAGGCTCCAGTCGTTTCTGTGTCTGCCAAGGACGCATCTTCCCAACACTTCGTAAGCACTACTTTATAAGCTGCGGGGGCTTCTCCCACCTCCGCCCCCTCCTCCCGCCCTCTGCTCCCACCCCTTCAGGCCTGCTGGCACAGTTTAATTTCCATTCCTGGTATTTCTCCCCAGCCCGTGACAACCTCAGGTGGAAGCAATTTCACCGTCGTGTAACTCACAGGGTCATTATAATTAGTATCCCGGCGCCCGGGGCGAGGGCGGAAGAAAGGAAAGAAAAGACTCGATCCAGCCAGGTGAAGAGCAGCAGCCTCTGGGGGCTGGGGCGGCCTTTCCTCCTGCTCCAGCTCGTAACTCAGATTTTCTCAGGACTGATTCCATCACGTCCCTCCCCTCCGTGTGTGCAAGGTGGGAGGTGGTCGAGGAGTCAGGCACTGCTCCGCTGGGCCCTGGGCATACACAGCAGGAGTCTCTGACCTGAGTGAGGCTCCCCTGCTCCCTGAGAGCCCACATCTGAGGCTGGGGTCCACGGTGAGGGCCCTGCAGGGAGAGATCAGTACCTCCCACATCCCCGTGGACCCTCCCTGCCTCTGGGTCCCTGCAGCCCCAGAGCCAGAGCCCATCAAGAGGTGGTGATGGTGACCATGGGCACAGCTGGGTTCCGCCCCAGGCACAGCTAGGATAAGTATGACTCTGAGAGAAGCAGCCAGGTAGGGGAACAGGATGTGTCAGGGAGCAAGATTTCCCATCAGGTTGGTCAAGGCTTTTTGGTTGCAAGCAACAGAAATAGACTGACTCAAGGGAGGGAATTTAGGGACTTCCCTGGTGGTCCAGTGATTCAGATCCACCTTGCAGTGCAGGGGACACGGGTTCGATCCCCGGTCGGGGAACTAGGATCCCACATCCGGCGAGACAGCTAAGCCTGTGTGCTAGCACTACCGAGTCCTCACCCTCCAGAGCCTGCCAGCCGCAACTAGCGAGGCCATGCATCACGATGAAAGGTCCTGCTTGACACAACGAAGACCCAAGGCCGCCAAAGAAGCACATGCATGCATAAATATTTTTTAAAAAGAGAGAGAATTTACAGTCGGGTGTTGGGCCACCTCAAAGTTTAAGAGGTGACAGAGGAGAACCGGCAGCTTTGAGAGGTCAGGACCAAAGGAGCCCCAAGGATCCCGGAAGTCAGGAGAGATGGCTCTTCTCTCCAGGGAGCAGCTTATGTGCTCAGTATCTAGCTTCTGGAACTAATGTGACTCAGTTCCACAGGTCCCAGCCTCTGTTTCCCAGTTAAGAATTCCAAATTCCTCACAGAGGCTCATTCATTCTTTTGTTGATTGGTTCATTTGTTCCATAAATATTTATTAAGCCCCTCCTGTGCAACAGGCAGGATTCAGGAAGGTGCTGCAGGGACAGCAGTGATCAAGTGAAACTTCTCTTGCCCCTTACATTGTGGGGGGCAGAATCTGATGGCTCAGTTTGGGTTGGGGATCCATCCTAAGCCAATCAACTGTGGCCAGGCAGGTTTTCGTGAGCCAGGAGGCCACCCCAAATGGATCCTACTACAGTGGTCAAATCGCCCTTTAAGACACGCACGGAATGACATTGTAGATAGCAGGAGATGGGCTTAAAAGAAGCAAGACTGTGGAGCTTATTCTTACAGCTAGGCAGCAAGCCTTTGCTCTGGGCAGATTGGGTATTCTCAAGGAGGCCACCGGCTATGGCCCATGCTCGCTTGGGAGTGCGAGGGGGCCGGGGGCTGGGGAAGGGCCAGCTGCACCTACAGCTTTCTCTGTGCACTGCGCCTGACTCAGCTGGCTGTCACAGGTGAGGACTGGACGCCTGCCTGCCTCCACCCCACCTTCTTCTCTCCTCTGTCCCTGCCTTGTCTGGAAGCTTCCATGGACAGGGACCAGGCTAGTGGGCTCTTGTGGTCCCCATCTCTGAGCACCCCACATCCCTTGAGGACTGAATTTGGCCTGTTCACCTCCACGCCCTTCATTCCACACTCAGTTCAGGAAAAGCGCTCACCCATCCTCCCCCTCTCCAACCCCCTCACCGATTTTTCGACCTGAGCCCTGGGAGACACGGCTTAGCCGTGCCTGGTCTCAGCAGACAGTGCCCTGTGCAGACTCCCTGGGAAATTCCCAAATCAATCACTCGGGGCTTCCCACTTTAGACCCAATTCATAAGGTCCTGGGTGACCACCCCTCCTGGGCCGGAGCCTTGTAAGGGGAGTGCTTATAATAATACCATTATTCTTCTTAGCCGGGGGCAGGCTGAGCTTTCAGTGAAGCGGGCCTGCCATTAGAACCCTGCAGAAACAAAGTAATAGCCTGCACAGAAAGCCATTTGTAATGTTGCTATAATTCCCATGATTCATTAAACAGGAATGGAAAATGATAACATTTCCCCTGGAAAAAAACTCCTCTTGGAGTCGCATGCTGAGTTCACTTGGCTCAACTATTTTATTGACTAAGCATCTTGTTGTGCTGATGTGAAGAGCATGCAGGCCCAGTGCCGCTTAGTTTTATATCAGCTGAAATGGGAGCGAGGGGAGCGGGGTCCTGCCGGGCCCGGGCCTTGACCTTGGAAATGGAGCCGCTGCCCCAACTTGGGTGCCCAGTCTGGCATCTCCCGCAGGCCTGGGGCCCTCTGGGGCTGAGGGTCCATTTGACTGAGGCCCGTGCTGCATCCTGCCCTGGTGGACAGAGTGGAAAGGCCTGTTGTGCCTGGTCCTGAGCTGGGCGCTGGCACCGCTCAGCCTGGGGCCCGTCCCTGGCCCTCGTCACACCTATGGTTGTGACCCCCAGATGCCTGCCCATCCCTCCTTTCCTTTATATGGTCTCAGACCACTCAGCGCCCCAATTAGGAATCTGGTTGTTGTCATTGACACCCTCTTTCCATTACTTGCCAGTTGGCCACCAGGCTCCCCACCAGGGGTCTCTGCCAGAGAGGTCTCCTCTCCCCGCCACGACTGCTGCCCAAACAGGCTCACCCTCTCCTGCCACTCAGCCAAGCCACGGCTGGCTGCCCTGTGAAATCCCTGTCTCAAGCCTCTCCCTCTGCAATGAGGGGTCCACCGAGTGGCTGGAGTGATTGTTCTAAGTGGTGACTTGGACCCTCTTCACTCTATTTCTCGGAGTCTTGGTGGGCTCTCCCGGAATCAGTCCCAAATGCCAAGGCGGCCTCAGTTGACCTTTCCTGCTCTGCCTCCAGCCACCCCACCCTGGCCGCACCACGTATTCCAGGCTGTTGCAGCCCTCAGGAGCACACGGGGGCCCCAGGCCATACTGGGTGTGTTCACTGTTTTCTGTGCTGTTCTGTCAGCCTGCAAAGTGTGACAGTGTTAGTCACTCAGTCATGTCTGACTCTTTGCAATCCCAAGGACTGTAGCCCGTCCGTGGAATTCTCTAGGCAAGACTACTGGAGTGGGTAGCCATTCCCTTCTTCGGGGAATTTTCCTGACCCAGGGATCGAACCCTGGTTTCCTGCATTGCAGGCAGACTCTTTACTTCCTTTCTCACCATGGAGGCCCAAAGGCCTTGCCATTCTCCCATCCTTGGAAATCCTGACCTGCTCTGGCAGGCTGCTCCTGTGGCTTTCCCTATCACAGGGAGTGGTACCCTGCCCTTCAGGCTGTGCACCCTAAACCTTATCTTTTTTTCTCTCTCTCATACCCAGCATCCCCAAATCTGATCTGTCACCAAATCCGTTGCCTCTAATTTCCCAGTATAGCAAGAATCCGACCATTCCCACCAGCCTCATCCCAGGGGGCTCATCACGGGGCACCCTGACTCTGTCCTTCCTCTCCCTATTCCCGTCTATCATCTGCATATCCGAGCACACTGTTCCTTTGATGAAAACCCCTTTGCTGGCTTCCCATCTCACTTAGAGAGAAAACTGCTGCCCTCACTATGGCCTTGAGGCTCTTACACACTCTGGCCCCCACGGCCTCCCTGACTTCACTTCCTACTGCTCCCCCCATGCTTGCTCTGCTTTAGCTGCACTGGCTTCCTGGCCTTTTCTTGACCACACCAAGTAGGCTCCTGCCTCCGGGCCTTGGCACTTGCTCTTCTCTTGCTCTGCACCCCTCCCCCTCCCAGTTCTCTGTACCTTCTCAGGGGTACCTTTCATGACCTTCTTCTTTAACTGCCAATGTTCTCTTCCTCTAGCACTTCCTGCTTCCTTCTCTCCACTTTATTTTTCTCCATAGCATGCATCACCAACACATTTTGTGTATTTTGTTTTATAATTTTATTTTTAACTTTCTATCCACCAGACCACAAGCTCCATGAAGGCAGGGATGTTTTGCTGGGTTTTCTGTTTTATTTCTATGTGCCCAATGTGGTGTTTGAATGCAACAGACAAGCAAAAAACATTTGTGGGATATACAAGTCATGCCAGCTTCCTACTCACTCAGCTTTCCCTAACCCCCTCCTGGCCTGTCGGACCGAAGAGATCACCCACTCCTCTGTGTTCCCCGAGGACCTCATTCAGACCTCTGTTAGAGAAAAGGCCTGTGTGTTGTGTTCATTCGGGGCTTGATTTCTCACCAAAGGGGGATGCCAAAAGGACCGGGGTCTCTTATTAATGTCTGGGTTCAAGTCTCCAGAGACACTTTGGCCTGTGGTGGGTTCTCAGTATACACCAGGGGATTTAATTTCTTACATTAGTCCTTTTCACCAGTCTTCCCAGCTCAGCAGAGCCAGGCCTGTCTCCATGAAGAACCCGAGCCTGGAGCGGAGGAGACTCATTGGTGTCAGCAGCACTGCCAGGAGGCAACCCTCGGTCTCTCAGGTGATGGGGCCTGGCGCCTCTCTGCTGAGTGTGGGACAGAGCACCACGGGCCTCCTGCAGAGCCTGGAGGAGGCTGGGAGCATCTGAGCTGGTCACGGTCAGTGATCTGACCAGTGCGGCCCCAGCCCCCTGGGCCATGATGTTCCCAACATCTCCTGACTCAGAAACTGCTTTGAGACGCTCACAACCCACTTTGTGAGTGACCTTCCCGGAAGTGGAACTGAGCAGAAGCTCTCGAGATCACATTTGCCTCCTCACACTCACTCTAATGAAAGCCGAGGCTTAGTAGTGGGGAACAGGACTCAGAAATGGGGACCCTAGGGCCGGTGGGCCAAAGGGAGCAGAGACTGGACAGATGCACCCAACATTTCTCTTCCTGGACTCTGTCTTGCCTGACCCAGGGAATGCCTCGAATCCAGCATCCTGACCCTGTCCCAGCCATGAGCCCTGGGCAAAGGTGCAGGGACCGTGTTCTCTGCAAAGCCAAGCATGCCCTGACTAGGTGCTCGGGAAAATGTCTGGTGAACTTGCAGGAATAAAAGCTGGTTTTCACTCAGTGCTAGAATGCGCTGTACTTTGTGATCTTGCATAGTTCCTATGATGGGGAGGTCACTACCTAATCAAGTTTCAGATTTTAGTTTGGTTTTCTAGAAGTTGAGTCTGAAGCAAGGATTCAAGCACACCTAGCTTACTGGGGACGTGACCTGGAAAATAATGGTAGAGGGAAGGGAAGTGAGACAGGGAAGGGAAAGGAGCCAATGCAGAATGTGATGTGAACAGGCTGCTGTTACAACTGGAGTGTAATTCTGCTGCAGACAGCATAGAACATGTCTCCAAGTTATCCCAAACAAGGATGAAGAAAAGGGGTGGTTTATTCACCAACTGCCATCAGTCATTGGCTGTCAGCAACTTCGGACACTTCCAGCCGGCCCTGTGTACGGTCTGAGCATACTCCCTTATCCAGGAAGAGACTCGTAGATGTTGGCAGTAAGCTGGGGGAATGTGGGCAGGGTTCCATTGCACAGTCGATCCCTTCGTTCTTTTGCATTTCTTCTTAGGGCACTGGTACCCTGGGAGGCGCATCAGCCATTCTCTGCCTCAGAACCCCCCATATCACTGATTTTACCCCCATAGCTCTGTTCCCGTCTCTCTGGCTTTCTGCCCCACCCTAGTCCAGGTTGATGTCATATGTCACCTCTACATCTGGCTTCCCAGCAGTTTTCTTGACTCCTGGCTCAGCTTGCCCCAGTCTGTGTCTTTCCCTTCACAGCTGCCGGCATGAGCTTTCTAAACTCCCATTACTGAACTTTTCATACAGTGCAGTATTGTCATGTGTTGACATTACCTGCTTCTGCCTCCCCTCATGAAATATAGCTCCTCTTTCAGAGTCCAGATATCACCTCCCCCGTGAAGTCTGCAGGGATTTTTCCAGCGGGAAGGACTCTGTCTACTCTGTGCTGTCACAACCTTTGGAGCTTCTAGTAACATTTGTATTTCTGTAAAAGAAAAAAAAACAAAAACAAAAAACTAACCATTTACCAGGCCCTATGCCAGGGGCCATCCACATACTTTATCTCATTTAATAAGGCAGAAAGTGAAGAACTAAAGAGCCTCTTGATGAAAGTGAAAGAGGAGAGTGAAAAAGTTGGCTTAAAGCTCAACATTCAGAACACTAAGATCATGGCATCTGGTCCCATCACTTCATGGGAAATAGATGGGGAAACAATGGAAACAGTGGCTGACTTTATTTTTCTGGGCTCCAAAATCACTGCAGATGGTGATTGCAGCCATGAAATTAAAAGACGCTTACTCCTTGGAAGGAAAGCTATGACCAACCTAAAGAGCATATTAAAAAGCAGAGACATTACTTTGCCAACAAAGGTCCGTCTACTCAAGGCTATGGTTTTTCCAGTGGTCATGTATGGATGTGAGAGTTGGACTATAAAGAAAGCTGAGTGCTGAAGAATTGATGCTTTTGAACTGTGGTGTTGGGGAAGACTCTTTAGAGTCCCTTGGACTGCAAGGAGATGCAACCAGTCCATCCTAAAGGATATCTGTGCTGGGTGTTCATTGGAAGGACTGATGCTGAAGCTGAAACTCCAATACTTTGGCCACCTGATGCGAAGAGCTGACTCATTGATAAGATCCTGATGCTGAGAAAGATTGAGGGCAGGAGGAAAAGGGGACGACAGAGGATGAGATGGTTGGATGGCATCACCAACTCGATGGAGATGGGTTTGGGTGGACTCCAGGAGTTGGTGATGGACAGGGAGGCCTGGCATGCTGCGGTTCATGGGTTTGCAAAGAGTCAGACACGACTGAGCGATTGAACTGAACTGAACTGAAAGTATATATTAAAAATTTAATATTTGGTTATTGTTGCTGAGCAGTACAACAGACACACAGAAAAGTATGTTAAGTATGAATGTACAGTACAACAAGTAATTATAAAGCATCCAACATGTAAATACCACCCAGGTCAAGAAATAGAATTTATTTCATTGATGAGGCCATATGGCCCAGAGAGGTTAAACTATTATCCCCTGCTCACCCAGTCCATAGTTGGGAGAACTGGAATTTGAACTTGAGATCGTCTGATCCAAGTGCACATTTCACAGCTGCTGCCTCACCTATGACTAGGGTGGTCAGATTAGCAAATAAAAGTATAGGATGCCCAATTTATTGTGAATTTCAGATAAACTATGATTAATGGGTATAAATGTGTCCCAAATATTGTATGGGACAGACTTGCAGTAAATGTTATTGGTTATTTATCTGAAATTTGAATTTAACTGGGCCTCCTGTATTTTACCTGGCAACGCTGTGGCCCACATCTCTTGGCTTCTCTTGTATGGTAGTGGTTTAAGTCGGTGTTTCGCCTCTCTTTGGGGGATGCTCTTGCATACAGGGCAGACTTTTGCATTGGTGCTTATATACATGCCAAACTAGGCTCAGAAGGTGCTCAGAAAATGCCACTTGGTATGGTATGGACACTAACTGTTATCCCCAGGCAAGACTCTGGGCAGTTTCTGCTAAACTTGGTCCTGCCTCCTTTCTGAGTAGACCTTGGGTGCTTTGGAGAGAGGATATGAAGAGCAGCTGGGTTCCCCTCTCTTCTGCCCTGATCCATGCGCTAGCTCTGTCTGCCTGCTTCTGAGACTCAAGGCCACCCCTGGAGGACCGAGTGGGAGGGCAGGACCCAGAGTCCCTGAGCTGAATGTGGTTATTCCACCTCAGCCTCAGGGTCTGTGAAGAAAAGGGTAGTGTTCCTATTTTACAGATGAGGAAACTGAGGTTCAGTGGGCTAGGTGACTTGCCAGAGGCCACATAGCTGGTTTGTTCATGTTTTAAAGAGATTTTTCACAACTTGATGGCAGTCGGGTTTAGATCAGTTCTTTCTGACTCCAGTTCTATCTAGTTCCTCCCCGCCTCCCCTGGCCCATGCTGGGACTGTGGATTCTAGCTTACACAGAGCCCTTCTGGTGAGAGGGCTGAGTCTTGGGCAGGAGGTGGGTAGGGGAGGGAAGAAATGGAGGCCCTTATCATAGGCATAGGTGGAGGGGGTCTGAGGACCTTAGGCTGACATCTCAGTCACGGACACTCTAGGAACCATCCTGTCCCTCCCCTGCTTCAGGGAAGACCACTCTGCCAGGATAGGCAAGAAGCTGGTTGGAGGGTTGGCACTCTTGCTGTCAGTGTTTTAGGGCAGACCCCAGGCTCAGGTTGCCACCGCCTCACTCCTATTTCACCTCATTAACCAAAAAAGCAAATCATCCATCAGCCGCTGCTTAATGTAGACCTGGACCAATTGCAACCAAGGCCTTGTCTCTTGACTTTCCAGCTCTGTTGGAGCTGAAGACCTCAGGAGCTTATGTCTGCTCCCCGGGGCAGCCACCTACCTGATTCAGCCCCAATGTCAACCTCAGTCCCTGCGCCAGTGTCAATTCAGGCCAGCTCCTTCTCCAGCCCCAATCTCAGCCCCTGCCCAGCTCCATCCTAGTCCCAGCCCCAGCCCTAGCCCATCCCTCTCCAGGCTCTAGAGTCTGAAGGTATGAGGAAAGTATCCTAGGGGCCCTAGGCTCAGATTTAGCTTTCTCTGGGTTCACCTGAGTACTGGCTTCTCTCCTCAGCCCCACAAGCACAGTAGCCATGCCCGCAGACAGGGGAGTCCTGGGTCATCCTTGGAAGGGCCTGTCTGGGAACACTGAGACTGTGTCTAGCCAGCTCTACTAAGGGACTCTCAGAGTCCCAGCCCTCCCTGGGATCCCAGGGCCTGGAGCTGCTCCAAGCATCCTTCTGTTGTGAGGGCCAGCCCTCCTCTGCAGAAGTCTGCCCTTTGATATTGCTGAGGACCAGTGTGGCATGTGGGCCTTGGTGTGACTCTACATACGTATGTGCAAACCTAAATGTGTGCATATACATGTATATCTGCACAGGTGTTTTCAAGTGTGCCCCTGAACCTGTACTGCTTGGAGCACACCCGGGGTTATGTCTACTCCTGAGCCCTGGCTGCAGGAAGGACGTGTGCCCAGAGGAGTATACATCTGATGGATGGGCCTGGGAAAGATGCTCAGCACCATGGACAGCAGGCCTAGTGGTCACTAGCTCTGTGTGCAGAGGGTGGTACTCTACCTAGCTCAGGAGTCGGGGGAAGGTGTGTGTGTGTGTGTGTGTCTTGGGCAGAGACCACTGCAGCCTCCCCCCACCCCACCCCCACCCCGGGCTTCCCCCTGGTAATCAGAGGCCGTGAAATGAGGTGTTTCAGTTTCCTGAGCCAGAAATGGGCAAACTGCAGAGAGAGCGATTTACTTTTCAGATACAGCTGCTCCAGCTGGAAGCTTTATACCTGAGCGGCCACTTCTCCCATCCTCTCTGCAAAGCTGGCTGGCTTGATCCCAGGAGATCTGGGCAGGGTTGGGGGTCACAACCTCTAGGTCATCCTTAACCCCCAGGAAAAGACAGGGTGGAAGTGCCACCCCACCTCACCTAGTTCCCACAAACCTAAGGACTCGGTCCCTTCGCAGAGCTGGCTGGACCTGCAGCCCCTGCTCCATGGCATTGGCACCTGGCCTTGACTCACTCAGGCGACAAGCATATATTAAGCATTTCCTTTGATGTAGGTGTCTTTCTAGGAGTTGGTGAATACCACATAAGAATTCTTGCACTCCTGGAACCATCATTCTCAAGACTGGGGAGATGGACCACAAATGTTAATGAGTCAAATAGAGAGTGTGTTAGGTGTGATGAGTTCCATGAGAAAAATGAAGCTGGGACAAAGGGCAGAGAGTGGGAAGGGCTGTGATTTTAATTAGCTTGGTCCAGGGAGGAGATACATGAGCCAAAACCTGAAGGAGAGGAAGGCATGACTTGTGTGGGGAGGGGAGGACCGACCGGGTAGGAACTGGCAGTTTCCCCAGATTCAAGGGCACATGGTGAGGGGAGCCCCTTCCATCAGGGGCTTGAGTCTGAGGAGGGCGTTATAAAATCAAAGACCTGCAGATTCGTCATCTCACTGCTGCTTATTATTATTTTTTTAAAAAAATATTTATTTATTTGACTGTGCTAGGTCTTAGTCACAGCACGCGTGATCTAGTTCCCTGACCAGGGATCGAACCCAGGCCCCCTGTATTGGGAGTGCAGAGTCTTAGCCACAGGACTAAGGGAAGTGGCTAAGGGACGTTCCATCACTGCTGTTTGTGGAGCCCTGTTACTGGCCAAGTTCTAGGTGCTTCCACATTGCATTTTAACTGTCTCACAATAAGCCTGGGATGTTGGCATTAGGATCGTTCCCACTGAACGGATGAGGAAGTGGAGGCTCAGGGAAGTCACGTGAGTATCCGAGGTGACGCACATCATGACAGAGTCCTGATTGGAGCCCAGACTGGTCACACCTCAAATGGCATACTCTTGAAACTCCAAAGTCTCTCAAAAAATGGGAACAAAGTGCCTATTAGCTATTAAACCTGGCCCTACTTTGGGGAGACTTGAATTCAGTCTTCCGGGGTTTCCTCTAGAAGGTAACCTCTGGATCAGAGCTTTCTGGGAGATTTCTCCTTCCTGAATTTTCCTTGTCTCTACCCCAGTTTTCCACAGATCTAGATACCCGTGGGCTGCTTGGAGTCTCCATGAGTCTGCATCAAGTTCTGTCTACTGTTCTTCCTCCACCAAGAAGTCTTCCCTGATTGAGCCCTTGACATCTGGTGGCTGTCTCTTTCTCTGCCCAGTCCTGACACTGAGTAGCTCCTTCGTCTCATTTCCCTAACTGTCTCCTGTAATGGGCTGGATTGTGTCTCTCCCACCTTGCAATTCATATGTTGAAGTCTCAAGTGCCCGGTACTGCAGAATGTGATTGGATTTGGAAACAGGGCCGTTAAGAGGTGGTTAAGGCAAAATGAGGTCATGTGGGTGTCCTTAATCCAATATGACTGGTGTCCTTGTAAGAAGAGACTAGGACAGGGACATACACAGAAGGAAGACCACGTGGAGACACAGGGAGGAAACAGTCATGTATCAGTCAAGGAAATAGGACTTACAAGAAACCAAACCAGCTGACACCTTAATCTTGGACTTCTAGCTTCCACAACTGTGACATAAAGAATTTCTGCTCTTGGGCTTCCCTGGTGGTCCAGTGGCTAGGAATCCACCTGTCAGTGCAGGGTACATGGGTTTGATTCCTGGTCTGGAAAGATTCCACATGCCAAAAAGCAATTAGGCCTGTGGGCCACGACTGTGAACCTGCATTTTAGAGCCTCGGAGCCGCAACCACTGAGCCCACACACCTAGACCTTGTGTTCTGCAGCAAGAGAAGCGACAGCAATGAGAAGCCCTGCAGCAAAGAGTAGTCCCTGCTTGATGCAACTAGAGAAAGCCCGTGCACAGCAATGAAATAAATAGATAAAAATTAAAAAAATTTTCTGTTGTTTAAGTTAGTCTGTGGTACTTTGTTATAGCAGCTCTAGCAGACTAATACACCTCCTTCCCCTTTTATAATTCCCGATGTGGATGGGAGAGCAGTGCCTTTGCCCTGCCAGGAGAGTGCCAAGCTCCCACCACCTGGTATTTCGTGGCCTGGATCCCAGGGAATAGAGGTCAAGATTGCTAGCTTGCCTCAGCCGCAGGCCACGCTGACATTCCCATTCACAGACAGCCCGTCAAAGCAACCTTTCCCACAACTGACACTACAATATGCAGCTATTCCGCCATGCTGCCCTTCTGACACACAGGCACCCTGCTACCCTGTCATTCTGAGCTGTCGGCTGTCCGCCTCGCTTACATTTTGCCCCTGAGAAAGTCCACGGAACTGACACTCAGAGGCGTAGATTGGCCTCAGTCCTGCTCCTCCCTGGCCACGTTCTGCCGCGTTGACAGCTGGCCCCGTGGACATTTGCGGCGCTCAGTTAAACCGACCCCTCTGTGTGCTGACCTTCTTTCCTGTCAAAATGTCAGGGCTGGTCAGCCTTCTTCGTCCAGCAGCTAATGAGAGTTCTGTGTATTTGTTTCTTTCTCTGTATCATGAACGTGAGTCTCCCTCCACCCCCTGAATTTATTCTGTTCATCCTCACCTGTAACCCTGAGCACTGACCTTGCCCCATGCAACCTCCTCCCGATCAGACCCCTGACCCCCACCTTCTCCCCACTGATGTCCAATACTAACAGCTTCCATTTAACCCAGATTAAACTAGACAAATTTCAGGCCAACCTCACCACCTTCTGGGGAGGCACTGGCTTCCTGTGATATACTGATATATAAGCCCCTGTTGAGTGCTCCGAGAGCCATGTGAGCCGCCCCTGGCTATAAGGGAGGCCGTTCCGCGGTGCGGCCATGACCCACCCATTAAACCATTTTTACTTGCAGCACTACTGATACCCAGCATGTGGGGTCTTCCAACACCAAAACCAAATCTCTGATTCTCCAGCACCAGCTGTGTGTCCAACCATTCAGTTTGATTCTGACACTAAATACCCAGAATTAGCATCAGACCCCACAAGTTCAAGGGCTCATCCCACAAGACTTGTCCCCTCTCCTACAGATTGCTGTTGCTGTTGTTGAGTCGCCCAGTCGTGTCTGACTCTTTGCGATCCCATGGACTGCAGCGCGCCAGGCCTTCTTCAGATACTAGTTGCCAGTTCCGGGCTTCCTGTACTTCTGACTGACTGGCTATAAATTAGGGGTTCCTGTAATCCCTCATCAGGTCTGGTAAATTGCTAGAATGGCTCATAGAACTCAGAAAACCACTTTATTTACACTTACTGATTTCTTACAAAGGACACAATGCAGGAACAGCCAAATGGAAGAGATGCCCAGGGCAAGATATGGGGAAGGGGCTCAAAGCTTCAGTACCTTCTCTGGTCTCGTCACCTTCCCAGCATCTTGATTCAGCAACTCAGAAGCTCTCCAAACCCAGTTGGTAACCTCCATGTCATTATGTAGATGTGGTTGATTAAATCACAGGCCGTTGGTGGCCAACTCGGTCTCTAGCCAGTCTCCCCTCCCTGGAGGGGCCAAGGTAGGAGTCTGTGTGGAGGTGGGGCTGAAAATTCCAGCCCCCCAATCCTGCCTAGGTCTTTCAGCAGCCAGCCCCCCTCCTGCAACTCTCTAGGGACCCCCAGCCACCAATCACCTCATTACCATACAAAAGCCACTCCTAATACTCTGGAGACGCCAATGGCTTGAAGAGTTGTGTGCAAGGAACCAGGACACAGAGGCAAATATTTATTTTGTATTGTATCATACCCCTCATACCCATGCACACGAGCAATTTCAACAAATACCCTTTTTCCCTAAAATAGTGAATGAGTCTGTCTGTTGCTGCTGAAAGATCCCCAAGTGGCCCCCTCTTATTCCCTCTACCCATCCCTACGACTGGAGTCCTGGGTTCTGAACTCACTGTTCGTGTACTAATCATGTGACTTTGGGGAAGCCCCACCTGTTTCTGAGTCTCAGTTTCCTCATCCACAAGATGGTACTAATGGTACTCACTCCACAGCGTTGCCTTGAGGGGCCAACTGGACGTGTGTGTAAAGCACTGTGCGGGGCATGGCATAGGGTAGGTGCTCAGTAATCAGGGTGGTGGTTCAGGCCCTGGAGTCAGATGCTGCAGCTCGAGTCCCTGGGTTTACATCTAGGTACCACCGCTTACTAGCTGTGCGACCCTGGGGAAGTTGCTTAATATCTCTGGGTGTTTTATGTAAAATGGATATATCGATGGTATTTACCTTCCAGAATTACTGTGAGAATTAAATGGCTTAATGTGAAAAGGGCTTGGATCAGTGTCTGTCATGGAGTACATTCTACACAAGGTTTAATTTTTTTTTTCTCTCAGTTACTTTCAAACTTTATTAATTATCGTCACCATGTAGTACAGTAGATTCTCAGAACTTACTCATCGTGTAACTGGCATTTTATATGCTTTGACCTTTATCTCCCCATTCTCCCTCCCTCCTAGCCCCTGGAAACCACCTTCTATTCTCTGTTTCTATAAATTAGTTTTTTTTCTTTTTTAGATATTACACATGTAAATGATACCATACAGAGTTTGTCTTTGTCTGGCTTGTATCGCTTAGCACAATGGCCTCCAAGCTCATCCATGTTGTCACAAATGTCAGGACTTCCCTCTTTGTGGCTGAATAATATTCCATTGTGTGTGTGTGTGCGTGTGAATGTGTCCAGCCTCTATCAATCCATCTGTTGAGAGATCTTTAGGCCGTTTCCATATCTTGGTTATTGTGAATGATGTAGATTCTGTACAGCTTTTAGCTATGATTGGTCCTATTATTATTAGTTATATTGCCACCGCATCTATTACTGGTTATAGTTGCTAAGTGTTAGCTACTGCTGCTCAGGCTCCCTCCAGGTGACACCATGTTGCTGGAATCCTTTACTCACTACGGCTGGCGCATGCTCTGTTCCTCTGTCGATGCCGGAGCCACTGTCCTGCCGTAGTGCTCCACGTGGCCCCTGTCCCCTCTGCCTGGGCGATCTGCCCCTTGTCACCTGGATAGTCCCCCACATGTTTCTGGTGGCAGGCCACAGCCTACTGCCTTAGGGAAGCCACTCTGAGCCCTTGATAAGCCAGTCCCTGTTACACGCACTCGTGAGATCACGTGCCTTATGCACCTTGCACTGATTATAATCACTTTACCTCTATTCCTGTGATTGTCTGATTCAAGTCTCTCTCCTTTCTTGACCATAAATTCCCTGAGATCACGGATGTGTCTGTCCCTTTGCTCATCTTTTTGCTCTCAGTGCTGACACTTTGTAGGCGCCCAATACATATTTATTGATTGAAAGATTCAGTAAATGAATGAATGACTGAATGCCTGGAGGCCCGGTGCCACCTTCTTCCTCCTTTCCTTCCTCAGCCCCTTGGTTGGGCTCCCTCTGCTTGGCGGCTGCATGGGAGCTGGGCCTTCAGTCCAGTCTCTAACATGACTAAGCGACTGAACTGAACTGAACTGAGCTCCAAAGATGGGAAGAGAGCCAGAGGAGCAAACAGGACTCACAGAGAAACACGCAGGCCAGAAGCAGCGCCTCCAGGAAGATTCCCCATGTCAGCGCTTTCAGCTCTGCATGGGTGGCAGATGGTCTCTTTCATCCTAAGCTGGCCTGTCCTCATGCCTCTCGTTCTGGGCTCTCTTCCTGCTTTCCTTGCCCACCTTCTCCTGCTTAATCTTCTGACTTCAGATGTTCTCCAGTAGGGCTCTGTCTTCCTAGAAGTGTTGAGGGGTGGGAGGAAGTCTCTGGGGGCCTTGGTTCCACCTTTCAGTCTTGAATTGAAAATTTGAGTGCAGTGCATGTTCCAAGCATCACTGCGGTGCTTGGGGTGGAGTTGACTGCAGAGACTCTGCAGCCTCGCTGTTGATGCCGGCTAGTCCTGATTTCTGTGTCCCTCCGGGGTGTCTGAGCTTGAGGTCTAGTCTCCTTATCTACCCACATTGTGAGGTTGAATCCCCACACATGGCCTCACACGGTCAGAGTTGTATTTGTGGACAAGTAGGTTTGCGTTCCAGCTCTTCCACCAACTTTTTGACCTTGGGCAAATTGTATCACCTCCCCAAACCTCTGTTGTGTCACTTAAACTCATACTTAGCTCATCGTGAGGATCCATCTAGCAGAGAGATGACGAGGGATGTTTGGAGACAGTGAATATTGGAGCCATTTGCCTCCAACCTGACGCTTGCCCCAGGCCCTGTACTGGCCTCTGGCCACCTTCTCCTCCTTCTCTCTTGGACCTGGTACCATCCTCATCCATGTCCTGGATCCTATCTCCTCCATTGGTTGAGTCCCCATCCGTCACTGCATGTTCCAGTCTGTTATTTTACGCACAAACCTGTTTATGTTTTTCTACTTAAAAACAACTTCCCCTACCATGAGGTCACTTGACCATGGCACTTCCCTCTTCACACATGGCTTACCTTCCCTTTCATGGTCAACTTTTGGAAGGAATAAACTAAGCATAGTGAACTCCAATCCTGGCTCTACTTGCAGTTGTATGCCTAGGCCAAGTTCCTGTATTTCTCCGTGCCTCAGTTTCCTCATCCGTAAAGTGGGGCTAAGAATATTTACCTTACAGGAATGTTAGGAGGGTCAAGTGAGATAATCTGCATTGAGTACCCAGCGCAGTCTGGTGCACAGTAAGAGCTAATTAAATAATTAGTGGCTATTTTTATGGTTGTTTTGATAGTCCCGTTTCCCACATTATCCATGTATCCAAGCTACAGCTTGACTCCTTCCCCTACCTGAACAAAACCCTCTCTGGGTTGAATCACCAGTGATTTTGCAATAGACATTCCCCACTTCCCATCCCAGGCAGCCTCCCAACTTCTCTGCAGTCTTTGGCACTGTGTGGGAATTATCAGGGCCAGGTGGAAGGCTCCAAAAGTCCTGCAGGGGAATGTCAACCTGCGGCCAGTGGGAAACTCATAGGGTAGCCCCACAATGAATGGAAGGGCTGATATAGGGCTTGCCATATCCTTGGTGTCAATGTTTGTTGAATGAATAGAGCCTCTCTCCCAGGAGGGGCTCTGAAAGTGTAAGGAACAAGATTTCATGAGCTCCAGAGTGTTTGGAAATTGTGCAGGGTGGAGGGTCAGTCATTTCAAAGGTGCTCTAAAAAATTTGGACTGGCAGCTCCTCAAGGGCAGGCATCATGTTTTAGGTGACAGAGCAGCGGAGAAGGCAATGGCACCCCACTCCAGTACTCTTGCCTGGAAAATCCCATGGACGGAGGAGCCTGGAAGGCTGCAGTCCATGCTGTCGCTAAGAGTTGGACATGACCGAGCGACTTCACTTTCACTTTTCACTTTCATGCATTGGAGAAGGAAATGGCAACCCACTCCAGTCTTCTGGCCTGGAGAATCCCAGGGATGGAGGAGCCTGGTGGGCTGCTGTCTATGGGGTCGCACAGAGTTGGACACGACTGAAGTGACTTAGCAGCAGCAGCAGCAGCACAGAGTAGTATCCACAAGTTTCTGTTAAATACACAGGAATGGGAGTGAATGGTTCCCATGGAACCTGCACACAGCCTAGTCTGTGCAGTTATGACGAGGAACAGTGGGTTAATGCTTCTGTGGGGTGAGCTCACAGCTCTGGCTCTGCAGTTCTGGGGAGGAATCTTCTTCCTTTTTAGCTCAGGCAGCCTGGCTCCCGCATTGCACAGAGGGCCTGGTTTGATCTCTTATTTATTATAGAGAATATTCTCTGTTACGGTGAGCACAGGGGATAGGGAATTTTAGGAGCTTGAGTTTTCACTGATTTTGCCAGCCTGTTGGGAACCCTGGCACCTCCATGGCCCCTCTGGTACTGCATTCATTCTCTCACTCATTCATTCTTTCCTTCCTCCAGTGGCCCATCATGGGCCAGGTCCTGAGCCAGGTGGAAGGGAGGCAAGAAGAAGAATCATGAGAACTGTCTATGGTAGGCTAAATATTAGCCCCCATCCATCTAGTTAAAGCTATGGTTTTTCCAGTAGTCATGTATGGATGTGAGAGCTGGACCATAAAGAAAGCTGAGCGCCAAAGAATTTATGCTTTTGAATTGCGGTGCTGGGGAAGACTCTTGAGAGTCCCTTGGTCAGCAAGGAGATCAAACCAGTCAATTTTGAAGGAAATCAACTGTGAATATTCACTGGAAGGACTGATGCTAAAGCTGAAGCTCCACTACTTCGGCCACCTGATGAGAAGAGCTGATTCATTGGAATAGATCCTGATGCTGGGAAAGATTGAGGGCAGGAGGAGAAGGGGATGACAGAGGATGAAATGATTGGATGAATTACTGACTCAGTGGACATAAATTTGAGCAAACTCTGGGAGATAGTGAAGGACAGGGAAGCCTGGCATTCTGCAGTCCATGAAGTAGCAAAGAGTCAGACATGAATTAGCAACTGAACAACAGTCCTCAGAACTTGTGAGTGTCATCTTATATGGCAAAATGAACTTTGCAGATGTGATTAAGTTAAGGATCTTAAGCTGGGAGTTTATCCTGGATTATCCAGGTGAACCCTAAGTGTAATCACAAGTGTCCTAATAGATAGAGGCAGACAGAAATTTGGCAAGAAGAGAAGATGATGTGAGCAGAGATTGAAGTGATGCTCTCGCTCTTTGAAGACAGAGGAGGGGGCCATAAGCCAAGGAATCCAGTTGGCCAATAGAGGCTGAATAAGGTGAGGAAATAGATTCTCCCCTCAGAGGCTCCAGAAAAAACCAGATTTGGCTCAGTGAAACTGATTTTGGACGTCTGACCTCCAGCACAGTAAGAGAATAAATTTATGTTGTTTAAACCACTCAGTTTGTGGCAACTTGTTACAGGGGTGATGCACGGCCTGGCGTGCTCAGTCGTGTCCAACTCTGTGCGACTCCATGGACTGTAGCCTGCCAGGATCCTCTGTCCATGGGATTCTCCAGGCAAGAATACTGGAGTAGGGGTCCATTTCCTACTCCAGGGGATCTTCCTGACCCAGGGTTCGAACCTGAGTCTCTTGCTTCTCCTGCATTGGTAGGTAGATTCTTTACCGCTGCACCACCTGGGAATCCCACAGTGGTAATAGCAAAGTAATATACTACCCTAATGCATTCAATATCTAGGGGTGGAAATGGACACCTTTGCACAGGGATAAGTGCAATCAAGGGATAGAATAGAAGGGGGAGGGGTGTAACAGAGGCCGTGACCCAGCCTTGGGATGGGAAGGTAAGCCTAGGAGGAACTGCTTTCTGAGCTAGATCCTGATCTTGAAGAATGGGTAGGGATTCAAAGAATCAGCATGAAGAAGAGCACATGCACAGACAAATCTGGAGTGTGAAGTGACTCATTTGCAGAGCTGTGGAAGGTGGGAAGTGGTTAGAAGTTCAGGGCAATAGGAGATGTGGCTGGTGAGGTAGCTGGGTCAGCTCTTGGAGGGTCTGCATGTCAGGGAGTGGGAATGTGACCCTGAGGGCAATGGGAAGCTCTTTGATGAGTTGCATATTAATGCAACCAGTTCCTCACCCCTCCCTGTACCTATGCCCCTTGCTGGGTGACTTTGTGTATTCATTCACCAAGCACAGAGTTTGTTTTCCCACCTCTTGACATAAGTTCAGCCATGTATCTTGTTTTGGACAGTAGAATTAAAATAAATTGACCATGTGTCAATTATGAACCTTGCACATTTCTGCTGGCCCCAGGAGGGTATGTGCCCCAGAGAAGCAAGACTGAGTGAGCACCTAGCTTACTCATAGACCACGAGTGGCTCCAGTCAAGGTCGAGTGACCCCAGCCAGCCCACAGATGCATGAGTTATAACAAATGACAGTTATTTTAAGCCACCAGATTTTGGGGTGATTTGTTATGCAGCATTAGCTAGTTGATATGCCAGTGAAGCGTTCAAAGGAAAAGCGAGACCGGGCCAGATTAGAAAAACCTCTTGCATTTTAGAAAAACCTCTTCAGCATTGGGACTGAGAAGGATGTAGTGGAGGAGGTAAGACTGAAAGTGATGAGGGCCTTCCGCAAGGCAGGAGCAGTAGGAGGAAGAGACAGATCCAAGCGCTATGAAGAGGCAGATTGGACCACAAAACTAAGTTATAAATTAGACACGAGGTCGAGAGAGAGAGGAGGTTTGGATGATGCCAAAATTTCTGACTTGAGAAATTGGATTGGACTAAGGTCTGCGTATGGATAAAGAGATAAGTAGTGACTAGCTTTGATGTGTTGGTTTGCAGGGCTATGGCCAGGACAAAGCTTGATTACAAGTCTGGGGCTGGAGTCTGGGCTACACTTGGAAGCCTGGGAGAATTAGTGATAGTGAATTAGCGATGAGTTAGTGAAAGCGGATGAGGCTGTTTACAACAAATATAAAGGAGTGTCAAGTTTTGAACTCTGGGCACCCCACCAGCTGGAGGAAGAGTCCCAGAGACAATGAAAGAGAAGTCAGAGCAGAAAGAGGAGAACCAGAGCATTGCCGGTGTCCAGAACCCCGGGGGAGGAGGGCATCGCTTGGGGGAGGAGGAAATGTACTGGCAGCAGGGTCAGGGCCAGAATGCCAAGGATGACGAGGACCAAGAAGACTATAGTGTGAGCCTAGGGTGGGTATTGAGTCTCCTTGGTGAGAGTAGTTTCACAGGCAGATGAAAATGGCTTGAGGTGAGATGAGGGGCGAGGCAGTGGATAGATGAATTAAGGGACATCTTTTCAAGATGCCTGATGTAGAAGGGAGCAGAGAGGGGCCATGGGACTGGGACATTGCTTTTTCTTAAGACAAACCGGAGCATGATTTGTTGTTCAGGGTTCTGAGCTGGGGAGAGAAAGGGTCTGATTTATCTTTTAAAAATGTTCCCCTGGGCAAGAGTAGATTGTAGGGTGGTGAGGAGTGGGAAGTGGGAGACTAGTGAGGCTTAGTTTAATGGTTCAGGAGAGAGACAATGACAGGGAGCAGGGTGGTAGCTGTGTATGTAGGGGGAAGTCATCACACTCAGGAATTTTCTTTTAGTGACATTAGGACCAGAAGGACTTGGCTATGGATTGGATTATGTGTGTCTGTGTGTGTGTGCACGCGTGTGTGCACACACACACACCATGATGGGGATGCAGCATGATTTCCAGATTTTTGCCTGAGTAAGTGGGAAGACTGGAGAAGCAAGAACAGGTTTTGTGGAGGGGAAGGTGTGGAATGATTTTGTCTTAGAGACGTTGAGTTTAAATACTTGGTAGAAATGCAAATGTCGCTATCAAGGAAACAGTGGAAACCATGCATCTGGTGTTCAGGGGGAGAGGTTTGGGCTGGAGATATTCACTCACGAGTCACTCGTGAACTCGGAGCATCTACATCCCGGTGTCTGGGTGAGCATTCCCTGGAGGAGGATGGAGCTGGAGATGCTTGCCCAGCGTGGTCCTCTCTGTTGGGCTCAAGATGTCATGATTGTGGGGACCCTTGTCTGCCTCATGCATGGCTGGGAACCAGCACCTAGGACAGTGCCTGGGATACAGTAGGTGCTCCATAAATGCTCATTTGAGGAATGAGATAAACAAGTGTTGTAGGGGTTGCTTAGGTCAAGAGAGGCAGAGCTGAGAGTGTGGTGAGGAAGTTACCTGGTTACTGTCCAGGTAGGAATGCTCTCTGGCCCTTTCTGGGTTTCCCACCACAGTGCCTTTGTACTGCCATTTCCTTTGCTTGGAATTCCCTGCTGCACCCCCAAACCCCAGACCCAAATGGGCAGTCCTGCTCCTCCTTCCCTCTGAGCTGGTCCGAACCTCCTGAGCAGCTCTGCCAGCCAGCTCCTTTTAACATTCTTGTCCACAGGGAGGCTGACAGCCTTCTTCAAGCCCCTGGAGTTTGACTAGGTTGGCAGGTCACTGGCAGGGTGGGAAGCGAGGCGAGTCTGGCACGTGTCATTGTGGGGAAACCTGTGCTGGGCACCTGACTTGCCTTCCAAGTGCACACAAGCCTAGATCCTGGCTGAGAGGGAGGTCAAATTGGAAAAGCATACCTGCTTATCATTTGGCAAAAGCAAAGACATTTTGCTCGTTTGGAGCAAACATTTTCTCATCTCTCTTCTTTAAAAAAAATTGTTTTTGGCCATGCCACGTGCAGCATGGAGTTTTCTCACCTCTCTTCTTTTTTAGAATTTTTTTGGCTGTGCTGTGTGTGGCACGTGGGATCTTAGTCCCCAGACTAGGAATTCAAACCTGTGCCCCCTGCAATGGAAGTGCAGAGTCTTAACTGCTGGACGACCAGGGAAGTCCTTTTCCACCCTTCTGCTCTCCAGGATTTCTTTGGCTTTCTCATCCTCTTGGATTGGAATTTTTCTGGGGTTTGAAAATGCATCTTAAGCTCTTTCCTGGTCTGTGTCAGCCCCCTTAGCATTTGGCGGCCATGGCGATTCAGTGCTTTGGCAGTTGCTGTGGGTCTGTGGGGTTTTCAGCCCTGCTCCCCTCCCTTCTGCAAAAATCTCCTTTAAACCAAGGCTTGCCCGGAGGCTGTCTCCCTAGACACCTTCGGACCTCCTCGCCCTTCTTTACCAGGGTCACTCCAGGTCCTGTTTCACCCTTACAGTCCCACCTGCCCCTCCTGGAACCATCTTCTCCTTTGAAGACTCAGAAGTGAGCTTGCATCTCTCTACAAGGAAGATGCTTTAAAACCCGCCTCTTTTCCTAGAGGAGGGGCGTTTTTCAGACTGAATTCTGCTTTCTCCCTTGTGGACCCACAGGGCCTGGGAAAGCCGAGCCCTTTGTGTCTCTCACTCTCCCGGCAATGATTTATCGGTTATATTCTGTCCAGAGAAATAGTTCCTTCTTAAAAAATATTGAAATAGATTTGACATATAACACCTGGTAAGTTTAAGGTGTACAACATGTTGATTTATATTTATATATTTTGTCAGGTCTTTGATCTGAGCTTCTTCGTTTATACAGTGGGAATAATAACACTTACCTGCTAGGGTTATTTCGAGGATTAAATGGGCCCGAAGAGGTGGATGCTCAGAGCACAGTTCCCGATACTTGCAGACGTTGAGTAGGGTTCATCGGGTCCTCCCTTCTGCTCTTCTTATTCCCTTGCTCCTCTTCCTTGGCCTTCAGGTTCTGACACTGTCAGCAATCACTTAAACCACCCCAGATTCTGCTGGGTGGTGGGTGGGGAGATGGGTGATCCTCCCTCCCCGCAGACAGCCAGGGAGAGAAGCTGGCTCATCTACAGCAGGACGAATCATCCAGGTTTGCTCAGAACCAAGGGGTTTCTGAGACATGGGACTTCAGTGCCAACCCCAGAAACAGGCACTGTCTATTCCAACCCCGTCTTGGATGAGGAGTGCAGGGCTGGCCCCTTTCTAAACCTCATGGTTCCAGCCTTGGCCAGAGGCCCCAGTTCTTGGCTCTGCCAGCTGGGCTCCTGTGTTCTCCTCTCTCCCCCTACTCAGTCAGGGGCCTCCATCTCCATCCCCTTGGGAATGGCTCCGAGCTCTGGGTACTGGCCCTGGAAGTATCGGAGGCACCAGCGTTGGTTCCTTCATACCAGTGGTCACTGACATTTCCAATCACTTTTGGGGTCGCTGCCCGACTCCACTGTGCCATATGCGAGTCAATTACCAAGCATCTCCCCAGGAACGCATCTTCAATCTGGCTCTGCTGTGGGGTTATCAAAACTCTTCCAGAGCTTACCTGCCAGTTCTTGGCTGACCCTGAGAAGCAGGTTTCTGAGAAGCAGCTGTCATTTCTGCTGCACCAGCTGGAGGTGGGCTTCCCGGGCCAGGGGTAGGGGTTCCTACTGCTTCTCTGAACCCTTCATATCAGCAACATAAAGCCAGGCCTATAGCCTAGCAATCTGGACTATGCCAGCCGATGTGTGATACATCCCCCTGGGAAAGGGCCCATGTGAACAGGCCCCCAGGCTCCCCTGGGCGTGGATGACCCGTGGACTCTGCCTGTGACTCAGAAAGTCCTGGTTTTCATTCCCAAGTCCACCATTTATTCACTGTGCAACCTCAGAACCATGAACCACCCTCTCTGATCTTTCTCCCTTCTTTATCTCTAGAGGGAATGAGGCAATACCTTGCACACAAAACCGATGAAGGAAGATCAGTCAGCACAGGACATGTGCAATACCCAGTGAGAATCCA
The DNA here is from genome assembly GCF_055505025.1 of Bos grunniens. NCBI lineage: Eukaryota > Metazoa > Chordata > Mammalia > Artiodactyla > Bovidae > Bos > Bos grunniens. The sequence goes on from NC_141167.1 coordinate 12,159,834, forward strand.
GTGAGAACTGGTCCTTTCTTCCTTCTTTCCCTTGGGAACATGGTCTGTCTGTCTGTGTTCACTAGTGTTACCGGCCTTGCCAGTGTCAGTGGCCGATGGGATGATAATAAGCAAAGACAGTCATGATTTGACTTTCTTTTTCACAGGCCTGGGACAAGTTAGCCAAATTTGACACAGTCTCTTATTTTCAATACAAATTATTTTTAGTTTTATTTATTTTTTTGTTGGAGGATAATTGCCTTACAGTGTTGTGTTAGTTTCTGCTGTACAACAATGTGAATCAGCCACATACATATATCCCTTCGCTCTTGAGCCTCTCTCCTACCCTCCCCATCCCATCCTGCTGGGTCATCACAGAGCACTGAGCTGAGCTCCCTGTTATATATCAGCCTCCCACTAACTGTCTGTTTTACACATAGCAGTGTATATATGTCAATGTCACTCTCTTAATTCATTCTCCCCTCCCCACCCCCATGACACGGCCTTTTAAATGGGAATCACTCACACCACATTCACTAGGGTGATGGTGGTGGGGCATGAAGACTGCTGAGAGTCCTGGGAGGGAGAGAGACCTGTTTCACACCCCCTTCCCCTTCTCCCTTCTTTGCCTGATTCTTGGGGTGGCTCACCAACCTAGGGGCTAGGCTTGGCCTCGGGATGCTGTCAAGAGTCTCCCTTTTCTATTGGTGGGCTAGTGTCTTGGGAGAAGCCCCTAGTTTTTTTCGGAGCTTCCGTTTGGTCATTGGTAAGTGGGGACATTAATGTCTACCCCATCAGGGTTTTGGGGGCTCCAAGCTCCAACAAGATGATGGGCACAGATATTCCCTGCAAAGAACAAAGTGCTGAGTGCATGGAGATGTGAATGCGGTTGTCCTGTGACTCTTAGGGGAGAGCCAGTTCAACATCTTTCCTTTCCTTTGCTTACAGCTGTTTTGGGGGCCTGGGATGGGACCCAGGAGGGGTAAGCTGTGATGGTCAACGGTGATAAGGGCAGGGTGGACAGCAAGGGCCCTGGGAGTCGGGGCAGAGGTGCTGCTGTAGACAAAAGGCCCCTGTCCAGTCGTCTTGGGACCAGCGTGTCTCTTCCTGCCTTGCCCGCCTTGCCTGGCTGCATTGATTTACTTGAAAGTTTTTAATGGGCTATAATTGGAAAAGGCCTGGGTGAGATTTGCATATTGATTTGACATTTAAGTATATGATTAAATAAAAGCTGACTGAGGTCATCACTTGACTAAATTGGCTTAATGAGTGTTGATTACCCTGTGCATGTTAATTTCATTTACCCTGATTACTCCATCTATCTTTCTCAGGGATCTATTAGCACCTTTGACTCAATTGTACTTCATAGGACAAGAAGCAGGACAAAGATCAATCGGGGTGGGGGAGTGGTCCCTGATATGTCTGCCTGTCCATCTGGATGTATGCTGAGTCCAGAGGTTCCAAGCCCCTGTAGAATTCTCTCTCCCTCTATTTCTTTTCCCACCACTTCTCTCCCACTCTCTTTCTCCTAATCACAGAATCTGATCACTAACTCATTCTAAACAGGAGTGTCACCCAGAGAAATCAGGGGCTGCAGGAGGAAGAGGCACAGGGACAGGCTGCAAACCTGATGAGAAGTGTCTCCTCTCCCCCCCCACTCTCCCCTCCTGACATGTAGAAAAACACACCTTCATGGCCTTTTTCTCTTTTTGGCCTTGGTCATGCCACACGCAGGATCCTGGTTCTCTGACCAGTGATCGAACCATTCCCTCTGCGTTCTGAGCGAGGAATCTTAGCCACGCTTAAGGGAAGTCCTTATACCTTCATTATCTGAGTCCCTTGAGAGTCTGCTTCTATTTCATAGGTAGCCCAGCATTTCTAAAGATGGGGATCCCTATAGCTAGGTTCTTTGTCTTCCATTTGCCCCTCCAGACCCACTCTCTGCCCTTCACCACTCTGCTGATCTGGGCATGTTGCTAAGTTGCTTCAGTCGTGTCTGATTCTTTTTGACCCCATAGATTGTAGCCTGCCAGGCTCCTCTGTCCAGGGGATACTCCAGGCAGGAATACTGGAGTGGGCTGCCGTGCCCTCCTCCAGGGGATTGTCAGGACCCAGGGATCGAGTTGGTGCCCTTATGTCTCCTGCACTGGCAGGTGGGTTCTTTACCACTAGCCTTCTGCTGACCTCTGTGGACCCATAAGTGGGCTCCTTCACTCTCCGGGTTCCTGTTGGATTCAGCCAGTGGGGACCCTCAGCAGGAGATTGGATGCGGGGAGGACAGTGAGGTTGGCGCATGTCTTTGCCTGACTCCTCCCTGATCTCGGCCTCTGCCAGCCAGCCCGCCTCAAGGCTCTCTCTCTGTCATCTCTCCCCTTGCCCATGTGGCCTTACAGTGGAAACAGTACCACTGTCCCCCAGACAAGCCTGAAGGAACTGTCTTACTCCTGTGGTACCCTTACGTTCTGCCCACACCTGTGTAAATAGACCCTTCCTTCATAAACTCTTTAAATTACCCAATTTGAGCGTGCCATCTGTTTCCTGCTGAGACCCTAACTGATACAGCAGGCAACATATTTTCCCACTCGAAAATTAGGACACACGGGCTGACAAGTCCAAGTGCGAGTGTAGGAGGCAGGACCCAGCGCCCATCAAGCCAGCATCGCTGCTCTGTCCCGCATCCCGCGTGCCAACACTGGTGGAGGGTTCGCCCACTCAGGACCTCCGCAGTCACAGTCCTTCTGCCTCCTCCTCTCCAGCAGCCCCTTCTCCTCACTGGCTATATTAACCACTTTGACCTTCCTGGAGCTCCTAGTCCTCACTTGCCCCCTCACTCTCCACAGTAACACTCAGCTGCAGCTTCATTAGAAAAAAGAGCCCATCGTTTTGGGAATGCTCTTCATTACCATGCCCTTTCTCACGGCTCATTTTGGTGGCGGGAGAACCATAATTTCTGAATCCTTCTGTCCCAGGCCACCATCCTCATCTTCGCCCAGTATCCTTTCCCATCCACTTTCTCCAGGGACTCCACTGTGGTAACCTCCCTTCTATCGTCTCCCTTCAGCCTAAAGACATGTACTTACTTCTCCCTCCTCCCCTCCATCCTCTTCTCCTTTGTAAGCAAACTTCTTGATCAGCCTTCTGTACTCACTTTCTCTGATTCTTCAGTTTTTCTGTCCCCACCCCTGAACAGGAGACTTCTCTTGGTAGCTCACCAATGATTTCCATGATGACAGCCCCAAAGGATCCATTTCAGATGGGTTCCCAGTTGAAGGATCACCCAAAGCAAACCACCTTTCTCTTTTACTGGGCCAGTGTAGAGATTGTCTCCCAGCATAAGGCGCCCAGCATAAGGGGCTTTGGACCTTGGACGCTGGAAAGGTGAGCTGAGATGTGATGTCGCCTTGACGTGCCTGTGTGGATCAGTCAGAACCACTGGGCCCATCAGCAGGCATCTCTACCCGAAGCCCACCTTCATCCCACCAGGCTTCTGGACATGATGTCACTAGCTATTTTCTGTTGTATAGACTTCTGTTCCTGCCCACTTGAGCATGTGTCTCTCCAAAGTCTAACAGGCCATACTGTGATTGGATCAGTTCCTGTCCATCCTACACACACATCTCAACACAGCCTGGTTCTGGTTTCTACCTGGCCTGTTACTAGAGACTCGATACAACTCCTCTTGCTTTCCGACATTCCCTTCAATCTATCCTCTGCTTGCAGCAGCCAGAGAGATTGTTCTGAATCTAATTCTGATTCTTATTACCCCTCTGTTTGAAAGCCTTGGTGAGTCCCTACCATCTACCAGTGCAAGGCCACACATTTAGTATGGCAGAATGTGGTCCCAGGGAGCTCCTATTTATACCTCAAGGCCCATTCACTGGTCTCAGTGGTGCTGTCTTGACTCCCATTCCCAGTAATTCCCACTCCTTCCTCCGAGCCCCAACGTCACCTTGCTCTTTTCTCTGCCAGAGCACACATGACAAGGTACCACAGTGATCTTTCTACATCAGCTTCTCCCACTGTTCGGGAGCCTGCGATCATGTCTAATGTTCTTTGTAGTCCAAGGGCTCAGGACTAGCCCTGGCAGAGACAGTCATTCATTCATTAAAAAAAAATTTACTGGGGCTCCCTATAAGCAAACCGTTGTTCAGGGATGAGGCACTAGGGTACGGTGGTGAACAGAAGCAGATAAAAGTCTCTGCCCTCCTAACTTACATCCTAGCATGGGATGAAGGGGAGAGTAAATAAGCAAAAAGACGACATTAAAGAGAGGCAAGTGTTACGCGACTTTTCCTAGGTCACAGCAAACCAACAGAAAACAATGGAACTTGAACTCAGTTCTTTGATTCAAGTCTATTGCTCGTTTTCCCTCCCCCGTAGGTGGTTAGTAGATCCTGATTGTCCGCTCCTCTGGAGTATGTGACCTGGGCACCTCTCTAGCCTCTGATTGCCCATCAGTGAAGGAGGGCAGTCACACTGGCCTGCCGCCCTTGGGGTTAGAGTTGGTGGCTGTATTACTGTTCTAGGGCTGCCATAACGAATGACCACACCCTGGGTGGCTTAACGAAACAGATATTTATTCTCTCATAGTTCCGGAGGCTGGAAGTCCAAAATCAAAGGGTCAGCCAGGCCTTGCTCTCTCTGAAGATTCTGGAATATTCCATCGCCTCTCCCCTAGGCTCTGGTCACCCTCGGCAATCCCTGACATCCTTGGCTTGTGGCTGCTTCACCCAGTCTCTGCCGGTGTCGTCACATGGCCTTCTCCTCATGTCTCTTCTCCTCTTATAAGGACACCAGTCCTCTTGGGTTAAGGACCCACCATCCACCCCTTCTTATCTTACATCTGCAAGCTTATTGTAGCCAAATAAGGTCGCGTTCACAGGTTCAGTGGTGGGGGGAGTAGGGGGAGGACTTCAAAATGTCTTTTGAGGGGATACAGTTCAACCTACTATACAGCTGGTGGAGGAGAAGGGAGAACAGACAGGAAAATGCTTGGAGCTGAAAACGGGGAGGAAACACTAGATTCGTCTGGGACTGGGGCCAGATGAGATCTGGCGTCTTGTTTTGAGGGCTTGAACCTGGGGAAAGGACTGAAGCTTCTGGCTCAGAGCCTGGGGAGGGGAGTGTGATAGGGCTTCCGACTCAATCCTACCTAGCTGGGCTGTAGGTGGAGTGACTCAGAGATGGGGCTGTCAAGCTTGAGAGTGTCCTAGAAATGCAGAGCTGTGCTTCTGGCATGTTTCCCTCACCTTATGGGGCTGAGATATAACATTTTTGGAAACTTGGAAAGCTTAGGTTAAAAAAAATTAACCAAAACCTTTAATTTTTCTGTATGGGGAAAAATAGGAATTTCGGGAAAATTCGAAACATATGCAATTCTTATTTTTGTAGCACCCTTTTCATATCTAAAGTCACTCTCTTAATTTAGGAGTGCAAATGCAACCTTATGTAATTTGGCTTGCTCAATAAAATTATCATGTTTGATAAATTCAATCAAAGGCTATAGCTTGCTCAGACAATAATGACAAATTTGTTGAGTCAAGTTTTCAGTGTTTTAGACTTTGTGACAAATGGAACTCTGTGCAGCTGAGCTTCAAGCATGAGTTGTTCTGAGGTGACCAAAAAAAAGAAAAAAAAATCTGTGTGATTGGAAGAAGGACAACACAACACATATATACACATGCAATATATAATATGGTATCAATACTATTAAACTCAACTCAGTAGTTTGTAATAACCTAAATGGGAAAAGAATTTAAAAAAGAATGGATAAATGTATAGGTACAACTGAGTCCCTTTGCTGTACGCCTGAAACTAACATTGTAAATCAGCTTTACAATGCTGCAAATCAGCTATACGCCAATAAATTTTTTAAAATGAAGAAAAATAAAATAAAATAGATAACTAAATAAAGACTTACTGTATAGCACAGGGAAACCTACTCAATATTCTATAATAACACTTATGGGAAAAGAAACTGAAAAAGAATGGATACATGTATATATGTAACTGATTCACTTCATTGTACACCTGAAACTCACATAACACTGTAAATCAACTGTACTCCAAAAAAAAAAAAAAGAATAAAAAACAACAGTAATAACAACAACAACTATGACTTCCTAAGGGTAAACTATATGCTCTCATTTCACTTGATCCAATGAGCCAGGCCTCTCCCCATTTTAGAGATGAGGAAACTGAGGTTCAGAGAGGCTAAGCCACTTGCACAAGGTTCTGCAACCCATAATTCGTTGTTATGGTTTCAGATGCATCAGGAGTGGAGCCTCACTCAGTTCAATTATCAGTAAAGACTTTCTCTGTTGACACCATAAAGTCATCTGCCCTGGCCAGGCCACAGAAGTTTCTATTTCTTGGATCAGTGTGTCTAGTGTGTGAGTCAGATATGGATGGCTTCTGCATTAGGAAGTAACTTGAGAACATGAGGGCATCTTGGGACCCCCCTCCCCCGTCCTCGCCCCCAGGAGCTAGTGCAGGGATAAGGCAAGGATCTTGAGCATTGTGGGCCAGTTTGAGGATGAAAGACAAGAGAAGCTAGGTTCAGGTGATGAGGGTGCTAAGGGCAGGTACCCACCACGAAGGTAGCTGGAAGGGAGTGACCCAGGAGATGCTGGCGTCCCTGGCCCAGGGTCTCTTTGTGTTGGTCTATACAAAGCTAAAGATGATGCTGGAACGTGTACCAGAGGTGAGCTGGACAGGAGTTCCTCCTGAAAGTCCACTCCAAGCTTAGGAGATGCCCAGTCTGTCACTAGGGAGAAAGCCAGGCAGAGGAGAAGGCAGAGAGTAGGGACTCCCAAGGAAGTCAGACACAAAAGTTGGCCAAGAAACTGAGGCAAAGCACACCCAAGTCCTGAGCACACCTTGGTCCCCAGACACATTGTCTAAACCAGTCTCATTTCTGATCCATCACCGTCCACAGTTTCTGCTTCTGTACCTTTGTTATGTATTTCGTAGCATCTCCAGTGGCTTCTGAGGAGGGTGGGTCCCCAGGACCCTGCCTCCTCTTCCTCTAGGTTTCTTACCCTCTCACCTGGTGTGACTGGCACAGCCAACTTTCTTCTGGGCTGTCTGCACCTGCCCCAGCCCCATGACTCCCCTCCTGTGTCCCCTCCACCCTGCCCGCCCTGTTTCTGGGCCCTGGGCAGCTCCTCCTCTAGGAGGAGGGAGCTGGTTTCCTGGGCGACGACTGATGGGAGTTGGGGAGGAGGGAGACTGGTGCTCCTACTGGTGAGGGCTTAGAGGAAACATATGCCATCCCGGCTGCCCTGTGAATTATTCAGCGGCTGTGACAACTGACTCACCCCCCTACTCTGCCTTCTTCTGAAGCCTTCCAGTTTTCTCTTCTTCTTTCAGCCCACCTCTGCCTCCGACTTGGGGGCTTAAACCCCTGTCTTAGCTTCTATCCTCAGGAGGCTTGTCTCTGGATATCTTTGAATGTCTCCCTCCTGATTTCCTACTATTTACTCCTTCTCTTTCTCCTCTATACCAACTACTGAGCTAAGTACACAGATGTGCAAACTGATACTCAGGCAGGTGAAATAATGCAGTTATGAAGTGGCAGAGACAGAATTTAAACTTGGATTGGCCCCAGAGCCTTGTTCTTGAAGTGGCTTGGATCTTGAAATGGCTCTTGGAGCCTTGGAGAGGATTCCCTTCAGAGTCTGCCCTGAGGCTGTCTTGGGAGCTGGTGAGAGGGTATTGGATGGAGGGGAGGCCCTGCAGAGGTGGTTCATATTGGCTGTGGACTCTCCTGCTTGAACTCAGGGCGGCCCACACTCTACCCAGGGACCTGGGCCCAGGATTCCCAGAGCTGTCTGCAGATCTGGCCAGAGCAGAGGTTCTTAGAGGGCTTCTGCTATGGTCACCTCATCTTTCACAGGAGCAGATGGGCCTACATGTGTCACTGGGAGCCCGCAGGCCTATCTCCCTTGCCCCCTGGCAGTTCTAAGTGGGGGTCCTGGTACTAGGGTAAAGGCTGCTCAAGAAGAGTACAGAGGGGCTTAGTGGGACCCCAGGGGAGACCTGGAAAGGGTCAAAGGAGTTGTGACCTGAGATGGCGGCAGCTGTGGAGTCCCAGTGGTGGGCTTAAGGTGGTCCTGGGAGGAGGCAGCGGTGCTTCAGCAACCCAAGTGTGACCCTGAGGTTCCCGGGTTCCTGTGAGGGGTCTAACGGCTGTGGTCCCTCAGAGACTGGGCTCTATGGTCCAGGCTGACATGTCATGCTCGGAGGCCAAGAAGGGGCTGTTCTTTCCCTGGCACGTTCAGTTTAACCCAAACACATGGAAATTTTCCATCTAGTTGGTAGGGTTTCCTGTAACCAGAGACCTCTCTATGAGCTTATGTGCTAGAATTTTTGGTGGGACCACACTCTGGGGTTTATTATCCTTGCCCTGCTCCAAGTTCCTTATATTGTTGGTACTTTGATCAAGGCTTGCCCAAGACCTGAAGGATTGAACTTTCAGGATCTCAAGAACCAACTCCAACATATGTCCGTAGCCTCAATCGAGCTAGCTGTGGATTTTCTAAGCAATAAGGGACACATCTATTCCACCGTGGATGATGATCATTTTAAATCCACAGACGCAGAATAACTGGATCTAACTGGGTACCCAAGATATTTTCCAGTTGGACTTTTTTTGCAGCCTCTTGTTTCCAGCTGTGCATATAATTGGTGAGTTGACTTCTAGGAAGTAGATTTCATCTATAAAAGATCTCAATTGACATCCTTTTGAAACTTGCTACTACTCTTCTGTGTTTTTGATGGGCTTCCCTGGTAGCTCAGACGGTAAAGCGTCTACCTACGATGCGGGCGACCTGGGTTCGATCCCTGGGTCAGGAAGATGCCCTGGAGAAGGAAACGGCAACCCACTCCAGTAGTCATGCCTGGAAAATCCCATGGACCGAGGAGCCTGGTGGGCTACACTCCATGGGGTCGCAAAGAGTCGGACACGACCGAGCGACTTTTGTGTGTGTGTGTGTGTGTGTGTGTGTGTTTAATCTCGCATTAAGCTCCCATGCTGCATCCCAGGTTGCCAATGGTGATTTTTTTCTGCTTTGGACCCAGTTCAGGAGTCAAGTCAAGAGATGATATCTTCATTGAAATTAAAAAAGAAAAAGAAAAAGAGCCACCAAGTGAGGATAGGCTTGGGCCGGTTAGTGACATCCACCCAGGAAGGCCTTTCCAGGTACCCCTGAAATGTTGCTCTTTGCCAGGGTTCGCCTGCTGGATGAGGTGAGATGCAGGAGGCTGCATGCTCTGAGCAGAAGCCGAGGTTACTCAGCTGTGTTATTTGCTCTCTTCTGATGGCTGTGGGGTCTCCCCATTCACCTGTGTGGTGAGCTGGAGCACATGGTTTGAGTGATTGAGGTCAGAGGAAGTTGGTTCCCTCCACCATCCACTTCCTCCTGACCTTGCTCAGACCCTGTTTCTGCCCCTCTTGTATCTCTCCTCATGCCCTGAGCTCCTCAGCAGTCCTCTTGGACATAAAATTCCCTTGCTCTGGGTCTGGGCTCTAATGGCTGCCCACTTCCTTCCTTTGCCTGGGTTTCTGGGTCACTTCTTGGCCTCTGATCTCTTCCTGTCCCTGGGACCTCCCTGGCCTCCACAACCCCTTTCTCCACTCCCAAAGCAGTTATCCCTTGGGCCCTGGTGACAGTCTTATGTCCCCACCCATGGCCCCACCTCACCCCATAGCACTTATTGCCTGCTGCTGCTGCTGCTAAGTCGCTTCAGTTGTGTCCCACTCTGTGCGACCCCTACATGGCAGCCCACCAGGCTCCCCCATCCCTGGGATTCTCCAGGCAAGAACACTGGAGTGGGTTGCCATTTCCTTCTCCAATGCATGAAAGTGAAAAGTGAAAGTGAAGTCGCTCAGTCGTGTCCGACTCTTAGCGACCCCATGGACTATACAGCCCACCAGGCTCCTCTGTCCATGGGATTTTCCAGGCAGGAGTACTGGAGTGGAGTGCCATTGCCTTATCGCCTGCCTTCCCCCTTTTCCGATTGCTAAGTGCACTCGCCCCATCTAACGTTTTTCAGGCATTTAGGACAGTGTGCTGCAATTCGGATAGCTACCACTAGGTGGGCTGTGGAGTCGGGGCAAGAGTCACCTTGAATAGAAAGCCTCTCTGGGGTTGTGAATCACTGTGGCCATTTAATGCTTTCCCAAACCTACCCGTTGTAGTAACAAAGCAAAAAAAAAAAAAAAAAAGCCGGAACTGTGTACGTGCAGTCGAATTTATTAAATAACACAGCATAACAACTAACTAATCTCTAATGATCGCATACGAAAAGTGATAGCTAGTTTAGAACAAGATGTAGAAATAGCCATTTAGGTGAATCAGGGATCCTCATTAGCCCTTAATTGCTAATAAATAAGCTTAATTTTACTTTGATTTTTAACTTCTCTCATGCTCAGGGCAATTTAGTTTTGGCCTCTATGAAGTTTGTCTGAGCCCCTGAGGCCTCAGGTCAGCCAGACAAGACGTTAAACCCCCACGCCTCCCACGCCTTGCTTTCTGTGGCTTTAACTGCCCTGGTGAAAGAGCCTTATCTGTGATTGCTTTCTGCAAATCCCTGGAAAGGCCTTGGTCTCCTTTGTCTGGGCTCACAGCCCCTCCTCATCTCCCTTTCACAGAGGGAAAGAGAGAGAAGGGGATCACACTACACATGTGCTGCACTTTTCCTGGCTGTCTTTTTTCCAATTAAGAAAAGCATTTCCTCATCCTGATCCCTTCCCCTGGTCAAACTTCTCAACCTTTGGTGATGCCTCTTGTATCCAATTCCAGCCTGCTTCTAATTCTTGAGGTCAACCATTAACCTCGTGTCTTTGAAGTGCTTTGGCGCATATAACCTCTTCTTTGTAGAATGCTGCTCTCTGTTACCATGGCTTAGAGTTAGGGCAATTCCAAATTATTTCAGACTTAGCTTTTTGGAAACATGATGAAAACTGTGTAATGACATTTATAAATGAAAACGCGTGGTTTTCTCATAGCTGTGACCATAGGGAATCTCTGATCTGAGAGAGGGCGTGCTGTAGACGAGGGGATCTTAGGAGGGCTGAGGATGGGGGCCATAGACCCCACTTTTTTCTGCCCCAGGGAAAACCCACATGCACTGCCCTTGTTGCTTCTGGGCCTCTGGCAACATTCACACCCCAGGTCAGGAGGGAAGAAGGGATGGAGCTGGGAGCAAGAGAGGAGAGAAGGAGGGACAGAGGCCCCAAAGCTCAGTTCAATTCAATTTAGTTCAAAGCACCTACTAAGTGCCAGTCTTAGTGCAAAGTGCTAGAAATGCAGAGTGCGATCAGCCACATAATTGCAGGGTGCAGTGCAAAATGAAAGTGCGGAATTCTTTGTTTAAAAATTATTCAACATTTCAAAATGGTGACAATGGAGCAGCCAACTGAATGTGGGTCAAAGAGGGGCTAGGCGCATCCTGAGGTACCTTGAGGTCTCGAGGAACACAGCCTGAAAAACACTGAAAGTGAAGCCTGAGGTGAGGACCTGGGTGCAAGGGGTTTATTCAGGGGACAGTCCCAGGAAGCAGGAGTGAGAGAGCAGGGAGATGGAGGCAGGGAAGGAGGAGAAGCCAAAGGCTAAGTTAGCAAGATGGCTTCTGCGGGCTGTGGGAGCACGACCCCAGTAGACCCCCTGAGAGTGCCCCCAAAGCCTCTGTCTGCAGGATAGGGGGGCACTGAGGCATGTCTCCACCTCACTGGCTAAAGGGTGAACCTGGAGACACTGGCTTTCTCTCATGTCTGAATTGAGTTTTTCCAACAAACAAGTGAGCCCCCAAGCTTCTGGAATGTTTGAGAAGGTTCTGGGGTGGAAGTAGGGAGACTCTAGGAATGGCCCCTCTGAGGTGGGGCTTTTACATGCCTGATGGGTCTTGTGGTCCTTGTGGTTCATTGGTCACACAGCTGTGGCTGTGACCAGAGGTGGCTGAGAGGAGGGGAACCTGGGTTGAGAGGTGCCTGCCACAAAGACTTCGGAGCAGGGGAGGGTCGGGTCACTCTGCACACTGATTTCCCTCTGGCAGCTGGTGAAGACTGGAGAGATCACCCCAGGAAGATAGGGCAGGAGCTGCCTTGTTTTCACCCCCCAAGCTCCTCGAAGGCTATGTCCCTCCCGTCTCCCTCTCTAATAATTAGTTCCAGGCTCTGATCCTCCCGAGACCTAGTTATTTCCTCAGCCGCCACAGTGATCAGGGGCCGGGCCTGGACTGATTACATCTCCTGAGCCAGCGTTGGTGGGTCAGGTTTTCAAGTCGCTGCCTAAGCAGCCTGGTGTCTTTCCATTTGTCATCAGCTTGGGCGCTCCCACAGTGACCTGCCCAGAGTTCGGGAGAACGGGTCCCTGACGGCCAATGTGAACTTCCAATTTAGAACTTTCGTCCATTTACAAGGGAATCACCTCTAAAGAACAACATTTATGGAGCTGACAAAGGCCAAATTAGATTTCAGATGCCACTATGTGGATGACAGGCTGAGAGCAATGAACCAGCGAGAGGAAACTGCAGACACCGCGATTGCTTGAGGATGCGCAGGCTTATCCTCTCTCTCGCAGCCCCTCTGGGCCTTATTTTTCTGCGTCAGCCTCTGCCACAGGCTCAGTGAACTTTCTTTGCCATTGTTTCTTTCTGGGCCCTGTTGGCCTGTATCTGTCTGTCTGCATTTTAGGTATCCTTCCTTGGTCTCCCCACCGCCCCCCTCCTTTGGCTTCTTTTTGGTGTTTCCTTGTCCCTAACCCCCCAGATCTTGTTCTTTGGGGGGCTTCTGTTCTTTTGGTAGCTGTCTTATCAGCTGATGGAGCCTCTATTCTGTGTGATCAGAAGGCTATAGCAGAGATAATGTCACATGTTCACCAAATCCTATATTATTCCCTCCCTGGGCAAACTGGAATACTCTTAAAAGGGATAACATTAAGTTGAGGCTCAAGAGATGAACGAAAGCCAGCCATGTGATGAATGGGAGAGGGTGGGAGAAAGCAGCCCAGGCAGAGGGAACAGCTGAGAAAGAGGCTCTAAGGGGACAGCAGCTGGACCTGGGACTGCTAGAGGCCCCAGTGACTGGATTTGGTAGACAGAATTACCGGTCTCAACTCCTCACTCCCCTGTATTGTTTTATACATCCACACACTTGCCGTGACCTCATGGCTGAAGAATGTTTCTCCACTGTTTTAATTTAGGGCTTGATCATGTGACTTGCTTCGGCCAATGGGATGCCAGTAGACATGATACAAGTTGCCGTTTGAATTGTGCTCCTGAGGCTGGGCTTGTGCTCTGTGATTTCTAAGAAAAGGACCTGCATCAGAATACCCCAGAAGAATGAGAAATGTGTGTAGGAGCTCAATTCACAGCCTGGAGTCAAGCTTAGACAAGCCCAGTTCAGTTCAGTTCAGTTGCTCAGTCATGTCCGACTCTTTGCGATCTCATGAATCGCAGCACGCCAGGCCTCCCTGTCCATCACCAACTCCCGGAGCTTATTCAAACTCACGTCCATCGAGTCAGTGATGCCATCCAGCCATCTCATCTTCTGTTGTCCCCTTCTCCTCCTGCCTTCAATCTTCCCCAGCATCAGGGTCTTTTCCAATGAGTCAGCTCTTTGCATCAACGTGGCCAAAGTATTGGAGTTTCAGCTTCAACATCAGTCCTTCCAATGAACACTTAGGACTGATCTCCATTTGGATGGACTGGTTGGATCTCCTTGCAGTCCAGGGGACTCTCAAGAGTCTTCTCCAACACCACAGTTCAAAGCATCAATTCTTTGGCACTCAGCTTTCTTTATAGTCCAACTCTCACATCCATACATGACTACTGGAAAAACCATAGCCTTGACTAGATGGACCTTTGTTGGCAAAGTAATGTCTCTGTTTTTTAATATGCTGTCTAGGTTGATCATAACTTTCCTTCCAAGGAGTAAGCATCTTTTAATTTCATGGCTGCAGTCACCATCTGCAGTGATTTTGGAGCCCCCCAAAATAAAGTCAGTCACTGTTTCCCTATCTATTTGTCATGAAGTGATGGGACCAGATACCATGGATCTTAGTTTTCTGTATGTTGAGCTTTAAGCCAACTTTTCCACTCTCCTCTTTCACTTTCATCAAGAGGCTTTTTAGTTCCTCTTCACTTTCTGCCATAAGGGTGGTGTCATCTGCATATCTGAGGTTATTAATATTTCTCCCGCAATCTTGATTCCAGCTTCTGCTTCTTCCAGCCCAGCGTTTCTCATGATGTACTCTGCATATAAGTTAAATAAGCAGGGTGACAATATACAGCCTTGACGTACTCCTTTTCCTATTTGGAACCAGTCTGTTGTTTCATGCCCATTTCTAACTGTTGCTTCCTGACCTGCATACAGGTTTCTCAAGAGGCAGGTCAGGTGGTCTGGTATTCCCATCTCTTTCAGTTTATTGTGATCCACACAGTCAAAGGCTTTGGAATAGTCAATAAAGCAGAAATAGATGTTTTTCTGGAACTCTCTTGCTTTTTCTATGATCCAGTGGATGTTGACAATTTGATCTGGTTCCTCTGCATTTTCTAAAACCAGCTGTAACATCTGGAAGTTCATGGTTCATGTATTTCTGAAGCCTGGCTTGGAGAATTTTGAGCATTACTTTACTAGTGTGTGAGATGAGTGCAATTGTGTGGTAGTTTGAGCATTCTTTGGCATTGCCTTTCTTTGGGATTGGAATGAAAACTGACAAGCCCAGACTAGATCAGAAAAACTCCAGCTAACCCATTGACATACTTGTTGTATGTCCATTGCCATGGAGTTTGAGGCTGGTTTGTCAGGCTGCATTGTTGTGGCACTAACTGATTCCCTGAAACAGAGTGAATGATGTGGACAGTGGGCTGGGATGAGGCTGGAGAGGTGGGCAGGGTGAGTGGATGCAGCATCTTTCAAGGCATGGGAGGGAGCTTGGATGGGAAACCCTGCAGAATTTTGCTTTTATAGATATTGGATGTAGATGGGGTTATTGACGCCATTGTACAGATGGGAGAAAATAAGGCCCAGAGAATTTAAGCAAGTTGACCAATATCACAGAGACAGTAAAGTGACAGGGTATACCATGCCCAGGTCTGTCTGAGACACTAAATTGTTGTCTGAATTCCTCCCCTTTGGGTTGAGTTCACTTACCCAAGTTTCACAGTCTGACATTCTCTGATCATCTCCAAGCTCTTTGGTGCTGACTATTCTTCCTTCCCTCTTTTCCCATGACTGTCCATGTGACCACAGGCCAGCCCTCTGCTCATCTCTGCCCTCATAGTCCCTAGCAGACCACCAGCTCTGCCCCACCTCCCCACTGACCCAGACCCCTGGGCAGACATTTTTTTCTTCACCTTCTACCTATCTGGTCTCACGGCCCCGTGACACCCCTGAGCAGACTCCACACCTGTTGTCTCCCCTTCCACTCCTGACTGCCAAGTGGTGCTGAGGATAATGCCAGAGTTTGATTCACAGGTCAGTAAAAAGAGCATGGGACTTGGCATCTAACTGCCTCAAGTTCAAACCTCAGCTCTGCTACTCAGCAGCTGTGTCACCTTGGACAAGTTACTCAGTTTCTCTGGGCCTCAGTCACTTTGTCTGTTCCTATGGGATACTGAGGCCTCCCTCACTAGGCTCTCAGAAGAGTAAAATACTCTATATAGAAGCACTCCACAGATGATGAGTGCAGTTGATGTGGGTAACGAGAATGGTTTGCAGTGTCATCTGGACCTCACAGTCCTGTGGTCATCATTACACCCAGCTCTGTCTTCTTCTCACCTGCCCCCAGCTGCTCACAAGCCTTTCCATCACCTTTCTCTTCTATTACTTCTATCACTGTAGACAACCTCAACTGGACCTTTACTGTATAGGTCAAGGTCATCAGTATGGACTCCCTCTATTTCCACATTCCCACTCAGTGTCCTCACCCCCACCTTGTCTCAGAAGGAAGGGGTCCTTCTCTTGGTCAGGTCCCCTTGGCCCTCTCCCCGAGCACCTTTGATCAGAGTTCCAAGGCCCCAACCAGCTCCAAGGCTCTCCTCCGTCAATTAGCTCCTTAAGTCTTTATTTCTTTGTCCACATGTTGGTTTATTTGAAATCTCCCCCTCTTTCTCCAAGTCTGGATTAAACCCTCAGCTGGCACATTTGCTCAAGCTTTTCCCAACTAAGAAGTCTCATTTCTCACCTCCTTTCACAGCAACACTCTTATTGTCCACATTTCCTGCTTCCTCACCATCCACACACTCTCCTCACCTACTCTCTTCTGGCTTCTGTCTCTAGCTAAGCGACTCTTGCCAAAGCCACCAGTGACCTACTTACCGAATCCAGTGATGTATCCTAGCCCTTATCTTACTAGATCTCTTGGCAGCAAAGGACAGTGAGGTCCTTTGCTTTCTGCAAATTCTCTCTTCCTCTGTTTCGGGACATCTACTTTTCCCAGTGTCTCCCCTCCCCTTCTTTGGATCCTTCCTCTGATTCCTACAGGTCCTCTCAGGGATCAGTCCTTAGCCTCCTTTGTCTCCCTCCTGGGAGGTGGCATCTGGCTGCGCGACATTAACCACTGCGTGACTCTTTGTTGTCTTCCAGATCTGTCTTCAGCTCCAGCCTTGCTCCTGTGCCCCAGGCCCATCCAGTCACTGCCCACTGGGCACCTCATGAGTGCCCAGCTCATTGTTCTGCCCTCTCCAAACCTGTCTGACCATTTGCACTCTGTACATAAGTTAGTGGTGCATTCCACGTTTTCCTTGGGTCAGAAATATAGTCTCTGCCTCCAGCATGTAATCGGTTGCCAAGTCTTATCAAGTTGATATCCTAAGTGGGTTGAGACCCGATCTCCCCCTCCTACATCTCCCAGGAAACTTATCTGACCCTCTAGAGAGCTAGAGACCTTATCACATGCATTTATAGTTCTGTTCTTCTCCTGGACAGCACTTAGTCATGCAGTTAAATAAATCAGCATACATATGCTGCTGCTGCTGCTAAGTCGCTTCAGTTGTGTCCGACTCTGTGCGACCCCATAGACGGCAGCCCATCAGGCTCCCCCATCCCTGGGAGTCTCCAGGCAAGAACACTGGAGTGGGTTGCCATTTCCTTCTGCAATGCATGAAAGTGAAAAGTGAAAGTGAAGTCGCTCAGTCGTGTCCGACTCTTAGCGACCCCATGGACTGCAGCCTACCAGGCTCCTCCATCCATGGTATTTTCCAAGAGTACTGGAGTGGGGTGCCATCGCCTTCTCCACAGCATATATATAGTTGTTTAGTATCTGTTTTCCTCCCAGACCGTGAGGACAGGGCTGTTTCTGTGTTGGTTGTTTCTATATCCCAGTATCTGGTGCGTGGTCTACGTTGGGGGTTCAGTACTATGTGTGGGGGGCATGGGAAGCAAGCAAGGACTCTAGGCTGGGGAGGGGGGGACAAATGTCCAGGGATCGGGTGCCTCCCTAGAAAAGTACAGAGAAGAGCAAAATGCCGCCTCCCGACCCCTTCGCCTGAGTTCCTCTCCAAGGCCTCTGGAAACACTGCTGCTGAGCCTGTTGTTCTATTGACAGGATGTGAAACAGCTACAAGCTCCTTAATCAGCTCTCCACAAACATGGGAAAGCCTCATTAATCCCGGTGAACAGATGATCTATTGTTTCCAGCTCAGGTTTCTGGCGGTTTGGCCTTCCTTTGTAGAAAGTCCCATGGGCAGGAATGTCCCCCTTCCTTCTTGCAGTTAAGCCTCAGATACGGTGCCCCTGGTGGGGCTCAAGTGAGGCCCAGACTGAGACAAGGACAGCCACTGCTCACCCATCAGGAGGAGAAACTGAAAAGTTGGATAATAGGAGATGCTGCCGGGGAAATGGGTACCCACGGGCACCGTGAGCAGTGGGGTGTGTGTGTGTGTGTGTGTGTGCATTCATGCGCACAGATGTGTATGTGGGCAGTGGGGTGTATGTGTGTAGGTGTGTATGTGTGTGCATTCATGTGCACAGGTGTGCAGTTGGGTAGTATGAGTGATTAAGTTCATAAGTTTTGGAGCCAGACTAAGTTAGAATTTCAGCATTGAAATTTGGCAGCCATGTGAGCTTGGACAAGTCCCTTGCCATCTCCGTGCCTCAGTTCTCTCACTTTATAAATGCAGATAATAGTAGTGCCTCCTCACATGAGATCAGGTAAGTTAATATACATGAAGTCTTGCTTTAAGTCATCTTCTATGCAGAGAAGTCATCTTCTCCTTCTCTCCATCACAAACTAGGGGCCAGAGGCTTGCTATGAAAACCATGGGGATGGAGAGCAAGGCTCTCATGGACTCCTCTTTGCCCAGTGCTTTTGGAGCCTCCGTAGAAGGGAGACTCAAATCGCACCAGCTCTGCCACACTGTCCGGCTGCGTCTTGTAACTTCACGGCTTGGATTAGAGGCCAGGAACTCTGGGTTCTCATGCTGGTATTGCTTTTGGCTTGTGTGAACCTGGTTTGTATGAGTCAGCTTTCCCTCTGGACCTCAGTTTTTCCATTTGTACAATGCAGGGCACAGTCTCAAAGAGAAATGAATTTGACTTGTATGCCACTTCAGGTCAACTGGTGGTGGCTGGATACTTGGATTGAGAAGAATTCTGAAAGTGTGCCCAGGTTCTGTAGGAAAGAGTATCTGTGACTGATTAGTGATGTCTGGAATGGACACAGGAAGGAGGAGCAGGGCTCTGTGTGCCTTGTATTTACCATCCTTAAGTTACATGCTTGATTTCTAAAGGGTCCGTCTTCTTGATCTAAAGCTTTCAGTGTTACAGATGTTGAAAATGAGATTCATTAACATCTAGATATAATCTAGACATTAGTCCTAGGAAGCGCTCATCACTATGCTTCAGTATTATTCAGGTTTGAGAGGGAAAAGGAGTTTTCTATAGCCCTGTCCCAGTTACCCATAAATACAGCTGGTGGTCACCATGAAGAGAAGAGAGACTTTGACTCTAGGAAATGGAACCCATGCAGGGGCTGGAGAATCATGTGAGTGGGCTGTGACTAGCCGGGGAGGGGTTCAGGTGGCAAGCATCATGGAATTCCAGAGAGCAGGCAGGCCTGAGACGGTTATTGGTGTTTTAAGGCCTGGAGTCAGAGGGAGCATAGGCAACGAGACAAGGGAGCCAACCTTGTCTCCTGGGACTGCTGCTGCTAAGTCACTTCAGTCGTGTCCGACTCTGTGCGACCCCATAGACGGCAGCCCACCAGGCTCCCCCGTCCCTGGGATTCTCCAGGCAAGAACACTGGAGTGGGTTGCCATTTCCTTCTCCAATGCATGAAAGTGAAAAGTGAAAGGGAAGTTGCTCAGTCGTGTCCAACTCTTCGCGACCCCATGGACTGTAGCCCACCAGGCTCCTCTGTCCATGGGATTTGCCAGGCAAGAGTACTGGGGTGGGGTGCCATCGCCTTCTCCTGGGACCAGTTCTTCTCAAAGCAGGGCCAACGTAGAGCTGGAACATAGTAGGCCTCTCTGGGAACTTCTTCCTGTTTACTTCAGCTCCAGACTGTGGCCACATTGCCTTTCTCATAACAGAACTTGAGGGCTTCTCTGGTGGCTCAGATGGTAAAGAATCTGCAATTCAGGAGACCTGGGTTCAACCCCTGGGTCAGGAAGATCCCCTGGAGAAGGGAATGACAACCTACTCTAGGGTTCTTGCCTGGAGAATTCCATGAACAGAGGAGCCTGGTGAGCTATAGTCCATGGGGTCGCAAAGAGTCAGATATGACTGGGTGACCAACACTAACAGAATTCACTCCTGGACAGATGAATTGAGTAGGAAGCAAAAGCCAAGAAGAATTGACTGGAGTTGCGAGTCGCAGACTTGAGATTGAAAGTTCTGAAGGTAGAGGGGGATTTCCTGGAGCCTCCATAGAAGCCTGAGGTCATTACAGGTTGCAAGGTTTGGAGGAGGGGAGAGTCAAATGGTGTGAGTAAAGGGCTCCATTCCTGGCAGTCGTGATTTTGTTGGAGGACATCTGTCATGCTCCCAAGGGTTTCCTAGCCTGCAGGCAATTTTTGAATCCATAAAGTTCCTAAGCACAGAGCTCATCAGCAATTAAGCTCATGTAACCATCTCTCTCTTTATAAATTCATTGAAAGTTAGAAGAATGAATTCCATTGTTCTTTAAATTTATTGTCTGCTAACTCAATCATGGTTCTTTTAGTAACTTAATTGTTTCTGAATTCAGGAACACTTAACTCAACAAAAGTGTCAGAAAATGAAGTTGATAGCTTAAAAAATTTTATTTTATACCCAGCAAGTCCCTTTTCACATCTTTAGACAATAAGCATTTTCTACACTAAGGCTCTAAACATACCAGTAAAAGACGTAGTCTAGTGTTATACGGCTGCTCTCACAAATGGTTACAGTGGACAGACAGACCTGGGTTCAAGGTTCTTCCCCCGCCCTCCATTGCTGCGTACTGATTGAGTGGCCTCAGGCATGTACTTTAACCTACCTGTACTTCAGTTTCCTCATCTGTAAAATGGGTATGATAAGATGTATCTTTGAGGGCTGCTGTATTGATTGAGTAAAGTAATTGTGTATAAACCACACAGCAGAGGAGGGCCTCACACACAGAAGTTGCTTAACAAATGGTAGCTATTATTATTTTATTATTGGAGTAAATACAAATTCACAGTAACGTTTAGTTGCAGTAAAGCATGACTTCAATAATAAATGTAGTAACATCTAGGCCAATAACATAAATACAGTAACACACAGATACAGCAATACAATTAAACTCTACACACAATAACAGAAGCAGTTACATGGATATAGTAACATATAGGTGTAGTCATGTAACTGCAGTAACCCAGCCACAGTTTTGTATATACATAATAACTTTCAGCAACAGTAAAGTAGATTATTTATTACTTTATTTAAGTAACAGAGCTACAAAATCAAGATATAACATTACACAACTGCAGCAATATGTGTGTTACAGTAATGTATAGACATACTAAGTTAGATATAAATAAAAATAGCTACATTTAAGTCACAACTAGAGTGAAATTCCTTATAAGGGATAGATAGCTACAGTAATACATGAATCCTATAATATAGTTGCAGTATCTTCTAAGAATTGCAATGTATAAACACAGTAACATGTAGGCAGAGTAATACACAGTTAGAGACTTGTAGGAACACTGATACAGATGGGCAGTGTTGTATCCAGCATTTTCTCTGCTGCTGGGGTTCTTACACTTTTTGGGTCAGAGATTTTCTGAGAATCCATTATTCTCATGAAAAAAAACCCCAAACAAACCTAAACATTCCCAAGTGCTCTTATAAATAGCAAAATTCTGTGCTCTAGTCTGATATCTAATATTTAGTTGTCCTGGGATTCAAATGCTTGAGAATCAGAGCAAGGAGAGATAATCTCTCCATAGATCAGGCTTTAGTCCACAGGCAGGTATAATTCAGGCTAGTATCTTAGTCCTCTTCCTGTTTGCTCGACTCTGATTTGATTTGGCATTTATTTGACCCAGACTTCTGACCTACTGGAGGAAACAGACCTATTTCTCTTTCTCACTGATCACAGTTTTGAAATCCAGATACTCTTGTTTGCTAATCTTACCTCTGCTGAGGAGATCACCTTTGTCTGAGAAAAAGTCTCTTTTGACCAATATCTTATAATGCCCTGAGGGAGGTTCCAAGTAGCCTGTGCACAGCCAGTTGTTTCTTTTGTATGGCGATGTTGGCAGCTCCTGGTGCATAGGGCAGTGTTGGAAGATGCTGCTGCTAAGTCACTTCAGTCGTATCCTACTCTGTGCGACCCCATAGACGGCAGCCCACCAGGCTCCCTCATCCCTGGGATTCTCCAGGCAAGAACACTGGAGTGGGTTGCCATTTCCTTCTCCAATGCGTGAAAGTGAAAAGTGAAAGTGAAGTCGCTCAGTCGTGTCCAACTCTTCTCGACTCCATGGACTGCAGCCCACCAGGCTCCTCCGTCCATGGGATTTTCCAGGCAAGAGTACTGGAGTGGGGTGCCATTGCCTTCTCCGATGAGTAACTACTTATTGTCCATTGGAGTCAAAGTGATATTCTTCTTCCTAATTATACTTACCTGGACCAGTTTGGCAGCCCAAGTTCTGACTTGCTGTATCAGCTAGCTATTGCTACATAACAAAATATCTCTAAGTTTTGTTGAAAGCAAATTCATCATTGCTCATGTGTTTACAGGTCAAGTGGGTAGTTATTCTGACGAGGGCCAAGCCATCTGTTTTGTTCAACTGGCTTGTCTTAGATAGGCTTGGCTAGGGGAACTGGACCAAGTAGAGGCTCTTTCAATGTGTCTTTCACGTTATTCTAGTAGGCTTATTCACATGGCAGTGGCAGGATTATGAGAGACAGGGGAAGAGAGGGGAGGGGTGAACAGAGAGGAAGTAGGGGGCGAGGGAGAGGGAGAAGTACACTGTCCCTTCTCCCGCATTCTGTTGGTCATAGCAAGTCACTAGGCTAGCCCATATTCAAGGAGTGAGAAAACAGATTCCACTTGATGGAGGGAGCTGAAAAATCACACGACAAGGGTATTGATATAGAGAGGAATATTGGGTGGGAGACATTTTTGTCATGGCTGAGCCATTGCTTTTCAGGGATGATTGCTGGGGACCCTGCAAGACCTCTTTTGGATCCTTGAGCAGAGCCAAAACTGCATTTTGGGAGAGATTTCCAACCTTGTATGCCTGACGCCTGTTCTGTGTGGGCAGCAGGGTGCATTATCTGGTCCTTAACCCTCAGAAGCGTCTCCTTCCTTTGGCTGATTTGCCCTAGGTTACCCCACTCAGACACAAAGGGGTGTCTCCACCGGCTTCTAGTGACCTGCACCTTGAAGGCTTTTCCCCGAACAGTGGTCTGGACCATGCTTCCCTACTGGAGATTTGAAATCTGGACTCAGAGGTCTTGGAACAGGCAGTGGTGAGTGGAAGCTCATGATGTACAGCCAGGACTGGGGGGAGAGAACAGAGCAGACTCTTCTCTCTGAGATAGGAAAGAGCCATGTGAAGCAGAAAGGAGGTGGAGGGGGAGAAGCAGCCCTGTCCTTTGTTCTCCTGCTTCTATAAAGCTTGGGTGAATATTGTTTTCTGTCTTTGAAGCCAGTAAAACATCTATTTCCTTATAAAACATTCCTCATTTTCACCTGATGCAAATTCTATTTTTTTTGCAACCCAACATACTGATGATGGGACCCTTTGGGAGAGAAGACAGGCCAGACAGCTTCTTCGGCAAAGTGCACACCTGGAGACCACCCAGGTGGAGCTCCCAGCTCACAGGTAATCTCTTCTAGATGCCAGAGCATCTACTTTCCTGGGTCTCACTGAGAGCACAGTCTTGAAAGAACTCTCTATATCTACCTTCTGTCTCAAATGAGAAAAACAATTGAAATCTAAGAGAGAGTTGGTAAGAGGGTCATTGATACTCGTTTCTGAATGTACCATGAACTTTACCTTAGGGAGAGAGCCACATAACTCACCTACCACAAAGATGATTTTCCAAACTAGGTTTGGATGTTGTTTCTTTTACCTTTATATGGGACTGACACCTGAAAATAATTTCTACACGTTTTAAACTCCCACAGAGAGCATTGTCAGTTACATGTTCTCTATATAAAGTCCTATGTGATCAATTTCTTTAAGAATTCAATAATAGATAAAAGTTATGAAGAACATTTTAGTAATAAGAGAGAGATCCATTTTTTTTTCTCTTTTTGCCATGGTTGCCAGGAAGCTTACACCCAAATTTACCACACAATCATTTGCAGACAGTTCCCAATAGTTTTCAACGTCTCTCTGTCTGAAATGTTCTCTGGCTGTGGAAATGTGCTTTGCAATCTTCAATCAGTGAAGGATGAGAGTTGATAGAGTAGAAATACACACACACACACACACACACACACACACAATAAAGCAGGGAAAAGGCTAGCAGAATTTTGTTAAGAGAACACACTTTTCATAAAAAACACCTTTTCTAAGAAACAACTCTAGACATGGACATCACCAAACGGTGTCATGTGTGAGATGGTGAATGACAAACCTAGATGGTGTATACAGCACATTAAAAAGCAAAGACATCACTCCTTTGCTGACAAAGGTCCATAGAGTCAAAGCTATGGTTTCTTCAGTAGTCAGGTATAGTTGTGAGAGTTGGACCATAAAAGAAGGCTGAGTGCCGAAGAATTGATGCTTTTGAATTGTGGTGCTGGAGAAGACTCTTGAGAGTCCCTTGGACTGCAAGGAGATCAAACTAGTGAACCCTAAAGGAAATCAACCTGAAATATTCAATGAAATGTGCTGAAGTTGAAGCTACAATACCTTGGCCACCTGATGCGAAGAGCTGACTCATTGGAAAAGACCCTGATACTGGGGAAGAATGAAGGCAGAAGGAGAAGAGGGTGGCAGAGAATGAGATGGTTGGATAGCATCACTGATGCAATGGACATAAATTTGAGCAAAATCTGGGGGATAGTGAAGGACAGGGAAGCCTGATGTGCTGCAGTCCATGGGGTCACAAAAAGTCGAATGTGACTTAGTGACTGAACAATAGCAATACATATATATATTTAATTACATGTGTATATATTTCCTATTGCTGTTGTAATATATTGCCAGAGACTTAGTGGCTTAAAATAACAGAAATTTATTATTTTATCATTCTGGAGGTCAAAAATCTGAACTGAGTCTTAAGGGCTAATGAAGGTGTTTGCAGAACTTTATTCCTTCTGGAGGTTCTGGGGGAGAATCTGTTTTCATGCTTTCTTCAGCTTCTAGAATTTACTTTCCTTGGCTCCAGGTGCCCTCCTCTGCCCTCAGAGTCAACAATGTAGTATCTTCCAATCTCTCTCTCTGACTCTGACCCCCTTGCCTCCCTCCCTTAAGAATGTTTGTGATTATATTGGGCTCACCAAGATAATACAGAATAATCTCCCTGTCTCAAGGGCCTTAGCTTAATCACATCTTCAAAGTCTCTTTTGCAGTATAAGGTCCCCTTTTGCCATATAAGGTAACATATGCACAGGTTCTGGGGATGAGGATGTGGACATAATTATCAGTTCAGTTCAGTTCAGTTCAGTTGCTCAGTCATGTCCGACTCTTTGCGACCCCATGAATCGCAGCACACCAGGCCTCCCTGTCCATCACCAACAGAGGATGAGATGGCTGGATGGCATCACTGACTTGATGGACATAATTATGGGAGGGCATTATTCAGCCTGCTACTGCTGCTAAGTCGCTTCAGTCACGTCTGACTCTGTGTGACCCCATAGACGGCAGCCCACCAGGCTCTCCTGTCCCTGGGATTCAGCCTACTACTATATATATATATATACACACCTCAGCTTCCCTGCCCCTGTGATGGGACAATTCTGAGGCATGCTTTATAGCCTTACAGAGAATCCCCAGGAGGATTAATCCAGTTACTCGCAGCAGTAACCTACTCATGGATACATCTTTATTAGTTCTCTAGTCTTTTGTGTTCTCACTTCCTCGGATGAGCCCTGGGATCACCTCTCAAGTAAACTCCTTGCATCTAAACCTTTGTCTCAGTGTCTGTTTTGGAGGAAACCCAATCTGAAATAGGAAACCTATCAGCCTAGATGTATCGGTATCATTGCTTCATCCTCCTTCTTTGCATTCCTCTGAATTTCTTATTTTTAACCGTTGTATTATTTTTTTAAAAAACCCAGCATAATGTGGTAAAAACAGGAACTTTGGAGCTAGAAAGATATAGGTTCAAATGCTAACTCAGTTTCTTATGAATTGCATGTTTTAAACATTACAAGTCTCCAAAGTGTCCTATGAACCATATAAAATTCAGTCCCCTCCCCACCCTTTAATTAGTGCATTATTGGAGCAAAGTGCATTTCACATTAATACAATTTCTCTAAAATTGATAACCCATGTATATATGCTGTAGTGTGCAGGATATTTGCTTCATCAGAGCATTTATTTAATGATCAATGGGACACCAGAGATTTACCAGGGTGTGCTAAGTCACTTCAGTCGTGTCCGACTTTGTGCGACCCCATAGATGGCAGCCCACCAGGCTCCCCCGTCCCTGGGATTCTCCAGGCAAGAACACTGGAGTGGGTTGCCATTTCCTTCTCCAATGCATGAAAGTGAAAAGTGAAAGTGAAGTAGCTCAGTCGTGCCTGACTCTTAGCGACCCCATGGACTGCAGCCCACCAGGCTCCTCTATCCATGGGATTTTCCAGGCAAGAGTACTGGAGTGGGGTGCCATTGCCTTCTCCGAATGAGAATCCCTAGTTTTGCATTATTAAAGCCCATGGTTTCCCCATATTTAAAATGATTAGAGCATCTGTGCATAGGCCTCTGAAATTCTTGTCAGGTAGGAGGTGGTGATCATATGCTGACTGGGCAAGGGTGGGGAGGATCTGAATTTTAGAGAACGTGCCTTGTGTCACCTGGAGCTGTAGGACCTGTCCATGGTCCTGACATGGGCTTAGAACCAAGAAACAGCTATCTTCAAGGCGGGGTTTTCAAGATGATGTTTTGAAAGTGGGAAGAAAAGATTAGAACTGCAATTTACCTTGGTTAATCTATTTAAATATAAGAACCAAGTTCATCTTTACTAATAATTAATATATGGATTGGCAATAGTGTCCGGTCATATGTCAGACAGCCACAGGACATGGAGGAGCCAACGTACGCTGAGGGAAGAGTGGAGCTCCATAAAGCAACCGGGTTAATGGTGGTGCTTGGCCTCATTTGTCACTTCCGGCTGTATATTTCCAGTTTATGTGTGGCTGGTTAAGGGATCTATGGATTATGCCGCCCAGTTTGATTTTAAGTAAAGTTTTAATCAAAGTATAATTTATATACAGAAAGAGTGTACACATTACAAGGGTACAGGGCAGTGGGTTTTTATGAAGTGAGCACATTCGTATAACCAGCACTCAGATTAAGAAACATAAAATTGTCAGCTCTCCAGAGACCACGTTTATGCCTCCTTCTAGTCGCTACCAGCCGCTTGGTAACCCCATCCTGATTTTTAGCACCACATATGAGTTTTGCATGTTTTTGAGCTTTGTATAAAGTGAAATTGTATATTTGAAAGACTTCCTTCCTTCAGGTCACATTTGTGAGGCTCCTTCCTGTCTTATTGCTATTGTAGTTCATCCTCACTACTATATAACATTTCATTGCATGCATATGTCCATTTTCCTGTTACGGACATTTTTGCTGCTTCCATTGTTTGACTATAATAAGTAATGCAGCTAAGAACATTTTTATACGTGTCTTTTTATGAGATAATTCAGTTTTAACTAAAGTAGCCCTTACAAGATGATCACATGACTTTAAAACTTCTTGCAAGGATACCATGAATTGAAGATAATGCTAATGAATGCAAGCACAAGCAAACAGCTAGAACACGGAAATGTTCGGAGTTAATAAGGATGATTCAATAAGATCCAACAAGAAATTAGACAGAAAAGGAAGAAAAGTGTAAGAAGATTCTGGTGTGCACATTTATTCACATGACTATTAATGATAAACCTTGAGATATTTGATAGTGAGTGTGAAGGGTTTGCAGTTATCAAGGATGGACGTCATTGGTGCCATGCACCAGCCATTTCTGATTCTTTTCACAAGCATATGATGAAATTGACTTCTTGGCCTGGTTGGGGTTCAGTTCCACCATGTGACTTGTTTTGGCCAGTGAAATGTAAGCAGAAGTGACGGATGGCACTGTCAGACAGAGGCTTTAAGAGCTAGTGTGTGATTCATCACAGTGTCTTTCCCTTTTGTCACAATGGCTGAGAATGTTCTGGAAAGAAACTGTTTGGTCAGTGTGGGTCTCAGAGTAAGGACACCATGACTCAGAGCCACAGCTGACCTGTGAAGTACCTTCCACATGCAAAAAACCCTGTATTTCTTTAATCCACAGATATGGGGATATTTGTTACCATAGCATAACTTAGCCTCTTCTTACTGATACAATAACAGCCTTTAAAAAAACAAAGACTCAGAACACAAATACAAAGCTGTCCTTCCCCCCCCCCACCTCCCCCCAGTGATGTCTAAAGTTATGTGATGCTCCCTCTGGTTCTTTATATTAGTTCTGATATTTTGTGACAAATATTTAGATGCCTCTTTTGAGATTTTCTCACTTAATCGTGAAAGTTAAAAAGCCACATACCATCAGGAAAATGCTTGTACTTCTTTCCTCAGGTGACATGGATGAAATAATCTAACGGAAAACAATTCATGGAAAAACTAAAATGTATCCCTTTGTCAGCAAATGTGGTCAGAAGATGCAAAGAAAGTACCACTGAAGATGTGAGTTAACAAGTACTAGAACAAATTATGCAACTTGGGAGCTTTGCTCTTCAACTGGATGAAAATACAGATGTTTCTAACATGTCTTAGCTTATGGTATGTGCCAGGTTTAAGTTCCAGAAATGAAGTACACAAAGAATTACTTTTTTATGAGATCTACTGGGGAAGAGATCATTTCAAAAACCAATGATTTATGTAATAAAAACAATGTTTTATGGGAAAATATATAAACACAACCACTGATAGAGTGGATGCTTTAAGTGCAATACACAAAGGACTGCAGGTTAGGGTTATAGAGATTACTCCAAACATGAAATTCACCCAAAGATGAGCTGTTGAAGCAAAGAAATTAAGTCAAGAAGTTCACAAAATGATGCAGGATGTCATTGATGTGGCTTGTATTATAAAAATAAGACCTTTAATATCTAGTAAAATCCTTTTAGTATTTTGCAATAAGCAAATAGAGATTTAATTATTTTGTAGTGAGATATAGAGATTTGATGGCTATCTTATGGCAAACTATTTTAATAATGTGGGGGAACTTAAAGATAAATTATTCATATTTTAAAAAATGAAATATTTCAAACTTTCTATTTTTATAATGACAACTGGCTGTCAACAGTATGCTATACAACCAATTTTTAAAAAATGTTTCGTTTTGAAATAATTTTAGGTTTAAAGAAGAGTTTCAAAGATAGTCCAGAGAGTTCCTGTATACTATTTTCTGTTTCCCATAATGTAACTTTTTACATAACCAAGGTGCATTTGTCCCAACTAAAAGGTTAACACTGGGACACTATTATTATTAATAAGGCTCCAGACTCTATTCAGATTTTATCACTTTTCCCACTAATGTCCTTTTTTTCTTTCTTATAAAAAAAAATCTTGGCTGCACCTTGAGGTGTGTGGGATCTTAGTTCCCTGACTAGGGATTGAACCCACGTCCCTTGCACTGCAAGTGCAGAGTCTTAAATATTGACCACCAGGTAAGTCCCCTAATTTTTTTTTTTTTTTCTGTTCTAGACTTCAGGATACCATATTACATTTAGGCAGCAGATAGATATATTTAATTAGTTTATTTTTAATTGAAGGATAATTGCTTTACAATATTGCTTTGGTTTCTGCCATACATCATGAATTAGCCATAGGTGTACATATGTCCCTTCCCTCTTGAACCTCCCTCCCACCTCCCCCACTTTCCCATCCCTCTAGGTTGTGATAGAGCCCCAGTATGAGTTCCCTGAGTCATACAGCAAATTTCCATCGGCTGTCTGTTTTACATACATATCTATTTTACGTGTATATCTATTTTACGTGTGGTAGTGTATATGCTTCCACGCTGCTGTCTCCGTTCGTCCCACCCTCTCCCTCCTCCTCCCTGCCCATGGCCAGAACCCTGTTCTCTATATCTGTGTCTCCATTCTTCCATTCAGTTCAGTTCAGTCCCTCAGTCGTGTCCGACTCTTTGCGACCCCATGAATCGCAGCACGCCAGGCCTCCCTGTCCATCACCAACCCCCGGAGTTCACTCAGACTCACATCCATCGAGTCAGTGATGCCATCCAGCCATCTCATCCTCTGTCGTCCCCTTCTCCTCCTGCCCCCAATCCCTCCCAGCATCAGAGTCTTTTCCAATGAGTCAACTTGTCGCATGAGGTGGCCAAAGTACTGGAGTTTCAGCTTCAGCATCATTCAACAAATGTTTTGAAAGCAACACACAAACATATTTTCTCTGATTCTCCAAGGTATGTTTGATATATAAACAATGACTGAAAGATAAATTACTTCCTGAAAGGAACAAGTGCTATCAAGAGAGCATTTTTTAAAACAAACATTTGGAAATATTTCCGTTGTTTTGTGATTTTTGTGATAGGAAATGATGTACCTACATCACCTAAACAACCTCTTTGTATGTAAACTTAAAAAACTTGGAAAAGGAATTTTTTAACCTGTTAGAAAAAAAACCTTTCAAACAAAGTGTTTCAGAACCTATTTGCTAAAAATATAAAAATGTAACACCTTTTGATTAGTTTGCAAGAACCACTGATTGACATTAGAGAAGATGGAAATTTGCTTGCTGAATTTCAACAAAAAACTTTGCATAATTTGTGGATGGGAATGAAAAATAGCGTTGAGGATTTAGTAAGTACAGCCAGCCTAACAGTTTTCCCATTTGGATGGATGCGTCTTTCCATGGTATCTCTTCCTTTCCCCAGCCATAACAGCAATTAAAATCAAGTATCAAAATAATCTGAATTAAAAACCAGACCTTTGAGCTTCTGTATCATAAAGATTTGCTTTTAAAAGATGAAACATTTTCAATCACACAACTCTCATTAAAATTTTGGGTGAGAGCAAAAATGCTTTGAACCATTATAAATACAATTAAGTGATTTAAAATATTTTATCTTGTCTTATCGTTTTTAATCTTAATGTAAATTACATTTTACAATGGATGTAATGTATTAGTGCACTGCCGAGTGTCGGCATGTGCTCATTTAAAAAGCATAGGTGGGGCGGCTGGATAAGACAGTCTGGGATGGTGACACCCACAGGTGGTGTCTGGTGGATGCTGAGTAGGCAGCAGCTCTATGGAGGCTTAGAGCAGCTGCCTAAGATAGAAGTGGTCAGAGCCGCCAGGCTCCTATGGCAGGAGCCAGATGTCAGACTCTGTGCCAAGCAGGTAGCCAGGACTGCTATGAGACTGTTGACCCAATTTCATTCCAGTTTCATGAAGAGGAAAAGAGTCTAGGAGTTAGCCTGCTGCTCTAAACCAGTGTTCAAAGAAATCCCTGGGACTTCTGTGCCTACCAAGTTGCAGTCCCCACAACCCCACTTCTCATAACCAGTGTGGATGCGGCGGGAGAGGGGATTTCCCTACTGATTTTGGCAACAACACCCAATGGCTTCTCTGGGGAACCTCAGGTTGCTTGTTTCTATGCCTACCCAGGCCAGGTGGGCTCTTCTTTCACCCTGAATACCATTTCACATGGCATTTCCCAGGAGGGTTCTATCCACACTGAATGTGGAGAGCTCTGTCATTTGGGACTATGTCTTGCTCCCTTTTGCCTAACTGTAGTGAGTTGAATGGTAGCCCTTAAAAACATAGGTCTACATCCTAACTCCAACAATACACGAATGTGGCCTTATTTGGACAAAAGGTCCTTGCAGATATAATAAAGGATTTTGAGTTGAGATCATCCTGGATTGCCCAGGTAGACCCTATATCCAATGAGAGTATTCCTTATAGGAGTCAGAAGAGGAGGAGACATATATACACAGAGGAGAGGCAAAGACCACGAGAAGATGGAGGCAGAGACTGGAGTGATGCAGACTCAAGGAAAGCCAAGAGCCACCAGCGTCTGCAAGAGGCAAGGAATGGATTGTCTCCTAGAGCCTTCAGAGGGACAACTCTGCTGACATCTTGACCTTGGATTTCTGGTCCACACAACTGGAAGAGAATACATTTCTGCTGTCGTCAGTCACCCAGTTTGTGGTAACTTGTTATGGCAACCCCAAGAAACCAAGACACTCTCTGATGTTTTAGACCCATCTTGGACATCTGGGAAGCCTCCTCTGGCTTCTCCAGTTGGGGTTCTAGTCCCTTCTTTGGGCTTCTGATTCCTCCCTGTGTTGGCCCTCTTATTAGCACTTATTCCTGTGTATTAGAACATGGCTGGTCCACCCGATTAGCTGTTACTCTCCTGTGGGGCGGAGGCCAAGACGTCTTATTAAACCTTGTTCTCTGGTGCCCAGAAGAAAGTCCAGTACCTGATGACAATAGTTCACATCTGTTGATTTGCAAAGTAAAAGGCAATATTCCAGGAGCATTAAGTACAGTATCTTATTTATTCCTTGCATCATCCCTTTGTGGAAGGTACTATGATTAGTTCCATTATATAGACGAGGGTAACTGAGGCTCAGACAAGTGATGCAACTTGCACAAGTTCACACCACTTGTAAAAAGAGTCATGATTTGAACTCAGGTCTTAGACTCCAAAGCTTGCATTCTTAGCTTCTACTGACTCAATTAGTAAAGCGTTAGTGCTAATCACTCATTCATATCCAACTCTTTGTGACCCCATGGGCTGTAGCCTTCTAGGCTTCTTCATCCATGGAATTCTCCTGGCTAGAATACTGGAGTGGGTAGTCATTCCCTTCTCCAAGGTATCTTCCTGACCCAGGGACTGAACTGAGGTCTCCTGCATTGCATGCAGATTCATTACTGTCTGAGCCACCAGGGAAGCCTTCAGTTAGTGAGAGCTCAGTAAGTAAATATTTGCCAAATAAATGAATGATTCTTTCTTTAAGCTGGGAGCCTGACCTTTCTTCTCTGGGATCTAGCACCCTTACAGCAGGGTCTTGGTCAAGGGTCTTTCCAAGAATCCATTTTGCACACAAAAATCTAGTTAATGGGAAGTCTGGCTTCATAGACCAGAATTGAGAAATCTGTCCAGCCTGGGGAGGGCTGCAAGAGTTGTCACTTTGTGACAGCTGGCAGCTTGATGGGCAGTGGCTGGGAGGAATGATGACTCTAAAAATTGGAGGAAGATCTGGTCACCCCCATGTCTGCCAGCTTCAGGGCAATGTTGGGTGGTCCCTCATTTCAGCAATGTGTGTTCATGAGTGAGCACAGTATCTTAGCCAGAATTAATTAATTCTCCCCAGCATCCTCTGAGCATTTGCATGTCAGTGTGAGCATGTGAGTATGTGTCTATGTGTGTGTGTGTATGTGTTGAGAGGATGTAGAGAGGAAAAGGATAGATGAGATGTGATCCATTTCAGATGATTTTTAAAAAAATCAAAACCAGTTAAAATAAAAATAATATTTTGGTGATGAAAGGGGTAGACTTCAATTATCTTGAAAATTTCCTTCTGAGCAAAAGCCCATTGCTGATAATGCTGAATAAATGAGGTGTTACTGTATTAATATCATTGATAATGACAAGCATTTGCACAATTATTTTCAGGCAATGAGACACACTCATTCATTCACTCACTCACCAGTCACTGTATTGGATAGGAATGTTTATAGCTGCAAGATTCTACACACCGAACTAGAAGTGGCTTGAATTTAGTGGATATTTATTGTTAATTAATAAAAAGTCCCATGGTGGGAGGTCCCAGGATTGATTTGGCAGCTGAGAGGTATTGTTAGGATCCATGCCCTCCTCTTTCTTTCCTGCCATTCTCAGATAATGGTGACATTTCCATGGGTGATGATTGGTTGCCATCTCCAAACACCTTACTGTCCCAAAACACTCCTGGAAAGCATGAGGGAGAAAGTACAGGAGCAGGGTGCTCTCCTAAAACATCTCCTGCCTTTTATCAGGGATGGAAACCTTTCCCAGAATCCCCACTGACTTCCACTCACATCTCATTGGCTAGAACTGTGTCACATGTTCACCCCTTCACCAGTCACCATAAAGAGGAACAGGGTTGCCATGAGTTCTTTAGGGTGATCAGGCCCAATTGTCTGACTTGAAATGGGGCTCTGTAGGCAAGTAAGAAGGCAGAATGGCTATCATGTTGGCTGTACATTCCACAAACATCTTCCTATGCCCTGTTCTAAGTGCAAGGTATTTATGAATGATTAAGCTGGAGTTCTAGTGACTCTCCTATGTTACCTTCATCTTATGAATAAGAAAATCAGCTCAAAGAGCTGAATCAACTGGTCTAAAGCCCCTGACCAAAGAGGGTGAATTCACAATTCAACCCCACATCATTCCAAATCCCATAATCCTTCCACCACATGGAGTTGCTTCTCGGCACAGACCTTTCTGGAGTGGTCCTGAGTGTGTAGCCTGCATCTTCCCTGGACTGTGTTTTATGCCCTCATCTCTTGTTGATGGGTGCTACCCTGTCCATCCTGGTATTTATGGAGTCCCAGGACATTCCTGTGGGATGCAGATAGAAGATACCCCATCTCTAACAAGCAGGCAGGCTCCCTCCAAATGGGTCCCAGATGGTGGCATTATCTGAGCAGTGGGATGGAGCCAGGGGAGGGGGTGTTGGGAGAGGGTGGGGACCAGGCTTGGTTGACCAAATGTTCAATGAAGAGCATGGCCCAGGCCAGAGAGACGGTGCCATGTAGGTTCAGAGCTGCCAGCCCAGGACAGGTTTGACTGAGTTGGTACCAGTGCTCTCACCCTGGTACTTAATATTTCATGTGGATCGGGGATGAATGCCTGGCAGGAAGTGCGGTAGACTCTGAGCTTGCTAAGCTCCTAAGAGATGCTAACCCTGGGGTCAGGGATATGAGGGCCCCAGGCCAGATCTTTACCTTCAGGCTCTGACCCTGTCTGCAGACCTGAGGCCAGGCTCTCATTGGTATCCTTCATCACCCACCCCTCATGCTGTGTGAGACAATAAGAGTAGAGGCTGAAAATGTGGACTCTGGAGCCTGAATTTCTGGGCCTGTCTCCCAGCCTCACCACTGATTAGCTGTGCAACTACATGTAGGTTGTTTAACCTCTCTGTTCCCAAGTTTTCTCATCTGTTAAATGGGACTAACAGTAGTACCAACACTGTAGAGGTCTTTTGAGGATTAAATTAGCTTACGTGTGTAAAATGCTTTGCCCAATGTCTGGATATAGTGAATGCTTGGTGAGCATCAGCTCCTTTAATATTACCACCAACCCCTTGGCCCTGTTCAAACCTCAGGTTTGTTCAACGCAGATGTCAGCTGGAACCCTCGCCGTTCTTGCCTTTGTTAAAATCTGGAGGGGGAGGGCGTCCCAATTCCTATGACTTGAGAAACACAGTGCCTTCCCCAGGATTCCTGTGACATCTCGAGGGACTTGAGATCTCTGGTCTCCACCATCTCACTTCGAGTCCACTTGGTTGGAGAATTCAGATTTTATTTTTGCTGATTTTCACGACAAATCCCATCTCACCAAGCATCTCAGGAACGATGGTGATGGTGATGGGTGTCACGCGGTACGGCTTGCCACGTGGTGCTGGCTCCCTGCTCCTCTCCCTGTCGCTCATCCTCCTGCTTTCCTAGAGTCTCCCAACTGTTTCTCCCTCTGTTCAGCAGAGGGACTTCTCCCTGAGTCACGCCAGGAGCTGTCATTTATGGAGCACCTGTTAGGGGCCAGGATCTGTTCTAAGCACTTTGCCGAGTCACCTCATGTAAATCTGTGAGTATGTGCTTTTACTGTCCCCACTGTGGGGACAAGGAATGGGTGACACATTCGATTAGGCGATCTGGCCCGGAGCCCAGAGTTCCACTATCCACCACTGCTTGGCTTTTCTGAAACCTTAGCTCCAGGCTCTGGGGGCTCAACTGATATCTACGTGAGATTATAAACAAGTCTTTTCCCAACAACAGGGATCTCACCTTACAAAGAATCCCTGCACTAAGGTGTCCCTCTTTATTTGTCTCTCTGTACCACAGGGAAGCAGGGGGGTGTGGAAGAAAGAGGGCCTCAATACTGCTCAGACTGGCATTCCGGGCCTGACACTTGGGTCAGACACTTCACTTCTCTGAGGCTCCGTTTTCTCTCCTGTGAAATGACTAACAGTACACAAGTTGTCGGGAGGGTCAGTGATGGTCAGTGTTGGGTGGCCACTACAATCAGCATCTCTGTCCCCAGCCCCCGCACATGGGGCCTAGCTGGTATCACCAGAAAGGGTTTGTTGGGTTGCATTTCTCTGTCTTCAGGGGTGACTTTTGTCTGCACATCTGGCCTAAGGTGCGGTCTTTCTTCATTCCCTCCTGTTCATGTTTCTGCCTCTGGCTGAGTCCTTTCCCACCTAAGAGCCCCCTCTTCCTATCTTTGGCATCTCCAGGGACAGAGGAGCTAAAGTCAGTTTTAGGATGAAACTAATCCAGGCTTGTGGGGGACAAACCCTGGGCAGATGGGTGTTCTCCCTGCTCACCCACTCTTGCCAGTGGTGGCAACCTCACCCAGCCCTGGGAGTGCCTGGCCCAGCCTGCCTCAGGCCAAGAGGAGACGGCCAGGCTGCAGGGAGCCTGGGCTCATCTCTGGGAGCTGTGCTGGGCCTGGGCCAAAGCACCAAGCAGCCCGGCTGGGCAAAGTGGCTTGTCCTGCTGGCGTGAGAGGAAGGGAAAGGCTCTCGTGCTCAGGATCATCCCAGTTCCCACTGCCCTCCCCAAGGCTGCCTCCCTGGGTGGAACTGCAGAGCCAGATGGGGGCAGAGCCAGGAGGCCTGGATTCTAGTCCCAGACCCATACAGCTCGGCCAGGGGGCCGGGGCAGGTGTCCTCCCGGTCTGGGCCTCCCTGGCCTCTGCAGGAGGGCTTGGGGGTCATGACAACATAACGGGTGCTTTGCCTCAGATTGATGTGAAATTGTCAACTTGAGGGCATCCCATGGCCCCTGTGTAGACACACTCACTCCCTCAGGGATGAGGGGACCTGAGCTGACCTGCCTCTGTGATTTCTGTGGGACTGCGGGAGAGAAGGAACCTACCTCCCCTGACACGCCATGGACCACCCACCCACTCAGCCCCTGAAGGGTGTATGTTTGCATTTGTGTCTGTGTTTGCTTGTACACATGTCTGGGACATCTCCGTGTGCA
The DNA here is from genome assembly GCF_055505025.1 of Bos grunniens. Classification (NCBI taxonomy): domain Eukaryota; kingdom Metazoa; phylum Chordata; class Mammalia; order Artiodactyla; family Bovidae; genus Bos; species Bos grunniens. The sequence goes on from NC_141167.1 coordinate 12,196,659, forward strand.
TGTATGTGTCTGTCTGTGTTAACATGTGTCCATCTGTGTATATCTGTGCGGCCCGTGTGCTAAGCTGAATGCTTCTTCCTGCCTTCCCACCTCCCTGGCCCTGAGACCCTGGAAACCCAGCATGGGCTTAGCGCCTCCTCTGGCACACACTCTAGTCCCCTCTTTCCTCGACTCCTCAGCGTAGTGTGAAAAAGCCCACGTTTCGGCTCTTCGGTTTCTCGCTGCTTCCTGGAGTGGCAGGAATGGGCTTCGCTTCGCTTGGGCAGATGAAGCTCCTCTCCCTCCTCAGGTTTGTGGCGCTTCTTGTCCTAGCCTCTCCCTGCTCTGTCTCCCTCCGCTCTAGCCCTTCACGGTGGCTCTGGCCCTGTCCCCTGGCCTCTGCCCTGCTTCCCCTCTCTGTCTCTCTCCCTCCCTTGCTTGGTGTCTCTCTGTCTCTGTCTCTCCAGTCCCTGGCCACCAGAGCGGGCTGACAGCTGCTCCCCGGGGAGGTGTGAAGACAGAGCTGGCAGCTGAGGAGCTGTGGAGGGTGAGAGCCGGGAGCCTGGGTGGAGGTGCTCAGCGCTCAGGGTGGAGGCGCTTCAGGGAGAACCAGGGAGAGCTGTGGGTCATGTGAGGCCAGCGCTAGGAGGGGACTGTAGGGAGCTGGAGAGCGGGTGGAGGGGGTGAGGTTCTGAGGATGGCAAGAGTGTGTGTGTGTGGGAGAGGGACAGTGGGGAGGAGTGGAGTCTGGAAGGAAAGGAAAAACCGGTTTTCTGGGTCTTGTCCCTGCCCACTTTCATCCAACAGGGGTCAGGACACTGATACCCAGAGTCATAGCAGATGGCATAGGAGCCTAGCTGCAGTGAGCTGCAGTGGCAGAGCCTGGGAGAAGCTTGCCAGTTTGAGAGCAGCAGGTGCATTTGCCCGTCTTCCTGCACCATCAGTAATGCCAGAGGGCCTGGGAGGATAGCTGGAAGTAAGCAGGAGTGAGATGCTCTCCTCGCTCCCATGCCCTGACCATGCTGCAGGGCACTGACGGTGACCTGAGGGTCAAGGACTCAGAGTCGCCTCCCCCTCTTCCATGCCAGGGAGCCCGCAGCTCAAAGAAACAGCCTGTTCTGTTTCTGGAAACCAGTGTCTCCTAGAAAGAACAAACGAGGTGATGCACTCCTATCCATTCCTCAAAGCCCACCTCAGATGTTCCTTCTAACAGAAAGTGCTTCACGATTCTTTTCTGGGGCACTTGTCTACCTTGAAGCTGTCCCAGCAGTGAGCCTACCCTTTGGTAACATTTGTGCATTTGTGTCTTCTTCATGAAACTTGGAGCTCCTTGAGGGTAGGGCAGAAGTCTGGTTTACCTCTGTGTTCTGAGTATCCAGCTTGGGGTGGAGACAGAGTGGGTTCTGAGCCATGTAGATCCTTGATAGGGTCCGAGGGGTGGGGCTGGGCAGGCAACACGGCTCCAAGCCCAGGGGCCTCCCAGGGCTTGGATCTTGGTCAGTCAGTTGGTGAGCTCTGTGGACTGAGGGTGCTTTCTGGGTACAGCTTGCCCTGGGGAGGGGAACCCCACTCTGAAGGAGAATAGTGGCCCCAACCAGGAGAACCCAGGTCTAAGAAGGACGAACCTAGCTCATAGACAGTGTATGTCTCCCCATCCTCCTGATGGACTGGTTGTTGCCAGCCTGGATGATGTCTGTCTGTCCGTCCTGTCTTTCATTCAGTTTTAAAGAGACTCCTCTACCCCCAGTCCTGTGTCTAATGAACCTGACATTCAGGGAAAATGTCTCCGGTAAAGGTCACTAGAGGGAAGTGGCATTCTTGCTGACAGCACCTGTCCGTCCCACACCAGCGCGCTCTCCTTCGACACAAAGTGCTCGTGTCCCAACCAGTCACCACCTTCCAGAGGCTCACTGCCAGCCTTCCAGTCGATGTAAACCCTCTTATCTAGAAACACACAGCTCGGGAACTGCCTCATTCACTTGTTCATTTTCCCCACAGCTCATCGAAGACAAGGATGACTCAGATCCCAGCCCTATCTGGCAGGGTCCCCGGGAGGGTGTATGCAAGCACAGCTCGCCTGAAACCCTGGTTCCAGGGTGTGTCTGCAGGGGTAGCAAGTGATGAGACAGGTAAGGGAGGTGGAAGGGAGGTGAGACTCTCATTCCACGTGCTTGGTCCTGACCAACATGGTAAGTTACTTACTGAAGGCTTTAGGGAGAAGTTGGTTGTATTTGTGTCTTAGAAAGATCACTGTGGCTGTGGAATGAAGGACAGATGCAGGTGGAGGCAGGAGAGGATGGCAGCTGGTCTAGGGCAGTGGGTGGATTTGAGAGTTTGCTGGCTGAGGGAGAGAGTGGAGTGAGGCAGGAGCTGCAGACTTGGCTTTGGACACTAGGTGTGAAGCGATGCTGTGTGCTGGGAGGGGCAGGCTGGGATACATGGTGCCTTGGTTGTGAATTACTGAGTTGGAGGCTCCTGGGAGATGGAGAGGGGCAGAGAGAGGTTGGAAAGGGGGTGTGAGGTGCCAGTGGGAGGTCTGTGCAGGGAGAGAAGATGCGGCACATGCTGCTCGCACTGTGAACCCTCCTGAGTGTGGATGTGGTTTCCAAGGGGCAGCGTGTAGCCTGAGAAGGGGGAGGGCCCTGGAGGGTCCCATCAGAGTTGCAGGCACGAGGCGGAGGCCATGCAGGAGTCGGAAAAAGGGTCATCAGAGAGAGGGATTCAGGGGGGCAGTGGGCACCAGGGCCGCCCCCTCGTCCACCCTCAGAGAAAGCACGTGCTCCTCTCACTTCACAGGCAACAGCAGTAAAATGCCTCACCCAGGGCACAGCGCAGTTCGGAGCTGGGTTCATCGGATGCCAAAGCCATCTTCTCAGTATGCTGCTCTCTTCCCCACTAGGCTGGTCACCTACAGGCTCCTGGTGACCCCAATATGACCCTGCCTCAGTTTCCCTGCTTAGCCCTTGAGCTGCTAAAGGGATAGGAATCTACCCTGACAACCAGTCTCATAACTGCTAACATTTCCGAGGCACTTTCTACATTCCTGTCTCTCTGTACTTTGGTTTACTTAATTCTCCTAGCAACCCTGGAGGGAGATATTATTATTCTCCCCATTTTACAGATGGGAAAACTGAGGCATTGAGAACTGAAATACCTTACCCAAGCTGGAAAGTGTCAGAACTGGGATTCAAGCCCAAGCAGCCTGTACTCTTAACCCTTTTGAGCTTGATCACCGTGAAGCCTCTCCTCTTAGCCTGGGACCATCTCCTCTTTAGATCCTATTTCCTTCTGCGAGTGTTCTGATCCCTCAACACCACAAGGCTGGGCAGCACCTCCTCATTCTCCTTGTGCTGCCACTGGTGATGCAGACAGTTAGGAAGACAGGCTGCCCTTTGTCTCTGAAAGTCACACCTCTGATTCCTCTTCTGAGATAGCTGCAGCCTTTGATGGCAATGGATTTGCCTCTAACCCTTGGTGTTTTCACTGGACTAAAGGGGGGCAGTTACAGGACCTGGAATTTGTTGTTCAAATCTGTGGGAACTCGGGCATGTGGCTTAAATCTATTCGGGCCTCTGGGTCCTCACTAGTAAGATGAGTCCAAGGAGAGCATCCCACCCTGAACACACAGGTGGTGGTGCAAGGGTTGTAATTTGCAAATGTACCAAGTTTTGTTGATGTGTTTGTCCTTCTTCAAGGTTAACCCAGGTGCTACACCAGGTGGCTCTTAGAGACCACACAACATAGCAGCTAAGAGTGCGTGCGGTCCGGGCAGGAGGGAAGAGTGTGAGCCTTGGCTCTGTTATTCCCTCACTGCCCAGCTCAGCCCCTGATTCATAAGAGGCGGGTCCTGATAGAGCCTCCCTCCTGGTATAGAGAAGCAACCGCTCTTTTCAAACCACTGCTGTGTACAGACCCTTCCATCTTTTGAGAAAGAGGCATCATTTTGATCCAGAGTAGATGGAACAATGGACCGTGATGTTTAGCAGCATAACCTGATGGCTGCTTTTGGAGTGAAAGTTGCCTGCAGGCAGCCCCCCACCCCCACCCCCACCCAGGGCATGGAGTCAATGCGCTGTGTGCCCCCTTGCCTGTTTCATCATAGTGGGCGCTGCTGCTGCCCTACCCATGTGCCCAGCGGTCAGGGCCATCCTTCTGTAGTCCCTTGACCCTCCAAATAAGGGCTTTCTCTTGCTTTGCCCTCAACCAGTAATGGGCAGAAGTTGGAGGCTAAATACGCTTCTTTGACCTTCGGGTGGGCCACCTGTGAGGCGTGTCCCACACTACTTCCAGAGGTCCCCAGTGGGACCGAATCACTGGTGCTCACAGTGGTCACCTGCTCCTTATCACGCTCTGTATTGGCCTCCTCCAGCCCATCTCCATCCCCATCTTCCCCATCCCCTCCCTCCACTTCCTCTCAAATGAACCGCTTGCACCTAAGTTCTCATCTCAGCTCTGCTTCTCAGTGAGTCCAGCTCCAGACACCCAAATTGAAGGGTGCATTCCCAGGATATACAGGAAGAGATGGAAGGAGGGTTTTGAGAGACAGGGAATTGGAAGAACATGGCAAGAACCCGTGGGCTTGAAGAGAAATGATGGCAATGAAACATTACTGGGAATGGCTGAGGCTCAAGACTGCTAGCTCAGATCTAAGTCATGTACTTGGCTGTCTAAACACTGTCATTACCCTCAGACCTACAATAAACTCACTCATGCGGAACCACATTGTGCTTCGGGATGCTTTGGGGAATCCAAGGAAAGGCTGCAGGGTCCTTTGGGTTAGTTCAAAGTGCAGAGAAGACTCTAGTGGCAGGAGGTGAGACCCAGCTGAGACAGAGCACTCAGCCAGTGACATTCAAGAGAACACAAGTCCCTGTAGGTATTGTTGGGGTTTCAGGGTGTTCTACCATATGTGGGATGCAAGCTGGGGCCATTTACTTATATGTTAAAAGATGGGTGACCTCACAAGACTGGACAGGTGGGGGGGACATCCAGGTGCCTGGCAACGTGAGGTTATATGTGTGAAGCCCCCAGCTGCAGGACTTCCCTTCCTGCCACAGGACCTTTGCACATGATGCCCCCGCTGTTCAGAATGCCAATCCCCCAACACTGCCCCTCCTTGCTTAATTAATTTCTACTTGTCTTTTGAATCTCAGCCCAAGTGTGGCTTGCTAAGGAAAATCCGTCTCCATTCCAGGTTCCTTTCTTACAGTTTATGCTTCTTTTCCTTCAAATCTCAATCTCTGCAATTTTGTGAATAGTGTCTGTTAGCCAGTAAGTACTTTGAGGAGGGCAGCGTATTTGATCCCCACCCCTGACACCCCTCACTGTACTGCCAGCATCAGCACAGCTCACCCCGAGAAGGTGCTCACTAGATATTTGCTGAAGAAATAAGGGAAGATATTTTTTGTTCCAGGGTAAAGGGCTAAACTTGGGCCGCATTTATGAGATGCTCCCTTAACAGCCCTATCTCTACCTCCTGCCTCCAGGTGAATCATTCACCTGCTTAAAATGCAGAGAGTCCCATTTTCTGGCTCAGCGTTTCCCACTGTGACTGAAGAGTAGTAATTGTGTGCGGATGCCGGAATACATTAGTGGACGAAAGGTAATGTGGAACGCACGCTCAGGAAGATGAAAGGGAAGTTTCCTTTGTTTTTTTTCCTTTCCCTCTCTTCCTCCCTCCCTGCATTCCTCTCATTCTTCCTCTCTCCCTCACTCTCCCTCTCTCTTTTCTTTTCTTTCTTGTGTAGGTTCTCTTAGAACTTCTAAATGCTAATGAACATGGCAGAAGCTTCAGGAGGAAGGTGCTACTCTGCAGTAGGTCCCAAATGCATTTGATTCCAGAATTTATTGATTCATTGATTTGGAGAAGCAAAATTGGGATTTGCGCTTCCTAGGAAATTCTTGGAGGAGTGCTGACTTAGAGAATAAAGTCTAAATTTCTTAGCTTCATGTTTAAGGTCCTTAAAGACATGGGCCCTGCCCCTCTCAATGCCCTACCCCTACTCTCTGCTCAAGCCAGCTAGTGAGGAATGGTCTTCTAATCACCAGGTACTCTCTCATGCCTCACCCCCTCTGTCTGGACGTGGGTAAACCTACTGTCTGCTGACTGAGCTCCTGTTCATTCTTCAAGGCCAAGACCCACTAATTACTTCCTCTTTGAAGCTCTCCTTGACCTTTCAACTGCGTTCCCAGAGCTCCTGATATATCCTTCTACCAGGATATGACCATGATCTGCTGTAAGGAGCTATTGTTATGAATAAAATATCTTTAATACAGTATTTTTCTTCAAATAATTCTTTCCTCTGGGTTATTTTCACCAAATAGCGAAACCTGATGATTCCCAATTTGAACTGCCTTATGGTGGCTCAGAGATAAAGAATCTACTCGTAATGCAGGGGACCTGGGTTCGATCCCGAGGGTTGGGAATATCCCCTGGAGAAGGAAATGGCAACCCATGCTAGTATTCTTGCCAGAAGAATTCCATGGACAGAGGAGACTGGCGGTCTACAGTCCATGGGGTCACAAAGAGTCAGCCACTAACACTTTCACTTTTTCACTTACAGTAAACATACTGGTACGGAGCTGCTGATGTGCCTCTTTTCCCTTTAAACGTCCCAAGTCAAAATCACTTCATGGGCATGTCCCCAGTGATCGAAGCAGGACCTATCACAGAGTGGAAGAGTATATGTATTTATTTATTTGCTGAATAAGGGCATGAATGAGGGTTGAAGTGGAAGTGTTTCTAGTCTTAAAAATTGTAATGAAGGGAAGGAGAGAGTGGGATGAATTGAGAGAGTATCACTGAAACATATACATTACCAGACGTAAGATTAGACAGCCAGTGGAAATTTGCTGTATGGCTCAGGACACTCAAATTTGGTGCTCTGTGACAACCTAGAGGTGGGGGAGGGTGGGAGGCAGGAGGGAGGGGACATATGTATACCCATGGCCGATTCATGCTGACATATGGCGGAAACCAATACAATATTGTAAAGCAATTATCCTCCAATTAAAAAAATTAAATTAAAAAATTATAACCTGTGCCTGATTCATGTTAATGTATAGCAAAACCCATCACAACATTGTAAAGTAATTATCCTCCAATTAAAATAAATCAATGAATTAAAAATGTAATAAAAAATTTAAAAAAATTGTAGTGAAAGAGATGGTCCAGGCTTCCTTGCCAAGATCTGAAGTGAAAAATCTCCATCCCTCCAATCTTGTCTTCTGCTTTTGTGGTCAAACCCATCCAGAGTGGCTGGAAGTGATAGATGACATTCTGGTGGGTTTTGATTCTCAAAAATCAACTACCTGCTTGGCTTTCTTTATCTTACCAATAAAGAGGGCATGAGAGGATAAGGGATGGGGTGAACAGGGGGAATGGGTGAGGCTCAGGGGTGGATGCTGCATGGAGCATTTGCCCTCATCATGCTTATGGTCACTTTGGGGTCCTCATCTCACTTGACCTCTCATGGACATTGGACAGAGGTATCCACTCTCTCTTCATTGAAACACCATTTCCCCTTAGCCTCCAGGACACCACATTCAGCTCACTGGTCCTCCCCCCTTTCAAGCTGAATCTCAGCGCTGGGCCTCTTCTCTACAGCTATTGTCCCCCCTGGGAGAGCTCATCTAAGCCGCTGGGCTTAAGTATCATCTCTGTGCTTTATCTCCTGTCCCACCCTCACTACTGATATCTGCACGCATTTACCCAGAAGCTCCACCTGGATGGTTAATAGACATCCAGTCCTAACAAGGGCAAAGTAGGGTCCTTGATTCTCCCTGCCCCTCAACCTGTTTCTTCTCTAATCTCCCCTTTCAGAAAATGGCACTATTATTCCCTTAGTTGCTCAAGCCAAATCCTTCTGCAAGTCAAGCCACCAGGAGGTCCTGCTTATTCCTACAGATGCCTACAGCTACCTCTTTCTGGCCATCTCCTCTGCTGTCATGCCACTGTGATCTCTCACCTGGACCATTGCAATAGCATCTCCACTTTCTCCCTTGCCCCCTACATGCCTTCCCACTGCCACAGACCAAACTTGTGAGGGTTATTAAAAGGGTAAGGGCTTCGAAGTCAGATGAATGTGGCTTTATCTCCTGGTTCCACTGCATATTGCTATTATCCGTGTGACCTTGGAGGAATGACTTAACTTCTCTGAGCCTTAGCTTCTTATCTGCAGAATAGGATTAAAGCACTCAACTTGCTTTGGAGATGAGATGTCTCCAGGGTTTTCTCTCCCATGGTTAAAAGGATGACTAAGTGGTAGACCCCTTGGATTTGATTTTACCAGGAAAACACAAAATTAGACTAAATATCTTGGAAGACTTGCATTCAGAAATATGCACATGCTAAGTTTTGTGACAATCTACTATGTATCAAGCTCTGCTTTTGGTGATTTACATACACGTGTGTGTGTGTGTGTGTGTGTGTGTGTGTGTGTGTGTATGATATTTAGGCTTCCCTAGTGGCTCAGATGGAGAAGGCAATGGCACCCTACTCCAGTACTCTTGCCTGGAAAATCCCATGGCCGGAGGAGCCTGGTAGGCTGCAGTCCATGAGGTTGCTAAGAGTCGGACACACTGAGCAACTTCACTTTCACTTTTCACTTTCATGCATTGGAGAAGGAAATGGCAACCCACTCCAGTATTCTTGCCTGGAGAATCCCAGGGACGGCAGAGCCTGGTGGGCTGCTGGCTATGGGGTTGCACAGAGTCGGACACAACTGAAGCGACTTAGCAGCAGCAGCAGTGGCTCAGTGGTAAAGAACCTGCCTGCAGTGCAAGAGATGTGGGTTCAATCCCTGTGTTGGGAAGAGTCCCTGGAGAAGGAAATTGTAACCCACTCCAGTATTCTTTCCTGGAGAATCCCACGGACTGAGGAGCCTGGTGAGCTATTATAGTCCATGGGGTCATAAAAGTGTTGGCAGGACTTAGTAACTAAACCACATGTGTGATATTTAAAACAAACCCATAAGATACACCTATGCAGGAGACTTGGAGTAGTTAAGTAACTTGTCCAAAGGCATGCAGCTTATAAATAATAGCAGGGTCAGCATTTTGAGCCTTGGTTCTGTTCCTTGACCCCAAGGAAGCCTGTGCTTTCACTGTGTGGTTACGGCAGCACAGATATAGCCCCGTCCACAGCAGAGAACTCCCTGCCTGGGGCTTGGCCTCGGGTTTGAGTCTAATAGTCTGCTGTTGAGTTGAATAGTCTGCTGTTCAGAGAGGTTGCCTCCATCAAGCCATGAAATCTCTCAGAATCTATTACCTTGTGAGGAAAAAGCCATCAAGACAATAGCAGTTACCGCATCAGGTGGTGCGAAATCAAATGCAATATTGTGGGCTACGATGATCTGCAAACTGCAAGCGCATGAATTATTCTTTCCTTCCTCCATCTTTGTGGTCAAGATGGTTCTGGAGGGGCTGCTCTGCTCTTGGGGGCTCAGTCCTAGTTTTCTGGAGCCCTCTCAGGCACCTGGAATTACTAGGGCATCCTGCCTGGTCTCGTCCTCAATGTTAGCCCCTGCTCCATCTCCTCGTAGTGTTTTCTCCCTCAGGCTCCTCAGACTCCAACCTCAGCTCGTTTATTTTTGGTGGGGGTGCTACCTCACGCAGCTTGTAGGATTTTACTTTTTTAACCAGGGAATAAACCCAGGTCCTCAGCAGCATGTGTAGCATCCTAGCCACTGGACTGCCAGGGAAGTCCCTCTCAACACTGTCTTTATATTCCACTCTTCTAGCTTCCTGGGAAAATTGCCTAAAGTTTCTCGCTCCGAAGAAAATACCTGCATATCCAGCTCCCAATTTATGTTACTACATTATTCTCACCCCAGGGAAGGACGGAGTATTTTTAGCCCACATGTAATGGTAAAGGTTTTCTTGAGCTCCCACCTCCAGAGATAGGTTTCTTTGGAGGATGGAGCTGTGAGAGACGGTCTCCGTTCACACCTATGCATTCTTGGGGTTCCTCATTTGGGTGCCTGTCATGTAGCCCCCAATCCATCCTGGGCCTAACGAGTTGAGCACCTGGTGGTCTGTGGCCAGCGGGGGGCAGCAGAGGGCAGCAGAGTGTGAACCAGAAGGGGCAGGCAGAGGGCAGGTGGCTCTGCAGCTGCTGGGCGAAGGGGCCATGGATGGGAAGGTCTGGTCATGGAGTCCGCCCTGCTGAGTCTCTAGTTGTCTGGAGTGGTCTGGAGTAGATAGTAAAGATGTGGGAACTGTCTTCAGAAGGCCGGTGGAGAGAACCTGCCATCTGCCACAGTGTCATCGGATGCTGGTTGCACATGACAGAGACTCAGTGGGAACAGGTTAAGGCAAAAAGAGGACTTTATCATATGGCAGCGCCCAGGACCTGGCTTTTAGGCACAGCTGCAACTAGGAACTCAAAAGCCATCAGGCCCATCCCCTTCCTCTCTTGATCCTCTCTTGTGCGTTGGCTTTATTCTTCTTTATTTTTCAGTTCTCCTGCAGATTGATCCTTCTAGGGACTGGAAGAACCATGGCACCAGCGACTCCTGCCTTGTGGTTTATGCCCTTCCGTGTGGTTGGGGGGTCGGGGAGAGGTCAAGGAGGGGTGGGGTGGAGTCCTCTGATTGGCAGCAAGGACTGCCTGGTATGGGGGAAGGAGCATTCTCCAGATAAAGGGCTTTCTCTTGGGGAGGGGTAGGTGGGACTGAGCAGACCCAACATGCACCTACCACTGGTGGTGGTGTGTGTGTGTGTGACACTTCCCCGTCTGACACACAGGCACCAACCACTTTCTCAGATTCACGAGTTAATCTCCAGGACTTGGGTTAGCAGCTCTCATCCGCTCTGCTCCTTCCTAAATGAAAAGATAGCGTCCCAGGAGGATGGCAGCTATTTCCCCACCTAAAATTCTCCTCTTCCCTGGCTCCTTGGTGAAGATTCACTCAGGTGGGCTTGATGAAGGGGTCATCATGAGTAGTTCTGAGCTGGAGGGCAGGAGAGGAGAGGAGGGATCTGACTACCTCAGTGAGGTCTCAGTTAAGATCAGCAAATAAAGGATCATTTCAGGTCTTCTACCCAAGATGCCTGGCTAACAGTGGTTCTCTCTGTGCCTGGCGTTTCTTGCTAGCCCCGAAAGCTAAGCAGGGGGTGCCTGGTGCTGTGATAAATGTCAATATTAAAGCCTTATTAGTGGTGTCTTCTGACCTGTGGGGCCATCCAGTGAAGCATAGATGACAGGGTCCCCATGGAGGCTTTAGGAGACCAGAACAGTATCCTTGAGTCCCCTGGAGGAGGAAGCAACAAAGATGGAGGCAGCCACCACACATGCCTGGCCCAGGTGCTGCTGCGGATCCTGTGGTGGGGTGGGAGTGGGCAGACAGGACTGGGCAGTTTTCGCCCAGATTCCTTACAGGTGTAAAGTATCTACCTGCACTGCCTTGTTTGACCCTGATGGTCTTTGGTCCCATTTTACAGTTGAGAAGACTGAGGGTGAGAAAGAGAAAATGACTTAATTCCTAAAGTTAGTGGGTAGAGGTTGAACTGGGGCCCAGGGCTACTGATGCCCAGAGGGTGGGGCGGAGGCAGCTGACGAGACACAGTCACCTACCTCTGGGGATGCAGGCCCACCCACAGGGCAGCAGGCAGCACCAGGCCTAAGCCCACAGGCTGCACAAGGGGAATTCTGTAAAGGGAGTCATTGGGTGGCCTTACTGATAACACTCTGCTGCTGAAGGCTGTTGGAGCAAGTGGGTATGTGTTGACCTTTCCCGTGGAAGATGGGATTCCACTTTCTGGAAACTTCTGCAGGCCCAGACCTCTCTTGAGCTACCAGTTTGCATATGCATATAGGACAGCCCCATTTGGAGCTCACAGCCACCTTGACTCCCTAGATCTCCATCCCCAAACTGCTCCTTCTCCAGGGCCCCCCATTGCAGTGACTAGGACCATCTTACCTGAATCATTTCGGGTCAGATATCTAAGCATCACCTTCAACTTGACTCTCCCTCCTCCCCACATCTGTTCCACACTCAAGTCCCCCGGACTCCTCTTCCTTGTTCAGTTGCTCAGTCGTGTCCGACTCGGCGACCCCATGGACTGCAGCACGCCAGGCTTCCCAGTCCTCTTCCTTAATGTCATTCAAGTATGTCCTAGCACAGCTGCCATCCCCTGCCAGGTAACCCAGACCCTGGAGGCTGGAATAGCTCCCCCAAGCGCACTTCCTCTGGGGAGGTGGTGAGCCTCTGCTTGCCAGCACTGCAAGTGAAGCATGACGGGAGAGGCATCCATTGAGGGAGGGGACGGCAGACTTGGCGTCCTCTGGGGAGGAGAAGCAGGCATGGAACAGAACTGTTGACAGACTCCAGGCTGCTATATCGGGAAGATTTGACAACACACACAAGGAGAGAGTGAGGGCGCGTTGACGGCTGGTGAGAGGCGTGGGGGCTGGCTGGGGACGTGCCGCCACCACCCACGCAGGAGGAAGTTGGGAACAGATTGCATGGGACCGGTGCCAGCCTCCTGAGGAGCTGTCTGCTCCCTTTCCCCTGGTGCTGGTACCTGCTGAGCAACTGGGGAGGGGGTTGGCCAGGAACATGGGCTGTACAGGGTGTGTCCTGAGATGGGAGCCTAGCTCTGCACAGAGGGGCCTCTCTGCTTCGGGCTTTTGGTTCTCTCACTCCACTCCATTCCATCCCATCCCAAACAATCCAATCCTAATATCACTTGACACCTTTGTATTCCCGGCCTGTCTCCTCCCTATTCCATTCTCCTCACCTTTCCTATCTCCAAATCCTCCACCATCTTATCCCATCCCTTACTCATCAGCACAGGATGTTTCTTCAAGTTTTGTTTGTTTTTCTCTCAAAGTGGAGGAGACGACAAGAGAATAAATTTTATTTGTTTATGATGGGGGGGGATGCTTGAGGCAATCATCACATTCAGCCCCCCAGGTTGACATGGAATCAACTGGTTAATAACTCAAGAGTTGGGCACAGAGTCCCAGAGAATGTGGCTTGGAAACATAGCCACGACTGCCCCCCGCCCAGGCCCCTTCTCCAAGCCCACCCTCCAGGCACAGGCACAGCTGGGCTATCACAGGTGCTTCCTCTTGGGGTGCCTGGGGTGGGTATACGTTCCCTATTCCTTCTCCCCAATTCCCACCAGATGAATCATTCCCGAAGGAGCCAACAGGCTGTGTAAGTTCAGCGGCCCTGGGGACATGGTAGGATTGCACTTCTTGGCCCCTCACAGTTGAGCCAGACCTGCCTGTGAAAGCAGAAATGTAAATGATTTTTAATTATCAGCCTGCTCTCCCCTCTGCCCTGGCCCAGGTGAAATAGAACAGTGATCAGACTCCCACATCACTGATGAGATCTTACAAGGAAATAAGAAAATGAGAAATAACCTCCTTTTGGAGTGCCTGATGTGAGCACTCAATTCATTGAACACATGCTGGTGGGCTGGGGAGGATGGAACCTGTCTTTAATTCCTCTAATTATTGAGGAATTAATAATTCCTGCCCCTTCCTCTGACTCCCACCCAATCTCCTGGAGTCCTCTGAAACAAACCGAATCTATTGTCCCTCTTAAGCCAGGGGAGGGGAGCATGGGGGAAGACGATGACCCCATCTTCTCTTTCCCCGCAGTCAGGAACACTGGAGGTTATGTCTATAAAGGACCCAGAAAATGGTAGGGTTGAATCCATGCCCCCCACCCCAACCTCCTCCCTGGGCTTCTTTTCTCTCCTTGCCTCAGCTCCCTACCTCATTCTTGCATACCCCCACCGGGATTGGGGATGGTTCTCACCCCTTGCCTGGGTTGGCTGGAATCTGGGCAATGACTCCTTCTCCAGGAAACTGCTGGTGTGGGCGTGTGTGTGTCAAACTCAGGGGAAGTCAGCAAGGTAGGTAGATTTGCAGAACCAGTGGCATTTCAGGCTAGGGAGGATGGAGAACTCAAATGGGCCAATTCACCCTTTCCACAGATGGGCAAGCTGAGGCTTGCAGAAGGACATGCAAGGGCATCTGTGCTGTAAAGGGAATTAGGGCCGCTCAGCACTGAGACCATGTCTCTAGGTTCCTCTAATTCTTCTGGAGGCCTTGAATGTCCAACTAAAGCCATGGCTCAGTCTTGCTGCCTCAGAAGTCACTGCTGCCTTTTGAGTTGGGGAGTGTAGCTAAATGACTGGATTTCTTTCCCTTGAAGCTTTTTGCTACTGGGGTGAAGCTGGGAGCTTCCAGCCAATGACATGGTCTTGCCAGGGTCTGCCAGGCATTGCACCATCGGGGTCTGGATGCTAGGCTGAGCCAGACAGCAGGTTCCCAGCCTTGGCTGCATGTTAGAGTCCCTGGAGGGTCCAAAAAAGAAAGGTGCTCAGCCCACCGGGCTCTGGGAAGCCCTCTCTACAGGTGGTTTGAGGCTCCGTGGGGAGATCACAAACTCCCTGTCAGAGTAAGGCTTGGGGAATGGGTTTTCTGGAGCAGAGCAGGCTGGGAGTGTGACTTGTTACAGCTGTATTTCCACGGGAACAGGATCAGGGCAGGGACGGGAAACACGTGCCCCATGCCCCGAGCCCCTGCTGGTCCTTCCCCGGTGCATGGTTCCAGTCACATGCCACTGACCTGTCGGAGGAGCCTCGCCCTGTGGCTGATTCTAATGACGCCGAGGGCCCTGCCATCTCCATTTGCCTTGAATTCCTAACTATCGCTGCCTCCGGTATGGTCGTTAGTCACTCAACATTAATATCTCCCGCATCCGTCACCGCAGCGATGACGATCCTAGACTTGCCTGCCATCTCACCAGCCGAGGGATGTGAAGTGGGTCCCCGGGGCCTGGCTGCCCTGCCCTGAGTGGGTGGGGGAGAAAGGGGGACAGGCCAGCTTGTTAGATCTAATTACCTGGCTGCAGGCAGTGGGCCTGAGCTTGGCCCACCGCGTAATCCTCTGCCTGCCTTTCCGCCATAACGAGCCTGCCCGCCACCAGCTGCCGCGCGGCTAGATGGGACTGAGTTTAATTGCTACCCAAAATGTCAGCCCTTTCAAACCCACAGTATTTCATCACTTACCTTTAAAGAAGAGGGGGAAAAAATCAATTTGGACCGTGAGTTTCGGCAGCAAAGCCTGCAGAAAGGACTGCCCAGTTCTTCAGGGGAGCTGTTCTTTTCATTAAAATAGCTATTTTTAAAACTCTCTCCCTCTCCCTCTCTCTCTTTAACACGAGATGAAAAATCCCAGCTACAAGAAGGAACCCTTTTATGAGGGAATAATAATATAAAAAAGGAGTTTAAAAAAGCCCACTTCTAAAATGGATCCTTTCTCTCTTTTTTTTTTTAACCTCTCAAAGGTTAAAAAAAGAAAAGAAAAGGGTTTTATTCTCAAAGCGTTTTTTTACTGTTATGATCTCACTTCACCCTCACAGCAGCTTGGGGTGTTGGGGGAGGGCCATTTTGTCATTGTCCCCATTTTATGGATGAAGGAAAGCCCAGAGGCTGCAGGCTCTGCTGGGGGTGCGGTTACACGTCTATTCAGGAAACAGGAAGGAGGAAACCCTTTTCTTTCCCCAGACTGGTCTCTTCCTATGGGTCCATGCGTCCTATCCCCGTATCCACCCACAATACATCCTCCCCAATACAAGCTATTTACCTACTAGTCAGAAAGTAAAAGTAGGCAGAAGTTAACCAAAAAACCCAGCGTCCCATTAGGGCTGAACACTCATTTAATGCGCTTCCTGAGATCACAGCCATCCTTTCTTCCCTAGGGAGAATTCCTCCCCCTTTCCTTTAGAAGAAAGGAATGTAATTCTTTTGGAGATTACATTTCCTGGAAACTGGTTTCTTGAGCTCCAGCCTGAAGAAGTGTTTCAAAGTCTGCAGACTAATTAACCCCATTGTTCAGAATTAATCACCTCAGGAATATTTGGAGTCAACAAGAGTTGTATCAATTGGGCTCTTAATAAACCTAATGAAACAACTCAACATAAAGGCATATGAAATAGACTTTTAAAACATTAGCATAAACCACCAGCCTCCCCCGAGCCCTCGGCAGCACAATCAATCTTAATTGACACTTTATTAGCACCAGGAATTGCTATCAATTTGGCGAATTCTCCCAAGTTGCCTACTGAAAGGACAAAGTTATCTTTAAAAAAAAAAAAAAAAGGAAAAAGAGAGACAAGGAAGGACTTGGAGTTTTGGGTGAAGAAAGACAGAGGAGAAATTAAATCAGAGTCCTATAATGGAAATGACAGTGAAAAGTGAAAGTGTTAGTCATTCAGTCACATTGCTCTCTTTGCGACCCCATGGACTGTAGCCCGCCAGGCTCCTCTGTCCATCATGGGGTTCTCCAGGCAAGAATACTGGAGTGGGCTGCCATTCCCTTCTCCAGGGGATCTTCCTGACCCAGGGATCGATCCCAGGTCTCCTGTATCGCAGGAAAATTCTTTACCGTCTGAGACAGACAGTAGCAGTGTCAAAAGCACCCTCCCCACTCCCTGGAGTCCAGTGGAGCAGGGATCTCAGCCATCATGTCCTTCAACGTTGAAGAACTGCTCCTGACATGCAGTTCCAACTGTCTGTCCTAACTGGGTTGACCAGCAGAGGCATCACTGCAGTGTCTGGGGTGGAGAGTCAGGCATGGAAATGGGAGAGTCAAGAAGTGCCTGGAGTCCTTCTCGAGTTTTTACTTATGATGAAACATTTGCTTTCAAAGGCTGAGAACTGTTTCAAATTGTGCATTCTCTCATCATTTCTAATAATTCTGCCCAGAATTTGAGGTAAATGTTGGAGGGTCCCCAGATTCTCCCTAGCAGTCTCAAATCAGCCATGAGCCAGGAGATAAAGTCCCCTGACGTTTTATTTCAAGGGACTTCACACAGATTGTCTGTCCTGGGTGTCTGTGACCACTTTGACATCGTTGCCCTCCCTCTTCCCCTCCCTCCTCTTTGTCTCCTTCCTCTTTCTGTAATTCCAGGGGACACAGTTTGGGGGCTCATCCCAGCTGGGCAAGGTGGCCCCACACTTTCTGGAGTGGCTTTTGCTTACTGAGAGCAGCCAGAGAGGACGATGTCTTGGGAAGAACTGTGCTGTCACAGAGAGGGCATGGATAGCTGCAGAATGTCCAGCCCATGGGCAGAGAGTTGGAGAAATACAGGAGAAGCAGCTCATGCTTGATTTGAGACTGACAGGGGAGTCTGGTGGCTCCTGTTATATGCCCCCAACTTGGATTAGAGCTCTCCATTGTGCAGCTATTAATGCATAGTAGACTCTGTGGCCAGACTGCCTGGGTTTGAATCTTGGCTCTGCTGTGTCTTAGCTATGTGACTTAGCTATTTGAAAAAACTTAGCTCAGTTTTTTCAAATGAGATAATAATAGTGGCTCCTGAAAGGGTTGTAATGAGGATTGAGTAAATAAGGGTAAATTTCTTTGAACTGTGCCTGCCACAAAATAAATACTATATAAGTGCTTTGCTCTTACCATAGAAAAGGAAACTGGAAGAAACCAATAGTTAACACTTATTGATCATTTGCTGTGTGGTATCATGAAAGCCAGAGGGTGAGATGGCTGGATGGCATCACCGACTTGATGGACATGAGTTTGAGTGAACTCCAGGAGTTGGTGATGGACAGGGAGGCCCGGTGTGCCGTGATTCATGGGGTCGCAAAGAGTTGGACACAACTGAGCGACTGAACTGAACTGACTGATCATGAAAGCCTAGGATAGAAAAAATTGTGAGAGAGATGAGTCAATAGGCTCAGATACTCCCAGTTAAGAAAAGACTGTCCCAGGGTCTCCCATGGAGTCATTGGTGACTGTTAGATCTAGATCTGTGGGATCTGATGCCAGAGTGAGCTTAAGACCAGGCACAGGTCTAAGTACTTCACATACATTATCTCATTTTATCCTCACAGAATCTTATAAGATTGGTACAATATTCAATATTTACCCTCATTTTATATGAAGGAAATGAGACAGAGAAAGGTTAAGCCCAAGATCATACAGAGAGTAAGTGATAGAACTAGGATGAAAGCTCAGACAGCCTGGCTCCAACTTCTGTAACCCCAATCAGTAAGCCATGCACTGGTTGTGACTTGGTGCTTTAACTCTGGGAGAACATCAGTGAGCACAACCATAGTTGTTTCTCTAGAAATCATCCCAGAGCTCAAACTTGGGAGCAGAGGACCCCTGGTCTTTCTATGAAGGCCATTCAGGTTGTCCTTCTAGAGTAAATGAACTCGAGGAAATCTTTCTACAAAGCATCCCATCAATGTTGGTCAAGCAAATGATAGCCAGCCCTTAGATTCCTTTAGATCACTGCAGTGGGTGTGCAGAAGACTTCTGGAGTGTCATTGCAATTTCCCTCAAGTACACTCCCTTGCTTTGCTCAGGTCAAATGAACTTTCCCTAATGACACTCTTAGCAGGACATTGCAAACCTTTGGCTCACTTCTTTTTCCTGGAGTATTTAGTGTCTAAGAGAGCTGGGGTGTAGTGTTGTATTCTGCCAGTAGGTGTCACCATATGCAATTCTGTACCTTGCTGCTGCTGCTGCTGCTGCTGCTAGGTCACTTCAGTTGTGCGGACTCTGTGCGACCCCAAAGACGGCAGCCCACCAGGCTCCTCTGTCCCTGGGATTCTCCAGGCAAGAATACTGGAGTGGGTTTCCATTTCCTTCTCCAATGCATGAAAGTGAAAAGTGAAAGTGAAGTTGCTCAGTCCTGTCTGACTCTTAGCGACCCCATGGACTGTAGACTACCAGGCTCCTCAGGCCATGGGATTTTCTATGCAAGAGTACTGGAGTGGGTTGCCATTGCCTTCTCTGTCTCTACTCTGAGATTTCCTTAAATCTAGAATTTGAGTTCTGTAAAATAGTAAGTCTTTTTCTTAACACATGCTCAGTGATGGAGCATACAAGAAGAGGAAGCATTTCATGGATAAGGACAGTAGCTCACTCTGGATATGATCAATCTAAGGATATTTAGTCTATCTGAGCAGGGATATGTTTGCCCAGTTGGATTACCCAGAGAGTTTTTTAAAAATGATACATGATCAAGATCACTTTAATTACCTCTGAATTTTTCTCAAGGCTCATTCTCTAGCCTCTACCCCCATAAAAACCCTACTCTTATGAAATTTCTCTTTGTCATTTTCTTGCTTTCTTGCTTTAAATATGATCTCTAAACAATATATCCCTAAAGTGTATATATATATATATATGTACATATATGTGTGTGTGTGTGTGTGTGTGTGTTATTTGCTCATTTGTGTCTAACTCCACATGGCACTATTGTACAACTGAATGGTCTTTTCAAAATGCAAGCCTTATCAATCAATGTAATACATCATATTAACAGAATAAAGAGCAAAAGCTAAAAGATCATCTCAATAGACACAGAAAAAGCATTTGACAAAATCCAACACCCTTTCATTATATAAAAAGATCAACTAACTAGGAATAGAAGAGACCTTTCTTAACCTGATAAAGAGTATCTATTAAAAGCCCACAGCGAACTTCATACTCAACGTTGAAGGGCTGTATATTTTCTCTCTAAAATCAGAAGCAAGACAAGGGTGTCTGCTCTTACTACTTCTATTCAACATTGTGTAGAAGTTCTAGCCAGGGCAATTAGGCAAGGAAATGAAAAAATGAAATAAAAGGCATTTGGATTAGAGAATAGTAAAACCATCTCTATTTGCAGATGACATGATATTGTATGTAGAAAACCCTGAATAATCCAGAGAAAAAGTATTAGAGCAAATAAGTAGATTCAGCAAAGTTGAATGATATAGAATCAATATAAAAATCAGTTGTATTTCTATGTAGTAGTAATAAGCAATCTGAAAATGAGATTAAGAAAGTGATTTGGTTTACAATAGCATCAAAAAGCAGTTTGTAGTAAATTTAACCAAACAAATGCAAGAATTGTACACTAAAACCTAAATAAATGAAATGTAATTCATGGATTGGAAAACATAATATTGTTAAAATGACATTACAAACTAATCTACAGGTTCAATGCAGTTCCTATTTAAATTTCAACTGCCTTCCATCTCTTTCTCTCCTCTTCCTCCATCCTTCTTTCCTTTCTTTTTTTCCAGAAATGTATAAACTTATGGTAAAACTCTAATGGAAATGCAAGGGACCCCAAATAGCCAAAAACAATCTTGTAAAAAAAGAACAAAATTGGAGGACTCACAGCTCCTAATTTCAAAACTTACTGCAAAGCTATAGTAGTCAAAACGATGTGGTGCTGGCATAAGGATAGACACATAGATCGACGGGATAGAGTTGAAAGTCTGGAAATATTTCCATAGATCTATTATTTTTGACAAGGGTGTCCAGATGATTCAAGGGGAAAGAATAGTATTTTTAATAAATGGTGCTGGGACAATGAGTAATCAACATATGAAAGGATCAATTCAGACCCCTCTATCACACAATTAAAAAAAAAGAATTAAAAATGAACCAAAGACCTAATTATAAGAATTAAAACTATAAAACTCTTAGAAGGATACAAAGGTGTAAATCTTAGTAATCTTGGTTTCTTAAATATGACACCAAAAGTAACAAGCAACAAAAGAAAAAATAGGTAAATTCAGTTCAGTTCAGTTGCTCAGTTGTGTCCGACTCTTTGTGGCCCCATGAATCACAGCACCCCAGGCCTCCCTGTCCATCACCATCTCCTGGAGTTCACTCAAACTCACGTCCATCAAATCGGTGATGCCATCCAGCCATCTCATCCTCTGTCGTCCCCTTCTCCTCCTGCCCCCAATCCCTCCCAGCATCAGAGTCTTTTCCAATGAGTCAACTCTTCGCATGAGGTGGCCAAAGTACTGGAGTTTCAGTTTCAGCATCATTCCTTCCAAAGAACATCCAGGGCTGATCTCCTTCAGAATGGACTGGTTGGATCTCCTTGCAGTCCAAGGGACTCTCAACAGTCTTCTCCAACACCACAGTTCAAAAGCATCAATTCTTCGGTGCTCGGCTTTCTTCACAGTCCAACTCTCACATCCATACATGACCACAGGAAAAACCATAGCCTTGACTTTGTTGGCAAAGTAATGTCTCTGCTTTTTAATATGCTATCTAGGTTGGTCATAACTTTCCTTCCAAGGAGTAAGCGTCTTTTAATTCCATGGCTGCAGTCACCATCTGCAGTGATTTTGGAGCCCCCAAAAATAAAGTCTGACACTGTTTCCACTGTTTCCCCATCTATTTCCCATGAAGTGATGGGACCAGATGCCTTGATCTTAGTTTTCTGAATGTTGAGCTTTAAGCCAACTTTTTCACTCTCCTCTTTCACTTTCATCAAGAGGCTCTTTAGTTCTTCTTCACTTTCTGCCATAAGGGTGGTGTCATCTGCATATCTGAGGTTATTGATATTTCTCCTGGCAATCTTGATTCCAGCTTCTGCTTCTTCCAGCCCAGCGTTTCTCATGATGCACTCTGCATATAAGTTCAGTCTGTTGTTCCATGTCCAGTTCTAACTGTTGCTTCCTGACCTGCGTTTATCAAGAGGCAGGTCAAGTGGTCTGGTATTCCCATCTCTTTCAGAAATTTCCACAGTTTATTGTGATCCATACAGTCAAAAGCTTTGGCATAGTCAATAAAGCAGAAATAGATGTTTTTCTGGAAATCTCTTGCTTTTTTGATGATCCAGGGGATGTTGGCAATTTGATCTCTGGTTCCTCTGCCTTTTCTAAATCTAGCTTGAACATCTGGAAGTTCACGGTTCACATATATTAGACTTCAACAAGTTTAAAACATTTGAGCAGCAAAGGACACTGTCAGGAGAGAGAATATACAACTTACAGAATACAAGAAGATGTTTGCAAATCATATATCTGATAAAGGCCTAGCATTCAGAATATATGAAGAACTATTACAACTCAATAACAAAATGACAAACAATCCAGTTTGAAAATGGGCAAAGGATTTGCATAGACATTTCAGATAAAATAATCACCAATAATTATATGAGAAGATGCTCAGCATCATTAGTCGTTAGGGAAATGAAAATTAAAACCACAATGAAATAACTCATGTATAATATATATATTATAGGGGGGCTATAAAAGCCAAAATGGAAAATAACAAGTGTTGGCAAGGATGTGGAGATATTGGAACCCTTGTGCATTGCTGATGGGAATGTGAAAATGGTGTGGCCACTGTGAAAATAGTTTGGCAATTATTCACTAAGGTAAAAAGAGCTGCCATATGACCCAGTAATTCCATTACTAGGTATAGACCCAAGGGAACTGAGAACATGTTTCCATGAAAACTTGTACAGAAGTGTTCAAAGCAGCAAGACTCATAGTAGACAAAAAGTGGAGACGACCCAGCGTCCATCACCTGATGAGTGGATCAACAAAATGCGGTCTATCCACACAGTGGGTCACTCTCTGGCCATAAATAAAGAGCACTGATCATGCTGCAACACGGATTAACTTTGAAATTAAGTGGAAGAGGCCAGACAAAAAAGGCTACAGGTAGTCTGTTTCCACTGATGTGCAATGCCCAGAGTAGGTAAATTCATAGAGACAGAAAGCAGATTAGTGGTTGTCAGAGGACAAGGGGAAGGGGGAAATTAGGAGTGACTGCTAACAAGTACAGGGATTCTTTATGGGACGATGGATGTGTTCTGGAATTAGATGTGTGTGTGTGTGTGTGTGTGCGCGTGTTTAGTCGCGCAGTCGTGTCTGACTCTTTGCAAACCCATGGACTGTAGCCAGCCAGGCTCCCTTGTCCATGGGATTTTTCAGGCAAGAATACTGGAGTGAATTGCCGTGTCTTCCTCCAGGAGATCTTCCTGAACTCACTAAACACCACTGAATTATGCATCTCAAAATGGTAGGCTTTATGTTACATGCATTTTACCACAACAAAAAAATTGCAAAGAAAAATACAAACCTGATCATGTTAATTCCCAGCTTAAAATCCCTTTACAGGTTTCCTATCACTCCTGAGGCCTGTCTGAGCTGCTCGCTGCCATTTCTTCGGTCTCATTTCAGGGATCTTGGCCTTTTCGCCTTTAGATTCCAGTCCTCTTTCCCTCCGTCCCCTAAAGGGATGTGCCAAGTTTCCCACCTCCCACAGGGCCTTTGTACAGACTGTTCCTTTGGCTTAAAAACCTCTTGTTTCACCCTCTGCATCTCTCATGGAACCTCCCATGATCTTCCAAACCATGTCAAGGCTCATATAGTCCTTGTTCTTTTCCTTCTGAGCTTTCCCCCCTGTTTGTGAGTTTGTGTACACACACACACATACAGAGTTTATTTGACTAATGTCTCCCTTCCCCATCAGAAGACTTCCCTGGTTGACCCCAGGTCCTTGGCACGGTGGCCAGCACACAGCTTCTGTATTAAGCCCCGGATGGTCCCCTCTACTGTGGATTCTAGGGCTTAACTGTACCAGCCTCTTGTTGTTCTTGGCAGCTCCACCTCGTTCCTCTAGCCCAGGGGTTCTCGATCCTGGCTGCCCACTTGGATTACTCAGGGGAATTGTTTTTTAAGGAATCAAGCTCAGGCTCCAGCCAAACAATTGAATAAGAATTTCTGGGGGTGGGATCTGGGCAGAGGTGATTTAAAAACTGCCAATGTGTTTCCCAATGTGTAGCCAGGTTGAGAAAGGCTGCTACAGTCTCACTTCCCTCCTTGCTCAGCTCAACCCAGCCCGCACTGATCTGGGGATCTGTGAGGTGTCCAGTCCTGGGTGAGTCCTTGGAAAACCCGGAGACCTAAGACACCGCTCCTGGGGATAGCACACCTCTCTTTTGAGCTTTCCTAGGGGCTTTGGGATACCAGTTACTGCCAAGAGAGCAAGTAAAACAGAGAAAGTAGCAAACCATCTCTGAACTCAAGTCATTGTTGGGGACTCCTCTGGATATGGCTGCGAGGTCTTCCCCAATCCCCACCCAGCTCCTTGATCTTGCCTCACTTTTGCTTATGGCCGGGGTTTTCCCCAGTCTTTTGTATCAGTCCTGCTTGAGTAGGACAGAAAACCCCTGTGGGAGGCTTCAGATGTACAAAGTCTGGGTTAATGAACATTTGTAAGTCTAGACTGTTTCTTCCTTGGCAGGCTTCCATCTCAGGCAGAAACCCCTCATGGGTGGCTCCGAGTGTCCTGGGTCCCAAATGGGAGGGACTTGAGGTAAGAAGGGGGTTGAAATCAGTTTGGGGAGGGGAAGGGGGATTTGTATTGAAGCCTAGAAAGTGGGCAACTTTAACTTAGGTTGCATATCCCAGATCAAATCAACCAGCAAACATTTTATTAAGATGACTTTATTTATAATTTATGCAACACTGAGAAAACATCACTCGCTCATATTTAAGAACACTGTTGTTATCGGTTTTTTTTTTTTTTTGCAGTAGCTCTGGAGGTAGGAGCTGGCGAAGATGTCAATGGGGCCAAAGCTATCCCTTGGCCCTGCTTCTGAAGGGAGTTTTCTGATCTTTCTGGAAAATGCTCTGTTTGACGATCCTTTGAGGTTAAATGAGAGGAAAACTCATGTCCTTTAAAGTAAGGGCCTGGCTTTGGCACATGAAGATAACAGCAAAGGGTTTTGACCTCAGTTTCCACTTTGCTATTGACTTCCTATGGGCCCTAAGGAAACTTTTTCCTCAGTTTCTTCTTCTATAAAATGGGAATAATAACAGACCCTACCTCAAAGAGGGCTTTGAGGAGACTCAATGAGATAATACATGCAAAGCACTTAGAACAACGCCTGATACAGAATAAACTCTCAAGAAATGTTTTTACAGTCGGACCTGTGGGCTATACATGGACATGTACATCTGTGCTCATGTGTGTCTGAGAGCCAGGCACTGTATTTCTGAATCTGTTTCTCATGTACTATATCATCTAATACATACATAATCTCATGAATAATTGAAGTAAAATTAGGCATTAATATTTAAAACATGCTCCACATTGCTGACGTTTTACACTGTGGAGTTGGTTGAAATGATTTTTTGGTCTGTAAAACAACCTGATGGCAAACATTTAATCAACGTACTCAGGTGCTTGTTTTGCATGTTTATTCCAATGCCCACCTCCCTAAGTGGCAGTTTTTGATGAACCTGGACCATTATGAGGTCACAGGACCACAGGCCTGGGTCTCTGAACATGCTTAGGCTTCCCAGTGCTGATGGGGGCGTGGCCAAGTCTCTGGGATGATGGAAGAGAGCGCTGGCAGAGGAGGGGGGATGATGGGAGCTTTGCAGCCAGGGGAACCTGGGTTTCCATCCCTGCTCTGCCATTCCAAGCCACATGGAGGGGACTGGAAATTAGCCACATGCATA
The DNA here is from genome assembly GCF_055505025.1 of Bos grunniens. NCBI lineage: Eukaryota > Metazoa > Chordata > Mammalia > Artiodactyla > Bovidae > Bos > Bos grunniens. The sequence goes on from NC_141167.1 coordinate 12,221,898, forward strand.
GCCCCTGCCCAGCTCCTGGCAATCCCCCACAAATGGTAGCAGTCATTAGCTTTGCCCAGTTAGCAGCATTAGGGAGCAAATTTTCCAAACATCACAAGGAAATAATAGCAGCTTCCTTACCACGCACAGAGGACCCCTCTCTCCCAGCCCTGAGGACTTGAGGGTCCAGAGGGAAAGACCGCAGGTGATGATAGCAGAGAAGGGCCCCCTTGGGGCTCCTCACTCTGGTCCTGCTCCCGGAGCCCCGCCCTTCCAGGATGGGGATGGGCACTATACCAGTCCTGCCATGGTGGCTCTACTCCTTGTCTTCTTCAACAGAACAGAGGCAGGCTATTTTCCAAAAGAGCTCAGCTCAGTGCAAAGGGCAATGATCATGAAGATCCTCCTACAGAGGACACAAACCTCATCGTGGACACAGAATGGCAGAAGGACCCAAGCACGGACTCTAGGACTGGACCACCTGGCAGGCTCCTAAGCTCTCTGGACCTCTGCTTCCTCATCTGTAATAGTCATACCCCTCATCTGGGGTAATCACAGTAGCTTTCCTCAGACGGCTGCTGTGAGGTTAGAATGGTGCCTGGCATGTATGAAGTGTTTGCGTGTGTGCATGCGTAGTCTCTCAGTTGTGTCCGACTCTTTGCAACCCCGTGACTGGTAGCCTGTAAGTCTCCTCTGTCCATGGGATTTTCCAGGCAAGAATATTTGAGTGGGTTGCCATTTCCTTCTCCAGGAGATTTTCCCAACCCAGGGATTGAACTTGCATCTCCTGTGTCTCCTGCATTGCAGACAGATTCTTACATGCTGAGCTATCAGAGAAACGATTGTTAGTTATAATTATGACAAAGCCCAAGTCCTCATGGAAGCAGTGCCAAGGGGTTCTGGACTCCCAATCTCCTCCTCCAAACCCCCATGGGAGAATGGGTGTTTCAGAGGGAAGGGACGATGGCTTGTTCATTAAAAAATTTCACCTCATTTTATTTATTTGTTTTTTGGCTGTGTAGCATGCAGGATCTTAGTTCCCAACCAGGGCTTGAACCTGTGGCCCCTGCAGTGGAAAGTACAGAGCCCTAACCACCAGACCAACAAGAAGTCCAACTTGTTCATCTTTGAATTCCAAGTGCCCATCACCACCTGGCACACTGCAGGTGCCCAATGAATAAGTGATGTTAGGCTACTACATGATCCTATGGCATTGGGATTGTGAGTTCCACTTTGCAGAGAAGGAACATGGGACTCCCAGAGGAGAAGGGACTTGCCTAAGCCACATGGGGTGGCCAGTGAAAAAACTGGATTTGACTCCAAGTCTTTTTCTCTTTGCTGTCGACCAGGAGGGTGTCCCAGGCTTTCCCAACTGGGTGGCCAGCTCTACTCAGTCCTGAAGCATCTACCCTCTTGCTCCCACCCGGGGAAAGGGCCTTGAGTGGACCCCTACTCTGGGGCTCAGTGTTACAGCTCCATACAACCTCAAAGTGCAGCATCAGGGCAGGGAGCTAGAATGTCAGAGAGAGAGGATGGGAGCGTGCCCTCCCACAGTGTGTGGAGGCAGCCAATAGATGGGGAGAAGGCAGAGATGGTAAGACGCAGTCATGGACTCGGTAGGGGAAAGGGATATTCCTGACCCTCCCAGCGTGACTCTAGTGTGCCTTCCATGGTGTGTGGTGGCAGAACAGGATGGGGGATGGCTGACAGGTGGTCCAGAGGTCCTGTGTAGAAGCCTGGGAAGCTGGGAGGGGGAGGGATAGTGAGCAAAGCCTCCTGACCTGTTACTGGGCTGATCAGAAAGAAGGGTGGAGGGTGCGTCCCACAGAGGGGTGGCCTCTCAGAGGTCCCTGACACAGCCAGTGCATCCTGGTGATGATGGTTTGTGTGGGCCCAACACCCTCACTGTCTTCTGTACCCAGAGACCTGCACTTCACGTGGGGCAGTGGGTGTCCCTGAAGGCTGCACTCTGTCTCCTGGAAAGAACCTGGTGGCCTCCACTGGCAGCTCTGAATGTGAATATGGGCACTGCCACTTAAAGAGACAGACTGGTATAGGGAGGGGAGCCTGGCCTGGGAGCTCCATCACCAAACAACTGTGAGAGAAGAAGGGTCCCTTCTTCTCTCTGGGCTCCAGTCTTCCCATCTGTATAGTGGGGAGATTGCATTTGATGACCTCTGAAGTTGCTCCTTGCTCTGATGGTGACTGTAACCAGCAGACAACTAATCAATATTTGTTGAGTAAATGAGGGAGTCAGTGTGGTTCCACGCTGATGATAGGATCTAGGCAGATGACTTTTGAAAGACAAGTGAGGCTGTTTTTTTAAACTTTTTATTGAAGTAGAGTTGATTTACAATGCTATATAAAGTGCACAGGAAAGTGATTCTGTTATATATATGTGTGTGTGTGTATATATATATATATATATATTCCTTTACAGATTCTTTTCCATTATAGGTTATTACAAGATGTTGAATACAGTTCCCTGTGCTATACAATAAGACCTTATTGTTTGTTTATTAGGGCTTCCCTGGTGGTTCAGATGATAAGGAATCTGCCTGCAATGCAGGAGACCAGGGTTTGATCCTTGGGTTGGGAAGATCCCCTGGAGAAGGGAATGGCAACCCACTCCAGTATCCTTGCCTGGAGAATCTCATGGATGGAGGAGCCTGGCGGGCTACAGTCCATGGAGTCACATGGAGTCGGAAATGCTTAGTGACTAAGCACAGTAAGCACAGTGAGTGAAGTGAAAGTCGCTCAGTTGCGTCCGACTCTTTGCGACCCATGGAATTCTCCAGGCCAGCATACTGGAGTGGGTAGCCTTTCCCTTCTCCGAGGGATCTTCCTGACCCAGGGATTGAACCGTGGTCTCCTGCATTGCAGGCGGATTCTTTACCAACTGAGCTATCAGGGAAGCCATATATAGTAGTGTGTATCTGTTAATCACAAACTCCTAACTTATCCCTCCTTCACTTCCCCCTTTGGTAACCACAAGTTTGCTTTCTATGTCTCTGAGTCTATTTTCATTTATAAATAAGTTCATCTGTATGATTTTTTAGATTCACCATGAAAGTGATATCTGTGATATTTGTTTTTCCTCTGACTTACTTCACTTAGTGTGATAATCTCTAGGTCCACCCATATTGCTTCAAATGGCATGATTTAATTCTCTTTTGTGACTGAGTAATATTCCATATTTATATATATATATATATATATCTCACTTTTTTTAATCTATCATATGAGGCTGTTTCAACCTGCAGAGTTAACAAAAAGTTGAACATTCATGGGCTGCTTACTCTGTGCCTGACATTGTACTGAGCGCTTCCCATTTGTTTCCTGATTAAATCTTCGTGACCACTCAACGATACAGGTGCTGTTATTGTTCCCATTTCACAGATGAGAAAATTGAGGCACAGAGGATTGCTCTGCCCCACAGACAGAATGGTGATATTACTCAGAACTCTTTCAGCTGCGTGGGGCAGAAATGCAACTCATAGCCTTAAGGATAAAAGAGAAGGTATTGCTTCCATATCTGTAAAGTCCAGGATACCCTGACCCAAGAGCCCAAATCACAGTTTCAGGAATCCTCCTTTCTCCTGATCACTTCAACATGACCAGTGTCATGGGGAATGCCCACTCCAAGAAGAAAACTAGTGTAGATGTTAAAGGCTCCATTTCTGAAGTCTGCGTACCTGGATCAAGCTCTAGCCTGGCTGTGTGACCCTGGACGTATGGGTCAGCCTGTTTGGCTCAGTTTCCTTGTGTGTGAAATGGGGATAAGAGCTGCACTTACCTTGTGGGGTTGTTGGCAGCTTAGATGAGTAGCAAGTGCTAGGAAATAGACTTGACCTTCAGTGTGTGTGCACTGCTGCTGCTACCTTTAAAAGTTCCCAGTGGGGAGACAGCCTCCCTTACCCTGCAGTCTGAAAAAGCCCCATGTTTGACTAATATTGGACTGACTTGGGTCCTGTGCAGTCTGCTAAACCAACGCCTGTGGCCAGGGAAGGGAATATGCTAATTAGGCCTGATCACATGCCCTGCAGTCTGAAAAAGCCCCATGTTTGACTAATATTGGACTGACTTGGGTCCTGTGCAGTCTGCTAAACCAACGCCTGTGGCCAGGGAAGGGAATATGCTAATTAGGCCTGATCACATGCCCTGCAGTCTGAAAAAGCCCCATGTTTGACTAATATTGGACTGACTTGGGTCCTGTGCAGTCTGCTAAACCAACGCCTGTGGCCAGGGAAGGGAATATGCTAATTAGGCCTGATCACATGCCCACCCTGGAGCACAGAGATGGCCAGTCCTCCCAGCACCATGGACCAAGTGTGGTGATGGTTGACCTGCCAGAGGAAAGCCACAGAGTGTCACCGGAGAGGTGTGCATGCTGAACGGGCACAAACCGAAAGGTGACCATGGACATGAACCCAGGTATTAATAGTTCACCTCCCAAGAATGCAAGCACGGATTCTTTATAAAGATAATTTCAGACATATATATTTTGATAAAAATTAAAAAAGAAAGGTAGTTTTCCATTTATTTAAAAAATTAACTTATATACAGAAAAATTAACTTTAAAATTTTCTTTTCAATTCTGTGCATTTTAATGCCAGCATGGGGTCTTGGAACCACGGCCGTAAACAGGGTACAGAACGATTCCAACACCACCGAGAATTCCGTCATGCTGACCTATTGTAATCAGTCCCTCTCCTACCCCAGACCCATGGTAACCACAAATCTGTTCTCCGGCTTTACAGTTTTGCCTTTTCCAGAAGGTTCTATAAATATAACCATTGGCCTGTTGTCTTCTGAGATTGCTTTCTTTCACTGAATATAATGCATTTGAGATGCACCCGTGATGTTTTGTGAATCAATAGTTGGTTCCTGTTTATTACTGAGTAATATTCCATAGCTGGGTTATAACATGTTTTGTTTATCTATTTACCTGTTAAAGGCCATTTGCATTGTTTCCAGTTTTTGGTAATCATGAATAGTGCTGCTATAAACATCTGTTCACAGGTTTTTGTGTGAACATAAGATTTTATTTCTTTGTAAATAAATACTTAAAACTAAGTTTGCTGAGTCATATGATGAACTTTACAAGAAACTGCCAGACTGTTCTCTGGGGTAGCTATACCACTTTGCGTTTCTACTAACAATGTGGAAAATTCCGGTTCCTCCACAGCCTTCCCAGCACTTGGCGGTTGCCAGTATTTTCTACTCTTGCCTTTCTAACAGATGTGCAGCCCAAGCATGGAGTCTTAACTGAAAATTTTAGTAAATGGTGTTTGCGCGTGTGTTAGTTGCTCAGTCGTGTCCAACTGTATGCGACCCTTTGCACTGTAGCCCACCAGGCTCCTCTGTCCATGGAATTCTCCAGGCAAGAAGACTGGAGTGGGTTGCCATTCCCTTCTCCAGGGGATCTTTCTGACCCAGGGATTGAACTGGTCCTCCTGCACTGCAGGTGGAATCTTTACCGTTTAAACCAAAATGGTGCTTAGTGGCTGCAAAAGTCAGAAAAAGGCTTGCTGGAGTGAGCAGGACCCTAGAGCAGTGGTCAAAGTGGGGGTTGGGGTGGGGGGTTCCTGTGAGTGTTGGAAGGGACTGTTTTAAGACAAGTTGGTGGTGGACCTGGGAGAGCGGAAGGGCTGTCAGGGCTGTGAAGGACTTCAGATGTCACCCTGGGTTATCGTCCACCGTGCCTGTGAGGAGACCCAGGTCTGGATGCAGAGGAAGGAACTTGCCCAGTGACAGGACACACAGCAGTGTCTCGGTAAATGGGTGAATGACCAAAGGAACTTTCTTCCTCTGATTCCTCTGGGGATGGGATAGATGGCTGTGCTTGAACTGGAGGTAGTGGGGGCACCAGCTGATCTTTCTCGGGTCCTTTGAGCTGGGTTCTTGGTGATGGGCAGGACTCAGAACCAGTTCTGTGTGGCATTGCCTGGCCTGGTGGGACCCTGTGCTTACTGTGGAAGGAGGGGGGCAGAGTGCAGAGTTGGGATGAGTGGCAAATGTCCATCCTGCAGATATTCATTGAACTTGTTGCATGAAGAGTGGGCCATTCGCCTGCTTTTGTGTGACCGGGAATCTTTGAGGGCTCTGAATCTGCATGAAAGCCACTAGGCCTGTCCCAAAGGGAATCCAAGCTATCGCTCCCCCAGGATGACAGCGGCACAGCCAGCTCCCACAGCCCCCCTGTGTCTGAACCTCAGTGAAAACTGCAGGGAATCAGGGCTGAGTGGATGGACTGCTGGGAGCCAGCGTGAGGAACTCTGTCCGTGGCAAAGGTCATGAGGAAGGAGGCTCGGCATACGCAAAGGTGGGATCGAGCCTCAGGAGTCCCCCTGGAAATTCTTGAGCATCTACCCCCAAAACCAGAGTCTGCCTACTTTACTACTTTGTGCTCTCACCTACACCTCTGACTTTACGGGGGGCTGTCCCCCACCACCTCTCTCTGAAAAAGAGTTAACTTACAGCTTCAGTTAATAAAGTTCCTGGGCGTGACAAGAGTGTTTCAACCTACAAACTCCTTTGGAAGTCCTCTAGCCTGCCTGAACAGGTTCTTCCGGCCACATGTGAGTGTTCACAGGCTCCCAACCGTGAGAGGCATGAGATGTTCTAAACTGTCTAAATACAGATTCCTTTGAGCAGTTAAAAGATTGATTAGAAATTGTATTGGTGAAGGGTTTTTCACTTGTTGGGCCAATGTTTGCTGCTAAGTTTCCATATCCCTTACCTACTGTGTCCCTGGGAGTGTACTGATTAATATAATTGTTGTATAGGAATGTAAGTAGTAGCTTTAATGTTTGTAACCTTGGACCCTTGAGTTAATTCTTTTCTTGTTATAGCCCACCACACCTTTGCCCTATAGGAATGCAACTTTATCTAATGCTTTTGGAGGGTTGCGCCTGACTTTAGAATAATCACCTTTAGAGAAAAATAAGTTTTCTGAAGAAAGGGTCATAAAATATTAACAGGCCTCCTGGTCAGAAGATGATGTAAATCACCTAAACTTTTGCATATGATAAGTTTGCAGGAAGAAAGCTTGGCTTCGATCAGGGACTGCTGTCCTTGCATGACTCTACCCCTTCCCCCATTATCCTCTATGCACAACTTAAGGTATAAAAACTACTTTGGAAAATAAAGTGCGGGCCTTGTTCACCGAAGCTTGGTCTCCCCATGTCGTTCTTTCTCTCACCTTCTGGCTGAATTCCCGTCTGGAGCGTGGAGGCTCGTCAAGCCTACTGATTTTGCCTGGGCTTCTAAGATCTGACAGGGGAGGGCTTAGTGTCTCTTCTCCTTCGGGAGAAGGGGAGGACGCCTGCGGCCTATGTAGGTGATGCAAATTCCTTGTCTTGGAATTTTATTGGCTTTCCACGTAAACCAAGTTATTCAGCCTCTTTTCTTCACTGAATTTCTTCGCTGAGCTATCCTTATTTAAGCACTCTTTATATCTTTAATTCTACCATATCCTGATTGCCAAAGCCGTCTCCCCTTCGAATCCTCTGACTCCACCGGGGCTGGACCCCGGCAATGGCCCCGGGTTCTGGGGGCCAAGTCGGGAAGGACCAATGATTACCTCGTGTGATGGGGAGGGTACGTCTTGGTTCCCATCTCAGCTTTTACAAGGGTTAGGGGTGTCTCTCTCTGACTTACAGCTAAAGCACTCACGAAAGGAGAAGGGAACGGCAGAGAAAACCTCTGTTCAAGAAGCTCAGGATCACATATACCTTGGTCAAGGAGGCGGGCGCCTGCCATCCATGATGGAAGCCACACCGTAATCTACCCGCCCTACTTCTCACCCCCTGCTCTGCCACAGACCTAGAATTCCACCATCAGGGTCTCTCCTTTGATTAAAGCTTTGACTCTAGAAGAGCCCTGTACATATTACCTGGGGAGGGCAGGTCATTGTGTGTGATTTGATTAAACTGACTGCTGCCACTTAGAGAGTACCTAAGTATAAGAGAGGAGAGGGTTGATGAGTGGAGGAGGGATGAGTGGGAGACGGATTGGTCTGAGCAAAAGGTGTGGTCCCGCTATGTCAGGATGGTGTGTGTGTGTGTGTTGGGGGGTGGTCAGGCATGACCCAGGTGGGGAAGCAGACTCATCGTGGGACCTCTGGGGCAGGGGTACAGGCTCTGGAGGAGGGCAGGGTAGGAGTGGCCTGAAGGCATCCTTTTTGTCTGCAGTTTTCAGAATCACGCATGCACCTTATGAAGTCTATGTGCTCCTGAGACCTTCAGATGCTGCCCTGGGGCTGCGCTCTGGGGCTCTGGCAGAGTCCTCTCGGACCTGGGCTGTGCCCCCTTTACCTTCCCTCAGAGCAACTCTCCCTTGCAACAGAAGCTTATGATGTAGGAGAGTGAGTCCTGCCTCTTGGCATCTTTTCCCCACTGGCAACATCAAAGGTAACTGTACCCTCTCCTTCCAGTTAATGCATTTTGGACTGAGAAGATAGACTGTAGCAAAACAGCGATGAAGACAATAACATCTCGACAGTGACAGCAACAAATGCCATTTTAAGTGCTTGTTTCCCACCAGGTGCTGGTCAGCACTTTACAGGCGCTGCATGTAATCCTCACAAAGGTCCCACAAGTACCCCATTTTACCAATGAGGAGATGGAGGCGCGGCTTGTTCAGGGTCATGTGGTGAGTCTACAAAGGATGGGGAATGCACATGCAGGTCTCACTTCAAGTGGATGCTCTTGAACACCTCTCGAGGTCAAATAAAGTGGAAGTGATCCATCCCTTAATTAAGTCAACAGGGGAGTGTGCAGGAGGAACCCCTGGGGGTCCTGGGCCCAGCTGGGTTGGGGATAGGAGACCAGGGCGAGCCCCTGGTCTGTCTGGGGGAGACGGGGTGGCACTGCTGGGGAGCGCTTTCTGCTGCTTGCTGCTGGGTAGCCCTTGTCCTTGGTTGGCATTCACAGTGGGACTTCCCTGACTCGTCCTCAGCAAAGTTTATCCAAGGAGAACTTGGCTGTAAATTTCCCCAACTCCGTGGCCATCCAGCCCTGGCCCTGGCCTCGGTCAGTGGACGCTGCTGAGCTGACAACAGATTCGTCACTGGCTGAGTCCTGAGCCAGCACAGCTGTCAGCAGGGAGGAGTGGCTCTGCACCACGACCGTGGCAAGTTTACCCTTGAGCCTGACAGGTGCAGACAGAGATCTCAGAATTTGTGGCTCTTCTCTCTGAATGATGGATGGACTGGCTCCTTGAGTCTCTGCTCCACCAACTGCTGTCAGAGCAGGCGAGTCTGTGGAAAGTGCCGTGGATGGCGGGACATGTCTGCTATAGGCCTTTGGGGCAACTTGGTCAGTGGGCAGGGCTGGGCATGGGTGCCATGACCCTGGCCAGACTGGAAGAAGGGACATGGTGGTTGGGAACCTGATGTCCATCACTCCCCACCCTCCTGACTGTCTGCGTGCCATCTCTGCACAAGGCACAATGTCCAGGCACAACTCATCTTAATGTTCTCTCTTTCCTGCTTGCTTCTTTCAACTGATCTATCCACCCAACAAACATTTATGGAGCGTCCATTATTGGCAGGCACTGTGCTGGGGAAAGAGCGTAGAAGACCCCCAAGGTGCCCATCATTATGGAGCCGCAAGTGACAGGCAGAAACCAACAAATTCAATAAAGAAACAAGAGAAAGCCTAGGAGTGATGAGGGGCTAAGAAAGGAATTCAGATGAAGAGAGAGTGAACAAGGCGACACTTTAGGTGGTCAAGAAAGTGTCCCTTTGGAGAAGGCAATGGCAGCCCACTCCAGTATTTTCACCTCGAGAATTGCATGGACAGAGAGGAATGGTGGTCCATAGGGTCGCAAAGAGTTGGACATGACTGAAGTGACTTAGCATAACATACAAAGTGTCTCTTAGGAGGTGACACTATGTGAAGAGACAGTGCTGGCCAGGCGCCATCTCTGGGGAGAGCCCTAGGCAGACAGAGCAGCTGGTGCAGAGTGCCTAAGGCGGGCCTGAGCTTAGGGCACTGGAGGAACACAGACGGGCTGCCCCGGCTGGAGCAGAGCGAGTGGCGGGGATGTGGCAGGGGACAGAGGCTGGCGAGGCAGACCGAGGGCTGCTGCTTCTTTAAGTCAACACAAGGAGCTTGGCTTTTATCCTAAGTGGGATGGGATGCTACTGGGGTTTAAAGTAGGGGAGAGGCGTGCTCTGATTTATGTTTTGAGGTGATTACTCTGGTTGCGTGAGAGCAGATGCCACTAGCAAAATCCAAACTTGCCACGTTTCTCCAGCTGCCAACACACACAGCCTGCCCAGAATATCCAATGCCATTTATCCTGGAGCCGTTCTGACCGTATCAGACGCATTGTGTCTAAGATGATTTTAAATGCATAAAGTTTGGTAATAGTGTCATTATACCCAGACACATACCTCATATGTATTTCTTTTTAAGACATGTGGGCAAGGTTCAATCCTAGCCAAGAAAGATACAGAGCCTTGAGTAAAATTGGCACCATCCTAAGTCCATCAGTTACAAGGACTGCTCTTAATAAATTGAATAACCCAGGGAAGTTAAATGTAGGCGCCTTAAAAGTGTGGGCCCATTGGCCCAAAGGGATATTAACAGATTGGCATTTAAGTGTTGATGTTCCTGAAGCTTTCGGCAGCGTCGTAATTCAAAACATGGTTTGGTGTGACAACATTTAGTGCGATATGTTGAATCTGAGATGAGCACGTCATACATAAAAGAGAGGAGGAGGGCTAGATGCTAGAAAGGGAAAGGAGAATGGAAATTGAGAAAAGCCTTTTAGAGCATGATAGGAAAGAATTTAGAAGCCCTGGAATTGAATTGCAAAGAACAGCATGAACTTGTGACTTTTACATTGTGCTCCATCACTGAAATAGCCCAGGCTGCCTCTGGGCTGATGCACCTTCCCCAGGTATTGTGATAGAATCATGCAGCCACGGGGACTGTGGATTAGTTTTTCAAATCACCTTGTACTGAAAGGAAGCAGGGATTCCCCGAAGGATAACTGTGCTGGATCTTGAGGTTGGAAGGCAATGATGCTTTCAGAGATGCCTGCGGGAAAATTGGAATGTGCACAGAGGCCAGCTCAAAGAGAACCTCCTTTACCCCCATCAGGATACCCAAGCAGGGACAATCGGAGCATAACAATTGGTAATTGTGGGCAAGGGACACAAACTAAGCCCGAATAAGAGTTTAAGTCCATGAATGTACCAAAAAATGGAAATAAATAGGAAGGATGCCAGGGACGTTGGCATGCACGCAATTTTCAGCACGGTTTACAGAGGGATGTGGATCAAGTCGCATGGCCAGAGGTTCACACACTGTGGTCAGTAACCAGATCTCCAGTCCACATTTTTGTTGACTTGCTCCAATGGTTTGCTTAAAGGATGAGAGTGCATGTAGAATTGCACTATTCCTTAGGATGTTTTATATGATTTGAAGAGAAATCCCTGGTGGCTCAGACGATAAAGAATCTACCTGCAATGCAGGAGACCGGGGTTCAGTCTTTGGGTTGGGAAGATCCTCTGGAGAAGGGAATGGCTATCCAGTCCAGTATTCTTGCCTGGAGAAGTCCATGGACAGTGGAATCTAGTGAGCTATGGTCCGTAGAGTCACAAAATGTTGGACACGACTGAGTGACTAGCACTTTCACTTTTTTAAAAAGGATGTTTATTTAGTGGTGCTCAGTGTTTGTAAAAAGCAAGAGATGGAGTGTCGTGACCTGCAAGGCTTGCTTCAATTACTCAGTGAGAACACACTCTCAGACCCACAACACCTGGATTCTGTCCTTGTAGAATTTTGTGTGCCACGTCCACACTGTCCTTTGTCCAGGAAAAGGGTGTATATTGTACCAGAAGGAAATCAAGGTGTCTTGAGAAAAGGGAGCAGCAGAGGATGGTATTGTGCCCTGGCCAGAGCAACCAGGCCTGTATTTAGTCAGTAGATACGTGTGTGCCTCTGTGTGTTCTCGTGCTAGGAGGGTAAAAAGTGTGAATTATTGTAAAGTTTAAAGTTAGAGACCTTTAATGTATAATCCTGATTTTCAGTTCTTTTTTTTTTTTCAAATGAGAAGATTTGGAAGTGCTGAGCTAGTATTTCCATTGTTATGGAAGGCTGGGGTTGAATAGGAATTTCTCCTTCCAGACCTAGCTGGCCATTCCAGCTAGCATTAGTCCCTACCATTCTCTTTTGTATCTTGTTTAAATTACTTTCTTGAGCTCAGTAGACATTTAAGGTTTGAACCCTTGTTGGCGATATCAATCAACAACAATAAAAAATGGCCATTATTACTATTTTACAGGCAAAAAGACTGAGACCCAGAGGGCTCAAGCAAGTTGCTTTAAAGTCACAGGTTGGGGGAGGGACTGCTAGTTGATTATCCTACCATCCATTCTCCTCTTCTTCTTTGCAGACAGAACCCTATTTCATTTGGGCTAGAGTGTGTCGAGGTAAAAGAGTACACTTCCTAGGTTCCTTTGCAGTTAGGTGTGGCTGTGTGAATAAGTTCTGGCCAAGAACATGTGGGCAGTGTCAGACAGATCGTTTAAGAACATCCTTAAAGTGGAGGGACAAGTCCTTTTTTCTCTTGCTTATCCTCATTCCTGACATCTGGAATGCAGATGTAATGGCTGGAGCTCTTTCATGCATATTGGGCCATGAGGAAATGTTGAGGATGAAAACCGAGCATGTTGGGATGGAGATGGGAAGTGGGTTTTGTGATGACTGTGTAGATCCACCACACCAGTCCTGACCCACATTCCATTAGACCCCTGTTTTGATGGTTCTCTGCTTCTGTAGCTGATACAGTGTTGAGGCCAGGGTGTATTCTCCCACCCAGCCTTCTAGTCTGTGCTGCAGTAAAAGCTTTCCATATCGCCTGAAGCTGGCTTCCTCACTCCCTTCTGGCCTCCTGGCACTGGATGAGCAACTGGAGCACATGCTTGGACTGGCTAATTAAGCAAGTGGCCACCTTCCAGTTCCACAGAAATGACAAAACTGACCCAAGCAAGGGCAATCTGGAAGTCTCTTGGTTGGGGAACTAACATATGTTGCCTCGCTATAAGAACAGTAGCCTCTGAGTGTCTTCTCTGGGCTGCCCTCCAAGGCCCAAGGATGGATAAACAATGCCTGCAACAATGACCAAATGGAGGGGCTTCTCAGGGAGACCCCAAAAGTTTGCCAAGGCTGTTACCAGCTGGCACCCAATTTTTACTCACGTGAAGTGTATTCCTGTATTGAAAAGTGTCTTTTCTGTTCAAAGTAATGGGTCCTTCTCATTCGAGCGGTTGGGATTTATTTTGCCTTTGGAAAATAGAACCCCACATGGTCAGATAGTGAAGACTTCTCTGGGGGCCATGAATGGATACAGCCTGGAAAATTCTCAAGGTTTGTGTGCAAGCCTGTTCAATCTTAAAAACAATGACAATGGTGATAATGATATCTCTTGGAGCCATCTCCCCATCTTTCTTCTTGCTTTCATTTCTTCAATGAGCGGTCTAAACCCTCTCCTCATTATGTCTGCTTCCTCTTACTGCTCATCCCAAGGGGACCTGCTCTCACCCTGGTCACCCTCTGAGGACTATTCTGGTTAAAGTCATCAGTTGTCTCTTGTTCCTGATTCAACGACTTTAAAAGAAGTTATTATTTGATTGGACCTCTCTCTGGAGTTTGATACCATCAGTCACTTTCTCAGTCACTTTTTCCTTAAAATATTCTAAATCGTCTCCTCTTTTGATCTTCTGACAATATGATCTTTTGGTTTTTCCCTCTACCTCTCAGACCAAACTTTCTTCAGTTTTGGTTAAAAACAATCCTTGTTTTTCCACCTTGTTTTATGTCCCTGGATATGTTCCAGTGTCTCCCAGTTTACAGTCGATGGGAACTTCAGTTTGTATCCTACTGTTGTGAGAAAACTGTATATATCTTAATTATTTTGAAAAAAAAAATCCTTGTTTCTGGAAGGTCCGTCTTTGGTCCCCCCTTCTCCTCCTCTCTACTTCTCTTCCTCTCTTGCCTCACTGGACACACTCTCCCGAGGCTCTTGCTCTTTCTCCACTCCTCTTTCCACCCTACAATTAGTAGTAGTTATGTTACTTACTCAGTCATGTCTGACTCTTTGCGACCCCACGGACTGTAGCCCACCAGACTCCTCTGTCCATGGGATTCTCCAGGAAAGAATACTGAAGTGGGTTGCCATGCCCTCCTCCAGGGGATCTTCCCGACCCAGGGATGGAACCAGTGTCTTCTGCTTTGCAGGCAGACTTGGATTCAGTCCCCCTACACTTACCTAACACTATTTGCCCATTACGCCTATCTTAGATCAAGTCATCAGAAAACAGGCTCTAAGATGGAGAACTGAACTGCTGAGTTGAAGCCAGGGAGACCAGGCTTTGTGTCCTGCACTTGGGAGGGGCCGTGCCCCTTGAGTGGCTGAGGTAGCCTCCTTCTAAAGGCAATTCATGAAGAACAGTCCAGTGGGAGCAGACAGCAGGGAAGTGAGCACCTCAGTCCGGAAGTTGGGGGGACTTGGCACAGTCCCAAGTCTGAATTTATAGCCCTTCCCTTTTCTGTGCAAACACTATGCTTACGTAGCCGACCACTGCTGAGTGTATGCTCTCATACAGTACAGTTCCCCGAAGGCTGCAAGCTGTGTCCTCCACTGACCCTTCTGCCTCTCATGTGCTGTCTGTGTCTGTGTTCATTAATTCCACACGTGTTTGCTGAGTATGCACTCTGTGCAAGGCACTGTGGGACCCAGGCACCGGTAAGGGGCTTGTTGGAAGTTAGTTTTGGGCCTGGAATCAACCTGCCTGGTCCATGGAGCCTGACTGGGGAGCCCAGCTGGTGGAAGGATGGGTAGCATGGAGCATACCTGGGCAGAGCCACACTGACCTACCCTGGGAGTGCCTCCTAGTCAAGCCCCAAGGGGATGGTGGCAGGAGTGAGCCCCAGGGAGATGGGGCAGCCAGAGGCTCAGATGACAGGCCAGGTGTTTGCAGGCCTTGGGGAAAGCAGAGCAGGGCACCCCCACCCCATATAACCCCTGCTTCGTTTCCTGGGAAACCCACAGGCACCTACCTGCTGGGCCAGCTCTCCTGCTGTGGGAATTGGCCTGTAGTCCCTGATGGCTCCGTAAAAGTCAGAATCATACTCAGATCCTATGCACACACATGTGTGTCCACAGACCCGTGCCCCTAGTGCGCAGACCCAGAACCAAGCCTCCAATTCCCCACTCATGTGCAGTGAGCACGTCCACACTCCCATGTATATACATACATGGATTGGAATGCCACAACCCCATGCACATCCACTGCCTAGGGCCCACACTCACCACTCCCATCCACTGTGCCCATCTTCCTGCTGGTACATACAGAAAACATGTGGGCAGACACTCGACGTTCTAACGCGCTGGCGTGAGCTCACACCGGGCATGCTAGTATTGAAGCCTGAGTGACAGCTGTGAGTCCACAACCTTGCTGGGCATCTGCCAAGTCCCTGCGGCTGGCCGGCTGGCCGGGGCTGCAGCACCAGCCTCCAGTGGGGAAGGAGGAGGCTGTTCTCTTCTCTCTTCTTGGAGCCAGCTTCTGAAGTGCCATGAATAAGTATTCAGTTCCCTTCCCTCCCCAGAGACCAAGCTGCTTTCTAAATACCAAGGCAGGAAAGTGGAGACTTAAAAAGGTCATTACCAAATATCGAGAGGGTGATATTTAGCAAGGAAGTGGCTCCTGGAAGGGGAAACTCAGCCCCCAGCGGGGAGCCTTTGTTAACAGCCCCATTCGCTGCCCTGGGTCCCAGGGGCTGGAGAAGAGAGGGAGGTGTGGAGAAGCAGCCAACTCCGTCTGGGGCGGGGCTGTCTCCTGGGCTAGGGGACAGACCTCCAGGGGCAGCAGTGGGCTAGGCTGGGTCACAGCCAGCTCTGAATAGTGAAAGTGAAAGTCACTCAGTCATGTCCGACTCTTTGCGACCCCATGGACTGTAGCCGGCCGGGCTCCTCTGTCCATGGAATTCTCCAGGCCAGAATACTGGAGTGGGTAGCCGTTCCCTTCTCCAGTGGATCTTCCCAACCCAGGGTTGAACCCAGGTGTCCCGCATTGCAGGCGGATTCTTTACCGACTGAGCCTCCAGGGAAGCCCAAGAATACTGGAGTGGGTAGTTGTTCCCTTCTCCAGGGGATCTTCCCAAACCAGGGATCCAACCCAGGTGTCGTGCATTGCAGGTGGATTCTTTACTGACTGAGCCACCAGGGAAGCCCCCAGCCAGCTCGGGGTGGGCAGAAATAGCAGCCCTTTAGGTAGAGATCCCAGGGATGGGGGACCCAATGGAGCTCCCCACTTTTTTTCTGAGGAGCATATGGGAGAAAGCAGGACCTCAGTCAGCACTCCAGGACCACGGGGGCCTGGCAGGACCCCAAAGGCCCATCCCTCTGCTTCCACACTTGGGCAGAGAGGTTTCTGGGATGGACTATTAACTCTTGCCTTTGGGAATGCTCCTCTCCCTCCTTCCTCTCCTTTTTAAATAGTTAAGGTGAAAAGAATGGGGAAAAAATGATTGCTTAACAGCTTGACAGCACAATTTCTTTCAAGGTCTTTGTTTAGGGAAATATCTTAATAAGCTGCTTGGGCAAGAGGGTGAGCTGCTGAGGGCAGGATGTTGGCAGGAGCCAAGGCAATAAGATGGCTAAAGTGTTCTGCATGAGAAAGTGAGAGGAATTAGTTTTTGTCCTGAGAGGAAAGGAGAGAGGAGAAAGACATGGGGGCGGGGCAGGGGAGGCAGGGGGCAGTTGGAGGAAGGCCAGGCTGGATCTGCTCTGTTCCCTTGCCCTCCACATCCTGTCTGTTCCCTCCTTTACACCCCTCCCCATACTAGCCTGACTCCGCCACCAGGCTCCTCTGCCTCGGCCTCCCATTGGGTTCGGCCAATGGGAAACCCTGATGGGAAATCTGAGAGTGGGAGGAGAGTATTTACTCTCCTGGCTCCTTTTCTATTTCTACCCAAAGTCCCAGGTGCTTGGGGTGGGGGGGCCTGCTTTGTGGCTCCACATACAGTCCTGCTTCTTTCTTCCCAGCTCAGCCGTACCTGCTTACTGCAACGCTGGGATGACTTCACTACAGCTGGGGTGAGACTTGGGGACAGGACGCTCCTGTTTGCTTCTAGTGTGGAATCACCACAAAGAGTGTTAGAGAAGGAATGTGTCCCCCTAAATTCCTGTGTTGAAATCCTAACCCTTAATGAGATGGTCTTAGGAGGCAGGACATTTACGAGGTGACCAGGTCTTGAGGGTGGAGCCCTTGTGGATGGCATTAGTGCCCTTATCAGAGACCCACAGGGCTCTTCACCTCTTCTATCACGTCAGGGTGAGAAGTTCTCAGTTTGCAAACCAGAGGAAGACCTTTGCCAGAACCCAAAAACTGCTGTTGTTCAGTTGCTAGGTCATGTCTGACTCTTTGCGACCCCATGGACTGCAGCACGTCAGGCTCCTCTGTCTTCCACTACCTCTCAGAGTTTGCTCAAGTTCACGTCCACTGAGTCAGTGATGCTATCTAACTATCTCATCCTCTGCTATCCCCTTCTCCTCCTGCCTTCAATCTTTCCCAGCATTAGGATCTTTTCCTGTGAGTCAGCTCTTCCCATCAGGTGGCTAACGTATTGGAGCTTCAGCTTCAGCATCAGTCCTTCCAATGAATATTCAGCCTTGATTTCCTTTAGGATTGACTGGTTTGATCTCCTTGCGGTCCAAGGGACTCTCAAGAGTCTTCTCCAGCATCATGATTCAAAAGCATCAATTCTTCAGCACTCAACCTTCTTGAAGGTCCAAGTCTCACATCCGTACATGACTCCTGAAAAAACCATAGCTTTGACTATGAGGATCTTTGTCAAAGAAGTCCTGCAAAGCTGGTACCCTAGTCTCAGAACTCTAGCCTCCAGAACTGTGAGAAATAAGTGCCTGTGGTTTGTAAGCCACTCTGGCTGTGGTACTTTGCTATAGCAGCCTGAGTTGATTAAGGCAGAGAGGGAGGGCTGGTGGATGGATGGTGATGGGAGTCATGTTCAGGTCATGTGCTGGGAGACAGGTCAGAAGAAGGAGGCATATGACACTGAAGTGGGGCCTTCTGTGTGAGAAAACAGAGAAGAGTAGCAAAGCCATGCCGCCTGTGACTACACCTCCCTGCCCCTCTCCCGCAAGCCCTGGTCCTCCCACTCTCCTTGGCCTCCGCCCCCACCCCCCCCAGCACCCCGCAGCTCGGGACCAGGTGGACCTGCCAGGAGAGTGAGGTGGGGTGGGAGGCGGGGAGAAAGGAGCTACAGAAGCTGTAATTTAGGGACGAATTTCTTTTTCTGGCTCCTACACCGCAGTGAGGAAGGGGGGACAGGCAGAGGAGGGCCTTTCAGGACCAGTTTTTTCCTACTTGTGACGCATAATGCAATCAGATGATATTTAAATATTCATTAAAAAAAGGATGCAGATGCGATGTGAGACTGGTGGGCCGGGGGTGGGGGAGGGAGAGAAAGAGAGAGACTGGGATCCACCTGCCATGTTTAATGGAACCACAGGCTCTCAGAGTGAGAAAGGGCATTTGGGATCATTTAGTCTGACCTTTACCCACTCTGGTGTTCTTGCCTGGAGAATCCCAGGGATGGGGGAGCCTGGTGGGCTGCTGTCTATGGGGTCGCACAGAGTCGGACACGACTGAAGTGACCTAGCAGTAGCAGTCTGACCTTTAACTGTGACAGGAATTTCTTTAGGTCATCCTGGTTTGGGAGAAGGTTACTCTCCCCACCAGACAGGATGCTTATACTAAAGCCAGGTTTCCCATCTTGGGGCAACAACCCTTGCTATAGGGAACTTTTCTTTAGAGTGAGCTAAAATCTCTATCACTATCTCTGTCTCTCCCCCCACCCCCAACCCCCAGCGATTCTAGCTCTGGTCCCTGGGATTACTCAGGATGTGGCTATTCTAAGTGTCTCCTGAGAGCTCTCAGGGATGTTCAGCAAGTAATCATGTCTTCCTAGCTCCATGTTAGGCAGTCCTTAGCTCCCTTGGCATTTGGCCAGAACTTTCTTAATGCACTGCCACAGAGACCTCAAGAGAGAGGCAGGGAGAGCTTGCGTCTGATGATTTGTACCTGTACAGTCCAGGAGAGTCGGTCCTTATGTCTGGGATCTGCCAGCTAGCTGGAGAGGGGGTCACGTCTGATTTTCCGGGAACCAGATAGGGAGCGGAATAAAGGCAAGCAGCACTAGTCTCAGAATCAGGAGCCCTGAGCCAGCCTGGATGCTCCTGGAGTGTGGGACCTGGAGGAAGTCACTTCACTTTTCTGAACCTCAGTTCCTCCATCTGCAAGGCAGAGACGCTTCTTCTACAAGGATCCCATGAGGTTAAAGAGTCGGGAAAAACAGTTTCCCTGGATGGATGGACCAGGACACTCAGCGAGGTGGTGGATTCCCTGGATCAACTTGATGCAGAGGGAGGGGAGAACTGAGATTTGAGGGTTCTTGAGCATCTGGGGTCCATCCTTGGAGGCTCCAGGCATGGTCGGTTTCAGTGATTGCTATGGAGAAGGCTTGGGGAGGGGGCAACTTCAGCACTCAGCCATGAGGCTGGAGCGCTGATGCATCTGCTCAGGGCTAGGCAGGAGGCCTTCGTGGTGGGGGCTGCGGGCCCAGCTGTGTGGAGTGTAATAGTTGGGGCACAAGCCAGAGCCATAGGGTGTAGTTCTGCTCCCTGCTGGCTTTGTGATCTCGGGAAAAAGTCCTAACTTCTCTGACCCTTAGTCTTTTCATCTGAAAATTATAGAAAACAAACATTCAGAGCCTCTTGGGATGTTCTAAAGATGAGAGAGGCATTAACAGACTTGAGTTTAATAGGAAATGAACCTAAATGGGCAGGGCTTGTCAGAATACCAAGATGGGGGGAGCATAGGAACTCCCAACAGCTGTGTGGGGCCATGGGGGTTGAGGAGAGTGTTGACATGGGGACAATCCCAGATTCAGCATCATCCCCCCAATCTGGGGACAGCAGAGGGAGAAATGGACCCTGTCCGCATGCCTGTAGAACCCAGGGGTGGATAGAATAGGAGGCCTGGCCCTAGCTTCCCTCCCATTATGGGGATCCCCTCTGCAGACTCCAGCTGATTCCTGGCTTAGACTTCTTGATGGATGGGGAACACACCGCCTCCCACAGTAGCCCAAGGCATTGCCAGAGGCTCTGCTGGGAGTTCTTCAGTTAGACTGGGGTCTTCTGTCTGCGCAGTTCCATCAGCTTCCCTGGCCACAGAGAAGCTTGGCAAGGTTTAAGAACCTGCTGCCCTTGGGGAGATCCGGTGCCAGAGCAGCAAACGACTGGAATGAAAGAAGGGCCACTGCAGGGCCCCCAGCGGCCCCTCCATCCCCGCTTGGGGGCTTTCCACTTCTCTTCACTGCTCCTGACCCCCGGGGCTGCCTCAGGTTCTCAAGGCTGAAGTCCCTCCTTCTCCCTCTTGGAAGCATTCCTGGGATGGAGCCTCTCCCTCTGTTATCCCCATTCCCACCCTGACCCCCGAATTAGGAGCTGTTCCTCCTACTGTTTTGCCAACTTCCATCTGTGCCCTTGAAGCTATCCCTTCCACCTTCTCTCCTGGCACTTTTCTCCACCAGTAACTCCTGTTTCCTGGACTCACAGCCTCTTCCTCTGTACTGCATCCCCCCCTTTAGCCTACAACCCCCCTGAAGGCTCTTCCGTTGTAAAGATCAACCACCGAAAAGACAAGAAAACAACAATAACAATACCCCTCTTGAGAGTCCTGATGGCTCTGACCCTGTCGCTCCTTCTTGCCTTGAAGCCAGGCTTCAAGGGTAGTTAGTGTTCTGCTTCCACAAAGACCTTTCCAAGGTCATCAGTGGCACCCCGATGGTGGACCCTGTGGACACCCCTCAGTCCTTATCATGACAGCAGCCTTGGGGCTGAGGACCACACCCACTTTCTTGGGACATGCTTTTGTCTCGGAAGGCACCTGCTCTCCTGCTTTTCTGCCCATCACGTGGCTCCAGGTTCTCAACCTCATCTTCCTCATTAGGCTCTTTAGTATTGTCGAGCCTCATGGCTCTGCACTTGACCTTGTTCGCTCTCCACTTCTACACTCTCCCTGGGTGACTACAATTGCCGCCCGTGTGCGGGGACTCTTGAATCTCTGTCTCCAGGCTGGCCTCTCTCTTGCACACCAGGCCTGCTTATCCCACTGCCCGCTGGCCATTTCTATTGGGATGTCTTTCAAGCTCACAGAGGCCAACGCAGAGGTCACCGTTTTCCTCCCCAGGGCTCTCTGTCAACACTAGCGACTCAGGCACCCAACCAGAAACCTGTGACTCCTCCCCACACTTGGACCCCTTCACCTCTTTTACTCTTCCGCTTCCATTCCAGGTGGTGCTAGTGGTAAAGAACCAGCCTGCCAGTGCAGCAAACATAAGAGACACGGGTTCGATCCTTGAGTTGGGAAGATGCCCTGGAGGAGAGCATGGCAACTAGCTCCAATATTCTTCCCTGGAGAGTCCTCCTGGACAGAGGAGTCTGGTGGGCTGTTACAGTCCGTGGGGTCTCAAAGAGTGGGACATGACTGAAGTGACTTAGCATGCACAAACACTTCCCATTCAGTCACTAGTGTCCTGTCAGCTCTCCCTTTCGAGCATCTCTGAAATCTGCTCCTTCCTTCTGTTTGTGGACACCATCACTCTAGTCCTGGACAGTAGTATCTCTTGCCTTGATCACTGACGCAGCCCGCTGTGGCATCCCAGCTTCTACTTCCCTGATCCCAGCAACAGCAGCAGTGCTCTGTCCTGGGGAGGTGTCCACAGGTGTCCCTGAGAGAGGTCTCTTGAACTTGGGGCAGATCTGGAGTTCTGGTTCCTTGTGAACTGGGGCCTGGCTTTGGGGAGAAGAGATATGTGCGTGTGTGTGTGCGTGCGTGTGGGTATTTTGTGTGCATGTGTGTGTGCATCGCATGCTCGTGTGTCAGCCTGCTGCCTGGGGTGATCAAGGAGGGAATTCTTTCCCCACAGTACCTAGAATGTTTCCCAAGAGCCTGTCTCCTGCCCGTCACCCACCCACGCGGGAGAACAAAGCTCTTTCCAGCTGACTGCCGCTCGTGTTTGCTGAGACAAGAGTTGTACATCTCAATTTTTATCACATGAAAATGAAATAAAGAATGCTGGAATAAACCCGAAGAGACAATACTGCAGAGAGTGACTACGCATTTGCTGTACAGTCCCCTCGTCCCCTCTGCACCTCCCCGAAGAACTGTCCCTGTTGAGATATCAGCGCTCTCTCTCTTTTGGGCTTTCAAAGAGGGTGTCGTGGTTTAAAACACAGGGAGAGTTAAACGCGCCACAGCGGCAGGAAAAGCGGTTCCAAATCGTGTTGAGTGTTTGCTGCCAGCTCGTGCCGCCCGCCGCCACAGTCCTGCCTTGATGTAGCTGCCTTGACTAGACAGAAGATGTTTTCCTTCTCAATTAGAAAAAATCCGCAGCTTCTCGCCCGGCATGGGAGGTGGCAGAGCTGGAATTAGCACTGGGGGGCAAGGGGAGGGGGGAAGCGAGGAAGGGAGGGGAGGGGAGGCAACAAATGTCTCCCTTGGCCCTGGATTCAGCCCCAGTCTGGTCTAGACGAATGTGCCAGCTTCCTTTGGGTCTTTCCTTCCCTCCCTCGCTTCCACTGAGCCTTGTCCTGCTTTATGCAAGGCCCCGTGCTAGATCTGAGGATGCAGAGGAATAAAATACTGTCCCTGCCTCAGGGGGAGCTCAGAGCTAGACAAAAAGATGATGTAAACACAGAGGAACCCAGGCGCCAGGTAGGCTCGTCTTGTTCCTTAAAATCCAGGTCAGACAGATTCAGCCTCCCATTCAGCAGACTGCAGGCTGAAAGCCTCCCAGGCTTCGTACATGTTCCTAGAGGGCTTCTCTACGTGGACTGCTTAGGAGTTCAGACTGTCCCGAGTTCGAATCCCAGCTCAACCCATCTGCTGAAAGAAGCTGCCTTCCTCAACTGCTCTGTGCCTCCGTTTTCACATCCTTAGAAGGCACATAGCAATAGTACCTACTTCTTAGGGTTGTTGTGAAAATTGAATGAGTTCATTCAGCACAAGTGCTTAGAGCAGAGGCTGACACATGGTAAACACCACGAAAGATTAGTGCTTTATTCTTATTGTCACTTCTAGCTCTGAGCTCCTGCTTGCACGGAATTAATTCAGTTTGTGCATCTTCTCACCCCCCTGCGGCTGCTGTCAGTTTCACCCTGAGTCAGCCCAGACATGGACCTCAATCCTTTTTTTTTTTTTTTTTTTAATGTTCCATTAAAAAAAAACCCAACCCATAAAACAAAGCATGGCTGGGCACACAAAGTCTCTGTGGGTAGCAGACATTTCCAAAGGATGGCGAGAAGAAGGGATTTACAGGTTGCTAGAATGCCAGCAACATAAAAGCCTGTCTTTGATATTTCCATTCCTAAAAGCCCTCAGCCATTTCCACCACCTGAGCGGCAACCTCCTGCTACATTGTTTTATTATTTTCCCTTTTGTGCTCTTCCTCTCCCCTACCTCTGAATTCCCACTTATTTTCCATGCAGAGCAGTTTGACTATGGCTTTTGGTTCCTTGTCTGCTGTCAAATCATACCCCCAGGATGCCACCTCCCCTCAAGTGCCTTATCAAGGTATTTTCTCATACAAAGACATGTGCTTGCCTAAGAGGAATTCTGATGTCAGATGTTGTATCAGTCAGGATCCAGCCAGGCAAAGGGAAACCTATAGGACAGAAGAGATTTAATGCAGGGCTTGGTTACACAGATGAGGAATGGGTGGAGGAGCCAAGCAGCACCAGCGCAAGACATACAGAAAGACATTCGCGCAAGAGCTGCTGTCCCAGCCCGCAAGTGCTCCCCTGGCCTCTCCTTTCTGTCCCCTCCTCCTCCACACTAAAAGGATAACTCGTGGGCACAGCAGGGAGCCTCCAGGGTCCCCTCCAGGGCATCTTTCTGATTGGTCTGTGTCACTTCCAATGAATGATTTTTGCCTGTTTGGACGGCACTCCTCATCTGGGTGAATGGAGCCACAGTAGAAACAGACTGGAGCAACGTGAAGCTCCTGGGAGATCTGAAGGAAAGGAGAGAAAAAAAAAGAAAAAAAACTCACTAGGTGTGGAAACTGGAGGACGGAGCGGAACCTGGTAAGACCGGAGGCAGGCAGGCCTTTAGGAGGCTGTAGTCAACAGTCCCTGGAAAACCCCGTTCCTGGACCCAGCCTGCTCCTCAGTCTCTCTGCTGGAGGGCACACACCCCTGCTCCCCCCACCCCCAAGGATGAGATCTGGATGAGACGCTGCCCCATGTTTTTACAGATGGAGAAACAGAGGCTGGGGAGACAGAGGCTTGTCCACGAAAAAGCTGGGGCTCCTGGAGCCCTGCTGAAGCTCTCCATGCCACCGCAGCCTTCCCCAGACCGGGACAGTATCGCCAGCGCATGAGTCAGGAGGAGAAGACGCGAGGACGCGAAGGTGAGCGGAGCCTTCCGATTGCGCTCCGAGGGAGACAGCAGAAACTAATGAGATCTCTGCAGGACACAACAAAGCTGGAGGAGGCCTTTGAAGGACTGCAAAGGGAAGACACAGCTGAGCAGTCAAGGACACAGAGAGCGCCGCTTCTGTGAGAGGCGGGGTGAGCGGCAATTAGCGGTGGTGGGGGTGTTTGCTGGGTGACGGTGGGGAGGACACAGCCCAGCCTCTCTCAAAGCAAGCCTGACGTGAGCGCCTTGCCCCCTGCCTCTTGACCTCCACTCATCTCGTCAAGGCACGAGCCATGAGAGCTAAAGACCCTCATACGAAGATGGAACACCCAGGGCATCTGGGGCCAATCTGGTTCTTATTTGAAAGGAACAGACATGGCAGAGGGGCATTGGCCACAAGTCTCTGAGGTTCTCTGACTCAAGAGGGACGTGAGAATTGGCCGCAGGAATAGGAGGGGATGAAGGATGTTGGGGGGTGGGGGCGGTCAAGCTGAGGGGAATATGGTGTCCCCACAGTGCGGGGTGTGCAGCTGGGGTCAGGACTGACCTCCACTGTCCCCTCAGCAGTGGCAGCCTTCCAAGAATCACAGGGGAGGGTGAGTGGGGGGTCCCACGCCCTGTGCTGGTCTCAGGAGGAGGAAGACAAGCTCATCTTCCTGACCAGAAGGCAGTCACCTGGATTTTCTTCCCACCAAGACAGTGGGTCAGGAGGAGAAGGGGCGACAGAGGACGAGATGGTTGGATGGCATCTCCAACTCAATGGACGTGAGTTCGAGCAAGCTCTGGGAGACAGTGAAGGACAGGGAAGCCTGGCATGCTGCAGTCCATGGGGTTGCAAAGAGTCGGACACGACTGAGCTACTGAACAGCAACAACATAACACGGCCCTCCATGTGGGTGAAGTGCTTTCAGCTGCCCCAACCCAGACGATGTTGGAAAATGGCTCTGGGGAAATCAAAAGCCAACAGATACACACGGTGGCCTCTTATTTAGATGCAACTGAGGCCCAGAGAGGGATGGCACCTGCCCACCCTCACGTAGTAACCTCGTGCCTCGGCCCTGCTGATGGTCTAATCATGTTTCCCTTCCAAGGACGGATACATCTGCACATTGGAGGCATCTGAGAGAGCACAGGTGGGGTGTGAGCCCTGCAGACGCCCTGGCACTGGCCCTCCCCTCCCCTCCTCTCCTGGTTTACCTGGAAGAAGTCCTTTCTTCGTAGGGACTGGGTGGCTAGGGCAGAATCTGGACCCTCCAGTGTGATGTCTTGAATGGGCGAGAGGTGGTGGCAGCAGGGGTAGCAGGCATGCCCCACTGTGGAGGCACATGGCCCCGTGGAGGTGGCTGCGCCTAGCAGAGGAGGGAGCTGGGAGGGGAGTGGGGGGCACTGATCAGAATCCTTGGGCCTGCCTGGTCCCTTGAGAATGCCCGCCCTCCCCTCTGTGCTCCCTTTCCAAGTCCCAGGGCTGCTCCCCACCCGGCCTCTCAACCTTTGTCCTCTCAAGGGACACAGTTTTTCATTTAAGCAGCAGCAATATCCTCACAGGCAATCCTCTCTCCCCTTCCACTTCCCTTTGGCAGCTCATCGCTGTTCACTCTGCAGCCAGGACTTATTTAAAGGAGAGAGAAACTTTAAATTAAGTTTGGGAGAGTTTAAATGAAAGAAAACACACCCTCACGATTATCACAGGTAAGAAAAGGGCTTCTGGATCCTGGGGGCAGAATTGCAAGCTCTCCCTCATCTTAGAGCCAAGGAGGAAATCACGCAGGGTTTTTCTATTCCTCACTCCCTGATGCCCCCACCACCTCTGCCTCTCTTGTGCAGGTTAATTGAACAGAAAGAAACCTTGTCCTTTTCAAGGTGGGTGAGTGTTGGACCAGCTTCCTGAGGACAAGATTCCTCCTCCGTGTTTTCAGGCAGGGCTTAGGAGCTCTGTAGGGGGGGTAGGGGTGAGGGAGGGGATACTTCCATTTTAATATCTTAAATTTCTCTTTGCAGAAAGGGGCAGTGGGCCTGGAAGGAAGGAAGGAGGCAAGCTCAGCCTCCAATTAACTGTAGGCTGCCTGGGCTTCAAGGTCCTGGGAGGGGAGGGGACCACCCTTCTGGATAAACTAGTTTCTAATGGGTCCTCACTTAATGCTCAGTTCTGTTTAGGGAGGGCAGAAGGAGAAGGGGACAACAGAGGATGAGATGGTTGGATGGCATCACCGACTCAATGGACCTGAGTTTGAGCAAGCTCTGGGAGTTGGTGATGGACAGGGAAGCCTGGCATGTTGCAGTCCATGGGGTTGCAAAGAGTCGGACATGATTGAGTGACTGAAGTGAACTGAAGGGGCAGTGAAAGATGACCTTGGTTGTATGGTTCACTTCATTTCCCCCTCTACATTGCCTTCCCATTATCCTGGGGTGGGATGGGATGGAAGACTGAGACATTTTATCATCACCATGCTCAGATATAAAGACCCTGAAGCAATGGACATGAGTTTGAGCAAACTCTGGGAGATGGTGAAGGACAGGAAAGCCTGGTGTCCTACAGTCCATGGGGCCACAAAGAGTCAGACACGACTTAGCGCCTGGACAATGAAGAGCAACAGTGCCGAGGTGTGGAGTTTGGCCACGCCGGGAACAAAGCTTCAAGTCCTCCACCAAGTTCCCCTTTTGCCCCTCTCCGTCTCCCTCTCCTAGGCTCCTTCCCCTGTGCTCCTCTTGGGAGCACAGATTCTTGGGCTTCTCTTGAATAAGCATCTCTAGAGCATCTGACACAGTGAGACAAGCCTGGGGTGGCCTCTTGCTTAGGAGTTGCCTCTTCCAGCAGAGTGCAGGTGACTGGTCAGGCTGGCTCTGATTCAGGTACTGGGACCATTGGGACAAGGCCCTGCTTCTTTCCTTGAGTTCTTTCCTGCCGTGGGTGAGATTTACAGGGGCAGGGTTTTGCTAGGAGAATGTGACAGAAGGTGGCAAAGATACTGCTGGGCCTGTTCCCTGTTGTCAGCCTCGGGCTGGCCTGGGATGCAGACTGAGCCTCTGAGGTCCTTATGGTCCAGCTGGGGTTTGGGGTTGGAGCCTTTGTGCTTGGAGAAGCCCCTTTGCACCCTCTCTGGTCCAGTCTCTGGTGGCAACAGGCTGCTCAGGGCTCAGCGTTTGTGTCTCCACAATCTGAAACATTCGTGCCTATTATTGGGTTGGTCAAAAGGTTCATTCAGTTTTTTCCATAAGATGCTGCTAGTAGAGCTTAGTTGTCTTTCACTTCATTTGAAACAATTTTGTTAGATTGTATTGTGACACCTGTCATATCCGTGTGTGATTTAAAAAAAAAAAATCAAAATTGGTCAATTTTTGTATAGCTGTTTTAACATTGAAGATGGGAAAAAAGCAACAATTTTTAGCATATTAGGCTTTATTACTTCAAGAAAGGTAAAAACGCAACTGAAATGCAAAAATAGATTTTGTGCAGTGTATGGAGAAGGTGTTGGGACTGATTGAATGTGTCAAAAGTGGTTTGCTCATTATTCTCAATGGTGAAAAACTGAAAGCATTCCCCTTAAGATCAGGAACAAGACAAGGGTGTCCACTTTCACCTCTGTTATTTAACATAGTTCTGAAAGTCCCAGCTACAGCAATCAGAGAAGAAAAAGAAATAAAAGGACTCCATATCAGAAAAGAAGAAGTAAAGCTCTCACTGTTTGCAGATGACATGATACTGTACATAGAAAGCCCTAAAAATAGTATCAGAAAATTATTAAAGCTAATCAGTGAATTTAGCAAAGTTGCAGGAAACAAAATCAATACACAAAAATCACTTGCATTTCTATATACTAACAATGAAAAATCAGAAAGAGAAATTAAGGAATCAGTCCCATTCACCATTGCAACAAAAAGAATTAAATACCTAGGAATAAACTTACCTAAGGAGACAAAAGAACTGCACACAGAAAGTCATAGGACACTATGAAAGAAATCAAAGATGACATGAACAGATGGAGAGATATTCCTTGTTCCTGGGTTGGAAGAATCAATTTTGTGAAAATGACTATACTACCGAATGCAATCTACAGATTCAATGCGATCTCTATCAAATTACCAACGGCATTTTTCACAGAATTAGAACAAAAAATTTCACAATTCATATGGAAACACAAAAGACCCCAAATAGCCAAAGCAGTCCTGAGAAAGAAGAATGGAGCTGGGGGAATCAACCTTCCTGACTTCAGATTATACTACAAAGCTACAGTCATCAAGACAGTATGGCACTGGCACAAAAACAGAAATATGGGCCAATGGAACAAGATAGAAAGCCCAGAAATAAACCCATGCACCTATGGGTACCTTATTTTTGACAAAGGAGGCAAGAATATAGAATGGGGCAAAGACAGTCTCTTCAGTAAATGGCATTGGGAAAACTGGACAGCTACATGTAAAAGAATGAAGCTAGAACACTTCCTAACACCATACACAAAGATAAACTCAAAATGGATTAAAGACCTAAATGTAAGATCATAAACTATAAAACTCTCAAAGGAAAACATAGGCATAACACTTGATGACATAAATCAAAGCAAGATCCTCTATGACTCACTTCCTAGAGTAATGAAAATAAAAACAAAAGTAAACAAGTGGGACCTGATTAGACTTAAAAGCTTTTGCACAGCAAAGGAAACTATAAGCAAGGGGAAAAGACAGCCCACACAATGGGAGAAAATAATAGCAAATGAAACAACTGACAAAGCATTAATTTCCAAAATGTACAAGCAACTCATACAACTCAATGCCAGAAAAACAGACAACCCAATCAAAAAGTGGGAAAAAGACCTAAACAAGAGGACATAGAAGAAAGCCCAGAAATAAACCCAAAGAAAACATACTGATGGCTAGCAAACACATGAAAAGATGCTCAACATTGCTCATTATTAGAGAAATACAAATCAAAACTACAATGAGATATCACCTCACATCAATCAGAATGGCCATCAGCAAAAGGTCTACAAACAATAAATGCTGGAGAGGGTGTGGAGAAAAGGGAATGCTCTTGCACTGTTGGTGGGTATGTAAATTGATACAGCCGCTATGGAAGATGGTATGGAGATTCCTTAAAAAACTAGGAATAAAACCACCATATGACCCAGCAATCCCACTCCTAGGCATATACCCTGAGGAAACCAAAACTGAAAAATACACATGTATCCCATTGTTCATTGCAGCACTATTTACAATAGTTAGAACATGGATAGTTAGAGCTGTCCATCAATAGATGAATGGATAAAAAAGTTGAGGTACATATACACAATGGAATATTACTCAGCCATAAAAGGAACACATTTGAGTCAGTTCTGATGAGGTGGATGAACCTAGAATCATATACAGAGTGAAGGGACTCAGAAAGAGAAAGACAAATATTATATTCTAATGCATATATATGGAATCTAGAAAAGTGGTGCTGAAGAATTTATTTACAGGGCAGCAATGGAGAAACAGACATAGAGAATAGACTTATGGACATGGGGAGAGGGGAGGAGAGGGTGAGAGGTATGGAAAGAGTAACATGGAAACTTACATTCAGATCAGATCAGATCAGTTGTTCAGTCGTGTTCAACTCTTTGCGACCCCATGAATCGCAGCACACCAGGCCTCCCTGTCCATCACCAACTCCTGGAGTTCACTTAGACTCATGTCCATCGAGTCAGTGATGCCATCCAGCCATCTCATCCTCTGTCGTCCCCTTCTCCTCCTGCCCCCAGTCCCTCCCAGCATGAGAGTCTTTTCCAATGAGTCAACTCTTCACATGAGGTGGCCAAAGTACTGGAGTTTCAGCTTTAGCATCATTCCTTCCAAAGAAATCCCAGGGCTGATCTCCTACAGAATGGACTGGTTGGATCTCCACCATATACAAAATAGATAGCCAACGGGAATTTGCTGTATGGCTCAGGAAATTCAAATAGGGGCACTGTATCAATCTAGAGAGGTGGGATGGGGCGGGAGATGGGAGGGAGGTTCAAAAGGGAGAGGATATATGTATACCTATGGCTGATTCATGTTGAGGTTTGATAGAAAACAACAAAATTCTGTAAAACAATTATCTTTCAATAAAAAAATTAAAAAAAATTGTTTTGCTGAGTTTCATGTTGGAGATTTCTCATTGGATGACGCTCCACGGTTGGGTAGACCAGTTGAAGCTGATAATGATCAAATTGAGACACTGAGAACAATCAATGTTATACCATTTGGGAGATAGCTGACATACTCAGAATATCCAAATCAAGCCCTGAAAATCATTTGCACCAGCTTGGTTATGGTAATCACTTCGATGTTTGGGTTCCACATAAATTTAACTAAAAAAACCTTCTTGGCCATATTCTTGCATATAATTCTTTACTTAAAGTAGTGAAAATGTTCCATTTTTAAAGCAAATTGTGACAGGTGATGAAAAGTGGATGCTGTACAATAACGTGAAATGGAAGAGATCATGGTGCAAGCAAAAGGAACCACCAACAACCACATCAAATGCTGGTCTTCATCCAAAGAAGGTGATGTTGTTTATATGGTGGGATTAGAAAGGAGTCCTCTATTATGAGCTCCTTCTGGAAAACCAAATGATTAGTTCCTACAAGTACTGCTCCCAATTAGACGCCTTGAAAGCAGCACTCAGCAAAAAGCATTCAGAATTAGTCAATGGAAAACACATAATCTTCCATCAGGATTATGCAAGACCAATGTTTCTTTGATGACCAGGCAAAAACTCACAGCTTGGCTGGGAAATTCTGATTCATTTGCCGTATTCATCAGACAACACACCTTTGAATTTCCATTTATTTTGGTATTTACAAAATTCTTTTAATGAAAAAAATTTCAATTCCCTGTAAGACTGTAAAAGTCACCTGGAACAGTTCTTTGCTCAAAAAAATAAAAATTCTGGGGAAGATGGAATTATGAAGTTGCCTGAAAAATGGCAGAAGGTAGTGGAACAAAACAGTGAGTACGTTGTTCAATAAAGTTCTTGGTGAAAATGAAAAATGTGTCTTTTATTTTTACTTAAAAACCAAAGGAACTTCTTGGCCAACCTAATACATGAGCACTGACTACATGCCAGGTTCAATACTACAAACTTCACTTTTTTCCTCTCGCTTTTTATTGAGAAAAAATTCCCATAGCATAAAATTGTTTTAAAGTGTACAGTACAGTGGCATTTGGTACATTTATAATGTGCAACCATTACCTAGGTCAGATTCTAAGATATTCCATCACTCCAAAAGGAAACCCCATATCCATTAAGTAGACACTCTCCATTCCCTGCACCCCACCCCCACCTCAGCCCCTGGCAACCACTTTGCTTTCTGTCTCTGTGGTCTTATCCATCCTAGCTATTTCATGGAAATGAATCATACAATATATGAGCTCCTATGTTCTGACTTCTTCAACTTACCATGGTTTCAAGGCTCGTTCACAGTGTAGCATAAATGGCACTTCATTTTTTATGGCCAAATAGTATTCCATCATATGGATATATGGGCTTCCCTGATAGCTCAGTTGGTAAAGAATCTGCTTGCAATGCAGGAGACCCTGGTTCGATTCCTGGGTTGGGAAGATCTGCTGGAGAAGGGATAGGCTACCCACTCCAGTATTCTTGGGCTTCTCTTGTGGCTCAGCTGGTAAAGAATCTGCCTGCAATGCAGGAGACCTGGGTTCGATCCCTGGGTGAGGAAGATCCCCTGGAGAAGGGAAAGTTACCTGCTTCAGTATTCTGGCCTGGAGAATTCCATTGACTGTATAGTTCATGGGGTCACAAAGAGTTGGACACGACTGAGCGACTTTCACTCACATATGGATATACCACATTTTCTTTATCCATTCATCAGTTGATGAACATTGGGGTATTTCTAGCTTTGGGCTATTATGAATAGTGCTGCTCTGAACATGGAGGGGTGTACATGGTTTAGTTTGAACATCCATTTTCAATTCTTTTGATACATATCCTAGAATGGAATTGTGGGTCATATGGTAATACTATGTTTAAATTTTTGAGGAATGGTCAAATTGTTTTCCAAAGCAGCTACACCATTTTACATTCCCACCGGCAGTGTGTGAGGGTTCAGACTCCCTCAGAAGTCCAGGGTACATCCTTTTCACTTGTTATTTTCATGAAGAAAAAACTATATGAAGGGCATTGAAAGAGACTAACTCTCAGTTACAAAATAAATAAGTTCTGGGGATGAAACGTACAGCTTGGTAGCTATAGTTAGTAAAGCTGTGTTGCACATTTGAAAGTTGCTAAGAGAATAGACCTTAAAAGTCTTCATTATAAGAAAAAAATGAATTCATTTCATAACTTTGTGTGCTGACAGATATTAACTAGACTTATCATGGTGATCAAGTGGCATAGCGGTAAAGAATCTGCCTTCCAATGCAGGAGATCTAAGAGATGCAGTTTCGATCTCTGGGTTGGGAAGATCCCCCAGAATAGGAAATGGCAACCCACTCCAGTATTCTTGCCTGGAAAATCCCACGGACAAAAGAGGCTGGTGGACTACAGTCCATGGGGTAGCAAAGAGTTGGACACGACTGAGCTCTAAGCGCAAAGCACACCATGGCGAACATTTCATTATACTTACAAACAGCAAATCATTACACCATATAACCAAAACTATTATGTTATGGGTCAATTATACCTCAATAAAAATTTAAAAAATTACAGCCATCCCAGAGGTGCGAAAGCTCTTTTCTCTTTTATTCCTCGCAGTGGTCCCATGACACAGGTACCTTCACTACCACATTGCACAGCTGAGAAAGTGGAGACTTGGAGAAGGTCATGCAACTTGTAACAACAGCGTCAGAATTTGAACTCAGGTGTGCTGACTCCAAAATCAAGGCCCCTAATCATGGGGCTGTGGTGTGTCCCACCTTCACTGATGGCTGATTCTGCCATCAGGAGTAATAGAAAGCCAGAGCTCATAAGCTGCAGTTGAGCAGGTGACAATGTCCCTCAATCCGTTTTCTCATCTGTTAAAAGGAAATGATGACACCTGCCCCGTCGGGTCTGTGAAAACAGTCCATGGATGGGCAGTGCTGCCTGGCTGAGAGGCTGCTTGGCTCTCATTTGCTGAGGGTCCAGGCCATCATTCCAACAAAAGGAAGGCAGAGACTAAGTTAGAGCTTTTGATATAAATATGTTGTCTCTGAGGCAGGCAGACAGACAATGAGACAGAATGACATGTAGGTTCTTTTCAAGGACACTGTTGAGATGTGGAAGATACAGAAAATCACTAGCATTAGTATTAGGGTGCAGACACTTTAGCTAAAATTAAACATACGTATATACTGATATATTCTTTAGTGTTATTTGAAAGATAAAAGTAATCCTGAGTTTATTGTTGGAAACCAGGAAAATACAGAAAAGCATAAAGAAGAAAATTAAAATGATCCACGATCTCAACATCAAGCAATGAATAGTATTAGCACTGTACTGGTTCTTCCAAGCTTTTTTCCTTTAGGCGAATATGCAACATTCCGAGGGCTTCCTGGCTTATGCTTGAGCTGTGTCCGGCACTGGGATCCAGCCATGCTCTAGCATATCTGATGAACTGGTGGCATAGGGCCGTCACCATTTCTCCCAGCACTTGAGTGCCTCCTGGAAGAAAACTCACCCTGACAGAAGAGGCAGCGAGGTAGGGACAGCTCGGCATGTGTGAACTCCAAGACAGACAGGGCTTGGTCTGAATACTGGCTCCACCACAGACATGTGAGTGAACTTGGGTCCATTCCCCGGCTTCCTAATCTAGAAGGTGGGGGATAATAGTGGGGTCCAACTCATTAGTTGTGGAGAGAAAGAAGCGAGATAACAATACACGTAATGAGGTATATGCGTGGCAAGTGAGCAAGCTTACTGAGAGGTAGCGAGATGTTTTGTGTGTGTGTGTGCGCGCGCACGGGGGTGGTGCTAGTGGTAAAGAATTTGCCTGCCAATGCAGGGGACATGAAAGATGCAGGTTTGATCCCTGAGTTGGGAAGATCCCCTGGAGAAGGGCACAGCAATCCACTCCAGTATTCTTGCCTGGAGAATCCCGTGGACAGAGGAGCCTGGAGGGCTATGGTCCATAGGGTCACAAAGAGCCGGGCACGACTGAAGCAACTTAGCATGCACGCAAAGCACGTGTGAAGGCACATATGTGTAATAAAAGCCCTGGGTCCCTGGATGCCCAGGTGATGCTGGCAGTATTCAGACCTGCTGGTAGACAGGTTTCCACTCTGCAGGCAGGACCAGCCTTCAGCTGGAAGGGGCATCCTGTTTCTCTATTGGTGCTTGAAAGTAAGTTTGACCTCTTTTGACTCCATAAGCAACTAGAACTTCTGAATAATTCAGAAGGGATGGGGATAGAGGCCTTAAGATTGAGCCACCAGATCCTATTTTTGAGACTGGTGGACACTTAAATAATAGGGAACATACTAACAGGTGTGTCTGCCTTTGTACCCCCCACTTGCTGAGCTGGCCAGGCTGGTTGTGGACACCTTAAATACTTGGGGAGTGCTTGGCATACAGGAGGCATGCAATGAATGATAGCTAGTTACAAAGCCTTGGGGCCACATGGAAGAGATGAGGCTGAGCATCTCCTAGGTTCTAACTCAGATTTTCTCATGGCCCAGCCCCATACACTCCTGTGTATATACCTGGGAAGGATACAGGGGACTTCAGCAAAAATAAAAAGGAGCATTTCACTAAAATTCCCATAAGACCTTGGGGACACAGCAGAATTCTGTTGGCACTTCACTGAGAGAGATGAATTTGGTCTGCCTTCCAGCCTTTCCTCCTTCTGGAAAACTGCTTCTTCTCTGCATCCAGCCCTACAGTTCATGTGGAAACTGCCAATCACAGGGTTCAACCTGATAGCCATATAGGTCCAGCCTCAGGAAGCTTCCCTGAGAATTTGGAACTAAGGGGAAGGAATCAATTGTTCTTTGAAGGCAAAGGCATGCGACATGATCCTTGAAATGACTGGCGATAACCTCTCCCCCGCTGTGGGAGAGCTCAGTCTGTGTAGGAGAGAGCAGAGACCAGGCATCAAGAGAAGCAGAGGTGAGAAGTGGGGTAAGGGAGGGCTTGGAGGGCAGTCACAGTCCTGGTTCTGGTCATTTCTGCCATCCAAGTACACCTCTCTGCTTCCAATGGTTTGGTCATGTGAACCCATAAACTCTTCTTTTCAGCTGGCTACTTCAAATTGCCAAGTCCCAACTACACTTTGGTATAGAAGATTTCAGTGCATTGACAATGGATCTGGCTGGAGATATTGGAAGCCCCTGCTTCCAAGGTGCCTGCTGAGAGGGGTGACTGCTGAGAGGGGCAGTGACCAGCAAAAGTAGGGATATCCTTAGAGACACCAGGAGAGAAGGCAGAACTGGAGAGACCTAGCAGAAGCAGCAGAAAGTTGGAGGTGGGTGGAAGTAGGTACGTGTCATATAATTGAACAGACTTATTTGTGATTTATCACATGATCAATGCAGTCTAGTGTTCTTTTTATTTTTACTTGACTTTACACCTTGGACATCATCCCTTAAAATGAAATATGATTGGAGATGTGATTTTTTAATGACCTCATAGCATTCCATCATAGGAGTTTAATATGATTTATTCAACAAATCACCTAGTGTAGAGGATTGTAAAAAATTTGTCTCCATTTTTGGTTGGTTTTTATTTTTTTGTTATTGTGTACACTTCTAGGAACCTCCTTGTAAATAAATCTTTGTGCACATCTCTAATTATTTCCTTAAGAGAAATTGTTATAAATGGAATTGCTACATCAAAGGGTATGGACATTTTACAGCCTTTGATCCATATAAATAAATTGCCTTACCAAGTGGTTGTGACAATTCTCTCTACCCTCATAGAGCAAAAGAGGTTCCTTTCCACTCAGCCTTTGCCAACTCTAAGCACTGTGATTTTTAAAAGCTTGGCTAAGATGACAAGCGAAATACATGTTTCATTGTTTTAATTTGAATTTCTTTGATTACTAGTGATGCCGAAATGTTTCAAGTATTTATTTGCTGTTGTAGTTTTCTATCATAAACTTCATTTTTATGTTCCCTGCTCATTTTTCTAATGGGATTTTCAGGTTTTGTTATTGATTTGTAGACTTATGCGTGCACTTTGTCGGGTATGGTACAAACACTATTTCTTAGTTTCCTAGATTGCAGATTGATTCTTAATTTTATTTATGATATTTTGATTTACATAATGGTTTCATTTTTATGTTTTCAGATTTGTCATTCTCTCCCTCTGTGTTTCCTTCTAAAAAAATTGTGCATAGAAATACCTTCCTCGCTACCAAATCAGATAAGTGTTTGCCCATAGGTCCTTCTGGTTCTTCTAAAACTTAGTAGTTTAAACTCATTTGGCAATTGAGAATTTATTTTGATGAGGGTGAGATAAGGATCTAGCTTTTTTCCCCTACAAGTAGTCTACCAGTTCCCTCAACGTTATGTGTTAGCTAATTCTTTTCCATTCTTTTACTCCACGGTTTGAAAGGGCACCCACATTATGACCCACTGCTAGGATCTGTTTCTAGGCTTTCTGTTCGATTCCTCTGATTTATTTGACTATTCCTGAACTAGAGTACAATTGAATTTATGTTTTTTTGACCTAAAACAAGAGTCCTTCTTTTAAATTAGGGAAATTTAATCCAGTTGTATTTGTTGTCAAAATTGATCATGTAATTCTGCACTGTCATCTTATTTTACACTTTTATTTTTCTGCTTTCCTTTGTCTATCTTGTCCATTGCTGTCCATCTGCCTAGAGCAGTGCCTGGCAGAGTAGGAATTCAATAAATGCTTGTTAAGTTAAGGGATATGTGAATTTTGTATAAGATAAAGATGGCCATTTAAATAAGCAAAGAAAATATATGCAGTGTTGAATCAACTGGATCACCATTGGGAAAATAAATAAATGGAGACTCTTACCTCATATCATGCACAAAAACAAATTTCAGATAAATTAAAAACAACCTTTAAAATAAATCAGACAAATGTTAGAAAAAATGTAGGAAGATATGATTATGACAGTGATACAGGTGAGAGTCTCTTAAGAAAGATACAACATGCAAAAGCCACAAAAGAAAAGATTGATTATTCTAGTTATATCAAAATTTAAAATTTCTATAAGACAAAAATACCTTATACCAAACTAAGTAAAACAATAGGCTGGGAGAAATATATTTTATATCAAGATCTAGAAGCAGGTCTGTAACTATTGACAGTTTGAAGTTAAGATAAGAGTAAACAATATTTTGAGATACTTGCAATACCTATGATCTGACATGAAAATTTCAGTTCAGTTCAGTTCAGTCACTCAGCCGTGTCTGACAACTCTTTGAGACCCCATGAACCGCTGCACACCGGACCTCCCTGTCCATCACCAACTCTTGGAGTCCACCCAAACCCACGTCCATTGAGTCGATGATGCCATCCAACTATGTCATCCTCTGTCATCTCCTTCTCCTCCTGCCTTCAATCTTTCCCAGCATCAGGGTCTTCTCCAATGAGTCAGCTCTTTGCATGAGGTGGCCAAAATATTGGAGTTTCAGCTTCAACATCAGTCCTTCCAATGAACACCCAGGACTGATCTTTAGGATGGACTGGTTGGATCTCCTTGAAGTCCAAGGGACTCTCAAGAGTCTTCTCCAACACCACAGTTCAAAAGCATCAATTCTTTGGTGCTCAGCTTTCTTTATAGTCCAACTCTTCACATCCATACATGATGACTGGAAAAACCATAGCCTTGTCTAGACAGACCTTTGTTGGCAAAGTAATGTCTCTGCTTTTTAATATGCTGTCTAGGTCCCACTCCAGTATTCTTGCCTGGAGAATCCCAGGGACAGAGGAACCTAGTGGGCTGCTGTCTATGGGGTCGCACAGAGTCGGACACAACTGAAGTGTCTTAGCAGCAGCAGCAGCAGGTTGGTCATAACTTTCCTTCCAAGAAGTAAGCGTCTTTTAATTTCATGGCTGCAATCACCATCTGCAGTGATTTTGGATCCCAGAAAAATAAAGTCAGCCACTGTTTCCACTGTTCCCCCATCTATCAGCCGTGAAGTGATGGGACCAGATGCCATGATCTTTGTTTTCTGAATGTTGAGCTTTAAGCCAACTTCTTCACTCACCTCTTTCACTTTCATCAAGAGGCTCTTTAGTTCTTCTTCACTTTCTGCATATCTGAGGTTATTGATATTTCTCCTGGCAATCTTGATTTCAGCTTGTGCTTCTTCCAGTCCAGCATTTCTCATGATGTACTCTGCATATAAGTTAAATAAGCAGGGTGACAATATACAGCCTTGATGTACTCCTTTTCCTATTTGGAACCAGTCTGTTGTTCCATGTTCATTTCTAACTGTTGCTTCCTGACCTGCATATAGGTTTCTCAAGAGGCAGGTCAGGTGGTCTGGTATTCCCATCTCTTTCAGAATTTTCCACAGTTTATTGTGATCCACACAGTCAAAGGCTTTGGCATAGTCAATAAAGCAGAAATAGATATTTTTCTGGAACTCTCTTGCTTTTTTGACGATCCAGCGGATGTTGGCAATTTGATCTCTGGTTCCTCTGTCTTTTCTAAAACCAGCTTGAACATCTGGAAGTTCACGGTTTATGTATTGTTGAAGCCTGGCTTGGAGAATTTAAAGCACTACTTTACTAGTGGGTGAGATGAGTGCAATTGTGTGATAGTTTGAGCATTCTTTGGCATTGCCTTTCTTTGGGATTGGAATGAAAACTAACCTTTTATCTGATTTTTAATTTTTACTTATTTTATGATTGGAGTATAATTGCTTTACAATGTTGTGTTGGTTTCAACTGTACAACAAAGTGAATCAGCTATAAGTATACATATATCCCCTTCCTCCTGAGCGTCCCTCCTACCACCTCCCCCATTCCACCCCTCTAGGTTGTCACAGAGCACATAGCTGAGCTTCCTAGGCTATACAGCAGCTTCCCACTAGCTCTCTATTTTACACATAGTAGTATATATGTATACATATACATATAGAGAGACATAGTACATACTAACATACGTGTATATTGACCTAGTAGTATATGTGTCACTGCTTTGCTCCCAACGTGCACACCCTCCCCTTACCCTGCTGTGTCCACATCTGTTCTCTGTGTCTGTGTCTCTATTCCTTCCTTGCCTCTTAACTCTTTTTCTAGATTCCATATTTATGCATTAATGGGGCTTCCCAGGTGGCTCAGTGGTAAAGAATCCACCCACCAAGGTAGCAGATGCACATTTGATTCTTGGGTTGAGAAGATCTCCTGGAGAAAAAATGGCTCTTGCCTGGATAATCCCATGGACAGAGGAGCCTGGTGAGCTACAGTCCATGGGGTCACAAAAGACCCGACTTAGTGACTAAACAACAGCAGTGTATGCCATTAATATATGATATTTGTTTTTCTTTTTCTGACCAACTTCACTCTGATGATAAACTCTCGGTCCATTTATATCTCTACAAATGAGCCAAGAAAATCCCTGACTTTTATCGGTGACAAGGTGCTAATCCTACTGTTGCTTTGTCTCCTATATGTGCTGTTGCAGTGCCTCGCAGCATTGTTGCTGTGACAAATGACCACAAATGTAGGTTTATTTTCTTACGTGATGGAGGTCAGAGTCCAAAGTTGGTGTCAGTGGGCGAAATCGAGGTGTCTGGGGCTGTTTTCCTTTTGGAGGTGCTGGGGGAGAATCTGCTTCCTTGTCTTTCCTGTCTTCTGAGGGCTTCCCCTTCTTTGGCTTGTGGCCCTGCATCATTGACTTCTTCCCTCAGCACACCTTCTCTTATTGCACCTCTCCAGCCTCCCACGTATAGGGATCCTTGTGACTACATTGGGTCCACTGAAATAATACAGGATAATCTCTCCATCTTGACCTTCGATTCAATCACTTTTGCAACATTCCTTTTGCCTTGTAAGGTAATGGCAGGGCTATTTCCCTGTGTACCATGCCTACATTCCTAACTAAAGGAAATTCTATCTAATATATTTCAATTAGAGTTTGGTAAAAAACTGTTGTTGTTCAGTCACTAAGTTGTGTCTGACTCTTTGTGATCCTATGGACTGCAGCACTCCAGGCTTCCCTGTCCTTTACTATCTCCCAGAGTTTGCTCAGATTCATGTCCATTGAGTTAATGATGCTATCTAACCATCTCATCCTCTGCCGCTCCCTTCTCCTTTTGCCTTCAGTCTTTCCCAGTATCAAAGTGTTTTCCAATGAGTTGGATGTTCGCATCAGGTGGCCAAAGTATTGGAGCTTCAGCTTCAGCATCAGTCCTTCCGATGAAGATACAGGGTTGATTTCCTTTAGGATTGACTGGTTTGATCTCTTTTCAGTCCAAAGGATTCTCAGGAGTCTTCTCCAGCACCACAATTCAAAAGCATCGATTCTTTGGCACTCAGTCTTCTCTATGGTCCAACTCTAACATCCGTATAAGACTACGGGAAAAGCCATAGCTTTGATTATATGGTCCTTTGTTGGCAAAGTGATGTCTCGGCTTTTTAATACTCTGTTTAGGCTTATCATAGCTTTCCTTCCAAGGAGCAAATGTCTTTTAATTTCATGGCTGCAGTCACTGTCCGCAGTGATTTTGGAGCCCAAGAAAATAAAATCTGTCATTTCTTCCACCTTCCCCCTTCTATTTGCCTTGAAGTGATGGAGCTGGATGCCATGATCTTAATTTTTTAAATGTTGGGTTTTAAGCAAGGTTTTCACTCTCTTCTTTCACTCTAATCAAGAAGCTCTTTAGTTCCTTTTCACTTTCTGCCATTAGAGTGGTATCATCTGCATATCTGAGGTTGTTGATATTTCTCCTGGCAATCTTGGTTCCAGATTGTGCTTCATCCAGCCTGGCTTTTCACATGATATATTCTGCATATAAGTTAAATAAGCAGGGTGACAACATACAGCCTTGACGTACTCCTTTCCAAATTTTGAACTAGTCAGTCGTTCCATATAAGGTTTTAACTGTTGCTTCTTGACCCGCATATATGGTAAAAATAAAGATGCAAAACTTTCCTGCTCAGGTTCATAAAAGATCTTCCTGAATTCCACCCATGAATCCTAGATCTACAGTATTGATACCTATTAACAAAGTGCTGTCCAGAAAGGTAGAGATTAAATTTATACTGTTTTCAATAAGCTATAAGGGTATCCATTTCCCCGAAGCTGTCACCTGTACTAGGTTTTATAACAAAAAAAGTAATAAAGGAAAGAAAGAAAAAGACAAAAGACAAAAGGAGGAAAATAGATCTCTGCCAATTTGAAAGAGGAAAAACACATTTAAATGAGAATTTGACTCTCTCTAGACATTACACTACCTTTTAATCTCAAAACTTGTTTGAAATTTTCACACGATATTTTGGCGCAGAGATTGCCAAACTTTCTGAAAATGACTCGATTGCAAATACTTTATGCTTTGCAGGCTATCTGATCTCTGCTGCAACTGCTCAACCTTACTGTAATCTAGAAGAGCACAGAGATAGGGAAACAGATGAGTGTGACAGTGTTGCAATAAAACTATATTTATGACAGGCCATAGCTTGCCAGCCACTGCTTTAGAGCAACCGTATATGTAATTAAAAATTTTCTAGTATACATATTTAAAAAGTGAAAAGATACAGGTAAAATTAATTTATTTTATTGAATTCAGCATATCCCAAATACAGTTATTTCAGCATGTAATAAGTATAAAGTTCTTGAGATACTTTACAGTATTTCATTTTGTAATATGT
The DNA here is from genome assembly GCF_055505025.1 of Bos grunniens. NCBI lineage: Eukaryota > Metazoa > Chordata > Mammalia > Artiodactyla > Bovidae > Bos > Bos grunniens. The sequence goes on from NC_141167.1 coordinate 12,264,149, forward strand.
ATTCAAACATTGTGTGTATTTTACACTTTTAACATATTTAAGTTCAGGTCAGCCACATTTTAAGTGTTCAGTAGGTGTGTGGATAGAGACCCCTGCATTGAACAGCATAGTTCTAGAGCACAAAAACTTGATTTTGTTTTTTCTTTGCAGGAACAGACTTTGTTTTGTTTAGGCCAGCTTTGTGGATAATATTTTTATGGTAAAAAATGAAATTTAATGAGGATATGTGTAGGCTTTGCCTTTTTCAATATTTGTATTGCTATTTAGAGATTTTAAGCTATAGACTCAGTTTTCTAACAAAACACATATCATCTATTGTGTCTTTGATCATTGCTTTGGTTCTGTTTTTGTATGTGTTTTAGAAATACTAATGATTTATATATCAAATCTCAGTTATTTATCTTCCTTACCTGTCATTTCTCTTTTGTAATACTTTTTAAACCCTGTTGTCTTTTCCTTAAAATCTTCTCATCACATCACCAATTCCATTTTCAGATTTTTTTTTTTTTTTGGTTTTGATAGTCTCCTAATGAAGATTCTAACGCTAAGTTAAAGAATACAGATTCAAAGACTACAAACGATTTCATTTCATGTATAAGACATACTGGAAAAAGTAAGACTCTAGGAACAGAAAGGAGAGAGTCAATTAAAAAAAAAATGATTCAAAACAAAAGCCCAAGCCTTTCTAAAATCACCTTCTGTTTCCCTTAGTAAATTGTTTTCATACGCGTCCTCTTTCATATCACACTATTATTAATAGTATAGCATGATATGACCACTTTTTTATATTGCAATGTATTTCATAGCCTATACTTCTGGGTTTTTCTCCTTTCTAGTAAGAAAAAAAATTTGTCTCAATCTAGTGTTTAAACACAGACAGAGTGGCTCCTCCTTGGTTCTTTTTGACCTCAGTTCCGTTCAGTCGCTCAGTCGTGTCCAACTTTTTGCGACCCCATGAATCACAGCACCAACTCCCGGAGTCCACCCAAACCCATGTCCATTGAGTCGGTGATGCCATCCAACCATCTCATCCTCTGTCATCCCCTTCTCCTGCCCTCAATCTTTCCCGGCATCAGTGTCTTTTCAAATGAGTCAACTCTTCGCATCAGGTGGCCAAAGTATTGGAGTTTCAGCTTCAACATCAGTCCTTCCAATGAACACCCAGGACTGATCTCCTTTAGGAAGGACTGGTTGGATCTCCTTGCAGTCCAAGGGACTCTCAAGAGTCTTCTCCAACACCACAGTTCAAAAGCATCAATTCTTTGGCGCTCAGCTTTCTTCACATCCATACACGACCACTGGAAAAACAATAGCCTTGACTAGATGGACCTTTGTGGACAAAGTAATGTCTCTGCTTTTTAATATGCTTTCTAGGTTGGTCATAACTTTCCTTCCAAGGAGTAAGCGTCTTTTAATTTCATGGCTGTAATCACCATCTGCAGTGATTCTGGAGCCCCCCAAAATAAAGTCAGCCACTGTTTCCTCTGTTTCCCCATCTATTTCCCATGAAGTGATGGGACCAGATGCCATGATCTTAGTTTTCTGAATGTTGAGCTTTAAGCCAACTTTTTCACTTTCCACTTTCACTTTCATCAAGAGGCTCTTTAGCTCCTCTTCACTTTCTGCCATAAGCGTGGTGTCATCTGCATATCTGGGGTTATTGATATTTCTCCCAGCAATCTTGATTCCAGCTTGTGCTTCTTCCAGCCCAGCGTTTCTCATGATGTACTCTGGATATAAGTTAAATAAGCAAGGTGACAATATATTTGGAACTTTTGGACCTACCTGCTTGTAATTTTTCTATCTGATTATAAACAAGGTCAGTCTTCAACACTGGTTTTTTTGTCAGTCATGGCTGGGCCTGGCCCAGCTAACACCTCTGCAGGCTCTGCTGGCACCAGAAACAGTGTCCAAGAGATACCACCTGGGTGCCAGATACTGGAACAAATTCCATGGGGAGAGGGGCCTAGGACACTGGGGACTCAGGCCTCCATATGGCTACGCTAGGCGACCACCAAGCCTGAAGAAATCATAGGGCTTGAAGGGATAGGGCTGAAGGAGTTCAGACAGGGACATCCCATCCCCTGGCCTTGTCCCAGAGAGAAGCCAGGAGTGCGGCAAAGGTGGGGGTAAAGAAGGTATTATATAGGCTTTCCAGTTTTTGGATCCCCATTCTGCCCAATTTCCTTGTTAATTGAAACACTCCTTGCCCTTCTTCGTCATCCGCAGCATGGGTCCCCAGCAGGCAGAGAATGCATTAATAATTAACAGATGTGTGCCTGAGAAGGCTGCATAATTCTGCAGAGATGAGCTCTCCAAAGGCAGCTGATGGGCTGGGCTGCTTCTTCTGGCTTCCTCCACTCGTTCCTGAAATGATCTCTGGACAATCAGTGACTTCCTTCCAGCCCACGGTCTGCTCTGGGTGTGCAGGCAGCCTGCTGATCTCCTTGGGCTGACCTTTGGCTCTGATGCCTCCACGGGGTAGTGGCAGCATCAGGGCCCAGCCAGGGCCTGAGCAGGGCCTGCTGTCACCCGTCCTATCCTGGATAAAGAGCCTCCCGTCCATCCAGCTGCAGCTGTGATTCCCTTACCCATCACAACACTCACTTTTCTGGACCAAGCATCCAGCTCAGCCTGGATGGTGTGTGATCTTGGAAAAGGACCTTCTTCTAGGCTCAGCATTCCTCTGTCAACCACTGGGGAAGTGACTGGTCCTAGGAGGGAAAATGAGGACTGGGGTGGTGGGTCTTGAAGAGAGGGAAAGAGGGTCACCTTTTCCTCTGGGCTTTATGTCAGTTGGGTCTGGACTGAGTTGAGCTGACCTCTGCCTGGTGGAGACAGTAGGAAGCCAGGCAGAAAACATCCATTAAGGGATGTGTGTACTGATCCCACAGATCCAACCTGTTGCTACTCTGTGTGGAGCTTCCCTTCTGTATCCTCAAACCTCCAGTGGAGCTTCATTAAACATCAAGTTCTGTTCATCACTATACACACAAAAAACTATATATAAAATAGATAACCGACAAGGACCTACCATATAGCTCAGGGAACTATATTTGATATTTTGTAATAAAATATAAGGGAAGGGAATTTGAAAAATTAAAAAATATATATATTCACTGTGCTGTATACCTGAAACTATCACAATGTTGTAAATCCACTTTGTCAGTCGCTCAGTTGTGTCCAGCTCTTTGTGACCCCATGGACTGTAGCCTGCCAGGCTCCTCTCTCCATGGGATTTCCCAGGCAAGAATACTAGAGTGAGTTGCCATTTCTTCCTCCAGGGTATCTTCCCAACCTAGGATCCAACCCGGGTCTCCTGCATTGCAGGCAGATTGTTTACCATCTGAGCTAACAAATAAGCAACAAAGAACTCACCATGGTCTGCTCTCAGCTGTGACAAAAGAGCCTCCTGTTTAGGACTGAATGGCGAAGGGGAGGTTGGGGACTGCTTTGGAGAGTTGGTATGAGTGGCTAGAAGCGGCTGCCCAGCCCCCCAGCAGTGGTGACATGAGATGGTGTTGCTGCTTGTGGAAGCGGGTCAGGGGAAGATGGTGGGGTGTGTTCCTGTAGAAATATCGGGCAGCTCACTGGGGGCACTTTGAGGTGAGCTAGGTTCTTGTGAGGGCAGGAGATGGTGGATGGTCCAAGTTATTGTCATTTAAGAATGCCTGGGAACGTGACCTCCTTTAGCAAGCTGAGGGGGTGGGGACATTCTTGCTGCATAGGATGCTGTTCACCACATGGACCTCTGGGTAGGAGGTTGAACATAGTGTAACTGGGAGAGTCTCGTCCAGTCTAGGGTTTGGAGGGAGGTTTTCTGGACGGGAGGTTGTGGTCTGAGTGGGTCTCAGAAGGCACACCATCAGTGAACATCTTTGTTAATAAGCCATTGTCCGTGTCAGTCTATTTCCTTAGGACAAATTCCTAGAAGTGAAATTTTTGTGCCAAAGTGTAAAGGCATCAATCAAGTCTTTTGGCTGTAGTCACAGAAACCCCCTTAAGCTGGCTTATCAAGACTAAACAAATTTGAGTGGGGGTTTTCTTGGCTCACCTAAAATGGAAAAGCCCAGGTGTAGGGTAGAGACTTGGCTTCCTTCCAGGTGGGATCCAGAACTCTGTCAATGTCACTGGGGAACTGTTCTCATGTCCTTCATTTCTAACCCATCTCTCTCCTTGCACAGTCCCTGGACACTCCAACCTTATATTCTGCCCATTCAGCTATCTGCCCAGAAGGAGAATCTCTCTCTCCTCTTTGGTCCACACAAGTCCTGGGCTGAGTCTCATTGGACTAGCTGGTGTCCTTGAATCAGGCACCAAGGCTGGGAGATGCAGTGACTCAATATCATTCAGTCCTGGGTCACATGCCTACTCCTGGAAACTGGAGGTATTATCCTCCCAAACCGGTGGGTAGAGAGTGAGAGAAGGGGGTTTCTCAAGGGCTAAAGGGGGTCCTTTTATCAAACGATGCTGCATAGCAAGCCCCATAGATGCTCATTACTAGAAGGCACCTTGCCAACTCTATTTCATCCAACTTTACCTTAAGCACCCACTCAAGGGTTGTAGAGAAGCTGTTGGAGCAGAGGATCAAGGAAGGCCGGAAGTCCTTGAGAGAATCATCTATCTGCTGTGCATGGACTGAAAACCACTGCAGGTCAGAAATGGCTGGGCACTCTGGGTAAAGAGTGAGTCTGTGGGCTGGGCACTGTTCTGGGCCAAGGAGACTAAGAGTAAACGCTGTGGTTACTGCCTTCAGAGAGCTTTCATCCTTTGTAGGGGACACATGAGCAGAAATAACAGACATTCAGAGTCAGCAGGTTATAAGTGCCCTGAGAATCAGAGGATGGGGTAGGGGGAGAGGGGAATGAGACGTGCAGGGCTTTGAGACTTGAAGGATGACTGTTAAAGACAGGAGGGGCCTGGAAGACGGGGTGTGTTCCAGATAGATGAACAGCCCAAGCAAAGGTGTGGAGACCTGGGAGGGGAAAGAGAATTTATTAATAGTAACTGCAGGTGGATGCCTGTGACTGGAGGGTTGATATGGGGACTGGCTGTGAGGAGAGGTGGTGAGAGATGAGGCCAAGATAAAGGAGAATGGTGGGGAGGGAGGCTCTGCCAAGGGGCTTGGACTTGATCTCAGGCAATCTGGAGTCAGTAGAGGGTTCTGAGCAAGAGAGCAGTTCCCTCAGGCATGTGAGGCTTGATGTAGCTGGGGCCGTGTCTTAGTCTCCTTGGGCTGCCACAATAAATACGTAGGATGGGTGCCTTTAACAATAGACTTGAATTTCTCAGTTCTAGAAACTAGGAAGTTTTGTACACCTGAAACTAACACAGCATTGTAAATCAACTATATTTCAATGAAAAAATATATATGTATATAAAAATTAAAAAAAGAAAAAAAAATCTGCAAAAGATACAATTTAAGCAGCCCTAATTAACATAATTTTATTTTCTTTGTTCCATAGTTTCAGTTCAGTTCAGTCGCTCAGTCATGTCCGACTCTTTGTGACCCCATGAATCGCAGCTTGCCAGTCCTCCCTGCCCATCACCAACTCCCAGAGTTCACTCAGACTCACGTCCATCGAGTCAGTGATGCCATCCAGCCATCTCATCCTCTGTTGTCCCCTTCTCCTCCTGCCCCCAATCCCTCCCAGCATCAGAGTCTTTTCCAAGGAGTCAACTCTTCGCATCAGGTAGTCAAAGTACTGGAGTTTCAGCTTTAGCATCATTCCTTCCAAAGAAATCCTAGGGCTGATCTTCTTCAGAATGGACTGGTTGGATCTCCTTGCAGCCCAAGACACTCTCAAGAGTCTTCTCCAACACCACAGTTCAAAAGCATCAAATTCTTCGGTGCTCAGCTTTCTTCACAGTCCAACTCACACATCCATACATGACCACTGGAAAAACCATAGCCTTGACTAGACAGACCTTTGTTGGCAAAGTAATGTCTCTGCTTTTCAATATGCTATCGAGGTTGGTCATAACTTTCCTTCCAAGGAGTAAGCGTCTTTTAATTTCATGGCTGCAATCACCATCTGCAGTGATTTTGGAGCCCCCCCAAAATAAAGTCTGACACTGTTTCCACTGTTTCCCCATCTATTTCCCATGAAGTGATGGGACCATATGCCATGATCTTCGTTTTCTGAATGTTGAGCTTTAAGCCAACTTTTTCACTTTCCACTTTCACTTTCATCAAGAGGCTTTTTAGTTCCTCTTCACTTTCTGCCATAAGGGTGGTGTCATCTGCATATCTGAGGTTATTGATATTTCTCCTGGCAATCTTGATTCCAAGATTGTGCTTCTTCCAGCCCAGCGTTTTTCATGATGTACTCTGCATATGAGTTAAATAAGCAGGGTGACAATATACAGCCTTGACGTACTCCTTTTCCTATTTGGAACCAGTCTGTTGTTCCATGTCCAGTTCTAACTGTTGCTTCCTGACCTGAATACAAATTTCTCAAGAGGCAGATCAGGTGGTCTGGTATGTCGTTGTTCCATGTCCAGTTCTAACTGTTGCTTCCTGACCTGAATACAAATTTCTCAAGAGGCAGATCAGGTGGTCTGGTATGCCCATCTCTTTCAGAATTTTCCACAGTTTCATGTGATCCACACAGTCAAAGGCTTTGGCATAGTCAATAAAGCAGAAATAGATGTTTTTCTGGAACTCTCTTGCTTTTTCCATGATCCAGTGGATGTTGGCAATTTGACCTCTGGTTCCTCTGCCTTTTCTAAATCTAACTTGAACATCTGGAAGTTCATGGTTCACATATTGCTGAAACCTGGCTTGGAGAATTTTGAGCATTACTTTACTAGCGTGTGAGATGAGTGCAATTGTGCGGTAGTTTGAGCATTCTTTGGCATTGCCTTTCTTTGGGATTGGAATGAAAACTGACCTTTTCCAGTCCTGTGGCCACTGCTGAGTTTTCCAAATTTGCTGGCATATTGGGTGCAGCACTTTCACAGCATCATCTTTCAGGATTTGGAATAGCTCAACTGGAATTCCATCACCTTCACTAGCTTTGTTCGTAGTGATGCTTTCTAAGGCCCACTTGACTTCACATTCCAGGATGTCTGGCTCTAGGTCAGTGATCACACCATCGTGATTATCTGGGTCGTGAAGATCTTTTTTGTACAGTTCTTCTGTGTATTCTTGCCATCTCTTCTTAATATCTTCAGCTTCTGTTAGGTCCATACCATTTCTGTCCTTTATCGAGCTCATCTTTGCATGAAATGTTCCCTTGGTATCTTTAACTTTCTTGAAGAGATCTCTAGTCTTTCCCATTCTATTGTTTTCCTCTATTTCTTTGCATTGATCGCTGAGGAAGGCTTTCTTATCTCTCCTTGCTATTCTTTGGAACTCTGCATTCAGATGGTTATATCTTTCCTTTTCTCCTTTGCTTTTTGCTTCTCTTCTTTTCACAGCTATTTGTAAGGCCTCCCCAGACAGCCATTTTGCTTTTTTGCATTTCTTTTCCATGGGGATGGTCTTGATCCCTGTCTCCTGTACAATGTCATGAACCTCAGTCTATAGTTCATCAGGCACTCTATCTATCAGATCTAGGCCCTTAAATCTATTCCTCACTTCCACTGTATAATCATAAGGTATTTGATTTAGGTCATACCTGAATGGTCTAGTGGTTTTCCCTACTTTCTTCAATTTCAGTCTGAATTTGGCAATAAGGAGTTCATGATCTGAGCCACAGTCAGCTCCTGGTCTTGTTTTTGCTGACTGTATAGAGCTTCTCCATCTTTGGCCGCAAAGAATATAATCATTCTGATTTCGGTGTTGACCATCTGGTGATGTCCATGTATAGAGTCTTCTCATCTCTTGTTTGACCACTTCCAATTTGCCTTGATTCATGGACCTGACATTCCAGGTTCCTATGCAATATTTCTCTTTACAGCATTGGACCTTGCTTCTATTACCAGTCACATCCACAACTGGGTATTGTTTTTGCTTTGGCTCCATCCCTTCATTCTTTCTGGAGTTATTTCTCAACTGATCTCCAGTAGCATATTGGGCACCTACCAACCTGGGGAGTTCCTCTTTCAGTATCCTATCATTTTGCCTTTTCATACTGTTCATGGGGTTCTCAAGGCAAGAATACTGAAGTGGTTTGCCATTCCCTTCTCCAGTGGACCACATTCTGTCAGACCTCTCCACCATGACCTGCCCATCTTGGGTGGCCTCACGGGCATGGCTTAGTTTCATTGAGTTAGACAAGGCTGTGGTCCTAGTGTGATTAGATTGACTCGTTTCTGTGAGTATGGTTTCAGTGTGTCTGCCCTCTGATGCCCTCTTGCAATACCTACCGTCTTACTTGGGTTTCTCTTACCTTGGACGTGGGGTATCTCTTCACGGCTGCTCCAGCAAAGCACAGCCGCTGCTCCTTACCTTGAACGAGGGGTATCTCCTCACTGCTGCCCCTCCTAACCTTGAACGTGGAATAGCTCCTCTAGGCCCTCCTGCGCCCCTGCAGCCACCGGTCCTTGGACATGGGGTAGCTCCTCCTGGCCACTGCCCCTGGCCTCGGGCATGGGGTTGCTCCTCCCAGCTGCCACCCCTTGCCTCGGGTGTGTTTCAGAATAACTGACAATTAAGAATAAATTTCACTTTAAAACATATTTTTTCAAATTCAGCAAGATATTTTATGTTCAAATATAAGAAGATTTGGTACTTTTCAAGCTAGAAAATGTGTACCTTGCAGTACAAAACACTTTGTTTCACTGATTTAGACATAAATCAAAGCACAGTGTTTGTCTTTACCTTAAAAAAAAACAAAACAGAAACAGTCTAGGAAGTTTAAGACCAAGGTATCCGCTGATCCCGTTTCTGACGGAGCCCTGCTCTCAGCTCGTAAGCAGCTGTCTTCTGACTGTGTCCTCACATACTCTTTCCTTGGTGCCTGTGCAAGGCCATTTTCTTATAAAGCCACTAATCCCATTAGGAGGGCCTCACCCTCATGACCTCATCTAACCCTATTCCCTCCCAAAGGCCCCATCTTCGAGCACCATCACGCTGGGGAGTAGGGCTTCAACATATACATTTTAGGGGGATAAAAACATTCAGTTCATTATAGGTGATTTGGATAGGCACAGAGGCAGTGGAAGGGACCAGATGACCTGGGGAGGGTGAAGGGTGATATAGGCCCCCCTCTGTCTTCCTTTCCCTCCTGCCCCTCCTGTCTCTGACCTCTCTCACTCCCTCCCTCTCTCTCTCACTCCCTCTCCTCCCTTTTCTTCTCTCTTCCCTTTTATCTTCTTGGAGGATGGGGAGCTGCCTTCCCAGAAATAGAAGTTTATGGGGAAGTATATCTCTGGCATGAGAGACATCCGCTTCACTCCAGAAAACCCAGAGTAAAATAAATCTAATTAAATCTGCTACTGTTCACAGAGACTAGTTTTGTGGGCAATTGACCTGTTTTATTTATTATGTAAACCATCATGAAACTCAAGCTCCATATTATTTATGCTAATGGAAAGGAATAGGTAATAAATCCCGCATGAGGATGTTGGCAGGCCAGATGGTGCTGGTGGCACTTTGATGGCTTGTGCTGGAGGAGCCCACACCAGACGTAGCTCTCAACCCCAGGAGAGGGTTGTGGAGGGTGCTGAGGAAGCGTTGCATTGAGTCTTGGGGGTAGCCTCCCTTTCAGCAAATTGCAAAGTTTGCTAACAAATTGCCAATTGCTAACGAGAAGAGGAGGGTTTCCCAGGTCACCTCCCTCATCCATCTTCTTCTCCCTCTTGGAAGAAACTCCAATCTGTATTATGTCCCTTGAGGAGGTTGGAATAAAAATAGATGGTGTCCCTCCTGTGTACCACGTCCTATGTGATCGCATTGATTTCCACAACCACCATGAGAAGTAGGTCTCATTTGTCATCTTGTATAGTGAGAAAGTGGAGAAGGAAATGGCAACCCACTCCAGTGTTCTTGCCTGGAGAATCCCAGGGACGGCGGAGCCTGGTGGGCTGCCATCTATGGGGTCGCACAGAGTCGGGCACGACTGAAGTGACTTAGCAGCAGCAGCAGCAGCATAGTGAGAAAGGGCTTCCTTGCTGGCTCAGTGGTAAAGAATCCACTTGCCAATGCAGCAGATGCAGGTTCGATCCCTGGGTTTGGAAGGTCCCCCAGGGAAGGGGATGGCAACCCACTCTAATATTCTTGCCTGGGAAATCCCATGGACAGAGGAGCCTGGTGGGACACGACTTAGTGACTAAACAGCAATAACAATAGGTGAGAAAATCAAAGCTAATATTTGAGCCCGAGTGTGTTTGATTTGTAAGCCTCAGGTATTTCCAGGGTGCCATGGTCTTAAATAGTACAGGTCCAGGAAGGAAGGAAGGACACGAGCCTAGAGGGGCGTGAGGAAGGGAGGGGGAGAGGGAAAAGGGGAGGAGATGGGAGGGCAGCAAGAGGCAGATGGGACAGGAAGATTGGAAGAGGGGACAGGGAGGAGGGGAACAGAGCAAAGGAAGGTGGGAAGAGAAGAGGGGAGGAGAAGGGAGGCAGGGGCACTTCTCTCTCATCCTAAGAGTTAGCTGCCCCTCCATCTTCAGGGGAGATGAGAATTAGACAGTGATGTGAGAGCTACTGCAGGGACAGCCGGAGAAGGCAATGGCACCACACTCCAGTACTCTTGCCTGGAACATCCCATGGATGGAGGAGCCTGGTGGGCTACAGTCCATGGGGTTGCTAAGAGTCAGACATGACTGAGCAACTTCACTTTCACTTTTCACTTTCATGCATTGGAGAAGGCAATGGCAACCACTCCAGTGCTCTCACCTGGAGAATCCCAGGGACGGGGGAGCCTGGTGGGCTGCCATCTATGGGGTCGCATAGAGCCGGACATGACTGAAGCGACTTAGCAGCAGCAGCAGGGACAGCCCATGAACAAATGGGAACTGTTTCTAGCTATGGAGGCAGCTGCTTCTTAGAGAAATTGTAAAGCAGGGAGCTTGTTTACAAATGAAGCCTGAGAGCATCATCATCTTTTCACAGAAAGGAAGAAAGGAACACAACTCAGGAGGCGATGAGGAGGGTCTGAGTTTACAGGAGCCTTGCAAGAAAGCAAGTTGGCCACCAGTCTGCAGCTGTTCTTCCCCATCAGCTCTACCTGCTGCAGGCAACATCAGACAGACGCATCACTTTCTTCTGCACACCAGGTACACATTCTGGCTTTTCTTGCTCGTCCTGGCTAAAAGAACGGAATTTAATCCCCAAAGTAGTTGGATTTATTTTCGAAACAGATAAGGCACAGTAGAGAGATACCTGCAGAAGAGCAAGTAGATAACCAAGGCGCCGGGGCTGCAGTGTGGCAGAGGCAAGGGTGTGGACATGCTCTGTGAACTTGGACGAGTTAGTTGGCATCCATGAGCCTCGGTTGTCTTAGGGGACAGCACTGCCCGCCTCCAGTGCTTCTGCTGAGGACTGAACAGGGCAAGGCACGTGCCAGCCTGGAGCAGGGCACAGGGGAGGTGCTAGCTGAGGTTGGGCTCCTGGGGAGGCACACTCTGAGATGGGGAGTTGTGGGCAGGAAGTTTGGTGAGGTGTGGGGGCAGGGAGGATACAGGCTTAGGCAGAGGAAGGGGTTGAACGGTGGTGCAGATGCAACAAAGGCCTTAGCTCATGGGGGAGCCACGGACCTGGGATGGACCTGCAGTATGGTGACCAACTGACTCAGTTTGGTCTTGGTGAGCCCTGGCAGAGGTCTGGACAGACCCATGGGGCAGCACACTGGGTCAGAGGATAAACCTGCAGCTATGGCTGCTGCTCTGGGGTTGGGGTAGGAGTGGGAGGGCTGGTCTTGGGAAACTCAGCTATGTTGGGTCATTGCCATCCCCCTGTGGAAACTTTCTATGACTCTGGTTGCTCTCAGGCTGAAGTCCTGCTTAATCTGATCCTGCCTCCTCTCTCAGCACTCCCCACCTTGTTCTTTCCTCTCTGGCCACACTTCCTCTTATCTGGGAGGATGGAGGGGTTGGAGATACTGTAACCATTTTGAAAACACAAGAGGCCTATGAGGGGAGCTACCAGGAAGATAGTAGAACTAGAGAGAGCTGTATTATAGAAAGAAGACAAGAGAAGAGAGGAGATTATATCTTGAAGAATTGTTTGAGACCTGGATCAAACCATACCTGAAGCTTTATCAGATTTTTGCAACTCTTTGACACATCAGCTAATGTATTCTCTATATGTTTAAGCCAGTCCTGGTTGGTGTTTCTGTTTGTGTTTGAAACGAAAGAACCCCACTGATGGTGGGTTTGCTGAGACTCAGCCTGGATATTCAGCCCTGGGTAATGGTAATGCCTCTCTCTTCGGGGGAAAGAGCAGAGAGCTCTTGATGGAAAGGCCCAGCTCCTCACTGTATAAACGGTGAACCTGAGGTCCAGAGGTGAGGTCACACATGCAAGGAATGAGATCTCTGGGCTTTAGTACAATGGTCCTTCTACCACTGAGATGCCTGCCTCTCAGGGAGGACATTAGACCTGGACCTGCATCCTGAGGCAGTGGGACTGGTCAGCACAGGATGTTGGCGGGCCACAGGCTGAGGCCCAGTTAAGCAGGGTGGACACCGTGTTTCCCTGGTTAGCTCACTGTATTCCATCCACACTAGCATGCTCTGATTCTGGAATGTGCCAGCCATTTTGCAACAGGGACTTTGCATATTCTGTTTCATCTTCACCGAAAGCTCTGTTCACCCTCCCCCACTTTGCTTTGCTATCTCTTTCTTATTTTTCAGGCCTTGGCTTAAATATCACTTTTCTCAGGGAAACCTGTTCTTATCTGACCTCAATAGTTCAGTAAATATTTTTGAACCCCGAATAGATGTCAGCTACTTTTCTAGAGGCCACTGGTGAAGGAAACAAATTGGAGCTTGTATTATATTACCCCTGAAGTGGAGGTGGAGCATACATACACACACAGAGACATACACACTCAGACACACAGCTAGACACACATACACAGATATACACAGAGACACTCACACACACACATACACACACTGACACACAGATATACACACATACACAGACATATATATACACACGTACACACAGACACACACTCACACACACATACAAACTATGGAAAGAAGTGAAACAGGTACAGGGTGTTGGATGCCTGGGGATGAGGAGTTTCAGGCCGTCTGCTCAGAAGATGACTCTCTGAGAGGTTATATCTCAGCACAAGCTTGAAGCAAATGAAGGGATGAGCCACTGGGATCTAAAGGTGGAGAGTTCCAGGCGAAGGAGCAGTGGGTCTGGGTGGGGGAGTTGGCTGGAAGGAGCTTGGAGGAGCCCAGGGGGTGGAGAGCAGGGAGCTGAGGGAGAGGCAGGGACGGAGGTCACAGGTGTTGACAGGGCCTTTTGGGTCCCAGTAGGGACTTGGGGTTTTACTTGCTTTTGCAGTGAGAAGCCACCAAGGGTTTTCAGTGGGGGTGATTTGATGATCTGATCCTCATTTTTGCAGGCCCCTTCTGGCTGCTGTGTGGTAGCAGAGCCTGGAAGCAGGGAGGCTGGCAAGGGCCAGGCAATGGTCCAGTAGACGTGGTGGTTGTTGGAACAGGGACAGCAGCTGTCATGCTGGAGGTAGGGGGTGGATTCTGAAGGACATGGTTTCAAGGCAGAGTCCACAGGCTTTGCCCATGAGCTGGATCCAGGGTGTGAAAGCAAGCTGGCAGTGGTTCTGGCCTGAGCAACTGGGTAACGCATATTCAGATGCGGAAGCCTTGGGGAGGTGGGTTTATGGGGAAGCCCAAGAGATCAGGGAAGGAGTTAGGGCTGGACAACACATTCGGGTGTCCTCAGTTTATAGAAGGTTTCTAGGGCCATGTCCTTGGACGAGATCACTGAGGCAGAGAAGGTGGAGAGAGGAGAGTAGAGGCCCAAGGCCCGAGCCCTGGGGCCCGCCAGCATTGAGAGGCCAGGACGAGTAGGGGCTTGTATTACTGTGTGGTTTCTAGAGCTGTAGGAACAAAGCACCACACACTGCCCAAATCATGTACTCCCTGCTGGTTCTGGAGGGAATGGGCCTGAGATTAGGGGTCTGCAGGGCTGAGCTCCTAACAGTGGGTTTTGAGGAGACTCCATCCCTGCCTCTTTCAGCTTCTGGGGGCCCAGACATCCCTTGGCTTGTGGCCACATTGCTCCAATCTTTCCTTCCATCTTCACATGGCAGTCTCCTCCCTTTCTGTCTCTTCTGAGGACAGTTGTCATTGGATTTAGGGCCCACCGGATAATTTAGGATTATTTCATTTTGAGATCATTTGCTTGGTTACATATACAAAGATACTTTTCCCAAATAAGTTCCCATCCACAGGTTCTAGAATGTGAGTACATTATCTTTAGAGTCAGCAACCCACTACCAGGGTACAAGCATAGAGATGGGGGTGGTCAGATGAGGGGAGGCCAGTGATGGCCTAGAAGCAAGCAGAGAAGATGTTTTGGGGGAAGGGGGCAGTGGTTTGACCGGGTTCAATGCCACAGAGAGATCAAGATGAGCCCAAGAAGTGACCATTAGATTTGGCCTCACAGACATCAGCTGGGGCCCTGATACAGCTCACATAGCAGCCTTCACTGTTCCTTTTTCCAGCCCTGGAACTAGAGAGCTATTTGTAAATACTTACCTGCCTTTCCAGACTGAGACCCCCAGAGGGCGGGAGCCGCGGCTGTCTTGGTCACCCCTGGATTCGCAGGACCTAGTTCAGTGCCTGGAACGTGACAGTCTCTGTAATCATTTTCAATGAATTCCCCAGGTGGAGGTCAAGCCTTGCTGGGAGGGACAGCAGGGCCGACACACCAAGGGAGAGCTGGACCCAGGAGGCCAGACCAATGTTTTGCAAGATGCCAGCCCATTTCCAAGTGACCATCTGACCTATGGAACCTGCTCCCAGGGGTGAGAGTCAAGGGTTACAGCCACCGAGGAATAGTCAAGGGGTATCTGGGGTTCCCCAGGGACCCCAGATGCTGGCTTTCCTAGCTCTCTTGGAGTGAGGCTGGGGCTCTAAGATGTGAATGGAGACAGCCTCTACCTGCCCTCCCCTCCTCCCCAGGTGAGGACAGAGACAATCACAGGCTCCCTGGGATCCAGGTCAGGGGTGCACCCTGGAGGCACAGGATGTGGTTGGCGGAGCTGGAGGCTCCGCAGAGCAAGTAACCGACCAGCTTGGGGTTGGGGGCTGGAGGTTATAGGTGCTCTGGGCTCTTCCTCTTTCTGCGTGGAAATCCATCCTCAAATCCTTCCCTCGCACCTGGGGGAGTGCCACCCATTCTTTTCAGCCAAGGTGCCAAATGCTAATCCTGGTCTGGGCCTGGATAAGCTGCTGTTTAAATAGTCAGAGATTAGTTTTCAAATTGACAAATAAAGCCCATCTGGAGTGCTTGGAGCTGGGCCCCTCCAGGGCCTGGCTGAGCAAACCCAGTTTAATTAGCTCTGGTGCTCAGCCGGTGGGGTGGGTACGGATGGGGTAGGGTGGCAGCTTCTCTTGGCTCAGCTGTTGGCCTCTCTGGGGCAGCCGGCCAGTCCCTGTTTGTCTGTCTGTCCACCCTAGCCCTTCTGCCCACTGTGCTGAGCCCTCGAGAGTTACAGGGTTGCTAAGGGGTGGAGAGAATTCATGCTGTCTCTCTCCCCCAAAGGACAGCCCAGAACCCCCTGCTTCTTACTGCATCTGGGGCTCCAGCTGCAGGGAACCACCTGAGGCTCCTTCACACGCCTCCCAGCTTCACCTGTGCCTGTGTCCTCCATTCATTCACTCATTCACCTGTCCATCAAGTGGTGATGGATCACCTACTGTTTGCTGGCCCCTGTTCTGGGCACAGAAAAGGTGAAGGCTCTGTCTCTGCAGTTTGAGTCTGAGGTGGACAGCAGACATTGGCCAAATAATCATACAAAAGCATATTTCATCCTAGGGTGTGGGATGTGCTCAGAGAGAGACGTGGGTGGGGGGCTGGATGCGGTTGGTGGGGGTGAGGGGCCCAGAGTGGTCTAGAGGCTCTTGAGGAAACGGCATTGAGCTGACATTTGAAGGGTGAGGGGACATCCACCAGGTGAGGGGAGATGAGTTTGTGTGTGTGTGTGTGTGATTTCCAAGCAAAGGGAACCCTGAACCCCAGGGACAATGCACCCTAAAGAAAGGCCCCTGTGTCTGGCGGTGCAGATGGGCATCAGGCTGAGAGAGTACTGGGGCAGGGGGCAGGGCATCCATCTCAGTCTTGGCTCGCAGAGCAGCAGGAAGCCTGTGTGATCAGGCAGGCTGTGTGATCAGCTCACAATTTAAGAAGGAGCTCATTCAGGGCCAGCTTGGGCTTCTCTCCCCCATCCTTACCCCTCACTGCTACTGTCTGTTCCCACGTCTACATCTCCCCTTGCACTTGGTCTGTCTTCTCAGAGCCTACCTTTAGGCTATATACACAAGTGCAATGAGCGAATGAATGAATGATGCCTTGGCTCTCCCCGGGCTCCTCCTGTGGTCTTTAGAAGGGACCCTCTTGAACTCTTGGTCTTCCTCTTCTCTGTGGCCGGTATTTGCAGCCAGTGGCTGGAGCTCTCCACCTCCCTGTGCTCAGATCAGGGATCCCAGACCTGGTCGTTTGTGAGGAGGGTCTTGGGAATCCCCAGACACAGATCACGTTCTAGTGACTGACATTCTGTCAGGGGACTGGGATTTTGCACTGAGTTATAATTCAGGCATCTTTTGTTGCAGGAGCTTAGAAATGTTAAATGTAATAAGCTATACATTTAAAAAACACTCCGGAAAATCCTGACCATGTTAAGGAAACCCAGGTGGACCAAGGTATGAAAAGCCTGCTGTGGCCTTTCTCATTAGTGACCATTATTCCCTATTTGTTTCTTTTGCTTCCAGGAGTCACAGGGAGATAAGGAGAAGCTGGATGTTTAAAAAATAATTAAAAGGCAGAAAACTTTAAAGTAGGGGAAATTGTATCCATTTATTTCATTTTTTTCTTCTTCTGCAGATCTGGAAAAGACAGATGCTATAGGGCGAGAAACAGGTGGCATTCTCAGATGTTTGCAAAGGTGTGGATGGGGTGTGGGGGCTGTCAAGGTGGTGGCAGGGGGCTCTTGATACTCCTGGGTCCCCAGGGTCCGGGGCGGGGGGGTAGTTTCTAGGCTGCAGTTGCTGTTTAGTTGCTTCAGTAGTCCAACTCCTTGCGACCCCACGCCTCCAGCCAGGCTCCTCTGTCCATGGAATTTCCCAGGCAAGAATACTAGAATGGGTTGCCATTTCCTTTTTCAGGGGATCTTCCCAACGCAGGGATCAAACCCTCATCGTCTCCTGTATTGGCAGGAAGATTCTTTACTGTTGAGCCACCAGGGAGGCAGAGATGTTGGTTAACTCCACGGGGGATGCAAAGAGTGGCCAGAGTCTGACTTGGGCATGGTCCCCCTTTTGAAATGCTGAGCTGGGACAGGGCTCTGTGTGCCAGGAGGACTGGAACCTGCGGGCCGCACTGGGTTGCTTTGTCCTTGAAACCCCTAATGTTTCTTTTCCTGAGTTTGCTTCAAGTCCCAGAGGGCAAGGTGTCTGAGGCTTGTTGGGAGGATGTCATCCATGAGAATCATGTCTGCAAACGGTCCTGCAGACCCCAGCTGGGACCAGTGCTCTGCTGTCCTTCAGGACACAGAGGGGAGGTGGCCCGTGAGCTGGAAGGTGGCAGTTGGTGCAACAAAAGTGGGGCCAGACTGGGCGGAAGCCAGGGCTCCCTGACGGGTTTGCTTTCTCCCTGGTGATTACCCATTACCTCCCGTCAGCGCCTGATAAACCGTTATCATGGAATTATCCGCCGCAGGCTCTGGCATCAGTATGAAATCCATTACTGTCCGTCAAGCCCTGTGGCTAATGGGAAAAACCCGGCAGCTGCCCGGTGCACCAGGCAGGGCCCGGACAGATCCGTTATCTGTCTATTAGTTCAGCAATCACACCTCGGGATGGAATCTTGGATGGCAAATGACAAGAAGTTCCAGGATGTGTCACACTGATGGGCAGCTGGTGGGTGGACTATGGCAGGGAGGTGACCCTGGGGTCAGCCCTGGTGCCAGCCCCTGAGCCAGAGGGAAGCCCAGGAGCAGAGTCCAAGTGCAGAGCCAGTGGACATGTTGGCGGATGGAAGAGCGGATGGACAGAGGGATGGGTGGGCAGAGTCTGCTTCATTCTGTCCCAGCAGGCCCCTCTTCCTGGGCTCAGGGCCACCCTTGTCCAAGCTCAGGGATCAACAGCTAAAGCAGCTGGTGTGTGCATGGCACTGGGGTCAGACTGATCTGGTTTGAAGCCCAGTTCCACCCTTCCCTAGCAGCATGGCCTCAGGCAACTGATAGCTGCCTCTATCTCCTCATCTGTAAAATGGGTCTAATACTAGAATAATAGCATTTGGCTGATATTCTGTGGTGCTGAGTGACCACACCACAATCCTGCACCTTGTCTTCCCTGATTATGCCAACCAGTGCTGGCGGAGGCAGGTACTCAGTGCACTGGCCGTGGAGCCAGCCAGGTTTAAATCCTGACTCTGGGGCGTGCTGTGTCCTGGCCACTGGCCACCAGCTTTGGCCCTCCACCCCTCCCTCGCCCTATCTGTGAAGTGGGGCTCATGGTGAGTGCCTTCAGTGTTGCCCAGGGGGCCCCACGAGACACCGTCACCACTCTCACGTCATTGCCTTTTCTCTCCTCCTATTCGTTGCTCCACTCCTACGGGCCTCCTCACTATTCCTCAGTCCTGGCAAGTTAACTCTCCTCTCCAGCCTTTGCACTTGCCTTTCTCTCTTCCCGGAACGTCCTTCCCCAGATCTCCTCCTGCTGATGCAGATCTTCACCTCTGTGCGGCCTTTCTCAGCCCCTGATCTGAAATGACAACCCCTTCCCTGCTCACTCCCCAGCCCGCCTCCCTGTTTGTTTTCCTCCGGGCACCTGCCCCCGCCTGACAGTCTATGTTATCAGGTGCTGGTTGTCTCATTCGTGCTAGAATGGGTGCTGCCTGAGAACAGGGAACTTTGTCTCCTTGGTTTGCAGCTGTACCCCTGGCTCCCAGGACAGCATCTGGTTCAAGCAGATGCTCACTAAATATAAGCATAAAGGAGTAAGGGTGGATATAGACACGCAGCACACAGGGAGCTATTGGAACTGCCCGCTTCTTGGTGATCCCTCTTTGTTCCAATATCTCCCAGATTTGATGTCAACTCCTCTCTGCCCCCTCCTGCAGACCACCAGCATCTCCCTCTCCTGGGCTCCACTAGAGTCTCCCCACTGCCCACTCTGCTTCCTCTTTGCAGTCCATGGTCCACAGAGAAGAGGTAGATTTCTTAAAATGTGAATGAGGGATATTTTCCCCCTGGCTAAAAGCCTCCAAAAGATTCTCATTGTAACTAGAATAGATTCTAACCCTTTCTAGTCCCTTCCAGCTCAAGCCCTGGCAACCTTTCAAGTCCTCTCCTTCCTGCTCCCCCTCACACAGCACTCCCACCCCACCACACCTTCTTGCTGCACCTCTAATCCACTGGTTGTCCCCTACTCATGGATGCCCCTCTGCCTGGAATGCTCTGCCCTGAGACCCCTACATAGCCGACTCTTTCCCATCCCTGGGTTTCTCTGTAGGGAAACCTTTCCTGGGCACTCAGTTCAATCACCTTCTTACTTTCTTTATGAACTCATCACTAATGGGTCTTCCCTACTGGCTCAGATGGTAAAGGATCCTCCTGCAAGGTGGGAGACCCAGGTTCCGTCCCTGGGTCAGGAAGATCCCCTGGAGAAAGGAATGGCAACCCACTCCAGTATTCTTGCCTAGAGAATCCCATGAACAGAGGAGCCTAGTGGGCTATAGTCCATGGGATCACAAAGAGTCAGACCTGACTGAGAAACTAACACTTATCACTAATGGAATTATTTTATTTATTTGCATTTTAAAATTGTCTCTTCCCTGTGTATGCAGGCTCAGTAGCTCAGTCATGCCTGACTCTTTGTGACCCTATGGACTGTAGCCTGCTAGGCCCCTCTGTCCATTGGATTTTCCCAGCAAGAATACTGGAGTGGGTTGCCATTTCCTCCTCCAGGGGATCCTCCCGACCCTGGGATCAAACCCGAGTCTCCTGTGTTTCCTGAATTGCAGGCAGATTCTTTGTCCTTGAGCCACTAGGGAAACCCCTGTCTTTCCTCTACTGAAATAGAATTCCTTCAAAGGGGAGGGACCAATTTATCTAGTTCATACCTTGAATCCCAGTGCTCAAGAAATATTGAATTATTGAAGGAATGAACGAAAGGAAGGGAGAAAGGAAGGAAGAAAGAGAAGAGGGAAGGAGGGAGGGAAGAAGGCAAGGGAAGAAGGATGGGAGGAAGATCTCAGGATGACTTTGGCACCTGACCCACCCCAAGCCCTGCAATGTGAAACTTAATAAAGGAAACTTCATTCAAAATGGAACCAGGAGGCCAGAAGAGGGAGCTCCCACACACTACCACTCCAGCCAGAGACCCCAACAGGAAGAGACCTACCCTGCATTCCCAGCAGAAAGTGTCTACTTTACCATTCCAGCAGGAGAAAGAAAGATTTCTCCTTACCCAGCAACAAACCCAGCCAATGGGAACCATTGCAAGTCAGGCCGTGGGAAGCCTTCACCACCCTGAATTCTCGTTTCCTCCGACGGTCTTTCATTCAAAGCACGCATCCCAACTTTCTCATTTGTCTATAATGTAATGTCCCTCTCCTTTGTTTGCCTATAGTTTTTGCTATAGTACGCTTGTCCCTGATAACAATTCTCTCCTGTATTCAAATAAGCCCATTTTGCTGGTAAAATACTTGGCTGTTTTCAACAGCCACTGTCCTCGGGGTTTCACTGGCCCGGTGGACAGGCTGTCCAGCACTCTGGCCTCTCTGTCAGAGGTGCCGCACCTTGGACCGTCTCATCACTTAAGTCATATGCAGCTTTGCAATCTTAACTGCTCTCTCTGTCTGTAACCTCCTATCTTTTCAGTGTCCTTTTAAGTTACTCCGTGGAAGTAATTAGCTGTATGATTCCAGGAAGGTCACTGAATCCCTCCGAGCTTCTGCTTCCTCATCTCTAAGAGGAGTTTACTAATCCTGCCTTGCAGGGCTGCTGCGAGCTCTGAGTGTTGATGTATATCAAGTGTTTAGCCCAGTGCCTGGCACTTAGTAGGTCTCCTACATGGTGGCTCTCCATTCTGCCTCCTCCTCATCCCCTCTTTCCCCTACCCCCTTCTGAGCCCACTTTTGTTCTGCTCAGCCTGAGACCAGGTAGAGAGCCACCTGTACCATCTGCTTGTACCTTTACCCCTTGCCCATGTTCTGTCTGCCTGGTAGGGCCCAGCCTTGCATGGCTTCTTCTCCACTTCTCTTCCACCACTTTTACTCAGAGGCTCTGCCACCTGGACAAGACCACACAGCAGAGCCCAAGCACCCTGCTGATTTGTGGTCCCGGGTCTCACTGGGGCCACAGGGGTCAGTTCTGACCCCCAGTCTCCTCTCTGTTCCGTGGACCCTGCCCCTCACTGCATTCAGTCCAGCTCTCTGCCTGCTGGACTGGCTCATCGGTGGGCAAGCATCAGTCCATCTTCCTGTATTTGCCCCAGCTCTAGTCCTCTCTCCACATACAGCCTCCCCTTCTTGCTTCCACATGTGAGGGGAGACTCCTCTTCCTCACGCTTCCCTTCAGACTCAGCTCAGCTATCCCCCTCATCCCTCCCTGTGACTAGCAGCACCCCAGATGCTGTTGATCCCACTCACCTGTCCTCGGCTTCAGCAAAACCCCAGCGTTGGTGGTGGCTTGCACGGTGGTCCCAACAACCACCTGGTTTGCTCACTGTGTCCCTGCCTCTGCAGCCCTTCACCTAATTCTGCATGTGTCTCTTGCTTCGGCTCAGGCATTGCCTCCTCTGCAGTAGGACTGGGCCCTCCTCTATGCCCTACCTTCCTGTCCGGGGCCACCCCATCCAGCCTGTATTGTATGGTCTTTGCCTCCTTTCTTCTCTGGATCTGCCACTAGATTCACCTCTAAAGCACGTTTTCACTCCCCTCTTACATTCCCACACATGGACCCACATCCATATACTCTCTCTTGCACAGACATACACACTCACATATAAGTGTATGAGATATTAATGGGAACAGTTTTGGGCCTGGGACACTTGGGACACCCCCTCTCACAGGCAGGAGAGAGTGGAGTCAGAGGCTGGCAGCTCAGAGGCTCAGGGTCCTGCCACCCTGTAAGAGAAAGAAGGCTAGACTGGCCCAAGAGCCAGGAAGCACAAAGCCAGCTGCTGAGGCCATGGGAACCAGTCTGATGGAGGAGGTTGTATGACTGATAAGACCTGATGTAGTTATAGCCCCTGGTCTGAGAAGTGAGAGGATGAGGACTTGGTTTGTCCCAGGAGAGCAGTGAGGAACTGGGAGCAGGATCTAGCTCCCAGCAAGGATACAGGCACAGGCTCTGCAGGCTTCAGGGATGTGATCAAGCAGGATGCCTCAGAATCAGCAAAGGAGGCACCAAAGTACTTGATGGGAAAACTGAGGCCCAAGACCCAGCCTGGGGCACGGTTAGCAGTGCAGGCCAGGGAGCAGGGGCTCACTGAGCACTTTACATGGGTTATCTCATCAAATCCTCACAGCAGTAGTTTGAGGTTTCCAGTCTTGTTTTAATCTCCATTTTACAGATGCCAAAACCGAGACCTCAGAGGTTGAGTAAGTTGTAGAGAGCTGAGATTGGAACCCAGACAGCCTGACTCCAGAGCTGGCATCCTTAACCACTTTCTTCTCAGTGGCACATGCATGTATCCAGAAGCACACACACCTGCACACCTAAACCCAAGCACATGCCCGTGCCTGCCCTAGCCACGAGAGTTCCTTTGGCCCTAACTTACCTCCACATCTTTATGCCCTGAAGTGTCAAGTCAAATTAATTTACGAAAGCAAAGGAGGGACCTTGAATGGGGAGGAATTGAGGGGCGGCTCTGCAACCAACCGGCTTGGCCAGGCCCTGAGGAGACTCCCAAACCCAATCAATGGTTTTATTAAAGACAATTGGATTAGACGCCTCTGCAGCAAACGTTTACTTGACTTTAGCTGGGGGAGTTTATTCATTTTTCACTAATGTGTCTGCTCTGTCAATTGTTGGCCCTTGGAGCACTTGTCTGGCTGGATGCACACCCTGGCTGCCTCTCTCCTACATTCTTATCTTACCTGCCACCTCCTTTCCACTTCAGCACCCAGGACAGCTCCCTGACTCTCCTGTTCCCACTAACCAGGAGGGAGGGTTGAACTCAGAAGAAGGGAGGTGGAGGTAAGCAGGGCCCAACTCTCTCTCCACTGTCTCCAACTCCTACTCACCGCCCTAACAAAGGTCCCTTCCCTTGAAGCAAAGAGATGATTTCACATCCCTGGGTTCCTTCTCCCTGCAGGGAAATGTGCTGTGCACTGACCACACCTTCTTCTCTGGGCTTTTGCACTTGTGTCCCCTCTGCCTGAAATTTTCTTCCCCAGCTCTTTGCATGGCTTCTTTTCACCCTTCAGGTCTAAACTCAGATGTCATCTCTTCAGAGAAACCCTCCCTGACAACCCTACCTCAAGAGACCTTCCCAAGTTACTATTTAGATCAGCCCCCTGCTTATTTCCTTATAGCTTTTATACAAGTGGAAATTCTATTGTTTTGCACTTGTTAAATGAGTAAATTATCATCGCAACAACTCTGTAATGTTCATATCATATCATTCCCATTTTACTGATTAGGAGATGGAGGCACAGAGAGGTTAAGTAACTTTCAAAAGTCACACAGCAGGTTGGTGGTGAAGCTAAGAGTAAACCAAAGTTCAATGAACACAAAAACTGCTCTTTCCTCGCTATTCCTCTGTTTAAAAATTGTAAGGTCTTGAGACTTGAGACACTCTTCAACGCCCAACCTCATTCAAACACAGAGAACACCAAGAGCCCCTGGCGGTTAGGTGGACAGGCCAGCAGGGCAGTTTCCATGCCCCTGGCCTACTGACTTCTGCAAGCAGAGGTCAGGCTATGGACCCAGACCCATGAGAAATAACCATAGGCCACGTGTCCTCCAACCTCCAGCCCAGTGGGGCCAGGAGGTTTTGCCACATCCAACAGCAGTATATTCCCTCCCACTGCAGATATTAATTCGGGGGTTTATAGAAAAATCCATACGCTGTGAGTTATCCAGGGCGGCGGTCACAGGGAGAGGCACAAAATCAATAGTGAGAGATTGTTCTATTTCACGGCTTCTGTAAACGGGGATGGCTGGGCCACTCCAGGGTAGGTGCAGGCGGACGAAGGTCAGTGCGCTGCCTGGCCCTGTGTGGCCATCGTCTCTGGCTGCCAGCCCCGGGAGGCTCATCTCAGCGCCTGCTGGGGCTGATTTGTATTCTCCCTTGGCGCTGTCAAAGGGCTCGGTAAATATTTATTAACACTCCTCTGCAGGCGAGAGCGCCTTCTTGGCTGCAGCTCCTGGGGCATCAGACTGTAGCAGCGATGCTCCATGCCACACCCCAGGGCTTGCCTGTGTTAAGGGAGCCCCAGGCAGACCAGTAAATGAGGTCCCCACCCAGGGATGGAACAGTGGCTTCATCTTCACCGAGGGCTGGTGAGGTTTCAAACGAAGTGAAAGCTATAGCTACCCCACCTGCCGGCTCCCTCCCACCCCGCTCTGCTCCCTTCCCTCCCACAGGTGGGCCCACTTGATTTCATTTGCAGTCTCAGTCCTACTTTTGGCCACATCTAGAATTAGAGGTTCTAGACCAGTGCTGGCTCATAGAAACAGAGTGAGCCACACATGCCAGCCTCATATATAATTTAAAGTTTTCTAGTAGACATTAAAAAGGTAAAAAATAAAGAGGTGAAATTAGGTTTGATAATATCTTTTATTTAACCCAAGTGGCATCATTTCAATATGTAATCAGAATTAAAAATTATTCATGAGACATTTAAAAATCTTTCCATTATGCCAGGTCTTTGAAATTGGGTGTGTACTTTATAATTGGAGCATGTCTAAATCCAGACTAATCACAGTTCAAGTGCTTGACAGTCATATGCTGTCACCATATTGGACATCTCAGTGTCTGGGACTCAAGTCTCCACCCAGTACCAGCACAGGGCCAAGCCCAGGGTGGCATCAGGGACTGAATGGGTGGTGTGAAGGTCATTACTGTTGCCCATCAAATGTTACCATTCTCTCAGGCACAGGATAGGATCGTTACTTGTCCAGCCCCGAGGGTGGAGGTGAACGCATGACTCACTTTGACCAGTAATGCTAAGTGGACGTGTGATTCCGGGGAGAAGCTTTAACAAGCCAGGGTGGAAGTCACTGCACTCTCTTTTCCTCTGCCAGGGACCAGCAGTGCTCCAGACAGTGTCTGCTCTTCCAACATGACTGAGAGGTAAGTAACCCAGATGGTCTGTGATGACCTGAGTGAGAGTGCAGTAACCCAGATGGTCTGTGATGAACCTGTGGGTTTAACAAGAGTTCAGTTCAGTTCAGTTCAGTCGCTCAGTCGTGTCCGACTCTTTGCAACCCCATGAATCGCAGCACGCCAGGCCTCCCTGTCCATCACCAACTCCCAGAGTTCACTCAGACTCATGTCCATCGAGTTGGTGATGCCATCCAGCCATCTCATCCTCTGTTGTCCCCTTTTCCTCCTGCCCCCAATCCCTCCCAGCATCAGAGTCTTTTCCAATGAGTCAACTCTTCTCATGAGGTGGCCAAAGTACTGGAGTTTCAGCTTTAGCATCATTCCTTCCAAAGAACACCCAGGGCTGATCTTCAGAAAGGACTAGTTGGATCTCCTTGCAGTCCAAGGGACTCTCAAGAGTCTTCAACACCACAGTTCAAAAGCATCAATTCTTTGGCACTCAGCTTTCTTTACAGTCCAACTCTCACATCCATATATGACCACTGGAAAAGCCATAACCTTGACTAGACGGACCTTGGTTGGCAAAGTAATGTCTCTGCTTTTGAATATGCTATCTAGGTTGGTCATAACTTTCCTTCCAAGGAGTAAGCGTCTTTTAATTTCATGGCTAGATCTTGTTAAAACCCCTGAAATCCTGGGGTTGTTTGTTGCTGCAGTGCAACATGGTCAATTCTCGTTGGCATAGATGGAGTGGTAGTACTCCATTGCTCCATCATTCAGTGATATTGAATGAGTGCCTCCTGTGGCCAAGAGCCTGGAGATGCAAGCAAATAGGGATCTTCCACTCAGGGCACCTCCACTGTAAGAGGGACCCACACATTAAACAATAGCTTCCTCAACTATGTGTCTAAATGGAATTGTGACAAGTGATCTGAGGAAGAGTGTGAAGAGCCATGAGAGCACCTTACAGGGGTGTCAGGAAGGCTCCTCTGAGCAAGAGGTGCTTGAGCTGGGTGTACAGGATGCGGGGGTGTGGGGAGTGGATTAGGGAGGTAAATGTTTGCAGTGGAAGCACATTGGTGACTGTGGGAAGAGCATGTGTGAGGGCCCTGGGGTGGAAACATGTCAGGGAGAATCCGAGTTTCCTGTCTTCATGTTTCCAGGAGAAGATGTCTCCTCCAGGGAGAGGAACCTTGTTCTTCTATCCCCTTGCTCCTCCCTGGCCCTCCCTGAGGGAAAAGGAGAGACTCAAGTCATCTGTGAGTTTAAGAGTGTGACTTTGCTCAATTCTCCCCTTTTCTCTCACCAGACTCCCATTGGAGTCTGAGCCTGAACATAGAAAGAGAGAGCTATTTATTTTCCCCTCATGCCTCAGTGGTGTGTTCAAGGAGCTGGTCTAGTGTTGAAGGGAAGGTGATGGAGATGAGGGTGGAGGGATTGGCAGGGGACAGCCACAGAGATGGGGAGAAGCAGCCAACCCGAGAGTGATGTTAGGAGGTGGACTCAGAAGGATCTGGTGGTGGACTGTGAGGAGCTAAGGGAGGTAAGGGACAGAGGGGAGTACAGAAGGCTCAGGCTCCTTGGCATCTTGGCCTTGATCCCAAATAGCAGACTTCTGAGAACCTGGGCCCTGCTTTATTCCTTAGGTAGTCTCAGAATGCTTCTTAACACAGCCTATGGGCAGATGGTTGCTGGACTGTTGCTCTTGAGCTGTGTCAAACTTGCTTCTGAGGCTGGTGTGCAGGGGGGTGTCAGGCACCTGTCTACGATGTACACTGGGTGTTGATACTAACAAATGAGACCACAGAGTGGCTCTTGAACTACAGCGATTGTGCTAAAGCTCAACCATTTTTTGCCTAGTGGGGCTCCAGCCCTTCTCACTAATGACCACTGTTTGCTAAGACCCCAGATGAGTGCACACCTGGAAAAGACATGTCTCTCCCTGGAACTGTAAGGGGATGGGACTTCCTTTAGCCCTTTAGCTACTTCCCAACCAAAGTCATGCTAGGACTTGGTGGGGGTCTGGGTGGCCAGCACACGCATGAAAGAATGGCCAAGGCCAGGCTGAAAGCTCAGTACCACCAGGAGCTATTTGTAATGCCCCTTCTAGAAGCAGCCCCTGTCCCATCACTGAGAAGCAGAGGGTGCTTCAATGGTGGGCTCCTGCCCCATGGAAACACTCCCAGCCTGTGGACGTGGCTGTGATGATTCTGAGCAGCCTTAGTAATCCCTGAGATAGCTGACACTGAAGTGCCATGGATGTGCCCAGTGACTGCAGTCATGTGACTGTGCAAAGCACCCAAGGGAACTTGCAAAAGAGAAGGTCTGGAGAGAGGGGATTAGAAATGGTTTTCACTCTCTTTACCTTTATTGTTTGGGGTAAGGGCAGCTCTCATTTATCACAACTTGGGGTTCCAGGTAGAGGCACTTCCTTTGGAACAACGCTTAAGACCTAACTTTGCATTTGCTCAGCCTCTGATCCCTTTGGGAAGAGGAGAAACTCCTCTGATTGGGGGTTTAGGCAAAGACTCTGAGCATGTGTGGCTCAGCTGGTGAAGAATCCGCCTGCAGTGCGGGAGACCTGGGTTTGATTCCTGAGTTGGGAAGATCCGCTGGAGAAAGGAAAGGTTATCCACTCCAGTATTCTGTCCTAGAGAATTCCATGGACTGTATAGTCCATAGGGTCGCAAAGAGTAGAGTCAGGGATTTTTTTTCATAACATTTGGCTTCAGATCCAGTGCCCCCTGGGCCTTGTCCTTGACATCTCACTGAATGCTGAGGCTGCCTGGACCGCATTACAGTATGACTCAGCATAATAAAAAATGCCTGAGTGGGGTCAGGCCAGACCAGTCACTCAGCCAGCAGGGTGCCAGTCTGCATTCACTGCCATGTGACCTGGGCCAAGGCACCCACAAAAAAGTGTGGAGTGTAGGCTTTGGCGTCACACAGACCTGCAGCTCGAGTGTGGCATTGCCACTTACTGTGTGATCTTAGGAAAATCAGCTGACCTCTCTGAGCCTCAGGTTCCTCAACTATCAAATGAGAGAAACAAGAGTTTCTCCTTCAAGGATTCCCAACATGCCTTTTGTAGTGCCAGGCAAGCTGCATGATGGGTAATGACCTTCCCCACTGGCACCAGAGGGGTCAGAGGGACAGAGGTCGCCCAGAGACATGGGCTGAAGACAATTCCAGAAGCTCAGAAACGGGCTGCCTCCTCCTCTCCTGTCCTTTCTCTTCCTCATCTGCTTAATATCCTTTCAAAAACCCACCCTACCGCCCACCAGAGAGACACAGAGTGTGGGCCATGAATAGTGTTCACCCTCCATACTCAGTGTGTTGGGCTAATTTCACGCCAACATGTCTTAGCATTTTGACACCACCAGACTGAGTTTCTTTATTTCGTTGCAGAATTGTGGGTTTGTCTCATAAAGTGTTTACTGGGTATGTAAAATATAATCACAGCTTTATGAATAAGAACTAGATTATTTTAATGATTGCAGGTAATTTAAAACTTAAGGGCAATCACATTTCCCACCACCTTATGGTGCTTTAAAAGCACGAGTGAGCGGTTCTGAAGAGCCGTGGTCTCGCACGTCTGCTCCGCTCCCCAGCAACATCCCTGTTCCAACCTGGTGTTACAGTTTTCTGATTATTGTAATTGATGACATTAGGAATAAGGAATCCGCACAGAATAATACAGGCGCCTGTCATGCCAGAGTGGTTTTATTCATTGTTAAAGAAGTTCATAAAGTCGAAAGCAAGCGTCTACATGGGCTAGAGCAGCACCAGGCATATTTCAGTCCTTTCTTAATTTGTAAATGAAATGATTAATCCCTGAAGGCTGCTTCAGCTGAGAAATTGAAATAAACCCAGTATACCCTCCTCCCTCCTGCTCTGTGCCCCTGGGAGTTACACGTGGTCAACTCATCTAGGCAGAAACCCCCGCCCAGCTCCAGGGCCCATGCTTTTCTCTATCCTGAGGTCTCCATCCTTCCAATTTACTTGTCTTTAGTGTTGCGCACACCTCTCTTGGGGCACCCTCTCCCCAATTCGGTTACAGAGACAGCATCTTTTGGGTCTGACCGTTGATAACAGACACAGGGATCTGGAAGCCCTCAAACCCCAGACCCCTGATTTAGGGGGCAACTATAGTTTCTTTGGATATCTGCTGTCCATGTTGTAATTAAATATAATAACCATCACTTATGCATGTTACAATGCGCAGGTGTGGAGTTCTATGGCGCGTGAATTATTCAATGTAGTGCCTCACCTCGCGCTGAAGATTTTATTTTTCCCATTTTATAGACAAGGACACTGCGGTTCTGAGAAGCTAAATTATCTGCCTAAGGAAGTACATTTTAGTTGGTGGCGGGGACAAGAGTCAAACCCAGGTGTGGCTCTTTGCTCTAAAGTGGCCTTTCCTTAGAGAAGTGAGGGAGGAAGAAAGGAGGGGTGAGCATGAAGGAATGTGTGGGTGCCAGGTGTAGAGAGGTCAGGGTTTGGAAACAGTCCTGACTCATAGCTTTGGTTTTTCTGGGAACTTGGAGGCAGGTCTTTGAGCAGGAGAGAAGGAGTTAGTTAAGTGGTGGATTGGAGGCTTTTGGAGAGAGAGCAGAGGAATTTTGAAATATGGAGAGAGGGGGAAGGTGGGAGAGTTTATTGATCAGAAGCACTTATAAGGAATAGAGGATTGAGATGAAGGGTATGCCAGGGAAGGAGGAGACTCCAGGTCACATGGTGTGGGTGACCTTCAGCCACGCCCAGTGGCCACGGAGATGGAACAGGGTGGGGGCTAGTGGGTGGTGGTGAGGAGAGGTGTGCAGTCACCATTTATTTCTCACCACCAGGGTGGCAAGAGTGCGTGTGACACGTGGATCCCACCCACTGACCCCAGGGGACCACACTCAGGCAGCCGCCACCCCCGACTCCCCCTCCTGGGCACACCCAGAGCCACATTCTGCGGGTGACTCTGCAGATCCCCAGCTCGGGGACACGGCAAAGGCAGGACGATTTTCCTCTCATTCCTGCTAATTTGCTGCTTCTGCTTAAGCTCGTAAAAAGTTTCCTAGCAAAACCATTCTGGCCTGAGTTCCTGCTGGAGCCTGCTGAGCTACTGTAATTAAGCTTTGATTAGCTGGCTATAAATTTCCTTTCGGAAGCCAGCGTTGCCCTTGAAGGCCTCAGCAGAGCACTTGGTGCGTGTGTGGCCCAGAACTTGGGTTAAGTTTTCCGGCATCGGTGGTCAGTGAGCGGCCGCTCAGGGATGAAGGCTGGGAGCGTTCTGCTCAGGCTGGCATGGGGACGTGCAGGAAAGAGCCCCAGGCTGGCCTGGCCCCTCCAGAAGTGGGACAGAGGTGGGCCGAGGTTCTGGAAGCAGAAGCCGTAGGTAGACATGGCCCCTCCAGAGGGCTCTCCCTGGCCTCTGTTTTAGAACTCCAAACAATAGGTCCCAGCTGCATATATTATTCTATCATCACAAGCTTGTTGCAAAGTTGGTTTTATGGATGCACTAAACCTGCCTTTTAAATTATCGTCAAGTGTAATAAAACGGCAGAAAATCGTCAATTTTCCTGTGAATGTGAGTAAAGTGAAAGTTAGTTACATATCGGCCTGGGAGCTGCGGTCCAGCTGTGTCTGTGATCGGAAATAAGCCTGAAAGCTTTGTGGGAACAGCTGTTTTCCAATGGAATGACCAGGCTTAGATATTTTTCTGAGGAGGTGAAGAGGTGGTGAGCCGGGGCCCTGCATATATAAACTCACCCAGAGGCCAATGAGGAGGGAACGAGGGGTGCAGAATGTGCCCCCGCCAAGGTCCTCACCTTGCAGCCTGAATCCTGGCCCAGCAACTTCCAGTGAGGAGCCAAGGTGGTTTAAGATGATCTGGATTGCGTAATGGGGGCCCAGCAGTGGGGAACTCTAAGTGCTTAGCCACTGGCTCTCAAACAACCACAACACAACGTAACACACCCTGATTTGTAGTGTTTGCTAGGTAAGCTGATGTAAATACTTCCAGTTTCCAAGTACAATATGACGTCACTGGAAATTTGGTATTTCCAGATTCAACAGATAAAAATAATCTCTGGGTCATAGATAATAACCAAGACCAGATGGGTTTTGGGGCTTCCCTGATGGCTCAGCTGTAAAGAATCCGCCTGCAGTGCAGGAGATGAAGGAGACTGGAGTTCGATCTCTGGTTGGGGAAGACCTCCTGGAGGAGAAAAGGGCAACCTGCTCCACTGAGAATCCCAGGGACAGAGGAGCCTGTTGGGCTACAGTCCATGGGGTAGCACAGAGTCAGACGTGACTGAGCTCACATGCACACACGATGGGTTTTGAACATTTATCACACTTGTTTAGAGTTTATTTGTTTGTATATTTGCATCATTTAATTTTTAACAGTACCAGTGTTTATCAACCAGCTTGAAAATTCTTGAAAAATGAACTATCAGTCCATGAGAGCTGGTTTGAGCCTGTACCAGCATCCCACTGGGAACAGGTCTGGGTGGTCCTGCTAGGCTGCAAGGTCTGCAGAAGCAGGGCCACCTCCGTCTTGTTCACTGTTGAATCTTTGCCACCGAGCTCAGCGTTTGGGACTCAGTAAATGTTCCTAGAATTTATGAATAACAGGTGGCAGGAAATGTTCCTTGCAACGCGTTTTCCTGTGGCATGACTGATTCAAAGCCAATACCTCTTGCCTCCTACCACCCAAGCTGCTGGAGACCCCAAAGCCATTCCCTCTACTGTGCCCTCACCCACATCCTTAGCTGGAGTCTGCTAGCTAATGCTGAGGAAAGAGAGTGGACTTTAGAGCCAGACCATCTGGGCTCAGATCCTGGCTCCAGCTCCTCCTTGCTGTGTGACCTTGAGCAGATTATTTAAATCCCCCCACCCCAGACACATCAGATAAGTAGAAATAATCTCTTCCTCCTTCAACAAATATTTATTGAGCACCTACTAGGCACCAGGCGGTGTCATAAATGCCGCAGACACACAGGAGAACACAGAACAAAAGGCAGACGTGCACGTTTAACAAGCATTTAGGAAGCAGCATAAATTGTGATGCATGCTGCGAGGGGAGAGGAAATGGCTATGAGAGAGGATGACAGGAAGCATGATGCAGGGATGGCAGAGGACCTGTAATGGAGAGATGCTGTGTAGGTTGGGAGGGATTTGTCCAATGGCAAAGGGGAGAAAGAACATTTCAAGCACAGGGATTAACCAAGACCCAAATGGGAAAGAGCCCGTGGGAGGTGTAAGGGGGTGAGCAAGTGCCTGGCATACAGTAGGAGCTCAGTAAATGTGCCTTTCTCCCCCCAGCCCCTCTGATTCTCTGTGAATCCGAGGAGGCAGGATAGCAGTTGCCCTGGATGAGAGGCCCCAGCCAGTAGTTGGGCACCAGTTGGAAGGACTGGTGAAGTAGGCTGTCCTTGTGTGCTTAGGTCCCTCAGGCTGCGATGCAGAGCCTGGATCCCTGCCATCTGTCCTGCCAGGGGGTCAGCTTGCAGCCCCAGAGAGCACTGCTAATTCACAGGCCCTGGGCAGGATTTTTAAGTCAGTTGTCAGGTGGTGTTGTTCAGTCCCTAAGTGTGTCTGACTCTTTGTGAACCCATGGAATGCATTGTGCCAGGCTTCCCTGTCCTTCGCTATCTCCTGGAGTTTGCTCAGACTCGTGTCCATCGAGTTGCCAATGCTATCCAACCATCTCATTCTCTGCCACCCCCTTTTCCTCCTGCTCTCAATCTTTCCCAGCATTGGGGTCTTTTTCAATGAGTCAGCTCTTTGCATCAGCTGTTGGTAAGGGCATTCAAGTGGTCCTGTGGTCTCTAGACCCAGGACACATGAGCAGCCTGTTTGCTTTTACCCTGTGGACCCCCAGATCCAGTGACAGATCCCAGCTCCTTCTTCTTTGGCCTGGAGCCAAATTCCTTGTAGTAACTTCTGGTTTGTATTTTCTGTCTTGACCCCATGCTCTGAATTTGCTTGCTTTCATTTCCTCTCCCCTTGATGTTTGTTTAATGCATCTATTGTTTTAAGGTGCCTTGGATTCTTGACTTGAATGTGGTAGGAAAATTTAGGGAAGGAGGGTGGGAAGGAGAGAGGGGGAAAGGAGCAGAAAAGGGAGAGAGATTGAGAAGTGGAGACACAGGGAAAGAGAGAGTTTATTGTAATTCAGCTCAGGAACTGTCCAAGAAAGCCAAATTTCTGGACCACATGGGCAGCTTCCTTGGTCACTGACTGCAGGTAAAGCCTTTTCTGGGAACTGGGGATGCTAGGCAGAACGGAAAGAGAAGAGTTCCCAGATGCTTAGATCTTACATTCTATGTTCATGGTATCC
Organism: Bos grunniens; assembly: GCF_055505025.1. Classification (NCBI taxonomy): domain Eukaryota; kingdom Metazoa; phylum Chordata; class Mammalia; order Artiodactyla; family Bovidae; genus Bos; species Bos grunniens. Next base: position 12,297,857 of record NC_141167.1, read on the forward strand.
TGAAGACACCACCAGGGTGTGGCAGTAAGTGGTAAAGAGGGGGTCTGTGCTGCCCCTGGATCCACAGGACCACCCACCCTCAGCCAAGCTGGCTGAGCATTCTAGGACCAGCAGCAGATTCTTGGGCAGGCGGTCTGTTCCTGGTGCCAGGAGAGGGTGGGTGAGGCAGAGGCTGAAGCCGCTTAGGTCGGGCGTGATTACCTATGTAGCTCCCCCTAAACCCACCCCTAATGTCTTACCTTCTGAGGTTCACTTCCCAGCTCTGATCTCCTCCTGCTCACTTCTCCCTGAAACGTCTGGACTTTGGGTGCTGATCTCCACGGTCTCACCTTTTATCTAATTTCCATTATGACATCTAGGAGAAGTACTGGTATTTCTTTCACATTGTGGCTGGAAAAGTTGAGGTTCAGAGAGGTCAAGGAACTTGTCCAAGGACACAGCTGGACGATGGTAGAGTCAGGATTTAACCAACCAGTGTGGTCCAACACATTCTCAACCTCACTCTCAACTGGCTCCTCTCATTTGAGCCTCAGTTTCCCCAGCTATAGAAGGGGGATAATGACAGTATCAACCTCATGCCCAGCACGGTGGCAACTGTGGAATTTCTCTGGGGCCCTGGAAGTGCCCGGAAATCGGGGTGATGCTGTCTTGGCCGCCGATGCCAGGCCTGAGCCTGGTTGCCTCTGGATCCTCAGGGTCGCTGCTCAGGGAGGGAGCCTGCCTGGAACACACCATTCACATCTCTCACTGCCTGCCCTGGTGTGCTTTCAAGAGCTGCTCTGCACCTGGATGATGCTCCTCATGAAATGCTGGTCTCTGAGCACCGAGGAGCAGGGCTGCCTGCAAAATTAGAGGCTCAGCTCACTAACCTCCACTGTGCCAAACAGTTCTGTGCACTCCTGGCACCTCGGTGCACAGAAATGCTCTGTAAGTGGCAGATGCCCCTGACGTCTCCTCTGTGCCAGCGGGGCACCAGGAGTGCCTGAAGCCAACACCACTGGGTGCCCTGAAACTCACAGGCTGCCTCCTTGGTCCTAGGAAGTGCAAATGCTTAGGGCAGAGATCTCGAGGTGGGGTGCAGTCAGGTGCTAGATCAGATAGGGGTCTGGCTGACCATCTGACGTCTATGGACATGGAAAGGCCCCACTTGCTAAGATTCTTCTTCCATCCTCTTCTGATCCAGTGCCTGATAGCCACCCTCACCCTCCATCAGTGCCTGTACTGTGAAGGGCTTAGCTCCTGAAGGCAAGTGAGAACACATGTGGTACTAGAAAGTGATGTGATTAGCAAAGCAGGACCTGACTTCTTTTGGGTCCTCCCAGGACCTAGAATGCCCTGAGTCCCACTGAGAGAGGCATTATGGCAGAAGAACACTGACTCTGAGTCAAAGGTAACTGAGGCAAAACCTGACTCTGCTTCTTACCAGGTGATGACCTGAGGCAGAGTCTTAACATTGGCCTCACCTCCAAGACGGAGCTTGCCGTGGAATCCATCTCAAAGAGAATTGGGAAGATGAAATAGGAGAGGGAGTGCACATCCAGGGCTTAGCACAGTGCCTGCCTCCAGCTAAGTGGCCAACGACGAGTGGAGACTCTGAAGACCCCTGGTCCAGGGCTCCCAAGTTCTCTCCTGCCTGCCCCCAGGTCCCCTCAGCCAGGGCAGGGTCTCCTGTCTGTCTCTGCTTGTTTCTCTTGGTTCTAACCCTAGTTCAGATCAAACCTTCCCAGTGGGACAGAGACTTCCCTTGTTGTTCCAGCCCTTTTCTGAGCTTGCAGGTTGTCCTGGTCTCCCGCCTCCATGTCCCTCTCCTGCACTTTCTCTGTCTTGGGTTTAGCTTGACCTTGTATCCAATCTCCTTACTTTTGTCCATCAGCTTCAGACTCAATGGGTTTCTCTGGTGGCTTAGATGGTAAAAAAATTGCCTGCAATGTGGGAAACCCAGGTTTGATCCCCAAATTGGGAAGATGCCCAGGAGAAGGGGATGGCTACCCACTCCAGTATTCTTGCTTGGAGAATTCCATGGACAGAGGAGCCTGGAGGGCTACAGTCCATAGGGTCAGAAAGAGTTGAACATGACTGAGTGACTTTCACTTCACTTCAGACCCGGCACTGGGTTCTCAGCATCTCCCACCACCTGGGAGTGTGAGATTCACATTCCACCTGCTTGAGACCTGGAAACTCTGGCCTCTGGTTTTCTCAGATGGGGTTCTTGAGCCTCAGAGCTAGAGAACACTCCCTCCCTGAGATCATCAGGCTCAACCCCCTCATTGTGCAGAGGGGGAAAGTGCCTGGACAGGGGAGGGACGTTCCCCAGGCCCTGCAAAGTGCTGGGGGTAGGGTGGGAGCCTCTGCCTCCTCTGTTGAAGTCAGGAGGCGTGGCTCCAGAGTTGGACAGGAAGGATACCTGTGTGGGTCTCAGAACTCCTGGAGGAACTTACCAGGGAAGTAAGGGCTCCGTTGACTCTTCAGGGGCGCTGTGTGCAATAACTCGCTTTCCTGGTGATCTAAGTAAAAAGCTCTGACTTCATTATCCCAGTTAACCTCCAAGGAAATAAAAATATTTCACTCCTCTGACATGGTTTTTGTGCTGTTTTGCTTTTACGATCATTCCCTTTTAAGTGCATTTAGTTTTAAGCTCCTCAAATCCTGTTTAAGTACATAGGGATAAGGCGTCCATGAATGAGGCAATAAATAGAGAAATCGGAAGGGCTGGGAGTTCGCTCTTCTTCCCTGCTTTGCCTCCCTATCTCCCTAAAGATTATCCTAAATGCCCTGACCAAATGCCACACCAGCTCTGGGCCAGTGCCCCCAGGCAAGGGATCAAAGTTCACCAGAGGCCACATAACTCAGTGTCTGTGCAGGAGCCCAGTCTGGCTGCTCAGCTGGGGTCAGACCCAGGTCATGACCAGCTCTAGGCCACCTGAGACCACCTTAGATCTCATTTTTTGGCCTTCTGTTTGATGTCTGTCTTGGTCAGATTCTCTAGAAGCAGAGCTTGAGATGGGGACTTGAGAACCCATAATGTGTTGAGAAGATGCTCTCCAGAGAGCAGCAGGATAAGATAAGCGCAAGCTCATGGTCTCAGCAGAAGTCTAGCTTTGTGGTGGTCCTGCTGCCGAGCTCTGGAGCACATGGAGTCAGTCCCATCTTAAGGAAACAAGGAGGTCTTTTGTACATCCACATTGCAGGTCTTAGGCTGTGAGCTGACTCAGGTGCCAGGAAATGGGAAACCCAGCCTCAGTGGTAAGGAGGCGCTTGAGAAGGGGACAGCTGGGAGCCATTAGCAGCCAACACTCAGAGAGGAAGGGGTGCATCGTCCAGGCGAAGGCAGTCTGGGTGAAGAACATGCTACAGTGGCCCAGCATCTCCAGAATGGGCCTGTTTCCCTCTCCCTGAGCTTCCACTCACCCCTGGTGGAGGTCTTGCTGTGGCCAAGCCCTGTGCTGAACACATTGCATCCAGCTCACTGCAGTTTTATGAGAAGCTCACAAGGCAGGGCTTTTGAGCACTCGTTTACCAAGGAGACACGGAGAGGCTGAGCCATTGTTCCAAGGGCGCACAGCTGTCTGGTGATAGGACCAGGAGTCAGATCTAATTTTCAGAGACCATACCGGCACCGTGTTCTGGTCCTTGTTTGTCGGCCTGCTGGGTTCTGCTGGGGGATCTTCGTGGTCTCCTGCAGCCCAGAAGCTTAGCTTCTTTCAAGCAGTTTCCCCTCTGGGCTGCTGATGCCACTTCACACATGATCTGCTCACTTCTGGCTTCTGGTTCCCCGCCCTTCACCCCAGGCAGCCTCACATATCTGCCAGCCATCCTACCTCCACTCTCTTCAGAGGCCCGAGTTCTGCCGGGAACTGGAAATATCTGACTTGCCCACAAATGACATCTCACTGGGGAGGGATCTGGTTCCGCCACCACTGTCTCTGCTGACACCTCCATCAACATAGATCTTCGTAAAGACAACAGACATTTATCCCTGACAGTCAGAGGCACCGCCGTAATCAGATGCCGGAGGCCTGATTCCGGGTTGTCAACAAATTGACGAAGGCTCTTCAGTCAGCAGAAGAGGGGCCGGGGAGAGGGTCAGGGAGGGCTTCAGAAACAGCCCTTCCTCTGCAAGAATCACCCCCCCTGGGCCAGGGGGCTCAGGATGGCCTGCAGCACACGTGGCAGAAATGAAAAGGGGGAAGAAGAAACTCTTGGGCAGTAGGGCTGGCTCCGGGTCTAGAAAACAAACTTGGGTACAGATCCAGGAGAAGGACAATAACAGCTGAGGATGGTGGAAGAAGTTACAGGGATTCACTGGCACCCAGTTCTTTTCTCCGTCTGGGGTACGTGGGAGACGCACTCCAACCACTGATGGCAGTTAGGCCGCATCTAGGTCTGCTGTTCTGGTCTATGAAACATGAAAAGGCTGGAAGTGCTGTGTCTGTCTCTTTGTGACCCCATGGACTGTAGCCTGCCAGGCTCCTCTGTCCATGGAATTCTCCAGGCCAAAATAGTACAGTGGGTAGCCATTCCCTTCTTCAGGGGATCTTCCCGACCCAGGGATAGAACCTGGGTCTCCCATATCACAGGTAGATTCTTCACCATCTGAACCACCAGGGCTATGAAATGTGAGTGGACATCATACCATTCTTCTGGGCAGAGGCAGTAAAAAGCACTCATATGATGCTTCAGTCCATTTATTTCTTTGTTGAGGTGATTACAGAGAAGGCCTCCTGTTGAGATGCTGGAGCCACATGGTAGAAGCAGCCTCAGTTCAGTTCACTCACTCAGTCCTGTCCGACTCTTTGCGACCCCATGAATCGCAGCACGCCAGGCCTCCCTGCTCATCACCAACTCCTGGAGTTCACTCAGACTCACGTCCATCGAGTCTGTGATGCCATCCAGCCATCTCATCCTCTGTCATCCCCTTCTCCTCCTGCCCCCAATCCCTCCCAGCATCAGAGTCTTTTCCAATGAGTCAACTCTTTGCATGAGGTGGCCAAAGTACTGGAGTTTCAGCTTAGCATCATTCCTTCCAAAGAAATCCCAGGGCTGATCTCCTTCAGAATGGACTGGTTGGATCTCTTTGCAGTCCAAGGGACTCTCAAGACTCTTCTCCAACACCACAGTTCAAAAGCATCAATTCTTTGGCTTTTTCTGTACGAAAAAGATCTTCATGACCAAGATAATTACGATGGTGTGATCACTCACCTAGAGCCAGACGTCCTGGAATGTCAAGTCAAGTGGGCCTTAGAAAGTATCACTACAAACAAAGCTAGTGGAGGTGATGGAATTCAGTTGAGTTATTTCAAATCCTGAAAGATGATGCTGTGAAAGTGCTGCACTCAATATGCCAGCAAATTTGGAAAACTCACCACTGGCCACAGGTCTGAAAAAGGTCAGTTTTCATTCCAATCCCAAAGAAAGGCAATGCCAAAGAATGCTCAAACTACCGCACAATTGCACTCATCTCACACGCTAGTAAAGTAATGCTCAAAATTCTCCAAGCCAGGTTTCAGCAATACGTGAACCGTGAACTTCCAGATGTTCAAGCTGGCTTTAGAAAAGACAGAGGAACCAGAGATCAAATTGCCAACATCCGCTGGATCATCAAAAAAGCAAGAGAGTTGCAGAAAAACATCTATTTCTGCCTTATTGACTATGCCAAAGCCTTCGACTGTGTGGATCACAATAAACTGTGGAAAATTCTGAAAGAGATGGGAATACCAGACCACCTGACCTGCCTCTTAAGAAACCTATATGCAGGTCAGGAAGCAACAGTTAGAACTGGACATGGAACAACAGACTGGTTCCAAATAGGAAAAGGAGTACGTCAGGGCTGTATATTGTCACTCTGCTTATTTAACTTCTATGCAGAGTACATCATGAGAAACGCTGGGCTGGAAGAAGCACAAGCTGGAATCAAGATTGCTGGGAGAAATATCAATAACCTCAGATATGCAGATGACACCACCCTTATGGCAGAAAGCGAAGAGGAACTAAAAAGCCTCTTGATGAAAGTGAAAGTGGAAAGTGAAAAAGTTGGCTTAAAGCTCAACATTCAGAAAACGAAGATCATGGCATCTGGTCCCATCACTTCATGGGAAATAGATGGGGAAACAGGGGAAACAGTGTCAGACTTTATTTTTTTGGGCTCCAAAATCACTGCAGATGGTGACTGCAGCCGTGAAATTAAAAGATGCTTACTCCTTGGAAGAAAAGTTATGACCAAACTAGATAGCATATTGAAAAGCAGAGACATTACTTTGCCAACAAAGGTCTGTCTAGTCAAGGCTATGGTTTTTCCAGTGGTCATGTATGGATGTGAGAGATGGACTGTGAAGAAGGCTGAGCACCGAAGAATTGATGCTTTTGAACTGTGGTGTTGGAGAAGAAGCAGCCTGGACCACCGATTTTCACAGTGGAGGACAATTGTCCCAGGTGGTTGCCAGATCCACGGAGAAACAGAATAGTATTAAACCATGAAGATGTGGGGATGTTTGTTAACCTAACCTAGGCTAGCCTGACTAACTGCAGTTTCTTATTCACCTACTGTGGGTCAAGTATTGTGGTAAGTGCTTTATACACATAATCTCATGAAATCTTTGCAGCCCTACTTCCAGGCATGGCCTATTATTAACCGTTTTACGGGTGAGGAAACTGAGGCTAAGAGGGATTAAGTAATTTCCACAAGTTATCACACAGCTAGTAGGTGGCAGAGCTGGAAGGCAAGCCCAGGTCTGTCTGATTCCAGAGCTGGGATTCTTAACACACAAATTCCAGAAAGGCCACCTTAGTTTTTCTGCCCTGATTGGGATCTAGGCACCAGGGTGTAGTGGGACCCAGGGGAGCATTTGAAAGCTGTCTCCAGAGAGACCCAGGTATTGGTGGAATTCCTGAGTGGAGTCAGTCAAGGACCACAAGCCCACTCTGCTCCCATGGAGCTTACAGTCCGATGGGGACCACTGTGGAGGTGAGAATGACTGGTGTGTGTGTGTGTGTGTGTGTGTGTGTGTATGTGTGTGTGTGTGTGTGTGTGTGCGCGCACGCATGCATGTGTGCATGAGTATCATTGAGGGTGAGATGGAATGGGTTTAGTGAGGAGGCTGGCTTGGCTCAGATAGGACAGTGTGCTGAGCCCCTGAGCCCCTACCGGGGGGAAGTGAGGTGCTGGGTTTACTAGGGGCTGTGAGTCTGCCCTCTGTCCATCAATCCTTCCCAGGGAAGTCAGGTCTCCCCGACCTGTTTAGGAGACAGAGGACTGTGCCAGTGTGCCTCTTCCTGCCTCTCGTGTTATGTGTGCGGGCGTGCGCTCAGGAGCTATAGAGTGGGGCTAGTCACACCAGGAAGCAGAGTGGTGAGCCCACCTGTGGACTGTGTTGCTATCTACACTCCCAGAAGGCAGTGAGCAGTGGTGCTTGGCTCCATTCTGGCTTTTGTAGAGTCATGAACTGAGTCCTGAGCTTGATGGGATGGTACATAGAAGAGAAAGAGGCTGACAGACATGGGTTCAAATCCAGCTTTTACCACTTGCCCCCGAATGACCTTGAACATGTCGCTTTACTTCCAAATGTCAGGCTCTTCATCTGATAAATAGAACAATCACATTTCCCTTGAAGGCCACATGTGAGGACTAAACGGTGGTAAGATTCTCTCCCTCCTTCCCCTCCCTCCCTTTCAGAAATGCTTCTTCCAGCGGCCCCTGGATGATAGAGGCCAGGCCACAGGGCCTCTGGCTGGGGAACTCTGCTGGGATCCTTCTCCGGACCCACGGAGGAGGCCTGCCTGAGACGGTTGCCTGGGATGCAGCCATGGGTGGTCCTGCCTTCATCCAGAAAGGAAAGATCAGCTTAGACCTAAAACTCCCCCAACTTCTCCCAGCAGCGTGTCCCCAGAGGGAGTTTGCAGGCGGAGTAATGTATGGCTCCATTTTTAGATGTTGCCGAATTCCATTTGCCGGAGATCTGTGTTTTATTGCCGTATCAGTGTTTCTAAATTGCACTATATTTTCTTAGCTTGATGGGAATTTACAGCATCCGGATTGGAGCGAAATTGGGCTCTCCCCGTGGCTCGGAAATCATGGGGGTCGATTGCTATGGCTGCCGCCTCCCACTCGGATTGTTTCTGCTAATTATTCATATTAAGAACGATCTGAATCTGAGAAAGGACGCCCAGGAGGCCTACTTGGCAAGACGTTTGCAAAGCCTGGGAGCTCTGTGGTTGTTCCCTGTGGAGAACCGTGCCGCCCAGGACAAGGCAGGAGGGCTGTGGCATGGGGTACTGAGGCAGAGATGAATTCCAGGCTGGGGCACAGCCAGCCTCAGGCCTGGTGGGTCCGGGGCGAGCACTAGACATTAGGTTGACAACCGGAGTAACAGGAGCAATAAAGTGGCACTTTTGAATATCCCTTTAGCGGCCTCCAAGTACTTTCACGTCTTTCTAATTCTCCTTTGGGGAAAGGAGGGCAGGGACCATCAGTCCCATTTTACAGATGAGGAAACTGAGGGGCTAGGCTAACAAAGCATAGGGCAGAGCTGGGATTAGACGCCAGGACCATCTGACTCCAACTTGGTGTTTACTCCCTTCCCTGACACACTTTCAGGGTTTTGGTTTCCTCTCCATTTCCACACTACAGACCTGGCAGGGATACTCTTGTTTGTAGAGCCCTTGCTGCGTGACAGGCACCGAGTTGAAGGTTCCCAGCATCATCTCGTCTAACCCTCTGAGAGGTGACTATGGAGTCTCAGAACATTAAGCCACTATTGCAAGGTCACACAGTGACTCCTAAGTGGCAAAATCGAGATTCAGCCCCAGGAATATCTAATTCCAAAGCCCGTTCTTAGCCACCTTGCTCCACTGCTCCCAAGGACACCAACAAATCCAACTCCTGCTGACGCAGGAATGAGGGGCCCGACCGTGGAGTGGGCTCCTGGTGCATTCTGGGAGTTAGATGGTGCCAATTCTGGCGCTGCCATCCAGCAGGCTGTGAATTGCACGGGGAAAGCCAGCATGCCCAGACTGCACCTGCATTTGAAATTCACAGTTTCCCCAGCTCCAGCCTCCCAGGAGGCTGCGGTCCCACCCAGGGCATTGGCTAGGGAGAGGAGGCAGTCAGAAGGACCCAATTGGGGACCGCAGGAAGTTCTGGCCTGTCCCCTGGCAGGTCCTGGCAGTTTATCTCACTTGGCAGTGATCCTCTGTCTAAAAGCACGTCCGACGTTTTTGCAATAAAGTTAATGGACTTCTCCATCTTAGAGCAGCTGAATTCTCTTGGAGCAGATGCTGAGGGTTATGGATGTTCTAATTAGGAAGCTGCCTTTGGCATTGAGGGAGGGAGGGGAGGCTTTGTGATGTTGTGTGCCCCACAAAGACCCCCTGCCAAACTATTTTTCCTGAGCTTGCCAGAACAGACCTGCCACAGCAGAGAAGAGATCTGTTCCTCTCTGCCCCCACCTCCCACTTCCCCTCTATCACCAACCTTGCTTCCAGAAGGGACCATGGGCTTCCAAGGATGGGCCACAGCCTCCCAAGTCTGAGCCACCACCAGCTTTAGTGTTGCAATCAAATAAAGCTTACACCCAAGTTAATCTGACACATTTATTGATGTGCATAATTGTTATTGGACTGCACTGCAATTAGGCATAAATGGTAGGTCATTCCTGTGAGCGGCTGTAATTAGTAATTCTCATTTTTGGCCCAATCAAGTTTGGATTATTTTTCTATAAGTAGGAAAGTTCCCCAGTGTCTCTAAACACCATTGATTATTGACTGCTTTCTGATTCACTCATTCATTTAGTTATTCACTCATTTATTAAATCTATGATGTGAAGGTCCCAGCTGAAAAGCCTCATTCTGGTACTGACTGGGTAATTGTGGGTGAGTTATCCTACTTCTCTTGGCCTCAGTTTCCACATCTGTAAAATGGGGACAATAACTCCTAGCTCATAGGGTTATGGTGAGAATTCTATAAGATGAGATATGCAAACTGCTGAACACTGTCCCAGGTCTGGAGTTGTTGCTCAGGTAGCTAGAATGTGTTATTATTATTGTTGTTGTTATTGTTATTATTTTATTATTAATGACAGCTTCTCCTGGAAAAGAAAGAGCTGAGCACTAAGAGCTCTTAACCTCTGGTCCTCAGATGAGAGATGATTCTGAGTGCAGGGAGCACCTTTCCTTTAGATTTTGTGGGGGACTGGAAGTCAAGGTAATGCAAGAGGGCGCAGAGCCAGTGATATTTGGGTTACGGCAACTGCTGTGACCTTATTCCCTCCACACCGACTTCAGGTGAGCGAGGCTGAGAAACTCCTGACTTTTCACATCATTTCATCGATGCGCAACTCTTGGGAAGTATGGGCTGAGTTAGACCACCTCATAGAGGGAAGTTCCCACATAGTTCAGAAGGCTCTTATTGAAGGCTTGACCTGCTCTGGTGCCTGAACATGCCTTATTAGACTTGAGAGAGTCTCCAGGACTAAATTAGGCAGAAGGAGGGGAGGCTGGTCCTCATGGTACACTAAAAGGGAAAGTTTGGGGCCAGAGGGACTGGACAGAGGATGGGCACTCTCAGGGGAAATTCTCCCCACACCCGGGAGCCTCTGGACTCCCCGGGAAGAACGTGAGCTTGGCCAGCACACTTCAAGCTGGGAGGAAATGTGTGAGGAAGGGGCAAAGGGTCAGGAGATAGTAAGCGACTGTGGATCCTTGAGCTGGGGAGGCAGACAGCCCTGGAGTGTGGGCAAGTTATCTGGCTGCTTTGAGCCTTGGGCCTTTCGTCTCTAAAATGGGGTCATAGCAGATGCTGGCACTGTCTTACACATATCTGCTGCCCTTGCACAGTTACCACCCAGTTATCAGTTGCCACCACCTGCACTGCTTTCTCTGAGACTTTATCCTACCCCAGAGCCCACCTTACACCTGGGGCATGCCAGAAACGTGTGCGATGCCAGCCTCCAGAGACCAGCCGAGACCAGGTCGAGGTGTACCTCGCCCAGCTCTCTTCTCCTTGAATGGGAGACTGAGTTGCTTATTATATGCTGTTCCCAGAGCTCCTAGAGGGATGGAGCCCCAGTTGCTTCCCATCATTTCCCTTGCATCCCCCTGGGTACTGGCAACTCTGTCTTCAAGGAGTCCCAGCTATTGAGGAAGTGGGGACAGAGTCCTGGCCCAGGCTGAGCTGACACTTACGTCTTTGGAAATAAAGGACCAGGGCTCTCCTAGGACAGAGGCAGGACCTGGGGGCTTGCCTGGCAGGAAGTCTTGTGTTCCAGGGCGGGGCAGCTGCTCTGGAAGCCATCTCCACAGGGCTTCCTCATCCCAGATCCAGTCTGGAGGCTGAGGCAGGCAATAAATCCCCTTGGTGGAGCTGGTCCCAGCATGGGCCACCCTGCAGAAAGGCTTCATCAGCGGCCTCATTTGCATAAGATAATGAAACGGCAGTAAAAATAGTAAAAGAAAAAATGGCCTGGCAACTTTGTTTCCATAATGACAGATGCTTCTTAAACACTCAGCTTCTGTTTCCCAAGGAAGTGCCATCAAGGCCCCGGGGGAGCTGCATGCCCTGGCCCCAGCCTGATTCTTGGAATGGCAACCTGCAGCCCCAGGAGTGCCTGGTCCTTGAACCCTTCCTGCTCACTTCAGCTGGACCTGGGCGCTGGGGCAGCTGTGGGAGGAGGGGAGACTGACAGAGGAGCGGAGGACCCTCACAGATGGTGAGCCTGATGCCTCACACTTAACCTGTGCTTTCATGGGAGCTTTTTCTTTCATTCTTACATGAGCTCCCTGAGGCAGTCAAAATGGACATTCACACTGTATAGGAGAGAAGCTAAGGTTTGTGAATGGTCCAAGATCACCTGCTCAAATTAAGGTGGCAGAAGGGCCTTGAAGCCTGTCCCTGATTCTGGACATGAGTGATCGGAGGCCCTTGCCGTGGGAAATGTCAGGGGGGAGGGTGTGTCCCTGACCTGGAGGATGGTAGGGACCTATAGGAGATGAAAGCCAGCTCGAGGGGTCTCAGACCTCTGTGTTCTGGGCAGGGTGAAATGACCAGAGTCAAAGGGAAGGGAGCCCTTGACACCGAGGGTATAGTTATCCAGGATGGGACTTCCCCAGACCTAGAGGCCCAAAAGGAGCCTAAGCAGAACCTGCTCCAGAACCATCCTGGCCTATCAACTCCAAGACACCAGGGCTTCCTGACGAGCGCCTGGGAAGCAGAAGTGACAACCACCACCACAATAACGATGACGGTGATGAATAAAACAGTGGAGAGGGACTTCTCCACGACTCAGAGGGAAACCTCTAGTCCAGTCTCACTTGGCCTGAAGTGCGGAGGTGCTTCAACACTCCACCACCCTCCCTCTAAGTATTCAGGACAAAGCTCTGATTTCCTGATTCAATAAAAGAGGACTCAGCCACGTGGACTGGGGAGCTCTCAGGCTACAAATGGCTCTTCACTCATGCAAGATGGCCAGGGGGCATCATCTGGCTGCTTAGGAAGCTGTCTTTCTGGAGGTGCTGAGAAGGATGTTCTAGCCCGGCACATGTCCCCAGGTCCGTACCAGCTTTGTGCAGGTGGAGACTAGGGTCCACCCCCTGGAGCTGGCTAGCGCCGGCAACCTGGGCAGCCCTCCGCACGTGACTCTGTTTCTGTCTGGCCGTCCCTCCCCCATTTCCCTCCCCCAGCTTGTGAATCTTGGGCCTAACTGAGGAAGTGGTGGAGGGGTGATGGGATCATGTGTCCTTCCAGATGTTTTGGATTTGAGACAAGAACCCACCTCTTTGAAGTTACTCAAAGGTGAGTATTTGGCCATCTTTGATTTCTCTGTTCCTGGGCTACTCTGACTCTTGGAATATTTGGGGAGGGGTCCGGTCATTTGTTACTTTCCCTCCATGAGAAAATGACGAGCTGTAGCAGTGCAAGGCAGCTACAATGTCATCGAATCCTTATGACAACCTCGGGAGGCGGATCTTAGCCTCTCCTCTCTGCAGGGAAGGAGACTGAAGCTTGAAGAAGACACAGCGGTGGTGGGGTGGGGGTGGGGGTGGGGGTGGGGGTGGGCAGAGCTTAGCAAGTTCAACCCAGCCTCCTTGATTGTACTGCTTGGTGGGGCTTGTCATCAGACCTAAGCAGAGGGATGCTGAGTGATCTGTGTCCACTCCAACCTACACATTCTGGGGCTGGATAAGACAGAGGAATAGGGCAGTGCAGTGAGAGGTGGAATTCATAAGCATTTCAGATAGGGCAGGTGAAGGGTTAAATGGGGACAGGTCCAGCTCTGTGCTGCTGTTGTATTGGGCCTGGATCTTCAGAGCTTGGAGCAGGAGGGTTCTGGGTAGGGTGAGATGACCAAGGTCAAAGGGAAAGGAGGCCTTGACATTGAGGGCATAGTTGTCTGGTGTGTTTTGCCTCCCAGTCTTGAAGGGGTCGCTCCTCTGGTGGGTCACTTCTGTATTCTGAGAGCCACTGGAAGCCCAGCATGTCCTTGCTCCCTTATCTTTCACTGGTTTTGTAAACATCTGTATTCAACCTCTTCCTGCTTAGTGTCCTGTCCTGAACCCTTTATTATGTGTACAGTTTCCATCACCCAAGAGTAACCGACTGAGCACTCTCTAATTTCTAGTTTGAAAAAGCTCAGGCAAAACCTCTGATTGGCCAACTCTGGATAAGAGGCTTACCTCACTTCCTCAGCTGTTGCCAAAGGGACAGGATTACACAGGGTCGTGGCAATTCGAAGGCAGCTATGGGATGGAGAGGAGACGGAGAGGAATGTGCCCAAGAGAAGGGAAGATGAAGGTCAGATGATGTCAATACTGATGTCCCATGTAAACATCTGAAACGGGGACCAGGAGCCTGGGCTGGAGTCACCCACCTGCTCACCCCCAGGGGCCCCTGCCCAGGACACAGTCCACCTTGGGTGAAGACGGCACACCTTCAGGACCCTCTGGTTCTAAAGAGACAAGAGAAGCAGAAAACGCATCTGAAGAGGGCCCTGTTTTCTAGAAACATTTCTTTATTTAAAATTTAAAACCATATTACTTCATACAGCAAACTGTGCACTTTGATATATCACAGTGTCTTAAAAAGGAAAATAATCAGATTTGTTTGGAAATTTATTTACATCAGCCTAGAATGATTGGCAAGTAACACAGTTACTATGAAACCCAAATTATTACAAAATGTTTACAAAAAACTATATTCATAGAAATTCTGCATGTCCACAAAGGGCATCCCCTGAATGGCCCAGAGACCAGTGTGTGGGAACTATGTTTAGTGGGATTGGGAGGGCGTCCAGGCACTCTGGTCTGGGTGGTGGGACAGGCCAGGGGTCTCACATGGTGCTGTTTTGGGGCTTCACCAAGGGGCTGGGAACCCAAGTCCCCATCGTGGGAGGCACAGCCAGGAAGCTGGCCCAGGCAGAGGTGAGCTGGGGGCTTGGAGCACAGTGGCAAGGGGGCCCCTGGAGCCTCTTGTTCCTGTCCTGGAGTCAGGACAGGCCCATCCTCAGGAGGCTGGGTTCTGGTATGCTCCGGTCAGGACCCCAAACAGAGGCAGACCCAGAGTTAAGTGCAGACCAGTCTGACGCATGGGGCTGAAGCAGAGGGCAGACCGCTGACCACACGGAAGCCCACTCCAGACCCTTTCCCACGTGGTCCAGAGATGCTCTCGCCGGTGATGGAGCCGAACCACTCGCTGAAGGGTTAGAAGGGAAAGAACAGACGGATCCGAGTGTGGTAGGGACGGAGGTCTGCAGGTACCGCAGGGGCGGGGCCAGGCTCTATGCCAACTGCCCTGCAGGGGAGGTGTGGCAGGGGAGAGGGGGCAGACAGATGGCACGAGGTTGTGCTCAGACTGCCTTCTGGGCTTCCCCTCTTTCACCTCCTGTCACTGCTCTGCTCACATCTCTGGCTCCCCTGTCACTCCCTGACAGCTGACCTTGCGGTCAAATGGGGCTGGGGAGATTGTCTGGGGTGGGACAAACTCATGGCTGGAATTGCTGGGTCCACAACTGTTTTCTTACATCTGGAGGCCTCAGAGTTTTGATCTGTAAAATAGAGATGCTGCGGGGTGATTTGAAGCCTGTTCTAGAAGACAGGGGCTGGGATATTGGACTGGCATGCTGGCAATACCCAGGAGGCCGTTCTCCTGAAAGAGTTTTTCTTAGCTGGGAGCTGGGTTGTCTTTGTGTATGGTTGAGAATGTGAGGCAATGGCCTCTGCCATACTCCAGCCTTCTAGGGTATTCCAGGTGGAGCATCCCTGGAGGCTGGGCAGACAGGTATTGAGAGCTGGTCCAGCGAGTGGCCCCCTCTTTCCCAGCCCTTCCAGCTCCCTGCTAACTGCCCTGGGACTGCAGCTGTCATATTGGTTCAGGAGCCCAGTACTGTACGACACTGCCCCCCAGACAGAGGCCCGAGAATCCTCAGAGCCTCTCAGATGCAGACAAGGCCCTTGGACCACTCCTGTCGTCCTCAGGAGGCCTATCCACCAGCCCCTCGGTTCTCCCTTGCTCCTCAGGTTCTGCAGCTCTGACGTGCATGGGCCCTTCCCGTCCCCAACAGGGCTCTTCACAGCCCCTGCCGCAAGCAGCCTCCATCCCAGACTCTGCAGCTGCAGCCCCCACCGCTCACCTGGTCCCCACCCACACTGGCTGGGTAATGTACACTCTGTGTGCAGACGTGCGGGGAGGGGTGCGTATACACATGGGCTACAGGTCATATATACACTGTGCATATATATATATATACAGCATATATATATATCTTTTTACATTCATATATATACTGTACACAACTTTAACCTTCTACCAAAAACAGTTTTGTGACTTTCATGTATGGCCTCAGCTCTGAACTTCTAACTCCTGGGCAAAGCCAGGACAGAGAGGAAGGCTCCATTCAGGCTGGCCGGAGGACTGAGGGCAGGACCTTCTACTGGGGCCCGTTCCAGATGGGTCCTCCCAGCCTGGGGCTTTTCCAGATGGGTCTAGTCCAGAGGCCCATCTACAGAGCTGGGCGTACTTCTTGAGTCTGTCCACGGGGCTGGGCCTATCTCAGAGGTTAAGTCCATACAGCTGTTTGTCCAGATTGCTAAGGCCTTCCCAGATGACTGTCCACATGGGACCAGAGATGTGGGCCAGAGCAGAGAGCTGGGAAGGGTCTGGGAAGGGATGGGCTTCATGCTGAGTGATGAAGCCACAGCCGCCAGCCCACACATGGCACGCCCACCTGGGAGATGTCGGGGAGGGAGCTTCCCACTGTTCTGGGTGAGCGGGTGCCTGTGTCTGACTTCTGCTTTCCTGGGGCTTAGGGAGGGAGTGACTTCTAACCACGTGGAGCCTTCTCTCCACTGCCAGAGCCCTCCTCCATCCAGGGCTGGACTTGCCCTCTGCCCATGCCTGGGGCCTTGTGGGGAACCCGTGGGCTCGGCTAGTGGAGACAGAGTCTTGGCTGTGAGCAGGGGAGGTGCTCCCACCCTTCAGAGACTCAGAGTCAGCCCCTTCGCCAAGGGGGCCTTACCTGTCTTGAGACACACACCCAGCGTGGGGCCCACTGAATGGTGACAAAGTTCTCAGGTTTTTCTTATCTGTCCACAGAAGATGGACCAGTAACTGGTCAAGGGGAGAGAGAAAAGGAGGCCTCGTGGCCCCACCCCCAGGGCCTTGGCAGGGTGTGTGTGTATCCAGCGCTGCCCCTCAATCTGGCCAGTTGGAGCAGGCTGAGGGGAGGCACTGGCGTTTTGGGGTGGGGGATGGAGGTGGAAGGTAGGGGTGCTCTTCTCTTCAGGGCCGATATGTGCTGGACAGGAACAGTCCAGTGCCTGCTTGGGCCAGTCCCATCCTCCGCTCTATTCAAACCAGTGTTGAGCTGCCATGACCTCAGTGCCTCCGTGTGTGCCCACGTGCACTCGCCATGGCTCAGATCCACGCCGCGGGCAGGTGGGCGCGCACTCGCCATGGCTCAGATCCACGCCCGCGGGCAGGTGGGCCTGAACGTTATTTCCACTTGGCCCACCTCGCTGGGAATAGTTCCCTGGCTCCCACCCCAAGACGCAGCAGCACCTTCGTGCCCTGGGACAGAGCTCACATTCCGAGAGAAGCGACCTCCGCTGCACTCTGAATGCTGGGCTGGTCTCGGAGACAAACACAGGTCATCAGGCAGAGTTGGAGCCATTATCCACACACGGACATAAGGCTCGAATGGAAGGCGATATCAGGCTGCGTGTCCTCCCATCTCCATGTAGGACTTGAGAAATACTTTCAGTCCCTTTCAGGGGATTTCCCTAATGGAATTGTGCCACTGAGTTCCACCTTCCTCCCCTCCTTTGATGACGTTCTTCCTACCCCACCACCTCCTAGTCTTCCTGCCATCACAGTCTATATATGTGCATAGCCTCAGAAGAAATGACACGTTCATGGCGTGTCACACACAGAAGCACACACACGGTCGAGTGTGTAATACGAACATGGACATGGGCGTGTGCTATGAAAGTAGACCACATAAAGAGAGTGGCTCATGTCTGTGATTGGTGAGAAAAAATTGGCAAATACCTTCATCAGAATCTGGTTATCTGGAAATTGCCCAAAACAGTCATTTTCCCTTCAAATAGGACACTCCACAGAGAGCAAAGGAGTCACGAGCTGTGGGTCCCTAAAGAGTTTCCTCCCCACTTGGCCAGTCTCCCCAGGCCTATGTAATCTCAGCAAATCTTTGTGACAAATGACCTCTCTCCATGGCAGAAGTGTACCCAGACTCTAGTTCCCTTCCTGATTGTCCATTTCTGCTCCTATTGTGAGCTGGAACATATGTGCACCTTTGAACACACATATGTGAACACACACACATGAAGTCCAGGCCCACGTGGCTCCTCACATACAACATGCACTCCCTTGTGCTGTGCACCGGTCTAGTTCCCTCCACTGCACACACACATGCACACGTGCTCACAAACAGACCCCTGGATGACATGGCTTCTCCATTTAAACTTATTTAGCTTCTCCATTGGAGAAGGCAATGGCACCCCACTCCAGTACTCTTGCTTGGAAAATCCCATGGACGGAGGAGCCTGTTAGGCTGCAATCCATGGGGTCGCTATGGAGAAGGCAATGGCACCCTACTCCAGTACTCTTGCTTGGAAAATCCCATGGATGGAGGAGCCTGTTAGGCTGCAATCCATGGGGTCGCTATGGAGAAGGCAATGGCACCCTACTCCAGTACTCTTGCCTGGAAAATCCCATGGACAGAGGAGCCTGGTGGGCTGCAGTCCATGGGGTTGCGAAGAGTCGGACATGACTGAGCAACTTCACTTTCACTTTTCACTTTCATGCATTGGAGAAGGAAATGGCAACCCACTCCAGTGTTCTTGCCTGGAGAATCCCAGGGACGGGGGAGCCTGGTGGGCTGGCGTCTATGGGGTCGCACAGAGTCGGACATGACTCAAGCAACTTAGCAGCAGCAGTAGCTTCTCCATTAAAACATATTTTATCTTGTCCTCCACCCTCTGCCATTAGGTGCACAAAAGCGCGCACACACACACACACATAAGCATACACAGTTGTTCACATATGTATACATATGTATACTCACCAGAACCCCAATATGGCATGGCTTCTCCTGTTTTTACATGTATGGGGTCCTGCTGCTTGTCCAGATTTATCTCCTTCACCCCAAATTCACACACACGTGCACACACACACACATCAGAACCCAAAGGATTCTCCTATTATTGCATGCCCAGGACTCTGTTACATGCCCTCATTTATCCTTCATGCCCAGCCCCCAAAGATCAGACATATGAAGATACACATATATGCGCACGCACACACAGACACACATACATTCCTACATCCAGGAGCTCACAACAGCATGGCTTTTCCTATCATGATGTGTGTTGGCCACGTGGCATTCCATCCCTCTTCTCCCACCTCCAGTGCTCACAGCCTGTCAGAACTGCTGTGGCCCTGGGAACCAGCTGGTTTGGCCCAGTTTGGAGAAGGGACGATAGTTATCCCATGTGTCCACTGTGCTCTCCTGCTTTGGGACTCCTGAGGAGAGTTAGAGATTACCCTTCACCCCAGCTGAGAAGGTTCTTGAGACCTAAATGTGACTCTTTTCTTAACCAGGGTCCCAAGCAGTAGCAGAAGAGCGGCAGGGGGTGGCTGGCTGGTGTCTCCTGGTCTCTGTACAGATTTCCAGCCCCCTTTCCCTGGCACAAAGCCTGCCCTCTGCCCTTGGCCATGGGCAGCCTTGCTGGCCTCATCATGCTCTCTTTAAGGACACTTTGTTCCTAATCCCTCCACGTCTCGTTCTCCTCCCAGAATCTTACGTCTCAGACCTAGAGTATCTGTCCCAGCTGGCTGGAACCCACATATCACCTGGCCCACCCCTCGCTGCACCTCCTCTGCTGAACCCCCAAACCCCACAAGGTCCCAGCTCCTCTGGACAAGAGACCAGGGGCCACCACAACCTTGTATCTCTGTGTGGGGTCTTTGGTTAATCCTCCAGGAGGCAGCTTCAGCCTCCCCACTCCAGGGGCCTCTACCAGGGAGGCTATTCTGCTCCCTGGAAATTTTCTTTCTCTGGGGGGCATCTTCAGGTTTGACAAGTCCAGGAGGCATGGAGTTCTTTAAGCGCCCCCCAATCCAGCTTTCCCCATCTACCCCAAAGTGAGCCTGTGCCGTGGACTTGATCCTCCTTGGAGGAAGGTGACAATGTTCACGTCAATCTAGGCTACTTTCCTCCTTCCATGATGACAGAAGACGGTCAAGGTCAACTGGCCAGGAATGGGGAGCTGCTGAAGAGTAGATGGCAAAGAGCTCAAGCGTCCTAATGCCACTGGGGTTTAGAAAACAGCTTGGAAACCAGCAAAATAAAATCCAATGGCTCAAGGGCCTGTGGGATTTCCATGGAATCCACTGTTCCTCTGGCCGAGTCTCCGGGCATCCTTTGCGAGAGATCCCGCGGGTCCTTTCTCCTCCGGTCACAATGGGGAGGAGAATTTGCTCTGACCACTCTCCCACTCCTAGAGACCTTCTAGAGGAGCGGGACCCTTTGGGACATTGTCCGGAAGAATTCAAATTGGCATTCTCTGTGCATCCTCCTCTCTCCCAGACTCCAAACTCCTCTTTTTCCCTGCGAGGCTCCTGCCTTTAACTTTGCCCAAACAGGGGCTCCACCATGGGTGGTGTCAAGTCCAGGAGATGAGGACCATGTGAGCAGCCCCTGGGGGATGAGTTCTTCCTTCTGACCAGGCATGTGGGGTGGCTGTCCTCCAGCTTCAGCTCCCATCGGCAGCCAAACGATAACATCCTTTTCGGTACCCAAGGTCTGTGTCTCTGGTCTCATAGTCAAGTTCCAGGAGGCCTGCCCTCGTGGGGAAGGAGCGGCAACATGAGAGCTGTTTCCTGTTTTCTTTGGCCCCTGCAGGGCCATGGTAGAAACTTCTGACTATAGAAGAGAGTTGAGGGGCAGGTGAATTTGGCCTGAGAGAGGCATGTGCTTCCTTTGGCCTTGGCTGTCTTGGCTGGCAGCTTTAGAAACCCACAGAAGAAACAAGAGGAGGGTGAAGCCCAAGCAGCTGGCCTGGGGGCCTGCTGGTTTCCTGGTAGGTAAGGGCAGAGGGCTCTTGGCCCAACAGGCAGGCAGCAGCTCTGGTCCCCAAGTCCAGTGTGGGGCTTGGGGATGTTCTTCCAGTCTCCTTTGCTTTCCTCCACCCTGCCCCCAGGCCGGCGGTCCCCACCCCACCTGTGCCTAGGGGAACACGGGGGCCAATGATGTGCTGCAGGTCATGCTGTCTTTGCCTGGAAGCCGGCGATCATTGAATGTGTGCATGTTGATGACGGCGTCAGTCTTGACCATCATGGGAGGCTGTGGCTTGTGCTTGACCCGACGCTGGCAGGTAAGGGAGAAGCGGATCTCGTCAGCCACGGTGCTGCAGAAGGAACGCTGGGGTCGGGGGTGGGAGGGAAAGGAGCACAGGGGTGAGGCCTGGCCATGGAACTCCAGCCAACTCCTCCCCTTCCTCCCAGAGCCTGTGCTAAGGCCTCCAGGTTTCCTTCACACCTTTTCGCCACCTGCCCTCTGCCCACTGCAAGGTGATTAGTGTGAGTTGTTGTTGTTTAGTCGCTAAGTTGTGTCCAACTCTTTTGCAACCACATGGACTGCCAGGCTCCTCTGTCCATGGGATTTCCTGGGCAAGAATACTGGAGTGGGTTGCCATTTCCTTCTCCAGGGGATCTTTCCAACCCAGGGATTGAACCTCATTTCTTGCATTGGCAGGTGGGTTCTTTACCACTGAACCACTAGGGAAGCCCAGGTAGTTTGGAGAGCAGCCCAGAAAGCATCACGTCCTTGTTGGAATCTAAGGTGATATCATCTTAGCCCCATTTTACTGATGAACAAACTGTGGTTCTGACTGGCATGCACATTAAAGTCTGAGTAGTTCACCTGCCTGACTTTTCTCCACTAGCTTCTGAGGGCAGGAACCAGCAGTTTCATCCTATGAGCCCAGCCTCCAGCTCTAGGCCTGGCTCAGAGTCAGGGCTTAAGAAACACTTGATGAATATATGGATAACCTCTGTGAAAGGGGTTCCCACTGAAGGGAGGAGTCACTTTGCTCCCATTCAGGAAAGTCTAGTACAGATTTCTCACTGGGAAGGTAGTCCCTGTAGGGCTTTTGCTGGCTTGGGTCCCTGTGGGCATCCAAGAGGGACAGCTCAAGTGCAGCACTGCCCACAGGTATCTGATGGCAGTGGCTTCTACGAGACCAGCTGCCAGAGGCTGTCCCATGGCTTGTCGAGAAGGCAGCAGGCTGTCAATGCCTCAACTTGCCCGGGGAGGCCTGGGCATCAGCACTCAGATAGGTTGTAGTTAGGTCATATGGTACTGGGGAACGAGGACTTGGCTTTGAATTCTGTCTCTTACCCTCCGTGTGACCTCACCAAGCTTCCTCTTGTTCCTCCACTAAATGCAGGACATCTTCCCTCCTTTCCTCCCCTTTTCATTCTGCAACTATTTACCGAGACCTACTCTGTGCCATTTTCATACTGTTTATACTGTTCGTGGGGTTCTCAAGGCAAGAATACTGAAGTGGTTTGCCATTCCCTTCTCCAGTGGATCATGTTTTGTCAGAACTCTCCACCATGATCTGTTTTGGGTGGCCCTACACAGCATGACTCATAGTTTCATTGAGTTATACAAGGCTGTAGTCCATGTGACACTGAAAGATGAACTCCCCAGTTCAGTAGGTGCCCAATATTCTACTGGAGATCAGTGGAGAAATAATTCCAGAAATAATGAAGAGATGGAGCCAAAGCAAACACAACACCCAGTTGTGGATGTGACTGATGATAGAAGTAAAGTCCAATGCTGTAAAGAGCAATATTGCATAGGAACCTGGAATGTTGGGTCCATGAATCAAGGCAAATTGGAAGTGGTCAAACAGGAGATGGCAAGAGTGAACGTCGACATTCTAGGAATCAGTGAACTAAGATGGACTGGAATGGGTGAATTTAACTCAGATGACCATCATATCTCCTACTGTGGGCAAGAATCCCTTCGAAGAAATGGAGTAGCCATCATGATCAACAAAAGAGTCCAATGAAGTACTTGGATGCAGTATCAAAAACGACAGAATGATCTCTGTTCATTTCCAAGGCAAAGCATTCAGTATCACGGTAATCCAAGCCCTGACCAGTAATGCTTAAGAAGCTGAAGTTGAATGGTTCTATGAAGACCTACAAGACCTTCTAGAACTAACACCCCCAAAAGATGTCCTTTTCATTATAGGTAACTGGAATGCAGAAGTAGGAAGTCAAGAAACATCTGGAGTAACAGGCAAATTTGGCCTTGGAATACGGAATGAAGCAGGGCAAAGGCTAATAGAGTTTTGCCAAGAGAACACACTGGTCATAGCAAACACCCTCTTCCAACAACACAAGAGACGACTCTACACATGGATATCACCAGATGGTCAACACTGAAATCAGATTGATTATATTCTTTGCAGCCAAAGATGGAGAAGCCCTATACAGTCAGCAAAAACAAGACTAGGATCTGACTGTGGCTCAGATCATGAACTTCTTATTGCCAAATTCAGACTTAAATTGAAGAAAGTAGGGAAAACCACTAGACCATTCAGGTACGACCTAAGTCAAATCCCTTAATGATTATACAGTGGAAGTGAGAAACAGATTCAAGGAATTAGATATGATAGACAGAGTACCTGAAGAACTATGGACGGAGGTTCATGACATTGTACAGGAGACAGGGATCAAGACCATCCCCAAGAAAAAGAAACGCAAAAAGGCAATGGTTGTCTGATGAGGCCTTACAAATAGCTGTGAGTAGAAGAGAAATGAAAAGCAAAGGAGAAAAGGAAAGATATACCTATTTGAATGCAGAGTTCCAAAGAATAACAAGGAGAGATAAGAAAGTCTTCCTCAGTGATCAATGCAAAGAAATAGAGGAAAACAATAGAATGGGAAAGACTAGAGATCTCTTCAAGAAAATTAGGGATACCAAGGGAATATTTCATGCAAAGATGGGCACAAAAAAGGACAGAAATGGTATGGACCTAACGGAAGCAGAAGATATTAAGAAGAGGTGACAAGAATACACAGAAGAACTGTACAAAAAAGATCTTCATGACCCAGATAACCACAATGGTGTGATCACTCACCTAGAGCCTGACATCCTGGAGTGCAAAGTCAAGGGGGCCTTAGGAAGCATCACTACGAACAAAGCTAGTGGAGGTGATGGAATTCCAGTTGAGCTATTTCAAATCCTGAAAGATGATGCTGTGAAAGTGCTGCACTCAATATGCCAGCAAATTTGGAAAACTCAGCAGTGGCCACAGGACTGGAAAAGGTCAGTTTTCATTCCAATCCCAAAGAAAGGCAATACCAAAGAATGTTCAAACTACCACACAATTGTACTCATCTCATACTCTAGTAAAGAAATGCTTAAAATTCTCCAAGCCAGGCTTCAACAGTATGTGAACCGTGAACTTCCAGATGTTCAAGCTGGATTTAGAAAAGGCAGAGGAACCAGAGATCAAATTGCCAACATCTGTTGGATCATTGATAAAAGCAAGAGGATTCCAGAAAAACATCTATTTCTGCTTTATTGACTACATCAAAGCCTTTGACTGCGTGGATCGCAACAAACTGTGGAAGATTCTTAAAGAGATGGGAATACCAGACCACCCAACCTGCTTCTTGAGAAATCTGTATGCAGGTCAGGAAGCAACAGTTAGAACTGGACATGAAACAACAGACTGGTTCCAAATAGGAAAAGGAGTACGTCAAGGCTGTATATTGTTACCCTGCTTATTTAACTTATATGCAGAGTACATCATGAGAATTGCTGGGCTGGATGAAGCACAAGCTGGAATCAAGATTGCCAGGAGAAATATCAAGAACCTCAGATATGCAGATAGCACCACCCTTATGGCAGAAAGTGAAGAAGAACTAAAGAGCCTCTTGATGAAAGTGAAAGAGGAGAGTGAAAAAGTGGGCTTAAAGCTCAACATTCAAAAAACTAAGATCCATGGCATCTGGTCCCATCGCTTCATGGCAAATAGATGGGGAAACAGTGGAAACAGTGTCCGACTTTTCTTTTTGGGCTCCAAAATCACTGCAGATGGTGACTGCAGCCATGAAATTAAAAGATGCTTGCTCCTTGAAAGAAAAGTTATGACCAACCTGGACAGTACATTAAAAAGCAGAGACATTACTTTGTCAACAAAGGTCCATCTAGTCAAAGCTATGGTTTTTCCAGTGGTCATGTATGGATGTGAGAGTTGGACTATAAAGAAAGCTGAGCGCTGAAGAATTGATGTTTTTGAACTGTTGGACTCTTGAAAGTCCCTTGGACTGCAAGGAGATCCAACCAGTCCATCCTAAAGGAAATCAGTCCTGAATAGTCATTGGAAGGATTGATGTTGAAGCTGAAACTCCAGTGCTTTGGCCACCTGATACGAAGAACTGACTCATTTGAAAAGACCCTGATGCTGGGAAAGATTGAAGGCGGGAGGAGAAGGGGATGACAGAGGATGAGATGGTCGGATGGCATCACTGACTCAATGGCCATGAGTTTGAGTAAACTCTGGGGTTGGTGAAGGACAGGGAGGCCTGGTGTGCTGCAGTCCATGGGGTCACAAAGAGTTGGACATGACTGAGCGACTGAACTGAACTGAGCTGAACTCTGTGCCAGGCACTGATGTTCTAGGTGTTAGGAACAGAGCACTGAAAAATACAGACAAGGTCCTAGCGCTCAGGGAACACTGATGATGGGATAGAAACAGATAATATACATGTGAACAAATAAATAGTTTCAGAAAGAGATAACTATTAAGAGAATAAAGCATTGAAATGGGATAGAGTTGGGTGGGGAGTGGGGATAGGTGGGAAAGACTACTTGAGCTTCAGCTGATGACCAGAAGACTCTAAGAATATGGGGCTCTGGGAGAAGCACAGTGCAGGGTGCTGGAACAGCATGTGCAAAGGCCCTAAGGCAGAAATGTGCTTGGCTGGTTAGGGACTAAAAACGTGGCCAGTGTGTGTGGAGCAGAGTAAGAGAGGGGAGAGTGGGAAAGAGGAAGCTGGAGAGGTGGGTAAGGACTAGATCCTGTAGGCTTTTTAGTGGAATTTGGAGCGCATTTCAATTGTAATGTAATTCTAATGTAACCTAAAGGATTTGATTGTTCTTAGATGAATCATAATTTTTAAAACCATTCCCAATTATTGAACATTTAGGTTTTCTCACATTTTTTTTTCACATTACAATGAACACGTCAATGAACATTCTTGTCAATAAAATTGCACATGTTTTGGCCACTTCCATTGGGTACATTTCTAAAAGTAGAAATTGACTGATCAAAACATGTAGCCTTCTTTAAAGACTCTGGCCATACTGCAGAGTTACCTTCCAGAAACTTACACTCTTGGACTCCTCCTGAGCAATGTGGTAACATGTCCCTTTTCTCACACCTGTGAGAACTTGAACACCAAGAATTATCTTTGCCCTTCCTCTTTGCTCACTCTGGCTTACTGATTAGAAACGACTCCACTGAATTTTGGGTGGATGTGTAAGTGCATCTTATACAGAAGACTTAACTGCAATCTCCTTCCACACTTGTCCTGTCTCCTTTTCAACTTCCCTGTGAGAAGAGCTTCCCCACAGACCACTGGCCCTCCACTCAAGGTACACATTCAAATCACTCTGTACACTTTCTTAAGAAGCCATTCCCAGGGGCCACCACAGACTAATTAAAACATAGTCTCTGGGAGTGAGGCCAGGGTATTAGCACTTAAAACACTTTCTCCCTGTGATTCCAATTTGCTACTGGGACCCAGAACCACTGCCCAACCACACGTGAATTAATCAGAGGGGGTGAACCTAGCAAGCTTGGGTTAACCCTCTTAACTCTTTTTCTCTGTTAAACTTTTGATTATGGAAATTTCCAAAAATATGCAGAAGTGAAGAGAACAGTATAATGAACCCCTGTGTAAGCATCACTAAGCATCCACAATTACCCTAGAGGGGTTTATGCAGGGGAACGACATAGTTCGAATTAAGTTTTAAACAGGGCACGGGCTGCTGTATGGAAAGCAGCTGGTGGAGAGAAAGAGAGGAGGCAGGAAGACCCGACCAGGCTAGTGTGTGGTCCAGCTGGGGATGATGGGCATGGCCTAGCATGGAGCCAGCATGATGGGAAAGCGTGCAGAATGGAGCTGGTAGGGCTTCCTGGAGAATGGGACGCAGAGTGGGCTATGGGGGGAGGGGTGGGATCGGACACCACCTTGCCCCTGGCACCTAAGGAGTGTGAAGCCAGTGTGGCCCCTGATCTGTTCCGTACCTTCCCCAGGCCCGCTCCAGTTCTTGGAGGTTTACCTGCTCTCGCTCTGCGGTCTTGCGGAGCTTGTACACAAACTCGCCCACAGCCACCAGCACAGACAGGACCAGCCCGGCGGCGAGGACGATAAAGATGCCCCCGATCTTCTGGATGCCCAGGGCGCTGGCCTCTTTGTTTTCCTCCTCGGGACACCCGCTGCCCCGCCACCACTTCTCCTTCATGATGTGCAGCTTGTCCTCCTCCTGGAGCTGCAGGATGGCAATGGTGATCTTGTCCCGGTACGGGGAGCCTGGGTGGGGGAGAGGGGGCCCTGGCCATCAGTGGCCTTCAGCCCATCTGTGCGCCCCCGCCAACACCCTGGCAGGGGCTAGCCACCGTCACTAGCCCTCTCAGCACACTCTTCTGAAGGGGACCCCCAGTGCCAGGAGGCCCCTCTTTTAATTCATCAATGGTGTCTCCACGGATCCAGGGTGGAGAGTCTTGCCTATGAATCCCTGTCCCCGCAGGCCTCTGGAAGGCCCAGTGTATCTGAGCTGCCTCAGCAGGGATGAGGTCAGAGAGAGGAGGCAAGACCTTAACTGACCCCCATCTCTGTGTCTGCCCCCGGGTCTCCTCTGCTCAGGCCTGCGCTGACCGCATGAGGCTTATGACTCTGCCGTTTTGTTTCTGGGCTGAGCCCTTTCAAGGCTCAGGGGGTGATCTGAGAGAGGGAGTGGGAGGCCACGTGTGTGCAAGAGTGAACCTGGGGGTCTTGCCCACCTCTGTCCCCCGCCGCCCTCCTGTCTGCAGCCCCTGTGCTCACCCATGGGCGTGCCGATGCCATAGCCCTTGGAGTCGATGAGGCCCCCGATCTGGGTGAGGTTGCAGTTCCTCTGAGTGACGTACTCGATGGTGGTCGATTCCATGAGCAGCGCGTAGTCGGCCGTCAGCGTCCGCTGGATGCCCTCCTCGTTGTTCTTCACCAGCGCCGAAGGTTTGCTGCTCATGAAGGCCCACATCTTCTCGAAGGTGGAGATCTTGGATTTCTGGGCCACGGGGAAGCAGTGGGGGTGATGCACACACAGTTACTGACCACACAGGGGCCAAGCACTGCTCACTCTCAGCAGGGCCTGGGTCACTGAATCCTGTGCACAGTCCTTAGAGTGAGTGAGTTCCACCCACTGCTCAGATGTGGAAACTGAGGCCCTGGGAGGGTATGTCCTCAAACACGTGGCATCTGATTGTAAAGCTGAGAGTCAGACTCAGGTCCACCCACATGGAAACCCTTGACTCTTTGCTGTGGCACAAGAGGTCTTCAGGCTTTTCTTTAAAAATTTGTTTATTTCTCTAAGATTTATTAAACAATTAAACACATGTAGGTCATGTTGCAAGTGCTTTACCTGCATGAACTCACTGATTCTTCCCCATAGTCAGAGGGGACAGGTATGGGTTGGCCAAAATTTTGTTTTGGTTTTTCCATGGCATCTTATGGAAAAACCCAAATGAACTTTTCGGCCAACCCAGTACTATCACTAGCTCCAGTTTACAGATTAGAGAATGGAGTTTAGCTGTGCCTCAATTTGCCTGATTTACTCAGACACAAACTGGCAAAACCGGGCTATCTGACTCCAGAGTCCATGCTCCTAACCACTGAGCTTCCCTGCCTCTTAGAAACCGCTGTGAGGGTGGCCGGGAAGGTGGGTGGATGCTGAGGAGGGCAAAGCTCGGTGGATTCTGGGCCCCCTACTCCCACTTCAAGCAGTCCCTCTTATGCACCATGTTCCTGGGGAACGTTTGTCTCAGGCAAGGGTTCCTGTCTGTTCTCCATCAATATAGTGAAAAAGAAGCAGGGTAAGAATTGCTGAGAGGGCAGGAGAGTAGGGGTAGTCAGAGCAGGTAGTCTGGACGCCCCCTCACCCTCTGGTTCCAGGGTGTCCCGGGCTGGATGCTGCTGCCTTGGTGGAACCAGCATCCTTGAGAACAGGCTGGTGTGTGGACTGTTGTGCTTGATCCCCAGCTGGGGGAACTCAGGAAGGGCCTGGGGCCAGGAGAGGTTCAGTGTCTCTTGCTGCCGGAAAGGACTGGGCAGAACAAGGTGCATACCTTCATGAGATTTCTTGGGATCTTAATGTCTGCCGGCTGCCTGCTCCCAGCAGGGATCAGCCCTCCATGCATCCCAGGGGAGCAGGTGGCTCTGCAGTCCCCACTGTCCCTGGCTTTTTCTGAGTCTGGCTGTGCCTGTCTGTGATATCGGCCTGTCTGACTGGCACCTGGCCCATTTCCGGGGTGCGTGATGGCATGAGTGTGCTCCAAGAGGCTGGTGTGGGGCTGGGGAGAAGGGAGAAGCTGTGACTGTCAGGAGTGGTGGGGGAGGGGGCTGGGAGGACAGTGGACCTTCGACTCTCCAGGTGCCTCCTAGTTTTAAGGGCTGTCTCTCCAAAAGTGCCTGGGGAGGAGGGAGCCCCAGAGCAGCAGGCAGCGCCTCACTCGAGATTCCACCTGAGCCCAGAATCTCTTGAGTGCCAGTGATGCCGCCTTTGGGCATAGGGTCTGAGGGCACCTTCACAGACACTCTCCTCCTGCAAGTTTATCTGCCCTGAAGCCGAAGGTCTGGGAGGGCTCAGATGCCTGGAGCCCCTCAGTGGGTTCCACTGGAGCAGCAAGCTGGCTGATCCCACTCCTGCCTATCCTCAGCCTGTCCCATGATCAGCTATTCCTGCTCCTCAACTTTTTCATCCTCCTGTAGCCCCAGATGCTCCCCACCCCAACCCCACACTTAACTGCTCTTGCCCTTAAGAACATTCCTGATTTTCAGCTCTTCGGACTCTCCAGACATCTCTTATTTTCTAGATAACTTCTGCTACCCAGACTCTGCCCCCTCCAGCTTTTCCCTCGGGTCTGCTCTAACTCTGTCCCTTTTCCTGCCCAGATTCTCATAGTCTGAAGCTTCAAACTGGCTCCAATGATCGCTGTCCCTGGGATTCACACCCTGGTGAGATCCCTTCCCCTGCAGTGTGGGCTGGGCCCAGTGACTTGCTTTTAACCCCTGCCCCCCAGGAGTGATGGGCTTCCCTGATAGCTCAGCTGGTAAAGAATCTGCCTGTACTGCAGGAGACCTCGGTTTGATTCCTGGGTCAGGAAGGTTTGCTAGAGAAGGGATAGGCTACCACTCCCCTATTCTTGAGCATCCCTTGTGGCTCAGCTGGTAAAGAATCTGCCCGCAATGCGGGAGACCGGGTTTCCATCCCTGGGTTGGGAAGATTCCCTGGAGAAGGGAAAGGTTACCCAATGCAGTATTCTGGCCTGGAGAATTCCATGGACTTTACAGTCCATGGGGTCGCAAAGAGTTAGACACGACTGAGCGACTTTCACTTTCACTTTTTCCACGAGTGATGGGAAATCTCACATCTGAGATTAAGTTACAGGAGAGGCTGACTTCTGCCTTGCTTGTACTCTCTCTGGCTTGCTGCTTTGATGGAAGCTCACTGCTATGCTGTGAGCTGCCCCGTGGAGAGGTCCACATGACAAGGATCAGAGGGCAGCCTCTAGCCAACAGTCAGTGGGGAGACGGAAGCCCTCAGTCCAACAGCCTAGGGGGAACTGAAGGCTGCCAACTATTACTTGAGTGAGTTTGAAAGCTGGACCTGGAGGTGCAGCGTTAGCCACCACATGGATCCTGGCCTGTGAGAGGCCCTTTGCAGACGACCCAGCTATGCTGTGCTGATTCCTGACCCACAGACTGAGAGATCATAATATTGTTGTTTTAAGACACTAAGTTTGGGGTAATTTGTTATGTAGCAGCAGGTAACTGATATACTCTCTTACACACATGCTGACACAAGCTGCTTTTATTCCCAATATAGTCGCTTTCTCAGATAATCAGTTGCAACTATTCCTCTAATAAGATTATCCAAGTCCAGTCATTCCTGCTTCCCAGGGACACACGGCCTCAGGCACTCTGCTTTCTTGGTTTGTTGTTGTTGTTTAGTTGCTAAGTCGTGTCCAGCTCTTTTCCAATCCCATAGACTGTAGCCCATTGGGCTCTTCTGTCCATGGGATTCTCCAGGCAAGAATACCAGAGTGGGTTGCTATGCCCTCTTCCAGGGGATCTTCCCAACCCAGGGATTGAACCCAGGTCTCCCACGTTGCAGGCAGATTCTTTACCACCTGAGCTACCAGGGAAGCCTGAGATATATAAAAACTAAATACTATTCTCTCATCAGTGATTTTAGCACCTCAACTCCTTTTCCATCCCAGTCCCTCCTGCTTTCCAAATTCTCCTTCTTCTCCTAGAGGTGGGAATTAGGAGTGGCTGAGGCCATCAGGGCTCCCCTTCTATCTCCCAATGTGTCCATCCATCCAACTATCTATCCTTCCATCTACATATCCATCCACCCACCCATCCACCGCCCATCTATTCTCTTTTTGTCATGTTTGTATTCTCACCTATCCTCTCACACTATCTACACACCAATTCATTCTACTAACTATGCAACTATCCACCCAGTCTTTTACCTATTTATCCATCCATCCAATACCCACCCATTCTCTTGTCCACCTACCCATCACCAACCATCCCGCCATCTCTGCTCCTCACCCAGCTTACCCACTCATTCTCCCCACAACTAGCCATCAGTATCTTGACAATGAACCATTCAGGGAGCCTTATCCCATTCCCTCTGTGTCAGAAGGGATGAACTTCTCCTGTTTCTGGAAACCCTTCCCTGAGTCCTCTTCCTTAACACCCCAACACCTAGTTCCTCCTATACACAGGCCTGCCAGACATCAAAACATATGCTCTTCCCAGGAACACCCCATCATAAATGTAGACAGAAATTCCCATTGGAGGCTGGAGTGGGGAGGGACTGGTATTGGGGCTGATGGGCTTTGAGGAGAGACGCCTGCAGCAGGTAAAGGACCAGGATGAGGACGATGGGAAAGGACACCGGAGAACTTGGGCCAGTTCAGGTGAAAAGTAACAATAGAGCGGGAAGCTGGCTGTGATACTGATTTCCATAGTTCCTGCTCTCCTGGCTCCATGTCAACAAATTCACTATCTCCATCACCTGTAGGCAGATGAGCCCGAAACCTGCCTCCCCAGAAAGGCCAGCCCCTGTGTTGTCTCATATCTTGGGATCCCCATTTTCCACAAAACCCACTCATGGTTTCTAATTCCCCTTAGATTCTGTCCCGTCCTTAAATGATATTCCATGATTCCGAGTACATCCCTGAGAAACTTCCTTCTGGTACCTCTGAGGCAGGGAGGGTTACAGCCAGGGCCCTTCCTGGAATCTCAGCCCCTCTCCCACCTTCCTGGGCCGGGTCACCAGCGGTCCGAGTTCCATCACTGGCCCAAGTAGTGACCACGCCAGGGGATGGTCCCACATCACTATGGCTCCAATTCAATCCTGCCTGTCCCCCAGCTCCAGTGGGAACCTTAAGAAGCGCTGTTTCAGGGCCAGTCACCCAATCAATTAATGGAATCGTTTGGAGCAGCTGATACAGGGCGACACGCCAGGACGGAGAGGCTTTTTTTATCAGTGAAATTGGCAAGAAAGTAAGTTTCAGGCTCATGACTTTCAATTCTAGCCTTCTCAAAGAAGTAAATTGATTTTCCCCAACTGAAGATATTTAATCTTGAGAATTTAACATTTCTGTACAAGAAAATGTATATAGGTATATATATATATATATAAACATAAATCAATTCCAAAGGGAACTGAATCTCAGGGAATGTATGCGGGGAGGCAGTGGCAATGTGATTCCATGCGAGACCTCGGGTATTTTCCATACTGGAGAGGAGACCTTTTCCCAGATTAATTGGCTTTCTTATCCCTGGATGTGGAGTCTTTGGCCTTATTGGATCCACATACTCGAGCATCATGTCTCTTGGGTTATTTTCATGGGCATCAGGGGGCTTCTTGAGGCCCCCACCTCTGCCCACCTTCCCAGCACAGACTTGCTGATCCTTTGGCCTAGCAGCTGCTTCTACAGACTGCATGAGGCCCTGAGGCTGGCCCGTGCAGGGGAGAGTCAGGAGGTAAGGGTTGCAGACTGGCCCCTGTAGGGAGAGTGAGGAGGTGAGGGCTACAGGCGGGGGATGGAGGTAATGGGAGAGGTTGGCCCCACTGCACGGACTCTGGTGTCACACTTACCTGGGTTCAAATGCCAACTCCTTCTGTGACCACAGGCAAGTGATGTTACATCTCTGAGCTTCCCTTTCCACATGGGTAAAACAGGGATACACTTAGCATAGAGCTAAGTTCCTAGGATGTGCTTGATAAATGGCTGGCATCATTCTATCTTTTTAAGCCTCCTTAATTCTCTTTAAGGCTCGGTTTTCTCATCCAGAAATTGGGGATAATAATTTCTAGAGTGCAGAGTTCCTATAGAAATGAAATGACGTAAGACTCAGTGGTAGAAAACTCCAGGGCTGACAGGGTCCAGGCAGGGATACTGTAAATACGTCAAGACGGCTGAATGGAGTTCTGGTAAGCTGAGAGGGCGAGTGCCCTCCTGGCTCCCAACAATCTGTCTCTGCATGAGCGCTGGTTCAGGGATACTC
This sequence comes from Bos grunniens, assembly GCF_055505025.1. Taxonomy (NCBI): domain Eukaryota; kingdom Metazoa; phylum Chordata; class Mammalia; order Artiodactyla; family Bovidae; genus Bos; species Bos grunniens. The sequence goes on from NC_141167.1 coordinate 12,331,236, forward strand.
CATCTTTCATGTTTTCAAGAAGCTGGATATGTGACTTTTTAATGCAAAAGTCTCCCTATTTTAAAATGCTGATCACTAAATAATATATATAAGAAATATCTGGCCCCTAAAATCATATCTGTGGGCTCAACAGGGCTGTGTATCACCGAAAATAAACAACAAAAAGAGCTGACATTCATTGCATGTATATCCTGTGTCAGGTATGGTTCGAAGTTGCTTATATAAATTATCCCGTTTAATCTTCTCAAAAATCACCTCTATGGAGGGGGGGGAGTATCATTGTTATACCCATTTCATAAGTGAGAAAACCGAGGCACAGAGAGCTCACCAGTAACTGAGTCATTCTCAATAACATCCCATCATCTTCCGGCTGACCCTGCACCTGTTGCTGCCCCTCAGGCCACCTGCTCGGTGTCTCTTCTATTCTGAGGGCTTCTGGGCTCCCCTGAAGAGCTCGGCTCTGCGCAGAGGTACACAGCCAACCTGTGACAGAGGCACCAATCTCCTCCACAATGCCCCCTGGACCTAATCTGGAGGGACCTGGAAGATGAGAGGTTCTCCAGGTGTCTACTGGCTGTGGTTTCTCCAGGGGGCTCCTGTTTGCCTCAGGAGGGGACTACAGGGAAAAAGGAGAAAAGGAGCCAGCCAGTTTGTCCATCTTCTGGGTCTGCCATACGGAGGGACATCAGGGAAGAAAGCCTTTGCCTCTGTGTGCCTGGCCCTGGTCTAACCACTGTATACACGGTAGTTCATTGAATCTCCTTGCGGCACAGTGGGACTCAGAATCCATCATCCAGGTGAGCAGACTGAAGCTCAAAGGAATAAAGTGACTTCCCCATGGTCACCCAGCAGAGACAACAGCCAAGACTCAAGTCCTGGTCTGTCTGACTCTAAGACTGATGTGACTTGACTGTGCCAGGCTGCACCACACCCAATTCTGCCTGGTCACTGCATTTCTGTCCTATTCTGCTTCTGCTAAGTGCCATCAGAGAGGCCAGCAGTCAGCTCAGGAGGAATTAGAGGTGGAGCTCTGGAGCACCCTCCTGAGACTTCCAGCCCAGGGCAGAGTCTGTTGAGCAACTGGAAGGTGGGAGTTGGACTGGACGGCCTCTCCAGGCACCTTCCAGACTCAGTTGCTAGGATGGGGCGACACTATACCCTCAGTGGGGCCTGATGGTGCCAGGGACCCTGGGAGCCTGGAAGTCTTGGTCCCCAGCTCTGTCGCTTTCCTAAGCAGCTGTGGCTCACACACAGTCTCTCCCACGTGTGATGTCTCTCCTACCGCAAGACCAAAGAGGGCTAAATCCTTGGAGAAGCTGCCTTCCGACACCCTCTGTCTTCAAAGCTCCCCAGCCCTCCCTGCCGAGAACACGCTTTCCTCACATACTCCTTTACATTTTTGCCTACATATTTTTACAGCCAAACAGCGCTTTCAAAGGCCTCCTTTTTTATCTCCTAATTAATTTTTATCTTCCAAGACGGAGGGAGCACAACACAGGAGACGCTGTTTGTGATGCTTGCTGCTCCCTGACAACTCTTCAAATGAAATTTCCTTTGGAATGACGGGCTGCCTCCAGCCACGCGTCTCCCAGGCTACAGAGTAGGGGGCAAGGGATCTGGAGCCCCGCCCCGAGAGACTGGCGCCCCACTTCCTGCAGTTGCCATCTTTGGATGGGGATGCATTCTCTGCCTCGAGTGCTCCTCTCCATCAGGGGGTGCTTTTTAAGACGGTTTGCAGCTTAACCTGGAAACAGGCTAACCGCAGAACCAAAGTTCATCTGCCCTGGGCTCTGGAACCTTCAGGGATGCTCCCTGCTGGGCTCCTAGCCTCAACACAGTCTTCTGTGTTTGCTTTACTTGCTTCCTGCCGTCTTTTCATTCCACCCTTTAATCCAGCAACGGCATCCGCTCAACGTGCAGTATTTAAGCAACTACAATGTACCAGGACTGTTCTAGGCTATGGAAGATACGGCTTCACTCTTCCCCCAAGGAATTCCTGGATGGTAGCTGGCTCCTTGGAGAAATGCTATGGACACAGGGACAAAGAGCACAGGCCTCTGAGCCAGACTACCTGGGCTCAAACCCCAATACTGCGTTTCACCGGCTGTTAGATATGAGGCAAGAAGTATGAACTCAGGTTACTTTCGGAGCCTTCCTTTCGCTGTATGTTCGATGTGGGGGTGGCAATAGTGTCTGCCTTCCAGGGATGTCATGAGGATGATAGGTGTGAATACAGGTAAAGTGCTCAGAACGTTGCCTAGCACACAGTAAGTGCTCAATAAATGTTACTGTAATTGTGGACTTTGCCAGTGTCTCCAGGACATCTAACGGCAACCTCTGGAGCCAATTCCTGTTCAACCCTAGTGCCAACCTTGCAGTACACACTCATGGGCAGGGGAGAGGCCCACTCCTCCAGGAGAAGACCCTAGAGGGGCTGTGGGAGAGGGCAGTGTGTGTGCAGACAGAGTAACCGACCATACATCAGCTCCTTTGAGCCTTGATCAATTCACCCAGCCCCTCTGGGCCTCTGATTCTCTAGGTTTAGCTCAGGTTTCCTTCCAGCTCTAATTTGAAAGCTACCATAAGGAGGCTTCCCCCAGGCCTGGTACAGGTGTAGGGGAGGCGGAGGGCTTGGACTAAGCAAGGCAGGGTGGGGCAGGGCAGGGAGGAAGTAAGTTTGTCCAGGGACCTTCTGGGAGGATCTTTGCTTCTAGCTTATCATCCAAGGTGTGGTTAATGTAGCCACACTCAAGTTCCTCCCTGCCTACAAAACAGTCCCATGGCTGGTGCCATTGGTAGGGAGGCTGGGCAAGAAGCACTTCATTTGAATTAAAGCAGGATACAAGGTGGCCAGACAGCAAGCGGAATTCACTGGCGATCAGGAGAGTGAGGAAGGGGAGCTGGTTCTTCAGGGGCTGTGCAGTTGCTCTTCCTGGCCCAAGGCCCCAGTGAGCCTGGGCCCTTCCGCCCCAGCATCCCAGCTGGGTGGTAGCATCTGCATCCCTCCCCGGTCCTCCTCGTTGCACCATTTGCAGGGAAGGTGGGTGAGGGCGGTGCGGGCTGCGGGAGGTGCTGCTTGATGCCGAGGACAGTAGCTCGGTGGGGAGCAGGGACCGGGCTCTTGGAAGCCAATCTGAGCATCTTAGCATGGAGGGAGGCAAGGGCATCCAATCAGCGCCAATGAGCCTGCACTGGGCTTATTTATGCTGCTTCTCTTTGATCGGGAGCCCTGCTTAGAGACGGGCTCATGTGTAATGCATGAGGGATGCTCTGGCATAGTCAAAGGGCTGGGCCGCAGCCTGGGGATTGGCAGGAGCAGGCGTGTGCATGCATGTGCGCACACACACACACACATACATGGGCCATCCTCCCACTCACACTTATGTAAGCACACCCATGGGGACATTCAAGCAGACAGACATGTGTGCACTCTCCACATATATATACATGTAGACCCTCGAGCTCATATTTCACACATAGTCACGTGTCCACATGCCCAGATCACAGGGACACAGGCACACATGTGCCCACCAGTGCATATATGCAGACACTTGTGGTCAAGCAGAAAGACACACGAGCACCCAGACAGGCTGACTCGTACGTAGGTACACATGTGCATATACATAGACACATTATATACTGCTACATGCACCGTGCATGCAGTCACATACTCACATGCTTGCTCACCCTCATGAATACATACACAGGGTCCCAGAGAGCCCCAGTGTGCTTATGACAATGCTTTATCTCCCCTTCACTATAAATAAATACCTGGGGGTGACCTCACAGGAAGACTGCGTTTGCCAGTAGCAGCATTCCAGAGGGGAGTCTGTTTCCTCTTGTTCCTCCTCACTAAGCACGGAACTGCTTCTACTTTTGAGAAGGGAGCCCTGTGGACTGTACCCTGCCAGGCTCCTCTGTCCATGGAATTCACCAGGCAAGAATACTGGAGTGGGTTGCCATTCCCTTCTCAAGGGGATGTTCCTGACCCAGGGATTGAACCAGGCTCTCCTGCATTGCAGGCAGATTCTTTACCACCTCAGCCACCAGGGAGAGCCCATAACAGGCGAGGTCAGGGTAGCATGTAGAGGAGGGGAATGGAGTGCAGGGGAGGGGGAGGAGAGTGGCCATGCCCAGGAGGTAGAAGGCTTTCCACCCAACCCTTTCCTTCTCTTTTCACTCAGGCCTCACTGGAGGCTCAATCCATCACTCAGAGGTTCAGCCTGGAAGGAGGCAAGGGCTAGGGGATGGGGAACCAGGACCCAGTGGAAGGGAAAACACCCTAGGCTTTCAGACTGACTGAGTGCAATTGACTACTAAATAAATACATGAATGAATGGACTCAGAGCCACAGAGGTCCCAATCCTGACCATTTCTGAGAAATCATTAGAGTAGTGATTCTCAAAGTGTGGTCCCCAGACCAGCAGCATCAGCATCATCTGGAAACTCATTAGAAATGGACATTTCCAGGCCCTGCCCCAGGATCTGCTGAATCAGTAACTGCAGAGGCTGGGACCCAGCAACCTGGGGTTCCCCGAGCCTTCCAGGTGATCTGGACACACACTGAGTCTGAGAACCACGGCTTAGAACATGGGCTCTGGAGGAAGGCAGACCTGGGCCAGACCCAGGCTGCTTCAGCTGTGAGTCCTTGGGACAACTTGCTTAATGGCTCTGATCCTTAGTTTCCAAACGTGTGAAATAACTGCAATACCTACTTCACGGGATTTGTCACAAAGATTAAATGAAGCCCAGCGCAGTGCCTGGCCCACTGTGAGCTCTTAGTGGTGCCAACTATAGTTATTATTACTTTAATTTACTGGGGAACATTTATAGCTACTGGTAGTCAGGGTCAGCCAGTTTCCTAAACCCTCAGCTACTCTCGTAGAAGGTTAAAAAATGTAAGGAAGTGAGCCAGTGCTTTACAAAACAGGAGACGCAACGAAGTCATGGCCAGATCCCCATGAAAGCAGGCACCTGAGCAGGTGACAGAGGCTTTACCTGGACACCAGCATTCCACGAGTGTAACATGCTGGTAAACATTTGTAAGCGCTTGCTCAAGTTTTAAGCCTTCCTTGGAGGATGCACGCCTGCTGTCCCCTCGGTGTTTCCCAGCTCACCCCAAGCTTAGGTCAGCCTCCTGGAGATGAAAGCCCCTGAGATGCAAAGCCAAGGGCAGGGAGCCTACTGGCTCCAGGGCCTGTTTGTGTATTTTTTGGGCCATGCTTCTCCTTCCCCCTTCTCCAGCTTCCTTTGATGTTCTCCTCTGATGATTTAGGGAAACACAGCATATTCATGCTGCTTGTCTCAGGTATGGAAACTTCTAGGATCTGTGCTGGGACCATCCAGTTGGTCAAATCACTACAGCTCCCCAAAGTCAATTGTTCCTAAATAGGGAGGGGCTGAGCCCTTGGGATTTCTGGCTCCGTGTGATTAAGGAAGGACAGTGAAGGGAGGGAGAGGGTCTCACCTTGAAGAAGGTCATGGTGGCCCCGTCTTTGACTGCCCCATACTCGATTTTGGTTTGCTTGGCCAGGTCATCTGCAGAGTCTATGGGTGATTCCATGCGCTCCACGGTCAGAAAGGCAGCCAGGTTGGCCGTGTAGGAGGAGATGATGATCAGCGTGAAGAACCACCAGATGCCACCAATGATGCGTGTGGACAGGGCTTTGGGCATCAGTTCAGACCCTGGGAGGAAGGAGGAGACAAATAGTCCCTGAAAATGCCCAAACCAGGGCTGCTGGGTCCTCTGGGTCACAGACTCCACTGATAATCTAGTAACAGCTGAGACCTCTTCCTTAGACCAGTGGTTCTCAAAGTGTAGTTCCTGGACTGACAGCATCACCTGGGAACTTGTTAGAAAGGCACACTCTCAGGTCCCACCCAGGACCTACTGAATCAGTAACTTTAGGGATGAGGCCCAGCAATCTGGGTTCAGTAAGCCCTCTAGGTGATTCTGATCTGGGCTAACATTCAAGAACCACGGCTTGACAAAAACACACACAAGCAGAATGTTTATTTCACAGGTGTGTCAGACCCTCTGATGCGTGTCTGTGAACCACACGTGTGGTCCCAGGCTCTGAGCACCTGCATGTGTCCCAAGTTCAAGAACCCCTGGGTTCTTGAGTAAATCCTGCTCTCAGCTCTCTGTGTGGTCTTGTGCCCGTCATTTTCTCTCTTTGGAACTCAGCAAAGCATCGTCCTTCCTCTGTCCCAGCCTCACAAAAATACCACGGTGCTGCTGCAATGACATAATTCGAGGAGGAAAGTGTGTTGGAAATGCGAGTGGTATACAAATATAAGATTGCTGTACGATGCTTTGCAGGCGGAGAAAAATCAACATTTTTCGAAGCTCTTTGCTGAAATAGAAAGAGTGCCGATCACTCTTCCTTCCCGACCTTGGGTGCGGAGCAGTTTAGCTGAAACCTTCTAACTGAAGTAATTAACTAGGCGGCTTTCAAGAGATTTAAATAGCAAGTGACTCCTGAACTTTCCAGAATATTTGGACCTGCATCTGAAAAGCATCTGTTTTGATATGGATGATTTTTTTTTTTCTCAAAGAAATCACTCAAGGGAGAGTTTTTCAAATACATACCCATTTTTCTCCCTCCTAATCAAAACCTCGCGGGGAATACATCAGGGGCCAACGCTTTGAATAGCAGCAGGAGGTGGAAGAGAAGCTATTACTGTGTGGCGGGGCCTTCAGGTTCTTTCCTAACTGTCACTGAGCAGAGATGATGGACAGAGCAGCAAGGTGAGGCTTCAGGACGCTCATTAGTCGTGGGGACAGAATGAGGCGCTTCCCCCTCAAGCTGCCTGGCACTTCCCAGCTGCTGGAGACCACTCCCCCACCCCCACCCCAGCCTCATCCGCCTGGCCCTCCCCCACACGAGGGGCTGGAGGTGCCCCCAAAGGGAGAATGACTTATTTCAGTTGTTTGCTTGGTGAGCTCGGTCAGGCTCTGTTGGACCCCACCCCTGGCCTCTGTCACGGCTGAGAGTTTGCTCGGGTCCAGGGTCCTTCATTCACAGGGCCTGGCAGGTCGTGGGCACTCAGCATGCTGAGATAACATCAGTCATGCACGCCTCCGGCACTTGTTGGTAGATATCACTGAGGACCAGGGTCTGTGCCAGGCCTTGAGGATACACATATGAGAGAGGGAGAGGGACATTCTTTGCCCCTTGGATCTCCTTCCCTCCTTGGCCCCCTTTTTGTCCCTTTGTGGGGCCCTAACCCAGGCAGAGACTTTGGTCCTTGCCTCCCTCCTCATTCCCTGAGATAAGAGGCTCTGACAGTGGCTCCGTAGACAGAGGCAATCCGCATTTGGCTTCTGGTCATCAGGGACTGTGGGGGTAGGGTTCTTCTGGGGGTCTTTCCTGGCTGGGGTCCCCTCCCGCTCTGCTTGTCCTCCAGCCTCTGCTCCTTGCAGGTGCTCTGCTTTCTGAGATATTTGAGCAGCTGCAAATCTTTCCAGAAGCTAGGCTACCAGCGGGGGGTGGGGTGGAGTGAGGGGAATGGTGGTGGCGGGGGGCAGGTACCCTATCCCAAACCTCCCTCAGGAGGATGTGAGAAAAATGGCATCCTTCTGGGTATACCAGGTCTGAGGCACTCAGGCTAATGGCCCCACCACAAATGTGCCCCCTTCCTTCTACTGGGCTCCCCAGAGCTAGGCAGTCACCAAGTCCAGTCCCTGCTACATCCTGAAGTTCTTAAAGTCCATCTCTGGCCTCCACTCCCGCAGCCACTACCCTGGCTCAGGTCTCACCATCTCATTTCTGCAGTGGCCTTCCACCCAGGCTCCCTGCCTCCAGTCTCCCTCCATCCTTAGTCCAACTTTGCTCAGGCAGATTCTGTGGCGGTGAGAATCAGGGGGTTGACTGCAGGAGGCAGGATGCTGTATGTCCGTCCCAGCTGGGGCAGGAGAGGCTGGGGATGAGCCCTGCCCACTGCAGGTGTTGGCATATGCTTCAGCCTCAGACGGTGAGCCAGTCCAGCTAGCCCCAGCAGAGGTGGAGCTCGGGGACCTGGTAAAGGTGTCTGCACCCTTCTAAGGGCACACATACCTTGTTGCATCAGGGACCCCATTCCGAACCAGAAGCTGTTCAGCAGAGTGAAGTTATTTTCCACCACCTCGGAGCCTGGGTTGCAGGGGTGAGCGTCATACCACTCGTAAGGGCTGAACCTGCAGCAGGAAGAGGGGAGCAATGAGGCAAATCTTCAGGGAGATGGGAGGAAGGGGTGTTCACGCCTTACAAGCTGGCGGTTTAGCAAACAATGATGTGCCGACCACTTTAGCATCAATTCCCTCATTGTTCTGCTAGGGAGTCAGGGAATGGGAAACCAGAGTCATTTTGCTTCTCGTTTTTTATTGTTAGTGCCCTTTTCTGGTGATAAAAGTAATTCAGCAGTATCTCTTAAAATTAAAAGTGCACATGCCCTTCAACCTAGCAATTCTGCGACTCATTATCCATCGTAGAAAAAACACTCTTCCAGGAGCATAAAGAGAAGTGCATGGGGGTGTTTATCAAAGCATTGTTTGTAATAGCAAAAAACTGGAAACAAGCTAAATGTCCTTCAATAGAGGAATGATTAAATAGACTACGCCACCATCACACTCTGAAACCGCACGCAGCCGTTAGAAGAGATGCACCAACAGGGAAGGATCTTCAACACATATTGTTTTTTTTTTTTTTAAGTGATAAAAATAAGAACAATATGATCACATTTACATAAATAGATTCCTGAAGACATAGTTGCGTACCTATTTATGTGCATTTGAATACAAATGCATATACAGTCTGGAAGGATCCAGATCTAAAAAAAAACCACTATTGACCTCTGGGGAGGGGAAACGCAGAAGAAATTTCATGGAAGCCTGTTGCTTTGTGTGTATTGCATGAACTTTGAAAAATGAAAATAGGCTTTTAAATTACTTGTGTACTTTGAAAACCTTGAAATGGAAAAATAGTAAAATACACTCTTCATAAAATATTCAGACGGTATAAAACACACTGAGAAAGTGAAAGTACTCCATGATCCCACCTCTTGGGAAGAATAATGTGTTCTATTGTTTTTTTCAGATTTTTCTTTCTGAATATACAAATACATGCATGACAAAAAAAACTGTTATTTAAGCCTCCCCGGCCCCATTGCCTTCTAAGGAAGAGAAGACCTGATAACTGGAGGGGGTCTTTGTTTATTGTGTGAATTCCAGTTGAGAAAATGTAAGTTGGAGGAAGCTGGAACACTCTGGGGAGACTGAGAGACTCTGGAGAAAGTCCCCACCAGTCTAGAGTGGTTGGTGTGACTGGTGTGGTTGACGTGGCTGAAGTGGCTGATGTCGGTGTGTTCAGAGTGGCTGGTGTAGGGTCAGATGCTGAGATGAGAGACCCGGAAGGAGACACATGTCTGATGGAATTTTCTTTTGTTTTGTAAAGTGTGATGCGTTTTAAGAGTGAGGCTGTGACTTTCCATCTCTCTTCTAAAAGCTTTAGTAAATTAAACATTGATCAACAAAATGCTCACATGAAAAGAATTTGGTTTTCACGAAGTGGAAAGATCCTGCAAATAGGAAATTCCAAAGTAAGGCTTCAAATCAAGATGGGGATTTTCAAAGGGAATGACCACGATCTGGCTAGAGGCTCTAAAAATCCACAAGGAAGAGATAGAGGATGAAGAGAGTGGAGATGAGAGGCTGTTGTGAGAAGGGTTTTAGAGAAAGCCTTTGGAGAGCTGTGCACTCAGGGGCCCCTGCATTCCCACAGTGAAGTCTAGGGAGAGTGGCTTCCACAGGGTGGCTGGGAGAGCCTGGAAATGGCTCTGTAAGGATGTGGTGGACGCTAGCTGGGAAATCTGGAGGGCAGGGGTCAGGCTGATGCATGTTTTCTACGAGAGTAAGTCCTTGCTGCACAGGACTGGCCTGCAGGCCTAGCACGGTCAGGGCTGAGGTTGTTTTCCTGGACGAGATGGGCTTATACAGAAGAGAGACCCATCACGACTCGTATCCAAGAAAGGCAATGAGACTCCAACAGAGAGAAGCCATAGGGCGGGGGCTGCTGAAGGACCAGGCACTGAACAGGGCGTGGGCAGACTAAGGAGGTACTGCCAAAGCAGACCCGCAAGGGGGCAAGGGGAGGAGTCTGAACTGTGCATGACGATAGAAACGTGGAGACTCAGCCTTCTAACTTCTGAGTTGAAAGTGTGTTTGTGCTACAGAGAGAGACCTAGGGTTTCTGTGCCCTGGAAGTGATCCAAAAAGTGACAGGTCCCAGCAGAGCTTTCACTGGGGCAAAGAACTTCTCCTCTGTACACACTGGAAGGTGTGTGAGTTAGTCACCCAGTCGTGCCTGACTCTTTGCGACCCCGTGGACTCTAGCCCACCAGGCTCCTCTGTCCATGGGATTCTCCAGGCAAGAGTACTGGAGTGGGTTGCCAGTTCCTTCTCTTGGCAGGTGGATGAAAAGTGGGTGAGGGACAAAGCAAAGGTGATTTCTGATGCGATCTCATAAGCCCTGCTTTTTTAATGTACATACACACAATATATATGTATATAGATAGATAGATATGATACATATAATCATCCTTTTACATAGAAAAAATCACATCATACCATAATAATGTCTTAGGTCTTGATTTGTCACTTAATAAGCCACCACCCTCTTTCTAGAACCATTACTCCTAATGCCCTTTATTCTCTATAACTACTTAACAGGATTTTTTAAAAAATATTTTTAACACTGAAGTATAGTTGATTTACAAAGTTGTGCCAGTTTCAGGCACACAGCACAGTGCTTTAGTTCTATATGTATATTCTTTTTCAGATTCTTTTCCATTATAGGTTATCATAAGCTATTGAGTATAGCATGTATTATAGTATAGCGTTTGCTATTATACAGTAGGTCCCTGTTGTTCTACTTTCTATACAGTAGTGTGTATGTATTAATCCCAAACTCCTAATTTTTACCCTCCCCTCCCTACATTTTCCCACCATCCCCTTTGGTAGCCATAAGTTTGTTTTCTATGCCTGTGAATCTCTTTCTGTTTTGTGAATAAGTTCGTTTGTATAATTTTTCAGTTAATGGGTATTTTTAACCACTCCTCTTTTGTTGACACAGCCTGGCCCTTTTTCCCACTGTGATACACTCTGCTGAAAGAAACATCCTTGCCCACACTTCTATGAGTCCCCAGGCCAAAGGGCAGCCTTGTCTAGGGCTTTGCTGAGAAGGCTTTCTAGATTCATGGAGGACTGTAAAGTGAGCCAGGGTTTCCCCAGTGGTTCAGCAGTAAAGAATCCGCCCGTAGTGCAGGAGCCGCAGGAGACATGGGTTTGATCCTTGGGTCGGGCAGATCCCCTGGAGGAGGGCATGGCAACCCACTCCAGTATTCTTGCCTGGAGAATCTCATGGACAGAGGAGCCTGATAGGCTACAGTCCATGGGTAGCTCACACAGAGTCAGACATGACCGAAGCGACCAAGCACGCACATGCATGTAAAGTGAGGCTCAGTGGTGACTTTCAACAGGATACATTCCTGGAGGTGGAATTTCTTACCATGATAAAAATAACTGGTCTAGAATGGGTCTCCGGGTTATTAAGTCTTGTTGTAGACCTGGGTCCTCACTACCCCTTGAGGGCAGACAGCGCAGCAGATGCCTACTTCACAGGTGGGGAGGCAGCCTGGGCCCTCCAGCTGGCGATGGTCCTGCAGTCAGGGGGTGGAGGAGCCCAGATTCCCACTCCAGTGCCCCAGGAGGACAGAGGGGTGGAATGGCTGCTGGACAGTAAGGAAGGTGCCACCGAAGTGAATGATGGATCTTGGATTTATGGCTTGTGGCTACAAGGGGTTCTCCAAGTTTTGCAAGTCAGTGGGAGAGACTGACTTGGAGATACCCTGTCTCCCCTGAAGGGTGAAGGCTAAACTCCAGCCCCAGATGACAGGTGTAGACAGAGCACCAACTGTGGCTGGGATCACCTCTTCCCTGGGGCTCTCATCTGTACTGGATTTGGCTGGAATGTGACTCCTGGGGGGCTGGACTGGCGGCTCGCCCTCAGTCCTGTTTCCCGGGTCAAGCACTTAGGATTATCTCCTTGTCGTGAGTGCCAACTGGCCTGGTCTCCGTTATGGCAAGCATCGTCCCTCCCCACTCCTTCCCTCCCTTCCTCCTTCTCTCCCTCCCTCCCTCCCTGCCTCCCTTTTCTTCTCACAGAGAAAGGCCTTGGTCAGTGCCTAGACTCCAGTGCTAGCCAGGCATAGGCCAGCCAGTTTGTATGATGGACAGTCCTGTGTCTTGCTGGAGCTGCCCAGAAAGAATCTAGACACCTACTCACCCTTCGCAGACCCTATCTCTTGCACAGTTGTGTCTAGCTCTCTGGTAGCCAGCAAGCAGAGGTCCAAAGGACACAGGGCATACAGAGGGAGGGGACAGAGGGCCACTTTCACACTACAGATGGGCTGTGCTTGACCTCAATGGCATTCTAAAAAATCAAATTAGTGGCTACTTATAAAAGCCATGAGGCATCACATGAAGATCTGAAACTCTCTCTAAAATCATGAACCCCCACAGCACTGGCCTGCATTCCTGCTTGGCATGGTCTGTTGGAGCTGAGTGGTAATGACCCTTTTCTCCGGGTGTGTGCTGGAGTTTGCCTCAGTCCCCACCACCCCTTGCTGCCTACCACCCAGAGTGCTTCACTCCCTCACGCTTCCTGTGTGTGCCACCCCTGATTAAAAGTCTGGCAAGTCTTGGTTTGAAGCCCAACTCTGCGACAAAAGGCTTTCTGGCTTTGGGCAAAGACTTACCCCCTCTGAGCCTCAGTTTCTGCTTCTGTAGAGTGGGGATAATTATACTGACCTTACCAGGACTGCTGTAAGGATTTGACAGGATGGGTGTGAATTGTGTTGTGTGAGTGGTACACTGATAATCGTCCTGTGATGCTATTCATGGCTCTGTGATCAAGACCCTTGTCCCTCTCCTCTCTCTCCAGGCATTCTGTGTCATTCCAGCAGCTCCAGAAATCCCTTCTCTTACAGAAAGTCTTCTCATCCTGACCTTGGGAGGAGGGGCTCCTACCTGCCTGGCCAGAAGGTAAGGGGTGGAAAGCAGGCTCGGCTGCAGGGGATGAAAGGCCAGGAATTGGAGGGGGATGGGATACACATCAAATGAGCAAAGCTGATGCTGGGAAAGCTCGAGCTGTTTTCGAGGGGGTGGGGAGCCAAGAGGCCGGCTGGCGCTGCTAAAATTATGGTGAGAGCTCTGGAGAATGGCTCCTGGCTTTCAAAGGCTTGTTAGACCATTAGAGACAAGAGGCATAATGAAGGTCTCTCTGTGGCAGGCTGGGCTGCCGGCTGGGCGAGCAGGCAGGCAGCACCAGGCCTGCCGGCAGCAAAGGGCTTCGGAGGCAGGACAATTTCCTCTCTCACATCCTTCCCTTTGGTCTGTGTCTGTGTGGGAGGAGGGAGCGAAAAGGAGCAGGGTGGGGAGAAAGCTTTCAAAGAAGACTCAGCAGAGAAAAAGGCCGACACACCAAGTCCTTGGATCTCAGATTGCTTCTCCGGAGAAGTCTCGCATCACACCTTGTTAGAATTTAGAGAAAAAAGAAGCAGGGCAAGGGCTGGGGCTGGAGCCTGGAGGGAGGGGGCAGAGGGCTGGGGCCCAGGAGCTGCCAACTTGGGGCGGAAGCAGAACACAGGTGTTCAGGTGGCAGAGATGTGGGCTGCAGATGAAACACTTGGTGACCTGAGCTCAACGAGCTGGATGTGTCCCTCATTGCTAGGGTGGCCTGGGAGAGTACTGAGCCTTTCTGAGTGTCGGCTGTCTCCCCTTCACGGAGGCCACGAGAATCAAGTAAGATAACTGGCTATAAAGGACAGAGCATGGTGCTTGGCACACAGTAGGTGCTCAGTAAGCACTGGGCTAAATCTGTTTCCCAGTGGCCTCTACTATGACCCACCAGCCTACTTCACGTGAACAGCTGAATATGCAAGAGTATTGCTAGCATGTGGCAGAGGCAGGTAAGGCTGTGTGTAAGCCAAGTTTCTGCATGTGTGCGTGCGAGTGAGTTTATGTGGCATTGTTCCTCCTGCTGTTGTGGAGTGGATGGACACAGTCTGTTTTCTGAGTTTTAAGCTACCTGCTGGGCCACCTGGGTCTGCGGTACTGGGTGCCTGGTCCAAGTGGTCCAGCTTTGGGGAGTGACTGAACCTCTCCAAGCCTGCTCATAGGACCTAGGATACAACTGATACCTCTTAAAGTCATGGACACAGACCAGGGTGAGGACTGGGGGATTCAAGTTAGAGGGCCATGAAATGTTCCTTGGGGGATATGAAAGGATCTGAGCCTCAGGGAAAGAGACAGGAGAAGGTAAGCAGTGGTCTGAACCTGGGTCTTCTGTGACAACTGCACAGAGGGTGGGGAGACTTGCCTGGCTCCCTGAGCTCCTAACCCTGGGCCAGAGCTCTGACCAGGGCATTGCCCTTACCTGGCGATGACAAAGAGGACACAGCTGACACCCAGGTAGGCGAGAAGCACATACATCCAGATGTCTGGGGACAGGGGGTTGAGGAAGGAGAAGACACTAGGGTTGGTGCCATTGGGCTTGCGATAGAGGATGCTCACGCCGAGGGTCATGAAGGGCTTGGAGAAATCGATGGCCTTCTCACGGACGTGGGTGATGGTCAGGGGGGCCACAGCCAGATCTGCCTTCTGCAGTGAGAGAGACATAGACAGACTGTGAGCAAAGCCTAAGACTAGCAGGGGACAGAACATCCCTTCTTGAAAGGAGGAGAGATGAGGGAGTGAAGTGGAGTTTGTTGCCTGAACCCTGGAACTGTTTACTAATTCTTCTGGGCCAGGCAATGCCCAGGGTGCTGGGAGATAATGGTGAATTAGACTTAACCCCTGTTATCCAAGAGCTGATGGCCTTGAGGAAGAGGACAGTGGTATCAACATGTGGAGAATGGAACACTATTACAGCTATAACCCATGTGGTCCATTCTCAAAACGGTGCCTTGTCAAATATAGTTCAGCAATCTACAAACATTTAAAAATAGCTTGTGTTCTTTCTTTGTGACTTTCAAATGTCAGGAAGAGGACACAATCCACAGCACCCCTTATTTATATCCGTTTTCCTTTCCTATCTACTTCTCGCATGCTTTACCCCATTTTGGATATTCTATATATCCTCAAAGCCCCCGAAACCTGTTGGGCAAAAATAAAACTCTATTTGGTGGGAAAGGGCAGGAGGAGAAATGAAACAGACAAATTTTGAGCCCTCTTTAGTAGCAGAGGGGCAGGAAGAGGACAGAGCAGAGGAGGCAGGGAAGGGGTTGGAGAAAGCTAGGGATGTTCACATGCCAATAGAGCTCACCCCATCACACTTCTAACGAGGGGAGTAATTAAAGTTTCATATCTCTAGTCTGAGCTTTTTCTGATTAAAAATCTGCAATCTCTCCTTCCCACCTTTGCAGGCTTGCCCCACTGCTGTCCTCCAGCACAAGGTCCCGCTTAACTGCTTCTTGTTTACCACATTCCCTTCTTGACCTCTGTGTTTTATACACACTGTGCCTGTTGAGAATGCCTCTCCCTGCTGTCTAACTTTCACCGCCTTAAATATTCCTTTGCACATGCATCCTCTTCCAAGAAGTCCTCCCTGATAGCGTCCAATTCTAAACGCCCGTGAAGCTCCTCCTGTCCTGTGGTAAGGCCCTAACCTGTGCAGTTGAAATGGCAGTATGTGCAGGCATGTGTCCTTTTTGTCATATCTGCCTTCTTACCTGTAAGTTCCTAAGCATAGTTGGGACTGTGGCTGATTCACTGCTCTGTTTTTCTACCACCAAGCCCCATCTCAGCCTATGCAGTGTTTGTTGATTAATAATGTTTCCCTCTCAGAGGCTCTCCCTTGGGCTCCTGTGGATATCTACCAGAATGTGAACAAAATAATCAATTCCCTTCCTCAGATGGGGCAGAACAGAAAGGGAGACTGAGTCCTAAAGATCAGCACTAAAGACCCTTTTGCTAAGGGCGGCAACAGCTGCCTCTGAGAACCCCCTTCCAAACAACAGTCCCTAGGCAGTCACCCTCTGACTTTGCCTAGCTGAATTAGTTGATTAATTAAACAGTTAATTAATTATTTTGTGAGATCCACTAGGCACTAGGGATACACAGCGGAGCCAAACAGACGTGGTTTCTGCCTTTATGGGGCTTATAGTCTAGTAGGGAAAATGGACGTTAATCACATTCTTTTCTAAGTGGTAGCTGTTAACACACCTCTGACTCCACCAATCCTAGAATAGAAACCAGCAACCAAGTTGAAATGAGACTTCAAGGCAAGGAGGATTGCTATGGGTAGAACCCCAGCTCCGAAATGACTCTGTTGGTGCCCCAGGCTGGGGGATGTTGGCAAACACATAACCCTGGTGTTGCTCATCCCAATGTTTCTCCTTCTAACACCAGCCCCAATGGCTGATTATTGACATTAGGAGCCCAAGGCTTTAATGAAACTTAGGACTACTTGGGAACATCAAGGAAGGGGAGCCTATTAGAAAGGCTGTTTCATACTGGGATCTTTCTTTGGTAAATTCCTAAACGTGTGTGTTGGAACTTGTCTAGCTTTGAAGGCAAGGGAGAAGAAATGGGCAGCTGCTGCTACCTCGGCTCCCTGGAGTACTCTCATCTCGGGGTGTGTTCAAAGGAAAGCAACAAAAGGAGAGAGAACTGTCAGGGAAGGTGCCCAGTGACTAGTGTGTATTTGGTCAAGACCTACTGTGGAACAGTCGGGGTAGAGAGGCGAGCCAGAGACCCAGCTCTGCTCTCATGCAGCTTCCAGGCAAGGGAATCCCTATTGGAGACTGGATAAGATTCCAAGTGGAGTGGGAACTTCAGTGGGACATTCTGGAGGATCTCTTTAAGCCCTGAAGTTCTAGGATCCCGTATAATGTTGGCATGTCATGATTCTAGAACTTGGCTTCCCCTAGCCCTGGCCTTTCAAAGCACATCACTTTGGGAGGTTCTGTTCTGACTCCAAAGTCATCATCACTGCTCAGAATGCATTTGGAACTGGTCTCTGGGAATGGCTTCTGGGGCTTGGAATGGATTCTTGGGAAGAATCTCAAAGTCAGCGGTGGCAAATCTTCCTTTGGCTTTTGATAGCAGGTTGGATGAGAATGTTAGTAACTCGAGGATCAAGGTGTTTGTGGCCAATGCTTATCTCAACTAGGAGTATTCCCGGGCTAGCCAGAAAGCCAACCACAGGCCCTCTTTCTTTCCCCAGATGGTCTCAGAATCTTCAGAATCTTCAGGATCTCCCCACCAGCCTTTCTGCTCTCTGGTTTTAATGGTGTTAGAAAGCAGGGGTGTCTGGGCATTCTGTGCCTACAGCAGCAAGACAGCTGGTCAACCTGACTTTCTTTATGAGAAGTTTTGATGTGTGTTCTCCCTTGGGCTTCAGCAAGGCTGGAGTTCTCCACTTGGTTTAGGCAGGAAATACTACATTTCACCATTGGTTACGATTTCTTTGAAAAAGGCATTATTTTGTCCAACTTCCCTTGAAAGAGCCGAACAGATGTCAAGCCTTTGCTGTTTCAGCTCATTACTCAGAATGAAAGGCCCAATCTTGGCAGGCTCTTCCTACTTGTGCAAGTTTTCTTTGAGGATGATTCATAAAATCATAGGCTGTCAGAGCTGGACAAGAGACCTTCAGCGCATCTATTCCAACCTGTATTATTTATGGAGGGAAACTGAGGCTCACAGATGGTCCAAAGACTTTGCTGTCAATAATCATGTCCTTGAACAAAACAAACCTCTGACTCCTCCGACATATTCATTGGTCTTATGGGTGGTTTGTTAGCTCCATCTGCCTCACCAAAGACCTTCCACACCTTTTTCTATAAACCTCTGGACCAGACAGGATAGCACTTCCAGGACTCCATCACCACAAGCAGCTTTCTATTTACAAAGAAGCTGTCCTACTCTCCTCCAAGCTTACATGGGGTTGATTGGCACCACTTGCTTTACCACGTCTCCACAACCAAAACTGAAGGAAAGAATGCTTAACTAGCTACAGCTCCATGTTTTTGCCCTTAGTATCCAGGCCCCTTGGCTGCTGGTCAGACACTAGCCTCATACCTGAGAGTGAAACCTGGAAAGCCTCAGCTTGCTACCTGTGTCTGGTGTCCCTGTTGGCACCTGCCTACTTTAATTCCTAAGTATGATCTCAACCAGATTCCCCATCTATGTGCTCTGCCTCTTGATTGGGGTTCCCCTGGGCATCAGCTTGCTGACTGTGACCTGTCACAGTTTATATATACCCTCTGTGGAAAGAACTACTATCTTTTGTGGATACTTCTGGTAGCTCAGCTGGTCAAGAATCCGCCTGCAAAGCAGGAGACCCCGGTTTGAATCCTAGGTCAGGAAGATCCGCTGGAGAAGGGATAGGTTACCCACTCCAGTATTCTTGGGTTCCCCTAGGGGCTCAGTTGGTAAAGAATTGCCTATAATGTGGGAGACCTGGGCTCAATCCCTGGGTTGGAAAGATCCCCTAGAGGAGGGGATGGCTACCCACTCCAGTATTCTGGCCTGGAGAATCCCATGGACTTTATAGTCCCTGGGGTCGCAAAGAGTTGGACATGGCTGAGCAAATGTTACTTTCACTTATATACCAAGCACTGCTATGTGTATTATATATATTACCTTATGTGACCCTCCAGCAGTCCCATGATGCAGTAAACAGGATCACCACATCCCAGGTAAGGGTAATGTGATTCAATTAGGCTAGGAGATTTGGTCAAGTTTGTGGGTGGTCAGTGACATTGGTGATACAGAAATGAGCAGAGCTGCCTTCCAAGCTGGTGAGTGGCTGAGCCAGTGCATGGACCCGTTGACCATGACCTCAAACTCAAATGTTTTATCACTCTACCATACCAGCCATATTCAATGAGTTGAATTGTGCATCCTCTTCCAAATATGTTCAAGTCCTAACTCTTGGTACCTATGAATGTGACATTACCTGGAAATAGGCTCCTCCTCCCCTCGCCTACTCCCCACTAAAACAGTATCTCATTGTTGCCACTATGATTAAATAATCTTGGAGAAATTCCTGGGTAGAGTAACTGGGACTTTGCTAAGGAAAGACTCACTTTCTTTGTCTTCAGTGGGATTGTTCACTTCCCCAAAGAGCTGTTTCTCTCTGGCTCCTGCCGAGTGCCCCTAAATCCACTGGTGGGCAAAACAGCCTCTCCTGAGTGTGCAGCCTTGTGAAGTCTCCTGGCACAAGGCTGTTTTTTTATTCAGACTCTCTGCATTACAGTAGTTCCCTCATATGTCCCCCAGCAACACACCCCACGTGGTTTAAAATCCCCCTAGTACTACTGCCAAATTATCAGAAGAGCCAAAATAAAACAATGTTAATAATACCAAATGGCAATGAGGATGCAGAGCAACTAGATCCCTCATAGGTGGTTGGTGGGGATGTATAATGGTGAAGCCACTGAAGTTACTGGTTACTATAAAAGGACAGAACTCAGGAACAGCTAGATGGAGGAGATACATAGGGCAAGTTATACAGGAGTGGGTGTGGTGCTTCCATGCTTTCTCTCTTTCACTGGGCGTCCCATCCTCCTCACATCTTCACATGTTCACCAACTCAGAAGCTCTGTAAATTAGGCTCTTGTGGAAGTCACCAAGTTAAAATGAAGTCATACTGGATTAGGGTGAGCTCTAAATCCAATGACTGATGTTCTTATAAAAGAGGAGAGGATACACAGATACACATGGAGGAGACCATGTGATAATGGAGGTAGAGACTGGAGCGATGTAGCTTTGAGCCAAGGATGCCAAGGATTGCCAGCCACACCAGATGCTAGGCGAGTCAATGAACAAATGCTCCCTCCAAAGGGACCAACTCTGCAGACACCTTGATTTCTGATTTCTTGCCTCCAGAACTGAGAGAGAATAAACTTCTGCTGTTTTAAGTCTCCAGGTTTGTGACAGGCCAAGAACACTCATACACATATTACTTAGATTCTGGGGAGGACGCATGCAACTCCCTGTACCACCTGCTGCCAGCCCCGCCCCTGCACCAGACCCATTCTGGTAGGCAAGTTTTAGGGCTGGGCCCACCCTGCCCTTCCTGAGCCCACGTTGCATTCCCAGAGACCTGAACTTGACTCTGGCTCCTGGCCATGACTGCCTGGGCCTCCCCAGAATACACTTTGCAACATCTAGTCATGCTTGGGAAGCCTGTGGCTGCAGGAACACGCTGATTTGCCCCTACTTTCCACCAGGTCCTTGTACTTCTACTTCCAAAGCCACCGAAGAAAACAAGGCTCACTCTTGCCACACAGGCAGGGCTTGAAGCCGGGGCTCTGTTTGCTGGCTCTCTGCCCACATCTCTAGTGTGTGGGATCCAAGGAATTCACCTTACATTCTTTTCCCAAAGTGTTATTTCTCCAAATAGGATCTTTTCTGATTCCCAGTGCTGCTTAGTATATGTTAAGACTTTTCCCTCTGCCCTCCAGAAAATTCTTATTATGGGTTCATGAAGCCATTCACAATCTAGGTGGTGCTGTCCAACAGAACTTTCTGCGATGATGGAAATGCTTTGTATCTTCACTGTCCAGTATGGTAGCCACTGTCCACAAGTAGAATTTGAAATGTGGCTTGTGTAACCAAGGAACTGAATTTATACTTTGATTTCATTCATTTTAAAATAAGTAGTTTAAATTAATGTAACCAGTTGATTTTAATTAAAGTTCAGATTTAAATAACCCCATGTGGCTGGTGGCTCCTGTATTAGAAAGTGCAGTCCCAGTCCTGCCTGCCTCTACGGTCTCACCTCCCATCTTGTTGCCCCTGGTTCTCTTCCCACTGGCTTCTTTCAGACCCTCCAGTCCATGCTCACCTCAGGACCTTTGCACAATACTCTTCTCTACCTGGAACTTCTTCCTCCCTGAACCTTTGTCTAGCTAATATTTGCTTCTCCTTCAGATCTCAGCTCAAACATGACTTCCACAGACAAAATCCTCAGATGAAATCAAGCCTCCCCAGTGATGACTCTCACAGCACCAGGTACTGCTCTCTTAGCACTGATCACAGTTGTGATTTCAGAGGTTTTGAGTGATTTCCTCTCTACTGGCCCATAAGCTCCTGAGAGCTGGCCTGAGTCAGTGTCTTTTCACTATGGTATGCCCTCCACCTAACACAGTGTCCAGCTCATAGCAGGCCTCCAAGTAGAGACTTAGGGACTGAATGAATGGGATGTTGCTGATTTAGAAGAGAAAATCGGCAAGCATGCTCTCAGAGCCAGCTGGTTGGGCACCTTACAGTTTCTAAGAGCAAGTCACAGACAGTGTCTGCTGATGAACCCCAGACTCTGAGCTGAAGAAAACACAGAGCCCCCTGAAAATCCCTAGACATTAACCTGACAGCCAGCAACCTCAATAACCCACACATCTGAACAGAGGGGAAAGGAGTGCTGGTAAATTCATGAATGTTAGCGGATGGGTCAGCTGCCAACACCTGTGATTCACACTCCAGCTTCCTGAGCTGACGGCAGCCTCATGGCTTGACAGTGCAGAATGATGCTGTGTTTCTCCCTGGCCTGGGAGAGGAGCTGATTCCTGAGTTCCAGCAGGCACCATGCTGCACCTCTGTCTTCAGGAAGCATGAGCAGGTCCTCCTGCTTCGTAGCCACAGGGACCCTGGGGACGGATGAGCTACGGCTCTGCCTCCTATCTCTAGTGGTTCTCTTTCCCCATCCCACAGGGCCCTAAAGGTGGTGTCCGCCCAGACAGGCCCCGCCCAGTCAAGCCCAAGGACCTGGGGACAGGGAGGCTACTCCCTCTACAGGCTGTGAGGTCTGAGTTGTACATTCTCGTAGCCCCTGCCCTGGTCCTCACACAGCTGAATGTTGATTTGTAAGTTGCTGCTTAATATCTAGTTCTTCCGCTGGTATATAAGCTCTGGTGGTGGGAGGGGGGGAGGTGGGCAGGGACTGCATTTATTTCACTCTCTGATGCAAATCTAGGATTAGTACCAAGGCAGGCAAAAAGAAGGGGCTCAGTATGGTTTTGATGGAAGACTGAGCATCAAAGTACCCCCAAGAGTTCTGATCAACCCCTACTCCAGCCTGTGGGCTGAGCTCTGGCCTGTTTCCCTGTTCAGCATCCCTTGCTGACCCCTGCCAGTCTGCTGGGTCCTGACTGTCTCTCACCAGCCTCCCTCCAGAGTTTGGACGCTATGCTGCATCCTTGCCCTGATGGCAACCTTTCTGATGACCATCAGTGGTCCCGAGCATTCACTGATAGCCCTCACTTGTCCTCACGGCCCTCTTCAGTCAGGTCCTAGCGACATTTTCAGCTCCATGGCACCTTCAGTGACAGCCCCGGCCTTGCAAACAGGTTGGGTCCAACGCATACAGGACAGAAACAAGGTCTCTGTCCCAGTTAGGAGGAAGATGGGACACAGGAGGGCGATGGTGGTGTGTCTGTGAGACCAGATCTTCCCGGCACATATGCCAGCCTACCTGGAGGCTGGGAGACCCGAGGGCGTAGTCTCAAGGCTGTGGCTGTTACTGCGGGACATCTTCTCAAGTCCATGCCCCTCCTCCCTCTGCCCCTCACGTACCATCTTCTGCTGCATGCCAGTTAGTTAGAAATGACCCAGACCCCCTCCCTGGATCTCTCTGAATGCTGCCAGCCAAGGGCATGGGAAAGGCATTTCCTGAGTTACCCTCACCTCTCACAAGTCTCCAGTACCTTCCTCCAGGCTTTCTTGGGATGGATCATCAGCAGCTTTCCACTGGTTTCTGATTGGCGGGATCTCCCAGCCCGGGCCCCAGCCTGGGAGCCAGGGAAGCTCTTTCACTTACCACACTCCTCTCACAGAACAGTGACATCTATTCACACAGTCATAGATTACTGCCTGTTTCCTCCCCTAGAATGTAAGATCCTGAGGCTCAGGGAAGGGATCCTGACTTTTGTTCACACTGTATCCACGGCACCTAGCATGGGACTTAACTGAATAAATTGAATGAACAAATAAATGAATAACCTGATCAAAGGAGGCATTGGCTGCATTCCCCCTCTGAGGTTTAGGGGGCCTGGTGCACCGCCATTCTTGCGGAAGCAAGAGCACTGAGTCATGAGCAGTGTCCACTGGTGTCCCTCCAGCCAGCCAGCGCCACACTTATCAATCAGCAATGTAGCTACTGATAACCTCAGAAAGCTTGTATATATCTAAAGAGATGGGACAGGTGCTAGAAAATTCCTAAGTGTTGACCGAGGAGTTGTGTACCCATGATTCACACATAGGTCTCCTGAACTGATGGACGCCTGAGAGTGAGACCTGAAGCCTGTGCCTTTCCAGGCCTGGGAGAATGGCCCACTCCTGAATCCCTGCAGGGCTGTCTTTCAGGACGGCTCAGCTGGTGTTCCCCACTTTGTGGCACACTATGGGGGATACACCACACCTCCATTCCCATCTCTAGAATATACTCCCTCCCCTACTCCCTGCATATCTGCAAGGCTGGTGTCTGCCCAGGGTCTGCCCGGGGAACCTTACTGCTCACCCCACAGGACCCCACGAGGGCAGAGACTTCAGCAATCTAGGTGCCCCCATCCAGGTCAGTACCCACATCCAAGCCCTGAATATCTCTCCTTCATTTTTCAAGTTTCAGCTCCAAGAGTCACCTCTGCAGGGAAGTCTGAGTCATTTTTCTGCTTTATACTCCCAAAGTCCCCTATACATATTCCCCCTTGCAGCACTGATCAAAATTTTAATGAAATTTAACTCGGCTGATTCATTGCTTGTTCCTAGAGGGGCAGGAATCACGTTGACCTTGGTTGCTCCTACATTTCCTGTCACTGCCCTGGGTCTGGTGCGTCCTTTGTGCTTGGCTCACCCCTCTCGTGCACCAGGTCAGACCCTCTGGCCACCACCAGCCTCACACAGGCACAAACTGGCAGCATCTCGCCTCCTGTCTACCTGGGCACTTCTTGCACACAGACACCCCCTGCCCCCACAACTTTCTGCTGATGCTCCGGCAGGTCCTGCTGGTTCCCATGCGTGCCCTGCCAAACCCAGAAATGCATGGAAGTCATGAGCCAGTGGACGCACCTGTTCCTCTTCTCCCTTCACCCCAAGAGATGGCTCTGAGACACACTTTGTCAGGCTTTTCTGGGGTGCCGACTTGGATTAGTCTCACTCAGTGGTGACCAGCTCAATATGACATCCTTGTATTGGCCTTCCCTCCCCTCTGCTCCACTTCCCTGCCCTGACTCTCCCGGGCATCACACCCTCGAACTCAGTCAGCAGTGGTATCTAAGCCTCCTCTTCAGGCCCCGCCCTTCAGGAGCCCAGGCCCCTCCCCCAGGAGCCCAGGCCCCGCCCCCAGGAGCCCAGTGCCCCCTCTCCTAGGAGCCCAGGCCACGCCCCCAGGAGCCCAGGCTGAGACAGGGCTCCATACAGCTTTGTGGAAAGAATGAAGGAACAATCCTCAGCAGGAGGGTTAGCTTGTTCCCGTTGCTCCCTGTGACCTCACTTTCTCTTCAACACCCACCTCGCTCCTGCAGCTCTACTGCTACCTTGCTTCTTATCCTCTCTCACACCTGGTTGTCTAGACCCTGACCTCCTGCCAGGCTCTTTCCACATCTTTCCAGGCTGGTCTCTGCTTGCTGAGTCCAGCTGACAGCCCTGGGGTGCATCTCAACAGAACCCAAGTCATTCCTGCCTCCCTCACCTGCTTATCTGGTTGTCCCCAGGTAGATCCTGAGCTTCCTCAGAGTGCCTCAGTCATTGCTCTGGGCAACCTGGATGCCCTGATAAGAGGCTACCTTTTCATCCATCTGCTTCCTTGCCCTCACCTGCTCTGTCTCATTCAGGATTCTTACCTGCCCCAGGCGAGCTCCCAGCATGCCTTGCTTCAAAGTGCACTGGCCAGTCTGAAGGAGGTGGCTTGGCATAGACTTTCCTGGCCACCCAAACAGGAGTCTGGGGGCTCCTTCTAACACCAGTGCATGCCGGCCAGAACCAAGATCTGGTTCCTGCTTCGGAGGCAGGGGACACAGTGCATGATGGGGTCACCACCTTGACACTAGACCCCCTCCCTCGCTCCCCCCACCCCGGCTCGCACACTTTGGATGGGAAGCTCAGTAGTCATGACCCCACAGCCTTGTCTCTGGGGAAGGTGTGCCAGTCCATGTGCTCATTCACACACCCCTCACCCATCAATGCCTGCTCTGCACCCAGCTCCATGCCAGGTGCGGGAAGTGCCAGTATAATCCAAAGGCGCTGTCTGTCCAGAAGAGTAAGGCTGGGACATGGGTCCTTGGAGCTGTGCCACTTCCCTGCTCTGCTCTCCGTCTTATGGGGAATCACATCTGGGCAGTGCTACTTCTTTCACAGGGGAAGGGATGACATCAGGGTTACCCAGGATCACTCCTATCCATCTTGGTCCAAACCCTGTTGGTCCAGCCTCTTCCATGAACCAGGGAAACTGCCTTATGTGCTATAGTGAGATGTAACAATTTCAAGAAAAAAGGATGAACAGCTTCCTGTGGCCAGAGGGCATTCAGGCCTCCCCTTGAGGCCAGGCTCCTGCTCCCTCTCCTTCCCCTACTGTTCAAGGGCCTGGGAGAGCAGCCAGGACAGGACTCCTTGGCCTCTGAGCACAAAGCTTGGGGAGGCCAGGCTAGGGTGGTCACAGAACCCGTGTTGGGACTGACCTGTACCCCTGGGAGATGGCACTCATGCTAACCCATGGATGCAGGTCCATCCTCACCTGCCTCCACCTCCCCACCTGCTGCTTCACACCCTGTACCCACACCTTCCCGCAGCCTCTTTGCTCCTTTGGCTCCATAGCCCACCCTCCCTGCCTCTCCTCCCTCTGCTCTGGCCTTGCAGGAGCGGGCATCCTGTGGAGGCCTCCTTTTCATCCCATTCTCTCACCATTCAGGGTCCTGCCCCCAGTCCTCCTCTCATTTCTCCCCATCAATCCCCTCTCTGAGTGTCCAGCCTGAACCCCAGCCTCTAGGAACCCCAATACCAACATGATGTCAGAACCTCTCCGGGATCCTCTGCTTTCCCAGGAGGCTCTGTCTCTGGGGATGATGCCACTCCCTCCCCAGCCATCCAAGCTAGGATTTCACACCATGTCCTTGATTCCTCCCTGCCCTTCTCCTCCTTCTACCTTCATGGCTCCATCCTGTGCCATCAACTTCTTTCCTTTCTGACCACAATCCTCGGAGGCCACCATGCTCTCCTCCACCCAGGTCCCAGGGATGGTCTCCAGACTGGCTCCATTTTAGCCTGGCAGCACAAGTCCCAATTTGATGTCACCCCCTTGCTCTACATCTTTCAACTGTGCCTTGTAGCTCTTGGGGTTAAAACAAAATGCCTCATTTTAGCAGCCAAGGTCCTTCAAGGCTCATCTCTTGCCCCCTTCTCCAGCAGCAGCCTCTCCACTTGCTTCCAGGCTTTCCACACTTAGAGCTCTGTCTCCATACTCCCCAGCAAGGTCCCAGGCACCTGGTGCCAGAACAGGAGCTCTGGATGGCAGGTGTCGGGAAAGGCCTCCAGTGCAGGAAGCGGGTGATGTCTCATGCGTGCCTCAATTCCCTGTGACTCTGATCAATGTGAGTCGGTTCCCTGAGTCTCCTTTTTAGATTCAGAGGGGCAAGATCCAGATCCGGGGTCATTCTGGCCCACCAGGGTGACCATGGCTGAGGGGCGGACTCCCTCACTATCATGGCCACACATATACATACTTTAGACAGGACATGTGCATACTTTAGACAGGAGGAAATGGTGAGGAGTAAGACAGCCCTGTGCACTGTACAATTACTGAGCACCAGGCCCTTGGCTAAGCATTTTTGTACTGTAGCTCATTAAATCTTCCCACGAACCCTGGGCAGAAGACTTATTTTATTATTCCCACTTCCTAGATGTGGAAATAGAGGCCAGAGAGGTTGAATAGCTTTCCTACTGTCAGCTAAAATGTGCTGGACCCTGAATTTGAACCCATCTCTCTTGGATTCCAAAGACATTAAAACACAAGGGAGTGATTTAAGGCATGGACTCCAGCAGGAGACTTCCAAAGGTGGGGGGGCGGGCGGAGCCGGGAGTGAGAGAGAGCGGGCAGTAGAGGTGGGAATAGTGATGATCTGAGGGACCAGGAGATGGAGGGAGAAACCACTGCTCTGTCCAATCATCTGTTTTGCTCCCATAGTTGGAGACAACTCAGAGGAAGGCCGAGGATGTGAGCAGGAGGGGGACACACCCTTTAGATCCCCCACCTTCCCTCATAATCTTGTCTCCTTTGATGGCCCGTGGCATGGACAGAGACGAGCAGAGAGTATCAGTGAAGGACTTTTTAAGTCCTGCTGGTCAGAGGCTCAACCCAGGGACTCCAAATGGCCCTCAGGGGGCAGATTCTTGCAAAAGTGGGCATTCATCATTTTTACATCTGCGTTCAGATCCCTAATAAGGAAGTAATAATATTGCCAAGCCTTTGCCACGCTTTCTATGAGCTAGTGAGAAGACTAATTATCTGACGACACTAATAAATGGTTATGATGTTATTAAAAATGGCACCAAGCTACGATTAATAGGCTCATCAATTGTAGGGAATTGGGTTTAACAAGGTCCCCTCATGTGCCGTCAGGGCCTATGGTCTTGATGGATACTGGCTGCATGCAGGCCATGAACAAGACCCCCTCTTTCCTCCAGCTGAGGGTCAGCCTCGGAAGCTGCTGGGTTTTCTCGTCTTCCCCCTTGCAAATGGCTCAGTAGAGCTCTTGAACTGCTGGGGATGCTGTGGATGGCAAGAGCGTCACTAGCCGTATTCCCCTCCACATGTGGCCTCCACTGTCCATGGGATCCCGCCCTCCTCCCCAGCCCAGCTCACCTCTGCAAATGACATGCTCAGATCCCACCCAGAGCCCCATGCTCCAGAGCCCCACTCATAAAGCTCAGGGGGGAGCCGATAAATGGAGATGTCTCTGGGGCCTGCTGACTAATTTCCATAATAATTACAGTTATTACTAATAATGCTGACAACACCCCTCCCTCCCGGTTAGACTGAATTCCACAGTCTGGGAGCTGCTTCCCCAGCAGTTGTCACCTCCGCCAACAAGCGGGGAAGAACGCAGGGCAGGCATCGTTATTCTCACTGTTGAGGTAGGAAATGAGCTTAGGGAGAAAAAGAGACTTCCTGAAGCCCCTCTCCCCGCCCCAAAGGAGTAGCAATAATGATAAAAGTAATACAAGCAAGGACTGACACGGTGCTGACTATGAAGTGCGCACGTGTGAACTTAGTCCTCACCACAGCCTATGGGGGAGGGGGGGCCATTATTATCATTCCCACTTTACAGATGAGGAAACTGAGGAACAGAGAGGTTAAGAAACTTGTCCAGAAGCACACGGCTAGTAAGTGGGAGAGTAGGAATCAAGTCCAGACTGGGTTCACTTTCTTGACCATTAGCCTCTCCCACCAGCCTTCCCTGGGGGCCTGATTGTCTAGGACCAAGGAAATGACTCCACCACTGAGGCTCCACTTGAGGCTTCTAGCTCTGAGCTCCAGCCTCCTTCTCTTCCTGGCTCCCCTCTGACAGGGGCAAGAGGGCTGACTGAAGAAGGTCCTGAGGCTAGCTGTCTGCACTTGGAGAGGCAAAGTGACAATAATCCTTCTAGCTGATCTTTTCAGGTTGCAAAGACTGACTGCACGAGCCCTGGGTCCAGTGATCAGATGGCTTCTTTGCAGACGTCAGAGCCCAGGGCTTTCAGAAGCAGAGAGCCTCCAAAAGACTCTCTCAGTCCCAGCTCCACTTCTTACTAGCTGGGAGCCTTCATCTTTCTCTGCCTCAGCCTCCTCATCTGTTAAATGGGTGGTAATAACAGTACCCATCTCATTGGGTTGTTGTAAGGATAAACGAGAGAAGAAATAAGGGGTACAGATCTTGTCCTGGCATTCATTAGCAGGCCCCGGATAGAAAAATGCTTCTGGAAAGCAAAGGCCCTGAGCCGGAGGGCAGGTAATGTTTAGAATGTGCTGGGTGAGCCTGTACCAATGGCTCCTTTGTCTCCATCTCCCCTGCCCCAGGGCTGCTGTCTGCCAGGATGCCCCATCCTGATGTGCATAGAGGACTTGACCAAGCCTCCCGGACAGCCCTGTCCATGGCACTCCCACTTACATGGTCGATGAGCTCCTTGATCATGCCGTTCCACTGGCCTTTGTCGTCCTGTGCCCCATATTTCCCGTCCTCCACCAGCCGGATCTCGTAGGAGAAGCCCAGGATGTGGGCCAGTTCCTTAAGCAGGTCGATGCAGTAGCCCTCAAACCGGTCATTCCCAAACAGGGTCCTGTCAGACTTCCGGAACATGACAAAGGGCTCCTCCTGTGGGGACAGATAGGACAGGGGCTGATGGAGGCTGAGTGGGTGGGACAGGGCCTCCTAGGGTCAGAGAGCCTGGACCCAGGCCTCTGCAAGGGTGTTCTAAGCCATCTTTGGGGGTGGCTCAGAAGAATGGCCCACTGAGTCAGGAGAGGGAAAGCCAAGTTAGTGCCTCACAGATGGCCACCTACTGACATGCATGCAGAACTTAGTAGGTCCTTATGGATTTGATTGTCCCAGTGTTCACAGAGCTAGAAGCTAGTGGAACTGGAATTTGAACTCAAGACTGTGATTCTGAATCTCACTTTCTCTCTGTTGCAGCATCAACACAGGCTGATGGTTCTCAAAGTGTGGTCCCCAGACCAGCAGCATCTCCTGGGAACTTGTCAGAATTGCACATTCTCAGGCCCCATCCAGAAATAATGAACCAGAAACCCCTAGGTGGGGCCTGGAAATGTGTGCTTTGAGAAGCCCTCCAGAGGATTCTGATGTCTGCTCAAGTGTGAGCACACTGCTCCAGAAGGCCTTCATCAAGTTTCTTCCGACTGCTCCCCCAAGAAAGGAAGTGAAAGTGTTAGTCACTCAGTCATGTCCGACTGACTCATTGCAACCCCATGGACTGTAGCCCGCCAGGCTCCTCTGTCCATGGGATTCTCCAGGCAAGAATACTGGAGCAGGTTGCCATTCCCTTCTCCAGGGGATCTTCCCCACCTAGCGATTGAACCCAGGACTCCTGCATCGCAGGCAGATTCTTTACCATCTAAGCCACCAGGGGAAGCCTGTCCCATCTCCCCCAGCACCTGCATAAAAAGACTAGACCTACCTGCTCCCTGATACCTTTCTCTCTTTCCAAGGGTCTAGTCCCCAGCATTAGGATCTGCTGGTGATTCCTGACAACTATGACAGTTTGCATTTACACGTGGACGGGCCAGGCACCAGGAAGTCAGCAGATGAAGCGGTGCCTGTGGAGGGCCCAGTGGAGAGCCCAGCAGAGCAGTGGGGTTCAGTGGAAGTAGCTGGTATCACCTTGTTAGTCTTAATTTCAACCTTCTGGGATAGATACTAATAACCCCATCCTATAGATGCAGAGAGTAAATTGGTGAAGACAAGGTGCCTTGTGAGAGGTCACTCAGCTGCCATAGAGAGAGGATCTGGCCTCAGGTTGGTATGATCCCGGACTGGGAGCTCTTAACCACCTCACTGTGCCAGAGGCCCTGAGTCACATGGTGCCTCTCCCTAGTGGGCAGGGGGGTCCTCAGGAGGTGGCTTGTGTTCTACAGTACACCTGGCAGCTGTCCCATGTCAGGTTCCCCCCCTCCAAGGTGATGGGGAGCCACTAATGGGCTCTCAAAGGGCCCACCTCTGTCTGATTTCTCACTTAGAAATACACACTGACAAACCCTGTAAAGAATAATTAGGGATGTGCTGTGCTTAGTTGCTCAGAAACGTCTGACTCTTTGCGACCCCATGGACTATAGCCTGCCAGGCTGCTCTGTCCCTGGAGATTCTCCAGGCAAGAGTGGGTTGCCATGCCCTCCTCCAGGGATCTTCCCAACCCAGGGATTGAACCCAGGTCTCCTGCATTGCAGGAGGATTCTTTACTGTCTGAGCCACTAGGGAAGCCCAAGAATACTGAAATAGGTAGCCGATCCCTTCTCCAGGGGAACTTTCCAACCTAGGAATCGAACTCACCAGCTGAGCTACCCAGGAAGCCCAGTAACTAGGAACAGAGACAGGAAAATGGTGAAAAAAGCTGTTGACCTTGTCTAGCATGAGATACACAGAGGAACTGCAATGTATGGGCTGAACTCAGCAAACTAATCACTTATTGAGTTCCTACTATGCATCAGGCACTGACAAACATTTTCATAAGCTGTTTGATTGAAGCTTGTAAGGCAGGTGACATTATCCCTATTTGATAGATGAGCAAACTGAGGCTCGGAGAAGGTCAGTAAGTTGCCCAAGGTCACACAGGAGTTGAACTATAATCAGATGGAGTTCAGGTTCAGTCCTTCCTGCTTGTAGCTCCTTGGCCTTTCTGGACCTTAACCCTCCCCTCAGCCACCTCTGCATCCTCATCTGTCCGAATGCCTCAAGCCTTCAGCTGATGGGTGACAATCATTAGTTGACAGAACACACTTGTTCTGGGAAGCTCATGTCCTTGGACCCACAAGAAGAGCACATACCTCATTTGGAGGCACCTCCCTGGTGGCTCAGATGGTAAAGAATCCGCCTGCAGTATGGGAGACTTAAGTTTGATCCCAGGGGTGGGAAGATCCCCTGGAGGAGGGTATGGCAACCCACTTCAGTATTCTTGCCTGGAGAATCCCCATGGACAGTGGAGCCTGGTGGTCTACAGTCCGTGGAGTTGCAAAAGAGTTGGACACGGATGAGCGACTAAGCACATCATTCTCTCAAGTGGTGATGAGACAATGGGGCCATTCCTTTGCCACTGTGAACGCCTGGAACTGGCTGAGCCTGAAGGACCTTCATCAGGGGTCCTCAGGTGCAGAAACCCACCAGCAGCCTCTTGCCAGGCTCCCACTCCAGAAGAAGGGCTGATTGTCTGGCCCTGTTTCCCCAGCAACACTAGTTCTCAAAATCCCGTCCCACCCCATGACTGATTCACTCTAGAGTTTCAACAGCCCTTTGGGATGCTGCAGAGAAAGGGCAAGGGAGTGTCTGTACCCCTAAGGGGTTCTGAGAAAACCACTTTGCAGTCTAGCTGGGTGGAAATCTGGGTCCTTTGACTAGACTCCATGCTAAGTCTCAGTGCCCCCCATCCCTGCCTCCAACCAAGTAGTCAGCTACAAGGTTGGAGAAAACAGTCTAGGAGGTGCCGGGGAAGGGGCTGGGACTGCCTGGACAGAAGGGGACTTAGGCTAGAGTGGACCCTGCTGCCTGGAACCCCAGCATGGGGCCTGGTGAGAGGGCCAGCGTGGAGATTTCAATCCTGTCTCAACTGTAGGTCAGATGCTCTTGCGCAGTGAACACCCTGCACCGCTGCACTAGCTGGCCCTGCTGTTAGCTCAGGAACGAATTAAAGAGAAGGCAACCCCTCTGCCAGGAGAATCACCAACCACACGTAGACTCCTAAGTGAAATCGACTGCGGGGAGCGAGCTCCGCCTCTGGCAAAGGTCATGAGGAAGGAGGCTTGGCATACGCAAAGGCGGGATCAAGCCTCAGGAGTCTCCCTGGAAATTCTCGAGCATATACCCCCAAAACCAGAGTCTGCCTACTTTCTGCTTTGTGCTTTCACCTACACCTCTGACTTTACGGGGGGCTGTCCCCCACTACCTCTCTGAAAAAAGTTAGCTTACAGCTCCAGTTAATAATTCCTGGGTGTGACAGTGTTTAACCTACAAACTCCTTTGGAAATCCTCTAGCCTGCCTGAATAGGTTTTTCCGGGCACATGTGATTGTTCAGAACCTCCCAACTGTGAGAGGCAGGAGATGTTCTAAACTGTCTAAACACAGATTCTTTTGAGTAGTTAAAAGATTGATTAGAAATTGTATTGGTGAAGGGATTTTCACTTGTTGGGCCAATGTTTGCTGCTAAGTTTCCATATCCCTTACCTGCTGTGTCCCTGGCAGTGTATTGATTAATATAATTGGTGTAAGTAGTAGCTTTAATGTTTGTAACCTGGGACCCTTGAGTTAATTCTTTTTCTTGTTGTAGCCCACCACACCTTTGCTCTGTAGGAATGCAACTTTATCTAATGCTTTTGGAGGGTGGCTCCTGACCAATCACCTTTAGAGAAAAATAAGTTTTCTGAAGAAAAGGTCTTAAAATGTTAACAGGCCTCCGGGCCAGAAGATGATGCAAATCACCTAACTTTTGCATATGCTAAGTTTGCAGGAAGAAAGCTGGCTTGCTGCCTGACTCTACCCCTTCCCCCATTATCCTCTGTGCATAACTTAAGGTATAAAAACTACTTTGAAAAATAAAGTGTGGGCCTTGTTCACCAAAACTTGGTCTCACCATGTCGTTCTTTCTCTTACCTTCTGGCTGAATTATTCAGCCTCTTTTCTGCATTAAAGTTCCTCACTGAGCTATCCTTACTTCAGCCTCTTTTCTCCACTGAATTTCCTCACTGAGCTATCCTTATTTCAGCCTCTTTTCTTCACTGAATTTTACTGAGCTATCCTCATTCTATTACTCTTTATATCCTTAATTAACGTTTAATTAAGCAATTGTCTCCTGATCTTCGCCTACGCCGTCTCTCCTTCGAATACCCTAGATCAGCCGGGGCTGGTCCCCGGCAATCGACCTCCTTCTGTAAAATGGGAATAATAACAGAACCTACCTTACAGAATTGTTGGGAGGATTACATGGGTTAATCTGTGAAAAGCACTTAGTGCCTGGCAAATATAAACTGCAATATTATTATTATTATGAATATCATAATTGTCTTTCTGTGCACTGCGTGGCCTGTTACTGCAGCGACCTTTCCAGCCTCGAGACCATGCCCAAAGCCACCAAAGGTTAAAAATCATAGCTAGCAGCGGAAAACTATTTCCGGAAAGGTCCCTGAGATGGCTCACTTCCTGACCCTATCTCCCAGCCCCTCCCTGGCCCTATCCTCTAAAATTAGCACTTCATTTGTGAAGCCACCAAGCCCCAGAATCTATACATCTCCATATAAATACGCTGCCTTCGGAGCAGCTGTAAAATGCCATTAATTTCTGGAAGTGCTTTGCGGATGGCATACATATTTAACAGCCAAAGCCCAGAGCATTAAAATGGTGCTCGCCTTAGTAATGTCTCCAGACCTGCAACATTTCCTAGGGGGTAATTCTGAACTCCGCCAACTACTTATTCATGGACTATTTCACAATTTATTACTGGAAATGTCCAGACAGCCAATTCACAAGCTCTCTCGGCTGCTAATCGATTGCTCAGTGAAGGTGCCCTCAATTTCATAACTTCACGCTCTCCTATTGCTCTGGGAGAACAGCAGTAAGAACAGGGGTAATATTTCTCTGCAACAAGTCACAGGAAACAAGGGGCCTGAAAAATAACCTTTTCTGACTTTTCATCGCTAGGGCTCTCAGTTTCTTAGTCGAGCTTCACCATCATGAGAGCCAGGCCCGGTGCTAAGATTCTCCCAGTGATGGGACCTGTGGAGTTGGAAGAGAGGGGGTCTTGGCGGGCGGGGAGCCAAGGGTTAGCTACCTAAGAGCTGCGTTCCCAAGTCCTCCTGGCTTAGGCCATCTCAACACACATCTGCACGCGCATGCGCTCTGTACAACACAATGCCACGGGCATGAAGACACCACTTTCTCGGATGCTCTGCCCTGCTCAGAGACAGAGGTCAAGGACCCTGGCCCTCAGGCCTTGGCTTCTGTCAGTTAGAACCAGGGCAGAGCATTAGGAGTCCGGCTGGTCTTCCCAGCAGGTGGGGCCCAGAAAAATCCCCAGCCTGGCCCGGAATGGTTCTCCCAGCCCCTATTCTGGTCTCCATAGCTTCCCCTCTCCTGTGCCGGAAGCACAGGTCCGGCCTGCCTGGCAGTTGAGTCTAAATAGTCACAATGCACACACGGCACAAACACATCCATCGGTTTGTATCCAGACACCCCTGTGTATAGCCAACCCCACACCCGCACAGGTATCCGCACGCATGCCGACACAGCTGCTCACTTCAGTGGCCGGAAGAACCCTGAACCTTCCAAAGCAGGGCCCCCAGGAGAGAGCTGAGTGTGTTTTCTCGGTGTGTGAGCTGAGGTTTGGGCAGATGAATTTTTCATAAGCTCATGGAAGAGGGAAACCTGAGCAGAAGCTGGGGCCTGGCGAGGAGAGGGCGGGGAGGGCAGGCTTCCAGCCTCTTGCTGCTGCTGCTTCAGCCCCAAGAAGGGGAAAGCCTGTGGCTATGTTGAGCCAGAGAGGGCGGGGTCCAGGCTCTGTCCATCTGTTTCCAGGGTAGTGAGCCCTTAGCACCTAACCCTGGGATTCGGGATGGGAGAAAAAAGATGGAGCTTGGGGGCAGCCCCTACATCTCCCTGTGTTTTTTGCCACATCCAGATTTTAGGGACCAGAAGAGGAGGAGAGACCCCCTCATCGTGGGTGCAGGTCCAGCCCTGTTCTCTGGGGCAAAGCTGGTGGATGTTCCTTTACTCAGGCTTGGTACCGGCCTGTCACTCAAAGCACCGTTGCCCTGACAACACACTTCCAGACAGGCAGGGGCCAGTGCTCTCTGCGGGAGGTGCTGGCCCTGCTTTGAGGCTGCCAAGCTTGGGGTTGGGGTTTTTCCCAGAGCAGCTGGGCTGGGCCAGCCTGGGCCACTCCACACAACTGGTAGTGTTGTCCTCCAAAGCCCAGGCTGAGAGCATCACATCCCCACCCACCCCACCCCGGGGGCTCTGGGACATGCAGACCATGCTGAGACTTTCAGGGGACCCCGAGGACATTTTCAGCTGGACACAGAGAGTTTCTTGGAGACCAGTTAAAGGCTGTGTGTCACATCCTCTGTCCCCGTCCTGCCTCCAGGAAAGACTGGGCTTCTCTCAGGGAAGAAGCAGACCCAATTCCCCATGATCTCTGGGCAGTGGGGCTGGAGAGAACTGGATCATGGCTCACTCCCAGGCCATGCGAATATCTGACACTGCATAATGTGGTTAAGATGTGGGATATCTACTTCAAGTGGATCAGCAGCCAAGTCTGGGGTCAAGGCAAAGGAGTTTGAGGGAGGGGATTATCACAATGTCAGTGCTAGGGGCTCAGACCTCCTCCGGGGCAGGGGATGAGGTGGTGGTTGGGATGCGAAGTTTTATGTATCAGTAGGAGATGAGAGCCTAGAGAGTGGCTCACACCCTAGGGCTTTCAGGGACCAGTCAGGAATTGCCTGTATAAGAAGCAGCCAAGAGTAAGCAAGAGGGAGTGGTGGGGTCTGCAGTGAGCCAGGCCTCAAAGGCATTTAAACCCCAGGTCTACATATATGATGCACCCTGTGCTAGACAGAGATAACCTCTGTGACCACGGTCAGGGGTCAATCTTCAGGGACGTTCAGGGCCCTGCTTGTGGACAGAAGCAGAGGTTTTCTCCAGAACACTCACTGTGCTTACTGTATTAAACCTGAGCTTACTGGGGACTGGATTTGTAATCAATAGTACCAACAGCAGCCATTACTTGACAGCATCCACTCTGTACCATTTCTTTATTTTTCTTTATTTTTTTAAGATTTTTTTTTGATGTGCACCATTTTTTAAAGTCTTCACTGAATTTTGTTATAATATTGTTTCTGTTTCCTGTTTTGGTTTTTTGGCCACGAGTTATGGAGAAGGCAATGGCACCCCACTCCAGTACTCTTGCATGGAAAATCCAATGGACCGAGGAGCCTGGTAGGCTGCAGTCCATGGGGTCGCTAAGAGTCAGACACAACTGAGCGACTTCACTTTCACTTTCCACTTTCATGCACTGGAGAAGGAAATGGCAACCCACTCTAGTGTTCTTGCCTGGAGAATCCCAGGGACAGGGGAGCCTGGTGGGCTGCCATCTATGGGGTCGCACAGAGTCGGACACGACTGAAGCGATTTAGTAGCAGCAGTAGCAGCATGTGGATATTAGCTCCCCGATCAGTGATCGAACCCACATCTCCTGCACGGGAAGGTGAAGTCTTAACCACTGGACTGCCAGGGAAGTCCCCTGTGCCATATATGCTATTTAATCATTCATTCTTTCAACTCCATGAAGTAGATACAATTATTATCACCTCTCTTTTGCAGATGACGGAGAAGGCAATGGCACCCCACTCCAGTACTCTTGCCTGGAAAATCCCATGGATGGAGGAGCCTGGTGGGCTGCAGTCCATGGGGTCGTGAAGAGTCGGACACGACTGAGCGACTTCACTTTCACTTTCACTTTGCAGATGAGGAAAGAGAGGCACAGATTGACTAAGCAATTTCTCAGGATCATAGAGCCAGAGAACAGTACAGCCAGCACGCAAATGCTGAGTCTCTTAAGCACCTCACAGTCTGACTGCTGTATTCTGGTCACTTTTGCATGTCCCCAAGAGCTGCTGGACTCATGTTTGCCCAGATGAGGGGCAGGGGGACAGATGGTGCTGTGTCCAGGCTACTGGCCAAGGGGGCTTCTCTCCTTCTCTGGAGGGTGCTGGGAGCCAGCAGGATGCTGCGGGTGGGACCCTCAGTGAGCAACTGAGTGCAGTAGGTTGGGATCTCTGCAAGAAGCTTCCATGTGTGTGCTAAGTTGCTTCAGTCATGTCTGACTCTTTGCAACCCTGTGGACTGTAATCCACCAGGCTCCTCTGTCCATGAAATTTTCTAGGCAAGAATGCTGGAGTAGGTTGGCATGCCGCTCTCCAGGGGATCTTCCCAACCCAGGGGTCGAACCCTTGTCTCATGTCTCCTGTATTGGCAGGTGGGTTCTTTACCACTAGTGCCACCTGGGAAGCCCTGAAAGAAGCTTCTGCAAGTCAAGGTGAAATTCGCTTAGTCATGTCCAACTCTTTGCGACCCCATGGACTATACAGTCCATGGAATTCTCCAGGCCAGAATACTGGAGTGGGTAGACTTATCCCTTCTTCAGGGGATCTTCCCAACCCAGGAATTGAACTGGAATCTCCTGCACTGCAGGCGGATTCTTTACCAACTGATCTATCAAGGAAGCTTCTAGTATTGGCTAAAAAGCTGTGAGAAGAGCACAGGAAGTCTGCGGGATTCTGCCCCTGTGGGTGTACATAAGTGTCCTGCGGCTCTGCGGAAGGGTCTTACACCCTTTAAACCAGGCTCCTGCTACTTTAATAAAATTTAACCTGTGGTCTTTGAAAGGTGTGTATTTTACATCCTTCTGCTGTATTATCTTTAGCTCTCCTGTTACGTGAGAGTATTGTTTTGTGCCTGAATCATCTCTGTTCATTTAATCATCTCTCCTAATCTCTCCGAGAATACCAGTTCTACCTTTTTTTTAATCTTGTCTCCTGAAAAGTGTTTTATTTATATCTCACATTTTATGCAGCTCCACTTTTAATCTTTTACCACCTTTTTATTATTTTATTTTTACCCTTTTATATTTTAGTTTTGTCACACTTTTATCCTTTTGCTTTCTGACATTTCGGTTTTACATTTTTCACCTTCTCTAGCTGGAGCTGTTAATTATTTATTTTAATTTTTCCTCTCTCTGGGTAGCTTTCCTTTTAATCTCGTCCCTTATTTTCATTTCTCTCTTTATTACCTTCCTTTTAACCTTTATTTTGTCCTCCTTCAACTCTCCTTTTATCCTTTCTATTTTTATCCACATCAATATTCCTTTAATTGCTCATCACTCTTCCTTCTATCCCTTTTGCTCCTTTTATTTATGTCTTTTTATTTTTAATCTTTTTTGCTTTATTCTTTTTTATTTTTATATAACTTACAAGTGTACAATATGATGATTCACAATTTTTAAAGGTTAAACCCGATTTATAGTTATTATAAAATATTGGCTATATTCCCTGTGCTGTCCAATATATCTTTATAGCTTATTTTATTTTTAGTCTTTAATTTATTTTTTATACTTTTTCCCCTGTTCCTGATGAGATCTTTTGACTTACTGGTTTTATAGTTTGATATTTGTATTTTATTTAGTTAACCAAAAGTCAATCAATAAAGGCAGGCAGGATGTATGGTTTTGGGGAAGATATCGTGGGGGGTCTCACTCCCAAAAGGTGGGGGTGGGGAGGTGTCTCCCCAGCCTTCTCCTTCTGGTCCCATCAGCAACATGTTCAGAACTCTTAGGTCTTCATCACCTTTAACGTGGATCGTTTTAATAGTCATAAGCCTGGAGACTGAGGATGAGATTCAGAGGTTAAAATCGCTCCTCAGATGCTGGCAGTGCCCCTGGAGTCTGCTGCTCCCTGGATTCTTGGGAGAATGGAATGTGATATCCCTTCTTCGTCCATGGTGTCCAACACCCAGTCACTGAGCATATACCCAACACTAGAGAGAGGGCACAGGGCCTGGCTGGGCTGCTGCTGGTGGGAGGCAGGCGGGACAAGCCTTGTCTGAGTGCCACGAAGGCCCAGGGTGGGGTTCCCAGCCCTGCTCTCAGGTTCCATCCTGTGACAGCCTTACTCTATCTAAGTGCTCCAATCCAGGTTGAGCTCCCTTTTTTTTTGGTTGAGAATATCCTCAGCATGTGGTCCTGATAAACATATTTGCTTCATTACAAGGAGAAGCTGACCGGGGCCAGACTGTCCTCAAAGGGTCTTGGTCAGAATCCACTGGGCTGTGACCGGGCTGCCCCCTGGTCCAGCTTGGGTCCCAGGAGCAGTGCTGCACCTCTGAGAGTGTGCGTCCTGAACCTCTGGACACCCTGGAGGCCTTCCAGGAGGGGCTGGCGTGCATGGAGTGGGCACAGTGGTGGCCAAAGGAGGCCAACTGCCTGGGCGTCCTGCTTACCCTGAGCTCTAAGATGCACGGAGCTTGGGAGACCCCTGGAGCAATTCCTTGGGTTGAAATGGTCAGAAGAAGGACACACTATTTAGTCCAGGGCAGTGGAAGGAGGAGGACAGGGAGAATGGTCATGGCCATGGCCAGGAGCACTTGGGTCAGGACCCTGTGGGGGTGGCATGTGTGGGGGCCCACCGCACCTGCTGGGCTCCCTGGGTATGACCATAGCACCTGCCAGGCTGGGGTGGGGGACTGCTGGGAAGGGCCTTTTTCCTGGGAACTGGGTTGGAAGAAGCAGACTCAGGTCCTGGTGCAGAGAGCAGGTCACCCCTCCTTCTTTCCCACAGCTCCTGCACAGGCATCAGGGGCTCAGGGAGCGGGTGGGGCTGGGATACAAACAGGCAGGCCTCTGGAGCAGGGGCTGGCCAAGCAGGTCCAGGCAGGAAGGCTGGACTGCTCTACCTTTGGGAAGAGACAGCCCAGTTACCTCCTGGTGTCTCTGACCTGTGACTGTGAGCAGTATTGCTATGTTTCAACTTCTCTCTGGGGGCTTTCTGAGGCACCCTCAGTGTTTCCAGCTTCCTTCAGCTCCCCTCCCTCATCTTCCAGCCTCTCAGCAGCCCCATAACAGGCAGCTGGTCTATGCGGGGCGGGGTGATGGAGGGGTCCCTCTAGCCCCAACGGCCAGCCCATCTCCCAGCTCACAGGGGGCCTCCTGAAGGGCTGCAGCTCTTACCAGCACGGTGGTGACGATGAGAGACCTGTTGGTCAGAGAGTCGGTGACATTAGGGCCTCGGCCTTTGGCGACCTCCGTGATATTGAGCCCCTCGGCGGGACTCCACACTCCCACCTGGATGGACAGACGATGCAGTACAGGGGCTGAGTCCACAGTGTCTCCACCCTTTCTTCACATCAGCAAGCAACTCATCTTGTTCCCACCTTTCAGGAGCATCGTCATCACTGACAAGTTTTGAGCCAACTTTTCTGACAGCCCTGCTGCCTTCCTCCTTCCCAGAGGAAGCCCCTGAGATGTCGAGTCTCCTGAATTCTCCTCCCTCCCCATTTGCTGGCAAACCCATCCCAGATGGAAGGGAAATGCAGAGGGAGAAGAGGAATATAAGGAGAGCCCAGGGAGCACAGTGGAAGCCAGCCTGGGGTAGAGCGGATGCCATGAAGTCAAGTTAGTGTTAGGGTCAGGTCCTGTCCTGGGTCAGTCATTCCAAGCCTGGGGGTGGGGGCCGGCCTCCCGCCTCCTAGGGAAGAGTTGGGCACCAGCTGCTCACTCACTGGGTCTCAGCCTGTGCCAGCTCTGGGGCCAGATGCCCTCCAGAGCCCAGGACAGGGCCTGGAGCGAGGGAGATGTTCCCTAGGCATGTGTGGAAGGACAAGGAGATGTGTTTTGTGCAGGAACTCAGTTTGGGCAGGATGCTGGTCTTTGCGGCTATTTCAGGGGGTGGCAGACAGAATGGAACACCCTCATAGAGGGCAGTGGATGCCAATGGATTTGAAGGCAATTTGTTTTGTAGTTTTACACCTAAAGTTGGCAGATGTTCTGACTGAGGTGGGCTAATCTCTGTTCCCATAGTGCGTTTGTGGATGTCAGGCCTGGGGCTGGAAGGAGGCGAGGAAAGATCAAGTTTACAAATGGTTCTCAAGCCCTGGGTCTCTTGAAGAGCCTTTGGGATCCAACTCTGCCCCTCTCTGTGCCCATCTCAGCGCCTCTCAAGGAAGGTTCTGGCCTGACCATCCTGTCCTTGGCCCAGTTGCTTGGGGGCTGGGAGCACGGCACTCAGGAAACCTAATCAATTAAACAGGGAGGCCGAATGCAAACAT
This sequence comes from Bos grunniens, assembly GCF_055505025.1. Lineage (NCBI taxonomy): Eukaryota > Metazoa > Chordata > Mammalia > Artiodactyla > Bovidae > Bos > Bos grunniens. The sequence continues at coordinate 12,372,835 of NC_141167.1, forward strand.
CCCATTAAGAGAGCTGTGCAAAGCAGATAGCAGAGAGACATGTAATTATGCTTGGGTAATTCTGCTTTAATCCCCCCAAAGCCACTGGCTGGAGCTGGCTGGATCAGCTATGACCCGGCTTAGTAAATAGAAGTGATGATAGAGAAGTGACGAGAGGCAGAATGGCTGTGTTTGGGGGCTCAGTACCCTCTCTGGGCAGCATCTTTCTCTGTGCAGACCCCCAGAGCCCAGAGGAGAGAAAACAATCAGACAGTATCAAAGAGGTTCTTCTCTCAAGGGGGCCAAGCACAGAGCCCAGCCCCAGCATGAGGGACCCTAGTGGCAGGCCTGGGTGCAGAAAGCTGTCAACAAACAGCTGGCTGGCAGCCTGGTGACCAGCAGGAACCCTTGCTCCAGCAAGCAGCTATTGAACTCCTACCCTATCTCCCATGGGCATCGGAGAACAGTTAAGACTGAGGAGGACCCAGCTTTCAGAGACTCTCTGCCCACTATCTGGGAGGCTGTGACCAGGAGCCTCTGGTGGGGCCTCTGCAGGTCAGCTGGTGTTTAGGTATAGTAGAGAGGTTTTCTTGAGTATTAGTTGTGGTCTGTCTGCAGTTGCTGGAGGGCTGGTAGGAGCTGCGGGTAGGCTCAGATGGCAAAAGTGCTCTGATGGGCAATTACTGATGCCTGCCATAGATATGAGAGTGGGAGGCAGTGGCATACATGCCATCTAATTGCCATCCTTAGAATTTCAGGCTATCCCCAGAGATGGACAGTTGAGAGAGCAAAAATGAGACAGCTACTCGAGTGACAACTATTACAGTGGTCCTGCCAGAGGGGGAAGCGGGCTCCGCAGCACTGCAGGAGTCTAAATAGGAGCTGGCAGAGTGCTTGATAAGCTATAGTTTGAATAGAGTTAGACCAACAGGGCTGGATCATCTTAGGAAGAGGGGGTATAGCACCTTGTCCTTAGGGGACTGTTGCTATAAGGGAAGTGGTGAGGTTGTCCCGGCCACCTGGCCCCAGGACAGTGGCCCCATGAGTCCGTGGGAAACTCAGGACTAAATGGCATCACCTTGGCCACAAGGTACAACCCAGGCAGAGCTGGGTTTGTGCCTGTGGGAACGAACCAAGGAGACAGAGGCCATTCCTATAACCGGAGAGACGGCATGGGCAAAGGCCTGGAGGTGCGGGAGGGAGGGATGTGGCTGGGCCTTGAGGAATATTTGGGAGGCAGTGGAGACTAGTCCTGGAGAGGAAACCGGGGCATTTCCTGGAGAGTCTTCAAGGCTGGGGTGAGAGGCAGATGCTGAATGCCTCGGCACTGGGCAGCCACGCACAGTCCCAGGGCAGAGTGGAGCTGTGCATCGGGTAGCTTCATCTCTGTGTGCATTTGGGATGGATGGAGGGTCCAGGAGTGGAAGTGGCAAGCCAGGTTGGGGTGTTAAAAAAAATCCTCAGAAGAGACCTGGACCAGGGAGGGCAGGGGAAGATAGGAGAGGAATCAGGGGCCCCTGAAGGATCACAGGCACCAGGGGTGGCCCCTCCACTTCTGCATTTTATACACCCCCTCTCCCAGGGTTGGAGATGTGCCCTGGTGGCTCCCAGGGACCAGGGGGTGTGGCTGAGCCTTTGGTCCTGAGGTCTGAGGAAATGCTGAGAATCAGGGCTAATGTTAAATCTCCTCAGCCCAGCAGCCTGACTTTGTCACAATATTGCTTATGGATCCCAGGGGTCAGAACTGGCCCCATTACGAATATTTCTATGGTAGCCAGATGGGAGGCCAGCCCTGTGGGCTTGCTTTTCCTTGTAATTCCCAGAATCACAGAGGTCTTAGAAGCTTAGCATAGGGAGTTCAGAATCCATGTGCTTCAACCTCTCTCCAAGGATAAGAATCACCTCCAGTCTCCCAGACAAGCAATCCCTTTGTTCAATTTTGCTGAAATGTCTCCAGGGACAGTGAGCTCACTACTCCCCAGGCAGGCATCCGTGAGTCATTAGAGAGTTTCTCTTACCCAAGGACACGTCTGTCCCTCTGCCCCATGACAGAGGACTTAGAGACAGTCTGTGTGTCCCATGAGCCTTTCCCAGGTTAAGCATCTCTCTGATGGCCCTTGCTGACAGGGTGGTCGTTTGAATATCTGCCACGGCCAGGCCACTGGGTTCTGCACCCCTCCAGGCTGAGAAGGCCAAGAGGGGCCAAGGCAGTGGCCACACCAGGTCGTGTTGAGCCCCGAGGGGGTAGCTGGATGGGGTCTTGCCCTATTGCTCAGGGTCTCTGCCTGGGATCTGTCGTGGGGGATTTAATAGCCCCTGCTCCTTGGCCCGCCCCCCCCCCCCCAACTGCTGAGCTCACACACCTTCTCCAAGCCGTCTTCCTTCAAGCTGATGATGTCCAGATCGAAATCCGTCCGTAAGCCACTGGTTTTGTTGAAAACAATCCGTCCAGTTAATCCTTCCCATTGAGCCTGCCGGAGGGGAGAGGGCAGAGCGGCAATTCCTCGGGCTCATAAATCATCATTCGGTACAACTGTACAATGCTTCATTTTAATTACTCCTTGCACTGATACTGTTCCCCCAAGACCATGATTAATTAATAATCACCTCCATCATTGCTAGGGCTGTGGTGCGAGCCAGCGATTTCCATAAATTCTATTATGTTCTTTAGCCAGCTTTACACTTGCACCTTCTCGTGTACAACATCGATCTCAGATGCGCTCAGATGAGCCCCCGCCTCGAAGCCATGAGAAGGGGAGAGTCCGGTCCATGTCAGGTCCCCAGGGAGGGGCAAAGAGGCAAGTGGGTAGACTGTGGCAGGTGAGACCTGCCGAGGGGCAGAAAGTCAAGGGGCCAAGCCAGCTCTGGCTGTAGGACCAGACAGAGTAACCCCCAGAGAGCCAGGGCTGACAGAGCAGGTCTCTCACCCAACTCCACTCATGTCCCAGTTAAAAACGGGTCAGAATACAGGGTCCAACCTCAGTTAGCTGTGTGACCTGGGGATTTCATTCTGCCTTGCTGCCTCAGTTTCCTCATCTGTAAAACGGAACTAATAACAGTACCCATTTCACCAAAACACTATGAGGGCAGAATGAAGTAAGTCTCATGAAAAACTGAGAATGGTGCTTGGTACAACCTGTTGTTGTTGTTGTTCAGTAGCTAAGTCGTGTCCGACTCTCCACAACCCCATGAACTGCAGCACGCCAGACTTCTTGTCCCTTACTGTCTCCCAGAGTTGGTTCAGAATCATGTCCATAGGTACAACCTGAGCCCTGAATAAATGGTAGCTTTCTCTACTTTTTCTTGCTTTTAGCATCATTAACAGAGAGGCAGGCAGAGGTTCAGAGAAGGAACGGGTCTAAACTGAGAAAGGCTCTGTCTTCTAAAGCCAGGATTGGGAAACGATGTCTGGTGATACACACGGATCCATTTCCTGTTAAAGTCACACCCGTGTATTTACCTGTTGTCTCTGGCTGCTTTTGTGCTGTAGCTTCAGAGTTGAATAGCTGCAGTAGAGACTGTCTAGTCTGTTGTTGCTTTTATTTAGTTTCTAAGTTGTGTCTGACTCTTTGTGACACCCATTAGATGGTAGGTATGCCACCACCATGGACTGTAGCCCGTCAGGTTCCTCTGTCTATGGAATTCTCCAGGCAAGAATACTGGAGTAGGTTGCCATTTCCTACTGCAGAGTATCTTCCTGATCCAGGGATCGAACCTACGTCTCCTGTATTGGCAGGCAGATTCTTTATTACTGAGCCACCTGGGAAGCCCTGGTCTGCAAAGTCCAAAATATTCACTCTCTGGCCCTTTGTACAGAAAGTTTGCCATCTCCCCTTCTAGCCAATACCTCTCCTGTGGGCCTAGAGCATTAGTGCTATAAGGACCTTCCTACCACTCACCCCATGCAGCCTCTGCTGAAGCCCCGGGAGATGCGCTCAGTGGGTGCCTCACCCCACTGGGGTCATGATCCCTGCAGATTCTGAAGAAGGCTCCATAGCCTCTCCATGGCTGAAGTTTCCCCAGCGCCCAAGCTTACAGAACACACCAGTTCATGGGTTCCTGGATCCCTGAAGGCCCATCTGTAGACCGAAGCTAAAACCCATGGGAATCTCCGAGCACTTGGGCAGCTGTCTGGCACTGTAAAGTCTTATAAGGGTGTAGATGGCATGTGTTATGCTAGCTCAGGCAGAGGGGTGCACCTCGAAGGGCTCCAGGGGGCTGGAAATCAAAAGTGAGTGGAACATGGACTTTGCATAAGGCATCCAACCTCTCTGAGTTTCAGGAAGAGGACAATGACCTATTTCACAGGTGGTGACAAAGATGTATCAAGGGCTTAGCACAGTGCCTGGAACGCAAAGCCCCAGCTATGATTTCTCCTTTGTCCCTTCCTCCTGTGGGGCTCCCTTGGATTAGGGCTGGCCCTTGGCTGGGGGCAGGGGGGAGGATGATCACGTGGGCCACCTCTGTAGACACCTATCACAGAAGGCTCGTCCGTGATTAACTTCCCTGCATGAGCTCATCTGGTTCGCATCACAGTCCTATCAGGTGGGTGTCATGATTGTCCCATTTTACAGTCATGGCCACTGAGGCTCAGAGACAGGCTGAGCTCTGCAGGTCCCAAGTAATGTGGTGCCAGGCAGATCCCCTCTGTGCTGAGCAGAGCTGAAGGGCTGGGGTCACTGTGTCCAAGCTGAGTGGGGGCAGTTTATGAAGCCCAGGGAACTGCGGACTGGACTTGGGGATGGAGATTTAAAGATGCACCTGCTTCAGAGAACAGACTGGTGGTTAACAGTGAGGCACCGGGTTGGGGGTGGGCATAAAGTGTGGAGGGTCAACTGTATAGTGATAGACGGTAACCAGACCTTCAGTGGGGACTACTTTGTAACCTACACAGATGTGGAGCTACAATGTCCTACGCCTGAAACTTACACGTTATACACCGTTTTGTTCTTGTTTAGTCACTCAGTCCTGTCCGACTCTTTGCGATCCCATGAACTATAGCCTGCCAGGCTCCTCTGTCCATGGGGTTCTCCTGGCAGGAATACTAGAGTGGGCTGCCAGGCCTTCCTCCAGGGGATCTTCCCGACCCAGGGATCAAACCCGCGTCTCCTACATTGGCAGGCGGATTCTTTACCTCTGAGCTACCAGGAAGGCCATTAACTATTTTACTTCAGTTAAAAATGCATCAGAGAAGGTGAAGGCCACTGTGTATGACCTCACAGGGAAGCTCCGCTCCCTTGAGGCTTCCCAGTCCCTCCGCCTCCCCCCACCCCCCACCCGGTCTCTGCCTGGGCCCCGCCCCCTGAGGCTATCTCCCCGGTCCCCTGGGGAAATCATGGCAGGTCTTCAGACCTGCGCGGGAGGGAAGCCTTCCTCCCTGTCAGCTCCAGAGGACTTAAATGTCAGCAGGTGTGCGGCCTGTCTGTGGGCGGGCAGGCAGGGGCAGGGCCAGGGCAGGGGGCCGCTGGAGCTCCGCCCCGTGACATTTCCCAGCCCTCCCGCCTCTTTCAGCTGCCTCGGAGGACTCCCTAAATGAAAGATGCTTCACAAGCTCTGAACTCCGGCCTGGTATTTTCCAGCTCCTCTCGGAAATGCCAAGTCTTTAAAATGATTTACTGTCACGCAGTCAGATGGGGAGACGGGAGACTTGGAAATGGTTTGAGGGAAGACCGGGTGCTGGGCTCAGGCAGCGGGCTTGGGTCTTGGGGGTGGCCAGCTGTAGGGCCATCCGGGAGCCCCACAGCTGCTCTGGGCCTCAGTCTCCACTTCCCCCACATGGAGTTGAGACAAAGATGTTTCTGAAAGTACTGTGTGAAGGAGAGTGTGTGGTGAGGGCTGTTCACTGGGCTGGGGCCAGGAAACAGGAGAGCGGATACTCCAGCAGGGCCCATCAGTCCTGGGGTGGGAGGCGCCTTTCTGCTCTGCAAGCCATCTGCTCCCTTTGGGGCTTCAGGACTGAGCCTCGAGCATTCCAGGGGGTTCTCTGAAGCTCTGTGGCCTGGAGATCCTCTGTAGCTGGAAACCCACCAGGGAGCAAGAAGCCTCTTCGAAGACAGTCGTGATGATAGAAATAGTAACAGCAGCCAATCCGCTCAGCATCTGCTCTGTGCCAGGCACTGTCCTAAGCGCTTCACACATCATGACTCACACCTACGACCACACTGCTGTTGTCTCCATTGTGCTGGAGCAGCACAGAGAGGTTCAGTAGCTTGTCTAAGATCACACCGCTGAAAAGTGGTTAAGTTTCAAAGTCACTTATGTCTGGCTCCTAAGGGTCTTAGAGTTGTGGCCCTGGTCACTGAGAAACCCATGCCAGTCTCTGGCTACTGGGTTGGAGGCCTGCAGAGGTAGGAGGCTCAGGGGGCGGGGTGTGAGGCCTCCGTGCTCCCCAAGAACAAGCTGACGACTGGGCAGGCCAGCCAGGCCTCACTCAGGGCACTGCACCATCAGACTGCCTCCACAGTTTTGAGGGGTTGGATGAGAAGGAACCCTCACGGTCCTCTTCTACCAAAACAGCTGACACCAGAGTCTCTTCTAGGTGTGAGGGAACCCGTGCCAAGGACTTAACTGCTCCCTCACTGGGACTATGACATGGTTTGCCGGGCGAGGAAACTGACACTTGGGAATGTTCAGGAGTTTGTATAAAATCACACAGCTGGGAAGAGGCAGAGACAAGCCCAAAGGCATGTGTATCAGACTCTAAGGCCATATGCCTTTTAGTGTCGTTCTAAAATACAGGAGGTGTTACTGCCCTTGTCCCAAACAGTGATGGTGAACTGGGATCTCTAGGGGAGCAGTCCTGTCTGCTGAGTGGTGAATTTCTTTGTTATTTCTCCTCATTGTGCTGCCTTCCTTTGCCAAGGGATTACATTCACTAATGGAATGCCTTGATTGACGTTTCCCTAGGCGGTGAGCTCTGTGCATGCAGTTGCCAGTCTGTTTTAACCCCGCTGATTCCCAGCACAGGCTCAGTGCTGGCCACTCAGCAGACCCACACACATAGTTAGTGAATAAATGAATTGAATGAACTCTCAAGGCAGTCTGCTTCATTCCTGGTTCATTGTGATGGCTACAAAGACGTGGTCTATGCAAAGCCCTCCTAGGGGGCTTCTCCTAAGTGCACTTGACATTGCCGTGGATAGGTCGCTCCTTCTGACCCAGGGATCTCACCCCTACACACCTAGATCTCACCCCTATGTGCCTTCCTCATCTACCATTACTGGGACTTGACTCTGCCCAGTCCTGGGCTATGTGCTCTGCTTACAGTTTTTTACACTGTTTTTCCAACAATGCTTTGAGGCAGGGACTCTTCCTAGTTGAGGAGACTGAGGATCAAAGAGTTAATCATCTTCCCCAAAGTCACACAGCTTTTTGTCCTGGACCCAGGGTACAAACCCAGGCCTGTGTGTCCCCATCTGTAAAATGGGAACAATAAACTCTGCATTTGTAAGGACGACCGTGATGGAGAGTCTGAAAGGAAACGTGGGCACTGTGCGTCTCCATGGTCATCCTCTCAGCAGCAGGACATGTTCTCTGGTTTTTTGAACCGGATGGGACTTCTTCACAGTTGCCATGGTGCCAGGAGAGCCAGGTCCCACTAGGGACCGCAGGCTGATGGGCCCATGATGTGAAGAGGAGTTTGTGGGGCTGATTACAAGTTACTGAGCCGCCTCTGCCCTCAGCACTAAGCCTCATCCACATGATGCCTCATTTTGTCCTCACAGCATCTGCAGGAGATGGGCATGCTTCATACCCGGCTCAGCAAAGTACGCTAGCTTACCTGAGGTCACACAGCTGGAGGCAAAGACGCTCAGCTGTTTAAGGCCCAGGCTGTGTCCTGCTGACAATGCCAACCACCCACTGAGCACCTACTGTGTGCCAAGGATGCAGCCTCTCTGTCACTTTGTAAGACTGGTCCTTGCTGAGCCCATTTGCACCTGAGGAAACAGCTCTGGCCCAAGTTCACATGGACTAGACTCCCAAACTTGGGCCCTTGACCGCTCTGTGGCCCCCAGTCGATGGACCTGGTGGGGGTGGGTGCAGGGGCCACTCACCTCCTTGATGAAGTTCATGAAGCGGCCGCCGAAGCGCCAGGCCTTGTGCCGGTGGCACTGCAGGGAGTTCACGGTCATCTGGGGTGCCCGCTGGTAGCATACAGACACGATGTGGACGGCATCATACAGCAAGGCTGCATCCGTCTGGAGGGGAGGCCCAGGGCTGCCTGAGAGTGGCTCAGGCCCTGAGAGTCCTCAGCCCACCCTTCCCTGTCTCCCTTTATCTCCCTCGCCAAAAGCATGGTGTCCTGGAGAGGGAAAGGCCCTGTCCTGGCTCCTGATGAGAGGCCAGGCTTGGGGCGTCTCTGCAGCTCTGCAGACACCTGACTCCCTCCCTCTGCAGCTCAGATCTTCTCTGCCAGGCCCTCCACCCCCGGCGTCTCTCTGTTGCCTGGCCCTGTCCACACGTTCACCTTTCCAGCCTCCCCAGCTTCCTGCCCACCACAGCTGAAAGTCCTCCGCATCCAGGACATTGTCCCCAGTCTCTGTGACCATCTGTTTATGTGCCTGCACTCCCACACTTGGGTCGGGGGAGGGGGCCTGTGTCTGATTCCTGAGTGTCCCTGGCCCCTGGCCTCAGGTCTAGCAGACGCAGCGTAGGTCTTAAGAAGGGAAGTGGTGGGAGGGAAAAAAAGAAACTGGGAGGAAGGAGAGAAGGGAAGGAAGGGAGGGAGGGAGGGGAGCCCCCGGGTCTGGCGCATCCAGCGGCAGTACCATCATCACCCCATCCAGCAGGCCGGACTCTGCCCGGGGAGCTGCCTGCAGCCGCTCCATGGACCACTTCTCCACGATGGCCGAGACATGAGGGTTGTCCACGTTGAGGATCCGGAATCCCGTCAGGTTCACGCCCGAGTAGCGGTAGGGCTCCAGGTCTAACGCGTAAAGATCCTTGACAGAGAGAGTTTCAATAAACAGAGATGTGACCCGGCTGTGAGCTCCAGCCCTACCTCCCACACTCCCTACTGGGGCCCCAGAGCAGCTGTAGCTCCCTGCAGAGTTCTGGGGGAGGGAGGCTCAGGGGGAGCTGATGGAGCACTCAAGGGGGCTCTGCACTTAGAGTTGGCCAGACCTAGCTGCCTGGTGGCTGACCCCACGGACTCACTGCCAGACCTCAGACACACGGCTCAGCCTGTTTCTTCATCTACAAAACGGGGATCGTGCCTCCTTTATAGGCCCCAGTGAAGCAGTTCATATGAAATGCCCAGCCCGGAACAGCAAAGAAGCTTGATAATGGTCATGACCGTCACTTCCTCTGATGGGGAAGGCTTCCTTTGGGAAGACAAAGGGCACTGGGTCTGGGCATCTCCAAGTTACCCAGAGGGAAGCTGAGGGAGGATTTTATTCCCCCAAAGAGGGTATTTTAAAATAGTCTATTCTGAAAAATTTATGATTACCAAATGGGGAGCGGGGGAGGGATAGATTAGGAGTTTGGGATTAACAGATACACACTACTATATATAAAACAGATAAGCAACAAGGATCTACTGCATAGCACAGGGAACTGTATTCATTGTCTTATAGTTTATAATGGAAAAGAATCTGAAAAAGGAGAGATATATAGGTGTATATGCATAACTGAGGCGGCTTCCCTGTGGCTCAGATGGTAAAGAATCTGCCTGTAACACAGGAGACTAGGGTTTGATCCCTGGCTCAGGAAGATCCCCTGGAGATCTCCAGCCCGCTCCCGTATTCTTGCCTGGAGAATTCTCTGGATAGAGGAGCCTGACGGGTCCATGGGGTCATGGGGTCTGACACGACTGAGTGATTTACACACACACACATGCATAACTGAATCATCTGTTGTACACCTGAAACTTATACAATGTTGTAAATTAACCATACTTCAATAAAAAGAATTAAAATTGACTCTTGTGCCTGGGACTGAAGGAGTACAGGGCCCTCTTCTCTCTCCTCGACCTCACATCACCAGCCAGGTCCCCTGACACCCTGCATCCTAGGAGCAGTCAGCCTGTTGGCCAGGTCACATCCAGTTTGGTGCAGGGGTCTAAAAGCTGGGAAGACAGGTCTTAATGCATGGGGGCAACCTAGCTTCAGCTCTGGGGCACCGTGAGCTGGTGAGGGGAGGGGGCAGTTGGCTGCAGAGGGAGGAGCCAGATGCTAGGCTGAGAAGGGACGGCAGGAGGTGGGTGGTGTGGGGAGCTCAGCTCAGTTCCCTGAGATGACCTGGAGGGGTGGTGGGGGTAGTGAGAGGGAGTCCAAGAGGAAGGGGATTTATGTATGCATATAGCTAATTCATGTCGTTGTACAACAGAAACTAACACAACATTGTAAAGCAGTTATCCTCCAATTTTAAAAAAAGAAAGAAGAAAAGAAAGAAAAACTTCCCAAACTTGGAGATAAGGGAGATGGAGACCAGCATGTCCTTCCAACGTGACGTGGACACATCGCTCGCCAGGCCCTCCGGGGACTGGATTCTCTGGGAGAATTCACCTGGCTTTGACTGCACTGTCAGCCGCTGGTTAAAGGCCCAGATTCTGAGTTAATGTGTAGACTTTTGCCCATAGAAAAGATAATCCCCAAGCTGGTGGTTTTATTGCCCTGTAGGACATTAATCCATTTTGTACCTAACTTAGCTGACTTATCTGATGTTCTCCCTACACCAAATACCTATAAATACTCAATCCTTCAAATGCTCTTTGAGCCAGCATTGTCATCCTACTGGCTCCTTTGTTCATGAGTTGAATACATCTTTGACTCCTGTTCATTCTATATTTGCATAAGAGCCATGTTACTTTTTGAAACATATACGCTGATAATCTAGATGGGCCTCATTCCACTAGTAGGGAAAATGAGTCTTAAGGTCTTAGTCTGAGGTCCTCCTCATCTATTGTCTGCTCTTTTCCACACCCTCCTCCCATCCAGCTGCCTTCCACTGTTCTCCTCTCTCCTCCGCTCTCACCCCCCACCCCCACAACCTGGCCCATCATCTTTCCCAGGTCCCTCAACTCAGTCAATCCATCCAACGCTGGGTCAGAATGGTCCGTGGCTGCAGTCGTCAGGAGAAACATCTGGCCCCATCACAGTCCCAGCTTCAGTTGAATCCATGATGGTTCATGGAAAGATAATGAGGAATAAAACCTGGAGCCCACAGAGCAGCTCTTTCGCAGTGTGCTGGTCTCCTCTGGTCTCTGCTGCTGCTGCTAAGTTGCTTCAGTCGTGTCCGACTCTGTGCGACCCCATAGACGGCAGCCTACCAGGCTCCCCCGTCCCTGGGATTTTCCAGGCAAGAACACCGGAGTGGGTTGCCATTTCCTTCTCCAATGCATGAAAGTGAAAAAGTGAAAGTGAAGTCGCTCAGTCATGTCCGACTCTTAGCGACCCCATGGACTGCAGCCTACCAGGCTCCTCCATCCATGGAATTTTCCAGGCAAAATGTTCCTAATTCATGCGGAACTCCTCCTGTAATTCCAATTGGCCTCTTTCTGAAATACACAGTATTGGTTTCCCCTTTAAGAGTTTAGGGATTAGGGGAGAGGCTGGGGGCAGTTTTGAGCCCAGGAAAGAAAGTTTAGTCCCAGCCTTGCTCAAATGGGGCCCTGATTCAAGACCAGGATTTGGGATGCGGGAGGGGCTGGGCGGAAGTAGATGGAGGAGTCCCCGTGGAATTGGCCAGAGAGTGTCTGTGTGGCCCCAGTCTCGGTGGGGAGTGAGTGACGGGTGGGCACTGTGCTCAGCCCTTCAAGTGGAGTGTGTCATCTGATTCTCACGATCCCCTGTAAAGTAAGTATTCAATAGTATTCCCTTTTTGCAGAAGAAACACGGACCAGAGAGGGTGATGTGGCTTGCCTTAAGGTCGCAGAGCTCAAGGAAGCAGTGCAGAAATTGTTCCCAGGTCCAGCTTAGTGGGGTGTTGGAGCTGGCTCCCATCCGCTTGTAAGAGCTAATCATCAACACTTTCCGACTATGTTCAGTGACATTCATTGGTAGCTTGACATTGGCCATGGTGAGACAATGCACACCATGAAAACTGGCAAGCATTACAAATCTGGGTTTCCCCCACTTTTGGATAGCTGGTTGTATGCATTTACCAGTGCACAGTGTCTGTTCTATTTAAAACGTCCTGTGTTTATGTCGCCAGTGGTTGTCAAACACAAGATACGCATCAGAATTGCTTTTGGAGAACTTGTTTTGGAAAGTACGGGCCATTGAGAATGTGGGGTGGGGCTGCAATCTGTGTTTTGAGAAGCTGCTCATCTAAGCTATTACTCCTGACCGGGAAACACACAGAGACGGCTCTGGGCTTAGAAGCGGAGACCTGTGGAGTCAGAGATGGAGAGCAAGGCAGGGGACACACAGGAAAGAGGCCTCTCTTCCCACAGCTGCTCCCTGAGAATGGCTCACTGGGCAGCCCCAGGTGATGGTTATGAGCATAGATTGTGAGGCCAGGCCATCTACTCTCCTTACTTCACCTGCCTCATCTGCAAAATGGGTATGAAAATAGTACCTGCCATATAGGGTCATCCTGAAGAAGAAATGGGTTAATAGACATACTTAGAACATGTCTGGTGCATGGTAGACGTCACAGAAATGCTGATAAATATTCATACTCTGCCTTCTCTGGCAGCAGGTTGTGACAGCTAATTGACTTGCCCCCCAGGACACGACTGGGTTCTTGGAGGAGAGGAGCAGACCTGAGTTGCATCCTTCCTGCCTTAACTCTCTTGGCAATATAAAAACAATCACATTGAACTAACATTTACTGAGCACCTACAAACCTCAGAACAGTTTGTAAGTGCCTTATGTACACTAACTCACTAAATGTACATTTCCGCCTTACAAGAAAGGTGTTATTATCACTCCATTTTAGAGGAAGGAACTCAGTCACAGAGAGGTTAGATCTTTTGCTCACGGTTGTACACTTGTGAGCAACAGTGTCAAAACGAGTCTGCCAGCTCCCAAGCCCTCCTTCTGTCCCATGACCAGCCTTCAGTTCCCACCCACTGGGTATTCCAGTCACCCTCTACATGGCATTCAGAGGGGTCTTTCTGAAGAATAAACCCAACCCTGCCACTCCCCTGCTTGGCATATTTCAATGGCTTCTTCTTGCCTTCTCAGAATAAAGCACAAATTCCTTAGTGTAGTTTGCCAGGCTCTGCACCCCTCCAGCCTCGCTTTTCTTCCCACCGCCTCTCAGTTTTTTGCCCCAGGAGCACCAAACCATTTTCGCCTCCCTTCCCCATTCCTCGTGGCCCCTTTCCCCATCATGCAGCTTCTCTGTGCCAGTGTCTTTGTGTGTGCTCTGTCTATCTCTGGGCTGGAACATCTATCTTCTCAACCCTTCTTGAGTGGGTTCACTCTGAGATTCAGCTCAAGTGTCACCTCTTCTGTGAAGCCTCTCGTGACTACTACTCTAGATACACATGATCAGGTGGGTCAAAGGTGCTTCTGCTCTTATCTTGGGACATTTTGGCTTTCATCTCACTCATGATAACTCTCTATGTCTGCATCTGTCTTCCCTAGAAGCTCCCATACCAAATACTCCCATCAATCAAAGTGGATAGAAGGATCAGCTGGCTGGGTAGCTCTCTGGGAAGAGCCTGGAAATGAGAGAGTAGAATTTCATAACCTCCTCTCAGAGGGAGCTTTCTATGGGGCTAGAAGTTAGGAGTGATTTGGTAAATTGCCTGGGGTGGTGGATGAGCCCCTCAAGGGACTGCTTTAGAAATGACAGATCTTCCCTAAACTGCCTTTGAAGAAGGTGGGTCTGGGGAGATGGAGGGATTTTGCTTTGTAGAGTGGTGAATGCAAGTTTGGGGCCAGAGCTGAATTGCCTGGGACACAGAAGAAAAGCTGAGCTCTGCCCGCAGGGGGCGCCCTTCTCGCTCTTCCCCTGTAATGAGGCTCAGCCTCTTCTCCAACTCAGTGCTGATACCCAAAGCCTGAAAGATGCCCATCACGAGTCTACCTAGGGCCTCCTTGACTTGGCTCACCTCCCTGAGGACCAGAGGCCCTCTGGACTTAGTGGGGAGGGCAACATCTCTGGCCTTGGTGGGGCTCGGGTGCTGGCGACGTCAGCCCTTCCAGTTTCCAGATGCAGTGCTGGGTTGGCTGACAGTCACACAGTGGCTGTGGCCAATCACAGCCTGGGATGGGGCATGATGGGGTGTCGCTGCTGGGGTCATCTTCATCCCTGTCACTCTGAGCCTGGGCTCAGCTGCAAAGTGTTGCAAGGCTTGTGGCACCGAGTGCCACCATCCATGTGACATGAGGGCAGTGACAACGGGGAGCTGGAAAAGAGGCCTCTTTGTCTGGCTACAATTTTTTGTCCAAACTGCCCTGGGCTGAGACCCCATGTGCTGTACACAGTGAACTGTGCACAACCTTGCCGCTTGGCAAAAAGTTGCTGTTCTCCATGCCAAATGTTGACACATTGAATTCAGTATCGACGAGGGACCTTTTAGAAACATTCAGCATAACATAATAGACTAATTCATTAGCACCCCATGGGTCTGACTGGGTAGAAGCTGAAGCTCGGAAAACATCGCCTTAAGGAATGACAGATGAAAATATCTTTCCCATGATATAACTGTTATTGCCGGGAAGTGGCATTAATTGTGATTGCTTATCTATTAATTTATTATAATTCTTTTTTCACCTCCAGGCTTTTACCTACACATGACATGGACCAGGGGCTCAGCTGGGGCTGATTAACGTGGGGTTATCTGGGAATGGCTCAAAGCTGGCTGGCACAGATAATGGCAGCTGGGGTAATTAAAATGTCTTCTGCGTGGGAGAAGCAAGTTTGGAGAATTATTTTGAGGCGAGGAATTGGTGACATGGGTTTCCTAAAGCAAAGGAGATAAATGTCAAATGCCATTGCCCTCCCAAATCCAGCCAGGACTGACCAATGAGCACCAAGAGGCAGAATCACGAGGTAGGCTCCTAAGCCAATGGAGCTGGAAGGAGGACCTTAGAGCTGGAACCAGAAGCAGAATGTGGGGACCCGGGGAACATAGCTGATGCCCTGGCATATGGGGAGCTTCTGGGAGATGCCCTGGTACCTGCCCCCTCCAACACACATGCATATTCCACTGCAGAACTGTTTATATTGCAGCAACTGTGTCTCTAGAAGGATCGGCTCTCCCTGACCCTCAGAGAGGTGGGGGGAGGGAGGGCAGTGGGCTGGAAAAGAAGTCAGGAGCCAAGGTTTCTGTCATTGATCTGCTGTGGGGCTCGGGGCAGCTCACTCAACCTCTCTGGTCCCAGGTTTCCCCATCAATCACAAACTGCTCTGTGAAAAGGAAAATCAGTAACGTGGAGAAAGGGCTTTAGAACCTGTGAAGTGTGGGTGCTGCAGGGATTTGTGGAGGCTTTGTCCCCCCCATTAGTGTCAATCACGTGATGCCTGGACCATCATGGCCTGTGGAATCTGAGCCTGAGCCAGCCAGAGGAAGCCAGGCGACACTGCATGAAGGCTCTTGCTACAAGCCTAGCAGAGGGCTTTGGAGTTGGACAGCCCCCAGCTGGTCAAAAATCCTTGCTCTTCCCCTTTCTTACTGAGTAGACTCTTTGAGTCTCAGTTTCTACTTTTCTGTAAAACTGGAAAAGTCATACCTTCCTAGGAGAGTTGTTCTGAAGGATGAAATGGGGTATGCTGAGCACGTAAAAAATATAAGCAGGAGTTATTTTATCGATCTATTTAACTCTTACATAGTGCTAAATGCCACACACTTTTCATAGGGCTTTACTGATGTCAACATACCTGCTTGATGCTCAGCCTAACAGTTGTACGAGGCGGTACTGTTGCTGTGGCCATTTTACAGATGGGGATGAGGCACAGTGAAGTGAAGTCACTTGCCCGTATAAGTGGAAGAATCTCGATTCTAACTCAGGTAGACGGGCCCCAGAGTGCATGGTCTTCACTCTTGCTATGATGAGGATGCTGATTTCACCGATTACTTTCTACTTTGTACTGTGTTCACTCATTCAGGCATCAGTGAGCACCTACTGTATTCCAGGCTCTATTTGGTCACTGGCGATACAGAGGCAGACTGGGCACTATCCTTGATTCTCACATGCACAAAAGAAGCCCACCAGCTGGTGAACTTTGTGTCGGATCCGCCTCTAGACAACCCCCCACCCCTCACCTAAGGGTCTAGCTCGGTACCTGGGGCCTTGAGAGCATAGGTATATGGCTGCTGGATAGTGAGTAAATGATAGATTGAACGGAGGATATGTAAGAGCAGGGAAAGCAGGGACTTTGCTGGTGGTCAAGTGGTCAGTACTCCAGCTTCTGCTACAGGGTGTGTGGGTTTGATCCCTAGATGAGAACTGAGATCTCATATGCTTCGAGGCAAAGACCCCCCAACCCCCCAAAACAAACAAAAACATAAAAATTTAGGGAAAGCAGACACTCTGTGAATAGGATACTGCCCCAGGGTGCAAGGATACGTTGGCCCTGCCCTTCCCTCTGGGATCTCCAACCTTGACCCCATGCTGGCAGTGCCGTTAATGTGGGGAGCCACCCGTGTCACCAGGGTTGTATCTTCCCCAGAGTCTTGCCTAGAAGGTCAGGTCAGACCATGGGGCTGAGAGTTCAAAGCTTCAGCTCCCTGAGGGGACACCTCTCTGGTCTTGGAATGAGGGCATGAGCCAGGTGGAGATGCCTTTAATAGACTCTCTGGGGCCAGGATTGGGAGCAAGGCCCAGAGAGGACTTAAGCACGGGTCCTGTGTGGACACAGTGGATGAGGGGGTAGTACTCAGCGCCGGGGAATGAGATCTGTGGATTTTGTTCCTGCCACTTCGAAAGGGACTGCTCAGTGTCCCAGTCCTTCTGCTTGGTGGCCAAGCCTTAGATTCTGTGAGTCCACCACACTCTGCCTCCCACCGTCAGACCTCAGCTGACCAGCCAAGGGGGTCACCTCCCGGGGGGGTTGCTACAATCTGGCTGATGACTCAGTCCCTATCCTGGGGGCTTTAGAAACTGTGGGGATGGCATTTATTTGTCATCAAGCCTGGAAATCAATAAGTGGGGAAGGGATGCGAAACTCTGTATCCTGGGCAGGATATTCCAGAAGGAACTGTCCAGCCCCGAATGCCTATATACTGCCCTGACTGGCACCTGGCCAGTCTAAAATTTGACCTGGGGAAGGCAGATAACACTCAGAGAAAGAGATGCTGAAAAGTGGCAGAGGCCGAATGGGTCTGTTGGGATGTGACAATCCCAGGGCAGCTGAGATGAGCTGAAGTTTCCAGGGAACAGAGATCACAAGGAAGGAGCTGAGGCTGAGAGAGAAGGGACGGAGCAACAGGTAGAGAGAGGGGAATGGAGAAGCTTGGTTGAGTCTCAGGACAGAGGGTTGGACCATAAACCCCATGATGTTCAGAGTTGCTCTGGATCCAGAACGACTCTCCGTGTCTGTTCTTCGGCCTCATAGTTCATTCCTGAGTTCCTAGTGACTTGAGGTTACTTGAGTGAGACCCAAAGAGGCTAAATGTGGGATCTCAGGCTTAACTGTGTGCTGTGCTTAGTCCCTCAGTCCAACGCTTTGCGACCCCATGGACTGTAGCCTTCCAGACTTCTCTATCCATGGGGATTCTCCAGGCAGCAAGAATAATACAGGGGATCTTCCCAACCCAGGGACTGAACCTTGGTCTCCCACATTGCAGGTGGATTCTTTACTGTCTGAGCCACCAAAGAAACCCCTGAGGCCTAGAGGCATCAGAATTATTCCCATTTTAAAGGCAAGGAAACTGAGGTCCAGGGAAGTTAAGCAATCTGCCCATGGGCACAGCCAAGAGGTGGTGGAACAGCAACTCTCATCCTTATCTGTGCCTCTGAGGCCTGCTCTCCCATCACTGCGCTGGACAGTAATGTGAAGCGGGGATGGGCATGGTCTGTAGGGGGAGCCATGGCCACCTTGGGAGGTCTGCCTGCTCCTCCCTTGTATTTTCTTACGGGGACTCCAAGGCTCTGTTAGAGCAACTCAGAGCGGCAAGGACTCAGGGAGGTGAGCCAGCAGGATGGAAGTGTGGGAAGAATGTGTTGAGCTAGCACAGGGCTAGGGCGGACTTCTATGGGTGCAGAGGTCTCAGCACCCAAGGAGCGCAGTCGGGGAATGCCAGGGCTGCCACACCTGGAGAGAGAGCCTGGGGTCCCTGGAATGTGCCCACCTTCCCAGACTTGCTCCTCTTCCCTGTTTCTAGCTTCAGATGGAATGTTGGGGATCTGATGGCTTCATCCCCAGCCTCCGATGACTTTCCCAGGAGAGAAGCCAGCTTGGGTGAATAGAATTCCAAAAAGGAATTGGGAAAGAAGATGCCTGGTCTCAGTCACCAGCTTCCAGAATCCCTTTCTCCCACCATGGCTCCTGGCAGGTCCCCAGATCCGAGCACCGGATCAGGAGAGGGAGCAAGGTGACTCAGACATGAGTAAGGGTATAGTGGCTGGGGGTGCAGAGAGGCATTGGTGCGCTGGGAAATGCTTCATAACCAGCTGTCAGGGGATGGTAGGAAAGGGTCTTTTATTTGTAGCATCTGCCAACTTCTGTAGTATGAATACTCCTGCCATGGCTAATTTCAAGCTACCTGAGTGATGTCATTGAATATGGAGTTAGGAAGAGATGAACACAATTGGTGCTGGCAATCAACCAGTACATAAAGGAGCATGGCTCAGATGGTAAAGAATCTGCCTGCAATGCAGGAGACCCCTGAGTCAGAAAGATCCCCTAGAGAAGGGAATGGCTACCCACTCCAGTATTCTTGCCTGGAATATCCCATGGACAGAGGAACATGGCGGGTTACAGTCCATGAGGTTGCAAAGAGTCAGACATGACTGAGCAACTGACACTTTGACTCAACCAGAATGAACCTAGAAGAGCTAACCTGTCTTTGACCTTTGCTTATGCTGTAACCTCTCTGTGGAATATCATTCCTCTCTCTCCTTAGTGAATTCCCTCTGACCCTTCAAGGCCCAATTCAAGCACCTTCTTTCCTATAAAGGCAGTCTGAAATTCCCCACCTTCCACCAGCTCTGTGGCATTGATGCCTCCTTCCACTGTGCCCCATGGCAGTCTGTCCAGGCATGTAACAGCACAAGTCTGCTGAATGAGTTAGACGTACAGATGCAGACTGGACAGGGTGGGAGTTCCTTGAGGGCAGGCCTCAGGATCAGGCATCCTGAGACACCTAGCTGAGCACAGGCCCTGGGTAAGGAATGTTAGCCAGGTGCTGGATGAATGAATGAACACAGCTAGAGGCCTGCAGGGCTGCAGCAGCAAGTCTGATGTAGATTTCAGGAGATGGTTGCATCAACAGGATGGTTAACGATGCTGTCACCTGCCCCAGACCTGGGCTGGGCAGAAGAGTCCACCTGGGGCCCAGTGACATCTGAGGGCATCTGGCTCCAAGACAGGGTGGCTGGGAGTTGGTGCCCCTTTGGCACAGGGATCTCTTTATTCTGCTGATCTCAGATCACAACTAATTATCCTAATGGGTTTAAATGGTCCTAAATGTTCTCACGGTTTGGACAAGACCCAACTGGAGCCTGCAGGTGGGCTGGCCTGGCTGACGGTGAGTGGGCAGACTTAAGCGTGGATGCTGCAGGAATCCAAAGTGGCGGCTTCTACTGTTGCATGAGGCCTGAGACCTGTGTGGAGGTGCATGGGCCAGGGGCCAAGGGTCATTGTCCTAATAACAGCGCTTCACACGAGCCAGGCACTGCCCTCAGTGCATCAGTACGCGAACGCACTCAGTTCCCACAGCAGTCCTAGGAAGCCGGAGCCACGATCGTGCCCATTTTGCAGAGGAAGAACTGACTTCTGCAAGGTCTCTCTGCCAGCAGGCAGAGGGGCTCGTGTTCACACCGGCAGGTTCTAGAGTCCCTACCCTTAGTCACAACACGATGCCCCTTCTCAAAGTGGGTGGGCCACAGAGACAAATTGCACCCTTGTCTGGGGTTACGCCTACAGCCTTAGGAAGCAAGTCCAGTCTGAATCTCCTGTAGCAACTGTCCCCCCCCCACCCCCCGAGGCTGACCTTGTTCTGAGGGAGCCCCACCCTGACCCATGCCAGGACCCGAAGGTACGTTACCAGTGTGGTGAAGATGAAGTGGTAGTACTCGGTCATCATGCCCATGGCCATGGCCTGTGGGAGAGCAAAGCGTTAGCGCCCTGCAGGGAACACCCAAGAAGCCCCTCCTTCTCTCTACCCTGGTGTGGGGCCAGGGTGAGAACGGGGGCATCACAGGCTGGCTGGCGGTGGGCTGGGGGAGGCTGGATGCTCAGAGTGGGATGTCCTGTGACCTTGTGACCATGACAGGGGCCGGCTGCCAGACAGCAGGGGACTTCACAGCAGAGTGTGCGGCAAAATCACAGGGGACATGTTAAACTGCAGAATCTTGGGCCGCGCTCTCCAAAGACGCCAAATTCTGCAGGGCCAGGTGGGGGCCAGCTGTCTGAGTTTTTAGGAAGCATCTCCAGGTCTGTGCACTCGGAGAAATGCTGATGGAATCCACCGAACACTGGCTTCTCTAGTCCCCTGACTCCACTCAGCTGAATCCACTGTCCTAGCTCTGGAAAGATGTCTGTGGGAGCCCAAACCCCACCAACCCAGCCAGACCTAAAGAGCAGGGTCTATCCTTGGTCTGAGGCTCCCCAATGGGAAGCAGTGAGATATCCCTGCTTCCTGGGTGCTGGCTGACCACACAGCAGGCCACGTGGCTGTGTGAATTATTATCACCCACCATCGTGAAGTCTATATTTTATATTATGTATTTTATTAGAAGCCTATAATCTATAATACTAATGACCATAATGCATTTTCTACAGAGTTCTTCAGAATGTGGGCCCACATAGTGCTCAGGGGGAAATGTCACAAGGTCAAGTGTACTTTGAAAACGCCTCTCATCTCTTCCCGGTCTTGGAGGGGATTCACAGCCGGCATCCGCAGGTGAAAGGCTGGAGCAGTCCTCGGTCTGCAGTCACGCTCACCTTGGTTTAGTTCAGTGTCAGGCTGAACACAGAACCTCCACTTTCAGTTCTAGGGGTTTCCAAGTCAGCAGACTAGGGAGTGAATTCTGACTTTCTGGCTGGGTGACCTCAGGCCTAGGACTTTCCCCTGGAGCCTCAGTTTCCCTGCTGGTAAATCAAGCAGGATAATCGTCCCACTTCCCAGGGGTGTGTGTACACTGCACAGAGTCACTCCTCAGTGAACATGAGCAGTGGTGGTCTTTATTACTTGGTTCCACATGCCTGAAAAAGGAGAGAGTGCTGGGCGCCATGGGCCAGAGAACGAGGGCTAAGGGACTTCGGGAGCTTTGCGTCTCCCACTTTGAGTTTAAAGCTGTGCCGCATCCAGTGCTGACTGTGCCCTGGGCACAAAGATGAACTCCTTCCTTCACTCGTCTCACCGAATCCTCCAGAACCAGATGAAGGAGGGATCGTTCACTCCATCTATAGAGCAGGGGATGACTCCGGGGCCACTCGATCTCAGGTACACCATGCCCCAGGCCAGGAACAGGATTCATGCCCTCAACCGAGTTTTTGGCTGCTGTGTGCAGGTGCCTGGTGGGAGGCTTCCTCGGGGAAGACACAGGCTGCTATCCCGCTTGGCACCCCCTTGCAGGATTGGGCGGGGGCGTCAGGCCTTGAATAGATTCCTGGCCCCAGCTCGGCACCTCTCCCTCGGCATCCCTGCGTCCCCTCCCTGCCACCTTCCTCTCTCGGGGTCATGTGTCAAGGCCCCACAGAATGCCTCCTCCAATCACCAGGGACGCTTTCTGAGACCACATAATTGCCTTTTACACAAAGCACTGGCTCGAATCAGAGTGGTTTTGGTTTCAGCTGTGACACCCCCAGAGGGGGCTGTGAGCGATTTCATTGTTGATTTCCTGGGTGGCTGGCAGAGCTTGGTCTGGTTCCCAGCACGCCATGCTGGGCTCGTCCGGGAATGGAGGCGCAGCCAGGACTGCAAGCCGCTCACCTCCCCCACCGTCACTGCAGAGCTGAGCAGATGGGATGCGGAGCCTCGATAAACCTCCCAGTGATCGGAGAGTGACACTGAGTGCCACAGGCTGCAGGGAATTAGTGGCTGGAAGAGGCAGTCTGGAGGCTGTGATACCCCCAAGTCTCTGTGCTTCCTCAAGTGTTCTATGCCTCCTCAGTAACCCCCGCCTCCCACTTGCATCAGGGTGATGTGGAAACTATCATTTACTCAGCACCCTCTGTGCTCCAGGCCTGGCTGGGCCGCTGATCCATTGTCTCATCTCATCCCCACAGCAAGTCGGAGTGTCAAGACCACTGTGCCTGTTTTGCTGCTGGTGAAACTGAGGCTCATAGGGGTAAAGTGACCACCCAAGGTCATATAGCCAGAAAGAGGCAGACTAGGGATCGAACTCGGATCTGGCTGACGTCAGGGCTGTGTTTGGGAAATGGCTGGGAGAAATGGCAGGCAGATCCCAGCCTTCCCTCCCGCTGGCTGGCGCCCACGCACCTGCTTGAGGATCTGGGCAGCCATGGTGTGGCTGCAGTCGAAGATAATGCGGAATTCCCGGCCTCGCTTCATCTCCTTGAGCAGCGGGCGCGAGTCGTCAGAGTCAAGGGGCAGCTGGCGGATCTTGAGGCGGATGTTGTACCTCGATGGGGCCATGATGAGCTCCTGCAGTCGGATGAGCCCTGAGAGGTCCCGGGGCACAAAATACACACGTGAGCGCACAGACACACAGCTGCAGACACCACAGACTTGGGTGGTCACAGGTCTACGACCACACATAGACACCGATGTGTGGCCCACAGAGATTTGTGCATGGACACAGCCACATGTGTGCAGACACAGGCCCTGGCACACTGGGGCACAGACCCGTGCACCCAGCTGTGCAGGCCCACATATGCACACACACATGTGTGCACACACAAACACATGCTTACGCATACGCATGCATGTTGACACAGACAGGACATATGCTTGGGTTGATAGACATGCCTACACATGTAGATAAAGGTGTGTGCACACACAGATAACATGTACACACCTGTAGATTCAAAAGCAGGCACAGACAGCTAGCAAACCCCCACTGACTCCACCCCCCTGCTCCTCTCTCATCCAGTGGGTGTACAGGCTTATGGAGCCTGAATTAGAGGCCACCCCCTCCTCCTTCCCACGCCCCCTACAACACTGCAAAGCGCGGGACACAGTCTCCCAAAACAGCCTCAGCAACCGGCTGCCAGAATGCGGCACAAGTGCAGCTCAGGCTCAGCTGTACCAACTGCTGGACCAGGTAAGGCCAGGGGGTATTTGTGCTGAGTCACCGCCCCCACCCCCCAGCCCCAAGAGCAGGCTCCTCTGTAAACGTTTCCCATTCTTCCAGGCTCAACGCAACCGCCTCCTCCACGAAGCCCACCCCTACTGCTCTGCCCGGAGAAGATCTCTCTACCCAACTCCCATCCTGCCCCCCCCCGACCCCCACCAACTCGGTGGCCTCGTCCCTCAGTGCTTGCCTCCTCGGACCTCATCTCACTTTCCTTGTCCTGTCGCAAGCTCTTCAACATCAGGGGGCTAGGTCTCCACACCCCCACAGCACAGGGCCTGGCCCTTTGGTTGTACTCAGCACCAATTTCCATAATTGGACTGGCTACTGTTTTTCCTCTCTCTACATTGAAAAATCCATCCTCCACCTTGGCATTTTGCAAAACCACTTAATCTGGGGACTTCCAGGGAAAACTGAATGTCACTTCCTGGAGACAAATGGCTTGCTTAGGCCTAATTAAGTTCATTTCCGTCCCTGTTTCGAGGTCCCTTCTTGCTGACTCCTCTGTGCTTAGCCTGGAAACAAGCCTGCTTGCTGGTCTCTACAGCCACGCCCACCTCAGGGAGAGCTGTGGCAGCACCCGGCCAGGGTCCCAGGCAGGCCGGCCCTTCCCACCTGCTGGGCTCACTGCCCATACGCAGGGCTTGGTGTCTGCATCCTGGCTGCCCTGTCCACTCAGCCATGCTCCATTTCCCCGCTAACAGCACTCTGGTTTTCCTTCGAGGAACAACTCCTCCCCCATGCTCAGTCCACGTGACTCAGAAGGGATCTGTTCCCAGTCTAGGGACACAGAATCTGTCCCACCCCCCAACCCCAGTCAATCAGCACACACATTGCTTGAGGCATAGGTACAAGACGGATGTGAGATGCCAGTTGGTCTTATCAGATGACTCCCAGGAGTTGTGCCAGGGCAACTGGTAAGAGATAACTCTCTTTAAATTTAACTTCAAATTGGGGTGGGGGGAGTGAGTCTGGGGGTCACCACTTAGAACCTGAGAAGGATTCCAACAGGGCAGAAGTCAGGACACAGAAAGAAATTAAGCCCTAAAGATGTGTGTGTGCTAAGTCACTTCGGTCGTATCCAACTCCGTGCGACCCTATGGACTGTAGCCTGCCAGGCTCCTCTGTCCATGGGATTCTCCAGGCAAGTAGTGGGTTGCCATTCCTGTCTCCAGGGGGTCTTCCCAACCCAGGGACTGAACCCACATCTCTTATGTTTCCTGCATTGGGAGGAGGGTTCTTTACCAATAGTGCCACTTGGGAAGCCTAAGCCCTAAAGATACTTGTTTGCAACTCTAAAGCTAAAATCATTCCTGAACTTTCCAGTAAAGGAGATCAACAGAATCCACCCCTCAACCCCATCCCCTGCTTTATTTTTTTTTAGCTTAAGCTAGTTTGCGATGGATTAAAGTTCACGATCAGCGGTCTCAGTGTTCCTATCTGGACAGAGTCCTCATACACAGACAGCCCACATAGCCAGCCTTCCAACAAAAAGTCTGGGCTTCCAAAGCCACTCTGGCACACACCCCTTACTCCCATTCCTGAAGGCTGGACATCAGGAAAGCAAGCTGATTGGTATCCTTCATTCCACTCTGCTGGGGTGTGTGTTAGTCACTCACTCGTGTCTGACTCTGTGATTGTAGCCTGCCAGGCTCCTCTGTCTGTGGAATTCTCCAGGCAAGAATACTGGAGTTTGTAGCCATTCCCTTCTTCAGGGGATCTTCCCAACCCAGGGATCGAACCTGGGTTTCCTGCTTTGCAGGCAGATTCTTTACCACCTGAACTACCAGGGAGTTATCTCTGCTGGGGAGGACAGAGATATTTGTCTGGGACCTAAGCCTCCCAAAGAGCTTCCAAACAAGCTTTGCCATGACTGTGGGCATCAGGAACCCCTGGCCCCCTGGATAGTCTCAGATCCAGGTGTGTGGCTGGGAGAGGGCTCTGGAGTCCTGGAGGGATCTGGACTAAACAGGGGCCCTAGTACCTCCTAATACCAGACTTGATGGGGGCAGGAAGGGGATATCAGGTAATCTTAGCAGAGGAGGGAAGGGCCACAAGCTCCCCCCAAACACACACCTCCATCCTTACCCTCCCTCCTCAATGAATCCCGGAAGTCCTTGGTTTGGCTGAATGCTGCTGCCTGCTCACACCTGTTACTGTGCGAGGCTATGAGTGCAAACTTTGCTCCTACTGGCTCAGTGTTCAGGCACAGCATCAGTAGGCATGTGGGCTTTGGGGACCCAGGACATGAGGACAGGGACAGTGTGGATGCTGGAGGAGAGCCATCAGAGCCTTCTCGTCAGCCAAGTTCATTGCCCCGTGTAGTACACAGTGACCCACATTCTCTCACAGCAAGTGTCAGAACTCCTTCCCGTCAGCGTATTCCCGAAGGAGACCAGAGGCTCATCCTAACCCATCCCAGCAGAGGACTAGGTTCTTCGTTTGCCTGAGATGAGCACTCCTTCCTGGCTGCTTCCCTAATCAATCTCTCTCAAAATATCTGCAGTGAATCATGGTTGTTGAAGTCATGCTTTTCACTTACAAAGCACTTCTGCATTCATTACCCTATTTAACCATCTCCCTGTCCTAGAAGACATACAGAGTAGTTGCTTTGGTTCCAATATTCAGATAAAGAAACTGAGGCCCATAAAGGTTAAGTGATCCTCCCAAGATTCTGCAGAATGTTAGCAATGGGATCCAAATTCAAGACCCAATCTTTTGGGCTCTTAGGCTGGGCCTTTTTTTTTTTTTTTTTTACCTCAGCTTTTTTTAAGCCCCTTCCCTTCATTCTTGATATAAATTTGCCTTGTGCACAGATTAGGTTTGCATGGCAAAACTCAAAGGGCAAACACTGTTGGTCCCTGGAATAATCATTTTTGATATTCTGTAACTGATGACTTGACGTCCTGAAATCATGGGCCAAACTAATGACCAAAGTTGTTTGTATCCGTAGTACCTGTGTTTTCCTGGGCATACCAAAATCATATTATAAACTCTTCAGTCACAAACTCCCAAATCTGGGTTTTGCTTCCTACCCCATATGGGATGTTGGCGCCTAACAAATTCCACCTAGTAGTAATAGGGGCAATCTTATAGCTGTTCAGTCACTCAGTCATGTCTGACTCCTTTGCGACCCCATGGACTGTAGCCCACCAGGCTCCTCTGTCCACAGGATTTTCCATGCAAGAATACTGGAGTGTGTTGCCATTTCCTTCTCCATGGGATCTTCCTGGACCAAGGATCAAACCCACATCTCCTGCATTGGCAGGAGAATTCTTTATCACTTGAGCCACCGGGGAATAAGTAATAAAGGCTCTAAAGTAATAAAGGCTCTTGCCTGTGTCTTCCCCTTGCTCCTACCTCCTGACCAGCCTGGCATGTGGCCCTAGGTGCCATGATGTGCCCCCTTCAGCTTTTAGGGAACTGTAAGTAACAACCCATCTTTTCATGCCATCGACCTCTCTGTGTCGTCACTTAGTCATATCTACTCTTTAGATCCCAGGTACATTTTAACGCAGTCCCACCTGTAGTGGATTGCAGTGACGACTCCAATTTTCACCCCTCCCTACATCCCCATCCTTCGCTGTGTAACTTTGCAGTGCCCTCTAACTGTGGGCAGGTGACTTGCTCTACCCACGACGCTGGGCTCAACTGTGTGAACTGTTTTGGCCAATGGGGTATCAGCAGGCATGATGAAATCAAATGCTTGAAATGGAATTGTACACTGGTTTTGTTCTTTTCACCTCTGCCATCGTCATGACCACATGCACGGGTTAGCCTGCTGGAGGATGAAAGCTCAGCTACCCCATCATCTCAGCCAAGGCTGGCCTATTTCAGCCAACACTCAGCCGACCCCCGGGCAGGTGAGTGATCCAGCTGAGACCAGAATAACTGCCTGGCCAATCTCATTCAGTCACTGACTCTACAGACTTGTGAGCTAAACAAATGCTTATTATTTCAAGTCACATTGTTTTGGGGTGGTTTGTTATACAGAATTATTATTGAAATAGATAACTCATGTCCCCTCTTCTAGCATATTAAGAGAACCATTGATTTTGGTGGCTGTGTGCCAGCCCTAAGAAATGACTCATGGTAGGCAAAATCACGGAGAAGGCAATGGCACCCCACTCCAGTACTCTTGCCTGGAAAATCCCATGAATGGAGGAGCCTGGTAGGCTGCAGTCCATGGGGTCTCGAAGAGTCAGGCACGACTGAGCGACTTTACTTTCACTTTTCACTTTCATGCATTGGAGAAGGAAATGGCAACCCACTCCAGTGTTCTTGCCTGGAGAATCCCAGGGACGGGGGAGCCTGGTAGGCTGCCGTCCATGGGGTCACACAGAGTCGGACATGACTGAAGTGACTTAGCAGCAGCAGCAGCAGGCAAAATCAATCAGTAGGAGTCCCATTCCTATCTGAATGGGATGTTTAGAGTGGTGGACACAGACTCAATGAACTGTATAGGGTGGTATGCTGGAAGGGTCTAAGACAGATTTTCCTCCCTGAACAGGCACAAATCACATTAAGAAAAATCCCTTTGTCTTCTACCTCTTTCCTTCCCACTTCCTGGGGTATCATCATGTGAGGATCTGGTATTGGGAGCTGGAGCATCTTTATTGTGACCATGACGGGGGAAGTTAAGGGAACTGCAGTGATACTGATCCAGCATCCTGACTCTGATGAACTGCTAAACTTGTCCTGGAAAGGCCCATCTCTAGACTTCTTGTCAGTGAGATAACTAAGTGGCTACTGCTCCAGTCAATTTGAGTTGGGCTGTTACTTACAGCCAAAATATCCTACTGGAAACAACCCCCAAAGCAAACACAGTCAAAGCCTGCTATTAAGTGCTTCCCACTTCATGGGCTTGATGACCCGCAAGCTGTCCCTTTGAAATATCCTGGTTCTGGGAGCATACTTCCTACTAATACTATTCTTCATCAAAGCCATATTATTGTTTGACTGAATCCAACACTGAATACCTAGTACTCAGTGTTTTCTTAACTAAACCAGCACCATTACTGACTACCCTACGTTTTAAAATGTTTGCTGAATTGAATTAAATATCAAAATTGAATTAAATGATAAATACTGAAGGGAAAAGTGTGTTGGGCATTGGGAAAGGTGAAGAAATGAAGATGCTACCCCATCTTCTTTTAAAAAGTTAATCATATTGTAGGGGAGTGAGTGCCCACCCAGAAGCCACTGGTCATCAGAGGCAAGCATACAGTCAGAGCTAGACATCTATGGGGAGAGGAGGTTCCAGATCTCAGCATCTGCCGGGACCAGTCTCACCAGGACCACCTTGATGCCACAGCATCTTCCTCTACAAAGCCTCTCTCTCTACCTGCATCCAGCCTATGGAGGCCCCAGTCCTGCTGGGCAGCAGTTTATGTGAGTGTCTACTGTGGCCACTCCGTGCCCATGACACTCCTACATAATTTCAATATGATCCGTTCATATCTACTTCTTCTCTCCCATGCTGGCCCCAAGTTCTCTTCCAAGCAACACTTTTGTGCCTGCCTGGACCAAAATGGCCACCTCTGTCCCAGTCTTCTTGCTCCACATTCTCCCTCTAACTCTCTGCACATTGCTGTCAGTTCAGTTCAGTCACTCAGTCGCGTCCAACCCTTTGCAACCCCATGGACTGTAGCATGCCAGGCTTCCCTGTTTATCAGAAACTCCTGGAGCTTGCTCAAACTCATGTCCACTGAGTCAGTGATGCCATCCAACCACCTTATCCTCTGTTGTCCCCTTCTCCTCCTGCCTTAAATCTTTCCCAACATCAAGCTCTTTCCCAATGAGTCAGTTCTTCGCATCAGGTGGCCAAATTGCCTAGCTGTCAGTGCCACCCTCTAAAACTCTGCTTTTATTATTCTATGTCTTTGTTCAACAACACTCAGTGGTCCTCAGCCACTTACAAGATAAAGTCTGAACTCTGAAGCTAGACTGTAGAGACCTTGCCCACAGCCTGACACACACCGTGTATCTGACCTTTTCCTCCCACCTACCATACTGGGACCCCTTGCTGTTCCTCCCTTGTATAATGCCTCATGACTCCTCTTCCTGTCCACCCATCCTCAAGGCCAGGCTCATGTCACTGTTCCTCTGGTGTCAGCCCACACTAGCCAAGGTCATGGAGCCTCCCCTCCCCAAGTGCTTCTAGCTCTGACTGTATGAACATGTCACTTGGTTCTTAGCTATGATGGCCTGGAAAAGACCAGTGAGCTCTGGGTGGGCACTCACTCCCCTTCAGTATGACTAACTTCTCAAAAGAAGATGGGATAACTTCATCTTTATTTCTTCTTCCTTACCAGGGCCCAACATGCCGTTTCCTGCCATATTTAATTATAGTTTATTTCCATTTTATTTTCAGCTCAATTCAACTCAACAAATATTTTAAAAGTATTCATTGTACCAGGCGCTGCGCTAAATGCCGGAGGCACAGAAGGTTCATGGTCTGGAGGCAGAAACAGGCTCCAAGACAGACAATCATTCATAGTGGTGCGTAAAGACAGACAAAAATACAGGGTTGCGGCAACGCAGGCCGAGACTTGGAGCTGGGCAGCAGTGCCTCTCGATGGCTGGGGGCAGTGAGCAGGGGTCGGGGGGATCTCTGCCATCCAGGATCTACCGTTTGGCGCTTCGGATAGAGCAGGAACTCAAGAGATGCTTGTTGAATCCCAGTTAACGAAACAACTTCTGAGCATCTCTTCTGCGGGAATCTCTCCCCATACCCTGACTCCCCATTAGGAGGTAATCAAGAGCTGACATCGAATCACAGGGAGCTGAGCGCTGGAGGGCTCTCTCCAAACTGGCTGCTATAGTGCTTGACTTGTCACATGGCAGAGCAGGACCAGATGGGTTAAGTGACTTGCCAAGGTCACTCTCTAAGAGCCAGGGCTAAGAAACATCTTGGGACTTGAGTCTTTGGAAAGAATGAGGCAGAGAGGAAATTGCTGTGTGCTGCTCAGCTATTAAGTGCAGGGTCAGCCCACATCATGCTCTGTTTGGTTTGAATCCAGAGTCTGTGCTCACAGCCCCATAGCACAGAGCTGGATGTGTGTGCTTCTGGTGAGAATGTGTGAATGTGAGGGTGTAGGCAGGTGTGGGCGTGGCCATGCAGGTGTGAGTGCAGATTGGAGCATGCTGCCAGGGTGGGGGTGGGGGCAGTTCAGGGCAGGTGTGAAGCAGCTTGGGTGAGTGTGGCTGGTGCACACGGGGTTGTGGGTGAGTGCAGGGCGAGCATCAGTGTGACTGGATGAGGCTTGGGTGTAAGTGTGGACAGGGCGGCTGAGCTGAACAAGCAGCCAAGAACCCGATCCCGGGGCTCTGCCACCCTCACCCCCTGTTCTTGGTGCAGCCAGGCGTGGCTACTCACCAGTGCTGTCGTCATAGACCACAGTGGCCGACCGCCACTTGAGATACTGCACCAGGTCGAGGATGGCGTGGCTGAGAGAGGCGTAGTCCGGGTACAGGTTCACGTAGAAGGTGTCTTTGTTGTCCAGTGGGTGGTGCTTCCACCGCAGCTGGATGTGGGGCACCTCCAGCGCGTTGCAGATGGATTGGACGGCATTGGTGCAGGAGCCCTGGGACGGCCCGAAGATGGCCACCACCCCCAGCGCCAGCTGGTCACAGGCTGCAACAGGAGGAGGGAGGGAAGGACAGTACAGGGGTCAGTGCTGTCTCGTCAGGCAGCCAGGCACTGTGAGCACGAGGGGCTGTGATCCTGCTGACCCCTCTGAGGCTGCATCACTGATGAGCTCTCTGAATCTCAGTTTCTGCATCTCAAAACTGGGGTTGTAATAATCCTGGCCTTAGAGAATCATAGGAAAGTTGAATGAGATAATGAGTACACACTGTGGAGGGGAATGTCAGTTGGTGTAGCCACTATGGAAAGCAATATGGAGGATCCTTAAAAGGCTAGAAGTAGAGTCACCAACTGACCCTGCAATCCCACTCCTGGGCATGTGTCTGGAGAAAACTCTAATTCAAAAAGGTATGTGTACCCCATTGTTCATCACAGCACAGTTACAACAAGACATGGAAACAAGCTAAATGTCTATCAACAGAGGAATGGATAAAGAACATGTGGCATACAGAGGCACATGCATGCGTGCACATGTGTGCGTGCACACACACACACACACACACACTGGAATATTACTCAGCCATAAATAATGAAATAATACCATTTGCGGAGATTATGCCAATTGCAAATAATGCCAATTGCCAGAGATTATCATACTAACTGAAGTCAGACAGAGAAAGACAAATATCATGATACCACTTATATGTGAAATCTGAAAGAAAAGATACAAATGAACTTATTTACAAAACAGAAATAGACTCAAAGACACAGAAAACAAATTTATGATTACCAAAGGGGAAAGAGGCATAGGGATGAACTAGGAGTTTGGGATTAACAGATATACTCTGCCATATGTAAAACAGATAATCAACAAGGACCTACTGTACAGCACAGGGAACTATACTCAATATTATATGTGTGTATGTGTGTGTGTATATGTGTGTGTGTATATATGTGTGTGTGTATATGTGTGTGTGTGTATATGTGTGTGTGTGTATATGTGTGTATATGTGTGTGCATGTATATGTGTGTATGTGTGTAGTTCAGTCACTTTGCTGTGTACCTGAAACTAACACGACATTGTAAACCACACTGTAATACTTCAGTTAAAAAAAAGACAGCACAGCACTCATGAAATAGAAATGATGATCGCTGTGTCAACAGTGCTTAACACAGTATCTGGTGCTTAACTGACAACTGCTGAGTGAATGGAGGCTGAATCCCTGCCTTCAAACAGCTACTCATCCTGGGGGAGGCCCAAGGGCTTAGGCAGGTCAGAAGGCAGATGCTTCTGGGAAGGGCAAGAAACAGTGGGCACAGCAGAAGCATGAAATGAGTAGGAACCAGAGCAGCTGGGGCTCAAAGCAGGGCATAGGCTCATGCAGGGACCATGCCTAAAAGAGCCATAAAGTGGGACCTCAGGGGCGGTCATAGGGAGGGCTCCCCAGGAGCCACTGCCCTTTCTCTGGCAACTATCTCTAGTTTTCCTTTGGGCTCCACTGCCTTTCCCACTTCCAGCCTCTGAGCGGTAGGGCTACAGGCTCTAGCTGAAATGTTCACTCACCACCCCCAGGCCAGTCATTGGTTTGGAGGCTGGTCATGTGACTAGTTGGAGCCAATGGGATGGCATGAGATCTCTCACTGAAAAGGGGAAACTTCCTGCTATAACTGGACCTGGGAGGAGTTAAGACCTGGAGGTAGTGTAGGCCTCTAGTGCTCACAGAAAAACCCCGGTGCTTTTCTGTGAATGGAGTCATTGTGGAGGAGAGCAGAGCTAAGAGACAGAAAGAAATGTGGGCCCCGTGATCAAGTGGCACCCTGGACTTCCGTTACCTGAACCAATACGTGCTCTTTTTGCTTAAGCCAGTTAGGATTGGCTTTCTGTCACTTGCAACCCTCACTGCAGCATGAGCACACCCACCAGCTTGTGGCCATGGGAATGACACAGTGTGCACATATATGAGCACATGATGCATGTGGGAGGAGGCAAGACATGGATGAGCAGTGCATTCACACATGTCCTGGCTGCCTCAAGGGCCTCTGGGAAAGACCTTCTGGGCTCTGACCCACCCCTAAGGTTTGCAAAGCCCAGGGCCAGAGATCAAATAGAGGCCCATGTATCAAGTGGCTAAATACTTAAATACTTTAGGTCAAGCTAACAAACTGTTTTATAAAACATGCCCTTTCCTTCTACCTTGGCAAATATGCTCAAAACAACCTGGAAAGTCAGGTGAGAATGGAGACTTCTACTCAGTGATGTGGGGAGAGGTGGCCTCAGCTCCCCCACTCCCTGCCCCCTCCTCTTTGATCACTAGTTTCATACTGAACCATAAAGGGCCTTGAACTCATCATATGGACACCCTACTTCTTATGTCCAAGCTCTGTCCACACCCCTTACAAGGAGCTGTCTGTTGGTTACCCCTAGACAGGGCCAAGAGTATGACCATGGCAGCATGGCTGTGCCTCCAGAGGATGGCACACGTAGGCCTGGAGGCCAGCACAGAGCCAACTGGGCAGAGGACTGTAAGAGGGATCTTGAAGGAAAGGATTTCGATCTTGACTGTGCGATGGTAAAGGTAACTGCCGTGACAGTTACGACAGTCATGATGGTGTCTTCAGACCACGTTGTGAGGCTGTTGATGATGATGGTGATGGTGGGGGTGGAGTGGTGATGGTGCTGTAACAACGGTGGGACGGTGATGAGGGGATTGAAGATGATAAATATGCCAATGTCACGCAAGTAATGGTGATGACGATGGTAGGGATGAAGATGGTGATGCAAGTGCTGATGAGAGAGGAGGTGATGACCATGTTGATGGTGATAACAGTGATGGTGGTGATGATGTTGGCGTGGATGAGACTGGTGATGAAGACGCTGCTGTCACTGCAGTGCTGCTGCTGCTGCTGCTCCTGGCAGTGCTGATGCTTCAGGAGTGGAGGTGATACCATGACTACAGTGGTAATACTGACTGTGGTGATGTGCACTGGTGTTGAGGTGTTGATAGCGGTGATGACAGTGTGATATGATGACAGTGACCACACTGGGTTTCATTCTGCCAGAGATGCAATGACTGGGTCCCACTGTTGGGTTATAGGAGGTATAAGCCCTGCCTTTCACCTATTCCTTCTCTGTGACCTCTCTCCACATCCCTTTTCCCATCCCCTTCATGTTCCTTCCACCCTCTTAGGGGCTTCCGGCTTGGAAGAATACTGCTGTCCCAAAGGGACGAGAGTAGGGTTATAGCAGCAGCAGCTTTCTCTCCAGATGTTTCCAGGGCAGCAGCCAACTCTTGTTCTGGCAGCTCTGAACACACACAGCAGTAATTACATTATTTGTGACTTCAATTTTGAATCCATTTTCTGGTCATTTTACAGTAACTCAGTGGTTCACAGTCATTGCAGGAGTCCACAGCCTGAATGCAGTTCCCCCGCCCCCTTTCCATGGCAATTGTAGTTATAGCAAAAATTATCCCAATCAATTTGTGTCTTAAAAGGAACTGAGCTGCCCAGAGAATAAATGAAGGCAGAGGAGCCTGGGGAGGGCTGGGTCGATTCCAGGCTCACTCCGGTCAGACGCTCTCTGAGTTGTTGGCTCAGGCACTGCCTGGCAGTCACTCTTTTAATTTTCCACAAAACATTTAAAAATAAAGACAATAAGTGAATGTCCCTGTTAATGGGAAAAGACCTTCTGGGCCTCATGTGGAGGGAAGGACTGATACAACCAGGGCTGGCCAGGCAGGCAGTGCCAGGCTCTGTGCCTCTGCATCCCCTCAACCCACAGGGCCTGAGGTGGCTGGGTGGGTCCAGCTGTGACGAGAACCTCTGCCTAGAAAAAATGAATTATCATTGGGTTAATTAGAATGAGGCCTAAGTTCACCCCCCTGGAAGAGTCCTAATGATGCTCCCAAGAAATACATTTTCAAAAACCAAAGATCAAAAGGAAAAATAAAGATCACAGAACACGGGGTTCCCCGAGGGATAGAGGGTACCCAATGGGGAGTATGATCCAGCAGCAGAAATACCTTCAGGGTCAGACGGCGATGATTCTAACCACAGTAGGGGTCTGTCTTAGGTGTGTTATCAGAAGGACATTAAGGGAGAGTGATGGTAGACAGAAGCCACTTAATTTTTTCATTGAGATATAATATAATTCAGTGGAGTGCATTAATTTTAAGCACAGACTTCCATGAATTTTTACATATAACTGTACTCACGTAACTACCACTTAGATCAAAATACAGAACATTTGCAACACCTAACAAGGTTCTGTCTTCCCCTTTCCAGTTTATATCCACTGGACTCCCTCCTCCAAAAGTAATCACTGTCCATTCACTCAACAATGTCTGTGAGCCTCATCCATGATGGTATGCATAGCAAGAGTTGCTTCTGTTTTTATTGCTGATTCAATTCCATTGTATAACTGTACCCTCCCCCATCTATCCATTCTGCTGTTGATGGACCTTTCCTTTATTTCCAACTTTGGCTATTATCAAGAAAGTGGCTAGGAATATCCTTACACACATATATTCCACTTTAGTAAATATTTTCACACAGTTCTCCTGAGAAGTTGAACCAGTTTTCACTCCCACCAGCATTATGTAGAAAAAATATACCTCAACTCATACCTCCCACCCTACCCAGAAAACCAATTTGACACAGATCATAAAGCTAACTCTGAAAGATAAAACAATCGAACTTCTAGAAGAGAACATAAGAGAATATCTTCATGACCTTAGGATAGAAAAAAACAGAACACAAAAGGCATTAGCCATAATGGCAAACATTGATAAATTGGACTCCTTTAAATGAAAAACTTTGCTCCTCAAAAGATACTACTAAGAGTGAGAAGGCAAGCTCATTGGCAATAGATATATGCAGTACGTATACGCAACAGAGGACACGTATCCAGAATGTATAAAGACTCCTACGAATCAATAAGAAAATGACAAGCAATTCAATTTTCAAAAGTGGTTGAAAGCCTCCAAAAGGCACTCCAGGAAAGAGAAGCTCCAAATGATCTATTAGCATATGAAAAGATGCTCAATAACTCTGGTCATCAGGGGAATACAAAGTAAAACCACAGTGAGACGTCCACCACATAAACCACCAAAAATAAAACATACTTCAGCACAAGTTAGCGAAGACGTACAGCAACCACGACTGCCCTGCTTTACTGCAGGGGCATGGGGTGCTCATTGGTACAGCAATTAGTTGGAAAACTGTTAGGCTAAACAGATGCACGGTGGATGACCTCACATTTCCACTTAGGTATGCATCCTAGGAAATCAACCCTGAATGTTCATTGCAAGGACTGATACTGAAGCTGAAGCTCCAATACTTTGGCCACCTGATGCGAAGAACTGACTCATTGGAAAAGATCCTGATGCTGGGAAAGATTGAAGGCAGGAGGGGAAGGGGACAACAGAGGATGAGATGGTTGGATGGCATCACCAAATCAAAGGACACGAGTTTGAACAAACTCTGAGGGATAGTGAAGGACAGGGAAGCCTGGCACGCTGCATTCCATGGGGTCTCAAAGAGTCGGACATGACTGAGCGACTGAACAACAACAAGGCATGCCTCCAGTGAAAAATGTGCGCTTTTGTGCCCAAAAGACATCAGCAAGAATGTTCACAGCAGGACCACTCTGTGGCCTCACATGGAAACAACTCAAATGCTCAACAGTAAATTTGCTTTTTAAAAATTGTGGCCTATTCATATAATGGAATACTATGCGACAATGAATAACAAGAGACTACTGTTACATCTGACAACAGAGATGAATCTCAAGATCTATTGAAGGGTGAAGGAAGCGAGACTCAGAGAAGTATATATTGGTATTCTACTTAGGGAAAGTAGGAAGCTCCTCGGCAGGCTCTGAAACTCTGCTCCTGGCTCACTGCTGGGCAAGGTCTCTGCGCTGAATGGCTTGCACACCACTAGAGAGTCATCATAGCCTTTTAGTGAATTTTAGGGAAAATGGACAGAAGGCACAGCCTGGTCCTCTGGGGTGGTTGTGTGCATACAGGTCTCTGTGTTCTGTCTCCAGGCATCGGTTTTGTGTTTTGACCTTTTCACTGAGCAGTTTTGATTGAGGTCAACCATTTTCCAGCTGGACAAGGCCAGGCAGAGAGTGCCAGCATGGACTCTCAGCAGGGAGATGGAGACCTGACTGCATGGTGTTAGCCGCAGTGCTTGCTGGGAGATGGCTAGGAGGATGGAGGTAGGGAGGAGAGCACGCCAGCACCAGAGAAGCTGAGTGATGGAGTGATGGGGAAGGACCACTCTTCAAGGCTAGCAGGGTGGGTGCCTGTAGTTTGTGTGCAGGTTGGCCCTGAGGCAGTGGCCTCAAAAACCTCAGTGACAGCTGTGTTCAACATCAGAGACCCCTCGATCTTCAGTGCACAAGGGAAGGAGGAGCAGGGTGGGTGAGACAGGGACCACCAACGGGAAAGTGCCTGAAGGTGTGAAGCCTCTGACCTGATGGTTCAGTGGGCGGACAGCAAGGCAACCAGTGTAAAAGGAACAAAGTCTGATGGTACTTTGTATGAAGCAGGCACTGCTCTAATCACAGAGGTGTGCCCGTTTTGTAGATGAGAAAAACTGAGTCACTGTGTATTTTGTGCACGGTCACACAACTAAGAGTGGACAGGGTGCAACTCTGGGCTGTCTGGCTCCAAGCCCATGCTGCTCTGCCTTTCTGTACGGAGAGGTTTACTTTACAATGGGGCTTTGCAAAAGAGCTGGGAGCAGGCAGCACCTTGGCAGGTCTGCACTTGAGAGCCCAGGAGACCTTGATTAGCTACTGCGAAGCCCTTAGAAAGACCAAGGGGATCGTGTTCCCAAGATGCATGGATATCACAGTCAGCTCAGCCTGGGCAGTGGTCCCGGGCAGTGATGCTCAGCCTCCTGTGCCCTATCCTCATACCTCTCATTCACGGGTTCATTCAATGGCCATTTCATTGAGCACTTACTATATGCCAGCCTTTTAGGTGCCAGGCTATATCAGGTAACAAGAGAGAAACTTCTTTTCAGTGGTGTTGGCAAGGAGGGGAAAGACATTAAATATCCACAATGATTTAACTACAAATTGTGATAAGGGCCTTGAAGAAGAAAAGCGAGGGTCTATAAAAATATATTATGGGATGAATGACCTAGCTATCTCTGGGAACCAAGACTCCTTAGGTCTGAGGGTTTTTTTAAATGGAGTTCCATGGACCTCTAGGGTTCTATGGAAGTTATTCCCAAAGTTATTTAGGCCTTTAAATTAAATTCCATTTAAATATATGTATGTGGTATTTTTAAAAGACAGTAACAAAAGAGCATACTTGTATACTCAGATGTGCTATATGCCACATTGGAAACTGGTAGCTCATTCATGTATTGACAAATTACCATGATTTTTCCTTGAGGATCTTGGAATAAAGTTCTCCAGTCCTTTCTGTACAGGCATTAGAGTTTACTGTAAACACGTCACTACCGTGAAAGAATATAGCCCAATATTTTAGTTTTGATTTTTTAAAACTCAGGTATGGTGAAAACTGGAGAAGGCAATGGCACCCCACTCCAGTACTCTTGCCTGGAAAATCCCATGGATGGAGGAGCCTGGTAGGCTGCAGTCTATGGGGTCTCTCAGAGTCGGACACGACTGAGTGACTTCACTTTCACTTTTCACTTTCATGCATTGGAGAAGGAAATGGCAACCCACTCCAGTGTTCTTGCCTGGAGAATCCCAGGGACGGGGGAGCCTGGTGGGCTGCCGTCTATGGGGTCGCACAGAGTCGGACACGACTGAAGCGACTTAGCAGCAGCAGCAGCATGGTGAAAACTGTTTGATTGGATTTACTACAATTATTTTTGTGAATTATGGTTTTATTGTTATAATGTAGCAAAAAAAAAAAAGGGAAACATACTTAAGCTGAGGTCAGTGTCAGACTTCAAGTGTCATCCATCACTGGGGTCAAATTGTTGCAGCCACAGACACAGCTGTTTTTGTTTTTAGCAAGTCCTTTTATGGCAAGTAAATGTTGCATGTTTGAATCTCTACATAATCTGTTTTATATATATTTTAAATACCGATTTACTGGGCAGGATTTCAATGAAAGAAGTAAATGTGAAAATGCTGGCTTTGGTTCAGAGGCTGTAAAGACCTGGGCTGCCTCCTCACCCATCTCAGACTCCATCCCTCAATACCCCACCCCTTCCCAAGGCCCTTCATGGCCTTTGCCTGTGGCCTGGGAACTCCTGATGGGCAAACCACTGCTCCTGGGAGGTGACTCAACTTAAGCCTAACGGGGCCTGAGGCTGCTCCAAAAACCAGGCAGAAAAGCTCTAATCCCCAAACCCAGCCAGAGACTGGGTATGTTTTAAGGACGTTGGACAACAAACACAGACCCATGCCCCCCAAGGCCAGAAAGAGGACGGTGGGGGCAGCACACTCACCCTTCTTGGTGGCCTCGAAGCTGTCATGGAAGTGGATCCTCTGGATGTCATAGGTCAAGGTTGTGTTGGGCAGCAGAGTCCTGTTTCTGTTGATGATGTTGGCAGAAAATCGAAAGGCATGCTCCTCGGCGTTCATGACCTGGGCATTGGGGCCGTCTGCATACTCAAAGATTCCTCCTGCGAGAGATGGGGAAAACTGTGTGTGCTGGTGAAGGAGGAGGTATGCTAAGAAATATGCTTGGCTCAGAAGGTTTTATGGGCCAGATTCTTCCCCCAAATGTTCAATAAGATGCCAGGTAATCCCCCTATGTAGAAATTGTGCTGGAGCATAAGAAATATGAAAATTCTCCTAGTTCATTTCACTCAGCTGGCAAATTCCTGATAACAGACACTGACAAACAGATCCAAATAAAACTGACCAACTTATGAATGTTGCTATGAAAACTCTCAGTAGAATGCTGGCAAGTAGAATTTACCAGAATATTATTACAAGGATAGCATACCATGATCATAGAGTTGTATTTCAGGAATGTAAAGTGTGGTTCAATATAAAGAAATCTATGAATATCATTCCATTGCATCAGTAGTTCAAAGGGGAAAAACATGATCAACTCACAAAATGCAGGAAGGCATTTGATAAAATTCAATATCTACTGCTGTTAAGAATGCTTAATAATCTAGCTCTAGAAAAGATACTCACTTGAAGCATCTTCAGCTCAAATTGGTCTTTAATAGCAACTAATGGTGAAACACAAGAGGCATGCTCATTAAAGGGAAAAAAGAGAAGGTGTGCAGAGAGTTACATTACACCATTAACCACTGAGATAAGAAGGAAATATAACTTGGAGGCACACCTCTTAGGAAGAAAAACATTCTTATTTGCAAATGATATAAATGCCTTCCTAAAAACTCTTAAAATAATCCCTTAACATGAAAACCAATAAGAACTAGCAGGAGATTCAAGTTCAGTGACCAGTGAGCACAAATTAAGTGTTACTTTAAATAAACAACAACCAGCAAAAACTTAATGGCCAAAGGATTTCCTTTGCAATATCAGCAAATATTAAATAACTAATCATGAACCAACTCCAGTATTAAAAATGGCAACAAAATCAAAGACTTTGGGTGACAGACGTGAAAATAGGAGGCATGTTAAATGAGGAAGCGTGTCATGGCGGGTAGACAGGGTCAAGGACAGAGGTCATGGTGGGTAGACAGGGTCAAGGACAGAGGTCATGGTGGGTAGACAGGGTCAAGGACAGAGGTGTCTAAATTACTTTTTCAGTTTAATGTGACTCCAATCAGAATCATAGAATATATATGTACACACACACAAACACACTTATATATACACACTTTTTTTTCACTTGACAAAACAGCTCTAAAATACATCTGGAAGACTAAACAGGAGACAGCCTACACAGAGATGAGAGATGACTTGCACTGCCAGATTTAAAATATATCATGATGCCAAAATAATTAAAACCAAGCCCTAACGGCATATGAAAACACAGATAAGTCAATAGAATGAGATAAAATCCCCAGAAAGAGGCTCTAGTAGAGATAAATATTTAAGACATGATAAAGATGGCTATTTCCAATCAGAAGGCAGAAGATGAATTATTCATTAATTGTGCTGAGACAATTATTCAATTATTTGGGAGAAATGTAAGATTCCAATCTTAAGCCATATATCAAAAAAAGTTTCATGCACTGAAACGACCCAGAGGGATGGTACGGGGAGGGAGGAGGGAGGAGGGTTTAGGATGGGGAACACGTGTATACGTGTGGCGGATTCATGTTGATATATGGCAAAACCAATACAATATTGTAAAGTTAAAAAATTAAATAAAATAAGTTAGAAAAAGAGTTTCAGATGGAGTAAGATTAAATAGCAAGGAAGTAAGGGAAGGAAGGGGAAGAAACACTATAAAAGAACCAAAAAGACAATAAATATAGGTGAATATTATATAATATTGAAGTGGTGGAGGCCTTCCAATAAAGTCAGAAATCGAAGGAGAATGATTGATAACTTCATAGAGACAATATAAAATGTGTAGATTTCAAAACCCCCATAAACAAAATTAAATGGTA
The DNA here is from genome assembly GCF_055505025.1 of Bos grunniens. Classification (NCBI taxonomy): domain Eukaryota; kingdom Metazoa; phylum Chordata; class Mammalia; order Artiodactyla; family Bovidae; genus Bos; species Bos grunniens. The sequence continues at coordinate 12,414,259 of NC_141167.1, forward strand.
AACAAACTTGGAAATAATATCAGTAACATGTAAAGATTGATGCTCTAATTTTACAAAAACCACTTAAAATTCTTTAAAAAGACAAATACTCAAATGAAATGAACATACTCGAATGAAAATACTCAAATACTCAAATGAAAAATATGCAAAGAGCAAGCATGGGCTTTGCACAAAAAGAAAGAACAATACAAAGGAACCATTCATACATGATGAAATGTACATTCCCACTAATAATCAAATAAACACAGTCTGACCCAATAGTGAAATGCCGTTTTCTGACTGTCCCACTGACAAGCATAAATACACGGCAGCACTCAGCTCTGCCCAGGGCATTCAGAAATGGACATTTGCTTAACTGTTGGTAGAAGTAGGCGCCAGTACATCCTCCTTCCTTGATGGCTGTTAGAAATATATAAAAAGGCTTAAAAACTTGCAGATCTTTGACTCAACACCTCCGTTTCTAGTAACTGAATTCAACAATGAGTACACAGATCATGTGAAAGGAGGTAGATCTAAAGACACTCAACACCAAAGAAATAGTAAATGAATGGCAATTTTTTTTGCCATTCATTTACTATTACATGGAAATAGCTATATATTTCCATATAATAGCTAACATTTAATGATTGGGCAATATCCATGATATAGCTTTAAGTGAAAAACAAAAGTTATAAAGCAGAGATGCAGTGTGACCCTACGTTAGAGAAGGAAGAATAAAAAGGAAGATGAGGAGGGATTTATGTCAGTGACAAAAGAAGAGAAGACATTTCAAAGCAACACCAGTAAACAGTCCTAGGTAATAGATTTCTTAATTTGTTCTTTCTGCTTACTTTCCCCATATAAACCTCTATTTGTAAAAAAAAAAAATTAACTTCATTGAAGTATTATTTACATAGAGAAATTCCACAAAATTCACCATTTTAGGTGTACAATGATTTTTAGTAAATTTACTAAATTGCATGACCATCACCACAATCCAGTTTCAGAACATTTCCAGCAACCCTATAAGATCCCTGGTGCCCACTTACAGTCAATCATTGTTTTCAGTCCTCTCCATGCTCCAGCCTCAGGCAACCATTAATTTACTTTCTGTTTCTAGAGATTTGTCTTTTCTGGCCACTTCCTTTAAATGGAATCATATTATGGGTGGTCTTCCGCATCTGGCTTCTTTCACTGAGCATAATGTTTCTGAGGCTCATCTCTGTTGTAGCACGTATCAGTACTTCATCTCTCTTTATGGTTAAACAGTACTACTTTCTATGGCTGTACCATATTTATTTACCCATTCACCACCAGTTGATGGGTATCCAGGTTGTTTCACTGTTTTGAAAAATGATTTTTTTGAATGTTTAAAAAAGTGAACAAATAAATCTGTTATTCGCCCCACCCCCATGCTGGTATTCCAGCGGGTTACAGTCATAACACAGAGTGTGCACGCACGTGAGTCTGTGTGGGGGTGCAGCACATCCGTAAATCAAGACAAGAACACCTCCTCAAATGTTGAGTAGGTCTCTCTGAGTGGAAGGATTATGGATGACTTTAATTTCCTTCTTTGTGTTTTTCTGTATTTTCAAAAAGTTCTGCAGTGAACATGTGTTATATTTCTAATCAGAAAAGCCATCATGTGATGGTGTGTATGTGTTTAAAGGAAAATAAGTGATCAAAATACCATCTGATCCAGTAATTCCACTTTCTACAGATACAAATTTAGAAAAAGTTAGAGAGTTAGAGACACATAAACATTTATGTATAAGGATATTTTTGACATAATATTGAAAAAATAGAAACAACTCAATGTTCAAAAGCAGAAGACTGCTCAATGTATTAAAATCCACCCATATGGCAGAACAACTTGCAGGCATTAACAGTCAGGGTATAGGATGGCAGGATGTGGTGTCCGGGATTTGCTTCAAAATAATATGGGCGGAGTGGAAGTGAAGGGGATGCAGATAGGATAGGAAAAGTCATGGGTTGTTGGTCCAGGTGGTAAGTACACAGGGATTCACTATCCCATTCTTCCTAAGCACAAGCTTATATAAGCATATCTTCCATGATAAAATTGCCTTCAAAATCGTGGTATATAAGGTAAAAATAGCAAATCACAGTCATGCAATCAGAGAAGAGACACAGTATCATTTGAAGATGCTTATTACCATTTTCTTAAAAACTCAAGAGAATCATATCAAATCCTAGTAGAAAGTAAACAGAAAGCTCATCAAGGGGCCAGCACATAAAAACGTATATAGAAAAATGTATAGCCTTCCTATAAATCAGCAATAAACAGTGAGGAATTACAAGGGAAAAAAGAGACCCTATTCACAAAAGCAACCGCAAAAAAATAAAATACTTTACAATAAACGTGCAATTCCTATATCAAGAAAACTACAAAACTTTACTGGGGGACATAAAAGAAGACTTGAATAAATGGAGAGACATAACTTTCTCTTGGAAGGGAAGGCTCAATATTGTAAAGATGTCAGTTCTCCTCAAATTAATTTATAAATTTAATGCAATTCCAATTAAAATCAAAAAGGACATACCAGAAGGGCATACACCAAAATGTTAACAGAAGTTCTTTCTAGAAAGTAAAAAGATAATGGATTCCTTTTGCTTTAGTGCTTTTCTCCCTCAAGTGTTCTGCAATGAAGAAGAGCTTTGGTAATAAGGAAAAAAGCTTTTAAAAAATGCTCTTAAAAAATACTTAATGATACCGGAAATGCTCATTCTGCTTCCCCTGAAAGGCAACAAAGTAATACTACAGTATGAAACCTATTTATCAAATGAAAAGCACGTAACTACAGTTACAGAAAAAAGACTGGAAGGATTCATACCATGGTACCAGTGAGCTTCTCTGGGAAGAGAGATTTATAGATACTTTTAATCTTGCTGTTTGTAGTTTCTTGATTTTTCCAAATTACTTCCAGTGAATAAGTATTATTTTTAATATTTTAAAACATAAACATTAAAAAATCTTTTCCCAAGAAAGTCTAGGGAGAAAACTAGCCATTACAGAGTCCTATCTCAAATGAAAGTCAAAGATCACGGGAGAAAGGGCCATTTCCTAGGGCTTCACGTGTCCTTGCCTGCCTCTCAGACAGTGGCAGGTTGACGGGGGGAAAGGAGAGAGGGGGTCCCAAGTCACTGAGACCCAAGCCCAGAGGCTACACCATTTGGTTCCATGAATACCCATTGGTCTCTGCCATGTGCCCACCTGTGACTGGGTGCTGGAATGAGAGAAGTCAGTCCTGGGCCCCTGCTCTCAAGGAGGACTCAGCTGACAATAAACAGATGACCATAAGCAGCACATACATGTGGTAGTCAGCTGTTATAACCAAGAGTGGAGTGGTTCTCAACTTAGGCTCCAGAGACAGCCAGACCTCAATGCAAACCCCAGCTCTAGTCACAGGAGGAAGTTACACTCTCCAAGACTCAGTTTTTCCATTTTCAAAATGGGGTACATATTTCCAAGGTTGATTGCTGCCAGGAGGAAAGAAAACAATGTAGCTAAATGCATGGGATGTGGCCAGGACTTAGTAGTTATTAAAGGACGGGTGAAACAATGCTATTTAGGAAAAAACAAAACAAATTCTGAGCTTCTACATTCTAGGTCAAGGGTTGACAAACATTTTCTGTAAAGAAGCAGCAGTAAATATTTTTGGCTTTGTGGACCGGAAGGTCTACTGGACTCTGCCATTGCAGCATGAGAGAGGCAGCCAATATGTAAATAATGGCGCAGTTGTGTTTCAATAAAACTTTATTTACAAAAACAAGTGGTAGGCTGGATTTGGCCAGGGGGGGCTGCAATTTGTCCCCTCTTCCAAGTGAAGAGCAGTCTTTATCTTAGAGGTAAAAGCACCTTGAGGCCTGGATGGAGAAGAAAAGACATTTATAGTACTGAATTGCTGTGTGAAAGAAGCAAAGGTAGGCTGTTGATTGTTTGTGTGGGGAGTATGGGTGAGAAGGGCCCAAGAGAAAGAGGGTAGATAGGAAGTGTGCCCAAACAGGGAGAAAGGAAAGGACAGTATATCCCAGGAGCAAAGGCAAGTGACCTCACGGCAGGAAAGGCCATGCTAACACTTTAGTGCCCATTTAGCCTGAGCTGTGGTGTTATCTCCTTACTTACAGGAGCCTCATAGTTTACCAAAGCCAGTCACAGAAAACTACCCCCGGCTTGCGTTCTTTGGGGACAGTGAAGGAAGGTGGGCAAAGCCTGGCACAGGGTGAATTGGGGCAGAAAAAGGAAAAGAGGTGCAGAAGCTGGGACGAGAGAGGGCATGGAAAATTCAGCAGAGAAGGAAGTTGGAATAAGAGGAGATGAGAAACTTAAGCCCTAGGGCATCTCAGAGATGCTAGGAAGAGGCTGCCCTTCAACCTCTATCCCCCAAACACAGTGTAAGCTTGGGTCATCCTACTTGAACATTAGGGGCAAAGTGCCCCTGAAGTTTGAATGTCTTGGGATACCCAGAGAGCAAATATTTAGATACAGCACAGAGGTTCGGAGAGTGGGTTCTGGATGCAGAAGACCTGGTTTTGAATCTTAGTTCTGTTCACCGGCTGTCCTCTCTCTAGAGAACTGCTCTTACCTCTGCCCTGGGGGCAGAACGCAGGCAATAACTGAATGACGACGTGCTCACTCACTCAGTCATGTCTGACTCTTTGCGACCCTGTGGACTGTAGCCCGCCAGGCTCCTCTGTCCATGGGATTCTCCTGGCAGGAATACTAGAGTGGGTTGCCATGCCTTCCTCCAGGGGATCTTCCCGACCCTGGGATCGAACCTGAGTGTCCAGCATGTCCTGCATTACAGGTGGATTCTTGCTCTCTAAGCCACCAGGGCAGCCCTAACTGAGTGATACCGGGGTGCAGTATCACTATAAAGGGTGGTCCCCTTGTCTCAGGGTGGGTATAACTGTGGTGCATGTATGCTTCCAAGACTTTTCCAACACTGCCACCTTACATCAGACAGAGACCAGAGCTACCCAAGGCTGCCCAGCTCTGTCCCCTTCTCTATTTTGCTGTGCTCACTCCCCTACAGGGTTTTCCTAAAGCACATCCTTCCCCGTATCAACCCTAGGCACCTGAATCCTTGACTCAAGCTCTGCATCTGAGAGACCTGACCAAAGACAGGGGTAACATTGATCCAAGGCAAGTATCAACCACACTTACTTTTCAGTGCTTTAGGAGGAAGGGACGGGGGCACCGAACCTCATCTATTGAAAAACTCTCATCTATTGAGGGTTCCTCTCCCTTCTCCTTTCTGGTCTTCTTGATCTTTCTCACTTATGCAGGGGGGCTCTGGAGAGCAGGAAGTCTGGAAGCTCAGGGTCTGATGGGCTCGGGTTCTGACTCAGGCTCCACCCCATGTAAGAAAGTCTGCTCTGGGTCTTAGCTTCTGGAGAGAGCACCCCGTCCTGCTTTGAGGCAGCTCCCCCATCCAACTGGCTCATCTCCATTCTCTTCCTTCCCATATATTCCTCACGATGGTTATACATTCCTCATGATCGTTATTTAAAGAGGCTAATAAGTAGGTTGGCACCGTTGATTAATGCATAATCTTAATCATGATTGCATAGTGTAATTGGCATTAATTTGAAGAGCCAGTTCATTATGAAAATAATTGTCACTGCTTTCTGCTTTAATAAAATGGAGCAGACACCAGGGCTGCTGAGGAAATGGGATGGGGTGTGTGTATGTGTGTGTGCGTGTGTGCATGGGTCCCAGAAAATGTTAGCATGGGGAGCATGGGTGCACTGGATCGTTTTCTTCCAACAAAACCTTGCTTGAGTGGAAGCCCAATGGGTAAAACAAATAACACCAACTATAATAATAACAGCAACACAACTGATCATGTGCCAGGCATGATGCTGAGTGCATTCCACCCCCTTCATTAACACTCACAAGAGCCTCTACAACCCCTACAACCCCATTGCATAGACACTATTATCCTCCCATTTCACACAAGAGAAAACGGAGGCCCAGGGAGGTTAAAGACGTTGTGACAATTACCACGCGGTAAATTCTCTTCTGCAACCAAAGCCAGTTTGTTAGGGACGATTGTTAACTTTTCAGGAGTTTTGAAAGCAAGTCGCTAAGCCGTTGGCAGCTTGAAATCAGGCATGGAGAGTGCGTTTACACCACAGGAACAAGCAGGTCTACAAAGGAGGGCTTCATTTTCCTGGAGAGCTTGATTACCAGCCCACCCTGCCCAAACCCATTTCTGTCCTCTGGGCTCTTAAAGGCTGGATGCCACAGGTACCGAGAAGGCTCCACAGCCCTTCCCAGGGCTCCACCAGGGACATCATGAAAACCACCACTTCAAACTAACCTCATATGCAGACGGCGAAACATAGAGCTGGGTGGGAGTGGAGGACTCAAACTAGCTGGGCCAGCTCAACCAACACTTCGCCTTCTATATCATGACATGTTGTCAGACGTTTTGAGAAACATTCTGACTGCCCTGAGCATAAAGACCCTTATTGTTAAGATGGCTTTTTCTGTCCCTGGAAATGTGCCCAAATGGTAGCATCGTCCGCCTCTCGGATGAGCTATGGAGGCCTGTGTTAAGCTGAGTGTGACCTTCACAACCAGGTGCTGTCCTGCCACGTCTCATCGTGAAGGGCCAGGAGGCACCCCATACCTCCTTCTGTCCCAACACACACTCCCTCTGGGCAGGTGGCCCTGGAGAGTCTACAACACACAGGTCCCAGGGAAGATGTAGGCAGAAGACTGAGCCCCTGACTTAAGCTCACGGCGTCAGGACTGTCTAGGGCCAGTCTAGAATCTTGAGATTTTCCTTTCTCTTGAACAATTTTGTGCTTTTGAATTTGGCCCTTGCCAAAGCAAAGGCTGGCACAGCCAGCCCAGCCCCTGGCACAGTGAGACTCAGGCACGGTCTGCAACGTGCTGCCACTGTCTGGCAGCTGAGTCCCAGGAGACACTCACATTCCCAGCACTGGGCCCAGGCACCTGTCCAGGCATCTGTCCTCCAGGGCCCGAGTCTGTTCTTTTTTTTCTAATCTGCTTTGTTCTCTTTCTGAAGTTTCCAAGGTGTCATAGAGATTAATTGAGACACTGATCAGCAAGGTGGTTGCTAACAGCCTCTTCCCGGGGCTGCCTCCCTGTCTGTTCTGATCAGGGTTCTCTCTTCTCCCTGCTGGGGCCCCTGAAGCTCTGTGCAGCCTGTGGGTTGGAAGAACAAGGCTCTGCTCTCTGCTGCACCAGCTCCTGGGGCCCCAGCATTGCCTGGGGACTTGCTTCTGGGGCTGCTTCCTGGTCTCAGCGGAAGGAGCTGGGGAACACATTGGCTGGCTTTCCCTGCTGGGCATAGTAGGTGGTTTATAGAAGGTAAGCAGTGCCCAGTGGAAAAGGGCCAGGGATGGGCTTTCTGAGGTTCTAGGCAAGGGAAGGGAGACAAGGAGTATGAATGTCTCCCGTCCTGTGGGTTTGTTGACTCATTCATTCATTCCCCAAGCAGTTTACAGGCTACAACCTTTCACAAGGAACCCCACTGGGCACTAGATGAGTCAGAGAGAGATTAAGCAATATTCCCAGGTCTTCAGGAACTCACAGCTCAGAAGAAGAAACAAGAGGAGGGGCATAAATCAAAGCATTTTTTGATTTGTGGAATAAAAGGGTAAAAACTGTCCATGTGAACAGAAAGCTGGGGAGGTTCAGAGAAGAGGGAGTCATGGATGTCTCCATGCAAGAGGCAGCATTGTCTCCACTCAGAGCTGAGCTATGGAAGGAATGTGGCACCAGCGACGGGGAGAATGGCCTTGGGTGGGTTCCCGGGGATGAGGACTTGGGCTTGGGCAGGCCGGGATGAGGGAGTGAAGCAGGGGACCAGACAGGAGGGGAGCTGCTGGGTTTGCTTCTCTATCACCAGGACTGGTCAGGGATTAGGTGATGAAGGGAGGTGGGGGCCTGGCAGAGGCAGCATCAGAGAAGACCCCGGATCCCGAACCAGGGTGGGAGTGCAGTCAAGCCAGTGGACTCTGCAGCCAGCCTGCCTGGATTGGAATTGATCTCATCACTTCCGAGCTGTGTGACCTTGGGCAAGTCCCTTCCCTGCCCCATCCCTCTGTCTGATCAACTGAACACAGGGATATTAATAGCACTTACAATATAGCTCTACTTTAAGGCTTAAATGGCCTAAATCATCGTAGGCATATTGTAAGCCCTCATAAGGACAAGAAATTATTATTATGCAGTGACAAGGAAGCTGTTGCAGGGAGGCCTTTAAAACTGAGATGGAGGTATCCAGAAAAACAGCGGATGAGAGGAGAGGATTGCAATCCTGGTGGGGGGCCCAGGGGAGGGCTCCTGATGGAGTCCTGGGGCCCGGTGGCAGTTGTTTTAATTGATCTGGCGATATGCCGAGCTTTGTCTGTACAACTCGGGGACGCACAAGTCAAATACTGCAGGATCGACCGTGTCGGGAGGATGGCCGGAGGCTCCCGTGCTGCCCAGAGACCCTGATGACCGATGGGCTGTCATCAGGCGGAGGAGCTGGAGCAGGGTTGCTGGGAAGGGGGCTGCGGTGGAGGGGCCCAAGGGGCCGTGAGCGCCCTTGCTGGAGGGGCTGAAGGAAGGATGATCCTGAATTCCGAGGCCCTGGTGGGGCTCTCTCACTTCCTGGACAGGCGGAGCCGTCACACGCCCCGCCCCTTGCATGCCTGCCCACTGCAGAAAGGCCCACCATAAGCCTGGCATACGAGGCCCTTCCTGGTCCAGCCTGACCTCCTCCAGCCTCAGCTCTTCCGCCAGGACACCTCCGTCCACCACACTTGTCACCGCACTTGTCACCCACCTCTTCATGCCACTCTGCCTTCGAGTGTGTTCCTTCTCTGCCTGGCTCGCCTTTCCTGCTATTTCCTCCTTCTAAACCTGGCTTCCGTATATCTCTCCTGAGCCTGGTGTCACAGGCACTGTCCTTTATGTCCTCCTTCCACCCCCAGGGGCCACCTGCAGACATTTCCTCTGCCCTCCCCCCCCCACTCTGGGCTTTCTGTGTCCTGGACATTCTCTGGCGATGGCGCAGGTGAGACCAGCAAGGACAGCACACAAGAGCCAGGGAGCTGAGCTCAGCAGAGCCTCGGTGGAGGATGCACAGAGCGGGTGAACGGACCCTGGCATCCTCACCCCTCAGAGTGCAATTCCGGGGCATGACCCATGCAGTTTTTCAAAAGTCCACAGCTAGGCTGAGCCCCAGTCTCCCACAGCACAAGCCCCCTGATGACACTCCTTCACTGGCTTTTCTCCTTCCCCGTCTTGCTTCCCTGCTCCATCACCATGCTTCCTGGAATCATCTCCCAGATAAACTACTCGAATCCTAGCTCTTGTTGCCTGCTCTCAGGGGTTCCCAACTAACATGCCTTCCCTGAAGTCCAAATGCATCCTCTCTACCTTCACGCGTGCTGGGTATCCTGTGCCCTGCTCCCTCCCCATCAGGTTGTGGTCATCTGTGGTGGAGGGGCACAGCTTAGTTGGCCAGGCATCTCTTTCCCGCCCCCCCAATGTTGAACACCATCTAGCACAGAAAGGATGTAGAGATACATTTGTTAAATAAATACATACGTAAGTACATGAGTGTGTGCCTGTATACACACACACACACACACACACACACACACACTGTGCTGTGCTTAGTTGCTCAGTCATGTCCGATTCTTTGTGACCCCATGGACTGTAGCCTGCCAGGCTTCTCTGTCCATGGGGATTCTCCAGGCAAGAATACTGGAGTGGGTTGCCTCTGAGTTGCCATGCCCTCCTCCAGGGGATCTTCCCAATCCAGGGATCAAACCCAGGTCTCCGTATTTCAGGCAGATTCTTAACTGTCTGAGCCACCAGGGAAGCCCAAGATGAGTAACTGTTGAGTGTGTATCCGAAATGTTGCATGGGATGCACTGAAAGTGAAAGTCGCTCAGTCGTGTCCGACTCTTTGCGACCCCACGGACTATACAGTCCATGGAATTCTCCAGGCCAGACTACTGGAGTGGGTAGCTGTTCCCTTCTCCAGGGGATCTTCCCAACCCAGGGATCGAACCCAGGTCTCAAACACTGCAGGCAGATTCTTTTCCAGCTGAGCCACAAGGAAAGCCCACTACTTGCTTTTAAAAGCTAATTCCTATTCAGGACTTTGATACTTAAGTGACAAAGCAAAAAACCCACAAACATCCTCCAGACCACCTGCCATGGAGATGCCTAGCAGGGCAGACACCCAGGTCCCGCAGTTTTCAAGCCCCTCTCTCTCCCCAGCTCTGGCCATGATTGGCTCTTACTAGAGGTGGAAACTGAGGCTGAGGTGTCCTCAGTAGGCATACTGCCAGGTTCCTGCCCCTTGCAGGGGTAGATAGGGTGCCATGTGCCCAGTGACATAGCTGGATGGCTGTAGAGAAAGGACCTGATTCTCCCTGGCTGGGTGTGAACCCTACATGTAGCCCCAACCCAAGCTTCTCTCCAAACCCTGGACCCTGCTCCACAGGGGTGTCAGCGTCTGGAAGATCGCCCTGCCTCCAGCAGCTCCCCAGTGCCAGCCTGCCCACCCACAGCCAAGCCCTGAGAATGCCAGCAGGTCAATCTAAGGCCACTGGGATGCGGAGTGGGCAGGGGCAAGGGGCAGAGGGAGCAGAACCTGGGAAATTAGTGGAGGAAGAAGGAGCCAGCCCGTTCTGCATTATTACTCCCATCCTCATCTGTTTTAAATATCAATTGCTATGCAGGTTAAATACTTATTCAGATGCCTTTTAGCTTAAAAGCAAGCTAATTGATCTCTGGAGATCCTGAATGAACAGTGAAGAAACTGCACTAATTATGGAATCAATCTCCATTTCTCTATTTTGTTTTGTTTCTTCTCTGACAATGCTGCTGGAGTGACAGAAAGGGGTCTGGTGGAGCAAAACACGTGTTGTTTTGATTTGGAAGCAGCACTAACATTGCCCTGCAGGCCCTGCCCACCCGCCTTCAAACCCCCACCAGGCCCCTGACTGGGATGAGCTCTCTCAGCTGGGCCTCCTGGGCACAGCTTTCCCAGGTGGAAGCTCTTAAAGGCAGGACTTCAAGATGCTGAAAATGTTAGTACTGTTATCTGCTCTCACCCTACCCACACTGCAGGCCGTCCCTGCTTAAAAAAACCCCAAAACCACAAATGCAGCCCAAGTTGCTCCAAGTCCACTTTCTGCTCACATATCTTGACCTCTGGGGTCTCAGCTCATGAGTTTGGACTGGCCTCCTGGATTTAGGCAGTACAGTTCAGGTGTCCTTGGCACTTTCTGGACCCTCCTGTAGCTCCCTCTTCATCATCCCAGGCTGCGGCCCCGTGGTGCCTGGACCACAGCTGAGGGAGCCAGGGTTCCTCGGCCAAGGAACCGTGGCTTCCTCTCTCCCGCTCAGGAGACATTCCCTGTTGCTTTCTCTTCCCTCCCTGTCCAGGTTCTGACTCCATCTACCAGGCTGCCTTGGGTAGAAGAGGGCATGGGCACCTCTACCTTGGCTGGAGGGGAAAGAGTGTCATTGATGTTTTAGGGAAACTGCAGTCAGTGTGCAGGGAGGCCACCATCCTCCTAATGTTTGGGAAACTACAAGTTAAACAAGATTGAGCAGTTTCTTTTCCGAAGAACTTCTCTGGGCTTGTACTGAGCTTGCGCGCTGCCTCTGAAAGGTGGGGAGCGTAAGTGACATCTCCCAAACTTACTTGACAACCGTGGAAACCTTTTTTGGCAGAGCATGTCACTGAAAACATGCTTTGGGAATCGCTACATTACAGTGATTTGGGCAAAAGTTTTTTTTTCCCCCCTGTTCCGAGGAGTGAGCTATTTGATGTTCAGGACTAAAGCTTTCATAGGTCAGTCTGCTCCAGAGAAGCTGGTCCCCAGCACTGAGAACCAGAGACACATCAGAAAGAATGAAGACTGTATGACAAAGTATGATGGTGAAAGTATTCAATCTATTTAACACCAGGGGCCCGGTGTGATGGGTTAGGTTTTTCACTGGATTCATTCCGGGACATCAGGGTCAGGTTGTTTTAACGCAGTGTAGGGGTGTGATTACTCTTCTGGGCTCTCATTAGCGTGTGTCTATGTGTGTTTGTGTGCACCTGGGCAGGTGTGGGCACACAACTGGGGGGAGCACAGCAGGGAGGGAAGCGTGGGGAGCCAATTCATCAGCCCAATGCTTTGTGCCTCTCTCCCCAAGGCACTGGGTTGAACTAAGAGATTCTGACTTAATTATGATCATTAGAAAATGAGACTGCTTGCATCTTCATAAGCTCTCAGATCCTACAAAGGAATTCCAAGCGACCTTACCTCCCACAGACACCACTGATGGAGAGGGTCATCTGCTCAGCCCTTCTTTCCTTCTCCAAATACTCAGAGAGCACCTCTCATGTGTCACACACCAGGCACACAGCAGATAAACAATAGGAGAGACCTCTACCCCTGAAACACCCCGTTTATTTCCCAAAGTTCTTAATGCAGGTTGAAATGATCTCAAATATCTGTTATCTAGCTTAGAGTCTGCCTGTGTCCCCCACCCCTACCACTATAATATAAGCTCTTTGAGCATGAAGAGTTTGTTCATTATTTTCTTTCTAGTGCCTGGCACATAGCAAGCACTTAGTACTTCTCAACTGTAAAGGAAGATGTATGGAACAGACACAAGCAAGCATGAAATGGCTAAACAACAAAACTCCAAGGAGGTGACACGTGGATGGTGTCTTTTACGCCTTGACCAGACAGAAGGCAAGGGTGAACCACACCAAACTGGAAAATTCTTAAAGAGACGGGAATGCCAGACCATCTTACCTACACCTGAGAAAAACGGGTGCAGGTCAAGAAGCAACAGTTGGAACTGAACATGGAATGATGGACTGATTCCAAGTTGGGAAGGGAGTATGTCAAGGCCGTATATCGTCAATACCGTATATTGTCAAGTATGTCAAGGCTGCTTATTTAACTTTTATGCAGAGTACATCATGTGAAATGCCAGGTAGGATGAAGCATAAGCTGGAATCAAGAATGCTAGGAGAAATATCAATAACCTCAGATATGCAGATGACACCACCCTTATGGCAGAAAGTGAAGAGGAACTAAAAAGCCTCTTGATGAAGATGAAAGAGAAGAGTGAAAAAGTTGGCTTAAAACTCAACATTCAAAAAGCGAAGATCATGGCATCCTGTCTCATTCGGTTCAGTTCAGTTCAGTTGCTCAGTCGTGTCCGACTCTTTGCGACCCCATGAATTGCAGCACGCCAGGCCTCCCTGTCCATCACCAACTCCTGGAGTTTATTACTTCATGGCAAATAGATGGGGAAATAATGGAAATAGTGAGAGACTTTACTTCCAGGCTCCAAAATCAATGCAGATGGTGAGTACAGCCATGAAATTAAAAGATGCTTGCTCCTTGGAAGAAAAGATATTACAAACCTAGACAGCATATTAAAAAGCAGAGATATTACTTTGCAGACAGAGGTCTGTATAGTCAAAGCTTTGGTTTTTCTACTAGTCCATGTGTGGATGTGAGAATTGGACCATAAAGAACACTGAGCTTTCTTTACGCACCAAAGAATTGGTGCTTTTGAACTGTGATGTTGGAGAAGACTCTTGGGAGTCGCTTGGACTGCAGGGAGATCAAACCAGTCAATCCTAAAAGAAATCAGTCCTGAATATTCATTGGAAGGACTGATGCTGAAGCTGAAACTCCAATACTTTGGTCACCTGATGGGAAGAACTGACCCACTGGAAAAGACCTTGATGCTGGGAAAAATTGAGGGCAAGAGAAGAAGGGGACGACAGAGGACGAGATGGTTGGATGGCAGCACCAACTCAATGGACATGAGTTTGAGCAAGTTCTGGGAGGTGGTGAAGGACAGGGAAGCCTGGTGTGCTGCAGTCCATGGGGTTGCAAAGAGTCGGACATGACTGAGTGACTGAACAATAAATGATAGAAGGGGACAGCACGAAAAGTAAGAACATAATCTGGGGCTTTTAAGTGGTGGGGGGAGATTCCTTATAGCAAGCATTGAGATCGGAAAGCTGAACACTTCTTGCCAAAAGCCAGAAAGACTCATAATCCCTTCTAGCCACAGCCATTCAGAAAAGCCCAAGGCAGTTTGTAACAGGCAGGACAGCAGGTGCATTCCCAGGACTAGAGAAAAATTGCAATCTCTTTCATTTTATTGGTTTATAACTTTATATAAATTTCATGTGTGTGCACATGCATGCTCAGTCATGTCTGATTCTGTGACCCCGTGGACTGTAACCCCCCAGGCTCCTTTTGTCCATGAGATTTTCCAGGCAAGAATACTGAAGTGGGTTGCCATTTCCTGCTCCAGGGGATCTTCCCAACCCAGGGGTCGAACCTGCATCTCCTGTGTCTCCTGCATTGGCAGGCAGATTCGTGACCACTGAGCAAACTGGGAGGCTACAGCGTGCTCACCACTAAAAACTTAGTTCCATTCATAACCACACAGCTGGCCTTCCTTACCCACTTTGTCCTCCCCCCAGCCCTCCTTCTCCTTAGTCACTGCTACTCTGTTATCTGTGTACTTGTTCTTGTTTGACTTGGCTTATGCATTTTATTTTATCCTACACTCGAGTGAAACCATACAGTGTGTGTCTTTCTCTGTCTCACCTCACTTACTTTTTACCCTCAGTGTTGTTACAAATGGCAAGACTTCATCTTTATCATGGCTGAGTCGTATTCCATTCTATACACTGTTGACCCTTGAACAACATGAGTTTGGACTGTGTGAGTTCACTGACATGCAGATTGTTTTCTTTTTTCTTTTGCAGATTGTTTTCAATAGTACATCTCATACATACAGCATCTGAAGTCTGTTGAATCAGCGGACATGGAACTGAAGATACAGAGGACCCATCTATATGGAGGGTAGATTATAAGTTATATTTGGATTTTCAACTGTGTCCCTAGTCTCCTCTTTGTTCAAGGGTCAATCACATATACCATACCTTCTTTATCCACTCGCCAGCTGAGGGGCACTTAGGTTGTTTCCACATCTTGGCTATTGTAATGAATGCTGTGGCAAATATAGAAATACATAGATCTCTCCATGGGCTTCTCAGATGGTAAGTGGTAAAGAATCCACCTGCCAATGCAGGAGATGCAAGAGTTGTGGGTTTGATCCCTAGGTTGGGAAGATCCTCTGGAGTAAGTAGGAAATGATAACCCACTCCAGCACTCTTGCCTGGAAAATTCCATGGACAGAGGAGCCTGGTGGGTACACACAGTCCATGGGGTTGCAAAGAGTCGGACACAACTGAGTGACTGAACACTCATATCTTTCCAAATTAGTGGTTTTTTATTCTTCAGTTAAATACCCAGAAGTGGAAATGATGGACCATATGGCAGTTCTATTTTTTTTAATTAAAAATCACTTTTGTGGACACGATGTATGGCATGCAGGATCTTAGTTCCCCAACCAAGGATCAAACCCTTACCCACTATAGTGGAAACATGGAATCTTAACCACTGGACTTCTAAGGAAGCCCCAGTAATTGTATTCTTAATAATTTGAGGAACCTCCATACTGTTTTCCATAGTGGCTCCACCTATTTACATTCCCACCGATAATGCATGAGGATTCCCTTTCTTCACATCCTCTCCAGTGTTTTTTTCTTGACTTTTTCATCCACAGCCATCCTAACAGGCACATGGTGACATCTAATTGTTTTGATTTGCATTTCCATGATGATTAGTGATGCTGAACATCTTTTCATGCACAAATCTGCCAATTTTTTCAATCAGGTTGTTTGGGTTTTTTTTTTTTTTAATCATTGAGTTCTTTATATATTTTGGCTATTAATCTCTTATTGGATCTATGATTTGCAAATATCTTTTCCCATTTGGTAGACATCGTTTTGTTTTGTCGATTTCTTTTGCTGTGCAGAAATTTTTAGTTTGATATAGCTCTTTGTGTTTGTTTTTGTTTTGGTTTCCCTTGCCTAAGGAAAGGTATCCAGAAAGATTGATAAGAGTGATGTTAAAGGGCAAACCACCACTTTTTTTTCTAGGAGTTTTATGGTTTCAGGTCTTATATTCAACCCTGATCCATTTTGATTTACTAGCAGAAAGAGAAGTTAGGAAAACAATCCCATTTATGATTGCAACTGCAAAAACTAAAATATCTAGGAATAAATTTAACCAGGAGGGTAAGACCTGTACACTGAAAAATATAAGCCATTTTTGAATGAAAGTAAAGAAACACCAAGAAATGGAAAGATATTTCATGCTCATGAGCTGAAAGAATTACCATTGGTAATTAAAATGCCCATATTACCTAGAGCAAAACATAGTCTCAATGTAAACCCTATCAAAATCTCAGTGACATTTTTCACAAAAAATAGAACAAAATTTCTAAAATTTATATGGAACTGCAAAAGGCCAATTACCTAGAACAATTCTGAGAAAAAAACCAAAGCTGAAGGTATCACATTCCCTGACTTCAGATTGTATTACAAAGGTATAGTAATCAAAATAGCACAGTAGTGGCCAGAAAGACACATAGATCATGGAACAGAACTGAAATCTTAGAAATAAACCCACACATATATGGACAATTAATTTATGACAAAGAAGCAAAGAACATACAGTTGAGAAAAGATAGTCTCTTCAATAAATGGTCTTGGAAATACTAGACAGCCACATGCAAAAGTACAGAACTAGGCCTCTATTTCACATCATACACAAAGTTGCAATCCTAAAATCTGCATAGACTGTCAACAGCCATGGTGAAATACTTTAAAATTTATTTTAAAACTCAGGTTTAATAAACAATTTAAGCTTACACCTAAAGGAAATATAAAAAGAACAAACTAACACCAAAGTTAATAAAAGAAATAATAATGATCATGTTGTTGTTCAGTTGCTAAGTTGTGTCACATTCTTTGCAACCCCATGGACTGCCGCATGCCAGCCTCCCCTGTCCTTCACTATCTCCTGGAGCTTGCTGAGATTCATGTCCTTTGTATTGGTAAGGCTATCTATATTCCTATTGTTATTTAGTCTCTGTCTTTAATCATGTTGTTGTTGTTGAAATAGAGACTAAAAAACAATAGAGAAAGACCAATGAAAATAAGAGATGGTTCTTTGAAAAGATAAATACAATTGATAAAACTTTAGCCAAACTCATCAAGGAAAAAAGAGAGAATGCCCAAATGAATAAAATCAGAAAGAGAAGTTAAAAGAGAAATATAATCATATGAGATTACCATGAACAATTATATGCCAATAAAATAGATAACCTAGAAGAAATGGGTAAATTCCTGAAAATGTACAATCTCCCAAGACTGAATCAGGAAGAAATAAAAAATAGAACTAGACCAGATATCAGTAATGATACTGAACAAGTAATTTTAAAACTCCCAAAAAACAGAAGTCCAGGACCAGACAACTCCACAGGTTAATTCTGCCAAACACTTAAAGAAGTGCTAACACCAATCCTTCTCAAATGATTCCAAAAGACTGAAGAGGAAGGCATGCTCCTAAAGTTATTCTACAGTACCAGCACCGCCTGATACCAAAACCAGGAAAAGATACCACAAAAAGGGGTGAATTACTGGCTAATCTCACTGATAAACATGGATGCAAAAATCTTCTACAAAACGTGAGCAAAGCAAATTCAACATATAGTAAAAGGTTCATATACCATGATCAAGTAGGATTTATTCCAGGAATGCAAGAATGGTCCAATATCCACAAATCAGTCAATGTGCTACACCACATTAACAAACTGAAGAATAAAATCATGATCATCTCAATCAATGTGGAAAAAGCGTTTGACACAATTCAACATCCTCTTATGATAAAAAAGAAGGAAAAAAACCCTCTCAACAAAGGGAGTATAGAGGGAACATACCTCAGCACAATAAAGGCCATATCTGACAAATGAACAGACAACATACTCAAATGAAAAGCTGAAAGCATTTCCCCTAAGATCAGGAAGAAGACAAGGCTGACCACCCTCACCACTTCTATTCAATTTAGTATTGAAAGTCTTAGTCACAGCAATCAGACAAGAAAAAGAAAAAAAAGGAATTCATATTAGAAAGGAAGAAGTGGAACTGTTGCTGTTTGCAGATGACATGATACTATATATAGAAAATCATAAAGATGATACTAAAAAACTATTAGAACTAATAAATGAATTCAGTTAAGTTGCAGAATATACAATTAATATACAGAAATATATTGCATTTCTAAACACTAACAACAAAGTATCAAAAAGAGAAATTAAGAAAATAGTCTCACTTACAATCACATCAAAAAGAACAAAATACCTTGGGATAAATCTAACTAAGGAGGCAAAAGGCCTGTATTCAGAAAATTAGAAGACGTTGATAAAAAAAATTGAAGATGGCACAAACAGATGGAAAGATATATCATTCTCATGGAATGGAAGAGTCAATATTATTAAAATAACCATACTAACCAAAGCAAATGCAATTCCTATCAAAATACAAATGGTATTTTTTTCACAGAACTATAAAAAATAATTCAAAGATTTGTATGGAAACACAGAAGACCAAATAGCCAAACAACCTTGAGAAAGAATAACAAAGCTTGAGGTATCACACGCTCTGGTTTCAAACTATACTACAAAGTTACAGTAATCAAAACAGTATGTCACTGACACAAAAAACATATAGCTCAATGGAGTAGAATAGAGAGCCCAGAAATAAGCCAACAATTATATGGTCAATTAATCTACAAAAAAGGAGGCAAGAATATGCAATGGAGGAAGAGACAGCCTCTTCAATAAGTGGTGCTGGAAAAACTAGACAGCCACTTGCAGAAGAATCAAACTGGACTGCGTTCTCAGACCATATACAAAAACAAACTCAAAATGGATTAAAGACTTGAATATAAGACCTGAAACCATAAAACTCTTAGAAGAAAACAGGCGGTACATTCTTTAACATTGGTCTTAGGAGCATTTTTCTGGATATGTGTCCTCAGGCAAAGGAAACAAATGCAAAAGTAAACAAATAGTATTACACCAAACCAAAAAGATTTTGCACAGTGTAGGAAACAATCAACAAAATGAAAAGGTAGCCTACTGAACAGGAGAAAATATTCACAGGCTTAATATCCAAAATATACAAAGAACTCATACAACTCAACATCACAAAAACAAACAACTCAATTGAAAAATGGACCAACAGGTACATGAGAAGAAAGCCAATATCACTCACCATCAGGGAAATGCAAATCAGGACTTGAATGAGCTGTCATTTCACACTTGTCACAAAGGCTGTTATCAAAAAGGCAACAAATAAGTGTTACCAGGAATGTGAAGAAAAGGGAACGCTTGTGCATGGAGGGTGAGAATGTAAACTGGTGCAGCTACTGTGGAAAACAGTGTGGACTTTTCTCAGAAAATTAAAAATAGAACTACCATATTGTCCAGCAATTCCACTTGTGAGTATTTTTACAAAGAAAATAAAAACACCAATTCAAAAGCATATGTGCACCCCAATATTCAGTGCAGCATTATTCACAATAGCCAATATATGGAAGCAACCTAAGTGCCCACTGATAGTTGAGTGTGTAAAAATGTTGTGGTGTGTGTTTATAATAGAATATTACTCAGCCATAAAAAGAATGAAGTCTTGACCTTTGTGACAACGTGGATGGACCTAGAAGGTATTATACTAAGCAAAGTAAGTCAGAGAAAAACAAATACCAGGTGATTTCACTTATATGTGGACTCTAAAAAACAAATCAAATCAACAAACAGAACAAAATAGTCATAGACAGCAAACAGGTGGTTGCCAGACAGAGAGAGGGATTGAGAAATGAATGAAATAGGTGAAGGAAATTAAGAGGTACAAACTTCAAGCTACAAAACAAATGAGTCACGGGGCTGAAAGGTACCGCATGGGAAATAACAGTCAATAATTCTGTAATATCCCTATATGGTGATGGATGTTAACTAGACTTATCATGGTGATAATTTTGTAACATATAGAAATGTTGAATCACTATTTTATGCATCAGGTACTAACACCATCTTGTAGGTCAATTATATTTCAAAAATAAGCTCATAGAGAAAGAGATCAGTTGCAGATGACATTGACACTTTATGTAGAGAACCCTAAGGCTCCACACAAAAGCTACTAGAATTAATAAATGAATTCAGCAAGGCAGCAGGATACAAGATTAACATATTGAAATTTGTTGCATTTTTTTACACTAATAATGAAATATCAGAAAGATAAAGATTAAAAAAAAGAGCCATTCAAAATCACGTCCAAAAAAAGATACCTAGGGATAAATTTAACCAAAGAAGTTAAAGACCTATACACTGACATCTATGAAACACTGGTAAAGGAAACCAAAGCTGATTCAAAGGAATGGAAAGATATTCCATGCTCTTGGATTAGAAGAATTAATACTGTTAAACTGGTCAAACTACTCAAAGTAATCTTCATATTTAATGTGATCCTTATCAAGATATTCTTGAAATTTTTCAAATAATACTAGAATTTATATAGAACCACAAAAGACCCAGAATTGACAAAGCAATCCTAAAAAGAACAAAGCTGGAGGCATAATCCTCCTAGATCTTAGACAATACTACAAAGTTACAATAATCAAAACAGCATGGTGTTGGCTCAGAAATAAACATATGGGTCAATGGGACAGAATAAAGAGGCCATAAATAAATCCACACACCTATGGTCAATTAATCTACAACAAAAGAGGCAAAGAATATTCGATGAAGAAAAGGCAATCTCTTCAACAAGTAGTGTTGGAAAATCTGGACAGCTACTTGTAAACCAATGCAATTAGAACACCCCCTCACACCACATACAAAAATAAACTGAAAATGACTTGAAATATAAGACACAACAGCATAAAAATCCTAAAAGAGAACACAGGAAAAAAATTCTCTGACAGAAATCATAGCATTTTTTTAGATCAGTTTCCCAAGGCAAAGAAAAAGCAAAAATAAACAAATGGGACCTAATCAAACTTAAAAGCTTTTTCAAAGCAAAGGAAATCATTAGAATGAAAAGACAACCTATGGAATGGGAGAAAATATTTGCAAATGATTCTACCAACAAGGGATTAATATCCAAAATATACTGCTGCTAAGTCGCTTCAGTCGTGTCCGACTCTGTGCAATCCCATAGATGGCAGCCCACCAGGCTCCCCCATCCCTGTGATTCTCCAGGCAAAAACACTGGAGTGGGTTGCCATCCTTCTCCAATGCATGAAAGTGAAAAGTGAAAGGGAAGTCGCTCGGTCGTGTCCGACTCTTAGCGACCCCATGGACTGCAGCCTATCAGGCTCCTCCGTCCATGGGATTTTACAGGCAACAGTACTGGAGTGGGGTGCCATTGCCTTCTCTACCAAAATATACTAGCACCTCATAAAACTCAATGTTAAAATAAAAAAATGGGAAGAAGACCTAAATAGACATTTCTCAAAAGCAGACATACAGATGATCAATGGACACATGAAAACATGCTCAACTCTGCTAATTATTAGAGAAATGCACGTTAAAACCACAATGAAGTATTACCTCACATTAGTCAGAATGGCTACCATCAAAAAAAAATCTACAAATAATAAATGCTGGAGAAAAGGGAACCCTCCTACACTGTTGGTGGGAATGTAGATTGGTGGAGAAACTATGAAAAATAGTGTTCATGTTCTTTTAAAAAACAAAAACTAGAGCCAAGATGTAATCCAGCAATCCCATTCCTGGGCATATACCCTGAAAAGATTAAAAACCTCTAATTCAAAAAGATATATATACCTCAATGTTCATAGCAGCATAATTTATAATAGCCAAGATATGAAAGCGACCCAAGTGTCCATCAACAGATAATTAGTTTAAGATGAGGTAGATATACATGATGGAAAATTACTCGGCCATAAAAAGAATAAAACATTGCCATTTGTAGCAATATGGATAGATTGCATAAAGAAAACAGAGAGAAAATCATACTAAGTGTTGTTAAGTCAGAGAAAGAGAAATATCATATGATATCACTTTATGTGGAATCTAAAAAATAATACAAATGAATTATTGATATATAATACAAAATGATATATAATACAAAACAGAAATAGACTCACAGACAGAAAACAAACTTATGGTTACCAAAGGGGAAAGGGAGGAGGGGAAGGATAAATAACAGTATAGTATTAACAGAGACAAACCACTATACATAAAATAAATAAGCAACAAGGATTTGCTGTATAGCACAGGGTACAATATTCAGTATCTTGTAATAACCTATCATGGAAAATAATCTGAAAAAAATAGCTGGATCACTTTACTATACACCTGAAACTAATAAAATATTGTAAACCAACTATACTTCAGTTTTTTTTTTTTTTTTTAAAGAAAGAATAGATCAGATATGTGGTTACCTGAGCAAGGGGTTTGGGGAAGGCAGAATTGGATGAAGGTGGTCAAAAGGTACAAACTTTCAGTTATAAAATAAATAAGTACTAGTGATGTAACATACAACATGACATATAATTAACACTGCAGAAAGTTTTATCTATGAAAGTTGTTGAGACAGTAAATTGTGAGTTCCCATCACAAGAAAATACTTTTTCATTTCTTTTACATGTATATGAGATTACGGATGTTTGCGAAACTTATTGTGGTAATCAATTCTTGCCATATGTACCATAAGTCAGATCACTACGTTGTACACCTTAAACCTGTATACAAGTGTTATATATCGATTATGTCTCAATAAAACTGGAAGACAAAATACAGACTTAAAGACATCCTCCTGTAAACCCTGCACTTTGAACAAACACAAAGACAGAGTTTTCTGCATCACCATCTGGTGTGAATTAGCAGGGGAACCAAAAGCAGCGCAGGGGTCATAATAACGGTAACAAGAATCACTAATACCTACTGAGTCTATGTTCTAAGCCTTCTCCACTCATTAACTCATTTAATCCTCGTAACAACTCAATGAGGGGATTCTACTATTATTCTAATTTTTTCAGAGGAGGAAATGGAGGCTCAGAGAAGTTCGTAATTTGTCCAAAACTGCACATTTCTGCAGATCCAGGAATCATGCTCTGCTCTGATTTTTCAAAGAATACATACTAAGATTGTAAATAGCATACTGGTAATGAGCATTTAGCCCAGAACCAAGAAAGAATGTCCTTCCTAAGCCTCAACTGGGAAAGGATCTCACCTGGTAATTAACACCAGCATCCAGAGAGTCCTTAAGTCTGTAGGTTATTCACAAATTAGCACTGCTAGATTTATGGTGTGGGGTTCTCATTCTATGTCTGGGTTCAATCTTTCCAACTAATTCTTCCATTGCCTTAAAGATGATAATATAACAACAACAAAAACAAAAATATTCGAGTATTTACAAGCAGAGGGAATTAGGCCATGAGAATAAGACAGATGAAAGCTTATTTTCCACAAAAACAGACCAAGTCAATGCCCCCTTCTAGCATGGGCCCATTCATGCCTGAGTGGGCTGCTTGTCCTCCTTGTCCAGGAGAGGGCTCTTCTCCACCACCCTTACCTCCACATGGCCTTTGATGAGAGGTTGGCAGCCTCCAGGCTGTGGGTAAGAAATGGACTTTTGTCTCGTTAAGGATCTCTGTCTTAAGATCTACCTTCAAGTTCTAAATGATATCTACAACCTGACATTTCCGAAATCAAACATAGCATCTTCTCCCCCAAACTATGCTTTCTCTGACCTTCCCATCTCAGGGAAGGGTACCAATGCCCTTCAGTGGTCCAGACTAGAAACCTTGGTATCATTTTCACCTCCCAGCCCCATCTCTTGCATCACCTTTTTGTCCCCCAGATGACTCTGGGATCTGTCTTTGCCATCTCCATCGTCACCCTCCAGCCCACGCCCTGCACTGTGGCACCAGCTCCTTCCTGCTCCCTCCACCCTCTCTTTTCCCAGTCTGCCCTCCACACATCAGCCCCAGGGACGCCCAAAGCACAAACTCAGCAATGCCAGTGCTCAGTTTCAGCCTCCCTGGCTTCCTCCCACCCAGAGGATCAGGGCCCAGTTTTCTTTCTGGTTTTCAACATCTTCATAAATCTGGCTCGCATCGACCTTTCTGCCTTATCTTTGAGTCTATCCAAGTGCATGTCTCCCCATCAGTTTCTCAACCACTCCATTAACTTCCACACTTTTATGCATTTGCTCATGACATTATGTTCCTTATTAACAGTGACAAAGTATTTGATGCCTTCTCAGGCATTAGGTACTGTGCCAAATGCTTTATGAGCATCATCTTGTTTAATCTTTACAATATCCCTAAATATCAGATTCTCACTATACTATGAATGAGGAAACTGAGACTTAGGGTAGTAACTTCTCCATTCCCATCTGGATCCCAGGTGTGCCCAGGTGTGTCCTGACTACAGCTCAGTCTTTGGTTTGACACTTACCTGTCCCTGTTTCCATGCTGGTCCCCCAACTAGACTGCAGGACCTGTAAGGAAAGTATCATCCTGTGTCCAGTACAGTGCCACGCCATGCTTAGTGACTCAGTTGTGTCCGATTATTTGGGACCCCATGGACTGCAGCCCACCAGGCTCCTCTGTCCATGGTCCTCCAGCAAGAATACTGGAGTGGGTTGTCATGCCCTCCTCCAAAGGGATCTTCCCAACCCAGGGATCAAAACCCAGGTCTCCCACATTGCAGGCAGATTCTTTACCATGTGAGCCACCAAGGAAGCCCAAGAATACTGGAGTGGGTGACCTATCCCTTCTCCAGGGGATCTTCCCAACCCAGGAATCTAACTGGGGTCTCCTATATTGCAGGCAGATTCTTTACCAGCTGAGCTACCAGGGAGCAGGTGGGAATACAACCCACATCAGTCCCTGTGTGTCTTAACTCTAAGAGTAGCCTTTTTCTAATTCATGCATTAATTCAACAAGTGTTTACTGAACATCTGCTGCTGCTGCTGCTGCTGCTAAGTCACTTCAGTCATGTCCGACTCTGTGCAACCCCATAGATGGCACCCCACCAGGCTCTGCCATCTCTGGGATTCTCCAGGTAAGAACACTGGAGTGGGTTGCCATTTCCTTCTCCAGTGCATGAAAGTGAAAAGTAAAAGTGAAGTCGCTCAGTCGTGTCTGACTCTTCGCGACCCCATTAAAGGATTGTTTCTAGAGTTGGGGAGATAGTGTTGATCTAAGCAAGGAGTACGTCAAGGCTGTATATTGTCACCCTGCTTATTTAACTTATATGCAGAGTACATCATGAGAAACACTGGGCTGGAAGAAACACAAGCTGGAATCAAGATTGCTGGGAGAAATATCAATAACCTCACATATGCACACAACACCATCCTTATGGCAGAAAGTGAAGAGGAACTAAAAAGCCTCTTGATGAAAGTGAAAGGGGAGAGTGAAAAAGTTGGCTTAAAGCTCAACATTCATAAAACTAAGATCATGGCATGTGGTCCCATCACTTCATGGAAAATAGATGGGGAAACAGTGGAAACAGTGTCAGACTTTATTTTGCGGGGCTCCAAAATCACTGCAGATGGTGATTGCAGCCATGAAATTAAAAGACGCTTACTCCTTGGAAGGAAAGTTATGACCAACCTCGATAGCATATTGAAAAGCAGAGACATTACTTTGCCAACAAAGGTCTGTCTAGTCAAGGCTATGGTTTTTCCAGTGGTCATGTATGGATGTGAGAGTTGGACAGTGAAGAAAGCTGAGTGCCGAAGAATTGATGCTTTTGAACTGTGGTGTTGGAGAAGACTCTTGAGAGTCCCTTGGACTGCAAGGAGATGCAACCAGTCCATCCTGAAGATCAGTCTTGGGTGTTCATTGGAAGGACTGATGTTGAAGCTGAAACTCCAATACTTTGGCCACCTCATGTGAAGAGTTGACTCATTTGAAAAGACCCTAATGCTGGGAAGGATTGGGGACAAGAGGAGAAGGGGACGACAGAGGATGAGATGGCTGGATGGCATCACCAACTTGATGGACACAGGTTTGGGTAGACTCCGGGAGTTGGTGATGGACAGGGAGGCCTGGTGTGCTGTGATTCATGGGGTCACAAAGAGTCGGACATGACTAAGTGACTGAACTGAACTGAACTGAAGCAAATAATCTTCCTGCCTTTTAAGTACTAACCTTCTTGTTATAAAAAGCTATGAGAAGAATTAACAGGTAATATGATAGCAAGTATCTACAGAGGGCTTTTTTTTTTTTTTAATGATTTTCCCAAGGGAAGGTCAATGCAACAAACATTTATTGCTACCTTCTCAGTGCAGGGGGATAAAAAAAAAAAATTGGATAAGAGTAGTTGTCTCCTTCGGAGAAGGCAATAGCACCCCACTCCAGTACTCTTGCCTGGAAAATCCCATGGATGGAGGAGCCTGGTAGGCTGCAGTCCATGGGGTCGCTAAGAGTCGGACAGGACTGAGCGACTTCACTTTCACTTTTTCACTTTCATGCATTGGAGAAGGAAATGGCAACCCACTCCAGTGTTCTTGCCTGGAGACTCCCAGGGGCAGGACAGCCTGGTGGGCTGACATCTATGGGGTCACACAGAGTCGGACACGACTGAAGTGACTTAGCAGCAGCAGTTGTCTTCTTGAGTTGCTCACAGATTGAAGGGGTAAAGAGTCAAAGAAATAATTAACAATAAGGATGATGGCTATTCTGTTGTGATTAATATGAAGTGCTTTAGGGAATGAAAATGGCCAGGAGAAATCCTAGAAGGCTTCTTAGAGGATGTGATCTTTAAGCAAGGCCTCGAAGAGTGAGTAGAAGCTGATCAAGCAGCATAGTAAAAGCACCGAATGGGCAGAGGAACAGCAGGAGTGAAGCATGAAAGAGTCTGGTGACTGTAGCAAGCAGGCAGGGGCCAGGTGTGGTCATGGCCCCGCCCGCCAGGCCGTCTCCGCCCAGGCATCAGTTTTCTCAGTCCCTGACTCAGAAAGACATGCTGCCTCTAGGAACTGCTGCTCCTTTCTCCAGCACTATGCTCGGCTCACAGCAGACACCCTGTGACTGCATCTCCATAGCATCTTTCAGCAGGCACTGGGGCTGCCAGCGAGGCCAGCGTGGGGGAGGGGAGAGTCTTGTGGGGAAGCACAGTGGGAGCGCCTCCCAGGCTGGTGAGCATCCTCATTTTCAGAAGAGAGGCACGTGATGCAGGAGAAAGGATGGAACACCCCTCCTAGCTGGACAGCCAGTTTGATCCAGGCTGTCAGCAGAAGTGTGCAGGCTGCAGTTGTGGAAACCTGCTTGGCTCCTAGTTCTTAGAAGCAAGGCCTATGTCCCCACCCCTACCTCCCCCACACTCAGCCCTACCCTGAACTGAGGACTAAGGACCACAGCTGAGCAGGGCTGGGAGGGAATTCAGGAGCCACGGTGTACTAGCCCCTGAAGGTTAGTTAGTCTGTACTGACTGTGTGTCCAGCTCTGAGAGCTCATCTTGTCCGGCCTGGCTTGCTTGTCTAACGCCTCATTTCTCTAGAAGCACCAGAACACAGTGGTCTGGAGCCAGACTGCTTTGGTACAGTTCACATCCAGGCTCAGCCACTGACTAGCCATTACTCATCTGCTCTGAATGTCAGTTTTCGCATCTGTGAAATGGAAATTTCACCTCCCCAGTGCTGCTGGATGGGCTAGAGCAAGTGATACACCTAAAGCTCTTGGCCCAGTGCTGGGCACATAGTGAATGTTCCTCTGATTCTCCTTCCTCGCAGCTCTCTGCCTGTAGCTTGGGATAAGGCTCTGATTCCTGAATCTATAATTCCAAGCCCCACCTCTTGCTCATGCCTGATCCCCAGAAGCCACTGTCTGCTTTGGGGTGGATTTTGGGACCCCAGCCCTCTGGGTCTGTCTCTCCAGCACCTGCCCCTGCTCCCTGCATCAAGCCGGTCCTGGCCTCTCCCATCCACCTGAAGTTAGCAGGGTCAAGTCTTCCCCAGGTACCAGCTGTGTGTTCCTGCCCAATTCTCCTCTGAGGAGGCTGGGCCCAGGCTGGCTCCCAGGGTGTCCCTGCCCCTCTGAGAGGGAGCCATGACTGCCCTAAAATGCCATTCCCCACACCCATGCCGGGGTTTTGCTCCAGCCAAGGCCCTCACTCTGCTTGCTGGGTAATGGTTGGGGGAGTGAGCTGATGGGCAAAAAAGAGACTCCATTTCTCTCTGGGACCAATTTGTGAGTTTTCGAAGGCGGCTCTCGCTCTCTGTTTCTGCCTCATCTCTGCCTGCCTGCTGCTCCCTCTCATTCCACTGGCTCTTAGGATTCTGAAGGAGGCCAGAGAGGTGGGAATCACCCTCTACCGGCCAGTCAGGAGGGAAAGCAAATGCCCATCCAGAGGAGGGGGGTGGACAGTGAGGAGTAGCCCGCAGGGGCCTGGGAGGGCCAGAGAGAGGGTGAGTCCTGCAGGTAGACGCCTATGCAGACCCGTCCTCTTTGGTGCCCTTTTCTCTTGAAAAGAGGTGGTGATGCCCAGTGGCTAGGAGCACAGCCTGGAGTTCCAGGGGGGTGGGATTTGAGGCCCAGTTCCACCCCTGCTAGCTGCTCACAGGATGGTAGAGAGGTCAGCCAGCCCCAACTCCTCCGCCACCTACAGGCTACAGGCACTCAGATAAGCTTGTCAAGCTCTGGGTGTCTCAAACTCCTTAACTACAGATTTGCAGAGCGATCGTGCTGGTATTTGAGTTTAGTCATACACTAAGTATTATTAGGATTGTCTGTGTGACCTTGTAACGTTGCTTAACCTCTCTGAACAATATCTCGACTCACAGGGTTTGGGAGGATTGAAAGAGATGCTACACGGATAGCCCTCAGCAGAGAACTTGATAAACTGCAGTGAGTGTTGTTTCTATGACCATATTTCACTGATTCAAAATCACACTTTTTTTTTTCCTCCGCATTTTAACATCCCTGAAATGGAGATGAGTCTTGCAATAGATGATAAGAAAGCACTGTGTCATAGTTTAATTGGTGGCATTTTTTTCTTTCTTAGGGAAGTACATCAAATTACGCATCTTACTGTCAGTGGTGTTTCAGTATTTATGAAATCAAAACAGACCAAGGCAAGGAGAGTCTCACCAAGGACCTGGCCCTGCTGTGTCCTGAGGGTATCCAACTGGTCTTGCCCCCCATCCCTAGCCCCCCCGGGAACAAGTTCTTCTGGCTACCTGGGGTCCAATGTCCCCTCCTAATCCACCTGCCTCTCCATCACCTGCCTGCTCTTTCTTCCGGGAGTGAGGTCAATGTCCTTCAGGACAGGGAAGCTCTTGAACAGAGAAGCATCTCCTCTGCTTTTATGTTGCTTGTGAGGACCCCGAGAGGTGAAGGTGGCTGAGAGCTGATGGCCAGGCAGTGAGTGTGCACTGGGGTCCTGAGCCACCAGGTGGGAGCACAGCATCTTCACCCCCCTCCAGTGACCCCAGGACTGTGGGAGAACAGGACACAGACCTGAGCTGGCTGCATGTCAGGCCCAGAAGGGTGGGTTCTAAAGTGGGTGATGCACCCAGAGCTCTGGCTGCTTCCTGGTTTCTATGGAAGGAATATGAAGCTGAGAAGCCCAGGAAAGGCGAGATTTAAGGGAGGCCAGGTCACACTTTCTGTCCTATGGCTGGCATCCCCTGACCTTCTCAGCCAACACAGCACCCCCAAACCTCTGAAAGTGCCGCTGCAGCCTCAGTGGTTTCAACCCCCTCCCTGGCATCCTTTACCAGCAGCTAAGTGGTTAATGAAAGTGAAAGTCCCTCAGTCGTGTCCGACTCTTTGTGGACTGCAGCCTGCCAGGCTCCTCTGTCCATGGGATTCTCCAGGCAAGAATTCTGGAGTGGGTTGCCATTTCCTTCTCCAGGGGATCTTCCTAACCCAGAGATTGAACCTGGGTCTCCTGCATTGCAGCCAGATTCCTTACCGTTTGAGCCACCAGGCCTAATCCTAAAAGGAACTTTGACTGGCTGCTGCCCCTCCTCCCAGACCCAGACTGGTGGTTACTTGTACAGAGTATCACCCCTGCCTCCCCTAAGGTAATTCCAGCTTTCAGCTTCCTTGGGATCAGTCCTGACTCTATGGGGCCATGGGCTTACTCAGCTTCAAGGAAGTAAACCTTATCTGGGGACCACTCTGTGCCTGGCCCTGTAGCCTGGACTTCACACAGACTTCCTCCCTGAGTCCTTCCAACAGATCCAAGAGGTGAAGGAGGAAACTGAGGCTCAGGGGTGCAGCTGCCTGCCCAAGCAGAGGCCAGGAGGCACTCAGAGTGCTGGATCTGTCTGCTGGTATCTCCTGGCTCACATAGCACCCTCCACTCCTTAACCTCTCCTGCAATCTTGAATCTATCCACGAAGCATGATTAAAGGCGGGAAGGTGGTGTTTATCCGGACCTTGGGGTAAAGCAGGCCATGCTGCTAGCTGCAGCCTGGGGCCCATGCCGAGCAGGGAGAGGCACTCCCAGCTCTCACCCTTGGTCTGCAAAGCCATTAAATATGCAGGATCTCATCTTGTTCCTGGGAAGCTTGAGGGCTCCGAGTCACAGGAGGTGACATTGCTCTCCAACAGGTAAGTTGTTCAACAGATGGGCAGTCGAGTGGCAAAGAAATACATTATTAATGCTTCTGGTTAAATTAACTGATTAAAACCACCCCAGGTAAAAATGTACGTATCAGCGCTCAGCCCATAGCAAATGAGGAATTAATGGAATATGGCTGCGTCTTTGTAATGAAACACAGACAGGGGCTGTCTGGAAAGGTTCTCTCTCTTCAGCAGCAGCGGCAGGGGGTGGGGGTAGGGGCCTGACCCATCTGTTAGAGGGACCTCAGCTGCTTGGCACAGGGCAAGGCAGGGAAGAGAGACCTAAGGGGGCTTCCTTGGGCCTGACTGGAGACCTGAGAATTCTGGAGTCTTTGACCCTGATTTTCTGGAGTCTTGTGGGGGAGGTTCAAGGCCAGGTGGTTCACCAGTCATGAGGTGGGGTGGCACTGGGGTTGTGGGGAGAGGACACCGTGCAGGAAGTAGGATCATCGAAATGGCTCTGGCTCTGCTCCTGCAGACTTTACGCACGTCAATTGCCTGGCAGGGCCTCCGTTTTCTCATCTGTAAATTGGGGAAGAGAATGAAACAATCCTCAACACTCTCCTCCCAGTTTTTGCTTCTCCCACATCACCGGCTTCTAGGATAAATGCTGGTGTTTACCCTGTCCTTACTCTTAGCAGATAACCTAGTAAGAGCTGAGCCCCAGACATCCCCTGCCCTTGCACGACTTATAGAAAACCCCTGTTGTGACACACAAGCACAAAAATGTGCCCACGTGTCTCTGCTGTTATGCACTGGCTGACCCCTACCGGCACACATCTGCCTCCAGGGACCCATGCACACAAGCAAGCCTGCGCACACATACACACGTGTACACTCAGAGCTCCCATATGAATGCACACACGGTTGCGTAGAAGAGGAAGCCCTGTCCTGGCCAGGCGCAGGCAGGAGATAGCAGCAGAGTGAGAGGCAGGGAGGGTGCTGCTATAGGGCAGAGGATCAAGGGCCACTTTTCTCACCAACGAAATAGGTTTCTTGCCAGGGTTTCAGGAGCTCCCAGAGGCTGTGACCCAATTTAGACAAGAGTGAGGTTTTGAATAAATTAAAAGTAATCACATCCTCACCAGGGCTTCCCTTGATCCAGAGACCTGAAGTGGCTGCAGTCCCACAACCCCAGTCTTGACGGTGCCTGGACTAACAGCAGGGGTTGGTGCTGTATCCTTCCCACTCGCCCCCAACGTGGCTCAGGAGCTCTCCAAGGTGCTGACTGGCTGAGGGCAGGGAGAGATTGGCTAGGAGATGCTATCCTCCTCCATCACTAGGTTACCAGCCGTAGGTAGGGTGGGGAGCAGCAGGGGTGTGGGCTCGCTACTGAGCCCCAGCATTCTCTCTCACACACTTCTGGCTGTAGGTGCCACGCTGAAGAAGTGGGAGGGAGGCGCCAGCCAGGAGCCTCCCAATCACTCCCAGCCTGCGAGGAGGCCCTAGAGGGGGTCAGCACTAGCATCACAGTATCATTAGCTGTTTACCCTGAGAAAGTTCACACTTCTGGAGGCCGCGCTCGAGCTGTCAGAAACACCGCACGCAGTGCTGGCAGCTCTGCCAACTGTGCTCCCTAGGGCCCAGCTAAACAAATATTTAGCAGGCGCCGGGCCCTCCAGCACACGCGCACACACCTGCTCACATGGGGCACAGCATGCCGACACTCAGATACAAACATCCACGCAGACTTACTCCCCAGACACACAGGGACCCAGAGACACAAGTACCGTCGATACACAAACAGATGCGCACACGCAGACATGCACACACAAACCCACATGTCATATACACTGAGCGCTTACCATGTGTGTTATTTCCAAACGATTAATTGGTGTTATATAGTCCAACTCTCCTGACAACTCTAGATGAGAGGTGTTATCATGGTCCCATTTTTCAGATAAAATTGAGTCTCCAACAGGCTGACTCCACAGCTAGAGCTCTTACCATTCACTACACCATCACACAGCTGCCCACACACACACATACATGTGTACACCCAGACACACACAGACGTGAACAAACACATAGAGACAAAGTTGGACTCACATGTTTATTCACAGAAACACATTTGCACACACACCCACACACACAGCACAAGCACTTCCATCCCCACCCATGTACCCTCTGCCTCAGTGCCTCCAGGCACCTGGACACACTGCCCCCAGGGAGCCAGTCCATGTGCTCCGAGTCCTTTCCCTGCAACCTCCCCAGGTTTGGAGCAGGCTACCTGGCTGCTGTTGATAACAGCACTGGCAGCCGGCAAGATAAAGTGGACTTTGACAGGGAGCAAGTCCAGATGGTGGCAGTAAGCCCCAGATGCTGTATGGAAACAAACAAGTCTGCTGAAATTGGGAGCTCAGCTACAGCCAGGCCCTGCTGAGTGGCCCTCCCAAAGGCTGGGGCTCTGCTCATAGTGCAGCCAGTATGGCCCCCGCCACGAGTCAAGCCTGAACAACAGCCTGGCAACAGAGAGGGAGGGCTCAGCTCCGGTGCCTGGACTTCTCCAGAGCCCTGGGCAGCTCAGCAAAAGAGCTACTTGGGTCTAGGCAACGCAGGGGACAGAGAGGCTTTCAGTGCTCATGTGGTAGGAGTCTGGCTAGGGAACCCTAAGCATCAGCCATATCTCAGCCCCCACTGGCCTTGCCCATTTGGGCACCTGGTCTGACCCACTGCCTCTAGGCCTCTCTGAGCACCCTCCACTGGGAGTCATCACTCACTGAGTCACCAGATCTCTACTCACTGATTTTCAAGGTCACTACTTCCTGGTTCCCAAGGTCACTAAAAATTGATGCTCTCAACCAACTTCTCAGTGATTTTCAAGGTCATTCCTCACTGACTCCCAAGGTCATGCACAATGATTTGGGTAGTGATTGGAAAGAGACACTTAAGACCATTTCTGATTGACCCCTGAGATCAGAGTGGTTCCTAGGGTCAATGCCAAGCATTTCTGAGGCTGCGTTTCTATTTGAGGAAGATCTGACTCTGTCCTCGGCCTTGGCCCTTTGGGCTCCTGACAAAAAGGCAAGTCCGGAGCAGTCAAACTTCCCAACTAGATGGTGAGTACCACAGAGCAGGGATGGTGCTGGCAGGGAGGGGTGGTGTGTGCTTCCGGGGAATTTGGTAATTGACATACAAGTTACATGCTTGAAGAGGAAGGGCTCCTCCCTTCCTCCCTCTCTTTCCCTTCCTTCCTTCTCCTGTCACCACCCCAACTTCTTCAGCAAGATCTCCCAGGCCTGTTGAAAAGGAATCTACTATTTTGTCTGGCCTGGAGAATTCCAGGGACAGAGGAGCCTAGAGGGCCACAGTCCGTAGGGTCAGAAAGAGCTGGACATGACTGAGCAGCTAACATTTTCACTTTCATTGTCTCTGGGCCAGAGCCAGCCCCCCATCACCTCTTAGATTCCCCCAAGTTCTCATATACACTCTTATTTTTTGCTGTCAAGAAAAGATCTAATTAACCCATCCTCTGACCAGGTAAGAAACTGAATCTGCCTAGGTTCTCCTGGGGAATGTGCCTGAAAAGAGTTAATAAGCCAAGAAGTAAACCTCTAAGGGTAAAATTTCAGACACAGAGCGACAGGAATAGGTTCCTTCCTAGAGCTGAGCAAACACATTCCCCTTCCCCAGGTACTGCCTGATTTGCTAAGCAAGGAAAACATACACAAATAAAGCGTCATGTCCTGACATTTGATAATTTAAGTCGAACGTCTAAGAGCATCTGCTTAATTACACGAGGAGCTGTGTGTGAACACCAAGAGACAGGCTCCAGGGGAGGCGAAGACCCCCGTTCAAGAGCGCTAACAGCCGTGCAGCTCAGGATGTGCAGACAGAGAGATTTGTCTTTTGAGGTTAAATTAAAGCCCACGTTTCATTTTTGATGCAACCCAATTCTTCTAGTTTTCCTCCATCTACCTCCCCAAACTGGGGCCATAAGTGGGAAAGATGCATTGAACAGCAAATGCAATTCAACAAATATTATGACATGCTGTTCATCACGAGCCCTAAATATTTAACGGTTCAACTTTATGGGCTTTTCATTTTGTTTTATTTTCTTTTTTGCCAGACACGATGAATTTAGCACTAACAGGCCCCGTGCCGTGGAACTGCCAGTGTCCTAGTTTGCAAAATGAACAAAGTGAATTTCATTCAGGTATCTGTGACCTCAGTCTATGCAGGCCACGTTGCCTTATCTCAGCTCTGCCCAGCTGGCTTTCTATAAAAAAATAAAAGTGAGATACAGGGAGAGAAGGGGGGAAAAAGGAAGGCAAGAACCGAAGAGGGTCGTAAAGCCTTCGTCGGCCAATTCATTTCTGTTTAATCCATCTCCGCACTGCAGAAAGCTCCTTTGTGGTGATGAGACCAAAGGTCGGTAATAGATTTCAACAGGTTCCGAGAGGCTGTTGACTGCTTGGAGCCGAGCGGGAGAGTGTGAGGCTCCCCGAGAGGCAGGGGGAGAGAGATAATTGGAGACCCAGAGCCCTAGCTTGCCCTCTGGTTCCTGATTTCACAGATTTAAGAAGAAAAAGAGATTGTCTGGAATTCCGCCTGCAGGATTGTGTGTGAGAGGGAAAGAGAGCAGAGGTGGAGACACCCGGCCTCGCCTGGACCCCCATGGAGCTGCTGGCATGGGGCTGCTGCTTCTGCTCAAAGAGAATGGGCTGGGAGGGAGGTTAGGGAGCCTCAGAGCCAGGCCTGCTGGTTGGGAGCTGCCCCTGGGGAGCTGGGAGGGCCTCGGAGTCATCTGGAGGCTCACTGTCTTGATGGAGAGTCAGCCACCCACACAGGGTGCAGGGAAGGGCTGGGGGAGGCAGACACCAAAGCGAATTTACCAGCTGTTCTCTGCAAAGCCCCTCTGAGTGTGTGCTGCAGCTGTAACAAGACAAGAAACTCCTACAGCCAGGGTTTAGTGCCCACTCCCTCCACCCCAGGGATGCAGGCCTGAGGAACCACAGTGGTTTCCATACCATCACTCAAACCTTTCACTGTGGATGCCCAGGTGAACAAAGAAGTGTGTTACCTGGTAAACTGGACATGTCTGAACAAAAGTGGCGTGCCATGGGGCAGTGAAAGCGATGATGTTACCCTCCTTGCTATGCAAAACCACTGGCTGCCAACACAGGGCTTAGAACAGGACCCTACTCACGGTGGGTAAGGACTGCCTGTGGGACATCATTTTGATGACAGGCTGAGCCAGGCTTGGGGTGGAGGCCTGGCTGTCTACACCCTTACTTGCAACCCTCCCTGGCTTCCCATCTCCCAGTGAATCTAGCAGAGACCTCAGCCTGGCCAAAAAATAAAAATTAAAAAAATAAAGCCCCCACCCCTACCTTTTCATTCATCCTCTTATACTCTCTGCTTTGGCCCCTCGCTGTCCCCAGTTATGCAGCAGGAAAATGCTCTTGATGGAGGTAAAGTTATGATATTCTCAAAGAAGGAGAGAATAGGGGCACCTTAATCAGCCTGGAGACACAGCTTCTGGAGAACAATTCCTGGAGAAAATGGCACCTATGTTAAACTCTGCAGGAAGGACAACAAACGTAAGGAGAATAGCTCGTGTTTATTCGATACTTACTATGTGCCAGGCACACAATCAGTGCTTTACTTCTGTTGTTTCACTGAATCCTAAAACCTTCCCTGTGGGCCAGATATTACTGTTATTAGTGCCAACTTACAGATGGGAGGACTAAACCAGAGAGGTGAAGGAACTTGCCCCAGGTCACACAGCTTGTAAGGGACAGAACTGGGCTTCAGAATCAGGCATTATAACATCTGAGCCTTCATCCTAACTACCCTGCTAAACCCCACTGGACTGTGAGCCTTTGAAGATAGGGACTGCCTGATTCATTTCTGTACTCCTGGGACCCAGGATGGGTTCCTGCAGAGATGAGGCAGGAATGTGGTTAAATGGATAGATGAATGAATTTAGATATATTTTGAACCCAAACAGATCCTGGGGTAACACAGGTTTAAGATTACAGTGCATTAGTAAATTTCAAATCTTCTATTTGTCCTAGAACAGTAGTTCCCCAAACATATGATATGGGGCATGAATTCCTGGAAACATTAGGCACAAAAAGGTATCCATAGTCAAGTGAGTTTAGAGAACTCTGGGTTCAACAAAACTAAAGAGGCTCCTTTATTTCAGGGCTTCTTAAGTTCTTGTGGTCGGGACCCCTAGGAGCATTCTTCTCAAAACCTGATTTGGAGACCCACCCCCCTCTCCAAACAGGAGCTCAGCCACCCACACAGCAGTGGAACCATTGCCCCTGTGGATGGGAGAGCTGTGGACACTGGGCTGCCTGCTGACCCTGTATCTCTGGCCCAGCTTGAATCTGTACAGAGCACTCACAGGGACTATGTCCTTCGAGACACAGGGGCTGCCTTTCTGGTCAGTCACGAGTGGCTGGTGGAGCCAGTTTCAAGGTCTCACCTGCACTCAGTCTTTAGGACTCAAAATACCTGTCGCAAGTTTCCATAAGCATGTTTTCTCGCTACAAACTAATTTTGTCAAATTATTACAGTAAACCTGAGATGATGATAAAATCAAGATAAACGGGGAATTCAATAAGGAGCAAGACTGAATAGAAACAGAAACGCCACTACCCCGCTCATACTGCTGAAGTAAGCTCCATCTCAGACCCAGTGTCCCCTAAAGAGAGGCAAGAGTGAGTCTTCATTATTCTGCAGGCCTCAGCTTAAATATCACCCTCCTCCAAGAGCCCTCTCTGATCACCTTCTTAAAGCTTTAGTCACTCTGTTCATCTTCATTCTGAATCCTGTTTGTTTCTTTCACAGCACTTAATTTACTTATCCACGTGCTGTTGGCTTGTTCACTATCTCCCTTTTTAGACTGCAAGTTTCATGAGGATGTGGATAATAACAGTTTGATTCCCTGCTCTGTCCCCAGTGCCCAGCCCAGTGCCCATTCACTCTGTGAATGATTGTTCTTGCCTTAATAGGAGAGGGTTTTCCTTTGCCATATGCCCAAGAGTAGAGACATCTGGAGGAGAGTCCGCCTTCCTAATTTTGGCAGCAGGACCAGATGAGAGCTTCTCCAACCCACTCCCACAGAGAGGCATGCACATCCCCTTCTGTCTGGGTTTCAGATGCTGTGTCTCTGGCATCCAGCAAGGAGTCTTGCCTGCTCCTCAGCTGGCTGGCTGGGGCTGACCCCGCTCTTGTCAGCCCCTATTTCTCAGGAGTGGACTGTCCATTGCCCCTTCATCCTGTCTGGTTCTGGTCGGATCTTTCAGAAGCTTGGCATCAGCCTTTCTGCCAGCCCACTTCTCTTTCTCCACCATGTCCAGCCCCTCCAGAGACAAGACCCATCTTGGACCCCAGTGTTTGCTGGGACAGCCTGGCTTCGTTGCTCTCTCCTCTTACTGAGTAAACTCAGTTTATGCTTGGGGCTTCTTTGGGGGCCAGCATCCCATTTACCTACTGGCCTCTCGGCTTGTTCCTCCTTCTCCAAGGCAAAGATGAGGGATCTTCAGACTAGGATTCCGATGCTGGCAATTTCCTAATGACTGACCTTAATTTGACTGAATTAGTTTCTACGTGACTTAATCTAATCTTCATTTTAATTTTTATCATGCTATAGATCTTCCAGGCATAGAAAGCCAACCCAGAGTTGTGGTTTGCACCCAATCTCTGGAAACTCGGTGAATGCCACTCCCAAGCAAGTGATACTTGCAGTCAGCTCTGGCCCTTGGGACTCGGATGTGTCACAAGTTCCCTCTTCCACCCAAGAGGGGGGTTTAGGAGATACCTGATCACCTCAAAGGCCTTCCCTGCCTTTCTTTACCCATTGCTACCACAGACACTTGGAGTCTGAAGTCAGAGGACATGGAGGCAATATTCTCAGGGCCTTGATCTTCAACAAGTATCCAGTCACCATGATGGCCACTTTACAGCCAGGGGTACCTCCTCCATTAAGAAGCTTCTTGGCTAAAATAAGATCCATGCTGTTTTCCAAACTGCCAATTCACATCCATCCACTCCACTTCCTAAGTGAAGTCTCCCTTTCCCTTTCATTTTGCACAAGAGTAGAGAGGCAGTCCCTGGAGAAGGAAATGGTAACCCACTCCAGTAATCTTGCCTGGGAAATCCCATGGACAGAGGAGCCTGGAGGGCTAGAGTCCAAGGCATCACAAAGACTCAGACACAACTTAGTGACTAAACAACAGAGAGGTGGTCACACGTGGTCACTCTGCCAGGCGCCTCTGTCATCCGGTTTTGCTTGTGAGCACCCCAGGGCCAGGTACCATATCTGTTTGCTCACGGTGGCATCTCTAGCCCAGTGCCTGGCACATGCATCTATGCTGAATGAATGTCCTGGGATAATGGAGGGGGAAAGTGACCAGAAAGAACCCCAAGTCACTGTTAACACTAAAACCCAAAACATGCCCAAGACACATTTGATGTCAGCTGATTCTGTTACAGTCACATCCAATATGTACAAACACATTTACCGTTCATTCTGCAGTCTGTTACACTGTCTGCTTCTATCTGAGCTATCTTTTTTGTGTGTGAATTGAGAACAAAGCTTACACTAACACGGTCTGTCACTGAGCAGGCTGAGCTCTTTGCTTTCTAAACATTCTGGCAGCCTGCCCGGGCCAAGGTGACAAAGCCCAGCAGTTTCGGGGGCTTGGTTTAGTAAGCAGCCCCTCCCCAACCCATGCCAACCCCACTCTGCCAAGGTGCCAGACCTCAGTCCACACATGTCACAGAGAGTCACTCCTGGAGTCCTCACTGCTCTGTCTTCACCCATGTGCTGCCGGAATGGACTGCTGCTGCAGGGGAGGTTTCCATGTTGCCAAGGGCACAACGTGGACCTCCGTGTAAGCATGTGTTCCACACAGTCGGCATCTTCTGAAAGAAGGAGGTTGTTACTGATCGGTAATCAATTTGACTTTTTTTCCACGTCTGCCCCCTGCCCCATTATTTTCTGTATTATGATGTGTTTTTCCATGGTTTACCTGCAAGCCAGTTAATTTACCCACAGATAACTGAGTGACTCTCTCCTAATCAAAGGCAGAATATCTCCAGTTGCTCTGGCTGGCTTGAGGCAGCAGAAGTCCTTCATATGTCTTACACACTTTTCTCCAATGTTGCTTCCAAGTTCAGAACAGCAGAGTATAGAAGGGGCACAGGGCTGAGAGTCAGAACTCACTAGCTATGCCTTCTCCTCCATTTCCTCGATTGGTTAGATGGAGTGCAGGGGAGGAGAGAATCCTTGCCCCTCTTCTCAAGCTTCTGCTTCTTCTAGAGGAAGAAAGAGCTTCCCCGGGGGCTTCTTGTCCTCCTCCGCCCCCTCCTCATGCCCTACATAGGATGAGGATGAATAGTCAGCCTGAGTATTCAGAGTCCACCGAGCCACATTTCTTAGTGGACAGGCTATGTGCCTTAGAGGGCACCAGGGCTGCCCTCCAGCTCAGTTCTAGAATTTCTGTCTGTGAGAGGGTAGGTGGGTAGGGACCGGTCTGCCTTGAGGGTGTGGCCAATATGGGTGAGTGTGAAATAAGGGAGAAGTCTCACTCATCCAACAGATATTTATTGAGCCCCTAACAGGTGCCAGGCAAAGTCTTGGTCCTCATGGAACTTTCAGTCCGGTGGGAGGAGAAGAAAATAAACAAGTAAATAGAGTTGACTCTTGAACAACAGGGGTTTGAACTGTGCGGGACACTCATATATGGATTTTTTTCCACCAATAAATACATATAGTATGACGTGACCTGATGCTGATTGCATCCCTAGATGTGGAACTGCGGATACAAAGGGCTGACTTTGGGACTTGAGCATCTTTGGAGTTTGGTGTCTGCAGCAGGTCCTGGAACCAGCCCCTCAAGCACATCAAGGGCCAACTATGTGGATTAGATGACACACACTGCTATGGAGAAAAATAAAGCAGTCAATGGGGGAGGAGCAAGATGAGGGGTTGGGGCTGGTGAGGAGGGCTATTTTCTATAGAGATCAGGAGAGCTTTCACCAAGAAAGGTGCCCTTTCGGCAAGATCTCGTACCTGGGGAACGCATGCTGGTTCCTGCTAACCACTGCTCAATTTCCTAAGACCTCACAACCTACAGCTTTTTAAGAATTGAACCTGAGATTTTTCGATGATGATCACCCAATGCTTTGAAACTTACCGACTCCGTCTTTGCCACCTTCTGTGTTCTAACCTCTTCCTTGTGACTTCCTCAGTCTCACAGTCTCACCAGGACCTAATGTGTGTATCTTTTGTTCCCCAGGGTAGAATTCAGCCAGGGCAGTCTAGTCTGGACAAGCAAGGTGTGTTCTCATATTTTCTTCTCCATCTGGGACTTTAGCTCTCCTGCATCAAGACTTGCTTTCCTTTCTTCAGTCTGTGGATGGCTATCTTTGACAAAGAAGAATTGAGAAAATCCTCCTTGCATTATTTATCTTCCCCTGTAGCCAAAATAGCCCTATTCTCCATCTCTGGAATCTGTTTGTAGTTTCCTACCTTTCTTCTTTTTTTGGTTTCACTCAAGTTTCCAGGGGAGCACATGTAGGAAGGTGAAACAAGGAAAGTGCACGGCAACAGCGTTTCCTTTTTGAATTTTCAGAAAGTAATCTGAGGGAGTTGAGTCGGGGGTGGCGTCTTTGAGTGTGCCATCAATTTGCAGCTAATTGGTTTAGAATTCATTAACCACATTTTCCTGCCTGCCTCTGCCTGTCTCTGGAATGGTGCTTGAGTTTTCCGATTCTTTGAGTTGCCAAACTAATAATTCACCTACTTTATTTCCTGACTCGCAGTTAGTTTGTTTTAGTCTAAATAATGCATATTCAGCTTCATTAGCATATATTTGGATCATTTCCGACTCGAATGTATTCAATCCCATCAATTTACCATTAGCAGGATCATTCAGGGGGGAAGTTTCCATATCTTTCATGCTTGTTCAGTCATTTTCTTTATCTTTACTTGGAATGGGGGCAGGGCGGGGAAGAGACCATAGGGGAGGGGAGGAGGAGAGGAGATGGTTTTTCCCGTTATTCCAGATTCAGAGGAGCCCCTACCTAAATGGGATGAGTGTAAACCAAATGTGGTTGGGAGTTCTGGATGCTAATGCCTGTCCCAGGAGGTTTAGAAGACTAGAAATGTCTGCCGGCTATGGTGACTCTGAAGGTTTTTTCTTCTACCTAACCAATTCTCTGATTCTCCCATACCCACTGGGTGTCCAACAATTCAATACAATTCTGACACTGACTACCCAGAATTAGTGCAGACCCCACAGGTTAAGGGTTCCCACAAGTCTCTCCCTACTTCAAGCTTTACTTCAGATGACAGCTGCGAATCCTGGGCTGCCTGGACTTCTGACACACTGCTTATACATCAGGGGTTCCCACGATCCCCTCCTTAAGGTCAGTGACTTACTAGAACAGCTACAGAACTCAGGAACACTCTTGACTTACTGTCACTGGTTTATTACAAAGGATACTACTCAGAAAGTGTACCTCCTTGTATTAACCAACCCAGAATTTCTTTAGACCTCATGGTTCAGGGGTTTTATAAAGGTTTCATTACGCAGGCATGGTTGATTGACTCATTGGCCGCTGGTGATTTAGCTTAATCTCTAGCTCCTCTCCCTTCCCAG
The DNA here is from genome assembly GCF_055505025.1 of Bos grunniens. Lineage (NCBI taxonomy): Eukaryota > Metazoa > Chordata > Mammalia > Artiodactyla > Bovidae > Bos > Bos grunniens. The sequence goes on from NC_141167.1 coordinate 12,456,423, forward strand.
AGGAGGTTGGTGGGGTGGGACAGAAAGCTCCAAGCTTTTAATCAAGGTTCTAATCAAGGTGGTCTTTCTGGCAATCACCCCTCATCCTGAAGCTACAAGGGGCCCCCCAAGAATTACCTCTTTGGAACGAAAGATGCTCCTATCACCCTAGCATGCATGTATGCTCAGTCATGTCCAACTTTTTGTGACCCTAAGGACCATAGCCCACCAGGCTCCTCAGTCCATGGCATTCTCCAGGTAAGAGTACTGGAGTGGGTTGCCATGCCCTCCAGGGGATCTTCCTGACACAGAGATCGAACCCCAGTCTCCTGCATTACAGGCAGATTCTTTATCACTGAGCCACCAAGGAAGCCCCTCAACACCCTTACCACTCTGGAAATTCCAAGATTTTTTGGAGCTCTGTGTCAAGAACTGGGGACAAAGACCACATATATCTTTGTTATTATACCACAGGAACATTCTAATTGGTATATAGGCACTCACCCAGATTTAGATATGCAGGGGTTCTCAACATTCAAATTGAGGTCAGTATGAGTTTCATTACAGAAATATGATATTCATTCATCCTGACAATATTTATCAACCCCTGTACTGTGTGCCAGGCAGCATGTTAGGCCTGGGTATACAGTGGTGATGAGGTGTCCCTGAAGACATGAAAGTGTCATGAAACTTTCATGCAATACAGTAGTAGGATGTCATCAAACAAATACACCTTCATGTATGTATTCAACACAAATGCATTTATTAGATACTCTCTTGCTTCTTTTACACTGTTTGTTTGGCTGGTGGGGAGGAGGAAGGGATTTATGAACCAAGAGGCAAAATTACTCCAAATACAGTAGGAAATCGAGACCAAATAAGGAGAAGAAAAGGAGGCACAGACACCAGGAAAGGGAAACTAGAGTGGGGCTCACAGGTGAGGCTGAATCACCTGGTGAGATCTGGGGAGATCTGTTACTTTTGCAGCATTCACGTATAATTTCAATTTGTTAAAAAGTCTCTGAAGGAAAAGAACAAAAAGTGGCAGGGAGGAGAAGGCTTATCTGAAGATGTGATGTTTGAGTTGAGACATAAGTTAACCAAGGGACTTCCCTGGTGGGCCAGTAACCAATGCAGGAGGTAACTATCCCTGTTGAGGAAGTAGATCCCGAATGCACAACTAAGAGCCTGCATGTGGCAATGAAGATTCTGCATGCTATGACTAAAGATCCAGCACAGCTAAATTAAAAAAAAAAAAAAAAAGGTAGCCAAAATGGATGGCTGCAAGAGCCTTGCATTAGAGGGAACAGCACTGTGAAATCTCTGAGATGGGGAAGAGCCTGGTTTGTTAAAAAACTGAAACAGAGTCACCATGGCTGGGGCAGGAAAAACCTGTGGGGCCAGGATCAGGGAGCAGATGAAATTCAGAAAGGTGTTCAGGTGACCAGGGAAAGAGTGACATCGTGGGACTTGGCAAACAGGAGAGCAGGGGCTCTGGGTCACAGTGGACAGAGAGGCCTCCTGGACATTTGTCTGGGCTGCGTGCCAGGGAAGACCCAGGGAAGCCCCAGAGAGGGGAGTGGAGGGGCGGTTGTACAGGCTGGATACACACCCTTCCCCAGGAAGCCTGGGGTGAAAGAGTCTTGCTTCCTTACTATATTGAGTGGTTGTAAGAGAGAGGTATACAGGCCTGGAGGACGAGAAAAAGCCAGAATCCACAAAACTGGGTGCTAGAACCTAAGGGGCCTAGGGTTTGGGGGTGCCTTGGACTTCTGACCAAGGAAGGGCACGGGAGAGGAGGCGCTGCTTGGCCAGTCAGGAGCTGCCCCATTGTCCCGGACGCCTCCATTCTTTCCCCTTTCTGTATCTTCCCTAGAAGGGTCGTACTGGAAAATATAACTTATGCCAAAAGACCAAGGTGGACTTCCTGTTTCTTCCCCCAACTTGTCATCAAATGAGAAACATGTCACAAAGCCAGAGGGATGGCTGGGAATCAGGATAGAAGAATCTTGGCGAGCCGGAACAACGGACCAGCCCTGTGGGATGAGCTGTCCCAGGAGGATACTGAAGCCCATCCTTGGACCACGGTGCCGGATGGGCTGATGTACCTTAGCGACACCCCGTTCAGTGATCAACCAGCCCAGTGTGAATCAGTTTCCCAGAAAGCTACGGAGATCAGCGGAATGTCTAGGAGGAGGAGGATGAGCTGCTACTTCACTCTGGGGCGTAGATGGGACTGGACTCAACTTTGAGGTCCAACATTTGATGCTGGAGGATGGAGCTGTTATCAGGCTTTGTGTGCTATTCCTCATCATGGGATGACTATCTCAGATCCCCTAGATAAATAAACTCAGCCTGAGTTCATTGTGATTCAACGAAAGGGAAATCTTGTGGAGAAAAATGACCCCAGAGTCATGCCTAATCCCTCACATCCCCGTGTGATTGGAGTCGGGGTGGAGGTGGGGAGCAGACACAGCTAAGGCCTAGCTCCTGCCTTGTGGAATTGACGATCCAGCTGAGGAGATGAGTCAGGCTCCAAGGAAGGAAGAGAAAGAGAGAGGAAGGGAGGGAGGGGAAAACTAGCTCTTACAAACAGGCTTTCCAACTGTGATCGTTTCAGGTTTATAATGAACAGTCAAGTTCCACAGCTACTCACAACGGTCTAAGGGCCACTACAGTCATGAACCAACCCAGCTGGAGGGCAACGCACTGTGCAGGCAGCCTGGAAGGCCCTCAGATAAATGCTAGTCAGGCCGCACGGAGTGGTCTCTGCTGGACACCTCGCCCTCTGCTAACCCCATCTGCCCGCGCACCTTCCGAGCCTGTACACTTTCTTTTAAACAAGCATCCCCTTAAGGATATGTTGGGTGCCCTGCCCTATGTCACGTTAGGACAAACCAATAAACAAGACCTAGTCCGTGGCCTTTAGGTGCTCAAGGACTAGCAGGAGAGAAAAACACACACCATTTCAAGGCAGGCTGCAATCCCAGTCAAAGCAGCAGAGAGACGGAGGGCTGGGTCTGGAGGGTGGGGCATGAGTGAGGGGTGATGGACAGTGCCTCCTGGGTTCACCGCGTTTGGCTCTCACCCAGCCTAGGCCGAGAGTGGGTGGGGAGACAGCCCCCATTCTGGGCCAGACAAGGGGGTGCAGACCTGACTTCCTCTCCCTCAAAGGTGCTGGAGTGTTTCTGCTCCAGGCAGGCCCGCTGGAGCCCAGAGCTGAATCACGAACCAAGGAGCAGGGGTTGCCTTGATTAAACAGTGAAGCCTCGCCTCGCTGCTGCTGGGGAGGGCATCGATGGTGTCAGTCAGGAACTCCGTGGTGCCTGCATTTCTGTTCACTGCAGAAATGTGTTTGCAGCCTGGACTGACTCTCCACGTTCTTCCTGCTGAGAGGCCAGGAGATGAAACGCCCCTCATGTGTCAGTCATAAACTGGAGTGATTTTGCCCAGTTCACTCCATCCCCCCAGTAGCAACGTCTGTGTCGCCCCCACACTCTGCCACCTCCTTCAGGCAGCGGCCTCCTGCCCCTGACTCTTGGCCAGCATTCTGGATGGGGGCTATTATCCTCTTTCTTGAGTCAACTCCCTGACCACAGTCATTGGTTGTAGGGTCAGTGGCTCCAAGGTGAATCAACTGAGTCCTTTCCTGGTGTCTTTCAAACAGGAGATGGAAGAGAAGAGACTTTTTTTTTCCACATAAGACCATAACAGCTGAAAACCTGGAGTTCCCCGAGGCTGTGATTTGGGCCTCCTGGAGACGCCAGCTAGAAAGAATGAAGTTGACTCACAGGAAGAGTCAGAGATGGAGGGAGACAGAGACAAAGAAAGAGGAAGAGACAGAGACAGGAGACAGAGAGAGAGGCACAGAGAGAGACAAAGAGAGAGGGAGAGACAAGGACAGAGAGAGGGCCTCCCTGGTGGCCCAGTGGTAAAGCATCCACCTGCCAATGTAGGAGACACGGGTTCACTTCCTGGTCCAGGAAGATCTCACATGCCAAAGAGCAACCAAGCCCATGTACCACAACTACTGAGAAGCTTATACTCTAGAACCCAAGCTCTGCAACAAAAGCCACTGCAACGAGAAGCCTTTGCATTGCAGCTAGAGAGTAGCCCCCACTGGCCACAACTAGAGAAAGCCCACGCCAGCCACGAAGACCCAGTGCAGCCAATAAATGAATAAATAAGTAAATAAAATCATAATAAAAAGAGAGACAGAGATAAAGGGAGACAGACAGAGACAGAGGAAGACAGAGAGAGACAAAGAAAGAGGGAGAGACAGAAACACATAGAGACAGAGAGATGGAGGCAGAGACAGAGAAAGAAAGAGACGAAGGTGGGGGGACTGACTTGCCCCTGCCTCCCTGCATTTGGCTGCATGAGCCAATAAAGGCCTCTACTGATACGTCACCTGCTTGATACAAGGTTCCCACCACTCGTAATCAAGGCCTAATGTCCCTCTAACACATGCCACACAGATGCCAGACGCACAAAGCTGATGGTGCAGCCAGAGAGGGAGCCGGTGGGAGAGGCCCAGTGCCTGAGGAATAACACAACCCAGTGGGGATTGACATGGTCAGAACAGCAGCCTTTCTCCTGGGAGATTGCCACCAAGGAAGAAACTCTCCCAAGCAGAACAATAGAGAACGACCCCACACTTGGGTTTGTGCATTTTGCCAGTGGAAGACCAATCTGTTCTGCAAACACTAAGAGGTCCATGTTGACACAAGGCTGCACATCCCAGCTTGGAGCGCGTGGGACAAGAACCACTCAGAGAACAAAGACATCAGGGGTTGACTCCGGTAGAGGAGCAATTCGGATGGTACAATTGCAGATCTCAGGCAGGGGTTCTCACCAAGCCTTCAAGGAGAAAGAAGTAGAAATGAGTATTAGAAGCCTACCAGGGAGAGTTACAGTGGCTGTTCACAATGCTGTTTAAGTTTGCTGGTAGTATTTAGTCATTGTTGATAACCCTGTGGTCATCTTCACACAGTTTTAAGTCAGGGACCCTTCTGCTCTGTCCCACCCCTAAACCTGCCTTAATAATTATAACCAAGGTTCTGTATCTGGAATATTACAGAGGATATTACAGAATATTACAGATGGGCAGAGAAATTCCATGTAAGTCAGAGAAGGGGACAAGGAAATAGCAGCAGAGGCCAAGAAGGAGCTCCCAGAAGACAACTGGTCTACCACCTGCCTTCACCAAAGTTGTCCTGGACTACCCTGACACAGTCATCTTCCTGAACCTGAAAATGTACAGACGAGACCCCCTCACAGGCTCCTTAAATCTGTGTCCCCCTTACTGAGTGTCTACTTATTCTAGAAGTTGGGGACATGGCAGTGAATAAGACAGACAAGGTCTCCGTCCTCAGAGACTTACCTGGTAGTTGGGGACAGAAGCAAGTCAACAAATGAAGGAACAGACAATTACAGGATGTAATCAACATAAAAGATCCTCAGCATCTCACGGAGAGGACACGGGCGTCCAGGGAGAGTAAGTGACTTGCTCTAATCAGCAGCGCCAGGAGATGAAACTCAACTCCTGCTTGCTCTACCCCAACTGCTTCTCTACCTCCAGTCTGTGGCCCTAAGGATGTGCTGTGGTTCTATCCAGAAATATACGATGCTCTTTTTGGCAACTCCTGGGAGGATGCCCTATTGGCCTAAGTCCCCATCACATTCAGCACATGGTTAGAGTAATCACATGTCTGCTTCACTGGGGACAGTTCTAGTTTACACTTGTTGTCCTTGTTGTAAATGCTTGTTAATAGAACCCATCTCCACTTGCAGAAGTGTCCAGGTTTAGATAAGTTATATGCTCTGCGCCATCCCCCATCTGTGATCCCCAAGCCTCTGGATCCCTGGAGCATCCTGATGCCAGAATGGATGTTTCACATCTTCTCCAGATGTGGAACAACACGAGGGGTCCTACCACATTCTGCCCCAGAAGACCTCGGGGCCCACCTCCCTGATCACTTTTCCGCCCTTTAGGCGCTTTGGCAGAGGAGAAAACATCTCTTCAGATGCCTTCCCTGCCTGCTCCCTCTTCTATCCCTTGGTGGCTCTGCCTTAGTCATTAAATTCCACCCCCTGCCAAGGGTTTCTCCTGAACATGGAGCTCATATTCACTACCTGAGAAGCTTCTGGAGAGAATCAGCCATGCCTGGACACAAGGGAGAATCACTGGGTGTTTGCTGAGTTAGAGAGGAAACACAACACCCTTGTAAAGGAAATCTATCTCAGAGGGGAGCCCGGGGCCCCCAGTTTGATCTGAACACACATGCTATGTAAATACTCCTTCCTCCTGAGAAAGCTTACTGATGTTTGTCCTGTGTACCAAGCCCCTGGCCTTTCAGAGCCCTTGACCTCCTGAGTTTTGCCCTCATGAGTATCTAGCTTCACGACCTTCAGCCTCCTGGACTAGAAGCCCTGTCCTGCCCCTGAACAACAGATATGGGGCAGGCGAGGAACCTACTAAAATAGAGCGATTTCAGCTCAGAGTGACCACCAAGGATCTGATCTCTGGGGCCAGGATCCCAATAACATGGGAGGCAGGCTCCGAGCCAGGGAACGGCCATACCTACCTGTGCACACCCACTGCACGCTGCCGGGCACCCTCCCCACAAGCCCCGTTGGCACAGCTGGGCAGCAGCAGGCAGCCTCTTCATGCAAATTAAATAAAACAAGCTTTTTATCTGTTGGCTGATTCCCTCTTTTGAAGAAATCAACTACAAATTCATTTTTCAGGAGAAGCAATTATGATGATGGATGGAATGTCAGGGAGAGGGAATCAAACAGCAGTCTAGAGACCCAGGCTTGGGGGGTGGTGGGGGGGTGGGGGGAGGAGGTGGGCATCTTCGTGGGCCATGAGAATGCGGACAGGCCCTTTCAGCTCCCATTATGCTGGTTCGTTCTGCCCTCCCTCCCCTCAGTTTTGTGGGGGAGGGATACTGCATAAAGGGTCCCTCCCACCATAGCTAACCGGTCACTTTGGCTCAGAAAGAAGAGGTCAGAAAAGGCACAATGAGAATCATAGCTGTATTCAATAAATCCAGAGCACTTATTGTACCAGGAAATTTCTAGGTGTTTCTTCATCTTCAAGACGGCTCTACAAAATAAAGGGGATTATTTTACCCTTTCCATAGATGGGAAAACTGAGACGCATTCACTGACTTGCTCAAGTTCATGCAGCTAAAAGTTTAGGGAGCGGAATTAGGATCCAACCTTCATTCCACTGCCACCAGGGCCCTTCCATGGACACCGAGGTTTAGCTGAGAGTTCTAGAGGGCAGTTAGCCCGTTCCTTTCCCACCCCACCTGTCTCTAGCTTGCAGATGGGGAGATGGGGGCGGCCCCAGGCCACAGGGCCAATCACTGGAGGAATGCACACATTTATTCAACTGATAATTACATATGGTTTTAGGCATTGTTTAAGGATGCAGGAGGTCTGAGTTCACAGTCAAAGGCTTCAGTTGCCCTGGCCTATACGTTGGAAGATCTGGAGAAGGGAAAAATCCCATGGATTTAACACAGGACACGAGTGGGAGTCCAGCCCCGTGGTACAACCTATAGCAGCAGCAGCCTCTGTGCTGCAGAGGACACTGGAGCTGCCACACAGAGGGACTCGCAGGAGCTCCTGGCACCCAGGGAAGGGCTGAGCTGGTGGTGCTGTCTGCCAGCCTGTCAATTCTGGGGAAATCCTTCACAGAGATGGGTCTGGGCTTCTACTTCAAAGGCTCCTCTGGTAAAGACCTGCTAATTGTTTGAAACACATTTTCAGTGAAGTGTGAATTCTCTCTCTTCAAACCTTCTGTGAATTCCAGGAGAGCTCAAGCTGGAAGGAGCCAGGCAAGCTGCTTGCTCTCCCAGAGCTGAAGGGGAACTGGGGTGTCAGGGACCAAACTGGCTCTACTTCCCAAAGACTCTTGGGCACTGTTATCCCAGGAGAGTTGAGGTGACACCCTGAGAGCTGCTGACCCTGGGGAGATGGGGACTGAACCCCGAGGGCTCAGTTTGCAGACACTTTGGGGCTCATTGCAGACTCTACCCACTTCCAGGTGATAATAGATTCCTCAGCTATTGAAAATAACAGCTCGCATGTCCATGGAGTGTGCTATGTGGGAGGCAGCGTCTTAAGTGCTGTGCATATCTTTAGCCCTACTCATTTGCATCCTCACTGCAACCCATGAAACAGGCTCTACTATTTTGTCCCTTTTTACAGAGAAGGACACTGAAGCACCGAGAGTTTAAGTAACTTGCCCAAGGTCACTGTCATCCCCTAAGCAGAGGAGCGGGGACTAGACTCCAGGCAGACAGTCTGTTCAGAAGACGGGCTGGAGGTGAGCATAAAACAGGGAGGGAAGGGGCTGTAACTCAGCCTTCCTCCCTAGTGCTGCCCCCGCCCCCCAGAGGTCAGGCAGGGCAAGGAAACTGAGGGCCATTCAGAAGAAAAAACAAAGGCATTAGAATCACACAGACCTGGGAACAAATATTTACCAGCCAGGTGACCACGGAAGTAATTAGCCTTTCTCTGACTTCCATTTCCTCATCTCTAAAATGGAAATTACAATACCTACCAGCAAGGTCATTTTCAGGAACTGAGCTAATCAGGTACTCGCATGACCCTGAGAGTAAGTGTCTCCTTAAATTTTGTGCCTGAGGCACCTCATTAGTCTTTCCCTAGTCTGGCCCTGGAGGTAATTACATGTTAAGAATCCAGACCAGAAACTTCCTGGCAAGAGTAGACAATAAATGAGCAAATGAAGAAAGGAAAATGAATAGTGGCTGAATGAATGATAGTCAGCTCCCGTTCATTCATTCTTGGTCTACTGCTACACCATGAGGACAGCAGTCAAGGGGTTTAGAAAGACGAGGCATGTGCCCTGCCTTGGAGGAGCTCACAGTCTAGGAGGAAGCCCTGCAAAGCTGGGCTGGGCTGATTCAGGCGTTGGCCCCAACCTGCTGGAGGGACTCACAGGTACCTGCCAAGTAGTGGCTGCAGGTGAAGGCTTGACTCTCAGACAAAGACATGAGCTAGGTCTCCAGGTGCAGCAGTTCTGGGAGAGTTGAAAGCTCTGCCCCCTTAACACCTTCTCATCAGGCCATAGGCCAGCCCAGGACCTGCATCTCACACAGGCATCAGAGGAATCCGCAGAACTGCATGGCTGACTCCCAGGGCTGACAACCCACCCCCTTCCCCTAGGGAGGCGCACAGCTGGCCCAGACCAGGGGGCCCCTTGAAGGGCTGCTGCCCTGATGTATACATCTCCCCCCATCCCTGGGAGGAGGGCCGAGAATAACCACGGGAGGAAACAAGGAGAGGAAGGACAAGAGCAACTCCCAGGGCTAGCGGGCTGCTAGTAAACAGAACAGCTGGGAGGCAAGGTGAATCCCCAGCATCTGAGAATGTCGTTCTTGGGAGATGGATATGGGAGATGGCAAAGGGGCATCTTGCTGGAAGCCCCTTCAGGTTGAAAGGGTTGCAGCCTTCCATTGCCTTCCATAGTCTGCAAGTACAGGAATCTGGGGTGAGGGAGCAGGAAATTGAGGACTTCGGGATATCAGGGCAGGGGAAGGGATGGAAGGTGGGAAGGAGAAAAGAGGAAGGCAGAAGAGGACAGGGATGAGGCGAGGCAGCGGAGCATGCTGTCGGGAAGCAGAGACTGGTCCCAGGACCGAGGCCACAGGAAGAGAAGAGGATGGGGCCTTGGAGACATTAAGGGAACGGTCCTTGTGACCTTTCATTTCTGGCAGGAAGTATATGGTTCCTCATCCTCCACTTCAGTCCTCTTCCTCCTGTCCTTTCCCCATGACTGCCATGCACTTCTAAATCAGTCTCCACATCTGCAAAATGGGTGAACAACAGCCCCAACCTCTATAGACTGCTCTAATCTTTAATGAGGTAATGTCTGCAGAGAGCTCAGCCTGCGTGGCAGGGGATGCAGGAAGCACCCAGTAATGGGACCATCTTTATATCAGGGCCATTAGCACTGACTGAGCTGACTTCAGTGTCCTCCTCGATCAGAAGGGCAGGATGCTGAGCAGAAGTCCAAGGCAAGGGCACAGTGAGGCCACTCCAGCCAATGCAGCCCATGGGCAGCAGGTGTGCCCAGCTGGTCCTGCCCCCTGGCTGCTGGCCACACTGTTCATTAAACAAATGGCCCGCAGTGGCCAATGATCAGCAGAGCACGAGGGCAGATGCCTCTCCCAGGCCGTCCTCATCAAAGGCCGGTGCCGAGCTAATTTAAAGATCTAAGTGGAACATATTTCTCCTGATGCGGCAGTTTCAATTGGCTTGTATTGTCTCCAAATAAACACTGGAGTCACAGCAATTAGTTTTCTGGACAACACATCCGTTTAGGGGGAAAGGGGCAGAGGCATGGAGAGAGGCTAGTGGGGGAGTGGATGAGACCGGGCAGCTAGAGAGGGGCCTGAACCAGTCTTGAGGACCAGGTCTGGGCAGGGAGGGGCTCCCAGGCCTCGGGGTTTTCACTGGGGACGGAAATGTCCAGGAGTCTATCACCGACTTTCAGAACTGGCAGGGACTTGTGACATGATTAAGACTCATCCTGCAACATCATTTAAACGGATCCTTCACACAACAGATAGGAGGACACTGGGGACCGGAGAGAGAGTGTATCGATGGTTCAAAGTTGTCCATCAAGTCAGAGGCAGGGCTTGAGTCTACTGACTCAGGTATTGATCCACAACCAATGTTCCCCAGTACATAATGTGCTTTTGCTGTTTATAATCTCATTTAATCAGTACACTGGCCCTGAAAGGATGGAATTACTTGTCTTAACTTCAGAGATAAAGAAAAAGAAGTTCAGGGAGGTTATGTGACTTGCCCGAGGTCACACAGCTGATGCGTGGCAGTACTGGATGTTCTGCTCTTACCAGCCCATGCCTGATGGGGATGCTTCTCTCATTCCCTTGGGTCTTTGTGAACACTTGTTGTGCCCCAAAGAGTCTTACCATCTGGGGTATCCTGGTTTGTTCAGGGTGACAAATTCCTGGCCCCCAAGAAGTTCCAGCCTAGGGGTAAAGGTAAACAGCCAGGGATTCATGGGCCTGTGGTCAGTGGATAGAACAGATGCCGAAAGTTCCACCAGTAAAGCTTTGGCCCTGGGGCCCAGCCCAGGCCAGACCAGAAGTGAGTTCTGCAGCCAGAGCCTCCATGGAAGCCCTGACAGCTGAGATGCCAGGCTGGGAGGCAGGGCCAAACCCTAGGAGAACTGAGGGAACACAGGTCCCAGGGGCATCACAGCACAGGCTGAGGTCCAAGCCTTGGGGCAACCCAGAGTTTGCAGCTCCAGTGGGCATCAAAGGGTCTGCAGTGTCCTCCGGGCCTTCTACAGGGAGACTGACGGTCGGGTGCCTGCTGGGGGCTGCAGAAAGGCCATCCTGAGTGGCTTCCAGGCAGCCTGCCTGGAGTGGGGACTTTGGAAACTTGGGTGTGCCCAGCATCAGGAGCAACCTGGGCAGACCAGCCTGATTCCGAATCAGTCATACCTCCCTGAAGGTGGTTGTAGTGTCTGAAGGATCCACCTATGTTAAAAGCCTCCCATTTGGTTAATAAATAACAGCAATAAGAGCAACAGCCACACTTGCGGAACTCAGATTTTGTGCCGGGCTCTGGGCTAGCACTGGCATCTTTTTCATCTTACAGCTGAGGAATCAGTGGTTCAGTGATATTAACTCAACCACCATCGTGTGGCTTGTCAACAGCAGAGCTGGGATGCAAACGCTTTATTGTCCGACACAAAAAACAGAGCCCTTAACTACTTCAGATGTGGTCATTCCCCATCAGGCCACCAGGATCCCCACGAAGACCTTGACAATTTGATTTTTAATATTTCTCCAAAGAGGTTGGCTCAGAAGGGGTGTGAAGGACAGAGAGAACGACGCAGGGAGATGAAAGAAGAGGAGGCGAGGCAAGGGGACCTAGACTGTGGAGTTTCTAGGCTGTAGGGGAGGCTCTGGAGGGGTCCACAGCGAGAGTTCACTCTCACTGCCTTCTTGTTTTCCCCCTTCCCTTGATCTCACACAACCAATCCCACCATTAAAACCTATGGCATCTGCCCCTCCCCTTCCCCATCACCACCTGGCCTGTCATTTCCTTCCCTTGATCTCACACAACCAATCCCATCATTAAAAACCTATGACATCTGCCCCTCCCCTCCCCCATCACCACCTAGCCTGTCATCTCCCACCTAGACCGTGGCCACGCACCCCATGCCTGGCCTCAGCCTCCAGTTCTGCCAGTTCTTCTTCCTAAGACTCTGATCACATCCTTCCTCTGCTCAAAGGCCTTCAAAGGCTGGCTGCCATGACAAAATCAGGTCCAGATTCTTCACCCTGGTGTTCAAGGCCCTTCTTAATCAGCAGCCTCCCCCCGACACCCCTTCCCGATGTCTGCCAGGCTCTCCCCCTGTTAACCCACACGCTCTGTCCCTCACTGGATCAGCTTCCAGCACAAGTGTCATCATATCACATCGTGTCAAACCTTGCAAAAGAGCTCACCCCCTCCCGTCTTCCGTCCCCTTTCCCTCCTTTATGTTTCCTCAAAGCACGATCACCAGCTGACATCTAATACACCGGATTTTCGATCCGCCTTCCCCACGCAGGCAGGGAGGCTTTTATTCTGAGCCATGCCATCAGGGCTCAGAGCAGTGCCAGCATATCACTGGCACTTGACACTTGTTGAATAAATGAATGACCACCCTGCCAACCTACAGCTGTGACAGTTAACAGCTCTTCTAACAGGCCCCACCCACTCTATCACTCACCTCTGCTCTTTAGAGGACATAGGAAATGTGACCCATCTCCAGCACCTCCTCCTCCAGGCAGCTCCCCCTTCTTACACCCAACTCAGTCCACCTCGTGATGGGGTTTTTGTATAGGGCTAGTGCTTCATCGTTCGGCTGTAGGTTCCTTAAAAAAGAATGAATTGTCCCTGTCTTACCTACCCTGCTCCCCTCATAATTTGCTGTCACTGTTCTGTCGCTAAGTTGTGTCTGATTCTTTGCGACCCAGTGGACTGCAGCAGGCCCGGCTTCCCCATCCTTCACCATCTCCCAGAGTTTGCTCAAACTCATATCCATTGAGTCAGCGATGCCATCCAACCATCTTATCCTCTGTCACTCCCTTCTCCTGCCCTCAATCTTTCCCAGAATCAGGGTCTTTTCCAATGAGTCGGCTCTGCACATCAGGTGGCCAAAGTTTTGGAGTGTCAGCATCAGTCCTTCCAAGGAATATTCAGGGTTGATTTCCTTCAGAATTGACTGGTTTGAGCTCCTCGCTGTCCAGGAGACTCTCAAGAGTCTTCCCCAACACCACAGTTTGAAAGCATCAATTCTTTGCCTCTCAGCTTTCTTTATGGTCTACCTCTCACATACCTACATGACTACTGGAAAAACCACAGCTTTGACTGTACGGACCTTTGTCGGCAAAGTGATGTCTGATGTCTCTGCTTTTTAATATGCTGGCAAAGTGATGTCTGATGTCTCTGCTTTTTAATACGCTGTCTAGGTTTGTCACAGGGCTACCCAGGAGGTGCTAGTGGTAAAGAACCCACCTGCCAATGCAGGAGACATAAGAGATGTGGGTTTGATTCCGGAATTGGGAAGATCCCCTGGAGAAAGGCCTGGCCACCCATTCCAGTATTCTTGCCTGGAGAATCCCGTGGACAGATGAGCCTGGGTTATAGTCCATAGGGTCACAAAGAGTCAGGCATGATTGAAGCAACTTAGCCCAGCACAGATTTGACATAGCTTTTCTCCCAAGAAGCAATCCTCACAATACCTGGTACAAAACTGGGCACATACTAAGTACTTAGTAAGTATTTCTTGAGCATAGCAGAGAGGATGAAAACTTGATTTGGTAAATATTTGTCTGAAACCTACCTATTCCCAACCAAACTCTGGGTTGGCTGAGGCCCTACTGTGTGTCCAATATCATGCTGGATGAATTTCTACTATGAGCCAGGTCTCATGCTGGGAGAGGCCCTAGTCTATGCCAGGCTCCAGGCCAAGAAAGCATTTCCTATGTGCCAACCTGAGTTGGCCGAAACCCTAGTGTGTACAGATCTTGTTTGGAAGAACTCTTATGATGGAGGGATGAGGAAGGAGCAATTATGTGCCTGGCTTCATGCTGAGAGTACACCTACTGTGCGCCAATCCTGAACCAGGCTCTGGGGCAACAAGAAGAGTATAAGTCAGGCCCTGCCTTCAAGCGCTTCCTCATCAGCCTGGGACGAACAGTAAACAGGAGAGGAAGGGGAAGAAGGAAAGCACAGGGGAGACTAATAATAACTATTTATTCTGGCAAATTATGAGCGCATGTAGGGCCATCTGTGCACACAGCTCCGTGCCTGCTCATCACCAGCGAGGGCCAGCGCAGGAGCCCAGCTCGGCTCTAGGGAGCATCTGGGCCTTCCATCAACTTGTCATTGCCTGGGGAAAGGGGAGGCCAGCCTCCCTGTCTCCAGCCCACTGCCCACCAGGTGGACAGGCAGGAACGATTCTAAAAGTACAGCGGAGGTTGGAGGCCCCGGTATGGGGTTGGTGGGGGGGCGGGTATGCTCCTCCCCTCCGCCCAAGCTGAGCTGGCTGTTCCTCGAGCTGGAGGATGCTCAGAGGCCAGGATCCAGTGGGCAGCTCCTGGGGAGGACAGGTCAAGGGCATTGCTGAGGGATTCAGTCTGCCTGGGAAGGGAGGTATCATGGGGCCTATGGGGAGGCTGAAACAAGTTAAAGGATGGATTCACTCGAAGAGTGAGGCTGGGACCCACGGCAAGGTCCTTTCTGGATGTCCAGCCAGCAGCACAGATCAGACCCCAGACTGTCTGGTTCCACTGGAGAGCATGAGACAGATCTGGGCCCCAAATTAGTCCTGATCCTGAGCCCAGACTGAACCCTACCACCCCAATCTGACCTCTGACCCCAGCTATTACAGAGAACCCCAATTTTCCTGGTGGCCTCCAGCCCCTTGACTAAAGTTCCCAGAGGACCCCTGTCTCCTTGACTCTGAAACTGGTAGGAAGAACCTTCTCTGAAAAAGGTGACCCCCATGGCTCCTCGAGCCTCTGAATCCTAATGGCCTGAAAAGAAAGTAAAAGAATACATACTCAATAATAAAATGATAAGAACCAGAATAACAGCTAGCCTTTACTGAGCACCTGCTGTATACAAGCACCATATTAAGTGCTTTCATTTATTAATCCCTTTATGTGACTCAGATGGTAAATAATCTGCCTGCATGTAGGAGACAGAGGAGACATAGGTTCGATCACTGGGTTGGGAAGATCTCCTAGAGTAGGAAATCGCAAACCACTCCAGTATTCTTGCCTGGAAAACTCCATGGACAGAGGAGTCTGGCGGGCCACAGTCCATGGGGTCACAAAGATTCAGACATGACTGTGCTACTAATGGTTTATCCCTTATAACAACCCCATTTTACAGACAAGAAACTGGTGCAGAGTGGTTAAGCAGCGTTTCCAAACTCACACACCTGGTAAGTATCAGAGTCAGGATTTGAATCCAGGCTACCTATGTGCCCATCACACTGGAGTTGCTCTAAATATGTACCAGCTTCTGCTTCAGTATGTACACACACACACACACACACAAAATCTCATTTTCTTTCTCGGGACAATGCTAATATGAAATGATTTTTATTACCCAGTCCTAGAGGTGTAGAAATTGGAACTCTGAAAGGAGAGCTGGCTTGCCAAAGACAGCACAGCTGAGACTACATCAGTTGGCATTCAAACTCAGACTCTGAAATATACTCATCTCTCCTTACAAAATACACATCCACTGAATAATAGAAAAAAATTAATAGCACTTATAACTGTGCCATCCAGAAAAATCACTGTCTGTATTGTGGTGCAGATCCTTTCAAGTCATTTCTCCATGTATAAAATAACATTTTTCCATTCAATAAAATATTTTGCCATAAAAAATGTAGATGCTTCATAATTCCCTTGACAAATCCCAACAGTTGGACAGTCAGGTTGTGGCCAGTGTTTACATCCATCTTCCTGCACACCGAATGGATCAGATTTTCAGAAGCAAAGCTAGAATAGACTCAGCAATCTGCTTCTGGACTGGGCTGTACTGGGCTGGGCTGTGCCAGGCAGGCTGTGTGGCTGGCGGGCTGCACAGAGCAGAGGAACGTGTGATGGACGTGGTGGCCCAGCTGGTACCCTCCAGCCTGCTGCACAGTTGGCTTTGGGAAAGGCAAGAGCCTTCACGACCTTTGCCTGTTTATCCTCAGGGGCTGTCTGGATGAAAACGTGCTGTTTCCCCCACTGCAGAGCTGAACTAGGGCTTTGGGGGTCACAATCTGTGGAAGCTGATGTCACAAGTGATCATGCACTCTCACCTACCAATTACACACTCCTTCCCACCTCCACTCTCCTCCTCCCCCGAATGCTGAATGCTGGGGCCTGTGATGCTACTGTGAATAAGCCAGTTGAAGCTTAAGGTGGGGCATGGCAGAGCCTCCGCTGCAGGCTGGGGTCAGAGGTTCTTCTAAACATAGTAGCCAAGGCAGGACAGAGGCAATATACTCAGCCCTGCAGGGAAAATGTCCCAGAGTAGCACCCTGCAGAGGAGAAGGTCTAGAGTCGGGAGGAAGTGGCTCTGTGGAGGGAGCCAAGCTGCTTGGGGTCACCCAGCACTCCTGTGGCAGAGGCGCACAGCTGCGAGGCTGGACACAGGAGTTGTCTGAGGGTCCGTGCACTTGAGCAGAGGTGGGAACTGGGGACCCCAAGCTCCGCAGCACCCTCTGAAGGGGGGACAACATAGCCCTGCATTCGGGGAGGAGGGGAGGGTGGGGAGGAGTGGACTGTGGTCACGGACACATACAAGGAAGGCACGGTAGAAGCCCAGGAGCCCTCAAGCTAGCAGCAAGGACACAAGGAGGAAGGGACAGCAGACACCCCTGGGTCTTCATTTCTCCTTGCTTCTTCTTTGTCTTCCTCCACTGCACACCTGGGGCTGGCCATGTGACCGCTGGGGGCCAAGCGGCCGGAGCGCCAGGTCCCTTCTCCACGGCAGCGTGGCTTCTGCCCTACTTAGATCAGCACTGACAAGGCTGGTCTTGCGCAGATTAATGAGGCCACGGCTGAGGCCCTGTGCCGGGGGACTGGCCTTGTTTCCAGGTGACCAGCTACTTGAGCCTAAATTAACTATGACTACCCTTTGTGCTCTCCCCCTAGGGCAGGGCAGAAGGAGAGGAAAGGGAGGAGGCCCAGAGGGGAGGAAAAGGAGGATGGGGGGAGGGAGGAGAGGACAGGAGGAGGGGCACGAGGAAGAAGAGGAGGGGTTAGGAAAAGGGAAGCAGGAGGGAGGAAGGAGCGGGCAGTGGGGGGGCCAGGAGGCAGGGGGCAGAGGGCAGGAAGTGAGCCCAGCCGCTGCCCCATGCTTCTCACCACCAAACAGCCCCTCCCTCCAGGACCTGTGTAAGGGGAGGAGTGAAGAAAAACCAATGTCCTGCCAATCAGCCACTTGAGCCTTTCACCGGCAGACAGGACCAACCACCTTGCTTTATAGATGTGGAAACAGTTTGGGGCAGAAAGTGAGTTTCCCAAAGTCACAGGTGGGAGGCATGGCAGATGAGTGAAGCCTAGGCCTCCTGACCCCGTCTGGTGCTCTTTTTGCTGTGCAATATGTACTATGCAGTGACAGATGCCTACACATCCCTCAAAACCCCACTCAAAGACACCTCCTCCAGGAAGTCTCTGCAGGGCCCCCACAACCTCCTGCTGTCTGTCCTTCCCAATGGCCATCATCTGGGTCAGACCCTCAGCTGGCCCGAGACATCTCCCAAGCAGCAAGTCTGATGATTCATCTCTGTGCCCCAGTCCCCGGCACAGGCCAGGCCCTGAATGAATGAATGGGACAAATTCGTTTGAATCCCTACTCTACCTCTCATGAGCTCCGGACCACTGGTGAGCTTCTCAGCCTCTCTGGCTCTCAGTTTTCTCATCTCTAAAATGGATCCCTTGCAGAGATGGAACATAAATTACATAACACAATCTCTCATTCATTCATGTGTGCACTTATTGAGCATCTACTGTGTGCCAACAAGGCTCTGGGTAACCAGTGGGGAATAAACAGATATGATCTGTGTCCTCACGGAGCTTATGGTTTGGTGGGACAAACAGACAATTAAAACATGAATGACATTCAACTGCATAAGTGCTAGGAGGAACAAGACAAGGTACCACGATAGAGAATGGTAGGAGGGGTCTAACTTACCTGTGGTACCAGGGAAGGCCTCCCCAGGAAGGGAACTTTCAAAGGGAGCTTTCCCTTGCCAGGTGACAAGGGGAAGCTCTCCAGGTAGAGAAAGGTGACAGGAGCATCAGTGAACCATTAGGTGTCCACACTGTCCTCTGAAGGGCTCTACAGGCTGACCCAGGACTGCTTGGAGGAGGAGGAGGAGGAGGAGGAGGAGAAAGGAAGAAGAGATGGGGCTCACTCCACTCGTTTTTCCTTCCACTCACCCATTCATCAAGACACATCTGCCGAGCTCCTAGTCTGCAGACTGTGAACCTCCCTGCTGGCACTGGGCAAACCCCGACACAGCCCTGGCCTCAGAGCCCTTAAAGGAGGTGTCGGAAGCTAATGAAATAGATAATCCCCAATAAGCATCTCACTCTGGTTCCTGCAAGTGCTAAGAGGTGCTCAGTGTGGTCAGAGCAGGTGGCAGGATGACCTGGCCTGGCACAAGTTGGGAAGGAGGAGAGGTCAGAGGAGTCCTCTCTGATGTGTGATGTGTAATGCTGAGCAGAGATCTGCAGGATAAAGAGAAATTAATGGACTGAAGGGACTAGTGGGCTTAGCACAGAGCTAGGGTCTTATTGTAAGACCAATGGGGAGCCGTTGATGGCTTTAAGCAGGGGGTCTCCATCATGGAATGTGTAGATACCACAGGTGGAACAGATGAAGGGGTGGGACCAGAGCAGATGCAGGAGAGCAGCAGAGATGGCTGTCACAGTGGCCCAGGGCAGGAGGTGGCAGAAAGGATGGAGAGCAGAAAATTCCAGGCACCCTTAGAAAGTGAAACCTACGAGACAGTGATGGGCCAGGTTGGGGGAGCGGAGATGGATAGGAAGGAGTCAGCAGTGAAACTATGGTTTCCCAGTCTGTGCAAATGGAGCTGGGGGTTGGGCACATTTGTGGTCTCCACGTGGAGACATGGAGCAAGTTGTGGGAGACGGGGCTCGGAGCTCAGAGGAGATACTCATGAGGGCTTTGTTGGCTCAACAACAAAGTGTGGCCCTGGCGGAGTTCCCTGGAGACAATGCAAAGAGGGACCCTGAGAATGAGTAGTCTGAATGGGAAAGCTGCAGGAAAGTGCAGCCAGGGAGCGACAACAGGACTCCCAGGATGGCACTGCAGGCACCAGGGAGCCACAGCCAGGCCCCTCTCTCCACAGAGAACTGCCCTGCAGTCAGAGGGCCCTTGGCCCCCTTCTTCCGAGCTGACTGCTGGCCCCAGCCCTGGCTCGGGAAACCTACTGTCCCTGAAGAAAAGGGATCTCCCAGGAGCACGATGTCGATGCTGCCGTGTAGGCGTGAGGAGGGCAAAGGCTGTGTCTTTAGTTGGGCCATCAGAAGAGAAGTCCTGAAAAGGGGGCTCAGGAAGGAATCCTCGAAGACAGACGTGGCTTCTCCAGGTGGAGACAGAGGGCCAGAGGCACAGAGGACCCGGACCTGGCAGAAAACCCCTGTCTCTCGAGCATGCCTTACGTCCCAGGCCAGGGATGCTGCCACTGCACTGGCCTGAGAGGCCCGGGAACCCAAGCTGTGCTCGCTCCTGCCTGTATCCTCCCAGGGAGGAAACCCACAGCAAAGTTCCGAAAGACAGACTGGCTAGTATAAGGAAGCTGGGGAAAAGAGGATATACAACAAACTACCCCGCCAGCCACACACACATAGACAGATCCATGCACACACATTTGCAGAGGCACATGCGTATCCTGCAAACACATGAGGAGAAACACACACACATACATGTCATGGGTAACACCAAGCACAGACACGCAGGGACACACAAGTTCAGGCCACACGAAGGTGCTTCAGCACACGGGGAGAATGGACAAGGGCCTGCAGGTATGCCCAGAGGGACACACTCCTATGTGTACACACACACACACACATACACACATACACACACGTGTGTGTGTGCAGGGGCCCATAGGAGCCCTGGGCAGGCCCTATTCTTTCAAGAGTAGGCAGGAAAGCCCAAGCTGGCTCTCTGTTAGATGGTGGTGTTTCAGGCCATATGGGCAGAGGCGCACGTGGGCCCCCAGCTCTGGGGAGCCCTCAACAGCCCTCCGCAGAGGCAGGGGTGCCCAGAATGGGCCTCGAGCTCACAGATTCACTGAAGCTTGGGGTGAGCCAGCTGCCTGCCAGTCAGCTGCTTCCCCTCCTATAGTAGAGGCTGTGGCTGAGTGACAGCCCACCTGGCTGGACAGCAGGACCTGGCCGGCCTGTCCTCAACCCAACAGCAGGATGGGAAGGGGCAGGCGCGGGACACCCGGGCTGGGCCTGACCAGTCACTGCCCTGACTGTGCTTCCCCACCCCCATTCACCCCGAAAAGCAGGGCCACACACGCACATGTGGGCAAGCAGGCAAACATACACAGAAGCAGAGAGGCTGACGGAGGCGTGAACACACGATGGCACTGACACACACAGAAACTCAAGTATACTGAGTCATCACAGACCCTCACGTCATGCAAACACAGAGGCAGAGACACACGGCACAGACTCACAACAGACACACCCCAGAGTGCACACTCACACACACACCACACACACCGCCTAGATAGAGAGAGACTCGGGGCACCCACACATACGACCACACACAGGCATATTAGGACAAACACAGACTCCAGCAGTCACACAGAGCACACACACACACGCGAGCGCTCAAAGACGACAGATATACCCAGAGCACACAACACACACACACACGCTGAAGCACACGTATATGCGGACACAACAGCAGAAGGCTCAGAACACCCTGCTACATGCCGTACAGATGTGGACGCATCCAGAGCACCAAGGCATTTAGGACCAGGACACACACGGGCAGACACACGGTGCACACGCGTACGTTCACACACACAACCTCAGAGTGTCTGCAGGCCTTCCACACAAGGGTCCCCTCATTGCCAGCAGGGCCAGGGTCTGGGGTTGCAGCTGGTCACGCCTGGGGGACTGATATGACCGAGGCTGTCACAGCCAAGGCCTGGCGTCTGGACAGGATTCTCAGGACTGCTAGGCGACAGTGCTCAGACACAGAGTCTGGGTGCTGCCTCCTCTCCCAGGCCTCCAGGCTCCCTCGCCAGCTAGTGTGTCCTGTGGAAGACCCCTGGGCAGGAGTCAAGGCGTCCTGCTCATCCGTCTCGGTCCTCAGCCTGGGGCGTGGAGCACTGGGAGCTCTGACACCCGCCTTTCCAACAGCAACCTCTCCCCTTTCCAGCTAAGCCAGTTGGCGCTGAGCCAGGGCAGCAGAGGGGGAGGAAGCCCTTGGAGGAGGGAGCTGGGGGTGCAGGCTGGCGGCCGGGAGCAGCAGGGTCTGGCAGCCGCCTTGATGAGACCGCCTGGTGCTGCGTAAGCACAAGCACAAGAGAGGAAAGTTACTTAGGAAGATGAAATGAGTCAGTGTAGCATCTCACCCACAGCCATTTAAATGACTCAAAGCCTCAATTGCAAAACCGCCACAATTTACCAGGACGGCGGCATTCCACTTGCACACCAGAGAAAGGGAAGACTGCCACTAACTCTTTCTGTGCTGGCCGGTGGCCGGCGGGTTTCTGTCTTTGAGAGGAGGGCTGCCGGGGTCACGTCCGCCACCCTCCCTCGGCCTGCGCACCCCATCACCACTGCCTAGGCAGTCATGGAAGACTCCTAAAATGAGCCTGACCCAGAGCCCCAGCATCCTTGGGAAGGGACAGGGAGCACAGAGCGAAAGCTCCTGCAGATGCTCCTGTCTCTCAGAGGCAGGTGGGGAATTGACGAGACAGGACTGGCCCTGAGCTGACAATTGAGGTAATAAGCACGTGAGGACTCACTGGCCTAGTCTCTCTCCTTTGGCATATTTTGAAGTGTTCTGAAATAAAAGGGTTTTTGTTCATTTGTTTGTTTTTAACTTCCGGATCCCCTTAGAGATAACACTCATCCATCTCTCAGTTACTCCATCACGCGGTCATTCAAATCATCCCTTTCTCAGAGGCCCTGCCCTGAGAGCACTCACTGTCCAGTGGACTCATCTGCGTCTCTCTGGGTGAGGCTGAGCACCTATGAAGGTATGAGAGGCAAGACCCATCCCCCCACCCGCTGCAGAGCAGGAGGACTCAGGCTGGTCTGGAGTGATGAGCAGGAAGATGCTTGGAGAAGGATGGATGGGGGTAGCACTCCACCCAGACGGGCCAGCATGGATCGGCCCTTTGGAGCCAAGAGGAAAGGGGGTGCAGCCTAGTGGACAGGGGCTGGGCTGGTGCAGAGGAGGCTAGCCTTAAAGGTGAATTTATAGATGGGCTGGATGTATTTTTTATAAGATCCAGGTGCCAGGACAGGGCAGAGAGGAGGCTGGGTGTATTGGGGGTGGTGGTAGGAGAAAGAGAATGGTGGTGGTGGGATGGAGGTGGGGCCACCATGCTTTGAGCCCCATAGAGTACCAGACACCATCCCTCCGCCACCTCATTGACATTTCTGGGAGGCAAGGAGCATGATGCCCTCGTGACAGGTATAGAAGCTGAGGCTCAAACAAACCAGCCCCTGAATAAGACTGGTCAGGGGCCTGTACTCTTACTAAGAGAGACAGAAGAAGACATTTACGCTGCAGGGAACTCCCAGGTTGGGGCAGGGAGTGGCGTGGCTGTGAGAAGCTCTGTGAGTCTGCACTGTGCTCCATCAGGCAAGCATCCTCGGTAACTCCAGTGCTTGACACAGTTCTTGGCCCTGCTCAGTTCAGCTCAGTCGCTCAGTCGTGTCTGACTCTTTGCGACCCCATGGACTGCAGTACGCCAGGCTTCCCTGTCCATCACCAACGCCCAGAGCTTACTCAAACTCATGATGCTCAATAAATATTGTCAAGTGGATGAATGTGAGAGGAAGGTGAGGGGACTGGTGGCCCCTAGAGAAGGAGGGGGACACTGAAGGCAAGAATGCAGTATGTATGGCCTCTGGGGTTCTCATTCCATACTCAGTGGAGGCCATGCTTCCCTGACCCATTTCAGAATCTCAGAGAAACAGGAGCAGGCAGGGTGGCCCAGAATTCTGTGTCCAGTCTCTGGGCTCACCCCATTGGCACCTCCAGGACTCCCACTGCTAAACCTGGGTCCTCGTGAATCCGTATCTTTAGACCCTGGAGTTCCCAGGGACACAGAACTACCCCTCTGGCCCTGCTGCCTGGCATACCAGCCCCGTTTCCCCACAGTCATGACCGACTGCTCCCAGTGAGTGAATATGCCAAGGCCCCTTCTAGCCCAGGACTGGCTAGAGTGGAGGATGGGGTTCAAAGCCCCAGAGAAGAAAGTGTATTGATTTGGCCTGTAACAGGGGACCGCCATGTGCATGTCAGTACTATCACAGCTTTGGGGCGGTCAGTGGTCACCCACCCCAGAGGGGAAGCCGGAAGCCAGAAGCACACGAGTGCGTAGGTGTACTCATGCAGCGTACGGGGCCACTGGCTCTGATTAGCCTCTCCACATTCTGCTGGTGTCTTCAGGCATCTCATGCAGCGTGTGCCTGTGCAGAAGTGGGCCCCGTCCACTGCATGTGCACACCGATGCACTATCCACACCCTTACCCTGCCATCTGCCCCCGAGTGCCCACCACCCTCCCTAACAGACCTGCCTGGCTCACACCCCGAGCCACGGGTCAAAGACCATGCAGAGGCAGGCAGGAAAGGGGCCTCGGCCTGAATTCTAGTCTGAAATAATAGCCCACCACAAATTATCTTTGTTCTGACAGGCTGATTAGCATAATTATCCCATCAGAGAGCGGGGGGGCGGGGGGGAACCAGGAGAGGACGAGGACAGTGGCAGACAGAGAGATAGCCAGGGGCAGAGACAAAGACAGCAACAGGCATGGTGAGAGGTGGCATCTTCAGGGAAGCAGCCAAACAAAAGAGGAAGCAGGGATGCTGGCCCCAGGCAGAGCCCTGAGGGAGCCCTTCCTTCCTCCATTCCGTCTACACCAGGCCCAGCATGGGCATCAGATGCCCCTCTGTTACCTGGGAGGGCTGGACCAAGCGAGCTCAAGGTCCTGCCACTCCAACACTAATGCCCGGAGATGGCAGAGCTGGGATGTACTAGACAAAATCGCTTTGCCGAAGGATGCAAAGACCCTTGCAACAAGGTTGTCCTGCTGTAATTCAAGTCACATTTCCTTATTTCCCCAGCTTTTCTCATGAAGAGCTCAGAACGCGTGTCCCTTCTCTGTACCAGGCACTGTGCTAGGCACAGGGGACTCCGGCAGGGACCAGAAAAGCCAACTGTCCTTGCTCTTGGGGAGTTCCCAGCCTGATGGGGGAGGGCAGAGAAATCCAGCCAGGGGATTTCAATGTGCTGTGACCACTGGTCTCAGAGCCTGAGTACAGGTGCCCTTGGAATGAGGATGAAGGATACCGGATCCAGGTTGTCAGGGAAGACATGAAAGGGTTTCTAAAGGAAGTGAGACCCAAGGAAGTACTAGGGAGGGGCTGGAGCTGGCCCTGACAACTCCAGACCCCCTGATAGATGGCTCTTTTCCCTAACTGCCCCGTACCTGCCTCTGAACAATTCCACAAGGATGTATTAGTTTCTCAGCCACAACTAGGTAGAAAGATCCTTGCAAGTGGGCACTCCACCATTTCTCTTCTCTCTCCCACAGTACTAGGCACACAGTGGGCCCCACAAATCCTCATCAAATGGAAGCTTTGTCTGTGCTCAGAAAACGGCCATGGGCAGAGTGTACTAAGTTCACGTCCCTGTTTTTTCTGCTCCAAAGGATTCAAGGTCTCCCCCAGATACATGCTCTAGGAGGATACAGCCCAGAATCCACTTCGGAAAGAATTGAAGTGATGCTTCTGGCTTCTGGGGGAAGGGGCAGGGAAGGAGAAAGAGAGCTGAGCCACCCAGCAGGTAAAGAAGACCTGGGAGACCCGAGCAGAGCCAGGCATGTCTGCAGTGCAGGCTGATCAACCCTGAGGGGAGCAAGTCGAAGGCTGGAGAGGGAGTTCATGCAGAGGGACAGGTAGGGGGAGGAAGGAGGGAAAACAAACACATTCGAGAAAGAGACACACAGAGAGAAAGAATGAGCCAGACAATTGACGAGTGAGACAACTGATGAGCAGAGAGAGGCTAAGAGACAGAGAGACGGCAGAGAAGAGAAGATCAGAGAGAGAGAGAGAGATGGAGAGCCAGAGAGGAGGATCAAAACAAAGACCGTACAAAGGGAAGGAATGGAAGGGAGGAAAGAGGAAAAGCACACAGAGGCAGATAAACAGCCAACAATTATGTGGGGTGGGTGAAGGCGAGGGGGAGCAAAGGCAAGGACAGGAAGGGTAGAAGAGACTGAAGCAGCCAGGGTCAGGGAGGAGAGAGATGCAGGAATGGGGAGAGGAGGAGGAGGAGGAGGGCCTCGATCCAGGCCAGGCCAGGCCTGGGGTCAAGGCGCTGGGCAGGGGGCCGCCTGCTCAGTGTTCACTGCTCCATCTGTCTGTCCACAGGAGCTGTCCGCAGTCTTCCACTCCATCAGGCTGGCAGGGCTCCCTTGTGCCTCCTGCCCACTTGGCTCCTTAAGTATGTCTGGGGGAGGCAGGCAGTGGAGAAAACAGCTCCAGGAATAAACAATCCTCCTGCTCAGCCTCCTGAGACCAGGACACTCAGGACGACAGGCTGAACATGAAAGTCACACCCGTCACGCTTCCCAGTGGTTTCCTGCCGGCCTGGAAGGAGGCTTGGGAGTTCCATGAATAACCACAATGTCGAGGAAACCTTTCTCCGTGGCAGACACTGTTTTAAGCATTTTCTTGGCATTATGAGCCTCACAGCCACTCTGAGCTGTGTCCTGGGACTCACTCCCTTTGAACATCTGAGGCTCAGAGAGGTTCGGGAGCTTGCCCAAAGTGGCTCAGCTGGGAAGTAGTGGAGCCGGGATTTGAACCTCTGCTTTAAATTTCTAGTCCTTGTGATGTATAAAGAGCAGTGGGAGAATGCCGTCCTTTGTGGGAGCTCCTCATCTACCGTGGTGGGTCGGCCCTCTGGACGACCCCGTAGTCCTTCTCTAGGCAGTATTCCCCCTCTCCTTGTTTTGCCCAGAGAGGTACCTGCTGAAGGTTCAGGGTTTGTCAGAGCTCAGGCGACATCCCTGTGGAGAGGGCTCATGACCTCTGGCCTGACAGCCTCGACTAGCATGGCTGATGAGGATCGAAAGACAGGAAGTCAGCCCCCAGGCTCCACGTGAGCACGGATGCCCTCCACTCAGTTATCCCTCTCCCTCTTCTTACATATAGAGCCTCTGCAGACAAGTTCAGGTCATTTAAAACCCAAAGCTCCACATCTCAGGGGGCTTCCCTCATAGCTCAGTTGGTAAAGAATCCACCGGCAATGCAGGAGACCCCGGTTTGATTCCTGGGTTGGGAAGATCCACTGAAGAAGGGACAGGCTACCCACTCCAGTATTCTTGGGCTTTCCTTGTGACTCAGCTGGTAAAGAATCTGCCTGCAATGTGGGAGACCTGGGTTCGATCCCTGGGTTGGGAAGATCCTCTGGAGAACGGAAAGGCTAGCCACTCCAGTATTCTGGCCTGGAGAATTCCATGGACTATATAGTCCATGAGGTTGCAAAGAGTCAAACGCGACTGAGCGACTTTCACTTTCACTTTCCATATCTCTGCCCTTCTTATACAACCAGCGTGGACGAGGGCTTTCCATGTACCTAGATGATTTCTCATGCTGTATCTGTTGTCTTCACAGTAACACTGCCAGGGAAAGCTCCTGAGGCCCATTTGACAGCTGAGGAGACCAAGGCTCAGGGGGGTGACTTGGGCAAGACCACATACATGGTGAGTAGCCCCACCTGGATCCAAGGTTATTCATGTTCTTTCCGCTCCTCTCCCTGCAACTACCCCACATGATGTAATCAGTGCAGCCATAACAGAGCTCATCAAAGTCAAGCCTCAGGTGCCACTTCGCAAAGTGGAGTTTCCAAGGCATCTGACAAAAATCATATGCCAGAGCCCATAAGGAAGCTCCCAGAGCCGCCAGGGGCCCCCATCACAGCCCCAGTCTCCTGGGGAAGGATTTGAAATGAGCTAATTCTCCCAGTAATAAGACAAAGACCTGTTGATCCTGTTAGGGTTCATCACACAGCAGAGCTGTACAAGTGACAGCTAAATCCAAGGGGCCCCGCCGTGAGGAGTGGAAAGCGTGCCACACTTGAGAAGGGAGGCTCAGTTCTCCTCCCAGAGCTGCCCTCCCTCAGAGTATGACCTTGGGCAAGTCACTTAACCATCCCAGGCTTCTATTTCCTCATCTGTCAAATGAAACAGTTGAATTATGTGGTCCCCAAGGTCCCCTGAAGGCTGAACCTTCTAGGAGCCCATGATTCCTGATTCAATTAAAGTTTCCCAGGCTGCCTATCAGCAAATTTAATGACTCTTCAAAGTTGACCAAGGCAGGCAAAAAGATTATAAATGTAATTTCATTGAAATAGGAAAAGATGAGAAAAAGCCAGTAGACAGCGTCTTAACACAGAGGCCACGCTTACCGGCACACGCTGAGTCACTGCCTTTGCGTGGGAGAGAAAGAGGAATGAAAGTGGATTCTCTGCAGCTCGCGTGAGCTTGTCCTCCCAGAGCCTTGGGGAGGACCGGCTGTAGTGAGGGGCCAGCTGGGATTGGGGTTAATTTGAAACAAAGCCGGGGGCAGGTGGGGGTGGGGAGGAGGTCCCAGGAGAATGTGGATTAAGCCTGCCTAAAAGAGGGATTTATGACAACCGCAGTCAATTCTTCTCCATTTGACCCTAAGGCTTCCAGACCAGCTGGGATGTGGCTTTGAAAGACTTTGAGATGGTTTATATTGAGTCCCAGCGGGAATTTTGGTCCCAGTGAGGTTAAAGGTCCTTTATGGAACCTCGATTCCCTAAGAAACATGGCAAAGAGGGTAATTTAAGCAAAAATACTATTTGTTTCCCAATTTACAAGCACTTACACATGATTTACAGCCCAGCCTGCTTCTTGCACAAGCAGCTCTGTAATTTACAAGACCATAAAGTCGGGGGCTCCCATGATTCCGCCACCGTAAATCTGGCCCGGATGGTGACTCCAGGCGGAAATGATTAATCTGCCTTTCCAGGGATGAGCCTTCACACTGCTATATTAGCCGGGGAAGCATCGTGCTGAGACGGCACTTCTCAATCCCACCCGAAACACAAGTTTTGCTCTGAAAGAGAAATATGGCCCATGATCCCAATAGACGCTGGGCCATAGGGGATGCTGGCTGGTGAGAGGCACCCACCAAGAGTGCAGGTCCAGCTAGCTGTGTATTAATGTAATTATCTTTTGTCCTGAGGGGTCACCTGTGACTTTGTAAGATTTATTTGGTCTCTGCCCTGACCCCAGTTCCTGACAAAATTCCTAACATCCTTGTAATTTCCTCAGTGATGGAGGTGATAGGAGTATTTTACACAGACCTTATACATCCTTTCGAATTTCCTGGGCAACGGAAATGCCTTTTGTTCTAACGAGATGACTCTTGGTGGGCTTCTGGATAGGGGCTGGTCACCAGAAAGCCCAAGCCATGATCAGAAACTTGGAGTGGTCAGCCCCATTAGTGGTCAGCCCTGGGAGGGGAAAGACACCAGAGACTGAGTAATAATTGATCATGTCTGTGTGATGATGCCTCCATAAAAATCTCTGGATCAGTGTGGGTTCACAGAAATTCCAGGTTGGTGAACACATCCATAAGCCAGCACAGTGGTTCACTTGAGCTCCACAGGGACAGAAGCTCTCATCCTCTGCACCTGTGGTTGTTCATCTATATCCTTTCTCATATCCTTTATAGTAAACTGCTAAACATAAGTAAGTTTCTTTGAGTTCTGTGAACTATTAGAACTAACTATCTAACCTGAGGAGGAGGCTGTGAGCACCCTCAATTTATAGCCAAGTCAAACAGAAGTGTGGGTATCCTGGGGACCTGCTGCTTGTGACTGGTGTTTGAAGTAGAGGCAGTCTTTGGAACTGAGCATCTTAACCCACAAAATCTGATACTAACTCCAGTAGATAGGGTCAAAATTGAGTTAAATTGTAGGATACCCAGTCAGTGTCTGCAGAAAACTGGATAATTATTTGGTGTGGGGGGTGGGGGTGGGGAGTAACTGGTGTCAGAAGTATTAAGGATAAAAGACAGAGGAAAACCAGTGAACTTTCCTCTATCACTCCAATCACCTGTGCACAGACCCAATTTGCAGGAGTTGAAAATGATAGTACAATTTGAGCTGCACTGTCATGGAGTCAGAGAGGTCTTTGGGTGCATAGGAGAGCTTTCTGGTCCTCAATTCTCTTTCCTAGCCCCTGGTTGTCCCTTCCCTACTGAAAGCTGAGATACCAGGGGCCATGTGCTCAGTCCTGGGCCCCTTCTACTGGGCACCACGAAGCCCTGAGTAGTGCTTCTGACTGTTGCTTTCGCCCAGCCTGTTCTGGCTTTCTGCTCCCATCTCCATGCCCAGCAGGAGCTGATTGGCCCCCCACCTAGGGGGTCACACCATGTATACGCTATAGGCCTTTGAGGGGCCTAACATTGGACCTAAGGGAGCAGAGACCCCTGGGTCATCTGTGGCTAGCTGAGAAAAGACAACACCAGGACTCAGAACCACAGACTGTGGTATGGCAGTGTGGGAGGTGACAGAACAGGAGGTAAAGAGGAAGTAGGAGGGAAAACCAAGAAGAAAATCCAGCCGGACAGACACAGAGGGGTGGGGGCAAGAGGAGTCTTTAGGCAGTGCCATGGAAGGTGTATGATGAGAGGTGAACGACAGGAGGGCAAAGAAGATACACTTTGGAGACAGGCCTGAGTTAGAGCCCAACTTTGCCACTGATAGGAAGGTTATTTCAACTCTCAAAGGCTCAGTTTCCTCATCTGTAGAATGGGGCTAATAATGGCAAAAATATATCCTTGTTGTGAGAATTAATTGAGATAATGGATCTGTGATCCACAGTAACCACTCAATCAATAAGAGTCAGTATATGAATGACATATACTCATCAACTGAGCCTGTTCTGAAAGACCTGGCTCCCAAGCTCCTGGGAACAGAAACCCAGATTCAGCTCCAGGTCCTTGACTCCACTGAGAGCAGAGGGCAGGCGTTCTGTGATGGTACAGACCCCCCACTCCCCACCACCCTGCCCCATCTATATCCATCTCTTGAAGGTAGGAACTTTCATCATGGGTTATGGGAGCACCTTTATTCACTTCCCCACAGTTTCATCTGCTGATACATCTTTCTCTTTCTGCCTCTCTATCTATGTCTCTTCATATTGTCTCCTGGTCATGTTCTCTCTCTAGCATTATTTTTCTCCTTCTCTGTCTCTGCCCTCTCCATCTTTACCACTGCCCTGCAGGGAAAGATAACTGGTGATTCTTGAGAACAGCACATGTTCCCAAAAGGTAAGTGAGAAGTTCTTTGTTAAGGGGGTTGATTAAGTATCCTTCCCCCAGGTATTGAGGCTCCCCAAGAACAAGGAATATTTTAATCTGTTTCCAGTCAAGCTTTGGGCAGCTCAGACACTAGCTTCACTTGCCTTTTCAAAGGCCTCTGACTTACCTACCCCTGTCTTATATGGGCTTCCCTGGTAGCTCAGCTGGTTAAGAATCCACCTGCAATGCAGGAGACCCTGGTTCGATTCCTGGGTAAGGAAGATCCCCTGAAGAAGGGACAGGCTACCCACTGCAGTATTCTTGGGCTTCCCTGTGGCTCAGTTGGTAAAGAATCTGCCTGCAACGCGGGAGACTTGGGTTCTATCCCTGGGCTGGGAAGATCCCCTGGAGAACAGAAAAGCTATCCACTCCAGTATTCTGGCCTGGATAATTCCATGGACTGTATAGTCCACGGAGTTGCAAAGAGTCGGGCATGACTGAGTACTTTCACTTCTTTCACTTTTGGGAAGATCCCCTGGAAGAGGAAATGGCTACCCACTCCAGTATTCTGGTCTGGAGAATTCCATGGACCGTATAGTCCATGGGGTCACAAGGAGTTGGACACAACCGAGCGACTTTCACTTTCACTCTCTTATATACACACAGACATCTCGCCAGTCCACCAACACTGGGACACAGTCTCAATAGCTTCTTCCTCCTCTCAGCCTGGAACCCCTACCTCCCACCTTCCAGAAACAGCTCCATACGGGGCCAGCCCGGTCTCCATGCAGCCCTTGCTAAGACATCCAGGCCAGTAACTTGGTAGCAGCATGGCCCTCAGTTCCCAGGTGCAGGTGTTTTGGGAACAGATATGCCTGTCAGGATGGCACTGACCCTTCACCCAGGACACACTCTTGACTGTGGTTTGACAATCGACAATTTGAAAGAGAATGACTCGTCCTGGAGACAAAACCAAGGCAGCGAGCCTTTCCAATCCTCTCTCAAGGGAGGCAAACTAATTAAGTGGCCTCACCAGAGTGCCTACGGCAGAGCCAGCCCCCATTCTCCACTCCCTCTGCTTCCTATGGGAAAACCAGATTAATGGAATTGACTGCAAATGCCACCCTCTCTTCCCCAAATTACTCTGGCTTCCACGACAAAGCAAACTTTCCAGAAGGCCAGGCAAGTATCCTCCAGCACGTCTCCTCAATCAGCCCTGGAGGTTCTCTTGCCAAGAGCCTCCTTGAAGGCTGAGCAGGTCCCTGACAGTGGCAGGGGCCCATCGAGACAGCCAGGGAGAAGAGGAAGGAATGGACTCATACAGGGAGGTCACCCCGCCCTGGCAACCAGCATGGGGGCTACGTCTGGTCATCCACATTCTGTATGCCCCCTGTGAGACCAGTGGCAGGAGCTAACCAGGTGAGTGGGATCTGTTTTATTTTGAGTCTGCCATGTGGGAACAGGAGTTGGGTTTTGTGCTGTTGGGGATTTTAAGGAACAGAGTTTTCAGAGTTTCGGTCTTGAGAATGGAACCTCCTCCACACACGATCACTGATAGATTCATTCATTCACTCATTCAACATCTATTGGCACCAGCCATGTACCAGGCCGGTGCCTAGGCCTCGGAGGTACAGATACGAAAACCCTGATAATGAAATTAGTACTAGGGTAGAGCTATGTGCAAGGTGCCCCGTGAGCCTGTGGTGGGGAAAGATTCCTTATTTTCTAAGGGTATCAGAAAAGGTTTCAAATCCAAGAGAACACTGGCATAGGTACTAGAAGGATAAGTAGCAATTCATCAAGGGCTGACAGGGAGCTCAGAGAGTTCAATAAAGTCACGGGGTCCTGGCTTCAGGCTGCAACACAAGTCTTTCCAAGTGCATCTGGGTATGGCATACCCAGAAATCACAGTGCTCTCTGTGGAACACTGAGAAAATGTAGCTGGACAGAACTCTATCACAAAAGCTAAGAACAATTCAGCCAACAGAAATTATGATTGTGTCAAAACAATATGAAGTACTGTAAAGAAATCCCATTTTGGCAGGGAGAAGATACATAACACAAGTCATCTCACCAATGACAGCAAGAAGGGTGAGGTCAAACAGGCTGGCAAGGATGCTTGGTGTCAGGTGTGATATCTGAAAACTGAATAGTCATTGGTCATGTCATCTGCTACTGACTCCTGGGAACCAGTGTTAGCAGGCACCAAATGTTTAATTAAAATGCCTTAGGGTTGGGGTGATTGAGAAAATCCTATCAACTGACTGCACAGTTTCTGTGATCTGGGAAAAGATCACTCTATGGTCAGAGCAGCGGAGGGTCTCTACGCTCCTGAAACCTCTAGTCTGACCTAAGAGGCTATTCCCATGGCATCCTTGGGTGTTGAGTAAGGTCACTTCATCATGCCAGGCCTGGCTGCCCCCAGAAAAATTCTCAAATGCCTATGTCTGGTATTTGAGGCTCCCACAGTCTGACCCAAACTACATTTTCAGCCTTTTCTTTCACAATACTCTCTAAGCCAGCCGGGTCATTCTACTCATCGTTCACCTTACATGCTCTATTGTTTTGATCACCATTGTAACTTCAATTCTTAGCACATAAATTGTACTCAATAAGTATCTTGTAGAATGAATAAAAGGGTGAGTGGGTGGATTATTGGTTGGATAGGTCCTACATCATGCCATTTGCTTTGTCTGGAATACCCTATCTAAATCCAGCTCACCTTTGAAAATTTGACTCGTAAGACCTCTCTCTCTCAAGCCCTCCAGGACCCCTCCCCCCACCCCAAACCCATTCCATCGCACAGTGATTATTTGTTCATCTTAATTCCTGGTAATGGATCTGCTGTGCTCACCAGGAAATGAATCATGCCTTAATTCCACAAACTACCCTGCAACATCTCTTAATTCCTCTTGGTTTTTGCAACTAATTTTTCACATCTGTTCTTCAAGTAGCCTACAACTACCACAAAAATAAACACCCTGTGTTTTGTTCCAACACAGTCCTGGCTCATTGGACAAGTCCCAGGAGACACTCACTAGGTGATGATGGGATCACAACAAGCCCTCATTGGGGAGATATGCCAAGGCATGAGAAGCTACTAGCCAAGTAAAGCCTGATTTCTCTACTCAGCTCTGTGCTGTGTGACCATGGCTGTTCACTTCTTTTTGGACCTCCAGAACATGTTTGGTCTGGCTCTTCTGCAGCCCTTCCTTTGGAAAACCTTCACCCCTTATGGTTCTGGTGGGACTGTCGATCAGTGTTTTCTCTCTCAGCCACAAGGGTGGGCAAATGTTCAAGCTGGCCAGTCAGCATAGTCATGTTCATTGCCACAGAGATCAACTCTAGGATGGGCACATGACCCAGTCCAGACCCATCAGAGGGTTTATGACAGAGCTACCAAGGGAAACGTTTTTCCCACACCAGTGGGAGAAAATCTATGCTAGAGAAGAGAATGGGGCCACATCTAGGCCTTTCGGAAGCAAAGCCAAAGATGGCATAGCCTGGTCTTGTAGGTATAGTTAAGTTTGAAGCCAGCCTACCCCTCAGTTGTCCAATTCAGAGGGCCTGCCAATTCCCCTTTTATTTAAGCTACTTTGAGTTGGGTTTCCAAAATTGAGACCAAGGTCTAAGCTGTTCCTCTGTACCATGAAGAGAATGGGAGATGAGCAAATTGCTCTGCTTTCAGAAGCGGTTGGAGGAAAAGTTTCTGCTTGGACACCAGAGGCCTCTTACAGGTTCCTGGAGGCTCCTAGCCCATTTGCGCTATCTTGCTTCAATCCCAGCGGGCTCTTGAGTGGTCTCTCAAGGCTCTTGCTCTGACCTTCTTATGTTTGAAGACCTCCAGATGAATAACAGAGTGAAGGAGACCACTGCCTGGCATCCCCTTTCCAGCAGAGCCACGAACTCCCATGAGCGCCCAGATGATATCCTCCCTTCCTCCTACTCATCCTGCAGCCACATTATGCAAATAGACCTAACAGTCACAGAACCCTGGAGACACCTGTTTGGAGGGAGCAGAGAACATCTCCAGCTTACCTCTTTGCGAAGTATGTCTACAGCAGAACCACTCCCCGGGGCCAGGTGCCATCTGTTGTTAGAAATCCCCTTTGCTAATTATTAAACTTCTCTGAACGGAAATGAATCACAAAGTCAGGCAGAATGGGGCTTGAGGAGGTGCTGGCAATTTACTTAGTGGCTATAATCATCCCAGCCGGGCCACACGTGGAGTCTCCTGATCCATCTTTGGCGTGGGCTTTGCCATGTGCTCAGCATCCCAACAAGGCCATTATTTCTGAAGGGAAATCCACAGGGCCTGGGAGCCCTGGGAATTGCCTGTCAGAACCTCCCTGGGGCTGGAGCTGCTTTGCAGCCCCCAAGGACTCCACTCTGTCTACATCCAAAGAGCCAGCCCAGACTGGAACTAGACAGATCCTGCTGGAATGGCCCAGCTTTGCCTGGCTTCAACACCTTGAAAGCGAAGTACCACCCTAGTCAGCCCCTGGATAAGGGTGCCCTGCAGACAGAGTGGAAGGGGGAGAAGCAGACTTCTGAGAAATGAGAGGTGGGACCTGTCCTAATAAGGGATCTTACTATCTTGAGACATTCCTTCTGCTGTTGTTATGTGGCCTTTCCCTTAGGTAGGCTGGGCTGTTATGTTCAGGGAGTCAAGATGACTGAAGGGTACTGACAAAAGAAATCCCCATGTCTTGAGCAATTGAGCACTTAGGCTTGCTGTGCCCTTAGTAAATTTTTCTCATGGAACTTGTCCCAAAACCAGGCAAGAAAAACACTATTACTCCTGCTTAACAGCCCTGAACTAAGACTCCAGGAAGAAAATGACTTGCTCAGGGTTCTTTGGATAGCTGGTGGCAAAAGTGGGACCCAGGTCCATGGGACCCTTTCCTCTCTGCTACACTGGAGGCCAAAGGATGGGGTTGAATGTGTGTGTCCACAGGAGGATTCTCTAACACTGAAGAAACTGCCCAGACACAAAGGGGCTCGGCGGCCTGCCAAGGTGGTCTCAGGCTTAGGCTCAGGCTTAGTTGACCATCATCACTGTCAACTCTGATCATGTACCAGATGCCAAAGGACCCTGGGAATGCAAAACCCTGACCGGCTCCCTCTGTAGTTTCTTGGAAAGATAAGTATTATGAGTGACCCATGACAATCTACTCTCTGCCCCAGGAGAACAGAAGAAAGGCAAGGCACCAGGTGGTCACATCACACAAACCTTGTTTAAATCCTTTCTAGGCTTCCCATGGCTCTTAACATACAGACATCACTGCAGCACTCAGGGCCCTCCATAGCCTGTCCTCTGCTCACCTCCACCAAGCCATCTTTCTGCTCCTCCTCCTTGCTGCAGCAGCTCTGGTCTGGAAACATACCTTGCTCAGGTCTTTGCCTGAGCCGTTCCTTCCACCAAGAACACCCTTCTCACACTCTCTGCCTGACTAGCTCTTACTCTTTCTTCAGGTGATGCTTAGACATCACTTTCTTTAGGGCTAAGCTTCCCAAAGTATAGAATCAGGTATAAGAAATGTCTTTAGATGAGGTAGCAGTCTTTATGAAATAGTATACCGCATCCTTTCTGCTCACCTGATTTCAGCACAGCTGTAGTGGACAGTTCCCCATCCACGATCCACTTCAAGCAATCCCAAATGGTGGTTCAGACGGTAAAGCATCTGCCTACAATGCCTACCAGGTGGGGGACTCAGATTCAATTCCTGCATCAGGAAGATCTTCTGGAGGAGGAAATGGCAACCCACTCCAGTATTCTTGTCTGGAAAATCCCATGTATTGTGGAACCTGGTAGCCTACAGTCCATGGGGTCGCAAAAAGTCTGACACGACTGAGCGACTTCACTTTCTTTCTTTCTTTCTTTCTACTCAAGTCCTTATCTTGAGTACAAATAAACCATTTGTACTCAAGTTCTTTCCTAGAAGACCTTATCTTGGGCTCTGCTCTCAGGACAAATGATCACAAAGAAACTATCTTCTTACTTTAATAGCTATGTATATGTTTTAACATATACTAAAATATAAATAGCACACATAATAACCCAAGGGTGGAAATGATCTGAATGTCTGTCAGTGAAGACTGGATGAACAATGTGTTATATATACTCAATGGAATATTGGTGGTGGAGGTTTAGTTGGTAAGTAGTGTCTGACTCTTATGACCCCATGGACTGCAGCCTGCCAGGATCCTCTGTCCATGGGATTCTCCAGGCAAGAACACTGGAGTGGGTTGCCATTTCCTTCTCCAGGGGATCATCCCAACCTAGGGATCGAACCCAGGTCTCCTGCATTGCAGGCAGATTCTTTACCGACTGAGCTATGGAATATTCAGTTCAGTTCAGTTGCTCAGTCGTGTCCGACTCTGTGACCCCATGAATCACAGCACGCCAGGCCTCCCTGTCCATCACCATCTCAAACTCACGTCCATCAAGTTGGTGATGCCATCCAGCCATCTCATCCTCTATCTTCCCCTTTTCCTCCCACCCCCAATCCCTCCCAGCATCAGAGCCTTTTCCAATGAGTCAACTCTTTGCATGAGGTGGCCAAAGTACTTGAGTTTCAGCTTTAGCATCATTCCTTCCAAAGAAATCCCAGGGCTGATCTCCTTTAGAATGGACTGATTGGATCTCCTTGCAATCCAAGGGACCCTCAAGAGTCTTCTCCAACACCACAGTTCAAAAGCATCAATTCTTCAACGCTCAGCTTTCTTCACAGTCCAACTCTCACATCCATACATGACCACTGGAAAAACCATAGCCTTGATTAGACGGACCTTTGTTGGCAAAGTAATGTCTCTGCTTTTAATATGCTATCTAGGTTGGTCATGACTTTCCTTCCAAGGAGTAAGTGTCTTTTAATTTCATGGCCGCAGTCACCATCTGCAGTGATTTTGGAGCCCCCCAAAATAAAGTCTGACACTGTTTCCACTGTTTCCCCATCTATTTCCCATGAAGTGACAGGGCCAGATGCCACGATCTTCATTTACTCAGCCTTAAAAAGGAGTCTGTTTGTCTGTCTTGTTTTTGGTCCCTCCACACGGCCTTCAGGGTCTTATTCCCCAGTGAAGGATTAAACCCAGGCCCCTAGCAGTGGAAATGTGGAGTCCTAAGCCCTGCACCACCACAGAATGGAATTCAGATACAGGCTACAAAAATGAATGAATCTTGAGGACATTATGCTAAGTGAAACAAGCCAGGCACAAAAGGACAATATTCTATGATTCTGCCCTTGTGGGTTATCTAGAATAAGCAAATCCATAGAGACACAAAGTAGAACCGAGGTCACTAGGGGCTGGAAGGAGGAGATAATGGAATTATTGTTTAATGGGTATAGTCTGTTTGGGACGATGAAAAAAACCCAGAAATGGATAACAATGATGGTTGTGCAACATCATGAATGTACTTAATGCCCCCAAATCATACATTATAAAATGCTTAAAATTTATATTCATTTATATTTTACTGAAGTTTCTATTTTACCACAATAAATAAAACTTCAAACTTTAAATATACATATATATATATGTATATATAAATAGTACATTAATATCCAAGACCTCACAGATAATATTGCTTAGGACAAGACTAAGAAGATCAGTGAGCCCACTTAGAGTTTAAAGGAAAAAAAAAAGAAATAGTAGTACAGATGATATGCTGATGTGGCAAAAATTGTGAGGATGGAATTTAAATGATCAGAATTTGGGAAACCTCACCCTACATGAAATGAAGCACCCCCCCTCATTGTTCCCAGAACACCCTCCACTTTTGCCTTTTTATAATACTCATCACGTTGGTAAATGCTTATTTCTTTGTCTGGTTGCCCACCGGCCTATTGGTCACATGGAATCAGTGATTCATCTTACCTGTTCCTCTCTGTATCCCAGCACAGAGGATGTGAAAAGTACTCAATAAATACATGCTCCATTGAACAGGATTGAATCAGAAGCTATCAGGAAAAGTGGACAAGTTTTGTTCTGGCAGCAGAAGGATTAATAGAAGAGCAGCCCAAGTGGGAACCTAAAGTAGAGACCCATGGCATGTCCGGCGACAGTGATCTGTCATGTCAGGCTGGAGCAGAGGACAGGAATGTGGGGTGTGGGCAGGTATGTGTGGTTAGAGAGGAAGATGAAAGCTGAAATGAGCCCTGGAATGCCAACCTAGGGCAACTGGCTGAGTCCCGGTCAGCCAATGGGAAGGCTCCCTGCCTCTTCCCTTTGGCAGGGTCTTAAGTCTCAGATTCTTTCACCCCTTACAGGAGGCCTAAAGGTTGGTCTTTATGACACTTGTGATCCTTCATATTGTATATAACTTATTATATGAATGTGTGTTTTTCTGGGGAAAGACTCCATAACTTTCATCAGATTCCAGAAGGACTTGTGCTCCCTTAAAGAGTGAGAAATTCCTGGCTCCAAGGAAAAAGCCAATGGAACCCACTCAAATTGTTCCCCCATCCCCATGGGCCTTAGACCTTGGCGGGTGAAAGTGGAGGTGCCCACCCAGGAAGCTCAGCCACTATGCAGACCTCAAAACCACCTGAATTGACACCTGGGACTCAGGGGTGTGAAATCAACTGTATTTCAAGGGTCTGCTATGCTCGAGCAGACGGTGCTGGGGCTGATTCCATCCCCTCCCCTTGGTTCTTGAATCTGCTGGTTCTTCACTCCTTCTAGGGCTCTGAGTCACCACCTGGGTCTGAGTTGCAACCTCCTTGCACCCCCTCCACTCCACACCAGCCCAAGTGACACTCAAGTGACCTCCTCTGTGAACCACAACCCAGGGGTCAGGGAGGACTGATTGACCCCCTCCCAAGTTACACTTCTGAGCCACATGCTTTCTGCCAGAAGGGCCCCTGGCCATGGGACAGAGAGAGTTACTCCTCTCTCAGCCTGGACCTCAGTTGAACATCCCCAGAACAGCTCCCTCAGACAATCAGGGTCATATATAGGAGTCCAAATGGGGTGTGACCAGCAGCAGTTGTGGGTGGTCCTCAATTTGGTCTGTCCCTCCAACAGGTTGGCTGACAATCACCTCCTTTCCCCTCAAGAAGCCAGTTTACATTATCCCTCTGGTGTCAGAACCAGGGAGATGTGGATTAAAATCCCACCTGGGCCATTTGCCAGCTCGGTGCAAATTACTTCCTAGTGAAGCTTCCATTTCCTTAGCTTTGAAATAGGGTTAATAATCTTTACCTCACTGAGTCCTTATAAAGCAACAAATGAAATCATTCCTGCCTCTCCCAAACCATATTCCACTGTTTTAAAGCTTTGATACCCTTATGTCTCCCTCTTCGAGACACATAAGATTCATTATTATACTAAAGGTTCTAGAAAGTTGTGCAAAAATCTGTTTAACCCAGGGCTGGACCATGAAACCCAGCATCTGTGCACAGCTGGCTGAGAAGTTGGGAGCTCAGGGCCTGCCAAGCAACGTATACTATTAGCAGGCTGTCTCTTCCCCCAAACACTTCCCCTTTGAAGAGCCAGATATGCAGAAAATGTAGGAAATTAAGACACCATAATAGAGCCATCCTCCAGCCTCCTCATGAGGCTTTCTATTTCTATGACAGCTCTGATGGCCCTTTTAGGAGAGGAGGATGGAGAGACCAAGGGCCCAAGACCCAGCTTCCTGGGACCAGCTGGTTGATTCTGGGGAGGCTGCCTTGCCCTGCTGAAGGGGGTGGGTGAATCCTGCCAGATTTGAATGCTTCCTAATTCTCCTGAGGATTTCTTCACTGACAGCCAAGACCCACCCACCCATTAGCAGGATTTGGTGGCCAGTGCTGTGAGAAGAGAAAATCGGTGAAAGGAAAACAAGCCAATAAAGAGTCCACCCACTGCCAGAGCCCCCAAGGCCCTTGGAGCCAAGCTAAGGGCGGAGTCTGCAGGGCTGGGACCTCCCCTACATGGTCACAGGGAACCAATGGGGCTGCTCTCTTAAGCTCCCAGGCCACTCTGTACAGATCCCACCCCCACCTCCCCCCTGCATTGTGTCCCCTGATTAAGGCAGTGTTCC
The DNA here is from genome assembly GCF_055505025.1 of Bos grunniens. Lineage (NCBI taxonomy): Eukaryota > Metazoa > Chordata > Mammalia > Artiodactyla > Bovidae > Bos > Bos grunniens. The sequence goes on from NC_141167.1 coordinate 12,497,077, forward strand.
CTACTACAGCATAAACGAATGCATTATGTCTTTGTTATGCTAATGTCATAGCACGACACAATTTAAATAGCACTTCCAGAAAAATTAAGTATGTTCATTGACACAGTGAAATGTTTTCACCCTCGATGTAACCTTCACAGATTCTGTACAAAATCCATCAGTCAGTGAGCTATTCATTTGCGAATGCTTAGCAATTATTATGCTAATGCATCACAATGCATTACAGCAAATTCTCTGTAAGTGGCAGGAAGTGCAGCTGCCTGGCATACACCGCACCCAGATTACGGGGCATCTATCAATATACAGAGTCATCATTGCAACTTGAGACTGACTATGTTTCAAGTCCTGCTTTCGAGGAGTGGACCTCCCAGACTCAGGAAATAAATTAAAAAGGGTAAATTAACACATTCCTGGAGGCCTCCCAGCAGGAGGTGTATCAATCAGCTACCGCTGTGTAACAAACCGCTGTAAAATTCAGCAGCTTAAAGCAATAAGCATTTGCTACTGCTTAGAACTTCCCTTCGGAGAAGGCAATAGCACCCCACTCCAGTACTCTTGCCTGGAAAATCCCATGGATGGAGGAGCCTGGTAGGCTGCAGTCCCTGGGGTCGCTAGGAGTCGGACACGACTGAGCAACTTCACTTTCACTTTTCACTTTCATGCATTGGAGAAGGAAATGTCAACCCACTCCAGTGTTCTTGCCTGGAGAATCTCAGGGATGGGGGAGCCTGGTGGGCTGCCGTCTATGGGGTCGCACAGAGTCGGACATGACTGAAGCGACTTAGCAGCAGCAGCAGCAGCAGCAGCAGAACTTCCCTTAGGAAGCATCACTAGGAACAAAGCTAGTGGAGGTGATGGAATTCCAGTTGAGCTATTTCAAATCCTAAAAGATGATGCTGTGAAAGTGCTGTACTCAATATGCCAGCAAATTTGGAAAACTCAGCAGTGGCCACAGGACTGGAAAAGATCTGTTTTCATTCCAATTCCAAAGAAAGACAATGCCGAAGAATGCTCAAACTACCGCACAATTGCACTCATCTCACACACTAGTAAAGTAATGCTCAAAATTCTCCAAGCCAGGCTTCAGCAATACATGAACCGTGAACTTCCAGATGTTTGAGCTGGTTTTAGAAAAGGCAAGAGGAACCAGAGATCAAATTGCCAACATCCACTGGATCATCAAAAAAGCAAGAGAGTTCCAGAGAAACATCTATTTCTGCTTTATTGACTATCCCAAAGCCTTTGACTGTGTGGATCACAATAAACTGTGGAAAATTCTGGAAGAGATGGGAATACCAGACCACCTGACCTGCCTCTTTAGATATCTGTATGCAGGTCAAGAAGCAACAGTTAAAATTGGACATGGAACAACAGACTGGTTCCAAATAGGAAAAGGAGTACGTCAAGGCTGTATATTGTCCCCCTGCTTAATGAACTTATATGCAGAGTACATCATGAGAAATGCTGGGCTGGAGGAAGCACAAGCTGGAATCAAGATTGCCGGGAGAAATATCAATAACCTCAGATATGCAGATGACACCAGCCTTATGGCAGAAAGTGAAGAAGAACAAAAGAGTCTCTTGATGAAAGTGAAAGAGGAAAGTGAAAAACTTGGCTTAAAGCTCAACATTCAGAAAATGAAGATCAATCATGGCATCTGGTCCCATCACTTCATGGCAAATAGATGGGGAAACAGTGGAAACAGTATCAGACTTTATTTTTTTGGGCTCCAAAATCACTGCAGATGGTGACTGCAGCCAGGAAATTAAAAGATGCTTACTCCTTGGAAGGAAAGTCATGACCAACCTAGACAGCATATTAAAAAGCAGAGACATTACTTTGCCAACAAAGGTCCGTCTAGTCAAGGCTATGGTTTTTCCAGTGGTCATGTACGGATGTGAGAGTTGGACGGTGAAGAAAGCTGAGTGCTGAAGAATTGATGCTTTTGAACTGTGGTGTTGGAGAAGACTCTTGAGAGTCCCTTGGACTGCAAGGAGATGCAACCAGTCCATCCTAAAGGAGATCAGTCCTGAGTGTTCATCGGAAGGACTGATGTTGAAGCTGAAACGCCAATACTTTGGCCATCTGATGTGAAGAGCTGACTCATTTGAAAACACCCTGATGCTGGGAAAGATTGAGGGCAGGAGGAGAAGGGGATGACAGAAGATGAGATGGTTGGATGGCATCACCGATTCAATGGACATGAGTTTGGGTGATGGACAGGGAGGCCTGGCGTGCTGTGGTCCATGGTATCACAGAGTCAGACACGAGCAAGCGACTGAACTGAACTGAGCACTTCCCTGGTGGCTCAGATGGTAAAGCGTCTGCCTACAATGCAGGAGACCCAAGTCTAATGTCTGGGTCAGGAAGATCCCCTGGAGAAGGAAATGGCAACCCACTCCAGTATTCTTGCCTGGAAAATCCCATGGACAGTGAAGCCTGGTAGGCTACACTCCACGGGGTTGCAAAGAGTCGGACACGACTGAGTGACTTCACTCACTCAGCAGTCTACAGATCAACTTAATGCCTCTACTGATGTGGGCCAGGCTAGGGAGACCGAGGCAGAACTCACTAGTGTGTTGTGGTCTACAGGGGCTAGCTGGTCTAGGATGAGCTCATTTAATGTTCAGCAATTGACTGACTATCAACTGGGGTGATGGGGTGACTTAGCCATCCATCCCATCTCTCATCACCCAGCAGGCATACCAGGTTTATTCATATGGCAGTAGCTGGATTCAGAGAGAGAGAGATTGTAAAAGCAGGCGAGGAGTCTTAATGTCTGGTTTAGAACTGGCACAATGTCCCTTCTGCAAATTCTATTGGCTAAAATAGACTTCACCTCTTAATAAGAGATGATGCAGTTATACTGCTTATATCCTGGATGCAGGGAGGGATGAAAACCTATAGCCGTTTGTCATCACCCTACTACTGGAGATGTTGAACTAGACATACTTGAAGAGCAAGAGAGGCTGGATTGGCCATGCTCAGGTGCCACTTCATGATGATGGAGCAGTGTAGCCCACTGAGGTGGGTGGGTGGGGGGTCAAAGACAGATGGATTGCTACTGGTTATGATAACCTCTATAACTGAATTGTGCCTCTAAGTGTGGTATCCAACCCCAGTCTAATAGGCTAGGCACTGAGACAGAAGGGGACTCCAGATCCACCAGTCCTCACTACAACTTGTGGCCTGATGCTAGTGTTGGACTGCCAAGAACCACTCACACTCCATTGCTGGAACCAATGGCACAGACTCACGAACCAACAGGTCAGAGTTAGGTCTTAACCTATAGCTGGAGATTCATGTCTAGTTCTGGTCCACCCAGAGTTCAAAGGCTTGGGTTTGGTCTTCCAGCTCAACCAGTTGAGCGGTCAGATCTAGAAGGCATAGCATGGTAATGCTTTAGGTCTGGAATAAGTAGGTATGTGCACCCTCTCCAAGGGGAGCAGCGGGGCTGCCCCCTACAAAGCCCTTGCTGCCTTGGAGGCCATGCTTTGGATCACATCTTCCTTGGACACAGTTGATTAGACAAAAGGGCAGACGCTTGAACCAAAGACAAATAATCTATGACCTGGCTCATAAAGAAGAGTTGATCCAATTAGATTTCTTCTCTTGAGTATTTGAACTAAGAGATAGAAACAATTTGCTGGTCAGTGGCAGGAGCTGCAGCTGAAAGAGGATAAGGTTTTCATCAGGCCAGAAAGGACCTCAAGTGATGGCACAGAGAAGCCATGAGGTACAGAGGGTGGAGGAGGAGAACAGGGGGCCTCAGACTTCACAAGCCCGAAGCCACATCGCCCCTGAGACAGGGTGGTGGCAGAGAGGCAAACTGAGATAAAGAGAGGCTGCTCTCCAGGGTCTCCTGGATCCTGAAGGCTTTCCAGTTGCAGTTCCAATCCACGTGCTTCTTGACAGTGAGTTCTCCTAGGTGGGCTTTTATTCCCTGCAACTTGAAAAACCTATTAACCACAACACTCTACAAACTCATAAGCTCCAGCATGTCTGGGTCTTCTCATGTCCTTCTCAGTTTCCTAGGAAAGCTCCATTTTAAAGAATACAACTTCACTGTAGCAGAACCAGCAGGACCAAACCATGGACCTCCAATCCGTTCTCTATGCAGGAGCCAGAGGGATATTTTTAAAATTTAAATCTGGCTATAGCCCTCCTTAAAACCCTTGGACACTTCCCATCGCTCTTAAGATAAACTGCAAATCCTCCCAAGGCCTACAGAGCTCTGTGCGGTCTGGCCTGTGGCCAGGCTTCCAGCCCGTCTCCTACCACACTTCCCTGCCCTGCTAGCTGGGTTCCATGTGGACATGAATGGGCCTTGCTTCTTTTCACATGGGATTTTTGCCCCTGCTGCTCCTTCTGCCCGGGTCACTCTCCCTCCTCCTGGGGTGCCATTTGCCCTGTGGCTCCTAGGATCAGTTCATATGGTTTGGACACTGGACCTGCCTGGACATCCTCAAGGACAAGCCTTGCTCACACACACTCAGGGACTGACCTCACCACATCTGCAGGAGCTAATAACAGGCAGCTCCAGGCCCCACCCACCTGAGGCCAGCCCCGCCCACCCCAGTTCTGGGAAGGTCTGGCTTCCCTCTGTGGAGTTGGCTCTTCTCTCCTCCATCCCCAACCTTCAGCCCCCCAGAGAAGAGAGTATAGACTATAGCTAGCAAGGCATACGAACGCTAAGTTTAGGGTCCATAGCAGCAGGAAATGATAGGCAAGATTGTCTTGCTCTTTTAATTTTAGATGAGGAAACTAAAGCTCCCACCATCCTTCCATCTTAGCCCCCATTTCTGTCCCACTGGCTTGGCCATAAGAACAATGAGCTATATCCAAAGATAATAACCACAGCTGCAATCTATTGAGTGCTGACCATACACCAGACACTGTGCTAAGTATCTGACATGGGTGATTTTATTTCATTCTTACAACACATTAACCAGATGAAGAAACTGGGGCTCAGGGAGGCTTTAAGAGTCCCTCACTTGCTAAGTGAGGGTTGAATTTAAACCCAGGCAATCTAGCTCCAGAACTAATGCCTGCTCCACTAACTTGAGCTGTCTCAGGCAACTCAGGCTAATTTGGGGCTTCTCCATGGAAGCAAGTGGCAAAAGGCTACGTGGAGAGAGACAGGGCTAGAAGGTGCTCACCTGCCTTGACCATGGGACTCTGAGCTAGGTCTCCAGGAGGGGGAGTGAGTCAGGCATCACCACACCCGCTTTGTTGGTTGCCTAGTGACCAGGCAGGTGGGGTGGTAAGGCAGCCAGCCAGTATCAGAGGTGAAGACAGGAAAAGTAAAGGGGGCTATCCCTGGAGCTCCATTTGGACGATGTTCTCGGACTCCTTATCACTACAGTGAGATGGAGATTGTTGTCTCCCTTTTGCAGTTGAGAAAACTAAGCCTAGGAGACTCACACAGTTCATAGTGGCCAAAGCAGGGAGCACAGCCAGGCCTGTCTGATCAGCCTCTGCTTGTCATCCACTCCATTTTATCTCCCAGAAGCCAGCCTGGTTGTTCCTCCACGAAGGATAAGGATGAGGGGCAACTTGTGCCTCTTCTTTATTACTCCTATTTATTCTTTCTAGGAGGGTATACAGGCGGCCTAGGGCATCCATGCAGTTAATATTTTCAAGCCCTTACTATATACCGGGCAGTGTGCTCACAGTGAGGATATGACACCGAAAAAAGTCCGTCCTGGAGCCTAGAGTCCTATTGAGGAAATCAGACCACAAACCAGTGAATGAACTCGTAACATCAAGTCCACTTACAAGGGAGCCATGTGTCTGAGGCTCTCTGGGTTGTGCCTGCAAAGGAATGTGAAGTGGCAAGCGTGCCCAGAGGAGGCACTGTGGGTGGGAAGGAGTCCTCCCCAAGGTTCTTCCTGACCTTGTTGCCAAGTCATCCCCAGGCCCCCAGCTCCTGAATCCCACTCCCTGCAGTCCCTCCTTCAGCCGGCTCAGGTGAGGAAGCCCCAGAAGATATGTGTCCTGCAGACTCTCAGGGCAACATCTCAGTTTGTCCAGCTGAATTGGGTGGGGCACATGGAGTGCGTCAGTGGTGCTGGTGAGAGGCAGCTCCCCAAGAGGACACCAGTGGCCAGATGCCCAGACCAGCCGGCCAGAAGCACTGCTGTGGGCTGTGGCCATGTAGAGCTGGGCTCTCTCACGTGCGGCTACTGATTCTACAGCTGCCGGAGGAGGTGGCCTGGCTCAGCCCATCACTCAAGAAGGAGGGGTGGGGAGGACACGGAGTTCTTGAGAAAGGGCCCTTGGTTCACAGCCGACCCCGAAGGCCTCGAGTCCTTGCTACTCAAGACCTTGCTACGGTACTCAGACCAGATCTAGGGGGGCTTGTTAGAAATGCAAAGTCTCAGGCTCCACCCCAGGCCCCGGAATCAGATCTGCAGAAGAAACGATCCTTGTGTTCAGGTTGGAGGAGCACTGCCTCAGGACGGCTGTCCAGTGGGTCTGTGGGGATGGAGTCGAGCTGCTGGAGGGAGGATCCTGGCAAGTCACTGCTCAGGGAGGATGGAAGAGGCAGCCAGGAGCCGGGGTGTCGGGGTGTCCATTAGCATGGAGGAGGGTGAAGGGGTCAGACAAGGAGCTCTGAGGTTGGACAGGGAGGGAGGCGAGCAGGAAGTAGGGGAGGAGGAAGGAGGAAGGGAGCCGGGGCGCAGTGGCTGCCAGGCAGGCGAGCTGAAGGCTGCTGGCCAACAAGTAGGGCAAGGAGCCGACTGCAGCTCTCAGAGCCTCAAAGCGAGCTAACATCTCCCCAGAGCCCCATCATCTCCACGGACAATTAAAACCCGGCTGTCTCGAGTGAGCTCTGGCAGTCCTGGGCCCACCTGCTGCTGCGGCTCTAGCTCCAGCCCTCTCTCTCCCCTTCTCTTTCTCCGTCTCTCCTTGTCTCTCTCACTCTTCCCCGCCACCCCTGCTTGTCTCTCTCTCCTTCTCCCTCTCTTTCTCCGCTTCTCTCTCTCTCTCTCTCTCACACACACACACACACACAAGCTGGCACCTTCCCAGTTACAGCATCACTCGTTCCCTCCAATCTCGCACGCCGGTATGCACCCATGGCCATGCGCACCAAGCGGCTGGCATATTCCTCCCTACATGCACACCGGGGGTTCCGGGGTTCTGGGGATGGCCTGTCTAGGCCTGGTGCACACGCAAATACACGCACCTCCGCCTCCTCCCCAGCCGCAGTGTACTTGCCCTGTTCCACGCATATGGGAGTCACACAAACACACTCTGGCTTGGATGGGCCCACATCCCCACACCTGCTCAGTCACCGACACTCTCCCATGTGCGTGCTTCTCACATCCCCGTGTGCCGGCAGCACACGCATGCACACCTCTTTCAGCACCCGGGGTGGGGGAACACTCACTCATGCCATGTCTTAATGCTCTTTATGGCTTTACTCCTCACTGCCATCCTAGGAGGTAGGAGCCACGGTCATTTTCATTTCACATGCATGGAGGCACAGAGAGGTCGAGGCACTGGCTCAGATCACACAGCTAATAAGCAGCAGAGCTAGGCCTCAAACTGGAGCTCTTGATCAGGACTCTTTCCAGCTCCATCCCATGTTTCAGCTCACGACAAGAAACTTTCAAAGCTGAGGCCCTCCTTGATGTCCCTCCCCAGGTTTAAATTAGTTCCTCTGACATATGGTCTTGGGGTGCGCTGGGCTTTTCCTTGAAGTCGGTGACCAGAGTTAATGACATATTTATGCGTTTGTCTAACTTGCACTCATTCATTTAACAAGTGCTGGTGGAGTGTTTCCCGGGTCCCGGGCACTGTGCTGGCTGCTGAAGCCTGTTCCGGTCTGTCTCTCCCACTGCTGTCCACCCCCATGGCGCTGGGAGTTCTATCCACACTGCCCCCGGGGCGCCTGTGACACAGAGCAGGCCCTCAGTAAGAGTCTAGACTGAATTAACAGATGTGTGGAAAAGACAGACAACACTGCCACAACTCATTCTCACGTCTGCACACACCTGCATGCCCACCCGCAGGGAGCCCTGGGTCCCCAGCCTCACAGATGCTTACACAGACACACACATTCTCCCAAGGACCCTCTCATTGCACGTTTGCACCCGTGCACACTGACGGCACCCACCCCACTGGTGGGGACAGGTGAACCCAGGAGCTTCAGCAGGAGACAGAGGACAGTAGAGCTCCCGCCCCCAGCTCTCTAAGAGGCTACTCCCTGCTTGTCTAAGCTCTGGGACTGAAGGGTTCTGGGCAACCGGAAGGTGGGGTCAGTGGATAACGGGGTGCTTTCAGGGTGGGAAGGGTGGGAGGTGGCGGCCAGGAGGGAAGGGAGACAGAGGCAGTGACTGGGTTTCCGGGGCTTGGCCTGGGGTGAGGACCAAACCCCGTCCCTTCTACGTGGCCCCCTCTAGCCCAGCTGATGGGGCAGGACCTCCACACCAGAATCATGTGGCCTTGTGGGCAGCGAGGGTGTGGGGCCCAGGTCAGCGGGGCTGCAGTGAACATAGAGAGCAGGCTGAGGATGAATCAGGGTGAGCCAGGCCTCAGGGACTTCTCAGGCAGAGCGTGGAGCAGGCAGAGTGGATAGAGGAGGGACCTGGCTGGACAAGGAGGCTGGGACATGGGCTACAGTCAGGCAGGGAGCAGTATGATGGTCACAGGCACCTGGAAGCAAGGGCAGAAGCAGAAAGAATGCTGGGAACTGACAGTGCACCCCCAAACAGGATCACCCCCTCGGTGGATGTCCAGGATATGGGGGACAGGGGCCGCTTCTAGCCCTGGAGACCATGAGGCAGGCCAGAGGGCTCAGAAAGAAGCCTGGTATCAACAAGGAGGGAATGGGGAAGGGACAGAGGCTCAGGGTGGCAGCAGAAAAACCTGGCTTTTGAGCTCTGGGAGGAGGGGTGCGGGAGGGGTTGCCCTTGCTCTGCCCATCCCCCTCCTTGGGCTCCAAGGCAGGCCAGGATGTCCCTGTCCACCCCTAATAAAGCTGCTGGAAGCTAGGGCCACCCTGCAGCGAGGGCCCCTGATGTACCCTCTCTACCAGCCACACCGCATCATACCACCTGCCTCCCCAGGGGCTGCCATCACTCTGGGACTCGGGCCCAGAGCACAATCTTCATGGAGCTCGTGTGGATGTCTGGGGTGGGGCAGCAAGAGCCGGCAGGGTGAACACCATACCCGAATGCACCATGTCCTGCACAGAGACGTGTGTGCAGACTGGCATGCACACGGGCACACATGCCTCTGATCCTGCTGGCCTCCTTTGTCATCCTGGGCAAAAAGTGTGGGTGCCGCCCATTCCCAGGATGGCTGGGATGGTCTCAGTGTGGTGATGGGGTAACCTTTCGTCCTGCGGCATCTCAGGGCAGAGGAAAGGCTTTGGGACCTCAGCCTTCCTCCCACAAGACAGCAATTGTTGAATGGCAGACAGTGGCTTTTCAGAGGTTGAACCCTGAGCCCCCAGCTACTGTCGTTAGACACTCCTGCTTCCTGCCCTCTGGGCTGCTGCCGGCTTCTGCCACTCCCAGACCTTGTGTTGCAGAGCTGGAGTTGTATGTGGGCTTCTCCTCCCCACCCCCGCCCCCCAGGCATGTCACACCTGGGACCTTTCTCTGCCCCCTCTCTCCCAAAATTGGACCCACAACGGAGGGCGTTGGCAGACCCTCTCCCAGCTGACTTCCCTCCCCTTTCCTTGCTGTGGGGTCTTCATAAAGTTGTGGGGGCCGAGATGGTAGAAGATGCTGACTCCAGAAGAAGGCTGGGAAAGAAGTTTCCCTGGATCAAAGCTCCCATCCCAACCATTCCTTACCCAGGTAAGAGGAAGGGACCTCACCCTTCAGTTTGCTTCGAGGACCCCACACCACACCCCCAGAGACTCAGACTCACTATGGCCCCCTCTCTGAGCTTCCAGGGAGGACCCTAAGGAGTCACTGGCGAAAGTGGATGTTTACTGATTCTGAAGCTCAAACACAGAATGCCACAAGTCTTCTGTCCATCCATCCATCTATCCATCCATCAACTCACAAACCCACCTAGCCCATCCTTTCCCTTTCATCCATCCTCCCCTCAAGTCTGTCCATCCATCCACCCACCTCCCCACCCATCCATCCACCCATCTACTCATCCCTCCATTAGTTCAGGTCATGTTCCCTAAGCTATAGCTGTGCCCAGCCCTGGGCCCTGTGGACAGAGAGGATGAACCAACACAGTCCCTGCCCTCGATGAGCTCCCGGTCTGGCTCAGGACCAGATGTGGACACAGACATGTGACAGGACAATGTGATAAGTGCAACTACCGGGCGACAAACAAACAGCTGTGCAAACATACCGGCCAAAGCCTGGAGGAGCCGGGGAAGGCTTGGCAGAGGTGACATTCAACTGCGCTTGTAGAATGAGTGGCAGGCTCCCAGCCGGAGACGAGGGGGAGAGCTCGGCCTGACATCTCTCAGGTGTCCTGTGACAGGTTTAGCTCCACAAGTAATAACTTTAGGGTTTCAAATAAATCCTCCCCGGCCACGGAGCTCAAACTTGACACAGTCATTTTAGACCTTGAACTAAGAATCGGAGCCTCACAGAAAATAGTCACTGGCCCCTCCCAAGGACAAAACCTTTCCCTAGAAATCCCAGCCTATGCATTTAGGGGGCTCTACTGTAGCTCTGGCTAGCTGAGCAGTCCCTGTCCCTCTCACAGAAATCCTGACCAAAGTTGAACCGTCAAGAGAAGAGCCCCAAACAGTGGATATGTCTTGTCCAAAGTCAAAGTCAAGCCAGGGATTTGAAGGGTTCACAGAGCTCAAGGGTCACAGCTCCAAGCCCAGCAGGTAGGCAGGGCTGGGATTCAATTGTACATCTCACCTGAGACAAGGATTTGCGTTCAAGTATTTAATTTGCAATGTGATGCCAATAAACACTGGTGAAGAAAGGGGATGTGAGTCAGAGAAGGGAAGGAAGCCCAAAAATGAGAGTGTAGATGAGTATATACCACCAAGGACCACTTGGGCTCAGGCTCGCTGGGTCATTCTGTGAGACGTGCAGACAGTGCCCCAGAAAGATCCCTCTAGGGGAACTAGGAGGGCTTCCCTCATGGCTCAGTTGGTAAAGAATCTGTCTGCAACGCAGGAGACTTGGGTTCGATTCCTGGGTTGGGAAGATCGCCTGGAAAAGGAAATAGTAACCTACTCCAGTATTCTTGCCTGGAGAATTCCATGGACAGAGGAGCCTGGCAAGTTACAGTGCATGGGGTTGCAAGAGTCGGGCTTGACTTAGCGACTAAACCACCAGAGCTGCTAGGAAGCCAGGGTACTTCTCCAGTTTCTATCCACCATTGGCCAAGGGCTGTTCCTGGAGCATCAGCACTCCAGCTCTTTGGTCTGGGGAAGGAGTCTTGGGTACTTGCAGTAAAATCCTACCAACATGAACAGAACGATGGGTGCCAAGGGCCTATGGGCACAGCACCAATGGCTTCTGCTGCAGTGTCCAGGGCAGGACCACCTCTGCTCTGGACCGTGGCAGAGAGAGAGAGACGCGCGATCTTCTGTGAGGGAAGTGTTAAGTTTCAGCCACTCAAGAGAAATCTAAGTAGTTGGGAAGGTTCAATTCTGAATAGCGATCAGTGACAACTCAGATAGATGACATCCAGATGACAAGTGCTTGCCTAATAGGACTCGGGCAGGATACAAAAGGTGCCAGGACAGAGGTTCCAAAGAGCTTTAATGCAAATAAAAACCCATGCCTGGGCACCATCCTCCTGGCCCCAGGGGCATCACTGTGGAGTCCCCGGCAGGGATGGGGGTGGCGCAGGGCTGAGGTTGGCAGAGTCGCCTCCCACCTATGGGGCAGCAGGAAGCAGGGGTTGGTTTAATGGTAACAAGCACCAGAAAGCTCTGCTAAGCACCCAAGTCCACCCAGAGACCCTGATGGCGCGGCGAGGAGAAGCCGTGGCTGTCAGCCAGACGGGCAAAGATCAGAGTCCCTTCTGTGGGAGGACCAGTAATGGATCCAGAGCTCCTGTTAAGTGCGGAGTAACTTTACTCCTGAGCGTTGCAAAGTGAAACTCCACAAAGTGCCGAGTCACAGAAAACGCCAAGATTCTTCACACATGGAATAAGGAGGCAATAAAACTCAACTATAAAGTTAAATAATTTACCATAAATATCTAAAGCTCTCAAATTATTCTCTACATTAACTGCCTATGTTTAAAATGATCTTTGCATTCACTATGTCACAGATGGCAAAAGCAGACAAGAGAGTCCTTGACAACTCTAACTGCAATTAGCCCTCCCAGCTGCGGTGATTTAAAGGCCTTTTCAGTTAAGCTGAATGAAACACCCGCGCTTTATAAATAAAGGCTTTACCAGGGCTGACAATGAAGTATTTGAAACGTACAGGCCCGAGCTGGTGGAGAGGGGGTGGCGGGAGCGTACAGTCACTACATCCTAAAACCGAAGCCATACACGCCCCTTGCACCATCTCCCCACCTCCAACGCCTCTGTCTCACGTGATCCTCAGACACACTCCCCCTGCCCCTCCAGCACAGTTCCTCCTCCCCTTCCACACACGCCCCACCTCCTCCCCTGCCCACCAGACACACCCGACTCCCTCTCAGCTCCTGCACCCCTGGTCCATCTTCCTACACCAGCACAAGCACCCACGTCCTCTCCCCTCACACAGGCAAACAGGTGTCAACACCTCTGCACACCTATGCACACACACGCCCTGCATCCCTTCTCTGCTTTGCACACGCGTGGGCCCGTGCACACACGCACGCACGCACACAAGATGAGGACATGGCACATCTCTAAGAAAGATACCCAGAACGTGAACAGTGTCTCAGCGTGTAAAGGTCAAATGAGGCCACCTGTCCCAGGTGGGAGACCCGAGTGCAGCGTTTGTGGCCGGGCCCAGGCGCCCTTGCTCACCGCTCTGGCTGGCAGGGGAGGAGTTGCCCTTCAACAGCACGCGAGCACCTTGGAGACAGGAGGCAGGAGGCGGCTGCGGCAGCGCACAAAGGGGGTCAAGGTTACTCTCTGGTTGCCGCGCAGCGCTCCTCCCAGGGGCCTGGCTGGTTAATTGCTTGGAGTCTGGTGTGACGGAGAGAGCTGTCCGCAGAATGGCCCCTGTGAATCACACGCTCTGATCGCTGGGATCTTTCTGGGGAGACCAAGCCCAGTCCTTCACCGCTTCCTGGCACAGCCTTGCCCACCACGCAGTGGACACAGACCAGGTCCCCACTCAGCCCAGAAAAGCTTGGCTGCCCTTCGTGTTCACCCACTTTGGGGTCCGTAGGGTCTTCTTCCTGAATGTGCTCTGGGGCCAGAGTTTGTCCTCTCCCCAGCCTCAGGTGAAGTAGTCCTAACTCACAGCCTCGCCTGGCCCACGTAGCGCCCATAGTGCGGGGGCAACCACACCCCCCTTTTGGAGCAACTGCTTCATCCCAGGCACCATGCTAAGCCTCTTTCAGACAGTATCCCCTTTGAGCCTCACTGGCATACCGCAGACTACATACCATTATTTTCATCTTCAATTTTCAGAGAGGGGAACTGACACAGGGAGGTCAAGGAACTCGTCTAAGACATTACAGGTAACAGGGCAGTAGGGTTTGAACTCCAGCAGCACAGCTTCAGTGCACACAGCTTAACCCCAACACTATAATGAGGCTTTCACAGCTTGCCCTCCAGGTCCCTGGCCTGACCACAGCCCTCAGACTTGCCAGGCTGAGCCCTGAGCTCCTGCCTAGCCCTCCCAGCTGCCCAGCCTAGGCCTGGTGTCCTGGTTCTGAAATATAAGCAGGCGCTGACAATCACGATGCCCCATTTGCCTGGGAACCACCTGTCCTCACCGCAGTTGGCTGTGTCCACTGGGCAAGGCTTTCCCCACAAAGCCAGGTCCACATCATCCCGTCCCACATCCCGAGATCCTGCTTTGTTTACCTACCAGCTCGGAAGAACCAATGACGTCCGTGCATCCCTGCGGACTGGGAGAATTGGGGCAGGCTCTGGACAGCCTCGGAGGCTGTAGGGTGGACAGGCCAGAAGTTCTGGAGAAGCATTTGGACAGCCGGAGGGCTCCACCCAGGCACACTCCCATTAATTAGCTATTTTTAATATTTGAATTCCAGGGAGCGGCCCAGGCTGGGGCCCAACTTACAAAGAAGAACAACACTTGTTTCCTTTAGTGGCAAATGAAGGCACTAACAGGATCTTGAGATCTGTTTGAGGAATGGATGCCACAATTCCTTTGTAAGTGTGGATGTGAACATCAAATGGAGGGCATTTATGGAGGGCATCAAAGGGGACTGTTTTGGGGTCTGGAGCAACTGGGCAGTTACAAACCGCTGAGCCCAGGGCCCGGGCTGCTGGTGAGAGCCAGAGTTTCAGGGAGTGGGGAGAGTGGGCCCTGGGGGCCACTGGGGCCAGATGAGATGGAGACTTGCTTAGGTCTAGACTCAAATCCAGGCTCTGCTGGGGCCATGTGCCTCCTGGAAAGGGGCAATGACTTTGCCTCCATAGTCCGTGTGGCTGTGGAGGCTAGGCCCCCACCCACCTGTCCATCCCCTGCTCCCCAGCTGCCCCGTCCTTGGTGTGTGGGGGAGAAAAGTAGAGTGGGGTATGTAGATTACCCTGAGCTGCCTGAGAGAAGCACATGGGTTTCAGAGTCAGCAATACAATGCCCTTGCTGTGTCACCTTAGGCAGGTCACCTTACCTCTCTGAGCCCGTCTTAAGACTAAGGATAGAAGCCCTCACCGCTCCAGAGTCTGGGAGGATTCAGTGAGTTCACACAGGCAAGGCTTGCCTAATACAGTGCTGTATACCTTGGAGCACTTAGTAAGCATAACTTCTTTTACTCCTTCTCTCAACTCTCCTAGACTCCCTTTCACAGGAGTCCTAGACTATCGGAGGCCAGAGCCCGAAGCGACCACAGAAACCATCTTCTTTATCTCCTGAGTTTTACAAGACCAGGGAGAGGAAGTGGGCAACCCCAAACACACGGCAGAGCAGTGGCTGGGGTCCTTCCCGTGGTGCCCCGGCTGCTCCCATCAGCTCACCTGCACAAGAGGCTGATTTATGAACTTTCCAGCAAGAACTCTCATTTTACAGAGGAAAAACCATGATGGAGGGGAAGGAGTGTGGGCCACACAAGGGGAGAGGCAGGGGCTTGAACCCAGGTCTCAGGGTGCTCAGGTCCAAAGGCGTTCTTCCAAAGGCAGAATCTGCCTTTCTGCAGCTGAGCACTGAGATCCTTGAGGGCTGCAGCCTCAGGTGGTTTGCCCCTTCTGAATTCAGCCCTTGGCCAGCCCAGGAAAACTGTGACAGTAATAGTGAAGGTTCTCAGCCAGGTGGTGGGGAGGGCCTGAGACCAGCATAAGAGACTCTGTCCAGGGGGACTTGTGTCCTGCTGTGGGCTGAGAGGCACACCTGGTGGAAGAGGCCCCGGGCTGGTTGGAGCTGGGGCAGCCGGGGCCCAGCCGCTTCCAGCACAGCAGGTGTGGCTTGGCGGGGAGGGCAGGCGGGGCTGCAGTGCATCTGGGAGTCGGGGTAGGCCAATGTCTGGTGGGAAAACAGAGGACTGATTGGGATGGCCCCCAAAAGAAAGCTGACTCCTGCTTTCCAATGGAGCTAGAAACCTCCCACTGTGTGCCTCTCCTCGTGGTCAAGTTCACTGAACAGTAATGGTGTTACTGGGGCCTAGAGAGGGACAAGATGCCATCTTCTGTCCCATGCAGAGTTTGGGGAAGTAAGGGAGGGTGACTTCAAGGAAGGAAGGTCACTCAAGGGAGACAGGTCACAAGGCAGGACGTGCAAGGGAGATATTAGGTGTTGAGTGAGGCAAGATCCCAGGATGTGCAGGCCTCGGGGAGAGGTGGGGAGGAAGGCGTGAGTGGACTAGCAGGGGGCCTCAGAAACCCTCCTTGGGAAGCCAGACCATAAACTGAGGGGGACAGGGAGTCATAGAAGGAATGGCTGCAGAAGAGGGCCATGATCAAATAGTCATGTCAGAGAAGTCCAATTCTGGTGGCTGAATAACAGGATGGATCCCAGGAAATAGTGGGTCCTGGTGGAATGGAAACTGACCACGACTGAGGCAGTGGCAATGGGGAAGGCCAGGAGGGGGCACGTGCCCAGGATATGGGGAGGCAGAGACCAATCAGGAGAGGGGGCTGAGGGAGCATGTGTTTCAACCTGGGACTCGGTGGCGGGTGGTACCTTTAAGCACCACCATGAATATGTTTTGTATCTTGAGCTGTCAAAGCAGCTCAAGTTTCTGGACCACTGACAGCGTGCCAGGCCCTGTTGTCAGCTCTTCATGTGCATTTGCTCAGTTGATCCTCACAGCATCTCTAAGGAGGTGGGCACACCATCTTTATCCCCATTTTACAGATGAGAATGCTGAGGCACAAAGGGCTAAGCCACTTCCGAAGGCCACAGCTAGGAAGTGGCGAGCCAGGATTAGAACCCAGTCTGAGCCCCAGGCCTGAGCTCGTGCTACCTTCCTGCCCTGCAGCCCTGGGGTCAGATGAGAAAGTCAGTGCTGGACGTGGCAAGTCCGAGGTGACTCAGGACATCTGGGTGGGCTAACAGGGAGCAAACATGGGCCTGAATCTCGGGGCGGGGAGGAGATTGGAGTTCTGGAGGCATCAGCAGGGACATGGGTGATGAAGCCCTAGGGGTGGGATCATGGGGGATGTCTAATGGATCAGCTGCAGAGAAAGAGCTGGGAAGGCTGATGGAGTGTGGCAAACCTAGGGTACCATCTGCACATGCTGTGAGAGAGCCCTGGGGACCTTATGTGAGAAGCACTTGGCTGGGCTCAAGAGGCCGGATTTGATGAGTCCCCATGTTGCCTCTTGCTGTTGTACATCCTTAAACCAATATCTTAACTCTGAGCATCCAAGCCCATTTTCTATCAAGTGGGGACATTAATAATTCTCTGTTCAGAGGGTATTTGGGAGGATAAAATGTGACTGAACTTTCAAAAGCCTTTTGTTAACAGGAAACCTGATGGCTATCTGTAAGCACCCTCACAGTTTTGGTTATGTGATGTGAGCCTGGGCGAGCTCTGTGTAGATGACACACGGAAGTCGGGGAGGGGGTGTGATGGACACTGAGACATGCTGCCCAAATCCCCTTTAGGAAGAAAGGTTGTTCGCACTTCCCCCCACTCCCTAGATAGCAGCCCTCTCTGGGGACTGCCTCAGCCAAGGTCATGCCTCCTACCAGGGGTGGCCCACATAGAACTGACCAGCCCAGGGATGTACCAGCCTGGCGCTCTCATCCCGGTGCAGTTCAGTTCGGAAAGGCCATTCCCGCTCCAGAGCTTCTTATGGGATTGCAGGGGCCCCGTGTGCCACTGAATTGCAGCAACGTTTCTCTCTACTAAACCTGCTTCCTGTCCCATCCTTCACAGCGGTGGGTCTTGAGAGCATTCCCTAATAAATAGCCTGCCAGGAGGTCATTGAGCCCACGTGTCACCCAGACCATCAGTGGACATGCGTGTGTGCATGTGTGTGCAGTTGCGTAGTCGTGTCTGACCCTTTGCAGAGGCTCTTTGCAGTCAGGCCAAAATTGATGGCCCCAGAAGATCCATTCTCATGGGAATATGAATGAGGCCAGGCTGAGCATGAAGCCATGGGCTCCTCTGTCCATGGGATGATCCAGGCAAGAATATGGAAGTGGGTTTCCATTTCCTCCTCCAGGGGATCTTCCCGACCCAGGGATCGAACCCGAGTCTCCTGTGGCATCTGCATTGGCAGGTGGATTCTTTTCCCCTGAGCCACTTGGGAAGCCCATTGGTGGACAGTGCTGGCCATTATCTGGTTCTCCCTCCAGGGAGCTGCACTGACCTCTCTGAGGATCCCACACATCATCCAGCATGCGTTCCACAGTCAGGGCTATCCCCTTTTCTGTTACTAAACACTGTGACCTAGGACAAGTTAATTCAGCTCCCTCTGCCTTGGTCTCTTCCTTCATCAAATGGGCATAGGAACCCTCACTTTACGCAAGAATTGTGTTAGACCAAAAAACATTTCTTAAGATATTCATGTGCTCCTTGGTTATGTAACATGGGCTCTGCCTTCACACCATTTGACTTAAATTTTTTTCGTTCCCAATGTCCCCAATAATTATATAAACCTCTAAGTTTCAAGTTACTTTAAGCTGAGCAACCTTTAGCAAGTTACTTAATCTCTCTCTTCCTCAGTTCTATTATCTTCAAAAATGGCTCCAGTCCCATAGAGTTATTGTAAAATTGAGTACTTCATCCTCAGAACACTTGGGGAACAGTGCCTTGCCTGAAGTAGGTTTTCAATAGATGTTGGCTGTTGTCTTCAGAACTCTTTTATCAGTCGGTTCTGAGAGCTAAAATGCAATGCTATTGGCTATGGTCTCTTTTGCTGTTTCTTTCTCCAGGGGATCTTCCCAACCCAGGGATCAAACCCACATCTCCTGCGTCTCCTGAACAGGCCGTGGATTCTTTACTGCTGAGCCACTGGGGAAAATGTGGTGCTACCACCTCCCAATTTGGCTCTATTATTTCTAATCATGCTGCCCAGAATTTTTGGAGGGTGATTCTTTCTAGCCACTAGTTGCCACACCACACAAAGCGTCATTCTCAGATTCCTGGGGGGGAAACCCACCCCTAAAACTCTTTCACGCATACTTTTACAGCATGTCTTTGTCTTTTGACTATTGCTGGATTCCAAATCTGTGTGCTAGGCACCAGCTTTATCTCTGCGACAGTTAACCTTCTTTGATTTGGTCTAGTCTGGGGAAAGCCCTTCACAAATAGAAGAGCAGAGAGAGCTCACAAATGAGACAGAGAGACCCTGCCAGTGACCTCTGCAGAGCAGTGGGGACAGAGAGGGAGCCTTCAAAGACTGGAGCTGGGCAGGTGCCCAGTAAGGGGAGGGAGTGGTTTCATGAAGATCAGAGAGCCATCAAGATCCTTAGAAATGTTGCTGCTGTCCAATGTAATTGCAATTTCCCACAATTTCACATTACATGTGAAATTAATAACCACACATCAGCCACACCATCAATAATAACAATTATCACTATTGTTCATGGTGGTCACGTTCCATCCACCATGTCTGTGCAGCCCTCGGGCACCTCTGTTTTGTATCTTGTGACCCTGCAACCCTCCTCCCCCTGGACTTCAAATGACTGGCTGAGACTGGCAGCTGTCTACAGGTTGCCCAAAGCCCACGAGAGTGGCCTCGTGTGAAAAACCCCGTGAGATCCATTCTCATGGGAATCTGAACGAGGCCAGGCTAAGCATGAAGCCATGGGTAGCAGAAGCTGAAAGGCCACAAGGTTAGGGAGGAGGAAGGAGAGGTCATAACAGACCACACTCAAGTGACAGGTACAGAGGACAGGAGCAATGTATGGACATGGCTGGCAAGGCGGAGAACAGGGTGAGAAGGCAGTGGGCAGTCAGGAAAGTGGGGCAGAAACCGGGGAACCTGAGCCCAGTCTATGGGGTGCTCCAGAAGGTCCCCAGGGACGTTCCAGACCCCAAGCACGCTTCAGCGTTTGGAGTCCTGGTTCTTTCACATTTACTGGGTCCCCCACACACGTACCATGGCAATAAACCCTGATGACCTGATATCATGAGAGGGAATCTGCTTCCAGTCACCCACACACTCGACCTATGAGCCAAGGACAGAGCCCAGTGGCACTCTAGCAGAGACCCCTCTCTGTGTAGACAGAACATCATCAGTGAGCAGGTATAACCCACCTTGATATCTGCACTTCTCCACTGTATGGAGAGCTTGAGAAGCTTCTCCTTCTGAATTCAGGCATATGCCTTCCCCTGGTCTAAAGTCTGCTGACCCCTCCAAGAAAATTTCAGCTGGCAGAACTCGAGCTCACACCTAACAGCATGTGACACGTGATAGGGCTTCAAGAAAACCTGGTTTTTGTTTACAGTGAACCCACGTTCACCAACATCAGCCTCAAGCAAGATCCCTGATTGGTAGTTTCTGAAAACCACTCTCCCTTTTGAAATCTCCCCATCCTGGGCTCCCAGGCCTCTCCCATCCTCTGTGCTCCAGAAGTCACCAGCAGTGATCTAGTAATCTCAGTGGCAAATTCTCCCAGTACCCAGGCCAGGGGAATTTGGGAAAGCCCGCTCTGGGGCTGTTTCTCTCCCTGAGGCCTGGGCTGCCCCTGCAGACTGACAACACTTCCCTTTAATAGAAAAGCAGAACAGGAGTGGCGTGTCACCTGCGTCCCTCATCACCCACCAACGTGAAACCCTCTTCTCATTCTCAATAGAAATCGAAAAGACTTTTCACTCTCTTCTGGCCCACCATTTGCTCCCTTCTGCCTCCATACCACAGCCCATTCAAGGGCTAGTGTTACTTGTCTCTTAAAAAGAAGGGCACTCCTATGTACTGGACATGAGCTATACACCCATCACTGTCAACATATCATCATTCACATGGATGAATTCTTCAAGTCTCACAACCTCCATTCTAAGAAAAGGGAAGTTGATAACTGGTCTAAGGCCACACAGCAAGGAAGAGAGTAGCCAAACCACAACTTCAACCCTGGTCTGTTGAACTTGAACCCTGCCTCCAGCACTAACTACCAGTCTGACTTGGGCAAGTGCCATAGCCTGCTTCAGTTTCCTCATCTGAAAAAACAGGGCAACCAATACTACTTAAATCCTGGCCTGTTGGGAGGATTATTCCTGGCATTGTAAGAAGGATGTTTAGCACTGTATCTGGCACATAGTAAGCACTCAGTAAATAACAGCCATTATTATGACATATGGTTATTTTCTCTAGGCATATTCTGTATGCTGCCATAAAGTCTCAGCATTCGAAATTCCTCCTGGGGAATGACGGGCTCCAGGAATCACACCCCTTCTGATGTGCTTTCGCGATTAACCTCCCTTCTTTCCAACCTTGGAAAATGACCCCCATAAATCCAGTCTCTCCAGAGAGCTCCCTTATACAACCAGGAAGATTTCCTTAGGAATCACCCCACAGCCTTCTATTTCCTGGGATCAACTGGCAACCATACCTTTGGAAACAGAAACCTGAAATTTCTCCAAGTTTCTGAACCCTGTCTCCTGCCACAGAAGGCTGCTCATGATGTCTCCTTTGAGCTTTAATACATCAGTTGCTAAAGCTCAGGCTATACACCTGCTCTGACATCACACAAGAGCTGGACCCCACTGTGCCCCTTCATCAGCCACCTTCTTGTTGGTCAGAATTAGGTCCCAGGCAGCTCCTCCAATCACATTCTTTGTTCTGGGAGTTGGAACTGTCACCAGGCAAGTCAGGAACTCACTGGAGGATCTGTGTGGCTCCAAGGATACTCCCAGCTGCTGTCTGGGGGTCTGGCTCTCCTGTCACCGCCAACTCTACTTCTGCATCAGCCTGCAATCAGCACTGGGAAAACAGACCCTTTTCCTCCACAACCAAAGTCAAAAAGAGACTCTTTGTAGATGGGAACCCCAGGGGTCCAGGTCCCCCCTTTCTGGGATCTTGTGGGAAAAGCCTCCGAGAGCAGAATGGGGAGAGGCGGGGCTGGTTGAATCCTCTCTCCACTTGCTGGGTCACCATGGGTAAGTCTCTCTGCATCCTACTTCCTTCACCCATAAGATGAAGCTCATACCGCCAGACTCTCCTGGCTGCAAGATGCAATGAGATGATGCATGCAGGGCACATGGCTTATAACTAACAACTCGTTATTCCAGGGCAGGTGCTCCAAGCACCACTCGGTGGCATGAACAATGGACAGTCCTTCCCCATCATCCCAATTTTCTCAGAAGGAATCTCCAAGCACGTGAGGTTTTCAGTGCTAAAAGTGGAAAAGCCTCCAGCAAACTGGGAGAAGCTGGTCACCCTACCTTGAGCTTCTACCTGGAGGGAAAGGCTACTCAACGGAACCTGGCTACATTAGGTCCAAAGCTGAGGTACTAGTGCAAGGAGAGGGGAAGACCAAGAAGATGGGAAGCAAAGAAGGTACTTCAGGCAGAGAACTGTGACTGCATTCAAGGCAGGGCTTCTCTCAGCTGCCCCCTCTACCCTGTCACTTTCCTGGTATCAGGGCATCCCCACTCCTGGAGGGGAACAGAGGCGTCTCTGTCACCTATAACTCCCCATTCAGTTAGCACACTCCTCTTTCACCCTCATCAAGAGGCTCTTTAGTTTCTCTTCACTTTCTGTCATTATCGTAGTATCATCTGCTTATCTGAGGTTGTTGATATTTTTCCCCACCATCTTGACTCCAGCTTGTGATTAAAACTCAACATTCAAAAAACTAAGATCACGGCATCTTGTCCCATCACTTCATGGCAAATAGATGGGGAAAAAGTGGAAACAGTGGCAGATTTTATTTTCTTGGGCTCAAAATCACCATGGACGGTGACGGCAGCCATGAAATTAAAAGATGATTGCTCCTGGAAGAAAAGCTAGGACAAACCCAGACAGCAGAGACATCATTTGCTGACAAAGGTCCATATAGTCAAAGCTATGGTTTTTACAGTAGTTGTATACAAATGTGAGAGTTGGACCATAAAGAAGGCTGAGTGCTGAAGAATTCATGCTTACAAATTGTGGTGCTGGAGAAGACTCTTGAGAGTCCCTTAGCCGCAAAGAGATCAAACTAGTCAATCCTAAAGGAAATCAACCCTGAATATTCATTGGAAGGACTGATGCTGAAGTGGAAGCTTCAATACTTTGGCCACCTTATGCGAAGAGCCAACTCATTGAAAAAGACCCTGATTCTGGGAATGATTGAAGGCAGGAGGAGAAGGGGATGACAGAGAATGAAATGGTTCAATGGCATCACTGACTCAATGGACATGAGTATGAGCAATCTCTGAGAGATGGTGAAGGACAGGGAAGCCTGGCGTGCTCCAGTCCCTGGTGGGGGGGAGGGGTGGGCAAAGAGTCAGACACCTCTTAGAGACTGAACAACAGTTAGAACTCAGCTGGGGGTAGGAGGTCAGTCAGTCAGTTCAGTCGCTCAGTCGTGTCCGACTCTTTGTGACCCCATGAATCACAGCACGACAGGCCTCCCTGTCCATCACCAACTCCGAGTTTACCCAGACTCACGTTCATCGAGTCAGTGATGCCATCCAGCCATCTCATCCTCTGTCATCCCCTTCTCCTCCTGCCCTCAATCTTTCCCAGCATCAGAGTCTTTTCCAATGAGTCAACTCTTCGCATGAGGTGGCCAAAGTACTGGAGTTTCAGCTTCAACATCAGTCCTTCCAATGAACACCCAGGACTGATCTCCTTCAGGATGGACTGGTTGGATCTCCTTGCAGTCCAAGGGACTCTCAAGGGTCTTCTCCAACACCACATTTCAAAAGCATCAATTCTTCAGCACTCAGCTTCCTTCACAGTCCAACTCTCACGTCCATACATGACCACTGGAAAAAACATAGCCTTGACTAGATGGACCTTTGTTGGCAAAGTAATATCTCTGCTTTTCAATATGCTATCTAGGTCATAATTTTCCTTCCAAGGAGTAAGCGTCTTTTAATTTCATGGCTGCAGTCACCATCTGCAGTGATTTTGGAGCCCCAAAAAATAAAGTCTGACACTGTTTCCACTGTTTCCCATGGGTAGGAGGTAGGAGGTGAGAATTAGCATCCAGGGGCTGCCCTGCTGTGTCCTGGCTCCTGGATCCATGGTGTTGGGATGTGTTGAGATGGTGCCTTCCTCTGAGACAGTGGTTCACAACCATCCCTGGTCTGGGGGATATTTAGCAACGTCTGGAGACATTTTTGGTCACCATAACTCAGGGGTTGGATGTTATTGGGGTCCAGTGAGCAGAAGCTAGGGATTCTGCTAAACTTCCTACAACACACAAGACAGTTCCCACAGCAAAGACTTGTCTGGCACACAATGTCAAGAGTGCAAAGGCTGCAGAACTCCGCTCCAGGGAGCCAGAAGCAGCTAATTCTGGGTGGGAACCAAGGGTTCAAGGAGCCCCCTCCCTGTGTCTGAACAGAGCCTAGCATCCATGCCCCAACCCAACCCCCAGGCAGGAAACTGGATATTCCCACTCTACCAAGTTAATGGGGAAATAGAAAATGCCAGGGGCAGGCACCAAAAAGGAGGTAGGGGGTGGGGGGCGGCAGTAAACAGGGGAAGGGACAGGTATGAGGCTGAGAAGGAGAGAGCTTTATGGCTTGTTCTGTTCAGAGTTTTAATTAAGCGTCTCAAATAAGGATTTAATTGGGCTGTAACAAGCCAGACTATTGTATGTGAGAGAAACACCTGGGGATTATTAGAAAACATTTTTAAGGCAGTAAAGCTGCAACAAACACTCGCAGTTGTTAAATCAGGAAATATAATTCCAGAGCTCAACGCCACACACAGTGAAGGAGAGCCAGGGTCCCCCTTCGCAGCACTGGCTGGGGGGCGGCAGGCTGCAACCTTGACAGTAAAGGAGCTCCGGGCAGTAGAGGGACTCAATCCAAAGCCCTTGCCAACTCCTACTACTCAGGCTGCTTCTGGGGAAGATAAGAGTGGCCAGGCCCAGCATGGGAGGGGCCAGGGTGACCACACTTAGCCTGAGCGGTACCATGAAGGTCATGTCCAAAGAAAGACCAGGAATTACCATACCTAACCTGGGTGAGATTAAGGGCGGACAAGCCTGAGTCTTGGAAAGGACATGACCAAATCCAGGCTAAGAGGAGCCAGGGATGGCCACGCCCAGCCTGGGAGGAGCTTGGGGTAACTGGCTTCTTTTTATTGGCCATCTCTTCCCAAGATAAACCTGAAGCTCTATTAATCCAGGGACTGGGATCTGTTTTGCTCCCTGGTGTAAATTCAGGGCATAGAATGCCTGGCACATAGTAGGCATAGCTGAATGAATGAGCGGGGTCCAGGCCGTGGGGTTACAAGGGCCAAAGCTGGCCAGGCCACTCCCTCAAGCCCAAGTTTCTGATTGGAGGATACCAGTAAAACAAGCAGTTCTTAACCTGATCCAGGTTTGGGGAATGGGAGGATGGAGTCAAAAATGTTGCCTCCTGCTGGAAAATGGCCTAAAACCCCACCATTAGGAGCCCTTTTCCACCAAATTCAAATAGAAACCCTTCTCTGACTGTGCCCTCCTGCTGGTCTCCCAGGCACTCCATCTCACAGCTGTTAAGGCTTGACCACAAGGCCTTGTAAGTTAACACCACCTCACCAGTTAACACCATGGCCTCCCCAAGATAAGCCCCATAACTAGTGTTCTCTGGGTCTCTACCCTTGGCCAAGGCCTACACACAGAAGACACTTAATAAGTGTCTGTTAGGATGATTCATGAACAAGCAGATGACTGATGGGCAAGTACCAGCAGCATCTTTTTCATCTTGTCTGTCATTTATTGGACTCCCTCCCCATCACTTGCCAAATGCTATCCTCAGCACTTCACTTGCACCATCTCACCCCAGCCTCCCAATGTCCTTATGGTGTGGGGTTATCAACTGCATCTTACAGGAGAGGAGTCTGAAGCTCAGAGAAGTCTCCCACAGCTCCCTAACATCCTAGTGTTGAAGGGACCCCCTTTCTCAGTCTGTGAGCAGCAGTTAGGATTTCAGTTCAAGGCAGTAAGGGAAGCAAGGCAAGGT
Organism: Bos grunniens; assembly: GCF_055505025.1. Classification (NCBI taxonomy): domain Eukaryota; kingdom Metazoa; phylum Chordata; class Mammalia; order Artiodactyla; family Bovidae; genus Bos; species Bos grunniens. The sequence continues at coordinate 12,522,658 of NC_141167.1, forward strand.
TTGGGGCCCCCAGAACCACTGAAGGACCCTTCCCAGGGGCTCAAGTCCAAGGGGCTTCTGAGGCTCCTGCTACGTCCTTTGACAGCCATCTGTGTGGTCTGCAGTTCCCATCACATCCCCTCTAATCCTGCTTTGCTGAACTTCAGAAGTAAGCAGGGATGGGGTGGTATGTATTAGGGATGGGAACAAAGGAGGGGTGAGGACCCCACAGATACCAGACCCAGAGGGCAGCTCAGGTGACCTGCTAGGATGTGGGATGCAGAGTGGAAGGCTCAGGTGCCCAAGGTTGGAGACTTGACTGCATAAGGGCAGGGGAAAGTGAGCCAGGCCCACGTATTAGGATAACCCAGGAATAACCAGGGGCTTCCCTGGTAGCTCAGCTGGTAAAGAATCTGCCTGCAATACAGGAGACCTGGGCTTGATCCCTGGGTTGGGAAGATCCCCTGGAGAAGGGAACGGCTACCCACTCTAGTATTCTGGCCTGGAGAATTCCATGGACTGTATAGTCTGTGGGGTCATAAAGAGTTGGACATGACTGAGCGACTTTCCCACTTGTAGGAATAATCAGAGCACAGAGTTCAGGAACAGAGGTGCATGGCCTGGGGAAGCGGCCCAGGTGCACCGAGAGGGGAGAGGCGGCTTCAGGGGCTAATGGAGAAGCAGATCATCTCTCCAGGCCAGGACTGGACGTTGCTTTCTCAGAAAGAAGAAAACTGAAAGTCAGTTGCAGGTATGGGGAGCCAGGTGAGCACCAGGGCAGGGGGACAGCACAGCATCAGCATCTGATCTTCAGGGTTGCTTTCTGAAAAGGTCCTTTCCGGGAAGCACCCTGAGGCCCTAAGTCTATCTCCCTGCTCCCAGCTGAAGAGGCTGCAGCAGCTGGGAAGCGGCCTTAAGGAAAGGTCACCTAATCAACCCCGCCACAGCCCAGGGTTTTCAGCTCTCCCCGCAGCAGCCCGGGCTCATCACAGTCCAGGCGGGTTCTCTGGCTCGGACTCGGGGCAGCACACGCAGTCCACTGCCTGCAAAAGGCCTCTGCAGAGCAGGGACCAATCACTGTCCCTTAAATGTCCCTTTGACACATTCAAGGTGCTGTTTCAGATCTTGTTCAAACATCCTTCTCACTGAGGCCCTGGGGACCCAACCACGATCTCACACCACTTCTCCTTCCCCCTCCTATTCCTCATCCCTGTTCATTTTGTCTTCTAAAAACTCAGTATTATCAAGCACCCGCTACATTTTACTTTAATGACAATGCTCATGGTTAGTGTCCCGCTAGAATGCAGGCTCTCTGAGGGTGAGGACTGCTGCTGTCTTACTCTCTGCTCACTCCCCAGTGTTTGTCAGAACAGTACCTGGCACACAGTGGACTCTCAAGAAATACTTGCTGAATAGATGAATGAATGACCTTCAGAAATCCACTGTCTCATTGGATCTTTCAGCCCTTCAGTCAGTAAGGTTGACAAGACAGGTGTTACTTTTATTATCTCGCCCACATATATGAGTGAATAATAATTATGGTACTAACAGCCGACTTTATCGAGCACTTCCTAAGTGCCAGATCCTGTGATAAATGTTCCACTCCCATAAATCTAATCAATTCAGTCTTCACAACAACCCTAGGAGGTAAGTGCTGTTAACTCCATTTGACAGATGAGGAAAATGGAGTTCAAAGAAGTAAGGTAAGTTGCACAAGGTCACACAGCTGAGTGATTTACGTGGACCCTATTATTTAATGCTTATACCTGTCTTGTAAGGCAATCATTCTATTTTGTGCAAAAGGAAACTGAGGCTCAGGGAGATGCAACTGTCTGACAGAGGTCACACAGGCAGCAAGATGTGTGGCTAGATTCAACCCCACATCTGTCTGAATCTAAACCCAGCCTCCTTCCCCCTCTGGCCACCTGGACAGGGAGCTTCCTATCAACAGTGGACATTCAGAGGGACCTGCAATCAGAGTGGGAGGGGAGGTGAGCCTTGAAAAGGGTGGTCTAGATCCCGATTCCTTTCTTGGGTCAAAATGCCTGTGAGGAGTCTTCCAACTCTGAAATCCACATATAACACATATCCACTGATATATAACAAAGTAGTGTGCTGGGCCCCGATTTCACCTAATCGTCAGCCAGGAAAGCTGGCAGCGGTACTTGGCTGCAGAGGTCAGGGAGTAAAATGCCTAAGTAACATCCTACTTTCAATATCTGTCAAAAAATAACAAGGATATTCCTGGGATCACCACCCAGTAATCTTCATTCAGATTTATAGAATTGAAATGCCTTTAGATGCTGTGAATGATGTCCCCCCACCCCTGCTGCCCACTGCTCTCAGAAAGATGAGCTTCCATGAACCAATGGCTTCAATTTATTGTCACAGACCAGGAACGACTGAAACAGACAAGTGGTCCTTCATCTGCCTATTGTCAGAAAGAATTGCCTGAGATCAATTGTTCTAAAGCAAAAATCAATTGCATTTGGCAGTTGTCCTCTTAAATTTAACAAGTTTATGTTCAATAACTCTATACAGCAGGGAGCTTAACTTAGTTACATGGGGAATGTTCTGCACCTGATCCCCAGGCAGGAAGCCCCAGGGCTCTACCAGCCTGCCCTCTTGGAGGACATTATGGAATTTCTCCCTGCTCCTAGAGGGAGTTCCATGATGTTTGATAGGGAAATTTCAGCCCAGAATCATCACACCAGGAATACATTTGTCCTTTTGTTCATTTGTAGGAAGAGACACAGGACTGGTTTTGAAGAAAAAACCCAGGGCCCTTTTCCATGTTGAAGTGAAAAGAAAGAAGTTTCAATATCCTTCAAAAGAAAACTTTGAGGGAATTTGCATTTTCCTGGGGACAGTACTCTAGACCGAGAGTTGACTGTTGGTAGTTTATTTGGAGGTGACCTCAAGGTTTGGGGCTTCCCAAGTGAGTCAGTGGTAAAAACTCTATCTGCCAAGTAAGAGATGTGGGTTCAGTCCTTGGGTCAGGAAGATGCCCTGGAGAAGGAAATGGCAACCCACTCCAGTATTCTTGCCTGGGAAATCCCACGGACAGAGGAGCCTGGCAGGCTATAGTCCATTGGGTTGCAGAAGAGTCAGATATAACTGAGCGACTAAACAACAACAGATCTGAGGCTATCTGAGAGGGAAGAGGAGAGTGAGCCGGGAAAGGAAGGCAGCTGGTAGATGGGTGCCTCACCAAGCAAACTGCACTTGGGCAGCTGGAGCTCAGTCTGGCCACTGCCTACTGCTGGGGACCTCAGGGAGGTGGTGTGGAGCCTGCTGCAGAGTTATCCCAACAGATGGAAGAGGAAACTGGGATCGTGGTGGATCCACTCTTGTCCTTTCCTGTATGGAAAGAACTGCAGGCATTCTCAGTGAGCAGCCTGGGCTTACAGAAGGATCTAAAGGTATATGCGCTCAGTTAAGGAGTACTCAAGACAACCCACTGGGGAAAGGAGGAAATTATTAACTTCTACCTACATTGATTTGCATCTCATCCTTTTTAATCACACATACTGGTGTATGATTTATTACGTACATAGTAGACTGACCTGGGTGTACTTGTAGACAATCTATAGGGGATAAATCACCTTTATCGGGATACATGCTAAATTTTGTTACTAAGGGGTGATGATTATCAATCAGGGAAGCCTGGCAATCACTGCTTGAAATTAAACGGGAGCTGCCTCCATCCAACCAAACAGCAGCCCAGATGCCAGGTCTTGCCAGAGACGGTTACTTCTTGCCCAGCACAAATCCAAAGTCTGATGGAAACAAATGACCTTTTGGAGAACAGGCAGAAGAGCGGACTGGCCACTGATATCTCCAGTTATTCTCAGATGCATCCTTGATGAAGCTGTGCACTCGAACCGCGTGCCTAGGCTCCTCGCGTTTTCTCCTTGTGTCTTCTGTCGTTATGCCTTCAGCAGAGAAGCAGAGCAGACAGAATGCCAGGCACCGTCTTAGGAAATCTGCTGCTGCCATTTTTTTAGAAAGATACTGTCTTTCTCAGCATCTTCCTCTTAAAACCCCAGATGAAATAGTTATTTTCAAGTGAAGGGTTAATGAAAGCTTAATTTTGTCTCAGAGATACTAGGGTGATTTGTTTTTCACATAGAAAATGTACACATATATAACAAGTAATATTTCTCTTTTCCCTTTGGCCACCAGGGAGCGCAGAGTCAAATGTTCGGGCCAATTACAGCAACTGTTATGGATGTCATGACTTCAGTATAGCATTTTCTTTTTCCTCCTAGGAAACATGGTGTTTCTAATTTATATATATATTTTTTTTTCCTGGCCCTGAATTCTTTGAATGATAAGTTAGCTATCTTATGATGTATGATGTACAAGAACTATGCAATTCTTGTAAACAACTTCAAATTACTTTCATGGAATGAGATGAAGTAGTTACTAATTCATCAATTAAAAATTAAGCCCAGCCAATGATAGTGCAAATAGCACTTCTGGACACAAAGAGGAAACATCAATGATGCCTTCCTGGGCCAGTGCCATGATAGTTAAGCTGCTGAGTCTGCCTTGGACACGAGAAAGAGAAAGGTCCTTTGCTCTACCTCATGACACCAGTCTCACAAGGTGAAGGTGCTTGAGATTCAGGATCTAGACGGGGGTGGAGTCTGTCTGGGGTCCAGCCAAGAGGCTCCCAGCCCCAACACCTCCCTGCCCCTCGCCCAAGTGGAATCACCACTTTTTTTGTTATCATTTGTCCCCTGAATCAACTCCTTGCCTTTCTGAACACCTGACAATAAATCCACATCTCTCTCCAAATTCCTTTGAACGTCTCCTTTGAACATTTCTTAAAATGTGTCCTTTCTGGTCCCAGGACAGACCCCTTCAGTGGGTACTGGAGATTTAGGGTTTCTCCTTCTCTAGTCCCTCTGTCTTTACAAACTCTGAACCCAGCCCCATCAGCTGCCACCCTTCTGGACTGAGTAAGCCATCTCTAGTCTCCCCCTCCCCACACTGCCACCCCATTGGCTTCCCAGCTCCCCCACTTTTCTGCGGATGCTTCCCCAGCTGGGCAGAGGAGGGGCAAGGAGGGAGGGAGCTGGGAATGGCTCCTGCTGCCCATTAGGAAGCCCAAAGTCAACCTGAGGGAGCACTGAAGAGGGGAAGATGAAATTCTTGAAGCAGCACTTGGCCAGCCTCAGACTTCAGACTCAGAGCTTCAGCACCCCTCAGACATGCACAGAGGCAAAGCCACATCCAACACACAGGCACACACCCACATCCACACAGGTACATGCACACACCCACATCCACACAGGTACATGTACACACCCACATCCACACAGGTACATGCACACACCCACGTCCACACAGGTACATGCACACACACACGTCCACACAGGTACATGCACACACCCACGTCCACACAGGTACATGCACACACACACATCACACATGTACATGCACACACACACATCCACACAGGTACACGCACACACACACATCCACACAGGTACACGCACACACACACATCCACACAGGTACACGCACACACCCACATCCACACAGGTACATGCACACACACACATCCACACAGGTACATGCACACACCCACATCCACACAGGTACAGGCACACACCCACATCCACACAGGTACAGGCACACACCCACATCCACACAGGTACATGCACACACACACATCCATGCATGTACATGCACACACACACATCCACACAGGTACAGGCACACACACACATCCACACAGGTACAGGCACACACACACCAGGAAACACCAAGGCAGCATGACTGGAGTAAACTACTCTCCAAAAAAAAAAAAAATCAAATCACATATCAGAGGGAAGAGGAGAATGTGACAGGGCAGAATGTCATATGCTCCTGGTTCTAATCCCCTGTTTCACAGCCCACCCACCAACGGGACTCGGACAAGCCTCCGCACCTTCTCTGAGCCTTGATTTCCTTATCTTTAAAGCAGAGATAAGGATCCCAGCCTATCTCACAGAGGATGAATCAAATTGAAAATGCTGCACAAAAGGACTTTGAAAAGGATAAAGGACCACACAAAGAAGTAGAGAATTGCTACTGCAATTGTTCCCTCTGAGAGCTAAGTGACCCTAGAAGAACCAGGGAGAAAGTGAGCTTCAAGATCTGGGCAGGACGTAGCCTGAGGTCCCTGCCTCTGCACCCACTGCCCAAATGGAAACACCCTGTTTTCATTTATCCCCTTGAATCAACAGGCTTGAGTGCTCAGAGCAGGAGTCTCCAGGGGCCATCGGGAGGTCATCTGGTCCCTCCCCAGGTGCCAGGCCTGGTGTCCCTTTGTTGTTACTGAACTGTGCATGTATCTGTGTGTATTTCTGTGTGTGTGTGCACATGTGTGTCTGTGTATGTGTGCATGTTTCTGTCCTCTAAAGCTTTCCAATAGGGAGATTTAACAGGCGTGACTTAAGCTTGGTGACCACAGAGAGGAACCATCATTATCTGCAGTGGCTGAAGCCTATGTCTACAAAACACCTACTGAGTGTAATCGGGGCAGCTTCATCTCCTTCCCTCTAGACCCCTGGAATCTTCCTATAGGTCCAGGCCCTTCAGATCCCTGGACCCTACCCCAGTAGGGGTAGGGACAGAAAGTACTTAACCAGTCAACTCTGTACTGCGGAGAGTGGGCCCACCATCAAGAGCCCCTTGGCTGGCTGGAGCCCCAGTCCTAATTCCTGGGTGTAGTGAGGGCTCCTGCTTGTTTCCCGGGCTGGAGTGCTGGTCTCAGATGCCTGTCTCATAGCCTCTTCCCTTTAAGGACAGTTAATCCAACGACGGGCCCGCAGGCCTGGCCCATTTCTGTCTGCTGTCTGTTGGGCCACCAAAGCTGACCCGCACCTGGGATTCCTGCTCTGGGCTCTGTCACTTTCTGGCCACTCCCCTGGCCCGTGTTCTACCTACACGACAAGGTGGCCTTGTCGCCTGGGTCCCCACCTGACCTTGGCTGGCAGCCTCTGCAGCCATCATGCTCTGCCCTGAGAGGACCCCACCCCCAGCCTCCAGCCCACCAGGGGTGGCTCTGCCCTCCCAGACAGTCCAAGTCCCCTCCTAGCTGACCACTCTGCCCTCCCACATCCACTAAAGGCCACAGAGGGACTCTTCAAGGTACAGACAGACAGACCTCGTTTTACTGTGCTTCAATTTACTGTGCTTTGCAGACACTGCAATTTTTACAAATTGAAGGTTTGCGGCAACCCAGCGTCGAGAAAGTCTATGAGCGCTGTGTTCCAAATTCATTTGCTCACTTTTGTGTTTCTGTATCACTTTTTGGTAATTCTCACAATATACCACACTTTTTCATTATTCTATGTGTCATGGTAATCTGTAATCAGTGATCTTTGATGTAACTACTGCAAAAAGATTATGACTTGCTGAAGGCTCAGATGATGGTTAGCATTTTTTAGCAATAAACTATTGTTTAATTAACATAGTTTTTTTAGACATAATGCTACTGCACATTTAATTGATGGTAATACAGTGTAAATGTAGCTTCTATATGCACTGGGAAACCAAAAACCTGTGTGACTCCCTTTACTGTGATACTGGCTATATTGCGGTGGCCTGGAACCCAACCAACAGTGTCCCCAAGGTCTCCTGTATTGGGAGGCTGGGGGTAAAGGCAGTCTCACCCATTCTAGACCTCAGAGGGGCGCGTGCAGGTGTGGTCTCTGGAGAGCCAGGTACCAAGGCAGGCATTGGGTATCTGACAACAGATGTCAAAGTTAGCAGCAGGAATCATAGGGGCTGGGCCACCAGGTAGGTACACAGAAGAAGCAGGCAGGATCTGGGCTGTAAGGGGTAGAACACAGGTAGGCAAATAGCCGTCAAAGCAAAATCACGAGGTTGGGGAACTGCAGATCATGGTATCGTTCATTCATTGGCTTAGTCATTCAATCATTCGAATATCCAGCAAATATTCACTGAACACCTGCAACCTTCTAGACACTCTCCAAAGCCCTGGACATATTGTGGTACATAAAAAAGATGAAAGGCCTGATTTCCACGGAGCTCACTCTCAAAGGGGTTACGGGTGCAGATGAGGATGAAAAGGTAGGTGAAGGCCAGATCGTGGAAGGCCTTGACGGCCAGGCTGAGGAGGTTATGCTTATCGCGCAGGAACTGGGGAGCCCTCAAGGGTTTCTGAGCGAGGTTCGTGACTTGTGAATACATGCCAAAGACTGAGAATCACTGACAAGATGGGAACGAAGAGGAAGCAACAGAGAAGGGCGTGAATGTGAGTTGGTGGGGGAGGGGCGGGAGTGAGATGGAGTGAGATGCTTGTCTCTAAACACACAACTGGCAGATGAAGATGAATTCCACACCTTGCGAGGCAAACTCCAGCTGTGTTCACCGAGGTGGGGCTTCTCCTGCTGCCCTGGGGGCCTCCGCCCTCTCAGGCAGCCAGACACCTTAATAATGCAGTGGGGGAGGAACTCAAAGCCCTCGCAAGGCCTAAATATAGCCAGCCAGGCCATGTGCAGAAATGCTCCCCTGAATTTACTTAAGAGCAGAGGTTGGCGTATTCCACTGGGAACTACACTTTGTTTCAAGATCAAGCCAGCCAGGCTGAGCCCGATGGCCCCTCGGAGCTTTCTTTAAACACAGAGAAAACATTAAATGATTTTCTGCAAAAGCCTCGGCAGGAGAGGAGGAGACAGCTAATGGGAGATTGGAGTCAAAGACCTTCCTGGTCAATGCTCTGCAGGACCCAGGTGAACTGATTCGTTAAGAATCTAAACTCCTCTGGACAAAGGGCAGGCAGTCTCCATGCAAACCAGGCACGTGGGTTCGGTCAGAGCTCTGTTCCCCATCACTGGCGGGGCTGTGTGATGAGGCAGGCCGTCAAGACCAGGCCTGAGACGAACCATCTGCAGTCACAGCACAAATACTGGAAGGGCTGCTGCTTCACCGTGCTAAGAGCCTTAGGAGGTGGGGACGAGCGCCGTCTCCACTTCACAGGAGGGAAAACTGAGGGCTGAGAGGGCCTAAGGAACTTGGCCAAGGTCATGTTGCAGGCCTGGGGTGGCCAGGAATGGAACTCAGGGCTGTGTGTCCCCAGAGCCATTTCTTGGACCAAGACTCTGCTCTACAGCCCTGAACCACTAGCAGAGTGGCCCTGCGAGCGCCTTTCTCACCGAGATACCTCCCAGGCAGGAAAGAGGCCCCTGTCTCTGCCCTGCCATGTGCCCGCTCCCCGCCCAGCCTGCCAGCTGTCCTGAGCTCTGCCTCTCAGAGCTTCCTGTCATTGCAGCGCCTCCTCCTAGCCGAGCCTCACACATGCGGGTTGACCTTAGTCATCTTGACTCGGCAGACAAGCACAGGCGACCCCACCACGCACAGGGCTCCGAGATGCTACGTGCTGGCACCATGTGAATGCTGGCACTGTGTGAATGGTCATTCATGTTGTAACCCATTAAGATCTCCCAACAAGGAAGGGACTATCATCATGCCCATATTGCAGATGAAGAAACTGAGGCCTAGAACAGAGAAGCAACTTAACCCAAGATCATGCAACCAGTAAGTGACAGAGGTGAGAATCAAACTAGACAGGTTGGCGCCAGACTCTGTGCCTCTAACCACAGAGCTCAGGTGCCAGGGAGAGTCTGAGGAGGGGAGCAGTTCCTACCCGGGGGACCTTCTGGAGGAGGTGGGAGCTGACCCGGATGGATGTTGGCAAGGGCATCCCAGGCAGAGAGGACCAAATGACAAAGGACCGAGTGTGTGGTGGCATTTGGGAGCCATTGGGTCTGCTGGGGACAAGGGTACAAATCTCACTGAGAAGCTGCAGATGGAGAACACAAGAACATCACCACACTACATGCCTACTGTGTACCAGGCCCAGGGTAAGCACTTGCCAGGCGTTTTCTAAACACTGTCAACCATACACGGTTGGTTCAATGATTACCTCTTTGCTTCACAGTTGAAGTATGGTGGTCCCGCAAAAGAGGTGAACTGACTTGTCCGAAGAGACCCAGCTAAGGGGGCTGAGCATGGCGGGAGCCAGGCAAGTCTTCTGGAGAAGGCGGTGATGGGACACAGCCCTCACCCAGCCTTCACGGTGTAGCAGACATAGCAGGTGGCCATGGAAGGGTGGGAGTGGACCTCTGGCAGGGAGGACCCTGGAGCCTGGGAACCACCCAGCTTGCAACAGGGGCTCAGTTGCTCCTCAGAGCCCTGGGTCCCTGGTGGGCCAGCAGCCCCAGAAAAGGGAGCCATTGCCATTAAGGTTAATATGCCCGGTGCAAGCTTGCCTGAGATACCCTGTGTCTCATTTCCAGCTCTCATTCCTTCATCTGACCACAATGCACATCTCCTCCCAGCACCCAGAGCACTCTGGGTGGGGAGGGCTTTGCCTGCCACTGTCAAGAGGACTTCCCAAATCTTGTGGGGATAATAGAGGACAGAGTAGAAAAAAAGAACAGCCTTAGGGTCAGAAAATTCTAAGTGCAATTCGTGTTCCCACCCCAGCAGAGTTGGGGCCCTAGGCAGATTTCTTCCTCTATCTGAGCCTCGGTGTCTTCATCTGTACCCTGGGGGTGATGTGGGGAACTCCACGGGGTCTGTGTGGGGACTGAAATGACTGAACGGGCATCCAGGATGGTGCCAGAGCACAAGGCAGATGAGAACTAGAGAAATACCACGTGAGCACAGCGGCAATCACTGCAAAATTCTCACAACTTTTCTGTACATTTCAAATGTCTCATAATTAAATGCTGGAGCAAATAAATACCGCATTTTCTTCCCTGGATGCTGCAAACCCAGCACCAAACCCGAACAAAGCAACCTACCTAGACGCATCTTTCTGGTTGTTCCACATGTGGAACGACAAAGGGATTTGGACAGGTGATAGTGAGGGCCTCTGATGGCACTGGGCCAGGGTCCTTGCTCCCTAAGGAGCCCTGCATTCTCACCATACCCCACCCCGACAACACACCTGACCTCCTGGCTGAGGGATGGCCCAGCTCCCAGGTTTGGTCTGAGCTCCACTGCGTCCAGTAGAGCCTAGTCAGAAAACTCGCCCTGCTGATTTCTGAGAAATGTCAGGGAGATGAATGGTGGCCCACACCTTGCCCCCGAGTCAGTGAGAATTAAGTCATTATCATAGAATTAGAACAATGAAATAATTCCAGCCCATCACTCCTGGTTCCTTCTTTGGTAAAAAGGATGAGGCAGCTGTGTTATCGTTCTGGGCTCTGGAGTCAGATTGTCTGGGTCCAAATCCAGTCTCTACCATCTTACCCCTGTGTGACCCTGAGCAAGCGATGGGGCCTCTGGACCTCATCTGTAAACTGGAGATGTAATAATTATAATAATAACACCAACCTCAAATTGTTGTTGTGAGAATTAAAGTCGACCCTTGGACAGTATAGGTTTGAACTGCATCGGTCCACGTTATATGTGGCTGTTTCTCAATAAATAAAGTAAAACCTGTATTTTCATTTCCGAGATCTTTAAATTAAATGTGGGGGGATGTTTGTATTTGATTAGAGATCACAATGTGTGGAATCAAGAGAACTAGGGTTTGAGTCCCGATTCTATCCAAAGTGTTTCCACTTCCTGCCCCTGGGTGACTCATTTATCACATCCTTTGTTTTTGAGGCAGAGACAGCAGTACAAGGATTTTCAAGTGTGTGGGGGGCCGCCAGCCCCGACGTTGTTCAAGGATCAACTGGAATTAGTTAATGCGTGTAAAATACTCGACACATGTAAAATGGTGCGCATTCAAAGAAATTTGATATTAATTTTATTAATATTATATTTATTAATATAAATATTAATTTTAATAAGACATTATTTTTTTAGAAAAGTTTTGGGTTTACAGAAAAAATGAGCAGAAAGCTTGGAGATTCCCATATATGCCCTACCCGCCCCCCAAAAAAGCTCCCCTACTACCAATATCCCCCACCAGAGTGGGACATTTGTTACAATTGATGAATCTATATTGATGCATTATTATTACCCAGACCCTAGAGTTTACATTAGGGTTCACTCTTGGTGTTGTATGTTCCATGGGATTTGACATACAATGACATGTATCTACCACTGTCATATGACACTGAAGAGTTTCACCCCCATAAAAATCCCCTGTACTCTCATCTATTCATCCCTTTCTCACCCAGCTATTTTATTTTCATTTGATTAAGGAAAAAAAAAAATTCACATACTTCATTTCATGTTGCCTGAGTGGAAATAGGTTGGTGTGGGACTTGAGAATTTTAACTCAATGATCTCAAGAAAAGGGAAACGGAGGCCAGGCAGGCTCAATGACTCCCAGAGGGAGATGCTTCGAGGCTGAGCTAGAGCCTGGGTCTCCACTACTCTGCTATCCCAGATTCTCAGGGAGCCTGGCTCCGGCAGCCTCTCTAGGCACAAGCCCCACGGGGCTCATAGAGCCAAGTCTGCATACAAATCACCTTGGAGAAAAAAAGACTTTTTTTTTTTTCATTTTTTTCCCCTTTCATTTAAAAAAGAATCTATGGAACTGGGGCTGAAATGGCAATATGTGTCTATGGCTGGAGGGATGTGTGTGTGTGTGTGGTCCACTCGTGCACAACCCATGTTACCAGAGTTCAGAGAAATGTCAGGTTCTTGGAGAAGATTTAATTAGGTTAGAGTTGCCTCTAAAAAATACTAAAATTAAATATGAATCCATAATGCATAGCATCATAGCTAATGGTATGCAAATGGTGCTGGGCCCGGCCAGGCTGAATCAGGAACTTGGGCGATCGCCCTAATTGGGAAAAATGTCCCCTGGCCTGCAGCCACAGTCCCAAGAAGGCTGATGGGAGGGGCCAGAGGTCAGGGTCTGGCAGGAGGCAGAGTTAGGATAATGTCTCGATAATAAAGAAGACAAGGTAAGCGCTAAGCTGGGCAGACCACCCTTAATGCTTGCTGAGCGTTCACCTACACCTGGAAGCGGGAAGAAGCTGTGTGAGAGGCCTGTGCTGCCATATGCTAGCTGCTTTGCAGGTGGCTGGGTTTCCCTGCAGCCGGGCCTTTACAAAGGGGTCGGGTGTAGGGCAGGAGAGTAGGCCACTTGGCAGATCCACGGGTGTGAGTCTGGGTCTTGCCTCTCTTACCAACCAGCTGTGTGACCTGGACAAATCCCCAAAAGAGAGCTGGACCTCTCTTCTCTCAGCCTCAAATTAGGAGAGACAAACTCTACCCTTTCTATCTCCCAGAGGGCCCAAACAGTCTGTACGCACATTTAGAGCTCTACATATCAATATCTATTCTTTTCATTTTAGTGCTTATTCTTGAGAAGAATAAATAAGGGGTAAAGTCAACCAAGCGCTTTCTGAGCACCAGGCATCTTGTCCCACTCGACCCTTTCTATAGGCTGGGAAACTGAGGCACAGGAAGTATGACCAATGGGAAGTGGTGGATGCAGGATTCCAACCCAGCAAGTCTGACAGCTCTGAAAGACACTCCTGGACTGAAGGAGATGCTATTCCTCATCCCCCAGGACAGCCCGACAACCCTAGGACACGTGAGCACCGGCTGCAATGCTCGCAGGAAGCACCCAAGAGTCACTAACCCAAATGTCTGTGTGTTCTCAGCAGGTCACCGCACCTTTCTGGGCATCAGTTTTTCACATCTATACCGTGTTTATTCTGCTGGTCCAGGCATCTTCTAGGTGCTTTCCAACTCCAAAGCGCTAGGATGGCACCATGCAGTCCAGCACTATAGAAAGACGTCTGAGGCTGGAGTCAGACCAGCTCTATTTAACTGTCTGTCCTGAAATGCTGGGTGATCTGCTTAACCTCCACTTTCTCATCAGTTACATGGGGAGGGAAACAGTTCTAGCCTCACCGCACTGCTGTGAAGATAATACATGGTGATGATGCTCTGTGCTTATGCATGTTGAGCTCTAGGTATCAGACACTGTTCTACACACGTTGCACACATATAGAAGGCAGTGGCACCCACTCCAGTAGTCTTGCCTCCATCCCATGGATGGAGGAGCCTGGTAGGCTGCAGTCCATGGGGTCGCTAAGAGTCGGGCACAACTGAGCGACTTCACTTTCACGCATTGGAGAAGGAAATGGAAACCCACTCCAGTGTTCTTGCCTGGAGAATCCCAGGGACAGAGGAGCCTAGTGGGCTGCCATCTATGGGGTCGCACAGAGTCAGACATGACTGAAGCGACTTAGCAGCAGCAGCAGCAAGTTCGTTTGACCCTCACCAGCTAAAAGCATCCAACACTTACTTGGTGCTTATATGTGCCAGGCATATGGAGCATAGCCACAGTAACTCCATCTAGTCTATCTGTGAGGAAAACACAATTGCATGCCCAATTTACAGATGGAGAAACTGAAGCTCAAAGAAGTTCAAAATCTGCACTCAAGGTCAAGAGCCAGGACGTGAACTCAAGCAGTGAGGTCTCAGTGTCTGGGCTCATAACCAACATGGCTCCTCTGCTTCATTCGACGCCCATGCCTTGGCCCACACCGGCCTTTTCTACAAAGCATGCAATGCAGGCTATTGTTAGGTCTAAGGGGGTGAAAAGTTAACTTCAAAAGCCTGCTTTTTGGTATAGATTCAATATTACACACAGAAAGCTCCCAGCACAGAGCAGGGTCTCAGAAAATGCCAAGTGAGAAGGAGGGAAGTTAAGCGAAGACTGTCGGCTTGTTGTGGTTCCTGGCTCTTTCCAGCAGGGAAGCCAGTGTGGTGATTGGCTGTCACTCCCCCAGCAGGCCAGCTAATTATGGGGGATGCCCAGCAGCAGTGGTGGCTGGGTGTCCACACTGCCCTGGAAAGTGAAATGCTTCTTTGAGGCTGGGGTAGATGGATCAACTCCTTCCATGGGTCCCCTGTGCCCTGGCCCAAAAGAATCCCTGCCTGTGGGTCCAGAAATCTCCAAGCCCTGTCCAGGCCGTGTTGGCCAGGGCAGTGGCCCCTGGGAGTGGTATGTAGAGGAGAAAAGTAGGACAGGACCTAGCACCAAGGTTTTTGAGATACGAAGAGTGTAAAATCCTTCCTTTGTGTGCGAATGAGTGCCAGGGGAAAGGGGGCAATGCCTATTGAGTTTTCATCAAAGTAATTTATTGATCAATACAGCTAACATGGCTAGTTCAGCGATTTTGTAAAAAATAACCAAGTGCTGGAGGCAAGGAACACTTTGCTGGATTGAGGTGAGCAGGCCTGGGCAGAGTCACCCGTGTTTTATGGCCTTCTGGGAACTGAGCCCTGGCAGTTACATCTCTGTGGCTTTATCTTCATGACATCACAACACTGGGATGGGGAGGGAAAAGATGGGCCAATCTTCCAGAGGTTCTGTCTACCTGAAGATGTCTCCGTGCAAGGTCACCACGATGAACCTGGAAGAAGGTGATGGGTTAGGAAACGCCAGCCCAGGGTCAGGGTGAAGGCCAGAAGCAAATGGAGCTGTGCATTTATTAAGTACCCACTGTTTGCCAGACCCAGAGCTAAATGCTGTAGCACTTACCATGCTTCTCTGTATTTGAGAGAAACATGAGAAAAATGAGGCTGGAACTGTGTTCCCAGGGCTTCCCTGGTGGCTCAGTGGTAAAGAATCTGCCTGCCAATGTAGGAGACACGGATTCAGTCCCTGGGCTGGGAAGATCCCTCGCAGTAGGAAATGACAATCAGCTCCAGGATTCTTGCCTGGGAAATCCACTGGACAGAGGTCTGGCGGTCTATAGTCCATGAGGTCACAAGGAGTCGGACACAACTTGGCAGCTAAACAACTTTGTGTTTCCACAGTCACAGAGTAACTAAAGGGTGAAGGAACGATTCACATTCAGACCTGACTTCAGAACTTGCCCCATCCAGCTCATACTAGTGTGACTCTGAATGAGTGACTTGGCTTCAGTGAACCTCAGTTTCTGTACGTGCATGTGGGGGAGCCTCGTCCTGCCCTGTCTGCAGAGCTTACAACTGGGAGCATGAACTACACACAGAGGTGAGTGCACTTGACAAACGGAAGAGAATTCTACTCCTCCAGTCAGTGGTCTCTCCTCCAAGAGCCCTCCAAAGCTCCTAGCCTGAGCCCAGATGCTAATACATGTCGAGTAATTCATCGATGGATTGAAGCATCACTGGACAGCCTGGTATCCCATCCTTGAAACATCTGGGTGATGGCTGTGTACTCTTCCTCCAGATGCGTGGGCCACTCCTAGCTACAAATCTGGGCATGGGCTTCATGGACAGAGCCAATCAGAACCTTTGCTTCTTAACTCCCCACCTGCTCCCAGCATGATCAGCACCTTCAGGCTTCCATGGGTTCACTTACCTGGATGGTAAGGATTTGCCAGGAGACATAAACCTCCCTGGAAGAGAGGGTTCCCCCTCAACCCTGCAGAGAGCTCTGCTCCCCAGTGATGCAATATGGCTTCTCCGCCACTGGGTCATATGTGCTTAGGACAGGCTTTGTGTGAGGCCCCTTGCTGGGAGGGGATGTCATTCACCAAGAGCAGCTTCAAGGAAAGATGCAGGGAAGGGAGAGTGTGGCTGAGCACCAAAGGAGCCAATGGTCTGTGGTGGGAGTGAAACGCAGGTTGAGGTTGGAGTAAGAGCCCTGGAATGACCCCGAGCTTCTGAAAAAACACCTCCCCCATGCCATCTTATGCCATGCCTCTCCTCTTGCTCACCAAGCCCCAGCCACATGGGCCTTCTTTCTGTTCTTTGACCACTCTGCACTCTTTCTCACCTCAACACCTTCACATATGCTTTCTGTCTGCCTGGAATGCACCCTGCTGAATTCTTCCCATTCTCCAAGCCTCAACCTAAATGTCACCTCCTCCAAGAGGCCCTCCCTGCTCCCAAGCCAGAGCGGCCTCCCCACTGTCTTCATGCGCAGCATTTGCTGCAATTCGCAACTATGTGTCTCCTTGTCTGCATACTTGTTTATTGTCACCCCAAGTAGAGTAGACAAGATCTCATGAAGAAAGGAACCTTGTCTCTTTGGTCATCATTCTAGACCCAGCTCCTACTCCACCTGGTGCACAGTAGGTGCTCAACCAGAATTTATTAAAGGAAGAAGAGACTTGAGGAGGGAGGAGGGGAAAGAAACCCGGCAAGATGAACTGCAGGCCAACAGGGATGGGTGTGTCCCCCTATAGAGTTATTTTTCTGGCAGTTTCTCAGACATTTCTTCACATTGATCCCATTTAGATGATCTGGTTCTTCCAGGAAAACTGTCTCAGATAACTTATTGAACCCCACTCTGTGCCAGGCTGGCACAATTTAGGTATTTTACATATGGCACTCACCCACCAATAGATAGACCACACCCAGTGGCATATTTGCTAAGAAGTTGGAGGTGGGCAGAGGGTACAGAAACACTGGTGGGATCAGGATGAAGTGATCCCAAGTGGACGTCTGGGTCAGGGGCACCTGAATCTGCTGCTTGGACTTCAGGGGTCTTCTGACCCCACCAGGGAGCCTGAGCGTCCCATACCACAACCCATTTAGTCTCCTTTTCTTCTCCTGTCTCTCTCTCAACTCTTTGTTTCTATCTCCTTGTCTCTGAGTGTCTCTGTCTCAGTCACTGGCTTTCTCTTTCTGACCCACCGATTATCTCTCAGTAAGAATTCAACCACATTGGTTCATTCAGGGGTGTGAAAACAGTGGGGTCAAAACAGAGTCTAAACATCCCATTTCCATCTTAGCATCAAGGGATCCTGAAACCCAAGAAACTCCTACCCACATTCTCTTAGGACTCTGGGTTCAGAAATCTGGAAAAAAATACTATTAAAAAAAAATGATTGAAATACAGTTGATTTACAATGTTGCGTTAATTTCTGCTGTATAGCAAAGTGACTGAGTTATACATAAACGTCACCAATTCTTTTCCATTATGATCTGTCACAGGATACTGAACATAGTTCCCTGCGCTACACAGTAGGGCCTTGTCGTTTATCCATCCTACATGTGACAGTTCGCATCTGCTAATCCCAGGCTCCCAGTCCTTCCCTCCCCCACCTCCCCTCCCCCTTGGCAACCACAAGTCTGATCTCTGTGTCCGTGTGGAAAAAAAATTACTATTAAACAATAATGTAGGTTTTCTCTAAGTAAACAGAGCCTTCCTAGAGCGAGATGGCTAATGGCCAGGGCTTGGAGCCTGACATCTAGGTTGGAATCCAGGATCTGCCACCTACTGGCAGTGTGACCTGAGGCAAGTCCTTCCACTGCTCTGAGCCACAATCTCTTCATCTGCAAAACGGGGATAAGGGGCATCGTGAGGATTAAAGAAGACTACAGAGATGTGCAGAGAGTATCTGGCATAGTAAGTGTCCAGTAAGTACTGGCTATAATTGATGAGGCCCACATGGGATCTCATTGTTAAGATGGCTCATTATGTTGACCTTACAAAGAATAAAATCACAGTGATCCTTGAGACTGACCAAATTGTCCAAATGACGTTCTGTTTTATCACTGGCACCTACCTTCTCAAAGCTACGAGACCACCAGATTCCAGACCTCCGGCTACATGACCACAGGACTCAACTACAAGCTAAAATTTAACCATCTCTTCAGAGAATTTTTCATTGGTGGGCTATAAGAAAGACCTCATCAGAAAGGGAGGACGCTGGTTCTCCTCAAGGGCCAGTCACCCTCTCGTTTCCCTCTAATAAATTTCCCTTTTCTTGCCTGACTGCCTGGCTCACTCCCTTTTTCTCTGCACTCACCTTACGATAATGTTTTCCTGCCTTTAGTCTGCTAGCTTTCATTTGTTTGTTTGCAGTGCCGGCCCATCCTCTGGGTAGGAACAATGAGGAAAGGCAGTGCAGTCCACATTGAGTAGGAAAAGCCCTATCTCCCTGAAGGTCACGTGCTAAAGCAAAGACCACTAAGGGAGAGACAGAGCTTGCGGTCTTCTGAGAAGCCCTGCTTGGACTCTCTCCTCTAAGAGAGAGGCTCAAGGGTACCTGAGCCTCATCCTGGCCCATGATGGAGACACTTTGAACAGGTTCAGGAAGCACAGAGCCTGAGAGTAGTTGTATGTTTCATGGTCTTCTTTTTGTTCTAAATCCCAGGAAGTGGAGACACAAGAGCTGCTGACCCATGACAGGTCTGTTGACCCCAGCATGACCTACTTGGTGCTGGGAAGGGGGAAGGCAGACAGACTTTCACAGAAGCTGAGCCCCCATCTGACCTCCAGGCCACTGCAATCTCCAGGAGGTCAAGACCTTTCAGTTTCCCCCATGGGCAGGCCTGAACTTGGCCCGGGGAAGCGGTCTCTGGCATCCCCCTGGGTGGTGTCAGGACCAAATCCCTCCTCATCCCTGCCACAATACCCATCCCTGCCAAGACACTGCACCCAACACCTTCAACCAAGGATGCTTTCTCCCTGGAAAGGGGCCTGCTTCCAGGCCCAGGAAGACTAGATATCTAAAATCTCATACCAGAAGTGTGTCTGAGTCCCAGGATCCCTGAGTCTGGATTTGGGGGGGATAATCCATATGCCCAAAGCACATCCCAGCAGGCAGAAGGTAAAGCCAGCCCCAAATACTAAGACAGTAAGCACCCCCACTGCATCCAGAACTTAATCCACTTGTACAGAAAGCTGGAGGTTCTGCAAAGAAAACATCTCCCAAATGAACCCGAGGCTTCCCGTTGCCACTTGGCTCCAGGGGACCAGTGGCATAATGAGATCTCAGGATCTCCGTGAGGGGTTACAGACAGTGTTCTAACTCTTCCTCCTACAGGCACCTCCTGACAACGTCCACAGGGGACGCTGGGCACCAGACAGCCCGCATGCTCACTGTAGGGGGCCCCGCCCAAGACCTGGCTAGGGCAAGGGTGCTCAGCACCTCATGCCTTCCTGGTTGGGGGCACATTCTCCTCCTCCCTCCCCATTCTCCCTCAACCCCCACCAAGCAGACTCAGTAGCTCAGTAGCTTCGCAGAGCCTCCACTTTGCAGCCCCCATCTCAGAGTATGAGGAAGATGGGAAAGGGCATATTTGCCCGTGGCCCATTATCCAGGCCCAATTAGTCCCTGGGTCTGTGTCAGAGTGTTGGGCCTGCGACCACTGTGAGCCCTACAGGGAGCGAACAAGGATAGAGGTTGTTAAATCCTCCCACAGAGCTCTGATGCCTGCACCAGGTTCTGGTACCTCAAAGACATAGTGAAGCAAATGGACCATGGCAGATTTTCCACCCAGCACGTGTCAACTTGGGTGATGCTACCCTAGAGGTACACAGCAAGAGCTCGGAGCCAGGTGCCAACAGAAAGAAGGAAGACACAGGAGCATCCTGAAGGTGTCCCTTCTCAAAAGGGTGGAGGTTCCCCACCCGGCTCCATCCCATCTGTGACTCTGGAATTCAATTAGATTTGTCCGGCACTTTTTAATCACCCACTGTGGGCATCACTTGGGGCAGATGCTGGGAATACACGGGGAACAGAGTGGGAGCCAGGTGGGTGGACGTTCAAATCCTGGGCACACCATCACTTATTGAAGGGGTACATTCACCCGGCTGGGGCTCAGATCCCCTTCCTTTTAACCAGGAGGGTTAAAAAGAAATTGGGGAAAAAAGAAAATAAAAAAGAGATAGAAAGGGGTTCAATGAACACTTGCTGTTTTTAGCGTGTTAAACAAGAATGCGATAAGGTCCTTGTCTCTGAGAAGTTCCAACAGGAAACATAAAGA
This sequence comes from Bos grunniens, assembly GCF_055505025.1. Lineage (NCBI taxonomy): Eukaryota > Metazoa > Chordata > Mammalia > Artiodactyla > Bovidae > Bos > Bos grunniens. The sequence goes on from NC_141167.1 coordinate 12,543,298, forward strand.
GAAGCAAGGCTGGTGAGACAGAAATGTTCTAAATAAACAGCCCTCTTTGTCTTCCGTTTATTCCTGATAATAAAAACACAGGTACACAAAACATTTTACTTTTCTGTCTTAACTCCACTGCGAGTAAAAGGGCACACACGTGAGAGTCAGTGGTGTTGGCACAAGAGAGGTGTGATAGGAGAGGTGGGGACTGCGATATGGCGGGAAAAGAGCTTGGAAATCCAGAGTTTTATATAAATCATCCCCATTTTTGAATGTTGGCTAACTCAAAAAAATGAATGCAACTTTAAATTGATGGACGTTAAGGGCAAAGCCCCAAAGAGTTCAGAAAAAGAATTCCTTGAATTCCAGGCTAAGGATTTTGTCTTTCAAGAGGATAAACTATCAGAAACTGTTGTTATTTTAATGACAAGATTTTTAAAACAGTCTAGGGGCTTCCCTAGTGGTCCAGTGGTTAAGACACTGCACTATAAGGGGCTCGGGTTCAATCCCTGGTTGGGGAACTAAGATCTCACACGCCATGCAGCCAAAAAAAAAGAAAGAAAGAAAACAAAAATATACCAATCTGAGGCAAATACAAAAGACCTACAAGCCTCAGTATTATAAGCCCTGGGGGTCACGAGGAAGAGGAGTGGGGAAGGAGACATTTCTGCACCAATAAAGGGGGCTAGAGCAAGGCTCCAGGGAGGCTCAGGGAAGGTTGTGACCCACTGCCTGGGTGCATCAGAGGAGGCTTCCTGGAAGAGGTGAGTCTTAGGATAGCATACCAAGTACGACAGAAAAAAAGGAAGAAGGAATTAGGCAAGAAGCCAAAGAGGGGAGGGCATTCCAGGTGGGAAGCACAGAATTCCGATGCACTCAAGTCCGAAATACCCTACCTGCCTTGAGTTGATAACAGATCTGTAGGTGAAGTGGTTTCTGTAGAGTCCTGGCTGGGCCAGGCCAAGGGAGGGGTTCCCAGTAGTTGATGGCTGGGCGGAGCTAACTACAGTGGGAAGACCTGTAGGATGGAGGTCTTATAACCCTCAGTTCAATTTAGTCGCTCAGTCATATCCGACTCTTTGTGACCCCATGGACTGCAGCGTGCCAGGCCTCCCTGTCTATCACCAACTCCCGGAGTCCACCCAAACTCATGCCCATTGAGTCGGTGATGCCATCCAGCCATCTCATCCTCTGTCGTCCCCTTCTCCTCCTGCCCTCAATCTTTCCCAGCATCAGGGTCTTTTCAAATGAGTCAGTTCTTTGCATCAGGTGGCCAAAGTATTGGAGTTTCAGCTCCAGCCTCAGTCCTTCCAATGAATATTTAGGACTGATCTTCTTTAGGCTGGACTGTTTTGATCTCCTTGCAGCCCAAGGGACTCTAAAGAGCCTTCTCCAACACCACAGTTCAAAAGCATCAATTCTTCGGCACTCAGCTTTCTTTATAACCCTCACGCCCCACCTAAATCGGGGGTACTGAGGGCTGAACCTTCATTCCTTGCAGCTTCTAGGAAAGGGTACCCAGGGAGCCCAGAGAATCAGGTGTCCTGGCTAGAGAAATGGGAGACAGGCTATGTGCAAAAGAAAGGGGAGGGACTGTGCTAAGAAAACCCTGTGCTAGAGGAATGGGAACTAGAGATCCACGAATATTGAGAGGGCTGGGAAGAGCCTTGTCCTGTGCTGGTTTCCAGGCCCAGCCGACTCACCCCATTTTCTGCCCAAATCTGAATAAACAGATTCAACCTACACTCCTGAGCACCTACTATGTGCTGGCACTGATAGGTGTCTATGTCCATTATTTAAAATAACATCAGCAATCATAGGGCTTCCCAGGTTGAGTGGTAAAGAAGGCACCTGCAATGCAGGAGATGTGAGTTTGATCCCTGGGTCGGGAAGATCCCCTGGGGTAGAAAATGGCAGCCCACTTCAGTGTCTTGCCTGGAGAATCCCGTGGACAGAGGAGCCTGGTGGGCTGCGGTGCACGGGGTCACAAAGAGTTGGACACGACTGAGCGACTAACAACAGCAATCATGACGATGTGTTGAGGATATGGCCACCTTTCTATGGAATGCTCCCTCTGTGTTCATCACCCCAGGCTTTGCTTCCTCATCTAAAAAGCAGCATTAGAGTCCTCACCTCTTAGATTTGCTGCATTAAGTGACCGAATGTCTGGAAGCTGCTTAGCACAGCGTATCTGGCACATTGTTAGCCTTCGAGGGATCCCGGGTTCGCTATTATTATTTTCACGAATATAGTAACACTGGGTTAGCTCAGGGTACTGGAAGCAGAGCCCAGCCAGATGTGTGTGGGGCTGCCATCCTGCCCCTGCTGCCACAGTCCTAGGTATCAGTGACCCCTGCACCTGTCCTACAGGCTGAGGTCTCCCCACTCCCACCACATCTGCCAAGGAACAGGAGGATGGCTCCACCCTCACTGGGAGAAGAGGTTTCAGCTCAGCCACAGGGAAGCTCCTGGCCCTGTGGAGGCTTCTAAGGGAAAAGTCGAGACCAGACAATGCCTATTTCTTGGGTCTGCCTGCTGGGTTGTCATAGATACTGAAGACTCACAGAAGTCCTAGCTGGGTGAGTCTATCAGGGGAGCAACCACCCCACTAATCCCACCCCATCCCATCCCCCCCGCCTCAAGGAATGCTTGCTGCCTTGGAACACACCTAGGGCTTTCCGGCCCAACCAGGGAACCATGAAATGGGACTGGAGGCCCAGCTGAGCTCGCAGACAGTGGATATGGCATCCACTGAAGGCTGATTCGGGAAGCAGATGGGTGGCCCCGGGAAGGGTCCACTCATGCACAACGCAGCCCAGCCTCCAGTGCTCAAGCCTGGGGCAAAGGGGATGGCCAGGCTTCTGGGGAGAGCCCTGGACCAGGAATCAGGACATTTGTTCTATAACAACCTTCCACACTACATCTCCCTGTCCTTTCCTACCTAGACTACTTAAACAGCTTCCTGATGCTGGTCCCCCACACCCCCTGCCCCTCCTGCAGTCACATCACACAGCCACTAGGCCGACTTTTCAAAGCTATAATGTGGTTTTGCTGCTCCCCTTCATAAAGTCCTCAGTGGTTCCCCAGTGCCCTGGGGTTAAAGTCCTGCCTCCTTACCTTGCTTATTCAGTCTTCCATATTCTCACTCCTCAAACCTTACTTTTTTTTTCACATTCCCTTCTGTTGCTCCATTCACAGCAGACTTGCTTGAGTTTTTTTTAAACACTGGTTTGAAACATATGAAATTGCTGATATTTGACCAAAATCACTGCAGATAGTGATTGCAGCCATGAAATTAAAAGACACTTACTCCTTGGAAGGAAAGTTATGACCAACCTAGATAGCATATTCAAAAGCAGAGACATTACTTTGCCAACAAAGGTCTGTCTAGTCAAGGCTATGGTTTTTCCAGTGGTCATGTATGGATGTGAGAGTTGGACTGTAAAGAAAGCTGAGTGCCGAAGAATTGATGCTTTTGAACTGTGGTGTTGGAGAAGACTCTTGAGAGTCCCTTGGACTGCAAGGAAATCCAACCAGTCCATTCTAAAGGAGATCAGTCCTGGGTGTTCATCGGAAGGACTGATGTTGAAGCTGAAACTTCAATACTTTGGCCACCTCATGTGAAGAGTTGACTCATTTGAAAAGACCCTGATGCTGGGAGGGATTGGGGGCAGGAGGAGAAGGGGATGGCAGAGGATGAGATGGCTGGATGGCATCACTGACTTGATGGACATGAGTTTGGGTAAACTCCAGGAGTTGATGATGGACAGGGAGGCTGGCGTGCTGTGATTCATGGGGGTCACAAAGAGTCAGACACAACTGAGCGACTGAAATGAACTGAACTGACCTCCAAAGCTTATAGGGCATCAACTTAACACAACCACGTGTGCCTTGGGCATTTGTACCCTCCGCCTAGAATGTATCCCTTCCTCCCCACCATCACCATCACCTAACCACTCCTTTTCTCCTCCCCAAGTGTCACTTCCTTGGGGCAGCCTTTCCTGATGTTCCCCTGGTAGCCTGCAAGTCCCTCTGTGACATGCATGGAGTTTGTAGTGATTCTTTGCTGTCTGTTTTTTGCTAGATTGAAAGCTCCATGAGGCCAGAATCATGTCTGTCTTGCTCTGCCTTTAGTCCTGGCACCTCATGGAGAACTGGCATACAGCATGTGCCCAGTAAAGGCTCACTGGAAAACCACCTGTACATATGAATGAATAGACAAAGCTCTACCCCAACCAGCTATGTGACCTTGAACCAGCCACCTCCCTCAGACATGGGCTTCTACATCTGCAAAGGATGGTCACCATCCCTATACCAGAGGGATATGCAAATTAAGTGGCATCTGGCATGCCAGTGTGTTTGGCATTATACTGCTCAGAAATGTATGGGCCCTGCCTGGAGCTGGCTGCAGCCACCAGGCTCCTTTCTGATCCAAGGGCACTGCCAAGGGATGAACTGCTGTTAGAAGACAGAGAGGGAAGGGTCTGACTTTAAGAATATTCCTTGTAACCACCACACTGAGCTCAGCCTTCATGGAGTTTGTGCAACCCAGAGCAGACATAAGCCTGGTCTTTTAGGAAACTCAGAAAGCCGGAATTTTTATGGCATCTCTAATTGCATAGTTGAGGATGCCTAGAATTTCATAGTGAAAGGGATCCAGAGCCCTGTTCTTGAACATATCCCATGGCAAGAAGCTCACTACTCCTAAGGTATCTCACTTAATCGTCAAAGAACACTGACTAGGAGATAGCTGGTGTTAAACCAAATTCTGCCTTCTGGGACCACCACCCAACTGGTCCCAGTTTTCTCCTGGGGCCTCTTGGACCAGGTTTGCCTTCTCTTCTATGCTGCAGTCCTCAGAGATAGAGAGCTAGCCCCTCTTGATGTCAGGTCTCCAACATCTGGTCTTTGAGCATCCTTTCTGGCAACTCAGTCTCCACGCCTGTACAATGGGAATAGCACGTGATGCACCTTACTCCTCTTTGGGTGGGGATAAGACTGATGAGGAGAGAGAATGAGCATCTTGGTTCAGAGACGGAGGCTGCAGGAGCTCCACCCCTTCCTTCCTATAGGCCTCAGATCCAGATCTGGGATCACAGTGTGTGTGTGTGTGTGTGTGTGTGTGAGTTGCTTAGTCGTGTCTGACTCTTTGCGACCCCATGGACTGTAGACTGCCAGAATCCTCTGTCCATGGAATTCTACAGGCAAGAATACTGGAGTGGGTTGCCATTCCTTTCTCCAGTAGCTTCTGGTAAAAGCTGCCTTCCGCTGGGTGACTCAGGCTCAAAGGCTGTCCACTCTCCCCAACCTCTAGGGGAGATTGATGCCTACACTGATAGATCACTCCTATGGATTAGGTAGATAAAGAAATTGATTATTCCATAAATCATTGTCTCCATGAAAAACAATCCCAATTTTTTTAAAAAGAAAATACTATAAATCTGTCTGAACCCGTATGAGTGAAAGTGTAGCCATTTCAGTTTTATTGTCTGAGACCTTCTTAGCCACAGCCCAGGAAAAGAGTCCCTGAAGCTACTACTTACCAATCTAGAGGTTTCTCTCAAGGCTTATGAATGGCCATATCACACTATGGATGAGATGGATTTACATAGCAGCAGGAAGAATCTGAATTGGCCAGAAAGAAGAACTTTCTCACCAAGGAGACAGAATTATAGCTCTTGGAGACATAAAAAAATTGAATACTTACTCCTGTCCCTACCTTTTCCTTCCTACTTACACATGCACCACTCCATCGAGGAAAGTTATGGCTCAGTTCTACCAAGAGACAGAGAACTGGCCAAAATGAACCTTGGGTGGGGCTTGAGGATGAGGTGTAACAGCTCAGGCATGGGGGAACTCTCAGAACAATATAAATGAAGAAATGATTTAGGAGCAAAGGCAAGAACGGGGTGGGGGGCAGGGAGGAGTGAAGCGTGAAAGATAAGAGATGTGGCTTCCCAGCTGGCTCTCCTGTGAGATGGTCACCTTGTTTCTTTTCTTCTTTAAGCCTCCATACTCCTCCCCAGAACACAGGAGAACAAGGAACAAAGAACAATCTAAGCATAAGGTTCTAGCCTGAACTGCACGTCCCTAAATGTTCAAGGAACTGTGGCTATCACTTAAGGTCACCCACTTGGACCTACCATGAGGCCATTCAGATGCTGTGCCACCCCTCAGACTCCCTCAATCCCTTGCCCTGTGTACTCTGCGGTACCCAGAGTGAGTGATCCAGAAATGTTTGCTGAATCAATGAGTCAGCCCAGAGATGATGCGAAAAAGACAGGAAATAAACACTAAATTACAAGCAGCATAAAAATAGCCCCATTTCCAAAGCAGATTCTTCTGATTCTGCGAATCCAAGCAGGAGCAGCAAAACCTCCAATTCCTTTCACTAAAATATCTCAATCCAGGGTCCCTGGAGTAGCCTTACTCTGTACAAACCATAGCTCATGTCTTTCCTGACCTTTCTACCTTCAATATGACTTCAAGGTGCCATCTTGCCTCCTAAATCCTGGGAGCCCATTTACCCAAGCTTCCCTCCTTGTTCAGAGGCCAAAGCCAATTCTTCAGACTCTATCTTTCTAACACTCTTAGCCTCCTATGGCCTTGGCTTCAAGTCCAGGTGTTTCAGCCACTCTCAGTACCCCAGTGATGGGCAAACTCTCCCTTTCTCTGAGGCCTGCTGAGGTCACCCATGTCATGATTTTCCTAGCTGGGGAGACCTTTGTCAACACCCAGTCTGATCACAAGTCTTCTCAGACACATCCAGGTGGTGGAGCACTTGGTATGGCTGGGGTTCTTTGGGGAATGCCACAAAGCTGTGACACATTTAATTCCTGTCACCTGAACAAGGAGTAATTTTATTTACTAGCAGAAAATACGGCTCTATTATAGATATGCAGGGCTCCACGATTCAAGAAATAATAACACACAAAATACTTTAAAGAAATCACATTTAGTGGGATAAAAATACATAACACAAGCCTATTTACCAAATGCAATGTGAAAGATGATGCTGACAAGCTGAGCAAAGACGCTCGGTATCAGGTGTGATATTTGACAATGGAATGTTCATTCATTTTGTCATCTGCTACTGCTCCTGAGCATACAAGCCGTACAAGGCACCAAAGGTTTAAGAACAATTTACGTGAGAGAGAGAAAAAAAAGGAGAAAATTCTATCCATTCGCTCCATTTTCTTTTACCGTGAGCTACTCTATTTGAACGACCATAAATAATAGTTCTTACTAGCCTACTGTGTACCTGCTAAACACCTCAGTCTGGTTTATGAACACCAGAGTCCTAGAGGAATAGCATTAGGAAAAAGAATGCCTGTTAAGCAAGACCTTACAATAACCACATTGCCCCTACTATAAGAATCAGCATGCAAATGGTGCCCACTCACCACCCCCAGGGCTTGGCTGCTCTCCATGGTGCTGAACACAGAGGCTGGGGTGAACCTTAATTTCCCTGCTGCTCCCCGGACAACACAGAGTGTTATCACTGTCTAGGAGCTTTTATAAACACACATGCATCTGATTTGTATTTCTCCCTCAATGTGAAAACGGTTTCGTAGGTCTGTTTTGCAACACTGGAAAAATCTAGTCTCCTTCTCTCTCTTAAGACTGTAAATTTAAAGCTTCAAATGTGTGCATGTTTGTGTGTGTATGATAGGAAAGTGGATGGGATTTTCTTAATGGACTGGGGGTGGTGATCAGAGACCCATGTTTTCATCTGATTTTTCCATGGCTCACCAAGGGATGTGGCACAAGTCATTTCCCTTTTTCATCTCTCAATCTGTGATAAAAAAGATTGGGGCAGGTACTGACTGTAGCTCTGACATTCAGAGTTTCTCCACCTGTGTTCTGGCTCTTTCAGGGACTCACAGACTGTCAAACAGGATGACCTTGCCTAGCCTCCTCCAGCACAGAAGATTTTCTGGATCCAGAGGAAGAGACAAGGCTTAGCTTCTCTTGTAAGAAGCCAGGGATTCAATCTCTCTCTGCTCAACTCTCCCCCCAGCCCTCACTCCCCATGGACCAGCCATAATTCAGCTAAACCTGAGAGTTCACCCATATTTTATTTACTGATTCGATGTTACGAGACAAGTAAAATAGACGGCTGTCACCTCTATTAAACTGGGCAGGAAAAACGGCCATGTAGGCAACAGGCTATTTCTGCTTATAATGTGTCATCTGTTTCCTTGGGGGAGGGAAGCAAGAAAGGGGAGGTCCTAGTCTAATGGGAGAGCCCAGTCCTGTCACGTTCAGCGGGGAAGCTCAGGGTTGCCCTGCAACCTGTCCCACCCCCACTCTCAGCTACATGGTAGACGGGTCAGGCCAGCCAGTGGGAAACTACTCTGATTCCCCCGTGATCCAAAGTAAAGTCACTGTATTCACTCATTAGACTTGGGTAAAGAATGGCTGTTGAACCCCAGTTTGGGAAGCCTATGCTAGAGAAGCGAATCTTCAATTGGTCATCTCTTACAAGTACACAAACACACACACACACACATGCACACACTCTTGCTCACCAGACTCAGGGTGGATGGCATTTATACTCTCAAAGCTAAATGGCCCAAGCTGACTGTCTATAGAGCCTGAATCTCCAGGTTTAACCGTCAACACCTCACTTTACACAAAGCTGTCATGTAGACCTGCTGTCTACACATCCTAGCAGGATCCTGTGATGTGGCATAAACAGGAAAAGGGGAAGCCTGACCTATGGCCGGTGACAGCGCAAGTGGTCCAGCCACAGTTCTGCCTGGCAGCTGCCCTGAGTAACCTGCCTGGTGAGGCTGGAACCGCAGAAGTTCTCTTTTACGGTTCAGCTCCCAGAGGGAGCAGCAGAGATGCTGAGGGACAGACGGGAAGAGGAGAGGGCTGAGGTCAGAAAAGACAGGAGGGTCATGGCCTTTTCTTTTGCCTCTTCTTGAAGTCGACAGCTTGTGCCTTTCTCAAGAGGAGAATCATCACGATAGGAGCCAGAAAATGGATGTAAAGACCAATCCTAGGCCCAAGAAAGAAAGATCCATTCCCCTAAACACTCCAGCTCTGCCCAATAGACCCCATAGGAAAGGTCTTGGCGTAGAAGGTGCTGAATTGATAGGGCAGAAGACCACCATGGACAGCATTAGAACCCTGACTTCGCGGAAGAATCTAACAATGTCTTTCATGAAATCCTTGCTGGCAACATGGAAAAAGTGTTGAGCTGAATGACAAGGCTGCTAGATAGACTTATATTCAACCTGTATGTATCAAGGCATTCATTTATTTAACAGATGGTTATCAATCACCTACTATGTACCACACGTGGTACTAGGTGCATTGGGCAAAGTGGTGAATAAGTCAGTTGCAGTCCACACTTGTCTCTAAGATTTTCTAAGAAAGCTTCTCCGTGAGGTAACCACGAATTACAATCTAGTAAGCGCTATGACAAGGGAAGTTCAGGATGCTGTGGGGACTCATAATAGGAGATGGAAGTCAAGAAAGGCTTCCTGGAAGAAAATATATGTTTGCTGAGACCTAAAGTTATGACCAACCTAGATAGCATATTGAAAAGCAGAGACATTACTTTGCCAACAAAGGTCCGTCTAGTCAAGGCTATGATTTTTCCAGTGGTCATGTATGGATGTGAGAGTTGGACTGTGAAGAAAGCTGAGCACCGAAGAATTGATGCTTTTGAACTGTGGTGTTGGAGAAGACCCTTGAGAGTCCCTTGGACTGCAAGGAGATCCAACCAGTCCATTCTGAAGGAGATCAGCCCTGGGATTTCTTTAGAAGGAATGATGCTAAAGCTGATACTCCAGTACTTTGGCTACCTCATGTGAAGAGTTGACTCATTGGAAAAGACTCTGATGCTGGGAGGGATTGGGGGCAGGAGGAGAAGGGGACGACAGAGGATGAGATGGCTGGATGGCATCACTGACTCGATGGACGTGAGTCTGAGTGAACTCCGGGAGTTGGTGATGGACAGGGAGGCCTGGCGTGCTGCGATTCATGGGGTCGCAAAGAGTCGGACACGACTGAGCAACTGAACTGAACTGAACTGAACTGAAAGGATGACTAAGAAGTTAGCCAGAAAGAACAGCAAAAGCAGAGGTCGAGTGTAAGGGAAGACATAGTGACTTCTAGGGACTTGGATGTTCAGTTCAGAGGAGCAGGGAGTGTGTGTGAGGCAAGGAGGGACAGCACATGAGCCTGCAGATATCAACCCCAGCAGTCGTAAAGGGCCTGAAAGCATGAAGAAGCCAGTAGGATTTCAACTCTGGTTAAAGTGTGGGTGGTGGATTCAAGACCACTGAATAAAGTCGACAAACTCTGACACTGGTCATTTCCTGCCTAATGCGTTGATGGCATGGATAGATGAAGTGAAGGCAAGCATGCTCATCCAAGGCTCAGAGGGCATGAAGCATGCCAGACAACAGAAAGGGAGGCACAAAAGCTTCACTGTCCAGACCCATGGTTCTCAACCACAACCACGTTGCGGGCCCATAACCACTTACTTCTCTACCACAGACCCCTGGGGGGCAGTGGGTGGGAGGTCAAGGAGGAAGAAGAGCTTCCTATCTAAGGATAGAGAGATGGGAACAGGCTTTGGTGGTCCAGAAACAGCGAGCAAAAAAAACTGCCTGAAGGTTCAAGATAGGATTTACCAGGGATAAATGACAGGTCCTGCCTTTAGGCTCAAAAGATCAACTGCCAAAGAGAGGATGAGGGGAGTGGTAGATCAGCAGCCATACCTGCGGAAAAGATCTTGTGATCTCATGAGACCACCAGCTCAGTATAAATCAACAGAGTGAAATGGTTGCAGAAAAGGCTGAAATAGTCTGGGGGTGTATAAGCAGACACCAATGCTGAGACGCAAGGAGGGGATGAGCTTACTGTTTTCGATACATAAGCAGGACTGTGGTTGGCTCTGGACACCACACTGAAAGAACTGGGCGTCACAGGTCTGGAGAAATGCCTTTACATTTCTGTGGGGTTGACTGTGTGCCAGAGTATAAATCCAAACCAGATGCAGGGGGGCAGGGTGAGCATAATAGTAAGAACGATGGGTAACATTTATTGAGAGCTTACAACGGCTATGGTCTAAACATATTATGTGCGTTAACTCATTTAATCCTTATAAATGAGGATTTATAAAAACCCTGTAAGGCACGTGTTACTATTATTATTATGAGAGATTAAATAATTTGTCCCAGATCACTCAGGTGGGAAGTGATGGAGGCAGTCCTTAAACTCAGGCTGTCAGATTCCAGAACCTGTGAGCTTATCCACAATGTTAGATTGCTAAAATCTATAGAGAGTTTGCTTCTCTGGTGGCTCAGATGGTAAAGAGTCTGCCTGCAGTGCAGGAGACCCAGGAAGATCCCCTGGAGATGGAAATGGCAACCCACTCCAGTATTCTTGCCTGGAAAATCCCATGGACAGAAGAGCACTGGTCGCAGAGTCGGACATGACTGAATGACTTCACTTTCTACTTTCTACAGAGAGCTTCCTTTGGGCCAGCCATGTTAATTTTCACAATGATCCCTGGAGGTCAGATCTGTTGCTATCCCCATTTTACAGGTGAGGAAGTCGAGGCTTAGAGCAGTTAAGTGACTTACCCAAAGTGACACAGCATGGAAGGAAGGAATGAGGGTTCAAACTCAAGACAGATGGATTTCAGAACCTACACTGTCGACGTGTAAGTCACACTACCTTCCCTGGAACTGCAGGAAAACCAATTTTAGGGCAAATTTTGCAACAAAGATTGGAGTGGGCCAATACGTTTGCGAGAAAGAACAAAGCACAATCAAATAGTGGTGAGTTTCCTGTTATGGGTGGTATTCAATCAGAGACTAGATATCCACTTACTGGGGGTGGGGGAGGGGTCCTTCAGTGACTTAGAACAGTGGTTCTGAAAGTGGAGGCTGATGAGCAGCATCAGCTTCATCTGGGAATCCATTAAAATGCAAATTCTCAGGCCTCACCCCAGACCCACTGAATCAGAAGCTCTGGGGGTGGACCCAGCAGTCTGTAGTTTATTGAGCTCTCCAGGTGACTCAGATGCATGTTAATATTGGAGAAGCAGAGGCCTAGACTGACCCCTGGGGTTCTTTTCAGCCTGGATTCTGTGATTCTTCACTGTAAACAGGAAATGTGATGCCTGGAGCCCTGGGAAGGCCCTGGCTCCCTGCTCCTGCTTTTCCGCCCAATTGGGCAGGCTTTTTGGAATAGCATATTTCAGTTCTGCAAAGCAGATGCAGGAAGGCTTTGCAGAAGTCTCCCTCATTCCTATATTTAAAGAGCTCATCTCTGCAGTGGTTCTGAGAATACTCTTAACCCCCTTCCAACACAGTCTGTCTGCATCGGTCCCTTTAAAAGCATAAGATTTCATTGTCTCCCATGGATGGGAACACTCTTCACACAAACTGGGGTCTCAGCTCCTTCTCCCTCATCTTTTTCCCTCTGTCTTCCTTAACCCCCATTCAGCATAGCACCAAAGGATTTGGAGTGGAAGCCGCCACTCTCCCCAACCTCACCCCATTCATTATCTCCCATCTGTAAGATCACCGTGGGATTTACTCCATGGCTTCATTACCTGGAGTCTCCCAGCAGAGCCAGCAGTGCCTATCCCCTGGGGCCCACTCTCCAGCCACAGACCCACTCTAGAATTCACCAGCTTGCTTCAGGAGCAAGCTTGGACTCCCCATCCAAGAAAAACTGATCAGGACTCCCTGAACCAATCCCTCAAGAGCATCCCATAGCCAGGGTCTTCCCAGCTCTGAATACATGCAAATCACATTTCAATCAAAACACTGCAAATGTAGGGAAGAACCAGAACCTCATGGGCTTTGGGTGTGTGACAAATAACAGGCCAGGAGGTGTCTGGGAGCTTTGGGAATACAGGAGCATGCTAGGAAGAGTACCCCTTTTGCTCCCTAGCATGGCAGGTAACTGTCACAGGCTGCCGGAGACATCCATTCCATTGCTGGGTATGTGAGAAATGGGCAAATACCCACATATTGAGCTGCAGGGGGTACTGGTTCCATGGTTGGCACAAGGCACATGGTTGGCACAGGCAGAGGGCAAATAAGAAGCAGATAGCTTCACAGCTCAGAGTCTGAGGGTGGAGACAGAGCCTCCATCCTTGGGGAATCTTTTTCTCCTTAACATTTATTAAGCACCAAGTTCTGTGCCAAGAGCTTTATATACTTTATTTCCTTTAATCCTCACAACAGCCCTGTGAAGACCCTAGGAGTTTCAACAATATGAAAATTTTATAGGTCAAAACCAGCTGAAAATGGTTTAACCCAATATTAATAATTCTACCTCGTTGATGAGGAAATGGAGGCTTGGAGGTGAAGTGACTCACCCAAGGTCTCACAGCCAGCACCTTAGACTCCCACTCAAGCTCAGATCCACCACATTTCATCAAACCTGAGACATACCGTCATGTTTAAAGGTGCCAAGAAAGAAAAAATCCTGCAAGTAAACTCAAACCTGATGTGAGATCCAGACTGATTTCAGAAATGTGAAAATGTCGGGGGAAGAGTTGATGTTAGAATCAGTGAGATATATTAAGTGACTCACAGAACTTCTCTGTCAGAGAAAGCTCTAGACAAACCCACAAACACAGTTATAATCAAGGTCAGTGAGCATTAGCGAAGAAACTGCAAAGGTCAAAGGAAACAAGGAGAGGAACAGGGGAATGCAAGCTCTGTGGGGAGCAGAAAGCCTGGCTGGAGGTTAGGTAGTGTGGACTCTGGAGGTAACTGGAAATAAACCAAAGTGCGGTGAGGGTGGACAGCTCTGGGGTGCAGCACCTTTGAAGTGTGGCTGAAGGGAAGGAAAGCAAAATCAGAATGACCTGCTGTCCTCGGGTCCCCTGCCCTCAGTCCAGTCTTCTCTGATCTCCCAATCACACTCAATCAAGGTTTGGTTTCTGGAGCACAAAGAGAAGCGGAAGAAAACAGGGACTTCAGAGGAAACACAGGTGCTAATAAGCATAGGCCAGCGAGGCATCTGGAGCACAAAATTTAAGGAGGCGCTCACTGTCACGGTCAGTCAAGCAAGAGCATGGCCACCATTTGAGAGCCTCCTTAAATCCTGCTTCCTGGCGGCCACACTCCCCTGACCCCAGTCCCACCCAGTTTGTTGGTATTAGACTCCTCTCCTCCAACAAAAACAAGAAGAAATGCTGATCTTGGAATGGAACAGAATTCAAGCTTTTTTGAAACGATATCCCATCTGTCTAACTCTATGAAGCAAGCAGTCTCATCCCATTTTACAGATGGGGAAACTGAGGCCCTGGAAAACAATATGACCCCTCCTATCACGCTTGTTCCACATCTGTCACTTCTGCAGGGACTCTAAGCAGGGCAGTTTCCCTTACTTCCAGAACAGGTCAGTCCCCGGCAGCCACCATCATCCCAATCTCGCCGTGCCCCCGGAAGAAGGAACATGGTGCAGGAGAAGAGTAAGCATGGATTTGCCTGTGCTCTGGCAGAGGTGGCATGGGAAGGGGAATGGGCAGCTCTTGCACCCAGGTCCCTGCACCCCACCCAGTGTCCATGGGACAGCAACATGTTCCAGGGCCCAGCGTCAGTGGACCTTACCCTCTGATGGTCCACCAGTCTCAGCTCACAGCAAGGCAGGCTCTATTTAGAAGGTCAAAATGTGACTCTTGCTTAAAAACAAAATGACCAAACAACCTATCAGCCTGGAAAGGATGTTGGAGGGGAGATGGGGTGGGGAAGGAAGGGAGGACAAGAGCAAATTCACTGACCCCCTTTCTGGCCAGGCCACCAGCTGAAGAGCATGGAGGGAGACACAAATGCAGAGCCCTGGGCTTTCCTCAAGGCTCTGATGATGCCTTTGAGGACAGCCTGCGGGCTGCCAAGGTGAACTGTAGGCTGGAGCTCCCGGAGAGCAGAGGGATTCCTGTGGGTGGACTGGCCACACCCAAAGGAGTGTCCCACCTTTATTTCTGACTCAGATTAAAGAATTAAGCAGAGTCCAGAAGCCCAGACAAGGTGGGGTATAGACATGTAAGGATGTACATCACATGTGCAGGAGGGGTGGGAAAGACCAAACATCCCTTTCCTCTCGGGAAAGCTTATCTACCACTTGGTCCATCTATAAGGACAGTTTGATGCTGAACACCAGTTACTGGTAGGTTTCAGTGTCACAGAGCCCATGCAATCATCCCCAGAGAAAGCCTAACAGCCCAGGACTCTGAGGCCACACTCAGCACCCAGAAGCACGGTGGTGGGGTGCTACACTCAGCACCCCTGAGTATCAGTGCCTCCTGTCTTCCGACTACACAGACTACACAGTAAAAGCGCAGGATCTGGGGTCTGGCTGGTGAGAATTCTTATCCTGCATTCACCACTTACTGGCCACGTGATCTTGGGTAAGTGACTTCACTAAGCTTAGTTTCCTCATCTGCAAAATGAGGACAATGTCTGCAGGCAGGATTGGTGAAGCCTAAACCAGATGGGGAAGGAAAAAAATATGCAACAGCTACCGGTCTCAAGCACTTACTAGTCACACTACTAGTCATTCTTTGAAAAGCACGGTGCTTGGCAGCTAGTAAGTGCTCAGTAAACCAGGGCCATTATATTTCGATTGTGTGTTGTTCCAGACCCAGGTGGGGTCCCAGGCAGGAGATGGTACAGCCACCTCAGCACAGGCACACTGCCCCCTGGTGCTCACGCGGTGGAATTGGCGCCTGCAAGAAGAGCAGCCAGCCAACAAGCCCAAGGCCGGTCTGCGTCTGCACCAGGCCCACCCTTGGCCCGTCTGTCCATCAGAGCACCTTGGCAAGGACATGCCAGGGCCTGCTGAGTGCCGGCCCCAAAGGGAGGGCTCTGCTCCTGGACTTTCAGTTCTCTCTGCTGCCAGGCAGGGCCTGGGGAGCCCCTCGGTTCCCTCTGGAAGGTCCTGAGCAAGAAAGGCGGGGGCTTGGGCGGGGGAGTGGGGGGGGCAGGTAGAGGGAAGGTGGGGGTGAGGACGTGCAGGCTGAAGCAGTGTGGGGCTAAGGCAGGGGCAGGTGACTGTAACAGCCTGGAGGAAGCCTGGCTTCTGCAGATCAGAAACGGTCCCAGCAGTGGAGCACAGCCAGGTGCTGCCCTGCGTGGATATCCCAAGCAGCCCTAAGCTCTGAGCCTCCCCTGCATATGACCTTGCACCCCCCACCCCTGAGGATGTGGCCGTCCTAGAACCCACAGTGCATCTGTGCCTCTTCCCCCGACCCCCGCCAAGTGGGCTCTGTTTCCTGGGGACAGGACAAGGGGCCTGTGGGAACGGGGGCTCAGGGGCCCTCACAGACCCCACAAAGGAAGCAACCAAGCAGCTTTGCGTTTGGAAGGGTGGGAACGAAGAGTCGCTCCTCAAAGCCCAAAAGAAAGCAGTGGGTTGGACTTCTGAAGTCAGCTATCATGCTGGCGGCAGGGGGACCCGAGTGACCTTGGGAGGGCCTAGTCGGGACGCTGTGCTGGCTCACCCCGCATCAGCCACCTCTAAAAACCCCGGATCATCCTGACGTCAAAAGACGGTTTAGCGCAGTGCGAAGCAGGCATCAAGAAGAAATTATAAACTCCAGCTCGAGAAGGAGGGAAGCCCGGGCTGACAGGAGCAGCTGGGCTGGAAAGTGGAGGCAGAAATTCCTCAAGTTAATGCTTTCTAAGGCCCCTCGGGCCACTCCCAGGTCTTGTCGGAAGCTATTTACTTCCAGGGGGGAAAACCCTATTGATCTTCATTCAGTGCCTGTCTGCTCCAACACGGCCGCGATGTTTCAGCGCATCACCAGTCACTGAGAGAAATTTCTCATTGTTTTACACACAGCGGCTCCCAAACTCAGGAGATGAACGTTCAGGACCATTTGGGTGAACTGATGGCAGGGGATGCAGACAGGACTGACTTGGGGAGGGGACCTCATGCCCCTGGGACTGACTGCAGTGTCCGCTGGGCTTCCCCGCCCCAAGTCCAGGCTCAGAGTCACAAAACTCTGTTTTGCTCCGAGTGTAGATGCTCCGCGAGTCTGCCCGATCCGCCCACCTTCCACCCCGCCACATACACCTGCTTTATGTCTCTGCAGTCATTTGGCTCTGAACTTCCCCCCCGCTGGCTAGAGATCACCACCATCCGCTGGAGCCCCTCCAGCTAACGCCACCACTGTCTGGTTCCCTTCTCAAATGCTAGGCGGCCCTCGATTCTACATGTATGTAAAACAAGGGGAGATCTAGACACGAAACCTACCAAGGCATTGACAGTCCCCATCAGCCCACACTAAAAGGAAACCTAAAATCACAGAATATCCCAAGCATCATGGCCAGCTCAATAGTTTACAGATGAGGAAACTGAGGCTCCGGGTTGGTGGGAGAGTGTGACTTGACCAAGATGGCTCAGGAAATTGGTGGAAGGCAGAGTAGAAAACCCAGGCCTCCTGGTTCCCAGCCCAAGGTCCCTCCACATCAGTGTCTAGGTCTAGTAGCCAGGAAATCCAGGTCCCCACATGAGGCCACAGAAGCACTGGAAGGACCCACGCATTAAGCTGCTTTCCGTGAGTTAAGACTAGGATCCATCTGAACAATAATAACGATGATAATAATAATAACAAAATGCTGAACAATATGTCTTGAAAATCTTCAACGAGCAACACTTGATAACAACACACAGAATACATCTTCCACATATTCATATAAAATAATCAATGATCATTTTTTTCCTGCAGACTACAATCCAATTACTCTCTCTCCCTCGCTCTCTCCCTCACTCTCCTTTGTTACTTGCAAACCATCCAAGCAATCAATGCCTTGACCTCTCCCTCTGATAGACACAATTACAAAAAGACAGAGCAATGCAATTCATCTATTCAAGACGGATTGTTTGAACACTCTGCCACACTGCTGAGCTATCCATCTCCTTGTCTACGAGGAAATTTAAGCCCCCAAAAAAGGCACAAAGAGACGGGGCGGGTACGCTGCTCCCCAGTCCAGAGAGCCCCTTGCACACCTGCAGGAAACCCCTCTCCTGGGCTGGTGCTAGGCGACGCCTGCCTACTGGAGAAGGATTCGGCTCCCAACACAGCCAGCGCAGGCACCCATCTTGGGAACCAGAACCATCCAGCACACCCAATTTCCAGGGCCTCAATTCCTGTGGCCCCAGCCAGAGCCCTGAGATCTCAGGGCTGGAGACAGAGAGAGAAAGGAGAGGGCATTGGGCCCAGCCAAGGTGTTGTGTTTAGGTTTCAACACACGGTTCTCTGTGTGTGTGTCTCTCTCAACACACCACGTCCACTGCCCTTGGCTCCTGCTGAGACTCCAGCCTGGGCTCAGAAGGAGGCAAATTCAGCTCCCCAGGGAGCTCCAGAGAAACCCAGGGATCTCAGAGCCTACCCATCCTCCATCCAAGCTGGCAGAGCTCCGGCGGTCACGTTTGGCATTGGCACAGCACCCCAGTCCTCGGGCTGGGAATCAAATGGGGCAGGGCTCTTGGATATAAATGGCTTGGGCCGACACGCTAATTAATCCTGGGGCTTAATACGAAGAAGATTAGAAGAGAGGAGGGCTTTGCCATCCTTAATTGCATTATTACACGCTGAACCCAAGAAAGGGCGGGCAGGCTTGGGGCTTCCCCTCAGGGCAGTGAGGAGTCCCCCGGTGAAAGTCAATTTCACGGTAAGAGGAAGCGGGTGAGGATACATCATCCCGCCCCTCCTCAGTGCATCCTTGCCTGGCTTCCCTCACCTGCTCTTGTCTTCCTGGGCCCCCAAAGACCACCACCCCCTGACTCTGGGATTTGAGAGTGCCCCTCCCACCCCTGCAGGGGAAGGAACACAGAAGAGGGAACTGCAATGCGTGGGCTGGGTGCAGAGCACCTTTTGGGTCCCCCTCTCTTCTCCCAAGGGCACCCTATCAATCAGGCCCCTACACACACACACACACACACACACACACACCAAAAACAAACAAACAGAGGGAATAAAGGAAGTCCTGGCCCACTACTAAGGGGCTGCCTGCTCCTGGAACGGTGACCAAACAGGTCACTGGGACAGGCAAAGGTGCAGAGATAGAAACAATATTTTTGGCTTGCCTGGAGCAGTCTGGGCTGCAAAGGGTTAAGCCTGGTCGTGAGGGCTGTCCCCAGAGTCGGGTGCTTGGATTCCTCTGCCTCAAATATCTGCCTGCTGGGGTCCTGGGCAGGAACAGGAAGACCCCAGCGTGGGCAGAGCTGAGGACTGTGTTCTACCCTCGTCCAGATGTCCAGTTCAAGAGGACCTGGAATCCAGGGGAGAGCAGGGAGGAGAGAGAAGGGATTTCTGATTGCCTCCTAGGAAAACCTCAAGTACGGAAGCCAAGCTCGATATCGGTTGCCTGCACCCCGTCACGCCGCGGGCAGCCCAGAGTCCGCGCCTGGATTAGAGCCACAGGGGAGGAAGGCGGCCCTGGCTCGGCGGAGCCAGATTCTGGTGGGGGCGCCTCGCGAACCCAGGCGGCCCAGGTCTCCCGCCTGGCGGCGGGCGCAGGGCCTGCGTGGCCGAGGCTCCCGCCTGGCCAGGCCGGGCCCAGCCCTGGCGGTCTCGGGCCTGGGACACGAGCCCCTCCACCCTCTCCCCCGCCACCACTCTCCCTCCCCGCACAGCCCTGAGCGCTGCCTACGGGATGCCTGGGGCGGCCACAACAAAGTTAAAGCCCCGAGTAAGAGTCCCTGGCGAGAAGAGACGCGGAGACGCGAGAGCCTCAGAGCCGCGCGCAGACCCGCCAGCCGCCGCCAGCTGCTGAGGGATTTCGGCTAACTTTAAAAAACCGCTGGCATCCCTCTCCTCGCCTTCCCTGCTTGCGCCGGTCAGGCTCTGCGCTGCCCCAGGCGGGGGAGAGGCCTCTGCCGCGATGGATGGCTGGAGCGACCGCGGGAGGGGGCGACCCTCCCCTGCCCCGCGCAGCGGGGCTGAACGGGGGCCACCGAGGCCGAGGGCGGCCACCGGGAGAGGAGACCGGCCGTCCTCGTCTGGCGAAGCCGGACCCTGCTTCCCCGCCACGGCCGCTCGAGCCCTGCCCCAGGTCGAAGCGAGGGGCCCGCGGGAAGCGGGGAGAAACAAGAGAAGTTGGCGCCTTCCCCAGGGTTCCCGCTTCGCGGAAGAGCCAGGTCCCAGAACTCGGTCTGCGGCCGGTCCTGCTGGCAGTCGCGGGCAAATGCGCCCGCGACTCAGGCTGGGACCCGAACGCTTCACTACACTCCGCCGTCTGGCGGTCCAGGAGCGCGCCAAGGGCCCCTCGCCCGCCGCAGCCCAGCTGCTTCCTTCCCAATAAGTAAGGCCCGTGACCCCGGCTTGGGAACTTTGTCCTCACCGGGTCGAGCTTCTGGTGGTCACCCGGTCCCGGCAGACCGCAGAGACGTTAGGAAATCTCTTGGGATCGCGTTCAGTGGCCCCCGTTCCCGCCCCCGCCCGGGCGCACGGAGACCCTCGGCTCCCGGGAGCCCTTACCGATCCGGATGACGTGGGGCATCCCGCGCGAGTCTGGGATCCAGAAGGCGCACACGAGGAGCCCGGCCCAGTATTCCCAAACCAGACTCCCGAGGCGCCGCCAGGGAGCGGTCATCGTTGGGCGCCGCCAAGCGTGCCCGGGGCGCGGCCGTGGCGGGCTCCCTGGGGCGGCAGCTCTAGGCGCGGGCGCGCAGCAGCCCCCGAGGCGCCGCCTGGCCCAGCAGCCCGGCTCCTGAGCGCCGCTGCGAGTGGGGGGCGCCCCGCGGCGCCGCGCACATCTTACTGGGGGGCCGCCCCGCCGGCGCCCGCCCCGCCCGGCTGCCGCCCACGGGCCGCCCGCGAGCGATGCTCCTGGGCTCCGCCCGGGCTCCGCTCGGACTCAGCTGCGGCTCGGGTCGGCTCTGCTCCCGCGCGGGCTCCCACCTGCCCCGGCTGCCGGGCGCTGGCAGGCGGGCTGCACGCGCGTCTCCGGCCGCTCCTCCTCCAGCCGCGGCGGATGCTATCGCCCGGGCTCGCACAAAGCCCCGGAGTGGAGTTGCACGCGCGCACACACTCCCTCCCAGCCCCCTCCCTCGCGCCCTGCCTCCCGCCTCCCGCGCCGCCCGCGCTGCCTCCGCGCACTCCCCCGCGCACACACATTTCACACTCACACCCGCCGAGGCGTACACTCGCGAGCTCACACCTGCGCAGGGGGCGGGGAAGGGGGCCCGGGACCCGCTTTAGGGGGACGCCCGGAGAACGAGGACTCTCCTCGCTTCTCAGACGTCCCCATCGGCCCTGCGGCCCCCGGTCCCCTTCGACTGCGAGGGCACGGAGCCTGGGAGCCGGGCGTGGAGCACGAGAGCTGGCACCGCGAGCTGGGAGACGGCGGCAGCCTAGCGGCCCGACCAGCTGGAGGAGACGCGCCCGCCGGGAGCAGAGGGACCCGGAGCCCGCCGTCCGCGGAGTCTCGCCTTCCAGTTCCCACGCAGCCGGCACTGGCTGGACGGCAGCGGCCGGGGACTGACCCAGGAGCCGGTTTCCCTCCCTAACCCCCATTCCTCGTGGAAGCAGAGTTAGAGTTGGGCCCGGGACTCGAGGGAGACGAAATTCCAAGAGGATCGTCCAGCACTGCACTAGGGGAGCTGCAGGAGCTGGTGGGGGTGGGAGAGCCCAACCAGACCCTCTGCTGTGGAAAACTGGACTTGACCGTGCACCGCCACTACGGGGTTTTCGGAGGAAGATGGCTTAAATCCTTAGATACGGAGGTGCGGCTGAGATGCACCCTGGTACTTCGCATCTCTCCTCTCCAACTCTGCAGGAGGACGGGCCCCCCTTCCCCATTTCTCCTGAGAAAGAATAAAGAGAAACTGTAATTTTCCGTGGGGGTGGAGCAGGACCCGAGGGGGAGCATGCAAGAAAGGGTTAAAAAAAAAAAACAAAACCTTGTTTATTAGCAATAATAAATTTTTTTTCAAGTGGCGCTGGGTGTCGAGGGAAGAGAAGAGCTGTGGAGCGAGTCTGGAGCAGGAGGCTGCGAAATACGCAGTTAGGCGAGTTTAATGACCTTTTTGACAGAGACAAAGCGGTGCCGATACAGTAGATAAATAAACGAATCTGTCACCGGGCAGCGGCTAGGCTGTGTGTGAATTTATTTTTCTCATTTAAATAATTTCATCTATTCCATCATTCCAATCTCTCCCATTTGCCAGCTGTCTGGTAACAGCATGGCCCCCAACATCTGAAAAACAAATCTTTAATTTTCTTACAAATAGACTATGAGTCAGGCTCTATCTGGCTTGTTAATTTCCCGGTCTTTTCTTTCCCTCCCTGTCCAGGCATAGGAAGCATTGTGTGGGGACGTGAGTATTACAGCATGGCCAATCCTGATGACTGGGGGAGGCGGGGGAGGTACTCTCTCCCTCTTAAAATGGAGGCAACCCTGGAAGGAGCAAGAAGGGAGATTCCCAAGGATTTCCTCTCCAGAAGGGAAAGAAGTGTGCAGGTCTTGAGGACATCCTCAAAGATCTGCCAGCAAATGAAGGTTGCCTTTTTTTTTTTTTGCCAGACTTTGGGCCTTCCTCACCCTCCAGCAGGAGTGGCTGGTTTCCCAAGCAGCCACTGAAAAATGTGGCCCAAGGGACCAGAGGGAAGGACATGCAGACCAGAGCCAGAGAAGCAGCAGCTGCCACCTCTTGATAGAGAGTTACGGGCCCCAGTGGGCACCGGCAAGGAGGACGTGCAAGAGAAGGAAACAGAAGGCCCCACCCTCTAGGGTAAAGCTGAAGGCACCTCTTCAAGAGTGGACACCCCATTCCCAGCACTTAGCAGCTTCCACAGCTGGTTTAGTTGTTCCAAGGAACCAGAAAGTCCTGGCTGATGACTAAAGAAGGAAATTCCAGTGCCCTGCGAGGGAAACGGAAAAGGCAATGGCAGGATCTGAACTCAAGGCAATGGATGTAAGGTTAAAAAGGCATTGCCAACAGTGTCCAAGAAGAAAAAAGAAAAAAACAAGAAGGCAAGCTAACCCAAAAACCTTTGCAAGCTGCTTGGTACTTATCTTCCTAGGATGTTTTTGGTAAAATTTCAGCTGGGCCCTGAAATGGCTAGGGGCTAGGGGAGGAGGGGTGAGCCGGGATGCTAGGTCTGTATTGGTTATCCTGCAGGCAGCCTCTTGCCATGAGAGGGGCAGGGAACAAGTGGCCTGGCTGGAAAACCGAAGAGCGGAACTTGTAGAGGTGTGACTGCAGGCAATGGGTAGGTATGTGCCCTGGACCAGAACTCTGGGAAAGGCCAGTGGTGACAGAGGGATGAAGGGTGAGGAGCAGGAGGAGGAGAAGCAGTAGCTCCCAAGAAAGAGATTGGCCCTGGAGAAGCACGTGGGGGAAGGCAGAGGGGCAATCTGAGGACCCTGGGGCTCGAGGGTGTGGCCCTGCAGCCCCCTCAGCACCCCCAGGGAAGCAGCATCCGCCAGGCCTTGCTCCTGCCGCATCCCAGAGTGGGCGGGAGTCAGCCAGCACAGCAGAGGGAGGCTCTCCTCTGCTGCCACGTTGGCTGTGTTGGGAAAAGTCTCCAGCTGCAGAGGCTGTGGGACTCAGTCCATGGGCCTGGAAATCCTGCTGGAACCGTGGGTCAGCGGGAAGCCGGCTGCCCCCAGAGGGGGACCAGGCCTTATTCCGGACCTAGCTGCAAGCCATTTTGTTACGCAGAGGTCTCCCCAAACTGACAGCAGCCGGCTCCCTCCCAGTCAGGGGAGGTTGGGATGTACTACAACAAAAACAACAGCAATGATAATAATGACCGCTAGTATTTATTACATGTTCTCTGTGTTCCAGACGATGTACCACTCAGCGACCCTTCTGTGCATCATTCGTCTAACCATCTCCCAGCCCTCTGTGATAGGATCTGGTTGATTTTTGCATTTTACTGTTGAAGACTCCGAGCCTCAGAGGAGTCGGGGAGGTCCAATGTCACACAGCTAGTGTGTGACCCTTCTCCTGCCCCTCCCCTCATCCCCTCCCAATCTCCCTCTTTCCCTTCCTTCCTCCTCACTCCTAATTTCTTCCCTCCCTCTAATTGTATTGGCCATCACTGCCAGGCTTTGTGGGTGGGAAGCCAGGGCCCCCACCCGGGCCCATCTGTATCCTAAGCTTGCGGGCCTGACCCTTGTCCTGTCCCGCCTGGACCAAGCAGGGGACAGGCTCTAGCAGAGGACCTTCATCACCGCCTATGCAGACCTACTGGGCTTCTGGCTGCTTATAGAAAGGCTGAGGGTGGACTAGGATTTGAGTCCTTCAGTAGAGCAAACTGGGGAGCTCCACTGTCCCCAGCATGTGTCAGGAGGAACCTGCAGCCCCCTGTCTCTGCCGTCGTGCACCTCTCCCGGCTGCCTTGCCACCAGCAGGCACCAAGGCTGGCACGATCTCAAGCGGCATCTCCGGGGATTGGGAGCCACCAATCCTGGCTTCTTGAATTGTTGGTAAACAAGTCTATCCCACCAGCCAGGCCTCCGCTCCTCGCTCCCCCACGAGGCAGGCAGAGCGGATTTATGAGGCCTCCCAACCTCATTCAGACTAATGCAGCTTTTCATTCCAAAATAAAAGGGGCCGCTGTCTGAAAGGACAAGTGCTCCTGCATTTCATTAACATCCCTGAAAACGGCTGAGCTGGCCCAAGTCGCTGCCAGCAAGATTCATGTCTCCCACCGGCTCACAGGTGGGGATGGGGGAGGAGGAAACCCTAAGCTGCAGGGCCCCTCCCGAGTGCCTCCCCTGCTTCCCCCCAGCGGCGGGAGGGCTCCCCCAGTGATGGCCAAGCGGGCCCATTGGAAGAGTCCCCTGTGTGCGTGTTTTGTTTAGACTGATCCACTCCAGCTCTCAATCCCCCCACAATCACGGTGAGTGATGGGGCCCTGGGCTCGAGTTACCGAGATTCATGATCTCCGCTTCCCCAGGAAACCATGGAACACAGGCGTGTGGTTGCTGAGTGCAGATTCCTAGGACGTGAGTGCCCTCTGCCGAAGCCTGCCTACCTTCATCTCCCTTCAGACTGCCCGGCGGGCAGGCTGCAGGCAGGCTCTGGCCACTCCCCTAAGTGGCAGCCACTAGCCCGGTGCGTGCTCAGGGAGCCCTGATGAGAGTGCGGGGAGAAATTAACCTCACCCCCATCTCAGCCTGGAGGGTGGCCAGGACAGAAAGCTGCCAGCCCTCGCCTGATCTTTGTCACCTTCCTGAATGGGAGGCAGGAGGAGGGGAGGCCTCCCGCATCCCCACTTCTCACTTAACAGCATCCTCCCCTCGGCAAAGTCCACCTGTACCATCTTCCAGGGCCAGGCCTCAGTGCTTCTCAAGATGCTGTGACCTGCCTTTTGCTTCAGGGATGGGCAACCTTTTGTCATCCTGGGTCGTTTGTCCCTGCTCCGAGAAGGAAAAAGCACAGAGCAGCCGGCTGCCACCTGAGCAAGCAGCAATCCCTGTGAGAGTTGCATCACCTTAAATTTTTGTCAACAGTCAAGCGAGTTCATTCCCACTGAAGTCAATTCCTGTGTTTATTGTCAGTTTAACCTGCTGCTGCGAGTTATTTCTCAGCAGTCAGGGGGACAGGTAAGCAAACCACCAGAGATCTGTTATTTTCCTGACACCTGCATTTCAATAGTTTGGGTGCAGTTCTGGGGGCGAAGTAAATGCTAAGGCAATCCTGTTTGTATCTATGCATAATGGAACAGTCTCCAGTGGTTCCAAAGCTGAGGGGGGATTCTGGTGCACAGCGGGAGAGGAGGAGAGGAAAATTGCCCATCAGAAACCATCCCCTTCCAGGCCCTGTTACCAAAGGTAGGGAGGAGAGTCACTCAGTCATTCCCTAATTAATCTATGTGTGAGATCCCTTGGTCACCACTAGACATTCATATGGTCACACTAATTCATCCATGTGTAAGATCATCCACTCGTTCACTCATTCATTGATTCATTTACTCAGCCCCTTATGCATTCATCCTCTCATCCATTCAGTCATTCCTAATTCATTCATTCATTCAGTCACCTAAGGACTCCTTCACTAATCCCTCACTCATTTGCTCTTTCAGCCCTCACTCATTCATTCATTCATTCACTTTACCCACTCACTCACGTATTCATGCCTTCATTTAGTCATCTACTCTTTCATTCAGGCACTCATCAGGCATTCCGTTGTTCACTCCTCCATTCATGTATTCAGTCCTTTGCTCAATCACCCACTTCCTTAAATACTCACACATTCATCCACTCAGTCACTCACTCATTAACTGCCATTCATGTGCTGCCTCCCCACCAGCCTGGGCAGCCACTGCCTGCTTCTCTTGTCCTCAGCCTTCAGCCTGAGCATCAAATACCACCCAACTTTATGGTACAGCCCAGGGTGCCACAGCACTGTGCTGAACTCACCAGTTAGCTACCCAAGCTTTGTGACTCCTTCAGAGCACCTAGCTCCCTGCTTTATCATGAAATTCAGGAAGCTTCAGGATTGAGCTGACCTACCTGACCCTGGAGATGGTCTGGGCATTTGACTTGCCAGTGAAGACCAAGGCCCAGAATGCCCCAGAGCCAAGGCCTGATGATGGTTGTAATGTTAGAGGTGCCCCTTGATGACTGTAGCCTGCCAGGCTCCTCTATCCATGGAATTCTCCAGGCAGAAATACTTGAGTGGGTTGCCATTCTTTACACCAGGGGATCTTCTTGATCCAGGGATTGAATCCGGGTCTCCCGCATGGTGGGCAGATTCTGTACATCTGAGCCATCAGGGAAGCCCAACTGTGATGCCACCACACCAAGCCAGAAGCCACACTGGCTTCCATTCACATGATCTTTTTGTCCTTGAAATAACCAAAAGATGAAGAAATGAGCTTAAAGGAACCAAATAACTTGAGAACAAATTACTTGCTGGGGCTGAGGGTGGGGCAGAAGCAGGCATGTACTTGGCTCAGAGAGTAGATGGTCAATTGAATGATGGGAGACTAAATGAGTTCGTGAATGAATAGGTGAGAGAAAGCAGATGATAGAACAAGTGAATGAAGAATGAATAAATACATGAATGACCTGTGCCCAACAGATAAGTAGCAAAACTGAGCTTTTGACTCAAGTTTCTGTAGTTCAAGTCCAGTGCTCTCTCAGCTGCTTGACACCCTGCTCCCACACCCTGACCTTGTAGGGTGTAATAAGAGGTGGGATAAAATTAGAGCATAAGTCAGCCATCAGTAGATTTTTCTGGAGAAGTACCTTCTTTGGAGGCTGCGGTGAGCAGTCCTGTCTGCACCTGTGCCCCCACGGGCAGGAGGCTGCCGTCATCCCTCCTCAGAGAGCGAGAGAGCGAAACATGAAAATCCAATCACCGAGCGATAAGAAAATAAACAAGTGAACTTCTCCAAGTTTGCCAGACTTCCTTGCCCGAGGCCAGCTTAATTAAAGTTGATGTAGAATTTTAAAGTGGGAAAATAATTAGGGCAAGTGGTAGAAAAGAGAGGAAGGAAAACATTGTTCTGTTTTGTGTTTTGCTCCCTCTTAATTATGCCACAGACTGTCTCTCCCATGGATCCCATCCCAAGCCCGCCCTCCACCAAGATTCCAGCAGGTGGTGCGCTGTGTTAGCGGCGCGGGCACACCTGTGCCTCTCCGCCATGCAGGTATGGCGCTGCTCTGCCCGCAAGACAGGCGAGGCGGCAGGCAGCCAGGCTGGGAGTGGAGAGGAGCACGTGCCCTTGGGTGGAGGGCCCCGGGGAAGGTGGGGATGGCAGGCTGTGGGGACAAGACGCTGCCTCCCTGCCCCAGGGCCAGAGGGGTGTGGCCACTGGGTCCCCAGCTCGCCATTGATGTCAGATCTGGGCTCTGATCCAGACAGTCTCAGCCCCCACCTCGTAATACAGAGGATCTCCGGGGATATAGCCCCTATCCTGCCTGGATCTAGGATGAGATTTTCCTCCAGCAACTGTCAAAGGCGGAAGGAAGTACTCCTGTTTGTGTGCAGAACGGGGCTGGGGGTGGCCAGAATTCCAGCTGCAGCCGGTGCTGGAAATCCAGCTCACCCCATATCATATCTGAACACTCGGTGCGCTCTGCTTTTGTGCTGGTCTTCCTTCCGGTGTCTTGTCCCCGGCAAGGAGGGCGAGGAGAAGGAAAGCACCAGCCTTAGGGGGCTGGTCAGATGCAGCCTGGAACGAGGAAAGCTATAGGCTCCTCTGGCGGAAGGAGAAGGGGTAGATTCCTCAAGATTTCATTGAACGAAGCTGGGCAGGCGAGTGCGAGAGCGCACCTGTTCCTGGCGCTTTGCATACACAAACACTTGAGTACAAAAAGATGCTTGTGCTACTGTAGACAAGCACAGACTGGCACACTCAGCTACTGGCATCCACCTAGTACTAGCGAAAGTGGGAACTGAAGCCAGGCAGCTGGCTTCACATGTGCCCTGTCTCTTGCCAGATGAGTGCCCCTGGGCAGTTTACCTTATTTTTTGTGCCTCTCTTTCCTGTCTATAAAATGGGGATAATAATAGTATCTGCCCAGCAGGGTTGTTGTCAGCATTAAATGAGTTAATACATGTGATGTCCTCAGAAATGTACCCAGCACACGGTCAGGGCATGTTATATTTAGTGATGAACTCTCCCTTCTTCATGGACATGTCAGACACCTGAGTCCACCCTGGGGGAAAAAATAACCCTCTTTCCTGCAAGCCTGCAGTACACACGCGCGCACCTCGCTCCGGGCCCCCAGGGTTCACTGGATGTGTGTGAGTGGGAGGGGCTCCGAGGAATGATGCAGGTCAGGCCATTCCTCTGCTCCCCTCCCCCCACTCACTCCCACTATGAGGACAGCACCCACCGAAGCTGTGTGTGCACTGGGGGTGAGTCTCTGTGTTCATGCAATGGGCAGGCTGGCTGCCAGGGGAACGGAAGCCTAGAGCTTGATCCCCAAACCTGCTGTCAGGTTTGGAAAACTCTCCAGGCTCCCTCCTCCCCAGCAAGCCCCCACCCGTACTCACCTGGGCTTCCTGCTGGTCCTGTCCTTGGTAATGTGCCTGAGCCCTCTCTGATCTCAATCCAGGATCTTCTGATCCCCAGGAGTACTTCCCAGCCTGTAAGAGACATAATTCAGAAGATTCCATTTAGAAAGAAAACACACCCTTCCCACCTCATTCAGAGCAGGGAGCCTTCAGAGATTTCAGGGAGGGCTGGGGGCCCCAGGCCCCAAGCTGTGAATACTGCTGTGCTCCCTGTGGACAGAGAAAGGCAGCTGCAGATGAGAGTAGGGAGAGGAGGCTCGGGTGGGAGCCCTGGCCTGGGGAGGGAGGAGGCCAGGCTGCAGGAGCCAGACCCCGCTCGGTGCTATCTCTCAGGCACCAGGAAGACAGAGCGATGGGGAAGCAGGTTCTGCCAGTCAATTAATCCCAGGCTCCCCTCTTTTACCTGGGTTGCGTTGGGTTGAGTAAACAGGACAGGCGCCAGTGGCCACAGCCTCATTTCTCTGATTCGGCTTCATTTCATTCTATTGACTCAGCTGGCTGAGTCCCTTTGCTCTCAACATGTATGTCCATCCCTTCCAAGTACCAGGGTGCTCAGAGATACTCAGAGAAGCCCAAAGCTCTGAGCAGCTTGAGGACAGATGAGAACCAGGGGATGGGGACAGAGAACAAGATTCAGACACTGGGGACTCTGAATGGCCCTCTGGTTCTCCCTGCCAAGTGCAGGAGGTTCCCTGTACATTAGGTCACTGGGGTCTTAGATGGTGGCCCCACAACAAAGCAGCTAGGATGGGACCCTGGCTGGCTGTTTATGTGGCTCTCTTGGGTGCCCCCTGAGAGAGCCAGTATGTGGGATGTAACCTAGGAAGTCAGGAGCCCTTAGGCAGAGAGTTATTATCTTCCTGATTTTCGATCCCATGGCCAGAGAGCAGGACAGAAGGACAGGGGTATGGACAAGAATTCCAGTTTCTGGTGGGGAGTTACATACCAGTGAGCAAAAAATAGAAACAATTTTCCAGACAATTCAAGGAAAAGCACTTTGCACCAATCACACTTCAAGCTAGTTCTGAATATCTGCACAGCTGCTTCCCTCATTCATTCGTTTGTTCTTTTTCAATGAGCATTATTGGCATGGGGAGACCAGGAGGCTGAGGTGACGTGGGAGGACCACATGATCACAGGTGGGGTCCATGGGATAAATGGTGGAGGTCAAGGGGCACAGGGCGTGATGAGGAGATGCAGGAAGGGATTGTGGGGGTCACAGCAAAGGACAGAGGAATACATGGAGAGTTTGAGGAGACAGATGAGAACTTTAGAACCCCCAGAAGGGACAAACGAGGGGTCATCTAAAGTAAGAGCTCCTGGGACTCAGCCAAGAAAGACGGGTAGGAGGTGTGGTGACCCAGGGAACAGAAGAAGGGCGAGGTTGGGGGTTGGGAGGCAGACCCTCCCCTAGAAGCCACTCCCAGCCTTGAAGAGGAGAAGAAACACAGATGAAGACTGATGTCAGGAGCAGGGAGAGGGACAGAGAGGAAGGAGGGGGAGGAGATGAATAAATTTGCGGTTGGCCAAAAAGCTCTTTCCGATTTTTCCATCAGATGTTACAGGAAAACCTGACATCTCTTAGCAGAGGCTCCCCTGGTGGCTTAGCTGGTACAGAACCTGCCTGAGAACGCAGCAGACACAAAAAAGAGACGCAGGTTTGATCCCTGGGTCGGGAAGATCTCCTAGAGAAGGAAACGGCAATCTGCTCTAGTATTCTTGCCTGGGAAATCTCATGGACAGAGGAGCCTGGTGGGCTGCTACAGTCCGTGGGGTTGCAGAGTCAGAGATGATTGAGTGTGCATGCACACACGCAGTATCTTAGCGAAAGCAGCTTCCGAGCCACTAGGAGCAGAAGGCCAAGCTTAGCATCAGCTCCTGGGAAGATCTTTGCGAAGCCAGGTGCCTGGGACCCCACCTAGGTGCTAAAGTGCCATCCACACCCCACACAGAAAGGAAGCCTGGGCAGTGCATGCACGGGGCACCCACTGTGCGCTGGATGACCATGTATCTGTGCCCCTCTGTCTGCCTGCCTTGGAGGAGCTCTCAGGGCCCCTGGAGAGCCAGGCCTGGAAGCAGCACACTCCACGATGGGTCCAAGCCCTACAATAGCAGGTGGGCGGGGCTGGTGCCCGAGGGAGCCACGGAGGAGGGAGAGCCCTCAGCGAAATCCAATAGCTTCCTTGATAAAGATGAGAGAGCAGTTTAAGCCCAGCGAAGCGGCCTCAAATCCAGGCGATCTGACACAGGCTGCTGCAGGATTTACTCCACCATCACTGTCCTTCTTTCCCCCCAGCTTGCCCATTAGCCCTATGGTTCTGAGTTCCCTGTCTGAGCCCGCCCTGACCTCCAAGGCTGAGCTGTCTTACAGAATCACCTGGGGGATTTTTTAAATGATGGTTTTGTTGAGGTCCGTTTACACGCCCTAAATTTCATCTGTTGTAAGTGTACAATTCAATGATTTTTTAGTAAACTTAGTGGTACAACCATCCCCATGATCCAGTTTTAGAATATTTTTTATCCTCTCCAAAATATCCCTTCTGATCTGGGGGACTTGGACTCAGTGATTCTGGGCCAGGCCTGGGAATCCGTATTTGAACAAGCATCCTGGGGCATTCTGGGACTATGGTGATGTTTGGGAACGTACTGAGTCTAAACCACTGTTGGAGGGATCAGTCCCAAGTGCACCCTGCAAATAGGGTGTTGCTCTTCTGCTCAAACCCTCCCCGTGGCTCAGGGAGAGGTATGTTAGATGGAATGGTGATATGAATTCAGTGGTAATCAGATACATTTATTGGTTCTTGCTGTGTGCCAGGCACTCTATGGTTTTTCACTTTTTTGATCTACACAACTTCCCTGTAAAGTAGGTACTATTATTCACTCCGCTCTACCGATGAGGAAACTGAATGAGGTGCAGGTAGAAGTGGTGAGGCCAGGTTTTGAATCCAGGCCACCTTCTCCAGGTCTCTTAACCTCTAGACTACATCACCTTTCATGGACTGTGGGCTATTTTCCTCTCTTCAGCCGTCTCCATGGCTCCCCTCCCCACCCTCACCTGCCCCCAACCCCTCTCCACTTCAGCCCAAACAGGCCACCTCCCTTTCCATGCCTTTGAGTCTTTGCACGGACTTTTCCTAATACCTAGATTTTCCTGTGCCCTTTTCTCCCCTGGGAATTCCTAGCTACGCTTCAAAACACAAGTTCAAGGTCAGCTCCTTTGTGATCCTTTCTAGAACTCGCCCAGAGTTAACTGTTCCTGTCGCTGTTTTTCCTGCACTTTGCACACATCTTGTTTAAGGAGTGGCTCTTCTTATGCTATAGTTCATGCTGGGTCCTAGTCTGTCTCCCCACCTTAATTGTGAACTTCTCTGGGTGGAGTGGGTGGGCAGTGTCTGCTTTATCTCCATCCACTGCATATCTACCGTGCCTGGTGTCTAAAATAGGCTTGTTGATCAGCAATGGTTCAGCCAGGACCGGGAGGTAGGGCCCTGGGATGCCGCCCTCCCCTCTCATTTTAGCCACCAGCCCCAAGGGTCTTATCCTGGGGCATCAGGGCCTCCTCTTCCTGGGTCACAGCTGCCACTTTTGAAATTGCAAACACTGTATGACTCCAAAGGCCAAGGCGATGTTGTTTATTCTCCTCTGCATCCTGAGCACTACCAAATGGTCCGTTACATAGTGGACATTCAGTGAATGCTTATATGAATGAGTGAGTGTGTGAGTGAGTGAGGCCCCATCCTCTGGGTTCTCTGACAAGGACGCTGTCTGGCTCTTTCCACTTAAAGATGCCTGGATCTTTCCTAACTCCACTTATGCAGGAGGTTAATTCAAGTGCTTTCCAGCTTAGCAAGCAATAAACAATTTGGTGTTGTGGAGAGTTGTTCTGCATGTCATATTTATGGATCAGAAGGGGGAGGGGCCGAGGGCCGTTATTAAGTTCAGTGTTACAGGGAACGTTACATGTCCTTCCTTAATTACTTTCTTCCCTTTAATTAGATGGTGGGGAGGTGGGTGGGGAGGGCTGTCCCAGGGAGTGGGATCGAAATTCACAGCAGAGACGAAAGGTGTTGGTGGCATCCTGCTATTTGATAGGACAGCAGTCACGTGCAGGATCAGATGAAGGAGGAGGGGGTCATCCCCTTTCTAGAGGCCCCTGCAAACAGGGAACGGAGAGCTTTGTTCACTCCCTGCCGTCTCCATGGTCCCTCTCTCCAGAGGCCCTGTTTCTGCACCCAGTGCTTTCCCTCCCAGTTTCTGTTTCCATGTTCTGGGAGCTGATCCAGCCTCCTGCCTGCTACACACACCTCTCTCCCTTCTGAGTCCACTCAAAGGTCACAGTCTAAGCTGCTCTCAAGGACACACAGCCCCTTTTGCAGTGGTGCAGCCTGGAGACCCTGGTCACCTATTCCCCTGGTCTGGCTGGCCAGAAGCTTGAGAACAATGCCTTCTCCCCAGCAGAGGTCCATCTCTCTGTCCCCGTCCTCCCTGGAGCACCCCTAAATCCGCCCCCTGGAGGCATCCAAACCAAGCAATACTATGTGCAGGCAGAGTACTCAGTGCTTCCCATTGACCCCATTGATCAGCAATGGTCCCGCTTGGTGACTCTGGGAGCCCTAATGACGACCCTTGCTGAGTGGCTGGCCCTTGGTGCACAGAAAAGAAGCAGTAGCAGCAAACGCGTGATGTCCTCGAATCTTTCCTTGGCACCACCGAGGCCTGAGCTGCAGCAGAGTTGCTGCAAACCGAGAGCATGAGCCACTGCTTCCCAGGATGGACCGGAAGCCACAGGGGCAGCCAACACAGCTGCTCCGGCGGCATCAGGCATCTGACAGTGGGGAGGGTTCCTGCAGGACCAGTTGAAGGGGGCCCGGCGGGGCCCAGCATCCCTCACTCAGGCTGGCTGCCATGCCAAGTCTCTTCCTCCTCTCCTCACTGCCTGTGGGGAGACGCGCTCCAAACCCAGCCCATCTGCTGCATTTTCCCGAGACTCCTGAGACGATCCAATTCTGCACACCAGATGGGAAATAGCATGTACATTTTGGATGGTGATTAGTGTTTTTGTTTTTTTCCCCAAACGCTCGTGTTAATGGAGCTCCTTCCTGAAAGTAAATTGGAGAGACTTCAGTTTGATGGAGTCTCGGCGACCTCCACTTCCCTGCCCCCCACAAAAGCAAGTGTGGCTTTCTTTCCTAGGGTGTGTGTGCTGGGGCCTTGCCCCAGCTCTGCCCAGGCCACTGTCTGCACTGGCCAGGGACTCACGCTCAGCAGAAAAAAGCCAGGCAGAGGACAGACATGCTGTGTTGCAGGGAAGGACTCCATGGAGCCTGGTGATTTCCAGGGCAAGTAACTCCAGGTGAGAGGCCCCTCAGCAATGGAGGGACAGGGCCAGCCGGGCATTCGTGTAAACACTGTAAACATTATTATACCACCATGAACTCTGACTGAGCAAGGGAGTTAGGATTTGACTGCTGAAATCTGGGCTTTTCTCGGGGCTTCTGACTTGAGAGGAGGTTCATACATGATGCCAGATTCCTAAGGACTAGAACTTGGGTCTTTCTATGCATTTGAACCAACACATGGTCCATGGTTGGATCAACAGATACTTACTTGACTGCTTGCTGAATGAAAGAATGAGAAAGATAAAAGTATTTCAGTGCATGCAGTTATATGCAACACTCATTTTCCTTCATATTTGCAAATTTGCACATACATAAATACATACTGCTTCTCCCTGCAAACCAAGGAACTTGAAGAAAATCCATATTTTATATAATACTTATACATATTTATACAACACATAAAAACAGATATATTACATACAAGACAATTGGTGGTACTTTCAAATATTGGTTTGCCCAGCTGTCATCCTGCTACCATGAAAACCCTGGTGTGGCTCAGAGTTCAAGAGCATGGCCAGGGACCCACAGGCAGTGAGCACCAGAGGAGAGAATCAGGTTAAGGGATAGTTGGCTTCCAAGACTTGCAAGCACCCCTAAGTGTCCATCAGAGGAGGAGTGGATCAAGAAGAATGTGAAATGGAATACTACTCAGCCATAAAAAGGATGAAATAACATCATTTGCTGCAACATGGATTATCTAGAGATTATCATACTAAGTAAGTCAGAGAAAGATAAATGTCATCTGCTATCACTTATATGTGGAATTTAGAAAGGAAATGACATGAGTGAACTCATTTACAAAACAGAAACAGACTCAGACCAGAAAACAAACTGCTGGTTACCTAAGGAGGAGAGGGAGGAGGATAAATTAGGAGTTTGAGATCAACAGATAAATACTACTGTATAGTAAACAGATAAATAACAAGAACCTACTGTACAGCATGGTATACTGTATAATATCTTCTAGTAACCTCTAATGGAAAAGCAATCTAAAAGTTTTATATATATACACATATATGTCTCTAACTGAATCACTTGCTATACAACTGAAACTAACACAACATTGTAAATTAAATATACTTCAAAAAAAGAGATACAGTTGGCTCCAAAGACCGCAGAACCCAATCACAGGTTGGGAATGGGAAATGATAAGGTCTGGTTCATGCTTATAAAAAGAACTCAACTCCTCTGAATTGGATGTATTGGGTCCAGAGGGCCTGGATGCGGGGAAACCAGGTCACAGGTGTGTGATGGGAAGGGCTTGGCCTAGGACAGCAGTGGTGAAATAGAGAAGTTATGTTTCACAAGGAGAAGCCACCCAGCCTCTGTGGGGTGAGGTGTGAGAGCGAAGGAGGCTGGGAGGGCAGCTATGCCCATCTCAGGCATCCTTAGGGCTGGAGGGAGACCTGGTTTGGGGGACAGGGTGATAAGGGGCAATTTGGGACCATTGGGTGAGATGTACACAGATTATCAACTGAAAATAAAGCCTTAGAGCTTGAAAAAGAGG
The DNA here is from genome assembly GCF_055505025.1 of Bos grunniens. NCBI lineage: Eukaryota > Metazoa > Chordata > Mammalia > Artiodactyla > Bovidae > Bos > Bos grunniens. Next base: position 12,579,163 of record NC_141167.1, read on the forward strand.
TCAGAGGTTGGAGGCATAGATTTGGGAGTTTTGTCTTCATAAGGGAAGAAAAGAAGCTATGAACAAGAATGAGGTCCCCTGGGAGTGTGTAGACTCAGGAGACAAGAAGCCACGAGCAGGGGCCCAGGAGGTGTCCTACCCAGGCAGGGAAAGGAGTCAGGGGGAAGGGGGCTCAGAATGCACGTGTGCGTGCAAACACAAGGGCTTGTGCTTGTACTGAACACTTATATGCACACACACATCAACATGTTCACATATGCAAATACCTATGCATGCACCTATTCGAGTACATGTATACACACACACACACACACACATACATCTTGAGAAAAGTGCACTAACTCACACAAGCAGATGTGACCAGAAGCTCTCCCAGAGTGGGGAGAAGAATCTTGCAGGTAAAGTGAGGAGAGGAGGCTCTTGGCTCCTTTGCTCCTGGGGCCTGAGCAGGAAAAGGTGAGAGTGAAGGAGCGTCAACCAAAAGCTGGCTCCCTGCAAGCGTAGCTTTCTCCGGGGCCTGCAAGCATCTCTCCTGTGGTTCTCCCCCCAGCTCTCCAGTGCCCACACCCGGGGTCTGGGACGAAGGGCTCAGATCAGCTCACCCCAGAACACCACCTGCTGATGCCTTGCTCACGTGGAACGCGCCTGTCCCCGTGTGCCCATAGCTGTGACACCTCAATGTGGAGGTGACAGAGTGGCAAGTCGGACAGCCTTCCAACCCCCCTATGCCAGTGGCTGCAGCTTGGCTCACACACAGGATGGTGGAAGGAGAAGGCCACTGTCTGGAATAGAAATTTGGTGACCTCCATGTGACCAGGTCTGACCCAGTGGCTTCATCCATCCTGTGTTCAGGCCTCAAGACATAGGGAAATTAGCCTTCTGACGGCAACTCAAGCTTTCCTGATGATCTCTGACTCAAGTACAAACAAAAGTAAATGTCTTCCTTTAGTCTAAGACCCAGAAAACTGACCTAGGAGATAGTTAACAGACAAAGACAGTCAGAGGCAGAAAGTGTGGGGTGGCTCTGGTGTTTGCTGAGTGAGCAAGAGCCCTGAGGCCGAAGCATCAGATGCCTTAGATATCATCACTGGTCCTTTTCTCTGAGTTCAAAGCAATGAGTCAGGGGGTCAAGGTGAAAGTCCTGAGAAATGTATCACCTTGAGTCCTTTATAGGCATTGCCAATTCTGGCTAGGGTGCTTCTCCCATGATCTATCAGTTCCACTCTTTCTCAAAATGAAAAGAATATTTTCCAAGTTATTGGAGTGGGGTTTTCTTACAAGGGATATTCAGAATGCTCTCAGCTATCTAAGACTGTCTGAATCTCTGGTCCGGAATTTAACATGGACCAGTCAGTTTAGTCACTCAGTCGTGTCTGACTCTTTGCGACCCAATGGACTGCAGCACACCTGGCTTCCCTGTCCATCACCAACTCCTGGAGCTTGCTCAAACTCGTGTCCATCAAGTTGGTGATGCCATTCAACCATCTCATCCTCTGTTGTCCCCTTTTCCTCCTGCCTTCAATCTTTCCCAGCATCAAGGTCTTTTCCAATGAGTCAGCTGTTCATATCAGGTGACCAAAGTACCGGAGCTTGAGTTTCAGCATCAATCCTTCCAATGAATATTTAGGACTGGTTTCCTTTAGGATTGACTGGTTTGATCTCCTTGCAGTCCAAGGGACTCTCAAGAGTCTTCTCCAACGCCACAGTTCAAAAGCATCAATTTTTCAGTGCTGACCAAGCAACATAAAAATCTCATTGAGAACTTTCCTAGCAGTCCAGTGGTTAAGACTTCACCTTCGAATGCAGGCAATGAGGGTTTGACCCTTGGTCAGTCAGGAGACTAAGATCCCACATGCCTTGCAGCTAAAAAGCCAAAACATAACAGAGAAGCGATATCGTAACAAATTCAATAAAGACTTAAAAAAAATTTCATTGAGTAAGTATGTACGTAATCTGTAGCCTCATCACGATCCTGTGTAGGGGGTAGAAGATGTATGAGCTTCCATTTTGCAGATGAGGAAACTGAAGCTCCAAGAAGGTCATGAAGTTAGTAAGAAATGGAGCGACAGCAACAGTCTGTGTTTCCCTGTGCTCTGGCAGGTCTGGCTCGAATTCCAGCTTTGCCTCTTAGCTATACGACGTCAAGCAAGTTATCTCACCTTGGTTTCCTAATCCACAGAATGGGGTGATGATAACCACTTGAGCACTTTTGTGACAACTCGAGGCTGTGAGGTGTACCCTGCACACCGCACAGTGCCAGGAGGATGGGAACACGCAGGCAACCAGCTCTCAGCTGGGACTTGCATCTTGGTCTCTCGGCTTCCAGCCTGTGCTCCTCGTATCCAACGCTCTAGCAATCTGTGATGCAGAGGCTCCCAAGCCGACCTTCGACGATGTGTAGCTGTGTTGGGAAGTAGCTGTCCTGCCACCTTCACCCAGACGTTGGATCAGAACCCAGCCCAGTGTGCCTGCGTGCGTAGACATGTGTGCACGTGTGTGTACCCCTGGCAGTCCAAGCTACTGTCATCTGAGTTCTGCATGTTCATTTCACTAACGGGAAATCACAGAGTGGGCCGGGAAAGGGAGCTAGCTGCAAAGCCGTGCTGAGTGTCTCAGCCAGAGCCCGCGGTGCCTTGCCATTAGAGCTAACATGCCAGGCTTATGAATACCAGATGAATGCGCCACTGCGCAGACCAGCCACTCACTCTAAAGTGGGCCTGCTTTTCATCAAGAGAGCAATTCTCCACCGGGGAGGCTGGGAAAAGGCCCCTTTCCACTCAGCCCATCTCTACATTCCCTACCCCCTCAGGGTTCTCTCTGAGGTCACGGATAGCCATCTGGGTCGGGGATAGCTCAGGAGACCATGGCTGGGTCGGGAGACCGTCTGAACCCAGAATCCCGCAGGCAGGCACTTCATGCGGCGGTTTTGCAGGCCTGTTCTCTCTCTCCTCCCCCTCCCCTTCCTCACCAGCACCTGCCTAATTACAGGGCGGGGCTGGGGCTTGCCTGCAAACCTGGTTCTGGCTTCTTAGCAGCCTGGCTCTTTCAGTCCCACCCCTGCAGAAGCTCCAGTGCTTACATAGAAGCTGCGTCTCTGGGAGGCGCTGAACTGGGAGCTTCCAGGTAGGCTGGGTGCCTGAGCAGGGAGCGGGACCTTTGGCTGGGGAGGAGAGGGTAAGAAGAGACTGCAGCCGGTTCTGAAAGCCTGCCATGATGCCCACCACCGAGAGCCCAGTCCTATCCTGGAAATAAACAACAGTTTTGGAACAGGAGGTGTTGGGGGTAGGAGGCAGGAAGAAAAGCTGCATGGCCCACAAACCTGCCCGTAGGACGTTGAGCAGCAGGGCCTAAGCCCTCCTCACCCAGAGCCCTTCTCTCTAAACACCTGGAAGAGCCTCTGCTGTCTTGCCATGTTTGCATATTTTCCCCCTGGTTATTAAAGTGCAAGTAACCCCAAGAATGGAATCCAGTTAAATCTCAGGTGCTCCTGAAAGGATCACATCATTTCCTGAAAGCAAGATGGTTTGGGACAAGACATACAAGAGTACAAGTTTGCCATCCAGTGGGAAGAAGGGTAGGGGCTGGGGGAGGGGCAGGGGTGTGTCCAGGACCCCTGGGTCCATCCTGTTCCTACTGTCGATGCCCTGACCCAGGAGGAGACCTGGGCTCTAACCCAGAGGCTGGAGGCCTTGTAGACATGCACAGAACACCATCCTCTGCATATTGGGCTGTTCCCCCTCCTAACGTCCTTTGAACTCAAACCTGTGAGGGGCAGGTTCTATAAAAGTCTGCTTTCCCTCTTAAACTCTCCCTCCATCCATCCAAGGATACATTCATCCATGCATATATTCTGTAAATCAATATTTAGTACCGACAATGTGGCAGCTATAAATACCAAGGATGAACTAAATCGGTTCATATGACCCCTGGTCTCAGGGAGCATGCAATCTGGTGAGGAGGTTAGACATGAACAAATAATCACATAAATAAATGAGTCATTACAAACCTTGAGACCTAAAGGAAGATCACTCAGTTCTCTGAGAACTGATAACAGAACTGATTTGAATACAACCCCTGGGCGACCTGGCAGGGCCATAGGCAGGACTATCCCCTCCCTTTTCCTAAATAGCATGCCTTTAATCATGCAGCCCAGGGTTTTGGGAGTCACCCAGTCCCTCTTACTCCCACTTCCCCTGGGAAGATGGCTGTGACACTGCCTGTGAATCAGAATGAAAACAGTGCCAGAGAAAGATCCAGGGGTCCAGGGATGAAGGGGCAAGATCAGCCAGGAGCTGGCCAACTGGAGCAATGTGCAGCTCAGACAGTGCCAAGAAAGAGTCCGGATGAACATCGGATCAACTGCTGGAGGAGAGGGACAGGTATATGGCATCAGGAATTTGGAACTGGGAAGAAACACTCAAGTGAAGGAGGCTCTGCATTGGAGGGGGCGGGGGGCAAATCCAGAATGAGAAACAGCAGCTTCCACCCGCCCACCTCCCACCCCAGGCATCAGCAGTTCCTCCATAAGGGTCTTGAGGATACATTGCTGAGTGAACCAGCTTGCTTAAAGGATGCTTAAACCAGGCATCAGCAGTTCCTCCATAAGGGTCTTGAGGATACATTGCTGAGTGAACCAGCTTGCTTAAAGGGCTGGGGAAAGGGACAATGGCTTTGTGGGTGGCCCATTGCTGTTCCTGCTCTACATGGAGAGGTCCTGCCCTTCTTCCTCATAGGTGGGGAGGCAAGGGCTGTTCATCCTATTCCATAGAAGGAGAAATTAAGGCTTGGAGAGTAAGCAAAGTAAGGCCTCACCAGTAAGCAAATGGTGAAGGTGGGACAGGCTGGGCCTCCCACTACCCCAGCCAAAGCATCAGACGTGAGGCAGCCACAGTTCCTGATCTCAGGTAAGGGTGGGGAAGGATGGAGAGATGGATCTGGCTTCCTGGCCTGCTGGGCCAGCAATACTCAGCATTCTTGGCCCAACATGAAGCTTTTACATGTAATGGAAAGAGATGATCCACAGAGGCCAGGAAAACATTCCCAGATGTTTTGGGAAACATCTATAGTCCGTGAGCCTAACTTTCCCAAGGGAAAGGAGAGAGTAAGAGAAGAGGATTCTATGGGTTTGCCCAAGTTGTCTCCTCCTGGTCCAGCCTCAGCATCAAGCCACACTCATCCAGACCCAATGTCAGCTACAGGAAATCTCTCCAGCAACTGACTAGCTGACTAGTTCAACTGGGTTGAACCATGTAGAGTCTACACCACTGGAAATCATCAAGTTCGATGTCTACCATACATCTGGAGAAGTGCTGCCCAGAGAGGGAAAGAGACTTAGCTAAGATCACACAACATATCCATTACAGAGTTGGGACTGGGTAGCTTGCATCATGTGGTTGCTTTGTTGCCTCCCCAGCCCCTGCCACCCTGCCAGAGTCCAACGTGAACCCCATGATCTTTGTCATTGGCCAAGGCTTTCATCAGACTCCCCCTCAGGCCCAGCATAGTCCTGGGCAGATGGGAGGCACCCAGGAAATAATCAAATATTTACTAGTAAAAAACTATGAATGAGCATAATCACAATGAAAAGTGGAAGTGTTAGTTGCTCATTCGTGTTCAACTCTTTGTGACCCCATGGACCATAGCGTCTGTCCATGGAATTCTCCAGGCAAGAATACTGGAGTGGGTTGCCAAGCCCTCCTCCAGGGGATCCTCCCAACCCAGGGATCAAACCTAGGTCTCCCACATTGCAGGCAGATTCTTTACCATCTGAGCCACCAGGGAAGCCCGTGAATACTGGAGTGGGTAGCCATTCCCTTCTCCAGGGGATCTTCCCAACTCAGGGATCAAAACCAGGTGTCCTACATTGTGGGAAGATTCTTTACCATGTGAGCCACCAGGAAGCCCCAGATAATACAATAAACAGCTACTATTTATTGAGAACCTACAATGTGCCAGGTCTGGGCTAAGTGCTTTACACACATCCGTTTAAGTAACACTTTCTTAAATGTATCTGTGAGGTTGGTTTTCTTATATCCTCATTTTACAGACACAGCATAGAGAGATTACATGGTTTATAGCTATTTACTACTAATAGTTACCATTCATGTTAATAGTGCCACTGGTAATGTTTATTAAGCACTTACTATACACTAGGTTTCTGCTTTATTGACTATGCCAAAGCCTTTGACTGTGTGGATCACAATAAACTGTGGAAAATTCTGAAAGAGATGGGAATACCAGACCACCTGACCTGCCTCTTGAGAAACCTATATGCAGGTCAGGAAGCAACAGTTAGAACTGGACATGGAACAACAGACTGGTTCCAAATAAGAAAAGGAGTACATCAGGGCTGTATATTGTCACCCTGCTTATTTAACTTATATGCAGAGTACATCATGAGAAACGCTGGGCTGGAGGAAGCACAAGCTGGAATCAAGGTTGCCAGGAGAAATATCAATAACCTCAGATATGCAGATGACACCACCCTTATGGCAGAAAGTGAAGAGGAACTCAAAAGCCTCTTGATGAAAGTGAAAGAGGAGAGTGAAAAAGTTGGCTTAAAGCTCAACATTCAGAAAACGAAGATCATGGCATCCAGTCCCATCACTTCATGGGAAATAGATGGGGAAACAGTGGAAACAGTGTCAGACTTTATTTTTCTGGGCTTCAAAATCACTGCAGATGGTGACTGTGGCCATGAAATTAAAAGACACTTACTCCTTGGAAGGAAAGTTATGACCAACCTAGATAGCATATTGAAAAGCAGAGACATTACTTTGCCAACAAAGGTTTGTCTAGTCAAGGCTATGGTTTTTCCTGTGGTCATGTATGGATGTGAGAGTTGGACTGTGAAGAAGGCTGAGCGCCGAAGAATTGATGCTTTTGAACTGTGGTGTTGGATAAGACTCTTGAGAGTCCCTTGGACTGCAAGGAGATTCAACCAGTCCATTCTGAAGGAGATCAGCCCTGGGATTTCTTTGCTAAGAAACTAAGGCTAAGGCTGAAACTCCAGTACTTTGGCCACCTCATGCGAAGAGTTGACTCATTGGAAAGGACTCTGATGCTGGGAGGGATTGAGGGCAGGAGGAGAAGGGGACAACAGAGTATGAGATGGCTGGATGGCATCACTGACTCGATGGATGTGAGTCTGAGTGAACTCTAGCAGTTGGTGATGGACAGGGAGGCCTGGCGTGCTGCGATTCATGGGGTCGCAAAGAGTCGGACATGACTGAGCGACTGAACTGAACTGAACTGAACTGATACACTAGGCATATAGATTACTGCTTTACCTGGATTGTCTTATAGATTAATACAATTACCATTCCCATGATAAAGGGGAAACTCCAGGTTAGAGAACTAAGGTTCTTGCCCAGAATCACAGTTTGCTAAGTAAAAAATTAAGATTTCTCTGCAAAAGCCCAAACCCTTGGCTTTACATTTGTATCCCAGGTTTCATAGTATCTGATCAGTTTTCTAGAGAAAAGATGAAGAGCCTGCATCAGTTTTCCAAAGAGTCCCTTGGACAGCAAGGAGATCAAGCCAGTCAGTCCTAAAGGAAATAAACCCTGAATATTCATTGGAAGGACTGATGTTGAAGCTGAAGCTCCAGTACTTCGGCCACCTGATGCAAAGAGCCAACTCATTGGAAAAGACTGTGATGCTGAGAAAGATTGAGGGCAGGAGGAGAAGGGGGCCATAGAGGACGAGATGGTTGAATAGCATCACTGACTCAATGGACATGAGTTTGAGCAAACTCTGAGAGATAGCGAAGGACAGAGAAGCCTGGTGTGCTACAGTCCATGAGGTCTCAAAGAGTCTAACAGGACTTAGCAACTCAACTACAATGACAGCGATCCGAAAGAGGGTGAAATCCTCAGTGCTCAGCCACCACACATAGGGCTGCTCCTGTGGGTTCCTGCAGCCAAGTGACCACATGCCAAGAACCTTGGAGGAATGTTCCCCTCAAGGGAATTGCCAAGTTCTAGCCTAGGTCTGTGTCTGGGGCACCTAAACACCCAGGGGCAGCTCACAGAGTTTTATCCACCCAACTTAGATATCCATGTTGTGAAGACGATTGTCCCTCTGCATTCTCTATGATAATAAGAGGCATTTGATTTTCTGACCTCCTACAAGTTCTAACCTAGACTCTTGGCCCCTGAGACTGCCAATGCCAGGGAGATGTATAATTTAATCAATAGTAATCTATGCCCTGGCTAATGGTCTGAAAACTCGAGAAGCCAGGCTTCTGCCTCAAAGCATTCATAACTTCTCCATCCCAATGACTCAATTGATCGGCAAATTTCGTTTACTTCTGAGTGATCATTGGAGAGGGCATCACAGGAACCGGCCCCTCGCCAATGCCACCCCCTTGGTAATAGCTCATGATTGCCCGAAGGGTGGCTGATGACGGGAGCAGGACTGTACAAGATTACTGATTGTTCATAATTGTCAACCAAATTGCATCTATGGTATCGAGCTTAAAAAAATGGACCAGAAGAAGCATCTCTTATTGATCCTTTCAGGTTACAAACAAGACGCGGCTGCTCCCTCAGAACTGGAGACTGGGCCTGCATCGATTTTTATTCTTTTTCTCCTTTGAATAACCTACAGTGGAATTTGAGGGCTGATTTTTAACCTGAAATTTCTCAAAGTTTTGCTTTTCTGGAGGTGGGAGGGGAGGGGCTGTCAGAGAAGGGAAATGTTCTGAGATGTGCGCACAAAAGCTGAGAGGTGGCTTCCTCACTTGGTTGCAAAGGCTGTCCACTCCCTCTGACCTTCACAGTGACCCCCCCCAAACCCTCCAGCATCTCCAGTCCCAGGGTCTCTCTGTCATATAGAAAATCCTCCACAAACCCCAAACTCAAGGGGCTGATGGACCAGTAAGTGACCTGCCACCTAGCTGGTTCTCAACTAACATCTGGTCATTGAACATCCAATCAAAACGGGAAAGCTGTCGACACTCCCAGCCTTTCCACGTTTCCAGATGTTTGATGATACAGAGACTCGGGCTTCGTCACGTTGGGAACAATAGGCACAGTGATACCTAACTGCCGGGAGCCGGCATATTGCATATTGAGTGCATATTGCATATTGAGTGCAGCACTTTTCAGGATCTGGAATAGCTCAACTGGAATTCTATCACTGCCGGTAGCCAGCGTGAGGAACTCCGCCCATGACAAAGGTCATGAGGAAGGAGGCTCGGCATACGCAAAGGCGGGATCAAGCCTCAGGAGTCTCCCTGGAAATTCTCGAGCAATCTACCCCCAAAACCAGAGTCTGCCTACTTTCTGCTTTGTGCTGTCACCTACACCTCTGACTTTACGGGGGGCTGTCCCCCACTACCTCTCTCTGCAAAAAGAGTTAGCTTACAGCTCCAGTTAATAATTCTTGGGTGTGACAGTGTTTCAACCTACAAACTCCTTTGGAAGTCCTCTAGCCTGCCTGAATAGGTTTTTTCCGGCAACATGTGATTGTTCAGAGCCTCCCAACTGTGAGAGGCAGGAGATGTTCTAAACTGTCTAAACACAGATTCCTTTGAGTAGTTAAAAGATTGATTAGAAATTGTATTGGTGAAGGGTTTTTCACTTGTTGGGCCAATGTTTGCTGCTAAGTCTCCATATCCCTTACCTACTGTGTCCTTGGCGGTGTATTGATTGATATAATGGGTGTATAGAAATGTAAGCAGTCGCCTCAATGTTTATAATCTTGGACCCTTGAGTTAATTCTTTTCTTGATTGAGCCCACCTCACCTTTGCCCTATAGGAATGCAACTTTCTCCAATGCTTTTTGGAGGCTGGCGCCTGACTTTAAAATAATCACCTTTAGAGAAAAATAAGTTTCTTAAAATGTTAACAGGCTTCCTGGCCAGAAGATGATGTAAATCACCTAAACTTTTGCATATGATAAGTTTGAAAGCCTGACTTCGATAAGGATCAGGAACTGCTGTCTTTGCATGCCTCTACCCCTTCCCCCATTATCCTCTATGCACAACTTAAGGTATAAAACTGCTTTGGAAAATAAAGTACCTCCTTTTTGTTCACCGGAATTTGGTGTCCCCATGTCGTTCTTTCTTTCACCTTCTAGCTAAATTTTTCCTCTGAGGCAGGGAAGCTTGTCAAGCCTACTAATTTTGCCTGGGCTTCTAAGATCCGACCGGGGAGGCCTTAGTGTCTCCTCTCCTTCGGGAGAACGGGAGGACGCCTGCGGCCTTCGTAGGTGACATTAATTCCCTGCTTTGGAATTTTATTCAGTCTCTTTTCTTCAGTGAATTTTCCTACTGAGCTATCCTTATTTCAGCCTCTTTTCTTCACTGAATTTTACTGAGCTATCCTCATTCTATTACTCTTTATATCCTTAATTAACGTTTAATTAAGCAATTGTTTCCTGATCTTCGCCTACGCCGTCTCTCCTTCGAATACCCTGGTTCAGCCGGGGCTGGTCCCCGGCAGGTGGCGCCCGAAACAGGGACTTTCGAAGGTAAGCTCCCCAAAGCAATCAGAGCCATCAGCCCTATTGCTCCCCGTTCTCGGAACAACTGGGTGACCAGCCCTCTTGTTCCCCCACGGAGCAGTTTGGGTGACCAGCCCTACTGCTCCTCCCTTGGAACAGTTTGGGTCACCAGCCTACTGTTCCTCCCCCGGAACAATCTGGGTCACCAGCCCTATTGTTCTTCCAGTGTTCGGGACGGCTAGGACCCCACTCAAGGGTGCCGCGGACCCCCCTGTAGGATAGACAGGGCGAGAGGAGTGGGAAGTGTTGAAAGTGTTAAAGAGTTAGACTTAGAGAAAGAAAACGGTTTTCTGAAGTTAAAAGGCCAAAGAAGAGCCTGATCTTTTAAAAAGCTAAAAGCTTTATCTTCTATTATATTTAATTTTCTGACATGGGTAACACTGAATCAAATGAAAGACAGCTCTTTATAGGAGTAATTTTACAGTTATTAAATAAAAGAGGAATCAAAGTTAAAAAATCTACCATTCAATCATTTTTTTCCTTTGTACAAGAGCATTGTCCCTGGTTTCCAGATGAAGGCTCTGTTAACTTAGATGTCTGGGAGAAAGTAGGAAAACAGCTAAAAACTTACCATGCCGAACATGGCTCAGAAAAGGTGCCTAATGACACCTTTTCCTTATGGAATATCATTAGAGATGTCTTAGACCCTGCCCCGGATTCAGAAAAAGTACATCTTAAAAGGGATAGTGAAGAAAATGCTGTAGCTAAACCTGCCCCTGAATCTAAAAGAGTAACCGTTAAAGAGGAAAATGAGGCTGAAACTGTAGTTAAACCTGAGGAAAATGAGAAAAACGAAGACCCGCCTGACTATCGGCAACTAAGAAAAATGTTAGCAGCCATGACTACTCAGGAACAACTTAAAGACAGGGATGAGAAAGGAGATCAGTCTTCCCCAAAAGGAAAAGAGAATTTAGATGAGATAACAGCTAAATATCACTCCGATGAAGATTGGCATCTCTTAAACAAAGACGCCCCAAAAAGCCTAAGAGAAACTTCCCCTATCAGGCCATCTGCTCCAAGGAGCCTAAGGGAAATTTCTCCTATCAGGCCATATGCCCCTAGGAATTCACAGGACACCTTCCCAGTTAATCCATTTGTAACCTCTGAATACCAAACAGTCCAAAGAGCTCCAGAGTACAGAGCAGGAAATACGGAACCTATGTCTTTGCCACCACCTCCCATACCAAGCCAAGCAGGTCCCATACCGAAGGACATGAAATGCAGGCCACAAGATATTAAACCCATAACACTTCCGCCACCTCCTTATCGAAGTGGGAATGCTCCACTATCGATTCCACGGAGACAGAGACGGGTCTTTTCTGCCCCTGGCGACAAATTCGATCCCCAACTCCAGGCTTGTTTCCCTTTAATTTTTGACAATGATGAAGACGAACAAAAGGCTCTCGGCTGGGAGCCCGTTTCTTTTCAATTGGTAAAAGAACTTAAAAATGCATGTGTCTCGTATGGGCCTAAAGCCCCATACACGATGCAGCTGGTAGAAAATTTAGCAGGTCAATGGTTAACACCTCGAGAATGGAAAACAATTGCTAGGGCCTGCCTGTCTGGAGGACATTTCATACTCTGGAAATCTGAATATGATGATCTCGCTCGCATGTGTGCTCTTAGCAACCAGGAGGGAGAGCTTCAATATATCACTGAAACTATGCTACTTGGACAAGTTGACTACCCCTCGCTTAATGAACAGATGAAATTAGATAAAATTGCTATACGACAGGTAGCTAATTGTGCTTTTACTGCCTGGCGTTCATTGCCCGATGGTAATGCATCAGGTACTGCTCTATCTAATATTAAACAAAAGTCAGAAGAGCCATTTGAAGACTTTGTCTCACGGCTTTCAGAAGCTGTCCAGAGAATAATTTCTGATTCTGAGGCAGCCAAATTATTGACTAAACAATTGGCCTTTGAAAATGCTAATTCTACCTGCCAGGCTATTTTACGCCCTATAAGAAGATCTGGAACTTTAATTGATTATATAAAGCAGTGTGCAGATGTAGGACCGTCAATGCTACAGGGTGTTGCTATAGCTGCAGCAATGAAAGGGAATTCCTATCAGCAAGCAGTCCAATCCTTTTTTACTAATAAGAATAAACCAACACAAGGCGATCCCAATAACCAAAATAGGAATGCATTGCCTAGAACTTGTTTTTCCTGTGGTCAGGTGGGACACATTTCTCGTGCCTGCCCTCAAAGACCACCTAGTTCTTATCCGCCTAACCCTGCCCAACCAGTCGTGTCTGCTCTGCAAAATCCTGCCCCCCAGCCCACGTATCCTAGGTCTCTCTGTCCTCGCTGCCAGAGAGGATATCATTGGGCAAGGGACTGTAGGTCAAGATTTCATAGAAATGGAGTCTTTTTAGGCCCCGACCAGCAGTCGGGAAACGGGTTGAGGGGCCAGCCCCAGGCCCCGACAACGATTGGGGCAGCCTCACTGAACCCATTCATTCCCTTCGTCCCGTCGCAGAGCTCATCAGAGCAACCCCAGGCAGTGCAGGACTGGACCTCAGTTCCACCACCTCAACAATATTAACTCCAGATAGCCCCACTATTAAAATCCCTACAGGAGTTAAAGGCCCATTACCAACTGGCTTGGTAGGAATTATATTAGGCAGAAGTTCCTTAGCTATGCAAGGTCTTACAATTATTCCTGGAGTAATTGACTCAGATTATACAGGAGAAATTCAGATAATGATTTCACCCCCAACTAAAACTTTCCAAATACATCAGGGACAGAGAATAGCCCAACTTTTACTTTTGCCTTATCATACTGCAATTGGGCAAACAGCCACCCAAAAGGAAAGGCAGGACAAAGGATTTGGATCTAGTGACATGGCTTTTTGGGTAACAGAAATTACTAAGAAGCGTCCTATGAAATCTATTTTCGTTAGTGGCAAGTCTATTGAAGGACTATTAGATACAGGAGCAGACGTTTCTTGTATTTCTGGGAAAGACTGGCCCAGTTCCTGGCCCACACATACTACTGAAAATGATTTGGTGGGCATAGGAAGAGCTCCTGCAGTAGCTAAAAGTGCAAAAATTTTAGACTGGCAATTTGAGAATACCCGTGGAACATTCCAACCATATGTGATTCCTTCGCTCCCCTTTTCCCTGTGGGGGAGAGATGTGCTGTCTCAAGTGGGCATGTTACTTTTTAGCCCTGATGATAAAGTAACTTTTCAAATGCTACAAATGGGCTATGACCCTTCAAAAGGGTTAGGTAAACAGCAGACAGGAATAACTGAGCTGATTTGCCCTGCTCCTCGAAAGTTCCGTGCTGGATTAGGGTATCCAAATTTTTGATGGAGGCCATTGTTTTTGCTGCCGACCCCATTACTTGGAAATCTCAGGACCCAGTGTGGGTAGAACAATGGCCTCTGACTAAAGAAAAACTACTGGCAGCCAAAGCGTTAATTTCTGAACAACTAGAATTGGGACATATTGAGCCCTCCAATAGCCCCTGGAATACTCCTATTTTTGTCATTAAGAAAAAATCTGGTAAATGGAGACTTTTACAGGATTTAAGAGCCATTAATGCCACCATGGAGGACATGGGGGCCCTACAACCTGGACTCCCTTCCCCTGTAGCCGTCCCAGAGGGATATAATATAATCGTAATTGATTTACAAGATTGTTTTTTCACCATCCCCTTAAATGCTGAGGATAAAAAGCGATTTGCCTTTAGTTTACCAGCAGAAAATTTTAAACAGCCTCATTTAAGGTTTCAATGGAAAGTGTTGCCCCAGGGAATGAAAAATAGCCCTACTCTATGTCAAAAATTTGTTAATGCTGCTTTAGAAGATGTTAGAGCTAAATATGAACAGGTCTATATGATTCACTATATGGATGATATTTTAATAGCTCACCCTGATAGAGCTCATTTACAAACTGTCCTCCAGGATTTGACCCTGGCATTAACAGACAGAGGCTTAAAAATTGCCCCAGAGAAAATTCAAGTCAATCCGCCCATAACTTACTTAGGACGGGTTATCAATTCAGAAACTGTGACTCATGCCCCATTAAAATTGAGAAAAGATCACCTTGTTACTTTAAATGATTATCAAAAACTTTTAGGCGACATTAATTGGATCAGACCTTATTTAAAATTAACCACTGCTGAATTAAAACCTCTTTTTAACATTTTACGCGGGGATCCTGATCCAACTTCTAAGAGACAATTAACTGCTGAGGCTCAGGAGGCCTTAGAGAAAGTGGAAGCAGCTTTATCTGATAGCTATGTAAAAAGAGTTAATTTACAAGCAAACTGGCAATTCCTTTGCCTAGCTACTCCAACTGCACCTACGGGAGTTTTATGGCAAAGCGGCCCCCTAGAATGGGTCCATCTCCCCACCCAAGCTAAAAAGGTAGTAGCTTCTTATCCAGGACTGATAGCTACGTTGATATTGAAAGGAAGAAAGCGGAGCATTGAACTATTTGGCAAAGAGCCAGCAGAGATTGTAATTCCATATAATAAGGAACAACTTGATGCTCTTCTAATGTTTGATGAGGATTGGCAGATTGCCATAGGAAATTATTATGGTCAATTTTTGCATCATTTACCCTCACATGTTTTGCTGAATTTTATGTCCAAACATCCAGTTACTTTTCCCGTCAGATGCAAACAGTCTCCTATCCCAAATGCTCAGATAGCCTTTACTGATGGGTCAGCAAACGGTAAAGCCTCCATAGTTACTAAAGATCACCAAAAGGTTTTACAAACACAGGAAACTTCAGCTCAAAGAGCTGAAATAACAGCAGTCATAGAGGCTTTTGCTATGTTTGCAGATGAGGAATTTAACCTTTATTCTGATTCTCAGTATATTGTCAGGTTGTTTCCACACATTGAAACTGCGGTTTTGCCTGAAAATAAAACTACCATATTTCATTTGTTAACTAAATTACAGCAACAAATTTGGAAAAGAAATAAAATATTTTTCATTGGACACATTCGGGCTCATTCCAGATTGCCCGGCCCTTTAAATGCCTTTAATGATTTGGCTGACTTGTTAACCAGAAATACAGTGGCTACTGTGATTGAGGAGGCCAGAGCCTCTCACTCACTTCATCATCAAAATGCTACTGCTTTAAGATATCAATTCCAAATTCCCAGAGAGACTGCTCGAGAGATAGTGCGTTCTTGCTTACACTGCCCCACTGTTTATAATAGTCTACCTATGGGAGTTAATCCTCGCGGTCTTAAGCCCAATGCACTCTGGCAGATGGATGTAACTCATATCTCTTCATTTGGAAAATTGTCTTTTGTTCATGTAACTATAGATACTTTTTCTCACGTTATTATTGCAACTGCTCGTACCGGAGAGGCAGTTAAAGATGTGATACAACATCTCTTTACTTGTTTTTCATATTTGGGCCTACCAAAAGCTTTGAAAACTGACAATGCTCCTGCTTATACTTCTAAGTCTTTTCAGGAATTTTGTATGAAGTTTCAAATTAAACATAATACAGGCATCCCTTATAATCCCCAGGGACAAGCCATTGTGGAAAGAGCACACCAAACATTAAAAATCCAAATTCAAAAATTAAAAGAAGGGGAGTTTAAGTATAGCTCTCCCCATCAAATCTTGCAACATGCTCTTTTTGTAATAAATATTTTAAATGCTGATTCGGCCGGAACTACTGCAATGCTTCGCCATTGGTGCCCGGAGCAGCTGAATGCAAAACCATTAGTTAAATGGAAGGACCTCCTTTCCGGACAATGGAAAGGTCCCGACCCATTGTTAACCAGCGGTCGAGGATATGCTTGCATTTTTCCACAGGACGCAGATTCTCCAATTTGGGTTCCCGACAGATTGATTCGCCATGTCTCAGCCCCTCGGATACCGGATTCCCCGGCTGCCGCGACCCCGAAAAAGGAAGGGACCTCCTCTGCCTTCACTCCCCGCGCCAGCACGGGAAACGCCGCCGGAGTCGGGACAACTGACAACGGAGATCCCGGATGAACAAGGAACAGATCCGCCCACCAAGCAGATGTCTCAACTTCACATACAAGATATTGCTCCCCCCGATCCTTTGCCTCACAAAAGGGTGTCAGGCCGCCTGACTCAGGCGACCCAGAATGCCTCCATACCTACTTGGGGACAAATAAAAACACTCTGCCACCAGGCACGGGGAATAGCTTCCTTACAGGGATCTCCAGCTTCTCCTGAGAAAACGTTTATTGCCATGCTTGCTTTGCTTTCCTGTCAGGTAAGCGCCTCTCCTATTCCAACCAAATATTGGGCGTATCTCCCAGATCCTCCAACTTTCCAAGTTGTTACTTGGGATAATGAGCCTATACGGGTCAACACAGACCAACCTCAGCTCTTGGGAGGATCCTATACTTCTTACACTAGAGATAAATATCCTATTAACTTCAATTATACCTTCAGGGGATTAACAGGTGATTTCCCTGTTTGCTTTAACTTCCCCAATGACCCTAGAAGCTTTATTACCCCCGCCAAAGAAGGATGTGTTGGGGCCTCTAAAAAAATAATTATAACAGATTCCTGGTCTTTACATCATCGGTCAGCTTGGGTATTATTGGCTCGTATGCCCGGGATTCTTGACCCCTATGTAACCCTGCATTTCAAATCTCCACCTAAATATCCGAATTGTTATAAGGTTGCTCCTTCAGACAAAGTATGGAACACCATAGACAGTCATACAGGATATCCAACTTGGACATCTTGTACTTATGATTCAAGGATTGATTATAGGATACCAGGAGGTAGAGATTATACTATTCAGGACTGGAGCAACCCGAATCCAGGTGAGGATCCATTAGCCAATAATACATTTGAGGGCAGATTTGAGAATTGGGATAGGATTCCTCTTCCTTGGCCAATACATGCCACTAGAAGGCATCGTAATCAATTTGTTCCTCCTATGCTGTCTTATACGACTAAGAAACAGACCTATTGGCAACCTGAAATTTGGAAAGCCCTTGCTGCTACTGCTCCTGTTTCCTTATACCGCCCAGATAGCAATTCTACTTATTCTGTTTTAGCTTGTCTGCCCTCCCCTTATGTTTTTCTTTTTACTAATGACTCCAAGAGACTTAATGTACGCATGAATTATTCAGGTGGACCTAATATAGTAACCTGTGAACAATGTATGCTTTCATCTTGTTTGACCCCTCAATATAATGTTTGCTCTTTTGTGGTGTTACAACGCCCACCCTATCTCATGATACCTGTGACAGTGACTAGCCACTGGTATGACAATTACGGCCTCGCCGTGTTACAACAACTACAAGATTTAATGCGACAACGGCGATTTGTGGGCTTACTTATTTTAGGAATATCAGCTTTGATAGCAGCAATTACTTCTGTTACTGCAGCAGCGATATCATTGACTCAACAAGTGCATACTGCCCAATATGTTAATGCTATGTCTAAAAATGTCTCTTTAACTCTAGCAACACAGGAGGTTATAGATAGAAAATTGGAGATGAGAGTAGACGCCTTAGAAGAGGCAATAATGCATATTGGGACTGAGTTACAGGCTTTAAAAGTGAAAATGGCTCTGTCTTGCCACGCTGATTACCGGTGGATATGCGTGACATCTTTAAAGGTAAACGAGACAGATTATGAATGGGAAAAAATCAAAAATCATATCTCAGGTGTTTGGAACAGCTCTGACATTGGCCTGGACTTAGGGAAACTTCATAATCAAATACAGACCCTGGAACACTCTCAACTGGATTTTACTGCCGCTGGAGCAGCTAATGACTTTTTTCACACTTTCTCTAACTTCATTTCAGGAAAAAACATTCTGTCTAATATCCTTGGATACATCGCTGCTGGTGCTTTAATTTTGCTTCTCATAATCGTTCTTCCTTGTATTGTCAGGATTCTTCGGCAGAATATTCAGAAGCTCGCGACTGAGCTGCATCTGGCTGTTTTAAGAAATAAAAAAGGGGGAGATGCCGGGAGCCGGCATATTGCATATTGAGTGCATATTGCATATTGAGTGCAGCACTTTTCAGGATCTGGAATAGCTCAACTGGAATTCTATCACTGCCGGTAGCCAGCGTGAGGAACTCCGCCCATGACAAAGGTCATGAGGAAGGAGGCTCGGCATACGCAAAGGCGGGATCAAGCCTCAGGAGTCTCCCTGGAAATTCTCGAGCAATCTACCCCCAAAACCAGAGTCTGCCTACTTTCTGCTTTGTGCTGTCACCTACACCTCTGACTTTACGGGGGGCTGTCCCCCACTACCTCTCTCTGCAAAAAGAGTTAGCTTACAGCTCCAGTTAATAATTCTTGGGTGTGACAGTGTTTCAACCTACAAACTCCTTTGGAAGTCCTCTAGCCTGCCTGAATAGGTTTTTTCCGGCAACATGTGATTGTTCAGAGCCTCCCAACTGTGAGAGGCAGGAGATGTTCTAAACTGTCTAAACACAGATTCCTTTGAGTAGTTAAAAGATTGATTAGAAATTGTATTGGTGAAGGGTTTTTCACTTGTTGGGCCAATGTTTGCTGCTAAGTCTCCATATCCCTTACCTACTGTGTCCTTGGCGGTGTATTGATTGATATAATGGGTGTATAGAAATGTAAGCAGTCGCCTCAATGTTTATAATCTTGGACCCTTGAGTTAATTCTTTTCTTGATTGAGCCCACCTCACCTTTGCCCTATAGGAATGCAACTTTCTCCAATGCTTTTTGGAGGCTGGCGCCTGACTTTAAAATAATCACCTTTAGAGAAAAATAAGTTTCTTAAAATGTTAACAGGCTTCCTGGCCAGAAGATGATGTAAATCACCTAAACTTTTGCATATGATAAGTTTGAAAGCCTGACTTCGATAAGGATCAGGAACTGCTGTCTTTGCATGCCTCTACCCCTTCCCCCATTATCCTCTATGCACAACTTAAGGTATAAAACTGCTTTGGAAAATAAAGTACCTCCTTTTTGTTCACCGGAATTTGGTGTCCCCATGTCGTTCTTTCTTTCACCTTCTAGCTAAATTTTTCCTCTGAGGCAGGGAAGCTTGTCAAGCCTACTAATTTTGCCTGGGCTTCTAAGATCCGACCGGGGAGGCCTTAGTGTCTCCTCTCCTTCGGGAGAACGGGAGGACGCCTGCGGCCTTCGTAGGTGACATTAATTCCCTGCTTTGGAATTTTATTCAGTCTCTTTTCTTCAGTGAATTTTCCTACTGAGCTATCCTTATTTCAGCCTCTTTTCTTCACTGAATTTTACTGAGCTATCCTCATTCTATTACTCTTTATATCCTTAATTAACGTTTAATTAAGCAATTGTTTCCTGATCTTCGCCTACGCCGTCTCTCCTTCGAATACCCTGGTTCAGCCGGGGCTGGTCCCCGGCACCTAACAATCAGTCACATCTAAAGACTATGATGTAATCTTATTCTCTCAAGAGTTCTATAAAGTAGGAGCTGTCATTTTCCCATTTTACAGTCGAGGAAACTGAGGCACAAAGAGGTGACGTCGTGTGTTCAAAGCTGGAAAACACTTTAACAGGACCCAGACTGGCAGGTGTCTGACATGTGACCGTTTCCAGGCAGAAAGCCACAGGAGCGCTCCGAAGCAGGAAGGGTCGATCGAGACTGGAGCTGAACAGTCTTAACTTCCTGTGTGCCCGGCACATGCTGGGCACTCTCCCTGGCTGGCCCACGTCATTCTCACAGTCACCTTCTGAAACAGGCTTGATTAATTCTGTGTCACTGATGGCAGCTCAGAAAGGAGATGTGACTCACCCATGGTCACACAGTCACTAAGTGGAAAAGTTGAGATTTGAATCCAGGCCAGTTAGTCCCCAAAGACCTGTGCTTCCAGAATGATAATAAGAGCATAAATAATAAACCAAACAATTTCACAAAAAATAGCCATGACATCAAAAATCCACTTTTTGTGTAAGACTTACTGCTTACAACCCATAGAGTGTCCTTTTTCTCATTGGATAGATATTGCTACTCCTGTCTTTTAAGCAAGAAAAGTGGTGCATGCCAGAAAGTTAAAATTTCTTTTTCTGAGTTCTTTGTGAAGTCCTTCTCAGGCCCATCCGATTCTGGGAAAGTTTTTCTGCCAACAGGCAGCTAGAGAGCTGGATGGGAGATGAAAACTGGCAGGCGTTAGTGATTGCCTGGGCTCCAGAGCAGGCAGCGAAATGCCCTATTGACGGATCTCCTCTCGGCATCAGATGGAGGGTGTCTTCTGAGACCCTGGGGAACAGCCTGGAGTTTGTTTCAGAAGTCTGGGCTTGGCCTTGGGCTAATGATCACACAGCTTGGCAGGGCAACAGCAGTGAGCAGCGGACAGAGCCCTTCTGGCAGCCCCTGCTTAATGAAAATGGCCAGCTGGGAGGTGAGCGGTCAGCCTGCCCTCTAGATCCATCTTTGTAGCTACTGAGCCCCTCTGCCCTCCCCCTGCTGGGTGGGCCCAGACAGCAGCTGTCTCTTTAATAAACATCTCAGCCACTATGCTCTAAAGAACAGAAACTGTGAAAAGAGCCTGGAGCTTTTTAGCTTTAGTGCTGGAGAGGCCACCCAGGCTGGCTGGGGACTGAGCCACACGTGACAAAGTGCCCCAGGGACATTCCTCCTGCCACCAAGAGGAAGTACTTTCTTGGGTCTGACCAGAATCTCTCCTGATTTTCCTGTCTCCTCCTCCAGGGGAATCTTCCCAACCCAGATCTCCTGCATTGCAAGCAGATTCTTTACTGCTGAACCACCTGGGAAATCCTTGCTAAACGTAACATTTACTAATTAATAGTTCTTATTTGATTTGGTATTTTTCACCTGTTTTATTTGAAAACCACTCTCTTGATCTTCACAGATACGGACAAATGAGGGTGCTTGTTGTGCCTTATCTTTGATGGCCAAAACCTGGAAACAATCTAAATGTACCAGTTACAGAAGATCAGTTAAGAAAGATACGGAATATCCAAAGGATCCATTCTTAAACTTTAGCCTGCCTCAGAATCACAGGGGCTTCCCATGTGGCACTAATGGTAAAGAATTCACCTGCCAATGCAGGAGACACAGGAGACTCTGATTCGATCCCTGGGTTGGGAAGATGCCCTCGAATAGGAAATGGCAACCCACTCCAGTATTCTTGCCTGGAGAATCCCACGGATAGAGGAGCCTGGTGGGATACAGTCTGTGGAATCACACAAAATCAGGCATGACTGAGCACGCAGAATCACAGCAGGGCTTGCTGAAACACAGACTCTGGGGTTTCACCCACAGAATCTCTGATGCAGTGGGTTCTGTGTAGGGCTTGAGAATTTGTATTCCTGACAAGTTCCCCGGTGATGCTGGAACTAATGTTTGAGAACCACTGTTAGTCTAAACTGCAGAGTACTATGCAGACATTAAAAATAATGTTAAAGAAGAATAGATATTGATTTGAGAAAATAGACATGATATGTTGCAAAGTGCAGAGGGTGAACTGCAAAACAATCTGGGTAATGCAGTCAATGTAAGTGTAAATCTAACTCTAAATGCGCATCTAGGCATGGAAAGGCAGACTACCAGGATGTGACCCAAGACAGAAGCTGATTGAGTGGTGATCTGCGGCGGGGGGATGGGGTCCAAGATCAGACAGGCTTGGATTCCAACTCTGCTTCTTCTCACCTGATGTGAACGACTGAACAAACTGTGTAGCTGCTCTAGGCTTCACTGTCCTCATCTGTGAAATAGTAACAGTATATACTTGAGAGAGTATATACTAATAGTAATACTTAATAGTGATACTTGAGAGAGTTGTTATGAGGACAAAATAACATGTACAAAAAGGGCAAGTGTAATGGCTGTTATGTGCTATTAGAAGAGCTCCAGTGGGCTTTCCTGGTGGCTCGGATGGTAAAGAATCTGCCTGCAATGTGGGAGATCCAGGTTCAATCCCCAAGTCAGGAAGATCCCCTGGAGAAGGGAATGGCAACCCATTCCAGTATTCTTGCCTAGGGAATTCCATGAACAGAGGAGCCTGGTGGGCTATAGTCCATAGGGTTGCAGAGTCAGACACAACTGACCAATTAAACTTTCAAATATATAATAACAGCCTTAATACTGTATAGTAATACTATTAATACTCAGTGTATATAGACAGTGGGTTTAAGTCAATTTTTTAATTTGTCTTTTTTGTGTTTTACATGTTTTCAGGTTGAGCATATGTTACTTTTATAATTAAGAGAAAAACCAATAAATATTACATGTATACTATTTACCTCCCAAATCCCAAAGTTCTTTTGTTCAGATTTCTTCTGGCATGGGCAGCATTTTAAACAACAACCCTAAACCTTTGAAATTGAAAAGAATAATTTGGGAAAGCAGATAAAAAGTTTTGGGAACTTTGAGAAACCTAAAACACTCTAGACCCTGTTTAGACCCTGAGGTCTGTGGTCCGTGGATGCCAACCTCCCAGGCTCCCCCGAAGTCTGTGCCCAGTGACTGCATCCCCAGAGGAGGCCTCAGAAGCTGATGCTCGGTCACTGCACAAGGAATAAGGGTCTTCATCCTTCAGTTCAAGCTCCAAAGCCAAGGTGATTAGAGGGAGACACCAGGATGCCTCCTCTATCCCCCTGCCTCATGGGAGACACCAGCCAGAAGCCCAACCCCTGCCTGTTTGGCAGGTGGGAGGAAAGACACGGACTGAGGTCCTAGGACTTGGGTGGTGGGGCTTGGGGGAACTTGGCAGTGCCCTGCCCAGGATGCCTGACTCTGGCTTTGCCTCTTACCAACCCTGGTCCTCTATGGACCCAGAGCATCCTATCCCTAAGCCTTAGCTCTGCTGTGGGGTTCCCTGTTTGGCTGCCCCATCCCAGCTTCACAATATTAATAACAGATGAACACTGTCTTTCTAATATGTTTCGATGGACATGAGTTTGAACAACTCCAGGAGGTGGTGAAGGACAGGGAAGCCTGGCCTGATGCAGTCCATGGCGTCGCAAAGGGTCAGACACGACTGAGCGACTGAACAACAACAACAAATACGTTTCCACTCACCACAGACCAGTGCTCTGCTATGTGCATCCCAGGAATTATCCCATTCAATCTTCATGATACCCTCCCACAAAGTAAAAATTATCTTGTGAATCCAGATCTGGCTGACTCCAGGTGTGATCCCCTCATGGTTCAGTCACATTTCCTCTATTACTACCTCAGCCATGCATCACCATGAGCATGCCGTCCTTGGCAATGAACGAATCTCCCGCTCTTTCTAGCCTCTGGCTTCAGAGTCTCAACCCTACTTCCCACTCTGACTCTGAAGTTTCCATCAGGCCCTGTGTGGTCTGGCCCTTGCCTTCCCTTCCAAATTCATCTCCTGCCAGGCTTTCCTTAGCTGTCTCTGCTCTAGCCACACGGCTCTCTATCTCTCCTATTCCCTCTGCCTCGGGGCTTTTGCAAATGCTCGCCCTCCGCTTGTTACGCTCAGTCTTCACACTCCCTCTGCCGCGGGGCTTTTGCACATGCTTTCCCTCTGCTCGGCATGTTCAGTCTTCCTTTTGTGTGGTTAATCCCAAGCCTCCCCTCATGTCTCAGTTCACAGGTCTTTTCCTCAAGGAGGGCTTTCCTTTCCTTGTCTCTCAGGTTAGTATCAGTCTCTGATGGAGATGTCACAACACTGCATCCCTAACCTCACAGCACCTGCCGCTTTCTTTATAAATACATTTTCAGGTTCTTTGTTTAATGTTCTCCCATCATACCCATGAAGGCAGACAGCAGATCTGTCGTTCTCATTGCGTGTTGCCCACACCTAGTGCAGTGCCTAGCAGATAGACTGTGTTTCCATGAGTGAATGAATGAATGCACTCCCCTCTGCTGAGCTGTCTCCAGGCCTGGCCCCACCCAAGAGCCCAAGGCATCCTTCTTGCTGGGTGTTCTCTTTGTTCTCTGTCTCACCATCTCCAGGTTCTGTCTTTGTGTGGTCTCTTTGAATCTGCCTGTCTCTGCAGCTCTGAGATCTCTGTCTTGCTCCACTGAGGGTCCGCTTTGTTCCATGGCTCTGGGGCAAGATGACATAGCCAGTCGGGGCTGTGAGCAGGCAGGAGGAGATGACACATTTTCCAAACATTGCCTGACCCTGCTGAGTTCAAACACCCTCCAGGAAGGAGAAATGAGAATTGTTCAGAGCCCAAGGTGCCCCCAAGGCCCACACAGACCCTCAGTGGCAACCCTCCTCGGGAGTGTGGGGTCTGATGGGGCTGTGGAGTTATCTTAGGGACCACTCTCACAGGGACCACTCCCCAGGGAGCTCTGAGCTGGGGAGACAGGTGACAGCCCTTGAGACGGTTACGAGGCGTGGGGAAATCCTGTGACTCTCAGACATCCCAGTGCCATGGATGTTCTTTTGACGCATTCCCAAATGATTTCACTGACCATGTGGCAAACATCTTTGTGTTTGAAGAAACTGCAGGGTGTTGTGGGAAATGGAACAGTTGCTTGGCAGTGTGTCAGGGAATTCTGCTCCTTTCTTTAGTTTCATGGTGTGTGTGTGTGTGTGTGTGTGTGTGTGTTTTCTGAAGAAAATTGCATGTGGTTTCTAGGCAAAAACAGATCCTCATGGGCCGGAGTGAGAACTTGTCAGTCGAGTCTTTGCAGAGAGATTTAACACTTATTTTTGATTGGGGAAGCCCAGCAACTCTCAGGGGCAGCTCTGGACAGTGCTTCGGGAATTAAGTCATTACATGGGGATGACATCCCACTACGGTCTTTCTATCACTGTCCCATAGAAATACAGTACAAAACCACAGACGTGAGCCTCATAGTAGCTGTAGGTTTTCTAGTGGCTGCATTTGAAACATTTTTCATTGGGGTATAGTTGATTTGCAATGTGTTTTGACATGTTCCCAGATGATTTCATTGACCATGTGGTCTGCTGTACAGAAAAGTGAGTCAGTTATACACACACATGTATCCACTCTCTTTTAAAGACATTTATTCATTTATTTATTCTGCTGCGCTGGGTTGTAGCTGCGGCATTCGGAATTTTTAGTTGCAGCGTGGAACTCTTGGTTGCAGCATGTGGGATCTAGTTCCCTGAGCAGAGAAGGAACCCAGGCCCCCTGCATTGGGAGAGTGGAGTCTTAGACACTGGGCCACCAGGGAAGTCCTTATCCACTGCTGTTGCTTCTTTCCCATAAGTACTAAGTAGAGTTCCCTGTGTTATACAGTAGGTCTTCATTCATTATCTATTTTACATGTTGCAGTGTGTACATGTTTAAAAGTAAAATGAAATGAGTAAAATCAATTTTGCTTCTATATTTCATTCAGTCCAGTATATCAAAATATTATCATTTCAACATGTAATCAATATACAAATTGTTAATGAGATATTCTACGTTCTGGTTTTTATACCAACCCTTTGGAATCTGGTGTGTGCTTTACACTTACAGCTTGTGTCCATGTGGACCGACCACATTCTAAATGCTCCATAGCCACATGTGGCTGGTGGCTACCATCTTATCATACAGCGCGGTCTCAGGCCTCAAGGGTCGTGGAGCTTTGTTAATAATGAGTTCTGCCTCTGGGATTGTATAGAGGTAACTTGCTGGCTTCTTGTTCTCAGACTGTTCTACTGACTCCTTTAACTCTACTGGCTTCCTAGGACCCAGCCCTGCACCTCTTCCTCACTCCCCAGGTTATCGCATCCTGTCCCTTTAAAATCACGAAAAGCAAAGGAGAAAAGGAAAGATATAAACATCCGAATGCAGAGTTCCAAAGAATAGCAAGAAGAGATAAGAAAGCCTTCCTCAGCGATCAATGCAAAGAAATAGAGGAAAACAACAGAATGGGAAAGACTAGAGATCTCTTCAAGAAAATCAGAGATACCAAAGGAACATTTCACACAAAGATGGGCTCGATAAAGGACAGAAATGGTATGGACCTAACAGAAGCAGAAGATATTAAGAAGAGATGGCAAGAATACACAGAAGAACTGTACAAAAAAGATCTTCACGACCCAGATAATCACGATGGTGTGATCACTCACCTAGAGCCAGACATCCTGGAATGTGAAGTCAAGTGGGCCTTAGAAAGCATCACTACGAACAAAGCTAGTGGAGGTGATAGAATTCCAGTTGAGCTATTCCAAATCCTGAAAGATGATGCTGTGAAAGTGCTGCACTCAATATGCCAGCAAATTTGGAAAACACAGCAGTGGCCACAGGACTGGAAAAGGTCAGTTTTCATTCCAATCCCAAAGAAAGGCAATGCCAAAGATTGCTCAAACTACTGCACAATTGCACTCATCTCACATGCTAGTAAAGTAATGCTTAAAATTCTCCAAGCCAGGCTTCAGCAATATGTGAACTGTGAACTTCCTGATGTTCAAGCGCTGGTTTTAGAAAAGGCAGAGGACCAGAGATCAAACTGCCAACATCCGCTGAATCATGGAAAAAGCAAGAGAGTTCCAGAAAAACATCTATTTCTGCTTTATTGACTATGCCAAAGCCTTTGACTGTGTGGACCACAATAAACTGTGGAAAATTCTGAAAGAGATGGGAATACCAGACCACCTGATCTGCCTCTTGAGAAACCTATATGCAGGTCAGGAAGCAATAGTTAGAACTGGACATGGAACAACAGACTGGTTCCAAATAGGAAAAGGAGTACATCAAGGCTGTATATTGTCACCCTGTTTATTTAACTTATATGCAGAGTACATCATGAGAAACGCTGGACTGGAAGAAACACAAGCTGGAATCAAGATTGCCAGGAGAAATATCAATAACCTTAGATATACAGATGACACCACCCTTATGGCAGAAAGTGAAGAGGAACTAAAGAGCCTCTTGATGAAGGTGAAAGTGGAGAGTGAAAAAGTTGGCTTAAAGCTCAACATTCAGAAAATGAAGATCATGGCATCCGGTCCCATCAGTTCATGGGAAATAGATGGGGAAACAGTGGAAACAGTGTCAGACTTTATTTTTCTGGGCTTCAAAATCACTGCAGATGGTGACTGCAGCCATGGAATTAAAAGACATTTACTCCTTGGAAGGAAAGTTATGACCAACCTAGATAGCATGTTCAAAAGCAGAGACATTACTTTGCCAACAAAGGTCCGGCTAGTCAAGGCTATGGTTTTTCCTGTGGTCATGTATGGATGTGAGAGTTGGACTGTGAAGAAGGCTGAGTGCTGAAGAATTGATGCTTTTGAACTGTGGTGTTGGAGAAGACTCTTGAGAGTCCCTTGGACTGCAAGGAGATCCAACCAGTCCATTCTGAAAGAGATCAGCCCTGGGATTTCTTTGGAAGGAATGATGCTGAAGCTGAAACTCCAGTACTTTGCCACCTCATGCGAAGAGTTGACTCATTGGAAAAGACTCTGATGCTGGGAGGGATTGGGGGCAGGAGGAGAAGGGGACAACAGAGGATGAGATGGTTGGATGGCATCACTGACTCAATGGACGTGAGTCTGAGTGAACTCCAGGAGTTGGTGATGGACAGGGAGGCCTGGTGTGCTGCGATTCATGGGGTCGCAGAGTCGGACACGACTGAGCGACTGATCTGATCTGATGGGAGTGATGCCCATGTTTATGCTTCCAGCCCTGAACTCTGGCCTAGGACTGCCCACTGCCCACTTAACAGCTCCCCTGGATGGCCCACAGGCCTCCTAAGGTGAGCGTGTTTAATGGAAAACTCACTCCAACTTTCCCCAAGTCAAAGCCTGGTACCGTCCCACCCAAGATCACAAAACATCATCCTGATCATCTCTTTATCTCATCCCCACCTCCAAATCTCCAGTGAACATGTGCCTTCTCCTTCTAAAGTATCTCTCAGTCAGTTTCCTTTGCTTATTTCCACCTGATCACCCGAGGACTTAGCCACCATTCCTTCCTACACTCTACATAGTTGCAAGCTGGCCTCTTGCACTCCTTCTCTGTACAAAAGAATATTAATTCTAAAACATAAATCCAAGCACACCTCTCCTCTGCTTGCAATCCTCTGTGTGCTCAGACTAAATTCTGGAGTCCGAACACAGTGCAGGTAGCAAAGTCACACGTTACGTTGCCTTTCTCACTCTGCCTCATCTTCCACTCTGCCTCTCACTCCCCTCCAACCACCGGGGGCCCCTTTCTGTTCCTGAAATACTCTGTTTGTCCCAGCCTCTGGATCTTTGAATGTGCTGTTCCCTCCGCTTGCCATGCTCTTCCCATTGCCTTCCACAGCTGGCTCCTTCTTATCCTTGACATCTTGAGACAAATGTGACTTCCTTCAGGGCTCCTCTCCAACTGTCATTTCCAAGCTAGTCCCTCACTCCTTCCCCATTCATGGTCACATCACCATATTTTATATGCTTCAAACTATCTAGGGCCACCTGAAATTTTCTTGCTTGTTTACTGGTTGACATGTGTTTCTCTATTTCTACCTCCTGGAATGTAAGTTCCATGAGAGCAGCGTCCTCTCTACCTTTTTAAGGCCTGCCACTAACTGTTGAATGAATGAGTGATTCTGCATTTGAATTTCATCTGTGTATGAAATCCCCTTAATTACTGTGTAACCATGAGCAAGGAAGTTAACCTCTTGGAGCCTCAGTTTCCTCATCTGTAAAATGGAGAGAATGATAGTAATAACAGCTGTATTAGTCAGCTCTGTGGCAATAACAATAACCCCCAAATCTCATGGCTTATGGGTTATAGTAACAAACATTTATTTCTTGTTCCCATTACACGAAAGCTGCGGCTCACCTGCCCTTGACCAGACTCCCCTGGGCTTTGTGTATCTTTTTGTCCCAACTCCAAAGCTAAAGAAACAACCGTTATCTAGACTCTGCTGTTCTCCTTGGTAGAGGCAGGATGAAGAGCCTGTAGAAGATGTTCTTCAGAGCTCTTCTTGGAACTAGAACATGGTCCCACCCACCTAGATTCCATTGATCGAGGCAAGTCTCATGGCCAAGCCCAAAGTCAACAGGGAGAAGTTGTGTAATCCTCTTGTAAAGGAGAGGAGTGAAGAGTTGAGGGCCATGCCAATATTCAATGGCTAACATTCATATATTGCTCACTATGGGCTGGGCTTGGGTTCAGTCCCTGGGTCAGAAAGATGCTGGAGAAAGAAATGGCAACCCACTCCGCTATTCTTGCCTGAGAAATCCCATGGACAGAGGAGCCTGGTAGGCTATAGTCCAGGGGGTCACAAAGAGTCGGGCATGACTGAACAATTGTGTGCTGGGCTCTATTCCAAGCATTGAGGTAGATACTTCTTTTGCTATTACACAGATGAGGAAACAGAGACACACAGGTTAAACAGCTTGCCAAGGTCACAAGCAAGTAAGTATCTCATTGCCTTGGCTCTACATCATTGCCTGTTCCCTGGTTCATAGAAATTGTTGGCCTTGGTGATTAATATGTTCAGCCCCAGTGGACATTCTCTCTTATCTTCCCCTGTTAGTATTCAGTAGCAATTCTTTCTAGAAAGTTCCCTTCTTCATGCCAAGAAGGATTTCTCCTGAAAATACCCACCCTTGCCTGGCCCATGTGATGCCAAACATTCACTAGGAGGTAGGATGGGAAACAGAGAAGTCGATGGCACCCCACTCCAGTACTCTTGCCTGGAATATCCCATGGACGGAGGAGCCTGGTAGGCTGCAGTCCATGGGGTGGTGAAGAGTCGGACACGACTGAGCGACTTCACTTTCACTTTTCACTTTCATGCATTGGAGAAGGAAATGGCAACCCACTCCAGTGTTCTTGCCTGGAGAATCCCAGGGACGGGGAAGCCTCGTGGGCTGCCGTCTATGGGGTTGCACAGAGTCGGACATGACTGAATTCGACTTAGCAGCAGCAGCAGGATAGGAAAGGCAGAAGAGTTGACAGTGACCTCTGGGTATATCCATGTACTCACAGAGGGTCTTATACCCAGATGTCCTTCCACACAATGGGATGTTCCCTTGGAGCCCAAAGGTGGCCTTTACTCACTATGCTGCTAGGCAACCTTCAGTCACTCCTGGTCTGGCCCCAAAGGTTATATTTCCCAATGACCTGAAAACCTCACCCTCTTTTAGGGAGAAAAGACTCGTACTTAGGAAGCACCTTATGTTCAACCTCCTCCCCAGTTCTCCAGACAATCCAACAAATAGGTGCCCATTCACCCCACTGAAGAGGAAACTGAGGCTTAGTGAAGTGAAGCAACTTACTCAAGGTCATAAGCCAAAAAAAATGACAAAGCCAGGAATAAAACCCAGATATAAGGCTCAGGTTCCAAAGCTGGTGCTCTTCCTGAGGACAGCATAGCTTTTGTCATTGACAAGGAATAAACACAATCCCCCTTTCCTGGTGAGATCTTCCATGGAGACTCAATGAGCCACACAATTTTACGTTTATTGTATTCCTTCCCAATGTCAGTGTACACGCTTTGCCTTTGGGCACAGATGCAGAGATGAGAGTGTTTATTCAATTGGTCTCTCACAGTTTGGTGATTAATTCACTCTCCCATTCACTTATTCACATGTTCACTAACTAACCCTGGAGTTAGTCCATTCAATTGATTTATCCACTCATCGATTGATTTATCCATGTATCCATTCATTCTGTGAATCCTGTCTATATATGCTTCACCATCTAGGTTGTGGTAAAGAAATTCAAGTTTCCAGAGAGGGAGACCCGGGTCAAGTCCAAATCGAAGCATTCCAGGTGTGAATCAGAACTGAAAGGGGCAGGGAGGAGGCCTGATCCCAGGGAGGGCAGCTCCATAAGGGCAGCACATGGTAGAGGTGGGAGGAAGTGGTCCAGCCACAAGCCATGATGTATGAGAAAGGAAGATTTGTGGGGCGCAGGGTGGGGAAAGCTCCCTCCTGGATCTAGAGAATTTGGAGGGCTGAAGCCTTCAGTACCCTCAGACCTGGGCACAGAGAAAACGATGGGGGTCCTCCTCAGAGGCTACTCAGGAAGCCAGAGGAGCTGGATGATCCACAGCTGCTCCAGCCATCAGGCATGGAGTAATGGAGAGCTATTGTCTCCCCTGCCTTGGCTGGCAGCATAGAGAGCTCTCATCACTCTCTGGTTGGCCTCTATTTTTTTTCCAGCTGTACCCTGCAACATGCAAAACTTCCCTCACCGGGGATCGAACCTGTGTCCCTTGCACTGGAAGTGCAGAGTCTTAACCACTGGACCACCAGGGAAGTCCTGCTTGTCTTCTCTTAACCAAAGTTTACTATAAGCAGCTAGAATGGAACTAGGATAGGGCAGAAGCTGAAAAGACCAAGTCTGCATCAACCTCAAAGATTCGGATAAAATGTTGTTAAAAGAAAAAAAAAAAAAAAAACAATGTTAACACATCAACCAGATGTGTCTGCACCAAGCCCACCATCTATAGGTCCGGAGACATTAGCATGGCCCACCAAATCTTTCCTTTCCTGCCCAGATGTTTGGTGTCACAGACACCCAGCCAGAGACAGAGAGCGGGGGTGGGGGGGTGCGGGGGTGGAGAAGAGGAACAGAAGGGCGAGAGGAGGGAGGAAGGAAACGTTTGCCAAATGATTAAAAAATTAAAGGGATTTTTATGCAGAGAAAATATTTAGCTTGGCATTGTCTTCTCAACCAAACGTTGGCTTCCGAGAGAAAACACTGGTGCTGGCAGCAAACGTTTGCTAAATGGAAACAATTGTCGCCTTCCCAGCAGCCATAGAAAATGCTTTTGTTTGGGCTCCCGGTGCCTGGGCCAAAAACAGCATCTTCAGAAGCTGCCCCCAATTTCTGAGAGGCCACGGGAGGAAGGGGATGCGCCAGAAGTCCATTGTCCCTCTAGCATCTGCTAGTCTCACAGGTGATGCCGTGCAGAAGGGCTGCATCCCTCTCCAGGGCCTCCCCGGGGGGTGGGGGCTGAGAGGAGGCAGGTGAGAAGCAGGGAGGGAGGGCAGAGAGGGAGAGGGTGAGGGGAAAGGCAGACCGTTGCAGCTGCATGTAAAGTGCTTGAACACAGACAGGATGGTGGAACCGCTCAATGGAATTCTACAACAATGGCATCCTCAGGGTGGTGGTGACCTCCCCGCTACTTGTCCCCAAACCTGGCTCCACCTGAAAGAGCCTTTTGATAGAAACAAGAGAGAACAGCCATGGTTGTTGGAGCTTTGTCTTGCAGAATCCTCACCTGCAAACAAGGTACTGGCAGAATCCTCATTTTTATAAGATTTGAAACGGAGGCTTAGAGAGGGTAAAAGCTTAGTCCAAATCACAGACCTTAGGGAACAAGATTGTAAGCCTGGAAACAGGAGGCCAAGGGCTTACCCTTTAGGCAAAGAAGACCCACGGACTCAGAGTCTCCAGGGTGGGACTGGGAATCAGCATTGCTGAGTGTAGCCAGTCACTGACCCAGCATGGGGGATGTTTGTGGTTGCTGTTCAGCTGCTCAGTTGTGTCCAACTCTTCGTGACCCCGTGGACTGCTGCACACCGGGCTTCCCTGTCCATCACCTTCTCCTAGAGCTCGCTCAAACTCATGTCCATCGAGTCGGTGATGCCATCCAACCATCTCATCCCCTGTCATCCCCTCCTCCTCCTGCCTTCAATCTTTCCCAGCATCAGGGTCTTTTCCAATGAGTCAGCTCTTCGCATCAGGTGGCCAGAAAATTGGAACTTCAACTTCAGCATTAGTCCTTCCAGTGAATATTCAGGGTTGATTTCCTTTAGGATTGACTGTCCTTGCTGTTTGATCTCCTTGCTGTCCAAGGGACTGTCAAGAGTATTCTCAAGCACCACAACTCGAAAACATCAATTCTTTGGTGCTCTGCCTTCTTTACAGTCCAGTTCTCACATCTATACATGACTACTGCCATCTCTCAACCATGCCCTGTGGAGCCTGGGGTCCCCTGCCCCTGGGGATTCTACTCCTGCTGACTATGATCAATTCCCACAAGAGCGGTGGTCTCCTGCAGTAGACCTTACAAGCAGGGTGGGTCACTGTCTCTACAAGATCCCTCTGAAAATGTGCACACAGTTAGGGAAACACTTCAGTTCCTCCTCCTTGGTCATACATAGGCAATTTTCTCAGACTGGCAAGCTGACACCCTTGTTCTTTGTATATTCATTCATTCATTCATTCAACATTGCCTGTGGCCAAGCTCTGTATTAGGCACTGAGAGATTGAGTTGCCCAGGAAATGATCCCTGCCTTCCTGATGCCTGTAGGTCCCATGGGACATGATCGATGGAGGCACGGTAAGTCTGGACCAGGGCTCTTTTCCCACCACTTACTCCCTACCTGTCCCCTGACCATCTGCTTGGACACCCCACTGTCATCTCACCTTAACCATCCAAAGCAGAGCTCCTGCTCTTCACTGTGCCACCCACAGGTTTGCCATCTCGCTGTATGACAATGCATCCTTCCAGGGGATCAGGACAAAACCCTGGTGTCACTACTGACACCTCGCTCACACCCCAGTCTGTGAGTAGCCCTGTCAGCTCTTCCTTCAGAGTACGCTCAGAACTGAACCACTTCTCATCACCTCCACTGCTACCAGCTTCACCCAGGTCACTGCTGATTACTGCCCAGGTGTCGTCTTAGCTTCCTTACCTGTCAGACCGGCAAGCTCACACCTCCGTCTGTCTCAGCCCTTAGCTCACCTCCTCCTCTCCCCAGCTCCTCTCCGTCCAGGCAGTCCCACAACACACCTTTGACTGCTATTCCCCTTAGACAGTGCTTCCGCATGTGCTCATGGCTCACTCTCTCACCTCCTTCAGACCTTTACTCAAATGTCACCTTCTCAACAAGGTGAGAAGGCCTTTCCTGGACTTTGTTTAAAACTGCAGCCTGCCGCTTATCCTTACCGCTGGTCCCCTGTCTCCTCTGACAACACTTAACACCACCCGTATAACACACTAGGTCTTTTCCATGTTCGTCTTGTAATCGTCCGTCTCCTTGCCTGCCTGCCTCCCACCAAGAAGACAAACGTCACAAAGACAAGCATCTTTGCTCCCTTTGTTCACTGCTTTGTTTTCAGCATCTAGGACAGTGCCTGGCACACTGTAGGCCCTTAGTAAATACATTTGATTGAATGAATGAACGGAAGAGAAGCCACTGATGTGGCTGGAGCAGGGGTCATGGGAATTCTAAGATCTCTGAGCCTGCAGAAATCAGAATTGACAGAAAGTTCCCTTCACCCCATCATAGGCAGAAAGG
This sequence comes from Bos grunniens, assembly GCF_055505025.1. Lineage (NCBI taxonomy): Eukaryota > Metazoa > Chordata > Mammalia > Artiodactyla > Bovidae > Bos > Bos grunniens. Next base: position 12,613,757 of record NC_141167.1, read on the forward strand.
TGCAGCAGGGAAGTCAGAAAGTTGCTAAGAGCATGAGGAGGGCAAGGACCAAAAGCAGACACAGAAAGAGCCATTTCTCCCTCTGCTCTTTGCTGAATGTTCAGCATCTTCTCTGCGCTGGGATCTTGGGATGCAGCAATGAATCCAAGAATTCTGGCTCCTCATCTCCGAGGTCCCCTCTTTTCATGGCCCTGTTTCCTCAGCACTCACTCCAGGCAGAGCTCAAAAAGATGCCCAGAGGAAGTGATGGCAGACGGGAGGGGCAGTAGGAAAGAGCCAGAGTGGGACCTGGGGACATCCTGACAACACTGGCACCTTCAAGGGGGAGTCCACATGTTTTGTCCCTCAGAGCACCGAATCATATTCATCAGAAGCTTTTGTTCGTGAAACACTGTTTTGCCATGACCCGCATTTAGTGATTTTTTAAAGTTTTGGTTTTATAATTATAGTGCAACAAGCAACCATTAACCCACTACTCAAAGCCCCAAATTAGAATTCACATCTACCTATGCGTTTTCCCTAATCCTATGGTTCTGCCCTCTGCCCCTTCTTTAGGTAATTACTACAATAGGTAATTTTTCCTCCCTACCCTCCCTCCCTCCTTCCTTCCTTTCTTAATTCTAACACATGACGTATGCCTAAGCAATTAGCATTGGATTTTTCATTACAAGCAGGGCAGCAAATGGTACGCAATCTTCTGAGATGTGGTTTTTCACTGCACAGTCTGTGACCGGGATTTATCCAGGTCACTGTGTGTGGCTGCAGTTCATTCCTTCTTCATTGCTCTACATCATTCTATAGTGTGAGCTTCACCACAGTGTATTTAGCCATCCTTCCAGCATTGGACATTTGGGCTGTTTCCAGATCTCGGTGTCTTTTATGTTTACTTTTATGAATACTGCTGCTACGAGCCGCCGTGTATGTGTCTCCCGGGGCACAGGTGCAAGGGTTTCTGAGCATATATACCTGGGGGTGGAATTGCTGGGGCAGAGGGTATTTGAATTGCTCAGTTTTACGAGACAGTGTCGAAGTGTTTTCCAGAGTAGTTGTGCCCATGTGTGCTTGTAGCAGTGTCGGGAGGACCACGCTCTTCCACATGTACTGCTGTTAGGCAGCTTGCCTTTTACCAGTTGGATGGGCATAACTGGTATCACATGATGGTCTTGCCTCAAATTCTTCACAGCTCCTCCCACCTTCATGGTTCTGCCACCAATCTAGGGGGGAAGGGGGTTTCTCCTAAACAAGAATTGCAAACTCAGCCCTCAGGTCTTGAGCCCAGATGGGTCCAGTGTCCCCCAACCCTATTGCGGGCTGCCATGAAGAACACCCCTCAACAACCGGCCCTACGAGGCCTTTCTTTCTCTCTTCCTCTCCTGGACCCATATGCAGGCCTTCTGTTCATCTGCACGCCCTCCTCAAAGCAAATAAACATTTCAGGAAAATGGGCCAAAGCACCTATTTCAGAGAGAGCGCGCGCTCCCGTGTCATCTACATGCCATCTAAACAGCATCACCCGGGGACAGATCCATTTGTTTGGCTTTCGCTACTTCTCTTCTCCCAGTCTGCCCAGCCTTCCTCAGCCCTTTCTGCTCACTCACTTGCCAGGTCGCTGAACCTGGCCTGATCAGACCTGGCCAAGGCAGGGTGGAGATGGGGACCCAGGCCAGGGCTCTGCTCAGCTGGGTCTAACGTGCCTGCCCTGCATCTCAGCCAGCTTGTCAGGATGCTTCTGCCCCTGCCCAGGAGCTGAACTTCCCCCTGTCCCTCTGGCTGTGCGCTGGGCCCACCCCAAACACTCTGGAACAGCACAGGCAGAAGCACACGCCTGGTGTCCTGACGCCCACCCCCACGACACCCTCCGCAGTCTGGCATTCTCCCTGGGCACCAGGCCTCCCGGATGTGCGCCACTGCCTTTGTCCCCACTGTCTGCTCTTACCTCTGCCCCTGTCCTCTCCTCTCGCCACCTCCGGCACACGTGTGGCCTCGCTCAGCTGGTCACAGCACAGAGGCCAACATCACTGTCTGCAGAGGGAGCTGAGCCAGCCATGGGCACGGGCATTCCTGCCGGCTTGGCACAGAAGGCTCATTAGTCAGGCTGCCACAGACGTCTCCAAGTTCATTTCCTACTTGCACCTTTGGCTCCTCTCCCGGTCCCCACCTCCCTGTCAAGTCAAGGATTCTTCCTCTGAACTCTCTCGATCAAGAAGAAATGAGAGCACTTGAACTTGGGACTCCAACTTCACTCACTATTCAGGTTTAGGTCTCTGCTCTTGGTGCAAACATTTCAACCTCATTGCTCTCGTGAACTTTCCCACGATCGCTGAGGCACCTGTTAGGTGCCCAGTAAATATTTGTTGAATGAATGAATGAGTTGTTTTCCTCCCCTTTCCTGGGAATGTGGTCCCCAAGGAGTTTCTCCTAAACTCTCCATATGTTATGCCCACTCCTTGAGGCTTCCTCTCTGATCATCCAGCATCAGATCCTCCAGCTGCCTCCCTCTCTCTTTTCTGAGCATTGTCTCCCCAGCTCGGCCTGAGCTGCTGGGCCAGGAAAGGCTGGACTGCTCAGTGCTCCTGTGCTTGGGCTTTGCTGTCAGGAGCCAGGAGGCATAAGTCAGGATCAGACATGTAATGTGAGTGGCGCATTTGCATCCCCTTCTCTGACATGCCTTCCTCCAGCTCCATCACTCTGCCTCTAAACTGCGTGTAATTGCTCAATCTAATTTAACAGACGTGCCGAATGGCTGAGTCTAGTGAACTCTGCTCAGCCTCCCCAGGGGCAGGCGTGATGGACGTGTTTGTAGCCTCCTGCACACTGTGTGGACCCTGGGGGAGGGAGGCAGCCAGGGAGGGGCTGTCGCAGAGGCTCCTGCCCAGGTCAGAGCTGTCTCAACCGAGACTCAGCTCACTGTGGCCAGGAGACAGGCATGGACCTGGCCCTGTCAGGCTGTCCCTCTGTGGACCTGCAGGTCTCTGGAATAGCTTGGTCCTATCCCCTAATGAGCCCCATTAGCTGTAGGCTCAGTTCAGCCAGTCTTCCCTCCAGGACAGGGGCACTGCCATGCCTCTCCAGATCCTCTCTTCTCTGAGAATCCATCCGAGCCCATCCCCCTCAGGACACACCTCCTGCTTCCCCGGCCACTGGCCTTCTTCACACTATGACCCTAATGGACCTGGAGGTCAGGGCCGCTCCTAGATTCCTGGCAATTCCTGGACACTGGTTCTCAGGATCATCTCCTCCCAACTTCCTCCTGGACTCCGATTCTCCCAGGCATTCCTCTATGGGAACCTCAGGCTTCTCCCTCCTGGCACCGAGCAGAGCCCCTTCTGCTGGTTTCCTCTGAGCCCCGCCAACATGAAGCCTCCGACTCTTCTGGGGTTTGGGAGGTGTATGGGGAGACTGACATGTGGCCAGCGGAGTGCAGGTTGGAAGTCTGCTGGGCCATGTGTTCCCAGACAGCAGGGCCCCCCGACCTTCCTTTATTCACCCTACAGCGGAGAGGGAGGTTCAGAGGCTCCCTGACTGGAGAAAGAAAGCCTCCAGGCCCCAGGGAGCTTTGGCGGGTCTCGGTGGCCAGCGGGACGCTGGTGTAATCTCCAAACAAAGCCGGAGGAGAGTGAATTACAGGGCCCAGCCCCGCCCCCTCCGCGGAGCTCCAGATCGACTTCTCACACAGCCCAGGGAGGCAGACGCTGCCGCGGAAAAGACTTAACATCAAGGACTCTAAGACCCCAGCCTCCCTTCGCTTGTCCTCACGCTCCAGAATCCTTTCAAAGCTATGCAGTCGGAGGGGGCCACGGATTATGCTCCCAAAAGTTCAGAGAACTGAATGAAGGATTAGTTTACTTAACAGCCATTGACTTTAATGATCCCGGGCTCCGGGATCGCGGAGCTTGCGGGTGCTCTGGAGCACGTGCTATATTCTCTGTGTGTTTGCGTGTGCGTGCGTGTGTGCCACGTGCAGAGGGTGGGTGCCACGCACAGACCTGGTAGCTACGGTGGGCACTCCTCTCAGGTCGGTGAGCAAGCAGGTGAATGTGTGTGTGGTTGTGAGTGTGCATATCCGTCCGTGTGCGGTGCCCCTCGCTGCATGCCCTGTTCATGTGGGCTTCTCTTTACCAAGGTGAGCCTCATGCGTGTGGCTCCATGTGCCCCTGTGTACTGCCTGTGTGTTTACACAGGTGCGTGTGTGGGTGTGGTTGCCCACACAGGTACATGGGCCTCAGAGTATGTGTGCACTTTGTAGCCTGTCGATATGTTTGATGCACACGCTTGTGTGTGTGTAGGTCTCTACATATATGTGCATTGATGAGCATCCATATGAACATTGATGCCATCTTTTGATTCTTTAACTGTCCCAAATTCTTTCCACCCTCAAGGCCTCCACGTGTGTGCTCCCATGCTGGAGACACTTTCCCTGCTGTTTACCTCTTTATCCAACTCAAAGAAAATGTTCTCTGCTGTTTTCTCTCACTGTGTCCAATTATCTTCCTTCCATGAGCTGATTTCCATTTGTAATTGTATATTTTTCGTGTGTTGCGTATCTAGTCTTTGTCTCCATGAGGACAGGGAGTCTCTCTTTGTATGCCTGCCATCCTCTGTGCCCTGCGTGGTATCCCATTGATAGTAGGTTTTCCATAAGAATTAAGTGACTGGGTGAATGTGTGTGTGTGTGTGTGAGTGTGTGTGTGCACGTATGTGAATTTGCCATGTACCTCTGAGTAGGGGAATATGTCATTCTGGATGTGCATGCTTACCTGTGTGCACAAGTCTGCAGGTTGGTGTGTGTACTAAGTACCCGTACTTGTATGTATGTGTCTGAGAGTGTGTATTAAACATGGTAGGCATTTTGTTTCTTCTGCTCATCTTTGCTCCAGCTGGACTTACTTAGGTCCTGGATGGATTTCAAGGAAGGAAAGCTGCTGCTGCTGCTGCTAAGTCACTTCAGTCGTGTCCGACTCTGTGTGACCCCATAGATGGCAGCCCTCCAGGCTCCCCCGTCCTTGGGATTCTCCAGGCAAGAACACTGGAGTGGGTTGCCATTTCCTTCTCCAATGCATGAAAGTGAAAAGTGAAAGTGAAGTCGCTCAGTCGTGTCCAACTCCAGCAACCCCATGGACTGCGTGGATTTCAAGGAAGGAAAGCTAGGGTACCCAGAATAGCCTGGGAATGAAGTACTATCCTGAAAGTAAGCAAAGCAAATCCCCAGAGGGCTGCCCTAGCCTTGGAGTCGCGCCTCAGAATGACTGCAGGTCTAAGCAGACACTGACTACAGGCTCCAGGGCAAGGGCCAGGACCGGAAATGATGGGCAGATGCCACTCATATTTCCTCACCAATGTTCCTTGAGCCTCGTTACCAAGCCATGCTCTGGGCTGTGCCCTGAGACGGGTGCTGGGGTGGGGCCCCAGGAAGTGCTGCCAGGACTCATGGCAAGAACTTTTCATCGTGGCAGCAACGCTTGGTTTCCCAGGACTGGTTTGGCTGCCCTCCCCACCCGCAGTGGCCTCTGGGTCTCACTCAGCAGAGAGCAGATCTGTCTCAACCACCGGTGTACCCTTACTGCCTGGGGGTTCTTGATGAATATCAGTTAAATTACTGAATGATGAATAAGGAAATGCCCAGTCCTGTCCAATATGTACAGAGGAAGAACAATTTCCATTTTTCTTCCCCCTTAAAGCTCTCAAGAACTGCAGCATCCCTCTCCTGGGTCCTCCCTCTCCAATGAGGGGCCCTTTTGAGTCTTTCTCACCATTTGTAAAAGTGGGGAGAGTATAAAACCAAAGCAAAACTGGAGGAAAAGGTAACTAATAGAACAATACATGTAGCTATTGAATGCTATCAAAGTAAACACAGTCAGAATACAGCATAGAAGTTAACGTCTGCTGATAAGACCTACGTGGGGGGAACAGCTAACATGGTTTACAGAACCTGCTTATAGCCCAGCCTGAATCCTTTTCAGCGAAAACGGCTAGAGAAGCCTCTGCCCAGCCAGTGTCTGGTCTAAGGAAGGTGGGACCACATTGGGAGGGTGCCCCAGTCAACCTGCCTCTTGGAGCTTCAGTTTCCTCTCCTGCAAAATGTAAATGAGAATCCACATGCTGATTATGAAGATGAAATGATAAGAAGCTGACCAGCATTAGGGGCTCAATCCATGCAGTTTCTTCTTTCCTTACAGACAGACTCTTACCACAAAAGAGTTTCTAAAGGGTTTTCTTGGAGCTGGAATTTAGCAGACCCAAGTTCATAATATTAGCCACACTTACTGATGTACTGAGTACTTATCATGGGCCAGATGCTATGCTGTCACTTTAAACATGACATCATGGAACCTAAAGAACAAATTCATTGTGATCCCCATTTAACAGATGAGAAAACTGCGTCTTGGAGGGGTTAAGCAGCCTTAACTCAAGGTCGCACAAGCTGGTGAGTGAAAGATGCCAGCTTGGGGAATCATCTGCAGAGTCTGAATTTCTAACCCATGTGTTTTCCCTTAAATTTACTTAGCAATGCCACTCTTCTCTGAACCCCAAATTCCCATCCTGTAAAACAAAGAAGTTAGATGAGACTGCCGGCTTTTGGAATTTTGGGGGGGCACCTGAACCTTTTTATTCAAACAGAATCCCAATGTGTAAAATAAGTAAAAGGAGCTGCCTCTGGCTGACACAGCGGAGCATTGCCCGCACCTCTTTGTTGCCCCCAAGGTAGCCTTTGAAGCATCTCTGAGGCTCCAGGGAGCAGACGCTGAAAAATGCAGGAACAGTCCCGTTTGTTTGTTTTTGCTTTTGTGGTGACTATTTCACGATGTATAAAAATATCAAATCTCTATGTTGCCCACTTGAAACTAATACAATATTGCATGTCATGTATAACTTCCTATAAAAAAAAAAAAAGGAAAGAAAAATGCTGGACTAGATGATTACTATGGGCCCTGCTAGTTCAGACATCCTGATATTCTATTCTCTTAAAGCCTGTGGGTTGACAGATGCTCTGGAGGATGGAAAGATAAGGAAACAGGTTCTAGAAGCAGGAAGAGAGGAGGTGAAACCACTGCCACCCTTCACACCCATCTATAAAGAGGAAATCAACTCAAGCACTAAGATAGCAAGAAAAATCTAGCCTGGAGAGCAATAAAAGCCCCCAGGGCAGATGCAAGCTCTAGGCTGAGGTGTGGCCTGGGTGGTCTAGGGACAGGAAGCCCCACTCCCCTGAGTAAGGCACTCGCCAGCCCCTCTTGGGGGTGCTTGGGAGTCCCTCGCCTCGTTGGAGAGCCTTTGTTCGAAATCCTGATTTATGTGGCTTCTTACTGCAAACTATGCATTATGTTGCCAGAGAAGATTCAAAATTGTAAAATAATTGTGGTGGTGAAATTATTCACAGATCCATCCAGGCCCAGCGCTTTGGGAAGGCGGTCAGATTTACACGGGGCACATGGTGACATAATTCAGGCTAAACAGATAAGCTTGTTCCGCTCCTGACAGAAGCAATTCCCCAGAGACTGCTGGGTAATGCCAGGCCAATTACACAACCATCCTGGAGCAGGGAAGGCCCATCAGCACTGAGGGTGACTGACACACGCGGACAGGGGCAGGTCATGCTTGAAGGGACGTATCTTCTTGATACCCTGGTAGGCATAGGAAGCCAGGGCTCATCCTTGTTCTTAAGTCAGGAGGCCACACAGGCAGTGACTGGGGTGTCCAGGAGGGAGCTGGGGTTGCATCTACCTCTAAAGCCAGCCAGTGAATCAGCTGGCCAGCACATTCCTCGGGTTCTTGGAGGAGGCAGCAGCATCCTTCAAATGACAAAATGAGCTCTGCCCCTTGGGGTGGGCTGCATTCACTTAGAAAGGATCAGGTGCCAGGTGCCAGGTATACCATGATGGTTTTGTCAATATCTCCCCCCTCAGTCTTTGCCTGAATACCTTTTTTTTTTTCTTCTTGCCAGTTTAAGTTGCTTCATATGGCACCTTACCAAGCAGACAGGTGTTTTTTTATATTCCCCACAACAGTATTTTCATTCTCACCAAATAAAGCTGGTCATGATAATAGCCAACATTTGTTGAATGCTGTGCTAAGACTTTTATAAACATTATTTTATTTTAACCCTCTAAAGCTGTGCTTTTCAAACTATAGCATGAATCAGAATCACCCAAGGGACTTTCTAAGTCACAGAGACTTCCAGGTTTCTAAGTCAGAGGAAGAAACCAGGCTGCAGTGGCCCAGCTCCAAAGCTTCTGGTTCAGGAGGTCAGAGTGCAGACTGAGAATGTGTTTTTCTAACAGGTTCCTAAGTTAGCACTGATGCTGCTGGTCTGGGGATGACTCTTTGAAAACACTGCTCTAAAGAAAAATAGGTACCATGAAACTGAAGAGACAGTCATGCACTTCTTCTGTAGCCAGACTGCCCATGTTCAGAGCCTGAATTCCTCTGCTTCCTGGCTGTGTGACCTTGGCCATGTTGTTTAATCACTCTGTGCCTCAAAAATTTCTCCATCTGTAAAATCGGCATAATAATAGTAACTCCTTCATAAGCCTATTACCAAAGGCAGAGTGCCTGGCACATGGGACACACTTGTTAAATGTGAGCTAACACTACAATCCTCTGTGTTCATATGGGTAGTATGCAAACGGGAGCTAAATCTAGCTCCTGCAGCACTAACCCTGAACTATGCACTCACTCACGGTGAACCCACAACGTCTCTCCATCTCTGGGCTGTCAGCGTGACACTGTTTGGTGAAGCCAGAGCTGGTGGTCTGGGGGAGGAAGTCTCAGCGAGGGCAGCAACCTCCAGAGGCATCAGGGGGTGAGTCAGGAGATCCAGGCTTGCATTCTGGTGCTGCTGCTGGCTGTGTGTTGTTGGGCAAATCAGTTTTCCCCTCTGAACCTGAGTTCCTTCACCCAGGTAAAACAGGATTAGCATTAAGGGGGCTTAAATTCTAGGCAGGTGGACATTTTCACCCCAGAAGTGGACCCTGATCATAAAAGATTCGGAATGCTGCAGAATTAGTGCTTGGATCCAAACATGAATGTTGCTCAGACTTGTCTGCTAAAAGACACCTGCTAGAAAGAAGCATTGCTCAGAGCCGGGAACTTTCTTTGCTATCTTGTGTTTTAATCTTAAAAGTGCACACATATTTTGTATTCTGCTCCGTAGTATTGCCATGTTTGTTTGCACATGAAGATAATAACATTTTCTTTTCGAATCTTCTAATAAAACAGGCATCCGGGAGACATGGATCATGTTTGCCTGGGGCTTTGGAACCTCCCGGTACGTGCCTGAACACATCTGTGGTGGGCTCAGCCATGGAGAAGGGGCCAGGGCCCAAATTCCTAGAGGAGTTGGCCAGGCACTGTCCTCCCCAGGATGACTTCCTTGGAGGGTGGGTGATGCTGAGATCACACTGGAGGTGGCTCTACGCCTTCCCCGCAGGGCAGATGCCATCAGCCTTACTTCCTGAGGCTCCTGTTCACGGGGAGATTGTACATCAAGTGCTTTTCATTCAGAATTGGAAGCTTTAATATGTTTTACAGGAAGCTCTTTTATGTACCAATAAAAAAACACGCGATTATAGAAGACAACGAAAAGCAGCGAGCGCCTCGTAGCCACTGTATGCTTAGAAAGAGCGGATTCACTTCCCCTGAGAATGACACCACTGCGTCCTTTCCTGTTCATTATGGAATCAGGCAGAGAGGGGCTCTTTAAAAAAAAAAATTGCAGAGCTTTTCACAGTGCTGAACACACGTGTGTGTGTTTATGGGCAGGGGTGATGGGACACAGAACTAGCAACCCTCTCTGGTTCTACTAATTTAATACCTTAATACCGTCCTTTCTTCTTTGCAGGAGAAGAGATTGACAGAAGCAAAGGCTATTGGCCATGGCCAGGGTGGTGGGTGGGGGCAATTAACTTTGACTCTTTAATTACTAGTCCTTCTCTGCAGACTCCAAAACCCTCACCACTTCTGGAATCCAAAAAAGCCAGAGTAGAAGAGATCTTGAAAGGCCATCCCTTCCCCCAGTGAGTACAAGTGGGAATCTCTCAGATTCTTAAGAGGGAAGGGGGAATCCATGCCCTTTCCCTAGCAAACCACTATAAGGTGAGGGGACTCACCCCCGTCCTAAGGATAGGAGCTATGCAGGGCTGGGAAGACTGTCTGCTGTTCTAGAAAGTGTGTGCCCCTCTTCCCGGTGTCCAGTGAGCCCAGCATGGCATAAGTGAAAGGCCATGAAATACATTAGATTTCACAAGGCTCAGGCTAAAGTTTTATCCCTAACTTTGAACTGCAGAACAATACAGATTCACGCTCAGAATAGGCATTGAATTGAGAGAAACAGAGGGTCGGGTGGAGACTTCCTGGGCTCTAGCCTTGACTTTGCCACTCCCATAAGATCTTTGGCCAACGGTTCTCAACTGGGGTGATTTTTATTGCCTCAGGAGACCTTGGCAATAACCACTGGAGACGTTTTGGGTTGTCACATTGAGGGAGTAAGGGGATGTTACTGGCATCTAGGGGCAGAGGCCAGGAATGCTGTTAAACATCCTCCAATACACAGGGTAGACCCCACAACAAAGAATTACCAGGCCAAATTGTCAGTAGTGATAAGGTTGAGAAATCCTTGTTGTTCAGTCGCCCAGTCGTGTCCAGCTCTTTGTGACCCCATGGACTGAAGCACTCCACGCCTCCCTTGTCCCTCACCATCTCCGAAGCTTGCCCAGGTTCATGTCCATTGCATCAGTGATGCCATCCAGCCATCTCATCCTCTGACTCCCTCTTCCCCTTCTGCCCTCAGTCTTTTCCAGCATCAGGGACTTTTCCAATGAGTCAGCTGTTGGCATCAGATGACCAAAATATTGGAGTTTCAGCTTCAGCATCAGTCCTTCCAACAAGTATTCAGGGTTGATTTCCCTTAAGACTGACTGGTTTCATTTCCTTGCTGTCCAAGGGACTCTCAGGAGTCTTCTCCAGCACCACAGTTTGAAAGCATCAATTCTTCAGCACTCCACCTTCTTTACAGTCCAGCTCTCACAACCGTACGTGGCCACTCGGAAGACCATAGCCTTGACTACACGGACCTTTGGTAGCCAAGTAATGTCTCTACTTTTCAACACACTGTCCAGGTTTGTCATCTCTTCCCTGCCAAGAAGCAACCGTCTTCTGATTTCATGGCTGCAGTCACCATCTGCAATGACTTTAGAGCCCAAGAAGAGGAAATCTGTCACTGCTTCCACCTTCTCCCCTTCTATTTGCCGTGAAGTGATGGAGCCAGATGCCATGATCTTAGTTTTTTAATATCTAGTTTTAAGCTGGCTTTTTCACTCTCCTCCTTTGCCCTCATCAAGAGTCTCTTTAGTTCTTTGCTTTCTGCCATTAGGGTGGTATCATCCGCATAGCTGAGGTTGTTGATGTTTCTCCCGCCTGTCTTGATTCCAGCTTGTAACTCATCCTGCCAGCATTTCTCATGTTGTGCTCAGCATATAGGTTAAACAAACAGGGTGAGAACAGACAGCCCTGACATACTCCTTTCTCCATCTTGAACCAATCAGTTGTTCCATACAGGGTTCTAACTGTTGCTTCTTGGATCCTTCACAGATCACTGCCTTGACTTGGTGAAGGGGCTTGCGTAACTCAAAGCTATGAGCCGTGATGTGTAGGGCCACCCAAGACGGCAGGGTCATAGTGGACAGTTCTAACAAAATGCGATATGCTGGAGGAGGGAATGGCAAACCACCCCCGTATATACTTGCCATGAGAACCTCATGAACTGCATAAAAGGACAAATGAGAAACCCTGCCTTAGGTGAATTACTGGACATTTCTGTGCCGCAGTCTCCTCCTTTTTCACATGGGGATGTGAAGCCTCCTCACTGGGCTGATGTGAGGATTAAGTGACCTGATGCACATAAAGTGCTTAGAATTGTGCCTAGAGCTGAACAGGCGCCGCAAATGTGTGCCATCAATACAAGGACTGGCACTTAAGACAGTAGAAAGAGTGAGAGCTAAGGGAGGGGACACAGCAGAGTCTGTGCAAGAACAAAAGTCCAAGGACAGAAACAAGAGGAGAGCTCAAAGGCAAGTTGAATTCAGTGTCCCAGAGTTGAGAGTTCAAAGTTAGGGAGGCAAGATGGAGAGGAAGTGGGTTGAGGAAAAGGGGGTCCTGAGCAGCTTCCTCAGTCCCTGGCTGGTGTTCGAGGGCCTGCTTTGTGCAGGGTGGACTGTGGGGGAGCAGGCGAGTGGAGGCGCCCACCACAGCCCATGGCTACCGTGGTTCATGGTCACTCTCCTGCCCTTCCTGCCTCATGGCCAACCTCACTTGCCTCCTGAGAGCTGCTGTGGGAACAGAAAGGTCCTCAGCCTCTAGCACTGGGCAGAGAATGGAGCTTGAAGAAGCCCAAGCTCTGAGGTCCAGGGGACACAAGAGTCGTGTTGGGTCCTGGGATGGTTAGCATTGTGCCCCCGCGAAAGAGAAGTCTACCTGCAACTACCTTATTCTGAACAAGGTCTTTGCAGATGTAATTAAGGTAAGGATCTCAAGATGAGATCATCATCCCAGATCAGCGTGGGGCCTAAATCCAAAAACTTACACAAGATGGAAAGGAGAAGATGCAGAGCTGCAGGGATGGGAAGGTCATATGATGATGGAGGCAGAGATTGGAGGGATGCAGCTACAAGCCAAGTGACACCAAGGATCGCTGGCAGCTCCCCGAGGCTGGAAGAAAGGCCTGAACAGGCTCTGCCTCCCAGCCTCTGGAAGGAACTGACCCTGCTGACACCATGATTGGGGAGTTCTGGGCCCCAGAACTGTGGGAGAATGATTTCTGTTGCTATAAGCCACCAGGTTTGTGATAATTTCCTACAGCAGCCCTGGGAAATAAATACAGCTCCCTGGACAGAAGGCCTCAAGTCCAAGAGGCACCCTCAGACCAGGCAGCTGGGAGGGGAGCTCGGAGGTGGGTCCTGGCTCAAGGTCACCTTCCAGGGCCTGGGACAAAGCTTTCTGCATCTTGTCCTCAGATAACTGTCCCCAAAATGGGACCTTTTCTTCCCTGAATCCCAGAGCCCTCCACACTTGGCAAGAGCCGAGTCTCCAGAGCAGTTAACAAGGCCACTGGACGGTCAGGTTAAGGCAGCATAAACAACCAACTGTGTGGGAAGAAAAGAGAGAAAAACCAAGCACAACCAAAGCTTTATTAATTGTCTGAGCTATTTAGCAGTAGGGATTGAAAAGAAAGTAGTTAGCTGTTGAAGGAAGAAATGAAAAACTAGTCTTTCATTAATCTCCCTGCCTTCCACATCAGACGCCTTTTGTCGGGGTGGACACAAAGGCGGCCACAGTCTGCGGCAGAAACACGAAGGGCCAGCAAAGGAGAACGCACAGACCCGGGAGAGAACGGTTCAATATTGAAAGTGTTTTCTCCGCAGCCAGAGGTGCCCATTTCCAGTCCTTTTCAATCTGTACACTTTTCTCCAATGACTCCGGAGGGTAATTACAGTTCTTTTCACAAATGAAGTATGGAAGATACAAGAGAGAGGAGAGGCTGTCAATAGTCCTGCAGGAATGCACGGTCTGTCTCCAGGAGACACAGAAAGCATCGATCCTCCTGCCTGGGGGACTTGGAGCGTGAACAGAAAGCGCCCTGGGAGGGAGGCTGTGGTGAAATCAGCTTCACCTTCATAGGGCAGACTGGTTGGGGGAGAGGAGGTTCTAACTCCAAGGAGGCACCCAGTAAGAGATGGACCCCCCTCCCCCATGGTGCCCCACTCCCCAAGGAAGCCTTTGAAGACCCAAGGGCTTTCATTTTTCTGTGTTTTCCTTCCTGGGATGAATGATCAAAGGATCTCAGAGCCGTAAGAGGGTGTGGTGCCCAGGAGCCTGCCTTTGACCAGTGACTTCAGTTCAGTTCAGTTGCTCAGTCGTGTCCGACTCTTTGTGACTCCATGGACTGCAGCATGCCAGGCTTCCCTGTCCATCACCAACTCCCAGACCTTGCTCAAACTCATGTCCATCGAGTCGGTGATGCCATCCAACCATCTCGTGCTCTGTCAACCAGTGACTTGGAAATCACCAGAAGGTACCTGCTTGCAAACAGGTACACAGGACACAGTTTCAGGTGACTGGGGAGGTGCTGCCAGGGCAGTGGGGTCAAACAGATGTCCTCTGGCTGACCAAGAGGCAGAGATTTATAAAATGACATGATATAAATATAAATGTGCAATTTTGCTCCTGCATTACAAACCCAACCACCGACTTACAGCAGCCCCTACCATGTAGCTCTAGAGCTATGAGCTAAGAGTAAGTTCAGCATCAGTCGACTCTCTGCTACAGGTACCAGTGATGGTAGACACGTGTGAGCATGTTCTTCAGGCCAGGTACCATACTGGTCTTTTATGGCACATCCCATTTGATCCTCACAGTGGCCCTATGAGACACACGATTATTACCCCATCAGGGAGATGAGGAAACTAATGTTGAGGGTAGTTAAATGACTTCTAAGACCTGGAGAGTGGGGGAGGCAGGATTTGAAATATAGACAAGCTGGCTGCAAACACATTGCTCAGCAAGCTGCAAAAAAAAAAAAAGGACTATTTAAACTTCCACTGGGGGCTTCCTGGTGGTCCAGTGGCTAAGAATCCACCTGTCAATGCAGGGGACATGGGTTCTATCCATACTCAGGGGAGATCCCACATGCCAAAGAGCAACTAAGCCCGTGTACCACAACACTGAGCCCAAACACCTCAACTGAAGCCCACACGCCTAGAGTCCACGCTCCACAACGAGAAGCCATCACAATGAGAAGCCCACACACCACGACGAAGAGCAGCACCTGCTCACTGCAACTAGATGAAGCCCGCACGCAGCAACGAAGACCCAGAGCAGCCAAAAATAAATAAATGAAAATTTAAAAATAAATAAATCAACTGGGGCTGCTTCAGTGGAAGCCTAACACCCATCCCAAGAGAGGAAGACATCTGCTCTGCCCTGCTCTGGCCACAACACATTGGGATGGGATGCCCAGACCTGGGGACCATGCTTCCAGAAGAACACTGACGGTTGAGGACATGCAGGTA
Organism: Bos grunniens; assembly: GCF_055505025.1. Taxonomy (NCBI): domain Eukaryota; kingdom Metazoa; phylum Chordata; class Mammalia; order Artiodactyla; family Bovidae; genus Bos; species Bos grunniens. The sequence goes on from NC_141167.1 coordinate 12,628,819, forward strand.
AAGCCACCAGCATATACCAGACTTCCTCTGACTACCCCTGAGACCCTCAGCTCCCATGGTGCCTCGACCTTCTTGAGACCCCCACTCTCTGGGCCCTTCTTGATGTCCTGGTCCTCAGCACCTCCCCAGAATTGCTTCCTTTCCTGCCCATAAGAGACACCACCACCATCATAACAGTCCCATTCTTGCCAACACTCCACCTTCTTGTCATTTTTTCCCCATCCCATCCAGCAAAATGCCAAGTCTGATATAACCCAACTGTGCTTTTCTTTTTCTTAGGCTCTTGGGCTTCTGTAGGGAGCAAGATTGGAAAACACTGTACTATAGACTGGGACATGGCCCAGTTCACAATCTCCATCCTCAGCTGGACCCTCGGCTCTGCCAGCAATGACCTTCCATGCGTCAGCTTTGTCCACTGTCTCCTACTGAGGTTTTAACCCTCGTCCCTTCTTGACAAGGCCCCACCCACCCCAGTGCTGGACTCCTCACTATCAGTGAATGACCATCACCTCTGTGAGAGAGAAAAAAGCCAATTTGAAGAGGAGGGTGAAAGTTATTGTCAGCTGTCAACTTATTGCCCCAATTTTTTAACAGCTTTATGATGTGTAATTTATATGCCATAAAATTCATCTACTGAAGTGTACAATTCAATGATTTTTAGTGCATTGACAGAGTTGTACAACCATCACCACATTCTCATCCTAGCACACCCCCATTATCTCTAAAAGAACTCTTGTGTCTTTTCACAGCCACTCTCCATTCTCATCCTCAGCCCCAGGCAACCACACATCTACTTCTCTCTCCATAGATTTGTCTTGCTGGACACATCATATAAATGGAGTCATGCGACATGTAATCTTTTGATTCTGACTTCCTTCGCTTAGCATGTTTTTGAGGTTCATCCACGTTGTAGCATGCATCATTTGTTGGTTTGTTTTTATTGCTGGATAGTATTCCATTGTTCAGAGACGGAGAAGGAAATGGCAACCCACTCCAGTATCCTTGCCTGGAGAATCTCATGGACAGAGGAGCCTGGTGGGCTGCAGTCCATGGGGTCGCAAAGAGTAGGGCACAACTGAGCAACTAATCCACACATTCCATTGTTTGGATATAACACATTTTGTGTAGCTATTCACCAGTTGATAGACATTTGAGTTGTTTCCATTTTTGAGGCTGTTATAAATAAAGCACTGTGGACATGCACATACACATTTTTTGTGGACATGTGTTTTCATTTCTCTTGGGTAGATATCTAGGATATTATCCTACTCTTACAAGCTAATCTGGATCCTTCCCTTGTTCTCTTCAACATCCCTGGCTGGGGTGTCTCTCTTCCAATTACAGGAGAATTCTTCAGCTCTGCTCTGCATTTTCTCCTTCCCTATTGCCTTGAGGGTCTTGCTCCATTAATTCTCCTTTTTCTCTTTCTTATCACCGGCATTCTCCTGAATAAAATGGGGATAATAATAAGGCCTGTTTCATAGTGTTTTTGTGAGAATTATATGGGTTTAAGGGTGTCTCATGTGGCTCAATGGTTAACAATCCACCTGCCAATGCAGGAGACACTGAAGATACAGGTTTGATCCCTGGGTTGGGAAGATCCCCTGGAACAGGAAAAGGCAACCCACTTCAGTATTCTTGCCTGGGAAACCTTATGGACAGAGTGGCCTGGTGGGCTCATCCATGGGGGTCACAAAGAGTCAGACATGACTGAGCAACTGAGCACACGGGCACACAAATGGTTTAATACACATCAAGGTAGATAGACTCTAGGGTGGCCTCATGATCCCCATCTCCTGCTATTCAGGCTTTTGTGTAATTCCCTCTGATGGTGTAGACAGGACTTGTGCTACATTTCTAATCAACAGAATATGACAAAGATGATAAGATGTCATTCCCATGATTATGTCACATTATATAATACTCCATCTTAGAAAACAGAGATTCCCTCACTGGCTTGATGATGCTCACAGCCACATTGGGAAGCTCTGTGCATCCTCTAGGGACTGCAAGTGGCCTGTAGGAAGTGCAAGTGGCTTCTAGGACCTCAGCGAAGCCTCTAGCCATCAGCAAGAGCCAAAGAACTCAGAGTTGCAACCACAAGGAACTGAATCCTGTCAATAATCTCAGTGGGTTTAATCTGCCCCAGTTGAGCCTCCAGATGAGAATACAGCCCAGTTGACACTTTGATTGTAGGTGTCAATCTACAATTGACTGTGAGACTCTAAGCAAGGGGACCCAACAAAGCCATGTCAGGATTCCCAACCCATAGAAACTGTGAAATAATAAATACATGTTTTAAGCTACTAAATTGGTGGTAATTTGTTATAGCGATGGAAAATGAATACACACAGAGCTTAGAAGAGAGTCTGGCACAGCCTACGACTATTAGCTGGTGCTAGTGGTGATTCCAGATTAGCAATTTTCCCTTAGAGTATAACCAAGCAAAACTCATCTCAAAAATCAATGGAACCTTCTTTATTTTTTGCCCCTGAAAAATCTCTTCCTAGAGTTTTCTGTATTCATGACTTGCTTTTCTGTTCACTCCCGTTTTGCTGAAATTTAATTCCTGTTTCCTCTACTCCACTGGAGCTCTTCTTCTCAAGGTCACCAATCATCTCCTAGTTACTGAATCTGATGAATGGCTTGAATCCTTTCTGTAATTGACTTCTCTGTGGCCTTTGATGTTGGTGACTGAAGTGCCTCAGAGTCTTGTCCTCCAAAGACACTCACTGAATCTAAATCTCTTTCAGAGGACCCAAGAGGGATCAGATCCTTGACAGGGTGGCTCCTGGTAACTTTCATTATTCATTCATGTATTCATTCATTCATATACTTGCACACTTCTGGGTCTTGCAGATGCAGCACTAAAGAACTCAACAGCCTAGGCACAGTCTCCACTCTCAGTGGAAATTATGTTCTACACATAAGGGCACCAGTTAAAATAAGTCAACAATAGTATGATTTCAGAGAATGGTAGGAATTATCATGACAGTAGATAGATAGGGTGAAATGATAGAGGCTGCTACATCAAGGGGCTGGCTACTTTCAACTGGGTGGATGGAAAAGGCTTCTCTAGGGATGTGACATTTGAACTGGGGTCTAAATGAAAATAAGGAGCTATGGGACCTTGGAAGACCCTGGAAGAAGAGAATTCTAGGCCAGAGGAAAGCTGTAATATGGGGAAAATCGTGGGTTGCCCAAGGAGCAGAAAGAAGACCAGTGTGCTGAAACAGAGTTGAGCATGTAGGTGAGAGGTAGCCGATGAAGCCAGAGACATCAATGGGATTCTGTAGACTGTGGTGGGGAGTTTGGATTTTATTCCAGGTGCAACAGTGATTGAATAGAGGTTTAAGGCAGGGGAGTCAATGATGTGGTTTTTGTTTTAGAAGATCACTCTGGTTGCTACACAGATTATAGGGAGGCAAGTGCCAAAACAGAGAGATCAGTTGGCTGGCTATGTGGTGGTGAAGTGGGAAAATCATTGGTATTTTTGACTAGAGTGGTACAGATGAGGTTTTCAGGAGACCAGCTCTGAAATTCTGTGATTTGTGTGCATGTGCTTCGTTGGGGAATGGACTTAGGAACAGCACCTGCGGGAGAGGGTGGAAAGCAGGATTGGACAGAGGGAGAAATCAGATTAATGAAATTGCATGAGAGCCCTCTGCACACCCCAAGGGAAGCTGCAGAGCTGGGACACTCCCTCAAGCTGTCCTAAACTAAGGCAAGAGGGCCAGGCTTCTGTATCTTAGAATCAACCAGCCACTGGACATGGGGTCTGGGTCAGGGGAGAGGGCATAGCCCCAGGCAAGGGAGTTCTCTCTTCAGCTGAGGGGAATTCCTCAAGAAGGACTCAGCAGCTGGAAGGATGGGTGCCTGGCCACCCCACAGTACCTACTGTAAGTGGTCCCATAGAAATGTGAACAGGGCAGAGTCAGAATGTAATTTCTAAGTAGAACCAGTGGAATTCATAATTGGCCTGGTGATAGGAGAGAAAAGGATTTCCCAGGTGTCTCAGTAGGTAAAGAATCTGCCTGCAGTGCAGAAGATGTGGGTTCGATTCCTGGGTTGGGAAGATCCCTTGGAGGAGAACACGCCAACCCACTCAAGTATTCTTGCCTGGAGAATCCCATGGACAGAGGAGCCTAGCAGACTACAGTCCATGGGGTCACAAAAAGTCAGACATGACTGAAGCGACTGAGCATGCACACCTGCACAGGAGGGAAGAACGGGGGAGGAATCACAGCTGACTCCTGAGAGTCTGGTTCAAGCACCAGGATAAACAGTTGTGCCACTTCCTGAGGTAGGGCACAGATTTTTGTGAAAAGATGAAGAGTTTGGTTTTGGCCATGTGCCATCTGAGAGGCTTGATAGACATCCACAGGTCACAGACAATGACACAGTGTGCTAGGTGAGCCTGGGGCTTCGCAGAGGTCAAGACTGAAGATATAGTGTTGGGAGCTAGCAATCCTCCAACAAATTGAGGATGAGGAGCCTGCAAACGATGCTAAAGAAAACAGCAAAATTCTAAAACAATTACCCTTCAATAAAAAATAAATTATTTTAAAAAGATAGAGAGACTATGAAGTGGGAAGGGATCAAGGAGAGTGGGTGTCCTGGAAGCTCAGAGAGGAACTTCTTAAAGAAAAGGGAGGACTCATCAAGCTGGAGAGCCAATGAGGAATGAGCATTGGATTTGGCCACATCTGGGTCCCAGATCATCTTGACAAGAGTAGTTTTGGTGGAGTTGTGGGAAAGGAAGCCCAGGTAGAAAAGATTAAGGAGAGAATCAGAGATGGAGAAGAGATGACAGTAACTGTAGACAATTGCTTGAAATATCTTGCTGTGCAAAAAAAGCAGGAAAATGGGACAATATATGGAAGGAGACATCTGATCAGTGGTAGGGTTTTTTTAAAAAGGTCATTCTGAAGCATGGACATCTGCAGCTAAGGATGAAGATGAAGATGAGGAGGAGAGGATGCAAAAAGAAAAGTCCTTGAGAAGGCTAGCTGGGGTGGAGTCTGGGGAATAACTGGAGGATTTGGACATAGCACAGGAGCCCTTTGTCCCTGGGACAGAAGGGAAGACTCTGAGTGTAGGTTTAGACACTGGATATTGGCAGGTCAGTAGATTTGGTAGGGGGAAAGTGAGGCAATTACATTTTGCCAGTGAAGTGTGAGGCCAGGTAAAGAGAAGAAAGGGCACATGGGGAATTTGATGAGCAATTGGAGATAAATACCAAAATTCCAACTGGGAAAGGCTGGGCTCAGAACTTGATACCCTAGGAGAAGATTTGCATGGGTGCTGGAAGGCTGCTTGAGCAGTAGATTCAGAACAAAGGAGGATGCTGAAGGAAAGGACCAGGGGCCACCTTGGTCTCCTGCATCCATCCATCCATCTTGCCCTTGAGATGGTCTTGCCTCTGGGACCAGACAGTCTTATGGCCTGCTGTTTCTGTCCTCAGGAACCAAATTCTCTGAGACTGGAAACCGAAGTTTCCTCTTTTAGATAGCCCTGGATGGGCACAGCTCATCTTGGCTCTGGGGATTCTTCTGCTCAGTGACTAACTCCCTTCTTACTTTGGATTTCCTAGACATATGATATGGGTTACAGTCCAGTACTCCTGGCCCCAGAACTGTTTTTCATTTTTAGATGACCCAGCGTATCTTTGCTCTAATTCACTGGTTCAAATTGGCTCTCAGAGACTTATCTGTTTCCCTCACTTCCAAGCTCCCCAGTGCCACCCTTGTATAGAATTAGCCTCTCTCCCACTTACCAGCATTCTCCTTTCACCTAGTGGCCCTCTCTTCTCCTTTTCACCTCCCTTTGAGAGCATGCCTCCTCATCTCCTCCAAGGTCATTCGTCCCCTCAAACATTGGCATCCTTGAGGGTCTCAACTTCACTTCTCTTTTCCTCTGAACTTGACTCACTCATCCCTGGGTTTCCTTGGCTTCCACGGTGTTTGCTGATGGTCTGATGAATTCTCAATCATTACCTGCCTAGGGCCCTCTCCCAAGCTCTAATGGACTAGTAGATCCATTATCTCCATAATGCCTTTTACAAGTCAAGGGTCACCTCCATGATGGAGCCCTGACTGCTCCTCCCCCTTTAGAATTCTATTCCCTATACGATTTTAATCTCTTGTAATATTGTAAGCATATTATAATAATGTAATATTATAAGCATCTTGTAATATTAATTTTTTAAAACAGACTTTATTTTTAGAGAAGTTTTGGGTTCACTGCTAAATTAAGCAGAAAGCATCCACACACTTCCCTCACACATGTACTCCTCCAGTATATCAACCTCTCTCACTAGAATGGTGCATTTGTTATAATCAATGAACCTACACTGACAAATCATTATCATCCAAAGCCCATTGTTTGCCTTAGGGTTCACTCTTGGTGGTGTTCGTTCTAAAGGTTTTGACAAATGTATTTGACAAATGGACATTTGACAAATGGACACGTGTCCACCATTATAGTAACATACAGAGTAGTTTCACTGCCTAAAAATCCTCTAGGCTCCACCTATTTATTCCTCCTTCCCCTCTACCTCCTGAAAATCACTGATCTTGTTACTATCTTGTTACATAGATTTGCCTTCTGCAGAATGTTAGCTCTTTGGAGTCATACAGCCTTTTCAAACTGGCCCCTTTCACTTTGCAGTATACATTTAAGGTTTCTCCTTATATTTTCATGGCTTGAAAACTCACTGCTTTTTAGCACTGAGCAATATTCCATTGTATGGATGTACCACGGTTTATCCATTCATCTACTGAAGGAAATCTTACAATACAAATTTTTTACACTTGACAATTTACATGCCTGTCTCCCTCCACTAGATAGAAAGCCCCTTAAGAACTGAGGCGACCAAGTTTTTACAACCTCCACACCTAGCAGAGTGCATAGTCAATGCCCAATAAAGGCTTGTTAAGTAAGTGAATGAACAAGTTAAATCAGTGCATAGTATCCCACTGGCATCTGTCTTCCATATATTGAAAGCTGAAAGTCATTTCGCCTTCTAATCTCTCCTTCTCATCACCCTCAAAAAATGATCCAGATACTCTTCGTAGACTTTCCGTCTCATAGAATCCACCTGGAACAAAAATTTGGTTAACCTGGCTTCTTCTTTTTCCTTCATCTTCCGTATCCAACTACTTCCCAGGCTCTATTTTTTCTTAAGATTTTTTTTTCATGTGGACCATTTGTTTAAGTCTTTATTGAATTTGTTACAATATTGCTTCTGTTGTATGTTTTGGTTTTTTGGCCTCAAGGCATGTGGGATCTTATCTCCCTGACCACAGATCGAACTCACTTTCCCTGCATTAGAAGGCAAAGTCTTAACCACTGGACCACCAGGGAAATCCCCCCAGGCCCTATTGATTTAACACTTGAATGTCTCTCAAATTATCCTATCTGCCATACCCTTTACCACCACAGAAGAAATGAAGATCCCATTCATTTCTCATCTAGATTATTCTTAACAGCCTTCCTGCCTCATTCTCACTCCCACCAGGGCACCCTTCACACCAGCCACCTGAGTAGTCTTCTAAAATACCCCATCTCCTACTTAAAATTCTGCAATAAGCCCTCCTGCCTTTGGGATCACAATGGAACTCCTTATGAAGACATTTCAAAGCTACTCATGATCCACCCCTGAGACAGGATATGCAAAGCTCTCGGCACAGTGCCGGGGACAGAAAAGGCACAATAAATATTCACATTATTACCATTATTACTGTATAGCCTAGAGATGAAAAGAGTTTAGGAGGACATGAAAATTGTCATCAAGTATCTGATGATCGGGCATATGAAATATGCATCAGACCCTTTCTGCCTTGTCCCAAGAGACAGAATTGGACTGATTGGGTGGAGAGTGTGGAGAGGCAAGTTTCATTTCAATTGAAAGGAGACCTTTTTAATAGTCGGAAGCATCCAAGAATCAAAAGAAAGTGAACACCCCTGAGCTGGAGCAGTGTGATTGAATGCTGAGGTGTTTCTGAATTCTGGTGGAGTGGTTCACTGGATTCCCAAAGCCCAGGTTGTTTACAAGGGGATTCAAGCATCAGGGTCAGGTACACAGGAGAGTGGACTGCACGGCCTCGTGAACACTCCCTACCCATGGGTTCTGTGAAACGGTGGGGAAAGTTCTAGAAACGCCACCTCCCCATCCCGATCCTGCTGTCATCGAGCCCTGTTCCTTGCATTCTTCCCAGATCCTCCACTGCCACTGCCATGTTCCCCATTCCCGTTGCATTGTTCCTGCTCTTCTGCCTGGCTTACCCTGCAGTCCACAGTTCTCCAAGCTTGTTCCCTCCATCTCCCACCATCCTTACAAACTGATCTTTTTAAGGCAATGGTTGAGAAGTTCTACTCTTCTCCTCAAAACCTTTAAGACCCCAAGTCCTTCCCCACTGCTTATATCATAAATCCCAAATTCCTAAGCCTGTTTCTGGCTGCACCACTTCTGGACTCATAAAGACAAATCCCAGCTGTGCCACTTACTGTCTGATCTTGCACAAATCACTTGTCCTCTTTAGGCCCCAGTTATCTTATCTATAAATTGGGAATGATCATACTGACCTTGAAAGATAGCTATAAGGATAGAATGAGAGTTGTAAAGTCTTAAGCAGAGTACTGAACCCATGGTGGGTTTCAGGATAACGTGGTTCTAGGCATATTCCCACCTACTCTACCCTGATCCTGTCCACTCACAGCCCCTAGACCACCATGCACATCAGGTCCCTGAACATCTCTCAAGCTGGATTTCCCAGGCTGAGTCTCTCCTCACCTGCTTCAGCAGCTTGTAAATCCCGGCCCATTCTACCAGGGGCAGCTTACACTCCACTTCCTTCATGAAACTTGGCCCAAAAGTCTCCATCAGAGTGAATCGCCCCCCACACATTCACTCCCACCACTTTTACTCAGGTCTCCATTGGAACATCTGCCTCATTGACTGTTTCTATGTCTGGTTCCCTTTGGAAGCTCCTTGGATGGCAAGCTCCTTGAGGACAGGAACCTCATCTGATTTATGGCTGCATTCTCCATCAGCCAAGTGCATGGAAGTGTCATTCAACTAGAAGGCAAGGAGATTACTTGAACAGATTGGAACCTAAGGATTTTCAATAAATGCTAGTTAAAAACATGGATGGGTGGGAAAGAAAAGTGGGCAACCAAACCCAAGCCCTTACCCCAGCAGCCTTCAATCTGCTTCCTCTGAAGCCCCCAGGGTAGGTGATCTTAGGGAAGGATGGCAGTAAAGGTATATTGCTCAGTCGTGTCTGACTCTTAGCAACCCCATGGACTGCAGCCCACCAGGCTCCTCCGTCCATGGGATTTTCCAGGCAAGAGTACTGGAGTGGGGTGCCATTGCCTTCTCCAAAAGGTATATTTACCATCTACCTTTTATAACCGACTCAACGGACATGCGTTTGAACAAACTCCAGGAGATAATGAAGGACACGGAAGCCTGGCATGCTGCAGTCCATGGGGTGGCAAAGAGTTGGATACAACTGAGTGACTGAACAGCAACCTTTTATTGCACGCTGACCACTCTGTAGGAAGACTCTACCTCTGGTCTTCCGTCTCTCTTCTCTCTAAACTTCCAGCCCCAAAGGCTCTTCTCATGGAACATTTCCAGACACAGGAAAGAGAGACTCCTACTGCGCTGTGGATGGAAGCTCAATGTGGCTGCCTCAGGCCTCAGAGCAGCGCCTTGGACTGAGGTTTGGAGCTGGGATTCCCTCGTAACTGCTGAGAAGATTGATAGAAATGCAGACCACCAAAGTGATAGCTATAAAAGAGGAGGGCGAGGATGGTGGCCAGACTCAGTCTAGCCCAGTTGAGCCTGGAACAGCCCATCAAGATCCTAAGTCAGAGCCATGTCCATCCAAAAAAATGGTGCCCAGAGCTCAGAACCATGCCACACCCATGGGTCCATATATGCATACATATTTCGACTAGCTCAAGATACACACACACACACACCCTTTTCCCCTGGGAGAAACCTGAATCAGGGTCTGGAGGTCCAAATTCAATGGCAGTCCTGACCACTCACATTCTACAGCCATTATTCCTCCAGCCCAAACCCCAAGCATCCCCCAGCAGCTACCCAAACTCTTGACCCTCAGAGTGCTGGGAAAGGATTAGCATCCCCCACCCAGCACTGTGTCTCCCCCTTGGCCAGGGGCTGGCCCAGGCTGCCTGAAGCAATGGCCCCCAGAATGCAGCCACTGCAGCTCTGTGAACTTGGGCTGAGATATTTGTGTCTTTAAACCTCGGTTTTCTCATCTGTGAAAGAGACTGACAGGACCCACCTCCCCACACAAGTATAAGGATAAAAGAAGTGACATGTACAGCCTTTGCTTTGTTTCTCTACAAAGGAAGTGCTCCACCCATCTTCTCTCATTCTATCAGCATCCGCACCACACGCCAGACGCTATTGCAGAGGCTGGAGCTACAGCCATCAGTGAGAGACTTTCGTCCTCCCCAGGGAACGCATCGCTCAATTTCCTTACCTTTAATGGAGAGGTAATCTTGACCTAAGGATTAAATGAGATAATTCAGAATGGTGGGATGTCACCCGCTAGATGTCCAGTAGTTCCTGGCCTCCTTTTTTCCCTCCCGGGCAGTTCTTTAAGGGTCGAGACTGTTAACTGATCTGTCAGGTTGTCTGTGCTTAGTGTGGCCCCTGGAATGCCATAGGAGCTCAGTAAATAGAGTTTATTCTCTAAATGGGCATTTGGGGAAACAAAAGCCCAAAGATACCTCTCTCTCTCCCATTCCTCCCTCTCTTTCTCCTCCCATCACACACACACACACACACACACACACTCACTCACCGCAGTGATGAGCTGGGCTTCTCTCTCCCTCCCTCTCTCCCACACTCCTATCCCTCATCACAGGTGAACCCTGGGCCTCCTGCGGCCCCACAGTCTGGGCTGATGGGGGAGGGATCAGGCTACTGTTTATTCATAACTGGCCTCGGAGGTCGGACTCTGCAGCCCTTCCCCATGCCCCCGCCCCCGCCCCCGCCCCCAGCCCCACTCCCCAATCCCACTTTTCATTTTAATGAAATGAAGCCACCCCGTGGCCCCCACCCCCAAATCTTCCTAAGGTAAGAGTGAAATTGATTTTCCCTTTTAACTCGAAAGCAAGATAAACACATGGCAGCCTTAGGGGCGGAGGGGAAGCACTTAAAATAGCACATCTCTGGGAGCAGCCTGCCGCATGCTGAGTTCTTCACAGAGAAGGGCTGAATGCAAATCACAGAGGCAGCAGCTAGGGCCCCGCCTACCCCAGGGGAGCAGGTGAGAAACCGTACCGGTACCTTGGCCCCGCGGTACCCTCCGCCTCCCATCAAGCTGGTGAGCATCTGCAGGCCGAAGACTGTTCTCACAGACTCGGACCTGGAAAGATTTCTCATGGGTCATCCCTACCTGAGCGCCCACAGCCCTGCTGTGATGGTGAGCTTATTATCCCTCGAGGTAGCCCACTGAAGCTCTCTTACTAGAAACTTCTGCCCTTACTGACCCATCCCAGTGTCCCAGTACCTTCCTCCGTTGACGGAGGTCTAAGCCTGAGTCCTTCATCCCTTCCCCACCCTTCTGCTTCTTGAAGGGACTGGAAAACCAAGATCGTCACCCCAGGTCTTCTCTTGTCTGACCCCCAGGACTCACAGCCATTTCCCAGAGAGCCCATCCCTGTACGAAGAGATTCTTCATCCCTTGCTTGTCTAAGCTGGTGTCAGAAAAAAAGCTGCAGGTCTCCAGAAAGGATGAAGGAGAAGGAGAAGAATGATGGAGAAAAAGAAGGTAATTGGGGCAGGAGAGGGACTGATATTGACTGAACACTTACATACACCAGACAGTGTATTCAGAGCTGGTTTTCATGATCTCATTTAATCCTCTCCACAGCTCTGTGATTTAGGGACTATGATTATCCCCAGTGTACAGATGGGGAAACTGCATTGGGGGCATTTTTAACAACTTGCCCAGGATCACAAAATCAGTGAGTTGTGTTTAATCATTCACCATACTGTCTCAAGGAGTGATTGGCTTCATTTCTCTGACATGCAAATTCAGAATACCACAGCCTCTGTGTAGAATGGAGATATCGGGTACGCCCTACTGGGGTACCTCAAAAAGAAACTCCAGGACAGCTGGGTCCATGAGGATGGCAATGTCTTTCTAGGAGCGAGTTGGGACCCCTGATTACGTTCATTAGCCCCGCTTGAGGCTGCTCTCCAGAACCTAAGGTTGCAGGAGCCCACCTGGTGTGACCTGGTCTCTAATGGGGTGAGTCTGAGAACTTTGTCCCTGGCAGCTCTGGTGTTGTGGCTCAGGCACCCCAGCTGCTTTCTAAGCATTGTCCCACGAACACCCTCTTTGGGAACTGGGGGAACCCAATGCCTCTTTTGCATTTAAAAGTCCTGTTTGTACATGTGATTGAATATCATGCAGCCATTGAACACAAAGCTGTTGCTCTATATTTATTGACATAGAAAGATGTCCACAACATATTGTCGAGAGAAAAATAGATTTTACACAACAGCATGTGGTGTCTGCTCCTGTTCATTTAAAGCCATGTACATATGTGTTTACAATCAGACAGAGGTGACTGAGAACGTTCACCAAAATGGTACCAGGGGTTGCTGCTGGAAATAAGATTTCGGGTGATTTTTCTACTTTCTCCTTGGTTCATTTCTGTGGCTGATTTTTATAAAGAATAAACACATATCATCTTTTACCAAAAAAGAATTATAAACACATTCTCAAAATTCAGGATGCTATTTAGTCAGTGTTATAATATGGGACAGAGCTGAAAGAATTTCGGTGCTTTCTCTTCCTCCACCCTCTCCCTACCCTGCTCTTTCTTCACGTCCCCTTCACATCCTCCTGCAGGAGCTTCTCTGTAGTGAGGGCTTTGGAGTGGAGTGGCCAGAGTTGTCGTGTCAGCTCTGACTCCCTGTATACAATGGACTTGAGAATTTCCACTCCATTAAGGTCGCTAGATAGCTCAGTTGGTAAAGAATCTGCCTGCAATGCAGGAGACCCGTGTTCAATTCCTGGGTTGGGAAGATCCCCTGGAGAAGGGATAGGCTACCCACTCCAGTATTCTTGGGCTTCCCTTGTGGCTCAGCTGGTAAAGAATCCATCTGCAATGTGGGAGACCTGGGTTCAATCCCTGGGTTGGGAAGATCTCCTGGAGAAGGGAAAGGCTACCCACTCCAGTATTCTGGCCTGGAGAACCCCATGGGGTTGCAAAGAGTTGGACACAACTGAGTCATTTTCACTTTCAAGGTTGTTTGAGAAATAGGTAACATCAGTTAGAGGGAGGCACCTGGACCACGCCTTGGATGTAATGGGTGCTGAATGAGCATTCAGGGGGTGGGGGCAAGGGGTGGCAAGCACACCACACCCATGAAGAGACCAAGAGTCCAGAAGTCTTGGGAATACAGCCTCTTACCTACAAGGGGAAAATGACTTTACCTGACATTATTGACCCAGAGACATGCAGTGTTCTCACTCACAGACTTGAAAACTTTGGTTTAACATACATTTTTAACATAACCTGTCTCTCCAGGGATTGGCAAATGACATCCCGAGGGTCACATCTGGCCTGTTTTGGGGTGACTGTCAAGCTCAGAGTGGTTTGTCCACATTTAAAGGGTTGAAACAAACAACAAGACACAAAGAAGAATATGTGGCAGAGATCATAGCTGCCCCACAGATTCTAAAATACTTCTTATGTGGCCCTTTACAGAAAATATGTCCATAGTGGGTGAGGGGCAGGGGTGCAGGGGCATCTCTGTAGCACCCTGGCTGCTGAAGGGGTGGCAGCTAATGAGAGGAGGAGACGGCACAGCTCAGCCCCAGGCAGCTCCCCACGTGGTGTGGTGGGAGCAGCCCTGACCCCAAGTCATTAGAGAGACTGTCTCCTCTAGCTAGGGGGGCAGGGACTGGGATAAGCCTTCCCAGATGATTTCCATCCAGAGAGGGAGCTGGGAGTATGGAGGCTGCAGGGAGGAGCATTAACTGTGCAGAAAACATGCCCAGTGAACTGGGCACTCCTATGACCCCTGCTTTCAAAGGGGCAGCCTGGGCCTTGGGAAGGATTGGCTGCGGCCCAGCACATGCCAGTGGGGAGTGGGGAGCAGGGGACTGAGTCCAGGCAGCGTGACTCTAGGCCCTGTGTCCTCATCTTGGCCAGCAGGGTGGTTCTTGGGCACAGCAGGGTCTGTTAGATTTGGGTCGGCAGGTAAAGTTACCTGGAATGCCAATGACTCACCTGAGAGGCCACGGGTGCCATCTACCCAGCTGCTCAGTCCTGAGGGTGGCCTGGCCTCTGCAGGGAGATCAGAGGCTCTTTTTGAATGCAGGGGAAAGGGGCCACCCATATTCCAGCCACTGGTCATATGCAGCATCTCCCTCCATCTTCATGCCCACTTAAAATATTGTGAAAATGACTCCATTGGGCAGAAGGGAAAACTGAGGCTCAAGGAGCTTATACAAGGTCATCAGTTCAGTTCAGTAGCTCAGTCGTGTCCGACTCTTTGTGACCCCATGGACTGCAGCACACCAGGCTTCCCTGTTCATCACCAACTCCTGGAGCTCACTCAAATTCATGTACATCGAGTCAGTAATGCCATCCAACCATCTCATCCTCTGCTGTCCCCTTCTCCCACCTTCGATCTTTCCCAGTGTCAGGGTCTTTTCTAGTGAGTCAGTTCTTCGCATCAGGTGGCCAAAGTATTGAAGTTTCAGCTTCAGCATCAGTCCTTCCAATGAATATTCAGGACTGATTTCCTTTAGGATAGACTGGTTGGATCTCCTTGCAGTCCAAGGGACTCTCAAGAGTCTTCTCCAACACCACAATTCAAAAGCATCAATTCTTTGGTGCTCAGCTTTCATTATAGTCCAACATCCATTCCTGCAGAGTATGAATGTCAGATTCTGGACTTGAAATCATCTCTTCTAACTGCAGAGTCTATGCCTTTCATTGCTGCCTCTTTTGTCAAGTGGGTTGGGGCACCTCCTCCTCATCTCTGCTGGGGTAACCCTCTTTTGTGCCCCCTTCTAGGAGGTGCAAGCAAGCTACCTGCCCAGCTCCCACTAGCACTGCTCCAGAGAATCTGAGCCAGTCAAGTGTAGCAGATTTGGTTCTCCGAGACAGACTAATGAAGCAATTTAAAAACAATTGTTTGGAACACACAGACATCTGGGTAATAATAGACTACAAGACAACTGACCAGTGAATTTTCTCGGGGCCACTAAAGCAGTAAGACCTACCTCAGCACATGTAGATGGCGTGAGACTTGCTGGAGCGTCCCATGGGTATCTTGGTGAGGGTTTGACTCACTTTACAGGATCGGCCTGTTCTCTCCCCAGTGTAGACTGGCTGAATGCTGGCATGCATGTGTCCAGGGGATGCTTTTATGCAAATACCCACAGAAACGCAGGTACATGCTCAGCTTGACATTCTCATGTATGTACACCACTACACACACACATCTGCATTCATATGGAAGGGCACTTGTGCATACATAAAGCTGTATACCCTCATGCACACACCCACAGACACTGCGCACATGTGCACGAGCCTGCGCAAACTTAGAAGCACGCCTATGATAGCAACACAATACTGACCCCCCCTGGATTCCCATCCTTTGCCATGTGACTTTTCAATGTTTCCCACTGAGAGGAGCAGAACGCATTTCCCTGATTTTAACTTTGCATTCAGTCATGTGACTTGCTTTGGCCAATAGAATAAGGTGGATGTGACGATGAGCCGGTTCCAGGGTGAGGACTTAAGCAGCCTCATGTGTTTCAACTTTTCCTCCGACCCTTATACCTCCGACCCTTATATCAACACCATGGAAAAAACATGCCTGTCTAGCACAGGTTCCAGCAGGAGGGTGAGAGAGAGCAGCAGAGTTGCTCCAGCAGAGCCCAGCATGGATCAGCTGAGCCCAGGCAATCCACAGATACCTGGACAATGAGAAATAGTGTGGTCTCTGATGCAGCAAGAGCTAACAAATAGACACATCCAGGGAGATACACACACTCAGAGAGGCAGAGTCAGGCATCATAACAGCCCCCATGAATATACATACGTGCACCTGCATTCACAGGCATTCTTCTGCACATATTCAAGCGCAGGCACCCACAGAAGGGCTTGTAGGAGACAACAGTGAGAACTAAACCCTATCCTATTCCCCCTCCTGACCTTCCCTGGTGGCTCAGATGGTAAAGAATCTGCCTGCAGTGCAGGAAATCCTGGTTCAATCTCTGGGTTGGGAAGATCCCTGGAGAAGAGAATGGCAACCCACCGCAGTATTCTTGCCTGGAGAATCTCACAGACAGAGAAACCTGGTGGGCTACAGTCCATGGGTTCGCAAAGAGTCAGACACAACTGAGCAATTAACACTATTTCCCCTCCATCTCTGGGGGATTCTTTCTTGCTGTCATCAGTGGAGAGTCTGTGAGTGTGAGCGGTTTGCTCCAAACTCCCTCTAGAGACATCAAGCCCAACAGGCTCTGGTCCCGTGGTGGCAGGGTTTTTCTAGATCCTCCTCTGAGCAGCTCTGACATAAGCCCCAGTGGTGGCTCAGATCACAGCTTCCTCAGGAAGGAGGAAAAGGCTGTCACCCTGTGACTTGGGAGCAAGAACAGAGGGAACAGCAGAAGTGGCAGGGCTGTGGGCGCATAGGAAGCCCACAGTCCAAGGTCCTCTGATTCCATGTCCTGGTGAGCAGATGGCCAAGGGCTCAGCAATGAGGTCCAGGCGATGTCTGCCCCCGGGCTGCGTTGGGACCTCCTCACTCCCTCTGTGTGCGTGTGTGTGCATGCAGAAGGGGGCGGATGTGAGCTCAAGGCAGATATCGCATGCCTCTCTAGCAACTGGCTGTGAACATGGGCCTAGCAAGATGGGACAGCTTAATGGGATGGGGGATGTTCAGACTCGTAAACCAAATGACCTGAATTCGAATCCTATCTCCAGAATTTCTAGCTGGGCGAGTAACTTAGCCTTTCTACTCAGTTTCCACATCTACAAAATGGAGAAAGTAATACATGAGGATGAAATGAGATCATTGCAATGGAAGCCCCTAACTCAGTGCCTGGCACAGAATCTTAGTAAACGGCCATCACCACTCCCTAGGCCACTCGCTCCTAATGGCCGGAGTGATACTTAGTTTTGTTTATTTTGTACAGTTGCAGCCTCAGGGCCTCAGTAAAAGTGTTGAATGAATGAACTAATGAATGAGAAGGTAGAGGACAGGAAGAAAGTATGAATGAAAGTCCACAAGGTCTTTAGGGACGTGAATCAGGGTTAGATTATGAGACAGATGGTGGCTGCCAGATATTGGGGCAATCACGTATAGCAGCCTTTGTCTGCAGCCCCTTCCATGGACACAGTCCCATGTAGCTTCCTGAGCGTATTCACAGCTCTTAGGTTGTTAAATCCTCCCCACTGCCCCCATTTTAGAGATGAAGAAACTGAGGTCTGCAGGTATGAGTCAGTTCTTTTGACTCCAAACCTCAGGAGCCCTCCCCTACCCTCATAGTTTCTCTCAGAGTGAGAAGGACTTTTGAGATCCACTACTCTTTCTCATGGAAAGATAGATACTTAGAGGAAAATGACCATCTTAAGGCCACCCAGTAGGAAGGACCCTGAGCCCAGTGCATCCTCTGAGGTCCCCTAAACATTCTATGACACACTCATGATCTAATCTGTACACCCCAGACTGATGACACACAGAGCTCAGAATGGATTACAAACCTCAAATCTCAGGCATGGGAAGAAGTCACCCAGCAGGTGTGTGAAAGGGGAAAAATCCACCCATTCAATCAGAAAAGTGAAGGTGAAGTCATGTCTGACTCTTTGCAACCCTATGGACTAGCCTGCCAGGCTCCTCCATCCATGGGGTTTTCCAGGCAAGAATACTAGAGAGGGTTGCCATTTTCTTCTCCAGGGGATATTCCTGACCCAGAGATCCAACCCAGGTCTCCCACATTGCAGGCAGAGTCTTTACCCTCTCAGCCACTGAGGAATCATAAACATTTATTAAATACCTACTGCATGCCAGTCTTACTTGCTAACAGCTAGGGTCATAAAGACAGAAATAACATAGACTTCACCCTCCAAGAGACCACAGTCTAGGGGAGGGATACAGAAGTTCACAGGGCATGGCAGTTCCTGCTAGGAGAGAAGATGCTGAGTAGAGAACTGGGGGCTCCTAACTCAGACTGGAGAGCGAGCAGAGCCTAATGAACACCCGCGAGAACCCCCCAGAAGACACGATCCAGTGCCAATTCTAACCAACATCATTCACCTGTTTTGATAAGAGGCTCAGCCTGGCCCCTAGGTCCTGAGCAATTCAGCTCTGCCCCTATGTTTGCATCCTGCCTCTCAAAATAAAAGCTCAAAAGTTATCAGACCCACCCATTCTTCTTCTTTCCCTTTTGAGGGCCTCACTCCCCACCAATATCCATACCTCCAGTTGCTTATCAAAGTACATTCCCCAGGACTCTGAGAGGAGTTCTGCTGAAAAAAGTTTTCTCCAGGTCTGTAAGTTTCAGTGAAGATCGAGGGGCTCTTAAAAGAGGTGTCCCGGGCACTCCTTAGTTTGGTGCTGCAGGGAAGCCGTCCTGAAGGAAATGACACCTGAGTTGGCTCTTGAAGGAAGAACAGGAACAAGCAGAGTGAAGGATAAAAAGGAAGCTCCAGGCAGATTGGCAGGTGTCAAGGTGCAAGGATATGAAAAAGCCTGGCCTGCTTCAGCCACCATCAGCAGCTCTTATGGCTGCCTTGGAAACAAAGATGGGAAAGGGGGTAGTCATGTATTGGGGAAACCAGCAGGCCCGGGATTGGTTGTCAGGCAGATCTCACAAAGGACAGGGAAGGGGCTAAGCCATCCCTTGGGGGCAGGGAGCATGAGGCAGATCAGCTAAGAGCCTGGAGAGGAAGGGTGGTGATGCCGGCTTGGCCAGGAGCACAGTCACCCCTCCTGCCCACCCACTTATTCATTTAACAACTCTGTGTGTTTGGAAGTGACATCAGAGGGGCTTGATCACATGTGGCCCTGGGCGCTTCAGTGGGAACTTTGGGTTTAATTCTGAGTGATCTGGGGAAGACACTGGAGAGTAGGAGGGTAGACTGAATGGCCTGGAAAGGATCATGCAGGGACGGGGTACAGACAGAGAAAAAGAATGAACCCTGAAGCCCTTCAGCGTTCGGGGGCTGGGAGATGGTGAGGAACCCGAAGGAAGACAGGAACAGCAGTAGAGGGAGCCATGTGAAAAAAGGGCTTCAAGGGAGAGGACATGGCCAGTGAGTCACCTGCCGCCGAGGGTTAGAGGACTGACTGCTGGGTTGGAAGTGCTCAGGGCAGTCCTGGGGAGATGGGTTCAAGAGAGAAAGTGTGAAGGAGCTTGGACCCAACAGACACTGACACCCTCGCTGGGGCTTCACTGCAAAGGGGCCTGGAGCTGTCAGAGAGGGTGCAGTCAAGTGAGGGGTCTTTTGAAAGATCGGGTGTATAATTAGAGCACCATGTTTATGACGGGAATGACCCAGTTGTGGTGGGAAAAAGTGGCGAGGACAGCTGCGTGTCATGTCCTCCAGTAGGTTCACAGGACTCAAGTCCTGTGGGCAAGTGCAGGGACTGGCCTTGCACTGGAGCTGGGTGGCTCCTCCGTAGTCCCAGGCCAGAGGCAGACCACGTGGGCACAGGGAGCTCTTCGGACGTGGGTGGTGGGTGTTTGTGAAGTTCACTTCCGATTGCATCTGTCTTCCCAGGAAAATAAAAGAAGATTGTCGCTGAGCATGAGGAGCAGGGAGGAGAGATCGGGGGTAATTTCTCCCAGAGGTGTTTTCATCCTGGGCTGCCCGTGGGCTGGACCATATTGCGTCTTTCCTGACTTACTAGAGGCAAGAAGAACACAGCTGCCTCTGTCCCTCCCACAATTGCCCAGGACCCCAGGGGAGCCAGACAGCACTCCACTAGCCCCCAGGCCCTGCACAGCATCTCTCAGCACACTTCCTGACTAGGTTTTCCAGAAACAGGTCCTGCGGGCTCAGAGTGCCCAGACCGCATTCAGCCTCCCCCTGCCAGTCCCGCCAGCCCAGCTCCAGAGGGCGGGGGACACGGTGGGGAGGGCCTGTCTGGGAGCCAGGTGGAAACCTCCTCGAGGTGTCTTCCAGAGGCCTTGCCTGCATCCAGCCCTGCTCACAGCCAGCGACACATCTTGTGTCTAGAGACTCGTTAGTGTTCCTGCTAAACTGTGTGATTCCACTTGTCAGACCCCTCAGAGGAAGGCAGACAGGCTTCAGGTGCCTGCGAGATGGGAAAAGAGAAGCAGCTGTCAGCTCCAGCCTCTGTCTCCCTCCTCCATGCCGGCTCCTGCATGCAACCTCCCCACGACAACCACACTGGGATGGGACGTGCCGGCATAAACCTCAGATCCCAGGACCTCATGTTTCCGAGACAGGCTTCGTGCCCTCTCAACACACATTAGCTCCCTTATTCCTCAAAACAGCCCTGAGTCTGAACTAACGTCATCCACACTTTACCAATGATGGCATTAAGGCTCAGAGATGTTAAAGAATTTGCCAAGGTCACCCAGCTGGAAAATGGAAGAGACAGGATTGGAAGCCAGGTCCCCCTGTTAAGAAAGCTCTCCAAAGCACCTTTCAGTGCTTTTTCTAATAGAGTTTTCCCAAGATGGGTCACTGAGGGCTCAGAGTGCCCAGTCCTGTCCAGCTCTCTCCTCAGCCTATCTGGCCAGATTGTCAGACTGCTCAGGCTCAAATCCTGATTCAGCCATTTACTATTTTAATGCCCGTGAACACGGCACATTAACCTCCCTAAGTCTCTACTTCCCCATCTGTAAAATGGGAGGGTGGCAGAACCTTCCTCTCATGGTTGCTACAATAGCCCTTGTCATGCTGAGCCAGATACTCCTCCCCTCAACATGCCCCAGAATGTGGGTGGACACCCCAGGCAAGGGCAGGGCCAAAACAGGCCCTCTCCTCCCTCATTCTGACTTCTAATGATGCCTCCTCATAGTCACATCAGTCCCTTAGCCCACATAAAGTTATAGTCCCCTCTGTTTCCTAGATCTTTTTAACACAAATATCAAAGAAGCTATGCAGGAGACTCTGGTTCGACTCCTGGATCGGGAATATCCCCTGGAGAAGGAAAGGCTACCCATTCCAGTATTCTGGCCTGGAGAATTCCATGGACTGTAGAATCTGTGGAGTTGCAAAGTGTCAGAGACAACTGAGCAACTTTTGCTTTCATCAAACAAGCCAAACTGACTTTGCTGTAAAGAAAGTGAGTCACCCCAAGCAGGAAAAGAATTAGATGCAAAGTCCCATCCCAGGGGTTTGCGTAGTAGCACAGATTGTCCCCATCACCTAGAAGCCATCAGATAGACCTTCTATGTAGATAAAAGAAAAGTGAAAGTGAAAGTCGCTCAGTGGTGTCCAACTCTGTGCGACCCGATGGACTATATGGTCCATGGAATTCTCCAGACCAGAATACTAGAATGGGTAGCCTTTCCCTTCTCCAGGAGATCTTTTGAACCCAGGGATCAAACCCAGGTCTCCCACATTGCAGCCAGATTCTTTACCAGCTGAGCCACAAGAGAAGCCCAATACTGGAGTGGGTAGCCTATTCCTTCTCCAGGGGATCTTCTCAACCCAGGAATTGAACTGGGGTCTCCTGCATTGCAGACGGATTCTTTACCAACTGAGCTATCAGGGAAGCCCCTATGTAGATGAGGTTCCTTGTAAATGCAAATAGGAAGTGGGCTGACGATTAGGAGGGAGCAAAACAGGAGGTGAAGAATCTACACCTGGAGAAGGAGAGAAAATGAGAAGGAGGCGAGGAGACAGAGCTGGAAGCCAGCCTGAGATCATGATTGCAGGAGATGAGGCTTGGAGGTGCTTCCTTGCTGGTTTAGTGGAAGCTCTTCAAGGATGAGAACCAGAAGAGCCCTGGGAGAATCCTGCCAAGCTGGAGTGGCCATTCAGAACCAGGATGGGGGCCATAGAACCAGAGGGACCACTAGCTTCTGCAGAGACCAGAGGGACCCAGTGTACCCTGAGTACAGTATTCAACCCACACAATAACCTTGTGAGGTCCTTTTCACTCACAAAGACAATAAGGGCCCTTGACTCTCTGCCTGGTAAGAATCTCCAAGGAGCCATTTGCCACTTTGTTTCTTGCAAACCTCCAGCGACAGAGAGCTCAGGGCCTGTGAGGCTCGTGACTAGTGCGCGGTCACACTAGGTTCACAGAGGATGCACTCGACTCCGCAGCCCACAGCGCACAGGACTTGGAAACCTCCACCTGGACCTTTCTGCCTCCCACCATGAGGCTTCCTGCCAGTTGTTCTGGACACCACGACACGGCTTTCCCCATTGCCCACTGCCCCAGAAGAGGGCTTAGGTAACCAAGTGGTGCAGGTTGGATAGGGTGGCTGTGGTCTGCCTTCCCAGAGGTCTCAGCTTGGGGAAGGGAGACCTTGTTACTCTGGGGCCACTTGTGGGTGGAGTAGAGGCTGGCTGGCCTGGAGTGAGAGAGACAAACAGAGAATTAACGAGAGAGAAAAAAATGAGATGAAATCCTAGCGGTTCCCCTGACTAGAGTGTCCTACGGAGCCCAAGAGTATATCAGTTCTTTCCTCTACCTGAGATAGGAAAAAAAGATAGAGGCCCCCTGATTACAGGCACCTTGACTCCCTTAGCAGGAAGTTAGCAGAAAAGTGAGGCTAGCTCCAGAGGACTTGGGACCAGGAAGATGGAGCGCAGCAAATGGCACAGTCACCAATCCTCCACCTCTGCCTGTGGCAGACATCACTAATCAGTCATGGCACCCTATCTTGATAAATGGATGGATGGATGGTGGTTTTATTTTACCTAGCAATGTACACCCTGAGGGCCTTGGGCCCAGTGAATATAACCTCTAACAACAGGAGAATTATGCAGTTTTGAAGACTGAACTTGATCCTGGAAGTCAAGGGCAAGTTTCTAACAGAGGCTTAAAACACTCACAACATGTTGGCTTATGGGCCAATTAGATCATCTGGGGAGAAGGCAATGGCACCCCACTCCAGTACTTTTGCCTGGGAAATCCCATGGATGGAGAAGCCTGGTAGGCTGCAGTCCATGGGGTCGCTAGAGTCGAACTCGACTGAGCGACTTCACTTTCACTTTTTACTTTCATGCATTGGAGAAGGAAACAGCAACCCACTCCAGTGTTCTTGCCTGGAGAATCCCAGGGACGGGGGAGCCTGGTGGGCTGCTGTCTATGGGGTCGCACAGAGTTGGACACGAGTGAAGCGACTTAGCAGCAGCAGCAGCAGATCATCTGGTGCAGTTTTCTTTTTCCTAGCCCTGGTCACAAGCAGCCAGGGTTTGAGTCCTGAGCCCATGGAGGACAGGACAGAAGCCACATCTGTACATCCCCTCTTTGGCCAGCACACCAAAAGCAACAATCAGTGCTTGGGAAACTGAACCATCCAGGCTGTGATGTCAGCTCCACTCAGCGCCCAGCTCTCTTAACTTTCCTAGAACGATCTAATCAAAGGCTCAGGACTATTTTTAACTGATTAAGAGGAAAGCCTAGAATCAGAGTTTCTTTTTAGCAGCTGTGCCACCAACAAGATGCTACTACAAACAACTACAGCTATCTCAGAACACACAGAGCAAGCATCATTTGGTCTTCTACTGGGCCTAATAAGACCTCTTGTTTTATCGGTGTTAGTCCCTCAACACTTGACCATTAGGATGAATTAGGGCTGCAGAAAAGACTCTGCTAAGGGAGTCCTCAAAGCCTGAACCACACAATCAGCCAAATCACCTCAGTACCATTTATGGGACAGCAGGTCCCCATAGCAACATAGTCAGGATGTGATTGGCTGATTTTAAATAATGAGGCACCTACAGATACGCATGCAGACCTGAAGCTGTGATCCTACCTGGGAAATAGCTATTGAGAGTATAGGGAAGGCTGAAAAAAAGAAACCCCTGAAAGGGACAGTGGCCAGCTGTCCACTCAGAAACTAGCCTCTCAGGTGAAGTTCAGCAATGGACACCCCAAACATGCTTCTCCAACCTGGCCAGTGTTTGGAGCTCTATTCCTCATTGCCTTTTATTATAGAGCATTTTACAGCAAAGTGGTGCACTCAACCAGCCTCAATACTCTGCCTGTGGCAGACATCATTAATCGATCATGACACTCTGTCTTGCTGAGGCTGGGAGTAGACTGAGGCCACTTCAGCACAGAGCTGCAGCCAGCCACTACCAACTGAAGATGAGATAAAACTTGGTTGCCAGTCTGCTTTATGGCTTTTTTAATGATTAACTTGGGTCAGAATGGGAATTACTGACCTTCTCAACACTGGCCATGAAGACCATCTTGGCATTTGCTTTAGCTTTGATGTACTAATGCAGGATGTTCAGGAGGATGTTTGTGGTTCCAAGCAGTAAATTTGGCCCCAGAAGGCTGGGAGTACATGATATACATGGGGCCTTATGCAGTGCCGATTGGATGGGGCTCATTTAACATTATGTCTGCCTAGCACCCCATTCATCTTCTAGAAGCAGCTGCCCCTTCCTTGGTATAATGATTCCTATTCTCTCTCCAACAATGCGATTTTTTGGTGGGCTGCTAATTATAATACCTACCCCATGGTAGTAGGTATTCCTACTCTCATGGTATACCTACCTCATGGTAGTAGCTGTACCCCTGTGTAGTTCAGTTCAGTCACTCAGTTGTGTCCAACTCTTTGTGACCCCATGGACTGCAGCACACCAGGCTTCCCTGTCCATCACCAACTCTGTACTTCAGGTATAGACTAATCATGGATGAGAAACCTGCCCTGGGCCAGACAGAGGCCTTCCCTGAGAGTTTTGGACCCAGAATTAAGGGAAGAAGGGTTGATCCTCTCTGCTGATTAAACTGAGGGGTGCAAGGCATGGAAAGTACCAGTAGTCATTTCTTGACATGTGGAGAAATTTGGTCTGAGGAAACAAAGCTGACTCATAAAGATAAGAAGATGGAACAGGAGAGATAGTGAGAGAGAGAGATAGTAGAGATATAAAAATAGATATATAGAGATAGAGAAAACCTAGTAATTCTAGCTCTCCCCAAGACCAAGCTATACCCCTTCAACAATCATATGAGTTTTCTAATAAAGTCCCTTTGGGGTTGCACTTTAAGGTTGAGTTTCTGTAACTTGCAACCAAGAGCCTGGACAGAATCCAGTAGCACTGTAAAAACCCACAAGAGGAAGATAAGACCACTGAGTGGGTCTCCTGGAGGCAAACATGAAAAGCTCCCTGGGAGAAGGGTTTGTACTGCTTGTCATGGGATGCAGGTGGTCATAGTGATTCAGAGAGCCTGACCTGGCAGGGAACCACCCACGAGGAAGGGATTTGTACAATTATACTTTTTTATTATTATTAAATTCAATCCTTTGGGCTGTTCCTTGGATGTCATGTGGCCTAGACTCATGATTCTTGGGTCTGTGAGGCAAGCTGATCTCAGTGATCTCTATGTACTTTGCTCCAGGGTTCCCAAGGAATGGGGCAGTATCACAGATACAGTAAGGAATAAATGCATTCTTGGAAACAGTAAGAAATAAATACATTCCTGGCAAGAGGGGCCATATCTCTGCACTGCCCTCGGGTCCAGAGAGCAGCAGCATCCCACACACTTCCGTGCAGGACACACACTTCTGAAAATAGCCAGGATAGGACGGTGTCTTCTACAAACACCCACATAATCACTCATGCTTTCAAAATAGAACTGCTGGTGCTGACTATATAATGGCTCACATGCTGGGTCCCTCAGATACAGATAAAAACACATGGTCCTAGCCTTGAGGAAGGCTTGTGCTAGTGGGGCATGGAGACATGGTGTAGAATACGGTGCAGTGGTTTTCAGCAAGGTGAGGGATTCTAGAAGGCCAGGGAAGAAGGTACAGTGAGTTAACCTGAGGAAGCACACAAGACTTCACATCTGAGAAGAGACATGTGTGCTGAGCAAGAGCTCATTCAGAGGATAGGATGCTAAGATTTTCTTTAAATTCCCAGACGTTCCCAAGTATGGTAGATACCTCACTGTCACCTTGGAGATGTCTTCCTGTATAACAGATTCTAAGAAGCTAAAAACTACCTTTCTCTGACACCTTCTGTAACTAAGCTTTTGCATGTAACCTATGTTTTGCCAAGCAGACAGGTCTGATGAGGCATGGAAGGCTGTTGTGAGCCCGGTGATGTGGTGTCTATGGGATCATCTACAGAAATTTTGGCTAAGCGTCTTCTATGAAGTCCCTAGTCATAGGTACTGCGCAGTGGGAGGTGGTGGCCAAGAGGCTTCAGTAGAGCAGTTCTATTTTATGATGGGACATTCTCCTGGCTTTGTTTCCTGACCCTCTCAACAATTCTGTGTGCTGCTTGACCTGTAAAGTAAATCCCTTTATTTTAAAAGCACTGGAGTAGATTCATTCTGCAACTAAGATGCCTGAGCATCAGGTTCTGCTTTGGTCTTCCTTCCACTCTAGCAGTACGGTGCCGTGGTTCAGACCAACAACTCTGGCTTTAGAAAAACCTTGGTTTAAGTCCCAGCCCTAACATTTTCTACTAATGAAACCTTGGGACTGATAGCAGTTTCTCCACCTATAAAATGGTGGTAATTATTATATGTACTTCACGATGTTGTTATAGAGCTCAAATGAGATAATATATTGTAAAGAACATAATACTAGACATGCAGCAAGTGCTGGGTGGATGGTTGTTACTATTACAGCTTAGATTTCTTCACCAACCACCTCGGTCTTTACACTGGTTGTGAAAAGTCAATTTAAGATTGGACAAAAGAGCATTCATGCCATAAGAAAAGGAGACCTTGACAATCTGGAAGGTGAATTGAATGAGATGAAATAAAACAGGAGTCAGCACACAGTCCGAATCTCAGGTAAAGAAAATCTGAACAAAGACAGGGAGGCTGAGGCACTGGGCTTGGGTATAATATATATGAGACAGATTTGTGGGATCAGAAAACAGATCAAAGCGCATCACTGGTGTGATATCACCAAAAACCTAATACAGTCTTTGGCTCTATCAATGGAGGTAGAGTGTAGAAAGGGGGAAGTTTTATTCCACTCTGTCTTGATCAGCACATGTCTACAAAGTTGAATTTAACTCTTGGGAATCTTACCATGAGAGGAATGCAGAGACTATCCTGAATTCAGAAGCCACCTAGGATAATAGCTAACTTTTATTGATCTTTTATTATATACCAGAAGCCGTTCCTACCCTCATGCTTCATTTTTCTCTCAGAAGGCTAGACTTGAACTCTCAGAAGCTGGGGTAGGCTGTGCAGAGTCAATTCTGACAAGAGCCATGCCAAGGATGCCAAATGCATGGCGTTCATGTTATACCACTCACCCCTCCCATCCCATGGCAGACATCACTACTCGATCACAGAACTTCCTGAGTCTGAATGTGGCTTCCAAAACCTCTACTTCAGCCAACACTGCACTCAGTCAAAGATGAATCCTATAGACCAGTCCTTCACCATATGGACAGGATGGATGAGCAGTGACCTTGCTGTGAATTGAACTGTGACCCACACGAACAGAGATCGACCCTCTTTCAAAATGGGCCAAAAGACATGAAAGAGAAGCTGTCAGGGCCTCCTGGGGTTAGACACAGACTAACACTCGTCCTCAACACTGCAACTGTGATATTATTAATGCACCAAAGTGGATCAAGCTTTGTGACATAGAGAATGCTTAATATTTATCAAATCCTATTTCATTTTCTTCTTTCTAGACGCAAAGGAAGACTACATTTCCCAGCCCCCCTTGCAGTTAAGTCATGGTCATGTGATGGGGCTTGACCAACTAATTATAAGCAGAATTGATTTGCATCAACTCTAAGCCAGACCACATGCCCTTTCTTCCCCTTCATCAGGGACCTTGGAGGCCATGCCCTGGGGATGGCAGCATCACACGATAGAAGAAGCCTGGATCCCTGAATCACTATTGGGAACAAAGTTCCAAGGCTTGCTGCCCAAACCATGTCAGACTACACATATGAGCAAATACTAACTATTGTTGTAGCGACCTCCCAAGACGTCAGAGTGTATTTGTTAGTGCAGTAGAGCCTCGCCTCGCCTGATTGCAGAACTTAACAGCTAGTGTATCTTCAAGTGTGGCTAGGACTGCTGGCTTTAGAATCATCCAGGAAGCTTCTTAGAACTGCACATACTTGATTCCACCTCAGAGGACCTAGAACCATAAACCCTGAGAAGGGCCCAGGGGTTTACAACTTTAGCGAGCAGTATACTTATTCTCTCCGGAGTTTCAGAACCCCTCACTGCTCAGCCGCATTCATTGGAACAAATCACTTTGTGGTGAGAAATAGAATAGCCAAGCAGAGTGGAACCCTGGTCAGGACTACCTTTTTCATGGACATACCATAGGGTTGCAAAGAGTCAGACATGACTTAGTGACTGAACAACAGCAACATTAATGAAAGAAACTGAATTCCCATCTGAAAACCACTTGGGGCCCTGGAATCAGTCCCAGGGATTTGAGAAAAGGAATCTTAAGTGTCTCAGCAGGAGTTAGATAGCCTGAGACTCTCCAACCATCACTGCACACTCCCCTGCACAGATCAAAGAGCACACCTTCTTCCCCGGACCACACTGGAAGCAGATAGCCAGCATTCTGCTCCTGCATCACTCTCTTTAGATTCTATAAAGGATCCCCTCTTACTTTCGCATCTACTCCTCAGGCAGGAACCAACAGTGAATTAGGTGATGCCCTTGAGGCCATCCCAGGAGGCTTCACACAGCATCTCAGTAGCCCCTTACTGTCCATCTCCAACATGAGACTAGGCAGGGGGCAGGGGGTACACCCCTCCTATGTAATTTGACTCTTAACTGTCCCCTGTCTGCAAGGTGTGAGAGCAACTTCTCCCCTTGTCTGCCAACCACAGGGGCTCCAGAGCACAAGATGGGTTTGAATCCCTGCTCTGCCACTTACTGAGCAGGTGAATTGAGGCAAGCCATTCCATCTCTCCAAACTGCAGTCCCCTCACCCATCAAGTGGGGATAAAACAACAGCCACCTTCCACAGTGATGGTTACAGGACACGTCTCTTCTTGACAGTCCCTATATAAAATGTTCTCAATCAAATGGCAGATGAATGAGGACCTCTATAGG
This sequence comes from Bos grunniens, assembly GCF_055505025.1. Classification (NCBI taxonomy): domain Eukaryota; kingdom Metazoa; phylum Chordata; class Mammalia; order Artiodactyla; family Bovidae; genus Bos; species Bos grunniens. Next base: position 12,658,067 of record NC_141167.1, read on the forward strand.
TGATGTTGGTGGGTGACCAGGTATGTATGTGGGAAGAAGGGCAAATGGGGTGGAGACCATGGAGATTAAGAACTAAGAGCCTGTCTTTTGAGAAGAGCCTGCCTTTGAATTGTCAAGTACTAAGTGGCCTCAGTGGAGAAGTCAATGGCACCCCACTCCAGTGTTCTTGCCTGGAAAATCCCATGGACGAACGAGCCTGGTGGGCTGCAGTCCATGGGGTCGCGAAGAGTCAGACACGGCTGAGCGACTTCAATTTCACTTTTCATTTTCATGCATTGGAGAAGGAAATGGCAACCTGCTCCAGTGTTCTTGCCTGGAGAATCCCAGGGACAGGGGAGCCTGGTGGGCTGATGTCTATGGGGTTGCACAGAGTCGGACACGACTGAAGCAACTTAGCAGCAGCAGCAGCACGTGGCCTCAGTTTCTATATCTTTAAAGTGGGAGCAGTGATCCCTCTGTCATAGGGTTGTTTTAAAGTTTAAATGAGTGTGTGCTCTGGTGCACAGATGCCTGTGTGTCTGTGAGTATAATATAATATCTGACATTTACTGGGCACTTATTACATGCCAGTCACTATTCTAAGCAGAGTGCTGTATTAATTCATTAACCTTCACAACAACCCATGAGGCAGACATTCTTACCCCCATAGGCAAGTTGAACCATAACATTAAAATACACTGACAAGAGTTCTCACTGGTAAGGTATCAATAACCCTTCCATTTCTCCTCTAGTACTGCTTTTTTCCTCTCCCTGATGCTAAGAGGTGGAAGGAGCAGATGCAGAGCCCACATCTTGCCAGAGGCTGAGCCCACTCAGCCGCAGCACATGGACTCACCTCGTTTCACTTCCCAAGGAGCTCCTGAAGTCCTGGGGAGCTCCATGCAGTGTTCGAGGTAAAGGGGGAACAAATAGGACAGAAGCAAAAGAGTTGGCACTGTTTCTCCAGCATCCCAGAGCCCTGAGAGGTCATATGTCCATGCCCCATCCTCATTTGTGGGCAGGACCAGGCTGACCTAGTCTGATTTCAGTTGCATCCAGGGATTTGATCAAGTCATAAAAATGAGGCTGTCTTAACACTAGGGCCCAGGGATCACTCCCTTGTTCACACCTTAGAGAAGCGCTTGCCATGTGTGCCTGGAGACACAACAGGGATGTCCCCAGTGGTGGCAATCATAACTGAATGTTGGATAAACAAGGTGTGTCACGGGCACATTCTGGAACCCTATGTGGCCGTAAGAACACATGAACGGCAGCTCCACAATCAGCTTGAAGGAATCTTTAAAAATGGGATTTTTGAGTGAAGAAGTTGCAAAATAATTACCTTTTTTGTCATAAGAAGAAAAAACAAACAAACGTGGACGTCCCTGGTGGTCCAGTGGTTAGGAATCCACCCGCCAGTGCAGGGGACATTGGTTCTATCCCTAGTCTAGGAAGGTTCTACATGCTGTGTGCAACTAAGCCCACGTGCTGCAGCTACTGAAGCCCACACACCTGGAGCCTGTGCTCCGCAACAAGAGCAGCCTGTGTCCTGCAATGCGAAGCCCGCACATGGCAACGAAGAGTAGCCTCTGCTCACCGCAACTAGAGAAAGTCCCCATGCAGCAATGAAGACCCAGGGCAGCCAATTAATTAATTTTTAAAAAACCTCTCCAAACCCAGACTTTATGTTTTTAAGAAAACAGCGGAATGATAAATGCAAATTTTAAATAGCGTGACCCTTGACGGGGAGCAAGGATTTACCATGAGGGAGAAGCACAGCAGAGTTTCAGTAGTTCAGGAAGGTTCTAGTTCTTGGGTTGGGGTGGAAACATCAGTGTTCATTTTATTACCTTCATAATACACACACACATACACATGCATACTTTTATTTGAGTCAGGTGTTAATTTAGAAAAAGATATTATTCTTATAATATCTTGTATATAAATATATATGTGATATATACAACAAATCTCCCTCCTGCTTATCCAATGTGTTCTTACCATCACAGTAATAACAGCAAATATTCATATGACCCTTGGGACCGGGTCTTTCTCTAGATGCTCTACATGTATTTGACCTCCATGAAAAGTATCACTATTATCTGCATTTTGCAGATGGTCAAACTGAGTCAGAGAGGCCACCTCACCGAAGGACATGCACCCACTAAGTGGCAGAGCCAGGATGCACCCCAGCCCACCCAGTTCTGGACCTGTGTCCCTAACCACTGGACTGAGCCCGTGGTTTGCCTCCATTATCCTATTTAGTTCTTACACTGGCCCTTGCAGGGATAGGTTAGTTATTATTCCATCTTCCAGAAGAGGAAGCCAAGCCAAACTTCTGCTGGCGGGAGGGAGCACATTTATAAACCTCTTCCTTCACCATGCCCCCAGCGGACCCAGCTGATGGATCATGGCACAGACTCAAGACCCGCCCCTTGTAGGCAGTTGTCATTAATCAATTAAGGTCAGTCCACGCTTTAAAACCTGTTTACCACCCCTCAGCCTAAACAACCTCCACTTCTGCAGGCCCTAGCAGTCTTCCCAGCCCTTCTGTCTGAAAGACCTCTGCCCCCTCCTCAGCTGTGGACCACACCTGACTGCCACTGGGGCACTCCGGACCCGAGAGGTTGGTCTTCCCACCATCCAGTGTTCCACGTCTGTTACAGATCGAAACTGCCCTTGAACAAGCCTCTGACGCCCCTTGCCTCGGTTTCCCCAAATGTGACTTGGGCAAAAGGTTGCATGACCTATACCGACCCTAAAGCAACATCTGTGTCTCTGCTTTCTGCCTGTCTTGGAGGGAGGGTGAGTTAAAGACCAGGACCACTGGGGACCCCATTTCTGGAGAATCAAGACTTTGGGGGCCCTGCTGGCCTCACCCCTCCCCAAGCCCTGGATTATACTCCAAGCCGCTCCTAGCAGCAGCACATTGCAATAGATATTAATTGCTACATTAAATTCTATGATACTGCTTAAGAGAATGTTCATTTAATTTCCCTGCAACTGTGGTCAACCTGATCTTTAATCGAAACTGACAGGCACAATTTAAATCAGGTAGCAAACTCCCCTCTCTTTAAAGGAGCCAAGAATGGCATGAATATTAAATGGGTCAGGACAGTTGGCAACACTAATACAGTTTAAATCGGAACAAGCCTCAGCTACAGCTTTTAATTATTCATGCTCTCCTGGTAAGTCGGGCCCTGACAGCGGTGTCACCGAGAGTTCAGGCAACTTCCCCTACGTGACATGAAAGACAGGGGGGGCGGGCAGGAGGGGGCGCAGCGTGGCCCTGGGTCCTGGGTTAGGCCCGAGCTGTCTGAGGAGGGTAGTCCAGCTTGGAGAACATGCTTGAGGGTTGTCCTTTGCTGCCTTTGGTATCACTTAAGTGCTGTTTGTAAAATCAGGGAGGGACAGGAGTGGAACTGGAAAGAAGCCTGGGCAGAGACAAAGGAGCAGCCGGAGAGAAAGATGGGCAGGTGGGGACATACCTCAAGCTCAGAGATGGAGACAGACAGGCAAAGAGACAGAAACTGAGCTCGGAGCAGAGATGCATGGAAACAGAGCCAGAAGTTACATCAGAGGCACAGAGAGACTGAGCAGCGAAGGCCAGGGGATGGGGGTGCGGCCCAGAGCCAGGCATCCTTCTACGAGGACCACAGTGAGGAGCCTAACCATCAGAAGGAAGCAGAAACTCAGAACACGTCCCAGAGATGGTTGCCTGGGGATCAAGGGTGGAGCTTGCTTCGCAGACACCAGCTCCTGGAGTAGCACAGACGTCACTCAGCATTTCTCGGGCTGAGCCAGGTCCGTAAATCACTCAGGACACGAAAAACCTGTGTGCAGGCTTAGACACAGCATCTGGCAGCAGAAATGGTGGCAGGGGCAGTGCGGGGTCTGGGGAGAGGAAGGACAGACAGAGAGAGCAGACAAGAGAGATCAGAGACGAGCCAGACAGATGGAAGAGACAGGAGGAAAGGCTGAGAGCAAGGATGGTGGAGAGAGAGGCCCGGAAACATGGGAAAGATGCACACTCACGGAGCTGGGCTGAGAGATGCCCAGGGAGATGGTCACAGGCAGCAAAAATATGGAAAGAATTGCCTTTGCATGCTGACCTTTGAAATGTTTGCTCACAACTTGCAGTTCTTAAGGATAACATCCCCTCCTCTGCATGAGGCACTTACAAGGCTGTAAGACATTTTCCCACCCACTCTGACACCCCATCCCTGCCCCCTCCCCAGACTTGCCAACTCTAGTGGGGCATTCTAGGATATTCATTATCCCCAAAGCACTGCCCTATACTAACTGAGAGCAGTTAATTGACCCACATAGTTGGTTATGAGGCATTTATCTGTCTCTTCCTAGTCATGCCCTCTGCCTGTATCACCTCTTGAGTGGATCCGCATGGTGTAGTGCCCAGAGCACTAGAAGAAGAGCCACTTCCAACTGCCAGCCCTTGGGCACAGGAGCCGTGTCTCCATCTGCCCGATGGACAGTGAAGCCAGGCCTGGATGACATGAGTGACTGCATGAGGACCTGAGAGACACGGGAGAAACTGTCAGAAGAAGGATGTTTCTTCCTTAAAGGGTGCCTGGACTGGGGCTGTCTGGCCCAAACCTAATCCTCCACAAAATCAGCCCAGGCAGGGTTCTCTTCCGCTTTAGAAAAGACAGGGTCTGTCCCCACTCTCCTCGCTGCAGCCAAAGCCTCCAGGGGCCGCCCCGGCATCACTGTTGGTACAGACTCTGTGGTTGAAATTTGCGTCTGATCTCCAGAGCTGTCTGATCTCCAACCAGTGGGGCAAGTAAATGGAAAAGCGGCCGGGCTTCCTGAGCGTGTTTGCCCTCCATAGCACTTAACATTTACACATGCAGGAGGAGGAGGCAAGGAGTCTTAGTGCCGGAAGCTGGCATGCCAGCCAGGAAGACAGCCAACTGTCTGGCTGCACCAGGCATGGGGAATGTATAAGGATTTTCATGTGCAGTATCTCCACTTCTGGGTGGGCATACCTCACTGTCACCTCCGAGGACCATTCCCACTTGGGGAAGTGAGCACAGAGTCTGGCAAGAAGAGCCTTCCTGGACCCTTCCACTCAGCAGCCAGCTCTGCTGGAGGAAGAACAGGCTCCCGACACCCCCTCCCACACACTCTGTGTCCCCACCAGCCCCAGACATTCAGGATCATAAAGCACCATGTCCTGTGTTGCCTTGACTCCCAGCTGGGCTGGAAAACAAGAAGCATAGCTGAGCCCAGAGAGGTGATGTGACTTCGCAGAGGCCACACAGCAAGTGGTGGTGGAGCCACTTCTCTGAGGAGTGTCCCAGCCAAAGGCATTGCCCCTTATGGCTATCTTACCTTGGCCCAGTGCCCTTGAACCCTAGGTGCTGAAGATCCAAAAGGAAAACCCTACTCATGAGTTATCCTGTAAGATTTCACAGGCTGATAGGGGAGCTGGTATGGTAGGACTGGCCACATAACTTAGGGGGCCCAGTGCAAAATGAAAATGCAGGGCTCCTTGTTCAAAATTATTAAGGATTTCAAGATAGTGATAGCAGAGCGTTCAACCGAACATGGGGACCATCTGAGCTTGGGGCTCTGTGTGACTGCCCAGGTCGTGTGCCCATGAAGCCAGCTCTGCCTTAGGGCTATAAGCACAGGATGATGATAGAGATGTTTATAGAGATTACGGGAGTGCCACAGGAAGGACAGGGTACACAGGACAGTGGACAAGAGCGTGGACACAGAATCAAACAGATCCTAACTGTTGGACCTCTGGCAGCCCACTCAACCTCTCCGATCCTCAGGCAGGACAGTAGCGTACTGGCCTGGCCAAATGCTACACAAAAAGCAGTAACAGTCCTTGGCCCACAGTAAGCACCGAGTAAATGGTGATTACTATCCTTTATGACTGATGGCTATGAGCAGGGTGAGATGAATGCAGCTCCTCCTTCTGGAGAGTCAGTGGTATATTGACCAGGCCACATGGTGACCAGACAGCTCCACAGTGGGAGGGCATCCATCTGCTGCCAGCAGCTTTTTCTCGAGTTTGCATAATGCTGGATATTAGCTGGTATAAGAGGATGATGTTAGGTGTTAGCAGGAAGTACTTCCTGCTGTGGGACAGATGACATGACCAGCACAAGGTGTCCATTCCGTGTCTCTTCGTCTAAGAGATCTGAATCGAGCAGTTCGCGAGAGTCAGGCGCTGTCCTAGGTGCTTAACCCACAACTCAGAAGCAGCCAGCAGAGTTCCCTCACCCTTACAGAATTCGCTGGCTCATTTTTGCCACAGCAGAGCCAAAATCTCACTTTCATAAAATAACAATAAAAATTATAAAGGGTCAGGGACCTTTATATTGAAGACTTGTGCCTGCTAAGTTGTTTCAGTTATGTCCAGCTCTTTGTGACCCTATGGACTGGAGCCCACCTCTATAAACCAAACATTGCAAGGGCTTTATCTTCATTCATTTATCTTTATCCTCACAACTCTCCTGAGATAGGTACTCTTCATACTACATGTTACAAATAGAGAAATTGAGGCTGAGAGAGGTTTGGTCCCTTGGCCAAGGTCATAAACCTAAGTTAAGCAGCATTCATTCCTTCAAAGCATACTTGTTGAACATTTACTCTCAAATGGGAAACCACAGTGATTCCAGACAGGTCCACCCTCTTGAATACAAAAGAAGAGGAAAGAGAAGTGAAACAACAAAATTATAGGCTTTAATTAGAGCAAAAAACCTGGGGGAGGATGCTGAGTAGAATATCCCAGACCCAGATCGGTGTCTAGCACACTAAATATTTGCTGACTGACTACGTGAAAAAGGAGGTCACGCAGTATCATTTTTGCCAACTCCTGAGAAATGAAGAAGAGCTGTCAGACAAGGAGTGGCTGGCTCCAGGTAGAGTGAGCAGCATGTGCAAAGGCCCGGAGGTGAGAAGAGTTTGGCATGTTGGGGTTACTGACAGGAAGTGGATGATGCCAGGACACAGTGAGAAAGCCAATGAGTAGCATGAGATGAGGTCTCGAGGGGTAGGTAGAGACCACATTCCTGGAGGCTGCCAGGGTAAAGCAGTTTGGAATTTCTCACAAGGGCAAAGGGAAGCCAACGAGCAAAGGATACAGGGCTATTACATTTTAAGGAGTAAGGAGATCGCTGCTTGCCTTGGGAGGGGTGGTGCGCTAATCGTGGCCCCTACTTCTTTGCTGTTCCTCTCATCAGTAGACAGAGTCCATTTCCCCTCCCCTCAAGTTTAGCCCTTGGCCTATTTTGACCAAGAAAATGCACCAAAAGTGACGCTGAATAATTTTCAAAATGGAACCTTCAAAGATCTCTAGCTTCTGTTTTGGCCACTTGGGATTTTTCCCATTAGAGCCCAGACTCTTCGAGGAAAAGCCCAAGCTACACAGAGAGGCATGTGGCAAATGGAGGCATTGCAGCTAACAGCACCAGCTTAGCTTCCAACTGCCAGCCAGGTGAAGCCTCAGAAGACTGTAGCCCAGCCAACACCATATGGAGCAGAATAACTGCTTGCTGAGCCCAGTTAACTCGCAGACCTTTGAGAGACAAACAGGGGGTGGCAGTTTTAAGCCGCTAACTTTTGGGGTGGTGTGTACACAGCAATAGATGACTGGAGCATGGAGAACAGATTGAGGGAAGGCAAAGGCAGATAGACATGATTCGAATTCAGAACTCAGTGACTCCAAGATCCTGCTCCTATCCGCCATGCCATGTAACACCAAGGCCTCTCTGATCACTGATGCCATACGTTAACTCTCCTGTCCATCGGCCAGCCCAGCTCTGAGACTCAGGTCCCTTTTCTCTCCAGCTCTGATATCCATCAGCCACCTCCGGGTCCTGACCCTTCGGAAGGGACCCGGCTTGGCTGAGGTCTAGGGAGCCAGCAGGGCATGTAAGGATCCCTGAGCATCCTGCCTTCACAGCCCTGCCTGTGTCTTTCATCCTAGCCCCAAAGTCAGAGCTGGCCTGGAGGGAGAGCTTCCTCCCTCCCCTGGCCCTGGGGAGCTGGCCGCTGCCCTACCAGCTCTCCCCTGCACTCAGACGTGACTCACTGACCTTTACGAGCCTGAGACTTGATGGGCCTGGTGTTTTATTAACCTAATAAAAAGGCAGCCTGGTTCAGGGGCTTAACATTTCTGGAGAGAGGAAGTCTCTGCCCCCCGGGCATTGGGAAGAAGAAATACTATCTTGGGCCCAGCTCCCCCAGCACTGCTTTCTGGGACCTCTTATAGGGAGGCAAAGAGCAATTCATTGTATTCCCCATCAAACAGCAGCAGCAAGCCACAAAGCTTAATTTAATTTTGTAATCAGTGAAAGCGCAGGCAGAGGAAGACTGCTCACTGTTTTTTCCACTTTGCTTTTTAATAGGATATCTGACAGCACACATAATACAGTGGCTTTATGCAATAAAGAATGTGTGCGCACACGCACACACACACACACACACGCAAGGCAGCTACGGGAGAGAGGAAAGAATCTGAGTTTTGGAGGCCCCAGACCTTCTCCCTTGCTCACTTTGTGGCTTTTGGATAAGTCACTTCACTTCTCGGTGCCTCTTTAGCTAACAAAGGCATTTTCCTTATCTTTCTTAGATTTAGTGAAAATAACCTTAATATATGTGCTAAGCAATGTGCAGAGTCTCATTGAGTCTTAGTAACAGGCCTCATAGTGGCTACTGTTAGCATTTCATATATATAAATATATGAAATATAATGTATTAAATACATATATAAATAATATAAATAAATATATATATGTATATAAAATAGAGGAGGGATTCAAGGCAGAGAATGGTTTTGCCCAAAGACACACAGCCAGTAAGTGGGCAGAGCTGTGTATCAAGAGGGCTTTTAGTTACAAGCAATGAAAACTGACTCTCAATGTCCAAGCAGGAATGGTAATCTTCCAGTTTATGGTGAGTGTCCAGAGAACCGGCTTGAGCCTGAGCTTCCAAAACCACACGGCAGAGCTGTTCTGATGAGGAAGCCGCCTCTGCCGCCTCCCCGCCTGCCAGGCACCAGGCCAAGCTGTTCACACCATGGCTGGGAACTTGCGTTTTGCACACCTGGTCCTGGGTTCCAGTGCCAAAGCCACTGCTGCCCCAGGAACTCTATCCTCTACCCCTGCCGCCCACCCAGATCCAGCAACCCTGACACTCCTGCTTAACAGCAAAATGCATTCCATAGGAGCCCCCATTCCCAATTTTCTCTTCATTTTCTCAGTGAGTCTGTACAAGTGAGTTTGGCTGATGGAGCCCAGGTCAACTGCCAACTCTCTGGCTATAAAGGGGGCTGGGAAAGCAGCCTTGGAGATGAAGAGCATGTGGGCCTGGAGGCTAGCCAAACACGAGCGGGTGGGCCAGGGGCCCATACGGCCAAAAACAAGGCAAATGTCTACAACCCGCTGGACCGACACCAGCAGAATGACTTAGAGCCTGCCTTTGGCTGGGTCAGATGAGGCGGTGGCAGCAACAAGCTGTGCCCAGCACGAGGGTCTTTTTCAAGGTGGGGGTGAGGGGGACAGGGCAGATGATGCTTCACTGTGGAGGCAGCTGGGGTGGAGACTCAGGTGAGCAGTCCATAAGTGACCACAGCTCTTACCAAATGGTTTTCAGGTCACTGTGAAGTCCAGTTAATTTGGGCTCAACTGGTTCCCAGCGAGAGATAATATGGACTGGAACTGGAAGAGAAGCCCTTTTTTGTTCATTGGGTACTTTCATTTTTGTTTTAAACATTTTATTTTGTATTGAGGTAGCAGCCCACCAGGCTCCTTCTCCTGTGGATGGAGGAGCCTGGTGGGCTGCATCGGACACGACTGAGCGACTTCACTTTCACTTTTCACTTTCATGCATTGGAGAAGGAAATGGCAACCCACTCCAGTGTTCTTGCCTGGAGAATCCCAGGGACGGGGGAGCCTGGTGGGCTGCCGTCTATGGGGTCGCACAGAGTCGGACACGACTGAAGCGACTTAGCAGCAGCAGCAGCAGCAGAGCCAATCAACAATGTTGTGACAGATTCCGGCCCACTGCAAAGGAACTCAGCCATACATACACATGTATCCATTCTCCCCCACACTCCCCTCCCATCCAGACTGCCAGGTAACATTGAGCAGAGTTCCCTGTGACCTTGTGGGTTATTCATTTTGAATATAGCAGAGAGTACATGTTTCGATCTCAAACCCAGTAACAATCTGAGATGTATTTATTTATCTGGCTATACCGGGTCTTAGTTGCGGCATGTGGGACCTAGTTCCCTGATAAGGTATGGAACTCAGGCCCCTTGCATCGGGAGTTTGGAGTTTTAGCCACTGGACCATGAGGGAGACAAAACGGAAACCCTTATAGCCCCATGCATGGAGATGTCTGTGTCCCAAGAACCTCATCTCTAGATACGGCCCTGCCTCTGACCTGATGCCTGGTCACACCAAACTGCTCACCAGCTCCTGAGCACACCTACGCTTCTCACCTCAGTTCCTTTCCACGTGATTTCTCCCTGTCCAGAGTGCCTTCCCTTTCTCTGGGTGGCAAGCCTCATGCACTCTCAAAATAATAATAATGTGCATGTGTGCACATTAAAAAATCTTTTTCTACATGCCAGGCCCTGCTCTAAGTATCTTCGTATGTTAACTTGTCTAATACAGAAATCCTACAGAATAAAGTAAATCATCATTCTCATTTTACAAGAGGCAATCCAGGAACAGAGAGGTTGAGTAACTTGCTTAATGACACACAGAGGCTATACCTGTCCCCACTGTTTCACATCCGTGCAGACAGCACCTCTTGTGTGAGACTTTCTAAAAGGGCTCCATGTCCAGCCCAACCTTCCCTCCTCTGGGGTCCCACAGGCCTGTTCCAGCAGGATCAGTTGCTTTCGTTTCGGTGATCTGCCTCCCCCACTAGGCTGAGGGACAGAGACTGCATGTGCGTTATTTGCTTTTTAATCTCTGAGTCCTCTGTGCGTCTCTCAGCCTGGTGCCAAGAAGATGCTCCATGCTTGTTGAATCAATGAGTGAGTTTGTTGAGTAAACACACGGGGTAAAAACAAATCGCGGCCAGAAGATCTTAATTACTGGAGAGGGGAAATGATTCAAAACGCTCATTTCCTAACAATCTTCCCCTCAACATCTACAGACTCACTCCTCGGGTGATAGTCTTCCGAGGGCCTTTCCAGGGGGTTGCTGTCACCCTGACCCACGAAACAAGCACCCTCAACAGCAGTCACGCAGAAATTCTCTCCAACCATTGGGTATTTGGGGCTTTTCATTAATTAAGCCTGGCGACCCTCCATTTTAGTTAGAAAGAAAGGAAAAAAGAAAATAAGAAATGATATTAACATTGATTGAGAACTTATTTTGACATTTTTTTATGTGGTTCTCAAACACTGCTTTGGACCAGCTGCACTGGAATACCTGCAGATTTTTTTTTTTTAATACAGTTTCTTGAGCTCCTAACCATGAAAATTCTGATTCAGCTGGAATAAAGTGGGGCCTGGTGTCTGACTTTACAGGTGATGCCTGGTGCTTTCCCCTCCCAGTTAGGCTTGGGAACTCCGGTGTGCTGCACTTAGTCGCTCAGTCGTGTCCGACTCTTTGCAACCCATGGACTGCGGCCCACCAGGCTCCTCTGTCCATGGGGATTCTTCAGGCAAGAATACTGGAGTGGGTTGCCGTGCCCTCTTCCAAGGGATCTTCCCAACCCAGAGATCAAACCCAAGTCTCCCGCAATGCAGGCGGACTCTTACCGTCTGAGCCATCAGGGAAGCCCTGGGAACCCATACTTTATATCGTATTTTTCAACAGAATGCCATGAAGAGAGGATCGTCAGTCCCTCTACACAGATGGGGCTGCAGAAGTCAAATGCTTTCCCAAGGTCAGGCACTAGAAGATGGCAAGCTTGGGCTGGGAGAGAGAGAGAGGCTTTTGAGGGACTGGAATGCTAGTATGGAAGAAGTAAGTAAGAAAATCGGAACAATAAGAGAAGATCACGTGCTTCCTTTTTCTCTAATCACGGATATCTCCTTCCTCTGGGTCAGCCTCCTGGCCCCCAGCTCCCATGTCTGCTCTTGTCCTTGGCTGAGACAATCTGCTTCAGCCAGCCTTAGTCCTACCCCCCAGCCCATATTTCCCTCCAGGTATGGGATTCTGCTCTCCTGCTACCTGACACCTGGCTGGCAGCCTCCTCTCACCCTGCTTCCGTGGCACCCCCACACATGACTGCATCACACGGCTCTAGTAGCATATATGACAGTATCTTTAAGAGCCTGTCCACTGTCTCAGCTCCAAGCCTAGAAAACCCCCTTTAAGAGTGAGCAGAGGCCAGAAGGGGGTTCATGTTATAAAACATAAACCTAACAAGTGTTTGCAAAGCACCTGCTATGACTCACACCACAAGATAAGAGAGGGCCCTGCCCTGGGAGTTCACTATCTTGTTAGGGATCAAGACACTTTCAGAAACAAAGGAAAACCCTCGTGATCAAAACATCCTAGAGCTCAAAGAATGCTCAGATTGGGGGAAAGACAGGGCTGGAACCATTCCTGTGAGCAGAGTCGGTCACGGAAGCAGGAGAGGGAGTCCAACTAGAATGTTTACTCAGGATGTTTAGGATTTCAGTGGCTGCTGGGGTGGGGGAGGCAGTTTTGGGGGGCCCTTCCCCCAGCAAATGAGATAAAGAATATGAACCCCTCACAGAAGCAGCAGTCAGTAGTCAAGCCTGATGCTATGTCCTTCAGATATTACCTCCTCATTTAATGCTCATGACAATCCAAATGGCAGGCCATTTGGTAGTTGAGGAAACCGAGGAGCAGAGTAGCTTGCACTACTAAAGTAGCAGCCCTGGAATTTGGGCACAGGCAGCCTGGCTCCAGGGTCCATGCACCTGACCACATTTTTGTCTTTCCTCTCCAAGCAGAAAGGTGCAAGAGGTGGGAGAGTCCAGCATAGATTTGGAATGGGTTCAGATTCCACTGTGGCTGCTCACTGGCGGGAAATAAGGGGAATTGGACCTGAGCTGACACTGCAGGTCAGCTTGAGCAGAGAGGATGGTGCTGGCAGAGGGAGTGTTGGTTCTCCTGCAGATGGTGGAGAGCTGTTGAACCAGCAGCAATGGGGTCACAAACCCAGGGCTGCAGGAGACCAAGCTGACCCTGCTGTATAAGGTAGACAAAGGTGCAGAACATTTTCTGCAAAGCAGGGGCAAGATCAAAGGCCTGCACCCCAAAGCTGGGAGGGGACGGCAAGAAAACTGAGAGGACAGACACTCCTGGATGTGCCCCATCCTACCCTTCCCCTTCCTCTGGCCACAGCCACCGCTCCCTGCCACTGGCCAGCTGACTGCCTTTGGGTGAGTGACTTTGCCTCTCTGGCCATCCGTAGAATCAGGGGGTACTGCAGAGGTCATATGAGGCTGGGATTGTCAGGACCGAGGCCAGCAAACCATAAACACTGTTCTAATAGGAGACGACGCTTCTGTGCCCACTGCCGTCTTCTTCCCCTTCATCTATTTGGTTGTTGATCTCCCTACCATCTATTTTGAATCTCCCTGTAGGCTTTTATCAGTATTTTTGTAGCAAGTGACCTCGCATCATTTGCAGATGTAGGCAGGATCATAAATTATAGAGGAATGAAGGAATGCTCTCTCAGCCCGTGCCTTGGCATTTCCGCTTGGTCTCTGCCTCTGGCTGCACACCTGTTTATCTGCTCAGCGGCAGCCTCTGCCTGCTCCCTGTTGTGGCCTGTGGATCTGCCCAGACCCCTTTGCGGAATGCTGACCAGTCCCTCCAGAGGCCCACAGGCCTCTCGGCCACTCCCCACTGCTTGGTGGTCTCACGTCCTGCCCCTGCATCCCACCTCGGCAAATGCGAGTGCATGGAAAAGACTAGAAGGAAGACCCAATGATGCAAGGTCACTCATTCCATCCCTGGAAGGCATATGGGGCCTGACCAGGCCAAGCTCAGCCCAGGTTTGGACCTGAGATGCCTGAAAAATACCTAGGGTCAGAGGTCCAGAGGGCAGGTGAAGACACTGACAAGAAGTAGGGAATGACTGTGCTCAGAGAGTGTTGGATGGAGGTGCAGGCCCGGGAGTCATCTCTATGGAGGGTTATATTTGAAAGGGAATGCTTCTGCTATTTTGGTCTCTGTTGACTTGCCTAATGTTGCAAATTAACTGTTGCTAAACATTCATCATGATACAAATAATCTTAAATATATGACATATTGCATTCACTCAGTGACAACTACTCATTCTTGTGCTCAGCCCTGGGGCTACAGGATTCAAGTAAACAGATGTGGTCACCACCCTCCAGCACTTAGGGTTTGAAGGTGAAGTGGAGGGGGTGTGGAGGTGCAATTATCCAAATTTAACTATAATTTTGGAAACTTGCAGGAGAGGAAGGATAAAGAAGCTAGCCTGGTCTGGGAGTAAAGGAAGTTTTCCCTGATGAAGTGACTTTTAAAGTGAAAATACAAGAAATGAGAAGAAGCTGGTGACATAGGAAATAGGGGGAAAAGCATGCTAGCAGAGGGAACGGCCCCTGTGAGGGTCTTGAAGCAGGGAGGAGCTTAGGCCAAGGGGGAGATGGAACCAGGCCCATGGGGTTGCTACATACTGAACAAGGGGAAGGTGCCTGCCTGAGACGAGAGCTGAGTGGCCAGCGTGGCCTCATCGCACAGGGTCTTAGAGGCCATGATAAGGATTTTAGACTTCATCGTAGGAGCACTGGGGAGTCATTGAGTGTTTTGATGAGAAATGATGAGGTCAGATCCATGCTTTAGGGCAATCTCTGAGGCTCTGTGTGGAGAAGAAATGGGGGATGGGGTGGTTTGAGGAGACCTGAGTGCAATCGCATCCCTGGTCCAAACATTTCTGTTTAATTTATTCAAGAAACGTGCTCTCCATGCCTGCTCCATGCCTCTGCCTATGCGTTCATTTTCTATTTCAGAAAAGGCTACCGCCTTCCATCCGATGGTCCTAACCGGAAGCTGGGAGCAGCCATCTCTACCTGGTCCCTCACCCCCCTGCATCCACCCATCGCCACGTCCTGCAGCTGGGAGCACCCATCTCTACCTGGTCCCTCACCCCCCTGCATCCATCCATCGCCACGTCCTGCAGCTGGGAGCAGCCATCTCTACCTGGTCCCTCACCCCCTGCATCCACCCATCGCCACGTCCTGCAGCTGGGAGCAGCCATCTCTACCTGGTCCCTCACCCCCTGCATCCACCCATCGCCACGTCCTGCAGCTGGGAGCAGCCATCTCTACCTGGTCCCTCACCCCCTGCATCCACCCATCGCCACGTCCTGCAGCTGGGAGCAGCCATCTCTACCTGGTCCCTCACCCCCTGCATCCACCCATCGCCACGTCCTGCAGCTGGGAGCAGCCATCTCTACCTGGTCCCTCACCCCCTGCATCCACCCATCGCCACGTCCTGCAGCTGGGAGCAGCCATCTCTACCTGGTCCCTCACCCCCTGCATCCACCCATCGCCACGTCCTGCAGCTGGGAGCAGCCATCTCTACCTGGTCCCTCACCCCCTGCATCCACCCATCGCCACGTCCTGCAGCTGGGAGCAGCCATCTCTACCTGGTCCCTCACCCCCTGCATCCACCCATCGCCACGTCCTGCAGCTGGGAGCAGCCATCTCTACCTGGTCCCTCACCCCCTGCATCCACCCATCGCCACGTCCTGCAGCTGGGAGCAGCCATCTCTACCTGGTCCCTCACCCCCTGCATCCACCCATCGCCACGTCCTGCAGCTGGGAGCAGCCATCTCTACCTGGTCCCTCACCCCCTGCATCCACCCATCGCCACGTCCTGCAGCTGGGAGCAGCCATCTCTACCTGGTCCCTCACCCCCTGCATCCACCCATCGCCACGTCCTGCAGCTGGGAGCAGCCATCTCTACCTGGTCCCTCACCCCCTGCATCCACCCATCGCCACGTCCTGCAGCTGGGAGCAGCCATCTCTACCTGGTCCCTCACCCCCTGCATCCACCCATCGCCACGTCCTGCAGCTGGGAGCAGCCATCTCTACCTGGTCCCTCACCCCCTGCATCCACCCATCGCCACGTCCTGCAGCTGGGAGCAGCCATCTCTACCTGGTCCCTCACCCCCTGCATCCACCCATCGCCACGTCCTGCAGCTGGGAGCAGCCATCTCTACCTGGTCCCTCACCCCCTGCATCCACCCATCGCCACGTCCTGCAGCTGGGAGCAGCCATCTCTACCTGGTCCCTCACCCCCTGCATCCACCCATCGCCACGTCCTGCAGCTGGGAGCAGCCATCTCTACCTGGTCCCTCACCCCCTGCATCCCCCATCGCCACGTCCTGCAGCTGGGAGCAGCCATCTCTACCTGGTCCCTCACCCCCTGCATCCACCCATCGCCACGTCCTGCAGCTGGGAGCAGCCATCTCTACCTGGTCCCTCACCCCCTGCATCCACCCATCGCCACGTCCTGCAGCTGGGAGCAGCCATCTCTACCTGGTCCCTCACCCCCTGCATCCACCCATCGCCACGTCCTGCAGCTGGGAGCACCCATCTCTACCTGGTCCCTCACCCCCTGCATCCACCCATCGCCACGTCCTGCAGCTGGGAGCAGCCATCTCTACCTGGTCCCTCACCCCCTGCATCCACCCATCGCCACGTCCTGCAGCTGGGAGCACCCATCTCTACCTGGTCCCTCACCCCCTGCATCCACCCATCGCCACGTCCTGCAGCTGGGAGCAGCCATCTCTACCTGGTCCCTCACCCCCTGCATCCACCCATCGCCACGTCCTGCAGCTGGGAGCAGCCATCTCTACCTGGTCCCTCACCCCCTGCATCCACCCATCGCCACGTCCTGCAGCTGGGAGCAGCCATCTCTACCTGGTCCCTCACCCCCTGCATCCCCCATCGCCACGTCCTGCAGCTGGGAGCAGCCATCTCTACCTGGTCCCTCACCCCCTGCATCCCCCATCGCCACGTCCTGCAGCTGGGAGCAGCCATCTCTACCTGGTCCCTCACCCCCTGCATCCCCCATCGCCACGTCCTGCAGCTGGGAGCAGCCATCTCTACCTGGTCCCTCACCCCCTGCATCCACCCATCGCCACGTCCTGCAGCTGGGAGCAGCCATCTCTACCTGGTCCCTCACCCCCTGCATCCACCCATCGCCACGTCCTGCAGCTGGGAGCAGCCATCTCTACCTGGTCCCTCACCCCCTGCATCCACCCATCGCCACGTCCTGCAGCTGGGAGCAGCCATCTCTACCTGGTCCCTCACCCCCTGCATCCCCCATCGCCACGTCCTGCAGCTGGGAGCAGCCATCTCTACCTGGTCCCTCACCCCCTGCATCCACCCATCGCCACGTCCTGCAGCTGGGAGCAGCCATCTCTACCTGGTCCCTCACCCCCTGCATCCACCCATCGCCACGTCCTGCAGCTGGGAGCAGCCATCTCTACCTGGTCCCTCACCCCCTGCATCCACCCATCGCCACGTCCTGCAGCTGGGAGCACCCATCTCTACCTGGTCCCTCACCCCCTGCATCCACCCATCGCCACGTCCTGCAGCTGGGAGCAGCCATCTCTACCTGGTCCCTCACCCCCTGCATCCACCCATCGCCACGTCCTGCAGCTGGGAGCACCCATCTCTACCTGGTCCCTCACCCCCTGCATCCACCCATCGCCACGTCCTGCAGCTGGGAGCAGCCATCTCTACCTGGTCCCTCACCCCCTGCATCCACCCATCGCCACGTCCTGCAGCTGGGAGCAGCCATCTCTACCTGGTCCCTCACCCCCTGCATCCACCCATCGCCACGTCCTGCAGCTGGGAGCAGCCATCTCTACCTGGTCCCTCACCCCCTGCATCCCCCATCGCCACGTCCTGCAGCTGGGAGCAGCCATCTCTACCTGGTCCCTCACCCCCTGCATCCCCCATCGCCACGTCCTGCAGCTGGGAGCAGCCATCTCTACCTGGTCCCTCACCCCCTGCATCCACCCATCGCCACGTCCTGCAGCTGGGAGCAGCCATCTCTACCTGGTCCCTCACCCCCTGCATCCCCCATCGCCACGTCCTGCAGCTGGGAGCAGCCATCTCTACCTGGTCCCTCACCCCCTGCATCCCCCATCGCCACGTCCTGCAGCTGGGAGCAGCCATCTCTACCTGGTCCCTCACCCCCTGCATCCACCCATCGCCACGTCCTGCAGCTGGGAGCAGCCATCTCTACCTGGTCCCTCACCCCCTGCATCCCCCATCGCCACGTCCTGCAGCTGGGAGCAGCCATCTCTACCTGGTCCCTCACCCCCTGCATCCCCCATCGCCACGTCCTGCAGCTGGGAGCAGCCATCTCTACCTGGTCCCTCACCCCCTGCATCCACCCATCGCCACGTCCTGCAGCTGGGAGCAGCCATCTCTACCTGGTCCCTCACCCCCTGCATCCCCCATCGCCACGTCCTGCAGCTGGGAGCAGCCATCTCTACCTGGTCCCTCACCCCCTGCATCCACCCATCGCCACGTCCTGCAGCTGGGAGCAGCCATCTCTACCTGGTCCCTCACCCCCTGCATCCCCCATCGCCACGTCCTGCAGCTGGGAGCAGCCATCTCTACCTGGTCCCTCACCCCCTGCATCCACCCATCGCCACGTCCTGCAGCTGGGAGCAGCCATCTCTACCTGGTCCCTCACCCCCTGCATCCACCCATCGCCACGTCCTGCAGCTGGGAGCAGCCATCTCTACCTGGTCCCTCACCCCCTGCATCCCCCATCGCCACGTCCTGCAGCTGGGAGCAGCCATCTCTACCTGGTCCCTCACCCCCTGCATCCCCCATCGCCACGTCCTGCAGCTGGGAGCAGCCATCTCTACCTGGTCCCTCACCCCCTGCATCCCCCATCGCCACGTCCTGCTCTTCCATGTCTTCCCTCCATCCCCTCGGCCACCGCCCCTCCCCTAGGCGGGTTGCTGCTGTCTCCCTTCTCAGGCACTGCCACAGCCCCTGGGGGCCCCCCTGCACTGAGGATCCCCCAGCCCAATCCACCTCCACACCAGGGTGAACCACAAACCATTCTCACACCTCCCTCTTCCTCACGACCCCAAAGACCCCCAAAGGGCTGTGATCCCATCATGACCTGGCCCTGTTTCTGCCTCCAGAACCTTATCTCCTGCTTCACTTCTCCCCTCCTGATGCCCATGCCCACCTCCACTCCTCTGAAGGTGCTGAACCAGTGCTTTCTTGCCTCCAAGCCTTTGCCCCCTCTGTTCCCTCTGCCTGGAACACTGCTCCCACTCTCCTGAGTCTGGCCGGCTCATCATACTCCAGACCCAGGCTGAATGTCACTCATCCATTCCTTCACTAAGTTGACACATATTTATTGACCTTTAAAATGTGCAAGGGGATCCAGTGGGAACAGGGAACAGTCCCTGCCCTCATGTAGCTTATAGTCTGGCCCTAGGGGGTAGAGCTGTATACCTGCCATATGCTTCCACAGCTCCCGTTATGTCTGCACGCGGGAACGTATCATGACTGCTTCTGTGGGTTGCTTCTTCCCCAAGCCTGCAAGCTCTACAGGTGAAGGGATCAAAACACCTAGTACAGTCCTGGGCACATAGTAGGTCTTCACGTGCCACTAGATGGAGGCATCTGAGACTCAGTCTCTGCCCTGCCTGGGCAAATGTGAGGTCTCTTCGAGCAGTTGGAGGAGTTGCACCCGCGTGGCTGGGCTGTGAGATCATTGCTCACAGCCCCACAGTTGCCCCTGTGCAACTTCTCTGCCCACCCCCACCATCACCCAGAGCACTACCATCATCCTTGCAGTCTCCTCCCAGTCCCTGCCGCCCACCACCCCCACGTATGCAGAGCTGAAGAGCCAGAGGACCCTTTTCCCTCCCAGACTAGAGCAGGGGTGCTGCCACCCCTGGAAACTCAGCTTTTCCCTGCAAAATGTTAATGAATATGTGTGTGTGTGTGTGAATTAGCCCAAATGTTAACCCACCCAGCCTTGCATCCTGTGCCCAGCAGCTGAGGCAGGTGGCTCAGCCCACCTGCCTGCCACTGTCTCCCCTCTCCCTGCTCTACCCAGTGGGGTTGGACTTCTGCCATTTAGGGGAAGAAACAGCTTAGTGCTCACCGTTGAAGGGGAGCAAAAGAAAGAAATTGCTCCTGGAGGGAGATGTGTGTTTACTCACTAAACAAAAAGCCAGCTTTACTCCTAACCCCAGTTCCACGTGGCTCCCGCTGGGTCACAGGACCAGGGCGCCAAAGGCAGATGCTGGGACTTCCAGCATCTGTCTGTGATTTACAGTGCCTGGTATCCTGCTCCACCCCCCTCCTTTTTACTACTGGGGTCACTAGGAAGCTGCTTGGCCATCTCCTACCCCCAGTCCTACCCTGGTTAGGGGGGATCCCAGGGACCCCGGTATAGCCCACTGGGCACTTCAGGCAAGCCTTAGCTACCTAAGCCTTAGTCTCTGCAGCTGAAAATGCAAATGAGAATGCCCACCATGTAGGTTCTGGCATACACTCAATGAGATCACAGGCCCGCGGGCCCAGTACACATCTGAGCATCTGTGTCCTTTCTTTGCCCTTCAGCTGTGCCTGTTGATGCTTGACTCTGCCCCTGAAGATGCCGGCCCACCCAGGTCCCTACTTCGTCCCCAGAAGGTAGAATAGCAGGACTATGGCTTGTCCCGACTGGACCGGCAGGTGGCCAACACATCTAGTGTCCTAAGCATTTTACCCATGTAATTCACTTAACTCCTGATCACCCTGGTGATGGTGCCGATACACGTTCATTTCACATTTCCCTTGGTTTAGGGAAACCAAGGCACAGAGCCTTGGTTACATAACTTGCCCAAGGCCACACAGCTAGTAAGTGGTAGTGCCAGATTTTTTCTTTTTTTAAGATTTTTCTGATGTGAACCATTTTTAAAGCCTTTATTGAATTTATTACAATATTGCTTCTGTCTTATGCTTTGGTTTTTTGGCCACAGGGGATTGCGGTCTTAGCCCCCTGACTGGGAATCAAACCTGCACCCCTGCATTGGAAGGCAAAGTCTTTACCACCAGACCACCAGGAAAGTGCCAGAGCTAGATTTTCAAACCTGAGAGTCTACTCTGAGTCCCACACTGCATCTACCTTCTACACAGAATTGGCGTCCTCTTCTGGGTATTGTTGTTTCTGTCATCAGAGGTCCCAATGCCAAGGCTGTCTGCCAGGCTTCTGAGCCGGACCACCTCCTAGAATCCCTCACTGTCTGCCCTATCCCTCCCAGGCCTCCCACCCCACAGATCAGAGCCCTGC
Organism: Bos grunniens; assembly: GCF_055505025.1. NCBI lineage: Eukaryota > Metazoa > Chordata > Mammalia > Artiodactyla > Bovidae > Bos > Bos grunniens. The sequence goes on from NC_141167.1 coordinate 12,679,321, forward strand.
GACTGACTGGGTTCTACATGGTTATGTGTGAGGAGTGGGTGTGTGTGCAGCCTCACAGGCTTCTGCATACCCGTGTGTACAGATGCTGTGGGCCACGGGGAGTAAGCCAGACAGCCTGATGGAGACAGAGTCAGAGACAAAGAGACCTGGCTGCCAAATTCCCCTCATCTCCTACAGAGAGAGAGAGAGAGAGAGAGAGAGAAATAAAGGGATGGGCAGAAGCAGCTCAGAATTTAGGGTGGATTGCAGTATGTGTGTGTGTATGTGTGTGTGTGTGTGTGTGTGTAGGCATGTGTGAGTGTGTCTCCGACTCCATGGTGCATTTGTGAGGGGGAACTGTGAATGTCAAAAGATGCATGCAAGACAGGCTGCCTCTGGGTGTGTGAGAGTGTGGCCGTGTGTGTGCTGTGCACGGGGAGGGCATGTGCATGTGGGGTGGGGAGCGTGCACCTGAGAGCTGTCAGCTGTGATAGTCCCACCCCAGGGACAATGGCATAAGCAAGGTGGCGCTTTGAACCGGACTTCGATGACTTTGGAGGCAGGCAGGATGGGGCAAGGGAGAGACAGAGGCTGCTGGAAGGGGAAGGAGCGGCGAGCTCGCGCGCTGCAGGAGCCCGTGTGCTGGACGCCTTCCGCTGCCAAACCGTCCTGAAAGCCGTTCCACCCACCGGGTCGTGATCACAGAGCAGACCCTGAGATGAGAGCCTGGCTTTCCTGGGAGGAGGGGGGAATGGGAGGTTGTGTGCCTCTCACAGGCACTGATATCTTATTGATTATATAACAGCCTGGAGGCGATTGTGGTGGGGCCATGAAAAAGCAATTTTCCTTCCCTTCTTCTTCTTTCCTGCCAGACATCCCCCCTTGAGCGGAGGCCAGCCCAGAGTGGGCAGCCAGGGTACACCTGGCTCATGCTGGTGATGGAGCAGAAGTCCCTGTGCCTGGTGACCCCCTCAGTCTCTCCAGGGGCAGGTCCTGCTCTGGGGGTGGGGGCACATCTCATAGAAGGACAGACACATGACTTAGGCCAGGAGAGAGGGGCAGGGGTCTGGTCAGCCCTCATCTCCCTGCCCTGCCCCACCCAGTCCACAGAAGCGGGTTCCTGCCAGGCTTTCAGTTTGGGGCAGGATGAAGAAGGCAAGTGTGGACACCCCAGGGCTGGGAGGCCCAGGCATGTGGGCAGAAAGGAGGCCCATGCCTGATCCTGAAGCCAAAGTAAGCCAGTCTCAGTTCTTTGGGGCCATGATTAATTCACTTGGCCTTTACTTTCCTCATCCATGCAATGGGCGCAGTCTCTCTTGGGATGATGGGGAGGGATCACTTAGCCATCGCCTGGTTCACTGGAGGAGCTCACACAAGCCCAAAGGTATGTGCTGGAGGTGAAGGAAACACGGCTCAACCAGGCTGGCCCCAAAGTCAACAATTACTAGCTCACAGAATCTGAGCATAGTAAGACCTAGGGGAGGGGAAGGAGGTGAGAGAGGAAGGGTGGGTGCTCGGTCCTGGAAAGGCAGCCTGCTGAGAAACTGACATGTGCACCGTGAGGCAGGAAGCAGAGCCCCGAGAAGGGCGGGCCCTGTGTGTCTGAGGACCGAGGCAGGTTTCACACAGGAGCTCCTCTTTAAAACGCATCTTGAAATGCGTGGGAGCTTTCCAGAGGGAGGGTGGAGGGAGGTCGTGGAAATGGAATATTCCCCACAGAGGAAACAGCATGTATAAAGGCACGAAGACTAATTGATACTGGTAACAAACCCTTACTAAACATTTCTTGCTGTTTCAAGTGTTTTCCACGTTTCCACTGGTTTATTCTCTTTGGGTATCTATAGACAGACCTTGTTTTATTGCACTTTGCTTTCTCATGCTTCACGGAAGTGTGTTTTTTTTTTTTTTTTACAATTTCAAGGTATGTGGCAACCCTGCATTGAGCAAGTCTATCAGCGCCATTTTTCCAACAGCATTTGCTCATTTCGTGTCTCTGTGTCACATTTTGGTAATTCTCACAATATTTCAAACTTCTCATTGTGATTATATTTCCTGTGATCTGTGAAGTTTGATGTTATTATTGCAAAAAGATTATGGCTCAGATGGTGGTTCAGTTCAGTTCAGTTCAGTCACTCAGTCGTGTCTGACTCTTTGTGACCCCATGAATCACAGCACGCCAGGCCTCCCTGTCCATCACCAACTCCCGGAGTTCACTCAAACTCATGTCCATCGAATCCCTGATGCCATCCAGCCATCTCATCCTCGGTCATCTCCTTCTCCTCCTGCCCCCAATCCCCGCCAGCATCAGAGTCTTTTCCAATGAGTCAACTCTTCGCATGAGGTGGCCAAAGTACTGGAGTTTCAGCTTCAGCATCATTCCTTCCAAAGAAATCCCAGGGCTGATCTCCTTCAGAATGGACTGGTTGGATCTCCTTGCAGTCCAAGGGACTTGCAAGAGTCTTCTCCAACACCACAGTTCAAAAGCATCAATTCTTCGGCGCTCAGCCTTCTTCACAGTCCAACTCTCACATCCATACATGACCACTGGAAAAACCATGGCCTTGACTAGACAGACCTTTGTTGGCAAAGTAATGTCTCTGCTTTTGAATATGCTATCTAGGTTGGTCATAACTTTCCTTCCAAGGAGTAAGCATCTTTTAATTTCATGGCTGCAATCACCATCTGCAGTGATTTTGTTAGCATTATTTTAAATTTATTTATTTTTAATTGGAGGAGAATTGGTAGCATTTTTTGAAATAAAGCATTTTAAAATTAAGATACATACATTGGTTTTTATCAATCTAGTATTTTATTTATTTTATAATTTTTTAGAATGCATACAAATTTTAAAGGTTACCTTCTATTTACAATTATTTCACAATTTTGACTATATTCCCCATGTTGTACCTTGCTCATACCCAGTAGTCTGTGCCTCCCACTCCCCTTTATTGCCCTTCCACCCCCTTCCCACTTATAACCATCAGTTTGTTCTCCACATCTGTGAGTCTGCTTCTTTTTTGTTATATTCGCTACTTTGTTGTATTTTTTAGATTCTTCATGTAAGCAATCATCTTTCTCTCCCCAACTTATTTCACTTGGCATAATGCTCTCCAAGTCCATCTCTGTCGTTGCAAATGGCAAAATTTAGTTCTTTTTTTATGGCTGAGTAATATCCATTACATGTGTATACCCCATTTGCTTTATACATTCATCTGTTGATGGACACTTATGTTGCTTCCATATCTTGGTGATTGTATAATGCTGAAATGAACAGCGGGTGCATGTATCTTTTTGGATTCGTGTTTTTGTTTGTTTCAGATATCTGCCCAGGAGTAGAATTGCTGGGACATGTGGTAGTTCTATTTTTACATTTTTGAGAAATCTCCATACTGTTTTCCACAGTGGCTGCCCCAATGTAGTCTTCCATCAGCAGTGTACAAGGGTTCCCTTTCTGCACATCCTGGCCAACACTTGTTCTTAGTGTTCTTTTTTGATGATAGCTACTCTGAGGTGTGTGAGGTGATATCTTGTTGTGGTTTTGATTTGTATTTTCATAATAATCAGTGGTGCTGAGCATCTCTTCATGTGCCTGTTGACTATGTTTATTCAGTTCTGCTCATTTTTTAATCAGGTTGTTTGTTTTTCTGATGTTGAGTTGTGTGAGCTGTTTATATATGTTGGATATTAATCCCTTATTGGTCACATCATTTGCAAATAGTTTCTTCCATTCGGTAGGTTTTCTTTTCATTTTGTTGACTGTTTCCCTTGTGGTGCAAAAGCTTTTAAGTTTAATTAGGCCCTCTTTGTTTACATTTGCTTTTAGTTCCTTTACTTTAGGAGACAGATCCAAAAAGATATTGCTGTGACTTATGTTAAAGAGTGTCTGCCTGTGTTTTCTTCCAGGAGTTTTATAGTATCTGGTCTCACATTTAGGTCTTTAATCCATTTGGGGTTTGTTTTTATTTTTTTGTGTGTATGATATTAGAGAATGATCTAATTTCATTTTTTACTGTAACTCTCCAATTTCCCCAGCACCACTTATTGAAGAGACTGCCTTTTCTCCAATGTATATTCTTGCCTATTTTGTCATGGATTCATTGACCATAAGTGGATGGGTCTATTTCTGGGCTCTCAATCCTATTCCATTAATTTATAAGTCTGTTTTTGTGTGAGTACCATACTGCTTTGATTACTGTAGCTCTGTAGTATAGTCTGAAGTTTGGGAGTGTGATTCCAAGGTATATACACTGTTTCTTTAGGCGTAATGCCATTGCACACTTAATAGACTACAGTATAGTATAAAGCTTGGCTTAAAGCTCAACATTCAGAAAACGAAGATCATGGCATCCGGTCCCACCACTTCATGGGAAATAGATGGGGAAACAGTGGAAACAGTGTCAGACTTTATTTTTCTGGGCTCCAAAATCACTACAGATGGTGACTGCAGCCATGAAATTAAAAGATGCTTACTCCGTGGAAGGAAAGTTATGACCAACCTAGATAGCATATTCAAAAGCAGAGACATTACTTTGCCAACAAAGGTTCGTCTAGTCAAGGCTATGGTTTTTCCTGTGGTCATGTATGGATGTGAAAGTTGGACTGTGAAGAAAGCTGAGCGCCGAAGAATTGATGCTTTTGAACTGTGGTGTTGGAGAAGACTCTTGAGAGTCCCTTGGACTGCAAGGAGATCCAACCAGTCCATTCTGAAGGAGATCAGCCCTGGGATTTCTTTGGAAGGAATGATGCTAAAGCTGAAACTCCAGTACTTTGGCCACCTCATGCGAAGAGTTGACTCAGTGGAAAAGACTCTGATGCTGGGAGGGACTGGGGGCAGGAGGAGAAGGGGATGACAGAGGATGAGATGGCTGGATGGCATCACTGACTCCATGGACGTGAGTCTCAGTGAACTCCGGGAGTTGGTGATGGACAGGGAGGCCTGGCGTGCTGCGATTCATGGGGTCACAAAGAGTCAGACACGACTGAGCGACTGACCTGATCTGATCTGATAGTATAAAGCTACTTTTACATGCTCTGAGAAACCAAAAAAAATTATTTCTTTATTTTGATATTGGCTTTATTGTGGTGATCTGGAACCAAGCCTGTGGTATCTCCAGGTCTGCCTATACTCTCATTTGCGCCATTTTACAGTTCAGGAAACTGGACACAGAGAGTTAATCAATGAACTCAAGCACACAGAACAGAAAGAGCAAGGCCTAATCAGCCAGCCGTGGAGTCCACAGAAGGGACGCAGGCCTTGGGTGTCATTCTGAGGAGTTTAAACTGGGTGCTGTGACCAGCGGGGAAATAGCGGTATAAACTCTGGAGTAAATACTCTGCTGGCCCACGTGAAGTGTGGATCAGAGGAGGCAAAACAGGAGGCAGGGCTCCTGAGCAAGGTTCACGAGGGGTCTGAAAGCACACGTACGGAACGATGATACCTTCTGCTCAGCATTGCTGCTCCGAGGCACTGTCAATCCCTTTAGCGCTGCACCAGCCCCAGAGGCAGAATTCACAGTGTCCATGGCACGTGTGGGGACACTCAGACTCTGAGAGCTCCAGCAATTGTCACATAACTAGCATCCAGCAGAAAACAGACTTGAACCCTGTGACACTAAATTAGCTAGCCTTCACGAGTAGTCTCTCCTACCTTGACTGCACCCTCTTGGGAAGTCTGACCTACTGTGTACCTGGTAAACCACTCCCCCCCCCCATCAGTATATCAAATGAGCAAAGAATGAATAAAAGAGTCCTCAGTCAAAAGTATTGGCCCCTCTGGCCCTCAACAGTCCTCAGATTGTATGACAACAAAGACAGTAGGAATGAACCCTTGTGCTTTTTCTCCGTCAATCCAAGGATGATTCCTGGCATCCTTGCCAGGAATTTAATATGGAGACAAGGGAGCTGGGTCATAAGATGGGGAGCAGAGCTGGAGACATGTGCCCCCATCCTGAGGACTGGACTCAGGCCATCTACGACCTGAATCCTGAGTTAGCTAGACAACCTTCTCTAACTCCCAGGCTGGTAAGGAAGACACACCCAGCCCAGGCTGTGAAACGCGAGAATGGCCAAGGAGCTGCCCTGAGGGAGTGTTGGACAGCTCCCGACACAGGTCCTTTGAATGCAGCAAACCTATCAAAGTGACAGAGGCACCAAGCAGACTGCAATCCTAGAGGTTTGGGGAAATCTCACTCCTCCAGGACTGCTGTTCTGGAGGAAGCCAATGATGACTCGGAAACCCATGTCTGATATAATGCGTATGATGGAAGTGCTCTTTCCAAAGTATCTTAAAAATAAGATCATATGTATAAATATGAGGGAGAGAAAGAGAGAGAATGACAGATGGACGGGGTAGTCAGTGGAATATTTTTAATCCTGGAGTCAGGATTACGTAACGATGGGAAGAGAAAAACTAAGGCAGGTGGTGAGTCATCTGGAGCAAAGATGGGAACAAGTCTCACCCAAAACTCTTTCCCTCTCTGTCAGTATCTGCAGGTGCTCAGATCCATGGGGCCACATCAAGGCATCAGGGGAAGTGGGCCGGTCTGGTGAAGAATCACACTGAGGCCGGCTCAGGGTGTGGGGTTGGGCTTGTGAACTTAGGAGTGTTGGAGAGGAAGGCAGGGCCCAACCAGCCCTTGGAAACACTCATCAATTTCCAGAAAATTGGAGAAAGCCTTGGAGTTATTTTCAAGTGAGTTCTTGGCTCTGCACTGCAGACTCCATGTTATCCCTAACTTCCTACAGGAAGGTACTTGGGGACCCTGAAGGCTTCTATCAGAAGTTGTAGCCACAGCCTGGGAGACACTGTCCGAAGGGCCGCCACCATGATGGATGATAGCCTAGGGCTCTTCTCCAGGTCTGCAGAGCACTTGCCACAAGCCACCAGGCCAGTGTGAAAGCAAGAGGCTTTAGATGGGATCCTAGGAAGCCAACTTGACTGCAAAGGAAGTAGAGATGGGTGATGGAGAAGGCTGCAGTGTGTCTGCCCGTGGGGAAACTCTGAAAGAGAACACCTTCCACTGGCCCCGGGTGGTCTGCAAAGTCATCTGCCTAAGGCAGGGGGCTGGACCAGATGGCCAGGTGAGGCTCCGTCTGCCTCTAGAGTTCCTCACCTCTGGATGTGTCACTGCTGAAAATACACTCAGCTGTCATAGGACTAGCGCCCATGCGTCCTTCCTTCAGCAGAAAATCTCCCATGTGTACCCTCTGCCTGCCACTATTTCTAATATCTACTGTTTACATAGTATTTATTGCAGACCAGATACCATGATTGTGGGTATCATCACATTTAATCCACTCCCACCCTACAAGATAAGGGTGATCATTCCCATTTTACAGATGTGAAAACTGAGACATAAGGTCTCTGGCTTAACTGGAGTTTTAACTCAGCTTGTGTGACTCATGCTCTTAATCCTGACAGCATGGAACCTCATCCCTAAAGGTTTTGTTGCTCCAAGAGCTGACCCTTCCCCAGGGTTCTGCTCCTGCAATATGTTTGGCTGAAGCCAACAATAGTTATGGGTCCAGAGAGTCAGTTGCCAGTCCCAGGAACAATGTTGTTTGTCTAGAATTCACAAGCAAGAACCCGCCAAGAAAGTGGCCCCCACACCACAACCCAGGCAGGGACCAGCCACCTACAGTCACTGTCCAGGGATGCTCTCGAAACTCTGGACTGGACAAAGCAGCTGCAGGGAGGGTGGGTGATGCAAATCAGAGACAGCCTTATCTGTCTTATCAGGGGTCACCTTGCTGGCTTATCAGGGGTCACCCCTGTCTTATCAGGGGTCTCCTTGCTGGCTTCCAAGCAAACAAAGGAGCTTCTCTCTTTTGTTTCCCGTGGAAAGGTCCTAGAGAGAGGCCAAACAGCAGGCTGTGCAGGAGGCAGGGTCTGGCACAACTGGTCTGGATTCTGAACTGGACCAGGCTGCTCTCCAGCCCCATCACCTGCTGCTAAGAGAGGAGAGAGCCAGAGACCCGGAGGGGAATGCCAGGGCAGACAGACTTCCTTCATGAGGAAGAGTCAAGGGTTAGGGACCATAACAGAGAGATAGAAAGCCCAGAACAGATGTGTGTTATGGCGGAAAAAAAAAGGAGGGGGGAGGTGGGGGGAGGGGGGAGGGGGGAGCCCGAGACAGAGAATCCACTGAACTGAAAAATATTTATTGAACTTCCCCTTCATGTGCCAGGCATTGTTCTAGGTGCTGAGGATACAGCCATGAGTGAGGCAACGCCCTGCTCCCATAGAGAGCCCTGTCCAGTCCAGTCACAGGTCAGGGTAGGAGAGACATGATTTCGGAGAAATCATGAGAAAATAAAATGGGGTGAGGAGATGGAAACACTGAGAACCAAGGAGATGGAGATGCCAGGGAGGAAGTAGACAATGTCATAGGGACCATGAGTAGACCAAGGCCCAGGACGGAGAAGAAAAGAAGAAGAGGGAGAAAGAGGAGACACAGGTAGAGGAACCACAGAAGAGTGCACCGGAGAAACCAGGAGATGCAGAGGCCACCAGAGAGATACAACAGTTACGATGCCTGAGAACAGTGACGGGTGAGAAAGGAGACAAAGGCCACGGAGTTGCGCTTTGAATCAAGGAGGCTGAAGATAGGAACAGAATGAGAAAGGCATAAGCAGAGAAAATTAGAAACCCAGAGTCAAGGAGACAGAAAGGCTGGACCAGAAACCCAGAGACAGAGAGACTATTGCCGTCACTTACTATGGAATGGAGTTTTCAAAATTGTCCCTGGATCCATGAATTCCAACCTTCTCATCATCTTCTCATTGTTACTTTTATGAGCCTCCCTGATGGGCCCTAAAGTTTGAAAGATATTTGTCTCCCAAACAATCTGCATTTCATAAGTAATAATTAATTTGCGTTCCCATTTTTTATTCATCAAAAACATCTATAACTGGCAATCAGAGTTTCAGAGCAGCAGGGGTTCACTCATGTTGCCATACTGAGTTGCTGTACTTCCAGCCAAAAGCAAAGAAATCTGCCATTTGAGTCATCAGCCTTGTACAGTCTGATCACAGGTAAATGTATCCTTTGTGTTGAGTTTTGGGGGATGCTGACAACAGTTCAAAAGACACAAAGAGAAGCCCTGCTGTCTTCACAGACCCCAGAAGATCCAAGGGCCCAGTGTTCAGACGACAGTCCCAGCAAGTTTCTTCATCTTGCCCGGCACTGAGCTGTGCCACCTGTGCTGAAGTCCTGGTGGAGGTGGGGTCCTTCTTGGGGAGTGCATGGCCAGAAATGGATGCACACCATCTATCCAGGTAACCTTTTACATGCAAGCTACAGCTATTAAAATAACAGCATAAAAGCCTCCATTTAGCCATCTGGCTACTGAGTTCTTGCCTTCCTCTGTGCCATGCTTGTTGAGGGAAGATAGTTCTTTCTTCCCGACTTCCTAGAACTCATCTCATTATTCTTCTTTCTCTCAAATAAGTCTCTCAAAAGCCCTTTGTTATTTTCGAAATTGTCCAAACCAATGACTTTTTTGAACTCATATTTCTTTAGTATTTAACAATGTAGGTGTAGCCTTCCACATGAAGTTTTCAGATTTTATACTGAGGTCCAGAAAACTTTAGGGTGCAGGTAGGCTTGTCCATGTACCTGCTGGGGCAGTCTCAAGTCTGGGGTGGGTGGGTGATCCTGCCTGATGCCAGCCACTCATTCCTCTTGGTCTTGGTTTTTGTCTCTTGGCTGCCCCTGTCAATTTTTATCCCTAAAATGAGCTATGCAAATTTGCATTTCTTAGTGTACCATCTGGGTCTGAGACCTTGGCCATGCTCCCAACTCTGCTCACAGCAACTGCCCTCCTCAAATCATGCTTTCTCACGAAACACCAGCTGTGGTTGGGATAGACACAATGGCCAAATCAACACCCTACCTCTGATCTCCCACTCATGCATGGACTTACGCTGTCCCTCACTTGGAAAAGTTTAGGCCTTGTCAGTCATTTCTGCCTATTAAGCTCCCATTACTCTTTAAGGCTCACTTCCTTCCTATCCCCTATTGCAGGGAGCCAATTAGATAACACATGTAAGATCCCAGGGGTCCTCCAAAACAGCCAGTAGCAGGGAGAAACTGAGAGACTTAAGCTTTAAGAGAGTCCAAGACAACAAGCATAGAGAGTGCATCTTTAAGCAAGCATGAGACTGGGAAGAAAAGACCCAATCAGAAGAGTCAGAAGCCAGAGAGACATTGGAACAAGCTGGGGATGAGAACAGGGGTGAGAAAAAATGAGATACCGTTTCACTGCCATGGTCAGAGTTGATTAAGGTTCCAGAAACTCAGCATTTTAGCCACAAGTCATGTTGCAGGAGCGGGTACCATGTAAGTCAAAGGCACGGGATCAGGGTGTGTTTAGTCTTTCAGTCGTGTCCATCTCTTTGAGATCCCACACTTCTCTGTCCATGGGGTTTCTCCAGGCAAGAATACTGGAGTGGATTGCCATGCCCTCCTCCAGAGGATCTTCCCATCCCAGGGATCGAACCCAGGTCTCCCACTTTGCAGGTGAATTCTTTACTGACTGAGTCACCAGAGAAGACTGGGGTCAGGGTAGACAATCCCTAACTGCTATAAAATGCCTCTCTCATCATGCTCAGTAGCAATCTCTCTCTGTCTCTCTCTCTGTCTCTCCTCTATTCTCCCAAAGCATTTCATCTTATCACCATTCATATTTTACTTATGGTTGTCATTTGTGTATAGAGGCTATTTTTTTTCTTCTCTTGAAAGCACAAAATTTAACAAATATTGGTGACATTAACTCCCCAATTATATATTAAAATTAGGAGAAATTTCTATTTAAAGACAGACTTAAATAAATGCAGTGTCAGGGGACAGATTTATTCCCTTCTCACTTTCAACCTTGTCTGTAATTAATTTCAACTTGGAAATCTCAGGTTCATTTATTTATTCAACAAACGTTTACTCAGTGCCTATCATATGCCAGGCACCATGCTAAGAGCTTGGGTGCCAAAAGAAACAAGACACAGTCCCTGCCCTCTAGCAGCCTATAGTAAAGACAAAAAGACAGGTAAATACACAGTTACAAGACAAGGTGAGAGCCATTCATAAAGAGATATGTGTTGAGTGCTTGGGAAATACAGCGTAAGGGTGATCAGCCAAGACCTTGAAGGAGGTAGTGGTCAGGAGAACCAAGGGTCATCCTTCCCTGAATCCTGAAGGACATGGGGTAGTTGGAAAAGGGTCGGAGAGGAAGAGAGAATTTCAATCAGAATGATTAACCCAGAGAAAAGGGAGAGCATGATACAAAAATTAGTGGACCAGCAGGTTGTTCAGAACGTTTCACAATGGACTGCGTGTTGGGGCAGTGGGAGGGAGAGATGGGAGGTGTGGCTGGCTGGAAGGGGAACTGGAGTGAGAACTTGCATTCGATACTAGAGCATTTATATCATGTATCCTCATGTTATGCCAAGTATTCCAATCCCTTAGAAAAGATTTAAGCAGGAAATAATGTGGCTGGATTCTAGTAGTGAGTAGAACCCTTTCTGGCCAATGCGGAAACAAGTTAGGAAGACACTGCAGTGGTTCAGGTGAGACACGATAAAGTCCTGGGTAAAGGCAGTGGGGATGGAGAAAATGAATGAATTAAAATGGCATTAAGTATAAAGAGTCTCCAGGCTTCAAAGACTGACTGGATTGCAAATTTTCTTTGAACATGTCCTTATGTCAGCAGCCTTCCTGGGTTGTGTTTGCTCTGCCTTGGGCTCTGGTTTTTGGAGCTAATGAACAGCATGGACTCAATTCTATCTGATCCCCTGTGCCAGCAACTCATGGATTCACCAGCCTCTATATTCAAACACACAGAAACTAGTTTTTGCTTGCTCTTGGTTTTATTAGAATTGGATGTCACTCCAGCCTTCTAGTTCCTCCAGTGAAAGCCAGATCAAATTCCATAGTCCAAAAAGACAATTTTCTGAAACTAGCTTCAGGTTCATGATCTATCCCTCTTCCACTTTCCATTATTGCCATTCTTCTCTTCTCATTGCTTCTAAGAGCACGGGTGACAAATATGGCTGTTTGGACCCAATTCCATCCTTTCCTTGACTGTTTTTAACCAATCAGTATCAAAGTTTATCTTGGTTGCCAAGGGGAACCATGCTATTAGTTATCTATTCAGCCATCTTTGAAGCTTACCACCAGTGTGAAAGTTACTTTGCATTAAATTCTAAGGGAGTGCTCATTAACCCGATTATGCTAGAAGAAGCAGTTCTAATGCAAGCAACTCTTAAAGGAAACTTTTTCCCTCTTGAATATTTTAGACATATTTTGTAGAGTAGAATTAATTTTTAAAGAAAATTACATGGTGTTTTTTCTGACAAGCAAAAATAGATTGAGGAAAGAGGGGGAGGAGGGAGGAAGAGAGAGAGAGAGACTACCTGAGCACAGATTAAGACAGAAATAAATAGAGAACAAATATGACAGAGACAGAGACAGAGTGGGCAAAGATTACTTCCTATCAGAGTTGGCATTTTCTAGTTGCTATCAGGCAACACTTCGGAGATAGTCTATAGAACAGATCATCAAAGCCACTTTTTTACACTTTATAAAATACATCAAGACTCTGTAACAATTGTAGATTAGGGAAGAGGCATCACCACCAACTGTTGATCCTGTAGTTTTTCACTCCCGATTTCAATGCTTCCAAAGGCCACTGTGACTTTAAAGCTTTAGCTTTCTGTTCAGTATATGGTATGTCTTGGTGCCATTAACCAGGATCATAACTCAGTCAGGGCTGATATGTCAGCTTCCTCCCCTGTTTCCAATCTGTGCCTGCCTGCTTGCCTGCTCAGTCGCTTCAGTCATGTCCATCTCTTTGCAACCCTATGGACTGTATGTAGCCTGCCAGGCTTCTCCATCCACAGGATTCTCCAGGCAAGAATACTGGAGTGGGTTGCCATTTCCTTCTCCAGGGGATCCTCCCAACCCTGGGATTGAACCTGCATCCCTTATGTCTTCTGCATTGGCAGGGGGTTTGTTTACCACTGAGCTACCTGGGAAGCCAATCTGTAACTTGTTCTGTAACTTCCAATCTGTAACTTACTCTAATTCTCTTTCCTCCCAGCTCTAGAAATCCTAATGTTTTCATTCTTTCACTGATAAAGACCACAATGAACTTGATATCATAAAACCAGTTTCAGGGAGGAAGGGAGTAGGGCAGGGGGAACATCAGCCCCCTTCAACTTCTCAAATAATCCTGTACTCACACGTAGCAATGATTCAGGACCATGGACAACAACTGATGCGGTAGCCCTCTTCCCTTCCCCATCCATTAAACATTATGTTTTGCTTTGGAAGAGTTTAGGGAAATTAAAACAGCACTGAAGACAGATGATGGAGGAGGTGTTGGTAAGATATTTTATGCCCTTAAAATGTACTGAGCTAAATGTGTTGGAATTTTATCTTCTATATCTGCTTGCATTGACTGAACTTTTGCAAAGTTAGGAGTGCTTGCTCTGGGTCAGGCTCAGGGCCATATAGCCACTAGTAATAGATCTGGGACTCTGATCCATGCCTATCTCACTGTAACACTCATACTCTTAATGACAATACAGAGGCTCTCTCTCTGAATGGGTTCCCTTAACATGAAAGAGTCAGAATCTCCAGCCTAGGGGGTTTCTCAGATTCTGACCTTATCTGATCTTATATTCTGTATGCTCTATACCAACACTAAAAAGGTATCTCAAAGGGAAAAGGATTAAGCAAAAGAAGAATAAAAAAGAAGCAAAACATTTTAAAAGAAAAAAAAATCCATCCCTCTTCCACCCTACCACAGTCATTTCTCACTTCTGCATATTATCTTTCAGTCCTTGTTGACACACTGACATATTTTCCATCATTGCAACTAAAGCAATTGTAGTATTTGTATTGTATGTTCCCTTTGTGTCTGATCATAAACCTTTTCCCAAGTTATTCTACAGTCTCTGTAATGATCACTTTTAATGTCTGCATAATGTTCAAACAAATGGATGCACCATGATTTACTAAACAACCCCCTAATTGTTGAACATTAAGGTTATTTTCAGTTTTTTATTTTGTAGATTGTGCTATGATGAGCATTTTTATGTGAAAACCATGTGGGGTGATTGAAAGAGCATGAGCATGGAGTCAGACAGAATAGAGTTAAAACACAGCTTTGCAATTTACCTCTAGTGAGTTGAAAGAATTCTTAGAGGTTTCGTCTTGAGGGTAGGAGGAGTGGACCTTGCCAGAGCAATGAGATGAAGGATTGTGAGGCAGAGGCAGGCAACCCCCAGAGACAGTTGTAAAAGGAGGTGGGAACCATTGATGATAAACGTCCATCATTTTACAAACTGTCTCCTCATGTCTAGGCCTGAGCAAAAGCAGTTCACCCAGAGAAAGGCACATAAAAGGGATATGTCTCCATTGGTCAGATACTCTGGACTTGGGGCCTGAACTGGGCAACATATGACATTAGCTGACAAAAACTCCTTCAAGAATATAAGATGACAGAAGAGAATGAGAAACACATCCCACCAACCTCCTCCCATTCCTCTAGGCTCAACTCCCTGGGGATAAATTCCTGGGGTCATTCTTCTGCCCCACATCAACTTTCCCTGAATTCCTTCTTTCTGCAAGATCAAGGACCCTCCTGATTTCTCCATCTTCTGGAGCTACCAAAATACCTATGAAACTTGATCAGACAGGATTCAATCTCTCCAGCTGCTCCTGCTTCTTTCTTCCCAAGGGCAATCCCACAGCTTCTTTCTGCTGCTCCACGAGGGCAGACAAGCCTGGGAGCTACCAGGTTTCTGGAATCTTCCATGGTTTCACTCATTGTCCTTGATTTAGAAAGCCTGGCATCCTGGTGGGATGGTCCTTGCGTTCCACATGTCCTCCTTCACTCTTGAGTGTGGACCTACCTGTCTCCAAAACCAAGTCTGAAGGTATCTCTAGAGCAGGTCGTTAAATAGATCAGAACCAGCTGGCCATTCAAGTCTTTCAGACTCCAAATGGTAATTTGTTCCCAGGGCACCTTCAGACTGAGCAACTTCCTCGTTAGTGTGGCCCCCTTTCCACACCTATGTATTAAAGGGAGGTCATTCTCTATGTCTTCCTCCAAATCACCATGGTCAATCCTACTTACAGTGCAGGGGTAGGCAAAAAAAAGTGAAAAGAGAATAGGAGCCTGGGCCCAAGCCTGCCCACCAGATTCCTTCCGGAAAGCACTCCCCACCACACTTTCCATCAGCCTGTCTATGCAATTTCCGGTACATGGCCAAAAAGGGAGGCCGAGCTCTCATAGCCCCCAGGAGCCGGGGCCTTGTCAGGGGAAAGTTGCTGACCAGTCCCTTCTCCTTGGCTGTCAGGGCTAATCAACATCAGGGCGGTTAATGGGGAACACAAAATCTATTTAAAAGCTACATTTACCACTTGGCTGGTTCCATTACAGAGTGTAATATCCAGGTGTCACACTTCCTCTCAAAGTGTCTGTCTCAATGCTTCCTTGAGCTTCCGGGGTTAGGAAGTCACTACCAAGAACCACCTGAGGAGGACTCTCCCAATCCCTGTTCCACCCCATCCTCACAACAGGCTTCCCTACAGGCTCCCGTGGTGAGAGATCCCCCAGCCCACGTTCTGGGGTCACACTCTACAGGCCCCCTGGCTCTCCTCATGGCATGGCAGGATTTCTTGCCACCTGCTTTGACGGTGCCAATGGTACACCCCATCCAAGAACCTGGAAGCCAAGGGGGCATGATCTACTGGGACCTCAGTTTCTCCAACACTCCCTTAAAGCCTAAATAAGCAGGGCAACTTGTCATGGCTTCCTGATGTGTACACATCCTCTTCCTGCTCCTGACTGCCAGGGGACAGAAGGAAAGCCAGGGATTCCATTTGATAAGAGCCACAGCCCTCTCCTCTCTGCTGTCCATCGGCCCCATGGCTCTGCCATCAATCTTACCCAACTTCACTCATTGGCATTCGAGGATTTTACATCCCTTAAGCCAAAAATGTCTTCACTTGCTTGCCTCCAGCCAGAGATGTACAGCCCCTGAACTGTGAGTGTACAGTCTTTACTCGAAAGGGGAAACTCTGGGACTCTGAAAGGGGCCCATGCTGTGATCACCAAAAGTGACTCTTTTTACTCATCCAGTAAATATCTTAGGAGTACCTAGTATATGCCAAGCACTCTACTGGGCCTGAGGACACAGTAGTGAGCAAAACTTGTGCAATAGAAGTGGACACAAGCAGAAACCAAATAATCATATGTGCCACAAAGGAAACTCACGCATTCCCAAGAGTAAATAGCAGGAGTATCAACCTGGACATGGGGCAGGGAGTGGTTCAAGGAAGTCCCTTGAGAGGAGCAGTTGTGTCTGTCTTTGTTCCTAGTCCCTGGCAGTATCTGACACAGAAGCTTCTCGGGTAATGTTTAAGGGGTAACCAAGGACGGCTTGTCACCTCCCCATCATTGTCTCCATCATCTACTCCACCCTTTCAACCACAATCATCCGCATCTCTATAGCTAGTTTCGAATCTCACTTTACCCAAACAAGTGTCAGCCTTGTAGCAGAATCAGGCCTGGCCGTCCTTCACTCCTCTCGTATAAGTGGTGTGAACACGTTTACGATGAGCCTGAAAGTTGTTTTCATAAAGGATCCACCCCGCTCCTACTCTAACACTCCTGGCACTCTCAACATGCATGGCCAGCTGACATTTTTCTGGTCTGGTGAACACGGCAACTCAAGTTGAGCATGGCAGCTCCTGCTGAACGGACCTCCCCCTAGGCAGAGTGCTGGGAATCTGGACTTCCCAATGACCAATGGCTCCCTCAGGGTCAGCTACTCGAAGGGCAAAGAGCAGCTTATTTCCCATCCTGGCATCAAAGGGGGCATGCTTTTGCTGGGATAGAGAGAGGGGCTTGTTTCCCAAGAGGTGCTAGAAATGTTCAGAGTAGCCGTAGCCTTGGATCGGGTGGATCTCAGTGGCGTAAGTGGCTAGCCTGCCCTGTGAGGGCAGCTGGTGCCTTGGATCGGGTGGATCTCAGTGGCACAAGTGGCTAGCCTGCCCTGTGAGGGCAGCTGGTTGCCTGCACATCTGGCCAGTTCCAATGGCATCTGCACAGCTGCCTACAGCAGCTGCTCCACAGCATCACTCTGTCTTGTACACAACGGTCACAGTGTAAACAGAAGGCCTGGCAGCCAGACAGAAGCTTCCAGAGCTTTGTTCACACAAGCGCATAGCCCCAGATAGGGCAAGAAACTTGAAACATACCATACTGTGGGTCAGGAGATGCAAAGCCAAGTCCAGACAGCCTTCACTCACTGTGTAACCTTGGAAGTGCCCTTCTTTCTCTGAGCTTCAGGTCTCTTCTATAAATAAGAGGTGAGGCTCAGTGGCTTTCCAGTGGTTTTCCATTGGCCTTAGCATCCCCTACAGGCAAAGAGGAGGACAAGGTGAAAAGATCTGAGCTCTGTGCCACCTTGCTCCAACCAAAGTAGCACCTCTTTTATCTGCTTTGTATATAGAGCTTCTGCAGAAAAGTTTCACTTAGGAAAAAAAGTTCATCGCCAAGAGTTAGTTTGAAAACCACTGGAATGATAGTCCCTAAGGCCCTCTCTAGCTCTGACAATTCATGATTTATGAGTAAATAAAATACTGTATATGAAAGAGGCCTGGAACCTGGTAGGGATGCAATAAATGGTCTCCCTTATGACAGCTCTGTTCTCCGTGTGTCACGGGAGCCCCTGATAAATGCTTGGCTGACATCCAGAGACTGGGCTTACACAGGATCTTCAAGTCAAAGACCCACACTTGGAGAGGTTCATTAAACATGAGCTGATGGATAAATGTAGGAAAAAGGAGGGCAGAGAGAGAAGGAAGAGAGAGGAAAGAAGGAAGTATAAGGGCCTACAAGCCCTAAGGGCATGGGTTTCAGGAAAAAAAGAGGTGAGACCCCAGACCCCCAGCTGCCAACTCCATCACATAGGCCTCACGTGCTGGTTGCCATGGAGATGGGGAAGCATGAGCCCAGGGCACTAGTGTCTTCACCAGAGGCAGCGTCTGCTCCTCCTGATTATACGCTATTTAAGAAGACATGGAGGGGGCAGTCTTCACACTGCTCTCTCCTGTCTCCCTATTGCCACCTCACAGCCACGCACTCCCTTCTGGGACTCCCCAGGGCAGCCAAAATCTGGTCTCCTTTGGATGGAGGTCCTGGCACCGCATACAGGCTCATGTGTTCCTTGAGCGCATGAGGGGAAAGGGGCAGACGTCAACCAGGTTAGGAAAGCTGGGTGGAGCAGTGGGATGTGAGCCTGTGAGCCAGGAATGATGCACTCAGAGCAGCAGAGCTTGAAGCGGAGGGTCTGCCAAGCTGCAGAGGGTGGAACAGCGGGGAAGAGGTGGCAGGCAGAAGGCTGTTGGGGCAATTCAAGTGAGAGAGAATGAAGACCCAGCATACGACAGCATCAGGGGAAATGGACTGGAAAAATGAGCCCTGGAATTACGAGATGGGAGCAGAAGCTGGATTTGCTACTTGGATGGAAAATCTCAGAACCTCAGAGCAGAAGGGAATCTTCAAGACCTCCTAGCCTGGCTTTTCCCAAAATATCTTGTGTGGAAAACTGACCCCATCAGGAGGTTTCACTATAAATATGTCCAGATGGAGAACAGTATGGAGGTTCCTCAAAACACTAGAAATAGAACTGTCATATGACCCAGAAATGCCGCTCTTAGGCATATACCTACAGAAAACCTTAGTTCAGGAAGATACATGCATCCCAGTGTTCACTGCAACACTATTTACAACAGACAGGACTTGCAAACAATCTAACTATTCATCAACAGAGGACTGGATAAAGAAGAGGTGGCACGTATATACAATGGAATACTACTCAGCTGTAAAAAAGAACAAAACAATGCCATTTGTGGCAACAGATTTATGTAGAGATTGTCAAACTGAGTGAAGTAAGTCTGACACAGAGAGACAAATATAATATGATACCACTTATATGTGGACTCTAAAAAAAGGGTACAAATGAAATTATTTATAAAATAAAGTCACAGATGTAGAAAACAAATTTATGGTCACCAGGGGATGGGGGGAGTGATAAATTGGGAGGTTGGGATTGATGTATACACACTACTATATATAAATAGATAACTAATAAGGACCTGCTCAGCACACTCTCATGGCCTATAAGGGAAAAGAATCTAAAAAGGAAAAAGAGTGAATATATGTGTATATGTAACTGATTCACTTTGCTGTACGCCTGAAACTAGCACAGCATTATAAATCAACTGTATTACAATAAAAATTAAAAGAAAAAAAGATGTCCAGGGCCAAGTTAGCTTTGGAAATGCCAGCGCTGGTGACGCACATCAGCAAATAGTAAAGGCCCAGACAGGCCTGGCTATAAAGGAGTTCTTATCTTAACTTTACTTGACTCAACTTTAAATTTTCACAGAAGTCCTGATTTAAAGACACATATTTTGTTTAAGCCAACTTTGTAATTTAACTGACCACGGAGCATCCCTTATCCCCTCCAGAAACACCTGTACACACCTTCTGGAAAATGAGGAAATTACTGGTCTCATCAAATATTTCTCACGCACAATGCACAGTTGTGGAGAGAAGATTCAAGATGCTTGGCTGTCCCAGAGATAATCCCATCTCAGAGTCAGGAGTCCCACTCCTAGGATCAGGCCTAAAACACGAGTGCTTAACATGGAAATAACTACTTATATGATGTCACATCTAAAATATGAAAAAAAAAAAAAAGTAAAATGCCTGAAAACTCAGCCTCTAAGTAAACTATGGTGTAATTCCTCAATGGAACTTTAGCATGATGATGAATGTTATATAGTTACACAGGAAATCACTTAAGATTGGGTATATTTTAGGAATTGTTGGACTACAGTTTATGAAAAAGAAAAATATGTATGGGAAAAATAAAGACAAGAAGGAAATACATAGCAAATGTTTTTTTACCAAAAGGAAGTTTCTCTGAATGGTGAATATAAGGGTTCTATTGCTAAGTCACTTCAGTCGTGTCTGACTCTGTGCAACCCCATAGACGGCAGCCCTCCAGGTTCCCCTGTCCCTGGGATTCTCCAGGCAAGAACACTGGAGTGGGTTGCCATTTCCTTCTCCAATGCATGAAAGTGAAAAGTGAAAGTGAAGTCGCTCAGTCATGTCCAACCCTCAGTGACCCCACGGACTGCAGCCTTCCAGGCTCCTCCATCCATGGGATTTTCCAGCCAAGAGTACTGGACTGGAGTGCCATTGCCTTCTCCGTAAGGGTTCTATAGTCCCCCCATAATAAGCGGCAGCCGGCTTGTACATCAGGCTTCTATAAGACTAGTCAGTTTGAGTTGTTTCCCTCAGTCTCAGTCCCTGTAGGCATATTGATTATCTGAATGTGTCCGGCTGAACCCTGGCATCCCTGTTAAAGTATGGCCCCTAAGAAGAACAATCCAGAATAGCATACACCTCCCCCTCTGACATCCTTATCTCATATACTCAACTTCACCAGGGCAAACAGGGCTTGTGAGAGGAGTGACTGGAGCCTGGGAAGGGTGACATTTAACTCAGAGCAGACTCTCTAGAAGAGCTCTATATTGTCTGCTTCTGGACCTGGCCTGCATAACTGGCCTCAGATGAAAAGATTTTTCAAAGAAATACTGATGCAGCGATCCCTCCCCCAGATACTGTGATTTAGTTCAGGTGTAGTGTGGTCTGAGCACTGGAGTTTTTCAAATCCCAGGTGACTCTGGTGAGCCCCAGGGTTGAGAACACTAGCATAAGCTGTCCTTGAACTTGGGTTCAGCTTGGAGGGATGGAGGTGCCTGTCACTTCCTAGGGGGCTCGACATGAAGTCAGCACTAAATGCTACAGGCACAGAGAGGGCTGCTTCCCAGGGCTTAGGGTCAATGGCCTGGGTGGGGCATGTGGGTCAAGCCTTGTGGGATGAGGCAGCCAGTTTCTGTGGGAGGGAATCTCAGGTTAGACAGAGGGCCAGACCCCAGAGTTTTCTCTGTGATGGGGCCTGGGCTCCCCAGTATTTCTGGTTTAGGAGAGGGCTAAAGGCTTTTTTAGGGCTCCAGCGCTTTTCAAATGAAGACATTGCCACTCACCAAGCAGACGGTTTGTAGGGCTAAATGACTTAATATTTTTGGAGTACAAGGAACAAAACCGCCGCAAGACACTGTTGTTTTCCCCGCTGTAATTGATGGGGCTCACTCTTTTCTGCCGTTAAAGCACAAGCTACAGCTATTTTTCTTTTTTTAACCAAACACCGCTGAATGTGAAACATCGATTTTTTTCTTAAACTGAGTTTCAAACTGAGAAATGTCTTGATCCCAGAAGTCAATCACCTTGAGCGTCATGGTAACTTCCATTGGTGCCATGGTACAAACGACGAGGGGCTCTGGGGAAGCTGACTTCTCGCCCCCATCCTCTCCTGCCCCGCCCCCAGCCCTGTAGCGACTGCCGCAAAGAGGGACTTGCATGGTCTCCTGGGAAGGGCGCATGAAGACCATTCTCTGTCGTGTGGCTGTCAGCTTCTCTTCCAGAGGGTCTAAGCCGCCCCTCCCCACCCCTGCGGCCCCACCCAGAGCACGTAATGACCCAGGCAGGAAGGACATTGAGAAGCTCTGTCCCATTGGACCACGGCACACAGCTGGGCTGGTGGCTCACTGCCCAGCTCTGGAGAATGAATCCCCATTACTGTCACTCACCTGCTATTTAATCAGTTCTTGGGCTTTCCTAGTGGTTCAGTGATATAGAATCTACCTGCCAATGCAGGAGACACAGGTTCGATCCCTGATCCGGGAAGATCCCACATGCCACGGAGCAACTAAGCCCACACACCACAACTACTGAAGCCCTTGCGCCCTAGAGACCGTGCTCCACAAAAGAAGCCCCCACAACGCGAATCCCGCACACCGCCACCAGAGAGTAGCCCCTGCTTGCCGCAACTAGGGGAAAGCCCTAGCAGCAACAAAGACCCGGCACTGCCAAAAATAAATACACAAAAATTTTTTTAAATAAAAAAAAATAAAATCAGTTCTTAACTTGCTCGTTGTCTGCAGGTAAAGTCCAAACTCTTCAACCTGGTTCCCAGAGTCCTGGCTGGCCTGCTTGTTCAGGCACCTCAAGCTCTATTTCCCTCATCTCTAACTCTGAGATGTTGGATTTCCATCCCTTTCTCAAAGAAGCATGTTTTATCTGCCCATCT
The DNA here is from genome assembly GCF_055505025.1 of Bos grunniens. Lineage (NCBI taxonomy): Eukaryota > Metazoa > Chordata > Mammalia > Artiodactyla > Bovidae > Bos > Bos grunniens. The sequence continues at coordinate 12,701,533 of NC_141167.1, forward strand.
TTCCCATGCTAGCTCTCTGCCTGCAATGCTCTCCTCTCCCCTCACTACTTCCTCAGCTCTCAATTGAAACATAACTTCCTACATCAAACAAAGACAAATATCATATGCTATTGCTTATATGTGGAATCTAAGAAGAAAAAAAAAAAAGGATTTCCCCAGCAATTAAAAAAATAAAATGGTGCAAATGAACCTATTTACAAAACAGAAATAGAGTCACAGATGTTGAAAACAAATTTAGGGTTTCCAAAGGTGAAAGGGGAGGGAGGGATAAATTGGGAGGTTGGGATTGACATACACATACTACTACATTGGACTTCTCTGGTGGCTCAGGTGGTAGAGAATCTGCCTGCAGTGCAGGAGACCTGGTCTTGATCCCTGGGCTGGGAAGATCCCCTGGAGAAGGGAATGACAACCCACTCCAGGATTCTTGCCTGGAGAATCCCATGGACAGAAGAGCCTGGCGAGCTACAGTCCATGGGTGGCGAAGAGTTGAACACAACTGCATGACTAACACTCAGCACTATGCTGCTGCTGCTGCTGCTAAGTTGCTTCAGTCGTGTCTGACTCTGTGCGACCCCATGGACAGCAGCCCACCAGGTTCCTCTGTCCCTGGGATTCTCCAGGCAAGAACACTGGAGTGGGTTGCCATTTCCTTCTCCCACTCAGCACTCTACTACTACATATAAAATAGATAACTAACAAGGATTTGCCATATAGCACAGGAAACTCCACTCAATACTCTGTAATGACCTATATGAGAAAAGAATCTAAGAAAGAGTGGATATATGTATACGGATAACTGATTCACTTTGCTGTACAGCAGAAATTAGCACAACATTGTAAACCAACTATACTCCAATAAAATTAATTTTAAAAATAAAATTTAAAAAATCACTTCCTCCTGGGAGACCCCCCTGACTCCCACCCCACCCCTCACTGAGTCTCTTTGTCGTATAGTACTTGGCATCTTCTACTTCCCTTGGCACAGCTGTCACTTCCTGTAATTACAATTTACTCTTCTCTGCTAGAGTGGAAGCTCCCAAGGACAGCCACCATGATCTCTTTTGCTCACTGCAATCTCTCCAGTGCCAGCCCAGACACTGGCATGTGACTAGGGCTCGATTCATTAGTTTTGAATGAATGAGTGGCTCTGGTTAAAGGGCTCCTCACTCACATGTGGAGCAATCCTTGCTCACCTCTCACCGTATCTGTTCAATCTGTACCTCAGTTTCCCTGATTAGACCAGAAGCCTGCCTGTCCCAAACTCTGTCTTTCTTGGCTGAAGCTCGGGGACCCACCAAGCTCTTTCCTATCTCCTCTCTTGGGGCAGAGCAAGCACCTGCTTCCTAATCCCCTAAGGTCAGTTTCCAGTTGCAATTAAGTTGATTTGATCATAGCCAAGGTGCTGATGCCCTTGACCCAAACTCTCCTGGGTCCCTAGACTTTCACTGCCTGGCCCCACTCCCAAGGTCACAAGACTGAAGAGCTTTACAGAGTTAGCTCATTCCAACTGCACAAGCCTTTGAAGTGAATGTTATTATTATTTATATTCATTTTATGGATGGGGAAAATAAGGAACAGAGGGGTTGAGTAACTTACCTGAGGTCACACAGCAAGCAGTGACTGTGCTGGAATTTGAGTATAGTGCAGACTGATTCCAAAGCCTTTGCTTTGCACTTATATTCCCTGAACTAAACACAAAATTTGCTACACAGTGTGGGACTCAGAGCCTTCGATGGTCACTCTCCCTCCAGAGCCCAGCTTCCCAGCCCCCCACATCCCTCAGTGTGCACTTACTCTGAGGAAGGGGCCCTGGCAAGTCTGGGCTGCTTCACCTGTCTCCCCAGGTGGGGTCTGAGGCTCCCCGTCCTGTGCCCTCAGCCTGTGTCCCCCCTCCCAGCTCTGAGCAGACACGGAGGACAGCTGTTCACTGACTCTCCTTGGACGATCCTTCAGAGGCAGCCACAGTGCCCCTCAATCTTGCTCTCGGTGTCACCACGCTTTCTCAGCACTGGCAGTGTCACCTTGGACTGTGAAGGCACAAACAGTCCCACAGTCACGGGAAAAAAATAGGCAAAGAAATTGCATTTCCTCTGAGACCATTGTGAAGCATGTGTGACTTTCCACCTTCCTGTTGAATTGCTTCAGCTGTGACTTGCAGGACCCAAATTCCATCTTTGTTGAAAAATTGAAGGCAATTGGTACAGGGGAAAAGTGCTGACTGGGAGAAAGGATAGCTGGGTTGGAGTCATCACATGGTCCATGATCACATGGTCATCAGCCAGTTTGAAAACCTTCAGTGGCTTTTTTTTTTTTTGCCGTTAAGATGATTTCCAAACTCCTTGAAGTAGGAGACAAGGTTCTGCACTTCCACGGCCCATCCGTTTCTCGTGTCTCACTTTTCCCATGGACACCTCACTGTACCTCAGAAGGCCATGCTCTCCAACCTCTGACCCTCATAGATGTCTCTAGAACTGTCTTTTTGCCCTCCTTTTTTTGACTGGAAAATGCTTACTCCTCCTTCCACTTAAATATCATCCCCTCCACTCCAGTACTCTTGCCTGGAAAATCCCATGGACAGAGGAGCCTGGTAGGCTGCAGTCCGTGGGGTTGCTAGGAGTTGGACACGACTGAGCGACTTCACTTCCACTTTTCACTTTCATGCATTGGAGAAGGAAATGGCAACCCACTCCAGTGTTCTTGCCTGGAGAATCCCAGGGACGAGGGAGCCTGGTGGGCTGCCGTCTATGGGGTCGCACAGAGTTGGACACGACTGAAGCGACTTAGCATAGGAAGTACTCTATGATGATCATTGCTAGATGGGGTCAAGTTGCTAACACTCCCCATATCACTATGGATGTCCTCCAGTGGAGTACATATTGCAATTTAATGTGTTTTCTCTGTCCGCTTGTCTAACCATCTGCTATAGAAGTTCCAGAAGGCCGCTTAATCTGTCTTGCTTACCATTGTTTCCCCGGTGCCTAGTACAGTGCCTGACACACAGCAGGTGTCTAAAAGCATAGACTGCATAGGTGAAAGTAAAATCTGCTCAGTCGTGTTCGACTGTTTGTGACCCCATGGACTATACAGTCCATGGAATTCTCCAGGCCAGAATACTGGAGTGGGTAGCCTTTCCCTTCTCCAGGGGATCTTCCCAACCCAGGGATCAAACCCAGGTCTCCTGCATTGCAGGCATATTCTTTACCAGCTGAGCCACAAGGATAAGTGAATGACTAAACAGATCAGTCAGGATTTTCTGTTGCATGCAACAAAAACATCCAGGCTTGATTTAAGGAGAAAAGAGATTTATTACATGGGGCTGTTGGGAATCACAGCACATTTTGGAGAACAGGGCTCAGGATCATACAGTAGAACAATGGCCAGCCATAGGCAGGTCTTGTTTGATGAAGACACCACTATCACCCTCTGTGAGAGCAAACCCCCTCAGCTGAGACATCACCATTCCCAACCACGGACCCTTGACCCCTCCAGCAAGAATTGTGCCCCAGATGCTCTGGGAACTTGAACTTGCTGAGCCACTCCCACCACTCTTTATGGTATTAACTCCTGCTGGAGAGACTGAGGCTGGTGACCTGATGGGCAGAGCCAGAGTCGTGTGTCCACATCTTAGCTGCAAGGGAGCCTGGGAAAGGGAGTACATGCCATTTTCATGTTCTTGAATGGGGGATGGGCTCTGTTCCCCAGCAAGAGTCAGTGGGATGGGAATTCCTAGACATGCGGCACACATTCTGGGTAGTTCACTAGAATTAGAAACCACGACAGCAATGAGCCAATGAATGAGCCAATAAGCCAAAGGCCTTGGGCAATTTCCCTCCTTTGTCATGGCCTCAGTTTCCTCATTTTGCAAAAGGAAAACCTGCTAGTCATTCAGTTCCCCGCTGACATTAACATTCTGTGGTTTGGGTTTTGAGTTGTTTGTCCTTCTATGACCTGATGGCACAGAGGGCACAACCTGATCTAGGGAGAGAGGAATCTCCCAAAAGTCCTTCCATCCATCAGGAGAGCCTGGGCTATGCCACAGTAACAGACTAACCACAAGTCCCAGGGTGGAATAACCAGAGGAGACTGCTACATATAAAGAAGGGGCTTTACTCTCTAGAAAAGGGAGGGCTTTTGCACCCATGCTGCTGCTGCTGCCAAGTCACTTCAGTCGTGTCCAACTCTGTGCGACCCAATAGACGGCAGCCCACCAGGCTCCTCTGTCCCTGGGATTCTACAGGCAATAATACTGGAGTGGATTTTCACCCATATACTGACACTTTCTTCGGCTCATAGAAAGTAGTGTTGCCTTGAACTCTTCTGAAGGAACATCAGATCAGAAAGGCTAAGGAAGAAACTAGCTGTTTCACCAAAGAGGTCAAATTCAAAGGCAACTAGCTTCACAGAGGAGGGGGTGGTATGTGAGCAGTAATATGGACGATGAGCTGTTCATTGATTCATCTGTTCCTTGAGGAAATATTTATGGAGCCTCCCTTATGTATCAGGTACTGTGCTAACCACGGGGGATATGACAGTGAACAAGACAGAAAAGGTCCAAAAAAGCTCTTTGAGCTTATATTCTAGTGAGGAGGGAAGAGAAGAAATAGGTAAATAAATAATTAAGGAAGATGCTTTCAGATGGTGATCAGTGCTTTAAGGGCATTAATCAGAGTGGCACAACAGAGCTCCAAGGGTACAGGTAAAAGGCACTTTAGTAGTGATAGTCAAAGAAAACCCCTCTGAGATGACATTTAAGCTGAAACCTGGTTAATAAGAAGAGGGAAGAACAAGTCATGCCGAGGGAACAACCAGGTGAGAAGATGCTAAAATAGGAACAAATGTGGCTGGAGGACTGTAGAAGACAAGGTCAAGGAAGTGGGTAGGATCTCTAAGCAAGGACTCTGCATTGATTCTGAGTATTACGTTTTGCGGGGAGGCTGAATGGACTGGCTTTGAGCAAGAGAGTGACATGATCTGACTTGATATTGTGTTTTTTCAAAAGATCATTTTGGCTGCTGGGTGGAGAATGCATTGTAGGGGAGCTAGGTAGTGACAGAGCAAACACAATTCCGAGTTCGAAACGTATGAAATAGCCAGCAGAGTGTCTTAGCTTTAGATGCTGTTACAGACAATATGCTGCTGGTACCATAAAGAGTGACCATGACCAGGGGCAGGGAGGAGGTTTTTGTCTGCGGATCCCTAGAGGAGAGTCATGCAAACATCCTGGTAGTTGTCAGAATAGCTTAGGCTACACTGCAGTCCCCAATTAAGCTCCAAGCCTTGGGGTTTCATGAACCATGTTTTATTACTTGCTCACACTTCAGGCTCATTGTGGGTTGGCCTGGGGTCTCTGCTTCTCACAGTCACTCAAGGATCCAGGCTGACTAAGGCGCCACCCTCTGTAGCCCTGTCTTGATCACTGAGGCAAGCAGGAGAAAGGCATGTGGAGAGATCTCAAACACACTCTTACGCGTTTTGTCACCATATCTCACATCCCATCGCCCAAAACAAGCTCCACGTCTCCATGCAATTGCAATGAAGCTAGGAAGTGTTGTCTCAGGAGGAATGGACAGCAGTATTATCAGTGATGGCTGCCATGGACCTGAAATCAGAAGTGAGTTCTCTTCTGGCTAAAAAAAAAAAAAAAAAGAAAGGTGGGAGGAAGGAGGTAGATGGAATTCATAGGAAAGAGCCACAGAAAGATGGATGAGAGACCAAAGAACTGCCCAAAGGAAAAATAGAGTTGCTTTTCTGCTGGGATCTCCAATGTGAGTTGGGAGCAAAAAAAAAAAAAAAACACTTGTTTTAGGATGAATGTGAATCTGTCTGGTACACAATGGGAGGGACCAGGCTCTCAGTGCTGGAAGGTCATTCAGTACAGAGTCTCCAAGTGCCAGAAAAGTGCACTTATCTCCACGGCCCCTCTCACCAAGCTTCAGTTTCTGTCTTCATTTGGAGGTTTCCATAGGTATGTGTGCATGCCAGAGACTTTTGTAAACCTTTTGGATTTATTATATGATCTTTCTCAGAGAAGGCAATGGCAACCCACTCCAGTACTCTTGCCTGGAAAATCCCATGGACAGAGGAGCCTGGCAGGCTGCACTCCATGGGGTCGCAAAGAGTCGGACACGACTGAGCGACTTCACTTTCACTTTTCACTTTCATGCATTGGAGAAGGAAATGGCAACCCACTCCAGTGTTCTTGCCTGGAGAATCCCAGGGACAGCAGAGCCTGGTGGGCTGCCGTCTGTGGGGTCACACAGAGTCGGACACTGAAGCAACTTAGTAGCAGTAGTAGTAGTATGATCTTTCTATTTGACACATGCTCTGCATTATCAACAGTATCACCTTTAAATAATAATCATGGAAGTGCTTTCACCAGTGCCTCTGAGCATTTTACATGTCATAGCTAATTTAACCTTCAAACAGTCCTTGTTGTTATTGTTGTTCAGTCGCTCAGTCCTGTCCGACTCTTTGCAACCCCATGGACTGCAGCATGCCAGGCTTCCCTGTCCTTCACCATCTCCCAGAGCTTGCTCAAACTCACATCCATTTGAGTCAGTGATGCCATCCAACCATCTCATCCTCTGTCATCCCCTTCTCCTCCTGCCTTCAATCTTTCCCAGCATCAGGGTCTTTTCAAATGAGTCAATTCTTCGCATCAGATGACCAAAGCATTGGAGCTTCAGCTTCAGCATCCGTCCTTCCAGTAAATATTCAGGATTGATTTCCTTTACGGTTGACTGGTTTGATTTCCTTGCAGTCCAAGGGACTCTCAAGAATTTTCTCCAACACCACAGTTCAAAAGCATCAATTCTTCAGCACTCAACCTTCTTCATGGTCCAGCTCTCACCATACGTGACCACTGGAAAAATCATAGCTTTGACTAGACAGACCTTTGTTGCCAATGTCTCTGCTTTTTCATATGCTGTCTAGGTTGGCCATAGCTTTACTTCCAAGAAGCAAGCGTCTTTTAATTTCGTGGCTGCAGTCACCATCTGCAGTGATTTTGGAACACAAGAAAATAAAGTCTGTCACTGTTTCCATTGTTTCCCCATCAATTTGCCATGAAGTGATGGAACCAGATGCCATTAGTTTTCTGAATGTTGAGTTTTAAGTAAGCTTTTTCACACTCCTCTTTCACCTTCATCAAGAGGCTCTCTAGTTCCTCTTGCTTTCTGCCATAAGGGTGGTGTCATCTGCATATCTGAGGTTATTGATATTTCTCCCGGCAATCTTGATTCCAGCTTGTGCTTCATCCAGCCCAGCATTTCGCATGATGTGCACTCTGCATATAAGTTAAATGAGTAGGGTGACAATATACAGTCCTATAAGGTAGATATTAAGACTATCATCATCACATGGAGAAACCAAGGCACAGAGAGAGTAAATAATTTGCTTAAAGTGTAATCACTAAAGATGGAAGATCTGGGAATGACACCCAGAGGGCCTGGTTCTGGAGCCCCTGCTCTCATGCCTTAGACCACGCTGTCTTTCATATAGAATGTGCTGCCTAAGACAGGCTAAGACCCTTGCTTGCTCCAAAGAGCGCTTCCCCCAGGAGGAGTGGAGTAGAGCAGAAAATCCTCTTCAGCCACATTCCTGAACTGGTGACTTGTGACTTCATGGGAGAATGGGCTGTCCCCGTGTGTATCCATGCAGAAACTGGCCTAAAAACAGTATATACATAGCAGGCTTCTGTGTACTTAAAAACAGCCAATAATGAAATAAGTAGAAAGAACCCAAGCAAACAGTTTAGAAAGTTTTCTACTTCATATTGGTTTTTTTTTTTTTTTCGCACCAAATATTTTTCAACATCTCCTGCAAGGAAACCACTCAGTTAATTCTATAAAGAAAAATAAGGGCAAGAAATTAGGAGTATAAATCATCATCTCTTCCCTCCAAGAACTCACCGTCTACTCAGGGAAACCAAACAGAATCATGTAACAAATCATTTTAAAGGAAGAGATAGCTGAACAATTCTAAACAAAACAATGTGATTAATTGTTGAATAAGTGGTCCAGATGACGGGAGCTATGGATGGCAGGGGTGGAAGCTGATTGGCGGTGGGGGGATGACACTGAGCTGAGTGAGCAAGGAGGACTTGGAGCAGGAGGAGGAATCCGAATCAGTTTTGTTTCATTTTTTAATTTATTTTGGCTGCGCTGGGTCTTCATTGCTGCACACAGGGACTTCTCTAGTTGCAGGATACAGGCCTGGCTGCCCCAGGGCATGTCGGATTTTAGTTTCGGAGGAGGGATCAAACCTGCATCCCCTGCTTTGGAAGGCAGATTCTTAACCACTGGACCACAAAGGAAGTCCCTTGAATCAGGTTTTGAAGGATGTGGCAAGGACCAAATTAAGCTGATGCTGGACTGGCTACCGTGGGGCACTGAGACTGGGAGGGCTCCATCAGCTCTGTCTAGAGTTGGAGACACTAGACAAAATATTCACTGTACATGGACTGGGCAAGGGTCCCTGGACAGACCCTGCCCTCCAGGAATCTCCCATCATGGACTGAGAGAAAGTTCTCAGAATAGCAAGTCAAGAAAAGATGTGGTAACATGCCAAAGACAGGAAAGCAAGATGAAAGATGCATTTTATGAGGCTTCAGGTTCTGCAGAGCCCCAGTTGTTCCTCCTGTAAGAGCAGATTCTTGGTCTCAGGGTAGCCACACAGCTGAGCTGCCTGAGCATCAGCCCCTAGAGGATGCCCAGGGCTGGTAACAAAGGTGTTTTTAACTCTATTACCCACAGTTCTAGGGCTGCTAGCTTCTATGTTTTGGAAAATTTGTTTCCATCACGCACGCGCGCGCACGCACACACACACACACTCATACAAATTAAAAAAAAATAACAAAAACCTACACATTTCCCTGTTGCACGAGTCAGAACCCACATCCCACTCTAACTGGTTTTACAAAGAAAACATATGTATCAGGAGATATTAGACAGCTCACAGAATGTCAGAGAAGGCCAGAGAGCTGGTCTTCTATCCTGGCTGGCCCACATGCTGATAGGGTCCCTCAGTCCAAGGCCCAGGCTTCCCAGGTGGCGCTAGTGGTAAAGAACCCGCCTGCCAATGCAGGAGACATAAGAGACACAAGTTCAATCCCTGGGTCGGGAAGATCCCCTGGAGGAGGGCATAGCCACCTACTCCAGTATCCTTGCCTGGCAAACCCCATGGATAGAGCAGCCTGGTGGGCTATAGTCCTTGGGATCTCAAAGGGTCAGGATGACTGAAGCAACCTAGCACACAAGTCCAAGGCCCAGGCACTGAAACTTGCTTCATAGTGTAGATCATAGAATACCATCCCAGGACCTCTGTCACTGCTCCCGCTGAAAGCCTGGTGGCCCTCCACCACTGTCCACCTCTTGCTAACAGCATAGCTTCCCATGCACCTTTCTTCCCCTCTTCTGAACTGCAGCGTCTCAGAGCCAATTGCAGGATTCCAGGTCATATGCCTACTTGCTAGGATGGGGCTGAGAAAGTGAATTCTGATTTCTTTCTTGGAAAAGTGGGATTCATAATGGAGGTAATTACCAGGATGGTCACACAACCTGTTTTCCTGGGAGTCTCAGTTTTTGCCTGTTAATCCCAATTTAAGAATGAATAGGTGCAGTGGTAAAGAATACGCCTGCCAATGCAGGAAGCTCAAGAGACTCAGGTTCGATCCCTGGGTCAGGAGGATCCCCTGGAGTAGGAAATGGCAACCTGCTCTGGTATTCTTGCCTGGAAAATTCCATGGTCAGAGGAGCCCGCCTGGCTATAATCCATGGGGTTGCAAAGAGTTGGACATGACTGAGCACACACACAATTACCCTTTTTACTCTCAAAAGTGTTTTAGCTTAGATCATATATTATATAGACATCCTAATCATTCCCAATAATAATCACTGGGTTCAATGATCACAAATGTCCTGCTTTCCCTTCATTCCCGGTCCTCTTGCCCTCTCTTTCAAGAAGCAAGTTCTGAATGCCCCAAATCCCTTCTCCGATTGCAGAGCAAAAGGGAGCTAATCTATTTGTATTCAGGGAAAGCCCACAATAGGCATACTTCAGGGACCATGCCTGCTAGAATGAGAGGGAGAACTTTTCTACGTGAGGTGTAAAAGCCAAATGAAAATTCTAAGGAACAAAGGAAAACATAAGCAACCATCTGGCCAGTCTAGTTGGAGATCCAGGGTGGGGACAGCTCATGGGGGAGCTTGAATAACAAGGGGAAAACTTTAAATGTTATGTCTGGAAAATAGAAATACGAACATTCTCCGAGAAGGGGAATGGCTTGACCGAGTCCAGTGAGCAAGAAAGAAGGGGGCCAGACACACCTGAATTTAAAGCATGACATCGTACAGAGTGAGAGATAGAACTCAAAGCTACTTAACCTCTTCGAACCTCAACTTTCTCATTTATAAAAATGGAGAAAAACGAAAGCCGCCTCTTGAGATTGTTGGGAGAACGAATTAAAATGTAAAGTTCTTGACACAGTCAGCCACTCCACAGTGAGTACTTGACAGGCGTTAGTTACTTTAGCTGATCACAGGCAGTGTTTTGTGGAGTGTCATACAGCAAATGTGTGCAGGGCAACAGAAAAGGGGGAGAGGTTGGAGGCGGGGAGGCCGGTGGAGAGGCAGCTTGGTAGAGAGAATTCTGCAGGAAGGATGCACTGTTGGAGGCTGAGAAAAGGGGAGGAGTCAGGCTGACAGGCAGGCTTCCCACCAGAGTGACTGGCAGCCCAGTGGTGACAGCCCCAAAGTGCACAGTGATGGCAGGTGGTTGGTTTATAAAGACTTGTGAGGAAAGGAAAGATGAAGAATTAAACTTGGGATGTACAACATTTAAAGGTCAAGACTATCATCTTGAAAAGTTCCCTAATAAGAGAGCTAAAGCTCGAAAATTTTCCACCTGATCTTAGAAGCTCAAAGAGAAAGTATAATGAATAATAACAGAATGTGTATTATTAAATGATGGGACAAAGCTGCTGTCTATGGTCCCATTGAGGTCTTAAAGGGCAGAAGAAGGTGTTCTCGTCCTTTTTAAGCAGGGTAAGTGGGAGGCCCACTTGGTTTTCAAAAGAACAGAAAGCTCATATGAAGAGACAGGGAACATTATGAAAAAGATATAGGGCATCTCTCAGAATGAAGGATCAGAGTGCAGCTCCGTCTCTCCTTTCTCTCACCATTATCTCTCCAGCTTCTTCTGGATACTTACCCCATTCCCCTGACTCTACCTGGCTTCTCAACTTGAGAGCCCACCACCACCCAACCAGTTCTGTATCTCCTATATTAAGTGTCCAATATCTCATAAATAGCTAATAAACATGGGATCACTAGGAAAGCCTGTGGGAAAGGCAAGGCATAGAACCAATCAGTTTAAGAGGTCCTCAAGCTTTTTAGTGCCTCCCTCTGTGTTCATAAATGCAGCCTGCATTGGTCTGGTCCTTGTAGGGCAGGGAGACTGCAGGGTGCAATAAACAACATCTATTGCAAAACCGGGATGTGAACCCAGACCTGACTGACTCCTAAGCCCCTGCTCAAACACTTGTATATATGGCAAGCTCAAAAGTACAGAGGTAAAAGCTTGAGAGGCATGTTCAGGAATTAGTTCTTAGGCTGGAGCATTAAATGCTGGAGGTGGGGAGGTGGGAAGTAAAAGGATCAGCGGAAGCCACATGCTGCAGGACCCTAGTAGGTCACACTAAGGAGGTGGAATCCATCCTCAGAGCAATTAAGAAGCCACAATGTTTTTTTAAATAGAATTTTATTGAGATGTAATTCACACATCATAAAATTCACCTTCTTGCAGTGTACAATTCAGTGGCTTTTAGTATATACACTGAGTTGAATAACCGTCTACCTAATTTTAGAACATTTTAATCACCCCCAAAAGAAACTCCATATACATTAGCAGTCACTAGCCATTTTTCCTTCCCCTCAGCCCCTGACAACCACTGATCTACTTTCTATCTCAATGGATTTGCCTATTCTGGACATTTCATATGAATAGAGTCATATATTATGGATCTTTTGTAACTGGCTTCTATCATTTTGTGTAATACTTTTAGTGTTCATTCATGTTGCAGCATGTATCAGTACTTCATCCCTTTTAAGGGCCAAATAATATTCCATGGATGGATATACCATATTTTGTTTGTTTATTCATCATCTGTTAGACATTTGTGCTGATTCCACCTTGGGGCTATTATGAATAATGCTGACATAAACATTCATGTACAACTATTTGTATAAATATAAGATTTCATTTCTCTTGGGTATGTGTTTAGGAGTGGAATTGTTGAATCATATAGTAACTCTGTTTAACTTTTTGAGCAATTACCAATTGTTCAAAAAGCGACTGCATCACCACATTCAACTAACAATATGTCAGGGTTATAATTTCCACGTATCTTTATCAATAGTTGTTATTGCCTTCCTTTTTTATTTTAGTGATCCCAATGAGTATAAGGTAGTAGCTCATCATAGTTTTGATTCTCATATCCCTAATGAGTAATAGTATCGAGTATCTTTTCATGTGCTTATTGGCAATTTGCATGTCTTCTTTGGAAATAAGTCTATTCAAATTATTTACCCATTTTAAAAAATTGATTAATCTGTCTTTTCATTACAGCAGTAAGAATTCTTTATATATTTTGGATACAAGTTCCTTTTCAGATATATGCTTGAAATATATTTTGTTTCATTAGGCTGTCTTTTCCATTTCTGTCTGGTGTCTTTTGAAGCATGAAAGCTTTAATTTTGATGAAATCCAATTTATTTAATTTTTGTTTTGTTTTTTCACTTGTGCTTTTGGTGTCAAATCCGAGATTGTTGCCAATTCCAAGGTCATGTGTTTTTGTCTAAGATTTTTATAGTTTTAGCTTTTATATTTAGGTATTTGATTCATTTTTAGTTCCTCAATGTGCATAACTGAGAGAGGGACCAGACTGCACTCTTCTGCGTGTGGCTGTCTATTGGCCAGCAATAGTGTTTGTTGGAGAGGCTACTCTTTCTCCCATTGTGTTGTCCTGAAATTCACTGACATTGATACATGGATTTATTTCTGGACTCAGTTCTGTTCAGTTGATCAGTATCTCTATGCCAGTATCACATTGTCTTGATTACTGTTGCTTTGTATCAAGTTTTGAAATCAAGAAATGTGAGTACTCTTACTTTGTTCCCGGTTTTCAAGATAATTTTGGCTGCTATGAATCCTTGTAATTCCATATGAAGATTAGAATCAAAATTTTAGAATTTAGAATTTTGTCAATTTCTACAAAGAGCTCAGCTTAGATTCTGATATGGATAACATTTAAGCTGTAGATTAGTTTGAGGAGTACTACATTTTTAATAATATTAAGCCTTCCGATCATGAACATGAGTGTCTTCCCATTTACTTAGGTCTTCTTTAACTTCTTAATTTTTTTAATTGAAGTTTAGTTGATTCACAATATTGTTTCAATTTCTGCTTTACAGCAAAGTGACTCAATTGTACTTATAAAGATATACTTTTTAATATTCTTTTTCATTATGATTTATCACAGGATATTGAATATAGGTCTCTGTGCTATAGAGTGGGTCGTTGTTGTTTATCCGTTCTGTATATAAAAGCTTAACCTGCTCACCCCAACTCCTCACTCCACCCCTCCCCACACCTCTCTCCTTTGCTGCCACCAGGCTGTTCCCTATGTCTGTGATTTTGTTTCTGCTTCATAGATAGGTTCATTTGTGTTGCATTTTGGGGGCTTCCCTGGTGGCTCAGACGGTTAAGTGTCTGCCTGCAATGTGGGAGACCTGAGTGTCTGCCTGCAATGTGGGAGCCTGGGTTCGATTCCCGGGTTGGAAAGATCCCCTGGAGAAGGAAATGGCAACCCACTCCAGTACTCTTGCCTGGAAAATTCCGTGGATGGAGGAGCCTGGCAGGCTACAGTCCATGGGATCTCAAAGACTCAGACACAACTGAGCAACGTCACTGGTTCACTGGTGTCGTATTTTAGATTCCACATATAAGTGAGAGTATATGGTGTCTGTCTTCCTATTTCCAACTTACATCCCTTACTATGACAATCTCTGCTGCTGTTTATTTCTAACTTACATCCCTTACTATGATAATCTCTAGATCCATCCATATTGCTGCAAATGACGTTATTTCATTTTTATGGCTGAGTAGCATTCCAGTGTATATATGCACCACATCTTCTTTAACTGTTCATCTGTCAATGGACATTAGGCTGTTTCCATATCTTGGCTATTTTGAACAGTGCTGCTATGAACAAAGGGATGAATGTATCTTTTTGAATTACAGTTTTGTCTGGATATATGCCCAGGAGTGGGGTTGCTGGATCATATGGTAATTGTATTTTTAGCTTTATGAGCCACAGTGGCTGCACCAACCTACATTCCAACCAGTAGTATACAAGGGTTCTCTTTTCTCCACATCCTCTCCAGCGTTTATTAATTGTAGACTTTTTAATGATGACCATTCTGATTGGTGTAAGGTGGTACCTCATTGTAGTTTTGATGTGCACTTCTCTAATTAGCAACGATGAGCATCTTTTCATGTGCCTATTGGCCATCTGTGTGTATTCTTTGGGAAAAATGTCTATTAGGTCTTCTGCTCACTTTTGAATAGAGCTGTTTGCTTTTTTGTTATTAATAGTTTTCAATTGTAGTTTTTGATGTACAAGTCTTACACTTTAAACTTATTCCTAAGTATTTTAGTATTTTATGTTATTGTCATTTTATGTCATTGTTATTTTATGTTTATGTCATTAGAATTTTTGTTAGTTTCATTTCTGGATTGTTGATAAGGTATAGAAATATAAATTATTTTTGTTTATTGATCTTATGTTCTGTAATCATGCAAGAACCATTCTAAGAGTTTGTGTGTGTGCATTTCTTAGTATTTTCTATATTCAATATCATCTGCAAAGAGATACAGTTTTGCTTCTTCCTTTCCAATCAGAATGCGTTTCTCTTCCTTTTATTGGCCTATTTGTCCTAGCTAAAACCTCCACTACAACGTTAAATAAAAGTAGTGAGAGTGGACCTCCCTGTCTCATTCCTAGTCTTAGAGGGAAAGTTACCAGCCTTTCATCACTTGTAAAGGAGGTCACTTTACACTTTACACATCACTTCTACTCCTTTTTTATTGAGTGTTTTTATCTAAAAGGAAAATGTGGGTTGTCAAACACTTTTTCTGAATCTATTGAGGTGATCGTTAGGTTTTTTAAAAATTCTATTAATATGGTGTACTTTATTGATTCATTTTCAGATATTAAAACAACTTTGCGTTCCTGGGATAATCCTCTCATTCATGATGTATAATCACTTTTATTTATTCCTTGGTTCATCTTGCTGGTACTTTGTTGATGATTTTGTGTCCATGTTTACAAGGGATTTTGATCTGTAGTTTTCTTGTAATGTTTTTGTCTGTCTTTGGTATTAGGATAATACTGGCCTTACAGAATGAGTTGGAAAGTATTTCTTCCTCTTTTATTTCTTGGAAAGACATAATTTATTTAAACATTCTTTTTGCCCCTTTCTCTTTCTTTTCACCTTCTGGCACTCTCATTATGCATATATATAGGTATGCTTAACCAATTCAATGGACATGAACTTGGGCAAACTCCAGGAGATGGTGAGGGGCAGGGAGGCCTGGCGTGCTGCAGTCCATGGGGTCGCAAAGAGTCGGACACGACTTAATGACTGAAAAACAACAACAACAATGGTGTCCAATGGTCTCTGAAGCTGTGTTCATTTTTTTCATTCTTTTTCTTTCTGTTTCTCAACTTATCATCACGTTTCCTTATCTTTTTTTCTATCAGTTCAAATACACTGCTGAGATTGTCTAGTGAATTTTTCATTTCAGACACTTTACTTTTCAACTCCAAAATTTCTATCTGAGTCTTTTAAAATAATTTCTATCTGTTCATTGATATTCTCTATTTGGTGGCACATTGTTCTCCGATTTTCATTTAATTCTTTGTGTTTTCCTTTAGCTTCTTTAAACACTTTATAATACAAGATTATTAACAGACTTTGTCTAGTAAATCCAACATCTGGACTTCCTCAGGAAGAATTTCTCTTGATTTTTTTTTTCCTGTGTATGGACCATACTTTCCTGTTTCTTTTCATGTCTCTTATTTTTGTTGTTGTTGAAAAATAAACATTTTGAATAATATGATGTGGCAACTCTGGAAATCAGATGCTCTCCCATCCCTGGGCTTCCATTATGCTTGTTGTTGAGGCTGCTGTTAGCATTTATTTAGTGCCTTTTCTGACCTAGTTCTGTAGTCTATGTTCTTCGTCATGTGCAGCCACTGAGGTCTCTGTTCAGTTAGTTTATTGATTATCTAATGACTGAATGGAGATTTCCTAAATGCTTTCACCTAAAATTTCTCCCATCTTTTTCTGAGGGGATCTATGTGTGTATTGGTGCACACCTTCAAGGCTCTGGCAATTTATAACTCTGCCTGAATGCTTCATTCCTGCTTGTTCAGAATCCCAAGATTTGCCAGAAGCAAGAGACTGGGATTTTTTTCAGTCATTCCTGGGGATACACACACCCCTGCACAGGTGTATGTAGCCTCCTAAATCCTCAGGAATTTGTCAGAGCTTCTCAAAGCTCCCTATGGACATCTCATTCATCAGATTTAAGGTTTGGGCCAGGTTCTTGTTTGCCCAGCAGGCATCACCACCTCAGGTAAGTGTGATGTTAAACAATTGCCTATTATTATTTTTGACAAATACTCTACAGATAAAGGGTCTCACTGAAAAAGCTCTGAGTCAGATCAAATAAAGGCAAGTCCTGTGAATAAGGCTTTTCCAGGGAACTGCTGTACAAGTCAAATCGTGACAGTTCTCTGAGGATAGAGGTTTTGGGATCTCCAAATTTCTATTTCCCCATCCAGTGACTACTAGGCTGCTGGCTTTCACAGCTACTGTGCTTCTGATGCTGCTAGTTCTCAAGGCTACTGCAGAGCTGGAGAAAGAGGCTTGGGAATAGGACAAGTTAAAATGCTGCAGAGCTCATTGTTCTTGTTGAGATTATATTAATATCATTTTTCTTGAATAAACACTCTGGATTGTTGCAAGTCTTTGATTAACTTCCAGAGTTCTGAAAATGTTAATTTTGAGCATTTTCCCATGTTCTTATTGCTTTTATGGAGGAGCATGTTCAAGGAGGTTCTTGTTCTGCCATTCTTCTGCCATTCTGAGCCTGCTTTTCTCTCATCAAGAGTTTTAACTGGAGGCCTAACATGGTCAGATCTTCATTTTGTTAAAATCTATCTGACCTCAGCACTGAGAATTAATTGAGGGGATGGGACAGGCAGCAAGGGGCTGGTTAAGCGAATCTAACTGGGGATGAGTGATGGTTGCCATTCCCAGGGCAGTAGGGCAAGTGTGGCTGCAGAGAAGGAGATCAGTCCAAGAGACTCATGTAAAATACTCTTTTCTTTCCCTTGGTCTAATCAGTCAATCAGGAGCTGAAATGAGACTCACACTCTATCAGACAAGCGGACCCAGAGGGAATCATCCCAGATGCAATGCAATGAAGAGCATTGCTTATCTCTGGGCAGCCCAGAAAGGCTTTCTGAGAGAAGAGATTCCAGAAATCCCCAGTGGAGAGCGAAGTAACTCTTGGGAGGAGACAGTGAGGGCTGACATGAGGGGCTGGGGGCCTGCGTGTTCCTTGGCCTCTGCTGCAGCAGTACGTGGGGGGCTGACCAGAGTTTTGCCATCTGGGATCCTCTTGGAGCACAGATTTTTCCCAAGAGGCCCCTGCCCTGGGTGCATTGTGCTCCTGAAGACCAGTAGGGGAGTCAGGTAAGAGTGAAGTGGGCTGCTTTCTTCTTCATTTCTTTCTCTCCCAGGCAATTCTCCGAATAAGCTTTGTATGTCCCAGATGTTCCTGCCTTTGTTCAGATTTAATCCTCCCTGTTTACTCCCCTCCGTACCTGTTTATTATGTTCCATTTCTCTTTAGGAGCCGGGGCTCAGCAGATCTGCCAAGACTGATCTTATCTGCACTTGGGCAAACACAATCGTGCCATGCCTTGTCATCCAGCTCCTGTATGAAAGGGCCAAAGAAGGAGAAGAATTAAAACCAGCACCGCCAAGAACAGCAAGCCCAAAGAGATTTAAAAATAAACATGAAAACTGCTCCAGGCCCCATTCAGAGGCTCTCACCAAGTCCTTCAGCAGAGACACAATGAAGCCCGTTCTCAGGGCCCTCTGCAGCTGCAAATCCTGTGGCCTTGGCTCTTGATTCCTGCCTTGAAGAAGGGACGGTGGCTCTGGCCAGGCCTGTGAAGACAGTGATGCAGAACGTCTTCCCTGCTCAGATTCAAAATCTGGAAATGTTGCAGCTGTTAGAGATCATAGCTTTCCATCTTTGGTGTGGTCCTGAAGGCCAATGAGAGGGGAGGATCCAAGGCCTCAGGAAAGGTTAGGACACAGGCCTCTGGATTCACCCTCTAGGCCTGTCTCTAACAGCACACAGCATATGCAAGTATGCAAGTTGAGAATCACCGCAGTAGCAGAGGATTTTATTTTCTTTTTCATTTATTTATTTTAATTGGAGGCTAATTACTTCACAATATTGTAGTGGGTTTTGCCATACATTGACATGAATCAGCCATGGGTGTACATGTGTTCCCCATCCTGAACCCTCCCTCCCACCTCCCTCCCCATCCCATCCCTCAGGGTCATCCCAGTGCACCGGCCCTGAGCACCCTGAGCAGAAGATTTTAAAACTGAAGGAAAAAAAGATATTTTATTTCTTATCATCCTTCATGAGACAGATCGACAGAGACCAGCCACCCGATCATACTGTCTCTAACCCGGATCCCGGGGGATAGCCTTGGACCTGGAGCCACCAGGCCCTGCCAGACCCTTTGGCGCTGAGGGCAGACAAGGTCTGATTCTTCACCAGGGGCTGGAGAAAAGCCTTAGAGGCTGGTCACAGTGAAACCATAAGAGCCCCTCCCAAACCCTACTGGACCCAACCCATACTCCTTCTCCTGCCCCTGACATCCCCACCTCAGCCTGGGACAGGGGTCAGATGGGGTCTCTAGTGGGCTTAGGGCAACCTCCTTGGCAGGAAATGTATTAGCTCTCTAACCCACGGCACCCTCGCTCCTGAATCCTCACATCAACTCTTCAAGGTGGGTATCAATATCTCTGTGGTAGGCATGAGTCTAGCAAGACTATGAGAGGTTACACAAGTTGCCCAAGATCACCCAGCTAATAACTGGCAGTTCCAAATTTGAACCCTGGTCTATTGGCTCCAAAGCCCAGGAATCCCCAGTGCAACAGGGTTTCCACTGACTGGTCCTCTGAGGGCTGTCCATCCTACCCGCCTGGGATGGACAAGCATGTGGCTGCCTGGCCTGGGTGGGGGTGGAGGTGCGTGGAGCGCTGCAGTGTCCTGCATGCGCCCCTCGGTCACCACAAAAGGCTTGTTTTACACGCGGTGGCTGCGGCAGCGGCTTCAGGCGCCTTTGCCTTGCAGGATTGACATCAATCCTCATTCAAATCAAACTCCTCTGAAACACGCTCCAGTGGAGTGGAATTTTCTGCTAAATAAGGTGTTATTAACCCAGCTCCCGGCTCTTTGGGCCCAGGCTGAGCTCAGCAGCCGCTGCCACTGCCGCTCCACACTGATGAATCCACTTAAGTACCGATTAATAGGCACTGCCGCACTGGTCCAGGCAGAACCCGTGACCCGCAGGCACCTCCAGGCTCCTCGGCCACAAAGCCTGGAAACTCAGTCGCATCTTCTCTGATTCTGGTTCCAGCCCTGCCGCTGAGTAGCAGTTGGATGCTCTGTGGTCTGAGGATGAGAAAATGGCAGTGGAGGATTAAAAGGGGGAAATTATTATTCTTTTTTTGCAGCTTCTTTCTTCCCAGGCTTTGCAGGACTTCTGGGGATGGGGCAGACAAAGGATGACCCCCATCAGAAAGGAAGGAGGGTAGCTCTGCTCTCCCCCATGGCTCCCAGCACCATGCAGAGAGTGACTGGGAGACTGCACAAGAAGTCACCCGGACTTTAGGTTGAGACTGGACCCCAATAAAATGCCATTTCAGCTCTAGCATTGCCCAAAACATGCTTTGATGCCCCCAATCCAATCATTTCAGCCATACGCAAGTTCAATTTATGTAATTTTCAGAGTTTAAACTTTTCCAGCTGAAAGAATCCTTAGAGAGTTGCCAGTCCAAGCTCATTTTACAGCTGAGGAAGCTCAGGACCAGAAAGGGAAAAGGTCATGCCCAAGGTCACACAGCTAGTAACAGTAAATCCAAGGCCCATCCCCAGATCCCCCAACTCCCTGTGCATTGCTCTTTCTCTTACTGTTTCTCCCCCTTCCAGGAATACAAGGGCATCATTGACAACCAGAAAGTGATAACCGTATTTACATGATTTCCCAGTTTACATATTGCAATGGATACCAAACTGCTTTTAAGTGATTTGTTACTAAATAAGATCAGAGAACATAAAAAGAGATTTCTGAACTCTTGTAAATAAGAATATTCCACACTTATTCATCTATCTTTTGAACAAATGCTAGCTGGGTACCCGCTGCATAAATGATATATTGCTGGGTGCAGGGTCTACAGGGTGAATGTACCAAGTATAGTCCCTAGCCTCGCCAAGTCAGAGCCTATTAGAGGAGATAGAACAATTTCACACACACAAACATACACATAATTGTACATGATGACCATGCAAAGAATTGCTATGATGGAGCAAAGGGCCAGCACTGAACCTTGAGGTTGACCTACTTTATGTTTGGAGAATCATAGAAGGCTCCTTTGAGGAGGGGCATTCAAACTGAGACCTGAAGGATGAAAAAAGCCCAGCCATGCAAGGGGACAAGGAGGAGTGATCCAAGTAGAAGGAATCAAAGTTGAATTTCTTCTAGACAATGAAGTGAAAATATTTTAAAATTAATATGAGCCCATTATTTTACAGACAGGAAAGCTATTCCATTTCCTCACCTAATTGCTCTGCTTCTTGGAGATGGTGCTTTATTGATCAGTCTTTCTGTGTTGCTTGTCGCAGTTTTGTATCATTTGCTCAATTTGTGGCTGAAAAGGGCCCTCTGGAAGGTTTGAAGGGTTTGTTCATTTCTCTCTCCAAACCCAAACAATAACTAGCAGAGTTGTTCAGCACACAGACTCTAATAGGACCTCCCAGGCTCCATCACTTCTTAGCTGTGTGATCTGGGGCAAGGCACTTCCTCTTTGAGCCTCAGTTTCTTCATTTGTGTAATTGAAGATAGTAAAAGCACAATCTCAGAGGGCTGAAATGGTGTGTGTGAAGAGCCTAGCACAGTATTTGGCACATTGTAATTGATCCAGAAGTGTTAGCCCAGTGTTATCATTGTAAGCCACAAACAAATTAAACTAACTCGTACATGCAAAGTTGCTTGTTAACACTTCTTCAATTTGTTCTTTCCATGCACATTGCAGCAAAAAGCAGATCCCTTGTGGTTGTGACTGGGAGCTTGTGCTTAGAACTATATGGGTCTTGGCAGGATAAGTAGGGAAGACTTGCAGAGGGAGATGGAGAGGAGGCTTGAGACCTAAAGTCAAAGGTGGGATCTCTTAAACTGGGTGAGTGTTGCTCAGTGCAGAACCCCAGGGAAGATGTCAGCCCTGTGGGATACTGACACAGGGACATTTACAAAATAGACAAAAAGAGAAAACCCAAGAAGTGGAAGTCAGAACCGGGTTGGCAAAAGCCACAGTTGCTGAGTTAGGCTGCTCAGGACTCAAACACGAAGAGCAGGGATTTAAGCCACAGGGGAAAATTTGAACAGGGCCTTATTCAGGACCAGCAAGAGCACTAAGAAGGCCTGGGAAACTCTGCTGGCTGTCAGGCGACCTCCCTGAGAGTCAGCATCTCTATGCATCAAAGAATTTAATTAGAACTGTCACTCTCCACCCACCTTGGAGACATTTATATCTGTACCTGAAGAAACAACCACATATGACAAGCAAACTTAGGGTTCAGCCAGGAGATTCTCAGAGTAATACACTTCACTGGACACGTTTCTATACTCTCTCCCCATAGAATGACTGTGGCTCAACTGATAAAGAATCCATCTGCAATGTGGGAGACCTGGGTTCGATCCCTGGGTCGGGAAGATCCCCTGGAGAAGGGAAAGGCTACCTACTTCAGTATTCTGGCCTGGAGAATTCCATGGACTGTATAGTCTATGGGGTTGCAAAGAGTCAGACACGACTGAGCAACTTTCACTTTCACTTTTTCATTTTCAAAATGACCCTTGAATATCCTCTCCCTCCCTGCTGGCTCTCCAATTTGGTTTATAGCATCTTCTAGGTCATGCCTGGGACTCACCTTAACTGCCTTCCAATATTTTGCCCCTTACATCATGGACCACATTCTGGGCTTACCAAAAGCTTTTATAATGACCTCACCTCTTTCCCAGGCATTAGCCAGATCCAGGATGAAATGCTTCAAATCCAGCTCATTTAAGCTGTTCTACTAAAGTCAAATGCAAGAAAGATTTTCTGTTTTAGTCAACTAGCAGGATTAGCATTGGTTAGGGGTTCCTTTAGCCAACTCTCTTAGCCTTCCCCTTCACATACTCACTGATCCCTGAGACATCTCCACTAAGCTCTGGAGTTCCTTGGAACACCATTTGAGAATTGCTGCTTTGATCTAATGCTCCCATTCTATCCTTAGTAAAACTGAGTCTAGAGTCATGGTCTCAGCCCATCTCAGCCCAAACTCCATGCTCAATCCTTGCTTGAAATTCAAGCAAGACAAAGACAAAGGGGCCAAGTAGGGAGACCTCCATCTCCCTGGGGGACTGCCAATCTTCCTCCTCTCCCTTCCTTCCAGTGCCTCCCCAGATCCCAAACCTACATCTTCTCATGGTTCTACCTGTAGACCAGCCAGAACATGAGTCAGTTTTGCACCGTAAGCACCCTCGGTTCCCAGTGGGGAAGAGTCAACAATGAGTCACTGTGCTGGCCAGATCAACTCTACCTCCTTTTCTAACCTGCTCCATGACCTAGGAATCTGACCTTGATGCCGAATTCAAGCAATGGGAGTCACTGCAGGCTAGGAGGAGAAAGAGGTTGAGTCACCTCTTCTCCACTCATTCCTGCTTTGGTGCCATGTCTCTGGCAGTAGCGACATTCCTCTGTGACTAACAGCTCTCAACAGCTATGACCCACCACCACCAGCTCCAACTCTCTCTGGACCCCAGTAACTTTGTATGTGTGTTAGTTGCTCAGTCGTGTCCACCTCTTTGCGACCCCATGGACTGTAGCCCACCAGGCTACTCTGTCCATGGAACTCTCCAGACAAGAATACTAGAGTGGGTAGCCTTTCCCTTCTCCAGGGGATCTTCCTGACCCAGGGACTGTACCCAAGTTTCCTGCCTTGCAGGCAGATTCTTTACCTTCCGAGCCAGCAGAGAAGCCTCCTTCTTTTGTCTCTTTGACTGTAAGGGTAGTACAAACTCTCTGCTGTGTGCCTCTCTGGGTGGCCCCTTGTAGATTCCTTTCGTTCTGCCCATACCTCTATGAGCAATCCATTCATTAGAATTTCTTCATTCAAATCATGTTGGATGAATACTGTTTCTCACCGTTGCCCCGAATGATCCAATCACATTCCCCAGACTCAAGGCCTAATGGCCCAGCCTTGGTGCCACTGAGCCTGCCTGTCGAAATTGCCCTCCAGATCCAAGCTCTGCTTCAAGACCTTTAGGCCGGGGATGTAGCCTTCCCTGCCCCACAGCTGACATCGCATCCTCCTCAGGACTGCCCCTTGATGCCCAGGTACTTCCCACCTGGCCCTGACCTAGTGAGAGGCCTGGCCCAGTCCCCAGGGCTACCCTCTAGCCTCTCCTCAAAGCTGCACGTTGTCCAGGTCAGAACCTTGTGTCCTCCTGACCTAGGCCTTCCTGTGGCCTTGACTCAGACACATCTCTGTTGTTCCTTTTCCATAACCTTTGCTGGCCCCACCCCTGGACTTTTCAACCAATGCTCCAGGGAGCTGCAAAGAAGCTATCCCCTAGAGTGCTGTCAGAACAGTGGCAGGAAAACCAGGTTGATACAGTGTATGGAAACCAAAGGAGGAAAGAGTCTCAAAAAGGGGGTGGTCAGTACAGAGAGGGTCAATGGTGTAGGAGTTCATATCCAATCACAGTAGACGCTGCAGTCTGGGTTTGGAACCTGAATCGTCTGCTAGATGTATATGACCTTGGACATGTCAGAAGTCCTCTGAGCCCCAGTTCCCATTGCATACAATGATGGCTCCCACCTCTTAGGTGGGTTCCATAGTGTAACCATGTTGTAAAGTCCCTGACACACTCAAACCATTCAACATATGATAGCTCTACCTCTGAATATTAATTTACCCAGCAAACTCTTGTGAGCACTTGCAAAATGATCCTGCCAATGAGGATGCTAAATCAAGACAGGCTTCAGTCTCAAAGAGGAGATGACATCAATCACTGAATTCCAAGAGAGCAAATGCTGAGTGGCCTAAAAGAGGCCCAGAGGGTGACTGCAAGAGTCCCATGAAAGGAAAATCCCTGTTGTTGCCAGAGTGTGTGTTAGCAGAGCCCCGAGCGCTGAAGCTCACCATAGAGGAGAGACCCTCTAAGCCAGGCCTTGAAGGACACGTGGATGAACAGCTGGAAAGCGGGAACAATCTGGGCAAAGGCCCAGAGGGAGGAACCTGGACTGCCAAGAGAGCTTCTCAGGGCTCCCTGCTGCCCTCTGGTGCCAAGCTCAAAGGAAAGTGGCCTCAACTCCAG
This sequence comes from Bos grunniens, assembly GCF_055505025.1. Classification (NCBI taxonomy): domain Eukaryota; kingdom Metazoa; phylum Chordata; class Mammalia; order Artiodactyla; family Bovidae; genus Bos; species Bos grunniens. The sequence goes on from NC_141167.1 coordinate 12,726,331, forward strand.
AAGGTGAATTCATGGCAGCCACGTTCCCAATCCTGCTCTCCCTGTCACAAGTGCCAGGACACGATCATTAGGTGATTATATTTTTAAGGCCCAAATTGTTTTATTTGTTTCCCTGCCAGCTTTCATGAGGCCATCAGTCATTCTGCACACAGATAACATTTCTTATGTACATTGACAGAATAAATTACATGGTTCTCATCCGGCAAATCAACATTACAGAGGAACATTATCTTTTGCAAAACGCTGCCTGGGCACATCATAAATCCTAACCAGGTTTATTACATCTGTCTTGTCATAGATTCATTTTATTGAGAAGTGGGGTTTTTTCCAGATTAATAATCACATTAATAGACGAGATTCTTTTTAAAGGATTGTTTTCTTGGAGAAACCAAAGGCAGAATTTCACGGTTGCAGGGCCTTGCCTCACTGGGGCAGCAAGGCTGTCCTTATGCTGACAACATCCTCCAGGGCCGGGAATAAGGAACTCTGGACTCACCTGGAGACCCTGTTTTTGTTTTGCTTTGTTTAAGGTTTTAGGGCGGTGTTTGTTTTGTTTTTGGTATTTATTTAATTCATTTTTGGCTGCACTGGGTCTTCACTGCTGCGTAGGGCCTTCTCTAGTTGCAGCAAGTGGGGGTCACTCTTTCTTGTGAGGTACGCGCTTCTCATTGCAGCGGCTTCTCTGGTTGCGGAGCACAGGGTCTAGGCACGTGGGCTTCAGTAGTCGCAGCCCACAGGCTCAGTAGTTGTGGCTCAGGGGCTCAGTTGCCCCACAGCATGTGGTATCTTCTTGGACTGGGAACCAAACCCATGTCCCCTGCTTTTGCCGGCAGATTCTTAACCACTGGACCACCAGGCAAGCTCATCACCTGGGAACTTTGAACCAACTCATGGTCCCTTTCTCTGATCTCACAGCTCTCTCCAAAGGATCGACGCAGAAGCTTCCAAGAAATGTATTGTTATATGTGTTGCCAAAGATGTATTGTTATATGAAGCCAATCAAATGAATATTTAATGAGTAACTAGCATATGTGCAACTGACAAACCAACAGGGGAGAGAAAGCTAACTCACGTGGAACAAGAAGAGAATAATTCAGGGAAGAAGCTGGAGAATCAGGCTTCCTGCCTGCCTGTCTGTCCTCAGTCCCTGAGTGATGTGGCCACCACGGGATGGGTGACCTGTTGACTCTGGGCTTCCTCCTCTTTTTGAAAAGTGAAGGGATTGATATAGATTAAGGGCTGGCAAATTATGGCCCATTGGCCAAATCCAGACCATCACCTGTTTAGTAAATGAAGTTGTATTGGAACGCGGCCACACCTATTCATTTATAATATATATTGTCTATGGTTGATTTCATGCTACAACGGCAGAGCTGAGTAGCTGCAACAGAGACCAAAAGGCATAAAAAGCCTGAAATATTTACTATTTGGCCCTTTATCAGAAAAAACATGCCAATCTCTGGCCTAGATAAACTGTATAGACGATTTGAGGGGCTTCCCTGGTAGCTCAGCTGGTAAAGAATCTGCCTACAACGTAGGAGACCCCGGTTCAATTCTTGGGTCAGGAAAATCACCTGGAGAAGGGATAGGCTACCCACTTCAGTATTCTTGGGCTTCCCTGGTGGCTCAGATGGCAATGCAGGAAACCCAGGTTCGATCCCTGGGTTGGGAAGATCCCCTGGAGGAGGGAATGGCAACGCACTCCAGTATTCTTGCCTGGAGAATCCCATGGACAAAAGAGCCTAGCGGACTACAGTCCACAGGGTCGCAAAGAGTCAGACACAGCTGAAGTGACTTAGCATGCACGTGCTGTGTGTCACAGGGCCAGCCCTTGTGTAACGTGAGAGGATGACCTCCCTTCTCTGCCCCAAGTGGGCATCACCTCACTCAAGCCTTAAGCAACTCGGGGGGGGGGGGGCTTCTCTGGCCCCTTCCCAGGCCCAGAGGCAGGTGCCTGCACACAGTCAAGCTCCCCTCTTCTCTCACACATATTGGGTGAGTTCTTTGCACAGTGCCAGGTTCTCACCTGGGCAAAGGGAGAGAGATGGTGGACATTTTGGCATTTAAAGTGGGATCACTCAACCAGGGGGCAGGAGGCATTGGGGTGGCAGGACACAAGGGGAGGCAAAACTCAGGGGCAAATTGGAGGCTATCAAAGTGACTGATGGTCACTCCAGGGATCATCTCTCAACCCCCTTCTCTGTTCCCATCAGAGGAGACTTTCTGCACCTATGATGGGTAAAGAGCCCCACACACTCAGCTGCAGTTACCCCTCTGCCTCTTGGTCCCTCCTCTCCCCTCTATCGCTGCTCCTGCCACACTTCTCTTATCCCCCACTCCAGGCCCCCTCGCTACACAGCCCCAGAAGACACCCTTCACACAGTCACTTTCATGAAGACTGTCCATAGCGTTGGGAGACTCAGTGCCTCCCGATCTTTGCACTTGCCGTTCCTAACTTAGCCTAGAATACTCTCCCGTAACATATCCAAGGGCTGGATTCCTCTGTTTCCTCAGACTTTTGCATAAAAGTCATATTCTCAGCACATCCTTCCTGACATTTTATGCAACATTATATCCTCCACACCAAACCCTCCCTTCCTCTCCTTCCCTGCCTTGGTTTACTCTATATCACTTACCTCCACCTGGTTTGTTTACTGTCTGCCAATGCTCCCTCTCTGCCCCCACTAGAATGTACTCCATGAGGGCAGGATTTTTGTCTGTTTTATTTATTGCTCTAATACCTAGATTAAAGCCTGGTACTCAGTAAGTGTTCAATATATAATTGTTGGCTAGGAGTTTAATATATCTTAACACTGATCCATAGCTTGCTAGATTTGGTTTTGGGGACAAGATATTTTATTTTTCTAATATGTACTCAGTTTCCTCCTCTGTAAAATTAGAGTAAAAATAGTATCTTCTTCATTGGGTGTTATTAGAAATAATTGAAAAACAAAATGGAAGAAATGTAACCTGCTTGATTCAAAATGTAACACAGAGCCTCATACATAGCAGGTGCTAGGCAGACGTGTCCCTTCTCTTTCGAGGACAGTCAGTGGAGTCAAACATACCTTCTCCATGAGACCAAGACTGCACCCATCAGGTTCTGGTGTCAGACCACAGAAGAGACTCAGCTTCACTGTTTACTAACAGTGTGACTTACGAAAGGTGCTTCGCCTCTTTGCATCTCAGTTTGCTCATCTATAGAATGGGTTATAATAAGATCGACTTCATAAGGTTGCTTTAGACATTGAATGAGGTAAAGCATGAGAGTTGTTTGGCATAAGACGGGGCCCATATGACCTCAGTAGATGTTAATGATGAGAAGGGGGATGATAAGAGAGCCGAGAAAGGCTGCCTGGGAAGGAGGTGTCGGCCCAGCCTTTGAATCTTCTGGTCCTTGTCCTCTTGGCAGGGAGTCAGCTCCTGACAGATCAGGCCTGAGCAACAGTTTCTCCCCTCTCCTTTTTTTAGCACAAAAATCTGTCCTAGCACCTCTCATTATCCACTTCATCAGTCTCAAACCGTTGGCTAATTGCACTTCCCAGCACCCTCCTCCCTCCCTGCCTCTCCAACGAGCTCAATAACACACAGCTGCCTCCTTCTTTGGGGCTCCACTGGGACGAGGTAAACAAAATATAGCAGGTGATACCCCAATTTCCTTCTCCAGGCTTCTTTTCCCCATTGGCCTCCTGCTCCGCTCTTTCATCCCCACCTGCAAGAAAATGGCCCCAGGAAAGCCTAGGGTGGAGGAAGGATAAGGGAAATGGAGTTGCAATAAAACTTCATGGTTTTCTCTGGCTTTTATGTCTGCAGCATTGTAACTCCTAACTGGTTGTGATCCTTGAGAAAGGAAAGCACGGGAGCTTGATGTTTGATTCCAAAGCTCAATCCCAACTTCCTGCCAGTGGGCACCCTCCAGACCTCAGCACAGAGAGTGGCCCCCAGAGAGAGAGCAGAGTCCTACTGGGTGCAGGAAATAAGAGATGATGTTTGAAGGAGCTTGGGCAGCTGGAATCTGTGGGGCAGGTTACAGGAGAGTTGGAAGGGGCACACAACAGTACCAGAATCTGCATAAGGGCATTATTGAGTCTTTGGTTACAAAGCTGGGTACATACAGAGTGAGAATTTATGCTACCTGACAGGGAACAGCTCCTGGCATAGTGGGAGCTATGCCAACAGAGATTCTGGCGGTCTCACAGAGCTGGAAGATCACCAGCCAGGGTGGAGAGAGCTTACCGAACACCACAGACATTCAGCAGAGACTGAAGGAAGACCAGACCTTAAGGACTAGTCTACACTCACTCTATCAAAACCTAAAACCAAGAAATGGCAGAACCAAGCTGATTTACCAGTGCATTAGCTGCCTCCCAGAACAAAAACACAATGTTCTTTAAAAGAAGACAACAAAAATCTAGACTGCAACACTACAGCATCCATAATGTCCAATATACACTTTTTATGCAGGAAAATACAACCCATAACCATGAGAGATTTTACCAGTAGAAATAGACCTAGAGATGACACAGGTACTGGAATTAACAGTAAAGGACTTTAAAACAGCCTTTATAAATAAGTTTAAGGATTTAAAGAAGAGTACCATGTAGTGAATAAACCAATGGGAAATCTCAATAGAAAGTAGAAACTATCAAAGGAACCAAATAAAAATAATAAAACTTAAAAATGCACCATCTGGAAATAAAAATTAACTGGAATTAAACAATAGTTTAGAAAAAGTTTTTTAAAGATAAGTGAATTTGAAAACACAGTACTTGACATGAAAACTGAAGTACACAGAAAAAAAATGGAAAACTGGAAGTAGAACAATACCAAAAAGTGTCACATAGATGGAATTGAAGCCCAAGAAAGAAAAGAGAGACTGGAGTTGAAAAAAAAAATTGTTTTATAATTACTGTCAAGAATGAAAAGACAAACCTCAGACTGGGAGAAAATATTACAAAAGATATATCTGATTAAAAAAAATGCCAAAAACTCTTAAAACTCAACAATAAGAAAAAAAATTTTTAATGTGCAAAATATCTGAACAGAATTATCACCAAAGATGATATACAGATGATAAATAAGCATATGAAGAGGTGTTGAACTTTATATATCATTAGGAAATTGCAAATTAAAACAACAGTGATATATCACTATATACCTACAGAGAATGGCCAAATCCAAAACAGCGACACCACCAAATACTGGTAAGTCTGTGAAGCAACATGAACTCTTACTCATTGTTGGTAAAAATACAAAATGGTAAGATACTTTAGAAGACAGTTTGGCAGTCACTTTCAAAACTAAAGATAGCTGTACCATATGACCCAGCAATCACATTTCTTGGTATTTACTCCAATGAGTTGAAAACTTATATTTACACCCCCCCCAAAACTTGTACATGAATGTGTACATTGACTTTATTAATAATTGCCCACGTTAGAAGGCAAACAAGATGTCCTTCAGTTGGTGAATGAATAAACATAACGTGATACACCCAAACAATGAAATATTCAGTAATTAAAATAACAAGTTAGCAAGCAGTGTAAAGACATGTAAGAACCTTTAAAAACATATTACTAAGTGAAAGAAGGCAAAGCCTACATATTGTATTATTTCGAAGAGTTGACTCATCAGAAAAGACTCTGATGCTGGGAGGGATTGTGGGCAGGAGGAAAAGGGGACGACAGAGGATGAGATGGCTGGATGGCATCACTGACTCGATGGACATGAGTTTGAGTGAACTCCGGGAGTTGGTGATGGACAGGGAGGCCTGGCGTGCTGCGATTCATGGGGTCGCAAAGAGTCAGACATGACTGAGCAACTGAACTGAACTGAACTGACCTAGTATATGACATTTTGGAGAAGGCAAAACTATGGAGACAGTAAAAAGGTTAGTGGATTCCAGGAATTAGGGGGAGGGAAGGAGTACAGAGGACTCTTAGAGCAGTGAAACTACCCTATTTAATACTGTAGTGGTGAATACATATCATACCCATTTGTCAAAAATGCAATGCAGGTGACCCAGTTTCCATCCCTGGGTTGGGAAGAATCCCCTGAGAAGGGAATAGCAACCCACTCCAGTATTCTTGCCAGGAGAATTCCATGGCCAGAGGACCCTGGCGGGCTACAGTCCATGGGGTCACAAAGAGTTGAACCCGACTAAGTGACTGACACTTTCACTTTCACTGAGAATATATAACACCCAACAGTGAACTGTAATATAAACCACGGACTTTGGTTGATAAAACTATGTCAATGATCATCATTTTAAAACAATTTTTAATAGAAATATAGTTGATTTACAATGTTGTGCTACTTTCTGCTATACAGCAAAGTGAATCAGTTATCTACATACATATATCCAAACTTTTTAAGGTTCTTTTCCATATAGGTCATTACAGAGTACTGTGTTATACAGTAGGTCCTTATTAGTTACGTATTTTATATATCGTTGTGTGCATATGTCCCTCCCAATTTATCCCTCCCCCATTTCTCCCCTGGTAACCACATGACTGTTTTTTCCATCTGTAACTCTATTTCTGGTTTGTAAATAAGTTCATTTGTACCGTTTTTTTAGATTTCACATATAAGAAATACAAAACAATATTTGTCTGACTTCACTCCATTTGAGAATCTCTTGGTTCATCTATATTGTTGCAGATGGCATTATTCCATTCTATTTTACAGCTGAGTAATGTTCCTTTGCTATATGTTAATATTCCTTTGTTATATGTTATATGTTAATGTTCCTTTGTATATATGTGCCACATCTTCTTTATCCACTAATCTGTCAATGGACATTTAGGTTGCTTCCATGTCCTGGCTGTTGTAAACAGTGCTGCAATGAACATTGGGGTGTGTGCATCTTTTGGTTAAAAACTGGGAAAGGAGCATGACAAGGCTATGTATTGTCACCCTGCTTATTTAACTTATATGCAGAGTACATCACACAAAATACCAGGCTAGATGAATCACAAGTTGGAATCAAGATTGCCGGGAGAAATATCAACAACCTCAGATATGCAAATGATATCACTCTAATGACAGAAAGTGAAGAGGAGCTAAAGAGCTTCTTGATGAGGGTGAAAGTGGAGAGCGAAAAAATTTGGCTTGAAACTCAACATTAAAAAAAAAAACTAAGATCATGGCATCTGGTCCCATCACTTCATGGGAAATAGATGGGGAAACAGTGTCAGACTTTATTTTGGGGGGCTCCAAAATCACTGCAGATGGTGACTGCAGCCAAGAAATTAAAAGACACTTGCTCCTTGAAAGGAAAGCTATGACAAATCTAGACAGCATATTAAAAAGCAGAGATATCAATTTGCCGACAAAGATCCGTATAGTCAAAGCTATGGTTTTTCCAGTAGTCATGTATGGATGTGACAGCTGGACCACAAAGAAGGCTGAGTGCCAAAAAATTGATGCTTTTGAACTGTGGTGCTGGAGAAGACTCTGGAGAGTCCCTTGGACTGCAAGGAGATCCAACCAGTCGATCCTAAAGGAAATCAGTCCTGAATATTCATTGGAAGGACTGATGCTGAAGCTGAAGCTCCAATAATTCAGTCACCTGATATAAAGAACTGACTCATTGGAAAGGACCTTGATGCTGGGAAAGATTGAAGGCAAAAGGAGAAGGGAGTGGCAGAGGAAGAGATGGTTAGATAACATCACTGACTCAATGGACATTAATTTGAGAAAACTCCAGGAGACAGTGGAAGACACGGGAGCCTGGAGTGCTACAGTCCATGGGGTCACAAAAAGTCAGATGCGACTTAGCAACCAAACAACAAATAAGCAAATATAGCAATCTTCTTAATTTATGGTTTTCTCTGAGTATATGCCCAGGAATGGATTTGCTGGATCATACACTAGCTCTATTTTTAGTTTTTTTAAGGAACCTCTGTACTGTTCTCCATAGTGACTTTACCAGTTTACATTCCCACCAACAGTGTGTAGGGGGAGGTTACCTTTTCTCCACATCCTCTCCAGCATTTATTGTTTGTATATGTTTTTTGATGGTAGCCATTCTGACCAGTGTGAGGTGATTCCTCATTGTAGTTTTGACTTGTATTTCTCTAATAATTAGTGATGCTGAGCATCTTCTCATGTGTTTTGGCCATCAGTGTGTCTTCTCTAGAGAAATGGTTATTGAGGATTTCAGCCCATATTTTGATTGGGTTGTTTGCTTTTATTGAGCTACATGAGCTGTTTGTCTATTTTGGAGATTAATCCCGTGTCAGTTGCTTTGTTTGCAAATATTTTCTCCCATTCTGTGGGTTTTTTTTTTCATTTTGTTTATGATTTCCTTTGCTATGCAAAAACTTTTGAGTTTAATTAGGTCCCATTTGTTTATTTTTGTTTTTATTTTCATTACTCTAGGAGGTGGGTCAAAAAAGATCTTGCTGCGATTTATGTCAGAGAGTGTTAGTGTTGGTCATTAATTATAATAAACCACACTGATGCAGAATGCTGATGGCGGAGGAGACTGTGTGTGTATGATGGGAGGGGATATGTGGAAATTCTGCACTTTCTGCTCAAGTTCACTGTGAACCTAAAATTACTCTAAAAAGTATATTAATTTTTGAAAACACTGAAAATGTTTCAAATGTCATGAATATGTCTGCCCACAAATCCAAGAAGTTCAACAAACTCCAAGCAATATAAACACACACCAATAAGAACACCATCAAGGCGCAAAACAAAATTTCTGAAAAACAAAGAGAAAAAGAAAAGCAGCTCCCTTCTCACAAAAATGCCTACAGATAGGAGAATGAAGATAAAAATATGACTTATCACCATTAGATTTACCACTAGACACAATACAAGCTGGAAGGCAAGGAGAACTTAAAATGCTAGAAGAAAAATAATCCATCATCCTAAAAGTCTGTATTCAGAAAAAAATTTTTCAAGAATTAAGATGAAATAGAGACATTTGTAAATAAGCCAAAGCTGGGAGAATTCATCACTAGCAGATCTGCACTATAAGAAATGCTGAAGGAAGTTCTTCAGGCTAAAGAGAAATAGCACCAGATGAAAACTAAGATCCCCATCAAGGAATAAGGGGAACCAGAAATAGTAATAAATAAAAGTCAGTGTTAAAAACTTTTCTCAATTCTTAATCTCTTTAAAGAAAAATGACTATTTAGACCAAAAATGAACAATACTCTACTGTGGGAATTAACATATGTAAAAATAAAAATCTTGATTCCAGCTTGTGCTTCTTCCAGCCTCGCGTTTCTCATGATGTACTCTGCATATAAGTTAAATAAGCAGGGTGACAATATACAGCCTTGACGTACTCCTTTTCCTATTTGGAACCAGTCTGTTGTTCCATGTCCAGTTCTAACTGTTGCTTCCTGACCTGCATATAGATTTCTCAAGAGGCAGGTCAGGTGGACTGGTATTCCCATTTCTTTCAGAATTTTCCACAGTTTATTGTGATCCACACAGTCAAAGGCTTTGGTATAGTCAATGAATCAAGATTTCCAGGAGAAATATCAATAACCTCAGATATGCAGATGACACCCTTATGGCAGAAAGTGAAGAAGAACTAAAAAGCCTCTTGATGAAAGTGAAAGAGGAGAGTGAAAAAGTTGGCTTAATGCTCAACATTCAGAAAACAAAGATCATGACATCTGGTCCCATCACTTCATGGGAAATAAATGGGGAAACAGTGGAAACAGTGGCTGACTTTATTTTGGGGGGCTCCAAAATCGCTGCAGATGGTGATTGCAGCCATGAAAAGATGCTTACTCCTTGAAAGGAAAGTTATGACCCACCTAGACAGCATATTAAAAAGCAGACAGCATATTAAAAAGCAGAGACATTACTTTGCCAACAAAGGTCCATCTAGTCAAGGCTATGGTTTTTCCTGTGGTCATGTATGGATGTGAGAGTTGGACTGTGAAGAAAGCTGAGAGCCAAAGAATTGATGCTTTTGAACTGTGGTGTTGGAGAAGACTCCTGAGAGTCCCTTGGACTGCAAGGAGATCCAACCAGTCCATTCTAAGGGAGATCAGTCCTGGGTGTTCATTGGAAGGACTGATGCTAAAGCTGAAGCTCCAATACTTTGGCCACTTCATGCGAAGAGTTGACTCATTGGAAAAGACTCTGATGCTGGGAGGGATTGGGGGCAAGAGGAGAAGGGGACGACAGAGGATGAGATGGCTGGATGGCATCACCGACTCGATGGATATGAGTTTGAGTAAACTCCCGGAGTTGGTGATGGACAGGAAGGCCTGGCATGCTGCAATTCATGGGGTCGCACAGCGTCGGACATGACTGAGCAACTGAACTGAACTGAACTGAAAAATAAAAATAAATGTCAAAAATAGAACAAAAGAAGATGGAAATTAAAATCTACTTTTGTAAGATCCTTGCATTCTTATACTGCAATTCCTAGAACAATCCTTTAACAAGAACTGTAGATTTTTTTTAAAAACTAGTAGATGAGGTAAAAATAGGATACTAAAAATTCTCAAGAACCCAAAGAAAGCTGAAAAGGAAGAAAGATAATTTTTAAAACACATAGTGGAAAAACATATATCAAATAGAAAAATGGTACTTGCAATCCAACCAAATCAATAATTATATTAAATGTAAATGAACTAAACATTTCAACTAAAAGAAATTGTCTGACAATAAAAAAGCAAGACCAACTTATATCCTTTTATAATAAGACACACACTTTATAAGAACACAAAAAGAAGAGGGATAAATTGGGAAATTGAGATTAATATATACGCACAACTACATAAATAAAATTGATATATATGTAGTTTAGTTTTATATAGAGAGAGAGTTTAGTTAACTATATATAGAACTTTTGTTATATTTTTGACATTTATTTTTATTTTTATATATGTTAACTATATATAGATAGATAGATGAATAGATAACTAAGAAGTACCTACAGTACAACACAGGGAACTCTGCCAAGTTCTGTGTAATGGCCTACATAGGAAAAGAATCTAAAAAAGAGTGGATATATGTATATGTATAACAGATCCACTTTGCCTTACAGCAAGCCGAAAGTAACACTTTGTAACTCAACAATACACCAAAAAAGAATTTTTTTTAAGATCTGGGACAATTAAAGTAATGACTGTATATTAGATTAAAATATTGTATTAGTGTTAAAATTTCTAATTGCTAACCCTTTTGGGGTGTCATAAGAGGATATTCTTGTTCTTATGAAATGCATGCTGAAACATCAAAGGGATGAAGAATGTATGTAATCTACTCCCAAATCATCCCCCAAAATGGATATAGCTAGAGAGGGTTAGGCAGATTCTGCAAAATATTACAATTTGATGAATCTGGAAAAACTTTTAAAATAAAACAAATAAAAACACAGATAAGTTTAAAGTGAAAAGATGCATGAATTGAAAGAAACAGTGTACTAATATCAGATGAAGTAGATTCAAGACAAGGAATACAACTAGAGGAAAGGAGGGAATTTTCACATGAGAGTCAAATAATCAAGAAGATAGAACAATCCCAAATGTGTATGCATCTAATAGCAGAGCTTGTAAACACATGAAGCAAAAATAGACAGAAGTAAAGACCTGTGTATTTCACTGTATGTAAATTACATCTCCATTAAAAGCTTACAGGATTTTTTTTTAAGGATAGAATCTCTGACACAGAAATAGGTCTGGGGCTCAAGGTTGAGAACTAACCTGGAGTCAGAGTCCCAGAGGATTGCCCCAGAGCTCTCAAATCCTTCCTGCCTACAGCCAGGGAGGCGGCCTGGCAGCTGGCTCAACACAGAGCCAATGGTCACAGAGGAAGGTAAGAAGTCATAACTGTGAGGGAAGAAATGGGCAAGGGCAGAGAGCTGGTCAGAGCTTAACAGCTGCCACTCGGCAGAACACTGTCTAATGTCCTATCTCAGCCCTTTTATTTTCCTCATAATCCTTCCTACAGCTCGTAACCGGTGCATTTATCTGTGTGTTCCCTCAGTTGGTGTCTGTCTCTCCCACCAACTGTAAATCCCATAAAGGCAGAAACCACGTCTGCTTTTCCACCATCTTACCCTATGCCCTAGGCACAGTGGCTGACACAGGAAGGTTCTTGACAGTTACTGGATATATGCATGAAGAAATGAAGAAATAAAAGGGAGAGAGGGAGACAGGGAAAGAAGCAAAACAGAGAGAGAAACAGGAAATAACTATGTCCTACTCCCCCTAGAAGGGCTAAGGCAGGGTCATAAAGAAGGTGAAATCAACATACAAACCCTCGGGTCTCCTTTTCCACCCCAAAGTTTCCCAGGAACCCCTGACCAGGCTGCCTGCTCCCGTTCTTGTCCTAACCCCCAAACCCCTGACCTCAGGAAGACTCTGAGAACCAAGGGTCTCAGCTGAGGTCCTCTGCAGCTCCTCCTCGCAGAACGTCCTCTCTGATTTCAGCATGTCCATCAGACTTACATCTGCCAGAGCACAGTCTCAGCTCCCCGGGGAAGGAATCGACAGTCCCTAATTTGCTGCCCTCCCCAACCCATCTCCACAATAGGCCATTTCCCAGACAATAGTCATCATCACCGCCTTTGTGCAGGCCCAGTCATCCTGAAATTGAGTCTCTAATCTCCTCAAAGACGTGCACAGGAAATGGAAAATCCATGCCAGTCCCTGCAGGCACACTGGCAGTTGACTCCAAAGCACACAGGGCACCTCCTCCCTGGCATGCAGAGGGGACAGACCGATGACCTGAGACCACCTGGGCAGGGGGAGATCTAACTCCCATGGTCAGCCCTCCAGGGTAGGATCAGCAGCTTCCGGGGCCTAAGGGTCGCCATGACCCCCCCATTAGTATGGCCACTCATCGTAGGGCCTGATCAGCTATGGTCACCCCTGGAAAACCTGGGGACCCCAGAGTTCCAGAGTCCTGTTTATAAGATGGTCCCCCTGCCTCCTGGCAGATGAAAGGATTTGAGGAACTAGCAATTCTCTGAGAGGAAGGTGGATTATGGATGCTCCCACCGTTAGGAAAAAGCCTTTGAAGGCACAAAGCCATCTAAGGGTAGAAGTCCCTCATTTCCATTCCTCAAGGGCAGCCTGAAGATGCTTCTGACTCACGCTTTAAAGACTCTGACTACTGGTCCACAGCTGTGTTAAACATAATCCTAAATATTCTGAAACAATCAGGAAAACATTATCATGAACTGGGTATCAGACAACACAAAGGATTTTTGGTGTTGTTAATTTTGTTAGGTGAGGCAACACCTTGTTGTTATGTAAGAAGGCAGCCATTTTCTTTAGAAATGTATCCTGCAGGATCATAATGACATGATATTTAAGATTTGCTTTAGAATATTTTACTACAGAAAAACCACAGGAGGAAAACTATCATAGGGCAGAATCCAGGTTCAGCAAGATGAGACGCTATGATTGATTAATGATGTCTGCCCTAGGCAGGGGAGATGCGGCAAGAGTAGGGGGTGCAAGGAGGACAAGATGCCAGCTACATGTTTGCCACCCTGGCTGGCCTCTTGCCTGTCAGACAAATGTCTACTTTGCCTTTTAGGCCTGCTTCAAAGAAAACTTTAGTTACATATTGATTAACTAGGATTTAAACTCTCTTAAACAATTCAGTTGCATTTATTTATTCTGTTTCTGCTCTAGGACAAGCTGAAAGTGAGAACCAACAGGGCCTTGGCCTAACAATTGCTGTTATTAATTGAATTTTATATGAAAGTACTTTAGTACTTTATATGAAAGTATTTTAGATAAAGCTAAATGATTTTCCCTTTCTTACTTCCCAACAGGAAGTGATATTAATATCAGTAATTTATTGGAGGCACTCCATTGTGCCAGGCAATGAGCCAAATGCTACACACACATCACCTCATTAATCATCCCAACGACCCCATGGGCTAAGACTGTGTTATCCCCATATTTCAAGTCCAAGTTGGAATTATTCACACAAGGTCATACAGAGGATAAACAGTGGAGTCTCTGATGCCAAAGGGAGGGCTGGAACGTTACAGTTTCCCACCTCCCACCGAATGCCTGGACTAGGCTCTTGTAAAGTTTTTAGCCACAAGACAGCTCAGAATTCGTGGATTAGAAGACCAGAGAGAAAAGAGGAGATGAAGTTCCAAAGACAGCTGCTGAGAGCCAACGATCTGGGGGTAATCTCAGCGCAAAACAAGAAAAAGAAAGAAGAAACGCCATCTGTGAGGGGCTTCCAGGGGAACACCTCTCCTCCTGGTGCTCAGAGCAGCTGCTCAGAAGCCACCAGGGAGGGGCTCCCTGCTGTGAGGGTTCCAGGTGGCTGGGGCTACTTCCCTGGAAACTCAGCCCAGTGTGGGGCCAACATGCTGTGTATCAGCAAAACGATGGCTGAAAACTGGGGGATTCGATCAATGAAATCGAGAAGACAAACGTGGGGCTCCGTTAGCGTAATTCTAATTGGATGTGATCCTTAGTTTGGGTTTTTTTTTTTAATTTCACAATGGCAATTTGAATGAAAACTTTTGTGGGCGTTTGGTTTTGTTTCTGTAGGTTTTGAATATTTACTAGTGACTAAATATCTTACCTGATGTCCTGTGGGAAGGGTGTGCCATCCACACAAAATGCAAAATTCCAATGTGGGTCTTAAACATCTGGCTCATGCAAAGAATCTGATATTCTCACTGAAAAGATATTTATTTAGAAAGAAGGAAGAGTTGGTTGCTTTTCTATAATTCTCTGTGATTTTCTGCTTCTGTTCCCCTCCACCCTTCTTAAAAAAGGACTCCAAGGTTTTCCCAAGAGTCAGTGAGAATTGCTGGTAATAATTGTGGGGGGTGGGGGGCCAATAAGTGAATGTAAAATGAATGAGTTCAGGCTTAAGCAGGTCAGGGATTGCAGCTGAAATATTGGAAATGAGGCTTGAGCTCAAGGGAATTGTCCGTTTGAACTGGCTCAGTGAGTGTGTCCAATTGCGGTATTAGGTACAGTACAGCTAACCTGCTGCATTTAAATGCTGTAGATACCTGCAGTTGTGTGGGTTGTGGTCTTTGTTATCCTTCACTGGCTATATGGTTCCCCGTAAAGAATTTGGGAAAATACTGAACTAGAGAAACAAATGGCTCTGACACTAGAGTTAGTCCCAGAACTATACTCAAGGTCTTAAAAATAAGCCCTCTACTCCCAAGTTCTACAGACTTCCAAAAATCAAACTTCTCACTTAAAATCTTGGAGATGATAGTCTGAGTCCCTAAATGGCTTAACTGAAAGAAAGCCTCACCGTTGCTCGTGTTCTTTCCCCAAGGAGCTCTGAAAATCCCTGAGGGATATTTCCACGTCCCATGCCCCACGAAGAAAGCCCGGTTGCTGTTGAATATTAAGCAGCTATCGCACTTTTGGCCAGCTTGTTCCTTCACTTGTGTGTTGCATTTCCATGAATTATTTCTGCCCTCTTAAGGTCCCATCCCAAATTCTCCCCAAGCACAGAAACCAGATTGTAAACCAGATTGCAACATTTAACAAAATTTTGCTGAAGCCTTAGGGGAAGTAAAATGGAATTACAGTGCAGAGGGCTATCTGCCTCCTTGGGCTCCATTGGGCTGCATCATTGGTCCCACCAGCTTCTTTCCACAACAGAACTGTTTGTCTCTGTCTTCCCTACATTAATTAAAATCCTCGCCCTCATCCCAGTCTCCTCCGGGGTCCAGCAAGAGTGGGGGTGCGGGTGGGGGTGGGAGAGACCTCAGGTCACTGTTTCCCTAATCTGCAGACACATTAACACAACCCAAAGTGGAGACATAGTATTAACACCGTCTTGAGGAGCTGCTGAATTCCTCACTGCTCCCAAAATGCCGTTTCAGAGAAGAATGTTTTGCTTTACAGCTGTTGAAACCAAAAGTCCCAGGAAAGGATTTGTCATAAATTCAGATGTAATTTGCCCTCAAACTTAAACAGAAATCTCCCCTTGCTGAAACAGAAAGCCACTTGTTTTTAAAGCAGAACCTTATCTGCTCATTTCTTGTCATCAGTACTGGAGCCTGCCTTTATCATTTGGAGGTTATCGCCACACAGAGCAGCTGGGAGGGATGGTAGTGCCTAAACTATCCTCTGTTTCTGTGGTCTGTCCTTCACACATAAGTCTCCCCAAGGGGGACATCCTGTATGTGTGCCCCTGTGCTGCAGAAATGGCTCTTTAGGTGATGTTATCCTGCTGGGTCCAGGGTCCCAGGAGGAACAAACAGTTTTGGATCCGGCTGGTCACACAAACTTAAGAAACGGCTTTGAGTGCTGCAAGCAGCACATGTGGTCTAAGGGGAAACAGAAGCAGTGAAACTGTGACGAAAGGAAGAACAATGCAACAGACTAGCCCCCAGGGAAAGAAGAGCGCCAAGGCAAAGCTCCTGACAGCACCCCAGAGCCAGCATCTTTTTAGCCTCTTCTCTGTGTTGTGGTATTGCGGTATGCTCACAGGGGACCTGGGCTTGGTGTTCCTCTAGGGTAAAGTTTGAGTTTGTCCTTTTTAAAACATTTCAAATTCTTTGCCCTGATGTGTCTTAATCTATACTTTTCAAACTAGGGCATATTCTTTCCTTCCCTGGGGATATATAGCAGTGTGCTAAAGGGTACAGGAAGTCACAGAATACTACACACATCTGTGGCATGTGGATCTAACTAAAAAATGGCTGGAGGTGCCATTTTGAACTTTTGTACTTTTCCATGTCTTTTTCACAAGGCAAAGTCAGCAACCTCCTGCTTTTCCATTTCATATAATTTAATGTATTTTCATGACAGCTTGGAGACTTTTTTAAATGTTTAATCAAAGTGATGCATTTGAACATAGTTTTAAAATCAAATCATACAAAAAGCTTCTCATGAAAAACCATAATGCCTTCCCCTATTCCACCCAATCCCCAGCCTAACTCCCTAGACATAGTGATTTATATCTCTTTATAACTCTGGCAGCTGTTTTTTCTACGAGCTCCCTCCATGTGTCTAAATAATATTTTAAACTGCTATTTATTGATCCCTAATTTTCAGACATTCTCTATTTATTTTCAATTATGATGGATGTGGGCTTGGCTTCTTTATTCCCCCAATCTGCATGCGCTCCCTCCAGCCATTTCACTGCTACTGCTAAGTCGCTTCAGTCGTGTCCAACTCTGCGAGACCCCATAGATGGCAGCCCACCAGGCTCCCCCATCCCTGGGATTCTCCAGGCAAGAACACTGGAGTGGGTTGCCATTTCCTTCTCCAATGCATGCAAGTGAAAAGTGAAAGTGAAGTCGCTCAGTCATGTCCGACTCTTCGTGACCCCATGGACTGCAGCCCACCAGGCTCCTCCATCCATGGGATTTTCCAGGCAAGAGTACTGGAGTGGGGTGCCATATTTCACTATTTTTAGTTAAATTGTGTTGTGAAATAGACATTTGCAGTTTAGTGGCAACCTAACCTTCATTCTTCCCTCTTTTAACTACATCTTGATTTCCATTTGGGAACCCACTGTTCCCCTACAAAGTCACCACTTTCCTTGGAAACGGACACGATCTCTGGCTACAGGGTTGGGCCCCATCTTGTTGAATCCCATCCCCCAGGCTATAGTGATTGGTCAAGAAAAGGCATGCAAACCAGCATTGACCAATAAGAAGTTTTCTGAAGGAAACTGGGATAGAATTTTCATGTTTTTCTGCAGAAGCCCCTAGAGAAATATTCTCTTCCTGATGGACTGAATCCTAGCAACCCCTAGAAAATATTGGAAGCTACCTTGTTCCCATGAGGAAAGCCATAATACTTTGAATAGCTATTGCCAAAGGAAGTGATGGAAGTTAAAGATTTTAGATGGCCCCTGCATCAAGCCTTATCTGGAGCCTAAATTGACTTCAAAATTGTCTATCATGTGAGCAAAACACTGTAATTCCCTTTACAGCTTAAGCCACTTTGAGTTTTCATTTACTTGTAAAGGAAAGTCTTCTCATTAATGTAAGTGTTTGCATCATTATCACACATAAAATTATTTGTGGTTTTACTGCAGAGCTGAACAGTGTACAATTACATATCTTTTCATGTACAGGCTTTTGGGTGGTTTTAAAAAATTAATTGTTATTTCCATTTGCAGAATTTTCCATATGTATATCCTTAATTCTTCCCCCATATCCATCTCCACAACTTTCTCCTCCACTCACAGCTGGTGGCTCTGTCTGCTGTCAGCCTGTACTTTATCTTAAGTGTTCTCCGGAGTTGAATCCCCTATTTCCTGGATTCCATGATGTCCCCTCCTTTGAACTACTCAGGACTGCTGAGATATTTTCTCCATGGTTTCTATGAAAGAGTTTCAAGTAGGCAAATTGTCTATGGATACATGAAGATGTCCTAATTCTGCCCTCACACTGGACTGATAGCCTGGCAAGGTATAAAGTTTCTGGCTGAAAATTATATTCCCATCAGATTTTTGATGCTATTGTTCAGTCGCTTTCTGGTACCCAACGTTGCTACTCAGAATTCTGGTATCATTCTGATTCCAGCCCTTTGTGTATGACTTCTTTTGCACTGGTTTTTTTTTTTTTTTTTGGAAGCTTTTAGGGGAATCTCCTAATTCCAGGTTCTAAAACCTCTCTAAAAGAAATCAGTCCTGAATATTCATTGGAAGGACTGATGCTGAAGCTGAAACTCCAATACTTTGGCCACCTGATGTAAAGAACTGACTCAATGGGAAAGACCCTGATGCTGGGAAAGATTGAAGGCAGGAGGAGAAGGGGACAACAGAGGATGAGATGGTTGGATGACATCACTGACTCAACGGACACGAGTTTGAGCAAGCTCTGGGATTTGGTGATGGACAGGGAGGGCTGGTGTGCTGCAGTCCATGTGGTCACAAAGAGTCAGACATGACTGAGTGACTGAACTGAACTGAAAACCTCTCTATGGTGTGCCTTAACTGAGGTCTTTTCTCCCTCATTCTGATTCCTGTTTATGATAGGGGCCTTTTTAATTAGGAGCCTGGTATCCTTCATTTGGAAATTTTTTTCATAGATTTTTTCCCTCTGTTTCTTTCCATTTTTTTCTCTTCTTTCTTCCTGGAAACTTCTTAGTCAGAATATGAAATTTCTAGGGTTTATTCTCTACATCTCTTTTCACCCATTCTCAATGTTTTTCAGCCCTTTATATTTTTTTTTCCACTTTTTGTCATGTTTCCTTGACTTAGTGTTCCACCCATTTTTATTTGAATTATAATTTTTATTCTCATGAGATCTTTATAAGATCTTGTCCTTGTTTTATAGATGCAATACTTTCTCATTGCTCTCTGAAAATACATATTAGGACTGAGTTGGTGGCTCTTTTGGAAGTTTTCTTCTGTTTGCTGTATTATTTTTGTTGCTCCCAGATTCCTTTATTCAGTTTTGATTTTTACTTAGATTTCTCTCTTTCAGGATGAAGACTCTCCTTATTTGTCATTTGATTGTCTGTGTTTAAGAACTAGCTTAAAATTCAGAGATCTGGGCAAGATTGATGCATACTGGGCTTATATTAAGGTAATGAGGAAAGAAACAAGCCATTGTTTGTGTGGTTTCCCCAAAAATCAGTGTGTGGAGGTCTCCAGGGCAATTCAGTTTCTCCAGAGAAAAACCTTCTTTCCTACTTGGGGGTCAAGGTGGTCTTCATAGTAAGCAGAGAGTGGTGAGGCTGATGGTACGATTATCTCGTCTGTAGATCTTCGGCTAACTTTACTGAATCTCAGTTCCAAATTTCATGGATTCACTTTCTCCAGACTAAACTCCCAGTATTCTTTATACGGTAGAAGGGATAAGAAGGTATCTGTCTGCTGGCATTATATACACAAAAATGGGAACTAGGGCTCAGGAAGGGGATTCAATGATTCATTCCACATTGAATCCTCAACGAATTTCCCAAATTCTAGATTGCATGACTTTGGTTTCATTCTCCTTATGTCATTTCATAGTACAATCATTTAAAAATTATAAAATCAAATGGGATCATAGATCAAAATAGGAAGCCTAGAGCATTAGTTTGAAATTAGTGAACTATTCCAGCCAGATAATGGGGAAGATTCAGAACCCCAAAGCATCAAGCATTGTGGTAACCTTGTTCTAGCTTCTGAAGCTCCCCATGAAGATTTGAGGGTGAAGAAGATGCTACCACAATTTAGTAGCAATTGGAGAGGAAAGTGCAGGATGCCTTAAAGCTTGTTTTAAATATGAGTGTTAGTGTTGTGGACTGTAACTGAGCCTAAAGTTTAGCATCTCTGTTTCAGGAAAACCTGGAGCCATGACTGTGTGAAACCACCACTTCTGGAGTGACACTTTAAATACAATCTATTAGGAAAGCTAAATTTAATCATCAGAGAAGGCAATGGCACCCCACTCCAGTACTCTTGCCTGGAAAATCCCATGGACGGAGGAGCCTGGTAGGCTGCAGTCCATGGGGTCGCTAAGAGTCGGACACGACTGAATAGTGACAACAGCAAATACCAAATGCTGATGGGGATTTCTCACGCATTGCTTGTGAGCGTGTAAAATGGCACAGCCACCACAGAAACTAGTTTGGCAGCCTCTTAAAGCACCAGACATACACTTACCGTGTGACCCAACAATCACGCTCCTGGACAGCTGTCAGAAAAAGGAAATTCATGCCCACATAACAGCCTGTATTTGATTGTTCATAGTATGTTTCTTTGTAAGAGCCAAAGGCTGGACACAACCAAAATGTCCTACAATCAGTTCATGGTTAAACAAACCACAGTAAGTCTATACCATGGAATACTTACTCAGCAATCCAAAAGAAAGGGAACACCCTGTCAACACCCAAAACAACCTGGGTGGATCTTGAGGACATTACGCTGAGTAAGAAGAAAAGCCATCACAAAAGGTCACATACTGTGTGATTCCACTTGTGCAAAATTCTCAAATAAAAAACTTACGGAGGAGGACAGATTAGTAGTTGCTAGGTGCTGGGGACGGAGAGAGGTATGGGCAGGACAGTGGATAGGACCAGAAAGGGAGAGCACAAAGAATCCTCGTGGTGATGTGACAGTTCCATATCATGACTGCGGCTGTGGGTATATGAATAACACATGTGATCAAATTGCATAGAACTAACTACACACACATAAGTGAGGGCATGTAAAACTGGTAAACTCTCAATAAGGTCTGTGCATTGTAACAGTGGTTTTCTGGTTTTGATAATGAACTGTATATATAGTTATAAAGATGTTATCTTTGAGAGAAACTGAATGAAGAGTCCACAGGTTCTCTAAATGCTTTTTTTGCAATTTCTTTGAATCTATAACAATTTCAAAATAAATAAAATAAAATAATAATCCAAGATGCAATGTCCAAAAAAGATGGTGGAATAGAGAAGGATGCCTCTTTAATATCTAATGAAATAGGAGAGAAGAACTCTTTCCCACAAAATACAAACAAAAATTCCCAGTGTTCATACCAGCACAGTTTACAGTAGCCAAGATATGGAAACAATCTAAATGTCCATTGGCAGATGAATGGATAAAAAACATGCAGTAGGTGTGCTCAGTCACTTCAGTCATGTCTGATTTTTTTGTGACCCTATGGACCATAGCCCACCAGGCTCTTCTGTCTATTGGGATTTTCCCAGAAAGAATACTGGAGTAGGTTGCCAAGCCTTCCTCCAGGGGATCTTCTCAACTCAGGGATCTGGGTAAATTTACTGCCCGTTTATCTGGGTAAATGGTAAATTTTATGTTATGTATATTTTACCACATTTTTATTAAATCACCTTGGAAGGAAGATCCATGTGATGAGGGATGGGGCCAAACTATAGATATGGTTGAAGGTTTCCATCAAAAGAGGAAACCAAGCTAGGAAAAAAAAAATACTCTTACAGACTGAACTGAAAAGTAAAACATTTTAATGTGTTCATAAAGGCACGTTTGAGCAACCCGTCAGGAGACCAAGGGAAAGTAGGGTCTTTACCTTACAGTCACGTGACTGAGCAGATGTTGATGTTTAGGGCATTTTATTGATCTTTGTTCGCAGTGTATAACGATAACGCCTGTAAGATGTTCAATGCAAATTTCCTGACGTGAAATAGCTGGTTAAGAAAATGTTAACAAGATAATACAAGCTTCTGAGAAAACCACGGTATCAACTGGAGAAAGTGAACAGATGGAGGTAAACTTCTGCAAAATTGCAGAAGTGGCAAGAGCGGTCGCTGACACATCCTGGCTGAGGCAGAGCCTCAGTCACAGTAACGCTTCCCCTCAACAGCTCTGCTTCTTGATTCCTGTCGTGTTCTCAACGGGGAAGCAAAATGGGTACACTTTGTAATAAGGACTCATTTGAACACTTACCTTGTAGAAAGTGCCTTGAAAAGCCTGTTCTCCCTCACTAATGCATGCCAGTTTTGCAAGGAGAGCTGATGGCCAAAGTTTCTGAGACATCAAAACCTGGTGTGGAAATATCGATGAGCTGAATGAATTTGTCTTTCGCCTTCATGACAAAGCGACTCGCAAAAACTAGCTTATTGAGCAAGTTTCTTTTTTTCAAGGTTGAACCTACTCAATCAAAATCTGTAAGGCCAAACTGTGGAGGTACTCTATTAATAATCACACCAAGGCCTGGTATTAATTATGGAGACGCCCAGGACTTTAGGCAAACTCGCTCTCCAAGTTGCTGACATAGCTTTAGGGCAAAGTAATCAAAATGCCCCAACATCTGCAAAAAAGCTTGATCTGTTTTTTTCTTCCTTTCATATGTCATTGTCCTAGTAAGTGAGGCTGAACTTCTGCTTCCAGAAAGATAGTGTAGACATACTTTTCCCTATTCCTCCTGCTGAGTATCGGGGGAAGGCAATGGCGCCCCACTCCAGTACTCTTGCCTGGAAAATCCCATGGATGGAGGAGCCTGGTAAGAGTATAGCTGAAAACCTGGACATTATATACAAAATAAACATAAGACTCCGAAAGGTGAAGAGATGATGACAGGCTGACTAGGGTCTTTAGGACCCCAGGAATGACTCAAGTGAGCTCCCCAGATTTTCTTTTTGCCTCATATAACCCACTGGCTGCTGGAGAAACTGACAGCCTGGGAATGTCCATGGATGCAGACAGAAAAAGCCTCAAGAAAAGTCTGCTCTCTCTAGCCAAAGGACCAAGAAAAGGCAGCCTAGCAAGACAGAAAGCTACTAGAGAATAACTGCCCTACTCCAACCAAACATCGAAGAAAAACTTTAGCCCCGTTCCCACCCCCACCAGCAAAGGCTAAGTGAGAAACCTGGACTTTCATCCTCATCAAATGATAATGAGGTGTTCAACCCTCCCCCATCCCCCTCTGGGTGGCATCAGAAAAGATCAAGTGGGGAACTGGGACCTTCACCCCCCGCCAAGTGGTAATGAGGCTTCTCTATGCTGGGTCAGTAGAGATAATAGGGTCAGCCAGGACTTCTGCTCCAACCCAGCAGTATCAGGGTGCTCCTCATGCTGCCTGCAGAGGTGGTATCAGGCCTAAGAAGAGTCAAAACTTTCACCACCATCCAGAATTACTAATAATGAGGCCTCTCTACCACCATTGCCACCACCACCATGAACATCACCACCACCCCCTATTATGTCAGTGGAAGCCACGTGGGGAGCAGAAATGAGGCACTTCTGCCTCTTCCAACCAGAGGGTATCAATAAAGGCTTTATAGAGAGCCTGAACTCCCACTCCCGCACCATGGTAACAAGCAGTCCTTCCCCCACTATGGTGTCAAGGGATATTGAATGGGGAACCTGAACTTCCATCACCACCCAACAATAGCAATACAGAACTCTTCTTCTCCCATGAGAGCTGTGTCAGATGAAGCCAGATAAAACAGATGATTGAAATAAGATACAGAGTCTCATCACAACATACCCAAAATATCCAGGTTTCAATTAAAAAAAAAAAAATCACTCATCACACAGAGAATCAGGAAAATTGCAACTTGAATGAGAAAGACAATCAACAGATACCAACATGGAGATAACAGCTGTTAGAATTACCTGAAAAGGATTTAATAGCAGCCATCACCATAAAAATGTTTCAAATGTTTCAACAATCACAAACACATTTGAAATAAACTTTGTTAAAAAAAAAAAATTCAGCAACAGAACATATAAAGAAGAACCAAATAGAAATGTTAGAATTGAAAAATACAATAACAGAAAATCTTAAATTCAGTGGATTGGTTCAATAGTGGAATGAAGAGAACAGAAGAAAGAGCTAGTGAACTGGCAGAATAGAAATTACCAAATCTGAATCAGAGGGAAAATAGACCCCTCAGTGAACTATGGAACTGTAATAAAAGATCTAACTTTCATGTTATTAGAGTTCTAGAGGGAGAGAAAAAAGAGGGTAAGCTGAAAAAAACCGTTACAAAGAAGTAACGGTTGAAAATTTCCTTAATTTGACAAAAGACACAAACCTACAAATTTAAGAAGCTGCAACCTCAAACAGGAAAAGCCCAAAGAAATTCACACCGAGACACACTATAGTCAAACTTATGTAAACTAAAGACACACATACAAAAAAAAAAAAAAAAACACTTGAAAGCAGAGAAAAGCAAAACCTTATCTTTAGAGGGAAAGCAATTTGAATGACGGTGATTTCTCATCAGAAACCATAGATGCCAGAAGGATGTGGCACAATTTTTCAAGCTAAAAGAAAGAAACTATCAAACTAGGAACCTACATTCAGCAAAAATATCCTTCAGAAACGAAGATATCAAGATATTATTAGAGGAAAGAAAACTAAGAAATATTTTAGCTAACAAATATACCATAAAAGAATGACTTGCAGATTAGACAATCAGGAAATACAGAAATGAAACAATAAAATAATGAATCTTGGAACATCAGGGGGGGAAACAGCAATGAAAAGAGCAAAAATACAGCCAAATAGACATTCCTCCTCTTGAGTTTTCTAAGTTACATTTAATGGTGAAGTGAAAGCCATACAGTGATTCTCACTGTACGTGGAGCAAACTTTCCAGACAATTATATTACATATGGGGGAAAGTGGAAGGATACAAAGGGAATTATCACTCCCTTATGCATCACTCAAACTGACAGATGTTGACACCAGTAGACTGTGATAAGCTATGTATATATAATGTAATACCTAGAAGCCATCACTTCAAAAAAAGTATACAAAGATACACACTCAAAACAGCAGAGCCAATTCAAAATGAATTCTTATAAAATATTCAGGTAACCCACAGGAGGTCAGGAACAAGAAAACAAGCAAACAAAAAAACCAAGAGAACAGGAACAGAAAACGAAAATAAATAAATATAACGGTAGACTTAAGCCTGAACATATTAATAATTATATTAGCTATAAATTATCAAAATATACTAAAGAAAAAAATGGATCAGCAAGATGAGTTAAAAAATGATTCAACTATATGGTATCTACAGGAAACTCACTTCAAAAATAACGAAAACTGGAAAAAAACCAAAATGTTCAATAATTAATGAGTGATTAAACAAACTGGTATGTTCATACCATGACTGTGCTAAAAAGGAATAAACTATTAATACAAGCAACAATTTGGATAGATCTCGAGGACATTATCTAAGTTAAAAGAATCGATCTCAAAAGTCTCATACTGGAAGATGCCATTTATATAACATTCTTGCCACTAAATGGAGAAGGAAATGGCACCCCACTCTAGTACTTTTGCCTAGAAAATCCCATGGACGGAGGAGCCTGGTAGGCTGCAGTCCATGGGGTCGAGAAGAGTCGGACACGACTGAGCGACTTCCCTTTCACTTTTCACTTTCATGCACTGGAGAAGGAAATGGCAACCCACTCCAGTGTTCTTGCCTGGAGAATCCCAGGGACGGGGGAGCCTGGTGGGCTGCTGTCTGTGGGGTCGCACAGAGTCAGACACGACTGAAGCGACTCAGCAGCAGCAGCTTGCCTTTAAAAAATTATGAAGATGGAGGATAAGTCAGTGATTGCCAGAGGGTAGAGATGGTCACATATAGGACAAGATTAAAGGGGTAGCATGATGGAGATCTTTTGTGGTGATGGAGTAGGTCTGTATCCTAATAGTGGTAATGGTTACACAAAGCTATTTACGTGACAAAA
The DNA here is from genome assembly GCF_055505025.1 of Bos grunniens. Lineage (NCBI taxonomy): Eukaryota > Metazoa > Chordata > Mammalia > Artiodactyla > Bovidae > Bos > Bos grunniens. Next base: position 12,752,386 of record NC_141167.1, read on the forward strand.
ATTACATAGCGCTATATACACACTTTCTATCAATATAAATATCCCGGTTTTGATATTTACATAACGTGTAAACTGTGGGGGAACTGGGTAAAGGATCCACTAGACCTCTCTATACCACCTTTGCAACTTTCTGTGAATTTTAACTGTTCAAAATAAAAAGTGCTTTTTAAACATAAATAATACTGATGGTGAGTGGATCTGAGAACTTTTCAGACTGCTATAAGAATCTATTAATTGACCTCTTTGCAAGATACACCCGTGAATATTTCTATGCTTGGTAACCTGAAAATCTTGCCCAAGACACCTCTTTGGCAAAATTCTAGGCATATTTCCTCCGTGCTTATGCTGACATAGCTTATAAAGAAATAAAAAACATAAACCATTGCCATTTGTGTCCCTGTATCTAGGCACGCCTGAGCGCATATTGCGAGACCAAGGGAGAGAAAATAAATGACTTGGATCCTTAAATTGATGGAGAGTGTAGATTCATTATCTGTGATATCTATTGGTGGCATCACAAATACCATGAAAACAATTGTGATCCGCTGTCCATATTCCTAAGTGGAAAGAAATGCTAAATTTCTGCATCAGCTTATTTAAAATAAATATTTCTTCCCAACCAAGTTCACAGGGACTCTGAATTCTTATCCTAAGTCACACATACCTGAGTATTCTTTTAACTGCCTTCCCAAGTTTTGATTTGTTCCTATTTTTCATTCCTGTTCAGTTCAAAATATTTTTCTATTTCCATTGTGATTTCCTCTTTGACCCGAGGGTTATGTAGACAAGTATTGCTTTGCATCTCCTTCAAGCCCCCACTCCCTCCCTATATCCCTTGCAAATGTGCTTTAGAGGTGAAGCTCTGCAAAGCTTGGAGATAATGGAGCTCCCCTGGCAAAGCTGACTGGGAAGTGCACTGGAAGGTTGTCAGAGCCATTGCTACTGCAGCCCAGATGAAGTGTTTAATGTGCAGATTTTATTGCTTTAAAATGTATCATTTTTTAAAAAGAGCAATAACACAAGCTCAAGCTTCAAAGATGCCGTGGTTGCCTGGAGGAAACCTGGGGCTTAGGCAAAGACTGTGAGGCCAAGAGAGGGGTGCCCATGATTGATTGACCCCTCAAACGGCTGCCTGCCAAGCTTCATCCTTCTGCTTTGCTTCCAGGTGAGAGGAGCCCCTGAAGACTACCAGGGACAGGGCTGGAAACTTCTAGCTGAGCAGAACCTGTGGCAAGTCCCAGTCAAGCTGCCCTACATCCTCTAAAATCAAAGAGACACCTGGGGAGGCAGGAGAAGCGTAGGAAGTCAGGCAGAGGAGACCACTGTGGATGCCAAAACAATCTGCAAGAGTTGGGGCACTGACTGTGGTCACACCAGATTGAGAGAGCTCGTCTCCAGTCTGGAAATTCAGGGTGTACTCCTCAAGCTTCAGTTGGGTTTCGCAAGATGGATAATGGCTAGAAATTAAATTCAATGGGATTTACTTCCATGATTCAACTTGTTGTGTGACAGTGAGTGATACCTCAACTTTCTAGTCCTCGATTTCCCTATGTGTGCAGAGAAGAGGTTAAAACAATGCTACAAAGTCCATGATGCAAACTGCTGAGTAAGTGGCACAGCCCCTCTGAGCCTCGGTTCATTCAGATATGCATGCAAGGTGGCGATGCCTGTCTGTGCCCAGGATCACTGCAATGAACAGGTGATGGTGAACAAGGGAAACTGTGTCTCCAGGCACCAACTGAGATGAAACCTGTTTTCTAAGCCACCCCAGCCTAAGAGGTAGGAACAAGCTCACAAGAACAGTGGTAAGTTGGTGTTTCTTGGTTCTGCCCTCCACCCACTCTAGGAGAACTCCACACTCACACTCATACCCAACCCCACTTAAATTCTCTTGCAGACTTCTAGGATCTCCCAGGAGCATCTCACATATAGTCAGGTGACCATGTGGCCTCAGCTACATTATGACTCGTTGAAATGATGCCCCCTATTCCTGGCAAGCCTGCACATGACAGAGGTGCCACCCACACCCTCCCAGGGCATTGTACCACCCTGTGGGCACCCACTGTCTGTTCTGAGGATAGCAGTGTCCAGGGCATCACTCCTGCATGGAGCACGGATCCATGGTTTGGGAGTAGATCCCCAAACCTCTCTCTTTCTTTCTTTCCTACTTGCAGTCCCAAGTAGGAGTCCCCTGCCAGGGTGCAAAATTTAGGGCCCAGCTCACTTTCAGGCTTGTGCAGAGGCTGACCCTGCTCTTTCATAAGACCCACCATGATTGCCTCTTTAAATTGTACTTCCTAGGTGCCTTGCTTGTGCTGCTTTAGTCCCAGTCTTGCCCATCGCAGCCAAAAATTTTGGCCAACGAGGTCAATACCCTGAATGCTCCGCATCTCACAGCAAAAATGAATGCAATGATAACTCTCAGGAAACTGGACATCAGTGATTGACTGTAAGAAGTAAGCTTTGATAGCACAGAGAACTATATTCAATGTCCTGTGATAAACGATGATGAAAAAGAATTAAAAAGAATGCATATATGTGTACAACTGAATCACTTTGCTTTACAGAAGAAATTAACACAACATTGTGAATCAACTATGCTTCAATTTAAGAAAAAAGAAAATTAAAACAAGTAACCCCCGGAAGTCACTTTTGTAATGATGCCACAACCCCACCCCTAGCTGATGGGCCAGGGGAGACACCTGACCAAGCAAAACCAGTCAGATCTCTCTCCCGAGAATTTGCAATGAGGATTGTCAAGTGCCTGTTGGTTTCTGCAGGTGGCTGGAACTGTACACATAACCTTTGGGTCTGGGAGGTGTCCTGTTGCTCTGTAGGTATGAAGAACCAGAGGAAGGTAATGTGCAGAGAGACGAGAAAGGAACAGAAATGAGAAATGGGGGAGCGCCTGATTCTTGGTCCTCTGGGCTTAAATGCATTCCTTCTTTTGGTCTCCAGGAGATGCCTTTTGGCTTTACAAAACAGTCTCCTTTTCCACCCAAGCCAGCTTGAACGGGGCTTCTATTACTTGCAGTCTAAGAAAGGAGAGAAATTGAGGGTTTCTCTCTCTTATTTCACCCTCCTTGCCCCAGGACTTGAGCTAGGTCTGGGGGCTGTGCTGGGAACTCCTCTAAGAGAAGATGCTCCTGAGCTCAGACTTCCCCACCCAGCCTGTGGTCTCACACTGGTTTTACCATCTTGTCCTTCTGCTCTTACGGTGAGTTTTCCCTGGAGGCTCTTGGGCATTTGTGTAAGTAGATCCCCAAACCTCTCTCTTTCTTTCTTTCCTACTTGCAGTCCCAAGCAGGTCTGAATCCCAAGGTGGAGACCACAGTTTAGGCACTAGCAGGGCGTAACCACTGTGCTCCCAGGTTTAAATGCGTTCTCTGAGTGGCCTCACCCATTAGAATTCTAGGCAGAGTGCAGAGTGCCTTTCCCATTGATGAAATTACCCACTTAAACAGCTGCCTGTCTGCCTGATGGCGTGTTGGTGGAATTCCAACAGGCCTGCAAGCTGCTCTGAGGGGACCAGCAGGCAGGACACCAGGTACCAAACATTCACTTAGAGGAAGGCAGGCTCCCAGCCCAGGCTCCTCCCACCCAGTCTGGGTGAGAAATAAAAGAGGGAGGACAGGAAAGGGGCAAGGAAAAGTGGCTTTCCCTTCCCCAGCACCTGGTCTCCCCTAGCTCCCTCACACAACCCACCCCCTGCAAACCAGCAGCCCTTTCCCATGCAGGGCTGGAGAGATGGCGAAAGGAACTGTTACCCAAGCATTTTGATTCTCTGTGGCAACTAACAAATCACCCCCATAGTTAAGGATCCAAGACATCAGCCACTTCATCAGGATTGATGCTGAGGACTGCCTGGACTCAGCCGAGTGGTTCTTCTCCTCACGTAAAGTGTTCATCTGGGGACCAGGCTGGGCAGGGACATGTGAGCTGGCTTATTCACGTTTCTTGTGCAGTGACTGGAAGGCTGGGGTTCTTGTCCCTTTCTGTGAAGTCTCTAGTGTTCTCTTCCATGTAGCCTTTTCACACGGTCTCTCCAGCATGGTCCTCAGTTCAGGACTCCAAAAAGCAGAAAAGGAGAAACTTCAGGACTTCCTAAGGCTCAGGTCAAGATGAGGTACAGCATCCTTCTCTGCATCCTTTTTGTTAGTTGAGTCACAGGCCAGCCCTGACTGCATGCAGGATGGTACTTGCAAGGGCACAAGTACCAAGTACAAGTATTAGGTGTCATCTTTGGAGACTAGCCAACCTTCCAAGAAGAAAGAAACCCATGATTTGACCTTTGGAGTTTACAGGCCATCTTAAGGGACAAAGACTTTGAAAACACTCAAATGTGGCTGCCCTGTCATCCCATGCACCTGTTCAGTGGGAACACTCACTGAGATGCCTTCACACACAGAATAACATTCACATACATTCTCACCTTCACACTGTTAGGGCCATGTGCACACACACACACACCCACACACACACACACACACACACACATGCCCGCATCCTATGTTCTAAACATCCCTATCCAACCTCTCACTTGTGGGCCTTCAATTAAGATAGAGATGATACAGTATATACTCGGATTCCCAGGTAGAGGAGAAAACACATTTTGTAACAGACTCAAGGTTCAGAGATCCAGATGGTGGGATGGCTAACAAGATAAACTCAGGTCAGGACAGGTATAGAACGGCCACATGATTTCTCTGCAAATATGTCATACTTGAGAGTTTAAAATGAGCATACTAACAAAAAGACGGGTTGCTGGGATTTGTCACCCTAGAGATGTATGAAGTCCTGAATGTGGATTGAAAATATCGATTTCACAAGGACAGGGGAGGCTGAGTGTAAGAGCACCTACATCCATGACATCCATTCAGGTACCTATTCTGGTCAGGAGGCTCCATTTTTACTGTAGAACTGTCTCATCTGCTCTGTCAACCATCAAAACATATGAATAGCTGAGAAAATCTGTATGTGGGGATTCTTGTCAACGGACACAACCTCCAACTTCCTGCTGCCCCTTCTTTATCACAACTTTGCTGAGAGAAAGGATATTCATGGTGGACTGCCTGAGAGACAAATTGTTCATTTGTTCTTTTAGCTAATCTAAATTCTACCCTTGGGTAAAATTCAGCGTAGTCCATCAGAAAGCCAGGTACATAGCTTAAACTACTTGCTCCAGCCTGCCTCTCCTATCCTCTCTTTCTCCTCCCCCGGATCCGTTTTTTAAATTGGTGCTAGGACTTTGGAATTTTTTCTTTAGTTTGCTTTGGAGCATTAGCATGCTACTGCATTGAATGTGGGGATATGACCTGAAAATGGACCATCACAATACCCTACTTATGAAGATCCAAGGAGAAATTTTCAGATATCGGTATTAGAAAAAATTGGGATTCGGGAATTCCCTGGCAGTCCAGTGGTCAGGACTCCCACACTTTTACTACCAAGGGCCCAGGTTTAAACCCTTGTCAGGGAACTAAGATCCCTCAAACTGTGTGGCACAGCAAAAAAAAAACAAAAACTTTTTTTAAAAGTTAGGATTCTCCTAAGCAACTGGTTTATTTCAAATTTATGGGCACTGTAAATTTCTTAACAGTTTACATTGTAAGCATTTTAACAGTTTGGCTTCCCCTTTTTGCCTTGTTTGCTGGGAAACTCAGAGTGAAATTTACAACCCACCTCCAGCAGCTACACAGAATCGCATGATATATATTTCTGGATATTTCATGGTATTTATGTCACCTTACCCCAAGTGTCATGAGCATCATAGTTGATGCCCCAATGTTAATTCGAGCCCATATGATTAATAAAAGCCAGGCAAGAAAATTCTCTTCCCCTTATCCATGATTTGTTAAGGAGTGGGTGGGGGACCTAGGTCCAGGCAATAAGAAAGAAAGAGCAAGTATGCCTGGGGGACCTGGGAACAGTTTCCACTCTTTTAAGAAGTGATGATCTTTCTTCCTCTGGACATCATGATGTCTGGGTATGATCCCTAGTAGTGCTACCAGTCTGAAGATTAAGGAAAAGAAGATAACAGAAAAAAGACAGAAGGAATATAGGTCTCTGGGTCACCCTCTCTGGACTTCCTGTTATGTAAAGCAATAAACAGGGTCACTGTTTAAAACTTGAGCCAAAATCAGCCTAAATGCCACATCCTGCCTTTGTTCTTTACTCACCTCGTTTCACCTGTGAAGTTAGTTCTCTCAGCTCATTTTCTATCATTCTACATTGCGAGTATTTTTGCAGGTCACTGCAAGACACCTGGATGTTCCATAATATGATCAGTGATTTGGCTCAACTGCTGAGAGGGTTAGTGTGGTCAGCAGCTGCTCAAACACAGCTAGAGTTGATCATCCAACTAACAAGCATACAACAACAAAAATTAAGTACCCACTGTTTGCCAGGCCTGTGCCTGACACTGAGGCCACGTCAATGAACAAACTAAATAAGCTCTCTCCTCTAGGACAGAGGGGTAGACAGGACATGACTGAAAGGAAACAAATCAGTTTCAAATAGTGAAAGGTGAAGATAAGCAGGGTCAAGGGAGAAAGACGAGGTAATGCAGTTCCCTTAGATGGGACAGTTGGGGAAGGACTTTTTGAGGAAGATGTTTGACCTGAAATGTGAAAGCAAAGGAGGAGGCAACTAGGAGACTCTCTGGAGAAGAAACAGTCTAGGTGATGGGACAGCAAGTGTGAAGGCCCCTGGTGAACTAGTTTAACAAGATGCAACGTGTGTGTGTGTGCTCAGGAGCTCAGTCGTGTTCAGCTCTTTGCCACTCCATGGACTGTGGCCCATCAGGCTCCTCTGTTCACGAAAATTTCCAGGCAGCAATACCGGAGAGGGGTGCCGTTTCCTATTTCAGGGAATCTTCCTGACCCAGGGATCAAACCCGTGTCTTTTGAGTCTCAAGGATTGGATTCTTTTGCCACTGTGCCACCTGGGAAGCCCATGAGTTTGTTGTCCAGTCGCTAAGTTATGTCTGACTCTTGTAACCCTATGGACTACAGCACACCAGGCTCCTCTGTCCTCTGCTGTCTCCCAAAGTTTTCTCAGATTCATGGCCATCGAGTCGGTGATGCTATCTAACCATCTCATCCTCTGCTCCCCACCCCCACCCCGCCTTCTCCTTTTGTCTTCAATTTTTCCCAGCATCAGGGTCAGGATCAGCAAAGAGCTGACTTATGAGAAAAGACCCTGATGCTGGGAAAGACTAAAGTTAGAACAGTGGTTTTCAAATGAGGGTCCAAAACTTATTGGTGGGTTGCAAAACTGATTGAGTCAAAATGGGTATTTTTCAAATGAAATAAAACAGAACAGAATAGACTAAAAATACCAAAGAGCATTGCACCTAGTAAGGATTAACATGTTGTTTTTGTTACATTTTTGCTTTATAGAATGGTGATTCACTGGACAGAATATAAAATGAATTTCTTACTGTGAATTGTGGTTTGAGAAATAAAAGGAAACCCACTGAGAGGGAAGAACAGAAGAAAAACCAGTGGCAGCGGCAGGGACACAGCAAGATAAGGAGAAGATCGTGACTTCTGCAAGAGATAAAGATCCAGCCCAAAAGGAGAGACTTGAGCATGGAGGAAATCCAGGATAAACAGGGACCATAGAAACCAGAGAAGAGAGGATCCGAGAGGAGGACCGCAGTGATGGCAAGAGATGGCCATGGAGTCATTAAAGAGCTTGACCGAAGCAATAGACACAGAGTGATGGGACCAGAGCCTGAGATGAGATGGTTGAAGAAGCCTAGGAAGTGAAGAACTGAAGTCAGCAACTGAAGAAGCGCTTTCAAGAAACTTTGCCACACAAAAGAGCATAATAAACAGAGTAATGAGTGGAAGAGGCATGGTACCACTTGAGAGGCAATAATTAACCCCACACCTGGCTCTCTCTTACTCGGGCCCTATGGATCATGCTCTTTTTTCAGTTTGAAGGCCCACATCCCAAGGGACGTTGAGAAATTGAGGAGAATCTTCCAGAATCTCTTTCTTCCAAACCATGTGATCTCCTCAAGGATGTAGGATGGGTGAGTTTTATGATGGAAGAGGAAGATAATGTTGGAAGAGCCAGATGACAGTTCAGGACCAAAACACAGACCAGGTGACCTCGGACAAGTCACATGACATCTCTAAGAGTTGAGCCTTCTCAGCGTCAATGGGACAATAAGACTATGTTGCATAAAGTAACACAGAGAAAGGGCTTCAAAGTATGTGAAGCCGTCACCAGGCACACCTTGTCCCTGATTGTATCAGCACCCTTGTTTGGGCCATGGACATAAGAGGCAAGCATATGGCACAGAAGATACCCCAGAGGTGAGAAGAGGAGTGAGCAGGCAGCAAAACCAATGTGCACACCCCCACAATGGACAAAACCCTCACTCCTTGACCAGACCAAATGGTAGCTCAGTGTCAGGGTCTTCTCTTGAGCATGCACCCATACCAACTGCAGAATAAAGCCCAACATCTCAGCTCTTCCCAGGCTGGCCCACAGCCTGTCAGAATGATACGGCGACGAAGAACACTGCTCTGAGTCATCACCAACAGGTCTTCCCAGCTTTGTAAATTCTGAGTCCCAGAATCCCCATCAGAACAAGGAGGGGATAAAAATCTCAGGGTGGGGGAGTGGAGGTGAGGGTTAAATGAGATAACGAGGGTAAGACACTTGGCATAGTGTCAGGTATGTGCTGCTGCTGCTGCTAAGTCGCTTCAGTCATGTCCGACTCTATGCGACCCCATAGATGGCAGCCCACCAGGCTCCCTCATCCCTGGGATTCTCCAGACAAGAACACTGGAGTGGGTTGCCATTTCCTTCTCCAATGCATGAAAGTGAAAAGTCAAAGTGAAGTCGCTCAGTCATGTCCAATTCTTTGCAACCCCATGGATTGCAGCCTACCAGGCTCCTCCATCCATGGGATTTTCCAGGCAAGAGTACTGGAGTGGGGTGCCATCGCCTTCTCCAGTCAGGTATGCAGTAGGTGCTTAATAAATACGTTGTTCTCATGGATGTTTTTGGTACTCCTCCTAAACCAGCCTTCTCACCCTCACCCAAGTCTTCCAGGGCTCTTGGAAACACTGGGCCTTTCTTTGTTCCTGCTCTGTCCTCCCTGGTAGGGTGTCCCTCTTCCCACTTTCCCACTCAGCAAACTCCTACTCATGCTTTTAAGCCCAAAACTAATGTCACCTCCTCTGAGAAGCCTTCCACGACTCCCTAGGCAAAATGAATCTGTCAATATTACACTCTCAAAGTACTTTGTTTATTCCTCTATTTTAAGGCTTCTGACATTGTGTTGTTAAATAATTCTTTACATATGTATCATCCTTCCCTTCCCCAGCTAGATTCTTCTGAGGAAAGAACTGTATCTTATTAGCTCTGCATCCTCAATGCCTTACACAAAAGAAGGTGCTTATTGAATGAATCAATGAAAAAGTGCATGGATGTGAACAGATGGACAGACGGATGGATAGAGGGATGGGTAGATGGAAGTGAGCAAGCTTTCTGTCCACGTCAACCACCACGTCAACCTTATTCTCAAATATCTCAGGCTGGCCCAAGACCCAGTGATCACTTGATTACTCAACTGAACAATAGCAGAGCACCGCTCACCCAGACTGAAGAAAACCTATGAACTCAGGAACCTGGGAAGCAGATTTTGGAACATCCCTCAGAGCCAGAGAAAAACCACTCAGGAAGAACCAGGCTCGGCACAAACCTGCAAGGAGCCTCAATGGGAGAAAATGATTTAATTATCAGAGTGTCACCAAACAAATTGTACGCCTCATTTTGGGGTTCTTAGTGCTTATGGTAATTAACATTACTAAGATTTTTCTTCTCTCTTCTGTTTATATTTAGTTTAGCCATTCACAATAGAGCTAAAATTATTTCAACTAATTTTAGGCGCTCTCTCTACATTGCGCCTGCGTTTCTTCCCCTGCACTGCTACCCAAGTGCAATCTTTAACTTCAGAAACAGCCAAATGCAGGGCAAATTGGAATCAATGCTGCCTTTGTCTTTGTTAATAAGTGGCTGCCACACAGAGGAGTGTGGAACCGCTAATTGGTTGATCTCAATAGGGAAGACACAATGGTGGCGAGAATGTTGGGGGATTAATTACAGGGCCACCTCCTGCGAGCCCCAGCTTCCACTGCTCCTGGCTTGCGGTGTCACAGGGTGGGCTTCTCCACTTATCTTGGGAAACAACAAGCTTTTCAGCGGATTCTCTGGCACTGGGGATTCGGACCGAACACCCAGCACACACAAAGGTCAAGGGACAGAAAGGGGCAGAGTGAGCAAAGGCCACCCAGGAGGGAGGACCAGAGTGTGTGGGCGTGAGTTAAAAATGAAGGGCACTTGCAGGGCTGGGGAAGATGTGTGTGCTAGGTCATAAGGGAGACACAACTATACCCTTCCACACGAGGAAGTGGAGGCCCAGAGAGGTACGGGGCGTGCCCCAGATGTGATAGGTTAGCTCCTCAGAGGAGGCACATTGTCCCCGCCAAAGCTGCCAAGCTAAGGACTCTGAGCCTGGATTTGAACTTGACTTTGCCTGATTGAGCAGCCCGTGGTCTCTTTGCCCTTCTCTAGAAGTCTGTCCACCACCAGCAGTCTGTGGCCTCTGTGACCTCATTTCATTGTCTTTGGGCAAAAGTATTCCCTCCAACATGTCTCTGTTAAAATGCAAATACATCCACTCAGCGGAGAAGCCCTGCATCAGGTGTCTGTTAGCCCAGATTTGCTGTTTAAAGTAGGCCCCTGCCACTGGAGAACCAGTTCCTGAGGGAATGAGACACAGGAGTTTTGCTAAGGGAAAGGGAGCCTGCTGAGAGGCAGCAGGCCCAGAGGGAACTCAGGGAGCACTTTGGGAATGGGGTGGGGAAGCTCCGAAGGGCGACATCTGGGCTGAAAACACCAAGGGGATTGCACGAAAGGCAAACCAGGCCGAATTCAACAGTTCAAAACCAAGTGTGGCATTCTCATCCCCAAAGCCACTCTCTTCCAGATTTCACATCTCTGTTGCTTCCACAGGAGACCTGGGATGGGTCCCTGACCCCTTCCTCTCCTGCCTGACCTTTCTATTCTACCTCCAAAGCCTGCCCTTGCCTCTCCAGCCTTTCTGTCTTCTTAAATGTGGCTTGGCATTTGTGCTGAGTCAAAGTGAAATTGTGCCAGATGCTTGCTGAAAATGGCAGGACAGATTTTATTTGGGCTGCTGCAATAGGAGAGAAAGACTTTGGTACAGCTCAATGCCAGATAGAGCAGGGCAACTGGGTATGTGTAGCCAGCAGCCAGGGTGACAGGGTTAGTGCATAGAAAATTACCAGGAGGAACTTGGTCACATGTCCAAGGCGGGAGGATTCTTACTAAAGTGACTTGGCAGAATTCTTGCTATCTGGGTTCAGCAGATCAAGGATGGCAAACCACGGACAAGGCCAGTGGGAAAAAGGGCTCAGACGAGCCTGACTAGAGCTGGTCAGGGTCCTTGGCACCTCTTTTTGAGCCCTCTGCCCCCAGGCTCCCTCTTCCAGCCCATCCTCCACACACAGTCAGAACTGTCTCCCCAAACTCAGTCTCATCCCATCACTTTCTACTTTAAAGCCTCCACTGGCCTCCCATCGTCCTCAGGATAACACATCAACTCCTAATGCGATGGACCACATAAGGCCCTAAAATCGGAAACAGAGTCCCTCCCAGAAAACCTGACCCAAACAGAAGAGGACTCCTGGTCATTCCTGATTCCACTTGGGTCCTGGGCCTGAAGGGGTTAAACACACCAGCCAAAAACTCCCCCAGCCAGATCTCACTACATTACAAGAGACTCCTCCTTGTGGTTTATCTCCTTGGTTTTCATAACTTCCCTGAGTGGAGAGTAGCAGAGTTTTCTCTCCATTTCACAGTTGAGGAATCAGAATCAGAAAGATAAAGTGACTTGCCAGGTGACACAGCTAAGAAGTGGGTTCAGTCAGCATCCAGACCCAGTCTTTTCAGCAAAGCGATGCCCCTTGCCCCTACTTGATAAGCGCTGGAGGAAAGTTCCTGTGTTTGTCTGGTTTACCCTTTTGTCTCCACTCTTAGCAGTGCCTGGGACATAGGAACCCTGCCTAGAAAAGGCTTTGACATCACTACCCTCTGTTGAAGGCTGACTTTGTACTGGCCCTGTGCTGAGTGTGCTGAAAGGTCCTCCTTTGCCTGACACTATTATTAATCCCATTGTACAGATGGGAAAACTGAGGCCCCCAGGCAGTTAATAACTCCCACAAAGCGGCACAGTTAATGAAGTGATAGAGCAGGGATTTTCACCTTGGCCTGCTTGACTGCCAAGCCCATGGTTTTCATCTGTACTCTGTACTGACGGCTTAATAACTGTCATGTAAATAAATGAAGGACTTGGGCTGCTGAGCTCTTTCTAGCATGCTGTGCTTTCATCTGAGAACCACCTCCTCACTCTCCCCCACACCTGACCTCTGGACTCAGCTGAATGTAGACACTTTGCAGGCAAAAAAAAAAAAAAGATTTCCCAAATATTAACGCTTATAGCTAATGTTCTTTGGTAAAGATAATTTCAATGTTTTAAGATATTAATGTTCTTTTGACTGGTCTCCTTTCCAAGCACTTCTGAGTAAACACATCTATCTAGGGCTGATTGATTCTTGCAATTGGGCTATTATAACCTAAACTAGGACATTCTGAGTCACATATTTAAGAGGAGAAATGGTTCAGGGTATGTATGTGTGCATGTGTGTTAATATTTTTTTTAAGTTTCCTTTTGTGCTCAACTCCAGAGAAATATTTGAATTTCAAATAATGAGATATTCATAGTGTGTTGGCTTTCCTTATGCCCAGGGTAAAAATAAAATAAAATGCTAGACCTTTCTTTCCTTCCATTATATGGTGCTGACTTTCCTTTCTCATTATGTTTACCTCCAACATTTGAATGAGAGTAAAATTTTAAAGGAATTACCACCAATTCTTCAGTACATTTGCAAATCAATTAAGAAGAGCCAAATTATGCTCCTGCTTTTTTGCAGGGAGCCAGTCTTTCCCAGCTCCCAGGAACGCTGCAGCCCACAGCTGCCTGGCGAACAAAGAACAGCTGTCACGTCTAGAAGCAGGCTTGGCATTTCAGCACTCACCTCCAGTGGCCAATGCCTCCCCCCTGCGGAACCAACCCCTCAGTGGGCAGCTCCACTTACCCGCCAGGAGCTGGGTCTCCCACAGGGTGTTAAGGGTACCAAAAAGCACACACAGTCTTTGGATACCTGGCTGTAGAGTCCCCACTCTGCTGCCTCCTGGCTGTGTGACCTTGGCAAACCACTTCACCTCTCTGAACCTCCCTTTCTTGGGCTGTGAAGTGGAAACAACAATGCCTCTCCTGAGGTCATCCTGAGAATGTGAACTGGAGGGACACATGTCCCACCTGCCTGGCACACCCTGGGCCCGTGGGGCTTACCTTCCTTTGTCAGAGCTCAGAGGGCGGGAGGAAGGTGAGATCATCTATTTATTTATTACCCAGGCCCCTGATGGGGTTTTTGTCTCATGTGTTCGGGTCCTACAGGAGAGGAGATTCCAGAAAGACCTGGGAGTTAGGATGCTACGTCCTCCAGGAAGCCCTGCCAGATTGCAGCTATATCATTCCCTCTCTTCTTAATTCTGCCTGAATTATGGGAATTTTACTCTATCTCTTGTATTATGTATCATATGTTTGTGTCTCCCCCTCTCCACAATGAAGCAATTCCACTAGGTCAGTGACAAAAATAAGATGCCTCTTTGCAATGTCTCTTTCAGCCTAAAAGAATCTGTTACGGTTTCAGTTGACCTTCTGGCCACCAGGCTTTTACTTGTGCTGTCCCTTTCATTAGAAGCACCCCTAAATCTATTGGGTCAGTCAAAAAGTTCATTCAGGTCTTTTTTTCTGTAAGATGTTATGGGAAAACCGAATGAACTTCTTGACCAATGCATTACTTAAAATTGGATCAACGCATATGCCTGGACCAACTATGGGTTTGGCCCTGCAGATTCAAGTGTGGGAAAGAGGTCCCACGTTCTGTTTCTCTTTGACTCAATCTAAATTCAGCCCCAAGCTGAGGCTCAGGGGCTGATCTGGGGGAGGTCTGTCCATCTTTGGCCAAGCAGAAGCTGCTGTTACCTCAAGACCCAAGGTGCCTCCCTGTGGGTTAGGATGAGGGGGTTCTAGCCACACCCCCTCCAAGGCCAACATTCTATTTCAAAGGAGGAGGGAGGCCCCAGAACAGTGATGTTTGGACTCTGTGACTTGGAGAGAGAGGTGACTCCCAAGAAGAGACCAGAACCCATGCATACTTGCTTACAGGACAGCACGGGTGGGGCAAGCCTGACTAATGAAGGTATGAGGTGAGGCAGCAGAGCTCTAAGGAAGAGGCAGCCACTTATGCCCAAGTGCTGGAGCCGCGCCCAGCTGACCATGCCCAGGGTCTAGACCCTGGGGAGAAGCTGGCTGAGGCGGAAAGAGAGGTTGACAGCACAAGGACAGGACACTGGGGGCCATTGGGCTGACCCCTCCCTTCTCAGTCCTCAGCTTCCCATTCAATTCTATGATTTTGAATAGATGGCCTCAAGGTATTCTTGTAACTCCAGCGTTCTTAGATCCAAGAAGGTGGCCACTGCACAGGTGAAGATGTCACTAGTGGGGGGCCAAGACACTTCCCATTCTCCACCCAAGTTCCAGATGACCTTGAAAGCATCTTTATGGTCATCACCATCTCCCAAAACCTGGGTGCAAAGCATGGGCCAACACATTTTGCTTCTATTGAGAACGTGGGCGCTAGATACTGTGTCCAGGGCTTTGCAAGTATTTGTTGTTAAGGGAGGTGGACAGTTAGGTTCTGATGTGCCCAGAAATGCCCAGGCATGGTCCCTCTTGTCTTCACAGAGGTCCAGGCCGATGGGAAGGAAAACAGGTGAAAGGTAGCAGGGATGCACCGAGCCCTCTTCTCGGAGTAGGCTCACGCCTTCCTCCACCAGGGCCCTGGCACCACATAGCTCCTGCTCACCAGCCTCCTGCCCTGGTGTGTTGGGAGCCTGGTCCCCGGGCCCCAGCAAAGGCAGGCGCAGCTCCACAGGGATGGCCCAGCCAGGTGTGCAGTGCTGTGCTAAGCAGCCTGCCAGCCCCAACAGATGGCAGAGCAGAGTCACCATCCATCACAGCCGTAAGTGGCCAACTCTCCTCCTGGTGCCCCAGACAAATGGCTCCACTCCTTCTTTCCCTCCCCCAGTCCTTCCATCCACCACCCCTGCCAGGCAGCGGGGCGGAGCTGTTTACACAGCGAGTCCTGAGTGCAGAATGGGGGTGGGGGGAAGGCAGAGCTGAGCAGCACATGGAGACACATCCATCATCACTGAGAGCCAGCAGCTTGCTGCACACGGCGGTGCAGAGGGTGCCAGGTCATGTGTGCGTGCATGTGTGTCTGTGTGTGTGTGTGTGCGTGTGTGCTTGCCAAGCACTGCCCTCTCTGCCCAGCAAAGCTCCATAGGCCTCATCCCCAAAAGGAAGGGCAGGGTCTGCCTCCACCAATGGCCTGTGTGTCACCCCTGCCCTGGCTTAAGTCAAGAGAGCAGGGTGAGCAGACAACTACAAGACTGGAGTGGGAGCTTCTGTGTCCATTTGTCCACACGTTAGGCCCTATGGCAGGGTAAGAGTCAGAACAAGTGTCCGCCAAACAGCAAGCCCTGTGCCAGGCTCTTGACAGATCACAGGGGCGAGAACATGGGTCAGACCACATGTCCCACCACTTAGCTACGAGTCCCCCGGTGACATCCAGAAATTAAAGCCATTGAACAGATTAGGTGACTTGGAATCTCCATCCAAAGTCTCTCCGCCAAGGATGAGGGAAGCATGGAAGGGAGTTGGTGCCAAATCCCCCTTCCCAGCCCTGGAACCCTGGGCTAACAATTGAAGCTTCCAAAACCTCAGTTTAGCAAACTGAGTGCTACCTACCCCAAGGGCTTTGTGTGCACCAGGCACTTAGCCAAGGGCCTAGACAGGAGCAATAACTCAGTACATGGTGGTGGTAAGCCCCAGGTCATCGAGAGACTGCTGGCTAAGCACATGCAGGGTGGGGGGCTGGTCAAGGCAGTGGGCAAATGGGGGGCTTTGATAACTCCTGGTGAGGGGACAGGTAGAAGGCCATGTGGGGCTAGAGAGGAACAGAGCAACAGACATGAACTGAGCCATTGAAAGAACTTGCTAAAGACCCTCAGAGGACTAGATGTTGGATGGCATCGCCGACTCAATGGACATGAGTTTGAGCAAACTCCGGGAGACAGTGAAGGAAGGAAGCCTGGCGTGCTGCCGTCCATGGGGTCGCAAAGAGTCAAACACGACTGAGCGACTGAACAACAACGAAAGACCCTCAGGCTGGCCCTGTCCTCGGGACTGTGCTTCTGAGTGGCACGTGTGAGGACACCACCTAAAGAAGCTGGGTCAATCCTAAAAAGGACCCAGAACAAAACAACAACACACCCTAGGTTTACTGCTTACGGGTCAGCACCAAGACAGCCCTTAATTAGGGTAAATCTAACATCCTGCTTCCACTTTCAAATATCAGAGTCTCCAGCACACAAGATGGAGGGGTCTGAATTGGCAGAAGTTCTTGTGAACATGAGCTGATAAAGGCCTACACATCCTTCAAGGCCAGATCACCCCTCACCCCCAGGCAAAGCCTGCCCCAGATGCCCCCTGCACACGCGCCTCCCTTCTAGCGCCTGGCATTGACCCCACTCCCATTCTCTCCCTCAGCGCAGGAGGTCTGCCCCTTCTGCTGAGGTGGGACTTGGTCTGATTCACCTCTTACTCACATCCCAGAGACCAGCAAAATGCCTCACACAAGTAGAGAATGAGGAGTTAATGGTTGAAGGAATTATTTACCATTTATAGGTCCACAAACTCTAAACAAGTCAAGACAGTTAGATGGTTCCTTAAAAAAAAAAATGTTACCTTAGTTAGACTGTGTCAATAGAAGTATTTGGACCAGAGTAATGGAGGAGAGCAACACTCTCTGTTCTATGCTACTCAGAAAGAACGCTCTGAATAGGGAGATGAGAATGGAGGTTGAGTCTAAAAACTACGTGATATGAAAGAATTCAAGAAAACCAGGGAGGACTTTTCTGGAGGTCCAGTGGTTTAAGACTCTGCACTTCCAACACAGTGGGCGAGGTTCCATCCCTGGTTGGGGAACTAAGATCCCAAATGCTGTGCCATAGGGCCAAAAATAAAAGAGAGAGAGAGAGAGGAAAAAACGGAGAGATGAGCCTCAGAGCTCCCAAGAGTTGTCTGCAAATATCTGAAGAGTTGTCAGCTCCTTCCTCGAGTGCCCTGCCCTCCCAGCCCATGGAGATGTCAGACCTCCAGACCTCTCCCCAGGAAGGACAGAGCAGCAGGTGGAGTCTTGGGGCCCAGTGGGTAGCTTCTGGACCAGAGAGTTATCCAGACCCATGGGCAGGCAACTTGGCATGGCTCGGTCAATCGAGAGAAGTGGCAGATCTCCCTAAACAAATACATCTACATTCCAGATGTAACTTCCTTTCAACTTTATATCCCAAACTTATGTGTTTACTTCGGGGAGGAAGTGCCATTTTGTGGTTTCCAGGACAATGCAGTTCATAATTTTTTCACACCTTTCAAAGCAGGTGACAGCTTGCTTACAAAACCTAATTCATTGCCTTGCAGGGCTCCTAGCTGCACTTTAATACATGCACCAATAACACATCACAATAAGGTTAGAGACAGACACTCCCTCCCTCCGCCCCAAATAGGCATTTTTCTGGATCCAGCCATCCAAGAAGACAGCCATGCCAAGTAGACACCTCCAGCGAGTCCTCCGAAAACTAGCAATAAGGCAGGCCTCCCTGTGTAATTTCCTCTTGGACCAAGCACCGCCTCCTCACCCCCCTCCCCAACTTAATTGCAGGAAGAATTGTTATGCTAATTAGCATTATTCACAGCGTTAACAGAGCACAGGGTCTAAATTTAGATCCCCTGTTGCAGTGGGAGCCGCAAAGATGCTGCTGGGAGGGCGGTCCCCAGAAGGGAGGGTGCTGGGGTGGGCTGCAGGCTGTGGAGCACAGAGGACAGCAGGGCTCCTGCCCCTGTTTCAGGTCTTCAGTGGGCAGTGGAAAGCCTGTGGCTCTTGGCAGGGAGGACTCCGAGAAGGGAAAATTCTCTGCCAAGGGCATATTGAGCAGAAGAGAAAGGAAACCTAAGTGTGCCAGGCCTGATAGTTTTCAACTGGAGCGCCCAGCATGGTGAAGCAGATCTGGCTTTTGTCCAAGCCTGACCCTTTGACTGATACAAGCCCAGTGGCCTCAGAGGTATTGCTTTGCCTCTCTGGGCGCCAGTGTCTTCATCTGTGCTGGGAATCAAAATACCTACTTTGCAGGGCTGCTGTTGAGGGTTAAAGGGGTGATGATGCAAAGCTCCTAGGACAGGTCACGGCCTGAAGGTAACAACTGCTGGTCGGGATAATGGTGATGAAGGTAACAACTGCTGGTCGGGATAATGGTGATGGAGGAGGAGGAGGATCTGGGGGGGAGCCTCCCCCACCCCCACCATCCTGGGAGGAAGGAGTCATAGTATTAATCTTATGTTATGAATAAGGAAATTAAACCTCAAAGAGTTTAGGGAAGCCGCCCAGGGTCAGAAGATGTCAAAGAGCTGGTTCTCAAACCAGAGCCTGTCTGACTGCACCAGAGCCCTAGTCCAGGGTGGGGGAACAGCAGCTTGACCCAACTCCAGCCCACCCTCCTGTGCACCCCGTCATGGCCTCCTGAGTGAAAGACTAAGATGGATCCAACAAGGGCAAGAAAAGATGAGGCTGGGTCAGTCCTGCCTCCTACATCTCCAACCTTATCATCTCAGGCGTGAGCAGAGGGCATCTGGCAGCCGGCACACCTGTGCACCACCCACCCCTCACCCCCCACCCCCCACCACAGAAAGCTAGGTAGAGCAGGATGGGTAAGACTGTGAACTCAGCCGGGGCTGGAATCCCAGCTCTGTGTGACCTTGGGCAACCCCTCTGGGCTTCAGTATCCTCATCTGGAAAATGGGGCAAGCCATAGCGCCTATTTCCCAGGGCTGTTGTGTGAATTCAATGAGCTACTCGCCCCCAGGCACTCAGAACAGAGTCCAGTGCATATTAGGACCCATATTACTCCTAGTTGTTCAGAGATTCTGGAAGTCTGGAGGTCAGCCCTGTCTAGGACCTTTGCCTTGAGATCCCACGTTAGGATTCCTAAGGCAGTGTTCGCTGTCAGCTCCTGATGGGTGGGACTTCGACAAGACATCTGAGATTGAGGAATGTGACACCCTCCTTTCCTCTGAGAAAGGAGAGGGTCTTGGATCTGAACTTGTATTCCCCATCCCTGCAGGTCCCCAGGCTCCGAAGACACCCAGGGCTTCCCACATGTTACCAGCGCTCCCAAAGGACGCTTGGCATGAGGGCCTGGATTTGCAGCCTGGAAGCAAAGCTAAGCCTCAGCCTCACCCAAAACTCACTGGAAGAAGGCCTGCTGGTGTGCAAACCTGTAACACATGTGTGCATGGTGAGTGGAGAGGCTCTTAATCCATGGCAGTCAGATGTGCGATCAAATGCCCTCACAGATCCTTGCTGGCTGTTGGTGATGTTGTTGCTTAGTTGGTAAGTCGTCTCCAATTCTTTGTGATCCCATGGACTGTAGCCTGCCAGGCTTCTCTTTCCATGGAATTCTTCAGGCAAGAATACTGGAGTGGGTTACCATATTCTTCTCCAGGGGATCTTCCCAACACAGGGGTTGAACCCGTGTCTCCTGCATTGCCAAGCAGATTCTTTACCACTGAGCCACCATGAAATCCAAACACCCAATTCTAGCCACTAGACCAAGCTATGGGCCTCCAGCAAGTCTCTGGGCCTCTTGGAGCCTCAACAACCTCACTTTAAAGTGAAAAGGAAAATCCCTCCAGAACAGGCTGGTTATGCAGATTAAGCAAGAGAATGTGTTGCTGCTGCTGAAGGTGGAAAATGCGTCCACTGTAATCCCAGAGTGTGGTCTCAGGTGTACAGCTACGGATGACATACCTCCGCAGGTCCAGCAGCGGGGAATGAATGTGGGGGCGGGGGGGGTCGCTGCATTTGGGAACTCTCCCACCTGTGTGGCTCCTCTGTTGTTGACTATCCTTGGTATGGCTTCCTGGTATCCTTCACACATCCCTCCCACTCTACAGTGATCTGACCCACCCACCAGGCCCTTGGGTACCACCTCTAAGTTGAGAACTTGCTCTGCAAGGACCATCTCTAGTCCAGACCCATCTATCCAACACCCACTCAGACATCCTGCCTTGGGCATCACACTGGCATTTCCACCCCAGTAGGCCCCACCCTGGATTTATCACCTCCTCTTCGCCCCCCTTGAATCTGTTCCTCCTCCTGGTTCTCCATCATCAGAGAACAGCCCCAGTTGCCAAAACCAAAACCTGGCACTCCTGGATTCTGCCCTGCATACCCTAGGCATCCAATCCATCATCAGGTTTCCTACCTCCACCTCCTAAATAGCTCTTGAATCCAGCCGCAGCCCCCTTGGCCTTGGTGCAGGTCTCCTCATCTCACCTGGACCAAGGTGCAGCATCCCATTCTCCTAGCACTGGCTTTGTCCCTTCCAGCTTGTGGTTGGCAAGTTCATTCTACAGAGCAAATTTGCCACGGCCCTCCCATGCTTAAACAACCCCAAGGGCTTCCTACAGCCTCCGGTCTGGGTCCAGACTCCTGAATCAGCTCTATAAGGCCTCCACCATCTAAACTCCAGGATCTGGAACATTCTCTCCCTGGGCTACAGGAGGGCATGGAGGATGTGGGCATATTCAGGGGAGTCGCACACAGGAGGGATATTTGACTTACTGAGTTCCAACTGTGTGCTAGGCTCTGCACTGAGTACTTGACACTCACTTCCTTGTTTAACCTTCACTGCAACCCTTGGAGATAAGCACTGTCATTATGCGGTGGGCAGAACGAAGGCCCGCAAAACTGCCCACATCCCAGCTCTCACAACCTGTGAGGATGTCACCTGACACGGCAGAAGGGTCTCTGCAGATGCGGTCACGTTAAAGACCCTGAGTTGGGGAGATCAGCCTGATCATCCTGGCGGGCCCTGTATCGTCACAGGGTCCTCATAAGAGGGCAGAGGGTCAGCGTCAGAGGAGAAGACCAGAGCTGTGGCAGGGACTAGAGCCACGTGTTGAGAAGAGGAAAGAAGGGGCTGTGAGCCGAGGGATGCAGGTGGCCTCCAGAAAGGCAAGGGTGCTCCTGGAGCCTCGAGAAGGAACACGGGCCCTGAGACCCCTGCATTTAATTCCTTAAGACCCATTTTGAGCTTCTGACTTCCAAACTATATAATAACAAATCTGTGGGGTTCTCTGTTTGGATTGTGTGTGTGTGTGTGTGTGTGTGTGTGTTATTTATTCATTTATTTTTGTAGAGTCATAAAGGCCGTATTTTTTTTAATTGGACTATAATTACTTTACAGTGTTATGTTGGTTTCTGCTATACAACTACATAAATCAGCTTTAAGTATACATATATCCCCTTCCTCTTGAGCCTCACCGCAAACCCACCCCTATCCCACCCCTCTAGGCCACCCCAGAGCATTGAACTGAGCTACCTGCGCTACACTGCAGCTTCCCGCTGGCTATCTATTGCTTTTTTAAGCCTTAAAGTAATTTGTGACCAGCAGCCCAAGGAGACTAATACATTTTGTCTCCTTTTCACCAACAGGGAAACTGAGACACAGATTTAAACTTCGAATAGGTGACAAAACCTGGATTCCAACTCAAGTCTCTGGCACCAGACTCCTGGGATGGAATCTCATGCAAAGGAGAGTAGAGGAAACCAGGTCTGATGAAAATTGCAGAATGAGCTCCCTGTCCTCAGGAGTGTTCAAAAGAGGCTGAACAATTATTTACCAAAGTGTTCTAAGGGAGATTTCTCTGACTCCATTACCTAGAGCATGTTAGCTCCAGGAGGTGAGTGCGTGCGTGCTAATTCACTTCAGCCATATCTGATCCTTACAATCCTTCGGACCATAGCTCACCAGGCTTCTCTGCCCATGGGATTCTCCAGGCAAGAACACTGGAGTGCGTTGCCATGCCCTTCTCCAGGGGATCTTCATGACCCAGGGATTGAACCATGTCTCTTACGTCTCCTGCATTGGCAGGTAAGTTCTTAATGGCTAGCACCACCTATGAAGCTCAGGACTGGTTTTCAAGCCACTTAGTAGCAGAACCATGTACCTGAAAGAGAGTTTCTTGGGGTCCCTAAAGAATATAATCCAGATTAAAGAGGAGTTTCCTTGGTTGGACAGGGCAGGTGTAAGCTACCACCTGTGTAAGCTGGTGGTGGGTGCAGGGACAGGGGGTGGGTTCTGCCTGCTGGCCTGCCCCTCCCTACAGACCCCGCAGTGTTTCTGCAGGATCCTAGGGGTCCTCGGAACAGTGCTTGAAAGCGCTGGCCTTCAGGCTTTCTGAGGTTCCTCCAGACCTGAGGTCCCAGGAGCCCAAGACTTTCTCAGGAGACACGTGACAGGGACCATGTGATCTCTCTCCAAGCCCCTGCAGCAGGGGCGGGAGCCAGGGAAGGTTTAAGAGCCTGTCACCGATGCTACTAACAATTTTTAGTTACTTAATTCTCCTAGAGCATTGACAGGTCCCCATAACTTAGGGTTTATTTGCTTTCTCTTGAATGTCACATATAATTCTTGTCGAAATGTTTATTTGCTTAATGCAACTTTTAGTGCCTGGGTAATTTATTCCCCCTATGTGTCAGCCGGGAGGGATGGAAGGCTACTTTTAGCCTCTGGCTGGATTGCAGATAGGAACACAGGGGTCCCCAGTCTTCCATTGCCATGACATGACAGGGTGCCTTGGCTATTGCACACCTTACCCTGAGAAAAGCAAAGTCGGCTCCACTTCACGGCCTCCTGCCCCTCCTGCACAGTCTGCAGGCTCAATTCCACCCAGAAACAGGAGTTTTCTGTAAAAAAGAGCAACCAACGAGGAGATGAATTGTATCTTCACACGCCCTTGGGGGAGACAGAAATCAATTCTCTGGATTCAATGTCATTTTCAAATTGAATCAGTTCTAGGAGTGGTGAGGGAATTCG
The DNA here is from genome assembly GCF_055505025.1 of Bos grunniens. Taxonomy (NCBI): domain Eukaryota; kingdom Metazoa; phylum Chordata; class Mammalia; order Artiodactyla; family Bovidae; genus Bos; species Bos grunniens. The sequence continues at coordinate 12,775,555 of NC_141167.1, forward strand.
ATTCAACCAGCACTAATTGAGCACCTACTATGTGCTGGGCCCTCAGCTGGGCTGGGGATTCGGCAATAAATAATCCTGTGTCTGTGCCCTCGAGGAGCTGATGGCCAGTTGGGAGATGAGAGTGCAAACCAATAACTGCAATGCAATCGGGCTGTAATAGGCAAGCAGACAGAGCGCTGGGGGAACCTAGAGGGTGAGTGGCCTTTTGGGGGAGGAGTCGCACAGCCCTGGGAGCTGGCAAAGATGATGGGGTGGTAGGGGACACAGCCTCACACTGTCTTGAGAGAAGAGGGGATGTCACTGCACACACAGGCAGCGCATTATAAGGCAAGGCAGATCGGTATGGAGCATGCCATGACGGGCATCAGGGGTCGTGGACAGGAGAGGTAGAGGCCAGATCATAGCAGGTCTCGGATGCTGTCCAAGTGACTTGAGTGTCACGAGTAGGCAGTTCACGTTTGGAGATTACTGTGGCCTCCGTGTGATAGTGAACCAGGATGAGACTGGTGTCAGGTGTGCTGGGCCACCTCGGGGTCTTGGCAGAGCTAACCCCGAGGCCATGTGGATGGAGGAGGGATGAGGGAGCGGCACGCATTGGAGAGATCCAGCCTCCATTCGACATGAAAGTGAGGAACCGTCACAGATGCCCTTCCTGAACAGGAAGTGGCCAAGAGGTGGCCAGCTCTGGACATGTCAGCCTCAGTGACTTGGAGCTGCTCCAGGAAAGAGAATGATCCAGAGCCTGTTGAAAAGGAAGGTCAGGGAGGGCCTGTCTGTGCCTGATTCGCTGACCAGAGAGGACTGAAGTCAGTGAGTCGGTGAAAGTAGCTCTGTCGTGTTTAACTCTTTGCAACCCTGTGGACTGTAGCCCACCAGTCTCCTCTGTTTACGGAATTCTTCAGGCGAGAATACTGGAGTAGGTTGCCATTTCCTTCTCCAGGGGATCTTCCCCACCCAGGGATCGAGCCCAGGTCTCCTGCATTGTAGGCAGATTCTTTACCATCTGAGCCACCAGGGAAGTCCCATGAGAGGACTGAGGGAGGCTGCAGAGACCTGGGGACCCCAGATGGGCTGGGACAGCTGTTTTCCCCACCCCAGCACAGCTGCTCTGGTCCTACGAGGGGTGCTGGCTGCTCCACATCCCGGCTGCCCACCAACTTGGTGAGAAGAACACTCCTGGGGCAGGAGGGGTTCTTCGGAGAACTTCCCTGATGCTCCGCAGTCCTTTCAGAGGTGGGAGCGGGGGAGTCATCTTGGGGCTCCACGCCGCCAAAGGCACAGGAGAGAAGTGGGGGCACACAGACATGGTGGGTTCTCAGAAACGTAGGGAGGGCTGCACTGGAGGATGAATTATGAGGGAGCCCACAAGACCATCTCAAGAGTTCCCCCAGGACCCTTTACCTGCTACAGACCAAGATGTTCCCATGACCTGAGAAAGTGGGCTGAAATCAGTGTATGGAAAGCCAGGAGGAGAGACAGTGCATACCCTCCCAAGGTGGAGAAGGGACTGCCAGCTTCCAGAAAATTCTGGAGAAGCTGGAGCACATCAGAGTCTCCGTGTGCAGGGGTGTGCAGGGGAAGACAGGAAGGTGAGTGCAGGAAGGACTCACCACTGATTCATTCATGGGATGCCCCACAGGGAAAGGTGGGACTTGCACAGCCTTGGTTTTACAGCATAGACTTCAGAATCCAGCAGGGCCCAAGTTCAAATCCCAACTCCACTACTGACATAAATGTCCTTGAGAAAACCACTTAGCTGCTCTGGGCCTCAGTTTCTGCTGCTTCTTTATTCTCACAGTTTTATTGAGATATAAATAACAGATAGATGGACTTCCCTGGCGGTCCAATGATTAGGAATCTCCCTGTCAGTTTAGGGGACATGGATTCGATCCCTGGTCTGGGAAGATCCCACATGCGATGGAGCAGTTAAGCCTGTGTGCCATAATTACCGAGCCAGGCACTCTAGAGCCCTAGCAATGAGAAGCCCACACAAACGTGCTGTAAGAGAGGAGCCCCTGCTCGCCAAAATTAGAGAAAGCCTGTGTGCAGCATTGAAGACCCAGCTCAGCCAAATATATAAATAAATTATTTTTTAAAAAATAACAATACCGTTATAAGTTTAAGTTGTACAGACTTAACATATACTGTTAAATGATTACCACAATAAATTTAGTGAACATCCATCGTGACCAGCGTCTTAACCTAAATAGAAATGATGCTAGTAGTGCCCACCTTGTTTAGCTGTCAGGAAAGTTAAACAAGGTCATAACTTGAAGCAGGTCGCACAGCATCTGATACTGAGCAAGCACTCAATAAGTAGGTACCTCTTTCTTTTCTTTTTTTTTTTTTTCTTTTGACTTTTATAAAAGGAGCTCCAAAAGCCAAGGAGGTACCATCCCCAGCCCTGTCCAGAGAACACACAAATCTGGCAGAATCTGCTGTGTGTTCTAATCCTGGGAAAGAAAGAAAGAATGCCCCTACTGTAAATTAACACACCGGAGCCCAGCAGGCATGAGACAGCCCCAGGCCCTCACCATCTACTACCCGGTGGCCCACGCAGGCAGAGCCAGGGTCACACTCACAAACCACTGTGATGCCACCGGCCTCTAACAGAGGCAGCCCCATTGTAGGAACCGGCTGTTCCAGGACCACGTCTCCAGCTCTTTCTTCTTCAGGTTTGCCTCCAGCCTGGAAGAGAGGGCCTCCTCCCCTCCTGGGGAGGCTTATCATCAGTGAGGTCTGCTCCTTTGATCTCTTCCACAGGGATCAGCTCAGGACCTGATTGGGGGACTCACAGCCTCTCCCTGAGGGACTGACAGAGGAGCCCCCTTCCCAATGCCCAGGGTTGCAGGCCCCTCTCCCCACTCCTGTGTTCACAAGCTCCCATTTTCTGAGCACCTACTAGGAGTCATCCCAGTGAACACAGTAACCAACTCTCCACATTTGTGCCAAGGAACTGAAACTCTCAGATAATAAAGAAACCCAAAGTCATTGCTAATCACATTTGCATAATATGATTTTTTTTTCAGCAGATTTACCTTCCTAATTACTCTTGTCTCTAGCCAATATTAAAGTGATTTTGCATTCCCCAAGCATACTGTGATGAGTGAGGCTGCTCCAGAGTGGGTGGGGAGTCAAGCTAAGTCATCCTGGAGGCTGAGGGTTTGCCACCAAGTGGATAATTTCCAAGTGGGGATTAATAAGGCCCACCTACATTCCTAGCGCAGAAGGCAAGTAACAACTGACATTGGTATGGGGGTTTGCAGTTCGCAAAAGACTTCCACAAGCATCACCTCACTTGATCTTCACAATCCTACTGTCATCCAGTACAGAAGTAGGGAGACTGAGGTCGCTTGTCCTAGGACACTTAGGAGTAAACCCAGGACTTCAACCCAGACCTCCTAGATCTAAACCCCTGTAGGGAGGATCTCCCAAAGAGACTGTCTTCTTTTGTTTTCTTCCTTATTCCATTTATTAGTGATGCCGTATAGTATTTGTCTTTCTCTGTCGACTTACTTCACTTGGTATGATAATCTCTAGATCCATCCATGTTGCTGCAAATGACGTTGTTTCACTCTTTTTATGACTGAGTAGTATTCCATTGTATATATATCAGAACGTCTTTATCCATTCACCAGTTGATGGACATTTAGGCTGGTTCCATGTCTCTTATTTTTACTTACTGATTGATTGGTTGACTGCCCCAGGTTTTAGTTGTGGCACACAGGATCTTTGATCTTCCTTGCCACATGCAGAATCTTCAGTTGCATCATGTGAGCACTGACTTGCAATAGTGGGATCTAGTTCCCTGACCAAGGATGGAACCCAGGCTCCCTGCATTGGCAGCACAGAGTCATAGCCATTGGAACAGCAGGGAAGTCCCAAGGCCCTCTTCTTAATTGTACAACCTCTCCCACAGATACAGACACTAAAGCAGAGTCATGGCCTGACTTGTTCACATCTCCCTCGAGCCTGGCCCCTGGGTACACCCGCTTGCACACTGACTCTGGAATTGACCTCAGGACTTACTTTCAGGGGGACAGTATAAGAAACCCATCAGCAGCAGAAACTTGGAAAGTGCCTGCTCCTTGCCTGTTGCCCCTTGCTGCCTTTGGACTCTTGCAACTACCATGTGACTCACCCACCTTAGCCTCTTGGAAGATGAGAAACACGTGGTTCACTCGCTCTCATCCTCTGAACCAACAGCAGCCATACCACCACATGTGTAAGGCCATTCTAATCCATTCAGGCCCGGCTGACATAAGTAATCCAGTTGAGATTAGCCAGGCCAAACCCATCGTAGAAGTGCCCTGCTGCCCCTAAGTGCCGAGACAGTTCGTTACCCAGCAAAACCTGACTGATATAGGTAGCACTAATTCTCACTGCAGGAGAAGTTTTGGCAGGGTATCTTTCCATACATAGTAAGGCCCACGCTCTCTCCCTGTTCTGCCATTTTTAATTAATCAGTTTATTTTAATTGGAAGATAATTCCTTTACAATATTGTGATGGTTTTTGTCATACATCAACATGAATCAGCCACAAATATACATGGTCCCCCTCCATTAAAAGTAATTTTAATTTCTTTAAAAATTTTTCATCTTTGGGTTGTGCTTTGCAGCACATGGGATCCTAGTTCCTTGACCAGGGTTCACACCTGGGTCCCCGGCATTAGAAGCATGCAGCCTGAACCACTTCCACCAGGGAAGTCCTTCAGCCATATTTGAGCTTTGATCCAGCATGGGTGATTTCTTTACCCCAAAGACCTAGACCTGCTCAGTTCTGAATTTCTGTTCTCAGAACATGTGTGTGTGTGTGTATGAAGTTGCTTCAGTTGTGTCTGATTCTTTATGACCCCATGGACCATAGCCCTCTAGGCTTCTGTGTCAGTGGGATTCTCTGGGCAAGAATACTGGAGTGGGATGCCGTGCCCTCCTCTGGGGGATTGTTTCAACCCAGGGATTGAACCCATGTCTCTTATGTCTCCTAGCATTGGCAGGCAGGTCCTTTACCACTAGCGCCACCTGGGAAGCCCTCTTAGAACATACAGAAGGCATATTCCTTGATCCACCACCTCACATGCCTACTAAATCCCAATCACTGACTCACCGACTCTTTGCCCCTAGAGAGATCCCACAAGAAGTCAGCTGGAATTTCAGATGCAGTTACCCAAGAGAACTAAGAGCCAGAGCTTTGAAGGCTCATAAGCAAATCTAGACAGCCACTGAAGTCAGCCTTCACCAAGCCCAGGCACATGGAGTTCTAAATTTTCATTCTAGTCTTAGGAAGTGGCTCTGCTTGAGGTTGGACCTGGATCCTTATCTGCAGACAGTGCTGGCCCCAGTCATGCTTCTGTAATCAGCTCCATTCTTTTTTTTAATTGGAGTATAATTACATTACAGTGTTGTGTTAGCTTCTGCTGTACAACAGAGTGAATCAGTTCTATGTACATAATGTATATCTCCTTCCCCTTGGACCTCCCTCTCACCCCCTTATCCCACCTAACTAGATCATCAGAGAGCACCAAGCTGAGCTCCCTGTGCTATACAGAGTCTGTCATATAGTGAAGTAAGTTAAAAAGAGAAAATATATATTGTATATAACACATATATGTGGAATTAAAAGATGCTTGCTCCTTGGAAGAAAAGTTATGACAAACCTAGACAGCATATTAAAAAGTAGAGACATCACTTTACCAACAAATATCTGTCTAGTCAAAGCTACGATTTTCCCAGTAGTTATGTATGGTTGTGAGAGTTGGACCATAAAGAAAGCTGAGCGCCAAAGAATTGATGCTTTTGAACTGTGGTGTTGGAGAAGACTCTTGACAGTCCTTTGGACTGCAAGGAGATAAAACCAGTCAATCCTAAAGGAAATCAACCTTGAATATTTATTGGAAGGACTGATGTTGAAGCTGAAGCTCCAATACTTTGGCCACCTGATGCGAAAAGCATCATTGGAAAAGACCCTGATGCTGGGAAAGATTGAAGGCAGGAGGAGAAGGGGACGACAGAGGATGAGATGGTTGGATGGCATCATCGACTCGATGGATGTGAGTTTGAGTAAGCTCCAGGAGTTGGTGATGGACAGGGAGGCCTGGCATGCTGCAGGGCATGGGGTTGCAAAGAATCATACACGACTGAATGATTGAGCTGAACTGAACTGATATGGAATCTAGAAAAATGGTAGAGGAACCTATTTGCAGTTCAGGAATAAAAATGCAGACATAGAGAACAGACCCAGTTGGGGAAGAGGATGGTGGGGCGAATTGGAGATTAGGATTGACATATACACACTGCTACTGCTGCTAAATTGCTTTAATTGTACCTGACTCTTTGTGGCCCTATGAACTGTGGTCTGCCAGGCTCCTCTGTCCATGGGATTCTTCAGGCAAGGATACTAGAGTGAGTTGCCATTTACTCCTCCAGTGGATCTTCTTGATGCAGGGATCAAACTCATGGCTCCTGCGGCTCCTGCATTGCAGGTGGATTCTTTACTGCTGAGCCACTGAAGAAGCCCCATATACACACTGCTGCTGCTGCTTCTAAGTCAGTTCAGTTGTGTCTGACTCTGTGTGACCCCATAAACAGCAGCCCACCAGGCTTCCCTGTCCCTGGGATTCTCCAGGCAAGAACACCGGAGTGGGCTGCCATTTCCTTCTCCAATGCATGAAAGTGAAAAGTGAAAGTGAAGTCGCTCAGTCGTGTCCGACTCTTCGCAACCCCGTGGACTGCAGCCCACCAGGCTCCTCCATCCACTACCATGTGTAAAACAGATAGCTAGTGGGAACTTGATGTAGAGCTCCATTCTTACTGGGAGTTGAAGAGCATGCATTGCAGAATAAGAGTACTTGGCACATAGTAAGTGCTATATGAGTACCAGTTCCCGCTACTTCTACTGCTACATCTCCTATGACAATTACTGTGATTGTCATTCCTGTTCTTGTTTTCCATGGCTCAGAGGGAGGACCCTGGAAGGGAAAGATCAAGCTCATGCTGTTGGCCTCAAGCCCTCACTTAAGCCTCATGGGGGCCCCTGTGACCTGTGCAGAGTTCTCAGGTTCAGGTCCCACAGTATGCCATTCTCTTCCCTCCCTTCCTCTTCCTGGACCTAAGCCCTAAACCCTGGACCTAAGCCCAGTCTCTGAAGGTTTCCTTCTGAGTCATTAGCCCTAAAGCTGTTCTGAAATGCACCCACAAGCCTGGTTCTAATTCTGGGGAAAGGACAGGCTTTCATACCATAGTTTTACCCTAGAATTCCTTTCATTCTTTCTGCACTCTCCCCTGTCTTGAAGATCACAGTGAGGCAACTCAATGCTGTAAACCTGAAGTCAGAAAAATCTAGGTTCAAATCCTAGCTGAATCATTTACTGATTATGTAGTCTTGGGCAAACTTAACATCTGAGTTTAGATTGCTTTATCTTTACAATGGGTTCTTGATATCTGCCACATAAAAATTGCTGCAAAAATTAAGTGACATGATGTATGTATATTAGTTAGAGTCACAGTAGCTGCTGTAATAGGCTTCCCTGATGGCTCAGCAATAAAGAATCTGCCTGCCAATGCAGGAAAGTTGGGTTTGATCCCTGGATTGGGAAGATCTCCTGGAGAAGGAAGTGGCAACCTGCTCCAGTATTCTTGCCTGGGAAATCCCACATATAGAGGAGCCTGGCAAGCAACAGTCCATGAGGTCACAAAGAGTCAGACACAACTCAGTGACTAAGCAACAACAATAGCTGCTGTAACAAATAAGCCCCAACATTTCAGCAGCTTAACACAATAGAGTGTATTTCTCATTCACATCATAGTTAAATGAGATTGTTTCTGTTTAGATGTGACTTGGGGGCCCAGGCCACTTCTAGCCAGTGGCTTTGCCATCCCCTTAGAAGCAGGAAGCTCTCTGAATCCAGTCAATGGGTAGAAAGGAAATTTGGAGAAGACACACATTATTCTTATCCACTTTGGACCAGAAGGAACATTCATTATCTCCCTTCACATTCCACTGATGAAACCAAGCCATGGGCCCCATCTATTAATAGATTCAAGGGAGGTTGGGAATAGAAACAGTCCCTGGCTGGATAGCACTTCCCCGTGACATCTCTACAGTATGAAGGGGGTGTAGGGGAGATATAAGCCTATGGCAGAGACACCCAGTATATCTGCCTATGTCTACAACTCCTTACAGAAATATCTTGGATTCAAAGTAAATAATTACAACAGCTACTTCTACTACTGCTGCCACCATGACTATTCCCACTGCTACTATTGTTATTAATAGTTGCCCTAGAAAATAGAGATAATAATGCCATCTCAAGAGTTGTGGTGAGCATTAAATAAAGATATTAAAGCATGAATGATGGTACCTCTCTTCCTCCACCCACATCTAAGTCCCCAGCTGCCCCTAGGGTGCTTCCTAGGCTGAGCTCCTGCTGGAGAGACACCCAAGGGGCTCAGCGACCTTATAAATTGGAAGCCAGCCCCTCTCACAGACTCCACCCATGCCAAGGTTATCTAGGCCACTTGTCTCTCTTCTTTACCCTCCTAAGAACCACTACAGACAGTTTCTCAGGTCAGGCTGACCACACTGTATTCATGGTCAGAACAGATGTTTTCTGCCTGCTTCTCTCTGGGGGCAAATGGACTCAAAGTAAGAAAAAAATGAGGTTTCATGTATTACTTCTTTTCCCTCCATGACTTTTTTTCCCAATACAAATAACATTTCAGGTAGTTACTTTACAAGTCCTCCCTCCCACCATCCCACTCACTTAAGTTCTGTTCCCGGTCATGTGATTTCTACTCCCTCCCCCTTTTTTCTGGACTGTTTACTATGAACAGGATTTTACTTACAAGATCAGGTCTCCAGAAGCCAGGGCCACTCATGTAAACATGGCTCTTACTAAGACTAGGTTATTAAAAGTCAGTGTGGGCTTTCTGGACCAGTGGGGCAAGTTGCAAGATCTTGTATTTTCATCACTTTACAGAAGAGAAAAGAAAGAGGTCTGTGTTGGAGACACAGGTGCAAGGAGAGGAGGACAGGAGGAGAAATCCAAAGGGAAAGATGGATGAAGCCAGACAGTATTCATCAAACATGCAGCACATTCTACCCTCTTTCTCAAGAATGATGTAGTAGATTTGAACTCTTGTTCTGCCTCCCTGGCTGTGTGGTTTTCAACAAATCATTCAACTTCTGGAGTCTCAGTTTCTTAATCTAAAAAATGGGGTCCCCATGCCCACTTCACAGAATTGTTGAGACAAGCTTAACACACACAGAACAGCCAGTGTAATTTTTACCAGTTGAGCCATCGAGGAAGCCCAAGAATACTGGAGTGGGTAGCATACCCCTTCTCCAGCAGATCTTCCCAACCCAAGAATCAAACCGGGGTCTCCTGCATTGCAGGCAGGTTCTTTACCAGCTGAGCTACTAGAGAAGCCCTCTAAGGTAGCCAGTAAATAATAATTCCCTAGGCTTTCCTCCTTCCAAAGGAAATGCAGATTAAACTTTCTGAGTCTGAGGTTAGCTGGAATTTTTCCATTTTTTAAAAATTATTTTTTCTGAGTAAAAAAGCAGCACATTGTTAACATGTCTTTATGTAATAGAACCTTTGCAACACTGCTGAAGCTGAGTCTGGACCACAGAGCAGGAAAGGGTGGCCATAGAAGGAAAAAAAAAAAATCTTGCTGTATAAACTACATATCAAGTTGCTAGTATTAAATTTTTTGATCTACAAAATAGCAGTTTTATATGGCTCAACCTAAATGAAGATATTAATGATAATAATAATAATAGTAAGTGCTTATATAGTGTGATAATAATTATAATACTAACTGCTTATATACCGTTTACTATATACTAGGCATCTTAGTGTTCATTAAATCCTCACAACATCTCTGCAGGGTAGGTACCACTATAAATCCATTTTATAGCTAAATAAACTTCAGCACAGAGAGGCTAGGTGAGTTGCCTGAAGTCACACAGCTAGTCAGTGGCAGAGTTGTCATTTGAACCCTGGTAGTCTAGCTTCAGAGGCCATGACTTAAGCTGCTAGATTTTATTGCATTCTGTGTGAGTCTTTGAGAGGCCTCCTGAGAGGGATCCCACATATCCATTCTGCTCTCAGATAAACAGGGACGAAGGAGGCTGCAGAGCTGGATCAGCAGGAATGCCCCAAGGAAGGAGAGAGCCGCAGTGAGCCTGCAGTCCTGAGTTCACCCTAGGAAGGGTGAGGATGCTCCCTCCAGGACTACAAAGCAGGTATTGGCAGGCATCCAGCTCCGCCTTCTTTCTTGAGCATTTCATTTCTCTGTCCTTTGTGGCATGACCCTCATAAAACTATTTATTTCTTAATTCTGATGGCAGAAAGGAATTTAATCAAGTTGCTTGAATATGACGACAGCCTCCCGCTAAGCCAGCTGCCTCCCGAGGGTCATTGGGAGACAACGCCCTGTTAATATTTAGCTCCAACAGCAAACATTATGGCTTTCAATTTAGAAGATTATGCTTCTGGTTAGTTATGTATCATATGTGCGCACGCACACTTGCTGGGTGGCTCATCTCATCAGTGCGGGAGCATTTTGCCAGGGTTATAAAAAAGGCCATTTTCTCTGTGAGCCCTTTCCACTCAGTGATCCAGTGAAGTAACACCAGGATCAAAACCATGTCTGAAAAATAAGTGATCTATTCAGCATCTCACAAGTCTGCATTCCAACTGCCCAAAAGAGCCATTTTCAGGAGAAGCCAGGGGCCCACGTGGGAGTGGGCTGCAGGAAGGGATCTGGTGTACCGCTGCCCTAGGCCGTGGAGCTTGAATCCTGGAGGGATGCTTGGAGCTGTCCGTGGTTCTGAATCCAAGCCGTCCCAGAATTGCCAGAGAGGGCGAATGAATACAGGCTAGAGGGACTGACTGATTGTCTGGGGAGCTGTGCCTATTCTAGGGTCTTGGATCATTACATTTTCCTTCTTTCCAGAACTCCCAAACCTCTGTATAATTCTGGATCCAATCCTCAGATGCCTTCTCTCCTGCTTGCTCTCTCTGATGGCTGCCTTCATCTTTAGGAACACAGTATTACTATCTACTTCATGATTTATCTGTTTTTTTATTTTCCATTTGGATACCTCCTCAGCCATGGCACAGAGCCTCCGGTGAGTCTGGGAAGCCCAGTATTTCAGAAGTACAGACCCATCTCTATTCCCTCTACTCATGGCTGGTCCTTTGCTCTCACCTACCCACTTCTTGACACCCTCTCAATCTCTTTTCCACTCCCTCCTCTCTCTCTCGCCCTCTCCCCCTAGATATCTTCCTCATTATCTCTGTCAGTCTCTCCATCTCTGTGTCTCTCTCCATTACACTTCCTCTTCTCTTTTCTCCTCTCTTGTCCTCTCTCACCATTTTCTCCTTCCTCTCTATTTCCCTCCCTCATTGTAACTAGCTCCCTCCTTCTCTTCCTGCTTTGTCACTTTCTCTTTCTCTCTGCCTCCCTCTACTCTGTTTCCTAGCCATCCCCTCCCCCTAATCCTCCTTCTATCTTTCCCCATTTCTCTATGTGTCATTTCTCTTCCGCTCTCTCCTTCCCTTTCTCTCACCTGCTCCTTTCCTCCCTGTCTCCATTTCTCGCTCCCCTTCTCATCCTCCCTTTCTCTGCACACAGATCTCCTCTCTAGGAGCCCCCAGCTGCCTGGTGAATTTATTTCAGCAGCTATTAGGAATCAGCACCTGCCCTGATACTTGGTGGGGAAGATGAGTTTGAGATAAGATGGGCTGTTTCAATCTCAGCACATCTGTAATTGCATTACCATTAAATTGCACCATTTTCCAAAGGTGAGAGCCCAGGGCCCTTGTGCTGAGAGTCTCCTGTAAATCCACTGCCAAGTCCTGTGTGATGTGGTGGCCCCAGGCAAAGAGGAGAGTAGACCCAGCTTGATTTGACCACCGTATTAATCCCTCTTGTCTTCAGGGTCTCTTGCTTTCCATTTTGTTTCAAATGTAAAAGAACCCCTGGTAATCATTATTTCCAACCTTCTCATCTCACAGATAAAGAAACTGAAGCTCAAAGGAAGGAAGGAAGGAATCACTGAGTCTGTAGATGTCCCACATTATGCAGGCTTGCTGCAAGTTAAGACTCCAACAGGGGAAAGGATGGTGGGGGTGGGGGGGCGGGGGGGAGTGGAACAGGAGCCAGAATTTCCAGGTTCCAGGAGGAGTGACCTTGGATCACCATACAAGGATCTGTCGGTCTAGTGGGCAGGGTACAAAAATGGCACGTGGAGCAGAGGATAGCAGCAACGTGATTTCTTGTGGTCTGGCAGGTTTGGCCAGGGATACAGAGAACAGGATTCAGCCCCAAGGACAGGACGGAGCTGGCAAAAGCTAGATGGGGATTGGGCACGTTAGTGCTCCAGACAGATGGGCTGGTTTGCAGGGCAGGACTCTATTTCCAACTAGGACCTGGGAGACAGAAGCAGGAAAACATTGCAGCAGGCAAACATAAACCCAGGCGAAACAGAGGCTGGCAACAGGGACTCCAGTCCAGGGGCCTACCTAGCTTGTGCATCTGTGAAAGAAGCTGGGAAGGATGGAGCCTGGGGAAATAGAGATCAGGATGGGCTGGAGCCTGGAAGCAGGGGAGGCAGAGGGAATTCAGAGGGAGATTCACCACTATGGGTTGGGCATCAGGAAGGGCTCCAGACAGGAGGTTATGAGAGAAAAACAGATGAGGCTGGGAAGGGTCAGTTGTGGCACAAAGCACCTAGCAGTAGAGCTCCAGGAGGTCAGAGAGGGTATCACCTGGCACAGCAGTCTGTCCCTTTGGACTCTGCTCTCCCTTGTTGGTGCCTCGTTTCCTGCTTTTTAGGGAAAATAGAGGCAGGATCATGCATAACCCAAGCTTTTCCTGCACCAGAGGACCATTCCCAATTGCCCACATATTGTTGACTAGCCTGAGGAAGGAGCGGTTTGGGGCTGGGGATGGGGAGGGCAGGGAGATTATCACCAGAGTGGCCTCTGATGGGTCTTGGAGCCCAGGGTTGCCCACTCCTCAGCTCCTGGTGCCAATGGCAGTAGGAACCTAAGCAGGCAGGCTGAGAAGATGCAGGTCCTCAGCACATCATCCCCAGCCCCAGGTCTGGGAGGCCAGCAAGCAAACAAACAAAGAGCTAGCAAATGCGTCCCTGTGCTCCAGGGTCATCCTGCCGCCATAGTTACACCTGCTTTGGCAAAGTAGTTACTTTGAAGCCCAGCCTGATGCAGAGAGAGTGTGCAGCACCCAGGACAAAGCAGGGGGGTTTAATGATCTGAAATAGCTCTGTGTGTAATCTGGGTGCACTACAAGGGCTGCTGAGAGCCTCTAAAAGCTTCCCCGAGCTGGCCCGCCTCTGAGCTTGGCCCATTATGTTGTTTGTTGCCTTGTGATCGGGATGAAGCCAGCTCCAGCTCCAGCCACACTATCCTTTCCCCAGCTCCAAGCACCCATGGGGCCCCCACCATGGGTCAGCGGGCACAAGGCCAGCTGCCCCAGCAGTTCTTAGATAAATCAATTAGGATAAATGAGCTTAGTGATGTACGATGCCCTTGCTCCACTGCGTGCCTTCTGAACTATTAGTTCTTTGGAGAAGATTAATTACGGGAGTGCCTTGCTAATGCTCTTTTAATGGAATCTGTTATTTAAGTTTAAGAAGAGCAGGTATTGAATGTATGGGAGTTAGAAACCTGTTATGTGCATCCCAAATCAGGGGCGATGAATGGAACTAACCTCGGGATAGACCTGTTGAAACAAAAGGAGCTCCAGTAATCACTCTGAACCCTGCAGAAAGTTGTGCCAAGTCTGGGAAGGTTTTCCTGGAATTGATTGCTTGTGTTTGTGGAGTTAACTTTTCATTCTATTTGAAGAGGCATTGTTATGTTGGTGGAAACAGTAGAAAAATAGAGGAACTATTGAAAGGAAGAGGCTAAGTGACCTTATATAAGTCATGGAATGGCATATACACAGAAAGAGCTCATTTGATGTTGGGTCATATTAATAGAGGTATAATATTATGAGCAAAGGAGGTTTTAGTCTTGACCTAGGCAGTCACCTATAACGTGAACAGTGACTAGAATGATGAAAGTTCCAAAACAGAATCCTATGAAAGTTGTAAGTAGCTCCTAGGAGATGAGGATGGGTAAAAGTAAAGCCAGCAATCATTCATCTTCGAAAGCAAAGGATCTCAGCCCTGGCTGTTTCTTAGAATCATCTAGAGGAAATTTAGAAAACACTAATACCCAGACCTCTCCCCCAGAAATTCTGTTCCAATTGGTCTGAGGTGGACCTAGGCACTAGTACTTTTTACAAGTTGCCCAGGTGCTCCTAATGTGGAGTCAGGTGGAGAACCACGACTCTAAGAGCGCCACAGGGAGGAGGGATGGCATTCATAATGTGCAACTCCAGAGAACAACCCACATGAGTGGATGGAAGGCTTTGTCCTAATACATGGGAATCCCATGGTGGGTGAACCGGTAGAGAACATGGATGGAGTGAGCTGGAGGGAACGGGTTGGGCAGAAGATGCTAGCAATTGAGGCACAGCATCGAGCAGGTAGGACCATCAAAGAGAGCTACACAGAGGTGGAAATAGTTTGCAATCAACCTCACACTTGTTTCCTGAAACTTCACAGAGGAGAATGTGGAGGAGGCAGCCATGTCACCAGGATTCCCACCTCCTCAGAGCCCAGTGGAGGCTGGAGGCGGTGCAACAGGTGTCTCTGGACAGAAGCAACACTTAGAGCTGGATGGAAGGATCAGAGCATTACAGACCAAGGCTGAGCAGGAATACATTCAGGTCTCCAGGCAGTTGCCAGGTGCCTAGGAAAGGGGCATGGTCCTGCTGCAAAGAAGGGGGAATCTGGCAGGAACTGAGCAGAAAACCCAGGGTTCCACTCTCCTGGAGAAAAGTTCAGGGCTGGGTTTCTGTCCTGGAAGAATTGTGAGAACCACAAGCCCCTCTTACCAGGAATAGTGGCAGCACTGGGGGATAAAGGGAATAAGTGTTCTCTAAACACCTACTCCGGAGAAGGCAATGGCACCCCACTCCAGTACTCTTGCCTGGAAAATCCCACGGACGGAGGAGCCTGGTGGGCTGCAGTCCATGGGATCGCGAAGAGTCAGACACGACTGAGCGACGCCACTTTCACTTTTCACTTTCATGCATTGGAGAAGGAAATGGCAACCCACTCCAGTGTTCTTGCCTGAAGAATCCCAGGGACGGGGGAGCCTGGTGGGCTGCCATCTATGGGGTCGCACAGAATCGGACACAACTGAAGCGACTTAGCAGCAGTAGCAGCAGCAAACACCTACTCGGAGAAGGCAATGGCACCCCACTCCAGTACTCTCGCCTGGAGAATCCCATGGACAGAAGAGCCCGGTGGGCTGCTGTCCATGGGGTCACGCAGAGTCAGACATGGCTGAAACGACTTAGCATGCATGCATGCATGCATGCATTGGAGAAGGAAATGGCAACCCACTCCAGTGTTCTTGCCTGGAGAATCCCAGGGATGGAGGAGCCTGGTGGGCTGCCATCTATGGCGTTGCAGAGTCAGACACGACTGAAGCGACTTAGCAGCAGCAGCAGACACCTACTAGAGGCCAGGCCCCATGCAGGAGCTCCAGGTCTATCATCCTTTACTCCTAACAATGGCCCTGCAATCACAGGAAGTTAGGAGCATATTACAGACGTGAAAACTGAAGCTCAGAGAGGTTGGTCTCAGCCAGGGTCTGGCTACAAAGCTCTTCCCATGGCCCCAGGTTGAGAGGCCATACTGGCCTGTGGTGGACTGTATGTATGTGCCCAGGACTGAAGCCAGGAACAGCAGGCAGCCACGCTGGAGCGGGTGTGGGGAGCACACCAACTCCTGCCAGGCCAGGTCCTTATCCACCCATAGAGCGGATGAGACAGAATCTGAGGGTCTTCAGAGCTCTAAGAAATTGAAATGGCGTATACAGGATGCTGTGTGATGTGGAGGCTGGCCTAGGAGCTTGGGGTGTGTGGTGCTGGTCTCGCTAAGCCAGAGACACTGAGAAGCCTCCATGTCATCTGCCAAATGGGAACGGCACCCTCTGGGTTGTGCTGTGCCCTGCAGGGTGATAGGGGGTGGGTCTAAGAGGTTTGGAAATATTACTGACCCCAAATAGGGCAAAGTCTCCATGCCCCCTGCAATGAAGCA
Source organism: Bos grunniens (assembly GCF_055505025.1). NCBI lineage: Eukaryota > Metazoa > Chordata > Mammalia > Artiodactyla > Bovidae > Bos > Bos grunniens. The sequence continues at coordinate 12,791,744 of NC_141167.1, forward strand.
TGGTTCCCAAACACCTACACACACTCATATTCTCACACACACACACACAAATACACACATAGACACAGACATACACACATGCTCATTTACATACAACCTATGAATTACACCGTGTTCATTTCCCTGCTCTCATCCCCAAGCCTCTGGTAAAGTCTTATTTAAATATTCCAGCCCCAGTCTCAACTAGGCCAAAGTCTTTCTATGCTTGGGGCAGAATAACAAATCAGGAGTGGAATGCCCTTCAATGCATATAGGAGGAGCATGATAAATATTTGGCGAAGAGAATAGAAAAATGAATGAATGAATGACCTTGTACCACAATTGCAGTCCTAACAGTTCACATATTTATATTGAACGCTTTACAGTGAACAGTGAGCTTTAACACATTTTATCCCAGATAACCCTGTGACAGGTCTTATTCCCATTTGACAGATGAGACAGGTGAAGCTCAGAGAGGTCAAGTCAGTTTTCCAAAGCTACGTAGCTAGCAAATATAATAGAACGGGAGCTGTGGAGCAGAGAGCCAGGTGAGGCCTGCACTTGGAATATTTTAAGAATTACAATCCCAAGGAAACTGTCCAGAAGCTCTCCTAGTCTCCTCCTCACCCACTCCCTGCCCTCTTTTCTCCCTAGTGATCCTCACCTCCTGACTTTATCACCCAAGTATTCGTGTATCCATCATCAGTCTCTCCCAATAGCAAGCAGGCTCCAGGAGGGCAAGGCTCTCTCCCTCTAGTTGACCATCGCGTCCCCAGTGCCCAGAAGATGGCCCAGCACACAAGTGACCCACCAAGCAGTGATTTGTGCCTGGTAGGGGATTGCTCTGAGGGCCATGCTGGGGCCGTGGTGGGTATTCCTGCCACACAACTGACTCCTCCATGTCCTTCTTTGCAAAGGTTCAGTAAACAAATGTGAGGTTGGTTACCAATTATTTCAGCCACTTTTCATACAATGGAGTTAACAGCTGACTGAGCTACAATATATCAATTGTGTAAATTTCTAGGACATTTTCATGTTTCAATCTCCTTATGTATTTCTAGCTGACCAGACTTGTTCAAATTACCATTAACTTCAATCCCATCACCTGGCTCACCAGGCAGAAAGGCAGTGGCTTGGGTTTAACTCTTCGAGGGCCATGGAGGGGACAAGGGAGAAGTCTGGGGCTGACAAGGGGTGGAAAGGACCTGCTGTTAAAAGTCGATCAGCTCTGGGGATTCCCTGGTGGTCCAGTGGTTGGGACTCCGCGCTTCCACTGCAAGGGGCATGGGTCCAATCTGTGATCAGGGAACTAAGATTCCACATGATGTGAGGCCAAAAAAAGAAAAACAGAGTGAGAAAAACCAACCAGTTTCTTTACTGTGCAGACCTTATTTTCCACCAGGGCTTCTAATCACTTTCCATCCAACTTCTGTATCTGGTCAGGTTCCGTTCTCCATGGACCTTAAGGCCAGTTCCTGCTACATTTCCACCCAAACCAGTTGCTGATCCTTAACTAGTCACACTTCAAATTCAAAGTGGTGCAGTAGACACAGGGGAGGAGAGATGCTGAGAAAGCGTGGGCTCCACCAGGGAAAGTTGTAATCCAGTAGGAGTCAGAGGAGAAGGGAAACGCTAAAAGGATTTAAGGCTGGAATAAAACCTTGCTCGTCACTCTGTTCTTAGTACCTGGCACAGAATCTGGCACATAGCAGGAACTAAGGACTATTTCTTGAATAAATGAATGAGTAAGTATAATATAAAGACCACGCGTAGGCTTGAGACCAGATGCTGCTGCTGCTGCTGCTGCTAAGTCGCTTCAGTCGTGTCCGACTCTGTGCGACCCCACAGATGGCAGCCCACCAGGCTCCCCCATCCCTGGGATTCTGCAGGCAAGAACACTGGAGTGGGTTGCCATTTCCTTCTCCAATGCATGAAAGTGAAAAGTGAAAGTGAAGTCGCTCAGTCGTGTCCAACTCCTAGCAACCCCAGGGACTGCAGCCCACCAGGCTCCTCTGTCCATGGCGTTTTCCAGGCAAGAGTACTGGAGTGGGGTGCCATTGCCTTCTCCGTGAGACCAGATAACTGGCTTCAAATTTTGGATCTACCATGCTGTGATCTTGGGCCAATCACCCCCCTGAATGATGATTTCCTCATCTTTAATACAAGCAGAGCATTCAGAGAGGGAAGGTGACGCGTGAAACCATCCCCCATACAGGGAATGAAGATCTTGTAACTGCCAATGACATGCAAGAACTGTCAAAAATACACAAAGGACCCACATCAATCGTGAAAGAGAAGTCACAGTTCAGTTTATTTTGCGATGATGTAAACTTCACAATTGTTCCTGCCAGATATAAAATACATAAATCTACTGCTGTATCTGAGAAATCTGTAAACCTCAAACTTTGTAGTCCCACCCTGCCTAAAGTCTAGGAGATAGGGACGGTGCCAGTGGGGTCTTCGCGACTGTCTGTCTCCCTGGGGTTGGGCGCTACCTTCCCTGCAAACAAGGAGAGGGCATTCAGGGGAGCACAGCTCACCGGTGAGAGGGGGAGCGCTTCCTGGGAGAGGAGGAATATGATGTGAGCCCAGGGATACAGACAGGATTTGACGACATGAAGATGCAGTCGGTGGTCTCCCTTGGTGTTGGGCCAATGAGAACTAGGGATAGTCGCTGGATTCTGTCCTGTCCTAGCCCAGCCTGGCTTTTGAGAAGAACAACAGGCCTCCGTGTCTGAAGAGCAGCATCCCCATCCTGGCTCCCTCCTCCTGGGATTGCCCTCTCTGGGCCTCAGCTTCCTCACCTGTAGAATGGGCATGATGGTTCCCACTTCTCAGGACTGCTACGTGAAGGACAACATCTTCTTAGTTGCAGCACTTGGGATCTTCATTGCAGCAGATGAAGTCTCTAGCTGTGCATGGGCTCTAGAGTGCATGGGCTCAGTAGTTGTAGCACGGGGGCTTAGTTACCCTGCAGCATGTGGGATCTTAGCTCCCCAACCAGGAATCAAACCCACATCCCCTGCATTGCAAGGTGGATTCTTAACCACTGGACACTAGGGAAGTCCTCCCCCCAACCGCCCACCGCTAGACCTTTCTATTGCCCACCTGACCTCCTTCTGAGCCTAAAAAATTTCAGCATCCTGTCCCTCCATGGCAGGGCCTGTCCACCTCCCAAGGCCAGTGTCTGCTTTGTAATCGAGCCAGGAAAGTGGACCTTGGGCAGAAGCCTCTCCCTACAGGTCTCCTGAAGTTAGGATGGCACGAGCCCCTCCTGGTGCTTCCTTAGGAAGTCCTTCTCCAGATCGGCCCGACCTTTGGGCACCAGGAGTCCAGGTGCCAGGCTGAGCAAGGCCCAGTAATTAAAGGCAACCGGATCACCCTCCCCTGCCCCTGAGGGGTCTGGGTGGGATGACTAAGGAAGAGGGATAGATCAAAGGCAGCACAGCCTCCAACTTACAGCCATGTATCCCTTGGGCAGGGCAGGCATTCACAAAGCTCATAATAGATTCAATTTTCAGAAATATGAGTTCAGGCTTCTCTGTGTCCATACCTCTCTCCCAAGCACCTCTGCCTAGGAGTATCCATCCCTCCCCTGCCACATCCCGCCGTGGAGACCAGGACTGAGATCACCCAGTTGATGGGCCGCTGAGGCAGAGCGAGCTCAGGCACCCCACCCCCAGCCCAGAGCGGCCGGCTCACCTAGGACCAGCTCACAGCAGCTGCTGGGGAAGAGCAGCACCCCCTCCCTCAGTCCTGATGAGCTCCTTATCTCTCTCTGCAAATTAGGAGCACTTCATGGTAATCTAGCCCTGCTCCCTGCCTCGGCAGACGCTCCGGGATAAAAGAGATGGATCTGAGTCATCGAACATTTAAGATCCCCTCCCAACCCCATCTCCCGAGCAGTCATGCCTATGAAAGAGCGGTGGAGTGATGCATGTTCCCCCACTCAACCCCACTACCCTGAGTCTTGTCCCCAGCCTGAGCCTTCCCCTGTGTCCAGGTGCCCAGGAGTCCATGGCCAGCTTCCCCATGGGTCATATATAAGGGGGCCGCCCCTGAGCAGGGCTCACGCCCCAGAAAATGCACTAATAATATTAATACCACGGTTCATGGAGATCTCAGATGGCCTAGGCACTGCCCCAGACACATTGCATGAATAACCTCATATAAGCTTCGAGACAGCCTTGTGAGGTGGGAGCTTCCATCCCGCTTTTTAGACAAAAGGCAGAGTTGCAGTGCTTGGCCAAGGCAACAGTGCTGGCCCGTGGCAGGAGTGAATTGCAGCTCCGCCCTCCTCTAACCGCTGCTAACGTTCCTGGGGAGAATCAGATCTGTACATCACTGCAGCTGCACACAGAATAATATGCCCACTAAACTCATGTCCAGGACTCAAAGTTAGATTTTTTTTTTCCCCTCAGATGGACCCAGAAGGAATGTGAGATGGACTGCAAACTATAAGGCGGAAAATCAATTTGTAATGAAGGAAGCCACGATCTGATCTCCCAGAGGTGCCTGGGAGGGCCAGGCAGCCAAGCGCAAGCCACCAGCAGCCACCACAGAGCACTGCTCCAGCTCCCAGCCCAGGAGGCAGGACCCACCCAACCCTGCATTGTTTTCCAGGTTGCTGTTGCCAACAGGTTTCTGCTTCTGCTTCTCTCTTCTTGGCGGTGGCTCCCTCACAGATGCTGAATTCCAAATGCACCAAAAAATAAATATTTTAAGACTCTGTGGCCTGTCACCCGGGTTGGTGGCAGCTAATGGTTTGCAGCTGGCCCTGCCCACAGGCCTTTTAGCATGCAATTAAGATGCAAAATAACATCCCTTAAAAGCTCCCCTCCAGGCATCTTTGCTTCTCCCTTCAGGGCCCTGGCAGATTAAGATTCAGGAATGGCGGGGAGGTCTTCTCCAAACACCCTTATTAGCAACAGTTCCACGCTCGGTGGATGGGTTTAGCTCAGAGCCCACCTAGGACTGGGACTCTTGTCCTCAGCTCTCCCCTCCACCTGGCTCCCTGCAAGCCACCCCTGCACCAGCACACACAAGGCTGAAAAAGCAAACCAGACTATATCCCTAATTAGAACCCTTCAGTGACGCCCCATTGGCCTTAGCTTATAATCCAAACCACTGACAGTGACTTCCCAGCCAGACCACTTGACTGCTTGCCCCCTCAACCCGAATCTGATCTTCTCTCCCTCCACTCACCCTCTCCGGCCACACGGGCTTTCTTTCAGTTCCTCAAAACAAGCCAAGCTTTGTCTGGACTCAGAAGCTTTGCATTTGCTGTTCTACTTTCTCCTGATCTGTGCATGGTTGGCTCCTACTTAACCTTAAATATCACCTCTTCAAAGAAGCCTTTTTAGACCGCCCCAGATAATAAGAAGAATTACATTGGGCCAACACTACTCCAGGTACTTTATAACAACCCAGAGAATAGGAAAACTGAAGCATGGACCGTTAACTTGCGTGTGTTCATGCTAAGTCACTTCAGTCATGTCCGACTCTTTGGGACCCCATGGACTATAGTCCACCAGGCTTCTCTGTCCATGGGATTCTCCAGGCAAAAATACTGGAGTGGGTTGCCATGCCCTCCTTTAGGAGATCTTCCCAAAGAACCCGAGGATAGCACCCATGTCTCTTTTGCTTCTTGTTGCCAGGCAGGTTCTTTCCCACTAGCACCACCTGAGACTGTTAACTTGCCCAGGGCCAGATTAGGGTTCGAACCCAGATATTCTAGTTTCAGAGTCTGTGTCCTTAACCAGTATGCCATGTACTGTCTTTGACTAAAGCGGCTTCTTCTCCTCTTTTTTTTCCCCTCCTCTATCTTTATTTGGTTATCTTGTCTGTCACCCCAGCTGGATGTCACTAGTCCATGAAAACAGGAACCTCTTCGATCTTATCCTCTCCTGTTTCCCCAGGACCACAGCAGTGCCTGGCCAGGATGGTTACTTAATACAGATCTACTGAATGAATACGCAACTGAAGAATGAACACACGAATGCTCCAAAAGCCTCCATCTCCTCCTGCCCTTCCTCTGGAGGACTTTAGAGTTCAGGCAAATGACACAGGCAAACAGAGCCTTGCCCGCTGCATGGCACACACTAAAGTGACTCCTCAAGAAAAGACAGGTTAAGCATTTGTATCAGTTCCCCTAACCTAGAACTTCTCCTGCTGCAGCTGGTTCCCAAAGTCCAAGAGAGACCAAAAACAAAAAAGCAAGCAGGGTTTGTATTTCCTGAATTGCAATGGGCAGCAGGGAACAGGTAAGACAAAATTGCCGAAGGAGCTCCACGTGTGCTAAAGAGAATGCACTGAGGGGCCAGCCAACAGGGAAACTGCAGAGATCTCTGAGTGCATGCGTGGGCAGCAGGGAAGAAAGAGGGGGCCCTGCTCACTGAGCACATTCCTTGGGACTGTTGTGGGACAAAATTGTCACCTATTAGGTCTCTTACATGGAGAAGGAAATGGCACCCCACTCCACTATTCTTGCCTGGGAAATCCCATGGACAGAGCAGCCTGGTAGGCTGCAGTCCATGGGGTTGCTAAGAGTCAGACAGGACTGAGCAACTTCACTTTCACTTTTCACTTTCATGCATTGGAGAAGGAGATGGCAAACCACTCCAGTGTTCTTGCCTGGAGAATCCCAGGGACGGGGGAGCTAGGTGGGCTGCGGTCTATGGGGTCGCACAGAGTCGGACACGACTGAAGCGACTTAGCAGCAGCAGCAGCAGAGAGACTAAACAACAGCAACAAGGGCTGTTACATAATAAGAAGGCAAAGCTCGGGTCCGTAGGAGCCCACGTGGGCCTGCAGAGTGAGGTGATGGCTGAAGAAATTTAATTCATCTCAGGATATAGCCTAAGATATATCCTAAGAAAATGGCAACCCACTCCCGTATTATTCTGACAAATATGCTTCCATATTAATATGCTGACAAACCTAGACAGAATATTAAAAAGCAGAGACATTACTTTACCAACAGAGGTCCATATAGTCAAAGCTATAGTTTTTTCAGTAGTTGTATATGGATGCGAGAGTTGAACCATAAAGAAAGCTGAGCACAGAAGAACTGATGCTTTTGAACTGTGGTGTTGGAGAAGACTCTTGAGAGTCCCTTGGACTGCAAGGAGATCAAACCAGTTAATCCTAAAGGAAATCAGTCCTGAATATTCACTGGAAGGACTGATGCTGAAGCTGAAGCTCCAATACTTTGGCCACCTGACTCATTGGAAAAAACCAGGATGCTGGGAAAGATTGAAGGCAGAAGGGAAGGGGATGACAGAGGATGAGATGGTTGGATGGCATCACCAACTCGATGGATGTGAGTTTGAACAAGCTCCGGGAATTGGTGATAGACAGGAAGCCTGGTGTGCTACAGTCCATGGGATTGCAAAGAGTCGAACAGGACTGAGTGACTGAACTGAACTGACTCCTGTATTCTTGCCTTGAAGACTCCATGGACATTGGAGTCTGATGGGCTATAGTCCATGGTTGCAGAGAGTCAGACATGACTGAGCAACTAAACATCAACAACAAAACCTTGTTTTCTTTGGAAACTTAACTCTATAATTACAGTCACTAAAATCCACTTGCAATGCAGGTTTGAGCCCTGGATCAGGAAGGTCCCCTGGACAAGGAAGTGACAACCCAGTATTCTTGCCTGGGACATCCCATGGAATTGGAGCCTGGTGGGCTTGCAGAGTTGGACACGACCTAGCAACCAAGCAACAACAGAGAAGTATAATGTCTAGATTAAGGGAGGTCATTGCCTCCCTGCACCCGCTCAGGCCAGACTTCCCTGGAATGTTGCATGCAGTTCTCACTGCCTTTTAGGGGGGAACTTACCAACTTTTGAATAGTCACAGGAGACAGCCCCAGGCTCACTGAAGACAGCCCCAGGTCACGCAGCCAGGAGGAAGTAAACCCAGAAGGCCTTGACCTTTGTTTGCAATCCCTGAAGGCTACCTGGAGATGGAACTCAACCTGGTGAAGAGTATTTCAGTCTCAGGATTTGTATGGTAAAGGAACCTCACCCCTGCAGGTAGGAACATCCCTGTCCTTAGCAGAGTTCGAGCCAGTTTTGTTTGTGGTCAGTGGCAGAGGGGATGGTGGGGTGGGTCTAAGAAGTGAGTCTTGGAACTCAGAGTGTGTCCACAGGCCAGTAGCATCCTATCTTCTGGGAGCTTCCTAGAAATGGAGAATCTCAGCCCCCAGAGCTACAAAAATCGGAATCTGTATTTTAACAAGATCCTCTGTGAGAGACACTGGGTTAGAGCCTGGGAGGAGGAGCGAGGCCTGTGGAAAGGAGAGTGTTCAGGCACCTGTTTGGAGGGTTAAGAGCCCGCCCAGCCCTGCAGGCCCAGGTGGCCTCCCAGGAGGGTGTGGTCCAGTCTGCATAGGAAGCAGCAAACTGTAAGTGCTGAGATGGGGGGGTGGGGGTGCTGTGCACAGCGGGGGGTGGTGATCACTTCCTGGGTGGGGAGATGGGGGGAGTTACCAGAAAAGGCTTGAAAATAAAAGGCGACCTGGTTCAAGGTCACAAAGACTTAACAGACAGAATTCCGGGTGCCTGGGCCCCAGCTCATCGAGTTGTGCTCTGTGTGTATGAGTGTGAGCTGTGTGTTTGTGTGAGTGCTTGATAAATCTGGTGGGCATGAATGTGTTTGCTTGTGTGTGACTGTGCACATCTGTGAGCTGGGACTTCTGTGCTCGTGTGTTTGTGTGTGGGTCGTGTGTAAACGGGTAGGGGCAGAGAGAGGCCATGTGTCCTGAGTGTCTGGGTGTGGGAACACTTCCGGGGCTCAGCCCTGTGACCAGTGGGAGCTAAGCTAGGGTCAGGAGGTGGGGCTCCTGGGTCCAGGATTCCAGAGCCTCAGTTTCCCTGGGGGAACAGGGGTCCCCAAGGAGACGCGAGCCAGGAGCCCCAGTGCTCTGGTCGGTGCCTTGGGTAGAGTCTGAGGGCAGCAGCTCATGAAAAGGGACAGGAAGAGGATGAGCAAGCCCAGGAGCAGAAGCTAACGGCCTCCCCAAGCTGAGGCCCCGCCAGCCTTTCCTTCAGGTGTGCAGGTGGACACTCAGCCCAGAGAAGTCAGACCATGGAAACGTCACCAGAGACACTGGGGTTGGTAGCCCATGGACCTCTGAGAAGGCTGAGGGTGAGCACGGGACTGAGTGGCCTAGACAGCCCAGAAGCCAGCCCCTGGGGCCCCCTCACGGGTGGGAGAGGGGCGCTCAGGACATCAGCTCCGGGCCTCACTAACTGTGCGACCGTGGGCATACGACGCCTCCTCTGAGCTGCATTGCCCCATGTGGCAGAGGGGGTCCTGAGCCAGTTTTCTGGGGCCATGTAGGGGATGAAATGACACGATGAACAGCAAGTGCTTTGCAAAGTCTCCAGTGCTCCAGGCATGCACACAGTCCTCCCAGCATCCCCCAGCAGAACTATTTTCTTCCTCCACCGCACACATCATAATTCGCTAGTATATATTTATGTGTGTGATTAGTAACAATGCTGACCTTGTAACCAAGCAGCCCAAGTTCAAATTCTACTCTTTCTTAGCTGTGTGGTCTAGGGCCAGTCACTTAACCTCAAGATGCCTCTATTTTCCTGTCTGTGAAATGGGGAGAATAGGAGCACCACCAAAGGGATGCAGGAAGGAATAATTGAGATAATAAGGGCTCCATCAGCGGGGGCTACAATCATTCCTGCCAGTATTACGATTAATATCGCCCACCTCCTCCCACCATGCACACGTACCTGCACACATACACATGTATATTCACACACACACATACACACACACATATGTTGGGCAGTAAATTCCATAAACCTGGGCCAGCCATCTGCTTGGCTCACTGGGGTAGCTCAGAGCCTTATACACAGCACTTTCCCAATAAACACTTGTTGACTGAGTTCCCAATAAACACTTGTTGACTGAGAGACAGGTAAATATTTGAGTTCCTCCGCTCAGCGAGCTCCACTCGATGGCCTCTCCTCAAAGCTCGGGCTCCCGACTGTGGCTGCTCCAGCCCCCACCTCTTGCTCCTCTCCCCTGGCCTCTGCTGTGTCTTTCAGGGCAACAAGGGGGAGTTTCAGCACAAAGCAGAATCTGGACTTTCCTCTTCCTCAGTGTGTGACCTTGAACATCTCCTTCATTCCTTTCGGAGCCTCAGTTTCATCCTCTGCACGATGAGGGGTAATCACCCTCATTCATCAGCACATCCGCTGGGACAAAATCGGTCCTGCAACTCTTCCCAGGGACATGACTTCTCCAGATTTCCACCTCTACTTGCCTTCACCTCCTCCTAACTCAGATCTGACCACAGCCCCTCCCCAGACCATTTCCCAGCTTTCCTTCGCAACTCTTGCTCCATCTGGCCAGTGTTCCCCAGCAAATCCAGGCTCCCAAGCTCCCTTGAGGACCCAGATTGTGACTCCTGTGTCATGTCTCTTCCCCAGACCCCGGGGATTGGGGTGGGTTGAAGGGGGCAACTAGGAACAGAAGGAGAGACAAGACAAAGCAGGAGGTCAGGGCTGAGCACTGTTAGGCTGGGGCAGGGGGGCTGGGCTCCAGCTCCAGGTGGATCAGTAGCTCTTCAAGTGGCCTCAGGCAGGTCCCTTTCCTCCTTGGACCTCAGTTTCCCCATCTATAAAAGGACAGACATTAACACACATGTCTGTATGACTATGGACACTCACAGCCATTTCTCTAGCTGGGGGTTTCCAGGACTAGGGCCTCATGGGGAAAGATGGGAGGTCTTTTAGCCAGGACATGGCCGCCCAAGGCTGGACCAAGCCGGAAACCACTACTCAGCCCACCTCTGCTGCCACAGCCAAGAAGCTGGCCCTACCCTGGGTTCGAATCCACCACTTTCTCACCATAGGACTTGGAACAGGTGCTCAATCTTTCTTCCTCTATTCAACAGATGCAGACAAAGCCCTTGGCACGGTTCCTGGGCCACAGCAGGTCCCCAGCGGATGCTAACTGTGCTTAGCTACTACTGCCTGCCCAGGAGGACTGGAGATGGCTTCAGTGGGGACCAAATAACCACATGTGCTTCTCTTGTGCTCCGTTCTAACTGAATGGAATCTTCCAGAAGCTGAGTCGGGGGACAACTATTTCTCTGAATTGGAAGAATTTGGGTCACACAGTGGAAACCCTGGCAACCAGCTCCAAAGGATAGGGGTGGGGGGCGCCTGCCTGCCTTATCCCAACCACCTCGTGGTGGTCACCTAGATAACAGGATGAGCGCACCCCCAGCCCAGGCCTCAGTAGAAGCCAGAGACCAGTACAAGCCTTCTCCCCGACCTCCAGCAAGGGAGGGGTGGCCCTGAGGATGGGGATTTAATGAGATTTAAGAGATGCCAGCGTCTCTTCACAGTCTGTGCAGCTCACAAAGCCCCTCCTCCAACCACCCAAGTTGAGGTCAGAGGGGGCTCCCCCACCCTGGACACCTGCAGCTGCACCCGCAGCCCCTCGATCCCCACCCCCACCCTCCAGGATCTGCCACAGGCTCCCTGATTGCTAATTTAGACTTTCCTGCCATCCCACACAGGGGAATCAGGGGAAATCAAATTACCGAGTTATTCACTCTTTTTGTACAGTTGATGGGCTGATTAGCTGTCAATCACGGCCTGCATTAACATCTGACACTGTGTGCATAACAATTACCAGTCACATTAAGGAAACCTTTCCCTTTCTCTCTAAAGGGAGAGGGGAGGGGAGAGACAAGAGAGAGGAGGAGGCAGGAGGAGGCCCTGAAGAGAGGAGGAAATTCAATCAGCATAATTAGCTCAATCAGAGGAGAACATCACTTCACCAGCTGAGCAGAGCGGCCGCCAATGCCAAAGGCCCCCAGCTGACCAGCTGCTCTGGAGCCTCTGCCCACCCACGCTGCCCCGCACTAAGAGTCTCTCCTCTTCCTGCAGCCACCGCTCTGGCCAAGGCAGACTGCCCTTCCTGTCAGTCAACCACTTGGCCCCACCCTCAGGCACTCCCTGCTCCAATCAGGCAGGCCCATTCCTGCCTGCTTCTCTGCGATTGGCTCTGACTGAAAAGGGAGAATGTAAGACTCCAAGGATGAGGCAGAGTTGGGAGGTGAAGGTGAGGTGGATGGAAGAGGTTGAAGACAGCACAGTGGAATCCAAGTTTATGATTATTTTGTGGAAGAGACTTCCTTACATTTTGTGAACCATTCTGCTGTTCTGTCGGCTCCTTCCTAAGAGCCCCCGTCTGCATCCTCTGGCCCCCAGGAATCCTTCTGAACTGCCTGACCTTCTCCAAGCTGAACTACTTATTTCTTCACTTGATTTCCTGGGATGGTGTCTCTTTTTTAAAATATTTATTTATTTATGTATTTGACTGCCCTGGGTCTTAGTTGCAGCATGCAAGATCTTTAGTTGCCACATGTGGGATCTAGTTCCCTGACCAGGGATCGAACCTGGGCCCCCTGTATTGGGAACACAGAGTCTTAGCCACTGAATCGCCAGGGAAGGCCCTCCAGGATAGTTTCAAGCACCCTTTTCCTAAATTTCACTTCTGAACCCTCTCCAGTTTGTCCCTGTTTCTGAAACTAAACAGTATTCCTGCTATGTTGGAACCAATGGGGCCTTCCTGGGGACTCAAGCCCCCCATGTGTAAAATAGGATGCTTCTATGGGCCCTCCAGACTAGCTTTTTGAGAGACTCTCAGTCTGAGGAGCCCTCACTTTGGGGGCTGCAGATGCCCCACCACAGGGTCGGTGGAATAGCTTTGAGCTGTTTCCCCAGTCTAGATGTGGGGAAGGTTTGCAGAGAGTCAGCCACACCCTCCCATTCATTCTCCTCAGGCCATCCTTGTGACTGAAGCAAAATAACTGATAACATCCTTGGAAAGAGCTGAGCTTGGCCCACAGCCCACCGACCGATGGTGGAAAGGTTGTGTTTGTGGTGGTGCCCAGGAAGGCAGCCCTCTTACTTGTTTGCTCTCTTATCACCAGGCTCAGATCTCAAGAAGGCTGACCTCAGCCTCCTTAGATGAGCAAATCACAGACAGACCAAGTGAAGAACTCTGGCCACATCGATGATGACCCTCACGCAGGAGAGAGAGCCGAGGCCCGGGAGCTGTGGCTGGGCTCCAGGAGGTGCAGGCAGAGGGAGACCTGGCCTGCACAGTGGTTGTCCCACCCTTGGGGTGTCCTGGAGGCTGAGGACACTCAACCCAGTTCTCTGGGTGTCTGAATTTCCTCACCTAGTATATTAGTTTGCTCAGGCTGTCATATCAAAATACCACACGTGGGTGGCTTCACCAATAGAGATGTGTTTACCTTTTTACAATCCTGGAGGCTGAAAGTCCAAGGTCAAGGTGTTGGCCATTTGGGTTTCTCCTGAGGCTTCTCCTTGGCTGCATATGCCTGTCTTCTCTCTGTGTCCTGTCCTGGCCTTTCCCCTGTGTGACCACATCCCTGGTGAATCCCTGTCTGTTCAATCTCCTCTTATGAGAATTGTTTTAAAAGTGAAGTGAAGTCACTCAGTCATGTCCGACTCTTTGCGACCCCATGGACTGTAGCCTACCAGGCTCCTCTGTCCATGGGATTTTCCAGGCAAGAGTACTGGAGTGGATTGCCATTTCCTTCCCCAGAGGATCTTCCCTGACACAGGGATCGAACCCAAGTCTCCCGCATTGCAGGCAGATTCTTTACCATCTGAGCCACCAGGGAAAAAGCCTTATCTTCAAATAAGTTCCCATTCTGAATTGCTGGGGGTTGGGGCTTCAACAAATGAGATCTGTGGGAGGAGGGTGTAGAAGGCACCATTCAGCCCAGAACACCCAGAGAATCAACAACAAATTCATTGCTGTTTGTATTGATGTAATTGGCCAGCACCCATGAAGCACTTCATACCAAGCCTGGGTCTAAGGGCTTGACTCATTCTTATTAAGTCCTTATGAAGCTGAGTGGGTCCTATGAGCCAGGCGTCACTATTGTCCCAACTTCACAGATGTGAAAACCAAGGTTTAGGGAAGTTAGGTAACCTGCCAACTAGTAAACAGTAGAGCCAGGATTCAAACTCAGGAAGCCAGCTCCAGAGTCCACATCTTGGCGACTGTATTCTGTGCTTGTCTGCAGGGTCCTCAGAGGCTCACAGACAGTGTGGCAGTCTTTCCCGGCCCCAGGGAGCATGCTGTCCCTGACCTCCACACCAGCAGCCTCCACAGTAGGGCCAGCTCAGACAACCTCCAGCCCAGGCCTGGTACCTACCCATCTTCAGCCCAGAAAGCCAGGCACCAGCCCCAGCACTCAGGAGCGTCTCCCACATGGAGCGTCACAGAGCACGTCTGAGCATAACAGCGGCCAACACTTACCGAGCCCTCGATGACGTTCTAGGCCCCTGCTAAGCGCATCGCAGGCATTACGTCATTCAATCCTTGCATCAGCCTACGATCGGAAGTCCAGTATTACACCTATGCTCTCCCTTCTCCCAGCAAGATCTCCCAGACTGACCTCAGCTGAGCCCACCCAGGGTCACTTCTGGGCCACCATAACTGAGCATGTTAACTAACTCACTCCCACATTCAAAAATTTATTTAACATACACACACTACTATGTATAAAATAGATAATCAACGAGGATCTGCTATATAGCACCGGGAAGTCTACTCAATATTCTGTAATAACCTATATGGGAAAAGAATCTGAAAAAGAATGAATATATGTATAACAGAATCACTTTGGTGTACACCTGAAATTAACACAACATTACAAATCAACTATACTTCAATAAAATTTAAAATAATAAAATAGAATTAGTAGTGAGTGCCTTGTAAGATCCAGCTGCTATTTTGGGTATCGGGTACAAGTGGATAAAGCAATAGAAAGGATTCCTGCCTTTGTGAAGCTTATAATCTAGTAGGTGGACCGTTTAGGTGGAGAGGCCCCCTGAGGAGGGGAACTGGTGTCTAAAGGAGCCAGTAGTGTGGGGCAAGGGCAGGCAAGGCAGAGAAGACAATAAGGGTAATGGCACTTTCCAGGGACAGAATGCGGACCAGCTGGGCTGGAGTGGAGGCAGCAGGGAGACTGGACGGAGATAATACTGTTGAGATTCGCTCCTGAGTCTGCCTTCACAGGGCTTCCCTAATGGCTCAGACAGTAAAGAATCTGCCTGCAATGCAGGGGACCTGCGTTCAGTCCCTGGGTGGGGAAGATCCCCTAGAGAAGGGCATGGCAGCCCACTCCAGTATTCTTGCCTGGAGAATCCCACGGACAGAGGAGACTGGCGGGCTACAGTCCATGGGGTTGCCAAGAGCTGGACACAGCTGAGTGACTCACACACTACCTTCACATCATCATCAAGGGCGAGGTGACGGTTCTTCCCAGTGTCTAATCCAAATTCTCCCACTGCAGTGTAAATCTCCATGCCTGGCTCTGCCTTTAGTGAAGCCCAAGCTAAAATCAGAGAACACTCAGTGCTCCCTCTCTGACAAAGCACCATCCCACCCAAAACAAACAAGCAAGCAAAAGCCAGGACCCTCCCCTCTCTCCCATACAGTTCCAGGTGCATTTGAAGGGGTGGCAGGGGGTTAGGCTGGGAGCCTCTACCAGCTTGAGAAAATCTCTCTGATGTTTTCAGCTGCCTTCCTCCACAGGCTGTCAGAGTGTGACAGGAACATTTCTCGCCAAAGGTTCCCTCGTGTTACTGCCTAAACACACTCATAAATCCTTGCCTGAACCAGAAGCAAAGCCCTGTGTTTAATATAAGAGAAGCAGAGAGGCTGGTAGAGAACCCTCCACCAGCTCCCTTCTATTTTCCTCTCCTTTTCTTCCCAGCTCCCAGCTGCAGAAGGTGGAAGAAACATTTCCAGGAGTCAGGATGCCTAGATTCTCATATGTACATCCCCAACTACCAGCTGTGTCACACAGTCAAGACAGATGAATCCACAAACAAGTGCAAAGCATGTTGGAGTCAATGACCATGGAAGACCATGGTTAAAGGAGGCGGGGCAGTGCCACTCACGTATTCGTTCTCCAGCTATGTATTGAACGCATACTCTATGCCAAGTACTAGACTAGGCACTTGAATCCGGGCCTGGGGGAGAAAACAGAAAGCATCTTCGGTGTCTCACATGGTGCGAATTCAATGCAGGGGAGTCGTTCCAGAGGTGACGAAAGAGTTGAGAGGCCGGATTTGCACCGTCCAAAAATTATCAGTGGCAGGAAGCCTCTAGAACCCCCAGGAATGAAAGAACAGTGAGACAAGGTGGTTTTTATGAGATCTCGAAAGCAGATTTTCCCTACAGAGAATTAGACCCCATGGAAGAATCTGGAACCTCAGAAGGGCCACTGTCTGGCAGAAGATGTAACTGCTACTAGAGATGCTGCTTGACGCAGAGAAAATGGTGAGAAATGCCCCCAATTTCTCCCTTCCATTCTCCAGTCTCCTGCTGGTGCCTGGCTGGGTCAAACTCAGCCAGAAGGTAGCTTGCCAGGAGCCTGGAAAACACAGCCTACAGAAGTAAGCCATTCCCTTCCTCCAGTGATAAGAAGAGAAGAGGAAAAGCAAGGGATGGATCTGAAGGCAAACAGTCAAATAAGTGGCACAGTTCTCAAACTTTCATGGAGAAGGGACATTTGATGTGGGTTTTAGAACATGAATGGGACCTCTGAAAGCAGGAAAGAGAGAAAAAGAAGAGGAAAAAACAAATTCAAAGGCAGAGAATTGTGGCTTATCCAGCTAACAGCAAAATATCCTGCTTGGCTGCCAGGAAGGGTGTATGAGCTGAAGCAACACGAAACTGGGCACCATCCTGAAGGATCTTGAAGCCTGGGCTCAGGGGGTTGTATTTTATCCCATAGGCAATGGGAACCCCATTAGCTCTTAGTCATGAGTAACTCGTTAGAAAAGAGGAGGGACTACAGGTTGGGAAGAGAGGCAGTGAGGAGGCTCGGCAATGGTCCAAGTGAGTGATGATGAAATCTGAACTAGGGCTGTTTCCATAGAGACTGAGGGGAGAAGGTGGATTTCGGAGAATTTTAGGTTGTAGAGCCAACAGGGCATGGTAGCTGACTGACTATGGAGGAGAGGAGTGGGGAGGAGAAAGAGAAACACAATCTGATGTGTGGGGTGGTTCTGGGTCTCTCTCCCTGTCTTATCCCTTCTCCAGGGCCACCTGTGGCAGGACCTCCACTTATCTCCTAATATCCAATTTCTCTTTTTTCCGTTGCATTAGAATCCCCAGTTTTTAGCTGGGCAAAAGGCCTCCCAGAATAAAGACTACATTTCCCAGCATCCTCTGAAGCCAGATATGGCCCTGTTACTGAGTTCTAACTAATGAGATCAGTGGAAGTGCCATGTGGTTTCTTTGGGGAGGCTTCCTTAAAGGTCATGGGCATGTGTCCTTTGATGCTGTCTTTGTCTCCCTTCTTCATCCTGCTGCCTGGGCAGTAGGTATCATGGGTGGAGCTTTGGCCACTACTGTAGACCCAGGAGCTAGAAGGAGCCTGGGTCCCTGAGGAGCATATTTGGCACCAGCCTTGGATTGCCTACATTAGACCCATAGGTGAAACAGAAATAAACATCCTCTTGTTTAAGCCACTGTTATTTTGAGTTTGTCACAATCAAACTTGGTCCTAAATGATACAATACTCCATCTCTCTCAAATTAAATTAAATATCTTATTTACTCCTCAACAATCCAATGATATAGATAATATTAATATACCCAGTTTACAGATGAGGAGACTGAGGCTTGATGAGGTTGAGTCACTTGTCCAAAGTCAGACAACAAGCAAATGGTGCAGGTGAAATCTGTACCCTGCGAGGTTGACTCCAAATGCTCTGACTTCCCCAGAGGCCCCCTCTTTTCCCTTCTCAGATGTTTTTCATATTCCCTTCTGCTTCTCTCTGCCTGCCTGACACATGCTCTAGCAATAATAATGGCCTCAAAAATAAGGATAATAATAAGCGCACAGAGGTTTGTTCTTTTGTAGAAATGAACAACTTCCCATTATTTCTGCCAACAAATTAGTCTTAATTGCACTGTGGCATCATTAGGCAGCATTTGGGAAAACATAGAAGGTCCCCAAAATGTCAAGAATATAATTTGGTCAACAAAACATCTGAAAGAGAAAGAAATCAGTAGATGCTTATAGAAAAAAAAGAAAAAACAACAACCACCAGGCTGAATTTTATACTCTGTCCTTTCAACTCCTCTCTTTGTAGAGACGAATTACACCTTAGTGGCTTCTGGGCTCTGCCTCACTGAACAGTTGCTGAGCTCCCGGTGACACTTCCAGCTGAAATGCTCCCTGCTGTCAGCTGGAGGGAGGGGATTATTTCACTGAGAGGGAGGAGAAAAGGGGTTATTTGGGTTATTCTCTGCTTCTACTCTTGCCCCTCAACAGTCTAATCAGCAGAGAGAAGCCAGATGAGGCATTAAATGCCCATGTCAGATCATGTGATTCCTCTGCTCAAAAACTGTCAGTGGCCTCCCATCCTACTTAGAATATAAAAGCAAGTCTTCATCATGGCCCACCAGAACCTGCATGACCGGTCCTTGCCCATCTCTCCAGCCTCACTGCCAAATCTCTACCCTTCACTTATGATGTTGCCGCCTCTATACACCAAGATGCTCCTGCCTCAGGCCCTTTGCACTTGCTGCTCCTGCATCAGCACACTCTTCCCTCCATGTGACCTCATTCAGCTCTCTACTAAGAATTACCTCCTCAGAGAAGCTGCCGCTGCCCACCACAAAGAGCATCCTTTGTTGCTACTTATCTCCTTGTTCTGCCTTTTTGATTGAATGGATCATAGCCTGTCACTATAATATGAATGCATGTGTTTTTTTTTTTTTATTGCCTTGCCCCCGAGTAGAATGTAAGTTCTGTGATACAGGGACTATATCTGGTTTGTTCAATGTTTAGCCTCCATACCTGGAACAATGCATGGCACATGGTAGATTCTCAATTAATATTTGTTGGAGGAAGGGAAGGAGAGAAAGAGAAGGAAGGAAAGAAAGAAGGAAGCAAGGAAAGGGAAGCAGAGAGGGAGGAAGGGGAGCAGGGATACAGAGATGCTGGGAGGGAGAGAGGGGAAGGCTGGCCAGAGGAAGGCATCAGAGAAGATGGGAATAAATTACTTTTGAGAATGAAACAAAATGAAATTCATTAAGAGGGATTGAGTTAGACATAGAAAGCATTTTTGAACAGCGTGAGTTGTAGGGCCCTGGAGCTAGATGGGGTGCTGGGTTAGGAAGAGAATTGCAATTAGGATGTTGTTTCTCGGAGCGAGGGTCAGAATGAGAGAGGCCATCTGGTTGTGCCCAGCAGCGTAGGGAGGACCCAGCCAGAGCTGTATTCTTCTCCCCCTTCTTCCTGCCTTTCTGTGGGAGTGATTGGAACAGAAGGGATTTGGGAGCTCGGGAAGGGAGGGGAAAGAGGAGAGGTAGTTCTCTTCTCTTAACCTCCCTACAAAGTTACAGAAAAAATCTCAAGTGTGAATCATCCCTCTTTACAATCAAGCAGTTATTTAAAATGGGAAAAGGAAAAGAGATACAGAGTAAGAGAGAAAGCGGGAGATTATGGCCCACCAGCTCTCTCCCAAATTCCCAGCAATCAGCCTTTGAGCTGTGTCTAATCTCACGATGAGCTGCTTTCCTGATTGAGGGAACTAATTGCGAGGCTGACACAGCTTCCCAGGAAAGTACTTGTAGACGAAAATGCCAAGAACTACCACCAACAACAAAAATACATCCATGCACACCCATGATGGCACAAGATCCGAAAGAGGCATGGACACCACGCCACACCCAGCAAAGGAAGGGGATGCTCTGAGGCCAGTCAAACCACCAGGAAATCCCTGGAGGGAAATTGTTGGAGGAAAGACACAGCAAGTCCATAGAAGTGGCGGGACAAGTAGCCAACAAAACTAAGAAAAAAGGTTCAACCTCTCTAGTGGTCAAAGAAATGCCAATTTCAACAAGACTTTTTGTGGGTCATATTAGAAAAGGTTTGGGGCGGGGGGCAGGAGATGCTCACATTAGCTTGGGTCTGTAGGGAAAGAGAGACAAGACTGTGGGCAGATTTCTTTGCTGTGGGGGGTTCATCATCAAGACACCTAAGTGGAACGGGTCACAAAGGAGCATCTTTTTGGCTATTGTGGGCCCAGAGCCCACTGGAAACAGAAAGAAATAGCTCAGCCTACTTTGGGATGTGATTAAACTTCAGCCACCTGCTTTCTGGTTGATTGTGCCCACCTGAATGGCACCCAGAGACAGGACTCGATGGGCACCCTGCCCAAAAAGGAGCCCCACCCTGGACTCCAATACCCAGGTGTCCCACATTGCAGGCAGACTCTTTACCTCTGAGCCACCAGGGAAACCCAGGTCTAGCTAAGGTCAAGCTATTTCCCCAATCCCAAATCTAATCCACTGTGGCTGAAATGCCCAGTTTCATTTCACTCAGCCAGGCATTAGCATCAGAGCAATGTAGGCAAGAAAGAATGTGTTCTGGAGATGGTTTCCAAAGCAAGCACCTTGCAGATTCATAACCTGCCTGATGAAATAATAATAATCAGTTCTGGTAGAGATGTGGTAAGATGCACTTTCCTGTGTACTGCTGGTGAGGATGGAAATTGATGTGATCTTTCCAGCGGACAATTTGACCAAAATCTTCAAAATATTCATTCCCTTTGCCCTTCTGGGAATCAGTAGTGGGAAGAAATGCTTCAACTACCTCCCGCATAAAAGTCATCCACTGCCTGATCCCTTTAGGACTCCACACTACCTCCCAAATAAGGAGAAGCCACCATCTGATTGATCAGAGTTGGGGGAGTAGGTGGCTGTTGATCAGTCCCAGGTCCTTTAGTAGATGAGGTCTTTGTGCATTAAAGTCAGCACCCTATGGTGAGCTCTTGATGGTGCTTCCTGCTTCTATCCTATGGGATGGAGTTAGTGGGCACACCTAAGGGTGCTGTTCTCCCGACTTAAGTCCAAGGAGGAGAGAAGCATCGGCCCCACTCAAGACTCAAACTTAAGCTATGCGTCCTGTGATGGTGAGTTTTATGTGTCCATCTGACCGGATCATGAGGTGCCCAGAGATTTAGCTCAATGTTATTTTGAATGTGTCTGTGAGAGTGTTTGGGATGAAAATAGCATTTGAATTGGTGGACTCCATAAAATGGTTTGCTCCCTGATGTGGGTGGGCACACCCAACCCATTGAGAGCCTGAATTACAACACAACATGAAGGAAGGAAGAAGTCAGCCCTTCCCGCCTGATGGTTTGGCTGGGACGTTGACCTCTCCTTGCCCTCGGATCTCCTGGCTCTCAGGCCTTTGGACTTCTACTGAAATACACCAACAGCTCTCCTGGGTCTTCAGCTCGCCCATGGCAGACTGTGGAACTTCTCAGCCTCCATAACTGCATGAGTCAATCCCTTATAATAAATCTCTTCTATATATATCCGATCGGTTCTGTTTCTCTAGAGAGCCCTGACTAATATGCACCCCACCCTGCCTTGCGCTCGGGACTTTCGTAGCTATGAACAAAACATACTTGATTCCAGTCTTGCTGTTGTTCTGGTGCGTGCTTCTTTGAGTTCTCAAATGCAGGTGACAAGGGAGGCCAGCTTCTGGCATTTCTGAATTTCTGACAAAAATACTTTCTGATGTCATTGAAATTCCACCCAAAATATTTTTATGAACGACAATCTACACACAAGAAATCATATAAAATATATTTGTTTTCAAATATCATATATTAACACATATGTGTGAAATCTAGACGATGGTACTGCTGACCCTATTGCAGGGCAGCAGTGGAGAGGCACACGTAAAGTACAGACTTGTGGACACGGTGGGGAAAGGAGAGGGTGGGTTTGCAGGGCAGCAGTGGAGAGGCACACATAAAGTACAGACTTGTGGACACGGTGGGGAAAGGAGAGGGTGGGACGAGCTGAGAGAGCAGCATGGAAACATATACACTACCATATGTAAAACAGATAGCCAGCGGGAATTGCTGTACGATGTGGGGAACTCAAACCTGGGCTCTGTGACAACCTAGAGGGGTGGGAAGTGGCAGGGAGGTTCAAGAGGCTGATTCATGTTGATGCATGGCAGAAACCAACACATTATTATGAAGCAATTGTCCTCCCATTAAAAATAAATAAAAATTGTAAAAGAGTATTTGTTTTCATTATACAGCTTGATAATTTTTTTATTTTTCTCTACACCTATGTAA
Organism: Bos grunniens; assembly: GCF_055505025.1. NCBI lineage: Eukaryota > Metazoa > Chordata > Mammalia > Artiodactyla > Bovidae > Bos > Bos grunniens. The sequence continues at coordinate 12,813,932 of NC_141167.1, forward strand.
CCTCCACCAAGATCAAGATAGGGAGCGTTTCTATAACCCATAAGCTTCTTTCACCCACCTTTGGAGTCTGTATCTCCCCCAGAAGTAACCACCATCCTGATTTTAATAAGCATTGATTCATTTTGCCTGTTCTTGAATTATAAAGAAAGTTGAGCACCGAAGAATTGTTCCTTTTGAACTGTGGTGTTGGAGAATACTCTTGAGAGTCCTTGGACTGCAAGAATATCAAAACCAGTCCATCCTAAAGGAAATCAGTCCTAAATATTCATTGGAAGGACTGATGCTGAAGCTGAAGCTCCAATAATTTGGCCACCTGATGCGATGAACTGACTCACTGGAAAAGACCCTGATGCTGGAAAGATTGAAAGCGGGAGGAGAAGGGGATGACAGAGGATGAGATGGTTGGATGGCATCACCAACTCAATGAACATGAGTTTGAGTAAGCTCTGGGAGTTGGTGATGGACAGGGAAGCCTGGAGTGCTGCAGTCCATGGGGTCACAAAGAATTGGACATGAATGATTGGCTGAATGAACTGAATGTCATATAAATGAAATCATACAGAAATTTTTTCTGGTTTTTCTCACTCAACTTAATACCAATAAGATTCATCCATATGCTTGCACGTACCAGAAGTTCATTCCTTTTTGTTGCTGTATAATATTCCATTGTGTGAAAGTATCCAGTTAACTCTTGATGAGTATTTAGATTGTTTCTAGTTTGTGGCTGTGATGGAATGGAGCTGTTATGAATATTCTTGTTGTTGGGGTTTTTTTTATGGGCATATACACTCACTTCTACTTATAACCTAGAAGTAACATTTCTGGGTCACAGCATATGTGTGTGCTTACCTTCAGGGAAAACCATTTTCCAAACAGTTGTACCATTTTGAGCTGCACCAACAACATACGAGAGGCCCAGTTTTCTCCTTACCTTTGCCAGCACTTGATGCCATTAGTCTTTTCAATTTTATCCATCTGATGTATCACGTAATCTCACTGTGGTTTGAATGTGCATTTCTGTGATGGGTAATGATTTTGTACAGCTTTTTATGTGCAATGGCCATCTGCATATCTTGTCTTATGAATGCCTCTTCAAATTGCCCATTTTTTCTATTCCTAAAGAAATCAATACTAAGGAGTTAATCAGATGAGCAGACAAACCTCACCCATGAAGATGTACAGCACAGCATTGCTTATAATATTAAAAAAAAAAACTAGAAACAATCTAAATGCTTCCCATAGGGAATTAAAGTGCACTGTGATATGCATGTATTCAAACACAAGGTAGTTATTTTAAAAGATGCTCATGGTAAATGCTAATAAGGTGAGAAAATGCTTAGAATGTCATACTTGGATAGTGACTTTTTAAATGTAAGCATAAAAAGAAAAACTGGAAGGAAAAACACCAAAACGTTACAGCTGGTAATTTCTCAAAGGTAAGATTATGGGAGATCACTATTTTCTTCCTCCTACTTTCTTTGTTTCCCAAATGTTCTACTTTTATATATTACTTGTATAATCAGAAACACAATAAGCATCTTTTTAAAAAAATCTGCCAAGACTATTAAGTCTGACTGAAATGGAATGTTCCAAACAAACCAGTGGCTGCACAAAAACTAGCCCTGTGACTTTCGCCATCTTTGAGCACAATTTTCAAAGCCCTAATGCCTTACAAACACTTTCTCAAGAGGAAATTGTTCTGTTTACTCCACGCCATGCCGAGGTACCTTTGTGTCTGTGTTCCAACCAGGTCTTTATCAGAGGATGCCAGTGGATGGCTTGAATTTGAATAGGTCTAAATAGGGCTTGGCAATGGGCATTTTGGAACATGTAGAATCATCTGCCAAAGAACACATTTCTGAGTCTGGGCAAAGGAGAAAAAGGCCATGACCTCCTTGAGGATGGGGACCTCTAAGTCTGGCCTGCTCACTGTCACATCCCCCAGGCCTGGTGTCAGATCCGGGCTCCATAAATACTTGTTAGATAAATGAGTGAATACATTTAACTACAAAGTACATATTTTCCCTTATAAACACACCAGACCTTGTATACACAAAGGAGTCTTTCCTTCACAAAGGTATTCCCTTGGGAGACAATAAATAATTCGTACAACAGCTCTCACAAAGCATAAGACATTAGAAATTAGTTTGTAGAATTGCTTCCTGAGTCTATAATATATTCCTCTGAATAGTTTCAGGATGGCCAATCACAAAGAGTCAAAGGAAGACCTCCTAGAAGTGGTAGTTAGAGGTGAGGTAGGACACAGGCTCATGCTGTGAAAGTGCTGCACTCAAAATGCCAGCAAATTTGGAAAACTTAGCAGTGGCCACAGGACTGGAAAAGGTCAGTTTCATTCCAATCCCAAAGAAAGGCAATGCCAAAGAATGCTCAAACTACCGCACAACTGCACTCATCTCACACACTAGTAAAGTAATGCTCAAAATTCTCCAAGCCAGGCTTCAGCAATACATGAACCGTGAACTTCCAGATGTTCAAGCTGATTTTAGAAAAGGTAGAGGAACCAGAGATCAAATTGCCAACATCCGCTGGATCATTAAAAAGCAAGAGAGTTCCAGAAAAACATCTATTTCTGCTTTATTGACTATGCCAAAGCTTTTGACTGTGTGGATCACAATAAACTGCAGAAAATTCTGAAAGAGATGGGAATACCAGACCACCTGACCTACCTCTTGAGAAATCTGTATGCATGTCAGGAAGCAACAGTTAGAACTGGACATGGAACAACAGACTGGTTCCAAATAGGAAAAGGAGTACGTCAAGGCTGTATATTGTCACCCTGCTTATTTAACTTATATGCAGAGTACATCATGAGAAACACTGGGCTGGAGGAAGAAACGCTGGGCTTCCATCAAGATTGCTGGGAGAAATATCAATAACCTCAGATATGCAGATGTCACCACCCTTATGGCAAAAAGTGAAGAAGAACTAAAGAGCCTCTTGATGAAAGTGAAAGAGGAGAGTGAAAAAGTTGGCTTAAAGCTCAACATTCAGAAAATGAAGATCATGGCATCTGGTCCCATCACTTCATGGGAAATAGATGGGGAAACAGTGGAAACAGTGTCAGACTTTATTTTTCTGGACTCCAAAATCACTGCAGATGGTGACTGCAGCCATGAAATTAAAAGACACTTACTCCTTGGAAGGAAAATTATGACCAACCTAGACAGCATATGAAAAAGCAGAGACATTACTTTGCCAACAAAGGTCTGTCTAGTCAAGGCTATGGTTTTTCCTGTGGTCATGTATGGATGTGAGAGTTGGACTAGAAAGAAAGCTGAGCGCCAAAGAATCGGTGCTTTTGAACTGTGGTGTTGGAGAAGACTCTTGAGAGTCCCGTGGACTGCAAGGAGATCCAACCAGTCCATCCTAAAAGAGATCAGTCCTGGGTGTTCATTGGAAGGACTGATGTTGAAGCTGAAACTCCAATACTTTGTCCACCTGACGTGAAGAGCTGATTCATTTGAAAAGACCCTGATGCTGGGAAAGATTGAAGGCAGGAGGAGAAGGGGATGACAGAGGATGAGATGGTTGGATGACATCACCAACTCAATGGACATGAGTTTGAGTAAACTCCAGGTGTTGGTGATGGACAGGGAGGCCTGGTGTGCGGCAGTCCATGGGATCGCAAACAGTTGGACATGAATGAGGGACCAAACTGAACTGAACTGAGGACACAGGCTCCAAGTCTTCCTCTTGGAAACAAGTCATGGAGCCCCACCACATGCCAGGTACTCTGATTCTCCATAAAATTTTTGTGCCTGAAGCTGGCAGAGACTCAGTTTCTCTCCTACCCATGGCCATCACCCTCTTGGGCACTGAAGAGACCCCAGACCAGGCAGGACCATTCAGAGAACCTGATCTGAACAGGACAGACCTGTAGCCTCACCTTCCCCAGGCTTCTGCACAACGAGTTTAATCCTCCTAAATCTCCCTCCCATCCTGCCACTTGCCTGCCTCCAAACCTCTGATGGCCTCAGAGTAGAGGCCAAGCCTCCCAGGTGGCTTTTTGAGCCCTCCAGGGTCATCTTCACTTCCGACCACTCCCTGTGTGAGCCTCCCCTGTGGGAGGAGGGCTGCATCCTGAGATTCTTTGCAGGTTCCCAGCCATCCTACGTGCTGGGCTGGGAGAAACAGCATGATGTTGGAAGGCATGGCAACCCAGGTGGGGGTTCATCTGCAGTCCATCACACTAGATTGAGTAGGGAGGAACTGGAACAATATTCTGATCAAGTCGTGAAGCTCTGGACCGGTTCTTCTCCATCCAGCCTACACATTAGAGTTACCCGGGAAGCCGTGACAGAGTGGCCAGCTGGCCACCAAGATTTATGATTCCCTCCTAGTGTGGCTAGGAAGTGGCCTCCCTGCCAAGGACTAAATTTTCCAATTTCCCTTGCATATAGATGGGACCATTGACTGAGCTCTAGCCAATGGAATGTGGGTGGGAGTCGTGTACATTGCTTCAAGAGCTGGTCCATAAAAATCCTCCCAAGCAATCCTCCACTCTCTCTTCCCCATCTGCTGACTAGATATTGAAGCCCAGGTGACCCTGGATATCATGCATTGAGGATGACAGAGCCTCCCCCAACTGGGTCCTGAATGACTGCAGGGAATGTAACCACCCCCAGGCAGAATGGTCTTCACACACGCAAGGAATCCTTCTCCCACTATAGGCCATTAAGATGTAAAGGTTTGCTGTTACAGCACTGTTTACCTAATTGACATAGGACTTTTTGGAAAATGGCGTGTTTGAGCCCCAGCCTCAGATTCTGACTTCCTTCATCCAGGCTGGAGCCAAGCTCCCATGTGTTTTAAAAGCTCCATTTGGGCTTCCCAGGTGGCTCAGTGGTAAAGAATCCGCCTGCCAAGCAGGAGACATGGGTTTGATCCCTGGTTCAGGAAGATCCCCTGGAGAAGGAAATGGCAACCCACTCCAGTATTCTTGCCTGGAAAATCCCATGACAGAGGAGCCCAGCAGGCTACAGTCCATGCGGTCGTAAAGAGTCGGATATGACCTAGCAAATAAACATCAACAACAAGACTGATTCTAATGTCCAGGTTGAGAAGCAGGCTTTAGGCTCATGAGTATTCATAGATCTTCCTGCAGGTCATTTAACAAAGCATGGAGACTCAGTGTGCCAAGCACCCTGCTTCTTGCTGAAAGTTTTGTCCCAAAAGCTTGCAGAGACTCAGCTTCTCTCCTACCCGTGGCCATGGCTTGAAGGCAAGCGGAGATCTCCCTCGGCTAGTGCCTGCTGGGGGTCTGGAAAGTCCCTTTGGTTCCTAAAGGAGCCCTACCTCTCTCCCCTGCTACCAACCCTAAGACCCGGCTGGCCCCCTGGACCAGAACATAGAGTATGATGTTTCCTGCTGCTGGAAAAAGGTCGAAGAGTTTCCTCTGGGCAGCCCATGGTGCCACTCCAGAACACACCAGTGCCTTCTTATAGTCAAACCAAACATCGGTTGACTCCTCCTCTGGGACAGCCAGTCCCCAGATTGGCAACTGGGACATAGAGATGATTAGGATGCAGCCCCAGCCCTCAAAGATCCCACCATCCACTTGAAGACACAGACTGTGGTCTTGGGATGGAGAACGGGAGTGATCCAAAGCCATCCGGAGTTCCCATAAAATTCAGTAAAAAGGGCTCTGATCTCACTGGTTCCAGTGATGCTTCTAGCACTTTCCTCAGATGGCTTCAACACAGTGCAGCAAGAACTTTCACCAGAGGTCGTTCAGGGCCCTGTGGGAGCCCACATGAGGGAGTTGGGTCTTGAAGGAAAAGCGGGAGTTAGCCAGACAGACAAGAGGGACGAGCAATCCAGGCAGAAGTTACAGAGGCAAGAGAGGGTGGGGAAGTTTTAGAAAGAAGTTTGGTCTGGTTGGAGAAGAAGGAGCAGGAGACAAAGTCGCTGGACTGGTTTGGACAGAGCCTAAAATTCGAGGCTCAGGGGCTTGGACTGCATCCTGTAGGCTCTCAGGAGCCCTTAAAGAACTCTGAGCAAAGCATGATATAGTCAGATTCCCAGTTCACAAAGGGGCTCTGTGATGGGAGGTATACCAATAAAAAGGAGAGGGTCAGAATGTGGGAGCCCAGTTGGGGAGCTATTATCATCTAGACAGAGGTGATGAGGACAGTGGCCATGATGATGGAGAAAAGAAGTCACCCTAGGATCTCCAGGCTCTTTCCCCTAGGAGGCAGCAGGGCAGCTTGGAGAGAGCACCAAATTTGAAGTCTATACTTGCCGTATCCTCGATCTGAGATGCTCTTTTTCCATCTCTTTATTCTTATCCTTCCACTGTCTTCAGAAAGGCTGCCCCAGACCATCAAAGTGGACGCCTCAGTTTCTCCTCCCTCCCACCAACACTGCCTGTGATCTCCTTTAATTCACAATCTGTGAGTCTATCGTTTATTCATTTTTCACATGTTTGTTGCAAGCTTTGTGAGGCAGTTGCTCTGCCCTGTTAGCTAAGGGCCTGGCACAGAGTAGGTGCTTTTGATAGGTCACATCATTGTGGAGGAGGAGAAGGGAGATGACAGAGGATGAGATGGTTGGATGGCATCACCGACTCGATGGACATGAGTTTGAGCAGGCTCTGGGAGTTGGTGATGGACAGGGAAGCCTGGCGTGCTGTAATCCATGGAGTCGCAAAGAGTCGGACACAACTGAGCAACTGAACTGAGTGAATGATCACTGACCTCAACTCTTTGCCTCTTCCTGTATTCACGCCCTTCACCACGCAACTTGAACCCTGTACTACCCTCTCACTGCGGGTGGGTGTGTTACCCCATCTCTTCATTTGACTTTGGCCACGTGACTGGCTTCAGCCAGTAGCATCAGGTAGAAGTAGGGAGTGAGCCAGCTCCAAGTTCTCTCCTGGGCCTCAACAGAACATGTGTATTTCTGCTTGTCTCTTACATTTGCTCTGGCCGTGAAAAGGACATACCCAGGTCTCAAGAGGAGAGGAGGAGAGATACAGGAGACAGAGCTGCCCCCAGCCAAGCTTGGCCCGGATCAGCTGACCCACAAATCTATGAACATTCATAACTTATTTTAAGCCACTGAGTTTTGGGAGTGGTTTGTTGTACAGCATTTTCCTCTCTTTGTAAAATAAAGGGGCTGGTTTAAGCATCTCTCTCCATGTCCCTGACTCTCCTTTAAGCCAGGCAGCTGCCAGCTTCCCCATCCTGCCCTCTCTGCCTCTCCTCCTCCTCGCTTCCACCCTCATGAATAAGCATGCGGCATCCCCTTTCACAGGGCCAAGTTCACGGCTCCTGAGAGCCCCTCTTTCAAGACTGCCTCTTTCCGGACCGCTGCCTCTTCTCCAGCTGCTTGCCGAGGCCCGGGGGGCATGGGCAGCTAAAAACCCTCCCTGAGTTCTGAAGTGCAAATCAGAGCGCCCCAGGCAGTCCCAGGAAGAACCCCGTCCTTGCTGAGATGACTGGCTCCACAGCCCAGGCAGGCTCCAGGGTGGGTGGCTCAGCTGCACCTGGAATCGGAGGGGCCAAGACAGGAGGGAGTCTGGGTCTAAAGTCCTGGAATCCTAAGCCTGAGAAATCCTTTGAAACCAAGTCCCACCCAGCCTGTGGGGAAATGGAGACACAACTCATCAGCCTCTGGGGAAATGGAGGCAGGAGAAAGGAAATAGACTTGTCCCAGTCAACCAGTCAGCGGCGGAGTCAGAAGCTGGAATTTCTGACTCGCAGCCCAGTGCTCCTTCCAGCGCCCCCTGCTGGTTGCAGGTGGGGTAGATCACAAGGCAAAGGTTTGGAGGCTGGAATGGACTCCTCCACGGATTCTTTCAACACCACGTCCAGCGCAGCCCCAGAGGGGGACCGCCGACCACAGGCCAGATCTGTGCTGGGGTGAGGGGCGTCGCTCGTAGGTGTCAGGTTCTGTATGGGGGAGCTTAGGTCAGGCTCTGCGCCTGGTTCTGTATGGGGGAGCAACCTGCTTCCCAGTCTTGGGCTTGCTGAACATCCTCCGAGGTGCAGGTCTGTGCCACGTTCCGCCTGCGGCGTGGCGGACGGGCCGAGGGCTCTGCCCGCCCCTGTTCTGTGTGCCCGTCTCCCCAGGTCACTCCCTGGACTCCCTGTGTCTCTCTGCCTCTCTCTGGATATTTTGTCTTCATCCTGTTGCTCTCAATGAGCTTCTGCCAGCTTTCCCTCTCTTGTTCTCTCATGTCTTTATTTTTCCTCTTTTTTTCCTATCTCTTCTCTGCGTCTGAACCTTTCCATGTCTTTCTGTCTGTGTGTCTGTCTGCCTGTCTCCTGTGCGCACGTCTCTGTTTGTCTTCCCCTGTTCTTTCTCTGGCCCCCCTCACCACCACCCCCAATTCCACCAGGGTCTCTAGCTCAATCTGCCTTTCTCTCTGGGGTTTTACTCTTGCTTGCATGCTCTTGTTTTTTTATTTTCTTCTTCCTCTGTGTCTCTAGGTCTCTGTGACTCTAGCACCCTCTGCATGTCTGTCTCCTCTGCCAGCCGGCCTCCCTTCCCCCCCACCTCCACACGCCACCCCAGGGCTCTGTCCGACACCTCCCTGCTGCCCGGATCCCGTTCTCTGCCAACTACAATTACAAGCGTGTCTGCTGAAGTGGTCCAGCTTGATGGGTAACAAGAGGCTGTATGTTTGCAGTCACTGCCTGGAAATACTGAATTCCTTTTCAGCAAAGGAAGACAAGCACCCTCTCGGTTTATAAATATTAATTATAGGCACCCGATAATGAGAGAACAGGGCGGCTGTTGGCTGTGATCTCTGGTTGTTTGACTAATCTAGAGACAGTTTAAACAAGGCAGTTATTACCTGACAGGAAGAGGAATTAGGGTGCCCTGGTCCTTTCATGGGGATCAGCTAAGGAGATGAGGGGAGATGTGGACTCACTGGGGATGATTGGAAAGGGACCTTGGGCAAAGCCTCAGTTTCCCCTCTTGTACTAGGATGTCCTTCAAGCTCTGACCGGTATGATGTGGAGGTGCCGCTTTGGGAGGGGGTCACTGAGCAGACCACTTCAGAGCATCTGCCAAGTAGGAATCATAGGCCAACAGCAGGAAGGCCCAGCTCCAAGGAGAAGAACCTTGGGAGTCACGGGGGGATGGGGGCATCATTTGCCTCCTCTGGATCTTCGCAGGGATTCATAGGTCTGTCCTACTTTGAGCCAAACTCCTCCCAGGGAAGGAGCCTGGCTTGAGGCAAAAACTTGAGCAAGAACTGAGGCATGTCCCATGTTGCAAGTCAGACTTTCCAGGCTGGGCCAGCCTTCCAGACACCTCAGTTTTACTTTCTGCAAAATGGGAGTAAAGAAGAAGAACTTTATGCAGCTCTTCTCAATGTCAGGGCTCAAAGTCGACCTAAATTGAATGTGAGAAGTCCCAGACTGGTTGTGGCTGCCAGAGGCCGTTTCAACAATTGCCCTATCTCCAAGCTCACATCTCGGTTCAATAGTTATTGATATTGTCATGTACAAGGCAGAAAAGTGACTCCCGATGCACAGGAGAGCTTGATGGAGGAAGAGAAGCCACGTTGGGAGCAGGGGGTGAGCCAGTAAGAGGTCCCTGCTCAAGGTCCCCACACTGAGGGAATGTAAGCTCTGGCACCCCACTCCAGTACTCTTGCCTGGAAAATCCCACGGACGGAGGAGCCTGGTAGGCTGCAGTCCGTGGGGTCACTAGAGTCGGACACGACTAAGCGACTTCATTTTCACTTTTCACTTTCATGCATTGGAGAAGGAAATGGCAACCCACTCCAGTGTTCTTGCCTGGAGAATCCCAGGAATGGGGAAGCCTGGTGGGCTGCCGTCCATGGGGTCGCACAGAGTCGGACACGACTGAAGCGACTTAGCAGTAGCAGCAGCAGCAGCGGGCTATTCCTTCTAGAATATATATTTTCTAAAACCCCCTCTCCTCAGGGGAGATCGTTACATTTATAAAACACTAAGCCATTTATCATATCTTGGGAACACAGGTCAGCCTTCGGGAGAGCCAACGTGAACTATGTGCTTCCCATTTGGCAGAAGAACCCGATCTAGGAGGCATGCTGGTCTCTTGCCCAAGACCATGCAAGTAGAAAGCAACTGAACTGGGGGCCTAACCCTGGTGTCCGATCGCCAAGCCCAGCTCCAGGTCATTACTGGCTGCCCAGCCCCATCAGCCTGCACCTCATCCACAGGGCAGGAGCCCAGCAGGCATCCTTGGAACCTGGGACGGCCTGTCCTGCCCTAGGATCCTACTTTCCCATCATCACAGCAGAGCCCAGGCTGGCCCTTGGAAGGTGCTCACAAGCATTTATTGATTGAACGGCAGAAGGAGGGTATGTTCTTTAAGGTCCCAGTCATGTTTCCACCAGCCACTCCTTGCGTGGTAGTTAAAAGAGCGTGAATATGAATTCAAACCATGGCTCCACCTTGTGTGTGTGAGAGACCTTGCATACATTACTTCACCTCTCTGTGCCTCAGTTTTCTAACCTGTAAAATGGGATAGTATTCAGACTTCACTGTCCTATAGTGAGTGCTATATAAGCCCTGGCTGTTATTATTAATAAGCACCTCCTGTCATCTCCCTTTTCAGAGCCTCTGAAATCAGTTCACCCAATTTCACATGAAGGCAAATGAGGAAGGAACATCAAGCTACTCTCTGTTATCAAGCCAGATGCCCTGTGTTGCTGTGCATGGCAAGGGAGGCTGGGAAGGGAGGGAGACTGAGGAGGGAGGGAGGCTGGCCCAACTCCAGCCCTATGGAACCGGAGGTGAGCAGTAGCCACGTCCACTGCCCCTGGCCTCCCGTAGACCTTGATCTGTGGGAAGGCCCTGCAGGCCCCATCCTGGTGGATTGTGAGAAGAGCTGAAGGCTCTGCTTTGCCCTGGGCTCTGTGCTTTGCTGCAAACTCCTGCCATGATCCCACAGGACAGGGAGGAGTCAAGGGGACAACTCGCTTAAGAAAACCTAACATTCTGAGTGTCCCCAAGGCCCGCTGTGTGGGCTCAGGCCCAACTAAGTGCTTCTCTGGAACCATTTTTAACTCCAAGTACAGCTGCTACCGAGCGGGTCCTGGGGGAGCCATGGGCTGGGCTTGCAGGCGAATTAGAGCGCGGCCAGTCCAGGCAGCAAGGCAGGCGGCCGGCCGGCCGCAGAAGGAAGCTGAGCCATCTTCCAAGTGGTCCTTGTGATTTCTCCCCTCGGCTTCACCTTCCCAGAAGCTGGACAATACTCGCCCATCTTAAATCTTTCATGGGGCCCAGACACACATCACTCTCTCCAGCACCCCAGGAGGAGTCAAGTCTGGGTCAAGGGCTGAGATGAGAGTCCATTTTCAGGCTGGTCTTCAAGCCCCTTCACCCCAGGTCTTCCTGACACTTCCCCAGACATTCGTAGCATCAGCAGTCTGTATATGCAGCTCCCCCACACCTGTGCTCTCCTCCTCTCCTCCCTCTTTCCAGGCCTCCCACCACCCCCTCCTCCCCACCATGCCAGACATCGACAAGAACCACTTCTGCCTGTAACCAAAACCCTCACAGCTCCCCCTAAAGATTTCCAAGAAAATCTTCCTACAGATTCACAAGGAGGCCGTGAGCTCAGAGTCAGTCATTCCAGTGTTCCACCTGAGTTCATCTGCCTTTGCATCCCATTAACCAGCCTGTCCTCTGGGGCCAGCATCTTGACCCCTCTGAGCCTCAGGGTTGTCCTCTGTAAAACAGGCAGAGTGACGGTACCTCGTAGGGCGCAAAACCTCCATGGTCACTTATCGGGTAAGGGGCAGTGAGAAGATGCATATACAGTGTTTAGCCGAGTACCTGGCACATGGAGAAAGTGAGCCACTCTTAACAGCAGTTGTCATATATATTTTTAATTGACTGAGTACATGCTATGTACCAAGCCTTGGAGCCACACAGATAAACCCAATCAGCATCCCTGTTCTTAAAAAACTCACTCAGACACGAAAGAGAAAAAAAGAAACAGAAATGTTAATATGGTGGGATATGTTTGGATCATAGAAAAACGTACAAGTTACAGGGAAACATAAACAAGAAAGATGTTGAGGGAGGGGCACAGGCACGCTTGGCCAGACTCTTGAAGCTTGACCAGGGGCTCACCAGGCAGGCAAGGTAGGAATGGCATTACAGGCAGATGGAACAGGATAGGCAAAGACTCAAAAACAAGCAACAGCATTTTTAAGACCAGAGCCGTAGAGGAGGAGAGGCCCCGGAAACAAGATGGACCTGCGGACTGGCGGCCAGGTGCGGACTCACCCTGCCAGCCCCGAGGTCACAGTGGAGGGAAGGAATTAAGGAGGCAAGTGACAAGATCACACTCGTGTCTTAAGCTACACTCACGTTCGCGCTTGCAGGGTTTACATAACTTTTCCTTTTCTTCTCAAGCATTTATCCCGCCTCAAAATTCGAGAGCAAGCACTTTCCCTTATTTCTATTCAACCTGAAAGCAGCAGTCGCATCCAGCTCGTTCGGTATTGAAATGCAGGTGGCCTGTGCAACAGTGTTGCTAAAATTACCAAAACTAACCACAGCCAGGGAAGGGCCATTATCGGAAACAGATTTTATTACCATGGAAACCAGCAGATAATGCCAAGTCCAGTCATTTTTATTCTCCGAAAGAGAGAGAGACAAGGGGAGAGAAAAAGAGAAACAGAGAAAACAGCAGGAGAAGGAAAGCGATTGAAAGGCAGCAAGAACCCGGAGCAGCCTCGAAGCAGGCAGAGGAAGTGGGGGAATCTACCTGAAGGTTTCAGGCCACACGTGCCTACTGACCAGCTTGTCTCACAGTGACGGAACTTATCCTATGCACCGCAAGCTGGCAGAAAGCAGTCAGAAGGGGCTCTGCAGTGTGACTTCCACTCCTGGTCCAAAATGCAGAACAAGCTGTCAATGCCCCCAGAAAGAGCTGGCCTGGGTGTATTTCAAAGCAGCCCTGATATATTTCAAGGCAGACACTAAGAGCATCAGACTTGGGGTGGGAAGACCTGCTTTGAGTTCAGGTTCTGCCCAGAGTGGCTTGTGACCTTAGGCAAGGTCATGGAAATTCTCGGAGCCTCAGTTTCCTCACGTGTCCCAAGAGGGAGCCCCTGGGGTGGTTGTGAAGTTCTGATATTCACAGCTGCCTAGACCCTTTGTAACTGTACAGGACTCTGCACACAGAAGGCCCTGCAGGCCCCGTGATTCCTATATGATTCTTTTGTTCGCTGGTTTGAAGGGCTGCTTCACCCATTTCATAGCACCCTGGTCTACTGCAGCTGGCGGGATCCACCCCCAGTTCACAGCGTCCCAAATGCCAAGGGGTGGGGGTAGGAGGCCCTCCTGAGAAGTCTGGGGGTTCCAAGGACCAGTGCGGGCTTGTCAGCTGAGCTGAAATAAAGCAGCCACCCCAGGAAAAAGGAAAAATCTAAGACAGAGGGAGAAGAGGTGGGCAGACTAATGAGGTAAGCCAGGAAACTCTGGAGAAGGGAGACCATAAATACGCTAGGATCCTGGGAAGCGGTGAAGAGTAGGTTTAAGCTGCCAAAGCGGATAGTCAGGGGGAGGGCAGTTGAAAGGAAGCCACGAAATATACAGAAAGGCCCAGAACAACACATGAACAGAAATATACATCATCAGATCTTTGCTACTCCAAGAGAACCTCAGCTGGGAGCTGGTTAGAAATGCAAATTCTTTCCCCAGACCTCCCAGTGATTCATCTCCACACACAAGAAACGGGAGGCTCTAGTCCAAGTCACTTCCTTTCTCTGAGCCTCAGTTTCTTCATCTGTAAAATAGGAATAATCATATCCTCCTGGTTACATGGAGCTGTTAGAAGGATTTGAGGGGGGAAAGAACTCATTTAAATAGATCACTTTGAAAAATGAAAAGCACCATATGAGTGTAAGATAGCGTTCTGTTGCTATGCAGTTATTACTGTTTATATATGGGGAGCCCAACCTCCCGGGGTAACAAGGCACTTTCATAACAAAATGACTTGATTAGACTGTTCTCTTAAAAATGCTGCTCCCCAGCTAACATTTTTCCTATCTGCATGCCTCTTCTTGCAGCTGCATATTAAATCTTCATCCCATCAGCACTTGACTGAATTTGTAGAAACAAAATGGAAGAGGGAACTCAGGCATGAATTAGCAGTTTAAGACAGGAATGAGATTACGATAAAATCCCCACTCTCTCCATCCATCAAAATGTAATAAGAATCGAAAACTAATGTGAAAATATCAACATGACCTATTGCTTTGAGCCTGTCATCGCCACCCTTTACGATCGAGCCTTGCAGGATGCGGGCATCTCATTTCGCTGTAAGCGTCACGCGTTCGGCAGGAGGCGTAAACCGTGTCCGAGACAGGGTGTGCGCTTGGGCAGGTCCCTCTGGGGGAAACGGGAAGGAGCCAGGGAACAATAATGAATGGGGGTGACTCCAGCTGAAGGGTGTTTTGTTTTCTTTTTGGCTGTCTGTGGATAGGGAAGCCCCAACCCTGTGACAGGTCATGGCTCCTGCCCTAGAAGATGTCCAGGAAAAGACATTGTCTAAGTTTGGAATGTCTCCAGGAGCCCCTGCTCAAGACACAACCTCACACCCTCACAGCTGGCAACCCACCCGACTGCGTGGGCGCCCCACGATACACAGCAGGTACCTGGAGCCGTGTGGTTCCATCGCTGGTCCCTGTGTCAACAGATGAAGGTACAGATGTGCTCAAAGAAGCAATGGGCCTGGCACAAAGACACACACAGCAAGGAAAGCTTACCATCTGCCAGACTCCTTATCCAGTGTTCCTTGCACAACACCATTGCCAGCAGTGTGCCAGGACTGAGCTTGGGCTGGAGGTATGTGAAACAGGAACAGTGGCCCCTGCCCTCAAGGAGCTCACAGCCTCACTCCCATCCTGGGCTCCTTCCCTCCAATCCCTTCCCCCTCCACTCTGCTCTGCCTACCTGCCTTCCAATTGCTCCATTAAAGCACTGACTTTTTCCCAATCCAAGACTTTGAACATTCTAACCTGGACTGTTTCCCCTCCTATGTTTATTGAGACAACTCCCTGTTTTTCAAGTCTTGCCTGAAATATCACCTCCTCAAAGAAGTCCTCCCAGATACACCTTCTCCCTACACCCTCTCCTCTGCTTCAGGGCTCTTGGTTAATTCACTGTCATATCAGTGCCATTCCCCTGTAGCATATTTCTCAATTTCATAATTAAATCATCATTTGTTTTAATGTACTGAATGGTAGTTGAATCAAAATTATGTAACATTCATCGCTTTCAAGGCATAGCAAAATAGAAAGTTCTGGGACCACTTTGCATGTTTACTATGTGCCCCAGCCCCTAGCTCAGCACCTGGCATGTATCCATCCATTCATTCCAAAATTTTTTTATTGAGCATCTGCTATGTTCCAGGCACTGACAGCATGCCGCTTCTTGTGGGAGCTTCTCTCCGGTGGAAGAACACATACAGTGAATTAATGAATGTCAGGTGGTGAGGAGCATGAGAAAAAGAAAAAAAAACAGCAGGGCACACGAAGAGTGGATCTGATACACAGGAATCCTCTTGGAGAAGGGGATACCTGAGCAGAGCCCAGGATGGGCCACATGAATCCTTCAAGGAACAGCATTCCCTGCCACTGGAGAGGTAACTGCAGACGCCCTGAGGCTGGTATGTGGGAGGGACGGGGAGGAAGAAGAGGTCAGGGAAGTGGAGAGCCCAGTGCGGAGGATTTTGATTCTACTCTGAGTGATGGGGAAGCCTTGGAGGCTTACGGGCAGAGGAAGGACGTGATCTGCCTCAGTTCTAAAAGGACAGAGGGTCAAGGGCAGGAGCCAGGAGACCCATCAAGAGGCTCTTGTGACCATCCAGGTGAGAGATGGTGGTGGCTTGCCCTGGAAGTGGAGAGAAAATCATGAATTCCAATGTAACCTGAAGTTGAAACCAACAAGGGTTTACTAATGGATGGAAAGTGGGATGTGAGAGAAGGATTGGTGTCAAGGATGAAAGCAACTAGAATTTTGGCCTCAGCACTTGGAAGAATGCAGTTGTCATGAACCAGTAAATTGCCTTTTACACTGAAGTCCCATTTAAGTTGGAGTTTTATCACTTGAAAAAAATTTTAAAACCTTGACTAATTCAGAGACTAACAGGCCGCATGTAGCAGGGTAGGGAGTGGAGGGGAGGGGAGAGATGGGGGAGAACAGAAAAGTGCCTGCTCGGATGGAGCAGAAGGTGGGCTCTGAGATGCGCGACTCTGGGGCTTCCAGCCCAGGTGCTCAGGGGTACCGCAACCTCAGACCTGCGTTCAGCTTTTCCTCTTTAACATCCTGACTTTAGGCGCCAGCTCCTGGAACTCTGGAGAAAGCCCCAGACTGGGGATAAGTCAGTCATCATTTGTTGCATGCCTTCCATGAGCCAAGCTCAGGGCTAGGCTCACTGAGACAAAAACGCTCATCAGATGAGTGTGCCAGTCTCCATTTGACAGATGAGGAAGGAACACAGGCTCTGAGAAGTTACAGGGTTTGCCCAAAACCATTCAATTAGAACTCAAGATTTGGAACACACCCAGGAGAAGGGAAGCCCTTTTCATTATGAATCCCCAGGGCTGGAGGTCAAGAGTCTTAGGATCCAACCCTGGCCCTGCCACCTGTTGTGTGACCTTGGGTGTGGTCAAGTCCCCTTCCGTGCTCAGCTTTCTGGTCTAGGAAATGCCAAGATCGGGCTGGATGATGTCCCCAACTCACTACCACTCTCGTTCCCACCCCCCGCCCTCCACTGCTCTGCTCAGACTTCAGAGGATGAGGTTCAGACTAGGCAGAAACGATGTTTGCTGCATGGATTGAGCACCTACTTTGTGCAGCACCTTCTCCTGGGAAGAAGCCAGAGGAAGGAGGGGCTGTGGCCTTGCCACAGCCTGAGATCTGATGAGGACTCCCAGAACAGTGGGGGCTGGGAGCGCAGAACCGCAGCAAACAGCTCCGCTGGGAGACACCAGGGAGCCCAGCCAAGCTCCTGTGCACGAAGGCTCGCAGCATATGGTCTGCATTTCATACATCATTTGCAAGGAGCCGCAGCCATTTTGCAACATCTCTCCCTGCTCTCAGAGCATTTGGACTTTCGTTTCTGTCTCTGCTGATCCCGTTTCTGCCCTTGACATACAGAAAGCAAAGTAAAGGTTAGACGCTTGTCCCCTTCCACCACCACTCGTCACCACGGACAGTGTTTTCCTGAACATTTAGGAGATGTAAGTCAGAGTGAACTGAGCCGCTTCCCTGTGATGGACTCAATAATGTAAAGAGGGTGCGTGATCCAGGTCCTGAGAGACACGCCCAGTGAAGGTCGAGCGGCATGTGAGGGATGCCAAGGATGTCTGGGAGGGCAGCCTGAGCAATGAGCACCAGGGCGTGGAGGGCACACAGAGTCATGTTGAGTAACGCTCTAGTGGGACCCACTGAGCAATGCAGACATCACCTGAGTGAGGTCTCCCTGCAGAGCTGCTCTGACACAATAATACGGACAAATGCCCACGGCAGGGTCCACTGCCTCTGTTAGTTTATGTATCAGTAAGCACATTGCTGTGACAGAATGGCTGGGGGATGTGAGTAATACCACCATTAGGGGGCCCTGGAAACATCGGCCACGTGTAGAGGGGCTGGCCCGTGCCTCGTTCATGCTCGTCTCCAGAGTGCACATAGTAGGTGCTGAGTGCACAGTTGCTAAGCAAATGAATGGATGACCTGAGTGAACACCCTGCACCCAGATGCACCAAGTGATGGGCCCCACACGGCCAAGGGCTCCTTCCAGAACTTCTCCCAGGACCCACTGAGAACTTCGGGGACCCCAGATAGGATGGAAACAAGTCATCTGATCGAAACAGAAGAACAAACCCATTTCTTCTTCTTGTTCACCCTCTCCTTTCCTCTTCCAGCCTCTGCCTCTATGGTTGGAAGGGAACAAAGATGGGTCCCTTCACAGTGTCCATGCCAGGACCCTGTCCCCAAGCCTGGAGCTTCCTAGAATGCAACTTGTCCACCCTCTGCCATCCTTCCAAAGCCAGGCCGGCAGCTCAACCCCTATGACATGGGGAAGGGGGACTTTGGGCTTCCACCCCATCCCTTAGGTCTAATCCCTGCGTAGTGACAGTGGCCATGAAGCCTGGGCCAACGTCAGGCTCCAATCTGGAAGAATGCACACACACTCCCTCCTTGCCCTGGGGTGCGCACCCCCAGGCTGAACCCAAGGTGGACCAAGATGGCCTGGGGAACCCTGAGCCACAGAGCTGCTGGCCTGAATGAACCTCGAGCCTCAAGCAGGTTGTCATTCCTTCCTAATTCTTCCATTTAATAGAGTTGTGGCGGACCTGCCCTGTGCCAGGCACTTTGCCCAGCGCTGGGGCGGGTCCCAAGTGGCAAGACAAAAGGTCCCTGTCCTGTGGAGCTGACATTGCAATAGAGAAGAGAACCAGGAGACACCAGCCAACCCCAAAAGAAGACTCTTTCAGGTGCTGATAAGCTCAACAAAGGCAACATGAGCTGTGTCCAGTTTCTACTTCTTCCCCTGACCTCGATTCTGTTCTTCTCCCCCACCTCTACTCTGCACTCTGAAGGGTGAGCCCTGTGGCCTGCACTCCAGGGCTCCCTTGCCAGCTGCTTCTAGCTGGGTTCAGACAACAAGGAACCCTGTAAGAATTGAGGGCACCAGAGGAGAGAGGCCCAGTGTTTCCTCTCCTGCTCCCTCTGTACCTTGCTGCCTGGGTCTACAGGGCTCATCCTTCTACGGTGACAGCTCCAGTGTCTCCAGGCTCTGACAGCACTCCTTCCTGCAGGTTCCCCCAGGTCCCTGGGTGCTAACAGCTTCTCATAGTTGCTGGTCACCAGATCCCTCACACTGGTTGCATCTCTTCATATTCCCAGTTGAGCATGCCTCTTCCTCTTGCTGGGCCCCTGAGTGATGCAGGCAGATGTGATAAAAGGTGCTGGGAGATAAGGGTGGTCAGAGAAGCAGTGGGTTCAGGACCAAGTTGTTCAGGAGAAGAATGACAAGCCAGTGTGGCTGCAACATACTGAGTGAAGGGGAGGCAAAGAGAAGATGAAGTCAAGGGTGACACCCACGGTATTTAACAACTGGCTGGGCACAGCTTAAAGTTGGCTTAAAGCTCAATGTTCAGAAAACGAAGATCTTGGCATCTGGTCCCGTCACTTCATGGCAAATAGATGGGGAAACAATGGAAATAGTGA
This sequence comes from Bos grunniens, assembly GCF_055505025.1. Classification (NCBI taxonomy): domain Eukaryota; kingdom Metazoa; phylum Chordata; class Mammalia; order Artiodactyla; family Bovidae; genus Bos; species Bos grunniens. The sequence continues at coordinate 12,833,152 of NC_141167.1, forward strand.
CAGACTTTATTTGGGGGGGGCTCCAAAATCACTGCAGATGGTGACCGCAGCCATGAAATTAAGATGCTTGCTCCTTGGAAGAAAAGTTATGACCAAACTAGACAGCTTATTAAAAAGCAGAAACATTACTTTGCCAACAAACGTCCATCTAGTCAAGGCTATGGTTTTTCTAGTAGTCATGTATAGATGTGAGAGTTGGACTATAAAGAAAGCTGAGTGTCAAAGAATTAATGCTTTTGACCTGGGGTGTTGGAGAAGACTCTTGAGAGTCCCTTGGACTGCAAGGAGATCAACCAGTCCATCCTAAGGGAAATCAGTCCTGAATATTCATTGGAAGGACTGACACTGAAGCTGAAGCTTCAATACTTTGGCCACCTGATGTGAAGAACTAACTCATTGGAAAAGACTCTGATGCTGGGAAAGATTGAAGGCAGGAGGAGAAGGGGACGACAGAGGATGAGATGGTTGGATGGCATCACCGACTCAACAGACATGAGTTTGAGTGAGCTCTGGGAGTAGGTGATGGACAGAGAGGCCTGGTGTGCTGCAGTCCATGGGGTTGCAAAGAGTCAGACTTGACTGAGTGACTGAACTGAACTGAACTGGGCACAGGCACCATCTAGCCAGAAGGGATTCCCAGCTGTAAAGGGCTGTCACACCTGCTGGACAGGAGCCCTGGAGGATCAGACAGCTGGGCAAGGGTGTATCAGCCAGGATCGCAGCAGAACTACGATGGTGCTTGAGAGCTGGGTCATGTGAGGACAGTTTGATAAAGGGACTCTTTAAACAGGTGTGTGCAGGGACCTGACGAGGATGGAACAGATCTCTAGAACTGGAAGAATCCCCAGCAAGAGAGTGAAGGAGGGAGCAGTTGCTAGATGTAGATGGAGCTGTGTAAAGAGAGAGGGAACACACCCAAGCTGCAGTGGCCCCACGGGGAGAACATCAATGACATCCACACCCAGCCTCACTCTCTCCCTCCCCCACTCTGCTGCTGGTGACAGCCAGGGGCCAGTGCCAGCCAGGAGCCCGAGGACATCCATATGGGTCAGCCTCCTAGACCTAGAATGAGTGGACAAGAGTGAAGGCTGGGTCTTAGGAAACAAACGAGAAATCTCCAGCTCTCTGATAGGTAAAACCTTGAAAGTTACAGTGAGAGGCTTGGGTTTCAGGCTAAGCAGAGTGGAAAAATACCAGGAATGTGAGTGATGGAATCTCACTTGGACCCTTTGACTTCATCCACGGGGAGGTGACAAATGAACTCTGCTCTTGACAGCCTGGACCAAATACCTTCCAGAAGTACTTTGTGATGGTGGTTGGGAGGCAGGAGGAAGTTAAGGGCATGTCCTGGGAACTAAGCCACCTGGACAGGACTATGGTGACAACCAGCTCAAGAAACTCAGGGACCTTCAGCCTGCAGGGGACAAACCCACATGCTCAGCATACAGGACCATTTTGAATATGGTGGAATTTGGTTTTCCTTCACCAAGTAGGCATTCCTAAGAAACCAGAAAATGACCAAGGCTTTCCTTGAGGGGAACTGGGAAAGAGGACCTGAAGAGGGGGGCAGAAGTCCCCACAGACTCACCTTTGCCAGGCTGAAATATGGGAGACTCGGTTTTTAAAGCCTCCCCACACTTTTCTTCCTCCAACCATCATGAGATTTAGGCAAGGATGTGGGAGAAAGAAGAGGGTACCCCCTCCCTGTACTCTGTCTGTGGGAATGATTGCCCACCAGACAGGGGGATGAGCTAAACATCAAATGACCCCCTTAGATCCTATGAGTCTTCAGAGTTTACAGTCCCAAGATTCTACAGACCATCCGGAAGGAGAAGGAAATTTCCCACAGCCTGTGTGTTAGGGTCATGCAGGTCCCCAGACTTGGACTCAGAAGCCCAGAGTTGGAGTCATTGCCTGCATGTAACAGGAGCACAGAAACACTGACTTACGGCAGGAGAGAGAAACCCAACGGCCAGGACTCTAACCCGTGGGTTCTCATCCCGGCTGTAAATAAGCCACCTGTGGGCTCTGCACATTGTCCCTATTATCATTTTTCATATTATCTCACCCAGAGTCTGAGCCAGAAATCATGATGCTCATTTCGCGAAAGAAGAAACTGAGGCTCAGAGAGGCTAAGTCCCTACCTGCCAGCTCTGCAGCTGGTCAACAGTGGAGCCAGGAGGCAGGCCCAGGACTCTGATGGTATAAGCCTGGGCCCTCCACCGCCAGCCCTCCCACCTCCATGGAGAAGGACGCAGCCTCAAAGCCTCCGCGGTTCCCTCCGCAGACGCTGGAGTTGCTGAAAGTCTCTAGAGAGAGCTCAGCACAATGTCCCCATTCCCAGCCTAGCTAGGTGGAAGCTGGATCCTGCCTGATTCATTCTTTTAATCAGGGACAGAGTGGTGGTAGCAGCTTCCTGAAGAACTCTTCAGGCTCTTATTAAAATTAAATTATTGTTTTAATAACCACAGGGCGGAGGCAGCTGCAGCTGGAGGCCTGTGGGCCTTCAGCCATCCTCGGGGGTCCTGATGAACAGGGTACTGCCATGTGGCACTGGGGATTCCTGTCCCTCACTCCACATTATACGTCTTTCTTTCTCCTAATCCCAAATCCACAGTGAGTGGGGAGCTGTCCTGGCAGATGTCTCTCTGATGATTAGCCATGTGGGCAAGCCCTGAGTTCTGGGGGCACTTCTAAAAGGTAATTCCATGTGAGTTCTGGCCCCAGCCCCAGAGACGGGGTCAAGCTAAGCCTGAAAAAATATGACTCAGAGACATTACGTAATTTGTCCAAGATCACACAGCCAGCTAAAGGCAGCACAGGGGCTTGAACCCAAGTCTGTATACACTTTCCACTCTATCACACAGCCTCTTTGTATCATGTGTGGGCCCTGAAAACGGCATCTACTCCTGGGACAGGTGTAATGTCACCTGGACAGACATACCTAGCAATGTCACTGTGATTTGGGGCAAATTGCCTCATTCGCCTATTCCTCAAATTCCTCATCTGTCATATGGGATATCAGGTTGTTGTGGACTTTGAATGAGATAACAAACATGGAATTGCTCTACACACTGTAAAGTGCAGTGCACCTTGAGGATGTGTGAGCCTAGAGCTGTAGGGAAAGGCAGACGCCAGAAGGTGTCAGTGGGTGGGGACAGCAGAGAAGAGCAGAGGGGAGGGGATGCAGACTGAGAAAGGATGACAGAATCCCAGCAAGGAAGAGGCATGCACAGAAACCTGTGGTCCAGGGGCCTGAGCCAGGCTCAGGGAGATAGGGCCATCCTGCTTGGACCACACACAGCTGGGCTCAGGTCGGGGGAATCTTGAGCAGTTAATAGCAAGGAACCAGGAGGCCACACTTCTCCAGGACAGAGCAAAAGTGGCCAGGTCAAGCAAGCTGTGGTTGGGCTGCGCAGTGTGATTCCATATCTCCAGCTTCTGAAACTCAGTCTCCCCTCTGCCCAACTGAGAAAGTATGTCTACTTTCTAGGGCTGTTGTGAGGATCAGCATGTAGGTAAGGTGCCTGAATATAGTAGGTGTTCAGCAAACAGTCTCCATGATGATAATGACGGTGTGCTTCTGCTCAGTCGCTAAGTCACGTCCAATTCTTTGTGACCCCCTGGACTGTAGCCTTCCAGGCTCTTCTATCCCTGGAATTTTCCAGACAAGAATACTGGGGTGGGTTGCCATTTCCTTTTCCAGGGGATCTTTCTGGCCCAGGGATCAAACCCACGTCTCTTATGTCTCCTGCATCGCAGGTGGGTTCTTTACCATTTGTCCTCCTCTTTCCAACGCAATGAGCAGATACCGAACCTCCAGATGGACGTGATAGACATTCTTTGGTTCCTTCCAAGAGCTCTCAGCTCCCCACAAAAGATAGTGAGCTCCCCATCCCTGGAGACACCCAAGGAGATGTTTGATGTCCTTGTGTCAGTGGGGGAAGGTGATCAGTTTCAGGCAGGAGGCTAGACTCAAGACAAAAGCCCTTCCAGCTTAGAGGATGCACGATTCTACAACTCTGCAAGCTCTCGTATAATCAGACTGCCCAGTCTGGCCCATAGTAAACAGGACCTTAGACTTGGAGTCAAACAGCCGTGAGTGGAATCCCATCTCAGCTTCTTCCTTCTTCTGGAAAGCTGCCTATTACTGAGGAGTACCCAAGGTGTCGCTGGAGGCTCCACACATAGAGCTCCCCCTGTTCCCTGGCCCTTCAGCCCCAGAACCTGGCCTAGGCCCAGCAGGTGTGTTTGGAGAAGTGCATCCCCAGTCTCACCCTGTACATGCTCCCCAGCTCAATTACAGGCTCAATTTTCTTTTCGGTTTAATCCGCAAATCAATATGTGTTCATACATATTTAATCGGGAGGCTGTTTTATTAGAGTGGGGATTAGTTTTACATCTTTCTCCCCACTGCTTAGAAGGCATCGTCCACTCATGAGGAAGACGAGCAGGAGCTGGGCCTGGTACCCCAGCCAAGTCAGAGAGGTGGGGAGCAGCAACACTCCTGGGCCATTCCTGCTGCCTGGGGCTGGGGTCCTGCTGTTTCCCACCTGCCTCTCCCCCAGGCCACCTGCACCTCACCACTTCCAATTCCCACTGGAGGTCCCTCTCCAAGAAAGCTTCCTGGGGTCCTACCAGACCCACTTTCCACTTTCCCCCTGCTAAGGAGCCAGGAAAACAAGGGCCAGCTGCCTGTTCGAGGTCAGAGAGTGGAGGTCACCCTCAGCCTTGCCTTCCAGAAGTAATAGATTTCTCCTTCCAACTCTGAGTCAAGGCTGAACAGAATAAATTATCACCCTTTCAGAGCATAATCACTGTCACACTCAGCCCCAGCTGCCATCTGCTTCTTCACCAGAATCCCCACCTAGCCAAGCTGGAAGGAACGGGAGGATGCGTGGACCTGGAGGTCACCGTGCTGGTCAGAGAAGGACAAACGCGGGCGTACTCTGGGGCCTGGAGTGGGAGAGAGACGGCCTGCAACAGGCTTCTCAGGCCCCCTGTTAAAACAGGGCTGCAACAGTCAGCAGTGGGCAGCAACAATGTCAAACCCCAGCTACACAGCATCGCATTTCATCCTGGTTGTATCTCTAAGGGACAGAGCCAATTCTTTTTTTTTCTTTAGTAGAAGTATAGTTGATCCACAGTGTGTGTTAGTTTCAAGTGTACAACCAAGGGATTCAGTTACATAGATTTAGATGTATTCTTTTTCAGTCTTTTCCACTAAAAGTTATTACAAGGTGTTGAATATAGTTGTGCTATGCAGTAGGTTCTTATTGTTTATTTTATATATGGTGATGTGTCTATGTTAATCCCAAACTCCTAATTTATCCTCCCCCACTTTGGAAATTGTAAGTTTGTTTTCTCTCTAAATCCATTTCTGTTTTGTAAATAAGTTCATTTGTATCATTTGGGGGGACCTTCCCTGGTGGCTCAAAGATAAAGAATCCACAGCCAATGCAGCAGATAACTGGTTCAATCCCTGAGCTGGAAAGATCCCCTGGAGGAGGAAGTGGCAACCCACTCCAGTATTCTTGCCTGGAGAATTGCCATGGACAGAGGAGCCTGAAGGTTTACGGTCCATTGGATCACAAAGAGTTAGACACGACTTCACAACGACTGAACAACAACAACCATTTTTTTAGATTCTGTGTATGAGTGATATTGGGGCCTCCCTGGTAGCTCAGTCAGTAAAGAGTCTGCCTACAATGCAGGAGGCCCCAGTTCGATTCCTGGGTCAGGAAGATACCCTGAAGAAGGGATAGACTACCTACTCCAGTATTCATGGGCTTCCCTGGTGGCTCAGATGGTAAAGAGTCCGCCTGCAATGTGGGGGACCTGGGTTTGATCCATGGGTTGGGAAGATCCCCTGGAGGAGGTCATGGCAACCCACTCCAGTATTCTTGCCTGGAGAATTCCATGGACAAAGGAGCCTAGCGGGCTACAGTCCATGGGGTCGAAAAGAGTCGGACACAACTGAGTGACTGAGCACAGCACAGCACATGAGCGGTATCAGATGATATTTGTCTTTCTGGAGACAGAGCCTATTATTATCATGCACATATTAAGCACATGACAGAGGAGGAAACTGAGGCTTCATGTTCTCACAAATGGGAAGTAGCTGACGTTGAAGTGGGGTAGGACGCCCCACTGTAGAGTCTGTGCTCTTAGCAGTTTGGCTGCCCTGCTCCATCCTGCAATAATCCTCTCCCCCTCAGTCCAAGCTGGGGGCCATTTAAGGTGACATCTAGAGACAAAAATATTTCCAGAGCACCAGTTACTGGTAGGAAACTGCCAGTCAGAGAGGAACCTGAGGACCTTGGGTAGGATCAGAGCCTCAGCTCACAGCATCACCTCTCTCCTCCTGCCCCTTGGTGGACACCTGCTTAAGGTCCCTATGGACACTTCCACCTGCTCTGTGCTCGCAGCTGGCCTCATGGATGAGCAAAATCAGGCATGGTCCCTCTCTCATACAACAAACTGACTTATACTCGAGACGGACATTGGTCAAACAACGACACCCATGGAGGCATGTGTGCAGACGGAGTCAAGGGTCCTGGGACAGTGTGCCTCCTCCTGGACTCCTCTTTCCATCCCCGTGACCAATACCCCATAGTCGGTCACCTAGCTTCCTGCAGCTGACCTTCAGCTGGGGCACCGTTTACAGGGACTGGGACTGCCCTGCGCCTCCTCTTCCTAGAACTCACCCCATTCACAATGATTTAATCGCAAGACCAGATCTATCTTATTTACAATCACATCTTATTCATCACTACAGGAGAAAACAAAATTGAGAAAGGAGGAAAGAAGAAAGGCAGGGCACTAGTGGTAAAGAACCCACCTGCCAATGCAGGAGACATGAGACACAGGTTTGATCCCTGGGTTGGGAAAATCCCCTGGAGAAGGAAATCGAACCCACTCCAGTATTCTTGCCTGGAGAATCCCACGGACAGAAGAGCCTGGTGGGCTGCAGTCCATGGGGTCACAAAGAGTCAGACACAACTGAAGCAACTTAATGCCCACACACACACACACGCACACCCACATGCGCACATGCACACACGCACATGCACACACACACACACACACACATACACGGTTTTCCTAAGAGGACAGCTGTCAGCTGAATTAACACCTTCTCAGAAATCAGGGGTCCATGCCTTTCTTCCCAAAGCTGCCAGAGGCAGAGGGAGGGACACTATGACCTCCACCCACCGACTTTATATCTAATGACTTCATGAACTTGACGAAAGATTGGGATGGATACACTCCCAGAGCGTTCTTCCAGCCAAGGAGCCTGTGGCCAGGGCTCAGGGACATGCAGATCTCCTCCAGAAGCTTGTGCATCTCCCAGAGGCAGCCTTTCTCAAGCAGGTCCTCAGGACCGCCAGCTGGAAGGGCCCCACTGACACTATGTCCCGGACAGCACAGCCAGCCGGCTCCCGCAAACCGCTTGGCAGTCGGTGTTTGACGACAGGATTAATTCCTGAACAAAACAGATAACGTAGGCAGTGTGATTCCTCATTTAGCTGTCAGATCAGGATAAAAAATGTGTGAGAGAGAAAAACCCAAGGGAAAAAAAAATTGGATAATGATAAATTGTGACTGAACGCTCCAAAGAAACGCACGCCATCTCCCCCATCGTGTTGTGCCCGCTGTCACTTAATTTGAAAATATTCTAAGTGTGCAGGGCCATCTCCTTGGCACTTCCCGGCTTTTCCCGAGAAGAGCCTTGTCCCCTTTGGTCTACAGTCTCATTTCCTCTGCAAATAAGCAAAAACAGCAATGCATCAAAGACCCAGGCGGAACCAAGCCTCCCTCCTGCCTCCCGCTCCCCCCCCCCCACCACTGCCTCCTCCATCAGACAGCCCCGCTTGCTGCCACTCCCCAGAGGAGAGGCCTTTGCAGTGCAGACTCTACAGTATCATTAGATGCATGCTCAGAAGGGAGACGGAGAAAAAAGAAAAAAAAAATGTTTTTGCTGTGATAAGTGTCAACTCTGCCTGTGTCTTAAAAGGACCGTTGTTTTGCCAAATGGAACATTATCCAATGTACAGAAGCCGTACATTGAAGTAAGAAGGCTTCCTAGATCAGAAATTGTTTGGCTGCCCTGGGGAAGGGGGAGAGGAAGAATCACAGGAAAACCTCTTCTCTGGATGTTTGGTCACACCACACAAGGGTCAGGTGAAAAATTAGCAGCCCCTGGATCCTCCTTGAGGCCTGGCCCATGCTCTTTTCTCCAGGAAAGACTGGAAACTCACGCCTTGGCCCACGAATCTGGGCTCCCTGATCACTTCTAAGAAGTGGCGCTGCCTAAGAAAGGCAGCGGTTAGAGTCAGCCTGCCTAAGGATGTGTGGCCTCTTGGGCACCAACAAGGTTAGACAACAGGTCCTTTCCTCGCTGAGTGCCAGTTTGCCCATACGTGGCCTGCAGGACCTCAGGGGGCTAAAAGCAGTGGGCTTCTGGGGGGCACCACAGTGCAGGGGTTGCCTTGGGTGTAGGGTAAGAAACACCCCCCAGGGGGTGGAGCAGCCCAAAACCTCCTCGTCACTGTTTAGCCACTAAGCTGTGTCTGATTCTTTGCAGCCCCATGAACTGCAGCACACCAGGCTTCCCTGTCCTTCACTATCTCTCAGAGTTTGCTCAAACTTATGTCCATTAAGTCAGTGATGGTATCTAACTACCTCATCCTTTGCCGCCTCCTTCTTCTCTTGTCCTCAGTCTTTCCCAGCATCAGGGTCTTTCCCAGTGAATTGGCTCGTTGCATCAGGTGGCCAAAATATTGGAGCTTCAGCTTCTGCAACAGTCCTTCCAATGAATATTCAGGGTTGATTTCCTTTAGGATTGACTGGCTTGATTTCCCTGCAGTCCAAGGGACTCTCAAGAGTCTTCTCCCAGAAAATCTCCTAGAAAAGAGCAAATCAGGAGATGGTGTATCCAGTGGGAGAGGAGAAACAGACACACTGTGGCCAAAGAAGACCCTAAAGGTGGCCACAAATGGAGGGTGAGTCACATAACCTCACACCCACCCTGTGAAGCCGGAATTGTCATCCCCACTTTAGAGGAGGGAAATTGAGGCTGAGAGAGCAAGAATAACTTGCCCAGAAACCTAGGGCCAAGCTTGCCACTCTCTCACCACAATATGCAGTCTATGGCCAAGCTCTGAGTCTCTGGACTCGGCTCACATGCCTCCCTCCTAACCACCACCCTAATCCGAGCCATCACCATCCTTTCTGGAGCTGCTACGTCAGCCTCAAGGCTGGCCTCCCTGCCTCCAGTCTAGTCGCCCCACCATCAGCCAGAGATGATTGTTTTATAAAATGCAACATTGCATGAGCCCCACCTAGACCCATCAGGGGCTCCCTGTATTGCCCTCCGGGGAAATCCAGCCTCCATAACAAGGTACTCCAGCCTCTTTCCGGTCACCACCCACTTCTATGCATCCTCATCTCTTGCCACTTCATCTTTATGCTCCAGCCCCAGCCATCAGACCCACTCTTGGTTTTCCCCAAAGGGGAAATTCTCTTCACCTCTGGCCCTTTGCCCATGCTGCTCCCTCTGCCTGGTGCCCCCTCTCCTCCCCCTCTTTGGGGCTCATCTGAGGTGTCACCTCCTTTAACAGCCTTCTGTGAGCTCCAGCTCAGGTTAATTTCCCACCCCCTCTATTCTCCCAGAGCTCCCTGTACCTCCTGCATCACATCAGCCGAAACTGCCAGCATGCTATCTGCAAACCCCACTGGCCCAGAACCTAGAGAAACTGAGGACTATGACTACTCATATTCATCACTGGACCCTGAGCACCCAGGACCATTCCTGGCACACAGTGGGCACACAAGAACTATTTGCTGGACCAATGATTGACTGAATGAATAAATGAATGGGAGAGTGAATGACGAGGCCAGAGTGAGCACTCTTTTTCCGTACATCCAAATGTATAAAATGCCCAGCCAAGTCCATCAATAAGGCAAGCGTTTGCTCCTCACAGTCTGTCCTTGGTTGGGAGTCGGGTGATGGATTTCCGGAGGTGATGCATGGGAGCGTGAGTAGGGCGGAGTGGATGCATGGAAGAATAGAATATAGATTTCTATAGATTAATCATTTGTCATTCCTGCCACTCGGCACGCTCATGCACACACACTCCTCCCCTCCCCAGACCTCTCCCCTCTCCCGAAGAAGCACAACACATCCTGCCCTTGGACCATGCAACAGGAGCACACACACTCACAACACACACACACACCCACAACACACACACACACAGCAACACAGACACGTTCAGAGAGACACTTCACACAAAACCCCTGAAACACACAAATTCAGACATACACTCCGAATCTTAAATTCACAGCTTCCCTACCACCTAGGATACACACAGGCACAGAGAAAGGCACACTTACTCTCTCTCACACACACACACTCACAAATCTCCTCTCATTGCCCAGGTCCAGGGTCCCCATCAAGACCTATGAAGGTGAGCTTGTTTACCACAAGATGGCCAGCTAGTCCCTGCCCCTGCTCCCAAGCAAGGTGGACCACAAGCCTGCCAAGCAAAGGGGGGCAATCTGCAACTATCACGCAACCCCAGAGAGGCAGCAGAAAGAACCAGCCCTTCCGGTCCTTACTTGTTGGTTCCCTACTTATACTCTGTGTACCAACTGACCCACCGAGTTCTTAACTTTCTGAAGGAGTGGATGAGAACCAAGGGCAGACACAGACCCTCACAGAGGGCTCCCCAGAGCCTCAGAGAGGTTGGTCTTTCCTCCTGGACATCCCTGGTCATTGCCAGGGCAGGGAGTTTATAAGCATCAGAACGCAGAGACCCCGAGCTCCTCAGACCCCCTCTCCCAGAGGGGTCAAGCTGGGCTGGGCTGGGCTGAAAGTGGCTTCTGGTGTCCCTTCCGCTGGTCTCCGTGTTCTGGAACCTCTGTTTCCTCCATAGAAAGGCCCTTTCACTCCAGCGTTTACGTGGATGCTGAGGCCCAGAAGGGGGATGCATGGCACCACATTCTGTTGCCTTTGATCTCAGCCACACTCAAGTTGCTCCAGCATTCCTGCTGCCTCGCTCTCTTTCCATCTCCCTTTGAAGTCGTTAAGTAAAGATGGCTGTAGATTACAGCCATTTCAGCTGCCTGGAGCGGGGTCTCCTCAGGCTGCCTTCCCTTGGCTATTAAGCCTGTTTGCTCTGTCTGGGGGGCCCTGAAGTCCCTTCTCTGGGCTGGCCAACACCAAGGCTGGAATGATTTGGTGTCTCTTTGTTTGCCATCCTACCAGGAAACTTCGCCATGACTTTACTGGCCCTGCAAGCCCTGAGCTGAGCATCCCTGGAGATGCCGCAAGGGCCCCCAGACAAGCTCCTAAGAACAGTTTGGGGAACTCTCTGGGGATGCTGAAGCCAGGTTCCACACCTCTGTCATTCGAGAGTTTGAAATCAGCCTCCCAAAATACGGTCTGCTCAGCACAGCACCAAATGGGAAGATAGCATCTCAGCTCCCTTGCTGATACAATTTTGACTTCCTTTGGGCAAATTTCCTCCTCCCCATCCTTCCCACGCTTCTGTCTTCATCCCGCTTCCTCTATTGGCCCCACCATCCTTCTCGGCAGCTCAAACCGTCCAGTGCTACCTCTGTCACTGGCAGCAGCGTGAACTTTTCAGAGTGCAGGTCATATCCCCCCACTGCTGTTAACACAGAGTGGCTTCCCTTTGCTCCTACGGTAAAGATTAAACTCCTTAATGTCTTGACAGATACGGCACTGTATGCCGTGGTCCCAGCCCACCACACCAGCCTCACCCTCTCTGGCTTTTTGCTATCCTACTCCCATCTTTGTCCCTCCCTGGGCTGGGCCTTTGCCCAAACTTGCCCCTCCCCTTCTTTGTGTAACGCATTCACCCTGCAGAGCTCGGCTCAGATGTTGCAGCCTTTAGGAAGTCTTCATTGGCCCCATCACCCAGACTAGTTCCTCCTAGGACTGCTTTCTTAGAACTGTTCTTCCTTTCCTTCTAAGGCACTTGCCTTGGTTTTAATTAATCACTCATTTGTGTGACTATTTGATTAGTATCTGCTCCCATGTCCCCATCAAACTATATGTTCCATGAGAATAAAGACTTTGTGTGTTTTTATTCAGTTATCGCCAGGACCTGACACAATGTCTTGAACATTACAGGCGCTCAGTACACGTCTGTTGGGTGGATGGGTGAATGGATAGATGGATGGACTGTAGAGAAGATGAACACTCTGTGGGTCTGAGGAAGCTGGCAACTTCTATCCGGGCCATCCTGTTCTCAGATCATGCCATTTTATCAGACCCAAAGTGAGGGTGGCTCCTAGGAAAAGACATAAGAAACAGGCCCTTCTCGTAGCCCCCACTTTGATTACTTTGTGCCATAGGATGTCAAGTACAGGGACCAGGGTTTAAGACTGGACTCCAGCCCTTCCTGAGAAACCCAGAGTTTATCACATGAAACACAGTAAATGCAGAAGCCCCAGGGCCAGTAATTCCAGAACTTCACAGACCAGCCCCGCTCCTGGTAGGACTCAGCTTAGACAAGCCAGCTTCCGGTTTAGAACCAAGGCCAGAGAAATAGACTAGGAAAATTCTGGAAGACACAGAGATGCTGTGGTGCTACAAGGGATCAGAACCTGGAAATCCAGACCCTGACTTCAAACCTGACATTCACGCTCTCAAAACCTGCCCAGCCCGTCTTCTTGTGCCCTCGTTCCTGACCCCAAGCGGGGCCTCGTCCACAACTTTCATCCTACAGAGTCCAGCATTGAGGCCTTTGGCTGTTTTCTCCAGCCCTTTGAGGGGTGGCAGGGACTGACAGCTCCTTCCTCAGTCCCCCCACTCCCAACATACACCCCCAACCCATCCAGCCCCAGGTTTCACGCTAGAGGTTATATGATCTTCAATTCTGCCAGAAATTAAGACGTACTTTCCTTCATTAGTCGCCCCTGCCTCAGTAAAGCCAGGGGAAGAACTTGCTCTTGCCTTCCAAGCCTCTCCTCCCAATGCCTTTTCCAAGAGAAGAGGAAACCACGCAGCAACACCCCCTTGCTGCTCCAGGCGTTTTAATGAATTCCAGCCTTCAGGGAGAAGGACGGCTGTGTTAACCGCGCCGGTGAAAAATGAGGGGAGGAACAGTGAAGCAAATTTCTTTTTATTGACTTTTAGTGAGCTATTTAATCCAAACAGCTCATTATCTGCAATATAAATATACTATATAATGGATTTTGCAATAAGAACAATTAGTTTTGCAATTAGCATGAGAATAAGCTCTCCCCAACTGCAGAGAAGGCAAGGCCCAGACTCTGGGGGCTCGGGGAAGCTGGGGGTGGGGGGAGAGGCGGGCGGGAGGGAAGGAAGCAGCTCTCCAGGTGGAGAGTACAGGGCCACCCCCCAAATCCACCCCTACTGCCCAGGTCTGCAGGGCCCCAGATCCGCTGCCAGGAGACAAGAGAGCAGAGCCATGTAGGTAGCTGTGAAAAGCACGAGCTTTCGGCGCATCCGGGCTCAAGGCTCCGCTCCATCACATACCAGCTGTGCAGCCCCAGGGAAGTCACTTATGCTCTTTCACACAAGTCACTTTCTCTATGAAAACACAGGTGTCACTCTAGTGTCTTCTCACAGAGCTGTCAGGACGATGACAGGAGGGGATTCATCTGTCCCTGGCATAGAGTATGTCCTCAACAAACGCTCCCCAGGGCACTGAGCTGGGATTTCTTTGCATCTCCTGGGCTCACCTCCAGGGAGGAAGGAATCATGTCTGTCTAGCTCATCACTGCATCCAGCCAATACGTAGTAGGCACCTGATAAATATTTGCTGAATTAAATTCGGCAAATTCGGCAAATTCAGCAAATTCATTGCTAAGCGAATGAAACTCAATGGCTGCTTGACACAGTAGTAGGCACTTAATAAATATCCTTTGAATAAATGTTGCCAAGTAAATGCAACTAACTCAGTGGCCGCTTCCCCCCTATTGGGTGGCAGCAGCTTTGTCTTAGGGAGCCTTGCAGACGAGTATAGTGGCAGAGACCAGCCTGCAGAGAAGAACACCTCTGCAGCCTCATTTTTTTCTTTAAATTGAGGTATAGTTGACTTACAGTATCGTGTTAGTTTCAAGTGTACAGCAAAGTCATTCAGTTGTACATATATGTGTATGTATCTATACTCTTTTTAAAAAATTCTGTTCCAATATGGCTTATAAGGGCTTCCCTGGTGGCTCAGATAGTAAAGAATCTGTCTGCAATTCAGGAGACCCAGGTTCAATCCCTGGGTTAGGAAGATCCCCTGGAGAAGGAAATGGCAACCGACTCCAATCTTCTTGCCTGGAGAATGCCATGGACAGAGAAGCCTGGCAGGTGACAGTCTATGGGGTTGCAAAGAGTCGGACACAACTGAGCAACTAACACTCACTTTTCAACATGGTTTATTACAAGATATTGGATATAGTTTCTCATGCTACACAGTAAATCCCTGTTGTTTATCTAGTCTATGTGTGGTAGTATGTGTCTGTTAATCCCCTTCTCCCAATATACTCAACCCCCCACCATTCCCCTTTGGTAACTATGTTTGTTTTCTATGCCTGTTGATCTGTTTCTGTTTTGTAAATAAATTCATTTGTATAATTTTTTAAGATTCCACCGGTAAGTGATATATAACATTTGTCTAGTTTACTTCACTTAGTATGATAATCTCTAGGTCCATTCATGTTTATTCCATTATTGTTTATTTATGTCCATTATTTCATTCTTTTTCAGTTCAGTTCAGTCGCTCAGTCGTGTCCGACTCTGCGACCCCATGAATTGCAGCACGCCAGGCCTCCCTGTCCATCACCAACTCCCAGAGTTCACTCAGACTCACGTCCATCGAGTCAGTGATGCCATCCAGCCATCTCATCCTCTGTCGTCCCCTTCTCCTCCTGCCCCCAATCCCTCCCAGCATCAGAGTCTTTTCCAATGAGTCAACTCTTCGCATGAGGTGGCCACAGTACTGGAGTTTCAGCTTTAGCATCATTCCTTCCAAAGAAATCCCAGGGCTGATCTCCTTGAGGTCCAAGGGACTCTCAAGAGTCTTCTCCAACACCACAGTTCAAAAGCATCAATTCTTCAGTGCTCAGCCTTCTTCACAGTCCAACTCTCACATCCATACATGACCACAGGAAAAACCATAGCCTTGACTAGATGGACCTTTGTTGGCAAAGTAATGTCTCTGAGTAATGTTCCATTGTATGTATGTACCACATCTTCTTTATCAATTCATCTGTTGATAGACACAGAGGTTGCTTCCATGTCCATGTGCTGGCTGTGGGTGGATGGTGAACGTCTGGCACACACAACCTCCAGGCAGAAAACAGAAGTCCCCCTGGCATGTGAACCCATGGGTGCAGAAGACTTAGCTCCCATTCTGCTTGGGAAGGAGGAGGGCACTGTGACCCCCAAAGGCACAAGACCGTTGACAACTGATGGGAGGCTCTCTGGACACAATGGCCAGGAATGCTGGCTTCAGGGCTCGCAGCCCCAAGGTCAATTCCCAGCCTTCTCATTCACTTGCTCCGGGACCTTGGGCTAGTCACGTATTTTCTTTCTGAGCCTCAGTTTCCTCATCTGTAAAGTGGGACAAGGGTAATACGCTACCTTCTAGGACTGGAGCAAGATAAAGTGTGGAAAGTGCCAAATGCGGATCCTGGCACCCGTCTGATGGAAGTTCTTACTGTCCTTGGCATTCTGCTTTAAAGCTCAAGGTTCTGAAAAGGCGTGGAGTTAAAGTCACAACAGCGGACTTGTGAGGCATGCTCTCCAGGTCTGTTTTCTCGCCTGTCTGAGCCGAGGGGGCCCATCGTCTCGGTACCTTTCTCTCCCATCGTTGCCCTTGTGCCACCTGCAGCCTTCCCAAGCCGCCTGACCCTGTGTCCCAGCTGGGCCCAGTGGCCCTCCGGCAGGGAGCAGAAAGGGGCGCTGTTAGTCATGGTGTGGAGAGGTGCCATCCATCGAGGAGGCCCGTGGGATGCGTAGAGGTCATCTCCATCACAAACCCGCTGTGATTAAGTCATTACTTACCGTAAGGGGATCCTTTCAGTCGGAGGTGATGCCTGCCACAGCCGATAAGGCGGGCGACGGCCACGGCGGCCTGGCAGGCTGCAGTAACATGGGCCCTCCCCTCTGTGACAGGTTCAAGCTCTCACGCTCATCGAAAAGTCCATTTTCCAGCACAACTGGGTACACTTCCCCGTGACAAATGCCTGTTCGCCTTTAATCTGTTACAAGCCGAAGAGGCCCAAAGGAAGCACTCCATCACAGGAGGAATGTTTTTATAAACGTGCACTTGAAGGGCCCCATGAGGGGCCGAGCGGCACTGCGTGGCTGGGATGTCTGAGCACTTAGGGGGCTCTGCATCGGTCTGGAGCCCAGTTTAGGAGGATGGGGTGTGCCGGGGCGTGTGGGTCTGTGGTGAGTGGGGAGGGTCACACAGATGTGCAAGGCATATTTTCGTGTACCTGTGCTTAGGGAGGGCATGGGGGGTGGGGTGTACCTGAGAGGACTCAGTCCTTTGTGTGTACATCTGTGTGACTGCAAATGCGTGTCCCCGAGTGAGGGCATGTCTCCTTTCCTGCAGCGTGTAAGGAAAGATGAGTGCCCAGGGGTGTGTACTCACATACGTGCATTGGACCTGGAGCCTCCACAGTGTGCAGCAGTAGCCCTGCATATGAGTGTGTGTGCTTGAATTCCCGTGCATCTGATGGAGCACGTACAGGGGCGTGAGCATTCATGTGTCTGCCTGAAGAGGGATGTGTGCTGTTCAGCAGCATGACCAGCTTCCCCGGGGTGTCCTGGAGAGATGCATGGAGGCCCTGAACCCAGGTACCCTCAGGTCCTCAGACTTCATGCCAAGATCATCCCAAGGCCTGGAAGCTACAGATTCACTCTGAGCCAGGGCTTGGGGACCAGGGTAGGAGAGGGGGGCTACAGAGGCCAGAGCTGCCCTCCCTAGCCTAGATTCTGGGTGCGGAGACAGAGGTTCTCAGTTTCAGGTTGAAGCCAGAGGCTGCAAGAACTTCTCCATCGGAGGATGGCCCGGGAGTGGGAGGAGCAAGGAAGCTTTGAGGACAGCCCAGAGAGGTCACTGGCTGAGCTGGAGCTGGAACCCCAGGCTCAAGGAGCCAGAGAGGAGGAGGGAGCTCTGGTGATAGAGAGGAAGGCAGCTATGTGCCTGGGAGTTACTAAAAGGGACCCTCCAGCCTGGGGCTCCCGTTTTCTGATGTGAGAAACATGCCCCTGATGCTGGAGGGTGACAACGGGAAGAAGTGTGCCCTGGGCGTCAGCACATGCCCAGCGTCATGCCAGCCACTTCATTTAGTATCCGCACCACTGTGTACCCAGCCCTTGACATGCCAAGGCCCTGAGATACTGGTTTACAATCAGAATCCCCCAGGACTTACTAAGAATCTTTACTGAAGACCAACTCTGTACCCCGCCAGCATGTCGTGTGCATTATTTATGACGACCGTGAGCAGGATTGTGATAAATAGCTATTCTGGGTCAGGCATGAGTGTGTGCTTCACACACACGGTTTCATTTATAAACAACAATTCCTAGAGATAACAGTGGCCCATCAAGGGCCTGATGGGAGCTTCCCATATGTCAGGCGTGAGGCTTTGTACCTGCAATAACCTTAAGACCTTGCTGAAGGGTGAGGGGCAGGGCAGGGCAGCCAAGTGCCCCCAGGCCTCAGTGTTGAATTCTCATCCTCAAAGAGTCTCCTTGAAGGAAGTTTCCAGCAAGTTCATCTCCTGTTCTGCCTTCTCCTGGAGCCTCACACAGGCTGAGCAACAGGTGAAGCTTAGGACGCTGGTTCATGGACCAATGGAGACTGTGCTCTTTAACAATCAGGTGGGAAAGACCTGAGTCCTCCACTTCAAGAGGAAAAAAGTAGGAAGATGGCAAGGAAAATCTCCTGATCACTGTCTTCTACACAATACACACAGCAGCATTCGTGAAGTGTTCCACTTTCTAATGTATTATCCAGCCCAAGCTCACACAGAGAGGGGACGTCAGAGCCAGGCTGAGGACAAGCCTCCTTCTAGCCCCAGCTCTCCCAGGCATCCTGGGCTGCGGATGAGCGTGAACTTGGTCTTCTCAGTTCTGAAAAAAACGTACTGGGAAATGCATGCATCTTCTCTTGAATGGGCAGTCTGTTTCCTAAAGGATGTGTGTGAACAGAGTGGTCAGGATAAGGTCCACATGAGGCTGAGGGTGAAGAGGGGGTACAGGCTGGAGTGGAGACCTTTGACTTTAAGGACATCCCTGTGAGCTTCAGGACTTGAGGACATAAGGACAAATTCTGCGTTGGTGGGTGTGAGGAGAGCAGAAGGCAGGAACTTCCTGCCAGCAGCGGTACCACTGAGAAGGGTAGGAGGGCAGGACTCAGACGGACTGGCCATCACTGGACCGGGCCCCAGGCGAGGCCCTTCTACTAATAATCCTGTGACATCACTGACTCCACCACCCAGAGCACAAAACATCCATCCTGAAGGAGGACACTGAGGCTGAGGAAGTTTAAGTGATTTGCCCAAGATCATAAGCTCTAGGTGGGGAAACAGGATATGCACCCACATCTGATGGGTTCTTTCTCCCACACATCAGACTTGGGGGAACTGTGTACCCCATTTCTGAGCCCTGTTGGTGTAACTCTGGGCCCTGAGCATCCTCATCCTCCATGTCCACAGCTTTCGGCTCCACCGTGAGCACCACTCATCACAGTACCTGGAATCTCCTTGCCCCAGGAGCCAGGGGTCTATGCTTCCATCTCTGCCTCATCTTCCTTTCTGTAATGCTGGTCAGAGGCCCTCCCTCGGCTCTCTGAAGGGGCTGCTCACTCCTCCCAGAGCCTCTCCTCCCGTAGCATGCGCCCCAGATCAGGGCAGGAGAAATCTCTCACCTCCCTCAACTCATTCCCAGTGCACTGCTGTTCTGTCCAGCACATTCCACGTAAGGAAAAGTTTCCAACACTGACCATCTGAGACTCCTGCCTGAGAAATGGCCTTTTCTCCAGACCATGACCCTGCCTGAGCAAGACCCTCCCCAATGGGTGTTTAGTTCACCTCTGGAGGAAGAAGTGACTGACCTGGTAAGTGGATAAGAAAAACTCCTAGTTATCCTCCAGATGTCAGATTAAACATCAGTTCCTCAAAGCCCTCCCTGACCCATTCTCAGAGTCTGATCACACTGCACACCAGTCCCTCAGGTAACAGAGTTTATAACCAAACCATAAATAGCATGGCACAGTGCGGGGTATCTGCGCCCTGCTGCGAGGCTACATACCCCAGCAAGGGGAGCTGGGCTTATCGTGAATCCTCAGTACACAACTCTGCTGCGAGGCTACATACCCCAGCAAGGGGAGCTGGGCTTATCGTGAATCCTCAGTACAGAACTCTGCACATGATAGGAAGGCAAGCAATAATTGGTGAATGAATGAATGAACAAACATATGCTCCAGGCAGAGCCAGGGCACCCTCCTCCAGGTGCCTGCAGCCCCCTGGACGCAGCTTCCTGATTACCCCATCACCCGGTACGAGTCTCTCATTCACAAACTCACAGCTCCAGAGCCAAGTCTGGCCCAGTAACAGATTTAAAGTAAATAATTTTATATTTTAAAAAATCACTGTATTAGGTCTGCGGTAGGAATAGGGAGTTCTTACCTACGAACAACAACCAAGTCTCCAGATGGCCAGCGGTTGGGAATCCACTTGCCAATGCAGGGGTCCATGGGTTCAATCCCTGATCTGGGAAGATCTTATGTGTTGCAGGGCACCTAAGACTGCACTGCTGAAGCCTGCGTGCCCTGGTGCCCGTGCTCCACTGCAAAAGAAGCCTACACACCACAACTGCAGAGTGGCCCCCATTTGCCGCAGCTGGAGAAAGACTGCACGCAGCAACAATAACCCAGCACAGTCAACAATAAATTATTTCTAAAAATCAATATATTGATTTATCTTGAAGGATGGGAAGATCTGACAACAATCAGGGGAACTGA
The DNA here is from genome assembly GCF_055505025.1 of Bos grunniens. Classification (NCBI taxonomy): domain Eukaryota; kingdom Metazoa; phylum Chordata; class Mammalia; order Artiodactyla; family Bovidae; genus Bos; species Bos grunniens. Next base: position 12,853,182 of record NC_141167.1, read on the forward strand.
GTGGTAGCTGAGCTGCTCTTTAGATGAGCACCAAGTCTTCAGAGCCGGCTCATTGGAAAAGACCTGATGCTGGGAAACACTGAGGGCAGGAAGAGAAGGAGGTGATGGCAGAAGAGATGGTTGGATGGCATCACTGACTCAAGGGACATGAGTCTGAGCAAACTCCAGGACATAGTGCAGGACAGGAAAGCCTGGCATATCGCAGTCCATGGGATCGCAAAGAGTCGGATATGACTTCAACTGAACAACTACAAAAGTCTCCAGATGGCCAAGGCCCCCCAACTCCCTATTCTTACTGCAGACCTGCTTCCTCATCTCTGTTATCTGCCCAAACATTGTGAGCATTTGGGTTGGTGAGCTCCTGCTGTTTCCACAGCACTGCCCTCCCCTCAAGGCTATGAGCTCCCTAATGTCAGAGCATCCCCCATGGGGCCAGGCACAGAGCAGAGGAACAATAAGCGTTAGCTGAGTGAGTGAATATAAGCAAGAACAGGAGGAAGCTCCAGGGAGTGGTAAGACCAAGTGGAGCAAACTTGGGGATTAGGAGAAGAGAAAGCCTTCCCTAAAGGAATGGGAGCACCAGATTATATGCTCTTTAAAGATTAGTTAAGGAAAGATAATTGAGTGCACCAAACACTTTGCATTTTGTCTCATTAACTCGCCCATGCTTAAAGTAGAGGGTGGTGAGTAGGTTAATTTCATTAAGCTGGTTTAATAAATAGAAATCCATTTTTCAATGTCTCCCAAGAATGGAAATCCTCTGCTGTTTTCTGGCTTCCAAAGGGGGCCTGGGACTCTACTGCCACCTGGTGGTAATTAGTACATATTGCAGGAAGAGTACTACAAGGATAAGGGAGCCAACCTGGCCTTCCCCCCTCCAGCCCCCGCCCCCCATCCAGTCCCCAGGCAGAACCGCCCTTCACAAAGGAAAGGCACAAAATAGGGCAGAAGTGACTGATTAAAAAGAGAAATTCAAACCTCAATTGCTGAGCATTCGAGGCACTTGACTCAGTCTAAGTCTTCCCCAACCCTCGATTACCTTGACTATAATCAAGACAGACCTAAATAACTAATCCTAACACAAGGCAGGCTGGAGCCCAAGTCCAGAACTGTCTCATCCTCTGAGAGTAGGTGTTGCAGCTCAGCTTGAACTAACCAGAATACTCAGTAATATGGGTCAGGCACTGAGCAAAGTGCTTACTTCCTCTTTTTATTTTTTTCCTCCAGCATAACTTTACAACAATCTTGAATTAAGTCCAATTAGCATCCCATTCTGCAGATAAGAAAAATGAGGCTCAAAGAGGTGAAGCCTCTTACCCAAAAAGCTAGTGAGTGGCAGAGAAAGAATTCAGATCTGGCTTAGACCTGGCCAACTCCAGACCCCTCACCATTTCTTTAGTCTCCTACCTACCTGTTCTAGACCCAAAGTGGCCTCTTTGAGACTCCAGGGCCCACCAGAAATCAGCATCTCCCCCCATCACCTCAGCAGTCTCTGGAAAGACTAGATAAGCACAAAGAATGGCGGTGAAAGTGCCTGCCTCATACCTTGGTTCTGCTCCCACCCTTCTCGCTGGCCTCCTCCACAGCCTCTAATACACAGGGCCCTCATCCTCTGGAGCTTCTCCCAGGCCCGCCTGCCCCAGGGGAGACCAGCTGCTGATACAGAGCCTGGGGCCCCGGCTCTGTATGACTCTGTCGTCTCCATGCCAAGTCACAGCCTGTCTGGGCAGCACGGAGCCTTGTTTGTTGATTGGCAAGTTCACAGTATGGGCCGGTGCTCCCCGAAGAGAAATACAAAACCATAATTGTCCCCAGATTGGCTTGTGTTCTTTATGGAAAGAAACAATATGCAGCCTTTGTGTTTGAAAAAAAAAATAACTGAAACAAAAAATTTCCAGTTCACACTCTTTTGAATTGAGAGAAATAAGTAAACACTATTTCCCAAATCCATGTTCACTGGGAAGCCTCCTTTTATTATATTTATGCAAAAACATGAGCCGAATCTCATCCTACGCCACTATAAAACACATTCGATAATAAAATGCAAACGCTATTTGCAAAGAATTACAGAGGATCAAGTTCTGGCCGATTGTGCGGAGTCGTTTAAAATTAAGAGTTTTAAGCTTCACGTAGCCCAATTTTATTTTGTAATAATCTATGCCTTTAACTTACCCTGTTTATATTTGCTCCGAATAATGTAGCCAAAAATCCACCGAACATCGATTGTGAAAAGGGTAACTCATTATCTGCTTCTGCCCAGAAATAACAGAGAAAGAAAGGAAGGTGTTTGCTTGCACTCCCACAATTCTTTGGAAATATTTGCTTTCAGACGGTTTGTAATATTGTGCAGTGTGCATATTTCTGCATGGGAGCTTTGCAATTTTGAAAAGATACGAAAAGGAGCAGAAAAAGAGACTAAAGAAGGTTTGCACCTTCTTTAGCCCTTGTTACCCTGGAGCTTAATCTGCATACCCACCTGAGGGGTTCTGGGACATTGCCTGGCTCTCCTGGGAGCATTTACATGAAGGGTCAGCCAGGAGGATTGGGGGCAGTTGCTGGAAGGATCTCACACCCTATGACATTAAAGGAATATGGAGAGCCAATCCCCCAGTGCTAAAGAAGATACTCTGAGGAGGCTGGCATGTGGAGGAAAGTCGGCCTGAGCCAAAGGAGTGGATGACTGCGTGGCTCACTGTGCCAGGGAGCAGGCAGGAGCCCCTTTAGTGGCATCAAGACCTTTGGTCACCCAGTAGGAAAGGACAGGAGACACTAGCAGTGCCAGGGTGCAGTCCAGCCCACGTGCCTGCTGACCAGTCCCCGGGAGCTGGGCCCGTGATCCACCCGTTTTCACATAAACTCTCTGGGACTTATAGACCAAGAGGCTTAGAGATCTTTCTCACTTAAGTGAGGACGGGAGAAGGGAGGTGCCCAGCAGGAGGATGGGTAAGGTCTAGGAACCAGCACTGAAGCCTGGTCCATCCAGGATCCCCATTCACAGCCTGCCTGCACTTCTTTTTCTTCTTCCTTCATCCACCTTATTCACTGTTCCTCTTCTCATTACTGCTAAGAGTCACATTAAAACGCTCTGACCTTTATGTAACATTATTCTGCTTTCTCCAGAGCACTTGTGGTACACAAATGCTTCTTAAACTGGTGTGCACATGCCCTTGGGGGCCTCCCATCCACAGGCCAGGGAGTTTGCAGAGCCACGTGGCCCATCTTGCTGGCATTAAAATTACCCAGTGGTTAAATAACTTAAAACATTGTCTTTGTGCTAAAAGAAAGAACACGGATATATTATGGAGCAGAATGCAAAATACACATAAATTTTTAAGCCCAGTAAGACTTCAAATAAATTGTGAGCTTGTGGCAGGCTGCTTGAAAGCTACACCCTCAAACCCTCAGGGTACCTGTTTACTCTCTGTTGCCATTAGGTTTTGCTTTGGTGGAAAGTTTGAGAAGCTCTGACTTACTTTATCACATGAAAACTTCACAACAGCCCTTTCAAAGTGAGCCAGTTTTAGAGATGGAGGAATAGAGACCAGAGATGCTGAGAAATTTGCCCCAAGTTACCCAGAAGAGGCATCAGAGCCTAAATATTGTCTGGGTAATCAAACTGCAAGTCCAGTATTGACTCCATATCAAGATCATGCCAGGCACATTGACCCAGTGGAGGCAAAAGGCCCTGGAGACAGGTAGTGGTGGGCCTACAGCTAGAGAGGATGCTTTACAAACTTATAAAGTCCTCCCCCGTAACACATGGTTTCAAAATTCATGGGCAAGAAGATGCTCCACACCTGGGGAGCTTAGACCCAGGTGGCTGCAATTCTTACATCACCCAGATAAGCCACTGTCTACTCTGGACCACCGACCTCAGAAGCTGAGGCCAGAGAAGGGTGCCCCTGGTTCTTTCTGGCAAGATCAAAAGGCAGGGGCCAGACATGTGGGGTCCAGGTGATCCCACTCTCTTCCTCAGTGATCAGTGCTATCAGGGCAGGGACTTGACTCCCAAGCCATTGGGCCCAGCAGGATTCTGGAGGCAGCTGCCCAGTGGTTGGCTGCAGGAAGGATTTGAATTCCAATTGGGCTGACTCCCAGCTCCCACCCTTCCCAAGCAGCCTGCGGTTATGAAATGAGTTCCAGCCTGGAGTCAGGAGGCCTGAGTTCTAGCTTCTCCTGAAGGGGTTGTATGACTTGGGCCAGTGCCTTCCCTGCTCCGGTCCTGGTAAAGCAGGAGTCACTCCAGCACCCAGGGTTTCTAGACCCAGAGATACTTGGGTTCAAATTTCAGTTTTTCCACTCACTAGCTGCATTCTCAGGCCAACTATCACATGCCTGTGCCTCAGTCTCCCCATCTGTAAGTGGGGACACAACTGGTACCCAGCTCACAGGATCTTCACGAGGATTAAATGAGTTCATCTACATGAGACACTTGGAAGAGAGCCCTGTACAGAGCTGTGCTCAATAGAGGTGAGATGTTATTATAAAAATGAGAGTGAAGGGGGACTTCCCTGGTGGTCCGGTGGCTGAGACTCCACAGTCCCAATGCAGGGGGCATGGGTTTGATCCCGTCAAAGAGCTAGATCCCACATACCACAACCACAGATCCTGTGTACCACAACCAGACCCGGCACAATCAATAAATAAATAGCTATTTTTCAAAAATGAGAGTGAAGGGAAAATGGGCATCAGAAGAACATATCTCAACATAATAAAGGCCATATATGACAAACCCATGAGCTTCCCTGGTAGCTCTGTTGGTAAAGAATCTGCCTGCAATGCAGAAGATCCTGGTTCGAGTCCTAAGTTTGGAAGATTCCCTGGAGAAGGTATAGGCTATCCACTCCAGTATTCTTGGTCTTCCCTGGTGGCTTAGAGGTAAATTATCTGCCTGCAATGTGGGAGACCTAGGTTTTTTACCCTGGGTTAGGAAGATCCTCTGGAGGAAGGCATGGCAACCCACTCCACTATTCTTGCCTGGAGAATCCCCATGGACAGAGGAGCCTGGAGGGCTACAGTCCTTGGGATTATAAAGACTCGCACATGACTGAGTGACTAAGCACAGCACAGAGCGTGACAAACCCACAGCAAACATGCTCAATGCTGAAAAACTGGAAACATTTCCTCTAAGATTAGGGACATGACAGGGGCACCCAGTTTACCACTGTTGTTCAGCAGAGTTTTGGAAGGCCTAACCACAGCAATCAGAGAAGAAAAAGAAATAAAAGGAATCCTGACTGGTAAAGACATAAAACTCCCACCATTTGTAGATGACATGATTCTATACATAGAAAACCCTAAAGTTGCCATCAGAAAATTACTAGAGCTAATCAGTGAATTTAGTAAAATTTCAAAATACAAATTTAATACACAGAAGTCCCTTGCATTCCTGTATGCAAACAATGAAAAATCAGAAAGAGAAATTTAGGGAACAATCCCATTTAACATTGCAGCAAAAAGAATAAAATGCCTACGAATAAACCTACCTAAGGAGATAAAACTGGTGATGGAAGTAAAGTCCGATGCTGTAAAGAACAATATTGCATAGGAACCTGGAATGTTAGGTCTGTGAATCAAGGTAAATTGGAAGTAATCAAACAGGAGATGGCAAGAGTGAACATCAACATTTTAGTAATCTGAACTAAAATGGACTGGAATGGGTGGATTTACCTCAGAAGACCATTATAGCTACTACTGTGGGCAAGAATCCCTTAGAAGAAATTGAGCAGCCATCATAGTCAACGAGAGTCCGAAATGTAGTACTTGGGTGCAATCTCAGAAATGACAGAATGATCTGTTTGTTTCCAAGGCAAACCATTCAATAGCACAGTAATCCAAGTCTGTGCCCCAACCAGTAATGCTGAAGAAGCTGAAGTTGAATGGTTCTGTGAAAACCTACAAGACCTTCTAGAACTAACACCCAAAAAAGATGTCCTTTTCATTATAGGGGACTGGAATGCAAAAGTAGGAAGTTGAGAGATACCTGGAGAAACAGGCAAATTTGGCCTTGGAGTATAAAATGAAGCAGGTCAAAGGCTAAAAGAGTTTTGCCAAGAGAATGCACTGGTCATAGCAACACCCTCTTCCAACAACACAAAACTCTACACAAGGACATCACCAGATAGTCAATACTAAAATCAGATTAATTATATTCTTTGCAGCCAAAGATGGAGAAGCTCCATACAGTCAGCAAAAACAAGACCAGGGGCTGACTGCGGCTCAGACCATCAAATCCTTATTGCAAAATTCAGACTTAAATTTAAGAAAGTAGGGAAAACTACTAGACCATTCAGGTATGACCTAAATCAAATCCCTTATGGTTATACAGTGGAAGTGGCAAATAGATTCAAGGGATTAGATCTGATAAGTAGAGTGCCTGAAGAACTATGGACGGAGGTTCGTGACATTGTACAGGAGACAATAATCAAGACCATCCCCAAGAAAAAGAAATGCAAAAAGGCAAAATGGTTGTCTGAGGAGGCCTTACAAATAGCTGAGAAAAGAAGAGAAGTGAAAAGGAAAGATACACCCATTTGAATGCAGAGTTCCAAAGAATAGCACAGAAATATAAGAAAGCCTTCCTCAGTGATCAATGCAAAGAAATAGAGGAAAACAATAAAAAATGGGAAAGACCAGAGACCTTTTCAAGAAAATTAGTAATACCAAGTGACCATTTCATGCAAAGATGGACACAATAAAGGACAGAAATGGTATGGACCTAACAGAAGCAGAAGATATTAAAAAGAGATGGCAAGAATACACAGAAGAACCACACTAAAAAGATCTTCATGACCCAGATAAGCACGATGGTGTGATCACTCACCTAGAGCCAGACATCCTGAAATGCAAAGTCAAGTGGGTCTTAGGAAGCATCACTGTGAACAAAGTTAGTGGAGGTGATGGAATTCCAGTTGAACTAATTCAAAGCCTAAAAGATGATGCTGTGCAAGTGCTGCACTCAATATGCCAGCAAATTTGGAAAACTCAGCAGTGGCCACAGGACTGGAAAAGGTCAGTTTTCATTCCAATCCCAAAGAAAGGCAATGCCAAAGAACGCTCAAACTACTGCACAATTGCACTCATCTCACACACTACCAAAGAAATGCTCAAAACTCTCCAAGTCAGGCTTCAACAGTATGTGAACTGTGAACTTCCAATGTTCAAGCTGAATTTAGAAAAGGCAGAGGAACCAGAGATCAAATTGCCAACATCCACTAGATCATCAAAAAAGCAAGAGAGTTCCAGAAAAACATCTACTTCTGCTTTGTGGACTATGCCAAAGCCTTTGACTGTGTGGACCACAACACACTGGAAAATTCTTCAAGAGATGGGAATATCAGACCACTTGACCTGCCCCCTGAGAAATCTGTATGCAGGTCAGGAAGCAACACGTAGAACTGGGCATGGAACAGACTGGTTCCAAATCAGGAAATGAGTACGCCAAGGTTGTATATTGTCCCCCTGCTTCTTTAACTTATATGCAGAGTATATCATGCAAAATTCCAGGCGGGATGAAGCACAAGCTGGAATCAAGATTGCCGGGAGAAATATCAATAACCTCAGATATGCAGATGACACCACCCTTATGGCAGAAAGCAAAGAAGAACTAAAGAGGCTCTTGATAAAAGTGAAAGATGAGAGTGAAAAAGTTGGCTTAAAACTCAACATTCAGAAAACTAAGATCATGGCATCTGGTCCCATCACTTCATGGCAAATAGATGGGGAAACAGTGGAAACAGTGAGAGACTTTATTTGGGGGGCTCCAAAATCATTGCAGATGGTGACTGCAGCCATGAAATTAAAAGACGCTTGCTCTTTGGAAGAAAAGCTATGACCAACCTAGACAGCATATTAAAATATAGAGACACTACTTTGACAATAAAGGTTCATCTAGTCAAGGCTATGGTTTTTCCAGTGGTCATGTACGGATGTGAGAGTTGGACGGTGAAGAAAGCTGAGTGCCGAAGAATTGATGCTTTTGAACTGTGGTGTTGGAGAAGACTCTTGAGAGTCCCTTGGACAGCAAGCAGAGTCCATCCTAAAGGAAATCAGTCCTGAATATTCATTGGAAGGACTGATGTTGAAGCTGAAGCTCCAATACTTTGGCCACCTGATGCAAAGAACTGACTCATTGGAAAAGACCCTGAATCTGGGAAAGATTGAAGGCAGGAGAATGGGATGACAAAGGATGAGATGGTTGGATGGCACCAACGCGATGGACATGAGTTTGAGTAGGCTCCAGGAGTTGGTGATAGACAGGGAAGCCTGGCGTGCTGCAGCCCATGGGGTTGCAAAGAGTCGGACACAACTGAGCAACTGAACTGAACTGAAAGAGACAAAAGACCTGTGTACAGAAAACTATAAGACACTGATGGAGGAAATCAAAGACAACAAACAGATGGAGAGAGATATCATGTTCCTGGATTGGAAGAATCAATATTGTGAAAATGACTATATTACACAAAGCGATCTACAGATTCAATGCAATCTCTACCAAATTATCAATGACATTTTTCACAGACCTAGAATAAAAGATTTCACAATTTGTATGGAAACACAAAAGACCCTGAATATCCAAAGCAATCTCGAGAAAGAAGAATGAACCTGGAAGAATCAAGCTTCCTGACTTCAGATTATACTACAAAGCTACAGTCATCAAGACAGTATGGTACTGGGACAGAAACAGAAACATAGATCAATGGAACAAAATAGAAAGCCCAGAGATAAAACCACACACTTATGAGCACCTTGTCTTTGACAAAGGAGGCAAAAATACACAATGGAGAAAAGACAGCCTCTTCAATAAGCTGTGAAAACTGGATCGCTACATTTAAAAGAATGAAACTAGAACACCTCCGAACACCATACAAGAAAATAAACTCAAAATGGCTTAAAGATCTAAATGTAAGATCAGAAACTATAAAACTCCTAGAGGAAAACATAGGCAGAACACTCTGACATAAATCTACAGCAGCATCCTCTTTGACCCACCTCCTAGAGTAATGGAAATAAAAACAAAAATAAACAAATGGACCTAATTACACTTAAAAACTTTCACACAGCAAAGGAAACTATAAACAAGGTGAAAAGACAACCCTCAGAATGAGAGAAAATGAGAAAATACAACTGAAACAATTGACAAAGGATTAATCTAAAAAATATGTAAGCAGCTCACACAACTCAGTATCAGAAAAACAAACAGCACAATCAAAAATAGGAAGAAGACCTAAACAGACATTTCCCAAGGAAGACATACAGACGGCTAAGAAACACATGAAAAGATGCTCAACATCTCTCATTATTAGAGAAATGCAAATCAAAACTACAATGAGGTATAACCTCACACTGGTCAGAATGGCCATCATCAAAAACTCTACAAACAATAAATGCTGGAGACAGTGAGAAAAGGGATCCCTCTTGCACTGTTGATGGGACTGTAAATTGATACAGCCACTAAGAACAGTATGGAGATCCCTTAAAAAAAACAACTAAGAATAAAACTACTATATGACCCAACAATCCCACTACTGGGCATAAACTCTGAGGAAACCATAATTGAAAAATATACATGTACCCCAACGTTCATTGCAGCACTATTTACAATAGCTACGACATGGAAGCAACCTAGATGTCCATCAACAGATGAATGGATAAAGAAGTTGTGGTACATAAACACAACGGAATATTACTCAACCATAAAAAGGAACACATTTGAGTCAGTTCTAATGACGTGGATGAACCTAGAGCTTATTATACAGAATGAAGTAAGTCAGAAAGAGAAAAACAAGTATTTTGTATTAATGCGTATATATAGACCCTTATTGCCAAATTCAGACTTAAATTGAAGAAAGTAGGGAAAACCACTAGACCATTCAGGTATGACCTAAATCAAATCCCTTATGATTATACAGTGGAAGTGAGAAATAGATTTAAGGGCCTAGATCTGATAGAGTGCCTGATGAACTATGGAATGAGGTTCGTGACATTGTACAGGAGACAGGGATCAAGACCATTCCCATAGAAAAGAAATGCAAAAAAGCAAAATGGCTGTCTGGGGAGGCCTTACAAATAGCTGTGAAAAGAAGAGAAGGGAAAAACAAAGGAGAAAAGGAAAGATAAAAACATCTCAATGCAGAGTTCCAAAGAATAGCAAGAAGAGATAAGAAAGCCTTCTTCAGCAATCAATGCAAAGAAATAGAGGAAAACAACAGAATGGGAAAGACTAGGGATCTCTTCAAGAAAATCAGAGATACCAAAGGAATATTTCATGCAAAGATGAGCTCGATAAAGGACAGAAATGGTATGGACCTAACAGAAGCAGAAGATATTAAGAAGAGATGGCAAGAATACACAGAATAACTGTACAAAAAAGATCTTCACGACCCAGATAATCATGATGGTGTGATCACTCACCTGGAGCCAGACATCCTGGAATGTGAAGTCAAGTGGGCCTTAGAAAGCATCACTACGAACAAAGCTAGTGGAGGTGATGGAATTCCAGTTGAACTAATTCAAAGCCTGGAAGATGATGCTGTGAAAGTGCTGCACTCAATCTGCCAGCAAATTTGGAAAACTTAGCAGTGGCCACAGGACTGGAAAAGGTCAGTTTTCATTCCAATCCCAAAGAAAGGCAATGCCAAAGAATGCTCAAACTACCGCACAATTGCACTCATCTCACACACTAGTAAAGTAATGCTCAAAATTCTCCAAGCCAGGCTTCAGCAATACGTGAACCACGAACTTCCTGATGTTCAAGCTGGTTTTAGAAAAGGCAGAGGAACCAGAGATCAAATTGCCAACATCCGCTGGATCATGGAAAAAGCAAGAGAGTTCCAGAAAAACATCTATTTCTGCTTTATTGACTATGCCAAAGCCTTTGACTGTGTGGATCACAATAAACTGTGGAAAATTCTGAAAGAGATGGGAATACCAGACCACCTGATCTGCCTCTTGAGAAATCTGTATGCAGGTCAGGAAGCAACAGTTAGAACTGGACATGGAACAACAGACTGGTTCCAAATAGGAAAAGGAGTTCATCAAGGCTGTATATTGTCACCCTGCTTATTTAACTTATACGCAGAGTACATCATGAGAAACGCTGGACTGGAAGAAGCACAAGCTGGAATCAAGATTGCTGGGAGAAATATCAATAACCTCAGATATGCAGATGACACCACCCTTATGGCAGAAAGTGAAGAGGAACTCAAAAGCCTCTTGATGAAAGTGAAAGTGGAGAGTGAAAAAGTTGGCTTAAAGCTCAACATTCAGAAAATGAAGATCATGGCATCCGGTCCCACCACTTCATGGGAAATAGATGGGGAAACAGTGGAAACAGTGTCAGACTTTATTTTTCTGGGCTCCAAAATCACTGCAGATGGTGACTGCAGCCATGAAATTAAAAGACACTTACTCCTTGGAAGGAAAGTTATGACCAACCTAGATAGCATATTCAAAAGCAGAGACATTACTTTGCCAACAAAGGTTCGTCTAGTCAAGGCTATGGTTTTTCCTGTGGTCATGTATGGATGTGAGAGTTGGACTGTGAAGAAGGCTGAGCACCCAAGAATTTATGCTTTTGAACTGTGGTGTTGGAGAAGATTCTTGAGAGTCCCTTGGACCTCAAGGAGATCCAACCAATCCATTCTGAAGGAGATCAGCCCTGGGATTTCTTTGGAAGGAATGATGCTAAAGCTGAAACTCCAGTACTTTGGCCACCTCATGCGAAGAGTTGACTCATTGGAAAAGACTCTGATGCTGGGAGGGATTGGGGGCAGGAGGAGAAGGGGACGACAGAGGATGAGATGGCTGGATGGCATCACTGACTCGATGGCCGTGAGTCTGAGTGAACTCCGGGAGTTGGTGATGGACAGGGAGGCCTGGCGTGCTGCGATTCATGGGGCTGCAAAGAGTCGGACATGACTGAGCGACTGATCTGATCTGATAGACTCTAGAAAGATGATACACATGAACCTATTTGCAGAGCAACAATGGAGGAGAAGGCATAGAAAACAGCCTTGTGGACACAGTAGGGGAGGGAGAAGGCGGGAGGAATTGAAGGAGTTACATGGAAACCTATACATTACCACATGGAAAATAGAGAGCCAGTGGGAAGTTGCTGTATGATGCAGGGGGCTCAAACCCACTGCTCTGTGACACCCTAGAGGGGTAGGAAGGAGCAGGAGATGGGAGGGAGCTTCAGGAAAATGGGGACATATGTATGCCTATGGCTGATTCATGCTGATGTGTGGCAGAAGCTGATACAATACTGCAAAACAATTATACTCCAATAAAAAATTGTTTTAAAAAAGAATGAAATTAGAACACCTTCTAAGGTCACAAAAATAAACTCAAAATGGCTTAAAGACCTAAATGTAAGACCAGAAACTGCAAAACTCCTAGAGAAAAACATAAGCAGAATACTCTTTGACATAAATCACAGCAGCATCCTCTTTGACCCACCTCCTAGAGTAATGGAAATAAAAACAAAAATAAACAAGTGGGACCTAATTACACTTAAAAGCTTTTGCAGAGCAAAGGAAACTATAAACAAGGTGAAAAGACAGCCCTCAGAATGGGAGAAAATAATAGCAAATGAAACAACTGACAAAGGATTAACCTGAAAAATATATAAGCCGCCCACGCAGCTCAGTATCAGAAAAACCAACAGCACGATCCAAAAGTGAGCAGAAGACCTAAACAGACATTTCTCCAAAAAGTACAATGGCTAATAAATGCTTGAAAAAAATGCTCAACGTCTCTCATTATTAGAGAAAAGAAAATCAAAACTATAATGAGGTATCACCTCACACCAGTCAGAATGGCCATCATTGAAAAAATCTACAACTAAATGCTAGAGAGGGTGTGGAGAAAAGGGAACTCCCCTGCACTGTTGGTGGAAGTGTAAATTGATACAATCTCTATGGAGAACATTATGGAGATTCCTTAAAAAAAGAAAAACAACTAGGAATAAAACTACCATATGACCCAGCGATCCCACTATTGGGTCGAAACCCTGAGAAAATCATAACTGAAAAAGACACATGTATCTCAGTGTTCATCGCAGCACTATTTACAATAGCTGTGACATGGAAGCAACTTAGATGTCCATCAACAGGTGAATAGATGAAGAAGTTGTGGTACATAAATACAATGGAATATCACTCAAACGTAAAAAGGAGTGCTTTCGAGCCAGTCCTAATGAAGTGAATGAACCTAGAGCCTATGGTGAAGTACGTCAGGAAGAGAAAAGCAGATATTGTATATTAACACATATGTATGGAATCCAGAAAAATTGTACTGATGAACCTGTCTGCATGGTAAGAATAGAAATGCAGACTTAGAGGACTGATTTTTGTACGCAGCTGAGTTGCGGGGGGCTGGGAAGCAAGGGTGGGATAAATTGAAAGAGTAACATTGAAACATATACATTACCATATGCAAGATAGATCGCTAGTGGGAAGTTGCTGTATACCACAGGGAGCTCAGCGTGGTGCTCTGTGACAACCTAGAGGGTTGGAATGGGGTTGGAGGGTGGGAGGGACCTTCAGGAGGGAGGGGACATATGTATATCTGTGGCTGATTCATACTATTGTATGGCAGAACCCAACATAATATTGTAAAGCAATTATCCTCCAATTAAAAATAAACTTTAAGAAAATGAGATTAAAGGGATCAAATGGTGACCCCAAAGACCTCCATCCTCACAGCAGTGCGCTGATTGATGGGTGGGCTGAAAGATGCTGTGTCAGAAAGATGCTGTGTCAGAAAGATGCCTCTCCCATCACCCACAAGCTGCTCAAACTTCAAGTCCACAACTAATATCCATTTCAACAACTTATTACTGAGTATCTACTCTGGGCCAGGCGTGGCTGGGGCATGGGGGACACCCTGCAGAGCCAAACCAGACACAGTCCCTGTGTGTCTAGAAGAGAGACAATTAAAGGACCCACAAGCAAATGATAACTAGTGGTAAATATTTGTTTAATTGGTAAGTTGTGTCTGACTCTTTTGCGACCCCATGGACTGTAGCCCACCAGGCTCCTCTGTCCATGGGATTTTCCAGGCAAGAATGCTGGAGTAGGTTTCCATTTCCTTCTCCAGGGGATTTTCCCAACCCAGGGATCAAACCCGTGTCTCCTGCATTGGCAGGCAGATTCTTTACCACTGAGCCATCTGGGAAATACTAGGTTGGAAAATAAACAGGGGGAGGAGATAGTGATGGGGAAGTGTTTTTGATGGGCTGTTTCAGGAAGGCCTCTCTGATAAAGAAACAAAGAAGTATTTATCATTTATAAATAGTATTTGTTCTCCCTCAGCTTCGCAGCTCAGTCGATTTCCCAGCTTGGAGATCCATTGGCATGGTGGGCACCTGAGTGATCCCAGAGGCCCTTGAAGAAAACAGGGAGGGTCTGAGCATCACAGAAGAGGATGCTCTGATACTATGAGATTTTGAGAAAGGTGCTGAGGGTGTTTGTCACTAGCACACTCAGGTTGGGAAAACGCTGAGACTGGGAGGCTGAGTCTAGAGTACTGACTGGGACGGTCCAAGACCAGTTACAGGATCCCATCACAGAGATCCATCATCTGCAGGAGCACTTAAGAGAAGAAGAGGTCCCAGGTCACACTCCAACAGAGCCAGCTTCAACAGCAGGAAAGTCATCTTAAGGTTGAACTGCTCAGCCTTCCAAATTGTGAAATAACGGCCTGAATTTAAATCTTCCAAGCTAAACTCAGTGGTTTGCTTTTTTACGGTTAATAGAGGTAGAGCTATTCTGTGTTCAGTATTAGAATTTATCTGTAAGTTACTCTAGTATCAGACACACAACGATTGGTCTTCCCAAGTGGCACTGGTAGTAAAGAACCCACCTGCCAACGCAGGAGATATAAGAGATGCGGGCTCAAACCCTAGGTCAGGAAGATCCCCTGGAGAAGAAAACGGCAACCCACTCCAGTATTCTTGCCTGGAGAATCCCATGGACAGAAGAGGTCTACAGTCTGTAGGGTCACACAGAGTCAGACACGACTGAGCGATCTAGCTTGCACTCACACAAATGTTACTGTATGTGATATATATGATAGAAAACTACAACTTCACATAATTCTAATCTATTAAAAACACACTAAAACCTTAAAAATAACATCCACCACATTGAAATGGTATGTGTTTGTGCTCAGTCGCTCAGTCATGTCTGACTCTGCGATCGTATGGTCTACAGCCTGCCAGGTTCCTGGGCCCATGGAATTTTCCAGGCAAGAATACTAGAGAGTTTTGACATTTCCTACTCCAAGATCGTAATATTATAAACAATGTTTATTGAGAAATAGAGAAGCAAGAAGACACAGGGCTCTCTGAGTGAAGAACATTCCCGGTAGAGGAAGCAGCGTGTGCAAAGGCCCTGAGAATGGGACAAGCCTAGGACTTCGGCTTTTATTCTCAGGGTGAGAAGGTAAATTGCTCTTTAGAGCAGATCAGAGAGCAGATGTCTTTTCTTCCTTGTCTATCAAATTCAAAAAGCTAATCCACAAGTCCAGGGAGTTGACCCACCTTGTCCAAGGTCACTCACCATCCAAATGTCCCTCCCTACTGAGACAGAAAACAATAGACCACATGCCCAACGCGTGTGAAAAGCCTTGTTTTCATTAACAGAAAGGATGGAGGGAGTGAATGAACACAGCCTCCTCCTCACACTGAACAGTCATATTTAATGTACAGATCACAGAGGCAGGTAATTCATACACAATTAGTGGCAAATTGAAAAATCAAAGCAAAGTAAGTTAAAAAGAGACACAGCAAAGAAAACATGCCTTCTAAATCAGCCTTTCTGAGCTGCTTCGGGGCACCCTGGAGGGTGCTGTGAAATACCAAGCTTGCCAGTACTCCTGATGCAGGTGCGGCCCTGCCAAGGGCAGGCGCAGTGTCTCCCATGCCTCCTGGGAGCTCAGGTGATCAGTCTCCGGAGATGCCGAGATGACGTTAAGCTTGTCTCTTGGGCTGGCCATTGTGCTAAATGCCTTACCTGCCTCGTCTCCTTTAATCCCCACCACCCAAATCCTGGGAGGTAGAGAGGATTTTCTTCCATTTTACAGAGAAGAACATTGAGTCCCAGGGAAGTTAAGCTAAAGGTATTAAGTTTACATTCATTTGAATCCTTGTCGATTCAGGAAATTTGTATGATCTTAAATAAGAGTGGAAATATTGGCCCAGAGATGGGAGGTTGGAAATGATGAGGCAAAGCTTTGGAGAGAGAAAGGGGTAGAGAAGCAATATTTGTTGAGGCACGAGACTATTTATTGAGGCACCTCTCACGTCTCATTCATTCCGTGTGACTGCTCTGCAGGACAAGGATCGTTAGTCCGA
This sequence comes from Bos grunniens, assembly GCF_055505025.1. Taxonomy (NCBI): domain Eukaryota; kingdom Metazoa; phylum Chordata; class Mammalia; order Artiodactyla; family Bovidae; genus Bos; species Bos grunniens. The sequence goes on from NC_141167.1 coordinate 12,869,539, forward strand.
CATTCCAGATGGGGAAACAAGCTTGGAGGCGTTTCTGGACCCGCCCAAGGTCGCTGAATGGTAGCAGAGCCCAGATTCCACGCCAGGGGTGCCGGGCTCGAGTGCCCACAGCTGCTTCTGCTGCTGGTCCTGCCACCATGTCCCAGGACTCACTGCCTCTGGGAAGTGGCCCCAGCTTCTCCTGTGACTTGCTGTGTGACCTTGCACTTGTGGCTCCCCTCTCTGGGTCTCAGTTTCCTCTTCCATAAAACGTGGAGGTGGGTGGAACCATCTTCAAGGCCACCTTGACAGTGAGCCTCTGAGTCTATGGCAAAGAAGCAAAGCAGATCACTTGCTGACTCCTGCCCTGGGCAGCCCACGAGAGAGAGCACGATCCCTGTTGCTATGTCTGCGACCCAGCCTCACCCCAGCCTCCCCACCACCTGTGATCTCTGAGCTGATAGGGCTTCTCACCCTGGACAGTCAGAGATCTGCCCCCTCCTGGTTTCCTCTCTCTCCCCATCCCCCACATCTGCTCCAAACCAAATCCAGTACCTTCTATCTCCTTAGCTCCTCTTTCAATGGCCCCCACAGTCTCCACCCCCAAGACAGGTGCTTGATTCCTCCCCATCTCTCCCACAGGCCACACAGAGCCCTAAGCTGGTCCCCCTGCCCCAGTTTCTTCCATGAGAGTAGCCAGGATCTTTGCTGAATCAGATCTTCTATATGCTCCAAATCCTTCTTCAATGACTCCCAAAAGCCTATAAGACAAATCCTTGAGCGTGACATCTGACATTCAAAACCCTTCAAGATCTGGTCCTAATCAGCCTCCATCAATTAATTTCCTCCCACCAACCCCATCCTCCTCTCCCTACATGTCAGTCATGGGGTCTTCTTTTCCACCTCACTGCCACAGTATATGCTATTTTTCCAGTTGATATTTCCAGCCCTCCCCTCCTCTCTGCTCCCCACCTGATTCAAATGCCGTCCCCCGAAATGTCCCAGAGAGGTCATAATCTTTCCCTTTCTTCCGTTCCCATGAATCTTTTTACGACCGTGATTTATTTGATTCTGTATCTCCAGTGCCTGGCACCGAGCCTGACATATGGGATGGATGTAGATGCATATTTGATTGATGAATGGAAGTTTGACATCTCATTCCTTCGTGGGCCAGGGATTTGTTTTCGTCTAGAATGTCAGGTTACCCAAGAAAGCTCTGTCCATCACCCAGAGCACTGCTGCCTGCATAAACAATGCCTCCCAACATCCCCTTCGCTCACGCCCCGGAGTCCTGCCAGTTTGGTATCTGAATGTTCTGTCTCTCTCATTGTCCCCTTCCTCTGATCTGTGAGCCTCTTCCTCCTCTCCTTGGTCCCCCTTGAACCCTAAGGCCCTCAGTGCAGGGGCAGGTCTGATAGAGACAAGATGAAAGACATGTAGTGAAAGAATGTGAGAAGTTGCCGTACCTTGCTCCTTGAGACACACATCTGTTTTGTTCTGTTTTTTGTTTTTTAGGAAAGACATACAACCAATAAGATCTAACTAAGTGATGACCATCCAAAAATGAAAGCCCATGTAGCACATAAAACGACAAGGCAGCTCTGTAGATATTGCCAAGATGTAATTACAGTCTACTGAAAAGTGAGAAATTTCGACAGAATCCAATTTGTATAATATGACTCCATCCTGGCAAAGATGGAACAAGTCTGAATGGCTACACACCAAAATGTCGTGGGGTCCATTTCTGGATGGTGGGGGTTATGGGTTATTTTTACATTTGTCCTCACACTTTTACACTGTCTGATCTTTTTACAAAGAGCATGAAATTTTATGTTCAGAAAAACAATAAGTGCTATTTTCATATTGAAAAAAAAAAGAATGAGGAAGAGGGCAGAGAGGAGAGGAGAGAAGGGAAAACTTCATCAGAAACAAAGATAACTGCCCCCCAAAGACACTCTGAGTTTTTCCTGCCAACTCACCAGGGCACCCACTGCCCAGGTAAGACCACCTGATCGTGATTCCAGAATCTAGTCCCCTGCCTCTAGGCCATGCTCCAGGGACCAGGTTCCTTGTCATCTAACACTCAGCTCCCTATCACACCCCTGTGCCTTTTAGCTGAGGAGTAAGAGAGTTCATCAGGACTGTTGGCCCAGACCATTGCATTTTGTTCCTCTTCCTCTGAATGAAACTCCTGGACAGGAGCCCAACCCCTTACCCCCATAGCCATAAGGAGAGACTCACGTGGAAACGCTGTACAAATGACCAGCTTGGCACCATCTGAAGTCTCACTCCTTCAGGGCACACGATGGGAACCCACAGCGGAGGGTTTGAATTGGTTAAAGCTGGGACGTGAATCTGCAGGGTGCTGGGCTTCTACACAGAGGCAGTTAAGTCCTTGCCCCTCTCCCTAGGGTCAGGATTGCATTGACCTGGTTATTTAATTCCCCTGAGCCTCTGTTTCCTCACTTGTAAAGTGGGGACAAAACAATACAGTCAGACTGCCAAAATACTGCAAGTTTGGTTCCAGACCACCACAATAAAACGAATATTGAAATAAAACATATCACATGATTTTTTGATTACCTGGTGCATATAAAAGGTATGTGTGAATGTCTGTGTGTGTGTGTGCGCGTGTGCATGTGTGCACGCGCTTAGTCACTCAGTTGTGTCCAGCTCTTTGTGACCCTCTGGACTGTAGCCCACCAGGTTCCTCTGTCCATGGGATCCTCCAGGCAAGAATACTGGAGTGGGTTGCCATTCCCTTTTCCAGGCCATCTTCCCAATCCAGGTATCAAAGCTGGGTCTCCTGCATTGCAGGCAGATTCTTTACCATCTGATCCACCAGGAAAGTCTATTAAGTGTGCAGTACTATTATGTCTGAAAAATGATATACATAACTCAATTTTAAAATACTTTATTGCTAAATAATACTAACCATCATCTGAAGCTTCAGCAGGTTATAATCTTTTTGCAGTAGTAACATCAAATGTCACTGATCACAGATTACCATAATAAATATAATAATAATGAAAAAATTTAATAGATTTGATTTTTTAAAGATGTTTTGGGTTCACAGCAAAGTCGGGCAGAAAGCACAGAGATTTCCCACACCCCATGAGCTCACTCAGGCATCACCTCCCGCACTGCCAACATCCCCCACCAGGGTGGTGAGAATCATAGACTGACACATTGTTATCAAAGTCCACAGTTAAAATCAGGGCTCATCCTCGGTGTTGTACCTTCTATAGGTTCAGACAAATTTATAATGACATGTGTCCACCATGATTGAATCGCACAGAGAAGCTTCATGCCATATAAATTTTGGTTTTAAAATTCATTTAGCTAATATTTTATTTGAGATTTTACATCTGTATTTTTAATTGGAGAGTTGACAAAATGTGGGAATCACCAAAACGCAGCCCAGAGACATGAGACGAGTAAATGCTGCTGGGAAACGGCACCAGCAGATTTGTCGGATGCATGGTGGCAACAAACCTTCCATTTGGAAAAAAGGCAACATCTGCAAAGCAAAATAAAACAAGGTCTGCTTGTACAGATGTCACCGGACTAGTGAGGGCTGAGCCAGATGACGTGCATACAGCACTTAGCACAGCGCCTGGCACTTCGCATGCACTTAATAAAGGGTAGCTTTTATTATTATTAGCAGAATTGTTTTAAACCTGCCGTGGGTGGGTCCTGGACAGGCCAAGGCTATTGGCAGCCCCACTAACAACAGAGGCTCAGTGTGTCCCCATCGGTTACCATTACGAGGCTGGCAACGCCTGAGGGATTCTGATGGAGGGGAAATCGATTGGGGTGCAGGCACGAGGGAAAGAACTACATTTGTCAGGGAGGGTTGTTGCCCAAGAGAAATATAAAGGGCTCCTTTTAGCTCATTCTCTTTCCTCCTTGAGAACATCTAGTCTTATTAAAATACAATGAGGAGCATGGTTCCCACCTTCATCATAGCTAGTTGGGAAGCAGAAGATGCTCAGGCAAAGCAGAAGAAGGAAGCAAGCCATCTGTCTGTTGGGGCGAATGCCTAAGGCGTCTCTAAGGATCAGGATGAAGAGAAAGCGTGTGTGTGTGTGTGTGTGTGTGTGGTCAGCAGCAAGAGCACCCCAGCCAGGGCTCAGGTGCAGGGAACCCGTGCAGGACAGGTCCCGGGCATGGGGTAGGCTTGTGTGGTCCCAGATCATCTTTTAATACCAGCACCTCTCCTCTCGATTCCTGAGTCCCACCTGTCCCAGCCAAGTTTCTCAACTCAATGCCCCCACTGATATTTTCAGCCCACATTTGACAGTCCCATCCGTGGGTCTGGGTCCATTCTTTCATTCAGCCCATGGATCTGTATGGATGCCTGCTGGGTGCTGGGAGAGACACAGAAATGTAACTGATTCAAACCTTCAGGGGGTGTGTCCTCTAATCACTGAGATGTGACATGTGCACCAACATACCCAGTCACGTCAATCCATCAGGCCACTCTTCTGCTGAGAAATCTACAGGGTCTCCAAGCACTTGCAAGATGGTATCCAAAGCCTTGAGCCCAGCATCTGAATCCTCACAATCAGCCATAAGTAACCAGCTCCAGCCCCATTCTTCCTCTTCTTCCATACTCTGCCTCCTCTTATCCAGCCTGTTGAACACCAACGTGGTCATGCCTCTGGGTCTTTGCCCCTACTATACTCTCCTCCTTTGGAGAAATTTCTGCACTTCCTTCAACGTCCTGCTCAAATACCCATTTCTCCATCTCTCTTATCAAGGAACTCCAGGAAATTTTGGTCTCTTTTCCTTCTATGTTTCCAAAACATCAGATGCAAATATTCATTTCAGCACTTCCAGAGCTATTATATATATTTATACATGTTCATATTCCCCATTGATCTGTGAGCTCTTTGAAGGCAAGGCCCGTGTCCTAGGAATATCTTATAATACAACAGTAAGGGATTAATAAATGTTTGCCTAATATAATAGAAATGGACAATAAATATAAGTAAAAATGCTCAACCTCCCTAATAGTGGGGATTTCCCTGATGGTCTAGTGGTTAAGACTCTGTAACTCCAATGCAGGGGTCACAAATTTGATCATTGGTCAGGGAAGTAAGATCCCATATGCTGCGTGACACCACCAAAAAGTTTTGCTTCTCTGGTAGCTCACATGGTAAAGAGTCTTCCTGAAATACAAGAGGCCCAGGTTTGATCCCTGGGTCAGGAAGATCCTCTGAAGAAGGAAATGGCAACCCACTTCAGTAGTCTTGCCTGAAAAATCCCATGGATGGAGGAACCTGGTGGGCTACAGTCCATGAGATCACAAAGAGTTGGACACAACTGAGAGACTAACACTTTCCCTAGGAGTAAAGGAAATGCAAATGATAACAAAAATAAGATGCCATTTTCACATATTGGAGTAGCAAAAATTGTAAATGATTGATAATATCCAGTTCTGATGAATATGTGAGGGCAAGGACTGGAGAGTACAGGAATTGCTACAATCTTTTAGAAGTAATCTGCTAACAGTTAGAATAAGTATACCTGTTGACTCTTCACTAATTCTATTATGAATTTATCCTATAGAAAATAAAACCACTTGCACATAACGGATATTGCTTATCTATTGCTTCGTAACAAATTGCCCCAAAGCTTAGATGCTTGAGATAACACCCACGTATTATCTCACAGTTTCTCTGGGTTAGGAATCCAAACACTTCTTAGCTGGGTCATCTGGCTCAGAATCTCTTGTGAGGCTGCCATCAAAGTTTCTGCTGAGGGACTTCTCTGGTGGTCCCATGGTCAAGAATTTGCCTGCCAATGCAGGGGACGCAGGTTCAATCCCTGGTCTGGGAACTAAGATCCCACATTCCATGGGGCAACTAAGTTTGTTCACCATACCTACTGAGCCTGTGCCCTAGAGCCCCTGCCCCACAGCAAGAGAAGTCACTGCAACAAGGAGCCTACACACCACCACAAAGAGTAGTTCCCTCCCGCTTCAACTAGAGAATGCCTGCACCCCGCAGCAAAAACCCAGCACAGACAAAAATAATAAATAAATAAATAAATGTTTAAAGGTGTTTGCCAGGGATGCAGTCATCCAAAGGCTTGATTGTGGAAGGATCTGTTTTCAAGCTCACCTGCATGGTTGCTGGCAAGATCAACTTCTCCAGGGCTTTTGGATGGAGGTCTTCAGTTCCTCACTGGTGGTTGGCTAGAAACCACCCTCACTTCCTTGCCAGGTGGCTCTCTGTATCAGAACAAGCCCAAGAGGAGAGCCAGAGAGAGAAGACCAAGACAGCAGAAGCTGCAGTCTTTTGTAACTAATCCCAGAAGTGACATCCTATCACCGTTGCCATATTCTAGTCATTAGAAGCGGGTCACTGGGTCCAGCTCACACTCAAGGAGAGGAGAATACACAAGGGCATGAATACAGGAGGTAAGGGTCATTGGGAACCATGTCAGAAGCTATCTACACAGGTTTTGTGTGTGTGTGTGTGTGTGTGTGTGTGTTAGCATGAATCACAAAGAAAGCTATGAAAAGAACTCTCCAAACCAGAGGTTCCTGGGGAGAGGAGCAGGATTGGAGAGGGAAGAAAAGAGGGAAGAAAAAAATCAAATACTTGATTTTTTTTTTTTTGAGAATCTCTATTTCATTTGACTTCTGAAATAAGTAAGCGCTGCTTTTACAACTAAATAAATTAAATAAATATATTATAATATCAGATAATCAATGCCAAAAGTATCCTGTGAATTGAAAGGGGAAAATCCATCCCAGCTTAGAGAGAGAGGTGGAAAATCAAGGAAGGCTCCACAGAGGAGATGGTATTTGGAGTGAGTCTTGAAATACAGGCCAAGCTATGATGTGCAGAAATGGTAGGAATGACACAGGAAGAGAAGGACAAAATAGAAGGCAAATTAACTGGCCAAGAGCCAGAGCAGTCAAGGTAACCAGGGGAACAGAGCCCACACACTCAGCTGAGGCACCCAGGCCAACCAGGCATGTGTCTACCTGGCTTTCTCCATCTCCAACTCTGAGGAGCTACAGAAAGCTCTTTAGAGGCTGTGACAACTGCCAGGGTCTCTGGCAGAAGGTTCTAGACTTCTGTACCTGCTCATACTGCTTTCAAACCCCAATCACAAGCACTAGTCCCATTCTAAGAGGTCCGTGGGCAAAGGCCCTCGGGAGCCTGAAGCTTGTCCTATTGAAGCTCTCACAGAGACCCAGTAGGAGAGGAGAAACTGCACTTAAGGGAACCTCTATTCATCTTAGAGACAGAGTCCATGCTCTGGTTGCTGTCTGGAGCAAATCCCTCCCTAGTCATTAACTTCATTAAATTCACCCAACCTACCTCCAGGGAGAACCAGCTCCATCAGCGCCACAGTGCCAGGCTGGCTCCCGCACAGTGGTCCCTGGGACAAAAGAGAAATTAGAAACACAGAGCTGAATCCAGCAAAAGGGTTGTGGTTATATATAAACGTAAACCACAAGAAACGTAATCCTTCAAAGACTTTCCCGATCACGTGTTCTGGGAGAGGCCTCACACTGGACTTAGGGGAAGGGGAGACTGAGAGCCAGGTCCGGGGCCTGGTTATGGCCCTTGGCCATATTATTGTTTTTGTTGTTGTTGTTCAGTCGCTGAGTCATGTCTGACTCTTTTCGATCCCATGGACTGTAGCATGCCAGGCTTCCCTGTCCTTCATTATCTCCCAGAGTTGGCCCAAACTCATGTCCATTGAGTCAGTGATGCCATCCAAACATCTCATCCTCTGTCACCCCCTTCTCCTCCTGTCTTCAGTCTTTCCCAGCATCAGGGTCTTTTCCAATGAGTCAGCTCTTCACTTCAGGTGGCCAAAGGATTGGAGCTTCAGCGTTTGTCCTTCCAATGAATATTCAGGGCTGATTTCCTTTAGGATTGACTGGTTTGATCCTCCTTGCAGTTCAAGGGACTCTCAAGAGACTTCTTTAGCACCATAGTTTGAAAGCATCAGTTCTTTGGTGCTCAGCCTTCTTTATGGTCCAACTCCCACATTTGTACATGACTACTGGAAAAACCACAGCTTTGACTTTGCAGACCTATGCGGGGGTCAAGAAAACTGTATCAGTCCGTCCAGCAGCATGGTGTTATGGATAAGGGAGGTGGGCAGTCAAGGACAGTTTCACAAAGAGGAAGAAACAGGTGAACTGGGTTTTGAAGAGTGAGAAGGAGGCTGATGAGAAGAGAGAGAGATCAGATACCTCAAGCAGAGGAAACTGCACAGGCAAAGACATGGCATCTGGGTCTGCAGTTCAGTGGGGCTGGAACAGGAAAGGGGGAAGGGGGAAGGGTAGTGGGAGCTGAGAGAGGAAGGGAGGACAGGGCAAGCTGGTGACAGCACTTACAAGACAAAGTGTGACAAGGTTTCTTGACTGTAACCTGGGGGCTGTGGTTCATTAGAGACGATTTTTAAAAGTATAACCAGTGGGGAAAGATACAGAAATGGATGGAGAAAGAAAGACGAGACAAGGAATGGACTTTTACTTATGTCTTTCGGGGTTTTTTATAGAAAGTCTATTACTGTTACATTTTTTAAAGAATTGTACACTTTATCTCTTGGCTAACATGGCAAATAATTGACAATAGCTGTGATTTATTGAGGACTTACGCTAAGGTCTTTCCACATATTATCTTGCTTAATCCTCACACTAACCCTCTGAAATAGGTACTATCATACCCATTTGCCAGATGAGAAACTGAAGGCCTGGGAGATAAGGCAACGCTGAAGGTCACACACACACATAAGCAAATGAGCCAGAATTTGAACCCGGGTTTGCTGACCCCAAGCCTTAGTTCCTAACATTCAACTCCACAGCCTCCTGGTAGTACACAGGACAGGAAGCAAGCTCGTCACTTTCAACAGATGCAGTGAGGCCAGGAGACAACAGAGCCAGCTTTGAACCATCTGGGTAGGCTGGGGCCCTGGACACCGGGCCAATGTGCCAGGATGGAATGTATAGGCAAGATGTGAAGTCCTGGACTTGGGAGCAAAGCCCCTGCCCAAGCAGTCTCACCAGAGACTCACATACTGTGCTGATCCCAGAGTCCCCGCTTGCCTCCCAGCCCTAGGTTAGGAGAGTCAGACTAGGAAGCCCTCATCCCATCGGAGGCAGGGTGGGATGAGGTGGACTGGGGACAAACTCCAGTTGATTTCAGCCCATAGCCTCTGGCAATGGCTGATCCCCTTGTCACTTCTGTTCCTATCACCATCCCTACTAGCCTCCCCTCTGGTGACCCTGATGAAGCCAGGGTTCAGCCCTGGACCACCTCAACCTTGGAGAAACAAGGTTGAGACGAGGGAGGTTGGAAGACCCTGCTGGGTGACTTCAGGAGATCACCCTAGTAGCCAATAAATGATTTATAAGTTTTTTTTTTTTTTAACTGCAGACCCTTCTCTTCAATTGAATCTTATCTGGAGCCCAGTATGTGAACTGGGTGATGTAGGAGTGTCTCGGTTGAAATCAGGTTAGGGGTGGACTCCTCACTCATTTTCCAACACCCCAGGGGTTCCTGAGAGGTCTGGAAGGGGTCAACTGAACACAGGAGGAAACCCACTAAGCTAGATCTTTAAAAGGCCCCTAGCTCAGAAATGCTCTGACCCTCTAATTCCTTGTGAATAATCCTAGAACAAACTAATATATATCATTAACTTTGCACCAGGCACTAAGCTAAGGATGTTACACAAATCCTCTCATTTAATTCTCATCATAAACTGTAAGTAGGTTCTATCATCACGTGCCATAGACTGCCTGCTGCCCACCCAACTCTGTTCTCCCCTTCCTGTGGATAGATTTGAAGCTGGAGGCATAGCTAGACTACATTTCCCAGCATCCCTTTCAGTGAGGTAAGACCATGTGACCAAGTTCTATCCAATAGCATTTGAGCAAGGGACATGTGCGCCACTTCCAGGCCAGAGCACTTACTGGAGTAAGTGAACTTGAGACCCTTTGCTGCAGCACTGCTTTGCTTGCATGTGGACACAACTCTCCTGCAACAACTTTACTTTGTATAGTATACAAAGAAACTATACAGGACTGAAAGTAACAGCATGAATGCTCAGTTATGGCAAATTCTAGACAAATGATACAAAGAGACCAAAAAAACCCAAATGTCGCTTTTAAAGAGCCTGGAGAAAAAGCAGCGGAACAAAAGTAGAGCACTGATCATGCCCCCAGCACACAGTATCCTAGACGTGGGCAAGCCACCTAAGCCACGCCTCCAGCCCCACCCCGAACACACCCCTATCCTCGAACCATTTAAGGAACAAGCTCAGCCCCCTCCAGGAGCAGCAAGCAAGGGAACTTGTTTGTTCTCTCATGCATGTTTCAGCAAGAGCCCCATTAAAGCCTTGCCTGAATTTCTTGTCTGGCCTCTGATGAATTTCTATAGGTTAAGGAAACCAAGAACCCTGGTCAGTAACAAACCCTCTCACCTCCCACCCTCTGGCAGGGACCTGGACCACCAGAGAAGCCCAGTTTTTGGGTGGGTTTGGGTCCCTTAATTTGCCCAGAGTGGCAGCACCCTCTGTTGACCTGGAGCCATTTCTATTCTGCTTAAGCCATCGCAGTGTAGATGTCTGTGTGAGCAGTCTGACCTCTCAAAGGCCCATTTCTCAGAGGAGGAAGGAGGAAGAAATAACAACTTTCTAAGATCACCCAGCTACTAGCAGAATATTGAAGCCATTCAGTCTGATTCTAAGGGCTTTGCCCTCAAATCGTGACACTCAGCTCCCGGATGTTATAAAATTAACAGTGCCCAAACTTGGAGCCACTGAGATGTCTTTCAGTGGGTGAGTGAACAAGTAAACTGGTACATCCGTATACAGGGTTCTTACTCAGAGATACAGAGAAGTGAGCTAGCCAGCCACGAGAAGACACAGCAGAAATGTAAACGCAGCTCACTAAGGGAAAGAAGCCCATTTGAAAAGGTTACGTAGTGTAGGAGTCCAACTATATGACATTCTGGAAAGTGCAGAACTGTGGAGACAGTGCTTGCCAGGAGTTCGGGGAAGGATGGAGAAATGGAACACAGGAGAGTTTTAGGGGAGTGACACTACTCTGTAAGATATCGTAATGCTAACATTTGTCAAAACCCCCAGAATGTACAACACAAAAAGTGAACCCTAGAGTAAACTAGGGCTTTAGAGAATAATAATGCATCAGCACTGGTTCATCAGCTATTTCAAATATACCCCACTAACACAAGATGTAAATAATAGGGAAAACTGGAGGAGAAGCAGTATACTCTTTACTTTCTAATCAATTTTTCTGTAAACCAAAATTTCCTTTAAAAATAAATTCTATTAATTTAAGTATATATATATATAGTTTCTGTAAAAATTAATGTATGGAAAAAAATATTTTTCCAGGTGCCATACACTTTGATCAACATTCATTTAATCTTCTTACTAATTTATGATGTAGGTACTGTTGTTATCCCATTTTTCAGATGAGGAAATCAAGGCCCTGAGAAGTCAAGCCAGGACAGAACTCCTATTTGTTTGACTTCCCACCATCCTTCCTCCCCAAGACCAGCTCCCTCCACCTTCCATGGACGCTTGCCCTCCATGAGGTGGGTGCCAGCTCTCCACCCCAGAAAAGCCTGCAGGTTACATGTGCTGGCCCTTTCTCTTGGGATCCAGGTTGATTAAGGCTCAGAGCAGTCGTATGAGGGAGGCTCCAAGGTCACCCAGCCTCCCTGGGTGACCAAACCTCCAGGCTCCCTGTGTAGTGCTCTTCCCTACGTGGAGCACTCACTCAGGATAGATCAGTCCCAGGGCCCCTGCACCCCCAACACACACACACGCGGGCACACATACACACACATGCCCTTCCATTCTGTCATTTGACCCTCAAACAGGCTGTGGATTTCCAGGGGACACAAAGCCCTTCAGCACTCATGCAAGCTTACATTTCTCACCAAGAACTGAGGGTCATTTGGGGACATTTTTTTTTCCTGGAGATTTTCAAGATCTCCTTCAAAATGCAGAACCACACCTTCACATTAGCACAAGGCATCACTTTGCCTGCTCTCTGCAACCCCTGGAGGGGGACTGGAGGAATGTATCAAATTCTTAATTTAAGAAAAAAATCCCCAGCGCCTACATGTGGTGAAAAAAGCCATTTCGTATGTTGGAGGTGTTAGGAAGACCGTGCTGCCTGAAAAATACCGATCTGACTACAGTTCCTGGGATGCTGGGCCTCCCTGTAAAGGAAATAGGAGCTGATCCAACTTTGGTGTTTAAAGGGCATGAGCACAGTTCAGGGACAGCATGAGGTCTGACTGTCAGGACTGTGGGCTATCCATTACCTTAGGATGGGGGCGAGGGGGAGCGATGATTCCAACCCTACCAAGTTTGATGAAACGTGCTAACTCCATTCCACGGTAAGTGGCAGGGACAGCACTGGAGCCAAGCAAGCAGCCTCAAAAGCTCTCCAAGCCTTCAAGGATGAGAGGCCCCAGTCTGTAGTCCCTTTGCTCTAGAAGGGGGAACCAAGGCTCTGGGATCCGACAAGCCCCTGCTGGCTGTGTGATCTTGGGCATGTTAGCTCAGAGACCTAACATCTCTGAGCTTTTATTTCCTCCTTTGAAAAAGATTGACACAAAACTGTAGGATTCAATGAGATAATACAGGGAAACCACGGAGCACATGGAAACATTCAATGATTAACATTAGTAATTTTGTGACGATGATGATTAGTTGACAGCTATCCAGGTTCTTACTAATTATCTCACCTTCTCATTATCCAGATGGGAAAACTGAGGTCCGGAGAAGAAAGGGGACTTGCTCAAGATCATGTAGCAAGCTAGAAGATCTAGGCCCCAGGTCTCTGTTTTCTTAGACCAAGTCTTTCTCCACCACACATACTGATCATGTTCTGAGGCTATCTCAGAAATATAAAGAATATTCCAACAGCCATGTGAGTTCTACAGCAGAACCAGGTCTGGGACAGATAATTGTTGAGAAGAGAAAGCCTGACCAAGCCCATCCATTTGCTGGTCACTCATCCTCTGAGCTGGCCATAATCATTCATATATGGGGGAATTTGAACTAAGAGATATAAAAGAGTTTTTAGGGATGGGCAGTGGAGCCAAAGCATTACTACAAACAAAGCTAGTAGAGACGATGGAATTCCAGCTGAGCTATTAGAAATCCTAAAAGATGATGCTGTTAAAAAGTGCTGCACTCAATATGTCAGCAAATTTGGAAAACTTAGCAGTGGCCACAGGACTGGAAAAGGTCAGTTCTCATTCCAATCCCAAAGAAGGGGAATGCCAAAGAAGGTTCAAACTACCATACAATGGCACTCATCTCACATGCAATTAATAATAAGGTTATGCTCAAAATCCTTCAAGCTAGACTTCAGCAGTATGTGAACCAACGAACTTCCTAATGTACAAGATGGGTTTTGAAGAGGTAGAGGAACCAGAGATCAAATTGCCAACATTTGCTGGATCATGGAGAAAGCAAGGGAATTCCAGAAAAAACATCTGCTTCATTGACTATGCTGAAGCTTTTGACTGTATCACAACAACCTCTTCTTAAAGAGATTGGAGTACTAGAACACTTTACCTGTCTCCTGAGAAATCTGTATACAGGTCAAGAAGCAACGATTTGAACTGGACGAGGAACAACTGACTGGTTCAAAATTGGGAACAGAGTACAACAAGGCTGTATACTGTTACCCCAGTTATTTAACCTATATGAAGAGTACATCACGCAAAATGCTAGATTGAATGAATCACAAGCTGGAATCAAGATTGTAAGAAAAATCAACAACCTCAGATATGCAGATGACACCACTCCAATGGCAGAAAGTAAGAGAGGAACTAAAGAACTTCTTGATGAGGGTGAAAGAGGAGACTGAAAAAGCTGACTTGACACTTAATATTTAAAAAAACTAAGACCATGGCATCTGGTCCCATCACTTCATGGCAAGTAGAAGGGGAAAAAATGGAAACAGTACAGACTTTATGTTCTTGGCCTCCAAAAATCACTGCGTATGGTGACTGCAGCCATGAAATTAAAAGATGCTTGCTCTTTGGAAGAAAAGCTATGACCAACCTAGATAGCATATTAAAAAGCAGAGACATCACTTTGCCAAGAAAGGTCCATCTGGTCAAAGCTATAGTTTTTCCAAGTAGTCATATACAGATGTGAGAGTTGGACCATAAAGAAGGTTGAGCACCAAAGAACTGACACTTTCAAATTGTGGTGCTGGAGAAGACTCTTGAGAGTCCCTTGGGCTGCAAGGAGATCAAACCAGTCAATTCTAAAGGAAATCAACCCTGAATATTCATTGGAAGGACTGTTGCTGAAGCTGAAGCTCCAATACTTTGGCCACTTTATGTAAAGAGTCGACTCATTGGAAAAGACCCTGATGCTGGCAAAGACTGAAAGCCAAAGGAGAAGGGGGCAGCAGAGAATGAGATGGTTAGATAGCATCACAGACTCGATGGACATGAGTTTGAGCAAACTCCAGGAGATAGCAGAGGACAGAGGAAACTGGCGAGCTGCAGTCCATGAGGTCGAAAAGAGTCGGATACTACTGAGCAACTGAACAGCAATGGAGCCCAAGGCTATGTGGAAGCAGGAGGAGTGATGGGGAGGTAGGGCAGTCATGTGATCTCAGACAGCTGAAAGGAGAGTAGTTACAAGGGTGATGGAGTATGGGTTCTGAAGCAGACAAAGACAGCAGAATCTCAGACAGCCCTCTGGAGAGTGCTGAGACAGGGATGCAAGCCAGATGCTCAGTTAATGGGAGGCGATATTCATTAGTGTTCCTCTCCCTGGGATGGTGGGAAAGCTCTGAAAAGAGTCCAGAAAGAGACTCCAGAAAGACAAGCCATCAGCCACAGTGATATCCACAGAGCAATGAAAGCTAAGGACACCGATACAGGAGGCTGGCAATAATTCCCAGGAAAGAAAACCCCACCAGGCACCCAGATATAAGAGGAGCGGGTCTCTGAGATTAGGAAATGATGGAAAGAAATAAAGTTCTCTCAAACCCTGGACCAGAGCTCACCCATGGGCTCCATGCTCCTTCCCCTTTACCTGTGGCAGCTGCTTTCAAGTACCTGAATGGGTTTTTTTTTTTTTTCCCCTGCAGAAATTAGCAGAGACCTGGAAGTTAAATTTCAGGAAAAGCATCAAAAGGTAGGAGAAATCCTTCTGCATTCTTTTTGGGTTTAGAACAAAGACTGGCAGAATAGCCCAGGCTGGAGCCACAGAGAACAGAGGCTTTTTACAATAAAATGCTTCTGTGGATGATCAGGCTGCAGAGAAGGCGAGAGGGATCCCCTCAATTCTTGCTACTAATGAGGTTATTGGGGAGGAGGGTGGGAAAGAAGTGGCACAAAGCTACCCGGCTTTATCCAAATCCCACCATCTCCAGAGCCAGTTCTCCCCACCCAGAGTAGCTGCAGGCTTGACAAGGCAGCTGGGGCTGGAACCACATGTTCTCTTTACATAAGTGGGTCTCAGGGTACGGCTGAGTGAAGCACCTACTTGGAGAGGGCACAGGGATTGCACAACTAGATGTCAGTGACCAGCGGGAGCAGATTAAGAAGTGTTGATCAGTATGATTATCCCTGCCTCTCATTGTCCATTCGCCACTCCAGCTGCGTTCATGGGAAAATGATCTGGAGAAGCACTGAGAGGTCCAGAGAGCAAGGGCTGCCGCACACGTGGTCTGCTGAGCGGTACAACGTGGCTGGTGTCTGGGGCCACTCCCCACAGGCACCATCAGCCACCCCGGAACATGAAGACAACCCCTATTGTGCAGTCAGAGTCCCATTCTCGACCACCACCCACTCGCTCAGGTTGTCTTCCCTCCTCCTGCTTCAAGCCTTGGAGTCACTTGTCACTTGGCCCTGAACTTTCTGACAAGCACCCTCTTAAGCCCAGGAAGGCTGACCCTCCCCCTTCCAGGAGCCACTGTGACTCCACATTTTCTCAAGGTTTCTGCCTTTTCCACGTCTCTGATTCTGCCCTTCTTGGCTAGAATTAGACGCAAGGTAGTAGTTCCCACTGCTACTTCCTCTCCTCTCAGAGAAACGAAAGACAGGCAAGATCTCATCAGGGCTTCTTTGTCCTACCAAATGCAGTGACCAGCAAGTGTGCAAGTTGCCCACCCTTGGGCCCACACGATGACCTGCACCCAGTCACCTCCTCCATCTTCCCCAAGAGGCTATGACCCACCATCCAGCCACGGTCCGTTGTCTTCTTCTCCTGCCTTCTAAGGACAGTAATAAAAAAATTTTAAGCCATCATTTCTCAAAGGAAAGGAAAAGCCAGGCACTGTGCTATGTTTTACATAAATATCTCAGATAACCCTCACAATTAGCCTGGGGGTAGGAACTCTCCCCATTTACCAGATGAGGAAACTGAGCTCAGAGAACAAGGGTCTCGCAGCTGAGAAGTGACAGAACAAGGGTTTTAACTCATGCGTGTTTAACCCCAAAGTCAGGGCTGTGTACCCGGGGCTAGACGTCCACCAATGCCCTAAAGTTCCCACAAAAGGGCCCCTGTGCATTTCGACATGTTTAGAACCTCCATGGCCACTTCCTGCCCCTTCAGACCTTTGATTGAAGTCACAGTACCCTTCCCCCGCCCCATCCCTAATTCTCAGCAGCTACATTCAGCGCCAGTAGGTGCCCTGCAGATATCCGAGAATGGAGGAATGGATAAGTTAATGAATCCTGAGTTTCCATCCCAGGTTCACACATGTATCTTGACCTCGCCAAGGCTAAGAGGACTGCGTCCAGCTCCTTTCACAGGTGATTTTTGTCGGAGGTCTCTCAGCACCTTCTTTTAGTGGGCATCCTAACTCCAGTGTCAAGCCAGCACTCCTCTACAATTTTTCAGGTTTTCCTCCTTTAAAATTTGATTCAGTGAACACTTATCAAGACCCTACTGCGTGCCAGGCTCTAGGAGATCAAAGATAAATCACAAGCCACCCCATCCTCTTGGAGTTTAGGTGGCCAGGAAGACATAGGGATAATAATTCAGGTTAAACTGAGATCAGCACCTGGACTGAAACTTGGAAACGCCAAATCATCCCCCAAAAGCAGTCAGGCCAGGATCTGGGTCATCATCTGGCCCTGAAATCAATCCCCTGCCTTCATCGTGTGTTCTCAAACCAGGCACTCACCTGCCATAAACTCCTTTCTCTCCTTAGTTCCAAGAAGAAGCAAATAGATCATGAAGGCCCTTATAACCTCTGGTAAGCATCATGGCCAAGATATCATGGGGCAAGTTGCCAGAAAAAGCTCAGAGGCTTAGGAGATTCTGAGCTTGGAGTATAGTGGCCAAACAGCTAGAATCCTATGGCTGTATTTACAGAAGCACAGGCTCATTCACGGGTGGTGATTGTCCCTTTAGCCAGAGGTTGAAGCTCAAATGCCCAGAGGCCAAGTAGCCCAAAGGGCAAAGTAGTGAAGGGGCTGGGTGTAAAGCCTTGGAAAGGAAGTGCAGCCAGGCCTATCTGGACTGCAGAATGCTGGAGGGTGCAGATCTGTCCCAGGAGGGACAGCCTCTGCTCAACCCAGCCAAGAGCTCTATCCTGTGGGGATGTGGACCTCGTGTGGCTGGGTGTTCTGTTTCTCCAGAGTAAGCCAGAAAGCTTTGCATGCGGCTCTCTGGACCTTCACACATTGGAAACAAATTCAGATTTTCTCTTTTTTTTTCATGTTTGAATCATTTGTATTTCCTTTTTTAAACTTTTTGTTAGTGTATAGTTGATTTACAGTGCTGTGTTAGTTTCAGGTATACAGCAAAGTGATTCAATTATACATATACATGAAAGAAAGAAAGAGTTAGTTGCTCAGTCATATCCGATTCTTTGTGACCCCATGGACTGTAGCCCACCGGGCTCCTCTGTCCATGGAATTTTCCAGGCAAGACCGTTGGAGTGGGTTGCCATTCCCTTCTCCAGGAAAGCTTCTCGACCAGGGATTGAACCTGGGTCTCCCGCATTGCAGGTGGATTCTTTACCATCTGAGCCACCAAGGAACTTCACATACATCTCCCCTTTTTTAGACTCTTATCCCAATAGGCCATTACAGAGTACTGAGTAGAGTTCCCTGTGCTATACCATAGGTCCTTATTTGTTATCTCTATATAAAGTAGCATATATATGTTCAAATTATTTTCAAACACTGCAAGTTGATGGTATGTGCTGAATAAGCATATATGTGAGCATGATGTGGCCACTGGTTTACAAACTCTGCTGTAGGCTCTGCTACTCTAGTCTCCCTAGAGGACAGTGTTCCTTCTGTGGACACCACTTTGAGAAATGCAGGCAAGACCCAGAGCCAAGTCACCAGAGCTGTGGGGACATGAAAGCTTGCTGGGGGGAATGGCAGAGGAGGACACATGCTTCTTAGTTACTAAGGCTGGGGAAGAGGAGGCTGGCAAGGAAGAGATGCAGAGATTGGGAAGCTACGTTCCTAAACTAAAACTAACACAATCTCACCAAGTGTTGGTATTTCAATTTTCTACTGTTATATAACAAAGCACCCCGAATCTTAGGGCTTAAAACTGGAAGGGAAAGAGGGAATGATAAGTTAACTGTGTAATGGGTACAGAGGCCAGTCTGGAATGATGCAAAAGCTCTAGAATTGACAGCAATGATGGTTGCATGACAAGGTGATTATACTTATGATTATACTTAATACCACTGAACTGTACACTTAGAGGCAGCTAAAATGGTCAGTTTTATGCTATCTTTATTTTACCACAATAAAAAAAAAAAAGCAGTGACCTATATGGGAAAAGAATCTAAAAAAGAGTTGATGTATGTATTTGTATAATTGAATGACTTTGCTGTACAGCAGAAAGTATCACAACATTGCAAATCAATTGTATTCCAATTAAAACTCCTTTTTTAAAAAAAAAAGCAGTGAATTTTATTTTGTATAAGTTATTAAAGTTGATAAATATTTTTAAATTTTTATTATTCTAACCAGATTGCACTAAATTTTAGTTAGTATATTTTATCTTTCCTAGTGGCTCAAATGGTAAAGAGTCTGCCTGCAATGCAGGAGACCCAGATTCGATCCCTGGGTCAGGAAGATCCCCTGGAGGAGGAAATGGCAACCCAGTCCAGTATTCTTGCTTGTGAAATCCCATGGACAGAGAACCCTGGTGCAAAGAGTTGGACACAACTGAGTGACTTTCATTTCATACAGTGGAATATGATGGCAAATTAAACAACTAGTAGAAAAACACTTTCTCTGTCCCCCTAAAAAAACCTTACAACTTTTTTTTTCTTTTTCATGAGTCTGAGTATTAACCAGGGAACCTCAATTCTCCTCCATGTAGCCTCTCAGCCTCTAGCTGGTCCAGCAGGGTTCCCACACAGCATGAAGGTCTCAGCGCCCTGAAGGAGAAGGAGAAAGTTGTAAGCCCTCTTAAGGCGTATTTTTGAAGTCCTGAGACATCACCTGTACCAGGGTTCAGTCAAGGGGTCAGAATCTCTACCAGTGCTTTGAGATAAGGCATTTATTGTGTTGGTGACAAAGTTTCTTCAGGACTTTCCATAGCATACAGTTCATTCAGGTTTTTCTGTAAGATATTATGGAAAGGATCAAAATAACTCTTTGGCCAACCCAATATTATAGGAACCATACTTCAACCATTATGGGATGAGCTGAGAAAGTGAAGGTCTGGAGGAAAAGTTGGAGGATCAGAGAAAGAGCTACTGACCAGTCACTTGGCAAAGTCAAGAGTATCCAGCACCACAGTGGGACCACACCGGGGCGGGGTGTGGAGACTTCTGTCCAGAGCTGGTGCTGAGTGGTTTCCAACCCCATGGGTATGCAACCAAGTGATTGGTGGTGGGCCTGAGCCACTGTCAGCCAACAGAGTAGGCAGCCAGAGGGGAGAGCTGGACATAGAGAGAGGCAAGCCAGGACAAGTTGAAACCTGCTGGGCACCTCTGCATCTGCTGCTGCTTCTGACTATAATGATTTTCCAAGAGTAATGGCTACTGTGTCCCCTCCATCTTCCAAACAGCTTCCACTTTGGTGGATTCTCATCATGGTCCACACAGGGAGGGGGAGTCCCAGACTCACCAAGTCAAGTACCAATCACCACAGTTAGTGCGCTAATGGAGAAAACTGGGCAAAAGACTTGAAATCAGGGCCGTCCTGACTGCTCTGGGAGGTATGCTCTCCAGACACGATTGGGGGGCTTCGAACCTGCAGGCAGGCTTGTTTTAAGTAGCTCCAAAAAAGAAGACTTAAGGAAGACTGTGTGGAGCCCGTGATCTCAGTCCCTCAATTTGCCAGCTGTGTGAGTTTGGACAAGTTGCTTGAGATCTCTGAACCTCAGTTTCTCTATCTTCAAATTATGGGACACCAATTCCAGCTTCATGGAGCCATACCTGGTGAGGTGTCTGACACCAGAGTTGGAACTCATTACATTCAATTTCCCTTCCCCCCAGTTTCAGTGAGTGGCTATGTTTAACATAGAGATAAGCCAGGTGTTCTGCTTAAAACTGTAAGTTCTAGGGAGACAGATTTTGGATGAGGGTTAGCGTCATAACCATCCAGTCCTGGCAGAGGCTCCCACCAGGAAGCTTCCCATCACAAGAGGTATACAAGCCCATAGGACTAGATGTAGGACCAGATGGCTTCTTGACGTACTCCCTTTCCTATTTGGAACCAGTCTGTTGTTCCATGTCCAGTTCTAACTGTTGCTTCCTGACCTGCATATAGGTTTCTCAAGAGGCAGGTCAGGTGGTCTGGTATTCCCATCTCTTTCAGAATTTTCCACAGTTTATTGTGATCCACACAGTCAAAGGCTTTGGCATAGTCAATAAAGCAGAAATAGATGTTTTTGGAACTCTCAATAACCTCAGATATATCTATCTTCAAATTATGAAGATAGAGGTTATATCAATAATCTGATATGCAGATGACACCACCCTTATGGCAGAAAGTGAAGAACTAAAGAGCCTCTTGATGAAAGTGAAAGAAGAGAGTAAAAAAGTTGGCTTAAAGCTCAACATTCAGAAATCTAAGATCATGACATCTGGTCCCATCACTTCATGGCAAATAGATGGGGAAACAGTGAAAACGGTGGCAGACTTTATTTTTCTGGGCTCCAAAATCACTGCAGATGGTGACCGCAGCCATGAAATTAAAAGACACTTACTCCTTGGAAGGAAAGTTATGACCAACTTAGACAGCATGTTAAAAAGCAGAAACATTTCTTTGCCAACAAAGGTCCATCTAGTCAAGGCTATGGTTTTTTCAGTAGTCATGTATGGATGTGAGAGTTGGACCATAAAGAAAGCTGAATGCTAGGAATTGATGCTTTTGAACTGTGGTGTTGGAGAAGACTCTTGAGAGTCACTTGGACTGCAAGGACATCCAACCAGTCCATCCTAAAGGAAATCAGTCCTGAATATTCATTGGAAGGACTGATGCTGAAGCTGAAACTCCAATACTTTGCCCACCTGATGCAAAGAGCTGACTCATTTGAAAAGACCCTGATGCTGGGAAAGACTGAAGGCAGGAGGAGAAGGGGATGACAGAGGATGAGATGACTGGATGGCATCACCGACTCAAAGAATATGAGTTTGAGTAAACTTCATGGGTTGGTGATAGGCAGAGAGGCCTGGCATGCTGCAGTCCATGGGGTCACAAAGAGTTGGACATGACTGAGCGACTGAACTGAACTGAGATGAGTTCTAAGGACTCCTATAGTTCCAGTCAGTTATGGCTCCACAAAAAGCTCAATGAGTTTATGGAGAAGCATTTTTCCTATTAATTTCAGAAATACTGCATGTTTATTATCAAGTGTCCACCTCTATTCACTGATGATGGGATTTATAAATTGGTATAACTTTCTGAAGGGCAATTTGGCACAACATATCCAGATCCTTTAAAATAGCCACAGAGAATGGGACAAATTGAGAAAGTTAGCATTGACATATATATACTACCATGTGTAAAACAGACTAGCTAGTGGGAAGCTGATATGTAGCACAAGGAGCCCAGTCTGCAGCTCTGTGATGACTTACATGGAGGGGTGGAAGGGAGGCTCAAGAGAGAGGGGATATATATATATATATATATATATATAGTTATAACTGATTCACAATGTTGTACAGCAGAAACCAACACAACATTGTAAAGCAATTATCCTCCAATTAAAAATAATAATAATAATAAATAATTCATTAGAATAGCCACACCATTTGACCCTGTGGGACTTTGCCCCAAGGAAGTAGTCTGTAATGTGCCCAGAGATACAAATACAAGAATGTGGCTTGTTATTTACAATATGGAAAAAAAAAAGCAGAAATAATTGAACTGTTGAACAATGGAGGAATGATTAAATAAATTAGGGCACAGCCAAAAGATGGAAAACCAGGTTTCCATTAATCTTGTCATTAAAAAAAAAATCATGTCCAAATAAAACATGAGGAATTTTCCTACATTTATCCTTGTTTTCTTTTAGAAAAGAAAACAAAATCTCTTTAAATTCAAGTTCTTACAGAGTCTGCTATTAAATGCACTCTTTTTCAGTTACTTTATTTTAAACAAAGTACTGTTTGAGGAAATCGCATTAGCCCTCCTTGACCTCAATCAATGCTAGTTTGGGATGTTTAAAGAGGTCACCTATGGGAACTGGGAAAAAAGGAAGCAAAGACATTTAACAGGGATTTAGTAATTATTCCGGGGGTTAAGACCTTACAATTACAAGTGTTGGCTGTCATTGTAAACAAGCTTTTAAAGATCACTTTTAAAAGCAATACAGTAAGTGTTGTAGAGATCACTAGCACACACTTCTGGGACAAATAAAAAGACTCTTTTAATGTTATGCTAATGGGTACTTGTGGCTTTGAAAACAATTTCCAGAGACAACACCATACACAGATTTTTAAAGTCTTACATCTCAATTTCATTAGACAAGAGATTTCCCTGGTGGTCCTGTGGTTAAGACTCTGAGATCCCAACACAGGGGGCACAGTTTCAATCCTTGGTTGGGGCCCTAAGATCCCGAGTGCCGAACGGTGCAGCCTAGGAAACAAACAAATAGGGAACAAACAAACAACAACACTGAAAAAGAGAGCCTCAAACAAATCAGACCAAACGGAAATGGTGCAGACAGCTACGGTGGGTCATTTACAAAGCGGCTCCAGGATGACGACACGCAGATATCAACGATATCAGGAGAGTTGTATAAACTATAAAGATGGGAAAGAATAATCTTTCTAAATTTAATGTATTTCCTGCTATATGTGGTTTTAAATATCTTTGTGCAACTAAATTTATAAATTAAACATTGTGAGTAAGCATTTGATGATTTCCCTGTTTATATATTCAAATTGGCCCCAAAACTTTTTTATTGAATCTTGCATTCGGGAAAATTGGGCCATATGTTCTTGGCTACCATATAATTTAGGCCCATATGATAGTAATGAGAGAAAAATATCTGTGAAATAATATTAAATATAAACCATAAATATGCTATAATATGATTCTAATTTTGTTTAAACACACACACAACTGTAGACATTAAAAAAAAGATTAGAAAGAGCTAAATCAAAATGTTGAAAATGATTATAGCTGGGTGATGAGATTATGAAGCATTGGGTTGGCCAGACAGTTCATTCAAGTTTTTGCACAACATCTTATGGAAAACCCCAAATGAACTTTTTGGCCAACCCAATGTATATGTGTTGAGTCCTGCCCCTAGGCCACAGGGGCGAGGCCTTGCGCCAAGGCCACAGAAGAGGAGCCCAGAACCAAGGTCACCTCTGAAGCCGACTGAGGTCCATTGTAACCATTGCCAAAAGCCCATCTGATCATCACTAACAGGTTTCCTGACTCCCAGTTAGGCAAAAATGCCCACTCCAGTAAACAGCATGTAGCACCCCAACCAATCATCTAACACCATCCTTCCAGCAGGCATTTTCTTTGGCTTGAGGCTATAAAAATTGGCTATTAGCCCATACAAACTGTCGACTCTCCCTGGTCTGTCAGGAGGTTGGCCCACTGCACTCTCGGTGCCCACTTTATCTCTGCTCTTTGTTCTTAACAAACTCGCTCCCTGCTGGAATGCTGTGTGTCTAGAAAATCTTTTCCAACCCATATTGGGACTGCCTCAACAATATGGATTTTAAGTGTCTCTTTTTCTTTTTGGCCACACCGCTGATTCTCTGATGAGGGATAGAACCATGGCCATGAAAGCGCTGAGTCCTAATAACCACTGGGCCGCCAGGGAATTCCCAAGTTTTCTTTTTCTTAAAGATATATTAATGTTTAACCAGGGGAAATCACTTTTTAAAAGGCTTTTATAAAATTGCCTTCTTTCTTAGATTCTCCCTTGGGGATATTAGAATCTCTTTGGTCCTTTTTCATTCCTTAAATCTCTGGGGAAGTACAGTGTTGGAGGGGCCGGGGGGACTTTGGTAGAAATACATTCACTGACCCAGGAAGCTGTGCCTGACACAATAATGAGGGGAGAAGAGCAGATTACTAAGCAATGGCAGTCGTGCATATGTAGTGGGGTCTCCCCCTCGGAAAGGAGACACATGGGAAGAGAGAGAGAAAGGGAGGGAGGGAAAGAGGGAGAGGGGAACTATACGGGGCAGGGGCGGTGTATACATGTGGTCTATTTGTTTGCACTTGCATGCCCATGGGTCTAGAAGGAGACTCACCAGACCGCCCCCAGGGTGGATCAGCCCTCCACTCCGCTGCGCCTCCATTTTCCAGTTTGTACAGTACATATTTACAATAGGCTGGAATCGGCTTTGTGCTGATTCTTCCCAAAAAGGGGGAACGCCGAAGGTGAGCCGGTCCACGTGTGGCTTCACTGCTCTGCAAATGAAAAAAGCATTTCCCCGGAATTCCCACGTCCCCCCAACTCTGGGGGCACCAAGGAGTTCACAGTCAGCCCCAGGCAGCATTTCTCTGACTTGAACCCGGTCTGCTGCTACAGGCCCTGGTCTCTAAGAGGACCCAGAGACACAACCGAGCATGGAGACCTGTTTGTCTCCTCAGAGTTTCCTGAAAGCCAGGTGCTGCACCAAGGGCTTTGCCAGCATGAGCTTAGTTCACCCTTCCCACAACCTTCTGTCCATTTTATAGGCGGAGAGACTGAGGCACTGATAGAGCGTGACGCTACACGGCTGGGTGACAGAGCTGAGATGGACCCCCGGCAGCCCGGGCACCCCGCAGGCGCCTCATGTGTACCCCAAACACAGCCTCTCATCTGCCACATTGACATCTGTCATTTCCCCCACTTTGTGATCTGGTCCCATCAGTGATATCTGTTGCTGAGACCTCAGCTGCCCTCTTCCCCACCTTCCACCTGAAGGAACAAGCCACAGCCTGTGGTGGCAGCTGATACCCATCACAGAGGGTGCCACGGACCCTGCCTCCCAGGCCCCCAGCCTTCCAGTTCCCTCCACCACCACTGGGCAGGGCTGTGTGATAGCATGCTACTGAGACTGAACTGCTGCAAGAGCATCTGGGCCAGTCCCAGAATTTCTGAGACCTGCCTTGATCCAGCCTCCTCCCTCCTCCTAAGAGGTCTATAAGGAAAAGAACCCCATCAGGAAATAAGAGAGGGCCAGCATCTTCTCATTAGCTGGTCTTTGGTCCCAGCACCAATGCAAGCATGATGGGCTATGCCCAGAAGGACTCTTTTTCCTAAACTGAGCTGAGTCACCCCCTCTTTCCTAACCAGCGCACCATCCTATCTCTGCACAGATAGAAGAGAGAAAGAGCATACCCGTGAACCCTAGATGTGCTTCTTGGGGTCCTTAATTTAGGCAGTAAGCATCCTTCTTCTTTTGGGGGTGGGGAGGAGGCAGTTTCTTGATCATTTTCAATGCTGACTCATCCTTGAGGAGTACAGTGGGTGGTCGGAGTGAGGGGAGCCCCACCTTGGCTACCTCAGTGATCCATTCCTGCTGCAGATGGTGGTCCTGCCACCACCAAGCCATCAGAGGGACCACCTGGGCCTTCAGCCCGCCAAAGCCATCCTGCATCCTCTGAAACCCCCATGCTAAGCCCAGCACAATCACTCCCCTCCACCTTTTGGTGCCACACTGCCTGATAACAGATGACATAACAGATGACTGAACCCTGAAAACACCTCCTTGTTTCTCCCTGCAGATCGCCACTCCCATCACTTTCCCAGGGCTCAGACAGGAACCCAGATGAGGACAGAATTGCCCCTTCCCTAAGCTGTGGACCCACCCTCACTTCCCTAAGGATGCTTTCTCACCCTGGTGTGTCCACAGACACCCTTCAGCCAGGCCTCCACACCCCTCCACATCCCCCAACCCTTACATAAATGTACCTAATCCCAGGTTAGTTCAGGGTGTGTGTTAGTCACTCTTGTGACCATGGACTGTAGCCTGCCAGGCTCTTCTGTATATGGAATTCTCCAGGCAAGAATACTGGAGTGGGTAGCCACTCCCTTCTCCAGGGCATCTTCCTGATCTAAGGATCAAACCTGGGTCTCCTGCATTGTAGATTCTTTACCATCTGAGCCACCATATAAGCCCTTCCCCTTTCTGCATCTTAACCTCCCTGCATTCACATTCTGAAAATCACCATCAGTCAGAGGTCTCATCCTTGGTGGATTTGCCCCTGAATCAGCAGAGTTGTAACTGACTTCTCAGTGACCTCATGTCAGACAGAAATCATACAAATAAACTTATTTACAAAACAGAAATAGATTCACAGATTTAGAAAACAAATTTAAGGTTACCAAAGTGGGAACAAGGGATAAATTAGGTTGGGATGAACAGATGTGTGTGTGCACTCAGCCATGTCTGACTCTTTGCAACCCCATGAACTGTAGCCTACCAGCCCCTCCTTTGTCCATGGAACTTTCCAGCAAGAATACTGGAGTCCATTGCCATTTCCTGCTCCAGGGGATCTTTCGTATCCAGGGATCCAACCCACATCTCTTGGGTCTCTTGCATTGGCAGGTGGATTCTTTACCACTGCTCCACCTGGAAAGCCCCAGTGAACAGATACACACTACTATATAAAAAATAGATAAACAAGGACCTACTGTATAGCACAGGGAACTATATTCAATATCTTGTAATAATTACCTATAATGGAAAAGAATCCGAAAAATAATAGATATATATGTATAACTGAATCACTTTGCTGCACTCCAGAAACTAACACAACATTGTAAATTAACTATACTTCAATAAAAAATAAATTTAGAAAACATAAAGGGTTTGGGGAAAAAAGAAGAGGTCAGAAAAATATGCAGGAACGTGCTCTGCAGGGGCTGGGGCTTCCACTGTGACCCCTTTGGAAATATGAGAAGGACTTAAGAGCCTCTGGAAACCAACATCCATTTCTCCTCTCAGATTTTATCTCTTCCTCGGTCTTCCTTTTGATCTTGTTTTCAAGCCAGAGATGAGCATTTCCACGTTGACTTGGCTTGATTATAACTGACTCTGAACCTTTCTAGTGATTAAAGTAGCCGCGAGGTGATGTTCTCCAGAGATTTGTACTGCAGGTTGAATAATTCAAGGCTTCCCTTCCAGAAGGCTGAGAGATCTCAGAGAGGAAAAAAAAAAAAATCAGAGAGCAGAAAACTTTTTTTTAAAGAAAAGAGTAATTTCCCCCATGCTGGCTACACAATAAGTACTCAATAAACGTTGGTTAATTTTGATGGACGTGAACGCTCCAACAGAAATCAAATGGGAAAAACTGGCAGTGACCTGGTAGGGATGGAGCAGGATATTGAATGCCTCCAGCAAGCAGGGAAGTTCAGGTGACTTAACTTCCTCCCTCCCCACTGGAGGCTAAGATGCTTGGGAGCTTCTAAATTTAAAAAAGAGAAATTTAAGAACAAGTGGCGGGGGTGGGGGGGAGATGCTTGGGAGTTTCTGATGTTTCCCTGAATGAAGGAAGGGAAGAAAGTTTGAAGTGAGGACAAGAAAGGTGGCATGCAATGGCCTCTGTTGTCCTGCTCAGCCTGATGGTCTAAGATCTGAGGAGAGGAATTAGGCCCAGAAGAGGAAGGAGCTATTTCCTCTGGCTGTGTGAGACGGTGGTCTGGGTTGGGCTGCTTGGATGCCCATGTGACCAGGTTTGATATGAAGGACAGCGCATATTCGCTCCATCTCAGCTCTGGCTTCTGGGGACAGAGTTCAGGGGGACGTGATGCCATGGGAAAGCAGAACCAGGCCCCTGGTACCACCCAGGGCACCTGGCAAGTGGTTGTCTCACCGAGGGCATCTGCAGCAATGGCAGTGGCCAGTGCCACCACCAAATAGTGAGCAGAGGGCATCCCCAGGAAGGAGAGTTGAAGAAGAGGCGTGGATCTGAGGGCCTGCCACCCTGGGCAGCCCAACACAACCAGGGAAGACCTGACTGGGAAGGGAAGACCTGCAGAAATCAGACAGAGTTTGCAGTCTTACCATCAAGGACCAGTGACAGGGTGGCTGCCTTCCCACCAACTGGCTGCTGCAGTCTAGATGGTTCGTGTTTCAAAACCTCCTGCATGGGATGGGCCCAAACCTAAGCCGCCTCTGGAATCCTCTTATCCAACCTCTGTTATGGAAACTGAAGCCCAGAGACTTTTGGGTTCCCAAAGTCACACAGCTAGTTAGGAGCTGGAAGGAAACAAGAACCAGTCTCCTTCATGCCCAACTCGTAGGACTCTGTGTGTGTGTGAGAGAGAGCATGCAAGTGCACGTGTGTGTGGGAAAGAGACAGAGAAGATTGAGATTCAGGCCCACTGAGTCCACGCCAGCTTCTCGTGCCAGCAACCCTGTCCTTTACTGTCAGCACCTCTCATAGCTGGAATCCCAGCAGCTGCTGTCGCTCCCGGAGTTTGCACAGTCAGCACCCACAGAGCCAGTTCATCTACCTGCGCTTTAATGAACATCAGATGCTGTGACCAGGGACCTGGAAGCCCAGAAAATTCCAATTCCAAGCCCACTCTTTATAGCCAATTAGCATCACAGCTCCATACCCTGGAGAGTCCAGGGGCACACCAGCCATTGAGCCAGCAGCTGTGGCCTCTCCCCAAACATAAAGCTCCAACCGTAGGAGGACAGAAGTCTTCGAGTTCCAACATAAGAAATGTTTCTGCTCCTGAAAAGTAGCCAGACAACTGGAAAAGGGGACCCAATGTTGATCTGGAATGAGGGGACGAGTTCCAAATCCTTGGGCAGGACAAATCTTCAAGAAACAGATGTCCTCTATACTTACAGACCCTCTCCTCCAGAATCTCTGCAGGCTGGTGAATATGGTTTTATTAACTTGGAAAGAGCCTGAACAGAGATGCTTAAGTGGGTTAGTGCCCCATCTATTGGGTTTTCTGCCTAACCCCCTTTTTCCAGTCACCCCCCTCTTCTTCCTCCAAGTGGTTACAGAGGGGCCCCCACGCCCACTATTTGTAGTATTCCAAAGGACCGCCCCTAAGGAGCATCTGCTCTAAGCTGGACCAATCAGAGCCCCTTCCTTGAGGACTGTGGGAGACTGGTGATAGGGATGGGTTAAGAAGAAGGAAGAGAACAAGGCTCCCTGGATCCTGGAGCTTAGAAACTGCGGGAGGGGGCGCTTTCCACCACACCCCTCCACACAGTCCCCCACACCGTGGACTAGAGCAGCAGAGAAATTCTGGCTTCAGAGATGCATGAAGCCGAAAGGAACGGAAGTAAACTGAGAGTTTAGGGAAATTCAAAACTGACTCCCTGTAATGTCCCCTCACTGGTCCTCTGGGCTCCCAGGCACAGTAGCTCTGTCTGTGCTGAGTTGTTTCTCTTCTGGATTAAACATCCTCAGGTCCTTCAACTGCCCTCTCACTGGGTGTGATCTGGAATACCATCCCCATGCAAAACAAACCTGGAGTGTTGCAGTTCCCTGTGGGGCAGAGCACCCAGAACTCAAGATGCTCTGAAGCAGCTATGGGAAGAAGGTGGGGGCTAGCACCTCCCTGCTCCTCTACTCATGCAGCCCACGTCCTTTTGCCTCGTGGCAGCCACGCCACTTGGTCTTCACCAAGCTCACGGTCTGCTGAGACCTGGTGTTTTTTTCATAGTTGCATTTCAAAAGCCATGTTTTCCCTTACTTGCCTTTGTTTCACTGGAGTAGGTCTTTCTAAATGCTGCCTTCTCATCATCTCCCTCTCCTGCTCTTATCCCTTCTTCCCTGCTCTGCTCTGCCTCCTACCACACCCTAGACTGAAGCCAGGGAGGCTGCCTAAGACACAGATCTGACCCCCTTGTGCCCCTGGGTAAACCTTTCCATGACTCCTGACCTGTAGGAGAGAGTCCACACCCCTGAGTGTAGCAGCAGAGTCTCCATGTTCTGGCCGAGCCGTCTCTCCCACCGTCTCCTCCTCCACACCCCAGATGACAGCAGGTCACGGCCCCACACCTGACCCCACGCTGCCACTGTGGCACGTGCTACTCCTTCAGCCTCTAGCGGCTCTGTCGCTGCAATTTGGCAGGCAACCTTGGAGACAGATTCCAAATGGGTCTGAATATGAATTTTCCTTACCAGCAGTCTATAACCTTGAGGAATCCCATTCCATTTCTGAGTCTCTGTTGCTTCAACTATAAATTGGTAATAAAAACATCCACCTTGCAGGGCTGTGGAGGAGACTTGAAATAACTTAGGTAAAGCATCAAGCACAATGCCTATAGGTGCCTATAATGTGCCTACTAGGACTCTGTACCCACAGCCCGTATATCTAGAAAATTCCTGTTTATATATCAAAACCCAATTCAAGTGTCAGCCCATCCACGAGGACTTCCCTGGCTCCCCACCCAGTCCTGGGCTCTGACAGTTCCTGCCTCTGACCTCCTAGCAGAGTAAACACGCTTCTGTATAGCTATACATCTCCCTATCTAATCACCATGTGCATCCGGGTCTGTGTCCCCACCATCACGTCTGAGCTCTGCCAGGGCAAGGACTAGGTCTGATGTCTCTCTCCAAACCCCAGTACAGAGCCTGGCGCACAGAAGAGATCCGTAGATGTTTATTTGATTGAACCACATTGCATTATTCAAATCTTACTGAATTCTGTCAATCAGCATATTCTCCATCCCTCCCAACTTTCAGAAGCTGGACTTCCTCCTTCATCACTAACAGAAAGGATACGTACGTCATATTGATTGCCTCTTGTGGGCTGGGCACATTCTAGTTGGGTATCTCTACGCGTGTAACTCCTTTAATCCTTACAACCACCCAGTGAGGTCGGCACGGTCCTCAGCTTTATTTTCTGAATGGGGAAACTGAGGCTCAGAGAATTGTGTCACGTGTCCAAAGTCAAGTAGCCAGGAAGTGAGAGAGCCAGATTTGAACGCAGGTGTTCTGTTTCCTGGAGAAGGCAATGGCACCCCATTCCAGTACTCTTGCCTGGAAAATCCCAGGGATGGGGGAGCCTGGTGGGCCACTGTCTATGGGGTCGCACAGAGTCAGACACGACTGAAGCGACTTAGCAGCAGCAGCAGCAGTTCTGTTTCCAGAACATCCACCTTTTTTTTTAAGCTTTTTATTTTTAAATAATCTTCGATTCACAGGAGAGTTGCAAAGACAGTGCAGAGAGTTCCCATGCACCTTAAGTGAAAGTGAAAGAGAAGTTGCTCAGTCATGTCCGACTCTTAGCGGCCCCATGGACTACAGCCCAACAACCTTCCTCTCTTCTAAATATCTCACGTAACTATGGCATATTTATCAAAATTAACATTAACAACAGTACAATACTACCTAAGATCTAATGCCTGATGATCTGAGGTGGAGCTGATGCAATAATAATAGAAATAAAAGTGAAAGTGTTAGTCATTCAGTCGTGTCCAACTCTTTGCAACCCCATGGACTGTAGCCCACCAGGCTCCTCTGTCCATGGGATTTTCCAGGCAAGAGTACTGGAGTGGGTTGCCATGCCCTTCTCCAGGGGATCTTTCTGACCCAGGGATTGAACCCAGGTCTCCCTCACTGCAGCAGATTCTTTACTGTGTGAGCTACCAGTGAAGGCACAATAGAAATAAAGAGATCAATTAATATAATGTTATAATGTGTGTATGTGAAAATCGCTCAGTCTTGTCCGATTCTTTGCGATCCCATGTACTGTAGCTTGCCAGGCTCCTCTATAATGTGCTTAAGTCATCCCCAAATCATCCCCAACATACTCCCAGTCAGTGGGAAAGTTGTCTTCCAAAAACCAGTCCCTGGCACCAAAAAGGCTGGGGACCACTACTTACAGACATTATTCGGGTTTCCCCAGTTTTTCCACCAATGTTCTTTTGCTATTCCAGGACACAATCCCGAATTTCACACTGCATCTAGTCTCCTCTAATCAGTGACTGTTTCTAGATCTTTCCTTGTATTTCAGGACCCCAGCACTTTGGAAGAGGAGCAGCCAGGTATTCTATAGAATGTTCCTCGGTGTGGGTCTGCCTTATGTTTTCTCACGAACAGTCTGAGGTTGGACTTGGAGATGGCAGAGTGCCCATCTCCTCACAAGAGACTGGGGGTATGTGGTATCCACATGACTTGTTACTGCTGAGGGTAACCTTGGTCCCTTGGTTTCTCGTCTGCAGAGTTACTCTTCTTCTGCCTTTGCTTTTAGCCACACTCTAATGCCTCTCCATCGATGTCATTGGTGCCGGGTGAGAATTGTGCCTGGCCTGGCGGGATGTTTATTCCAGACAGAGCCTGGAATAAAAGGATTCGGGAGTTGCCCAAGGCCAAAGTGTCAGTTACCCAAAGCAGTATCCAGAGCATCAGGAAAGGGCATTCTCCCCATGGCTGGAATCACCAAGAAAGGCTTCCCAGGATGGCAGCATTTAGGAGGGAGCTGTATAGGTGGCAGGGGAAGATGCCATTCCAAGCAGGGGACAGGCACCAGCATGGGGAGTGGGGTCTAAAAGAGAAGGCAGTGGTTGAACTGAAATTGCAAAAAGGTCATCAGAGCCATCCCCCTGTCTCCAAGGAGAATGGCTCTGAAACCCTCCCAGTCCTTTGAAAACACCTCCACATTTTCAAAGGACTCCACATTTATAGCTAGAAACTCAGAGCAGTGGTTTCTAGACAGGGAAAAATCAAGCCAGTGGAGCAGCTCACATTTATCCCCACCGCCTCCTGCTCCCACAACACTTTGACACTCCCTCTGGCATTTATCACAGCAGCATTTGCTTCTAGAAGCAAGCAAGTGTGCGAGTCTGAGCCCTCCACCCGCCACACAACACCCCCCACCCCGACTGGCCTGCAGCGAGGGCAGGGTCCTGCACATACTGCTTTGCCCCCACCTCCCCCTCCAGGCACTGAGCCCCAGGCCTGACACCCAGGAGGGGCTTAGCCACTGCCTGCTCCCAGGAAGGTGGGAAAGGAGATTCGCTTCTGCAAGAAGCTTTGAGACGAATATTCTGAAGACATTTTGTGACTCCCACCACCTTCCAAAGCTCCAAAAATCATTTTTAAAACTGATGACTGTGAAATTTCAATTACATTCACAAGGAGAGCTAGAGTGAACCACAAGAAGCACAGAACAGCGGCTTTGCACTGAGAGGTTGGAGACCAGCCTGGAAGCCAGACCCATCTGTTTCCAGGGGCCAGCTGCACATGCGCAGCCTTTAATGTATAGTCCTTGATAGAGGGGACAGTTCCAGAGACAGTAGAAGGCTACCAAGGGTGGGTGAGTCAATGCCATGAACCAGCTACCAAAAATAATTTTGTGCTCAGAGGCTGCACTCACAAAGCTAAAATATCCGCTATTAGAGAATGGGGTTCAGGAAGACAAACTGTATTTGGTGCAGAGTTTGGTCTTGAGAATGGAGACAGGCCTGGACTTAGAGTGATCCAGATAACAGGATAATATGTGTGAAGAATCTGAGACAAATGCTGCCCCTGGGAATCTGTAAGAAAGGCCAGCAAGGCTTACAGAGAGAAAGCAAGTTGTAGCCATACGAGGCTGCAGATATGGGTGGTGGCCAAACCTGCAGGGTCTCATGGGTCACCCAGAGTTTAGATTTTACCCCAAGAACAGCAAGAAGAGCCATTCTGTTCTTGCATTATTAGCCAGAAACCCACACTGGCCTAAGTCCCGGGTACCACACACACACACACACACACGCACACACATACACACACACAGGAGGGACAGCTCATCTACATCCAGTAGGGAAACTGCATTGAAAGAGCTTCAAAGGAGCAGAAGGTGGGGGTGGCGGGGCTGTCCCCTGAGCCTTGACCATGAGAACATATCCTCGTGGAGATCTTGGCCAAGCTGCCATTTGGTGATCTGCACTCACTTTTGGACCTGGCCTTCAGGGATTTTCGAGAACCAGTAGCTGGCAGAAAAGGCTTTCTGCAGCAGAATTACATGATTTGTACTTTTTTTTTTTTTTTTGCTTTGCCCTGCAGAAAACTGGGACCAGAACTCATCTCTGCCCTACTATACTTTCCTTAAAGTCACAAGACGTAGCCACTCTGCTCATCTTATACTGTGCACAGCCAGTCTCCAGGGTCACCACATGGTGGGCACACGTCTGGGTCCCTAGGGACACCTTCAGCAGCATTTCACTGCAGCAAACCATAGACTATTATCCCTTCATCCCTGACGCAGAGGAGAGTCGCACAGCCCCCTGCTCCGCTCCACACCAACATGGACCCCTTTTTCCATATTTCCCAGATGCTGTTGGTGGAACCTCTAGCACACATAGTCCAGAAATTAGATACAGCTGCCACTCTGCTCCCACCTCACCAGAATGGACTCTGCAGGTCCCTGCTTCTTCACTCTCTAGCCCAAGTCCAGGGTGGGTGAGTTTGATGGGTCCTAAGTCTACACCCTGACAACAGGGGAAGTTAGGAAGGTGAGTTTTCAAATTCTCTCCTGAGGTTGTCTGGTTTCCTATCAAGACTCAAAAGCTAGAAGAATCCTCAAATGGAAGTAGGTGATTCTGATGCTAGGAAACCAACAAGGGTGGGATGTGATTTCTGATTTCATACAACCCAGATCCTAGACCATTTACAGCTTTGTCAAGGTTCTCTTAGTTATAAGCAGCAACTAGGTCAAGACGAGGATAGGGGTTGGCTTATAAGGCATCCGTGAGGCTCAGAGAAACAGAAGGGCAGGGGCCACTACATAAGTAAATCCCTTAGACTCTATGCCCCAAGATTCCATAAACTTCAAAATTCTTGCTAGCAACAGGACCCCCAAAATTCCTGCTAGCAACATAGGAAAGGGATATTTGGGTCCCACCTGGGCAGATGTCGGTGTTAAGCCCAGTGTTCATGCCCAGTGGAGACAGAAGGTCAAAGCCAGAAGCAGAATCCATGTGATGAGCTGAGCTGTCTCCCTTCCCCCAAGGTGATCAGTCTTCAGGGAACTGAAGATGAAAGTCACACAGACTTTGTCTCAAGGCATAAACTAAGGTTAAGGGGGTGGGGGGGCTCCCTGTCTCCTGCCTGTCCGCAGCCTAGGCCCTGGAAGCCCTCCCTCCTTTATCCTCAATCCCACTTCAAGACAAGGGAAGCCATCATGACGTCAACTTTATCGTCTTCTAGGAATCCTCGGTTCCTAAGCCCTTAGAGTCTGCCTGCTCTCCAGTGCCCTTCAAAGATGGAAAAACCATCCAGCGCGTCCAAGCCGTCTGTCTTCTAAATAAGTCCTGCCCCTTATAAAACCCTTTCCTGAGTTTCCAGGCCCAGCGGACCCACTTGACAACAGCTGGATGCAGAGGCCAGAGTTCTCTCCGTGCCCACCCAGCAGGGAGCAGCGTCTGCCAGACAACCCTCCATCTTTCTTTCCAGGTCCTTACCTAAGACTGGGTGGAGCCTGGGAAGAAGGACTACCCCCAGGAAAACAAACTAAAATTAAACCACGTGAAAGCAGAATGACTAAAGCTCCCCTCTAAACACACACACACACACACAGTAATTAATTTAGGACATGCCACACGGGCCATCTCTTTCCAGATATTAGATGAAACCTTTAGGGAAGAGGAACGAACCGTATTATCTAATCACACACTTGAGACATCAACATCCCCTCTTCCACCCCCTCCCCTTTAGCCTAGAGAAAAGAACAATAATAATAATAATTAAGCTAGTCTATTTATGGCTCTGAAAATCAGCAGTTCCAGGCCACACCTGCTAGGGTCGAGCTGAGCTCTGGAAAGACTCTGCACGATGTCCCTAAGTCCGCCTAAGTGTAGTGGGCAAGATGCAGGAGCTGCTAGCCTCTCCTCCTTCAGGGAGCACACAAGGGCTGTTTAGAACAGCTCGTTGATGGGGTCAAGGAGAGGAAGCAAGAGACTCTGAAGGGCATCTCATGTCGTGCAATCCAGCCGGCAGCCCGGGCTCATCACTCAGCATAAGCCATACAGATTTATTTATATTTTGCGCGAAAGAGGGAAATTACTTAGCCGTAGGGATCAATTCTTCAATCCAATGTTTCTAACATGGCAATAAATTTATTTCACCGTCTCCCTCTTTCTTTCTCCTCTTGCCACAGCTTAAAGAAATAAGCCACCCTCTGGGAAGGTCCAGGGATGGGGGATGTGAAAAAAACTGGAGGAACTAGGTGTGAGGCCAGGAAGACACCCACTGGGCAGCCTGCCTTTGTGCAGTGAGCACTGGAGTTGGAGTCAGGAGACTCGAAATCCAGACCCTGGTTCTGTCACTTTTTCTGTGGTGTCAGTAAACCTGGACAAGTCAGAGCTCTTTTTCTTAATTGCTGAAGTGGGCAGAGCTATTCCAAGCCCATCAGGTTGATGTGAGAAGAAAATGAGACCAGATATATTCAGGCTTTTGGTTTGACTCTAGATACATCAACATGATTGATTGAAGATGAATTTAATCAGATTTGATGGTGTGACCCATAGCATCTCCCTGCACAAGTGGCATCATCTGTGTTACAGAGACTTCATAGCATGAGTGAGGAAACATCCAGGCCATTTTCCAAAACCAGAGACTACCTGGATGTCCTCCCGTCTCAGGGATGGAGTGAACCTGGGATGTTTGTGACAGCTCTGGCCTAATGCATTGGGAGCCCAGGGGAGCCTCCAGCAGCTGGGCAGGTATGATGAATGGTCCTCCCGGGCATGCACACCTTTTCACCAGGGACAGGCTCAGCCTGATGTATGGGTCATGTAAATGCAGCTGCTGGTTAATGCAAGGCTGTGATGGGGAAACATGAATGTGGGGATTGACAGGGAGGGAACGATGTCATAGGGATGAGGGCCTTGCAAAGTGACAGGAACTTTTCTGCTGGGAGATGCTTGAAGTGGGAATGGTGAGAATAGTCCAGACAGAGGGAACAAGGAGATGAAGACAAGGAGACAAGTAGGTACAGGCATGTGGGGCTTTCGAGGGGCACAGGAGAAAAGATCACCCTTCAAGGGACTTCCCTGCTGGGCCGGGGGTTGAGAATCCAAAGCAGGGGATGCAGATTCAGTCCCTGGTGGAGAAACTAAGACCCCACATACTGCGGAGCAACTAAACCCATGCGCCACAACAAGAGAAGCCAGCGCACTGCAATGAAAACCCAGCACAGCCAAAAAAAAAAATCACCGTCCAAGGCATGTGTCAAGCATCTCATCTTCCAGAAAAGTCTTTCTGACCTCTGGTTATGCTCCTGCTCCCAAAGTAGCCATTGATCATTTTCCTGTAAGGCTCCTTTGTAGTGGCTTTCAAGACCCTCGAAGTCTGGCCCCAGACCGCCTTAATTCCCCCAGACTTTCATTGACCAAACAGCTCCTACCACCCACCTCCAGGCATTTCCTCCATTTGAAACGGCTCCCCATCTCCCCTTTTCACCCGTCAAAACTCTAAGTGTTCTACCGAGTCCAACTCAGATGTCCCTCCTCCAGGACACCATCCTAAGGCCACTCTCCTGAACTACTGTCATCCTGCAGCCCCAAATCCTTACAACATTTTGTCCTTTGGGGAGCTCTTTATGTACCTCGCCCAGGCATACCAACATTTATTCAAAATCAAATATTTACTGAGGGTAGATAAACAAGCACGTCCTGTGTGTACAAGAGAACAGCACTGAGCAGTAAAAAGGAACAAATTATTGTATCTACAACACCATGGATCCCCAAAATAGTGTGAGTTAAAGAAACCAAATGCAAGAGTATGTATTGTTTGAGTTCTCTTTATATAGGGTTTCCCTGGTGGCCCAGCAGTAAAGAATTTGCCTGCAACGCAGAAGGCACAGATACGTAGGTTCAGTCCCTGGGTTGGGAAGATCCCCTGGAGGAGGAAACAGCAACCCATTCCAGCAATCTTGGCCAGAAAATTACCACGGACAGAAGAGCCTGGTGGGCTACAGTCCATGGGGTCACAAAAGAGTTGGACACGACTGTGACTGAACAACAAAAGCAACACATACGGGCTTAAAACAGGCAAAATTAAACTGTGGCGATAGAACGCGGAACAGTGGCTGCGGGGACTTCCCTGGCGGTCCGGTGGTCATGAATCCACTTTGCGATGCAGGAGACGAGGGCTCAGTCTCTGGTCGGGGAACTAAAATCCCACGTGGTACAGAGCGACCAACCCCACGCACCTCAGCTCCTGAGCACACACACTCTGGAGCCCGTGAGTCCCAGCTAGAAAGTCCATGCAGCTCAACAAAAGATCCCACGTGCCACAGCCAGCACCCAACAAAACCAAATAAATAAAATACTTTAAAGAAGAAGAAGAGTGGTTGCTTAGGGAACAAGGGCACTTGACGGGCAGGGGCAGGCAGAGCACGAAGTTTTCTGAGGTGACGAAAAGGTCCTAGCCCTAGGCCTGGCAGCACGGAGGCCACTGCCACCTGTGCCTCCTGAGCACTTGAAACAGGGCTCAGCTGAAGTGAAATGTGCTGCAAGCATAAAATACAGCCTGGTTTCCAAAGACTTAAGATGAGCAAAAGACTATAAAAGATTTCATTAATGAATTTTTATACTGATGACATGTCAAAATGATAATATTTTGGATATGCTGGGTTAAGTAAATAGGGTATTAATTTCACCTGCCTTTTGGTTTACTTTTTTCATAAGGCTACCAGAAAATTTTAAATCACCTACGTGGCTCGTATTACATTTCTACAGGACAGCACGGCTGTGGATCTTGATGAAGCTGTTGGTTGCGTGGGGCTACATATTTGCCCAAACTGATCAGAATGTACCTGCAAGATCTGTGTATTTTATTCTATGTAAAGGGTACCTCAATTATAAAACAAATTTTAGTGAGGACCTACTATGCGCTGCCAGACAGTATTAGGCATTGGTAATACAACACTAGAGATAAACAGACCTAGGCCCTGCTTAACCTAGTCAAAGAAACTGTCTTGAATCAAATGACCGCTCTAAACAATGATCTTATCCCCTTCCCAAGCTTAATATCATTGAGGTAGGAACTGCATGTGGGCATCTTTATCTCCATAGCTACCCAACCAGAAAGATATATATTAGATGTTAAGTAAGTTCTGGTGTACTCAGGTGAACTACTGAATTGGCTAAAAATCATTTTCTGAAACAAAAAGGCAAACAGAGCCCACTTGGAGAATGTTTCTCTTGGAGTCAGACCAGCTAACATACTAGAACCTTTGTCTTTTTGTAAAAGTTCTAGCGATAGAAAGACCCAGGGTCTCTCCCCAGTCTTGGCCTGCTCCTTTGGGACATAATCCTAGGACAAGTCATAAAACCTGCTGGTTAAATACTCTGAACCTCTTGGGTAAACACTGTGGGAAGCAGGGTGGTCAAGATTAATCAAAGAAAGTAGATTTTCTTGTTGAAGTTGGAGTGTGTACAGAGGCACTGGCTCTCTCTCCCACCCCCAGAGATTCTGAAGGTAAAACATGTTCGGTAACATCCACATAGAACAGGTCTTCCCCACCACAGTGGGTGCACTCATGTTTGCAAACCAGGAAAGGTTTGCAAACAGGCTCTACCTGGTTTTCTTTCCAAGCTCCTCAGGCCTTGCTGCTGGAGTTGCTCCTTGGCATCAGCTCTGAGCATTCTCTCTACGGTGCTGACTTCCACACGTCCTGGGACTCGAGGGAAGCCATTCAAGCAATCCCTGTTTGCCGATGAGGTTTTAAAGAAAGCCACACGTGACCTGTAGAAGTCACTTAGACATGGGAATCTGTTAGAGACCACTGAAGTGAAAATCCACCTGGTAGCAGCCGCAGAAAGAGCTTCTATATTAATTCATTTTAGAGCAGTTATTGACTTCAGCTCTGAGCTGAGCCTATGCGGGGTCCAGAGGTCCAAGAGACTATAGAAGGGTCAGGCCAGGTCCCTGACCTCAAGAATCCCACAGTCTAGGGACTTACCTGATAGCCCCGTGGTTAAGAATCTGTCTTGCAATGCAGGGGACATAGGTTCGATCCCTGGTCAGGGAACTAAAATCCCACATGCTTTGGAGCAACTAAACCCAAGCACCGCAACTACTGAGCCTGTGCGCCACAACTAGAGAGTCTGCATGCTGCAACAAAAGATCCTGCAGGCCTCAGCTAAGACCTGATGTGGTCAAATAAGTAAACAATGTTTTTTAAAAAATAAAGAATCCCATAGTCTAATGGTGGGATTATAATACGCATGTACATGCTCAGTCAATTCAGTCATGTCCGACTCTTTGCAACTCTATGGACATAGCCCACCAGGCTCCTCTGTCGTTGGGATTCTCCAGGCAAGAATACAGCAGTGGGTTTCCGTGCCCTCCTGCAGGGGATCTTCCTGACCCAGGGATAAAACCCATGTCTCCTGCATTGGCCGGCAGGTTCTTTACCACTAGCACCACTTGGAAAGCCCCATAAAAAGCACAGTTAGCTGGGTCAGGTAACTCTGGAAATGGCTACCCACTCCAGTATCCTTGCCTAGAGAATTCCATGGACAGAAGAGCCTCGTGGGCTATATAGTCCATGGGGTCACGTAGAGTCGGACACAACTGAGCAACTAACCCTGCTAAGTCACAGGTAAGAAGGGCCCAAAGAGAGTATTGGGGGAGCATAGGGAAGGATGAGATTCCTTGCCAGGGCCGGGCTCCCAGGACTCTGCTGATTCCTCCACATACCTCCCCTTCCTCACAGCAGCCAGAGAGATGGCTTAAAATAATGAATCAGACCCTGTCACTCTTCTAGTTAAAAACTTTCAGTGACATCCAATTATACTTAGAATAAGGCTCAAACTTCTTGACACTGTTGTATCAGTCAGTTACTACCACATAACAAACCACCCCAAAGCACCATGGGCTAAAGCAATAGTAATGTACCATCACATGTCTGTAGTCAGCTGACTCAGAAGATTTATGTTGACGCTATTGGACCAGCAGGTCAGCCCAGATGAGTATTTCTCAGGATGATGGCAGAGGGCAAAAGAGAAAATAAACAAATCTGCTCAAGGCTTCCCAGGTGGCGCTAGTGGTACAGAACCTGCCTGCCAATGCAGGAGGCATAAGAGACACAGGTTCAATCCCTGGGTCAGGAAGATCCCCCGGAGAAGGGCATGGCAACCCACTTCAGTATTCTTGCTTAGAGAATCTCACAGACAGAGGAGCCTGGTGGGTTACAGTCCATAGAGTCACACAGAGTCGGATACGACTGAAGCGACTTTGCATGCACGAACTCAGGCCTTGACGGAGACCTAGTAAACCTAGCGTCCCTAGGGGTGGGACCCAGCAGTCTACATTTTAACAAGCTCTGTAGATGCTCCTGCAGCAGGCTGAAGTTTGGGAACCACTGGTCTGTGCCAGAGGTTGGCCATTTTTAAATTTTTTTTTTCTGTGAAGGACAAGGTAAGTAACTATTTCAGGCTCTGAGAGCCCGATAGCTCCTGTTGTAACTACTTCTCAGCTCTGCTTTTGTGGCCTGAATGCAGCCACAGACAACAATGGGCAAAATCTTACCAAAACAGGCAGCTTTGGCTTTCAGGCTGTGGTGTGCCGGCCCCTGGTACCCGTGTCATAGCATTACTTACGCTCACAGTTCATATCTCTGACCAAAGCAATTAACATTTCTGAGCTCAACTAATTTCTTTTATATAAAACTTTCATTGGGACTTCCCTGGCGGTACAGTGGATAAGAATCTGCCTGCCAATGCAAGGGACACGGGTTCAATCACTAGTCCGGAATAATCCCACATGCCGCAGGACAGCTAAGCCCAGGAGCTACAGCTACTGAGTCCACGCGCCTAGAGCCTGTGCTCTGCAACAAGAGAAGCCACCACCATGAGAAGCCCACGAACCACAACAAAGAAAGAGAAAGCAGCTAGAGAAAGCTGGCAAGCAGCAACAAGGACCCAGCACAGCCAAAAATAAACAAAATTTTTAAATGTTATTTGTTCAACAAATGAATGAGTTATCTTCTCTGCACTGGGCATTCAATATATAAAAATGAAGGTGAGCGATCACCAACCTTCCAAAAAGGGAAGGCGGCTGAGCTGAGCAAGGCAAGTCCATGTGTCTTAGACCCCACGGCCAGGAACAAGCAGAGCCAGGATTCAGACCTCATTCTGGTCACCTCCAAAGCCAGGGATGTGTCTCCCAAGGGGAGCGTCCCACGGCCAATCCGGTGTTTGCACCTATTTTATTAAAGCCACCTTAGTTTCTGACCAGCGTTCTCCCCACTCCTGCCACCAGCATCTGCTCCTTCTGCCTTGGGGAAAGTCGGATGCCGCATGTGCCATCTGCCAACAGAGCTGCAAAATGGATCCAAATGAAACCACCAAGATAAGTCACAAGTTCCCAGTGCAACGCTGTGCCTCTTCTCCAGATGCAACGTGGGGCTCCCCGGGAGATGGGAGGCATTGCTATTACTTAATAACATGCAAAGTAACTTTTTAGGGAGAATGTGCTTTCTTGGATGAACATTGATTGAATCCCATCTTCCTGACCAGAGAGTTAAATCAAGCCTTTCAGACAGGTGATTGAAGCGATGCTAGAAGTCGATTGGGTTTCACTCAAACCTGCCCTTGTGAGAAGGAAGCTAAGAGCTCCCCTGCTATCTCAAGAATCATCAAATTAAGGAGAAGCTGGAGCTGACAGGAAACCAGAGAGGCTGGTTCAGCCCTGGTCTCTGGCTGCAGCCAGTTCAGAATAAGCTGAGGTCTCCGGGGACCAGAAACTGGTGACGCCCACCTTTCCTGCTTAGACGGGGTTTCTCCTTCCAGCCAATATAATGCCTTTTGTTGCAGGCTAGCTTTGCAGAAATAAATTCAAGCATTTTCTGTAGTAACTGGAGCATGAAAATGGCCGTGGCTTTGGGGATGAGCCTGGGCTATGAAAGTGCCGTCTCAGGGAGGCGCCCAGCCCCCGAGGTGCTGCCCTCCCAGGGAAAACCCAGAGCCACCCAGATGTCCTCTCCTGGCATCATTTCTGCACCACAGCCACTGGGGTACTCGCTCTCCAGTTCCCTCCTGGCCTGAGACCTGGTCCCAGAGAATCATCCCCTGGGAAGGCTTGGGCTCCCCAGAAAGGGGAGAATACAGAACTTTCCAAAACACTGGGGGCATTCCCAATTACCCTTCTGGAGCAGTGGTTCCTGGGGACAGCCAACAGCCAACGACATTTTCCCATGAGCCTCTTCACCAGCGCTATCGTCTGGTTTATTCCCCTAAGTCCCTGCCTGACACACTCTCTCTTTTCTCTCTCGTTGCCCAGCCCCTCCCCAGGGCCACTACTCCCTCTTTTCCAAAGACAGTGTCAAAACGTTTTAGAGATTAAATAAAAATTGTATCCAGAGTGTGATCAGCTTAGCTCAGCAAGAAGCCTCCTGGCCCCTCCGTTTGCTCTCAGAGCTCCCAGGCCAAAACCACTTTCCCTACGAGAGCCAGGGACAAGTGTGCAAAGCCCCAAAGTGGTGGCCTGGCAGGCCAGGGACGCCCTCGTCCGAAGGGAGCAGCCATCACCCTGAGAACGTCCATTGTGGAGAAGCTGGGGTGGGCAGGGAACAAGCAGGTGCCAGCCTGGAGGCAGCTGGCCCCCTACTGCTCTGCCTAGGGTGAGATATGGGTGCGAACTAGAGCCAGTGCCCATAGCTGATAGTGACCATCAAAAGCAGTGCC
The DNA here is from genome assembly GCF_055505025.1 of Bos grunniens. Lineage (NCBI taxonomy): Eukaryota > Metazoa > Chordata > Mammalia > Artiodactyla > Bovidae > Bos > Bos grunniens. The sequence continues at coordinate 12,913,550 of NC_141167.1, forward strand.
ATTTCTCCTCCCAAAACTGGATTAACCCAAGGTGAGCCAGGTGTGAGGTCTGGTGGTCCCCAGGGATGCAGAGAATCGGACTAGATTGGCCGCCCCTACCCAGAAGGGGCAGGGCCCTATTCATCTTTCTAACCCCAGTCACTTCCTCTGTGCAGATGAGACAAAGACAGGAAGAGGCGGAAAGAGAGAACATCAGGAAGGAAATGAACTTCTTGGAAAATGCCTTGAGCTGGAGCTCATGCTGAACCGAGGGACAAGGCAGATTCTACCGGGCCCTGAACAAAGGAACTGCCCTGGGCCCAGGGGACTGATGGCCCTGGCAGGGGCCAGACACTGACTGACTTCTGGGTGGGGAGCAAGAGGCTAGGATGCCAGTCAGAAAACCTGGTCTCCAGGCCCCGCAGCCAGCCACCTCACAGTGTCTCTTGGGCCTCAGTCTCCTCATTGGTAAAATGAGCTGGATGGGAGCATCTCCAAGACCTGCATCAGGTACTCTGTGATCGCCTCACCTATAGAGAGCTGGCATCTTGACAGCACCCCCTGCCCGGTGAAATGTGCTGGGGGTTCTCGGAGGGCAAATCCTAGTAAGGGTGACCTAGGAAGTCCCCAGGAGGAAAATGGAGATGACGGTAGAGACAGCAGAATATACATGGGGACCTCGTGGCAACAGCAAAGCTGTGAGGCGAGGGAAGGGGAAGAGGCCAAGAAGTCACGTCCCCTTCCCCCACCTCTGTCTGAACACCAAGTCGAACACCAGTCCTCCTCCCGTGCTGTTGTCCTGTTACATCCCAACTTGTGTTCTTTTTTATTTACTTTAACACTTGTTACAGAGCGTGTATATCTACCAGGCACTATTCTAAGTGTTTCATGAACACTAACTCATTTAATCCTCATAGCAACCCTATGAGATAAACGCTACTGTTAGTCCCATTTTGCAGATGAGAAAACTGAGCCACAGAAGGTCAAGGAACTTGCCCAAAGCACCCCACAGCTAGTAAACATCAGAACCACGATTCAAACCTACGTGCTTCCTAAGGGCAAGACTTCAGTCTGTTTTATTGACAATCAAGCACGTAGTAGGCACTCATTAAACTTGAATCTCCAAGTAGGACCCTGGATGGCTGATGTGGGCTCAAACTGCCACAAAAGAGATCTACTGGGACCCAGCAGGTGCCAACACCCACTGCTGTGAGGAGTCACTCTCTGCCTGGCCCTTCTGTACCCTGGACTGGGGTCTCCCTGAGCACTGGGCTTTGAAGGGACTTCCAGAGGACCCTAGAATCAGGCTTGAACCTTTGCTGAGTCTGTGGGAACAGGAGCCTATGGCTTCCTCTGCCCCCTCCCTGTCTCTGTGGTTGGAGACAGCAATTAATTATGCCATGTAATTAGATAAAGAATATTCATTTTTCATTAATGACGGTAAACTCTTGCTCTGTGGCTGAGTTCCGTATGTTTTAATTAAGCGGGGCTCCTGAAAGCCGCGTGGCTCCTTTGCAAGGGCTCCCTCTTATAATGAACAGTCACTTAGAATTTTAAGAAGTGAAGGATTCCTTCCCCAAGTTAATTACCTCAAAATTAGCTTAATCACAGCTCATTTAAACTTATCTAAACAACAGCGCAAGGAGTTCCAGGAAACAGAGGTTCTGACTTTGCCTGCAGAGTCAAAAAAAGAGTCATAATAACATAAAAGTCCCCTCTGGTGGGCAGCAGTGACCCCTGGCTCCATTGGCTGAGAAGTGCTCAGAGCAGTTGGCACGTTCTCAGCAACAAGGGTTGAACCAGGGGTGTGGAGACATTTGGCCTCTTTCATCGTCAACAGTCCTTCTATGGCTACCTGAGTTCCTGGGGAGTGTGGGGTGCTGTGGACCCCTCTCCTAGCTGCCCCAGAGCGGGGACAAAGCCTCAGGCCTAGAGCCCTGACTGCCTCTCCCACCCCAAACACCCTATGTCTCCCCCACTTGCTCTCAACTTGGGGGTTGTGGTCATGTCTGGTCCCTCCCTACTGGCCATGTACAGACCAGTGTCCGTACCTGCAGAGGAGGTGACCAGGAGAAGCATGGGCTCTGGGGTCCAGGAATCCCACCTGCCCCTCTCTGCACACACGTCTCATGCCCAGTACCATGCCTGGCAGCCAGATGGGCACTCACAAATGAATTCAGGAAGAATAAAACAACCACATGGCCCTAGGATACAAAGTTAGCGTCAATAGAGAAAGTGCCAGATTCTGGTTTCCTATAACAATAGGACTTTCTTCCAGGAAAGTCAGCCTGGGCTGTCCCCAGAGAACACTCGGGGAGGCTTCAAATGTGCGCCAGGCACTGGGCTAAGTCCTTTATATCAAGTAGCCTGTTTAATCCTGCAGCATAAGGGCGGTCATTATCCTTATGTCACAGGTGGGAAAACTGGCACAAAGAGGTGACAGAACCTGCCCAAGGTCACACTGGTAACAAACAGCGGGATTCAAATCAGACGGTCGGTCTCCGGAGCCTAAGGAGAGCTGCTGCTGTTGCTGCTGCTAAGTCGCTTCAGTCGTGTCCGACTCTGTGCGACCCCATAGATGGCAGCCCACCAGGCTCCTCCATCCATGGGATTCTCCAGGCAAGAACACTGGAATGGGTTGCCATTTCCTTCTCCAATGCACGAAAGTGAAAATAGAGCTAAGTTCCCGCATCTGGGGGTGTGCGAGCAGGGGCTGGAAGACCACCGCTCGACTCTGCTCTAGAGGGGCACCCTCTGTTGGAATGAAGAGGAGGGACTGGAATGAAGAGTGACTCTGACTCGTGGACCACTGTTGTGCTGTAGGTTGGAAAGGTTTGGGGCGTTGGGCATTTCCACCTGCCCTGCAGACACTGCTGAATCCCACGGGTGGTTGGGAGAAGGGCTGAAGCAAGCCCTGCAGATACGCACCAGCCGTCAGGGGGCGTGCAGGCCAGCAGAAGGCTGCCGCCCTCCCTCCTTGTACAATGCAACAGCCAGGGACCTCCTGGGTGGAGGAGGCTGGGAAATTATTTATCTGCATCCTCTGTTCCACACAATTGGCTTTCCTTTGCCAACTCCCAGTTGGGGTGGGAAGGCGCGAAAAGCCTGGAAGGGGCGTCGAGCCGTCATAAAACACTTCCAAAAATAAGCGGCCCCCTCCCCCGCTGTGGAGATAAATAGCTCTGGCAGCCCCTCGCTCCGGGTCCCTTCTGCTCAATCCCAGGTCACCCTGCTCACCAAAGGACCCCATCGCTCCTGGCAAGGCTCCAGAACCTCCCAGACACTACCTGTCCCCTCCCCACGCCCCTCCCCCCACAGGAGAGGCGGCACCGCAGCCGAGACACCGTGTAATTCCGGCTGTCACTAGCCTAATTACACCCCATGGTCCTCCCGCCAGCCTCTTGCGCCCTGCGCCGCCTGAATAATGGGCTTTTTTTCTTTAAAGACACTCTCTCCTTTTCACAGCTGCCTTTTGAAGGCGAACAATCTCACACAATGTGGCTTAATGACAGCACCACTGGGTGAATCCCAGCCCCCAGCCCTCTTCCTCTCCCTCTCTCTCTCCTTTACTTAATAATCATCATAATTGTCATAATCACCCTGGAGTTAAGAGAAAGCACCTGGGACATTGCAATCAATTATGAAGTCACCTAATAAAAGGTCAGGATGGTCTGTGTGAGCAGGAGGCTGCAGGGAGGGAGGCAGACATACAATCCCCGCGAGTGAGTATAGGCACGCATGTGCATGTGGGATACACGCCACATACCGGACCCTGCAGGCTGACAACCAGTCATGGGCACAATGTCCCCGTGACGCCTCAGAACAAAGAGCCAGGTCAGATCCTCAAGGAGAGACCCAAAGACCCTGACACCTCAAGCCCTATGATGAGCAAAACCCCTCCTTTCTGGCCAAAACGTAGTGCAAGGAGCCTCAGAGCAGAGCTCGAGAGGACGGGTATTATGCACAAGAAACTGTACTCTGTAATGACCTATATGGGGAAAAAAGTCTAAAAAAGAGGGGATATATGTACACGTATAACCGATTCACTTTGCCGTACACCTGAAACTAACACAAATCAACTATACACTAAAAAAAATATTTAAAAAAAATTTTTAAAAAGCGCCCCCCCAAAAAAGAGTGCAGGTATTAGAGACCAGTTTCTTAAAATTGGGTCCCTTTGCAGCCCCACTCCAGCTCCCTGTTTAATCTCTCCAAGCTTGCCTCACCATACTCATCTGGGAAATGGGAAGCAAACAACCCACCAGAAGGTTCTGGGGAGAGATTAAATGTTCTGATCACATTATCAAAAGTAATCTCTCTCTGGGTTAATCCCTATCCTAGTATGTTAATTTATTTCCTTCACAGAATTTACAGTAATCAGAAAACACACTATGTGTATGGATGTGTATATATGTATATATATATACATGTTTAACGCATGTCCTCTCCCACTCTGGCTGTCAGATCCTTGAGGGCTGCTTTCTCCACATTTGCTGCGAGGTTTAAGAGCACCCACTCCAGAGCTCAGCTTGCTGAATTCACATCCTGGCTCTACCACCTATTTGGCAGTGTGACCTCACATAAATTATTCAACCTCTCTGCGGCTCACATCTTGACATCTGTAAAATGGAGATAATAGTACTTACCTTCAGGGTTGTTGTGAGAATTAAATAATACATTATACATAGATGGCTTAGAATGGCGCTGACTTACATTAAACACGATGATGTTTGGTTGTATCATTATCCCAGACACCTCAAACAGTGCCTGACATGGTACAAATGCTCAATAAATATTTGTGGAGTGAATAATACATGTGTACTGCTTAGTACTAAGAGTTTGGTACGTGGTCAGCATTCAGTAAGTTTCAGCTGTTATGATCACCTTCATCACCATTATTATTCCTACTGGGTACAGCTCTCGCCCTCTCCCCGCATCCTCAGGGACAGCTGTCCCCATGGCTTAGAGGAGGCGTTAAGGTCAGGGCTGACTCTCCAGTAAAGTCTTGCCAGGTTGGGGCAGCCAGGACTCACGCCTGTCTTCCTGGCCTCCCAGCTTCCTCTACTCAGAAGCCAGGCACAGCAGCTGGTTCTGGAGGTGTTTAATAAACACACGAGCCCCGGCTGTGCAGTGCCCCTCCCGCAGATGCCCGCCCCACATCCCACCAAAGCCTGGAGTCAAGTCTGTTTTTGATGTGTGGAGGCCTCCTGGGCTCTGCGAGGGAGAGGCTGAGCCATCTGCCACCAGCCCCGGGCTGTCAGGAGGGAGCTGAGCCAGCGCAGAGCAATGAGCAGGAGCAGGGCCTGCGCTCCTCCAAGCCACAGCTGGCTGTCTCTCCAGCCGGGGAGGGGTGGTCAGTCAGAAGAGCTCAGACCCCAGGTGTCCACCACACCACCACCCACCCACCTGTCGGGCCCAGCAGGCCCAGTGCCCACCCATCTCAGTGAAGCATGATCTGTTGGCATTATTCAGGAAATATCAGAGGCCAACCTGACCTCAGGACCTATCAGAAAAGTTCTAAATGCGTGCAGCAAGAGGTAGGACCCATAGATCCCCTAACTGAAACTGACAGATCACCTCAAAGCAAAGAAGGTCAAGGTGGGGTTGAATCTCTAGATGCCCTAAAAAAAATGAAGATTTGGTTACCATTCCTCTCTCCCACTATAAAATTCAAAATACATTTTGTTTTTTTGGAAATGACACAAAATTTACAGGAATTACAGAGACATGCTGGTTAGGATCATGGGCTCTGGAGCGAGGCTGACTCTGGATGAGTTACCCGAATGCTCTGTGACTCAGTTTCCTCATCTTTGAAGTGGGGCTGATGACACCAGGACGCTTCTTGAAATGGTTGTGAGGATTAAGGGGGTAATATAAACTAAATGATAAGAACAAAATCTATTTGTGAAATAATCATGAAAGCCTATTAGAGGTTATTATTCTCATGTTTTTTGAAATGAAAGTGTATGCTTTCCAGGTTTTTAGATTGCAAAATTCTGAATAGGTTCACTGAGGCTGGAGCTTTTGCTGCTTGCCTGTGACTGCCCGAACAATTGTTTAGATTCGCCCATGAAGAAATTACCACCTGCCAGCACCACCGTGGGCTTCCCTGATAGCTCAGTTGGTAAAGAATCCGCCTGCAATGCAGCAGACCCCAGTTCGATTTCTGGGTTGGAAAGATCCGCTGGAGAAGGGATAGGCTACCCACTCCAGTATTCTTGAGCTTCCCTTGTGGTTCAGCTGGTAAAGAATCCTCCTGCAATGAAGGAGACCTGGGTTCGACCCCTGGGTTGGGAAGATCCCCTGGAGAAGGGAAAGGCTACCCACTCCAGTATTCTGGCCTGGAGAATTCCATGGACTGTAGAGTCTATGGGGTCGCAAAGAGTCGGACATGACTGAGTGGCTTTCACCTTCATCTAGCACCACCATGACCCTCTGATGCCTGCAGCTGGAGGTGCCAGAACCAGGGCTGCAAAGACCCAGGAAACGGGTGCATCAGCAGGGCCCCTGGGCCTGGGGCCAGTGCCCTGGCGCTGAGACTGGGCAGGGAGTACAGGAACAAAGGCCTTCCTGGATAAGCTTCAGGGCCCAGCAGTTCCCACAATGGGGTCCAATGGGGGTCCATTTGCCAGAACAAAGCACAGGAGCTTCATGGAGAAGAAGAGGGCTCAGAGAAGCCTGAGAGTGTGAAGCTTCAATCCCTCCTGTCTGCGAGGGAGCAGGGATGGCCCAGCTCAGGGGAGAAGCTACAGTCCAGAGCAGGAAAAGGATGCTCTGTTCTCCCCTTTCCCTCCTGGGATACCTCCAGAGTAGCCGATGGACACAGGGGATTTACCTGTGTCTTGAAATACGAGGGAAATCAGATTTTTATAGTCACTCTTGAATTGGTATAGTAATTAAACACTCAAAAGGGGAGATACCTGCTAAGAACCACTTCTAGGTTGTCAGCCCAACCCACTTGGTCTCTGGGAACTGCACTTCGCCATCGGCCCCTGGGCTGCTAGGGGCTCCTGGCGGACACGTGGGCAGCAACCCTGATTCTCCCTCCACTCCACCAGCCACAAGTCAGTGTTAGGGGGGTGTTGGGGTGAATGTCACCCTGCCAGAGCCAACTGGAATAATTCCACATGAATTTGGGGCACGTAGTGGGGAGGAGAGAGCAGGTATGGGAAGGAGGTTAGGGGAGGAGGGAGGCTCAAGAAAGAGAGGATATAAGTATACTGAGAGATGATTCACCCTGTTGTATGGCAGAAACCAACACAACATTGTGATGCAATTATCCTCCAATTAAAAATAATATTTTTTTAAAAAGATACACTAGTAGACCCAAGGATGAAAATGTACAATGCCCTTCCTATATGTAATTCAAAATTAAAAGGTAAAATTATCTATGGTCAGTTAATAAAGAAAAATAAAACTAATGTTATTAATACTTTTTAAAAAATTTTTCCAGTTGGAGAAGAGGGGCATTCAGCTCCTTCTGAAGTGTTGGCTTTGCTCCATGTGACCTCTAGAGTGGCAGGGGCCGACTTCTCTGCTGTGTGGACCAGAGACACAAAAGAAGCTGGTCTGCAGAGGAGGGAAAAAAGACCGAGACGGGGGTTCACAGCAAGGAACAGAGACAGAGAGAGATGCTGGTGGAGCTCCAGCCGACAGTTCTGGTCCTATCCTGAGGACCAGCTGCATCCCTCCAGGAGACACTCAGCATCCTTAGAGCAGAGTTCCCATTATGACAGAGCTACGTTGAACAGGTTTCTATTCCTTCAAACAAGATGCTAACTATTAGGTTTCCTACTTTCTCTGACACCATTAATCCTAAATTCTGTTTTTAATTCACTAATGAAGTACAAACATTAGTTTCACACGCATCCCCATTTCAGAAACAAAATGTGAAGAAGGGAAGGGGAAAGTATTTCTTATGCAATCCAGATCAATTCCTCTGCCCCAAGTGGCCCAGTCCTGCCTTGGTTCTTCATTCAAAGCAACACAGTCTGGCAGCCAAAAGCAATTAAAAAAGAATTCCAATCTTTACCTGAATCTCTCAAAGCATTGTAAAAGGGATCCAGTTCAGACCCTGAAGACTCTTAAAAAGCTCTTTCCTCTTTTCTCTTCCTTTCCCCAGAGCCTCACATGCTCCAAATCTGAAGCTTCTTACTCTTGTTCTCCTGGCTCTCAGTTCTCCTGTCTCTTCTTCCCTTGCCGCCGCCTCTTTCTCAGCAATTTATTACATAAATGTTTGAGGCTTTGGGCTTTTTTTCTTCCCTCTTTTCTCCTTTACCTACATTTTGGACAACATGCCTAGAGAATTCCAGGGACAGCAGAGCCTGGTGAGCTGCCATCTATGGGGTCCCACAGAGTCAGACACAACTGAAGTGACTTAGCAGTAGCAGCAGCAGCAGAGAATCATGAAACAGACCCTGCAACTGAAACCAGTGACACTTTGGCCACTCCTGCAGCCCAGGATCTCTCGACTTGGCCCAGACTTGGCCTCTGATGCTGAGGACAGGCTGGTGCTCCTCGGAGGGCAGAGCAGAGAGAAGGGAAGGTGGAGTAGGAGGGAGAAGGTGGGCAGGCAGAGGCATCACAAGTCAGCCAGTCTTGGCCCTGCCCCTCTGAGAATCCCTGAGATGTGATCTGATGTTGTGTGTGTGTGTGTGTGTGTGTGTGTGTGTGTGTATGTGTGCGCATGCTAAGTCACTCAGTCGTGTCTGACTCCTTGCAGCCCCATGGACTGTAGCCCACCAGGCTCCTCTGTCCATGAAATTCTCCAGGCAAGAACACTGGAGTGGGTTGCCACTTCCTTTTCCAGGGGATTGATCTGATGTTAGGGCCAGTTAACAAATCTTGCCGTATCCTCCAGCTGGGCATACAAATCCAGAGCCCCCTACGCCTCTCCACCCCACAACCCTAAGACTCCACCACGTCCTGATCTTCAGTTCCTAGTCTCCCAAACTTGTTCCCATTTACATAAGGTCAAGTCCTTACACCTCTCTGGTTTTTCGTATTCCCTGCCACCAACTGGCCTTCAATTGAGAAGTTTCCTCCAGGTTCTCTCTCCAGTCACTCGCAGTCTGCCCAGGCCATCCATCACGTCCACTCCTATCCATCACATTTCTGGGGCCACAGTCTCCCACCAGCTCCTTCCTGCTAGTGCCATCCAAGCTCCCGGGCAGCACTCTGCCTTGCCCAGTGCAAGTGTTCACACAAGCACACAGTGCACAAGAATGCTCATGCACAGCAGTGGCTAATCTTCCTTCTTCCAGAAGTACCACCTCAGGGCTTCCCTGGAGGCCCACTCGTTAAGACTCCATGCTCCCGATGCAGGGGGCCTGGGTTTGATCCCTAGTCAGGGAACTAGACTGCATGTGCCGTAACTATGAGTTTGCATGCTGCTACTAAAGATCCCAAAAGATCCTGAGTGCCGCAATTAACATCTGGAACAGCCAAAGAAATGAATAATTTAAAAATATATATCTCACTTCCATTTCTCTCTCCCAGTAGCTTTCCATCACCTGGTGGATAGCTTGCTGTTTCCTCTCCTTGGCATCCAAAGTCCCCCACAGCTTGGCCCCTTCTTTCAGCCCAGTGTCCCCCCACCTCCCTGACACAGGCCCTGTGGTCTAGCTCAGCTCACTTGTCATCTTTGGGAAGCCTGCGCTCAGCGCCCCGCTCAGCGCCCCACTCCCCGCCACCGCTGGCCTGTAATACCACCCACACCAGTAAATTCAGTCCTGGCCCTCAGAGTCCCTAAGCCCATGTTCCCTTCTTTGGGCACAGAAATGTGATCATGGGACTTCCATCTTTCCATGGCACGACTCACCCAGTGTAAGCTCTCCAAGGCAAGTGCTTGGTCCTTCTAGACTTCAGGAGCTCCCAAAGAAAGCAAGCAAACCACAGAACAGTAAGTCTCATATTGTCCTATTTGTGTGAAAACAAACAAGCAAACAAAAAATCCATGTAGGGTTGTATGAGTACACAGGTGAGTAGATGTGTGTGTGTGAGTGTATATCAGAGAGAGAGGAGGAGAGAAGGGGGGAGTGAGTGTGTGTGTGCACGCTCACAGGTGGGCAAAAGCAATCTGGAAGGCCATCAACAAACTTTTTTTTTCCAATTGATCAGCTGACTATATTGACAAGATACTGATCAGTTACATGCTGAAGAAAACATACTCTACAATAAAACAGAAAAAGTTTTCCATGCCCCTCTCCTTTACCCGCCCACCACTATGACATAATCAAACTTTTGACACTGACTGACATTGATTGTTTCTGCAGGAAACAGAGACGGAGAAACTTTCATTCTGTACTTTATCTTTTCTTTAGTGTTTGAATTTTATAATCATAAGTACATATCACTTGCAATATTTTTCCTTAAAAAAAAAACAGAACTTCCCTGGTGGTCCAGTGGTTAGCAATCCTGCCACTACAGGGCCCATACATTCCACCCCGGTCTGGGAAGATTCCACATGCCACAGGGCAACTAAGCCCAGGCACCATGACCACTGAGCCCTCGAACTAAATTAGCCTGCGCTCCACAAGAAGAGAAGCCACCGCAGTGAGAAATCCATGCACCGCAACCAGAGAAAGCCCAGCACAGTCAAAAATAAGAACACACAAACTAATAAATACATAAAAGCGGAGTCCTTCATAGGGAGCCAGAAGGTGTGGGTTCCAGTCCTGGCCCTGCCACTAACACTGTGAGACCATCACCAAGTCCCTCTCTCGGCTGCAGTTCCTGCTCCCATAGAAGATGCAGGCTGGCTCTAGAGCTTTCCAGAGGTTCTGACCTGGCTGTGCAGAGTGAGAGGATGGCAGGCAGCTGGGCTATGGCCCCCTGTCCCTGCACTGCCCAAGCTGGTCCTTGACTGTTTCACCCGTTTTACATATTGAATTTCTAGTTCTTTAGCCAGGTGCTGGAAAACCACCACAGCAATGAGGCACTCCAGGTGAGTTTCAGATGGAATTGACAAGTCAGATCTATACGAAAAGAAGGCACGCATACATCACTGGTAGGAACATAAAATGGGAAACACCTTGGCAGTTCCTCAGAAGGTTAAACATACACATCCCATCTGACTCAGCAATTCCACTCCTAGGTATATACCCCAAAGGGCTGAAAACAGGGACTCGAGCAAATATTTGTTCACAAATAGCAGCATTATTCACAATAGCCAAAAGATGGAAACACCCAAATGTCCATCAGCCGAGGCGTGGATAAACAAATTGTGGTAGATGCATACAATAGAATATATTCATCCACAGAAAGGCATGAAGAACTGATACAGGCTACAACCTGTATGGACCTCAAAAATATTACACTTAGCCAAAAAAGCCAGTCATGAAGTCACAGCTCGTATGGTTCCAATTATATGAAATATCCAGAGGAGGTAAAACCATGGAGAGAGAACACAGATGGGTAGTTATCGAGGGCTGGGAAGAGGGGAGAATGGGGTGTACTGCTAAATAGTATGAGGTTTTCTTTGGAAAACCTTTAGGTGATAGAGAAAACCCTTTTCTTTGGTGAAAATGATTTGGAATTAGATCAAGGTGGTGGCGGCACAACCTGTGAATGTACTTAACACCGCTGAACTGCGTGCTTTTAAACAGCTTGTTCTGTGTTATGTGAATTTCACCTCAGTGGATGTTTTAAAAGGCAGACGGCCTAATGGAGGCAGGGCATCCAGATTGGAGGGTCTCTGAGCAGTGGTCAGAGGGCTGTGGAGAGGCCGCCAGAAAGAGACCACAAGGCCAGAAGGTTGTAGGGACCGGCAAGTGGAAGACATTAGGGACAACTGGCAAGCTGCGATCACCCTGTTGGTAGCTAAGGGAGGGTTACTGAGCCTGAGGACAGGGAACAGCCAGCTTTGCCCAGCTTCAGAGAGGGTCAAGGAGAATGAGGGCAGAGAGAATCCCAAGACACGGCGCTGGTGACAGCCGCTGAAAGAGCAGTCGAGGTGCTCCTGACAATCCCCTTGTCCTGGCAGGCTTTGCCCTGAACACACCAGTCTAAGGCAGGACTCAGAGTCTAGTGGGGAGCACCCAGCAGCTCCACCCAAACCAGGGCGGGAGCCCCGACCACAGCCATGCCTTCCTTCCCTGGAGGCCCCAGCCCAGCACTAGGATGCTCCGGACAAATCTACCTACGTGGTCCAGGGAATAGGGTGGGGGGACCTCTTTCCGGGGTCCTCAGTGCATACGGCAGGGCCTCATGATGGCCCGTATTATGGTGCTGGAGAAGATTCTTGAGAGTCCCTTGGACAGAAAGATCAAACCAGTCAATCCTCAAGGAAATTAACCCTGAATATTCACTGGAAGGACTCTGATGCTGAAGCTGAAGCTCCGATACTTTGGCCACCTAATGTGAAGAGCCAACTCATTGGAAAAGACCCTGATGCTGGGAAAGACTGAAGGCAGGAGGAGAAGGGGATGACAGAGGATGAGATGGTTGGATGACATCATAGATTCAATGGACATGAGTCTGAGCAGACTCTGGGAGACAGTGAAGGACAGGGAAGCCTGGCGTCTCAAACAACTGGACACAACTTAGCAATTCAGCAACAGCAACAATACAGTCTGGAAGAGTGGGGGCCTTCAGAGAGCAAGAGATAGCTATGGGACATAAAGGGAAAGGATTCTGGAAGGACCCTCGGAGGTGAGTTAGACCCTCCCCCCATCCCCAGTCCTTGAAAAGAGTGAGGATCCCATCAGACAGGGAGGGTGGGGACAAGCTGGAGCTGCACAGACTCCAATGGGAGGAAGACAGGAGGCACAGCTGGAGGGGCTGCAGTTCCAGGGGCCTGCGGCTGGGGAGGGACATGTTCATTTTATAAACTGTACTGAAAGCCTCTGGGTGCCTGGGGCCTAGGGGACAGAGGCTCCTGCCTTCAGGGAGGTCACAGCTCTAAAGCTGGACTGAATGAAAGCCAAGGGCTTAAGGAAGGCAGAGAGTCAACGTTGCCCCTGGAAGCAATTCATCCCTACCAAGTGCCATCAGATAAACTTCTTCTCCTTGACTCCAGTGTGTGCACACGTTTGCTCCATTTTCCTGTCTGCTCATACTCTCTGTGTCCTCTGACTTCCTCTGTCCTACAGCCCCACTTACCCCACAAGCACATTATGGGTGCTCAGGGCAGGTTTGGGGACACAGTGCAGTGTGTGGTTGGTGTCCAACCTTTAGTATCAGCCGGACATGCGTGCAGATCCTATCCCTGCCACTTGTCCCTCCATGCGTGATCTTGAATAGCTCTGTTGTTGTTGTGGTTTGGTGGCCCAATCCTCGTAGCCCCTGCCCCATTTTTACAGGCCACCCCAGAGTGAGGGGGAACCCTCTCCTGAGAGGCTGATGAAAGACCCTACAACCCTCCTTCCCCAGTAACAGGGAAGAGCTCCATGAGGACATCTGATCACCCCACTCGATGCCAACCCTAGTGCAGAGCTGCAATCCTCAGGAGAAAAGTTCTCTTCCTAGTTAGCCCAAAGCCATCACAATGAGCTATAGAGATCCCAGCCCAGGCCTGGGCCAGGACAGAGGGAGTCACCCTGCGTCCTTCGGGAGACACAGGCAACACATACCCAGAAGAGCTCTAGCTTCTCAAGTCAACTGGAATCTCATTATCTGGACACACTCCCACCCAACCCAGAGAAACTCCATCCAATGGCACCCCCTCAGGGCTGGACTGAGCTGCCAAACCCACAAGAGTCACGAGCAAAAGCCATCCCAAGCACGCAGAAGAGAGGCCCTAGGAACCCAAGTTCCTCAGCATCAAGCGACACGCCTTGCTTGCTTGCTGTGGTTCCCAGCATGTGGCTGCCTCCCTGCAGGACCGAGAGCCTCCAAGGACAGGGAGTGTGTGTCCTTCCTCTCCTGCCTTTTGGGCCCCACATGAATCCAACTCAGCACATGGGCAAGGTAGACAGAGACAGTTGGACATTAGAGACAGTTGGCATTACAGACTCAATGGACATGACTTTGAACAAACTCCAGGGGATAGGGAAGGACAGGGAAGCCTGGTGTGCTGCCATCCATGGGGTCGCAAAGAATCAGACACGACTGAGCAACGAAACAAAAACAGAGACAGAGGTGTAGGCCTTACAGCCAAGCCGGCAGACTTCAAATACAGACTCTGCCGCTGTTTGCGGTGACCCTGGGCTTCCCTGGTGGCTCAGAGAGTAAAGAATCTGCCTGCAAAGCAGACCCAGGTTCGATCTCCTGGAGAAGAGAATGGCTACCCACTCCAGGATTCTTGCCTGGAGAATTTCATGGACAGAGGAGCCTGGTGGGCTACAGTCCACAGGGTCACAAAGAGTCGGACACGACTGAGTGACTAACACTTTCACTGGGCTTCTTATCTGCCTGAACCATGGTTTTCTCACCTATTAAATGTAGCTAATAATTGTACTCATCTCTTAGGACTGTTGCAAGGATGAAGAGATGATGTATAGCAATAGTAAGTGCTGCATATAGGTTATCTATTATTATCTTAAGGCTTCCCAGGGTGCTCAGTTGGTAAAAAAAAAAATCCATGTGCCAATGCAGAAGACACAAGTTCGATCCCTGGGTCGAGAAGATCCCCTGGAGAAGGAAATGGCAACCCACTCCAGTATTCTTGCCTAAGAAATCTTACAGACAGAGGAGCCTGTCAGGCTACAGTCCTTGGGCTCACAAAGAGTTGGACATGACTAAGTGAGCGCGCATGCGTGCACACACACACACACACACACATTATTATTCTATTATTACTACTACTCTGGTTATGACTATTATCACTGCAGACCCACACTGCCTTCTGAACTTCTGATTTCACAGTTATAAGTTCTTGTATCTGGAAGGGCTTCACTTTCAAATAAGGCAACTGGTGCTCAGAGAGGTTGAGAAACTTGAGCAAGATCACACAGCTCATAAGAAATTAAAGGCAATTTTCCTACATCAATATTATGTCCACGGCGACATCCCAGAATTCTTTCTCATCTGCCTGCACATTCTGTCTTCAGATCAAGCATGGTTTTGTTTTATCACTTACCTTCTGCATCGGTGGGTGTGCAGGAACATGTATTTTTGTTTGGGTGTGCATATGTGCAAATATACGCACGTTTCTGTGTCCACTCAGGTGTGTGCACTTGTACTTGTGTGGGTGGTTGCGTTTCCATGTGTGTTTGTGCCAGTGTGTAGGTAAATGTGAGCATGTGCCCTCATACATGCGTATAAGTGTGGTCGCCTGGGGGAAGTTTTGCTGTGTGCACATATACGTGTATAACCCTCTGGGCGTGACTTTCTTCCTCAACATCATGGTAAAATCAACAAAGGCAGGGTGGTGACTGTCACCTCTTGGCAGCCTCACTGTGCTTGGCATGCACAAGCCTGGCGTGCAACAAGCCTTGATAAACACAGGTGCGCTAGAAGGGGGCATGTGTCTCCCCAGGAGGGTGGAGAGGATTTTTGCCTGTTCAGCCGTCTTTTCCACTGAGCTCAGCAATCATGGGAAGGGCACTCCCCTCCAGGGCCCCATCCAGCTGGGCCAGCCCATGCTTTCCCTGAATCAGGCAGTAAGTGCAAAACAGCTGGCTACAACCCTCCCCAGGGGGCAAGATGAAGTGGGTGCCCAGGGACCTACCCCCAGCCTGAGGGTGGTTGCTTAAGCGGCAGTAAAGGAAACAAAAGATGAAATACATCAGCCATTGGCAGCCGTAAAAAGAGCAAAATCGCTCAGCAGAAAGTCATGCGCTATCCATCATCTGGCCCTTCTACACTTCAGCTGCCGAAGCAAGAGGGTTTTTTAATGCCCTTCAATTCATTTGCATTCGCACTGCCACTCTTTTATGATATCAGGGGTTGCCAAGAAGATCTGAGCGGTTTTTTAAAGATGTTGATAAACCATTTCCACTAGGGAATAAAAGTTTTGGGGGGGAAAGGGGAAAAGAAACTTTTCCAAAATAATGCATTCCGTCTGCAGAGTGATGGGTAAGTGATTCTGCAGATGTATTGGCCCCATAAAACTGAGTGAGGAGTTTGGCCCAAATGTGCTCTGTGCTGGTGAGATGAGCAGTTCATTCATTTTGCAGCTGAGTTGAGACCTGAGTTGCAGGCAGTCACTGAGAAGAGCTCCAACGGCAGCTGGCATCCTATGTGTGATCAGGGCATGTGACCTCCCCCCAAGACACGTACACACTTCAAGTTCTCTGAGCCTTCCAGGCTCCTCCAGGAATCCCCAGTGGCTTTGAAAGTGTTGCAGTAAATGATTCAGCAGAGGAGGATTTTCCTCTCTTTCCATGGCTCTGAGAACCTAAGCAAATAGTCAGTTCTGACAAGTACATTCCCTTACCAATCCCTCTCCATCCCTCACCCTCTTGCAACACTTACCTAAGCACTACCACCTGACCTAGCTTCGCAGCCAAACTCTGGCTTCATGACCTTAGGCAAGCTCTTTCTGCAGTCTGGCTTTCAATTTCTGCATCAAGCAAGTGAGCATATCGGTCTAAATGTTTGGTTTGCTAAGGGAGTCAATTATGTCCCCATGTCATAGGCAACTGAAGCTCAGAGAAAGGAAGTTGCTTGCCCAGTAAGGTAAAAGTAAGCCCTAGAGGACACCTAGTTAAAATAAGAACCAGACCAGGGCTTTCTGATCCTCGCATGATGGCTTTCTCCTTCCTCCCTTCCATTTACTGTGAGGCCAAATGTCAGGCAGTTGTCCACTAGTTCCCTGCCTTCTAGAAGGAGGAGAAAGGGAGAGAAATGGAATAATGCCAGAGCACCGTGGTCCTACTGAGAAGACTTCAGTTCAGTTCAGTTCAGTCACTCAGTCATGTCCAACTCTTTGGGACCCCATGGACTGCAGTATGCCAGGCCTCCCTGTCCATCGCCAACTCCTGGAGTTTACTCAAATTCATGTCCATGACTGCAGATCTCACCAAAAGGCCCCCAGGTTAAAAGAAAAAAGCTTTTAGTTCCTTACTCCCACTTAATCCCAAGTGAGAGGTTCCAGATTCTCGCAGTCTGAGCTCTATACTCTTACAGGTGCCTATACAAGAAGACAAGGTAGACAGCTTCTGAATGTATTGGTTGGACAGCACCAGAAAGACTCCTGCCCCCCCCCAAATAGCTGCCCTGACCCACTAGCCCTGTTCAACATTCTCATCATTAGCCATAGCTGTGGGTCAAGGCACTGAAGGTACAGTAAAAATTCAAGTGGCATCTCATTGGAGGAACATGATAACTCACAACTCTCTGTCAGTTTCCGAAAAGGACTGGAGAGGATGCTTCAGGAACAAGGGTGTTTCTGAAATATGGAGAGGCTTAGAGCACCTGTGATGGACAACTTGGGTATCCAGTCCTGGTGGCACGGAAGAGACTGAAATAGGGCAGAGGATGCCAAGACAAGTGGAGTCAGCTGCAGCATAAGCAGTAGCTAATAACAATGGTCATTATTTACAGAGCTCTTACTGTGTTCCACCACTGACCTGTTCAACTTCATTTGACCTTCACAACAACATGCTAGGAGGTTATTTATTTATCTATTTAATCTTTTGGCTGCACCGCTCAGCACGTGGGATCTTAGTTCCCTAACCAGGGATCAAACCTGTGCCCCCTGCATTGGCAGCATTGAATCTTAACCACTGAACCACCGGGCAAGTCCCTAGGAGGTCATTTCTCATCATCCCCCTCTTACAGAAAATGAAACAGACTCATAGGAGTTAAGTAACTTACCAAAGTCACACAGCTAGTAAGCTACAGTAGAGCCAGGATTCAAATCCCATAATCCAACCCCAGGGCTGTACTTTGGCCAGCTCAGTCCATGACCACATCACAGGGTCATAGGTTGTGGCTGATGTCACAAGTGTTGTCTAGAGGTCCTTACATACCTTGCCTATGACATCCTTCCATCCTTGCCTATGAGCATGTCCAGAATCTGATCTGTGATCCTCTCCTCTTATCCACAAATTCTTACACTCCTTCTGTATCCAAAGGCTACCTGAAAGTCAAACTTGGCCCCTCCCTCTCACTCACCTTCACATCTGATCACTTAATTTAAGCCCTGTCCCATCCATCTCCTGGAGGCCCGCCCTCCCTGTCTGGATGATTCAGGCCCAGGCGGGCACATTGGCTCTCTTGTCCATTTTCCCCTCTTGCAGGCCCCAGGCACCTACAGCTTCCCACCCAGGTAGCCAGGAATGGGGTCTTTCACCACCCACCTCTCTGATCATGGACCAGAAAATAGCCTGCACAGCATCTTGGAAAGAAACCTGGGCTCTTCCACTTACTAGCTTATCCACATGAGCAAACAGCTTCCTTTCACAGCCTCAGTTTCCTCGTAGGAAACTTCCCCTCTGACAGAGAGCCCAGAGGTAGATAAGAGCTGAGTGATGCCTCTGAGAGGCTCAGAGTATAGCAGCAAGATAGATATATGGAAACACAATTAAAACAGCCTGATAAGGCTCTGGAAGGAAAGATTATGAAACAGAACCAACACAAAGGAGGGAGCAATTAGGTAATTAATAATGACAGCTACTGTTTATCGATTATCTATAATGTGCTAGACACTTTACTTAGGAGTTGATCCAATCCTTATGTTGAATGTTCCAAAAAGACATAATTATCCTACTGTTTAGGTAAGAAAGGATAAGCTTGGGAATGTAAAATAACTCTCAAAGCTACAACCAGAATGTCTTTGGGATTTCCAACATTCCTCTTCTTACACTCAGAATACAGTCTCATCCATGGCCTCCCTCCGGTGATGTCTGGGTCAGTCTCAGTTTTCCCATTTATCCAGAGAATAGCATGCATGCAGTAATCTCTCTCTGGCCTCCATTTTCTCATCTGTAAAATAGGGATGATAACATAAAACCAATCACAAAGGGCCATGCTAAGAACCTAAAGGAGTTAATATATGAAAAGCATTTACAGCAGTGCCTAGCACACAGTCAGGGCTATGTGGCAGTGTAGTATTCTTAGTAATGTTATTTTTATTGTTTTCTCCAAGGGCACTTTTTTGCCATGAGCCCATGGACGGCCCTGGGCTTACTGAGGACCCCATCGTCTATGTTCATCAAATGACACAGAAGAGAGTCACCTGTACTGACCAAGCTCTGTATAAATTGAAGCCTTCAGCACCCTCCCACCCAACCACTCTAACCAGGCTTCTCATGCACCCGCATTTCCACCGTAAGTGGGAGGTTCCCAGGCCCCTCACATGCATAGCATCGCACACTGAGAAAAGGGAGGCCAGAGGGACCTCGGAGAGGCCACTGGAGGAAGGGAAAGTGTTGGCACCCCAGTGGTCTAAGGGAGTGAAAACAAGGTGTGCTCTTAGCTCATGAACGACAACTTCTGCTTCCAGGAGTGCGGGGTGTTGGCAGCTTTGTCTCCGGCCAGCCGAGAGACTCATGTCAGAAACTGCCCATTCCTGGTGAATTTCAATGAGATGCCCTTTCTGCAAGGAGGAGGAAAGCCATCACTTAAAAGGCGAAAGCTGCTCTCACTTGGCAAGATATGATAGAGCAAGTGCAGCCTTGGGGGACAGGAAGAGAAGGCCGGGGGTCTTCACCCACTGCAAGTTACATGCGGTGCACGTCCGTAAGTTCCCCACTCTGTGCCTCATCTTAGGCTGGGTGCTCACACACAGGGAGACACTGGACACTGCCCCCAAGCAAACAGGCACCAGAGCAAAACTTACCAGGATAAAGGACGTGCACAGCGAGCTCAGTGGGGAGGGGGCACTGGAATTCCAGTCCCAGCATGGGACACAGAGGCTTTCACAGAGCAGATAGCATTTGCTGAGACTCGAAAGAAGAATAAGTGTCCACCAGGCAAAGAAAAGGGCTGGGAGTGGGAGAGGAGGAGGCATGCCAAACAGAAGCAGCAGCATAAGACAGGGATGCGCATAAGAGCCCAGAATAACGGAAAATGTGGTGTGGCAAGAATCTGTTAGAGCATAGGAGAGTGGTGAGAAGAAAAACTGGAAAAGACGTTGGGACCACAGACACATACCACCATCTACAGATTGGTCCCATGGAATTCTCCAGGCAAGGATATTGGAGTGGGTAGCCATTCTCTTCTCCCATCTTCCCATCCCAGGGGTTGAACCCAGGTCTCCTGCCTTGAAGGTGGATCCTTTACCACCTGAGCCACTAGGGAAGCCCAGATGGTTGTATATGCTGTGGTGGAAAATGTGGATTTCCTCTTTTAAAGGACTGCAGAATTTCAAAAATGAGAGTTATATGATGCATCGTCTGCTTGAAGAAGTATGGAGCATGGATCACAGGAGTTGTAAGAATGGGCCATTTTTGATATTTTTAGACTAGAGATAACAAGGCTCTCGATTATGTTCCCCAAAGACATTTAGGTGAGGAATGGGTGAATTATTATAGGGGAATACAGAAGAGAACCTAGGGTCACCCTCAGACTACAGGGTGGCCAGAGAGGATAGTCTTGGATTCTCTGAGACCAGAGGCCTGGAGTTCTTGGCCAGCTGGGATATGAGATCTGAAATCCTAAACTGGCAAGAGGTGGGCTGAGGAAAAGTCCCCAGCCCATATTCCTCTGCATTCAGGATGACAAAAATATTTCATCCCACGTGCCACCTTTGATAGATTGGTGGTGTCTACCTAAATTACTTTTTGAAAGGGATTATAAACCCATATCTGGGCCCAGTGGGAAAGAAAGCGCTGACTGATTAGCAACATCAATCACGGGCAGTGGGTCGGGAGGGGTAGTACACGTGTCTCTTACCTGTTTTCCCTGCCAGAATTACTGAGATGAGTCTTGGGTGTCTCTCTTGAGCAACCTGGTTAACAGAGGGCACTGGGTACCCATGAAAATAAGCAGTTATGGGTGCAAGTCCTGAAGCTGACAACCTGTTCTTAGGACCTCCAGCTAGTAGAATCTAGAGGAGTGCCAAGCGGCATCTCCATTTCTGGAACGGGTCCCTGGCAACCTGAATGGTATCTTAGGGACTGTCCTGGGAAACCCATGGGATCCCCCAGACATTAACCAAGCTGCTGGACCATTAATAATGCCCAAGTGTTCAGGAGTCATGTCAAGAGGTAGAAGCCACAAAAACTAAGAAAGGTCATCATTATGGTTAGAAATTCTTTACCCGATTCCCATGGATGAGCTATAGGAAGACTGCAAACCCCTTGAAATCATGTGTAAATTGTTCTAAGTATGTGCATTGTTCTCAAAGCAGGTCTTTAGCTTTTATCAGTCTCTCAAAGAGCTCCATGGCCAAAAAAGTCTTCAGTCACTGCCCAAGATGAAGGAGAGTCATGAGATACAAGTTAATTCTGCTGGGTAAGGAAGAAGCAGCATCTACATCTCAGTTGGAACTGAACTTCCAGGGGTAGCACCTATATACTCAGCTAGTTTAATCCACTTAGCCCTAAAATGAATCCTCCAAACCTGGGGGGCAAACTTGAGGCTACCTTTGAGTATTGGGTAGCTTATAAACCTAGGGAGGTATTGTTTTTCTCAAAAAATGTTCTTAGCTTTTGTCAATCTCTCAAGGAGATCCATGCCCCCAAAAAAGTCTTCAACCACTGTTCAAGACAAAGGAAAACAATGCTATCTATAATCAAATAACCAGAGGGGTTTGTAGAGTCAGCTAAGGCAAAAGTTTGCCTTCACTGTGCTGGGAGAACAGCTAGAATTGGCCACATCTGAAGGCACTGTCCACCCCAGGGAACAAAGGCAGGTTGGGAGGGTGCTTTGGACACTATGTTGGGAACTAGAACTAGTAGAAGCCTCTGAAAATGATTATTAATAGGTTTAGGAAATTATATCTGATGAGGGTCCAGGAGTCTGGGTCAGGGCTGGAAAATGGGATGCAGGCACCTGGGTTGGCAACCCTGGCTTATAGAGTGTGCTTCATAGAACCACGTCCTTTTCCTTCAGAACACCAATGTCCACTTGTAAATACATGTTAATTGCTGTGCTGATGTGTTTTCTATCTTCTCCATAAGTCTGCCAGCTCTGGGAGAGTAAGGACTGTGTTTGGTTTTGCTCCCATTGTCACCTGGCAGAATTTGGGCACAGAGCAGATGCTTTCAATAAATATTTGTTGAATGAAAAGGTGTGTGGATGGATGGATGGATGGATGGATGGATGGATGGGTGGGTGGGCCAAGGTGGTCCATCTGAAAGGCAGAATCTTGAGGAAAAACAAAATCAAATGCCTCTTCGGTTTGGCATTTGAGAGGCAATTAGTATATCAGCTCAGAGAGCAACTCTGGAGTTAAACTGCCAAGTTTAAATCTCAGCTCTGCTCTTTATTTAGTGTATGAACTTGGGCAAAATATTTAACCCCGTGCATCAATTTCCTCATCTGTAAAATAGGGATAATAATAGTTCCTACCTCATAGAGCTACTATGAAGATCAAATGAATTAATACATTAAAGTAAGTACTTGTTCTTTAGAACTAATGTGGTGGATGAACCTAGAACCTATTATACAGAGTGAAGTAAGTCAGAAAGAGAAAAATAAATATATTCTAACACATATATACAGAATCTAGAAAACTGGAACTGACGAATTTATTTACAGGGCAACAATGGAGAAACAGACCTAGAGAACAGACTTATGGACATGGGGAGAGGGGAGGAGAGGGTGAGATGTATGGAAAGAGTAACACAGAAACTTACATTACTATAGGTAAAATAGATAGCCAATGGGAATTTGCTATATGGCTCAGGAAACTCAAACAGGGGCTGTTTATCAACCTAGAGGGGTGGGATGGGGAAGGAGATGCAAGGGAGACTCAAAAGGAGAGGATATTAAAAAATTAAAATAAAAAAAGATGTGGGAAAAAATTAAGTAAGTACTTTTTCTAAGTAGAATAGTACCTGATAGATAATAAACACCAGTTGTTAATTTTTAAAAAGCTGAACAACTATGGAGAATCTAGGTGTAAGGCAAAGGAATGCAGAGGGTAGCAAGGGATCAAAAGCAAAAAGTGGAAGTACTAGCTTCAATGCCACCTTATAAGATGCTGCTGGATCACCCTGGTATAGACGATTCCGTTAAGGGTACCAACCTGCACTGAATAACAGTGATTTTTTTTGAACATAGGGGTTTTTAGACATGACTATGGAGAAGGCAATGGCACCCAACTCCAGTACTCTTGCCTGGAAAATCCCATGGACAGAGGAGCCTGGTAGGCTGCAGTCCATGGGGTCGTGAAGAGTCGGACACGACTGAGCGACTTCACTTTCACTTTTCACTTTCATGCATTGGAGACAGAAATGGCAACCCGCTCCAGTGTTCTTGCCTGGAGAATCCCAGGGATGGCGGAGCCTGGTGGGCTGCCATCTATGGGGTCGCACAGAGTTGGACACGACTGAAGCGACTTAGTAGTAGTAGTAGTAGTGGGTACTGCAGTAGATAAGCCCTATGGTCAGAAGATTTCAATCGGCTGAATCTTGCAGAGGAAAGTCAATTCTGCCCTTCGATGTAGGAAAAAGGTGTGAGAAGAAACCAACCTCGGAGACCTCCCCACCCCATATTCCAGCTCCCAGGTTACTGAATTCAGGCCCCTGCTGTACCTGCCTCCAAATCCTGAAAGGACCCTGTGCACTGCCAGAGAGACCCCCAGAGGCAGCCCAGAGGCTCTCAAGAGACGTCTACTCTGTGGCCTTTGGGACTGATTATGTAAAAAAGGAAATTGGATCCAGATCCTTTTCAGACACTCCAAGTAGATTCTTCAGGGACATTTGGGTATCTCTGGCCCTCCAATGTTTGATGGTGAGAGAGAAGTAGCTAGAAGGATAGGAAAGGAGGCTCAGGGGCCTCAGAATATCAGGTTTTACATGGACTGTCCCAGCTTGCTTCTCCTGGCCCATGTCCCACCGAAACACTAAACACCAAATACTTCTCTACCCACATCATAAATAACAATAATGGTAACAGCCACTCAAAATACAGACTGCTTGGCCACAGCCCCTGCTTGTCTAGTTCACAGAAAAACAAGCAGTATACCTTCTGGAAAGAATAAGGACTCTGATCTACAGGTCACGTTCAATCCAGGCATATCTATAGTAGCTTCTACCCACAAGCCAAATTGTGTTGAAATCCAATACAAATTAAAGACAGCTTGTCTCCTTGAAAATGTTCACGTCACCTGCCACTTTGTCTCATGGTAGCAGAGTGAAGACAGATCAGGGGCAATCTTGATCTTTTTGCTAGTTTCCAGATGTGCCAAAATAACTCCATTTCTTCTAAATTTATCAAAGTGTTGACAGACAGAGAAATGCCAAGCTGTCAGTTGGAACAGAGACCTCACTTCAGTTTTTAAAATAAATGCATCCTAAAGCAGTTCTTGGAGGAGCAAATGGCAGCCCACTCTCGTATTCTTGCCTGGGAAATCCCATGGACCAGAAGGAGCCTGGTGGGCTACAGTCCATGGGGTCGTGAAGAGTTGAACGTTACTTAGCAGCCAAACAACAATGACAACAAAGAAGTTCTACAGTGGAAATCATACCAGATCGAGCATCAGAAGAGCCAGCTTCCAGTTCTTGGCCTGGCTTTCACTGGCCAAGTGGATTTAGGAAGTCATATCACCCTCTGGGGCCGTAGATACCTAATCTGCTTGGACAAAATGATATTATGCTGAGAAAAAATATAAAGTTCAATACTTCTCCATTTTCCCCCAAGCAAATTCTCAGAGTCATCCTCTTCTGTGCTCCCTCTGATTGTTGACCGGGCAGGGTTGCAAGCTGATTGGTCCTTCTTCTCCCTGTGATTTGTTATAAATAAGTGAACAGGGCAGGGTGGGACAAAGGGAGGGACTCTGCGGCCCTCAGAGAGCTCATTAGTGGGAAAAGCTTCTCCACTTGTGACTTCTTATCTTCATCTCTGATTCACTCAAGCAGTCACAAGCAAAAAGGGAGGAAAAAGAGGAGCTGGGGAGAAATATTGGTTAGAGGGCATTAGGGACTTGAGAGAGTGGGCAGCATGACTGGCTGAGAAAAAGCAGAGAGTCGCTCCAACTCAAAGCAGACTTTGGTGGCCTACTCAAGTAAAGACTGAGTCGCTGGCTGGGACTGGACCCTGGACTAAAAATATGGGGGCTCCAGAGGATGACAAGAATCACCCATCAACAAAACTGGACCCTTGAAGGATATGAACCACTTCAAGAGAACCCCTCCAGGCAGATCAAAATCACAGTTATCCTTCTGGAAACAGTTTGAGAGCTGCTGGAGGAACTTCTCAGAGACTAAGCTAAGAAGGGGGTTTGCAAAGGCTCTTTAACAACTAGAGAGTCGGGTGGCAGGCAGGGTTAGCAAGTCTGGGGACAAAAGTCTGCAAGGGGTCCAGACACCAGCATGTGTATTGAGCTAGCTAGCCACGGTCCTAGCAGCCTCTGTCTGAGGTGTCAGGCCATGCCCATCCTGTGCCAACTCCAGAGCCAGATACCTGCCCAGCTCTGCTTCCTGCCTGACCATGACTCCCTCCAGCCTGCTCAAGCTCACACCTGGGCAGTTGTGGGCTGACCTCTGCCAGCCTCCTGCCCAGAACCATGGCACCATCGTGCTGATGTTAACGGCTGCCTACATGTATGGTCTGTGTATCCCTGCCTTTCTCAACCTCACAGGCTTATTCTCCACTCCGTCCCTTAAAACACGGCTGTAGATGGTGAATAAGTCACAAGGAGGGGAACTGGGACTTGGCCCGGCACGCAGAAGTCCAGGCTGCAAGATCAGAGGCAAGAGAATAGACTCACCCCTACTCCCACCAGTGCATCCTGAACAGGATGTCAGAACAAGGCTCCCCCAACAAGAGACACCCATTCCAACATCACTGGGCCAAGCAGGAGCCCAACCCAGGTGGACATTCCCTAGGAGTCTCCCTATGGCTCCATCCCACCCACTTCGCCCCACCAATTCACTGTCTTTAAGAAGTGCCGGGAGGACTTCCCTGGTGGTCCAGTGGTTAAGAATCTGCCTGCCAATGCAGGGGACACAGGTTCAATCCCTGGTTGGGGAAGATTCCACGTGATTCAGAGCAACTAAGCCAGTGCACCACAACCACTGAAGCCTGCGTGCCCTCGAGCCTGGTTGTCACAAGAAGAGAAGCCACTGCAGTGAAAAGCCAGCAAACCGCAACAAACAGCCCAGTTCCCCACAAGTCCAGAAAGCCCTCCCGTAGCAATGGAGCACAGCCAAATATGAACATGAAGAAATTCTTTTAAAAAAGAAGTACAGGGAAGTTTGACCCACTGTGAAACAGTGGGTCTCAGTTCAAACAGATGTGGACCTGTTCCATATCCTAAGTCCCAGCAAATGACCTTGAGCAAGTCACCAAGTTTCTTCGAACCTCGGTTTTTCCATCAGGGTGTCACAAGCCCATCATGAGATAATGAAGTGCTTGGTAAACCACAGAATATGTTGCAAGTGGTAGTTAAATTACTCTCCAAATACTACCCAGGCGCCCATATGACTCTGAGCCCTGTCAAAGAGGATCCTGGAAGCTAGTGGGTGAAGGAGAGCATGGAAGTACTTCTATGCACCAGGAGCTTTTACATATGCTGTCTTGTAAGGCAGATCATACAGTCTCCATTCTATAGATGAGGTTCAATTAATTGCCCAAGGTCATATGGTTAAGTTATCACTAAGCCAGGATTTGGAGCCACGTAGAACCTTCTTGCCTACTTACTACAGTCCCTTCTACTGGGTCAGACCTTGTTTCCAGAAATCCAGAGAAGCAACCCCACCTGCCCCTCAGAACATATCTCCCAGCTGTGCTTCTGTTCCGAGCCAGACCTCACATCCAGTCAGCCAAACTCTGGAACCTGGCTTTCAACAAGGGGTCCCTGGAAGACACAGCCTTCCTCACCCTACCTGCGCTAACGTCTCCACTCAACCCTCTCCCGTACCTGGTGCCTCAGCCCTTCTTCTCCAAAAGCAGGAGCACTGGAGACACAGCCTGTGCCCTTGGGCCAAAGGCTCTCTAACATGATGGTGCATAAGAACTACTAGGGAAAAGCCAAGACAGTCCAAAGTCGTCATCTGCAGAGTCATCACCCTGCAGCAGCGGATCCAGGTGGGATCCAGAAATCTGAAGATTTAACAAGGAGCTTTCGGGACCCTCATCACCCTAAACACACAGACCTGTGGTCTTTTCCTTGATCTGGAAGGTGGAACTGAGTGTAAATCCCAAATATTACAGTTCTAAGGGGCTTCAGAGGTTGTATAATGTCCCCTCTCTTCCCCTACTTTACTGATGAGAAAAGTGAGGCTGAGAGATAAAAGGTGATTCCTCCAAGGTCAGATCACTGGCTACTAATAGTCAGGGCTGGAGCCTTAAGGCTGCTGACAAGTCGAGTCAGCACAGAGAGCACGAGGCCCAGAGAGCCAGGGTGGGGATGAGGGGACGTGAAGCCATGGCAGTCCCATGGCCTTTGGGTCACTTAGCTGTGGGGCCACAGGACAACTCAGCAGGGACCAGGAGCCTTTCACACTGATTTATGAAACGGCGCCCACGGGAGCACTCCTGGGATGTGATGCCGTTTGTTACTTCCCCGAGGAAGGCCCCAAAATGATGATCACAGCACATGGCCCCAGCTCACATGCACACACAAACACACGTGGCCTCTCATTAATAACTCCCAGGCCATCTGGTACAACAGCCACTGGAGCTCCCAGGCCTAGGTGTCAGGTGCCAGGGGTGTGACAAGAGGTGGCACAGGGCCGGATTCTTTCTGTCAGCAGGAGGGGAGTTTGTGCGATGCGCTGAATTAGTTAGAGAAAACACAGATGCACCCATAGCGAAATCTGGAAGTGAGGAACCTGCTTGGAGCTCAGATTACTCAGCATCAAAAGTCTGCAGCCGCTCTGCCCAATACAACTTTCTGTGATGATAGAAAGGATACAGAAATGATGCATGATACATACTTGGTCCAATCCTCTGGCTACTAGCCACAGGTGGCTATTAAACACTTGAATGTGACTAATGAGACTGAGGAACTAGTTTATTTTACTAGAATACATATTAAAGTGAGTGAACACACTAGCTCACTTAAATCTCACAAGGGATCCATGAGTAAGGATTTTTTCCGCATTTATAGAATGAGGAAGTGGAGGCACAGAGAGGTCAAGTGACTTGCCAAGGTGCCTAGTCAGTAGTCCAAGCAGTCTGGATCCAGAGTCTCTTCCAAAGTCCTACATTCAGCCACATCCCTGCTGGCAGGCTGTGTTCCCGACACTATCTGGAGCGTGCTGCAGTATACATATATGCACGCACCCACAAGGTCTGGGCAAGCACCAGGCCAAGAGCAGAATCAAAACTCTGCTCTGGAAGGGAACCCCCCACCACGGCCTTGGCAAGGCTCTGGTCTATTAAATAAAGCATCAGCAGTAGCATTTGGGGCCTTGATTCAATAAAAGAGACATAGGTCCCTGAGTGATGAAGTGACCAGTCTGATGGGAGAAGCAAAATCCTTGCCCTGGAGCACCTCCTAATCAGATGGAAGAGACAGTGAAACTACAGGGGTTCAAGCTGGGGAGTATTGCGAATCTTCAGGGAAGTGTCCTATTGAACTATGGGCTCCCTGACTCTATTTCAGCTTCTCCTAAGAAAGTCCATGGGTTCCTGGGAGCCCCCAGGATAAGAGCCCTTCTTGAGCCTCTCTGACAGTGGAGGTTTGGAGAAAGCACAGCAATCTCGATGATCACTTCTCCCACACTCCAGGGGAGGGGAGCCTGGCTACAGCTAATTAGGAAAATGCATTAAGAACACAACTTACAAATGGCCCCATGGTTCCCTACATCTCATTTGCATTGAGCTGTTGTTACCTTATTGATTATATTAAATTAGGAGATAGTCACACCGTCTGCAATGCAACAATTATCATCATCAAACCAATTAGTATCAAATGGGATGTGGTCCCTGTCGCTCCAGTTCTGCACTCGGCTATTTCCAACACTGCCATCCCAGCCTTATGAAATAATTGTGTTTCTATTCCAACAGCAGCAATCAGCAGAAATCTTCCCAAGAGACCCACCTTTCTTTCCATGGCTCTGTGTCAGGATGTCTTGTCACACAAGCAAAATGATACAACTGGTATCTTTGGTAGCACCAGCCTCAAGGGGGGACGCCTTCAGGACACACTGCACCTGGCCTCAAGAATTCGTGATGAACCAGTCACAGAGTTCACACCCTAATCGCCCCAAACACACGTACCCTCTTATCATCCACACCCTTCCAGAGCTAGAATATACACACAAAACATGTTCCAACCCACTCACAACACAAGCACACACAGTTTCATGAACACACACCACCAGCTCACTCTCAAGCAAAGGTTCACAACAAATTCACCAATACTCCAACCCACACACTACCATCTACCTCCAAACTTCCACACATGCCCACGCCAGTACACTCGTGGACAGTCACACACGTGATTGTTTCCCCAACACACACAAACAAGCAAACAAACACAGGATGTGGGTTCATACACACACACACACACCGGCATACTCACAATGACACGCCAGCACACACCTCACAACAGACGCATGGGCACACAGTACTTCTGGAGACTTTCCAGACAGAATCCAGGGAACTGGCAGAAGGACTCCTAAGATCGCTTCTCATGGCTCCACAGGCATAGCAACCTTACTCTTTGTCCTTCTCGATGCGCTGTCCCCAGGCCTGGCATATCTCTTCTCAGTGGTGCGGTCTGATGCCTTATCCAAGATCATTAATCATAGCTTTGTGATTCTCCCTCTCAGTGATGCAGAGAGGGCTGTGCAGTGAGGGCAGGAGGCTCTGAGTCTTCCTGTGAAGACGGAGCCTTTGGAGAGAAGCTTCACCGTGAAGTTTCTTCATTGCCTTGGTTCCTCCTCATTTGCTCACACAGTTGTAACCTGGTCACTGTTTATAAAGCACATACCCTAAGCCTTCACTTATGCAGTAAATATTCCCAAGTGCCTCCTGTGAGCCGGTGTTGTTCCAACCACTGGAGATTCCACAGTGAACCGAAAACAAGCCCTTGTTCTTAAGACACTTATAGTCAAGAGGGAGATACAGACAATAAAGTACTAAACCACTACATATATAAAATGTCAACAGCTGTGATTAAAAATAAAGCAGACGAGGGATTGAGTGTGGGGCATTGTTTTGGATAAGAGGTGAGAAAAGGCCTCCCGGATGAGGTGACATCTGAGCAGAGATGTGCCAGCAGGAGGGGCAAGCCAGGTAAAGGTCTGGGAGGAGAGCATGCCAGGCGGAGGGAACAGCAGCACAAACGGCCAGCAGCTGGGGCATGGGTGGCACTCATCAAAGCAGCCAGTGCCTGATGGAAGAAGCATGGCCTGCTTCCGGTGCATTGTCTCATTTAATCCTCATGGGTCTGTAGGATGGTGTTATTATCCTCCCACTTACAGATGAGAAAACTGAGGCTCAGAGAGGTTAACATAACCATGCCAAGGCACACAGCTCTGAAGATACTGTGCAGAGATACACACCCAGGTCTGCCCACCTCCCGGCTGCCACTAACCCCAGGCTCTCTCCTACCCTTATGCACCCGTGCCTCCACCGGGCTGTGACCAGGCTATGAACATAGAATCATGCTCTAGCCCACTTACCACAGTCATCAAAGTCACAACTGATCTATTAACTCATTGTGAAAGTTCTCATTACACTCATTATTACAATGCACATGCTTATCGTCGTTAGCGGAGCTTATAACTACAAACACCATTAATAACTCAGAGTTCTTTCCATCACCACTAATGGGCCCTTCCCAGCACCCCTCGCACATGCACACAGAACTAGGGAGGAACTCCAGTGGGTGCTGGAGAGCCTCCAAACCCTCTGCTGTCTGCCCCCAGCTACCCGCAGCTGCCCCCCTTTAACCATCCCTGGGAGCCAGTCCTGGCCGTCATATAGGTTCTGCTGCTGGCGCTAGGGCTTTTTTTTAATTTAAAAATATATAAATTGGCTGCCTCGGGCCTTAGCTGCATCACGTGGGATCTTTCGCTGCGGCAGAGGGACTCTCCACTTGTGGCGCACAGGCTCCAGTAGTTGCAGCACGTGGGATCTTAGTACCCCGACCAGGGATTGAACCCGTGTCCCCTGCATTGCAAGGCAGATTCTTATCCACTGGACTACCAGGCAAGTCCCCTGCCTGGAACTGTTTTGATTCACTTTCTTTTCTGAGTTTAAGAGGAAGAGAGGGCAAGCAGAACCCTATAGCATCTGCAGAATTGAACGCTGACCATGGATAATCCACAATTCAAGTTTGGCTTTTAGGCAAAAAGGAAGCCCCTTAAACAAAAGGGACAGCAGAGGTTCACAGATTTAGCCAGAATCCTCTCCAAAACCAGGCTGAAAGAAAATTAAGAAGTCAGTGCTAGATGTAAACATTTTCTCGTTTCATCTTCACAACAGCCCCGTGAGAAAAGAATCATTATGTACATTTTACAAATGAAGAAGCTGTAGCTCAGAGAGGCTAAACCACCAACCTGAGGCCACACAGTAAGTGGAAAAGCTGGAATGTGAACCCAAGTTGATCTGGCATCACAGGCCAGGGTCTTGCCTGAGTTGCCCAGATCAAGATGGTACACAGCATGTCCAGCCGACTGTCCTGCAGTAACTCTCCCTGCAAGTGCCTGTGGGAGGGGGCAAAGGGGATTGAGTGGAACAGAAGCAGAAAGAGAGGGATTGGGGGAGAACACAAGGAAGATTAATTAATTAAAGGAGAAGAGGAAGGAATAAAAGAAACAAAGAATGAAGAGGCCTCTGCCCATGAACCCCACCACCCACATCCTCACCCCTTCTGCATCCTGTACCTAATACGCATTCACCACATACTATCTCTAATCCATATTCTGATATATGGAGAGACAGCCTGGTTCACGGGAGTTGAGGTCCACTGTGCCCCAGCTGCTGCACATACGTTATCTCATTTTAATCTGCACTGTTTCCTCAGAGGCTCGGGGCACAGAGTAGGAAGCAAGCAGCCACCCCACCCCACCCCCGCATCTCTGCACCTCTGCCTAAAATGTTGCCTCTCCCAACTCATTATCTGGCAAACTTCCATTCTTCCTTCAAGAGTCAACTCAGGACTTCCCTGGTGGTCCAGTGGCTAACACTCCATGTTCCTAATGCAGGGAAGCTCGAGGTTTGATCCCTGGTCTGGGAAGACTCCTCATGCCACAGGGCAACTAAGCCCGTGGGCCACAACCACTGAAGCCCACTTGCCCTAGAGCCTGTGCTCCGCAACAAGAGAAACCACTGCAGTTAGAAGCCTGTGCACGCAAGGAAGAGGAGCCCCGCTTGCCGCAACTAAAGAAAAACCCACACCCAGCAACCAAGAGCCAACTCAACCAAAAAAAAAAGTTTAAATAAAAAGATTCAACTCAAATGTCACCACCTCTATGAAGCCACCCATGACTGTCACACTCTTAGTTGAGGAATGCAGAAGTGCATGAAAAATTCATTTTCTCCCCCTCCCTGCCTTCAAAGTCATTTCCCCAAGGTCACAACAGATGGTGCACATCCTTCCAGATAATTTTCTAGGCCCATACAAACACAAAAAAACTATCAGGGCTTTTTGTCTTTTTATTTCTGATTTATTTAACTTTAAAAACAGGATTCACATTACTCCAGACTCGCTTTGTTCACGTGGTAAGTCACGAACAACTCTCCAGGTCAGTGCATGCGCACATAGCTCCCCCTCCTCACTGCCTGTGGAACCATCCGCAGCTTAATTCAGCCAGGAGTTACTTAGCTACTTCCCTCTTGATGGATGTTCAATTGTTTCTTTTTCAGTGCTACAAATGCTGCTATAATGAATATCTTATACTTGTGCTCTGATGTTTTTATTCCCATAGGAGGGATTCCCAAAAGAGGGATTTGTGAATTAGAGGGTGTTTGTATTTTAAATTTTAATTGCTACTGCTGATTTTGTTCCCTAACATTTCTAAGCAATTCTCACCCTCAGTGATGTACACAAGAGCTTTCTTCCCACACCACGGCCAGCACTGGAGGTTATCTGTCTTTTTTTACTCTTGCCAATAGATGGATGATAGCGCTTACCTCACAGAATTGTTGTGAGGCTTAAATGAGGTTTAAATGAAAAATATAGTATCCAGGACTTCCCTGGTGGTCTGGTAATCTGCTTTGGTTGGGAACCTGCTTGAGGATGCAGGGGACATGGGTTCAATCCCCGGTCCAGGAAGGTTCCTCGTGCTGCAGTGCAACTAAGCCAGTGCAGCACAACTACTGAAGCCCTAGAGCCGGGGCTCCACAGCAACGGAAGGCGCTGGAATGAGAAGCCCACACTGCAGCTAGACAGTAGTCCCCACGAGCAGCCACTGGAGAAAGCCCACACGCAGCAACAAAGACCCAGCGCAGCCAATAATAAATAACGAATTTTAGCAGAGCTGTTAATTAAATATATATATATATACACATATAGTATCCAGCACATAATAAGTCCTTGATAAATATGAGCCATTTATATAGCTCTGGAAGGACTGATGCTAAAGCTGAAGCTCCAATACTTTGGCCACCTGATGCAAAGAGTCAACTCGTTGGAGATGCTGGAGAAGATTGAAGGCAGGAGGAGAAGCGGGCAACGGAGGATGAAATGGTTGGATGGCATCATCGACTCAATGGACATGAGTGTGAGAAAACTCTGGGAGACAGTGAAGGACAGGGAAGCTTGGCATGCTGCAGTCCATGAGGTGGCAAAGAGTCGGACATGATTTAGCTACTGAATAACAAAATAACAAATATAGCTCTGATGTTATCCTATTATCATATATGTCAGGAAAGCCTAGAATACAGGATGACTTCCAGGTTCAGGAGAATATATCTTTTTAAGCAGACCAAGATTTTAATCCAGCCTTCCCTGACCAACTCAGAGCCTCAGTGCTCCATCTATAAAATGGGGATGAGTCTTCTGTATTCTCCGTCACAAGGAAACAATAGAGCTCAAGTGAATTCATGACTGTAAAGACACAGCCGAGATCTCACACAGGTGTGGAGGGTCATGCTCTCAGCTCCACTCATGACCAGGCATGACCTCCAGTTCAGTTCAGTGCAGTTCAGTCACTCAGTCGTGTCTGACTCTTTGTGACCCCATGAACTGCAGCATGCCAGGCCTCCCTGTCCATCACCAATTCCCGGAGTCCACCCAAACCAATATCCATTGAGTCAGTGATGCCATCCAGCCATCTCATCCTCTGTCGTCCCCTTCTCC
This sequence comes from Bos grunniens, assembly GCF_055505025.1. NCBI lineage: Eukaryota > Metazoa > Chordata > Mammalia > Artiodactyla > Bovidae > Bos > Bos grunniens. Next base: position 12,947,724 of record NC_141167.1, read on the forward strand.
TCCTGCTGCCAATCCCTCCCAGCATCAGGGTCTTTTCAAATGAGTCAACTCTTCGCATCAGGTGGCCAAAGTATTGGAGTTTCAGCTTCAACATCAGTCCTTCCAATGAACACCCAGGGCTGATCTCCTTTAGGATGGACTGGTTGGATCTCCCTGCAGTCCGAGGGACTCTCAAGAGTCTTCTCCAACACCACACTTCAAAAGCATCAATTCTTCAGCACTCAGCTTTCTTCACAGTCCAACTCTCACACCTATACATGACCACTGGAAAAACCACAGCCTTGACTAGATGGACCTTTGTCAACAAAGTAATGTCTCTGCTTTTTAATATGCTATCTAGGTTGGTCATAACTTTCCTTCCAAGGAGTATCTTTTAATTTCATGGCTGCAATCACCATCTGCAGTGATTTTGGAGCCCAGAAAAATAAAGTCTGACACTGTTTCCACTGTTTCCCCATCTATTTCCCATGAAGTGATGGGACCAGATGCCATGATCTTCATTTTCTGAATGTTGAGCTTTAAGCCAACTTTTTCACTCTCCTCTTTCACTTTTATCAAGAGGCTCTTTAGTTCTTCTTCACTTTCTGCCATAAGGGTGGTGTCATCTGCATATCTGAAGTTATTGATATTCCTCCCGGCAATCTTGATTCCAGCTTGTGCTTCTTCCAGCCCAGCGTTTCTCATGATGTACTCTGCATAGAAGTTAAATAAGCAGGGTGACAATATACAGCCTTGACGTACTCCTTTTCCTATTTGGAACCAGTCTGTTGTTCCATGTCCACTTCTAACTGTTGCTTCCTGACCTGCATATAGGTTTCTCAAGAGGCAGGTCAGGTGGTCTGGTATTCCCATCTCCTGCAGAATTTTCCACAGTTTATTGTGATGCACACAGTCAAAGGATTTGACACAGTCAATAAAGCAGAAATAGATGCTTTTCTGGAACTCTCTTGCTTTTTCCATGATCCAGTGGATGTTGGCAATTTGATCTCTGGTTCCTCTGCCTTTTCTAAAATCAGCTTGAACATCTGGAAGTTCACGGTTCACATATTGCTGAAGCCTGGCTTGGGGAATTTTGAGCATTACTTTACTAGTGTGTGAGATGAGTGCAATTGTGCGGTAATTTGAGCATTCTTTGGCATTGCCTTTCTTTGGGATTGGAATGAAAACTGACCTTTTCCAGTCCTGTGGCCACTGCTGAGTTTTCCAAATTTGCTGGCAGATTGAGTGCAGCACTTTCACAGCATCATCTTTCAGGATTTGAAATAGCTCAACTGGAATTCCATCACCTCCACTAGCTTTGTTCATAGTGATACTTTCTAAGGCCCACTTGACTTCACATTCCAGGATGTCTGGCTCTAGGTCAGTGATCACACCATCGTGATTATCTGGGTTGTGAAGATCTTTTTTATGTAGTTCTTCTGTGTATTCTTGCCACCTCTTCTTAATATCTTCTGCTTCTGTTAGGTCCCTACCATTTCTGTCCTTTATTGAGCCCATCTTTGCATGAAATGTTCCCTTGGTACCTCTAATTTTCTTGAAGAGATCTCTAGTCTTTCCCATTCTATTGTTTTTCTCTATTTCTTTGCACTGATCACTGAGGAAGGCTTTCTTATCTTCTTGCTATTCTTTGGAACTCTGCATTCAAATGGGTATATCTTTCCTTTTCTCCTTTGCTTTTCCTTCCCTTCTTTTCACAGCTATTTGTAAGCCCTCCTCAGACAGCCATTTTGCTTTTTTGCATTTCTTTTTCTTGGGGATGGTTGATTACTGTCTCCTGTACAATGTCTCAGCGGCAGCCAAGAGGAGCTACCCTATATCCAAGGTAAGGAGCAGCAGCTGTGCTTTGCTGGAGCAGCCGTGAAGAGGTGCCCCATGTTCAAGGTAAGAGAAACCCAAGTAAGATGGTAGGCACTGAGAGAGGGCATCAGAGGGCAGACAGTCTGAAACCACGGTCACAGACAACAGGCCAGTCTGATCACACTAGGACCACAGCCTTTTGTAACTCAGTGAAACTAAGCCATGCCACGTGGGGCCACCCAAGATGGTTGGGTCATGGTGGAGAGGTCTGACAGAATGCAGTCCACTGGAGAAGGGAATGGCAAACCACTTCAGTATTCTTGCCTTGAGAACCCCATGAACAGTATGAAAAGGCAAAAAGATAGGATACTGGAAGATGAACTCCCCAGGTCGGTAGGTGCCCAATATGCTACTGGAGATAAGTGGAAAAATAACTCCAGAAAGAATGAAGGGATGGAGCCAAAGCAAAAATAACACCCAGTTGTGGATGGGACTGGTGATAGAACCAAGGGCTGATGCTGTAAGGAGCAATATTGCACAGGAACCTGGAATGTTAGGTCCATGAATCAAGGCAAATTGGAAGTGGTCAAACAGGAGATGGCAAGACTGAACGTCAACATTCTAGGAATCAGTGAACTAAGATGGACTGGAATGGGTGAATTTAACTCAGATGACCATTATATCTACTACTGTGGGCAGGAATCCCTCAGAAGAAATGGAGTAGCCATCATAGTCAACAAAAGAGTCCGAAATGCAGTACTCGGATGCAATCTAAAAAGTGACAGAATGATCTCTGTTTGTTTCCAAGGCAAACCATTCAGTATCACGGTAATCCAAGTCTATGCCCCAACCAGTAACGCTAAAGAAGCTGAAGTTGAGCAGTTCTATGAAGACCTACAAGACCTTCTAGAACTAACACCCAAAAAAGATGTCCTTTTCATTATAGGGGACTGGAATGCAAAAGTAGGAAGTCAAGAAACACCTGGAGTAACAGGCAAATTTGGCCTTGGAGTATGGAATGAAGCAGGGCAAAAGCTAATAGAGCTCTGCCAAGAGAATGCACTGGTCATAGCAAATACCCTCTTCCAACAACACAAGAGAAGACTCTACATATGGATATCACCAGATGGTCAACACTGAAATCAGATTGATTATATTCTTTGCAGCCAAAGATGGAGAAGCTCTATACAGTCAGCAAAAACAAGGCCAGGAACTGACTGTGGCTCAGATCATGAACTCCTTATTGCCAAATCCAGACTGAAATCGAAGAAAGTGGAGAAAACCACTAGACCATTCAGGTATGATCTCCAGGTGATTCCAAAAAGACATTTCTTAGATGAGCAAAGACCTTTACAGTCAGAGAAGAGGGAAGAGATCTCCCGACCCTTGGTCCTAACCCTTCAACTAGATATTCACGCTCCATCCATTCCCAAGGACAAGACAAATACATAAATATGAGCATGTGGTTATCTCAAGGACCCCTGAAGACTTTCCTTCTATTCACAAATGCCTCTAACCCAGAGAATATTGTTAGATGCCTGACATTTTGCCACTAATGACCCACGCCTCCCTGCACCACTGCCTGGGGGAGCAGGTCTACTCCCAGGACTTCAAGCATTAACATTTCCTGAGCATATACTCTCTGCCCGGCACACACAGTGCCTCGTAGACTATACACTTGACACTAGTCCAAAGGTCATCTCGCCATCTCTGACTCCTCTCCATGCTTCAAACCCATATTCCCATCTGTCTACTGGAAATATCACCTTTAATATCCCACAAGCACCTGAAACTCAGCACACACCAAAGTGAATTTATTGGCCTCCTCCTAAACCTGCCCCTGCTTCCTCTGCTTCCCCAACTCCAGGCCTGGCCTCTTCATCCTCTGGAGGTCCATAACATCAGAAGCCTCAGCCTTAGCCTCACCTGCAACCCACCAGTTAGGGCTTACAAATTCAGCTGCCTTCTCCACCAACCACCTCCTCCCTGCCCCAACCCAGGGTTAGGTGAAGCAGGCAAGAACATCCTTGAAAATGAGTGCTTCCTTAAATTTGGCACCCTAGGATACTCACTCTCCTACTCAAATCCAGGCCAGCCCGATCTTCTAAATTCGACCAACTCAGTTCATCTTTCACTGGGCTGAGGCAGCAGCCAATCACATGGCCTCCCTCCCTCCGTTCTCTGCCTCTGGTGATTCTCTTTGGCTCAATGGTAAAGAATCCATCTGCCAACACAGGAGACATGGGTTCAATCCTTGGTTTGGGAAGACCCCACATGCCACGGAGCAACTAAGCTCGTGTGCTGCAACTATTGAGCCTGTGCTCTAGAGCCCAAAGGTCCCAACTATTGAAGTCCTTGCTCCCTGCTCCGCAACTAGTAGCCCCTGATTGCCGCAACTAGAGAAAAGCCTGTGCAGCAATGAACACCCAACAGAGCCAAAAATAAATACATAAATATGTTTTTTTAATAAAAATCACATCCTCAAGGACCTTGCAGGACTCACCACAATCTACTGAATGAAGTATCAGGATTTATATTCACACAGGACATGTCTGCCTCCATGCAACAACTTCTGTTTGAATCTACCCTGCCAAAGACAGCCAGCTCAGCACTGACATCTGATTGGGCCATACATGAGCACCTGACACAAGAGCAGCTCATCCCATAGGCTACCTAATAGCCTATCACATGGCCTGACACAACACGCCCTACAAGGAGACAGTGGTCATCAACTGAACCAATCAAATGTTGTCTCTCAGGGGTTTGAAATAGAAGGGGGGAAAAAAGAGAGAGCTACCTAATTGATAGCAAAACAGAAAAAGCAGAGGCAAGGAACTGAACCTGAGTCATATTAATAGAGTTAATGACCTCCAGCTGTGGAGGTCCTAGTGCCATCTTAAATCCAGTTCCTTCCCATCAGTTTCCCAGCCCTATGGCAACTCCTCTTGTTGGCGTTCCAAAAGAGGGGCTTTATTATGTCACTAGCGTCTTGTCTGGCCCAGCCTGGCCTGGCTTGGGTGGGGAAGGCTGGATCCCACCAACCCGGGGCAGGAGCCAGCTGTCTAGTGAACGACTGTAAACCCCAGCTCCTGCTACACAGCCCCGAGCTTGGCTGTGACACTCCCACTCCAAAGGGATAAGGGGCATCTGAGGCTTCTACACAGTTCCAAAAAGCTGGAGACATCTCACACCCACAAATAATAATCATGATTTTCTGTAATTATTATTTGTGTATTTTGCATAATTGTCATAATTATTACCATCAGCTCATCAGCCTCCCATCCCAGCGTGCTCTCCTCCCGTCCTCAGCCCTGAAATCTGATCACATGGGGGCACCCTCGCCTGCCGCTGACTGCCTTGTCAGAGCTGGTTTATAGGGATTCCTCGAGGAAATGGGATAGGATGCTCCTGAGGGTTCTTTTCTGCCTTGCTTATCCTTCCAGAATACTTCTGGGCCTCGGTGCTAACTCTGTGCAGGACCCGGGCTCAGTGTTGGGGCAAGAGACAAAGGGAAATGAGAGGAGCTTGCTTGCCCACTTGTTCTAGAAAAAGAAATAAGGCCTCCCTGCTCACCTGCAACCAGTAGTGACTGGGAGCTGACTGGTCCCAGCTCAGGAGTTCAGACTATCAACATCCCACCCCAGCTCTGCCTTCTGATGTGTGACATCACCTGGGTGGCTTGAAATCAATTATGCTAGAAGTACTTACTCTGCAGAAATTGGCAAAAAGGCTTTTTTTCCAGAGAGCTAGTTGTTAAACATGTATCAGTTCAGTTCAGTCACTCAGTCATGTCTGACTCTTTGCGACCCCATGGACTGAAGTACGCCAGGCTTACCCGTCCTCATCATCTCCCGGAGCTTGCTCAAATTCGTGTTCATTGAGTCGGTGATGCCATCCTACCATCTCATTCTCTGCTGTCCCCTTCTCCAGCCTTCACTCTTTCCCAGCATCAGTGTCTTTTCCAATGAGTAGGCTCTTCACATCAGGTGGCCAAAGTACTGGAATGTCAGCCTCAGCAACACTCTCTCCAATGAATATTCAGGACTGATTTCCTTTTGGATTGACCAGTTGGATCTCCTTGCAGTCCAAGGGACTCTCAAGAGTCTTCTCCAACACTACAGTTTAAAAGCATCAATTCTTCGGGGCTCAGCTTTATGGTCCACTCTCACATCCATATATGACTACTGGAAAAACCAAAGCTTTGACTAGACAGACCTTGTCAACAAAGTAATGTCTCTGCTTTTTACAGAGAAACGTGTATCAGCCTACCCTCAAACTCACCCTCTGCATCACAGACAGGATGTTCTCTAAGGCTGAAATATAACGGTGTCACTCTCCTGCAATGGCTCCATGTTACTCATGGGTAAGGTTGAAACCCTTCAGCATAAGGCCCCCAGAGCCCTGCATGACCCAGCTCAGCACACCACTCTAGCTTCCACTCTTTCCATCTCCCGTGGCCTTCCAGATGTCTCTGTGCCCCAGAAACGTCATCTCCAGGCCCCACACCCTCCGGCCTCCAGTCTCCAGCAGGTGCCGTTCCTGCCTGAACCACCCTTCCACCCTCAGTCTTGGCTTTGAGGCTGCATCTTTCTGGGAAGACTTCACTGACCCTTGTTTGATGTTCCCCGTACCCCAGTCTCATGGCAGCACGTGTTTTCATCGTGTGTCTACCAGCATGTGGCCCCACTCAACTACTGGCAGAAGTCAAGTCTAATTCACTCTTTCTTTCACCTTTAGCATCTGGCAGAGTCCAGCCACGTTGAACTCAGTAGCCTCAAACTGAATTGAATCCAACAGAATCAACACCACAGCCTGAGACCAGCTGAGGTCAGTACCCTCATGGACTGCAGAGTGCTCTGATTGGTCAGAGAGAGCAGGATGCTTCTGATGGATAAGTTGGACTGGTGTCCTGGACACATCCCCAAGGAGGAACTCCAGGCCACATGTTAGCAGCAGGGCAGCACCCATGCCTTCTCAGTGACACGCCCTGTATCAGCTTGCTGATCCCTGTTATTCTGCCCCTCAGTGGGATACCCTCCTTAATGCCCGCTCGGTTCACTATCTGCTCCTGCTTGACCAACAGCTTCACACTACTTTGGGTATAGGAACCCCCAAACACACACACACACATACACACGCATGCATGCACGTGCATCTTCACTTTGGCCCCGAAATTGACTGAGGCCGAATTTCCCAGATTCCCAGAGAAAAAAGAAAAAATGGAGGCTCAGTGTGAGTTAATACAATCAGCTTGAAAGGGGGGAATGTGCTATTTCTTGCACATTTCAGTATGCAGATTGGGGAGACTTCCCTGGTGGTCCAGTGGTTAAGAATCTGCCTTGTAATGCAGGGGACATGGGTTTGATCCCTGGTTAGGGAACTAAGATCTCACATGCCAAGGAGCAACGAAGCCCGTCCGTCACCACTAGAGAGTCCGTGCGCTACAACAAAGAAGCCCACATGATGCAATGAAGATCCTGCATGCTGCAGCTAAAACCCAACGAGGCCAAATCAATTGATTAATTTTTTTTAAAGTATGCAGACAGATTCCTACTCATAGCTCATATTTACTGAGAACTGTCAGGGCACACAGGTCCATTAAATAATACAAACTAAACAAACAAACCTGAGTGTTTTAATGTGCTAGACAAAGGTCCATACACCAGTGAATATAGTCAGTCACCAAGCAGCTTGCTGAAGAGGAAAATTCGGGGTTTTCTTTGTCAGAAAAGGGGAGGGAGGTGGTGGTGGTTCTGTCACTGGAGGATGAAAACTTGTACTCCCCAGAGGACTTTCTCACAGATCCAGAAAATCTCCAGTTTGGTCCAGTGAGGACTTGGCATGTGTAATGTGGTGACACCAGCCTTTGAGTTTTTTTATTTATTTTATTGAAGTATGATTGATTTACAATGTTGTGTTTAATTTCTGCTGTACAGCAAAGTGATTCAGTTATAAATTATCCACATTCTTTTTAATATTCTTTTCCATTATGATTTATCACGGGGTATTGTATATAGGTTCCCGATGCTATACAAGAAATCAACCCTGAATATTAATTGAAAGGACTGATGCTGAAGCTGAAGCTTCAGTACTTTGGCCACCTGATGCAAAGAGCCGATTCATTGGAAAAGACCCTGATGCTGGGAAAGATTGAGGGCAAGAGGAGAAGGGGGCAACAGAGGATGGGGTGGTTGGATGGCATCAGTGACTCAATGGACATGAGTTTGGGTAAACTCAGGGAAATATGAAGGACAGGGAAGCCTGGTGTGCTACAGTTCATGGGGTCGTAAAGAGTCGGACACGACTTAGCAACTGGAAAACAACAACGCTGTATGGGGGGCTTCCCTGGTAGCTCAGCAGTAAAGAATCTGCCTGCAGGGCAGGAGATGCAGGAGTTGCGGGGCCCATCCCTGGGTCGGGAAGATCCCCTGGAGGAGGGCATGGCAACCCACTCCAGTATTCTTGCCTGGAGAATCCCATGGACAGAGGTGCCTAGTGGGCTACAGTCCATGGGGTTGCAAAGAGTTGGACACGACTGAGCGACTGGGCATGCACACACGCTATCCAGTCAGACCTTGTGTTAACCCATTCTTCACATAATAGTTTGCATCTGCTAATCCAAACTCCCAGTCCCTCCCTCCCCTACCTCCCCGCTTGGCAACCACAAATCTGTTCTCCATGTCTGTGAGTCTGTCTGTCTCATTTGTGTCGTATTTTATTTTCTTGTATTTATTACTTTTGGCTGTGCTGGGTCTTGGGCTTCCCAGGCGGTGCTAGTGGTAAAGAACCCCACTGCCAATGTAGGAGACATAAGAGATGGAGATTCGATCCCTGGGTCGGGAAGACCCTCTGGAGAAGCAAATGGCGACCCACTCCAGTATTCTTGCCTGGAAAATTCCATGGACAGAAGAGCCTGGTGGGCTACAGTCCATGCAGTCACAAAGAGTCAGACACAACTGAGTGACTGAGCACACAGGGCGCTGGGTCTTCTTGCTGCTCAAGCTTTTCTCCAGTTGTGCTGAGTGGGGGCTGATCTCTAGTACAGGCTTCTCATTGCGGTGGCTTCTCTAGTCCCGGAGGATGGGCCCGAGAGCTTGCAGGCTTCAGTAGTCATGGCTCCCAGGCTCTAGAGCACAGGCTCAGTAGTTGTCACACACAGGCTTAGTTGCTCCACGGCATGTGGGATATTCCTGGACAAGGGATCAAACCCCTGTTCCCTGCATTGGCAAGTGAATTCTTTACCACTGAGCCACCAGGGAAGCCCTGTGTCACTTTTTAGATTCCGCATGTAAATGATATCACATGGCACCTGTCTTTCTCCTCCTGACTTACGTCACTGAGTCTGACCATCTCCAGGTCCATCCACGTTGCTGCCCGTGGTGTTCAGTATTTTGTTCTTTATATGAACAGCCTTCAGTTTCGATACCTTCTAGGCAAGTGCTACTCAAAGTAGACATTTCCCTTGTGTGACACTAACACCCACTGCCCTCTCAGTATGTTCTAAGCACCTGGCATCTTTCTCCAGGAGGGGCAGTGGTCAGAGCTCAGGCTTGGGTGCCAGACCACCTATATCCAGTCCCCAGTTTAAGCTCTTGAGCACGTCAATACCTCAGTTTCCTCTTCCATAAAATAGGAATTGCCGTACCTAACACCCAGGGTTGTTGTGCGGATTAAATGCATTACTGTGTGTAGAGCCCTTGGAATAGTATTTGGTAGACAGAATCTTTTCATCCTTTAATCTTGTCATCAAGAGAGAGATAGCATTCTTTTTTATAGTCTTTTCCATTATGGTTTATCACAGGATATTGAATATAATTCCCTGTGCCGTAGAGTAGGAAAGGGAAGGTGAAACTGAAGTCGCTCAGTTGTGTCCGACTCTTTGAGACCCCGTGGACTGTAGCCCACCAGGCTCCTCCATCCATGGGATTCTCCAGGCAAGAATACTGGACTGGGTTGCCATTTCCTTCTCCAGGGGATCTTCCCGACCCAGGGATCAAACCCAAGTCTCCCACATTGCAGGCAGACGCTTTAACCTCTGAGCCACCAGGGAAGATAGGACCTTGTTGTTTATCCATCCTGTATGTAATAGTGTACGTATGCTAATCCCAAACTCCCAGGCCTTCCCTCCCCCACCCCCTCCCCCTTGGCAATCACAAGCCTATTCCCTCCATGTCTGTGAGTCTGTTTCCATTTTGTAGATGAGTGCATTGTGCCATATATTAGATCCACATATAAATGACATCATAATAATGGGGGATGCTCTTCTTATCTCTACTTTACAGATGAGGCGCAATGACTCGCTCTGCACCCTACCATCACCACTGCACCCTAGCGTCTAAGTATTGGTCGGAGAAGTGCCAAGGCTCTGGGGAAATAGAAGACCATTGTAATTCAGCCTTAAGAGAACATCTGTTCTTATCGTGGCTGTTACTCAACAATGACTCGTATGGTGTCCTATGACACCCCTGTCCAGGCCCTTGGGACTCCTTCAGCTCCCCCACCAGCACTCTCAGCCAGGCTGGGAACCACACAATGCTCTGGGGACCCCACCTTTTCCAGAGTCCTTCCAGGGAACACACATGAGTCTCCTCCACCTTGGCTACCTGCACATTTCCATCACCTCCAGGAAAGATTCTCTTTTTGATTTCCTCTCCCCTCTCCCACCTGGACACCCTGCTTAATCACCTAGAGAGGCTCCAGCTTTAGGGAAACAAAACCCAACAGAGAAGTGTCTTCCAGATGTCTCTTCCCAGCTAGTCTCAAAATACAACCTCCCTAAAAGGCAAGGAAGCACAGGCCAGCTGCTACCTCAATGGAGGAAAGAAAGAGAAAACATCACTGTCCCCAGTCGTCACCTCCACTAGAGTATGGGTGGGTGCTGGAGCCCTTTTCAGGGTGGATCCCCAGAAGTTGGAGTCTGGCCCAGGAGCATCCCTCCAGCAGCCCCGAAGTAAGCCACACACTTCTTTTGTGTGCTGTGGGGACACACACCCCAGAGGACCATTATGATGTAGAGCAGAGAGCCTTGATGGAGGTTTGGAGAAGCCATCAATTCTGTACAGAGAGCAGAGAAGGCTTCCAAGGAGCTTGGCTGGGCTGGTTAAGGAGGGGACACCAGCCTGTAGGGATAAGAGGCTCAGCACAGGGAATAGCTAGAGGCTTGACCTCACAGTAGTGTCCAAGAAAATGGTGCCACAGTGAGCATGAGGGGAGGGGTGGGTAGAGAGACAGATGAGGGTCAGTTGGCAGGGGCCTGGAGTCCTGGGCTAAGGAGCTTGGGTTTCATCTTAATATGCATTGAGGGGTCCCTGAAGGGTTTGGAGTAAGGAAGGGTATGTCCAGATTTGAGTTTGGGAAAACATTCTGGCTGCAGCCTGAGGAATGAATGGGGTGGGTGGTGAAGGCAGGAAGACAGGGAAGACAGATGAGAATGCTATTGCAATTGTTCAGACGATGGGGGCCCAGACAGGGGCCTGAGGGACTTCCCTGGCAGTCCAGTGGTTAAGACTCCACCTTCCACTTCAGGGAGCACAGATTTGATCCCTGGTCAAGGAAATAAGATCCTGCCAGCTGCATGGTGAGGTTCGATTAAAAAAAAAGACTCATCTCCAAACAGGTGGGGAAGAAGACTCCACATAGGCAGGCTGGGACCAGGGCAAAGTTTCGATGCCACCTGTCACTGACTGTCCCTTCTATCTAAAGGACTGTTTCCTTCAGGCTGACAGACAGAATCCTGTTGCCCAGCCCCCAAGAGCAGTACAGTTGGGGCAGTAACAGGATGGAACCTGAGGCTGGGGAGGGGCCTTGGAGAGGCCTGCCCAAGGCTGGGTCAGCTCCAAAGCTAGGCTGGAGGGCAGAGACCTTGAACCTGTCCCCAAGAACCCCATCCCCAAAATAACACACACACACACACACACACACACACGATACACTACACACCCCCACCCACCCAGGCACACCCAGTTCGCTCAATCCCGAGGCAGGTACATACGACAAACACACACATAACGCCTGCCTCACCCACACCACCCTTCCCCCTGCAGGTGACCACCACCCAAACAATCCCTTTCTTCATTACAGTTAGACATCAGATTTCGGTTCATCACACACCCCTGCCACACCAACCACACAAAACATGACAGACTTCTTACATACAGATATCGGACAGACCACTCACACACACAAATCCAGCCCACACTGCACACGCAGGGCTGAAGGAGGCCTGGGGGTGAGTTGGGCCAAAGCCGCATCCAACCTTCACCGCTAGAGCTGTGTGTCCAGGGGGCTGAGGCAGCCTGAACAAGGCACCATTTACCAATTCACAACAAGGCAGTATTTATTCAGGCGAAATACGGTCTTGCAGAGTTGGCTCAAGTTCTCAAGCCGAATAACACCCAATAGAGTTCTATCTATGGGAACAAACTTCGTAACCACTTCTGTGTAAGTGATCTCCATCCTCAGAGTGAGAGACAATGCACCTCCAATTATAAATGATGGGAAAACTCTGATATCAAAAGCAACTCTAAATATATTAAGATGTCTGTGATGCTCAGTGCAAGCAATAAATCTCATTTTTTACCTAAGCAGATCACCGCTTTTACCCCTCCACTAAATAAATGTTGAACAAATACATAAAGAATATTGATATAACATGTGTTGATTTAATCAGCACCCTGGGAATCCTCAGGTCCCCATCTGGCCCGGGTGGCTCCTTCTTTTCTCCAGCCATTCCGAGGTGCCGGCAGGGGAGGGTGGTGGGCCTGGCAAACACCCCCTGGGTTCTGAGCAGCTTCTCCCAGTGAGGTGGGCGGCCCACCTGGGGGCTGACTGAAGACACAGTGCCTGGAGGGGTTGTGGGTTTTTTTTTCTAAACCCACACTTGACTCTGTCCACACCGAACTCGCCTGTGTGTGGTCTTTGGGGAGCCTGCACAGGAGCGGAATATTGATCAGATGGGAAGGAGAGAGAGAAAGAGGAAAAACACCTTCAAAAGCAGAGCTTCAAATCCATCATCGGTTCCCACGGACCCAAGACCGTGAGCACAGCCCTAAGGGCTTTACACGTGAGACACAGGGATGCAGAGACAAGCATGCATGTGCACAGACACGTGTGCACACAGACACACACTGGCAGACACAGAGACAGTTCACAGCGGCAGGCTCAGAGCCACACTCGTGTGTACTGACACATACATGTAGCACAAAAGCAAGAGCACGCATGTCCGCGCAGGCAGAACAGGCCCAGAGGTACCGACAGCTGCCCAGGGGAGAGACATCTCCAAGCACGCAGGTATGCGACACTTCACACAGAAGGTGCCTGCACTCACACAGGGATGCTTGTGCACGTTCATGGACATACACACTGCCACCTGCTCTGAACGCCTTACCTTGGGGCAAGTGGGAGCAGGTACCTCTTGCCTTGTGCCCTGCCCACCACCTTTTCTCAGCCTCAAGATGGTTGGAGCCAACTCCTGTGTCATCGTGGTCACACGATGTAAATGATACAGACCTGCTCCCAGGAGGGCAAACTGGGCCCTGACATTCGTCCATTCGTTCTCAAATCCCTGCAGCCAAGCAGTTCCGTGTGCATTGGGCCCATCATGGGAGAGTTTTTTAATTACTGTTGCCTGGGCCCCGGGCTTCCCAGGTGGCATTAGTGATAAAAGGACCCACCTGCGAATCAGTTCAGTTCAGTTCAGTCGCTCAGTCGTATCCGACTCTTTGTGACCCCATGGACTGCAGCACGCCAGGCCTCCCTGTCCATCACCAACTCCTGGAGTCTACTCAAATCCATGTCCATTGAGTTGGTGATGCCATCCAACCATCTCATCCTCTGTGGCCCCCTTCTCCTCCCGCCTTCAATCTTTCCCAGCATCGGGGTCTTTTCAAATGAGTCAGTTCTTCGCATCAGGTGGCCAAAGTATTGGAGTTTCAGCTTCAGCAACAGTTCTTCCAATGCAGGAGATTTAAGAGACATGGGCTCGATCCCCGGGTCAGGAAGATTCCCCGGAGGAGGGCATGGCAACCCACTCCAGTATTCTTGCCTGGAGAATTCCATGGACAGAGGAGCCTGGTGGGCTACAGTCCACGGGTTCACAAAGAGTTGGACACGACTGAGTGACTTAGCAGGTACACCTGGGCCAACCCCTGGTGACTCTGACTCAACTGATCTGAGGAGGACATCAGGCAATGAGTATGTTTTTTGTTTGTTTGTTTGTTTGTTTTGGAAACAGCATCCGCTTAGAGCTTTTATTTTTTATTATTTTTTTAAAATCAGAGTATAATCGCTTTATAATACTGTGTTAGTTTCTGCTGTGCAGCAACATGAATCAGCTATATATATACATATATCCCCTCCCTCTTGAGCCTCTCTCCCACCACCACGCCCATCCCACCGCTCTAGGTCATCACAGATCACTGAACTGATGGATGGATGTTTTACACACTCCCCAGGTGATTCCGGGGTTGAAGTTACTGGAGCATCAGAGGGGCCTCTGGAGTCCTACCAGCAGCTTTGTCATTCGGCAGGACAGCCCTGAGGGTATGAAGGTGTCCCTACCCCTGCCATTCAGCTCACCCAGGAAGCGCTTGACACACTGGTCTGACCCCCACCCTCCCAAAGACCCTTTCGAAATGCCAGCCGTGCCAAGCACAGCCGCGGTGCAGGCATCCATGCACTGCGGCTGCCCCCTGCTGGCCAGATCCAGCCAAGCCCAGCTGTCTCTGTGACCTGCTCCTCCCCACCAGGGCTGAGATATGAGGGCAACCAAGAGTGGACTGTCCTGAAGATTATAAAGTCCCCAAACCCTCAGCTCTGCGCCCTTCTGCTAAGGCCCAGGCCCAAGCTCCCTCTTGGGCCTGGGCAATCTCAGAGGTCCTTTCCTTGGTGGATGTATCAGTGGTAGCCAGGAATACCCATGACCTGGGCCAGCCAGGGTAGCTGGACCTACAGAGATGAATGAGAAAAGGGACCAGCCCAGGAGCTCCCCCATCCATCCTCCAACCACTGCCCGAGCTACCTCCTTCAAGCGGCATCTTTCTCTACTCCACATATACGCACACCCCTCGCCCGTTCTCCCACTGCCTTTAGGATCAAGCCCAGGCCCCTGAACACAGCTGACCTGCCCCTCACAGCCTGCTCCCACTGTCCAGTCTCCTTAGAAAGCCTTCCACCCTAAGGCCACCTAGCAAACTCTCCCTCACGTGCCCATATAATGCTTCTGCCAGCTCCTCCTCCTTCCCTGACCTGTTTGTTCCACCACTCCCCACTCCCATTAGTTGCTTCCTCCTCTTTTTTTCTCTGACCATTATATACACACCTTTTATAATAATTATGTGTTTATGTGTCTGCCTCCTCCTACCAGACTGGGGGTCCCCAAGGGCAGAGGCAGTGGGTGAGAGATCAATAAAAACTTGCAGAATGAATGAAGCTTTCTCCATCGCCCAGTCCATAGGGAAAGGGAAAGTGAACGTGTTAGCCACTCTGCTGCTGCTGCTAAGTCGCTTCAGTCGTGTCCGACTCTATGCGACCCCATAGACGACAGCCCACCAGGCTCCTCCGTCCCTGGGATTCTCCAGGCAAGAACACTGGAGTGGGTTGCCATTTCCCTTTCCAATGCATGAATGTGAAAAGTGAAAGTGAAGTCTCTCAGTGCCGTCCAACTCTTAGCGACCCCATGGACTGCAGCTTACCAGGCTCCTCCGTCCATGGGATTTTCCAGGCAAGAGTACTGGAGTGGGTCACCAGTGCCTTCTCCGGTTAGTCGCTCAGTCACGTCCTATTCTGCGAGCCCATGGACTGTAGCCTGCCAGACTCTTCCGTCCATGGGATTTCCCAGGCAAAAATAGTGGAGTGGATAGTCATTCCTTCTCTAGGGGATCGTCCCAATCCTGGGATTGAACCCAGGTCTCCTACATTGCAGGCAGATTCTTTACTGTCTGAGCCACCAGGGAAGCCTGGTCTATAGGGAGCTCTTCCCAAACTTGCTCCACCACATGGATGGGCTGAGCCCCTTTCTTGGAGGCACAACCCTGAGAACAAGGAAGAAAAACAAAATTAACACTAGCAAAACGCTCCCTGAGTGCCAGATGTACATTCAGTTCCAAGTGCTTACATATATTAATTCATTTAACCCTTGCAAAATTATCCCCAATTTATAGATGGGAAAACTAAGGCACAAAGAGGTTAAGTAACACCCAAACACACAGCTGGGTCATTTGGAACTGGAATTGCCAGAGGCCACACTCTTCATCACATTGCCCTCTCAAGGGAAGAGAATGCATGGGACAGGTGGAGAAGCCATGTCCACTCTGGCCTGGGCCTGCCCCCACCCAAGGCCTCCTGCGGGCTGCTGGTGGGGGTGGTTCTTCCCAAGAGAGGTTAGGCCCAGATTCTCCCCCCAGCCGGCACTTCTATGGCTTCAGCTTCTTTCACTTCCTTCTTAATTTTTCTGACAAGCACAGATGCCACTGCAGCTGACAACCAGCCTGTCGGTGTGAACAGGCAGATCCAGCTCTTGTTTGTCTAGTAAGAAAATGGAATTGGACAAGGAGGCAACTGAGCTTCAGGAGACCTAGAGGCTTGGGGAGGGGGTTGTGGCAGGAGTGGAGGGTCCCCAGCAGGCAGGGAAGGGGTGCAGGGACCGGATGTGAGTTCTGAGATGCCTACAGACCCTCAGGACCACCCTACTTCTAATTCTTCCTTCCTCTCTCCTTCCTCCTCCCATCCTTCCATCCAGACCTGGTGAACAACTACTGTATGCGGGCTTTTTCTCACCACTGGGAGCATGAAGGATGAAGGTGACCGTCTGGGCAACCGGCAGGGTCAGACCATCAAGTCCTGGCATGGGAAATGCTTTGATGAGGCAGGGTCCAGCTGTCAGAGTTCGGATCAGCCTCCCACTTCCCAACAGTGTGAATTGCACAGGGCCCTAAAGTTCCAGGTGATAAAGAACCCAGTGGCCAATGCAGGAGACATAAGAGATGCAAGTTTGATCCCTGGGTAGGGAAGATCCCCTGGAGAAGGGATAGGCTACACACTCCAGTATTCTTGGGTTCCCTGGTGGCTCAGACAGTAGAGAATCCGCCTGCAATGTGGGAGACTCGGGTTCGATCCCTGGGTTGGGAAGATCCCCTAGAGGAGGGCATTGCAACCCACTCCAGTATTCTTGCCTAGAGAATCCTCATGAACAGAGGAGCCTGGCGGGCTACAGTCCATGGAGTCGCAAAGAGTCAGACACGACTGAGAGACCAAACACAGCACACCAGTGGCTCAGCCCTGGGGTGGGCCGTAGCACCCCATCAACAGGAAGTCAGTTTCTCATGTGGACAGTTCTTGACAGCTGACCTCAGACTCTCCAACTGCAGGGCCAAGTGTCATGATCTGGCAGAGGGGCTGCTGGGGTGATCTGCAGAGGACATCCTCCCCACAGAGGACTCAGCCCCAGCCAGGCAGCCTCCAGTCCCAGGAACAGAGTAACAAGGCTGAGCAGTCAAGGCACACATATCTCTGGTCTTTGCAAACCCCTCAGAGGTGCAGCAACTGAGCACATAGCACAGCACACACAAAAGTGCAGCACATGGGTGGATCGGGTGTGGGGAGTGTGTCCGGAAGTGCTCTTTGTCAGAGTGCTCCCGAATGTGCACAACTCCGTGTGTGTCTGACAGTCTGTCTGTCAGTCCATTCACATCTGGGAAGGTGAGGGGCAGTAACTGTATTCATATCCTGTGCTTTGTATAATTACAGCTCGCCTGTCTGTGCAAAACTATGTCTCTGGGAACTTCTCTGGTGGTCCAGGGGCTGACTGCACTCTCAATGCAGGGGTCCAGGTTCAGTCCCTGGTTGGGGAACTAGATCCCACTTGCCACAACCAAGAGTTCCCATGCCGCGGTGAAGATCAAGGATCCCATGTGCCACAATTAAGACTCAGTTCAGTTCAGTTCAGCCGCTCAGTCGTGTCCAACTCTTTGCGACCCCATGAATTGCAGCACACCAGGTCTCCCTGTCCATCACCAACTCCCGGAGTTCACTCAGACTCATGTCCATCGAGTCAGTGATGCCATCAAGCCATCTCATTTTCTGTCGTCCCCTTCTCCTGCCCCCAATCCCTCCCAGCATCAGAGTCTTTTCCAATGAGTCAACTCTTCGCATGAAGTGGCCAAAGTACTGGAGTTTCAGCTTCAGCATCATTCCCTCCAAAGAAATCCCAGGGCTGATCTCCTTCAGAATGGACTGGTTGGATCTCCTTGCAGTCTAAGGGACTCTCAAGAGTCTTCGCCAACATCACAGTTGAAAAGCATCAATTCTTGGGCGCTCAGCTTGCAGTTCAACTCTCACATCCATACATGACCACTGGAAAAACCATAGCCTTGACTAGATGAAACTTTGTTGGCAAAGTAATGTCTCTGCTTTTCAATATGCTATCCAGGTTGGTCATAACTTTTCTTCCAAGGAGTAAGCATCTTTTAGTTTCATGGCTGCAGTCACCGTCTGTAGTGATTTTGGAGCCCCCAAAAATAAAGTCTGACACTGTTTCCACTGTTTCCCCATCTATTTCCCATGAAGTGATGGGACTGGATGCCATGATCTTCATGTTCTGAATGTTGAGCTTTAAGCCAACTTTTTCACTCTCCTCTTTCACTTTCATCAACAGGCTTTTGAGTTCCTCTTCACTTTCTGCCATAAGGGTGGTGTCATCTGCATATCTGAGGTTATTGATATTTCTCCCGGCAATCTTGACTCCAGCTTGTGCTTCTTCCAGCCCAGTGTTTCTCATGATGTACTCTGCAAAGAAGTTAAATGAGCACTAGGCACAGCCAAATAAATAAATAAATATTTTTTAAAAAAGAAAGAAAAAGAAAACTATGCCTCCAGGTACCTGCATGACTGTCCCTGGGACACTGTCCTGGGCCAAGCCCTTTGTTCTCGTCGCCAGTATCAGCACTGCTGTGTCCACTGACCCTCTGTGCTCTGGTGCTTCACCAACATGTTTTTATTTACTCCCCATTTAAAAAGATTCCTGACTCACACCCTTTCCCAAGCCACATGCATAGGAGTCTCAGAGGCAAAAGCAAAAGTTGCTCGGTTGTGTCTGCCTCTTTGCGATCCCATGGACTACAGCCCACCAGACTCCTCTGTCCATGGAATTTTCAAGGCAAGAATACTGGAGTGGGTTACCAGGGATTGAACACAGATCCAGGTCTCCCGCATTGCAGGCGGATTCTTTATCATCTGAGCCACCAGGAAAGCCCCTCAGAGGCTAGGTCCTGCCCAGATTCCATGGTGTGATCTTTGCGGCCCCTCGCAATCTAGCCCAAAGCTATTCCTCTGGCTCTATTTCCCACCTTCCCCTCTCCTCAGCCTGACATCCTTCCTCCCCTCATGTCCAGAAACTACTGCTCACCTTGCAAGATTCAGAAAATATTGCTTCCTCTTGGAAGTCCTCCCTGATGGCCCTGCCACCTCCTCCAGGAAGCCTTCCATGACTTTCCAAGAGTTGGCACCTTCAGTGTTCCTTTGATGCCCTCTGGGTGGTCCTTGCCTGTTACACACCCGGTTCCCCATCTGAACAAGGAGCCAGATTCCCCCACTGAATCTCCACCCCAGCGCAGAGTAAGTGCTCGGGAAATGTTGGCAGAGCATGTAATGCTTGGCTAGCTAGGGGTAAGGGAAGCAGGCAGGTGACCCAGTTTCCATTCCCTGAGGCTCAGCCGGCTTCGCTCAAGAACATAGCTCTGCTCTCTCCCCTGACAGGAGTGGATCTGTGAGGGTCAAGCTGTTTGGTCCAAAGCAAACTGTGTGAAGTTGCCATCTGGGAGCGCCATAGAAATGAGCCCAGGGCAGTGCAGCTCCCTGTCCCGCCCGCCCCCATCTTAGGCCAGTCGGAGACCAGTCACAGCCACTGCCCACCCCACCCTCAACCCAGCAGTCAATGCAGCAGCATCAAAGAGGCCTCCCTCTGAAGGGCATGGTGCAAAGGGAGGAGAAGCAGAGGGAGGTGGGCAAAGAGGGGAGAAAGGTCAAAAGAGTAGGAGAGAAGGGAGGGAAAGAGGAGAGAGAAGAGGAGCGTGTGCTGACCGCTTGCTTCTCTTTGTCTTTGCAGGCTGCGCTTCCCCCAGTTGACAATCGCATGGCCCCCAGCCCCTCCTAATTACCATGATTAGCACTAAGCAAGCTGCCACATTTTATGATTCTCCAAAACAAAAAAATAATTAAAGCAATTACTGTCATTAACATGCTGCCCTCTTCACCACCTTCTCCGAGAGTGAGCAGCGAACAAGCCCCAGGGAATCATGCTTGGGTGCCTTCCCCCCACTATTTTGCATCCCCCACCACCACCTGCCCCCTCCAGAAGCACCAGCCTGGACAGCTCCAATCCCCAGTAAGGCTGGAAGGCCTCAAGGAAGGGAACCCCCAGCACGACCAGGGAAGCTGGAGCCAGGCCTCCAGGAAACTGCAGAGAGGGTGACACCCCAGGTCAGGAGCGCACCAGGCCCAGTCACCCAGGACCTGCCCCTCTGCCACTCCTCAGTGCTGGGCCGCCCCCTCACCACCCCACAGGCAGTACTTCCCCCAAGCCCTGGTGTCTCTCTGGCTCCCAAAACTCCCATCACAGCCCAGGCCGATGTTCCACCACTCCCCAGCTGAGTGACGTGGTCACCCAAACCCCAGAGCTTCCATTTCCTTATCTGCAAAACAGACTACCTTGGGGGCTTCCCTAGTGGTCCAGTAGTTGGGAATCTCCCTCGCAACATAGTGGATGCAGTTCAATCCCTGGTTGGGAAACTAACATCCCACAAGTCATGGAGCAACTGGGCCCACAAGCCACAACTAGAGAGTCCATGTACCCCAACAAAAGATCCTGCATGATGCAATGAAGATCCCATGTGCTGCAACTAAGACCTGACACAGCCAAATAAATAAATACATTTTTTTTTAAATGGGCTGTCTTCGCTTGCATGCTAAGTAGCTTCAGTCGTGTCTGATTCTTTATGACTCCATGTAGCCTACCAGGCTCCTCTGTCCATGGGATTCTCCAAGCAAGAATATTGGAATGGATTGCCATTTGCTTCTCCTGGAGATCTTCCTGACCCAGGGATAGAACCCAGGTTTCTTATGTCTCCTACGTTGGCAGGTGAGTTCTTTATCACTAGCACCCCCTGGGAAGTCCTACTCAGCTTGGACTGCTATAACAAAATACCACAGACTAGGTAGATTCAATAACAGACAGGACTAGAGGATGGAAGTCCAAGATCAGGATGCCGACAGACTCAACTCCCAGTGAGAGGCCTCTTCCTGATTGTCACCTCTCACAAGTGCTCACATGCCTTTTCTTGGTTCATAAACAAGGGGTTGGGGGAAGGAGGGAGAGGGAAAGAGAAAGGAAGCAAATTCTCTTTTATATCTGCTTACAAGGGCACGAATCCTACCCTTGGAGCCCCACCCTCACATCCTCAGCCAAACCTAATTACCTCCCAAAGGCCCCATTCCAAATACCACCACACTGGGGGTGAAAGCTTCAACATGTGGGTTTGGGGTGGGGAAGACACAATTCAATTGACAACATGAGCTTTGAAATGTCTGTGGAGCAATCACTTCCTTATGGATGCGTTTGGAGATTGACTGATCAACAGGAAGCACCTTGAGCCAAGCCTGGCACACAGTAGGTCCTCAGTCACTGGTGGCTCTCTTCAGTGCTCCCCTGAAGCAAAGCATGATGGAGGTAGGGCAGAAGGATTTGCTGAGGAGGCTGGGAGGGGGCCAGGCTCCAGGCTACGATGATTTTGTAAACCACAATGCCTATGACCCAGGATTATGGCCATGGCCTCCTAGCTGTCTCCCTGCTCCTGACCCTTCCCCTTACCCTTCAATTCATTCTCAACACATAAACCAAAGCAAATCTTTTAAAATACGCCAGGATTTTCCTGGTAGTCCAGTGGCTAAGACTCTGAGGAGGGGACCCAGGTTCGATCCTTGGTCAAGGAACTAGATCCCACATGCTGCAACTAAAAAAAAAAAAATCCCACCTGCCACAACTAAAACCCAGAGCAGCAAAATTAAATAAAAATGAATTTTTAAAAAAAGAGAATCCAGTGCTAAAACAGGCTAGCTGACTCCAGTTCACTGTGCTCTAATTTATTTTCCCTGTAATAGATTACAGAACTGGCTACCAGTTCCTCCCCCCCCTGTCCACATGCTCCTCTGCAGCCTGACTGTGCTGATCCTTCCACTGAGAAGTCTGGTCTTTCTCACTCTTCCTTGAAGCTGGGCTTAACCATGTGACTTGCTTTGGCCAATGGGCCAATAGTAAGCATGGTACAAGCAGAGATTTGGGAAGTGCTGGTGCACAGGGGCCCTGTCTTCCTCCTGCCAGGAATGCTTCCACTTCCATAGGAAAAACCCTGAGCCAGCCTCCTGGAGGATGAGAGCACATGGACACAGGCCCCAGGCATCGCAGCTGAGGCCCCAGACAAACAAGGCTGTTCTAGCCCACTCAGCCCTACCTAGGCTGACCACACCAGAACTGTCCAGCCAATTCACAGAATTATAAAAACTGATGTCATTAAAAAAAAAGAAGAGTAAACTCTAATGTAAACTATGGGCTCTGGGTGATAATGGCATGTCACTGTAGGCTCACTGATTGTAACCAATGTCGCACTCCATTGGAGGATGTTGAAAATGCGGGATGCTTACATGTGTGGGGACGGGAGATAAAAGAGAAATTTCTGTACCTTCCTCTCAATTTTGCTGAGAACCTAAAACTGCTCCAAAAAATAAAGTCTTCACATTGCCAAAGTAATAAATACTTGGGGAAAAAAACAGGGACTGTCCTGGTGGTCCAGTGGCTAAGAATGCGCCTTCCAGTGCAGGGGACATAGGTTCAACCCCTGGTCAGAGAACTAAGATCCCACATGTCATGGGACAGCTAAGCCCACAAGCCACAACTAGAGAAACACACGCACTGCAACCGCCGAGCCCACGCGCTCTAGAGCCTGTGCTTCGTAACGAGAGGAGCCTGCACACTGCAACAAAGAGCCGAGCCAGTGCAGTCAAAAAAGTAAATAAGAAAACACACAAGTCAGATCAAGTCACTTCTCTGCTCAGAATCCTGCAGTGAATCTCCATCTCACTAAGGGTAAAAAGCAAAGTCCTCATGATGGTCTCCAAGGCCACTCCTGCTCCCATGCCCCTCACTCACTCTGACCTCAGACATATCCTAAATGCTTCTGCCGCAGGGCTGGGCCATCTACCTGGAACTCTTCCTCCAGGGACAACTCACCTCCTTCAAGACTTGACTCAACATCTGCCCAGTGAGGCGGCTCTCACTCAGCACCCCACCACCACTCCCAATCCCCTTATCCCATTTTATTCTTTCATCCTCCCATCATGCTTAACAACATACTTTGTGACTTACTGATTTACTGTGGCCGTTGTTTACTGTTTAGCCCCCAGAAGGGCAAGGATTGTTGTCTATCTTGTTTTGATGTTTTCCCAGGACCTAGCTCAATGCCTGGCACATGGTAGGCACTCAGTAAATATTTGTCTAATTTAATTGAGGAATTGTCATCCTAGTCAAAGCTTATTATTTCCTCTGGACGAACTAGTGGCACCCATGGCGGAATCTGAACCAACAGAGACACTGGCATAGCCACAGAGGAGCAAGGTCCTTCACACTGTGCAGAACAAATCTTCAACAGTGACACCATGTGGTAGGAATGAGAAACAGCAGAAGGGGGCCTTGTTTCTTCTGGGAGGGGTCCTGGAGGCAGAACTGACCTCATTCTGACTGCATCAGCCACAGAGACTCCTGGGCACTTGAAACACAGGAGAGAATCTCAATCAGATCTTCTTCTAATACCCAGTGACAGTCAAGCAATTATTTTAAAACTGAAAGTTTTCACTGTACATCTATTAGGAGGGCTATTACATAAATCAGCAACAAAATTTAAGTGTTGGCAAGGATGTAGAGAAATTGAAATCCTTGTGCATTGCTAGTGGGAAGGTACAGTGCAGCTGCTGTGGAAGACGGTGTAGTGGTTCCTCAAAAATTTAAACACAGAATTATGATGTGATCCAACCATCCCTTCCCTAGGAATGTACCCCAAAGAACTGATAGCAGGGATTTAAACAGATATTTAGGTACCCATGTTCACAGCAATACTATTCACAATAGCCAAAAGGTATAAGGAACCCAACTGTCCATTGATGGATGAAAGAATAAGCAAAATATGGTATATACAGCCTTAAAAAGTAACAAAGTCCTGATATATTGTTACAATAGGGATGAACTTTGAACTTATCCCAAGTGAAATAAATTAGTCACTAAAGATCTATAGTGTATTGTTCCACTGATATAAGGTATCTGGGTATTCGAATTCAGAGAGACGGAAAGTAGAATGGTTGTGGCCAGGAAGTAGAAGGAAGGGGTAATGGGGCTCTGGGGTTTACTGGGTACAGAGTTTGAGTTTGGGATGATGAAAAAGTTTTAGAGGTGGAAAGTGTTGATGGTTGTACAACAATGTGAATGTACTTAATGCCACTGGCCTATACACTTTAAAAATACAGAAATGGTCACTTTTATTTTATGTATATGTGTATTTTACCACAATAAATAAAATTTTTTTAAGCAGGAAGACGACTCCAGAAAATAAAAAGGTTGGTGTAACTCTGAGCCCAAGTAGAGGTGCTTCAAAGTGTGGCACAGGGATGGGCACAGACAATCTTCCTGACCCCACATGGAGCTCACCAAGCCATTTGCAACATCTGACCTTTCTCTTATTTGTCCCCCTTCACCATATTGAAAGTTGGGTTCATATTTCTTTTCAGGGTCCTTCTATAATGACTCTGAGCCCCGAACACTCAAACTCAATTATGCAAAGTATATTCTTCTATGAGATTCCCTTCCGCTAATCCTATTCAAAACTTGGAAATTGGTGAAAAGATAGCTGAGTTCTCGCCCCATCCTGTGATTTGGCCAACAAGCTGGTCTAGAGTCAGCTGACTCTCTGGGGCCTGCAGCTTTGTTTGACATTCTAATTACTATTGATCAGGGCACACACTCTGTAAAGTTAGATGCTCACTTGTAGAAAACTGATAAGGTGCAAATGATTTCCATCCAGAAGAGAAAATAACCCCAAAGGTTATGGTTGTGTTGCCTTACAGGAATTTAACCAATTTTGTATCTAGTCATCATATTCCATCATCGCTTTTCGTATCCTCCTTTGAATATGAGTTTCTCATATCCTCCTTTGAATCAGCTTTGCTCAATTCTCATTGAGTTAAATAATATTTTGATTGTGTTCACTATATATTGCCTGAGAATTATATTTATGACATTTTAAGTCTACCTAGACACCTGGGGAAGGTAGATAGGTGCTGAGGTGTTCCACGCACACTCCTGGGGGGTTGCTTGTCACCTCACCTTTTCCTGGTTCCCCCCCTCTTTTTTCTCCCCTTCTTCTCCTCCTCCCCCTTTTTTCTCTGTCTGTCTCTCTCCCTCTCTCTCCCCATCCCTTTCTCACCTCCTCCCTCTCCCTCTCCCTCTCTCTACCTGAAAATCCCTGTTCCCCTCTGCTCCTATCCCAGGCAATAAAATCAAGTCACCTCTAGAGCAAACTGCTTAAATGCAGTCATTACAAAACAGAATATTTACCATCTCAGTTTGCCTTCCTGCACCTAGATTTCCTTCTTCCAGGCCTCTTTCTAGAAAAACCGGTGGTTACTTGCCTTACTTGTATAATGGACCCATCCTAGTGATGTTCTTTAAAAGGATGGGGGGAGGGGTCTAGTTCAAGGTCAAGTGTGTCTCCACCTCTAGAAACCAACGTTATTTCCAGAAACCAACTATCCCCAAGTGAGCTTCCTCGTGAAATTACAAAAAAGTAAAAACCCTCTTCTCCAGATAATCTGCTACATTATTTTTAAACTGTTATCGTTGTTATAGAAAAGAGCTTGCTTCTTATTTTTCTTATTTTGATTCCAATATCTCACAAAACTCTTTTATTTGCCATAGTTAATTGTTTTGCGTTAATTTTACTGGGTTTTCTAGCGATCAAATTGGGTCTTTGGCAAATGATGTCAATTTTCCCATAGCTGAATTTTGTAATCATGCTTCCTGTCTCATCACGTTGGCTGTAACATGTGTTCTTTGCTATGATTAAAGGTTTTGAGCAGCTATCAAGAAAAATGTACTGGCAAGCAAAAAGGCTAGTGACTAACTGGCTAAACAACAACAAAAACCACAGTGGCAGGAATTTAAATGTGAGGTGATGGGACAAGGCCTGGACGAGTATCATGCCTGCAAAAGGGAGAGAATTTAGATGCTGAGACAGAAATGAAGGCAGAAACTGAACACGACTCCAGGTCTGCATGCCTGAGCCCAGGGGTCCACCTGAGTGACCAGGTATGGTAGGTGCCCATTCCACCTTCTCATGTCCCACAGTGATTGTTTTAAGGATGGACACTTGATCCAAACCTCTGCCAAAGAGGCCCTGGCATTCCCCGCCCCCATGACCCACGTTAGTCCAAACAGACATGATGCTAAGGAAATTTGTTGGATGGTTGGCCAAAAGGATGCCTCTCTCTCTCCCAAGATTTGGAGGAAGAGACCTAGAAACTACCAGTATCCAACACGGAAAAACAGGCCTCAGCATCAGGATTAAAAAACCCTGAATCAAACTCATCTTGAGGTTCATGATACCTTTGGACTTTCACATCACATAAAAAATTACCCATTCCTTTTCACTGGGTGAACTGGTTTGCTCTGGGTCTTCTGTTGTTGTTTAGTCATTAAGTCGCATCCAACTCTTTTGCAACCCCATGGAATGTAGCCTGCCAGGCTCCTCTGTCCTAGGGATTCTCCAACAAGAATACTGGAGTGGGTTGCCATTTCCTTCTCCAGAGGATCTTCCTGACCCAGGGATCAAACCTGCATCTCCTGACTTGACAGGCAGATTCTTTACCACTGAGCCATCAGGGAAGCCTTGCTTGTTAACTTGCAAGAGTTACAAAGAGTTACATTGTTAACTCTGAGTATAAAGAGTTATACTCTGTTAACTTGTTAATATAAAGAGTTCCAACTGATCTACCAGGAAATTGACAATATTTTTAATAGCTACTATAACTCTCTTACAGTGTATTCATCTGAAAAGAGGTGTGAGGGAGAAAAGTAATTAGAGTTCTCAGTTTACAAACATTGCCTAAAATGTGAATTCAAGAGAGAAATTAGCAGATACTTTAATTGTCTACTCCATCTCCACATTCTCACACTTAATCTACCTACTCTCTAAATATATTAATTAACATTTTCACAAATACTTTCCAGTTTACCATGCAACTTCACACACTCCGAGTCATTTGGTTCCCATGACAAAGAAGAAAGCTGGGTGGTAACGACAAGGCCTCATTTTGTATAGCATTCGATAGTTTGCAAGGCCCTCTCTCTTACTTTAGGGTTTCTCTGGTGGCTCAGATGGTAAAGAATCTGCCTGCAATGCAGGAGACCCAGGTTCCACCCCTGGAAGGTTACCTGGAGAAGGGATAGGCTACCTGCTAGAACAGAGGAGACTGGCAAGCTATAGTCCACAGGGTTGCAAAGAGTTGGACACAGCTGAACGACGAACACTTTCACTTTCTCTCTTACTTTATTTTGTTTGATACTTGTGTGCCTAGCTCTTGCAAGTTCTTGACTCCGGGGAAACTGGTATATTTGTAGTTCTCTTAGCCCACAGAAAACTGTTCCACATTTCTATGTCTTCCCCAGTGTCACTCAGTCAATTCGATCCTTCCCACCTTATTCAGTAGGTGAACTCCTATTCATACCTAAAAGCCCATTTCAGATAGGGCACACAGCCTCACTCTCCCCAGGAAGACAGCAGGTGCTGTGGCCCTCAAGAAGTGTGTTGTCTTTGCCAGACTGGTCAAGATCAGCCAGCTGCTAATTGGGATAGAATGGGGGTTCTGGTCAACTGCTTTGTGGTTTGCGATAAACTTCATCCATCACCAAAGGAAAGGCATCAGCCTCTCCCCCAGCCCCTGGGCCGTAGGAACTCCCTGCAGTCTTGGCCAGATTTACTCTCTTTGTTTTATGGAGGGGAAAGGGTCAGTGTCACCCTTAGCCTCAGGCTGTTTGTACTGGCTTTACACGACTGACCTTCAGGCCAACCCAGTCTTTAGGCCTTCAGACAGCCTTCAAAGAGACTTACAAATAAACCTCAGACTTCTCAGATGGGTCTCAAAGGGACCCTCACCTGGATCCTCAGACTGGCCTTAGCGGGACCCTTCAATGGGCACAGATCAGAACAACACAGACCTGCATAAGGAAGCCACTTCCTCCAACCTCAGTGCTTAGTTGCCCAGTCATGTCCAAGTCTTTGTGACCCCATGGACTGTAGCCCACCAGGCTCCTCTGTCCATGGGAATTCTCCAGGCAAGAATACTGGAGTGGGTCGCCATGCCCTCCTCCAGGGGCTCTTCCCAACCCAGGGATTGAACCCAGGTCTCCACACTACAAACAGATTCTTTACCATCTGAGCCACCAGGAAAGAAAGAAAATGAAGTCGCTCACTTTGCGACTCTTTGCAACCCCATGGACTCTAGCCTACCAGGCTTCTCTTTCCATGGGATTTTCCAGGCAAGAATACTGGAGTGGGTTGCCATTTCCACCAGGAAAGTCCATGAATACTAGAGTGGATAGCCTATCCCTTCTTCAGGGGAATCTTCTGACCCAGGAATTGAACTAGGGTCTCCTGCCTTGCAGGCGGAGAGGTTCCTTCAAAGACACTCTCCCAAGAGCCAACACCCAGCCCCCACTGTCCACATGCCTGCTGGAAGTCTGTCTGGGACCTGCAGAACTCTGTCTGGGAGAGCATTTGTGGGTCCAAAGGCCTAATTGGGGAAGACTAAGGATGCTGGTGGTAGCCATAGCAACCAGCTACATGTCCTGGCTCAGAGCAGGTGGGACAGTCAGCTTTCCCCACCTTATCACCACTCTGGGGATTCTAGTAACCAGAGTGACTCTATCCACAGAATCGGGGATCAGAGGGCAGAAAGGGTGGGGAGAAAGATGTCCTAGGGTAGGACAGAAGGAGTCTCTGGGGAGGAGGGGGATGGGGGGGGCAGGAAATGGAAATGAAGGGAACAGGAGAGGTGGCCCAGGCCCTTTCTCTGAAGCTATGAGGCTGGTTTTCCCCAGGGGCCCCTGGGGGCTATGGCATCAAGGCCAGGAATTTACAGAATTGGGTTGTAAATGTCAGTGTGAAATCTACCTCTTGTGTCTGCAGCACAGTCAGGTCCATGCCTGGGGGGTGGGCTGGCAATGCCACACTGAATACCCCCAGTTTCTCCACCTGTTCCTCTCCCAGGGCTCCCCAGCTCAGAGGAGGGCCCCACCAGCCCCTTGACTCCCCAGCCTGAGGTCCTCAGCTCAACCTGAACCAATGCCAACCCAACCAGCCTGGACTTTTCCTTTCCCTCCCATCAGCCTCCGGAATCAGTCTCCCAGAAACCACCTCTGAGCTTTTGGAACCTGCAAGGGTTCCCCACTGCCCACGAGGTAAAGTCAAAGCTCCAACTCTTCACACCCTGGCTGCCTGTGACCTCCCCAGAGTCCTCTGCTTGCACACACCTTACTTTCTGGCCAGATTCAGCCGTGCCCAGCTCTCACTCCCAGACCTTTGGTCCTGCCACACCCCCAGCCTGCTGTCTTTGGTCTTGAGCGATTCATTCCATTCATGCCTTTGCTGGTATCATAAAGCTATTCTCCCTTGGTAGTGCCATGACAACGCCCCCTCCTGCCTAGGATCCCGTGGCATTTTCACCATTTCTAACAACAACAACAACAACAAAAAGAGTCCTGTGTGGGGCGATAAGGACTCTGAGTGATTCACTGTTGAGTTCCATTAATAGTGTTTGCCCGAATGAAGTCATCCATGCCGTCATTGTGTGTTCCTGGAGCGCCTACACCACTCCTGGCAGTCTGGGCCCTGGGGCACAGCTGTGGATGAAGACAGGACTGGACTCATGCTGTCCCCAGGGCGTTAATTCTCGAGTGGCTTTTTCGGACACCTTAACTACTTTCAAGGACACCTGTCCAGACTTGGTGTCCAAGACGCCAGGAACCCAAAGCAGCCATTCCCCAGCCCCATCTGCTCATCCGCACACTCGCCAGCCATGTGAATGTACAGAGCAGGTGTGCACACAGGCACGCAGGTGTGGGGTGCCGGGGGCAGGGGCTGGGGGCTGGGGGCTGCACGTAGACGTGTGCAGGGCCATCCAGGGAGCACAGGGGTCCTGGGGGGCCACCGCCCTCCATGCGGCCTCTCAGCACGTCTCCCCCAGCCCCCACCCCCATGGTTCCCAGCACACCGTGCTCCTGCTGCTTAATTTTGCTGAACACCGAGTCCCAACCCCGTGTTAATTGGTTTTACTCCAGCCTTTTGTGCCTCTCATTAAGTGAGGAAATGCCACCCATAAAATTTTAATTTTAAAAGCCAACTTGTTTGTTTTATATTGAAATTCCCCAGGCAGCTCCAGCAGAGGGAAACAGACACATTTTCATTTCATTAAAGCAACTTGAGTGAAGATAAAAAAGAAGCTGAAAAATTAGATTTAAAAACAGAGCAAGAAACATTTAAAGAAAATGAATGAAAATGAGCCACGGCGGAGGGCGGTGGAGATCAGGCTCCACCTCTGCCCACCTTCTCCCTCTGCAGGGAGAAGGGGGAGCAGAAGGAGGAATCAGTGAACACCTTTTTGCTGACACCCCCAGAAGGCTGGACCATGGACTCTCCCCCTCCCTGAAAGTTGTAAAGTGTTGCTCCCTGTCTGATGAGTACCATTAGGAGGTCAGTGACATCTGCTTCAGCCACCAACACAGAATTTCCAAGTTCTAAACCTAGAGGAAGCAGGCTGGAGGGACTCCACCACTGGGCCAGCAGCTTCCTCTTCCTCAGGGACAAACTGCATAATGATTAAGCCAACTGGGTGGCCCTGGCACACCAGCTATGCAATGGAGGGCAAGTGGCCTCAGTTTTCTCATCTGTAAAATGGGAATCATACTTAGTTCATAGGGTGGTTGTGAGGATTAAACAGGCTCATACACTGAGAACACTTGAAACAGAGTCTGGTATGCAGTAAGTGCTTATTTAATGTTAGCTGTGGGACTTCCCTGATGGTCCAGTAGTTAAAACTCCATGCTTGCACTGCAGAGGGCACAGGTTCAAACCCTGTTTGGGGAAATAGGATCCTGCCTGCCATGAGATGCAGCCAAAAAAATGTCAGCTTTTACTATACCCATCCTGCCACGATGCTTCCATTCCCAGTGGACCGTCCTTGTCTACACATCCCCCCATCACTCAAAGGTCCTTTTAATGATGTCCTTGAGCTAAAGACAGCTTAGGGAGATGGGGGGTGGTGGGAGAGCTCTGATGAAAGATGGATGAACACCCATTCCCTGCCAATTCTTGTGGGCCAAATCATTAAAATGTTATTATCAATAGAATCTTCTCAAAGTAAGCCAGACTCCTCGGGTTCAAATCCCAGCTCCACCATTTACCAGTTGTTTGTTTGGGGGCAAGAGTCTTCTGGGCCTCAGTCTCTCAATTAATAAAATGGGAACAATAAGTGGATCAGCCACATGTTTTCATGGAGATCTAATAAAATAAGCTCTAAGGAGCACCCAGGGAATGGTCGCTGTTCTGCTTCAGGTCTGGAGGTCTGAGGCTGTGAAGATGAAGAAGAGGCTGGGCAGGTGGTACCATAGTGACCTCAGGTCCCTGTTCAACGCTGTTGCCATGAAATCACTATTAACAGCACTCCCGTTCATTCTCAAAAGTGTTCTAATCTGGATGACTAATTATGTGATCATCCTACTCCAAACCCCCCACTCCAGTGAGGGGGCCTTGGAGCTTGCCCCTGGGGTTTTGGGAAACAGGTCATGATTCTTGACCTGTTTTCTGCCTGACCACAGAATCCTACCCCTAAGCCCTAACCTCACGCTTGGCTCAGGCTGCTGCTGCTGCTGCTAAATCGCTTCAGTCGTGTCCTGAAGAAGCTCATTACCTCAATAAGTGTGATAAAGAGACGGGGTGGGGAGAGGCCTGGGAAAGGCCAACAGTGCCCGGAAGGTACTGGGAATGGAGTCTGGGATTCCAGGCCTCCTCTCTGCCGCTGGGGCAATTTACGCAACTCCTGATCCTCAACTTCCTCTTCTCTCCGGGGAAGGTGGGGGAGGAGGGATTAGCCACAGCACTATCTCTACCAACGGCTGCAGAGATCAGATCAAACCCACGACTGGATGTGAAACCGTTTCGCAAACGGTAAAGTATTGCTCACGGTGTGATGAGAACCATCGGGAGGTCACTGACATCTGAGTAAGCCACCGAAGTAGAGTCTCCTGGTTCTCTTCCTGGAGGTGACCAGAGATGGGGACACAGAGGGTCACAGAGGGGCACAGGCAGGGAAGGGGGTGGTCAGGCCGGTGCCTCCACACACAGAGGTGCTGTAACTCACAGCCCCTGCCCTGCAGACCCTGATCCACCTCCCACAGGCCCCCAACACCTGCACAGGGCCCTCCAGCCCCCTCAGAGACCCACTCCCCAGGCAGCAGCAACGGCTGGCCCCCAAGCTCCATCTTCCCATCAGCAGAAGTCACTTTCTCAGAAAAGCTCAGAGAGAACATCTAAGTGGCTGCAAAGCAACATCCTTTTTATTCTAGGCAGAATTGCTCCAGTATTTCCCAAATTGTACACCAAGAAACACTCTCCCCACCTCAGGATTTAATGACAGTTCCGAGAGTGCGACCAAGTGGGTGAGGCTCCAGAGCAGCTCTATTTTATATTTTCTTTCCAAGGTTTTGCTTGCACAAGAATTTCCATTGTTAAAATACTTTTTCTGCTCCTTCTCTTCTCTTCTGTCCTTCCTGAACCTTTAGGTCCTAAAACCATCAGCGGCAGCAGAGCAGGGCAGACTCCAGCGTAAGGATGGGGAAACATGGTGGACGAGAAGGGGTGTCACAGCAGAGTGAGGAGGGGTCCATGTAGGAGGGGCAGCTTCAGAGCCCCAACTGGCGGGGGAGAGCATCTGTCACAGAGGGACAGCCTGGCCTTGAGTGTTGGGGGTGTCAGAGGCTAAGCAGGGTGAGGAAGGGAGGGGTCAGTCACGTGGAGGGGATGGGCCCAGGGTGGGAAATGAGAGGCCAAGCTGGATGAGGAGGGGGCCAGGCTGGGCGCCTAAGGTGGCGTGAGGACGGGCTCTAATGGAGGGAGAGGGTAACCCTGCCTGGGAAATCAGACTCTGAAACAGGGCCCTTCAGAAAGAGGACGGAACTTCAGAAAGATCACTACCTCTCAAGCCTCTTCTTCTGCCTGCTCAAATCTAGTCTAAAGCCAAGGAGGAACTGGGGCCCTTCCCAAATCAAATATTCACTGAGCACCAGCCACGCGCTGGGCAGCATGCTGGGTGCTGGGGAGAGAGCCGGGATGGAGCACAACAGCCCAGGGGGGAGGACAGCCTGGAGCCGCCATCGCCATCGTAGGAGAGGAGTGATGGGAGCACGAGGGGGACTGGGGTGGGGGTCAGGGGCGGGCAGTGAGACCTCTCCTGGAACTGTCTGGGGAAGAGGCAAGTTGAGTGGTGAAGGAAGATAACTTTGTCAAGTGGGGCGACTCTAAACCTTGATTTCTCCCCCAGCCCATTCTCACCTGCCCAGGTCCATCCTATCCCCAAGGTTGAGAATCACCAAGGACCTCATTAGAGGCCTTTCTACTCTGGGCCCCCAAGGACTTCACCCTAGGCACAGGCCCCTCAGACAGACAGGGAGCTTCAGGGGCGCCACCTACTTTTGTCTGGACCCCACTTCACCTGGGGGCTTGCCTCCATGGTAAGGTCCACCCCACCCACCCCTGCTTCTAATTCTGACGTTCAACATCTCTCATCATTGTGACATTCTGCCTGGGGTTTAACGAGCCCCTCTTGCTTTCTTTATGAAGAAAAATGCCTCACTGAAGACCTTCCCCAATACCGCTGAGGCACTGATAAAATCTGTCCCGGGAGACAGGGGAGAAGCGGACCAGGTCAGTGAGTTGGGGGCTGCACCAAATCCCTCCCTCAGGCACAGGCTCCCTTCCTAGTCCTTTTTTTTTTTTTCTTTTTCTCAGAAGCCCTAAGCTACAATCCTTCCTTTGGGGTCCCTCCGTCCTTCCCACAGCCCAGCTGAGATCTTCACTCATGCACCGCCCCCTCACCATCCGCCCCCAATACCCCCACCCCTCGTACCCACCCCCGCACCTTCGCACCCGCCCAGCACGGTAGTCCTTAGCCTGACTCCCCAAAAGTCTCTTTCAGCAGAGACATGCTGGCAGGGTCCTACTCCAGGTGGTTCCTTCCATTTGGGCCTCAAGGTGGTGTCCAGCCTAGCCGGCAACAGGACTATTGAGCTCCCTATGACCTTTCTTCCTGCAAACGGCCCCCGCGGGAGAAGTCGAGGCTGGACCCCAGAAAGGACTTCCTTTGATTAAAATGTGGCAATGACGTCTTCCGTGCACCGCCCCCCTGCCGTTACCGGGAGGGGGCGCCACAGCCCGGCCCACGGGCCTTGTAATTAGAAATCCGGCTGTGTTAGCCGAGGAGCCCCGAGGGTCTGGCGGGCCCCGGGGGGCTCTGGGGCGCGCGGACCTAGAGAAAGCTGCTGTAGGAGCCAGAACCACCTGGTCGGAGGCGACACACCCGCGCAGAGCGGCCGGGACGCGGGAAAGGGAGTGGCGACGGGTTCTGCCTAGTCATCGCCTGCGAAGGCTCGCGTCACCTCTGATGTCAGGGCTTCCAGGGGCTTCTTTCCAGTTCTAGGCTCCAGGAAAGAGCGTCGCAGGGCGCAGAGGTTACACAACTTCTCCCCAGGTCGCGTCGGAAGGACCCGCAGAGCCGGGATTCAAACCCACATGGGCGGGCATGTGTCCGCCTGGGTGGTCCATAGGTGGGCCGGCCCCGCGTAGCATCCTTCCCAAACTTACAGCACAGCCCGCGCCGGCCTTGACCTGACTTCCTTCTTTCTAGCCTCTCAAATCATCTTTCATGGTAATATATCCTTGGCAGATTTTTTTTTTTTTTTTTTAAGAGAGCCTCCTGAAATCACAAATGTTTTTAAATGAATTCAGGTCCCAAATTCCCGGAGTAGGGTGGGGAGGTAGAAGATGATGGAGAGGTTTTCAGTGTGAAAGTTAGTCAAGGGCGCGGGGGCCCTCCTGGACCTCCCGAGCTGGCGCTGCGGAGACACGAGGGCTCCCCGCGCGCCTCCGCAAGTGTCTCCTTTTGAAAAAGCACCGATCCTTATGCTCTGAGTGTTTTGAGTCCGATCCATTATGAGAAAAATCTCCTTTTGAGGATGGACATATTCAAATCCAGATGTTGTCCTCGCAGAACAAAAAGCTCCCTCCAAACTCTCTTTATGATGAAATAGTTTCTCATCCTTTGAAGGGATAACATCTCTTGATAAGTGGAATTTTTTTCCCCCTAGCCAAGAACCTTCTGTTTCTGAATATGTTAAAAGCCGATTTAATAGCCTGTCTCGCTTCCGTTTCTGATGCCAAGATGGCAGCAACAGGGTAGACTGTCACCTGCTGCTGGATTCAATACTTTTGAGTATGGCTTCACTAAGAAAGCTGGATTTTTTTTTTTGTACACATCATTTATTTAGATAGATTTCTGTAAAGTCAAGACATGCATTCTAATAGGGCAAATGTAAGATGAAATACAGATTGTCAGAACAACTTCCCAAAGTGTACACTTCATTTTGCTGATTCAAAAAAGCTTGAATAACAACTTTTCAGAAAGAAGGATGCATTATGCATGAAGCGTACACACTGATTTAAGACAGTCCCAGTTTCTGAAATATTCATTTCATAAAGTACACCTTAAAATAGGGGAAATATGGATTACATATTTGTTGACTATAATATGTGTGTATATAGCCAACAAAGGGTGGTTTTATCAGTACAGCCTAGTATTTTTGCTGAAACTGGGAGCTTGAAGCAGGAATCCTTTCCTCACTCCACTTGCATACTACCAGTGGTGGGGTGCTCACTACCTCCAAACACAGTCATTTTCACTGAGGGACAGTTCTGTCGGAGTTGGTTCTCAGTGCTTTGTCATCTCCACGTTCTGCCCTTGGAGCCAGGCAAGGTTACTACTGCTCCCACCTCTGCCCCTCCGAGTCTCTTCTTCAAAGTCATTATCTCCCATTCCTCACTATCCTTTGCTCTTGCTGTCCAGTCGCTAAGTCATGTCCAGCAC
This sequence comes from Bos grunniens, assembly GCF_055505025.1. Classification (NCBI taxonomy): domain Eukaryota; kingdom Metazoa; phylum Chordata; class Mammalia; order Artiodactyla; family Bovidae; genus Bos; species Bos grunniens. The sequence goes on from NC_141167.1 coordinate 12,983,805, forward strand.
TTTTGTGACTCCATGGACTGTAGCCCACCAGGCTCTTCTGTCCATGGGATTTCCCAGGCAAGAATATTGGGATGGGTTGCCATTTCCTTCTCCATGGGCTTTTCCCGACACAGGGATCGAATCCATGTCTCCTGCACTCCCAGGCAGACTCTTTACCACTGAGCTACCTGGCAGTTCAGTTCAGTTCAGTTCAGTCGCTCAGTCGTGTCCGACTCTTTGCGACCCCATGAATCGCAGCACGCCAGGCCTCCCTGTCCATCACCAGCTCCCAGAGTTCACTCAGACTCACGTCCATTGAGTCGGTGATGCCATCCAGCCATCTCATCCTCTGTCATCCCCTTCTCCTCCTGCCCCCAATCCCTCCCAGCATCAGAGTCTTTTCCAATGAGTCAACTCTTCGCATGAGGTGGCCAAAGTACTGGAGTTTCAGCTTTAGCATCATTCCTTCCAAAGAAATCCCAGGCTGAGCTACCTGGCAAGCCCCTCGCTATCTTTGCCCCTCCACAAACTGGACTCTGGTCTCTCCTGTACCCTCAAAAGTACAGCAACCAGAATTGAACCCAACCTTCCAGTTGTCACCTTTCTCATCCTCAATCTATACCACCAGAGATGCTGCCTGAGATCACATTAGATTGGGGGCAGCCATCTTAACATGGGATTGTGCTGAAACTTCAGCCAAAACCTTTTCATGCACAATCTTTTCATTTTACATCCGCCCCTATTCCATTTTACTTCAGGGGGTTTAGTCTATCCTTTCACCTGCTTTAGGTGCTTTTGAACCCCGCTGCTGCTGCTGCTGTCGCTTCAGTCATGTCTGACTCTGTGCGACCCCATAGACGGCAGCCCACTAGGCTCCCCCATCCCTGGGATTCTCCAGGCAAGAACACTGGAGTGGGTTGCCATTTCCTTCTCCAATGCATGAAAGTGAAAAGTGAAAGTGAAGTTGCTCAGTCGTGTCCGACTCTTCTCCACCCCATGGACTGCAGCCCACCAGGCTCCTCCGTCCATGGAATTTTCCAGACAAGAGTACTGAAGTGGGGTGCCATTGCCTTCTCCATTTGAACCCTAGTATGGGTCATTTAAAATACCAGCCACTGGAACTTCTTTGGTGATCCAGTGGCTAAGACTCTGCACTCCCAATACAGGGGGCCCACTTTCTATCTCTGTCGGGGAACTGGATCCCATGTGCCACAACTAAGATCCAGTGCAGTCAAATAAATAATGTTAAAAAACAAACAAACAAACAAACCCAGCTCCCGGACCTAGTTTTAAGGCATTTGCAAATCGAATAAGCATGCTTTCTGCACCATCACCCCCATTGTTTACAGAATGCTGCACGGTGACCTCACCCAGCCAGCCAGTGGCTCTGGGACTCAGTTGCCTCGTCTACTAAAGAAAAGTGAAGAGGCGATCCTAGCACTAGAGTCTCTGTACAGTGTGGGAGACGCTATGCCAAGCCTTTCACCTTAATTAACCTCAATGTTGATGACTCACCAATTCTGTGAGGGAAACATAATCATCCTCCCCATTCTGCAGATGAGAAAAACAAGGCTTTTCCGGATTTGAACCTGGTTTTGTCTGGGACCCAGTCCAGTGCTTTCAGCCCCAGTGGTTCATTGCCTCTTCAGAAAGCTGCATCTTTGATATGGTGCAGAATAGACCCATTTCGGCCCCCAACAGCAGTCCTCTTATATGTTATTAAACAGCACTCCTAGGGCACCACTCCAAGATCCCCACATCCCGTGCATGGATCAGAAGCAATATAGAGTTGAAAGTTGAAGGGGAATTCAGCAAGGAATAGCAGATGCTTCAGTTAGGACATGTGTGTGTGTCTATGAGTCTGTAAGGGTGTCTGTGGAGGTATCTGTGTGGGTACCGATGATCAAAGACAAATGATGGTTACAGAAAAATAGGCCCCTGCCCCCTCTCTTTCAATATGCCTTCAGAGTGAGGTGGAGTAAAAGCTTCAAGAATGACTGAAATGAAGGTGTTTGCCAGCTTGGTGGAATCGGGATGCTTGGTGTCAGAACTTCAGGCAGGTTTTTGTAAGTAAATAAAGCGATGCTTCTTACACACCTGAGTTAGTCTGGGAGTCAGGCCCACCATGCCCCAGAACCAGAGCCACATGGCCTCATTCCATATTCCCAACAGCCCTTGAAAAAGATGCTATTTTCAGAGGTCTGCTGTGAAGCTAAAAGGTTTTAACCTGCAAGTGAGAGGCTCCCCCCAGAACCTACAGGGACAGTGCTTCACTTCACATTTGTAGTTTTTAAGAGGCGCCCCTGCCTAAACTGCAGGAACTTCAGGCCCTACCGAACCTTCTCTTTTTGTTTTCCCCATTTTGTAGATGAAGAAAAATGTGGCACAGAGATGTCAAGCAAGTTACCCAAGGTGTCAGGGCCGGAAGTCAGTGCAGTGAGTCAGGATTTAAACTCTTAACCCCCTCAGATGAATCAACGAGGGCTTGAGTTTTCCCAGGGGATTCATGTCTTTAAACGCAATACTAGGTTCTGTTTCAATCTTTGTATTTTAATCAACTAAGGAATAGTTTTTAAGGACTTCCATGGTGACTCAGGGGCTAAGACATCATGCTTCTAATGCAGGGGTCCAGGTTCAACCTCTGGTCAGGGAACTAGATCCTGCATGCTGAAACTAAGGCGCGGTGCAGCCAAATAAACATTAAAAGAAAGAAAGAAACAGTTTGTATTGTTTAAAGGGAATGGCTTGAGAGACAAGAGGGCTTGTCAAATAGTGATTTGCAGTTATTCAGTCCTCTTACCACTTGGCTGAACACAGACAGCTCCTCATGTAGCTTTGCCTATGAAACAATTTTAAATTGTTTTTATTACAATAAAAAATTTATAGACTATACCCATGAGAGAAATCACTGTTTAAAGACAAAAATCCTAATACAAGTTAATACGGGAAAAATATTAATGAAAATATTTCTGGGACCAGTGGTTAACATTCCAAGCTCCCAACAGGGAGCATGGGTTCCCTGGTCAGGGAACTAGATCCCACATGCCTGCAACTAAAGATCTCGCATGCCACAACTAAAGACCCTGGCATAAAAGATAAATAAATGAAAAAGAAAATATTTCTGCAAATTCCTCCTATGTACACAATGCTTACATCTGATCACAATTCTCATCTGTTATTTGATAAATACTGTTGGGACCACTAAGTATCCATCATGATAACTAAATTGGGCCCCTACCTTACACCTGCACCAAAACTAATTCCAAAACATTTTTTTAAACTATATATGTGGGAATTTCCTGGCAGTCTAGTGGGTAGAACTACACACTTCTTCTGATGGAGGTCCGAGTTCGATCTCTGGTTAGGGAAATAAGATCCTGCAAGATGCACCACTTGGCTAAAATAAATTTAAAAAAATAAAAATTTTAAATAAAAGTATATATATATATAAATGTGTTACAAAAATGGGCAAATTTGTGTCATAATCCTAGAGTGGAAAACGCCTTCTTAGGTATCACAGAAAACCCCTAAACCATAAAAGAAAATGATCTGTTTCTCTACATAAAATTGAAAAAGTTTTCCTGAGTTAAGGAAAAAAGAGCCACATATACAAAGTCAAATGATAATTGACTAATAGGAAAGGAAAATATTTGAAATCTATTACAAAGAGCTAATTTTCCTTATCTATAAAGCGCTCCTACGAATCAATAAGGATAAAAGACCAATAATTCAAGAGAAAAATGGGCAAAGGATGTAAACGACTGGGCACCCCTCAAAGTGCAAATCCGCCTTAAATGTAAGAAAAGAGAACCTTCGTCTTCACTTACAAATAAGTGAAACACCAGGAGGTACTATTTGGCATCTACTCGGCTAGCAAAGATCAAATGTCTGGTGACCACGGTGGGGCAAGGATATGGTGACGCGGGCCATTTTCATCCTTGCCGGCGGGAGGGTAACGGTACAGTATATATGAAGAGCAACTTCGCAGTATTTCTCTAAAGGTCAGTGCTCACACACCCTTTGTTATGGGCTGAATTGTGTCCCCCACCGCCATATTTACATGCTGAAGTCCTAATCCTCAGTACCTCAGAATATGACACTGTTTGGAAACTGGGACACTACAGATGGAATTAAGATGAGATCATACTAGGTGGAGGAGGCTTCTCATCCAATATGACTGTTGCTGCTGCTGCTGCTAAGTCGCTTCAGTCGTGTCCGACTCTGTGCGACCCCATAGACGGCAGCCCACCAGGCTCCCCCGTCCCTGGGATTCTCCAGGCAAGAACACTGGAGTGGGTTGCCATTTCCTTCTCCAATGCATGAAAGTGAAAAGTGAAAGTGAAGTCGCTCAGTCGTGTCCGACTCTTCGCGACCCCATGCACTGCAGCCTACCAGGCTCCTCCGTCCATGGGATTTTCTAGGCAAGAATACGGAGTGGGGTGTAAAAAGGAGAGATTTGGACACAGACATACGCACACAAGAAGAATGCCATGTGAACATCAAGGCAGAAGTGAGGTGATGCAGCTACAAGCCAAGGGACACCAAAAAGTGTCAGCAAACCACCAGGAACCACAGGAGAGACCTGGAACAGACGTTCCCCGACAGCTCTCAGAAGGAGTCACCCCGCCCCTACCTGATCTCAAACATCCTGCCTCCCGAACTGTGAAATAATAAATTTCTCCTGCTTAACTACTCAGTTTGTAGTACTTTGTTACAGGAGCCGAGCAAACTAAAGCACTCATTTTATTATTTTATTTTATTTTCTCTACTTATTTTTGGCTCCCCTGGGTCTTCGTTGCTGTATGCGGGCTTTCTCTAGTTGCGGAGAGTGGAGGCTGCACTCTAGTTTCAGCGCTCCAGCTTCTCATTGCGGTGGCTTCTCTTCTTGAGCACAGTTCTTGGGCAGGCGGGCTTCGGTAGTTGGCATCTCTCGGGCTTAGTTGTCCTGAGGCATTTGGGAGCTTCCCAGTGAAAGTGAAAATGAAGTTGCTCAGTCATGTCCGACTCTTTGTGACCCATGGATTGTAGCCTACCAGGCTCCGCCGTCCATAGAATTTTCCAGGCAAGAGGACTGGAGTGGGTTGCCATTTCCTTCTCCAGGGGATCTTCCCGACCTAGGGATCGAACCCGGGTCTCTCTCATTGCAGGTGGGCGCTTTACCGTCTGAGCTACCAGGTAGTTGGGAGCCTCCCAGACCAGAGGTCAAACCCGTGTACCCGGCACTCGAAGGCAGATTCTTAGCCACTGGGCCACCAGGGAAGTCCCTAAGACAGTCTTTGACCCAGTCAGATGAATTCATCCTGCTTTATATTTGCACAGTTGCAAAGTGGTGAGCAGATGACGGTCTACCTGCAGTGCTGTTTGTATAGCTAAAGGTCGGAAACAACTTAAATGTCTATCAGTCACATATAGTCAAATAAAGGACGGCACATTCTTACAATGGAAGGTTCTTCAGCTGAAAATTTTTTAGTAATGAGGTGGCATAACACATACTGATTGGAATTATCTCAAAGGTCTATTAGGAAGTAAAAAAAAACAACAACAACAAAAAAACAAGGTGCAGTTGGTTATAGAGAGGGCCTCCTCTGTATAAAAATAAAGAGAAAGTAGAAGGTGTGTGAGCAAATATATGCTTGTAGCTGCACAGATTCTATCTGGAAAGATACATAAGGAATTGCTACCTTCAGTTGTTCCTAGAGAATGGAATCACTTTAAGGACCATGGAAAGGAGATTTGGGTTCTACTCAAAACACGCCTGTACCAGGACTTCCCTGGTGCTCCGGCTGCAAAGACTCCAAGCTCTCAATGCAGCGGGGAAGGGTTTGATCCCTGGCTGGGAACTAGGTCCCACATGCCGCAACTAAAGATCCCGCATGAGCAACGAGAAATTCTGCATGCCTCAACTAAGACCCAGCACAACCAAAATAAATAGATAAACATGTTATTTTAAAAAAGTATATGTCTCATTAAAAAAAAAGCACACCTGTACGTTTTGAATCTTTTACACTGTGTAACACCTGTTCAAACAAACAAAATAATCTATGTACAACATCAAGATGCCTCTAGTACTTCAAAAACCACAGGAAAAAGAGAAAATATAGCCATTTTAGCTTTTCATCTTTCAAAATAACAGCTATTCGTACCTGAAATGGTTTATTTGAGGAGATGATATTTTCTCTCTTATCTCTTCATTTGGAAACAAGGCATAAAATGTGTTTTGAAAATAACCAAATAGATCACAAAAAATAAAGCACAAGATGCAAAAATTTTTAATTCCTCTGTATTGAAAACAAATATATTTTTTAATTCATAGCATGTAGTTAAATTTCAATATATAATGACAATTTCAGCGTACATTCAGTCTCCAAACCAAGGCTAACAAGATATTTTCAATTCATTTGTCTGTAAATCTCAATTTTTCCCCATAAAATTAATTTAAATTCTATTAAACTGTTGGCATCATTTATGAAATAGGAAAGGATCCAAAGTAGCCTTTAAAATAACAAATCTTGTTAAATATCAACTTTCTAATACAATCTTTGGAATCAGATTGATCTAAAATAAATTTTCTCAAAATATCTTTTCATATTGCAGAAAAATGAAATTATCTTCTTTATTCAAAAAAGGGTTTGCGAGGTCACTGATCAATATGAAAACAATTTGAGTGTTCAAAAATGTTGAGAAGTGTAACCTGGGCTCATTGTGTATGGTTGTGTAAGCTGCGAACTGTACAACGCCAGGGGTTGCCATTCAGATCATAATTCAAATTGTGCAGTGCACTGCTTGCGTAACTGGGCATATCAATCCTGTGGCTACTGAAAATGATGGGGACCCTGGAAGGCTTTTGAGGAAGGAATTGTAGGTGTCAGAGCTGTGGTCACATAGATTGGGAGGCCAGAAACTCATGCATGCAACCTTGCATCTCTCCAGACTAGCCTCCCCTTTGGAAGCTCTGGCAACAGAAATAACCGAAGTTTTCTCTGAGCCTCAGAGGCTTGGTTTTCCTAAGGTTGGGCGGGGAGGACCATCTGCCTGGGTTGAGAATCACCTCCTTCAAATATACAACTCAAAGTCCTCTTTAATCACTTTGCAGCTTAGAAGTAAGGCCAGAAGAAGGGGCCCCTCCATGCCCTTCATTTTACTCCTACCCTAAAGGAGGCAGAGGTGACTAGCACAAGGGGACAGGTGGAAGCAGCTGAACCTGAGTGACATTCAGGACATTTGGCTTCTGGGACTAGTTCTACCCCTGCCTTTCTGTGTGATCTTGGCAAATCTTTAAGCTTCTGGGCTTCTGCCTCCTTATTTACAAAATGAAGAGGATTGCTGCCATTCTTTCTCTGCCTTTTGGAAAAACAGAAAAAAAAGGAAAAACATAAAGTCATGATTTCACAGGAAATGCACAGAAATTCAAGCATTCCAATTATTATCATTAAACATCAAGAATGAGTCTGGAGGCTCTACCGAGCAGCTTATAAAACCTCAAGCAAATCTCATGACCTCCCTGGGCCTTCGTTTTACCATGTGCCAAGGAAATCAACCCTGAATATTCATTGGAAGGACTGATGCTGAAGCTGAAGTTCCAACACTTTGGCCACCTGACTCAAAGGGCCGACTCATTGGAAAAGACCCTGATGGTGGGAAAGATTAATGGTAAGATGAGAAGGGGATAACAAAGGATGAGATGGTTGGATGGCATCACTGATTCAATAGACATGAGTTTGAGCAAACTCCAGGAGATGGTGAAGGACAGGGAAGCCTGGCACACGTGCCACAGTTCATGGGGTCACAAAGACTCAGACACAACTGAGCAACTGAACAACAAATGGCAGAGCTTGAATTAGATCAGCAGTTTGCTGACCTTTTCACCAGTGTTTTATTATTTCCAAACCCCCCCCACAGACCTCATACTTAGTAAGATTTTATCCCCTAAGCTGTATTTGAAGTGAAGTGAAGTGAGCCACACAGTCCTGTCCAACTCTTTGCAATCCCATTGACTATACAGTCCATGGATGGAATACTGGAGTGGATAGCCTTTCCCTTCTCCAGGGGATCTTCCCAACCCAGGGATCGAACCCAGGTCTCCCGCATTGCAGGAGGATTCTTTACCAGCTGAACCACAAGGAAAGCCCAAGAATACTGGAGTGGGTAGCCTATTCCTTCTCCAGCAGATCTTCCCAACTCAAGAACCGAACCAAGGTCTCCTGCATTCCAGGCAGATTCTTTGCCAACTGAGCTATCAGGGAAATCCCAAGCTGTATTTAGATAATTATTACATACTTAAGAGCTATTAGGCAATTATTGTTACCATCATAAAGGATATTTTTGGTTGTGATTGACAGAATTTATGGACTTACACAGATGAAAAGTCTAGAACTTGTAATAGCTTCAGGCAAGGCTTGATCCAGCAGCTATTACTAAGGACCAATGTTCTTGCAGTCTCTTGTCTCTGCCTCCTCTGAAGTGTCACAAGGTGGCTTTCAGAAACTCTTGGGACTACTTGCTTTTATCATGTGTGACTGGTAAGAAACAGAGCTTGCTGCCCAGTTAACACGAAGAAAAGACACAGGATTGAGACTCATTATCCTGTCAAATTGGCCTGATTTGGGTCACGTAACCTTTCCTGACCAATTACCATAGTCTGGAGGATAAGATACATTGATTTGCTTAAGCCAGTTAGGACCTGCTGCTGGAATGGGGCCTTTTGTTTGTTTTTAATCATTTTTTATTAAGCTTTTTATTTTGTTTTGGAGTATGGTCAATTAACAATGTTGTGATGGTTTTAGGTGGACAGCAAAAGGATTCAGCCACACATGTACATGTCTCCATTCTCTCCCAAACTCTCCTCCCATCTAGACTGCCACATAACATTGATCAGAGTTTGCTGTGTTATATAGTAGGTCTTTGTTAGTTATCTGGAATGGGGTCATTTCTAACCAGATCACATGGCTGGGAAATTCCCAGCACTATTAGGAAGGGGGAATTGGGCAAAGTGTGCTGGAGAGACAGCAGCCAGTTTCCTGTGGCATGTTTATAAACCAGCGATATCTCAAACCGCCCATCAGAACCTCTGACCAGCATGTGACCTGCACATTAGTGACCTCCAGGGCCTTATGAACTGGTCTCAATGACAACCCCATAAGTGGGTGCCCACACTGGCCACGTGAACAGACGTCAACCTAACTGTGGTTAGACCTGGCCCAAATGCAAATTCATCTCTGAAACTTCTAGTTCTCTACTCCCACCCAGACCTTCAGAGATGGCTCAGCTGGAGGCCCAGGCGAACCCCGGACTCCCCAGTTCCCAGCCTATGCCTGCTCTTTTCAGACACAAGGGGACATCCGTGACCTGGACTTGACAAAGAGGATGAAACAGTGATGCCCACAGCATCATGCCCGGAAGTACCCCGGTTGCCTGGCTCACTGACTCACTCCAGGTTTACCAACATCTGTGCCAGGACCTGTCCCAGGGACCTGTCAGCGGAGTGGGAGGCAGTGGCGCCCCAGAGTATTACAGTTCGGTGTACAAACCCAGTGAGGTGGACAGCAAAGGACAGGAACAGGCCCTCCCCAGCCCGGGCCTCAGGGCATTAATGTCCACCCAGCAGGGTAAGCACCAGGACCCCTCAGCCTAGCCAGGACTCTGCTCTGGTAGCTTCAAGGATACCACCAAGGTTGTGCCCCCCAGGAAAGACTCGGGAGGGTTCAACCACAGGACTGGAGACCCAAGCCTCTGCACACCGTCAGGGCCTTACAGGATTCTCTCTGGCCCCTTCCCTGCAGTGGCTCTGGTGTCAGGGAGGAGTGGGCAGTGGGGAGGGGTGACAAGCCAGATCACGATTTTTGCCCACCTTCAGCTCGGTCTCTTTCTGGAACTTCAAAACCAGGGGGGATTCACTGGCTAAGGGAGCACATGTTGAGGCCAAAGGGGTCCCCTGCAACAGCTCTCTCCAACAGACACCTGAACAAGACCACTCCTTTGAACAAGACATTGCCCTTATCGGGTCCTTAAGTCACCAGGACTTCTGAGCACGTGTATAGGTCTGACCTCCACTGTGTCTGGCAAAGGGGCCCAGGGATGCCTGGAATGGAGAAAGCCTGGCTAGTGCCTTTCTCAGCTTTGCCGAAATTAACCCGCCATGTGGCCAGATGCAAATCTCTTTCCTGCTTTGTCTTTCCATCTATAAAACCAAGATTCTGGGCTAACCAGTCTCTTTGGGGCTTTCCAGCTCTAACAGTCCAGAATGTGAGCATTCAAGGTTCAGAAAAGAGGGAGCAGGGGTGGCTGAAGTGGGGGAAGAGGGGTGGCAGGGGAACGGTCTGGCCAGGGCCTCATAGACTTTGGAGGCTATCTCCAAATAATAATATTCAACCACAGGAGAGACAGACAGACAGACAGACACCAACGGAAGTGAACAAAGCCTTCTGAACTTCTTACCAAAACAGACCACCTACAGTGTCCATGAAATTCGGTTTTTTTTTAAATAAATTTTTAATTTGAGATTTAATTTTCAATTTACAGAAGAACTGCAAAGATAGTACACAGAGTTCCCTCATCGCACACCACTGTGGTACATTTGTCAAAGCCAGAAAAAAAACCCAACATCAGTACATCTCTAAAATCCAGACCCTGGGACTTCCCTTGTAGTCCAGTGGTTGACACTCCGCACTCCCAGTGCAAGGGCTATGAGTTCAATCCCTAGTCAGGAAAATGAGATGCTGCATGCCATGTGGCACAGACAAAACAAAAATGTCCAGGCCTTATTTGGATTCTACCAGCTTTTCCACTACTGCACTCCTTGTTCCGGGATCTGACCAGGAGCCATACTGCATCCATCTGGTGTGTCTCCTTGTGTTCTCTGGTCTGTGCCTGTTTCTGTCTCTCCGTGCTTTTCGAGATCTTTTTCAGTTTTGAGGAGTCCTGGTCAAGTATTTTGCATAATGTCCTTCAATCAGCGTTTGAGGACTTCCTTGGTGGTACACTGGTTAAGAATCTGCCTGCCAGTGCAGGAGACGTAAGAGACACAGGTTCAATCCCTGGATTGGGAAGATTCCCTGGAGAAGGGCATGACAACCCACTCCAGTATTCTTGCTTGGAGAATCCCATGGACAGAGGAGCCTGGCAGGCTACAGTCCATAGAGTTGCCAAGAGTGGGACATGACTGAAGCAACTGAGCTCGCACGCACCTCATCATGTACTGATGGGGGCACATGATAGGGTGGTAACTTCGATCACTCGGTCAAGGTGGTATCTGCCAGGTGTCTCCACTGTAAACTTACTATTGTTTCCTTTCCCTGCTCTATTATTTAGAAGTCACTAAGTCCAGTGTGGGGCTTCCCAGGTGGAGCTAGTGGTAAAGAACCCTCCTGTCAATGCAAGAGACATAAGAGATGCAGGTTGGATCCCTGCGTTGGGAAGATTCCCTGGAGGAGGGCATGACAACCCACTCCAGTATTCTAGCCTGGAGAATCCCTTGGACAGAGGAACCCAGTGGGCTACAGTCCATAGGGTCACCAAGAGTCAGACATGACTGAATCGACTTAGCACACACGCGTGCAAGCTCAGTGTACATTCAAGCGAAGAGGAAGGGATAATTAACCTGGAGGAGTGAGAACCTCCACATGTTATTTGGAAGATTTGTCTCTCCTCCTCCAGCTAGTTATTTATCCAATAATTTATTTCTATCAGTGCCAACTCAGGGACATGGATTTTTATACTCTGGGTTACAACCAAACACTCAGTTACCCATTTTATTGCTCTAATTGTTGCAGCTTTGGCCATTGGGAGCTTCAGGCTCCTGAGGCCCTGTGACACACCCCTATCCTTTTGAGTTTGGACCACTTCCTAACTCTGGCACCACAGGATGCTCCAAGCTCACTTTTTTCCCTGTCCCAGCCCCAAAATCAGCCATTTCTCCAAGGAAATAATACATTTTTAAAAACAAATCCTCCAAATGTCTTGTCAGTAGTTCAAATACATTGCACTGAATTTGAATAGGTGATGAAAGAGTTAATTTGTTCAATTAAATGTTAAAACATACTTCAATTTTTATAGCTCTAGTGTGACAAGTCTTTTTAAAGTATATTAGGAGCCTCAAAACACTGGCCCTTTCTGCATTTCCAGGAGGCCCTGTGGAACTGAACCTCTGCAGCCCATGGCCAAGGCTTGGGGGCAGCCTGCCCACCCTTCCTAGAGCAGTGATCTAGCTCCTGTGTCATTCCCAGACTGAGCTGCCCAGTGAGCTTCCAAGAAAAAAATATATATATATATTTGGTCCAGTCTCTCTTCTTCATCTCGGGTGGGCTCAGTTGCTCAGTCGTGTCCGACTCCTTGTGACCTCATGGACTGTAGCCCACCAGGCTCCTCTGTCCGTGGGATTTCCCTGGCAAGAATATTGGAGTGGGTTGCCATTTCCTCCTTCAGGGGATCTTCCCAAACCAGGGATCCAAACCTCAGACTCCTGTGTCTCCCGCATTGCAGGCAGGTTCTTTACCCGCTGAGCCATTGTGGGGGAAAGTTTCCAAAGGCCAAGGTAATTCCTGGGACCTTTCCCTCTCCAGCCTCTCCTCGTCCCCTACCCATGGGTGACCAGTCCTGAACCTCTGCAGACCCCACCCAGGCTGGCCAGGTGGCAGGAGAGCAGGAAGGCTCCAGGAAGGAAGTTGGCAAGACAGGTGTGCAAAGAATGGTTGGGGGAGGGAGAAAGGCTGGGCACATTAGATCCAGAGGGCTCCTGGGGATTGAGGCCATTCCAGCTACAATTGGAGCAGGGTTTCCCCAGGAGCAGTCCTGGGTTCTGCAGAACAGATTCAGCTTCTTGGGAAAGAGCTGCCTTCATGAGCCGGAAGAGAGCGAGACTGCGGCTCACTCTGGGAGGACACAGAGCTGTGTGACTCATCGCCGCCCAGTGCTGCCGGCTCCCTCTGGCACAGTGCTGAGGAGCACGGGGCCCAGGAGTACAGGCGGAGTCCCATCTCAGTCCTGGCCCGGAAGGCGGTCCCTGGCCAGCGATTGCAATCCAACACGTAGGGACACAGGCAGGGTGCTGTGGGGGCACCGAGGAGGAAGCAACTCAGCACCAAAGGAGTCTGGGCAGGCCTCACAGAGGAGGTGACATCATCAAAAAGAGGAATTGAATTGGTCAGGCAGCAGCAGGGAGGGAAGAAGGGGAGGGCGCTGCTGGCCGAGATAGGAGATGCAAAGGCACAGAAGTGTCTGCACAGCGTTGGCACAGTGCCCACCACCCAGTGAGTACTCCATAAATGCCAAGCATTATCGCTGTGGTTGGCTTATCTTCATTATGGTTATTAACCTGGACTCATTACTTAATATTTTTACTACCATAAAGGAGTTACTACAATGAATAAATGTCTAACTATACTGCACTTTTCCCTGAAGTTTTCTCAACTATAAAAGGGGCTGTTGTGAGGATCAGGTCTATAGCACACAGAGCACTGGGCAGGAGTGGTAGTGAGCAACATCGGAGGCGGCTGCATTTTCTCCCTCTCCTGGAGGCCAGCCCCTGGGGTTGCTGTGCCTGGGAGGCACAGAAGAAGAGGTATTTGGGGGGGGGTTTAAAGATGACCAGTCAACAAAGCAGGGACTTGGCTAGGTAGAGTCACTGGGGGTTTCAAAAGTGACAAAGGTGGCTGGAATAGGAGCTCCTGGCCCTGGATGCAAGTCTTTCCAGCTGGGACAAGGCAGGTTGTACCTGCCTTTCTATTCTGACAAGGTCCTGATTTCAGAAAAAAAACTGTACCTGGCCCTGGGTGGGGCCCCCGTTGTGCGTGTACCTGTTCCAGTCACGCTGTAGCTGTTGAGTGTTCCTGATTCTCAATGTGAAAAGTTGCTTGCCTGGGTGTACCCTGTCTTGATAACTATGGCTCTGCCTCCAACCGTGTGTGAACCAAACTGTATACCTAATTCACTCGATCGTCCCGGACTGTACCTTCTGCACACTTGGACGCGGACCTGTGCCTGTGCAGCAGTACACTTGGTCCGCCGATGACTGACTCGATGTGCGTATCTGCTTTAGCCTGGGCTTACCTTCCGCCTTGCGAGCCGTGCACTCCTGCCCTACAGATCTCCCCGCCGCCAGGGCCCAGAGGTTCAGAGGAAGGGGCTGCTGCCCGCGCCCCCTACCCCCATTCCAGGCCGGGCCGGCTACTCTGGGGCAGCGGGGGCGGGGCCGGAGGCCAGGACGGGGCGGGGCGGAGCGGCGCGGGGGCGGAGCAGGAAGGGGCGGTGGCCGCTCCGCCCCTCGCCGCCCGAGCCGGCTCTGGGCTCTCGCCTCCCCTGCCAGGCTTCCGCGTCACGGTCCCGGGCGCCACCTGCCCGCCCACTCGCCCCGTATAAAGTCGCCGGCGGCCTGGCCCCCGGGACTCGGCCCCATGGAGACGCCGCCGGCCGCTGCTGGCGTACGGCAGGGTGAGGCGCTCGCGGCTGGGAAGGGGAGCAGGCCTCCGGGGCGGGAGGAGGAGGGGGTGGGAAGGGCTGGAGCTGAGACCGACCGGAGCGGGAGGGACGTGGGGCCAGTCCACTCCGGCCTTGCCGATCCCCGGGGCCTCCTCTAACTTTGCCCAAGTCGGAGGATCCTGGGAGACCGAGGTCCGGAGTGGGAATCGGGCGAGAGCGAGGTTCTGGGCCGGGACACCCTCCGCGTCACCGAGCCCGGAGGCCAACCAGAGTTTCCCAGCAACTTTTCTCGCCGGTGGGTCTCCCTGGAAACTTCCCCTCCCCCGGTCCGGGAGTCCGGCCACGGGCCCCGCGCCTCCCGGCCTGGGCTTCGAGCAGTGGGCAGACGGACGCGAGGAGGCGATGGCTTCAACGGGGAAGCCCCCGCCACCCGCTTCCAGCGCACTTCCAACCCAGCGGGTTTCCACCTGAGAGCCCCGCCCCGTTTGCTGTGGGGGCGCGGCCGGGTCCTCGGAGGCCTCCCACGATTTCTGGATCCCCTGGTTGGCGGGTGGGGGGGTGAGGGGGGGGTTGCTGGGGATGGGGTGGGAGGAGGAGTAAGACTGCCCAAGTTCAAATCCTTGCGTCACCAGCTAACAGCTGGATGACCTTGGGCAAGTTCTTAATGTCTGTAGCTGAACTTTCCTCCTTCATAAGATGGGAGTGATGCTCTCTAGCTGGGAAGGAGGATAATAGAGGGAACAGGCCAAGATGGCTTTGGATACTGCCACCCATATTGTTGGATGGAGAGGGAGGGACAGGAGATGGGGTGAGCAGGAAATCCAGTCCCATCCCTAACCCTCCTGGTTGTCCTACAGGAGCTATGAAAAGTGCCTTCCACCAATCTGAGCTGTGAGTGGCCAGTGAAGAGAGGCCCAGGCAGGAAGCCAGTCCCACCATGAGCCTGTGGGAACTTGAAGACCGCCGCAGCTGCCAGGGGACCCCCAGGCCGGCCCAGGAGCCCACGGCCGAGGAGGCAACGACTGCAGAGCTGCAGATGAAGGTTGACTTCTTCCGGAAGCTGGGCTACTCATCTGCTGAGATCCACAGTGTCCTGCAGAAGCTGGGCGTCCAGGCAGACACCAACACAGTGCTGGGGGAGCTGGTTAAACATGGGTCAGCGGCCGAGCGGGAGCACCAGGCATCGCCGGACCCCTGCCCTCAGCTGCCTCTGGTCCCCCGGGGTGGGGGCACCCCCAAGGCTCCCACCGTGGAGACTTATCCACCCGAGGAAGACAAGGAGGGCAGTGACCTGAGACCCATAGTCATCGATGGGAGCAACGTGGCCATGAGGTACATGTCACTTTTGTGTTCAAGACCCTGGCCTCTGGCTGGGATTGGTGGCCACGTCTCTACACCTCTTGTAGAGAGGACTTCAGGAAGGAGTTTGGTCTCTTCTCTAGACTGGTCTAGAGGAAGGGAAAGCCCTCTATGGAGGTCCTACTGTGTGCCAGGAGTCTCCCTTAATCCTCGCAGCTTCTTGGAAGTGGGTTTTAGGGCTGTGTGAGGGGGCTCAAAGAAGTACTCTGGGGCCCACTTCTCGTAAATGCCAGAGCAAGGATTTGAACTCAGGTCCTTCTGACTCTAAAGCTGCCTTATGCTCTCCATGAGGGATCAGACTGTGGGCTCCAGCTTATTCACATAGGAGCCTTCTTCCTCCTCTTTGAGATGGGGCTCACCACCCTTGAGGTGGTGCTTGTGAGGAATGAATGCCTGGAACCTGGAGAGAAGGGCTTGTTCATCATTGGTGGTGGTTGTTATCATTACTGTTATTCAGAGTCTGGGACTGCTGGGGCCTTGTTGTCTCAGACCTGGGCTCGCGTGGAAGCCGGCTCAGCTACTGAGGCCTTTGCAGCTGTGACCAAGAGTAACCTTGAGGACCTGGCGACATCAGGGGTGTGGGCGGGTAGCTTGATGCTTTGGCTCCAGGGGCTCAATGACTTGGGTTGCCTCTGCTTCTGCTGAAGCCACCTAGGCTAGACTGGGCTCTCAGGGCCCCCCAGGGACCAGAGCTAGGCCTGGGCCCCAGTAACCATCCCCACCTCTCCCCTATGCAGGCTCCCATGGCGGGGCTGGGGGGTAGCTGCTGCTGACTCCAGAGAACCCAGACCTCCCTTCCATTCAGCCCTGCCCTCTGGCCTCGCTTTCTCCCTGTCCTTTCAAGGCAGGCTGGTGAGTCAGGGCTGGGTGGCTAGTTCACAAAGAAAAGTTCCTGCGGGTGTGGATGGGGAGACCCCAGACATGGGTGTGGAGTGGGAAGGACTCCTTCCCCCGCTTCCCCGAGGGCTCTCCCAGGTGGGCTTCATGAGGCCTCTATACCTCTGCCCACGCCCCGCCGCCCCCCGTCTGCCCCTCCCATACCTGGCCGAGCTCAGCTGTCTGCCTGGTCCCGGCCCAGCTCAGTAGATGTGCAGGTGGCCCTCCTCCAGCCACTTTTGGGTCCGTCATCCCGTCTCTGAAATGGTTTGAGCCTAGGTGGAAACTGAGGCAAGCTGGCATCCACAAGCCCGTGGCAGCTGGTCACCCTACGTGCTTTGAGAGTTGGGGGACCCCTCTCGGGCTGCAGTAGCAGTTGACTGGGTCAGGAGCTGGGATCCCTTAGCGACTCCCTCCTCTGGGGGGCGTGGGCCCGAGGGCTGAGCCCCGGGGGCAGCCATGTGCAGTGTGTGTTTGTATCCTGGCCGGAGGAGGAGGAGCCGGGCAGGAGGAGGGGCAGGTGGTGGAGGGCCTGGCCAGAGGCCTAGCCGCTCGGGGTTTTCTGAGCTGGGGCAGTAGCAAAAGGGGAATTCCAGCCTCTAGCTTCCTGTCTCAGCTGCTGCTGGGTTCGTACCCTCCTGCCCCCTCCCGCCCCAGGGCAGGCGGGCCAGCCCCTACCATATGCAAATCGTGGGGAAATTCACCTCTTGTTTCCTTCTAAGGGAATTTTTCTCCACTTGCTGGGCCGAGCCCAGGCAGATCTTTTCACCTGGGTAGCCTGCCTTGGCCCTGCCCTCTACCCAAGGCGGGCATCTGGAGTCTCCAGCAGAAGCACACGTCTTCCAATGTCTCGTTAGGCTGAGGGCCCCTGACTTTCTGGGCCAGCACGACTGCGGTGAGGGTGAGAGGATGTCTGGTTTTCCTCTGCCAGCAGAGCTTCCTCCAGGGCAGTGAGAAGGACTGAGGTTAGCTGCAGACAGGCGCTCCTGGCTTGGGGGGGCAGGATCTGGGCTTGACTCGAGGGACGGCCACACGTGCTCAACTTCTGCCAAGAGTAAGGCTCTGGCTGCCTGCTTAAGGAATATTCTGGGGGCTGGGACGACTGAGAGCAGACTTGTCCCCAGCTAAGGTTTCTGATTCCCAGAAGCAGTGCTCTGTCCCGGAAGCCCCAGTGGACCCTGAAGTCCCAGGGCCTGCGAGTGCTGGCCTGGGAGGGGGCGTGTGCAGGTCCACACATGTGCACAGGAGGAGGCAGGGAGATGAGGAGCTGTCAGGACACCCCACCTGGGGTCCTGACAGAGGAGCAGGAGTTTGCCAGATGCATGATTTTCCCTGTTCCCAGCCTGCCCCACCCACTGAACCCTTTTGTTCAAACTCAAGCTTGGGAGTTGTTGGGTTTTTTTTTTTTCCTCTCCTAAAGAAACCTTAGCTCTCCTGTTAGGGGTAAGAAGGCAGTCTGACGTGGGTTCAAGTTCAACCTCTTACCAGTAGCCAGGGAGCTTTAGAAGGATCTCAGAGCCTTGTAAGGATGAAGCCAAGGAGGTATGCAGTGCACCTGGGCTCCGGTAGGGGCTGGGTACCCATCCATTCAGGCCTGCTGTGAGGGCTGTCGCTTGCCTTTGTACCATCCGGGCATCAGCACCTGTAGGGGTTAAGAGCACAGCCTCTGGGTATGCATCTCTGTTTGACCATCGCTACTTGTGATGCTGGCAACTGGTTGCCCTCTGTGGACCAGTTTCCTCACCTGAATAAAAGAGCAAAGTTCCTCTCATGACAGTCCCCTCCTCAGAGGCTTACTGATGACTCAGTACTGAGCACGGAGATCAGGGCCTGGCTCACAGCTCTCAGTAAATGTTAACTTTTATTATAAGCGGGCCAGCGGATGGCAGCGAGGAGGCCCCACCTGGCAGGGATGAGCTCTGCCTTCAGGTTGGACTTTGCCTCACCTACAATTTACAGAGACCTTTAGCCCTGGGAGTCCCAGCCTCACTCCTCGACAGCCTCCATGCCCGCCCTCCCTCCCTTTCTATCTTTCTTGGGGCTCTAGCTATCGCCCGCCCCCCCCACCCAAACCCACCCACAGGATGTGGTCGGCCATGGAGTTGCCTCTTTTGCGTAATGCTTATTCTGTTTTATTTGCCAAATATGAGTCTGAGTTGTTCACTGAGGGGCAGGGGCTGTTGGGGAGGGAGGCCCATCTGGCTCCTTCCCATGCCCTCGCCTGGTCCTGGAGCCCTGTCATGACACCCGGTATTACCTGGGAGACCCCGTCCCCCCCGTGAAGCCAGATGGAACCTCCACTTTGTTGGACTGTCTTTGGCCTCCAGCAGACAGGACCATTGTCCCACTGACAGGGGGCCCTTCTGAAGGAGGCTGCGGTCCCTCAGGCCCATTTTTCAGATAGAGAAACTGAGCCAGGGCCACCTCAGGGCTTGCTTCTGGATCCAGCCGCGTTTGGATGGGCTGAGGTCTGGTCCACAGCCCACAGCAGTAGGGGTGTCCCCTCTCCCAGCTCGGCTGCTGGCAGAGTCCCCAGAGGCTTCCAGACCCGTCTTTTCACCTCGGGTCACGCCCTCCTGGGAGGGGTGAGGCGGTCCAGGCGTTCGCTCTAGGGAATCAGGGCAGTGGGAGGAAAAGCAGTCTTCTTTCACTTTCACACTGAAGGGCCCTGTGGCCGCCTCCTGCCCCAAAATGAGGGTTGACTCAAGGCTCCCCCCTCACCCTCCTCAGTCCCACTCCCTGCAGTTTGAACAGGCCTGAACTCTAATCCAACTTTAATCCAGAGCAATCTGGTTTCTCCTCCCCAGCCCCCACCCACAGCCCTGCCGAGCCGGCAAGGGAGGGGTGGTGACTCAGTTCGCCTGTGGACATCTGTGTCCCTGTGGTCCCAGCGCCTTTCCCCCACCCCCAGGTGTGTTGTAAGTGGCCTGACCCTGCCCCACATGGGGAGCAGGTGCTGCCAGATTCCTGGGCGTCTCCTTGCTGTCTGTTGGGAGATGGAACCTCAGGAAAAAAAAGCCCCAGGTCTGGTCATCACAGCCTGTGTGGGAACCAGCAGTGAATACAGGCACAGGACCCCCAGCCAGAGGGCGGGGGGCCGAGCCCAGTGGCTCTACCAGCCAGGGCAGGGGCTGGAGGGCAGCCCGCCTCCCTCCTGTGCAGGCCAAGGCGACAGCAGGCTGACCCTGCCCTCCTCTCCTCCCCAGCCATGGGAACAAGGACGTCTTCTCCTGCCGGGGGATCCTCCTGGCAGTGAATTGGTTCCTGGAGCGGGGCCACACAGACATCACCGTGTTTGTGCCGTCCTGGAGGAAAGAGCAGCCTCGCCCAGATGTGCCCATCACTGGTGAGTGGCACCTCGGACGGGGCGTGGTCTCTCTGCTGCGGTTCTCCTCCAGAGAGACCCTTTGGGTGTGAGCAACAGCTTCCAGGCCCCAAGCAGGAACCAGCATTTCTTTCCCTGGCTTTTGCTGTCTTCAGCATCCCTGCTCTGAACAGTGGTCCTTGGAGGTCACCCTGGGCAGCCTCTACCTCCGGGTAGTGGGCACCTCCCTTACCTAATGGTGGCAGGCTCTTGCCATATACCCCGCGGCACAGGGGCAGGGTGACATAGCAGCTAAGTCCCTGGGCTCTGTAATCCTGGCTCAGTCCCTTCTGGCTAGGCCACTTGCCCCTCATCTGAGACACGGGTGGGGTGAGAGCTTGATAACTTTGCGGGGTGGGTGTCAGCATCACAGCAGTTAATCGACCTAAGTACTCAGCAGAACGCCTGGCACATAGCGGATGCCAGCTGCTGGCACGTAACGGGTTCCGGCCGCTACCATTGCTCTTACATGAGCTCCTGACCTTTGTAGGGAGAGCCCAAGTTTGTTTCTCTGGACGTCTTGATGTGGGGGCAGGCTGGCTAGCATCGCCCGTTCCAGGAAAAGAGGCCCCTTCTGGGTGGGTCCGTCTGTCCTGGCTGAGACACTCATCTGGCCTCAGCTCAAGCCGGAACTCATTGCCAGATCCCCCCAGGACAGGCTGGGTGCGACCAGGCCTGGCGTCCATGGGGGAGATGGAGGCAGCCCAGCCTTCTCTGGCCAGCCTGTTCTCGGGGGTTCTTGGTATCTGGGCAGGAAACGAGGTGCCAGGTCCAGCAAGGCGCAGGGGTCCTTGGCCTCCACAGAGCCCCTTCCTGTTCCCATGACCCTGGAGTTGAGAGCCTGGCTACCAGGGGTCAGGGAGCCATGCGGGCTGGCTGCGAGTCCAGGCTGGGCCCTGACCTGCATGCGCCCTTGCTGCCTCCCAGATCAGCACATCCTGCGGGACCTGGAGAAGAAGAAGATCTTGGTGTTCACACCGTCGCGGCGGGTAGGTGGCAAGCGGGTGGTCTGCTATGACGACCGCTTCATCGTGAAGCTGGCCTTTGAGTCGGACGGCATCGTGGTCTCCAATGACACGTACCGGGACCTGCAGGGCGAGCGGCAGGAGTGGAAGCGTTTCATCGAGGAGCGGCTGCTCATGTACTCCTTCGTCAATGACAAGTATGTCCCCACCACTGCCGGAGCGGCTCGGGAGGGACTGGGCTGGGGTGGCTCTGTGGCTGAGCCGTGTGGTCTTGGGCCTGGGCAGCTCTGAGCTCAAGACGGACAGGACCCCACAGGGGAGCGGCCAGGCTGGGAGAGGGCTGGGCTCTCTGGTTTAGGGGCTGGGTCAGGAGCTTTTGGGACAGGATGTGGTCAGTGCTTCAGGATAGTCTCTCCAGTTCCCAGCCCCAAGGCTCTGACCAGAGGCCAGCAGATGCAGCCTTAGATCCAGACTTCAGGCCTCAGCGAGCTCCCAGCAGGAGAGTCACCCCTGACTGTAGCCCTCTGGACTGGGACCTCCTCCCTGCCTCAGGACAATCCCCCCAGCACCTGGGGGTATCCTACTGGGTGGACATTAGTTTTAGGAGCTGCCCCCTCTTCGTCCTAGTGAGGTTCCCTATCCAGCCCCTCCCCAGCACTGGGAAGTCCATCACCTCTTCCCTGTCCTCTGCAGGTTCATGCCCCCCGATGACCCTTTGGGCCGTCATGGGCCAAGCCTGGACAACTTCCTGCGTAAGAAGCCGCTCACATCAGAGCACAAGAAGCAGCCGTGTCCCTATGGTAAGAGCCTGGGCCCCAGCCTCCTGGGCCATCCTCACAGCATCCCCTGATCGCTCGCCCAAATCAGCCTGCACCCACCCCATGTTTCTTGGACTGGCCCTTCTGTCTCCCACTCCCTGGTTCTAGGTAAAGGTGAAGCTGAAGTCGCTCAGTCGTGTCCGCCTCTTTGCTACCCCATGGACTGTAGCCTACTAGGCTCCTCAGTCCATGGGATTTTTCAGGCAAGAGTACTAGAGTGGGGCCATTTCCTTCTCCGGGGGATCTTCCTGACCCAGGGACTGAACCCGGGTCTCCTGCATTGCAGGCAGACGCTTTACCGTCTGAGCCACCAGGGAAGCCCTGGTTCTATATCCACCCCTCTGAATTCTCTCCCAGGGAGGAAATGCACCTATGGGATCAAGTGCCGATTCTTGCACCCCGAGCGGCCGAGCCGGCCCCAGCGCTCCGTGGCCGACGAGCTCCGCGCCAACGCCCTGCTGCCACCCTCCAGGGCCGCGAGCAAAGACAAAAACAGCCGGCGGCCTTCACCCTCCTCTCAGCCCGGCTCTCTGCCAACAGAGCACGAGCAGTGCAGCCCGGACAGGAAGAAGCTGGGGGCCCAGGCGTCTCCAGGAACCCCCCGGGAGGGCCTGATGCAGACCTTTGCCCCGACAGGCAGGAGCCTCCCTCCTAGTGGGAGCAGTGGCGGCAGCTTCGGGCCCTCAGAGTGGTTCCCGCAGACCCTGGACTCTCTCCCCTACGCCTCCCAGGACTGCCTGGACTCGGGCATCGGCTCCCTGGAGAGCCAGATGTCAGAACTCTGGGGGGTTCGAGGAGGGGGCCCTGGCGAGCCGGGCCCACCTCGGGGCCCTTATGCCGGCTACTGCACCTACGGGGCAGAGCTCCCCGCCACCCCGGCCTTCTCGGCCTTCAGCCGGGCCCTGGGTGCCGGCCACTTCAGCGTCCCCGCTGACTACGCACCCCCGCCGGCCGCCTTTCCACCTCGGGAATACTGGTCTGAGCCATACCAGCTGCCCCCGCCCACCCCACGCCTGCAGGAGCCCCAGGCACCCGGCCCAGGAGCTGACAGGGGCCCCTGGGGCGGGGCAGGCAGGCTGGCGAAGGAGCGAGCCAGCGTGTACACTAAGCTGTGTGGAGTCTTCCCCCCACACCTGGTGGAGGCCGTGATGTCGCGCTTCCCGCAGCTCCTGGACCCCCAGCAGCTGGCCGCCGAGATCCTCTCCTACAAGTCCCAGCACCTCAGTGAATAAAGCCGGCCCAGCCGCCCCGGGGGCAGCACCTCCGAGAGCTGCCATGCTGGGCCGTGGGCCCTTGAGCAGCCCGGCCCCGAGGCCCACCACAAGAGGCTGGACAGAGGGAGGACTCAAGTAGGGAAGGGAACCCCAAACCAAAGATCCTGTAGGATTGCTTCTGGCCCCTCCAGCCGCCCCCGGCCCGAGGTCTCAGGAGTGATCAGCCTGTTGATGCACATTGTATCTGTAGTTTCAGGAGACGCTGCCAGTAACGGCTGTCAGTCCGTGGCTAAGGCCCAAACCCTCCTTTCTCTCAGAGGGCGGGGAGGGAGGCAGGGGGGTGCAGAGGCCTGGGCTGGGGGCCCTGTGCACAGCCCCCCCACCTCCGCCCCGCCGCTGGGACGCCGGCCCTGGCTGGCTCGTTGGGCACCGTGTGCCCGCCCTCTGTGGGCTCTCCTCTTAAGCCAATGAGGCCTCATCCGCGCTCTCCATGCGGTACGTGGCTTCATGTTAGTAAGCAAGATGCTTCTTAATAACCCACCTCCGTCCCACTCTGTGCGCCTGTCCCCCATGCCTGCGGGGGTCCAGGGCAGTCTGTCTTACCCTTTCCGCCCCGCCCTCCTCTGTATTCAGAGCCGTCTAGCCCTTCCCCAAGGCGGGGATACATATATGTCTGTGTACAGGTGTAAACATTAAATATTTTACACGGAAAGCCCTTGCCTCTCTTCACACTTCAATAAAGTACAATGTGAGTGCTCTAAAAGGTGATGGTCTTTGTTGCTTGGGGGTGGAGCTGGCTTCTGGGTGACGGAAGGTCAGCAGGTGGGCACCCCAGGTCTGCCTCCACACTCGCTCTCTGACCCTTCTCTGAAGGAAGGTTGCTGAGTTCCACGGAAAGCGCTCTGTCCCTTGGGGCAGAAGCATCCTTCCCGAGGCTTGGGTCAGGCCCTGGGAGGAGGTAGCTGTGGACACATGGGCAGGGAGTCAGGAAGCAGCGGTGTAGAGCTTGGAGTCCTGAGCCTACAGCGTGAGGAAGAGGTGCTATTGAGAGGACTGGGAGGTGGGCCAGGCTGTCCCCTTTCCTCTGCCCTGCAACCAGGCTGAGCGTTCAGGAGAGCCTGGGGAGTGGCTGTGGGGCTCAGCTCTGCCCCGTCCTCCCAGATGTTGCCCTGCTCCAGGCGAGGAGCTGAGTAGGAGGCCCTGGGGCGGAACTGCCCTGAAGAGGCCCTGCCAGGGTAACCCCCAAGCAGGAGGTTAGGGGTTCTGGCCCCAAACCCAAGAATAGGCTCTGCCACCACGTCTGTCCCCTGGGTCTCAGTTTCCACATCTGTGAAGCGGGGACGATGATGCCTGCCTTCCAGTGTTGTGCCTTACATTCATGTTGGTGCTCACTAACAGGCTTCACGTGGTGCTCACCTCCTGCTATCATCTCAACCTTCCCTTCTGCCCCTGCGAGGGAGGAGGCCCGGCAGGAGTTTGTTCTTCTTTTTGGTTTTGGGGGTTTTGTTTGTTAGTTTGTTTTTCCAGATAAATGAGGTATAGGGACTTCGCTGGTGGTCCCGTGGCTAAGACGCCACGCTCCCAAGTGCAGGCGGCCCAGGTTCTATCCCTGGGCAGGGAACTAGATCCCACATGCCACATCTAAGAGCTCACACGCCACAGCTAAAGATCCCGCATGCTGAAATGAAGATCAAAGATCAAGCATGCCACAATTAAGACCCAGCACGGCCAAATACACAAAACGTGTTTCAAAAAGGAGGTATAAATGTTAAATATTTTAAGTGAAAAGCTAGACTTGTCAGATGAGCCCTAAACACGATCAGCAATTGGTAATTATATCTTTGAACGTCTCACAAATTTGTACTTAGAATTTGTGAAACTTTCTTTTTTTTCAGAGAAGATTTGTTTATTTATTTTGGCTGTGCTGGGTCTTCATGCTGTGTGCAGGCTTTGTCCAGTTGCAGCCAGCGGGGGCTGCTCTTTGTTGCTGGGCACGAGCTTCTGGTTGCAGTGGCTTGCTTGTTGTGGGGAAGAGCTCTGGGTGCACAGGCCCCAGTAGCTGCAGCGTTGTGGACTCAGGAGTTGTGGCTCACAGGTGTAGTCGCTCCTTGGTGTGCGGGATCTTCCTGGACCAGGGATCAAACCCGTGTCCCCTTGCTTTGGCAGGCTTAATCACGACCACCAGAGAAGCCCTGTGAAGCTTTTATACTACTTTTTTTTTTCTTCCCTAGAAATAGCTTTCCCACACAACAACCATGCAGCCTGTTGTAGGAAAGGCGATGCTGGCCATCTCTCTGCTTGTTAGCCCTCCCACCCCACCCTGTTGTTCTTGGCCCTGAACACCCTGTAGAAGCCTGCACTTGAGGCGAGAATCCAGGCATGACATGGGAGTGACTTCAGCAAACATGACTTCCAAGCCCCCACAGAGTGCTCGTCCAGGTAGGTGCCTTGTGCCTGCGACGTCCAGCCACCTCGGGAGGCTGTATCTGCAACCAAGAAAGGTCGTTGCCCTATTTATAAAATAGCTTTCCCAGTCAAGAACTGTATTCCAGATTAAAGGCCCTTTATGGGCCTTTGTGTTTATAGATGGGAAGCTAAAATACCGGACTGTCCAGTTCATTATCAGCCACTGACAAAGCTGTGACTTGCCCAAGGTCCCATGGAGGAAGACAAACCGGGGCAGGGCCTCAGCTTGGGCTCCCCTGGCCCCACAAACCTGAGGAAGGGAGGGTGCTCCAGACGCTAGTTCGCAGTGACTCTCAGGCCCCGAGAGAGACGGAGGTGGCGGGGGTGCCCTCAGCCCTGTGCCTCACAGTCACGCAGGTTTACACCTGCGTGTGCTGGGCTCAGTCGCTCAGTCGTGTCCACCTCTTTGCGACCCCATGGACTGTATGTAGCCCCCCAAGCTCCTCTGTCCACGGAGATTCTCCGAGCAAAGAATGCTAGAGTGGGTTGCCATGCCCTCCTCCAGGGGATCTTCCCAACTCAGGGATCAAACCCAGGTCTCCCGTATTGCAGGTGGATTCTTGACTGTCTGAGCCACCAGGGAAGCTCAAGAATACTGTAGTGGATAGCCTATCCTTTCTCCAGGGGATCTTCCCAACCTGAGAACCAACCCAGGGTCTCCTGTATTGCAGATTCTTTACCAGCTGAGCTATGAGGGAAGCCCTTACATCTACATGGCAACTTCTAACGCAAGAGCTGACCTGCACCCTCCCTGCCCAGCAGCTCCACCCAGGCAGCACCCCCAACCCCGCTGCATACCACAGGGTGGGGTGGGGTGGGGGGTGTGAGGCCCTGAGGCCCCAAGGGAGGTCTGGAAGGAGAAGTAGGTTGCCTTCACCCCTCTGCCAATCCCACCAGCCTGCATCCATAGACTTGAAGGCGCACACTGGGTGCTTGGCACAGAGCTGAACTCTGGTCATTCACGGCTTCTGCTCTGTAAGGAGCAGGCGGGGGAAGCAGATCTCACAGGCACGTGGGCAGAGGGCAGCAGGTCTGGGTGCTAGTGGACTGTCTAGGGGCCGTATCTGGGGAAGCAGATCTTACAGGCAGGTGGGCAGGGGGCAGGGGGCAACAGGTCTGGGTGCTGGCGAACCAACTAGGGGCCATGTCTGGCCTTGCTGTCTCTTTGGCAGGCACAGACAAGGGCAGCAGAGCCCGAGCAGCCAGTGCCAGCTGGGGCCAGCTCTCTGAGGACTGAGTCAGTTCAGTGCCCTGTCATCTGTACTTCCCCAGCAGCTTCGACCTGGCTGGGGCCGTCCAGGGCTTGGAGCCTCCCTTCCAGGCCTCTTTCTCAATCTGGCTTCCAGGCAGAGCTGCTTAGAGGCTGCCAGACCCAATGCCCGGCATGTTTCTTTCCCACGAGTTGGATTTTTAACTGTGAAGTTCTCCCCACCAACTCCCGCCCCACCCGCTGAAACATCTTTGTTCACAAGGCTTCAGCGTCCCCTCCCATGGCAGGGACGCAATGGTCCCTGCTTCTCCCTGGAAATGGCAAGAGGACATCTCAGTCTGAGTGGTAGCAGCTCGGAATAAAGTAGCCCTGGGTCCAGGTCCCCGCCACTGGCTATATGGCTCTGGCCACCTCACTCAGCTTTCTCACAGCCTGGCTTTTCTGGGGCACACACTACAGGGTTGTGAAGTGCGAAAGGAAGACAAAGATCATATGATGTCACTTGCATGCGGAATCTAAAAAAGGGTACAAACGAACTTATTTAGAAAACACAAGTATGAGTCACAGATGTAGACAACAAGCTTAATGGTGAGCCAGGGGAAAGGGGTGGTGGGGAGGGGTAAATTGGGAGGCTAGGGTGACATAGACACTATTATATATAAAACAGATAACTAGTAAGGAGCTACTGTAGAGCGCAGGCAGCACTGCTCAATACTCTGAATGACCTGGATGGGAAGAGAATCTAAAAAAGAGTGTGTGTATGTATAACTGAATCATTTTGCTGTACACCTGAAACCACCACATTGTAAATCAACTATACTCCAATAAAAATTTTAAAAAATAAACACTTGGGGGGAAAAGGTGTGAAGTGGAGGGCGGGAGGGCCAGAACGTGACCCTGAGACAGGAGCTCAAGTCGCTGAGGTGTTGGAGGGATCAAGCTTCGGGCACTGCCCAGCCTCCTCTTTCCTCCTTTTGTTTTCCTGGTTCCACAGACTGAAAAGCCAATGGGGAAAACAGAGCATATGCAAATCCCTGCATTGGGAAATGATCCTGGGGCACTCAAGGAGGAGGGCCTCCTGCCAGCCCTTCCCAGAACCCTACAGGCCCCCCACCCCACCCCACCCGACCCTGGGGCTCTCACCGGCTGGGGCCTGACCCTGAGTCTTCCTGCAAGTTCTGTCCCGTGCACAGGTTAACCACACTCCAGGAGCGCAGGATGACTACGGAAAGCTCGGCCACCCCCTGGCAGAGAACTGGATGAAATTCCCTGCCCACTCTTGTCCCCATTCCACTGAGCCCGCCTGAGAATCCAGTAGTCCCTAAAGACCTGGGGACCTAAACTAGGTACAAATGCCGTCCCCAGCCCCCAGGCTGTGAACCCCCCCAGCAACCCTGGTCTCCTGCAAGGTGGCGTGGGCCGTGACTGGGAGAGGCCACCAGCCGCCATCGCAGCTGCCCGCCCTCCCCTCCCACCGGTGCTGTTCCGTGCCCTCCCTTCTCCCCTCAAGCCTCCTGAAAAGCCAGGGTTGGGGTCTCCCTTGCCCGCCCCGAAGGAGGCACTGGGCGGGCCTCTATCTCAGACAGAGAAGCTGGGATTCAGTGAGTCACAAATCTAGAGTTGGGAGGAGGGGGAGGGCCATCAGCCCAAGCTCTGGGCCCAGATGGTCGCCGGGGCCCCACCCCGCAAGAAAGCAGTCCCGGGGTCCTAGCACTTTTGCCTTTGGGATGCTCCAACCTCTGGTTTATTCATTAATTTATTTTTCCCTATATACATAGTAGAGTGGGTAAAGGGTGGTGAGTAAGAGCCTGTTCTGGGGACCTCCTAGTTCATGGAAGGGCGTGGGAGATTTGGCTAAAAGGGACAGGAAGTAGAGCCCTACAATTAAGGAAACTGGAGCCCTGCCAGGCCACGGTATGTAAATCCTTCCGGCTAGTTCCTGGAGCGGGAGGAGGACCCGGCTGTCATTTTAGGGTGCGGCCTCAAAGCCCAGCTCAAGGTCGCTGCTGGTGATCTCAAACGGCTCACTCATTTAAGAAACGGCTGTAAAACTAGGTGGGGGGCAGGGGAGAATTGGGCAACCCACCCACCACACAGAGTTAGGCTTGCTGCTGGGAGGCAGGTCACTGGGACGGGTCTAAAGGCTCCTATCCTGGCTCCTCTCCAGGGAAGAGCCTCGCTAAGGCCAGGGGCGCTGGGGTGCTCCGCCTGCCACCTTCTGGCGCCTCCCGGTATGACAGTCTGGGGAGCAAGGGGCCCCCAGCTAGAGAAAGCCCACAGGCAGCCACGAAGACCCAGCACAGCCAAAAATAAATAATTTGTTTAATTTTTAAAAGAGTATGCTACCCACTTCTGTTACACACGTGAATGTTGCTCATATAAGTACAAGGTTCTTCTGGAAGGACAACTGGGAGCAGAGAGCAGGTGGCCCAACTTTCCATTGACTTCAGTACCATTTGAATACATGTCATTTGAATGTATTACTTATTCAAATTACATATTTTAAAGTATCCTTGGGTAAGGGGCTTCCCTTATAGCTCAGATGGTAAAGAATCCACCTGCAATGTGGGAAACCTGGGTTCAATCCCTGTGTTGGGAAGATCCCCTGGAGGAGGGCATGGCAACCCACTCCAATATTTTTGCCTGGAGAATCCCCACGGACAGAGGAGCCTGGTGGGCTACTGTCCAAGGAGTCACAGAGTAAGACACAACTGAGTGACTAAGTACATCCTTGGGTAGAGAAATAAGTTATGGGGGTGGGGATGGGAGTCTGAGGAGAGCTGTACTGGCCAGGGGTCTCTCTTTTTTTTTCTTCCTGTCACTGCATAGCTCATTGGATCTTAGTTCCTCAATCAGGGATTGAACCCAGGTCCACAGCAATGAAAGCTCAAAGTCTTAACCAATGGACCGCCAGGGAATTCCCAGCTATTGTTTATTTTTGTGCATAATCGGTAAAAACCTGGTGCACACTTACCCCCAACACATGTATGTTGTTAAATCATGATAACTGCCATTTTGGAAGATCAAAATGGTTGATTGCTTGTGGTTCAACCCTAATACTTATAAATTATCTTCCAAGTACTAATAAATGAATATTTCCGTATATTCTATAACACAAAGTGACGAACTAAATAAGACTGAGCCTGAAAGTAACATAAACCAAAGGCTCCCCTGTTCTTCCCAGCCCCCATCACCCTCCTTGGGGACCACACCTTTTGAAATGGGGATCAGAATCAACTTTGTTACAGCTCCTCTCAAGTGGGAGAAAATAGTTACTCCACAGAGGTAGTTTTTCAAAGGGAAAATTGTTTCAAATTATGGAGCTTGCCACTTAATAATTAATTCAGGCTTGATAACATTAATTTAGATTAACACAGGAATAAGGACCCCAACCCCTTCTTCTTATCTCTGCATCTCTAATGCACATGGCCCCTGCAGGCACTGAACAGGAGCCAGCCCAGGAGAAGTAAACGCATACAAAGTACAATCCAACTCCCTCTCCACACCACGGCCAAACCAGAGCAGCGCCCTGAGTCAGGCTTCCGACGCAAGGCCTTAGTTTTTGTTTATGTAATTGTCCGCACTGGGTCTTAGCTGCAGCGTGCAGTATCTTTAATTGTGGCGTGCGGGATCTAGTTCCCTGACCAGGGATTGAACCTGGGCCCCTGCATTGGGAGCTCGGAGTGTTAGCCACTGGACCACCGGGAAAGTCCCCCTGATGTTGAGTTTTTAAGTGAAATGATGCCTTAGTAATTTGGAGTAAGGCTAAGGGGCAGAGGAGTCAGCATAAAAGCAAAAACTAAGTCACAGTGTTTCAAAACAGCATCCTTACTGCTCTCAAGCTTGGGCCCTGTAATCCCGGTTTCAGTTCCCTTACTTACCACATAGCTCAAGACGTCAACATTGCCCTCTTTAGAATACACACTTAGAGGGTGCCCATATCATCCCAGCACCCAAAGACCACTCTGGGAATCAGAA
Organism: Bos grunniens; assembly: GCF_055505025.1. Lineage (NCBI taxonomy): Eukaryota > Metazoa > Chordata > Mammalia > Artiodactyla > Bovidae > Bos > Bos grunniens. The sequence continues at coordinate 13,014,446 of NC_141167.1, forward strand.
GTAATGCTAATGCCTGCTTCCTCCTCTTCCATAGTAAGGGATTTTCTTCTAAGTAAAGAGAATAAACTCCATTATCATGAAAACATTTCACCTATTTCCAGATCAATTTCCTACAGCACTCCGAAGGCCCCCAAGATGGGGACAGCAGCTTGCACAGGCAGGGTGCTCCAGCCTCACTGGCCCTCATGACACGTCCCTCGGTCTCTCCCTAGGCCCCCAAATAGCTTCTCAGCTTCTACTCTGTGGATTGTTCCCACTCTCCGTGTTCACCTTTGAGGGTCTGATGGTATTTTTAACACTGAGCTAGTCCTTAGCTCCTGAAAGACAGGCATTTGAGACTCCCTCGAAAGCTTTGTACAGGCACCATCCTCCCAGAATGAGGCATAAAGTGCTTGTGCTTCTCCACGTTTTATTAACTACTGTAAGGAGCAAAGGACATCCTACCCCCATCTTAGAGATGAGAAAGGTAAAGACAGGAAACCAAGTACTACTCCAAACACACCAACCTGGTGAAGGCAGCACTTTTTCGGTGGTCCTAGCAGCCATTCCAGGGCAGGGGTCGCCAGTGGGAGTCGCCAGGATGGGAGGATGCAGGCCACCCAGCAGACCAGCTCACCAAGTGTTACATAGGGGAGCTTTGAAGGCAACGGCCACCTCAGTAAACATGTTCCTCCACTAGCATGGTCGCTAAGATCAAAGTCATGACCTTATCCTCTTTTTATATAAAGTCAAGCAAACTTAAACTTAGCCAATAACCAAAGTTACAAATATCACAGGCACAGTAGACAGAGACCTCCTGATGGGTTTTTTTTTTTTTTCCCTAAACCAGGGAGCCTAGACAAACTCTCAGGCTCTTGTATCTTCAGTACGCCTGGCCAACTTACAGAAAAGTTCGGAGGTCTCCTAATCAATGATGAAACTTCACAGAGAAAATATGTATAAAGCTACCCATGTCTCTAATCATGACTTTATATATATACAGAGGTATTCCTATACATAGATATGCTCTTAATAATACACCTTTTTAAAAGTAGGCATTCTATCTCTGGCTCCCCTGGTGGCTCAGATGGCAAAGAATCTGCCTGCAACGTGGGAGAGCTGGAGTGGGAAGATCCTCTGGAGAAGGGAACAGCTACCCACTCCAGTATTCGGGCCTGGAGAATTCCATGGACAGAGGAGCCTGGCAGGCTCCAGTCCATGGTGTTCCAAAGTGTCGGACAGGATTGAGTGACTCACTTATTCTGTCTCTAGCAAATGTAAAGTTATGAAGAGTCAAAACTATCTTCAGGCTTGCTGCGTGCTGTCCTCCGGGTTAAGGAAACCACAGAGATCCCATCTTTTCCTCCTAGGAAAGGAGAAACGGGAGAAAAAAAAAAAGGATACAGAAAGTTTCTGGTTTCCATTGTCTTTAGCTTAGTGGGGTTTATCTGTGTCTTTTGGAAAATCTATACATAAGAAACTATTTCCTAAAAAAATCCCTGAAGTTCTACTACCAAAGACATAAGCAAAGACATCTAAATAGCCACAGAGTCAAAAAAGGAAAGTTTATTTGAGAACAAGAGTGAAAGCTTCCGCACACATTTGACAAGGTAGATGTGTCTTGATAATAGCCGCCATCCACATTTTAACTCTACCAATATTACCACAAATGGGACATATTTTTTCTAACAAAGATTTAGACGTATGTAAAGGGCTATGACTAAATAGAGTCAAAGGAAAGTTGAGGCCCCACAGCTTATCCCTTAGACATAGGACTTAAATCAAACAATCCAGTCTCCTAATGCAGTGGCTCTCAACTTGACTTCTTATCAGAATGCCAGGGACTCTTGAAAAGAATATCTCCACTATTAGACTATACCCAAGCAAGAGTCTTTACGGGGCGGGTAGGACCCAGGCATTAGCGTTTTTTTAAGCATGCCAGGTGATTCCAACGTGTAGCCAAGGTGGGCGGCCGCTGCTCCAGAGGCAGGTAGCAGCCATCAGCAGGTTCCTCGGCCCATCCACTCCGTTAGGGAGGGGCATCTGCTGGTGTTGTGGCCTCTCCACAAACCTGTCATTTACTCTGCTCTTGAACTCCAGGCATTACCAGTTTTGGGTACAATTTGGAGCCCTTCCATTTGCCTTAGTGATTTTTACAGCAATATTTAACCAGGCAAATATCATCAAAGAGAGAAAAGTTGGAAAGAGAAATTTCCATAAGGCATGATATGAATAAATAAGTGAAAAAACAAAAAACAATCTCAGGTTTAAAAGTAAAGCATGACACAAAATTCTGTAAAGCAATTATCCTTCAATTAAAATTTTTTTTAAAAAAGTAAAGCATGAGAAGTCAAAGCCTGTGAAATTTTATTTATACAAAAGAATAAAAATATTTTAAAAGGGTTGATTTAAACTTATGTTTTTCAGTTTTTCTTGTTCCTTGAACATGAAACTGCTTTCAACTCAGAAAGATTTAAGGTAGGTAATTATTAAATAAACACTCTTTACCTTCCCTCGGCAGAAAAACAAAAAGCCAAGCCCCATTCTATTTATGGTAAACCAGATTATATTCAGTTAAGAATATTGGCAACTGCACAAAACAGATTATCAGATATGTCAGCAGGAAGGTATGAGCTGTACAATGGCATTACAAAAAGTCCCCAAATAAGATGGTAAAAACAATAATAGAAAAATGGTAAAACACAAACAAAATAAGAAAACGTCAGATATTTACAGCCTCCCTCTGAAATGTGACCTGTGTTCTACATTCAGCATAAAACAAACCCAGAGAACATTTCTCCATGCGCATGACGGATGAAGCTGGTGCCAGCCAGTTCGGGGCTGGGGGGAGACATTCCTTCCGAGAAGGGAGGAATGAACAGTTAGCAACTTGGGAGTATAACTGTGTCGTGTGGTTTCCTGCAGTTCTGTTACTAAAAATGACACAAAGTAAATGACCCAATGCGGTCTTATGGAAATGACTTGTTTGTCACCACATTTCAGAACAAACAACTCAGAGTCACAGGCACTGGGGCCTGGGAAAGCAGAGGTGGATGGCCACGCACGCAGGTGAAGGACGCTCATCTTCGTGAGGTCGGAGGAGGGAAGCAGGGCTCTACAGCCTGGAAGCATCTGCACTAATGAGTCTTCTAATAGTCCTGAAGAGAGAAAAGCGAAAGTCCCAATTTACCCTCAGCAGAACATTGATAAATTCTCAACAACCCTGCCAGGAGACTGTTCTGTAATCAAGATTCTGTTTCAAATGCAATGGACATTTCACATCTGAAAGTGGCCTGTCTTCTGAGTCCCACAAAGGGACAGAAGTATCAACTCTTCCTTATCAGACCTGAGAACTCACCAGTCAGAGGCATGGCGGGGGGTGGGGTGGATGAGGATATGAGAAAGAGTAGTATGAACAGTTGATTATTTAATCAAATGTAGTTTTTCTTCACTTAAAAATATGTGACCCCGCGAGGCGAGGGAGCCAGAGGGGAGGAGGGGTGGCGGGAGGGCGCTCGCCCGAGGGAAAAAAAAAAAAAAAAAGTGACCCTTTCTCTCTCCAAAACATAACAGAAGAACATCAATCTAAAAGTTGAACTGTGTCCAGATGGACACCCCAGACTTTAAAACAAGAACTGTGACCCCAGATTAGGAACATTCAAGAAGGCAAATACATCTTTCTAACCATTTTCAAAATTTACCAGCCTCTATGAAATGGTCTGGCTGATACTTACAGCTCGTGGTTTTTTGTTTAACTTCAGATCAATCCTGTGATGGGAAAGATAAAAGAGATATTTGCATTTTAATTTACAGAAAAAGGGTCCAAGAACCAGCTACTGCATAGGGCACAAGCTATAACAAAGACTATTTGGTTAAGTAAAACCCACATTCTTCATTAGACTAAGTCACATTTAGTTGTTTACCCAGATATTACTGAGCAAGTATTGATTAAAAACATGAGCAGATACTCTTGCCACAAGGTAAACTTAGATGACTCAAAAAGAAACAGACAACAGCCGTTATGAAAGCCATACAATTTTTAGAAATTATTCCAAAATGACACGTTAAAGGGCTTGGATTAAGAGGACATGCTCTACGTTAATATACTAGTTCTGCAACTACATCGCTGTCTGAGACACAGAGTAATTAAGAACAGAAAAGAGACTAGGAGTTTGTATTTCTGGATGTGAAACACAAAAGAAATTAAACACATTTCAATTTTTAAATCTTCCCACAGCAAAATATCAAGATCTTAAACTATTAACCTCCTTATGAAGCAAAGCCGGGACATCAATTTAAATATGATTAAAGTAAAGGTTATCTTATTTTTCAAGAAATCGAAATGCATAAAAGTGAAGTTTACTTAACTTTGCTTAACTTATTAAAAAATGTTACCTCCATCACGTTTTTGTTTTTAAAAAAACTTCCCAGCCTAACCTAATATACATACCTATAATTAAACAGATAAACTAGGGGTTAGAAAGGTCTCAAAAAGGCATACTGGTCTCTACACACTAGACACACAGCACAAAGACTAGTTCAAATCAAACTTACTCAAAGTCATAATCAAACATGCCAGACGGGCTGAGGGCAGCATTTGAAAGGAAGAAAGCAATAGACGTTAATAAATGTACTAACTGAATAAATTAGTTGATTAGCCACCCTAGCAAGTTTGTAGAAATAATATCAGTTTTAAGAATCTTAAGCCACAAAGTTTAAAACATCAAAGCACCAAAGATTCTGGGGTTGGGAGACTCCCTTCCTTCAGTGGATTTCATATCAGAAGAAAAGACTATAATAAGAAAAGTTATTTCATTAGAAAACTATAGATACCTACAGGCCTTCTATTAGCTGCTAGATTGAGAGTTAGAAATTTTTAAATATTTAATTGTAATGAAAAATAAACAGGGGATTAGAAGAAACAGAGAAAGAAGGGTTTAGTCACATAATGAAAGGTGCTTTGAAGACAGTACCAACAACTCAGTATAATGTACTTTCGCTAAAATGAAAGATTAAAACATCATAAATTTCTGGAGATAAAAAACATTTTGTAATTTCTAACTCAGGTTTTATATTTGTGTCCAAACACAGTATTACTTTTCCCAGCATTCATGCTAGAAGCCAAGGGTCGAATCAGAGTCTTATTCCGTAAATCATAGAGCCACATTACCCTGCCCCTGAAACGGTGGAAGGCAAGTGAACTGTTTACATCAGCACTACTATTACGGAACACCAAAGTCTGCAGGGAAGCCGCCATCTACAAGCACCCAGGCCACAGGAGTCTAGCTGGGAGAAGCCCAGAGGAGCCACTCTGGGCCATCTCTGCTACAGGACCATGGGCTGGGGCAGACCTCCAAAGAAGACATTAATCAGGGGCACGACACCCGTCCTTAGCTGGCTCCAGAACCTTGCAGGCTGTAGACAGATGGTAAAGCCATATGCAAAACGGCTGTTATTTCCTCCTAGCTAATGTTTGCAGGAACAAAGCTAGAATAAAGCTTAACTTCAACATCCTTTATGCAACAGTTTCACTTAAGACATTTGGGAAAAGTATACAGTAAGTGTACACACCAGGAACTGTCAGAAATTTAACTTTCAGTCTAACTTTGATCAGAAACTAAAGAAGTAGACTGTACCTACTTAATGAAAACTTCATAAACTACTAGAATTCTAGAGCTTGGTACAGTAGTAAAAACCTGTCAGAGCAGCTAGAGGTTGTAATTTCAACTTTCTTCTTTAAACACACTAGGATTTACTGTTCCGATATCATGTAAAGCATAAGAATTTAGAATCCTGTGATCAATTTATGAATGCTAAAGATTATTCGATAGATTTTCATATTCTTGAAAAGGTCAAATAAAAGTTATTTCTTTTGCTAAGGTACCTATTTATTTCCACTTTGTTTACTCATCACTAAATAAAGCCTTGCACATGGCGGGTATTCATACCTTTATTGAAGTAATTTACCATCGACTTTTATCGGACAATATGGAGCGTGGAACACTGGAGGAGAAACAATACTGCACTGGGAGCAGAATCACAAACGTGTAGACAAAGTGCTCCCCACCCCCACCCCCATCTGTGGGACCAGCGAAGACACTGGTCAGGGGTGAGGGGGTTGGGCCAGACACAATTCCACACTAAAGATGGCAGGAATCTGAGAAGGTGTGCTAAATGTGTTTTCTCCAGAAAGAAGGGAAATCAATTCCATTCTCTTCCCTTGGGGCAGGTGAGTCGTCCCTAAGGCCCACAGAGAAATCCAGCCAGATACTAAACCAGGGGGATGACAAAAGGATTCTGCTTTCGAAACAAAAAGCCCCACTGTGAAGGCAATAACTACCACCGAAGATCTTTTTAAATCCTAGTATTTTTCTGGAAGGAGTTAGCTCCTAAGGCCAGGAGAAGAAAGGCAGGAAAAGCTATTCCTATGGAAATCTACTAGCAATCCACAAGGAGAAAGTTAAGTTCGATGTCTAATTCCTTTTTATCAGCTGTTTGTATCATTAAGGAAAATAAGGTATAACCTGAAATACACAACAGCTATAGAGAGTCTTATTATATACCAGGAATGGAAAAAGAAATGTCCCAGAAACTTTCAAGGAATTTATCCCCTCCTCTAGATACTCTGAAATAGGAAAATAAATTGTTACATTTAAAATGACACTGAAGTAAACTTAACGAAAGCAACACAGAGCATAACCTTTTTATCTTGACAATTAAAAAAAAAAATACTTTAAAGAGTATGGCTCTCTGCTATTCATGATAAACTGGCATCGGTCCTGTCATAGTAATCAAATAACCTGTAGCCTTACTTAAGAAAAAAAAGGGGGAGACAACACGATGCAATTTTTGCTCTCTCTTACTATGCTTACAAGATTGGCCTGGTGATGTTTGGTTTGCATAAAAATGTTCAGTTGCAGTCCTCAGTCACTATCTGGATATACTCCTGCATCTAAAACCACACCAATGACAAGAAAGACTCTTCAAAGAATTAAAGCCTCAGCTGATGCCAAGGAGGCTTAAACCTGGTAAGAGTTAATTCTATATCATCCCTGCTTGCCACATCCATTGAGCTAACGACTGTAATGCCCTGGGTGCGTGAGGGCATGTTCTACAGGAGAGCTCAGACCAGAGGCAAGCTGAAAGGCAGGGGACCCCACCCATTCCTTGCACATCCCCTCGCATCTCCTCAGCATGCAGGCTCCTAAGAGGAGCAGGACAAAAGCCAGCCTGTTGGATGTCTGGTTTTCATACCTCCCAGAAGAAGGTTTGAGGCCAGGACAAGATTCCTTCCTGGAAAAACTAAGAATTTCCCTCTCTGACTGCAACTGGACGGCTTCAGATTACCTGAGCTAAGAGACCCCGGCACTACCATACAACCCCAAGCAGAGTGAACGCTGAAATCCTCTCTGGGTAACACCTGACCTCTCTGTCCACTGGTGTGATTCCTAGCTCATTAGGCACTACAAAAAAGCACGGTGAACAAACATTATCTAGGAAGGCGCTCTTGTAAATTACAGCCTTTATATTGTTCTCTGGCACTCAAATCAGCAATTTGTGAAGATAAGCAATCACAAACCTTGTATTTAAAAAGTAAAAAGGCACATCAGCTCATTCTCTCCATCCTCCAGGGAATAAGGGTAGGCAGGATCAGGACTAGGAGGCAAAAGACTTAGCTCATCCTGCAGCTCCCCACAGGCTTCCCAGGTGGCGGCAGCGGTAAAGAACCCGTCTACCGATGCAGGAGACACAAGAGACACAGGTTCAATCCCGGGGCCAGGAAGACGCCCTGGAGGAGGGCATGGCAACCCACTCCAGTATTCTTGCCTAGAGAATTCCACGGACAGAGGAGCCTGGGGGGCTGCAGTCCACAGGGTCCCAAAGAGTTGGACACGACTGAAGTGACTGAGCACGCGTGCACACAGCTTGCCACAAGCGAGTGGCACTTTGCCAGTACACAGATTCCGCTTCTAGTTCCCTTTACCTCCTCTGAAAGGATTTCAAATTCATCTGACTAAACAAAAGTTTTATGGTCTGGAAGATCCCCTAGAGAAGGGAATGGCAACCCACTCCAGTATTCTTGCCTGGAGAATTCCATGGACAGAGCAGCCTGGCAGGCTACAGTCCATGGAGTTGCAAAGAGTCAGATACAACTGAGCGACTTTCACTTTTCACACTAGAAGCAGTAAGCAGGATGTCTCCCTTCACAGTTACTCTAACGCCCACCAACTCCTTCCTTAGAGAAAAATTAGCCTGCTTCATTAAGACCAAATGAGTTTCTTCCCATCAGCAACAGAAAGACCACACCAATCCTGAAGAACGTTTATTCCAGTAAAGACCCTTCACGGCAATGGTCAGTGGAAGCTCTAAGTGGCTGGGGACAGGGCAGAAGTGCAGGGGTTGGGGAAGGGTGGTCCCTGCCACTGACCTGTGCCGGTTTTTATTCTTTCGCTTTTTATGGCTGCTGTGATGACTCCCTGTGGAGGTGGAAGAAGCAGCCTTCTGTGGTTTCACTCCCTGCACAGATCCATCCAGATCCTCAGGGTCCTCCTGGTTGGGCTCGTTTTCCTGATTGTGGAAGTCTGGAGAAGTGTCACTTTCCGTCCCACTTCCTGGCTCCCCTGGAGGGAAGAAACACAAGGCCCCCAAAGCATCATCAGTACTGATGGACTGATGGACAGGCAGTTTGTCCATCAGTCCAGAAAAGAATTTTCGAGCACTAAAATATATAGTACTACCCTCAAGGACCATATATTCCAACTGACAGGAAGATCAGTTCAGTTCAGTTCAGTTCAGTCACTCAGTTGTGTCCAACTCTTTGCGACCCCATGAATCGCAGCACGCCAGGCCACCCTGTCCATCACAAACTCCCGGAGTTCATCCAAACTCACGTCCATCGAGTCGGTGATGCCATCCAGCCATCTCATCCTCTTTTGGGCCCCTTTTCCTCCTGCCCCCAATCCCTCCCAGCATCAGTCTTTTCCAATGAGTCAACTCTTCACATGAGGTGGCAAAAGATACATACAGTCAAAGCATCAAAGTTACCAGAGTGCTGAAAAACTTGTAATCTGAAACAGTGTAACCAGAGGCAGCAGATTTAAGGACAGCTGAGAGACTGTACCACACAAGATAACCTCGCTACATAGCAGTTACTGAAACACAGAATACACTAATGGGAGTAATAATTACACAAGAAGCATTATCAAAAACAGTATATAAGTCTTCAGGAGGTGAGAGATGACCTTGGGAAAAGATCCTACAGCTGGCCCTGGTTCCTTGCCAAACTACACAGGAATCTTGACTTTCCATGAAGAAAAAGGGTCAAGGAGGAGAAGAGCTCCACCACTGAAGTTACTCTGAGACGCCTTAAGAATATTATTTTAAAAGTGGTAATAATACCTTTCAGTTGATACATATTCCCAATTTTAAAATATCCCTCAGATACATTAAATAAGCAAATCAAGAACAATTTGTATAAATACATGTTTTTAAGAAAAACTACACATACTTTGGTAAAGGTACACTTTTTCTTCCTGAAAGGAACTCCTTGAAACTTAATATGAAAGGACAGAGGAGGAGAAGACTATCACTTCACTGAACTGAGGAAGAATCCCAAATATGTGTACATTACCTGTTTTTAAAAATTTGCAAAAGGAGTTAGGTGAACAGCAGAACGAAGGATTAGCTTTCTTCTTGTTACGTCTTTGTAATATAAACTTCTAGGAAGAGATTTCAAATTGAGTAGCACAAGGATATTAGAGCTAAAACAAAGCGGTAGTCCCCAAAAAGCAGAAGGGAGAAATCGAAGCAGATCTCAGCAGTGACGAATCCCTGCCTTTGAACACTTTATGAAAACAGAAGAGGGAGCTCTAACACCATTAAGCTAGAAAAAGTATACTAACCAATCCTGTCCTGAAATCAAAGTGGAATTTATAAAAAATCAGCACAAGAACTTCAAAACTTACTACACAAAGCTACAGTAACCAAGACTGTGTGGTATTGGCCTAAGACCAGACAAACAGGTCAAGAGAACAGAATTCAGAGTCCAGATATAAATCCTTACATTTGTGGTCAACTGATTTTCAACAAATGACAAGACAATTCAATGAAAAAAGAACAGTCTTTTTGACAAATGGTGTTGAGATAACTGGATATCCACACAAAAAAGAATGATGTTGGAACAGTATCTCACACCATATATAAAAATTAACTCAGACTGGACCAGAGACTCAAATGTAGAAGCTGTAAAACTCTTAGAACTCACTGGATTAGGCAATGGTTTCTTAGATAAGACCACAAAACCAAGCATAACAAAAGAAAAAATAAGTAAAGTGAACTATATCATTTATATACAACTCTTGAACTGAAAATCACACCCCAAAAGTAAAAACACAGCCCACAGCAGTGGGGCAGGGGCAAAGTGGGCACACGGGGCCAAGCACACGGTCACACGTGGAAACGAAACTGGTAGTGAGCACGCTGCAGTGCACACACACGTCAGAATATGGTGTGTTCATACCACACTTATAAACCAGTGCCACCTAAACACACACACACACAACCCACAGAACAGGAGAAAATGTATTTGCAAATCATATATCTGATAAAGACTTGTATCTAGAATATATATTAAAGAATTCTTAGAACTCAGGAAGACAAACAAAATTTAAAACATCAGCAATGGATTTGGATAGTTCTCAAAAGAAGATATACAAATGGCCAAGGTGCACAGGAAAGGACGCTCAACATCATCAGTCATTAGGGAAATGCAAAACTAAACTACAAGGAGGTAACCCTTCCGAACACTAGGGTGGCTATAGCAGAAAACAGTAACAGGTGCTGGTGAGCATGTGGAGAAACTGGAACCTTCCAATGGGGCTGATGGGAATGTAAACTTGCACCCTCACCTTGGAAAACACCTCAAAAGGTTAAACACTGAGTTAACAAACCACCAGCAACTTTACACCTGAGAACATATTCAACAGAGATGGTAACACGTTCACACAAAACTGGTCATAAATGTTCACAGAAGCACGATTCACCGTGGGCGTCCCTGATGGCTCAGTGGGTAAAGAACCCACATGCAGTGCAGGAGACACAGGAGACATGGGTTCAATCCCTGGGTTGGGAAGATCCTCTGGAGAAGGAAATGGCAACCCACTCCAGTATTCTTGCCTAGGAAATTCCATGGACAGAGGAGCCTGGTGGGCTACAGTCAGTGGGATGATGGACAAGACCGAGCAACTAAGCATGCAAAAGTCCGTCAACTGATAAATGCATAAATAAATAAAAATGGTATATCCATACATTTCCAGCAAATTTGGAAAACTCAGCAGTGGTCACAGGACTGGAAAAGGTCAGTGAAGAAGTTCCTCTTCACTTTCTGCCATAAGCGTGGTGTCATCTGCATATCTTGATGAAAGTGAAAGTGGAGAGTGAAAAAGTTGGCTTAAAGCTCAACATTCAGAAAATGAAGACCATGGCATCCGGTCCCACCACTTCATGGGAAATAGATGGGGAAACAGTGGAAACAGTGTCAGACTTATTTTTCTGGGCTCCAAAATCACTACAGATGGTGACTGCAGCCATGAAATTAAAAGACGCTTACTCCGTGGAAGGAAAGTTATGACCAACCTAGACAGCATATTCAAAAGCAGAGACATTACTTTGCCAACAAAGGTTCGTCTAGTCAAGGCTATGGTTTTTCCTGTGGTCATGTATGGATGTGAGAGTTGGACTGTGAAGAAGGCCAAGCGCCGAAGAATTGATGCTTTTGAACTGTGGTGTTGGAGAAGACTCTTGAGAGTCCCTTGGACTGCAAGGAGATCCAACCAGTCCATTCTGAAGGAGATCAGCCCTGGGATTTCTTTGGAAGGAATGATGCTAAAGCTGAAACTCCAGTACTTTGGCCACCTCATGCGAAGAGTTGACTCATTGGAAAAGACTCTGATGCTGGGAGGGATTGGGGGCAAGAGGAGAAGGGGACGACAGAGGATGAGATGGCTGGATGGCATCACTGACTCGATGGACGTGAGTCTGAGTGAACTCTGGGAGTTGGTGATGGACAGGGAGGCCTGGCGTGCTGCAATTCATGGGGTCGCAAAGAGTCGGACACAACTGAGCGACTGATCTGATCTGATCTGATATCCATACAATGGAATACAGGCATACCTTGTGGATTTGGTTCCAGACCACCACAACAGAGCAAGCATCAAAATAATGAGAGTTACACAAATTTCTTGGTTTCCCAGTACATATAAGTTATATTTATACTATACTGTAGTCTATTAAGTGTGCAACAGCATTATGTCTAAAGAAATGTACATGTCTTAATTTAAAAATTAGTCCAGTTCAGTGGCTCAGTCGTGTCCAACTCTTTGCAACCCCATGAACTGCAGCATGCCAGGCTTCCCTGTCCATCACCAACTCCCAGAGCTTGCTCAAACTCATGTCCATCGAGGTGGTGATGCCATCCAACCATCTCATCCTCTGTGGTCCCCTTCTCCTCCCGCCTTCAATCTTTCCCAGCATCAGGGTCTTTTCCAATGAGTCAGTTCTTCACATCAGGTGGCCAAAGTATTGGAGCTTCAGCTTCAGCATCAGTCCTTCCAATAAATATTCAGGACTGATTTCCTTTAGGATTGACTGGCTGGATCTCCTTGCAGTTCATGGGACTCTCAAGAGTCTTCTCCAACAGCACAGTCAAAAGCATCAATTCTTCGTTGCTCAGCTTTCTCTATAGTCCAGCCCTCACTATATAGTCCAACTCCACACATGACCACTGGAAGAACCACAGCCTTGACTAGACGGACCTCTGTTGACAAAGTAGTGTCCCTGCTTTTTAATACGCTATCTAGGTTGGTCATAGCTTTTCTTCCAAGGAGCAAGCGTCTTTTAATTTCATGGCTGCAGTCACCATCTGTAGGGATTTTGGAGCCCAGAAAACTAGTCTGTCACTGTTTCCCCATCTATTTGCCATGAAGTGATGGGACCAGATGCCATGATCTTAGTTTTCTGAATGTTGAGCTTTAAGCCAACTTTTTCACTCTCCTCTTTCACTTTCAACAAGAGGCTCTTTAGTTCTTCTTCGCTTTCTGCCGTAAGGGTGGTGTCATTTGTGTATCTGAGGTTATTGATATTTCTCCCAGCAGTCCTGATTCCAGCTTGTGCTTCATCCAGCCCAGCATTTCTCATGATGTACTCTGCATATAAGTTAAATAAGCAGGGTGACAGTACACAGCCTTGACATACTCCTTTCCTGATTTGGAACCAGTCTGTTTTTCCATGTCCAGTTCTAGCTGTTGCTTCCTGACCTGCATAAAGATTTCTCAGGAGGCAGGTCAGGTGGTCTGTTATTTCCAACTCTTGAAGAATTTTCCACAGTTTGCTGTGATCCACACAGTCCAAGGCTTTGGCGTAGTCAATAAAGCAAAAGTAGATGTTTTTCTGGAACTCTCTTGCTTTTTCCATGATCCAGCGGATGTTGCCAATTTGATATTTTACTACTAAACAATGTTAAACCATCATCTGACCACACAGGGTGGCCACAAATGTTCAACGTGTAAAAAGTGCAGTATCTGCAAAGTGCAATAAAACAAAGTATGCCTGTACTATTCAGCATTAAAGAGATGCAGGACTTCTCTGGTTGATTAAGAATCCACCTGCCAATGCAGGGGGGCACAGGTTGGACCCCTGGTCCGGGAAGATTCCACATGCCATAGGACAACTAAGCCCATGCCGGTACCAAACTACTGAACCCGAGAATCTAGAGCCAGCGTTCCGCAACAAGAGAAGACACCCCAGTGAGAAACCTGTGCACAGCAATGAAGAGTAGCCCCTGCTTACTGCAACTAGAGGAAGCGCGTGCAAACAACAAAGACCCAATGCAGCCCAAACTAAACAAATAAACAAATGCAGTACGAGCAAAGTTATGACCAACCTAGACAGCATACTGAAAAGCAGAGACATTACTTTGCCAACAAAGGTCCGTCTAATCAAGGCTATGGTTTTTCCTGTGGTCATATATGGATGTGAGAGTTGGACTGTGAAGAAAGCTGAACGCTGAAGAATTGATGCTTTTGAACTGTGGTGTTGGAGAAGACTGTTGAGAGTCCCTTGGACTGCAAGGAGATCCAACCAGTCTAGTCTAAAGCATATCAGTCCTGGGTGTTCATTGGAAGGACTGATGCTGAAGCTGAAACTCCAATACTTTGGCCACCTCATGCGAAGAGTTGACTCACTGGAAAAGACCCTGATGCTTGGAGGGATTGGGAGCAGGAGGAGAAGGGGATGACAGAGGATGAGATGGCTGGATGGCATCACCGACTCGATGGACATGAGTTTGAGTGAACTCTGGGAGTTGGTGATGGACAGGGAGGCCTGGCATGCTGTGATTCATGAGTCGCAAAGAGTCAGACACGACTGAGCGACTGGACTGAACTGAACTGAATACATGCTGTGTTTAGGGGTTTTAAAGTGTAATTACAGTAGAAACGGTCTACCGTTTATATAAGTACCATATGATCCAGTAATCCTACGTATGAGTATTTATCCAAAAGAACTGAATCAGGATCTTGAAGAGGTATCTGTGCTCCCGTGTTCACTGCGGTTCAGTTCAGTCACTCAGTTGTGTCCGACTCTTTGCGACACCATGGACTGCAGCACACCAGGCTTCCCTGTCTATCACCAACTCCTGGAGCTTGCTCATACTCATGTCCATCGAGTCTGTGATGCCATCCAACCATCTCTTCCTCTGTTGTCCCCTTCTTCTCCCACCTTCAATCTTTCCCAGCATCAGGGTCTTTTCCAATGAGTCAGTTCTTCACATCAGGTAGAAAAAGTATTGGAGTTTCAGCTTCAGCATCAGTCCTTCCAATGAATATTCAGGACTGATTTCCTTTAGGATTGACTGGTTGGATCTCCTTGCAGTCCAAGCGACTCTCAAGAGTCTTCTCCAACACCACCGTTTAAAAGCATCAATTCTTTGGTGCTCAGCTTTCTTCATAGTCCAACTCTCACATCCATACATGACTAGTGGAAAAACGATAGGCCTTTGTTGGCAAAGTAATATCTTTGCTTTTTAATATGCCATCTAGGTTGGTCATAGCTTTTCTTCCAAGGAGCAAGTGTCTTTTAATTTCATGGCTGTAGTCACTATCTGCAGTGATTTTGGAGCCCCCAAAAATAAAGTCTGTCACTGTTTCCATTGTTTCCCCATCTATTTGCCATAAAGTAATGGAACCAGGTGCCATGATCTTAGTTTTCTGAATGTTGAGTTTTACAGCTTTTTCACTCTCATTGTGTTCACTGCAGCATCATTCAATAGCCCAGACGTGGATACAACTTAAATGTCCATCAACAGATGACTGGGTAAAGTCATAACAATGGAATACAGTATTCAGCCTTAAAAAGAAGGAATCCTGTCATATGCCACAACATGGATGAACCTGGAGGAATCACGCTAAATGAAATAAGCCAGTCACAGGAAAGCGAATACTGCATGATTCACTTTTATGAGGAATCCAAAACAGTCAAACCCACAGAGGCAGAGAGCAGAACGGTGGGCACTGGTGGCTGGGGGAGGCGGTGAGTGGGGTGTCCTTCTTTGATGAGAGATCGGCAGTGCGACCCTGCACAGTTAACGACACCACGCTGTGCACTTAAAACATCTGTGGATCTTATGTTTAGTGTTCTCACCACAATTTAAAAATGATCATTAGGAGATACATGGTGAAGGGTACACAAGAAACAGGCGTAGATTTCTGAGACTTTCAGCATGATACAGGGGGTGGAGCTGAGGGCAGGCAGGGCGTGGATGAGACAGGACGAGCTGTGGTGTGATGGTCGGGAGGCAGTGTGACAGGTACACAGGCATTCATTATTTTGTCTCTATTTGTGTAGATTGAAAATTTACTCTAATAAAGAGTAATAATAAAATGATCTTTTTCTCTTTTATTTTATCCCAGTGATTTCTCCCAAGGTATGCCTTTAAGAATGGGAATGACAAGATTCTTTTTGGTAAGTCCAGGGTTGTTTCCCAACACCAACAACCAATTCTTTGATTCCCTAGATACCAACAATTCAACTTAATTCTGACCCTAACTACTGAAGTCAGGGCAGACCCGACAGTTTAAGGGCTCAGTCCCATAAGAGTGCTCCCTACTTTGGACACAAGTCCTGGGCCTCCCATTCCTCCAACAGACCAGCTATAAATCCGAGGTCGATGATTCACTAGAATAGCTCGCAAAACTCAGGAACACTACTTCCTGTCACTGGTTAATTATAAAGGATACAAGTCAGAAACAGGCCAAAGGACGAGGCACACAGGACCAGGCATGGGAAGGGGCGCAGAGTTCCTTGCCTTGTCTGGGTTGGGAACCTGTCCAGTGTCGCATCGTGTTCACCAACGGTAACTCCATTGTTTAGGGGTTTTCACAAAGGTTTCACTATGCACGGTCAGTCGCTCAGCCATGTCCAATTCTTTGTGACCCCATAGACTGCAGCCCATCAGCCTCCTCTGTTCATGGGATTTTCTAGGCTAGAATACTGGAGTGGGTTGCCATTTCCTTTTCCATTCACTATGCAGGTATGATTAATTAACTCAATCTCCAATCTCAAACTCAGCCCTCCCTGGAGGTTTCAGGGATAAGGTTCAAAGTTCCAAGCTTCTGATCAAGGATTGGTCTTTCAGGGAATCAGCCCCATCTGAAGCTCTCTGACTGCTCTTTTGCATACTAGTCATTCTTTATATTCTGGAGCATCCAAGAGTTTTAGGAGCTCGGTGCCAGGAAAGGGGACAAAGACCACATACACCTTGCCCCTTATGCCACGGACAGTAACTGTACTATATTTATGAATATCACTCTGACACAGTAATGCCACTTCTGGGATACTATCATACAGAAATTAAAACTGCATTATAAAAAAGTATATGGGTACAAGGATGTTTACTGTGACACCATTCACAGTGGGGAAAACAGAGATGATGGGAATATTCATCAACAGAGGAGGCACAACCAGACTAGCAGGTATTTTTCAGCTTTTTAAAAGAATGCAAGATGCTAGGACCTCCCTGGTGGTCCAGTGGTTAAGACTCCATGCTTACACTGCAGAGGGCATGGGTTCCATCTCTGGTTGGGGAAGTTCCACATGTCGAGCAGTACAGCCAAAAAAAAAGAAATCTTATGGGACTTCCCTAGATCCCACATGCCACATGGCATGGCCAAAAAAAAAAAAAAAAGACAAAGAATATAAGACACGAACAATAGCTGACATGACGGCCCTTACTGTAAGCCAGGTACTGTTGCACACACTTTAAATATATTAATACACGGAACCCTCACAAAAGCTCTATGGTTACGATGTCCATTTTACAGAGAAAGGAATGGAAGGCTGGAGAGGTTAAGGAACCTGCCTAGAGTCACACAGCTCAGAAGCTGTAGAGCTGGGATTCAAACCAGATGGCTTGAGTCCAAATCACACTCTTTAATCACAACTCAACACTGTTCTCAGTGTGTGTATTGAACTGGCAGGGCCATGTGTGACAAAACAGTAAAAAGCAGACAGTATGCACCAATCCACTATCTCTATTAACAACAACAAAAAAAAACCTCCAGCTCTGTGTGTGTGTGATTATGTCCAGAAATATATGTTAGATTAAAACCAAGCTGTTAATGCTGGCTACCTCAGGAAATAAATAACCTTTTTCACATTCACCTCTGAACAGCCTGACTTATAATGAGAACGTGTTATTTTTCCAGCTCAGTTGCATCTGACTCTTTGCGACCCCACTGTAACCCGCCAGACTCCTCTGTCCACAGAATTCTCCAGGCAAGAATACTGGAGTGGGTGGCCATTCCCTTCTCCAGGGGATCTTCCCGACCCAGGGATCAAACCCAGGTCTTGTGCTTTGTAGGCAGATTCCTTACCGTCTGAGCCACCAGGGAGGTCCAAAAAAAAAATCTAATGAAATATAAAAAGATGAGTGTAAGATGGAGAAGTGTGGTCAGGACAGTCTTTCTCTCCATTACCCAATTCTATTTATCCAAGTAAAAATTTATCATCTCCCGGGACTTCCCTGGAGGTCTAGTGGTTAAGAATCCACACTTGTCTATGCAGTGGGTCGACTAAGCCAGCACGCCGCAACTAGAAAAGCCCGCACACCACAACTACTGAGCCCACGCCCTCGAGAGCCCGAGTGCCAGAACGAGAGAAGCCCACTCTCCAAAGTGAGAGACAGCCTGTGCACCACAGCAAAGACCCAGCGCAGCCACAAGTAGGAACAGCAAAACCATCATCACAGAACACGCACGTGGTGGAGGGCTGGCTGCGGAGACGACAGGCTGACAGGCCATGCGGTCGCAGAAACACTTTGGATCCAGTGCCCTGCGATAACCTAGAGGGGAGGGATGGGGAGGGAGCTGAGTGGGAGAGGATGTGGTGCACCTACGGCTGATGCACGGTGATGTATGGCAGAAACCATCGCAACACTGTAAAATAATTATCCTCCAATTAAAAATAAAATTTAAAAAAAAAAAGAAAACTTGGGATCCCAGTATGAAAGAAGGGATATGGGATTAGTGGAGGAGGGGCTGGGCACAGGGGAGAGAAAGTTTAACTAAAAAGGTGGGAGACAAGTAAGAAAAAGGCAAATTAGATATGGCAAATTTTATCTATGTTGCAGTTCTATTCAAATGCATTCGGGAGCAAAATCAACTGCTGACTCATTTGGGAGTATAGCATAGTATAGCAGTTGCTATGGGAGTTCTGAGTCAATGGATGCATGAGTTGGTCATATTCTATAAAGCCGGTACACATGTACCCCCACACACGTGCAAACACATACAGAGCTGCCTTCATCAAATCAAAGCCCTAAGAACTGAGAACCCAGGCACTAAGTGATGTTCTAAATGGTTGATATGGATACTAAGTATTATGGGAGTCAGAGGAAGAAAGAGTGGATTATTCTGGAAAAGCTTCACTGCAGGCGTGGAATTGACACTGGATCTTGATAGAATTGAGAGGCCAAAATAACTACGAAACAGAGCACAAGCCAAAGCACAGAGGTGAGAAGACACAAGGTGTACTCGAAACAAATAAATCAAACACCACCTCTTAAACCGAGAGCCTGGGAAGTGACGAGAGAAGTCATAACTATCAGACTGGGAGATCTAATCTAAGGGGACGATACAAGCTGATGTTAAGAGAACTGATTTGTTGCTTAACCTTTCTGAACCTGTTTTCTCATCTGTAAAACAGGAATTCTATCTCTCATGCGTAGAGTATCTCTTATGATTAAGATATTGAGCTAGACACTGGGGGCTACAGCCATGTTCCCTACTTTCAAGGAACTGATAATCTATGCGTATCCTCAAGGAGTAGCTTTAGATTAAATGAGATAATGCAAAGTAAAGTGTTTCGTTTCCTTCGTCAACACAAGTAAGTGTTCAAATCTCAACATGTTTGAGATCTACAAACACACAAGTCAAACTCCAAACAATCAGTCAAGGTTATGTGCAGTAAAAGAGCTGCTAGAAGGAGATAAGAGAGGAAGTCATCCTGAATTTTACAACAGGGAAGTAACACCAAACAACTAATATGCACTGCATTCTCTGTGCCAACCTATGTCTTAGGATTTTTAGGCTAGAAGCAGTTTATAAGAGGGACGGGAGCTAGGGAGACTAGATTAATCACGGTTCCACCCTTATGGCAGAAAGTGAAGAGGAACTCAAAAGCCTCTTGATGAAAGTGAAAGTGGAGAGTGAAAAAGTTGGCTTAAAGCTCAACATTCAGAAAATGAAGATCATGGCATCCGGTCCCACCACTTCATGGAAAATAGATGGGGAAACAGTGGAAACAGTGTCAGACTTTATTTTTCTGGGCTCCAAAATCACTACAGATGGTGACTGCAGCCATGAAATTAAAAGACGCTTACTCCTTGGAAGGAAAAGTTATGACCAACCTAGATAGCATATTCAAAAGCAGAGACGTTACTCTGCCAACAAAGGTTCGTCTAGTCAAGGCTATGGTTTTTCCTGTGGTCATGTATGGATGTGAGAGTTGGACTGTGAAGAAGGCCAAGCGCCGAAGAATTGATGCTTTTGAACTGTGGTGTTGGAGAAGACTCTTGAGAGTCCCTTGGACTGCAAGGAGATCCAACCAGTCCATTCTGAAGGAGATCAGCCCTGGGATTTCTTTGGAAGGAATGATGCTAAAGCTGAAACTCCAGTACTTTGGCCACCTCATGCGAAGAGTTGACTCATTGGAAAAGACTCTGATGCTGGGAGGGATTGGGGGCAGGAGGAGAAGGGGACGACAGAGGATGAGATGGCTGGATGGCATCACTGACTCGATGGCCGTGAGTCTGAGTGAACTCCGGGAGTTGGTGATGGACAGGGAGGCCTGGCGTGCTGCAATTCATGGGGTCGCAAAGAATCGGACACGACTGAGCGACTGATCTGATCTGATCTGAAAGTACAAAATGAGACCACAAAGTAATAATCGTTTTCTTCCTCAGCTCATGGAAGCAGAAGGCAAGGGACAGCAAGAGAACTGGGTTACAATATCTCAGGGCACAACAGTAAGGCGTCAGTCGACTAATGCTGCCACCATGAAAAGACACACGCGTTTGCCTCTCACTGACATAAAACTGAGCAACTCATTCTTAGAGCAAGTAACATCAGACTTTAAGTTTAATAAACCTACAAATGAGACACTCTACTTAACGGACTAGCTACTGAACAGTCTGAGGCAGTGGCTTCAGAACAACGTGAAACGTTAAAAGGCAGAAAGGAAGACATGGAGAACAGTGCTCAAGCATCACTTACCTGTGCAATGACGTGGATGCCGGAGGGGTTTGCTGTGATGAAAGCTTCAGAGAAGCCCAGGAAAACAGACAAGGGAGACTGCTGATCCTTTTACAGGAGAACTAGATAAAATCTGCCTATTTTGTTTTTCATTATTGTTTTACTTTATTCTTTTAACAAAAATATACAATGCTTCACTAATTAGGACACAATTCCCCTTTGGGACTATGCTAATCCATTCTCTTCCTAGTGCAGGTACATAAGAAGCCAAAGGAAACAAAAGCAATGCATGCTTGAGGAAAAATTTCAAAACAGTTTAAAAACAAATGCCCAAAATATAAAACTCCAAAATCCTTGAGATATGAAGACATAAAAGTACAAATTCTAAGAGAAAAGGTTGTTTCCTCCATTGACCAAAGATCAAGAACACAGGAGTCATTCCACAGAATCTGTTATACAAAAATTTGGGGACAAGGGAGAGATTTTATACCATGGAAAAAAAGACTGAAAGGCAAAGCAAACCATTCTGACAGTCATAGTAAAGGGAAAAGAAAAAAAAGGACTTAGTCCAACTGATGACGTTGGTAGAAAGGAGTCAAAGCCACATACCAAGTTTTGAAGGCGGGAGAACAGAATACTCTAACAAAATAATTGGGCAGACACACTTTGAAGAAAACGGCACAGCTCAGTTTTAGACAAAATGAATCTGACTGTGTGGAAATATCTAGAAGACATTTTCTAGAATTTTCTAGAAATGCATGACTAAAGCTCAGGGAAATGAGTTAGGGACGAGGCTAAAAACTCAGAAATCTGTATACAGAAATAATAACAGAAGTCACTGAGTAGTTCTAATTCCCAAACTACCAAAATCCATTTTCCTCAAACCACTGCCCTAATGCAAACAAAACAACTGGATCCCACAACAAGACATGCCATGGCAAAGTACCCAGCCCCAGTACAGAAAGCAGGGTGAGTTTCAGAGTGACCTGACCCACAGGGAGAGCATCCAGTCCAGCTACCTAGAGTCTGGTGCAGAAAGGCAAACCTGCAGCTCCTAGTCTCATTACGAGAAATTAGAAAGGAGTCAGACTGTATGGCTTAAGTACACAGAACGATACGTTTCTCTACAAAGTAAATACAATCTGCTCTCCATTTTAAATTTAAGAACACACAGGTACATTCCTGTCATAGTATCAGAATTTCCTAAGAATGATTAAATTGGGTACATGGGGGTTTATTAGATATGTCTGAAATGTTGGATGATAAAAGGGTTATTTGTAACTAAGAAAAAAAATTTCCTAAAACTTAACAGGAGTGAAAACACATTTCTGTGTCTTTGAGCAGCTAAAGTCAATCTTCATGTGACTGAAAAGGCAGGAAGGATACGGTAGTTTCTTCCACCAGAGAAAGACATGATTAAGGATATCCAAAAGGGCTCCTAACTTCCAGAAAGAGGCAAGAGAAAGACATGCAGTCTTCAGATACACAGTTGGACAGAAGTTAAATATAGGAGTGATGGAGGCTCAAATATAAATTGATGAAAAAGTAAAAAAATAAATAAATAAATAAACTTACTCTTTTCAATGAGCTGGTCCTGAACTCCTGCCAAAGCACTCACTGCCTAAAAGAAAAAACTACCAGTTACCAAAAAAATTATTACAGGTCTCAGGAGAGCACTCACAGACAGAAAGGAAAGAGACACCCTACTCACAGACAGACGGGAAAGGGAAAACTCACAGAAATTTAACTGAGGGCTCCCTTAACAATGGGCCACAGAAAGATCCTCCCCCTACCCCACCTCACTTACAGCTGCTGAAGTAACTGAGGATTTACTGAAGAGCCGCTCTGCTTCCTTAAACTTCCGGTTCCTTCTATCGTTTTTGCTATTGGAGTTTCTAAAACACACACAAGAAACTCATTGTAAGCACCAAGCTACTCCTATGGCTCAAGCTGAGGACGCCCCAGGACAAACACAAGGAAGTCTTTTTTTGTTTTAATTATGGAGTTCATTACGGAAACACCTCCACACCACTTGGATTGACCAAAATGACATTCATGCTGAATGCCTACATACATAGCAGTGTTTTCCAATGTATGATATGTGATCCACTGTGACACATGGGATTACTTTAGCTTTAGGTTCAGAGTCATTTTCATGTATTTAATATGTATTTATTTTAATGCCTATTATTAAAAACATCTAGCACAGACTAGTGCTATGAAGTATCTCTGTTTAATAACCTGAATTTAAAAAATTTAAGGAAAGAACCAGGGGTCCTCAGAGAAATGACTGATGCCAGGCCTGGGACAAGAAGAGTACAAAGGGACAGCAAACAACCAAGTGCTCAGAACGCAGGGTCATGTCAAAGCAATCAGCTGGGGGGCTCCCTCCGGCCACTTCTGGGACAATTTAAGCTTTCCTGGTGGCTCGGCTGGTAAAGAATCTACCTGCAATGTGGGAGACCGGGGTTCGATCCCTGGGTCGGGAAGATCCCCTGGAGAAGGGAATGGCCACCCACTCTAGCACTGCTGCCTGGAGAATCCCATGGACAGAGGCGCCTGGCAGGCGACAGTCCATAGAGTCGCAGAGTTGAACACCACTGAGTGACTAACAAGCATCAAAAACAACGATGATGGGTGTGCTGGGGTGTGAAAAGTCAGTGGGTTGTAAATTCATGATTTATGTACTTCTTTGTATAGATTTCAATAAATGAATTTATACTAAATAACAAAATAAACCTCTGGCGTAAAAAAGTGACAGTTACTAGACCCCAATACACTGGGGGTTTTTTGGGTTTTGTTTTGTTTTTAAATCCATGCATCTACAAGGATTCTAAAGAGAGAGAGACAGAATGAAAGGGAAAGAAGATAAAAAGGGACAACTCTTCTTTCGGAATGCTAGCAACAAATGTAAAAGGAACAGTAAAATTAGAATCATCATTTTGCAACCTCCATTATAATAACTGGTTAGATAAGAATCAACAATGGACATTAAAACCAGTGACAAAAATCGGGGGAGTAGCATATTCACACTTCTAAAAAAGTACAACCTCTGAAATTGTTAATTATGAAGAGAAAAAAATTACTTTTGCAATTGTGAAATTAAAGAATCAAACTTAGCAGCACCAACAATGGGGCAATCTGTTGTTTTGAGCTGTCTGATAACACAAAGGTAAGCAAGGACTCCCCTGGTGGTCCAGTGGTTAAAACTCCACGCTTCCACTGCAGGGGCACAGGTTCGATCCCTGGTCAGGGAACTAAGATCCGACATATGCCATGGGGCAGTCACAAAAAGAAAAAACAACTTGGAGGTAAACAAGAGGTACACAATCAGTAATGCAACACTTTTGCCAAAAATATTTAAAGGATCCCTCATGAAGGCACAACAAGAAAAACCTAGAATTTGTACATTCTACAAGATAATGTCATAAACAAGCTCACCAATGAAAATGTTGCTGCTGATGCTGTTAAGTCGCTTCAGTCGTGTCCGACTCTGTGCGACCCCACAGATGGCAGCCCACCAGGCTCCCCCATCCCTGGGATTCTCCAGGCAAGAACACTGGAGTGGGTTGCCATTTCCTTCTCCAATGCATGAAAGTGAAAAGTGAAAGTGAAGTCGCTCAGTCGTGTCTGACCCTCAGCGACCCCATGGACTGCAGCCCACCAGGCTCCTCCATCCACGGGATTTTCCAGGCACAAGTACTGGAGTGGGGTGCCATCGCCTTCTCCGTGAAAAGGTTGGGAAGATCTTAAATTAAGAGACTAAAGACACATAACAGCCAAATGCAATGCACAAGCACCACCTGGTTGAAAACAAGCTAGCAGTGCATTTTGGGGGCCATTAGGGGAAGTACGAGTAAAGACTGTATATTAGATAATACTATTAACATAGCGCTAATTTTCTAGGCCTAATTGTGGTTAAGAAAGATGTTCTTATTCTTAGGAGGTATCTGCTGACACAATTAGGGACAAAGTGTCCAAGATCGGCTTTTAACTTTTGAATGGTTTAGCAAAAAGTATATATACACCTATGTGGAAGAAAGGGGAGATACAACTACAGAGGGGTGGCGCGAGGGAGATCTTTGTGGTGACAGAACAGTTCTGTATCTTGACTGCAGTGGTGGTTACAGGAAGCTACCCACGTGATAAAACGACAGAACTAAACATACACATTGTACCAATGTCAGTTTCCTGGCTTTACCATCGTACTATATGGTTACAGAAAACCCAACCACTGGGGAAAACTGAGTGAAGGCTATATGGAACCTCTGTGTATTGTTTTTTGCCTATGTATCTATAATTGTTTCAAAAAAAAATTTTTTTTTTTAATTTTAAGTATAGATATGGGGATGTATGGGCTTCCCTTTTGGCTCAGATGGTAAAGAATCTGCCTGCAATTCAGGAGACCCGGGTTTGATCCCTGGGTCAGGAAGATCCCCTGGAGAAGGTAATGACTACCTACTCTAGTATTCTTGCCTGAAGAATCCCGTGGACAGAGGAGTCTGGCAGGCTATATAGTCCATGGGGTCACAAAGAGTTGGACACCACTGAGCGACTAACAGGCATGCCTGCATAGAGGTGTGTGCTTATAAATTACAGAAAGAGGAGAGAAAGCAAATGTGGCAGCAAGCTAACAACTGGTGATCGGTGAAGGGTATCAAGAGATCATGAACTAGTCTTTCAATTTTTCTCTAAATTTGAAAATTTTCAAAAAAAATTAGAACATTTTTAAGAATAACATTACTAAATAAACCATGGCACAGTTGGCATATAGGTAGGGCAAATCCTGTGAAGGTGGAACTCTTGACTGATTAAAATATACAAAATAGCAAGAGGCATGCTGGTATATAAAATATTATATGCTGTATTCCATTTAAGCCTCACACAACCCTGTACCATCGGCCAGACTTCCCCTACTGTGTAGGATTTGTCCAGGGTTACTCAGTGAGGCAGGGGCTGAACCAGAGACCAAGCTCAAATGCAGACCTCTGTCCCCCCCCCACCTTACTACTGCTTCCCTCCAAAGCTACTACCAAGGACATCATAGTCCCAATCACAAATATAGTTGTTGTTGTTGTTTAGTCGCAAGTCGTGTCAGATACTTTGAGACCCCATGGAATGCAGCCCACCAGGCTCCTCTGTCCATGGGATCTTCCAGGTAAGAATACTAGAGTGGGTTGGCATTTCCTTCTGCAGGGAATCCTCCTGCAGGGAATCCTCCTGACCCAGGGAAGAAACCCACATCTCCTGCACTGGCAGGCAGGGTCTTTACCATTGAGCCACCAGGGAAGCCCCATATGCAAACATTACTAGGGCACAAAGCAACACTACAGGCCTCTGTCACTCACTTTTGGTTGGTCAGATACCGATCCCAGCCACGAATAATGTTGCCATACATTTGCGTGTCTTCCAGGTAGCTTCCTTCAAAAGCATAGATCTGTCTCTCCAAGTTTGCCAGTGTTTCCTGGGGTGAAAGACAAGGAAGCAGTTGATGCCTTTTACATGCAAGCATTAAGTCGGACCAACCTGACATCCTGGTAACAGGCTTAGAAATTCAAGTTAAACGACACCGCGTCAGCCTTCTGGAGAGAGGGATGACATGGGCAGGGGCAGGCTGTTTCAGACAAGACGGTCTAGACCTGTCTTGCTGGGTGCCTTTAAGAATAAAATGAAATAGACTCTGTCCCCAGAAAAATGTACACCCAGGCAAAAGTCTGCATATACTCAGAGGCTTCGTGGAAACCCAGCTGTCAAGAAACTCCGCGGAGAAAGAAGGTAAGCAGTCGCCACTCCCACGCACAGAAGATACCGCTACGGGAGAGGGAAGGGTGAGCAGCCTTCCAGCTTCCCCTCCCTGTAAGCTCCGAAAGGCTGCCTGCGCTGGGCTGCCGGTTGCTATGGAAACCTGGAAGGGCAGCTTCAGGTAAGATGCGCCTCCCGGTGCTCAAGCCAAAAACGCAAGGGGAGGGAGGGCTTAGCCACCAGAAAGCAAGGGGCCCCAGGCGCGTGTCACAATTCCTAATTTCCTAGACTGAGTCTGCTCTCCCTCACCTGTCATCTAAGAAGTCCCCGAATACATCCCACGCCTGCCCATCAAAAGCCCCATCCAACTGATCTACTCCTATTCCCCGCAAAGACATTAACGCCCCTCCATCCTCGAAAGGTCAGAATGGATGTGTGGGTCTCCCCTCCCACATCCGTCTCCTACCCAACCTCCCCAGAGCCCACAGCCAAGCCCGAGCCGATCTCCTCCACCCTGCCGGCACGCTTGCTGCCCAATCGCTCCAAGAGCCCGGAGCCGCCCGCCCTCATCCAGCCCGCAGAGCTCGCGGACCCTCGCCGCCGCAGGGCTCCCACACGGAAGCCCCCACCCGCGGCGCCACCCTCCCTCCACGCCTCCGCCGGCCTAGCCTCCCTCCCCCTCCCCCGCTCCGCGCCCCGCCCCCGGCTCCCGGCTCCAGATCCGCCCGACCGGGAAGCCGAGGCGCCGGCGGGCCGCGCAACGCGCAGCCGTCCTCAGGCCGGCGGACTCCCAGCCGCCGCGCTGCGCCCGGGGAGTAACGAACGGCCCGAAGCGGCTGGGCCCGGACCCGGAGACGGGGGCAAGAGCGGGGGCCCCCACCCCGGCACCCCCTGTGCCGGCCCTCACCGCCAGCTCCTGCTTCCGCTTCACAAGCTCCGCCAGCTCCCGCCGGGTGTCGGGGATCTGTG
Organism: Bos grunniens; assembly: GCF_055505025.1. NCBI lineage: Eukaryota > Metazoa > Chordata > Mammalia > Artiodactyla > Bovidae > Bos > Bos grunniens. Next base: position 13,041,940 of record NC_141167.1, read on the forward strand.
GCGGCGCCGCCTTGTTGTGCATCGCCATGTTGGGCTGAGGCGGTCGGCGGCGGCAGCAGCGCTAGGCTGGGGGCGGTCCCTTCGCGCCACCGCCCGCCAGGGGGCGCCCGCCGCCACACTGCGCCTGCGCGCGCGGCTTCCGGAGGCGCGCTGGGCAACCCCTAGAGCTCCCGCCAGTGGGCTCAGCGCGCCCCTGCCAGCAGGACCCGAGGGCTGGCCTCTGCCCTAGGTGCCGGCCGCATTTCTGCACTGCAGATTCACCGTGTCCAAAATAAGACTTCTCAGAAGTCTTATCAGTGAATGACTTTTAGTGTCCGCGGAATTACTCGAGTCAGAAACCTTTGTACCGGCCTCACCCTTCTTCACCCCCTTAATCCGATCCAAAACCAAGTCCTGTGGACTTGACTCAAGCAGAGCTCGAAAATCTGTTTTCTTTTGTCTGCCACCTCCCTCATTCATCCAGGCTCTCATTTTTGGAGACATTCCAACAGCCTCCTGTTTCTATCCTTAGCTCCATTTAATCCATTATCCAAGGTGGTGCCAGGATGATTTGTTTTTAGAAAACAAATGTGTCACCTTCTGGGTAAAAACCTTTCAGTGGCTCCCTATTGCCCTTTAGACAGACAAGCATTAAGGGCACAAACGAGCCAGAACAGACACCTGGCTGGCGGTAGAAACGGAGGAGGAGGAACAAAGCTGAGGTCTGGAAGATGATTATTCTGTGTTTTCAGACACAGAAAACAAATTTACGATTACCAAAGGGAGCAGAGGGCAAGGAATAAACTAGGAGTCTAGGATTAATATACAGGCACTACTATATATAATATAAATAACCAATGAGGAACCTACTCTATAGCACAGGAAACTATACTCATTATATTGTAATAACTTATAAAGGAAAAGAATCTGAAAAAAGATTCTCTATATGTGAATCGCTTTTCTGTACACTTGAAAGTAATACAACATTGTGAATCAACAATACTTCAATAAAAAATTAAAATTTAAAAAATCCTACCTCTACCATTGATGAGGCTGTGCCACCTTGAGCAGGTAGCTAAATTTCACTTGTCTCAATTTCCTCATCTGTATAATGGAGGTAACAGTGCATACCTAACACAATGGCTGTAAGTCTAATATTATGGAAAGCTTGGCCTCTCCGTACACTAATGCCAAATCCAATCTTGGAGACAGAGTTTTGAGGGAAGTAGAAAAGGACAGCTCTATCACTTTGCCAGCCAAAGGGAGACAAACTGGGCTTCTGTCTCAAAAAACTATGTGTTCCACCCTGGGAGGATATGATGAAGGGTTTTATAACAATAATTCAAAACTGCTCTCTAACTGCGGTGCTAAGGCTTCTCCTTGTGGTGGCTCCTCTTGCTGCGGAGCACAGGCTCTAGAGAGTTCAAGTTTCAGTAGTTACTGCACGTGGGCTCAGAAGCTGTGGCTGCTGCGCTCTAGAACACAGGCTCAGCAGAACACGGACTTAGTTGTCCTGCAGCATGTGAAATCTTCATGGACCAGGGATCGAACCCATATCTCCTGCATGTTGAGCAGTTTGAGCATAGGTTGGTAAAGAATTTCCAGACACACAGCATTCCAGCAGGGAGCGAGTATATTAAGAACAAAGAGCAGAGATAAAGTAGGCACGGAGAGCGCAGTGGGCCAACCTCCTGACAGACCAGAGAGAGTTGACAGTTTTTGTGGGTTAATGGCCAATTTTTATAGCCTCAAGCCAAAGAAAATGCCTGCTGGAAGGTTGGTGTTAGGTGATTGGTTGGGGTGCTATAGGGTGTTTGCTGAAGTGGGCATCTTTGCCTGATTGGGAGTCACGAAGTCAGGGGGGCTTTTGGAAACAAAAGGGGCTCAGTTACAAAGGGGCTCAGTCTGCTTCAGAGGTGACCTTGGTTCTGCGCTCCGCTAATGTGGCCTTGTGGGCAGGACTCAACACTGCATTGGCAGGCAGGTTCTTTATCACTGAGCCACCAGGGAAGCCTCTATTTATTTCTTTTTGGTTGCACTGGGTCTTTTGTTGCTGCAGAGGGTTTTCTCTAGTTGCAGTGAGTGGGAGCTACTCTCGCAGTACACAGACTTCTCATTGCAGTGGCTTCTCTTTGTTGCCGAGCACGGGCTTCATAGTTTGGGCTCACAGGCTGTAGAGCATGGGCTCAGTAGTTGTGGCACACGGGCTTAGTTGCTCTGCAGCAGTGTTCAAATCCTTCATTGGGACTTTTTTAAATAGACAATCATTTTATCTGCAAATAGGGAAGTTTGTTTTCTTTTTTCCCTTTTCAATCTATGTGCTTTCTATTTCCTTTTCTTGTCTTACTGCGTTGGCTAGATTTTCAGTACTCTGTTGAATAAGAATGGCCAGAGCAGATATCCTTGACTTTTCCCTTAAGAGGAAGGTATTCAGTCTTATCAAGTTGAGGAAGTTCCCCTGTATTTCTGGTTTACTGATAGTTTTTTATCATAAATGGGTGTTGAGGTACTTTTCTGGTGGTCCAGTAGCTAAGAATCCACCTACCAATGCAGGGAACACAGGTTTGATCTCTGGTCCGGGATGATTCCGAGAAGACTCTTGAGAGTCCCCTGGACTGCTGCAAGGAGATCCAACCAGTCCATTCTGAAGGAGATCAGCCCTGGGATTTCTTTGGAAGGAATGATGCTAAAGCTGAAACTCCAGTACTTTGGCCACCTCATGCGAAGAGTTGACTCATTGGAAAAGACTCTGATGCTGGGAGGGATTGGGGGCAGGAGGAGAAGGGGATGACAGAGGATGAGATGGCTGGATGGCATCACTGACTCGATGGACGTGAGTCTGAGTGAACTCCAGGAGTTGGTGATGGACAGGGAGGCCTGGCGTGCTGCGATTCACGGGGTCGCAAAGAGTCGGACATGACTGAGCGACTGAACTGAACTGAACTGAACTAAGCCCATGCCCCACAACTACTGAGCCTGCATACTCTAGAACCCATGCCACACACAAGAGAAACCCTTGTTCCACAACAAAACAGCCCATGCACAGCAATGAAAACCCAGGGCAGCCAAAGAATGGATGTTGAATTTTGTTACTCAAAAATAATTGACATGATTATATGATTTTTATTTATCTTTAGCTTCTTGATACAGTTGATTACTACATCAATATATTTTCAAATGTTAAATCAATTCACTTTCACATGTTGAACCAGCCTTACATATTGGAATAAACCCTGTGGCCATCTTGCATAATTCTTATTATGTACTGCTAGATTCAATTGGCTAATATTTTACTGAAGATTTTAGTAGCTAAGTTCATGGGATATTGGCTGTAGCTTTTTGTTTTGTACTGTCCAGTCTGGTTTTCATATCAAAATAATAATGGCATTATAAAGTGAGCTGAGAGGTATTCCCTACTTTTCTAATTTCTGGAGATTGTACAGAATGGTGCTAATTCCTCTTGTAATGATTGGTAGAATACTTCAATGAAACTATCACCAACTGGGCCTGGATATTATTTTTTTAAAGTTTTTAATTACAAATTCAATTTTAAAAATAGTTACAGGATTATTCAGATGATCTATTTCATATCAGGTGAATTTTGGTATTTTATGGGTTTTGAGGAATTGATACATTTTCTCTAAGGTGTTAAATTTATGTGTTAATAAATAATTGTTAAATAATTTCTTTTGACCTATCTTCCAGTTCACTAATTCTCCCTGAAGCTTCTGTTAAAGGAGTTCATTGATGGATTTAGTTATTATATTTTTCATTTCTAAAAAGGTTCTGGTTGGTCTTTTGAATAACTCTCATTTCACTCATTGCCATTTCTTGTTCTCTGTGGGTATTTTTAAGTTTGTCATGTATTTCTTGGAAAATAGCAACCATGAACATTTTATATATATTACCTTGAGTTCAAGTATCTGAAGCCTTTGATAATCAGTTTATTTTATCCATTATTTCTGTTGGCAATAATCTTTACTTGTATACTTTAAAAAATAATTGGTTCTTTGCAGAATAAGATGTGGAAATACTGGAGGGGAGATAAAATGTTTCTTCCTCCAAAGACTAATTTCATTTATTTATTTGTATCAGACGTCTGGAGGCACGAATAGTACAGGGTTGTTTTCTTTTCTTCTTTTTTTCCTTTGTATTTAGTACAGCGTCATCTTAAACCAAGTTCAAGACTTGAGGTTTTCTGAGCTCCCAGCCTGCAAATCCCTGGGAGGATTCAATTTCTGACCCACTCTTTTATTCTGAAAGATATAGCCCTTGGTGTGCCAAGCTTTTTGTTGGAAAGATGTTCTGTTAGACTCATTGTATGTGTGCTTTGGGTTTTGATTTTTGTCCCATTCAATCCAGCATATTTGATATGTTAGAACCAAATATGGTTTGCCTTTATATTGGAAGTGGTTTCCAGGTATCTGTGCTCCATTTCTCTCTGGATTATCTTCAGTTTGGGCTTGATGACTCTACTTGTCAGTTCCTGGATGCCTTAAGAAATTTTTTTTTAAGTTTTATTGTTATTTATTCATTTTTTAAATTTTTATTGTTTTTTTTTTGTTTTTTTTTTTAATTTTTGGCTGCACTGGGTCTTTGGCTGTGCACAGGATTTCTCTAGTTGTGAGTAGGGCATACGCTCTACCTGCAGTTCATGGGCTTCTAATTGTGGTGGCTTCTCTTGTCACAGAGCACAGGCTCTAGAGCGCTGACTCAGTAGTTATGTCTTCGGGCGTAATCACACCTTGGTACGTTGGATCTTCCCAGACCAGGGGTTGAACCTATGTCCCCTGCATTGGCTGGCGGATTCCTAACTGCTAGACTACAAGGGAAGCCCAAGAGATTTTTTAAATTTATCTTTTATTCAGAAATTTTAGCTGTTTTCAGCAGAAGGATTCATAAAAATAACTTCAGTTCAGTTCAGTCGCTCAGTCATGTCCAACTCTTTGCTACCCCATGAACCGCAGCAGCACGCCAGGCCTCCCTGTCCATCACCAACTCCCAGAGTCCACCCAAACCCATGTCCATTGAGTCGGTGATGCCATCCAACCATCTCATCCTCTATTGTCCCCTTTTCCTCCTGCCCTCAATCTTTCCCAGCATCAGGGTCTCTTCAAATGAGTCAGCTCTTCTCATCAGGTGGCCAAAATATTGGAGTTTCAGCTTCAACATCAGTCCTTCCAATGAACACCCAGGACTGATCTCCTTTAGGATGGACCAGTTGGATCTCCTTGCAGTCCAAGGGACTCTCAAGAGTCTTCTCCAATACCACAGTTCAAAAGCATCAATTCTTTGGCAGTCATTAATAGAAGCCAGAAGTCTCAATCACCTTCTTTCCCCTACTGAACTTCAAGTGCTTCCAAAGCCTCATTGAACACCTTAGGCATTTCTGAGTGCTAGTCTCTGTCTAGAAATTGTTGGTGTTGTTCAGTCATGTCCAACACTTTGCATCCCCATGGACTGAAGTATGCCAGGCTTCCCTGTCCTTCACTATCTCCCAGAGTTTGCTCAAACTCATGCCCATTGAGTCAATGATGCCATCCAACCATCTCATCCTCTGTTGCCCCCTTCGCCTCCTGCCTTCAGTCTTTCCCATAAGAGTCTTTTCCAATGAGTCAGCTCTTCACATCAAGTCTAGAAATTATTTTCCTGTTTTGGCGTCTGCAAAATGTAATGATAATAGAAGCCCCACTCATAAGGTTATGTGGATGAAATGAGTTAATGTATGTGCTTGTTGTGCACATGTTAAATGCTCCATCTAGTCAACGCTCTGGTTTTTCCAGTAGTCATGTATAGATGTGAGAGCTGGACTATAAAGAAGGCTGAGCACTGAAGAACTAATGATTTTGAACTGTGGTGTTGGAGAAGATTCTTGAGAGTCCCTTGGACAGCAAGGAGATCAAACCAGTCAATCCGAAAGGAAATCAACCCTGAATATTCACTGGAGGGACTGATGCTAGAGCTGAAGCTTCAATACTTTGGCCACCTGATGCAAAGAGCCAACTCATTGGAAAAGACCCTGATGCTGGGAAAGATTGAAGGCAGGAGAAGGCAGCAACAGAGGATAAGGTGGTTGGATGGCATCATCGGCTCAATGGACCTGAATTTGGACAAACTCCAGGAGATTGTGAAGGACAGGGATGCTTGGCATGCTGTAGTCCATGGGGTAGCAAAGAGTTGGACACAACTGAGAGACTGAACAGCAACAACACACACACAAATATATATATATACACACACACAAGTATATATATAATCTTTTTCAGATTATTTTCTCTTATAAGGTATTACAAAATATTGGAGTATAGTTCCCTGTGCTATACAGTAGGTCCCTGTTGGTTACCTATTTTATATGTGTGTGTACAATTGAATCACTGTGCTGTACACCTGAAACTAACATTGTAAATCAAATACACTTCAACCAAATAAAAACTAAAAACAAATACCATCTCTTGTACAAGGTGCAGGGCACCTCCAAATTACTGCTCCATTTCTAATTCAGCTGTACACCAATTACTAGCATAGTAATTTTATGCAATCATTGATTGGATTAATTCACTTTAATGTATAAGTGTGAAAGTGTTAGTCACTTAGTAGTGTCCAACTCTTTTTGACCCCATAGACTGTAGCCCACCAGGCTCCTCTATGCATGGAATTCTCCAGGCAAGAATACTATAGTGGGTAGCCATTGCCTTCTCCATGGGATTTTCCCAGTCCAGGAATCAAACCCACGTTTCCTGCACTGCAGCCGCCAGGGAAGCCCCAACTTTAGAGTAATATAAACAAATCAACTGTCTTTTAAAATTGTCTCCCACTTGATAAATATACTAGAAAGTTGACCCAGGAGACTGAATGAAGCTTTAAATTCCAAACCTTTGATTTAAATCAAGTAGCCCTTTTACCTGATATAAACTCACACATCCAGGAAACTTGAGGGTCCAGAACATTCTCTCACAAGTAGGCATTACTGGTGTGTTATGTGCATGTCACACTTAGATTCTGATTAATGTGGCATCATTTTATTCCTTTCACCAACTACTAATTTCCACAAATGGACGGGTATTAACAAACATAACCATGTGTGTTACACTAAAAGAAACTCAAAATGGATTAAAGATCTCAACGTAAGACCAGAAACTATAAAACTCCTAGAGGAAAACATAGGCAAAACACTCTCCAACATAAATCACAGCAGGATCCTCTATGACCCACCTCCCAGAGTAATGGAAATAAAAGCAAAAATAAACAAATGGGACCTAATTAAACTTAAAAGCTTTTGCGCAACAAAGGAAACTCTAAGCAAAGTAAAAAGACAGCCTTCAGAATGGGAGAAAATAATAGCAAATGAAGCAACTGACAAAGAACTAATCTCAAAAATATACAAGCAGCTCCTGCAGTTCAATTCCAGAAAAATAAACAACCCAATCAAAAAATGGGCCAAAGAACTAAACAGACATTTCTCCAAAGAAGACATACAGATGGCTAACAAACACATGAAAAGATGCTCAACATCACTCATTATCAGAGAAATGCAAATCAAAACCACAATGAGGTACCATTTCACGCCAGTCAGAATGGCTACTATCCAAAGTCTACAAGCAATAAATGCTGGAGAGGGTGCAGAGAAAAGGGAACCCTCTTACACTGTTGGTGGGAATGCAAACTAGTACAGCCACTATGGAGAACAGTGTGGAGATTCCTTAAAAAACTGGAAATAGAACTGCCATATGACCCACCAATCCCACTGCTGGGCATACACACCAAGGAAACCAGAATTGAAAGAGACACGTGTACCCCAATGTTCATCGCAGCACTGTTTACAATAGCCAGGACATGGAAGCAACCTAGATGTCCATTGGCAGATGAATGGATAAGAAAGCAGTGGTACATATACACAATGGAATATTACTCGGCCATTAAAAAGAATACATTTGAATCAGTGCTAATGAGGTGGATAAAACTGGAGCCTACAGAGTGAGGTAAGTCAGAAAGAAAAGCACCAATACAGTATATTCATCCATACATATGGAATTTAGAAAGATGGTAATGATGACCCTATATGCAAGACAGCAAAAGAGACACAGATGTAAAGAACAGACTTTTGGACTCCGTGGGAGAAGGCGAGGGTGGGATGATTTGAGAGAATAGCATAACATGTATATTATCATATGTGAAACAGATCGCCAGTCCAGGTTTGATGCATGAGACAGGGTGCTCAGGGCTGGTGCACTGGGATGACCCTGAGGGCTGGGATGCAGAGGGAGGTGGGAGAGGGGTTCAGGATGGGGGACACATGTACACCCATGACTGATTCATGTCAAAGTATGGCAAAAACCACTATAATATTGTAAAGTAATTAGCCTCCAAATAAAATAAATTAATTAAAAATAAGTAAATAAAATGCTAAAAAAAATAACCATGTGTGTACTATATAAAATCATAATTATATATAAGAACATATATAAGAACATATATATAACTTCTAAGCCTTTAAAAACCAAGCTATACTGTGGCACCTCAGTACAATAATACAAAAAAATTTTTTTTAAATTTTTTTAGATACACGCAATGTGTCACTGAATCACTTTGCTGTACATCTGAAATGATCACAACATTATTAATCATCTATACTCCAAAATAAAGTAAAAAGTTAAAAAAATGTTTCCCAGTTATCTGAATTGATTACTCTGTTTTCCCTTATCATCAGGATACAATAAGAGTATTTAAAATTTAAATACTTTTAAACTTTTAAATAAGTAAAAAAGTATCTAAAAATACAATAAGAGAATTCCCTGGCAGTCCAGTGGTTAGGACTCTGCCCTTCCAATGTAGGGGGCACAGGTTCTATCTCTGGTCAGGGAACTAAGATCCCCCATGCTGTGCTGCACGGTGGGGGGAAAAAGTTCTATTACTGGTTACACTTAATGAGCTATCCTTTATCGGCGGTCAGAAAGAGGAAACTAGAAGATGACTGGAATGGGGCTTATGGGGGAAATCTGAAGATTCTGTCCCGTACCTTGACAGAACTATGAACCACAGAGGATTTGAGGGAGGGGCTCAGAAGCACAGAGCTGTTCTGCAGATGGCTCGATTTTGACAGCTATGACTTGCAGACAAGTCAGCCAGGGTCGAGAAAGGGTGGGGAGTAAAGCAATTGTAAACAGCTAAAATGAACATTAGTCTCTAAGCAATGAATTAATTCAAGATGAAAGCTTCAGAATTGGGACCTCCCTGGTGGTCCATCCTCCAGTGTGGGGATGACGGTCCATCCCTGGTCGGGAAACTAAGATCCCACAATGCTACACCTCAGTTACTGAGCTCACACTAGAAACCTGGCACTGCAGTGAAAATCCCATGTGCCAAAACTAAGACCCAGCCAAGACCAAGTTGTCTGTTTTTTTCTTTTTTTAAAGAAACCTTTAGGATTAACTCATCAACTTCAGATAAGTCTACTTGGTGATACCTGGCCTGGCCTCAGAGATGAGTAGTTTTTGTCTTTGACTCTCTTAAAAAAACGTGAGCGTGGGCAGGAAACACTGTCCCATACATTTGGCATGAAAAATCTCTTAATCCAGGAAGCAAAAGTTAACTATGTAACTGGCACCTCTAATTGAAAAATATAGGAAAAGTGGTCATCTATCAGTGTCCACCACAATGGTGCATGAAGTCAAGCCAAAAGCTGCCAGGAAGCAGGAGTAGCTGCATAAACTCAACAAGGAGGCCCTGGAATGAGATGCCAGGTAAGTACCTAATTCCAGGAAGAGAAAACCATGCGTCTGAATCAAGAGAAAAACTCATCCAAACATAACCTTTTAGACATGCACGGATATAATATGCACATCCACGGGCCAAATTAGAGCACTTTGCGTGAGGATGCTAATTGCTTACATTGTTTCTTCCCTCAGGTAAGCTTCTACCTAATTAACCCTTAAGTATTCACTCTTCAAAGGGGATTTTTTTTTTTTTCTAGTTTTTGCCCCAAGGCATGTGAGATCTTTATTGTGCCCATCTTTGCATGAAATGTTGCTTTGAGATCTCCAATTTTCTTGGAGATCTCTAGATTTCATGCAAAGATGGGCACTTATAAAGGACAGAAACGGTGAAAATCTAATAGAAGCAGAAGAGATCAAGAAGAGATAGCAAGAATACACAGAGGAACTGTACAAAAAAGATCTTAATGACCCTGATAACGACAGTGGTGTGGTCACTCACCTAGAGTCAGACATCCAGGAGTGTGAAGTCAAGTGGCCTTCGGAAGTACTGCTGCCAATAAAGCTAATGGAGGCAATGAAATTCTAGCAGAGCTATTTAAAATCCTCAAAGATGATTCTGTTAAAGTGCTGCACTCAAGGTCAGCAAATTTAGACTGGAAATTTGGAGATTGCAGTGGCCACAGGAAAAGGTCAATCTTCATCCCAATTCCCAGGAAGGGCAGTACTAAAGAATGTTCAAACTACTGGACAGTTGCAGTCACTTCCCATTCTAGTAAGGTGATGCTCAAAATCCTTAAGCTAGGTTTTAGCAGTATGTGAACCGAGAACCTCTAGACGTCCAAGCTGGGTTTAGAAAAGGCAGAGAAACCAGAGATCAAATTGCCAACATTCACTGGATCATACAGAAAGCAAGGGAATTCCAGAAAAACATCTGTTTGATTGACTACGCTAAAGTCTTTGACTGTGTGGATCATAACAAACTGTGGAAAAGAGATGGGAATACCAGATCATCTTACCTGTCTCCTGAGAAACCTGTATGCGGGTCAAGAAGCAACAGTTAGAACCTTATACGGAACAACCGACTGTTTCAAAATTGAGAAAGAAGGACAAGGTTTATTTGTCACCCTGTTTATTTAACTTATATGCAGACTGCGTCATGCAAAATGCCAGGCTGGATGAGTTACAAGCTAGAATCAAGGTTTCTGGGAGAAATATCAACCACCTGATATGCAGATACACTTTAAGGGCAGAAAGTGAAGAGGAACTAAAGAGTCTCTTGACGAGGGTGAAAGAGAAGAGTGAAAAAGCGGGCTTAAAATTCAATATTAAAAAAACTAAGATCACAGCATTCAATCCCATGACTTCATGGCAATTAAAAGGGGAAAAGGTGGAAGCAGTGACAGATTTTATTTTCTTGAGCTCTAAAATCACTGCCGATGGTGACTGCAGCCATGAAATTAGAAGATGATTGGTTCTCAGAAGAAAAGTTATGACAAACCTAGACAGCATATTTAAAAAGCAAAGACATCACTTTGCTGACAAAGGTCCATATAGTCAAGGCTATGGTCTTTCCAGTAGTCATGTATGGATGTGAAAGTTGGACCATAAAGAAGGCAGTGTGCCAAAGAATTGAGGCTTTTGAACTGTGGTGCTGGAGAAGACTCTCGAGAGTCCCTTGGGCTACAAGGAGATCAAACCAATCTGAAAGAAAATCAATTCTGAATATTAATAGGAGGGACTGATGGCGGAGGCTGAAGCTCCAATACTTTGTCCACCTGATGTGAAGAGCCGACTCATTGAGAAAGACCCTGATGCTGAGAAAGACTGAAGGCAGAAGAGGGAGACACAGGATGAAATGATTGGACGGCATCACCAATTCAATGGGCATGAACTTGGGCAAACTCCAGGAGATGCTGAGGGACAGGGAAGCCTGCAGTGCTGCACTCCATGGGGTTGCAAATAATTGGACACGACTTGGTGACTGAACAATGCAGGATCTTAGTTCCCCAACCAGGGATAGAACACATACTCCCTGTACTGGACAGGAGAGTCCTAACCACTGGACTGCCAGAGAAGTCCCCAGAGGGGATCTTTTCATTTCTTTTGAATAAAATTAGTCAGCTGCTCCTCCCCACACTAGGTACTAGTCAACATTTAATGTCGAGTACATACAGATATGAGACCTCAATGGAAATACAATGGTAAGCAAGATCAGCTAACGTTAATGTTGTCTAGTCACTAAGTCACTTGTGTCCCGACTCTTTTGCAACCCCATGGACTTGATAGCCTGCCAGGCTCCTCTATCCATGGGATTTTCTAGGCAAGAATACTTGAGTGGGTTGCCATGTCCTTCTACAGGTGATCTTCCCAACCCAGGGATGGAATCTGAGTTTCCTGCATTGGCAGGTGGATTCTTTTACCACTGAGCCACCAGAGAAGCCCAATAATCTCATTAGTTTCCACCCAAGGGGACCAGCTAGTGGCAGCACGGACTGACTTGCATCATCTCTCCTTCCCATCTCACACCCCATCACCACCTGAGGATGAGGAGGCAGGGACAGGTGTCAGCTGGTATGAGGCCCACGACGGATAACCTGCCCCAATTCTGACTCTTCTGGGAAGAAAAACCCCCCCACTGCCAACTCAGAAAGCACTGCTGCTTCATCAGGACCACCACTCAAGTCACTGAGATGTGAAGATCTGGATTCCAGGGCAGGTGTGGGCCCTATCACTCCCATTCCCTCGACACCCTCCACAACTGTCGACTTCTACTCCCGCAATACTGATTCAAAGATTTCCTTAGCACCAAAATATACTTGTGAACACAAGGTCTTCTGTGCTAGCAAAGAAGTACATTTTGAAAGGGGGCTATATTTACAAATTTTATTATTTTTTATTCCAAAAATACATATAAATGAAAACCTGCTCCTCAAATGCAGGGAGGCCTTTGCCTATGATATTGTATTACATTGACGTCACAAAACATTCTCATAGGAAACTCAGTATGCGGCTCTTTCACACACAATTTTTTAAATATGTACATATATACATACACACAACAGATGTAAGCAGTTGTGACTTTTCTACTTACACATAATCCTCTGGTGGAAAATTAGAAAATCGGGCAATTCCCATACTTTTCAGCCTTGGGAAGGTAAATACAACTTTTCTGAACGTTGTTTTAAAAAGATGAAACATGTAAACCACACAACCGTCTTCTGACATGTATATGTTGTTAGGATAAAGCAAAGACCCTGCTACATAAATGACTGTTTCTCTCAAGGAAGAAAGAATGGAGAAAACCTCTAAATAAAAATGTGAAGTTGAAGAACAGCTACGATGATCAAAATTGTTCATGTTCCGTGGAGAAATTAGAGTTCTCTCCCAGGAAACAGATCCACGACCCATTTCGGCCTCCTGTGACATGCAGTCAGCACCCGCTGGCAGCGGCCATGGTCCTCCTGTACAGTCGTGAGCTGAAGCAGGCTCCATAAAGCATCTGTTTGAGTCCAACAGTCAATAATGAGGTCATGTGGTAAATCCCACCCACCCATCCAAACCAACCAAGTGCAAAATCAATTTCTATGACTCAAGAGCTCAACCAGGTCAAAGCTTTGGTATATTCTGGAGGCTATTTTGGTGATAACCAAAGCTTAGTAAGATTCTCTGTTCAGGGGTTTGCCCCCCGAGATAAAAACAAACCCGGTCCACAAAGCTTAACAACTATATAAATAGGGTAACTGTACAAAGAAAACAAGCCACAACTCCCCGTTAACCAAGGGTTTATAGTTTCCTAGGCAGCAGTTCTGAAAGCACCAACTCAAGCCATGATGCTTCCACTAAAACACGATGTGTCGGTGAGACTGTTAGGAAAATAAATGCCCACAGGCATGTGGCCAACGTGTCACAGAAAGAAGTTCAACCAAACGTAAGTCATTTTTTTTACACTGGACATAAGCTGGTCAGCAACAGAAGAAAGACTTAAGGCAGTAGGAGGCATTACAGAGAGCACCGTGGTGCCCCATGAGTCAGTCCCAAAGCCTTCGCACAAAGAAAAGGTCTCTCGAGAGCCTGGGCTGTTTTCAGTTTGCTAGCTGTCAGACACCTCTTCCTCTTCCTCGTCGTCCTCGTCTTCTTTCCTGTCTACTTCAGAGGTGTCAGAGGACTCATGGAGCAGAACATACTCTCTACTGCTGAACCCAAACTTAAGGACATCCTTTTCCTTCAGTTCATAGTATCTCTGTGGCTCAATTCGCTTGTTGTTCAGGAATGTCCCGTTGCCGGAGCCAAGGTCAATGATGTAGGGCTTCACCCTGCGGCCAACTGTCCCATCAGCGCGGGTATACTCCACAAGCCTAGCGGAGTAAAGGAGAGAAAGCTGTGAGCGAGATCCAGCCTCAGAGCCTCCAGCTCTTTGCTAACAGTCTGGACAATGTAAATACCTGGCTGAGACTCAGTTCAAGTTCAAACTGTAGAACTCAATGGGAAGGCACAGTCATGGATTTCGAAATTGGGAGCAAGTTAAATCAGTGAGAACTGGTCACTGGGAAAGAGGAATTCATGGTAGATCATAGCTTAAAATGCAGAATCCAAGGCCTCTTGCCATGGTTAAGAAATACTTTTTTTGTGTGTGTGTGTATTTTTAAAAACTTGACACTTTTTGTATTGTTAATAATCAACATAATGCTTCTTTTACCTATATTTCAACATATTTTAGATGCTGTCCCAATAAGAATAAACCAGTATATTTGGACTTCAGAGTCAAGGGAACAGATAAGATGACCAAAATTATTCAAATCAAAACCAATTTGAGGCAGTATGCTACCTCAGTGATTATTTATTAGGCAGGCCACCTGGCTTTGCTGAGCTTCATCGGCTCATCTGTTAAATGGGGTATTAAGACTAGTCCTCACCTCCCCACAGGATTGTTGTGAGCATCCAACAACAACAGATGTACTACAGAAATTGCCAAGATACAGATTCGGCTAACATATGCCAGGCTTTCTCAGCTTTATTTTCATTCTCGGCTTTACTTCCATTTACCTATCATAACAGCCCTGCGAGGGACGTAGAAACTGAGGCCCAGAAGAGCGGCTGGCCCCAGGTAAGTGGCATTGGCAGGATTCAAAATCTGGATTTCAGACACCAACATCTATCCTCTTACACAAGTGTTGGCAATTATTCATATAAAGTGATTATACATTAGAGGAATAATGCTCCTTAAATTAGAAGGAATTCCCTGACGGTCCAGGAGTTAGGACTCCACGCTCTCACGGACAAGGACTTGGGTTTGATCCCAGGATGGGGAACTAAAATCCCATAAACCATGCAGGTTCAGCCAAAAAAATAAAAACTAAAAAAAATTACTATTAGGTATGAGGGATATGGGCTTCTTGTGCACACACACATACACAGATCTCAGTAATCCTAACTGGCCGAGACGTCGGGCTTCTGCTGGCACCGTGGTTTCCTCCGCAGATGGACACTTACCGGTACTGAAAGACGGCATGCTGCTTTGAACAGGAGGGGTGATCGATGGGAATGTCTGCGATGCGGCGGTGCCGGCCCAGGAGGTAAGCGCTCTGCCGGTGGATGTACATCACTGGAAGCACTTCATCGTTTTTAAAGGGGTAGAGACGCCACCGTTTTTTGGGGATACGTGCTTCCGGGGGCTCGCTGTATTTAATAACTACACCCCGAAAGGTGTTAGTGTCCTCAAGAAGTGCCCCAGAAAGTTCGAAGCTTGGCTTCTCTTTAACAGGCACCTCTCTGTCCTTGTTGTTGCCTCCAGGTCCAGGCCGAGGCAGCGCGTCCTGAGACGCGTTACTGCCGGCGCTAACTTCGTTCTTCTGGCGGTGCTCGCGGCGCCGGGTGTTGTGGAACTCCCGCTCGGCTTCCTGAGCCTGAAGGTTCTGAGCATCTCGATCACGTCCCTGAGGCTGCCCGCTGCCAGGCCTCTCGCCTGAGCTTCTCCTCTGGTGGGAATGGCCGCGGTGCCTGTCTCGGTCACTGTTCCGAGCTCGCTTGTGTTCCTGTCCTGAGGGTTCTCGGTGTGGCCGATCTTCCCGGCCTCTCCGAGGATGGTCCTCACGTTCCTGAAATTCAAACAGATTCAGGAAAGTAAAGCCAGTTCATGGTCTCTAAACAGAGCTGCATTCGAGAAGTCATTTCTGATTTGGCGTTCAGAGCAAAATGTCCCACAGAAATAAGGTTACCAGTGGTGGTCATGTTCGCTTGCAAGGCTACCACCCAGTGAAAGTGTTAGCCGCTCAGTTGTGTTTGACTCTTTGCGACCCCACAGACTGTAGCCTGCCAGGCTCCTCTGTCCATGAGATTTCCCAGCCAAGAATACTGGAGTGGGTTGCCATCTCCTTCTCCAAGGTATCCCAGGCTGCTGCCCAAATATAGCTCTAACAGCACACGCCCAGGTTCAGAGCCTGAGAAACAAGAATACCTACAGGCAAACTTAGGGAAAAAACAACTCACAGAGAGAATTAAGTAGTCACATACAAGATAATTCAGTTCAGTTCGGTCACTTAGTCGTGTCCAACTCTTTGCGACCCCTTGGACTGCAGCACGCCAGGCCTCCCTGTCCATCACCAACTCCCGGAGTTTACTCAAACTCATGTCCATTGAGTCAGTGATGCCATCCAACCATCTCATCCTCTGTTGTCCCCTTCTTCTCTTGCCTTCAATCTTTCCCAGCATCAGGGTCTTTTCAAATGAGTCTGCTCTTTGCATCAGGTGGCCAAAGTATTGGAGTTTCAGCTTCAACATCAGTCCTTCCAATGAACATTCAGGACTGATTTCCTTTAGGATGGACCGGCTGGATCTCCTTGCAGTCCAAGATAATTACATAAAGAAAAAAGCTACCTTTCTCTTATGCCAGAAATGAAAATGTATTAATAGTAATTTTGAAAGATCTTATTTCAACAGTAACAAATATTACTCAATACCTAGGAATAAAATTAAGAATTATATAAGAAGAAACCTGTAAAACTTTACTGCAGCTGACCCTTGAACAATGAGGGGGCTGGGGCACAGGGGAACCAATCCTCCAGGCAGCTGTAGTCAGCCCTCTGTATATATGGTTTCCCTATAGGTGGTCCCTCTGTATTTGAGGGTCTGCACCTGCAAATTCAACCAACTCAGGACACGGAGTACTGCAGCCTCTACTACTGAAAACAATCTGCATATACGTGGACCAGTGCAACTCAAACCCATGTTGTCCAAGGGTCAACTGTAACAGATATATTTTTTAAAGATTTGAAGAAATGAAGAAACATACCAAGGCGTCTTTAAAAAAGTACTGAAAATCAGCCTAGTAGGATAATGGGCAAAGAATAGTAATAAGCAATTTTCAAAAGAAGTATTAATAAATACCTAATGAACACATGAAGATAGGTTTATAGCTAAAGTATCAGAGTTCAAGAGGGGGACCTGCCACTATGAAGTGAGGCTCCCCTCCTGGGAAGGGGTAGAGAGGAAATCCCAAGCATCAGGACTGGGACCTTGCCCCGACTTCCTCGCCAACCCTCATCCCTAGCCCTTGCCCCAAGGCCTTCTCCCTACCATCCATAGAGGTCAATTAGGGGTCTGTTTGCTCAGAGCCAGACCCAGTTTTCCTAGACTTCCTAACCTCCAAAGACAAGTACCAAGGGGGAGGGAGCCTCAGACACCCATCCCTCCTACCCCAAGACATTCACAAGCTTGCCACCACCATCTGCCTTGAGTTCACCAGAATTAATCTCATTATCCCCTTTCAGTTCAGTTCAGTTCAGTCGCTCAGTCATGTCCGACTCTTTGCGACCCCATGAATCACAAAGGCCTCCTTGTCCATCAACTCCCGGAGTTTACTCAAACTCATGTCCATGGAGTCGGTGATGCCATCCAGCCATCTCATCCTCTGTCCTCCCCTTCTCCTCCTGCCCCCAATCCCTCCCAGCATCAGGGTCTTTTCCAATGAGTCAACTCTTCACATGAGGTGGCCAAAGTATTGGAGTTTCAGCTTCAGCATCAGTCCTTCCAATGAATACCCAGGACTGATGTCCTTTAGAATGGACTGGTTGGATCTTCTTGCAGTCCAATAGACTCTCAAGAGTCTTCCCCAACACCACAGTTCAAAAACATCAATTCTTCGGTGCTCAGCTTTCTTCACAGTCCAACTTTCACATCCATACATGACCACTGGAAAAACCATAGCCTTGACTAGACGGACCTTTGTTGACAAAATAATGGCTCTGCTTTTTATTTATTTTTTTATTTTTTGGCTCTGCTTTTTAATACGCTATCTAGGTTGGTCATAACTTTCCTTCTAAGGAGTAAGCGTGTTTTAATTTCATGGCTGCAATCACCATCTGCAGTGATTTGGGAGCCCAGAAAAATAAAGTCTGACACTGTTTCCACTGTTTCCCCATCTATTTCCCATGAAGTGATGGGACCAGATGCCATGATCTTCGTTTTCTGAATGTTGAGCTTTAAGCCAACTTTTTCACTCTCCTCTTTCACTTTCATCAAGAGGCTTTTTAGTTCCTCTTCACTTTCTGCCATAAGGGTGGTGTCATCTGCATATCTGAGGTGATTGATGTTTCTCCCGGCAATCTTGATTCCAGCTTGTGTTTCTTCCAGCCCAGCGTTTCTCATGATGTACTCTGCATAGAAGTTAAATAAGCAGGGTGACAATATACAGCCTTGACATACTCCTTTTCCTATTTGGAACCAGTCTGTTGTTCCATGTCCACTTCTAACTGTTGCTTCCTGACCTGCATATAGGTTTCTCAAGAGGCAGGTCAGGTGGTCTGGTATTCCCATCTCTTGAAGAATTTTCCACAGTTTATTGTGATTCACACAAAGGCTTTGGCATAGTCAATAAAACAGAAATAGATGTTTTTCTGGAACTCTCTTGCTTTTTCGATTATCCAGTGGATGTTGGCAATTTGATCTCTGGTTCCTCTGCCTTTTCTAAAATCAGCTTGAACATCTGGATATACACAGTTCACGTATTGCTGAAGCCTGGCTTGGAGAATTTTAAGCATTACTTTACTAGCGTGTGAGATGAGTGCAATTGTGCGGTAGTTTGAGCATTCTTTGGCATTGCCTTTCTTTGGGATTGGAATGAAAGCTGATCTTTTCCAGTCCTGTGGCCACTGCTGAGTTTTCCAAATTTGCTGGCATATTGAGTGCAGCACTTGCACAGCATCATCTTTTAGGATTTGAAATAGCTCAACTGGAATTCCATCACCTCCACTAGCTTTGTTCATAGTGATGCTTTCTAAGGCCCACTTGACTTCACATTCCAGGATGTCTGGCTCTGGGTGAGTAATCACACCATCGTGATTATCTTGGTCATGAAGATCTTTTTTGTACAGTTCTTCTGTGTATTCTTGCCACCTCTTCTTAATATCTTCTGCTTCTGTTAGGTCCATATCATTTCTGTCCTTTATCGAGCCCATCTTTGCATGAAATGTTCCCTTGGTATCTCTAATTTTCTTGAAGAGATCTCTAGTCTTCCCCATTCTGTTGTTTTCCTCCACTTCTTTGCACTGATCGCTGAGGAAGGCCTTCTTATCTCTCCTTGCTATTCTTTGGAACTCTGCATTCAGATGCTAATATCTTTCCTGTCCTCCTTTGCTTTTTGCTTCTCTTCTTTTCACAGCTATTTGTAAGGCCTCCTCAGACAGCCAATTTGCTTTTTTGCATTTCTTTTCCATGGGGATGGTCTTGATCCCTGTCTCCTGTACAATGTCATGAACCTCCATCCATAGTTCATCAGGCACTCACTCTATCAGATCTAGTCCCTTAAATCTATTTCTCACTTCCACTGTATAATCATATGGGATTTGATTTAGGTCATACCTGAATGGCCTAGTGGTTTTCCCTACTTTCTTCAATTTAAGTCTGAATTTGACAATAAGGAGTTCATGGTCTGAGCCACAGTCAGCTCCTGGTCTTGTTTTTGCTGACTGTATAGAGCTTCTCCACCTTTGGCTGCAAAGAATATAATCAATCTGACTTCAGTGTTGACCATCTGGTGATGTCCATGTGTAGAGTCTTCTCTTGTGTTGTTGGAAGAGGGTGTTTGCTATGACCAGTGCGTTCTCTTGGCAAAACCATGTTAGCCTTTGCCCTGCTTCATTCCGTATTCCAAGGCCAAATTTGCCTGTTACCCCAGGTGTTTCTTGACTTCCTACTTTTGCATTCCAGTCCCCTATAATGAAAAGGACTTCTTTTCTGGGTGTTAGTTCTAAAAGGTCTTGTAGGTCTTCACAGAACCATTCAACTTCAGCTTCTTCAGTGTTACTGGTTGGGGCATAGGCTTGGATTACGGTGATATTGAATGGTTTGCCTTGGAAACGAACAGAGATCATTCTGTCGTTTTTGAGACTGCATCCAAGTACTGCGTTTCAGACTCTTTTGTTGACCATGATGGCTACTCCATTTCTTCTGAGGGATTCCTGCCTACAGTAGTAGATATAATGGTCATCTGACTTCCAACTTGCCTTGATTCATGGAATTACCCCCTTTATCCCTGATTAAATGAGTCACCGTAAGAAGTCACAGACTCCGGGCCATCACTTCCATCTCCCTTGTACTCTAATTCCCATAAGGCTCTGTATATGATGGATTCTGCCCCCAAATTCCACCCTTTTTCAACTCCTAAAGCCACTGTACTTTCTATTTCTTCTGGAAATGGGAAGCTTGGCAAAACCAACCTACATCCTCCACGTCTTCTCAGATAGTTCCTGTCTCTGTTCACTCTGCCTGAGCACTGTTCCCCCGCAGCTCTCTCAAAGGAGCTGGTTTTCTCCTTCTGACCTCCCCTCAGCTCCCGCCATCTTCAGGCCTGGACATATGGCAGGCATTGCCCTTTCTTCTCACTGCCAATTCTAAAACATTCCCCACCTTTTTCTTTTTTCCTAAAAAGATGCGGCAGCGAAAAAAAAAAAAAAAGATGCGGCAGCGAATCTCATGTAAGACTACTGTCACCCATTACTCTCACCGTTGCTGTCATTTACTAATCCTAAATCACGTCCCTTCACTTTATACCAGTTTTACTTCTAGCTCAAGTCATTCTCTCCAGCGTTACCCTTGCTGATTTCAGTACCATGCTGACCTCTCCATTCTTCGCGTTTCTCTCTTCCCATTATCTTATCTGTCACCTCCTTTCTCCTCAGCCACTCACCTCATTGTTACACAGACCTTTTCACTTCTAATAACTGCAGCCCCTCCATTATTTCACTTTCAAGCAGTCTTCTTTCTGCCCATCTTCCCAGCTCGCATTTTACCCAACTCTAACAATCATCCCAGTAAGACTCATCCCAGCCTTTGATACTCTCGCCTCTGCAAAGTCCCTCACTCTCTTGATGCGCTCTCTTCCCTTCCCCTCTAACTGAAATTCCAGGGTCAAGCAGTATGATCACTCCCTCAATCCCCTGTCCCATGCCATTCATGCTGTACTGTCCTGGCAAAACCACAGCCAGCATCAAGCACACTGAAGTGGCAAGAGAAAAGCACAAGCCATCTTGACGGGTCCCACCTTGGTCCTACCTCAGAAGCATGACCCAAGCCTCCTTAATGATGCCCAGCAACCATCCTACATTTTCTTCAACTATTCCTCCTCCCAGATGACTGTTTCAGCCCTTCCCTCTCTCCCTACATAGCCCTCTACATCTCTTATTTACTCAGAAGGGCTTTTCTATGTCTGCCCACTTACCAGTATCTACACCCATTTACTGTTTTCCCTTCCTGTGCCTGTAAGGAAACTATCTGTGCTTCTATCTAAAGCTGATTCCCACACCTGGGAGTCTCCCTCTCATCCAGAATATCTCTGCAGTGATTCCTGCCTCTCCTGTACACAATCTACTTCCCTGATCTGCACTGAACCACTCCTGTCAGCACAGGCGTCTGCTCTTTTCCAAAGCCCATTTCCCATGTTGGCTTCCACTCTATTTCTTCACTCTCTGAGTAAAATTCCTTAAAAGAGTTTGGTGTTAATCAGTCCCCAATTCTTTTTCCATCTTTTTTTTAATTCTCCAATTAGGCTTCATCCTTACTACTCCACTAAAATTGCTGGTCAAGGTCACCAATGACCTACATGTTGCTAAATCCAATGGGTGATTCTGTTTTCATTTCTAGTACATGTATGTATACTAGGCAAAATCAGTAGAAACTTTGGAGAGAATACGACAAATTACATAACCAGACAACACAAAATAATTAACGTTTCAACATACACTCTCAACTATTGATAAATCAAGTAGGATAACAGATACAATATGATTCTTTTTGTTAATTAACATCTTTGCACAGAATACACACACACACCAAAATATAAAGGAAAAGAAGAGAACATAAGCATTACAGAACGTTGAAGTATAAATACCAAACTATTAAAATGGTGACCTCTGGGGATTGAGGAGGTTTTTTTTGTTCATGGGGAGGGGTGTGATTCTGGGGCTAATGACAGAAGTAACTATATACTATGTAAACCATACTCTCACTTTTTATTTTACAGACTTCCATGTTATGATGATGAATAAGCAATTGACAAATTTTTTCCTCAGGTTTCCACAATCCTGTCCCCCACCTCCTTCAAAAAAAAAAAAAACAAACCAAAATACAGTTGATTTACAATGTTGTATTCATTTCAGGCATATGCAAAGTATTCTGTTACACACATAGACACATTCTTTTTCAAATTCTTTTCCATATTAGGTTATTAAATTATATTGAATATAACTCTGTGTTGAACTTTTCTTTTTTTTAATGGTGGCTGAGTAGTGCAGAAAAGAATATCTCTAAGTACAAGTCAGAGGCTGTGTGTGCTCTTACAATCCAGGTGAAAGTCACTGATTTTCAACTGCCTATCAAGTCCTCAATTCCCTCTGTTGAGAACCATTTCCAAGTTTCTAGCTGATACAAACAAAGTCAGCTTTTTAAGAGATTATTTGAGGTCAGAAGGGGAGTTAGCATAGATAAGCAAACTAAGACACTCCAAAGTAACAATAATCACAAAACAGTTCCATGTGATAGGCCCCAGGATTTACTATAAGTTGCTGATTTAGAAACCAGAGGTAAAAAACCGCAAGCTGAAAAAAGTGTAACACACACACCTTTCTCCAGGGGATCTTCCTGACCCAGGGATAAAACCTAGGTCGCCTACACTGCAGGCATATGTTTGCTGTCTGAGCCACCAGGGAAGCTCCTTTATGTGTGTGTATATATACATATATATACATATATATATAAATAAAACAATCAGGGAGTAAAATGGTGGTCACTAGGAGATGGGAGGTAGGAGGACAAGACTGATGGTATTTAAGGATACTAACAGTAACGAAGAGTAAATAAGCCATAGATAGAGATCTAATGCCCAGAAAAATGAATATAGACAGTAACACTACTCTATAATGATGTAACTTGGTAAATACTGCTTCCATGGCAATCATATTACAATTTATAAATGTATCCAACTAACAGGCTACGTACTGTACCTTTTAAATCTACAAATGTTAACAGGCCAAAATTATTGAATCGTAACCGTGGCAAGTTGTACAAACACACACACAAAGCTACAAGTGGTTTGAGAGGTTTGATCTGGGTATTGTGGTTCCAGTGGCTGAATTCTGAGATAATGAAGGTGATGGCTGACCAACTCATACAACAGATCATCAGGACTGGCTTTGAATCTTTTTAGGCAGCAGGAAGTTGGCTCAAATTCACAGGCAAATCCATTTTGTTAATGCCAGTGTCTCTATTTGCACTTTGTAACCCAGAGGTTCTTTAAAGAGAAGACTGAGGACTTCCCTGGTGGTCCAGTGGTTAAGAAGCTGCCTGCCAATGCAGGGAACATGGGTTTGATCCCTGGTCCGGGAAGACTCCACATGCCACAGGGCAACTAAGCCTGCATACCACAACAAGAGTGTAGCCTCTGCTCACTACAACTAGAGAAAGTCCACACACAGCAATGAAGACCCACAGCAATGAAGACCCAGCACTGTCAAAAATTTAATAAAACTTATAGGAAAGAGCACAAGACATGACTGAACGCCTGTCCCTGGGGACTAAGGACAGGGCAGGAGTGCCTGCTCTGACTGTTCTTGCTCAACTCAGTGCCAGAGTCCCAGCCATGCAGCAAGGGGAAATAAAATGAACATGCTTTGTAAAGGGAGACAGACAGAACTGCCCCTGTGCAGACATGACTATCTATGTAGAAAATCCCAAGTTTTAGGTTGGGATTTATTTAGGCAAAATAAATGAGTTCAGTAAGGTCACAGAATATAAGATAAACATACAAAAATTGATCATATTTCTATGTGTTAGCAATGAACAAGTAAATACTGAAATTCAAAATATCACTTAATGGTAACTTAAAAAAATTACTTAAGTGCAAATCTAACGAAACGCATACAGGACTTGTACACTGAAACACTGATAAAAGAAATCAAAGATCTAAATAAACAGAGACACATCTATATTCAAAGACTGGAAGACTCTATAATTTTTTAAAAATTCTCAAAAAGTACAAGTTTAATACAATTTCAATCAAAATCCTAGCAAGTTTTTTTTATAGATATAAACAAGATTGTTCTAAAATGTATATATGGAAAGACAAAGGAACGAGAATTCCTAAACAATTATTTATTTATTTGGCCATGTCCTGCGGCATGTGCCGTCTTAGTTCTGCCCAGCCAGGGGTCAAACCTATGCCTCAGAGTCTTAACCACTGGCCTACCAGGGAAGCCCCAACAATTTTTAAAAAGAAGAAAGTGAAAGAATCAGTCTGTCCGATTTTAAGACTTCTTATACAGCTACAGTAATCAAGACTGTGGTACTGGCAGAATGACAGACCAATGGCACAGAACAGAGGACCCAGAAATAAAGGCACACACACACTTTCGATTTTTGACAAAGCAAAAGCCATCAAAGGGAGGGGAATCGCCTTTCAACACCTAGCGCTGGAGTAAATGGAGACCCATGGGTGGAAAGGAAGTTTGGTTTAAGGCTCCTGCCTTACATTCAAACAAACTCAAGACAGATCATGGACTTTAAATGAACATTAAAGAAAAAAACATATCTTCAGGTTCTAGGGTCAGGGAAGTTCTTAGACATAACACCAAAAGTATAATCTGTAAAAGGAAAAACAGACAAGCTGAACTCCAAACAAATCAAAAACTTTTGCTCTGAGGAAAACTCTTTTAAGAGAATGAACAGACAAGATACAGACGGAAAGAAAATATTGGAAAACCTCTCACTCCAAAAAGGCCTGGTACCTAAGAATATATTACCAAAAAAAAAAAAACCAACTCTTAAAATTCGATAGTAAAAAAACCCAAAACAATCCAACTAGAAAATAGGCCAAAGATCTGAAGAGACGTTTTACTTAAAAGGAAATACAGATGGCAAATAAACACATGAAAACATGCTCAACATTGTTAGCCGCCAGGGACACGCAAATTAAAAATCACAGTATCACTATCACTTGTCAGAATGGTCAAAATGGTCACAATACCAAATGCTGGATCACTCACATTATAAAAAGGGATAGCCACTGTAGGGACTGAATTGTGCCCCCTCCAAATTTATATACTGAAGTCTCAACCCCCACACCTCAGACTGTAACCAGATTTTTTGCAGGTAAGGTCTTTGAAGAACTGATTGAGTTAAAATGAGTAAGGCCCTAATCCAATATGGCTGATGTGGTTAAAGAAGATGTGAGTCAGAGATGGGAGTTCACAGAGGGAAAGACTGTGAGGACCCAACAGAGAAGGCAAGCCAAGGAGAAAGGCCTCAGGAGAAACCAAACTGCTAAAACTTTTATCTCTGACTTCTAGCCTCTAGAACTGTGTGAAAATTAATAGTTTCCATTGTTTAAGGCAACCAGTCTATGGTATTTTGTTATGGAAGACCTGGCAAACTAACATAGCACTCTGGAAAACAACTGATTTCTTAGGGGAAAAAACGGAGAAGGCAATGGCACCCCACTCCAGTACTCTTGCCTGGAAAATCCCATGAACAGAGCCTGGTAGGCTGCAGTCCATGGGGTCGTGAAGAGTCGGACACGACTGAGCGACTTCACTTTCACTTTTCACCTTCATGCATTGGAGAAGAAAATGGCAACCTACTCCATTGTTCTTGCCTGGAGAATCCCAGGGACGGCGGAGCCTAGTGGGCTGCTGTCTATGGGATCACAAAGAGTTGGACACGACTGAAGTGACTTAGCAGCAGCAGGGGGAAAAAAAAAAAAAACATGAGACTACCACACCGTCTAGAAACTGCACTCCTGGGCATCTATCCCAGAGAAACGAAAACTTATGTTCACACAAAAACCTGTACAGAAATGTGTACACAGCAGTCTTATGTCTAATAGCCAAAAACTGCTAACAACCCAGATATACTTTAATGGGCAAATGGTTAAATCCATACCACTGAATACCATTCAGCAATAAAAAGGAAGCAACTACAGACAAAAGCAACAATATAAATGAATTCCAAAAGAATTTAGCCAAGTGGAAAAAGCTAATCCAGAAAGGCTACATACTGTGTGATTCTATTTATATAGCATTCTTGAAGAAACAAAATTACAGAAATGGAGAAGTGATTAGAAGCTGCCAGGAGTTGGAGGGGTAAGGGTGGGAGGGAACTGGGTGTGATATAAAAGAACTACTTGAGGAATCCTGTGGTGATGGAAATGTTTTTGTATCTTGACAGAACTGATGTCAACATTTTGGTTGGGATACTGTTCTATAATTCTGTAAGATGTTACTATTGGGACAAACTGTTGCTTTACAACTGCATGTGAATCAACAATTATCTCAAAATAAAAAGTTTAACAAAGAAAGAAGAAAAAAGAAAGAAAAAAAGCCCAGTTTTTGGAGAAGCCCACTGCAGGTACAGGAACACATACACAGCACTTTAGCTATGATGGAGAGGCGCTAGGTTTGGAGCCAGTGGAAAACATCTCAGTCCACTTACCTGCTTTACTTTGATTGCTGAGTGGTGAGGACTTCGGCTTCTCTTACTCCGGGGAGACTTGCTTCTTCTCCCTGAGGATTTGTTTTTCTTTTTGGCTGGGGACCTGTTCAGAAAATGGTACACACATTTATCTCAACTTTCATTCCCTCATACAAAACAGCTCCAAGTGTCAGGCGTACCCAACTAACACAAACACCATGTCTTTGCTGATCACGCTAAAAGAATCAGGAGCTTCACTTTTCTGGTCCTATGTCTTCCACATACGTAACTGCCTACTGGAACTTCTCACTTAGATATCTGACAACTCTGGATTCCCAACCACCCAAGACACTTTTCCTGTTTTCTGCCAGCTGGGTAATTAGTGCCACCATCCACCTTGTTCCTCAGGCAAAAAACCTAGAAGTCACCCCGATTCTTTTTCTCCCCTCGACCAACAGCCCCCCATGCTCCTTCCCTACACAATCACAATTTATCAGCAAAGTCTCTGGCTTTATCTCCTGGCTCTCCAAAGTCATTCCTACCACTCTCCTTGATTACTACACTGGATTTCTCCTCCCACCCCCATATCTAGAAGAACACAATTAATTCCACTTCAGGTTCTGTGTATGGGTTGTTCCCTCTGCCTAGATCTTCAACAAGGCAGATTATTCCTATCATTCAGGTCTTAGGTCAAATAGCAGACTTTTCAGACAGCAGCTCAGGGAAAACCACCTCCCTCCACTCTCTCACTATCACATTAACCTACCCTCAAATACTTGTTACTAACTGAGACTACTTTTCCAAATTTGCTTGTTATTTTGTCTCAGGGCTAGAGCACCATCTAGGAGCACCATCTAGAGGCAGACCATCTAAGTTCACCCTTGCAGCCCCAGAACCTAGGACGTTCTTCTTCCCCAACCCTTCACTATTTTCAATTTTATCTGCATATAATTCTACACTATTTTAAGTCAAATTCCACATATTACATGTTTGTATGTATTTTTTTAATGTTTCATATTTTCCCACATTATTTTATAACCTAGAATGGTCTTTAGCACATAATAGGTACTCAGTCCAAAATCACTGCAGATGGCAATTGCAGCAATGAAATTAAAAGACGCTTACTCCTTGGAAGTAAAATTATGACCAACCTAGATAGCATATTAAAAAGCAGAGACATTACTTTGCCAACAAAGGCCTGTCTAGTCAAGGCTATGGTTTTTCCAGCGGTCATGATTGGATGTGAGAGTTGGACTATAAACAAAGCTGAGCGCCAAAGAATTGATGCTTTTGAACTGTGGTGTTGAGAGTCCCTTGGACGGTAGGGAAATCCAACCAGTCCATCCTAAAGGAGATCAATCCTGGGTGTTCATTGAAAGGACTGATGTTTAGTCTGAAACTCCAATACTTTGGCCACCTGATGCGAAGAGCGGACTCATTGGAAAAGACCCTGATGCTGAGAAAGATTGAGCGCGGGAAGAGAAGGGGACGACAGAGGATGAGATGATTGGATGGCATCATCGACTCGATGGACATGGGTTTGGGTGGACTCCAGGAGTTGGTGACAGACAGGGAGGCCTGGCATGCTGCGGTTCATGGGGTCGCAAAGAGTCGGACAAAACTGAGCGACTGAACTGAACTGAAAACTACGTCGAATCAATGAATAAATGAAGGTGTCTATCAAGAGACATTCTCTCCCCGCAAGAATATCAGGTAGATTGCCTAGGCCCTCGATATGTAAACTTCTTGGGACAGATAATTGAAAAGATAACGCCTGCACTCCATTTGCAGGCAGATGGGGAAAATCTTAAATTTAAATTATCACTGCTATCAACTGGACTATATTCGGTGAAATGCTGGGTACACAGAAATGAAGGGGCGAGAGACTGCGCAACAGGCATTGAGCGCTTAACATCCAGCTGCAACCCAAGTGTTAGGTACCGGAGTAAACATTCTTCCACACAAGCACGACTGGTCACTTCCATCGCTTTAGGATTAAGTCCAAGCTGTCGCGTTCCTCGTTCAAGGTGCGTTTCTGGCGCTAGCCCTGTCCTCCCTTCTCAACGAGCCCTATCTAAGACCCACCCCGGGATGCTTCCCACCTACCGGCTACCTCCTCGGGCTCGGTTCCCGCGGTGACTTGGGCGGCCCGACTCGCCGGCCGGTGGGGACGGGCTACCGCCGGAGGAATCCGGACGGCGGTGGACCGGAGGCGCGGACTCCGGGCTGAGTCGCTCCTGCTTCACCACTACCGCCGGCGCTATCCCCACCATGTCCTCGTCCCTGTGCCTTCGCCGGCTCCCCCGCTCCCGCTCGCTCTTCACCTCCTTCATACCGAGAGGTCTGCGGAGCCAAGGAAAATAGGTCCGTTGCCCTCCTGTCCCAAAGGAAATGACGGACTTGCCTCCGGGACTTCCGCTTCCGGCTGCGCGCTCTCCCAGAAGCCCTTGCAGCGGAGATAACGTGACAAGATTCCGAAGTGGGCGGGGCCTTAGTGACCCGACTCGAGAGGCGGGAGATTCAAGTTTCAAAAGCAAACTTAGGGAAAAGCTCCTATCAAGGATGGCTTCCCTGGTGGCTCAGACGGTAAAGAATCCACCTGCAATGCGGAAGGCCTGGGTTGGGAAGATCCTCTGGAGAAGGGATCGGCTACCCACTCCAGTATTCTGGATACTCCAGTTAGTATCCTGGAGAATTCCATGGACAGAGGAGCCTGGCCCGGATACACGACTCAGCAACTTTCACTTCACTCACTTTCAAGGATGTTTAACTAGTAATTACTAAACAGAGACAACCTGCACTCCCAGCGGTAGGAAAGATGTTCTGTCGCCATTCGCAATGCTATTTATAAGAAAAGTGAAAGTGTCCGACATGGCAGGAATAGTCTTTACCGCTACCAGGGAAGCCCATTTGAATTACAGTTTGCTATTTACAAACTATATGACAAATGGAAAAAAAACCTGACTTGTTAAACGAAATTGTACACGGATTGTGATTACATTTACGTTTGGAGACACCAAGGAAAAAGGAAGAAAATGCAATCACAGATGGCAGCCCGTGGGCAAATCATTAGCATTTCCCCTCTGTTCCTCCACTATCTGATATGTTGTCATTTCTCCATTTAATTAAAAACAAATACCTTTTAAAACGTGGGAACTTCAGATGCCTTCCACTGAGAATCTTTCCCAACCCTTCGCTAAGGAGTCAGAAGACTCCCCATTTTGCAGATGACAAAATGGAGGGTCAACGAAGGTGGCAAGCATCTAATTCAAATTGCGAGCTAGACGCAGCACAGGGATTCAGAACTGATGTTTTTCTGCCTGCTTCCAAGAGTACCGAGGCGACCTGTTGAGCAGGTGGTCTGTTAGCACTGGAAAACTTCCTGCGAAGGCTGAGTTTGAACTCGCGCGCTGCTGGCCTCACCCCGAAGCCCCGCCCAGGCCATGAGGGCGGAGCGGAGGTTTCCATGGCGACGGCAAACAAGGCCCTGACTGGAGGGCGTCTGCTGGGTTGCCTCTCACGCCGCCACCATGATTCCCCCAGCGGACTCTCTGCTTAAGTATGACACCCCGGTGTTGGTGAGCCGGAACACTGAGAAACGGAGCCCCAAAGTAAGGACGAGTCTCAGAGGGTGGGGGAGCACGAAGCTCCGCTGGGGTAAGACAGGGGCTGCCCTGAAGGTCGGGAGTCCCCAAGGGCAGAGGCTGAAGTCACTGTGAGTAAAGGACTGGGACCTGAGGAGAGAGAGAGAAGACCAAATGCTGGGTGATCCCAAAGAGCAGATTAGTATGGGGAAGAAAGTCACAGGGCGATGTGACAAGTCTTTTTAGGGTCCCAGCGTCCCAGAATAGATCTGATAGTGATGCCCCATCACTAGAGTAGAGGCCTGAGCAGCTGGGCCAGAAACATCTGTTCAAGGAGATGCAAGCATTGGGTTGGGTGGAACCAGAGATGCTACATGGCCTCCTTCAGTTCTGAAACATAACTTCTGCTGAGGGGACAGATGGGGAAAAGTGAATTGGGGATAGGGGAGGGATGTGCGGGAAACCTGGAGCAATCCAGGGGCCCAGGGAGTGTGGAGCTGAGTGTCTGAGTCGCCTCCTGCCCCAACTTGTCCCTCCCTCTCAGGCTCGGCCGCTGAAAGTCAGCCCCCAGCAGCCTGGACCCTCAGGTCCCGTCCCACAGCCACCCAAGACCAAGCTCCCCTCAACTTCCTGTGTCCCAGATCCTACAAAGCAAGCAGAAGAAATCTTGAATGCCATCCTGCCCCCAAGGTAAACAAGCAGTGGCTAGGAGGAGGCCCAGGCTTTTGCTTCCTGGAACTTGGGAATGTGAGAGGAGGCACCCTGACTCTGTTTCTGACTGAGATTTCTTCCCAGCATCCCAGAGTTTCTCTAGAACTTGCAGATGGCTAGATCCTGGGAGGGTCCAGGGAGACCTGTTCTCTATTCGCCATCATTTCCTGAGTGCTCTCTCACCCAGGCTCCTTCGTGGCTTTAAATATCTGTATACTAATGGTTGCCATGGGTCTTTTTGCACCCCTGTCCTCTCCCCTAAACTCCAAAGGTATATATTCTACTACTTACTCATTACCTTCATGAAGATGTCCAAGAAACATCTCAAACTCAACATGTTCAAATTAAATCACAATGTCTTTCTTCCCCTAACCAGCTCATTCTCAGTCTTCTTTCCACTAGGGTCTCAGGCCACTTTTCATTCCCTTTGATCTCTCCCATCACATGTCTGGGAATGCTCACATTCTCTTGTCTCCATTGTTCTTGTTTTCAGTCACTAAGTCGTATCTGATTCTTTGTAACCTCATGGACTGTAGCACACCAGGCTCCTCTGTCCTCCACTGTCTCCCAGAGTTTGCTCAGATTCATGTCCGTTGAGTCAGTGATGCCATCTAACCATCTTATCTTCTGCCACCCCTTTCTCCTTTTGCCTCAGCCTTCAAATTACTTTCCAAATCTCACCGCTTTTCACTCTGCTCCCACTGTCTTATTCCTAGTGACTGTCACCGCACTACTGTGATGGCCTCCCAGCTGAAAACTCTGCTTCCGCTCTCTGCTCCTACAATCTATTCCCCACACAACCCCCAAATCAAAGTCAGATTGTGCGAGTCTTCTTACAGAAACTCTAATGGCATCCCATCTCGCTCAGACTAAAATTCAAAGTCCTTACAACAACCCAGAAGACGTGGCAGGACCTGGCCCCTGAGGTATCCGGGATCTTCTCTCTGGTTATTCTCTTCCTAGTTCACGGGGCTAATGCCACGAGGGCCTCTGCTTGCTGTATCTGAAGCACATCAGTGACTTTGCCACCATAGGACCTTCTCACCACCAGGGATCCTCTTCCCCTGATATCCTCCCAATTCCCTTGTTCCTTCACTCAGTTCAGTTCAATCACTCAGTCATGTCTGACTCTTTGCAACCCCATGAGCTGCAGCACGCCAGACCTCCCTGTCCATCACCAACTCCCGGAGCCCACCCAAACTCATGTCCATCGAGTCGGTGATGCCATCCAGACATCTCATCCTCTGTCGTCCCCTTCTCCTCCTGCCCCCAATCCCTCCCAGCATCAGCGTCTTTTCCAGTGAGTCAACTCTTCTCGTGAGGTGGCCAAAGTATTGGAGTTTCAGCTTCAACATCAGACCTTCCAGTGAACACCCAGGACTCATCTCCTTTAGGATGGACTGGTTGGATTTCCCTGCAGTCCAAGGGACTCTTAAGAATCTTCTCCAACACCACAGTCAAATCTTGCTCAAATGTCCTCTCCTCAAGGAAACTTCTGCAGACTCCTTTAGAAAAGGAGAGCTCCCTTCTTCTTACCCTGATGCTTTCTTCCACAGCCACATTGATCACTAACATCCTTTTCAACTATTTTTATGTAATAAGGTGATAGAAGTTTTGAGGGTGATTTTCACTTGCTTCCCTCTCAACAACGCATGGAATCCTCTCCGTCAAGGTGGCTCTGCCCTCAGACTGCCCCTTGTGATTCCAGAACCTGGTTGTGTCTCTGAAACAAGGTTCACTATGGGCATCCATATAGGTACACTCCCCCGCCGCCAATACATATCTTCACCTCTTTCTGTTGACACAAGGCTTATGGTCTCCTGTGTCTCCTACCCTCCAAGTCAGTGGGTATTGCCGCTGGGCCTCCCATTCAGATCAAGCAACATCCACCATAAATCTGTGCTCAGCATGTTAGGAGTGGGTGATCTGGAATGTGGGTGATGACTTCACAGAGGATCGTGGGAGAATGAAGACTGCCCAGCCCCAACGTAGGGGCCCTATGGAGGTGGCACCGTGGGTGTGGCTTTGCAGCCACACACTCTTCAAGGAAGAGAGAGATGGGGGATTCTGGTGGGTCGGGGACAGAGCTGCTCCTCCCTCCTCTCAGGCAGAGAGTGCCAAGGGCCACCTCTGCTCAGGTCCTGAGGACCTTGTGTGGTGGATGGGGCTGGCTCAGCCTGGCTGTGTCCGTCCCACAGGGAGTGGGTGGAGGACACGCAGCTATGGATCCAGCAGGTGTCCAGCACGCCCAGCACCAGGATGGACGTGGTGCACCTCCAGGAGCAGCTGGACCTGAAGCTGCAGCAGCGGCAGGCCCGGGAGACCGGCATCTGCCCAGTGCGCCGGGAGCTGTACTCGCAGTGTTTCGGTGAGTGGTCAGAGAGGGAGGCTACACCACCCTCTACTGCCTCCTTCCCCTTCCCTTCAGTAGAACCCAGGCCCTGAGTCCCCCTGAGCTGAGCCCATCCCATCCTGGAACGCTTGTCTCCCCCCACCTACCCCACCCAGGAACTGCTAACTGCGTCTTCCCCTCCGCCTGTCTCTCCTACCAGTCCCCACCTTGTCAGTCACCGTGTTCCTGATGACTTGGTTCCTCACCCCTCAGCAGCTGCTTAGAGTAAGATGAGAACTTCCCACCTCCATGGGACCCCTTCCATTTGGTTTTTTTCAAAGGTTTCTATAATAAATATAGATTAATTTTTCAATCTGAAAAACTTCATGTTTTATATTTATATCCATCCATCAACATCAGGCCTTGGTCCAGAAAAGTATTTCAGGGTGATTTGTTGTGACTCAACAGACACAGGGCCTTTTTGTTTTTATAGCCCATACCTTGTGGCATGTGGGATCTTAGTTCCCCAACCAAGGATCGAACCCAGGCTCTCTGCGTTGGGAGCATGGAGTCTTAACCACTGGACCACCAGTGAAGTCCCCAGACCCAGGGATTTGAGATCTCCCTCCTTGGATGCTGGTGTCAGATGACTGGCCCTCAGTCCAGTCTCACTGGCCCACGTGAGTGGGCCCACTGGCTGCTGCCCAGGGGCTGGCAGGATCCCTTCAGTTTGAGGGTGATTCTGGCTTGTGCTCCCTGTCAGCATTTATGGAGGAGATGTTTCCAGCCCCAAACCAGTCCAGCCAAGGGGGCACAGAGGATTTCCCAGCTGCTTTAAAACAGCCACCATCTTTATATTGAAAAAGTCAGATTGCTTTGAATAGCACCCAGTTTCTGCCTAACAGTGGACCAGAAGGGCCCCCAGGCTGTAGACACACCAAGCTCTTGTCTCCATTTGCCCTGGCCAAGCCAGGCTTGCTGATGGCCTGTACTCCCAAGTGCCGAGTTCAGAGAAGTCCTGACAGGGCCCCCGAGACCTGCCTGCCTTCAAGTGAGGAGGACACACCCTACTGCCCTTCCTGGTAGGAAAGCGGTTTCCCTCCCGCCTGCTTTCTCTGACCTCGACCTCGCTGTGTGCACCTTGGCAGATGAGCTGATCCGCGAGGTCACCATCAACTGTGCAGAGCGGGGGCTGCTGCTGCTGCGGGTGCGGGACGAGATCCGCATGACCATCGCCGCCTACCAGACCCTGTATGAGAGCAGCGTGGCGTTCGGCATGAGGAAGGCACTGCAGGCCGAGCAGGGGAAGTCAGACATGGAGAGGAAAGTGAGTGGGTTCACCAGGAGCCTCCAAGCCTCTGCGAGTCTTCTGTCCACCTCAGGGCCACAGCCTGTCACGCCAGCACCCAACTGTGGCCTTCGAGGGTGCTCTCCCATCACCTCAGTGAGGACTGTTTAGTTCAGTGTCATGGCCGGTCCTGGGGTGACGGAACTGTCTCTCCTTGGACAAGCCCTGCCAGTCACTGGCCTCCCACTGGGTGGCAGTACAGACCCTGGCAATGCCTTGGGTCGGGCAGCTGAGTCCCAAGTCCCCTCCACCCAGGGACTCACACCGCCCCATCCGCTTGGCGACGTCGCAGGATGACTGGGGTTTCTGTCCGCAGATTGCAGAGTTAGAAACGGAAAAGCGAGATCTGGAGAGGCAAGTGAACGAGCAGAAGGCAAAATGTGAGGCCGTTGAGAAGCGGGAGAGCGAGAGGAGACAGGTGGAGGAGAAGAAGCACAACGAGGAGATACAGTTCCTGAAGCGGACGAATCAGCAGCTCAAGGTAATCGCTGCGCCGGCCCAGGTGGGCGCCCCCAGCCCCAGCCCCAGCCCCAGGCCCTGCCAGCCAAGCAGAGCAGCCCAAGCATTTTGTCCTACACTGACTTTCAGTACTGCTAAGGAGTCAAGGAAGCTGACTCTTTTGGGGAGAGGTGAGGGATCAGATTCTCTGTCCTTCTGGTTTTGGAGACAGGTTCTGTTCTCAACTCTGAACCCCCATGACTCCTCAGCCTGGCTCTCCAGTGGATTTTTGTTTCCCTTCGGGTAAAAGTTGCCTATCTTCTGGGAGAGGTTGGTGCGTCAAAGGTGGGACTTCTGTTCTGTGGCAGCTGGCATTTCGGAGCCTCCTCAGAGGGGTCCGGGTCTCTCCAGTGGGCTTTCGGGGTGTGCTTTCCTACTGCAGTTGCCTAGAAAGAGGCACTGCATTTGTGGGGGCGGGGGGTAAGGGAAGGCCCTTTAAGAGGGAAGAACCAATTCAAATGAGGAAACTTCTTCTGGTGCATGATCAGAGGAACTCAGCTGTAGGTGTTTTTCATCAAAGCCCTTTTGCTGACAGTATACTTTAGTCCAACTGAGCTGAAGGGAGGGAGGGGGACTTAGTGAAAAGGGCTGGGCAGGGGGCCAGGCCTCTCAAACTCCAGGCCGTCTGTCTGGTCCAGAGGTTCTCAGAAGTTGGGCTCCAGACAGCATCATCCTCATCACCACAGCTTTTAGAAATACAAATCGCTGGGCCCGGTCCAGAGCTGCCCAATCAGAAACTTTGGGGTTGAGGGCCAGCAAGCCAGTCTAACCAGGTCTCCAGGCGATTCTGATCCTCGCTCAAGTTTGAGAACCACTGCTCTAGACATACGGCCTATTGGTGTACAGTGTCCGTCTCCCATGGCCCTGGCTCGGAGGGGCCCCTGGATGTATCTCCCTCTCCTCCCTAGTTTCACAGAAGCTTACATTCTTATGATTGGCAGGCTTGTGGGTGCTACAAGCCAAGAAGACCAAGCCTTTGAGATAAAGAAGGGCTTGTGTTAATTGCTAGTGGAGGATGACAGATTTTCTCCTTGGCAAGTTGAACAAAACAAACTTTCGCAGCCAGATGTGAATCTGTTTACTTAGCAGTCTCTGAGGCTGCCTCCCTTATCTGCCATATTCTTTCATCGTAAGCCCAAGTTCCCCAGTGCCTCCTATGGTATTGGCGGCAAGAGCAAAGCAGCATACCTTGGCATCTTTCTAACATTTACAAGCAACCTTGTTATCCCTGGGGCGAAGGACTCTTTAGAAGTGAGTTATTTTTATTGGCTCAAAGCTGCACTCCAAATAAAGCATTGTTTGCAGTCCCCAGGACAGACCTACTTAAAGGTCTGTCCACACACCATGATAGTGAATTATTTTACTGGCTGCCACAGGAGCAGAGTAAGTAACTCCCAAGTGTCTGACGCTTTACATACAAGATGGACAGCTCCCTACTCACCAGTAGCAATTTTCTCTAATTGGGTGTCAAGTTGTCTCAGTGGCTGAAAATTTGCTGTTTCCCAAACCTCTTGTCCCAGCACAGAGCTCCCAGGCTCCCAAATGAGAGAGCCAAATGTTTAACTTAGCAGAAGTATTCATGCCTGAAATGTGAGCCGTGAAAAAACCACTATTTCAACAACTTTTATTCAATTTCCTTTTCAATGCCTTATACACTGAGCAGCTATTGTATGGAAAGCAGGCCAGCTCTGATTTCTCCTAATGCAGCAAGACTGAATGCCAAGCCAGAAACCAGCTAATCTAGAAAACATGGAGTTGGGAATGAAGGGAAAAAATCATTGGAGTGGCAGCATCTGGATCATTCTTCCAGGAGACTTTTGTCACCTCTCAGCTGTTTGTGTTAGGCTGCATGTTTCAAATATTAATGGAGTTTGTTTCTGGTTTTCAGGCCCAACTGGAAGGCATTATTGCGCCAAAGAAGTGATAATTTCCACGTGGGTCTCGGCAAGCACTAACGACCCCATCATAAGCCCTTTGTAATAAAAAGCTAGTTTCCTGAGTGAAGGAAGCCACACCCCCGCCCCTTAGCACCACCTACATATCTGTCAGAAGTCACACCACTGCCCCTGTGTTGTGCAGCACCTCAGGTCTGACAGCCAGGCTCCAGGCTGGACAATGAAGGCAGTACAGCCCAGGTGGCCTCTGCACGTGGCCAACCTTGGCACCTGCCTACTCCGACAGTGAGACTTAGAACTCAGCCCTCTTGGCCGTACCCGTCTCAGGTGGAGCGGCGGCTTTCTCGTCGTCTCTCCACTCCATCACTGATTTCCGGTCACAGGAAGCTGCTTCTCTGTTTCTGGTCCACAGCTCACCTTGTCCCTTAACCTTGTCCTTATTTGAAGTCTTTTCATCGTCCATACTCCAATGAAGTTCTAACACCTCATTTTGGAGTTTTCCGTTGATACCGTTTCATCTTATCCCTGCTCACCAAGTCGCTGGGCCCTTTCCTCCCTGCCACTGCGTACTGCTGGGTAAGAGGCAATGGCAGGGAGTCACACCCACGAGTTTCAAAAAAGTGAGTGTCTGCTGGGAAGAAATACAGGTCGAGGTGTCCACTGTGAGCTGCGTGGACCTTGCTCCTCCCCCACTGATTGGATCTTTTCACCTTACTCTGCAGAAAATCAAACTTCAGCCCTACAACTCTGACTAGCCCACACCTCACATGCAGTTCTCATTATTATTAGTGACCAGGCCATGGCGAGGAGACAACTGCATTTTACTCTTCCTCATAAGCTAGACTCAAAGTTTGGAGGCTCAGAACTTTTCTCGTTTTACAGACCCAGAAGACTAAATTAGCAACATAAATCTGATTCAGGGTAGACTAGCAAAGTGACTAAGTTCCATCATTCAAACTTCCCAAGTAGCATAACTAAGA
The DNA here is from genome assembly GCF_055505025.1 of Bos grunniens. Lineage (NCBI taxonomy): Eukaryota > Metazoa > Chordata > Mammalia > Artiodactyla > Bovidae > Bos > Bos grunniens. The sequence goes on from NC_141167.1 coordinate 13,079,933, forward strand.
AGGCACTAACATCTCCCCTCGCTGGAAGGTGCTAGGCGCTCAGTGCTCCCATGAAGAGGTGCTCGGACCTGACGCCTGTCTGGCGAGGGCTTCCAGGCTCCCTCAGAGAACGGCACGCCAACAAGAAGACCTATGTTCCACTGAGTCCAACAAGCCCTTTATACTTTCATCTCAAATCTGAAGTCACAGCTTTTGCCCTCATCCAGGCGTCCTGAGGCACCAGCCCCCAGATTCCACTGAAACAGCCTGTCTGTGCTCCGTCATCTTCATGGGAAGAGCTATGGTCACGGAGATGTTCCAGACCCACAACTCCGTGACTGTAAAGCAGCCATGTCCTAACGGGTTCTCCTAACAGACCCCGTGAGGAAACGGGTTCTCCTAACAGACCCAGTGAGGAGCACTGCGAGCTGCTGAGGCTTTTGCTTCGTATTTTAAAGCCTAGGCTCTGGACACAACATCCATAATATTAAAACAAAAACAGTTCTATTCCAAACTAAACTGCTCATTGCTAGTACAAAATAAATACCACACTCCGTATTTTCTAGACCTCGGCCCTGTTTCTGTCAGACACTTTCATGCCAGGGTTATACTCTTAGGAACTCAGAGGACTAACTCATTTGTCAGGAGTTCGAGGGGACTCCATCACTGAAATCCTTGGGGGTGAGGAGTTCTCTTTACTTTCACTAGTACTGGTGGGTGGTTTCAACTGTCCAATCTCAGAACAGATGCATCATGGCCTTTGAAATGCCAACTGGGCATGAAGAAAACGAACAGTTTCTAGTTGCATATTTTTGTATAATTTAATAGACAACTTTTAACACGTTACTGCTTATGTTTGGCTTTCTTGTGTCTGTGTTTCTGCCCTTCTGAGTCGGTGGTCTTCTTTTTGTTCCTGTTCCTATTCTTCACATTGTGTGTTTCATAGTAGCGTACGCCGACTTTTCTAGATCGCTGCTGCCGTGCTTCTCGCCTCCTCTGTAAAAAATGGCACACACACCAAGAGGGGAAAAAACCAATCAAACAAACGCTGGAAGTCATAAAGAGGCCCCTGTTTCTCTGTGCTCCATTCCCACGCGGCTCCCATGAGTACTGGCGGCAGAACTGACGAGGGAGGCTTCACCTCTCAGACTCAAGTGTGTACCTCCTCTGTAGCTTGTGACACTCCTAGTGACAGGCTGTGATGTGGCCCAACCCTCAGCCAATGCCCGAATCTTTTCTCTGCACTCCTGCCAAGTGGTCCTCTGCTCTAAGGCTGGACACTCATTACAAGCTCGCCACCTCCCAAAGGGGACCCTCTAGCTCTCGAGAGCCTGGTTACAGAGCTGAGCTTCACAGACAGCAGCAATCTGTCTGCCTACACAACTCGGCTCATCATGTGTCATTTCCCTGAGGCCACATAAACCCAGCATTCTTTCCAATAGCAGTCCTCGAGTTTGAGGACAGCGATTGGCATTCTTGAAACAAGACATACATTCAGCTGACCTTCATGCAGTCAAGGTCAACTCTTGATCCTATTTCACTGACCCCAACCAGGTCACTTAGGACTGGGGTTCCTTGACTTCAACTCTAGAGCATTAATTTCATCAAGAGTGAGTTGTAAGAAATGGACTTCCCCGCCCTACTCTAAACTGGGTGATGCTGAGGACCAGAACACATGCCTCCTTAGACGTAAGCGTCCTGCGGGTTTTGTCTGGCTGCTCCTCTTCCCTCTGGGCCTTCCTCTTCTTTCCCTTTTTGGGAGGTGCTGGAAACGAAACACGAACACACACAGAAAAGAAATGGGAATTTTTAATTTAAAATGTGCCCGTGAATCCTAAGGTGGGAATGAGCTTGATATGCTGGAGGAGGAAGGCAGAAGGCCGGTGTGAACACAGAGTGGTGTGAAACACAGATAAAATCAGGACGAGGCCAGGAGGCTGCCAGATCGGGGGCAGGGGTGGGGGTGTGCTCCCAGGCCTCCAGTTTATCTTGAAAACATACCCGATGTAGAAGTTATTAGAATGACTGCATAAAGAATAAATATATGAACCATCTGCCCGCCTGAAGAAAATCTCTTTGGATCCACCCTTACATTCCAAGTTTAATAATGTATTCTTTTTAGAGAAAGTTTCTTGAATTACCAATTTAACCCCAAGAAATGTGCAGAATAAAAACACGATAAGGAAAAAAAAAAAAACACGATAAGGACTCCCCTGAGAGCTCAGTTGGTAAAGAATCCGCCTGCAATGACAAGACCCGTTGGATTCCTAGGTCAGGAAGATCCACTGGAGAAGGGATAAGCTACCCACTCCAGTACTGTTGGGCTTCCCTTGTGGTTCAGCTGGTAAAGAATCTGCCTGCAATGCGGGAGACCTGAGTATGATCCCTGGGTTGGGAAGATCACCTGGAGAAGGGAAAGGCTACCCTCTCCAGTATTCTGTCCTGGAGAATTCCATGGACGGTATAGTCCATGGGTTCACAGAGTTGGACACGACTGGGTTGAAGGGTTCAATCCCTGATCTAGGAGGATCCCACCGGCCACGGGGCAATTAAGCCTTGCCCCACAACTACTGAGCTGGAGCTCCGCAACAACAGAAACCAGCAAAATGAGAACCTGCGCATTGCGACGTGAGGAGCCACCACTCGCCACAACTAGAGAGAGCCCAAGAGCAGCAACGAAGACCCAGGGCAGCCATAAAAGATGTTTTTAAAAGAAGATAAAGACAATTTGTGTGATAAATAGTAAGTGGAACCAAGGTAATTTGCCAAATATGATAAATATCAGGATGACAGTACAAGAGATAATTCCCGAGATGAAACTTAAATTTCCCAAAGTTTTGAAAATGCATATCGCATCTACCTGATTTCAGTAATTTAACTGTACCTGTATCATCTACATCTTCTTCAGCTTTTCCTTTTTTTCGTCCTTCAGATTTTGCAAAAACCATTTCACTCAGTCCCTTGGATATCCTAAAAGGGAAGAGTCAGATAATGAAACCATCTGACATTCCCCTCCACTGCCCACAGCCCACACAAACGTGAGGATGGTGACAAGCTCCCAGATGAAAGAAACCTGCTCCTCTTTATGTGGTTAATGCCACTGGTAGAAGCAACACCATTTCTGCAGCCCCTGGACATTTGTAAAAGACCCAAACACTACGCTTCTCAAGGTTCAGGCAGCTGTACATTTTAAAAATGTATAGCAACAGCTTCCCCTACCCTATAAAAAACTCCTTATGGCAAGTTTCTGGGAAAATGAATAAGCACACAGCAATCTGTGAGATCAAGAGGACACTACCTGATTGCTGAAAACTTCTTAGCTTTGGCTTTGTTTAAAAACCTCTGGTACTTGGCGATCTTTTCATCCAGGGCTTGAATAACGGCCTTACTGGTGCGTCCCGCATGTTCCTCCTGGGACTCTGCATAAGACTCGTCCTCATCGTCTCCTGGGTACTCCTGTTCCTCCTCCTCCTCCCTCTCCGCAGAAAGGCTCTCCAGCTCGTCATCGATATCGGACATCTCCAGAGGAACCAGGTCATCCCCAGAAAACTGAGGCGCAACGTTGATCTTGCCAAAGTTCTGCCGGACCCGCGCCAGAATCTGCTGCATTTCTGAATCGATGCCACAGTGCCGGGGCTCCTCTTTTTCCTTCTCAAGGATGGATTCCGACTCCTCACCTACTGTTTCTGTGACTTTCTCTCCTGGGTTTTTCTGGGTTGTTTCTGCGGCAACTTCCAAAGATGAGGAGGATGGAAGCTAATCAGGACAGAAGGGTGGGGGTGGAAGAGAAATGGAATCAGAAAATGAAAACTCAATTTCTTTATTTTGTTACATTGGAGTATAGTTGATTAACGGTGTTGGGTTAGTTTCAGGTATAAAACCGAGTGATTCAGTTACACATATACTTGTATCTCTTTTTTTTCAAAAAAAATCTCCCAATTTATAATACTGCACAGAAATCCCTGCTGAATTTCTGAACTTACATATCATGCTCTTAAACAAGGCAGGCCTCTTCTCAGGACCAAGGGAAAGTGTCAAAAACATGCACGTCTCAGTCATGTTGTTAATGTAGCGTTTAGTCAATATGCACTAAGCCCTGAACCCAGCATGGAGGATGAGAGGAATACAGCTACGCGCCAACTCAGAGTACTCAGCCATCAAAACCAAAACCACTAGACACTGTAGACACAGGAGGCTGCCTACACCATCCCTGAGGACTGAAGGATCAGGGGCTGCTGAGGAAGCACGTCCCCAGGGAGCACACACCCGGGGGAAGAATGGAGGCCCAGCAGAATGCACAGGGCCAAGGAGGCGCTGGTTCAGAAAGTGCTGAGGTGGAGGAGAGGCACCGAAGAAGCGCTGTGCGAGAAGAGCGGGAGGAAACGGAAGGTTTAGAACCAGCCCTGAGGTGGTGGACACTCAGGTGCCAGGCATGTTCTGGGGAAGGGGCAGAGGGAAACGTGGGCTGGCAGTGTGAGGCCTCATGTAGTGCCACTGGGCACTCAGAGCTGAGGCTGGAAGAACCCGTGCAATTTTCCAAAGGCGAGGTGGCTGCACAAAGCACTAAATACATCAGGAATCCATGAAATTCAAGAAACAGTATACAAAATTCCTACATATGTTTTCATATGTTTTTCTGTTGAGGTAGATTTTTAGTTTTGGGATTCTCAAGGGAGTTTCTGCCACCACCAAAAGGAGAGAAGGGCAAATCACAGAGTGGGGAAAACTGTCTCAACTTAACAGCTAGACATGGAGGAAGAGTTACAGAAAACCCCACCATTTCCACACAGGGTCACACGGGGGCAAAGATGGTCTCCTTGGGCCAGAGGCCTCGGCCCCACCAGCCATAGTGCTGCCCACCCCGTGGCCGCCCTCCAGAACCAGGGCACATGGGGCTCCCCTTGCCTCAGGTGTTAGGGGGTACCGCTCCCAACACCTGGAACCTCTCCTGTGACATCCATGGAGCTCCTGCTTCAGGTTACCAAGGTCTCCCCTAAAAGGCCCCTTCCCCAGAGGCCATCCCTAACCACCTCACTTACAAAGCACTCCTGTCTCCCACAAACCCTCAACCTGCTCTAGTTCCCCTCACGGCAATCGGTGCATCCTGACATCACGTATTTATCTGTGTACTACGTGTCTTCCAATAGTGTAATAAAAATATGCATTTGGCCTTTGACCCCCAGGTCCTGGCACAAAGGCTCCTAAAACCTTTGGTGTCTCTTGTTATTCTTAGTAAGTCCCTCTGCCCCAAATCAGTTAATGCTAGTGAGACGACTGTGCTAGGACCCAGCTTCAGACTAGGAGCTGGCCACCAAGAGCCCAAGCAACTGCTGACAAGGCTGGAAATTGAGTTCAATCACTGACGGCTAATGAGCCTGTCAACCGCACCTGTGTAAGGAAGCCTCCAGGCTGGTGAGCACCCTGACGTGCTGAGAGTGTGGCCTGCCTGGAGAGGGTGTGGACACTCCATGCCACCCTCCACCCCATAGGTGCCCTATGCACCTGACATTTGGCTATTCCTGTCTTATATCTTTTATAACAAACCAGTAATCACAAGCAAATCACTTTCCTGAGTTCTGCAAGTCCTTTCGGCATATGATCACACATGGGAAGCCCTGAATTCATAGTGAGCTGGGCAGATGTGTGGGTAGCCTTAGAATGCCATCTATCCTGGCACGTGAAGTGGGGGCAGTCTTGTGGGATTTCAGCCCTTAACCTGTGGGGTCTGCACTAACTCTGGCAGTTACCCAGCTGGTGTCCGGAGCTTGCATAACAGATACAGAAAGATGAAGCCTATCTGGGATCAGAAAACACCAGGTACTCCTCCATTGGCACATGGACATGGACATGTGTGTGCGTGCGTGTACAGGAGGGCAGGGCCTTGTCCTGCAGTACTGGTTGTCTGGTGGTTTTAGGGGGAGAGGAGAAAAGGTTGAGTAACATCAGTTTCAGGTATGTTGATTTTGAAATGCTGGAGAAAATATTCAAACGGAAATTTCTAGCTGACAATGGAAACTCTGGGACTGGAGCCAGGTGAGAGAATATCAGAGAAATATGGACCCCAAAGACTGGCATGAAGCAAAACTTAAAGCCGTCTCTTCAAGAGACTTGGCTGAGCTCTGAAGAAGACCCTAGAAATAGAAAAGCAAAGTGCCCAAGTTGGAGTCTTGTGCAGCCCACTGCCAGGAGAGAGACACAGAACGGTTGGGAAGCTTCTCAGGGTAGCTCAGAGCCCCCAGACCTAAGACTTTCCCTGAGCATCCACTGTACCACTCTCCTTTCCCGCCTGATCACGAGCTTCCTGAGGGCAAGGACCATGCTATCTAATCCCGTGCTCCCAGTGCCCAGCACCTGGCTGGGCTTGTGAAACAAAACAAACCTTGGAAATGTCTCTGTTCTTCCAGCAGAAGACGAGACACTGAAGCTGTAAGCGAGCACTCGCATGTAATGAGCTCTCCTCTTTCAAAGCCCTGAAGACTGGCATTTACACGCAGTCTCCTATCACACCTCTACTTCCAGGTAACCCCCCACAAGGTCACAGCCAGTGGCACCTGGGGAGACACCACAGTTCAAAGTTATACCCCAAAGGAAGATGGCTGCAGTCCAAAGACATGCGGGTCAGTAACCCCACTTCCAGAGAGGTGGGTCCACCCTTGTCTTACCTCGGGGGCTGCTGGGGGTTCTGCATTGGGCGGCTTGACAAAGAAAGGAATCCGGCCCCTCTGCCAGTCATTGAGGACCATCTTCCCCACAGTCCGCAGGTCGGGCTCTCCACCCTGAAACATTGCAGAAAGATGCCCGATTCAAACAACCAAGCCGCCTCCCGCTTTGGTGGCACATCGCTGTCCCAGCTGTCCGTCACCACCTTGCCAAGGTTCATACTTCACACTGCTCACACACATGTACCAAAAAAAAAAAAGGTCCACACCACACATTGTGCACACAGGCCTGAAGCAGGTCCCAGTCTGAATTCTCACAAACCTTGGCTCACCTTTAATAACTTCCCTGTCCGGAAAGCTAGCTTCTCCAGAAAGTCCTCAGCGTTCTCCCAAGAATTAATCTTGTACGTCTTGCTGATATACTCTGGTTTTGCTCGTTCAAGTACAGCACCAATGTGGTCTTCAGGAGTCTTAATTTTTTCAACTTGAACCTAAATGTTGATAGGAAAGCTCCTGCTTACAAACTTGACTATGGAGAGAGTGAAGCTCCGAGTGTTCTTTGTAATCGTGTCTGAAAATAGATTTCAATGCCTCAAAGCAAGCGAGCCCGGAGGTGATGAGACATGGTCGGCTGGAAGGAGCACCATGGAGAGCCAACCGCAGCCGGGAACCCAGAACCCCGTTCTAATCTGGCTCTAATTCGGCTCACCACAAACGGATGGCATGGCTCCCGCAAGCACCTTAAACTCAGAATGCTTTGTGCTACTGACTTGCAGAAATGGTTAAAAGTCTGCCGATTCCAGGACACAAAGAGAAGGGGATAAATAGTTTAAGGAAGGAGGGAGGAACCGTCCAGGATGTGTATAGCCAGAAACACTGGCAAAGGTTAAGTGGAATCATTTAAAGCTCTCGGTTGTCTTCAGGAACAAGTGAGGAAATGACCGAGTTCCAAAATGACTCAATCCATAAACCCACGAAGATGAATTATTGCTAAACATAAACAGGCCCTGCTCTTGTGGGATGACGTTGACCAGATATGCCCTTCAGCCTCCTCAAACAGGCTGAAGTGGAACAGAGAGGCCGCCCTGTTCAGTGTCATGTTCCTCCAGTCTGGCCAGACAGGCTGACCCCAAGCTGCCTGCTGAATGAGTAAAAAGCAGAGGTCTCCAGAGCTCCCCACAGCACGCTCCCCTCGAAGGCAAACAAAGAGCCTCCCGGGACCAAAATACTCACGACTCCTTTCAGCACAATGTCCGTCTCTGAGTCCTCGGAGGGGTAAACCACACCTGGACAGTCGATGAGGAAGATCCGACGCATCAAGGTAATGTACTGCCAGACCTAAAAGCAGAGACTTCCATTTCTGACTGCTCCGGGTCAGTCCCGGAGGGGTTTCACGAAGCCCTGATGCTCACCTAATGAGAGAGGGGGCTGGGGCTGGGGCTGGGGGTCGGGTATGGAGGCGGTCATAGCGGAGCAGCCTACTAGGTAATGAAGCTCCAAAGCCCCTCCTCTGTATGCCACGCACGAGGCACTTCCACAAGGCATAAACTAGTTTCCATCAGCTAAGTGTCTAACAATAATGCAGAAGCAGGCTCTCCATCTAGGATTGTGCAATGACGTCCAGTAAAGCTTTCTCTGACGTCTCTAAAAGTGCTTCTGGAAGCTTCATGCTGCTTGGCCCCAGTTCCTTTCAGCAGAACCATGCTGCACCCCACACTCCGTGTTCCAGGGTAGGCCCCCTACCCAACACAGTCTATCTTAAACTTGAATTTTCTTTCTTAAGCCAGACACCAAATTTTCTCTAGTTTTGTTTATCAAAGCAAAAGGTTGGAGTGACAAGAAAACAGGACTCAAGTGGCACACAGCAAACCATGCCCAAAGCAGGCAGTGGCACACAGAGCACCCTCAGTCTTATCAAAAGGGCAGAAACAGCTCCAGGACATCGCCACCTGCGACAAGGAGACCAAACTCCCAGCGGAAATCTTCATCCGAGAGAGGCAGACAGACATCTCCATGTCCTGAATTACCACCCTCCGTGGGAAATAAGTCAGAGTAAATAAGGCCCCTCGAGCCAGATGTACCTTTGTTTCACCTGCGATGGGGGCCACGTTGCAGACCTTCTTGGAGCGCAGTGTGTTTATCACAGAGCTCTTGCCAACGTTTGGATAGCCAATGAACCCCACGCTGATCTGCTTCTTGTCAGTGTGCAACTGTTCAAAGAAAAGAATACACACCACACACACCTGGAGTGAGTGTCTTGGGACAAACAGGTTGTGTTACTTTGCTGCCATGAAGAATACAGTACAAAACTACCGATGCGACTTGATTTAAAGCCCAGACATGCACCACCAGCCTATTCTGAGTGGGCTGCATACACATCCTCATTAATAAATCAGAGGTGAGTCAGCGCCTCAGTCACTCACGTGAGACTATTCTTGAATGTTCTAAGGTTGAAAGTATGTAGGCTGAGAAACAAAGAAAGAAACAGCTCGTCAGCCATCAGTGTAGAAGAATGCTGTCCACTGATACATGTCTTAAGGGAGGAGAACCTCAGCAGATGTACCAATCCTACGACCCACCCCTCCTCTTCTCTGCACACCACATTTTGCATTTTCACTGCCAAAGACAAACGGCAAAAGAAAAGAAAGGCAGTCTCAAAAGCTAGATAGCTGGGTGAGAGCCTCAAGGAGGCAGAGCTCAAGTAGAGTCTACAAATCAATGGGGGCTTCTGACTAGAGACAGAGGACTGAACATCCATGATTGCCTCACTCCCTCCACAAACCCCCTGGAACCACAGCAGTGAGAATTCACACACACACCCTCACACCCACAGAGCCAACAGCAGTGTGAATTCACATCCCCTCCACCCCTACGCCTGGTCCCCAGAGAGCCAAACACATAAAACGGAAGCATGAGCTAGAGATGAGACAAAACAAACTAATGTGTGATGTTAACAGAATATTACCAGTTAAAAAGCAGTATCTAACTTGACCCACTACAAAATACGAAAGCTACGTGGCTGCAAAGGTAGAAAAACTAAAAATGCATCAAATACACTGCAAAATGCAGGAATACAGGCCTTGGGAACGGGCAGTACAGTCCTCTCTAAGGCTGGGACTCAAATCCAGAGGACTGACCAGTGGACTGTCTGTACAGATAGTCACACCTCTCCTTCCCCTGCCCAGCACAGGCGTCCCAACTTCTCTGCCCCGGAGGCTTAGGAGACAATAACTGTTTTGGAACCCTGTATGTCTGAAAATATTCCTAATTTTCAGGCCTGACAAGGACCCTAGATTTAGACATGACAGTTGCTGAAAGCAAGTGTTCAACGTCTAAATACTGAATAGGGCAACTCCAGGCCCCTACTCCCACTGCACTCCTAGAATCCTGGCAACCAAGTCCACACACCCCCGAGCTGGAGACAGGAAGACTCCCTTCTAGGGAAACTCACAGGTCCAGGAGTAAGATCTACAGACGGGGACTTCCCTGATGAGTCAGTGGTTAGGGCTCAGCACTTCCACTGCAAGGGGCACAGGTCTGATCCCTGGTCAGGGATCTAAGATTCTGCATGCTGCATGGGGCAGCTAAAATAATAAGAATAGACCTACAGAGAGCAACATCTAGAGTGTCCTCCAACGAAATTCTGGTTTCTTCCCAGTCACCCTACGGTAAAGCCTCTCAACAAGCCTACCCCCTGCATAAAGCTTCTATAGCCTTTTTTTTTTGGTGGCTCACTCTTAAACATGGAGAACCAAGAATAAGCAGACACTGCACGTGTGACTCTAGTAGAAAAGACAGGAAAACAGCAACCTGGAAGAGACAGCATCAATGTAGGAAAATGTGGAGGACAATTCCCCAACACCACTATACTCATCGTCCTCAGACAGAGAAGCCAGTGAACCCGTGAAACAAAAACAGGCTGTTAAAGCGGGGAGGGCAACTCGGAGTTAAATAAGAGCTTTCGGAAGTTAAACATTAAAAGTGAGAGGCAAAACATTTCATGATAGAACAGCTAAATGACCGAATCAAGGTAACTGCCCAGAAAATTGGACAAAATGTCATAAATGTACTGAAGCAAAGAAAATTCAACAATTGGGACTTCCCTGGCAGTGCAGTGGTTATAACTCTGCACATCCACTGCAGGGGGCATGGGTTTGCTCCCTGGTCGGGGAACTAAAACCCCACAAGCCACGTGGCAAGGCCAAAAAAAAAAACCAAAGAAGATTCAATGTGGTACCTTCAACATTCTAAGAACAAATGGTGTGAGGGTAGAATGAAGAAATTTGCAGAAGGCAAGGTCTCAAAAAAATGTTCCCCGAAGTACTCTTCCTCAGAAAGCTTTTGGAAAACACATTCCATCAAAAGGAAGGAGTAAACCAAGAAAGAAAAGAGATTCAATGAACAAGGGAGTCAACACAGGAAACAGCCATATGAATTCTGATGATGGTGAAAGACCCCAGGAAGACCCGGCAGCAGTTTGGGATGTGGCCCCACCTGGACGGGAGGTGCTGGACACTCTGAAAGTTCCCACGCTATCAAGGATTTGGTGACACGTCAGTGAGAAAGCAGAGCTACTTAACACCAGATAAAACTGAAGGTCCTATTAGAAAGGAATTATAATCATAGCATCGTGGATCAGCAGGGACTGACACTTCGGTCATAATACTGTAAACACTGAGCAAATAGTAGTTTAACCAAATGCCGTACAAGGACACAGGAAGTGGGGAGAGAGGACGGGGTAAGAAACCTTACTCTGACTTTCCATAGCAGGAGCTTAACAAACGCGTAAAACTGAGCAGGGTGGGGAATGAAGAAACAAACTCATAAGCGTGTACAAAAACATGGAAGAAAATGCCAGAAGTAACAGCCATGAATTTCTTCTGGGAAGCAGGGAAGGGTAGGACAGAGGTCATGTATCCTTGTTAGAAGCCAGATAAGATGAACTGAACTCATGAATACAGAGTCACAGGTGCAGAACAGGAAATTTCAAGAAGGTCTGCTTTCAGGGCCTCCCTGAGGAACTAGTATCTGACCAGGGATCAGAGGCTGGAGTCCAGCAGGGTCCCTTCTAGGCAGAGGGGAGAGAATGCATGGCCCAGGAGCCCAGAGTGGAGAGAGTGTTAGGAGGGGGCAGGTCATCAACCCGAGCAGAGGGTGGACCATTCGACTCCAGGGACATGGCAGAAAGCAAAGCGATGTTCGTCGGGGAAGGGGGTACAGGCTGAGCTAGAGAGCATCTGAGGATCCCCTGAGGCTCTGTGAGTGTTTACATCTCCAGAACACACCATTCTCACTACCGAGAAGATGTGGGAGGTGAGATGCACTCTGGGAAGAGAAATTCTCACACTAACCCACAGCCTTCCAACTCCAGGAGGGGCAGGCCAGGTTTCGATACCTTTCCAAACTGCCGCAGAAGCTGAATAAACGCTCCTTTGCCAAAGGGGTTAGTAAGACTCGCGTGGAAAGCAAGCGTCGGGTAATCCTGGGAGAGGACGGCAACCCATCGTTTCTAAAGGGAGACAAGAAAAGAAGCTGGTAAATTGGAAGTTGTTTATTTACAGCACAGGAAGAACCAGAGAGCGAATGGCAGGACAGTGCTTCACATACACAGCTGTCCAAGGAAAATGCTAGCTGTACTTCTTTGAAATATTTTTTCAAGTATGACAGTTGATGCTGTTTTTTGCCTTATAAACACAAAACAGTATTCCCAAAATGCCTTCACTGTTACTAAATGCAATTAACCTAACATAATGTGAAATGGGCCAGGGGCTGCAGCTGCCGCACCTTCTAAAGGGCCCACACCAGTCCTCCTGTGGGCACTGCAGCTGTGCCACTGCCAACCATCAGGGATCAAAGGTAACTGCCCATCATCAATGAAGCCCATTTGAGCTTTGCTCTCAGTGAAGACACCTCAGTGACCACAACCTCAACAGTGCAACACTTTATCTGCTGCCCCAAATCCTACTGATCACGCTGCCTACTTATTCATGGATAACGAGCCACGTGGCCTTGGTTATCTGTTCCGCATTAGCAGCTGTACTTACCGTTGCCCAGGTTGGAACAAGGTCACATTTGTTAAGAACAAAAATGAGATGTTTCCAGGGTTTCTCTTTTTTCAGGTAAGTCTCAATGTGAGGGGAACGTGTACCCATTGGATCTCTAGCATCAAGAACTTGAACCACAACATCTGATGAATCTATCACCTGCAAATTCAAAGAAGCAAAAGTGATTTGCTACAGTAGTACAAAGGCAAAATGAAAGCCAGAAGGCATTTAAGGGAACCTGGGAAAAATAAAGCAACAACACGGATAACCTCTCAACAGTCTTACAAGGAGGGCAGGTTGTAGCCAATCGCAAAACCCAGTAGTCAGTATTCTAAAAAGTGCTTTTCATCCTGTGGGTATCTGAAACTTGTCAAAATTTCAAGCAGAACTGGCTTGGATGAAACCAGTCTATTTCACGACTGCTATGCAACAGTGAGTAGAATCATTTACTTCTTAAACCTCTAAGTTTCCATGTTATAAGTGTTATGTATTTTACCAAAAACTAAAAAATTGCGTTTGCCTTCATGGTACTAGTTTCATTATGTTACCGTTTAATTACGTGACTCTACTTGGAAGATTTTTTTTTACTGAGAACATTACTCAAATTCAGCTCAGCTAGTTGAACAGCACTGGACCAGGACTCAGGAGACACAAAGCCCCCTGCACTAACTACCCGGGTGAGCTGGGGAAGGTACTCAAGCTTTCCAGACCTGCGTTCTCGTCTGCAAAACAAGAGGGCTGGACTAAGGAATTTAAAAATTTTCATGCAGCTCTAACCTGTATAATAAATCTCAGTAGGAATATCATTTTAGCAGGCAATCCAAAGAAATATCAATATGAACAGAGAATATATGAATCCATGTAATTTGGGCTGTTACTATTATGTTAGTAATAAAGAAAAACGCAGTTATCTAGAACAACAGTAGTATGTGCAAAGCCATATCCATCCTGGTTTCTCCATGGAGAGAGGATGGATGGATGGACAGAGCATCAGTGGGGCCAAGTCTGTTTTCTCACATAAGATTATGAAGGCCAAAGGAACCACTCAATGAGAGAAAATTTAAAGTCTTACCTTGTAGAGCTCACCCCATATTCTTTTAGACTGTCCCTTTTTAAATATCTCTTCTTGGGCTTCATTTCTAAATAAGAAAGCAACCAAAGTGAGCAACTGATGCACTATAACGATTAAAAGGATATTTTAAGGAAAAATCAATCATGTGCTCAGGCAATAGGGTATCAAGACTAGTTGTTATCAACATTGGTAATGACTAGAGAAATGCAAATCCTAACTACAATGAGGTATATCTCACACCAGTCAGAATGGCCATCATCAACAAGTTTACAAAAAATAAATGCTGGAGAGGGTTTGAGAAAAAGGACCTCTCCGACACTGTTCATGGAAACGTAAATTGATACAGCCACTATGGAGAACAGTATGTGGGTTCCGTAAAAAACTAAAAACAGAGAAAATATATGTCTAGAGAAAATCGTAATTCAAAAGGAGGGATGAACCTCAGTATTCAATGCAGCACTATCCACAATAGCCAGGATGTGGAAGCAACCTCCATGTCCACTGACAGAGAAACAGATAAAGAAGATGTGGTACATATATACAATGGACTACTACTCAGCCATAAAAAGGAACACAATAGTGCCATATGCAGAGATGTGGATGTACCCAGAGACTGTCATACAGACTGAAGTAAGATAGAAAGAGATAAATATTGTGTAGTATTGCTTGTGTTAGAATCTAGAAAAATGGTACACATGAATTTATTTGCAAAGCAGAAACAGAGTCACAGATGCAGAAAACAAACTTATGGTTACCAAGTGGGGAAAGGGGGGTGGGATGAACTGGGGGATTGGGAGAGACATGTGTGCACTACTATGTATAAGACAGATAGCTGCACGAGGACCTCCTCCGTACAGCACAGGGGCTCTACTCAAAGCTCTGTGGTGGGGCTTCCCGGGGTCCAGTGGTTACAAATCGGCCCTGCAAAGCACGGGGTGTGAGTTTAACCCCTGATCGGGGAACTAAGATCCCATATGCTGTGGGCAACTAAGCCCAGGTGACAGTTACTGAGCCCACGAGCTGCAGCTACTGAAGCCTGCGTGCCCTAGTCCATTCTCCACAGTGAGAGAAGCCCCCAGTGAGAAGCCTGCACACCGCAGCCAGAGACACCTCCGCTCGCCACACCAGAGAAAGGCCAAGTGCAGCAACAAAGACCCCGTGCAGCAAACATAAATGATAAATATATATATATATAAATTTAAAGAGGCAGCTACAATTTAGGCAGTCTGTCACAGAGAATTATGAAAAGGAAATCAGCAGTACGTGAAATGTAATTCACATGCCACAGCTCCAAAAGAGAGTGAAACTTTGCTGGTAAGGTTGAGAATGTTTACTAGCCTCAAAGATATTTACCCAATGTCTCTGACACAAAAAAATAGTTTTATGTTTCCCCTACTGCTGACTGAGGGCTTCCCTGGTGGCTCAGATAGTAAAGAATCTGCCTGCAATGCTGGAGACCCAGGTTCAATTCCTGAGTGGGGAAGACCCCCCTGGAGAAGGGAATGGCCATCCACTCCAGTATTTTTGCCTAGAGAATTCCATGGACAGAGGAGCCTGGTGGGCTACAGTCCATGGGGTTGCAAAGAGTCGGATATGATTGAGAACTAACATTATTGCTGACTGTACCTTTTTGAGGTGGAAAAAATTCAAATCAGCAGAAACATACAAAGTTCAAAAAGCTCTAGGAAAAAATGAACTCGTTGCGTCTTCCTGCTTGGTCTCAAGTGGCTCGACTTTACCTCCAGGAGTCCAGGGTTAGCGATGGGCGGAGGACAGCACCGAGGCGGTGGCGCTGATGCAGGGACAGCACGTTTCCACCAGTGTGCCTGAGGGACGTGGGAGGGGGCACCGGGAGCACCAGACTGGAAGACCCTCTCCGGAGGGCAATGGGGCAGCCACTGATCAAAACCCTGCCTACTCTTGGACACTGTCCTTTCCCCTAAGAATTTATCCTTGGGGGGCAATTCAGGATGAGAGAGAATTAGTCACACTGACATTTTACCCTACAATCATCTACCACAGGGGAAAACTTTGAATAGTATAAATCTCCAAATGTGGAACTGGCCACGACAAAAACCTGCTCTGACGTGAAACATTATACTGCTGTTGACTAAGTACTGACATGGAAATATATTCTTAATTGAGAAAAATACATTAAAAGCAAGTTAAAATACAGTCTTAAAGTATTGCATTTATAAGTAAAAACTCCACATTAGAAACGTCTAATGTGTGTGTGTGTATGTGTATATATATGTATATATGTGTGTGTGTATATATATATAAATATATATATATTTATATGCTTCCCAGGTGGCACTGCTGGTAAAGAACCTGACTGCCAGTGCTGGAGACATAAGAGACGTGGGTTCAATTCCTGAGTTGGGAAGAACCCCTGGAGAAGGGCATGGCAACCCACTCCAGTATTCTTGCCTGGAGAATCCCCGTGGACAGAGACACAACTTAGCATGCACGCATACATACACACACACACACACACACACACACACACACACACATATATCCTTGAATGATTCTTGATCTCCTTTTGGGTATGAACCCCAATGAAAGTATGATGAAAGTTATGGATCCTTTTCCTCTCCCTCCTCTTCCCTAAAAACAACAAAACCTCACTACTTTTATGTATGCATAAAAGTTCTCCATATTATCTTCAGAGGGTCACAGAAACCTCAAAGGCCATCCATGAACCCCGCTCAGTGACCCAGAGACTCTGATTAAGGAAATCCTGATAGTCACCAAAATATTAATAACAACAGAGGTGGTGGAATTAGGAGTTCTTCTTTTCTTTCTACTGTATTTCCAATTTAACTATATTTTTTAAAATTGCCTGTGACAGAATATACTGCTATTATTACGAAGAAAGTGTCACTTATTTTTATTTGGGGGGATTAAGAGGCCAATAGTAAATCATCTACCTTAAATTATCTTCCATCTGGCCCCAACCAAGTTCACTAATTTTTCTAGTATAAGGGAAGAGGCTAACTCCATCTATGAGATAAGTCACTGAGCTTCTTGCAGGTAAATAACTGTATAGAAGATGTCTGTTTTACAAAAGAGCAAATGCTGACATGTGCACCAACTTCAAAACAGTACCTCACACCAGTGTCTTCAGCTACCAAGTCACGATCCTTGCCCTGGTCATAGCTCTCAGTGGATGTTTCTGCATTTTCTATAAGTGACTGCATATCACTTGCAAGTAAATTTGGCCGCTTCCTCTGCGCTTTGGGGCCAAATGTTGTTTCGAAGCTTTCAGTATCAAGGATGTGCACCTTTGCATTCTAAAGAGAAAGGAGAATTATAGGTAATGCTAAACAAAGCACAGAGAAAAAGCAAAAAGTTCAAAACCTACCCAGGAAAGGCTTTCTGCTCTCATTTTCACAAAGCTCAACCCATACCAAAATATGTAACATGAATACAGCCTGACTTCTCATCAGAAATGCTTATTTAAATAGCAAACACACTTGTTCCCCTCTTCTTCAAGTTCTGTAAGCTTCCTTGGAGAAATACAAAATACAAATAATCGAAGCAAATATGAATAGCTGTGTGTAAGACTTGCCAAAACTCAGCTTTATTTCATTTATCATAAACTTTTAGTCAAATGTAATTAAGGCTACAATCCTGAAAATTAGCTTCTCTTTTCTAACCCCCTTTTCCTCTTAAAGTTTTCAAACAAGTGCATAAAATTCGCCAAATTCACAGATTTTGTCAAGGACAATCATACTCAAATTTGTGTTTTTTTTTTAAACCAACTGTAAATGCCAACTTTTTCCTGGAAGTTAATTTCTTTCATGGCTAAAAGGAACTGCTTGTTTTGTAAGATGCGTTTTAGTTTCAGATAACATTTTCCCTAATTTAGGTAACGTTTTTATTAAATGCACATGGAAAGTCTTCAGATGAAAAAATCTAGCAAAACTCCAAAATAATAGTTTAGATGCGATAAGAGGAACCTGATCCTAACTAGAATTTGATGTGCCTATAAAGGAGCTACGAGCAGAGGAATTTTTGAAGCAGGATGAAAGTCACAGTCCGAGTTAGGATCTATCACATAACAGTATGTTGTTAATAGCCAGCAGAGAATATTCTAAGTTTAAAAAAACAAAATCACCTTCTGTCCTCAGTATAGGCTCCTCTGTAAGCACCAGCTACGAAATTCAGAAGACAGAACAACCCCATGGCTTCTAAACAGAATCCCCTCCAACTCCTAAAGATCCTTCAGATATTATCATTTTCTCAGAGTCTCTAACCCATCTCTTAGTTTACTTTTACTCACTACACTCCAACAAGGGAACATCCCCACACAAAACAGTCACATTTCATATGAAAACTAGGTTCTAAAGTCACTGGGAAAATTATGACCAAAATTATCCTTGAAAATCTCTTAGCCTATAAAATACAGTATACCTGGATCTGTGTCTGTAAACCTATACCTCAGGAAGTACAATGTAGTGATATGCAGGGTACAAGAAAATACACAAAGTACGCTGCAGTATTTTGACTGTAGTATTGCTATAGAAACACAGTAATTATTATGCACATACAGGTGAACGTGCAAAAGTTAAAAGTACATCTGATTTGACTACGTATGTGCGTGCGGGTGTGAGCTCAGTCACGCTCGACTCTGTGCAATTCCATGGACTCCAGTCCGCCAGGCTCCTCTGTCCACGGGCCTTGACCGCACTGTGCAGCACATCTCAGAATCAGATTCTATACTGAGCAGTGGACACTGTGGTGGCGCAGGGGCAAAGAAGCCACTTGCCAATGCAGGAGATGCAACAGACTTGAGTTTGATCCCTGGGCTGGGAAGATCCCCTGTAGAAGGAAATGGTAACCCACTCCAGTATTCTTGCCTGGGAAATCCCATGGACAGAGGAGCCTGGAGGGCTGTAGTCCATGGGGTCTCAGAGTCAGACATGACTGAACGACTGAGCACACACAAACACACGCAAGGTTTGTCAAGGCCAGAGCAGGAAACTCGCCAGTTACTCTGAGTACCTGCACCAAAATGCAAGCTGGCCGCTGCAGCCACGGGCCCTCCGATCTACACCATCAGACCTTTACACACTGCATTTTAAAAACACCGAACAACTGGCATGTGCAACAAAGCAGTAAATCCACAATAGAGCTTCTCTGTTCTTCTCATGAACAGGACTCAACAGTTTGTTAAAAGATGGCTTTAGGGAGAACAGACGGAGAGAACAAGAGAAATGGCAACTCGTCTGTGTTTCACGAATTACACCCATGTGTTTCCCTGACAGAAAACAGTCACTCCGCTAATAGGTGCCATTCTTCTAGTCCGTCACAGAACAAAGCGTAATTGACAAAACCCGAGGCAATAACCAGGCCCTGGGTTTTATTCTGTTCTGCAAGTAAACACTTCTCTTTGAACTGTTTAATTCTTGTATGTATGTCAATGTTTTCTGCCCCTCCTGATGCTGGAACCGAAGCTCTGTGCTGTAACTGATGGATATTTGGGGAAATTACTATTCAGTTCATGTAAAAACGTGCAGGCAAGCTTTAGGCCACTTCTCTGGTTCCCTGTGAAACTCACTCCACTAGAGCCAGATTCAGTCCTTACTGCACTTTGAACTTCATCGATTTTAACAACCAATCTGACAAGTACCCTTTCCTTCCGGGGACGAGACTCTTCAAGGAACTCACTGAAGCTGAAAGTACTCAACACCAAAGTCTCCTTTCCTACCAACCCAGTCCTAATTCTACATTTCCCCAAAGTTTGATGCAATTACCACTTAAACTAGTTTGCCTGCAAAAACTTTAAAAAATGGTATTGGTGATAGCCATGATCTGCTGCTGCTGCTGCTACTAAGTCGCTTCAGTTGTGTCCGACTCTTCGCAAGCCCATGGACTGCAGCTTACCAGGCTCCTCCATCCATGGGATTTTCCCGGCAAGAGTACTGGAGTGGGGTGCCATTGCCTTCTCCGAGCCATGATCTATCTATTTAGCTCTAATTAAGTGGCGGCCTAAGTGCTTGCTTTGTGCCAAGAGCCTTAATGGATTTTTCATCTGCATCCAATCACCTAGGGAAGTGAAAGCTCACAGAGACACCCAAGGCCACAGAAAGGGCCACAGTAAAAAGGTTAAAAGTCAGGCCTGTACTCTGGTCCACCATGCTATCGAACCTCTCTGACAGAATTCGGTTCATGCTGAAGGTGAGACCTTTAATAACAGCGAAAGCAGAAGTCTCAGAAAGCGCATCGGTACTGCATCAGGCACTATTCTCTATAGAAAAAGCAAGAGCTAAATATGGTAGAGAGGGATCTGTGTCGTCTGCCAGGGACACCCTCTGTCTTACATGAGGCCGGATTCGATCATGGAGAAGAGACATGGGTAACTTGCTTTGCTTCATGACAACTTTGTATGGATCCTTCAAGACTGTGTCCATTTCCTCTTGAAATTTTTGTAATGATGACTGCTTAATCACACGTGTATTTCCTGTTTTACAAAAGAATGTTGCTGTTTAATAAATTGCTCCTTATTGCTTTTGCCTCCATCTTCCCAATGACACAGTGAAAGGCAAGATTTTTAAATTGCCCTCACTTACCCAAACACCTGACACATCTACCCTAAAGCCATTTTCAAACTTAAAAGGAAAAAACCAAAAAACACAAAAACTGCCTCTCTTGCACTCATACACAACGAACTAAATCACCAACCCAGACACACAAAGGGTTTCAGTGGTTTTCCAAGTCCAATTTCCAGACTGGACAAAACTGAAAAATTAACATCACTGAATGGAACTGAGATTTGACAGATGCCCCACTTCCGGCTAGACGTGGCAAAGAAATTTGGAGCCAATCACAGCTGATCAGGTAGTATACGCAGAGAATCCCAGCACAGCACCTCCTAAGAGTCATCGCTCCTGTTTTGATTAAGAAAGCTTAAAGGAACTGTTACAATAACCAACCAAGCCCTGCAAGGAAACAAAATAAAACTATGTAACACCTCCCGGAGCACACCTTGGAAGTGAGAGACTTGGAAATGTGAGACTAAAAGGCACATTGCGGCACACATGCCAAACTCCAGGGGAAGACCGCGCCGGCAGGGATGGCGGCAGTGACAGCAGTTAATGCTTCTACTGTACGACTTACTGGGCACTATTCTAGACACTTATACATCACCTGTTAACTCACTCAATTACCACAGCAGACCTACAAAACAGGAGCTATTTCTGTCTTCATTTTGCAGATGGAAAACTGACAAGCACCCTTAAGAACTTGCTCACGGTCCCAGACAGGGTAGAACGAGGACTTGCACCAGGAGGTCTGGATCTAGAGTCACAGGACCTTGCCACCGTGCTAAAGGCCTCTTCTCTGGGACACTTTCCTGTGCTGCAGTTTTCTAGGGGATACCCGTCCCACCCAGAGATGTTACGAGATGGTCAAGGATAGTTCAAACAGCAGGCAAACAATGGGGCCTGGCCACCTGACATGTCCACACAGCTGGCAGAGCTGAGGGAAAGGCTGAGAGCCCCAATGGAGATGAACGTGGGGTTTCCAAAGGAAGAAATCCTGCCTCCCCACTGCCTCTGGAGACAGCCACTCGCTCCCAGGAAGGACTAACGAGGGGTCCTTTCATTGTCACTCAGTCCAAATACAACTGCACTGAGATAAAGGGTTTCAGAGGAACTCCAGGCTAAAGGCACAAACACACCTCAAGGCACCTCTCAAACAGTCATCTCTCCAGGCGATCAGAAATTAGAAGAGGAACACAGGAGCGCTCCGAGGTCTGTGAATGCTAGTCATTAAGGACGATCTCGTCTGTCTAAGAGGTTCACTCTCAGTGAACAATGATGAGCTCTTTTCAAAAGAGGAAGCCATTTATGAAAGCCACCGGTACCACTTTTCTCTGCATTTTTCCCATGGCAGGGGCTTCTTATCTCATTCCTTTCTCACACTGTCCTTGACAGTTTCCCAAAACCCCAACACCTTTTAGACATCTGAACATTCTACCCTTTCCCACACAGTGCACATTTTCTAGGGCAAAAGTAGCAGAGGGTCATACTCACCAAACCACTTAATGTTTGGCTCCACTCTTGCCACTGTGCCAGAAGCCACCGTTGACTGATACTGCAGAGGCTTAATCACTTTACCACGGCTGTTCCTAAATGAAGGAAACAAAAGATTTGGGTTGAGGACAGAAAAAAGACAAGGGCAAATTTCGGTTTACAGAATACTCTTTCCAACAAAAGGACCTCCCCCCACCCCGCTTTCCTGGTTTTAAGTGATCATGAAATACAGATTTTGGTAAACAAAAAGTCCTTCGACATTCAAAACAGATTGCCCCAAGCCATTTAACCTCTTGCAACAGAGCACGTAATGATTTTTGCTCGATGAATAACAACTAATGCCCGTGTTTAAAAATCTGTTTACTGTTTGCTTTTAAATAAAAAGTCACATACTTGAGCCTTTTTAGGATAATCATTTAAAGGCTGGTTTAAATGAATTTTGAGTAGAGGGTGATTTATGCTGGAACTCAAAATTCTAAAACAAACTGCAGAGTAGGTGACTAAAGCAGATTGAGTTCATTGACGTTTGTGTTTTAGACACATCTTTTAGAACGGATGAAGAATCCAATTACCAAACAAATTAAGACCAGCTCACAAAATGTCAGAGTCAGCAAGTCCCTGTGGTCAAGGCTGCCTCAGCAGAACTCAGAGTTGTGATGAGTGTTCAAGTGCCACAGTGTGGTAATCTAAAGTCTGGCCTTAAAAAACAACTTTTTTGGCTGCTTTCATGACACTGCCCTATATGCTTTGTTCAAGAAAAGCAGATTTCTATCTGATGGACATTTACCCTGAGATGTAACACACGATTTGTGGAGGCCAAAGCTGTGAGGAACAGGGCTACTGTAGGGTAAGGACTATGACATGATCACTATTTCACCACTCACTACCCATGTCTCTAACTCAAAATTCACAGTTGATCATATAAAACAGTATTTGAAAACACGCTCAGCTGAACAAATGTTGAGTGCCTGCTCCAGGCAAAGCATCAGGAAGATTCTGTATGATTCTGACACATAACTGTTCCTAATGTACCAGTTTCTTAATTTCTTAATGTTTGATCTTAGTTTAATCAACAGCAAAATAGACAGTAATTCTTGCTTTACATCTCAGAGAGAAAGAGAAAGACAAATTAGGATAGCAATGCTGGCTTGGTATCACATTTGGGGATGCCTATTTGGGGAAAGTGGGGGTGGGACTATCAAGGGCTTCACAGGTGCAGCTACAAGTCCAGGGCAGGAAGGGAAGAGGGAGGGGACAACAGTGTCCAGGCTCACCTGCGCTCCTTCTGTCTGTACATATTCAGGCGTCGAATTGTGGCCCGGTCCCTCATGTTGTGACCTCCTGCTCCCTGCACTCGATCTAGGAAACACAAGAGTAGTCTGCACACTGTTTGATAACCAACAAGTCTAACTATAGCCATTGCTTTAAGCACACCAACCAGTTCATTGCAAGTAGGCAAGCTGCCAACTCAGTGCAAAATCTCCACTTTCTCCATGTGTTGCTCCAACAGAATCATTCCTGGAAGCTACATGGTATGACAAAGCTGACCTAATCTTGAATCCTCCGTAGGACTGTTTTGAAAATGATAACAGGTAATGTTTCTGAGCACTATTATGGCACTGTGCTATCCATGTTAGAGGCATCGTCTTATAATCCATACAATAATCCTATAAGGAGGGACACATTATCCCCACTGTGCAGGTTAAGAAACTGAGGCACAGTGGGCAGCCATCCTGTACAAAGACAAAGATGGCACAGACAGAATTTGAACAAAAGCACTGGATCACCATCTCTGCTCTTAACCACTAAGATGCCTACGTCTGGGTCTCAGTTGAACAAATACTGAGTACCTGCTCCAGGAAAAGCACTGTGAAGGTTCTGTACGATTCTGATACCTAAGTGTTCCCAATGTACCAGGTTCTTAATTTCTTAATGCTTGATCTTAGTTTACTCAACAGAAAAATAGACAGTAATTTTTGCCTTACACCTCAGAGAGAAAGAGAAAGACAAACTAGCATAGTAATACTAGCTTCACATTTGGGGATGCCTTCCCTGGTGGGCTACAGTCCACAGGGTTGCAGAGTCAGACGTGACTATCAACTGAGCATCAAGTCGCCTGTCTACTCCTTAAGTCATGCGGTAGAAAACAGGCTGAAACCACAGGACTGGCGGCTCTGCTGCTCACTAAGGTGTCAACTGTGAGAAGCCACTTCCCCTATTTTGGCTCAGTCTCTTCACCTATAACATCATGATCTCTAAGGGCCTTTTCAGGCTTAATACTGTAAGATGCCAGTCTACACAAACTGAATAATTTAGCAGCAGTCCAGGGAAAATATTAAACATGAATTAAAACCAAAACCTTTAAGCCATATTTTAATATGTTTGATTAACTAAACCCAAATGGCAAGGACTCTCACAAGGGCTATCTTGTTCACTCCGTGGTGGAACCTCAAAATTCATACACATCTCCAAAAACATCTTTCCTGACACAACCATATTTACTTATCTGTAACGTTTTCTATGCACTTGGACGACCCCAAGAGCTAAATCTACAGTCCTTTTCTCATTTAAACCGCCAAAGGTAAGGTGGCAGGCAAGTGTGGCCAAGTATAAAAGGCCAGTTGGATGGGTCTACATCACTTTTATCTGACTTTATCTAACTTACTTCTAGCAATTCCTTGAGCTGTACTCATTCAAGACTGACCTATACTGGGGGAGGGGCTTCAACACCCGACACACAGGAAAACAAGAAAAGGTCAAATTTAAGTGCCCCTTCCAACTCTGAGCTTCCCAGTCTCACCTTGGAGACTCCCCAAGGCTGCCAGGCCTGAGAGTTCCCTTTCCCGGCTTTAGACCTGGTGCCCGGCATCTACCCTTAACAGGCGCGCCAGACTCAGCCCTCTTCAGTGCCTCTGAACAAGAAATCACCTTCTCCCTTCTCATACCCAAAGGCCACAGTGCTTGAAGTCACTCCAAGCAAGGCCACTCGGAGTTCCTAACCCCAAGCTTCCTCAAAGCCCCACCCTCCGCAAGCCCAGCCGCCCGTACCGGGATTTGTGCTGGCATTAGAGAGGTTGATAGTGCTCCGTCCTTTGTACTTGGGCTTCACCATCTTGCCGACAGGACTGGTACCAGACCGCTGGACCCGGCCTGCGTGGGGTACAAAAGCTCGTAACTTCCCGAACCGGACCGAGGAAACTCGCGCGAACCACGCTGGACCGCGTGTGCGGGACGACGTCACTTCCGCTCGCACCTTTCTTTCCCAGCGCGACTTCCTGCGATCGCGAGGAGCGCGCCGCCGCACTCTTAGCTCCGCCCCCACCCCGCCGCTTAGACATTTCCCAGCGTCGAGCCCCGCCCTTCTCACTCCCTAGCAACCGTCAAGCTGCCCTCCGTAGCAACCACCCAGTTACCCTAGACTTGCGGCCTAGAACTCCTAGATTTAGGAGTCCTGCCCGCAAACGTAGATGCCGCTTCCTAAGCCAATGACGCAAGCTTAAGTTTAATTATCTTCTGGATTTGTCCTCTAAGCCCTTCCAAAAGTGGCCGACTACCCAATAGCCAAATACCAATCAGAACTTGTCATCCCTCAGAAAACTCCACTACGTATCATCACTCTCAGGGTTAGAGGAGAGAAAGAGAAACTCAAACTCTTTGCTATCCCTACAGAATTTTGAGTGATCTGGTCCCTGCCTATTTATTTTACCTCATTTGTACCTTCCTCCCTCTGGTCATTTTCGCTGAATGTTCCTTCTGCCTGAATCATTATTTCCCTAAACCTTTGCATGGCTACTTCCTTCTGGTCATTCAGGTCTCAGCTCAAATGTCACCTACAAGTAAGGTTGCAAGATTTAGCAAATAAAAATACAGGATGCTTAATTAAATTTGAATTTCAGACAAGCAATGCAATAATACATTTTAGTGTAAATATGTCCCATGTAATATTTGGGACATACTGCAAGGAGATCCCAGAGAAGGCAATGGCACCCCACTCCAGTACTCTTGCCTGGAAAATCCCATGGATGGAGGAGCCTGGTGGGCTGCAGTCCATGGGGTAGCTAAGAGTCGGACAGGACTGAGCGACTTCACTTTCACTTTTCACTTTCATGCATTGGAGAAGGAAATGGCAACCCATTCCAGTGTTCTTGCCAGGAGAATCGCAGGGACGGGGGAGCCTGGTGGGCTGTCGTCTATGAGGTCGCACAGAGTCGGACACGACTGAAGCGACTTAGCAGCAGCAGCAGCAGCAGCAAGGAGATCCAACCAGTCCATTCCGAAGGAGATCAGCCCTGGGATTTCTTTGGAAGGAATGATGCTAAAGCTGAAACTCCAGTACTTTGGCCACCTCATGCAAAGAGTTGACTCATTGGAAAAGACTCTGATGCTGGGAGGGATTGGGGGCAGGAGGAGAAGGGGACGACAGAGGATAAGATGGCTGGATGGCATCACCGACTCGACGGACGTGGGTCTGAGTGAACTCCAGGAGTTGGTGATGGACAGGGAGGCCTGGCGTGCTGCAATTCATGGGGTCTCAAAGAGTCGGACACGACTGAGCGACTGGACTGAACTGAACTGTACTAAAAAAATTCATTCTTTATGTGAAATTCAGATGTGATTGGGAAGACTTCCTTGGTGGTCCCAGTGGTTAAGAATTCGCCTGCCAATGTAGGGGACACAGGTTCAAGCCCTGGTCTGGGAAGATTCCACATGCTATGGGGCAACTAAGCCCATATACCACAACTACTGAGCCTGCACTCTACAGTCCATGCTCCAAAAAAGCCACTGCAATGAGAAGCCTGCTCTCAGCAACTAGAGAAAGCCCACATGCAGCAATGAAGACCCTGCTGCTGCTGTTGCTAAGTCGCTTCAGTCGTGTCCGACTCTGTTCGACCCCATAGACGGCGGCCCACCAGGCTCCCCCGTCCCTGGGATTCTGCAGGCAAGAACACTGGAGTGAGTTGCCATTTCCTTCTCCAATGCATGAAAATGAAAAGTGAAAGTGAAGTCGCTGAGTCTTGTCCAACTCTTAGCGACCCCATGGACTGCAGCCCACCAGGCTCCTCCGTCCTTGGGATTTTCCAGGCAAGAGTGCTGGAGTGGGGTGCCATTGCCTTCTCCGAATGAAGACCCAGGGCAACCAAAAATAAATAAATTAATTAAATTTAAAAAATCATTACATGATTTAATTTAAAATATGATAGGGTTGTTGTTGTTCAGTCGCTCAGTCATGTCTGACTCTTTGTGATCCCATGGACTACAGCACACCAGGCTTCCCTGTCTTTCACCATCTTCCAGAGCTTGCTCAAATTCGTGTTCATTGAGTCAGTGATGCCATCCAACCAACTCATCCTCTGTTGTCCCTTTCTCCTCCTGCCTTCAATCTTTCCCAGCATCAGGGTCTTTTTCAATGAGTTGGCTTTTTGCATCAGGTGGCCAAAGTATTGGAGCTTCAGCTTCAACATCAGTCCCCCCAGTGAATATTCAGGATTGACTTTCTTTCGGATTGATTGGTTTGATCTCCTTGCAGTCCAAGGGACTCTCAAGAGTCTTCCCCCACACCACACTTCAAAAGCATCGAAGCTGTTTAGCTTTCTTTGTGGTCCAACTCTCACATCCATACATGACTACTGGAAAAACCAGAGCTTTGACTAGACAGACCTTTTTCGGCAAAGTAATGTCTCTGCTTTTTAATATGCTGTCTGGGTTTGTCATAGCTTTTCTTCCAAAGAGAAAGCATCTTTTAATTTCATGGCTGCAGTCACCATCTGCAGTGATTCTGGAGCCCAAGAAAATAAAGTCTGTCACTGTTTCCATTGTTTCCCCATCTATTTGCCATGAGGTGATGGCGAATGATTTGGTATCCTGTATTTTATCCAGCAACTCTTCCTCCTAGGGTAAGTTTCCGGTCTAATCTGTCTAAATCACAATCTCTCACTCTTCTGCAGTTATTCTGGTGTGGCATTCTGTTTTGTTTATTTCATGGCATTTATTACTAGCTGAAATTATTTTATTTACAAGTTTATCAGTTGCTTCCCC
Organism: Bos grunniens; assembly: GCF_055505025.1. Taxonomy (NCBI): domain Eukaryota; kingdom Metazoa; phylum Chordata; class Mammalia; order Artiodactyla; family Bovidae; genus Bos; species Bos grunniens. The sequence goes on from NC_141167.1 coordinate 13,107,765, forward strand.
AAAACTAGAATGTATGCATCTTGAGAGCAGGGACTTTGAAAATTTGTTCACCACTGTATCTTCAAGACTTCAAAAGGCATTTGAAACATAGCAAGGACTAAATAAATATTCACTGAAGTAAGGAATGAATAAATGGCATCTTAGCTGGGGCTGCTGTAGCAAAATACCATAGACTAAGTGACTTAAACCACAAACATTCATTTCTCACAATTCTGGCAGCTGGGAAGTCTAAGGTCAGAGTGCCAATATGGTTGCCTTCCTAGTGAGAATCTCTTCCTGGCTTATAGACAGCTGTCTTCTCACTGTGACCTCACATGCTGGGGAAAGGAGGAGGACTCTGGTGTCTTTCTCTTCTTATTTTTTGAAAAACATTTATTTATTTATCTGACTGTATGAAGTCTTAATTGAGGCATGCAGGATCTTCATTCTTCAGCTGCTGCATGCGAACTCTTAGTTGTGGCTTGCAAACCCTTAGTTGCGGCATGTGGGATCTAGTTCGCTGACCAGGGATGAAACCTGGGGCCCCCTGCATTGGGAGTGTGGAGTCTTAGCCACTGGACCCCCATCTTTCTCTTCTTATAAGGGCACTAATTCCATCATGGGGGCTCCATCCTCATGACGTCATCTAGACATAATCATCCCCTCCTCCTCCAAATACCATCACATTGGGGATTAGAATCTCAATGACATGAGTTTTAGGAGGACACAAACATTTAGTCAATAGCAGATGGAAATGTCTCTTCATTCCTAAGGGGGTATGAGGGTAGTAAGACCCATACTAGTCAAAATAAAGTCTCTAGATGTCTGTGCAGTGACCAAGAAGCCTCCCTCTTTTTTTGGCACCACAAGTTGTCCGGAAGTGTCCATCACTCTGCCTTTACAGGAGGATTACCTGTAAAGAGGTGGTTAGGCAGGAAGAAAGTGGATCCTGGGCTGTGGGGTAGCTCATTCTGTAAAAACAAACAACTTGGTATAAAGCAAAGTTCTCTCATTGTGGGATGGATGATTGAGTCCTTATTTCTCTGAGTCTGAACAAACAAACCCCAAACTATTCTTTCTAGAGGAAAACCAGGCCATGTCCTAGACAAGAGTGGGAAATACCTCCTCCCTTGAGACTCACTTTTATTGCCCCCAGGGCAAGTATCATGAGCTTAAACACAACTTTGCTAGAACATTCCTACCTCTGCCATGGTGTTTGAGGAAAGTCTCTCAAAGCGGGTCAGAAGCAACTTGACACCCAGTGAAGACCCAAAGGTGTCCCCATCTGCCTCACCCTGTCCCTTTGGTCCCTCAAACAGAGAGGCAAGAGCCCACTTCCGGAGCCGAGACTAGGATAATGTGTTTCTGATGCCTCAATTTGGTTCAAACCAGAATAAACACGAATGGCAAAAATCAGCCCATGAGCTCATTCAGGCTTTGATCAGAGACATAATTTCATTATGAAATTTTGAATCAGGCTGTTGTGAAGTCTTGCCAAGGAGTTTCATTTTCCCAGATGATATGGTGGGTTGTTTCTCTCCTGTTCTCATACTCTGCTTGCGTTTAACATATGAACTTTCCATCTATTTTTATCATGTGATCCATCAATTCTTTTACAGCAGTATTTGCTGATCCTGACAACCGACTGCAGTTCTACCAGCAGATAAAAAGCCTCATCAAGGAAGGTCAAGCTAAAGTTATGGGTTTGGTGTGCCTGCTTTGCTCACTGCATGTATAATACATTTTTCACATACATCCTTCCTGATGTCATGGTGACCAGAAGAGGCAAGGCATACCTCCAGGCCTATAATTTCTCAGCTTTAAAACTGACATGTTCATTTAACTACCCAGCAAGACTGCAGTGTGATCATATGAATTATAATACGTGAAAGCATTGTATACCCAGCCCATGCCATGTAGATGGAAGCTTTCTCTTTCCCTCCGGACCCAGGGTTAGCACTTCACTCCCTGGAGTCTTGCTCCGAATAAGCACAGGTTTATGTGAATGGGAAGATCCCAACAGGAATACAGTAGGAAGGTGGTTCAAAATAAAGCTTTGTGCCAAGTGCTGACAGGAAAAAATGGACTAGTGTTTTCATGGGAACCAGAGAATCTTTTTTGGTTGTTGTCATTTAATTTTTTTATTGGCGTTTAATTGCTTTAGAATTTTGTGTTAGTTTCTGCTGTACAACAACATGGATCAGCATACGTATACAAATTCCCCTCCCTCTTGAGCCTTCCCCCCATACCACCCCATCTCAGTCATCAAAGAGCACTGACCTTAGCTCCCTGGGGAAACTACGGGAAGCAGAGAATCTCGACCTCACTTCCTTCTTCATTCTGTAAAAACCTTTTCATTGGGATCTAATGGACAAGTAGCCGCAGCTTTTTCAAGAGGTGTTTTTTTCAAAGCGTGATCTGAGGACCACCAGCATCAGAAACACTTGGGGGAGTCGATGAAAAATGCAGACTTTTAAAAATTGTATTTATTTATTTGCTTATTTATTTGGCTGTGCTGGGTCTTAGTTGTGGCAGGAGGGATCTTTAGCTAAGGCAAGCACACTCTTAGTTGTGGCATGTTGGGTCTAGTTCCCTGATCAGGGATCGAACCCAGGCCCCCTGCACTGAGAGCATGGAGTTTTGGCCACTGGACCACCAGGGCAGTCCCCAGACTCTTTTTTTTAAATTGAAGTACAGTTGATTTACAATGTCGTGTTAGTTTTTGCTCTACAGCAAACTGATTTGCTTATATACACACACACACACATATTCTTTTTAAATATTCTTTTCCATTATAGTTTATCATGTGTGCATATGCCAGTCGCTCAGGCATGTCTGACTCTTTGGGACCCCACGGACTACAGTCCGCCAGGCTCCTTTGTCCATGGGATTATCCAGGCAAGAATGGTGGAGGGGTTGCCATTTCCTCCTCCAGGGATCCTCCTGCACTGGGATGCGGATTCTCTACCACCGAGCCGCCTGGAAGCCCATTACGGCTTATCACAGGATATTGAAAATAGTTCCCTGCGCTGTACAGTGGGGCCTTGTTGTTTATCCATCCTACATGTCATAGGCTGCATCTGCTCACCCCAAACTCCCACTCCTCCCCCGACCAGCCCCTTGGTAACAGCACATCTGTTCTCTATGTCTTTGAGTCCGTTTCTGTTTCATGTGTAAGTTCATTTCTGTCATATTTCAGATTCCACATATAACTGATATCATATGGCATTTGTCTTTCTCTCTCTGATTTACTTCACTTCTCTAGGCCCCTCCATGTTGCTGCAAATGCCGTTATTTCATTCTTTTTAAGGCTCAGTAATATTCCATTGTGTAGATATATATACACCACATTTCTTTTATCCATTCACTTGCTGATGGACATTTAAGTTGTTTTCATGTCTTGGCTATTGTGAATAGTGGTGCTATGAACATAGAAGTACAAATATCTTCTTGAATGATAGTTTTCTCCAGATAGAAGCCCAGGAGTGGAATTGCTGAATCATATGGCAACTCTAAAATACGCAGACTCTCGAGTTTCACCCAAGAACTACTGAAACCAGACCCTCTGGAGGTGGGGTCCAGGAAACATATATCTTAAAAAACTTCTGTAATGATCCCTGTGTACATAAAAGTTTGAGATCTGAAAAGCAAAGTCTTTCCCCAAAGTCCCCCTGGGGTTTTCTGATGAACTGACCGGAACTGGTAAGACCAGTCCAAGTAAGACCTAGTTCCTTTCCCACCTATCTTAAATCCTGTCTTTTTTCTCAGCAGAGCAGGGTGAGAAAGGCTGCAGCAGTGTCTCCTGCACTCTGAAAATATATGTCTTGGCTCTGCCCCAAATGCCTTGATATTTATGCTGCAGCCAGAGGGTCGGTATCCTTTGGCAATGCTCCATTTTAAGGCCATTAGCTCTTAATTAGTGCCAGCTTGTTGGTGTAGGCTTCCCAGCTGAACTAAGAGCAGAGGCTTCTCTACTCAGCCTCCCGTGTCTCTCTGGCAAGTCCTGATGAAGTGACTCCTGCTACGTGGGGCCAAGAGTTGGGCTCTTGAAGTGGCTGCTCCTCACTCTGAAAGAGTTACCAGCTCCCCACCCCACGGAGAGGCTCTGGGGCCCTGGAAGAATAGAGAAGCACTCTAAATAAATGTTTAGGGTTTTGTTACATTTGCTGAAAGCAAAAAGAGAGAGTCTTCAGACACCCTCAACAGTTTACAAGGGAATATAAGAAAAATAAAGTGTGTTCAACTGGAGCTTTATGGACCAAACTGTCCCCCAACCCCACTTTCAGTTTCGAGTTCCAGGGAGATTTTAGACAAGCATATAGCCAGCTGATGAGCTGGGTGGCTATGGAAAGCTATTAAAAGCTGAGAGATTCACCCCTGGGAACCCCAAGAAAATTCTCTTCATGGATGATGTATCTGGTCACCACTTCTAAGTGGGAAAAACAGAGTCTATATTGTTCTTGGCATTCATCTCATTACTCGGTAAGGAGCTCTTCAAAAAGATCCTTAGATTAAGCTTTGGAAAAATAACTAGCAGCATTTTGCCCCTTCCTATCAGTGAGTCCCTGTGGTTCTCAGCATATTCCACTGAAGAAAATCCGAGAAGCAATTTTTTGAGATGCTATTAATGGCCTCTAGTTTGCAGCCGGGTTTAGATAACTCAAGATTGCTGGCTGCATCCTGAGAAGTGGATTCAGAACACACACTGATGTGGGAGTCTGAAGGATAATTCCAAATCGTAGATAATTGTTTAAGCTCCAAGGAGGCTGGAGGGCCCATATTAAGTCATCTCCCCAGGATCAGTGTGTTTCCTATTACACTTGATATCTATCTGTCCAATGATCCTTTTGATTTTTAAGCTGTTAGACTAAATCTTTGTGTAATTCTCCTCCTGCTCCTGCCCACCTCCCTCCTTTTCCTTATAAAAATACGTTTTAAAAATGTTAACCAGCTACCTTAGATTGTTTCCTGAAGAATAGTGTCACATTGAAGCATCTGAACTCTACTTCTGAAGCTGATGTGTCAGGGGAACCTCTGTCTGTCAGAAGGTCAGCCTTGCCCTGGGGGAAGCTTCTGCTCAGCAAGACACTGAGGTTTTCCTTGGCCTCCTGCATCCCTCTTGCTCCTTTGTCTAGTCTAGTCTAGACTGGGAACAAAATCTGACTTCCAAAGGAGAGACACAGACTGAGATATGGAAGAAAGTTAGGACAAATACTTTCTCAAGCAGCGAAGGAAGAAGTGGTCTAAACCTTGATTTATGTAATTTTTTAGAACCTTGATTAGAAAAAGACAGATCTGCCAACTTCCTCATTTCAGGAAAAATCGATCCTTCCAACTCACTGTATCAAGGTTGGAGGAATCTTCTAGATGCTTTCCATGTCTATTAGAGAGAATTTAGAACTGTGAGTTGCACTTCCAGCCAGGGATGGACAAATCCCCCAGATGCCTGGCTACTGTGTCCAGCACCTGGGGACTCAGATTTCTACTGTGCTGTGCCGTCCCTCGCCTCCCAGTGCACTAGGCATAAACCAAGTAGCTTATTTCTGAGGGCAGGGATCTCCTGTCATATCCACCAGGTGCCTGTTTTTATAGGGCTCACAAGCTAAGAATAGTCTTTACATTTTGCAGTGATCAAAAAAAAAAACAAATAAGAATAATATGTTGTGACACGTGAAGCTGTTAAGAAATGCAAATTTCAGAGTTCATTAATAAGGTTTTATTGGAACACAGCCACCCCGTTTGTTTAAAAAATGGTCTGGGGACTTTCCTGGTGGTCCAGTGGTTGGGATTCTGTGCTTCCACTGCAGGGGCTGCAGGTTTGATCCCTGGTCAGGGAACTTGGGTGCTACACGGTATGGCACAAAAAAAAATTTTTTTTAAACAGTCTACAACTGCTTTTGCTCTACATCAGCAGAGATGAAGAGCCGTCCTGCAAAGCCTAAAATATTTACCACCTGGGTCTTTACAGAAAAAGCTTGCCCACGACTCTGTCCTGGTCTCTGGTGTGTGTTCTGTGCATTGAACAGGCATGCAACTGACTAGAGCTGACAGTTTCCATTACCCTCCGAGAGTGAAAGTTGCCTGTCTCAACATGGAGATAGTTATTTTTTTTCTGCCCTGGGAATTCAAAGGATGGGGTTCCCTACACATCTGAGTGTAGCTGATGCTTTGGTGGGCCAGCAGGGGGCTCTCTGCAGAGGTTTATATTTCAAGGGGAGGGGGCAGAGGGAGCCTGCATGGAGGTGAAACCAGAGTCTGGGAAGAGCGATGCTGGCCTGTCTCTGTCAGTCTAAAGGAGAAGCAGCTTCAGGCACAAATCTGAATAGCCCCTTTGTCCAGAGTCTTTATGAGATTGGTTTCAGCAATCTTGAGGCAACTACCACACAGGTAGAGAAGAGAGAATCTCTGCTTTGTCCAGCGAGATTTAGGTACTCTGGGGTCTTCAAGGTCTGCAGCTAGGGTGGGCAGTTTCAGGAGCATTCCGAGGAAGCCCCCCTGGGGCCCAAGGCTGGTGCACATGCTGGCAGTCGTGCGGTTTAAGGCTGCCCTGAGCAGCTTCACGGCAATGACTGATGAGGGTGTGGCTGGGAGAGGCAGGGCCCGGTGGATGCCTGTGAGGACCCTGTGGTATTGCTTGTGGTCACATAGGATCTGTGCCCTGGATCCCCCTCCTCGATAAACAAGTGAGACCTGAACAGGCTGGGTGGGGAAAAGTGCAAATGTGAGCGCAAAAATGCAAAACGTGAGTTTTCATATGGCTCAGCAGCAGTGCAGTCAAACTCCTTGAGTTCAAGTCTTGGCTCCACTATTAGCTGTGTGCCCCTGCTCACTTCCCTTGACCTCTTCATGCTCAGTTTTCTCATCTGTAAAATGGGCATAATAAAGGTACCCAAGCCACAGGGCTGTGCTGAGGATGAAGTAAGGCAATGCAAGCAAAGGACTTAAGATAGTCTATGTGCTATATAAATGTTAGCCATTGTTATTTTGAGTATGTCTTCCAACTGTACCCACAGCTTTGTGAGACTTGGGAAATGCAAGAACGAATCCCACAATCTCTGCTCTCAGAGCTGACATTGGGCTGGGGACACTTAGATGTCATAAAGGTTTATAGACAGTCCATAGGAAACACAGAGGATGGGGAGCACCTTCACATGCAAATTAAATCTAAAGATGACATATGAGTAGACCCACAGAGGACAGCACAGGGATCACATTTTAGGGGGAGGGAACAGCACAGACAAAGGCACTTACATTTTGGAAAATTCATTTGAACTAGGTGCCACTGAATAGTTCTGGGTAGAAGAGAAGATGGGAGAGGGGAGGGGAGTGAAGGGAAGTGACTCTGGAAAACTGGGTTGTCACACCAGTGGTGGCCAGTGACAAAGAGATCAAGGTCTGGTTGCTCTGGTCCAGTGCCCTAATGAACTTTGATGCTGGTCTTATTTTTCCTCCCAGAAGGAAAAAAGAGAAAGCCCTATTGATAACTACCATCTCCAGGAATATCATGAGACTAAAGGCATTCAAATGAGACCTTTCCGTTCATTCACTTTTTTTTTTTCATTCTTTCGACAAACATCTAGCATGCAATAACAAAAGACGCATGCTATTGGTGGAAAATACAGGGGACATATGGTCTGAGCAAGGGCTGGGTGTGAAGAATGTGGGGCAGCACATGGAAGGGAAAGCATGCAGGATGGGGGTGGGAGGGGGCTGGAAGAGCTGCGGGGGGAACAGAAATGTCACAGTTGGTCAATGGAGAGGAATCAGAAGGACCAAAAGAGGGAAGAAGGTTTTTTAGAAAACGAGGGAAGTAGGGAGGGGGAAACCATGGGAATGCAAAGAGAATGTGTTTGTGAGAAACTGAGATGCAATGTCTGTGGACATTTTGTTGGTTTGGGGGCAGGAAAAGAATTGTAAATATGCATGGTCGGCAAATACCTCATACAACAAAATACCTTGTAAGAATGGATGTGAGGCAGGAGAGAAATCAAACACAGTCTTCAGCAGTGGCTCTGCCCTTGGGAGACAGGCCAAGTATACATTGAAGGCAGTTGCTGTCAGTCTCCCAGCCCCTGGGGCAGATCCCAAGTCTGAACCAGATGGGTTTTCTGTGAATCTCAACTGGCACAAGCAGCTGATGGGCCACCGTGAGGCTTTTCTGTCTGCTCCCCTCTTTCTCTGTGGAGCTCGGCCCTTGGGAGGTGGCCCAAGAGGCCAGGATTCCACTTGGTGGCCAAAGACAGGTGGTTCCAGCTTCAGGCCTGTCCCAGAGTAAGGCTTACTTTGGACTTTACTCTGCCTTCGACGCCCCATGGCGCATCAGATCGAATGAGTGGAGAGCAGTCTGTGCCCTACAGAATGTGGTTTCCTCATGCCCCAGGCGGTGAAGAGCACAGAAGAGGGACGCTGGCCCAAACCAGAACTTTATCCAAATGTAAAGCCCTCAAAGATGACTCTAATGATAGTGATGTTCAGGTGACAATGCTGAGTCCCACAATGATGAGCCTGCTCTTCACGGGGCCTTGACACCTGAGTCCTCCCCTTTGGAATCCTCTGAGATGAGACAGTGGGTTCGACGACCTACATGGCCATCTGCACGTGCCCTCCTGGCAGTCCTGGGGCCAGCAGAGCCAGAGCTCTTGGGGCCACCATCTCAATTGCCCCAGCCTCTTTCAAAGTCAGTGTCTTGCTCCAGCTCCCTTGAGAGGACTCTTCTCATGATCCCTGAGATTGTGACACCCTCATTGTCACCACCATTGCCAAGGAAGCCATCTAGGGCTGGCTTGGGAAAGCACTTTTCTTTGTTCCTTGAGCTGCCAGCTTGTTTGACAGGCTTGGATCTGGTCTGGCTGTTCCAGCATCACTTAACCCCCTCCACTGCCCCTGAATCCCTGTTCCCCCTCCTCCTGTTCCCCTGCCCTGAAGGCTGCCGGCTTATTCCTTTTGGAGATGAACTCATTGTTGACTTTAACTCACTTCGATGTTTCCCAGGGAAGCATGCTGGCTGGAGGCCCACCCCAGCTCCTAGAAGAAGACAGCAGGGCCAGTGCCAAGACGGGGTGCCAGGGGCCTTGGAACTGCCAAAATGCCTCCCATTTTTATGGACGGGCCTGGATCGACCTGAAGACATTCCAAGTATTTAATCAGCAGCCCATGGTATATATTGGGTTGCAGAGGGAGCCCTCAGAAGCCAGCCCTTTCAGGAGGTGAAACTCAGCCAGAGGAAGGAGCCGGCCTTCTCCATGGGCCAGGCTGATGCTCCGCAGATGGAAAAAGTGCCTCCCAATAACAATAATCAATAACCAAAGTCTGGCAGCTGCTGTGGCCCGGCTTGAGGGGCCCTTGTGGGCTTGGCTCTGCCCTCTTCCCTGCACAGGACTGAGTCCAGCCAGGAATCCATCTCACCCACCACCCTGCACCAAGCTCCGGGAGAGCAAACAGGCGAGGGAGGAACCATATTTCACATACTTTCTCTTTCAAAATGTAGCCCTGTTTCGCAATTTCCTACTTAAGTTCTGGAAGGCTCTAGGGTAGGACCCAAGCCACCTTCTCCAGCCACTGGCCGGGTCTCTCCTTCTTCTCACCACCAACGTTGTAAGCTAGAGGTAGGAGAGACAGGTGTGGATCCATGTTGAGCAACCTTTCCACCCTCCCCCATCAGGGCTGCTGATCCATGGTCTATTTGATGCTGAAGCCAAGCGAGGCTTCAGACAAAACCTGTTTATTCCTCCCCCTGTGTCGGCTCTTTCCCTCGGGAGAGCCAGGAGGGACGCCACACCAAAGCAGGTGCACCCAGCTCAGGTATGCTGGTCTCAGCAACCCTGGGGCACCTAATCTCCAGATCTTCCCTACTCCCCTGTAATGAGACTTTTGTTCCGGCTCACTTTTACTAGCCAGGCAGCACTCCAGCCCCATTGCAATAAATCCATCTAATCCTTCAAAATGGAATCTGTTCTCTCTGGTGGTTTTTCTCCTTTCTTACCACCCTTCACCAGGCTTTCCACCTGTTGTCTGTTTCAATCTAATCTGGACCACAGCTGGAGGGGAGTCAGGAGCAAAAAAAGCCCGCACCTGGATTCCTGGCCCTGTGTCAGGGACTTGAATCAGGGCCCAGGAAGCTGACCCTTTCCCTAAATTCTCTCTGTCCTTCTGAACCAAACCAAACAAACCAGGGAAGGGGGTGGGGGGAAACCTACTTAAAAAACAACAACAAATTCAGCATGCACAATCCCATCACCCAAAATATTGAAATGGAAGACAAATGCTTTCCCTGGAGAATCGGTCTGAAACATACCAGAGCTGGCATTGGGTAAGGTGGACAGAAATGTGTTAGTCTGAGAGATTCTGGGACCCTGTAGAGGAAGGAGCTAACATTTTCCAAATGACACCATAGCCAGATGACAGCTGTATACACATCCCATGCTGTTGTTGCCTAAACCTGGGAGTAGGGTCTGCAATCTTGACCTGACTCCTCTCTTCAGCACCCCATCCTTCTGAAAATCACAAAGTGTGACTTCCCATCCATCCTAACGGTCTCCAGCCTCAGGTGGGCTGCTTCCAAGGCTGCACGCAGGTAACCACTCTCCACCTTGAAACCCATACTTTATCTCCAGCTCAAAAACACATTGTTAGTCTTGAAAGGACAGAGACAGACCAGGGTAAGGACGCACTGGAATTGCACCTGGACACATCAGCCTATCAGCCTCAGAATTTGCTCCTATGGGTAATTCTATAGATGTGGCAGCTCAGAACCACCTGGAGCCCCTATTAAGTTCCCTCCTTTAACTGCCTAGAGCACCAGGAGTGGCTTAAGAAGAGATGAAGGGGAGCAGAATGCCTCAGCATCACCCAGGTGATGCAGAGATATGGGAGGATCCAGCTCCTTCTTTGATTTAGGTTTTGGTTTTGATGTTTTAGAGGAAAGTTGAAGGCAACGCTTCTGAAGTGTTTAACATGTGTGTGAATTACCTGGGGGACCTGTTTTGAGCCAGATTCTGATTTCTATGTCTGGGAGGGGCTTGAGAGTCTGCATTTTTAGCAAGCTCCCAGATGAGGCTGACGTTGTTGATACATGGCCACCCTTTGAGTAGCGAGGACCTAGGTTCTAGGAGATGAGGACAAATCAGTGCCAAAGATGGCCAAGACGAGCCTGATGCCCAGAGACAGAAAAACAGGGAAATGATGGTACACACATGTAGAGCTAGAGGCTGGGAACAGAGAAAGACACGCGACAAAAAGTAGGACAGAGAAAGGACAGAGTCAGAGAAACAGGGAAGGGCAAAAGAGAGAAACCAAATGAGAGATGGGTGAGGCAGAGGGCCGGAGAGACTGACAGAGTTGGGGCAGAGAGAAAGGCAGAGTAATGGGACTGGGTAGAGGCTGCAGCCAGCCATGGTCACCCAGGCTCCTGACAAGCAGTGAAGGGACTCAGAGACATGAGTGGGTCAAACCCCACAGTGAGTCAGGGGCACAGATTTGAGACCCCCATATTCCAAACCTTCCAGCCTTCCCACGCCGGCACTGCCATCTCCTTGCCCCTGTAGAACTATCCCCCTCAGAGCCTTCCACTACTGATTTCCCCCTTCTCTCTCCTGTGTGTTCAACCTCTACCTTTTAACTACACCCTTCCCAGCAGGTTTGAAACATTGTCAAGTCTTCCCCATCTAAAACAAAACAAAACAAAACAAAACCATACACTCTTTCTTGACACCATATCTCTTTCTAGCCCCTGTCTTATTTCTCTCTGTTTCTGAGCTAAACTTCCAGAAAGTATTTGTGCTGAATTCTGCCTCCATCACCCTCTGCAAAAAGCTCTGGAGGAGGCCACAGTTGGTGTGTGTGTTGCAAATCCAGGGGTCAGCTTCCAGGGCCTGTTCGTCTGTCTCTAGCAGCTTTTGGTCCTCTTGATCTCTCCTCCTGCTTGCTGGCTTTTGGGATATGCCACTCCCCTGGTTTTCCCTTTGCCTGCTCCTTCTCTGACTCCTTGGCCTACTGATCTTCTGTTATCTGAGCTTTATCCTCGGAGGGCTGCAGAGCTGGGTCCTGAGACTTCTCTTTACCCAGGGTGCTTCCCAACCCACAGCCCCAAGGATCTTCTCTCCACCAGCTGGCATTCCAGCTCAGATGTCCCCTGTGTGCTCTAGGCCTGCATTTGTGTCAAGGCAATGTCTACCTTGAAATTTCCTTGCTGGGAAAGACTGAAGGTGGGAGCAGAAGGAGACGACAGAGGATGAGATGGCTGGATGGCATCACCGACTCAATGGACATGAGTTTGAGTAAACTCTGGGAATTGGTGATGGATAGGGAGGCCTGGCGTGCTGCAGTCCATGGTGTTGCAAAGAGTCTGACACGACTGAGTGACTGAACTGAACTGAGTCTCTACCCACCACCGTCACCAGGACATCTCATTGGTTTCTCAAATTCAACTTGATCAAAACCAAAGTCTTTTTTCTCTTCCTGAACTGGTCTTCCTCGTGGATTCCCCATCTCAGAACACAGCATCATCCTCTGTCTGGATGTTCGAGCCAGAAATTGGGACTTTGTCCTTGACACCTTCCTCTCCTTTCTCCCCTCATCCATGTCCAGTTTATCACCAAACTCTGCCAACTTTGTTCTCCAAATACCTGTGACTTTGTCCTCCTCTCTCCATTACCACTGTCACCTCCACCAACACGTGTCACCTGGATGACAACGACAGACTCCTAAACAGCTTCCTGATAATCTGTCTTCTATACCACAGCCAACATGCTGTCTTTCAAAATTTGCAAAGCTTCACATCTGATCATGCTGGCTTGCTGCTTAACTCTTCAGCAGCCTCCTTTGGCTCTGAAAATAAAGTCCCAACTCTAGGTGGACCTTTCTGGAAACAACGCACTTCCCTTGCCCTCCAGGCCTCCCAGCTGTATTGGTTTTCTTTCATTTCATTGAACACCAAGCTCCTTTCTGCCACAGGACATTTGCATGTTCTGGGTCCTCAATATAGGACTATGCTGTCCAATACAGTAGCCACCAGTAACATACGGCTAGTGAGCACTTGAAACACGGCCAGCATAACTGAAGAATGGAATTGTTTATGTACGTTCAACTAGTTAAATTAAAAAATTTGGAGCACAGGCTCTAGGTTGCGAGGGCTTCAGGAGTTGCACTGCATGGGCTCAGTTGCTCCATGGCACATGGGATCTTCCTGGAGCAGAGATTGAAACCATATTCCCTGCTTTGGCAGGCAGTTTCTCAACCACTGGACAACCAGGGAAGTCCTGAATCTACTCTTTAATTTGAATTTTTATTAAACCTAAATACATATCAAGTATTTCTGGTGAAAATTTAGTGTCTGAATTTATATGCTGTGAAGGGTAAATATATACATAGAATGTTGAAGACAGTTTAAAAAAAGAACGTAAAAGCTCACTAATAATTTTGTTTATATTGATTACATGTTAAAAAGACAACAGCTTGCATACATTTGGTTAAATATAAGATAAAATGAACTGCACCTGTTTCTTTTTACTCTTTAAATGTGGCTACTAAAAAGTATTAAATTAGGTAAGTGGCTCATGTTGTATTTCTATTAGACATCACTGGTCTAAACGCCCTTCCTTGTCTTTGTGTTAACTCTTCATCCTTCAGAACTTAGTTCAAATGTCACCTCCTCTGAAAAACTTCCCTGAGATAGCTTTTATTTTTATTTAGTTTTATTTACTTTCATAGCTATGTGTGTGTTTCAGTGGTTTCTGCCTTTAACTACACCCATCGATAATTACACATTTATTGGAAGGATTACTTGATTCACGCCTGTCCCCCCACCATCCCCAAAGCTCCACGAGAGCAAGGCCCCTGTCTGGCTCCCCGCTGGAAACCAAACATCCTTCCAGAGCTTGGTGGCCAGATGGCTGCCAGTGGACACTTCAGAATGACAAGAAAGGATTCCATCCACTCTTCTGCCATCTACCCCACCACTGGGGTCCAGTGGTCCCCAGCCATCTCAGGGTCCTGGACACTCCCTCCCCCTAAAGTGCCATGATAACCCTTCAGTATATAGATTCTACCTCTCCCAGATGGGAAGTCTTCCTTTAGAGCTGACCAGGATCCTTCCCGCTGCAAGCTGGCCAAGACCTCTATTCCATCCCTCGAGGGAATGAGAGCAGTGCTTCTCAGGTTTGAATGTACATGCCAGTCACCTGGAACCTTGTTAAAATGCAGCCTCTGGTTCTCAGGTCTGGGATGGGACCTGTAAATTCTCATTTCTAACAAGCTGCCTGCTTATAATGTTGACGCTGGTCCACAGGCCACCCTCTGAGTAACAGACATGTAGAGAATCTGGTTCCCGCCCCACATATCACCCTCCCACCCCGGCCCGTGGAGGAGGCCAGCAGGGGTCTCCTAAAATTCAGCCCTGTCTCTTCTTGCTCTCCTACATACTCCACCAAACCCTGTACCCTGAAAAGAAGCATAGTACCTGTGGCTACTCTTGTCAGTTGGTTTTTGTTTTTAATTTGAAATAAACCTTTAAGCAGTTTTCAGAGTCAGGAAAGCCCTGATATGAATGTGTAACAGTTCTCTCCAAGGATAAAGTCACACAGCTGGAGATGCTGAACAGTCCTCAAGCTTTGGCTGCTGTCTGCCACGCAGTCTGGTCCTATGAACTCCTCCAGAAGGTTCCACTCTGCAGAGTCTGGGCTTGGACGCTGGTCAACATTCTCTCTGATGCGTCCACTGGTTGCATCACAAACCAAGTGTGTGCCTCTTGGCCCTCTGAGGGGCAGAGACAACCCCTCTGCCTCCCCACCCCGCTCACACAGTGATGTCAAAGGGACAGAAGCGTCTTCCAGTAGCCTCGATGTGTGTGTGTGCGTGCGCGCATGCATGCACACGTTTGCACGTATGTCAGTTACTTGTTTGGACATGGGGTCTGTGTGCATGTGTCTGTGTGTTCCTGTATGTATGGAGAGGGTGTGTACGCATTGCCCCCAGTGCTCAAGTTCAGTAAAGCTCTCATCACACAGAGCAGCACTGGACTCCTTCGCATGGACCGGGAGGCTGAATAGGGTCTCTAGGTGGGCCCCACGGAGGTGACCGGCCCCTCTGTCCCTTGCTGTTGCTGCTGCTGGCCCTTGCGTCTTCGAGCGCCGGTGCCCGCCTCCTTGCTCTCCTTGCGGCCGGGGTTCCTGTTGGCGTTCTCCCGCCTGCCCTGGTTGCCCTTCCTCCTCTTCTGCCCTGGAACCCCAACAGCAGGAAGAGTCAACAAAGGGCGTCCTGACACAGCAGGAGGCCCTGGGCATGGCCAAGAGCAGGAGGAGGGATGTGGTCAGGAAGCTGGGCAGGGGGGTGGGGAGGAGGCCCAGAGGTGGTCGGGGTGCCCTCCAGTCAGGGCTCTGCAACATGGGTACTGAGAGGGGGTCCCATGAGCCTTTTCACTCTCCACCTGAACCAAACCGCCTCCTCTTTCCTCACGTTTCCTCAGACCTTGGATCCCAGTGGCCCGAGGGCATCTCCCAGCAGGGCACTGCAGCTCTGGGAACAGGCAGGACGGCTCCCCACTCCTCCATCCCACACCACTGCCACATCATTGCCCCCTGCGGGCTATGTGACCTTGGCCAAATCACTGCCCCTCTCTGGGCCTTCGCACTCCTCTTCCAAGCTCCCCTTCTAATGGCCCGTCCAGTGCCAGCATCCCCTGAATCAGAAGCAATGGGGAGGGATAGGACCACAGAAGCTTCCCGCCATCCCATGCAGCTGCGTGGATCACTGTCTACCTGGCACGGGTTTGCACAGCATGGGGTCCTGAGTTGAGGATGCCCCATCTGGCCCTGGCCTGACCCCTCTTCTGGGTCACAGGTAGGAAACAGGTGATCAGACCTCCCGCAGCCGTGCTGACCCCTGACCCCGCAGCTCACCCTCGGGGCAGGGCGTCCTCCGCACCGTGCACTTCCGCGTCTCCTTGGTGTCTGAGCAGACTGCGTGGTCTCCCCCGGGGGCATGGAGCACCCTCCGCGTCCGCTCCTCCAAGCCCCTCCGGAAGCCACAGAGCTTCTTCTTCTTGGAGCAAGGCCCCCACAGAGACCACTCACTCATTTCACATTGTGCTGGCGGGAGGGGAGGGAAGCAAGGGGAGGAAGGGGTCACGGCTCCTCACCTGGCCCCACGTGCGCCCCCGGGAGCCTCTCCCACCTGGTCTCGGCCTCAGCCCCAGGCCAGAGGCATCCTTAAAGTCCAGAGAGCATAAAAGTCCCCAGAGAAACTCAGGGGGTGGTCGTCATGAACTTTCCCTGCACGGAGCCCAGCCCACGCTCTCCGTAGGGGTCCTGCCCTGTCTCCGGCCTGGACCCTGCCGGCTTACCCGGGCTGCTGCACTCCATGGTGCCGTCTGCAGGCGCAGAGCCCTCAGGACAGGCGGGGTAGCAGCGGCCTTTGTGCAGGTACAGGCTCTCCTGACACTTGGTGCAGAAGTTGTGGCTGAAGCAGGCCTCGCAGTGCTCAATCTTGCATTCTGAGGGGAGGGCCAGACCGGGGGTGGGGGCTCTGTCTCAGCCCCAGACGGACCCCTCCCCTCTTCCCGTGCCAACCCACCCACACAGGGGAGGACAGTGGGCTGGAGCTGCCACTACCTCAGTGGAGTCTTGGGAGGAAGAGAAATAAATGAAAGCAAGGGGCGGGGAGAGAGGAGGCCAACAAAGCCCCTCCTGAGAACCCGCTGGGACTCTCCCCACCCACCATCTGCCCAATCCAGCACCCGCTCCAGGCCCGGGAACCCAAGGGGACGCCCAAGAGAGCTGGATTCAGAGCACAGGAGATTGGTGGGGCAAGAAGAGGGTCCCAGCATCTCAGGGCACCCCAAGGACCACCTAATCAGAGCCAAACTGAGGGATACAAGGACGCCCTGAGAGTGGCTGTGTGGTTTCCTCTTCCCCTACTGCTGGGCACTAACAGCACCCCAAAGCCTGGTTCTCCTCCTGCCCAGGGAAGCAAGAATCTGCCTGGAGGATGGGGAGCCATCCCAGGGCAAATTCCTCTGCCTCTGCAAGGTCGAGTTCCAGGAACCACCTTGGTCAGACTCCTGGGTCCCTCCCTGATGCCCTCCTGCCAGCTCATCCTCCTGCGGGGAGGTAGGGGGAGAGGGCGGCTGGGCTAGGCTGGAAGCCAGAGGGGTCTTTCACAATCTCGCCCCTCCCAGACTGTGGGCGGAGCTGACTTCCTACCAGTCCCCGCCCCTGAAGTCCGGGCTGCCAGTTTCCCAGGAGCAGGCATGGCGAGGAATGCCCTACCCAGATCCCCGAGGAGCGGAGCGAGAGGGCAGTCCTGGGGTCCCACCTCCATCCTCATAAGCTCCCCACCCCACCCCACCCCACCCTCCTCTGTGCCTCCTGGCCTCTGAGTCCTGGGTTTGGTGGCAGGCAAAACACAAACAAAAATAAGAAAAGCCGCTCCGTTTGTTTTGTGCCAGACACTGAGGGCTGACATATGCCTCTCACAACAATCCTGGGGGTAAAAACGAACACCCACATTTTGAAGATGAGGTTTGGAGAGGCTGCGACTTGCCCAAGGTCACACAATGAATAAGCAGCAGAGTTGGGATTTAGAACCCAAGTCGGCTGAACTCCCCTCAGGCATTTCCCTGGGACCTTGATGTTATCAGCTATGAAAAGGGTACCATCACTTAGGTCTGTCTCCCTCCCAAGGTGCCTGTGTGGCTGAACCGATAGAAGGTCTGGAAATGCATGCTAAACTCCAAGGCTCTGAACAAAATCAGAGGGTCACTGGCATTGTTTACGGGAAAGGGTTCACCGTGTGGCTCCCAGCTGAGAGGGAGGTGTGACAGCACGTGCTTCGGAGCACGTGAAACTGTAGCTGGTGTGACAGAGCAGAGCAGAGTGAGACGGGGGGTAGGGAGGATGGGGAGAGAGGGCTGACCAGGGCTTGAATTTCCCTGCCGTTAGTGGAGCCAGCAGCGATTTTTTTTTTAGGTTATATGTCTCAGAAGCGTCTTTCTGGCTGCAGGGCAGAGGGAGGGTCGAAGGGAACCAGATGAGGGTTGGGGGACAGATGGAGGTTATTGCAGTGGTCCAGGAGAGAGGGGATGGGAACCTGGATGAGACAACGGCAGTGAAGATGGAAAAGAGGTGGAGGAGGCACAGTTCGGTTATTGAATGGCTAAGGTGGGGGCATAGATGAGAGGCTGGCTCTTAGGTCTGTGCCTTGGGTGATGGGTTGGGACACTGAGAGTCACCCGTGGGAACACAAGTCAGTGCAGGTTTGGAGGGAGGAGATGTGGCTACATTACAGGCTGGAAATGTGGGTGGGATGTCTGGGGAGATGTCTGGCCAGCAGTTGGATATTGGAATCAGGAACTCCCCTCCTCAATATCTCCTCCACCCCTCTTGCAGCCCATCAACAGTTCAAAGCACGCCCGCCCCGTATCCAGAGTTTCCAGCACCCTTCCCCAGCCCTGCCCACACTCACTGATGCACTTGTTCATGTCAGGGTTGCGCGCATCAAAGTATCCAGGTGGGCAGGACGGCAAGCAGACGCCCACTTGGCGGATGTCGTTCCTCTCCAGCAGGATGAACAGCTTGGGCGAGCACTTTAGGCAACCGTTGACCTCCGAGCAGAGCTCACAGCCTTTGGCACAGGCCTGGCCTCCGTCGGCACTGACTGCAAGGATGGAGCAAGGGTGAGAGGCAGCTGTGGGAGAGGCCTCCGTCTTTCCCAGGCTCCCACAAGGATGGAAAGTGAGTAGATAGGAGTTTCAGCCTACAGAACGAATGTGCTTCTCAGAAAGTGCAGGCCAGGCTGGCAGCTCTCTGCAAGGCTCCTTTATAAACCTTCCCAGCATCTGCTTTCAAGGGAACTAGCACAGCAAGAGCTGCCGTCCACCCTAAATGCCCCCTTAGCTCCAGGAGCAATGCAGGCTCACCCCCCAGACTCGCTCCACCATCGTCAGAGAAGGTGCTGAAGCCTGGAATTTACACAGCCCTGAGAAAATTTTAAGGACAAGAGGGATAATAAGAAAAAGGCCACCTACTCAGAGACAGAGAGACAACTGGAATAACCTATGTCTAGAACAGTGGTCTCAACCAGAGATGAGTCTGCTCCTCAGGGGAGCAGACTTTTTGGCAAAGTCTGGAGGCATTTTGATGCTCACGCTGGGGAGGGGGTTGTGGCCTCTGGGGGACAGAGGCCAGGGATGCTGCTAAACACCCTACAATGTGTGGGGCAGCCTCCACAACAGCAATCTGGTCCAAGATGTCAAAGGTGCTGAGGTTGGAAGCACCCTTTGAGCCAGTGAGGTCCCCAACCCCAGGGTTGAGTTTCAGACCTACGATCTCGTTTCCTCCTTAACTTGTTCAACCAACACTCACCTGGCCCTGCCCAGGTACCACAAGCAGTGCAAGTGCCAGGGACACGGAAGCAAAGACCCCTGGCTGTCCTGAACTGCTCTCCAGGGTACAGACAGTGCCTCCAAACAGGCACATGCTGGCAGCCACGAGGATCAAGAGAATCCAGAAAGAAGGAAGGAGTCACAGACAGGGGCCATTCGGGTCAACTCTTCAAGAACGAATAACGATTTGTCCATTGGGAAATAGAGACTAGGGCCCTCTAGGGGCAAGACCACAGAGGTGTAAAGCGACCTGAAGGAAGTTGAGGAAGACTGGGGTTACAGGCGAGGTGGGGAGGGGAGTGGCGGAAGATAAGTAGTCCTATCTTTCAGCACCTTTTATGTCATGATGATGGACTTGAATTCTATCTTGCAGCATTTTCCAAAGAATATTCCTTGGAACAGGATTCCCCTAAATGTTCATAGGAAGATGTGGAGAAAAGGCCATTGTGTTAGATATATCTGAGAACCACCGTGTCCAACAAGTCTAAACTGGATTTTCTACTCCAGGGCTTTTTGCAGCCTTTGTGGATCCCCTGGAGAAGGGAATGGCAACTCACTCCAGTATTCTTGCCTGGAGAATCCCATCAGAGGACACTGGCTGTCTATGGTCTATGGGATCACAAAGAGTCGAATATGACTGGGAGTGATTAACGTTTCATTTCATTTCATTGAGCTTCTGTGACTTTAAGTAACTTTCTAAGAGGGAGACAGCGTGAGCTGCACTTCCAAGACATTTTGGCCACAGAACCCTTGTTTCACAATGTTTCAGGGGGACCTTTGTCAGAACTGATGAAATAAAAAAGTCTTCAGCAAGTTTTAAGCAGAAGCAAGGTCTGGTCTGACTTACAAGTTGGGAAGTACCCTCTGCAGCCTGGGGAGAGGCCAGAGACTGGAGGACCATTTGGGAGGAAGCTGACATGATCATCCAGGTGAGAAAGATGGAAGGGTCCTAAACAAAGTTTTGTTCAGTGGAGATGGAGAGAAAATGATTTGGGAGACACTCAGGAAGTACAATCAGTATGGCCATGTGACCAATCAGAGGCTGGGTTACTTCCCAGGGTTCTGGCTTAGGGGATGGGTGGGACCAGTCATTAACAGAACAAGGCAGTGAGGAGCTGTGTACAGGCTGGAGGCAGAGAGCCTGGGAAATCAGAGCAGAGATCGCAGAAGATCTTGCAGCAGTGCAGGACTCATGGCTTAGACCTCGCTGGTTGGACCTCAAGTCAAATGCCTGGCCTGTGACCCTGGGCGAAACTCTGCATCCTGTGGGCCTCCCTTCCCACCTAAAAAGGGAGATGAGGATGCTCGCTCTGGAGGGCTGTGGGGGAGAGCTCTGGCTTCAGGAATGATCCTTGATTTCCTAACAGGAGAATGCGTAAGAGAAAGGTGAGCAGAGGAGAAGGGGGAAATAGCAAACACAATAATGATAAACAACAACAAAATCTTAATCATAACCTCCGTAGCTTACTCCTAAAGGCTGAACACTTATGTGGCAGGCACTGCTCTCAGTGCTTTACAAGTATCAGCTCATTTGATCCTTAAAACCCATGCAGTGGGTGATACTACTCTTTTTTTCCCCTCTCTTTTTCACAAATGAAGAAATAAGAGAGGTTGAATTACTCGAAGAAGGCTTCCCAGCCAATATGTGTTCCAGGCAGTGAGGGAAAAGTTTATGAAAACCAGGGGCGACAGGGAAACTGAAGGTATGGCCAGACTGGTTTTTCAAATAGAGAACTTACTTATATAGAGTCGAAGTTACCATTTAGCCAATGGACAAACTTAAAACTTAGTATCAATCTTGTTGGTTGGGTCATTGTAAGAGGAAAGGACTCCAACTGTGGTATCAGAGTTATGAGGGAGCCTGCTTGGGACTGGCTTTCTACTTTGGGCTGTTATTCAGCTATATTCCAAATGAATAAGTCACTGTAGATTTAGGTACCACTTCCACTCCAACGATGTTGTTTATGACTCAAGGATTTGATTCAATTCATGGCTGAAGTGAAGGCTCCCTCTAGGTTTTTCGCTTGCCCTGATCCTGGGAAAGATTGAAGGAGGTGAAGGGGACGAGAGAGGATGAGATGGTTGGATGGCATCTCCAACTCAGTGGACATGAGTTTGAGCAAGCTCCAGGAGTTGGTGAGGACAGGGAGGCCTGGCGTGCTGCAGTCCACGGGGTCACAGAGTCAGACACAAATGAGAAAGTGAACAACAGCAGCAAGAACCAAAGCCATCCAGGTGTCCCATTTGTAGGCGTCTACGGTTCCATTCCCATAACTCATATATTCCTTCCTTATCACTTTAGTGAAGGGCACATTTGCAAAGGGCCTTCTAAGCGTCCTGCTGTCTGCCTCTCACTTAACCAACAGCAAATCTCTGTGTGCATTTCTCTGCAGAGGCTTCAATGACAAGTAAGAGAAAGTGCGGCCCATGGGGCATCTGAAATTCATTCAGCATGGCTGGTGCGTGGAGTGAGTGGAGAGGAAAACAGGGGGCAGAGGAGGAAAGGCCTGAGCCCGTAAAAAAGGAGCACAGACATTATTCCAAAGGCCACAAGGAGTCCCGGGGGGCCTTAAAACAGGAGACATGGCCAGGGCTCCATTTTAGAAAGATCCCTCTGCAGTGTGGAGAATGCATTGCACAGATGGCAAACCTGGAGGGAGGGGGACTTCCAGGTCCAAGAGACGGAGGAGGTGGAACCAGGAGGATGGAAAGGTGGAAAGGTACAGACGCACGTAAGATATTCAGGCGGTAGAATCAAGGAGTCTAGGTGACGGGCTGGACATGGGGGTGAGGGCCGGGGCGAGCACAGGTCAAGGATGATGCCCAGGCGTCGGGTTTGGGTGATGGGATAGCCCCTGGCCCTTCGCCATGAGAGGGCCCACAGGAGGAGGAGCAGATTCGAGTGGAGGAAATGACGAGTTGGGTTGAGTTTGTGGTTCTTGTGGCACGCCCCTGGGAAGGTGTCTTGTAGGCACCGGAACCTGTGGCTCTGGAATTCAAGAGAAATATTTTGGCTGGAGATTGACACGTGGAGTCCTTAATACAAACAGTCATCAAAAGCCTGGAGGTCTATGAGATGGCTAGGGAAGTGGGAGCAGACAGCGAGGAGAGGCATTAGACACTGAAGAAAAGGAGAGAAGAAGAAGGGTCAGCTACGAGACCGAGAAGGAGCACTCAGACAGGTAGGGACACTCAGAAGCCTGTTGCATCATGGAAGTCAAGAGAAGAGGACACTCAAGGGAGGAGAGGGGAGCCCAATGCCAGGTGCTACTGAGATGCCATGTAAGGACCCAGCCACAAACAGGCTGTTGGCATCCCTGGTTGAGGTGGAGAGTGGATGTCAGTGGTTAAGGAGTAAAGGAAGGTGAAGATGGAGAACCATCTCATTTAAGAGGCAGGCTGTGGAAAGGGGGAGAGAACTCAGGGATCTATGCTGGGAGCTGTCGTTTGGGATTAAATCCGTGGGAGGGGAAAGCATCCTGGGGAAGAAGGGGTGCAGCTTGAGAAGAGGACCAAGAGCTGAGGCCTGGGCAATACTCGCATTCAATACACAAGCAGAGGAAGGGCCTGGAAAGAAGCTGAGAAGGAATTGCTGGGGAGATGGGAGGACATTGGGGTGGGAGATGGAAACCGAGTGGGAGAGGGTGGGATCTTAGGGACCAGGGCTGGGACCTCTGGGAAAACCTACGACACGTGCACCAAGAGGTGATTGGGTGACCTCAAGAAGGGCATTTCTGGTGGAGTGGTGGGATGCAGGCCCAACCACGGGGGGCTGAACAGTTAGTGGAGGGGATGGAGGTGAGGAATAAAGTGAGGAGAAAATCAGAGAACACAGAAAGAGCCCGAAAGGAGAGATCAGCTGGGAGCGGGGACTGTAAGCACAGGACAGAGGCAGGGAGTGATGGAGTGAAGACCCAAGGATATGAGAGAGTCAGGACAGAACTCAGCCGGTAAGACCAGCCTTGAGGCTTGAGACTGGGGTCAGGGACAGGGGTCTAGAAGCTGAGCTCCATGAGGTTTGGGGGTTCAGGAAGGAGAAGGGTGCTGAGCAAGGAGGAGAGGGGCTCAAGGATGGGCAGGGGCAGTTCAATGAGGAAAGGGACACTTATCCAGGGGGGTGGGAATCAAAGAGTGTTCTCAGCTTAGCAAGGCAAAAAGATGAGCAGTGAGGGGATGGAGAGCCAGAGGGCAGGGGGCTGTGTGTGCTGGGAGAGAGGGGGTGTCCAAGGAGATGCTGGGTGTGGGCAGAGGTTACATAATGATTCAAAGGGAGAAACCGAGGCTCGTTCATTCCACAGACGTTCACTGCACACCTAACGTGTGTCCAGAACTGCTAGGAGCTGGGGATGTGGAGGAACAGCAATAGATGCCCACCTAGGTCTGGCTGCACATTTTGGGGAATGGAAGAACACTGGAGGACACGCCCTTACCAAGCAGGCTAGGTGAAGAGGGTGCGCAGACCAGAGAAACAGCCTGGGCAAAGGCTGTGAGGCCCCGACCATCATAGTGCATCCGTGAAATGGAAAAGAGAGCTTTATTCTAACTGGCAAGGAAAGGACCTCAGAAGGGCAAGGTTGGTTCACAATTTGACACAATCCCTCTGGCTTCTGTGCCTATGATGGGAAAGGGCTTGCCTTGTAGGGCTGGAGCCTGGTTGAGGATGGGTAGGCTCAGTGATGGGGACAGTGCTCAAAGAGCTCATGGGGCCTTCTTCCAACTTCTTCACAAAACTCCCTCATTAAGGTTCTGCTCTTCCTACCCGCACCGTACTCTCCACTCCTCACTACCCAACCCTGCCCTCTGCCTCCGAAGCACACCGTGGAGCCCACTGCACTGAGCCAGAAAGTCAGGGCTGTGTCTCCTCCATTCCCTGCTGCTTCTTGCCTCCTTCATCCTTGTGCAAACCCCTCTGAAGCTGATCTTTCTGTAGTCAGGCATTGCCCCAGGGTGACTCAGCCCCGCCCCCTGAGGAGCGGCTTCTGGCCACAGTGCCTCTTCTCTATGGACTTCACTTGTTCCAAGTCCCCAGATTTCTCATCCTGGAATCTTTCCAAAACTCAGATTCATGGTGTCATGCCCCTGCCTCTTGGTGGTTGGTGGTTTAGTCGCTAAGTCATGTCCAGCTCTTTGTGAGCCCATGGACTGTAGCCTGCTAGGCTCCTCTCGCCATGGGGTTCTCCAGGCAAGAATACTGGAGTGGGTTGCCATTTCCTTCTCCAGGAGATCTTCCTGACCCAGGGATCAAATCTGGGTCTCCTGAATTGCAGGCAGATTCTTTACCAACTGAGCTACAAGGGAAGCCCACAACCCATCAATAGCTCCCTACCTGCTGCACAACCCATCAATAGCTCCCTACCTGCTGCAGAATTAAGACTCAGCTCTTCCACCTGGCCTAAAAACTTCCATGAGCTGATCCCACTCACTTCATCTCTTAAAACTACCTCTAGGCAATAGGGAACTATTTTGATTTCTCTGCATACATCCCACTACTTCACATCTCTGTGTCTTGCTCAAGTTGGTCCTTCTGTCAGGAACACACTCTGCCTCTTCCTAAGCCTAACTCTTTCAAGCCTCAGAACTAAAGTCACCTCCTCCAGGAAGTTTCCCTTGATCTTGCCTTCTGGTAAAATCTGGGTATAGAGTATTTCTATGTGTTCTCTGCCCCCAGTATTTGAATCCGTCACAGTAGACACTGCCTTGCATCATTATTATCAGCTAATATGTCTTTTTCTCCCATTGGAAAGAGCTTTTGCAGAGCGGAGCCTGCCTTGTTTCTAAATGGGAGCCCAGTAAGGAGTGAGGCTCCACAAAAGGATAGGATTCTCCCAGAATGTAGGGCTGAGGATGTGGCGAGTGACACAGAGGCTCAGGGAAGGGGCTATATGAAGAGAGTATGGGGAGTGGGACAGGAAATGAGTGGTTGGGGGTTGGGTGAGGATCAACGGCAGGGGAGGGGAAGGCTCCATGACAGAGGAGGGCTGACCTGGAATTAGTTTCCTTGAGAGACCCTTGAGTTAAGTGGGTGGAGGTGAAGTGAAGTCGGGGTTGACAGGACCCAGGGCCTCACTGAGCAGGCAGAGCATGCTCTCCATTCCTGGTGCCCTGGTGCCCTGGGCACACCCCCCTGGGAAGATCGGCATTTTTCAACTTAACTGTGAGCTAAGTTTCCCTGCACTTTTTTCTCACCTGGGTCCAGATAGCCTTTAACTGTTCTGTTGGTCTCCCACCTCAAGCTCCCTCCCCTCATGCCCCACTACAGCTGGATCAAGCACTACTCCTCTGATTCAAACCTCTAAGGGGATGTCCTCATCACCCGCAGCTCAAGTCAGGGTCAAGGGCCAACTCCCAGCCTAGCAGGTACCAAGAGCTCCAACCTCTGACCTCTGCCCATTTATGCAGCATCACCCCCAGCGCTCCCTCAGCTCCTGGAAGCTTTCATTGCTCTGCCTTCATGGGTGTTCGGCTTTTTGTTTTAAGAGCACAACCCTTCTTTTCCATGGAAAAGAGCCTCCATGAATAAAGCAAAACGAGCAGAGCAGTTCCAGTGAAAACCCCAGGGCTCCCGAGAACTGCACCCAGAAACCACTTCTCCAGCTCTCCCACAGCTGCACCCCATTTCCTGCACAGTCTGCGCCTCATCCTAGCTCCTCACCTTTGGACATGCTGGTCCCCTGCCTGGGTTCCCCCACCTCCGGCCTGCAGATCACCTGTGCTGGGCTGTGCTGTGCTTAGTCACTCGGTCGTGTCCAGCTCTTTGTGACCCTATGGACTGTAGCCCACTGGGCTCCTCTGTCCATGGGATTCTCCAGGCAAGAATACTGGAGTGGGTTGGCATGCCCTCCTTCAGGGGATCTTCCCAACCCAGGGATCAAACCCAGGTCTCCCACATTGCAGGCAGATTCCTTACTATCTCATCTTTAAAATTACATCTCAAGAGTCACTCTTGGGGCTCCCAAAGCCCTCCTGGTTCCCCTCAGCATTCCCTAAACTAGGTTGAAATTGTCTCCTTCCCACCACCTGTGGGTGCTTCAAGATCCATCTCTGCACCCAGGACCAGGGTCTGTGGGTTCGAAACGGACACATGAGGATGGGCCCAAGACACATACATGACTACATACAAAATGCATAACTAATGAGAACCTACTTTATACCACAGGAAACTCTACTTGGTGCTCTGTGGTGACCCAGATGGGAAGGAAGTCTAAAAAGGAGGGGATACGTGTATTCACATAACCGATTCACTTTGCTGTGTAGCAGAGACTAACACAACATTGTAAAGCAACTATATCCAATAGAAATTAATGAAGAGAGGAGTGGATGAGGCTTCAGCCAAGGAAGAGAGACTCTACAGACCCTTTTCTGGGGGAGGACGTGAAGGCTTCAGATGGAGGACGGGGCAGTGAGAAGGAGCCAAAAAAGGCGAGTCCAGAGAAAGGCAAGTATCATGTGATATCGCTTATATGTGGAAGCTAAAAACATGGTACAGATGAACTTATTTACAAAACAGAAACAGAGTCACAGATGTAGAAAACAAACATATGATTACCAAGAGGGACAGTGGGGAGGGGGATAAACTGGGAGACTGGGACTGACATATACACACTACTATGTATAGCCTAGATAACTGATGATGACCTACTCTATGGCACAGGGAACTCCACTCAGTGCTCTGCAGTGGCCCGTATGGAACAGAATGTGGAAGAGAGTGGATCTGTGTATACATGTGGCTGGTGCCCTTCGCTGTGCAGTGGAAGCTTACAGCGTTGTAGATCGACTATGCCCCAGGAAAAGTTAATTTAAAGAAAAGGGAGAAGAGTCACCTCTCTCTGAGCCTCTGTCCATTTTGGACCCTCATTGCACCCTGAGTCTTACCCACCTCTCTCCCTGTCCTCGCATCTCACCATTAAGGATGTCTGTCACTCACACCGCTTGGTGATAAACACTGGGCTACGTGCTACCAAGGCTGTGGGATGTGGCTGTATCAAAAGTGGAAACATCGAAATGGCTGCATTTGATTGGCTGCTGCTGGGACCGGCCCATTCTGCTGGCCAGGCCAGTACTTTTTTTTTTTTCCTAAGTACAAAAGATGATGAACCCAGGTCTCCTGACCCTCTGGTGTAGGTGAGTGTGTGGCTCAGCAGCGGAAGTGTGACCATTAACGCACATCACATGATGGTGAGTGGCCTCTCTCGTTTTCTCTCTCCTCTCGGAAATAGAGGAGACTGATTATAAATCGCTAAACTGCATCTGGCCGGTGGAGACCAAAATACTGGCCGCAACAGATGAGAAGGGAGGAAAATCAAGGCCTCACTGCTGATTAAACCTAACCGTCTCTAATTGTTTGTTAAGCCAGGGATTTTCAGCTTCACCAGTTCTCTGAGCTTCTCTCTCTGGGTTGGATTCTGGCCTTGGCCACTCCCGTGGAGACCCGACAGAACTCCATTGCCTTTCAACCCTTCCTGGTGGGCCTTGGTCTGAAGGCCTCGGAAGTGAAGCAAGAGGTGGTGGGGTTAGACTTGAGAGGAGCTGCCCGTCCGGGGGCAGGACGTCTCTTCCGGGGGATGCTGAGAGACAGACAGACTTGGGTCGGGCCTCCACCACATACCCAGGGGCCACTCCCATGACATGATGGCACGTCCTGAACCTCCATCCCTGAAGGCATCGAGGGAAGCATAGGGGACCTGCTCCCAGGACGGCCTAGGATAGGATCCTGGGAGAGACGGCGAGAATGGTGAGGACAGTTAAATACTCCATCAGGCTCTGTTTTCAAGAAAGCTGGGCTCACAGGAACCGGGAGACGGGGGTTCCAACACCAACTGTGTGTCTTTTAGACTGTCGTCTCTTCCCTTTTCTTAGCTTCAGTTTTCCTATTTGTACAATGATGGGATTTTTTTTTTTTTAGGCTGTGAGAACCCTTTTCTTCCAATGACACCTTATGTGGAACCTTCCCGAAAGCAAGGAAGAGTGAAGCTGCTCTGGTTTGAAGGGTGGAGGGGCCAGCCTTCTGCCCACTGCCTCCCCATCACCCCTCAGTGCAGCTTCCTGAATCCCACTGGGCAGGGTTAAAAACCACAGTGGTGGACAGTCCCACGAACACCCTGCTCCACTGTCCCTTCCCCATGACCTGGGCAGGGAAGTCTGTTGCCCATTCCCTGTCCCTGTGGGTTTCCTGGCCCCTGAGGAGTTGAGGGCTGTATTTCAGACCACTAAATGAAAGGAACCCTGAATCCTCTGTCTGTGAAGCGGGGACACTGAGCACCCCAGGGGGACCGGGCTGGGAAGCATCTCCATGGATACCACACAAAGCCGGTGTGATATCAAAGGGCATAATCCACAAACTGGATCCTCACAGGAGAGGGGTTAATCTAGAAAAGAGCATCTACAAAGGGGAAAACAGACAAAGTGAGTTATCTACAGGATGGGTAATCTCAATAAATTAATCCACAAACTGGATAATCTACTGAGTGACGTACAAAGCTGTAATGGACAAAGCAGAAATCTGCAATGGTCATCACAGAGTGAAACAGCCGAAGGTCGCAGTCCCCAGACAGTGCCCTCCCCGCCACCACTCCCAAGGACCACCAGGGTCCAGCCCCATCCGTTACTCACTCCGCCTCTGTCTCTTCCCCTTGATCCCCCGGCTGCCAGCGGCCAGATGCATCCAGCTCAGAACCAAGGCCACCACACACAGTCCAAGCCGCATAGTCACTCGCCAGCTCCAGGCCCCTGGT
This sequence comes from Bos grunniens, assembly GCF_055505025.1. Classification (NCBI taxonomy): domain Eukaryota; kingdom Metazoa; phylum Chordata; class Mammalia; order Artiodactyla; family Bovidae; genus Bos; species Bos grunniens. The sequence goes on from NC_141167.1 coordinate 13,136,850, forward strand.
AGGAGGGGTGGTCTCTGCGGGGGTGGATGGCGCAGGGCTCTTGCTAACGCCTCCGGGGCTGGGTCAGCAGCAGGATGTCCAGGCCTGGACTGTATCCCAAATCTGCCCTGTATTCCAAATCCACCATAATCTCAGCTGGGGACAGAGAGGGTGTGGGGAGCCTACTTCTCCATCAGCCCATAAAGAGACCCAGAGAGCTTTCCTCAAAGGTGCCTCAGGGTGTCACATGGGGAGAGCTCTTTGTCACTTCAGTCAGGACACCTCCAAACACCAACCTGTCGGGGGAGGAGAGAGAATGGTTAATTCTGGGGTAGCACCGGCTCCCCCAACCTGGGCCTCTTGCCCTACCCATGTGGTGCATTACCCAGGAGACAACTCAGAATGTTTGAACATTACAAGTTACCCACCTGGCACCCCTGTAGAAGAGATGGGCTCCTTTTCCTATCTTGCAAAAGTCGCTGACATGGGATGGGAGTTGGCTACCCAAGTAGTTGGAATATGGTGGACACTCAAATCAAACTTGTGGATCACTGAAAACCAGCTGCCTGGCTTTTGCCCTGCCCAAAGTGAGCCAGCTGTAGCTGGAAGTCCTTCATTAGGTCTAGCCTACAGACTTCATGCTGCAGTAATATCATGACTCTTAACAAGCAGCTCTCTCTGTCCTTCGGCAAGTGACCCCTCAGCCTTCTCTCCCTGGTGCTGAGTCACCCCTGTGCCTTTCACCTGTCTGGAGCTAGAGCAGTGGCCCCCGACAAGCTGGCAGACCGGCGTGGCCCTCTGGGCTTGGCGCGAGAAAAGGAAGTAAGGCTTCCCCCGGCCACAGAAACTCTGACACAGCAGGCCCGGCGGGCCTGGCCTTTGTGAGAGGATAAAAGAGGCAGCGATGCCCGCCCTGGCCAGAGACACAGAGAATGGGGATAATCCCCCAGCCCAGCGAGAGCCAGGTCTCTGGGCCCGCTGGCCCGGGTGATGGGGGCAGGGGGAACCGGCCCTCCCCAGTGAAATGTGTCAGGGAAGTTGGAGCCCAACCTGGGAGTCAAGAGATGAAAGCCCCCTTCCCACTCCCACTTTGCTTCACACTTTCACAACGAGGCCTGCACATGCCCTGGCCCACACGCTTGCTGCACACACACCCGTACTCAGGCAGGGACAGGAGGAAACAGTGAGTCTTCAGGAAGCTTTGGAGATGCCAGGGAAGCATCACTCTCCCACTGGCTGGTTAAGATGCCTTGAAAGAATCCCTTAGTCTCTGTTTCCCCATCTATGAAATGGGGATAAATACGCCTGCTTCACAGGTTTGCTCTGAGAATTGTCTGCGTTTAGGCCTAACTAATGAGAGAGTTGAAACACTTGAGTGAAAGTGCCCTTCCCAACCCTGCCCCAGTCTTTCCCCCTTCGCCTCCAGGGAGGCCCCAGGGGAGCCCACCTGCATGGGAGATAAATCATTATCCCACGAGGGAGTTCAGCAACCCCTCCTTGGTCTCTCCCACTGGCTTTGAAGGCCAGACACACTCAAGTGGTTAAGCTGCCTGTGAGAAGTGTTTACACGAAACTGATGGATCCCACCTGGAGCCGTGGCCGGAGCCTGTGGAGATGCCCCCAGCCACCCCCAAGTGCCCCGTCAGCTGCCAGCCCCCACCTGCCCCTCCAGTACTCCCTGTGTGATCTGCCAGAACTTTCCCATCTACCCCAGCCCCCACCACGCTCTTCCATCACCCACAGATTACAGACCTCCGGCTGAGTGTATCAAACTGGGGTCTTCAGCCTCCAGTCCCAGAGGCTGGCCATCGACCTTGATGGTTAAGGGCATAAACTTCAGAGTCAGGCTGCCTGGCTTTGAATGTTGCCTCTGCTACTTATTAGCTGTTACCTTATCCTACTTGCTTAGTTGGTTTGAGCCTCAGTTTCTTTATCTACAGGAGAGTGGTGGTTGTTTTTATAGCTTAAATGAGTTAATATATGAAACTGCTTAGAACGGTGCCTGGCACACTAGGACTCAATAAATGTTGCAATTTCTTCGACCAAGACTATATTTTGTGTCTACATTCCAGTGGTCATCTAAAAAGCAATAAGACAGTTTTCATACCATCTGGATACCAATCGTAACACTGAGCACTATGATGCAATTTCCATATTTGCATTTATCGTTATGGTTGATTGCCTTGGCCCCAGGGATCACTCAGAGTGATACAGTTAACCTCTAGTGCTGGCCTTTCTCACACTAAGGTCTGAGGACCCCTGGCAGATACATTCTCAGGGTGCCCTGAGTCTTCCCACCTGACAAATACCGAAGAAGACCACATCGGACAAAGCTGGTGTTAAGTCCTGGGTCTGTGAGGCTTTGGTCTCACTGTATGCCTGGGGTCCTGGGGCAGAACAGATCTATGCATCTCTGCACTCCATGTGCCTGCAGGGCAAGGCGCCTAGCGCTTCCGAGTTCAGTTCGGTTCAGTTGCTCAGTCATGTCCGACTCTTTGCAACCCCATGGACTGCAGCACGCCAGGCTTCAGGGCTCAGCAAAGGCTAGCAGCCTTCCTCCCCTACCCTCTACTTCCCTCTGAATTCCCCCTCAGTCCTCCCCGGTCTTAGCTTTCAGTCTGGCCCCTGCCAGGCTCACCCCAACCCTTGCCAGGGAGGATCTTCAGACCCACTCCCACCTGTATCCCCACCAATCTCAGCAGGGAAGCGGGGAGGAGGCTCCAGACCTGAATTCCGCTAGAAAGGTGGCTCTGGCCTTCCTCGACCATCATGGGACGGGATGAGTTTCAGTACAAAATCAACCCTCCAAAGGAGTTGTGTTCACTCTGTCAGGGATACAAGCAACAGATGGGAAGGACGCAGAGTGCGGAGGGGGTGAACTGGAAGACAAATGCCCCATCTAAAGGGAGCATCTGCTATTCCATTCCAGCTGATTGTTGATGGGCCCCAAGACTGGCTCCACATTACTACATCTTCTGTTGTTTTTTTTTTTTAAGTTGAAAACTCTGGATTGCATGTGATATCTGATTTTAAAAGCAGGACAGGTCTCAGACTAGAAACATCACAGTAGCAAGCCTCAGAAGATCCCAGGTCTCTGACTCCACTTCCCTCCAGAGAAGAGGTTCCTGCCCTCTTCACCCCCACCCACACTCATGCAGTGGTGCACTCATAGACACCCACAGCGAGGCCACAGCTGAGAGAGGGGATAGGAGCTAATGACTTTCTTTTAAGCAGCCTGCCTCATTTCTATTGGTTCCTCTGGCTGATTTCCTTTGCCCCCCTGGGCTACAAGGCACAGGCAGGTTCTTTTGGGAAGCCCGTCACTCTACACCGGCAGAGCCAGCAATGGGAACTGCTGGCAGTGATCACGGTCTCAGGCATCCGTGGGGGTGAGGAAGGGCACTTTGTCTCTGCCAGGGTTGGGGTGAGGGATCCACATGCATGGCATGCCTGCACCACCTGCCACAGGAGGTTCTCACTGACTCCTCACCACAACGCTAGGAGGAAAGCAGTTATTCCCACTTAATGGGCAGGGAGAGGTTAGGGTCTCGGGGTGACAAACACAGTCAGTGAGCTGCTCAGGGTTTGCTGCTCAGGACGGGGACTCCGGAGGACAGAGCAAGAGGCAGGGAGCTGAGAAGTGTAGGGCATGACCCAGCTTGAGGCAGGAGTGGGAGGCAGGGGCAGAGCTGGGGCCAGGGAGAGAGGCCCGCCCACTAGGTGGTCCAGGAGGGGAGGACACGCTGGGGAGGGGGACACAGCCGAGGGGTGGGGCGCAGGGCGGAGACTCAGCGCCCCCAGAAGTTTGCAATAACTTTCACCTTCTTCCCTGCAACACTATTTGGATAAACTGGTACTCGGTCCGGGGCCGGATACAGACCCAAAAATGTAAACCGTTCCGATAATTTCTCATTAGCTTTCCCCCGGACCAGCTACTGGTGGAGAGGACTGGCCGGCGGGGCAGAATTGCTGGGCTGGGGGCGGGACCAAGTACGTGCCCGCCCGACCTGTCGGGATTCGTGTGTCCGCCAGAGCCAGGCCAGGTGTGGGGGTCGACCCAACCCCCGCCCCCCGACACCAAGAGGCAGCGCGGAAAGGTTCCTTCACGTCCCTCCATCACGACTCTGAGCGCTCAAAGTCTTCCTCCCTATCATCTAGAGAGGTCCAGCAGGTGCAGGGGGAGGGGAGGTGGACCTGAAGTCCCCCGACTGACACCCCCACCCCCGCCCCAAATCCAAGAGAACTCTCCAAGTCTGAAAGGCGGGCTTCACAAGAAAACCCTTGCCCCAAGCGCAAGACCTGGCCCTCCTGGGAGCCCTGGCTTAACACACAGCGGCCACCTCTCCCCAACCAAGCAAGACGGTCCCTCGGCGCCCGAACCCTCGGGACAGTGAACTGCGCCGCCTCGTAGCGCCCCGAGGGGCGCAGCACACACCGTCTGCCACGTCGGACCCGGGCCCGTGCTCCGGCACTGGGGGTCTGGGGATGGTAACCGGGAGCCGTGGGATTCGGGGGAATCCAAGGCGAAGACACCAGGAATCAAGAGCTTCTGCTTCGGGGACTTGGGTTGGGGGGCGATGGGGAATAGGTCTGGTGGATTTGGGGAGTTTGGAACTCCGAGCTAGGAAGATCGAAGAGGGTTGCGGGGTTGAGGGCAAACCGGTGGCGGCATCGCCAGGAGGCTGCCTACAGGCTTGAGGGATGCTAAGCGTGGGGGCGGCAGGACTTGCAGAAGGGGCCCCCAAAGGTGCCCTCTTCCGCCCTCGCTGATTCGAGAGCAGTCAGAAGTCCCCTGTCTCTCACGGTCTCCCCTCGCCCTGGCACTCATCTCGGCCAAGCCCCGATGAGAGGGCCCACGGAGCCCCCGGTCCCTGGAGAAGGGGGCGCTAAGGAAGAGGACGGGGCAGCTCCCGGGGGGACTCACCTCCGCGCTGCCAGCCACGGCGGGCGCAGGCCCGGGAGGGGTGAGGGCGCGGCCGGCTCACCCGCCCGCCGCGGAACTGTCCTGGGCGCCCAGCGCGCCCGCGCTCCGCCCGCCGGTTTCCAAGTTGCTCAATCTGCGGGCGGCTCACGCCCTCCGGGGCCAGCGCCCCACCCGGCGCATCGGTCCTCCGGGGCAGCCCGGTTCGGCCCTCCTCTCCACAGTCCGCACTCGGGCGATCCGCGCCGGGCTCTCCGCCCGCGCTGGGGCTCTCCGTTGCGCTTCGGCTCCGCCGGAGCTCCTCGCCGGGAGAGGGGCTAGTCCTCGGCGCGCACGAGGGAGGGAATCCCCCCCTTTTCAGTCCCACCCCCGAGCCGGCCCCCCTTCCCGGGATCCGCAGCAAAAAACGGACTGGAGCGCCAGGCCTGGGAGTTCGTCGCCCCCCTCCCGCACGCCCTTGCCCTCAGCTGGGGCGCTGCGCTCGGAGCGCAGGGCTGGCAACTGCACCCTTGGTCTGGACTCTGGCGCAGAACCTCTGTGCTGCTTCCTCTCCTTCCCCTACCCTGCATCCCCGGCGATTCCAAGCAGCCAGAGCACCGGCGCAGCTGCAGGCATCCTGGGGTCAGAACAGGCCCGTGAGCCTACCAAAATCTCAGTTTTCCCATCAGGAACCTGGAAAGTGACAAGGAACAGGCTCCGAGGGAGTCTGGGGTCCCGCCCACACTCTCCTCTTCTCAGCAGTCAACTCTTCAGACCATCTTCCCAGTTCAGAGAACTGGCTATAACCTCCAGGGAACCCAGGTGAGGACCCTCGGCTGGTGCAGGATAGCCAGGTAGATCTTGAAGCAAAGCCTAGATACCAAATCCCTGCTCCAACACTTACCAGCTATGTGGCCATTCCTAAATTACTTAACCTCTCTGAGCTTCAGAGCTCTCATCTGTTTTGAGAGGCAGTGAAATGAAGGATGCAAATGCCGGGTAGAATGGTAGGGACCCTGCTAATGTTTGTGGAATGGGTCTTGAAGGGCTGCTGACACCTGTAGTGACCAGATGCTGTTGAAGTCAAGCCTGAAGGAAAGGAGAGAGACTCTCTTCTTGGGGTGGCAAACAGATGTTCTTCAGCATCACTTCAGATTGGGTAAAGGGAACTGGGCTAAAACTGTAGTTAGCAGGAGTTAAGTTAGAGCAGAAAAGCTATACTGATGTTGGGGGCGGGTAGGGGTGGTGAGTAATCAAGACAGGCTGTGGACTTTCCTTCTCCGGAGAGGAAGGGGGAGCACTGACTATGAAGACAAGGGCATAGGGTCATTTACAGTGACAGGGGGATGGATGGAATGACCTCTGGTGTATTTTGATGGGCAGGCAGCAGAGATGGTGGATGGATGGCCAGAGAAAGCAGAGCAGTTGGGTCCTAAATACCAGGGTCTGGGCTCATTTGATCAGATCCTTGCCAAGTTTGCAGGGGGCAAACAGCCATTTCTGAGTTTGGTCCTGGGTCCCATCCACCACCACCCCAAGCCTCATCCCCTCCCCTCTACCCTCAGCCTCTCCTCCATCTTGCCGGCCCTTGGCTCTGCACTGTGCCTAATCAAACAGCCCCAAATGCTGAAAACTCAATGTTTATTTTATTTTATTTTTTTACACACTTGCATAACTCCCTGACAAGCCACGCCAGGCGTTGGGCTTTTTGTTTGGTTTTATTTTGTTGCATTTAGGGGGAAAAAAAGAGAGAGAGAGAGAGAATGAATAACACAAACCACCCAGCCCTAGAAGCTGTCCCAGGCCAGGCAGTGGGTCGGGTTTCCTGCCTGAGGAAAAGTCTGTGGGAGTTGGGTGAGGGGGGGTGGCTCGCTACTAGGCTCAGGAATGAGCAAGAAAGGGAAGAAAGCCACCTGGGTCAGAGAAGATAATGAATTAGAACCATGTGACAAAAATGGATGAATAATAAAGACCATTTCTTGTGCACCTAATATATGCCAAGCACTGTGCTTTGCATCTAAATTCTGTTACCTAATTTTGCAACCATTTTACTTTCTTTCTTTTTTCTTTTTCTCACAAATGTGAATTCGAAGCCTCAGAGACATCAAGTAATTTGCTCAAACAGCCTGTAAGTGGCCAGTCCAGTTTTCATTATATTAAATGACTTGTAATTTCCCTGAAAGTGTCATATTGCCCTGAGTTTGTGTATGCTGGTCTCTGACCTTTCTCTTACCAGCCTTCAAAATGCCTTCGTGAAGTTTCACCCAGCCACCTTGCACGTCCACCTCTGGACCTCATGCAGAGCTATTCGTCACTCGTCATCGGCCTGCAATTATCTCTCCCACTGCAGTGTGAGCCCCTTAAGGACAGATGCTGCATCTGATTCAGCCTTATGATCCCAGCACCACAAGCATACTTAACTAATGTTTGGTATGGCCATGATTGCATCTTTTGTAGTTCCTATAAGCTTATTCAGGTGATGTCCCAGGTCACTATTTCTATTAACCCAGGCCAAGATCGTCATTCTTATTAGAAGACCTAAGGTCAGTGGGCTCGGGTCAGGGCAGTGGCTCCTAGAGATCAGTGAAGTCCTTCATAATTCATGTCATCCTCTGCCAGGCAAGAACTGTTCTACCACCTGCAGGGTCATTGTCAATATACTTCCATTATGAGTAACAGAAGACCAACTCACAATGTTAGGCAGCAGGGTGGTGTGTTATCTCATGTATCAGGAAGAGCTGAGGTAGGAATGATCCAGCAGTTGAGGAGCCACACACATCAGATTCTGTCCTCTAGTCTCATTCCACCACCCTCAGTATCTTGGCTACTATCCTCATGATCCCAAGATGGCTGCAGCAGCTCCAGACACTGCATCTTCAACCAAGTCCAGCAATCACTTAAAGAGTTATGTGGCATTTGAAAATGGTTTAAAGGGTAACATTTGAGTTGTTTTATCCCAATTTAAAACATTTTAAAGGAGCTAACTGGATCACATGCCCACCACTGAACCAACCACAGACAAGAGGGTTGCTGCTACTAAAATTAGCCTAGACCAGTCAGGATTTACTTGAACTATGAGGGAAAGAGTGCTCACAGACAGAAGCAAAAACTGACAGCTCTGAAGAAGGGGAGACAGGCTTCTGGGTAGGCAACCAACAGTGCTTGTGATCACACTGTGACTCAAAGCAAAGACGACTTTGTTATTGTCAATTTATTGTAGACTTTCTTGCAAACCTTAGTCTCTGTGATCCCATTGTCCTCTGAGATCGTGTCTTCTGTCTCTCTTTCATGGAGGCAATATAGGATAGTGCTTAAGTGCATAGACACTGGAATTAGCCTTATTGGAGTTCAAAGCCTATCTCTACCACCAACTAGCCCAATGTCCTTGGGCCTCACTTCACCTCTCTGACCCTTAATGTCCTCATCTGTAAAATGGGTATAGAAACACTATGCCCCACCACAGCTCTTACGGGCCTAACATAAGGTGATGCATTTAAATAAAGAGCTCACGGCAGGACTTCCCAGGTGGCCCAGTGGCTAAGACTCTGTACTCCCAACTAAGACATGGCACAGCCAAATAAATAAATCAGTTCAGTTCAGTTCAGTCGCTCAGCCGTGTCCGACTCTTTGCAACCCCACGGACCACAACACGCCAGGCCTCCCTGTCCATCACCAGCTCCCGGAGTCCACTCAAGCCCACGTCCGTTGAGTTGGTGATGGCATCCAACCATCTCATTCTCCGTTGTCCCCTTCTCCTCCTGCCCTCAATCTTTCCCAGCATCAGGGTCTTTTCAAATGAGTCAGCTCTTCGCATCAGGTGGCCAAAGTATTGGAGTTTCAGCTTAAACATCAGTCCTTCCAATGAACACCCAGAACTAATCTCCTTTAGGATGGACTGGTTGGATCCCCTTGCAGTCCAAGGGACTGTCAAGAGTCTTCTCCAACATCACAGTTCAAAAGCATCAATTCTTCGGCACTCAGCTTTCTTTATGGTCCGACTCTCACATCCATACATGACCACTGGAAAAACCATAGACTTGACTAGACGGACCTTTGTTGGCAAAGTAATGTCTCTGCTTTTTAATATGCTGTCTAGGTTGGTCATAACTTTCCTTCCAAGGAGTAAGCGTCTTTTAATTTCATGGCTGCAGCCAAATATATAAAATACAAAACTCACGCAGGGCTAGGAATCATACTGACTACTTAGTAATGCTAGTTTTTATAATTAGCTGTAATTTTGTCCTGTCATTGATAAATATTAACTGCTATTGTTTCCCAGGCATTGGGCTTGGAATGGAAGATAGATAAATGGATATCAAGGAATTCCCTGGTGGTCCAGAGATTAGGACTCAGCACTTTCACTACAGTGGCCCCGGGTTCAATCCCTGGTCAGAAAACTAGGATCCCACAAGCTGCATGGTGCAACCAAAAAGAGAGAGGGAAATGGATATTATACTATCTTTCTCAGGTGCTTCTGGTCTAGTGGGGGATAGATTTATAAGACCAGGTAGATGAGGAAGAATGATGGCACAATGAAAGGGGCAATCGTGACTCCTTGAGGGCATCAGAGAAGCGTCTCCAAAGAGGAAAGTCTTGCTTAAAAGACTTGGCATTTTCTAATCATGTGAGAATGGGAGATTAAAAAGGTGTTCTAGGCAGAGAGAATGGTGTGTGGAAAGGCCCAGAGGCCTGATGAATCATGGTGCCCTTAGAGGCATAACTTATCCTCCTTTGTTGGGATTTAGGATGAGAGAGGTGAGAAGTAGGGCAGCAGGTGAAATCCTTCCAGAAGGGCTTTGGGTACCAGGCTAAAGAGCAGGGACTTCACCTCAAGGGCAGTGGGGCTTATGACATGGTTAAGAGGCAGGATGGAGTTGTGCTTTAGAAGAAGTGACTGGCAGCTCTTTTGTAAAAAAATATTTATTTTTTAATTATTTTTTGGCTGCATGGGTCTTAGTTGCAGCGCACAGGATCCATAGTTGTGAGTTTCAAATTCCTCATTGAAGTGTGTGGGATCTAGTTCCTGACCAGGAATTGAACCTGAGCCCCTTGTATAGGAAGCACGGAGTCTTAGCCACTGGACCACCAGGGAAGGCCCTGGCAGCTCTGGTGAAGGCTGGATTTGAAGCAGAGAGCCTGGAGGGGGTTAGCAGCCCCAGTGAGAGACGGTAAGGAGGGAAATTCCCAAGAACACGGCTCTACTCCTCCTCTTCCCTTGCTCAGTCCTCCCTGCCTGAGGGCCGGTGTGTCCTCCGGAAGCCATCTCCCACCACAAGCCCACCCTCCCAGAGTCTCTGATTTGTAGGGAGCTTGGGCTCCCCTAACAAACCCCTTGGGATGCCGCAGCTCTCACCCCTTGGGGTCTGGAAAACCCACTCCTTCCTTTCTTCCCCTTGCCCGCCCTTTGTGGTCCTCCCTCTACCATCCTGGGAACTTCCTGTTCTTCTCCATTCTTGCTGTTCTGCCTCCCTCCTCTCCTCACTGGGGTTTCCCGCCCTCCAGTGATGTCTTTGGTTACCCAGGACTTTGATGTCTATCTCAAGGTGCTCTTTTCCATCACAGGCATAACCATCATCTCGGGGACCTCATGCTCCATGTCAATGCCACTTTCAACGCTCCCAGACCTCCCAATGTCAATAGTCCCTTCAGCCTCCTGTCCACAGGACCACTCCTTCTTGGCCTCACCCAAACTGCTTCATCTCTGAGATCCTAGATGCCCCCATCAGGCCCCCATGAGACCCCCTTCCCCCTAATTCAAATTCTTGACATTTCAACTATTTGATCATGATTTCTGCCCTGTCCTTGCCTCAACATCTCCCCTGCCCTGCAAACCCTCCACCCCTTCCCACTGAGTTCTGGAGGAGAATCTTCCCAGCTAACCTGCCAGCTTCCACTGGGCTCACAGCCATGGGTATCCACCCCTCAAGCCACCCAGCCTCATCAAGACATCTGAGACAGCCAAGAGTGATTCCTTTAATTTCCTGTCCCTAAAACTAAACTCGTGGGACTTCCCTGGTGGTCCAGTGGCTAAGACTTCATGCTCCCAATGCAGGGGGCCCAGGTTTGATCCCTGTTCGGAGAATTAGATCCCATATACCGCAACTAAGAGTTTGCATGCTGCAGCTGAAAGATCCTGCATGCCGCAACTAAGACCCAGCACAGCCAAATAAAATAAATATTTTTTAAAAGCACACACATAAAAAACTAAACTCGTGACCCCCTACCTAGAACCTCTTTCTCTGTAGATTTCTCTTTGGTAAATAGCAGTGAACCTGATAAACAGGAAACTGGGAGTTGTTTTTCATTCTTCTCCTTCTCTCACCTCCCACATTCACTCCATCAGCAAACTATGTCGGTTCTACCTCCAGACCATTTCCCAAACCCATCCACTGCTTACCTCTCTCTACCCTTTATGCAATCTTTGCAGCTTACCTGGCCCACCCGTAAGTATCTCTGACAACTTCCCCTCTGTCCCCACCCCCCAACACAGCCTTCACACAGTAGCCAGAATAAACTTTAAAATTTGTAAAGCAGATTCCATCACTCACTACCCTGCTTAAACCTCCCAGTGATTTTCCATCGCACTTAGAATCAAATCCAAACACCATCCCTTATAAGGCCACATCCCTCCAGCTTCATCTATCGCCTCTCTCTTGGCTTCAGTCTTACCAAGCTTCTTTCAGCTCTCTGATCACTCCAAACTCTTTCTTGTCTCAGGGCCTTTGCACAGATCCCTTGTCAGCTCACACTTCCCACAGCCCTTCACGTGGGCAGCTTCTTTTCTGCCTCCCAGTCTCAGCTTAAACATGGTTTTGTTCAAAGGGCCTTTCCTGACCTCTCCATTCAAGTGGTTCCCTTAATGGTATGCCCTATCACAGTTTTCTTTCTGTTTTAGTGGACGCTGTATTTTTTTTTAATTAAAAAAATGTTTAATTATAAATTAAAAACATTTTTATTGAAGTACAGTTGATTTACAATGCTGTGTTCATTTCTGCTATACAGTAAAGTGGATCAGTTATACATCCAGTCTTTTTTTAGATTCTATTCCCCTTTAGGTCATTACAGAGTATTGAGAAGATTTCCCGGTGCTATATAACAGGTCCTTATTTGTTACCTATTTTATATAGTAGTGTGTGTATGTCAATCCCAATCTCCCAATTTATCCCTCCCTACCCTTCCCTCCTGGGTGTTCATTGGAAGGACTGATGTTGAAGCTGAAACTTCAATACTTTGGCCACCTGATGAGAAGAGTTGACTCATTGGAAAAGATCCTGATGCTGGGAAAGATTGTAGGCGGGAGGAGAAGGGGATGACAGAGGATGAGATGGCTGGATGGCATCACCGACTCGATGGACATGGGTTTGGGTGGACTCTGGGAGTTGGTGATGGACAGGGAGGCCTGGCGTGCTGCAGTTCATGGGGTCACAGAGTCGGACACGACTGAGCGACTGAACTGAACTGACCCTTCCCTCCTAGTAACCATAAGTCTTTCTACATCTGTGACTATTTCTGTTTTGTAAGTAAGTTTATTTGTGCCATGTTTTTAGATTCCACATGTAAGCAGTATCATATGATATTGGTCTTTCTCTGACTGACTTCACTCAGTATGACAATCTCTAGTGGACGTTGTATTTTGTAATCATTCACTCGCTGCCTCCCCTGTGGGACCCGAGTTCCCATTGCTCACATGTGAAGAGCCTTCTTCCTTATGTAGTCCTTGCTTTCCCCGCATGACCCATTGCTAAGGTCACCAGCAACCTCCTAATTGCCCAATTCTGTAAGTCCTTTGTCTTCCTTTTCTATCTTGCTGCAGCTTTATGTATGTATTTATTTTTGGCCTCACCATGTGGCTTGTGGGCTCTTAGTTTCCTGACCAGGGATCAAACCTGTACCCCCAGCAGTGGGAGCTCAAAGTCCCACCCACTGGACTTCCCTCTCTGCTACTCTCATTACCCCTCTTTCTTAGAAGGTTTCTCTCCAGGGTCCTGGTTCCTGTTCTTTGTCCTTTGCCAACCTTGCTTCCCAGCCCTTAAAAGTAATTCCTGGCCCTATGTTCTTCTCTTTGACTAGGAACTCATATAGATAAAAAGCACAGTGTGTGATAGTTAGAAAAGTAAGTGTGAGGGTTAATTTTGTGCATTAACTTGGGAAGGCCGTGGTGCAAACATTATTCTAATGGTTTTTATGAAGGTATTTTTAAGATGAGATAAACATTTAAGACTTTGAGGAAAGCAGATTACCGCCATAATGTGGGTGGGTCTCATTCAATCAGTTGAAGGACTTAATAAAATAAAAACTGACCTCCACTGAGCAAGAAGAAATTCTGCTAGCCTTTGGAATTGAACTACAACAGCAGCTCTTTCCTAGGTCTGCCTCCAGCTTACCCTGAAGATTTTAGATTTGCCATGTCTCTGCAATCATGTGAGCCAATTCGTTATACACAGAGAGAATACACTGGTTCTGCTTCCCTGGAGAGCTCCACTAATGGTGTTAACTAAATGTACATCATGAGAAACGCTGGGCTGGAAGAAGCACAAGCTGGAATCAAGATTGCTGGGAGAAATATCAATAACCTCAGATATCCAGATGACACCACCCTTATGGCAGAAAGTGAAGAGGAACTAAAAAGCCTCTTGATGAAAGTGAAAGAGGAGAGTGAAAAAGTTGGCTTAAAGCTCAACATTCAGAAAACTAAGATCATGGCATCCGGTCCCATCACTTCATGGGAAATAGATGTGGAAACAGTGGAAAGAGTGGCTGACTTTATTTTTTTGGACTTCAAAATCACTACAGATGGTGACTGCAGCCATGAAATTAAAAGACGCTTACTCCTTGGAAGGAAAGTTATGACCAACCTAGATAGCATATTCAAAAGCAGAGACATTACTTTGCCAACAAAGGTCTGTCTAGTCAAGGCTATGGTTTTTCCAGTGGTCATGTATGGATGTGAGAGTTGGACTGTGAAGAAAGCTGAGCGCCGAAGAATTGATGCTTTTGAACTGTGGTGTTGGAGAAGACTCTTGAGAGTCCCTTGGACTGCAAGGAGATCCAACCAGTCCATTCTAAAGGAGATCAGACCTGGGTATTCTTTGGAAGGAATGATGCTAAAGCTGAAACTCCAATACTTTGGCCACCTCATGCGACGAGTTGACTCATTGGAAAAGACTCTGATGCTGGGAGGGATTGGGGGCAGGAGGAGAAGGGGAGGACAGAGGATGAGATGGCTGGATGGCATCACTGACTCAGGACATGAGTTTGGGTGAACTCCGGGAGATGGTGATGGACAGGGAGGCCTGGCATGCTGCAATTCATGGAGTTGCAAAGAGTTGGACACGACTGACTGACTGAACTGACTGAACTGAAATGTTAACTAAAACATCTCCCAAACTCTTTTCCTTAGTGAGACCATCCTCACAGGTCCAAATATGTTGGGCCTGAGGGTCAGGGCACCCAGGTTCTAGTTCCGGGTCTCCCATTTGCTGGCTGGGTGACCTTATCCAAGTCCCTTGACACTTCTAAACTTATTTCTCCCACGACCTTTCCCATATCAATAAACAGCACCTCCAGCACCCAAATGTTAAAGTTAAAACCCAAGGCATCCTGGGCTGCCATCTCCTACACCCTCCATCTGATCCATCAACAAGCTGTTGCACTTCCGCCTCCAGAGGGTGTCTGGATCCAGGCACTGGGCTCTCTCTCTCCTCCCATCACCCTGGCCCAGGCACTGTCATCTCCTGCCTGGTGATGCTGGTCTCCCGGCTTCCCTTTTGTCCCCACAATCCACAGCAGCGAGGGTGACTTTTTAAAACAAATACAAATCAAATCAGGGACTTCCCTAGTGGTCCATTGGCTAACACTCCACGCCCCCAGTGCAGGGGTCCTGAGGTCGATCCCTGGTCAGGAACCTGGATCCCACATGCTGCAGCAAAGAGTTCTCATGCCAGAACAGAGACTGAAGATCCTGGGTGCTGCAACCAAGACCTGGTGCAGCCAAATATATAAATGTTTCCTTTTAAAAATCAAATCATAGCCCTTGTATGAGTCTCCTCTTGCTGCTGTAACAAAGTAGCACAACTTCGTGGCTTAAAGTAACATGATTGCAGTATCTTCCGGTTCTAGGAATCAGAAGCCCAGTATAAGTGGTTAGGGCTTCCTTCCTTCTGGAGGCTCTGTTTCCTTGCCTTTTCATCTTCTAGAGGCCACCCACATTCCTTGGCTCATGGCCCCTTCCTTGCATCACTTTGACCTCTGGTTGCTGTCATCGCATTTTGTGCTCTGAGCCTCCTGCTTTCCTTTTATAAGGATCCCTGTGATTATACAGGGCCCACCTGGATGATTTGAGATTATCTCTCCATGTTAATCATAGCTGTGAAATCCCTTTTTCCAGGTCAGGTAACACATTCACAGTTTTGGGAGATTAGCAAGTCAGCGTCTCTGGGAGGGCTGTGTACCATGGCACTCTTAAATCTTCCCACTGCACTTAGAATTAAGGTCAAACATTTCCACCAAAATCCTTGTGGCCTGCCCCTGCTTGCTGACTCTGCCCGTGATGACCTCTTGCTGTCCTCTGAGAGCCCCAAGCCTGATCCTGCTGGACAGTCTTTCTCTTCCTTTTGCTTCTTCCTTGAACGTTCTTCTTGCAGGTCCACACGTGGCCGACCCTTCTCGTCATTTGTCTCGGCTCAAATGTCACCTCCTTGGAGAGGCTTTCTCCTGCCTAAAGGAGCTCTGAAAGGCCATTTTGTATCATTTTCTTCATAGCAGTTTATTTCTTTATTTTCTCTCTCTCTCTCTCTCTCTCTTTTCCTCTTCCAATGAGTCAGCTCTTCACATCAGATGGCCAAGATACTGGAGCTTCAGCTTCAGCATCAGTCCTTCCAATGATTATTCAGAGTTGATTTCCTTTAGGATTGACTGGCTTGATCTCCTTCCAGGACCTTTAAGGCTTCGTTTTCTCCCACCCAGTCCCTCCCAGACCCCAGAGAACTCTTATCTTCCCTTCCGCCCACCAGCTAGAATCCCCAGATACATCACTTCACCCAACCTCTTGCCTATGCTCTCAGCATCCTTACTCCTTGGACATTCTGCTGCACCAGCTCAGCAAAATCACAACCCACATCAGTCCAGATGTTAACCTTCTTTGCTCCAAACCCAAGTTGATGAGCATTACCAGGGGAAGTCACCCAGCCTGGAGACAGGTGCCACTGGGTATTCCTGGTCTCCAACCTCTCCTGGGTCCTCAGCACTGCCCAGTGAACCCTTCACGATCCCAGTGACCTGTCTGTGACATCCAGTTTCTGGTATGGCCTCAATCTACCATGCATACATTGCTCTGAGACAATTAGGACCTCAGATGCATAGCATTTTATTTCTGCCTGATGGTTTCCTATCTATCATTTATTTATTTGTTGTTTGTCTCCCCCATGGGAATATAGGCATCTTCAAAGCCAAGCTTTTGTCTCTCCAGTATCCCCAGCAGTGGAACTCAACTAGTATTTGTAGAACGCATTCAGTTCAGTTCAGTTCAGTTGCTCAGTCACGTCCGACTCTTTGCGACCCCATGAACCGCAGCACACCAGGCCTCCCTTTCCATCACCAACTGCCAGAGTCTACCCAAACCCATGTCCATTGAGTTGGTCATGCCATCCAGCCATATCATCCTCTGCCGTCCCCTTCTCCTCCTGCCCTTAATCTTTCCCAGCATCAGGGTCTTTTCAAATGAGTCAGCTCTTTGCATCAGGTGGCCAAAGTATAGGAGTTTCAGCTTCAGCATCAGTCCTTCCAATGAACACCCAGGATTGATCTCCTTTAGGATGGACTGGTTGGATCCCCTTGCAGTCCAAGGGACTCTCAAGAGTCTTCTCCAACACCACAGTTCAAAAGCATCAATTCTTCTGTGCTCAGCCCTCTTTGTAGTCCAACTCTCACATCCAGACATTACCACTGGAAAAACCATAGCCTTGACTAGATGGACCTTTGTTGACAAAGTAATGTCTCTGCTTTTGAATATGCTGTCTAGGTTGGTCATAACTTTCCTTCCAAGGAGTAAGCGTTAGTGAGCCTCAACTTCCTCACCTTTTCAATGGGTAAAATAATACCTTCTGTTTCATCAGTTTACTTTGAGGAGTAAATGAGATAATAATAACTATATTTTTTGTTGTTGCCAATAATGAGCCAAGCACTACACTAGGCACTTAAGACAGAATGTTCTTGTGTTAGTTCAATGTCATTTGGTGGCAAGGAACAGAAACCTTCTAAAGCCAGCACAAGGGAAAGGAGGCTGATCGGAATGCTACCTCCCATAACCTCGTGAGGATACAAGGAGAGGAATAAAATGCAGGAGAGACAGGATGACTCCTGGGAACCAGAAGGGTGGCAGTCATCACTCTCCATCTGTCCCTCTATGAGGTCACGTGGTCCCTTATTACCACTTCTGTCTGGGCAGCTGTGTCTTCTTTCTGAAGACTGGCTTGCACAATGCCACTCATGGCCCAACCCACCCTCAATATTTTCTTTTGGCTGAACCATCTGGCTTGCAGGATACCAGGGGCAGAACCCACTCTCCTGCAATGAAAGCACTGAGCCCTAACCACTGGACCACCAGGGACTTCTCCAAACTTTGCCAACTTGTCTTTCTTTGATGACTGATAGGACGGAATATATTTTGCAAATGCCTACGGCTAAACATGTACAATTCCCCGCTCTGTGACTTGATAGCGTGGCTGCCCAGTTTGTACTCCCGTCTCCCAGGGTCCCAACACATTCCAGGGAGAGGTGTTCACTGGCCCTCAGTTGACTCTATTATTGACCCCTGGTACAAACACCTGTGGGCTGGATGATGAGGTTATGGGGCACATGTGGCTTCAGGAGGGATTGTGAATAAAAGACAATTCTTAAAGGGGTGTGACTGGACAGGCAACCCAGCACCCCAAAACACAGCTGACATAAAACAGAGTACATAGCACATCCTCAACAAACACTCTCCCTTCCCCAACTGCCCTGCCGGCCTCCTAACTCAGAGCCCTGTGTCTCCTCCACATATCTCTCTCCAGCTTGGTCCTCCTATCCTCACATCAGTCAATACATCCAGCTACCCACCGTCTCTTCAAATCCAACCTACAAAGAGTCAGATCACTCCTCCCCTAGAAACAAGCTCATGTCCCTAGTGCCCCTGTCTCTGACCCGCCGCCCTCTTGCAGGAAGCCCGACTCCGAACCCCTGCGCCTCCTTTCCCGTGTCTTGGGCCTACGGAAGAAGTGTGTGCCTTCCTGCACTTTCCCTGCTGTGGTTCGTCATCTCTGCACCTCTGGTCTCCAGCACCAGAGAGTTAATGAGTGTTTGTTCTCTCACAGCATGGCGGGGCAAAGTGGCTAAACCCAGAGCTTTGGAGCCAGACTGAACTGGGTTCGAATCCCAACTCTGCCTGGTTAATTTTGTGACCTTGGCAAGTCTCTGGAGGTTGACAACTCCTGTTTCCTCATGTGTAGAATGGAAGTAATGATAGCTTCCCCCTTACAGGGTTGCTGGGAGAAATGACAGGATGCTTGTAAAGCAGGCAAATACACAGTTTCTCAATGACTGATTGATTAGGATCAGCAGTGTGCTAGGAAAACACAGATAAGCAGGAAATGATCCCTGTTTTAAGTAAGCCTGAAGTTTCTCCATGGCTCGGCGTTACTCATTGTGATGGCCTTTTGACTCCCTGCCTGACAAGGTCCTTCTGGCAATACACCAACTGTGAATTATAGTATGTAACACTAATTATGTATAACTAGCTCCTGGTTATAAGAGCAATTATGATCATTTAGAAAACAAAGCAGGAGTAGACTCATCCCTAATCACCCCACTGTGATAGAACTCATACCTTCTGGGGATGCTGTTTGGCAGCAATTATGTCACTTGTCACGTGCCATCAATTACATTTTGCAAGTATTGCGCTGTGTCGTTAAGGATCTTTTGCTGCGCCATTTTGAATGGCTTCTATAGGTGATGTAGTCAATGGAACAACATATATGTGCCCCTCTTCCACTTTTAGACACTTGGGTGGGTATTTCCCCCCAAGATAAATGATGCACAGTGGACATCACACGTCCATAGGCTCTGCCAGCCGTGGGGAAGGCACTTGAAGTCTGATGTCATAGATCTCTTGGCTTTCTTAGTGCTCAACAATGCTGTGGGCTGGATATGGTCATCCTCGTTGTTGTTTAGTCACTAAGTCACGTCAAACTCTTTTGTGACCCCGTGAACTATGGTCCATGAGGCTCCTCTGTCCGTAGGATTTCCCAGGCAAGAATACTGCAGCGGGTTGTCATTTCCTTCTCCAGGGCATCTTCCTGACCCAGGGATCGAACCCACGTCTCCTGCCTTGGCAAGTGGATTCTTTACCAATGAGCCACCAGGGAAGCCCATCTTCATTGTACAGACAAGGACAGGGCTTGGCCACTCAGGCAGCTCTGCTCAGGTGCCACTAAAGACACCCAGATTTGCATCCACCTCTCTGTGACTCGCCACCCAGCTCAACTGTCAGTCAGTGCTGTGCACACGAGTTCTAACCGCACGGCTGGTGCGCCTGCTTTGAAGGACCCTCATTTATATTGTCAGCCTGCTTTCCAGCACCCAGAACCGTGCCCGGCATGCCACGTGTGCCTGAGAAGTGTTGAATGATGAGTAGAGGAAAGGTGGTTGTGTTTGAGGCTCTCCTCATTATGATTTTACCTCTACTGGGTATTCTCTTTAAAGGAAAAAAAAAAAAAAAACTTTGCTAATTTGATCGGCAGAAGTGTTACCATTGCTTTAATTTGCATTTCTTTGATGACTGACATGGACGGAATATATTTTACAAATGTCTACCACTAAACATTTACAATTTCTCTCCTGTGAGTTAAAAAAAATTTTATCGAGTAATAGTTGATATACAGTATTATATTCTGTCCTGTGAATTTTGTATCCGTATCCCGTTAATCTATTGAGGTCTCTGTAGGGAGTTTCCCCCTTAGGTTGTATGAGATTGATAGATGGCAAGAATATTCATTATTTGCTTGTCATATCCATTGCAACTATTTCCCCCAGCCTGTCATTTGCCCTTTACTTCCAATTACATTATTTTTTCCCATGGGATTCCTGGCCATGCATCCATCCTTCTGGTTAGATCATGAGTCCCCCAAAATTGGCAACAACTTTCCCAAATCTCTCAGCTCCTTGTCAGGGGACTGAGCACAAGGCAGATTTCTAATAATTCCTTCTTCAGGGTCACACGACATTCAGCATGCTTCACAGACACTAGCTTCTTTGGATCAGAAGCGTCCCCACAGGGAAGATATTACTGTTTACAACTTTCTGATGAGGATACTGAGGCACAGAAAGGCTAAGTGCTCTGCCCATGAGTGCTCAAGCCTGGATCTGAACTCAAATCGTCTGACTTGATGGCCGGTACTTCCTCCATCACACTGAGATGCTGACAGCAGGTACAGGCCCAAGCTCCTTTTTCTTGTGAGTGTGTTGTTTTGCCCAATGTCCATGAGAGATAGAGAGAGACAGTGAGTGTTGTATGGGGTGAGGGAAGGGAATGAAATAAGGAAGAAGTTGGGACTGAGACTGGATGGTGGAAGGCCTTGAATGCTAATCCAGGGTCAGAGTTTATTCTTTAGAGTAAAGGATATTCAGATTCTCCTCTCTTGTCCCTGCCCCTCCCAGAAAACAAGAGCCAGGCCACCCAGACAGCATGACCCACGATTGGTGGCAGAGCTGGAAAGACGTCAGGAAACACCTGGCCATCAGCTCTCCTCCACATCACAGAGGAGGGTACCAGGCCGAGCGAGGGGAAGTGACTTGCCCAAGGTCACTCTGTCACTTAGATATTAGAAGCCAGGTGTCCCGACTCCCAGCTAAAGGTCCCACCTTCTAATCACCCAGCCTCTCCAAGCAAAACCAAGAATGTCTGGGAGACTGGGCTGAAGCTCTCACTCATTCATTCACTCATTTCATGTATTCAATTAGTATTTACGAAGCACTTACTATATGTCAAGTTCCAAACTAAAACAAGGGCCTCCCAGGTGGCTCAGTGGGTAGAGAATCCACCTGCCAATGCAGGGGACATAAGAGATGCGGGTTTGATCCCCAGGTGGGGAAGATCCCTTGGAGGAGGGCATGACACCCACTCCCGTTTTCCCACCTGGAGAATCCCATGGACAGAGGAGCCTGGTGGGCTAGAGTCCATGGCATCACAAAGAGTCAGACACGACTGAGCGCGCACACAAACTAAAACAAAATAAAACTAGAAAACAGTGAAAGATAAGAACGATCTGGCTCCTGTCCTTGCGGGCAGTCCAGAGGGCAGGAGGAACAAGTTAGGCAGCAATTACATTTCCGGGAAAGTGGAGGGTAAGTCATCATCACAGGGCCAGAGGAAGTAGGAAGTGGCTGAGTGCACACTGTGAGGTTGGCGCAATGACAGATGATGCTCCATAGCAGTATCAGGTGGTGGGCCTAAGTCTGAGTCCACGGAGGGCTGTCCCCTCCGTGCCAGCCTGCTCCAGGTGGACTTACACAGAGCAGGCTGGACAGCCAATGAGATTCAGGTGCTCCGCGCCCTGGACTCTTTGGGGAGTGGACAGGCAATGGAGAGACAGCCCTCACTCAGCCTGCCGAGTGAACCCTCAGTTCAGTTCGGTCCAGCTCAAGTGAGCTCAGGGAAAAGGAGGGGACGGGTAGAGGGAGAGGGTGAACAGGCCAGGTAGAGGGACCAGGTAGGAGCTCTTATGATGAGACTGGATCTGCTCGTTGTAGCACATATGTCTATAGATCTGTGTGCTCATCAGGTATGTGTGTGTGTGCAAGTGTCTGTGTGCATAGGAGGCTGTGCCAGTGAGTTGTGTCCAGGCACACCTGTGCGTCCCATCTGTGAAGCCATCTGTTTGTATGGGGATCAGTGGTTATGGTTGTGTGCTTGTATCAGTGTGTGTGTTCATATATCTGTGTACATGTCATGTGTGTATGTGTTCTCACATAACTCTAGCACTGATGTCCTCCTTTTCTGGGATGGGGGGAGGAGGGTGGGAATTTCCTAATCACCAGCCCAAACACTACTCCCCACTCCCCAACTCCCCAGGCTCGTGCCCACCCCTACTGCCCGCTCCGTGACACACTCCCACCCAGCGGCACCAGGCCAAGAGCTGACTTCTTCCAGCTTCTATGTTCAGCCTTCCCAGGACCTCACGTTGTTTGTGAAGAGTTGAACCCTGAGGCGGGGCAGGCCAGGGTCCCTGAGGCAGAAGCAACTCAGGTTCACTCGCATACAGACACGCACCTGATACACGTATGCACAGAAGTGTCTGCACACATACACACACCAGGTACAAGTGCAAATATGCACAGGCGTTCACATCCTCTGGGCACTGGTCCAAGGGAGACAGGAAGAGCCGGCCAGGTCCAGTGTGCCCCCAGGAGGCCTGGCTGCCCCGTCCAGTGTCCTGTATCACGCATCCCTATCCGCCTTCAGTGGGTGTCCAGGTACACGGATGCTGGGGCAGGTGGAGAGGCGGGTTTCTGAGTGCAGATCATACAGAGGAGCCCTCACAGGTACCCTGAGGCACCAGAACGCACAAGGATGTCTACGCGTGTCCATGGGACTAGAGGGGCAAAGTGCCCCATGCCTGGGCGCCTGTGCACACAGGGTAACTGTGATCCCCTGCACCTGCTCACGAATGAAGGGGACAGAGCGAGGGACTGACAGCAAGACAGGCCCTGTTCTTCTATTTAGTTGGCTGTGTGATCTTGAGCAAGTTGCTTACCCTCTCTGAACCTCTGGTGAAGATAATGTAACATGGAGATACTAACTGTACCTCCCTCATAGAGTTATGAGACAGTGACAGGTACACATTCATTCTTTCAATATATACCGAGTGTCTACCCCACGGCACACACCGTGCTAGACACTAGAATTGTAACACTGAATGAAACTAAGATAAAGATCTACCCTTGGGGAGTTACTTTCTGGTAGGTACAGACTAATGCATGCATTGCCCTCAGGCAAGGCCTGGCATACAGTAGGGACTCAATAAATATTTACTTCTTACTCTTTCCTCCCACCTGATGTAATTTCTAGGTGAGGAGCAAGGGAGGAGCCCCTCTGGAGTCCCCCCACCTCTGAAGGAACTCTCAAGCAGCGCCAGGTGAAAGGAAGGTGGCAGGGAATGGGATGAAAGATCAGGATAATGACTCCTCAGCCCAAATGGTCCCCTGGTTGGCACCTCCTGTTCACCAACCCCAACCCCCAGATCTGGGCCATGAACTTGGAAATAAGAACCCCTCTCTCTCTGCCTTCCCATTTACCCCACTTCCCACCAACCACATGTGGCTTCCATCACAGCTCAGCCAGACCAGACCAGCGGTCTGGTGGGCTTAGCCGACCCCTCCACCAGATCCCTTGGGCCTTGCACAGGGTGGGCATGGAGGTGGACTGCTGTGCGGCAGAGGAGCTCTGACAACCAGAAAGCAAGGAAGGGGGTCTCCAAGGCCCACCCTGCCTCCTTCCACTTTCCGCAAGCTGGCCCTCCAGCTGTGAACCACAGCCCCTTGCTCACTCAACCCAGACCCCAAAGCAGGGGGGAAAAAGGGCCTTCCTTGTTAGACCTCAATGAGCCCAGAGAAGCCAGCTCAGCACTTGTGTGTGTTGGGGGGTCTTAGTCACAGCCCAGCACTGCCACACATCAGAGAGGTGCTGATCATCTCCCCGCCCTGCCCACCCTAGGTCCCTAGAGTTGGGTGGGGCTATCCTCCCTTCCCCTCTGCAGTAGGGCCCCCCAGCCTGCCCAGAAGCAGAGAGACTGACTTCCTCCCTCAGCCTCCACCCCAGATACCCAGCCTTGTCCCTAGGAACCCAGACCTGCCCCTTCCCAGCTGATCCTGTCTCTTCCCCCAGTGTTCCGAACTGGGTGTGAATGTGTGAATCAGTTGAGAAGGGAATTGTGCCCTGCGGGGGGTGGTGGTGTGCCTGTGAGTGTGTAGGGAAGTGTGGGTGTGTTAAGGATTGTGTATGGGGGAGGTTTTGCTTCTGAGTGCACGTGCCTTTGTTTACCCCTGCACCTGGGTGTGTGTGCGTGTGTGTGTTGTCCTGGGTTGCTGAGCATACAGGCACACGCAACTGTATACATTTGGAAGCCGAGTGTCAAGAATTGCAGGACCTCAAGGTTCCTAGGGACCCTGGAAAGCTTTCCATCCCACCCCGTACCTGCGTACTCTGCACAGGAGCAGATCAGTGTGTGGGAGGATGTGTGTGTAGGGAAGACAGAAGCAGACTCAGTAAAAAGGACCTGTGTTCTGGTCTGGGAGCCCCAGCTCACTGCCTGGCATCAGGCTGGGTGCTTCTGAGCAAAATCCGAACAAGCATGATAGCCCTTGAGGTTAGGAAGGAGACAAGATTCTTCTATAAACAAGGGAACTGAGGCCCAGAGGACAGGCGTAGACCCTGGACTCAGAGAGTCAGCACCGAGACTGGAGGCCAAGACTTGATCTGGGGCCCCCCATCTGGTGCTGTGAGGTTTACCTCTGACCTGGGAGGTGCACAGACAGCGCAGGACCTGCGGCAGTGGTAGGGGGGCGGGGGGAGGGACAGGTGCAGGGCTGTGTAGGCACCAGCGTGCACACTGGGGTGTGTGTGTCAGCTGGGTATGTCGAGTGCAAGCACATCTGTGGAAGCTGGGCAAGTGTGAGCAGGGGAGTGAAAGTGAGTGGGATGTAAGTATGGCAGGGAAGCGGGGGTGGATTGTGAAGGTCTGCTGTGGTGGCAGGGGGCGGGGGGTAATGCCAGTCCATGTGCATTTGAGTGAGGGTGTGTGAAACGCGTCGAGTTTTCCTTTTTTCTTTCTCTTCTGACTTCAACCAGGAACAGATGTGTGAGCAGGCTAACGAATTGGAACCATCTGAAAAAACTGTCCGAGCTGAAGTATAATAAATAGGGCTTTCATCACATTCCCTGAAAGGGGGTGGCTGGGGACAGGCTCCGGGGAGCATTTAGAGGGATCGGGGGTTGAGAGTGGCCTGAGGATGGATGCGTGGAAGGACAGACAGACAGGCCTCCCCCTTCCTCTGCCTGGGAAGATGGGAAGAGAGGCCTACCCCTGGTCCCTCCAAGCTCCACAGGGCCTCAGTTTTCTTATCTGTGTAGGGGGCTTGGAATTTTTTCTGGGGTCAGAAACCTGGAACTCTAAGGAATAAGCATTTTTAATTTGGAAACAGGCTGACAGTTGGCCAGGCATGGGGCTGAGGGCCATCAGCCAGGCTTGAGCAGCCCTCAGACACACCAGTACCCTGGCCCCTGGGCCTGCAGTCCTTGGGCCTGGCCTCTGCTCCCCGACACCGCACAGACAAGGCCTCCTCTGGGACTTGAGCTCTCCAAAGGAAGACACAGTGTCTTGCCTGTGCCCAGCTGTGTCCGTTTAAGGATCTGATAAGAAAAGTACAGCAGGCCTGGTGCGGGCAGGCAGGGGCCTGGAGAAGGGCACCGGACATGCAGTGTCCTGGCAGGCCTCACCCTCACCCCCACGATGGCTCCATCCCAGGCTGACATCTGCTGCAGCTACAGACACAAGCTCCTGAGCATTGCCCGGGGAGTGGAGGCCCAGAGGCCTCGTTCTGACAGGAGCCAGATGCAGCACCCAGGAATTCCAGGGAAGGAGAGATGGGAGGGGTGGGCCCCCAAGCTGGGGTCTCCAGGTCACACCATCGAGAGGCTGGGTATGCGAGAAAGTCAGACCACAGGCTCAGGATGGACAAAGGTGGACAGAAATTTGGGCTCCAGGCATTTTGATCTCAGGCCCCGGGGGCTACACCTCAGCGGTGAGGGCCTTGGAGGCCTGTCCCCAGCCTGCCTATTCACACCTGGGTCTTTGTTCAGGGATCCTCTGCAACAGCATCAGAGAAATATCCCCCTGACTCGCCAAAGCCCTCTGAAAGATAAAGCATCCTGAGTCTGTCACTGAGTCACGACTCACTGTGTGACTTGGGCCACCGATCATATCACTGAAGCTGCTGGGCCTCAATGTCTGTCTGTGAAATGGGGTGCCTTAGCCCCCATCTTGCTAGGCTGCCACAAAGATTCCAGGGAATAAAGTGTGAGTGTCCACTCCAGGAGCTAGAAAAAGATCAGTGCTCCATTCAACAAATAACAACCAAGGGTTTACCCTGGGCCAGGCTCGGGGCGAAACCCTGGAGTTTATAAGGATCTAGACATCCTGCCTTCAGGCCTTTGCACAGCTTTTCCCTCTGTTTGCAACACCCTTCTTCGGCTCTTTACCTGACTACTCCTACTCACACTTGGGGTCTCTCCTTGAATGTCCCTGCCTCAGGAGGCCCCTCTCCAACCCTCTGCCCAGGTTAGGACCCTGAGACTTGTGCTCCCCTAAAAGCCCGCCTTGCCCTTCAACATCACTGTGACTACTTGATTAAGATGGCAAGGTTTTGACTGAGCTCTGTGTCCACCTTACTCACTGCTGTGTCTCCAGCCTCAGCGTCTGGTGTGCAGCTCTACATTTTTTTAAGCTGGATTTACATTGCACTTACTCTGTACCAGGTGATATTATGTGAACTTTACATAGATAATAACTCAATTGACCTTAGCAATCCTGAGGAGGGTGCTATCATTATCCATCTTTTAGAGAAGAAAATGAAGGACTCCAAGTTATGCAGCTAATAACAAGTGAATGAATGAATGACATAAAATATGATCGCCATCTAGTGAGGAGGCAGGTAACTGGCTACAATTCAGAGAGATAAGTTGTAGCCTAGGAGCCATGGGATGAGCCCAGAGGAAGGCGCTAACCCAGGAAAGAAGGAGTGGAGTAACGGATGGAGCAGAGGTGTCTGTCCAGGTGGCACTAGCGGTAAAGAACCTGCCTGCCAGTGAAGGAGATGCAAAGAGGCTCAGGTCAATCCCTGGGTCGGGAAGATCCCCTGGAGGAGGAAATGACAACCCACTCCAGTATTCTTGCCCAGAAAATTCCACGGACAGAGGAGCCTTGCGGGCTACAGTCCATGGGGTCACAAAAAGTCAGACACAACTGAGCACGCACACAAAGTCAGAAAGTCAGGTGCCCTGGAGCTCAGGTCTCGGGCCCCAGTGAAGGCAAGTCTTATTCTAGATCACACGCAAGGTGCTCGTCCGGTCCCTCTGGCCTCAGACAGGTGGGGCCTCTCTTCCTTTACACAACCCTGGTCCATTCCCTCCCACTCCCTCAAAGCCTGTACCCTGCCTCTCCCCTCCTAGCCATCCTTCCCAGACTAGGGGTGGGCCACACCAGCCATCCAGCTTAGGTTTGCTGACCTGCCCCTGCCTGGTCCCCACCCCACACTTGCCGTGTCTGCTGACAGCATCATGAGACAGGGTCCTGGGCTCCTTGCTCCTCCTCCTCCTCCTTTGGTCCAAGCAAACAAACAAGCCCAATGTCCTCAGCTTGGATGGGACAAGGTGTCCTCCCTAATCCAGACCAATCCTTCTCTTTGGCAAGGCCCCCTGTGAATCCTCCTCCCCACCCACATCCCACCAGAACCCCTTCCTTTTGAGAGCTAGCCCCCTGGGCTTCAGCACCTGAGGTTTTGAGTTGCCGCAAGTGATTCTTAAAGGACCACACCTCAGATGTCATGAGTACTCCTTGACCTTGGAGCCTAGAGGAAGAGCTGGGTCTCTCCATGGGTGGTATTGTAGCCACTGGGGAGGGCCTCCGGGGTGGAGGTGGGGGCCCTGGGCAAGTGTATTTTCAAGGGCCTTTCCAGGGCTAGAATTCCAGGGTTCCTTGCATGAAATCCTAACCTGAAAATGAGGACATTCCTGCACGTGTCTGCAAACAGTTGGCCGTGTGTGTAGCTGCAAGTGTGCCTATGGACGTGTACATGCCTGAATGTATGTCCCAGAAGTGTGTTTGAGTGTGTAAGTGACTCTAAGCGCCTACACAGGGGGTCTAGGTAGTGTGTGTGATAGAGGTGCAGACATCTGTGTGTCTGGGGGATCACGTCTGTGAGTGCGCGTCTGCGTGTGTGCATGTCAGGAACTGGGACTGAGGGTCTCACGTGGGTCTCCGTGTGCTCATGCGGCTGGGACAGGCGTGTGTGTGCTGTGGGAAGGGATGCGAGCTCCGGCAGCATAACAGTCACACTCTGCCTGGTCCCCCGGCAGTGGGGGGGGCGGGGTGGTGGCAGGGAAGGGGGGCCTGGCTCACACTCACAGAGAAGATTTCGGAACATTTGAGGAGGCGGCATCCACGGCCCCTTTGCCATCACCCAGACAGACCCGCTGGGTGGGGAGGAAACCAGAGCCTTCGGAGGCTCCCGTGGGCCTAACTCAGTTACATGCTCATTACCCAGTTTCTCCACTGTGAACCCAGCATTGCGGAACAGGGCGGGGGTGCAGCCCCTTTGCTTCCCTCCTGCTGGGTGTGGGGACAGGCTGAGGAGGGAGCCCCAGGGCTGGAAGACTGTCCTGAGGGGGCCCAGCCCTAACCTTGGGGAGCCCTAATCAGAGGGGAGGTAACTAGAGGAGCCTGGAGCTGGTTGTCTCTTCCATCCCCCGGTGGATGCAGATGAAGACTGTGGGCCTGGTGTCGCCCCCATTGGCCCCTGCTCAAAAGGTTTTCTTTCTCTTAGGAAGCCCCTTCCGTGCCCCTCTGGGCTGGCACTCCGTGAGGGCTGGGGCACAGCTGTGTCCAGTGCTTTGGGAGCCCCCCTCTGCAAGAGGTGGGAGAGGCCTGACTGCTCTTCTCACAGGAGATGCACACTTACTCACACCCCCAACGCTTCACAATTAGACTGTGCGGTTTGCAAAACCCAACACCAGCCTAATGAGAAGCACATTGCCTCCCAAAAGAAGCTAGGAGGACAGAAGAGGGCAGCTCAGCGCCTGGGCACCCTAGACAGGGCCTCTGAGCCGACTTGGAGGGAAGAAGGCCAGTTCTGTCTCTCTGCCCACCCCTCCCCTCCCTGCTTCCCTGCAAACTGGGTCCCCAGGCCTTTGCCTTCCCTCCTCAGGGGGTCATTTGGGAGCCAGATGTGGAGCTCCAGCCTCTGCAAGGGAGGGGAGCAGAGGGAGAGAGAGGGAGAATGGCCTTGGGAATCAAACAGACGGAGACACTGGAATCTGGGTTCCACCACTTGCACACAGACTGTGTGATCTTGGGCACGTTTCCGAACCTCTCTGAGCCTTCACACCAATACTCAAGCGTTGTGGAAGATTAAAGAAAGTAGATGGTGAAGCAGTGCCCGACACAGCAGATGGGCCATGCTTGGAGACTCCGCAGAGATGGAGAGGAGAGAGGAGACATGGGGGTGGGGTGGGGGGACAGGGATTTGTAGGTTAAGCAGCAGCAGGCCCTGGTGGGTGGAGTAAACACGCTGGGCTGGGCACGATGGGCGCTGAGAGCTGGGGCTGGCTGGAATGCCAGCCTTACCCTGGTGCTCCCTGGGGGGCCCAAGGGCAGGTCCTGGACAGTGGAGTAGCTGCTGCAGGGCTGGGGCCCACAGCCCGGCTTCACACAGTCCCAGCTCTACACTTACTGGGTGTGACCACAGACAGTCCTCCAAGCGGGTGGTTTTCTTCTCCCTAAAGCAGAGAGGATAACTCCAGGGTGGTGAAGTGAGAATAAGTTACTACAAAAAGCTCCCGCCTCTGACTGCTGCTGGGTAAGCCTGCAAGGAAATCTCTCTCTCTCTCTCTCCTCTTAATCTTTTTAAAATGATCTGATATTCATTGATCTAGTCATTTTACATACACTATCTTATTTAACCCTTAAAATACCCTATGAACAGCCTAAGCGTCCATCAGCTGGTGGATGAATGTGCAATACAGGGTGTACCCATAAACAGAAGACTACATAGCAGTTAGAAGAGGGGGGAAGCCCGCTACCTGCTTCGACACAGATGCATCTCAAAACACGATGCTAAGTGAGAGAAGTCAGACACCAAAGCCCACCCACTGTATGATTCTGTTCATTGGAAATATCCAGAAAAAGCAAATTCATAGAGAGAGAAAACAGATTGGTAGGTGCCTGGAGTTCAAAGAGACTTACATAGGCATGAAGGATAATTTGGGGGTGAAGGAGATGTTCTAAAATTGGACTGGGGTGATGGTAGCACAACCCTGTACATTTACTTAAAGATCATTGAGTTGTACACTCAAAGTGAGTGGGTTTATAAGAGAATTTTATAACTCAATTAAAAAAAAGAAAAACCCAAACATTATTAGCCCTTTGCCCTTAAAAAACTTAACAGTACATTTCTGGAATTTGACGCCAGGTCTGTTTGCTTCCAGAGCTTTTCATTTAGGAGAGAAAGGAAAACAGCTTGAGATGGATGGTCTCTGATTCCAGTTTCCTTCCCAGTTAGGAATCAAGAATTGGCTCAGAGGAGTGAGGTGAGGAACAAGGAGTGGGTACCGGGCCCCTGAATGGTCACTCCCTGGGTGAGGTGTTCTAACACGCTCAGTCCTGCCCCATGGATCTTGGGTGCTTTCCCAGGCACCACCTAGTTCTCTCTGCCATTGTCCCGCAGCCCATACATATGCACAGAACATGTAACATAGATAAGGCCGTGTTTTGAGCACCCACTAAGCTCTAGGCTTTGCACTCAGCATTCGACAGATGTTATTTCTATGCTTCAAGGTGATGCTACAAACTAAGTTATTATTTCCATTTTGCAGATGAGATAAGTGAGGCCCAGCGAGGTCAAGAAGCTTGCCCCAGGACACACAGCTGTGTACAGGTGACATGAAACGCAGCTGAAAGTTCCAAAGCCTCCTTTCTCCCTCCTACACCAAGCAGCCCTGATCTCTCCATCTATTTCTCTCGGGCTCTCAAGGTCTCTGTGCCAACTTCCTTCTGTCTCTGTCTTCCCAGCTCCCTCTTTCGATCAGTCTGTCTTTTCTTTGTCTCTCTTTGCTTGCCTGTCTCTCAGTCTCTCTGTCTCTGTGCGTGTGTCTCTGTCCTTGGCTCATTTATTTTTTAATAACCACAATAATGAGAAAAGCTCCTTTCCGACCCTCCTGGGGAGGGAGACAAAAGGAGGGGAGTCTGGGGAAGAAGGGGAGGGATAACCTCCCCTCTTGCTCCTGAGAAATTTAATAAAGGGCCTGAGAAAGTGCTGGGCTCCAAGGCCGGCCAGTACCCTGGGAAAGGGGGCAGCCCCCTCCCCCAACACAGACACGGCTCTGCACGGGCCTGGGGTCAGGGGAGGGAATGTCTCCGTGCTGAGCCCCCCTTCTCCAGCTCCCAGGCTTTATCTCTCCCCTCCCTGCTGGTGGGAGCAGTTCCCTCAGCTAATCCGCCCCTGAATATGGTCCATACCAGACTCCCTCCCCTTGACCCAGACCTGCCAGCTTTCCCAGGAGAGCTGCTCAGAGGGGAGAGGCGCTCAGGAATTGTAGCCTCTGGGCTCACAGGAGGTCAGGTGGCCCAGCCCCTGCTTCTGCTCTGTTCAGGCCAGCTCCCCCACAAGGCCAAGCCCAGCCCCCCACCAGTGTCTGGCAAGAGGGGGCTGGGCCTGCCCACCCCCATCCTGGCCTGCATGGGACCTGAGGCCAAAGTATTTAGCTGGCCCCAAGACCCTCCCCAAAGGCCCCCAGCCCCTGACCGCAGAGCCCAGGATCCCAGGGTGATAAGATTCAGCCCTCACCTGCTCCCGTGAGGACCGACATTGGCCAAGACAAGAGACAGCCGGTTACAGGTGGCCCTCAGCCAGTCCCCAGCCTCACTTCACCTGCTCCAAGGGTGACATGGAGAGGGGCTCAGCAGCTCAGAGGCGACAGAATGCCCTGGTCCAATGCCCTGGTCCTGCAACTTTTGGAGGAACCAAGGGGGCAAGAGTGGCTGGTTGATGGTGAAAAGGGACCTCTTACTTCTGATAGGCAGGGAAAGGAAGGCTGGACGCTGCCGTGCAGGTGGCATGGACCCACCGTGAGGAGCAGGGCACTGGTAAGGTGTGCCAACTCAGACAGGACGTTGAGGCCAAGTTTAGTGGTGCAGGTGGGTATATCCAGCTCCCCATCCAGGAATGAGCCCAAGGGTCCTGCCTGCTGAGAGCCCGTGCTCGCTGAGAGCCCGTGCCCGAGAGGCTTCCTGGGCATAGTCATCCCACTGCTCCCAGGTGTCTGGAAACCTTGGGCCAGGGAACCACACTCTGGCAGAGCTGCCAGCATCTCTCACCTGGCCGGGAATCGGAAGGAGGGGCTGGGGAATTGGGGAGCTGGGGCCTGGGACGGGACATTTGCTCACTCCACCAGGCCTGGGCTGAGTTGCAGGGATGGGAGAAAGTAACTAACAGCTTATTCCTCAGAGGGCTTGCAAAGGGCCAGGTATTCTGTTAACGCATCATCTCGCTGGATCCTCGCAGCAAACCAATGTGCTGCCTGCACTTTAAAGATGAGAAAATTAGAAGTACAGAGAAGTCAGGGCCTTTGTCTAAGGCTAAACAGCTCATCAGGAAGAGAGCTGCAATTCAAACTCGGCACTGGATGGAGCATGGCTGACTCCAAGGCCCGGGCAACACCACTTGCCTAGGGATCACAAGACATCCTCCCTGTCTCATGAAGCTCAAAGTCAAGAGAAGTGAAGCAGGACACTGCCCTGGTGGTCCAGCGGTTAAGACTCCATGCTCCCAATGCAGGCGGCCCGGGTTCGACCCCTGGTCAGGGAACTAGATCCCACATTCTGCAACAACAACAAGAGAAAAAAAAAAAAAGTCCATGTGCCACAGCTAAGGCCCAGCACAGCCAAGTAAATAAATAAATATTAAAAAAAAGAGAGACATGAAGCAGGGCTGGGGTACTGGGAGGGATTGGGAGGGGCACTAGAGTGGGAGCCAAGGGACAGAGGGTTTCAGAGATGACTTGAGCCAGACTTAGTCCTAGTTTATTAGAAACAGGAAGGCAGAGCAGTGACCTCACAGGCGTTGCAGACAGATGCCAGCTGCTGACAGGCTCTGCCCAGACGAATAGGGCAGCCAGAAACAGCCCACACTCTTGCACACCTGGGTTGAAGGGCAAGCCTTAGCGCCCCTGGGCCCCCTCCCCTGGGGCCATAGGCAGAGGAGGAGAGCAAGGGGCCAAGAGATAGAAGGAAGAGACAAACACACCCCCAGCTCCCAGCCTCACTCTGCTCTGGACCAGGGCCTGTCCTGGGCATTGTGGGGGTGTTCGATGAGGCCTCTGGGCAGCTCCCTACCCCACCTTGAGGAGCTGATGATCCGGCATCCTAGAATCTTCTCAGAGAGCTCTGGCCACAGGAAGTAGACTGAGGTGTCTACTTCATACATAGGGAAGGGAGATGAGCCAAAGCTAGACAGTCTGAACTACCAAAGGCCTGTCTTGAGCTATAGGGAAGGCCTGGCCACCTCCTTTTTTAAACCTGTAGCAGTGAAGATCAGAAAAGTAAAATACTTCCCAAACACCCCACCAACTGGTAAAGCACTCTGTGACTTTTAAGACCGTGCCTTGTTCTCTCAGGGGGCTTCCCTGGTGGCTCAGCTGGTAAAGAATCCGTCTGCAATGTGGGACACCTGGCTTCAATCCCTGGGTTGGGAAGATCCCCTGGAGAAGGGAAAGGCCACCCACTCCAGTATTCTGGCCTGGAGAATTCCATGGACTGTGTAGTCCATGGGGTCGCAAAGAGTCGGACACGACTGAGTGACTTTTTCACTTCACTTTGTTCTCTCAGGTTATTTTGGTCCTCCAATCTTGCAAGCCAGGGATTATAAGCTCCCTTTGAAAAAAGGATCTGGGACTTCCCTAATGGTCCAGTGGCTAAGACTCCAAGCTTTCAGTGCAGGGGGGCCAGTTTGATTCCTGATCAGGGAACTAGACCCCACATGCAGCAACTAAAGATTCCGCGAGCTGTAGTGAAGATTGAAGATCCCATGTGCCTCAGCCAGATAAATAAATAAAAATAAACAAAAAGAAAAAAGAACCTGAGGTCCAGACAGGTACAGAGCTTTGTATGAAGATGCACCGCCTTTGAGGAACAGTGCACAAAAGCTGTAGCATACCTGGTGTGTGTGTGTGTTGAGCAGGGTGGCTGCTATATACTGAGGTTGGCAGAACTCGAGGCTGGGGGAGCAGAGTGGGTTCTGACCCCACCTCTCCGCAGTGGGCGGCTGCAGGTGGAAGGGTACAGCACGCACCTGGAGTTTAGCACCAGCCCCATAGTGGCTGGTGGGCAAGCGAGGCTCTTCAGGACACGTGTTTCCACTTTCACTGGAGTTGGGAACTAATAGCAGAAAAACCTGTGAAGCTGTTAATGGGATAATGGAGAAAGTATTTATTTATTTTTCGAAGGAGGCCTGAGAGACTCTGGGGCAGGCGCAGTGTGAGGCCACGGAGGCGGGAGGTCAGCCTGCTGTGAACAGGGATTAAGCAGACACGGCAGAATGAGGGGGTTTCCGGAGCAGAGGCTGGAGGCAGGGCCTGGTCGGGTGTCTCAAAGTCAGTCCCCCTGGAGAGGGCAAGGCTGGACTGAGCACTCGAGCCACGTCTGCTAGGGGCACTTGTGCCCTGCACTCTCCCCCACGCCTGCTATGTCCACAGAAGGGGCCGGCCCCTGGGAGGCCATTAGACTGATCTCCTGACTCCGGGCAGTGTGTCCCCAGCCCCTCCGGAGGAAAGCCTGGGGACTCGTCTCCTTCTGTGCCTAGCTTCAGGAGGAAGGCGGGTTGTTCTAATGCTCCATTAGCTGGAGCTGGGACCATCGCAGAAAGCTACTTCTGTTTTGTAATCAAAGTACAACGAGCCTAGCCTCCCCCATCTCTGCAGTTGAACTAGTTGTTAAAACCTTTCCAGTCGATAATGCTGCCTTTATACCTCCCAGTCCTAACCTGCTTAGGAGCCCCAGTGGAACTCGAGGGCAACAATTCTCTTAGAGGTCCCGTGGTCCCGTGGTTTTCGGTCTTGGGTTTGTGGGAGGCTGAGTGGATGGGAACCCAGACCCTCTCCCACTCCAACTAGAGCAGTTTTGCTTTTATGTGCTTTATACATCGACATTCCAGCTCAGATTTTTCGCCAAAATACTGAAGAGTCCATTACTGTAAAGAACCAAAAGCATTTAAATATCCTTGTCCTTGGCCACTCTGTGCAGGGAAATAACTCAAGGCTCAGACAGAAGAGACTGTGGCCCAGGGTCACAGAAAGCTGGAAATTGACTGCAAGTCACCTGCTTCCTGGCCCAGAGCTGTCCCTCCACCCTCTGCTGGAGTAACTAGTGTGACTTTGGGAAAACCAGAGAGAGATGGAAAACAGCCCTTTAGGATGTGAAGAGGCAGGAAGGAGTGTGTGGGCTGGTGTTCTCTGGGCCCTTGTGAGGTTTTGGCTTCATCCCTCTGAGCTGCATGAGGCCTGTGCAGCGGAGGCGACAGTGAACACCAGGGTGAGGGCAGAGAGGAGAGGACACAGTGACCTGTCTGAGGTCCTGCTGGTGGGGGTGGGGGGCTCTGCTTTTGGGACTGACCTGGACTGAGAATGGGGCTTCCCAGGCAGCGCTAGTGGTAAAGAACCTGCCTGCCAATGTAGGAGACATGAAAGATGTGGATTTGACCCCTGGGTTGGGAAGATCCCCTGGAGGAGGGCATGGCAACCTACTCTAGTATTTTTGCCGAGAGAATCCCATGGACAGAGGAGCCTGGCAGGCTATAGTCCCTGGGGTCACAAAGAATCAGACACAACTGAGGCGACTTAGCATGCACCCAAGCATGGGCTGAGAATGGGCCCCTTCCTTCTTACAGAGTTAGCCCTGCTAGAGGCTGCCTGCCGGGTGGTGGCAAAATTGTCCTGGTCCACGCCAGGGAAAACCTGAGTCTCTGGAGACACCCGGCCAGACTCCACCAGGCAGGCATTCCATGATCCCTGATGCCCCACCCCCAAATGGTGAGAGCTCACCCCTCTTCGTTGCCAGAGCCTCTCCACCAGGAAAGCTCTTAAGATTCTGGTCAGATGCAGGCCCCCCACTGCCAAGCCCTGCTCACCACAACTACATCCTATTTCTGCGGAAACATGTGCTTGACATTTGTCAGTCCTGTTTCCAACCCCCACCCCCAGCCCCTTTCCTGTTCTGGTCCCTTGTGCAGTCTTACCCTTCGGGAAGCAAGGAGAGGCATTTGGGGAAGACACTCGTCTGCTTCCCGAGCTGCCTGGCTCTGGGACAACAGGCTTAAGTTATTCCTAGAGATTTAGGCAGACATTGGTCAGAACTTCCTGACCAACAGGGCTTAGCATCTGGAAAGGGAACCAGAGGAAGACAGTGAAATCATTGGCCCCGGAGACATTCTACAGGGACTGGGCAAGAGGGGAGGCCAAGGAGCTATCCAAAGTGGAGGTAGGTTACCTCTTCGAGGCCCCAATCCTACATCTGGCCACAGGCCCAAAGTCCATACCTCACTCTCCTGTTTGACAATTATCTGTCCAGCATCTATTCCACACTGGGCATCTACTAGGTTCTGGAGAAGAGCAGAAAGCAAGAGACATAGGGCATGTCCTTCCTCAGTCACGGACAAAGAACTGGGCAACTTCAAGATATGCATTGCTAGTGACAGACAAAGAGTCAGGAGCTAAGGACAGGCCGCATAATCCAGTCCAGAGGGGAATTAGGACGGCATTCCTGAACGAATTCAGCTACCACTAGAAAAAAGAGGAAGGCATAAACAGAGGACGATCCTAGAAAGTAGTCGCCCTGGACCCGGGTCCCTTGAAATGCCCCCAGAAACACTCACCTAGGGTGGTGTCAAAGAGCCTCTTTCCTTTCACTGATGATTTTTTTTTAAATGAATAACCCGGTGAAGAGAAAATCACCAGACCACACAAACGACAGAAACCTGTGTAGGCGTTCCTATCAACACTGTATTTTTAGCCCAGTGCTTGGCACATAGTAGAACCTCCATAAATATTCATTAAACGCACAGGACATTTGGTCGGTCTGGAACTCAGCCCTCCCACTCGTTGTTTCTCCTCCCAAACTGCGATGTAGCTCAGACTCCAAGAAGAGGATTAACCTCCAAAGCACCCTAAATGATGTATTGACCAGACCTTTCCCCTGTAACTGTGTCCCACAAAGAAGTAAAAACAATGACAGCTGACAGATACGGAGTACCACATGCCAGGCCCCTTTCCAATCACTTTGCACAGGTTACATCATTTAGTCCTCACAGCGGTCATATGAAATGGGCTCTATCATAGTCTCGTTTTACATATGAGAAAAGTGAAGCCCAGGGGTTACATGTAGTCACCCAAGTTCACACAGCTAGTTCAGAGTGGGAAAGAAGCACTTTTCTGTGTACCTATAGGGTGTCTGGCACAGTCAAGGCCTTTAATTCTTAGAATAATTAAGAGAAGTATCATCCCCTTTTGACAAGTGAGAAACCAAAGCTCAGAGAGTTAAGTAACTCACCCAACCTGGACTAGTCCTCTGGAATTTGGCTCCTACTGCAGGGGTCTCTCTCCCCTGCACCCCATCAGTTTCCTGGGGTCTTTCCCAAACTGGGGTGCAAACAGCTGCCCCTAGCAAGCTACAGGGAAGAAGCAACTCAAGGAGGAGAGCTGGCCCAGTGACTTGCCAACAGGATTTATGTCCTGTCCGGGGTGGGCAGTTTGGCTGCTGAATGAAAGGCTAAGCAGAGCTCAAAGATGGAACTTATTCCCATTAAACGATTGCAAATGTCAGGCAGCACGGCCCTGGGGCTCCTTGTGCACGCACCCAGGCGGCTGGAGGCCAGGCCATCCATAACAAGCATGCCCGCTGACCTCATGGTTACTCCTAATGCAATTAGAACCTGCTAGAAGAGTGTGGGTTCCGACAGCCTGAGCAATGTGCTGTCCGGGGATACTAGGGCCCCTCCTGCCCAAGAGATGGCGCTGGGACAGTGGGTGTTGTTCTAATTAATTGAATGAGATCTGTTCCAATGCAGATGGATGCAGAAATTACCTGCAGATGTGACTATGCACAACCATCTTAACGGTCTGGGCTGTCACGCAGACACGGGGAGCCAGGGCCTCTTAGAGCAGGATTCATTTCATGCAGTCAGTCCCCTGCCTCTGGGCAGGGCAGCCATGGGCCAGCCTGAGTCGGTGACTGATGGCTACCTCTTTCGAGCTTCCCAGCCATCGGTGCTTCTCGGCCCCAGGTTGTCCAGAGACCCAGCGGCAGGGGTCCTGGTGAGTGGCCGCATGGAGAGCTTCTGCAGGCACACCAGGAAGCCAGGTGCTGGCGGTCCCCAGCGCAGGCTCCCAAGAATCCTTTTCCACATGCTCTGCAAAGCCCACCTCCTGGGTCTTTGAATTCCTGTGCATTTGGTTGTATAAAACTGAATGACACAGTAAGAAAAATAAAGAGAACTATTAGCAGTGGTTCCCACACTGATGACACAAGATCCAGGAGAATATTGACTCATTCATTCATTTCGACGCCCACAAGGCTCCAAACTCTGTTCCTTGCTGGAACATAACAGAGGATCCACCCTGGCCCCTGTCCAGGGGAAGGAGACGGATGTAAGAACAGCCTGCTATCACACTTGGGAGGGGCGGTGCTACTGGAGTACAGGGCACTACAGGGACTTAGATGAGGGAGGAGACTCAGCCTAGGTGGCAACGCCGACTTTACGAAGGAGGTGATGTTTCAGCTGAGCCCTGAAATGTGGGAAAAGAGAACAGGGCTTCTCCCTCAGGAGAACCCCCTTAAACAAAAGCATGGGGGCAGAGGAGACCTGAGGAGCTCTGGGCCAATGAGGGGCCTGGAACACTGTGCTGAAGAGTCTGGGTCTCTACCTAGACACCCTGAGAATCTTTGAAAGACTTCAGGAGTCAGAAGATACGTGGTTAGATTTACATATATTCTAGACCAAGCCTCTTGGCAGAGGGTGGACTGGAAGGAGAGGCTGGAGGCAGAGGCCAGCAGTAGTCCCGGCAGTCAGGAAGGAGGGGCAAGGACAGATTCGTGAGAGGCCTGGACAGTGCTGCCATCTTGGGGATTGAGATGCTGGAGCTGGGGCAGGGGTAGGGGGACCAGAAGGCAGAAGAGAGGGAGGCGTCAAGGCTGGTGGCGGGAGGAAGAGAGCCATGAGGGCGGGGAGGAAGGTGTAGGACCATCAAGTCACTGCCGCCCGATGGTCTGGTTCAAGGAACCAGGGTTTCTGCCTTACGATCCTGGCTGCTCTCAGAAGCGTTTTGAGGACTTCTCTGTTCTTTCTCCACATCAAGTCAGAATGTTAATTCCCACTCCTCTTCTGTGTCTTTCCCCTCAATATGGTGAAAATAATGGGGAAACATCTGGGGAAATGTATGAGGCGCTCTTAGAGGGGAATCACTGCTTAAAGCCAACCTATTTGGTGTTTCCTGAGTCCCCCGGGTCCACTCTGGGTGAGGGAAGAGAAGTCTCAAGCCCAGCCTTGCTGCTGAGCCCAGCAGCTTCCTCAACCAGCATCCTTGGTGGCTGTCCAAACTTGCCCTTCCCTCTCCAACCCACCACCTGCCTAATTGGCCCTTCACAAACCTAATCACAAACCACCTTGCCTGCTGCCTGCCACCCAAATGACCCTCCCTCCACTTGCCACCCTCCCCCCAACTCACTGTGACTCTTTCTGTCCTTCCCTCCCCAGGTCCTGAACCAGCCTTGCCACCAGATCAGGGACTTGGTGCCATCAACTATCCCCTCCCAGGCTACACAAAAATGTCCTGTCTCCTCCATCCTAAAAGACCCCCTCTGCATCTCCTTCAGGCCACTTGCCTCCTTTCCTTCCTGAAAGTCTTTCTGTGTGCATCACTTCCACATTATCTTTTCATCCTTCAGCCCTGCTGCAAATTAGTATTTCTCCCAACCCAACCCAAGAAGTTCTTCCTACCCAGCCAGCCTCATCCCACATGACCCCTCTGCACTCTTCCCAGCCCAGACCTTCCTTCCTTCTTGAAGTGGTCTTCTTCTTTGGCTCCTGGTCCCCAGGACCTTTTAGTTCTCCCCTGACTTTCTCTGACATAAACTTGGGCCATGTCCTGCAGCCTGGGGTTCCCCAGCAAAGCTCCTCAGGTACCTTGTCTCCTTTCTGCACACACTCTCCCAAAGTTTGGTCACTGTAGTCCTGACTCCTCCAGCGACATCCAAACCCATCTCTCCTGAAGCCAGAGGGACATCCCCAACCCTGTCCTCCACCACCCACCCTAAAACTCATCCAGTTCCTGTGGCCCCTGCCTTCATGAATGGCCATTGAGCCAGAGCCATCCTTCTCTATGCTCTACATTTATCACCAGATCCTGTTGACTCAGGGCTTCCCAGTTGGTGCTAATGGTAAAGAACCTACCAGCCGATGCAGGAGATATGGGTTCCATCCCTGAGCTGGGACAATCCCCTGGAGGAGGGCATGGCAACCCAGTATTCTTGCCTGGAGAATCCCATGGACAGAAAAGCCTGTCAGACTTCAGTCCACAGAGTCTCAAAGAGTCAGACACTACTGAACGACAAACACAACACCCATTAACTCCACCTTCCCTCTCTGGAATTAATTTCACTCAATCTCCATAGCTGTTATCCTAGTTCGATCATTTATCTCACACCTGGACAGCATCCCAGTCCTCCTCTGCCTGAAGTATTCCTCCCTCCAGATCCCTGCATGCCTGGTCTCTATCTCACCCTCTAGCCTTATCTCCCAACAACCCCTTTCTTTCTTCACCCTAGTTCCCTTGCCTTTCTGCTCTTTCTTGGACATACCAAGCTGGTTGCTGCACCTCGGCACCCTCTGGAAGCCTTGTCCACTGGGTCAGCAGTTTTCAAACTTTTTGGTCTCATGACTCCATCATTGTTGTTGTTGTTCAGTCACTAAAGTTATGTCCAACTCTTTGCAACTTCATGGACTGCAGCACATCAGGCTTCTCTGTCCTTCACCATCTCCCGGAGCTTGCTCAAATTTATGTCCATCGAGCTGGTGATACCATCCAACCATCTCATTCTCTGTTGCCCCCTTCTCCTTCTGCCCTCAATCTTTCC
Organism: Bos grunniens; assembly: GCF_055505025.1. NCBI lineage: Eukaryota > Metazoa > Chordata > Mammalia > Artiodactyla > Bovidae > Bos > Bos grunniens. Next base: position 13,177,716 of record NC_141167.1, read on the forward strand.
CAGCATCACAGTCTTTTCCAATGAGTCAGCTCTTCACATCAGGTGGCCAAAGTATTGGAGCTTCAGCTTCATCAGCTTCATCATCATTCATTGGTGAATTCCTTCCAATGAATATTCAGGGTTGATTTCCTTTAAGATTGACTGGTTGGATCTCCTTGCTGTCCAAGGGACTCTCAAGAGTCTTCTCCAACTCCATAATTTGAAATCATCGATTCTTCTGCACTCAGCCTTCTTAATGGTCCAACTCTCACATCTGTACATGACTACTGGAAAAACCATATCTCTGACTAGACAGATCTTTGTCAGCAAATTGATGTCTCTCCTTTTTAATATGCTATCTAGGATGGTCATAGCTTTCCTTCCAAGGAATGAGCGTCTTTTAATTTCATGGCTGCAGTCACCATCTGCAGTGATTTTGGAGCCCAAGAAAATAAAATCTGTCACTATTTCCACTTTTTCCTCATCTATTAGCCATAGTGATGGGACTGGATGCCATGATCTTAGTTTTTTGAATGTTGAGTTTTAAGCAAGCCTTTTCACACTCCTTTTTCACTTTCATCAAGAGGCTCTTTAGTTCCTCTTCACTTTCTGCCATCTGTGGTATCATCTGCATATCTGAAGTTGTTGATATTTCACATAGCAATCTTGATTACAGCTTGTGATTCATCCAGGCTGGCACTTCACATGATGTAGTCTGCACATAAATTAAATGAGCAGGGTAACAATGTATATCCTTGATGTACTCCTTTCCCAATTTTGAACCAGTCCATTGTTCCATGACCTGTTCTAGCTGTCACTTCTTGACCTGCATACAGGTTTCTCAGAAGGCAGGTAAGGTGGTCTGGTATTCCCATCTCTTAAAAAATTTCCCACAGTTTGCTGTGGTCCACACAGTTAATGGCTTTGGAGTAGTCAATGAAGTAGATGTTTTTTTGGAATTCCCTTGCTTTTTCAATTATCCAATGGGTGTTGGCATTTGATCACTGGTTCGTCTGTCTTTTCTAAATCCAGCTTGTATAGCTGGAAGTTCTTGGTTCATGTACTGTTGAAGCCTAGCTTGAAGGGTTTTGAGCATTACCTTGCTAGCATGTGAGATGAGTGCAATAGTATGGTAGTTTGAACATTCTTTGGCATTGCCTTTCTTTGGGATTGGAATGAAAACTGACCTTTTCCAGTCCTGTGGCCACTGCTGAGTTTTCCAAATTTGCTGGCATAATGAGCACGGCACTTAAACAGCATCATATTTTAGGATTTTAAATAGCTCATGACTCCATTATATTCTTAAAATTTGAGGACCCCAAAGAGCTTGTGTTTGTGTTCACATGGCTTGTATCTATCAACATTTGCCAAAAGAGACATTAAATATAAGAATGTTTTAAAACAGTGGAACACAGCTGTCAGAGTGAGAAGGTCATTACACACAGAGTATCTGAAATCTCTGTTGCACACTAGGAAGAGTGTGAGAGTAGAAAAGGCGAACAGTATCTTAGTATAATCAACCCTCTGTACCCACAGTTCTGCATCTGCAAAATCAACCAACAGAGGATTGAAAATAGTTGGGGAAAAAAATTCCAGAAAGTTCCAAAAAGTAAAACTTGAATTTGTCTCCCTGGCATCCATTTATATACCATTTACACCGTATCAGGTATTATAAGTAATCTAGAGATGATTTAAAGTGTACATGAGGAGGTGAGCAGGTTATATTCAAATAATATGCTGTTTTATATAAGGGACTTGAGTACCTGTGGATTTTGGTGCCCTCATGGGTCCAGGAATCAATCCCCCATGGGTACCAAGGGACCACTGTGTTATAACATGTTTCCGCCTTGCAGATCCCCTGACAGGGTCTCAGAGTCCCCAGACAACACTTTGAGAACTGAAGCCGCAGATAATACCCATTTCTTTCATTGCGGTACTGGCGCATGTCCCTCACAGCACTTATTACCACCTGCCATTATCCACTTGCTCGCTTGCTTACTTTGTCTCCCCACTAGAATGCAGGACCCATGAGGGTACAGACCCAGACTCTTGTTCACTCAGAGCTTAGCACAGTGCATGATACAGGGTGACACTCAAAAACAAGATTCTTCAATGAATGAACTGGATCAAAGCAGCTGTTTTCTGCCTTCGCTGCATATTAAAGTCATGGGGAGAGGGTGCTTTTACAATGCCTGCATCCTAGCCAATTAAACAAGAATCTGGGCGTGGGCATAGGCATCAGTACTTTATAAAGCTCCCCAAGTGACCCACTGGTCTCAGTCCTGAGGGAGAAACAGCTTATTCCTCGCTTGGTTGGAGTTACACGGGATCTAAAGGATGGCCACTCCACCTCTTGCCTGTCTCCTTCCGGGTCAGCAGCTAGGCCAACTAGATGAAGGAAGCTACATTAAGTCCCCTACATACAAACGAGTTCCATTCTGAGAGCATGTTTGTAAGTCCAATTTGTTCATAAGTCCAACAAAGTCTACACACACAACTAACACAGTTGGCTATATAGAACTGTACTATAACAGGTTTATAATACTTTTCACACAAATAAATAGATAAAAAACAGACACACAAAATAAACATTTTTAATCTTACAGTATAGCAATCTTACAGACACGTGAACTAACTTATGTGACTAGACACGTTCACATCTTTGAAAGTTTGCAACTTGAAGAGGGGAATTTATGTAGGGGACCTACTGTGCTGGACTGGGGTCCTTGGCTGTAAAGAAGTGCCCTCCCTGCTCAGACCCTGAGCCTTGGATTAGTGCACTGGGGCCCACAACTCCCAAGGGAGGTGCTGGTTATTCTCACAAACAGGTCTATGGGGCTTGTCACTGGGTACAGTTTCCTCCAAGCAGTGGTGTGGAATTCTGGTGCTTGCCTGACTCATGGAGTGTGATGCTGATTTCAGTGACTAGAGACAGAAGTGAGGCTGGTCCCAGACTGCCCTGGGCAGCTGGGTGGCTCACATCCACTGGTCTTGCCTCTCAAGAGTTGCCAAGTGTAGCCAGGAAATGACAAACCTCCCACCTGAGCCAGACTTCCCTCACTGAGCGGTCCCCGGAACCCCTGCCTGCAATGGGGAGTCAAAAGCCTTGCTGGGAACCACTGCTGGGGTGGGGTGGGGGGCGTGGGGAGCAGTCAGCATCCCTCCTGCCCTGCTCTGGACCAGCTCCACTCCATTCCTGGGCTCACTTCCTCCCAGTGCCCATCAGAGGAACAGAAGGGTCTTCATTGCACAGAGCAGGAAACTGAGGCACAGAGAGATCTCCTTGACTGGTCTAAGGACACTGGCCAGGGCTGTCTCAGATGGCTATGTAGCAAATTGGAACGCAGGAGTTCTTCAAGGATTAAACCCCAGATCAGCTATGTGACCTTGGGGAGTCAAAATCACCTGACCTGTCTAAATCAGTCTCCTTATCTGTAAAACCAGGAACATATATCTACCTCACAGATGGTTGTAACGGATCTGAAAGCACAAGACATAAGTCTGAAGCGGAGAAACTGCTCAATAGTGACTATAGTATAATCTTGGTAGAGTCCCAAATCCCTCTTCTTTCCATCACACCCTGCTGCTCCTCAGAGAAACATCACTTCTATTTGTATATGACTTGAACTTCTTTTACATTTATTAGCCCATCTAATTCTTTTTTAAAATAAGTATTATTTTTGGCTGTGCTGGGTCTTTGTTGATGCCTGCTAGCCTTCTCTCAGCTGCAGCAAGCGGGGGCTGCACTTCGATGCGGCGCGTGGGCTTCTCACTGCAGTGCTTCCCTTGCTGTGGAGCGCCGGCTCTAGGGCATATGGGCTTCAGTAGCTGCAGTGTGTAGGCTCAGTAGCTGTAGCACACGGGCATAGTTGCTCCACAGCATGTGGGATCTTCCCAGATTAGGGATCGGACTGTGTCTCCTGCATTGGCAGGCAGATTCTTTATCACTGAGCCACTAGGGAAGCCCAGCAGGTGGATTCTTAATCACTGGACCACCCAGGAAGTCCAGCCCATTTAATTCTTGCAGCAGCAGAATCCTTGTGAAGTTGAAACTTTGTCTACCACCCTGCTGTTTTTTGGCTTTTTTGATGGAGACACTAGGGGCCTGAGACATTGTGTCACCTGCTCAGGTCCCACTGGGGCAAGTGGCAGATGTCCCGACTCCTTGTCCAGAACCTTCTCCACTACCATAGCACCAGTAGCAGCAGCCACAGGGGCCAGAGGCTGACCCCGGCCCCAGGGGGAGGCTCCGCCCTGGCTTCTCTGGGAAGGAGAAGGGCGGGGAAGCCTGAGGTGGGAGGGGGTGCAGAAAAGAGGGTGGAGCTGTGTCCTTGATGTGGCAGCCAGGCCCAGTTAGGGCTGTCGCCACAGTCCTTGGGTTTGGCTGGAATAGCAACCACCATACGGCAACCACCGTTTCCGTTGGTGTGGTAATGCCGGGTGGGTCTGGGAACCCAAGCCAGGCAGGGTTGGGAAGGCAGGATGTTTTGCCTCGCCTGGCCTGTGCCTCTGTGTCATTGGGGTGGGGGTCCACTCCTGCCCTGTTCCACTTCCATCAGCAGCCCAGCTCCCAGGCCCGAGTAGCCAGGGACCATACCCTCAGCCCAGCTGGTATGCAACAGGAGAAAAGGCCTTGGCCTCAAGTTGTTCAGAGGGTGGAGGGGGGCAGAATAAAACTGACAGTTACTAAGAAACTACTGTGTGCTGGGCCTAATTTCTCTGTGCTTTGAAGAAATAAGCTCAACAGATCCCATGGAGGAAGGCATGGCAACCCACTCCAGTATTCTTCCCTGGAGAATCCCATGGACAGAAGAGCCTGGTGGGCTATGGTCCACAGGGTTGCAAAGAGTCAGACATGACGGAAGTGACTTAGCACGCACGTGCTTTTCATAACAGTCCGGTGAGGTGTTATCCTTATTTCACAGAAAGAGAGGTAAAGCCAAGGCCCCACGGTCCTAGGTGGTAGAGCCAGTATTCTGCCAAAGCTCGTGATCTTTCCAGGACACCGTGTCTTTACCAGGGGCCATGGCCACCAGGGGCCAGCCAAGGACCAGCACCCCCACTCCCTGCACCTCCACCCCCGGCCCCCAGGCACAGTAGGTCCACCTTTTCAAGGTCAGGAAGATGCCAAGGTCTCCCCAGCATTTCTGCCACCCGGTTCAATCCCCAGAGGTGCTGATCCTCTCACTGAGCCGGTAGAGACATAAGGATGGACACAAGAAATGAAGTGGTCCCTTTTTTGATTTCTTCTGTGATTTGTTGGTTATTCAGCAGCGTGTTGTTCAGCCTCCATATCCAGTCCAGGTTTGGTGCACGATACTGGATGCTTGGGGCTAGTGCACTGGGACGACCCAGAGGGATGGTATGGGGAGGGAGGAGGGAGGAGGGTTCAGGATGGGGAACACATGTATACCTGTGGCGGATTCATTTTGATATTTGGCAAAACTAATACAATTATGTAAAATTTAAAAAAAAAGAAAAAAAAATTTAAAAAAAGAAATGAAGTGGTCAACGTGAGGAACACGCTGGTTGAGGAAGGGTTGTTCTGAGTAGAAGAATAAGAGGACACTGTGGAGTAGATGGTATCCTAGTTGGGCTTGGAGAAAGGTGGGTTCCCTTTCTTGTGGCAGGGAACCGTATCTTGTATTCGGGAAGGGGGTGGGGGTGAGCAGCCATCTTTTCCACCAGAGGCCTCAGTCCCTCCATCAGAGCAGGCAGCTTCCTCCTAGCAGTGTGCATGAATCCAAAATCTTTTCTGGAAGGTGATGAAGGGCCAGGCGTAGGTGATGACACTTAATGAGTTAGGCTTGGAAGAGACCTCTTCCGGGCTTTTAGAGATGGCTGTCACAAGAGAGAGGAGTGGCTGAAACCAGAAGACTGGGTAATGAGAGCCTTGAGGGGTGGAGTATGGCCAGATTCCTCATGGACAGGCACAGAACCTGCTCTCCACAGGCTCGAACTGGGACTTGGGAGGAGAAAGGGGGTCTGTCCACAGCTCTGGGGCAGCTCCTTGCATTAGGCCCAGAGAGAAGCGAAGCAAGGCTGGCAATGTCATTTGCAGGGCTCCAGGTGAAATCAAAGTCCCGTCTATTATTCAAAAACTACTAGGAATTTAAAGGGTGATGGCAGAGCATTAGGCTGAGTTGGAGGACCCTTGTAAGCATAGGTCACACACCCAGGTAGCCACCCTCAGTGGGGGCCTAGGAAAAGTGAGTAAGAGATGGGGCCACATGAAGGGCAGCCCTAGGGGTCGTCTTTGGGCCTACTGGTCTCCTGACCAAAACCTTGTAAACGGAAAGGTGAGTAACTCTGAGGATGCAACCTGGGGCCACGAGGCATTTTCTAGACAGACAGCCTGCTCTGTGGAGGCAGTTGTAAGCTTTCCCAAGGACCCAGTCCACCTCAGTCAACCAGCATCCTCACAAAGGCCAGGTCTTGCCTTATTGGAGAGAGGGCATTCAAATATCCTGTCTTGGGGGAGCTCTAGAAATGCTGGAAAAAGATGTCATGCTTGGAGACCATCTGGGGAAAAGGCCTCTGGAGCTGTTCCTTGCATTTACAGAACCGACAATGGAGGATCGGGGCCTTTGGCAAGCACAAACAGTAATGGCCCAAAAGAGAATCAAAGTATTAACAGGCTTGGCTGGCACCGTCCACCAGTCCCCGGCCCTGGGGTTCGTGTGGCTGGGAAGCCTGGTCTCCATTTCAGCAGTGGGATCAAAACCAGCTTTCAGGGCAACATAAGCCAGACGTAATTTTTAGCACAGACGTTAACTTTCTAGTTTCTTTTTCCTACCCCTCATTTTTCAGTTGCCTTTAAAGAGGCCACAGAGAGCTGAAAAACAAACTCAAGTTTAAAGAGACAAGTGCAAAAATGCAAACTGGGCAAGGGGACAGAGCCGCCAGCTGGACAAAATGTGCCTGGAAAACAGCATCCTCTGCTTGGCAGGTGCCGGGGGTTTATGGCTGAGTTTTGCAGCCGTTTCATCGCGTTACGAGCCAGCTCAGGAGACCCTCATAAAACTCTGCTTATATGAAAGAACAAACGAGCTGATAAAAGTCAGCTGCTGCCTATAAACACACTGTGGGGATTGCAATTGAGTGGTGGATTTATTAGTCTGGGCTCTCTGTGCAAACTAAGAAGTACTGCACACATCTGAACCGGGAAGACATTGCTCCCTGCTTCATATGATGGCAAACGGGCTGGGTCAGCCCCTTCCCTCCCCCATCACTCACTCCGTTACAGACCACGGGGAAGCTGAATTTAAGTTGCTGGAGAACATCACCTATTCTTACGCTCACTTTCCTTGCCTCCCACAAGAGCCCAGAGAAAGGGTCCATCTCTCTCCATTCACTGCATTGCCAGCACATCTTTGTGATAGCATGTATCACAGCGGCCTTATGTATCTGCAGACCTACTGTGTACGTCTCTTGTTTATCTTTGTGTCACGGCAGTTTGTTCTGTGCGGGGCATGCAGGGACACTTCCGAATTAAAGAATATGGATGTGGCAGATAAGGTGCTATGTACACACGTGACGCTACCTTGTTCCGAACAGCACAGAGGGGTTGGGGGACAGAGCCGAGGTGCCTGTTGGAGTTGAGGGCCAGCTACAAAAAGGGAAGAGGCGGCGCCGTGAGGGTTATTAAGGCTTATTTCTTTCCTAGAGCAGCGCGGTCTTTGTAGCCATCCTACCCAGCTCTCTCTATGCTGCTGCCTTTTTCTTAGGCTTAAGGCTATTTCTTCAAGAATGACCCCGCAAAAAAATGAGGGGGTTCTTGATGAAGATACAGCTACCCTGGCCCTGCCCACACATACTGGATCAGAATCTCTGGGGCACCCTCCTATGCTGTACCAGGTACCAGTCTCAGAAAAAGTGACTTTCCTTTGCACCCGGCAGAAACCAAGAAGGAGACTTCCAGGAACGATGGGGAGGAGGGAGAGTGCCTGGAAGGACTGGCTTCTCCTCCCAGCCCCTGGCATATGGGGCAAAAGTGTAAGGCTCTGGCAGGCAGCCCCAGGACACGCTCCAGCCCTCCTGGCTCTGGGATCAGAAGGGAGGGTAACTGGCAAGGTTGCAGCGCCCTGAGCCTTGGCCGCCTCGTGTGCCCTGCCAAGCCAGATGGGCGAAGTGCCGCACTCATGGCTGCGTCTGGAGGACTCACGTCCCAGGCATAGCTGGGCATTCGGAAAACCAACTCTTGTCACAGCCGAGGAAGTGTCAGCGGGTGCTTCTGCTTTCTGTGGCAGAGAGGAAACAGCCGTGTGTCAGGGAGAGACCCCTTTCACCAGAACCAAGAAAACCCTGGTACGAATACTGGCAATGCCACTGGTAAGCTGTGGCCACTCGGGGAACTCACCATCTCATAAAGCATACTCGTATCACAGCTTGTTAAGCCTTGAGGAAGACGTTAAAAGGGCAAAGCCCAAAGCTACGCACTTTGTTGTTGTTTGTGGTTCAGTCGCTAAGTCGTATCCAACTCTTTGCCACCCCACGGGCTGCAGCACAGCAGGCTTCCCTCTCCTTCACTATCTCCCAGAGTTTGCTCAAACTCTTGTCCGTTGAGTCAGTGATGCTATCTAACCATCTCATTCTCTGTGGCCCCCTTCTCCTCCTGCCCTCCTCAATCTTCTCCAGCATCAGGATCTTTTCCAATAACCCTACGCACTTAGTAGGTGACTAATCAGTTTCAAGTGAATTTCAGCCCCTCCAATGTTCATAAATTTACCACAAGCCCTCACCTGTGGGCTTGAGCCTCACAACTCTTTAAGGACATACATCATTATTTTATTGCACAGATGAAGAAGCTGAAACTCAGACAAGGGGAAACAACTTGCCCAAGATCACCTGGCTAGTCAGAGGCTGACCTGAGACTTGGTCCAGGCCACTTGAATTCAGCAAGGTTTCCCCTGAGCCGGTTATCAGCATCCTAGCTCCTTCCCCCACATCCCTGAATCTGCTCCTCCAAATGTGCGTTATGCCTGCCCTCTCACAGGGAGAAGGAATTTAAAACACCCCAATGGCTGAACAAGCTGGAGATGGTACCCAGCCCCCATCACCTTGATTAAAGTCAGGATGCTTTAATCTGCCTGAGCGAAGTCAGGATGCCCTACTCTGCCTGAGAGAGGAATCTTGGAAGTCCACGCTAAATGTGGATGGGGTAGGGGCACGAAAAAAACAAATTCTTCATTCCGTCCCAATAGATTGTCTAATTGACAGGGAAGAGGGTTCCAAACACCAAGAGCCTATTTCCCCACCTGAGGGAAACAGAGAAAAGAACTCACATTTGATATTTCAACCAACAAGCCAGTGGCATGGTTGGAGGAGGAGAGCTAGGATTCCCAATATGATGATTCTCCCTAAATTACTTTATAAACTTAATACGATTCCAGTAAAAATATCAAGAATTCTTTTTTTTTTTCTTTTACTGTGGGAGAGTGAATAGGGTGGTATTAGCTAATTGAAAATTCCAGGGGAAAAAACCATGAGCAGTGGTGGGAATGAGAGAGAAGGCTGCCAAAATCTAACAGGTATTAAGGCTTTGGAAACAACCTAAATGGCCATCAGTATGGGGCCAAATGGGGCTTCCCTGGTGTCTCAGTGGCTAAAAAGAAAACCAACCCCCCCCGCGCCCCGCCCCCCCGCCCCCGCCACTTGCCAATGTATGAGACGCAGGTTCGATCCCTGGGTCAGGAAGATCCCCTGGAGAAGGAAATGGCAACCCATTCCAGTATTCTTGCCTAGGAAATCCCGTGGACAGAGGAGTCTGGCAGGCTATAGTCCATGGGGTCACAAAGAGTTGGACACAACTCAAGTGACTAAATAACAACAAAGGGGCTAAATAAATTATGTTATACTCACACAACAGAAAACTATGGAACTCTTACAGAAAAAACTGAGGAAGCCCTTTAAATAAAGAATGATCTCTAAGATAAAGTAGGTGGAAAAAACAAGGTATAAACTTGGATACATAGTATGCTACTATTTGTAGGAAGTTATGGAGAAAATACAACAATATTTGCTTGTGTAAGTCATCTATCACTGTGGAACGAATTACCCCCAAACTTAAACGACTTAAACATTTATTATCTTGTTTCCATGGGTCAAGAATCTGGGCCTAGCTGAGCTGGGTTGCCTTTGGCTTAGGTCCTCACAAGGTTACAGTCAGTTGTTAGCTGAGGCTGTGGGCTCATCTAAAGGCTCAGCTTGGGGAGAAGGTCTGCTTCCAAGCTCAGGCAGGGTTCTGGCAGGCATCAAGCTCCCACATGAGGTCACCATGGGGCTGCCTCCCAGCCTCACAGTGGACTTCCCCCAAGGGAGTGAGGGGCAGTGCCCTTGATGGAAGCCACAGCCTCTCCTCACAGCCTACCTCCAGAAATGACATCCCACCACTTCCACCGTTTTTTGTTCATTAGAAGCAGTCTGTAAGGGCAGCCCACACTGAAGGAGAAAGGACTATACAAGGGCGTGGGTCCTTGGGATCACGGGGGCTATCTTGGAGGATACTCACCCCTGTGTTCATAGAGGTGAAGAATATTTTTGGAAGGACAGGCGAAACATTTAACATTGGTTGCCTCCAGTGAGGTGGCCTGAGTAATGGGAGAGGGGAACTTTTCACTGAATATGCACCTATGCCCTTTGAATTTTGTACAATGTGAACGTATCACTTACTTTAAAAATTAACCAAATTAATTATAAATTTAAGAAGAACAATTAGAAGATAGCAGTTTAATACCATAAGAATGGCTAAGAAGGAACAATTATACTTAAATAATACATAGTTATTACTTACCACCATAAACATACTTGTAGCTATTCAGTCATAATTACTTGTTTAAATGAGGGAGGTTTTAACAAGTTCTTTACTATAATCATGGACACACACACACAGACAAGCAACTCCCATTTGCAAAATACATACTCTCGAGCAAGGTATTCAGGGCTCTTCACAAATTCATTCCAGTCCGCCCTTACAGACCCATTACCTGCCACTCTTATGCCCCACTGTGAACCCCAGTGACTTGCTATACTCAACTGTTGATGTTTCCAGTTCTATGGCATACAAGCCACAAGCACGATGCCCGCACACAGCAAACTCCCGGAGGTGTCAGCTTCCAGTCCTTCTCCAACACTGCCTTTGCTTACACTGTCCCTGGCTGTGGAGCAGCCTGCACTCCTCCAAGCCTCGAGGCCGGACTGAGATGTCACGGTTACTGTGAGGTTGTCCCCCAAGCAGCTGGCTGTCACCTCTATTCTCCCACAGAACTCTGTCTGACTGCAAATACACTTTCACTATTGTATTACAATGTAAATCTCTTCAACTTAAAAGTCTGGTCCCTGGATCATCAGCATCACTTGGGACCTTGTTAGAAATGCAGAGTCCAGGGCCCCACCCTGGACCTACAGAGTAGGAATCTAAATTTTAAGAAGATACTGGTGATTTATATGCCATCCAACCATCTTATTCTCTGACATCCCCTTCTCCTCCTGCCTTCAATCTTTCCCAGCATCAGGGTCTGGAAGACGAAGATTATGGCATCCGGTCCCATCACTTCATGGCAAATAGATGGGGAAACAATGGAAACAGTGACAGAGTTTATTTTCTTGGGCTCCAAAATCAGTGCAGATGGTGATTGCAGGCATGAAAGACGCTTGCTCCTTGGAACAAAAGCTATGACCAACCTAGAAAGCACACTAAAAAGTAGACATTACTTTGCTGACAAAGGTCCATCTAGTCAAAGATATGGTTTTTCCAGTGGTCATGTATGGATGTGAGAGTTGGACTGTGAAGAAGGCTGAGCACCGAAGAATTGATGCTTTTGAACTGTGGTGTTGGAGAAGACTCTTGAGAGTCCCTTGGACTGCAAGGAGATCCAACCAGTCAATCCTAAAGGAAATCAGTCCTGAATATTCATTGGGAGGACTGATGCTGAAGCTGAAACTTCAATACTTTGGCCACCTGATGCGAAGAGCTAACTTATTAGAAAAGACCCTGATGCTGGGAAAGATTGAAGGTGGGAGGAAAAGGGGATGACAGAGGATAAGATGGTTGGATGGCATCACTGACTCAACAGACAAGAGTTTGAGTAAACTCGGAATTGGTGATGGACAGGGAAGGCTGGTGTGCTGCAGTCCATGGGGTCACAAAGAGTTGGACATGACTGAGCAACTGAACCAAACTGAACTCAAGCTTGAGAAATACTGGTTTAAATCTTTCCCTGGTTGAACTATAAATCTTTCTGGGTTCTCCTTTACCTCTGTCCCCAGAGTACATTGTAAGACCTAATACTTAAAAGTCTTAAGGTTATTTACAATTATTGTATATATGATGGGCTTCCTTCGTGGCTCAGTGTAAAGAGTCCACCTGCAATGCAGGAACCACAAGAGACATGGGTTCAATCCCTGGGTCAGGAAGATCCCCTGGAGCAGGGAGTGGCAACCTACTCCAGTATTCTTGCTTAGAGAATCCAATGGACAGAGGAGCCTGGCAGGCTATGGTCCACAGGGTCACAAAGAGCAGGACACGACTGAAGCGACTTAGCATGCACGCACAGGTAGAAAAACATGAAGACTTAAAAAATACATGTAAAACATAATACTATAATAATCCATAGAATGGTATACAATCGCGTTGAGCTATATACAGAGAGAGGTATGAAAAACTAGCCCAACTATATAAAGGTGTTTCTTTAAAGACAATTTAAATAACAGTATGTATCAATGATACCCAAATTGTTTTGTTAAAAAAATTGTGAGTATGGACACTGAAAAGATACATATAAAATATCTCTGATGGAGTTCATTTTACGGTTTTCTACATTTTAAATGTTTTCCATAATTTTTCTATAATTTTTTAAAAAGCGTATCATCACTTTTATAACTTAAAAAGTCATTTTCATTTTGAAAAATATCTACATTCTTTCTTAAGTCCCTTTACATCCAATAACCAAGATTTTTAACCAGCCCAGGAAGCTGACAGGTCTGCAAGGACCACAACCATTTCACAGATGAAGGCACTGGGCCTCAGAAACAATCCTGATTGCCTGACTCTGGACTGGGACCTCCCATCCATGCAGCTACTCCAAGATCAGGGGCCTGTAGCAAATTGGCTGCCGGCTTTGGTAAAAAGAAAACCCTGTTATTTTAACAGCCCCACTATCCCCAGTTACTTACTGTCAGTAAGAGCAGCAAGGGAACAGATCCAAACACAAAACACTCAGAATTCATGCTACACCACCTCCCCCTGGTGGAAGGCTCTAGAAAGTGTCCTGATGATAAGGAGCCATTGCAACTGGAAAATAATGAGTTTTCCATCAACATCACCTCCATTTCTTTAAATCATCAAAGCCACATTTTTTTCCATCAAGGAGTCAGGTACCGACAAAAAGAGAGGAAATCAGGACCTGGTGTCAACGAGGCTCAGAGCCTTGGACGATGCTGGGGGTGGTGCAAACTCTCTACCCTGGCCCTTTCGTTCCTTACCACTTCTGTGGCTGTTGCTTCTGTCCCTGGTGTTCTTCTGCATCGCCTTTCCTGCATCCTATCTGCCTCTGTCCATTCTCCTGAGTCTTAGGGAAGGGCAAGGGGTAACCATGTACCCTCACCCACGACCCAGCATGAAGCAGCACCAACATCAGGAATGTCCAGCAGAATCCGCTGAAGAGCCAGTCCTCAGGCGCTGGGCACTGACATTTCCAGTAAGTCAGGACGCAGTACTGACATTTTTTTAGACATAGAAGAAGGCAGCAATGTCGGTCTTCACCTGTGTGCCCCTAGTCTCCCGATAAACACACGGCTTCTTCACTCTTCCAGGAAGAAAGAAACATTCAACATGACATCTAGAACAGGAAGAGAGAGAACATGTGGCATACCAGCTCTTCAGAAAACACAAAACACCAGATTTGTAAAAGCTAGAGGCACCGGGAGGGGGAAACTCTTTGTGATTCCAAAGAGGCTAGACAAAGAAAGGAGGGGAGCAGACACGAGGGACTGCATGAAAACCAGCACCTTGTACAAGGTCCGGGTATTCATCTTCTGAGATTCGGTCCCAGGCTCTGGGCAAAGCTTGGATGTTTCCCAAGTCTTCCCACTGGATTGAGGACAGGAGGTACTTCCTCTTCAGGTACTTTCTGGGAATTAAGGAAGGTGCTCAAAAAGAAAATGAAATGTGCTGAAGGAAGAAAATACCCTGGAGAGCATTCCCAGGAGCTAGAAAAGCAACAGCACAGCTATCATTACGTTTACCAGGTGGGCAGGCTCACCTCTGCTAGAGATCTTTACCGAGTCCCTCTATACACAAGGTTCTGGGCTACAGGGAAGGGATGAAACACTGCCCCTGCAAACTGGGAACTCGCTATGGTGGGAAAACAAAACAAAACAGAAACTGAAAAGACTCTAAATGGGAAGAGATAAAAAAACTCAGTGGAAGTTCACAGGATAAATTCATCCCCCTTAGAGCAGGGGTCCCCAATCTCTGGTACCTGTCTGTGGCCTGTTAGGAACTGAGCCTCACAGCAGGAGGTAAGCAGTGGTCCAGAAAGTGAAGATTCTGCCACTCCCCACTGCTCGCATTACCACCTGAACCATCCCTCCCATCCCCGACTGTGGAAAGACTGACTTTCACAAAACCAGTCCCCAGCGCCAAGAAGGGTGGGGAACCGCTGCTTCAGAGAACAGTAGGAAGATTCCGGCTGGTAGGAAGAGCTTAAACCAAGACAAAGAAGAGGGGAAGCACGGAATGGATTCAGGACTGTACATCTTCCAACGAGGTGCCAAATGGAATAGTGTGTAGGGAGCAGGCAAGGCAGCTGAGCAGGCAGGTGGAGGGAGAAGACAGACCAGTGCACGGGGTCTCACCCTAGGGACACAAGAAGCTACGGAGAAGCCCTACCCAGTAGGATCAGAACAGGACCTCCTGAAGATAAATCTGTAGAGCGTGGCCACTACCTGGAGGTAGCTTCTTCCTTCAAAGGAAAGAAGCCAGGGTCAGAAAAACCTGCCTAGAGACGGCATGCAACAAAGGGTCCAAGTGAGACCGTGGCGCACGCAGTGGGGATACAGAAGGGATCTCCGAGAAACACCACGGAAACAGAACGGAAGGACCTGACAGTGGAGCCAACACCCTTACAACAGCACCCGGCACACAGGAGGTGCTCCGCGAGCGCAGCCCAGCTGCTGCTGCCACCCACGCAGCTAGCAAACAGTGGGCTCGGGGGACAACCCTCAAGTTTACAGACTAGGTGACCAGACAGGGTTGACGCTACAACTGAAGAAAAAGGGAGCTGATGGGGTGGAGGCTGGTGGGGGGATGGATCTCCATCCATTTGAGCCTGCAGTTCCATGAGATTCCAGTTGGGAGGCAGCTGCAGGAAACCGAAGAAAAAAACTAGAGGCAAGAGTAAATGAAGGTAGAAACTCCAGCCAGAGAGTAGACGCGACTATCAGGCAAGACTAGAGAGAAAAAGGGAGAGGACTCCAATGAAACGGTCTTTCGGCTTCCACCCAAGCCTTCCCTCAGAACACAGCTGGGTGATAACATAGGTCTGATCAGATTACTCCTCTACTCCAAACTTTCTACAGCTTTTGTCTCTCTCAGGATAAAAGCCCAAATCCTTCCAAAGACCTCGGAGGCCCTCCCAGCCCTAGCCCTGTCTCCTGACAGCACCACCTGTTAGACCAGCCCCTTTCACTTGGCTCGAGCCCTACTGGACGCCTTGCTATTTCCTGAACGGACCAAGCTCGCCGTCACCTCAGGGACTTTACGCTTGCTGCTCCTTCTACCTGGAACACTCTTTGCCCCAAACATCCACACGATTCTTCCCCTCACCCTCTTCATGTCTTCTTAGACAGCACTTTCTCAGTGAGGCCTGCTCTGACCACCCTATTTAAAACTACAAGCCCGCCTTTAACCCTTGCTTTCCCCATTCCCTGCTTTATTTTTCTTCAAGGCACTTAATATCATCTGACATTTTATATATTTTCCCTTTTTTAATGCCTAGTTCCCACCACCTAGAATAAAGGCTGGAAGGTAGCATCTGCTCAATAAATGATTTGAGGAATGACTGTACAAAGGAATACAGGAGGAATCCAAAGAGAACTGACTTAAACTACGTATTTGTATGTAATCTGGTGAAAACTGAAGTTAACAAGACTTCCTAGAACAGCTCTGTGAAACGTGTGCAAAGGATATGAATTCCGATAATGTCTCTCAATGTCCTGCAACCACTCCAACATTTCAGCCACAGAGGGGCTTGCAGCTGAAGCCTGCAGGACAGCATCGAGGCCGATCGTGTCTGCGTGCTGCTCATAGATCTGAAGCACGCGCTCCACGTGGCTGCTGACCACATCACGCACCTTGAGGAGGGTGGCTCTGCGGGGGGAAAGTCTGATATTAGGCAATATGATGAGAAAGGCCTACGGCCAGGTTCCTCAACCTCGGTACCAAGAACATCTTGGACCTGATGATTCTTTGTGGTGGAGGGCTGCCCTGTGCGTTATAGGTTGTTCAGCAGCAACCTTGGCCTCTACCTACTAGATGACAAGAGCAAAC
Organism: Bos grunniens; assembly: GCF_055505025.1. Lineage (NCBI taxonomy): Eukaryota > Metazoa > Chordata > Mammalia > Artiodactyla > Bovidae > Bos > Bos grunniens. Next base: position 13,194,244 of record NC_141167.1, read on the forward strand.
TGTCCCCACCCATCTCAAGCTGTGGCAACCAATAATGTCTCCAGATATTGCCACACATCCCAATGGGAAAAACTGCCTCCGAAGGAGATCTACTGGTCCCAGGTGCCTTGGATGGAGGGGTGGCTTAACAATTAAGAATTGACTTAAAGATGATGAGGCTGAAGTTACATCACTCTCAAAAGCTGTGTGATGGGCCCAGCTGCCAAAGACAGAAAAGACCAAGCAGGCTTTCTGGGACTCCCATAAAGGAGAGGAAATGTTCACATGTAGTCAAATGCCACGTATGTGAAAGGAATAAGCAAGAGGGAACGACAGCAATAGAGCAGTATTGTGCTCATGCTATATCATGTCCCACCCTAGTGAATTCTTGAATGGGTAAAATTTGGGCTCTTGACACACACAGATTATTGTGGATCTCAGGAAAGTTACTTATTCTCAATCACGAACAAAAACAAGTCTCTTTTGTTCACTGTGCATCCTAAGTACCTAAAACAGAGACTGACAGACAAAGCAACAAACGTTTGTCCAATGAAGGAAAAGGACTGTTGTGAAGAGTAAATACAGTAATGCATATTAAGCCATTAGGGAAGTACCTAGCTTATGGCAAATTTTATTATATTATTTTTACATAATTATTTTTAAAATTATTATATAATTATTTAAAAAGTTATTATTCCATTGGTAACTCCAAGAGGTCCAGCCACCAAGACGAAGGCTACAACTTCCCAAAGGGCAAGGCACTCCCTAGTCTAGAACCGCAGCTTTCAAGTTTGACTGTGACTCACAATGAAAACCTAGGCTAAAAATAACAGCCCAATACCCACATAAAAACATGTAATCAACTGAAATAAAAGTTCGCTACCTTAGAATGTGTAATGACCTAACTTAATTGACTCTTTAACTCAACTTAGGAACTAAGTCGGCCTTACTACTGTATTCCTAGCACCTGCGTTTTGCACCCCATAGGTTCTTAATGTTTTTAGTACAGATAAATACAAAGAAGGCCCCCATCTTTGAGTTTCCTATCAGTCTATGGCAAACCCTACACACTAGAACCTTCTTTCATCCTGGTTAAGGGAAGGCCATATGTGCCCTCTCTTCTCCATCCCCAACTACCCGTAACTCTAAGACCGAGGGCCTAACATTGGTGCTCCTCCTGGCTCAGACACCAACGCACAGCAGAACAAAGCGGTGGTTAGGAGCTTCTGGCCCCAGTACCACAGGCACTTGGATTAGCATCCCAGCTTTACTATTTACTAACTGCCTGAGCACAGGCAATTTGCGTGAGCCTCAGTTTCCTCACCTGAAAAATGGGATTAAGTGAGGTTAAGTCACAGAGTTGTTGAAAAGATTTTGAGATAATGTATGTAAAATCCTTGCTGCTGGCACCTACTAAGTTTACAGTGTAACTCCTGCTGCTTTCTACCTAAGGAAAACTGCAGTGGAGGGCCAATGAGCTTTCTCCATTGCTTTTCTGTTCTGCTTTGATAACTTTTACTAAGTCCACCACCGTCACGCCTAGCTGATAAGGGAAGTGCCAGAAAACGGTTTTTTGACAGACAGAGGTCCCATTGCAACAGATGGAAAGGGGGTAAGGTTGACACCCCCCCAAATACCATTCTCTTAAGTAAGGAGAAAAACCCCCTTCTCACTGATCCTAGATTATTAAATACCCAGTTTTAACATCTCTAGGCCAAGAAAGAGCGCCACTGTGCCTCTTACAGCCTCTCTCCCAGCTTGTCCAGGATAGTGTCACCAGCCGCCAGCTGCTTGCGCCTCAGCCGTTCCTGTAAGTCTGGGAAGGCCCGAAGTGAGGGCACATCCTCAAATCGCAGGTTCTGTGCGGCCTGCAGCTGCTCTGCCAGGTTGCTGAGGGAGGCCAGGAGGGGCGGGCAGTCCCTCAGAGCACTCTGCCACAGGCCCTGCTGCTCGTCCACCACGGGAAAGCACTTCCTCAGGGCCTCCTGCACGGCAAGCAAAGGCTGATCTTCAGTCATCTTCTACTGTGGGGGTGAAAACACAAACAAAAACCAGGAAAAAACAAATATCATTAGGGTCCCAAGTCGACAGGCAAAGGACCGAGTCACGGGTGGGAGTTATTTCCGTTCTCGGGGAGGTCCAGCTAAACAAAGTTTCCTCAGGTAGGGCCGTCTATCTCTCCCGACAGGTGTTTCTAGCGCGAGTCTTACCTTCAGAGAGGCTCTCGGAAGGCAGAACCTTCGTTTCCCACCTCGCGAAAGGTTCCTGACTACCCCTTGGCTTCGGGCAGTTTCAGACTGAAGGTTCACTGGGCCGACCCGTGCTTCCGGAGCCAGAATCTTGTCTCCTCTACTTGAAGTTTCCGGCCGCTCTTCTAAACCAGCGGGAAAACAAAACTAAACCAATAAAAGTTTAAGGAAATTCCAAGACCCCCGCACGCCTCCGCTATTTCGCTGCGCATGCCCAGACGTGGCTGCAGAGTCGCGAAAAATATGCGGGCAGACCGCAATGCCTTCTGGGTGCTGTAGTTTACATGTGGACTGGCTGCCCGATTGCGAAGCTTCTCTGTGATTGGCTGTTGTGAGACTCTCCTAAGACGGCGGCTATTTATTGGCCAGCCTTTGGCAGTTTGAATTTGGTGGCGGCGGTCTCACGTCGCGTTAGTCTCGGAGCCGCTCCTTCTCAGCTGAAGCAACCAGGTTTTTCCTCAGCCCGGGTTTCAGAACCTGCAGGTGGGTGCCTCGCGAATCCTTTATGCCCGGGCCCGGAAGGGCAGGAGTCCCCATTCAAACCCCCTGGGGGGCTTCCACCCTCCCCTGCCTCCACCTTCCCCCGCCCGCTTGCGGCCCCCTCTCCTTCACCATCTCCGCCGCTGACGCCTTGTGCCTCCGCCCCTCGCTCCCCGCAGCCTCCATCGAAGCGCCATGGCTCCGTCTAGGAAGGGCGGCAGTCGGGTGGCCAAGACCAACGCGCTGCGGAACCGAAAGCTCGCCTCCTTTCTTAAGGACTTCGACCGTGAAGGTAAGGGGCGGAGCCCGGGTGGTCGCGGTCACCTGGGGCAATCGCGGGGTGCTGGAGGACTGGGACTCGGGCAGCTGGGATTCCGGAAACCTTTTCCCCGCGGGGTGACCCGTGCCGTGTCCTCTCTGCCCTCTCGCAGTGCAAATGCGATCCAAGCAAATTCAGTCAGACAGGCAGAACCTCCTCAAAGAGTTGGATAACCTGTACAACATTGAGATCCTGCGACTCCCCAAGGCGCTGCGCGAGATGAACTGGCTCGAATACTTCGGTAAGAGCTCCTGATCTTTCCCCAGGCCTCGGCCTGGAGCCCTTCTGTGGTTACCATGGCAGCTTTTATCTTCTCAGTGAGGTCTTAGAAGGAAATTGCAGTCCTACTCCTCCCCAATCCCTGTCTCACCTCCCTGCTTAGCACTTTCCCTCATCTTTCTCTGCAGGCAGGCAAATGTTTTCTCTAAAGGAAGAGATAGTAACTATTTTAGGCTTTGTAGGCCAGAAGGTTCTCTGTCCAAACTACTCAACTTTGCTGTTATAGTTCCAAAACAGCTGTAATGAATGGGCATAGCTGTTTTCCAACAGAAATCTATTTATGGAAACACTGAAATGTGAATTTGACAGATTTCATGTGTCATGAAATACTCTTTTTTTGAGGGGGGTGGTATTTTATCTAACCATTTAAAAGTGAATGAATGAATAATTTGTTACCAGAGCACAGATGGAAGGATAACTCCAACCAGCTCTTTCTGCAGCTTATGGAAATCACCAGTTTATACACTGGCAAACAAATTGCAAAGTGCAAGGACTCGAAGAGTTTTCCTGGCCAGAGGAAAACCCCACCCTGTTCCCTACCCTACTCCCTGGTTAAACGTCCAGAGAAATGCAAGAGGCTGTCCTTTTGCTGGGTTACCCTTTTACTATTTTCTTATGATTAATTACCCACTAGGTAGCCTGCTACCTGGATAGAAATGCATGTTCTGCTCACATAGATGTCATTTAGTGATCCTTTTGGACTTTCTCTTTTATTTATTAATCTATTTTTGCATTTCTATAAATATTCATTGAGCATGTGTTAGTCACAATATTGGGTGCTGAAGATGCATTGGGAAATAAAACAGACATTATCCTTGCCTCCAGGAACTTACAAGTTAGTAGAGAAGACTTGTTCTAAAAATTTGGACATGATTATATATTTAAAATTATAAGTACTACAAAAGAGAATAAAGTAGTGGTCAGTAAGCACATTTATATAGTGCTTTCTATGCCAGACAGGCATTGTGTTTTCCAATGTTAACTGAAAAACCAAGTGTTTTCCATATATTAACTGATTTCATCCTCAAAACAAACATATTAGTTGTTGGTTTTATTCCTGTTTTGTAGATGACAAGATTAAAGCACAGAGATTGTTTGCTCAAAGTCTCATAAGCCAATTAGTGACATATTTGAATGTAGGCATTCTGGTTCCAAAGTCTGAGTTCTTAACTGTTATACAGGATACTACCAGCACTTCCAGCAGGAGGACTCTAACCTAAGTTTTTGTTCTACATCTAAATCTTGCAAAGATCTCTTCATTCAGTACACATTTACATCATACATACTGATGACATATTTTTTACCAGAAGCTGTGGATATTATTTTTGTCCTCGAGTTCAGTTCAAGGCAGGGTTGGGCACTTCTACAGCTTTGAGTAGTTGTTGGATATGATGATCGTGAGCAACTAACTCAACACATTGCAGCAATCTGCTGTGAGAGAAAAATAAGCAGAGTTTTGGGTTTGAGCTGGGTTTTGAAAGATGAATTCCAAATTTGTAGAGTGCAGGGGATTATTTCAGGCGGGAGAAATAACTATCAGAACACTCAGTCATGAGACAGTGGCACATTTGGGAAATAACAGTCACTTTGGTGTAGTGGAACTTGTAGTAAGTCATGAAGGGAACAGTCAAGCTTGGGGAAAGATTAGACTAGGTTGTAGAGGCTCCTGAATGTTGGACCAAGAACTTAATCTGGTCCAGTGTAAGATAAGTGGTCATATTAGGGAAGATAGTTTGTTAATTATTAAAATCTAGTAACCAAGCAAATCGTTCTTTTCAAAGCCCTTGGAGGAAACAAGCGGGCCCTGGAAGAAGCAGCAACAGTAAGTGACTTCTATATTTGAACTCTTGGTTAGTTTTAAGTTTAGTCCGTCCACAAAATTCAATGGTGGGTGCTGACTGTGGAACAAGTTCCAGAGGGGACATTACTGATGTCAACTAAAAGATTATAGTTGTTGAATGCTGAGTACATGAAGGCCAAGTAGTTCCAAGATTTATAGAGAAATAGTCCTATTTTGGGCAGGTTCCTTGCAGCTCTTTGCTCTGATCTTTGCAGGTGAAGTAGAAAGCCAAGTTCCTTTAAACCCCTGGCCTGCTAGGGGACAAAGAGACTGTTGCCTTTTCACATCATACTCTAGAAGCTGTGCTCTTGCTTGGGACTCTCAAGATTCCCCACCCCCTCTCACCTTCTTCCCCCTGCCATGATTACTAGGACTGAAGGCAGTATGATGGGGAGGCAGAATAGAGTTTAGATCAGGCAGTATGATGGGGAGGCAGAATAGAGTTTAGATCAGTACTGCCTGTTACAATAGCCACCAGCCACATGTAACTTTAATTAAAATTCATAAAATATTCAGTTCCTCAGACACATTAGCCATGAGTCATTTGTTCAGTAGCCACTATGACTACTGAATCATCCTCCATTTCAGACACCGCTCATCTCTCTAGCACGGCACAGCTTCTTGCTAAGCCCCGGCAGCCTCAGAATCCTTGTCTGAGTACTCCATGTAGTCTCTACCAATCCAGAGATGAAACTGTGTCGTTCCTTGTTTGTAATGGCTATTCTGATACTTAGTGTGCCCTACAAGAAAAGACTTGTGAAGCATGCCTGCTTTTGGCTATTCCCATACATGTAGATAGTTACCATTGGGAATAAATTTAATTAGAATGGTGACTGGAAGCCTTTTTGAAGGGTACAGGAGCATAGCAGAAAAACATTTGGCCCTCTAGACTTAAAAAAAAATTCTTTTAAGGTAACTGTGTGATAGGTGCATTAATTAACTTGATTGTGATATCATTTCACAATGTGTATGTGTAACACTTTTTTTATATATATAGGCATTTTTTAAATTTATTTTTTAATTGAAGGATAATTGCTTTCAGAATTTTGTTGTTTTCTGTCAAACCTTAACATGAATCAGCCATAGGCATACATATATCCCCTTCCTCTTGAACCTCCCTCCCATTTTCCTCCCCATCCCACACCTTTAGTTTGGTACAGAGCCCCTGTTTGAGTTCCCTGAGACATACAACTAATTCCCATTTGCTATCTGTTTTACATATGGTAATGTAAGTTCCCATGTTACTCTCTCCATACATCTCACCCTCGTAACACTTTAAATGTGTTAGAATCATATTTGTCAATTATACCTCAATAAAGCTGGGGGTGGAATGAGAAGACTGACATAGCATCAAGTGTTGTAGAGAATATGGGTCATTGGAAACTTGTACTGTTTGCTCCTTGCATGTAAACAAGTACAATCACTTTGGAAAACAATTTTGCATAATATTAAGCCTGAACACCTGTGTACCCTGCAACTCTCTGATGCCCTATCCCTAAGTATACAGCCAAGAGTAAACCTGGACATGCGTGCATCAGACACAGCTATAAGAGTTCAAAGCAGTAGTGTTTGTAATAGCAAAATACTATTGACAGGAGACTGGACCAGTCCATTGTGACAGGTATTACATAGCAGTGAAAACTAATTTCAATCACAAACAGTGGTCAAAAGCAGAACCAACAAAATATTGTTTAAGCACGTAGACATTTGTGGAGAAATATACATACACCCACACTTTCTTTCAGGCAAATGGAATGATAGTGGTTATCTCTAAGGAATGACAGAATCAGGACACTAGTCGCCTTCTGAGGAGAGGCAAAGAAATAGTACAGGGAAAAGTACATAGCCGGAAGCAAGTAACTGGCAGTGTTTTGGGTCTTTGGTTGTATGGTGGATTTATGGGAGTTCAGTATTTTGTGTTGTAAGTAACATAATCTTTTGTATGTATCAAAGAATATGGTTTTTTAAGTTGTTTTTAATCTTAAAATATTGTTCCTCACATTTGATGGAATATACCTGGTGTTTTCGGACTGTGTTTGGCACAGGCTGACTTGGATATCACAGAAATAAACAAATTAACAGCAGAAGCTACTCGGACACCCCTGAAACTTGCCAAAAGTGAGTACTTTTCAAAACCCCTTGTTGAAGTGAGAGAGCGAAGGCCCAGTGTAGTTGGCTGGCTGCTCGGGGAGGCCTCCTTGGAGGAGTCTCTTCCCTCTAATGCCTGGTCCTCAGTCTCAAAAATCCAAAAATTTGATTTTGTCCTCTGCATTCAGTTAATTATATGAAGGACTGATAACTAACTGAACTCTTCAGACCAATTTGTGAGCTAAAATGAAAGAAGAAAAACAAAAGCTGTGCTAGAAACCAAACATTGTTGCCTACTTCCTTCCCTGAGAGAGAGGCGAGCAAGGTTTGGAGAGGTGTGACAAGACGTGGCAGTGCCAGCCAAGACTCCCTGATGTGAGCAGAAGGGTTGAAAGAGAACTGTGAAAGGACCAACTTTCTCAGCCTGTCATTCCATGCTACTCAGTTCACTGATCCATCCATGAAAAATTCTCTCCCATACACGCCCCACACTCGGGGAAACACTATCTTAGAGGGAAAGTTTGGGGACGCTGACTGTAATTAGTGAGCACAGATTCAGGCCAGGATGGGCTCTCCAAGGGACATGCTGTCACTGACCTTAAGCTCTGGGCTTAAGGCTGCCCATCAGGCAGCACCTTCTCTACTGGGCCAGGCCTAAAATACCACTCAATGTTTATTCCAGCTTACCTTTTTTTTTTTTTTTTTTTAAGATAAATATATTTGTATTCTTATTTGTGTCAGAAAAAAAAGCTTAAAATTCATTGAACTCTTTCCCCTCAGTTAAATTTCTCTATGGAATCCCTGCTTAGGATTTTCTAGCCTGTGGTTGAATGTATTTAGCAATGAGACACTCCCTTTCAATGATAAACAGCTGGAATGGTTAGAACATTTTTTCTAATTTTGAACCAAAGTTTCCTTGTGGTATCTACATATTGATACTGCTTCTATTCTTTGAGGTCCCGCAGAGCTGTCTTCCATATGACAACCCCTTAAATATTAAAAACTGGTATTACTTCCTCTTGAATCATCCATCTTAAACATCCCTCATATTCCTTTCCCTTTTAAAATGATAATTGTAATAACTTATTATTTATAAATAGTATTTTATTATAATAAATAGTAATAACATTTAAAAAACTAAGATCATGGCATCCAGTCCCATTACTTCATGGTAATTAGAAGGGGAAAAAGTAGAAACAGTGACAGATTTTATTTTCTTGGTCTCCAGAGTCACTGTGGATGCTGACTGCCGCCATGAAATTAAAAGACACTTGCTCCTTGGAACGAAAGCTATGACTAATCTAGACAGTATGTTAAAAAGTAAAGATATCACTTTGCCAAGTAGTCATGTACAGATGTGAGAGCTGGATCATAAAGAAAGCTGAACACGGAAGAATTGATGCTTTAGAATTGTGTTGTTAGAGAGGACTCTAGAATTCTGCGGACGGCAAGGAGATCAAACCAGTCAATCCTAAAGGAAATCAACCCTGAATATCTACTGGAAGGCCTGAGCTGAAGCTGAAGTTCCAATATTTTGGCCACCTGATGCGAAGAGCTAACTCATTAGAAAAGACCCTGATGCTGGGAAAGATTGAAGAAGAGGGCTACAGAGGATGAGATGGTTAGATAGCAACACTGACTCAATGGACGTGAATTTGAGCAATCTTGAAAGATAGTGAAGGACTGGGAAGCCTGGCATACAGCAGTCCATGGGGTTGAAAAGAGTTGGACACAACTTAGCGACTGAACATTAATACTTATAATGTGTTCAGTATCATTCAAGGGACTTTACATTCATTCATCCCACAAATATTTAATAAGCACTTGTAGGCACAATTCTAGACTTTGGGATGAGTAACAAAGACGCCATTTTTGTGGAGCATGCATTCCATGTCTCGTCATATCCCCATGAAGTGTCTCCTCCGTTTTATAGAAGAAGAAATTGAGAGTCGTGGTGAAAACCATGCGGCATAGTCAGAGGCAGGATCAGGCCTCAGGCTCAAGGCTGTCTGGCTCTGGGGTCTGCATTCTTAATCAGAATGCTGGGCTGCCCATACAAAGCACCATAGAGGGTTTTTTAACCACTCTGAGACCTTGTGTGTGTGTGTGTGTGTGGCTAAATCCTTTTTTTTTTAATCATCTTTCTTTTGGATCTCTTTCTTGATTACAACCTAAGATTGCTCAAGTTTTATTTCCTATAAGAAATGTGAATGCATAAAAGTTTATTCACATGAGAAATATCACTCTGTTAAAACTCTTACAGCACGGAAGGTAATGCAAGTGGATGAGATGATAGTGGAAGAAGAAGAGGAAGAAAATAACAATAAGAATCCTCAAACTGCAAGAGTAAGTAGGCACTCACATTTGGGGCGGGAGCCTCTCAGCAGGCAAGGGAATACTTAAAATATAGTATACCTCCTTTATCACTACCTTACCCCACTGCCCCTGGAAGTTTTACCATTCCTCTTAGGACACAGCTTTTAAAATGAGTGAAATTTCACTAGCTGGAGAAGAAAAGGAAGGGAATTCCAGGAAGAGGTATGAAAGTGCCCTTTGAGGAACAGGAAGCGGTTTGGTGTGGTGGCAAGGACATAAGCTGTGAGGGTAATCTGGGGAAAGCAGTGGTCTCGTGAGCCAAGCTTAGAGGTTGTGATTTCATGAGATAGGTCATGGTAAGTGACGTGATGGATAGGTATTTCAGAACAGCATTCAGGATAAACGAGAGAGAGAAAATTAGAGACAAGGGAACCAGTTGGGAAGCGTTATTATTTTGTTTAATTGAAGTATAGCTGATTTACAATGTTGTGTAAATCTCTGCTGTACAGCAGAGTGACTCAGTTATATCCTATAGGCATTCTTTTTAAATATTCTTTTCCATTATGCTTTGTCACAGCGTATTGAATATAGTTCCCTGTGCTGTACGTAGGACCTTGTTTATCCACCTTACATCTAATAGTTTACGTATGCTAATCCCAAACTCCCAGTCCTCCTCTCCTCCACCTGCTGCCCGCCTGGCAACCACAGTTCAGTTCTCTGTGTCTGAGTCTGTTTCTGTTTTGCAGATATGTTAATTTGTGCCATATTTTAGATACCACATGTGACATATATGTGGTCTTTCTCTGACTTATTCACTTAGTATGATGGTCTCTTGTTGCATCCATGTTGCCACAAATGGCATTGTGGTGTTCTTTTTTGTGGCCAAGTAGTAGTCCATTATGTATGTACCGCATCTTCCTCCATTCATCTGCCGATGGTCACTTAGGTGGCTCCACGCACTGGCTATTGTGAATAGTGCTGCCGTGAACACGGGGGTGCAGCATCTGTTTGAATTATAGTTTTGTCCAGGTATGTGCCCAGGAGTGGGGTTGCTGGATCAGAATGTCATTGTGCTTTTAGTTTTCTGAGGAGCCTCACGCTGTTTTCCATAATGGCTGCACCAACTTACATTCTCACCAGCAGTGTAGAAGGGTTCCGTTTTCTCCACACTGTCCAGCATTTATCATCTGTAGACTTTTTAGCGGTGTCATTCTGACTAATATGAGGAGGTACCTCGTAGTTTTGGTTTGTATTTCTCTAATTATTAGTGATGATGAGCATCTTTTCATACGCCTACTGGCCATCTTTGGAGAAATGTCTGTTAAAGTCTTAAGGTCTTCTGCCCATTTTTCGATTGGGTTGTTTAGTTTTTTGTGGTTGAGTTGTATGAGCTGTTTGTATATTTTGGAGATTAAGCCCTTGTCTGTGGCATCATTTACAAATATTTTCTTCCATTCTGTAGGTTTGTGTTTTTTTTTTTAATGTTTCCTTTGCTGTGCAAAATTTGTAAGTCCCAAAATTCAGTCCCATCTGTTTATTTTTCTTTCTGTTGTCTTGGGAGACTGACCTAAGAACACATTGGTACAATTTATGTCAGAGACTGTTTTGCCTATGCTCTCTTCTAAGAGTTTTAAGGTGGCATGTCATGTTTGTCTTTAAGCCGTTTTGCATTTATTTTTTTGCACAGTGTGAGGGTGTGTTCTGGCTTTATTGATTTCTATGCAGGGGCTGCTGTAATTCTTGAACTGAGGCCCTGACCCTGTGAAAAGAGAAGGGATAAGGTTTACAAAGCAGAGTGGGCAAGATTGGTGGAGGGAAGGAGCGACCTGAGACGACCAGGTGGTTCCTGGCTTAGGGAACCGCCTCCTGGTGGGGGGCATGGGAGGAGGAGGGGTGCTGGGCCAGGGCAAAGGGCAGCAGTTAGTATGCCAGTTGTTGGACCTGCTGAGTGTGTAACACTTCTCCAGCATGTCTAGCCCTGACAGAAATCTCAGCCTGGAGCTCAGGCAGAAGTAAGAGACTGAGAGACACCGATTCTCAGATCTTTAGGTGGTTGTCCCAGCAGGGGGGTCAGTGAGGTTGTACGGGGAGAATGTGGAGGGGAGGCTGAGGGTGGACCCTGGAGGGAAGGTAGAAAGAGGAGCTCGTGAGGCAGCCTGCAGAGAAGAAGGCCAGCCAGGAAAGCAAGGGTGGTGGGTCGATCTTTGGAACAAGGGAGGAGGATCATCAGAAGGTAAAAAGTGACTCTTGTCAGGTACCTCCAGGGATTCGGCAAGGGTGAGGGCTGCTGAGGGTTCCTTGTGCTGGGCACCTGGGTGCCCTTAGTGACTGTCACAGCAATGCTGTATGAGGGGGTGGGAGCAGGGTAGGGCAACCAACCAAGCTGCACTCAGTTCAAAAGGCACTTACCTTTAATCTTGGTCAAAGTCCTCTAATTGGAAGACTCAGGCAGTATAATTCTTAGTGGACCAGTTCTGCTCTGAATTATTTAAGTCAGTGTGAGTTCTGTAAGTTATACCTTCTGATGTTCAGATACTCAGTTCTTTTCCAGAGCTGGTATCCTTCTCCCTAACCTTTCCCCCTTGTGGGGCTTTTTTTAACCTCAGTTTCATTTGTTTGTGACTTCAGGCTAAAAGGTGTCCTCCATCCAAGAAGAGAACCCAGTCCATACAAGGGAAAGGCAAAAATAAAAGGTAACAGGTTTTCCAAATTCAGATGTGCTTTTGGTTTTATTGGAGAGCCACATTCATCATGGCAGGAATGGGCGGTAAAGGGGCTTTTGTGACTTGTTTTCAAGTAGAGCTTCACATCATCGAATCCACCAGTATCTGAGCTTGGGGGGCCTCTAGAAACTGTCCGACCCAACACCTTCTCTGGTTCTTCTGCCCATGTTCTCTGTCTCCCCACCACCACCCTTTTTTTTAAATAATGCAAACAGGGAGATTAATAAGACACAAAAACATACAGTAAGCACTGCATATTTTGTTCAGTTGCCAGACAGTCCGTGTGTAGAGCTACCCACATGGTTAGTCACAAAGTGGCTATCACCTACCTGTGGTTAGTTTCTTGAAAAATTCCTCCTGGTCCTGCTAAGCAATGACTCACCATGGACTTGAATTTCTTATGCTGGGATGGTGGGGGAGGGGGCTGCCTGTTAACGAGCTCAGGAAAGGAGTCACTGGAGTGGGTCTGTGAAGAGTGAGCTCCTCTCTCTTCTCCCTGGGCAGTGGGAGCTGTCTGGCAAGAGGACAGGAGCTCCAACTAGGGGGCCTACAGGGTGCAGAGGGGCTGTCTCCTTCCTCTCGTTCCCTTAGCTTGATTGAGAAGTCAGATTCTGGAGGCAGACTGCCTGGGTTCAGGGTTCTGGCTCTTCCCTAATATCCCCAAGTTTCTGCATGTGGAAATGAGGATAATGGTGGGTCTCACAGGGTGGTGAAGAGGCTGCACGAACTAATGTGTGGAAGGCGCCCAGGACAGGCTCTGACATGCTCAGTGTTACCTGCCTCTACGGCTGCAGTCATTGGACCTGAGAGTTGGTGCACCTAATGGCCGTGTCTCTCCCGTAGGTCAAGCCATTACGCCACCGTTACCCCAGCTGTGGGCCGACTGGAGTTGTCTCTGGTGAAACCAACTCCGGGCCTGACACCCAGGTTTGACTCAAGGTGAGTACTGGCAGCAGCGGTTGGATTTTGATGGGAGCCCAATACTTGACATTTGTCAGAAAAGAAGGGTATTTAAGAAAATACTGGAAAGCCTCACTCAGGAGTGTTTCCTAATGTTTGCCTCTCCCCTGAGAGCAGGTTCGCCTGTTTTCAGTGGCAAAATGATCGTTTATCTTATGAGAGGGAGGAGACCAGTCTGTCCCTGATGACTTGGAGGCCTCTAGTGACTATTTTGGTCTTTTCTGATTCTGATTAAGTGTAAGTTAGTAGGTACTCTTCCCATACCCTTGATAGGAGTGAAAATTAACACCATCTTTTGGGAGACCAATATAAATAAGGATGTTCTTACAGCATAAATTAATCCCTTCTACAGTGCTGGTCAACTAGATAGGAGATGCTGTGTAGCCATTAAAAAATAAATGGCTCTGCATGTGCTGATTCATGGTCAGCCTCTCCAAAGAGGTGGCAGAGCAGCATGTCCTAGGTGATCCCATTTGATAGTTTCTGGAGGGACGCATAAGGAACTGAGCGTGCTTATCTCTGGAGTGGGAGAGTGAGGAAGACCTACCTTCTAATTCTCACTCCTCCTTAACTTTTTTGTTTTTTTCATGAGTGTATAGCAAAGGACATTTAGGGAAAAAGAGATGGAAGCACTTTAAAGATCTCAAGAAAGTCATCCTCCTTTGACCCTGGAAAATTTCTCCTGATGGAAGCACATAGCTACTCTTGGAAATATATTAGCCACTGTTTGTTTCTGGCTTTGTGGATGGATGGATGGGTGGGTGACTGTTCTCCACATGGAGCTTTGAACCTAAAATTTACATGGATAAGAATTTACTTTTGCTAGATGTATGTTTGATAATTACAGCCTCCTTTCTCCAGCTGTGTTGAGTCATTACTGCTTTTTAACCCTAAATTTAGAACATGCCTTCTTAGAAATGTGTGATTTGAAAACTGCAGCTTGAGGCCAGATTGGGTTTGGAAGGGCTCATAGCGCCTGGTGTCATTCAATCTGCCAAGCCATCTTTACAGAGATTTTCCCACTTTATAGGATCTTCAAGACCCCGGGCCTGCGTACTCCAGCAGCCAGAGAGCGGATTTACAATGTCTCTGTGAATGGCAGCCCTCTTGCCGACAGCAAAGAGATATTCCTCACTGTGCCGGTGGGAGGCGGAGAGGTAAGTGTTCCAGGGAAGGGTGGGTCAGGCCACGGTGTGCTGCTTACTCACCATTTCTTTCTCTTGTCCATCACCCACTTCTCTCCCGGAACCCAAAGTCCTTTGGTTGCCTGGCTCGTCATCTCCACACTTCTGTAGTACTCAGAACCATTCCCTCTCCCAGGGTAGAGCTCCAGACTGGGAAGATTCTTGCCCAGCTCTGGGTTCCATTTGTTCATCAGCTAACATAGGCCCACCTATCTTGTATTAATAGTAGGTTCAAGATGTGGAAGACATTCCTGCCCTTGAGTAGCAGTCGGTAGTCAAGCTAGGCTCCCAATGAACAATAACATAGCATGTGATGTGTGCAGTAAGGGAGATTTTAGAGGGTGTGCAAAGGATGGCAGTGTCAGGGTGCATGCTTAGTCTAGAAAGGGGAGCGCGAGGGTCTTCCACTTGGTGTAACTTTGAGGAGTCTGAAGCAGGCAGAGCAGAGCAAGTTGCTGACCTCCGCTCAGGGACGGAGTGGGTGGTTTATCTCACATGAGGTCTGCAGGGCATTTCTAAGCTAACGTGCACCCCTTGTCTTCAGCTGATCCAGCCACTGACCCAGTGATAAACGCCAACATCACTGTCTCCTTGGGACTAACACCCCTCCTGCTTGCCTTGCCACCCACCCCCTACAAGTGCAGGACATCAAGGGGACCCCCCAGGGCACCCTGGGCTGCTGGCAGGGTGGTTCCTGCTCTGAGGGACCAGCCACTTTAACCCTCTCCCCTCCCCACAGAGCATGCGGTTATTGGCCAGTGACTTGCAGAGGATCGATATCGCACAACTGGATCCAGAGGCCCTGGGAAACATTAAGAAGCTCTCTGTAAGTCTCACGTTCCTCTCCACACACAGGGTGGAGCCTTCTGGGTTTAGCCATTCTTAGGATTGCCTTTTGGGTCTGGGCTGGTGCTTTACACTTACAACTGTTTCCCCCAAGGAATTTTGACGCTAGGTTCTCCTGCTTACCTAGCAGCAGTTCTGTCCCTAAACTGATGTTGAGTTTTGATCCAACCCAGAGTGCCTACCACAGAAGTTCTACAAGAAAATCAAAACTCTGCTTCATTCGGGCAGTTGGTTTCTGTATGTTATGGCACAGCAGTTGACCTCAGGAACAGGGTGAGGAGCCTGTTCCAAGGACTCCCACAGAATCAGAGCGTGCTGGCCAGCCAGGCCCTCTGGGCAGTGGGACCACAGTGCCAGGGGCTGACGGGGCTCTGCTCTGCTGCGTCAGCTCCTTCATCTCCTCTGTCTTTGGGGCCCAAGCACTCATTTCTCCTGCACCTGTCCTTCCCCCCTAAGCAGAATATCACCTTCTCCATGAGGCTGTTGGTTCTCCTCCCCCTACCTTGGGTCTGCATGCGGTTCTGGGTAGTCGCACTCCCTACTCCACTGCCCAGCATGGGCTGTCCAGTGTTAGTCCTCAGTTAAATTCTCAAGGGGAAGAATCTGCAATTCCGTTCTCAGCTTTGGTCAGACAGGCCACCCTGGTCCTGTCAGCTGGATTAGTGTGGTGGACGGGAACATGTAGCACAAACGTGGCTGCTGTTGGCCCCCCTTCTGGGTGGGGGGTGGGGTAGGGTCTGTGAAGGGCATGTCCGGGAAGCGGATGAGGGCGGAGCTGCTTTCTCAAACGTGTCATTCGGAACACGGGCTGGTGCTGGGCACATACCAGCCACCCGAACCTGGTGACATCCTTCATCACGCTGGACCTCCAGCATTGCTGTTCCCAAACGATGCCTTCACTGTCTCATCTGAGATGGCATTTTGCTGCTTTCCTTCAGATGAGAAACAGATGCAGAAAGTTTAGTTCAGTGTGCGTTGGTCTAGCGGTGAGCGTAGCTGCCTTCCAGAAAGGCTAGTTTGTTCACGTACCAATAGAGGATGGAGAGCTGAGATTCAGTCAGACAGGCCCAGCCCCAGAGTCAGTGCTCCCTGAATAGACTAAAGGATGGGTGGGCATGTTTGCCCAGCACCACCCACTGAACGACCTCTCCTTCTCCTTTCAGAACCGTCTTGCTCAAATCTGCGGCACCATACGAACTCAAAAATGAAGCTGCTCTTCCAAGACGGGACAAGAGGGGCCTTTAGTGGGCACTTCTGGGACCCTGAAGAAACCTCTTCCTTTTGGCTTACTGTTTGTTTGAGTGTGAAGTTCCAGAGCAGGGGGTGGTGTTCCTCTTGGAGAACTCAGGAAGCTTTGCTTTGGGCACCTCCCAAGCCAGGTGACAAAGACACTGCCTCTGCGTCCATACAGTCCAAACTTCTTGCCCTTCTCTGAACTGAATTCTCCTTCCTGCTCTTAGAGCAGCCGCCTTTGCCTCCTGCAGCTCCGTGTCCTCTTTGCCCTGCCCCAACTCAGAGGAACCTCATGTTCTCAGGAGGACTGCCAATCACTCTGACCAGAGAGCCCTGTGCAGCTGGGCTCCCAGGCTGGGAGCTGTAAGCTCCAAGAAGGGAGCTCCACAAGAGGGCGGCTCCGAAGCTGGAAGGGACTGTGCGGATGGGGCCGGGGCCAGGACCAGCCACAGCTGTGACCCCAGCAGGACACATCTTCCCCCCCGTGCCCATCCCCTCCCTCCTGCGGTGGCTACTGCCGGGGCTCTGCGGTCTTATGCCTGCCATGCCCAGTAGTTTTGTCTCAAGCTGATTTGTGGACCAGTATTGTGTATTATCCCTGTTTACCAAAGACCAAAACTTGGTTTGAGGGCAGTTTCCATATCTTGCTCCTCTACCTCTCCAGTTAGTTCAGTTAGTGGGAATCTGGATAAGGGAATTGTAGGGTTTAGATTGGTGTGGGGTTTTTTACATGACTGGCTGCAGTTGAACTCAAAGCTCTCTAGTCTCTGCCAGTTCTGTAGACTTTGCCAAGCGCTTCTCTCTTCTTAGAGACAAGGGGTTCACGGGGGAGTGAGTGTAGCTGGTCTGGGGGCCTCATTCCGTGTGTTTGGCCTCTGCCCTGGTGTGGGTTGTCCAGTGGGCACGGAGACCCCTGCGGCCCAACCAGCCCTTCTGCCCCGAAGAATCATGGGATGTGGTCCAGGAACGTGGGAGCCGAGAGTTCCTGCCCCCAGCTCGGGAGCACAGTGTTGTGTATGTGGTTCTTTGTCGTACTTTGTACTATTTTGCTACACGACCATCCTAGTAATCCAGTCCTGTCCAAGATATGTTCTTTTCAAGTTGTTTTTTCTCCCTTTCCTGAGTACATATTTCCTTTTGTACATATTGTCTTCCTGAGTCGTGGTATCTGTAAGCTGATTTATTCTGATCGGAGCTACCGAAAGATACCGGTTTTCAATAAAGTGTGGATTTGGATTTGTTTTTAACTGATACTCCACTTGCCTATCATCTCCAAAATGCTATACCTGGACTAAAGATAGTTTGGGGACTGAAGCTATTAGAGCAGAGGGTCCACAAACAGCTACTTCCCACAGACGTGAAAGCCTTTACTTCAGGCAGAATCTCTCTGATACCTAAAGAGGGGGCCCTCTCCCCAAGCAGGGCATGGTAATCTAGCCCAAGAAGTTTTCTCCCAACGCCTTCTTTCCACGAGCTGGAAATTTACATCTTGGGGGTACAACAACCAGGGTATCTATAGTTTACCTGTGTAGCAAGTCTCGTCAGCCAGGGACAAAGCAGGGCCCCAGGTGATTCAGTGATGGGGCGTCTCACTTCCCAAGCTTCAGGCTCCGGCAGATCTGCCTTCCTGGCATTTTCACTGAAATGATCGAGGTGGGGCTCACAGTGGAAGAGCAGACAGACTCGGTCACAGTTAGGAGGCCCGTGGTGGTGACAGTTTCCGGGGAAGGCCCTTCAGCCAATGACAGCATTCAGAGTAGCGGTTACTCATTTCAAGAGGTCAAGTCACCAAAGCTGAGGCTTCTACCCTTTCCTGCATCATCTGGTGCAGGGTTAAGTACAGCCTGACATCAAGGAAACACTGAGGATCCAACAGCCTTTACTCACGGCCACCTCACCCCAGTTCACTCCATTGGCACCACTGCCTGGACCCAGTTGCAGGGAATGTGTAGTAACAGGTGCCGAGTAAATACCAGTCATAGGCAAAGATGGACCAGTCCATCCCATGTGAGGGCTGCAGACGAGAACGAGCTTCCCTTCCCAGGATTTAAAGCAAGGGCTGAACTGTCACCGGGCTGGGATGCTGCAAAGAAAAGTCAGCCTTACTGCCAGACCCCAAATCAAAGAGTTCCAGCAAACATACTTTCACAGTTTAGATTTTTTTCCAAATTAATTGCTAACAATTTAAAAATTGTGAGATTTCACAAAAATGTTCACTCAGTTCAGTCACTCAGTCGTGTCTGACTCTTTGCGACCCCATGAATCGCAGCACACCAGGCCTCCCTGTCCATCACCAACTCCCGGAGTTCACTCAGACTCACGTCCATCAAGTCAGTGATGCCATCCAGCCATCTCATCCTCTCTCGTCCCCTTCTCCTCCTGCCCCCAATCCGTCCCAGCATCAGATTCTTTTCCAATGAGTCAACTCTTCGCATGAGGTGGCCAAAGTACTGGAGTTTCAGCTTGAGCATCATTCCTTCCAAAGAAACCCCAGGGCTGATCTCCTTCACAATGGACTGGTTGGATCTCCTTGCAGTCCAAGGGACTCTCAAGAGTCTTCTCCAACACCACGGTTCAAAAGCATCAATTCTTGGGCGTTCAGCCTTCTTCACAGTCCAACTCTCACATCCATACAAGACCACAGGAAAAACAGCCTTGACTAGACGAACCTTTGTTGGCAAAGTAATGTCTCTGCTTTTGAATATGCTCTCTAGGTTGGTCATAACTTTCCTTCCAAGGAGTAAGCGTCTTTTAATTTCATGGCTGCAATCACCATCTGCAGTGATTTGGAGCCCCAAAAAATAAAGTCTGACACTGTTTCCACTGTTTTCCCATCTATTTCCCATGAAGTGATGGGACCGGATGCCGTGATCTTAGTTTTCTGAATGTTGAGCTTTAAGCCAACTTTTTCACTCTCCACTTTCACTTTCTTCAAGAGGCTTTTGAGTTCCTCTTCACTTTCTGCCATAAGGGTGGTGTCATCTGCATATCTGAGGTGATTGATATTTCTCCCGGCAATCTTGATTCCAGCTTGTGCTTCTTCCAGTCCAGCGTTTCTCATGATGTACTCTGCATGTGAGTTAAATAAGCAGGGTGACAATATACAGCCTTGACGTACTCCTTTTCCTATTTGGAACCAGTCTGTTGTTCCATGTCCAGTTCTAACTGTTGCTTCCTGACCTGCCTACAGGTTTCTCAACAGGCAGATCAGGTGGTCTGGTATTCCCATCTCTTTCAGAATTTTCCACAGTTTATTGTGATCCACACAGTCAAAAGCTTTGGCATAGTCAATAAAGCAGAAATAGTGTTTTTCTGGAACTCTCTTGCTTTTTCCATGAACCAGCAGATGTTGGCAATTTGATCTCTGGTTCCTCTGCCTTTTCTAAAACCAGCTTGAACATTAGGAAGTTCACAGTTCACGTATTGCTGAAGCCTGGCTTGGAGAATTTTGAGCATTACTTTACTAGCGTGTGAGATGAGTGCAATTGTGTGGTAGTTTGAGCATTCTTTGGCATTGCCTTTCTTTGGGATTGGAATGAAAACTGACCTTTTCCAGTCCTGTAGCCACTGCTGAGTTTTCCAAATTTGCTGGCAGATTGAGTGCAGCACTTTCACAGCGTCATCTTTTAGGATTTGAAATAGCTCAACTGGAATTCCATCACCTCCACTAGCTTTGTTTGTAGTGATGCTTTCTAAGGCCCACTTGACTTCACATTCCAGGATGTCTGGCTCTAGGTCAGTGATCACACCATCATGATTATCTGGGTCGTGAAGATCTTTTTTGTATGGTTCTTCTGTGTATTCTTGCCATCTCTTCTTAATATCTTCTGCTTCTGTTAGGTCCCTACCATTTCTGTCCTTTATCGAGCCCATCTTTGCATGAAATGTTCCCTTCAGATCAGATCAGTCGCGTCTGACTCTTTGCGACCCCGTGAATCGCAGCACACCAGGCCCCCTGTCCATCACCAACTCCCAGAGTTCACTCAAACTCACGTCCATCGAGTCAGTGATGTCATCCAGCCATCTCATCCTGTGTCGTCCCCTTCTCCTCTTGCCCCCAGTCCTTGGTATCTCTAATTTTCTTGAAGAGATTTCTAGTCTTGCCCATTCTGTTTTTTTCCTCTATTTCTTTGCATTGATCGCTGAAGAAGGCTTTCTTGTCTCTTCTTGCTATTCTTTGGAACTCTGCATTCAGATGCTTATATCTTTCCTTTTCTCCTTTGCTTTTCACTTCTCTTCTTTTCACAGTTATTTGTAAGGCCTCCCCAGACAACCATTTTGCTTTTTTGCATTTTTTTCCATGGGGATGGTCTTGATCCCTGTCTCCTGTACAATGTCACGAACCTCATTCCATAGTTCATCAGGCACTCTATCTATCAGATCTAGGCCCTTAAATCTCTCACTTCCACTGTATAATCATAAGGGATTTGATTTAGGTCATATCTGAATGGTCTAGTGTTTTTCCCTACTTTCTTCAATTTAAGTCTGAATTTGGCAATGAGTTCATGATCTGAGCCACAGTCAGCTCCTGGTCTTGTTTTTGCTGACTGTATAGAGCTTCTCCATCTTTGGCTGCAAAGAATATAATCAATCTGATTTTGGTTGACCATCTGGTGATGTCCACGTATAGAGTCTTCTCTTGTGTTGTTGGAAGAGGGTGTTTGTTATGACCAGTGCATTTTCTTGGCAAAACTCTATTAGTCTTTGCCCTGCTTCATTCCGTATTCCAAGACCAAATTTGCCTGTTACTACAGGTGTTTCTTGACTTCCTACTTTTGCATTCCAGTCCCTATAATGAAAAGGACGTCTTTTTTGGGTGTTAGTTCTAAAAGGTCTTGTAGGTCTTCATAGAACCGTTCAACTTCAGCTTCTTCAGCGTTACTGGGTAGGGCATAGACTTGGATTACTGTGATATTGAATGGTTTGCCTTGGAAACAAACAGAGATCATTCTGTGGTTTTTGAGATTGCATCCAAGTACTGCATTTCAGACTCTTTTGTTGACCATGATGGCTACTCCATTTCTTCTGAAGGATTCCTACCCGCAGTAGTAGATATAATGGTCATCTGAGTTAAATTCACCCATTCCAGTCCATTTTAGTTCGCTGATTCCTAGAATGTTGACATTCACTCTTGCCATCTCTTGTTTGACCACTTCCAATTTGCCTTGATTCATGGACCTGACATTCCAGGTTCCTATGCAACATTGCTCTTTACAGCATCGGACCTTGCTTCTATCACCAGTCACATCCACAGCTGGGAATTCTTTTTGCTTTGGCTCCATCCCTTTATTCTTTCTGGAGTTATTTCTCCACTGATCTCCAGTAGCATATTGGGCACCTACTGACCTGGGGAGTTCCCCTTTCAGTATCCTATCATTTTGCCTTTTCATACTATTCATGGGGTTCTCAAGGCAAGAATACTGAAGTGGTTTGCCATTCCCTTCTCCAGTGGACCACATTTTGTCAGATCTCTCCACCATGACCTGCCCATCTTGGGTTGCCCCACGGGCATGGCTTAGTTTC
This sequence comes from Bos grunniens, assembly GCF_055505025.1. Lineage (NCBI taxonomy): Eukaryota > Metazoa > Chordata > Mammalia > Artiodactyla > Bovidae > Bos > Bos grunniens. Next base: position 13,216,263 of record NC_141167.1, read on the forward strand.
ATTGAGTTAGACAAGGCTGTGGTCCTAGTGTGATTAGATTGACTAGTTTTCTGTGAGTATGGTTTCAGTGTGTCTGCCTTCTGATGCCCTCTTGCAACACCTACCGTCTTACTTGGGTTTCTCTTACCTTGGGTGTGGGATATCTCTTCACGGCTGCTCCAGCAAAGCACAGCCTCTGCTTCTTACCTTGGACGAGGGGTATCTCCTTACCGCCGCCCTTCCTGACCTCAAAATGTTCACTAGTCACCAAAAATAAGATTCAGCAACAGGGGCCAGTCAACAGGAGCTGTATAGCAGTTTTCCTCGACCCTCAGAGTCTTCTTCCCATTCAGGGGAATTCTTACCTCATCCCTGTGGGCAGTTTACTTTGTAGCCTCTGCTGTGTGTATGAAAAAAGCAGAGCTGCTCTGGGCTGAGGGAGGAGGAGGAGGTGGCAGCCTGGCGGCCTCCCCATCACCAGGGGAGTTTCAAAGAATCCTAGGGTTCCAGTGAACAGTAAGTGTCATGCTTTACCATTACAGACCCCCTGATCATCCCAGAAGCCCTACTTGGGACTGCCTGTTGGAAGAAATGCAAACGTATTGCCTTATGAAGGGTTGCATGTATGTTGTGTCCGACTCTTTTTGTGACCCCATGGACTGTAGCCTGCCAGGCTCCTGTATCCATGGGATTCTCCAGGCAAGAACACTGGAGTGGGTTGCCATTTCCTCCTGCAGGGGATCTTTCTGACCCACGGATCGATCCCGTGTCTGTTACATCTCCTGCATTGGTTTGTGGATTCTTTCCCACTAGCGCAACCTGGGAAGGCCCTACGAAGGGTTAAGTCATTTATGTGGAGGGCTAGCTCTTGGGGAGGGTGTGACAGGACATCACCCCGGCATCATTTATTCACAGTATTGGATGTACACTTTAGCTTGTCCAAAACCGAGCTCCCTCCTCATCCCTTACCCACCTGGCTCCCCTCCCTTTAAGTGGTCCATCTCAGGGAATGGCACCTCGGAGTGCTGCCTCCTCAGGGAAGCCATCCAGTACTCACCCCTATGGGTGCCCCAGTCACACCACCCTATCTCTTAAATGTGTCTCTCGCTGAGAGATCACAGACAAACATTTTCTGGGGGAGTAGTGGTGTAAAACCCTCCCACTCAAGTTTAATGTTTAAGCAATTGTCACTGACAGGCACCATACTGACAGGCACAGACAAGTTTTTATTTCTTTGTCCTGCATATAGATCCCAAGAAATATAAAAACATCTCCAGAATTAGTCAAAGGAACCATTCTCCCCACCCCCAACCAGCCCTTCCCTCCCTGGGTGGGCTCAGATGTGGGTGCTGGGAGCAGGTTGCAGGCCGCCTCTCTCTATCCACTGAATAATTATGTTCCATATAAAAATAGATCTGCAGAGGGCTCCCAGGGAGCCGTCAGCCCACAACACACCGGCAACCTGTGCGGGGCTGAGGCCTGGGACCCATCAGGATGCTGGGACCTCACTCCTCACAGGAAGGGAGGTCTACCCTGGACACCGAAGTCCTGCCAACACAGCCAGGGGACTCTGTAGAACAGCTGGTGGTGGGGGGACACCCTGGCCCCCAGAGCATGACTGATGCAGCTGTAGACGGGGCGAGGCTCCCTCCACCAAGACGGGGTGCTGGTGTGTCCTTTCCAGGCTCTCCTGGGGGCAGTGGGGGCAGAGTCTGGAGGGCACTGGCAAGGGACCCTCCAGCACTGTCAAAGGTAGAAGCAGTGTCTCAGCCTCTCCTGGCACCCCCAGGACACTGAGCCGAGACAGGTGCTCAGGAGATGGAGAGCGGGGCTGGGAGACTCCTGCCCTGCTTGGCAGGATGAGGCTAAAGGCACTGTTGGGAGGCCCCACCCCCACCACGGAGCACTCCCAGGGATGTGCTGCCTCCTCCTCCCTCCAGGATCCTCTGCAGGCCCCTCTGCTTGGATTCCTTTTGTCCTAGGCCCTCCATCAACCCTAAGAGTCCTCCCCCAGCTCCTCCAAGGTCCCATTCAATGAATGTATCAGACTCAGCCAGGGAACTTTCCCAGACACCCCTCCATTTACACACATCCAGAGTGCCCATCTGCCCCTCTGGCCCACCAGCCCTCAGGCCCCAAGGTCTGCCAGTACTACTTCCTGGAGCCTGAGCTCATCTCCCTGCCTCGTCTGGCCCCTCCAAGGGCCAGCTGTGTCTCCTTCACCCCTTCCTGTAGCCCTTGAACCCTTCCCACCCCATCCCATCCTACCCACACACAGCCACACCCCAGAGCAGGTGTATGTCAGGGGTGACCCTCTCCAGGGCCAGTTGCCTGCCTTCTGTCCTACGAAAGCCCTGGCCTCATGATCACTCCCACCTCCAGGAAGCCCTCCTGGATGAGGAGCTCTGGAGTCAGCTCAGCGCAACCACTCCTGCCAAAGCCCTGCAGAAGAGGACCCAGAGGGGAGAGGCATTTCATGAGGGCTGGGTGGTACAGGGGCTGAAGCTTGCAAAAGAGGGGTCACCTCGGAGTACCCCTGGGCTGCCTCTAGGAAGAGTGTTGGTGAAACACAGAGGACCAAGGACTCCCCGGAGCCACACTCTGGATCAGGAGTTGGGCCCATGGGCACACGCCCAGCTCTGGCCCCGACTCCTCACTGAGCCTTGGTTTTCCTGCCTGTACGGTAAGGACTGAACTGGCCCGTTAGAGAAGCTCCTTCTCTGAGAGTCACTATCCCCAGGGCTGGGAGCAAAGCTCTTGGAGTCCCGGGCAGAAAACCTCTATCCTCATGTTCCTCCCAAATGTCCTGGCCAGTGAGTTTATAAAAGGAATGCAAAGTAGTAGGGGACACCTAATGGGACCTCAGAAGAGCACCAGGACCCTCACCCAGAATGGTCGCCTCAAGGGTGGGGGAAGCAGAAATCAGCTCCTGAGTCTGGGGTCTCAGGGTCCAGCCCCTGAGCTCAGCACCACTTCTGCCTGCCTGGGTCTCAGGACCAGGGTCCAGACACAGCCCAGCTGGATCACAGGGAGCTGAGGAGCCACAGCCCACAAGGACGGGTGGTCCCTGCTAGGTCCCAGAGCAGCCCATCCCTTGGGGACCCATGGTGCCCACTGGTCTGAGGGCACCCTTTGGGGTGGGCCCCAGACTCCAGTGGGTGCAGAAGACAGAAGGGCATGAATCAGGCCATTTAAAGCTACATCTTCCTCCCTGCCCCTGCCCACCTTGGTCTCTGTGACCCTGTATTTCCTTCCACTGTTACCTCAGGGGTCCTCCCCAGGAGTTGAACCTTTTTTCTAGGTGGGGACTGAGTCGGCCAAGGTGCTCAGACCAGGGGGAGTGAGGGGAACAGGCAGGGAAGTGGGAAAGACTGCGGCTCCATGTAAGCTCTGGGCTCTCCCTTCTGCACAGATGGAACACAGCCAGCAGGGGTCCTGGGTGGGGCTGGGGGCTGGAGGCCCCCCTGGGATCCTGGCCGGAAGAGTGGGGCTGCTCACACCTGCACCCCCCGGCCCTGCAGCTGGAGCACCCGGGCCCGCAGGGCGCTGATCCCGCTGAGGAGGTCCTCCCGGTGTTCCGCCGATGAGATGCCCAGGCTCACCAGGTCCCTGGGAAGAAGGCTGGTCAGATCTAGCTGGCCCATCCCCACCGTCTTCTCTCCCTTCCACTCCACCCCGCCAGGGAACAACCCAGAATGAGGACAAGCTGGGCCTCCCATGCAGGCAGGGGCAGGGCCCCCCGGTTCCTCAGACTCACTGGGCAGTCATGGCGGCCACGGCCTCCAGGCTCCCATAGCCCGCAGCAGCGAAGCTGTCTTTGTAGCGGCCCAGGTCCAGGGCCTCCAGCCACGCGCCCACAGAGCCAAAGGAGGGGAAGGTGGAGAAGGCACGGTCCTCCAGGGGCGTGGGAGGCCTGGGGGCGGGGGGGTGGAGGAGCTGTGGTCAGTCGACAGTAGAGACCTGGGGCTCAGACCCAGTCACTCTCCTGAGGAGCGACCATCTGAAAAAGGACAGGCGACATCATCTGAGAAGATAACGGACGGGTCATCTGAGGACAGGTATCTGAGAAGATGACCGAGTCCCAGGGTCAGGGTCCCAGGTGTTCTCAGAGCCAGGCGGGGGTTCACGACACCAGGGCAGGTGGAGAGGCTGTACAGGAGCCAGCTAAAGGCGCCGGGAGGGTCTGGAACGGTCTGGGGTAGGATATACGCAGGTGAGCTGGGGAGGTGACTTGTATTATCCGAACTGCAGATTTGTTAGGACTATCACCACATTTACTTACGTGGTCACTGGACCCGGGATACGTGGGGCAAAACCCAGGACAAGCAGAAATGACTGAGATGAAAAGCTGTATGTGCCTAAGGCGGGTGGGGGTATTAGATCTGCCTGGGGCACCTGAGCGAGCAGTCATATCTGCACGGGTGGGGTAGGACAGGTGGGTGTGGTACATGGGTGGGAGGGCACGCATGGACAGCTGAGGGTTCGGCTGTATCGGTACAGTTGGGAAGGCACCTGGCACAGGTGAGGTGGCGCCGTACCTGGCACAGGTGGTGTCGGCACACCTCGGGGGCTCTGGGTCCTGCATCATCTTGCTCAGGAGGCCGTGGATCTGGGAGAACCTGGGCCGCTCACCCGGGTCCTTCTGCCAGCAGTCAAGCATCAGTCGGTGCAGCGGGGAGGGGCAGTTCCTGGGCGGCGGCAGCCGGAAGCCATCCTCCACAGCCTTGATCACCTAGGCCGTGGCGGGAGAGGGGAGTGGTGGGCAGACAGGAGGTTTTAGGTCCCCCAGTACACACACTTACCCCATCCCCAGGAAGACTCAAATGGTGGCCAGGCAGGGACTGGAAACAGTAGACAGTGAAGAGGGGCCTGGAGCTAAGAGGTCAAGGGTTCATGGGCTGAGGTCAGGGAGCTGGGGCCTGAGGTCAGAGGGCAACAGGATCGGAAAGCAAGGCGCTGGAGCCACCACAGTCACTCACATCTTGGCCAGACATGTCCCAGTAGGGCCGCTCCCCGAAGGCCATCACCTCCCACATGACGACACCGAAGCTCCATACGTCGCTGGCGGAGCTGAAGTGACCAAACTGAAGCGTCTCGGGGGCGGCCCACAGCGCGGGGCTCCGGCCACTCTGCAGGCAGGCGGGCCGGCCACTCAGGGGCAGGAGGGGCCGGAGTTGCAGCCAGCGTTCCCCACCCACAGAGCACCACGGGATCCTACCCCACCTGCCATGCCCGCAGCTGCTCATCTAAGGGAGAACCCACAAGGGGACCACAGGCGAGGCCCACGCTGGCACGGACAGCTGGAGGGAGGGGCGGGAGTCAGGGAGAAGGGGGATGCGGGGAAGGGCTCCCTCACCATGGTGGTGTAGACCGCCTCTGCTCGGTCCCGGGGGCCCCGGCCGAAGCCAGAGATCTTGCAGACGAGCTCGCTGCTGACCAGCACCCGGCGTGCAGCCAGGCCCCGGTGGACGTAGCCCATTTCCGACAGGTACTTCATGGCCGACGCCAGGCCGGGCAGCAGCCCCATCAGCTGTGTGGCCACCAGCTGGCCCTCATGCCGCTGGGAGGGAGGAGGAGATGGAGGCCCGGCTGCACCCTCGCTTCCCTGGTGCTTTGTGACCCCAGGGAAGTCATGGCCTTCTCTGGGCTTCAGTTGGCCATGTCACCTGCCAGATCAGCCTGGCCAGAGGGCATCTCTACAAAGGATGAGGCCAACCCCAAGTCCCACCAAAGGGAAAAGTGAGGGATCAAGAGAACCTCGGTCATTGGCACCCCCTGGGGCCCAGACCACTCACCCTGAGGAAGCCATCCAGGGCCCCATGGCTCATGTATTCGGTGACAATCATCAGGGTGCTTCCTGTGCTCAGGGAGGGGGACATATATGCTCAGGCGCCTGCTGCCCTCTGTGAGCACACGTGATCCCCACTCCCCGCCCCATGCCAAGGTGGCCAGGACCGAGGGCCCAGCTCCCTGAGTCTCGCCCCCCTCCTGCCTGCCCTCTTCTGCTGAACAGCAGGAGAGGTGGCGCCTGAGGGGGACAAAGGCCAAGGTGAGGATGTGCAGCAAGTTAGCTGGGGGAAATCACCAGGGATGCACTCCCCGAGTGTCACCACACATCCAGAGATCACGCAGGGTCAGAGGTCACTTGAGTCAGTGATGGAGAGCTGAGCTCCTCTCCCCATGCTGGGCCACGTCGGGGCGCCCTCCCAAGACTGAGCAGAGAGGGCCTGGGGGCGTGGCGCACCCCACTTCCCACACCACGGACTCCTCCCCCACTCCCCCACCCACCCACGCTGGTGGAGCACCGGCCCTACCTCGGGTGACCACGCCCTCCAGTCGCACCACGTGGCTGTGGTCAAACTGGCCCAGGGTGAGGGCCTCGGCCAGGAAGCTGAGCCTCTGCGAGTCGGAGCAGCCCTCCCTCAGTGTGTGCACGGCCACGGGGAGCTCCTGGCGGCCCGGGAGCTGCAGGCAGCCGCAGCACAGCTCCCCAAACCGCCCTGGGGGAGAACAGCACCTCAGACACCCCCCGGAGGCCGCGGCCTTGGCCAACCCAGGCAGGGTGAGCAGATTCTGGCTCAAGGGCCCTTTCTGGCCTGGGACTCGGGGCATCTGAGTTCAAATCCTGGTGAACTGAGTACTGACCGTCTGCTCTGCCCCTCTTATGGCTTCAGTTTTCTCCTCTGTGAAATGCGGAGTCCTCCCTGCCTCCCCCGGTGGGAAACTTCAAAGCCTCAAAGAGAGGACTATGCACGTGCCAGCACATCAAAGGCGTGCTGCGCCACGACATCTATTCCACCACGCTGCCCCTTTCTGGCCTCTGCCCAGCGAGTCTGCCAACAGTGCTGGGGTAGAGCGTTGGGCTCCTGGTGAAAGCGCTGCTTTCTCAGCACAGGGCGGGAGGGCTTGCAGACACGAAGCAAGGAAGCCAGGGCGCTGATCATGAGAGAGCACACACTCGCTAGGAGCCAGGCCCTGGGCTGCGCTGGGACGCTCCCACAGCAGCTCTGAGACAGATATTATGCCCATTTAACAGATGCGAAGCTGAGGCTCGGAGCAGAAGACGGACGAGCCCCTGGTCAGTGGCAGAGCCAGGGCTAGAACTCAGGTATGCCTGGACCCCAATCTTGCAAACGCCCCTCCCCATCGGGCCTTGAAAGCCTGGGACCAAACTTCTGCCAGTGGCAGTCTGCAGAACCATCTCTGAAAGAGCCTGAAAGGAGAGAGTTCTGACCTTGGGGGCAGGTAAAGGGTAAGAAGGCAGGCTCACAGATTCACCTCCCTCCCTGGACCCTGGTGGGCAGAGGCCCAGCTTGATGTGGAGGTGGGGGCTTCCTGGACAGCGTGGGGACTGGATGAAGGCCAGGCCTGCAGAGATGAGGGTGGGACTTGGGGTGGAGGCAGGCTAAAAGGATAGAGGTGGGGTGGGGTGGAGGAGGGGCTTCCAGGGAGGGCTGGCAGTGGGTAGAGGAAGGGCTTCCCCATAGACAAGGCTTCCCCGGGTGCCCAGTTTGCCTGTTCCAAGGCTCTTCTCCAGCGTGACGCTTTTCGCATCCAGCTCCTTGGCAAACAGATGCACGGCTTGCAGCGGGTCCCCACAGCTCTGGGGATCCACGAACGTGCGGCGAGTTGGGACTTTGACTGGCAATGAGGACAAAGAGACAGGAGTGAGGAAAAGGGCCTCCGTGGTTGGAGCAGTGGCGTAGGAAAGGGGAGGTATGCAAGGGCTGAGCACCAAAGAATTGATGCTTTTGAACTGTGGTGTTGGAGGAGACTCTTGAGAGTCCCTTGGACTGCAAGGAGATCCAACCATTCTATCCTAAAGGAGATCAGTCCTGAATATTCATTGGAAGGACTGATGCTGAAGCTGAAACTCCAATAAATACTTTGGCCACCTGATGCAAAAAACTGACTCATTAAAAGACCCTGATGCTGGGAAGGATTGAAGGCAGGAGGAGAAGGGGACGACAGAGGATGAGATGGTTGGATGGCATCACCAACTCAATGGACATGAGTTTGAGTAAACTCCAGGAGTTGGTGACGGACAGGAAAGCCTGGTGTGCTGCAGTCCATGGGGTTGCAAAGAGTCAGACATGACTGAGTGACTGAACTGAACTGAACTGAAGCAAGGGGAGTCAGGAAGAGGACTGAGGAAGTAAGGTGAGGTGGTGCCCACCCCGCCCTGGGCCAGGCCCAGACAACTCACAGTGGAAATACAGCTCCTCCTCATCGTGGGCGTCCCGACCTCCTTTGCCATAGCTGCAGGGCCTGGGGTAGGGGTGGGAGTGGGGATGTCCACAGTCATCCTTTGAGCCAGGCTGTCCCAGCCCTTCCCATCTTACCAGCACCCAGGGTGGCACCTCTTTGTCCCTCCAAAAGGACAAGGTCTGTGCCCCAGGGGAGGGACTTTCTTGTCCTGTGGGTCTGGAAGCTTGTCCCCCCAGCACACATGTAACCCCAGCCCCAGACCTAACCACTCACCCCCTCCGCAATCCTAGTTATTTTCACTTTGCGATGCCGTGAATTCTTGAACTTCAGAGACACCCAAATCCGTGCCCTGACTTCAAGTCCAAGCTGCCTCCCTGCCTACAGCTGAACACAACAGGCAGGCCTTGCGCCCAGGGGCAACTTCCGGTCTAGTCAAGAAAACAGACCTTGAGAAGGAACCACAAGCCCACTCACAGGTCTGAGCAAAGGAGAAGGGCGGTGCGCCGTGGGAACATGTAGCTGAGACAGGGTTGAGACCGTCAAGGATGGCTTCCCGAGAGAGGCCACCGTGGGCCAAAGGACTGCATCACGATCAACAAAGTCATGGGATGGCAACCAGGGCCCCTGAGGCAGGGTTTTTCAGGCCCACATAAAGACTTTGGTTTTATCCTGGGGGTGGGGAAGAGGAGAGCCCCTGGGGGAGGCAGGTTTGAGCAGGGGAGTGCCACAGTTCAATCTGCACTTTAGAAACATCATCCCAGCTGCTGCTGTTATCCCTGCAGGAGATGGCAGGAGATGGCTCAGGCTACGGGGCGACCATGGATGGAGAGAAGAGTGACATTGAGGTGACAGGGCCACAGGGCTTGGGGAAGGCTGGAGGTCAGAAAGGGAGAGGCGAAAGGTAGGAAGCACTGTAGTGTTCCGGCTTGCCCAGTGAAGTGAGGCAGGTACCGTTTACAAAGGTGAAGCAATGACAAGTTCCCGTTTAGAAATTTGAGTTTGCAGCACCTCTGGGATAAGCAGGGCTCATCAGTGAGCAGGGAGTTAGCTACATGTGGCGGGGGTGGGGGGTGCAGTTTAGAAGAAGGGTCTGCTCTGGAGATACAAGTTCTAGAGCTGGGGGCCTTGTCCAGGGAGAGGAGGGAGCCTGAGAAGTGGGACAGGGAACAAGTCTGAGCGCCCCACCCCCCATCTAGAGATAGGGAAGAGGAGAGGAGGGCTTCCCTGGTGGCTCAGATGGTGAAGAATCTATCTGCAATGCAGGAGACCCAGGTTCAATCCCTGGGTTGGGAAGATCCCCTGGAGAAGGGAATGGTTACCCACTGCAGTATTCTTGCCTGGAGAACCCCATGGACAGAGGAGCCTGGTGGGCTACTGTCCATGGGGTTGCAAAGAGTCAGACTAAGCGACTAACAACACAACAGAGAAGGAAGCCACCGAGGAGACTGTGAAAGAACCATCAGAGAAACTGGAGGGAAACAGAAGGGAAATCGGGGACAGAAGGTGGTGGGGGCAGTGATGTCACAAGAAGCAAGGAAGGAAACAGGATCAGAAGAGCAAGGTCATGTGAAGACTCATGGAGGAGAGCTGAGGGAGACTCGAGAGAGATGGCCACGTGTCGATACCAGTGGAGGCAGTCATGCAGGATGGAGTGGTCATGACGGCGGTCCCCCACATGAGCTCTGGAATCTGATGGCACGGACCAACTCCCTAGATCCTTCCCTCAATGTCTGTGGATCAGCTGGCTGGTTTTCTCTTTAATAAGATCAGGATCAAGACAGCCCTGCCTGATCACACTGGCGCCAAGAGCTTACAAAGCACTCAACAAATGTTAGTCAGCATATAGGGAAGAAGTAGATGTGATCAATAGTAAGGGCTCCTGAGAAGGTAGGAAGGAGTGGGTTACAGTCACAGGTAGGACTGATCCCGGCTGGGAGGATGGCACTGCCTATAGGGAAACAGAGGGAGAGGATGGATGCAGAGATAAGCAGGTGTGCAGACTCAGTGGTGCAGGTAAAGAGCAGGTGCAGCAGACACAGCTGAGAGAGTGAGCTGCGAGGACCGGCAGTCTGCAGGGCACAAGCGGAACCGGGCTGATGGCCTGGTCCACGTCAGGAGACAAGAGAGGGCAGCTGAGGCGGAACAGGAGCGAGGGTCTGTGGAAACGAAGTCAAAGACCCCAGAGGCCAAAGACTGGGGCAGGTTGTCCAATGGCTAGTGATGTCATCCAGTGTGGGAACAGGACATCCATGAACATCCGGGAGAGCTGAGGAGGGATGCAGGGGGCAAGGCCGAGTGGCTGGAGGAGTGACAGAGAAAGCGAGACACTTCCACCTGATGATGACACACCCTAGTGAGAACTGGGATGAGCCAGGATCGACTGGGAGAGCAAGTGGAGGAGAGGAGCCCACTGTACAGAGCGGGGGACTGCAGAGACGGGGAGCAGAGGAGATGAGCGAGGGAAGCTGGGGCGTGCGTGTTGGAGACGCGTGTCCCTGCCCATCAGTGCTAGACCTGGCAGATTCCCACGTTGGTGCCATTTGATTTTGAGTAGGTTTTGAAATCCACGCCTGGCCTGCCCTGCCTGCTCTAGCGCAGCGGTCTCCGAGGTGCTCCTGGGCAGCCGCTCCTGTCTTGCAGCCTCAGCCCAAAGATGCCCTTCATGCTCACCTCTCCATCATCCTCTCCTGCCTTCTGGAGCTCCTGAGCTCACAACCAGCACAAGCTGCTCCCAGCTCCTGTCCATTTCTGCTTTTCCAATGGGTCTCATCTGTGGACCTTTAAGCTCCATGATCAAGGAGATTCTACTCTTGTCCCGCTTTTCTGACTCACCTGGCCGGGGCAGAGCTGGCTCCCAGATCCTCTCCTCCTCAGTCACTTAAGGCCAAGCAAATAACCCCATCTTAGCCAGATGAAATCTTGCTGCCCCTCCGGCCCGCAGGCGGTTCCAGGATGCTGACGTGTGGCTCCTGGACCAGCTCATTCCTCTCCTCTGCTCCCCCTACTCCAGCCTGTCACATGCGGCCTTCCCAATCCCTCCAGTCTGCTGACCTCAGCCCCAGCCTGGAACCCACCTGGGGTGCCTCTGCCAAAGGGACTCTATCTTTGCTGAGCCAGACCCAAGCTCCATATCTTTCCCCCTCCGCCCATCCACTTTCTCTGCCCATCCCTTTTCTCTGCAAGCTTCCTTCCTCTGGGGCTTGGGGGTTTCTGGCATATGAGTTCCCCTCCCTGTTCTCCCTGCTCCCACACACATACACGCACACACAATTTCTGCCTTTCTTCCCTCTGCCTGTGTTCAAGGGCCTCTAGATCCCTTGGGGGCAGGGGCTGGGGGCCTCTGAGCGCCTCGGGAGGCTCCCAATTACACTGGAGCAGCCAGAGCTTGATTCCCTCCACAGTGATGCCTTCTGACATTTAATGAGTGAAGGAGCTAAATCCCCTTCATCCCACAGCAGCTGAGCAGGAACAGGGCATGGGGGGAGGGGCCAGGACAGCACCAGTCAGGCCTGTCTCTACACAGCGGTATGCTCACCTGTGCAAATCCACACATGTGCAAATGCGGATACAGATACAGGTACCTGAGGGCAGGGACACAGCCCGCCAGGGGCCAGCCAGGCTGGAACCAGTCACCTACCTCCTCCAAATGGCCAGCACGCTCATCACAGAGCCCAGGACGAGGAGGGCTGAGATGGTTACCACGGTGACGACTACCGCGGGGCTCTGGTCCTTGGACCTGGAGGTGGCTGGGAGGAAAACCACAAGGTTGAGAGAGGCAGAGGACCAGGCTCCCGGGTAAGCCCCAGGACAGACTCCTGTCCTCATCCCACGGCGGGATGTCCATAGCACCTCCACCCTCGGCCTGGCCTCCCAGCAGCCGGGGACCAAGGCTGCCCCTACCAACCACAAAGGCACCTGGAGCTTCGTCCTTTCCCAGGGCGGGTCACTTCTACTGCAGCTCAGCTCTGAGAGAGAGGAGCAGGCATCCAGATGGGCAGGCTCGGGCCTTCCTTTTTGCCTTATAGATGCACGAGGAAGGTGGCTCTGTAGGGGCATGGCCTTTTCTCTGAGCTCCCCAACCCCAATCCAGAACTGTCACCGAAAATTTTTGCTATTGTTCAGTTGCTAAGTCACGTCCGACTCTTTACAGCAATGGCTGTAGCATGCCCAGGCTCCCCTGTCCTCCACTATCTCCTGGAGTTTGCTCAAATTCATGTCCATTGAGTCAGTGATGCTACCTAATCATCTCATCCTCTCTAACAATAAGAATGATGAGTTAACATTTAATGCACACTTACGTGCCATAACTAAACAATCCTGTTTCATCATCACAAGAAGCCAGGAAAGTGAACTGTCTCCATTCTGCAGCTGAGCAAACTGACATCAAGAAAAGTTATGTAATTTGCCCAATGTCACAAAGCCAATAAACGGTGACCCTAAGATTCAAACCTGATTCCCAAAGCCTCTGCTTTGAACTATTTCCCCAGCAGAGGGGCCAAGAGGACCCCAGGCCCTCAGCCCCATCCACCCATTCATCCATCCAACGCGTGCACCAGAATGGCAATGGTCCTGGGGAGTCGGCAATGAATGAGCCAGAATCCTTGCCCTGGAGGGGTGTACCGACCGGCAGGGGAGACAGAAATGAAAAATCAATGAAAAAAAAGAAACAGAGACAGGAGCAGAGCTGAGCAGAGGCACAATCATTTCTTCCTAAAGCCAATGGGGAAGGTTTGCAGAAGAGGCATCATCTGCCCTGGACCTGGAAGATGGACAGGGTTGTTGATGATGCTTCGATGCACTTGCTGGGTGTGGAAAACGACAGGCCATCCCATGTGGCTGGAAAGCAGGCTGCATGGAGGCAGAGACGCAAGATATGAAGAGCTAAAGCTGGAAGGCAGGAGGATGAAGGGAGCTGGGGGAGGTGACAGACCCAGAAGCGCCTTGAATGCTAGGCCAGGAGGACGAGCTTTATCTTGAGGGTAACAGGGAGCCCAGAGCAGTGGACAGAGTTCCTTCCCACCAGGAGAGGAATGAGGGAATCTGCTAGGGCAGGAGTGGGGAGAGAGGGGGGGTGCTTGGAAGAGATAAAGGCTTGGGATAACTGTCGGGAATGGGGAAGATGCTACGCGCCCTGATGAATAAACTGGCATTAGAAAAAGACACTTCAGCAGGCAGCCTTGATGAGGGATGATGGAGGAGAGCCAGTCCTGGGGACAATGGGGTGGGTGCAAAATAATGTCTGGGGAATGGGGACCAGCAGCGCTGGAGAGTGCGTCAACCAGGAGAGTCTGCGGAAGCTGGGGAGAGACGATCGTGGGGCCAGGAGAGGCTGGGAGCCCGACAGATGTGGTCAGATCCCAAGAGCCGCTATTAGGATGTCACACAGCAAGTGAGGAAGAGCGACAGCAGAGAAAGGGAGGGTCAGAGGTCAACAAGGTCAGGGTCAAGAGAACAGATTTCAGAGCCCTCATTTCCAGAGATGGGGAATAGGGTCCTGGGCCTGGCTGGTGGCAGAAGATAGAACTGTCGCCAAGGACTGTTTGAAATGAGCTGTCCTGGTGGACAGGGAAATGGAGGATGCAGAGAAAATCGGTGTGGCCAGTGGCCTCTGGGATAGCCCTGCAGGATTCTCCGCTTCCTGGTGTTCCTTCCCCCATGGGCGTGGGCCGAACACAGTCATTCGCTTCTAATGAACAGAATACAGCACAAGTGATGGGATGTCACCACCATGATTAGGTTACAAGAGATCGGCTTCCGTCTTGGGCGCCCTCTTGCTCCCTCTCTCACAGTCTCTAGGAGAATCTAGTTGCTGGGTTATGAGCAGCCCTTGGAGAAGCCTAGGAGTCTTGTGCCTGCCTCCAGCAAGCAGCCAGCAAGAGTCCAACTAGGGAAGCACTCACTCCCTCCCTCCCCTCCTCTCCATCTCCACCCAGTTAAGCCTGGAGATGATCGCAGCCCCAGAGGACAGCTGGACTGCAGTGAGGGCTAAGCCGTGCGCATACTCCTGACCCACAGAAACCATGAGGTAATGAGTGATATTGTGTTTGGCTGTTGAGTGGTTAGCTAGTACAGTAGTGTAGCATGGTCCTCCTCATGAACTTGACTTGGGGTCACAGCTCACTGGAAAAAGCGCTCTGCGCTTGGGGAACCACTCTCTGTAGCCAGGGCCACAACAGAGGAGGCCAGGAGCTGAGCGGCACATCTACCGACTGTGCGCGCTCAGTAGCTCATTTGTATCTGACTCTCTGCGGCCCCATGGACTGTAGCCCACCAACCTCCTCTGTTCAAGGGATTTCCCGGGCAAGAATACTGGAGTGGGTTGCCGTTTCCTTCTCCAGGGGATCTTCCAGACCCAGGGATCCACCAACTGAGAAGCACCAGAGTAACAGAAGTCATCAGTCCTCTTCAGCTACCGGCCCCCAGGGCCCACCCTCCACCACATCCACTCCAGCCCAACCCACCAGCCTTTGTTCTGCCGCCTCTCACTCTCCAAGATGCCTTCCCTGCCCACCTCCCCATGGAGAACTCCAATGTTCCCCAGCCTTCAAGACCCAGCTCTAATCTCCTCTCACCAGCACCTGGCTGGGGTCTGGCAGAGATAGGCATTCAAGCAAGAAGTGCTGACTCCTTCCCAGAAGGCAAACTCCCTCAACACCTTATCTCCACCTCCCCCTGGGCTCAGAACTCTTTCTATCCTGGATTCGACTCGTGTAGCAGGTTGGAAAGAATTATTATCTTGACAGCTGGTGCCAGGATGCCTCTTAGGCAAACTGCCTTTTGTCCAGGAAAAATACTTTCATGAGCTGCTCGGGGTAGATAGGGATGAGGTCCTGAGGGCTGGGTTAGCGGCAGGAGACTAAAAGAAAGCACTAAATGCTCTGTGCACATCCGGAAGGGGTCCTGGGGGTTTGGGGGGAGGGGGAGGAGGAACCAGGGCAGGGAAGCCAGGGCAGGAGGGGTAGTACCACACCATGGCCGAGAGCTGGAACTGTTTTAGGATCAGGACTATCTGATGTTCAGTTCTTATTTTGCTTTGTTTTGATAACAACTTTATTGAGAAATTATTCTCACACCATAAAATTCACCCATTGAAAGTATGCAGTTCTCCTGGTGTTTTGTTGGTTTGTTTGCTTTTGGCCACACCACGCAGCTTGTGGGATCTTAGTTCTCTGACCCGGGACTGAACCCAGGCCCCAGCAGTGAAAGCTCGGAGTTGTAACCACTTCTGGTGTTTTTGCTTGGTTTATTGCTGCAGGTGACACTCCCTTGGTGTGCCCCAACCCTCAGCGAAGGCTGGATGCGGGGATGATGGACCTCAGGGCCTGGAAGTCCAGAGGGTAAGCTGGGCCGACCCCTCGACTTCACACGCTAAGGCGTAGTGGGAAGAGGGATGGTGCCCACGTTTGGTCTGTGTCACGACAGAGAGAAAGCAGCAGGATGGGAACAATAAGTCAGTGGTCAAGGACAAGAAGCGACCAGGAGAAGAAAAGTCCTCCCAAGAAAAGAGAGGGATCTTGGAGAGGGCAGGGGATGTTTCCTCGAGACATGGGAGGGAGACACCAGCTGAGACCTGGGCTCCAGCTGTTCATGGATCCCTCCCCTGTGAGTTCTTCCAGGACAGGTACTCAATCTAAGCCACTAGTTACTGGATTCCAGTCTCATTCATTTGTTAGGTTGTAACCGAACTGTTCTGCAGGTTCCCTTAATTGCACAGGTAACCCCTCAATTTGCCTCCATGCTCCAGCCCCAGGCTGGGTCTTCTCTCCTCTTGCGTGTCACTTACCCTCCCCTGGGGTCAGCACTTCAATGCTGGGGTTGAAGCTCTGGGTCTCCCAGGAGGGCCCTGGGGAAGCTGCCCGGATCTGAAAGACGTAGCGGGTAGCCGGCTTCAGGTTGGTGACAGTGACCGCAGGCGCCCCTGTCTTCACCGTCGAGTAAGTCTGCTCACTCTGACCCTGGGGAGGGACGGAGATACATGAGCCCAGACCCAGGACTGGCCCCATGCTCCTGGGAGAATGTGGAGGGAAGGGGTAGGGAGGTGGCAGAGGTACCCTGAGGGGAGGAGTCCGGGCTGCTTGAATAACTCCACTCATCTTGGAGGAATCTCACATCTTTCTTCCAGAAGGTCCCCAGGCCCTTTCTCCACCACAAGTTTCCACCTATACTCGGTGGTACCTTAACTGAGAACAACCCCACCTCCGAGTAACAGAAACTTTAGAGAAGATGCTGCCTTATGGGGATGCTAGGATGAAAGGCATCGATGCCTGGCCATCTAGAGGAGGAACTGCACCTGGCCGCTCAGAGGAAAGAAGGAGGAAATGAGCCCTGACACCTGCCCGGCCCTTGTTGGCTTTTCCTTCCCCTTGTCACCGGACTTTCACAATGTCCTACAAGGTGTGGGTTCACAGATAAGGAATTCAGATCAGAGGGGCTGAGAGGCTCACCCACAGCCCCCCACCAAGGGCCCATTCACTGCCCGCTGCTGGGCTAGACCCTATAGGAGCAGACTTCCTACACATTCCTATCTGCTTGTATAGGTGATGCTCCCAGCAGGGAAGGGGCGGGGTGACATCTTCCCAATTCCTTTAGGTCCTGTGCTCTGTGCACTATGTCATCCTGCCCCCAACACATCTGATCACGGTGCATGCTGGACATGCTGCCATCATTTCATCTCTGCACACACACCCTGATTAGAGCCCCTGCCACACTCACAGCCCCCAAAGGTGCATCTCCCTGTATCTGTGGCCCCACTTCTACAGGCCCGGTATTCAGGAATCAGAGCAGACTCTGACCCAAGCTGGGCCAATCAGAATCCCACTTTTGGGCATTTGAACATACCATGGAAAGACAGTGAGGCCCTGGCTGCAGAATTTATAAGCAGGCTTGGGGAGGGGAGGGGAAAAGGGGCTGCCAGCCTGGGCGGCTGCAAGGTGCCCTTCCTGCAGAGGAGGCGGGGTTGGTATGGAGAGAACTCAGAGATGAGGGGCTGGTGATTCCTGCCACACTTCTGGTCATCAGGCTCCATGAGACACTCCTGAAGGCTTTCAAACACAGCCCCTTTTGTACTGGCTCATCTTTTCAAGGGTTTTGGTTCCCCACAAAGTCACACTCCCTATGGGCCAGGGAGCAACCACCCAGCTCAGCACTGGGACTGTATCTATGCTCTGATCCCTGAGTGTCAGTTCAGTGAGCCCTTTCTAAGCACCTGCTGCCTGCCTGGCTCCTTCCCAGCAACCTTCGCTGTGGTCTCCTTGACGTCAGGGACCCCCAGAACCCAGTCCCAGCCGCTTTTCTCACTCATGCCCCGCTCCCTTGGCCATCCCCTCAGGTCCTTTGGCTTCAGCTACCATCTCTGGGTTGAAAGCCCCCAACTTCCTCTCTCTCTCTCTCAGCTCTCCAGATTTCTCTTTTCAAAATCTGTTATCTGATTCAGCAAAGAACTCCCTGGAGTCACTGAGGAGGGAGTGAAGTCCTAACACATGTAATGCTAAGTTGAAAGCAAAGTTTTGCTTTAAAGAATACAATTGTCACCAAAGTGAGAACAGTTTAACTGTAGATTACCTATCAAATTCAGACAATAAACTTAGGCAGAAAGAGATAGTGGATCTGGACCTAACTCCACTTGTTAAACCACCCTTGAGCTGCAACCATAGGCTGACCACAGATACAAGAAGTCAGCCAAAATCAAGAAAAAGTATCCTAGGAGAATCAACTAGCCCTACAGAGTTTACAATAAGGAACATTGTATACTTTCTATTATTATTTGTAAATGATTGGTTACACAGTCTCCACATCAGTAAAATTAAAATTTGAGTGCATACATTCATTACTGTGAGAGCTGACTGTTAAACATTTATCAGTACATCATTTATCAGCATATTATTTATGCTGAGCCCTGGCACACCACCAGACCTGGCAACATGTTCCCACAGTGGTACTTTTCCATAAAATTTGAAACAATATGTTTCTGCGTTCTATTTTCTTAAAAAGGGTGCAAACTATGCACAGAATCCAGCCACAGAAAGTCTGCATCAGCCCCCAGGGGAAGCTTTTTGTCAACTGTGAACAGTAGGCAGTAGCGGCGAAAATGGACACGATGACGGGTTACCGAAAGGAGACCCGAGCAAAGAGGGAGAGCTGTGTGTCCACGGTGAGGAGGGGCCAGGAAGAAACTCCGGCTGGGTAGGCCGCTCAGGGGGGCCAGTGGAGATGTTTAGAAACAAAGCAAGGACTTATGCTGGGAGGGACTTGTAAAGAAAAGGAAGCCGGCAAGAGAGGGGGACAGACCGCAGCTGGTAATGCAACCCGAGGTCCCTCCCAGACCCAGACTCACCTTCTCGAAGTATCTGATCTCATACTCTGTGCCGTTGGCCCCTGGGGCTCCCGCGGGGATGGGCTCCCGCCACGACAGAGACACGCTCTGGGGCTCCACTCGGTCCCTGCGGATCTCATCCTCCTCCCAGGGCGCTGAAAGTTGAGTAATGCGAGGTTCTCTGGGGCAGGGGCAGGGGGCTGGAAAGGCGGGGCGCGCGGGGAGCCAAATGGGGCAGGGCTCAAGGGGCTGTGGGTGGGGCAAGAGCCTCCTGAGGGGCGGGGCCTGAGGGATAGCCTCTTCATGACGCTAGAGGAAAGCTCTGACACCACAGCTCTTGGCTTCCTTGGTTCTGAGCGGGAAAGAAGCAGGCCACGTGCTGCTTGCTCACCCCCTACACTCCAGCTTCCCTTCAGGTGGCTGGTTCTAATTGCCCCAGGCTATTTCTACATGCTCTATGGCTCGGAGATATTAGACAGCACAGCAGGCAGGAAGACAAGCTACTTAACTATTCTAATAGTCTGGTCAAGAGGTAATATACTCAAATAAACTAGGAATAGAAGGAAATTAGTTCAGTTCAGTTCAGTCGCTCAGTCGTGTCCGACTCTTTGCGACCCCATGAATCGCAGCACGCCAGGCCTCCCTGTCCATCACCAACTCCCGGAGTTCACACAAACGCACGTCCATCGAGTTGGTGATGCCATTCAGCCATCTCATCTTCTGTCGTCCCCTTCTCCTGCCCCCCAATCCTTCCCAGCATCAGAGTCTTTTCCAATGAGTCAACTCTTCGCATGAGATGGCCAAAGTACTGGAGTTTCAGCTTTAGCATCAGTCCTTCCAATGAACACCCAGGACTGATCTCCTTTAGGAGGGACTGGTTGGATCTCCTTGCAGTCCAAGGGACTCTCAAGAGTCTTCTCCAACACCACAGTTCAAAAGCATCAATTCTTTGGCGCTCAGCTTTCTTCACAGTCCAACTCTCACATCCATACATGACCATAGGAAAAACTATAGCCTTGACTAGACGGACCTTTGTTGGTAAAGTAATGTCTCTGCTTTTGAATATGCTATCTAGGTTGGTCATAACTTTCCTTCCAAGAAGTAAGCATCTTTTAAATTCATGGCTGCAATCACCATCTGCAGTGATTTTGTAGCCCCCAAAAATAAAGTCTGACACTGTTTCCACTGTTTCCCCATCTATTACCTCAACAAAATAAAGGCCATATATGAAAAGCTCCAGCTAACATCATACTTAATGGTGAAAAGCTGAGAGCTTTCCTTTGAAGATTAGGAATCTTGCCACTTCTACTCAGCACAGTCCTGGAAGTCCTAGACAGTGCAATTAGGCAAGAAAAAGAAATAAAAGGCTTCCAGATTGGAATGGAGGAAGTAAAATGATCTCTGTCCACAGATGACATAATCTTATATGTAGAAAACACTAAAGGTTCCACAGAAAATACTGTTGCCAAAATTGCAGGATACAAAATCAAATCACAGAAACTCATTCGCATTTCCACCCACTAACAATGAACAATATGAAGTGAAAAATCAAGAAAGCAATCCCACTTACTTAAGTTTATTACAAAACAAAAAAGCTTCTTTAACAAATGGTGGTAGGAAAATTGAATATCCACATGAAAAAAATTAAGTTGGGCCCTTAGTTTACACTACATACAAAATGAACTCAAAATGAATTACAGACATAAACATAAGACCTGAAACTTCTAAAAGAAAATATAGAGGAAAAACTTCCTGATACTGAATTTGGCAGATTTCTTGAATATGACACAAAAAGCAAAAAGCATAGACAGCAAATATAAAAACAATAAATGGCACTACAAACTTAAAAACATCAGGACAATAAAAGAAACAATCAACAGAGTGAAAAGGCAACCTATGGAATGGGGGAAAATATTTACTAGCCACATATCTGATAAGGGGTTAATGTCCAGAATATAAAAAGAACTCCTTCAATTCAGCAATAACACCACCAAACCCCACAAATAACCCAATTTAAAAATGGGCAGGGACTTCCCTGGTCATCCAGCATTGAGAATCTACCTGCCAGTGCAACGGACACGGGTTCGATCCCTGCTCCCGGAAGACTTCACGTGCCGTGAGGCCCGCGCACCACAACCAGTGAGCCTGTGCTCTCTCTAGAGCCCGTGCTCCACAAGAGAAGCCACCACGCTGAGAAGCCTGCACGCTGCGGCGGAGAGTAGTCCCTGCGCTCCCCACCTAGAGAAAGCCCGGGAACAGCAGCAAAGACCCAACAGAGCCAAAACTAATAAATAAATACAATTTTTTTTAAATGGGCAGAGGACTTGAATAGACATTTCTCCAAAGATGTGCAAATGGCCAATAAGCACATAAAAAGATGTTCAATATCACTAATCATGAGGGGAATGGAAGTCAAAACTATGAGATATCACCTCGTACCTGTTAGGATCAAAAATAAACAAAAGGCAGAAATAACAAGTGTTAGTGAGACTGTGGAGAGACCGGAACCCTGTGCACTGTTGGCGGGAATGTAAATTAGTGCAAACACTATGAAAAACATACGGAGGTTCTTATAAAAATATAAAAATAGGATCCAACTAGAGATAATCATATTAAGTAAGTCATAAAGAGAAAGACAAATGCCATATGCTAGTGCTTACATGCGGAGTCTAAAATATGACACAAGTAAACCCATCCATGAAACAGAACCTCAGATACGGAAGTCAGGCTGGTGGTTGCCAAGGTGGGAGGGAGCCTGGAGAGGGGCAGAGTGGGAGGTTGGGGTAGCAGATGTAAGCTTCTATGCAGAGAAGGGACGAACAACTAAGTCCTACTGTATAGCACAGAGGACTATGGTCAGTATCCTATGATAAACCATAATGGAAATGAGCATTTTTTAAATGTATATAACTGCATCACTTTGCTGTATAGCAGAAACTAACGCAACGTTGTGAATCAACTATACTTCAACAAAAATATTAATGAAAAACAAAATAAAGATAGAACTACCGTGTGAGCTAGCAATCCCTCTTCTGAGTATGTAGCCCGAGGAAATGAAATCACAATTTTGTACAGACTACTGCACTCTCCTGTTCATTGCAGCGTTATTGACAATAGCCAAGATACAGAAACAATCTAAGTGTCTGCTGACAGACGAATGGATAAAGACAAAATCATATACATATATATTTAATGATATGTTATTCAGCCATTTTTTAAAAAAAGAAATCCTTCCATTAGCAAAAGCACAGATGAACCCTGAGGGCATTATGCTAAGCAAAATAAAACAGAGAGACAAATATTGCCTGATGTCACTTATACGTAGAATCTAGAAAAGCCAAACTCAGAGAACAGAGAATAGATTGGATTTTTGCCAAGAGATAGGACATGGGGGAAATGGGAAGATGCTAGTCAAAGATCCAGGCTTCCAATTATAAGAAGAATAAAATCAGGGGATCTAGTGTATATCATGGAGAAGGCAATGGCACCCCACTCCATTACTCTTGCCTGGAAAATCCCATGGACAGAGGAGCCTGGTAGTCTGCAGTCCACGGGGTCGCTAAGAGTCGGACAGGACTGAGCGACTTCACTTTCACTTTTCACTTTCATGCACTGGAGAAGGAAATGGCAACCCACTCCAGCGTTCTTGCCTGGAAAATCCCAGGGATGGGGGAGCCTCATGGGCTGCCGTCTATGGGGTTGCACAGAGTCAGACACAACTGAAGCGACTTAGCAGCAGCAGCAGCAGTGTATATCATGGTGTACTTGAAAGCTGCTAAGACAGATCATCAGTGTTTGCACCATGCACAAAATGTAATTATGTGAGAGGATGGATGTGTTAACTAACCTTCCCATGGCAAGCATTTCACAATATACACGTGTACCAAATCATATTTAGAATTACACACAGAATTTAGAATTACATATGTCAATGTATGTAATATGTCATACATGTCAATGATGTCTCAAAAAGGTAGAAAGAAAAAAAAAAAAGAAAATGTGATATAGACATACAACGGAATACTACTCAGCTTAAAGAAAGGAAATTCTGTCGTATGCTACAACATGGATCAACTTTGAGGACATTATGCTGAGTGAAATAAGCCAGTCACAAAGAGACAAATACTGCATGATTCCACTTCTACGTAAGCTATCTAAAGTAACTGAACTCTTAGAAGGTAGAATGTGGTTGCCATGGTCTGGGAGGAGGAGAGAAGAGGAGTTGTTGCTCAAGAAGTATAGAGTTTGCATTTTTTTTAATAGTTTGCATTTTGCAAGATGAAAAGTCTATAGGGGTCTGTTGTATGATGACATGCATACAGTTAATGCTACTGTACTGTACACTAAAAACGGTTAATTTGGTAAATTTCCTGTTATACGCTTTTTACCATAATAAAAAAAAATAGTGATGCTCAGGTCACACAACCCAAAGCAATTAAATCAGTTTCTGTGGGGTGGGATTCAGGCATTACTATCTTTTTAAAAAGCTTCTCAGTGATTCCAGTGTGTGTTGAACAGAGGGTTTCCCAACCGAAGATGCTAGGAAAGCGGATGGGTAAGTGGATGGCATCACTGACTCAATGGATGTGAGTCTGGGTGAACTCTGGGAGTTGGTGATGGACAGGGAGGCCTGGCGTGCTGCGATTCATGGGGTCGCAGAGTCGGACACGACTGAGCGACTAATCTGATCTAATCTGATCTGAAGTGGTTCCAAGAGCTTCCCTGATGGCTCAGCTGGTAAAGAACCCACCTGCAATACAGGAGACACATGAGACGCGGGTTCAGTTCCTGGGCTGGGAAGATTCCCTGACAGAGGGCATGACAACCCACTCCAGCATTCTTGCCTGGAGAATCCCATGGACAGAGGAGCCTGGTGGGCTACAGTCCATGGGGGTCGCAAAGAGTCAGATACGAGCGACTAACCCCACAAGTGGTTCCAAGGTTCACAAAAGGTATCCCGGAGGGAGATGGAGATCTGAGAGCCATTCGAAGGAGATTTGATGAAACTGCCCAGGGCAATGCAGAAAGGGAGAGAAGCCACAGCTATTAGGAAACAAGCCCAAGAAATGACCACACTTAAGAGGCAGGCAAAGAAAGAAGAGCTTGGGAAGGAGGAGCCAAAGAGAGGAGAAGAAAAACCAGGAACAAATGAGGCTATAGAAGCCCAGGAAAAAGAACTTTTAGGAAGGTTCCCGCTTGACTCTTCCTGTTATTAGCTACTGGTCCACAAGCAAGAGCCTCAATCCCCTTACACGTAGATGGGAAACAATAATGACCTCTTCATACTTGCTTTGAGAATTTTATGAATTAATAACATATAAAGAGCATAGCACAATACTTGACATAGAACAAGCACTCAATACCACATTTACCGGCAAAAGGAGATGCTGGTTGGCAGTGTCATATGCAGAGCAAAGACGGGTAACAAAACAATTCAAAGTGCCACTGGGTTTAACAATGTGGAGGCTTCTAGTGTCTTCAGGGCATTCAGAGAAAGCAGACAGCAGGAAGTAGCCACAGGACTGGAATAGGTCAGTTTTCATTCCAATCCCAAAAAGGGCAATGCCAAAGAATGTTCAAACATTCTTTGAATGTACAATTGCACTCATTTCATATGCTAGCAAGGTTATGCTCAAAATCCTTCAGGCTAGGCTTCAGCAGTATGTGAACTGAGAACTTTCAGATGTACAGGCTGGGTTTAGAAAAGGCAGAGGAACCAAAGATCAGATTGCCAACATTTGCTGGATCATGTAGAAAGCAAGGGAATTCCAGAAAAACATCTACTTCTGCTTCATTGACTATGCTAAAGCCTTTGACTGTGAGAATCACAAGAAACTGGAAAACTCTTAAAGAGATGGGAATACCAGACCATCTTACCTGTCTCCTGAGAAACCTGTATTTGGGTCAAGAAGCAACAGTTAGAACCAGACATGGAACAGAATGGTTCAAAATTGGGAAAGGAGTACATCAAGGCTGTATATTGTCATCCTGCTTATTTAACTTCTATGCAGAGTACATTGTTCAAAATGCTGGGCTGGATGAATCACAAGCTAGGATCAAAATTGACAGAAGAAATATCAACAGCCTCAGATATGCAGATGTTACCACTCTAATGGCAGAAAGTGAAGAGGAGCTAAAGAGCCTCTTGATGAGAGTGAAAGGGGAGAGTGAAAAAGCTGGCTTAAAACTCAACATTCAAAAAACAAAGATCATTGCATCCAGTCCCATAACTTCATGGCAAATAGAAGGGGAAAAACTGGAAGCAGTGACAGACTTTATTTTCTTGGGCTCCAGAATCACTGTGGACAGTGACTGCAGCTATGAAATTAAAAGATACTTGCTTCTTGGAAAGAAAGCTATGACAGACAAAGACAGTGTATTAAAAAGCAGAGACATCACTTTGCTGACAAAGGTCCATATAGTGACAGCTATAGTTTTCCCAGTAGTCATGTACAGATGTGAGAGTTGGACCATAAAGAAGGTTGAGTGCCAAAGAATTGATGCTTTCAAATTGTCGTGCTGGAGAAGACCTGTGAGAGTCCCTTGGACTGCAAGGAGATCAAATCAGTCAATCTTAAAGGAAACCAACCCTGAATATTCACTGTAAGGACTGATACTGAACCTGAATCTCCAGAACTTTGACCACCCGATGCAAAAAGCAAACTCATTGCATCCTGATGCTGGGAAAGACTGAAGGCAAACGGAGAAGGGGTGGTAGAGGACAAGATGGTTAGATAGCACCACCTTGTCCAATTTAACAGACACGAATTTGAGCAAACTTTGGGAGATAGTGAAGGACTGAGGAGCCTGGTGTGCTGCAGCCCATGAGATCACAAAGAGTTGGACACAACTTAGTGGCTGAACAACAACAAAACAGCAGGTAGCAAGGAGTCAAGGAAATGGAGACAAGGGCGTAAGGAGCTGTATTTGAAAAGTATATAAACAGGGCTTCCAGTTTCAAATGATCACCATCTAACAGCTCCCATTAATTGATCTCTCTTCCAAATTCTAAATAAAACCCAAATATATGGAAAACACAGAAATGTCACCATAAACGAGTCTTGACAGCTAACTGCCAGAATCGGGGATGGGGAGTAGAGTGGCATATTTCCACCTATGATAAAGCCAGTGGGACTGGACTGAAAAATACAATTGTAGTGAACCCCCAGGCTATGCTGCCCACAGAGTGACATTGCCTCCCATCCTAAAAATAACTTGAAAGATCCTTTATCCTTCCTCCCACTGTCTGACCCTTTAAAAAACAAGAAAAGCAAGGTCTTTGTGACTGGACAATGAGCGCACAGCCGTCACTTCACTGTGTAGTTGCTTCCCCCATCCCCTGAGAGGGCCTCTCAGCCCAGATACACTTGGAGATGGCAGCTCCCAGAAAAGATGCAGGCACAAAGGGAAGAGGGGCGATGAGACGTCCTAGGAAGGGGTGCAACCTCTTGTAGATACAGATGGAGGGCAGAGATAGGAAAGAGCCAGGAATGACATTTTTTAAAACTACATCTTCTGACTGTTATCAGATGGCCAGGATATAGAGATAGGAGAAGGTTCCATTTCAGCCCCGCAGAGTGATGTTAGATGAAAGCCTGATAAACCCTGAGGACGAAGCTAAAAACAGAGCCCCAGCACCTGCTCTCCCACCGTACATTTGTTATGTGGTTCAACCAGCACCCGAGTGGGGCCAAGAGTCCAGCAGACACTGGCTCTTCAACAGCCATGCCCCACTTTCCTGCTGACCAAGCCCAGTTTTGGATTCAGGGTCTACTGTCTGATGACTCAGGTTGATTCTGATTGTCCCAAAGCATTCATGTGCACTCATTCCCCTTGCCAATAATTGGATCAGGGTTGGATTCACAATCTAATTCTGGCCAAGAAAAGGAGAAACCACCTAAGAGGAAGAGGGATTCTGGGAAAGGTTACTTTAAAAAAAAAAAGTGTTTATTGAATTTGTTACAATTTTGCTTCTGTTCTTTTATGTTTTGGTTTTTTGGTTGCAAGGCATGTGGGATCTTAACTCCCCAACCCAGGATGGAACCCGTACCCCCTTGCACTGGAAGGCAAAGTCTCAACCACTGCACCACCAGGGAAGTGCCTGGGAAAGGCTTCCTGCTCTTAAAAAGACACCAACAAGGACGAAACAGTTATTTCTCGGCCCTGGATGGCAGGGTGTGATGTCTGGAGTGGCTGTATCCATCTTGCCACCATAAGGGAGCCAGCCTAGGTTATAAGGACAGAAGACTGCAGAGAAAGAAAGAACCTGGGTCCTTGAGAGCAGTGTTCAGTTGCTGAATTAACCAAGCTCTAATTTTACTCTTCTTAGGTTAGCTAAGGAGTCATTTCAGTCAAAGGTCATTTGCACTGAATTGCACCGTTACTTGTGGCTGAAAGCTTCACAGACCAATCCAAAGGACAATTCATGTGTTGTGGTCTTGGTTTGGTTTTTGGGTTTTTTTTGGGCAAATATCAGCTATTTCCTTGTTCCAGAATAAGTAAAGAGAAAAAAAACTAAGAAAATGGGCATATGAAAAAAATACTTCTAATTAGCGAAAAAAAGAAAAGTATTATTCTGAAAACTCAGGAGGAACAGATCTTGAAGGGTGATTAATATGACAGTTAGAAGAACAAGGAAGGAGACTGTTTGGCATCTTTAAGAAGATGAAAGAAAACATAGCCTCTTGAAATAGAAGCAGAAGGCAATGAAGGGAAAACAGATGGAGAAGAAAAAGAAACAGGATGACATGAGATAAAAGTGGAGAAGGTGAGAAACGCTTGTAGGGAAACTAAAAATGCGTTAGCAAAATTGAAATATTTAAAAGTCATTATAAGCACATGGAATTTAACAAAATCACAAGGAGAATGGGAAACTTAAACTTCTTAGTCTTTGGAATATCAAGCAGACAGTAAGAAGGAAATAGAAAAATTGAATAATATAGTACTTAGTATATATGAGGAAAGAGGGAGAGTGAGAACACTGCAATAATAATTATTTTAAAAAAAGCGAAGTATGCATTGCTTCAAAGCAGCCGTGGAATCATTAAAATGGTCACCATATCGTAACCCACAGAGAAAACTCTACCAGTTCCTTAAAAAGGAAACGCTGTAGGGAATTCCCTGGCAGTCCAGTGGTTAGGACCTGGTGCTGTCACTGCCAGGGCGTGGGTTCAAACCCTAGTTGCAGAATTAAGATCCCACAAACCATGCAGCAAACAAGTAAAATAAAAATGTAAACACTGTACAAACCTCCTTCTCCAAATATGAAGCAGTAAAATCAGGAACAAAAAGATAACAAAGTAAGTCATCCAGAAATTAAAACACATTCTCCACAACACTTTTAGTCAAAAGGACAATACTAGAAGAAAACATAGGTACAAATCCTCACGACCTTAATTTAGGCAATGGTGTCTTAGATATGAAACCAAAAGCACAAGCAACTTAAAAAAACAAACTGGGCTTCATCAAAATTTAAAATGTTGAGCTTCAGAGGATAGTACTAAGAAAGTGAAGGACA
Organism: Bos grunniens; assembly: GCF_055505025.1. Classification (NCBI taxonomy): domain Eukaryota; kingdom Metazoa; phylum Chordata; class Mammalia; order Artiodactyla; family Bovidae; genus Bos; species Bos grunniens. Next base: position 13,244,279 of record NC_141167.1, read on the forward strand.
GGGAATCCCCTGATGGTCCAACGGTTAGAACTCCGTGCTTTCACTGCCAAGGGCTCAGACAAAAAAAGAAAGTGGAAGACAGCTAGTTGCCAGAGGCAGGGGGTGAGCAAAATGGGTGAAGGTGGTCAAAATGGACAAGTTTCCTGTTATAATATAAATAAGTCCCGGAAATGTAATGTACAGGGTGGTAACTAGTGTGGTGATTACAATTAAAAATACTATATTGTATACTTGAAAATTGCTGAGAGTAGGTCTTAAAAGATTTCATCATAAGCAAAACAATTTATAACTGTGTGTGGTTATAGATGGTTACGGATGTTCTAGACTTATTGTGGTGATCACTCTACAGTATATACAAATATCAAATCATTATGTTGTATACCTAAAATTAATGTTATATGTCAATTATGCCTCAATTGCCAAAAAGCAAGTGAGTGACAATTCACAGAGCAAATATTTGCAAATCATGTGTACAATGGTCGTTACGTATGGAATTGTTTTCTCTCAAAAAGATATATTGAGGTCCTAATGCCCAGTACCTCTAGAATGTGACTTTATTTGGAAATATGGTCTTCACAGAGGTAATCAAGTCAACGTGAAGTCATTTAGGTGGGACTTACCCAGTGTGACTGATGTCCTTCTGAAAGGGGGGAAGTTCAGACACAGAGACAGACACTGATGCAGGGGAGATGACATGAAGACATATGGAAAAGAGAGCCATGTGACCGGAGAGATGCATCTATGAACCAAGAAAGGCCAAGGACTGCCAGCTAATTCCAAGGGCTAGAAGGAAGGAACCCTTCTGCCCTACAACAGTCACACAGAGCATGGTCCTGTTGACACCTTGATTTCAAACTTCTCGCTTCCAGAAGCGTGAGACAATAAGTGTGTTTTAAGCCATCCAACTTTTAGAAATTTGTTACAGCAATCCAAGGAAGTAATACAAAAGTATCCATAATATATATATATATTAGGCAAAAAAAAACCCCCAAAACTCATAACTCAATGACAAAAAGAAAACCCAGCACATTGAAAAGAGGTTCAACATCAGTAGTCATTATGGAAATATAAACTGAAACCGCAGTGAAGTATCACTTCACATCGACTAGGATGGCTGTAATTGGCAAGACAAGCAGGTGTTGGTGAGGATGTGGAGAAACTGGAAGCTTTGTACATTGCTGGTGGGAATGTAAAATGGTACAGTTGCTTTGGAAGGCAGTTTGGCAATGCCTCAAAAAGTTAAGCAGCTCCTCAAAAAGATTTTTTTTAAGTTTCCATATATATTGGTCCATGCGACTGCCATAACGAGACACTACAGACTGGTGGCTTAAACAACAAAAATTTATTTTCTTACAGTTCTAAAGACTAGAAATTCCAGAGGATGCTTGCAGGTTCATATTTGTGCTCTGGTAAGGGCTCTCTTCCTGACTCGCTCCCAGCCACCTTCTTGCTGTATCCTCACCTGTCCTTTCCCCTGTGTATGGACAAAGGGCATAAATGAGTTCTGGTGTGTGTTCCTCCTCTTGTAAGGACACCTTGTAAGTCCCTGGGATTCCGGCCTCTCCGTTATGGTCTCACTGTTGTTCAGTCGCTAAGCCATGTCCAGCTCTTTGCGACCCCATGAACTGCAGCACACCAGGCTTCCCTGTCCTTCACCATCTCCCTGAGTTTGTTCAAACTCATGTCCATAGAGTCAGTGATTCCATCCAACTGTCTCATCTTCTGTTGCCTACTTCTCCTCTTGCCTTCAGTCTTTTCCAGCATCAGGGTCTTTTCCAAAGAGTTAGCTCTTCCCATCAGGAGGCCAAAGGTGGGCTCATTACCATTAATTATTTCCTTAAAGGCCCTATCTCCAAATATAGTAACACTGGGGGTTAAGGCTTCAATATAGGAATTTGGGGGAGATAATTCAATCTATGACACCATATGACCTAGCAATTCCACTCCTAAGTATATACCCAAGAGAACTGAAAACTTATGTTTCCACAAAACTTGTACAGGAATGTTCATAGCAGCATTACTCTAATAGCCAAAAATCAGAACCAGTCCAAATCCCATAAACTGATGAATGAATAAACAAACTCGTGGTATATCCACACAATGGAACATTAGCCATATAAAGGATGCAATACTGATACATGCTACAACATGGACAAGCCTTGAAAACATTATGCTAAGTGAAAAAAAGTCTACACATTGTATAATTCCATGGTTATAAAATGATCAGAATAGGAAAATCCATAGAAACAGAAAGTGGATTAGTGGTTATTAGGGGCTAGGGTGGGTGGGAGGAATCGGGAGTGACTGTTAATGGGCTTTCTTTTGGGGGTGATGAAAATGTTTTGGAATTAGAGAGTCTGTGATAGTTGCACAGGAAAAAACGACTGAATTGCACACTTTAAAAGGTATGTGAAATTTTATGGTATGTGAATTATATCTACAAAGAAAATGACAATATGAACAATGTGCAGTGTATAAAAACATACTAGATGTGACCAAAGCTAAACTCAGAGGAAATTTCTTAGACTTAAAATATTAAAACTATAACAACTAAGCACTGAACTCACCTAGAAAAAGACCTCAGGAAAGCAGGAGGATGGTATCAGGAAAGATAAAATCATAAAATAATTGACAAAAGTAAAGAGCAGTGGAATTGATGAGTTCAAGAGCTGGTTATCTGTCATAACCAATAAAATAAATTCCTTCCAAGAATAATTTTTAAGAAAGAAATCACAGGGCACAATATGAAGAAAGAGAAAGTAAACTCTAGATACTATAGAAAGTTTTTAAATAAACATTTCTGGGCTAATAAGTTAGAAAAAGATCATCAAAAGATGTTCTGTGGAAGTATAGATTAACAACAGTGACTCAAAAGGAAGTTACAGAAAAGACTGGGCCATCAGCAAACTTTCCCACTAAAAAAATACAGTTTCCCAGGCAGTTCTGCCTGTCTCCAAAGAATGATAACTGTGCTATTTAAACTATTCCAGAGCAGAGAAAAAGAAAAGATTATCCCTGATGGCTTTTTCAAAGCCAGCATTACCAAAATGCTAAAACTTGACAAAGAACACAAAAACTAATCTCCCTTATAAATGTAGATGGGAAATATTAAAATATAAGCAAATTAATTCAGCACATATTAAAAGAATAACACACTCGTCTGCGGTGCGGTATAATCTAGGGATGCAGAGAATCACATTGTAAAATCCACTAGTAGAACTCATCATATCAAAAGTTCAAAGGAAAAAAACACGTGGTCATCTTGAAAGATGCTGAAGAAGCATTTTGTAAAATTAACATCCATTGCTGACTTTTTTAAAGCAAAAGCATTATATGGCCAAGGAGATAAAAGCAGGGCTTTGGTAATAGACAGACCTGAGTTCTGGCTGACTTTGGATAATTCACTTGGCCTCTCAGACTTCAGTTTTATCATCTGAAAGATGATCATAATTCTATTTAAATGAATTAATGTAGAAAATCATATTGCATGGTACCCAACACAGAGCAGCCCTCAATCAGTGGAAGCTTAGTGTTTTTATTAATAAAATGGAAGCAGAAGATTATTTCCTTAACATGATTTTTAAATCCATCTATATCAAAATATGACTGTTATCAGGAAATACTAGATTAAAATTTGTGTTGCATATATTATGCAAAGGGGGATTTATAGTAGATAATTTTTGGTATGGATATAAATATAGAAAAAAATGTGGAAGGATATACTCCAAGATATTAGTAGTTGTGTTTATCTCTGGATAACAGGATTCTGGGTGCTTTCTTTCATTTTCTATACTGAATTTTTAAAATGTAAATGCAGGACTTTCCTGATGGCCCAGTGCCAATACAAGGGACACAGGTATGATTCCTGGCCTGGGAAGATCCCACTTACCACGGGGCAACTAAGTTCTTGCGCCACAACTACTGAAGCTTGAGGGCCCTAAAGCCCTGCATGCCACAGCAAGAGAAGCCACCACAGGGAAGAGGAGCCCCTGTTCTCTGCAACTAGAGAAAGCCCACACACAGCAATGACTTAGGGCAGCCAAAAAAAAAAAAGAAGACAGAAAAAAAATTGCTAAATGTAAATGCAATAGCAAATGTTAGATAGGGATAATTGGAAAAAACAAAACAAAACAACTGTTCTTCCAGAAGACCAGACAAGTTGGGAACCCTCTCCCAGAAGGCAGAGGAAATGGACTGAGAGCTGAAAATGACAAAGGAAGTGACAAGATTTGAGAATCAGAAAAATGGATGTACAACTCAAGGCGTAGAAAGATTCTTAAGAGAGATACTAGAGTTATAAGAGGTTCTAGTCAAAGTAATAACTGAAAAAAACTTTCAGAAATAAAAAGAGGTACACAGATTGAAAGTTTTACGATGTTATAGCCAAACTCAATGAAAAGAGGTCAATACTTGTTAGATTTTATTTTCACCAGTAGGCTAAAGAATTATACAAACATCTACGTGTGTACACCTTTGCACCCAAGTTACCTACAAAACAGTGAAAATTACCCTGGCCTCAGACTTTTCTGCAACACAGCTGCCATTAGACAAGACAGAGTCATAAAAGGATCCTATCTTCTCAGACATGAAAAGACTCAGGAATCATACACTCATTTCTTGCAAAGGATTGAAGGATTGAAGGATTACTTGAAGCTGTACCCCAGCTGAGTGAGGCAAATCAAAAGTCTTAATAAAAGTCAAGAATGAGGAAGGTGTGATATTAAAGGAGTGCAGGTCTTCACTTATTCATCTAAATTCCAGACTCCCAAAAGGGACTGTTACATGTTGGCCAGTGAATTCTATTGCCCCTACCCTCCGACCCTCCGTGTTTCCTTGCTCTTTTCCAGGACCAGGAAAGAGGGTGAGGCAGTAGAATCCTTGTAGAGGCCAAGGAACACACACAGCGTCCCTCTTTCTGAGATAGGAAATAAGGAGGTAAGATTCGGCTTCCCACTGAAATTTTTGGACAGAGGGGGCAAGACTGCAGAATCTTCCACCTCTTTTTTCTGGGAACTGCAGAGCTGGGTGTGTGGCAAAAGTTCGCTCCGAGATCGGGAAAGAGGAGTGGGCACTGGCTCCCGCAGACTCGCTGAAAACTCGTAACTTCTGTGGCCCAGAGGCACAGAGTCATCAGCATCTTCAGCCCCTCCGGCCTGGCCTTCGGGAGGGGAGCTGACCTCGGTGGGGGTCGCCGGGGTCGGGGATTTTTGTGTAAGACCAGCGATAGCAGTTTATCTGGGGTGGTTGCGGGCTGAGGGGATGCTCGCGGTGGGCGAGACAGGGGAGCGCGCGGGATGCGGAAGACCTTACCCCCCGGCCCGGTGGAGACCGTGACCTGCGCGTAGGTGGCTCCCGCGGCGGCCGCCGGGCCAGACACTCCGTTGAGCGCGGCCACGCGCACGGTGTAGCGCGCGCCGGGCCGCAGGTGCAGCAGCGTAGCGGCGCGCTCCCGCAGCCCCACCTGGCGCGGCACGAAGGCCACGCGCGGCCCGCATGGCTCGCACGCGCCCGCCGGGCCTTCGCGGCCGCAGAGCAGGCACAGAAGAGAGTACGTGACGTCCGAGCGGCCGCCCGAGTCGGCCGGCGGCAGCCAGCGCAGCCGCAGCGCCAGCGGCGAGCGGCTCAGGCTGTACTGCAGGTCCCGCGGCGCCGACGGCGGACCTGGGGGAGACGGGTGGGCGCAGTCAGGGGTTGGGGTGGGCGGCCGCGGAGCAGAGGAGGGAGGGGGCGGGGCCGGGCGGGAAGGGGAGGGGCGTGGGCCTGCGAAGGGCGGGGCCTGTGAAGGGCGGGGCCGGTAAGGGCGGGGCGTGGGCGGGCAGGGGAGGGGAGCGGAGGGCGGTGGGCGGGTGAAGGGCGGGATGTGGGAGTGGGGCGCGGTCAGTGATGGGGTGGGTGGACGTTAGAGAGGGGATGAGGTTACTGATCTGGGGACCTAACAGAGTGTAAGGGGCGGGAGTCCCCCTGCTGACTGGAGAGTTAAGACAGGTGAGGGCGGGAGCGGTGGGCGGCGGCCCACAGGGTGATCCCCCAAGGAGCCTAACCTCATCCCTTCGTCTAGATTCTCTCTGTTGTCCTGGTTCTTCCATCCCCAGGCCCAAGTCTGCGGTGACCACCCCTCCCTCCACTCTGCCGTCTGGGGGGCAGGCCCCCCACGTGAGCCCTGGCGCTCCCCAGCGTGGAGCCCCTGCCCTCACCACACCTCGATTCCGCCTTTACAGACCGCCCCCCACCCCCTGCCCGTGGTAAAGCATTCAGGAGCTGGACTCACGGGTGCAGGACGCCGAGGGCGGGTCGGTGGGCGAGCGCGCATAGCTGTCCTGGCACACGCAGAACGTGGACGCGTTTTCCAGGGCCCGGCTGTGCTCTGGGCACGGTGAGCAGAGGGGCCGCCTCGGGGACACCTTGTAAAACCCTGGGGGACAGGCTGCGGGGAGGAACTGCGTGAGGAAGGGGCTACACCACAGCCTCTCTCTCCTCCACTTTCCTGATTGGGGTGGGGCTGCGTTGCTGCTTTTAGCAATTCACTGAATGCTCATAACAACCTGTGAGATTTGCACTTTATCCTCATTTCAAAAATGAGGGAACTAAGGCTCAGAGAGGTTAAGTAACTTGCCAGATGTCCCACAGCTAGTAAATGGAGGGATTCCAACCGCAGCCGACTGGTTCAGAGCCCACACCACACTGCCCTAATGCCCACTAGAAGAAAAGGAGCCAGGCTTTCTGGTTTTGATGTGAGGACAGAAGGGAGAGGCCTCTGAGGGTTGTTTCCCAGTTACTAAAGGACAGACACCCACACACTCCCAATTAGAAACACTGCCACACACAAACACATACACACTTGTCAGAGCTCATCCTCCCACCTCCACTGTTTGAGGGTTAATGCATCATAAATCCTCTACTGACGCACTTGGTCCCCATTTAGGAGTGGAGCCTGCCACTCTTAAGTGGAGGGAGAAGAGGGACCATGAAAGTTCCTTGGTTCTGACACCTCCTCAGTTCCTTTGCTTCTCTCACTTCCCTCACCTCCCCTAGAAGTCGGTGGTTAAAAGCACAGGCTTTTATATATAAACTACCTGGGTTTGCAGCTGAGTTGCACGACTTATTTGCTTTGTGGCCTTGGGCAAGTTGGTCCACTTCTCTGAGCCTTGCATAGAATACCTACCTCAAAAAGGTGGTTGGAGGGTTGAGATAAAAGATGCAAACTGCTGAGCCCAGTACAGACAATATTTGCACACTAATGGTAGTAATTACTCTTCCTCCAGCACAGGCCTAGAGTGGAAACAGCTAAACACCCACTTTAAAAGGTCTCTCACCAGCTGGGCCAGGGAGGGAGGCAATGGCTGCTGGCCCTCCTCTCAGAGCTTGGGTGGTCCTCACCAGGTTCCCTGTCCCTGCCAGGATTTCTTTATCCCTCTCCTCTGGTTTAGCTTTTTGTGGAAGACTGGTGGCTCTCCAACCCCAAAAAGACATACTACAACAGAAGGGATGCAGACTAGCCCTTGGGAAGAACTTCCAGCTCTCTGGGAGCAGAGGGTAGGGGCTGAGGGTTCCATCTGGAGGCTTAGGTTTGGCGATGGGTCCCTCTTGCTTAGAGCCCTGGGCTTTGGGCTGCTTTGGGCAGGGCCTCCAAAGCTCAGGAGCCTTTGGAAGTCCCTGCCTTCGGAACAAAGCACGGGGCTCACTAACATCTGGTCTGGGCAGCAGCAGTCAGGCTGGGACTCCGGAGGCCTGGGTTCCAGTGTTAGCCTTGCTACTTCCTATGCCTCTCTGGCCTCAAGAAACCAGACAAATGCGAACACTAAGCATGGCCTGCCCACCTCCTTCGGAAGTAAGAGAGGGACATGTTTGCAGGATCGCACAGCAGGAGGGAAAGAATGTGGGAGGCTCCTTTCTCCGTGTGTATGTGTGTCTGGGGTCCCAGAGGTGGGTGGTCCAATCAGAGACAGCATTGCTTATATCTACTTTGAGAGGCTGTATTTAGAAGAGGTTGTATGGAGGGGCAGACTCAGGAAGGGACTCCTGAGAACCAGACCCCTTCCTCTTTTCCTCATGGTCAGAGTCAGAATTTCAGGGGTCCTCTAGTTGAATGCCCTCTGGCCCATCTTCCAGCAGCTTTCCCAGCAGGAGCCACAGTCTTTGCTCAGATACTTGGTAATGGGACCCCATCTCCTTCTGAGGCGGCCTCTGTTGAACAATGCTGGCAGTTTGAAAGTGCTTCCATTTAAATTGCACAGCAGCCCCCTAGGGTACTTTCCCCCAGCTCTAAGAAGAAAGGGGGAGTCCAGAGAGATTGAGTAACTTCTCACAGCCCCTCAGTACCAGGCAGAGCTGGGATCTGAGTGCAGGCCTCTGCCCCCTGTAGGGGGCACTGTGGGGGAGTGGGAATAGCAAGTCACAGCTGTTAGGTTGCCACCTGGCTCACATTGGCATTCAGTAAGCAGGTGGTGGGATTTCCCAGGTGGTTCAGTAGTAAAGAATCCACCTGCAATGCAGAAGACACAGGTTCGATCCCTGGGTCAGGAAGATCCCCTGGAGAAGGAAATGGCAACCTGCTCCAGTATTCTTGCCTGGAAAATTCCATGGACAGAAAAGCTTGGTGGGCTACAGTCCTTGGCGTTGCAAAGAATTGGACATAACTTAGCGACTTGGCAACTGAGCACGCAGGCCTTCATGCTGAGCCCAAATCAGCCTCTCTGCATGTAACCCGCCTCATGCCTCTCCATCGCAGGGACTTGATGTACCCTGTGGAGCCTCAGCATGTCTGCTTGGGTCCCTCTGCTCCAGGGCAGTCCTACAGAGATTTGAAGACACGAGTCATACACTGACTTTTTCCACCAAGGGAAACCCCGCATCTTTCAATAATTCCTCTGGTGGCTGGGAGAGGAGCAACAAGAGTCATGGCCATTAAAGAGAGATGCCTCTGTGTGTCTGTCTTCAGAGAGGGCTCTGTAATAGCTACAGAAAACACTTGCAAAGCCTTCCCTTTTAAAATACAAACCTGACCATTTCATTTCCCTTTTTGAAACCCTCCAACAGCTCCCCAATGCCTACCCCACCCATGCCACACTGAACTTTTCCTTTTCCACCTCTGCATCTTGTCCCATAGTGTCTTATGCAACTTCTCTCCTGGCAAAGGCCTATGTTTCTCCAAATCCTAGTTCAAAATAATCTCCCTTGTGAAGCTTTGCCTGGCACCCTCCCCATGTCCTTACTCCCTAAGGCAGAGCTGATGCCATTACAAATGGCCTTTGTCTGGTCTCAGCCAAAGTCAGAAGTGGGATTGGGTTCCTGAGTCTGTGTGTGTGTGTGTGTGTGTGTGTGATTGCCTAGAATGTATATCTAAATCCGCTCCTGAAGTCCCTGATCCATTCATTCAACAATTTTTTAGCATCAGCTATGAGCCAGGTGCTGTTCTAGGCTCTGGAGCTGCAGTAAAGCAGAGGTGAGTAAAGCAGAGCAAGATTCCCCTGTCCACTGGTACAGGTGACCCCTCCTAACCCACAGAGAGAAGAGAGGCCATCGGTTGGTAATTCTCTTCTCTATCAGCTCTTTCCGGTAACAGTACAGGGAGTGGAGCCATAAAAACAGTCCATTTAAGGTGTGGGCAGCAGGGCACTGTATTTAAAAACAATAAAACTGAGTAAAACGTGGCCTGCTTTTTGTTAGCAGCATGCATCAGCAATTCTGATCCACATCAGTAATAAATTACTTCTTCCCCAGAGGCCGATGGCCTCCCCCAATTTGGTACCCCTTTGGCTCCCCACCTCCTGTGTAAACAAGGCTCCCTCTCATCTACAGTAAAAAAAATCCTCTCTCCACCCAATGTCCTCCTCAAGACATCATGCCCTCTTCTCCCCTTTCAAACGCAGCCTCCAGAGAGTGTTTACATTCCCTGCCTTTAGCTCTTCAATTTCCTTCATCCTCTTACCTGCTGCAGCTGGTAAGACCTCCATCACTCAGCTGAAACTGCTCTCACCAGGGCCACTAGGCAGACATCGACCAATCCTTGCATTACCCGATGGCTCACCAACACTGCAGGCCATCCCCTCCTGGAACTTCCATCATTCTTGTTGCTGTTTAGCTGCTAAGTCATGTCCGACTCTTTTTACCCCATGGACTGTAGCCCGCCAGGCTCCTCTGTCCATGGGATTTTCCAGGCAAGAATACTGGAGTGGGTTGCCATTTCCTTCTCCAGGGGGTCAGCCTGACCCAGGGAACAAATCCAGGTTTCCTGCTTGGCAGGCAGATTCTTTACCACTGAGCCACCCAGGAGGCCCTCCATCATCCTTGGCTGCCATGAAATCACACTCTCCTCCAGCCTCTGATCACTGCCTTGCAGTCTTCTTTATAGCTCCCCTTTGTATGTTGCTGTTCTGTGAGACTTCATCATTGGCCGCCTTGCTTCTTACCCCACACATTGTCCCTGGTCTGTCCCAACCAAACCCATAGCTTCAAGTCGCATCTATCTCTCTGTTGCTGAGCTCCAGACCTGCTTTCTAGCTACCTCTATTTGAGTGCACCATGGACACCATCAATTCTTTATGTGCATTCATGCCCTGTGTTCTCTACTCCAGTGAATTACCATATGTCCATTCCATCCTCTGGATGCAGATCAGTCAAAATGGACTCCTTCCTCCTTTGAAATCAATGGTCACCAAGTGCTGTGGAGGTTTTCTTGTTATTACATCCATCCTTGTCACTCAGTGAGCTCTGCTACTCCCTTGGTTCAGAACCCGTGCTCCTTCTCCTGAACTATTACATCATCATCCTTCCTCAACTTCTGGCCTCTAATCCTTCCTTCTCCAGCTTTTTCTTTGTAATAGCAGCTCAAGTGATATTTTGAAAATACAAATCTGAATTAGTCAGATCTCTGCTTCAAACTCTCCCTAATGGTCTAAAGCATGAAGTCTAAGCTCTTTATCCCTTCTTTATCCCCACTCAAGCCCTTCATGAATTGCCACTCCTCTTTTCCAGCCCCTTCACCCGCGCATCCCCAAGTGCCCTCTTCTGTATCCATGCTGACTTGCTGAGCCCCAAGCATGCCATGTTCTCGCCTGCCTCCATGCTTCTACATACACAGTCTCTTACCTCAGAATTCTCTTGGCTACCTGGAAGAAAGGCCTTATCAACATCTCTCTCTACACTTAGAATTGGGTTCTCCTGTCTCCAGGCTTCCTCAGATTTCTATTGATATGTATCACTCTTTATGCTAACTGCTCACTCACCCAGTACATTTCCATTGAGCACCTACCATATGTCCCATTATGGACACTGGAGCTGCTAAGATAATACAACCCACTGTCTGAGCTCAAGAAGTTCCTAGTCGAGTGATAGAAACACTAGAGGTCACTGCAGACCATGGGGTAAATAGACGATGTAGAAATACAGGTTTGGAGAACCCAGAAGTGGATCCCAACCTTTCCTGAAGAGCCCAGAAAAGTTTTTATCTCCAAGTCTGTTACTGAACCACAAGAGCCTCAGGGAAAAGATGGTGACATTCATTTATAAACATATCACACACCCTCAATAAATGCAGGTGAGGTGTTCTCAACTCATGTTGAATGGATGACTGAACAAAGGGATGAGAGCACGTTTAGTCACTTCTCCCACTGTCTTCCCACCACTGTATCAATCTCTCTATTAGCTCATACATCATCCTGTTGTGACTTTTAAATGTTTACATCTTTCCACTTAGACTACGAATTTCTCAAGAGTTGAGATTTTGCCTGATTCATTTTTGTTGCCCTGGCACCAAGAGAAGGACCTGGCTTAGAAAAAGCATCACTTGGTCTTTCTTCATTAAGTGCACATGGTTCACACCCCATTCTTACCCTCAGTCCTCAGAGCTACAGATAGAGAAAGAGAGACCTGTTCCTGGTGCCCCCACAGACCAGAGAGTCTAACAGAACCCCCAACATGAAGGATCTCCCCCGGGGGCACAGTGACTCTAGTTCAGAGAGTTGGGTGGGATCTTAGTAGTGACCTAGTGCAATTTCCCAATCTCTCTCTCCAGCTCAAGAATCCTCCTGCCAGCCTCTGACTTGTATATTGTTGGTGACAGGGAGCTCACTCCCTCTAATGTAACCAATCCCAGCAGCTTCTAGCTAATAGAGCTGGGCTATTGTAGAGTTCTTTCCAATGCACAGGGGAGGCAGCATGGTGTAGTAAAAAGAACCTGAGAGTTGGGCAAATCTGGATTTAAAACTCAGTTCCCTGTTTCTTAACTGCAAGTGAGGTGTTAATCTCTCTGAGCCTGTTTCCTTATCTGCAAAACAGGGATAAAGATGTTTTTATTGCTGTGAATAAATAAGAAGGTCTGTGTGAGGTGTTTATCATGGTGCCTGAAATACAGGTCCCTGATGACCCGTTGTATGCAGTCAAATCCATCTCTCATTAACTTCACTCACTGGTCCTGGCTGCACCCACTGGGAGCACCACAAAAAGTCAGGACTCCCAGCTCCATACCCCACGACTTCCCCACTCCCCCTCCTGCCTCTTTCATCTAGGACACACTCTCTCGCAACTGCCACCTGCGGGCTACACTCCCACACCACACCCCCCAGGGCGCTGGATACCTTCACAGATGTCACCGCGTTCTTGGAATCCCGCACTGCAGCTGCACCGGCCCACGGGCACCAGCCACTCGCCATCGGCGCCGCAGTGCATGCGCGGGGGGCTGCCGGGCTCCCCTTCTGAGTGTGCCACGCATGTTCCGGTCACCTCCACCAGCGTGGAGAAGGCGCTCTCGGCTGCGGTGGCTGGGAACGCCGCCAAGCCCCGCACCGTGGCGCGGCACTGCTTGTAGTAGACTCGCACCGAGACTAGAGCCACGCATGCGCCCACGTCCTGGAAGGCCAGGTGGAAACCCCGCCGGCTGAGCGGACCGATCTCGCGCACCTCTGTGTTCAGCTTCATCTTGCGCTCACCCAGGTCGCCCTGAGTGAAGCTCTCATCTGCCGCGATTGTGTCGATCTTACGGGGCCGGCTGCCACCTGGGCGGGTACGCCCGCGGCCCAAATCGGCCTCGGTTTCCAGGTAGTAGACATTGAAAGTCTCCTTGCAGGTGCCTGCGGCTCCAGGGATGCTGCTGCAGTCACGCAGTGTGAACTGCAGCTCCACGAAGATGCGCTGCCCGCGGCCGCGGCCGATCCAGCCAGTCTGCAGCCAGTTGTCCTGGTTGGGCTCCAGCACGTTGCACACCTGGTATGTGCGAATGGGACGGTCGTGCTCGTCCACGCCGCTGATCTCCTCCCACTGGGGAAGAGAACAAACATGTGGGCGGCTTAGAGCCAAGGCGCCCCCAAGAGGTCGAGCCCTGGCGTTGACTGGGGCTGAAGTCCCCATTCCCCATCATTTTGCATTCTCTTCTCCCCTCCTTCCCCATACACACCCCTGAAATTATAAGACGCAGAGCTGGGAGAAACCTTGGAGACAACTTAGGTCCAGTTGACAGGGAAAACAGGCTCCAGAGAGGGGTGACTTGAGTGGATAGACACTTCCTCTTGTAGCAGAAGTAAGAAGTCTCCTTGCTCTCCACCCCGTGCTCTTTCCACAACACTAAGCTGCTGTCACACCATCACATCTCCCCCGATTACCCCAAGTTTCCAAGCCCCTTTTAGGATTCCAAGTCTTGCTTATCCTGTCAATCCATCAGTCAACAACATTGCTTAGTGGACCTACTGGGTGCAAGGCACCGTCCAGCATTGGTTCCATCCAGATGCTGTCTGTTCCTAGACACACCCAGTTCTCTTATCAGTTTTTTTTTTTTTTTTTTTTTTTGCGGTCTGACTGAAGAGTCAACATTTTCTAATAGGCCACTCTGGCTTGAAGCCAGGGCTGCTGGAGACTACATGCTCTCAGGAGCATTTTGATCTGATGTAGCCATGGAGAGATAAAGGGGCTGAGTCCTGGACCACCAGGAGCTCCTTGGGACAGAGAGGGAAAGGTTTACACTTACCCCATTACTTGGCAGTGCAGTCCAGCCCAGCTCAGCTTGGGAAGCTTTGGAATCCAAAAGGATGACTAGAGAGAGGGAAGAACAGAAATGTCAGAAAGTTCGGGGTGGCGGGGTGAGAACCTTTGGTGAGTTCACTTGAAATTTGCTGACTGAGAAAACAGAGAATGTGGTGAAGGATACAGACAAGTTTTTCCCACTTCATATATCCCCATGATAAGGCATGAGTAGGTCTAGTCTAAAGAAAGGTAGCCACAATGATTAGGGAAGGAGCCTGTATTAGTTTTCTATGACTGCTGTAACAAATTACCACAAATTTAGTGGCTTAAAACAACAAAACTTTATTATATTACAGTTCTGGAGGTCAGCAGTTGAAAATCAGTTTCACTGGTCTAAAGTCAGGGTGTTGGAAAGACTGGTCCCTTCCGGAGGCTCAAATGGGAGAATCCATTTCCTTGCCTCCTTTAGCTTCTAGTGGCCACCTGGATTCCTTGGCTTGTGGCCCCCTCCTCCATCTTCAAAACACATCATTCCAGCCTGTTTCCTTCTCTAACTCTGACTTCTGTGGCTCTCTTATAAGGGCCATTGTGATTGTAATCGGGTCACCCATATAATCCAGTGTAACCTCTCCATCTCAAGACCCTTAGCCATACCTGCAACGTCTATTGCCATTTATGATAATATTCACAGGTTTTGGGGATTCAGGTATGGAAATATTTGGAGAGTCATTATTCAGCCTTGCATGGAATCCATGACATGTGCTCTAAGATTGGCTCTAAAATGGGGGGATCAGTGACCCCCCCCACCTTCCCAGATCTCCCAAATTATAACTGAGTGTCAAGAAGAGGGAGAAAGTGATCATATCCGAGAATTCTTGTACACATTCCTGAATTCACTCATACTCATGGGTTCTTCTGAGGTCTGGGGTCACCAGGGATAGGGGAGACTTGAACTTTTTAGTTTGACTCCCAGAGCCTCTGGGGAAAACGAAGTAGAGAGACCCTGCCAGCAGCAAAAAAAGTAAAAATCTTTACCTCCTCAATCAGCCCCTTTCCCAGGGGCTGTCATCTCCACTGCTTTTGAAAGATTATCAGGATTCCTTTAATATATAAAGCCATGACCCCTTCTAAACCAGAGATGCATGTGGTCACTTTCTTCCCCCATGAGGCATCTGACCTGCAGTCTGAATTCTGCTGTCAATATGGGTTCCAGAGAAACACTGGTTAGAATAGCACAGCAGCAGCTCAGAGCCAGAAGCCCAGGCCATCCCCAAATCGTTGAAGATTACTCATCTGGAGCTTAAGCAAGGGGGTGTGGCTCCAAGGTGAGCCCTTTAAAGGGGTTGGCCCCAGAGGTGTCAGCGACAATGAGCAGGACCACTGACAGCTTCCCGATTTCGGTGTAACCGACAGCACATCGGAATTGCATATTGGAAAGCATCAGAGATCTAGCGCCCAGAACAACCCCGAGGCCAACGCCTCAGATTCCAGCTCCTCCAGCTCCTGCACCTGGATATTACGCCTCTGGATTTAACTGAGTGTACAGCTCTCTCAAATTCAGGGTCAGACGCAAAACGCAGTCTCTGGTACAGCGAGCACCACCGAACCCGGCAACGCAGATTGCGCTGGTTAGGCTACACTCCAAATTCAGCACTGCGGACAGCTCCCTCTGGTCAGCACGTCGGACAGCTCCCAGACTCTTACCCCCAATCCCCCACCCCACGCCCTCTCACCCACATTTGCCACCAGACCGCCCGCCCTCGTCGCCCCACCAGCGCTCTACCTTCTGTTTGCCACGCAGTGGTCCCCTAGACTCCCCACTGTTCCGGCTCCATCCCATCTCCTTATACTCAGATTTCACCTCCGCATCTCCCTGCCCCCACACCTTCCACCTCCAATTGCTCAGCCTGTCCGTCTCACCGGCCCCTGAACCGTCGCCTCTGGCTCCCACGTCTGGCTTCCTGGTCTCTTTCTTCCCCAGCCTCCCAGGTCTCCAGCCCCCGAGCTCCTCAGTGCTCCTCTCTTCTTCGTTGCTTAGCCACCTTTTCCTCTCTCTCCAGTTCTTTGCTTCTCGCTGTCCGCTTGCTTCAAACCCCAATACAGACTCCAGTCTCTTCGTATGACTCCTTCCTCAAGCACCCCGGTTCTTCAGCTTCCTATCTTTTGGCATCCAAGCCTCCAAAACAGCCACCAGTTTCCTCACCTTCCTCTGCGGTCCCTGGCCTCCCCGGCCCCAAAAGCAAGGCGAGACACAGCGGCATCAGGCAGATGAACAGGCGCAGCGGATGCGGGCCGGCGCCGGTCTCCATGGTCCTTAGACCGAGCTGTCAGTGCGGCGGCGGCTCAAGCCGCGCCAGCCCCAGCACCGCTGAGCAGTGCCCCCAGACCCTAGCGCTGGCTGTGGGGCGGGATCTCGCCGGTGACCATCATCCATGGGCACCAATCCCTATGTACCACCGCGGGAAGTCCACCAATCCCCGCCAGGAGAAGGTGGAGAGGTGGAGTTTCACAGGCCAGGGGCGGAACAGCAAATTGGAGGGGGAGAAGGAAGGGGTCCCGCCAGTCTCCAAACCATGGGGGGTGGGGCAGCGCTGAGACCTGGTTCGGTTCATGGGGAGAGGGATGACCTGCCGTAGGTGGCCCAGAGCGCTGAACCTTAGCCTCTCATTCCTGAGAAACAGGCAATGTGGGCGTGGCTTAAGGAGGAGCAAACCGCGCCGAGGCAGCGACACTTAAACAGCCTCTGAGCTAACCTGGAAGACCCCTAGTACCCAGGACTTGCAGGAGGTTTTGAAGACTGGTGTCCCGACCCGAAGCTCTGGGAAGCTCCTCTATCTTCTAGCCCTTGTCTTCTTCTTGTATCTGCAGCTTTTGGTATCTCGTGGCTCCACCCCCCCCCTTTCTCCCCGCCTTCATTCTCTCTCTCTCTCTCTCTCTCTCTCTCACACACACACACACACACACACAGACACACACCGGGGAGGAAGAGGCCAAGCACGACCCCGAGAGCTACACGAGAAAGGAGAGTAAAGTGGAAGACACAGTGCCACACTACCAGCAGCTCTTCCGAGGCTGGGGAATCATGTGGACGCCGGGATGGGCGGTTGATAGATTTTGCATGAACGAGTGATTCCCCAGGTTCTTGCTTCTGCAGCCAGGACACAGGCAGCCCTCTCCGCGACCACCCCTTTCCCCAGTCTGCTCAGAGCCTGGAGTTCCCCCCTTTATAAACGCTCTCCGCCCACCTCGGGGACTCGTGAGGAAAGCAGCGGCCAGACTCCCAGGCATCAGCGAGAGAGGAGGAGTAGTCCTCACAGAGTTCACCCAGCCCTGAAGGAGTCGAAAGGAAACGTGGAGCACGACCTCTGTCTTGTGAAGGTCATTTATGTGCTGGCTGAGGGTTTAAGGCGTTGATGGTGGGAAGGACTGGAGCCCTCCAGGATGAGGGAGGCGGCTACTGAGCGCCACCGTCTGGACTGAACGTGAGCAGAGAAAGCTCCACCCACCCTGTGGCTTTTCAGAGCTCTTTTCTTGGGGGCCTAACCCCTCTCCTTTGGAGGCTATATTAGCTAGAGAAGCCTTGAGAATGAATGTGAGTCCTGCATGGCCTGGATGTCTGTGCATTTTTTATATATGTACTCCACACCCTTCAGCCAACACTCACCGGGTGCCATGTTCTGTGCTGAGAATACCTGAGTGAATCGCCCTGTCTCTGCACAGTCCATACTTCCATGAGCACTAAACGGAATTAAAATTTCTGACATCATAGAGCATTGGTCATTTACAAGCCACTTTCATGTGTCACTTCGTGTGTGTATGTGTGTGGTATGTGTACAAGCTTACTCACAGACATACTTGCTGGACAGCAACAGTAGGAAGAGAGGCTGGGAGAAATTGAGTTCCTTAGCCCGCACAAAGAAAGGTCATCAGGAGAGGCTGAGGCTCGGAGACCGAAGAAGACCGAAGCTCGCTGAGGAAGCATACGGAGGTGTGGCATCCCTGCCGGCCCTTGGATGCAGGCGGAGGCTCTGAAATCAGATCTACCTGAAGAAGGGCTCTTACACCCCCACCTCCTTCCCATCTTTATTCTCTACACGCTCGATTTTCCCCTCCCCCTTTCCCCAGCGCTGGGAGATGGTATTTTTAGAAGCTGCTTAGAGACCCAGGACTCCTTTCGTTTCAAAATGAGTCCTCACTCAACCACTCCTCATCCCTCTCTTCAAAACGGGGTCCCATCCTTTTTGCAGTCTCTAAGGCTCCAGCCATAGCTTCTTCCCTGAACTCCAGGAACTTCAACCCAGAGGTTCTGACCCCATGTGCTAAAACAAAATGCAGCCTCCTGTGATCCTCACAAGGATCATTCAGAAGTCAAGAAGATGGAGGAAATTATCCGAGGAAAACCACACAGAATGACCCAACAAATACCTGGTTGTCTGGAGTCTGTTTCCCACCTCTCCTATCACACACCCCTGCAGGCTTCTCGGGGAAATCACCAGATCAAGACCCTAAGAATAGGGAAAGAAGAGGAAAAGAAGAAGTGAAATACACCTTGTCTTTCTTCATCTGAACAATTCATCTATAATAAAAGCAGAACGGAGAAGCCCCCTGTGTATGCAGATATATGCAAATCAGCTGGATCTTAATAAGAGTCGCTCTAAGGCGACTCCACTCTCACCAGGAGGCTGTGGAATAGACACCTCAGTAAAGAAATTCAGGAGGGCTTCAGATGGAAACTGAACTGTGGTTTATTGTGAGCTTTAAGTGCTAGAGGCAGTCAACCAGGAACCAGGTTAGATCCCTCCATAGAACAGCAAGCCTGCACGCCGTTGGCGGGGTGGGGGGTGGAAGGGGGCGGTGCTTCAGTGGGTTCTGTCCATGGTACTTAATTATGAGACCAAGGGTTAAGGGCAGTCTTGTTTCTTTCCATGGTGCTGAACCTACCACGGTCAGGACCCTCTATTTTCAACTGGACATAGGACTTTTCTGCTGCTGCACTGATTCTCAGCCCAAGTCTCTCTGCCTGCCCTTTCGGCCTATAACCAAGATCCAAATATTCAAGTCTCTAGAAGACAATCAGCCTTACTCCCTGGAATAAGAGTGGAGGGTCCTGGAACCCTTCCAGTTCAGTTCAGTCACTCAGTCGTGTCCGACTTTTTGCAACCCCATGAATCGCAGCACGCCAGGCCTCCCTGTCCATCACCAACTCCAGGAGTTCACTCAGACTCACTTCCATCGAGTCAGTGATGCCATCCAGCCATCTCATCCTCTCTCGTCCCCTTCTTCTCCTGCCCCCAATCCCTCCCAGCATCAGAGTCTTTTCCAATGAGTCAACTCTTCACATGAGGTGGCCAAAGTACTGGAGTTTCAGCTTTAGCATCATTCCTTCCAAAGAAATCCCAGGGCTGATCTCCTTCAGAAATGAACTGGTTGGATCTCCTTGCAGTCCAAGGGACTCTCAAACGTCTTTTCCAACACCACAGTTCAAAAGCATCAATTCCTTGGTGCTCAGCCTTCTTCACAGTCCAACTCTCACATCCATACATGACCACAGGAAAAACCATAGCCTTGACCTTTGTTGGCAAGACGGACCTTTGTTGGCAAAGTAATGTCTCTGCTTTTGAATATGCTATCTAGGTTGGTCATAACTTTCCTTCCAAGGAGTAAGCGTCTTTTAATTTCATGGCTGCAATCACCATCTGCAGTGATTTTGGAGCCCCCAAAAAATAAAGTCTGACACTGTTTCCCCATCTATTTCCCATGAAGTGATGGGACCGGATGCCATGATCTTTGTTTTCTGAATGTTGAGCTTTAAGCCAACTTTTTCACTCTCCACTTTCACCTTCATCAAGAGGCTTTTTAGTTCCTCTTCACTTTCTGCCATAAGGGTGGTGTCATCTGCATATCTGAGGTTATTGATATTTCTCCCTGCAATCTTGATTCCAGCTTGTGTTTCTTCCATTCCAGCATTTCTCATGATGTACTCTGCATATTAGTTAAATAAGCAGGATGACAATATACAGCCTTGACTACTCCTTTTCCTATTTGGAACCAGTCCATTGTTCCATGTCCAGTTCTAACTGTTGCTTCCTGACCTGCATACAGATTTCTCAAGAGGCAGTTTTCTCTGCTACTCCTCTCAAATCCCATCTGAGGTAATGATGGCAAGGATGCTTCTCTCTACTTCTACCTCACTGTCTCCAGGATGCTGAGAGAATACATGGTGGAGCTGAGAAGTTTAATTCAACATCCAAATATAGAGAAGTGGTCTTCCAGGGAGCAGATCCAACTTCCCTGCAACCTCCACCTCCAAGTGGTTGAAAGTTACACATCTAGGGGCTGAAATTTTTATCTCTTCCTTTTACACAGATGCAGAAAGTACATTTGTCCTGGCTAAACACAGAAGATCATCTCCTTCATGAAGAGGACCAAGATTGCTCCAGAGAAGTCAGGGTTAAGTCCTGCTCTCAAGAAAAAGGACAGGGAAGGTGCAAAAAGCAGTGGGGGCCCCTACTGCTCAAGGAAACATTTCCAGTTTGTCTCTTTCGTCTTCTGTTCCATCTCCCACTCTCCAGCCTAAGAAAGAAATCAGTTCAGTTCAGTCGCTCAGTCATCTCCGACTCTTTGTGACCCCATGAACTGCAGCACACCAGGCCTCCCTGTCCATCACCAACTCCAGGAGCCTACCCAAACTCATGTCCATTGAGTTGGTGATGCCATCCAACCATCTAATCCTCTGTCATCCTCTTCTTCTCCTGCCCTCAACCTTTTCCAACATCAGGGTCTTTTCAAATAAGTCAGCTCTTCGCATCAGGTGGCCAAAGTATTGGAGCTTCAGCTTCAGCATCAGTCCTTCCAATGAACACCCAGGACTGATCTCCTTTAGAATGGACTGGTTGGATCTCCTTGCTGTTCAAGGGACTCTCAAGAGACTTCTCCAACACCACAGTTCAAAAGCATCAATTCTTCAGTGCTCAGCTTTCTTTATAGTCCAACTCTCACATCCATACATGACTACTGGAAAAACCATAGCCTTAACTAGACAGACCTTTGTTGGCAAAGTAATGTCTCTGCTTTTGAATATGCTATCTAGGTTGGTCATAACTTTCCTTCCAAGGAGTAAGCGTCTTTTAATTTCATGGCTGCAGTCACCATCTGCAGTGATTTTGGAGCCCCCCAAAATAAAGTCAGCCACTGTTTCCCCATCTATTCCCCATGAAGTGATGGGACCAGAAATAAACATACCTAAAGGTGAATTCTTAGGACACCCAGGCGAACATAATGTTTAAATTTTATTGTCTAAGACAAAGAGAATATAACACACTAAATTTATTGACTTTGAAAATTAAGCAGTAAAACTTTAAATTATCAAACATAAGTGCTTAGCTTTTATGTGCCTCTACTTTCCCTGTGAAATAGGGATAAAAACACTTTTCAGACTTATTGTGAGGTCAAAATACATTTTACATGCATGGCCCAGCTCAGGGCTTGTCACATTTTTCTAGTATATTTTATGATTCAATTCCATGGTTAATTAAAGTAAAAAAACAGAAAGAAAAAATGAAAGGGTAAAGGAAGGTTAGGTGTGAGGTAGGAAGAGAGAGATAGTCATAAAGGAAAAGACAGAATGAAAGATAAATAAACAGAGAGTTGGCTGGGATGAATGTGGCTAGAAAGCATAGGAGTCTGAAGGAAATGTGCTTGAAGAGACAGGAGTGTCATCAGAGCAGACTGGCTAGCCAGCTGCCAAGTGGCCTCAGAGGTGACATTTACCTTGCTGAATTCATCATGGTACGAGCTCATAAACTTGACTTTAACAGCGCTAAGAGAGAGCCCATATATTGGGTGGGGGTGGGGGGTGTGTGTGGGGAGATTGATAATACTAGCTCAGCTCTTAGCCCACTATTTGAGAAATTAAAAAAAAATTTATTAATATATGATGAAAAATGGAACTGCCAAGGGGGTCAGAATGCTCACATTGCCATGTCCAGCAAATTCTTCTCCTGTAGAAAATGTGCATAGGAAGCCAATTTATGCTGCTTTGAGAGTGTGTGAGAAGGGAGTTGGATAGTTCAAATATTTGATGGCATCAGGCTCTGAGAACCTTGTGCTTCCAAATCCCCGATAAGAATAATCCTGCTGCTGGCACCTGGTGACTCTACAGGGGCCAGAGCTAGGGATGGGATCCACTAACATATGCTTCTCTCTCTCTCTCTCTTTTTGTTTGTTTGTTTGTTTTTTGTTTAAATCCTTGTTCCATTTCTTAGAGCCCATTTTAAGATCAAAGCAATCCTTTTACATGTATTTATTTGTTTATTATTTCATTTTCTCTTTTGCTGCGTGACTTGTGGGATCTTAGTTACTAGACCAGGGATTGAACCTGGGCCTCAAGCAAACACTTAGAAAACACTTAGTCCTAACCACTGGACCACCAGGGAATTCCAGTCCTTTTAAATTTGAATAACCAAGATAACATAAACTAATAAAAATGCTGTAAGTAAAAAGTGAAAATATCCATTCATTCCATCCCATAGAGTCCCATTTCAAAATTTAAACCATGCTAAGAGATTAATATGTACTCTACCTGGTATTTTCTTTTTTTAAAAAATTATCTTATTTTGGCTGCAATGGGTCTTTGTTTGCAGTGCGAGGGCTCTTCATTGCAAAGGGAGGACTCAGTTGCCCTGCAGCATGTGGGATCTTAGTTCCCCAACAAGGGATTGAACCTGAGTCCCTCACATTGGAAGGTGGACTCTTAACCACTGGACCTCCATTGAAGATCCTCTGGTATTTTCTGTACACACACACACTAATACATCTGTTAGTCAGGTAAACAGCATTGATTATCTGCCCAAGACCTTGCTCCTCTCATGTTTTCAATTGTTGAGAGAGGCCCAGGTTTGTTTGGATGGTCATCTTCTATAGTCCTTTGCTCAGAGAAGATGACCAACCCTCTCACTAAATTCAGGGAAGAGTAAAGATTGTTATTGGCTAATCATTTTCATCCCATTCCATGTGTCATGGTTAGCTTAGACATGGATATGTGACACAACCCAGATATTCTGATGGGGGTTCTTGAAAAGGTTTTCCCTCCTAATAAAAAAGAGATGTATGACCAGCAATATCCCACTTCTTCTCTATATTATATCTGCATCTGACATCTGCATCTGCATCTGCTGCTGCTGCGGCAACCATCTTGACATCATCAAGAGAAATATCTCAACACTTCAAGAGCTTTCAGTTGTATGTAACTGGAAAACTGAGTAAAACTGGCTTAAACAAAAATGAGAATTTTGTTTTGGTTCATGTGACAGATCTGTGTAGAACAGCAAGCATTTCCACTGGGATCGTGGTAGAGTGCTAGGTGATCTCCAAAGTACAATTGCAATCCTAAGACTCAAACATACAACAATGAATTTAATACAATAAATGGACCTAACATCAGATTAGACATGGCTCATTTTAGGACTAAAGAGCTAGAAGATAAATCAGTAACTAACATCCTTGCTACTGCTGCTGCTGCTAAGTCACTTCAGTTGTGTCGGACTCTGTGCGACCCCATAGATGGAAGCCCACCAGGCTCCCCCATCCCTGGGATTCTTTAGGCAAGAACACTGGAGTGGGTCACCATTTCCTTCTCCAATGCGTGAAAGGGAAAAGTGAAAGTGAAGTCACTCAGTCGTGTCCGACTCTTAGCGACCCCATGGACTGCAGCCTATCAGGCTCTGCCGTCCATAGGATTTTCCAGGCAAGAGTACTGGAGTGGGGTGCCATTGCCTTCTCTCAACTAACATCCTTACTGAAGTATATAGAAAGAGAAATAAATTTTAAAAATATATAAAATAGAGAGTAACAGACATGTGGGACATGGTGAAAAAGCCTAAATAGAATAAATTAGAGTCCTGGAAAGATATGAGAGAGAGGGTGAGAAAGAAGCAATATTTGAAGAGAGAGTAGCTGAAAATTTTCTGATTGACGAAAAACATATACTCAGTCCCACACAGAAAAAATGCAAAGAAAACTTTAAACACTTCATAGTAAAACTGCTGAAAACCAAAAACGAAGTATTAAAAGCAATTGGCCTGGGGGGAGATATATTACCTCCAAAAGAACAACATTAAGACTAACAACTGACTCTATAATATAAATGATAAAATTCAGAAGATGATGGAATTTTTTGTTTGTTTGTTTTTGGCCACACCAAGCAGCATGCAGGATCTTTGTTCCCTAACCAGGAATTAAACCTGTGCCGCCTACATTGGGAATGTGGAGTCTTAACCACTGGACCTCCAGAGAAGTCTCTGAAACAATATCTTTGAAGTGTGGAAAGAAAATAATAGTTAATATAAACTTTCATACCCAGTGAATATATCATTCAAAAATGAAAGAAAAATGTGTGTTTTCAGACTATCAAAATCTGAAAAAAAAATTTGCTCATCAACAGGCCCACACGAAAAGAAATGCTAAAGAGAATTTTTCAAGCAGAATGAAAATAAACCCAAAGGGAAGTATGACTATGAAGGAAGAAATATAGAACAAGATAAAAGGTAAACCTATGGGTAAAAATAAATGAACACTGAGTATATAATGCAAAAAATGTCTGGCAGAGCTTTAAACATATGGAAAATTTAAAATGGCACACAGTGTGGGAACTGATAAATGGCATTAAAGTATTTCAAGATTCTTTCATTGTTCGAGAAGTAGTACAAGAATTAATTTATGTTAAACTTTAACAAATTAAGGATGCCTGGTGTAATCACCGTGGCAATCATGGAAAAATAGTTTAAAAAACTATACCTGTATATGAAACAAGTGAATGTAGGAAAATATGGAATAATAAAAACAATCTTAAAAAGATTTAAAAGAAGAGAGGGAAAAAAAGAACACTGAACATATGGGACAAGTAGAAAACAAGTACGATGATGTTTTGAAACTCAAATGTATAAGTACATATTTTAAACTTGAGTGGAATAAACTTAAAGAACAAAAGTGTCCAATTAGTGTTTTAATTATTTTTTAACTTATTCGGCTGTGCTGGGTCTTAGTTGTAGCAAGCAGGATCTAGTTTTCTGACCAGGGATTGAGCCCGGTCTCCCCACATCGGGAGTGCAGAGTCTCAGCCATGGGATCACCAGGGAAGTCCCGCAAAGCAACTTTTTATTGCTTTAAAAAATCTGAAATATAAGGATACAGGTACCTTAAAGGTTGTAAAAGACATACTATACAAGGAGTAGCTCAAAGAAAATCAGCGAAGCTAAACTAATATACAACAAATTAGACTTCAAGGCAAGAAGCATCAGCAGATACTGCATAATGACTAAAACGCCAATAAACTAGGAAGAAAACAACTCTAAATTTGTATGCGACTAACACAATATCCTCAAAGAATATAAAAGCATGCCATACATATCACATCTCCAGGTCTGCAATATGAAGAGCAGCGGACTAAGAGTCCTGGGAATCTGGAAAAAAAAAAGAACTTGTGCAGAGGAATGACTGGAAGACAGAGGGCCTCCGGGGATGTGAACATAGCCTAAGAGTATCCATGTAATTTAACTGCCAGCTGCTGCAACAGACAAACCTCCAAATTTCAGTGACTTAGTAAATTTATTTTTAGCTTTCATTATGTGTCTGGTAAGGTAGGGACTCTGTTTATTCAGTCCTCAGGGAAAGAGGCTGACAGAAGCTTTGACACCTTGACCCGGCACCACTGGGCACATGTGACAGGAAAAGAGGGTGATGGATGAGACACACAAACTCTTAACTAGTGAATGCTCAGAAGTAGCGAAAGTCATGTCTGCTCATGGATCATTGGCTAGATCCAGCCACATAGACCCATCCTAACTGCAAATGATACTGAGTCTAAGCTCTTACTGCCTATCGCAGGACAGGCCAAAATATTGTTGGGGTGAAGAATAGCAGCTTTATTTGGAAAGCCAACAGATAGAGAAAATGGTGGACCAGTGTCTCAAAGAATCATCTCCCTTGAGTTAGAATTCAGGCTTCTAAAAGGGAAAGAGTTTAGTCCTGGTTCCAGCCAGATTCCAGAGTGAGTGTGTTCTTTTCTTCCTTCCTGCAGCCATTCACATGTGGTCCTGGTCAGGATGTTTCCTGTGAGCTAAATAAAGGTAATTTAGCTTAACACTCATTACTCGAGAGGCAGGGTTCCCAGAGATGGGCTATTAAGTATAATTTAAGCTTATAGGCAACATCCCTTTAGTGATTAACTTGTAATAGAACATGAAGGTTCTTACCTATTACATAAGGAGAATGGAAAATGTAGGGAAGCCCACGGAATATTTAGTGAGTGCTCTCTATATCACACAGATTCCTTAAATCTTTAGAGGAAAATATATTCTCTCTTGGTATATGACATTATTTGAAAATTATGTTTAAAAAAATCATGTTTTCTACTTTCCCAGTTATCTCGCAGTGTCTTTAAAATATCCATTTTCAACCTCTCTCTCCCTCTCTCTCCTTCACTCCCTTTTTCTTTCCCTTTTCTCCCACATGGCATCTTCCTTTAGCTTATTCAAAACTCCTAGGAGATGGGGGAGGATAAATTAGAAATCTGGAATTACAGATATACACTGCTATATATAAAACAGATAACAAGGACCTACTGTATAGCACAGGGAACTATATTCAGTATCTTATGATAACCTATAAAGGAAAATATTCTGAAAATAGTGTATATATATATTAGATATATAATCACTTGGCTGCATCCCTGAAACTAACACAACATTGTAAACAACGATGCACGTGTGCGTGCATTCTCAGTCGTGTCCGATTCCGTGTGAACCTATTGATTATAGCCCGCCAGGCTCCTCTGCCCATGGGATTTCTCAGGCAAGAGTACTGGAGTGGGTTGCCATTTCCTTCTCCAGGGGATCTTCCTGACCCAGGGATAGAATCTGCAGCTCCTACATTGGCAGGCGGATTCTTTACTGCTGAGCAACCAGGGAAGCCTGACTGTAAGCCTGGATTTCTTTACCCTGTCAGATTCTCAACACAGCTGCTTACTTCCTCATGTCCACAGGAGAGTCTCTCCTCTCAGGGGGCATCTAGTCCCTCTCTTAAGGGATTTTTCATAATTAATAAAGAATAATTTCCCTTTCAGTTAACACAGAATCAAGTGATTTGGGACTTTAATTACATCTCCAGAATGTCTTGGCTATTGGCTAGTAAGCCACAGATCCCACCCACACTCAGGGGGAGGGAATTTCAAAAGGACATGGACACCAGGAAATAGGAATCATGGGGACTGCTCTAGGATCCGTCTGCCAGAGACAGAAATATATTTTTAGCTATTTAAAAAATTAATTGTTTGGCTGCATCGGGTCTCAGTTGTGGCTTATGGAATCTTCCTTGCATCATTTAAGATCTTTCATTGCAGCCTGCGGCCTCTCTGATCATGGTGTTACGGCTCCAGTGCTCACAGGCTTCAGGAGTTGTGGTGTATGGGCTTTGTTGCTCTGATACAGGGGGGATCTTGGTTCCCTGACCAGAGATAGAACCTGAATCTCCTGTGTTGCAAGGCAGATTCTTAACCACTCGACTACCTGGGAAATCCCCAATCAGAAATATTTAAACCTACTCAAGTGAATCAGCTGGAATCAAGATTGCCAGGAGAAATAGCAATAACCTCAGATAGGCAGATGACACCACCCTTATGGCAGAAAGTGAAGAACTAAAGAGTTTTTGATGAAAGCGAAAGAGGAGAGCGAAAAAGTTGGCTTAAAACTCAACATTCAGAAAACTAAGATCATGGCATCCAGTCCCATCGCTTCATGGTAAATAGATGGGGAAACAATGGAAACAGCAACAGACTTTATTTTGGGGGGCTCAAAATCACTGCAGATGGTGACTGCAGCCATGAAATTAAAACACACTTGCTCTTTGGAAGAAAAGCTATGACCAAACTAGACAGCATATTAAAAAGCAGAGACATTACTTTGCTGACAAATGTCTGTCTGTCAAAGGTATGGTTTTTCCAGTAGTCATGCATGGATATGAGAGTTGGACTATAAAGAAAGCTGAGCACCAAAGAATTGATGCTTTTGAACTGTGGTGTTGGAGAAGACTCTTGAGAGTCCCATGGACTGCAAGGAGATCCAACCTGTCCATCCTAAAGGAAATCAGTCCTGAATATTCATTGGAAGGACCGATGCTGAGGCTGAAACTCCAATACTTTCACCACCTGATGGGAAGAACTGACTCATTGGAAAAGACCCTGATGCTGGGAAAGATTGAGGGAGGAGGAGAAGGGGATGACAGAGGATGAGATTATTGGATGGCATCACTGACTTAATGGACACGAGTTTGAGTAAATTCTGGGAGTTGGCAATGGACAGGGAGGCCTGGCATGCTGCAGTCCATGGGGTCGCAAAGAGTTGGACATGACTGAGCGACTGAACTGAACTGAACTGAGAGGGGTGGGAGAGAGGTCCACGAGGGAGAGGAGATATGTGAACATATAGCTGAGTCATTTCATTGCACAGCAGAAACCAGTACAGCATTGCAAAGCAACTATACTCCAATAAAAAAAATAAAGGAGATGATGGAGAAAAAAACAAAACAAAACTTGCCACTGGTTCTATGTCAAATATATGCTAAATACCTTGTTTTCATTTAATCCTCAGTACAAATGTATTTGTTTAGTCTCTGAGTTGTGTCTGACTCTTTTGCAACCCCATGGACTGTAGCCCGCCAGGCTCCTCTGATTTCCCAGGTATGAATACTGGAGTGAGTTGCCATTCCGTTTTCCAGGGAAGCCCCAGTATAATTGTATATAATGGCTACTGCTCTACATTTCCTTCTTCCCTTCCCATCCAAGATTCTAAAAGGGTTATTTACATTCACTTATCCATTTAATTTCTTTAAATTCACTCTCAGTTTTTAATCAAAGTTATATGTAATGTTAAAAGTCAACTTATTATTAAAATAGAAAGCCCCAGCCTCTCTCCTCCCCTCTCCCTGAGTCTCCTCCCCCAGAGTCAACCACTTTCAACATTTCTGGTTGTATCTCCTGGTATTACCTCACATTTGCTGCAGAAGGTCCTGAGTCTGACACAAAGTGGACCCTTTAGTAAGTGGGGTTCTTTCTTCTTCCTACTCTGCTCTACAAACTTCGGATCATGGTCAATTGGGGGTGATGAGTCCATTAATATATATGAAGCAGTTCATGAACAATTCAGCTAACAGTCACTAGTTCAGGAGACAGTATTGCACAATGATTAAGAGCACAGGCAGACATAGGCTCAAATCCTACCCCACTCTCTACCTCTGTAAGCCTTTACTTCTTCACCTGTAAAATGGGAAGACAATACTCATGATGCAAGACTGATGCAGAGACAAGGGAGTGGGTGTGGGCAACCAAGTATCCTAACACTTAGCTTCTGCTCCATTCCATCAGACAGAGAAACTAGGTCTGGAAGAGGTCTTTAAAGATGGGTGAATTTGAACAGGAAGGAAAAAGAAAGGTTATTCCAGAAAAGAGAAGAATTGAAGAGCAGACTTAAAGGCAGAGATGAAGATATTGTGTTGGAGGAATAGTGAAAGTCGACTGATGTAACTGAATGTTGGATTTCTTCAGGAGTAGGAGGTCATGTCAGACAGGCAGCTGAGGAAAGCTCTGCCAGGGTAGACCACAGGTTATTCCTTAGGGTGGATGGGCAGGAATGAGGCAGAGGGCAAAGAGCACTTGCTGAGCAGCAGCCAAATGGACTGAATTCAGGCAATGGGCAGACTCAGCTGTGGTGTAACCAAGCTTTGCCTGGCTCTCCAGAGACCTGGTTGAGAGAGTTCTCAGAGAGGCAGTTTAGTTTGCGCCTCATAGGATAGAATTATCCTGCTGCTGCTGCTGCTAAGTCGCTTCAGTCGTGTCCAACTCTGTACGACCCCAGAGAAGGCAGCCCACCAGGCTCCCCCGTCCCTGGGATTCTCCAGGCAAGAACACTGGAGTGGGTTGCCATTTCCTTCTCCAAGGCATGAAAGTGAAAAGTGAAAATGAAGTCGCTCAGTCGTGTCCGACTCCTAGAGACACCATGGACTGCAGCCTACCAGGCTCCTCCGTCCATGGGATTTGCCAGGCAAGAGTACTGGAGTGGGGTGCCACTGCCTTCTCCGAGAATTATCCTAGATAGTCTCTAAGAACCCTTTCAGTCCTAATGCTCTATAATTCTCTTATAGAATTTAGGTAGTGACAGTGGAAATACAGAAAAAGAAGGAATCTAACTGTTTGGCAAACAGAGTCGATGTGACTTGTCTCCATTTGAACACTGAGAATTAAAAAGTGCACTAAGAGTGACTAAAGTTTAAATACAGGTGTCTTTGAGATTGGAGAGCCCTTCAGTGGGGAAGCGGGTAATGGAAGTGACTGTAAAACATGCAAGGGAAAATGCTAGTAGATGCACGAAGAATAGATGAGGCACGTTCCTGTCTCTAGGACTTTGAACTTACTATCACCTCTGCTTGAAACTCATCCTTCAAATGTCTGCCTTGTGTCCTTGATGTCTCCCTTCAGGTCAGGCTCACAGTGAGGTCTTCCCTGACTAACCTACTAAAAATTACAAACCTTCCCCAATCTAACACTCCCTCTTCCCCTACTCCTGCTTTGTTTTTCTCTGTAGCACTGAGCATCACCTGGCCACTTCATTTAATTCATTGATTGATAGACAGCCTAATATGGGAACTGTGTAGAAACAGTATTCAAAGGTATCTTGGGTTGGAGAGTTTGGGGAAAACAATGATGAATAAAGATATAGAAAACAAACCAAATGGTGAAAACAGGAGGAATTGTTAACACCAGAAGAAACGAAAATTGTACAAGAAAGGAAGTATAATCATGGTTCACACTTGTCACAATAGTGAAAAATACTATATGAAATATGAAGTTTACTGGAGACTCAACCTAAAATAATAATATCACTACATGGAGCAATCAAAGAGGAGAACTGTGAAAGGAGTAATTTCAGTCATTCCTGGAGATGCCCATCCTGGGTGTCTTCCTGCTCCTCTGGGGGCAGACTGCTCTTTGGACTTCCACAGCTGTCATCCTCATCATTCAGTTGCTCAGTCATGTCCAACTCTTTGTGACCCCATAGACTCCAGCACACCAGGCCTCCGTGTCCTTCACTATCTCCCAGAGTTTGCTCAAACTCATGTCCATTGAGTCCGTGATGCCATCCAACCATCTCATCCATTTTTACCCTCTTCTCCTCCTGCCCTCAATCTTTCCCAGCATCAGGGGCTTTTCCAACGAGTCAGCTCTTCACATCAGGTGGCCAAAGTATTGGAATTTCAATTTCAGCACCAGTCCTTCCAATGAAAAGGCTCCTCAGTTCCTCTTTACTTTCTGCCATTAAAGTGGTGTCATATGCATATCTGAGGTTGTTGATATTTCTCCCACCAGTGTCGATTCCAGCTTGTGATTTACCCATGGCATCTCACATGATGTACTCTGCATAGGAGTTAAATAAGTCAGGTGACATTATACAGCCTGGATGCATTCCTTTCCCAATTTTGAACCAGTTAGTTGTTCCATGTCCGGTTCTAACTGTTGCTACTTGACCTGCAGACAGGTTTCTCAGGAGGCAGGTCAGCTGGCCTGTTATCCTGGGGCCCACTAGAGCTTTCCTTCTGTTGGATTTCCTTTTTACCAGATTCCAAGTTCCCCCTCACCTATTAAAGTTATCCTCTTATTATATCCTTTGGTGGCTTCTTGAGAAGGAGGGCATAGGAGAAAGAAAAAAATGGCGACCTTGTATATCTAAGAGTGTCTTTATTCGCTCCTCACACTTTAAAAGCTGGTTATAGAATTCTTGATTCAATAGTACTTTTCCTCAGAATTTTGGAGGCAATTCTTCCATCTTGTTGGTTTCCAGTGCCATTCTAATTCCAAGTCCTTTTTTTTTAAATCCCAAAAGCACTTGGATCTTTTATTTGCTTTCAGAACCCCCAAATCTCATAATGATTTATCCTACGTGGATCTCTTTTCATTCATCTCTCAGTGGGAGGGCTACTGAAATCCAGAAAGTCATTGTCTAGGAAATTTTCTTGCATTAGTTGATCGTTTCTCCTTTCAATGTTATCTATATTTTCCTTGTGGAATTTGTATTAGACACAGAACTCCACGACTGGTCCTCTAATTTTCCCATTTTTCCTTCCAAACTCCACCCACAAGTTTGTTTTCTCTTTCTACTTCTTGGGAGATTTTTTTGACTTTATCTTCCAAATTTTTTATTCACAGTTTAAATTTCAGTTCAACTTTTTTTTTTTCCTTCAGTTAGTGTGTGATTTTTATTATTTTAAAAGGTATTTATTTTTAACTGGAGGAGAATTGCTTTATAATGTTGTGTTGGTGTCTGCCATACATCAAAAAAATATGGAACACTTCTTGAATTTGCATGTCATCCTTGCGTATGGGCCATGCTAATCTTCTCTGTACCGTTCCAGTTTTGGTATATGCTGCTGAGGCAAGCACAGCTCTCCTGTTTTTAATTTTCTGAGATTCTTTCTTGCTCTGTAACCCACCCCTACCCCCACTTTATAAACCACCCTGTTCTTGTTTTATGAATTAAACATCTCTGAGGTATTAGATGGTGGCATTTTGCCTGTTTATTTGGCTAGCTGAATTATTTCTGATTCCTCCAATCTAGTTGTTCTTGCCCCCTCGCTCTTTCATTCTCCTTCCCTTTTCTTACTTTTTTTTTTTGTGCATTTGCTTATTTTTTTTATCTCTGCATTTCATACAAGAGGCTTTCACTCACTGTCTGGGAATCTTGGCTGCTTATTCTTGTTTAGAGGGAGGCACTAAGAAGCTGATTAAAGACCTGAGGGACAGATTTGCTGACTCACGCATTTCAGTCTGGGTTGATCAGGTATGTGTATGTGCAGAATTTTTCTCAAGGTTCTTTCTTTTTCTCTAGAGAAGAGTCGCTTGGACTTCTTCTTAGAAGTGTTCCAGGGGCTGGTCCTCCTATATTTATTTACATATTTTTACTCATTCCCCTGGATTTCAACGTGGCAGCTCACCCCCACCTTTGCTGCTGCTTGGTGGCCCTGAACTTAGAGGCTTTCTTGCTCCTCTTCCACAGAGTAAATCTGCCATCTCTTACTGTAGTGGGGAAGCAGGGCTTCCCTGGTGGTTCAGATGGTAAAGAATCTGCTTGCAGTGCAGGAAACTCGGGTTCAATCCCTGGGTCAGGATGATCCCCTGGAGAGGGAAATGACAACCCACTCCAGTATTCTTGCCTGGAGAATCCCATGGACAATGCAGCCTGGCAGACGACAGTCCCATCAGGTTGCCAAGGGTCAGTTTCATGGTTCTCTCAACACAGCCTAAGTTCTGTGAGGAAGAAAGGGAGAATAGACTCTGGGCACTTGTGGGAGATATTCTTGGCTGTTTAGCCAGCCCTATTTCCTCCCTTCTTTCTGATTTTGTTCACACTTCTCTAATGGCCTTGGCAAGGGATTGGCTTAGGTGTGAGCCTATGGCACAATTCTGGCCAATAGGAACTGATGGGACACTGACTGGGAGCTTCTTAAAGAGTTTCTTTTATTCTTAAAAGGGTTACAGGGACTTCCCTGGCATCTGGTGGTTAACAATCCACCTGCCACTGCAGAGGACATGGGTTCAAGCCTTGGTCCAGGAAGATTCCATGCCATGGGGCAACTAAGCCCGTGTACCCCAACGACAAGCCCACACACCTAGAGCCTGTGCTCTGCAACAAGAGAGGCCACTGCAATGAGAAGCTCACACATCACCAGGAAGAGTAGCCCTTGCTTACTGTAACTAGAGAAAGCCCATGCACAGCCAAATAGATATAAAAATAAATAAATCTTAAAACTTAAAGAAAAAAAAGAGGGTTCCAAGACAGCCATTTTCTTTTCTGCATCTGAAGACTGTCACATGGGCATGTGATGCTTAGAACTCTTTCCCTCTGTTTTCAACCATGAGAAGAAGACCAAAGAAACCTCAGACATGATCTGATGCCCTAAGGTCTTTGCACCACTGGATTAACCATCCCTAAAGTTAGCCTAACCCAAAGACCCCTCAAAAAGTGGAGTATAAAAGCCCACAATATTTTAAGTCCCCAAATGGGGTCTGAGACCATCAGAATAAGCATTACCTGAGATCTTACTAGAAATGCAGAATCTTGAGCCTCACCTTTGACTTATTAAATCAGAATTGAAAGTGAAGTCGCTTAGTCATGTCCAATGCTTTGCAACCCCATGGACTGTAGCTTGCCAGGCTGCTCCGTCCATGGGATTTTCCAGGCAAAAATACTGGAGTGGGTTGCCATTTCCTTCTCCAGGGGATCTTCCCAACCCAGGGATCAAACCTGGGTCTCCTCCACTGCAGGCAGATTTTAACCATATGAGCCACTAGGGAAGCCCTTTATTGAATCAGAATCTACATTTTAAAAGAATCCTCAAGGGATTGGTATACTCATTAAAGTTTGTGAAGCACTACTTTAAGCTGTATTTAGCTATTTTTCTTCTTAATTGCAGATTTCCCAGGTGACAGTAGTGGTAAAGACCCTGCCTGCCAATGCAGGAGATGTAAGAGACACAGGTTCAATTCCTGGATCTGGAAGATCCCCTGGGGAGGGGAATGGCTACCCACTCTGATATTCTTGCCTGGGGAATTCCATGGACAGAGGAGCCTGGCATGTTGCAAAGAGTTAGATACAACTGAGCGACTAAATGGCAACCCACTCCAGTATTCTTGCCTAGAGAATCCTGTGGACAGAGGAGACTGGTGGGCTGCTGTCCATAGGGTCTCATAGAGTAGGACATGACTGAAGCGGCTTAGTATGCATGCATGTATTGGAGAAGGAAATGGCAACGCACTCCAGTATCCTTGCCTGGAGAATCCCAGGGAGGGAGGAGCCTGGTGGGCTGCCGCTTATGGGGTTGCACAGAGTCGGACACAACTGAAGTGACTTAGCAGCAGCAGCAGCAGAGCGAATAAACACAACCCACAGCAACCATAAAATAGGAAATCATCCTGGAGTATCCAATTGGGCCTAGTGTATCAAATGAACTCTTAAAAGTATAAAAAGGGGAAGGTAGGTGAGATGAGGCAGAAGAGGACATCTGAGAGGTTCTAAGGGTGAGACGAGCTGGACCTGATGTTGCTCACTTGAAGACGGAGGAAGGGGTCACTAGCCAAGATATGCAGAAAGCCTCTAGGTGAGAAAGATCCCCCACTGACAGTTAAAGAGAAAACAGGAGGGACTTCAGTTCTACACTTGCATAAAACTTGAATTCTGCCAACAATCTGGGGTATGGATTCATTCTCAGTGCTTCCACAAGGGAACCTGGTCCTGTGAACATTTTGATTTTGGTCTTGTGTGACTGTAGGCAG
This sequence comes from Bos grunniens, assembly GCF_055505025.1. Classification (NCBI taxonomy): domain Eukaryota; kingdom Metazoa; phylum Chordata; class Mammalia; order Artiodactyla; family Bovidae; genus Bos; species Bos grunniens. The sequence goes on from NC_141167.1 coordinate 13,279,605, forward strand.
GGAACCAGCTGGGCCACACCGTGCTCAGGATTTTTACTTCCAGGACCTGTAAGATAATAGATTTTTGTGCAGTTAAGCTGCTAAGTTTGTGGCAATTTGTTATAACAGCACAGTCAGGGTAGATTGTTCTGTGCAGCTTAAATTTGCTTCTCATTGGCAGCACCCCACTTCAAAGATACAATACATCTTTCTGTCCTAAGGCCAGCCTCAGGACTTCCTCTGATATCACAGAGTCTTCTTGTCACAAAGGAGACCAGAAATGTGAGGAAGTTAATAGCCCTAGAGAAAACTCTCAACCAGCAGATGGAGGGGGGCTGTAGATTATTGGTTTAGTCTTGATCTTCTTAATTCTGGGTGGTATTTGTACACTTCTCAGTGGTCCTGGTAGAACCAAGACCCCATTACCTATAGCAGTGATGCCGAAACCCTGCCTCTGTACACCATCACCAAACTGAATCTCGGAGACAGAGTTTTAGGTAAAGTAAAAAAGAATAGCTTTATGGCTTTGTCAGGCAAAAGTGCTCTCAGTGGGGTAATGTCCTCAAAGCTGTGCATCCCAACCTGGACAGGGTAGCTGCTGCTGCTACTGCTAAGCCGCTTCAGTCGTGTCTGACTCTGTGTGACCCCATAGATGGCAGCCTACAAGGCTCTCCCGTCCCTAGGATTCTCCAGGCAAGAACACCGGGGTGGTTTGCCATTTCCTTCTCCAATGCACGAAAGTGAAAAGTGAAAGTGAAGACGCTCAGTCGTGTCCGACTCTTAGCAACCCCATGGACTGCAGCCTACCAGGCTCCTCCGTCCATGGGATTTTCCAGGCAAGAGTACTGGAGTGGGTTGCCATTGCCTTCAGAGAAGTTTTATCATAATGGTTCAAGAAGGAGGGCGTGATCAGCTTGCAGACATTCTTCTGATTGGTTGGTTAGTGGTGAGGTAACTGAAGTTAGCATTTTCAACATTTTGGTTCCAACTGGTCTAGGGTCTGCATGCTTGTGGGCTGCACACAGTTAACTTCTTTCACCTGGTGGGGGATTCAGTATCTGCAAAACGGCTCAAAGATATTATTATGTATATCCCTTATGTATATCCCTTGAGGGGGCACCAGGATCCTGTCCCATGGCTGCATTATTTTTTTTATTGTATTAAATGTGCAGATCAATTTTTTTTTTTTAGTTGGAGTATAATTGCACTATTGTTTCTTGATTCTTCCTCCCTTTTCTCTGCATCCCCTCCTTCCCTGATTAGCAACCATTTGAACCTGTCCTCTGGAACTCAGGGAAGGTCGTGGAGGCTGAATGAGCCTATTTCCTCCAAACAAGAAACAGAGACCACAGAGAGGCTTTTGTGCCCAGGAGCCCTACGGGGTCCTGCTTGGTGTCAGCAGCAACTTCCATAATACATCATTAGATTGGCTTTTCTTTCTTTCCTCTCTCATTCTCCTCAGTCCCTCACACTTGGTTCTGAGAATCTCCTCCCAAAGACCTCCCTGCTCCCAAGTCCCTTTTCCAGTCTCTGCTTGAGATTGACAGGTGTAAAAGTTAGTAAAAGGAAACCTAAGTAAAGTGGAGTCAGAAGATGCAAAGGTGGAGCTCTCTGCATGTGCCATTCATTCTCCATCAGCACAGACCCCCACAGGAAGAGAAGGCGCAGTGCTTCTCCAAGGCGAAGTGACGCTGCTTCATTATACTGCCAGCAGGGGCAAACCGTGCAACCGCGACAGCGGGCCAGGACTCAAACCTGACTAGAACCCACTGTTTTTATTGATTTAATTTTTAAAACAATTTTTGGCTGTGCTGGGTCTTTGTTGCTGCATGGGCTTTTCTCTAGTTGTGGTGAGTGGGGGCTACTCTTTGTTGCGGTCCAGGGGTTTCTCGTTGTGGTGGCTTCTCTTGTGAGCACAGGCACTGGGCATGCAGGCTTCAGTCTCTGCAGTACGCAGGCTCAGTAGTTGTGGCTCTTGGGCTCAGTAGTTGTGGCGCACGGGCTTAGTTGTTCCTCAGCATGTAGTATCTTCCTGAACCAGGGATCGAACCCACGTCTCCTGCATTGGCAGATGGATTCTTTATCACTGAGCCACCAGAGAAGCCCCCCACCGTCTTTTAATTGAGATCACAAACCTGGTCTCAGGACTTAATAAAGCTCAAGTTCTTGATGTCTCATTACAGAAAGAATTCATCAAGAGACAAAAGTGATAGATAAATAGTGGATCTATTTAAAAAGAAACACACTCTATAGAGTATAGGCCATTTTGCAAGGTGAGAGGCCCTCAAATATGGGGTGGTTAGCTTTTATGGGCTGGGTAATTTCATAGCTAATGAGTGGGAGGGTTATTCCAACTATTTCTCGGAAGGGGTAGGGATTTCTAGTAATAGGGCCATTGCCCACTTTTGGGGCTTTTATAGTTAGCTCTGAACTGTCACATTGCTGGTGGGTGTATCATTTATCATACTAATGCATTATATTTTCATGCTAATATATTATAATGAGGCTCAAGTTCCATTTGGAAGTAAAATCTTCTGCCATCTTAGACCTAGTTAGTTCAAACCAGTTTATATAATGTCCGACAGCTATTTTCTAATGGCAGAAAACAAAGAGGAACTAAAGAGCCTGTTGATGAAAGTGAAAGAGAAGAGTGAAAAAGCTGGCTTAAAACTCAACATTCAAAACACTAAGATCATGGCATCCAGTCCCATCACTTCATTGGAAATAAATGGGGAAACAATGGAAACAGTGACAGACTTTATTTTGGGGGGCTCCAAAATCACTGCAGATCGTGACTGCAGCCATGAAATTAAAAGATACTTGCTCCTTGGAAGAAAAGCTATGACCAACCTAGACAGCATATTAAAAAGCAGAGACGTTACTTTGCCGACAAAGGTCCATCTAGTCAAAGGTATGGTTTTTCCAATGGTCATGTATGGATGTGAGAGTTGGACTATAAAGAAAGCTGAATGCCAAAGAATTGATGCTTTTGAACTGTGGTGTTGGAGAAGACTCTCGAGAGTCCCTTGGACTGCAAGGAAATCCAACCAGTCCATCCTAAAGGAAATTAGTCCTGAATATTCATTGGAAGGACTAATGCTGAAGCTGAAGCTCCAATACTTTGGCCACCTGATGCGAAGATCTGACTTATATGAAAAGACCCTGATGCTGGGAAAGATTGAAGGCAGGAGGAGAAGAGGACAACAGAGGATGAGACAGTTGAATGGCATTATCGACTCGATAGACATGAGTCTGAGCAAGCTCTGGGAGTTGGTGATGGACAGGGAAGCCTGGCATGCTGCAGTCCATGGGGTCGCAAAGAGTTGGACACAACTGAGTAACTGAACTGACAGCTATGTCGTTCTTTTAAAGATTTGCCCTGTCCCCTTCCCTCCTATTTCAGCAGAAATATTTTCTCTTTGCCTGGCAACAACTCAGCCAATAAGAGTGGCACAACTAAGTCATTGAAAAGCCACTATAGTTCAAACTACCGGTTTCCTCCAGTGGATTTTTTGTTTATAGTGGAAGTGAAAGTCACTTAGTCATGTCTGAGTCTTTGTGACCCCATGGCCTATACAGTCCACGGAATTCTCCAGGCCAGAATACTGGAGTGGGTAGCCTTTCCCTTCTCCAGGGGATCTTCCCAACCCAGGGATCAAACCCAGGTCTCCTGCATTGCAGGCAGATTCTTTACCAGCTGAGCCACAAGATTTTGTTTATAGGGGCCCCTCCCAACTCTCCCTTCCCTATGGTTTCCTCTCCTTTGTTTTACCAGGACTTACATGTGGTTCTCCAAACACTTGCTTGTCCCAAATTGCAATTCATTGCTGCTCCTGAATAAACCTATTTTTCAGATGAAACAACTGGCTGTTTCACTGTTTTAAGTTAATATGGGCAACCAGTAAAGTCTGCTCCGTGAGCTCATCTTGCTTAGAATCAAAAGGTAACTTATTAGACTATTTCAGTGTCTCACACTGAAACCAGGCCTCAAGGAAAACAAACCAGGAATGCCATACCACTAAGTTCTTCTCTGTTCCTTGTTTCCGCTCTTTTAATAGCATTACCTTTTGAGAGAAAGACTGAATCTATCCTCAGCACCAAAGAGAAAAATTCCAAAGAAGGATTGTAATCGAAGACCCTTGGGTCAGTGTTTTTGATTGGTCAAACGGGAAACAAGGTGTATGTCTGTTCATCTTGGGTCAGAGTTCCAGTCTTGGATCAAGCCATTATGGATGGGTGGTAGTGTCAAGGACTCCATGCATGGCCACTGGGGACCACTATTGCATTGCAGGGCAGTCCCAGAAATAGTGAAATGATTGACAGCTGGGGAACCTTCCACTGGTTATCTAAAACCACTACTGCTAAATCGCTTCAGTCGTGTCCGACTCTGTGCGACCCCATAGACGCCAGCCCATCAGGCTCCACCATCCCTGGGATTCTCCAGGCAAGAACACTGGAGCGGGTTGCCATTTCCTTCTCCAATGCATGAAAGTGAAAAGTGAAAGTGAAGTGTCCGACTGTTGGCGACCCCATGGATTGCAGCCTACCAGGCTCCTCCGTCCATGGGATTTTCCAGGCAAGAGTACTGGAGTGGGGTGCCATTGCCTTCTCCTCTAAAACCACTACGCATTCCCAATTCTCTTCCTCTTTAATGATTCTTGTTCAGTTTACTTCACATGTTCTTCCTGTGCCCAACCCTTATATGCTGGTATTCCTGAGAGGCTCATCCTTATTCTTTTCCTCTTACTCATTTCCAAAGTCATCTAATTCCATTAGTCATTTAATTCCATCTAATGTCCAGAAGACAGTATGGTCTTCTCCCCAACATTTAATTAACTCCAAAAATTTTATCTAATCCAGTCATGGTCATTCCATCCCCCCATGGCAAAATAACGCATATATATGGAATTTAGAAAGATGGTAACAATAACCCTGTGTACGAGACAGCAAAAGAGACACGGATGTATAGAACACTCTTATGGACTCTATGGGAGAGGGAGAGGGTGGGAAGATTTGGGAGAATGGCATTGAAACATGTAAAATATCATGTATGAAATGAGATGCCAGTCCAGGTTCGATGCACGATACTGGATGCTTGGGGCTAGTGCACTAGGACGACCCAGAGGGATGGTATGGGGAGGGAGGAGGGAGGAGGGTTCAGGATGGGGAACACATGTATACCTGTGGCGGATTCATTTTGATATTTGGCAAAACTAATACAATTATGTAAAGTTTAAAAATAAAATAAAATTTAAAAAAAATCTGTTTGGGTCGAACAGGCCTAAATCATATTAGATCAATGTAATTCAAGGAAATGCTTGCTTAGGACTTCTGGAAGGCAGCTTTGCTCACCACTATACCACCAATGCTGCTTTGGACTGCTGGGAAAGAGAAATCAGTTTTACTGTTTTTTGTTGAATGGCAAAAGGAAGCATGTAGCCTCAGCTGTCTGTGGCCATCATTTTGTGTTTTGAGTGGAGCTAGTTTTGGTATGAAGTCGATGATGGGGACAGCAGAGCAGTGAGATAAAAGCCTCTCAGGTCCCTGATGACATTGTTGAACCAGAGCATCTGCCCACTCTGCTCTCCTACTGGATTTCCTGCATTGTGAGATGGTATATTTCCACATTGGGTAAGCCAGTTTGACTCAGATGTTTGCTATTGGAGCGGAAATTAAAATTCTACTTGATTCACACTGTTTTTTTCTCTCTTTTTTATTTTTTATTGACATTTAGTTGAATGATAATGTTGTGTTAATTACTGCTGTACAGCAAAACGACTCATAGGGACATATTCTGTACAGCAAAGTATACATAGATACACATCCTATTTCATATCCTTTTCCATTATGGTTTACTACTGGATATTGAATATAGCTCCCCATGCTACACAATAGGACCCTGTTGTTTATCCATCCTCTATATACCAGTTTGCATCCACTAATCTCAAAGTCCCAATGCAACCCTCTCCCACCCTCCTCTCCCTTGGCAACCACCAGTTTCTGTCCCTCATTCTGTCTCTGCTTCATAGGTAGGTTCCTTTGTGTCATACTTTAGATTCTGCATGTAAGTAATATCATAATGGTATTTTTCTTTCTCTTCCTGACTTACTTCACTTAGTATGATAATCTAGTTGTATCTATTTGTAAGGCCTCCTCAGACAGCCATTTTGCTTTTTTGCATTTCTTTTTATTGGGGTTGGTCTTGATTCCTGTCCCCTGTACAATGTCACGAACCTCCATCCATAGTTCATCAGGCAATCTGTTAATTATTTCTTAAATCTATTTCTCACTTCCACTGTACAGTCATAAGGGATTTGATTTAGGTCATACCTGAGTGGTTTTCTCCACTTTCTTCAATTTCAGTCTGAATTTGGCAATAAGGAGTTCATGATCCGAGCCACAGTCAGCTCCTGGTCTTGTTTTTGCTGACTGTATAGAGCACTCAGCAGTGGCCACAGGACTGGAAAAGGTCAGTTTTCATTTCAATCCCAAAGAAAGGCAATGCCCAAAATGCTCAAACTACAACACAATTGCACTTATCTCACACGCTAGTAAAGTAATGCTTAAAATTCTCTAAGCCAGGCTTCAGCAATATGTGAACCGTGAACTTCATGTTCGAGCTGGTTTTAGAAAAGGCAGAGGAACCAGAGATCAAATTGCCAACATCTGCTGGATCATGGAAAAAGGAAGACAGTTACAGAAAAACATCTATATCTCCTTTACTGATTATGCCAAAGCCTTTGACTGTGTGGATCACAATAAACTGTGGAAAATTCTGAAAGAGATGGGAATACCAGACCACCTGACCTGCCTCTTGAGAAGCCTATATGCAGGTCAGGAAGCAACAGTTAGAACTGGACATGGAACAACAGACTGGTTCCAAATAGGAAAAGGAGTACGTCAAGGCTGTATATTGTCACCCTGCTTTATTTAACTTCTATGCAGAGTACATCATGAGAAACGCTGGGCTGGAAGAAGCACAAGCTGGAATCAAGATTGCCGGGAGAAATATCAATAACCTCAGATATGCAGATGACACCACCCTTATGGCAGAAAGTGAAGAGGAACTCAAAAGTCTCTTGATGAAAGTGAATGAGGAGAGTGAAAAAGTTGGCTTAAAGCTCAACATTCAGAAAACGAAGATCATGGCATCTGGTCCCATCACTTCATGGGAAATAGATGGGGAAACAGTGGAAACAGTGTTAGACTTTATTTTTCTGGGCTCCAAAATCACTGCAGATGGTGATTGCAGCCATGAAATTAAAAGACGCTTACTCCTTGGAAGGAAAGTTATGACCAACCTAGACAGCATATTCAAAAGCAGAGACATTACTTTGCCAACAAAGGTCCATCCAGTCAAGGCTATGGTTTTTCCAGTGGTCATGTATGGATGTGAGAGTTGGACTATAAAGAAAGCTGAGCGCTGAAGAATTGATGTTTTTGAATTGTGGTGTTGGAGAAGACTCTTGCAAGTCCTTTGAACTGCAAGGAGATCCAACCAGTCCCTCCTAAAGGAGATCAGTCCTGGGTGTTCATTGGAAGGACTGATGTTGAGGCTGAAACTCCAATACTTTGGCCACCTCATGTGAAGAGCTGACTCATTGGAAAAGACCCTGATGCTGGCAAAGATTGAAGGCAGGAGGAGAAGGGGAAAACAGAGGATGAGGTGGTTGGATGGCATCATCGACTCGATGGACATGGGTTTGGGTGGACTCCGGTTGTTAGTGATGGACAGGGAGGCCTAGCGTGCTGTGGTTCATGGGGTCACAAAGAGCCAGACACGACTGAGCGACTGAACTGAACTGAATTGTATCTATGTTGCTGCAAATGGCATTATTTCATCCTTTCTATGGCTTGGTAGTAGTCCATTGCCTATATACACCACATCTTCTTTATCCTTTCATCTGTTGATGGAAATTTAGTTCGCTTGACTATTATAGGTTTTGACTATTAGAAATAGTGTTGCTGTGAACACTGGGGTGCATGTATCTTTTTGAGTCAGAGTTTTCTTCAGATATATGCCTAGAAGTGGGATTGCAGAATCATATTATAATTCTTTTTTAGTTTTTTTTAAAAACCTCCACACTGTTTTCCATAGTGTCACCAACAGTGTAGGAGGGTTCCCTTTTCTCCGCACCTTCTCCAGCATCTGGATAGCATTCCTTCTTGCTAAGGAATCACATGGGGCTTTGATCTGGATTATATAAACTGTCAGCAATACATCATTTAGTGTACAGGTCTAACTCTGCCTTGATTTCTAATGGGTGAAACAGTTCTCAGAGATTTCTGAGAGGCTCTTCCCAGCTTCTAGTCCTCAAATTCTGCTCAAATAAAATTTTCCATTTCTGTCTTAGATCACCTGGTTAACTTTTCAGCAACACTACCATGAATTCTCTCGAATGCAGTTTCTCGGGCTCCCAAACTACCCACATTTCCCAGTCTTGCTCCTCCTCTTCCTGGGTTTCCTAAAATTCACTTACTCGTGAAACAAGAATCTAGTGCCTACTACTATGCCAAGCTCTGTTTTAGATACTGTAGATATAGTTGCTCATGAAACAAATTTACTGTCTTCATGGACCAGAGAAGGAGGCAGACATAAACAAAACTTTTTCTGAATAAGTGAAATAATGAATAATGCAGAGTTCGGACTTAACGTTGAGTGGAAAACTTATCATTGTCTACAGAATATTACACCAAAGTATTCACTCCACAAGCAACACTGGGAACTGAGTGGCAGACCCTGTTCTTCAAGCCCTTGGGTTCTTAAACAGTGAATGTGACCCAGTGTCTGCCCTCTGCAGCTCGGAGTCCCGAAGGAACTTCCAGCAAGTGTTCAGTGTTAATTTTGTTCGGCCCTGCAAAAGTGCTTTATGGTAGCCATCTCATTTAGGCCTCACTGCTGAAGCTGAAACTCCAATACTTTGGCCACCTCATGCGAAGAGTTGACTCATTGGGAAAGACCCTGATGCTGGGAGGGATTGGGGGCAGGAGGAGAAGGGGACGACAGAGGATGAGATGGTTGGATGGCATCACCGACTCGATGGACATGAGTTTGAGTGAACTCCGGGAGTTAGTGATGGACAGGGAGGCCTGGCGTGCTGTGATTCATGGGGTCGCAAAGAGTCGGACATGACTGAGCGACTGAACTGAACTGAATTGAACTCTAGGAGGTTGTCCAAGGACAGAGTGCTTGGGATAGCTGGGTCGGGAACAGGCAGGGTGGACAAGAGTTCTGGCAAGGAGACAGTCGTGATCTTTGGACTAAGGCCCGGTCCGTGTGACCTTGTGCAAGTCACGGTCTCCCTCGTTCTCGCAGGCTCTCGCCAGGGTCTGTAGTGTTTTCTCTGGGGTTTTCCCGACGCTCCTTTAACTCGGGATTCATATTCTGCCTGGGGTGTTTGAGAAAAAGTCCGAGGGACGCGGGATCTGGGGTTAAAGAAGGAAGATCTCTGAGATAGGCAGAGAAGGTGAAGTCAGTTAAGAGGGTACAGCGGGGAAGGAGGTCACTGGACAGAACTATGACAGACACTGCTTTCTTCCCCACCTTGCCCTCTGCTCCCACGCCCTCCAGCGCCATCGCCCAGACCTTCTCTTGGGCTGCGGAAGGAGAGCGGCCCTTTTTCCGCAGCGAGTTCCTCCATCGCTGCCCCAGGCTGAAAGGCGACAAATCCTCCGCGAGCCGTCCGCTTGAATCAGACCCCGGGTCCTTGGCCAGGGATCTCTCAGCTCGGCCACTCTCGGTCTGGGTCCCCGTCCCCTCCCCCCGCGGCTCGCGACCGCTTGGTCTGCGCCGCCTGCATTCTCTGTGTGCGGGGCCCGCCCGCACTGCGGGGGAGAGGCGGGGAGCCGCCCACGCCGCTCTCGGCGACGCCGTCTCCCTGGGACGCGCGCCGGCTGCGCGACGCGCGGGAGCCGGGCGGGCAGCCATGGCGCGGCGCGCGCGGAGGTAGCCCGGCGGGACGCGGGGAGCGCGGGGGCCGCCATGGCCCGGCGGCGGCGCCGCGCCTGCATCGCGCTGTTCTTGGTGCTGCTCTTCGCCTTCGGCACCCTCATGGGCCTCCGCACGCTCAAGGCTCCGGACGGACTCCCGGCGCTGGGCCCGGGCCTGGAGCTGGCGCCCTTTGAGCGACACCCGGAGGGGGCCCCCGCGCCGGCCGCCCGGGCCCCGGCCGCCCCCGCCGCTCCGCCGCCGCCGCCGCCCCGCACCGCGGGCCCGGGCAGCTCCCCAGGGCCGGCCCCAGCAGAGGCCGAACCCGCCCCGGGGCAGAGTCTGCGCGTCTACTCGGACCTGCACGCCTTCTACTACTCGTGGTACGGGAGTCCCGGGCGCGAAGGCCACTACATTCACTGGGACCACGTCATGGTGCCGCACTGGGACCCCAAGATCTCGGCCAGCTACCCCCGCGGGCGCCACAGCCCTCCTGATGACTTGGGCTCCAGCTTCTACCCGGAACTGGGGCCCTACAGCTCCCGGGACCCCGACGTGCTACGGGAGCACATGACCCAGCTGAAGGAAGCCGCCATCGGTGAGCTCCCCCCTCCCCCATCGCTCGGGCCCCCAGCCTCGCCCTTCTTCGTTCCCACACCCCAACTTCCACTGCTCCTATCGCCGGGCCTTTGGTCCCCCTCACTCAGCCTGGCTTCTTACCCCTTCTCTTCCAGAACTCTAATTCCATGCTCACCAAGAGGCACCGCCCCCATCTCTTGAATTCCGACCCCTCCACCTCTACCGTCTGACAACCCCCCGCCCTCACTTCCCAATTCCAGGGCCCTTTCCGAGGGCGGAGCTGCTGGGAGGGTCGGTGGAAGGCGTTTGCACCAGGGCTGTCCCAGGGACAGTGAGGAGAGGAGGGCAGTCTTCATGTCTGTTGGGCTTCTAGGTTTGGGTAAGTGAGCCCTGGGTACTCTGGCCCGGAAGGAGTCTGGAGATCAAAGCAGTAGCACCTGGGATGGCCTCTGCTTTCACACCAGGGACAGGGTAGAGCCTCAGCCCTTCCTACTTTTTCTGGCAGCAGAAAGGAAAGTTTGCACATGTTGTATGACAGACCCTGTTCTATTTGCAGTAAGGGGCCTGGGGGCTTTTTCATCAGATACTCTGCTTGGATAGAAGTCCATCTGTAGGCAGGCTGGGGTGGGGAAGCTGACATTTCAGATTTTGTCACTGAATTCTGCTGGATTTTACAGTACATTTCAATTTCTCTGGAACCGGATAATGAGTGTGGAGGAGAGGGGGAACTGAATGCCAGAGACAATGGTGGGATGTATTCACAAATAGCACAGAGGCTGTCCCTCAGGACAGACAGAGGGTTGACAGTTGAGACAAATGTTATTTCCACAAGAAGGGTAAGATGACCTCTACTCAGGGCTCTTCTCCCTCAGAGATACTCCTCTCCTCCAGAGATAGGGCTGTGGATTCCTATCTTCCAGGTGGATGAGGCATTGTCCACCCATTCCCCTTTGTTTAACTACTTGCTAACGCAGGCCAGAGGCTGGCTGGGCTCTAAGGCTCCTTCCTGGCCTGGAACATTAGGGCTCCTGCAGCCATGGAGCTTCAGCACCGCAGGCGTGGACAGCTCCAGGGCTCAGGCTCAGGGCTCTGATCTGCAAGAAAAGAACCTGGCAGGAGCATCAATCAAGATTTCATTCAGAAACCATTTGGCAGTTGGAGATGGTTTGTGAGGGAGCACATCTCTGTTGTGAGGCATTGTGTGTCTCTGAAGTATCCTCTGTGTTGTGTCTCAGGCGTCCTTGTCCTGTCCTGGTACCCACCTGGCATGGCTGATGATAACGGGGAACCTTCAGATGACCTGGTGCCTGCCATTCTGGACACCGCCCATCAGTACAACATCCAGGTGAGTCTCCAGGAAGAGGTCAAATGCTCTCTAGCCCATGCTGGAGATGTCCCTTCCTCCACCACAGGGATGGCGCCTCTTGGCCTTAGTCCAGGTACACATATACATAGTAAATGTGATGCTGGGAGATAGGGATCTAATAAATACTGCCTGTGTCACTCTTTATTTTTTGAATTCTGGAAAAAATACTTTGGGGAAAATAAATAGAGGATAAATGGGAGACTAAATAAATATCACTTGGAAGAGAAGAGAAAGGCAAGGGAGAAAGGGAAAGATATACTCAATTGAATGCAGAGTTCCAGAGAATAGCAAAAAGAGATAAGAAAGCCTTCTTAAATGAACAATGCAAAGAAATAGAGGAAAATGATAGAATGGGAAAGACTAGAGATCTCTTCAAGAAAACTGGAGATATCAAGGGAAGATTTCATGCAAGGATGGGCATGATAAAGGACAGAAATGGTAAGGACCTAACAGAAGCAGAGGAGATTAAAAAAGGTGGCAAGAATACACAGAAAAACTATGAAAAAGTCTTAATGACTCAGATATTCACCATGATGTGGTCACTCACAGAGAGCCAGACAGCCTGGAGGGTAAAGTCAAGTGGGCCTTAGGAAGCATTACTACGAACAAAGCTAGTGGAGGTGATGGAATTCCAGCTGAGCTATTTCAAATCCCAAAAGACAATGGTGTCAAAGTGCTGCACTCAAAATGCCAGCAAATTTGGAAAACTCAGCAGTGGCCACAAGACTGGAAAAAGTCAGTTTTCTTTCCAATCCCAGAGAAGAGCAATACCAAAAAAATGTTCAAACTACCATACAATTATGCTCATTTCACAACTGAAGTGACTTAGCAGCAGCAGCAGCACATGCTAGCAAGGTACTTCTCAAAATACTTCAAGTTAGGCTTCAGCAGTACATGAACCGAGAACTTCCAGATGTGCAAGCTGGATTTAGAAAAGGCAGAGGAACCAGAGGTCAAATTGCCAACATTCATTGGATCATGGAGAAAGCAAGGGAATTCCACAAAAACATCTACTTCTGTTTCATTGACTATGCGGAAGCCTTTGACTGTGTGGATCACAACAAACTGGAAAATTCTTAAAGAGATGGGAATACCAGACCACCTTACCTGTCACCTTGAGAAACCTGTATGCAGATCAAGAAGCAACAGTTAGAAGCATACATGGAACAATGGACTGGTTCAAAATTGGGAAAGGAGTATATCAAGGCTGTATATTGTCATCCTGCTTATTTAACTTCATGCAGAGTGCATCATGTGAAATGCTGGGCTGGGTGAGTCACAAGCTGGAATCTTTTGCCGGGAGAAAGATCAACAACCTCAGATGTATATACAGATGTATATACAGATGTATATACAGATGATATCACTCTAATGGCAGAAAGTGAAGAAGAACTAAAGAGCCTCTGATGAGAGTGAGAGAAGAGTGAAAAGCTGGCTTAAACTTCAACATCCAAAAACTAAGATCATGGCATCTGATCCCATCACTTTATGACAAATAAAAGGGGAAAAAGTGAAAACAGTGATGGATTTTATTTTCTAGGGCTCCAAAATCACTGCAGATGGTGACTGCAGCCATGAAATTAAAAGATGCTCGCTCCTTGGAAGAAAAGCCATGACAAACCTCGACAGAATATTAAAAAGCAGAGACATTATTTTGCTGACAAAGTTCTGGATGGTCAAAGCTATGATTTTTCCCATAGTCATGTACAGATGTGAGTGTCGGACCATAAAGAGGGCTAAGTGCCAAAGAATTGATGCTTTCAAACTGTGGTGTTGGAAAAGACTCTTGAGAGACCCTCAGAGTGCAAGACCAAGCCAGATCAAACTTCTTTCCACAGTTTCAGACAGCTAGTGCTGATCACTGGGAGCTGGCACATTAAGTTGAAATCTATTAGCTTGCAATAGCCCATCAGAATGATTCCTAAGGCTCTGCTGTGGGAGGTGGAGAAACTTCTCACTTCTCTTTTTTGGGCCTGAAGGGCAGTGATTGCTTTTATTTCCATTATGCCCACCACTGCCAGGTCTCTCCTGAACGCTGCCTCTTCCTCAGGCCACAGCTGGAGCACAGGCTTTGTAGGTTTTGCCCCTGGACAGACGCTCACCTGACCAATGTCTCTTGTGTCTGTGGCAGGTGGCCTTCCACATCCAACCCTACAAGGGCCGAGATGACATCACTCTGCATGACAACATCAAGTACATTATTGACACGTAAGGCTCCAAGGCTTGGATTTTGGTGGGGATCAAAATGGGGGCAGGGATAGGTTTGGAGGTGTAGGTCAAGAGACAAAAGGGCAGAATGCCTGTGTCCCCAGCGTCTAAAAAGAGTGAAACAGTACTGGGCTTGGAGACAGCAAGCTGGGATTGCATTCTGGTTCTGTGGTCTCCATATTGTGATCAGAAGCAAGCCTCTTAACCTTTGAGCCTTGTGAGAGTTGTTTAGTCACTAAGTCATGTTTGACTCTTTTGTAACCCCATGGATCACAGCCTGCCAGGCTCCTGTCCATGGGATTCTTCAGGCAGGAATATTGGAGGGTTGCCATTTCCTTTTCCAGGGGATCTTCCTGACCCAGGGATTGAAACTGCATCTCTTGCATTGGCAGGCGAGTTCTTTACCATGGAGCCACCAGGGAAGCCCTTTGTGAGAGTTACATAAGCTAATATATGTGAAAAGTGGCTTGTAAATGGCTTGCATCTATCATTCATTCATTCATTAAAAAAATATTTATCAAGTCCCTTCCAGTGTCCAGGCACTGTCCTAAGTCCCAGTTGTTTAGCAAATGTGTAGGGCTAGCAGAGTTTACAACGTAGTGTGTGTGTGGGGTACAGTGGAGCAGACAGTAGTTATAGACAACAAAACAAATAGTGATCCATACTATGAAAAAGTAATAACAGAATAAAGCAGAGTAATGTGTTAAGAATGTGCTCAAGAAATGGCTTTAGAATGAGTGTTCAAGTGAGCTTCTCTAAGACATGTGAGCCAGCACTTAAATGAGGAGTCAGCTGTGCAGAGATCTGGGACAGACAGAAAACACCATGAAGAGGGCTGTCAGATGCAAAGGGCATCCGATGGGACAACTCTTGACAGCAGCCAGTATAACTGGAATGTAGAGGTAGATGGGGTCATAGCAGGAATGGAGGTGGGCAGGGCACATCAAGTGGGTGGGGCTTTGCTGGTCTCGGTAAGGAGCAGTGAGATCTGATTCACACTTTAAAAAGATACTGGATTAAGCACAGCCAAAAAATGAATAAATAAGAGGCTGGATTATAGGGAGATGGAAGTAGGAGCCTGGAGACCAGTTAGGTGGCTGTCAGTATAGTCCAGATGGAAGATGGTGGAGCAGGGATAAGTGGTTGTAATTTGTTGTGTTAATCACTCAGACTCTTGGCAACCCCCATGGACTGTAGCCCGCCAGGCTCCTCTGTCCACAGAATTCTCCAGGCAAGAATACAGGAGTGGGTTGCCATTCCCTTCTCCAGGGGATCTTCCCAACCCAGGGATCAAACCTGGGTTTCCCACATTGCAGGCAGATTCTTTACCGTCTGAGCCACCAGGGAAGTCCTGGGACAGGGAAGTGAGGCTTCAATAGAGGAATGACAAAGCTGGGGGGAGAGAACTGGGTTCTTGCTTAGAGGCATGATGAGTCCAACTGTGGAGTCCAGCTGGATCCAAAATTGTGCTTGGGATCAGGAAAGGTCTCATTGCATGGCCAGTCCTCTGGGTGTGTGGGCTTCTTTCCTCTTAGGCTGCTGGCTCAGCCTTTTCTTCTTCCTGCTCCTCAGGTATGGCTCCCATGGTGCATTTTACCGCTACAAGAACAGCATGGGTAAGAGCCTCCCGCTCTTTTATATCTACGACTCCTACCTGACGTCCCCTGAGGCCTGGGCCCACCTCCTGACACCAAACGGGCCCCACTCAATCCGCAACACCCCCTATGACGGGGTCTTCATAGCGCTGCTGGTGGAGGAGGGCCACACCCATGACATCCTGGCTGCTGGATTCGACGGCATGTACACCTACTTTGCCTCCAACGGTTTCTCCTTCGGCTCCTCCCATCAGAACTGGAAAGCTGTGAAGAACTTTTGCGATGCCAACAACCTCATGTTCATTCCCAGCGTGGGGCCTGGCTACATTGACACCAGCATCAGGCCTTGGAACAACCACAATACGCGGAACAGGGTCAATGGCAAGTACTACGAGACAGCCCTGCAGGCAGCCCTGACTGTGAGGCCTGAGATTGTCTCTATCACCTCTTTCAATGAGTGGCACGAGGGCACCCAGATTGAGAAGGCCATTCCCAAGAAGACGCCGACTCGGCTGTATTTGGACTACCTGCCTCATCAGCCCAGCCTGTACCTGGAGCTGACGCGCCGCTGGGCGGAGCACTTCATCAAAGAAAAGGAGCAGTGGCTGATGTGAGGTGCCTCGGAGCCAGGGCGGGAGGTGCTGAATCCCAGCCTCTCTGGAAGATGGCACCACAGGGGGCTCGGCTGAGGTTATAGGCACTTGCTCCCGAGTCAGCAGCTAGGTGCTTCTGGGCCCGTCAAGTCAGGGCCCATGGGGAACAGAGCTAGTTCCTCAGGCAGGTGGGTGTCCTGCAGGGACAGGAAAACTAGGGGGTGTTCCAGAGTGGGAACCCCAGGGGCTGGCAGGGGACTGCACTTAGCCCCAGGCAGCTCCACGTCGTCAGTCAGAACACTTTAAACAATTCCTTCTAGCTTGGAACTCAGCTGGTTGGTGTTGTGGAGTCACCAAGTCACTGCTCACAGAAGGGTGTCAGGGCTCTGGGCCAGCATGCACCTGCTCTTCTGCCAGCCTGTGTCCTCCCCAGGCCTCCCTCCCACATCGGCTGTCTTCCCCAAGTTAAGAAACCATACTTAAGACTTTATAAAAGGGAACATTCTCGGTTTAAGCTCTTCCCAGTAGATTCCCAGACCTGATCATCAGGATATAATCCTGAGCATTCACACATTTATTCAACACACCCTCGGCGAGCACCTTACCACGTGCCAGGTGCTGGGGGAAAACCTGACCAGGAATGGTTCCTGTCTTCCTAAACTTACAGGAGCCAGCTTTCCTTTTTCCTTCTTTGGTGTGGCCTTGTAGCTAGTGCCTGAGCACAGCTATGAGTTTTTCCTTTTATCAGCTTTGCCCGCTGCTGGGAGTTCACTTCATTTTCCTCGAAGAAAACACCTCTGTGCTGCAGAGCTTTCACTTTCCTAGATGATTATTTAGCTCCAGGAGAGGACTAGGACACTCCCCATCCCCATTAGCTGCCTGAATTGAATGAGGCCCACTCACTAGAGCCGTTTTCAGTGCTACTGTGATTTGTATTAAATATGACGTGTTGTTCCTATTCTCCAGCCAGGTTTCCTTTTGCTCCTTCAGGTCAACAAACTCTGACCCCTCAGTCAGATTCTGTGATGAACTGCCAAGTGGGATGGGCTGGCTACCACATTAACACAATGGAAAAGCCGAGTTTGCTTAAGAAATTAGTAGTTTCAACAAGACTTTTAGAGGGAATATTTAGCAAACCAAGGCTTATTTACAAACTAATATGCTAATTGCAGGGATCCTCAAAGCAGGCCCTGGGACACCCTCTTGTCAAGATTCTTAAGATCTACTTGAAAACATACATTCGAAACCACTGTATTGAGTTTATGGGCTTAAGACAGAATCCTAATTCTGAGAACTGGGATGTGAGGGGGGAGGGGAGGAAGTGGGCCCTACTGGTCACCACAAGGACTCCCCAGTACCTGTTTAGTAACAGGTACTAAACCCCACCAATGGATGGGGCAGGCTTGGTCACTTTGCTGTGATTCAGTTGGGGAAAGAAACCAAGGCAGGCAGGGACAGGTGAAAAGGGCTGGATGGTGACCTGGAGTAATTTACAAGGGAGTGACAATGAGGCTTCATCTCACACATACACATTTTTAAAGACACTACGGTCAGACCAGGGGGAAGGGGCAATAATTCTCACACACTGCTGATGGTAATGCAACTTGATTGAGTTCTTTTGAAGGCTAACCTGTATCAAGAGCCATAAAAATGTCCATATACTTGGACCCAGTAATCCTACACCAAGGAAATAATTCAAAAGAAGAAAAATAAAACATTTACAAAGATGTTTAATAGCATTCTTTTCTATTAACGAAAAAACAAAGTTCAAATGCCCAACAATAATTATGTTTAATACTTTATATATATATATATATAAATGCTGCAGAGTGGACACTGGATTTAAATAAAGGTATTACAGGTATAAATCATAATTTGTATTATGAATAAATAAGAAAAAAGTGGCTAAAAAAAAAGATTTTCCAACATTCTTTAATAATTTGGACACCCCTCCCCAACCGAGCTTACTTCCCATCATTAGACCGAAATGATGACTCTGCCAGGCAATTACAGCACAGAACCAGCCCTGGTCCAGAGGAAGCAGTGTTTGGCCTATGGCTCCACAGGTTTTATCCTAATCTGGTTCCAGCTTCAGAAGCACAAAGTGCCTTTGGTCTCCTGAGACTCTTAAAGAAGCATCAACTGATGCACTAGCTGATTTGGACCTTAAATGCCACTACCCCCCAGAGAAGAGGCTCTCATTAGATTGCAAACTGGTTATTTTTCAAAAATCAAAGGAAGAAGAAACCTGTTATCTGAACCAGGCCAAACTAGGAATGGACTTAAAATTTCTATTCACCTTTTAGCTAATATAGGAAATTATAGATACTCCCAAACCAGGTGTGAGGCTTAACCAGCAGCTTCTGAGTTCTGGTCTATACAGTTCAGAAAGAAACTCTGCCTTAAAAGGTCAGACTACTAACACTGTAGCCCTAGCAGCCTCTGCAAATGAGGCCTTGCCAACCACCAGCAGTCGGACACATAGTGTCCAGCACCAGCCCTTGGGCCTTCCCTCCTCCAGAGTGTCACCAGCAGGATCCATGTGAGGGGAGCAGCCCATACTCCCGGAGGATGGCTGAAGTACTTTCAAGGGCACTGGGGAGGAAATGGAGGACAAGTTAGGGTGTGACTTCTTAAAGCCCCGAGCCCACCAGAGTCTGGACATCAGGGACCTCTAAACTCTTTGTAATATGCTCTGTTCATCAAACCCGTGATGGACCCTTTGAATCCTGAAAAAGCCAGAAAACACTAGCAAACTTAGTTCCACTCCACCCACCAGCTCTCCACACTTCCCACCCCACTCAGGGCAAGATAGGAGGGGCAACTTTTTTTTTTCCCTCCTGGTCAAGGCACTTTTGTAAATTGCATTTCACAACCCCCGCTCAAATCCTACCCCTGTGCCACAGGAAAAAAAAAGAGACTCACCAACCAGGACGAATGATGCCAAACTTTCCAGGCACAGACAAGTCAACCACAGTTGAGCCTAGTCGACACTCTGGGCTCTGGCCGTCCCCAATTGGTCCCCCATCAATGATCAGGGACAAGTGAGGCCACAGGTCCTGGAATTCCTGAGAAGAGGGAGAGGCATCTGCAATGTCACACACGCACAAGGCATATATGCAGAGGCCACACAGCTCTAAAGCAGCAGGCATCTTCCTCTAAGCAGGGGAAGGAAACTCAGGGTCAGCTGTAACAAAGACACTGCATTTGTACCCAGGATACCACATCCTATGAGGTTTGGAGCTCCCCCACGTTAGCACCCCAAGGAACACCTATTGAGAGCTTAAAGACAATCTTGCTATGGCAAGAGGAAATTCCACACACTGCTTCAGTTTGGGAGAGAGGAGTAAAATGACTGAAGACCTCAGTGGGAATCCAAAGCTGTAGGCTCTACCCTTGACTTTCCACCAAACTCTGTGTGACTGTATGCAAGTTATTTTATCCAGGGCTATAAAAGGGCTAGACTGGATGGTCACTAAAGGTCCCTCCAGCCCTACCACTCTAATCCTGAATCTCAGCAGAACTCTGGATCAGGGTAGCAAAGAGAAAACAGGTGGACTCAGCAAGTGCATGCCACTGGCACTCAATCCCTGGGCTGTGGAAAGGAGTTTCCCTTCAGAGCTGTGGACTGAATTGTTAAATGACCTAGCTTGTAGCAGAGCTAAGAGAACAGAAAAAGGAGTCCCTGGGATAAGTGACTTAACTTTTCAGTCTTCTGCTGAGGCGGGGAGCGGGGGAGAGAAAAAAAACATACTTATTATGTCTCTTATTGTTAAAAAGACACTACTGGAAAAAAAAATCAATTCTCCCCCTTGATTCTCCAACTTTAAAACTTTTCTGAGGTTATTCTGGATTTCTCCCACCTCTGCCAAATGGGCACACTTCCTACTATTAACCCAAAAGGGTGGCTTTCCTGCCAGGCAATTCCAGTGAACCATCATCATCCGCCCCCGGCCCCGCCATGCCCTGTTCAGAGGAAACTGTGGCCTGGCTGATGTTTCTGCAGGGAGGACTGGGTTTACTCTCACCTCAACATTCAGAGAGCTGGACTGGGAGCTGAGGTTGGCACTGGTGAGAGCGAGTGGCCCCCCAAACATCTGGGCCAAGTCCTGCATGAAGGCGTGGTCAGGAATCCGGATGCCTACAAGCTATGAGGCAAGGAGAAAGGGGTCATAAAAAGGTTGGAAGGGGTGGGGAATGGGCCTGGCATGGATCCTAGCGAAAGCCAATGGCAGGACACAAGAGAAAATCTGACTCACAGGAGTGAAAGGATTCAGGTCCTTGTTGAGCTCCTCTGAGCGTTCCATCACCAGGGTCACTGGTCCTGGCAACAGGTCCTTCAGGAGCCCCTCAGGTACTCTCACGTGGCAGTACCTGGGAAACAAGGGGGTGCAAATCCAACCAAATGAAAGGCACTGCTGATCCTATTCCAGAACCTAGGAAGATCTAGGAAAGGTGACCTGAGGAACTACAGTGGGATCCGCCTGTCTCCCCTTTCACCCCCAAGAGCTTGAGCAGAAAGCAGGGCTCCAGAGGAGCACCCCAGGCTTGGATCCCACAGGTCTCTAGTCTGGGAGACTACAACAGCTGCACCGCTACCGCGCTCCGAGTTTTATTTTCTACAAAGTACTCCCTCTGTTAATTTAAGCTACCGTGCTCCCCCTTTTTTCTTAAGCCGTAGGAGTACCCCCACCCCAGTATCACAAAAAACGCCAGGACAATAGGGCCTCCGCCTGCCTCTTTCCGGAGAAGGCAATGGCACCCCACTCCAGTACTCTTGCCTGGAAAATCCCATGGACGGAGGAACCTGGTAGGCTGCAGTCCATGGGGTCACTAAGAGTCGGACACGACTGAGCGACTTCACTTTCACTTTTCACTTTCATGCATTGGAGAAGGAAATGGCAACCCACTCCAGTGTTCTTGCCTGGAGAATCCCAGGGACGGGGGAGCCTGGTGGGCTGCCGTCTATGGGGTCGCACAGAGTCGGACACGACTGAAGCGACTTAGCAGCAGCAGCAGCAGCAGCTGCCTCTTTCAGCGCCGAGTCCTCGATCACGTTCAAGGCCTGGCAGGCGCTAAGTGCTCCATACACATTTCCAGTTCCGGATTCCTGGGTGAGCCTGGACAAGCCCCTCCCGCTCTCTGCGCCTCAGTCTCCCAAGCCTGTCACCGGAAACCCCTCCCGCGGTGCCGCCCCCAGCGGGGCCGGGTCGGGGCGGCCTCACCTGTAGACGTCGGCCACGCGGCCCAGGCATACGGCCAGCGGCTTGGTCTCGCTGCGGCCCTTGACACGGTACACGGCGCCCAGTGCTTCCGAGCAGCTCGCCGAGCAGGCCAGGCCGTACAGCGTATCGGTGGGGACGGCCACCACGGCGCCTGCGCGCAGCTCGGCCACGGCGGCCCGGAGCGCCTCGGTCCAGCCGCCGCGCTCCGGGTTTGCGGCCCGCCCGGCCCCGCTCCCCGGGAGCCGCAACAGCCGGGCCCCCGGCGTCGGGCTTGGTGAGCGAAGGAGGCGCCCGCTCCGGGCTGAGCCCGCCGGTCCCTCGCTCAACCCCATGCTGGCAGCCACCACGGCCCTCAGCCCCCTGCACGGACGTGCCGGAGACATCCGCCCAGGCCCGCTTCCGGGAGGAAGTGACGCGTCCAGTCATCTTCCGGTCCAGGAGGCTCGGCCCCACCTCCGCGCCGGGCAACTTAAAGGGACCGCGACCCCCAAGAGGATTGAAGGAGACCGGTGGGGACGGGGCGGGGCGCTGCTTTGCAGAGTCCTAGCGCAGCGCTGGGGGCCGGGGGGTGGGGGCGGCCGAAAGGGGGGCGGTGGTCGGGCCGCGCAGGCGGAGATGGAATGGGGCCCGGGCTCAGACTGGTCACGGGGGTGAGAGGGGGCCCGTCGGGGCGGGGGGAAGGGGTTCTGACCCGGCGCAAGCGCCGGCCCTGACCGTCTGTCTCGCTCTCTCCCGGGCAGGGAGGCTGCCGGCGTGGACCGTGGGAAGGCGGGGCTGGGGCTCGGCGGGAGGCCACCCCCGCAGCCGCCCCGGGATGAGCGCGCCCAGCAGCTGCTGGACGCCGTGGAGCAGCGGCAGAGGCAGCTCCT
Source organism: Bos grunniens (assembly GCF_055505025.1). Lineage (NCBI taxonomy): Eukaryota > Metazoa > Chordata > Mammalia > Artiodactyla > Bovidae > Bos > Bos grunniens. The sequence goes on from NC_141167.1 coordinate 13,301,947, forward strand.
GGACACCATCGCCGCCTGCGAGGAGATGCTACGGCAGCTGGGCCGCCGGCGCCCGGAGCCGGCTGGTGGCGGGGTCAGTGCCCACCCCGGGCTGGGCCTGGGAGGTGGGGACTGCCCACTGGCCGCACTTGCTAAGCCCTGGCTTCCCCTGGAGGGTGGACGAGTGTCCCCACTGCTTAACCCCCTACTGCCTTTCATCTGGACGAGAGGCTTTGAAAAAGTTAAGTGCTATCCATATGCCAAACGGCCATCTCTTTCGGGGCCTAATCCAAGGCCTTTCCTCCCAACCTCACTTTTTCTTTTCTCTTTCCTTTTTTTCCCCCCTGTTCCAAGCAGAATGTCTCAGCCAAACCTGGAGCGCCCTCCCAGCCAGCTGTCTCCTCCAGAGGTGGCTTTCCAAAGGATGCTAGCGATGGAGCTGCGGAGCCTTGACCATCCCCGAGCCGGGCGCCCTATCTTCTCTCCCTCCCCGGGGCTGGTGGCTGGACTCTGAACAACTCCCTTTCAATAAAGGGGCCAGTCTTCACTGGCAATGGCTGGTATTTGGCTGTCAGCCTGGGGAGGCAGCTCTGCTAGCAGCTGGGTTCACTCCCACTTCATCCTGGCTGAAGGCAGTGCTGAGCTCTGAAATGTAGCTGACGAATGAATACCCAGTCTGATTACCCAGATTTGGGCAGACCAGCAGTGCTCGCCAGAATTATCTGGCCTGTTCTGGGGGATCCAGGTGGTGTTACATGTCCATTTCATGCTTTGGGGTCTCCTAGCCCCACAAAACACTTTTAGCAGAGCCTTTATTAAAAGGAATCCTGCAGACTCTCCTGGTGACCGACCTTTCCTTTCTGTCCCCTCTAAAAACTCTGATGCCTGGGGAGTGGGGAAGTGGTTGAAAACTGTCAGCCATGGGTAGGGTTGGGAAGAAATGCCACAGATACTACCAGATTTAAATAAGCATTTAATTAGGATTTCATTAGTATTTAATATTGCTTTTTTCAATTCCAAAAAGTTAAATTTTCACTTCTTAGCAGATATTTTAAAGTACAATATTAAGTTTATACAAAATGAGCAATTAAGCAAACACCATTATTTCACATTCTTCAAAAATACAAATTCATATTTATTCTTTTTTGGGTTTAGAGGTTTCTTCCTTTGGAAGTACTGAACCTGTAACGTTTTCATATCGCTCAGTGGAAGTCCGTTGTTCCCATGTTTCACAAATAAATTTGGTAGGCTTTTACATAATCCAAATAAAACTATTTGGGATTTTAAAAAACTTTCAACCAAGACCTCTGGCCAATGACTAGTGTGTGTCAAAAAAAGAAGGTTGTTGTGGGTCCTGCCTCTCCTGGCCAGAAAATCTGAGCCAGAGATTCAGCAAAACCCTGTTTCCAGCCACCTTCCCCAAACAGGAACTAGGAGTTTACAGGGAAAAACAACAGCCACCTTGAATTCCGACCTCCCACCCCCATATTCTCCAAAACACAACAAAGGATGTAGACTGTTGAGTCACACAGCGCCCTGGGGAGGCCTGAGGACACAGGGGAAAAGGGCAAGATGGGCCTCTTGGGCCTGGCACCACTATGAGGATAACAAGGATATTGCAGAAAACACCCCTGGGTTTGGTGAAGAAAAGATTTTATGAAAAATTTCCCCGTAAGAAAAAGAGTAGAAACTGCATTGAGCTGAGAAAGTGACATGACATCACCCAATTTGGGGCCCAGCAAGCACACCACCAAAAGGGCAGTGTGTGGTTTTAAACTTTGCTTCCAGTAAAAAAAGCTTGTACTATGTACACAATGACATAAAGATCCAGTTTAATTTGCATTTTTTCAGTGCAGACTGAGAAGCCCTCTCTTCAACAGGAGTAACAGAAATGCCCAACAGTGATCATCAGCTTCCCCAAAAGGTTTCAGAAGAAACATGGGACCCCTTCTCTTGCCTCCCAACACATGCAAGAGAAAAGAGGCTAAACTGACGACCAATCAGAAATATGCTTAATTCAGTTTTGTTGCCTCTCCCCTCCCCAATATTTAGGAATGGTCAATTTCTGATCTATCTCATAGCAGAACTATTTGCATATGATCTATGGAAATCTTTCTGCTTTGGCTGAAATATGTTTTAAAACTTCTCTATTCGTTGTAGCCTGAAAACTGAAGATAAAATGGGAGGGGAGAGGAGTGAGAGGGAAGGAAGAAAGTTCATAAAGCAGATTATTAACAGCTTTGTTTACTGGATTCAATGAAGGCTGGAGGCTTTTGCTTAAAGAGCCGACAGGATGGCTAGGGTGGTGACCCCCACCACCTTCCCCAAACATATTTCTGATTGGTGGTGTAGAAATACTGTAAACTCATTAGCAATATTGTTGCAGTTCCACAATCAATGATTTCAGTGACTCTGGAGAAGTCTTTAGGATTAAGGACAATAGACCTGATTACAAATGTAAAAGTCTAGAAAGTGCCAGGTGTCTACCTAGGAACAACCGGTTTCTTCCTTTCAGGCATCACTGTGTAACGGTGAAGGGGGAAAGATGGCAAACGGCCAAGCAAAAGTGATGAAAAAGGGCCTCAACAGTCAGCAGAAGAAACAGGACCCGCAGCAGTTCTTCAGAGAGCCTGAGGGGGTGCCCTTGGGCACACAGGGAAGGCTTGCATAGATTGAGCAGTTGCTGAGAATGCATAATAGTGTTTCCCTATGGACAGCCTCATAGCACAGGGCTGATAGAGTGGAAAACGCGGCCAGGCCAGGGTCACATGGGACAACGACCGTCAAGCTACACATATTGCACCAAGGTAAGTGCTTTTCTTGTCACACCTCAATTTAACTTTTTTTCTGAGCAAAAAATAAAACTTTGTGGAAAGTATATATATGTATATATATACACACACAAAAGAAATTGCAGCAATTGAGTTAAAGATAAAATAACCTAAAGTGCTTTTTTTTAAAAATTATTTCTTTAATATACCAATATGAGGTTCTGCAAACCCGTCCCTTTGGACACATTCAGCATTATACAAAATCTCTCAGAAAAACCCACCCGCCCATTATCCCCATTAGTCTGCTGCCTTGACCCTGAAAGTAAAACTCTCCAGTCTATTAACTCTCCAGAGATGGTGAAAAGAAGTCCCTTTCTTCTACCCAGAGCAGTCTTCACACCTGAAGGCCCCTCCTGGGCTTTGTACCATGATCTCCTTCTAAAGGGGGGATGGGGTGGGGTGGGGTGGGATTCAGTGAGTGACACCAGTTCCTGTCATCAAACTACTGATGCCCCCGAGAGGTTGGCCAAACTGCCAGGAAAGGTAAGGCCACTTTCCCTCAATGCCTCCCTCACCTACCTGGGAAGGGCCAAATTCACTAAGGCAATTTGGTGGTGCCAGCCAAAGTTTGCGGCCACCTGCCAAGCCCACAAATCCCCAAATTCCCCAGGCTGACTAGCACCCTATAAAGGGGCAGTCTAACTGGAGATGCCAGTGGGAGCAGAAAGTCTCAGTCTATGGGGGGTTTGATTAAGGTTACCGTGGGAAGAAAAAAGGCGTGATTTTACCTGCTGGAAGTCTGCACACCTTCCCTAGCTTCACCCTAGAATCGTTCCTGGGTTTGAAAACCACTCTTCATGAAGGCTCTTTGTGGCTCCATTTTCAGTGGCCCTCTCTTCTCCAAGGCCCTTGGCACTAGAGACCAGGCTGATAGAAGCGGGTAGGTAGGGTGGGGAAGAGTGCGAGAAGAGGAAGGAAATGAGACTGTCTACCCTGTGGAGTAAACCTGCTCTTCACAACCACTCACTAGCATTTTAAGCATATCCCTGATGTTTTCAAAAGCCCCCCTGTAATCAGTCGCCCTCAAAAGGCAGATACTTCAACTAGAAAAATCTGTCAGCCTAAAACTCTGCTTCTTCACCACCCTCAACCTTAGGAGAGCAGAAAAGTCACTGACCCAAGCAGACCCAACACAAGCACAGCAGTGGGGAAGCAATATTTCAACCATGGGCACTTCCGACGGCCTTCACCGGGCTCCTGTTTTCCACCTCAGCTCCCAGGAGCCACATCTCAGGTGAGCCTAGGGTGCGCGCATGGGGAGGTGTCTTGGGACCCCACTGTGCTGCTGTCTCTCAGAAGGTGTAGAGAAAACAGCCAGGGACCTACCGCAAAGCTTCCCACAAGCTCAAGGCTGAGCGACAGCCAAGGACAACCCATACTCAGCAGCTGTTTTCCAGGGAGACGAACCCACTGTGGTAACAGAAGGTTCCTCCTGCCTTATCAACTTCTGCTGAGGTCAGTGGTCACCCAGAACCCACCAGTTTTTTGGACAGGAGAATGCAAAGGGTCAAAAAAGAAACGGATTCTCCTGACTAGACCCCAGGAGTGAGAAACCACTAGCTGCTTGTAGTAAACCCCACTTCTCTCCATGGCAGTCACATTTACCACCTCTGCCCTCTCATCCGAATCTGTCCCTGAACATCCTGTTAAAAGCAGGGCCCCTGGCTCCCAGGTAAATGATTACTCTAGATACTGTCTTGGCTGGCCCTGAGTAATGGTGCAGGGAACAGGAGAGTGACAAATGCAGATCTCGTCACCTTAGGGAGTGAAACAGGAAGGCGAAATCACGGCTGCTTTCTGCCCAACGTCACTGACTCAATAGGGCAGCCCTGTGTGTGGCACCCTACTGCTTGCTCAAGGCAGGGACGAGGCCCTTGGGAGGCAGAGGCCTCGTTAGACCTTGGGCCATACCTAGTTTCTGAGTTCAGTGAGTGTGGGGAGCACTCGTGACTACATTAATATAGCCAGTTAAGAGAAACTTTCCATTTTAGTGTGGATTGTATTTTATGTTTTAAGAGGCAATGACTGACTCAGAGCCAAAGGCAGAGAGATGGATATAATTCTATACACAAATAAAAAAATTTTTTTCCCTATAACACAACTTAATGAAACATTCCAAATGAGATAACTTATTGCAACATTTCAGGCTTTTTGGTGGAAGGGGAATTTTTTGTTTTACCCTGAGTAGAAGATCATCGCTTTGTGTTTTTTTTTTTTTCTTTTTTCTGTTTAGAAATCATATGACTAAGCTGAGCAAGTCACATCCTTCTTTGCACTGTACTAGGCTGTATGCAAAATCCAGAGCGGTGAGAGGCAGAGATGGGGGGGGGGGGGCAACCAAAAGCCTGGCTGGAACCCAAGACCAGGATACCTGGACTGCCGATGACATGCCAACCGAACATCACTCCCATCAAGCCGCACCTTCTCCTGATCAGCAAAATGCAGCTCTTCTGCTCCGAGGAAGAAGATACCATTCAAGGAAGGCAGACCACCAGCCAGCAACTGGCCATAAACCACATGTCCACTCTAGGACAAAACAGGGATGATCCCCAAGAAAAATTCATTACTGTGATCTTCAAGCCCTGGCAACCAGCAGAGAGAGAAGCGAGAACCCAGAGCAAACAGTATGATCACGTTGATAGAGCCTGCTCCGCACAGGTGTCAGGGACAGACAGAGAGCAGTCAACAACTTGCTAGGGCTCCGGAGGAAGCAGACAGTCCCCACAGCCTCGGCCCAGGATTTTGGATGCCCGTTTGTGATGCTGCTGGCTGCAGGGTGACATCAGCCATAGTCACCCTCAGCTCCACCATCACCAAGCACAGACCACAAAACCGCCTCGCCCGATCCCTGTCCAGCTCACGGCTGTCTGACCTGCCTTTGCCACATGCCTCTTGGATGGAGTGAGGGTCTGGCCTTGCAAGCAAGCTTCAGCCTCAAAAGACTCACAGGGCATCGCAACATCCAACACACTGAACTCCACTGCCCAACTACAAAGACCCCAGTGCAAGAGATGGGCAGCATCAGATTGATGGAAACCACACCCTTTCATTTAGAATTTTTATGCATACGAGTAACCTTAATTTCCAAGTTCACATGACAATAAGCAAAAGTGACATACAGTGCAGCCAAACAGTTCATTTATAACTTAGCCTTTTTTTGTGTTTTTGTTTTGTTTTTTCCAAAGATCAGTTCATTAAAAATGGATGCTCCTGGGATTCGAATAAAGAAAATACGTCTGAAAGGTGAGGATTACAAACAGTAGATTTCTTCATCCTTCAAATTGCTGACCCCCACGATGTTACGCATCACACACCTCCTGCTTCCTGCTCGGCCTGTTCCAGGAGGGGAGCACATGCGGGCCTTTCACTTGGAGAAACTGCTGGTCAGGCCCATCTCTTCCTCTTCCTGCAGTAGTGCTTCAATGGGAATCAGATTGGAAGTGGTGTCCAGGCTCTGGAGGGACAGAAACTCTGACATATCTATGGCACGGAGTGGCTCTGTCTGCGGGTCTGAAGGAGTCACCGCCTGTCTGCTTTGCTCACAGGAGGAGGCGGCAGTGGAAGAGGATGACAGGGGGATCGGGGGTGGGGAGAAAGTCTGTGGTGGCAGCTTCAGGCTGGGCCCGTCAGGAGGCTGGGCGCTCAGCGTGGGAGGGGGCGGGGAAGGACAGCCCTTCCTCCTGCTGGCCGCCCGCTCCTTGGCAGAGTCCCGGCACGCGCACTGACACTGACAGGCCTCCTCTTGTTTGATGATGATCACAGGAACACTGAGGCCAATCTGCTGTACAGCGCTCCCTGCGAGAGAGGCGAGAGAGACTGCTCTTCAAGTAGCCGCAGGGCAAGGGCAAGGGCAAGGGGACAGGAGGGTGTGAGACTAGCTGAGCACCGCGGAGGCAGAACGATGGGAAGGGTTGGATGCCACGCTCCAGGTTTTGTTCTGCTTTAAATTGGACCGCGTTCTTCCTCAAAAAGCCTCTGACACTCCCCATCCCCTCCAAGACAGAAAAGCCACACATCTAAATGCACCCTATTCTCCTAGCTTCATCTCTGGCCGCTCTCCCAGGCACCCACCATGCCAGCCACAGTGGACGCCTCTCTGCACGTTCTTCAAAGCTCTGGGCTCAACAGCTCGTCCTTCTGCCTCAATTCTTCTGGAGAACTTAACTCATCTCTGAGTTCATTCCCCTCCTCTCCCAATGCCTCCAGGCAGTGTTTGCAGCAGGCTTATACCTCAGGGCTGGCCCGAGGGCACTGTCGTGGGCAGAGGGCACAGTACCATTTAGCCCTGCCTGCCCCAGAGGCTCTGACCTCCTTTAGGACGTTCTGCTCATCTTTGCAGCCATGGTCTCTGACACATTTGTGCACACATTCCTCCTCTTTTTCCTATGTCTGTTGTGCACAAGCACACTCTGAACTTAGACAGGCTTTGTGTGTCTCAAAAGAGCTAGAGACCACGGGGCAAGAGAACAGGTTGGGGGCAAGGCCTGTCTGAGAACGAATGCTTTGGCGTTGCCACAAACTCACTGATGCCTTTGGGGGACTCGTTTCATCTTTCAGAGCCTAAGTTTTCTAATGTATAAAAGAAAGAGTTTGAGGAAAAGGACCCTTTAGCTTTATAGGAGTTTCTGACCCAGATGCTATTTCTTCATTACTGTAATTAGAAAAGAGTCCAGTGAATTAATAACTTCTCTCTTTAGCATTAACTGTGATTCAGACTTTGTTCTGGCTATATTAAAGGCTACATGTAAAAGGGAAAGAACAATTACTAGTTAAAGAATGTTAAATGTGGTATTTATGCTATAAGTGCAGTAACTTTCAATAGCTTTAAGAATATGAAATACTCTAACAGAAAGATAATACATAATAAATGTAATTTAAAAGAAATTCAAATGTAATTTAAAAGAAATTAAAATCCAGGGCAAAGCAAGATTAACTAACTGTGCCTCAGGGGGCCCAGAGAGTTGACTTCCATTTACAGCTAACACAGAATTACGTACCTGTGCTACTGGCCACTGGTACTGCAGTGGTAAAAAACACCTTCTCAACTTTAGATGCTTGCTGCTGGGGGGAAAAAAAAATCACATTTATGGCTACTCAAATATGATAGATCCCCAAGGACATGACACCTCCCCACTTGTAACAGTCATCCATGAGGACAGAAAACCCTCAGTGTTCAGGATTTTTGCACTGAGCGATGTTTTGTTTGTGCTCTGACATGAGGTCACCACACTGCTGGACATTCAGTGCTAACAATGTAGCCGTCTTTGTCCCCTACTCCTTGGCTGTCTCCCAGCTGCTTAATCCAGTAGGTTCTATGTGTACAAAGGCTCCTCCAAGGTTGCTTTTCTCAAGTGGACGGTCTTCTCAGGGGGAGCCTGAGGGCTAGTTTCCCCTCTAAGTTCTCTACTCCCTGCTGACTCCCGAAGTTCTTTTTACCCCTTGAGGACTAAGCTGCATGCTAAGGACAGGCCAAGACTTCCTCTCATAGGCAGAAGACCTATGAAGGCCCTAGGCAGTATGGTGTAAGCTGCACAGGATGGTGCTCAAGGGTGAGCCCTGGACTTAGCCTCACCAGGATTCAAGTTCAAGCTTGGTCCCTTATTAGTTTTTGATGTCAGGAAAGTAATTTAACCTCTTAGTCTTGGTTTCCTCACCTGTAAAAACTGGGATGACAACCCAAAGACTCTCCCAAAGGCCCCAAAAGGATGAAATGAGATGATGCATATGAAGCCTGGGGCATACCATGGGGATTCAGCAAATACTAGCTGTACATATGATTACTAAGTAGGACCATCAAGTTGTGCCCAGAAACCACCCCTCACTTTAGTACACTTCCTATTCAACTGGCTATAGGGTTTTTGCTTTCTCCAAGTCATATTAAAAAGGGCTTTATCTTTCATCCTTTTAAGGAAAATAAAAAGTGCCTCTAGGATGAGTCTAGGAGGAATATGAACGCAAGTTATAGGGGAAGACATTCTGAAACAATTATGGAGGAATGAGACTCACATACAAATACATGAAAGTGAACATGTGCTTAGTCACTTCAGTCATGTCCCACTCTTTGAGACCCTATGGACTGTAGCCTCTGTCCATGGGGATTCTCCAGGCAAGAATACTGGAGTGGGTTGCCATGCCTTCCTGCAGGGGATCTTCCCAACCTAGGGATCAAATCCAGGTCTCCCACATTGCAGGCGGATTCTTTACTGTCTGAACCACCAGGGAAGCCCACATGAAAATGAACTGGGTGGAAAAATAATAAGCTGTTCCATGCAATTCCCCAGGGCAGCACAGATCCAGAAAAAGGAGATAAAGAAACCATGGATGCACGTGGTTGCCAGAGGGGAGGAGAGAAACAGGCGAGGGGGAGTAAAAACTGCAAAAGGCCAGTTGCAAAACACACACGTCATGGGTATGAAAGGTACAGTGTGGGGAATATAGGCAGTAAGTATGTAAACCTTTGGATGGTGACATGTGTGGTGGTGTCACATATGGTGACTAGACTTATCACGGTGATCACTTTGAAATGTACAGAAATATCACTGCGTTGTCTAACAGGAACAGAGGCAGGTCCATTGTACTTCAAAACAAACAGACTCACTGAAAGATCAGTTTTGTGCTTACAGGAGGCAGGGGCCGGGTGAGGAGATGGGGAGTTGGATGAAAGCAGTGAAGAGCCAGACCTCCAGTTAAGAGATCACGTACGAGGGGCACAAGGCACAATGTGATGGACACGATTAACACTGCTGTATGTGATATACGAAAGCTCCTTAAGCAGTGAACCCTGAAGTTCTCACACTCAGACATTTTTTCCTGTATCTTTAACTTTGTATCTATCATGTGATAATGGATGCTCACTAAACGTGTGTCAGATTATTATGCTGTACGCCTCCAACTTTTACTCTGCTATCTATCAATTGTATCTCAATAAAACTGGAAGAAAATAGAAAAAAAAAATGCCATGATCATAAATGAGATAGTAGGATCATTTTCTGTATACAGCCATCTGCAAATAAAGAACAGTACAAATAATGGGAAAAAAAATTTTTTTTTGGCCGTGTCGTGTAGCATGCGGGATCTTAGTTCCCCAACCAGGGGCTGCCCTCTGCAGTGAAAGTGCGGAGCCTTCACCACTGGACTGCCTGAGAAGTCCCTGAAAATAATTTTAAATAATGAAAACAATAGTAACAACCAAAAAACCCAACCACCTGGAGGCAGGTTGGATCACAATGCTGAAGAGGCCGTTCTAAGGACTCTGGCCATCTGAAACTGGAACCAGGGTGCCTCCAGAGGTGGTGGCGCCCATCCCATTTATGGAACTTGAGTGCTCTTGCCATTTAGCTCCAACCTGCCTTTCCGGTTTGTTTGGCAGCATCATACATCCACCCAGACCTACTCCTGCTCAGTGCAGCCTTTCCTCCACTTAATTCCTGCTCACACCTCAAGAAGGCTCACCTGGCGCGTATGGCCACCCAGCAAGCCCTTAGTCTCTGAACCCCTCATCTGGCAGCACAAGGCAGCAATCAGGAGCATGGATTCTGGGACTGGTCTGCCTAGGCTTTGCCATTTATAAGCTGTGTGACCTTGGACTAGTCACTTAACTTCTCTGGGTCTCAGCTCTCCATTGATAAAATCATATCTACTTCCTAGGATTGCTGTGATTAAAATACTTAACATGGCGGGGTGACATCTATATGTTTGTAGAGATACAAACATATACAGATGTTAATAATCATTTATCAATATTAATTTACTTACAATAACAGTACCACATTGATACAAGCTGTTAAAAATGAGGGAAACTAGGCTGGGGGTGGGCAGGGAGCAGGAAGTGTATGGAAGTTCTTACTATTTGTTTGATAAAACCTAAAAAATATATATAATCTAAAAATAAGGTCCCTAAGGTAATGATTGGCACGTTAGATCCTCAATTTCAATAGGTGCTTAGTTAGCACAGGAAGCCCAGACATACAGTAAGGGCTCCAAAGGTCACAGCCATTGTTATTTTTTATTACCATTATTTTTATTATTTGACACTTTATCTACTGGTAGCATTAACTTTCTTTTAGGCATTTTAGCCTCTTTAACTAGAATATAAGTTTTTATCAAAAAGAAATCATGTTTTTTTTTCATTTTTCCAGATTTCCAAGAGTATCCTGTGTGGTATCTGGTATACAGCAGGCCCTCAAAATATACTCAGCTGAACAACCACATCACGTCCTTAGCCATTGAGACCACACACTTGGGTAGAAAATGGCTCTACGATGGATTCTGGGAGCACGGATTACTTCTGACTTGGCCACTGTGGTCTGTTTCCATCTGATGAGGTCCCATCAGTCCCTCAGCCTAGGCTGGACTCTGCCTTGGAGAACGTTCTCGGGCTCTCCTGTCAGAGCTGACAGAATCAGACCATAGCTGAAATACCTAGGTAAATCTGAAAATTGTTTCTCTGGCCCTCTATTATAGGTATTGACCACAACATCCCGGGATTTACGCTGCTTGATCATGGGGCTGGTAGAATGATGTGTTTCGGGGTAGAAATGACAGCCGTTTTCCTTTTTTGACGTAAAGGCCTCTGAACACGTCACCCACCCATACACTTCGCCCACTGGGTCCCTTTCCACCTCATACTTACAATTTGCTCTTGAGCCTGCGGTGTGCTGGTGGCACCATTCAGTAGCCACTGTAAGTTCTGCTCTCCCATGACCAGGCTGGGCTGCAGGATAGCCGCGCTGGGAGTCGGGGTGATGGTTATAGTGGGATTACTGGTTAGGACAGAGTTGGCATCCAGGGGCAGAGTCTGGACCATGGCTGGCAGGGGCTCAGTAGTACTTTGTGGTTGGGGTGGTGCTGCCATGGCTGATGCCACTGCCGCTGCTGACGCCAAGGCCCCAGCAACAACAGACAGTCCTGGTACGATGGGCTGCGGTGCCTGGAGGTGCGGAAGAAACTCTTGATGATTAGCAGCAAACTGCGTGCTGTGGGCAACAGGCACTTCTGGAGGTTGTAAGAGAGCAGGGGGGTTGCCAAATGCAGCTTGCTGGGAACCAGTTCCTAGGGAGGGAGCAGGCAGAGGAGCAGATGGTGCTGAGGCTGGTAGTAGAGGCTGGGGTGGCTCGGAGATGCCAGGCTGCAGTATAAGTGGAAGAGATAAAGATGCTGAATGTCTTGTGGATGGCGGAACATCACTGACTGACTCCGCATCACCATTAAAACTTTCAATCAAGGCAGCTGGCAAGAAAAAGAAATAGAAATATAGATACACATTCCAACCCTTACATAAGCCACAAAAACACAGTCTCTACGGGCCACACCAAAGACAGCTGAAGTCTGTTAGAGCTGATTCCTTCACTGCCGACAGGCTGGCTCTCTGCTTTTCATCTAATGACCCCTCTGGTCAAAGTACCAGGCTTTACCTTCAACCTCACTTTCTAAACATATAGACCTAGTATGGACCTAACCATAAAAAATATGTGTCCTGTGGCTTTTGTGGAAAAGAGATTAGACCTTCTTTTCTTGGCATATGACCACTGAACACACTTTCTAACTACTGTGAAGCTTCAGGGACATATTTTCATTTAAACACAATCTGATCTACATATCTGAAGTTTGGTTTGTGGATTCTACCCACTCATGAATGGGGTGTCACATCAGAAGAAAGTGCTCACGACTCCTCTCACTTTTTGAAGTCAACGAAAACTTTTGGAAAAGGGGACGTTCTTCATTTGAGGGTCCAGGAAAAGTAGATCCTCAAGTAAACCCTTGATGAGGGAAGCAGGGGAAAGAAAAAAATGGAATTGAGCTAAAAAGCCCATCCTTCTCTGATCCCTCAATGTAAGTACACTTCATTCAAAGGACCTGAAATATATCACTGTGCTTGACATCTACCGTGTCAACAAGTGTGAATTCTCCTTCCCAGTGCAGAGATCTGAGGGGGAAGAGAGTCTGTGCAACAAACCTGTCTGTTGAGGATCTTCCTGAATTGCCGGGTCATCTGACTTCTGGAACATTGGTCCAAAAATGATTGCTGGTGAGAGAGTGCTGAGATTCTGGCCCTGTGTCAGAGACAGAGACAAACGTATGCGGCGCACATCCAAAACCAGGTCTGCAGCACGAGGCAGCACAGAGCAGCAGGACGAGAATGATCTTTGGCTATGCTTCTGTTTCTAACTTCTCTTTTCCTAAGGTGAAAGCCTCAGACACTTCTCTTTTCCCTAAGCCTCAGACACTGAAGATCTGGGTCTTCAAACACTCTGAAGCTGGAGTTGACAAACTGACTTGCTGGCTGAATGCTTGTTTCTGCAGATAAAGCTATACTGGAATAGGCACTCTGGCTCACTTTTGAATTCTCTCTATAGCTTCTGCACTGCAATGGCAGAGCTGAGGAGTTATGCCGAGAATGTATGGCCACAAAGCTGAAATCATCTATCTGGCCCTTTACAAAAAAATAGTTTGCTGATCCCTGCTCTGAAAGATAAAATCCTACATGAAAGTGGGGTTGTATAATATCTATTACTCGGAACTTGCTTTTCTCATGTAATAATAATAATGTATTGTGAATATCTTTCAAGGTTATTATACAACATCTGTAATATTCTAATATGTACCCATGGTGCTGAATCAAACAATATAAAGAAACCTAATAACAGACAATTATAACGGCCTTATCCTCACCACTGGCGTTCCAGTTTCATTCTAACTTACAGTTAAGAAAAGGTCAGAGGCATTTTGAAAAGCTATGAAAAACCAAAACACCTAGATTCCTGAGGGCTTGACTCCTGCCAGGCACCAAATGAAATGACCACCTCTAGGCTTCCCTTTAGTTTATTTAAGGGAAGGGGAAAACAGTAATTCTTTCGGTCCACCTCCACTCCGCGTTCTGGAGAGCAAGAGTGACAAAAGCAAGATTCCAAGAAGTTCAGTGACGCTGATGACCAGTGTGATATAGGGCTGGCCAAAATGTTTGTTTGTATTCTTTGTAACACGAAGGCAGAAACCTATGTAAGGCTTCCAGCCTCTAGTCCAGAGGGAGTGAGGAATCACAGGCCAAGAAAATGCCTTGAAACCTTTCATCATGACAAAAAGTAGGAAATTATATAATTTATAATAATTTATGAAAGTGAAAGTCACTCAGTCGTGTCCGACTCTTTGCTACCCCATGGACTGTAGCCTGCCAGGCTCCTCTGTCCATGGAATTCTCCAGGCCAGAATACTGGAGTGGGTTGCCATTCCCTTCTCCAGGGGGTCTTCCCAAACCAGGGATCGAACCCAGGTCTCAAGCATTGCAGGAGGATTCTTTACCATCTGAGCTACCAGGGAAGCCCAAGAATACTAAAGTGGGTATATATAATAATATATATTATATATAATTTATAAAATATATTACATACATATGAATGTATAACTGAAACAAAAGTCTATGAAACAGAGCCTGTCCTTATGATCTGCAATGTCTTCTCTATTTTCTATTCTATTGCTGTTCTCAAAATGTTGATTATAACCCACTATTTCATAACCCAATATAGATGCACCATCCAGTTTGAAACATAGTGAGCTAACAACTTGCCACTAAGCCGCAAGCTTTGCAACTTCTTCATGGTTGTTATTTTTTTTGTTGTTCTACTTGTTTATGAATCATTACAGGAATAACACTGTTTAAAAGGAATGAGTCTGTGACTTCAGAAGATGATGTACAAGAATTTTCACAGCAGTACTACTGTAACAGCTCCAAACTAGAAACTTTCCAAATGCCCAAGGGCAGGAGACAGAACATACTCTTATATTCATTTAGTGTAATAACTGTTCAGGCGCTTTGCTGGAGCAGCCGTGAAGAGATACCCCACATCCAAGGTAAGAGAAACCCAAGTAAGATGGTAGGTGCTGAGAGAGGGCATCAGAGGGCAGACAGACTGAAACCACAATCACAGACAACTAGCCAATCTGATCACACAAACCACAGCCTTGTCTAACTCAGTGAAACTAAGCCATGCCGTGTGGGGCCACCCAAGACAGACGGGTCATGGTGGAGAGGTCTGACAGAATGTGGTCCACTGGAGAAGGGAATGGCAAACCACTTTAGTATTCTTGCCTTGAGAACCCCATGAACAGTATGAAAAGGCAAAAAGATAGGACACTGAAAGATGAACTCCCCAGGTTGGTAGGTGCCCAATATGCTATTGGAGATCAGTGGAGAAGTAACTCCAGAAAGAATAAAGGGATGGAGCCAAAGCAAAACAACACCCAGTTGTGGATGGGCCTGGTGATGAAAGCAAGGTTCGATGCTGTAAAAAGCAAAATTGCATAGGAACCTGGAATGCTAGGTCCATGAATCAAGGCAAATTGGAAGTGGTCAAACAGGAGATGACAAGAGTGAACATCGACATTCTAGGAATCAGCCAACTAAGATGGACTGGAATGGGTGAATTTAACCCAGATGACCAGTATATCTACTACTGTGGGCGGGAATCCCTTAGCAGAAATGGAGTAGCCATCATAGTCAACAAAAGAGTCCAAAATGCAGTACTTGGATACTATCTCAAAAAGGACAGAATGATCTCTGTTCGTTCCCAAGGCAAAGCATTCAATATCATGGTAATCCAAGTCTGTGCCCCAACCAGTAATGCTGAAGAAGCTGAAGTTTAACAGTTCTATGAAGACCTACAAGACCTTCTGGAACTAACACCCCAAAAAGATGTCTTATGGGGGACTGGAATGCAAAAGTAGGAAGTCAAGAAACACCTGGAGTAACAGGCAAATTTGACCTGGGAGTACAGAAAGAAGCAAGGTAAAGGCTAATAGAGTTCTGCCAAGAGAATACACTGGTCATAGCAAACACCCGAACAGCAAGGAGAGATAAGAAAGCCTTCCTCAGCGATCAGTGCAAAGAAATAGAGGAAAACAATAGAATGGGAAAGACTAGAGATCTCTTCAAGAAAATTAGAGATATCAAGGGAACATTTCAGGCAAAGATGGGCTCGATAAAGGACAGAAATGGTATGGACCTAACAGAAGCAGAAGATATTAAGAGGTGGCAAGAATACACAGAAGAACTGTACAAAAAAGATCTTCACGACCCATATAATCACAATGGTGTGATCACTCACCTAGAGCCAGACATTCTGGAGTGTGAAGTCAAATGGGCCTTAGGAAGCATCACTATGAACAAAGCTAGTGGAGGTGATGGAATTCCAGTTGAGCTATTTCAAATCCTGAAAGATGATGCTGTGAAAGTGCTGCACTCAATATGCCAGCAAATTTGGAAAACTCAGCAGTGTCCACAGGACTGGAAAAGGTCAGTTTTCATTCCAATCCCAAAGAAAGGCAATGCCAAAGAATGCTCAAACTACCGCACAATTGCACTCATCTCACATGCTAGTAAAGTAATGCTCAAAATTCTCCAAGCCAGGCTTCAGCAATACATGAACCATGAACTTCCAGGTATTCAAGCTGGTTTTAGAAAAGGCAGAGGAACCAGAGATCAAATTGCCAACATCTGCTGGATCATCAAAAAAGCAAGACAGTTATAGAAAAACATCTATCTCTCCTTTATTGACTATGCCAAAGCCTTTGACTGTGTGGATCACAATAAACTGTGGAAAATTCCTCAAGAGATGGGAATCCCAGACCACCTGACCTGCCTCTTGAGAAACCTGTATGTAGGTCAGGAAGCAACAGTTAGAACTGAACATGGAACCACAGACTGGTTCCAAGTAGGAAAAGGAGTACATTAAGGCGGTATATTGTCACCCTGCTTATTTAACTTCTATGCAGAGTACATCATGAGAAATGCTGGGCTGGAGGAAGCACAAGCTGGAATCAAGATTGCCGGAAGAAATATCAATAACCTCAGATATGCAGATGACACAACTCTTATGGCAGAAAGTAAAGAAGAACTAAAGAGGCTCTTGATGAAAGTGAAAGAGGAGAGTGAAAAAGTTGGCTTAAAGCTCAACATTCAGAAAACTAAGATCATGGCATCTGGTCCCATTACTTCATGGCAGATAGATGGGGAAACAGTGGAAATAGTGGCTCTAAAATTTATTTTGGGCTCCAAAATCACTGCAGATGGTGATTGCAGCCATGAAATTAAAAGACACTTACTCCTTAGAAGGAAAGTTTTGACCAACCTAGCATATTAAAAAGCAGAGACATTACTTTGTCAACAAAGGTCCGTCTAGTCAAGGCTATGGTTTTTCCAGTGGTCATGTATGGATGTGAGAGTTGGACTGTGAAGAAAGCTGAGTGCTGAAGAATTGATGCTTTTGAACTGTGGTGTTGGAGAAGACTCGAGAGTCCCTTGGACCGCAAGGAGGTCCAACCAGTCCATACTAAAGGAGATCAGTCCTGGGTGTTCATTGGAAGGACTGATGCTGAAGCTGAAACTCCAATACTTTGGCCACCTGATGAGAAGAGCTGACTCATTGGAAAAGACCCTGATGCTGGGAAAGATTGAGGGCAGGAGGAGAAGGGGACAACAGAGGATGAGATGGTTGGATGGCATCACCGACACAATGGACATGGGTTTGGGTGAACTCCAGGAGTTGGTGATGGACAGGGAGGCCTGGCGTGCTGTGGTTCATGGGGTCGCAAAAAGTCGGACACAACTGAGTGACTGAACTGAAACTGAGTAACTGTTCAACAATGAGAACAAATAATCTATATATTATTTTATGCAATAACATGGGTTAATTCCTCAAACAAAATGTTGCAAGAAAGAAGCCAGGACTAACGAGTATAGGCCACATTCAAATTATAGAAAACATAAAAACAGGCAAAATTCATCTTAGGTTGTGAGAAGCCAGGATAGTGGTTATCCTTAGGAAGAGGTAACGGCTGTTAAGGGACCTGATGGGGGTTTCTAGGGTATTGGGAATGTTGTACTTGTTGATTTGCATGCTGGTTATGACACAGGAAGGGGCAGGGCACAACCTTTAAAAGAATGGCATGGCCTGTTGTTGTTTAGTCGCTCAGTTGTGTCCGACTCTTTTGCAATCCCGTGGAACTGTAGCCCACCAGGCTCCTCTGTCCATGGGATTTCCCAGGCAAGAATACTGGAGTGGGTTGTCATTTCCTTCTCCAGAGGATCTTCCTGACCCAGGGATGGAACCTGTGTCTCCTGCATTCCCAGGCAGATTCTTCCCTGCTGAGCCACCAGGGAAGCCCAGTGGCATGGCCTGAGGACACAGCATAAAGTGATTACAAATAACTAGGTCCAAAATGGCCATGAGTTGTCTTCCATAAAGGTCAAACAGTGGGCAGTGGCCCAATTCCTGGAAATCCCCACCCTTTCCCCAAGATAGCTGGAATACTCCTCCTACTCATTAGCCTATGTAATTACCACCCCTATAAATTCGGACAGCCCGATACCCTGCTGCCTCTTGGGCCTCTCTTGCCTTCCGAGATGGTCCACACTCTTGAGTACTCCCTCAAGAGTTTGCTCCCTGAAGAGCCCTTCTTTCACTCTACTATGGCTCACTCCTGAATTCCTTCCTGCACAAAGCCAAGGACCTACACTTGGTGGCCGTCCAGGGGACTCAGATGTGACCATCCTCTTGTCCCCACACTTTCCCTCCTGCGACAGTTACAGGAATATGATGAACTGTGATGACTCATCAAGCTGTACATTTATGACAGGTGTACTTTTCTGTATGTATATTATACCTCCATAAACAGGTTGGTTTTTTTTTTAATTAAAAAAGGTAAGTGCCAAAGGGACTGACTCAGCCACTGCCAGGCTTCAGGGCAATAACCCTGGGGGCAGAGCGAGCTGGAACCACCCCCTCAAGTTAGGAGCGAAGAACAGGTTGAGCCTCTGTGGCCTGGAGCAAGAGACATGAGAACACTGAGCTGTTTGGGAACAGGATGGATCCTGAGGCTCAGGGGCCAACAGGCCCAGTGGGCCGTTCCTCAGAGCTTCAGCCCAAATTCACACCCAGGACACACAGAAACATGTAGGCTGCCCAGGAACCTGGAAAATGATGATCTCATAAAAATATATCATTTAATTTTAACTCATTATCATTTCTTTTAAAGCAGGCAAGGCAAAATCCATCCTATTCAAGGAACTTTGGTCTTAGTCTGAAAGACTAAACGCTGGAAGACAAGGACACAACATATAATTTGATCCCAGGGGAGAAAAACAGGGCTCTCTCTTGCTGTTGTAAATTATGGATAGAAAATGCTTTCCTTTTTCACAAGTTCTCAATGTCCCCTCATGTGGTTCCTCACCTAGTGACCTCAGGGCTCCAGAAAGCTCCTCAGTCATGTGTCAAGTCCCAGTCAGGGAGTGGATACCTCAACCATTTCCCATGATCTCTGATATTAAGGAGACATTATGCCCAGAAATCTTACCCCGTGTGGTTTAGAGGGCAATCTTGGCCCAGTACTCTTAGAGCATCAGCTCTGAAATGTGAATATGCCAAACAATCATACAAAGTGCTTTTTTTCGGGGGGGGGGGGGGCGGGCGGGCCTTCAGATTGGTTAATTTCTATTCATCTCTCTTCAGTTCAACTGATTCTTTCTTCTGTTATTTCCAGTCTGCTGTTGAACCCATTTGGTGAATTTTTAAATTCTGATGTATTTTCAGTTCCAGAATTCCCATTTGGCACATTTTTTTATAGTTTCTATTTCTCTGCTAAGAGTTCCTATTTATTAAATCATTACAAGCAATCCTTAATATGCTTGAGCATTTTAAGAGTTACTTATAAATGCCTGTCCACTAGTTCTATCATCTGGCTCATCTTGGGGTCAGTCTCCATAGTCCATAAATGACCTTTTCTCTTGAGTAGAGGTAATGTTCTCCTATGTCTTATGTTTACTAATTTTCGATAACCCTAGACATTGCAAATGATATGCTGCAGAGACTCAGGATTCTGTTACACTTCTTGGAAGAGTATTTGGTTGTTTGCTATAACATTCCAGTGACTTGGCTATGCTCTAACTCCAAGCTCTGTCTTCCCTGCAGTGGATGGCAGCTGTCATCTTCATCCAGCTCTTTAGCCTCAGCTGGACTGCTTGGGGTCTGCCCCACACACCCACAGTTCAGGGGTCACCTAGAGGTTTGGACACAGCTCCAAACAGAACTTGGGACTCGACCTGTGTGTTTTCTCCTTTCCAGGTCATCCCCCGCGACTCTCCAGGTGCTGCAGTAGCCCTGAACTCTGTCCTCCCGGTAGTCACTCCAGTAAGAGCGAGTGTTTACTGAGCCTGAGCCATCTTGTTTGGTGTCAACTGGGCTTGCTCTGAGACGGATAAGCCATAAAGCCTGAAGACCCATCCAGTGCCACTGCTATCTTCCAAGTGGCCCCTTTGTTCAAATGTTGCCTCTGCCTGTTTGGGTTGCTCTCTGGTGCCTTCACATAGTTGTTTTCATATTTTGCCCAGCATATACAGTTGTTTTCTGTGGGAGGGCTGGTCTGATATGCCCGACTGGAGTAGGCACTCAATAAATATTTGCTAAATAAATAAAGAAGTTATTTTCTGGTGCAGGAGGTTATCAAGTGAGTGATCTGGGCCAAAAGGCACTATGCGTTGGAGAGAACAACCTCTCCAATGAGAGCTCTTATCAGGAAACAAAATCAAAACACCCTAAGTGGCTAGTAATTGAACACAACTCAATCTGAAAGACTTCCAAGACTGGCCTCACTCAATTTTCCCACCAAAGGGAGGCTCAATTCTTGCATTTATTTTAATAACATCCATATCACAGGTACACTTACTGTATTGGAATTTTCTTGAAATTCAGAATCTGTGGACAGAAGGCTTAAATTCCTCAGACAAAGTGAGTGATTTGTATCCTGTGAAAGAAAAAAAAATTTAATTGACAAACAATTGGGATTTACCGTATTCTATTATGTAATAAAACACTTGATTACAGCGTCCCTAAGATTCCAAATGTCTAGAGAATAAAAAAACATTCAAAACAAAGGCTACCTGGATTATTTCAATTTTTAAAATCCTGATATTCTTAAGAGGAAATTGTTTATGTTCTTAAACATGGTTAGTAGTTTAAGAATTGTCTCACGACTCAGGCTCCAGAGTAACAAAAGCTATAATAACAGGAAATCAATAATATTTGTGAAATTGGTCTATCACTGACAAAGCAATTTTACGTGACTTCATTTACTATTAACATAATCCTCTGTAGTATTATTTCACACTCCCATTTTAAGTATGAGAAAATCAATGCTAAGATTAGCAGTAAACAGTCCCAAATCACTAATCCACATAACACGGACCCGGTGCTTCTGACTGAAAGTCCACCTTCCATTACTTCAGTGTCCCCAGCATGGGCAGCTCAGGACTGTCACTGAAGAATGCTGCTGAGGGGCTGCTGTTCCTATACACGTGTCTGGGCCGACTCAGAATCCTGGGTTCCTAGAATGCCAGCTGTGGTTCAAATACTTTATGTGGTCGCCTTACTTTACCCCATGTATCGTATGTTCTGATTCGTGCATGTTTTTAACAAATACTCACTGAGCATCTAATACATATTAAGCCCCGTTCCAGGCCCAGGGATACAATAATAAAGTCCCTGATACCAGAGAAAGGGCGCCAGACATAAAACCAAATAAATATACAGTATATAAGAGAGTGAGGGGAGTGGAGAAGGCCAGGGGAGGAGATGCTCTTTTATCAGATTAGGAAGGGACTCAGATAAGGTGGCCTTAGAGCAGATCCTGAAGAAGGCATGGGCCATGCACACATGTGGGGAAAGTGACTCACGCAGAGGGCACAGCACATACAAAGGCCTGGAGGCAAGGCGGGTTTCCCCAGTTCAAGGAACCACAAGGCAGATGGTGCGGCTCAAGTGAAATGAAGTGAAGTAAATGAAGAGAGAAGTGACCAGGCCACAGTGTCTAGGACTTTCTGGACCACTGTAAAGATTCTAATTTTTACCTTAAGTGACATAAGAAGCTACTGAAGGGTTATAAGCAGAGAACAGACATGATTTGCCTCATTGTTTAGGAAGATCAGGGTGGAGTATCAGTGGGGAGAAGGGAGGGGAAAGGTGCTAAGAAAACCACTTAGCAGGTCATTGCAAGAATCCAGGCCAAACAATGACAAGGGCTTCGATGAAGTAATCAGATCAGATTCTAGAAAGATGGAACTGATAGATGCTGGTGGGTGTGTGGAATGAGGGAAAAAAAAGAAGAGTCAAGAATGACTCCAGTATTTTTGGCCTGCGCCACTAGAAAAACAGAGGTGCCATTTACTAAGATGTGGAAGACTGCAGGAGGAACAGGTTGGACGCGTCAGGTCTGGGAAATGTAGGTGACAGCTGGGTGGAGACATCAAGTAGGAGGTTGAATACGTGTCTGAAGTTCAGGAAGAAATCTGGGCTAGAGATATAAATTTAGGACTCAAAGGCAATCCTGATAGCTTTGAAAGCCTAAGACTAGAGCAGATTCACTCCACTGGGGAGCTACCAGTCAGCCAAGAGATGTGAAGTCTGGACCCTGTGCATTGGGGCCTCCAATGCGCAGAAGCTATTGGTGAGAAACTGCGATTGTTACAAAACTGAGAAAACGGATCGTGACTTCATAAATGCAGCTTTGTGGACAAAAACTCTCAAATCTTAGTGTTTTTATCTGGTTTTACAGACAGTGAGACTGAGGCACAAAGAAGCCATTTGCCTAAGGTCATGCGTCTAGTGGTGGAGCTTGGATGTGAATTCAGACTCTTCACAACCAATGCTGTTTTACCTCCTATGATTGGGGTGGGGTGGGGGGCAGTCAAGACCAGGCTCTGGAATCAGATGGTCTGCCTAAAGGGTGCTAATTACAAGCTTTGGATACTTAGGCAAGTTATTTAATTTCTCCTTACCTCGGGTTTCTCTATCAGTGGTATGGGAATAATAATACTGACCTCTTGTAAGCAGGATAATTCACTGAAGAAAACTTAGCACGGTACTTGGCATACAGTAAACATTCAGTAAATATTAGTTATTATTACCAATAAAACACAGGAGGAAGAGTCCTTTTAAAGGGATCCTTTTCTGTTTAAAAATCAGAAACCAAAGAATCATGCTGTCTCTTCCCAAATCAAAACCATATTACATACTTTAAGAATCTTATTGTTCTAAAGGGGGTCAGTGAGCTTCCACTTAATTTATAAAATAGTAAAATAATAACAGTTCTCACTTTTTGGGTGCAAAAGACATAAGGTAAGTGCCCAATACCATATCAGAAGTAGCAACAGTAAATTTATCCCAGGATCTCTCTGGAAAGAAGCCACAGAGGAGAGGGCTTGGTAAGGAAAACAGACAAAACCACCTAAACCTCTTCAGAGGCTTGTCTATGGTTCAGTGCCTTAAAGGCAGTGGCTATCAAACCATCATGTCTGCAGACAATTCTAAAGGGCAGGGGACCACCGCCCCCGCCGCCCCCAGACTCCACCTGGTTCTCCAGTGATGGATTAATGGAAGGGTGAAGCAAATCATTAAATCGTGTCCCAAACTCAAGTTCAAATGTACCATTTTATACGACAAGAATGGGAAAATAACACCCTTTGAGAGCACCCGGCCAACCCTTTGGCAGCCATTCTGAGACCTCTGGTTCCAAGACACCTCTTCCACCAGACGTGACGGAGGGGAGGCGGAGCCGAATCAGGGGCTGACGCACAGGGAGCCTGGTGAAATTTCTGGCTTCTGCCACCCCCTCACAAAGACGTAGATCTTGACACTGATTCTTCTCTCTCGCTAACAGATTTAGAGAGAAGGCATTTTAACCTTTTATTTTGGGACACAAACAACTGTCGCTGTTCTATGGTGCCCAGATCAAAACGAGAGACAAAACACTCCACACCTCTGATCCATTGTGATTTAGAAGTGCACTGTATGAGTTTCCTTTGTTATCGTGACCTTTCATGTGACTTTTGAGACTGTATTGAGTGCTGAATGTTTTCTCACAGCCATTACTGGGGCAGAAAAAGGGTCTTTCACCTGCAAGAACGAAAAGAGGTGTTAATTTCACCATAAAATCATTTCACTGGATTGAGACATCTACTTTCCCCTAACATAGGGAAGTAAATATGCTCATGAGGGTTCAAGTAATACACTGGATCAATTACCCACAAGTTAATCATCCCAGTCCTAAAATTTAATGGAGAACAAAGCACTGAGAATGGCCTGCTCCTAGGAAGTTAAAAGAGAAGCTAGTTTCTTTTTCCCCCCTCAGATTCTTTACTGAGTATCTCTGAATTGGTTTTATTTCTTAAGGTTAAGCTCCTGAGTCCAGTCTTTAGATCCTTTTTAACATCTGAGAGGAACTCAAACATTATAGGTGAAGGCCAACTGATTAGACTTGCTCTCTCCACAAAGCTGTACCAGTCTCGATGGAAACACACGTAATTTACTGGCTCAACGAAGGTTAAAAGATAAAAATTAGCCTAAACTCACCAGTATGTGTACGGACGTGAGTTTTAAGGTGGTGGCTTGCTGCAAATGCTTTTCCACAGCCATCATGATCACACCTAAGGAAGTTGTTTAAGCAGAAAGGATAGCAGTCATTAGCTAATCGACCTTCATCTTTAATATCTCTTGTAAATACAAACTTAAATTAAAACTGCTCAGAACACTATGATCAGATCGACAAAACAGGTTTTACAGGTAGGAATGATGACAGGTCCCTGGAAAAGTAAGGTGACAAATCTGGAATCAGAGGGAGAGGCTGGCCCAGGAAACGTGTTTCTTGTCCTACAGGTAAGGCACATGCTGAGAGCCCTAACAATAAAAGCCTTTTGATGAATGACACAATGGAATTCTATTGACAATGAGAATGCATATGGAAAATCTACTGTGGCAAATGAAACATAAGGAATATCAGTGATGGGTACAGAGGCTTTCACATAGGCACAGGGCCCGAAATACAAAGAGCAAAATCAGTTAGAATACACTGGCTACAATGTGATTATCGGTCATCTTCAGAGAACTTTTCTCTTTTACTTTCTTGATAACTAAAACTAGAGGTAATACTTCCCTCCTTAGGACTCCAAGGGCATTTATCTACATGCTACTTTTATGGCACCTGTCATTCCCAATCTTATTTTATCTCTGTGTGCATACATTTGTTATCTCTTCTCCTAGACTGCAATTCCTTTGAGGGCAGGGTCCATGTAGTTCTTCACATCTGCTGTAGTTCTTGCACATAGCAGGCATTTGGTCACTATTTACATGAATGAATGCATATACTTATAAGCCAAAATATTTTATTTCTTTAAATAGAAAGCTTCTCTAAAGCATTTTACTTTTTAAGTACATAAAATCATTGCATCTAAAGCCCCATCTAACATTCAAGAAAAATTAGCAGTTTTAATCATGACAAAAACACGTGTAATTGAAGAGAAATCAGAATCCCCTTGATAGCCCTATGGGGAAAAAAGCAACCCAAGCTTCATAGCAGCTGGGGAGTAACCAACTAGGATCCAAACATTCTTGCCTTTAGAGGGGCCATGACTCAGAAATGTATCTGTAATTCTTAAAAAACACACTTCCATTTAATTGGTGTTTAAGAGTTGACTGTCCCTGAAGAGGTTCCGATTTTTAGGTGTCCTAACAAGATGAGTGATTTGAGAATAGAAAGGCAGCATATTTAATGCCATGAATGTAACAGCAATCCCTCCTGCCTAAATTCAGAAACATGTTTATAGGCAGTTTTCAGTAATATATAGACATGTTATATTTAGGACGAATCCTTACAAACTGGTTACCTCATTAAAAACATCATATAATCACTCCAAAGTTGTTTTTCAATCCCTGCTGAATGCCCAGAATCACACTATATGCTGTGAGCACAGGAGAAATTAGATGATACAACTCCTTCCTTCAAGCTTATATTTATACATGTATCAATTAAATATATAAGTGTGTTCACATATATATATATATATAAACGGAAATCTATAGATAAAAATGGATGCTCCTAGCACTGTTTACAATAGCTAGGACATGGAAGCAACCTAGATGTCCATCAGCAGACAAATGGATAAGAAAGCTGTGGTACATATACACATGGAATATTACTCAGCTATTAAAAAGAATGCATTTGAATCAGTTCTAATGAGGTGGATGAAACTGGAGCCTATTATACAGAGTGAAGTAAGTCAGAAAGAAAAACATCAATACAGTATATTAACGCATATACATGGAATTTAGAAAGATGGTAATGATGACCCTATATGAGAGACAGCAAAAGAGACACAGATGTAAAGAACAGACTTTTGGACTCTGTGGGAGAAGGCGAGGGTGGGATGATTTGAGAGAATAGCACTGAAACATGTATATTATCATATGTGAAACAGATCGCCAGTCCAGGTTCGATGCATGAGACAGGCGCTCAGGGCTGGTGCACTGGGATGACCCTGAGGGATGGGATGGGGAGGGAGGTGGGAGGGGGGTTCAGGACGGGGAACACATGTACACCCATGGCTGATTCATGTCAATGTATAGCAAACACCACTACAATACTGTAAAGTAATTAGCCTTCAATTAACATAAATTAATTACTTTTTTAAAAAAAGATGCTCCTATAATGTTTGTATGTACACATGACATATTACAAAGCAATAACCAAACAAGTGATTAAAAAAAAAAAAACAACAATTCTTGCACCACTAGCTTAAGTGTCTTTGCCCCTGATCCCTTCCTTCCCTCCTCACCTCTTCCTAGGAAGGTATCCTTGCCCCTGTGCTCAGAATCTCATTCTCATACTGTCTGGTTACCTGCTCTTTTCCACCAGAGCAGACTAAGGTTCTCAGGAGGACAGCCTACATGTTAGCATTTCTCTAGTCCTGATGAGGGAGTTTCAGTAGGCGCTTCGTAGAAGTACAGGGAAAGAATAAGGCAGAGAAGCCACCATCCACAGAGCAGGTAGAGACGCTCTTGGACCCCATCACCCCTCCCTCAGTCTGCAGTAGTTTATAGCTATCCTGGGGAGAGCAAACACTGCCCAGAGAACTAGCAAAGGGAATTTCCTTCCCATTCTGAAAAATACTAGAGTACATCAAGACACCCCCCTGAAACCTGGTCAGTGATAAACAGAAAACAGCAAGACCCACCGAAATGGCTTTTCTCCTGTATGGGTTCGAATGTGCTTCCTCAGATCACTGAGTGTGGTGAAGTACTTGCTGCAGCCTTCAGATTCACAGTTAAACGTCTTCCCTGTGTGAAGCCTCTGATGTGCTTTCAGCCTGCAAGATACCCCAGAGAAATCCCCTTTGTCATAATGCACACCAGAGCTTTCCCACGTCAGCTTAATGTGCATCAAGGTCAAGCACATAAGAATTCTAGTCATAATACACTAATATCAACATTTCGTGCTCAGAGAGAAATTCAAACAATTATACAGCAGAGTGGTGTGAGTGTGACCCTGAAGCCAGGCTGCCTGGGACTCAAATTCTGGTCTCCTCTACCAGAAGGGGATCTTGACCCAGTTACAAAACCTCTCTGCTTCCGTTGCCTTTGCGGCACACAGGACACTGCCTACCACGCAGTGAGTGCTTTTTAGGTGCACGTGCTCAGCTGTGTCCAACTCTTTGTGATCGTATGGACTGGAGCCCGCCAGTGTTAGCTATTATATTTGCTATGTGATAGCCAATGCTGAGGAGTAATATAAGTCTCCTGATATAAACGGTAGAAAAGAGAAAGGGCTAATGAGCCGACCACTCCCCACTTCTTGAGGGTAGAAAAAAGTTAAATCTTCAAGTTGAGGCTGGGAAGGAAATTAAAGAATCCTTAATACCAAGCTCCTGAGCCGACAGGAGATATTATTCCATACCAACTACTAAATCCTCAGGCTGGGATGTCATTCCGGGAGATACAAATCCAGACACAAAGCTTCTCTGACTGTAACCGATCCAGGATGTGTCCATGTTTAAGTAACAGCTCCTCTGAGGAACTGTCAGCAGCTGAGCGCGGCTGCCCTCTTTAAAGCCCTGCATGGGAACGTGTGCACGCAGGGGGAGCGCCGCGGTCACGGCAGAGCCGGGCTCGGGGGCTGGCGGTGCTGGGCGTGGGGGTGCTGACCTGTACAGCGTGTTGAACGCCTTCTCACAGCCCTGCACGTCGCACTCAAATGGCTTCTCCTTCGTGTGCACCCGCACGTGGATCCTGAGGCTGTAGGAGGTGAGGAAGGCCTTGCCGCAGCCCTCCTGGTTACAGACGAAGGTGTACTCCCCTCGGTGGGTCTTCTGGTGGGTGCGCAGGTTGCCTGCTGTGCTGTAGGTGCGGGGACAGCCCTCAAAGGTGCACTGGTACCGCTTTACCTGGCAGACGGAGGACACCTCGTCAGTGGCACAACAGAGCTGCCCAGGGCCGAACTTCCCCGAGAGCTTGGCTCTCGGGAGAGGCAGGTGAGATACACAGGCTTCTGTCGTCGACACAGAAAGCACCCTCTAACACAAGTGGGGAAATCATCCTGCTGAGCAAATTACACCGGGGCAACAAATGATGAGAGCAATGGGCAAGAGACAAGGCAGAGGCAGTTAAATACTCTAAACGAATATAAGACCGGTGTCCACTCAACACCCACCCGCTAAAGGTGGGCACATACTACTACACTCATCCACACTCACATATAATTTGACTTTAAGGTTTGACTCAACATCCTGTCCTCTGGGCCTGTAACCTGATGAGAACCAACCAATATAAAACTGAGTTTAAAACATTCTGAAATTTATATACTCAGTCATAGGTGTACTAGTTCAGTTATATACCAGCATAGTCTCTTCTATAACTTCAGATCTACAAAATGAAAAACGCGTATCACGAATCTCTGGGAATATCTGGCAGTATGGCGCTTCTCAAACTGCTCCTCTTGGTCCCCTTCCCTCACCACCCTTCCCGGAAAGCGTGCTCTCCACAGGAGCCTCCACTTCCCACAATGCCCATGGAACCACTCGGCAAGCTGCCTTCACCAGACGAAACCATGCTCTTGAGCTTGCTGGTGCTCAAGCTCTTTCCTCCGTCCCAATTTTCCTTTAGTATTGGAAAAAAATTTCTCATCGACGCCCACTCCTTCTGAAAACGTGTCCTACACCACAAAGCAATTCCATGGGGCTCTTTATCTTCTTCCCTGAGTCACTCACTCCTTTTCTTTAACTTCTACATATAGGTTCAGCCCAAAGCTTCTCTCTCATCTTCCAAACCTTCCCCATCTCTCTCCTGGGAAAGGGGAAGCAACACAGCCTTGGCTGGAGAAACATGAATACTGGCGCTTGGGTTCAGGACTTTGCGCAGGTCTTTCCATGTCTCTGAACTAAAGGTTCTTTATTTCTACACGGCAGAACTGAACGTCCTGCTGTCTCACGGCGCTTGTGAGCAGAACAAAGTGAGATAAAGCATCTGCGAAAAGACTGTCAATGTCCTGATGCTATTCATATCAAAGCGCTAGTTCTGCCTATTCTTCAGCTTTAGCAAACACCTTCCTCCTTCAGTCCTCATCGTTCTCCAAGCTTTAGTCTACTGCTCTCGCCACACTACTGGTATTCATTCAACAGTTAATGAACTCCTATATCCCAGGCAACAAGCTAGATACCACAGATAAAAAGGTGAACAAGACAAAAAGCTTTCCTTTTAAGGAGCATCATTTTAAGGAGGCCCATGTGCACAAATGATTATAGACTGTGCTGAGTTGGACGATGTACACACCCACGGTGCTTGGGAAGCGTAAAAAAGGGAAACCTAATCCTTCTCAGAAAGACTGGACTCAGTGAAGGCTTGGAAAGTGAGGCATTCTGTCTGAACTGAGGATGTGTTTTGGTTTGCCTGTTGGTCTATTTTTTAGGGATTAACTGAAAAAGTGTTCCTTAGACAAAGTGGAAGAGATGGGCATTCCAGAATGAGGTAACACCTTGAGAACTACATGCAGAGATGAATGAGAACACTGGTCCAAGAGACCACAAACACACCTCGGTAGGTAAGAGACTGGAAAAAGAATCTAGAAAAATGAGTGAAGCCTCCTCAGGTAAGCTGTGAAGTAGAGGAACAGGACAACAGGGAGCCAAGATATCTTGGTTTTAACCAAGATAGCAACACAACCAGATGGGGGGTTTGCAAGAGATCATTCTGGAAGCCTACGGAAGATAAACTGGAAGGGTAAGCGAACAGAAGAAGGGGTAGCAGAGGTGAAGAGAGGGGGGACAACTGTCCAAGACAGAGGTGAGAAGAATCCAAACTAGGGAAGTGATGGGACTTCCCTGGCAGTCCAGGGGTTAAGACTCTGTGCTCCCAATTATAGGGGGCATGGGTTCAATCCCTGGTCAGGGAACTAAGATCCCGCATGCCCACACGGCATAAATAAATAAAGTGGCAGTGGACATTATGAAAGATGAATTCCAGAGAAAATAAAAGGGGGGAAATGGGTGGCTCTAGTGACAACTGTGTGCTGAGGCGTGGTAGCAATGGGGAAAGGCAAAGTCAAGATCAACTCCCAAGATTAGGGCCTGGATGACAAAACAGATGGTCACATACCAATTTTGGACTGGACAGAGGGTGGGGAGAAGTGATAAGTTGGGTTTGAGGTACTGCCAGGTACCTCAATGTCTAGTAGGAATGTCTAGTAGGCACACATAATAGGCTGGAAGCTACAAAATCAAGTCTAGCGCAGGAGTTTCTGGTACACAGATAATAGTTGCCTTTACCATATAATAAAGCAGGCTAGTTCAAGGCCCAACTCTGCTACTTATTGTGTAACTTTGGGAAAATTACTTAAGCCAAGTCTCCAGCCCCTATTTACAACATGAAGGAAAGAAAATCAATCTTTTTGGGGTTGTTATAAGGATTAGGGATAATTCATGTAAAGTATTTCAACATAGGGACTGGCATACAGTAGATGCTCAATAAAATCTTGGCCACGAGGCCAAAGGACGGGCTCCTGAACGTCAGCAATGTTTAGGGAACTGGTAAAAAGAAGCGACGCCATTGATGGGTGAATGGGTAACATGACTGGGGAACTGGGAAGAGAATGCAAAGGAGATGGACGTCACAAAAGCCAAAAGATAAAAGGTCTTAAGGAAAAGAGAATGGTCAGGATGTTTTCAGAGAAAACAAGGAATATAGGAAGGACTAGGGAAAGTGTAGGCTCCAGCAGCTAGGAATTCACCAAGGACTCAGCAAGACTAGTTTTAATGGACTGACAAAGCCAGAAGCCTGGCTTAAGGTGAATCATGAAAGGCAGGGATAGAGGCTGGAGGTGCAGAGTGGCAGCACCACAATGGACCTCTGACTTGATGAAGTCTGTTTGAAGGAAGATAGGTTTTGAGCATATTTGGAAGGAAAATGGTCCTGGAAGAAAGAAGCTGAGGATCTGGGAGGAACATAAAGATGACAAGGATATTTAAAAGCCCGGGTGGAGGGAAAGGCCTGAGGTAGGGAGGAGGACATCCAGTTTCAGAGAAGGAGGATCTGATGTTAGGATGCGGCGACTCAAGGGCCTTTTGGGCCACGTGGTCTCTCTTACAGCTACTCAACTCCACTGCTGTATGTAGGTGGAAATAACAGTCTGTTGTTGTTTAGACACTAAGTTGTGTCTGACTCTTTTGCAACCCCATGGACTGTGGCCTGCCAGGCTCCTCTGTCCATGGGATTCTCCAGGCAAGAATACTGGAGTGGGCTGTCATTTCCTTTCCCAGGGCATCTTCCTGACCCAGGGTTTGGGCAGACTCTTTACCACTAAGCCATCTGGGAAGCACCGAAAGTAACCACAGAGTACATAAATGGACAAGCAAGGCTGGGCTCCAAATAAACTGTATTTATGGACAAGGAGATCTGAATTTCATCATTTTCATATATCATGAAATAATGTTCTTTGGATTAAAAATAATTTTTAAATGTGAAAACCATTCTACACAAACAGGCATCTGTTTGCCAAACCCTGAAAACCTGTGGGGGTGGGGAGGGAGGGGCCCCGAGTCCTCCCATCTCCCTTGGGCTCCAGGTCCTTCTCTCAAAAGCCCAATCCCTAGTAGGATTTTGCACAGGATTTTTGTTCCCCAGACAAGGGTTCTCCTGCTCATACACCCCTTTCCCTTCCCTAGGCCACACCAGAGGTGCTCCATAAATACCGGCTGAATTGAACTATTGATCAGGCATTCTCATGTCTCAGGGTCTAGTTTTGAAGCTAATCACCACCAGATTTATTCTAAAACAGTGCACACACATGCCATTTCCCTGCTCAAATGGTAAAGTCCCAATTCCCTAGCCTTGTATTCAAACTCCTTCAAGGTCCTCTTCAGGCCAGCAGCGGAGAACTGTTAAGGCCCACAGGGACAGTACCCTCTTCCCTAACTGCAACACTAGAGTCCCACTAGAAAGGAAATGTCCAGTTCCTTTCTTCTCTGCTTTTCCCAATCTCTTCCACTCAAGCTTCACCACCACCAGGCCCTCCACTACCATTCCATACCTACGTGACAGTGCCCTTCTCTGAATTCCAACAATATTTAACTATACCACTCACTTGACACTTAGCTTACACAGTTAACTATCCTCTCATGCACATGTCCTGATTTCTCAAGACGGAAAACCTCTTTGGCACTTCGAGATAGAGATTTCAAAATGATCACTGACCAGGGAGGAGAACCACGACTGTGAATGCTCTAATTAAGGAGTCTGTAAGTCTCAGTCATAGAGCTTATGACAGTGGTGAATGACAAGAGCAGAATTTCCTTCTTAAGATGCTATAGCGGTTGATAACTTCCTAAGTAACAAGTGAAATTAATTACTCATTCCCGTCTCTCTGCCCTGCCAACCACTGCTCTCATCTAGGTTTTCTTACTTGGCCAATTCAAGCTTCCATTAAGTGTTCCTTCCTCAGGAACCTGTTCCCTGACCCATTCCTACCCCCTCCCCGAATGAGAAGAGGTATCCTTATTATAGGGGCTTCCCAGTTGGCTCAGCGGTAAAGAATCTGCCTTCCAAGCAGAAGACGCAAGTTCGATCCTTGGGTTGGGAAGATCCCTCAGAGAAGGAAATGGCAACCCACTCCAGTATTCTTGACTTGGAAATCTCATGAACAGAGGAGACTGGTGGGCGACAGTCCATGGGGTCACAAGAGTTGAACCCGACTCATCGACTAAACAACAATTCTTATTACAGGTTTTCATGGCATCCTGGGCTTCCCTGGTGGCTCAGACGGTAAAGAATCCGCCTGCAGTGCGGGAGACCTGGGTTCAATTCCTGGGTTGGGAAGATCCCCTGGAAGAGGGCAGGGCATGGCCGCCCACTCCAGTATTCTTGCCTGGAGAATCTCCATGGACAGAGGAGCCTGGTGGGCTACCGTCCACGGGGTTGCAAAGAGTCAGACACAACTAAGCGACTAAGCAGAGCACATGGCATCCTGATGTCTTTAAAGCACAGAATACCAGTAAGATGAAATAATCATATAGCTAAATAATTTACATAATTATTTGTTTAGATGCTAGGCACAGCAGTAGCTGGAGAACAGAAAGCACCAAGCAGACATCTGTAAAGTTAAACAATGAACCGCTCCTCTCCAGTGAGACTGTAGTAGGCTCCAGGAGAGCAAGGACCACGTCCAGCTCGACCAGTTCACTGTCACAGCCTCAGGCACCAGCCTCTGGAGAAGTGACTTAGACTTGTTGAGTGAAGGAACAGATGACTAAACAAACAAAACTAAACCAACAGGACTCATTGTTGAGGAAAGTAGGGGCAAGGGCTCTAAGTAACAAAGGGACAGAGTTTCAAGGAGGAGGGTCAACCAGGTCAAATTTAGCAGAGGTGACTGAGGAAGCATTTCTTAAAGACTCAGCTCACAAGATCAGAACTAGTCCAGCAAGACTAGTGAAGGGTAAGAGCAGAAGCCAGGACTTACCAGGCTGAGAAGCTGGGGGAAACAGAGGAGATGGAGATAATGAATAAAACTACTCTTACACAAAACAGCGGAGGGGAGAGACCGGGGAGAGGACACAGCCTGAGGAAGGTGTGTGGATTTAATGGTGGGACACATGGCTGTCAAAGCAAGTGCTCCCCAGTACTACACTGAACAAGTGTGCAATCTCACCCTGTCTGGAAGAAGGCAGTAAATGCAAGTGCCAATACTGTCTTTGAGAATCATTTTTAAACAGCATCGAATATCACAAAAAGGGAAAACAAACCACCTCAAACTGGATCAGAGCAGGAAGTTGCAAAAAACCTCCTTACTCAGCAGACGTATTGCAACATTTGGTACATTTAAATACAATTAAAGTTTTTCACGCGTGTACGCATTCAAAAAAAGTTCTGTTCCAGGGATTATATTGTCCCAGGAGATAGGAATACAGAAAAAATGGCTCCTGCGCTCTAGAAGCTCAAAGTCGAGAAGAGACCCAGACAAGAACAATAGGGTATGAGGAAATGTACAGATGTTAGAATATAGGGAAATATAGAGAAAAAGACTAAGAAAAACCCAGGAGGCAGCAGGAGAAGGGGACGACAGAGGATGAGATGGTTGGATGGCATCACCAACTTGATGGACATGAATTTGAACAAGCTCCAGGAGTTGGTGATGGACAGAGAAGCCTGGCGTGCAGTCCATGGGGTCGCCAAGAGTCAGACACGACTGAGCGACTGAACTGAACTGAACTGAACTGACTGAAGAAAAACTCAAGCTTGGGGATGACTAAAAAGAACAACTTCTCAAAGGAGGTGTTGCCCAACCTGAATTTAAAGAACTTGCTGCTGCTGC
This sequence comes from Bos grunniens, assembly GCF_055505025.1. Taxonomy (NCBI): domain Eukaryota; kingdom Metazoa; phylum Chordata; class Mammalia; order Artiodactyla; family Bovidae; genus Bos; species Bos grunniens. The sequence continues at coordinate 13,336,431 of NC_141167.1, forward strand.
TGCTGCTAAGTCGGTTCAGTTGTGTCCGACTCTGTGCCACCCCATAGACAGCAGCCCACCAGGCTCCCTCGTCCCTGGGATTCTCCAGGCAAGAACAGTGGAGTGGGTTGCCATTTCCTTCTCCAATGCGTGAAAGTGAAAAGTGAAAGTGAAGTCGCTCAGTTGTGTCTGACTCTTAGCGACCCCATGGACTGCAGCCTACCAGGCTCCTCCGTCCGTGGGATTTTCCAGGCAAGAGTACTGGAGTGGGGTGCCATTGCCTTCTCTGTAAAGAACTTGAGGGACACATAATTAACTGGCCTGTCAAAATTAACCAGAGTAGGGGACTTCCCTGGTGGTGCAGTGGATAAGAATCTGCCTGCCAGTGCAGGAGACACAGGTTCGATCGCTGCTGGTCTGGGAAGATCCCACATTCAGCAGAGCAACTCAGCCCGAGCGCCTAGAGACCGTGTTTCACAACAAGAGGAGCCACTGCAGTGAGCAGCCTGTGCACCGCAACCACAGAGTAGCCCCCACTCTCTGCAACTAGAGAAAAGCCCGTGTACAGCAAAGAAGACCTGGTGCAGCCAAAAACAAACAAACAATTTTAAAAATTAAAAAAAAATTTTTAAGAAATTAACTAGAGTACCTGTAATATGAACATGTCACCAAAGATTCCATTGGAAAACACATTTCTCCAAAAGAGCTTAAGTACTGCATCACTTAAACAGCTGCTGATTAGGGAGTTAGGGAGCTCAGATACAGCACAGGTTGGGATCACTGAGGATGGGGTCTAATGTTTCATAAAGGGCTGCTGCTGCTAAGTCACTTCAGTTGTGTCCGACTCTGTGCAACCCCATAGACAGCAGCCCACCAGGCTCCCCCGTCCCTGGGATTCTCCAGGCAAGAACACTGGAGTGGGTTGCCATTTCCCTCTCCAATGATGAAAGTGAAAAGTGAAGGCGAAGCCACTCAGTTGTGTCCGACTCGCAGCGACCCCAGGGACTGCAGCACCAGGCTCCTCCATCCATGGGATTTTCCAGGCAAGAGTACTGGAGTGGGGTGCCATTGCCTTCTCTGTTCATAAAGGGCAGGAGGCATAAAAGTTTTCAGATGTTGACTTATAAAGTGCTCTGAGTAGTTCTAGAATAGAGAAATATTTAACAAAGATGATTTTGCCCTTGTAAGTTAATAGAAGCAGAGAGGGAAAGGTGAAATGAGATAAGCAAAAATAAGAAAATTAAACACCGGAATTCTAGAAGAAAATAGCTTCAAAAAAAATTCAGAAGTGGGACTTTCCTAGCGTCCAGTGGTTAAGACGCCACTGCAGGGGGTGCAGGTTCAATCCCTCGTCAGGGAACTAAGCTCCCCACGTGGTGCACGGGAGGGAAAAAAAAAATCAAGAAGAGAAAAAAAGCTGAGTTTCTGCTGGAGGAAAAAGAAATGAGTCCAGCAGAATTAGATCCCACACACACTAAAAGCGCCATTGTCAGTAAGGAAAGGGAGTCTCTGATTCTGAACACCGAGCACCTGAACATACTTATAAATCAATGCTCAGCCTGGCTCTGCCCCTTCCTTCCCATCCCTCTCCCCAGCAACTCTCTCCCCACACTGTCAGTGATCTCCTCTCTCCCACTCCATCAAATGCAACCAAAGAGCTCGAAGGAGAAATGGAAAAGCTCTGCACTGCCCACCACAGAGCTGAATTCACATACTGTCTCCACGCCTCAACCCTGTACCTTTAGGGAACCAGTGCCACCCTGCTGCCCTTCATGTCTCAGCCCTTCTCATAGCTAATGGGCTTCACTGTACGATTCTTGCCTCAGATCATTACGAAAATACAAAACTATCAGAATCCTGAACACAGTGCCTGATACGTAGCAGGCACTCAAAAGATGCCAGCCACCTAACCCTCTTGCCACTGCCAGCAAAACAGGAGTCCTCATTCTTTAGCTGTAAGAGCCCTGAGCTTCTGAAATAAGTAAGTCATGGGGATGTAGTGCACAGCATGGTAACTACAGTTAATAGATATGTATAGTCTATCTAAAAGTTGCTGACACGGTAGATTTTTAAAGTTCTCATCACGAGAAAAAAAATGGTAACTAGACTTATTATGGTGATCATTTGTAATATTTGCAAATACGGAATCATTATATTGCATGTCAACTTTATCTCAATTGTAAAAAGTTTTTTAAAACAATATTTAAAAAGAGTCCCACCTTTGCCTGGTACCCCAACTGCCCACCAGGGAAGGAAGTTTGGGGGGCCTGCTCTCAGTAAGGCCAAGAAGCCCAAGGGAGGAGGGTGAATGTATGGACGGTTACCTGTGGCAAGGGCTGCACCCAGAGCCCCTGCAGAGGGACTACGAACATGTTCTCCTTGTAAAACATGGTTCTAAATGGTGGGTCACATTCCACAACTGTATTAATAAGACAGTTGAGCAAGTCAAGGGTGACTGGGCTCCAGGGTACCCAAACACACAATCTATAATGCTGTTTCAGGAGAAAACGCTTCCCAAAGAGTTCCAAACAAAAACAGTTTAACCTTTTCTTCAACAGGAGGATACGTCCTTCCATACGTCCTTCAAGAACCATGTGGGGGACTTCCCTGGTGGTACAGTGAATAAGATGCCACTTGCAGATGCAGGGGACACAGCTTCAATCCCTGGTCCGGGAAGATGCCATGTGCCACTGAGCAACCGAGCCCATGTGCCAAAACCACTAAATCCACATGGTAGAGCCTGGGAACCGCAACTACTCAAGCCTGCACGCCCTAGAGCCCATGCTCCACAAGAAGAGAAGTCACTGCGAGGACAAGCTCGTGCACTGCAAAAAAGAGGAGCCCTCTCAACTCCGAAACGAGAAAGCCTGAGCGCAGCAACAAAGAGCCGGTGCTGCCAGAAGTAAATTTTTTTAAAAAGCAAGAAAAAAGAACCACGTGGGCCTTTAGGAAGAGCGGACCTTCACCAAGCCACCACCAGGCACCAGGCACGATCTTGGACGTTTTATGCACCCCCTGTTGTGCATGTATAACTGAATAAATCTTATTTCACCTTCACAAAAAGTGACAAGATATTTCTATTTCAATTTTACAAAAGAGGAAACGGAGCAGCTTGCCCAAGGCCACTTAGTATATACCAGAACAAAGATGGGACCGAGGTCTAACTCATCCCTGTGTACATCACAGAGGAAACAATTTTAAGAAAAAGCTAGATTTAAATAAAAGAAAAACATAAACATTCAGATTCTTTCTCCAATGTCCTACATCGAAATATTAGCAATACTCAACAGGTACAGCCTATGTACGATGTAAATCTGAGAACTGTTATTCCTGCAGCATTATGCTGGAAAACCAGTTGGAATGTAAAGCCACCCTGGTCTCTCTTCCAAGCCAGTGGGCCTCAGTGATGGAAATGCTGATGGCTGAGAAGTATGTGACACGCAAGTGGCATGCAGGAGAGAGCGCTCAACTGGCTTCACCTGCTGGCAAGGGAAAACGCTTCCAGCCCTGGTTTCCTACCGAACGCTGCGCCTTAGGCCTCAGCGGTCTTCCTTCCGGACCCCCCAGAGTCCCTCAGGGCAGGGATTATTTCTTTGTCCTTCCTGATATTTGACAAACACTGATGATACTCAATAAATAAAAGCTTGTGGAAAGAATGAACAGATCCTCAACACTAGCATTTCAAGCAGAAACTGTCTCTGTCCTAGTTCTGCAGGGCAATTCTGTGAGAGTTCACAAGGGAACCTGTAAAGGAATATAATCACGGTGTGCAAAGACTAAAAGTGGGCGGGTCCCCTCTGCAGAGTCAGCAGCAACCTAGTTTGTCTCAGAGGATCCTCACACGGCCGTAGGGATTGATAATGAGCAATGAGATTGGAACTGGGTCCCCACGGTAAAGGGCACATCGCAAAAAGGCTTTGAAACACTGGAGTCAAATTTTCCCCCTTATTCTATATCTTAAATTTGTCACACTAAAAAAAAAAAAAAAGATCTCTTGGAATGTCACTGACCAACATAGCAAGCAACCCAATTCATTAAGCATCCCTATAGCTGTGCTTCTTGGCACAAAAATATATTTTCTCCCAATCAATGCTCTGGGACACTCTGGTGCATCATAAAGAGCATATTTGGTATGTGACTCCTGGGTTTCTTCACCCTTCTTGGCCAACCATGCAGCAGAGAAGTGCAAGGTCAGTTCAGGGGTGCGGGGAGACACATTCACTGATGTGGTTCAGAGGAAGTAACCCGACAGTCCTGAAAAGGTCTTGGGAAGGGCACAGCTGTAAAAAAGTTTAGGAAACCAAGTGACTGCATGAACCGACGAAAGGAAACACAGCTGCTTAGAAACCTGGAGTAAAAAGGTATTAAAGGAGCAATTCTTAAGAATGCTGACCCTGAGAATGACAGGCTGTCATTCTGACAGGTCAGAGTGACGATGTTCTGATTTGCGAGCTTCTAAATCATTGACTCGATGAACTTAAGTCTTAGCACACTCTGGGAGATAGGGAAGGACAGGGAAGACTGGTGCACTGCCATCCATGGGGTTGCAAAGAGTCGGACACAACTTAGCAACTGAACAACAATAACAAGTCAACAGGCAGACAGCAGTAAAGCAGCAAGTACAAGAATAAGACAGGTGCACTTTGGATGGGAATGACCAGTGGCCCTGCGGAAAAAGGTAGGATCTGCAGCAAGGCTCTGGCTGGTTTCTTTTTGCACAAAACAAGCACAAGGGAGAAAAAAATGGAGTAATAGGTAAGCCAACCACACACTATAGCAAACAATGGAACAATCTAAGGTAAACAGGAAAATCAAGCCAGAATCTGACTCAGAAAACAAGCTGCTTAGGAAGCCAAGAAGACTAGCTATCAAATAATTTGATTTCTTAAGAGTAACACCTGGGCATAGAGATGCAGAAAAAGACCACGGTTTTTTGTCGTTTTTTTTTTAAAGGTGGAGGTGGGGGGAATGTAAAGAAATCATGAAGAATGTTATCAGTCAGTCATAAACATTGGCCTCTTCATACCAATTAAATGGATTTAAATGCCAAGAAATAAAAGAACATCACTGTTACAACGAAAGCTACATTTATGATGGTGCTCCAGGAAGGCGAGTCTACTGAATGTCTGGTCATTTAGCACAACTTTCAAAGACTGAAAGCCACTGTAGCTTCTCCCTCAACCCCCAGCCAACCCCACACCTAATGATTTCAATGAGTTTCTAGAACCTTCCATGTAGGTCTCATGGATAGAATGGGAAAACATGGTGGGAGGAAAAGAAAGCACAGTGGGCTAAACCCATGGTGGACTGAACAAGGCACTTGTCTTATTCAACATGATTATCAAGGATCAAAAGACATGAATGGTAAACCAGGCTTGCAAGCTGGACGGAGTGGAAAAGCGACAGCTCGTATCACTGGTTGCATAACCCTCCCTTCCCTACCATCTCCTCCTTTTCTGCCTAGATCAGCATTCCCAAAATGTGTTCCACAGAACACTGACCATGGAAATAAGACCTGGAAAAATGATTTCCCAAGTTCAAAATAATTGGAGAATTCTGCATTTCCTTCCTTCTTGGTTATTATCAAAAGCTCTTGAGAAATCCCATATTCATAAACAAATCTCTGTCTTGATTTAACTTAAATGTTTCCCAAACATCTGCTCTTGAAAAACTCTCACATAGTAATCATTAACTGAGGATGGCCCGAAGTTTAGGCCCTGAGCCATGCTCAGATTTCCTCTGCTAAAACAATGATCCAATCCCCTTACTTACTACTGCCTCATCACTTTTCCTCCTCCAACTACCCTATTTAAAAAAAGAGAGAGAGAGAGAGAGAAACCCTGATGCTTCCTGCCTCCTGTTTCCTCACCACCCACTCATTTCTCCATCATTTGAAATCTGGCCTCAGCCTCCGGTGCACGTCTTCCCACGAGGTGATCAACTGCACAAGCAGCAGAACTAATGGCTCATCTTCAGCCCCTCGATCCCTCTTCAGGGTCACAAAAGAATATTCATATTTCTGAAGTCCCTCTTCCCTCAGCTTCCACAGCATTGTGTGTTCCACCCATCTCTGGGACTATGTGATCTCTGGTTCCTCTTTCTCTTTCTAACCCTTAAATTCTCAGAACAAGTCTTACTTCTTCTCCTTAGGTTATTTGCCCACAGTTTGAACTACTGCACTTTCATGGATCCACAATTCTCATCCCAAACCCCTTCCTTGACTTCAGATCCACATTTCCAAACAGCTTCTCAACTTGTTCACTTGACTTTCCTCCAAGTACTATACATTCAATATACTCCAACCATTCACCAGTTTCCCCACCAAATATTCTCCTCTTCCTCCCCTCTTGATCCCTGTTAATGGAATCACCATTCTTGGAGGGCAAGGGGGACAGGAGAGTTAGCTGCTTTCTCCTCAGCCTGCATAGAGCACTCTGAAGAGGCCTCAAAGTACCTATCACAGTGGACGTGAACTACTTAACTCACTGCTGAGATCTGAAGCTCCATGAGTCATCTGTGTGGCCCCTGTGCTAAGAGAGAGAAGACACTCAACATGCTTACGCTATGCTCTGCTAAGTCACTTCAGTCGTGTCCGACTCTGTGTGACCCCATAGACGGCAGCCACCAGGCTCCCCCATCCCTGGGATTCTCTAGGCAAGAACACTGGAGTGGGCTGCCATTTCCTTCTCCAATGCAGGAAAGTGAAAAGTGAAAGGGAAGTCGCTCAGTCGTGTCTGACTCTTAGCGACCCCATGGACTGCAGCCTACCAGGCTCCTCTGTCCATGGGATTTTCCAGGCAAGAGTACTGGAGCGGGGTGCCATTTAAATCCTTTGAATCAGACTCAATTTACCACTCGTTCTCCAAATTTCAATAATAAACCACATTCTCTTATACGTCAACACAAGCTCTGGATTCTTTCCATGTTAACCTTCATCAGACTCAAAGGAAATCCCAAACCTAAACTGAAACCATCTTCTAACCAGGCAATCAAGCTGCCACGGCTATCAGAGCAACATTTCTAAAATGCTACTCTAACCACATCACTCCTTGGCTCAGACACCTTCAGTGCACTTCCAGAACACAGTCCAGACCCGCTGCATGCTATCACTGCCTTCCACGTCTGGATGTCTGCTATCTTTTCATTCTTCTCTTCCACAGCTCCCTGTGTTCTAGTCTAGGGGTAGTCTAGGAAACCCAACGCCTGTTTTCTCCTGTAAGTAGAATTTTACTGGAATACAGCTAATTGACATTTAGGGCCAGACAATTGTTTGTTTGTTGTAGGGGGCTCTCCTGTGTACTAGAATGTTTAACAGGATCTTTGGACTCTACCCAATAGGTTCCAGTAACATTTCCCCAAGGTGACAACCAAAAATGTCCTCAGACATTGCTAAATGTTTCCTGGGGGACAAAACTATCCCCAGCTAAGAAACAACAGTCTAGAGATTTTCAAGTGTCAGCTAACAGTAAGATGTCATTGCCAATAAAATACAGGCCATATAGTAATTGTAGTACAGTGTCCAGATGAAGAGATAAGAGTCGCATGGTATTTGGTGCCAGCTGACTCACACTTCTGAGACTGTCTTCAATTACAAATTTTAAGGACTCCGGAAAACTGGAACTCATACAATGAAAAGTGACCAGGATGCTGAGAAACTAGGGGAAGATGTCATAAGAGGGACACTAAAGTCAGTGGAGAAGATGTAGAGAAACCCATGATCTTTAACTACCTTAATGGGTTGCCCTCTGTGGAAGGAAGATTTAGCTCACTGCTCAGAAAGGAAGATCTAGAACCAGTGGGCAGCAGCTGCAGGAAGGCAGATTCTTGGCTTCATATAAGCCAAAGCTTTCTAACAATCAGAGCTGGCCAACAAACTTTGTATTAGGCTGAACTGTGGAACACTGTGCTCTCATCATCCTGGAGGTATGCACGCAGAGACCAGAGAAACTGCTGCAGAGAGGTTTCTGCATGAGGTGGGAGGTATGACACGATGGTCTCACTAGGTCTCCCTTCCAGCTCTGAGATTCTAAGCCTAGCAAAGGAAAACCATATGCCACGAATCAAATTCTCCAGTTTCAAGACCTGAATTACAGTAAAAGAGAAAAATATTTTGCGAAATGATTTACCCAATGGCTGTTTAGCAACATCTGACAGTTAGTCCCTGGCATTTTAACTACCAGGGATCTACGAGTTGACCTGCAATTAGTTCCTGGAAAATGTATATCACTACCTTTAAACCACATCTTTTACTCTGCTAATTACCACCACTTTGTATCAAGCTTTACAGTTTTCAAAGCACTGTAATAATGAGTTACCTTACGCGCACTAGCTAAACACAAGCATGAAAACTTTTAGATATACTGCCTCTTGCTCGAGTTTCTTACAAAAGAAAGATAGCCTTCATTGTCCACTACGTGTTCACTAATAAAGCATACTCCAGCAAACACTCATTTCTCCAAAACAAAGCATTTTTACACAACGCAGTTATTTCCGCATCAGAGACATGGATTTACCTCCGTGAGATGTCTATTTTATTTATGATCTGAGGAGGAAATTTGGAAAAGTAGCAATTTAGCTTTCCCAGATTTCAACATAGCCATACACACTGAAAGTTTCAGAAAAGAGTCACAACAAAACACGAAGCATATACTGTTAAGGAAAGCCACTGTAGGTCCTAATTCCAGGGGCTCTGATACTCCCTGGCTGAAACTGCCATCTAGTGTGGTTTAAGGACCCTCCCCAAAGCCAAACCGGGCCCTCACCCACTGCTTTACTTACTTCTTTACGTTTTGTTTCTGGACATTCCGACTGCAGAGTGAGGGTTGCACCTTCAATATTTCTTGGCATGGGCGTGGAACCAGGGTTTATTGTTAAATGGATCTGATCTGGTGAGATAATGTGTTGCACGTAACCCTGGGACATTGCTTCATGATCTATTAGATGAAAGCCCTCTTCACCCCCTACTAGAAAAGGCAAGTGTTCTCCGCACTGTCCATCGTCATCTTCATCCTCCAAAGTGCCAGGATCCTGCTCGATAAGAACAGTCGTCCTATCGTAAACAGTTCCAGATGAGGAAGGCACCAGTCCGTTCTTATCCACAAACCTGAGCATCTTGTCATCGGGGGTCAGCTCATCTTCCTCTACCTCAAAGTAGCTGATGCTGTCGTCTGGACTGTGGTCCCCCATGGTTCAGTTGTGCTCAGCCCAATTGTGAGAAATGGAAAGGCAGTGACCTGTCTACAAGAGAACAAAGCCAGAGTCAAAGTCATAAACCACAGGACCCAGGGACCTCACCTTCACAGCAGTCACGAGACTCTTTTTGCTCTCCATATAAGAGCAGGCCAGAGCAATGAAAAACATCTTCTTTGGGAATTTCTTCTTTAAGTTGAAAACTATCAAGTCATTTTGAAGGAAAAACAATGCCTTTTTTAAAAAATGGAAGTAATGGGAATTCCCAGTGGTTAGGACTGTAGAGCGCCCAGATTCAATCTGTGGTCTGAGAACTAAGATCCTACAAGCCACTTAGTGTGGCCAAAGAAATTTTTTAAAATAAATAAATAAAATAAAAAATTTTAATGGAAGTAATAAGTAGCAGCTCATAAGACCTTCCAAATGTGCCTTACTGTCAAACACTGTGAAGGTGAGTCAAAATACTTAAGGGGAAACAGGGACAAACTGTTTCAGGGCTGAGTTGTTATAAATCTTAAAGAAAGGAAACTCCAAATGAAACAGTGAGGCAGTAAGTCTATGGTGGAAGCAGCAGGGCTTTGAAGGTAGGGTCACCTAGCCACAAATCCTGGCTTTCCTACTTACTGCCTGGGTAACTTTCTGTGCCTTACTTTTCACTTACATAGGGTGGGACTGGTAATTCCTGTTCTCACAAAACTGTTATGCAGAGTAAAAGACATAATGTATGTTAAAACGCAATGTCTGACCACAGCAGAGGAATCAAGGGTGAATCTGTTCTCTTCATCCCAAAACAGATGGTTCAGTTTCTGGGTAGTGGAGCTGACCCCTAATCAGGTATATCTAATGAAGATCACTTTATCTATTAATCTCCTAAAACAATCTGGTGTCCACTAGAAGTTAAGTTTTATAGGGTGCTCTCTGAAATGAGGGAATAAAGAGTCTTATTTTCGTCCCTAGGCATGAGGAGTTCAGGAGATATCAGTTAAATGAATGAAAGACTTGCAGATACACCCTCTTGGAAGGATATACTCTCTTGGGGAAAATATCAAACTTCAAGTTTTCCTGTTCTGGAATACTGATTCTTCTTTTACCTGCAAACACACCGGTTCCACAAACGCGGGTTTGGCAGACAGAATAGAGAATTTACAAATAATTAGTACATCACTTTTAGTTTTCAGTCTGGCTTTGCACTTTATCTTTCTCTTCTGTTTCGGATCAGAAAGTGAACCTTTACTCGGTAGGGCGGCTAGACACAGTGGTAGTTACCAGAGACAGGCCAGGGGATCTGATCCGGGAGGAACCGGCCCGACCCCTTGCTCTGGCTTACGCAACCCGGTAGATGCACATTTCGCTGCATCTGAGAGGAGAGATAAGAGCACCGGGGGCCCCACTGGGCTGCCCCAGCACCACAGGCGGCAACGCGGAGACCAACTGTCCGGAACAAACAAGACCAGGAGCTTTGAGGGTGGCAAACGAGAAGTACAAACGGAGCACCCTTAAGAGGAGCCTGGGAAAAGGAACCTGTCTGGGATGGTCCCCCGTCAAAGGCTACCCGAAAACACCCGAAGTCAGGCTGGGGGGCTCCAAGCCGAGAGAAGAGGGGCAGGGTCCGGATCTCCATGGAAACAGGGGAGGGGGGCTGGATACTCATCCCCATGGAAACGGAGGAGGGGTGGGGTCCCTATGGTAACCGGTCTGGGGTCCCTACTGGAAAATGCTTCAGGAGGAAGCCTAAGTCCCGTGCCTCCCGGGAAGTCCCCAGCCCAGGCCGCGTCTAGTTTCGCCTTTTACCTCCGCGGCTCCCGGCAACGGCGGCGGCGGCAGCAGCTTCTCCCCTCCCCAGCGGCACCATGATTGCCCCCACCTTCCCCGAACGTCACTTCCGCTTCCGCTTTCCGGAGGAAAGAGAAGATACGGGCTCCGCCTCCCATTGAAGCTTCTGGTTGGTTTAGTCAGTGTGGGGGCTGAGCTCGAGCCTCCAATTGGTGAGCGCTAAAGGGGTGAGGCGGGGCGGGCACCGCGGAGACTTCGCTGGGCCGCGAATTCCGCCCGCGCGGTGAAGAATCTGCCTTGTATTCTGCTTGCCGGGGGTTCGAAGTTCCGCTCTAGAGGCACCAGACGCGAGGAAGACGGGTCAGACCCGCTAATCACTAACCCAAAGTCTCCTCAGCGGGGCTTGCGCTGCCGTCACCTTGGCAGCCGCAAGCACGACGGAAAGGACCACAGTTAGCCGCTGAATTCCGGCCGGGACCGCAAGGGGGAAACCTGGAAAGCTGTGGCATTCCCGCGTTTCTCCTGTAGCTCCAGCTTCCCCTCCTCACCCAACAAAGTTCGTAGGCCAGGAGGGCTCCAGAAAGGAATCCTGGACCCAAACGGCAGAAATGGGGAGTATTCCAAGCCTGGCCAGAGGGCGCCGCCACCTCTTCCCCCTCTCACAGGCTCTTTTAAGACGCCCAAGTCCCTCCTCACTCGCCTGCCCAGGCCGTGTCTCCCAGGTTTTTCTCCAGAGGACTGCCGGCTTCCTCCGGACACGCACCCGGGCCAGGTAACGCCACCTACTGGCCATTCCCTTTCTTTAACCGTTCACATGGTCATACAGCCTGCCCGTATCTGAATCAGTACACTGCCAAGGAGTGGTGGTGTTCCAAGAAGCGATTTTGAACGTGCTTTCATTCTGCTCCAGACTTATAAATGCCTGTTAGATCTAGCTGTCGGAACTTCTTATCAGCCACAATCGTCTTCCCTATAAGCTACTTATTCAGCGTGGGACAACCCTCAGAAATTAGATCAGGGGTCAAGGGGTTGGGCCATGCCTGTACTAGCTCTTCCTTGAAAAATGTAAATAGTGGTTGTTATCACCAGACTGCCAGGCAAGTATCTCTCTGGCCCCTGACCAGCTGCCCCCAGTGCTTATGCCACAAATGTCCAGCTGCTGAGACCTGCCATCTCTAAAAAGATAAAAACAAGCAACCACTGTTAAAAATACATTTATCATTAAAATATATTACACACAGAGGGAATGCATTATATACAGTTGGGAGGATTTGTTGGCCTGGTAAATTCCACTTGTTTCACCAGAACACCAGTTTCTTCAGCATTTTCATTTTCAAGCCACTGTATTGCCCTTGGAGGCTAAGTGGCCAGTTCCAGAGTTGTTGAGCCATATTTATGAGTGGGAAGCGGGGCAGGGTTTGCATATGGGTACACCCATGTCCTCGGACAGAGCACTGAAAGCACCTGGAGAGGCTGTGTGGCCTGTTTATCCAGCAGCTTCCATTTAATTCTTTGTATTTGCATCCTCATTCATCCTTCAGGACTCCAGAGTTTGTTCAAATATCTGATTGTGGGGAGCTCGGCCCAAGCTACAGGGAAGGCACTGTATGCCTTGGAAGCAGGTTGAGCACAAGGAGTATGGCTGTTTAAACGTTAAAAAAAAAAAATGTTAAAAAACTAAAGTTGAACACTGCATGTCAGTTTTACTGTGGTGGATTTCCCCTCAATGTCTTCACAGCAGGACTGAGTGTGATGGTCATGGTGGACAGGGCGGTCTGGGCTCAAGAAACAGGCAGCTGCCACTCAGGCTTCCCTGTGGGCTCATATCCTCTTAGGGCAGCTCTGGAGCTGAAACAGGTGGGGCTGGTAACTGGCTGTCTCAGGCAGAATAGGAGAGGAGAGAGAGAGGCTCCGGGTGAGTGAGGAACTGGTGAACAAATTCTTGAGCCTTCTTCTTTTCTGCCATTTCAAGCTTTTGGTGACCAGCTGGGTTTCGAAGCAACAGGCTACCAAATATGCTGGCTGCATGAAAAACACATAAAACACAGAATTCAGCAGAAGTACTACTTACTCTCGTGTTCTAAAGGGTGGGGAGGGCTGCCCCCGTGGCAATAGTTTCTGCTTTAAAATAACTATCTGAGGGTAAACTTTGCCCAGAGCTTGAGGTTTTAGTTCCACTGCAGTGGACTTGGGACCTTCCTCAACCACCCTTCTTGTAATGAGTCAGTTTGCAGACTGCTTTCCACACATCCTTGGCTTACCTAGAATATTATCATCCAAATGATTTTTTGCTGAATTTTTCAGCAATTCTTGCAAAAACGCCATCAAATAGGTGAAGACATTTCTGTGGCACGCAGGAAGGGCAGTAATGACCTGAGAGAGGGAGAATTGATATGTCTTTTTGTTCATTCAATTATTTCTCCAGTGGCTGTTATGTTCCAGGAATTGACTGTACACGATCCAGGTACATGAGAAAGACTGTGTGTAGAAAACCCTGATCACTCATCACAGGTGCCAGAAGAGAAGCACAGATCAAGTGCTACGTGAATTTAGAGGTCAAATTTCTAACTGCATGTTCTCAAAAGTCAAAAACATCTCAGTTGGGTCTTGAATATAAGTGAAGATTGGACTTGCAGAGGTAAGGACTAGAGCATTTAGGGCAAAAGAAAGTGTAGAAAAAGGCAAGATAAGGAAAACTGTGAGATAAGAAGAGAGAACCCATTGTGAGAAGTCAGTTTTGGTAAGAGCACTACTGTCTGAACAGGCCCTAAGCCTGGAACGGTTGATCAGGCTAGAATTCAAAAAGTACTCTGGCTGTCTGCCTTTCAGAATTGGTGGCAAAGCTTGCACAAAATATATTTCAAAAGAGATTCTGATTCAGAGGAGGTGGGGTAAGACTCGGGAACCTGTATTGTTAGCATATTTTCTAGATTATTCTGCTCCAGCAGGTTACTTATGTGTACGACTAGGTGAGATCATAAACAGTCCCAAATACTGGTTTAAGAAAATCCTTATTTGGCAGTGGAGAGCCTTTCTGACTAATGGGGACCTGATGAGAACTTTTGAACCCCAGATCTAATGGCACTTCGCAAAACCAATTAGCAGAGGCAGAGCATGAATGCAGGGCCCTGAACCAAGGAAAGTGGGACTAGAATGGAAGAAAGAAGGAGAGTGGCAGAGTAAGGGGATAGCACATGTGGGAGGTGAGAAGAGGAGGAGGAAGGAATGACGCCGTTTTCTGGGCTGAGTCAGTGGAATCATGGTAATGCCATTAAGAGGAAAAGGGACATGAGAGGAAGAATGGGTTTGGGAAGGAAAGACTTGGAGTTGAGTTTCTAAGATATTGCATTTGGGGGATGGTAGCCACTTTTTTCCTGTAGGCCCCATGAGACTCAGGGTTACACCATGAACACGGCAATGCTCCACGCTCGCCCTCACCTGTTTACTTGCTGCGAGGTTGCCGGAACACTCCAAGCAGTTGCGGTAGGCGCTGTAACAGATGACAGGCTCTGGCAGGCTCTCCAAGAAGAGCAGCAGGGCTTCGGCCACAGAATGATTGCTAGCAGCTTTGGGCCCATCGTTAAGGAATAGATGACGCTGCTGCCATGGTCACTGTTAGGAAAAGGCCTGGGAGCCAGCACGTGCCAGAGTGCTGCGTGCCCAGTCAGGCTCTCTGCTCAGTGCTCAGATGCTGGACTGACATCGTGAAGGGGCCAAGCTGTTAGCTTAGCTGGGCTCTCCTAAATTCCTGATATATTGGTTGCTTAAGGTTGTAAATGGAGAAGGCAGTGGCGACCCACTCCAGTACTCTTGCCTGGAAAATCCCATGGATGGAGGAGCCTGGTAGGCTGTAGTCCATGGGGTCGCTAAGAGTCGGGCACGACTGAGCGGCTTCACGTTCATTTTTCACTTTCATGCACTGGAGAAGGAAATGGCAACCCACTCCAGTATTCTTGCCTAGAGAATCTCAGGGACAGAGGAGCCTAGTGGGCTGCCATCTATGGGGTCGCACAGAGTCGGACACGACTGAAGCGACTTAGCAGCAGCAGCAAGGTTGTAAAGTCTTCTCTATGCAAACTTTAAATAAGAAAAACATGACAGCTGAGTTCACAGTGTCTGATTTTGAGCCTTAAAATATCACCCTTTCCTTCTGCTCACTTCTCTTACTCATATGCACACACACATATACACACGGGCACACGAACATCTGAAAGGATACAGAGGTTATCAATCATCCCAGTATCTAAACAGTCCCTGATATGATCAAATTCCGACCTCAGGCCTGGCTGCTGAAACAGATCTTCCTGAAAAAAGGAAGAGAGTCACAAAATAATTCTATTCTCAGAAAGTCAGCAATGATTTCCTGACCTAGAAACATGATCACCAGCAGGGTACAGAAAGGGAGAGCATGTTGAGGCTTTTGAATCAACCCAGTAGACAATGTGATGTAGGCTGATGTGGCTAATTCATCTCTCAGGCCTTCCCAGTCATGCTCTCACAACAGGTCTTGAGCATAATAATGTTTCTATTATGAGAGAATTCTCTGGAGTGCAGTGATTAGGATGCTGTGATTCCATTGCAGGGGGTGCAAGTTTGATCCCTGGAGATCTGACCGAAGGGAAAACTATTATTTTTTTAATAAACATTTATTAAAATAGTCGTGTCCGACTCTTTGCGACCCTATGGACTGTAGCCTACCAGGCTTCTCAGTCCATGGGATTTTCCAGGCAAGCGTACTGGAGCTGAAGGGAAAACTTTAAAGTAGCTGTGGTTCCTGCAGTGTTAAGAGGGATTAACCAGAAAAAAAAAACAACAAAAAAAACAAAGAAGATATATCATTTATAAGATGGAGAAAGTTAAAAAGGTATCTCAGTGCTTTGAGAAAATGAGGTTATGGCAATAAAGGTATTTCCATGAATCCTAGGATCCCGTATATTCATTTGTTTTACAAAATGACTCAATGCCCAATAACTGAACAGTAACAATATTATATGTATTGCTCAAAAGTTACACCTGGAAGGAGCTCTGAAGAGAAGGTAGACTAGCACAGTCCTTAAGAAGGTGACATCTAGAGATTCCCTGGGTTTAAATCCTGATCCTGCCCATCTGTCAGCTCTGGGACCCTGGCCAAATTATTTCACCATTTCTGAGCATCTGTCTCCTCATTTGAGAACTACTATGAGAACTAAATCAGGTTGTGCTGCAAAACACTTAGAACAGAGTTTGGGACACTGTAATGCTCAATAAATCTGAGGGGAAAAGCAGAGAGACACTGTGCTAAGAATGTACACTGCTCTGAAGTGGCAGAGCTGCAGTAGATCAGAGTTTCTATGGGTCTCCCTGGGCCCCAGACAAACCAGTCAGTGAAACTGACCAATCTGATGGCAGGAAGCTTGCCCAACCCACTCTGGAAATCAGGCTTCCTGACTCACTGCCTGACGGCACGGGTACCCCTGCCTGTCTGGCTTGTCAACAAGTGAGCCCCTCCCATTCCTAGAAGCTGATGAGAGTTCCTGCAAAGGAAAGCAGGCTGACATTCTGAGAAGGTTTCAGATGCCTTTCTACTGGGGGACCCCAGAGGCCCAGGGAGGGAGTATGCTCTGCCCAGAAGGCCCTCCCAGGCTGCTTCCCCTAGGAAGAATCGGGTGCTATATGTCATAGCGGGGCCCCATGGGAGTGTGGCACGTGAACCTGTCAACCTCCCCTCCACGGTGGAAGAGCAGCGTTCCACAGGTTCTGCAGGGGAAAGGTGTTTTCTGCCCAAAGTTCTCAGGACTGATGCTCTTTCTCAAGGCAGCATGGCCTCTGTCAGGTGTGAATACCTCAGCACCACCTACCTGCTGGATGGCATTTCGGTACAGGTAATCAACCAATATCCAGAGCTCCTTGGGGATGTCCGTGGGTTTCTCCAATTGGCTCCCATTATCTTCAGTCTGGAGTTGCATCAGAGTCTGAAAAGAAATAAAAAGCATGATCAGAAGGCCCACCAATGGAGCTTTCACCAGGCTGGCTTCAGGAGAGCGCAGGGTATAGGGACGCAGACCCATGGAAGAAGGGAAGCGTTTTGATGTCCCTAAGCAAATGCTCATCAGGCAAAAATGAAATCAGGTGGCATGATCAAGGTATGAAAAGTGACTCCTGAGAATTGGGAGTGGCTTATGGCAAGTAGTTTCAATGAATCAGGTGAAATATGTAGCATCTTAGAAACAAACATCCTGCCTCTAGCACTTTCACCATCAGAACCAGAGAAATGGTGTGGTCTGGTGAAAAAAGAGCACAGACTTAGGAATCCCAAAACCCAAAAGCAAGGTTGAGGTCCAGGGTTAACTCACTACACAGATCCGTGACAAAAATCACTCCCCTTATTAGGCCTCTGTTTTCATCCATAAAATGGAGAGAAGAGAGTTCAGGAGTCCCTAAATTAAAAAATGAAATGGAGGAAAAAGAAAAGCATACCTATTGCCAAAAATCTGTTCCAAACTAGCTCCCCTGTATTAAAATTATCTCCATAGGAACTTTTTATTAATTTTATTGGACTATAGTTGATTAAGATGAGCACCAAAGAATGGATGCTTTTGAACTGTGATGTTGGAGAAGACTCTTAAGAGTCCCTTGGACTGCAAGGAGATCCAACCAGTCCATCCTAAAGGAAATCAACCCTGAATATTCACTGGAAGGACTGATGCTAAAGCTGAAGTTCCAATACTTTGGCCACCTGATGCAAAGAACTGATCCATTAGAAAAGACCCTGATGCTGGGAAAGATTGAAGGCAGGAGAAGGGTACGACAGAGGACAAGATGGTTGAATTGCATCACCAACTTGATGGGCATGAGTTTGAGCAAGCTCCGGGAGTTGGTGACGGACAGGGAAGCCTGGTGTGCTACAGTCCATGGGATTGCAAAGAGTCAGACACGACTGAGTGACTGAACTGAAATGATAGTTGATTTACAATTTTGTGTTTGTTTCAGGTATACAGTAAAATGATTCAGTTATACATATACATATATTTATTCTTTTTCAGGTTCTTTTCTCATACAGGTTATCACAGAATATTGAGCAGACTTCCCTGTGCTATATAGTAGGTCCTTGTTGGTTATCTATCTTATATATAGAAGTATGTATATGTTAATCCCAAGCTCTTGATTTCTCTGTCCCCACACTTCCCCTTTGGTAACCATAACTTTGTGTTCAATATCTGTAAGTCTGCATATGAATCTTTTTAGATCTCAGAAAATTATTTTAGGATAATACACCAAGTGATGATTAAAACAGGGAATTCCCTGGTGGTCCAGTGGCTGGGATTCCGAGCTCTCAATGTCGAGGGCCCAGGTTCAGTCCTTGGTTGGGGAACTAGGGTCCCACAGGCTACGCAGCGCAGCCAACAAAATAAACAAAACAAAACAAAAAAAAGTGATGACTAAAACCGGAAAAGAAATAACTATTGTGGGGCAGGGACATGCATTATCTTGGTATCTGTGGCTGAATTTCTTTAATAATATTATGAAGGATCAAAAAACACAGCAAAACATTTCACAGTTTTTCCATCAAGAGGTAGTCTTGCCCTGTCCCTAAAATCTGGACTGACCTCACAACTTGTTCTGATCAATAAAATGTGGCAGAAATGGTACCATTTGAGTTTAGAGGCTAGGCCACTAGGGGCCTTACAGTTTCTGTGTTCAAACTCTTGCCACTAATGAGGGAAGCTCAGACCAACCTACTGAATGACAAGAGCCCATAGTGAGGGAGAGGCCCAGTGAGCAGCCAACACCAAGAAAGTAAGGGAGGGGCTTCCCCGGTGGCTCAGTGGTAAATCCACCTGCTGATGCAGGAGACACAGCTTCCAGCCTTGGTCCATGAGGATCCCACATGCCATGGAGCAACGGAGGCCATGTGCCACAACCAATGAGCCTGCAAACGGCAATCACTGAGCCCACATGCTGCAGCTACTGAAGCCTGCACACCCTAGAGCCCAAGCACCGCAACTAGAGAGTAGGCCCCGCTCACGACTAGAGAGAAGCCCTTGCAGCAACCAAGACCCAGAACAGCCAAAAATAAACAAAGAAAAATTATTTTAGAAAGAGAGGAAGGCTTCCTTGAACCCTCTGGCCAGCACAGCTGCCATTGACAAAAATGAGCCTGGGCGAGACCAGCAAAAGAGCCACAATGGAAACTCACATGAGAAGCAATAACTTGCTGTTGTTTGAAAGCACAAAAAACTGTCAGGATGTCCGATACACAGCAGTACACATCTGACAGCATAGGCAAACACCATGGAGGCTAGAGAACCCTCAGGTCCCTGGGAAGGCAGGCATGAGAGCCTCTCACTTGACTGGCTTGGCTGCTACATCCTTCTAGATGTTTTCTTGTGGCAAGTAACTCACCAGCTCTCTAATGGTTTCTAGTGGCAAGTCCAAAATCGGCTCCTTCATGTAGCACAACGTGTGAATGGGCGATCCGAAGCAGCTTGGTATGTAGTTCCCAGACACAGATAAGAAGTAATCTTTTCCCCTTTCCAAGTGCAAAACCAGAATGTCCTCGATTTTGTCTTCACCCGAGTTGAGCTTTGTAGCTGTGGTCTTATTTACAAATAGCTCTAATTCAATCTCAATGGCAGAATCTAAAAAAAAAAAAAAAAAAAAGTAAAAAGAAATGCTGGTTGGCAGGAGGACAAGAGGAAAGGGGGCGAGAAGACAGGCTGGCAGAGGGTCGGGCATACAGAGTTAGGGGAAGGAAATAAGAGGTATCAGCCAACCAGCAAGAATCTACATGCTCAGCACTCAAGAGACTCCTCTGGAGGAGGGCTTGGCGACTCACTCCAGTATCTTGCCTGGAGAAACTCATGGACAGAAAAGCCTGGCGGGTGACAGTCCATAGCGTCACAAGAGTTGGACACGATTGGAGAGACTGAGCATGCACATACGCACACTCAAGAGACACGTGAACAAGGAGTTATGGTCCAAAGGGGAATTGAAAACAGTAAACAAAAACACGAATAGGTAATTGCTATTAAATTCACGTTCTAGGTAGCACTGCTCAAGCTAGGTTCTACTTCCCTGGTGGCTCAGACGATAAAGCGTCTGCCTACAATGTGAGACCGGGGTTTGATCCCTGGGTCGGGAGGATCCTCTGGAGAAGGAAATGGCAACCCACTCCAGTATTCTTGCCTGGAAAATCCCATGGACAGAGAAGCCTCGTAGGCTACACTCCATAGGGTCCCACAGAGTCGGACATGACTGAGTGATTTCACTTCACTTCACGCTCAAGCTGCTGCTGCTGCTGCTAAGTCGCTTCAGTCGTGTCCGACTCCGTGCGACCCCATAGACGGCAGCCCACTAAGCTCCTCCGTCCCTGGGATTCTCTAGGCAAGATTACTGGAATGGGTTGCCATTTCCTTCTCCAAAGCGTGAAAGTGAAGTCACTCAGTCGTGCCCGACTCTTAGCGACCCCATTGACTGCAGCCCACCAGGCTTTTCCGTCCATGGGATTTTCCAGGCAAGAGTACTGGAGTGGGGTGCCATTGCCTTCTCAGACGCTCAAGCTAGAAACAATAAGAAGGTGTGGATCCAGTAGAAAATATAACATGTTATTAGACTGTGAACTGTCCACTTGCTTTTGTTCACTCACTAAATTGTATCTGACTCTTGGCGACCCCGTGGACTGCAGCATGCCAGGCTCCTCTGTCCTCCACTATCTCCCAGAGTTTGCTCAAATTCATGTCCATTGAGTTGGTGATGCTATCTAACCATCTCATCCTCTGCCATCCCCTTCTTCTTTTGCTTTCAATCTTTCCCATCATCAGGGTCTTTTCCAAGGAATCAGCTCTTCACATCAGGTAGCCAAAGTACTGGAGCTTCAGCTTCAGCATCAGTCCTTCCAATGAATATTTAAGAGTTGCTTTCTTTTAGGATTGACTGTTTTGATCTCCTCATTGTACAAAGGACTCTCAAGAGTCTTCTCCAGCATCACAATTTGAAAGCATCAATTTTTCAGCGCTCAGCCTTCTTTACGGTCCAGCTCTCTCATCTGTATATGACATGTGAACTGACCACAAAACAAGCTAACCCCTTTGCTTCACAGCATAACACAGTGCCAAGGAGAAGCTGGGAGAGAGATACGGGTGGTCAGGCCGGACATAATTTCTGGATGACCACCCTATTATCTTCGCCACAAGAGCAGACAATTAGGAATTGACTATAGTGAGACAGAAAGTGAAAGGGTTCTTGTTACAGCCACACCTGCTTCACAGAACTGTGTTTTCTGTGTGAAATTATAGAGCATCCACATGACTGAGAATACTTTTGACAGTGAACTCAGGCCCTTTACTATTTTACATCTTATCTATGGATGGATCTCCATCTGGAGAGTCCCTTGGACTGCAAGGAGATCCAACCAGTCCATCCTAAAGGAAATCAGTCCTGAATATTCATTGGAAAGACTGATGCTGAAGCTGGAACTCCAATACTCTGGCCACCTGATGTGAAGAACTGACTCACTGGAAAAGACCCTGATGCTGGGAAAGATTGAAGGCAGGAGGAGAAGGGGACAACAGAGGATGAGATGGTTAGATGGCATCACGGACTCAATGGACATGAGTTTGAATAAACTCCAGGAGTTGGTGATGGACAGGTAGGCCTGGCATGCTGCAGTCCATGGGGTCACAAACAGTCAGACACAACTGAGCAACTGAACTGAACTGAACATCCACAGGGCTTTGAAAAAGCTTCAAGCAAACAACAAAACATTCAGAAACAAAAAGTTTATTCTAGGAGAATGGGCAAAAGACAGGGTAGGGTGTTCCCCAAACCAGCCACCAGGAAGCCAGGGACAGAGGCCTTACCTGGCAGGAGGAACCCTCGGCTGGGGCTGGCTCGAAGCCACTGCTTACAGTAGAACTCTTCGTTAGGCTTGCTGATGAACTCAAACTGACATGGCACCTGTCCATTCCGAATGGTGAAGGACTCTACCTGCAGGTGCATGTACTTCACGTTCTGGAAGCAGAACTGGGGACAAGCCCGGGACCAGTCAGACCAGGGCCCTCTCCTCGGCAACCTGCCCAACCACCCCAACTGGGTGATCCTTGCCCTTCCTGGGAAGAAAACGAAGGACCATCTCTTTCAAATCATACTTTTAAGTATTTACCTGGGAGACCACAGCTGCTCCTACTAAAGACCAGTTGTTAGTGTTTAACTCAGAAATCCTAAACTCAAAAAAAAAAACAAAAAATTCCCTAACAGAATCCAAGTTTAAATCTCCTATACCCAAAGACCATACCCAAAATATCCTTCACACATTCCACTCCCAAATGTGAAACTGAAGCTCCTCCTTCCCTGCAGCTGGACATCTAGGACATTAAAAATACCCTCACCATAAATCCTCATTTAATTGACTTTTTACTGTCAATTCTGAATGATCTATACTGTGGCACTTCTCTGAAAAATCTTTAGCCCTAAATTGACTTCTCCCAATGCCTGTTACTTTTCCATACTGCCTTCCCTCTCATCAACTCATAGGTACCCCACATTTTGGACTCAATCTCAAAGCAAAGCATCAGTAGGAAGACAAACCCAGGGCAAGAATGCACACAGCTATACTAAGATCAAGTGAAACATATTTTGGATCCTCTGTGACTTATTTAACTCATGGAGGGCCCATGCTGCTGCTGCTGCTAAGTCGCTTCAGTCGTGTCCAACTCTGTGCAACCCCATAGACGGCAGCCCTCAGGCTCCCCTGTCCCTGGGATTCTCCAGGCAAGGACACTGGAGTGGGTTGCCATTTCCTCCTCCAATGCGTGAAAGTGAAAAGTGAAAGTGAAGTCACTCAGTCGTATCCGACTCTAGCGACCCCATGGACTGCAGCCTACCAGGCTCCTCCATCCATGGGATTTTCTAGGCAAAAGTACTGGAGTGGGGTGCCATTGCCTTCTCCGATGGAGGGCCCATGGATGGGTAAAATACAGGAGTCACAAAAGGTTGCAGGCTTTTGGTTTAAAAGATCAAGAGGTGAACCAAATCTAAACCAACACCCCCTCTCCTGTCAGCTGGCATCATCAGCCTCAGTTTGTCTAGAAGCAGCCGATCAAGGAAGACTATAGAGTCCAGGAGTCTGACAGGTGCCCCTTTGAGTTCTGAGACCTAGCAGATGAGATTTATGTTCTACAAAGAGAAGAGCCAGATGCGTTATCACATCCTTTCTACCTCTCGCTTGGAGAGGGACACGGAAGGGATATTGGCATTTTCCATCTTATCCAGGGAGCGAACAATCTCCTCCAGAGTTTTCCGATACAGCTCTTCATTGATGACCCTCACCTGGAAGGGAAACAACAGAGACTTAGTGCCTTGGCTTCACCCACTTTCTCTTTTTCAGGGTCCCCAGTCTCCAGGATCTAATGCCTAATAGTCTGAGGTGGAGCTGATGTAGTAATAACAGAATAAAGTACACAGTAAATGTAACGTGTGTGAATCATCCCCAAACCACCCCCAACTCTTCCCTATGCATGGAAAAATTGT
The DNA here is from genome assembly GCF_055505025.1 of Bos grunniens. Classification (NCBI taxonomy): domain Eukaryota; kingdom Metazoa; phylum Chordata; class Mammalia; order Artiodactyla; family Bovidae; genus Bos; species Bos grunniens. The sequence goes on from NC_141167.1 coordinate 13,359,879, forward strand.
CTTCCATGAAACCGGTCCCTGGTGCCAAAAAGGCTGGAGACGGCTGCTTTTAGAGGACATTCACAGCCTTGGGAAATAGCAGTTGATCACAACGCAGAAAGTGAATACTAAACAGATTTAATTAATGAACAAAGAAGCCAATTAACAGTAGACGTAGAAGGGTCCCCCAGAGGCAAAGCCTCTCATAAAATCAACTGCTTCCCGATTAGCAGAAAAAAAAGATACGGGGGTGAAAGCTGGGTGAGTGGTTCTGCAGGGTCTGAGGCCAGGGCAGAGAGACGCCCCTGCCTGTCTCTGCTATGCTTGCTGCTGCTGACAGGCCGGCAGGCGGGAGCTTCTCTAGGGCTCTGAGTCAAAGCAGCATTTCACAGGCTTTTTAAACCTGTGCTCCATCAGCCAAGAAGCTTTTGTCAGGGTTTCCCTTCTATATTTTGAATTACAATTCTTGTCATCTTCCAATAATAAAACCTTAGTTATAACACTCATTAGGCTTTTTTCAAGCCACCCACACCCTTGTGGATTCTGAGGCACCTCTGCCTGCACCCTTGAGAACTGATAATATACAAGGAAACACAGAAGTCACTGAAGAGGAGATGCAAGTGGAGAATACATAAATAAAAAGATTAAAAAAAAATATTTATTATAAGTCAACGATACTTCGACAAAAAAAAAAAAGATGTTCAGTTTCACTAGTAATCAAGGAAGTATAATCTAAAAGAATGAAGTATCTTTCTCATTTGGCTCACTGGATTGGTAGAAATTTAAAAGATTGCTAAAACCCCGTATTAGCCAGACTGTGGGAAAAGAAGCTCATCCATGGTTGGCAGAAGAGTAAAATGGTAAGGATGCTGGGAGGATAATTTTGTAGGTTCAAATAAAAATAGAATACATTTTTCTCTGAACCACTCATTTCACCTCCAGGAATTTCATTCTACAGAAATGTTCATATTGACACACAAAGATATATGTGAAGGCTGGTCACTATAGCAATGTATATCATAGCACCATTTTGGAAACAACTTAAATTATCAATACAAACATGGTTCATCCATACTATGAAACATGTTACAGCCCTTAAAAATAATGAGGAGGGAGCTCTACCCTTACCGACATGAAAAGATCTCCTAAAAAATAGCCAGTGAGGGAAAAAGATGTTCTCAGAACCATGGGTGTGATAGATTTCTTTTACAAAAAGGGAGAAACTTCCTCTATGTTATATATAGAATACTGACACACTGCATAGAAAAAGGTCTGGAAAGAAACAGTCCAAAGAGTAAAGGGGAACTTCCATGTACGCAGAGACATAAAGTATAAGCCTATAAAACATTTATGAATTAAATTTAAATTAAAACCATTTTTAAAAGGAGCCTCCTCTCACTCAAGCTGGGAGGAGGAGACCAGAAAGACAAAAGTGGTCTCAGCTGTGGGGACCAATTCCCTAGAGGATGATGGCAGCTTGGTCCCAGCTGCCCACCTACCCCGATGTCAAACACTGAGCTGACGGGCTTGTGGTCACTGGTCTTCAGGGCCATGTGGCTCTGGTAGCTCAGCTGAGTGATGTTCTTCCCTTTCCAGAGGACCCGGTCACACCAGGCGGGAGCACGACACTTCTCGCTGAAACGCAAAGCCCACACTGAAAGCCCTCTGAGGCACAGCGGCGCCTGACGCCTGGGGTAGCGTGTATCCTGCGGGTGTCACCCCCAAACAGCTGTGAGCACTCAGAGCGAAAACGCTGTTCAGGATGATTTCTGCTCTCCACCTTCCTATGGGGATCAGGCCATCTGAGGGTAAGCACTCTGTGGGCCTCAAAAGATGCTGGTTAAAACAGGTCGTGAATTCCTACAGCTTGGCTTCAAATCCTGCTTCAACGCTTGCCTGCTTGGGAGGATCTTAAATTTGGGGGTGGGGGGCTTTTGTTCCCCAGTCTATAAAATGAAGATAATAAATCATACCTACTTCAATGGGTTGTTAAGAAGGTTACATGAGATAATACAAGTACTGAACAGCATCCCATAGGCTCTCATAAAAATATGAACTACCATTAATGACCAAGTACAAGCTCAGTCTATTGGAATCATCACCCTAAGCATAGCTGGAAGGGAAATGCGTCTTAAGAATTATTGTGGGGACTTTCCTGGGTGGGGTCCAGGCGTTAGGACTCCATGCTGTCCATGCAGGGTGCCCAGGTTCGCTCCCTGGTCAGGGAACCAGATCACACATGCCTCGCAGGGCAACTAAGCCATGAGCCACAGCTAGAGAGTTCGTCTGTCACAACGAAGATCTTGCGTGCTGCAACTAAGACCCAGACCAGGCAAAGAAATAAGTTTTTTTTTTTTTTTTTAAAAAGTGTAGGAAAGCAGTCTGCTTAATGAACAGATATTGAGAGAAAATGTTTGACCTGAGGAAGAAGTGACAGGAAACCTATCTTCCTCTGTAGGTCCCCGAGGGAAAGTACTTCCAAAACTTTCTGAGTTTCTATTTGCTCAGCCTCCGAAGCAACCTCTGACCTACCTGGTATCCCAGTCATCGGAGCCAGTATCATACTTATAGGTAGGCTGGAACGTGAGCTCACCCTCGCTGAAGCCCTCGAAGACAGCCTTAGCAGCCACCTGAGCTCTCAGCTACACAAAGGATGGAATTAAAAAAAAAAAAAAAAATCTCAGCATAAAAAGGTCAAACCTTGAATTAGCAGAAGAAAGGAAACCAATCTGGAATCTAAACCCTAACCCCAAAGGAAAAGCCCATGAGAAAACTATTCTGTGGGAATTCTCTGGTGGTTAGGACTCCATGCTTCCACTGCAAGGGATATGGGTTTGATACCTGGTTGGGGAACTCAGACCCCACATACTGCAGTGTCAAAAAAAAAAGAACAGAAAGAAAATTACTCTGTAAGACCTTGAGTTAATTAACTCCCAGGAAGAGGAGCATGCTGGCTATTCTGCCTGCTGTACAATTTTTAATGCTCTTTTATAAAACCATATCCACGTCTGAGGGGCCTGAGCTCCATCGCACTGAGATGCCCCTAGGAGGATTAGTTTATGGATATAGTTTCTCTTCCAGGTATCAAACACATCATCTGTGTAGCACAGGTGTTCCAATATACAGAGGGATAAAACTGCATTAAAAAATGTCTGTAAAGATACAATCCAAAAAGTAAAAGGGAACCTCCAAGTATGTATAAATATATAGTACAGGTATAACCAAACCATTATGAATTAAGTTTAAACTAAAACAATTCTTTAAAGAGGTTTGTCAAATCAGTTATATGAACTGGGGGGAGCTCTATGCTTTGGTTTCCCCATCTGTAAATTCTGGATTTATAATAGAATCTGCCTCACAGGATTGTTGCAAAGATAAGCTGTCAACTTAAAACAGTGCCTGACACATTACGATAGTAACTGGCCTCCTTGCCACTGCACTGGTTCTAAGAGCTCCTTCTCAGCAAAAGAGAAAAACCACGGGTGTTCCTGCCCCCTCCCTGGAGCACCAAGCTTGGTGCTGTGTGGCCTGGTGACGAACTGTAAGCTCTAACTTTGGTGAAAGGGTCAGCTATCCAGGGGACAACAGTTGACAAACCCCCAAATAGGAATTCCTTAAAAATAAAATACTATTAAGGAAAAAGCAACAGGAAATTAAAATAGTGTAAGATGATTCTTTCCTTTTCGCTTTTTTCTGGATGCACTGCATGGCATACGGAACTTCCCAGACCAGGGATTGAACCCACGCCCCTACAACAGAAGCACAGTCTTAACTCCTGGACCACCAGGGAAGTCCAAGATGACTCTTAAATGGGTAAATATGAGGACTTTCTTGATGGTCTGGTGGCTGAGAATCTACCTTCCAATACCGGGGACTTGGCTTTGACCCCTGGTTGGGGGAACTAAGATCCTGCATACCTCAGAGCAACTAAGCCCTCATGTGGCAACTGCTGAGCCTGCGTGCCCTGGAGCCCACAAACCACAGCAAAGACTGAGCATGGCCAGAATAAGAAGAGTAAAAAATAAATTAAAAACAAGAAACAGGTAAATATAAATCTTGAAACCATTTGGAAAGCAAGGCAACACACAAACTGGTTACTATTACTTAAGGAGAGACAAGAAAAGAAGGGAAGAAGAGATGGTATTGAACTCCCAGGGAAATAAGAAGGCTGCAGTCTAGAAAAAAGACAGATAAGGGATAATGCTGAAAAGGGGAATAAAGAGACTAATTTACCAAGGAAAAGAATGGGAGACAAAAATGGGTCACTAAAGAGATTATTCTATAAAGAAAGACATAACAGACTTGGGATTTTTTTCCCCTTAATTGATCCCACTGGGAGAAAAATAAAGCTAACAGAAAGATTTAGACTAACGACAATACAAAGATGATTAAAAGGGAGATACAGGGTAGAAAGAAAAAGGACCGTGACATCCCGAACAACTCTGACTGCTTGAACAGTTTCAGAATCTCTTGAGAGGAGTACCCTGAAGGTCAGAGAGAAACAGGTTTCTCTCGTCCTGGGAAACAGCTAATGCTCTGAGAAAGGAATGATAACCCAAACAACAGTAGAGGCTAGCAGGAGACGGAATGGATTCTTTATGGAAGTGAACACAGCCCTTTAGAAAAAGAGTGGTCCCGCACACGGCACAGGTCTGCTGAGGGGCAGGGGGCGCAGGGGGCCCACTCGAAACATCAGTAAATCATCTGAAATATACAAAGGACTAATATCGTCTTGATGAGAAGCTTGGCTCCCTTTTGGCCCCAACTTGAATGACTGAATGAATGGGCACACACGAGACAGAGGGAAAGAGAACAGCTCTTGCCTCCAGGGGAGACAAACCTCAAGGGCAGGACCAGTGGGGCAGACAGCTATAGGAGAGGGAGCACAGATGGAGGGAAGGAAGGGATGGCGGGCGCCAGCTCCTCAGGGAACCCTCCCAAGATGAGGAAGAAGAGGCGGAGCTGGAGCTGGGCAGCCAGGCTTTCTGTGCCCCCTGGGGGGTGGGGCAGGGCAACGACAGCTGCCTGAAGAGTGCCTGGGTGGCCGCTGGTACCTGGTCATACGCATACAGCGTTTGAAAGGCCTTCTCTTCGATGAGTTTTTTCACTTTTTCCACATCCGGATCTTCTATCCTGTAGTTGAGGTCCCCCAGCCACAAGATCACACTGCGGGGACAGAGCACAAAGGGCACAGGGATTAGGAGGGGCTTCGCCCACCCTATCCGGTGTGCTTCTGACAGAAGGCCCGGAGGCTCAGTCTCTTGGGAGCTGCGTGGGGAAGGAACTTGACTGCTCAGGGTCTCTTTTCCTCTTGCCATCCCATTTAACATCATCTCTAGCATGCCTCTTACTCAGTTATCTTGGTCCAAGTTCACTGGCAACAGCCTTGTGTTCTCCTTGACTCTTTTATTCCCATACAGCTGGAAAGGGGGGAGGGCATGGTAACCCACTCCAGTATTCTTGCCTGGAGAATCCCATGGACAGAGGAGCCTGGCGGGCTACAGTCCATAGGGTCACAAAGAGTCAGACACGACTGAAGCGACCGAGCACAGCTGGAAAGATAGTCTAATAAGATCTAAAAGCAAGACAATAATTTACCTCTCCTGGGAAGATGGGGAAAGATCAAGTATTGGGAGTCCTGTCAATCACTCAGGGACCCCAAGCCAGATGATGCCACAATGCTGCCTCTGCCTCCATGCACACTCCAGCCCCCAAAGCATGCTCTTAGCCTTTGTTTCTGGAGCAGAGTTCCTCTAAAACAAAGCCTGACCTGCCCAGTGGTGTCTCGGTTTAACCACCACTGCGTTACTGGCCGGCTCTTTCTGCAGAATTCGACAGGTGTTTTCTTGCACCTGCTGCTTTGGGAACACGATGACTGGATGCTCCCAGGTGACACTGCACATTCTGGGGAGACCAGTACTGCTCTACGTGAAGCCAAGAGCTGGGTTATGAGAGAAGCCGCATGGCAGCATACACACTCCAAAATGAATGCGCCCACGAGCTAAATGCAGACAAGCTGACATGCAGCCTCACACACTGGGATGCTGCCGGGTCAGCAGAATGGAAGACCCAGTCCCTGCTAGGTCCCCTGGAGACGGAAAGCCATTCTGGCAGCTTCCAGCACACCAATCAAGATGGTCCTACGGACGCAGCAGGTGGATGAGAGGTTGGGCTCTGTGTACTCCTTGGCAGACACCACAGCCCCAGTGGCTTCTTCCTTGTTATAAGAAGAAGGGGCGTAAGTTTCAAGTGTTACTGTAAAGCCTGAAATTCCAATATGCCTTGAGTTTAGACAGAGAGCAAGTACTGGAGATAAATGAAATAAAGAGAACAAACATTAGCACAAGACATCCCAAGCAGCTGCAACCATGGCTCCAAAATGTTGAATCAAGAGGTGAAAAAGACGTGAAGACTGGGAAATGCAGCCCCATCCTCGACCGCACATGCTTCTGCAGACAACAGGCAGCAGAACCCTGAACCACACTTCTAAAACCTGCGCTCGAGACGCCTGCTCTGGCGTGGCTTTTCTCATGACGCTGCATCAAGGCGGACTGTGTTAAAAAAACATCTTACACATTTTCCAGGAACAAATGGTGTCTGAGAAAATTCGAGAGGTTGGCCAGATGGTAAGTTGGGAAACTAAAAATTTCCAAGAGGTGTAATCCCTGTATAACCGAGAGTTGGCTGAGAGTTCCCGCTCAGGTGGTGGGAAGCCTCCCCCGGTCCCCTACCTAATGAAACAGAGAGCCCTGGGCTTGGACCGCGCAGCCCGGCACACTGCCTGGGGTGGAAGGCCAGACTCACTCGTGCTTGCTGATGGTGAGAGGGGGCAGGCTTGGGTCGACCTGACAGAACTGCATTCGAGAACAAATGTCTTTGTAGTCCTGGTTCCTCCTCTCGTACTCCTCCGTGTGGGCTGCCAGGTGGGAATTGACCACGCAGATGCTGGTGTTGTGAAACTGGAACCGGATGGCCACGCCCCCTTTGTTACCCTGTGAAAGGGAGCCCGGAAAAGGCACAGTTCCCAACTTCACTGTGATAGTCATTCAAACCCATGGGCTTTCAAAATGTTCTCTTTTAGTCAGTCTGTGTCACAATCCTGGGAGATGAGTAAAGCAGGGTTACATATTTATAGGTGGGAAAACAAATGCAAGAAGACAGAAGGACCAGGCGGCCAGCGGCGAAGGCGAGTCCACTCTGCAATAGATTGCAGGCAAGCCACACACTCTCCCTTCCCCCTGGGAAGCTAAGCTCTTACAGTAGAACCTAAAAGGAGGACTTTAACAGCTTCAAGAAGAAAAACGGCAAACCTATTATTAGCATTCTTTCTTTCTTTTCCTTGGTGATCCAGTACAGCTTCTGCGACATGGGTCATGCATTAAATGGAAGGACCCACTTGGGGGCTTCAGAGCGGAGCGGCCGTGAGGATGCGGGCTAACTGGGCAAGTCAGCCAGGAAGTCACTAAAATACAATTTCGGAATGGCCTCCTCCATCAATTCCTGCTACAGCATGAGGGGACAGTTCATCTCGTGCTGCCAGTACCCTCAAGCTGGGACACAGGTAGTTGTGGTATCATGAGAAGCAGGCTCAAGACCTTAGGGACCAAGGCCCTCCCTGTACCAACCAGGAACTCACCATTCTCCCCATGATTCCTGTCCCCACTGTCTCAGCTTCCACTTCTGAGATGTATGCGGCATGCTCCTGTTTGACATATAGCAGCAGCATAATCCCAACCAGTCGGATGAGCTTCACCTGGAAGAGAGGCATGCGTTCAAGTCACGGCATTAATGGGGAGGTGAAAGGATAAGTGGACGGGAAGCTGGCTGTGAGGACTCCTATATCTCCTGCTCCACACCAGGAAACAGGGTAATTACCCGAGCAACTCACTGACCACACCCTGTGATAACCTCAGCAGCCTACAGGTGCCGAGACCTGAGAAACCTCTCCTAGAACTGAACATCACAGCATCAACAGGACTTCCTTCCTCCCTTCCTTTCTAGCTGGCTGTGTCATCACTGCTGTGAAGGGGCCTTCTCTAGTTGCTGCGAGGTGGGGGCTACTCGTTGTTGTGATGTGCGGGCTTCTCACTGCAGTGGTTCTATGGAGCACAGGCTCGAGAAATGCAGGCTTCCGTAGTTGTAGTGTGGCTCGTGGGCTTACTTGCCCCGAGGCACGTGGGATCTTCCCGGACCAGGGATTGAACCTGTGTCCTCTGCATTGGCAGGCAGAGTCTCAAGCTCTGGACCACCAGGGAAGGGACCACCACCCATTAGGGCTGGCTTTTGATGAAAGTCGCAGAAGTGAAAAGTTGTCTTAGCATTTCCCTGCATGGCAACACAAAAGTCAGAAGGTCCCGGACTCCTCTCATACCTTTGCATATTTGGCATCTGGATGAAGAGCCTCTGATACAGCTTTAAACCACTCTTCCTCCTTTGGGGTATCGTGGAAGAAAAAGGCTTCCTTACTCAGATCAAGCTCCTGGAACCTATCAGGAAAAGCAACCAGTCAGGGAGTAGAGAAGGGTAACGTGCGAGATGGCACATTCTCAGATTGGTGAAGCTGTGTAAGGCCTACCTTTCTAGCTAAACTGCAGGACCCTCAAAGAGGAAGAAAACAAACACTCAGAGACAAAGGACTAAAGGCCCAGGAACTCACCAGGTACTTTCTCAAGCAGTGGCCCTTTTCGTCTTCATAATGAGCCTGAAGTACCTGGAAGAGTCTCCAGTCTTTACATCCGAGATCACTAGCTCACCTAAGCACCAGGCGGCAAATAGACTGAAACCTGCTGCTGCTGCTAAGTCGCTTCAGTGGTGTCTGACTCTATGCGACCCCATAGACAGCAGCCCACCAGGCTCCCCCGTCCCTGGGATTCTCCAGGCAAGAACACTGGAGTGGGTCGCCATTGCCTTCTCCAATGCATGAAAGTGAAAAGTGAAAGTGAAGTTGCTCAGTCGTGTCTGACTCTTAGCGACCCCATGGACTGCAGCCTACCAGGCTCCTTCGTCCATGGGATTTTCCAGGCAAGAGTACTGGAGTGGGGTGCCATTGCCTTCTCCAAGATTGAAACCTAGCTCTCTATAAATTCCAAATTCTAGTCCCTTTACATGTTACCACCCAGGCGTCTTTGCTTCTCCCTCCCCAACAACATTTGGTACAGTGGTAAGAAGACAGTAGGTGTGGGGAAAAAAAAAAAAGACTGATGAATGGGGCCCTCCCTTTTAAAATATTTAATTATTTGGCTTGCCAGGTCTTAGTTGGGCTTCCCTTGTGGCTCAGCTGGTAAAGAATCCGCCTGGGAGACTTGGGTTGATCCCTGGGTTGGGAAGATCCCCTGCAGAAGGGAAAGACTGCCCACTCCAGTATTCTGGCTGGAGAATTCCAAGGACTGTAGAGTCCATGGGGTCACAAAGAGCTGGACACGACTGGTGACTTTCACTTTCACTTTCAGGTCTTAGTTGTGGCCCGAAGGATCTTCAAGGTGGCCTGCAGGATCCAGTCCTCTGTCCAGGGATTGAACCTAGGCCCCCTGCATCGGGAGCACAGGGTCTTAGCCACTGGACCACCAAGGAAGTCCTTGGATGGGGCCTTTTTTTTTTTCCTTTTAACCTTCTTTCCCTCACAAAAGATATTTTTGCTTTGTAACCAACAAAGCATTGAATGTCTAAGTAATAAAATTCAGTTCAAGGTGCATGCTTTTAACACAGGGTTGCACTCAAAATTAACTATTAGCATTCCAGTGCCAAGCACATCACTTTAATAGTGCCAGAAATCTGTTTACTATGAGGAAGCACATAGAACAGAGGAGCAGCTGTTATTGAGCATATGCTCGTTTTTCGATCCCTTCACCTGCTGCGAAGTCTCAGTTACAGATTCATGCCCCCATCCCTTCAACCACAGCTACACATTCTGGAAAATGCAGAGACAACGAGAAGAGAAGCACTCACCCCACACAGTACACATCTGGGGCCTGGGTATCGTGGCTGAGCCAGGGCCGGAGGCACTCCTTGGGGGACTGTCCGTTCACATTGTACGTTCCTACAAAAAATCTGTTGCCAAAGACAATCAACTGGTCACTTGGGAGGACTATGGACATGACAGGGAGAGCACTGGATGCTGATTCTGGCAGGTTTCAGCCTCTCTGGGCTGGAATTTGAAGACTTAAGAAATGTCACAGCTGTCCTAGACAAGTGACTGTGGCACCAAGGGGTGACCTGCAGTCTGCCATGACATTTGTTGCTTTTGTGATAACTTCAGACAGTAGAGACCCACTTTGAACATTTCTACTTAGCTTTAATAGCAATTAGAGAGCCACAATCCACAAAATGACTATGTACTGTGCGTGCTACTGAAATGAAAAGAGAAGTATCCCGGCAACTACTTTTGGAAAGAAAGCAATACCAGTGTTCAGATAATTCACTGGGGTTTTTTCTGTTGTTCGATTTTTTTTTAAATTTTTTGGAGACTTTTTATTTTGTATTGGGGTATAGCTGATTAACAATGCTGTGATAGTTTCAGGTAAGCAGCAAGGGAACTCAGTCACACATATGCATACATCCATTCTCCCCCAACTCCCCTCCCATCCCGGCTGCCACATAACATGGAGCAGAGTTCCATGTGCCATACAGCAGGTCCTTGTGGGTTATCTGTTTTAAGTATAATAGTGTGTACATGTCCATCCCAAACTCCCTAAAACAACTCGTATCTTGATCTCTAGAAGCAACATGACTTTGTCTTATAGTCCCAGTGCAGTGATTTAAAAAGACCTGGCAAACCTGCACCCTTTATTCATGGAACTTTCAGTCATTTTGTCTAAAAAGATCACCAGTCACTAACTTCATGTGATTAATTTAAATTCAAACAACTTTCTTCAAAGGCCCCAAATGACCAAGAGATACATAGAGGCATAACCAAAAATCAAGATCTCTCTCCTCCTTCCACACAGGGCTATCTTCAAATATCTCTGCAACTGTTTGCTGCAAGTTGTGTCATTCCCACCACACCACACCTCCCACGATGCCTGGCCCGAAAAGGCACAGAATAAATGCCTGCCAAGGAAGAGTGAAAGGAATCACTCATTCAGAAAATGATGGGAGTGACTCTGTAGGGTACAGAGGAAGCTTCTGTTTCAGAGAGCTGAGCGATCACTTTGCTGTGGAAACAGTCTAAGATCCAGTGAGCTACCTGAAGTTCTGGATGTAGGTATAATCCTCTTCTTTCTGTATTAGATGTGATTTCACAATTGTATCTCGCAGTCCAAACTTCTGCATGGATAAAATGTGAGCCTTGTCTGATACCGTGATAGTGGAGGAGCGAACCATGTTGGTTATTTCAGATTTGGACTTGTTCTGTCTAGAAAAACAAACAAAACAAAAGTTTTTATAGAAAGTGTTTATCAGGGCTTCCCTGGTGGCTCAGTGGCAAAGAATCTGTCTGCCAATGCACGAGACCCCGATTTGATCCCCGATCCGGGAAGATCCTACATGCTGTGGAGCAACTAAGCCCATGTGCCTAAAAAAAACGGGGATTAAAAAAAAAAGAGAGAGAGAAAAAGTTTTTATCATATTTTTTTTGGCCACATCACACGACATGCAGGATCTTACTTCCCTGACCAGGGAATCGAACCCAAGCCCCCTGCAGTGAAGATGCAGAGTATTAACCACTGGACCACCAGGGAAGCCCCTTATATGCTGTTGATTATATACATTGGTCCAGAAATATTAACTTTATAGAATCTCAGACCAGAAGGAAACCTGGAAGATAATCTAATCTAACTCTTCATTTTTCAAATGAGAAAAATGAGACCCAGCACCGTGAATGACTCATGAGGCTGGACAGTGGCAGACTGTGCATTAGAACTCAGTTTACACAGCGCTCTTTCTGGACTCTGGGTCTCACGTAACAAGACTCTACAACTGTCTAGATCTTTTGACTCAATAATTCTACTGGGTCTCTACTCCACAGGAATAATCTGTAATAAAAGAGAAAAGCAGTAAAAATTTATATTTTATTATTATTTGTGTAGTTTTCATAGCCATACTAAAAATTATTCAAATGCCAACATTTAAGGTTAAAGAAAAATAAATATAAAGTTAAGGGAAATTTAACATATTTATATAAAAGAATCCTAATGCTCAAAAACCTTTTGTTGAAATTACTTAACGAACTAAGATATATAAAACACTTGAGACAATTTCTGACACTGAATAAATGCCATTTAAGTGCTTGATGGTCATGTATTAATACATACTAATACTGCTACTGCTAAGTCGCTTCAGTCGTGTCCGACTCTGTGCGACCCCATAGACGGCAGCCCACCAGGCTCCCCGGTCCCTGGGATTCTCCAGGCAAGAACACCAGAGTGGGTTGCCATTTCCTTCTCCAGTGCATGAAACTGAAAAGTGAAAGTGAAGTTGCTCAGTCGTGTCTGACTCTTAGCGACCCCATGGACTGCAGCCTACCAGGCTCCTCCATCCATGGGATTTTCCAGGCAAAAGTACTGGAGTGGGGTGCCATTGCCTTCTCCCACATACTAATAAAGGCTATGTAAAAATGCATCTATATGTATCAGGAAGACTCAAAAGTGAGTTGAGAATGATAGGTTTCAGTCAGTTCAGTTCAGTCGCTCAGTCATGTCAGACTCTTTGCGACCCCATGAATCACAGCACGCCAGGCCCCCCTGTCCATCACCAACTCCCGGAGTTCACTCAAACTCATGTCCATCGAGTTGGTGATGCCATCCAGCCATCTCATCCTCTGTCGTCCCCTTCTCGTCCTTTCCCCAATCCCTCCCAGCATCAGAGTCTTTTCCAATGAGTCAACTCTTCGCATGAGGTGGCCACAGTACTGGAGTTTCAGCTTTAGCATCATTCCTTCCAAAGAAATCCCAGGGCTGATCTCCTTCAGAATGGACTGGTTGGATCTCCTTGCAGTCCAAGGGACTCTCAAGAGTCTTCTCCAACACCACAGTTCAAAAGCATCAATTCTTCGGCGCTCAGCTTTCTTCACAGTCCAACTCTCACATCCATACATGACCACTGGAAAAACCATAGCCTTGACTAGATGGACCTTTGTTGGCAAAGTAATGTCTCTGCTTTTCAATATGCTATCTAGGTTGGTCATAACTTTCCTTCTAAGGAGTAAGCGTCTTTTAATTTCATGGCTGCAATCACCATCTGCAGTGATTTTGGAGCCCCAAAAAATAAAGTCTGACACTGTTTCCACTGTTTCCCCATCTATTTCCCATGAAGTGATGGGACCAGATGCCATGATCTTCGTTTTCTGAATGTTGAGCTTTAAGCCAACTCTTTCACTCTCCTCATTCACTTTTATCAAGAGGCTTTTTAGTTCCTCTTCACTTTCTGCCATAAGGGTGGTGTCATCTGCATAGCTGAGGTTATTGATATTTCTCCTGGCAATCCTGATTCCAGCTTGTGCTTCTTCCAGCCCAGCGTTTCTCATGATGTACTCTGCTGCTGCTGCTGCTAAGTCACTTCAGTCGTGTCCGACTCTGTGCGACCCCATAGACGGCAGCCCACCAGGCTCCCCCATCCCTGGGGTTCTCCAGGCAAGAACACTGGAGTGGGTTGCCATTTCCTTCTCCAATGCATGAAAGTGAAAAGTGAAAGTGAAGTCGCTCAGTCGTGTCCGACTCTTAACGACCCCATGGACTGCCGCCTACCAGGCTCCTCCGTCCATGGGATTTTCCAGGCAAGAGTACTGGAGTCCGGTGCCATTGCCTTCTCCAATGTACTCTGCATAGAAGTTAAATAAGCAGGGTGACAGTATACAGCCTTGACGTACTCCTTTTCCTATTTGGAACCAGTCTGTAGTTCCATGTCCAGTTCTAACTGTTGCTTCCTGACCTGCATACATATTTCTCAAGAGACAGGTCAGGTGGTCTGGTATTCCCATCTCTTTCAGAATTTTCCCACAGTTTATTGTGATCCACACAGTCAAAGGCTTTGGCATAGTCAATAAAGCAGAAATAGATGTTTTTCTGGAATTCTCTTGCTTTTTCCATGATCCAGCGGATATTGGCAATTTGATCTCTGGTTCCTCTGCCTTTTCTAAAACCAGCTTGAACATCTGGAAGTTCGTGGTTCATGTATTGCTGAAGCCTGGCTTGGAGAATTTTAAGCATTACTTTACTAGCATGTGAGATGAGTGCAATTGTGCAGTAGTTTGAGCATTATTTGGCATTGCTTTTCTTTGGGATTGGAATGAAAACTGACCTTTTCCAGTCCTGTGGCCACTGCTGAGTTTTCCAAATTTGCTGGCATATTGAGTGCAGCACTTTCACAGCATCATCTTTCAGGATTTGAAATAGCTCAACTGGAATTCCATCACCTCCACTAGCTTTGTTCGTAGTGATGCTTTCTAAGGCCCACTTGACTTCACGTTCCAGGATGTCTGGCTCTAGGTGAGTGATCACGCAGGGATCGTTCATTGCTATTTAGGTGCATAATTTAAGTGAAAGTGTTAGTAGCTAAGCTGTGTCCGACTCCTTGTGACCCCATGCACTGTAGTGCACCAGGTTCCTCTGTCCATGGGCTTCTCCAGGCAAGAGTACTGGAGTGGGTTGCCATTCCTTTCTCCAGAGGATCTTCCCAACCCAGGGATGGAAGCCAGGTCTCCTGCATTGCAGGCAGATTCTTTACTGTCTCAGCCAGCTGGGAAGCCAGACACATGGCAGCTTTTATCTTGACCAGATGATTCCAGCTATGGTCAGTAGGGGGAACTGGAGTATACACTAAATATAATGGCATTAGAAAAAAGAAAAGAGTAAATAAAAACGAGGGGAAAAGAAGTATCTTCAGAGTGAAGAAACTTCTAAAAAACGAGGAGGAGAAATCAAATGTTTCTAATCTGCATTTCCAAGGTAGGCTTAGACTTCAGTTTCGAACCCTAGGTCTGCCGCCTGCTAGCTCTGGGTCGTAGGTGAGTTATGTAACATCTCTTCTTCACCTGTTTCCCTACTTGTGAAACAGAGCAAATAATGGTACCTACCTCTTAGGTTAAGGGAAGATAATCCGTGTAAGTGTATGATGTATGGCACATTACACAGTAAATGCTCAATAAAAGTCTAACATGTCCGAGGCCACCGACTGTGGGACAACATACATTACGCACAGTAGTGGCCTCAGCTCTTCAGTGAGGAAAACCGCGGCCCCAAGAGGCACAAGTGAAGGGAGAGCTGTGTTACCTTGAGAGCGAGTTTTCTGGTTTATTCTGACCCCAGGAGCTTTGGTCCACAGGCAAGCCCTTCCCATTTGGTCTCAGCTCGTCAGAGGAAGAACCACCTGTGGGGAGAGGGAAGGAACGAAAACACATACATGCTTTCATATGGGGTCCCCAACCTCTGGGGTCTAATGCCTGATGACTGAAGTGGAGCTGATGTAATGATAATAGAAATAAAGTGCACAATAAATGCAATGCACTTGCCTCATCAGGGGGTGGGGAGAAACCACCTCCCCACCCCCGGCCCTTGGAAAAACTGTCTTCCATGAAATTGGTCCCTGGTGCCAAAAGGTTAGGGACTGCTGCTCTACCATGCAGACCACAGCTGCTCAAACTTCGGTCTGGGAATGACTGGTGCTTTACATATTGCTTGAAGGCACAGGCAAGGCCTACCAGTGTCTGTATGAAGCTCCCACAGAGCAGGGCCAGGACGGGGGCGGGGGGTGGGCACGGTGGTGGCGGGAGGTATTTCATCCAGATGTCTTTACTGCTGAAAACACAACTCTCCCGACTAGTCTGACCCGCTTTTCTTGGAGATGGAATGCATTACAGAAGGAACAAAGCTAAGAAATCTGCAGACCTAAGTTGTATCATCAGCTCTGCTGTTTTTTAATCTTTTGACTTTGGGCAACCATCTAATGTCCCCTGATCTCAGTAATCTGACCTGTCCTGCCTTCCTCACAGGTTTATTGTGGGGATCAAATAGCTGGCGTGTGAGTAAGCACTTTGAAAGCCACACAATATATCATGAAATATAATGTAGTGACGTTATTACCATTTACTGTGAGTGAGACTTCAGCTTCAAGGACAGAGAAGGCAAGGGTGAGAGAAGTAAAACCGGGAGGGCCTAAGTGCTCTAGAACATGAGTAGTCCCTGTCATTGTCAACAAACTGCCCTGAAAACCAAGGAGCCCGAGGACTTGCAACAAAGAAATATTTTGGGAAAGCTATCAAACCAAGAGAAACCAGAAAAGGAAAATTCATCTGCCAATTTCTTGCTTCTTTGTTCCTTAAAAGCCAGATTCCTTGTCAACAGGGAACTGCATGAAGAGGCCATAGAGAGATGCTGCTTCGATACACAAGGTACATGGAGCACTGTGGGCGTGAAGCATCACTAAGGAATTCTGCTCTGAAGACTATTACTAAACATGGATTTGTCAACCATGCATTCACAGCAATGGGAGGAAAAAAAAACAACTTTGGAGTTGAGAAAGAAAACACAGTCATTCGCAACATGAAAATAATTACATTTCAATGCCTCTAATCAATCACCAAGGGCTTTCAATTCTGCTTCCTAAATTGCATCTCAAGTCAATATATTCTCCAATATCTCTCTACTAGTTTAGGTTACCAACAATTCCTTGGAACTAGCTGAGAGAGACCTCAATTAATCTCCCTGCCTCCTCTCTCACCCCACCCTCTCTAATCTAATCTCCACACTGTGGCCAGAGGATTTTTTGAAAATCTGATAATATAACACCTTTAAAAAGCTCCCCATTGGATAAATCCAAACCCCTTAACACAGCTGCCAAGTGTCTTCTCAGTCTGGCTCCTGCCCACCTCTCCAGCCATATCGCTCACCACAGCCCCCTAGCTCCTTGAAAGCTGTAGTCCCAGTATACTAAAGTTACTGCAGTTATACAACGATCCCATAGGAAGCAGACTTCCTTCTTCCTCACTCTGCTTTACACGGCTGACTCCTACTCATCCTGGGGCCAGGAGCTAGCAAACAACCTTTTCTGTAAATAGCCAGAGGGTTAATGTCCTGGCTGCAGGCCTCACAGTCTCTGCCACTGTTCAACTCTGCCATTAGAGTGTTAAAGCAGCTATAAGCATGGCAGTATTCCAATAAAACTTTATGGTCACTGAAGTTTACATACTGCATTATTTGCACATGTCGCAAAATATTAGTTTCTTTTAGTTCTTTTCAAACATTTAAAAATGTAGAAACTATTCTTAGTTCATGGGCTGTATCCCAAAGCAGGCAGCAGGCAGCTCTGGCCCAGGGGACTGTAGTTAGCCAACCCCTGGTGTACGGCACATCTTAGAGGCCATTTCTTCTAAGAAGCCTTCTCCAACTCCTCCCAGACCGGTTCAGATGCTCTGACAGGGATGTTCCCATAGCTCCCTGTACTTCTCCTGTCATAGCCCTGATGGCTGTGTGTCATCTCCCCATTAGCCTGTAAGCTTCCAGAGGACAAGACTGTGCTTAGTACTAATCTCATTTGATATCAAATCTTATATATATGTATTCATTTTTTTTCAATTGGATGCTATTCCCATTAAAATGTAAGCTGTATGAGATAAGGACTTTGCCATCTTTATGCTACTTTCCAGGGACTTGGAGCAGTAAAGGTACTCAACGTATTAAATGTAAGCATTAGGAAACTTAAGTTGAAGTCTAGCTCCACCATCATCTTTCTGTGTTACTTCCTCTCTTTGGGTCTACTTCATCTATAAAGTTAAAAAAAAAGAAAAACTCATAGAGCTTCATGACATGCAAAGGCAAACTTAAGAATGACACTTAGGCTCTTTCTGCATGTCAGTGCTTTCTGAGGACTCCGTCAGGCTATCTTTCAGGGAACAAGTGGTTTGTCCCTGTGGACTCTACTTCCATCCAGAGCAGGCAGTGTACAGACTGGGGAACCACCTTGCTGACCTGTATCTTGTCGATCCCTCCACCCAATATCCCTCTCAGGACTCAGTCCAGCAAGAACTGGAACGTCACCATTCATGACTTCATGTATGGAAACTTTAAGGCACCGTTGGGGGAATTTCCAGCCACAGGGCAGCCTTCTCGGAATCTCTTCTCTCCTGAATCTGGCACGGAAGTCGGCTGTCAGCAGCTCTTTACCAAGTTCACCATCACACAGCCCATGGTTCCCTCTCTGGCCACAGCTTCCTGCCCTTCCTCTTCTCCTGCTTCCCTACTCCCTCTCTGCTCTTTTTCCAACCTCAGACCTCCAATCCCTTGTCACTCAACCTAACAGATGACATCTGGATTGTTTTCCTCTTTCCATGTTCCCAAAGTCCTATAAATCCTCTCTCCTAAATATTTTTATACCCGACCGTCTCCCCATCCCTACTGCCATGCCTTAGTTTAGGCCCTTAATATGCCTGGAAAGCACACTCAGTGATTTCCCTGCCGCCATTCTCATCCCCTCCAGTGGATTCTGCCAGCTGCTAGAAGAAAATGCAAGTCTGAGCAGGTCTTTATTAAGCAGGGCTTAATAACTTCTAACACCTTCGTAACAAAACCCAAAGCTCTAAGTACTACATACAAGAACCTTTATAATTAGCCCCAGACTAACTCTCCAGACCCATCTTCCACACCCCCTGACTCAAACCATTCCTTTCGGGACTTCCCTCGTGGTCTAGCGGTTAAAATCCATTCATCAATGCAGGGGACACAGGTTCAGTCTCTGGTCTGGGAAGATTCTACATGCTGTGAGGCAACAAGGCCCATGTGCCACAACTACAGAAGCCTGTGTGCCTAGAGCCTGCGCTCTGCAACAAGAGAAGCCACTGCAGTGAGAAGCCCGTGCACTTACAAGGAAGTTACATCTGCTCGCCTCAACTAGAAAAAGCCTGTGCTCAGCAACAGAGATGCAGCACAACCATAAATAAACAAATAATTCTTAAAAAAAGATTTGTGAATAAACAGAGATTTTAAAACAAACACTTCTTTCTCACCCCAGTAATCCAGTCACACCAAAACCATTTACCTTTTTAAGGGTAACCCAGTGGTTAGGACTCTGCGCTTTCACTGCCGAGGGTGGTGGGTGACATTTATCGTTTTAAATGTTGCCTCCAACCCACCCCTGATCCTTGGTATAGCTTAACCACCCCTCAAACACACCTTCATGTGAAGGGGAAGTCCCTCAGTCGTGTCCGACTCAGTGACCCCGTGGACTGTACCCCATCAGGCTTCTCCGTCCATGGGATTCTCTAGGCAAGAATACTGGAGTGGATTACCATTTCCTTCTCCAGGGGATCTTCCTGACCCAGGGATCGAACCCGGGTCTCCCGCATTGGAGGCAGACGCTTTAACCTCTGAGCCACCAGGGAAGCCCATCACACCTTCATGTGGCAAACTTCAAACTCAGCTCAGGAGTTATCTCCTTTGAAAAGCCCTCTGGGGCCCTCTCCTCCTTACATATCTAGTGCTCACCTCTAAGGCATTTATTTATCACAAAAGAATTGTAACCACCTTTAACTCTTTTCATCCATCTTTTTTCTTTAGCTAGATCTCCGCTTCTGGGAGAGAGGGCAATGGCACCCCACTCCAGTACTCTTGCCTGGAAAATCCACTGGACGGAGGAGCATAGTAGGCTGCAGTCCATGGGGTTGTAAAGAGTCAGACATGACTGAGCGACTTCACTTTCACTTTCATGCACTGGAGAAGGAAATAGCAACCCACTTCAGTGTTCTTGCCTGGAGAATCCCAGAGACGGCAGAGCCTGGTGGGCTGCCATCTATGGGGTCACACAGAGTCAGACACGACTGAAGCGGCTTAGCAGCAGCAAAAGCAGCAGCTTCTGGGAGCAGGGACTGATGTTTTTCCTCCGTGGCCCCGAGCCTACCATGCATGCATGCTATGCATGCTAAGTCACTTTAGTAATGTCTTTGTGACCCCATGGAATGCAGCCTGCCAAGCTCCTCTGTCCATGAGATTTCCCAGGCAAGAATACTGGAGTGGGTTGCCATTTCCTTCTCCAGGAGATCTTCCAGACCTGGGGACTGAACCCTCTTATGCTGCATCTGGGACACCCCTATCCCGGCCTGCCACAACATATGAAATGTACCAGGCAGTCAGTAAATACTGAACAAACAGCCACAGGGCAAGGGTTAAGATCAAAGTAATTTCTGGGTGTTTTTTTTCTGAGTGCTTTCTGATGGTCCTTTCATACCTACAATTGAAACCCTGTCCAAGTAAGAACCTCCTAGTAGGTAAATCAAGAGATAACTGCAGCTTGACCTAGATGTGCAGAACTACCATTTTTCATGTGAATTCTGTGCACTGCTCATATTACAGACACTACACCCCTCTCACACGCCTGCCTAAATAGCTAACACTGCTCCTGGGGGCACCTTTTTTGGCCCAACCAGCAGTATCAGTTCAGTGCAGTCACTCAGTCTGTCTGACTCTTTGCAACCCCATGGACTGCAGCACACCAGGCTTCCCTGTCCATCACCAACACCCGGAACTTACTCAAACTCATGTCCACTGAGTCAGTGACGCCATCCAACCATCTCATCCTCTGTCGTCCCCTTCTCCTCCCATCTTTAACCTTTCCCAGCACCAGGGTCTTTTCTAGTGAGTCAGTTCTTCACATCAGGTGGCCAAAGTATTGGAACTTCAGCTTCAGCATCAGTCCTTCCAATGAATATTCAGGACTGATGTCCTTTAGGATGGACTGATTGGATCTCCTTGCAGCCCAAGGGACTCTCAAGAGTCTTCTCCAACATCACAGTTCAAAAGCATCAGTTCTTCAGTGCTCAGCTTTCTTTATGGTCCAACTGTCACATCCATACGTGACTACTGGAAAAACCATAGCTTTGACTATATAAACCTTTGTTAGCAAAGTAATGTCTCTGCTTTTTAATCAGCTGTCTAGGTCAGTCATAGCTTTTCTTCCAAGGAACAAGCGTCTTTTAATTTCAAGGCTGCAGTCACCATCTGCAGTGATTTTGGAGCCCCCCCAAAATAAAGTCTCTCACTGTTTCCATCGTTTCCCCATCTATTTGCCATGAAGTGACTGGACTGGATGCCATGATCTTAGTTTTCTGAATGCTGAGCTTTAAGCCAACTTTTTTACAATCCTCGTTCACTTTCATCAAGAGACTCTTTAGCTTCATCACTCACCTAGAGCCAGACATCCTGGAATGTGAAGTCAAGTGGGCCTTAGGAAGCACCACTAAGAACAAACTAGTGGAGGTGATGGAATTCCAGTTGAGCTATTTCAAATCCTGAAAGAGGATGCTGTGAAAGTGCTGCAGTCAAAATGCCAGCAAATTTGGAAAACTCAGCAGTGGCCACAGGACTGGAAAAGGTCAGTTTTCATTCCAATTCCAAAGAAAGGCAATGCCAAAGAATGTTCAAACTACTGCACAATTGCACTCATCTCACAGGCTAGCAAAGTAATGCTCAAAATTCTCCAAGCCAGGCTTCAACAGTACGTGAACCGTGAACTTTCAGATGTTCAAGCTGGATTTAGAAAAGGCAGAGGAACCGGAGATCAAATTGCCAACATCTACTGGATCATCGAAAAAGCAAGAGAGTTCCAGAAAAACATCTGCTTTATTGACTATGCCAAAGCCTTTGACTGTGTGGGTCACAACAAACTATGGAAAATTCTTAAAGCAGCAGTATAACCTAATACAGATCCACAGTCCCTTATCTGAAACCCTTGGGGCCAAGTGTATCTTGGAATTCAAAATTTGGGGATTTTAGAAAGGTAACACATAATCTGTGTTGTACGTTATACAGCACCCAGCAGAGTCAAGGGAACATCCAGAAATCAATCGCTTCAGTATCTCCTTAGTGCAACTTATGAGTAGTAATGCTTAGTGGGATAAATAAAGCCTATAAATAGTTTCCTGGCAGTTCAGACAAGTCTTAATTGCCAAATTGAGCTTGGGCCAAACTTAGGGAAAAAAATTTTTTTTCCCATCTTCAGAGCTTTTAGGACTTCAGAAATGCTGATAAAGGATTAAGGGTGGTAGTTAAGAGCATGGCCTACATGCATCAGAAAAGACTGGAACATGTCTCTGTACATATATACCACGCTTATAAATATACATATATATGTATTTATTTAGACGCACACATACCCATGGGAAAGTCTGAAAAGCATACACTGAAGGTCAATAGTAGTTATTTCTCAATGGTAATTTTTTTTTTCTTTTTGCTTATAGGTACTTTCAAAGTTAGATAAAATAAGAAGTATTTTTTTGGTATACACACACACACACACACACACACACACACGGGCTTCCCTTGAATCCATCCGCAATGCGGGAGACCTGGGTTCAATCCCTGGGTTGGAAAGATCCTCTGGAGAAGGGAAAGGCTACCCACTCCAGTACTCTGGCCTGGAGAACCCCATGGACTGTACACCATGGGGTTGTAAAGGGTCAGACACGACTGAGGGACTGACTTTCACTTCACTTCATACTATAAATATATAAGTACTATATATATACATCGGGGAGTATGAAATGGCTACCCACTCCAGTATTCTTGCCTGGAAGGTCCCACAGACAGAGGAACCTGGCAGGATACAGTCCATAGGGTTGCATAGAATTGGACACAGCTGAGTACACACACACAAACATGTTCAGTTCAGTTGCTCAGCCGTGTCTGACTCTCTGTGACCCCATGGACTGTATGTAGCCCTCCAGGCTCCTCTGTCTGTGGGATTTTGCAGGCATGAATACTGGACTGGGTTGCCACTTCCTTCTCCAGGGGATCATCCCCACCTAGGGATCAAACCCACATCTCTTACCTCACCTGCGTTAGCCAACAGGCTCTTTACCACTAGCGCCACCCGGGAAGTATGTACGTACATCAGCACAGGTCAGTTCAGTCGCTCAGTCGTGTTCGACTCTTTGCAACCCCATGGACTGCAGTGCGCCAGGCTTTCCTGTACGTCACCAACTCCTGGAGCTTGCTCAAACTCATGTCTGAGTCGGTGATGCCACCCAGCTATCTCATGCTCTGTCATCCCCTTCTCCTCCTGCCTTCAATCTTTCCCAGCAACAGGGTCTTTTCCAATGAGTCAGTTCTTTGCATCAGGTAGCCAGTGATTGATTTCTGTATTGGAGCTTCAGCTTCAGCATCAGTCCTTCCAATGAATATTAAGGACTGATTTCCCTTAGGATAGACTGGTTGGATCTCCTTGCAGTCCAACAGACTCTCAAGAGTCTTCTCCAATACCACAGTTCAAAAGCATCAATTTTTCAGTGCTCACCTTTCTTTATTGTCCAACTCTCACATTCATACATGACTGCTGGAAAAACCATAGCTTTGACTAGACAGCTTTGTCGGCAAAGTAATGTCTCTGCTTTTTAATATGCTGTCTAGGCTTTTCTTGCAAGGAGCAAGCATCTTTTAATTTCATGGCTGCAGTTACAATCTGCAGTGATTTTGGAGCCCAAAAAAAAAATAACGTCTCTCATTGTTTCCCTTGTTTCCCCATCTAGGATGGGACCGGATACCATGATCTTAGTTTTTTGAAAGTTGAGTTTTAAGCCAGCTTTTTCACTCTCCTCTTTCACTTTCATCAAGAGGCTCTTCAGTTCCTCTTCGCTTTCTGCCATAAGGGTGGTGTCATCTGTATATCTGAGGTTACTAATATTTCTCCTGGCAATTTTGATTCTAGCTTGTGCTTCATCCACCCTGGCATTTCACACGATGTACTCTGCATATAAGTTAAATAAGCAGGGTAACGATATACAAGCTTGATGAACTCCTTTCCTGATTTGGAACCAGTTCATTGTTCCATGTCTGGTTCAAACTGTTGCTTCTTGACCTGCATACAGATGTCTCAGGAGGCAGGTAAGGTGGTCTGGTATTCCCATCTCTTTAAGAATTTTCCACAGTTTGTTGCGATCCACACAGTCAAAGGTTTTGGCCTTTGTACATAGCATGTACATATATGTACAAAGCACTATATATATATATATATGTACATACACACACACACACACACACACACACACACATAAAGAGAGAGAGGCTTTGGAGTCAGACTTGGTTCCATTTCTGGCCCTGCTACTTACTAGCTCTATGACCTTGAAGAAGTTATCTCACTTCTCTAAGCTTCTGCTTCCTGAACTGAACAAAGATAACAGTATCTGCCTATGACTGCTTCCTATGGTTAATCGAAGCTACCCCTCACTGCATGACCAGAGGGGCTCTAGAAGTCAAACCAGCAAATTCAAATCAAAATTCAAGTACTCTATTTCTTTTGAGAATTGCCCAAAAGGCAGCTACAATATTTCTTATTTCAATTGCTCCTCTTGCCCTGGTTTCCCCCTGCATGTCCCCCAGTTTTTCACAGGTTTTCCCAAGATCCAGACCAGTGCAATCCAACAGATGATGGAAATGCTCTATAACTGCACCGCCCAAAAGAGTAGCTACTAGCTACACTTGAACAGTTAAAATGAGAAACTGAACTGTTAATTTTAAATCCCTAAATTTAAATAGCCACATGTGACTAGGGACTACCACATTGGCCACTTCAGTTCTAGATCTGGCTCTTCTCTTCTCTGAGAATCATTGGCCATCACAGTCAGTTCCAAACAGAGCTACCCAGCTGTGCCTGGCAACAGGCCCTCTGCTGCTCACGTCTCCGCACACTGGTGGGTCCCAGGTAAAGCTGAGCTTTGACTTCTGGACTTCCGCTGGGCTCTCCCTTCTGTCACAGCCCCATCATTTCCCCTTCAGCCTGGTTTGCCAACCCGCCCTTCGCTCACCACTCTCCTTGGGCCACCAGGGCTGGTCAGCCACCCGCCTCTTCATTCTCACCGCTGCCTTCCTCCAGGCCTCCTCCCCTCACCTGTTACATCAAAAGCCTCCCAACGAGAGAGCTTCCTGCTTCTCCTGACGCGATCTGCCAGTTTTATCTCTGGACTTGGCCAGGTTAAAATCTGATTTCATCTCTCCCTGCTCTAAAACTTCCAGTATTACACCACTGCCTGCAGGTGAAGGTCCAAAGCTGGTTGCACTGGCACAGGAGAGGCCCTTTGCAAACTGGTCCTGCGCTCTCTCCCCATCTGCCACCTGGAGACAGCCGATTTAATAAACAGACAGGTTCCCCGTGCACGTCGCCCTCACTCTGACTTCTGGACCCCTCTCCTCAAAGTCCAGCCTCAACTCCTCCACCACCAAGCTCTCCACGACCACACTAGCCCTCGGCAGTCATTTCTCTCAATTCTGAAGGCCTTCCAGTCTGTATGACTTGTCTAGCATTTTAAGGGTCATTTGAGTGTTTCTGGAAAAGCCATGGGGCTTTGGAATAAAATGACCTGGCCATTTTACCGGCTGCATCCATAACCTCACAGGAAACCTCAAGCAAACTACTTCATTTGTTTCCTCATTTGTAAAATGATGATAACACCACTACACTTGGAGAGAGGCCAAAAGAATAAACAAATGAAATTCTAAACAGGTCAAGAACCTCGCACCATGCCAGGTACACAGCACATACGCAGGGATGGTTAGTTCTCTTCCCTCTGCCTTGCCGCTCCTCATCCCCCTCGGCCTTGACAATGACGATGCTCATTTACCGAGTCCCCTCTAATATGAGTAGCTAGGCTTGCACTACATGCTTCATGTGTTATTTCTGATTATTGGCCTCATTTTACAAATAAGGATACTGAGGTCCAGAAAGGGAGCAGACATGCCCAGCGACACAGAGCTAGCCCAGGAAACAGCACCGTTGACATTAACAGTCAGAACTCCACAGCCTCCCTTTTGCCAACATGAGCACAACATCTTCAATGAAACTATGAACTCTTAGGAGTAAGTACTACATGGAGAGAAGGATTAAGTCGGTCTGGATAACAAAGCAAAAGTACCACCCTGGTCTGCACAGGCTGTGTGTGTGTATGGCTGTCACTAGTGGGTGACAATCATATCCTGCCCCTTTCTGAGCATCTACTAGATAAGTCTAGGAGGTGGTGTCCCTATCTCCTCAGTCACCGGCCCTGGCATTCCATTTCCAGCACACTTGAAGACCCTGCAAAACCATGTGAGCAAATTACTCGGCAGTTCCCATAGGCAGGATTAACGCTTCTTGATGCTGGGTACACACCACCAGGGGGCCGTCCCACGGCCTCTCTGAGTCTAAGACAAGGCAACACACACTAGCAAGAGATTCATTCACTTTACAAGGAATCAGAGCCATCCCGACCTAATTACCCAGACCCAAAGTCAGACTGTGTTAACAATGACAATGATAGTAATATCACCATGAATAATATTAATCGCAAATACTTAAGGCTTACTGCATGTCAGGCATGGTTTTAACCTCCGTATGTATACTTAATCTTCACAACTCCTCCATGAGGTAGATGGCATTATTATCTCCACTGTACAGACTGAGATAAACACAGAGAGGGTAAGTAACCTGCCCAAGAACATACAGCTAATAAACAGTACAGCCAGGATTCAAACCCAGGGAATATGGGTCAAGAGTCTGTGCAGTTAATCAAAAACTATTCTATCAGAAAAGGTGACATGCAGAAAGCATTTCTGGCAGAGGAAATAATTCCAGTGCAGAGACATGGCATCATGATATGCTCAGAAATAAGTCATAACAAGTAGTATAAATAAGTAGACATGCAAGGTTTTGTTTGAGAAGCATCACGGGATACAAAAGAAGAGTGTTAGGGTTAGGGCTCAAGCATTAGATTCAAACAGATGACCTGAATTCTATTCTCACAGTCACTTACCCTCTCTGAGCCTTAGTCTCTCCATGTGAAAAATGGACATCCTCTTACAGAACTTTTCTGTGCACTGGGTAAGGCCCATAGTGTTTACTAAATGTTAACTGCCAGTGATAATAACAGTTATAATAGTAATCGATTTTTATGTATAACTATAATTTTATTGTTTTAATTTATTAGGAATAGGTTTTTATTATATGTATTAAGGCCAAACTGTAAGACTTTGAATGCCATGTGGAGTTTGGATTTGACTCTTATGACCAAAGGGAACGAAATACATAGCACACACAGGGCAGAGAACTCTTGAGAGAAACCCATAGCCCAGGGCACCCAGCATTATCCTATTCCAACATGGCAACCAACCCAAACAGTTCTGTTACTTTTTTGAAAATCAAATAGCCATGCTTCTTAGTCCTTTCCTTCCTTTCTGTCTTCCTTCCTTTAAAAAAAAAAAAAACATTTCCCACTATCTCATGGCTTTAGAAAAAAGCACCAGACTTTAACAATTCACGTAAGCAGAGGCATCTCTAAAAACACATCCCAGGCCCCACAAACCTGTAAGCCCTGGTCTCAAAATCCAATTTGCCCCCTGTGCAAATCCAACTTGAGCTCTTGTTGTTGTTTAGTCACTCAGTTGTGTCCGACTCTTTGAGGCCCCATGGACTGTAGCCCACCAGGCTCCTCCGTCCATGAGATTTCCCAGGCAAGAATACTGCAGTGAGTTGCCTTCTCCTTCTCCAGGGGATCTTCCTGATCCAGGCATAGAACCTGCATCTCCTACACTGGCAGGTGGATTCTTTACCCCTGAGTCACCAGGGAAGCCCCCAATTTAGGTTAGCAAGGACTAAATAAACATCACTAGCTTAGCTTCTGAGCAAAGACTACAACCGTGCAATTACTTTTCAGCCACAGGTTATAATGGTCACAGGCTACTGGAGAGATGACTTGACTTTTTCCTCCAGGCTCTCTCTTTGCTGGCCTTCTGTGAACTGTCTGTGGTCTGGTGATAAAACCGAAAGAGAAGTGGGCAAAAGCAAACCAGGAAGGGGTTGAGGGGTGGAAAGAAGTGCAGAACCCGCTTAAAGAGGAAGGGGGCAGGCATCCTTCAGGCAACAAAGCACTGGAGCTGGAACGGTTCAGGTCTCAAAGACAACAGACATTTTTTGAGCACCTACTGATATACAAGGCATTGGGCTGGCATTCGGGGAGGAGACAGGATGCAAAATGCTAAGAGTAGCACGTTCGAGCTTGTACAAATGCAGATGAATGAACAGCCAACGAAGATGAAAAAACACAGAAATAATAAGCAATCAGGTCTGAAGTAAGAGGAAATGAAGGTGAGTTGGGGACGATAAGGCTCAACAGAGGGGCTGAGGCCAGGCCTGCAGGACTTAGGTGTCCCACTAAAGAATCTGAACTTTATTCTGCAGGCTACAGGGAGTGATGCAGCATTCAAGTTCACAAACAAAACAGCAGGGCGTGATAAAAGTTACCCTCTTCAGCAATACGTGAACCGTGAAATTCCAGATGTTCAAGCTGGTTTTAGAAAAGGCAGAGGAACCAGAGATCAAATTGCCAACATCTGCTGGATCATTGAAAACGCAAGAGAGTTCCAGAAAAACATCTATTTCTGCTTTATTGACTATGCCAAAGCCTTTGACTGTGTGGATCACAATAAACTGTGGAAAATTCTGAAAGAGATGGGAATACCAGACCACCTGACCTGCCTCTTAAGAAATTTGTATGCAGGTCAGGAAGCAACAGTTAGAACTGGACATGGAACAACAGACTGGTTCCAAATAGGAAAAGGAGTACGTCAAGGCTGTATACTGTCACCCTGCTTATTTAACTTCTATGTAGAGTACATCATGAGAAACACTGGGCTGGAAGAAGCGCAAGCTGGAATCAAGATTGCTGGGAGAAATATCAATAACCTCAGCTATGCAGATGACACCACCCTTATGGAAGAAAGTGAAGAGGAACTAAAAAACCTCTTGATGAAAGTGAAAGAGGAGAGTGAAAAAGTTGGCTTAAAGCTCAACATTCAGAAAAGGAAGATCACGGCATCTGGTCCCACCACTTCATGGGAAACAGATGGGGAAACAGTGTCAGACTTTATTTTTGGGGGCTCCAAAATCACTGCAGATGGTGACTGCAGCCATGAAATTAAAAGACGCTTACTCCTTGGAAGGAAAGTTATGACCAACCTAGATAGCATATTCAAAAGCAGAGACATTACTTTGCCAACAAAGGTCTGTCTAGTCAAGGCTATGGTTTTTCCAGAAGTCATGCATGGATGTGAGAGTTGGACTGTGAAGAAAGCTGAGTGCCGAAGAATTGATGCTTTTGAACTGTGGTGTTGGAGAAGACTCTTGAGAGTCCCTTGGACTGCAAGGAGATCCAACCAGTCCATTCTGAAGGAGATCAGCCCTGGGATTTCTTTGGAAGGAATGATGCTAAAGCTGAAACTCCAGTACTGTGGCCACCTCATGCGAAGAGTTGACTCATTGGAAAAGACTCTGATGCTGGGAGGGATTGGGGGCAGGAGGAGAAGGGGACGACAGAGGATGAGATGGCTGGATGGCATCACTGACTTGATGGACGTGAGTCTGAGTGAACTCCAGGAGTTGGTGATGGACGGGGAGGCCTGATGTGCTGTGATTCACGGGGTCACAAAGAGTCGGACATGACTGAGCGACTGAACTGAACTGAACTGAACTGAGGGCAAGCCCCAGGGGAGGAGGAGACCTAGGGGAAGACTTGTAGAGACAGCACTGCACTAGTTCAAGTGAGAGGATACCAACGTGAACTACAGGGACTTAATCTCTTTAATTTTCAAAAGATTTTTAAATTGCAGGGAAAAAATGGACCAAATGTGGTTATTAGACATGGGGAGGGAAGAGTCAAGGATGACTGAGGTTTTTAGTGATTGTATTGACAGAAAAGAAACTGGAGGAAGGAAAGGAGTAAAGAAGAGAATGAATATGGAACTTGGAACAAGCCAGCCTAGGAAAGGCCCTGAGGAGTGCAGCCAGTTTCTAAGCTCTTGGAGGTGGGCATCTGCAAATCCTAAACGGGTTTCCCAGAGGAAGCACCCCCCCGCCCCCCCGCCAAATTTGAATTTCTTCAGTCCTATGAGACCTTCTAGGAGGCAAACTTTCACTCCTATCTTACAGAGGGACGAGAGGAAAGTCAGAGGTATGTCCAATGTGATACTAACATGCAGTAGGAAAAATAAAAATTAAAGTAGGCCACATAGACATACACTTTGCTCAAATCCTCAGCCTTCATTTTGGAGCTTTAGTTCACATTTGCACCACTGGTAAAATCTACAAGTTTGTTACAGTAGATTTGAAGCAGCAAACAAAACAAGCAAGCTAGTGAGCGTCTATGTTTCCAGACTGTCTTTCCTCTAGTAAATATTGATGCCTCCCTCTTCCTGAACCTTCTGTCCCTGAGGACTTTCCTGTGCAAAGCACCCCTTCTAAGGGAATGTTTGTGGGTCATCTGCTTGCTCCATGCTCCCACTGTAAAATTCCACAACAACCTGTTTCCTGAAGGAGAGAAAAGTCTTCAGGGGGTTCTCCTGTTCAAGAAACAAACACAAGGAAATGGAGAAGGGAACAACACAAGAAGGAAGAAAAAGGAACACAGTTCTCTTTTGTTTAAAGAAACAAAGTGAGCCCAATTAATTTGCTTAGGAGCCAGCAGAGCTTCCCACAAAGGTGGAGATGATGGGCAAGAGTTCTACGTGTAAGATAAACATCTAGGAAAATTCATTTTCTGTGCTAAAAGGGTATGTCAGTCACACAGATTTTATTTATTAAGAGGAGGAGGAGCAGGGCGACTGACTGACCCCAGGGGCTGTTTTTCCAACATTCTCACTGGCTTCTACCCTAGTAATCTAGGTTACCCTTTATGCTACCCTGAGTTATAAATAGCATTCATTTCCTTTCTCAGGCCACACAGACTTCAATGCTTTATTTCCTGGGTCCAGGGGAAAAAATACCCATAGCATATCTCATTCTGAATTTGAGTTACTACAAAGCCATCTCGTTTTGAATCAACCATGGAATCAGAAAACCACTTCAGAACTCTGCAATGAGTCTGTTGTTACCATTTCATTAAATTAGCCCAGAACAACCCCAATGGGACTTCTGAGTGGCTGCTTCCTCTCAAGCCCATAGCTCAGAGTCCTCCAGAACACAGCTCCAGGTCTTTGAGTGTGTGTAGGATGAGGCAGGTGAATATTTTACACAATGACAGGGTGAGCACTGAGTCAGAGGCAGATTCCCCAAGGGGTTTTCTTGATAAAAGCATCTTCAGTTGGCTAAACAGAAACAGGAAGGTATTTCTCTTTATTTCTTTTTAAGAAAAAAAAAAAAAAAAAGCTACACCACAGAGCAGTTAACTAAGTGAAGAAGCAGAAAGATCCCCTACTTACAACAGCTACTTGTCTGGGACCCATGCAAGGTCTTGGCACCTGAAGAAGCCAAGAGAATCAGATGAACAGGCTGTCACTCAACAAGAAGGCTTATATCTCACTTCCACATCATAACTTAGCTCAAAGATCCTGGTTTGAACCTGAGAACACTGACCCCAAACGAAAACTAGCAGCATTTCACTTTTCTGCAACCTCTACCAAGTTTAGCCTGACACTCCTGAATGCAGGAAAGACAAATCCAAGGGGAAAAAAATGGACATTTTGGAGAGATGCAGCCAAGTGAGATGTTTCCTTTCTCTACCAAAACAAAGGCAGAGAGTGAAAATCAGATTCACTTTGCCCCCCAAATAGCCAGACCTTGACTAGCCCCACAAGGTCCCCCTCCTGCTGAACCGACCCCACACTCACTCACCTCTGTGAATCATCAGATCCCTCTGACACTGTCAGCTCCCTGGAGAAGCCCTGTTTCTCCTGATGCATATCACACACAGCATTTTAAAGCAATGCTCGGGTTGGTTCCCGAAGCCATCAGGAAGTGGGTATTTTGATTACACGCATATTGGAAGCACCAAATTCCCTATCTGTTTCCCGCTGAGTCTGGACTGTCTGGGACATTCAGAGGCGGCCCCAAGGGTTCCCCCTACTTGTTGTAGATGACAGGACTCTCCTCTGAGACCTCTGAGACCAAAGAACTCTGCAAACACGCTACCCAAACAGAACTAGAGGTCCGCGGCCATTTCTTACCAATTGTAACATGAGCAACTTACCATTTAATAGTGTAATCCCATTTATTGTAGGGATTATGACAGGGACAAATAATTTCAGATTAAAAATGAAACCAGCACCTTGACAGTAACTCTTCACCAGCATGCAGCTAGTTTGGGATTTTTGAAAGATCACAAAAGAGTCTGAGATCCGTTTGCATTCACGACCCCACAGCAGATAACTGCTTCAGAGCCATCCCGACTCCTCACAGAAGACCTCCCTCCATTCAAGAGATGAAGCGCTTCAACAGGATCCGGCGTGCTGGCCGAAAAGACAGAACCCACCTCTTTCTGCTGCCATCGGGCCTGTCTTCTGTCTGGATGCTGGCAGCCTCTTTCCAAGGGGCCAGGGAAGGATATGTTCTTAATCTTAAATTCTCACCTGTCCCAGTACCAGAGCCCAGAATGTCATGGAAACTGATGCAAAAGCTGTCTCAAGATCAGCACTTCATAACTGAGATAAGCCCATGAGACGCAAACTACCAGCACCATAGGGTGCTGTGACCGCGTCTTGCGGCGGCTGCAAAGAAGGTAAAGAACGAGCGCGGAGGAAGTCCTCTGCTCGCTTCGTTTCCTTTCATTTTACAAACTTGTGCAATGTGTTATTCCCCCCCGCCCCTCACAGTTTCCAAGCCTGGTGAGAGCAAGTGGAGTGCCGGCCCACGCTTACACAGGCACTTGACAGTTCTCTAGCAAGTGGCTGAGAAATGGGACACAAGTGGGTACTCACGGTCATGCCAAAGCTTGGACGTAACAGGAGCTGCACGGGCACACCCAGGAATAAAACATACCAGGGAGCCCCGGACAGAAAATCCAGGAGCTGAACAAAAAATACCTCCTCCCAAAGCACCAGACTGACCCAAATTTCAGCCGGGGGCCTCTCACTCTCCAAAAGACAATCTCCTGCTCAACAATCGGCCTTTTGTGCTGCACAGCCTTATCCAGCAAGGGCTGGGTGGGAAAAAAAAAAACTAGTCTCTTTTACCTGTAACCTCACCGTGGCCTCCAGGCCCAAGGTGGACAGGGCTCTCCTGGACTCCCGGTCTGCGCAGAGTCCAATCTCTCAGAGGGGCTGAGGACCGACAGGAGAGCCAGGCAGCCCCAGTACACACACCAGTCCTCACCCAAAGGAACGCTGTGTGATAGGGAGTGCATCCCCAACACAAGTCAGACTCGAACGTCAGGATGGAGAAACTGAAGCTCAGAGAGGGGCAGCCACCTGCCCCGGGTCACACAGCGAAGCAAGAACAGAGCTTTACTACAATCACAATCCCGACCTCGGGATTCCTGAATACCCCTACTGGCCCGCGCCTGCCCTCATCACGGAAGGCTGAGAACTAACATCCCCAGAGCCCTTCGGACCCAATGTCCCCGCCTCCGTGGGCCAGGACCTTGGTCTTCGCCCCAGGCGTTCGTCGGACAACCCCGCAGACCCCGCCCGCCCGAGGGCCAAGCCCGCCACCACCCCCGGCTCAAAGCCCCAGCCCAGCTTCTCACCTCCCGCCAGACCTGCAGAGTCGCGCTCCCGAGAGCCTGCGGCGGCGGACATTTCCCTGCCAGCTTCCTCAAGCTCTTCATCTCGCTGCCCGAGCCGCTCCGCCCCAGCTCCGCCCCCCCGAGGGTCCCGCCCCCGCGTGCCACCCTCGCCAATCGAAGGCCAGCCTGCTTAGTAGCCCCGCCCCAAAACAGAACGGGGCCCGTCCCTGAGGCGAGGTCTCCTCCAATCACTTTCTCGCCTTCCAAGACCGATACCTGCCTCCGCCAATTCTGGCACGCCCCGGCCAGGTGCCTGGGGCCGAATTCCAGCTTTGAGGCGTGGGCGGCTCGGGCTCTGGCTCAGGGCACCTGTATGGAGACAGCCACCGGAACTCAGGATCTGGGGTCGCTGGGTCGAAGCCTGTAGAAGGAAAAAGGAGGGACTACTGAGCCACGGGCTTGAAGAGCCGGTTCCCCTCGGCACGGTTGGCCGTCCGTGAGCAAATCGATCAGCCTCTCGGGGAGGCTCCAAGTCTGTTTCCCTCTCGCACAGGGTGCACCTGAAACTCAAATACAATAATAAATATGAAAACAAAATGCTGTACCAAGATAGACCAGCACCACCTCCTCCCACCTGGTGGTAATTATGTGCCTAGGTCTGTGCTTCACAAGTATATTACGTCCCTAATTCTCACAACTAATTTAAGGAGGAAGGAAACTGTTATTCCGTGGCAATGATTATCCCATGGCAACTCAGCTCAGGTGTAGTCTAAGGTGGAAGAGTGAGTGGCAGAGTGGGAATTCAAATAGATGTTAGTGCTAGAGAGCCGGTTGGAGGCTTTAACTACCCATGATCTCCATCAGCAATTCTCAGGCCTCTCCAAAAAACACACTCTGTAAGTAAAAGCAGTGTGCTTGCTATGAAATACACCTTCAAGAGAAGCTCCATGGTTCCCTCTTAACCAGATTGCCATTCCTCTCTCCCAGAAATTCTTGAGTCCTCTCTGCCTCTCTCACTCAAACCCAGGTATGCCTGACTCCCAAACACTTGCTGTTTCCTATGCTATCTTCCCTGTCCCCCTTGTAGAACTGCATGACCCTGACCAAACTGAATTGGATTTGTAAAAACATCATAAATGAAAAGACTTGGGTTGCAGGACTGATTATGGCACTGCCAGACATGGCTTTTAAATTATTTTCAGCATTTACATGTTATTAACCCATATTGCACCTCATCTTAGCAGCAGCAGCAGCAGCAGCACCTCATCTGATCCTCACAAAACCCTTGGAGTAGTAAGTAAGGCGAGTTCATATTTCCACTGTACAAATAATAAAGCCAAGGCTTGGGAATTCCCTGGTGGTCCAGTGTTCAGGACGCTGCCCTTTCACTGCATGGGTTCAATCCCCGGTAGGGGAACTAAGATTACACAAGCCACTCAGTGCAGCCAAAAACAAAACACACACACTCACACACAACAATAAAGCCAAGGCTCAAAGAGATTAAATATATTGTTCACAACTAGGAAGTGGCAGAGCTGGGATCTGAACAAAATCTCTGGACTCCATGGAATTTGCAGGTATAGCTTGGGTTTCCAAACCTGGTCGTATTACTTCAACTGATGAATGACTTCTGGTAAGGCACCGTGTGTCAGTGTACTCTATCATGGATAAAACAGATACTTATACTTAAGTATTGCTCACAAGACTCAACAGAAGAACATGGTGGTTGTATGTTGTCTGACTATTTAGAAAAATGTATGGCACACAGTAGGTACTCAGTTCATGTTGGCTAATTCTTTTCTCTAACTGCAATCTCCTGACCAAGGCACTTCCATTCCCTGACCTTCTGTGCTGCACATTATTCACCAAGGGCTGAGTGGGAAAAATCTAGTTACTTTCACCTATAACCTCTTCTTGGACTCTGGTCCCTTTATCTATAAAATGTAAGGGTTGGGCAGATGGATTCCCAAGAGCCTGTTGGCTCTGAGAGTCCCCTCTCACCCAATTCCTTTCTGAGGAAGTCCATCATGACAGCTACTCAGAGAACTTGAGTTAGTATAGTTTCCTTGCTGATTACCTCACATGTAGACCCCAGGAGTAGGGAAAAGGAGTAAGCCTAAGAGAGGAAAATCGACTCTTCTCTCTCTTTCATTCTCACAGATAGACATCAAGTTCTGTTCTTCCATTCAACAAATATTTATTGAGTGCCTACCAGGTGGTGCTAATGGTAAAGAGTCCGTCTGCCAGTGCAAGAGACAAAGAGACTCGGGTTCGATCCCTGAGTTAGGAAAATCCCCTGGAGTAGGAAATGGCAACCCTCTCTAGTATTCTTGCCTGGAAAATTTCATGGACAGAGGAGCCTGGCCGGCTACAATCATGGGGGCCACACAGAGTTGGACACAACAAAGCATAGGCACACAGCTAGGCACTGTTGTAACCACAGAGGGTTAAGTTGTGAACATAACCCAAACTCACTGTTCCCATGGCACCTTCATTCTCATCAGTTTGGTCTCTCCAGTCCATCCTCTCCTCCCCATCCCCATGATGGCCCCTGGTCCAAGTCTCATTTTTTATGCCTGAATCACTACAAATACATCCCCACTGATCTCCCTGTTTGATGTTCCCCCCTTCTGCACCAGTTGCCAGAGGAATTTTCCTAACATGTAAATCCTGCTTTGTCATTCCTCATTTTAAAACTCCATCAGCTGTCCACAGGCTATAGAAAAGTCCAAGATCTTTGTTGCTTATTTAAGGCCCTTCACGTACTATCTCTGTGGGCCTCTTCTGGCTCAGCTCACTCCACAGCTTCCTCCCACCGCAACTTCAGTCCCACCCAGTGACTTGCTCTTAACTCCAAATGTCTCTTTTCGTCCTTGTTGCCTGCTTGGTAAAAATCTCACTTGTTCTTCAAGTCTCCATTTAAACATCACCTCCTACATGAAATCTTCCCTGAGCAGTTTAGATGGGATGGGTTGGCATGAGTTTAGGATGCATTAGAGCAAAACTCAAGAGGTCAGGCTCTGGAGGAGACTCTCTAATCCAGTCTAATGCTGCCTCTATTGTTTATGCTGCTGCTAAGCTGCTGCTAAGTCGCTTCAGTCGTGTCCGACTCTGTGCGACCCCATAGACGGCCTCCTACCAGGCTCCTGTGTCCCTGGGATTCTCCAGGCAAGAACACTGGAGTGGGTTGCCATTTCCTTCTCCAATGCATGAAAGTGAAAAGTGAAAGTGAAGTCACTCAGTCGTGTCCGACTCTTAGCGACCTCATGGACTGCAGCCTACCAGGCTCCTCCGTCTACTGTTTATACCAGCTATGTATTCGGACAAGGCACTTACCCTCCCTGAACCTCAGTTTCCTCATCTGTAAGATGGAGATATAATACCTGCCTTGAAGGGCTGTGGTAAAGAAAATGAGATAATGTGCTGAAAGTTCTTCAAACAGTGTCTAATACACAATAAGTCCATGATCAGTGTTAGCTGAGGAAATAGTTTCTGAGTTCCTACTATGTGCTGGGCATTTTCATATGTATTATCTCATTTAATTCCCACAATTCCCTGAGGAACATATTCTCTTTCTTTTTTTTCCTCCAAAATATTTATTTAGTTTTGGCTGTGTTGAGTCTTTGTCCCTGCACTCAGGCCTGCTCTAGGTATGGAGACCAGGGACTGCTCTCTAGTTGCGGTGTGCAGGCTTCTCCTTGTGGTGGTTTCTCTTGTTGCAGAACACAGGCTTTAGGGCGCTCAGCCTTCAATAATTGAAGCAGGCAGGCTCAGTAGTGGTGGTGCCAGGCTTAGTTGCCCTAAGGCATGTGGGATTGAATCAGTGTCCCTTGCATTGCAAAGCCCCAGGATATTCCCTTTTTTTTTTTTTTTGCCTTGCTGTGCAGCCTGTGGGATCAAACCCAGGCCCTCTGCAGTGGACCTCAGAGTCTTAACTACTGAATCACCAGGGAATTCCCAGGAAGATATTCTTTACATATAGAAATCTACAATCAAGCAAACTCAAAATTAGGTCAGATTTGTGGTTACCAGAGGGAGGGGTAACATAGAGGGGAGGAGGGATTACATGAAGGTAGTCAAAAGGTCTAAAGCTCCAGTTATAGGACAATTAAGTACTCAGAATATGATGGGGCTTCCCTGGTGACTCAGCGGTAAAGAATCTACCTGCCAATGCAGGAGACATAGGTCCAAATCTGGGTCGGGAAGATCCCCTAGAAAAGAAAATGGCAACCTACTCAAGTATTCTTGCCTGGGAAATCCCATAGACAGGACTTTGGTAGGCTGCAGTCCATGGGGTTGCAAAGAGTTGGACATGACTTAGTGATTGAGCACACACAGAAATATGATGTGCAACACGATATATCTAACTAACACTGCTGTATGTTATATATGAAAGTTGTTAGGAGAGTAAATCATGAGTTCTCATCACCAGGAAAAAATATTTTTTTCTATGTCTTTAATTTTATATCTATATGAGATGATGGACGTTCACTAAACTTATTGTGGAAATCATTTCATGAGGTATGCAAGTCAAATCATTATGCTGTGCACCTTAAACTTACACAATGCTGTATGTTAACTAGAGTTCAATAAAACTGGAAGAAAGGGAGGGACCTCCCTGGCAGGCCAGTGGCTAGGACTCAATGCTCCCAATGCAGCGGGCCCAGGTTCGATCCCTGTTAAGGGAACTAGATCCCACATGCAGCAATGAAGATGATAGATCCAGGGTGCCACAACTAAGACCAGTGTGGCCAAATAAATATTTTTTCAAAAAACCGTAAGAAAAAAAAAATCTACAAAACCAAGGTTCAGAGAGGTGATGCCCAAAGTCACACGGTTAAGGAACAGCAAAGACAGGTTTCAAATGCAAGAGGTCATATAGCTTCAAAGTCTATACTCTTGGCTGTTATGACTATTATTACTTTTTAAAAAAAACCGTATCAAATACTTTTTCTTTTTCTTCAAGATATTGTTCATTTGTATTCTTTTGTGCACTATCCATCTCCTTTGCTCAGTTTCCTATCAAAGCATTTATCTTCTAAAGAATTCATTTTTGATGCAGATATACTGAAGACTTTTTGTGTTTATGTAGGCAAAAATATCAATCAAGGACTATAAACTATTATTGCTTCTCATATAACTACCAATGATCATCATAAAACAAGTTATCCTTATTAGTTGAAGGTTTGGAGATTAATTTCCCCCTGCTTAGAGAACCAATCCTTTAACTCAGCATTCAAGGCTCTATAATTTTGTTTCCTTTTTGCACACTCCCCTGTTCGCATCCAGTCAGTCCACTTCCTGCACACCATGCAAATGAAGCTGGAGTGGCCAGACATTCAGGCTCCATGATGAGAGCACAATAGAAAGGGAGCCCGCCCCCTCCCCCCGACCCCACCTCTGCCATTTCTGCAGAACAAAGATGCTGGCTAGGAAAGAAAGAAGTACCGGTGCTGGGTAAACAGCCAAGCTTCTGCACCTGGTGGCTCGAATTTGCATATTCTTTGACTGATCTTCTGATCTGAACAACTCTCCTTTACCTGCCTAGCTAATCTCCTAGTCTAAACAGATTCTGCCCTAGAGGCCACTAACCTCTCTCTGCTAGTACAAAGCTAGACCATTTTCTCAGTTGCAGTGGAGCACAGGGTTCAAGGGCAGACCTGCCTTGGTTCTAGTTGTCATTGGCAGAGAGAGGGAAGATGGGCCTCTAGAAGCTGCTGATCTTGCTAATTTACAGAAGACTCTGTATTAGAATCACACCTCACCCCGTTCAGCCCTGCTCAGAGCAAGGAGGGCAAAGGGGCCCTGCTGGAGTTAAAACTCTGATCCAGAAATGGGAAAACAGAAATGCAAACACCGTGGCCAGCTGGTGGCCTGGGGGCACTGTAACCTCATGCCAATAGCTTTAAGAGGGCACAGAAACTATGGAGTATGAGTTCAAAGTGTGCAAAGTCAACTGGTGGTGGGGAGGTCAATGCCCAGCCACCCCCTCCCCCCGCTGTCACAGGGAGCCTGGGGTCTCACCCACCTGGACAGGCCCTGGCGACTTCCTGGAGGAATGTTCTGGTGTGTGAACCAAAGGGGAGCTGGAATAGGAGGCTGAGCTCTGCTGTGTCCAGCTGGACGGTGACATCTGAACCTGTGCAGGGGAAGCAGGACATGAGCTCTTGGCTTCTGAGATGCTAAGGTGCATCTCTGGGCTGGAGCCCCCAGAATGGAGTATCAGCAGCCCAAGCTCCCAAAGCCCCTTTGACCCTTAAGCAATTGACTTATGGGTCAACTTAATGACTGTTGCTAGGACGATACGGAGCCCTTTGTACCCCCAGCTCCAAATTAACACCCTCAGTCTACAAGAGGGGGTGGACCTAGGCTCTGAAAAGCCAGTAAGCCTTGCCACAGACTTCTGGATGGAGACAGAAGAGACCAAGTTCTCAAACTATAGTCTACCCGCTCCCCCAGCCCACCACCACCACCACCCAAGTGGAATGAAAAGCACACAGAGGTGGACGGAGGGGCTTTCTGGCAGTCAGACATGCTAAGCACTGTGAATACCATGCTGAAGAGATCAGCCTGTGGATGGTGTCTGGCTTACAGCGTAACCTGATCGCCCAAAACACGTGCTGAGCTAGTGAATAAGTAGGAGCAGTCTAGCAGACTGATCAAGAGTGTGGGCTCCAGGGTCTGTAGTCCGAGTTTGAATCCCACCACTTACTGAATTACCTCATTTCTCTGGGTCTCCATTACCTCATCCATAAAACAGGAATGAAAGCAGTGATGACCTGATAGAATTGTGAGGAGAGCACCACCTGATCTGATGTGTGTAAAGCTCTTAGCATAGTACCTGGCCAAGATCATCTTTGACCAAGTATTCATTTCTATTATCAATACTTTTATAATGACTACTACTTCACTACTGTGACTATAATCTAGCCAAAAAAAAAAAAAAGTGAAGAGGAACTAAAGAGCCTCTTGATGAAAGTGAAAGAGGAGTGTGAAAAAGCTGGCTTAAAACTCAACATTCAAAATACTAAGATCATGGGATCCAGTCATCACTTCATGGCAAGTAGATGGGGAAACAATGGAAACAGTGAGAGACTTTATTTTCTTGGGCTCCAAAATCACTGCAGATGGTGACTATAGCCATGAAATTAAAAGATGCCTGCTCCTTGGGAGAAAAGCTATGACCAACCTAGGTAGCATATTAAAAAGCAGAGACACTACTTTGCCAACAAAGGTCCATCTAGTCAAAGCTGTGGTTTT
Organism: Bos grunniens; assembly: GCF_055505025.1. Classification (NCBI taxonomy): domain Eukaryota; kingdom Metazoa; phylum Chordata; class Mammalia; order Artiodactyla; family Bovidae; genus Bos; species Bos grunniens. Next base: position 13,400,494 of record NC_141167.1, read on the forward strand.
TCCAGGAGTCATGTATGGATGTAAGAGTTGGACCATAAAGAAAGCTGAGTGCTGAAGAATTGATGCTTTTGAACTGTGGTGTTGGAGAAGACTCTTGAGAGTCCCTTCGACAGCAAGGAGATCAAATCAGTCAATCCTAAAGGAAATCAGTCCCAAATATTCATTGGAAGGACTGATGCTGAAGCTGAAGCTTCAATACATTGGCCACCTGATGCAAAGGACTAACTCATTGGAAAAGACCTTGAGCCTGGGAAAGATTGAAGGCAGGAGGAGAAGAGGACAACAGAGGATGAGATGGTTGGATGGCATCACCGACTTGACGGACGTGAGTTTGAGCAAGCTCCAGGAGTTGGTGATGGACAGGGAAGCCTGGAGTGTTGCAGTCCATGGGGTAGCAAAGAGTCAGACACGACTGAGCCACTGAACTGAACTAAACAGTCTAGCAAATAAGGTAGATATTAAACAGGTCACTATAGATAATTAGGACCCAACTCAGACTGAAAGGCCCACTCACCAAGAATGTAGAGCTCACCATCTGGGGACACTGCAGGGAGGGAAAGGAAAAGGCCCTTAGCCATTGAGCATCATCCTTGCTCCCACCACTCCACCCCCAACAAGGGCAGAAATGACCTGGGGGCCCTGAGGAGAGGGATCATCCCATCCCGCCCACTGTGGCACCTTCTTCCAGTGTGAAATCCCGAGAGACTGGCACGATCTGGTCCAAGGAGACATCGTCCCCAGTGATGGCCATCCTCCGGTGTGTATACAGGAAGAGACTGAGGGCAGGAAGCATCGTAAGGACAGGGTGCACGGGGCCATTCCTCCGGTCCACCGTGGAAGCCTCAGCGTGCTCGGCTCGCATTCTCTCGTTGGTCCCTGGGGACTGTGCTCATGCTTCTCTGCACAATGGTGCCCATCAGAGACTGATGGGTTATCGAGGCTGGACTTGCCTCACTTTGGGAACCCCGCTTTGTTAGTAAAACCCATGTGTAATCCCCCCCTTGTGCATTCTAGGACTGTATGTGACAAGAACAGGGCAATCCTCACCTCCTCCTCTCCCTCCCTGAACCTCAGCTTTTCCATCTGTAAAGGAAGGGTGATGGGTTCAAAAATGTCTAAGGCTCCTCCTTCCCAGATCTGAGACCCTGAGGGTCACTTTTCAGCTGTGAGAACTTTGATCATTATTCTCGCTGTTTCTGGGTAATAGGTGGGTGTTACTAGCAACATTTATGGAGCCCTTTTTACGTACTTCACAGCATTTTAACTACTTTATATGCAGAAACTCATTTTAATCTTTAGTTTGGACGCATTGAGGTTTGCTCAAGATGTAACAAAGCCTAGGTTTGAATCCAAGACAGGCCATGGGGTTTCTCATCAGATTTTGAGGATTATATGAGCTAATAATACATAGGGCTGGGCATATAGTGTTCAGAAACTATTAACTATCATTATTATAATTATTCTAGAAGCCTCAGACTCTGTCCTAGAAGGTGTGAAATCCAGCTGGAGGGATGATGGAAAATAATAAACCCAAACAGGCAAGGCCCAACCCCATCACTTACGCGTGTTCCTGGCCACCACGCTCCGGACGGTAGCGCACGAGTCCCAGGAGGCGGCTCTGCCTGCTGTCGCCCTCGCACAGCACACCTTGCACCGCCTGCCGCTCAGGGTCAAGGCAAAGGGAAAGGAAGCCTACATCCAGGTCTTGCCCAACCCGGCCCGCCCCACCAGCCTTGCCCTGGCTTGCCCTGCCCTCACCCATGCAGTTTACTGTGTGACCCTGGGCAGGTCACTTCACCTCTCTAACCCTTCATCTGTGAAATAGGGATATCAACCCCCAACTTCACAGGGGGTGGGAGGATAACTGAGTATTTAAAGCATAAGGCAGAGAGTCCAAAACTGAGTACATAGTAAGTACTGGTTTCCTTCCCTCCACCCCCGCGCTCCCCCTCCTCCCATGGCACAGAGAGAGGGAGGCAACCAGAGAGACACGTAGACACCTGCCATTCCACTTCCCAAGCCCAGGCAGGGAGGCCCTGGGGCTGCGAGCTCCAGGCTGCAGGGAAGGATATGATTACGCAATACTCCCCATCAGCCAGGGTCTCCTGGATGGCCACAGATTGGTCCATGCTGGTGCACACCCTGGGGAAGGGCAGAAGGGAGGTTCTTTAGGTCAATACGTCAACGGGGATGTGATGGAGTTGCCTCTGAGGACCACTGGCAGGGATGGGGGGCTCTGCTGGGAGAAGGCGGAGGAGGCCCCATCCTCTCCCTCCCCCTCCCCCTTTGCCATCCTTTGCCTCTGATGCGAGGTACAACTTGCTATGCCGGCCTCTGTTCTGAAGGGCATCCAGTCGCTCCTTAGTGGGGTCCAGTCTACTTGCAGGACGTGTGGTGCCCTGTCCCATTACCGGAGAGGAGGCTATGGTCTTTACTGCTCCAGGACTGGGGCTCTGCCTCTCTTTTGGGGGAGCAGTGTGAGTTCTGCTAACAGCTGTCTGGGAAGTGTCAGGGGTGTATCTGCATGTATCTTGGGAAGGGAGTGTCTCATTCTGGACCAGGACTCCAGTCCTGTCCCTCTTGCCTTGGAGATGGGCAAGTGTCCCGTTACTCCTTGGCCCTCCCCCAGCCCAGCAGGCCACATTGCATCAGCCAAAGGCTGGGGGTGTCCGGTTCTGACAGCTTCAGGACAGGGCACCCAGCTCTCAGCTTGCCCAGTCCCTCCTGTCCAGCCCTGCCCTGGCTTCCCTGCCCCGCACTCACTCCTGGCCCCCTGCTATTGCCGCCTACCTCCTGAGCTGTCACCGCTGCTCGGTGTGCGGAACCTCGGCCGGGACCGGTCAAAGACTACATTTCCCAGCAGCCCCTACACCACACGATGGTCAGCCAGCCTGCAAGTCCCAGCATGCTGTGCCAATGTGGGGGTTGGGGGGCTCCTCCCTGCGCCCTCCGCCGCTCCGTTAACTCCTTAAGTCCTGTGGTACCCTCGGCTCCCTATTCTGGAAAGCTTTTCTTAAGGACTCCCCCCGACATGCTCAGCCCTCGAGCGGCCAGAGTTCCTTATCCAGGACCTGGAAGGAAGATGGTCACTTTAAGGGAAAACGTTTTCTCCGTTTCATCCTCAGCTCCTCGCACTCCAGGCAGGCCGACACTGGCCTCTGCTGGAACACTTCCTCCCCAGGTACCTATCCTGTCCTAGCTTCAGGAAGAACAATACTATGAAGAACCACATACCCCCATTTTCCAGGTGGAGAAACTGAGACTCAGAGAGGTTAAGCGTCCTGACCAAGGTCTTGACACTGAAACGTGAGACTCCAGCTTCCATGCCGCGGACACTGCCACCCACGGCCGCATTTCCTCCCTTAGCCTCAGCAGGGGTGTGTGACGGGACCAGCCCATCCTGCCTGCCTCATGGGGCTGTGTGGGGAAAAAGGAGGCCAACGCGCTTTGTCAAGGGTGTGACCGTGTTCATATGCAGCGCCTGTGCTGAGGCCCCATTCTCTCTCCTCCTGAGGAGGAGAGACATCGAGGGAGGGCCCCCCCCAGCTCAGCTCTCACAACAGCCTGAGCCTACACTTTGTTGTTTCCAGCCCTTTCCCCTGATTCACTGGCCACTGGGCAAGGCTTTCCTCCTTTGGGGCCTGCCCTTCTCCACCTAAGATAAGGAGGCTGCTCCAGATGGACGAAGGGTCAGCTCAGATTAGGGTATCCAGGACCAGTCTCTCCCAGTCTATTGGCCATTTCACTAAGCTGTAAGCTCCCTGAGAACAGGCTGTATCTTTTCCTTATCACTCCAGTGTTGTTTCTGGCACACAAATTCACCCTGAGAACATGTTTATTGAGTTAGTGAGTTATTTTAATGAGTACTTTTTCTCTTAAGCTCTGACCCAAACTGAAGGGTCAGTGCTGGGGAAGGAGTGACCATGTGACTTCTAGTCCATTCCCCGTCCTTTTCCCCTAAGCTCAGAGTTGCTGCCCTAGTGACCAATTTGAATAAGTAAATCTCTTCCAGAGAAAGTAACTTCTTCCCAATTTTCTTTTCCTGGAAATATCCACAGCACAAATGGAGCTCAAGTTTATTTGAATTTGGTTTCAAAGCTGAGTTGAGGACGAGGGGAAAGGGGATTGATTCAGATCCTTCGAGAAAGAGGGTTGAGGTCACTTCAGGAAATCAGGGGAACCCCAATTCCAGCCCCTCTCTTTGTGTCAAAGTCTGGGGAGGATCAGGGAAAAGTGGACAGGGACGAGCACTTTTTTTTTGGCTTCTGCTTTTTGTATTTTTGGCCACACAGAGGCATGAGGAATCTTAGTTCCCCAACCACGGATCACACTTGCACCCCTGCACTGGAAGGGCAGAGTCTTAACCACTGGACTATCAGTGAAGTCCCAGGACTGGGCACCTTTTACAGATAAAGAAACTGCTACTTCAGGACTTTGGGGTCCTCGAACTTGATGGGGATCAGATAGGAGATTGTTCTGTTTTATCAGACAAAACTCCAGCCTGCCCCCTTGGAGGGCATCATGTTCAGGCCTAGGCCCTGGGAACCTCTAGCACAGAGCTGCAGTCTTGATAAATCCCTTTCACTAAAGATACAGTCACAGGAATCAGAGCTGGCAGTGGGCCTGGCAACTTCCAGGGCCTAAAGGGTCTTCCTGCCTGGTTCTCCCTGACTCAGCCTGGCCTAGCTAGGGGAGCAGGACCAGGAGCAGGGCAGAGTGGAGGAGAAGCAGCCGCAGCCAGGGTCCCGTGCAGGGGGCTCCTGGTGGCCCCTGGTGCTGCCCTGTTGAAATGGAGGTTCCCATCCAGCTGGAGGCAGCTGTCAGGGCCCGAGGCTTGGCAGCGCTCTTGGTAGCAGGGCTGAGCCACAGCCCCGTGACACCTGGGGGTCCCTGCCGTGCAGGCCTGGCTGCACCCTGCAGTGCGGCCTGAGCTGGATTGTTTCAGCTACAAGAAGAGACGAGACTATTCATCCTCCCCTTGCCTTCGTCCCCCATTCATGGAGGCAAAAAATGTTAAGTGGGGGGACTTCCCTGGTTGTCCAATGGCTAAGACTCCATGCTCCCAATGCAGGGGGCCAGGATTCAATCCCTTGTCAGGGAACTGGATGCCACATGCCACAACTAAAGCCAGATGCAGCCATAAATAAATATTGGAAAAAAAAAAAGTGAAGTGGGGCTGTGGGCTGAGTTGAACTTCACTGGGCTGCTGGTTCCCAGCCAGCTAGTCCTCAGAGAACATCCAAGGTGATCAGAAACAAGGGCATGTCACGGGGACTTGGAGGATTCCAGCTGCTATCCTGGATTTCAGCATTATGTGGAGCTTAGAGGGGTCCAGCAGCCTGGGCCCCAGCAGGTCTAGCTCCAGCCAGATTCAGCTGCTGACCCCGCTCTGTCCAGGCAGGAGGAAGCCTGCAGTTCTAAGGGAGGGCAGCGCTCGACCTTGGAGCACTCCAGGGCTCACCTCACAGAAGTGCAGGCCCTCAGTCACTTTGAAGCAGTCACTGCCTTGGCAGGAGAAGGTGGGACAGGGTTTCCTCTGGAAGAGAAAGTGAAAGAAGAGTGAGGGATGGGGAGCTCTGTGAATTCTGGACTCAGGTGGGGGCTGGCTGCCTGTCTCACTGGCCTCAGCCACTATTGCCCATTCCTGCCTCCACTACCTGGAGCAGGCAGGTGTGGGTAGACACTCACGTTTTTTTTTTGGGGGGGTGGGAGCTGGAGGGGTGATGATCACCAGGAGTGGAGTGGGAAGCGGCTTGTCCTCTGGGATGGTCAGGTGGTCTAGGCCTGAGACAGAGCAGGGCTGCCCGGGGAAGTGCAGTGACACATGTGCTGGGGGACAGGTCCTCTGCGAAGTCCCCGCCCCTGCCCCAAGGGGAGAGCACCCTGTGTGTGGATGTCATGACCTGAAACTCCCCTATCTCTGCCACCTGGAGAGGCACAGGAACTGCTTTACAGTGGGGGTGGGGGTGGGGAGTTAGGGTTAGGGGAAATCCTGAAGGGGTGGGGCATGGGGAAGGAGGGTAGACCTCAAAGCTAAGGGTCAGCCTGACAAGGTTGAGAGGTTGCAGTTTTGATAGAGGTTGAGAAGGTTGGTAAAAACAGCTCAGCTCTGGAGGCCTGTCAAAGGGCGGGGCTCAGAGCTGGGCATTAGTGAGTGGGCAAGGGTCAGGGCTAGGGGACAGGTGGGGCGGGGCTCTGAACTTATGGGGCCAAAGGGAGGAAGGACTCGGAGTTGAAGGAGCACAGAGGAGGGATTCAGAGCTACAGGCTGGGGGGCGCTGTCTCACCTGAGACCGACTGGCTGAGTGCCAGGCAGAGAGGCCACCGCTGCAGCCTTGCAGAGAGCAGGGTCGGGGCTGGAGTTTGTTGGCCTGCAGGCAAGGGCTGGGACTGGTTTCATGTCTCCACATGCTCTACACAGGCTGCACTGAGCTGTGTGGTGCAAAGTGTTGAGTAGGACCAGTTGGGTGAAGAGAGAGCCTGCAAGTTCAGGAGCAGCCAGTTCAGGAGGGGCCAGCGGGTCCTGGACTGAAACTCAGCTTCTCAGGGCAATCCAACAGCGACTCCTCTCTCTCTGGCTTCGGTATCTCCCTCCCAGCACCTACTGGAGGTACCTGGATGTCAGCACCCCTCCAGCCCTGCAGCAGCTTCTCCTGGCAGCATCCTGCCCAGGGCCTATAACAGCCCCGCCCCACACCTTGCAGTAGTTCTCCCCTGGGCTGCACTCTTGCTGTTCCGTTGGAGAGCAATGCCTCCTGGTAGCCTGCCTCTTGGAAGCAGTGGAAGCTGTGGCATGTCTGCAGGAGGGTTTGAACGCTGTGGCCCTATTCCCACAGGAGAAGGCATCCAGGAGGCTCTGTCCTCCTTTGCCCGCTGCTTTGTTGCTTACTTGGACAGAAGGCAGCGGGATGCGGGGTGCGGGGAGCTAGCTTCTCACCAGGTGGTAGTTCTGGGCTACTAGTAAGACCTGCAGGAGGACTAGTAGGAAGAAAAGGAGAGAAGGCCACTGCAGGAAGTAACCAGCCCTAGAGTCAAGATTAAGGGAAGGTCACTCCATGGTTAAGTCAAAAAAGGTCATGACATAGGGGAAAAAAGAAGGGACAGTGTCAGGGCTCAGCAGTACTGACAGGTTAGGGTTGGTCACAGGGACCAGGAAAGGCTGGTGTCCCTGGGCTGTGGACAGTTACCTCTGAGCAAAGCAGCCTGATGGCTACTACTGGTCGCAGACATCTCTGATTATGTACTCCAGGAGCCCAAGAGAGTGAAGGACTGGTCCTGGGCGACCCAGGGGAGGGCTGCAAACAGAGGTTCCCATATTGGACCATGCAGATGCGTAAACTAAGGCTGGGAGCAGCGGGGAGAATCTTATATGGAATACAGTGTCCTGGGGGCTGGGCTTTCACTTTCCGCAAGTCATATTGTTGGTGATATTGAGGTTGGCACAAAGGGGCCTGCAGCCCGGTAACAGCCCCTCTGAGAGTAAATGTTGTTGTTGGCATGGCGACAGCAACATCCCCAGCCCGAGGGGACACAGAGCTGGCGCAGGTGCAGTGACAGGAAATAGACACGCAGTGCCTCTGATCTGGCCTCATTTGCCTCTGACATCAGAAGGTGCTAGGGTGGGGAGTAGAGGGTGATCGGCTTCCTCAGAACCCAGGGCAGGAAAATGCTGGGTCACAGAGTCGAAAGTCAGGGTTCCTTTGTCCAGATTCTTCAGGGTTCTAATCAGAGCTGAGCCAAGGACAGGAGGTAGCTTTCAGACCCTGGGTTGCTGGATCCCAGCTCTGCCTCTCCCAGTTTGAAGGGATCAGATCTGTAAGGGTCTGCTAAGCCCAGGTTCAAGTTTCTCCATGGGAGGCAGAAAACTTCTGGAGATGGGAGAGGGGGCCATTATTCCCATCTTCCTGCCCAACCCTGGGATGCTGAGTACTATCCAGCCCCCAAAGTTCCTGGAGTAGACAGGGCATATTTCCCTGTCCTCATGGGTTGGTCCTCCATCAGCACTTGGACCTCTTAGGTGATGGTTGCCATGGTGATGTGATATGGAAGGGAGACTGGATCCTGTCTGGGCTGGGTCTCTTTTGGCAGTGGCCTTCAATGCATGAGTGGGGAGGTACTCAGAATCCCAGATGCAGAGGTGAGGTAGGATAGGACCCTTTGGCAACAGGGGCCACTTCTTATCACCACCAGTCTCATCCTCTCTATGGCTCCCTCTCCTCCAAGGCTATACTCAAGAAGTGTTCTCATCCAGTCAACACCTCTCAAGGGGACTTCAGTCTCCAAAGGCAGATAGGTCAAGAGGGGAGCCCAAAGTTCTCCCCGGCCCCTGTGTCCTTGTGAAAGAAAGGGCCCAGGCCTCCCACACAGCCCCTTCCTTTCCCCCTCCTTGGTTGGAAACAGCTGAGGCCGGAGGGACAGCTCAGGAGTGTGAGGGAAGCAGATCCTCAACCAAGTTGGAAAGCTGGGCCAGGCCTAGATGGTTACAGCTAGTCTGTGTCAGTTCTGGCTCCTTGCCTGTCTGCTTTAGACTGTGCACTCCTCAACGACTAGAGTCCCAATGTTCCCTGAACCCCAGCTTATTCCAGCGGTAGATTAACACGCGTGCCTGACTGTGTGGAGGGCAACCAGCACGTGTCCCTGAGTCAGGAGGCTGCAAGTGCAGCCCTTGGAAGCTGGTGGCTGCCCTTCATCCCCTCCTGTCATCTGTCAGCTCTGGGAGTTTCCCGCTGACACTGCTGCCACCCCTGGGGACACAAGCAAAAGAAGGAAGCTTTTGTTCAGACTGGAAGCAGGAGAATATAAAGCCAATTGGCAGATAGAAGGGCCCCACTGGGACGTGTCTCTTTTGTGTAGATAAGAAAGCCTGCAGGTACCTTATTTGTGTAGATGAGAAAGCCAGCAGGTGGAGCAGGCTCTCAGAAGGGAGGGGAGGCCAGGGTCCATTTGCAATGAAAGTCTGTCTGGCTGATAGAGGGAAGGGGAGTGGGTGAGGAGAGGTCACAGGTCATTCCTACCAAAAGAATTTTGAGGTGAGGCTGCTGCCAGGCAAGACTGGAAGAATGAAGGGAAAGAGTTATCTCAAGGATAAAAAAAATGTAAACAAATGCAGAAGGAAGATGAAAACCTCACCTTTGTCTGCCCCTCACTTTCCAACACATGGGTTACCTTTAGGGTGCTCCCTTCATGGAGACTTCCAGCACAAGCTGACCCAGCGAGGGGACCAGAAGGGAAGTGGAGGAAATAGATGACAGGTGAGGCTGGACACAGACTTATTTATTGGCTTTCCTTTCAGAAGTAGGGACTTGCTTTCAGAAGTCCTCTTGCTTCTGGGAGGTTCATCCCCAAGTCAGCCTCAGGGGTCAGCAGTGCCAATCCAGAGGTCAATCCCAGATTCCTGCCCAGGGCTGGAAGGGGCAGGTAGAGACCTGCAGCCTCTCTGATGGAGGAGCTTTCCTCCTTGAAGAGTGAGCTGAGTCATCTGTTCCTGGCAGGCAGTGCCCTGGCAGAGGCTCAGACTCCAGGTTTAAGGGAGAGATTCTCAAAAGACTCAGGAACCAAGGATGCACTTCTGGGGATTAACTATACAGGATGTTTATGCAGAGACTTCCCTGGTGGTTCAGTGGTTAAGACTCTGAGCTTCCACTGCAGGGAGTGTGAGTTCAATCCTTGGTCAAGAAACTAAGATGCCACGTGACACACAGCATGGCAAAAAAAAAAAAAAGTACACGCATGCATATTTTTGTAATGTTGACTTAAAAAAAATGCACAATGTGTGAGTTGCAAGTTAAATTTTCTTTGGAGCAAAATGAGGGCTGTAGCCTGGGAGACAGTACCTCAGATAGCTCTGAGAAACTGCTCCCAAGAGTTTAGGGGTAAGGACAGCATGTATGTGATTTTGGTGAATACATGCAATCAAGCACATATTTTTTCAGGTTTCTGTTGGTCTCATGAGGCTTCTGCTAGTCATGAGAAACAATTGTCATCATGAAGGATTTTAGTGTTTTTCTACATATGGGGCGATTCAAGAATTGGGCTCATAAAATCAGCCCCTGAAAATATCTGACCTATCCTGCCAGTTTCCACCCCTCCTCTACCAAAGCACAAAGGGCCTCATTTCTGCAGGTGGTGGGGAAGGTCGGCAGCTACAGCAGCAGATGACTTAGCCGTTGGAGAGGTAGACAGGTAGATGACAAGGGCCCATGGCAAGAGCCAATTTGTAGTTGACACTAAGGAGAAAGCTTCCCTGGTGGCTCCGATGGTAAAGAATCTACCTGCAATGTGGGAGACCTGGGTTTGATCCCTGGGTTGGGAAGATCCCTGCAGGAGGGCATGGCAACCCACTCCAGTATTCTTGCCTGGAGAATCCCCATGGACAGAGGATCCTGGCGGACTACAGTCCTTGGGGTCGCAGAGTCGGACACGACTGAGCGATAAGCACAGCACAGCACTAAGGAGAAAGTCTACAGGTATCTTTATATTTCCGAAGAAACTATGATCCTAAAAAGATTAAGAACAACTGACCTAAACCCAGAAAGAGCTCCTCTCCATTCTCCCCTGCCTGGTCAGGGGGTTCAGCTGAAACCCTGTTCTTCCTATAGCAAACCCCCAAAGAGGCAGACATGACTGAGTGACTGAACAACAAAAGAAGAGCAGACTTCACTGAGTCACCTCTGGGGAGAATCACTTCTGATCCAAGTTTGCTGGTCTCCCCCCTAGTAGCTGTGTGCCCGCTCAGGGCTGGATAAGCTGGCCACACAATTCCTGCTGGCCCAGGTGTGCCTGGACCGCCTCTGGGTCTGCTCCCGCCCTCCCACCTCCACTCAATTCTCAAGATTTATAAACCTAGCTGCGCCTGGCACATGCAAGGCACTAATAGATAGATATTTGGATAAATGGAAAAGATAAACAGAAGAAGCCTCTGCAGTGACAGGGAAGCCCTAGGTTTTCTAATGCAGCTCATCAGATGCTCTCCTCAAAGTTCACAGGATGACTGCAGTCATCTGGGCAAGGCTGAGGGCAGGACTCCTTAGAATCTGGTCCCACTACCCCTTCACACTGTAAAGCAAAAAAAAAAAAAGGGCTCTTGGGTTTGACCATGGAGTCCCAGGTACCCCTCCTGAAGAGGGGGCTCGAGGACTGTGATAGCAGGAAAGCAGCAGGAGTGTTCTGGGGAGGCCCTCGCTGCAATGCTGGAGGGACATGTGCCCCTGTGTTTCCCATTTTCCAGGTTTTAAATCTCTTTAAAATGGTAATGTCTCCTTGCACTTTGGGCCTGTTTTCAGTAATCAATGCTTTTAGTTGGCTTGATTAGGTTTAATTATCTACTTTCTCTGCTTTAGAAGCTCAGGCCCTGGAGAGGTTGTCCAAATGGGGTTTCAAGCAACTGGAGGAGCCAAAGTACACATGAATGTGTGAAGAGTTGCCCAAGGGATAGGTTGAACCAGGAAGGAAAGTAATACAGAGGGAAGGACCACAGCGGCAAGCTGTGTGGAAACCCTACTCATGGAGATGACTAGGGTAACAGATGAGTGTGGGGGAGAGGCCAGCTCTGGAGCTGGGATCTTCCCCAGTGGATATATGACAAGTGAACTGAAGTTCTGGGTGCTGAGGGGCAAAGGGAGCCTCTGTGGGATCCTGTTGGACCAGGCCCTGCCATTCAGACGACTGTGCCTGGGGGCAGATCAGGGCCCCCTGACTCCCCTAGTTCTCTCCACTTGGGATACCAGATTCAGATCCTGAGGTAGCTGCTCGAGTCCCCCCAAACTGTGGCTCTCGGGGCTTGGAGACCACTCTAGGCTTGGAGCCACTTCACAGTCAAGCAGGGATCTTGTAGGAGACAAAGGCTTATGGGATCACCAAACTCTGATTCTGAAGCGGCAAGGAGGTGGTCACTGCTGCTCCTGGTTTCACTATGTGCCAGGCTGCTGAGGTGTGAAGAGGGGCAGGGCTGCAGCCCCATTCCAAGCCCAAGTCCTCCCTTTATGCAAATTAAAAGGCAACCTTGGTGGCACGGCTTTGTCCTCAGCAGAGGTCCTGGCTCACCCTCCCAAACTTTCCCTAGTACAGTATATGCACGAACAGCTGACTCAACTAAGGTCAGGGCTTTCCTGGGGGTGATTTTCATTTGGAGAGGCGGCAGCAAACAGGGGTGGGGAACAAGGTCAGGTCAGAATCACCTAGCATAATATACGTAAAATAATAGGTGCTCATTAATTTAGTTGCTTCTCAAGTCTGTGAGAAAGAAGGAGGTGTTATGAACTAGAGGACTGAATTAGTTCATGATTCTTGGCTTCACAAGAAGACACATTCAGAACGAGGGCTGGTTTTATTTTCCAACGGAATCTTCTTTAATATAAAACAAAGATAAAACACATCTCACCGCTGCAATCTGCCAGCATGCCTTGTTTCTACAAGATGCATGCTAGTCCATAAGACTAAGTAGCAAAGAGTCTTTAGGAGCATTTGATTGGGAGAAATAGAAAAAGCAGATCTTAGGGAAGCCTGGGCAAGGCCCACGGCTGAGACACATCCCCGAACACTAGAGCAGTCCTTGTCTTTTCAGATCCTCGTACGTCTTCTTATTTACAACATTCCCACTGGAGTCTTCATATTCTTCCTAAAAGGGAAGAAGGACTCCATTAAGTACAACTGCTGGGAGAAATATTTAGACCAGCCTCTGGGTACCTGAGCTCGCCCTGGCCTGATTCCATGCCATTCATCTAAAACAGCCTTTCTCAACTGGGGTTCTGCTCTACTGCCCACAGCATCCATTAGATATCTAGAAAGATACCAATTATGACTGATCCTTGGGGATATCTGAGAAAATTGTGTATTCAAACCACTTTCTGTGTTTAAGATGAGGAACTCCGGCTCAGAAAGGCTCACTTCAGACATGGTTTTCAAATGGGCCCCAAGAACTCTAGGTTTCTACCTGAGAGGACACTACAGGAGATAAAGGCCAAGAGGACTGAGCTTCTCCACATTCAGAGGAGTTCTGCCTTTTTCTATGTATTGGAGTTCTATGTTACAGCTTGAAAAGGGCTTTGCTGCTAAAGGAACACTGAACACCACTGACCTAAGAGGAAGCAGCTACCATATCTCACATACACACCACTCCTCATCTCTGAAATCCTCTGTTAGGGATGACCATCCCAAGACCAACAAGATGCCTCCCCACCCCATGAGCAAGCTCATCAGATGCTCTCCTCAAAGGAGATCTAACATATGACACAGATTTTCAGCCTCTTAGCTTATGAATCCCAAGGGCAGGACAAGACACAGGGTACTTCTGCTTGCCACTTCAAAATTTCAATGGGAGAATATAACCTGTCGTTAAGACACAGATTTGAAGTCTGACACATGTAATATCACAAATAAACTAGGCTTTTCAAGTCAAGAGCTGATTAGAGATATTGTCACCCTACACTTCCTGCTACAGTGAACCAGGGGCCGTCTCTCACTCCCTTCTGCACCGTGAGGGACTCTGTGGCTTGACGTTACACCTGATGCTACATAAGCACTCACCTCAGTGTCAGGCTGCCATCGTTCCGATGCCTTCTGCAGTTTCAGCTTGGCCCACACTGCCGGACAAGAAATGATCAGCAATCAGATTCCACTGAGTATCCATTGGGTACTGGGTGTTATAACATATCCCTCATTAGGATCCCCCTGAGTGCCTGTCCTAAAGACATCTGCCTGCCCCAAATGGGAATTTTGGTTCTGGACTGCCTGTGGACAAACCCCTTTCATAGCAAAATTTACCATAATGTTTGCTCTGTTGCAAAATAAAAAGTTGGATCATATATAACCAAACACCTCTTAGAAATGAGAACTGATACTCTCAAAGGAAATAGAAGCTGAAGTTGAACGGTTATATGAAGACCTACAAGACCTTTTAAAACTAACACCCCAAAAAGATGTCCTTTCATTATAGGGGACTGGAATGCAAAAGTAGGAAGTCAAGAAACACCTGGAGTAACAGGCAAATTTGGCCTTGGAATACAAATGAAACAGGGCAAAGGCTAATAGAGTTTGGCCAAGAGAACGCGCTGGTCATAGCAAACACCCTCTTCCAACAACACAAGAGAAGACTCTACACATGGACATCAGATGGTCAACACCGAAATCAGATTGATTATACTCTTTGCAGCCAAAGATGGAGAAGCTCTATAGAGTCAGGAAAAACAAGACAGGGAGCTGACTGTGGCTCAGATCATGAACTCCGTATTGCCAAATTCAGACTTAAATTGAAGAAAGTAGGGAAAACCACTAGACCATTCAGGTATGACCTAAATCAAATCCCTTATGATTATACAGTGGCAGTGAGAAATAGATTTAAGGGACTAGATCTGATAGATAGAGTGCCTGATGAACTATGGACGGAGGTTCATGACATTGTACAGGAGACAGGGAACAAGACCATCCCCATGGAAAAGAAACGCAAAAAAGCAAAATGGCTGTCTAGGGGGGCCTTACAAATAGCTGTGAAAAGGAGAGAAGAGAAAAGCAAAGGAAAAAAGGAAAGATATAAGTATCTGAATGCAGAGTTCCAAAGAATAGCAAGAAGAAATAAGAAAGCCTTCCTCAGCGATCAATGCAAAGAAATAGAGGAAAACAACAGAATGGGAAGGACTAGAGATCTCTTCAAGAAAACTAGAGATACCAAGGGAACATTTCATGCAAAGATGGGCTCGATAAAGGACCGAAATGGTATGGACCTAACAGAAGCAGAAGATATTAAGAAGAGGTGGCAAGAATACACAGAAGAACTGTACAAAAAAGATCTTCACGACCCAGATAATCACGATGGTGTGATCACTCACCTAGAGCCAGACATCCTGGAATGTGAAGTCAAGTGGGCCTTAGAAAGCATCATTATGAACAAAGCTAGTGGAGGTGATGGAATTCCAGTTGAGCTCTTTCAAATCCTGAAAGATGATGCTGTGAAAGTGCTCCACTCAATATGCCAGCAAATTTGGAAACCTCAGCAGTGGCCACAGGGCTGGAAAAGGTCAGTTTTCATTCCAATCCCAAAGAAAGGCAATGCCAAAGAATGCTCAAACTACCGCACAACTGCACTCATTTCACACATTAGTAAAGTAATGCTCAAAATTCTCCAAGCCAGGCTTCAACAGTATGTGAACCGCAAACTTCCAGATGTTCAAGCTGGTTTTAGAAAAGCCAGGGGAACCAGAGATCAAATTGCCAACATCCGCTGGATCATCAAAAAAGGAAGAGAGTTCCAGAAAAACATCTATTTCTGCTTTATTGACTATGCCAAAGCCTTTGACTGTGTGGATCACAATAAACTGTGGAAAATTCTGAAAGAGATGGGAATACCAGACCACCTGATCTGCCTCTTGAGAAACCTATATGCAGGTCAGGAAGCAACAGTTAGAACTGGACATGGAACAATGGACTGGTTCCAAATAGGAAAAGGAGTACGTCAAGGCTGTATATTGTCACCCTGCTTATTTAACTTCTATGCAGAGTACATCATGAGAAACACTGGGCTGGAAGAAGCACAAGCTGGAATCAAGATTGCCGGGAGAAATATCAATAACCTCAGATATGCAGATGACACCACCCTTATGGCAGCAAGTGAAGAGGAACTAAAAAGCCTCTTGATGAAAGTGAAAGTGGAGAGTGAAAAAGTTGGCTTAAAGCTCAACATTCAGAAAACAAAAATCATGGTATCTGGTCCTATCACTTCATGGGAAATAGATGGGGAAACAGTGGAAACAGTGTCAGACTTTATTTTTTTGGGCTCCAAAATCACTCCACATGGTGAATGCAGCCATGAAATTAAAAGATGCTTACTCCTTAAAAGGAAAGTTATGACCAACCTAGATAGCATATTAAAAAGCAGAGACATTACTTTGCCAACAAAGGTCCGTCTTGACAACAAAGGTCAAGGCTATGGTTTTTCCAGTCATGTATGGATGTGAGAGTTGGACTGTGAAGAAAGCTGAGTGCCGAAGAACTGATGCTTTTGAACTGTAGTGTTGGTGAAGACTCTTGAGAGTCCCTTGGACTGCAAGGAGATCCAACCAGTCCATCCTAAAGGAGATCAGTCTTGGGTGTTCATTGGAAGGACTGATGCTGAAGCTGAAACTCCAGTACTTTGGCCACCTCATGTGAAGAGTTGACTCAGTGGAAAAGACCCTGATGCTGGGAGGGATTGGGGAAAGGACGAGAAGGGGACGATAGAGGATGAGATGGCTGGATAGCACCACCGACTCGATGGACATGAGTTTGAGTGAACTCCGGGAGTTGGTGATGGACAGGGAGGCCTGGCGTGCTGCAGTTCATGGGGTCACAGAGAGTCGGACACAACTGAGTGACTGAACTGAACTGACTCTCAAAGGAAAAGTTAGTATGGTACAAAATATAGGAATTATTGGAAAAAGTGACCTTACTGTTTTAAAGTTCATAATAGAAGAGAAAGAGAATGCTATGCTTAGTCACTCAGTCATGTCTGACTCTGAGACCCCATGGACTATAGCCCACCAGGCTCCTCTATCCACGGGGATTTTCCAGGCAAGAATAATGGGGTGGGTTGCCATGCCCTCCTCCAGGGAAATCTTTCCAACCCAGGGATCAAACCCAGGTCTCTCGCATTGCAGGTGGATTCTTTAGCATCTGAGCTACCAGGCAAACTACTTGAGTGGGTAGCCTATCCTTTCTCCTGGGGAATCTTCCCAACCCACGAATCGAACCAGGGTTTCCTGCATTGCAGGCGTATTCTTTACCAGTTGAGGTATCAGGGAAGGCCCAAGAGAACACTAGACATTGTCAAATACAACTACTTGAGGTCTGATGCGTGTATTTCAAAAAATTCAGAGAAAAAAAAAACAATGAAATATCATGGCCAAAGAGTTTGAAAGATAAGATAGCTCAATAAACACTGAAGACATTAGAAGAATAATTCTGACAGTTCAATTCTAATGAGCACGGAAAGAGAAAGACATCTACAGACACTACCGTAGCTCCAGAGGAAGGGATCAGACATGTGCAAAGACAGGACAGATACAAAACTAGGAAAGAACAACTTAAACTTGTAAGAATGGTGTCTGGAAGGCGCACCCTTAGAACAAAGGGCTATGTGCAACAGATGGGACAGGTCGCTGCTATGAAGGTAAGATGACAGTGAAAAGGAACAACTACTTGATTCTTATAAGCTTTCATATTTCTCATCACGTAGAACAATCTCTAAACATGACAAGATTAGAAGAAATATCCTATAGAGAAAGCTGAAGTCTAAGATGGGTGAAGAAATATTAATAGTAGATGAGACAATATGTAAGTGCTGAAATCTTTTTAAAAACATATTCATTTGGCATCGGGTCTTAGTTGTGCCACACAGGGTCTCCGACCTTTACTACAGTGTGAGGTTAGTTGCAGCATGTGGGATGTAGTTCCCTGACCAGGGATTGAACCTGAGCCCCCTGCATTGGGAACACGGATTCTAAGCCACTGGATCACCAAGGAAGTCCCTGAATTTCCTATTTTTGATGGAATAGCCAATACGATAAAAGCTATAGACACAGGATATCTTGGTTTTAGAAAAGCGATTGCTCTTACAGGCAATGTCCTGAGAATCCATGAAAATGTATCTCTCATGATACTGTCATAAACAAAATGATGCTATCTGAACCTGATGCTATTAGTTTATTAGGGTTAGTAGACTTATACCTAGTGAATTTTGGTCAATTGTGACCAACCTCCTGAATGAGAAATATCTTGTGAGAAGTTCCATAGGGCTCTTTCTTAGCTGTCTTTTGTTCAACTTATGATATGTAAGTCTGGAACAATGGAATGATTAAAATAATGAATTCATACATCAAATCCTTCATTTAAGTTGAAAAAATAAAAAACTACTGTAACTTAAATAACAGTACTGAATCCCTTGTGCTAAAAATGCCAAAGAAAAACTTCAACAGAATGATCTAAAACAAAGACAAGGAAAGCCAGTCTGACAGCTGTGCCAGTGGCTTGCTCCTGCCCACTCCCACTAGGGCACACGTCTTTCCAGGTGCTCTGGAAGGAGCAATCCTGGTCTAACAAGGAGCTACTTTTGCTGCCAGTTACTGAAGTGACAGCTGACTGCACAACAGATGGAACCTGACCCAGCTGCACCTTGCTACCATCCTTCCCTGATATTAGAAACTGGGACACTGAGAGATTGAACTACATGAAGGCAGGCTCTGAACACTGAAAAAGGTCATACAGGGCAAGGGCTGGAGTTACTTTCGCTGTGAGCTAAGGCTTAAAGAGAAGACACGAGAAAGCGGAGAAGGCATACGCACAGACGGAAGCACAGGTGGAAAAGCACCTTCTTCCTCAGGATGGAAGGACACGGAGTTAGGTTTTCAGGGGCTTTCTTCCTCATAGCCCCAAATCCTTAAGATGTCTAGTTTGGATGCTTTAAAAAAAAACCCCAAATCCAAAAACCACACACGAAATCCAGGTTTAATAAAAAATAATTATTCTACCAATGGGAAATGAAGAAAAATTGCACATACTCTACAGAATAATAGAATTAACTTCAGTTTAATAATGAATTGATTATAACTGTAGCTGATTCATGTTCATGTGTGGCAGAAACCAATACAATATCATAAAGCAATTATCCTTCAATTAAAAATAAATTTAATTAAAAAATAATTAATGGATGCCTATTAGTAGTGAGATACCTGAGATGAAAGTCTGTCAGGATCCTGCAGGAGTCAAGACGTCTGTAACTACCTATCTGTTACTGAAAAGTCTGAAAGGAAGCCAGAGAGTTAACCCCAGATATTTAAAGAGGAGGAATAGTCCCTGGGGAAAGAAAGGGCAGGGGAGGTGATGAAAAGACAAAGTGATGTTGAGATAGAAGTGAAACTATAAATGCTACACAAATGACCTACAAGTGTCAAGGGACGTCATTATGGGTGAAAACGATACACTGTATCAAAGATGTGGCAATAATAATATGAGAGAAACTGATAAACCTAGACATCTGAACAAGGAGATAAATACTGAAAACAATATGGATAACATTTTGAATCATGAACCTGCCAATAATATTCTGGAAAAAATTTTTTTCTTTTCTAAAAGTTTGTATCACTAAAGAGAAAATTTATAAAGTTTCTTTATGAAACGTCCTTATTGATCAACTCAAAAAAAAATTACGGGGGTAATTTAAAATAAGGCAGTATAGGATTATGGGAAGAGAAAAGACTGTGGTAGAAAAGACATGTGACTGACCCCTGGCTTTCTTTTCTTATGGTACATGACCTAAAGACTGACCTCATTTTTCTTCTGAAAGTGGGGGTGATCTTCTACCTCACTGATTGCTCTGAAGATTAAATGGGTGTAAAAATCTCCCATTTGCCTCGCATATACCAAGCATCTGGTATATGGCAGCTAGCAACAGGAAGATTAAATTCCAAATGAAAGATAAAGGTGACTCCGGATCTCATGCCTTGGACTCTGTAGAGGAGCCCACAAGTGAAGCTGACGATGATGGCAGCTTATGCTTTCTCACTGATACATTCTACATTGTGGTCAGGCATGCTGTAGCACTTTACCTATATTATTTCATTTAATATATATATTATCTCATTTGAGACAACTCTCTGATGTAGATATACTATTAACTCCCACATTTGATAGATAAAGGAAACCAAGGCACTAAAAGACATAACTTGCCCTGTGTCCCCTAGCCAGGAAGTAAGTGGCGGAGCTACGATCGGGACCCTAGATCCTCCAGAGTCTGCACTGTTAGGAATGTGGTTTTGAACCAACTTCACCCTTGAAGAAGACCAGACGAAAACATAAAGAACTTAAGGGAATCCATCAACAAAGTCCTTGGGTAAAAACAACATGACAAGACATAATGGGGGTAAAAGCTACTGTGTATAAAATGAGTAAGCTACAAGGACACAACACAGGGAATTGAGCCAATATTTTAAAGTAACTATAAATGGAGTATAATCTTTAAAATTTTTGAGTCACTACATTGTATGCATGAAAATTATATAATATTTTAAGTCAAAGAGAAAAAAGGAGATAATGGGATTCTGAAAGCAGAAAAACCACTTTTTGTAAACAAGGTGATAAGAATATTGATATAAGATTAAACAGTCTACTGAATCATTATGAGTAAGATGTATAGAATTTACTGTTTCAGATCATCAATATAGTCACCTCCTATAAATAACTCAACAGAATGACACATACTAATAACAGATTATAGAAATTTGTAGTAGAAATAAACTGTTAGATGAAACATTAAAGTTAGAAATGTTAGAAACATTTCTAATGTTCCTGTATGAAAGGAATAGATTCAAATTTACTATATAATCTTTGTGAGAAATCTAACAAGAAAATGAGAAATCTAACAAGAAAACAAGGAGTTAAATATTAGATCAGTTAATACACTGAGTGTAAAGAGCTCATCTGTATACAAGGATGAATATTGACAACTAGGGTAAAAAAAAGAGCCCACATTTGCTGCTAATATTTGATAACTGGGGAAATGGTCTATTACAGTAGAACAAACAAGCTATCAGATAACAGGAATTTCAAAACGCTAATGGGAGTGATCAATAAGGTTACAATGTAATACTGAGTTTTATGTGGCTCAAATAACACAAAACTGGCAGAAATGCAAGACACGAAGTTTAATTACAACCGGAATCAACATGTCCATACCAGAATTCAAAACAAAGAGACATTAAGTATGAAAACTACTGAATAGGAGAAAATATTTATAAATCATATGACTGATAAAGGGTTACTATTCAAAATACGTAAACAACTCATACAGCTTAATAGAAAAAAACAAAAAAGCAACCTGGTTAAAAAATGGGCAGACAATTGGAATAGGAATTTTTCCAAAGACGACATACAGATGGCTAACAGGCACATGAAACAATGCTCAATATCACCAACTGTCAGAGAAATGCAAATCAAAACCACAAAGAGGTGTCACCTCACACCTGTCAGAATAGCTGTCATCAAAAACACCACAGATAACAAATACTGAGGAGAATGTAGAAAAACGATTCCCTTACACTGTTAGTGGGAGTGTAAACTGGTGCAGCCACTATGGAGGACAGTATGGAGGTTCCTCAAAAAACTAAAAACAGAACTACCATATGATCCAGCAATCCACTCCTGGGTATATGACAGAAGAAAACAAAAATACTAATTTGAACAGATACATGTACTCCCAACATTCATAGCAGCATTCTTTACAATAGTCAAGACAGGGAAGCAACCTTAATGTCCATCAACAAATGAATAAAGGAGATGTAGTGTGTGTGTGTTAGTTGCTCAGTCGTGTGCAACTCTTTGAGACCCTATGGACTGTAGCTGCCAGGCTTCTCTGTCCATGGACTTCTCCAGGCAAGGATACTGGAGTGGGTTGCCATTACCTTCTCCAAGGGATCTTCCTGACCCAGACATCGAAGCCAGGTCTCCTGCATTGCAGGCAGATTCTTTACCATCTGTGCTACCAGGGAAGCCCAAAAGAAGATGTGGTATATACAGATAGCTAGATATACATGCACACACACACACACAATGGAATGTTACTCAGCCATAAAAAAGAATGAAATTGTGCTATATGCAACAGCATGATGGACCCAGAGGGCATTATCCTTAGTGAAATAAGTGAGGCAGAAAAAGACAAATACTATGCATTATCCCTTATATGTGGAACCTAAAAAATAAAACCAACAAATGAATATAACAAAACAGAAACAGATTCACAGATATAGAGAACTTGTGGTCACCAGTGGGAAAGGCCAGGGCGGGGGCGATGGGAGTGGCAAGATAAGGACAGGGGATTAAGAGGTACAAACTGCAATGTATAAAATAAATAAGCTACAAGGATATGTTGTACAGTACAAGGAATATCGCCAATTTTATAAGTTTTTTTTTTTTCCCCCCTGCGTGACCTGGAGGATCTTAGTTCCCAGACCAGTGGCCAAATCTGGGCCCTTTTGCAGTGAAAGCAGGGAGCCCCAGCCACTGGACTGCTAGGGAATTTCCTACTATTTTATAGCTTTAAATGGAGCACAATCTATAAAATTTTGAATCACTGTTATACATCTGAAACTAATACGATATCAAAGTATCTCCAAAGAAAGTAAGTTTTTAAACAAAGTAACAAGATCAAAGAAAGTATTAATAGGAAAAAGGAAATAGTAAAATGCAGAATAAAAATACTGACTTTTCTACTTTGTCATACTAAATCAAGGAATCATATGGGCTATAACTAGAGAGTCTTCTCAGAGTAGTCCCTTTCTATGAGGAAGTGATCTCCATCTAAAGTTTCAAATGACAGAAGAGAATGTAGCATGTAATCAGATTGACTTTACGACATAAATATGGTTTTGAATCCTAAATCTGACAAATGTCTGAAAGCAACGCAAAAAGCACATCTTTTATTTATGAATGTAAAAACAAAACTTCTAAACAGAATTCTAACAGGATAAATAACTACATTAAAAAAAAAAATACTACTCAGAATGAAATAATTCAGAAATGCTGTTTTATCCAAGCCTGATCAAAAGTAGTAAAAATGCTGTCACTTTTCTTTCGTGGAATGTGATAATAAAATCGTAAGCCAACCTTCAAATTAGTGAGGCTGCATCACATGGTCTTTAAAAACAGCATTCAGGCAAGGAAGACTTATTGCCTGCTTCTATTTAACATTTAAGATTTAGGGGTAATGCTTAGGAAAAATAAATACATGGAATAAAATTAATTAAAACATGTTTTTGCAGGTGAACCTGACTGTAAGCCTAAAATAATGTAAGGTATTACATTACATTACAATTTCAATGTATCAAGTAATAAATCAATTCGGGCAATTTGCAGGACATATTTAAGAAAATATGACCCCTCCTGCCCGGCCCAATCATTATCTACTTATTAGCTATATGTAGCTAGAAAACAAATCTAAAAATGTGACAGCATTCAAAATGCAGTATTATGATTCTATGAAATTTCATTACTATTTTAATTTCCTCCAGAGTGAAGGGCAAAAATGAAAAGAGGCTAAGTGGATAATCTGATATATTTTAATTCTGATCAGAGGAACTGTATGATCCTGACTTGTAAATGCACAGAGACAAAAGAGCAAAAAGGAGTCCCCAAAGTTTACCACACTCGAGAAACTCAATGGAAGAGTCCCTGGAACTCACGGGTTAAGTCAGGGATTGGGGAACTCTTTAGAAGGTCACTTCTACTTGGCTTTACCATAGAGGATTTGAACCCCAGAGGTGGAAGCCAAATCAGTTAGCTGACCAGGCAGCAGAGTAGTGTGATATGCTAAGAGGCAGTGCCTGAAGCTTAGCAAAGTGGAGTGGTAAAATTCTTTTCCTAACATTCTAACCCACTGACAGTGAAAGCATGACCAAAAAAAGAAATAAAACTGTGAGGAAGATGGAAAAATCTATCATGGCCAGGTAGCCAGGAAGCCTGAGGTTCCTGGGAGCTTCAACAACACATTCCTGGACACACGTTGAGCCTGGTTTTTTCTCTGAGAGGTATTTTGCTGACATGTTGCTGTGTATCTGCCCTGTCATCTCAGAAATAAGCTTACCAAGATCACCTCTATTTCTTCCTTTGTATCTGCAGTTCTTAACACAGTAAAATCAATTCAGAAAATACACATACACTCATTCACTCAAAATCTTGCATACCCGGGAGTTCACAGACCCCAGTTAAAAGCAGTTTCATACTCAGCACAGAGCTCTTCTCAAGGGGGAAAGAATCAGTACTCCTGGCTAATCCATCCCCTGAACAAGCAATAAATATAGGACTATAGTAGTCTGTATGTACCCACAACCTGCTGCCCTTAGGCCTGGACACACGACAGTACTGGACAGTGAACTGTAGTTCTGGCCTCGGGAACAATAAATGATTACTTACAGGAGACCGCGTCTTCAATCTGTGTCACATTAGCAAAGTGGGCAGTATTTGGGATGCCCAAACACCTCATGCCATGAGCATGGCGCCACTCCTGGGAGAAGAGAAGCAAGAGGACAGCGTGAAATAGGACTGACTGGACATACAGCACTAACCCCAATCCTACTCAAAACCTTCCCTAATCCTTTGCAAAAGGCTCCACCTAAAGGCAGCATTCCTTTTGAGGTGCCTGTCTGTAGACAGCTGGCTATGACTGACAAGAGGCAGTTACTTCAAAGCAGCACTGTATGTTTGCCTCACTGGGCAGGTTTATAAAACCTAGATCTACACAAAATCTGTGTCAAGACCACAACTCTAACTCATCACTTACCTCCTATGCAACCCCCACCACCAGCATGTATAAGCATTACTGATGGCAAGTCAGTGTAATCTTTAGAAGTAAAGGAGAAGACTGTTCATCAGGTACAAGCAAGGATACGAAAGAGACCAGGGAGGGATGCTGATGCAATGACAGTATGGCTCAGGGATGGCAGATGGCATGGGCCCTGGATGCCAATTCCAATTCACTGGAGGTGGTACTGAGAAAGATTTAGAGACTACTGGAGTTTGGCAGAAAAGACCCCAGAATCAGTAATATGCACATCTGAGGAAGAGAAAGAGGAATTCACATACATTCTCCATTCTTGGCTACATCTAGCATGTCTTCTATTCTGTAAAATTTCTCTCCAAGTACTGAGAACTGAAGGCAGAAACAAAACAAGGGTGAATTCACTTACTGGAGTACCACCCAGATAATGCCTTCTCTCAAGAATAGCTTGATAAATGTCATCCTCTTTTTTTTTTTTCAAGAGGCAAAGGCCCATTTAAGACCCAAAGAAGGAGGCGGTCAGCCCTTTCTTTGGTATTGAGTACTAGCAACAGGAAAGAGAAATGACCAAGGAGTCAGAAAGGCAGAGAGAAAGAGCAAGCAAGAGAAAATGGAAACAAGGTTCAAATAGTGGAATGCCTCCAGAAACTGTCTCAGGTGCTACCCAAGGCTGGCACTGCTGCCAGAAGCCAAATGCCCCATGCTGGACTTTATGTCCACTTCTTCTCTGATTCTCTTTTGCTCTGGACGCTAGGGATCCTCTCAGGCTGCTCCTATCCTCTTCTCTAAAAGACTCATGTTTCAAGCTTCCACGTCCAGGAGAAGCGCCGAATCTCTTACAGCAAAGTGCCTCTGGAAGGCCTTAGGACCTCGGTAGGTATAGTTTCCACAAATCTCACAGTTATAGTTGATATTTAGGCCATGAAGCTTATACAACCAGTAAGGAATAGGCTAAAAGAAATCAGACAAAAAAAAACCAGTATTAGACCAGTGTCTGTATCTGCTGCCAAAATGAGAGAAGGGGGAAAGGTGGCAGGGGGGACTTACTTTGCCGTCCCAGCCCAGGGGCAGGTTTTTGGGGTTGTAAATGATCTCATTCTCTTCATCTTCACTTTCACTCTCACTGATCTGCTCTTCCTCTTCCTCTTCCCGCTCTTCTCCAGTTCTTGCCTGCTTGCGTTGCACGTTCTCATGAGTGAGATGTCGCTGTTCCTATGTCAGGGCCATGAATGAAAAGGGAGGTGAGAGAAAGTGCAGAACAAGAAAGGAAATTTTTTATTTTCCTATAACCCTTGTTGATCCTTCACTTTTAAGGATCAAGTTTCCTGTCTTGCAGAACAAAAGGAAAGTCTTGCTTTCAAATAGTATTCCTCTTCAGCAGACCTTTCCTGATCTTAAAGGAAAAATTCAAAGAAAAAAAAAAAGGAAAAAGTTAAACCTAGCACTTGCCGAGGTCACTCATCTGAGGCCACAGACCATCGCAGAACAATAGAAGTCTTTTCTCTTCTGTCCCTAAACCGTTCCCTGAACCAGTCTTCCTTTCTCTTTCCCACTGTTACCACCCTCACCAAGGTGACAATGTTCTAACTTGCCCCGAGTCTGTCCTCAGTCCAGTCTAGCTTCCATGTTATCCCCACATTTATCTGCTGGAGAAAACCAATCTCGTGGCACACTTTGCTTAAAAAAACTTTAATTTGCTTTCTGCTACTTAAAGGACAAGGTCCAACCTCCCAACATACAATAACTTACCAAATTTTTCTCTGACTACACCATCCCTCACTAGACATACCCAAGGACAATGGTTTGTTTTCTCATTATTTCCTTTCACAGTAATTTTACCTTCATGCTTGCTGTTTCCTCTACCTGGATCATCTTAATCTCCCTCTTTCTACTTAGAACACCCAATCTCAAAGTATTACAGTACACATCACATTATATGGCAGTTATCTGTAGCCCTCAGTCACAAACTGGGCTTTTCAAGGGTAAGAGGCTATGTCACATTCACGACTGTACTCAAAGATTTAGCATAATATCTGGAAACCAACAGGTGTCAGTAAATGGTGAAGTTATGGTAAAAATAATACCAATTCATAACAAGATCAACTTTTGGAACTCATTTTGGCTGGAATTCCAAGGAGAACAGTGCCACCTCCTGGCAGGGAAAGCAGAATGCTCTCAAAGGTAGGAGTTGTGGGCACACCTTATGTTAGGGGCACAGATGAGCCTCGCATTCGGCTTCAAAGGACGGGCAACTCAGTCCGCTGCCCACACTCAGTCCAGTTCAGTCACTCAGTCGTCCCCGACTCTTTGCGACCCCATGAACTGCAGCACGCCACACCCCCCTGTCCATCACCAACTCCCGGAGTCCACCCAAACCCATGTCCATCGAGTCGATGATGCCATCTAACCATCTCATCCTCTGTTGTCCCCTTCTCCTCCTGCCCCCAATCCCTTCCAGCATCAGGGTCTTTTCAAATGAGTCAGCTCTTCGCATCAAGTGGCCAAAGTATTGGAGTTTCAGCTTCAGCATCAGTCCTTCCACTGAACACCCAGGACTGATCTCCTTTAGGATGGACTGGCTGGACCTCC
This sequence comes from Bos grunniens, assembly GCF_055505025.1. Taxonomy (NCBI): domain Eukaryota; kingdom Metazoa; phylum Chordata; class Mammalia; order Artiodactyla; family Bovidae; genus Bos; species Bos grunniens. Next base: position 13,427,375 of record NC_141167.1, read on the forward strand.
TTGCAGTCCAAGGGCCCACGCTGGCACAGTCCTAGTTCAATGTGGAGAGTATAAGTATCCCATGTAGCCAGTGTCTGGCTAATCCCTTTTATCCAAAGGAGTTGTAACAGCGGGATCCAACAATGACTCTAGTTTTATGAGTTATTAATGCGTGGTCATCAAACAAGGGCAAGAGACAAAGACATGCGGACCAACTATCTGAACCAGAGCCACCTACTCACTCAAAGCACCATGTGCGTATCTGTAAAGGAAAAGGCTCTGAGAGCAGTTGAAAACTACACAGACACTCAGAAAGGCTGGTCCTCTCTGCAGGACTCCCAGAGACACTGATCATCTTCCACCTTCTCCTCCCTGAAAGAGAATCATTTTCTCCTGCTCCTCCCCCCACTTTCTCTAAGATAAGCATCTTGGTCAGGTAGGCCTTTTTGTACCTGTAACCTCCTTCAGCTTCTTCTTGAAAGAATACTCAAGGAGCAGCTCACAGCCAGTTCTGTACCACTAACCTCCAAACCTAACAAGCTCTGCACAACCCTGTGAACATGTAAGTTACACCTTTTCAGAGTAAGTCATTCATGAAGAGCTGCTGTTGTGGGCGCACCTTATGTCAGGGGCAAAGATTAGCCTCAGTCGTCTTCAGGGACTGGCAACTCAGACTGCTGCCCACAATCGCACAGTCCTAGTTCCCTGTGGAGAGTGTAAGTATCCCATGTATCCAATGTCTGGCTAACCTCCTTTTATCCAAAGCAGGTGTAAAACAGGGAGCCAACATATGACTCTAGTCATATCTTATTTGCCTTTTGAGTGTTTGCTTTCTGGGTCACCCCTGGCTATATTCTGGAGCTCAGGGAAAGAATCTGGATTCTACACTGAGTGGGGCGAGGGCGGGGGTGGAGTCTACTCTCCCACCTAGCCTCAGGGGATTGGGCAAACTTAGGAACGTCACCTAACAACAGACCCCTAACAACAGAACAGGACCTCAGTGAAGGGCTAAGTACCCTGGGAGAACACAATTTTCTGCTGAAGTAGTTTGATATATACTTTTTTTTCTTGCAATCCTAAAAAATATCCTACAAGTTCATAGCTCTCTTACTTCCACAACTTGGAGCATTTACAGCCCTCAGCAGAGTCACTTACCCCAAGAATCTCTACATATTCGTATATCTGGGCTTCAAGGAAAGCAATGTCTTTGTTCCTCTCAGTGTCTCTGGAAATAAAAAACAAACTATCACTCAAGGGTTCTTTCACCCAATGCCATGTTCTCTATATCTGGGAATATTTATTCCAGAGGTGCATTTAAAATTACAAGCACAAGAGAAATACCATGTTGTGAAAGCAAATGTTCTGTTCAGCTCAGGACTTGCTGATATTTATTTATTTTTTATTTAAAAAATATTTTTGGCCATGCTATATGGCTGGCAGGATCTTAATTTCCCAAGCAAGGATCAAACCCACGCCTAGTGGAAGTGAAGGGTCTAAACCACTGGACTGCCAGGCAATTCCCCTGAGATCATTTCTTAGAATGCATAGAAGCTTCCTCTTTGACCTCATTCTAGAGAGTGAAAGGCATATCCAGGTATTTAAGTTCCTATCAATTTCCTATACAAAGGAAATGTGGTACAGAAGGGCAAGCTCTGGAACAGGCAGACTTGGGCCCAAATCCTGACCTTGCTACTTAGTAACTGTGAGATAACAGGTATAACTTTTCTAAGTCCTTATCTGTCAAAGATGAGGATAACAAATATTTTTCAAGGTTGTTTTGAGAATTAGCAAAACCACATATAAAATAAATACCCTGTACAAGCATGTGGCTCAGGTACAGATTCAACTGTTATTAGCAAAAATGCACTTAGATGAACATTTTTGAACCAACTTACGCTCTATAATCTACAGAAGTAACAAAAGATACCTGGGGCACAGTTTCAGCTTTAGAGATGTCCCCCACTCTCAGACACCTGAGTACAGACTGTCCTTGGTTTATAAGAACAACGAGAGAACTGTCTGCCATTAGCAGAGAAAAAGAGCAGACTGGAGCTGGATGGATCAATAGCGGTAATAGAATGGGCTTTAAAATTTGTGATGTGGTACGAACTCTGCACGGGAATAAAAAGCTTAAAATGTAAGCAGAGGTGCCCCCCCTCCCCCCCACTCACCGCTTGGTGCCCTTTGTCTTGGGATTTTTGGCAAACAGGGAGGTGTCAAGTGACTCGAGGGACTTTCCTTTGGTGCTGAATAGCCTCTGGGCTCGCTCTTCTAGGGTCCTAAGGAGACACAGGGGCAAAGGATTTCAGGATTACTTTACCATCTAGGCTTGCTTCTCTTTGCAGTGTGGAGAGAAAGAATGGAACTGAAGCCACTTAGAAGATTGTGAAACTCAAAGTAAATGAGACACTTCTGACAGAAAAATCAGTCTCTTACCCGCCACACTTCAGGCCTAAAGCTAGGAGTGCAGATTTCAATCTGTCCAGACCCAGGGAGGCCAACTCCTACATGAAAGAAACAAGTTACACTTTTATACAAATAGACTTGGAGAAACAACAAAGGCTCAAACTTAGGTTTGCAGGCTGGTGTGTGGGTGTTCCTCAAACAGTGGCAAGACCACACGTTCCATAGCCAGTCTCCTAGCAGGATGCTCCAACTCTCCAAAGGACCGACTCCGTGCTTAAGTTCATACATAACCATACTGGCTGTGTTCCACTACCTCCACTACAGCTTAAGATGGCTAATTTTTAGTTAACAGTGTTCAAAGAAACTGGACAAGCTTTTTTTTTCATCTTTCTACATTCTTCGTAGATGCTTATCTCGAGGATTGGTGTCTTACCATAATAAGTCTATAGCATTAGGAGATCAAGTGACCCCTCTGAGGCGTGAACAGGCAAGACCAGCACAGGCTAAAGAAAACATACCTCCCAGGAGGAGAATGCAGAGAGGTCCAGATGGGCTCCAGCATGGGTCAGGGCACTGCTTGTCTCTTTCTGGAAAAACAATATGATGTTTATTAAGACCCAGGATTAGAACAAAGGCAAGGGAGTCATCTAAATTACAGGCATACCTTGGAGATGTTACAGGTTCGGTTCCAGACCACTGCAGTAGAACAATTATCGCAATGAAGCGAGTCCCATGATTCTTCCTGGTTTCCCAGTGCATACCAAAGTTATGTTTACACTATACTGTAGTCTATCATGGAGAAGGCGATGCCACCCCACTCCAGTACTGTTGCCTGGAAAATCCCATGGACGGAGGAGCCTGGTAGGCTGCAGTCCATGGGGTCGCTGAGAGTCGGACACGACTGAGCGACTTCACTTTCACGCATTGGAGAAGGAAATGGCAACCCACTCCAGAGTTATTGCCTGGAGAATCCCAGGGACGGGGGAGCCTGGTGGGCTGCCATCTATGGGGTTGCAGAGTTGGACACGAAGCGACTTAGCAGGAGCAGCAGCAAGACAATGCACATGTCTTAGTTAAAAAACTTTATTGTGAAAAAATGCTAACCACCATCTGAGTCTTGGTAGTAATAAAAATCAAAGACCACCATAACAAAACAAAAAGTGGCAATAATAGACTTGCCTAATGCAGAGAGTTGCTGCATTTGTTAAAAAAATAAATGCACCATCTGAGAAGTGCAAGAAAGCAAAGTGCAGTAAGACGAGGTGTGCGTGTACCAGGTGCTGGGTAGCCCCTTATAAACATGTATGAATGAGAATCAAATGCCTATAAGAGCAGAGCAAAAAGAAAAAAAAACACAAACAAACACCAACTAAAACTAGATGGTCCAATTCTCCCAGAGATTTCAGAAAAAATTCATGTTTGTCCCCAGGAATGAAAATATATAATAAAGATTTCTAGCACATAATCACATCAGCCTCTGGTCAGTAGGAACCACAGAGCAGTAATGATATGGTTGGTGAAAATGCTGGGCCCAGCCAATGGCAAGTGGGCCCTGCCAAATCTCTTTCCAAAGTACACAGAGAAAACTCAGCACAGTTGGCAGAGAACACCCCCTGGCTACAACTGATCCCAAGGGACCAGCACCTGAAAGCCTAAAGCAGAGGCTCAAGATTAAAGTAAAATAGTTTACTTCCCTGGAATGTCCTCCACCCAAACCCCCACTGAAGCTCACCGGCCATCCAGGAAAAGTACCATTCTCCCACTTCTTCTCAAACTCATTCTGAATTTTCCCAAAAAGTTCATTCTGATCTTGGAGAGGCTTCACTCTATCTGTGTAATCCTGAAGGTATTCAAGCAGCATCTCCAGGTATCTACAAAGGAATAAGTAATATAGAGACAGCAAGGTTTCTATTTCTGATATACTGTTATGCTCTATAAAATATACTTATAACTCCAGTGATACTAGTCTTTTAAAGGAATAAAAATGAGCTTACAATTGGCTTTCTTCTAATATGTCATCTTGATTTTGACCTTTCCTATCTTCTTTCATCCTTAAGATACAATTCCAAATACTACAGTCTTAACTCACAAATAAGAAAGATTGCAGGTAAAAAGAAAATGAGAAAATAGAGGAAGGCAGATTACTAACTAGGGCACAACAACACAAACAAAGCGTAACATCTATACATCAGACCCAGGCACCTCTGAGAAAGTTTCATTTTTCCCCACTCTGCTCGACTCCAAAGCAGAGGCACCAGGGTGGGAGACTTCCTTCTACAGTGACACAAAATTAAGAAGAGTATGGGCCTAAGATCACAGATGTGCCCACAGACACATATTCTTCCAGAGCCAAAGTATTATGATTTTATTTTTTAACTAATTAATCTTTTATTTTTTGGCTGCACTGGGTCTTCACTGCTGCGAGGGCTCTCTGGCTACAGCAAGTGGGGCTACTGTTCGCTGCAGTGCACAGGTTCTCACTGTGGTGGCTTCTCTTGTTGCAAAGCATAAGCTCTAAGCACATACGCTTCAGCAGGTGCAGCACGCAGACTCAACAGCTGTGGTGTGCGGGCTCCAGGGCGCCCAGACTCACTAGTAGAGGAGGGGCTCGATACTTGTGGTATAGGGGCTGCTCCATGGCATGTGGAATCTTCCAGGACCAAGGATCAAACCTGTGTCCCCTGCATTGGCAAGCGGATTCTTATCCACTCTACAGCCAAGGAAGTCCCAAAGTATTATGATTTTAAAAACGTATCTTGGAAGTCATTCATGTATGCCTTTCATGAAACAAAACTCAAAACGGCCCTCAAATCTTCTCATTAAAATAATCTTCTAGTCACATTCAGTAGAGGCCTGGAAGCTAATAATGCCTACCTCTTGTACTCGGCATTCTTCCTTTCTTTAGGAATGTCAAACAACTGGTCAAAGATGGACAGGTAAGTGATATAATCCAGCTTCTGAAAAGAGAAAAGAAATGACAAGAGATTCAGTTAGGTGTTTGCACCAAGTTACAACATAATCTCCAATAAATGAGATCAAAATTGAGCCTAACAAAGTTAACAAAGCCCAACTCACTTAAGCCTTTTTTTTCTCCTACCATTTAATTCCTACATTAACTGGGTGTTAATTCCACTGGACTGAGTAGAATATGAGACACATAATTAGCCTGTAAAAATACAGATCAAGTCAATAAACCATAGGCTAAAAGAAACATCTGTTCAACATTACTACATACCAGGCACTTGTTCAAAGACTGACACCCACTGCCTCTTAAATAAGGTCCTGGAAGGTGTCGTTTTTTCCCTCATTCAACCACTTATTGAATATCTTTGGACCCAGTGCATGGATACACATGAGAACAAGACAGAGGCAGCAGGACTGGACTCATGGAGCTTCTACAGCTGAGACAACTTTGGGACATGTCTTTACAACTCCAAGAGGAATTCATCACATACTTCCTTGCAACTTTCCTGAGGCTGTCAATTAAATCTCATCTCTTACGGTAAGTTATTTTTAGGTATCTTTTTAAAGATATTAAATAGTCATTCCTGGAAGAGATTATGTTTTTGTATCTTTATGTACCTACTACTATATGTACCTAACACCGATGCTGCATGTGTATTTGGAAGTTTTAAAAATTTATTTTTACAAAAGCAAAATAGGCTTGTTGTAATAATAAAACAAAATTTACTAGTAAGTAAACCAGACTTATTCATTCACTGTAGAAACCCGATTTTCACTTTGAAAATGGTTTCCTTCCAAGAAAGCACATCACCATTTTAATATTTACGTAACAGTTCCAGAACAGAAGGAAGACACTCTGTTTCATGTCTAGTAGCCCCAGCCCAGTGTCCTGACTCACCCTGAGAATCAGAGCCACCCTCCCCTATCCTGGGTCTTACCTCAGAGGCCTTCAGGTTAATGTATTTGAGGTAACAGTCATGAAGATCCAGGTAACGACCGTATCCCTCTTCATCTGTGAACTCCACCAAATCTGAAGCAATCAGAGGTATCAGTGATTCAGGTACTAAAGACCACTTTCTTGGACCTGGCCTTTCAAGAGGACTGCACAGCTTCATAATGCAGCCCTTTACCCAAATACCCTCTCTGTGCTCACAGAGTGAAACAGGACTCAGCCAATGCATTTAAGTTGGACGAGCACAAAATGAACATTGTGCCCAGTGCCAGTTTAGGATGCCAATCTAGTCCAGACTTTAGTCTAACAAAGAGAATATCAGTAGGAGAACACCGCTATACATTTCTGTGGGGCCATTTTCCAGGGATCTGAGGGCAAATCTGAGGTCTGTTATTTACCTGTACTTCTGTTGGTGCTGGAGAGAAGCATTAAACCCTACTTACTTTGTGCTTCTTCACTTGGATTCTCTCGCGCCTTTAGGAGTTCCTCAAATTCCACTGACATTGGAACACAGATCTGATGAGAAAAGAGAGAAAAGCTCAGGTGGATTTTTCAACATAAAAGTTGCAATATCACAGAATGAGCTATATAGAAAGTTGGATTTCTAATGCTTTACTTGGCTTGGATTTTTCATTAGGAGTTTACTTCTGTTTTCCAATTACCTTGCCCTTTCCTTTGCTTTCTGCCATTGTTTAACTAAAATTTGCTAAAATAACATTCACAAAAATTCAAATAACATAAAAAGACAGAATGGAAAAAAAAAATCAAGGTACCCCCTTTAATAATTCTCCCGCAAGGGAGTTCTCTGGTGCTCCAGTGTTTAAGATTCTGCACTTACAATGCATGGGGCATGAGTTCGATCCCTGATCAGGGAACTAAGATCCCACATGTCTTGAAGAGCACTCCCACCCCCTGGGCACCAACCTGCCTCCACCAAAAAAAAAAACAACTGTACTGCAAATAGATAACCACTGTCTACAGATTATTTAAAAATTTTTTTAACGTCAGCCATTCTCAAACTTTGCTGCACATTAGAATCACCTGCTGTTGCTGCTAAGTCACTTCAGTCGTGTCCGATTCTGTGCAGCCCACCAGGCTCCCCCGTCCCTGGCATTCTCCAGGCAAGAATATTGGAGTGGGTTGCCATTTCCTTCTCCAACGAATGAAAGTGAAGTTGCTCAGTCGTGTCCAACTCGTAGGACTGCAGCCTACCAGGCTCCTCCATCCATGGGATTTTCTAGGCCAAGAGTACTGGAGTGGCTTGCTATTGCCTTCTCCTGAGAGACAGCGCTAAAAGCCCTGACATACTTGACACCAATTAAATGAGAAGTGGGGGGAGGTATCAGCACTTTTTAAAGACCCTCAGATTCAAATGCACAGCAAGATTTGGAAACCATTGCTCTGTGAGTTTATATATATGTATTTGTGCAACCATAATACAGGCAAATGACAAGATTATTACTTTGCTTCTCACATAATTGGATTTATTTTTTTCCCCCTTAGTATATCCTGGAATAAATTTAACCATTTATTCTGCATCACTTTTCCACCAGAGCTGGGATTAGGTTATACACCAAAATGGTACTCACGTCTTCTCTCTTGGTTAGCAAAAGACTGAATACTCTACCTTCCAAAGAGAGTGAGGAGACCTTTATGTACCTCCACTAAGTAGCCTCTCCTGCCTAGTATTTTCAGTCTCTTATTTTTCTACCCATTCCTTTACATATGGACACCTTCCTATCTTCCTCCTGCTTCTCCTCTCCTTTTTCCTGCCAGTCTTTCAAATGCATGTTAAAACACTACACACTACAGTTTCCCCATTATTTACGAGTACTCCCTGTGACCAGATTTCCCAGATTTCCACTCCCACCACTTCTACTGAGCGGCAATCCTGGCAGTTACCAATCAGGAACAGCGGATACCACTCACTTCCTTTCTGAAGCTCATTTGCTGAGCTCCCATAAGACATGACCTGGAGCTGCCAACTGACCTGTACTGGAGGCTTCCCAGGCCCCCTTTCCGTGAGTGCCCCAAGGCACCCAGAAGCTGACAGTCTCCCTTCACACTCTCTCTCCCTCCCACAACTCTATGACTCAAGGCTTCAACCATCAAGTCCATGTGCCAATTCTCAAGCCCCAATCACGAACTTCAACTCTCATAGGACACGTCTACCTAGGTATATTATCACCTGAAAATCTACATACATAAAAATCCACTTCCAGTGCAAATGGGTTCTTTCTTCCTTATTTCTATCAAGGGAAAAAACAACTTTTCAGTTACAGAATCATAAACGCTCAGTGCAATTACTGACCCATCTCTCCACTTCTACAGCCATGCCTCACTTCCCCTTTCCCCTGGAATTCCTTTGGTCAGTTGTGCAAGATGTTTAATGAGTTCTCAACAACTGAGATGTAATCCCTGCTCCTTATAATTTTACAGTACAGTGGGGCAGACATTCATTGTCAGAGAACATGACAAGATCATAAAGGAAGGAAGGATTAATTGGGATTAACTAGGAGTGAGATAGACTAGGAAGCAATTTTCATGAAAGACTTGGTCTCTGGGCTGAATCATGAAGGGGTAATCGTCAATGGACGTGAGTAAAGCTTCTCCGTGTTAGTTGGTTCCTCCAGGCAGCATATTTCAAGACAGGAACACAAGTCGTTTATTGGCCAGTAGATTACCCATGAAAGATAAAAAGGAAAGGACTTCCCTGGTGGTCCAGTGGTTAAGACTCCATGCTTCCAGTGCAGGGGACACAGTTCTGATTCTTGTTCGGGGAACTAAGATCCCATGAACTATGAGGTGTGGCCACCAAAAAAAAAAGGAGAGAGCGAGCAGGATGGAAGGATAGAGCAGGGAGAGCCTAGACCATGATGCAAAATCTCACTAAAAGTCTCACACTGGGCAGAAATAACCAGGCTGTGATACCCCCACCCCCCCTTACTGTGTTCAGTCACTGGTTAGGGGCTGCCCAAGAGTACGTGTGCTCTGTCGCTTCAGTCGTGTCCGACTCTTTACGACCCATGGACTGTAGCCCGCCAAGTTCCTCTGTCCATGGGATTTCCCAGGCAAGAATACTGGAGTGGGTTCACATGTCCTCCTCCAGGGAATCTTCCTGACCCAAGGATTGAACCTGCAGCTCCTGCAGTGCAGGCAGAGTCTTTACCACTGAGCCACCAGGGAATTAGCACGCAGCTTCTTTACCGTGAGAGCCACCTGGGAAGCCCAAGAAGAGAATGGCTTTAGCTTAAAGCTGAGGGAAATTCTGAAAGAACTTGGAGTTGCAGGATGTCACCTAACTACGCTGCTTATAGCTAACTGGTAAGTTCCCTTTTGAAAGGACATCTGAATGGCAATCTCCATTTTCCTAACACATGTCCTTTGTATACTCTTCGGACAGGTCTGGAGAAAAAACTTTGCAAGGTCATACCTCATTTGGGTGCTTCCGGTGGAATTCCTTTATTTGTTTGAGTCTATTATAGAATTCAGCAAACTCATTGGGTCCTGAAATGGCATTGAGCTCCTCTTTTCGTAACCTGCAATTTCAGAAAAAAATCCAGAAAACACGGAGCACAAAGTCAGTCCTTTAACCATGGCCCCTCAAAAGCAGTAATTGCTGGACTGAATGAGACTGTCACTTACCCATCCTTGTCGTCATACAAATCCCTCAGATTCCCACTGACTTCCATGTACCTCTGGAAGGCAAACACAAATCCATCAGAATGAAGCAATCCGTCTGTACAACTGAGACCCAAGCAACCAACAAGGGCTCTCTAGTCAAATGTCAGGAAAACTTCAAGAGATGTGGTGTTAAAAGTTCTTATGCTTCCTTAACAGACAACACTGGCTCCTAGCTTATTTTTAAAACAGGTCACTCTGAAGATTACCTAAGAAATGTGTTTTGAGGGGTGGCAGAGTTCCCATATTTAACTTTCCCTAGAAGAGTCATGGGCTTCCCTGATGGGTCAGTGGTAAAGAATCTGCCTGCCACTGCACAAGACGTGGGTTGGATCCCTGGGTCGGGAGAAGGAAAAGGTAATCCACTCTAGCATTCTTGACTGGGAAATCCCATGGACAGAGGAGCCTAATAAGCTACAGTCCATTGGGTTGCAAGAGTCGGACACGACTTAACACCTAAACAACAATAGAAGTATTGTAAAAGAGAGCCATGTAAGAGTCACCCTTTGGAAAACTGCAGTTCCCATCAAAGACTCTCAAAGATAAAAGGGTAGTCCAAATTGACTTTCACTATTTCAAAAGGCTTGACTAAGGAATGCTCAGGCTAAGTCAAACACCACACAGCTTCCTCTGGATTCAAACTTAGAATGGCACAAGTACATAGCCCATTCTCCAAAACTTTTGGGACCGGATTTGCTTCAGAATGTGGAATTTTTAAGTTCAGGAAGGTACTACATGAAATAAAATATCCCTAGTGGGATCTGGAAAACACATTAATTAGTTCTGCAATGAAAGTTATGTTATTTATTAAATGGGATAAAGACCATAAAAAACCTCTCATCTGATCAGATCAAGTCAGATTTTTGCCACCAAATAATTTCCAAAACAAATTAAAAAATCTTTTGTTTTCAGAGTACTTTGGATTTGGGAATCTAGATAAGGGATTAGGGGCTTGTAATATTTATCTACCCTAAATCAGAAACTCTGATTAGGGTCTTTTATTCTTTTCTATGGGGGAGGAGGAGAGTACATTCTCAGCCCGAGGCATTGACACCTCATAACTACTCTTCGCACATCCACGAGATACAGGATGCTATAAAGGAGATCTTCTCTAGTAATTAAAAATGAGTAAGAGTTCTCCATTCGGAGAAGGGAGTAAGGGTGGTTAAGCATCCTTAGGTTTGGCAGCGCGCGTACATTCGGCAGGCATACAAACCCCTCGACTGGCCAATAGGCTACCTTTGTCCCCGCACCCACTCCCTCCTCTTCCAGTCCATCGCGCCCAAAGAGAAGCGGACAGCGGGACACTCACATCTTGCATGGCCCGTGTGCGGTGGTCAGAATTGATCTGGTCCCGGAGCTGAAGAAAGGCAAACGTAACATATACGCTGTTAGTCGGAATTCTGGAGTTGGGAAGGCCGCCCGAGGGCGGAGCTTACCCGCTCGGGTCTTAGTGGCCCAAGCAGAGGCCTCTGGGCGCTGGGCCCCGGGGAAAGGCTACCTATGCCTGAGCTCGGGGAGGGAATACCCTCGAAGGGCTCGGGGCGGGACTGGTCTGAGGGCTGAAAAAAGCTCTGAGGTTAAATCCGGGCAGGGGGCCCGGCCTTACGGTAGCCCCTGCCCAGGCCCACTCACCGTGGACTTCTTAGTGAGCATCTCTTTGGCCATGACATCCATAAGCCGTTCCTTCTCCTCATGATAGCGCCGCTGCTGCTCCAGAATGGTTTCCATCTTCCCTCTTCCTTCTCCCCCGCCGCCGCAGTCACTGCTGCCCCAACTCAACACAGACCACCAACACGACCGGAAACAACCCCAGCCGCCTTGCGCGCCCGCGTCCGCAAGTTACGAGTCCGGCGGCACCAAAGCGCCGCGGTTGCCGGAAGTTCCTCGGGGACTCGAGGAAAAGTGAGCACCGCTAGAGACCCAGTCCGTGCTATGGAGACTGCTGCAGTGCCCCCTGTTGGCCAGAGGTGTGTGGCGCGATACCGAACGATTTGCAGGTGCCTCTAGGGGGCACCCGTTCTTGCCTGGAGAATCCCAGGGACGACGGAGCCTGGTGGGCTGCCGTCTATGCGGTCGCACAGAGTCGGACACGACTGAAGTGACTTAGCAGCAACTTAGCAGCTAGGGGGCACACAGAAATCCACCAGTCTGGCGTTAAGGAATCTGACCTGGCCGGCGGGGACTTCCCTAGCTGTGCGGCCGGGCGGGTAGGGACCTGGACTGAGTAGCTGAGGAGCACGGATGGGAGCTGAAGAACCGAACTTGAGTCTCCAGCTCAGTGTGACCTGTGACAACGTTTTTCCCTCAGTAAAATGGGGATGATCACGGGGTTTTTTAACTTTCTTCTTTTCTTTCTCCTTCCCTTCCTCTCGTTTTGATATGTGGAAACAGGTTAACCTAATTGTCTATCAGCAGTGCTGCGTGAGTGCTAAGTCGCTTCAGTCATGTTCGATTCCTTGCGACCCTATGGACCATAACCCGCCAGGCTCCTCTGTCCAAGGGGTTCTCCAGGCAAGAATACTGGAGTGGGTCTCCATCCGCTCCTCCAGGGGATCTTCCCCATCCAGGGATCAAACCCACATCTCTTAGGTCTCTTGCATTAGCAGACAGGTTCTTTACCACTCGTGCCACCTGGGAAACTCAAGGGACTGGTTAAATGAAATATAGTGCATTCAAGCAGTAAAATACTATATAACTGGGGAAAAAAAAAAGAATGAAACAAGTCTATATGCCCACGTCTAGCTGGAGAAATGAAAACCTATGTCCATATGTGCAGACATTCATAGCAGCACTATTCATTATCAACAATGCTGCAACCCCCAAAGTCATTAACTGGTAAATATACAAACCAAATATGGTGTATCCATACAATGGAACATTATTCAGCAATAAAGGAATGTTACAATATGGATGAACCATGAAAGCATCGTGTTATGTGAAAGAAAGCAGACACGCAAAAAAAAAAAAAAAACCACAGTGTATGTCCAGATGGCAAATCTATAGAGACAGAAAGTAGGTGAGTGGTTGCCTGCTGCTAGAGGTGAGATGGAAAGGAAATGCAAAAGAAATCTTTTGGAGGTGATAGAAAAATTCTTGGAAAAGGAAACACTCCAGTACTCTTGCCTTGAGAATCCCATAGACGGAGGAGCCTGGTAGGCTACAGTCCATGGGATTGCGAAGAGTCGGACACGACTGAGCGACTTCACTTTCACTTTTCACTCTCATGCACTGGAGAAGGAAATGGCAACCCACTCCAGTATTCTTGCCTGGAGAATCCCAGGGACAGAGGAGCCTGGGGGGGCTGTGTCTATGGGGTCGCACAGGGTCGGACACGACTGAAGCGACTTAGCAGTGGCAGCAGCAGCAGAAAAATTCTAAAATTGAATTGTGGTGATAATTGCACAAATCTATTAAATTTGCTGAACTCAATTGAATTGTACACTCAAATTGAATGAATTTTATGATATGTAACATACCTCAATAAAGATGTTTCAAAAATCTGTATGAACTCAGGTGGAAAGATGGTCATACAGAGTGACAACAACTAGAGGCACAACAGTTTTTATAAAAATAGACATGCAAAGAGATTATTTCCAGAAAGATATCCAAGTAACAGTAAACCATTGTTGTCTATGAGGAGACAGACTGGAAGCTCTGGAATGTGAGGGAAATTTTTCTTTGTATATGTCCAAAGTACAGCATGAAAAATTTTCCTTAACATATATATGTATTACTTTTCAGTTTAAAAATACATGTAAAACTAAGTATGAAAATACATATATGCACATGCTTGCTTAACAAAAAAGAACTAGGAGGTCATAATATATGAAGGAGTTATTTGTAATTTACCTTCTTTTTTTGGTATTCTTCAATTTTTCTACAATAAGCATAAATTGCTTTTTGTTTTCGAAAATTTGAAAAATAACAGAGATAATGACTTTTGTCCTGCTTGCTCATGAGATGTTGTGAAGGTTATATTAATGTCTAAAAATTTAAGCAAGACCTCCAACTTAGGGATAGGATCCCCAGATACAACAAATTCCCAGAAATTGCTCCTGCACCTCTGGGAGAGAGGTAAGAAATTCCTCTTCTGGATTGCAGAGACTCAGTGTGTGTATCTTTTGAGGTGTGGGGGGTGGAGGGTAAAGGTCTGGGATTTACTATATTTTATCACATACGAGACACTACCAAGTGTGCTAACCCCACCATTATTTTATGGTCGATTAAGAATGAAAGAAAAAAAAATTTTTTTTTCAATTAAGCTATGTCACATGGTTGATTATATGGTTGCATCTGGGTTTCTTAGGTCATAAATCTGAAAAATGTTTATCTTGAAATCAATGAACCATTATTGTACCTGCACATCCCTTTCCTCTTAGGTGAGTGGGTCACCTAAGCACCATTCACCTGATGCCTTCCTTCCCCTTAAACCTTCTCCTTCCTCATTCCTTCAGACCGGTCACCAAGTCCTGTCTTTTCCACTCCGGCTGCCACCTGTCTCATTATCTCTCACCTGGACCACTGCACCAGCCTCCTCCCCAGCCTGCTCATCTTACCCCTCCAATCCATTATTCACTATGCAGCGAAGTGATCCTCTCACGCCCCTGCTTAAAGATTTCCACTGCCTGGTTTACCCACAGGGTGAGGTCTGTTTCACTTGGCTTTCAGCGTTTCATGACCTGGCTGCTGCCTGCTGCTTTAGTCTTTTGGCACTTCCTCCAAATGAAATTACTGCTGCTTCCTCAAAATACACCATATGTTTTTTCAGGCCTCCAGGTCTTTGCATTAGCTGTTTTCTATGCTTGGACTACTCTTCCTCGGTAAGTTCTTTATTGAACATGTAGTTAAGTGCCGGAGGCTGAGTGTGGAGGGGTGAGCAAGGCAAGAGTGAATCCAACCCTGAGAGGCTGGTGGAAGAGAGACGAAAATGTCAACATACAATCATTAATGATAAGCACACACGGTGGGCTGGGCATTCATCAAGGTTTGTTGAAAATGTCAAAGTTTAGGATTCAGATTGGTCCGGGAAGGCAGCGTGGAAAGTAGAACCCCGGATCTACCTATTTTGGGAACTTGACAAGTACAGTCTCCACCTCTGTGAAATGGAAAAACGCCCGCCCCATAGAATTTCGGAGAGGATTTCATTTCAGATACATATAATCACGCGGTTCTGCCGGCCCGGAGGGCCCCTCCCCCACCGGGCGCCGAAGGTCCGCCCGCCAGCCCGCCGGGCCGGGGGCCCCCCACCCGGGGGGAGACCGCGGGCGGGAAGTCAGTGGCTCAGCCCGCGCCGGCCGCCAGGACGCACGAGTCGGGCTCCGCCAGTCTAGACCGCGGAGCCCACATCGCAAGCCGCCGAGAGCGCAGGGGCAGGGGAGTCGGACGCCGGGAGAGGGGAGCAGCGCTCCGCCCATCGCCTCATTTTGGGGGACAGCCCCCCCACCCCCCCCACCCCCGGGCTCATTCCCGCCCCCGCCCTTGAATCACGGTGGGGCGGGGCCATGACCCATTCATGCCGGGAATCGGATCCAGATGTTCCCGCGGCGCGTGCAGCTGCATCCTTGCCTTTTTTGGCAAAAAACGTGCGGCCGCGAGCGGATCCCGGGCCGCCTCCGCTAATCCTACGAAAGAGGGGGAAGGGGGCTGAGGGTCTGGGCCCAGACTCGGGATTCGCACTGGATGCTCCGTGGGGTTCGTTGGGGGGCTGTTAAGGGAGGGGAGTGACTTGTACCTGGCGGGGAACCCAACACCAGCCGCCCCCGCCCCGGCTCCGGTCCGCAACCTCCCTAAATCCCTCCCTTCCTCACCGGAGGAAAAAGCCCTTTGCCAGCAGGCGGGGGAGGTGGAAGGGAGGTCGGCTAAGCCAGAGAGGGACGGTAGCGGCGGCGGGGATCCCCTTTCTGGGGAGAGATTTCCCACCCCGCCTGGAAGCTTCCTCCTGACCTGCAGGGAGGAGGTGGGAAGAACCTCCGAGTCCCTTGCTGTGCGAAGGAACCTTCCTTGCCCCTCCAACCCGCCTCCGCCCGCTCCCCCCACCTCCAGCCAAACAGAGACCTTCACTTTCTCATACTGCTTTATTGCAGAATCTGAAACAGGGGGGCGAGCCAAACCCACCCCTCTGCCCATCTCTGGGCAAAATGGAGCTGAAATGAAAAGAGAAAACACTCACAACACGGGATGGGCAAAAACCTGTACCCTAGGACCCCCTACCCAGTGCTGCCCCAGACAGCCCCATCCTTGGGGATCCCAGTGGGACAGGGGTGGGGAGCGTCAAGCCTGAGTATATTCGACTTTTGAGGACCTCTCAGGCACCCAAAGGAGACCTAAAGTCTTTGGAGACAAGTCTACGTTGAAGGGGGATTGGGTCACAGAGCCCTGATTTGGGGAAAGGGCTTGGTCTGGGAAGCAAGCCCGACCTGAAGGGAGAGGACAGAGTTCTGGAGTTCAGGTTTGGGGAGGGGATTTGAATGATGATGAAGGCTCCGGGAGAGCCCAAGTTTGGGGGCCCTGGGTCAGGAAGTACCAGATTGAGGATGCTGGAGTGGGGAGGCTGAATCCTGGAGCCCAAGGGGAGCCCCAAATCGGGGAGAGGCTGGGTCCCAGAGGCCGTCTGGAGAAGGAGCCTTAGTCCCGGAGCCCTGGCTCAGGGCCCTGCCTGGCTGCAACCCTGGCACAGCACTTGGTCTCCGTCCGGCACGAAGCCCTGACCCACCAGGGAGGTGGAGCAGCGGGCGCAGGAGAAGCAGCTGTGGTGCCAGTGGCGGTCTTCGAAGGACACATACTTGCCTCCACCGAGTCCTGGAGGGAGGCTGAGGATTAGCGCTGCCGTCTGGAGGGCGGTCCTGTCCCTTGGCCTCACCGAGACCAGGTCCCCTGCCCCCCCATCTACACCTGACCCACTCCGTCTTTGGACCCCCTGACCCACCTGTGATGGGGCGCTTGCAGCTGCTGCACTTTGGTGCAAAGAGTTCTCCAAAACAGGTCACGCAGTAGGGATCGTCCTCTCGGGAGGTGAACTGCTGCCCTGCCAGGGGCGTCTGGCACCCAGTGCAGACCAGGCATTCTCGATGCCAGGGCTGGTCACGGTATGTCACACCACCCTGCGTCAGCGTCTGTGGGAGCAGCCTCTGTCAGCAAAGGGGGGGGCGTGGGGATTCCCACCCCGCAACAGAGCCTTGCTCACCCCCTCCCGAGTGCAGTGGAGCTCCACGCTGCCCCCACCTTGCTGCAGCGGGCGCAGCGAGGAGCAAACTTGTTCTCATAGCAGGGCACGCAGTAGTGAGCGCCCTTGTCGGGCACAAAGGAACGGGAACCCAGCGGCTGCTCACAGCCGCTGCACAGGAAGCAGTGCTCATGCCACGTCTGGCCTCCGTACTCCAGCTTCCGGGACCCTGTGGGGAACAGGGGTCCCATCAGAGGCTGTGTCCCAGGCTCCTGAGTGCCACCCTCTGCTACCCTCCAGGAGGATCCCTGCTGCTCCCGCAGCCTTGAAAGTGGTGTCCATCCATTTTCACCAGGGTCCCCACCTCGTATGTTACACATGCTAACTTTCCCCCAACACCAGACATGCTGGCTAAGCACATGACCTGAGGGTTTGGCCTAAGTGAAGTCCCCACATGTCCCAGAATATGACGACCTCAGCTGCAACCAGGCCTCTAGGTGATGGGCTCGATGACTCAGTACATGCTAAGCAAGCCCTTATACACCAGATGTGATAGTGTGAGCACACACACAAAGACCCCATCTACGAGGCAAGTGAGTCTAATATCTCAGACATGATACATTCAGTACATAGGAAGCCCCGACATATCCTCATCATGCCAAGTTCCACGTGTTCTAAATCCCCACATTCTATCAGCCATGCAGGTCACCACACGTGTTAAGTTCTCTATGTATCTGTCTTTTCTGTCTTTGCACACAAGCCCCAATGCAACAAACACTGACAATCTCAGTACACTACGTGTATGTGTGCCAAATGTGTTAAGCCCCCAGGTGTGTATCACGCATGTCAGTCCTTGCACGTGCTGAGCTCCAAAGAGCAAAGAGGCACAACAGATCCTGCACACAGTTTCCAGGAACGTGTGGCATGGCCAGCTCTTTATCAAGCCTCCCTGTACATATCAGACAGGCATGCCAGTCCCACACACACGCATGGATGCCACACAGATGCCAGGCATGCCAGTCCCACACAGAGCGAGCCCCTGGGAACATACCGGGCATGACGGTCTCCCCGCAGGCAGAGCACTGCGAGGAGAAGGCACTGCAGTAGCAGTCGTTACAGAGCAGCTCGCTGTCCTGGCAGGTGAAGGGCTCGTCGGCTAGGGAGCGCTGGCAGCGGCAGCAGCGGAAGCAGCCCTCGTGGAAGTGGCGGTCTTCATAGAACAGCTCCTGGAGGGAGCGTGGCAAGGGTGCTGGCACATTTGCCCCCTCCTGCCAGCTTCCACCCACTCCCTGCCCTCCGTGGTCCAGTCCTTACCCGTGAGTCGTGTCCGATCAGCTGCTGGCACTCGGCACATGTGTTGGCGAAGGTGTTGTCATAGCAGGGCACGCAGTAGGGGCCATCGTCTGTCTGGATGTATTTGCGCCCGTACAGGGACTCGCTGCATTTGGCACAGTCAAAGGCTTCGCTCATGGTGGCTGTGAGTGAGCCCTGTTAGGGGCACAAGGTGGGGCAGGGGTCACCCCGAGGAGCTGTGGCTTAGCCACACTGCATTAAAAAAAAACAAGAGACTAGGCATAGGAAATGCCAGGTCAGAGCAGATGGTGATGGGGAATGGGTGCTTCTGGGAACGTAAGAGTCCTGTATGTTTATTTCTGTATTTAATGTTGGGGGTGAGGGGGATCAGGAAAAAATCAGGAAGCAGAAGTTCTTTTCTTATCTGGGCCCTGGCAGAACTGGGGGGAGGGGGCTTTTCCTGGGTCAGTGACTCATTTCCTGCCCCTACGTTTAGCCTGAGTTTAGCCTCCACTGTCTTTAGTGTCTCCAAAAGGCTGTAGGAGCTGGGGCAAGGAGTCACCCTACCCTCTCCCGTATGAACAGTACTCTCACTGGCTCCTGACTCCCAGGAAGGGACATACCCAGAGCCCTGGAGTGAGGAGCTTTGGGATGACAATGGGGCTGTTTGTACCACCCCCCTCTCCCTGCCTCAATCCCATTCAGGAAACAGCAGAGTGTAAGAAGGATGCTGGGCCAGTGAATGGTAGAGGTGGAGGAGGCTGATGGGAGAAATGACATTGGGCCTCCCTTCCCAGGAGAATCCAGCAACAAGGACTTCAGAGGCTCAGCCCAGGTTTAAGCAGGAAGGAAATCCTGCAAGCTGGACACAGCCAAGCTTCCCCAGCTGGACCCTCTGCCCTCACCCCACTCCACTTCCCTCTGCATCTTTGGCCACATCAGCCTGGGCAGCCTTGGCCTGCAACATCTGCAGCAGCTGTGACAGCACAGATGGCCAGCTGTCAGGTTTTGCCAGCAACAGGGGAGAAAAAAGGGAAACGAGATGCTTGGGGACAGAGAGGGGAACAGGCGATGACGCATTGTGCCCTCTGCCCTCTCTCCTGCAGGACATCACTCCTGGCAGTGCCTGCAGAGCCCCAGAATCTTTCCATCTCCTTGGTCATTATTTCCTTCCCCTTGCCTCTGGGAGAAGACAGCCTGTCTCCAGCTTTTCTAAGGGTTTGGGGCTGGGGGAGTGAAGGGCGAGAGAGTGGGAGCCACTGAAGACATCTCCTCTCCAGTCAGGCCCCCTCTAGGGTGGGGAGTCAGGCAAGGGGGAGCATGGAGAGCTGCTGCTGCAGACACCCAGCCCCCCACCAAACCTCAGACACTTTCCATTTTCTCAGGAACAAAGCATGTTTGTGGGATGAGGTCATCCACACAGCTGCCTCTGCAGCAGGAGCTTGGGGAGTAGGGAGGATTAGGAAGTGGGGTTCCTGGTCCCTTCTGCTGCCCCTTGTTCCCATCTCGAGCCCCAAATTCAGAGCTCCCCACCCCAGCCTTCTCCATCAAGAAGCCTGCTCTCTCAGGACTGGGATCTTGGGTGGAGAGGAACCACCAGGACCCTGGGAAGGGGATCTTCTCACAGCTGCAGATGAATCTGAGGAGCACAAAGGGACCCACCAACCCACTCCCCTCATTAGACCCCAGGAACTGGCAGTCCCCAGAGCCTGGCCTGGCTCAAGCTGAAGAAAAAGCCCTCCTTTTCTCAGCCACCCCCAGCAGGAAATTCTAGCAACAAGCGTTGCTCAGACTCGAGGCACCAGCGGATGCCCCAGGCCTGGAGGGCCTGGTTCTTCTGAAGGGGTGACTCGAGCTCGCAGGTACCCTTCTGTTATGGGAGGACACTCAGTTCTTACTCCAGGCCAGGAGCCACCAGGGGCTGGGGTTTTCAGAGTGGAGACTCCTGGGCTGGGGGCTATGCTGGAGGGTGGAGTCCACTTCCCACCATTCAGGCCTAGGTTTCTTCTGGCCCAACATCTGAGGGTGGCCTGGGCTGCCGGCCACTGTGCAGCAGGGGGCCGCACAGGTGGAGAGTAGCCATGCATCACTCTGGGAGAGCCCTGGGCCTTCCCTTCCTTCCTGGCTTGGCCCCCGGCAACCACCTTCCCAGGCCCAGACTAGTCCTAGGTCCGCCCCCTGGGAGGCAGTCACCACTCTGAGACAGGGGCACCCCAAATAGGGAATGGGCGTGGCTTCGGCTTCTCTCCCAGAATTCCCTGGTCCCCTAGTCTGTCCAGCTGGGCTCCGATGAGGACAGAGTGAAGGGCACTCTCAAGGCCCACCTGTCTCTGCCCTTTTTCTGCCCCTCCCCCCTCCCCCTTCCCTGGCAGGGCTGGGGAGCTAAAGGGAGCCTCCATGGCTGGTTGGGGGTTGCGGGGGAGACTGCTCAGTCTGCCAGATGGCGCTCAGCCGCTGCCCTCACCAACACACATACACCTCTACACCTGACTCAGACGCACACTTCTGACACCTCCCCGCAAATCTGCAGCTCAGAATGGCTGGTTAAATGGCTGCAGCCTGTGGTATGTAAAGGCCTGAACTGTGAAATATAAACTTAGGTGATTTCGAGCAAGTCACTTAGGCTCCCTCAGCTTGTTTTCCCATCTAATACTACCTCCTACCTCCTAGGGTTGTTGCCAGACTTGGATATGATGGAAAAAAAAAATCTGATGATACCTGGAAAGCACTTGGGAGATACTAAGTAGTCAGTAAATGGTAGTTCTTAGTGTTTTTATTGATATTATTAGCCCCTTACTCATACTGAGGTCAGACTACAGTTTCTCAGCCAGGCCTGGGTCAGGGGGCTGGGCTGGGACTTGACCTTGACATTCTCAGGGTGGGCCTGGGGAGAAAACTAAAAGGGAACCCCCTAGTTGTGCTGGGGAAACCGAAGAGGCGCAGGCTACGGGGCTCACTGAGACCAGTGGGGGCAAGTCTGACTCCAGTGAACATAATTCTGAAAGCTCCAATATAGGTGTACAGGTATACTCGTCTGCATGCTGTTTTGCCTCTCTCAAAGCCCACCCACCATCTGTGTGTACACACTAAGTCACTCCAGTCGTGTCCGACTCTTTGCATCCTTATGTACTGTAGCCCACCAGGCTCCTCTGTCCATGGGATTCTCCAGGCAAGAATACTGGAGTGGGTTGCCATTCCCTTCTCCAGGGGATCTTCCCAGGATTGAACCCGTATCTCCTGCAGCTCCCACATTACAGGCGGATTCTTTATGGTTGAGCCACCAGGGAAGCCCCTACCATTTATCAGATCACACATAAGGCAGGCAGGATAGGGTATCATCCTCACTTTACAGCTGAGTACAGAGGCCAGGGAAAAGGCAGAAGCATGCCCAAAGTCACTCAGGTATCAGAGAGTCCAGGTCCCCTGCCTCCCAGCTGGGAGCCTTTTCTCATTTCCCTAGAAACGGTGGGGGAGGGGGTGTTCAGCATTTAAGGGGGGGGGGACGACGACAGGAGATGCTGGGTGATGTCACTTGTACAAGAGCCTGGCTCTTCTCCCCAGCTGCCGGCCCTGAGACTGGAAGACATCCAGAAGTCTTTCCAAGTACCCCTGCCAACCGCTCAACCCCTTTGCCCCCCTCTACCCCCCACTGTCCATGAGGACCCTGGCCAGGTCCCACAGCTGTGACTCACAATCAGAACTGATCCCTCCTCCCCCAGTTTTCAGGAGTTGACAAGACACTTGAGGGGAGAAATCAAATTCCCCCCGCCTCATCCTTGCTACCAGGCATCAACCCCAAACTCTTCACTCTCTTCTCCCCACCTCCCTCCACCATGGGGGCCTGGGAGTCAGAGCAGTTTGGTAGAAGGGGGGTTGGGAAGCAGGATCCAGCAGCTGCTCTGGGGACAGAAGAGGAACAGTTCATTCACCCCAGGTCCCCCAGGGCTGAAGCAGAGCGTCCAAGACTGGAGTTTAAAAATAAGCTGGGGCTGTCTCCAGCAGTGTGTGAGGCTCCTTCTTGATGTCTTACTGTCTCAGGTCCGCTGCTCTCCTAGTTCTGTTGCCCCACGTCCTCACCTCCCAATCTTTCGGGGCCTGAGTCCTTAGGGGTCTGTCCTGAAAACTGTCACCGTCCCTCCGTGACATCTGTCTCGGTGTCTAACTCTGCTCCGCTCTGGACGTCTGTGTCTGTACTTCAGCAGCTGTCTGTATGTTTCGTGTCTGTATCTCTCCTGTCTGTATCTCTAACCGTCTATCTTCCAACTTCAGCCTCTGTGGATTTCTACCTCCATTCACCCAAGTCTTGGCATCTCAGTGTCTCCAAAGGGTGGAATGTCTCGGTCCTTACCAGTGGCCCTTCTCTATCTCTTAGCATCTCTGTATGTCTGAGTGTCTCTGCCTTCAGTCTCTGGATGTCTCTCTAGGCCTCTCTGAGGCTTGATGACCACAAGACTAATAAAGTTTAAGCTCAGGGGCCCTTCATTTGCGCTGAACCCTCCAAGGCCCTAGACTGGGCCGACAACACGTCTGGGGTCCCTGCATGCTTTTTTCCTAAAGTGTTCCGCTCCACAAAACCTGGGCCCGTCCCAAAGCCTCGGGTCTGCCTCCTGGTGACCTGCGCCCCGGTCTCTGCCCCTGTTTCAGGTATCTCTGCACCCTCCGGTCTAAGCTCGCCGCCGCTCCTGTCCAGTCTCGGTCTCCCGCTCCCACCGGGCTTTCTGGAAGCCGGTTTCTTGAACCCTCTCCCTCGGTCTCTCTCGATTCTCGCTTTTCTATTTCAAACTTGGCCCCCTCCCCCGCCTAACTCGAGTAGCAGCCCCCGCCCCGGCCAGGCGGCCCGGGGCGGTGAGGTCCGGGGGGCGCCCCCGGGGCTCGGCGTCCGCGCGCCACCGGCTCCAGCGGGTTCCCGGCGCCCGCGGCCGGACCCAGGCGGGGCCCCGGGGCAGAGGGCGGGGGCTGCGGCTACCCTTAACCCCCGGCTGACCGTCTCTCCCCTCCCGCCCGAGGGCGGGGGCCGGGAGCGGGGATGGGGAGCCAGGCTCGGCGGGGAGCTCACCTCGAAGCGGGCGGCGAGAGCGGGGCGCGGTGCTCACGCGCGGGGGCGGTAAGGTGGGCAGCCGGGGCCGCGTCCCTCGGCGGCTCCTACCAGCGGGCTGGGCCGAGCCGGGGCCGAGCGAGCAGCCGGCCAGTCTGCCGGCGGCACACGGACTGTGTGGGCGAGTGGGAGCGCGGCCCCAATCCCTCCCCGAGGAAGTGAGCGCGGGGGCCCGCCCCGCCCGGACCCCGCCCCCGGCCGCCCCTGCCCGCGGGGTGCGGACCCCGCCCCCGGTCCTCGTCCCGGAGGCTGGGGGCCAGACCCCGCCCCCACCTTCCTTTTAGACTGGAGCTGGCCCCAGCCCCCTTGGCCTAACCTGGCTCTCCCAACCTTCCAGGGCCGCCAGGACCCCGCCCCAGTCCCCTCCCTTCAGCTTTTGCTGGCCTCCCTCCCTCCCCCCCCCCATCTCGCCCCCTTCCCCCCCATCTCCCTTCCCCTCGCCGCCCCCAGCAGCTAGCTGTATTCAATCTTAGGCAAGGGATACCCGGAGGCAGCAGACCAAGGTCCATTTGGGGACCGAGAGAGAGTCCTCCTTCGTGTCCACTTCGTGTTACCGCCCCCTCCCAGTTTACCCGCAGGGATCACACTCAGCCCGAATTTGTAAAAGAGGACTTAGGCCAGCCTGGAGGAGGAGGTGGTTTTTACCCTGCTGTCGCGTCCCTGGCAGTGGGAACCAAGATGTTCTCCGGAAACAAGGAATGAAGCAAGGACCCCCTCTCTAGGGCTTTGACCTTCAAAGGGCTTTATTTCACAACTCAAAAGTGGCGAAAACAGAAGTAACCGCCGCCTCCAGCTCATCGTGGAGCAGAGAAGACCTTCCTTGGTCTCCACAGTGCCCAGGAATAGTTTTGACCTTTGAGGCCCAGGGGAGACCCATATCCTAGGCCCCATGACTAAAGAGCTTCTCAAGAAGGGGTGTGAGGAGTGTGCATGGATGGGGCGCTTGCAAGGGGCGATGGAGGGAAGTCCTTCTCCCCGACCTTTGCAGTTTCCAACCTTCCGACTTCCTCCCTGTGCCCTGCCTGGGAGGGAGCACTGGCGCCTGCCAGGAACACAAGGCCCCTCCAGGTCCTTGAGGCCACCCCCCCTGGGATCCTCAGGCTTGTCACTAGGAATAAATAGCCTCGATCTGAAGGGGAGGGGAGGGAGGAGGAGGCTGTGCCCCGCTGTTTGCAAAACAGGAGACAACAAACCAACCCTGGAAATAACCTCAGGGTCTAGAGTAGAAATTCAGGGCCCACAGAGGTGCTCCCATCCCCAGCCTGGGTCTGGCCAAACTCTCAGAGACTCATTCCCTCCCAAACTGGGGCTCCTGCATACCCTGCTTTGCCACTTCTGAATCACATACATATCCGCCTTCCTGGTCCCAAGTCACCCTTGAGGCCAGGTTTCCTTTCAAGACTAATTGCTTATTAATTATTGTTGTTCCTGACACCTACTCTGTGCACAGGGACTGAGTTATTCTGGTTCACCACAGCATTCCCAGTATCTACTCCAATGTCTGGCACTCAACAAATATCTGATGAATGAATGAATCACAGACACTGCTTCCATTTGGACTCCCAAGCTGAGATTGGTTCCACAGGCACGTACTACCTGGAGTCTAGGGAGGGAGTAGCCAGTCCAGACTTTGGAATTTGCCTTGCAGGTATAGGAGACTCCCAGCCCTGGGGAGCAGAGGGAAGACTGCCTGGTTGGAGGAGATGGTAAGAAAGGGTTTGCTCTGGGTTGAGGGGACGGTAAAGGTGAGCAGCCTTCAGAAATGGAGTGGTTATGAGTGAGTAAGGAAGGTGCTGGATCAAAGGTACCATTGTGGGTCTTTTTTCTTTTTAGTTGAAGTTGGACCATAAAGAAGGCTGAGCGCCAAAGAATTGATGCTTTTGAACTGTGGTGTTGGAGAAGACTCTTGAGATTCACTTGGACTGCAGGGGGATCAAACCAGTCAATCCTAAAGGAAATCAGTCCTGAATATTCATTGGAAGGACTGATGCCGAAGCTCCAATACTTTGGCCACCTGATTCGAAGAACTGACTCATTAGAAAAGACCCTGATGCTGGGAAAGATTGAAGGCAGGAGGGGAAGGGGACGACAGAGGATGAGGTGGTTGGATGGCACCACTGACTCAATGGACATGAGTTTGAGCAAACTTCGGGGGATGGTGAAGGACAGGGAGGCCTGGCATGCTGCAGTCCATGGAATCGCAAAGAGTCGGACTTGACTGAGCTACTGAACAACAACAATAATTGATTTACAATGTTGCATTAATTTTTGCTGTACAGCAAAGTGATTTGGGGTCTCTGGTTTTACTCAGTTTGAATCTCTGATGAGCAGCCTGAATAAGAGTCAGTGTTTCCTGAGTTCTTACTTTGCACCAGTCCCCGCCTAAGCATTTTACATATATTAATGCACTTGATTATCCAACAGCTTTGTGAAATATGTAATTTTATCCTTAAGGATGAGAACATGGAGGCAGCAGAGAGAGTAAGTACCCTGCCAAGGGTTACACAGCTAGTAACAACAAAACCTGGATTCAAATCCAGACAATCAAATGTTAAAGCTCTTTAGGGCCCACCCCCTGCAAAAACAAACAAACAAACAAACAAACACAGCTAAACAAAGGGAGCTAGCTTAATCATTAGGCTCCATAGCCTCTGTAGTCATTTAACCTCTTGAACTCTCCAACTCTCGTCTGTTCAGAGTGGTGGACTCCCAGTCTCATTGCATAATTGTGAGGAATGGGTGAGAATACACAGTAGGTATTCAAAATGGGGGACACTCCCCCAACCCCCTGCCGCCCCCAGCTACTGCCCAACTCCCCCAACACTCTCTTTCCTCGTCAAGTGGTAAGATTCTGCTTCTTGGAATCTGGAAGCCCTGGAAAGTTAGGAGATTTTTGACTTGGCCCAGCCTAAGGGAGGGAGACTGGTGTAGGGCAGGGCTGTATCCTTTCCTCTGTCCATTGCCAGCAGGCTCACATTTCCCTGCTTGCTCTAATTTCCCTTGACACAGGTGGACATGCCCCAGGGAGGTCTAGGGATCAGCCTCATGGACTCCCTGTTCCTGTTCCCCATCAGTCTTCTCCACCCCCCACCCCTCCTCTCGGGAACAGGTGTGTCTGAGCTGGGGCTGGAAGCACAGCCTGAATGCTGGCCAGGCCGACTGGCCTTGGGTGAGTAGGATCTGGTTGTCTCTCCCCTCAACCCTAGAGGTCCCCACCTTCCTTATCTTGGGGTGGAGAGCGGCTTATTCAGGGTCTCCCAGCTGTTCTCTCACCTTGAAAGTTTACAAAAGGAGGCCCTGGGTGCCTGGTGACTGGCAGGCCTCTCATGGTTTCCTCTGGCTGCTGAATCACTCTCTGATGCTTGTAACCACAAGCCCTCCTTCCCCCTAGTGAGAAAACTCCCTTCCTTCTCTGCTTTATTGCTCATTCTTGCCCGCTGGACTGCCTGCAGCCCCTGCAGGCCTCTTATCTGAGCAGACACCCTCTTTCAGATTGCCCAGAAACACCTTCCTCATGACTCCAAGCCTTGCAATGGGTCTGTGGGTGCAGAGGGTGAAATGACTGACTTCTACAGAGCACAGGGAGAACTAAACAATGCTTAAATGCCAATTATACGCAGGGTATCATGCTAAGTGCCAGTTGTTACTTCCTTTGGTTCTCACAAAAGCCATGCCAGCGTGCATGCCAAGTTGCTTAGATTGTGTCTGACTCTTCGCAGCCCTATGAACGGTAGTCCACCAGGCTCATCTGTCCATGGGATTCTCCAGGCAAGAATATTGGAGTGGATGGTCAAGCCCTCCAGGGGGTCTTCCCAACCCAGGGCTAGAACCCGTGACTCATGTCTCCTGCGTTGGCAGGCAGGTTCTTTACCACTAGCGCCACCTGGGAAGCCCCACCAAAGCCATATGAGGTGGTTATTACTGTTATCACTATTTTACTGAGTAGTACAGAGGGCTCAGAGAGTTTGACAAGGTGGCCCCAGATCACAAGCTGATAGGTTGTGGACGTGCAATTCAAATCGAGTGTGCAGAGCTGCCTTCTCCTGAACGTCTCTGCCACTAAATGCCTTCTTCAGGGAAAGTGGCAGGAGCTACTGGGGCTGCTACCTGGTCACTCTGCCTGATAGCTGGGCTTCTTAATTGAGGTGAAGCTTGATAGGGCCAGATCATGAAGGTCCTTGTCTTTTGATCGTCACCGATTAATAACAAGTGAGATTGAATTTTGTTAATGTGGGTGGTCTTAGTTGGGTAAGGCTCAGACTCAGAGGCAGGAAAAACTTTTCACACAGCAGATCTCAGCTACTTTCAGCTTTTACATGCCCACTGGCTTACTGGGTTCACACTTCTGGGGACTGAGTAGAGGTTTTCTGCAGAGCTCCACAGCTGGAGGGGTGAGCCTTGTGATGAAAATGGGTGCAATTACAGAACTCACTGAAGGTTAGCTCTATGTGGGGGAAAAGAAGCCAAATGCCTCTGGAATGTCCTGCTGTACTCAACATTTTCTCTATTCTTACAGGTAGGTTTAGTTATAATAACAATAATAGATCCAACTGTGAATTTGCCAATGAGTGAACACAATATTAAGGACTTTAAACATATTATTTCATTTAAACCTCATAACAATCCTGTAGGTATAATATTATTACCTCCATTTTACCGATGGAGGACCAAGGTTCAATGAAGCTAACTGTGTCTTGACTGGTAACACACCTCCGTGATTTATGGTCCCAATCATTACATTGTACTGCCCCTGAGATTCTTTCAGCCACACCTTGAGGGTGTGACTTAGAGCTTTGTAACTAGTGCCATAATATGACTTCTCTGTTCAACTATGAGCCCTTTGACAGCCCTATGAGGCAAGCAGTGTATGCTATTATTATCCTTGGCTTATGCATGAGAAAAATGATGCCATTAAAGTCAAGTAACTGTGTGTGTGTGTGTGTGCGTGTGTGTAGTTAGGGCAAATTCTGGACCAAAAGATATAAAAAGACCAAAATATCCAACTATCCCTTCCTGGGTTGCAGCAGCAAAAATCAGGTGTTGAGAGCTAAGAAGGCAGGGTAGCCCCCTGCACTCAACACCATAAAGGGGTGGGCAGAACACACCTAAGCAACTCCTCTGGCCTGAACCCTGGACACACCCTTGCCCTCACCCCTAATAAGGCACCAGCCTCCCCTCCCAGCTCTTCCCTAGAAAAGGAACCTGCTACTTTTTTTTGCTCCCGCTTGGAGCTACAGGGGCCGCAGTCAAGTCCTGTCTGAATTTCTTGTCTAGCCTCTTGTTCAGTCGTTCTGACTCTTTGTGACCCCATGCACTGCAGCACACCAGGCTTCCCTGTCCTTCAACATCTCCCCGAGCTCGCTCAAACTCATGTTGAGTTGGTGATGCCATCCAACCATCTCGACTTCTGTCATTCTCTTCTCCTCCCGCCTTCAATCTTTCCCAGTATCAGGGTCTTTTCTAATGAGTCAGCTCTTCACATTAGGTGGCTAAAGTACTGGAGCTTCAGCTTCAGCATCAGTTCAACTCAGTTGCTCTGTAGTGTCTGACTTTGCAGCCCCATGGATTGCAGCACTCCAGGCTTCCCTGTTCATCACCAACTCCCCGGC
This sequence comes from Bos grunniens, assembly GCF_055505025.1. Taxonomy (NCBI): domain Eukaryota; kingdom Metazoa; phylum Chordata; class Mammalia; order Artiodactyla; family Bovidae; genus Bos; species Bos grunniens. The sequence goes on from NC_141167.1 coordinate 13,456,519, forward strand.
ATCAAGCCTTCCAATGACTATTAAGGATTGATTTCCTTTAGAATTGACTGGTTTGATCTCCTTGCAGTCCAAGGGACTCTCAAGAGTCTTCTCCAACACTACAGTTTAAAAGCATCAATTCTTCAGCGCTCAGCCTTCTTTATGATCCAACTTTCACATCCATATCTCTAGTCAGTTTCTGTTGATTGGGGAAGGCCAGGAACCCTTGTCAGTATCAGAGTAACCTGTCCAACGTTATGTAGACAAGTGGCAGAGCAACAGGTGGTTTTAAGGACTCTTGTCTCTCTTTAGAGCGGTCTTCCAGATACACCGGGAAATTCACAAGGCTCCTAGCTTTAAACGTACCGCTTAAATACAGCAAGTGGAGCGGCGCTGTAGGAGACCGCGCATGCGCACACTCCAGGCCCAATTCGGTCCGAGGGCTGTGCCAGCCACGTGTTCCCAGGTGCCAACGCGGAGCCGAGCGCGAAGGCGAGGTTTCGGTACACGTGGACAAGCTCTGGCGAATAAGAACGGGAGGTTGTAGAGTCACGAGACTAGACCTAGAGAACTACACTTCCCAGAAGTAGCCTGTGGTGGACGCCTTCACTAGATGACGTATTTCCGGAAAGACAGCCGCTGGATAGGCTGCGGGGAGGAAGTGGGCGGTTCTAAGTCGCTGGTGGCTTGGCTTATTTCCGGTAGGGTCCGTGGTCCGGCGGCTGAAGCGGTACGAAACCGGCATTGTGTACAGAGGTTTTCCAGAAGTGAGCAGACATGGCGGCGGCATTTCGGAAGGCGGCTAAGTCCCGGCAGCGGGAACACCGAGAGCGAAGCCAGGTAGGGTACCACAGGCCCCACTGAGCGCTTGCCGGTGGCCCCATGTGCTATTCCCGCCCCAGCCCTCCCTACCCCACCACCTGCGGATCTTGGCCTTCTCCTTGCGGGCCTGGTACAAGTAAATATATGTAAATATATGCTAGCGACGCCGGCGTGGCTGGGGCGGAGCCTCGCCGTTGGGGAGGAGAGCATGTTCGTTCTCGCTAGGAAAAGAACGGCTGTCCTTAATCCTGGGAGATAGGGCTATCTTGCAAGGTTTCGGTGAGGTGGTTAAATAAGATATTGTGTGAAAAGTGTTTGATTTTCTTACGGGAAGTTGAGGTCAAAGTTCACACAGCCATTAAGTGTCCCGACTGGAACCGGAGTCCGTATTTAAAGATGCTCAGCTCTGTCCACTGTGTCTGTGGGCTGAGCCCAAAGAGATCGGTGTTACTAATGCAGTATCATCATCATGCCTGGGTTTTGAGGTTCCCTGAAGATCTGCTGCATATGCTTTTTGTTATGTCTCCCCCCGTAATGTTCATGTTTTCCAAGCCCATTATATAGATGGGGAAAATGAAGTTCACAGAACAGAATTGGCTTGCCCGGTCATAAACACCAAATTCAGGTAAACAGTCGTAGAACTTTTGTGCGGGGTGTCCCTGTGTGGGGAACTTGAGTGGGAATTCGTTTAATGTAGGCAGAATCCATTATTCCACTACTCTCAGGAATCACACAATATCCTATCCAGAAAGGCCCGTAGGGATGTCTGGTCCAACTTCGTATTACAGATGGGAAAGGGAGAAGGATGTGTCTAAAGTTGTGTCACTGATGGGATGGGATGGAACTAAGGCCTCCAACCACAGTTTAGTCTTCTGGCTTAATGGCATTTATCAGACATTTATTGTGAACTTGCTGTGTGCTCAGTGGTGTGTTTGGAGTAGTGTAATTTGCCACCTTGTTTGGACCTATATATCAGATCAGATCAGTTGCTCAGTCGTGTCCGACTCTTTTCGACCCCATGAATCGCAGCACGCCAGGCCTCCCTGTCCATCACCAGCTCCTGGAGTTCACTCAGACTCATGTCCATCGAGTCAGTGATGCCATCCAGCCATCTCATCCTCTGTCGTCCCCTTCTCCTCCTGCCCCCAATCCCTCCCAGCATCAGAGTCTTTTCCAATGAGTCAACTCTTTGCATGAGGTGGCCAAAGTATTGGAGTTTCAGCTTTAGCATCATTCCTTCCAAAGAAATCCTAGGGCTGATCTCCTTCAGAATGGACTGGTTGGATCTCCTTGCACTCCAAGGGACTCTCAAGAGTCTTCTCCAACACCACAGTTCAAAAGCATCAATTCTTCGGTGCTCAGCCTTCTTCACAGTCCAACTCTCAAATCCATACATGACCACAGGAAAAACCATAGCCTTGACTAGACGGACCTTTGTTGGCAAAGTAATGTCTCTGCTTTTGAATATGCTATCTAGGTTGGTCATAACTTTCCTTCCAAGGAGTAAGCGTCTTTTAATTTCATGGCTGCAGTCACCATCTGCAGTGATTTTGGAGCCCAGAAAAATAAAGTCTGACACTGTTTCCACTGTTTCCCCATCTATATATAGATACATCTAAAAGTAATAACAGCTAGCAGTGCTTACTATGTGCCAGAGCCAGACAGTGCAGAATGCTTTACTCTATTATCTCATTTAGCTCTCAATAGTGTGTGAAAGTAGGCACCACTATTATGTTACATTTGCAGATGGAGAAGCTAAGGCTTAGGTAGGTTGAATAATTTGCCCAAAGACATACACCTATAGCTGGCAGTTGACAAAGTCAGGGATCAGATCTCTGAATCCAAAAGCCACCAAAGGTTGAACAAAGAAGCAGCTTTGTAAGAGATGTGTTAAAAATGCCCAATGAGAGGGGGAGAAAAAAAAGGGAAAAAAAATTCTTAAAAAAAGGAAAAACAAGGAGAGATGATGAGAGAAAGCATCACTATGAGATCTGTTGGACTTGGAAGGCAACGATAATAGCTGTCCCTTTGAGCACTGACCATATGCTAGGTCCAGCCTAATGTGCTGTATAAGGATTATCTCGTAATCCTACAACATCCCTGTGAGGAGGATGTTATCCTCATTTTACAAATGAGGAATCTGATGCTTAAAGAGCCTGCCTAGTGTGACCAAAGGCACAATTTTGAGTAGTTGATTTAGATTCATAGAGAAGACAGAGGCCATGTGTGAGTGGGAGTAGAGGGTCTTTGTGGGAGAGGTGAGAAGGCCATACTGGAAAGGGTGGTAAACACATTGAAGAGAGCAGTCCCTATTTGGGTAAAGTTTGGACTCTTTCCTGTAGGTCCTCACTGCAGCAGTAGGGGAGCACTGGAAGATAGTTGGTATGGAAGGGGTAATTATGTGAACTATTTCAGATTCAGTGCCAGGCTTCCTTCTGTAATGCAGGTGTACATTCAAGTGGACATGACAGATTTCAAGATTTCTGCCTCACTTTGTTGCTCTTTTGACCCTTGGGTTTTCTCTCTCTACTGTCAGCCTCCCTTTGCTGTAATTAAAATAATGATCAGGAGAGGGCTTGGGTATTCTTTTAAATACTGAGTTATTTCTTGCATCACTTCAGGGGTGAGGATGAGAAAATAGACTTAAAAATCCCGTCCAAGTTATTATAGAAGTTTAAACAGTGAGTTTACGTACTTCATCAAAGATGAAGATCATTCAGAGTGGAAGAGGATGCAGTGTAGGAGAGTGGGGAAGAGCAGACTGTGGCCCCAGATAGAATGGGTCTAGTTCTAGCTTTGCCACTTACTAGTTCTGTCTGTGTTCTTGGGCAAGCTGTTCGTTAAACTGCCTTCCCTTTTTGGAAAAATGGGATAACAGTTGTGCCTGCTTTATCTGCTTTCCATGATTGTTTGGGGATAAATGAGATTGTGTTTAATGAGCCTAGCAGATTGCTTTGTAGTAGTGATTTTTTTTTTCCACATTGATAAAAATTTTATTTACTCATGTTATATACTTATCCTTATAGGAGAATAGGCTTTTTTTTTTTTAAACCTTCTGGGAATGTCAAAGCTCCTAGATGTTACAAACTAAAGTAAAAGTACATGCAAATTCTTTATAATGATTTTTTCTTTCCTTTAATTTTATGTTTTCAAAATTGCCTAAGATGTAGTAGTAATTTTTAGCAAACGTGGCCTGTTATGTTGATGTAGGCAAAAGTTGGTAGCACTGACCTTGCCATAGGTTAAGTACTGAACAAGTGATAGCTTGTAGAAAGATAATACCAAGATTTAATCCTCGTACCTCCCATGCTATCCAAGTTCTCTATTAGAGAAAGTATTTTCTGTCATTCTTGGTTTTCTCTCATGCTTTGTACCAAAATTAGAATTCTGACAGGACACATATGCTGGGCAGCTGCTGTGTCCCAGCGGCTACCACTCGAAAGTCTCCTTTGATTCTCAGGCTGATCATGAGAAGGAGGTCCTGTTATTCTCACTTGATGGTTGCTGTTGTTCAATTGCTTAATCATGTCCAACTCTTGGTGACCCCACGGACTGCAGCACGCCAGGCTTCCCTGTCCTCTACTATCTCCCAGAGTTTGCTCCAGTTCATGTCCATTGAGTCGGTGATATTATCTAACCATCTCATTCTCTGCCACCCTCTTTTCCTTTGACTTCAATCTTTTGAAGCACTTTATAGTTACGAAACAGCAACTTGGAGAAGTGAAGTGACTTGCGCAAGGTCATAGATTGTTAAGAGGTAGGGCTTGGATTTGAACCCAGTTCTTCAGACTCTAAATTTAGCTCTCTTAACCACAGTTGCTTCCCTGTTACTATGTTTTCCCTTCATAGTATTTTATAAACCCCTGGATTAAGTCCGTAGTAATTTTAGTACAGCTGGCAACTGCTCGTTTAGTGCCGAGTCATTGTTGCCTTTCTCTGTCCTTAATAGGCCAGGAAGCCTACTATGGCAGTGCTTGTGGCCTCTCAGCCCTGGGCAGAGCCCAGTCGGGGGAGGGAGGGAGCGGGGTAGCACGTTGGCCGCCAGGACATGGATCTCCTGAGCGCTCCAGAGACTCTCCTTCCTGTCAGGTGTCATGTTGATTCGGATATGTGTTTGCTGAGGAAACTAAGCACTTTTTTTTTTTTCCTTTTGTTTTCTAGCCCGGCTTTCGAAAACATCTGGGCCTGCTGGAGAAAAAGAAAGATTACAAGCTTCGTGCAGAGTGAGTGCAGTCCTTCTAGTAGAGGTGCTGCCAAAAAAGCTTACAACCTCCCTGTATTGCAGCTGAATTGCCTGAGTCCAACAAGGGACAGTTTCCTGCCATTGATAAAATGGCCAGAAGCTCTGGCGGCCCGTCAGATACTTTTCTGGGACCCTAACTTCTCTCTTTGTTTAGGTGGCGCGTTATTTATTTAACTGTCATTGCATTGTGAATTTTTTTTATTATGTTGTTCCAGATCGTTTTCTCATGGTGGCTTTGATTTGCTTCTGCCTTGGTGTTTGAGCCAAAAGCTGAATCTTTTTTTCTCTCTCTTTTCTTGACGTTCAAGATAAAATCTAACATTCCAGTTGTTGAGTCTCTTACATCACCATGTGTGGTGTGGAATGAAGAGATGTGAAAGATGGATTCATGGGACTGAGCGTGGGTGATAATGAACTCTGAAAACATCTTATAAAACAATTATCCCCATTCTTCTTCTTCTTTAGCACTTTATTTGCAAAGTATTTTATAATTATTTGTTAGCCATGCATGTCAGCTGAGGTCCTTTTTTATGCTCCCAGAGCAGATGGTGATGAATTCAGTGGGTTGCTCTGGGTCCTAGAGTTTTTCAGGCAGATAATAATAATAACTGAGACAGTGTTCTATGAGAGTTATCATTTTTATACTTAGTTATTCCACCTAGCAACCTTGAGGGGATACTGTTGTCACGCCCATTCCCCAAATTAAATTGGTATGCAGAGTGGTTAACTAACGTATCCAAGATTACTCAGCCAGAAGTGGTGGAGTCAAGGTTTGAACACAGACTGTCTGGCTCCAGAGTCCACGATTTTAGTTGCTGTGCTGTACTACAACGTGTAGTTTAATTTGGTTACTTGGTGCTCAGACTTGCCTCAAAGCCTTGTCTGAATAGTTCTAATTTGTGCTTTGTTGGGTCTCTCCCTGTAATGATGTAAATGGCACTAAAACTTACATGAAAAAATGACTGTTATTAGTTTCAGGTAAAACTGGGATAGGAGTGAAACCACAGAGAGGTGAACAAGGTCTGCAACAGTGGAGTGTGGATCGAATCTAGTTACCACTGCAGCTCTTTTGAGTTTCATTTTGTATATATCACTAGATGCCTGTAAAGTTTGCTTGTTGTGTTTTTTTTCTTCTTTTCTGCTGTGAACTTGTTTAACCTGCTTTTTAGTGACTACCGGAAAAAGCAAGAATACCTCAGAGCTCTCCGGAAAAAGGCTCTGGAAAAAAATCCAGATGAATTCTACTATAAAATGACCCGGGTTAAACTCCAGGTGAGTGCCTAATGGATCAGTTGGTATTTTGAGCTGCAGCTCAAAAAGGAAAATAGGGATGAGGGAGGAAATGGAGAGACAGGATCTTGGGCTTTTATTTAGCCCTTCTCCAGTTGGTCAGGTGCTCCTGGTCAGTATCCAAGGTGAAGCTGTCCTTTCACAAGCACCATGCGTTTCTGCCCGAGTCTCAGTCGTTTGATGCCTGGAACCGTTTCCGTTCTTCCTTTTCTTTTTATGTTAGAAAAGTAAAACCCGAACTTTATTGTTGCTTTTTGCGTTTGGAAGGATTTTACACACAGGCTTTGATCTTCAGAATACCCTGGATTCAGTAGAAAAACCATTTAAATGAAATTTTGTACAGTAGAAACTTTTCGGCAATCAAAATTTAGACTGTAAAAAAATATATGCAGAACATGCTTTTCTGAAAACATTGAACAAAGTGCTGAATGCAGAATGAAAGTAAGATTTTAATTCCACCAAAAGTAGTCATCATAGAAGGTGTAAAAGTCACTGTTCACTTTAAAAAATATATTATCCACAGACAATATCCTAACTCTAGGATGGGCTTTAGAAAGTCTTCAACTTCTTGCTTTAATAGCAGTGAGGTGAACATGATTGAGCTCTAGAGTGTGATCTGTATCCTCCACAACTACAGTAGGGAGAAGGTGACTGTCTTCTGCAGGTCTGATCCCTGTCTTTAGCAGTTCCCCATCCTCCTCCTTCACTTCCTTTGTAAGATCCACTATGACAGTCCTGAACATCATAGCCTCAATCATATCCTCTGTTGTAAAATCTTGACGGCATGAGCTGCTGTAGGTAGATCTCCCCTTGTAGATTCCTGGTGTAGGATTATGTGGTCTTTTTGCTATAGAGTAATCAACTCTGATCCTATGTTCATCAAGCTCCATTCCATTGGCACACTCTTTTGCTTCCTTGGCATCATCTACATTTTCAAAGTATACAAACCTGAACATCTAGACTGCTGGTCATAATGCAATAGACATGTCAGCCATTGGGCCATATTTAGAGAACACTTCCTTTAGACCTCTATCTGTAGTGTGTAGGTTCAATCCAAATACTGCCGGAGCTGTTCTGAGTTGGTGACAGGAGGTGCTGAGTTGAACATGTGTCTTAGAGGCCTGGTGCATTGAGTGGCTGTTATATGTAGCCTTTGGTCCAGCCATGAACTGTGCCTACAACTTGTTAATGATTTTACTGTAATAGGAACTGTATGTTCTCAATTTGGATTTTTAGGATGGAGTTCATGTTATTAAGGAGACGAAGGAAGAAGTAACTCCAGAACAGCTGAAGCTAATGAGAACTCAGGATATCAAATATATAGAAATGAAAAGGGTTGCAGAAGCAAAGGTAAACAACTAAAAATGTTTATTCTGATATGTATTTATTGGTTAAGAAGAGAAATAGAAATCCATTGATCTCAAGTTATAAGTTGATTCCTTCTGGCATTTCTAATCTTAAAGTACACTTAATTATGATAATGTTTTAAAGGTATAGTTAGCATGGTAGAGTAGAAAGAGGTCAAGTTTGAGAATGAGACAGATTTAGGTTTAAATTCTGGCCCTGCCTTTTATTAACCCCATGATTATGGACAAATGAACTTCCTGGGGCTGTTTCCTTATTTCTATCTCATAGAATTATTGTAAGGATTAAATGAGTTTTGTGCAATGCCTGGCTTGATACATTTTAGTGATCCTTTCTTTTGAAAGAATGAAGCAAATTCTTTGCTGGCTGGTGATAATGATGTGAAATGGTCTAAACTTTTGCAAATTCATTTCTGATATCCTAGAAGAACCCAACATAAAATGAGACCATATTCTGTGTTGCAGAAAATTGAAAGACTAAAAGCAGAGCTCCATCTGCTGGATTTCCAGGGGAAGCAACAGAATAAACATGTTTTTTTTTTTGACACCAAAAAGGAAGGTATGAAATGTTTGAAGGTTTCTGGGACAGTCTAGCATGTTGGTCTGTGTTGTTTGGTGTTAGAGACAGCACCTTAAGGATTGTCTTGACTTTTAGTTGAACAGTTTGATATTGCCACTCACCTGCGAACAGCCCCAGAACTAGTTGACAGAGTCTTTAACAGACCCACGATAGAGACCTTGCAGAAGGAGAAAGTGAAAGGAGTTAACAATCAGACTCGACTTAAGGTAAGTTTCTCCATTTTTCTTCAGGTCTGAGTTTATGGGAATCTAGGTTCCTTTCCTCCTTTTCCCCCCGCTGTCTCCCCCATACTGTCTCACCTCTCCACCCCCCAACCCCCCCGCACAGCATTCTATAAGATTATTTGTGGAAAAAGTACGAAGTTCTCTTTGGAGAAACAGAAGGAGAATTTGGTGATGGGAATGGAAGTGGAGGAAGGTTTCTTAGTTTCTAAGATTAGAGGATGTGTGGCATAGTGGTCAGGACCATAGGTTCTGGTCTTTAGGTCTGCCTTTGTTTTCTTCTCTTTTTTTTCTTTTTTGGCCATGCTGTGAAGTTTGTGAGATCTTGGTTCCCTGACCAGAAATTGAATCTGGGCCCCAGCAAAGCACAGGGTCCTAACCATTGCACCACCAGGGAATTCCCTAGGTCTGCATTTGACTCCACTTCTGACCCTGGGCTTATGCTTTCAATGCTGTAACAGATGGTAACAGTTTTAAAATACAGAGAAGGGGGGAGGGGGACACTGAAGATGAAGGGATTTGGTATACTTTGATATTAAACCTTTAACAGTGCCTATGCATATCCCAAGGTCTTTCATGTTCTGCATTTGTAGCCCAGATTTTGGATCGATTTGTCCTTATGGTGTTTTCCATTGCTGTAACTGGGTTCATGCAGAAGACATGCTTTTCCTCCAAGTCTTCTGGAGTTGAACTCTCACTTCTGACTGATTCATTTAAAAAACTGCTGTCAGTGTGTTTCAAGCAGACAGCTGTTCTGTTTTGATTTGAATCATTTACACCGCATCAGCTTTGCTTCCAATGTTTAATTTCACAGCAGCTTCTCTAGCTCAGAGGCAGCTAAACTTGCTTTAGTAATATAAATACCCGTAATTAGTTTGACTATATTGGGTAATCCCATAAATTTGACAGTCTGTGCAATGAAGTGAAAACAAAAGCTGTCTGAAACCACTGCTGTGAGACTATGCTAGAATTGGTGAATCGTTTACGTCTGAGGCCCAGTAATATTTGAAGATAACACTTCTAGCTGAAGAGCTGGCTGACTAGTGTTCTAGTGCTAACCTTGTTTGTCAGGGAGTTGTGTTTTCAATTAGCTGTGTTACTGACGCGTCTCAAGTATGCAGTGGTCCCTAAAGAGATTGGTCCTGTGTAGGACAGTTCACCAACATACCTTTGGAGAAGCTGGGAAAGTTTGAATCTTGCCCTTTTGTCTGGTGGTGGTGGTGGTTTTAAATCTCTTATTGAAAGCAAAATTATTTTGATTAATAAGAGACTGCTAGTGGTGGCTTACAAGGGAATTTTTAGTGTGTAACTTGGAGGGTTTGGGAAATCCATGAATGGCTTTAGGAAGTCTGTGAACACCTTCTTCCCACCTTAAAATTTTATGTGACTAGGTATGTATGTTTGTATGAATTTATACAAACATATATGTACATTTATGTGAAGAAAGACTCTCCAGAAAAAGAAAGAATCCAAAGCTTTCATCAGTTTCTCAGAGGTCATAATTCCCTCGTATTGAAGGGCCATTTCTTTCTTTTTTTTTTATTTTTGGTTGCTCTGGGTCTTTTTGCTGCACAGGGGTTTTCTCTGGTTGTGGCGAGCAGGGCTACTCTCTCGTTGCGGTGCAGCTCATCGTGGTGGTTTTTCTTGTTCCGGAGCATGGGCTCTAGGGCTCGCCGGCTCAACAGTTGTGACACATGGGCTTAGTTGCTCTGTGGCACGTGAGATCTTCCCGGACGAGGGTTCGAACCTGTGTCCCCTGCACTGGCAGGTGAGTTCCTATGCACTGTGTCACCAAGGAAGAGTTCAGGACCACTGGACTTTGAGGGGTCATCAGCACTGAGAATTTTCAGGTCAGCTTTTACTGACAGAGAGTCCTTCTGCTCTCTTGAGTTCTGCGGTCACTGCCCCAGGGACCCTTCTCTGCTTCTCTATATACTGTGTCACGTTAGGTGACTGGGATGCTCACACAAAGGGTGAAGCAGCTCTGAGTAGTAGTGGAAAGATTCCTGGGATCTGTGAGTCTCAAGGCGCAGTCCTGCCTCTCTCCAGGTGAACCGTGTGTCCCTGGGTAAGTCACCAAGGTTCCATTGGCCTCTGGAATGCAGTGCTCTTAAAATGGACAACTTCAGAGTGTCTTGTTACATTGATTCTGGAGTAAGGAGGGAATTGACGAAACCATTTATGCATTTGGGCCTAAGTGGACTCAAAAACAGTTTCTTACTCGTTTTTATTGTATTAATTGTTTCACTGAAAAGGTGTGCTTCCTCTGCAGCGGATAGCGAAAGAGAGGCAGAAGCAGTATGACTGCCTGACACAGCGGATTGAGCGTGAGAGGAAATTGTTCGTTATTGCGCAGAAAATTCAGACTCGCAAAGACCTTCTGGTGAGGAGTGAGAGCCTTAGGCATTCATTTTATTTTTTTCCTTGTAAAGGTCTTAACTGAAACTGGATTTCAGCTTTGTGTAAATCAACCCCAGTGAAAATGTCTGCTCCTCAGGGGCAGTGGTTTGAGCCAGTGTCTGTTACTCTGACAGTGTTGAAATGTTCCTTGATTAAGAAGGTAATAAGGGGCTTATTAGTCAGTGCTTTGGAACAGCCAAGGGTAGGATTGGGTGGCATGTGAACTTTATAGCTTATGAACAGCTATCTGTAACATTTAAACAGGTTAACAAAACAGTGCGTGTCGTTCACTGGTATTTAAAAATAGACAACATTGTGTAGTTAAATAGCAGAGCTAAGGAATATAAGATGCCCCTTTCATATTATTATCATTCCTCTAAATGTCAAATTCTTTGGCTTTGCAGATCATTTTGGTCTGCCTTTCTCAACTGGGGTTCCATAAGAGAAGCCCTACCAAAAAAGAATTAATGATTTGAGTACCTTTCTTCTCAGTTTTCACAAGAACTTCTGCACAGCCAACCAGCATCATTACGGAAGCCTGGGGGAGGACTTAAGTCATCCAGTCAGGGATGCCTTAGGACGAAGGGCTTTGTCTCTTTTGAATGTTGAGATGGGCTGAATTAGGGGCTTTAGTTATTAAACTTTCTATTTTACACAGCCCTCTCTTGTTACAGCCTTTACTGGTAACTTTTTTATTTTGTAGGATAAAACTCAGAAGGTAAAAGTGAAGAAAGAAACGGTGAACTCCCCAGCTATTTACAAATTTGAGAGTCGTCGGAAGCGTTGAAGTTTATAGATAAGCCTTCTCATTCCACATGGAACAGAGTTTACGTTTTCTTCTCCCAGTAACTTCAAATTCCATTGGTCGAAGTGACTTGGTTTTCCTGTTTGTAACCATAATTTTTTTGTAGATTTGACATTCGATACAAACAACATTAAAGCCCCTTCCCCCATCTGAATTGTGGGTTGTTGAATTCAGTCTGTTTTTGGGCTGAGCCGTGCAGCCTCTGAGATCCCAGCTCCCCTACCAGGGATCCAACCCAGGCCCGGGGCAATGAAAGTGCCAAAGTCCAGCCACTGAACCGCGTGGAACTGCCTGACCCCAGTCTTACTTTTCTATAATTTCATTTTTTTCATTTTATAAGGAGTATAATCTTTTATATAGCAAGTTTGGCAAACAGATGAGTTCATTCCTAACCCCAACACTTACTCAAGAACAGCAGGTAACTTTTGCGTATACTTACAGGCTAGGACGTCAGGGGAGCTGGGGCGAGCACTACCAAGAGCACCCTGGTTGGTTTCCGCCATCTGTGGGAGTTGACACTGTTGTTGGTGTTTGTGTTTTGGAGTTGTAATTAAATTCTTCTATGGCTGATTTTTTTCATTTACTATTAAATCGTTAGCTCTTTTCCATTTGGTTACATCATTAAATTTTTAATATATGCTCACAGTAAAAACTAAATATTTTTAATATTTGCATAATGTTTTATCTAGTGGATAAACTGATTTTACCCTCATTCATTCTTCATTTATTGGATATTCAGGTGGCTGAATAAGTTAGCCAGGAATGATTTTTTTTTTTTTTTTCTTTCACACTTTATAGCTGAAGGTAGAAACCCTTGGAATCAGGAACTCACAGGGGCACTTCTTTATTGATGAAACTCAGACCAGGCTCTGTGTTCCCGCCCTCCTGGCCAGTTCTTGATGGCAAGGCTATAAATGGCTTGGTACAGGCCCTCACCCTGGAAATAGAGACCCCAGCCCCAGGGTGTGTGCAGCAGACACAGACTTCCCAGAGTCTCACCCTTCCCTTCCCTGCCCATGTAGGGATGGTAGGCTGAGACCAGTCAGGACAGGGCTGAGCATGCTTAGAGCAAATGTGGGAGGAGCAGGATTCTGGGAGGCTTGCTTACACCTCATTCCCTAGAGGGGGAACTGTTCTGTGTGGATTTTAAAGATTAAAAAAAAGTTAAAACTTAATTTCCATGACTGTTATGTTCTGTACAAAGCTTAAAATGAAAGCCTGTTTCGTCAGGATGTACTCGGTGGGATATAGGTCTGGGGGCCCTGGAAAACAGGAAGAAGGGCCAAGGGATTAGAAGCCAGCAGCTTTTGCCTTCAGGAAGGAAGCGCTTCCCAGTCTGGAAAGGTGCTGAGCTAAGTGAATGTCGACAGTCTTATGATAAAGGCATCTAGAGAGGTGAGACCTGAGCCAGGAAAGGACTCATCACATGGGTGTTGGATAGAGGAGCAGGCCAATCCAGCAGCAGTCTGTTCCTGGGACAGCACAGCTTGATCCTGCTGCTCTGACTCCCTTGTCCCTGCTTGGGGGGAAGGTGGGAGGAAGGTGGGGAGTACACCTAAATGCTTTTGGTGGAGCACATTGCCACACAAAGCTGCCCACACTGTAGACTCAGGTTAATAGATGCACATGGTACCAACCACTCAGGCTGAAACACGGGTGTGTGCATATCTGCATACCCTCTGGTTCCCAAACAACACTAGGGTTTCATGGATGCAGGCTGTTGTGCTTAGTCATTCAGTCATGTCTGACTCCATGTATGTAGCCTGCCAGGCTCCTCTGTCCATGGGAATCCTCCAGACAAGAATACTGGAGTGGAATGCCATACCCTACTCCAGGGGATCTTCCCAACCCAGGGATCGAACCCAGGTCTCCCACATTGCAAGCGGATTCTTTACTGTCTGAGCCACCAGGGAAGCCTAGGAATACTGGAGTAGGTAGCCTATCCCTTCTCCAGGGAATCTTCCTGACCCAGGAATTGAACTGGGGTCTCCTGCATTGCAGGCAGAGTCTTTACCAACTGAGCTACCAGGGAAGCCCCTGGACACAGGTTAGCACCCACAAGTCCTCATATACATAGGTGCACAGGTCAAATGGAGCAGGAAGATCCATCCTCTCTGAGTAAGTTCCAGGGTAGAAGTCATCAGAGCACTAGCTCCGTTAAGGGATAAAGCTAGGGATCCTGAAAGCTGCTCAGTTTGTCCGACTCTGTGACCCCATGGACTGTAGCCCACCAGGCTCCTCTGTCCATGGGTTTCCCAGGCAAGAATACTGGAGTGGGTTGCCATGTCCTTCTCCAGGGGATCTTCCCGACCCAAGGATTACACTTGTGTCCCTTACGTCTCCTCCTTTGGCAGGTGGGTTCCTTACCGCTAGCTAGTGCCACCTGGGAAGCCTAGGGGTCCGGAGCTGCTCTTAAACTGAAGGCCGTCTTCGAGGCCCGAGGATTCTAAGGGGGAAGATTGGCTGCCCCTCTGATGAACCCAAGAGGCTCCAGCTTCATGAGTCCCGAAAACAGGCCAAGGGCTTTGACGTTTTCGTGCCTGTTGGAACCTCAGACTCCTGGCTCCTTGCTTGGAAAAGAGAGATTATTGTTTCTTTAGGATCCATCCCATCCAGGTCCAGAGGGTGCTTGGGCTCTTGGTGGCATCTATTCTAGCTGTGCCAAGAAGAATGTGACAGCCTCCAGAGGTGGAGAGCATTTCTCTTGGCAGAACACATGTGAATCAGATCTCTTGTACAAACCCAAGTTTCCAAAGCAGCAGCTGCACGGGTGACATGGAAGCCCCAGGCCTCTCTAGCACAGAGAACCGGCTAACCCAGCTCCGTCTTAGTCCATTGCCACATCTGATTGAAGCATCTGATTGCCCTTCTGATTGAAGCAGGAGAATATCAAGCCCTGGCTATTCTGGTTTTATTTGAAGAAAACCTTGCTGCTGCTAAGTCGCTTCAGTCCTGTCCGACTCTGTGCAACCCCATGGACTGCAGCCTACTAGGCTCCTCCATCCATGGGATTTTCCAGGCAACAGTAGAAGAAAACCCTTATACTGGACCAATTCCTGGCAACAGAGTGGGGAAGGGCCCAGTAGGTGGAGCTCCTGCCCCTTTGCTGAGGTTAGCTCTCAGGGTGCTGGCGTTGAAAGCACCCAATACTCCATAGGTGCTTAGTAGGCATTTGGTTATTGGATTTAATGCCACGTAAGTGAGCTCCTGTGAAAAAAGATGTTCTCCACCCCAGTCCCCTTCCTATCCCCACCTCCCCACCCAGCTTGAGATTGGTGTGGCCCCCAAGGGACTGGAAAGAGCCCTCCCCTCACATTCTGGTGAGGGTCATGGAGGAAGCCTGTGCTGGTGTCCCAGGTTGTCCGATGATGGGTGGTTCCACTGAGACATGGTGGGTTCTGCCCATGTGCAGTTCTGTTTGCGAGCAGATGCAGACTCGCTCTGCCGACCTGTGGAGGCCAGCGAGGCCGGGCCTGCTGGGACTTGAGACAGAGAGGTGAGTGGGTGTCTGGGGCTGGCCTCCCTTCCTCCTTGAGCTCTCCCAGCGCCAGTTCACAGAGCCTCATGCACAGGGTGTCAGAGAAGGGCGGGGGAAGCCTGGGTGGGAGTCCTGGCTCAGAGGCCCAGGTGAGTGGAGTCAAAGGCGGACCTGAAAGACCGTCTTGGGGCTGAGCTGGCAGGTTTCTTGTGCAGCTGTCTCCTGGGGTCAGGGGGTGCGCTCTCTTGCCAGCCAGGTCACGGGGCCTCCCTGCTGGCAGGGCTCCCGCCGCCCATCTCCCTGGGTCTGTCTCAGCAGAACTGCGGGGAAGAGGCAGAGAGCAGCCTCGGAACTCCAAGAGGCAGTTTCCTTCCCCAAGCCCAGTGCGTAGACTTAGGAGGTTCGAGAGGCTGCCCGGTTCATGCTTCTGCTTGTTCTTCCCTGACTTCTCTGGTCAGATGGAAAAAAACCTCTCCTGCTTCCTCAGACTCCCTATGAGGAATCTCCCTGTTCCTTATTTCCAGATGCATCGTCAGTACTTTTGGGAAAGTGCAGTCTAATCTGTATCTCTCCTAACTGAAGGGGCTACCTCGTTCTCCCTGCCCAGTTTTGTCTGCATCCCTTGATGGCCCTGGTAATGGCCATGGCCCTTTCCTCTCTTGTGCGAGGCGAGCTGACTGGGCGGGGTGGTGGTGCTGAGGGTAATGGTAGAGGCTGGTTCAAAGCAGAGCCAGGGACCTACTGTTTCTCACCAAGAGGAGTTTATCGGGGGGCTGCTCTTTGGGGTAAAGGGTGGAAAGGAAGCCCTTTCCTTTCCTCCTGTCGTCTGTCACCTGATGGCCAAGCCCAGATCATAAGTGTTAATGAATTGTGGTGCCCCGGAGGCAGCTGGGCAGCCCCCGCTGCCCTGAATCAGCCTGACTCATTTACATCTCTCTCCCAGTTCCCCCAAAGGCTTCTTTCTGAGGTGACAAATGGGGGGGTGGTTTCAGGTTTCATGTGTTCACATTACTGGATGGAAAAAAAACAAAAAACCTTTCCAAACCAAAAAACCAGCTTCTACAGCAGAAACATGTCCCGAGAGCACTGAAAATTTCCCCATCTTCTCTTCTCAGCTGCTCAGTGACACTGAGGCCAGTGACAGAGGGGTTAAGAGGAGGGGGTTGGAGCCAGGCTGTGTAGAGCGTTGGGGACAGTCCCTTTAAAGGTGGCAGCACCTGCTTTCCTGCATAAAGACAGGGGAGGACCTTTGCGGGGCCCTCTAGTTCTGGAGTCTGTGGCCAGCTGTGGATTGCCAGGGGACTGGCATGGGCAGGGGCTGGGGAAAGGGTGGACCTCTTGCATTTCGAGCTAATTTGATCCCAAGGGGTTGGAGGGCAAGTGTCCCTCCCTCAGAGAGAGCTCTTGAGGTGGAGTGGTATGTGGGGAGATTTAGGGTCCATCTGGCACGTGGAGATTACGGGGCACCACCCTGCCCTGCTACTGGCCGGTAGCGTTATAAACCACACCCACCCGCCCCCGACTGGGGCAGATGGCCTCCACGGCAGATGGAGACTAGGCCAGCAGTGACTGGACGAGCTTTGTAGTCTCAGTCTGGCCTCCCTAGTAAGACAATCCAGAGGGGCAGTGGCAGCTGTGTGTGTGCGTGTGTGTGTGTGTGTGTGTGTGTGTGTGTAGGGGCTGGGGCCCTGGCCTTGTTGGGCCATTCTGGAGGAGAGGGAAAGAGGGAATCCCAAATGGAGCCAGTGGATCTTAGGGGCACACCTAAGTTTGCCATGTAGGGGTGGCAAGTTCTCAGCGTGGCCCTGACCCAGCCCACCTGCCTGGCCTCCTGAAGCTGCTCAGGTTAGTTCTCGAGTGTTAGTTCTCAAGTGAAGGCGATGGTCCTCCGCAGCAGGAGTCTCTGCTGCAGCTGGAGCCTGGTGGGCTGGGGCAGACCCCCTGCCAGGTCCCCAGAGCCCAGGGTCTGGGCAGCAGCAGCTCCTCCCAGAGGACGCACCCGTTTATTATGCGCTCGGGCTCCCTCGCTGCGCAGGCAGGCAGCGGCCTTCATTAGCGCAGGAGCTGGGGTCTGTTTTGGCTGCCTCATCAGCATCAGTGAACTGCGTCCCTGCGAGATTTGATACAATTTAATTAACCTAATTAAAAGCTCTGATTGCAGAGATGATTGGGGTAGCGCCAGCAGCGACTGCATATTTATAATGAGCTGCAAGGTGTGGGACCGCAGCCAAACGCCACGCATCCTAATGAGCGGGAGCCGGGAGCCAGGGAGCGGGAGAGCGAACGTTTATTTTTGGCAACAATGCCCAGTTCCTCCCTGCTAGGGAGTCAGAGACCTAGGGAGCGGAGATGGACCTGCCCGCTGAGCTCTTCGGTGCAAGGTGGGAGCAGAGCCGTGCACCACACGTGTCCCGGTGCCTTCGGATGCCCACAGGAGCACACAGTGCCCATGCTTTCTGCTGCAGACTGGGGGGCGGAGACCCCAGCAATGCACTTTTCCCGCTTCTCTCCATCTCTGGATCATGAGCCGTGGTGTGAAGAAATGGCCCAGCAGAACGACCTCGATGTCAAGTCTTCTGGATCCCTGGGCTGTTCTCTTCCAACTTGTCAAGGAAGATCAGAGGCTGAAAAGCTGGGTGGGGAATCAGAAAAAGGGGTCTGAAACTTCAAGAGACCCAGGTGAGGATCCTGGGCTTGGAACAGACAGGAGAAACAGGAGTGATGACTCTCCAGCTCATCCCGGATCCCTGTCACCTGACTTTCTTCTGAGAACCCTGTGCCCGAGAGGGCCACCTCCCCTGGACTCTCCTCTCTCACTGCCTCTGCTGGGGAGTCTTGGTTTGTCTGACTCAGCATTTCCGCTGTAAATCACATCTAATAATAACGAGAGTGAGAGCTGTGGCCGAGATGCTGTGGGTGAAGGGGGCACCGGTGAGAAGGGGTGCGCTGCCTAGGTACAGAGGGGTGTCGAGAGGGGAGGCAACTCTGGGCTGGTGGGAGTGGGCACTGGGTTCGGAAAGTCACCATCAGAGGCCTGGGGGGTGGGGAAAGGAGGTGTGAGCCTCCCTCACCCCCAGTACTGGGGAGCTTGGGTATGCCATAAGCTCAGCCAGACTGCCCAGCCACCACCCCCCCCACCCCCGCCAGAGTGCTCTGAGAGACGCCAGGACAAGATGAGATCTGTCCCCAGCCCACCTTGCAGAGCTGCAGCTGTTTAGCTCTCTTATCAATCTTCTCTGTGGGTTTAATCATCTCCTTGTCATCCTGCTGGGGCAGCCCTCCCCTTGCTGGAGCCTGGCTTTCCTCCCGTCCCCCTCCCCCAGATATAACCATCCTTTTCCACCTGACTTCCCTTGCAGGAGATAGAGCATGGGCCAGGGTGGCTTTGTCCCAGGCTTAGTCTTGGCGGCAGGGGCAGCAGTTCCCGTTTTTGCAAGGAGTCAGGAGGGAAGAGGGGTGGGTAGAGGAGGCCCTGGTGGAGAATCTATCCTAGTTGGGTACTTGAGATCTTTGACTCCACTCCTGGCGGGGTAGGGTGGGGCTCAGGGGTGGGCCACGAGGGCCTTTAGCCCAGATCAGGAAGATCCTGCGAAATGTCCCTCCCTTCCTTCTTCCTCTCTTCCGCCAGCTTCTTAGGAGATGCATCCACCCACGCCGTCCAGCGAGCCAGCTCTGGTCTCTTTTCCTGGGTGGGTCCTGTGGGGCCAGGCCCTGTGGAGCCTTGTGGGACTCTGGGACCCGTGGGCCGGAACCACGAGCCCACAGTTTTGTGTGCATCTTGGGAAAGAGGGTGCCCAGGAGTCAATGGAGCCTGTGTTGTGGTCCAGGCTGGGAGCCAGGGCACAAGGGGCTATGGGGCCCATCCCTGTGCTGACGTGCAAGATGACCTTCAGGGCAACTCTTGGGCCCTTCTCCACTTCACTCTTTCTCCTCTCCAGAATATGTAGGGTATAGGAGGGGATGGGGGTGGCTGGGGTGGTGTATGTACCCCTCAGAGGGCACAAGAGAAAGAGGTCCTTTCCTCCTCCGCCCGCTCACCACTCCCACCCCAGGCACTCTCAGTGCAAGTGGAAAGCTCATTTCTTCTCATGTCTCAGAAGTGGATGGGAGGTCCTGAAGAGGTTAAGATTAGTCTGAGCATCAGGCAGCTTGTCCTCAAGGTGGGGGCTGAGAGTGTCCCCTCAGGAGAGGACCACAGATTCCTGGACCACAGGGCCCTGAATGGGCTTGGGCTGGAGGGGACTTGCTCCCTCCAGCATGAGGCTGGGCTCTGGAGGACAATGGTGTGTTGATGAGGCTTTGGTCCTGGGCTCACATGACCCGACGGGGGTGGTTGGGCCGCACGTGGCTTAGCCGCCTGGGCTGACCTTTGGTCGCTGGCTGGGGAAGAGAGGAAGCCATGAAGCTGCCCTCCCACTCAGTGTGCCCTGGGCCCTCTGCTCCCCCGCCGGGGAGCTGCCTTCTGGGCACACGTGATCTCTTCACCTACCTTCTTTTGGCCTCTCCCCTTCCCTCTGCTCTGTGTGTGCATAAATTGTGTGTAAACATGTATGTCCATGTGATTGTGAGGGAGGAGGCTCCCAGAGAATGAAGGACAGTGAGGGAAGAAATGCCCTTCATAGGCAGGAAGTTTCTTCCATCGTGGGGACACCACCAGGGTAGGGCCAAAGTGTATGTGTGTGTGTATATTTACCCACATGTGTTCCTGGGCACAGGGGGTGCATGTGCATGCATGTAGAGGGCAAGGCCTCTACCCTGCCTTGTCCTGTGACCTATGCCCTCCTCTAGTGAGAGTAGGGGAAGTCTAGGTCAGCACTTTCCAGCTGGGGCTGGAGCCACACTCCCCCACCCTCTGGCACTGGGCCAGAGTGTTACTTTCACAAGGAAAAATGAAGACTTTTGGGGGATTGTGTAATTATTGTAATCAATTGAATTAACCAAAAATTACCAGTCAGGAGGCAAGGCGTGTGCATGTGCACACACACACACACCCACACAATGAGTTACACACAGACATGTTTACACAGATGGAAAGTCAAGATATATAGAGAGGTAGATAGGGATATACGCACACTTAACGAATTTTTTTTTTTTTTTTTTTGAGAAGCTAGGGAAAGGTCCTAAGCATTTTCTTTTTTATAAAAAAATTTTAAGGGACTTCCCTGGTGGTCCAGGGGTTGAGACTCCACCTTTCAGTGTGTGTGTGGGGGGTTGCTGGTTCTATCCCTGGTCAGGGAATTGGGATCCCACATGCTGTGAGGCAATTAAGCCTGCACACCGCAGCTGGAGAGAAGCCTGTGCGCCACAACCAAGACTTCATGCAGCCAAATAAATAAATGTTACAAAAATGAAAAAAAAAATTTTTATATCGGAATATAGTAGATTTACAATGCTGTGTTAGTTTCAGGTGGACAGCAAAGTGATTTAGTTACACATATTGTTACATCTGTCCTTCTTCATATTCTTTTTCCTCGTAGGTTATTATAGAGTATTGAGTATAGTTCCTTGTGCTACACAGTAGGTCCTTGTAGATTATCTATGTTATATAGACAGTCTTTCATATGCTAATTCCAGCCTCCTAATTTATCTGTCTCTCACACCTATGATTCTTGAAGGGGGTTATCCATCCTGCCTCTTCTTCCTCACTAAGGCAGATACAGCCAAGCAGGTTATCTGAAGAGAAACTCGAAGTCCCCAGGGGGTTGAGAACAGGAGGCCTCTGAGACGGGGGAAGCCAGTACAAATGACATGCTGCAGAACTTGGAAAGGGAGTCCATGGTCTGACTTTGTCATGCAATTTATTACAAACATTACATGAAGATGTTTTAACATGTTCTCCTTCGTTGGGAGCCTCATCCAAGTCTGACTCTAGGGCTAGTCTACAGCAACAGCCCCTTGGTGGCCCTGAGGGGTATGTAGAGGGAAGTTAAATTCCAAGATCTGGGATGAGGTGGGGGTGGGGTACCCGGATACTGGCATGGGGAGGCCCGTGGGTGAGAAGGGACCAGCATGGGCACCCTCAACCTCAACCTCTCAAATGAACAGCTTTGAGTGATTTGATTGAGGGGTGTTTCTTACCTCTCCCCACTCTGTTTTCTTCTTTGCCTCCTCCATCCCACTCCCATATAGTTCTGCTGACCCCACCGGATGCTGGGGACACAGTATGGGAATGGTTCTCAGCACTGAAGCAGAAAGGAGAGGGCCTGGAGGGCAGGGTTGGAGGCCGGGACTGAGGCAGAGGCTGGAGCTGGGATCTGGACTGGGAGCCGAGCTCAGCGCAGACCCCAGTGGGGGTTGTTGGAGGCTGGGGTGCAGGGTGTCTGTCTTGGTCTTGACATGATTCTCAGGAGCCTTTTTTTGGAGTCCGAGGCAGGTGTTCTCCTCCAATGCAGAGCACGTTTGGCATCCGCTCACCCCTCGGAGGGGCGGGACAGGCCCCCTCCCGCTGCTCCCCTCGGCTGAGCAGAGTCATACATCACCAAGGGGCCGGGCTCCCTGGATGTATTGCCCTAATACGTCGCTATAGCAACCCCACTCTAATCCTGCATTATTCTAATGTGGTCCCCCTCCCCACTGTGATGTATAGCTTGGGTCTTGGAGCCGTGAGGCACCTTCTCTGAGTCTGCTCCAAGTACCCCAGGGATGAGTGGGTCCGAGGCTGGCTTGGCTTCCCTGGGTCCGGTCTTGCTTCTCCTCACCCTGCGCACGTGACCCTTTGTGAGCTGGGGTGCGGAGGTGGGCTCTGGCCTGGTGGCCCACCCGTCCGCCTGCCCAGAGAGGGGAAGCGGCAGGCTGTGTGTCCTGGCCCTGGCACACGAGCGCTTGACGCACCGACCCACGCCAGCCTGCCCGGCCTGGGGACCTGAGGCCTTGGGGTTGGGGGCCAGGGCAGGACAATGGCCACATTCCGGCTGCCAGCCACAGGCCCCCATTGTTCCTGTGGACACTGCCTGCTTGAGGGCCTTAGTTCTGGCCCTCACCCCGCTTGGGGCGTAGGATGCTCCCTGGACCACTCCCCCGGGGACCATAGAGGGGTGATTCATGGGGTGACCAGGGCATAGCAAGCCCCAGCTGTGCCCGGATTCTGGGGGGTGGGAGGGGGAGGTGACTGAGGGTTGTTTGTGTCAGGAGAGGGCGGGGTTGAATAGCCAGAGGACTCAGGGCTGTGGACACCAACCACGTCATTTCATACTCCTCCTCGTGTGTGGGCTGCTCAGACAGGCTCCATTGTCAGAATGGCAGGCCCACCCAGGCCGGAAGGGAAGAGAGGATGGAGAGGGGTCACCTCAAAGTGGGGAGGACCCAGGACACACCCCCACCCCCACCCCAACTGCACTGAGATCCAGAGAACGGCAGGGGACTTACTCAAGATCACACAGCTTGGTGGGGACAGGCCTGGGTCTAGAACATTCCCCAGACCTTTTTGGTGCTGAGATGCTGCTGCTGTTTCTGGTAGAAAAACAGACCCAGTGGTGATCTTCAGCCTTGGCAGAAGTTATATTCACAAGCTCCTTCCTCTCCCTCACTTGCTTTGAAATTCCTCTAGTTCAGGTCAGTACCTGGCGTCCCTGGAATGAGAATTTGGAGCTAAGGGGAGTCCTAGGGCCATGCAGAGGCCATGCCGACTCCATCTTCTGTAAGGCCCTGAAGAAATGAGTAGGGCAAGGAGGTTGCCAGTGCTCTGACACACAAGATCCATGGATGTAACAATAGACTTCATTGTTTCCTCCCAGTCGGTGATCTCACTTGGGCTCTCACATGCCTACTCTATATGACTGAGAGGTAGGGGAAGGGAAGAGGCTAGCTAGGAGCATTTTAAGAACAGGGGGACTGGTCTTATTTACCTCCATGTTCCTACTTCTCAACATGCTGCTGCTAAGTCGCTTCAGTCGTGTCCGACTCTGTGCGACCCCATCGACTGCAGCCTACCAGGCTTCTCCGTCCATGGGATTCTCCAGGCAAGAACACTGGAGTGGGTTGCCATTTCCTTCTCCAACTTCTCAACATGGGGCCTGTTAAACTGGATGATTGGATGAGAGGATGGATGGGGAGTGGTTGGGTAAGTGGATAGGTGGGTGGCTGAAGAGGTGATCAAGGGTTGCATGGATGAGTGGAGTATAGGTAGATGAATGGATGGTTGCCTGGGTGCATGGGTGGCTGGCAGGTGGATGAATGGATGGATGCAGGATGGATGGGTGGGTAGGCAAGGGAATGATTCATTTTATGTACTGAGGTCCAGAGATGACAAATGACCCAGTTTGGGTCATCCTAAAGATAAACAGTGGAGTGAAGTCTGGAGCCAGCTACCTGGCCCCTGCCTTTGAGGCTGGGATGCGTGGGTCAATCTCTGGGTAGGGCTGCAGTAGAAGCAGGAGTTGGGACCTAAAGGAATCTGTAGTCGTGTAAGTATCCTGAAAGGTGGCTTCCCAGAGTCTAGCAGCCTTGACCCTTCTGTGTTGGGATCAGGTATGCGGAAGTGTTCTGAGCATGGCAGGAAGAGGCTTGAAGTTTCAGGAAGGCAGAACTAGTGGAGTCTGAGGGCACTGGGGCTGAGTCGTTTTACCTCTTAGGGATCAGGCCCTGAGTTAGAAGCCCCAGAGACAACTCCCAACTCATTCTTCATGACCTAGCTTAGTGGTACCAGTGTCTATGGGGCCTTCCCTGACCCTCTGGGTGCTCTCTCCCCGGAACCCAGCACAGTGCTACTAAAGAAGGGGCTCAGAGCACATCACCAGGGCCATGGGGTTGCCACAAAGAATCAGAAGCGGGGGAACAAACTAGGAGACTGCACCTGCCACTGATTTTCTGGGCCATTTTGGACAAGTGCCTCAACCTCTTTGGGCCTGCGTTTCCTCTTCTATGGTTGGGGAGTGGAAAGGTTGAACTTTTCTTCCCAGGATGGTTTTGAGAATGAAGAAAAATAATTCCGGGAAAGGGGGAGAAGGAGCACTAGGCATTATTTTTCTGCACTGCTTCAGCCCCAGCAATAACAAGATAATATACATTGTACATATGAAATTGATTTTATATCTAACATTTAATGAGCACTTACACTGTGCCGGGCTCTCATTCTAAGCATTGATGTGTATCATCTCTCCTCTAGGTCTCACAACAGTCCTACCGGGCAGGTCCTGTCACCATCATCTTTTGACACGTGAGGAAACTAGCTTGCCCAAGGTCCCATGGGTAGCAGTTGGTGAGGCCAGGATGGAAGTCTGGACAGATGCCACGGCCCACATTCTTAGCCACCATATGTAGGTCACTTCTCAGTGCACAGTCCTCTGAATGGACACACAAGAAGGTTTCCTGACTTTCTTGCGGATTCTAGGTGACTCATCCAACTTTCCTGAGCCTTACGAGATTTGCCTGGTTGCACAGTGGTGAAGAAGGTGACAGATCCTAGCCAATTAACTCCAAAAACCCACGGTCCCCACTTCTCTCCCTGGTTCAGTCCTGAGTTCTGGAACTCCCTCTGCTTTGGGCACACCCCCCAAGCACTGGACAGTGCTGTTCACCTCAGCAGGGAGTCTAAGAATGACATACACCTGTCATTGTTGTTCATGTATCTGACCATCAGATTACATGGGTTTTCTTCTAGGCTTTACAACCAGCTAGTCTTGCTGCCTTGGATAGGTCATTCAAACTCTCTGGGCAACACTTTTCTCATCTGCAAAATAGGAATAGTTAATGTGAGATAATGAAAACAAAGCACAAAGTCAGTGCTTGGGTAAGTATTATGTCAGGGTGCCTTAGACCGAGTGGGATGGTGGTAAAAGTTTATTTACATTTTGGTTGTCCTCCTCGCTCACTTGTTTTTGTATGATGTGCTGCCCAGGCTCCACATTACAACAGCTTTCACTCATCCATCACCTACTTAGGCTAAGCACTCTGTGTACATCATGCCCCTTAATCCTCGAAATAACTCTGTGAGGTAGGGACTGTCATTACCACCATATCAGGAAACTGAGGCACAGAAAGGATAAGGAGCTGGCCTAAAGTCACACAGCTGATAAGAAGGGGAGCCAGGATCTGTACCCAGATCCGTCTGGTCCCACAACCCCCTACGCTTCACCATTCCACTCTCAGCCTCTCCTGAGACCTGGAGAGCATCCCTGGGGACTTGGATGACACTGGGGAAAGGCAGGTGACCTACAGTGGCAGGAGGGGGCTTTGCCAGAAGGCCAGGTCTGTCCATGAGCTGCAGGGGTCAACTCTAGCAGCTTGTGCATGGAGGGGGCACTCCCTCCTCCCCGGGCTGCCCAGCCCCTGGGAGAGGCCGAGAATAGTGACAACTTCCCACCCTAAGCAGGGAGGGCAGCTGCAGCACAGGGTCCAGGTCTGCTCCTGCTCAGAGCTGAATAATCTGGAGCCTTTGAAGAAGGATTTCTGAAAAGCCATCAGGAGTGAATCATTGACTTAGGGAGGCGATGAATCAAAGGGGAGTTCATAAAACGGCAAATGAATCGGGTGTGTGAACGACGAGGCACTGCTATTCCCCAGAACCCTCCGGGGACAAGAGAGCCGAGAGAAAAGAAATAAAAATAACACGGGGCCTTACGCCTGCTCCAAACCCGAGTCAGCCCCTCCTTTCATGTGGAAAGACAGAGGGGGACAGAGGGATGAGACCCACTGGTGGGTGAAGTGGGGCCAGAGGGAGGCTCTCTGGGCACGTTCGGCTCCCTGGTCCAGGCTGCGGGTGCAATCAGCAAACGCCTTTTCCCCTTCTTTCCAGGAGCCCTCACAAGAAAGAACACTGATTTTGACGAACACCCAAAATAATGTGAGATCAGGCACCATGCATTATGCATGAGGTCTGATTTAACATGAACATTATTTCTTGTGTACGAGACCATATGCCTCCGTGCTGTCTCTGCAGCCTAATAATACCCAGACCCACCCTGGTCAGGCTCAGCCAGAGACATGTCCACTGGGGGTGTGTGCGTGGGGGCGGGTAGCGCTGAAGCAGAGTCCTCCTGGTACTTGGCTCTTCTGAGCGGAGCCCATTCAGATGTCCTGGAGGTGGGTGGGAGGTAGGTCGTGCCCCTGGAGAAACACCAAGGAGCTGGGGGTGGGTGTGTGAAAGTGCCAGTGTGTATCTGTGTGTGTGTGTGAAAGAGAGAGAGAAAGAGAAAGATCAAGAGCCCATGACTACGAGATGCTGGGTTCATGGCGTGGCGATGGGGGACATGTGTTTAGCACAAGAGGGACGACGGCAGGAACGGATAGATCTAATTGCTGTGTGTGTTTGTATATATACACGCATATGTATGTGTGGGGGTGTGTGTTTAAAAAATAAGATCACACATACATACAAACACACAGCCTAACTTTAATTATCTGAAGGGAGCAGGCGAGATCTGGGAGGAGTTGGGAACAATGATGGGCAGGGATGTGTCTGGAAAGCAGCTTGTAGGGTGAGTGTTTGAAAATCCTGAGAGGAGGGGACCCTGCCAAGGGATGGAAAGGAGGCTGCGTGTGTTAAATCAAATAAGCACAGGCGCAGGTACCCAGCGACTCTGGAGAGCTCGATGCTAAAGGCCTTGAAGCTGGCATCGGACAGCCAGACGGTGGTACGGGTGTGCCTGCGAGTATCAGCATGTGCGTGAGTGAGCGAGCTAGCAGAGTGTGCACTGGGGTTTTAGCTGGTTGAGAGGAGGAGTGGTGGTGATGGGTGTGAGTAGGGCAGAAGCAGAGGAGGCAGCCGTGATGGAGAATTTCTGAGGATGGCTGGGGCACAGGCTGGGTGGTAGATGGAGAAGGAAGGGTCACGGGCAAGTCTGTGTGTGTGTAAAGCCAGATCACTTCCTTTGAAGGCTAAGGTTGCCTCTGCTCTACCTGGCACCCCTCAGCGTGTAGCCAACTTAATGCTGATTTTGGGGTATGCTCAGCCGTGAGGTGGCCCTGGTGATGCTGCCACGTCCCAGCTCAGGGGCCAATAGAGGGCAGTCCTCCCACACGGAGGCCTCCCAAGTGGCAAGGGGAGCCTTGAAGGAGGGCAAATACTAACTCCAGGGCCTTCCCATATGCTCTGCAGGGACACGATCCATGGCTCCTCTGGTCACTATGGTCACTAAGCCAGAAAACCCGGATGAATCCCCTTTGCTAAGCCTAGGGGGAGCCTCCAGGCCAGGTAACTAACTTCCTCTTTCTCCTCTCCCTGCTCAGGTGGGTCTCCTTTCTGGAGCTCAAGCCCTGCTGGCAAAAGCCTGGGCCTGGAGATGTCACGGGAGGCTTGACCCTCCCCCATGTTGGCCCAGAGTCTCTTTGGAGGAGAATTGATTCTAAAGAGCCCTCAGCGGGCAGTTGCAGCTGGGGGTCAGCTAGTCCTGTGGACCCCTAGTGGAGTCCTGGGGTCAAAAGATGATGGCACAGGTTCTAAGCTATGCGACATAGAAGCCAGTGCAAACTCCTGGGGCAAGTGGTAGTGGGGAATACAGGCATCCTTGAAATTCAGGGGCGGGCACCTTCCAAATCTGCCTTGATGATCCCAGGCAACCACAATAGCCACCTTTCTTCTTTGCACGTTAGCCAACCCCCACCCTGCAAATATTCTCCCAGCTCAAAGCAGCAGCAGTGTAGCATGGACTTCCTTTCCCCGCTCCTATCTCTGGGAGCAGCTATGGATTTACAGGCACAGGAGCACACGTACACCTTCACACACCAACACCCATAGGTTCCTGCGGGGAGAGGGAGGCACTCTTTTAACTACCAGAATCAGTGGTTGTCTGATCTATGAAAAGAATTTTGTTCCAGTGAGAAGAGGAGGGAGATGGGATGAGAAAATCCCAAATCCACTGGGGAAAGCTTGGGCTTCATGGGAGGTCAATGCTAGGGACATCTGGCTCTCTTGAACAAAAGGAAGTTTGGAGCTCTCAGGAGTGAGCAGGTAGACCCCCATATACATGGGCTGGAAAAACCAAGGTCAAGCTCACAGCTGCCTGCCATTTCTAAACTCTATTCTACCTGGGGAGTAAGACTCCAGGGAAAAATATTGCCCCGTAGGTCCTATGGTTTCCTTCTTATAATGTCAGATGTGTTGTGTTTCCTACCATCAACCCAGGCTGGAGACTAGGGGAAGGAGCCCCCTAGGGCCTTCTGCGACCAAGGGGTGGGTCAGCGGGTAGCTGTCCCAGGCTGGTGTCTCATTAAGCAAAACTGCAGCCAAATGGAAGATTTTCTTCCGACCCCTTTCCCACTTTTTCCCCTCTTTTTGTTCTACTCCTCAGCTGCTGTTGGATCTTGGGGGACTGCATTGTTTGGATGTTTTGGAGTTGACTTGCTTAAATAATAAATCCACCCCTTGGACCGGATTAAGCAGACAATTAGGAAATCAATCAATCAATTGGTGTCAGCTGCAGGCAGAGGCCAGGGAAGGGCCCCCGTCTTCCCGGCCGCCCTTTCCAACCTCCAAACCTGCTGCGCTCAGGCGGCAGGGAGCTCTGAGCTACATTGGCTTCCATTTCAGGGCCTTGAGGCTGGGCCGAATCCAGGAAGGAAGGAACAGGGAGGGAGCGTGCGATTCCTTCAAAGTTGGAGATGAGAGGCTGAGCTGGGGTGGCCAGGGGCTCCTGGTTGTGCTGCCACCCAACCGGCAGGTAAAGTTTCTAACCTCCCTTGTAAAAAGCCTGGGGAGGCTCCCTGGCCTGCCGATTTGGGAAATGGGATGGCTAGGACACGGGTGCCAACTGCAGGGCTAATTGCTTACTAGGCTGGACCGAAGGTGTAAGGGGAAAAATAAACAAGCTGTGAGAGGCTAAGCCTGTGAAAACCATGATGGCCTCTGTACTTAGAGGGACAACTCTCTCCCGAGACTGAGTGGGGCAGAGCTCTGGGTGTCTCCAGGAACATGCAGCATCGAAAAAGTCATCCCGAGGCCCAAACCTGCCAGAGACAGCCAACTTGGGGGCCTGGGAACCCCTCTCTGGGCACCCAAGATTCTGTCGGCTGGAGCCAAGGCCTCTCACAGACCTGGGCTTCGACAGCTTCCCCAGCAGGAGGGAGTCATACACATACCCTCGCTAGGGACACAACTTTCTCGCCGGGCAAGCAATTGTGCCTTCAAGCTTTGTCTCCACGAAGAGTAAGATAAACCTCACGTGGTTTCTCCTAAGATGGGAAAAGAACCGCATCTACGGAGGAAACAGGAAGAGCTGTTTTTATTAGTATTTTTAAGAGGAGTTGTTTTAAAGGACAAAGGATCTTCGCTGGGACACAGATAGTCAGGGGCTTTGGCTCTGGAACCCAGAGCTGCCTTCACCATCCTGACTCTGGGGAAGCGGGGGACGCTGTGCTGAAGGCTCGACAGGGGATGTCTGAGCATGGCTGCTTCTCTTCCCCAGGTCATGAGTGCACGGCCCTGGAGTCTTCCATAGGCAGAGGCAACCACTCCCTGAGGAGTGTGGGGTTCCCTTGGTGACCCAGCCCTGGAGAGGAGATGCCAGGGCTTTCTGGTGGCACAGATGTTCTTGCCCTTGCTCCTCCCTGAGAGAAGTTGGGGCAGGTCGTTTGCCTATAGAGGAGTACTGGCTTTGCTCAAACACGTGGGAGTCCCTCCCCAGGCCATTTAACTCCTGCAGGACCCCGTCTGAGCTGCTAGGGCTCTTAGTGGATCCAGGCAGGTTCAGGTACCATTTGTTTGCAGGTGGAACGCCAGCTGGGGTGATCTGGTGGGACCTGACTCGCTTCCACCTGCCCGAAGACCTGGAATGATGAAGTTGCCCTGGGCTCCACCCAGGAAGTGCAAAGTGAAGCCAAAGTCAGGGGTGGGTGTGTGTGTTGGGGGGAATGTAAATACAGAGATACCTGGCTGGTGGGCCAGGTAGAGAGAGGCAGGCTTCTTCCTTGGCTCAGAAGAGCAGTTGAGTTGTGCCTGAGGAATGTTGATCCGAATTTGGTGCGGTGTCTGCAGTGTCTTATGCCCTAGTCAGATCCCAGGACAGTCTGTTTATGGGAGGGGGATATGAGGCGGCTTTATCTTCCCTAACTTCACTCATCTGAGGCAAGGGCCCAACTGGTGCCCAAGTAACAAGCTGCCCCAATACTGGCCTAGAAGAAGGTCTGTGTGGTCACCTTCCTCCAAGATAGTGATGTCAGACTTTGGGGGAGGCAAGCCAGGGTATCCCATCACATCACCCATGAACCAACCCAGCCCTAGTAGTAAGGAGGACAGGACACAGCCCTGGGGTACATGTTTATGTGAGTAATAAAATATTTACTATAACATAAATATAAAGGGAACTTCCCAGTCTACATTATTATTACTTTTTTTTTTTTTTTTTGCAATAAGGATACAAAGAGAATGCACCAAAACATTGTTCCAAAAAATAATAAAAATAAAATAACAAAATTTAAATTCAAACGGTAACAGAACAAGAAATGGAGAAGGGGGAAGCTCCAAACACATCCAGAAAATAAATAGAGATGGATCAGAAATCTGGAAATCATATTAAAATATCTTTTTCGGATTAGTGAGTGTACAAAATCCTTCAGGATAGGGAGGCAGGGCAACCCGGAAAACCAAAAATAAAAACCAAGCACAAAATGTTTCTTTCTCCCCGCCAGTGTGTACATATCCTACATATTTACATGGTTCCCACCTCACCCCAAACTTGGGGAATTTCTCTCCAGGCCTCCCCCAGCATCCCGCGTCCTAGGGGGCTGGAAAGGGAGCGGATTCAGGCAGAAGGTTCTCAGGGAACGGCTTATTTCTACAGCTGGTTAAAAAATATCTCCAACTTTTCCAAGTTTCGTTTGTTTGTGGCCAGGAGGGCAGGGCCCCGCGGGGAGCCAGGGCCCTGCTTCTTGCTGGTCGGTCAACGGCGGGGCAGAAGCCCCTTCCCATCCGCGTGTGCGTGGGAGCGCAGATTCCTCCAGCGTGGCCGGGAACCGAGCAGAAGCTCGGGTAAAACGAAACGAAAAATGAACACTCGAATTTTTTTTTTGTTAGTTTTTTTTTTGTTTGTTTTGCCTTTTTTTTTTTTTTTTTTTTTTGAGGGGTAAGATAGGGAAGGTAAGGGGAAAAATAAATTAGGCTAGATTAAAGCTTTGGCTATTTCCTGCTTTTATACACAGACGCGGCTCTCGCGGCCTCCCCTCCGGGGCCCCGATAAATACAGTATACAGCGATTTAAATTAAGGGCGCGGGCGGAGTTAGAAGGACCCCAGGAGCCGAGAGGCTCCATGAATAAATAAAAACTGTAAAAAACCAAGCCCGGAAGAAGGGTAAGGGGGATGGGGCGCATCCTTATGGGAGAGAAGAGGCGTGGAGCGAATAAGGTGACAGTTCCCCACCCGCGACCCGCAGGCTCGGGGATCCGCGCGGGGAAGAGGGATGGGGAGTGCCTCTCTTCGTCCTCTCTCCCGGGGAATCCCTAACCCCGTACCGCGTTACCTGTCGCTGTGGGGAGGCCGCTGCCGGGATCCGGCCCCGAACAGCCCGAGGGGGCAGGGGCGGGGGTCGTCGAGGGGTTGGGGGCAGGGAGCAGGCGGCGGGCAGGATGCCCAGGGTGAGTTGGCGCGTTCCGGATCTTCGCTCCTCTCTCTCGGGGCTCGGGCGACGCAGCCTGTCGGCCGTCTTCGCCGCTCGCAGGAGAGGGTGGTCCGGGTGTTTGGTTTTATTCGAAAGTTTGGGCTTTTTGTAAAATCCAAAGCAACCGAACAAAAAAGAGTTCAGGCCGCGCGGCGCCTCGCCGCGCACCGGCGGGGGGCCCGGCCCGCGGGGTCACTGCACGGAGCCCGGCAGTGTGTGGTGGTGGTGGTGGTGCAGACCGGCCGGCGGGGGCGGCGGGGGCGCCGAGGGCGGCGACGCGCTGCCCCCGCCGGGCCCCAGCTCGCCGGGGGCGTAAACGTCGTCCATGGGCGGGTGGCCGGCGCCGGCAGCCGGGGTCATGCGCTTCTCCTTCTGCCGCCGGTTGCAGAACCAGACCCGCACCACCTCCTTCTCCAGCTGCAGGCTGTCGGCCAAGCCTGTGATCTCGTGCGCCGAGGGCTTGGGGCACTTGAGAAAGTGGCTCTCGAGCGCGCCTTTGACCCCCACCTCGATGGACGTGCGCTTCTTGCGCTTGCGGCCCTGCGCCGCGATCTTGTCCAGGTTGGTGGGGCTGCCGCTGGACGAGTCGGTCTCCTCCAGCCACTTGTTGAGCAGCGGCTTGAGCTTGCACATGTTCTTGAAGCTCAGCTGCAGGGCCTCGAAGCGGCAGATGGTGGTCTGCGAGAACACGTTACCGTACAGCGTGCCCAGCGCCAGCCCCACGTCGGCCTGCGTGAAGCCCAGCTTGATGCGCCGCTGCTTGAACTGCTTGGCGAACTGCTCCAGGTCGTCCGAGCTGGGCGCGTCCTCGTCCGAGTGCTCGCCCACAGACGAGCCACCGCCGCCCGCCCCCGGGTGCAGGTGCGCCGCCGCCGCGTGCAGGCCGCCAGCGTGTGCATGTCCGTGTGCGTGTCCGTGGGCGCCCAGGTGCGGCGGAGGCGACGGCTCCAGCTGCGCCTCGTGGCCGTCCTCGTGCAGCGCGTGGTGCAGGCCCGGCCCCGCACCGCCACCGCCCGCCGCCAGCATCCCGGCCAGGCCGCCGCCGCCGCCCCCGGGGTAGGCCGCCTGCGCGTACAACCCCAGCGGTTGGGGCTGGTGGCCCCCGCCGGCCCCTGGCGACGGAGACATGGCGGGGCCCAAGTGATGTGCCGTGCCGCCCTGCGCCCATGCCGCGCCCGCGTGGGCCGCCCCCTGGTGCACCAGGCGCGCGTGGAAACCGCCGCCTCCGCCACCGTCGTCGGCTCGGCCGGTGCCGCCGCCTCCCGCCTTGCCGTGTTCCAGGTGCGGGCCGCCGGTCCAGTCGCCGCCGCCGCCTCCTCCCGTGGGTAACCACTGGGGGTGCGCTAGGCCCACTGGGTGGCCCGCGCCCGCGCCCAGCCACTCGTGGTGCATCAGCTTCTGCACTTCGCGGTACGCGGCCCCCGCGTGCAACCGCTCGGCGGCCGCAGCCGCTGCCGCTGCTGCCGCGGCATCCGGGTGCATAAGCGGTCCTGTGCCCCCGGCTCCGCCGCCGGGGCCCCGCGGCAAGTACTGCGCGGTGGTGGCCATGCCGCCCCGCGCCCCGCGCCGCGCCGCGCCGCCGCTCCTCTCCGTCTGCGGGCCCCGCCGCCGCGCTCCGCCGGCTTAAAGCCGGGACCCGCTCGGCGCTCCGGAGCCCCACCCCACCCGCCGCCCATTGGCTGCCCGCGGAGCCGCCTCCCGCCCCCCCGCGGCCCCGGCCCCCGCCCCCCGCGCCCGCCTGCCTCCCGGCCGGGCCGCCCAGAGCTCGCCATTGGGCCTCACTCCCGGGGTCCCGAGCGCCGGCCATGCTGATTGGCCGCTGGGGCTTCATTCACAGCCCCCCTACAGTCCGCGTACACACTCACGCCCCGGGGGCGCGGCCGCCACGTGGGGAGTGGCGCGGGGGTGGTACTGGGACCGCACCCCCTCTCGTCCTGGCTGCGTGGGCCCGCTTTCCCCGGTCTCTGGAGACTCCGAGCCCGGCGGGTCCCACGCTCCACGCGAGCAGAATTCCCGCAGGTCTCCCGCCCGGGTGGCCAGAGGCGGTGGCGGGGATGGCGGGCTCCGGGAGGCGCTCGGGCTCCGAGAAGCCGCTTAGCCCCGCGCTCCTTCCTCCGCAGTGCCGCCGCAGGCGGGCCGGGATTCCCGCGGGTCTCGGCGGCCGCGAGCTGCAGGCGGCGCGGGTCCCCGGCTCGGTTGATCACCTTGCCCGCCTCGCCTCCCACGGCTCCCAGCGGGGGCGGAGCTCTCCTCTGCGCGCCTCCCCGGCCCGTCTCGGTTTCCCTTCTTCGTCCTCTAGACCATCCAGCGCAACTCCGTCGACCTCCGCGGCCCTGAGAGAGCATCCGGCGCGGGCAGAGGCGTACCGGCCCGACCTCACGCCTCTCATGGACTCTTCTCCAGGGTACCGTGGCCCAGGTGAGTACCGCGCGGGTAGCTCCGCGCCGAAACGGTCGGCGGCAGCGATGCTGTGGGGGAGACCGGAGTTCCAGTAACCAGGCCGATTCCGAGGTTCCTGAGTGAGAGGACCTCGAGGTGGAGACTGGCTCCGGGGAAACGCCGCTGACAGGGCTGGTGGACAAACAGGGCCCACGGATATCTGACCCACGCCACTGCCGCCTTCTCACTCCTTCTCCTTCCTGCCTGCATGGATCATTGGCCTGGGTCATGGCAGGGTCACGCCTGGGGGGAAACTTGCTCTAGGTGAGGAGCCGCGTGGACTTGGGGAAGGGCACTGGCACCTCAGAAATCTGGAGTGCAGGCCGGGAGCTGTCCAGCTTTGCAGGGAACCCTGGGCTGGAGTTTAACCCACTTGCTTGGGGCTGCTGAAAAGGGCACTGGGATTGAAGAGGCCTTCCTTGTTGGCAAGGCTGGGGTATCTCCTCATCCCCCAGGTCTTTGAGGGCTCCCTGAAGGATCTTTAGTGGACTTAGGCCTCAGCATCAGCTCTTTCGTGACACGTTGGCTGGGGGTTGTGTGGAATGAGCTGAGCCTCCACTCTTCCCATGCTGAGGCTTGTCTCAGGGAGTCTTCCAGCTGCCAGTTCACCTCTATTCTGTCACTGACCTTGCCTCCAGTGGATTCATAGATTCCAGGGCCCCAGGGCCCCAGACTGCAGGACCAGGCTGGGGGCCCAGCTAGGGCCCTACTGGCAGGTCAGGACAGTGGAATAAAAGCTTCAGTGTGTGAAGGATGATGGGGGCTCAGGTGGCAGCTGCAGAGGGGGTGACTGGGACAGAGTCAACAGTGACAGGGGCACAGATGTGCTTATCCAGGCCTGGAATGCCCCAGGACTAGCCTCTGGCTAGCCCGCAAGGGAGAGTGGCCTTTGGCCACTGTCCTGAGCAAGCTGCTTAGGTCCCATCTCTATTGCAAGAGCTGTGATGGAGCTGTGTGTCTGAACCTGGCTAAAAATGCTGGGCTTACCTGGACTCTGGCCCAGGAAGTTGTCGCCTTGCAGCATCCCAGGACTTCCTGACCTCTCTCCCAGGCCCAGGAGTTAGGACC
The DNA here is from genome assembly GCF_055505025.1 of Bos grunniens. Lineage (NCBI taxonomy): Eukaryota > Metazoa > Chordata > Mammalia > Artiodactyla > Bovidae > Bos > Bos grunniens. Next base: position 13,491,736 of record NC_141167.1, read on the forward strand.
ACACCTGGGAATTCGTAGTGAAGTCCCCTTTCACTCCGGTGCTAACCAGGACGCTGTGACATTGAGGCTTAGGCTTCCAACCTGGACCTGCCACTATCTTCCTGGGCAAGAATAACTTCCTGGTTTGTTCTTTTACCTGTAGATTGGGACTATCAGTACCATAGGCAGCCCACCTGTCTCACTAAGGTAAGTCATAGAGTGGTACAAGACAGTGGGAGGGAGTAGGACTCAGAAAGGGCTTTTACTCTTGTTGTTTCTATTGTTAGCACCCAGTGAATGAAGAGGTTACTCCCACTCTCTAACTAAATCGCAGTTCCCTCATCTGCAGAGTGGGGATGTGGAGGTTCGAATACTATGACCTCTTTGGTAACCTCCCTTCCAGCTCTGATGGTCTGAGTCTATGAACCTGTCTCAGTTTCTGTTGGAGGAAGGGAAATGTCTGGACAGTGGACAGATGTTGTTTGGAATGGTCACCATGAGCAATGGATGTTTTAACGAATAAATGCTTTTCATTCATGTTACCTGCTACTCTCAGCCCCAGGAGAGAGCACTAGAATTGTTCTCCCATTGCACAGATGAACGAACTGAGGCCTGTTCAAGGGCTCAGAACAAGCCTCACCCTGTGGAGAATTATGAGGAAGTCCCACTCCCCATGGCTCCCCATCGTTCTCCCCAGGCTGCGGAAGGGGAAGTTTCCTGTGGAGGCAGTGACTTTGGCCTTCACAGCAGAGAAAGCTTACTGCCCTACCTCTGGCCAACTGGTGCTCCTGAAGGCAAATTCCCAAGTCTGTGCTGAATTGAGGGGTGGCTGCAGCAAAACCAGACTCCTAAGCAAGTTACCAGCTTGTCGGCTAGCAAATCTAGTCGCAATCCCATTAATCCTTTTAACAGCCCTGCTCTTTGCTTTGCCTTTGGAGCCTCAGTTTCTTCGTATAAAAACAAGGACAGAAATGCCTACTTCTCAGGTTTGTTTTGGAGCTACAAGGATGAAACAAAGCATGTAATTTAGATGCCCTCTTAGTATGAGATGTTGTCCTGGGTTAACAGCAGTGTGAAGTAGGAAAGGATAACATTTCTTTCTCTGCTTTCAAAGTTTTAGATCCTCTACAATGATATGGGTTTGGTCTTGAGTCACAATTTTCTTGTATTTGAGAGTTAAGTTTTTCCTAGGAAGTCTCAGTATTCTGTTTGCTCTTTTTTTCTTTTTAAAGATATTTTTTGATGTGGACCACTTTTAACATCTGTATTGAATTTGTTACAATGTTGTTTCTGTTTTCTGGGTTTTTTTGTTTTTGTTTTGGCCTCGAGGCATGTGTGATCTTAGCTCCCTAACCAGGGATCAAACCTGTACCCCCTGTATTGGAAGGTGAAGTCTTAACCACTGGATTGATAGGGAAGTCCCATCCCCTTTGCTCTTGCTCTTCGAGATTCTATGCAGGACACTGAGGGCGATGACATGGCTAGTGGCAGAGATACCCACTACAGAGCATCCCCTCTCTCTAGGAGTCCTGCCCTCGTAGACCACAGAGAAAACCTGGAAGATGGAAGTCAGATACCCACCTGACCCGTGCAGACACAGAGTGGTTTAGGCATGTGAACAGATGTGCATTCACACACACAAAAATACACATAACATGCAGATACACACATGAAATTTAGCCTGAGGACAGACATACAGATTCATAATAGGAACACATGGACTCACATCATTAGGTCAGATATTCAAAGTCACACAAATCAACTGCTGCTGCTGCTAAGTCACTTTAGTCGTGTCCAACTCTGTGCGACCCCATAGACGGCAGCCCACCAGGCTCCCCCGTCCCTGGGATTCTCCAGGCAAGAACACTGGAGTGGGTTGCCATTTCCTTCTCCAATGCAGGAAAGTGAAAAGTGAAAGTGAAGTCACTCAGTCGTGTCTGACTCTTAGCGACCGCATGGACTGCAGCCTACTAGGCTCCTCCATCCATGGGATTTTCCAGGCAAGAGTACTGGAGTGGGGTGCCATTGCTTTCTCCAACACAAACCAACACACGATGATAAATACAGACACGTGTCTCAACATTTGCAGAGTCCACACCGAGGCTGAAGTCAGCTCAAGCAGGCATTCTCCTTCAGCCTACTAGACCCAGACCTATAGGAGACCTACAGGCCCCTGGGGTGACAAGCACGGAGGCTGTCAGCTGGCATGCCAGTTCACACAAATGGGCACACCCTCTTGTATTCACAAATGTGAGCATGCACTCTCCCACCCCATGCACAGATACAGAGAAGGCCCACCCCATGCATCACATAGACACCTACACCCTGTAGGAACTAACCCATCTACACAAGGGATCAGAAAGCCCAGGATGGGGCCGTGCCTAGCCCAGAGCTTAGCCCATGCAATTCAGCGGCCCCATTCATTTGAAGGAAGCAGGAAAGCCCTTTCTTTTCATATGTTTTTTTTTCCCCCCACTCTCCTTGTCTGTGGAGGGCAGCTCCCAGCCAGGCCGCCGCCAGCCTCAGAGGCTCCCTGGCCTCCCTCCCCAGCGGGGGCCCCTGCCCAGCCTGCCCCCAGGCCAGGAGCTGCCTGGGCTTTCCCAGAATGGCGAGGCCTCCTCCAGGCCCTGGAGTGTGACCGAGCGCCTGCTCATTTGACACAGGTCAGCGAGCCTCCAGCAGATGGGGCCCTCGCTGTGGGGGGTCTCTGAGCCGGAGGGGCTGCAGTGGGGAGGCTCTGTGGGGATGAACTGCAGCTACACAAGCCCCCATATCCTCTCTCCGAAAAGTCTCAAGTCAGAGACACAAACCCCACAATCTACATTCACACTCCCGCCTGAGAGATTCAGAGGCGGCCTGTAGAATATGACCATACTCGCCATCAGCAAGCAGCAGGGCAGCCGCACATGCACTATAATATTCTAGATGCACATCCCAGACAGGCGAGCATGCACAATGGTGCACTGAATGAGGTTTGGGAGGGAGGAAGAGGGGGCAGCTGGGTCCAGCTGCTTTCCCGCTTTGGTCTCTGGGCTCCTGCCATTATGTCTTGTTGCAATGGGTCAGTGGGTCCTCGGAGTCCAGGGGAGCCCTGAGAGCAGATGCAGCCACAGACCTAAGGCCTTTTCTTCTTCTTCTTTTTTAAATATTTATTTATATTTATTTATTTGACTGTATTGGGTTTTGGCTGGGGCATGCAAACTCTTAGTTGTGGCATGTGGGATCTAGTTCCCCATCCAGGGATCAAAGCTGAGCCCCTTGTATTGGGAGTGTGGAGTCCTAGCCACTGGACCACCAGGGGAGTCCCCAAGGCCTTTTCAATATTGGAGGAAAAGGGGCTCCGAACACTCTACCTGGATCCCTCGCAAGTCAGGAATGCTGAGTGGAGGTAAAGAGAGGAGAGATTAGGCTTGTAGGGAGGGCTTCTGGGAGAAGCTCATGTCCTAGGATGCCCTCCTGTGTGCATGGGCTTGAAGTCTTTGTCCAAGGCAGGCTGAGTGGGAAGGGGGGCAAAATGGGGGAAGGCTGCTTCCGTTCCCTTCTCAGCCCACCAATCTTTCCCTTATGCTCCAGATCCTATGTTTTCAGTGTCAAGGAGCCCTAGGTTCCATCTTAACTCAGACCTGCCTGATGACACCAATCTCAGCTCTCCTGATCTCTGTGAACCTCAGTGTCCTCATCTGTAAGCTGGGCAGGACAGTCTCCACTGGGTTCTTGTGGAGGCGGGATGAGATCACTGCCTGGATGGAAACTTGGAAAGGGAGAGCGTGGCTTGGTTTTCCTGCCTAGCTGCCAGGGGTGAGTAAGAGGCTGTGAGAGCAGGAGCAGAACCTGCCTGTTCCCTCAACCAGTTCTTGCTAAGGGGTGTCAGGAGCGACCACACCCACACCCTGCTTGTTCTGGGCTGGAACGTGTTTCTGACTGGAAGCATCTGGCAGGGTCCCGGTTGTCTCAGATTCCCGCCTGCCTGCGTGCTCAGTCGCTTCAGTCGTGTCTGACTCTTTGTGACCCCATGGACCAGGCTCCTCTGTCCATGGGATGTTCCAGGCAAGAATGATGGGAGTGTGTTGCCATACCCTCCTCCTGGGGAATCTTCCTGACCCAGGGATTGAACCTGAGTCTCTTATGTCTCCTGCGTTGGCAGGGGGGTTCTTTACCACTAGTGCCACCTAGGAAGCCCAGCCTGGGTAGGTACATCCACTTCCTCCCTGCAGGTTGGTGCCAGCTAGACGGATTCATAGCACTCCCCACTATCAAGAGATCCTTCCCACATGGGATGGGATCACTCTGTTCTGAGCTCTCAAACCCCCTCCTCTCTCCCTCTGAACTCAGCCCCTCCAGGTATCTTCCTCTTTTGTCCTTCCTGTGCTCCTAAGAGTCACGTATAGGGGACCAGAGGATAGGAGAGGCGCGGCTGCCTTTGGCAGAGGAGAATGAGGCATCCTTCATCTCACCTATTAAGTTTCCCTATTTCTCAGTCTTGGGGACGGGAAAGAAGGATGAAAGGTGAGATATCTTTTAGGAATGAACCTTTCCTTGTGTTTTTTCCCTTGCCTCAGCCTTCTAGGTCGATGGGTGGGGGTGAGGGTCCTCCCAGTGCATCAGTAGGATATTCAAATTAGGGGTGGTCAATTGCTCTTGAAATTTACTTTCATTTTTAGCAGAATGGCAGCCTCTGAGCTGGTGTTAATGCCCACAATCCGGTTATGCAGAACACGCTCTCTGCAAATCGGTAAATCATTAGCAGGGATTAATCACTCTGAAAGGCTGGGGCTGGGTTTGAGTTTCTCTCTCTCTCACTTTTTTTTTTTTTAACACACTTTTTATCTGGATGGCTGCAAAATTCACCACCACAGGGTGGGGTGGGAGCAACGAGTGATAATTTAAGTTCTTGTCATCATTGTTAGACAAGGTATGTGCCTTCCTGGGCTTGGTGTTGCCTCTGGCCGGCTGAGGGTGGGGGTGGGCAGCTCGAGTAGTCTGGAAGGGAGGGAGCTGGAAGGGAGTTCCTTGAGTCTATGTGCCTTAGGGTGTTTACAACAGTGAGCTGGGGGCTTGGTGTGCTTGTATAGGTTGGCAGCTGCAGGTTAGCATGCCTGCACGAATTCCTGTTTGTATTTTACAGATGTGCGTAAGTATTTCTGTGCTTGTGTTAGGGTGTTTGTGCTTGGTTTGTGTTAATATGTGTGCATTAGTGTTTGCGGTTGTTTCAGACAGTGCTTGCCATTGATAGTGCTTGCAAAGACCACACCTCACCTTCCTTAGTCTCCAGGAGGCTCTTGAGGGGGAGGAGGTAGAGCTGGAGGGAGGTCCTGACTTCACCTGGGTGGGGCGTGGCTTATGCTTTATTGACATATGCATGAGCTGCTGCTTCTAGGAACTCCCCTTCAGAATAGACTGAGTCTAGTGGGGGAGCCCCTTATGGCAGATGGGGAGATGGGGAGGTCAAGGTCTCACTGTAACCCCTCTCATTTCTGTACCTCAAGTCTAGTGGCTTGGATTGGGAAAGCTGTAACTTCTGCAAAGCTGCAGTTAACAAAGCTCTGTCTCCTGATGGGAGCGGCATGGCAGTGATGGGGTAGTTCTTTTCTCTTCCTAGTCTGCATGCCCCTGTGAGGGCTCTTGGGGAAAGAAGGGCATTCTTCTAGCCAGGACCAAGCTGATGAATGGGACTCACTCTCACTTAATGTCCACACTTCCTAATTTCTGTCTTCGTCTCTAGCTTAGTGCAACTTTGGAGCAGTAGTTACTTTCAAATGACTCAGAAATGGCATTTCTAGGGCGTTGGTCAGGGTACGAGTATGGAGATGAGGTCACAGGACTTCCCCCCTCCAGTCCCAGAGTGTGGGGTTTGAGGTAAGACTAAGTGGGCTTAGTCTTTACATCAGCTCTGATCCCCACCTAGTCCCCTTTGTACAGAGTCATCTCGGTGGCCCGGGTTCCATTGTCTACCATGCCACAGATGGCGCAGATGCTCTGTGCTCTTGTCCATGTGCCTCCTTCATTGCCCCACGGAATGTGCCTTCTTTCCCTCCGTGCAGCAGGCCAGCTTGGAGTCAGGGGGAAAGACAGAATAATACAGCTCTTTGGCTGTGCAAGTTGGGAGGGCCTGGAGAGACCTGGCTGGGTTCAGTGCTGGCCTTCCTCAACTTTCTCAAGAGTAGCAGGTGGAGGGTGGCAGTGGCAAAGGAGAATTTAGGAATTATATTTTCCCAGGGACCTCTTAGCATCTTTATATATCTCTGGTGGCAGACATCTGTCTGAGCTTAGGGTAGCATCTGCCTGGGCTGGAGACAACATCTGTTTGAGGCTGGAACACCTGGCTGAGCCCAGAACATTATCTGGCCCCAGGAAAGCTTTCGTCTGGGCCCAGGACATGTATCTGAACCTGGCACAGCATCTGTCTGGGCCTGGTGCAACATCCTCCTGGCCTGGGGGCAATGTCTGTTTGAGTCCTGGACATCTGTCTGACTTGGGGATGTCTGCTAAGCCCAGAACAATACCTGTCTGAGCCTGGGGGTGGACTTGTCATTGCAGATAAAATCACCCTGGAGTCTCAACTTTGGTTTGTGGCTGAGAACAGAATATATGCCAGATTCATGTCCCTGCTCTCATTTCGGCCAGGAAAGGGCTCTTCTGTAGAGTGCCTCAGTTTACCTCCATCTGTAGGCCCATTGGCCTGCTAGCTCTGGGCACCTCAAGGGACAGCCATAGCCTACACCCCCGGAGCTCCAGGAAACCAAAGTTAAAAGAATAAGGGGGAGTGGATAGGTGATAAAATCTAGCTACTGTGCAAGTTGGGAGGGCCTGGGCTAGGACCATTCTTCCTTCCTCCAGTCCCTTTGTTGAATCAAACCAGAGAGCCCCCCCAAGACACACTCGGACATGTCACTTGCCTCCCGAGAAGCTGTTCCTTGCTCCCCATTGTGTATAGTATCCAACCCAAAGCCCCCTCTGGTCCTCTCCCTGCCTCTCCTCTGAACCAGCAGCATGGAGCTTCTTTCCCACAAACACATCAGGTCCTGATGGTTCCTTACCTTTGTGCACACAGCTCCCTCTCCTTGGAATGCCTTTCTCTCTGCCCCCTCCCCTGTCCTCCCATCACACCCTTCAGGTCCTAGTTCAAGGGGCACCTGCTCTGGGGTTTCTTTTCACTCCCTGTCTAGACCAAGCCACAACTTCTGCCCTGCTTCCATGCTGTATTGTGAAGACTACCTCTGTGTTAGCATTTGTGGGCTGGCATGCCATTGCCATTGCCCTTTGTAGATCTGTCTCTCCTGGCAGTACTGTGAGCTCTGAGGAGCAGCTGGCTCTGGTTCGTGTCTGTCTCCCCAGCACCCAGCCCAATTCCTGGTCTCTGGCGGTGCCAGTAAGAAAGACCTGTCAGACGATGACATGGTTATGCTTCTGTCATCTCATTCCATTCTCTGTCTGTGACCTGGATGAAGATTTGAAACTGACAGGAGCAGTGATGGCCAGGGAGCAGCAATGAATCGAGACCTATGACCTGTCTGAGGGCTCTGGGCATGGGACCCCATCTAAGTCAAGGCACACTTGGCCTAGCTTGTTGGAGAAGTTTCAGGGTTCCTGGGCTTACTGATCCTGCCAGAGAGGGGAAGTCACATAAAGTATTGTTAATATAAACACCATGTCCAGAGCAGACTGCTCTCCCTGACCATTTTTGGAGGAGAGTCTCTGAGGACAGAGGCTGAGTAGGGAGGCATGCAGAACCATGAGGAGGTAGCTAGGAAATGGGTGCTCCCAGGACAGGGTCTCTGCCTTGGTGGCTTTTATTCCACCAAATAGAAGTAGCTTTCTTGTTTTTGCTGCTGGTGAAAGCCATGCAAACTCATTTGTCAAAATTCTTGGCCTCAGAAATATACGAAACAGAAAGTGGAGGGCCTCTGTTCATCCCTCTACCTCCCCTCTGTTAACTGCTCCTCAAGGCTATATCTTTCCAGAACTTGTTTGCATGGACACACAGTATTTAATAAAATTGCTGAGATTTATTGAGTGCTACCCTATGCTGTGCTTCTGCCTGGGTTTCCACCTTGCATCCTCACCAAAGCACTCTGAATTAGGTGCAACTCTAATTCTCATTTTACAAACAAAGAAACTAAGAGATATTAACATTAATAGTAGCCCATGTACATTGGGTGCTTGCTAGGTAGGTGCCAGCTACCATTCTAAGTGCTGTGCATGCTATCTCATTGAATGCCTATAGTATGTAGAATGCCTGGCATGTAGTAGGCAATCAATAAATGGGGGTTGATGCTTCTGACTTGAAAGTTCGAGAATCTCAGATGATACATCTAGAGTTGTTCAGTGGACCCCTAGATGGGAGGGCTCTTGTCCCAAACCTCTTGAGTTGCAGGCAGCCTCTGCTGTGTCTGGAGATGCTGACTCAGCAGTGAAAGATGTAAATTCCTACCTTGGTTTGCATTTGATTTACACATATTTATTTATGAGTGTCTTTGATTAATGTCAAAGTGCCTCGGAGATTTTTCTGCCAGGCTTCAGGGCCCTGCAGAGGGCATGGGTCAGTGTGGACCGGCTGCAGGTTCTGAACGCGCCTGTTTGGGGGGCTGTTGGATGGGGTGAAGGTGACACCTGGGGACAGGTGGATGGCAGCCTGGGGTCTGAGTAGGTAGGCTGGGGCTTAGGATTCTGGAATGGGTGGTTTGGGCAGCTGGTGTGAGTGGGGCTGTTTGTCAGCATAAGGCAGGATCCAGCTAAGGGGCTGGGGCAGAGTCAGAGTGCCAGGCACTGGGGTGAGTGACTGGTGGCCCTTTAGGTGGCCACGGTCCTAGATAAGCCAGGCAACCAGTCAGGCTTTCTGGGTAGGAACTCATATGCTAGGAGTCCTAGGAAATGGATGTGGGGCTCAGATTAGGACACCTGGTCTAACCTGGTGAGGCCTTCTAAAACAAAGCAGAAATCATTAAGAAGAATGAAATAATGCCATTTGCAGCAACCTGGATGGACCTAGAGATTGTCATACTGAGTGAAGTAAGTCAGACAGAGAAGGAGAAATATACTATGACATCCCTAATATGGGAATATAAAAGGAAATGTTACAAATGCTGTTACTTATAAGACAGAAAGAGACACACAGATTTAGAGAATGAGCTTACAGTGGCCCGGGGGAAGGATGGAGGGAAGGGATAGTTAGGGAGTTTGGGATGGACATGTACACACTGCTATATTTAAAATGCATAACCGACAAGGACTGTATAGCACCGGGAGTTCTGCTCCATGTTATGTGGCAGCCTGGATGGGAGGGGAGTTTGGGGGACAATGGATACTGTATATTTATGGCTGAGTCCCTTCGCTGTTCACTCGAAACTATCACAACATTGTTTGTTAATCGGCTATACCCCAGTACAAAATAAAAAGTTAAAAAGAAAAAATAAAACAAGGCAGAAGCTTAGAGGCAGGAAGGAGCCTCCCTCCAGAGGTGTTCTGCCTGGTGCTGTCCAGGGCAGGGATCCCCTGCTTGGATGCTTTGGGACAGGGCGCACTTTTCACAATCAAGGCCTTGGGAAAATCTGCTCACTAGCAGGAATAGTCTGTGTGTGCTGGTGGTGCCCAGCCCTGTGCCTGGCACCATGGGGAAGGCCAGTCCCAGCCTGCAAACCTTGGCAGAGAAGCTGGTGAGATAAGGCGGGAAGGGCAGGGCCCTGGCCTTGATTGAAGGCTGCATGCACTTTTATCCATTATCTCCTTTGATCGTCAGCAGGATCAAAGGCAGTGACTGTCTTATCTCTACATTACTGAGGAGGAAGCAGAGACTCAGAGAGCTGCAGTGACTTGCCCAAGGTCACACCATGAGTGAAGGAGCTCAGATTTGAACCCAGTTCTGTTTCATTCTATAGTCTGGGCACGTAGTTTATTCTGCTTCAGCCATGTATACAATAAGGATCATACCCACCTTGCTTGATTGTTGTGAAGGTTAGATGAGCTCAAGTATGTAGGGAGCATAGCACAGTGGCTGGCAAACAGTAAGTGCTCAATAAAAGTTTTTTTCCTTAAGTAATAGAGCCAGGATTTTAAATTGTGGTCCAGTGGACTCTACTGTTTGCCTGGTACTATGGTTCTTGCCAAGGCTGGTTGGAAGGGGGCTGGTTGGGAACACAGCAGAACTCTGTTGTAGGTTGTGTGAGCTCTTATTGTGCGTGGACGCTGCTGGCCACCTGCATATGGGAGGGGCCACCTGCCAGCCAGAGCCCCTGCCAGCTCTAGTCCTAACCCTGGGTAGGGTGGGGACTCTGAAGTTGTGTAGTTGGAATTGCCTGAATTTGTGTGTGTGTGTGTGTGTGTGTGTGTGTCTGTATTCTCGGTGAGGGTCCTTGACTGGGAAAGGAAAGACAACTTTGAGAGCTCTATTGGCAGGCAGAGGTCAGGGCCCTTTCTCATTTCCAGTGGCAGAGATGAATCAAGTGAGGGAGGGAACCCTCAGGTGAGGATATGAGGAAAGTCACTGACAGAGGAAATAGCAAGTGCAAAGGCTCTGGGGTTAGAATGGGCTTAATGTGTATCTTCCCCAGTAGTTATGGAGACAGTATTGACTTGTATCTTCTCGTGTTTGGGGTGGAGGAGCTAGGTGGGAGCAGGGTTCCTTCATTCATTCGTATATTAATTCAACAACTATTTAGTGCTCATTTTGTGCCAGGCACTATCCTACGTGCCAATGGCTAACATTTATTGAGCCCTTACTATATGTCTAAGCACTTTAGTATGTTATTTCATGTATTTTTTACGCAACACAAGGAATCCTGGGGAGATAGTTGGGTTTCCTTTGATTCCTTCAGACTCTTCCCACCTCCTAACCACCTCAGGCACGAGTGTCTGCCACTTAGACAGGGCAGGATCCGCACAATGGGTGAGGCAGGGTGGTCCTGAGAACGTCATGGCTCTGGAGTCTTACATGTCCTGGCTAGGCCCTGCCCAGGATCAGGCCCTGAGCCTCCTGGAAGCCACCCAGTAGAGGGTGGGGTGCCCACATTAATCCCATCCAACCAGGCCTGCCTCAGAACTTCCTCTCCCTGGGGCTCCCAGTCACATCTTCCCTGTATCCCCTCCATCGCTTAGATCCTGGCCCCCTGGTAGCTCCCTGCATAGCTAAGCCCTGTCTTCTGGGCTCTGCCCAGGGAGCCAAGTTATGGCTTGGAATATCGGCTCTTGGCAGGGAGAAAAGAAGGCTCTGTACTTGTTTTCTGGTGGGACTGTCCTGAGGCACTCCCTGTGCTTCACTAACACTGATGGAGGTCGCAGGGACGGTGTTCACCTGGCCTGGCTCCCTCTGTCCCGTTCCCAGGTGGTAAGCACACAGGCCTCAGCCAGGGCGGGCTTCTCAGGTTCTGACCATCCATCTGTGTATGTGACCTGGGCTCTTCAACATCTCCTACAGGAAAAGGAACAGAGAAGAGGAAATGGAAAAGTTGCTCAAAATTCAGAGGCCAAGGAAGGAGTCTGGTGGATAAAGAAACCTGGGGAAGAAGGCTTTTTGGATAGCACAAAGGAAAAGGAAGATCTTGTTCTGATGGGCTATACTAACTTGGAAGTCATGACTCCGTCTGTCTCCCCATCCACCCCACCGTCTGTCTATCCATCCATTCTTCCACGTGTCTATTCATTCACCCATCCATCCACCTGCTAGATCACCTGTCCCTCCCCCAGTCCGTCAATCCCTCCATCCCCCAACCTACCCACCCATCCATCCATTCATCCATGCCTCAGACCATCCATCCATCCCCCAACCCACCCACCCACCCACCCATCCATCCATCCATCCCCTAGTCCATCCATCCATCCATCCATCTATCCATCCATCCGTCTGTCCATCCCTCAGCCTACCCATGCATCCATGCATCCACTGACTGAATGCCTAACACAGCCACCGTTCAGTTATGTTTACTGAGTGTGTATGTTGGAGAGCTGGTCAGTGTTTATACTTTTGTGACCCTTTTGTTTATGTAATTCCTTTCCCCACCTGGTTCTTACAGAAGTTCCTTGAGAACTCAGGGTCCCTATCCCTATAGAGCCAAGAGGAGGGGTTCTGTCTTGGCTGTGGGGTTGTCAGCAGCTGCCTGGCTTGGATACCCTGGGGGACTAGGGTCGTGGGGAATCTTGCATGCTGCTCCCACCCCTGCTGGGCTGGGCCTGTGACCCTCACTGTGACCCAGCTTGGAGGATGCCCTGCTGCTCCAGGGGCAGGGACTCACCGCCTGGCAGCCTGCCTGCACTGCTGCAGGGGCTGTTGGCCTCTTGCCAGCACCGAGCTTTTGGAACGGTCAAGTTGTGTGGCTTCGGAGCCTCTCCACGCTTCTGTTGCTGCTGTAATAAACAAGCAGGCTGGGACTTAAGGCAGGAACTGGGTCGGGGATGGCTGCCCTGCTGGCAAGAGGTGGAGCCTCATGGGGCTCAGAGGAGTGGGTGGGCGAACATTGAACTGAGCTGCTGCTGTGGGCTGGAGAGTTCAGGCTACTCTTCCCTGCCCTCCTCCCTGCCCAGACTAGACCTGTGGGGCAGCTCTGAGCAGCCCCGGTAGGAGGTGAAACTGAAGGAGGAGGGGCTTAGACAAAGACCCATATTCAAGACAAAGAGACATGGAGAGGCTGAGGGTTATAGAGATGAGGCTTCAGAGAGAGAGAGAGAGAGAGGGAGGGAGAGACTGAGACTCAGAAAGACTCAAAGGCCCTGACGAGGAGGGTTGGGGGAGGGAGTCCAAGGCAAGAGGAGAAAGCGGTGGGCCAAGGGGAATAGCTCTTCCAGAGGCAGGAAGTATGGAGCTTAATAACAGCCCCCCTCTATGTGGATAGCACCCCACAGTGAACAAAACTTTTCCACTTGCTTAAGCTCATTCAAGATTCACAATAGCCTGACTGAGATGGGCTTGGAGTCCTCCAAGGATGGGGGCAGGGATGTGCCCCGTTGCGGGAGCGGCAAGGGAAGAGGGAGCTGCAAAACTGGAACTGGAACCCGAGGACTGGCTGTGAGATGGGTCCTACAGAGTGGGCAGTGAGGGGTTTGGAGACAGAGCCCCCGGCTGGGCCTGGGTCCCTCCAGCAACTGAGTCTTTGTCAGCTGTGCTCAGAGGCCCTGGTTGGTGCTGGACCCTCCTGGTGCTGGGCATTGCTGCTCCTCTTCCCATGAGAAAGAAGTGTTGCTAGTCAGGAGGCCTCCCTCTTGGTCCCCTTTCTCCTGTCTCCCCTGGCTGCCTGGCTGTAGTGTAGGAGTGTGGGCTGTTGATGGCTTCCAGCTGAATCCAAGTCCGGGAATTGCCTTTGGTGGAAGAGGGGCACTTTGCCCCAAATTAGCCCCCTCCCTGGGGGCAGCCTGCCTCCAATGGCTGGTCCGTTGGCTGCGGGGTGTGCAAAGGCCCCTGATGTCCCTGTTGGGTTGGCTGTGATTGCACTGCGCTCAGTTTCTCCCTTTGTCCAGTGCTGCTTCCTTCTCTTGCAGTTGTCATAAGTGTCTTCTCCCATAAACATCCTTTATGCAAATCTCATAGTCTCAGAGCATTTCCAGGGAGTCTGACCCGTGACACAAACTCCAGCCATTGGGCACCACCTGGGCTCAGCTCAGCTCCCCTCCCAGGGATCCTTGTTTGCTTCCTAATCCGCATCTCCACCCAGCTCTCAGTCCCTCCTGCACCTGGCAATGCCTCCTACCTTGTCTTCTTGCTTTTGCTTCTGCTGCTCTATAGCGGGGCTGCCCAGTACTATAATCTCAGGCAGCTAGTTGGGCGCTTAAATTGTAACTCGTCTGAATTGAGATGAGCTAGCTGCGAGTATAAAATACACACTGGATTTTGAAGACTTGGTATGAAAAAAAAAGAATGTAAACCATCTAATAATCTTTCAGTGTAGATGTCATATTGGGAGGATAATAATTGGATGAAATAAAATGTATTGTTAAAATTAATTTCACCTTCTTTACCTTTTAAAAATGTTTATTTTTATTTGTTTATTTGGCTGTGCTGGGTCTCAGTTGCAGCATGTGGGATATTTAGCTGTGCCATGTGGCATCTATTTCCCTGACCAGGGATGGAACCCAGGCCCCTGCATTGGGAGCCCAGAGTCTTAACTGTTGGATCACCAGGGGAGTCCCTGTTTCTTTGCTTTTTGATGTGGCTATTAGAAACTTTTAAATCATATATGTGGCTTCCATTCTGCTGCATGGTCTGTTATTCCATGGCAGCCTGAAGGATCCTTTAAAATCTGGGTTGAACCATGTCCCCCCTCCATTCACAGCCCTTTAAATGCTCCCATCTTACACAGGCCAAAATCTGCCTGACTTACCCTCTTCTTCTTTGCAGATCTTCCCTCCTGCCATCCTCTCCCATATTCCCTTGCTCCAGCCACACTGCCTACACCAGCTACCCTTTTACTCCTTCAACTCATTTCAGGGCCTTTGCACTTCCTGTTCCCTCTGCCAGGAGTGATTTCCCACCTCTTCACGTGCTCAAACTCCTCCTCCCAAGGCGGTCTTTTCTGTCTACCCTGGCTAAAACAGCTGCCTCCCTCTCTAACGTCTGGGGCAGAGCGTTTTCCCTTGTGCAACATCACATTGTCTACTTGATTGTTTACATTGTGATTGTTCCCCAGTTTGAATGTAAGCTTCATAAAGCTTGGTTTGTCTTAGTCTGACAGACTTGGTTTGTCTTACTTACCAAAATATTCCTGTGTCTGGAACTGGGCCTGTGATAGACTAGATGGTCGATGAGTATTGGTCAAGTGATTGAAATTTACAAATGACAAAACTGATCCACGAAGATGAACTCGTGCCCAAAGCCACACAGCCAGGCAGGCACAGAGGAGGGAATAGCTCAAGGCTGAGGCCCAGGCTCTGTCCACTACAGGTACTGCCTGAAGCCTTTCCTTCCTCTTGGTCCCATCACATGGGAAGACAGGCACTGCCTGGGAGAGAGGGGATCTGGCTGCAGAGAGGCAGCAGACTCTATTTTTCTGGCACCTTTGATTTTCTGAGTCCTGGAGACTTCCAGGACTGACTTGCAGTGCCTGAGTGCACAGGTGCTCAGCTGCCAGTTTGTCCTTCCCCCCGCTGTGCACTCGGATTCCCCAGTTCAAGGAAGGCCCTTGGATCATGGTGGAAGGGAACAGGGAAACTATAGGGGAATAGGGGTATGGTCTTCCCAGGGGGCAGAAAGACTGTCTGCATGATGCTGAGTGTGGGGCATAGGGAGGAGGTCACGGCTGTGAGCAAGGAGACTCAGATATGAGAAGATAGCAGCAGGGAGAGAGAAGAGCCCTGAAAACCGCAGGGCTCAGAGAAAGTGCAGGGGGACAGTCAGAGGACCAGATCTAGGGGGTGCACAGGCAAGGGGTAAGTTAGACTTGGGCCTGGTTGAGTTTGAGGTGCCTGTGAGGCGTCAGCATAGAGATGCCCTGGGGGCAATTGGATTCCCAGCTGTGGAGGGCAATTTGCTCCAGGGAAGGAGGTTGGGGGTTATTGGCAAAGAGAGAGGTAAATCTGTGGGAGTGGGAGAAGGCGCAGGGGAGTGTGTGGCATGAGAGGAGGTGAGTATCGAGAACAGAACTGGGGACCCTTGCTTTAGAAGGCCATTTAGGGAAAACGAGCTGGAAAGGAACCTCAGAGGGACCAAAGGAGGCAGAAGGGGAATCAGACAACTGCTACCGAAACCTCAGGGGGGCTCCTTAAGTATTTACGGAATGAGTGAATGTGTGCATGAGTGTGGTGGAAAGGACTGGATGTTCCCCGGGCACTGGGCCCACTGATTCTCTGCTGAAGACCCACAGTCAAGGCTCCTTCTCCCTCCCAGGGACATTCTGGCTCTTACCTCTCTCCTGCCTTCTGGTCACCCCTTCCCCAGGGAGCCAGGAGGGGATTACTGTCTCTGCATCAAACTAGGGAAACTGAGGCAGAGAGGACCAGAACCACAGAGGCATTCTGTGTCTCAGTGCACGTGTATTCTGGGGTAGGACATTTCCAGACAGGGGACTCCCAGAGGAGTGGGGTGTTTTGGGGGTCTTCTGAAATTCACCTTTGGTCTGTGATTCCTTGCCCTGTAATTATGAAAACCCCACTGACACTTGGAAGGCTCTTGAGATCACCTGGTTCAACACTCTCATTTTATAGATGGAAAGACTGAAGCCCAGGAAAGGAAGAAGCCCGCCGAAGTTCAGAGTCACTGAAATAATAAGACCCAACTATCATTTTTCTTTTTTGGCTGAGCATGGGCTTTCTCTAGTTGCAGTGAGCACGGGCTCCTCCTCACTGTGGGGCATGGGCTTCTCATTGCGGTGGCTTCTCTTGTTGCAGGGCACAGGCTCGAGGGTGCACGGGCCTTAGTTGCAGCGCGCAGGCTCAGTAGTTGCGGTGCATGGGCTTGGTTGCCCTGCAGCATGTGGGATCTTCCTGGACCAGGGATCAAACCCATGTTCCCCCACTGACAGGGGATTACTAACCACTGGATCCCCACTAGGGAAGTCCCCCCGACTGCCATTAGTTGAACACCCACTGTGTAAGCCAGGGGGTTCCCATCTATTTTTTTTGTTGTTCCCTCTCTTTCCTTTGTAGTCTCTGATTTTGCAGGTGAAGTATCAGAAGTTCAGAGGGGTGAAGTGACTTGTCTGAAGTCACATAGTAGGTGGGCATAGGCCGGGATTTAGACTTGGGTCTGTTTGGTCACCGGAGCTTGGGTTGTTCCTCTACCCTCTGTAGTCTCCCAGATCCCAGGACCTGGGACTCCTGCATTCAGGCTAGAAGATTTTCTCTACTGGTTGCAGCTTTGCCAGACCCAGGCAGCAGCTCAGGGAAATGACGTTCAGCAGCACAGAGGGAGCACCAGCCTTGAGTGTCCACCATGCTCAAAGCAAATGGGAGAAGGAAGAGAGGGCCCCCCCAACCCACCCCTGCCCTGCCACTCAGCCAGGCAGCCTGGCTTTCTCCCTCCCTGGGGCTGGAGCTGCCTCTCCGCCTCTGCCTGCCTGATCGGGGCAGAGCAGCTTCATGTATTATTAATAGCACTGCCAGCCTTCCTGTTTTCACGCTGATAACCTGCTGGGGAGGGCGGGTGGGAGGGAGGGAGCAAGGTGGCAAACCCTGGAGCTTCCAGGGCCCCTCCCCCCGCAGTGGAACTGCTCTGCGGGGGCTGGCCCAGCCCCAAGTCTCTGAAGTTGGTTTCTCGAACTTCCCCATCTGAGCCCACAGGAGGGGACCTGGGCCTCTGAAGGGAATTTACGTGGGAGGTTGGAATGCGTGCCTCTGGGCAGGGCCCTGTCCCTCATTTCCCCCGGGATATACCAAGGGCTCAAATCACCTTGGCCTCCCTAGAGGCACATGTGTCCATAGCCAAGTGGCCCTGGGACTCAGGGCTGAGGATTCAGGGGTGTGTTGAGTGTGTGAGTTTGTGAGCATGAGAGTGTGTATGTGTGTGTGTGTGTGTGAGAGAGAGAGAGCGCAACATTGGCTCCCAAGATTCCTAGGAACACATGAACCCCAGGCCACATCCGAGCTGGTCTCTTCCTGCCCTCCATCCCTATGCCTAACCTTTTCCCTTCTAGGGCCCAATTTGAGGGCCAAGGGCGGGGAACAGATAGAGCCAGCCCTGTCAGGGGTCAGGGTGGGGTATGTCCTCTGAGCCAACCTGCAGGCTAGAGGTCACTCCTATGGGCCTGCTGGTGTTTCTCTTTCAACGTCTCATTCAGTGACATCACCTTGGTAGTTTAAAATGAGGTGGGAGTATCTACCCCACAGAAATCAGCAGATACTGCAGATCAGGGTCCCCCACCCCTAGAGCCAGTTGTTAGGCAGTTATTAAGCTCTGCTCCGAGATGGGTATGGAAGGCTCTGCTCTGAACTTGAATGCACCTGCACTCTGCCTTTAACCGCTGCCCAGCCTGCTCCTTGGAATTCTTTACTCTTCCCCTTTGTCTGTTAATTTTCAATAACAATAAATAAAAGCAGTAATAATAATGGCTAACCTTTGAAGTGAGTGAAGCATTAGTTGCTCAGCCCAACTCTTTGCGACCCCGTGGACTATACTTCCTGGGCTCCTCTGTGCATGGGATTCTTCAGGCAAGAATACTGGAGTGGGTTGCCATGCTCTCCTCCAGGGGATCTTCCTGACCCAGGGATGGAACCCACATCTCCTGCACTGCAGGCAGACTCTTTACCGTCTGAGCCGCCAGCTGCTGTGTGCTTATAACTGTTCGGTCAGTGTGAAGAGCTTTGCAAATTTAATTCATTTCATCTTCACAGCCATCCAATGAGTAGACATTGCATATATTTTTCCTTTATTTTTCACTTAAATATTTAGTTTTATTTATTTATTTGTTTGGCTGTGCCGGGTCTTAGTTTCATCATGAGGGATATCGTTCCCTGACTAGGGATGGAGCCTGGGCCCCCTGCACTGGGAGTGCAGTCTTAGTCACTGGACCGTCAGAGAAGCCCCTATATTTTTTCTTTTTTTAATTTATTGAATTATAGTTGATGTATAATATTATGTGAGTTATAGGTGTACAATATAGTGGTTCACAACTTTTGAAAGTTATGCTCCATTTATAGTTATATTAAAATACTGGTTATATTCCCTGTGTTGTATAATATATCCTCGTAGCTTATTTTATACATAACAGTTTGTTCCTTTTAATCCCCTACCCCTGTTGTGCCCCTTCCTCCTTCCCTCTCTCCACTGGTAACCACAAGTTTGTTCTCTATATCTAAGTCTGATTCTTTTTTGTTATATTCACTCGCTTGCTTTATATTTTAGACTCCCCATATAAGTGATGCCATCCAGTATTTGTTTCTCTGTCTGATTTATTTCGTTTAGCATAATGCCCTCCAAGTCCATCCACGTTTGCTGCAAATGGCAAAATTTCATTCTCTTTTATGGCTGAGTAGGGAGGGTGGGTATTCTGTATTTATATTCTGTAAATATATACACATATTTTTTGGCCGCTTGCGGGATCTTAGTTTCCTGGCCAGGGATGGAGCTGGGTTCCTCGGCAATGAAAGCATGGAGTCCTACCCACTGGAGCAACAGAGAATTCCCTATAAATCCCTCCATCCTGGGAGAGGGACGGCTGTGCAGGAGAAGCAGGGGAGGGTTCCACTTTCTACAGTGCAAAACAGTCTCACAGCCCTTGTCTGGGCCCTTGGCTTCTTGTGCAGCACAGAGTTGCCTCAGTTTCCCTTCCAGACTCCTACCAGACTCCTCTCCTATTCTGATCATACATCCTGCCTGAGGGGCACTGCTGGCCTGGAATGGTACCCTCCTTCTCTTTGGGATTCTGCTGTCCTTTCTGCCTCAGGGAATACTTATTCCAAGGTCAGATTCATTAGATGCTAACCACTGGACCAGACATTCCTGAGGCTTCTGCTTTCCAGCCACTGCCCTTTGTGTTCCTGAAGTCCAGCCTCCAGGCAAAGCCTGCTCCAGAGCAATACAGCTGTCTCCCCAAAGAGAGTGAGAGTTTCAGGGTCTGGAGAGCCTGGTGGTACAGGAATGAGGTAGCAAAGGAAGGCACAGCATGGCAGGGGTGCGGTGTGTGTGAGTTCAGTGGGCCGGAGGGGTGCTGCAGGGGTCTCCTACCCATCTAGAGTCCAGGACCACTGAATGGGGGTGGTGCCAGGGCAGGTGATGTCTGGGTTGGGAGTGTGTGGACTGGATTTATTTGTCCAATGCCACACCCCACCCCAGAGCCCTAAGTGCTCAGCATCGTAAATAAAACCCACCTAATAAATCTCCCCTGTAAATTTTCTGCGTAGAATTTCATTACTCGTCTCGTTTCCAGTCATTAGGTTTTAGTCCAATTTGGAGTTGTCCCGATGGCTGTGTAAATCACTCCTGCACTCTGGGGAGTGCGAACTCCAGGGAAAAATCGTGCCTGGGCCTGTGGGGGTGACAGCTCGAGCCTGAAGACCTGGACTCTGAGTTGTCGCCTGTGGCGTGTCAGCTGTTGGTGGCAAGCGCCTGTTCTTCCCCTTGCCCTGGAAAAGGGAAAGGTGCTAACATGAATTGAGCACTTTATGTATGCCAGGATCTTTATATATATCCCCCCTTTTTTTTAGTATTTATTTATTTGACTGCGTTGGCTCTTAGTGGCATGTAGGATCTTTCCTTGCATGGCATGGGCTCTTTAGTTGAGGCACGTGGGCTTAGTAGTTGTGGTGTGTGGGCTTAGTTGCTTCGAGGCAGGTGGGATCTCAGTTCTCTGACCAGAGATTGAACCTGCATCCCTTGCATTGCAAGGTGGATTCTTAACCACTAGACCATCAGAGAAGCCCCTATACACATCATGTTAAATCCTCATATAAGCCCTGCAAAGTACGAATTACTGTCTCTATCTTAAAGAATGGGATGGAAGCTTGGAGAGGGTAAGTTGCTTGTACGAGGTACACAGCTCAGCTGGTGTGTACCTTGATAGTCTGGTTAGGGCCCAGGTTTATCCGACTCCTGGGATTTCTTTGGAGGGAATGGTGCTGAAGCTGAAACTCCAGTACTTTGGCCACCTCATGCGAAGGGTTAACTCATTGGAAAAGACTCTGATGCTGGGAGGGATTGGGGGCAGGAGGAGAAGGGAACGACAGAGGATGAGATGGCTGGATGGCATCACTGACTCGATGGCCGTGAGTCTGAGTGAACTCCGGGAGTTGGTGATGGACAGGGAGGCCTGGCGTGCTGTGATTCGTGGGGTTGCAAGGAGTCGGACATGACTGAGTGACCGAACTGAACTGAGAGCCATTGCACCTGCTGCCTCCCAGCTTCATGGATGGAGGGGCTTATGAAGAGTTTAGCACAATGCCACCACTTCCAGGAAGCGTTCCTCCGTTACTAGCAGGAGTCTGTCTTTCCGTCATCTGTTTCCCCCGTATGAACTCTGAACCACTTTGGGAGCTTTCGTCACCTCCAGTGGCCTTCCGTGACCCTTCATCTGCTGTGCTGTCACATGGCTCCCTGGGCCTTTCATTCACAGTCTTTTGTACTCCTTTGCTTTCATTTCTGTGACTGCTGGGTTATTGTCTTTCCTCCTGTTAAAAATTATTGTATTTATTTATGGGCTTCCCAAGTGGCGCTAGGGGTAAAGAACCCACCTGCCAATGCAGAAGATGTAAGAGATATGGGTTCGAGATCCCTGGTTTGGGAAGACTTTCTGGAGGAGGAAATGGCAACCCACTCCAGTATACTTGCCTGGAAAATTCCATGGACAGAGGAGCCTGGTGGACTACAGTCCATGGGTTGCAAGGAGTCAGACACGACTGAGCACCATGCATTTATTTATGGTTGTGCTGGTTCTTGGCTGCTTCACGCAGGCTTTCTCTAGTTGTGGCGAGTGAGGGCTACTTTTCGTTGCGGTGGCTTCTCTTGTGGGGTGTAGGGCGTGTGGACTTCAGTAGTTGTGGCTCAAGGGCCGTAGAGCTCAGACTCGGTAGTTGGGGCACGGTTTTAGTTGTTCCACAGCATGTGAGATCTTCCCAGGCCAAGGACTGAACTGGGGTCCCTTGCATTGCAAGGCAAATTCTTAACCACTGGACCACCAGGGAAGCCCTTTCGTCCCTTTAAAAACACAAGTTCGATGGAGGTAGCAGCCGATCTGCTTGGCTTACAGTGCATTTCCAACATCCGGTATAGTGTTCAGCATGTAATAGGTGAGCAGTATATTTTTAACTGAATGGTTCAGTGAAATAATAAATGAATGAATAAAGTAGTCAGCCCAGAGGGACAAAGGAAGAGATGTCACTATGTCAACACCTCTACAGGGTAGGTCAGTGAGACTCCCAAGGCCCTGTGGGGGTCTCTGCAGGCAGGGAGGATTCTGGAACCTCAAGCCCAAACCCCAACTCAGGGCAGACTCAGCTTCAGCCCGATTTCAGTCTTCAACCCCAGACCCCACTCAGACCTCAACCTTGACCTTAATCTCTAACCCATCTCCAATGCTGATTTCAGCCCCAGCCTCAACTCCCTCCTCAGCCCTAACCTTAACTTCAACTCCAGCCCACGAGCCTCAGCCCCCAGCCTAAATCTAACCCCAGCCCAAATTTCAATCACAGCCTCATTCCCAGTTTCAGCCAGGTTCCTGCTCCAACCTCAATGTCAATTTCACTTGGGATATTGATGTTCTTCAGAAAGCAGCGGCTCTTCCTTGTCTGTGGGGCAGGGAGCAGCCCTAGACATCAGATATTGGCTCTTCTGTAGGCCTGCTACCCTTTCCCCCACCGGCCTTGCAACTCGGAGGCAGGAACTCAGTAATAATTTCCCACCTTGGTGTCATGGTTGTAGTTTACAGACCACATCGCATCCCTTAGCCCACCAGATCCTCTAACAGCTTGGGAAGAAGAGTGAATTTCTTTATGTTATAAAGGAGGAAATAGAGGTTATTAAATGTTTTACCTGCTTTGTGGCAAAGGGGTGCTATAACCCACCAGAGTTATAAGCTGCCCTTAGTTCTCTCTGGCCTGTGAGGAAGATGAGAGGGTCTTTTGGCTCTCTCTGTCTGTAACAGGGACCCCTCCCCACCCCAGCATCCTGGAGGGGTCTCTCTACTAGGAGAAGTGACAGAAGCAGTCTCAGTGTTTCCCACCCTGGGTTCAGGAGAACTTGCAGGGGAGAGACACTGAGAGATACGGAGGACGCCAAAGAGCATCCTCTTTGGTCGAGTAGGTTGAGGAGTGTTCAGTAAGGGTCCTGGCAGGACACACTGTGTGTGTGTGTGTGTGCGTGCGCGCGCGTGTGTGCACATGTGCTTACTCGCTTAGTTGTGTTGGACTTTTTGTGACCCCCAATCCCACCAGGTTCCTCTGTCCGTGGAATTCTGGAATTCATGAATTCTGGAATCCAAGGCCAGAATACTGGAATGGGTTGCCATTTACTTCTCCAGGGGATCTTCCTGACCCAGGGATCAAACCCGCATCTCTTGCAGCTCCTGCACTGGTAGGCAGATTCTTTACCACACCTCAAATGCTTTACACATAGAGACTGCAATGGAATGGACAGGCTACTTGCAAGGCATGGCTGGAGTTTAGAAAGCCAGGGCTGGTGCCAGGAAGGACCAGATGCCTCGTGCATGCGGTAGTCATGGAGAAACAGCCTTTTTGAAAGATGTGGCCCAGGAGAGGGGTCATGGGGAAAGAATCCCTGACTGCCCTCCCCTCCCACCCTGCCGTCTCTTCTCATGCCTCCTGCCGGCTGAACCCAACCAGGGGCGCCCCAGCTGTGCAGTCCTCAAGGGTCAGCCTCCCGAGGCACAGAGCAGGACTGAGAAGGGCAGCGATTGAATCCGAGGCAGGGGATCAGATGGAGACTCAACAGCCCGAGGAGACAGAGAGGTGGAGGACCAAGCCGTCCAGCAGAGACAGACAGACAAAGAAAAACCAAGTGAGGTGCAGAGTGTATGAGTGAGACAGTGAGAAAGGGCTCAGCCTGTTGGTCTGGGCAGGTCTGCTGAACCCAGATCTGGTTCATCTGAGTCTCCTCAAATAACCAAGCAGTGAATGCAGGAAGCTGGCACGGTGCAGAGAAGTCAGCCAATGTGTGTGTAGTGAATCCCATGCTTTCTGTTCCCCGCCCCTGGGAAGGGCAGCCCAGCTTGGGTGTCCTTCCCTCTGATCCTTGGGAATGTTCTCCACTGTGGGCATAGGGAAACATGGAGAGAAACCTCTCACCAAGTAGGCCCAAGGTCCAGAGGGATGCAAGTCACACCAGAGAGAGACATTGGTCTCTGGGGTTGACACCAGCCTTCAGACGCATGATGTGACGGTGTCCACTGCCTCCAGAGGGCAGGCTGGCCGGCCTCATTGTTCCATTTTACAGGTAAGGAAACTGAGGCTTCTAGGGAAGGGACTTTCACACAAGGCTGTGTTGTGAGTCAGTGGGAGAGCTTTGATTAGGTTCCGACTGAGCCTGGACTCTGACCTTACAGTGAGCCCCAGCCCAGGCCCAGACTGGCCCTGAACACGGCTTCAGATTGAGCCTCATTCTGTCTGGACAGACTTCTGGGATGCCCTTGAGGCTTGGAATTTTTCCAAAAGAAACTTTTACTAAAGGAAGACCGCTGCTATTTATGAAACAGTTTTTCTTTACCTGGCACCGTGTGAAGCGCTTGCATGAGCTGTCTCATTTAATCCTCTCAACTATTTATAAGTTCGGTACTATCATTATCCTCATTTTATAAATGAAGAAACTGGGGCTCTGAGAGGTTAAATAGCTCTTTCAGTATCTCACGGCTGGAACGTGGTGGAGGTGGGATTCAAAGCCACGTGTCTGTGACTGTAGGTTTTCACTGTCAAGCTACACCACCTAACAGAGACCAGAGACTAGATTGTCCCTCTTCTTCCAAAAACAAACACCTTACAGATGTCTAATGAGGAAGGGACATAAGTCAGCTTGCTGGGCACAGCATCTGTTTTCAAGGTTGGTCTATGATAGAGGAGAGTTGCCTTCCTTCACCCCCAGGGAAGGGGAGTAGGGGAGGGGGTCATGGTCATGAAAACAACATCCTCAGTCTTGCACAGGACAAAATTCTGTAGTCGCTGCACACCTGGGCAGTCCACAAGGTGTGGGTATATTTATTGGTCAGGGCTCTCAAGAGATACAGAACAACAGGGTGTATATATATGTATATGTGTGTGTGTGTGTATACATACACACACACACACGTATATATATATAGAGAGAGAGAGAAAGAGAAAGTGAGAGGTTTATTATTAGGGATTGGCTCACATGATTATCGGAGAAGGCAATGGCACCCCACTCCAGTACTCTTGCCTGGAAAATCTCATGGATGGAGGAGCCTGGTGGGCTGCAGTCCATGGGGTCGTTAAGAGTCGGACATGACTAAGCGACTTCACTTTCACTTTTCACTTTCATGCATTGGAGAAGGAAATGGCAACCCACTCCAGTGTTCTTGCCTGGAGAATCCCAGGGACGGGGGAGCCTGGTGGGCTGCCGTCCATGGGGTTGCACAGAGTCAGACACGACTGAAGTGACTTAGCAGCAGCAGCAGCACATGATTATGGATGTTGAGAAGTTCCACCGTCTGCCATCTGTAAGCTGGAAGCCCAAGAAAACCAGCGGTATACTTGCAGTTCAAACCTGGAGGCCTGAGAACCGCGGGAACCATTGCTCTAAGTCCCAGTCTAAGTCTGAATGTGTGAGAAGCAGGAGAACTAAAGTCTGAAGGCAGAATATGGACATCTCAGCTCAAACAGGGAGAGAATTCACCATTCCTCTGCCCTTTCTGTTCTATTTAGGCCCTTGGTGGGCTGAGTGATGCCCACCTACATTGGTGAGGGTGATCCTCTTTACTCCATCTACTGACTCAAATGTGGATCTCTTCTGGAAATGCTCTTGGAGACATACTTAGAAATAATGTTTTTTCCAGCTATCTAGGCACCCCTTAGCCCAGGCATGTTGACACAGAAAATGAGCCATCACAGCATGCTACACACTTGTGAGAGAGAGATGTCAGCTTGCCAAGAGAAGGTGCTGGATGTGTGTAGGGAGCCTCTTCCTACCCTGGTAATAGTGCTGTGCGCCGTGCTAGGCATGTGAATGATCCATTATAGCCCCAACTCAGAACTGTGAGGAGGAGAGATGGGCAAAGGACCCTTTCCAAGAGTTCTGGTCTAGGGCTGAACCCCCAGGGAGAGCCTAGGCCTCCTGCAGCCGTCTGTTCCTCCAGGCAGCCCTTTCATGGGCTCTCCCTGTACACCAGTAACTCTTCTTTTGTGTCTCACACCCTAGGGAGTTCCTAGAAAACAGAAGGGACCCAGAATCCTGACCTCGCCTTCTGTGGGACAGCATGAGATGTGGAGATTGTGAGCTTGGAGATCCAGCATCTTTGTGATCCTGGGAAAGTCCTTTGCCCTCTCTGGCCTGTTTCCTCCTGTGCAAAGGAAAGCAGTGGGCTTCACTGGTCCCCAGGATTCCTTCACACTGACTTCCCCACTGCGCCCCCCCACCTCGTCCCCCAACTCTGAGCCTTGCAGCATCTTCTCATCTTGATCCTCTCCTGCCATTTTTAGCCTCTGGGCAGAGACTCTGGCCATGGTGCTGAAGAAGCCACAGCTTCTACAGCGGCTTGGAGACGAGCAAGGTAGCCATCTAAGGATTTGCGAGGGCAGAGGAAACTACCTGAATTGAGCACCTACTATGTGCCAGTCTCTTTGCCATTCCTGTCGCATGCTTTGTCACCTTGACTGATGGAAGTATACCCTTGGAGGAAGAGATCTTCAGGGGGAAACAGTTTCAGGAGCTGTGGGTCCCATACCTTCCAGGGAGCAGAAAGCTATTCTCTTGACTTTGGATTTCAAGTAGCCATGGTTCCCAGAGATGGTCCTGGGACAATTAAGGGCAGCTGAGAAAACAGTGACATGCAGAAATGGTTGATAAAGCTGTGAAGGAACGTCTGTTGGCATTGGTTCTGAGCCTGCGGCCAGAGATGAATGATTGAAACGCCAGGCTTGTTAAAGCGAGAGCACGTTTGATTTCTCTGCCCTGCACTGCATGCGATTTCGCTGGAGGGAAGTTAGCAATCAGCTAATTGACATTGAATTAACCATGAAACTCAGCCTGTGCCTTCTCTCTGAATCGCTCTTCAGCAAGACTTTATCAAGGCTTTGAATTATTGATTATTACTTATAGCTCTGATGGGGTGATTTCCTTTTATTTGTTTTCACATTGGGTGTCCTTCATAAGGGTCCCTGAGAGTGGGAGGCACCCAGACAGCAGAGCTTCTTACTGGAGGAGCCCAGGAAGGAGGGTTCTGGACACTCTACCCTGCCCCAGAGAAACAAACGTGTGTTTGTTAAACTGTGAAGCTTTTGCTTTTTTGTTGTTGCTGCTGTTCGTGTCGCGAAGCCTAGCCTAACCTGACTAATAGGGGTTCTGAGGGCTGGTGTCCTTTCTGATGCCTTATGATGCCAAGCTTAGAGTGTGAATGAGCTGTGCTCCCTACCCTTGCTGTCTGAACTCTATCTGTAAGGCATACTATTGTATGTTTATTTCAACTTCTTCAGATACCTGAAGAAACGAAGCATCCAAATCAAGTGGTTTTCTGGACTCTGCTTGCATATTCCTGCAACAGGGATTCACTCTTTCCTGTGGCAACCTTTTCAAAAGTGCTCTGCTCTGACTGTGCCTCTGGGAATTGTCTGTGTAACTTCCCTCAGACTGAGCTCTGCACCAAGGAGACCCACAGAGTAGTTTTTGTCCCATGACAGTCCTTCAAGCATCTGAAATTCGAGATTGGAGGTTTATCCTCTTCCAGACCAAGAATCTTTTCAACTCTTCCTCAGAGTAGACTTCAAATCCCTTTTTCAACTTGGTCTCCTCTCTTTTTGGGAGTCCCCTCTGTCTGGGAGGTTCTGAAAATACAATGCCTAAAGTTGCAGAATAGCAGTCTAGATAAAGTTTGAAAGTGGCATTGCTAAATAGAACCATCAGCTTCTTCTGGTTGGATATTAGACCTTTAATGGTATAGCCCAACTGGATGAATAATTTCATTCTATGGCTGAGACATTTGCTTCTTACTGAATTCATGTGCTGCCTGTATTTCTAACTTCCTGTGTCCATGCAAGGCCATGTGACCTATCTGGCCAGGGGTCTGTGAACTGAAGTTACATGTGACACTCTGGAGTGAAACATTTAAGAGCCAGTGAATGACATTTCTTTTTCCTGGCCACGGAGACTTGGAAGCCATGTGTTCCAGATGGCATTGCTATAGGACACAGGAAGCCTGGATCCCTGAGTCACTAGTGGAGAGGGAGTGGACATGAAGAGTTCCTGGGCCCACAGTGGACTTTGCGTGAGCCGAAATAAACTCGAATGTGTTAAGTTGCTGACATTTCTGCTGTCGTGGTTGCCGTTACTATAGCACAGCCTAGCAAACCCGACTAACAGGCCATCATGCTGCATGTTCACAGTGGGCTCCAAGCCCATTCCATCACCAATATAATGTCTCATGTCAAGCCCGTCCCTCCTCAGTCAGACCTGGTGGTGATTCTTATTATTAACTTTGAGCTCCTTAAGGTTACTGAGCATGTTTTATTGTTTATATCACCCCCAGGGCCCAGTCTACCACGCAGAGGGCATTAATCTTTGCAGAGTAAGGGAGTAAGAAAAGGAACTTCTGGGTCCATCAAGATAGAGACAGAAAATATCCCTTTTGGAATGAGGAATGTGGATTAAAATCTCTAGCTCCCTTACTGACCAGCTGTGTCTCCTTGGTTGGTTACATATCCTCTGTGGATTTTAGTCAGATCGAGACAGGAGTCCCAGTCTCTCAGAATCTGAGGATGTAATAGTGTATTTTATAAAAAGTCTGGCACCTGTTGAAAATAAATGCCAGATGTCATCATTTTCATCATTATCATCATCATCAGTGGGATCAAGGGATATTGTTGCCCTATCCATCCAGATGGAGAGTTCCGAGGAGGATCATCCCGAAAGGGATTCAGCCCAAGGTGGTCATGGGGAGGATTTTGCTGATGTGGGATCAAGGAGGCCCTCCTGGGTTCAGGGCCAGACATCCCAGATCTAGCCATATTGTAGCATCCCTCCAAGGATGCTCACCCCACCCACCCCGGGCATCCCTCCCCTTCCTCACTGGTGTTCGCTCAACAGATATGTTTGGCCTGAGGTGCAGCTTGTCACATCTATCTGTATGGTTCCTCCCATAACTCTGCTTGGTTCCAGCAGACACCTGGGCAAGAAGGAGGGAGAGTGAGGAGCCGTGCCACTCTGCTGGCATGTGTTCAGTGTGTAGGGGAGTCAGGGTGACCTCTGCACAGATCCACACTAGAGATGGACAGCACATGCGGGCAGATGTCCTCTAAACATGATCCCAGACAAATGTCACTGGGATGCACACCACTTGTGTTTTTAAAAAAAAATTGAAGAATTTTTACTGTAACTGATTTGTAATGCTGTGTTAACTTCTCTGTCTACAGCAAAGAGGTTCAGTTACGCACATATGTACATTTTAAAATATTCTTTCCCATGATGGTTTATCCCAGGATATGGAGTATAGGTCCCTGTGCTGTGCAGTAGGGCCTTGTTGTTTATTCATCCTCTGTGTAACAGTTTCCATCTGCTAACCCCAGTCTCTCAGTCCATTCCTCCCCCTTCCCCTTCCTCCTCGGCAACCGCAGGTCTGTTCTCTGTGCCTGTGAGTCTGCTTCTGCTTTGTAGGTAGGTTCATACGGGGCATGTTTGAGATTTCACGTATGAGCGACACGGGATTTGTCTTTCTCTTTCGGACTTGCTTAGGACGGTGATCTCTAGGTCCACCCGTGTCGCTGCAAATGGCGTGCGTTAGTTCTTTTCTATGGCTGAGTAGTATTCCATTGCACGTGTGTACCGTATCTCTATCCATTCAGCTGATAGATGCACACCACTTTGAATGCCTCATGTCCCTGAGGAAGAAGAAAAGAGAGGAAGCTTACATTTTTTGAGCACCTACTTTGCACATTTAACCCTCATTTAACCCTCATGATTCTATGAGATAAGGATTGTTATTACCCTTTGACATACGAGGAAACTAAGCCTAGAAAGTGTTTGAACTGGGGACACGAGTCCAGGTTTACTTGACTTCAAAGCCCAACTTCTTTGAAATCATTGCCTGCCTCCCAAGCCTTGTCTTCTGCCTACTGCCCTCCACCTTGACAAATGTATAATTTATTTTCCTTCCTAAAATATTTCCTAAGTCACCAGGCACTGTCATATGTTCCAAGCCTGTTTCCTCTCCTGAAAATGCAACAATAATAGCAGCTACCTCTTAGGGTTGCCATGAGATTGAGTTCATATTCATAAAACATTTCATGCAGAGTTAAGATTATTGAAGTATAGTCATTAATGTAATATAGCTAACATGTATGGAGTGCTGTTTACCATGTTCCAGGCATGGTGCTAAGTGCTTTATGTGGTTCATTTTATTTAACCCTCAAAACAACCCTTGGGGCAAGCATTAGTACCCTCATTTTCAGCTTAGGATTTTGAAGCATAAGGAAAGTTGAGTGAATTATTCCGGTTCACACCCTAAGGAAGAGGTAGTGCAGGAGTCTGAGTCCTGATCACCTGAGGCTGTGTTATATGAGGTCAGAATCAAGGAATAATAATAGTATAGGAATAACATGTATTAAGTGGTTATTAGGTATCAGGCACAATGCTAATATATGCACTACAGAATTTCAATTTTCAAAACTATCCTCTATGAGGCAAGTCCTGTAATGAGCTGATTTTTTTTTACACAGGAGAGTAAACAAGATTAGATAACTTACTGAAGATCTCACGGCTAGATGTGGGGACCCGAACCCAGGCAGTTGATAGCCCTTGCACTTAACCACATAATCTCCTTAGCAGCAGTGATAATGTAGATGTTACATATCCTAAGAATGTGATGCAATGTGGACTGCAAACTGGTTTACAGAATACATCCTGTAAACAAAAGGGTCCAGAAAGCTTGAAGAGGAAGGGATAATAAAGACTTCTCCAGCAAAGGCCAGCACAAAGGAAAGGCATTGACTGGTTGACCTTCCAGTGGCTCCAGGTGGGTTGAGCAGGTCACAACCAGTTTGATTCGGCTTTATCCAGTCCTGGCCAACTCCACACATTCTGTGCTGGCCCCACCAGGTCTGGTTTGATTTAAGCCAGCTTGAATCAGTTAGGTCGAGTTGCAGCCAGTTGGGACCAGTCTGAACTGGATTGACCTAGTCTCAGTCTGTCTCTTGAGGCTGACTTCCCTTTCAGCATTAGGGTTCTGACTCCCTGTGGACGTTCTTCTCGTGGACTCCCTGGTTGGATGGCTTTGGTTGGGACACCAGTGAGAAAAAAAGTGTAGGTAAATTATTAACCTTGGAGAGGCTGCCCTGGGACTCTGGGGGGTCTCTAGCCGGAAGCCACAGCTGGCGAGCCCTGCCTTGGTCAGTTCTGCCAGGGATCCCCTCCTCAAACCCCTCCCCATCTATCCCTGTGGAATCCTCTCGCCACATGCTCCCTCCCACCCCCGTCCTTTTCTGTCCTACAAGTAGACTTTCCTTCAATTTTATTTATTTATTTTGGTTATGCTGAGTCTTCATTGCTTAGGATGGACTTTTCTCTGGTTGCAGTGAGCAGGGGCTACTCTCTAGCTGTGATGCACGGGCCTCTCATTGAGGTGGCTTCTCATGTTGCAGAGCACAGGCTCTAGGTGCATGGGCTTCAGGAGTTGCAGCTCACAGGCTCTGGAGTGCAGGCTCAGTATTTGTGAAGTACAGTTGTTTTGCGGCATGGGGAATCTTCCCCAGCCAGAGATTGAGCCCATGTCCCCTGCATTGGCAGGCAGATTCTTGTCCCTCCAGGGAAATCCCCATTTTTTTTAAAACTTGTGAACCTGGGGGATTTGAATGTGCCAACCTAGAGCTGTGCCTGGGCAGTGGGGCTGGTCTGGGATGACAGGGTGTTTGTGTGGTGGGGCTCCCCCATCATGGGAGACTTGGTGGGTGTTGCTCACCTCATCCCCAGACCCTGAAACAGATGTGACTTGCACTCCGACACTGGAAATTCAATTAAACATTGATGTGTATGGGGGCTGGGGGAGGAAGGTGGGCAGTGAGGGCAGGTGCCGGCTAATGGGATGCCACATTGCATTACCATCCTGCAGAAACCATGCCCCCTTTGGAGAATAACGCACGCCGAAAGGGATGAGCACCAAGCAGGCCTAGGGAAGAGGGCCTCCGTGTGGGCTGGACCCCTACCCTGGGCTTGCTGCTCCATTCCTAGCTGCACCGGGTGATGATGGAGCTGTGGGACTGACCAGACCCAGGAAGCATCAGAAATCCAGCACCAGCCGTGTCCTGGAGCTGATGGTTCCCCGGGATGGGCCACCTTCTCCTTCCCTGTTAGAGCCACACCTAAGGCTGTGAGTATTTGTTAGAGAGCAGGACTGCCACCTGGTAGGGAATTTATATTCTTAGAACTAGAAGAAACTTGTTGCGGTCACTTACCCACCGTCATGTGGAGGTTCGGTAGCAGCCCTGCATGCTTCTTCTGGAGACGTGTGATCCATTCAGTACAGGGCAGGGGAGCAGGGTAACGAGAAGCGGGGACTCCTGCCTCCAGGCCGGCCCATGTCCACCGTAATGTGCACCCCTCTGCCTGTGCGGAAGGCCAGCTCTGCTCTGGAGCACTGCTTCCACATTCTCCCAGGCCTAGCTCTCCCCCAACTCTTCTCTGACCCTGCCGCCTCCACCTGCCAAGAAGCAGGCCTTGCAGGGGCTCTGGGGACCGCAGAGGGTACTTCCAGTTCCTTCTGCGGGCCCCAGTTCTCCAGGTTCTTTGAGGAGGGACTGGGGCCATAAGAGAGGGGGATGATGCATCTATGAATGTTAATCAAGGGTGGGGGACTCAGTGGACTGTGTCAGGGGTCTACTCTGTCCTAAGGTTGACTGTGCCCAAGGGACCTAGTGTAGTGCCTGGCTGCTGACCATGTCTCGGGATGGACAGTGTCCTGGTTGGCCAACGATGCCCAGGAACCGGCTCTGTCCAGGGACCAGTGGTGACCATGGAGTAACTGAGCCCAAACGACTGCTCTCAGAGACCCTTTGAGGACCCCCTGTGTCTGGGGCTCATCCATGCCCAGCACTCTGCCTACCATGGCTGCCCGAGAGCTGACTGGACCTGGGGCTACCCTGCTCAGGGGCTGATTATGCCAGACACTGGGTATACAGAGCCTGACTGTGCCAGAGACTAGAGTGGCCCAGTGGCCAGTTCTACTCAGGACAGCTCCACCTGGCAAAGCAGCTGAGCCCAGGGCTGGAGGAGGCCCAAGAATGGGCTGTGCCTGGACCACTAAGACCAAGGTAGGAACCCAGCTGTGTTCAGAGACTGTGTTGGGGGCAGAGACTCTTCTACCTGGAAATGGAATCTTGTGCCCAGCACACAGGCCACCCAGCTACATGGCACCATGCCTGGGGTGAAGGTGTCTGGCAGCAGCTCTTCTTTTGGAGCAGGGTGAGGAGGAAGCCCCCACCCTCAATGTAGGCATCCTCAGGGGCCCTGTTTAGAGCCTGGTGAACAGAGAAGGAGAAAGAGTACTGAGCACCTCTGTGTGTCAGCACATGCACGGTTTTGGCAGTTTGGCATTTCGTCACTAGGACAACCCCAGGAAGCAGTAGCTATCATCCCTGTTTACAGATGGAAAAACTGAGGTGCATGGAGGTGAACATTCTTTCTGGTCTTTCTTCTCTTCTGCCCATAAGGCTCTGAGCTTCCCTTGCTCCTCATTGTGGGGAGAGGCTGGGGCCTCTCTCCATCTTACAGAAGAGGCGACTGAGGACGGATCAGAATCCAGACATCCAGTCTGCTGCTGGCAAGTTGAACCTGCTCATGCCAGCGGCCCGGATCCTCGAGCGGGAGCAGGGCACTTGGCAGGCCTGGTAGGAAGGGCTTCCTGCGGGTTGCATTCCTGGTTGCTGTCCTGGAGGCAGGCGGGCCCGGGTGCGGAGGCTGTCTGCCTCCTTACAAGCCCCCTTTCATGATGCTCAACAAGGCTCCCTCAGAGCCCGGACTCGGCTGTGCAAACACGCACATCTGGGCCGCTGGCTGCAGCGGGGCAGCGGAACTCTCCTGCAGCTGGCCAGCTGCTCCTGACCTTCTGGACAAAAGGAGCTTTGGCCCTGTGGGGGCTCCCTGGGGAACTTGGGGCTCTGGAGGGGACCGTCCCCACCCGGCCCTCTGCGGGGAGCAGTCGTCTCTGGCTGCTGCCTGTCATCTTCATCAGGCCTGGGACGCTGATGCTGACAGCATTTCCTGCCGGGGGCATGCCCTCCTCCTCTTTCCCGGGCCAACACCCAGCCAGAACAGGGGAAAGCAGAACAAAGACCGCAGGCAGAGAGGGACGCGAGCGGGCCAAGAAGTGTCCGAGCGGTCATCCCAGCCAAGACCCCCTCTTCCTAGAATTTATAATGTCGTGAAGGAAAAAGCCACAAATCAAGCAATCACACACACACAAATTGTGAAGAACAGCACACTCTTACCTAGTGCTTTTCAGATGCCAGGCACTATTTTTGGTGCTTTGCATATTTTAACTCGTTTCATCCTTATAATGACCCTAGGAGGGGGGATACTATTATTATTCCCACTTTACAGATTAGGTGGTTGAAGCACAGAGAGGTTAGGTGATTTGTCCAAGGCCACTCAGCTAGTAAGTGGCAGAGTCAGGATTTGAACTCAGGGGAGTGTGGGTTAACATTGATGCACCTTTACGAACACCATCAGGGTGGTACAGGGGGATTTGGTGGTACAGTGGGGAGAGGAGAAGTCATTGGGAAGGGAAATATGATTTCAACTTAGGGAGGATCACTTTGACTGCTGGGTGGAGGGCAGATGTGAACATCCAGACTAAAGGCTGTCTTAAGAGTATAGGTGAGAGATGATGGTGATACAGCCTGGATGAGGGCAGGGCAGGGGGTCTGGGGGGAAGAGCAGGGGGCCTGGGTTTGGGAGAGATGCAGCATCTAGAATGGTGAGAGCTGGCAGCTGGGTGGGGATGGGGGTGGATGGAGGACTCTACTCTGTGTTTAGGGAGTGGGCCAGCTGGGTCCCGGGTTCCCTTTTCACCTGCCTGGCAGGACCACTTTGGCTTTCCTGCCTCCCGGGAGGATGAGGCCTATTGTTGCTATGCTCCAGAGGCCAGAAGCACCCCTGAGGGTCTGGAGGGGAGAGCAGGTTCGTGGTCCAGCAGAAGAAGCCTCGATTTGGCAGCAAACATGGATTTGAATCCTGACTCCTCCTCTGACAACCTGAGAGATGTTGGGTGCTTGACTTATATCTCAGCACCTTAATTTCTTCTGAAATTGGGGAAAGGATGCTTCCCTTGCAAGGCCTGTGTAAGACCGGATGTGAAAGTGAGGGGCAAGGGAAAGGGCTGAGTTGCCACTCTTTGCTGCTGTTTAAGTAGCATCCTTTGAGGCTCATTCTGCCAGATGCCTGGAGGACTCTGGAGGCCTAAATACTTGTCTCTAAGATGCTGCGTGATGCTGGACGTGTCTTCTGCCCTGGGCTTTGGCGTCCTGCTCTGGACCATGCACCACCCTGTGGGAGACAGAGAAGCCAGGACTGCCCTCAGTTTAGTACTCGGAATGGAGCTGGGCAGACAGGACATCTCTCGTTCACCCCAGGTTGTGCTCTTGTTTAACAGACATTTTGGGGGGTGCTTATTTATTCATCTATGACTTACGAGATCTTAGTTCTCCAACCAGAGATTAAACCTGGGCCTGTGTCAGTGAAAACCCATGCCTTAACCACTGGACCGCCATGGAATTCCCTCATTTAACAAACTTTTAGCTGAGCCTCTCCTAAGTACCAGACCCTGTCCAAGGAGGGGAGATATTGTGATGAAACTAGATCTGCAAAATCCTGGCTTTCCAAAACTCCTTTATAGTAGGGGACGTAAATAGTATCAAGTCAAAAAAAATCAAAAAAGAAGTTTACATTAATGAGATGAGCTACATAGAGGGGATAAAGGATAGGGAGAGGGGTTCCTTTAAATGGGGTGGCCAGGGGCAGTCAGGGGAGAGGCCCCGAAGAGGTTCTGGGGGAGCAGAGGCCTGGTGGATGAGGAGCAACCTGCCTGGAGATGTGAGGATGAGCTGGCTGTGTGACTAGCAGAGGCCTGGGGAAGTAAGAGAGAACCAGCTCACATCGGGCTTTACAGGCTCTTAAGGAGTGTGAACTTTCCTCCAAGAGCCATGGGAAGCCTTTGAAAGGATTAAAGCCAGGGCATGACATAATCTGATGCACTGGTTTAAAAGGTTACTCGAGTTCCCTTGCAGAGAATGGATTGCATGGAGGAAAGGATCCTGCCCGCCTGTCCATCTCGGCTCTGAATCCTGCCCCGGCGCTGCCCCCTCCTTAAGGGGTCCTCCCCGACTCTCCCTACCCCTCCTCCACCCCACGGCTCCAGCGGTCCTGGGGGTGGGGTGGGGGCGGGGAGCACCAGGGCCCCCAAGGCTGAGTCCTGGCTGCCTGACCCCTGGGGCAGGCTGGGCTGGAGGCTGCAGGCGGGGACCCATGTGTAGGGACAGTGGGCGTGGGCACGGCTACCCTGCCTGCTTCCACCCACTGCATGGGGCAGGCCCCCTACCCCCACCCCGCATGGGGCTTTTGAATTAAAAAGTCTTAAGTTTTTCTTTTAAATGGCAGCTCTGTGTACTGTACATGGTAATTAATACATTAGCATTTATGCAAAATACCATCACAGCCGGGCTGGTATGTCAGCTGCCTTCCTGAGCTGCAAAAATGTGAGCGCCCCGAGGTACCTCAGACAGGCCCCCGCCCCTAGCAGACAGCTCCCTTGACCTGGCGTTCACTAAGCATGTCTGCCTGTGTGTTTCTGTAGGTGCCGGCTCATGTGTGTGTGCGCTGCTTCCTGTGAAGGTCTATAGATTTGCATGTATCCTCGTGTGTGTGTGCACACACACGTGCTTCTGTGTTGACATGAAGGCACCTGAGTGGTACGTGAGGGCACCCCTGTGTCTGTGTGTGCCCGTGATGACTTGGGAGTGAGTGACTAAGAGTGAGATTTTATATGCATGCCTCTCTGAATATGTGTGTGTACGTCTTTGTGTGCCCAGGGACATATCTGCTGGTCTGTGTATTTGTGACTAGGTATGTGTGAATGTAAGTGTGTGTCTGCGCATGTCTGTGTGTGCACCTGGATATACTCAGTGTGTGTCTGTGCGTCTGCGTGGGTTATGTGCACAAATGCATGTGTGCATGGATGTGTATGTTTGTGTTCATCTGTGTATATTAGTTGGCACATGTGTATGAGTATTCGTGTGTATCAGGCACGCCTTTGGAGTCTGCTGTTTGTGTCTGTTCATCTGTGTGTCAGTAGGGCTGTGTGTGTCTCTGTTTGGATATACCCATGTGCATTTCTGTACATGTTGAAGTCTGTGTGTGTATATGTGTATATGAGATGCTTGCTAGAGTGGTTCCTAATTGAAGTTGTGATGCAGTGGAAAGAACAGCCCCCTGGGAATAGTGGCATCTGAGTTCAAGCCCTGGCTGCACCGCTTGCCCGTTCTGTGACCTTGGGAGAGTCGCTTGGCCTTTCCACGCCTCATTTTCCTCACCTATAAACCGGGGCTGATGGTCTGACCCTGCGCAGAATGACAGTAACGGACATGCACTGGGCGCTTCATGCCCTCCGTCAAGGAGCCACGGTGCAGTGGGGAGACGAGCCCATACCTGGGCGGTGACACTGAGGCCATGAGGGTGATGGCGCAGAGTGCTGGGCCGAAACTCATCTAGCCCTGAGCAGGAGATGGGGTGGGCTGGGGGCAGGGAAGGCTTCTGGGAGGAGGCCGTTGTTGAGCAGGGTCTTAGAGGATGAGAAGGGA
Source organism: Bos grunniens (assembly GCF_055505025.1). Lineage (NCBI taxonomy): Eukaryota > Metazoa > Chordata > Mammalia > Artiodactyla > Bovidae > Bos > Bos grunniens. The sequence continues at coordinate 13,529,080 of NC_141167.1, forward strand.
TGAGTCAGATGAAGAAGCAGAGAAGAGCAAGCCAGGCTGAGGGAGCACAGGCATGGACTTGTCTGGCCCCTTTGGGGTGGCTTGAGACAGGGAGAAAGTTGCAGGAGTGGGGGATGTGTAGCTGGTGGAGACCACCCAGTGCATGGGGGAGCCTGTGAAGAAGACCTTTAGGAATCAGAGTCTGGGTCTAGCTTCTGCGGGGAGGCGGTGACGGCAGGTGAGGGGTAATCCAGAGACAGTGACCCTGAGTGAGGCAATGGGGAGGAAGGGGAGAGAAGGGGACACAAGGCGTTGCTGAGTCAAAATCAATACCACGCAGAAGTTGATTAGATAAGAACAGAGACTGTCGTAGGCAGAGCTAAAGAGCAGGTGCAAACACCCAGCAGCAAGAGAGAAAGTGGTGTCTGGGAAGAATTATAAAAGGCTTAGGGAGGTGGGAGAATGCAGGAGAGAGAGAGAAAGAGCGCAGGCCCCCTGCAGGGGCCTGGAGGTGGGTTAGTAGGCGGAATGTTTAGGGGAGACAGTTGGGAGGAGGCACTGACCGTAGGGGATTGCCAGGTCAGTTTGGTGTTTTAGGAAACCTTTCCTTTCCCCTTCTTGCCCTGTCCAAAGCTTGCCCAGGGGGTCCTCGGTTCTCTGATCTACAGATCAGATGGGGCTGATGATCTGGGCCATTGCCATACAGTTGTGAAGTCAATTAAAGCTGGCCCTGGTGATATATCCCTGCCCTCTAGGAACGTCTGACAGCACATCATAGGGGCTGATTAAGTATTTGGTGAATAAGTGGTCTGTACTCTTGCCTGGAAAATCCCATGGACGGAGGAGCCTGGTAGGCTGCAGTCCATGGGGTCGCTAAGAGTTGGACATGACTTCATTTTCACTTTTCACTTTCATGCATTGGAGAAGGAAATGGAAGCCCACTCCAGTGTTCTTGCCTAAAGAATCCCAGGGACGGGGGAGCCTGGTGGGCTGCCGTCTATGGGGTCTCACAGAGTCGGACACGACTGAAGCAACTTGGAGGAGGAGGAGGGGTAATCTGGGAAGACTTCCCAGATGAGGTGACCACCAAGCTGGATCCTAGAGCTGGAGTGGAAATTAGCCAGGTGAGAGGGGAGGGAGATGCATGGTCCAGGCAGGGGTGGGAGCGGGGAACGTGTGACAGCGCAGAGGGCTGGGATGATTGTAAGTCATTCAGTGAAGCCTGGAGACGGGTGTGGGTTGGAGTGGGATAGAGACCTGCATTATCAGCCTAAGGAGCAGAGATTCCACCTGACCCGCACCCCACCCCCTGCCCCGCACTCTACCCCCTGCCCCGTCCCTGGCAATGTGAAGTTTTGTAAATTTTATAAATGTGGTTCTGGGTATGGGGTATTGGATCCTGACTGAGGGAAGGCAGAGTTAAGGACACAGAGGCAAGCGAAGGGGTCTTCTGTGTCTTAGTTTGGGGTAATGACCATGCTGCTAGACCTCTTGGATTTCTTTTAAAGAATAGGGCACCAAGCTGTTTTGTTTGATTTTGGTTTTTGGGGGGCTGCCCCCCATGGCTTGTGGGATCTCAGATCCCCTGACCAAGGATTGAATCCAGGGCCACGATAGTGAAAGCGCCAAGTACTAACCACTGGACCAGCAGGAAATTCCTACCAAGCTTTTTTCAATGAAGGCATGCATAGGACAACAGCAGGAGACCCCACCCCACACCCTCCCACTGTCCAGCCCTGTGACCTTGGCTTGGCCAAGTCAGTTAGCTTCTCAGGGTTTTAGGTGGTTCTTGGGAAACGAGACCGTAGGAGGTGAAGCAGTAGAAAGGGAGGGATGTGGGGAAGGGCTTGGTTTCCCTCATCTCTCGCTAGGAGGGTCCCATCAGGGCACAGGAGGGCCGGGAGACGGGAAGAGCTCTCTCCTTCCCCCTGCCCCCACTGGACTGGAGCAAGGTGAGGACGAGGACAAGGCGAGCTCATGTATTTTCATGCCATAGCCTCGACACTCAGCCCCACAGTCCCAGCTCATGGGCTGGGAGGCTGCTCTGGGGTGGGCCGACCCGACCCGCAAGCAGACACTCCGCTATTGTTCAAAATGGAATTGGTCCCAGGAAGCTTGGAGCCTGCGAAAACCGCTATGAATTTTGCAAAACAGCTCTGAGGCGGTAAAGCATGTCAGAAGAATCAAATGCGGAAATCCCTATTTAGAAACTCCACTCTGGACAGGCATGACGTGCCCTGAGAAGATGGGGTGCAGGGGCTCCAGGGCTCCAAATCTCCCCTGTAGCCTTGGAGGGTGCCTAGCCCACAGCAGAGGGGAGACAGCCCCGCAGCCCCCGCCCCTGCCCCGACCCCAGCTTCTTCTGGGTTTGCCTGGCTTGGGGTTGAGCCCTTCATAAGGCACTTCCCTCTCCCATTCTTTCTTAATGTACCTATACTTTTTTTTTTTCTTTTGAAGCCAGCTTTATCATTTTGTAAAAAAGGATACATATGCTCATTGCAAAAAATTCAGACAATATGGAAAAGTTCAAAGAAAAATGTAAAAATCACCTCAGATTTCACCATCCAGAGATAACCACATAACATTTTGGTGAGCGTCCTTCCAGACTTCTCTCTGTGCATAAATATACACAAATAGACTCCACGTATGCGATTCTACCCTGAGCGAGATCAGACGACACATGCTGTTCTGTCACCTGTTTCTTTTTTTCCTCCACTCAGCAATATGTCATGGACATCCTCATGTCAATACATATAGATCCACCTCAAGTTCTGAATGCTTGTATTATACGTTTGAATATACCTCACTTACCCAGTCCCCAGCTGATGGCGATAGATGTGTTTCCAATTGTTTTGCTCTTGTAAACATCCCTGCAATGATGGTCTGCGTGCCTATCTTTGTGCATTCATTCATTCATGCCACAGATGTTAATCAAGGGTGTTCTACATGCCAGGCCAGTGCCGGGCTGGGAATAGGAATGGGGACTAAAACTACATGGTTGGTCCTTGTTTTTGCAGAGTTTATGATGTAGTGAGGAGACAGGACAACCAGCCCCTGCCAGCAGGGAAGACAGCGATTTTTTGCGATGAGCTTATGTCTTAAGCATTTACAGAAATAACTATCCAATTAGCACATGATATGCAGTACAGAGTACACAGAGTACGAAGGAAAAGAGAGAGTCAGACAGGAGAAGGTAACTTAGACTCGGGAGTCAGGGAGGGCTTCTCTGAGGAGGTGACTCTCAGGTTGAAAGATGAGTGGACAGGGGACAGAGGAAGAGAAAATGATGGGTGGGTGTGGAGGGGAACAGCAAGAGGACTTCACTTAAAGGGAGCTGTATTTTCAATGAGTAACATACGGAAAATTCCCAAAAATGGGATTGCTGGGTCAAAGGGTAAGTGGAGCTTGCATTTCATCACATATTGTAAATTGCTTTCCGCAAAGGTGTTGCTTTTTACAGTCTCATAAAGGGTACGTGGAAGGGGTTGTCGGGAGAGTCCGTGAAAGTCAGTGCAAGAAGGCAGCGAGGGCTAGGTGGGTGCATACAGGAAGCGAGCTGGTTGCTGCTGTTGCCATTATTTTTATAATGATCTTTGCCAATCTAATCGGTGAAAAATGATATCTCATCTTTGTTTTTAACCAACGTGTCTTTTTTTTCCTGATTCTGCAGGAAATTGAGTCCCTGGGGGGAAATGAACTATCTTTCTTTCTTAGCCACCTTTGTCAGAACCTTCCTGTGCCCTGGGAGAGGCAGGAAATGTTCAGGGTCCTTGGCCTGCGGTCCCATCCTCCCAGTAATGCCCCCGGGACTTAGAAATGATTCCAAATCCCTCGTGGCTCTGGGTCTCCTGAGGCAGGTGGAGGGCGGTTTGACACCCGGGCAGGATGGGAGTGATGCCCTTGGGGAGGGTCAGGCAGAGAGGTAGGGGCGCTGCAGCCAGAGTCCACATGCCATTAGGAGTGCTTGGAGATCCCAGGTGTTGCTGGAGGATATTAATGCAGCTAGATGAATATTAACAGAGTGGCTATTAATATTAATGACAATAATAAACAAGTGTGAGGATTATTTTTAAAGAGGGCTGCTGCTCCAGCTGTTGCCTCCGTTCATTAAGAAGCTTCTGAGGTCCTCAGCCCTCCTCTCCCCAGGCCTCATGCAGGACTCAATGGATCCTAGCGACCTTTTCCCTGGGCTGGGACTGAGCCAGAAGGGCCTTTCCAACACTTTGGACTGAACGAGAATCAATGCAGGAAATTCCGAGTTTCCGTCCAAGGCGCTCTGGGCCAGTGAGCGGATGGGGGTCAAGGAAGGGACGAATTGGCTTGTGTGCGGGCAGTCAGCTGCCAAGACGCCGCTTCTGACCCTCTCAGGCGTAAGGCCCCGGTGTCTTCATCCCCAGAGGAGCATGGGCAGGGGGCTTGCAAGGGGCCCATTTCTTGCAGAGGTGGCTGGAGGAATTACCCTGCTAAAGTGGTCATGAATTATAGAAGAAGAAGGGGGAGGAAGGCCCAGAATATCATATGTGTAAATAAACCGGAGTGGCTGCCAGACATAAAAGCCAGCCACCAAGCTCTTGGACCCACAGCGCCCCTTCTCCCACGACCCGCTCGTGCCAAGTACCACAGTGAGTCGCTTACCACCTCCTTCTTCAAAGGATTTGTTAATAAGTCAATGACGGAACATCTAAAGGGGAAAAATATTTCTCTTTATAGTTGCAGATAATTGTCCCAGGAAAAAAAAAAACAACAAACCTTTAATTACAACTCACATGGAGAAAGCTTGATTTGTGGGCAGAGCCCAAATGCTGAGGAGCTGGATGTAAAATATTTGTAATATTTAGGGAACCTAGAGTTTTACATAAAAGTAAACAGCATTGCCTGAAGGCACAATTTCCAGCAACACAATAAAATGTGCAGTGAATTTATGGCGGCCATCCATTAGCTCTTACCAAGGCAACGTCGCCCCTATCTGTCGTCCATCATTATAATAGAGGGTTAATGCACCGAATTTACATAAAAAAGTCATATTGTCTGCATGAATTATTTACACTCGAAGCTGTTTTTACAGCTTGGTTTCAAGCTGGATTCTGGGAGAGATTCTGCCAGTAAATTACTCTGTGGAGACCTGGTTCTATAACTACACACGGAGCCGGCAATGAAAAGAAAGGAAAATGGGCCGGCCCTGGCGGGTCGTTGGCGCTGACGCCTCCCTGGTGGGGGCTGGAGGCAGCGGTGTGGGCTTGGGAGGCTGTGGGACTTTGCTGCTGCAGATAAACCTCTGTGTCTGGGCCCGTGGCTTCGTGGTTGCTGCTTATGCATGTGGTCAAGAGTAGTTTGGGTCCGTTGGAAAAGCAGTGATCCTCCAGAGGTGTCCAAGGGCTCTTGGTGGCTGAAGTTAGGTTTCTTTTAGAGATCAGGGTCCCGGAGAGGGAGAGGAGCTGCTGTGTTGGTTGGAGCGGGGGCCTAGCTCCGCAGTGTGAGGGAGACCCAACGTCCCCATTGTACAGATGGGAAGACTGAGCTCCCAAGAGGCACCTACTTGAGAAGCAGGAAGCCTATTCATCCCAGGTGGGCCTGGGGAATGTGGGATGTGCACACACTTCAGATATGGGGGGAGAGTGGGGCTGGGATGGGGCATCCTTGGAGGACATACACAGAGTCCCCAAGATGCCATCTCAGCCCTATGTTTTCTAGGAAGTTTAGTGAATCAAAGGCAGTTTTTGTGGTTGGGCCAGGGATGAGCCGTTGTGTGGCACTGGGTCCTTAAACTCTCTTCACTTTAGGGTTTGGGGGACTGGGGGGAGCTGCTCATACTTCCAGGTGATGTGGAGGTTGGGGAGCTGATCACACAGTGGAAACACACCTGGATTTTAAATTCAAAGCCAGCTGTGTGGCCTTGGGCAAGGCTTTTAGCTTCTGGGAGCTCAGTTTCCTCATCTGTAAAATGGGGTTTTTAACTCCAGCTCTCCCAGCCTGTACCACATGCCCCCTCACGGGCAAATGGCAAGAGGCTCAAATGGAATAATGCGCCGCCCTGGGAGGTGTGTGACGTGTCACCAGCAAGGCCACCGCAGACAGAGGTCAGCAGAGGGAAACCTTGAGGTTAGGGGGACTGATAAAGGGACTTGGAGAGTGAAAGACAGACAGATGGGGAGAGGCGGCCAGACAGCCAGACACAGATAAAAAACAAATCCCAGAGACAGAGAGACAGGTAGAGACAAAGAACAAACACACAGAAACAAAGAGAAAGGGATGGAGCAGAGGGAAGAGTCGAAGGTCCCAGGGAGAAGGAATCAGGCAAACTCAGGCTAAGACTCGGACATCCTAGAACCCTGAGGGTGTTACTATGGCTGGTGAAGAGGTTGGCAGGGTGGGGTCTGCACTGGGGCCACTTCTTGCCTGGACCCCCTTTCTCCCTCCAGCCCAAGTGGCTGGGCTTCTCTGGCCTGCAGACTCCTGCCCCGCCTCTCTCTGCTTTTCTTTAGCACCAGGAAGCCTGGGCCGGATGCCGGCCCCTTCCTCCCCCATCCCCCACACCTGGGACAGGCATGTGCTTGTCGCTGCTGCTCTCTGGGTCTCCCGCCCTCCCGGAGCAGGCACAGCGGGTCCCAGGGGCCTGGAGACAACAAATGACTCCCTGCTGACGGGTTGCTGGCTGCCTCCTGCCTGCCAGCCCTTTCCGCTGCACACGGCAGATAATCATGTAAGGCAAGGGAACCCCTCCTGCCCGTGGTCGTGTGATTTAAACCTGAACTTTGCTTTGCTTTCATCCTCCGGAGAAGCGAGATTTAGATTATAAATTTCTCTGTCTTCTTGGGAGCGTGCATACACATGTGCGTACATACACACATACACACATGCCACAGACTCCCTATGTGTGAATTCTTACACACAAACGTGTCCTCCTCAGTTGCAAACCACATGTCTACACATTCACGTAGGATGCATCTGTGTGCACACACCTGCCATCCAGGGAACTTGCGGCTGCTGGTCAGGGCAGGAAGAAGATGCTGAAACAGCTGGGAAGGGTAGGGTGGGTGGGGGAGGGCGAAGTGAACAAGCAACACCGAAATTGTCAGAAGCTCTCCAAACCTCACCCCACCGGGTTGCCTATAAGAAGGGAATGGGGGTTTGCGTTTTTGTGTGAATATGTGTGTACAAGTCTGTGTGCTTATGTGTGGGTGTTCCCAAGTGTGGGTACCTTTGTGGGTGCCACTGGCCTCAGGCAAGCTGGTGCCTCCCAGCATCACTTCTCTCTGGCCACTGAGGGTTCTGCCAGTTCTGACTTTTGCCTCCCTGGGTGACCTCGAGGGTGCGTGACCCTGAGGCTTGAGTAAACCGGGCGCGTGCGTGCGTGCGTGCGTGTGTGTGTGTGTGTGTGACAGTGTGTTTGGGGAAAGATCTGAGAGTGTGTTTTACTTAATAGAAGAATTAGTGAGGGTGAGGACCTGATCACTTAAAACTGTGCCCTTCCTGTTTCCTGCTCCTTCTCTGCTTTAAAATTCTCCATCGCAGCCATCACTATTTTTTAAAAAAAAATTTATATATTTATTTGGCTCCGCTGGATCTTAGTTGTGGCATGTGGGGTCTAGTTCTGTGACCAGGGGTCAAAGCTGGGCCTCCTGCATTGGGAATGCGGAATCCTAGCCACTGGACCCCCAGGGAAGTCTCAACACCCATCACTATTGAACACATTAGATTTATTTAGTTTCTAATTTCTCTCTCCCCTGCCAGAATATAAACTCTAAGAGGGTAAGAAATTTTAGCTCTTTTGTTCACGTTAGTATCCCCACTATTAGGACCATCTCTGTCTCACTGTGTATTCAATAAATATTTGTTGAATGAATGAACCCATGAATAACCTCATCATCTCTTTCCAAGAGTTCTCTTAAGTGTCACTTTCTTTCCCCCTCTATGTTAATCATAGAGCACCATCTGTGGCCCAGTGAGAGCTGACATCACCAAGGTGCAGATAAAGGATGGCAAGGGAGGAGAGAGGGGAAGTTCCTTTTTAAGGGAAAGTTGCTTATCTTTCCAGGAGCAGTTTTGACAGGGTTCTGAGAATGAATAATAGATTTCAGGGTATCAAAAAGGGAGGTGGAGCAGACCAGGTAAAGACAGTTGTTTTGGAGAAGAGTTGGAGGGGGGCGGGGAAAAACATATTAGCTGGAAGAGGCATTGGGGTCCCTAAATCATTCTCAGTGACATGATGACATTCATCAACCTTCCTGTCAAGTGACCCAGGCCCATGGTATGTGGTAACTTAAGTAGGTTTTCAGGTATTTGTAACAGGGAGTATCTCACTAAATGAGGGAATTAATGGAGAATTGTCTAGGTCTGAGCTTTCCAACACAGGAGGCATTGGCCAAGCACGTGTGGCTATTGAGCATGTAAGTGTGACTTTCTTTTTTTAAATTGTATTGAACTATAGTTGATTTACAATATTGTGTTAATTTCTACTGTCCAGCAAAGTGATTCATGCATATATGTATATATATATGTATATACTTTTCCATTCTGGTTATCACAGGATATTGAGCATAGTTCCCCGTGCTCTACAGCGGAACCTTGCTGTGTGTTCATCCTCTATGTAACAGTTTATATCTGCTAATCGCAAACTCCCAGTCCATCCCACCTCACCGCCCTCGACACCACAAGTCTGTTCTGTTTGTGAGTCTGCTTCTGTTCTGTAGATAAGTTCACTTGCGACATGTTTATATTTTTGATGTGGACCATTTAAAAGATCTTTATTGATTTTGTTACAATATTGCTTCTGTTGTTTTATGTTTTGGTTTTTTGCCTGCAAGGCATGTTGGATCTCAGCTTCCCTGACCAGGCATCCAACCCGCACCCCGTGCGTTAGAAGATGAAGTCAGTCTCCTCATAGGCAAAATAGAGATACTTTAAATTTCATTCCAGGATTGAAAGGATTAGGCTGCTATTATCACTGTTATTATTTTAGGTGTATAAGCAAAACTGCACAGATCCAGGAAGGGAAGAATGTCCTAACAGAAATTCACATGAAAAAGAGCCAGAGTTTTGGCTGATCTCACAATCTGTGACACTCAGGAAACAAGGCAGTGACCCTTGGAGCCAACGTGGGTTCAGCAGACCAGGCACGTCTTTCAGATTCTCGCCAGCTTACTGACTGGAGGCTGAAGGAAGTGAGCTAGCATGTGGTGGACTGGAATCTATTTACTGAGCACCTACTTCTACTGGATGTCTCACATGGTCTTCTTTTTTTTTTTAATCGTATTTATTTTTGGCTGCCCCGAGTCTTCATTGCTGTGCACAGGCTTTTTCAAGTTGTGGCGAGCAGGAGCTCCTCTCTAGTTGTGGTGCTCAGGCTCCTCACTGTTGTGGTGTGCGGGCTTCAGTAGTCATGGTGTTACTTGTGGCATGTGGAATCTTCCCAGATCAGGGATCGAACTCACGCCCCCTGCATTGGCAGGCAGATTCTTAACCACTGGACCACCGGGGAAGTCCCATCACATGCATCATGTTGATCTTCAGAAGCTTGTGCACTAGATGTGACCATTCTTTATTTTGCAGATGAGAAACTGAGTCTCCAGGGAGTTAAGTGACTCACCCAAGACCCGCGGAGCTGGGATTCACGCCTGGATCTGCCTGGCCCTTTCTGCTGTATCACGTGGCTCTCCCAGACACTGGACAGGATCTCTTATGACTCTTGACGACACAATGGATGGTGTGAGGGCACAGAAGGGGCGCCCATCTGAAGGACAACCATGGGATGTTCTTATAAGTGGGAACAGGTCAGTCTGTAAAGGTCTTTAGAGGCTGCTGTGGGGCTCTGCCTGCTCCCCAGTTCTGACCAGTATATGCCAAGGACCAGAAGAAGATGCAGAGCGTGCAGGCCTTTAACAGTAGGAGGTAGGAAGGACAGAGAAAAAGGACAGAGAAAAGCTCAGATAGCAGGATCAGGGTCTAGAGAGATGTCAACAGACTGGAGTGAAGAGGTGAACTTAGCAGGATGAAATGTCATGGGGATAAATGCTGGGGCCCATCTTGCTGACAGGAAAAAAAATTGTAGAGAGGAATAGCAGTTTATGAGAAAGGGATTTAGGAGTTCAGGGGTCAGTAGGTTCCGTATGAGTCAGTGGGCTACATTAATAGAGGTATGGGGTTTGAGTCAGGGGAGGTGACCACCAGTCTGATCCAGCCTGCTCTTTGTCTTGGGGCAGTCTCTCTTGGGTATATCTGAAGGTCATGTGCTGGTATCTGCTTTTTCAGCTCTTCTCTTTTTTTTGAGGGGGTAGGGATAGAACCCTTCTGGAGTTCAATCCTTGGAATCCAGAGCAGCCCTCTAGAACGACACCTTTGAAAGTGGAAAAGAAGCTGCAGATTTTCTGAACACTTTATGAACAGCAAGTCCTGGGTCTGATCTTTATGCCAAACCTCCCTCGTTTGGCGAGAGGAAAGTTCTAGTCCCTGAATATTGTGGAACAGGGAGGGGTCCAGGTTTCCTTGGCTACTGGCCAGGTGTGTCCACTGCTTTTCCAGCTGCCTGCCTTCCTCCGCTCTTGGAGCCCTGAGCCCAGTGGTCAGCGGTTTGCCGGAGCCTGGTGGGGCTGGTTCCTCCCATGCTGGAGGCGGGCAGGAACGAGAACCTTGTGGTTGCTCATGTCAGGGCTGGATCCCTGCTCAAGCTGGAGTGTCACCTGCCAAGCTGAATTCGGCACAGGAAGCGCCTGGCGGGGAGATGTACTGTTTAGAGGTTCTGTTCCACTCTGAAATGCACTTCTTCTGGCAGCTGCAGTGAAGTGAAGCTGTTGCACTTCCTTCTCTCTTGCCAGAATCACAGCCACTTTTTCCTGAGAAAGAAACAGGGCTGCAGACAGTTTGACTCATTAAATACTTCTTTTCCTCTTAAATCTGATTTTGTAATTTTCTTTTTTTTTGCATGAATGGAAAATCCAAACGACTGATATTGAAATAAACAAGGCATTTGTGATGGGAGGGTTAAAGCAGATTGCTGGGGGTGGGGAAAGGGGGTTGGAGATGCCTCACGTTTCTGCACACAGGCTGCTCATAGCCTGTTGAGGAGGGGAGTGAGAGAGTGTTCATGTTCTGCCCTCCTCCCAGCCCAGAGGAGCCTTTTTCTCCTGGTGTCTTGGGGATTCGCTGAGAAAGGCCGTGGGGAAGGGAACTCTCATTTATCAAGAACCTACTAAGTGCTAGGCCTGTAATATGGGTAATGTCATTCAATCCTCATAGCAACCTTAGGGGATACGGGGACCCATTCTGTAGATAAGGAAAGTTGAGGCTCAGAGGGATTAAGGTGAACCAGCCAGGGATACACAGGGATTTGAACCTCCATCTGTCTGACGTCAAATGCCATGCTCTTCTTGCTCCTCCTTGTTACTCTGAGCAGTTGTATATTGAGCTGGGGGATGTAAAAGGAAGAAGAGGAGGAGAAGAAGAAAGGTGAGAAGTCATCGACCACTGAGGAATGGGCATCCTACCTGGCGAGACAGAACAAGATGCTGACTGATGAGAGTGAGCCAAGCCCTAGTTGCTGGGTTTTGGCAAATATGGATGGTTTAGGGAAGGGTGTGGAGTGTGAATGGGTTTGGGTTTGGCTTGAAAACCAAGATGGGCTTCCTGGAGATGGAGGGCCTGGAAGTTGAATGGAGGTGAGGGAATGACCTTGCTGCGTAAGCAAAGGTAGAAAGAAAGGGCTGAGTCTGGCTTGGGTGTGGGGACGTAAGTCCGGGTGGGGTAGTGATGACTGTGTGAAGAATCTAAGTGTTGGAGACTTCCCTGGTGGTGGTCCAGTGCCCAAGACTTCATGCTCCCAATGCGGGAGGCCTGGGTTTGATCCCTGGTCAGGGTATTAGATCCCACCTGTTACTGCTAAAATGATCCTACAAGCTGCAAATAAGACTTGGCACAGTCAAATGAATAAATAAAATATTTTTAAAAAAAGGAATGTCTGTGTTGGAGTTGGGGTAGAGGGGTGATCAGGTTGAAGAGTGTATTGCAAAGAAACAGCCCTGGGCTGGGAGGCAGGTGCCCACTTCTTGTCCTGGCTCTGCTACTGGTTTGCTGTGTGGTCTTAGGCAAATCCCCTTCTCTTTCTGGGCCTTAAATTTTCTGTCTGAAAAATGGTGAAATTGGACTGGAGGATCCCCAAAGACCCTTGCAGGGTCCCATAAAGAGAGAAGCTGACTGTAGAATCCAGAAAGCCTTGACTATCAAGACTTGGCATTAGAATTATGAAATGTTAGTGTTTACAAGAGCCCCCTGCTGCTGCTGCTGAGTCCCTCAGTCGTGTCCAACTCTTTGTGACCCTGTGGACTGTAGCCCACCAGGCTCCTCTGTCCATGGGGATTCTGCAGTCAAGAATACTGCAGTGGGTTGCCATAGCCTTCTCCAGGGGATCTTCCTAAACCAGGGATCAAGCCCAGGTCTCCCACATTGCAGGCGGATTCTTTTACTGTCTGAGCCACCAGGGGAGCAAAAGGGCCCCTGGGAATCATCAACCAAACCATGTTACTTTATGTCTTAGAGGGTGAGAAGGAGTTCATGAGGTAAAGGAAGGCAAAATGGGGGAAATGAGGGCATTCCAGGCGGGGGAGGAGGTGGGTAGAGGATGAGCGAAGGCGGGGATGGAAGCTAGAGACAGGTGTGCAGGGGGCACCACGCTCTTTGGTGCTGTGCAGAATAAAGGCCAACTTGGGGTGGAGGTAGCGGTCTGAGGTCAAATAGGAGAAGGAAATGCAGCTAGACCTGGGAGAATCAAGGGACTTTGGTCCCATCCTCTGGGTAATGGGGAGCCACTGAAGAGATGGGAGGGACATGCTCAGATGGGCAATTTTGAAACATCACTTTGGCATCTGTCAATGATGGATTTGGCCAGGGCTGGGAGTGGGTCCAGGCCAGGGGGTAAGGGTGAAAGACCAGTGAGGAGACTGGTGTGTCAGCTCAGTGATATGGTGTTGGTCTGAGCCAGGAGAGCGGAGTGGGTGTGATGCGTAAGTGTCTGTTTCACACGAGCTGGGGAGTGGAGTGGAGAGGACTTGCTGATTGACTGAATGCAGGGACTGAGAAAGAGGGAGAGTCAGAGACTCCAGGTTTCCAGCTTGGTGATATTCATCGGGACAGGAAACACTGGAGGAGGGATAGCCTTTTGGGAAAGGTGATGGGTTCAGTTTGAGATTTGGTGAGTCTGAGGCATCAGTGGAACATACGTGGAATGAAGTTTTGATTGATTCATTCATTGCTCGGCATTGCCTATGTGCCAGGCACAGCTGGATGCAGCCTTCTTGGTGCTGTCAGTCGAGCGGGGCATTCAGAAAGTCCCTCCTTATGCTCAACCACGATCTGCTGAGCTTTTACCAGCTGGTCTTCTTCTGTACTTCAGGACCTCTCAGGAGTCTACCCTCCTTCAGAGATTCGAGATCAGTGACCTTGGCTCCCTGCATTGCTTCTGGTTCAGGGAACATGGAGCTGCTGCGAGAATGTGGACTTTAGAAAATTGGGAAGAAACGGATTTCAGCCTGAGTACTTTTTATAGAGTCTCATCTGTTAAGTGGGTTTCATAAAACCTCTCTTCCGGGTGGAGGTGTGCTAGGATATATTTCTATTGTCTTTTTTTAAACAAATTTCTTGATCGGAGTGTAGTTGCTTTACAATGTTGTGTTAGTTTCTACTGATACAGAAAAGTGAAGAAGTTGTATGTACACTTATATACTGTCTTGGATTTCCTTCCCACTTAGGTCACCATGGTCTTCCCTGGTGGCTCAAACAGTAAAGAATCTGTCTGCAATGCAGGAGACCTGGGTTTGACCCCTGGGTTGGGAAGACCCCTGGAGAAGAAAGTGGCACCCCACCTGAGTACTCTTGCCTGGAGCCTTCCATGGACAGAGGAGTCTCGCAGGGCCCGGTTCACGGGGTTGCAAAGAGTCAGACACAATTAAGTGACTAACACTTTGACTTTGGGTCACCGTAGGAGAAGGCAATGGCACCCCACTCCAGTAGTCTTGCCTGGAAAATACCATGGGCAGTGGAGCCTGGTAGGCTGCAGTCCATGGGGTCGCTAAGAGTCGGACATGACTGAGTGACTTCACTTTCACTTTTCACTTTCATGCATTGGAGAAGGAAATGGCAACCCACTCCAGTGTTCTTGCCTGCAGAATCCCAGGGATGGGGGAGCCTGGTGGGCTGCCGTCTATGGGGTCGCAGAGTCGGACACGACTGAGGTGACTTAGCAGCAGAGCCTTAGTAGAGTTTCCTGTGCTATCCAGTAGGTTCTCATTAATTACCTATTGTATACATAGTATCAATAATGTGTATATGTCAATCCCACCTATTGGCTTATAGAACCAGTTGAGGACATCTCTTCCCAATTCTGTGTTCAGTTCCACTGGGAGCTCAATGTTGACCATGGTGGGAATATTCACACCACAGAAATTGGCAGATACTATTCAATGCAAGTCAGTATCAGTATCAGTTCAGTTGCTCAGTTGTGTCCGACTCTGAGACCCCACGGACTGCAGCACGCCAGGCTTCCCTGAGCTTGCTCAAACTCCTGGAGCTTGCTCAAACTCATGTCCATCGAGTCGGTGATCCCATCCAACCATCTCATCCTCTATCGTCCCCTCCTCCTGCCTTCAATCTTTCCCAGCATCATGGTCTTTTCCAGTGAGTCAGTTCTTTGCATCAAGTAGCCAAAGTATTGGAGCTTCAGCTTCAGCATCAGTCCTTCCAATGAATATTCAGGACTGATTTCCTTTAGGATTGACTGGTTAGATCTCCTTGCAGTCCAAGGGACTCTCAAGAGTCTTCTCCAACACCACAGTTCAAAAGCATCAATTCTTCTGTGTTCAGCTTTCTTTATGGTGTCAATGCAAGTCAGGGCTCTTTTATTCTTCCAGATTGCTAGTTGGTAAATATTTAACCAGCATACCACTGCTCACAGAGTTACATTAGGATGATGGATGTTGAGCCCCTGATACACAGCCCCGACGTGTGCATACATGCTCAGCACACAGTAGGTGTCATAAGTGTGACTATCTTCTCCTTTGACATTTCCCTTGCTTGGGAAAGACTATTGTTTCCTTTGCTCAGAATAGCAACTCCCCTTCAGCCAGGGCCTTCTCCTCTTTTCAGACAAGGTGGTTCTGATGGAAGCTGCCATCTTCTCTTGCTCCCTGGGACTTCACAGAGGGGTGGAGTCCAAAGGATGAGGAGTTTAGAGTCTTATGAATCTAGGTTTGGATCTTGGCTCTGCCTCCTGCTAGCTGTATAATAACCCTGAGCAAGTTATTTAATTGCCCTGAGCCTCAATTAAGTCACCTGTAAACTGAGGATGGACATGCCTCCCTCATTAAGTTGTTGTGAGGATGAAATGAGGTAATGAGTGTGTGGGTGTGCAAGGACCTGGCACAGAGGCAGCAGTTTCAGTGGGAGCTTGACCGATGCTCGTCTCCTTCCCTGAAGAGTCCAGTGTGGATATGGGCTCCCCCTCTGACCATGGGAGGTGAGGGAAGGGAGGAATGGGGTCGCATCCTTGGGAAAGGTGTTTTCTGGTGGAACATGTAGGCCGGGAGAGGCTGTGGGCTGTAGGACCTTCCAAATGTATTCCGAGTGCAGTGGAGGGGAACTCCCCGGGGCCGTAGTTCACGCTTCCAGGGCCCTCACCTGCAGATCTGCAGATAAACTCCTATCATCAGCTCGGCTCATGGGTTTCTGGGGCGGCTGTGGCAGCCTGGGCTGCCCTGATTTACCACCCTGGCCCCAAGCAGATTAAATCACCCAGAGTCATTTGAATTTTACCCGGTCTTGTCACACAAATCTTGGAAACTGCTGTCTGGCAAGAAACTTTCTCTGTACTTCTTGGAGGAAGTCTAAGAGCTCTAGAAATTGAGGTGAATGGGAAAAGGGAGGTGGTGCCAGGGGATTTCTGCATCTTCAGGTCAGATTTGAATTGGGGAGTGGAGGAGGGAATGTGGAGAGTGTGTGTGTGTGCATATGTGTGTTTATATGTGAAAGAGAGTGAGAGTGAGAGCAAGAGAGAACTTGCTCTAGAAACCTCTGGAGGCAAGTCACTTAACCTGTCCGAGTGTCAGAGGATTGTTGTGAGGGTCAAAAGGGTTCGTGTTTATAAAATGTTTTGTAGGCTTTAATGAGTTCTATCATTTCTAACTGGGAAAATGGACAAATGACTATAAATTACATATGGCTTGGTTACCAGGTATTGAGCAGAGAGTAAGAGCCCTGGAAGCTAAAAGGAAGGAGCCCATGATCAGAGTCCTGGGGCTTGACCTGGGTCTTAAAGGAGGCTTAAGTCCCAGGAAAGTGAAATGGAAGGAGTTGTAGCACTAAGATTGTCAGCATCCCATCCATCTTCACAGTGTATGTGACTCTGGAGAAGTGTCTTGGTTGGTTTAGCCAGTCAAGATAATCCACTCTCTTCCCAACCTTGGCACACTGGTTGATTGTAAAGCAATTAATACACATATCCCTCTGGTCATAGTGATTGGTTTAGAGTGGCCCAATGAGACAGAAGCTCAGAACATTTGTTAGATGGCTGGGAAAATACACCTGCTCTCTGGATTCAAATGAGGAAGAATAAAATCCTAGTTCCTGGTAGGCATGTGGTGACTAGGAACATGATGTGAGATTCCTGTCAACATACAGAGGTGGGAAGAGCCTGGAAAATCACAGAAAAGTGGCATTCCAGCCTTGATCAAACTGTACCTGAAGCCTGTTCAGTTAGGTTGCTAAATAAATTTGCCTTTAAAACCAGTTTGGATTTCATTTTTGTATTTCTTGCAAATAAAAGATAGAGAGGCTGTTCGGGGGATCTGAGCTGGGAGTGAGAACCTGCTTGGTATTAGGGAGCTGTTAATGAGGAGAACATTTCAGCTGAAGTAGAGGGTGGGTAGTGGGTGTGTGATGGGCAGGGGCAGCAGGAATCTATAGGAAATAAGGCTGGAAAGAAGTTTGGGGTTGCTTAAAAGAAGGACTTAGATGCAAACATAAGAACTTGGACTTGAGTCTGTTGGGGGGTGTGTGTGTGTGTGTGCTGAGTTGCTTCAGTCATGTCCAACTCCTTGTGACCCAATGCACCATAGCCTGCAAGGCTCCTCTGTCTATGGGATTCTCCAGGTGAGAAGACTGAAGTGGGTTGCCATGCCCTCCTCCAGGGGATCTTCCTGACTCAGGGATCAAACCTGTATCTCTTACATCTACCTGTATAGGCAGGTGGGTTCTTTACCACTAGCATCACCCGGGAAGCCTGATTCTGTCGGCAGTGGGGAATAATTGGAGATTTGCAAGCAGTGGGGGGAAGGGGGCAAGTGGTAGAATGGCGTGATCACAATGGTATTTTGAGAAGGTCAGCATACGATTGGGTTATAGGTTGGATGGAAAGAGAATTTGGAGACTGAGACTTGAAAAAATATTATCATTTGTTGATATTGCACGTAGTGTATATATTAGCTCACTTCATCCTTATAAAAACCATCTTAATTTCAAAGATCTTGAGTAGTAACATGACTAGGTCATATGCTCATAAATGATAGTCAGGACTTGAACACGGGTCATCTGACTTCAAACCCTGAATCCCTATTCTTGGCGTTTGTGATGCCACAGGTGACAGGTTAATATGGGCCAGGCCAGGGTAGAGGTCACAGGGCTGAAAAGGATGGAACGAGAGATGCTAGGCTGCTGAAACCTTAGGTATATTCTTGTTAGAGACAGGAACTGAATCAGGATAGCTCTTGTTATCAATATTTTTAAAAATATTTTTCCTAAAGTGCTAGACATTGGAACTAGACAAGAAGATAAAAGTTTAAATATTGAGGGAGGAGAGAAAAATAGTCATAGTTTGCAGATAAGAGATTATTTGTCTGGAAAATCTAAGACAATTTCCTGAAAACAGTTAGAAAAAATAAAGAATTTAGTAAAAGGACCTGTAAGAAAACAATATATACAGGAATTATTAATAGCTTTTCTGTTTATAAAATGAAAGGCCTCATCCACAGTGTTGAGAAGAAAACAGCAACACAAAATAGCTGGAAATGAGCTTTACAAGAAACATATAGAGTTTACATGAAGAAAATCAGAAAACTTTTCTAAGGGTTACAAAAGGGGCTTTAATAAATATGACATACACCTACTTCTTGTGTGAAAAGATTTAATTCTTTAGATATGTCAGTTCTCCTCAAGTGGCGATACAATCTTAAGATAATCCAAACAAGACTCCAACAGAATTCTTTTCTTTTTCAGTTTGACAAAAATAATTATAAAACTAATGTGGAAGAATAAAAGCTGAAAATTGTCAGGAAAGTTCTGAAAAAGAATGATGAATACTTAGCCTATCAGGTATTAAAATATTTTTATAAAGGACAATAATGAAAATTCTTACATGAGAACAGACAGATCAGTGGGACAGAATAGAGATCCAACAGGATCCAGAAATGATCCAAATTTTTAAGGGAATTTTTTATCTGCTAAAATGGCATTTCAATTGAGTTGGGGAAATATGGGCTATTTTATAAATGGAGTTGGAATAATGGGCTAGTAATTTGAAACAAAATCTAGTTTTCTACCTATGCAAATAAGATCAAGCCATGAAGACCATGAAGACGTAAATATAAATGCATATTTTGGTCATTAAGGTGGGGAAGGTCATCTAAGCATGACATGATATCCAGAAAACAGAAAGAAAAGATTGATAAATTTGGATATATGAAAATTTAACTTTAATTGCCTGAGAGATGATTAAAAGGAAAGTGGGAGAAGAAAAGGCAGGGGGAAACATATATATTAGGCAAAAGTTTAATCTGATCTCAAATGTACAAAGAACTCTTACAACTCACTAAGAGATAACTATCTTATTAGAAAAATGGGCAAAGGACAGGAACAGGCAATTCACAAAGAAAATACTTGTAAATGATGGAAAACCATAAAAGATACTCATTTACTCCCACTAGTAATGGAAGCAATGCCAAGAAAGATGAATGTCATTTTCCTTTTGATTTGGCCAAACATTAAAACCCAGGGCTGCAAGGGTGTGGGCAGACAGATGCTTGGGTACTATTGTTGGGAAGTCACTGTCCTGAGTTTTCTGAAGGGCAGAGTGGCAAACGTAGAAATAGCCTACCCTTATTGCAGTCATCTCATCTGCAGGATTTTATTCTAAGGAAAGCATCGCAAAAAGGAGTGAAAAGACAGGCACACAGCGTTGTTTTGTGAGAGTAAAATCTTGATAACATTCTAAACCATCAATAGAGACCCAGCTCAAGAAAGTATGATACATACATGCAATGGAATACTATGAAGTAATTAAAATAATTTTGCAAAGCTCTATTTATTGACATAGAAAGATGTCTATGACATATTGTTGAGAGAGAAAAGCAGGTGTCAGCGAGAACAGTATGTATAATACAATTCCTCGTCTATAAAATTATATACATAGATCTCTGTGCGTATATATGCATAGAGATATGTCTGAAAGCCTGTTCACCAAAATGCTAGGGGTAGTTATATCTGGGAGGTAGGACTTTGAGTGGTTTTTTAACTTTCTTTTTCATACTTTAAAGTATTGGTGTTATTTTTTTTTTTAATAATGAGGCTATAACATGCTTTTCAATCAGAATAAATAATCAAGCTATTTTCATTTTGAAAATTAGGTAAGTATTAAACAGGAAGAATCAGCATGTGGTGATTTCATGACTGTGGGTAGGGAGTCAAGATAGAAACCAAAAATCTGGGGAAGACTAACGGGGTGGAAAGCCCAAGGCAGAAGCTGATTCTAGAGGAAGGAGGAGGAGCTGGGTTTGCAGAAATGTGGCTTGTGGCAGTGATTGGCAGGGAGCAGGGCTGCCTCTTAGGACACTCATCACAGAGGCACAGATGGGGGGTGGGTCTCTTCCCCAAGGACAAAGTCACGGACGAGGTCTCTCAGGGAAGGGGTGCATCAGCAGGAGAGGGCCAAACACTGGGCCCTGGAACCTGGCCACAGTGATGAGATGGGGAGAAGAAACAGGATGAGTCAGGAGGGCGAGGGGCTACCAGGGGCGTAGAGTGCCTCAGAATTCCATGGGGATGGGGGTGACTTTCCAGAGAAAGGTCAACCATATCTAATGCTGCAAAAGCACTGACATCAAAGAGAGGCCACAGGGCTTGACAGATAGGAGTTTGTTGGTGCCCTTGGAGAGAGCTGTTTGATGGGGTTGAGGCTGCATGTGGTGTGTGTGGAGTGGGAGAGAGTTTGTGATGGGAGAAAGGAGGGTAATAGCTTGGGGGAGCAGATTTGAGCCAAGGGACGGGGCCTTGGTCAGGGATGGCAATCACGTGTCCTACCCTGCTGGATCCCCAGCACTGGCAGGCATCTCTGATCAGTCTGTCGAGCCCAGGTTAAGCCTCAGCATCTTTGTCCCTAGCGGCCAGGGAGCCACTAGAAATCAACTGACTTGGCTGGTGGGATGAACCTATTTTCCATGCCTGGGCTTGAACACATACTTGAAAGATGATGAGAAGGAAGGCCTGGAGAGGGGGGTGATTAAAGGTGCTGGGAGAGAGGAGGCCTGGGGCAGCCAGGGCCTCCAGTGCAGGTGTGGACTGTGGCCTCAGCCTGGGAATATTTCTGGGTCTGAAGCCCAGGAAGGTGGGTGTGCTCTGTCTGTGAGGCTGAGGTGAGGAGATGCCAGAACAAATCCATGCGTTGGATGATGCTGTGAAAAAGCCCAACAGTGTATGGATTACTGATTGGTGTGCAGATATCTGGGAGCCCACCGTGGCTCACCACCTGCCTGCCCAGGGAAGGCATAGTAGGGACCCCACTGTCTGCTGTCTGGAAGTGGAAGGAGGAAATGGAAGGAGGTCTGCCTATGTGTCCCCATGTTGGGGCCTGGGAGCAGAATGAGGAGCTGAGGTTCCACTGTGGCTTGTTGGGAGGACTTTCACGGAAGACACAAAGACACTCAGCGTGATTCAGCGGCCGTGCCTCCACTGGCATTTTGATGGTGTCGGTGGAAGCACATGGACCTGGGTTCAGGAGATATAGGCTCTTGTGGACTCTGAGTGGCCAGAGGTTGTCTGGAGCAGTGGAGGAATGCAGACGCATGCGCAGAGCTCACCTGCAGGAAATGAGCAGGATGGGGAGGTGGGGAGGCCCAGGCATGGTGCCCAATCTAGGAGAAACACAATGCTTGAAGGAACCCAGGCCATGCTCCTAACCTGAGGAAGCACTGTTTCCTAAAACATGCTTGGAACTCTAATTTCTTGGGGTTGTTCCATGGAAAAGAGTTCAGTGAGCAAATATGTTCAGTGTATTTGCTGAACAGCACAGTGCATGGAACCACAGTCAAGGCTCAGAGAAATCCTGCAGCGAAGAAACTTCGACGTCAAGTTGTCCGAGTTTATTCAACCACAGAAACATCTTCCCCTTAACACCAGTCTACCTCCTGCAGGACTAGCGGCTGTCCTGTGTGGCCCCTGGGATAGTGTTTGGGCCAACGTGAGGACATTGCAAAGAGGCTGGTTTGGGCTCAGTTCTTAAGGGAGAAGTTTGCAACTATTGCAGATGTTTTAGCTGTGAAAGAGGCATTAAGGGAATCCAGTCTCTGAGGCCTGGAGCAGGGTATGGACCTGTTAAGGATGCCACAGAAGGGACCAGGGCTCCAGCGGGCATCAGCGTTGATTCTGGGGTTCTGTGAGCCCTGGGAGAGGGCTTTTTGGCTATCCAGGGGTGGTACTGCTCCCTTGGAGCCTGTTGTCTGGCTTGTATTGCCGCGTACTCAGCTCAAGAATACTTGGGACGCTTGAAATGAACAGTCTGTGAAGGTAAGACACGAACACATAAATATCCTCATTAAGTCCCAAATACACATCCCAAACTTTACATAACAGGAGCAGCAGCTGGAGACGCCCACGGTCCTAATTGCTTTTCT
This sequence comes from Bos grunniens, assembly GCF_055505025.1. Taxonomy (NCBI): domain Eukaryota; kingdom Metazoa; phylum Chordata; class Mammalia; order Artiodactyla; family Bovidae; genus Bos; species Bos grunniens. Next base: position 13,550,979 of record NC_141167.1, read on the forward strand.
CTACGAAGAGAACGTCCTCTCTCCAGCTTTGCTTCTTCTATTCATTTAGGTAATTACTGGAGGGAGCCAGCTGCGGCTGACTGGCGGGTAGGCAGGCAGGTTAGGAACACCCCTTAGTGGGCGCCCCCACCGATGGGATGCTGTGGGAAGCTGGAACCTCTCTGCTGTCTTCACAGGAAGGCGGGGCCTGAGAATGGAAGGTCTTCTGCTCAGGACCTGTCTTGATCCCCATGGGCCCAGATTGAGTTGCTGGGACTGGATGCGTCACCTCCCAGGGACCTGACAAGCAAAGATTCAGAGCAGCAGGAAGGACCGAGGGCCAGGTACAGGCGTGGGGATGGGAACGGTTGGCAGAAAATGACTCCGCTCAACAAACTGCGCCAGTGCTTCTCTGAATCTTGTGCAGGGATGGGACACTGAGGTGGATGGGTCAGCCTCTGCCTCTGCCCTCTCGGGGAGAAAATAGCCATGGACAGGAAAGGGCTGGTGCCAAGGTGAGCTTTCAGGATCCGGGGCACCGAGGATGGAGAGGTTGGCTGTCTTGGAGGAAAAGATCAGAGTAGACTTCTTAGAATAAGAGACAGCAGTTTTGAGCCTTAGAAGTGGGTGTGGCCCAGGGAGGGAAGAGCCACCCGCAGGCGGGTTGCCCCATCTGCAAAATGGGGCCAAGCTCACTGAGGACCTCTTGGTTCCACAGATACCTAGTTGGTCCTCTTGCCTCCTGATCTCTAGTAACTATATCCAGGACTCATGAGGACCCTCTTGAGATTTCTTTAAGGGAGTCCCAAGCCTGGAGCTCTCCTGGAGGTTGCCACTGGGACCCGGGCCCTGGGTGGTCGTGCAGAGTGGACTCCTGGGATCAGTAGGGTTCAAGCCTCTCCTTGGAGGGGTCCTGGGGAGGGCTGTGGCCTAGGTGCTCTGCCCACCAGGCTTCCTGTGGGCGGCAAGTGAAACTTTTCTTCCTGGTTCTCTCCTAGCAGCCAGCTCCATTCCCCCAGCCCCAAGTGGCGGCTCCTTGGGCCGGAAACAATGTGCTTTCTCCACGCCTGGGAGTGGAAGTCAGCAGTTTGGCACCGTCTGGCTGGCAGCCTCCACCGGCTTCCTTTGGCACTTTATTGGCAAAGGCGGTGACATTTCTTTCAGTTGGGTGGGTGGAGCTGTTATGCAAACTCCCGCTCTCCTCATTCGCCAGATGAATATTCATGACTCAGGCAATCTGTACCAGCCAGACTTCCCTGAGGGCGGCAGCTTTTCTTCTCTTCCCCTCTCTCTTTTTCTTTCTCCTTCTCTCCTTCCCAGCTCCTCGGAAAGCTGGAGTGCAGCTATATTTAATTTACAAATACGGAGCTCTTTAGCTTGCCTTTTGAGGTGCAGGCTTTGGGGAGGAGGTGCTGGCAGTGGGAACAGTGGTTGAGGCATGGGGTCCCTGACCTTGGGCCTTCAGGGTCCAGCACCTGAGTCCCAGCTCCTGGGAAGCTCCTGGGTCTGGGGCTCCCTCTGGGTTTGGCATCTTGGTCCCCACATGCCTGAGGAGGCAGCAGCCTGTGTCACCCCATTCCACACTGGCCCCCAAGATCGACATGGACACTCCGAGGCACTGATACTTTTCTGCTCAATGCATGGGCCAGGCCCCACCAATATATCCTTGTGCCCCAGTCCTCTGCCTCCTGTGTTCCCCTGCTTGTCAAGGCACACCCAGATTCTGCTCCAAGCCCCACACCAAAGCTGGGAAGGCAGTGGGGGGCATATGCCCATCACTGCTCTCCTAGAGAAGGAACAGGTGCCTACTCAGGGTCCAATTCCCCTGGGACACCCCTGCTCCCCTTCTGGGAAGGACAGCTACCTGGCTTCCTTTGTCTCTTCCCAGAGAGGCTCCAGAAACTCTGGCAGAGGGGTCAGAGTTTCCAGAATTTGCTGGGGAATTTGGTCTCAGTGAGGATGTGCTCGTGTAGGGCTTGTGTGTGTGTGTGAGTGTAAATATTTACGCACAGCTTAAGTGCGTCTGTATGCCTACATCTATGATCGAGTGTCTGAGTGTGTGTCTGTATGTGTAAGGGCGTGAATGTGTGTGTGGCGGGAAGTCTGGGAATGTCTACATGTGTGAATGTGCCTCTCCAGTTAGAGCTGCGTGTGTATCTCTGTGGGTCTGGGAGAGCTGTGGGTAAAGGTACTCCTGGAGGGGGTGGTGAGGGGGGTGAGGCTTGCGTTTGTGAGTGTATACGTGTGTGTGTAAGTGAATTGTAGGTGTGCATGAGTGTGTATGTGGGCCTCTGAGAGCCTCAGGGAGAGAAAGAGGGTGTGTGTGTTAGGGGGCCATTTCCCCTGACCTGCCCTCCCCTCTCCTCTGCACCCTTCCCTCCCAACCTTTTCTCTCCAGGGAGGTGGAGGGGGATGTCCCCCCCTCTCCCCCTTTGCAAGTGTTACAGATTCTATCCAAGGACGAGAACAGAAGGCTTCCCAGCACAGAGCGTCCTGAAATTACTTTATATTCCCCCCTCCTTGTCTCATCTAATCAAAATAGCAGCATTAGGCTCACCCATTCTCCCTGCCCACCACTCAGCCCTGGGGGAGGGAGTGAGGTGGGCCGTCCTGTCTGACCCCCTCCGAGAGCACCTTGGAGCCCCGAGCCAAGGAGCTGTCTTCCAGATCTCCGCGTTCCGCGGCCCAGGCTTCACTGGCAAGAGCCAGCTGCCTCTCTGCCTGCCAGCAACTGCCAAGCTCTTCCAGACCCACATCCAGGCCCGGCCTCATTTACAAATATGCAAATTTGCATCTTTTCTGGTATGCAAATGGAGACATGACAAATAGCTAATTAGGGTCAAAAGAAGCACTCTGAACCAATTAGCTGTAGGGTCGATTCCTTTCTGCTGGGGGTGGGGGGGAATGGAGACTGGGCCCTCCTGCTGCCCTCCCTGCCCTGGCTCCCCCAGGCCCCCACACTCTGCCTTGTCCTGTCTGGCTGGGGCTGTGGATATTCAAAGAGAACCAGTCCCACCTCTGACTCGGAGCTCTGTGCCCCTGGACTCACTTGCCTGAGCCTCAGTCCCTTTCTCTGTGAGATGGAGCCAAGACAGTGGCAGTCTTCTCTCTAATCCTCTACCCGAGAAGGGTGATCTTGGGGGATATTGGATGTAAACAGGCTTTGGAAACAGTAGTAAAATTTCTCTGAGAGACACATCATTGTGCTCCTCCAAAGCACTTTCTGCCCTTGATTTCCTTTTCTCTTTACATCCACCCTCTGAATTAGAAGAATCCGATATAGGGACGGTGGCCATAGTTTTCGCCGTGGGTGCCAACTCTGGCTGAATCCAAATGGCTGCCTGGACTGATGTGTAAAGGAGGATTCCAAGTCCAAGGCTGGAGTCACCGAAAGGAAGATTATGATCAATTAGGGATGTCTGCTGTGGGCAAGTCGTTGGCCGCTGGCAGCTTTCGGGCTGCATATTTGTTGACCACGAAAGAAGTGGAATTTGGAGCAGGAACCTGGATGCCAGGAACCTGCCTGCTCTCTTGAGTAAAACTGAGCTCAGCTTTAAAACAGGGGGGAAAAAACACCTATATAGTCTTAGGGTTGTTGTAAAGATGAAACAAAGGAAGGTTAAGCAAAATTCCATCATCTGGAGGTGAAGTGTCCATTTAATGGAGGTGTCAGAGGGACAGACATATTGTCCCATTTCAGAGGTGGGCCGCCTGAGGCCTGCAGAGGGTGGGTGACTCGGAGAAGAGGAAGCCGGCAGCCTTGCAGGACAGGCCTGCGTAGCTGGGGCTGTTCCTCTCTCTACTAGTGCAGGATTCTGGCTCCCTCCTGCCACCCCCACGCTGATGCCCCAAGCGGGCTGTAACAGGCCCTGCTGGCCTGGCTCCACTTTGGGGTGTGAAACTTGGCTGAGTCGGCACCTGGGAGAATGGGGCAATTGCCATCCTGGAGCCTGGGGCCGGGGCTGGGGCCAGTGGGGCAGATGAAAGGGTGATGGGAGAGCCTGGGCGCCAGGAGCTAGCCGAAGCTGCGCAGCTGGCAGGGGGCAGACAGCAGAGGACCTGGCTTGAGGATACTCCCGAGCTGAGACCCTGGTCCTGTCTGTGTGCATGCATGCGTGTGTCTGCCTGGCTGCTGGCGATGCCTGAGCATGTAGGCTGGTGTCTGAGTGTGCTTTTGTGCACGTACATGTGTCTGAGGATGCGTCTGGGAGCACATGTCCTTTTAAATATGTGTGTATATGCATCGTCTATCAGTACAAGAGTTAATCAAATGCATGTGTGTAATTGTACACATCTGTGTGTCAACATGTGTGTGTGTCAGTGTGCCCGAATGATGTGTGCCCATATATGTGTATAAGTGAACTTCTTGCACAAACACACCTGTTGGTATTCCTGTACGTGTGTCTGTACATTTCTGCCTGTATCTCTGAATGTCCACGTGTCTGTAGGTTTAATGCAGTGCCACAGGCGTGTCCACACTGGCACATGTCTGGCCGTGAGTTCATGCCTTTCTGGTGGCATCCACCACACATCCCTGTGCAGCATGTGTGTTCTTCCCGATGCCCTGTGCCTCTCTGTATGTTGCACACATCTGTAGATGTGCCCATGTATGGGTACCTACGGCTGTGCCAGTACTGTTGGTGCATTTCTGGGCGTGCACATCTATCCGTGAGGGTACGTTGGGATCTACTTCAGGATGCAAGCCCAGTGTATCCAGGTGAGCTGGCGGAATCTTCCATGTGGCTTCAGCAGCTCCAGGTCATCACTTCGGTCTTTGTCCTGTCACTGGAGCCTCCTGGGCATTCACGTGCCTGTGCTGTGTTTGAAAGAAAGCTTTTCTCTCTGTTTCCTAGGTTGCTGCCCTGACTCTTGGAGTACTCCTGGAGCCGGACCCACCTGCCCTTTGCTGCTTGTCTATTTCTCCCTTCTCCTTTTCCTTGTCTCATCTTCATTTCTTTCTCTATTCCTCCTCCCCATTCCCCTTCCTTTCTCCTCTTTTCTCTCTCCTTTTCTTCCCTTTTCACAGCTCACTTGAGAAGACCTGGCCTTGGGCTCTGGAGGTGACAGATGAACCCTAGAAGCCCTCCAGAGAGGGCCTCCCCACTCCCATCCCCTCTGAGGACTCAGCCCCGGAACCACACACGCTTCTGGGGCTCTGTGGCCCTTTAAAGCCATTGTGGACTTCCCTGTTGGTCCAGTGGTTAAGGTTCTGCCTGCCGACGCAGGGGACATGGGCTCAGTCCCCCGGGACTAGGAAGGTTCCACATACTTGGAGCAACTGAGCCCATGCGCCATGACTGCTGAAGCCCTTGAGCCCTAGAGCCCACGCTCTGCAATAGGAGAAGCCACTGCAGTGAGAAACCCACACACCACAACCAGAGAGCAGCCCCCACGCCCCACGACTAGAGAAAGCCCACGGGCAGCAAACAAGACCCAGCAAAGCCAAAATAAAGGTGTTAAAACCTTAAAAAATAAAGTCTCTGCCTCCCCACTGCATTTTAATAATCACTCCAAGAGTAGCTCTGAGTCAGAACTCATGCCCTTTCCTCCTTCTCTCTGGAGACGAAACATCCCAGCCTTCCTGCAGTGCTGCTAAAGGGTGGCCCCCCTACCTGCTGGAAGACCTGCTGGCTCGGACTTCGGAGCGCCTCTGCCCCAGCTTCACTGTATGAGGATGGTCCCTTCTGCACCGGTTGACCTTTTCTGGGATTGAACTTGGGGCTGTTCTTCCTCCTGACTGTGCTCAGATTACAGCCTGCCCTGGCTGGACCTCCCTGTTCAGTTACCTGGGTCATTCCTAGGCAGCCTCAGCCTGATAGGGTTCCTCTCGTGTGTTGACCGTCTCTTCTGTTCTGTCCTGCAGGGACCAGGTCAGACTCAACCCCCTCTGCAGTACTGTTCCCTGCCTCTCGGCACTGCTTGGAACATAAATGCAGATGGATGATTCTGGTAAAAAACAAAACGTCCCAGCTCATGTCTTTTTTTCTTTTTTTTTTGCTCAGATTTGATATATGTTTATTTAATGTGATTTCAAGCAAAAAGAAGAGACAATAAAGTGGACAATTCTGTTCTGAGTCCCTTTGGAAGCCAGGCATTCATAAAATATCATTTCTACACTTAGGAAAAGACCAGCTCATATCTTGTAATTACCAAATGCCTTCCCCCTTCCAATGATCTTCTCCCTACACTGATGATTTTGGATGGAGTTTACAGTAAAAAAGACTGATTAAAAATTGGAAGCTCTATAAATGAAAATAAAAATGCTTAACACTGGTAAGTATTGTTTGAACTTTAATGTAAAGAGAAAGCGTGTTAAGATGACCATTTTCTGGACAACTTCAAATTCTTATGAAGTTCTGAGTTTCGTTCCTGTCTGTTGGGGTTCCTGGCTAGGTGTTTCTCCTTTTGGAATCCTGACCAAGCGGGCACTGAAGTGGGGTGTGAAGAATTTGGGCTCAGGTTGCATAAGCCTGGGTTGAAATTTCTCATTCACTGGCTTTGTGACCTTTCTGAACCTCATTTTCTTATCTGTACAGTGGGGATGAAGGAGCTACTACATAGGGTGGATGTGAGGGTGAGAGAAGATGCGTGCAGGACCAGGGGCAATGCCTGGCACATCATTCTGCCTTGAGAACACACCCAGAATTTACCTCTGCTGCTGTGGTGGCGGGCTGAGCACGATCCCCCACCTCAGTCCCCCAGGGGTCTGTTCTCTATACTGCTGCCACAGTGATCCTGTTAACATTTAAGTCACATCACATCACTCCTCTGCTCAAAACATTCAGTCGCTTCCACCTCACTTGGAGCAAAAGCGAAGATCATCACAGTAGCCGCAAGGTCCCACAGGCTCAGCCTCTCCGTTTGTCACTGTCTCTACTCTTCTCCCCCATTTCACTTCCTTCCAACCACACCCCTCTCCTGGCTGTTCCCCAAACATCTCAGCCACATTCCTGCCTCAGGACCTTTGCACGTTCTGTGCTGGTTGCTGGAATGCTCTTCCCCCAGATATCCTCATGGCTCCCTCTGTTGTCCCCTTCAGGTCGTTACTCAGATGTCACCTTTTCCATGAGAACTAGCCTGCTCTTCTTTCCAATTTATTTTTGTCTATGACATTTATCACCCTCTAGTAAATCATGCCATACTTTTAATTTATTTCCTATGGTTGCTTGTCTCTCTCCAGTGTGGTTCTTATAAGAGAATTCTTGTAAGAGCTTCTTACAAGAGAATGTAAGCTCCTTGAGAGCAGGGATTTTTGTCTTTGTTTTCACCATCTGCAACGGTGTTCAATAAATTTTTGTTGAATGGATGAACTGCTTGTTATTTTGGAGAGTTCCAAAGCATAGGAAAGTTATGACCAACGTAGACAGGATATTAAAAAGCAGAGACATTACTTTGTCAACAAAGGTCCGTCTAGTCAAGGCTATGGTTTTTCCAGTGGTCATGTATGGATGTGAGAATTAGACTATAAAGAAAGCTGAGCGCTGAAAAATTGATGCTTTTGAACTGTGGTGTTGGAGAAGACTCTTGAGAGTCCCTTGGACTGCAGGGAGATCCAACCAGTCCATCCTAAAGGAGATCAGTCCTGAGTGTTCATTGGAAGGACTGATGTTGAAGCTGAAACTCCAATAGTTTGGCCACCTCATGAGAAGAGCTGACTCATCTGAAAAGACCATGATGCTGGGAAAGACTGAAGGCAGGAGGAGAAGGGGATGACAGAGGATGAGATGGTTGGATGGCATCACGACTCAATGGAGATGAGTATGAGTAAACTCCGGGAGTTGGTGATGGACAGGGAGGCCTGGCGTGCTGTGGTCCATGGAGTCATGAAGAGTCGGACACAACTGAGCAACTGAACTGAACTGAAAGCATAGGAGTGGCTGTCCACCAACTCAGGCAATCAAAGATTACCATGCTCCTGTAGCTCTGGACAGAGGTCACTTCAGCATCATCTCATCAGTGAAGTGGTGGGGATGCTCAGGTGGAAACTTGCCCTATGGTCCTCCTACTGGTGCGGCTAAGTCACTTCAGTCGTGTCCGACTCTGTGTGACCCCACAGACGGCAGCCCACCAGGCTCCCCCGTGCCTGGGATTCTCCAGGCAAGAATACTGGAGTGGGTTGCTATTTCCTTCTCCAATGCATGAAAGTGAAAAATGAAAGTGAAGTCGCTCAGTTGTGTCCAACTCTTCTCGACCCCATGGACTGTAGCCTACCACGCTCCTCCGTCCATGAGATTTTCCAGATGAGTACTGGAGTGGGGTGCCATTTCCTTCTCCAATGGTCCTCCTACTAAGGGCAGCCAATCCAGGAGGAAGCACCTGTGAGCTGATTCCTGATCCAACCTGTGAGCCACTCGAGTGGCTTCATGGACCAGCCAGAGGCTGGGGCTTCCTGCTCCCTGGCATTCTCCATCTTTTATCTCTGTGTGCCATGGCTGCAGTGTGTCCAAGGCCAGGGTGGTCTTTCCTGGAGGCTCATATTCCACTGGGACTCTCCATGGGAGTCAGGGCATTCAGACTAAGGGAGGGAGTTCAACTGGGCACTGGGAGGTTGAGGGAGGGTCAGCTATGGGAAGGGCACGGGTCAGGCATTAGGCCCAGGGATCAGCATGGAAAAGCCAAGCATGCAGGAATTCCTTGGTGTGCTGGGGAAGGGTGGGCAGCAGGATGTGGCTGGAGTGCATCTACCTTACCTGGTGAGAACTTCCAGAAGCCTGAATTGAGTCCCAACCATCTTTGCCTGCCCCTCTAGAACAGTGCTCCGGCCTCAAGAGTGCTGTTGGAGTCTGCTGGGTGGCCTTGTTGCCTCAGGAAACAGAAGAAGTAGGATGGTGAAGGTCCGAGCTGGGAGCCAGTCTTGGTCTTCCCATCTTTGCTTTAAAGTAGTTACTTCACCTTGTACGCTGATGGTAGGAATCTGGAAAACAGTTTGGAGGCTCCTCAAAAAAATAAAAATGGAACTACCATATGACCCTGCAATCTCACTCCTGGGTATATATCCCCCCAAAATAAAAACACTAATTCAAAAAGATACATACACCCCAGTGTTCATAGCAATATTATTTATAGTTGGCAAGATATGGAAGCGACATAAGTGTCCATCAACAGATGACTGGATAAAGAAACTGTGGTGTATATATGTACATATACACATACAATGAAGTATTACTCAGCCATAAAAAGAACATAGATGGACTTGGAAGGCATGATGCCAAGTGACGTAAGTCAGACAGAGAAAGACAAATACTATATTCTATGAGGAATCTAAAAAATACAGCAAACTACTGATTATAGCAAAAAAGAACTAGACTCACAGTTACAGAGAACAGACTACTGGTTACCAGTGGGGTGGGGGGCAATATAGGGATGGGGGAGTAAGAGGTGTAAAGTGCTGGGTGTAAGATAGACTCAAGGGTGTACTGAACAACCTGGGAAATATGGACAGTATTTTGTAATAACTATAAATGGAAAATAATCTTTAAAAATTGTACAAAGAATTAAAAAAAAAAAGGAGTTCCTTTAAAGGTGGAGGGAATGGCTACCCACTCCACTATTCTTGCCTGGAGAATTCCAAAGGACAGAGGAGACTGGTGAACTACAGTCCATGGGGTCACAAAGAGTTGGATACAACTGAGCGGTTAACAATTTCACTTTTAAGGTGGGGAGGAGGGTTCTCCAGAGCTGTGAGATATGCCCAGACCGGAATGACCTCCCCAAATCTGCCACTGTGGTGGTTTAGTTGCTAAGTTGTGTCTGACTCTTGACCCCATGGACTATAGCCAGCCAGGCTCCTCTGTTCATGGGATTCTTCAGGCAAGAATACTGGAGTGGGTTGCCATGCCCTCCTCCAGGGGATCTTTCCGACCCAGGGACTGAACCTAGGTCTCCTGCATTGCAGGCAGATTCTTTACTGACTGAGCTACAAGGGAAGCCCAAACCTGCCACATTCATGGCTAACTGAAGCCTATGGACCCACCTCAAATAGTGCTTTTAAATGCATAAAATAAGATACATAGGATTACAAAGGAAACTCATTCTATTGAACTATAGTTCTTACCACGGACCCCAGGTTCAAATGGCCAGTTATACTCTTGGCAGGCAACTATTTGGCTCTCTGAGCACAGAGCACCACCCTGGCTTCACCCCCTGCACACCCAGAGGGTGGTATCTGTGTTTGCAGGACTGTCCTGGGATGGTGGGAGCAGCCCAAGCCTGTCCTGCCAAGGAGTTGGAGCCTGGAACCCTTGGAAGACGGCACAAGGAGGGCCAGGCTGCCTGGGGGCTGGAGTGGGCTCCCCATTTCTGGAGGTGGTGAGCTGGAGGCCCATCTGCCAGGGGTTCTGGGCTAAGGGTGGAGTGGGTGATTGTGGCCTGTTGGGGAGAGGATTGTGATTTATTTAAAATCACTCTCTTGGGACTTCCCTGGCAGTCCGGTGGTTAAGAGTCCATGCTTCCAGTGCAGGGGTTGCAGGTTCAATCCCTGGTTGGGGAAGTAAGATCCACATGTCTTGCAGTGCAATGAACCTCCCCCGTCTCCTGCCCCACCTCCCCCCTCCAAAAGAAACTAGTCTAGGAGGTACTGGTGGCAGTCAGAGCTTTCTCCTTCACTGAGCCCTGAGCCAGCCAAACCACCGTGGGAGTGAGAGAAGGGCCACCTCTGCCAGCTTCTGCTCACCAGGCCCCTTCTAGGGATACACACCAGCATCACCTCAGTGTTGTTTCAGAACCAGTCACTGATCTTGGTCTTTCAAAGATGCTGGGCTTCAGGCTGGGAAAACCTTCTGCTGTTCTGAGTCTGCACCTCAGACCACTTCCGGCCACAAGGATTGCAAACCATACACCCAGCCTCCCCTAGCTGTCTAGGGTTTCAGTTCTGAACATAGGAAGGGGTCCCTCCTTTTAACCTCTGTGGCATGGTCACCCTCCCCTGCTGCTTCAAAGCCCTCAACAGTCTTTGAAATTGTCTGGGCCAAGATTCCCCGCTCCCCTTACCCCACGCCCCCAACCCGTGCCATGGGTGGGGCAATTGAGGCCCCTGGGTGGCAGAGCTGGTTCCAGAAGCTCAGAGGCAGTTCAAGGTGGGAGAGACGGTGGCGGGGAGTCCTTCTTGGGTCCCTTTGACAAACACATCATGCTTCCCATCTACCTCACCTCCGTGGGTGGGGAGCCCGACACTGGTCTATTAGCTCTCTCCCGCTGTCCCCCGAGGATGCATTTGTCTGTTTTGCATTTTTTCCAGGCTGTAGTTAGACTACTCCCGGTCCTGGGGGGAGCGCCGCAAAGAGAAAATGTCAGGGCGACACGCCGCCAAGATAACATTAGCGAAATATCAAGTCCTTTATGATGTCAGGAGGGATTCCTTGCCGCTGCTGAAGCTGCCTAATGACATCATAAAATAGGCCTGCGGCAGCCGCAGCCCCCTGAGCCATCAATCAGGCCTGTCTGCACGCAGGGTGTGGGCTGGGGGTTGGGATTTTCAACTTGGAGGGGCCCCATCGTAGCCGATCTGTGGCTCTGGTTGAGGACACCCAGAGCCTCAAGAAAGGGTGAGCCCTGTGGTTTGGTGCCCCTTCTTGGCTGGTCTGGGCACAGGGGCAGGTATGGCTCCCAAGGCCGCTTGGAGATCCGGAGACTGAGTTGGCTGCCACCTGGCCCGAATGGCTCCCAAGGAGGCCTGCATCCTGCCCAGAGCACCTCAGTGGTGCTGAGCAAGAGGAGGGGCCTAAACCCAGCCTTCCTCTTTGCTGATCTTGTCAGGGACAGACTGAAGCCCGACGTCTGGGTCAGCAGGACCGAGAGTTGCATCGCGGGATTCAGGTCCAGGAGGCCTTTGACTCCACTGCGGCTAGCGTGTGCTCTCACAGATCAGATCCTGGGGTTAGCTCATGTGTCCATCTGTCTATTTATCTGAGGTGTTTGCAGCCCATGGACAAATGGGGTGCCCACCTCTGGTTTGTGGGGTGTGCATGTTTGCGCCCGCAGCCTCCTGCCGGCCTGCCCTGCACCTCTCTGTATGTCCCGGGCTTGTGCTTATGTGTGCAAATGTCTGCAGATGGGACGAGGAGATGTGGAAAGGGATGGAGGACCAAACGGGAAAAGGGAGATGGGGGTGAGCAGGGGCATGGGGTGTACGTGTATCAAGCACTTCCCACCAACCTTGGCTGAGAACTTTGGATGTGTGCTAGAATCACCAGGGAGATTTAAAAACTTACCCATGCCCTGGTCTTCACCTCAGATCAATTACATCACAGTCTGGAGCCAGGGCCCAGATATTGGTATTTTTAAAGGCTCCCCAGGCGATTCTAAGGGCAGCCAGGGTTGAGAAACAGGGTGTCCAGAGGTTTGTGACTCCGAGTGTCGACTAGCACCATCGGCCTTACCTGGAAGCTTCTAAGAGAGGAGGAGTATCAGGCCCTCCCAGATTCTCAAATCATCATCTGCATCCTCTCTCCCCTAGTCTGTATTTTAATAAGATCCCCAGGTGATCTGTACATCATTAAAGTCTAAGGAGTAGAGCAGGGCTCTCAGTGACTTCAGATCTGAGAGCTTCTGAGTCAGTAGATAGGGGGTGGGACCTGAGAATGTGCTTAACTAACGAGTTCCCAGGTGATGTTAATGTTGCAGATGGGGGGACCACACTCTGGGGATCCCTGGATTAGCGGCAGTGTGTGAGGGAGGCAGACAGAAGGAGAGGAAGAGGAGTGTGTATGTTGTGGGTAGAGAGGTGGACGGAAGTAGGGGGGGGTATGTCTCATATCTCAGTCCCCCAGGAAGATCATGTTTCTACAAAAAACATGGCCTGTCATCCTCTTAGGGCCTGGATTTCTCCAATTCAGGGACCAGTCCAGGGATGAGGATTGTAAAGAGAACAGGAAACAGAAGCAAGTCTCCTGAGAGCTGCTGGCATGTGACCACCCACTTGCCCCCTAATCTATCAAGAAGAAGATTCCAGGGCTGGACAGTTCCCTGGCACCCTAAAACCTCTGGAGAATAATCAAGTTTTCTCAGAGCCTGAGTGCATCAAAATATCCATGTGCTCTCTTGGGGGTCCTGCACATAGTGGGGGCTCATATATTTGGTTAGCTGGGACCATCTTGGTATAGGATTCTCATCTTTTCATTCTCAAAAGTTGCCCAATAAATCATACGATTGGATAATGGTGACTGGAATCGTCACCCAGGTGGAGGTGGGGGTGGGAGATGACTAAGGGTGTTCCCAAGGGGAAAGCCCTCTGGGAACCCACCTCCAGGCTCCCTCCTTCTGGCCTGGCTTCCTAAGGGAGGAGGGGTGAGAAGGTCCTTTGCAGGAAGCCTGCCCGATCTGGGTCAGGGTTTAGCCTGATGATAGAGGTAGTGTTGTGGGGAGCAGGCTTCCTTCCCAGGGGCCGTCGGTCCTTCCCTCTGGTGGTGGTGGGGAGTGGTAGGCAGGCGGGCCAGGCTGGCAGCAGCCCCGTCTTGCCTCGGGCCTGATCTGCGGTACCAGCACCTCTTTTGCCTGCATCTTCATGGAGTTACCTGCGGCCTGGGGGAGGAGATAGCGATCAGCCGGAATACCAGAGGTGTGAGGCATGCATGACCTCACCCTGGGCGTGCCGGCTCTCTGAGCCCTGTCAGGCCACCCTCCCCAACACTCCCAGGCACCTCCAGGCCGATTGAAACAACAAGCCTCAGTCAGCAGCGGCAGGGGCGTCCCTATGCTCTGGGGCTGGGTCTCAGCCAGGGTCTCAGGCCACCTCTTCTGGGAGTAGCCTATAGGTCTCTAAGGAGACTCCAGCTCCCTGGGGGTTGGGGTGTTTGGGGTGTTTGCAGCGAGGGAGGGCTGGGGCTGGAGGGAGCCATTCAGGATTGAAATTGAGAGCTAGACCAGGGGTCAAGGAAGAAGGGAAGTTGGTACTCCCCAGTGACCTAGGAGCTTAGAGACCTGTCCCAGCTTGGGTTTGGGTGAGAACAAGGAAGAGATCCAACAGTGAGCATCCACTATGTGCCAGGCAGTGTGCTAGCCAGAGCTGATGTGAAAACCAAAGCCAGAGGAGCCGGGGACTTCCCTGGCAGTCCAGTGGTTAAGAATCTGATCTTCTACTGCAGGGGGCATGGTTCCATACCTAGTAGGGAGCTTAGATCTCACATGCCATGCTGCATGGCCAAAAAAAAAAAAAAAAAAAAACCCAAAGCAAAAACCCAGAAGAGCCCAGAGGAGACTGTGGAAAGTATTCACCAAGCCAAACATATTAAAACCCCTCTTGGTAACTTTAGATGGACCCAGAGATTCACACCGTGGTAAGACAGGCTGTCAGTGTTAAGTGGTTGACTGTCAACTCAGTGGTTGACTAGGGGCGGGGGTGGCCCCGCAGGAGCTATGGGGTCCTGGAAATCCGTAGGCAAGGTCTCTAGGGGAAATGCCCTCCCCCAATCCCTGAGTGACTGGGGCAGTAAGAGAGCACAGCGGCACGGGCACTAGGTCTGCAGCCTCTGGCTGGGACCCCTCCCACTGTCCTGGCTCTATCCCACTGCTCAGAAGCTCCCTTGTGGACCTGCAGGCTCACTCAGACTCACTCCTGCTCATCTCACCCCCACCCTCGATGATCTACCCACCCGTGTGTCCACTGCCTCCTGGCATCTCCCACACCCACACTCATGGGGAGGCAATGGGCCTCAAGAGTGTCGCACAGTCACTCGAGACACTTTTGCATAACGAATGAATGGACCCACCTGGGAGCCACTGGCTTCTGCCGGCTGTGCTCATGTCCGTGGGTACACCGTCCCAAACCCAGCATTCACCCTGGTGCCAAGAGCCGCAACCCCAATCTCCAGGGTACTCCCCCTACCCACCTCCCCGCCACCATTGCCACCTTTCCAGTCCTCGTGTATCAGTGTCTGTTCAGCCCCTTTCCTCTTTGTGCTTTTGAGGGACACGGCTGCATCTTAGCGTGTGTTGTCTGACTTAATTATTCAACTCAGCAAATGTTCCCTGGGTTTTCCATGTGCCTGGGCCTCTCCTGAGCTCTGGGGCCCAGAGGCAAGGAGAATAACAGTGCTTCCACAGCACATCTGGGCTTAGCAGGAGCCCCAGGCTGGCTCCCACTCTGTCCTGGGGGTCTGCCCCCTCCTCATCTGTTCCTCCTGCCCCCTTCCCCACCCCCACCCCAGCTTGCACCTCCGCACACAATTTTCTCTGCCACATGACAGCCAGCCTCCTCCTCCGCATCATTCTCTTCCACCCCCTGGTTTCCTCCTTCATCCTGGCTTTGGACGGATGACATTACTGGTCTTGTCCTGTTTCTGGGACAGCATTAGGACAGCTGTGGGGATGCTCAGATGCTCCCTGCATCTCCCACTCCCTCCCTTTCGGGCTTTGGCTCTGGGGGATGTAGGACCACATGAAACCTGAAGGTA
Source organism: Bos grunniens (assembly GCF_055505025.1). NCBI lineage: Eukaryota > Metazoa > Chordata > Mammalia > Artiodactyla > Bovidae > Bos > Bos grunniens. The sequence continues at coordinate 13,566,347 of NC_141167.1, forward strand.
GGGTGGAGCTTTGTCCCTGCTGGGTTCTGAGTGAGGGTCCTGGGCTTCATGATGGCCTCTGCAGGCTGGAAGAGGACACTGGGAAGATAGAGGGATTGCTGGAGCGGGGAGGGAGGGAAAGAAGGCTGGAGGGAGGGATGTGGACATTGGTGGGAGAGAGGGAAGAGGGCAGGAGAGGTGAGAAGTGAGGGGAAGAGAAGGGAAGAGAAGAAGAGAGGAGAGAGACAGAGGGAAAGAGACAAGAGTTAAAGTCAGAGTCTGAGTGAAGTCATTCAGTCATGTCCGACTCTTTGTGACCCCATGGATGGTAGCCTACCAGGCTCCTCTGTCCATAGGATTTTCCAGGCATGAGTACTGGAGTGGGTTGCCATTTCCTTCTCCAGGAGATCTTCCCAACCCAGGGATCGAACCCAGGTCTCCCACATTGTAGGCAGATGCTTTACCATCTAAGCCATCAGGGAAGACCCTACGGGCCTCAGACTGTGAGACAAGGATCTCAGAGTCTGAGACAAGTATATAATAGAGACAAACAGACCAACAGAAAGAGATTCTGACCCAATTGCTGGGCAACTTCTAAAAAAAAAAAACCATGCTCTTTTCTTAAGGCGGGACTTGAGTCTCTCGGTACATGGTTACACAGCCTTGTAACGAGACTTGGAAGGGGTCTGAGCCCTTCTCCAGCCTTGGCTCCCACCCTGCTGTGCCGGGTTGAAAAGCGCCCTGGGTGAGACGTGACTGTGGACAGTGGCAGTGAGGTTCCTTGGCAGGTGCCCCAGCCCAGGGATTCTCCCGTCTCTACTCCCTGGGCTCCTGCCTCACTGTGGTCTCGACACCCTCAGCTCTAGCCTTGAGGGAGCTTCGTCAGCTTTGTGGGGAAATTTCGTAAATTCCCAGCAGCCTCTGGCCCCACCTTGTGTAGGCGGTCTTCAGCCTTTTCTCAGATGCCGAATTCCCTGGCCTCCCTCCTTTTACCCGCTGGTGCCCGCCAGGACCCTCTGAGCCCCCTTCCTCTTGTCTTGCGAGGTTGCCTTGGGAGGGAGTGGGAATGGGGGCTGGGGGTTAAGAGCCTGACCTCTCCTCCTTCCCAACCCAATCGTCAAAGAAGCTCTTAGACAGGTTCTGACCTGCCCTGTAGGCCTTCCTGGGAGCCTCCCCTTTGCCCTTGGCCTGCGGGAGCCCTCCCGAACCCCAGCCAGGGCCGAGGAACCCTGCCGAAAGCCACGAGCAGTCTCAGGATCTCAAGGAAGGATTGTGATAGGAATCCCCAAAGCACGCACCCGCCCCAGGACAGAGGGGCCTTGGCAGCTTCCAGCTTGGTTATCTGATTTGGGGGCTGATGGGGTTTCTAATGGAAAACAATATGGTAATTTCAGAATGTTCCTGATTAGATGAAAATGATATTGCATCAAAGTTACTTCCTTAATTTATTCAGAAAATAACAAGAGAGAATTCTCTCCTAAGATCCTTAATTAAACCAGAGCTTCCACTGCGCAGGCAAAGCAGGCACTGAGCTCCAGGTATGGGGGACAAAGGCCATACTCCTGGCCTACTCTTGCAGGAGCTGACCTGGGGCTGCAGGCCTGGGTGGGTCTCCACCTGGACACGATGCCTGCTCGGCCTGGGGGCGCTGCTGGCAGCAAGAGGGCACGGGATGAAGGTCCTTCTGCTGCAGGGGCCAAGGGGGTGGTCATCCTAGCATCATTCCAGTTCCTGGTTGTCTCTTACAACATCATCCTGCAAGTGACCAAAAGTCACTGAGGCTCAGCGAGTAGGGGTGGCAGAGCTGGGTGCCCAGGGTGTCTTTCAGATGCAGAACAGCAGAGTGAACAAGGAAGATGCTGGTAGGTCCAGTGAAGATCTGCACTGCCATCAGCTTGGGAAAGTTGTCACAGCACAAAAGGCTTAACTGAGGATAGTTTGGCTTGAGAGGGAGAGGCAGGTGTAAGAGAAAGAGCAAAGGGTGGTGAAGCCTCTGGACATCAGTAACAGGATGAGGAAGCTGTGGCTTCTCTTAGGCTGGAAGATGCAAGAGAAGGGAGGATAGAGACAGGGACAGACACTTAGAGCTGTGGCCGATTGGTGCTGGAATGCAGTTAATCCAGGGAGGACTGGATGCGTTCCCAACCGCTTTCTTCTCCTGGCCTCCAGCTCCTGCTGGTGCTGCTGGGCTGGACAGGAAGCCAGTGGTGGGGCCCCTGGGTGACACCCTTCATATTGGTGAGGCTGCTGAAGAAATGGATCTGGGGGAGGATGAATGGAGAATGGCTAGCACAGACCTAGGAGTGATGCTAAATGACCTTTCATGGTCTGATGCTTCAGAATTTCTCTAGCACATTCTTATTCATTTTCCTGGCCATACTCCACAACGAGCCTAAGTACAGATTCTTATCTCCAGGAAGAAACAGGCTCAGAGAGGTCAAGTAATGTGCTGGAAGTCACACAGTAGGGAGGATTTGAACTCATTTCTGCTTCACTCCAAATCCTCTCTTTCCCCCTGAAACAGAGGCTTTTATGCATCCAAGTGATAGCCTGAGCTGGGTGTTAGGAAAGTTTCCTGGTGTGAAAGGGTGCTATCTGGAAGCTTCTGCAAGGTCATGAGGAAAGTCCTGCATGTCACTCATGAACAAAGATCTGGAGGACCCTTGGCACCCTGTAAAGCAGACTGCAACAAATTACTGGTAGAAACAAACATTTATAATTATGGTAGGACCTCCTGCCTTCAGGGCCAGTGTGGTGGGCTGGTTGGGCTCTACTGGAGCAGGAACTGAAAAAGGAGACTTCACACCTGAGTTGGGATCATTTTAGAAGGAACTTCTGTCCTCCCAGGGAATGGCCCCATTTGCCCACATTCCTACTGGGTACACACACTACATCAGCTTTACTCCCTTTTCCACCAGGCACCAGCCCCCCGGCCATTGAGCGTGTAGGGGCCAGGTCCTGGCTGGCGGCGCAGTGGGGGCCTCCTGACTTTGGATTCTGATGTAGTGAAGACATAGAGACCAGACACTGTGGCTGCAGAGGACCACAGGGTGCAAAGGGTTCTGAGGATGGGGAGGCTGCTATGCGAGCACGTGGGTATCTGTATGCATGTGTGTATGTGTGTGCACGTGGCTGTGTGTGCCCATGTGCATCTGCATATGTGAAGGTGGCATATATGTGTGTGAAGATATGGGAAAAGGGAAGAAGGAGAAGGGGAAGGAGAAGAAGGAAGAGGAGGAGCAGGGGTGCCTCTACCTCTCTATCCCTTTGTCACATCGAAGCCGAAGTTAGGAGTTTTGGAGGAGGAGAAGGAAGGGAAGAAGAAAAAAAAGAAACGGAAGGAAGAAGAGAAAGAGGAAGAAGAGGAAGGAGAAGAAGGGGGAGACGGATGGGGAGGGGGAGAGAAAGGAAGAGGAGAGGAGGGAGGGAGGGAGAATTTGTTGCGGTCCAGAGACTGAAGGGGTTAAAGTCAAAGGAAGTGGGACTTAGATGTGCCATGTGAGATAATGATGATAGTAATAATAATAACAGCTAACATTTACGTAACACTATTTGCCAAGCCTGTTCCAAGCCCTATATACATATAATATTTTACTCTTCACAACCAATTTAGGTGGTGGGTACTATGATCACCCCATTTTACAGATGGGGAAACTGAGGCACAGGGAGGTTTAATGCTATGCTCAGATACTAGAGCCAGGAGTCGAGCCAGGTCTGAATCTTAACCACCAAGAGATACTGTCTGTCAGCTTGCAGGTGTGGCCTTGGACTCTGCTTCATGTATGCAGTCTGGACTTTGATGCTCTGTCTCTCTGTCATGCTCTTTAGTCTCAGCTGGAGTTTTTTTTTGGGGGAGGATATAAAGTTGATCCTATGAAGTTTGAGTATCAGGTGGTTCTAATGGAGAAACTAAAGCAGGGAGGTGTCAAAGGAACTTGGGTTTGGGAGGGCCCTTCATTCTGAGTGTTGGTACACAGGGCTGGCTTGTGAAGGGTCTTTGCAGGCCAGGAAGTTGTGTCCCTCTCTCTTACAGCATAGGTGGTGGGAGCCCCTGAGAAGGTTTTATGTAGGAGAATGGCAGGGTCACTGTAGAAGCTTCTCTCTGGCTACAGCGTGGATTGGAGAGAGTCTGGAGGCAGGGAGGCCAGTGAGCTGAGTGATACAACAGTCCAAGTAAAAGAATGATGAGGCCTGGGCTGGGGTAGGTAATGTGAAGACGGAAGAGGATGCAATTGTGGAGCTAGAAGCCTCAGCATTTGGTGGTGGACTGGATGTGGAGGGATGTGAGGGAGTTGTTGAGGCTAGCTTCTAGGTTTCTGGGTGGATGCAGACCATGGAGGAGAGCAGCATCTGCCACACCTGTGGGAACCTCAGGGGGACAGGGAAGCCTGCAGCCCTGGTGACTAAGATTTAAGGTGCCCACAAGAAGCGGCCAGGGCATCACCTGGCCCTGGAGAGATTTGGACTAGCCCGGGTTCTCTCCTGATGGACAGCAGAGGCTGGGGAGGTAGAAGGTCAGAGGCATGGCCAATGGACACACCAGAAAATGGGGAGGGGTATTGATGTCTTCTCAAATGTTTTTCATTTTCATAGGTGTCTCCAATTCTAAAACACTCACACAGAGGACTGTAAGAGAAATGGAACTGTCATTCCTCAATCGCAAACCCCAATGAGGCCCTGTGATGCAGTGGTCAGGACTCTCATTATGTGGTCATTTTGGGTTCAAATCCCAGCGTCACCAATCTATAGCTGTGTGTTCTTGGGCAGATCACTCCACGTCTCTGAGCCGTAGTTAGGGCTCATTATGGCACGGGCCTCATAAGCCTGTTGTGAAGATGACACAGCATATGCCATTACACGCAGCTCTAGTTACAGTTATTCAGATCTGGGCAGGATGACACGGAACAGGGGCAGGGTGGGCATTTCTTCTTGCCCAGGTCTCAAAGCAGCCCTTTCCTCCTTGCCTCCATCTTCCTCACACTTAGGAGACACCTCTGTTCTTTTGGGACTGGAAGCTGGGACCATCTGCTAGACTAGAAGGAGGAGGACTTTCTGGCCAGGATGGGGTGCTGAGGAGCCCTTCCTCTGTCAGACCCCTTCCCATCCCAATACCCCAGTCCTGGAACCAGGAGATGTGGCCCAGGACTTTGCCTCCCGCACAGGGTCTGGACTTCACGTGGGGTCTGAGTGATACAACAGTCCAGGGAAAAGGGTGGGCAAACCCAGACAGAAGCTGAAATTCAGATGCCCATCACCCCTGCCGAGACAGAGCCTTCCCAGATAGGATCTGGACGGGCCATTTCTCAGCCTTCCCCTGGCTGCAGGCAGTGCCCCCTTCTCCCAGCCTCAGGGCAGCCCCTCAGCCCCCCGTGGCTCCTATGCCTACAGGGCCCCATCCCCGAGCTTTCCCAGACGTGGGGGGTGGGGCGGGGATCTAGGGTCAGGGAGAGGCCCAGTGCGGAGGAAGAACCTTCAGTCCGGTTCCCCCAGAGCCATCAGGAGAACATGGCTGCCTGCTTTCTTCCCCGGCTTGCCCTGTTCTCCCTAGGGTCGGGGGCCTGAGCCCTGGCTCAGCTCAGCTCTTACCCCAACCCCAGCTCAGAGAGTTTGCTGGCAGCAGCGTAGATGACTTTGGTGTAGTTTCTGTGGTTTAATAAGCTACAAAAACGACATTATTTTAAGCCAATCTGGATATAGCACAAAAACTCTCACCCCGTCTGTTCTGTGAAACTCAGATACCCTGACGAGAACACAGCTCACAACCAACTAATACAATATTCTACTGGGCTCGCTGTCAGCGGGCCCCACGCGGGCGCCGGCTCCCCGGAGGACTGCCCAGGCGCGCTCGCCGCGGGCCCGGGAGGGAGGCGGGCGGCCTGGGGACCGGTGAGGAGGCGGATGGGGATGGGGCCGGAGTGGGAGCCACGCCGTGGGGGGCTGCCTCTCCTCTCCCCAAGGAGCTGGGGCCGTCCGCAGCCCCTCTGGGCTCCCCGCCCCCTTCCACGGGGACTCGGGGAGGAGAGGAGTGTTTCTGGCCTGCTGACAGCAGTTTCACTCCCACAACTTGCATATGTCTGATTCCGAAGCAGGGAAGTGTGTCCAACACACCCAATGCAAAGACAGGTTGTTGAATATTTTTTCTCTCATCACTAAAAAGGATTCCCTGCTGGGTGCAATCAAGATCCATAAACTCGCGGCTCGAGTCGGTGTGAAGGCAGCACTCCAGCCCAGACTCCCTCGCTGGCGCTAAATGCAGGCTCCGGGCGGAGATGCAGACATCCGCTAGCAGTCTGGCCTTGCGACCGGCAGTTCCCGGCACATTAGGCATCGCGCTTATTTTGGGCTACGCTTCAGTGGATTAACTTTCCGTGTAAAGTTTCCGAGCTCGAGCCTCGTCCCTGCGGCTCCGCCCCCTCCCCCTCCTCCTTCGGTGGGTACCATGCTCTACAGAGCCAGAGGCAAGGGAAACTGGCTGACAGGCTTTCTCAGCAGCCGCAGGGTTCAGCCCTGGAAAATGGAAGCAGGGCAGGCAGGGGTCCCTCTGGGACCCCTCGTAACCTGGAGAACTCAGCCTTTGGCGCGCCTCAGGGTCGACCAGATGCCCACCTCCGGCAGACACTGAATTTGCATGTTTGGGAGCTCTTGAAAAGTTCCCTTGGGTGGGGGCTGGTCCTAGAAGAGAGGCCCCTCCCTCTTCTGTAGGTGGTGATGAGTCTGGCATCCATCTATCCCTTCCCAGCTGGGCTCCTGGTTCCCTCTTCTCCTCGAGATCCCAGGACCTCTGCTGGAGGTTGGAATCTGCTGTGCATGTAAAGGCAAGAGTGCCTTCTTTTCTTTCTGAGCTGCCCTTCTCCATCTCTCAAGGAGACTGAAGCAGAAAGGGAAGAGGCAGGGGTCTTTAATGAGCTGTGGGAAAGCCCTTGGGGACTTGAGGAGGGTGGAGAGAGGACGTGAGGGAGAGGAGGAAAGGGAACATGACCAACCTCTTCCTTAAGGAAGAGCTCAGGTTCTTGCAGAAATGGAGAGACCCCTGCCTCCCACCCCTCATATCGATCCACTGGGAGGTGCTTTCAGATCCAGTGATTTAAAACACTAGTTCTCATGAATTCTTAAGAAGCAACTAAAGATGTAGCCTCCAAAAAGCCCCCTTTCTTCCCTGGCATCCTGTTTGTTTGGGGGCATAGGATGTATCATTAAAAAACCAGAATGAGCTTCAGAAATAGCATGAAGGGTAAAGGGCAGTCTAGATAGAGGGCTGAAGCCCTGTAGGGTGTGAAATCTATTTGATATTATTCACTCATTCATTTATCCAAAACACAAAGTCGGTGCTGACTTTTGTACAGGTTGCTGTACTGGGGCTGCGGGAGGCACAGGGGCCCCTGCTGGGGTGAGAAGAACACCCATTCTTCCGTTTGTTCATTTATAGCATGACTGTGGGGCGGGCACTGTGTTGGGTGCCGAGCACAAGCAGATACAGCTTGAGTGCAAAGCAGAATGTGAGAAGGGCTTGAAGGAGAGAAGGGGGCCTTCAGAAGAGGCAGCACTTCTCAGGCCCCCTCGCCCCCAGCTCTGAGCAGATCCTCAGGTCCACATGCTTCTAAGCCTTCCGCCTTCCGCTGGCTTGGCGGGGGCCCATGAGGATGGGATCATTTGGCCTTAAAGTTACACTGAGGCAAAAATAAATGATGAGAAAGAGGAAATGTTGAGGCATTTTCGGGGAGCCCTGGATTAAAGAAAAAAACCTTTATTGTAAATCACTCTCTCAAACCCCTCCCCCACTCCCTCCTGCTCTCCCTCTCTCCAAGAGATCAGCACATTGCAAAGACAGGTTGTTGAATATTTTCTCTCTCATCACTAAGAAGGCCTCCCTGCTGGGTGTAATCAAGAACCATAAACTCGCCTTGCGGCTGAGTCGGTGTGAATCCAGCCCTGCTCCACTCGCCACAATTCAGACGATTCAGATGTGATCGGGCTGGCTGACAGCGGCAGTCAGGCTGCTCTCCCAGACCAGACGCAGCCCATCCTGGAGGGGCTGCAGCCAGGGGGGCTGGCCTCTTAGAGTCTCTGGGCTCTGTAATGACCTGGCATGGAATTCAGGGCGCCTCTCCTGAAAGGTCAGGAAGGAGAGGAATCGATGCCTGCAGACAGGTAGTCAGGGTGTTGACAAGTGCTGGGGGACACTGCTTGACCTTCACCCTAGGTCCCCATGTCTCCTGGGAGAGGAGACAGGAGGTAGGATGGCCTCTCAAGCCTGGCAGTGATTTCCAGTGGGCTGCCCGAGAGGATGGAGTGGCTTCTGTTTGGTTTTCAGAACTGTCCCTTTCACGGTGGAAGACAGCATGGACCTGGTGTTGCTCTAGAGGGCTGTGAACAAATTGGGGGCTGGGATGAGGGGAGAAAATGAAGGAGAAACACCAGGGAGGCCGGGGTGCTGACTGCTCAGCTGCTCAGTGTGTCATCCCGCTCTTTGTCTGAAAATCCATTAGCTGGATTGGGAACAGTTTGCAGATGCAAAGCTGGGGAGGAGCCCTTCCCACCTTCTCTTGACTTTCTATCTTTGTTGTGACTCTCTTCAATGTCACTGCCATGGCCTGAATCCCTGGGCCAGTCACCCTCCCTGATCTATGTCCAGAGAGAGCTTTCATGGATCTGACTATAATCTCCCCTTCCTCAAGTGGTTGCAGGCTGCCCCATTGCCTGCAGGAACTGAATCATGGTGAATATTCAAGATCTGCCACCAATATTCCTTTCTGACTCCCTCCTGCCCCTGACCTCCAGGTTCCCAGTGAGCAATCCTTCTGGATACTCTGCAGTTTCCCAGACACATTTGTGTATTTTCTTTTTAACCTCTAAGCCTTTGCATTCCCCATCCCCCCTGCCAGGCATGCCCCTTCCTCCTCATCTTTAATGAATATCTCTCTGTCAGGAAGATCCCCTGGAGAAGGGAACACCTACCCACTCCAGTATTCTTGCCTGGAGAATTCCATGGACAGAGGAGCCTGGTGGGCCACAATCCATAGGGTCACAAAGAGTTGGACACAACTGAGTGACTAACACACTGTCTTTCAAGTCTCAGCAGAAATGTGTCCTCTTCTGAGAAGACTTCCCTGATCCCCCAGGCAAAGGTAATCCACACTTCCGGGGAAATTTACACAATTCAGCTCTTAACCTCTGTACCATGATTGTCCATGTCCCTCTCCCCACTGGACATGAACTTCTCCTCAAGGGCTGGGACTGAGTCTGGTTTAGCTCTGTGTGTCCAGGTCCCAGCACCTAGTTTGCTAGGATGAATAGAGCCAAGCATCTACTACCAGGTTTCAACATGGCTCTCTGTCTGTACCTGCATACCTGTGTACCTGCACACACCTATGTACCTGCACACCTGTGTAGCTATGCAGGTATCTACATACTTCCTGTCCAAACTCCTCCTCTCCATCCTCCTAACCAGATGGGGAGCTCCTTGAGGGCAGGATGGAGTCTTGTTCCTCTGTAAAGGTACACACCCAAAGTGGTCATTGGTAAAGGTTGAAGGAACTGGACTTGCTGATATAGACATGTTCAGGCCCCACCTGGGAGATCCAGGGCTCTCTCTGCAGGTCTGTTGTAGGTGGTGAGGATGTGCTTTCCAGGAACAGTCTGGAGGAGTCACTGTACAGGGCTTGGATGCCCAGCCTTCACTGGGGTTGGGTTTCCTTCCAAGCTTGGAGGGGCTGCTGACCCTGAATCTGCGGGCTTAGTCCCCAGGCGGGGTTTACAGACATACACTAACTAGTGAACAGCCAGCCTTGGGGCTCTTCTCCCAGGGCTGCCAAATATTATTGCTCTCCAGGACAGGAAAGGTAGCATGGGCCCTGGAGCAGCCTCCTCTGCCTCTCTCCTGGGAGGCCAGGTCCAGAACTCAGATAGAGCAACAGTTTCCTCCCAGGCAGACAGCAGGCCCACCCTCCCGCCTTCACAGAGGCCATGGAGATATTGCCCACCAGCTTCGGGGCTCTCATAACTCTTTCAAGACAATCACTTTATTTATATGAGTTTATTTTAAAAAACCCGCAGACGATCCACCGTGGGGACTGCTCCTACTGCCTCGGCTTGATTCTTTCCTATCCTCCGAGTCCATAACTCTTAGTCTTTTGATTCTCCCAGTCCACAAACTATAAAAATCTTATTTCTATAAGGTCTTTTATGGTTACCAAGATAGTCAATAGTGTCATTTTCATTCATATCATTCTGCAGGGAAGTTAGAGGAAATGAACCAGACAGAGGAGAGCTATAAATAAGGCTCAGCTACACAGGCCCCAAGCGGATTCCTCTGTGTTCTTTTAAAACGATGCATGCACAACACACACACACACACAATATGGACACATGCATGCAACTATGCACTTTGTGCCCACTTGTGCGTGGATAGGAGTACACAAGCTCATCTGTGCACACAGCAGTATGCACCATGCTTGTGCACACACACATGCACACGAGTGCACTCATGTGCTTACACAATTTGTCAGGCTTAGAAAAAAAGCTGTTTGTGGAATTTCCTCGGCTTTGAAGAGACAGGAGCAGACAGCAGCACTTGCTTTGGAGAGATGGGTGGGGGGTGGGTGGGTCTGATGCATGCTAGCCTGAAGAATACATTCCAAAGCCATGAACCATGGGGTTGGGCACCCAGCCACCCATGAGCTCATGGGAGGGAGCTTTGGATTTCCCGCCAACACAGGAGTCTGTGGGGTGGCCACTCAGGCAGCACTGGGAATGGTCAGGCAGACTGCAAGGCTCCCTCTGACTGTCTGTGTCATGTGAGGTCCCAAACTCTCATTCCTGGAGGGTAGCCAGCCAGCTTCATGATTTGATTTGCACCTAGCAGCCACCCACCCGAACACCTGTCCACAGTCTGCTGCCAATGGCTTTGTCCTTGGACCCCAGAGGGAGAGCCCCAGGCGTGGCATGAGAGCAGAGAGCAGGAAGTCTCCAGCAGAGGGAGAGCTGGCACATTTGTGTGCTGGAGTGAAGGTGGGCAGCACAGATAGATGGGGCAGACCCGGGCGTGGGTTCGGGCTGCCAACCTTCCCCAGGTAGGCACAGCCGGGCCTCAGTCCCCACCCCAGGGAGCAGATTGGAGAAGGAAGGGGCTATGTGGCTGGTACCAGAGAACCATGCTCTCCTCAGAGAACTCTGGGCGCATTGGCCAGTGGCGCCAAAGAGGGAATGACCACTAGAGTCAGGGGGCATGGGTTCTGAGGCTAACTCCATCAGATCGTTGCCGTGTGTGGTGTTTTCCAAGTACCTTCCAATCTCTGAACCTCTGTGCCCTGGTGAACCATAAGGGAGGATGCTCTCTCAGCCCTCTTCTCGTGTTGCAGATACAGATGAACTAGCTGCACTCCAGAGCCTTGGGGCAGGTGTATCTCCTTCATTTCCTGTCTGCAAAATGGGCACCATAATTGTTGCTATTAGCAACAGTTGAGGGAGGCCATGAGGGGCTGGGCAAAGGTCCAGAAGTGCAATTAAACTTGTTTGGGAACTGGTCCGATTGGGACATGTAAGGGATGCTACCCAGCAGGGGGCCTGAGATCCTGCAAAGCCTCTCTTCCCACTCCCTCCTTTCCCCTCCAGCCTTACTCCCCACCCCAGCTCCCCCTAAACAGCCGGGAGTGGAGCCCAGGGCTCTGAGCTCAGGCCTTGGAATTCCTCTATCACTCCTCCTGCCTTCTTCAAGTGAACTATTAATTGTAATTGAAGCCTCCTAAGTTAAAAGCCGCACACAGATTTAAGGATTCTCTCATGCCAATTACACATCGTTTCTGGCTGCACTTTAGGGCCAGGCTTTTATCTGTTGTTCTGGGGAATCACTTATCGGTCAGAGCAGCGGGCTCCACACAGATTTCTTCCTGATTAAGTTTAATGGCAAATGGAGAGTTAACCAGCTTCCCTCCCCTGATCTGTGCCTGCAGTTTCCCCAGCCCAGCCTGAAAGCTACCCAGGGGAGCAGGAGGGCACGGACCAGGAAAGCTGGGCTCGGGGGGAGACCTCCATGTCCTGGACTGGTCAGTACAGGTTCCTCTTTTTTAAAAGATATTTTTTGATGTGGGCCATTTTTAAAGTCTTTATTGAATACAATAATCCTTCTGTTACAATAATCCTTCTCTTTTACACTTTGTTTTTTTGGCTGAGAGGCATGTGGGATCTTGGTTCTCTGACCAGGGATTAAACTTGCACTCCCTGCATTGGAAGGTGAAGTCTTCACAACTGGACTGCCAGGGAAGTTCCAAGTTCGGGGTTCCGAGGGGTCCATGTGTAGCCCAAGGTGGCTGAAGGGGCAATCCACTCCCACTCTCCAGGCGACCCAAGTGCCCCTTTCCAAGGGCTGATGGCAGCTATTTGTTTATTCTGTGCCTTTTGCAACTAGGCAACTACTTTGCGTCAGGTCCCGAGCTGGCGTCATCTCTTCACTCATATCCGTGTGCCCCCCACCCACATACACGCTTTCACACTCCAGGGAGTGAGCAAGCACTCTCTGGACCCGTACTGCCATGTATACACACACTCAGATGTGTACACACACACACACAGGAGCGTGTTTACACAAACTCAGAGAAGCATGCACACACACACACAGACACAGAGGAATGTGCGCTTACGTACAGACCTTATAGAAGTATGCACACACATGCATTTACAAAGCACACATACACAAGCACTCATGCAAACCAGCCGTCAACACGTCCAGATGCAGGGACACGTTCTGTTTGCACTGACTCCCCCCTACTCTTAGCTCCAAATACACTCTCAGCTCAGTCCCACAGAGACACACAGTTTGGCTCTTTATGGTCACATGGAGACTCCTCTGTCAGTCTTTCATTCACGGATCTGTCTGTCTCCATTAGAGGAACTTGGAATGGATCTTGGGATGTCAGGTGACGGGGATTCCAGAGTCAGGCCCCTGTGCTATGGAGACCCCTGTGTCACACACTTCCACTGTGTCCCTGAGCCCTGTCTCATACCCAATTGGATCACACTGTGTCGTAGAGCTCAGCTGGCTCCTCAGACCTGGGGTTGCTACTCTGCAAATCTCAAACTCAGCAGGTCCAAAGTGGAACTCCTGGTCTCCCCCAAACCTGCCTCACTTGCAGTCTTTCCCATCTCAGGTCTTAGCAAGTCCTTCTTTCCACTGCTCAGGATGAAACATTCTGATCCTGACGCCAATTGTAATGTGCAGGTTTCCCCTCACATCACCAAACAGTTCTCTGATACGAGCAGGGTGTCCTACAATTCAATCCACTTCTGACTCTATATACCGGAAGGCAGCCTCAGATCCATAGGTGAAGGGCTCAATCTCATGAGACTGTCCCCACTTCAGATGCTGATCGTTAGGCCAGGTGCTTGCCTGTGCTTCTGACCAATCAATTATAAATCAAAAGTTCCCATAACCTCCTTGCCTTCGAATGATTTGCTAGGGAGGCTTACAGAACTCAGGAAACCAGTTTACCTATTGGATGACTGGTTTACTATGAAGGGATATAACTCAGGAACAGCCAGGTGGAACAAACGCATGGGGCAAAGTATGGGGAAAGGGCTTTCATTCTTTCTCTGAGCACTGCTCTCCCAGTACCTCCCAGTGTTCACCAACTTGGACGCTCTCTGGACCTCATCCTTTTGGGCTTTACATAGGCATGATTGATAATTTGTTGGCCATTGGTGATTGAATTCAATCTCCAGCCCCTTTCTGAAAGGGGTGGGAGTAAGTGGTGGGTGGGGGACAGGATTGAAAGTTCCAGCCCTTTAATCGGTGGTTGATTCCCCTGGCAACCAGTCCCATCCTATCTAAGGGCTTTCCAAACTCACTTTATTGACATAACAAAAGACACCTTCATTGCTCTCGGCACTTAGGAAATGCCAAGAGTTTTAGGAGCTCTGTGCCAGGAATGGCTACCATTACCAAATATATGTTTATTATAAATCACAATATCACAAACACCTTGGCGTCATCTTGGACTCCTCTCTTTTTCTTACATTCTATATCCAGTCCATCAGCAAATTCAGCTGGCTGGGTAGAAATACATTCCTAATCCTATCACTTCTCCCCACCTTCACCGCCCCTACTAAGACCTCTACTTGTGTCACAAAGAAAAGAAAAGCTGAGCACCAAAGAATTGATGCTTTTGAACTGTGGTTTTGGAGAAGACTCTTGAGAGTCCCTTGGACTGCAAGGAGATCCAACCAGTCCATCCTAAAGTCCTGAATATTCAATGGAAGGACTGATGCTGAAGCTGAAACTCCAGTCTTTGGCCACCTGATGCGAAGAACTGACTCATTTGAAAAGACCCTGATGCTGGGAAAGATTGAAGGTGGGAGGAGGAGATGACAGAGGATGAGATGGTCGGATGACATAAACTCCGGGAGTTGGTGATGGACAGGGAGGCCTGGTGTGCTGCAGTCCATGGGGTCGCAAAGAGTCAGACACGACTGAGTGACTAAACTGACTGTGTCACAAAGAACAAACCTGACCCCATTTAGAATCTGTTCCTTTAGCTTTAACCTTTATGCTCCTTTCCTGTGCTTAGTCATGCTGGCTCTGCACCTTTTGTAAAAGAATGTTGCCTGTAACTTGAAATATACGTGATATCCCATTCTCAGGGCTTTGACCTTTAAAGGTTTAACACTTTTCCATTCATATAGAGATAAAAGTGAAAGTGTTAGTCTTTCAGTTGTGTCTGACTCTTTGCAACCCCATACTGCAGCCTGCTAGGCTCCTCTGTTCATGGAGTTCTCCAGGCAAGAATATTGGAGTGGGTAGCCATTCCTTTCACCGAGGGATCGTCCTGACCCAGGGATTGAACCTGGTCTCCTGCACTGTAGGCAGATTCTTTACTGTCTGAGCCACCAGGGGCTTCCCAGGTAGCACTATTGGTAAAGAATCCACCTGCCAATGCAGGAGATGCAAGAGATGCAGATTCAATCCCTGGGTCAGGAAGCAGCTGTCTTCTCTAAGAGGCACCCCACTCCAGTATTCTTGCTTGGAAAATTTCATGGACAGAGGAGCCTGGTGGGCTACAGTCCATGGGGCTGCAAAGAGGTGGACACGACAGTGACTGAGCACACACAGAGATAAAAAGCTGTAGAAGAGAGAATAACATTTGTCTTGTTGGAGGTTTATAAGAACTTTGGACCAGATCTAAGTGAAGAGCTGCAAAAACAAAGGATTCCTGCACCAAAAACGTTTCTAACTCAGAGAAGATGGTTCTTTGGGATGCGAGTCCACCATCTTCTCAGTCTGTTGGTTTTCTGAAAAAGGTCACTGTTTCTTCCTCCAACACCTCATCTTGATTTATTGGCCTGTCATGGGGTGGGCAGTATGAACTTGGACTCGGTAACACTTGGTTTACTGCAAAGACCTCCAAATAGGTAGGCCTGCTCCTGCCCTTCCGTGCTGCACGGTAGCCAGAGGAGTTTCAAGTCAGAAGTTTCATGTCAATTCTCTACTCCTTTCAGAGAAACAGTTGAGAACCTTGCAGTGGCTGCAATTCTCTCTGTGACCTCTCCCCTTTCCTACCCCAACCTGGCTTCTTCTGCTTTCCTTCCCTCTCTCTACTCCAATCACACTGGCCTCCTGGCTGTGCTCTTGCCTTTGGGTCTTTGCTGTTCCCTCTCCTCCTAGAATGCTTTCCTTCCACATCTCCACTTGGATAATTTCCTTTCCTTCTTCAAGTCTTCGATCACTTCTTAACAAGATCACCTTGACTATTTTATTTAATGCTACTATCTGCTGCCCCATCAGCCCCTACCCTCCCAAAGGCCCTTATTCCACTCTGGTTTTCCTTTTTCCCCATGGAACGTAGACTTTCTGTTGCAGGCTGGGTACACCAGGAAACAGACTTTCCTATAATTTTGCTTGCAAGGGTGTTTCTTGGGGGAGCTCTCAGATCAAGACCTCTAGGGAGCAAGGAAGTAGAACTGAGCAGAGAGAAGCGCTGGATTGTCACTAAGGCCCAGCTGATCCCATGTGGAGCTGGACTGACTCTCAGAGTTGCCTAGCATTGAGGCAAGTATACCGGGGACTTTATGACCACTTATGGACCAAATGTGGGATGTGGGCTACCCCCAGGGAGGAGAGCAGCTTTCTCTAAGGGCTTGTCTGGAGGAGGAGGACTCAGCAGAATGTCATTGGCTACCAGTACTCCTTGGCAGTTGGGCAAGTGAGTGCCTCAGTTTAGAAGTGGGGGATCTGGGAGCCATCCTGAAACACGCACCTCACCTTTCAGCATACACAATGAGTAAGTGTAATAGTACTATAGTTATCATCTGTATCTGTGTCTTCTGCTAGAAAATGAGGCCCAGAGGGGAAAGGATCTCTGTGGGCAAAGCTCCCTGAGGTTTCTTAAGTGCTTTTAACAGTTTTGGCCCACAGCGGGCTCTTCCTAAATATTTGCTGAATGAGTGAATGAACCATTCTCCATGTCCTGTCCTGTCCATTCTCCATGTCCTGCTTGTCTCAAGGACATCAAGGTTCTAACCTGGTCACCAGTGAGGCTCTGCTGCCAACTGGGTAAGCAACTATGGGCAAACTGTCTAACTTATTGGAGTCTTTGATTCTCCGTCTGTGAAATGGGATAACAGAAATGCCCCACCTCACAGGATTTGGAGAGGGATGAAATGAGCTAACGATTGTAAAGCACTTAGCAGACACCTGGAACAAGGCCGGCAATCAATAAATGTCAACTGTTGATGACGCTGTTCGTGCCTTGGGCTCTCTTTGTTTTGGGTTGCTGCCAAGATTCGAATCAGACTTGAAGACAAAGCCAAGACTCCTGCTGGGGTGGCTTGACCTTCCAGGTGTACAGGGAAAGGTACATTCTGTTTCTGCAAGTCTGATATTCAGACTTGGCTAATGAGCGTCAAGATCTGCTCACAAGCCAATGGCTGGAGTCTCTGCCTCTGCAAAACCTCAATGTGTATATGTGTCCATATAATGTTTGTATGGAGATTATGCAAGCCATACTCAACGACTTATATTCCTAAAGGATCATTCATCCTAGGTATTAGGCCCACATAGGAAGCCAGGCATTAGTGGGGTCTGAATAGGTCAAAACAATCATCTCTCCTTCCCCACCTTCTGCTCACTCTGCCTCCTGCATGGTCTCCTCCCTCTTCACTCCCTTGAATAAATTTGCTTCCCACTCTCCAGTGCTGGTGCTGTTATTTAGTCGCTAAGTTGTGTCCAACTCTTTCGACCCCAAAGACTGTAGCGTACCCAGGCTCTTCTGTCCATGAGATTTCCCAGGCAAGAATACTGGAGTGGGTTGCCATTTCCTTCTCCAGGGGATCTTCCTGACCCAGGGATTGAACCCACATCTCCTGCATTGGCAGGTGGGTTCTTTATCACTGAGCCATCAGGGAAGCCCTTGAATTCAATGACTGAATGATTATTCTTGCTTTATTTTGGGATGTCTCTAAAGGGTTATACCTGCTCTAGAGATTACCATGGATTTGACTGAGGTCACTGTTACGAACGCATCAGAGTTCATCTTCTCCCTCTGCCCAGTCCTGCTGGCCTTTCTCTTTCACAGATGTAGGTGTTGGGATCACTGTCCAGTAAGCCCCTCTGCATGCGCATCTCCATTCCAGGTCCGTTTCTAGGAAACCTGACCTCCTACGACAGTTGGTGCTAGGAGTGGTTCCTAGGAAACAGACTCTCAAGTGGGAGTTTGGAGTTGCATCACTCACTGGCCAGTTGGTAATGAGAACCCCATGGCTGGTGGCGGGTGGAAGTAGTAATAGCGCCTGACATGCTCCAGCTGTGCAATTGTCCAAACTTTTCCTAGTGGTGAACTGGGGCAGGCACTGTGGAAGGGAACACGCTGGTGGGAGTAGTATCGCAAACATTTGAGAGGCTCAGAGGAAAACGTAGTGATAAAGACCACAGTTCAATTCAGTCGCTCAGTCGTGTCCGACTTTTTGCGACCCCATGGGCTGCAGCACGCCAGGCTTCCCTGTCCATCACCAACTCCCGGAGTTTACTCAGACTCACGTCCATCGAGTTGGTGATGCCATCCAGCCATCTCATCCTCTGTCATCCCCTTCTCCTCCCGCCTTCAATCTTTCCCAGCATCAGGGTCTTTTCAAATGATAAAGACCACGGAATTAGATAATTGTTGCTGGGGGCTTTCAGTGCATTGGAAAAAGACAATGAAAAGCTGAGGGTGATTCATCACCAATTGGAGGTGTAATGCAAAAGCCAGAGGGCCTCCTTGCCATCTGATAAACAGACTTTCTTCTGCAGCTGGAGGGCAGAAAAAACTGAAGTTTGGCCCAGGGTTTAATTATGACAGTAGAAGATTTCCAGAGAAAATTAAATTCTCAGCATAGCAAGTTGGCTATGCCTTGATTGGTCAGGGCTTTGACTGGGAGGGAATTGGGTTCGCACGCCTGGGACAGGGCCATCTGGGCTGATGCACTTGAATGCCTCCAAATCCCAGGTCACACTGAGCCCTCCAAGGCAACCAAGCGTCCTTTGCCTTCCCACATGAGGCTAGAGCTCTCCATGCTTGAAGATGGTGCAGAGGCTTCTACCCTGCAAGAGGTCAAGCATCATGCAACACCCTACCCCTTATCCCCAAGTTCTATTCCCCATCCCCTTCTGGAACCCAACAGAACCCACCTGCTAAGGAAAAGTGTCATTTCAGACTCGGCCAGTCTACACTGGCAGGAGCTGGACACTGAACTTCATTTCTCTCCTGCGTCATTGGCAGGCCCTCTGCCTCCAGACTCTACTCTGCTGGTCCCCCTGCCACGTTGCCAACAGAGGAATTTTTAAACACATCTCATCTCGTCTCTGCCATGCTTAGAGCTCCTCAGTAGCGCTTCATTGCCTCTGGAGGAAGTCCGCACTTTTGGTCTCCGTGTTGCGTCATCTCTCACCTCCTCTTTTACGTAGTCTTCTTTTTGCAGCTGCCATGCATGTTCCCATCTCTGAACCTTTGGCTTTGTTGTTTCCTCTGCTTGGAAACTTTCTTTCCTCACATGGCCAGATACTTCCCTTCCCTCACACAAGTGCCACTGGATCACCTCTTTTGGAAGCTACTGTGTTCTCCTCCCAGCGCCCCTCTTCAGTGTTGCCACCTCTGTCCGCAACTTCCGAGAACATGTGCTCTGAGGGCTTACAGTTGCTTCCTTCCATGGGACCCTCCTCAGCTACTCTTCTCAGCAAGAGGGCCCCTTGCCCAGGGTTATGCCCCCTGCCAGGGCCTGCCCCTGGCCAGTGCTGGCTGAGGAGGGGGTACAAAGATGCAACCACATTGCTGGTCCATTGCTAGCTTTTGTACTTTTTATAGGTTTATCTTTCCAGAGCATTCCTCTGTTCCTCCTTAAACCTCATGCAACTCTGTTTCAAAGTCTGTTCCCAGAGAACTCAGTCTAAAACACCTCTTAAGGTATTCTCAGATTCTTCTCCTCTGGGCTCTTATAGAACCATGCACAAACATCTGATATGGTGTTTTTCACTTACCTATTGGTGTATAACAAACCGACCCCCAACTTAGTGGCTACAAATAATGATTGACTTTCCCTCTCATGACTGGCCTTGACGGGACAGTTCTACTCCATCTGGTGAAGTTTAGGCCACTTGTGTGGCTGTGCTCAGCTGGGAGTCCTCTTGTGACTGGACTGTGCAAGACAGCCACTCACCCTCTAGGGCCTCTCTCATTCTGGCCTCTAATCATTTAATAGTGTAGCTTTGGCTTCCTTACAATATGGTAGCTGGGCTTCAAGCAGGAAGAACTGAAGTGACTATTTCTCTTAAGACTTGGACTTAGAAGCTTTAGGACAACATGTCTGCTGCATTCTATTGGTCAAAACAAGTCACTAGCCAGCCTGATTCAAGGCGAGGGGAAACAGGTTTCACGGAATGATGGGGAAGAGCATTATTTGTGCTCTAGATTTGAAAGGGAGTAGTTGGTGACCATATTTGGAAACTATCAACCACAGCATATTAACAATCATTATACTGGGAGCTCCTTGAGGGCAGGGGTTTAGCTGTATGTTCACTACTCCTAGCCTAGGCACTTCTAAGAGCTGTCAAAGATTTTTGGTGACAGAGTGCCTCAGGCTGTATTAGGTCCCCAGAGAGCCTGGGGAAGGGGTAGAGAGGTAAGCGCCAAGCCTTAGGCTGTCAGCTGCCTCTATTGGAACACGTCTTTAATTTCCAAGATAACAGATCCAAATATGTCTGAGCGTCTATTTCTGGGCACAGACTCACCCCCTGGGGCATGAATGGGGCACATTTTATTCATCCACATGGTTGCACAGGGCCCAGGATCCAAACACAGACTTAATAATTAATGCTCGTCTCTCCTCTTTCTTGTCATTGTACATTTAGAGCATGTGGAAGTCATTAGCGTTGTTTGTCAAATATTTCTGGCTACGCACCTGCTGAACACATGGAAGGATTGTACTTCTTGGCCCTCTTGTGGTTGGGTGCAGCCTGGTGATTAATTTTGGCCAATGAGTTGTGAGTGAAAGTGACTCATGTCATGTCTGGGCATTTAATTGCTGTGTGGAGCCCTCTCCAGAGTTCTTCCCTTCTGCTTTGGTGACTGGCAGTGTTGGAAGTGATGTCTGCTCCATTCAGTTGGGTGAGGAGCTGCGGAGCCGAGCCCCAGTCAACCCATGATGTGCACGTGGCACAAGCGAGAAATCACCTTTGCTGTGCACAGCCGCTACCAGGAAGGGACTGCTTATCACAGTGTCCTGACTGACACAAGGGATCTGCTTGACCCAAGCTAGCTTAGCTCACCTTAAATCTATTATACCTCATTTCGGGTAGATCTGGTGTGGAATGGGGGCAGGGCTCTTGGGAAAGAACTCACCTTCAGGGAATGAGGAACAGAGGTTGGAATAGATGCTGGAGTGGGAATCCCATACACAGGCCACCTAATATAAGAAAGGAATTCATCAGTATGTGTTAGAGTTATAAAAGCTTCGTATTAATGCTGAATGGTTCAGAAAAATAGGAGCATTTTAAAGATTCCTACCCCTTTCCCTTCTCCATACATAGATTCCCCCTATCCCTCCACCCCTATCCCATCCCTTCATTTGCTGCTAAGGCTTCACAGGGTTGTTTTAAAGGCAGAGAGATTTGAATGCCCTTACATTTGCATATGGGCTGTTCTTCATTGTCTTTCTTTATTCTAGTTCAATGGCTCTCTAACTTTGGGATGCCTAAAAATTCCTGTTCGTGGTTCTGTAAACAAACCCACAGACACTGGACTTTGTGAATGGCTTAAGAGTTTTTCAAAGTGACTTTTGACTCTATGCAACTTTTGACTCTATGCAATTCTCATCTTATGCACAGACTTCAAAATCTAACCCCTATGTAAAATGAGATTCCATTGTTCAAAACCAAAAGAACCTTGCAAATTTCATGAGATGCGGAGAGCACAAGATGTCAGCAGCAGCTGCTCTTAGCCCATTATCCACCCATCACCCAAGTCCTGTTGATTTTACACCCACAGTGTAAGCCTCCGGCGGCTCATGCCTGGATTACTGGGAAGGGCTCCTCACTTGTATTTTTGCTTCTCTTGCTGCTTCCAGTCCACGATCTACAGCACAGCCAAAGTGATCTTTTCCAAACACCCAATTCCTCTTTCACTGACTTCCCATATTTTACCAAAATCTTTAATGAGGTCTTTAGGTCCACAGCACCTGGCCCTTGCCTACTTCTCCAGCCTTAGCCTTATTGCATGACATCTTCTCCCTTGGCTTCTGATCCTTCCATGCTAGCCTTTCACTTTCACTGACACGTTGATGTCCCCCTCCCTCCATTGCAGAGCCTTGGCACCTGCTCTACCATCTGCTTGGAATGTTCTTCTTCCACCCTCTCTTTTTTGTCTGGTTAACTCCCACTCATGTTTCGGATGTCAGCTCAAGTGTTGTGTCCTCAGAGAAGCATTTTAAAATTGAAGTATAGTTGATTTAGAATGTTGTCTTAGTTTCTGGTGTACAGCAAAGTGATGCACTTATACATATATGTATTCTTTTTCATTATGGTTTATCACAGGATATTGTATATAGCTCCCTGTACTACACAGTAGGACCTTGTTGTTTATCCATCCTAAATATAATAGTTTGCATCTGCTCATCTCAAACACCCAATCCAGCTCTCCCCACCCTTTCCCCTCTGGCTACTACAAGTCTGTTCTCTATGTCTGTTTGTTTCTATTTCATAGATAAGTTTGTTTGTATCATATTTTAGTCTCTGCATACAAGTGGTAACATATGGTATTTGTTTTTCTCTTTCTGATTTACTTGACTTAATATGATAATCTCTAGATTCATCTATGTAGCTGCAAATGATATGATTTCATTCTTTTTAATGACTGAGTAATATTCCATTGTATACACACACACACACACACACACACACCACATCTTTTTCTATTCATCTGTTGATGGACATTTAGATTGATTCCATGTCTTGGCTATTATACATCATGC
Source organism: Bos grunniens (assembly GCF_055505025.1). Classification (NCBI taxonomy): domain Eukaryota; kingdom Metazoa; phylum Chordata; class Mammalia; order Artiodactyla; family Bovidae; genus Bos; species Bos grunniens. The sequence continues at coordinate 13,588,811 of NC_141167.1, forward strand.
CACTATTCCCTGTGGCTCAGAGGTTAAAGCGTCTGCCTCCAATGTGGGAGACCCAGATTCGATCCCTGGGTCAGGAAGATCCCCTAGAGAAAGAAATGGTAACCCACTCCAGTATTCTTGCCTGGAGAATCCCATGGATGGAGAAGCCTGGTAGGCTACAGACCATGGGGTCGCAAAGAGTCGGACACGACTGAGCGACTTCACTTTCACTTTCACTTTCTTTCACTATGAATATAGGGGTGCATGTATCTTTTTGGGCTTCCCTTGTGGCTCAGCTGGTAAAGAATCCGCCTGCAATGTGGGAAACTTGGGTTTGATCCCTGGGTCAGGAAGATCCCCTGGAGAAAGGAAAGGCTACCCACTCCAGTATTCTGGCCTGGAGAATTCCATGGACTCTATAGTGCAAGGGGTCACAGAGAGTTGGGCATGCCTGAACGACCTCCACTTTTGTATCTTTTCAAATTACAGTTTGTCTAGATATACACCCAGGAGGAGGATTGTTGGATCATATGGCAACTCTATTTTTAGTTTTGTGAGGAACCCCCATACCGTTCTCCATAGTGACTGGACCAATTTACACTCCCAACAAAAGGGAGGGTTCCCTTTTCTCCATATCCTCTCCAGCATTTGTTATTTGTAGACTTTTTGATAATAGTCATTCTGACCAATGGGAGGTGGTACATTGTTGTGGTTTTGATTTGCATTTTTCAGAGAAACATTTAAGCCAACTCATTCTTTATTTGCTCTCATAGAATGATTTGCTTTATTTCAGAATATCTATGTCATTTTATCATTATATACTAATTTATTTGACTGTGTGATGCAAGCTTATTTCTTCCACCAGAATGTAAGCTCTAGGAGAGCAGAGCCTATGACTTCCTTGTTACTCTTCTATCCCCGCCATGCAATAGGTCTTTGGTGCATGAATGACTGAATGGTGCTGACAGTGGTGTAGCGATAGCAATGCTGATGGTCAACACTTGATGGCACATCCATTTCTTGCTCTTTTGGGCTATTGTTTACTCTCATTCTTACCTCTGGCTTATGTGACCTGGTAAATAGAAGTTACTTCAAGATGCTGGGCTGGATAAATCACAAGCTGGAATCAAGATTGCCAGGATAAATATTGGCAACCTCAGATATGCAGATGATACCGCTCTAATGGCAGAAAGCAAAGAGGAACTAAAGAGTCCTCTTGATGAGGATCAAAGAGGAGAGTGAAAAAGCTGACTTAAAACTCAACATTCAAAAAATGAAGATCATGGCATCCAGTTCCATCACTTCATGGCAAATAGATGGGAAAAAATGGAAATAGTGAGAGACTATTTTCTTGGGCTCCAAAATCACTGCAGACTGTGAATGTAGCCATGAAATTAAAGGACACTTGCTCCTTGGATAAAAAGCTATAACCAACATAGACAGAATTAAAAAGCAGAGATATCACTTTGTTGATAAAGGTCCATCTAGTCAAAGCTATGGTTTTTCCAGTAGTCATGTATCAATGTGAGAGTTGGACCATAAAGAAGGCTGAGTGCTGAAAAACTGATGCTTTTGAACTGTGGTGTTGGAGAAGACTCTTGGGAGTCCCTTGGACAGCAAGGAGATCAAACCAGTTAATCCTAAATCAACCCTGAATCTTCATTGGAAGGACTGATGCTGAAGTTAAAGCTCCAATACTTTGGCCACCTGATTTGAAGAACTGACTCTTTGGAAGAAAACCCTGATGCTGGGAAAGATTGAGGGCAGGAGGAGAGAGAGGTGACAGAGGATGAGATGGTTGGACAACATTATCGACTCAATGGACATGAGTTTGAGTCAACTCCAGGAGATGGTCAAAGACAGGGAAGACTGACGTGCTGCAGTTCGTGGGGTTGCAAAAAGTCTGACATGACTTAGCGACTGAACAACAATAAGATGCAAAAATTCCAACCCAGCAGTTAGACAAAACTAAGGACCAGTGAGTGCCCAAGTCAGGTGTAGAATTCATCTTCCAGACTCCAGATACGGAATACTTTCTTAGATAGTCTACACCTTCTTGGCCTCGACTCTGACAAACCAGAGGTATCTTCTGAAGTCTCCCAGGTGGGTAATTTAACCTCATGCAAAGAGTTGACTCATTGGAAAAGACTCTGATGCTGGGAGAGATTGGGGGCAGGAGGAGAAGGGGACGACAGAGGATGAGATGGCTGGATGGCATCACTGACTCGATGGATGTGAGTCTGAGTGAACTCCTGGAGCTGGTGATGGACAGGGAGGCCTGGCGTGCTGCAATTCATGGGGTCCCAAAAAGTCGGACATGACTGAGCAACTGAACTGAACTGAACTGAACTGAACAGGTAGCACAGTAGCATCTTTTACAAATGATCCTCTTCTTTCTCCTCCTCTTTCTTCTTTTTTCATTTTCTCTTCTTCCTTCTCTTCCTTTTCCTTTGATTCAAAAATCTTATTATTATTTTCTTTTTAGAGAAAGATAAACACCGGTGAAAGTTTTTTAAATGTTGATGAGCAAATAAAAGAATTTAATATCTGGCAAGGACATTTTGAACCAGATGTAATATAGTGAAGGGATATCTCCATGAACCTTGATATTATAGTGGCCTGCAGTAAATGGAGTAGAGATAGTGGAATTGCCTTAAAGCACATTGAGAAAATGGTCAGAGGATTTAGGGATGTGGCACAAGACTATAAGGTCAGCTCTCTGTGTCCTCTGGAAGAATCCAGAGAATGGATGGTTGATGGTTTTGTCGCTCAGTTGTGTCTGACTCTTGAGACCCCATGGACTGTAGCCCGCCAGGCTCCTCTGTCCATGGGATTTCCCAGGCAAGAACACTGGAATGGGTTGCCATTTTCTTCTCCAGGGAATCTTCCCAACACAGGGCTCAAACTTGGGTCTCCTGCATTGCAGGCAGATTCTTTTCTGACTAAGCTACGAGAGATACCCTATCCAGAGAATACTCCCTTCACTAAAGTAAGAAGGAATGAGCTAGTGAGGAGTATATAGCATCAGTGAGGATCTCAGTGGTGGTTATCTTCCAAAGGTGAAGGTTAATGGTAAGACATACCAGCCATGCAACTGGGCTCCCTGATGACAATGGGGATGATAGTATTTTGGAATAGCAGAAGCCACATGTCAGCAGAGGAAAGGTGGATTTGTTTATCACAAGCAGCAAAGCTGCTAGGGGCTTTGATCCTAAAGGATCTGTGCTGATAGCTTAATAGACCATCTTCCCACAGGCTAGACATTAGTATATGGGCAGCCAACAAGTGTATCACTTGACTTATGTAACGGAAAGAAAAAAAGACAAAGATCAAGAGCAGGTGAACAAAAGGCTTATGGAAGCCTTCCCAATAGAAACTCATGAATCTTTTCCCATTTTTTTAGATCTGAGTCATTGTTCAGAATTCACTGATGGAAGGAGAGGCTAATGACCTTTGAGAAAACTCCCTGCAAATCACTTCGAGTGTATATAATAAACATTTTCCCACTCTTCCTCTAAAGAGACCTACAGCTACTTATCAGAATAGCATTGGGGGAAAGGAAAAACATAAGCTCTTTTGAGGGCCACTTGACTTAAAGCCTGAGTTGAGAACCCAAAGGCCACAATGGCAACCATATTAGAGTTTTGTTGTTGTTGTTTTTTCACTAAGTCACCTCCGCCTCTTTTTTTGCGACCTCATGGACTGTAGCCCGCCAGGCTCCTCTGTCCATGGGATTTCCCAGGCAAGAATACTGGAGTGGGTTGCCATTTCCTTCTCCAGGGGATCTTCTTGACCCAGGGACCAAACTTGCATCTCTTACATTGCAGGAAGGTTCTTTACCACACTGACCACCTGGGAAACCCATGTTGGAGTTTGTTGTGGTCGTTCAGTTGCTCAGTCACGCCCGACTATTTGTGGCCCCATAAACTGCAGCACTCCAGGTTTCTCTGTCCTTTACCATCTCCCAGAGCTTGCTCAGACTCATGTCCATTGAGTCAGTGATGCCATCCAACCATCTCATCCTACGTCCTCCCATTCTCTTCCTGCCTTCAGTCTTTCCCAGCATCAGGGTCTTTTCTAATAAGTTGGCTCTTTGCATCAGGTGGCCAAAGTCTTGGAGCTTCAGCTTCACCATCAGTCCTTCCAATGAATATTCAGGACTGATTTCCCTTAGGATTGACTGGTTTGATCTTGCAGTCCAAGGGACTCTCAAGAATCTTCTCCAACACCACAGTTCAAAAGCATCAGTTATTTGGTTCTCAGCCTTCTTTATGGCCCAACTCTCACATCCATACATGCCTACTGGAAAAATCGTAGCTTTGACTAGACAGACCTTTGTTGGCAAAGTAATGTCTCTGCTTTTTGATATGCTGTCTATGTTGGACATAGCTTTTTTTCTGAGAAGCAAGTGTCTTTTAATTTCATGGCTTCATGATCAGTAGTCACATGGCTTCAGTCACAGTCTGCAGTGATTTTGGAGCCCAAGAAAATAAAGTCTCTTACTGTTTCCACTTTTTCCCCATTTATTTGCCATGAAGTGATGGAACTGGCTGCCGTGATCTTAGTTTTTTGAATATTGAGTTTTAAGCCAGGTTTTTCACTCTCCTCTTTCACTTTCATCAAGAGGCTCTTTTGTTCCTCTTTTCTTTCTTCCATAAAGTAGGTATCGCCTGTATATCTGAGGTTGTTGATATTTCTCCTGGCAATCTTGATTTCAGCTTGTGCTTCATCTAGCCTGGCATGTCGCATGATGTGCTCTGCAAAAAAGTTAAATAAGCAGGCTGACAATATACAGCCTTGACATACTCCTTTACTAATTTGGAACCAGTCCGTTGTTCCATGTCCGGTTCTAACTGTTGCTTCTTGACCTGTATACAGGTTTCTTAGGAGGCAGGTAAGGTGGTTTGATATTCCCATCTCTTGAACAATTTTCCACAGTTTGTTGTGATCCACACAGTCAAAGGATTTAGCATAGTCAATGAAGCAGATGTCGATGTTTTTCTGGAATTCTCTTGCTTTTTCTATTATCCAAAGGATGTTGGCAATTTGACCTCTGGTTTCTCTGCCTTTCCTATTAGAGTTAGAGCATACAAAGTTGCTTTTTGTTCATTTTCCTGGTTTCTGAATGTAAGTTTAATGTAAAATAAATTTATATTATAGTGTATATTTCTGAACATGGCCCAAGTGGAGGCCTTTAAAAGTGCTTTCCATGATGGGAGGTGGGGAAGGAGAGGGTGAGACAAACAGAGAGAGAGCATGGAAGCATATACACCACCGTATGTAAAACAGCCAAACGAAAGTTGCTGTATGACTTGGGGAACTCAAACTGGTGCTCTGTAGCAACCTAGAGAGGGTGAGAAAGAGTGGGAGATGAGAGGGAGATTCACGAAGGAGGGGACATATGTACACCTATGGCTTATTCATGTTGATGTATGGCAGAAATGAAATCAGTATTGTAAAGCAATTATCCTTCAATTAAAAATAAATTAAAAAAAAGTATCCTCCAACTCCTTGGCCAAGATGCTAAATTTTAAACAATACCAAATCTTTGGTGGCATTATCGAAATTAGTGCTGCTATCAAAGATGTAAAGATTCAAGGTTGATTTTCCCCATCAGATTCCCATTCAGTTCATTGATATGGCCCCTGAAAAGTCCAGACTAGTCGTGGATGGTGACAATGGGAGCCCCAGTTGTAGCTGCTGTGCTAGAAATGCTATCTTTCCTAGAACAAATCAATGTAGCCTCCAGCATTTATGACGTGGCATTTGATCTTTTCAATTCACATCAGGAAAAAGGATTAGAAGCAGTTTGTATTCACATGGGAAGGACAGAAAAATATATATTCGTTGTCTTGCCTCAAGGCTATGTTAATTTTCTCACTTTCTGTCACAATATCAGCTAAAAGGACCTTGATTTTCTTGACGTTTCAAAAGCGTCATGCTCATCCACCGCGCTGGTGGCATCATTCTCATCAAACCCAATTAACAGGAGGGGCAAGTACTCTAGGTGCCTTAGTAAGAGAAAAGCATGTCAGGAGATGGGAGGTAAGCCCTGCAAAGACACACTGGTGAAGCTTTTAGAGGTGTTGTTCCTTGAATCTCCCACCACTGAGAAAGAGGTACAGTGCTCAGTGGGCCTCTTTGGAATTTTGAGGAAATGTCTACCACACTTGGAAATAATGTTCTACCCCATCTATTGAGGGGCTCAGAAGGTTGCCAGTTTTGAGTGGGTCCTAGATCAGAAGAGGGTTCAAGTTTGAGCTACAGTGTAACCTTCCCTACTGTGTGGGTCATGTAACCTGATAATTACAATGTGGTTGGAGGGATTCATGGTAGAGTCTGGGCAGCCCTATTAGAAGAATTATGGAGGAAGGCGTCATCTTCTATAGCAGAAACTACTCGGTGCTTGAAAACCAGCTCTTGGAATGTTACTGGGCCCTAGGAGAGATAGAGAACCTGACCGTGGACCATCAAGGGACCCTATGGTCAGAGCTGCCCATCATGAGCTAGATATTATAAGAACTGAGTCATAAAGAAGGGTAGCTGCATCAGCAATCCATTGTATGGTGGAAATGGTACATCTGAGCCAGATTTGAACAGGTCAAGTGTGCACCAGTAAGTACAGAGGTGCATTATCCTCCCATGTCATCTGTCTTTGCTGAGCCAACACCTTCCCCTTGGCTTATATCTGCCACCTTGTGAAGAGATCCTATGACAAACTCATGGAGATGGAAAAATCCTGAGTTGTTTCCCAGATGGATCAGCTGAATATGTTGGTGGTCCTAAAGGGCAGGGTTGAGAGAAAATCTTTCACTAGGTAGAGCTTCAAGCTGTCTAGTTTGGTTGTCAACTTTTTATGAACAGTGATGTGGTCTGAGGTGAGCATATACAAGGCTATTGGGTAGTAATGAATTACTTGGATAATTGACTGAGGGTCCGAAAGAAGCAAGGTTGAATGATTAGAGATGAGAAGTCTGGGAACGTTTTCAGAATTTTGTGTCTCACATGAATGCTCACCAAAGAGCATCTGTTGTATAAAAGGCATTAAACAACTAGGGGACAAAAGACCCCTAAAGCGACTGGTACTTCCTTGTAATGTTTTTGGCATGATGAGCTCATAGCTCTGGTCAGTGTGGTGTGGAGGCAGTTGCTACCAGCAGGCAGGTTGAATTGCTGTAAACCCAGGGGGTAGCAGAGAGAGACTTCTACCTAGATGGCCACTCTCAGGATCCCATGCTCACTCTACCTAGAGCACACTAGTGTATTTATAGCAGGTTTCCCATTGGTGCTTTTCATTTGTGTGCTAGTTCCCAAATTTTTGCCCTAGTTCAGTTCCGTTCAGTCACTCAGTCGTGTCCGACTCTTTGTGACCCCATGAACTGCAGCATGCCAGGCCTCCCTGTCCATCACCAACTCCCAGTGTCCACCCAAACCCATGTCCATTGTGTCGGTGATGCCATCCAACCATCTCATCCTCTGTCGTCCCCTTCTCCTCCTGCCCTCAATCTTTCCCAGCATCAGGGTCTTTTCAAATGAATCAGCTCTCTGCATCAGGTGGCCAAAGTATTGGAGTTTCAGCTTCAACATCAGTCCCTCCAATGAACACCCAGGACTGATCTCCAAGGTCTCTGTAAATGAAAGAAACTTTAATTTATTTTTTGGAAAAAAAAACTTCCAGATATTGAATGTTTTTGACATCCAACCTCTGTCCTCAGCCATCCCACACATGTACAAAGGGGCCATGTACAGAGTAGCATGTAGCAGGGATGCATAGGTCTAACCACATAGACTACCTCTCACCAAGGTTGATCTAGCTAATGCAGCTGCTAAGTGTAATGACCTGTCAGCAGAAGAAACCAGCACCTTCAGAACCCTCAGTATAATACTGGTCCTTGCAGTGAATGACTCGCCACTTGTTGATAATTTCGCCTGCAAGGGGCAGCAAATTGTCCTTACTGAGAATGACAAATACTCTGGATATGAGTTTGTCGTCCTTGCCTGTAGTTCCTATTCCAGTATCACTGTCCAAAGGCTTACAGAGTACTTGATTTACTGACATGGGATTCCATACAACCTCATCTCAGACCAGGGACCCACTGTGTAGCAAAAGAGGTATGACAATGGATACTTGACATTGGGATTCATTGGCCCTATTGTATATCATATCACCTGGAAGATTCTGGCTGATAGAATGTTGTAATAGCCCCTTAAAAACTCAGCAACGTGGCAGCTTGAAAAATAGCACCCTGCAAGGTTAAGATTCTGTTTTCCAGGATGCAGTATATATATTACATTAATGGCCATTAAGTGATGTGTTGCAAAAGCTAGAAGACATGGGCTTGGGAACCAAGGGGTAAGAGTGGGATTGGGCTCTGTCACTGCCTCTTTCAGGGACCAACTTGAGGAAACTTGTGCTTCCTGTCTAGAATCTAAAGGCTCTATGGGACTAGAGGTCTTCTGATCCAAAAGAGGAAACAGGAAGGATTCCAGTGAACCTAAAACAAAGATTTGCAGCTAGTCATTTTGGGTTCCTCATGCTAGTATACCAGCATACAAAGAAAGGAGCTAGGTTGCTGCTACCTAATGAGGGCAACAGGAAATAAGTCTAGAATTTTTCTATTTCTTGTGAATTTCCCCCATACTCTACTTTACTTTTGTTCCTTGAGATTATCTCCTGCACCCAAGCCCATGTCTCAGGGTCTGTTTTAGGGGAAATAAAATAAGACAGTAGGGTTTTATTTAATTTTTCAATGTGATTTTATTTCAAATTCAACAGAGTGAGTTTGTTGAATAATAAACTTCAATAATAAACTTTGTTGAATAATAAAGTTCAATTGCATATCCGTTATATATTAATAGATATTTCCAAAGGGCTTTAAGGTCTTTGAAAATAATTTCTTTCAAAATTTTTTTTATTGGAGTAAGACAGTAGGATTTTAAATTTTGTCCTAAGTGCAATGAAATCCCCTGAAGCATTTCATGCAAATGTAGTGCACGATCAGATTTGATTTTAAAGAGGTGACTCTGGTGGTTGATGGAGAACAGATTGGAAGAGCCAGAGTGGACTAGGTCGTCTAGTTTGGAGACAATTCCACAAGTCCAAACAAGAGATGGTGGGTGGTCTGGATTCGTATGATAGTGGTGGTAGAGATGGAGAGAGGAGTAAATGGATATTTAGGGAACAGAATCAGTAAGACAAGAGTTCCATTGATCAATTTCAGATCAATTTGTTCGGCACTTACCCTCAGTGCATGCATGCATGTTTTTCGGTGCATTCCTTGTTCTCTCTGAGGCTGGATAGTGGCTCTAGGACAAGCCCAGCTTGGATATCTTTCTAACAGCTATCTTCTGGAAGGAAAGGGTATAACTGTGAATCAAAGGCCTTATCATTGAATAGTGAGGCGATGTGATGCTCAAGAACTCTGTGACCTTTCTAGTTTAGCCTAATACAAAGACTGCTCTCTTCAGCAAAGCCAAGACTCTGAGCTCCAATTCTGTTCCAGCCACTCAAAAGGTCATTCCTGCAAAACTCTTGAGTCCCAAGACTGTGGTGTGTAGTTGATTATCACTGCAGTATGCAGGAGTCAGAACTGATTTATGGAATGTGGTGGCAGCCCTTAAGATTCCCAGAAATACTTGGTAGGGGAGATAACAAGGAAGTAGAGTGGAAGATAACTCTTTAAAGACTGAATTTCTTGCCATCAGTCAGCTGGGAGGCTTCAAGTGATCAAAATAGTGGGACCATATATGGATTCAGGGGCAGTCACTGTGTGCCTGGCCAGGTGAGCAGCAGAGAATCTGATGATTACCAGGTTTCTGGCTTGATGAGATACTGAATTCAGATTTAGATATGCTGAGCAACACCAAAGGAGTAATATTCAGCAGTCTGTTGAATATATTTGTATGTCTAGTGTCTAAAATAATACCTGACATGTTAGGAATTTGATAAATATTTGTTCAAACACATTAGCTAAATTCTTCTCCCCAAACTTCCCTAACAATACCCAACCTCAGTGATAGGGCAGTTGTTGCTTTCTGTTTGGGATAATTTAGTCTAGGTGAGGGACTAGTTAGCTAAAGTCCCAGACCTCTCACAAAAGGAGCATGGCTTTGGACAGTCTCCTCAAAACACTTGACTCACTGACATTTTATTTGGATATTCAGGTCTGTGAAGACCTAGGGATGAGAAATAAAGACTCACAGGTATCTGGATCCAGCTTTCCTGAATGAGGTGGGGATTATGGGATGAGGGTGGGGTAGGGTAGGCAACTTTTTCTTTCTGGTTCAGGATCTACTCTAATTCTGATGGTAGAAGTTATAAGTACAGGCTTGGGAGTTGGATAACTTGAGTTCAAGTCTTTAGTCCATCATTCCAAGGTTTGTGACCTTGAGCAAGTTATTTAACCTCCAAACCTTGTTTTCCATACTTGTAACATGGAGATGGGGCTTCTCAGGTGGTTCAGTGGTAAAGAATCTGCCTGCAATGTAGGAGACACAGGTTCGATCCCTGGGCCAAGAAAAGCCCGTGGAGAAGGAAATGGTAACCCATTCCAGTGTGCTTGCCTGGGAAATCCCATGGACAGAGGAGTCTGGTGGGTTAAGGTCCATGGAGTCACAAAAGGGTCAGACACGACTTAGCAACTAAAGAACAACAAACATGGAGATATTAATGTCATCTTCCTTATGGGGTTGCTGTGAAAATTAAATGTGATAAAACCTATATACCACGTACACATACCTGTATGTGGTATACAGAAAGCATTCGATTATTAATAATAATTTAACATTAGGACGTCCCTGGTTGTCCAGTGGTTAAGACTCTGGACTCCCAATGCAGAGGGCCTGGGTTTGCTCCCTGGTCGGGCAACTAGGTCCTGCCTGCAGCGACTAAGGTCCAGTGTAGCCAAATAAATTTAAAAAAAAAAAAGAAAACAAGTCCCAGAATAAAAAAAAATTCAGTGATTTATAAAAAATAATTTAAGACCAATAATACTACTGATCATTTTATCTGTCTAACGGTATCATGCATTCCTTGTACTCTTTACTGTGTAAGTAAGATGTCATCATTACCATCCCCATGTTATGCGTGGGGAAGGGAAATTTGGAGAGGCCAAATGACTTTGTCCAGTCAAGAGTATGGTGAAGCTGAGTCAGCTCATCAAGTCTTCTGACCTCAGAATCCAGGACTCATATTATGGAAAGCCCAGGTAGAGCTGAATGAGTCCATCCAGTCCAATCCAGCAGCAATGCCAAAAGGTGAGTCTCAAGTTCTAGGAGACAGACCTACTGGACAACTCAGCCAGGGATGCATATATGTGTGTGCATGTGTGTGTGCTGGAGGGTGAGGGGAAAATGGTGAGACAGCTCCCCTACATGTCCAAGTCTCTAGGAATCCCCCGTTCATAGAAGGCATGTTTCTACTCTGGTCATTCAACACCCTTCTGAGACCCCCACCTTCCTCTGTCTTTTGGAAAGCCCTATTCGATAAAGCTGAATTCAAATAGAAGAAAAATACTGTCTTTTCCCCATTGATCTTTCTATTCGGCTGTTCAGCTCAGGGCCTGGGAGAAATCCAAGATTAGCATGGTCAGATTGTTATTCCAACTGTGGTACTCTAGGACTCTGAACAATTCCTGTTCTTTTTTTGGCCTCGGTTCCCCTGTCAGCACTGGATGGGACACTCCATGATTCAATGTTGCACCCACACCTCCTATTTCTGGGGGGAGGAGAAAAGGATGGGGCAGTGGCATTAATCTCCTTCCTGGGATGGCTCCTCTGAGCTCTATATTTCTTGCCTGTAGTGACCAGGGAATTTTCCCCTATTGATTGCTTTCTGTAATCGAGCTTAACAAATAGAACTTCCCTCAAATGATTCTTCCAACTAAACTGATAGAAAGCTAACCTTGTTATATTTATTGACAGAACATTGAAATAAATATTATAGGTCTAGAGGGAATGTTTCAGCCCATTGATTTTTTTAAGGAAATAATAAATGGAGCCTATTCCCTTTGGCATATTATGCTGGGAATAATCTGAAAAAATGCTTAGCTTGTTCAACACAGAGCTTAGAAACCCTCCTTTCACTCCCTACGGAGCCAGGGCCCTTTGCATAAATCTGCTCTGGCCCAGACAATCAATTTTCAATTTTAATTATTTTCAAAACTCGTTTATTATTTGCTCGTTCTGTGAGTTGGAAGCTTTACTTTCTTGGTGAGTTTATAGCCGTGAGTGGTCAGACTTCTGATCTGGGTCTGCAGGCATGAAATTTCTTAGTTCTGAAGGGCTTCTATGGTGGCTCAGTGGTAAGAACTTGCTTGCTAGTGCAGAAGACCCATGGGTCAGGAAGTTCCTTTGGAGAAGGAAACGGCAACCCACTCCAGTATTCTTGCCTGGGAAATCCCATGGACAGAGAAGCCTGGCAGGCTACAGTCCATGGGGTTGCAAAATAGTCAGACATGACGTAGAGACTAAACAACAACAATCCACTGGAGAGGAAAGCTCACCATCCCTTTTCCCAGGGTCCCTTGTTTGAGAATAGGGGTCTGTGAATGGGGCCCACTGCCTATTTTTGTAAATAAAGTTTTATTGAAAAATAGTCATGCTCACTAGTTCGCATGTTGTCTGGAGCTGTTTTCTATCACAGTGGTAGAGTTAAGTAGTTTCAACAGAGATTAGATTGCCCACAGAATCTAGATTATTTGTTTATTTATTTGACTACATCGGGTCTTCATTGTGGCATGCAGGATCATTTTTTTTAAAGTTGCACACATGTGGGCTCTTGCTTCCCTGGTGGCTCAGTGGTAAAGAATCCACCTGCCAATGCAGGAGACACAGGTTTGATCCCTGGGTTGAGAAGATCCTCTGAAGAAGAAAATGGCAACCTACTCTAGTATTCTTGCCTGAGAAATCCCATGGAGAGAGGAGCCTAATGGGCTACAGTCCATGGGATCACAAAAGGGTGACTTAGTGGCTAAACAGCAACGACGTTGTGGGCTCTTAATTGTGGCATGTGGGATCTAGTGACTTGATCAGGGCCCTCTGCATTGGGAGCACAAAGTCTTAGACACTGGACTGCCAGGGAAGTCCCTCTAGATCATTTAATATCTGGTTTTTTACCAGAAAAGGTGGCCCACCCCTGTTCTAGATTCCCCTCTTTCCTGCTGTTCTGGATGGGCCCAGCATGCTTCGTCCACTCACTTGGGGATCTGTCCTGGACCAGTGGCTAACATAGTGATGACATTAGCCAAAGCAATATAGTGCTTTCCAGGTCCCCAACACTCTCCTAAGGACATTTTATGTATTATTCTTCATTTCATCTTCACAACAACCCTGGGACATAGGACAATTATTAACCCTGCTTTAAAAATTGAGGAAACGAGACACAGGAAAGTTCAGTAATTCACCCAAGGTCAAATAGGTAGAAAATAGCAGAGCTGGAATTTAAATCCAGGCACACTGGCTTCAGACAGAGTGTCAGAGGTCGTGGGTTCTCAGGGAAGGTCTATGTTAATGTCCTTAAAGTACAGATGGGGAAACTGAGCCCTGAAGAGAGGACACATAGTCAGTAATAGAGCTAAAGGTAAAATCCAGATAACGGTTCCCGTGTCTTTTTGTAGTTATTATTGCTCAGTTTCTGTTCATCAAAGTCAGGCAGGGGAATTCAAAGGCCATTAAAGAAGACATCACCCTTCTCCCCTCTAAGACTTTGAGAAGTATATTATCCATGACATGAGTTTCCGTGGTGGTCCAGTGGTTAAGAATCCACCTTGCAATGCAAGGGACACAAGTTCAATACCTGGTCTGGGAAGATTACACAAGATGCAGAGCAACTAAGCCCACATGTCCCAACGACTGAGCCTGCACCCTAGAGCCCGAGAGCCGTAGCTACTGAAACCTGCGTGCCCCAGAGCCTGTGCTCGGCAACAAGAGAAGCTACCACAATAAGACTGCACACTGAAGCTGGAGAATAGCCCCCGCTGGCTGCCACTAGAGAAGGCGGTGGGCAGCAATGAAGACTTGCTACTGCTGCTGCTAACACTCTGTATGACCCCATAGATGGCAGCCCACCAGGCTCCCCCATCCCTGGGATTCTCCAGGCAAGAACACTGGAGTGGGTTGCCATTTTCTTCTCGAATGTGTGAAAGTGAAAAGTGAAGGGGAAGTCGCTTGGTAGTGTCCGACTCTTAGCGACCCCACAGACTGCAGCCTTCCAGGCTCCTCCGTTCATGGGATTTTTCAGGCAAGAGTACTGGAGTGGGGTGCCATTGCCTTCTCCAAATGAAGACTTAGCACAACCAATAAATAAATAAATCACATAAATAAGGTTATGTTATCCATGACATCACTCCTTCCTGCTTTCTCACAGTCATCTGCTCTTTTTCCTCTCCCATGCTAGGGGAGAAACTTGGTACTGGGCTCAAGGGCTTCTTTTTTTGGGCAGTTTCTACTCATTAATGTTACAAATATCTTCGGGTACCTAGAACACACTGCATTCAGCGATTTTGCAGGGCCATTAGCAGCTCTTTGGGAAAGAACTCAAACCATGTTATAGACTCACATATAATCACAGGTTTGGGCTACATATAGGTCAGTCATCTCCAGTGAAAAATCGTTCCTTGACCCTTTGTCCTTCCCTGGCTATTACCACATCTTCGACTTTCTACTCAAAGCCAGATTGATTGGAGAAATTTCTACTCCATCATTGTCTCATGAACGTCTTTCTCATTCACTCCTCAACTCACTCCAATCTGGTGTGCATCAAGAACACCACTGAAACTGCTCTAAGGAAGCCTCTGAAAGTGAAAGTGAAAGTCACTCAGTCGTGTCCAACTCTTTGTAATCCCATGGACTATCTGGAGTGGGTAGTCTTTCCCTTCTCCAGGGGATCTTCCCAACCCAGGGATTGAACCCAGGTCTCCCACATTGCAGGCAGATTCTTTACCAACTGAGCTATGAGGGAAGCCCAAGGAGGCCTCTCAGTTCAGTTCAGTCGCTCAGTCGTGTCCGACTCTTTGTGACCCCATGAATTGCAGCACGCCAGGCCTCCCTGTCCATCACCAACTCCCGGAGTTCACTCAGACTCACGTCCATCGAGTCGGTGATGCCATCCAGCCATCTCATCCTCTGTCGTCCCCTTCTCCTCCTGCCCTCAATCCCTCCCAGCATCAGAGTCTTTTCCAATGAGTCAACTCTTCACATGAGGTGGCCAAAGTACTGGAGTTTCAGCTTTAGCATCATTCCTTCCAAAGAACACCCAGGGCTGATCTCCTTTAGAATGGACTGGTTGGATCTCCTTGCAGTCCAAAGGACTCTCAAGAGTCTTCTCCAACACCACAGTTCAAAAGCATCAATTCTTCAGCACTCAGCTTTCTTCACAGTCCAACTCTCACATCCATACATGACCACTGGGAAAACCATAGCCTTGACTAGACGGACCTTTGTTGGCAAAGTAATGTCTCTGCTTTTCAATATGCTATGTAGGTTGGTCATAACTTTCCTTCCAAGGAGTAAGCATCTTTTAATTTCATGGCTGCAGTCACCATCTGCAGTGACCCCTAAATTGCAAGGGCAATACCTTCCAGTCTGTATCTTCAGGATCCCTCTTGCCTTTGAAACTGTTGGCTGCTCTCTTCTCCTTAAAGTATTTCTCCCTAATAATACTCTCCTGACTCTTCTCCTATCTCTCCAGACAATCCTCAGGGTCCTTTTCTGCTTCTGCTTTGTCTGTCCTGTTACATTTTGAATGACCCAGGGCTGCATCCTAGGTCCTCTTCTTATTGGACCCAGGGCAGATCACAGCTCTAACTACCTACCACTTACCTGCCACCCATTTCCCCAAATCTCAACCAGCTGCCAAAATCTCATTTTAATTCTCCAAAATTTATGTACACCTGGACATCATCTGGAAGTCCTGCAGGTACCTTGAAATCAACTTCTCATTGTTGAACTCATTATGATCTTCTCTAAACATGCTCCTTCCCGTAAATTACTGATATTGATGGATTATTTTACCACCCACCAGGCTGTTAGAGCCAGAGGCTTCTGCTGTCTCTTCTCTTATTTAAAATTGGCCCTGTTGATTCTGGTTCTTAAATACCTCTCACATTTTTTCTCTCCATTTCACTCTCGATGCAACCGCCTTAGTTTATGTCCCTATCATCTCTCACCTGGATAATTAACTAGTTAATTAATTCAACAACAATTTATTGCATATTACTATGTGCTGCTCACTGGGGGAAATAGTATCAAACAAGGCAGGCATTTAGTTCTCCTGGACAAAGATTCTTAGTAGGAGGAGACCCTAAATATATAGACAGGAAAGCACACAATAAAAAAGATAATTTCAAATATTAGATCTGTGAGGAAAATGAAATTGGGTGATGTACAGGAAAGTGACCACAGGTGAATTCCTTTAGATGGGGGCGGGGGGTGGGGGTCAAGAAGGGCTTCCTGAGCGGGTGACTTTTGGGCTGAGATCTGTGAGTATTCCAAGCAGAGGGAGACTGGGCTAGGGATAAGCCTGGCTGGGTTCAAGGAACAAAAACGTGTAATGAATTTAGGGAAGACCAATAGAAAATGCTTCCCTAGTAGCTCAGACGGTAAAACTTCTGCCTGCAATGCAGGAGACCTGGGTTCAATCCCTGGGTCAGGAAGATGCCCTGGAGAAGGAAATGGCAACCCACTCCAGGATTCTTGCCTGGAGAATTCCACAGACAGGGGAGCCTGGCAGGCTATAGTCTATGGAGTCGCATAGAATCGGACACGACTGAGTGGCTAACACACACACACAATAGAAAATGCATCTCAAGAGGTAGGTGAAGGCCACAGCAAACTGGGCCTTGCAGGGCATGGCAGAGAATTTATTCTAAGGGTTATGAGAAGCCTTGGGAAGGGTTTTAAGCAAATGGGATCTGATTTACAGTCTAGATAGCTCACTGCGGCTGCTGGGTTGAGAATGAGTGGTGTGAGGTGCAGTGTGGAGACTAGTGGGTGGTTAGGAGACCGTTGCAATAGTGTGTCTGGGGTGAACATGGTAGAAATGGATAGGAAGAGATGTGGTCAGTATTTGACTTGGAGCAGAGACAACAGGGCTTGCTGATGGATTGGGTATAGGGGGCGGTGAGAGAAAGAGGAAGCAAGCCTGTCTCTTTAAGACCCTCCAACAAATATCATGTATTAACACATATATTGATGTGTGGAATCTAGAAAAATGGTATAGATGAATTTATTTGCAAATCAGAAATAGAGACACAGATGTAGAGAACAAACATATGGACACCAAGAGGAGAAATGGGGGTGGGATAGATTGGGATGGCATATATACACTACTATGCATAAAATGGGCTTCCTTGGTGTCTCAGTGGTAAAGAATTCTCCAGGCAGTGCAGGAGATGTGGGCTCGATCCCTGGGTCAGGAAGATCTGGAGAAGGAAATGGCAACCCACTCCAGTATTTTTGCCTCGGAAATCCCATGGATAGAGGAACCTGGTGGGCTACAGTCCATGGAGTCACAGAATTAGACACAACTTAGCGACTAAAACAACACCAATGTATAAAATAGATAACTAATATGGACCTACCATATTGGAGAAGGCAATGGCAACCCACTCCAGTGTTCTTGCCTGGAAAATCCCACGGACGGAGAAGCCTGGTGGGCTGCCATCTATGGGGTCACACAGAGTCGGACACTACTGATGCGACTTAGCAGCAGTAGCAGCAGCATGGACCTACTGTATAGCACAAGGAACTCGACTCAGTATTCTGTAACAGCTGATAGGGGAAAAGAATCTAAGAAAAGCGTGGTTATGTGTAAAGTGTACTGATTCACTTTGATGTGCATCTGAAACTAACACAACATTGTAAATCAACTGTGCTCCAATGAACCCCCCCAAAGAAACAATAACAACAACAAAAAACCCTCACCGCCTGCCACCCTGTGCCTCTGTCAGAGAAAAAAAGAGGCCATGGACAAGAATTCCATCTCCTTCCAATCTCCCTGCTCTGACAAGGCTGGCTCAGAAAGGGGCAGAGGATCAAACTTGTCTTGTATGGAGGTAGCCTGACCTGGAGTTGAATCTTGATACTGAGCTGAGCAGGAGGTTGAACCCAGCCAGGTGTAGTCTCCCACCTCCAACTGTGCTTTGTCCAGAGAGCAGTCAGGCCAGAGAGCCATTGGCCCTCATCTCTGTTGCCCCAACTTAGCCAGGCAGGTGGTGGGAATGCTCCTTACACAGCCTTGAAGACTGAGGAGGCCTGTGATACCCAGGGGGCTGTGGTTTACATCCCAATGTGGCCAAATGGGAGGCTGGCCTGAAATGGCTCCTTTTTGAACTTTGGAGACCCTGGGTATCAGAATTGCCCTCTTGGGCCTGTCGGAGAAGGCAACGGCACCCCACTCCAGTACCCTTGCCTGGAAAATCCCATGGGCAGAGAAGCCTGGTAGGCTGCAGTCCATGGGTCGCTAAGAGTAGGACACGACTGAGCAACTTCACTTTCACTTTTCACTTTCACGCATTGGAGAAGGAAATGGCCACCCACTCCAGTGTTCTTGTCTGGAGAATCCCAGGGATGGGGGAGCCTGGTGGGCTGCCATCTATGGGGTCGCACAGAGTCGGACACGACTGAAGTGACTTAGCAGCAGCAGCAGCAGCCTGTGGGAAGGGTGGACTCTGGAGACTAAAGAAGGAAAGAGGAGCTTGGTTTTAGTTTCACAGAAGCAGATGAGTCCTCCAAGGAGAAAGTTGGGGATAGAAAGGGGGAGGATAGTTTTCTAGAATCTTCTAAAGATGACTTTTTCTGACTATGACTGACTATGATACCGTAGAAACTCTGATTCGAATAGGAGGACATCCACTTTCGGTAAACCTCTCATCCAGCCATTTTTCCACCTCTAATAACCAGTCTCTTGAACAGAGACTGAGAGTATTGATGTCTTCAGGGAACAGGCCCATACTAAGCGAAGTGGGCATTGTGGGGACTCTGAGGAGTCTGTGTTCTATTCAAAGGGTGAGAGTAAGGGGCGGACAGGTGGGGAAGCCACTGCTTGCCACCAACAGAGTGTTGAAGTGTAGGAAGAGGAAACTCGTGTTGCTGGATCCTCTGAGTATTCAAGATAAGTCAAATTCTGAAATTGTATGTGTCATCTGAATTTTCAATGTTGGTAACTAATCAGTTTGTGAGCCAAACAAGGCTGCAGGAGGCACTTGGCCGTCAGGCAGTCAGTTTGTGATGACTGGTACAGAATCACAGAGGGACCAGAGGCACAACTTGGGTTTAACAATAGCCAGGTGCTAATGTCTGATGCAAGTGAAAAGCACTAGCAAACACCTACAGTTCAATGTTCATGTGTCCCCAGCTGGTCAGGACTCTCTCACTATTTACATCACAAAAGATGGAAATGCTTGTGACTTTGGATTCAAACTAAATATGAACAACACTCAGGGTCTCTGTTAACATCTCTGTTAACCATCCACTGATGACTGAACGCAAAATATGTTGGTCTTAGTTTCACAGATATACATGTTTATTGTCCATTTATTAATTCATTCAACAAGCTCCGATGATTATGGTGTGAGACACAACCTAGGCTTTGTGTCATGTTAAAAATTGCCTTTTGTATCAGGCAGGATAGAATAAGTGCTGTAAGAGTTATGAGAAAAGGGCTCTGGAAGAACTCAGAAATAGTGACTACCCTTTAGGGCAGCTGGTGAAGTCTTCAACTGAGGAGATGACATTTGACCTGAGCCTTGAAGGATGAGTGAGTGGAGTGGGGATGAAGTAGATTTCAGTTAGCATTTTTATATGTGAGCATTAGAATTAATTCAGAAGCTGAAGCTCCAATACTTTGGCCACCTGTTGCAAAGAGCTGATTCATTGGAAAAGATCCTGATACTGGGAAAGATTGAAGGCAGGAGGAGAAGGGGGTGACAGAGGATGAGATGGTTGGATGGCATCACCGACTTGATGGATATGAATTTGAGCAAGCTCCAGGAGATAGTGAAGGACAAGGAGGCCTGATGTGCTGCAGTCCATGGGGTCACAAAGAGTCTGACATGACTGAGTGACTCAATAACAACAACTAATTAATAGGAGGTTGGGGGACCAGGCCTGGAAAAGGCAGGAACTGAGGAGGCTCTGGAAGCCTGGGATTTAGGAAGCAGGAAGCTGAGAAACGTCCTCAGCAAGAGCAGATGGGAAGGGTGTGGTTGGAGGTGCCATGGCTGTTTCTGCCGCTGTTGAAATTAACCTCCAATGGCTCTGTGATCCTTGTGATACTTGCTCAAGATTTGGCATCCTGGGAGTCAGTGACTGGCTGACTTTAGGTCACCTTTTCCTCCCAGCCCTCCAAACAGATGAGGAGGTGGGGAATTAGTTCCTGCCATGACTCTGTTCAACATTGACTATTTCTAACTTATCCTCACTGGGAGAGAGCACCCCCAAATTCTCCAGACTGAGCAGTTCTGAGATGGGGCAGTACAAGGCCTCCAGAGCACTCCCAGTTCGGCCAGGCAGGGAGATATGTGGCCGAGACTGATGGGGGAGGCCTTCTGGCCTCTGTCCCCTGGGGCCGGTCGCCGCCTGCTTCTGCTGCATGCTGCAAGCAGGAGTTCAGTGACTTCCTGTGTTCTACCAGAACTGTGCTCCCATCTCAGCCTTCATTCCTCATAACTGGAAAAATAAAGGCTTATTTCCTCAAGATAAGCACCTTTTAGTCCTACTTACAAAATGAATGAACAAAACTGAAAAGTAATTGAATTAGCATTGAAAACAATCTAAATATATAGCAATAAGGGATTGAGTAAATAAATTTTAATACATACAATAGAATGTAATCTGTCCAGATTGCAAAACAGCCTGGCTATTTCCAAGCCTATTAAAAATTTACACGCACACACACACGCACACAGAGAAATGACTGGCAGGGTAGGTGCCAAAATGCCAGCAGTGATTATCTCTGGGGATTAGGATGCTGGGTGGATTTTAGTTTCTTCTTTTTGCTTATCTTGCCTTTTCTATTGTTTTTTTAATAAACACAAAATACTTTTAAATCAGAAGAAAAGTTTTTTTTTTTTTAAGAAAAATATATTTGGTGAATACAATTGTCATGATTGTGAGTAAGCTACACTTTCACCACCATTCATGAGAATCAGCTGAGTGTATCCCAAGTGATATGTAACAAGATCTGAATGAAGTCAAGAATGTGGCTGAGAGAGAGGCTGAACGACATTGCTGTTGTCCCCACGTTGCCTTTCCCTTACTTCTATCAGGGGCAGCCATCTGCCTAATAGTATCTTTTAGGGGGTGGGGAAATGGGGTCATGGCTCCATCAATCCAAGGCCCATGTCTCTGCCTTGCTCAGTGATTCTGCCCATGAGATTTAGGATACTTTTACCATAATATTTATTCAGTTTTATGGCTTTAAATATAACACTAACTCCTAATAATCAATATTGATTTAACTATAATATCTTATTTATAGACACAGCCCTCTGGTTTGCATATGGACTCAAACTGTCATGCAACAGAAATAAGCCACTCACTCCCCTGGCCCTGGGCCAGCAACGAAGGGAATGTCAGCCTCTGATGAATGACTCTGAGGCCGGGGCAGAAGGTGGGGTTTTTCTGATGCCTACTTCTCCCCAGTCCTTCCAAAATGGCTGCTAAGGATGCCTGTTCGTTTCATGGAAGGCAATTGTCAGTCCTAAGGAGTGGAGCATTCCAACTGACGTCACTGGAGGGCAGTTAACAACCTGCTCCGGATGGAAAAAGAACCCTGAGGGAAAGAGAAATAGCCGGAAGTACAAAGAATAAGGTAGGGACTTCCTTGTGGTCTGGTGGTTAAGAATCCACCTTACAGTGCACGGGGTGCAGGTTCAATTTCTTGTTGGGGAACTAAGTTCCCGCGGGCCATGAAGTAACTAAGCTGGCCCATGTGGCACAACTAGAGAGACTGAGTTGCTGCTGTTCAGTCACTAAGTTGTGTCTGACTCTTTGTGATCCCACGGATGCATCACAACATAAGATCCCGAGTGATGCAGTGAAGATCCTGCTTGCCACAACCAAGACCCAATGCAGCCAAATAAATACATATATTTTTTAAAAAGTAGGTACTTGCCTCTCCCCACTCCCTCACCCCACCACCCTATCCCAGGAGACCCTGACAGGATCACGTGGATTTCTGGAGACGATATTATGGTGGTTATAGTCAATGTTGAAGAGGTGTCCAGGCAGCACAGTTAGCAGCTGCCACTTGTGGAGACACAACGCTGGCCTGGCAACCATGGCCCAGCGTGACTGAGGTCTGTGTGCAAGGACAGAAGCAGCGAGAGTTTATAGCCTGTGGAAAAGAAGACTCAGACTGGTGAAGTGTTTCTAAGAGGTGAAGGAGGTCGTCTCTCGTTTATAAAGCAGCGGTGCCTGCCAGCAACTGGATCAAAATGTCCATTACTCAGAACACTCCCTTCTCCCTCTTGAAGTTCCTGGGTATCTCCACTGATATTTGATGTGTATGATGGAGATTAATTATTTATCCCCTTCAGCCTCCAAACACACACACACACACACACACACACACAAGCATTCATTCACTCTTTCTTCTGAAGAAGCTCTAGGCTTCACAAGTGGAGTCTATGGCCCAGGCCTGTCCAATCAAAACATCTCTTGCCCTTGATTGCAAATTGATTCAGGACTTTTGGAGGAGTTACCAGAAGGGTCTGGTTCTCTTTCACTGCACTTGAATCCAAGAAGATGCAGTGGCTGGAGCTGTTGCAGCCACCTTGCCATCATGTGGAACTTGTGGAACTTTTGGCAGCCATTATTTTCTCCATTCAATTCAGTTCAGTCACTCAGTCTTGTCTGACTCTTTGCAACCCCATGAACCGCAGCACGCCAGGCCTCCCTGCCCATCACCAGCTCCCGGAGTTCACCCAAACTCATGTCCATTGAGCCATCCAACCATCTCATCCTCTGTCGTCCCCTTCTCCTCCTGCCCTCAATCTTTCCCAGCATCAGGGTCTTTTCAAATGAGTCAGCTCTTTGCATGAGGTGGTCAAAGTATTGGAGTTTCAGCTTCAACATCAGTCCTACCAATGAACACCCAGGACTGATCTCCTTTAGAATGGACTGGTTGGATCTCCTTGCAGTCGAAAGGACTCTCAAGAGTCTTCTCCAACACCACAGTTCAAAAGGATCAATTCTTCAGCACTCAGCTTTCTTTATAGTCCAACTCTGACATCCATACATGACTACTGGAAAAACCATAGCCTTGACTAGATGGACCTTTGTTGGCAAAGTAATGTCTCTGCTTTTGAATATGCTATCTAGTTTGGTCATAACTTTCCTTCCAAGGAATAAGTGTCTTTTAATTTCATGACTGCAATCATCATCTGCAGTGATTTTGGAGCCCCCCAAAATAAAGTCAGCCACTGTTTCCACTGTTTCCCCATCTATTCGCCATGAAGTGATGGGACCAGATGCCATGATCTTAGTTTTCTGGATGTTGAACTTTAAGCCAACTTTTTCACTCTCCTCTTTCACTTTCATCAAGAGGCTCTTTAGTTCTCCTTCACTTTTCTGCCATAAGGGTGGTGTCATCTGCATATCTGAGGTTATTGATATTTCTCCCGGCAATCTTGATTCCAGCTTGTGCTTCATCCAGCCCTGTGTTTCTCATGATGTACTCTGCATATAAGTTAAATAAGCAGGGTGACAATATGCAGCCTTGGCCTACTCCTTTTCCTATTTGGAACCAGTCTGTTGTTCCATGTCCAGTTCTAACTGTTGCTTTTTGACCTGCATACAGGTTTCTCAAGAGGCAGGTCAGGTGGTCTGTTATTCCCATCTCTTGAAGAATTTTCCACAGTTTATTGTGATACACACAGTCAAAGGCTTTGGCATAGTCAATAGAGCAGAAATAGATGTTTTCTGAAACTTTCTTGCTTTTTTGATGATCCAGCGGATGTTGGCAATTTGATCTCTGGTTCCTCTGCCTTTTCTAAAACCAGCTTGAACATCTGGAAGTTCATGGTTCATGTATGGCCGAAGCCTGGCTTGGAGAATTTTGAGCATGACTTTACTAGCGTGTGAGATGAGTGCAATTGTGTGGTAGTTTGAGCATTCTTTGGCATTGCCTTTCTTTGGGATTGGAATGAAAACTGCCCTTTTCCAGTCCTGTGGCCACTGCTGAGTTTTCCAGATTTGCTGGCATATTGAGTGCAGCACTTTCACAGCATTATCTTTCAGGATTTGAAATAGCTCAACTGGAATTCCTTCACCTCCACTAGCTTTGTTCATAGTGATGCTTTCTAAGGCCCACTTGACTTCACATTCCAGGATGTCTGGCTCTAGGTCAGTGATAACACCATCATGATTATCTGGATTATGAAGGTTTTTTTGTACAGTTCTTCTTCTGTGTATTCTTGCCACCTCTTCTTAATATCTTCTGCTTCTGTTAGGTCCCTACCATCTCTGTCCTTTATGGAGCCCATCTTTGCATGAAATATTCCCTTGGTATCTCTAATTTTCTTGAAGAGATCTCTAGTCTTTCCCATTCTATTGTTTTCCTCTATTTCTTTGCATTGATCACTGAGAAAGGCTTTCTTATCTCTCCTTGCTATTCTTTGGAACTCTGCATTCAGATGCTTATATCTTTCCTTTTCTCCTTTGCTTTTTGCTTCTCTTCTTTTCACCATATTTTCTCCATACCACCTACCTTTCTTAGGGAATTCTTTCCCATACCCCATATAGTATTAGACAGTATGTGATCTTCATTTTTGATCATAAATGATTTTATAGGGGTGAACACTTAACTCAATGTGACTTATCAGGTTTTTTCTCATAGGAATTTGGAACTGAGACTAAGGGATTGAATTAGTAAGACAGGATTACGGGCACTAGCACTGAAAAGTCATGTAGAATTGAGGCCAAAGGTGAGTGCTCCAGCTTGTTCACTTGCTTCTGTGACACACTCCATTCACACACAAGTAGGAATTGCAGGGAAGCACAAAGAAGTAGATGTAATGATTATTTTGATAATATTTTGGTTACCAATTGCTATGTAACAGATCAGCCAAAAACTTCACGGCATAGACCAGTTTATTATTACCTGTGGGTTGATTGGACTTGGCTAGGTGGTTCTTACTGGGGTCTCTCATATTGTTCTAATCAGAGTGTGGTTGAGGATGGTGTCATCTCAAAGCTCAGCTGGGCTAGCTGTCCAAGATGGTGTACACACTGGTGACCAATTGATGCTGACTGTAGGCTAGGAGCTCTACTGGGGCTATTGCCTGGAGTACCTACAGGCGTCTCCTCTACGTGGCTGGAGCTTCTTACTGCATGGTGGCTGGGTTCCAAGTGGGCTGTCCTAACAGCAAGTGCCTGAAGAAAATGGAAGCAAACTTTGCCAATATATTTAAAGGCCAGTCTTCAAACTGGCACAGTATCATTTCAACCCTATTTTATTGCTTCAAGCAGTTACAGGCCAGCCTAGATTCAAGGGTTGGTAGGAATGGACTCTATCTCTAGATGGGGAAATATCAGTGGTGAAGGGAGGGAAAGACTTCATGGTGGCTCTCTTGGAGACAAGCTAGCACAAATATTAACGATTTTTAAAAAAAAATTTTTAAACTTTTTATTATGAAGTTTTAAAACATTCAAGAGAAGAGAAAACAACACAAGGAACTCCTCTGTAACCATGATCTTGCTGCTGCTGCTAAGTCGCTTCAGTCGTGTCCGACTCTGTGCGACCCCATAGACAGCATCCCACCAGGCTCCGCTGTCCCTGGGATTCTCCAGGCAAGAACACTGGAGTGCGTTGCCATTTCCTTCTCCAATGCATGAAAGTGGAAAGTGAAAGGGAAGTCGCTCAGTCGTGTCCGACTCTTAGCGACCTCATGGGCTGCAGCCTTCCAGGCTCCTCTGTCCATGGGATTTTCCAGGCAAGAGTACTGGAGTGGGGTGCCATTGGCTTCTCCAAACCATGATCTTACCTTTGACAATCATCAGCATTCTACATTTCTTGTTTCTTATCTGCCTCCCCACTTTTTGGTGGGTGGAGAAGCATTGAAATATTTAAAATCAGATAACAGTATCATTTTATCCAAATAATGATTTTTAATGGTAACAATTGCTAACAATTGTGCAAGGCACTGTCCTAAGTGTTTTACATGCATTATATCCTTAAGTCCTATGACAATCCTATTGCTATTCACAGTTTACAGATGGGGACTTTGAGGTGTGGAGCAGAGGAAATAAATTATGATGGGTGTTTTATTGTTAAGAATTATTACATCATTTGTAGAGATGTGGATAAACCTAGAGTCTGTCTTATAAAGTGAAGTAAGTTAGAAAGAGAAAAACAAATATCAGATATTAATGTATGTATATATATATATATATACACACATATATACACACATATGGAATCTATAAAATGGTACTAATGAACCTATATGCAGGGCAGGAATAGAGACACAAATGTAGAGAGCAGACTTACACACATGGCTAAGAGTGCAGAGAGAGGGTGAGATGAATTGAGAGAGTAGCATGCTGCTGCTGCTGCTAAGTCGCTTCAGTCGTGTCCAACTCTGTGCTACCCCATAGACAGCAGCCCACCAGGCTCCCCCGTTCCTGGGGTTCTCCAGGCAAGAACACTGGAGTGGATTGCCATTTCCTTCTCCAATGCATGAAAGGGAAAAGTGAAGGTGAAGTCGCTGAGTCGTGTCCGACTCCTAGAGACCCCATGGACTGCAGCCTACCAGGCTCCTCTGTCCATGGGATTTTCCAGGTAAGAGTACTGGAGTGGGGTGCCATTGCCTTCTCTGAGAGTAGCATAGCCATGTGTAAAATAGCTAGCTAGTGAGAAGCTGTGTATAACACACAGACCTCAGCTCAGTGCTCTGTGATGACACAGAGGGGTGGGATGGGGGATGGGAGGGAGGTTCTAGAGGGAGGGGATATACGTATACATAGCTGATTCCTGTTGTACAGCAGAAACTAACACAACATTGTAAAGCAATTATCCTCGAAATAAAAAATAATAATAAAAAAAGAAGAACACCCAACTAAAGAAAGTTTAAACAACATGCCCATTTATCATCTCACTTAACAGGGACATAAGGAAAGGAGGCAAAAGAGGGAGGGTATAGCTGGTGACTCAAAAATCTCGTTTCTTCCCAGCTCTAACTCTGCTACCCTCAGAATGTAGGTAATGGCTCCTCTTGTCTTGGTAAGATGGCTGCACAGCTCATCCACACCTGCTCACAGATGATTGGACCAGGGCTAAACACCTGACCAATCTGGACCAATCACATGACAACAACCTACATGGTTACATCTAAGGCAGGCAGGAAGGGAGAGGCTTTGCCTTGTGTTTTTTCTTTCATTGAGCCCCCTGCAGGCTTCCTTCTGTGTCATTGAGCAGAACTGGGGTTAATCAGTTCCTGCAAAGGGAATCACTGGCAAAGGGAAATAGGATTATCAAGACTCGTTTGGACTGATCATGGTGCATCTCTTGGGCTGGACTCAGTACTGCCTGATTTCTGAACAAACTCTGACTGTGGGTGCCTAAGAAGGTGGTGGAGTCACTGTTGTATAGACAACCAATAGTTTCTGCCACATGTGTCTTTAAGAGACAAGGAGCTTGGCCTGCGTCCCTGAGGTTACATTTCCACTCCTGACCCTTGTGGGCTGGATGCACTGTTTTCTGTCTGGCCTATGAGACTGCCTGTCATATCTTGACAACCAGTTCCCCTTTACTTAAGCTAATGAGTGAGTTTCTAATCTTGGCAACCAAATATATTATGCCTAGGACAATCACTGAGACACTTTGAGGTATATTTGTTTTACAGCTTTCTAGAACAGAGTTTTCTAGAATGTTTCACAATTAACTAGAATGCTTGTGCCTGCTGGGCATTGGACTTGCAGTCAGGACACCTGAGACCGAATCATTGCTCTGGCACAGAGTTGGTGTTACCTGGCATGCTTGCTACCGTTACTTCTTCCTGAAGCCATGTTTGTCATTGCCTATTAACTATGCATTCCTTTCCACTGAACCCAGATATGGCGCCAGAAGTGTTCTCAACAAAATACTCAAAGACAGCCAATTAGCAAGAGTTGGTATATGAGATGAGAGCCATTGCCATTTCTGCTTTAAGTAGCTCTCAAAGTCGGAAGAACTCTTTCCTTCTCTAGGGCTGGTTTTCCCCCTGTGTGATGAGGGGGTTGGATTGGGGGATTTCTAGGGAGTCTTCCATCTCTGAGCTTCTTCTCATCCTACTATCCAGTTCTGTTTTCAGGCTTGATGTAGCCCATGATCTCTGGTCATACCACAGAGAGCCCAGCAAGTCAAATGATACGAGTCTGGGGTTAGATAATAGGTGTAGATCAGTCATGTTCCAGTAAGTAGGGATGCTTCGTCTATTTTCAGGATTCCAGAGAAGCTCTAATCTCCATGTGGAGACTCTGAAGCTCCCATCCCTATAGTGTCACTAGCAGGCGTGGGGTGGGGCGGTCCAGGTAGGCAGCTGAACTCTGTTGCTTCAGGAAGATTTTTTGGGCAATATAGAGCTGGTGGTCAAGAAAAGGACCTGGGTTCAAGCTGTGGGACCTTAGGATGGTTATCCTTTGAGCCTCAGTTTCCTTATCTGTAAATGGTAATAGCGTTATCACTACTATAGCAGAAATTAAATAAATCATGCTTGTAAAGAAATCTGTAGAACAGGTGGTTCACAGGAAGTATTACACAAATTGTAGCTATTATGGTTATGCAGTTGGAGGGGCACTTTTTCGTGCTGATAGGGGGAGTGCCATCCCATCTCACACAGAATCCAAGAAGGTCTCTTTACCAGCATAGGCAGAAGAGAGGATGGACAGTCTCCATGGTTGGGGCAGCCCATGACCTGCTATTCTGGCTAGACACTGAGAGGATCCCACTGTCTTGTTTTTAGGTGACAGTGGCCCAGGGTCTCCCTTGAAGGATACTGGGGTCAGTGGGAGAACTGGAAATATTGCTCTGTGAGGCAGGCCTGAGGCAGCTCAGCCTGGAGAAGATCCATGCAGGGGCTTCTTTTTTTTTTTTAGACCATTGAAAAGCTATCATGGGTAGAGAGAGCTGATACTTGGCTGTAACTGGAGAGGATGGAGGGGATCAGAGCAAGTTCTTTGCCCCCGTGCAGATTCTGATGCTCACAGCCATCCAAAGCTTGAGGGGCAGGGCTCTGCCCTCTGTTTGCTTCTCACTCCATGCCAGGAGCTCTCAACTCTGGCTGAACACCAGTATCACTCAGCATCTTTCTAAAAATACCACTTCCTGAATCCCACCCTGGAAAACACTGCACAGTCAGTAGGTCCTGGGGGAAGAGGACAGAATTCCCATACACTTCCCGCCAATCTCCCCTTTGCTTTGAGTTACAGGAATCGGTTTTCTCTTTTAACACTGAATGACCCACACATGGGAAGGGCCTGAACCTTTTCTTCTAGGTGTGGGAGTCTCCATCGCTTCTGGGCAGTGCTGCCTTGTTAGTTGAGGGTTAGCACACATGACTCTGAGGCTCTGCTGGTGCTGGCGGGGCACAACTGTGAGGAAGAAGGCCCTGGTCCTCTGTGTGGAATGTTTGCTGGGTGGCTCCAACTCTCAGGACATAGGGGACCTTCATGCTCTGCCCCCAGGGGGCACCAAGAATCTCATGGGGTGCCCTGGTGCCTGTGGCCACCCCATGGGCCGGGTGACTGGGCCCAGCCCTGGGGAACAAATGGCTTCCGAAGACCCTAGACTCTCACGATGGCACTTCCCATACCCAGGAGTTTTCTGGAGGCACTGACAGTTGTTCGTGGGGGCTGGGGGGGCAGGTAGAGGGAGAGGGAAATACATTTTTAAAGATAACCTGGAGGCAAATATAATATTTATACTTATTTATCCTCAGAGCTCACTCGCAAGGCCCCAGACATGTCTAATGAGCAAGAATTGCAAAATGGCCACGAATCCTGCTTGTTTGCCTTTGCACAGTCTCTGAGCAGTCAGAGGGACCCAGATTTTTCAACAGTGTGACTGCTGCAGGCGAAACGGCTGTAAGGAACACCAGGGCAGGCAGCAAGTGCCCAACTCCCAGAGGCGCTGAGCCACAAAACTGCCGATCCAGGAAAATGAGGTGCTTCCCTCTACGTCCGCCTCAGCAGAACACGGAGCATCCACACCTCTGCATGTGACCTCACGTGACACACAGACTCACATGTATGCACGCACCTATGTACACACACGCACACACCACATACGCGGTGAGGCTCGAGGGGTCTTTCTCACAGGCCTGCAGGCCCATCCCCATTCCAATTCTTACACCCTCTCCAAAGCAGGTGCTTTGGGACAGGATGCTCCCCGGCTAAGGTTCTGTCCTGGATAAGGACGCTGAGCTGCCCAGCTCACTCTGGACAGGGACGATCATCACCAATATCTGAAGGAGCTCGCTAAGTCAACAGCAGGATTAGAGAAAGACATATATCATCTCATATCATTTATATGTGTAATCTAAAAAAAATGATACAAATTAACTTATTTACCAAACAGAAATAGACTCACAGACATAGAAAACAAATTTATTCATAGCGAAAAGAGGGCCAAGGATAAATTAGGAGTTTGGGATTAGTAGATACACAGTACTATATATAAAATAGCTAAATAGCAAGGACCTAATGTATAGCACAGGAAATCGTATTCAATGTCTTGTAATAACCTATAAAGGAAAAGAATCTCCCTGGTGGCTCAGATGGTAAAGAATCTGCCTGTAATGCAGGAGACCTGGGTTCAGTCCCTGGGCCTAGAAAATCCCCTGGAGTAGGAAATGGCAACCCACCCCAGTATTCTTGCCTGGGAAATCCCATGGACAGAGAAACCTGACAGGATGCAGTCCATGGGGTCACAAAGAGTTGGACACGACTGAGAGACTAACACTGTATGTGTAACTGAATCACTTTGCTATACGCCTAAAACTAACACAATATTTTAAACCAATGATAGGCTACCCACACCAGTGTTCTTGGGCTTCGCTGGTGGCTCAGACACTAAAGAATTCGCCTGCAGTGTAGGAGACCTGTTTACAATCCCTGGGTTGGAAAGATTCCCCTGGAGAAGGGAACAGCTACCCACTCCAGTATTCTGGCCTGGAGAATTCCACGGACTATACACAAAGAGTCGCACATGACCGAATTTCACTTTCACTCTCATTTTCATACTTCAATTAAAAACTACGTCAACAACAAGGTTAACTGAGACCAGCACAATCTGCTCTGGAATGAGAATGATATACAGGTTACTCCATGGCTAACTCAAGAATCTATGCTTAGTGTGTGTGTGTGTATATATATATATATATATATATAAAAAAACGTATGTGCACACATATATGATGGCAACAAATAGAGAAATATGTGGGGCAGCCCTTAGCTAATGAGAGTCTGTGTGCCCTGGTCTCTGACTCTCCAGGCTGGATCAGGTTTGCTGCTATAAGCTCTCACATTCATGGTTGGTGCTTCTTGAGGCATTTACTCCCTTTATTTGCAATGCTAGTTTTTCCAGTCTGTGTTGCCCTGAGTTCCCCTGTGTCTCTGCTCACCGCTCTATTCTAAGTGCCCCACTCATAGAAAGTGCTCAGTAAACAGGCGGCTGAATGATGGGTGAGCCTTTTCTCCTGTTTCATCTCTTCTCTGTGTGTGTGGCTTGACAATCAAGTCTTACATCTCGGCACTGGGAGGGTCACTTCTTTTACTGCCAACAGCAGAAAATTCCCAGGCCTGATCTGCAAAGTTCAAATTTCAAATATAGCACGGATGTCAACTGTATTTCTGATGTGGTGACTTTCTTTCTCTATGCTGCCTGTGGCCTATGTAACAGAGAGCACCTCTCTGCTAACTTCTTTTCTTATGGTTGGACCATGGCTGGCTTGATGGGGCTGTGGCACAGGGGGTGTGGTTTGGAGAGTCATAGATGGTTTAGGTTTTCATACGACAATGTCAGTTCCAGATATTTTCTGGCCTTAAAAATATCTTTATGAAAAGAACTGTGTGTTCTTAAGGCTGTAGTCTGGAATCTTCATGTACAGAAGCCATTGTGTTGGGTCAAGACCAACCGTTTTTTGCTACAAGTCAAAGAGGGGGGTCAGGAGGACCAGTCTCGTGACCTATCAGAGCTAGAACAGTAGTAAGTACTGACCTACTCATTATACTAATTTCTCTGAAGATACTCGTTCTGGCTTCTAGGTGGCTGGAAGCCTGTCCCCTTGTCTCCAAAGAAAAAGAAAGAACAGCAGTTTCCTGGATGCCACTGACATGGTTTTATTTGCACAAACCAGGAGTGTCCTTGATAAAGAGCTGGTTTTGCTGGCTAATTGGTGTTTGAAAGAGGAGTTTCTGGCTAGTGGCTCTGAAACCCACGTCACCCCCCTTTTGTTCAGATTTTGTTTTACTCCACATTTATTTGAACTTGTAAAATGGACCCTATCAGTTTATTTGCAATATTAACTGTTTATATTAATTAAAAAAATTTTAAAGTATAGTTGATTTATAATATCATGTTAGTTTCAGGTATACAGCACAACTGTTATATAATATGTACACATATTATTTTCAGAATCTTTTCCCTTATAGATTATTACACAATATTGAGTATAGTTCCTTGTGCTATACAGTTGCTTATTGGTAACCAACAGGTCCTTGTTGGTAACCAATTTTATATATAGTAGTGTGTATATGTTAATCCCAAGCTCCTAATTTATCCTTCCCCTGACCCTTGTTTTCCCTTTGGTAATGGTAAATTCATTTTCTATGTCTGTGAGTCTCTTTCAGTTTTGGAAATAAGTTTATTTGTATCTGTTTTTTTCCAGAGTGCACATATAAACAATATCATATAATATTTGTCTTTCTCTGTCTGGCCTATTTCACTTAGTATGATCATCTCTAGGCCCACCCATGTTGCTACAAATGGCATCATTTCATTCTTTTTTACGGCTGAATAGTATTCTGTTCACGTCTTTCTCCGCCACCTGTCAATGGGCATTTAGGTTGCTTCCATGTCTTGGCTATTGTAAATAGTGCTGGAATGAACATAGGGCCACATTTCTCTCATCAGGACACTTCAAATTCATAACCTGTGTATCAGGACACCCTATTTCTTCACACAACAAGATGAATTTCTAGGTATCACCTGTGTCATGGATGGATGGGAAAAGCTTTGACTCAGATGTTCATGTAGTATCCCTCACTTCCCCTTTCAATGTATATGAGACGCATAAAGAAAACAACAACAGAAACACAAAGAAAAGTTGACCCTCCAAAGACCTCCCTAAGTCTTGGGTCCCTTCTGCTTGGAAGGTTCTTTTGGTTCTGGGCAACTGTAGTGGATGCTGTGGTGCGGTACCCAGATCCTTCTTCAGGATGGAGGCGCTCCTTCCCTTAGTTTCTCGAGTGGTGATGCTCCCTGTTGAGCTCCTTGCTGGGAGCTGCCCTTGGCTGCAGACACCTGCCTCACTCAAGGTGATACCTCCTTCCCAGGGGAGCCCACCTCCAATGACCAGCTTGCGAGTGTGAAAGGCCTCAGTTCAAGCCTTCTCTGCAGTCCCACTCAAGCCCTAGGGCTTCCCAGCGGGTGGGTTGAGGCCTTTGCTGAGGCTGCATCACCGTTCAAATGCTTCTGCTCAGTTCTGAGGCCCTCACTCCCTGGCAGGTGTTGAACTCCCACACACTCCCTACGCACAAATCCCCACCTCAGAGTCTGTTTCCTGGGAAATCCAACCTACGTTAACCACCTCGACCTTTTTTTTAGCTTTTGCTGCTCAGAATATTTTGGTGAACATTTGAGACTATGAAGGCTGTACAGATGAAGTTTGCCATGGCTTTGGCTGGGGCTGGGTAGCTGGGATTCAGGGGTCAAGTGTGGTCAGATTTCAGGTGCCCTCTGCCTGGACATTGCTGGGTTTAAAATCCAACCCACAACTTCCATGGAGCTCAGAGCTCTGGATGGCAGGCGGGGTACTGTAAGTCTTGGCAAGTGGCTTGATGACTCCCACGCAGGTCTGTCTTTGGGGTCTCTGCCTGTGCTCAGAGGAGGGATCTGTCACACCCACGGCCGTCAGGTTGAAGCTGGAGGAGCCTCAATACTTTCTCTCTTTTCTTCCCTCTGCCCTTGGGAGAGAGGAGTGAGACTCAGGAGCTCAGGTGAAATACTGACTCTGGGAGTCATGCCCGTCCTGAGCCTGTTTGCGCTCACATCTCTTTTGGAATCACAACTGTGTGTGTGTGTTGGGAGCTGACCCCCCCGCAGGCTGCATGTGCAAGCTCCTCTGGTTTGGGCCAGTAAGAGGGATTGGTGGGAGCCTGGCTGGTGGAGAATTTGGGCATCTGTCCTCTGCCCTTTCTGCCTTGGTGGCTTCTCTGGCAGAGGCCGCCTGCCCTCCGTGGCTCCAACTCCTCTGCGTTCTGTGGTCCAGTTCTGCCAGAACCTAGCCCCGGGGCTCCAGTGACACCGCTTCTTCCTCTCCTTTTCTCTCCAGTCTAGAGGTGACAGTGGCTTCCTGCCAGCCTCTGGGCACCTCCCTGCCACCTAGTTGGCTTTCAGTTTCTCTATCCTCTATGTAATCAATTCTCTGCATTAAATTCCTTCTATTATACATTCTTTTTGTTGGTGGTGTTGTTTCTGTTATTATTATTTTATTATTTTTAAATGTTTTTTTTATT
Source organism: Bos grunniens (assembly GCF_055505025.1). Classification (NCBI taxonomy): domain Eukaryota; kingdom Metazoa; phylum Chordata; class Mammalia; order Artiodactyla; family Bovidae; genus Bos; species Bos grunniens. Next base: position 13,623,506 of record NC_141167.1, read on the forward strand.
GTGGTAAAAGTCTCATAATAGAAAACATATTACTTTTACCACATTTAACTGTGCATTTCAGTGGCACTAACTACATTCACATTGTTGACAACTCTCCCTATCATCTGTCGCCTGAAAATTTCACCTTCCTAAACAGAAATTCTGTCATTAAATACTAACCCCCCACCACCCTCACCACCCCAGTTCCTGGCATCTACCGATGTACTTTCTGACTGTATGAATTTCTCTTCGGTCATTCAGAGTGAAGTAAATCAGAAAAAGAAAAACAAATATTGTCGATTAACTCTGCTGCCGCTGTGTTGTGCTCAGTCGTGTCCAATTCTTTTGCGACCCCGTGGACTGTAACCTGCCAGGCTCCTCTGTCCGGGGGCTTTCTCAGGCAAGAATACTGGAAGGGGTTGCCACTTCCTCCTCCAGGGGATCTTCTTGACCCAGGGATGGAACCTGCGTATCCTGCATTGGTAAGCAGATTCTTTACCACTGAGCCACCTGGGATGCCTCTATTAAGGCATACATGTGGAATCTAGAAAAACAGTACAGATAAACCTATTTGCAAAGCAGAAATAGAGACACAGATGTAGAGACCAAACGTATGGACACTTGGGAGGGGAAGGAAGGTGGATGAATTGGGAGATTGGGATTGACATATATACACTACTATGTATAAAATAGATAACTAATAAGAACATACTGTGTAGTACAAGGAGAAAAAAAAGAAAATGTAATCTGTTTGTAAGACATGTATTAAGTTAACCTTAAAAATGTATTCCAATATGCATTAACTGCAGATAAATATGGTTTGATTCCATTATACACTCTTAAGGTGGTTTTGTTTTCCTGGTTAGACTGACTCATACAATCATTTCTGTTGTTCCCGTTGAGTTGGAGTCTGATTTAAGAAGGGGAGGATTTGTTGAGAACAGCTGGTCTCATGAGTGAATAATTCCTCAGAACTGCCGGGGAGCACCTCAGACCACCCACCCCTTCTCCTTCATCCCCAGGTCAGGATCTCGTCTCAGAAGGGTTTTTTCCTTCATGTCTGCTCTTTCCAGGAACTGGGGGGTGACTTCATGTCTGCATCTTATTGAATTTCAGTTTGGCCCATGTATTGGGAAGAATTTAAATGAGGGAGACGGAACAAGAGCTAGATTTCCCCCAGAGGCTAGAATGATAGCTCCTTAGCAGAATTTCCTAAAGGTGTTCTAGTACATTATGGGGGGAGCTTTAGTAAGTGTTATGTTAGAAAAAGGGTTTTCAGGGCAAATGGTTTTGAGAGGCTTTGGGTTACACAGGACTGGGAGGCTTCTTTAGGACTTTACAGAGCCTTCAAGGTTCGAGGGTCCTTTGTGAGTCTCCAAGAGAGGAATGTCATCTGGAGTTGCTGAGCTCATTTAACCCCAGAAACTCCCTTGCATGGAAACACATCCAATCAGACCCACTCTGGAAAACCTTTCTGATGGTGCACAATTGAGTTTTTGATGGTCCATTTGTCCACAGGCTGGGTTGGAGCTAGCACTGTTTTGGGAGGAGGAATACTGTCCTATGTGGGGGACAGGAGTGACCATCCATTTGGGTGCCAGTCCTGCTTTACCTGGTTCATGAGCTAGACATCATTTTTTATTTCTGTGGTATTTCATCCATACACAGACACGGGAGAAAGATGGTCCGCATACTCCAGTTATAACGGGTGCCTAAGCAGGACTCCCAGTAGGACTGACTGGGGCAATGCATGGGCGGTGCCTAGCACAGTGATTGACCCTTGGGAAGCATTCCGTGAATTCTAGGCTGCCGTGAGCTCTCAGGTGTATTGGGTCCTGTCTCTTTATGTGTCCTCACTCAGGTCAACGAAGGAGCTAGAACACACCCCCAGACTCCGTGGGTCCCACAACGCCTTCCCATGTTTTGAGGTCTGGCTATTGCCTCAGGGGTCCAGGCTGCATGGGAGCCTCCAGAAGCCTCTTGGATGACAATTTCTGCACTCCCTCCCTGAGCTTATCCAGGCCCCATTTGCCCTCTCTCTGGGGAGTCTGAGTTGCTCTCCAGTCCTATATTCTGGAGGGTCCCTTCCTCATCTATCCCCAGGGTGTTAGTTGTTTGCTTGGCCCAACCCATGTAGTTGGAAACCCCTGGAAACATTCCCCCAAATCCCACAAACATCCCCTGGCCCAGGCAGCTGGTCCCCTATCACCCAGCAGAAGTAAGAAGGTGGGGAGAAGTGGCTACAGGAGCATCTGGAAATGGGAACCAACAGCAGCTCTCCTGCCATGGACCAAAACCTCAGAATGATGAAAACAAAAGCGTGTTTGTCCCAAGGGGCTAGTGACCACCTCCTGACCAGGGAGCAGTGAACTTTGCAGAACGTTCCTGGCTCCAGCCTCCCCAGGGGACAGGGCCCTCTTTGATGCCTGGGGAACTGACTTTTCCAAGTAGGGGGTGGGGGGATGTGGGGCTACAGTTGGGCCCCTGACTCCCTTCCTTCCTGACCTCCCCGGCTTAAGCCAGAGCCGGAAGGGCCGCTTCCAACGGTGACTCAGCCCTTGTCCTGTGATGGCCTGGCCACGCAGGGCCAGGCAGGACCTTTGCAGCTGGCTAAGTTTGCTTCTGAATCTCTGGACCCACTGTCTGTTTTTTTTGCCCCTACTTCCAACATTTGGTTTTAGAAGTTTTCAAACTTAGAGACAAGTTAAAAGACTAGTCCAATTATTACCCATAAATCTTCCATCTAGATCCAGCATTTGTTAACATTTTGCCATAATTCTGTCTCTCTTTTTTGTGTAGTATTTGAAGATAAGTTGCATGCATCATGACATCTCACCACTAAACACTTCTCAGCCTTCTCCTGAGAATAAAGACCTTCTTCTTCATATCCACTGTGCTGTTATCACACGTGAGAAGATCACAGTAATTCCACCACATCAATCAATTTCTAGTTCATATTCATATTTCCAGTTATTCTAAAATGCTTTTTTTAAGCTGTTAAAATTTTTTTGAACTAGAATCCAATCAAGGTATGTATTTTGCTTTTGGTCTTTAAAATAATTTACAGTAGTCCTCTTATTTTCTTAAAAATTATTATTGTTACATTAGCTTTTTGAAAAGTGAATGCCAGTTTTCTTTACTTTCTTTCATTCTAGAATATCTAGAATATTATAGATGCTAAACTAATTTTTTTTAGCTCAAGGTGATTTAAAATTTTATTTACATATTTTTTTTATTAAAGTATAGCCAATGTTCAATGTTGTGCCAACCTCTGCTGTACAGCAAAGTGACTCTGTTATACACATATAGGCTGTCTTTTTTTGTATTCTTTTCCATTATGGTTTATCATTCTAGATGCTACATTTGTCTGATTGTCTCCTCCTGGTGTTGTTCAACGTGCTCTTCCTTCCACTGGGTATCCTGTGAACTGCAAGTTAGTCCTAGGTGCTTGATTAGTTTCAAATTAGATTCACAAGAATATGTCCCAGGTATACTTCATATTGTAAAACATAAAAAATGCATCCTGGTTTCTTTGAATTTTTCTTGAAGTTTACTTTTAAAGAATGGAATAAGGTTTAGTGGTTGTGTATTATATGCCAAGTACTTTGCAGAGCTATCTTACCTGAAGTCACAAAACAATTTTGAGGAGAGGAGATGGATATCCCTGTTTTATGCCAGAGGTGGCAGGGCAAAGAAAGAAATGAACATTTGCTAAGTGACTATTGAGGGCCAGGCACGGAGCTGAGTATTTCCGTTTATGCTCTGTTGCCCACTTCATGCAGAGGGCAGTTCTGGAAAGTTTAGTCCGTTGTCTAAGGTCACAAAAATCAATTAAATAACAGACCTAGGTTTTCACTTAGATTTTGTTCCCCAGAAAGACCTGGGTTCTTTGTGCTCAACCCCTCTCTCTGAATCCCTCATCTTTAGGATTCTGTTCATTCAGTGGATGGATTGATCTGCTGCCCAGATTTAGCTGTGATGATCAGGGCCAGTGAGCCCAAGTCCCTAGAAGGCCCTGAGCAGTAACTCTGAGGGGCTGGTTGCTGGGATGGGCCTTTGGGGAAGATGCATATGGTCCATGGTCATCTCTTTCAGTTTCCCTGTGACATCACCAGGGCCAGGGTAGGCACCAAGTGGGTGAGTGGGCACATCTGCCTCTCCAAGATTCCAAGCACAGATGGAACAAAGTGGGCAGGAAAGCTCAAGGAGGCCTCCTAATCATGGGAATCTGAAGTACCAGGTCACAAACCCGGAGTCTAAGTGGAAGGTCTTGGAAGAAACTGAGTTCCAGAGAGGTGCAAGGCTTGCCTCAGGTTCCATGGCCAGCTGGAGGCGCAGCTGGGAGTGGAGCACAGGGGAGAGGCTGGACTCCTTGTCCAGTGCTCTTTGCTGTCTCCACTCTCTTGCCTCTACTATTTGTGTAATTCTTTCTTGGGATGGAGACGGAGGAGAGTAAGAGAGTAAGTGGAGGGATGAGGGGGTGAATGATGGCAGCGGGGGGATACACAGAGACAGTGTGGGGCCTCCAAGTAACCAAGAGTGTTGGGTATGTGTGTGCATGTATGTGTGTTGGGAGTGGCCTCAAAAACATATTTCCATGATGTCATTGTGTCTCCCAAGGGGACCCTGGGACAGCTGTCTATCCATCACTATTGTCTTGATTAGATCTTCATCTTTTTACCTGGGACTCTGACACCTGCCTCCTTAAGGGTCCCCAGCAGCAATTTCACCACTTTTAACCTATCCCCTGCATCATGGTCAGAGTTATCTTTTTAAACAACTTCCACTCAGGTCATCCTTGTTTATAAACTGTTGTATCAGTTAGCTGTTGCTGCCTAACAAACTATCCCCAAACATAGTGGCTTAAGACAACCATGGTTTTACTTAGCTTGTTGTTTTTCAGTCACTCAGTCATGTCTGACTCTTTGCAACCCCATGGACTGCAGCATGCTAGGCTTCCCTGTCCTTTACTATCTCCCAGAGTTTGCCTAAACTCATATCCACTGAGTCGATGATGCCATCCAACCATCTCATCCTCTGTCACCCTCTTCTCCTCCTTCCTTCAATCTTTCCCAGCATCAGAGTCTTTTCCAATGAGTCAACTCTTCACATCAAGTGGCCAAAGTATTTGAGCTTCAGCTTTAGCATCAATCCTTTCAATGAATATTCAGGGTTGATTTCCTTTAGGATTGACTGGTTGGATTTTCTTGCAGTCCAAGGGACTCTCAAGAGTCTTCTCCAGCACCACAGTTTGAAAACATCAATTCTTTGATCCTCAGCCTTCTTTATTGTCCAATTCTCACATCCATACATGATTACTGGAAAAACCATAGCTTTGACTGTATGGATCTTTGTCAACAAAGTGATGTCTCTGCTTTTTAATATGCTGTCTAGCTTAGGTTTCTCTTGTTCAGTTGGGTGGTGGTTCTGGTCTGGGCCAGACTGGCTGATCTGAGCTCTCTCATGTGTCTGCTCCCAGGTTGGCTGGTGGCTGCACAGTCCAAGATGGTCTCACTAACATGTTGGCAGGCTGTCAGTTGGTTTGGGCTGGGCTCAGCTGGCATACCCTGTTTCTTCTCCATGTGGCCTCTCAGACTTGTCTCCACAGTGGACTCTGGGTTCTAAGAACAGCAGGAGGGCAAGTCCCAATATTCGAGCACTTTATAAACTTCTTGCTTCTGCTTTACACACCTGCTTGCCTCACCCTTTCTAGATTCCCACTCACCAAAGCTAGTCACTTGACTATGCCCAGATGCAATGGGGAGATTGGGGTATAGAAAAAGACTTCACCTCTTTATGGAAAGGGCCAAAGTGTCATCTTTTTTCAGACTACCGCAACCTTGCTTGATTCCCTGTGTCTTCAGGATAAAACTCAAAATCTTTAGCTTGCACCCTATGCCCTCCATGATCTGTTCTCAAATTGCCTTCCCATGATGTACCCCATGCAAATCTCATGTTGCAGGTATTCCAGAGTCTTACTGTTTTTAGAGCATCTTTCCTCCGCTCAGCCTTGGCCCATGCTGTTCCCTCTCTCTGCGTCTTTTCTATTACCCACCCCCAAGCACCCCTGCCTCATGCCCAATCATTCTTCATGGTCCAACTCCAAAGTTGCCTTTTCTAGAAGCTTTTTCCGCTTCATCTCTGTCTGAATTCTTCGTCTCTTGCAGATCTCAGAAGCCTTGCTGGCATCTCTGTGGCAGCGTGTCCTTCCTGTTGTCTGGAGTTTAAGCTGTGCTCATGGTTGGTAGAGTGGGGGTCCTGGGGCCAGGCTGTCCAAGTTGGAATCCAGCTTCTTCACTTACTGTGTGACTCGTGCATGACACTTTACTTTTCTAAGTTTCAGTTTCCTCATTTATAAGACGGGAAATAATAGTGGCCCTGACTTCAGAAGGCTGTTTTACGGATCCACTGAGGCTCACGTGAAATGCTTGGCAGGGTGGGCACATGAAAATTTTGTGAACAGAGACTCTGTTGGTTAAATCTCTCCCCTACACCCAGCACATGACTTGACACAGAGCAGGTTGAGGAGATCTTAGCAATCATATTCGTGAATTGATATCTCCTCCAAATAATAAAGGTCCCTGCAGATGTAGCAGACATAAAGCTTGCCTGCATTTGGGCTTTTCTGTGGCACTCTTTAGTGTGGGACAAGGTTTAGCTGGGCCCACAGCCAGCCCTGAAGTGGATGCTAATAATATCATTATATGCTGAATAATTAACTGTCATTTAAATATTCATATGTTGTTGGGGGCAAGGCCTTTTATCAGCATCTGGGGATGTGTCAGCAGAGGAAGGAGATGGATGTCAGCAAGGCTGACTTTGCCTGTGAAGGGCGACCCAGGGTCCAGAGAGAGTTGTTGGAGTGGCCACTAGACAGTCAGCTAATATATAACTGCAATATCCCCATGTGATAAACTGCAATTTCATAAACGCTTGATGCATATGAGCAAGCCTAAAACAATATTGGAAGCATTAATTTCATTTGACTAATGCTTATCTATATTTTATTCTGTTCCGTCTTTAAAGAAGTCCCTCTTCCTTTCCTGCTAAGGGAGTGGGGCCAGAGACTAGCAGATGGGCTAGAGTAGAGGGGGCAGAGGTTCTTACCTGTTCTGAACCTGAAGCTGCAGGTACAGCCATGAGGCATGTGTGGTGGTTGTCTCTGAGCCTTGGAGCCCTGCCTGGGTTGGGGGAATGGTTCTGCTTCTGGCTGTTTGGAAGATGAGCTCAGGCTCTCTACTGGGGTCAGGGGAGAGGGTGTGGGCCTCTAGGTCTTGGCCAGGTGGGCTGAAGCTGCTGTAGATTCCCCATGTGTTTCTTCTAGGGATGGTCCTTGAGGGTTCCCTGTAGGGAGAGGTTTGGGAAGGCAGGAACCATGACAAGGGAATTATCCAACTGTGGGTAACGGAGAAGAAAGAGGAGAAAGGGGAGAAAAGAAGTTGAAGAAGATCAAAAGGTTTGAGGAAGATTAAGAGGGAAAGGAAGAAGAGGAAAGATAAGAAATAGATGAGGAACCCTGAAGGGCCTGGTGATAGGATGAGCTGGCGACCCTGGAAGGAAGGAGACAGCCTGGAGTGGTGATTAAGAGCAGGGGTTCTGCAATCAGACAGTCCTGGGCTTGAATTCTGGCTGTGCCTCTAATTATATACATGACTTTGGGGAAGGTACTCACTATTTACACATCGTAGCCTCCTGTTTGTAAAAACGGGAAAAATACTAATACTGAACTGGTATATCAGTTGTCTATTTCTGCATAAGTTCTAGTGAATTCCCACAAATGTAGTGTCTTTAAGCAACACATGTTTCTCAGTTTCTGTGGGTAGGGGTTTTGGTATGGCTTAGTTGTAATGTCTTCTGAGGGTCTCATAGGCTACAATCAATGTGTGAGTGAAATGTGCTCTCATCTGGAGGCTTGACTGGGGAAGAGTCTGCTTCCAAGCTCACATTGCTGGCCAGAATTCACTTCCTTGCTGTTGTAGGACTGGAGGCCTTTACTCCTTGCTGGTTGTCTGCTGGAGGTGGCTGTCAGCTCTTGGATGTGGCCCCAGCTCCTTGTCACATGGTCACCTACTTCATCAAGCCTGCAGGGAGATGCTCTGTCTCCAGCCTACAAAAGTAGTCTTATACAGGTCTTCCTCAACTTATGGTGGGGTTATATCCTGATAAACCCATCATAAGTTAAAAATTCCTTACGGTGAAAATGCATTTAATATACCTAACCTACTGAACATCATAGCTTAGCCTAGTCTACCTTAAACATGCTCAGAACATTTCTATTAACCTACAGTTGGGCATCCGGTCCCATCACTACATGGCAAATAAATGGGGAAATAATGGAAATGGTGACAGACTATTTTTTTGGGCTTCAAAATCACTGCAGATGGTGACTGTGGCCATGAAATTAAAAGATGCTTGCCCCTTGGAAGAAAAGCTATGACCAACCTAGACAGCATATTAAAAAGCAGAAACATTATTTTACCAACAAAGATCCATCTGGTCAAAGCTATGGTTTTTCCAGTAGTCATGTATGGATGTGAGAGTTGGACTATAAAGAAAGCTGAGCACTGAAGAATTGATGCTTTTGAACTGTGGTGTTGGAGAAGACTCTTGAGAGTCCCTTGGACTGCAAGGAAATCCAACCAGTCAATCCTAAAGGAAATCACTCCTGAATATTCATTGGAAGGATTGATGCTAAAGCTGAAGCTGACTGACAGTTGGGCAAAGGGCTTTCCTGGTGGTGTTAGTGGTGAAGAACCCTCCTGCCAAAGCAGAAGACATAAGAGATACAGGTTTGATGCCTGGGCCAGGAAGATCCCCTGGAGGAGAGCATGCCAACCAACTCCAGTATTCTTGCCTGGAGAATCCCATGGACAGAGGAACCTGACAGGCTACAGTCCATAGGATCTCAAAGAATTGGACATGACTGACGTGAATTAGCATGCATGCACAGTTGGGCAAAAGCATCTAACATAAAGCCTATTTTACAGCAAAGTATTCAGTTCAGTTCAGTCACTCAGTCGTGTCCGACTCTTTGTGACCCCATGAATTGCAGCATGCCAGGCCTCCCTGTCCATCACCAACTCCCGGAGTTCACTCAGACTCACGTCCATAGAGTCGGTGATGCCATCCAGCCATCTCATCCTCTGTCGTCCCCTTCTCCTCCTGCCCCCAATCCCTCCTAGTATCAGGGTCTTTTCCAATGAGTCAACTCTTCACATCAGGTGGCCAAAGTATTGGAGTTTCAGCTTTAGCATCAGTCCTTCCAATGAACACCCAGGACTGTCTTGTAATTTACTGAATACTGTACTGAAAATGAAAAAGAGAAAGTCAGGGTATAGATGTAAGTGTGTTAATTGTTTACCCTTCTGAGTGTGTGGCTGACCAGAAGCTGCAGCTCACCGTCACTGGCCAGCATCAAGAGAGAGAAATGTAGCACATATTGTCACCCTGGGGAAAGATCAGAATTCAAAATTTGAAGTAAAATTTCTACTGAATTTGTATTTCTTTCATGTCTTTGTAAAGTCAAATAATCATGAGTCCAATCATCGTGAGATGGGGACTGTCTGTATAATGTGATGTAACCACAGGAGCGACACTGCAGCATCTTTGCCGTATTCTGTCAGTTAGAAGCAAGTCACAGCTGCTCACACATATGGGAAGGGCAGTCCCTAGGAGGTGGGGATCACCTTGGAGTCTGTCCACCATACCTGACAATGACCACTCAGTGCCAGACACTAAGTGCTCTTACTCTTTTGATTTTCTGGACAATCCTGTGATGTGCTATGATTATCATTATAATTATGATGAAGAAATGGCAGCACAAGAGGTTAAGTTGCAGCTATATATTTAGTAGCGGGTACAGTTGGCATGTGAATCATGTACTCGGGATTCAGGCCCCAGACTCTTAGCTGCTGTGAGATGCAGTCTTGCGGGCCTGCTTGTGAAGATGTTGAGTACAAGTTCTGGTACAAGGCCTAATAAATTTTTTTTTTTTTTTTCCTACGCCTCCCTCCCTCCCCAGCTCCAAGGCCTAATAAATTTTACCTCAAAATAACTCGTTGCTGGGTCGGTTTCCTCTGGCAGCCTCTGCTTACACTCTGTACCCACATGGAGGTCAGGTCTGCAAACACTTCACATTCCCAGGATAACTCAACCCAAGTTTCAGAGCACAGGACACAAAATGGGGAGATGGAGAGAGGTCATCTCTTTATGTGTGTTTCCTTCACCTGAAACACTCCTAGCCCAAAGCTATTGATCTCTTGGGCTTCGGCTTAAAAGTTACTAATTTCCTCTTGCTGCTGTACCAAGTTACCGCAAATTTAGTAGCTTAAACAACACAGATTTATTATTTTACACTCCTGGGGGTCAGAAGTCTGAGATGGGTCTCACTGTCCCATAATCAAGGTGTTGGAAAGGCTGTGTTTCCTTCTAGAGGATCTAGGGAGAACCTTTTTTTATGTTTACTTTTTCCAGTTTCTAGAGGCCACCTACATTCCTTGGCTTGTGGTCCCTCCATCTTCAAAGTCAGTCCAGTCTTTCTCATATTCCATCACTGTGACATTGACTCTTCTTCTGCCTTTTGATTCCACTTTTAAGGATCCTTGTGAATACACCAGGCTCTCCCAGATAATATATAATAATATCCCTACTTTAAAGTCAGGTGATTTACAAAATTATTTCCATCTGCAAACAGAGTTCCCAATTTACCGTATAACACATTCACAGTTTCGGGGTAACAACATTGTTATGGACTGAACATTTGTGTCACCACCCCCTCCAATTTGTGTGTTGGCTTCCACTTCCCTGTGCCTCTGTGTGATGGTATTCAGAGTAGATTCAGAGGTAGAGCCTTTTAAAATTTTATTTATTTATTTAGTTTTGGCTGTACTGTGGCTTTGTTGCTGTGTGCAAGCAAGCTTTCTCTGGTTGTGCTGAGAAAGGCTACTGTAGTTGCAGTGCACGGGCTTCTCATTGTGGTAGCTTCTCTTGTTGCAGAGCATGGGCACCTGGGTGAGTGGGCTCAGTAGTTGTGGCGCAGGGGCTCAGATGCCCCATACCAGGGGTCGAATCCATGTCCCCTGCTTTGGCAAGTGGATTCTTAACCATTGGGCCAACAGGAAAGTTGAAGTTGGAGCCTTTGAGAGGTAGTTACTATTAGATAGTAACTACCTCTCAAAGTCGTGTCTGACCCTCCTCTGTCCATGGGATTCTCCAGGCAAGAATACTGGAGTGGTTTGCCATTTCCTTCTCCAGGGGATCTTCCCGACCCAGGGATCGAACCCGGGTCTCCCACATTGGAGGCAGACGCTTTAACTTCTGAGCCACCAGGGAAGCCCTTACTATTTGATAAGGTCAGGAAGGTGGAACCCTCATGAATGGGATTAGCACCGTTACAGAAAAGACCCCGGGGAGCTCCCTCAGCCCTTCTGCTAAGTGAAGACACAGTGACATCACAGCGGTCTACAAAGCAGGAAGTGGGTTCTCATCAGACCATGACTCTGCCAGATGTTGATCTTAGACTTCCTAGCCTCCAGAACTGAAAAATATATTTTTGTTGTATAAGCCACTCAGTTTATGATAATTTGTTATAGCAGTCCTCCTCTGCCCACTACACTTCCATGGGGATCTGGGTTTGGGTGCTGTGTCTGGTGCTCCTGTGACACCCTTTACTTCTCCATCACTTCCCATAGCCTTCTTCCAAGATTCTCAAATGCACCTGCCCTTAGGGGCCAGGAGATAATGTAAAGGAATTCTCTGAGTGTAAGATAATTAGGTGTAATGGCAAAGTAAAACCGGTTTCTAGTTGAAGAAAAATATTTTTTAAGTCTACTGAATTTGTTACAAGGCTGCTTCTGTTTTATGTTCTCAGAGCAGAGTTTGAACCCACACCCCCTGCACTGGAAGGTAAAGTCTCAACCACTGAGCCGCCAGGGAAGTCTCCAGTTGAGAAACTTTAAAACACTGTGCTGACCACGTAAAACCTTCAGCCTGCAGACTGCCAGTGTGCTCTTTGGGGTCCTGTTTGACAATGAACACCCCATGATCAGACCTGGGTTGCAGGGAGGCTAGCACTGCAGCGAAAGGAGAGGGATGGCCCTGGGCAGCTCCCTCAGGAAAGGCTCTCCTTCCTCTGTGCTGAAGCAGCCTGTACTGGCTGGTGTCTGGCACCCACCCTGGGCTCTTCTAGCCAGGTGAGGGCACAGGATGCAACTCGCACGCTGTCCATGGTCCTGTCCCCAGGGCTTCATAGAGTGCGTGACCCATAGTACAAATGTGGACTAGATATTTGTTAAATCTGTAATTGAATGAAATTCACTGCCTTCTCACTTATTCTGTACCTCATTCAGGGATATGTGACCTCGTTCCAAAGAGCTCAGCTTCTCTTGACAGGCACCAGCCGTGGCCAGAGGCACCGCGCGTGTGTCTGTGCGCGCATGCATCAATCACATGCGTCCGTGACTTGGAACCTAAGGTCTTTTCACCTTTGTGGGAAATCACCATGGCCTGTGACCAAAAGGCCGGGGCCAGGGGCTGGCACACAGAGGGGGCTCCAGCCTGCCCTTGCTGCTGTCCCAGCTGCTCCCTTCTTGCTCTCTCCCCCCATCCCCTCACGTTCGAGATTCCCCGGAGGTCGGGCCTGGTGTAATTACAGGGTATCTGCTGCCTCCCTATAAATCTAATAGACTTTTTGGCCTTGTCAGATTAAAACTTACCTATCAACCCGCCGCAGTCCTCTACATCTCCCTAAATCTGTACTTGGGAGAGAATTTATGGCCAGGAATTGCATTTTGCAAAATGATTAAAGTTGCCAAACAGCCATAAAAAGTTGCAGGAGGAGATATGGTTTTTTTGAAAGTCTGCTTAATTTATAAGGGGTGGAAGGTTTATTGTCATTTAGAGTCCACAGCGAGGCAGCGATGGAGCGTTCCGCGGCAGCTGTGCACAGCTGCTCTCGCTTTATGCCTTTTACATGTTTTTAAATTGCCCTGTTTGAATCTGGCCTTCTGCAGCAGCAGAAACGCCCCGGTGGCCCTGTTTGCAGGAGAGAGGCTGGCCCCCCTGCCCTCTGATGCTTAGCTCCACTCATCCCCACTCCCCATCACCCCATCCTGGCTCACTTTCCAGAAGCATTGCTAGCTGATCTTGCTTGATCCCCTCTCACAGTCCTCCACTGCCCGCCTCACCCCAAACATTAACAAATACTCACGTGTGTAAAGGCTTTTAAGTTTATAGGCGAATTCACGTGTAGTATCTTAGTACTTACCACTCCAGGTTAAATGACTAAACGAGATAAAGCACATAATGCTTTAAACACACTGCTGCTACCTAGAGAGCTAATAAATAGAATTAGGGCTTCCATTTACTGACCACTTACCACTTGCCAGGACCTCTGCTCCGAGTTTCACATGCATTAATTCATATAATCTGTCCTGCCACCTCATGAGGTAGCTGTGAGTTGTGTCTATGTTTAGGAAGCTTAAAGAACTGAGCCAAGGTCATGCAGTGAGTGCTGAATGAATCTTCACTGTTATCTTTAATTCTGTTCAGGCAGAACACTAACCTATTTTTGCTCCCAGCTTGGCACAGAGTAGGTACTCAATAAATACGGCAGAATGTAAGCATACATGTGCCAGAGTGTCCTTATTGCCAGTCTGATGCTGCTGGCCATGAACACGAAGATCAGAGTTTGTTCATAGTATGTATGACCTTAGCACCAAGCCCAGTGCTAGGCACATGTAGGTGCTCTTCACGTATTTGAAAAATGATGGAATAAATCTAATCCTTACCACAAGCCCATCAGGAAGGTAATCGGAGTTCCATCTTGCAGAGGAAGATTGGAAACTGAGAAGGAGTTTGAAACCTACTCAGATCATACTGATGGTGGCAGAGCCAGAGTTTCAGATTCCAAGTCTGGCAGTTTTTGTTTTGTTTTGTTTTTTTAACCACAGCCCAGCTGCCCACCTACTAGGCATCTGGGGTAGATTCAGAAAATTTTCTTCCTCATTATCATATCTAGTATTTATTAAAAACCTATGACTCACCAGCTACAGATACCATGCCAAATAATCCTCCCAACATGCTAGTAAAATGTAGCTTGTTTCTCCAGTTTTATAAATGTGGAAACTGAGGCTCAAAGAGATTGATCAGCAGTTGGCTGAGCTGAAACTTCAGCCCGGGTGTGTGTGTTTGTGTGTGTGTGTGTGTGTGTGTGTGTGTGATTCCAGAGGTGGATGATGACGACATAGGATGATCATGGCTCTACTGAGGGAAGATCTTCAAATCCAGTCTGGTAGGGGGCATGGGAGGCTTCCTAGAGGAGGGGACTTCTAAGATGACATTTGGACAATGAGTGGGGATTTGCCAGGTAGCCCATGGAGAGTTGCATTTCAGGCTGAGGGACAGCGGGGAGGCAGGAAAGGGCAAGGCTGGAGGGAGGGCATGAAGTTTTAGATGGGCCTGAATTTCTTCCGGCCACAGACACAGTTCAGTCCATTATTCCCCTTCCCTGGTTTGCAGAGATGTTCATGGTGCAGAAGGGGCTGGTGGGCTGTGTGCGAGATGCTCACCAAGATCACCATCAGCTTCACTTACATTCCCTCCTCTCTGTCTCAGGGTCAAGCCCACTTCCCTCCTTTGAGAATCAGGGAGGTGGGGATCTGCCTACTGGCTTGTGATGGGTACTAGGGTCCCACTTGGATCTGGTCCAGTTTCTCTCAAACTTACCTCTGTCACTGCATCCACCTTCTACAATTTCTTCCCTTCCTTCCCACAGCTTGAGCAGGGAGGTGAAGGAATCTCCTCTTCTGCTTTCCTTGCCTGTCAAATGTTCCCAGATTTGGAGCCCAAAGACTTCTCCAGGCTTTTCACTCATTCATTTAACATATAACTTTGAGTACCTAGTGTGGTTTGGGTACTGTTCTGGGGACTAAGAACATAGCAGCAAACACAGAAGAACAGGCCATTATCTTCCTGGAAGGTACCATGATCCAATGGATAAACAATGGATAAATAGAGGTGACATGTGCCTTGATGGGCTCCCCAGGTGGTGCTAGTGGTAAAGAACCTGCCTGCCAGTGCAGGAGACATAAAAGACATGGGTTTGATCCCTGAGTTGGGAAGATCCCCTGGAGGAGGGCACAACAACCCACTCCAGTATTCTTGCCTGGAGAATCCCATGGACTGAGGAGCCTGGCAGGCTACAGTCCATAGGGTCACAGAGTTGGACTTGACTGACGTGACTTAGCACACACGTATGCATGCATGTGCCTTGATATGCACATGAAAGCAAGTTGATATGACTGGAAGTGAGTGAGGGCATGGGGTGTATGTGTGTGTGTGTACCGCTTTGTTAGCATATAGGGACTTTTAAACCAAGACGTGAATGAGAAGAAGCCAGCTGAAGGAAGATCTGAAGGAAGAATACCGCACAGCAAGGGAAGAGGAAGTGGCAAGGCCCAGCGTAGGAATATCCATCTCAAGGAACAGAAGTGAGGCTGGAGCTTAGAGAGTGAGGATGGAGTGGTGGATGACCTGCGGAGAGGCGGGCAAGGATCGGATCATGCAAAGGCTGTAGGCCATGGCTAGACTTCAGAGTTTTATCCGAAGTGCAATGGGACGCTCTTAGAGGGTTGGGTCAAGGGACAACATGATTCTATTTCCATCTGCCGAGGTTCAGTCTCCCTTCAGTGTTAAGAACAGAAAGTAGATGCTCAAGACAGCCCGAAATCCAGCCCCCACCAAACTCTTCTCCAGATACACTGTACACTGTTGGGCTTCTAGGTCTTTGCACCTGCCAATCCGTCAGCCAAGGACGCCTTTCTCTTTACTTCTACAGCGTTCTGATTCACTCTTTGGGATTAAGCTCCCATACTCCCTCCCTAGGATTCCATCTCCCTTCCTTCCAGGCACGGTGAGTTCAGGTTCTCATTGCCTTCCCCCACTTCCTGCCATGAGCAAGCACCCTGAAGTCTGCTTCTGGGTCCCTCCCCTGTCTGGACAAGGAGATCCTCAAGCGCCAGGACTATGGCTTTTAGCTCTGAGAGCCGGGGACCTGCACCCAGCCAGCCCAGGATGGGTGCCTGACAGATGCTTTCTGAGTGACAGGAACTCCTCAAGCATCCCCATCATTGACAAAAGCACTGGATGGGCAAGCACCCTCTGTTTAAACAGATAATAAGAGATAAGTATGCTGCTGCTGCTGCTGCTAAGCCGCTTCAGTCGTGTCTGACTCTGCGACCCCAGAGACGTCAGCCCAGCAGGCTCCCCCGTCCCTGGGATTCTCCAGGCAAGAACACTGGAGTGGGCAAAGGTAAGTATGGCAACATATTCTTTACTATAACATTCATGTTAAGTCTATACTTACTAGAATTTTTGACATCTGGAGGTTAAGTCTCTAAGTATTTACTAAAAGCAGCAATAGTCTGTGATCATCAACATGTGAACAGCTCTTTCTCTCAAGGACTGTTCTTTTATTACCTTGAGACCATGAATGTTTGTTAAAGAAGAATACATTTTAAAAAATACTTCTTGTAAATACTTGTGATTGAAAGAAGACATTTGTTAGAATACCACCAGTAAATACTTGCTTGTAAACCCGTGTTTGTCACACAACACGATATAAGCTGCCTGATTTGGTTCTAATTAACCTATGTATGTAGAAGAACTGTGTGTTTTCTTGTTAAGCTAAGAATGTATTAAAGGCTGTTTCCTTTGAACACCCTCCACCAAACTCAGCCGCATCTTCCTGCACCACGTGGAGAGTGCAGGCTGGGCTGATCCTATGGGTTCCACAGCAGGGGGCATCTAGCTCCCTTCCCCCTCCCACCTGGGTACTGAGCGGCCTGCACACTCACAATCTCCAGGAAGTGCCCAGAGGGTGGTCCCGTGGGCATGGTGCATTGGGTAATGGGCACAAGACTTGGAAGCTTCTGAGTAAATGCTAAAAACCATGTCCCACATCTGCATATTTGGTAACCCTGATGCCCAGCTTTTTGAGATGTGGGGAACCAGTTGGATAACTGAAACATGCAGTTGTCACTCAACTAATGGGTAAAGATTCTAAGCCCTGGACAAGTTATTCAGCTGCTTGAGCCTGTTTTCTCATCTGTGAAATGGGGACCGTAGTATACGTAGGGCAGCTTGCCAAAGCCCCGTGGCCCTGTTGGATTGCCGGCTGCCTTCATCCTGCCTTGGCTCTGTTTCTTGTTTCATTCCTCCAGGTAGACGGCGTCCTGGCAGCTGGTTCCATGTGATGGGGTCCCAGATGGTGACCTGTCTTAGAGGATGATGTTAGATTTTACCACTCTTGTAATAGTCACTAGGCACCTACTATGTGCAAGTACTGTGCTGGGCACTGAGAATAGATACAGCAGAAAAAGACACACAAATCCTCACCCTCATGGAGCCTGCATTCTAGAGGGAAAAACATGGATGCTTCTGAGCAGCTGGGGTTTGTGAGGTGGTGAAAGTCCACTTCTAGACTGATAGGCTTTAGATGCCATTCCTGAAAGTTGCTACCCATTTTTAAGTCTGATCCTGCAATACCCACCTTCTGAGTCTGTTGAAGAATTAATGCAGATAATGTCTGGTGTAGCACTAGGTGCATTCTGGATGCTCTGTAGGTTGGAGACACCTTTCTTTCTCCAGACACAGATCTATCTGTGGGCCCCTTCCTGGTCTCCCTCTTTGCACTGATTTTTAGGCAAAACAAGATATGAGGGATGCTTTTTGTGTTCAAGGATGAAGATGAGCCATTAAAAAAAAAAGCTTTTTTGGAGTGGTTTTAGGTTCAGAGCAAAATTAAGAGGAAGGTACACAGATTTCCCACACACCTCACTCCCACACAAGCATGGCCTCTCCCACTGTCAACATACTCCCGCTCCTAGAGTGATACCTTTTTATTTAACAACTGATGAGCCTGCGCAGACACATCATAGTCACTGAAGGTCCATAATTCTCATTAGGTTTCACTCTTGCTGTTTACATTCTATAAAGTGAAAGTGAAGTTGCTCAGTCATGTCCAACTCTTTGCAACCCTATGGACCATAGCCTGCCAGGCTCTTCTGTCCATGGGATTTTCCAGGCAAGAATATTGGAGTGGGTTGCCATTTCCTTCTCCAGGGGATCTTCCTGACCCGGAGATTGAACTCAGGTCTCCTGCATTGCAGGCGGAATCTTTACCATCTGAGCCACTGGGGTTTGGACAAATGTATGACGGCCGATGGTCTTCCCCTGTGGTGCTAATGGTAATGAACCCGCCTGTCAGTGCAGGAGATATGAGACTCAGGTTTGATTCCTGGCTCAGGAAGATCTCCTGGAGGAGGGCATGGCAATATTAGCGTGGGCTCTAATATTCTTGCCTGGAGATTCCCATGGACAGAGGAGGAGCCTGGTGAGCTACGGTCCACAGGGTTGCAAAGAACTGGACATGACTGCAGCGACTTAGTATGCATAAATTCCTGATGACCTATATTCATCATTATAGGATCATACAGAGCATTGTCCTGCCTTAAAACTCCCCTGTAGGTGAGCTACTTCTTTAGCTTCAGGGAGGTGCTGTAGGAAGAGGATGGGAACTACATGGAGCCCTTGGAGTCAGGGGACAGCAAACCTATATACCTCCGTACTGGCTGCCAACCCTCAAGTGGAGGGAGGCGGGGCCAGTTTGGAGTCTCCTTAAACACTTGCGCCAGGAGGAAGATACGTAAAGACCAGAGTGAGGGAATGCAACCAGGCAGAGCAAGAAATAGCAAAATCATTGATACACATTTCACAAAGTCCCACCAAAGAGCCATGGCATCTCGTGTAGTCCAGCCAAGCGGTTGTCCTGGAACCCACGAGACCCTAGCTGGAAGCCCCCAGCCAGCCAAGTGGAGGATGGCATTGTTGTCCATCGTAAAAATCAATGGTTCCTTTGCTAAGTGGTCAATATTTATTTGGCTTTAGCATTGTTTAATTCAATGCATCAATTAAAGATAGTGTAATGTCTGCTCTGGTCTGCAGCCCCGGCTTCTGTGTGTTGTTACCTCATCTGTTTGAGATCACTCACGTCCTTACGTCTCTGGTCCTTTGTCCTCTTGCATAACTCAAGGACAGGAGTAATTGACGTGAAACTTTTAAAAATTAATTTCGCTGCATATGCCACCGAGGGGGAGAGCGCGTCCTCCCAGCCATTTATAACGTCACGGTGATTGGTCCTGACAAAACAATACCTTAAAAACTCACCAAAGTAAATTATGGCCCCAGCAAATGGCTGCTCCGCGGCAGGGCCGGAGGCTTGGAGGGGAGCCAGGCAAAAACAAAGTAATGTGCTTTTGATATTAATAACAGAGATGATATTGATCTGCAAGCTAGTGTCACTTTTCCACTCTGGCGAGGAGATTGCTCCCGGCATTTAGTCCACTGAAAGCCACTTTCCATGCAGGCCATTTAATTTTGTGAGTCTTTAATTATGTGAAATGGAGTCTAGTTAAAGGGCCAGGTCCCAGTTTTGCCGGGCGGAGATGTGGGCTGTGATTCAGGAAGCTGTCAGAAATGAATATAACTCAATTCTTAGATCTGCAAATGCAGTTGTCTTTCTAAATGTTTATTTCATCCCTGCACTTCTCTGGCCTGGTGCCACCGTGCATCAGGACAGACACAGCCTCTGATTACAGGACCACATTTTTCAAAGGACCTGAAGTTAATGGGCCTGTTTTCTGCATAATAAAAGTCATAACTCACAGGGGCCGCCAACGCCTCTCTCCTGAAAGGGGGCCTTTACGGACTGCACTGAAGGGCTGCACAGCTCTGCCCAGCAAGCCCCGAGTCCTGTACCTGGCCTGATTTTGAACGTTTGGTCTCTGGGTGGAGCTGCGACGGACCACAAGTCAGACTACAGGCAGGTGTGTGAGTCAGATTATGTATCAGATCGTGTATAGGTTCGTGAGACATGTTGAGCAGAAATCCAAGTATCAGATCAGAGAAGGCCATGACGGCTGCTTTAGGATTTAGGAACTATGTCACCGCAGCTCTATGCCTTGTGTTTATATGTTACCCTTCCTCTGGTTAAGCTGGGTCAAGTCTTTCTGTATTTCTTTTACATACACATAGTTCTCTCTTTGTATGGCCATCTGCTCCTCTAAAGCCACCCTTTCATATATGCATATACATTCAGGCAAGCTTGCACACACACACACACTCTTTCTCTCTCAGAGCTTCAGAATCTCTCCTGGATTCTGCTTTACAATCGAGAGGAATCAGTGGAGAAGAGCGGTCTCATATCCAGAACTCGGCTCCCCAACAGCCGCACCTTTCCAGAACATAGTCAAGGATCAGGAGCTCAGAGAAGCAGAACCACAAAGACAAAACACCACGCTTGACTCACAGGAAGATGCATCATGGCCTTGCTCACAGCTCCTTTCTCTTACGTTACAAGTAGTTTTGAAGATCCTTATGCTTATTTGTCCAGCCTACATGGGATTTAGAAGTAGGAGGAGGAGGGAGAGAGAGAGGCTTCTAGAAGCAAAAGCACCCAGAGCAATAGAAAATCACAGATGAAAGCAAGGGAAGAGAAAAAAACCTGAAAAGTAGACAAAAAAGAACTCAACCCAGTGAGCCAGTGAGATATTTAAAAGTTAATTCTGTAGCATAAATGAGGGGAAGAGGTGGATGCTCATATATATTTAGGAAATGCTGGGTTAAATAAAAACAGACAGGTTCCTTGGTTGTAGGAGATTCCAGTGCCCTTAATATGCTAATATGCATTGTGCATCCCTAGAGGCGATGGGGATAGAATCCAATTTTTCCCAAACTTATTTACCCCTGAATATCTTTTTCTCCCCTAACCCCCATCTCAGAGAATTCTGAGAGGTTAGTATTCAACACACCGGGATGTACTGACACACCAAGATTGATTGTCCAGGTGACCAGAGTGGATGCCATCTGGGTCTTTTTTTGTGCTTAGTAGCCATTGATTCTCCTTGCAGAACCAGCCATTTGGAAATCCCTCTGTCCCCCGTTTTTCAGTACATGTGGTTTTGTTGGAGTCTATTCCTGAAGCCCAGAGATGGGCCCGTAACCCATTCTAAGCCACTCATGATGTTGCATCTTCCTGGCCACCACGATTGGTTTGAGGACAGGCACATGGCCTGATCAGAGCTATTGAGACACTATGGGACTTTGCAGGGAATTCTGGACAAGAGACAACTGGACTCAAAGGCAGAGCATGTGAGCCTTAGAACTGTGACAGCCCTTTTTATACCACCACCACCTGGAGCCCAGAAAGCAGTCAACACAGAAGAGATCAGGGCCAAGAGGTGGATAAAAACAGCTTGTCTTTTGAAAAAACCAGGGACTTCCCTCATGGCTCAGCTGGTAAAGAATCTGCCTGCAATGTGGGAGACCTGGGTTCGATCCCTGGGTTGGGAAGATCCCCTGGAGAAGGGAAAGGCTACCCACTCCAGTATTCTGGCCTGGAGAGTCCCATGGACTATACAGTCCATGGGGTCCCAAAGAGTCGGACATGACTGAGCAACTTTCACTCTCACTTTTTGAAAAGATCAATCTAGGTGCTGTGCAGAAGGTAGATTAGAAGAGGAGTCCAGCCTGGAGACCTGTGAGTAAGCAGACATCGGAAAGAGATGAGAGTTACTTGAGTTAGACTGGAGGTGGTAGAGGTGATTAAGGCTATTGAAGAGGTAATATTGACTGGAGAGTGATTGCTGGGGATGAAGAAGAGATGGTTCCCAGACTTCTGGCTTGTAAACTGGATGAGTTGCAGGAAAGGGAACTCCTTCCAGGGTCAAAGAGTGGGCTCTTGTCTAACACTTAATTATCACGTGCTGACAAAGCAAGAGACTATTGGGAAGAGGTGCCCAGGTGGAGAGCAGCAGGGTAAGGGAACCCAGGAGAACTGCTCTGCCACTTGGCTTGCAGGCTTGGGTTTTATGGGGATGGGATTAGTTTCCGGATTGGCTCTGGCTCCGAGTCCTTCCTGGTGGCACACACATCTCTCAGACAAAATTGATTCCAGCAAGAAGGATTCCAGGAGAACATATGGACTGGTGTCTCCTGTTTCCTTTTGACCTTTCCCTAATTCTTCTGGTTGGTGGTAGCTTATTAGTTCCGCATTTCTTACCAGGACCTCCTATTGTAAGATAACTCATGCAAGTGGTTATCTTCGGGTCTGGCCAGAGTGGGTGATTTTGGTCAGTGATTCACCTAACAGATGGATGATTGTGATCTCTGAAAGAGGACCAATTTCTTTAGGTGGAATAGGGTGAGAGGAAGATCACAGGCTCATTTTGGTTATATTGGATCTCATGGGTGGTTGAGAAATCTGAGTGGAAATGTTGAGTAGGAAACTGCATGTAAGGTCAGAGGACAGTCTTAGGTTGGAGATATATAACGGGGAGACACTGGCTCATGGAGGGTAATAAGTGACCCAGAGCAATGTCACCCAAACCTATGTCTGGGATAGGGGGATAAAATGTCAATGGAAACTGGAAAGGCATCCTCAGAGAGGTCAAAGGAAAAGAATGTTTGAGGAAGGAAGGAATGGTCAATTTGCTAAGATGTCAAGTAAAAAGATGGGAAGTTGCCCTATGGATTTAGAGAGGAGACCCTTAGTGTCTTTAGCCAGAGCTGTTTGGGTGGAGTAAAGTGAAGAGAGGATGAGAGGATGAGATGGTTGGATGGCATCACTGACTCGATGGGCATGA
The DNA here is from genome assembly GCF_055505025.1 of Bos grunniens. Taxonomy (NCBI): domain Eukaryota; kingdom Metazoa; phylum Chordata; class Mammalia; order Artiodactyla; family Bovidae; genus Bos; species Bos grunniens. The sequence continues at coordinate 13,646,185 of NC_141167.1, forward strand.
GTTTGAGTAAACTCAGGGACTTGGTGATGGACAGGGAGGCCTGATGTGCTGCAGTCCATGGGGTTCCAAAGAGTTGGACATGACTGAGTGGTTGAACTGAACTGAAGGCAAAGAGATCAGATTAGTGGGTGGAGGAGTGAATGGAGTTGAGGAAATAATCAGCATAGCAAGAACAATAATAAACAAAGATTCAGTTCAGTTCAGTTCAGTCGTGTCTGACTCTTTGCGACCCCATGAACCGCAGCATGCCAGGCCTCCCTGTCCATCACCAACTCCTGGAGTTCGCTCAAATTCATGTCCATCAAGTCGGTGATGTCACCCAGCCATCTCATCTTCTGTCATCCCCTTTTCCTCCTGCCCCCAATCCCTCCCAGCATCAGAGTCTTTTCCAATGAGTCAGCTCTTCGCATGAGGTGGCCAAAGTACTAGAGTTTCAGCTTTAGCATCAGTCTTCCAAAGAACACCCAGGACTGATCTCCTTTAGAATGGACTGGTTGGATCTCCTTGCAGTCCAAGGGACTCTCAAGAGTCTTCTCCAACACCACAGTTCAAAAGCATCAATTCTTCAGTGCTCAGCTTTCTTCACAGTCCAACTCTCACATCCATACATGACCACTGGAAAAACCATAGCCTTGACTAGACAGACCTTTGTTGAAAAAGTAATTCTGCTTTTGAATATGCTATGTAGGCTGGACATAACTTTCCTTCCAAGGAGTAAGCGTCTTTTAATTTCAAGGCTGCAATCACCATCTACAGTGATTTTGGAGCCCAAAAAATAAAGTCTGACACTGTTTCCACTGTTTCCCCATCTATTTCCCATGAAGTGATGGGACCAGATGCCATGATCTTTGTTTTCTGAATGTTGAGCTTTAAGCCAACTTTCTCACTCTCCTCTTTCACTTTCATCAAGAGGCTTCTGAGTTCTTCTTCACTTTCTTCCATAAGGGTGGTGTCATCTGCATATCTGAGGTTATTGATATTTCTCCCAGCAATCTTGATTCCAGCTTGTGCTTCTTCCAGTCCAGCGTTTCTCATGATGTACTCTGCATATAAGTTAAATAACCAGGGTGACAATATACAGCCTTGACGTACTCCTTTTCCTATTTGGAACCAGTCTGTTGGTCCATGTCCAGTTCTAACTGTTGCTTCCTGACCTGCATACAGGTTTCTCAAGAGGCAGGTCAGGTGGTCTGGTATTCCCATCTCATTAAGAATTTTCCACAGTTTATTGTGATCCACACAGTCAAAGGCTTTGGCATAGTCAGTAAAGCAGAAATAGGTGTTTTTCTGGAACTCTCTTGCTTTTTCGATGATCCAGCAGATGTTGGCAATTTGATCTCTGGTTCCTCTGCCTTTTCTAAAACCAGCTTGAACATATGGAAGTTCCTGGTTCACGTATTACTGAATCCTGGCTTGGAGAATTTTGAGCATTACTTTACTAGTGTGTGAGATGAGTGCAATTGTGCGGTAGTTTGAGCATTCTTTGGCATTGCCTTTCTTTGGGATTGGAATGAAAACTGACCTTTTCCAGTCCTGTGGCCACTGCTGAGTTTTCCAGATTTGCTGGCATATTGAGTGCAGCACTTTCACAGCATCATCTTTCAGGATTTGAAATAGCTCAACTGGAATTCCATCATCTCTACTAGCTTTGTTCATAGTGATGCTTTCTAAGGCCCACTTGACTTCACATTCCAGGATGTCTGGCTCTACATGAGTGATCACACCATCATGATTATCTTGGTTGTGAAGATCTTTTTTGTACAGTTCTTCTATGTATTCTTGCCACCTCTTCTTAATATCTTCTGCTTCTGTTAGGTCCATACCATTTCTGTCTTTTATCGAGCCCATCTTTGCATGAAATGTTCCCTTGGTATCTCTAATTTTCTTGACGAGATCTCTAGTCTTTCCCATTCTGTTGTTTTCCTCTATTTCTTTGCATTGATCACTGAGGAAGGCTTTCTTCTCTCTTCTCGCTATTCTTTGGAACTCTGCATTCAGATGCTTATATCTTTCCTTTTCTCCTTTGCTTTTCACTTCTCTTCTTTTCACAGCTATTTGTAAGGCCTCCCCAGACAGCCATTTTGCTTTTTTGCATTTCTTTTCCATGGGGATGGTCTTGATCCCTGTCTCCTGTACTATGTCATGAACTTCAGTCCATAGTTCATCAGGCACTCTATCTATCAGATCTAGTCCCTTAAATCTATTTCTCACTTCCAGTGTATAATCATAAGGGATTTGATTTAGGTCATACCTGAATGGTCTAGTCGTTTTCCCTACTTTCTTCAATTTAAGTCTGAATTTGGCAATAAGGAGTTCATGATCTGAGACACAGTCAGCTCCCAGTCTTATTTTTGCTGACTGTATAGAGCTTCTCCATCTTTGGCTGCAAAGAATATAATCAATCTGATTTTGGTATGGGATATAAACACCTACCAAGGGCAGGCTCTTTCTAAGTGCTCTACATTTAATCCTCACAACAACTCTTTGAAGTGTGCAGTTATTTCCATTTTATAGAAGAGAAAACTGAGGCTCAGAGAGGTTAGGTAGTTTTCCTGAGGTCACACAGCTGGCAAGGAGCGGAATGAAGTTGCTCAATCATGTCCGACTCTTTGCGACCCCTTGGACTGTATCCTGCCAATCTCCTCTGTCCATGGGATTTTCCAGGCAAGAATACTGGAGCAGGTTGCCATTTCCTTCTCCAGGGGATCTTCCTGACCCAGGGATTGAACCTGGGTCTCCCACACTGCATGCAGACTCTTTACCATCTGGGCCATCAGGGAAGCCCTGGCTTGGAGTGGAACCAGAATTCAAACCCAAGTCTGGCTCTAGTGCCCATATTCCTAACCATTAACTTACACTGAGGAAATACATGAAGACAACTCTTTCAAGCAGTTTGGCTTTGAAGGCAGGGAGCGATATAGATATAGACCTGTAACTAGAGGGAGACATGTAGCCAAGAATTAATGCTTTTGAACTATGGTGCTGGAGAAGACTCTTGAGAGTTCCTGGGACAGCAAGGGGATAAAACCAGTCAATTCTAAAGGAAATCAACCCTGAATATTAATTGGAAGCACTGATGCTAAAGCTCCAATACTTTGGCCCACTGATGCAAAGAGCTGACTCATTGGAAAAGGCCCTGATGCTGGGAAAGACTGAGGGCAGGAGGAGAAGGGGGCAACAGAAGATAAGATGGTTGGATGGCATCACCAACTCCACAAACATGAGTTTGAGTAAACTCTGGGAGATAGTGAAGGACAGGGAAGACTGGCGTGCTACAGTCCAAGGGCTCACAAAGAGTTGGACACCACCAAGTGACCAAACAACAATGTAGCCAATGAAGGGTTTATCCAATGGAGAGATTTAAACTTTAAATGTCATAAGAAACATTCTTTTCATTCTCTTAAGAGGAAGTACCTGGGGACTTCCCTGTGGTCCAGTGTTTAAGAATCTGTCTTCCAAAGCAATATGTAGGTTTGATCCCTGGTCTGGGAACTAAGATCCCACATGAGTGTGTGTGTAGTCACTAAGTTGTGTCCAACTCTTTTGCGATCCCATGGACTGTAGCCCACCAGGCTCCTCTGTCCATGGGATTTTCCAGAAAGAATACTGGAGTGGGCCATTTCCTTCTCCAGGGGATCTTTTCAACCCAAGGATTGAACTCACAACTCCTGTCTTGCAGCAGATTCTTTACTGTGAAGCCATCAGGGAAGATATTAAGATCCCACATGCCTTGGGGCAACTAACCCACATGCTACACCTAGAAAAACCAGCATATTACAACTAGAGAAAGCCTGCAAGAAGACCCAGTACAGCCAAAAGAGGGGGAAAAAAAGAGGAAGTATATGCATGCAGAAGAGGGAGGAGGAATAACAAAGAGGGACTCCTGAGAATGTGAGAGAGGAGGGGCTCCAAAACATAGGAGGATGTAGGAGGAAAGACCCCTCCTCTAGCATCTGAGAGGGGGGAGAATGGGTACCATGTAGGTAGGTTTGTAGGTGAAGTTTGTTTTTGATGACTTCCATTCCCTCAGTGAAAGGAGAGATGAGGTCATCTGATGGGAGTGGGAAAGAGGAAAGTAACTCAGAGCTTTGAGGAGACTGGGAAAAGTCTGAATAGTCATGGACAGCAGAAGAGGAAGTTGATGGAGAAAGGCTGACGAGGCATGGAAAGTGGGTGATGGTGAATTTGTAGGTTTGTGTGTGGCACAGAGAGAGCAGAGGGTTGGGTTCATCTGAGACTGGGGTTTTGATGAACAGGTACAGAAAAGGTAATGGGGAGGAGAGTTTCAGGGTATTGGCAAGAGTGTCCGTAAAATGATGAAATGTATGGAATCTGTGGGCGTCCCTGGTGGCTCAGTGGTAAAGAATCCACCTGCCAATGCAGGAGATGCAGGTACGATCCTTTGGTTAGGGAGATGCTCTGGCGAAGAAATGACTACCTACTCCAGTATTCTTGCCTGGGAAACCCCATGGACAGAGGAGCCTGGCAGGTCACAGTCCATGGGGTCGCAAAAGAGTCAGGCACAACCTAGTGACTAAACAACGACAATAACAACATGGAACCCACGCTAGATAAAGGAGGAAGTGATGAAAGAGAGGGCTGACAGATGGGGAGAGAGTTAAAGAGGCTGATGGACTCGAGGTCTTGGTGAAGTTAAAGAAGGACCTTGGTGAAACTGGCAAAGAAGGAGAAGAGATTATAATCAGAGGATGGGTGCTTGAATCAGTGATGCTGGAGGGGGAACAGTTTGGGGTAACAACTCTATGAAGGAGCAGCCGTTATTCCCCACTATACCATCATCCCCATTCTACAGATGAGAAAACTGAGGCACAGAGAGGTGAAGCTCTTGTCTTGGCTGTGCTGGGTCTTTGTTGCTGTGAGGGCTTTCTCCAGTTGCTGCAAGTGGGGGCTACTCTCCAGTTGGAGAACACGGGCTTCTCTTACTGTGGAGCATGGTGTCTAGGTGCGCGGGCATCAGTGGTTGTACCACTTGGGCTCAGTAGTTGCGGTGCATGGGCTTAGTTGCTCCATGCCATGTGGGATCTTCCTGGACCAGGGATCGAACAGCTGTCCCCTGCATTGGCAGGAGGGGTTCTCAACCACTGGGCAAATAATTTAATAATACACTAGCAAATACGTCAGAGAAGGCAAATGGTGGGCTGCCATCTATGGGGCTGCACAGTGGCGGACATGACTGAAGCGACTTAGCAGCAGCAGCAGCAGCAAATACTTACATGATATTTACTATGTGCTGGGAATTGTTCTAAGTGTTGTACACAAATTCATCACTGACTCCTCACAACAATTCTGGAAGGTGGACACCGGTATCACCCCAATTTTACAGATGTGGAAATTGACCACCATGAAGGTGGGACACTGCTAATGAGTGGCAGAGCTGAAATCTGAACCCCAGTGGTCTGGCATCAGATCAAGGCTGTTGACCATAACACATGCTTACACTCTGTTTCTAAACCTTGTTGCCAGGGACGGAAAGCCAAATCCAACAGCTTCAGCTAAAAGGGATTTATTGGCTCAGTGACCTGGTGGTTCAGTGTGGGGTCTGGTCAGATTCCAGAAATTCTGAGTGATGTCAATAGGATGGCGATTCATTCATTCTCTCGCCCCCTCTGTTCAGCTTCCACCTGTGAGTCAGCTGTGCCTACTTTCTGGGCCAAGCAGACCAAGTCTCAGAATTGGCCACCCCGTCAAACCCATGTGTCATGGAGAAGGGCCATTTCAGGGTAGGAAGGGGATGCTGGGACTAGAAGAAGAGGTGCTGAGCAGACAAATAGGACAGGTATCACTACAAGCTCTTTCCTATGCCAGGGGCTTTATACTTTTTAATTTATTTATCTCTCAATACAACCTGTAAAGTCTTCCTCGATGGCCCATCTGTAAAGAATCTGCCTGCAATGCAGGAGTCCCAGGAGACGCTGGTTTGATCCCTGTGCTGGGAAGATCCCTTGGAGGAGGAAATGGCAACCCAATCCAGTATTCTTACCTGGAAAATCCCATGGACAGAGGAGCCTGGTGTGCTGCAGTCCATAGGGTCACAAAGAGTCAGACATGACTGAGCAACTGAGCATGTACAACCTGTGAGCTGGGGATTACTGTGCTCATTTATAAATAGGAAACTGAGGCACAGAGTGATTTATCTAAGTTCATGCAACTTGAAAATTTGCCCAATATTGAAACCCCACGCTGCCCGGAGCTTCTCATGCAGATGCTCTGAGAGAGCACACTGACCATGGCTCATCTTGGGTTCCCAAGGTCCTCTGGGCAGCTCTGTGGCCAGAGGACAGGAGCTAAAGAGCACCTAGTGGGAGAAAGGCCAAGCCTCTCCAGGGTCAGCTTCTGGGCTGTAGGGAATCACTGCTTAGATGGTGCCCGACCCTGCGTGGCCCCCTGGGCTGTGAGCCGGGAGTGGGCACCTCCTCTGGGCCGCTGGCAGGGAGCGAGCAGTGCCTGAGGCAGGAGGCAGGCAGGCATGGTGCGGTCCCTGCCCATCTGGGGAGTGCTTGGTGGCTGGCAGGAACTGAGCAGTGGACGGCTTTTGGACTCGGCAGCGCGAGCCCAGCTCGGAGGCTGCGAGGCAGAGCCGTGAATGCCAACAGTCTGGAGGCAGGCTCCAGAGGGAGACAGGCTCGGGCCCATTCGTTGAGCTTGGTTCCCACAACAGCTCAGCAGACAGATGGACCTGGGGATCCTCACTGCCTGGCCAGGAGGGTGTACACGCGCATGGGAAGGCAGGCGCCCCAGGGAGAGGGAAAGGCTGGAGGCTCCTGGACACGGCCAGGGAGGTGAGCCAAGGGGTGGATGCTGTGGCCTGGGCTGGACTGTTAGATAAACCAGATGGGTGTGCGGCACTTTGTGGTCAGACTGACCCCTGGATCTTGGCTCTGTACAGACCTGCCCCTGACTCCAAGCTTTTCCTGGGTTCTGTTCAGACTGAGCAGAAACCCAGACTGAGTACCAACTCTGGCCAGTACTACCCTGCTGGCCCTGGTTTTAGGCTGAGCAGACTGAACCCTGATCACAGCCTCCACTGAGCCCCAGTTATCCCAGCCAAACACAGTTGCTTGTGTCCTTTTCAGGAAGAACCCAGTGCTGACTGCCCAGAATACTCCCCAGCAAAGATGGGGTCCAGTTGGAACCGACAGCCTCTGAAAGGGACAACAGAGTAAAGGCAGAAGGACCACAATGGGGGAGGCTGGAGGTGGGAAGACCTGACCAGGGAGAAAGCAGGAGTTGCTGGGATGGAGACCAGATGACAGTCCTTCCAGCGTTGGTCCAAAACTCAGACCCGAGGACAGAGCCCGAGAGCGTGGGCTTACAAGGTCTGGGGGCAGGGGTGCAGAATCACAGTTGGCCTTGGGAGAGAGCCAGAGAGGCAGGCTTTCCTGAGTGGTTGATGCTGGAGCCATTCTGACCAGACAGGCAGAGCTGGGCCTGGAGAAGAGCTCTCTCTGCAGGACCAGGGATGAGAGTCTCAGAAATGAGCAGTGCCTGAGGCAGGCAGGCAGAGGCTGAGCGAGGAGGGAAGGGCAGCATATTTTGGATTGAGCCAGGAATGATGGGTTAGGGGTGGACAGTGATGATCACGTTGCCTAATGTTGGGGAGCTCTCCCTATTCTCAGTACTTAATACTTAGTACCCAGTACTTAGTACTTGAAGTGCGACCTCATCTAGTCCTCACTATGGCTCAGTGAAGTGTTAGGGCAGAAGCCCTTGGCTCCTGGTCCCCCATCTCCTCCCCATCCTTGACTCTCCTGAGAGGTCTGTCTGGTGGAGAGCGTGTCACCCCAGAACTGAGTGCGTGTTGGGGTGGGTAGTTGTGAGGGTCCCCGGGAGCAGCCAACTAGGGACTGGAGTTGGTGGAAAAACAGCCCAGCTTTCCCTCCTTTAGAGCAGACAGCTCTGAGCTGGGTTCTGTGCTCTGTCCTGGATCAGGGGCTGGCAAACCTTTTCTGCAAAGGGCCAGATAGTTTTAGGGCACGTGGTCTCTGTTTCAACTATTCAATTCTGTCATTGAGACAGAAAAGTAGTCACAGATGACACATAAATCAATGGACCTGGTGGTGTGGATGCCACTACAACTTTATTTGTAAAATCAGGGGACTTCCCTGGTGGTCCCAGTGGTGAAGAATTCACCTTGCAATGCAGGGGACTCAGGTTTGATCCCTGGTCAAGGAACTAAGACTCCACATGTCCAGGGGCAACTCAGCCTGCATGCCACAAACTAAAGAGTCCATGTGCCACCAACTAGAGAGAAGCCCGTATGCAGCAATGAAATGTACTGCATGCTGCGACTAAGACCGGATGCAGCCAAATAAATAAATAAAAATCAGGAGGCCGGAGGTTTGTAGTTTGTAGACAAACAGGTGTGTAGACATCTCTGACCCTTGAGATGTCACCAGCAGGTCTGAGCCCTGGTGGCCCACAGTGGTCACCAGCTCATTGGACTCACCCTTCATTGGCCTCCAGCCCTTTCCTGACTCAGTTCTCTACTGCCTATTGGAGAATCTGGATCTCATCCCAAAGGAGCGACTGGTCGTCTCTTGGATTCTTCTCCGGGCCTCCTTCTGAGGCCTCCCATCTCAGACAGGTCACCTATTTTATAGATGAAGAGACGGAGGCATCTGGAGGCCAAGTAGTGTGTCCATGGCCCCACAAGGTGAGGCTGAGCTGCCTTTGTGGACTGCTGTAGTCTTTCCTAGAGTTGCCAGACTCTGCTGTTACCTGGGAGAGAATGTGTCTGCTTGCATGGGTCAAATGACCTCCAGACAGGTCCCCGGCATTGGCAGGACAGGTAGCTTGTTTATTCACTACCTGGGGAGTGGGGGCATCCAGCCAGAGGAGGGACAGCCCTGACTGCTCCCAGGCCCAGCAGTCTCGGCAGGTAGTTGCAGGTGAATCCAGAGCAGAATGGGGTCAGTGTGAGCCCTGCCCCACCCTGGCTTGCATCCTCCCTGGAGGGTATGAATGATCACTCCTACTCTTCAGATGGGTAAGCTCAGAGAGGGGAAGGGACTTGCTTCTGGCCACACAGCTCAGGTGCGACAGAACTGAATCTTGTTCCCAGGGCTCTGTGAGTAGCTGGGGGATGCAGAGGAATCCACAGAAGGCTTCATGGCCTCGTGGGCTGTCTAGCTCATTCTCTTAACTGCTTCTAAATTTGCTGCCTCATTGGATCATGGCTTCTTGAACAAAGGAGCCCTTGCATGTGTGTGTGCTAATTCCCTTCAGTTGTGTCCAACTCTTTGCAACCCTTGGACTATAGCCTGCCAGGCTCCTCTGCTCATGGGATTCTCCAGGCAAGAATACTGGAGTGGGTTGCCATGCCCTCCTCCAGGGGATCCTCCCAAACCAGAGACTGACCTTGCATTTCTTATGTCTCCTGCATTGGCAGGTGGGTTCTTGACCATTATGTCACCTGGGAAGCACCAAGGACCCTTACGGACCAGCTAGTCTAACTCCTATATTATAGACGGGAAAATTAAGACCTAGAGAGGAGAGGGAACTTCTCAGGAGATTGGCTGGTGCGTCAGATCAGAGAGGAGCAGGAGCCTCAGGTTCTTAGGAAACGTGGGTCGGCGAGTCCCTGCCAAAGCCAGGCAGCACCTCTGCCACCCTGACTCCCAGAGGCCAGTGCTGGAGCGGACAATGGGCTCCGAGTCAGTCCGTCCCTCTACTCTCTGCCAAAGCTCAGTTCTTGGGGCCCTGGCACCGTCTGAAAACTCCTCTGCCAGTCTGCTCTCGGCAGAGCACAGATTATCGCTCTTGTGCTAATTATTTTTATGATTAAAAGATGATAAATTATTAAACAAAGTCTGAAAAATGTGCCAAGATCTGCTCTGAGGCTGGGCCTGAGAAGTTACCCCCTTGGCGTCCACGTTAATTAATAAATGAGGCTCTCCATGGAGAGGAGCCACAGCTGGCACATCTGGCAACCAGGCAGGGGCTGGCGGAGGGCAGATGCTGGGCAGGCGGGGAGGAAGGGAACTCCCTGGGAGCACTCAGCCTGGGCTTTGGTAATGGAGAGCTCTCCCTCTCTGCTCCCAGCCTAGGGCTCAGCGGAGGGCCCTGTGGCACCAGCCCGACATCTGGTCCTTGGAAGAGGCATAGGAATTCAAGCTGAGAAGCCACTGTTAATCCCTCAACCCTGTTTCCTTCTCCAAAAGCAGACTTGGGAGAACCCCAAGTGTCCAAGCAAGACAGGAGACCAGCATTCAAATCCCTGCCAGTTATTTCCTCCTTGGGTAATTTTGAGTAGGTTGCTCAGTGAGACTCTAAGCCTCAGTTTCCACATCTGTAAAATGGATGGAAATGATCTCTCCTTTGCAACATGAGGGCATTGAGAGCATTAAATAAAATAATGTTTAGAAAGAGAACCCATTTCTCCGGAATGAAAAAGAAATGTTAGTTGAGCTGAGCTGAAGTTTGGGTTTATTGCTGCTGTGTAATGATCAGCCATGAAATCTTGGTCAGTGTAAGCTTTATGAGTCTCAGTTTCCTTATCTCTAAAATGAGAATGAGAATTCCTAATTGTCAGGATTAAGGGAGAAATTATATATGATGTGTCTAACAGTGAATGTTCAATTAATGGTAGCTATTTGATTATAATTATTTATTGCACTCCAATGCAGTGACATTTCAACAAATAAATTTTCCTCCTACCCCCACAGGCTGCTTCTTCACTTTGCTGGTTCTCCTTCCTCCGCTGCCTCTACTCTTAGCAGGGTCTGTGTTTTTCTTTACACTCTCTCCCATATGACCTCATCCATCTGATGACTCATATTTATAAGTCTAGCTTGGCTTCTCACTTAGAAATCTAGACTCCAGGGTCCATGTGCCCATTCCAGCCCTCCCCTGAGACATCTTATAGACACCCTAAATCTAGTATGTCTAATGACACAACCCAAACAGAATTTCTGATCTTTTTCCCACAAACCTGCCCCACCCACCACTGTCTCCACCTCGGTCAATGGCAACTCTATCCTTCCGGTCAGTGATGATGCCTGGACTTGTCCTTGATTCTGCTCTTTTACATCAAGTGTTCAAACATTTGATCAGCTCCACCTTCCACCTCTGTTAGAACCCAAACATCTGGCTCTCTCACCAACCCCCACCCCCCAACCCACCCTATCCTAGGACCAGGCATCATTTTGTCTTACCTGAATTTTTATAATCTCTTAATGGGTGTTCAGGTTCTGGTACTTGCCCCCTCTGCTCTATGCTCCCCCTGACGCCCCCTAAAATAAAGTCAGATCCCATCACTCCTCTGCTTGGAATCCTCCGGTAGTGCCCCTCCCGTATAGCAGGAGGAAAAGCCTTGACCGAGGTCACCAGGCTCTACAGGATCAGAACCTCCCCTTTGCAAAGCCCTTCCTCCATCTGTGGCAGCCACACGCACCTGGTTTTTCCTTGAACTCCTGCACCCTCCCATATCAGGGTCTCTGTCCTGGCTGTTCCCTCTTCTCCCAGATATACATGGCTCACTCCCTCACTCCCCTCAGACCTTTGTTTAGGGAGGCTAACCTTGACCATCCTGCTTAGACATACACTCCCAGTATTCCTTTTTGCTTTGGTCCTCCTCTATCGTGCTTACCATCTTCTTGCACACTAGAATTTCTTGTCCCTTGTGTAATTGTCTTCTCTTCCCTCAAGAGCACAGACTATTACCTGTTAGTGCCCAGCTGCCTTCTCATAGCACCCAGCCTGGGACCCCATGTGCTGGAGGTGATGACTGTGGGAGCGCTTTGTCATAGCCCTGCCTCCTGGGACCTTGGACCTGCAAATCTGCTGGGTGGGCAGAAGGACACACCAGCATTTCAGTTATAAGATGAGCTCAGTAATGAGGAAGGGAAGGCTTTATGGAGGAGGGGAGACTAAACCACATGCTGGAAAGAAGGAAATTCAGGTAGAGGAGGCAGCTGTGTGAAGACTTGGCAGCTCAGGGAAGTGAGCTTGGAGAATGGCAGGTTATCAATGGCAACCTGAGAAGAGGGTTTGGGGGAGATGAACCCCAAGCGGGGAGATGCCCAAGGCCAGGGTGCTGGTGGTGGGGTGGGGAGGGAGGTCTCCTGTACCCTCTGCATTAGCAGATGGGGCACATGCCCACTCTCACGACTTCCTAGAGGGGAGAAAGTGGCCTGCTTTCCAGAAACAATATTAGCAAAATAATGGCAGTATTTCAATGCGTCTGAGACGCACAACTATTTTCCATACTACTAAGGAACACTGCCAGTTAACACATCTCATGGCATTTATTCTAAGACCTACGTGAAAGCATGTGAATCTTAAATCTCTATAGACGATCACAGGTTAGCAATGGGCCTCTCCTGTATACTGGGCACCACACAAACCACTTCAGATACATTGTCTCATTGGATTCTCACAGCAATCTGTGAGTGCCTATGAGATAAGTACGTTACCTCCCCATTTTACGGGTGTGAGACCTGGTGCCCGGAGACAGGAAGTAACTCTCCATCCAGCTGGTAGTGGAGGAGCCCAGGCTGCAACCCAGGCAGCCTCTCTTAAGCATTGTCTTCCAATAGGAAATGGAGTGTGAAAAGCGGAAGCTGTGTGAGAGAACAGGAAATCAGCCTTGGAAAATGGGAAGCAACGGTCCTGTAAATTCAGCAGGGAGACCTTCCTTCCACTGCCGCATTCCAGTAGTCTGAACCTGCCTGCCCCCAACCTTCTCAAGTGTGCTCTGCTGGCCACGGGTCTTCTCAACCCCAGGTGGGTCTTCCCACGGTGAGGCGTACCTACCCTTCTCTCTCAGTTCTTGGGAAGCCATGAACTTTGAGGCCACACACTTCTTGTGACTAAGCAAGCATCTTGCGAACTTTCTGGCTTTTCCAAAGGGACGTGACTCATCATCTCCTCCTGCCGTTGCCCTCACAGCCTTTACTTCCAACACTCTGGAATGGTTGAAACCAATGGGTTAACTTGCTTTCCCTATTAAATATTTACATAAACACGCCCGGGAAGGTGTGTGTAAGTTATCAATAATGCAAGGCCAGCCTAGGCTCGGTGAGAGCTAAGAGACCCAAATTGTATCATCATAATCCATTATTCACATATAATGCGTCTATTCTCCTCCATTAGCGCAGGCAGGAAATGCCCCTGAGTGCCGGGCAGGGCTTTGGAAAGCGCAATAAATGGCGGGGAGACACATGGCAGGAGGGCGGCAGCTGTAGTTAAACAAGTGTAAATTAGCGCCCAGCCTCGCTCCCCGCCTGCATCCAGAGCAGCGGGCACAAGGCCTGGCAGGGAGGGGGTTACAGGATTGGGGGAACTCACCATCAGGGGGGAACTTGCCATCAGTCTAGTTGTCCGCCCAAGGAGGACCATCCCAGCAGCCACGTGGGATACCACGCCTTACTGAGTTCCGCTTGTGTTCTCGCAAGATGGGGCTGGAATCTCAGCTGTGCCGCTGAGTGGACACAGAGGGTTGTATGCAAGCTGCTCCACGCTGAGCTTGGTACTCCATCTGTAAAATGCAATCACGAGTTACCAACTCAGGGTGGTGGTGTGGAGGAAATGAAATGAGGCAGGAGAAATGCCCTTAGAAAGGAAGACCACTGCTCATCACCGCTCCTCATCCCTGTCAGGCTGTTCCAGAGCGAGGCATAGAATGTGGGATGCACGCAGGACAAAGGCAAGGCTAGAGGAAGATGCAGAGGCCTCAAGTGCTCGCCTGTTTAACTTTGTGTCACTGCAGGAAACTGCCTCTGGGGGCCCCACTTGTGGGATCAGTTTCCTGGGCTCCGAGGGCTCAGACCACCCCACCCCCTCCAGTGTGTCTTCAGCCCCTAGGCCAGCCTCATCCTTTTCTCCATCACTGCCCTGTTCCCCTGGGGAACCAGTTCCCACAGAGCGCTGTGCATCCACATAGATGAGCCCAGATCAAATCCACCTGTGGGTGTCCTGTGAGCCAGAAGGCAGCGTTTCGAGGCACGAAGGACACCTCGCTGGGAGTGACATCTGAGTCCTAAGTTCTTTGGCTGCTGATCTGTGGTGTGGGGAGTCCAGCAGCCTCCAGGCCTCAGTCTCTCTCCCTGGAGAAAAAGGGGAGTAATCACACGAGTTGGTGAATATTATCACTCAGTGAGGGGCTGTTGTTTGTTGTCATTCAGTTGGTAAGTCGTGTCTGACTCTTTGCGCCCCCACGGTCTGCATCATGCTAGGCTTCCCTGTCCTTCACTATCTCCCAGAGTTTGCTCAAATTCATGTCCATTGAGTTGCTGATGCTATCTAACCAACGCATTCTCTTCGGCCCTCTTCTCCTTGTATCTGCTGCCTGTGTTTGAGGACCTTCCCCGGTTCTAGGACCCCGAGGAACAGAAGTGTCATGAGATTCTAGAATCAACTATTCTGCTTCAGTGAAAGTTGCTCAGTTGTGTCCAACTCTTTGTGATCCCCTGGATTGTAGCCCTCCAGGCTCCTCTGTCCATGGAATTCTCCAGGCAAGAATACTGGAGTGGGTAGCCGTTCCCTTCTCCAGGGGATTGTCCCAACGCAGGGATTGAACCCAGGTCTCATGCATTGCAGGCAGATTCTTTACTGTCTGAACTACCAGGGAAGCCCAATTCTGGTTTAGGGCATCACCGAGTTTTAGCTCCATGGCTAAAGGTAGTTTTTTTTTTTCCTAGCACCGGGGCTATACACAGCATACAGACAGATATCCTGGGTCTTGGAGTCAGCTGTCCAGAGGAGTCACATTCAGCTTCAAGTTGCCCCACTGCGCCCCTCCCCTATATGGTAAGGAACCAGAAGCTCAACCCTTAAGGTCCTGACAATGATTGCTGGTCAGTGGAGGCCACAAAATATTACTACAACACTCATTTGGAAAGGCAAGGTGCTTTTATATATGTTACTCATTAAATAGTTCCTCAATGAAGTCTGTTCAACTATATTAACACCAAAGGGCACCAGCATTAAATTGCAATTGAGTGAATCTGGCAGGAATGCTTAGAATCCTCTTCCCTGCCTCATTTGGGCCAGGGGCCTAATGATTATCTAAGTGGCTAAACGGTTTAACGATTTGATGTCCTGACATCTTCACACACAGACTTCCCTTCTGGTCCTTCCTTCAGCCCAGCTCATTAGTTCTCAAGCTTGAGTATGTTTGTGTAAAAATCACAGCACTGGGCTATATAAAAAGAAAACTATGTCCACCATTTAGGGGATGTCAGGAGCAATTTGGACTCTGCAGCTTTTACCTTTGCATCTTTTTACATAAGATGCAAATTCACTGGGTTAGCTGTGTGGCTTCGGTCAAGTTACTAACCCTCTCTGAGCCTGTTTTTGTATCTGTATGTGAAGATATTCATAGCTACCTTACAGAGTTTATGAGATCTATATATAATATATATCCGAGAAGCAATAGGTGGGTTTGAATCCTACTTTTAGTGCTAGCCATATGACTTTGGGCAGGTTACTTCTGCACCTCAGTGTCCTCATCATTAAGTGGAGGATATTAATAGGGTCTGCATTTTACTTGGACTGGACTCTGCATTCTGCTGTAAAGCAGAGCTGTGCTCTGGGTCAGAGCTGCCCTGATTGTGGGTGCCGCGCCAGGACGTGTGGCTGGGGTCTGTGTCCCTGGCAGGGCAGGGTTTCTACCCTTTGGGGGAATTCCAGTGCAGTCTCTACTAGTGGATCAGGAGTCAGTAAGTGGTCAAAGAAACAACTCAAAGAGGATGCAACCCAGATAGTTAGAGAACCCAAGTGGCTCTAGTAGAAGCTTACCTACTGAAATCTCTAAACATTCTTTAGTCCTAGGAGCTTTATCTGTGGCATACACTGAGGCTGGCCAATGAACATCTATTCATTCATTCAACACTGTGTTTCTAGGCACTGGTGAGAACACACTGGACAACAGTTCCCATCCTCAAGGAGAACACAGTTTAGTGACTGTAATGATTAAAAAAAAATCAATAGCAATAATAGTAACAGCAATGGCTTTCATTTGCAGAGGGTGTCATGTGCCACCGCCTGGCCTTTGTGCTGTCCATGCAGTACCTCATTTAATCCTCACAACATTCCTACTTTACGGACAAGTCATCTAAGGCTCAGAGAGGTTGTATGACTTCTCGAAGGTCACACAGCTAGTAAGTGCCAACGGAGAAGCTTGAATTCAGATGCATTTATTTCCCTAGCTTTGCTAATGCCCTTTTCCCTCAGAAACACTTCTGAAAAAGGAGAGTCCCTGGGCTACCAGAGACCTTCCTGCAGAAGGAGGGACTGACGAGGGAAGGAGAGAACAGCTGACCTGAAATCGCTAGCTCAGTGCCACGCTGTGGAGAAATTCTGTCCTGCTACAGATGGCGGGAGTCCAGAATGTGGGGAGCAGTAATAAGTCCCAGCTCAGCATGCAGAAGGCAGTGACTGCGAGGAAGGGCCAGCCCAGGGCTTGCTTGGGCAATGGCCAAGCTGGTAGTGTGACATCTTTACTGTCTGATTAATAGAGCCCTGGGGACAGCAGGCATCCGAAGCTGCTTGGAGGTTGTGGGCCTGGGGACCAGGAGAAATAAATAGCCTTCAAAGGCCCCGACTGAGTTGGGGGAGGATGTGAAGCCAAGACAAGGCATCTCCCCCTAACTCCCATCCAGTCCTCTGAGGGCCTTACAGAGAGAGTTGCAGAACTGGGCAGCCCTGGAGCCTGGCAGGAGCAGAGCATATGTCTGGGGCAGGGCCAGACACAAGTGTCTCCTTCGGCCACTGGCCTGGGGAAACAGCCCCGAGAGATGTAGACGGAGGCAGTGATCTTGATGGGCCCGGCCTGGGGTCTGGGGCTCAGACCACCTTTCCAGCTCATGAGAGAAGCCAGGAGCAGGGGCAGGAACCCAGACTCTCGACTGCAGTGAGCTCACTGTGTGTTAGCGGTCCATCAGAGCAAAAGACCCACTGGGGATGATCTGAGGACTCTCTGCTGGGAATGAAGCCTTTTGTGATCACGGCATCTGGTGGGCAGTGATGTTAGTCTGGACACACGTGTCTGGAGGTCAGTAGGGCTGGCAGTCAGGAAGGGAAAATGGCAGGAAGGGGAAGTGAACAAGGACAAAGTGAAACCTGGAAGGATGACTTACAACCCGCCAGGCGGAACACTGGGACCCACATCTGTCTGTCACTGGGACCTGGGTGATCTCCTGCTTCCTCCAACCCTCCAGCGAATGATATGGTGATCTGCAGAACTGGCCGGCTTCATCATGACGTTGCACACAAGCCTGGCCCAGAGCTCAGGGAAGCTGAAGGAGGAAATCTAGTGGAGTCTGAGTTGCACAGGTCTGGCTGGGTGGCCCAAGGAAGCAAGGTGAGCCGGCAAGTGGGGTGGCTGCAGCATTGCCTGTGATCTCACAAGGGTTGAGTTGCAATAGTGGCTGCTGTTGCACTTCCACCCTCCAGATCTCCTGCAGATTTCTCTGTGGCTGCCCCAACCCAGAGCCACGAAGGGGAAGGAATTCTGGGAAAGGCACCTCCAGTATAGAGCCCCCACCCTCACTGTGTGTCTTTGGCCAGGTCACTGTTCCTCTTTGAGCCTCAGCTTTTTTCATCTGTAAAATGAGAGGATGGAGTCCTCAGTGGTTCTTCATTTAATGCAAACAACTCCCCCCAAAACAAAAACAAAAACAAAAAGCAAGTAAGCAAACAAACAAAAAGAGGCAAGGATTTCCTCCTTCCCCTTTGTGTGCAAATGGACATGAGGCTTGGTATGAGTGTGAGCTCAGTCGAGTCTGACTCTTTGCGACACCATGGACTGTAGACCGCCAGGCTCCTCTGTCCGTGGGATTTTCCAGGCAAGAACACTGGAGTGGGTTGCCATTTCCTTCTCCATGGGATCTTCCTAACCCAGGGATGGAACCCTCATCCTCTGCATTGGCAGGTGGATTCTTTAGCACTGGGCCACCTGGGTTCTCCTTGAAATCAGTGTGCAGATCCCCAGGACTCCAAGGCCCCAGATAGGAGCACCTGGGCTGGATCATGTTGTAGATTCCTCCTTCCTCTGGCAACAGAAGTGAGTAGAAGTGAGGTGGTGCTTGTAGTCAGAAGAACTGAGCCCAAGATTTGTCCCTGGGATATTGAACGAGGCCCCAAATCTCTTCGAGCCTTGGTTTCCCCACCTGTATAATAAGGATGGTTCCTTTTCGCCTTTCAGGTGACCATCACGTGGATGTCGTCAGAGGCTGGGGTAAAACTCAGAGGGTTCGAGAGGCTTCATAGTTGGTGACTCCAGATTAGTGCTGGCTCTGTGGGAACTGTTGTGCCATGCTGAGGACAGAGGTGTGATTTCATCCTGTCTCCTCCAGGAAGCCCTCCAGCCTGTGGGGGAGACAAGGGGTTTTGTCTATGGAAGCCACTTACACAAAACGTTCTGGGGCTTTGGGGGAGGAGGAGACACATTGTTTGAAGTCTTGTTTGAAGAGGGAGTGTGTGACCTTGAGGAGTGGACATGGCTGTGACAGCTTAGGTGGATGGCAAAAGCCTCGGGAGGAGGGCAGGGCTGGGCCAAGGCATGGAGTCAGGAGGGTGCAGTGATCCTTTGGGACCGGGAAGGAGTGGGGTGCAATGGAGCAGGGGTGTGTTGGTAGGGAGACGAAGGGCTATGGTGGAAAAGGGGTGAGGATTAGCTTGTAGAGTCTTGACTTCTTGCTAAAGATGCTCACCCAGGATTAGTTGACACAGCAGGGAGTGGGAAGCAACCCAAAGTGAGGCACCAGGGTCCCCAGGTCCTTCAGCCTTCTGGGATCATTCTTTCACATCTCCAAAAGATAACTCAAACCCCTTTCCCATCATGAAGCCGAAGCATTCCCATGGATTCCTGAGGGGAGCTTTTTATCCTTTCAGTCTACATTGCAGTTGGCTTCTGAACCTCACCCTGGGCCTTGCAGGAGCCATCCTCACTTGCTGACTGCTTCACTCCAAGGTGGAACCTGTCTGATGCCTCTGCTCCTGGAGAGTCCCATTGGCCCAGGGCTGATGGGTGGAGCAGACATCTAGCCATGGTTTACAGGACAGTCTGGGGCAATTATTGTTGCCCTGGAGTCGGCCTGCACCTGGGAAGGAGTACCTACAATGTGGAAATCAGCAAGCGAATCAGTTCGTGTTGACCCTCTGCCAGTGCACCACCGACGACAGCTCAGTGCGGACCGCACTATGTAAGGGAAAGGACCCCAAGGTTTTGGCCATGTTGCTGGCATTCTTCTCTTCCCAGAAATTCCCATCTCTCCCAGATCTCCTGGGAGACTCTAAATTCCATGCACAGTTCAACTCTCTCTTTGTTTCACAGTCTATTGATATTTCCAGACTGTGCCCTGGTGGGGGTGGGGTTTCATATTTTATACTCTAACAGGCTCACCACACTAGTCTCCTTATACTCCTTGGAGGCACTTGCAGACAGGATAGCTTTAAATAGATTTATTTTTTTCCCCTGCTATGCAAGTTGGCTAAGTTGGAATCAAAAGGTGGTTCGGCAGATATTAAAAGTGATAATTGGAATGCGTGAAACAATATGGAGAAAGCTTATAGGTCACATGCTAAGATCCTGCACTCTCCTTTCTGGGAATCAACTCTACAGAAACATTCGCACAGACGAATGAATATATATGTACGGTGACACTGTAGCACTGCTTGTCACAAACATTGGAAATACCCTAATTGCCTGGCAAGGCAGCAGTAAGTAAAATAAGCAATGAGATGTACACAGTGGATGAAAAGACAGAAGTGGGTCTCTAGATGCACTGTCTTGGAAATATCCACAACGTCGTTTCATGAAAGAGTTGTGAACAGAATTTATATATATTTTCCTGTAAAGAAGTTCTAAAGTGTACATATGTACATGTATGTGTGTGTGTTTATAGACATAGAAAACCATCTGGAAGGACAAGCCTTAAACACTTTTCCCCTTCTTATTTATTTAATTGACACATAGTGGCTTTACAATGTGTTAATTTCAGGTGTACAGCAAAGTGATATATATATATATTCTTTTGCATATTCTTTTCCATTATAGGCTATTACAAGATATAGAATATAGTTCCCTGTGCTATACAGTAGGTCCTTGTTGTTTATTTTATACATAGTAGTGTATATCTATTAATCACAAACTCCTAGTTTATCCCTTCCCCACCCAGGCCTTAAACTATTCATAATGTCAGTCTTAGAGGATAGGTGTCTATGTGTAGGGGAAATGTTCCCTTTCTATAATTTATTAAAAATAAAGCTATCATTTATTTCTATTTCTATAGTGTATTTCTGTGTTGTTTTAATTTGTTACCATGGGCATATAGGGCTTATATAATGTTTTAAAAGCCAACAATTTTTGCAAAGAGAAAATGCTTACAACAAAATGCCAAATACAAGTGGTAGGATGTAAAATTGTTTACACTCAGTGGTGATCGCTCTACAGAAACCTACGTCTGGGCGGACAGGAATAGAATAAGAAAGAGCTTCCCACAAAAAGTGATTGGTGATTAGGGTGGGTCCAGAGAGGGTTCTCTTTCCTCTTCCAGAAGACTGGGCAGGCTGAGATCTGGGACTTCCTAAATTCCTCCCAGCATCTCCCTTCATTATACCCCCAGCCCATGTTCCCGTCACTTACAAGCGGCAGTGGGTATCAACTATTCAATTATTTTCAAATAGTTGAGCTTGGGTCTGGATTGAATAAATCACATTGATGCCAATTTCCAGGGAAGTCCTTTCATATTTTATGATGTGCCCCCACCTTCCCCCTACCCTTCCTTCCTTGTGCTCCCGTTAATGAACCTGCAGACTGAATCCTGCTGGACGTCCCCACTGCTCAGCCCCGGATGGAAATGCTGCAGCTCCAAGCATCGGGCTTCTGAGTTTTTTTTCCTTTCCCTCCTCACAGTCCTGGGGAAATTGATATGCAGGCAGGATTATGCTTTGTTTAAAGCTCAGCCCTGGCTTCTGAAAGAATACATTATCCAAATCGGTGTATGTGGTTGAAATTCTACAAAACTCAGTTGTAGCACATGTGGCTTGCCAATGAGATGTCCAGCTGGGTCTCCTGCTGCATAAATGCCCAGGATCAGAGAATATAACCATGGAAAACCATCCACTAGGGAATATTCCCGGTGTCAATAATTTATCCTGCTGATGGTAGAAGGTTGACCTCCCACATCTCCCTGCCAGCACTGTGAACACCCAATATGCCATCCAACTCCGTGTCCTGGAGTTGGGTGCGACTTCCTCTCTTCTTCCCAGCTCCTTTAGCCTCCGGATTTGTTCAAAGAGCTGAATGAACATGAACACAGAGACCAAAGGTTTTTTGTTCTGTTTTTTGGTTTGTTTCTCTTTTTATTTTCTAAGCAGATTCTGAAGGAACCGAGCCTGATTTGGACTTTGGAATTCTGGAACGGCAAGAGGAAGAGGTGGACTTGGCCTTGCGTGTTTCAGCGTCTCTTCTGGTCTTGCATCTCCTCCACAGCTGGGGCACAGAGGGAACAACTCACTGTCAATAATTTGGGAGCCACCCTAGTTCTACTTGCTCTTTAAACGTTAGAGTTTTAATGATTTAGGAACCAAAAGAATAACTAAGGAGCCCAGCAGTCATTATCTCAAATAATGAGACTTTTTAATGCAAAATCAATGTTTGTTATAATGAAAATAGATTCCTCAGCTCCTGCGGGGCCAAATGTACAAATCTTTTCTGCTGTTAAATAAAATGTGACGGCTCATTTTCAGGAGGATGGTGAGCATTTTTATTCAAGAATAAAAATAAAATGTCAGAACTTATTTACTTTTATTAAGTGCTCATTCTCAATCAGATACTCTAATCAATATCTAATTGGAGGTGAGGAAACGAAAAATAATTTTTATGCCAACTCGGGGAAGGGAAGGAAAAGTAGAAAGAAGGCATAGTAGAAAGAGAAAGCCATAAAATACATTTTCACTTGTAATAATAGAAATATTTATCGAGCAGATGTACAGCGCCAGGACTGAGCTAAATGCTTTGCATGTGTTATATGGCGGTACTTTCACAATAATCCTATAATATTGGCATTTTTGTGCTCCCTATTTACAGATGATAAAACTGAGGCTTGCAGAAGACGATTACTCATAGTCTCATGTTTACTGTGTGATTGTAAGTCAGGTCTGCACGACCCCTTAACTCCAGCTATTAATTATTTTATCTATCTGTCCTCTCTACCTTTTTAGAAAATATCTTTTATTTTTTTAAATGAGCCATTCTTGAGAGATGAGTTTTGTCAATAGCAGAAGTTTTACTCCAATAGCACTGAAACTGTAAGCTTAAAATTATTATGGAAAGTAAAAGTTTTTCCTTAACTATTTTAATTACTTCTCTGTCTTGAGAGATAGAGTGGATTGAACATATTTTAATTTTTTAAAAAAAGTGATTCAGAGCTCAACTCCGATGGGAGGAAGCTATAGTCTAGTAGGAGAGACAAGAGGAGAAGAAGTGATCTGGGACCCTGGCTTTTATGCCAGGGGCTGTGTGCTTTGAGCAGACCACTTGCTTTCTCCCGGGAGAGGCTGGCCTCGGGAGGGTCTCTGATTTTAGTTACAGGGAGATGGGTTACATCAGTTTAAGGAAGAACCTTCTAAAGTTTAGAGTTATCTGAAAAACGGCTGGGCCGCCTCTGGAGGGAGAGAATGTCTCATTCCTGGGGGTGTTCAATCAAGACCAGGTGTGGAGATGATTTAGGTGATAAGAAATTACCCTCACTCTCTTTAGGTAGGTCAGCACACTTTTTCTCTAAAGGACCAAAAAAATAACTCTTTTAGGTTCCCAGTGACTCAACTCTACTGTTGTAGAGCAGATGCAGCCAAAGACTCTGTGTAAGTGAATAAGTGTGTCTGTGTTCCAAGAAAACTTTATTTACAAAAAAAGGTGGAGGGCCATTTCGGGTCATGATTTGCCAATCCCTGTTCTAAGTTCCTTCAATTAGAAACTTCATGATTCTCTTCTTATCCCTTTAGTCACTGAGCTGGGCTGAGCACTGGTACCAGGGCCTTTGATAAAGAATAATAATGAGTTAATCCTTCCATAATTCTTGCCTTGTGCCTGGCACCTTTCCAAGCTCTTTATATATTGACTCCTTTCATCCTCACAAAACAGTCTTAGAAAGAGGATACCAATGTTATTATTATTCCCATTTTACACATGAGGCTACTAAGACCCAGGGAGACTAAGGAGCTCACACAGGTTTGTGCAGCTGGTAAGAGATGGAGCTGGGCTGCACAGCCGGGCAGTGTGGCTCCAAGGTCTGTGCCCCCAACCTCTGTAACACCTGCCATTTACTTCCTCTTGTTGAATAAGTTACTACTCCTCATAATATAGCAAATCCCATCCTTATAGTCTACTAGTGTGGATCTCTACTACGAGTGTGATCTCAGGTAAGTCACCTACCCTGTCTGAACTGTGGCTTCCTAGCCAGATAATGGGAATGATGATATTTCTCATGGGGGGCTTTCGAGGCTGCCAGTTTTGGGCAAGCACCTTATTTAGGGCCTGGAGCCTAGCAGTTGCTCAGAGAATGCTAACTGTTGCCTCTCCTTAACCACTTCTGCAGAATAGAGGGATTGCTGAGAAACAAAGGGAGGGTTTTGCCTGAACAATCAAAGTGACAGATTCCTACCATCTCGTACAGGATTTTTTTTTTTTTTAACCTTTAACAGTTTGCTGTAAAATTTTACTTTCCCTACAAGGAAGTACTTTGGCCAGCATTGCTGGGGTTGGGGGATGCCTCGTCTGAATTATGCCTCTGCCAAGAGATCTGAGGAAAAGGCAATGGCACTCCACTCCAGTACTCTTGCCTGGAAAATCCCGTGGACGGAGGAGCCTGGTGGGCTGCAGTCCATGGGGTTGCTGGGAATCAGATACGACTGAGCGACTTCACTTTCACTTTTCATTTTCATGCATTGGAGAAGGAAATGGCAACCCACTTCAGTGTTCTTGCCTGGAGAATCCCAGGGATGGGGGAGTCTGATGGGTTGCTGTCTATGGGGTTGCACAGAGTCGGACACGACTGAAGCGACTTAGCAGCAGCAGCAGCAGCAAGAGGTCTGAATCTCTCCGGAGATGCCATTGTTGTGGGGTCTGAACTGGGAACTCTGACCCCCAGGTTGTGGGCAGTGATGACTCTAGCACCAGCCTGGTGCTAGAAAGCTCCAGCCCTTCAGTTATCATACCATGAGGTAAGGATCTGGCTTGTACACTCAGTCCAGGGGTGGTTACTGTCTCTTTTGCAATGTATCAAGTACTTTATGCCAGGCCCTGTGCCTAGTATTTTTCATGTATTATCTCATTATAACCTTGCCAAACCCTGTGAAGGCATTTCTATTATCATTCCCATTTTGCAGAGGAAGAAACTAAGGCTTAGAGATCACCATGAATTAGTAGGGCCATGATTCAACCCCAAGAAGCCTGAGTCTAAAGACTGTCTTATCTCCCTTTGCTGTATCTGTTAGGTCAGCAAATCCTGTTTGTTTCTACCTGAAAACCACACTGCAAACTCAATTTCTTGCTACCTCTACAGCTACCTCCTGGGTGAAGATTATTGCAGTAGCCTGACAACCAGTCTCTCTGTTTTTATGCATGTACCTTCATGCCATATTTTACTCTCAAAATCGTCTATGTGATCCTTTGCTAAAAAAATCATCTCTATCACAGTTTAATTTGCATATAATAAAAGTCATTCACTTTAAACATACAATCCAACGAGTTTGGACAGATGTAGATAGTCAAGTTTACCGTCACTGTGTTGAAGATACGGAACTTTTCTATGAGTGTGTGAGTATTTTAAAAACTTTTTTTAAAAGTTAAATCATGTCACCATTCTACTCAACATTTTGTAAGTGTTTCCTATTTCCTTTAAGTAAAAGTCAAAATTCTTCTCTATATTAAAATTTTTTTGATGTATAATTAATTTAAAGTGTTTGTTAGTTTCAAATGTACAGCAAAGTGATTTGGTTATGTATTTATATACCTATATTCTCTTTCAGGTTTTCTTCCCATCAGTTCAGTTCAATTCATTCATTCAGTCATGGCTGACTCTCTGAGATCCCATGGACTGCAGCACGTCAGGCTTCCCTGTCCATCACAAATTCTCATGTCCATCAGGTAGGTGATGTCATCCAACCATCTCATTCTCTGTCATCCCCTTCTCCCAGCATCCCAATCTTTCCCAGCATCAGGGTCCTTTCAAATGAGTCAGTTCTTCACATCAGATGGCCAAAGTATTGGAGCTTCAGCTTCAGCGTCAGTCCTTCCAATGCATATTCAGGACTGATTTCCTTTAGGATGAACTGGTTGGATCTCCTTGGAGTCCAAGGGATTCTCAAGAGTCTTCTCCAACACCACAGTTCAAAAGCATAAATTCTTCAGTGCTCAGCTTTCTTTCTAGTCCAACTCTCACATCCATACATGACTACTGGAAAAACCACAGCTTTAACTAGACGGACCTTTGTTGATAAAGTAATGTCTCTGCTTTTTAATATGCTGTCTAGGTTGGTCATAGCTTTTCTTCCAAGGAGCAAGTGCCTTTTATTTCATGGCTGCAGTCACCATAGCTGCAGTGATTTTGGAGCCCAAGAAAATAGTCTGTCACTGTTTCCATTGTTTCCCCATCTATTTGTCATGAAGTGATGGGACCAGATACCAGGATCTTAGTTTTTTGAATGTTGAGTTTTAAGCCAGCTTTTTCACTCTCCTCTTTCACTTTCATCAAGAGGCTCTTTTGTTCCTCTTTGCTTTCTGCCATAGGGGTTGTGTCATCTGTATATCTGAGGTTATTGATATTTGTCCTGGAAATGTTGATTCCAGCTTGTGCTTCATCCAGCCCTGCATTTTGCATGATGTACTCTGCATATAAGTTAAATAAGCAGGGTGACTATATCAGCCTTGATGTACTCCTTTCCCAATATGGAACCGGTCCTTTGTTCCATGTCTGATTCTAACTGCTGCTTCCTGACCTGCATACAGATTTCTCAGAAGGCAGGTCAGGCGGTCTAGTATTCCCATCTCTTGAAGAGTTTTCCACAGTTTGTTGTGATCCACGTAGTCAAAGGGTTTAGTCTAGTCAATGAAGCAGAAGCAGATGTTTTTCTGGAACTCTCTTGCTTTTTCAATGATCCAACGGATGTTGGCAATTTGATCTTTGGTTCCTCTGCCTTTTCTAAATCCAGCTTGAACATCTGGAAGTTCTCTGTTCACGTACTATTGAAGCCTGGCTTGGAGAATTTTGAGCATTACTTTACTAGTGTGTGAGATGAATGCAATTGTGTGGTAGTTTGAACATTCTTTGGCATTGCCTTTTTTGGGGATTGGAATGAAAACTGACTTTTTCCAGTCCTGTAGCCATTGATGAGTTTTTCAAATTTGCTGACATATTGAGTGCAGCACTTTCACAGAATCATCTTTTAGGATTTGAAATAGCTCAACTGGAATTCCATCACCTTCACTAGCTTTGTTAGTGATGCTTCCTAAGTCATGTCCAACTCTTGTGACCCCATGGACTGGGGTGCCTGCCAGGCTCCTCTGTCCATGGGATTCTCTAAGAAAGAATACTGGAATGTGTTTCCATTTCCTTCTCCAGGGAATCGTCCCGACCCAGGGATCGAACCCAGATCTCCTGCATTGCAGGCAGATTCTTTACTGACTGCACTACAAGAGAAGTTTTTTTCCCCCATAAAGGCTACTGTAAATTGCTGAGTGTATTTCCCTGTGCTCTACGGTAGGCCCTTGTTGTTTGCCTATTTTATGTGCTGTAGTGTGTGTATGTTAATACCAAGTTCCTAATCTGTTGCTCCTCTCTCACCATTGGCTTTGGTAATCATAAGTTTGCTTTCTATGTCTGTGAGTCTATTTCTGTTTTGTAAATAGGTTCATTTGTATTTTTAGAAACTATTCCACTTATACGTGATATCATAAAACATTTGTCTTTCTCTATCTGACTTACTTCACTTAATATAACAATCTCTAGGTTCATCCATGTTGCTGCAAATGGCATTATTTCATTCTTTTTTATGGCTGTATTCCATTATATGTATATATATATTCCATTATATATATATGTATATATATATCACATCTTCATTATCTGTTCCTCTGTAGATGGACGCTTAGGTTCCAAGACACATGGAAATGTCTTGGCTATTGTAAAAAGCCAAAATTCTTATAATGTCTTTGCTGTGTCAAATGAATAGCTACCTGGTTACCAAACAATTTCATTTTCCTCCTGTACAAAGGAAGGCCAGGGTTTTTTGTTTTTGTTTTTCCCTTGCATCTGGATGGGGCAATGTGACTAGCTCTGGCCACTGGAAAGTAAACAGAAGTGATGTCTACCTTGTCCAGGCCTGGGACTTAAGATTTGTAGAGAAATCTGCACTGTTTCTTTCCTTCTGTTGCCAGCTAGAGGCAGAAGCAATGCTCTGAGGCCTACAGGATCCAGGAATCAGTAGAAAGATGAGCCAGGCCCATGTCAGGCTGGCATGTGAGCAGAGACATGCCTCTATCCTGTTATGCCTCTGAAATTTCGGAGGGGGCATTAACACAGGAGTGAGTGTTGACCCCATCCAATACAAAGTCTCTGTTGGTTCTGGCCTCTGCTGCACCTCCCACCTGTCTCCCACTGCTCTCCCTTGAATTCTCTCCCCTCTAGCCACACTTGTCTTCAGGTATGCTTCTGCCTCAGGGCCTTTGAACTTGCTGTTTGTGGTAGGCTGAGTAATTCCCCTTCCCCCCAAGATATCCATGTCATAAATCCTGGTGAGAATCACCTTATATGGCAGAAGGGATTTTGCAGCTGTGATTAAATTAAGGATGTGGACATGGAGAGATTATCCTGGATTATCTTGGTGGGTCCAATGTAATCACATGCTTTCTTTTTTCTTTTTGTAAAGTCTTTATTGAATTTGTTACCGTATTGCTTCCATTTTTTTCTGCTTTGGTTTTTTGGCCCTAAGGCATGTGGGGTCTTAGCTCCCTGACCAGGGATTGAACCCACACACCCTGCCCTGGAAGGTGAACTCTTAACCACTGGGCCGCCAGGGACGTCCTCACATGTTTCCTTACGTGAAGGAGGCAGAGGGAGACTTGGCTACAGAAGAGGAGGAGGCTGTGTGGTGATGAAAGGAGAGACTGCAATGATGAGACCATGAGCCAAGGAACGCCAAGGAATTTTGAAACTACCAGCAGCTGGAAGGAGAAGGGAGCTGATTCTTCCCTGGAGCCTCCAGAAAGAATCAGCTGGCAACACCTTGACTTTAGGTCTGGAAGACTCATTTCAGAGTGTATGTCTCCAGAACTATAAGAGAATATATTTCTGTTGTTTTAAGCCACTACTTTTTCTATAGCAATGAGAAATGGCCACATTGTTCCTTCTGTCTGAACTGCTCCTCCCCCAGGTGACTGAATGGTTGCCTCCCTTACTTCCTTTAGTACTTTGCTCAAATATTTGCCACCTTCTCAATAAATTACCCTGTTCAGGAGGGCACCTGGGACTTCCTCTCCCCCTTCTCCATTTTCCTGTCTCCAGAGCACTTGATAACTGGCTGACTTACCATAGTCTATTGATTTTATTTTGGTTAATTATTTCCTCCCCTCATTAGAATGTGAGTTCCAATAACAGCAGGAACTTATGCTGTATTCCCTAGAACAATGCCTGGCACTTGGTAAGCAGCAGTAATCCTTTGTTGAGTGAATGAATAAGTAAATGGCCAAGAGGCCCATTGGGTGAGCAGAGCTTTCCAGGTGCCTAGTAAGTTTTCGGAGAAGGCAATGGCACCCCACTCCAGTACTCTTGCCTGGAAAATCCCATGGATGGAGGAGCCTGGTAGGCTGCAGTCCATGGGGTCGCTAAGAGTCGGACACAACTGAGCGACTTCACTTTCACTTTTCACTTTCATGCATTGGAGAAGGAAATGGCAACCCACTCCAGTGTTCTTGCCTGGAAAATCCCATGGGTGGAGGAGCCTGGGGGGCTGCAGTCCATGGGGTCGCTAAGAGTCGGACACAACTGAGAGACTTCACTTTCACTTTTCACTTTCGTGCATTGGAGAAGGAAATGGCAACTCACTCCAGTAGGGCTCTTTGGAGGGGTCTCAGGTTGAGTGGTCCCTTCAGTCACCCTCTACTGAACAGCTCCTCATCCTGTGAGAAGCTACTGGGGAAGATTTGGGGCACTATTGGGCCCTGCTCCCAAGGGGTGTTCACTTGAGCTGGGAGACAAGGGCTTGGTTGTAGGTTAGGATAAAGCGGAATGGGATCAGGACCATGGAGAGGTACAGATGGGGTGCTCAGATTAGGGCAGGATGATTCCTGGAAGAGGGTCAATCTGGATGGGCTGAGCAAACCATGGACTGGGGAGGGGAGAGGGTACTCAGGATGAGAGACCAGTGGGAGTAAAGGCCCAGAATGGGTCATTGTGAAGGTGTGTTGGGAAATCTTACCAATTTCCTTTCATAGAGTACATAGTGTGTGCTGGGAAAAGTTGTGAGGGGGGCCAGAGAAGTGGGAAGGGGCTAGATCAAAAAGGGCCTTAAACTTCACTTTAAGAAAACAGATTTCATTCTGCAAGGGGTGGGGTGGGGTGGGGAGCATTAAGGATCACTGGAAAAGTATTCCAAAAGGAGGAAAACATACTTGTAATTCCACACATCTACAGGACTCATAAATCCATGTTGTGGTGGTTGTTTTGATGGGCATGGGAAAAACAATTAAATCTTTATTTTCACCAACTTGTAACTGAAATGCAGCATCTCCTTCTATTACGAATGTAGGTAATGAACCACAGTAGAATTATTAGTGCCAGAACTTGGTCATCAAGAGAAATCACAGACATTACAGTTGTAACAACTATCTTGAAAAATAGTTTAAGCTCCTTCGAACTCATAGTTGCTTTAAGGACACGACTAGATCTTACTATTTAATATATTAATAAAGAAGCTCTTATATTTCTATTATTTCTATTTCATAGCTTCAATTTGAATATTTTGATGTCTATACTTCAAAACAATTTGTTCTCTTTCTAATCCTACGCATTTTATTTTCCTCATTTTAAAACATCATTCTGAGAAGGATTCATAGACTTTCCTGGGTGACACATGGCATCAAAAAAAAAAGGTTAAGAAATCTTGCATGGAGTTTTTGCTGATCCTTCATAAGTTCCCTCTCCCTCTTAGTTCCTATAGGTCCAGTTGGCATTTTCCTTATGCTTCATTCTGCCTATGATCCAGGCATTGATGGACTTGTCCAACCTCCCCTGGAGGCAGGACTGTGTCTGACTCATTTGTGTATTCCTCCTGGTATTGTTTGGTGCATAATAGATGTACAATGAGTGCTTGGAAAGAGTCAGACATGACTTAGCTACAGGACAACAACAAAGTGATTGTAAACTCAATAAATGAGTAGGGGATGTATGAATCAATGAATGAGGGAATGAACACTGAGCAATGTGGGAAGAACCCTCAAGCCTCTGTGAGTTCTCATATATATTATCAAATCAAATCCCATAGCTCTATCAGAAAAGGGAATTTGAGGTTCAAGATTTTCAAGCATGTCTCCTCAAATGACCTATATATCAAGGTCCTACTCTTTACCTGTCCCAGACATTAAAGACACCTGTAAGACTGTGCATTTATTTCCTTTGCAAATCTTTCCATTAATAATCAGATTATTACATTAAATCCTGGGTCTGGTTTTCAGCCCTGTGGCAGCCGGAGATGAGTCTTCTTTAAAGATGTTGTGGCACCTCTGGTTTTCAAAGCATGCCTTAAGTTATCAGTTGGCTTTCCTGCACCCATCTTTTTATTTTTACAAGGCTTTCAAGGCCATCAAAAGCAGCTAGCTCTTACCACAATCCTTATAATTTCCTCCAGGCTGATCAAGCCCCCACTCCATATTCCTATGCCTCACCTTCCCCCTGTATCTTATCTCATGAACCACAGGTTAAAATATAATATTTGTGAAGCCCCATGTACCAGAAGTTATCACCAGTCCACTCTCCACCAGCAATGGAGTCTGTACTGTCTACAGAAGGAGGCAATCCAACTGAATCCCATCTTGAAGGTCTGCTCTCTAGGATCACGCTTAGTACCATCTGCCATAGCCCTGGTTTCCAGAAAACAGCATGTGTGTGTGCTCATTTGCTCAGTCTGACTCTTGTGACCCCAAGGACTGTAGCCCGCCAGGCTTCTCTGTCCATGGGATTTCCCAGGCAGAAATACTGGAGTGGGTTGCCATTTCCTTCTCCAGGGGATTTTCCCAATCCATGGATTGAACCTGTGTCTCCTGCATTGGCAGGTGGCTTCTTTACCACTGAACCACCTGGGAAGTCCTCCAGAAAATAGAGCCTGAGACACAAGTTTATATGATCACAGGAATGGAGAGTGCAATTCCAGGGCCACAAGAGTGAGGGGAGTGTAGAGCAAGGCAGGGAGAGGGAAGAGGGGTGCAGACATCAGAAAGTGCAATACTGAGCTCCACCAAGCACAGTTCTGGGGGCAGCTGGTGGCTGGTCTCAGGTGAATCTTCTCGCCTGCAGGACCACATGGGCCATTAGAATAGACTGGTGACTATCCAGCAATGATGGGGGAGGTTAGAGCAGGAATTTATCCTCAGGCTTCCTCTCACCTCCTGTCTAGGCTAGCCCCGCAGGATGACAGCTCTCCTGCTCTTCTGGGTTGTGTCACCCACCCCTTCGGTGACCCTGAAGGAGTCAGAAGCCGTGCCTTCTGGGGTGCTGCTTTTCTAAGGGTGCAGGAGTGGAGGGGGACCCAGGGGATTCCTGCCCCGACCATTTGTGGAGCCTCACGATGCACGTCGGGAGCCGCATCAGCCTTGACACTCTTTGTGGCCCCGGGCCCTGGAGGAGGTCTTGGTCGGCAGAACTGCAAGTTTCCTGAAGCTGTGCTGGAGCCCGGCCCACCTGGAGAGACAGTGTGATGACCGCTGGGGCAGACCCAGAAGTCAAGGATACTGGAGCCAACAAGGCCAAGAGGACTTGAGATCACACAAGAGGTTCTGTGACACCCTGGGAAACGGTCAGACGAGGCCATTTTTAGGCTCAGACCCCCCATGACTTCTTACCACAGTGGCCCACAGACCCTCCCCAGTGGGGCCCCTGCCCTTTCCACCCCCCATGGCTTATTTGCTCCAGCAGCACCAAGCTCCCTGCCTTTCCTCAAACCCACCACACCCTCCCTCCTTGGGACCTGCCTTTCTCTGCCTGAAATGCTCTTCTCTCACATGCCTGTCTCCTTAATTCCCTTCAGGTCTCCCATCCGATATTAGGAGGCCTCCCCTGGCCACCTTATGTTAATACAAAAGGGCACTTTATTCCCTGCCCCCTTCCCAGCACTCTCTTTCTTTACCCTGCTGTGTTGTTCTGACATCTTATACATTTAAATAGTTGTTTCTCATCTGTGTTCCCTGAGCCAGACTGCAAGCTCCATGAGGGCAGAACTTTGTTGCCCCTGGAAGCTCTCACAGAGCCTGGCACGTAGTAGGTGCTCCATGAAGTTTCTGTTGAATGAATGAATGATTAAGTAACTGAATGACCATTACTTGATGTTCATTCCCCTGGCTATGACTGAAAAACCAGAAAGAACCCCTGACCTAAGGTAGACCAATCAGATTTTCTCTCTAGATAATTTGGAAACAGACTTGAAAGCTGGTGAACTTTGGCAAAGGGCAGAAACACAGCCCTGTGAATTTAGGGGCTGTGGGTGCCCCTTCCATGCACTTCAAAGAAGTGGGAGGAGCACATCTGCAGACAGAGAAGAGCTAGGGGCCCTGCAGAGGATGGAGAGAGGCCTGTGCGGGCTCTAGTCCCCACCTGGGGTCCAGGAGACAGCCCAGAACCTTATAATAAATTCTTTTCTGCTTCACTAGAGTCATTTGAGTTTTATTTGCAATGAATTTCTTAAATATCAGCCCTGCTACTTATGAGCATTTCTAGACATATCAGGAGCTGGGCTGAACATTCTCCTGCTTTGTGGCACCTGGGCAGGTCCCTCCCCTGGGCCATGCCAGACGCTGGGTCACACACACGGTGCTGCAGTGAACACACGTGCCACTTGTGATGCAGGAAAGTCTTCCCTGACGGTTTCCTCTGCAGCTGCTCTGAGGCTGCCCCCAGGCCAGCTCCTGGCACCCAAGGGGCATCCCAGCTGCCCCAGAGCCCTGGGCCTCTCCTCCTCACCCTGGCACATGACACTGCCCCCACCCCAGCTGTCACCACTGACTCCCTGCTCCTTGTCACCTCTGTGCCCGAGGCTCCGGCTTGGCCCCCAACACCTCCTCACGGGACTGAGCCCAGGCCCACCCAGCACCGTCTCCTTCTCTCCCTGCCCCCAGAGCGCCACAGCCCCCTCCCCCCAGGCCTGACCCCAGAGCACGGAATCTATTGTCCTCCTCCATCCCAGCCAATCCCCAGCCCGACCTGACAGCTCTGCATTAAGGATGCACATTTCCAAACAGCTCATTTACATAGAACGCCGGGGAGCGGCTTCTGTCTCCTGAAAGGAGAGTCCCGGTCACCTCGACAGGGTGGATCCTGAGATTAGGAAGCCTTCTGCCCTTCCTCTCTCTTTCTGGGCGACTCTAAATGGCACCTCTGGCCAGGAGTGTGGGGGTAGGAAGGATGAAATCAGGTTGAACAAAAGAAACCAGGTGCTGGGCAGGCAGATGCTCTCTAGTTTCCTGCATTTATTTGTTCATTTTTTAAAGAACAGTTTTATTCCTTAACTACATATGCCCCTGTAAAATTTTGAGGGCTTATTTTCCACTCCGTCCAGCCTCTACTGTTAGCTTCTCCTCCTCCGTGCCCCCCTTCACCACCACCCAAAACACTAGCGATTCTGGTGGGTGCAGAGAGGCAGGGGTGCTGCAGGGGAGAGGAGAGGCTTTGAAATCAAAAACCCCATTTTGAATCCCAGGGCCACGTTTGACAAAAGACTCCCTCGGGGTCTCAGTTACCCTGCTGGTAAAATGGGGATCCTATCAACTTTGTCCAGTGAGTACATGCATGTGAGGAGCTCTGTGCTGGGCTGGATAGAGGACATGGGATCTGTTAGTGTAAGTGGTTGTTATATCATTGAGGTTTGCGTGCTCATTTGCTTCAGTTGCGTCCGACTCTTTGCAAGCTTATGGACTGTAGCCCGCCAGGCTCCTCTCTCCATGGCATTCTCCAGGCAAGAATACTGGAATGGGTAACTAAGCCCTCCTCCAGGGGATCTTCCCAACCTGGGGATTGAACTAGCATCTCTCTGTGTCTCCTGCATTGACCCACCTGGGAAGCCAATTTATTGAGGTTCAGGAAACAGAAAAACTCAACCACTCACCCCATCTAGCCTCTCTTCCATCCTTCCAAGAGAGCTCATCTCTTGTTCTGACCCAGGCACAGGCAGACACCTGCCCCTGGCTGCTGGCAGAGGATACAGGCCTTTGTTCCCTGCTTTATTGGTTCACATTCTTCTCTAGAAATGGCCCTCTCTTCTTGTTCTGTTCTTTGTGTTAGGATCTTCTTTCTCAACCATGCCAAGAAAGTGACAGACGTTGGCCAGCTGGGCGGGGGCAGCAGGGTTGGGACGTGAGCATGCAGCAGCGCTAAGGGTGCTGCCCGGAGCCAGGTGTCCTGCTCAGCTCCGCACAGGCATTATCTTGTTTAATCACCACTATGTGTACTTTTGGCAGGCATTTCCCATTGAGCCCCGAAAAGGTCTCAGAAAGTACTGTGATCCATTAGTAATGCCTGCCATGGGTGAAGCCATAGGAATGTCAAAACTCAATCTGCTTTCTCAGCTGAGTGCAGTTGGCAACTTGTAGGAGGGACTCTGGGCTCAAGCTGAAACTCACGTGAGCTTCCTGGGAAGGTGACCATGAGCAGATAACTGTAGATTGAGTAGCGGGTGGACAGATAAAGAAGGATTGGGCAAAGCCCTCTGGGCAGGGTAGCAGCATGAATGTGAAATATGAAATGACAAGGTAGGAAGATAGGTTTTACTGGAGCTTAAAACAGGAAGCAGGGAGAGATGGAAGATGGAGCAGGCAAGAAAGACAATGAATTAAAACATGTAAAGCATTTAGAATACATAGTAAGTGCTCAATAAATAGTCACCACCATTATTATTGTTGTTGTTATTATTATTACTGGATAGTTTCAATAAATGTTTCTTGGCTGACTGGCAGAGGGCAAGGCCCATTAAGCACCTAGTGGATATTGCTCAGTAAATCCCTAGTTGACTTATTGGCAACTCGATCAATAATCAATTGACTTTGGGAGAGTCCAGCCACACCAGGTGACAACATGTCAGGATAAAGACATAAGTGTCAGTGTGAACACTTTACCCCAAGTCCAAGTTTGGGTAAGCTTTGCATTTTATATATGCCCTCCTCTGAGGGAGTCCTCCTGATTCCTTCCAAGCCCACTTGCCATCTGCCCTGGGAGCCTCAGAATCTGGCTCAGCCACAGCCACATCTTCCCCTTGTCCATGTCCTGGAGAGGGGGCTATCTGCCAAGAGGAACAAGTGTTGCTGTGTGGAGAGAAGGGCAAAGAGAAGACTTCTGCTCATCCCTTTCCGTGGGAGTCATGGGAACCCCCTGAAGATGAGGCATGGGTGATATACTTGGATGGGGTGACCTGAGGAGTTGGGACTGACTTTGTGGGTGTGTAGACAGGTGGTTATGAACCGGGTGAGGGCAGGGACTCTTCTTGTAGGTCTATGAGCTGAAGGAAGAATGACAGACGGGAAGGATAAAGTGAAAATGCCCCCTGAGCCCCATTGCTATCATCCATCGCCTCTCCATCTGGATCCCAGTGGACTAGGGTATCCTCCTCTGCAGCCAGGCCGCTGGATATCCCTTCAGCAGAGAGACCCTGAGCTGTTCCCTGCTCCCAGCCCTGCCTCTGGGATGACTGGGACTCTTCCCCGGGCTAAGGACAACTCTGAAGGGCTACGACTAGGGTCAGTGGTTTTCCTAAGTCAGAACCCTATCCTGTCCCATCAGTTTCCTGTAGGGGAGGGATCCCAATAGACTCTGGGTGTTTTGAAGAAAGACACTTTCCCCACTATTGCCATTTCCTGTCTTCTCTGTTCACTCTCCCAGGGGTTGCTCTGAAACTCAGACCCTATGCCTCTCCCACTAGAGCTGCTGCAGACCTGGCTCTCATTTTCCATACTGTGCTTCCTTATTTTACAGGATGGATGAGGTGACTTCTCATACCCAGGCTCTTCTGTGCAGGAGGAATTTCCATCTACTTCCTTCCCTTCCCTCCACCCCTCAGAGTGCCATCCCTGCTCCCACCCCCGCTTCATCCTGCAGAGCCTAATTGAAGAGGCTCCGCCTGGTAGAGAAGATGAAAGCTTTATCTTCCCAGTCCATCCTGAAGTGCGTTAGGATGATGGATGAGTTTCCAGACCTGTATGCCCCTCCCAGTAGCATCAACAAAATTGCCTTTCAGGAGCCCAACTCCCACGTTAAGATGGGCTGTGGTGGAGATGGGAGACCCCAGCTCTGGCACTCGACGGTTGAGCATTAAAATCATTTTAATGCTGCATTCAGGGTTTACGTTCCCTGTGTGTGAGCCAGTCCCATCGCTGGCATTGGAATAAGATGAATGATGTTTGTTAAAAAGCTCTTTGGTGCAGCCTGATTGACCATTATGAACACTCAGCTTGGAGCTGGGATGCGTGGGCCCAGCTTCTGGGTCTGGATGGAACCCATCAAAGATATTGTCGCTGTTAGCCCTATTGGGTCATGGCCAAATCTATTCTTTAGGTCTCTCAAACCTCCCCTAGGCTGATAGTGTAAAGAGGTCAGAGATAAAACACACATATGAGAGTCTGGAACCAGGTACTTGATTGCGCTTGGCGAACCCTCCCCCGCCGGGCTATCAGTATCCTCATCGATGAAATTCTTATGATTAGTTGTTATGGGTTGCACTGTGGAAAGTGAAAGTCGCTCAGCGTGTCTGACTCTTTTTGACCCCATGGAGTATACAGTCCATGGACTTCTCCAGGCCAGAATACTGAAGTGGATAGCCGTCTACTTCTCCAGGGGATCTTCCCAACCCAGGGATCGAGCCCAGGTCTCTCACACTGCAGGTGGATTCTTTACCACCAGGGAAGCCCAAGAATACTGGAGTGGGTAGCCTATCCTTTCTCCAGCAGATCTTCCTGACCCAGGAATTGAACTGGGATCTCCTGAATTGCAGGTGGATTCTTTACCAGCTGAGCTACCAGGTTGCAACGTGTCACCTCCCAAATTTGTATGTTGAAGTCCTAGACCCAACAATATTTCAGAATGTGACCTTATTTGTAAATAGGACTTTTGCAGAGGTGAAATCAAGTTAACATGAGGTCATCAGAGTGCGTCCTC
This sequence comes from Bos grunniens, assembly GCF_055505025.1. Classification (NCBI taxonomy): domain Eukaryota; kingdom Metazoa; phylum Chordata; class Mammalia; order Artiodactyla; family Bovidae; genus Bos; species Bos grunniens. The sequence continues at coordinate 13,683,558 of NC_141167.1, forward strand.
ATTCATTATGATTGGGGCCGTAGAGAAAGGGGGAGTTGGGACAGAGACACACACACAGGGAGGACACCATGAAAGATGAGGGTGCTGCATCTACAGGGCAAGGAGCACCAAATATTTCCAGCAAACCACCAGGAGCTAGGAGAAAGGCCTGGGGCAGATCCTTTCTCAATAACCCTCAGAGGAAACCAACCCTGGCGGCACTTTGGTCTTGGACTTGCAGCCTCATAACTGTGACAACAGATTTCTGCTGTTTAAGCCACTTAGTCTGTGGCATTTTTTTATAGGATCTCAGGGAAACTAATACATCAGCTAAAGCCTCTCCCACTCTGCATCTAGGGTGCGGCCTCTGGTACCAACTGGAACAGGGGCACCTGCAGTAGGAGGAGGAGTGGAGTCTGCTCTTTGCTGTTCTAAGATCTTGGAGCTGAAGCCACAGGCTGTCTTTGTTCCTGAAAAAGCCCAGAAGCCCAGAGGGAGCTGCTGGTCCTTTGGGAATAGATGGCTGGAAGAGGGGCTGCTTTCCAAGCACAGGAGCTCAGGTAGAAGTCTGGTGCTGAGTTTGGGGACTTCTGTGTCTCAGGATGAAGGGCCTGGAACTCACACCTGGAAACCCAAAGCAGGGAGCAGGGGTGCTTGCTTCTGAGCAGCTGAGACAAAGTTGATGTGTTGGGTCAATTTCAGCTTCTTGACTCTTCCAGGTCAAGGTATTCCCCCTCCCCTGCCCATAGGAGAATTTTTAAAAATTACATAAGAGCTGACCCACTCGAGGTAGACATTCAGTTCAGTTCAGTCGCTCAGTCATGTCCGACTCTTTGCGACCCCATGAATTGCAGCATGCCAGGCCTCCCTGTCCATCACCAACTCCTGGAGTTCACTCAGACTCACGTCCGTCGAGTTAAAATTTTTGTGTACTTGAATATGTGGCTGGAACTACAGATCCATGAATAGTTACTGAGAATCCACCATAGCCACTGTGTTAACTGCAGGTATTAATCCTATTGACAATTCTGTATGTAGTATTACTGCCCCTATTTCACATATGAGGAAAACGGAGACATGGAAAAGTGAAGTGACTTAGCCAAAGTTTCACAGACAGCAAGTGGTACTGCTTGCTTTTGAACTTGGGGAGACTGATTCCAGACCTCCCAGGGCCCATGGGCTGGTACCTCAGCTGCCTGGGATCCATTGACAACGAATCTTCTCATGAGAGGTCAGGAGCTGGGGACCACAGAGCAGCCCAGAAAGGATAAAGGACAGTCTTGAAGTCATTGAGGGTTTGACAAACTTGTGCTGGCTATAATATTTGGTGAGAAGTGCCCCTGGGATCCTGAGGGCTGTTTTGTCATGGGGTCACCCTGTTTACCCAACACATGTTTTGGTGACTGAGGAGGGACCCTATGCTCTTTGGTTCCTGAGAGGTGGCCCGGAGCCGGGGGTGAGGGCTGGGGGCAGTTATTTCTCCTGGTCCTTGCCACCCCTCCCCCACACGGCAGGTAGCACCAGGTGTGTCTGGCAAAGCTGAGGGGGGAAGGCCAATCAGTGAGTGAGAGGAGCCAGGCTGCACTGGGACTGGATTGCTGGGGATTGCACTCGCAATCAGGGCATTTCACACAGCAAATTGTGGTCATTTAGGCTTCTCTACGGCGAGCTTAATTTCAGGCCCAAGCACGGAGGATATTCAGAGACACAATGAGGTAATTTCACATTTTAAAGCAGAGAATGCAGGGTAAATTAGTAGAAAAATCATGACACTTATAAACCCGTTCTAAAGATGTATTGTTCCCTTTTCTTCTGGGAGGAAAAAAATCAGCTTCTATTAAGATTGAATTAACCACTGGAGGAGAATTCCTCAGACGGCCAATTCATAAGGAGAAATCTATTTTAAACTTGGTCAAAAGGCTTTTGCAGAAAGCGGTCGGAAGACAGCTCCCCAGGAAATGCAGGTGCTCTGACAGTCTTCTCTGCACCTGGGCCTGGGGGGCTGGTCTGCTCCTGCCCATCCCAAGTTGACCCCCTGTGGGTCCAACCTTGAGTGGTCTGACTGCTGAGGTCAGATACGCCCCTGACAAGGGGGCCCACACCCTTCCATGTGAGGACCCTGCATTTACTGTGTGGTGAGATAGCTAGGGGTTTTAGAGTTCTGATGCTTGGATTTGCATCCCAACTCTGCCTCCAAACAGCCATGACCCTGAACAAGAATTTGACCTCCCATCCTTAGTCTTGTCGTCTGCAAAAGGAGTAATACTAGCACCTATTTCATGGATCACTTGAGAGGAGAGGCATACAAAGATCCTGGCATGCAGGAAGCCCCCAGTAGACTCACTGTCTTAGTTTGGGATGCCCCAGAAGAGGAGCCTGAGACAAGGACTTGAATAAAGGTGAAGGTAGAGGAGGGGGGACGTGAGAGGCCAACAGGAAGCATCACCTAAGGCACAAAGCAAAAACAGCTACCTCCTGGGGGCAGCTCTTGGAGCACAGAAAACACACCAAGAGTTAGCCTACGCGAAGGGTGCAGGAGCTAGGGTATGTATACACCACATCCCCCCAGTCACCCTCCAAGGTGCTCCTCCAGGTGGTTCCAGTTTCTTGGTGTCTCTAGCCTCTACCTTGAAGATATCAAAGTGAGCTCCAGGAGCCAGAGAAAGCCCCCAGGCAGGGCAAGTCCAGTGGGTCAGAGTCAAGGTAGAAGGACATAGGCCTCTGCTGCCCAACTGCTGGCACTGTTACTCCAAGCCCGTGCCAGGGCTCTTCCTTGGGCTCTAGCATTTATGTTATTCCAGGAATACAGGTGCCACGCCAGCTGTGTACGTGATGCCAGGGTCCCGCCAAGGAGGTAAGTTCTGTGTTCTTGTCTCAGCTCTTTCCCTAGAAAACTGTAAACTTGAGCTCCTTCTGTTCCTTTCTCTGGGTCATAATGTTCCCATGGGTTTGGGATACTCTTTGAAGTCCTTCCTTGCTCTGAAATAACAGCTTAGGGGTGGGGGTATGGAAAGGCTCTGGACACCCATTCCCTCGCCTCTCCCAGCACCCAGCTCTGGCACAGAGCTGGACTATGCTACACGGGGTGAAAGTGGAGCTCTGGCCAGACGGACAGGCTCCTGATCTCTTGAACCAAAGAGAAGGCTTCCTCTCCCCACTGGACCCAGGCCCACAGAATGGTCCTGCTGGCCCTGTGAATGCTCAGTGTGGGGGCCAGAAACTGCCGGAGAGAGATGGTTCCAGGCCATAGGCCTAATCTTGGGGATCAGGACACCAGGATCCCTTTTGATTTTTAAAATGACATCAATTTAAGGCAAGTCCATTCCATCCATTCAAACTGATGAATTCTTCTCCCTGTGACAAATAAGAGCCTGACTCTGCACCAAGCGCTTCCCCACATCTCTGAGTACTCTGCCTGCATCACAGTTTTTCAGTTCAGAAAAGACTGCCCTCAGGCTCTACAAACCTTTGTAATCCATTGAACTTTTCACATAGAACCCCCAAATACCAGGATATTCCTTGACTCTTTTTTTTCCCTTTTACAATAATTTTCCAGCTCACTTTTTTTTTTCCAGAGAAATCAATTTTAATGAGGATCAAAAGGCTTTTTCAGAGCCCCAGGTGACAGAGCCCAAGAATTCAGTTCTCAAGGAAGGGCAGGGCAACTGGGCTGGTCCCCAGACTTGAGGGTAGGGAGCAGTGGCCTCCAGCTGTCCACAGAGTGGGTCCCTCCCCAGGACCACGTGAGCTATCCATCTCTCAGGCTGGCAGCCTCGAGGGGCCTTGTCCAGTCCCAGACTGAGGCCTCCCCAGCCCCCCTGACAGCCCATGGCAGGGAGATGGCTGCTCTGAGAGTCAGCTTTCTACAAAGACAGAAATAATCAGGTTGACCAAAGGGGAAAAAAGGGAAAATTGAGCATTATGAGGGTGATAATTCAGAAAGTGTCAGCCTCAGAATAATTGAATCGGATGACATTTCGTGCTACGGGAAACAATAGCAGCTAGCCCGCTGCCCGTCTGATTCATGTCTGGTTCATGTTTAACAAAACAAGGGCAAGGGTCACGCAGCCACGAGCCCCATAAATAACCCGTTAATGGGATTTCCAAACAAGCTGTCCTCAAAAGTGGCTTTCCGTCTCACTGAGAGAATATTAAAATGCAAATGGATTCGGGCTGTGTCTTCATAAACAACCGTGTTCATTTAACCTCCGACCTCCCCGCTTAACTGCCCATTCCAGCAATTTGTACGGGCTCCTCAGCCGCCGGCTCCTGGCGGTAATTCAGGGAAAGTGCATTAAAGGAAAGGGTTACAATTTGCGATGCTCAGTTAATCACGCTATTGAGATGTTTATGGACAGGATCCCCTGCTCCTCCTCACACTTGTCTCGGGCCTCTTGCCTCCACCCCATTGGCCCAGACTTGGCCGGTGGGTTCCTTTTGTTGTCCAGAATCTCGGGAGGTGGGTGCGGCTCTGGGCTGAGGCAAGCTGCCCTTCCAGCTGAGCAAGGGCCCCTCCTCGGGCCTCTGGTCGCCAGCCTGGTCTCCTCTGCTGCCCTCTGCTCCTCTTTGGAGGCCCTGTCCAGACCTCAGTTAAGTGCTGCTCCTAGTGGATGGTCTCAAAGCTCGTTCTCCTTTGTACAATAGTTGAGGCTCTCCCCAGTAAATGTCTGTCACTTGGTTTCTTTAGGGAGGCCCTATCTCTTCCTCCCAGTACCAGATCCCAGGCCTGGCACTGGCCCGATAGAAAGCCTGTCTTCAGATGCTCTTTGAGAGGCAGCTTGAATATACGTTTCCTCCCCAGCCTCTGGGCTTTCTCCCTGAGCCTTGTTGTTCAGTTGCTAAGTCGTGTCTGACTCTTTGTGACCCTGTGGACTGCAGGACACCAGGCTTCTCTGTCCCTCACCATCTCCCAGAGTTCACCCAAACTCATGTCCATTGAGTTGGTGATGCCATCCAACTGTCTCACGCTCTGTCACCCCTTTCTCCTCCTGCCCTCAATTTTTCCCAGCATCAGAATCTTTTCCTCTGAATTGGCCAAAGTGTTGGAGCTTCAGCATCAGTCCTTCCAATGAATGTGCAGGGTGGATTTCCTTTAGGATTGACTGATTTGATCTCCTTGCTGTCCAAGGGACTCTCAAGAGTTTTTGCCAGCACCACAATTCGAAAGCCTTGACCTTCCATCTACGTAGCCATGCAGAAAGAGAAGACACAGACACAGGGAACAGATGGAGATGAGAGCCAGAGGCCAGGGCAAGGTTTGACTCCCTGGGTGTTTATTTCAGGGGATGAGACAGCCATGTCGCTGGAGGGGCCCTGTTATGGCCTCAGTTGCCTGGACACGGGCTGCACACCCTTCAGTTACAGATAGCTTTTCCACAAAAGTGACTTCTGAAAGGGCGCTTGGCATGTGGTACCTCCAGGTCCAATCATGAGGTTTTGTCCTTAGAGATGAAGAAAAGACAACTAGGGGCACGAAGGGACTTGCCTGTGGTCACCCAGTGAGTGAGAGGAGGAGGGAGCCTGCAGACTTGGCCTGACTCCAGGTACAGCTTTACCGCACACCTGCAGGAGGGCCTGGCAGCTGTGACATCTCCAAGCAGAGAGTCTGAGAGCCAGGACTGGGTCTCCTCTTTTGGGTGGGAGGAGAGCTGAGAAGGCGTGGCCATGCAGGGGAGGGCGGGTGGAAGTGGAGGGAGGGGGTCCTTGTCACTGATCCCAGCTGAATTGATGGCCTCCGCTCTAGAGTCGGGGAGCCCCATTCCAGCTGAACTTTTGTGCTGTTCTCTGAGGCCAGCATCTCTCTCCTTCAGCTTTTTTCTCTCACTCCTTTACCAGGGAAGGAGTGGAAATCCCTGATAATTTCTCTGATTCACTCATGGAAACTTGAGTCTCTGGGAACCACCCACAAGAAATATCCAACTCTGCCTTGCTCCCCTGCTGGATAAACTCAAATATGCTCCTAGTTACGAATCTGTCTGCCAACATGTAAAGACTCAAATGGTGAATGGCGGGTGCGGCTGGTTAAGGATCTGAGCTGAGGCTGTGGCCACTGGGCTTCCAAGCCATCTCCCGCCCACCCCATCCTTCTCCTCCACTCCTCTCTTCGTCCCCTGCCTCCTTCCCTCACTCAGACTCAGCACCCGAAACCTGGCACTGTGCCGGAGGGTCCCAACAGGGGCGCCAAGAGTCCTGAAGCTCTGGCCCCACATTTCCTGTCTGGTTTCACTCACTTTCTTTGCCTGGATGGATTTCTTTCTCTTCCTCTCTCCATTTGTCTGGTTTTCTCTCTGCTCTCTTTGTCTCCTGCAGACTCTCCTGTTCTCTGTACATTTCTGTCTCTCTCTTTTCTGTCTCTTATGTATCTCTCCCCTGTTTCTCCATCTCCTTTCTCTCTCTCTCTCCTTCACCAACATGTCCCCACCCCATCTATTCTTTCCACACACCTGCCCCACTCTGCTTCAGCTCCATCATCTCTTGCTGGCATTCCTTTGACAGCCCCAAGCCCGTTCCTTTGTCTCCAGTCTTGCCCCATTCTCTACTTTCCTCTCACAGCCATTTACATAAAATGCAAATTGGACTGTTTCCTTCTCTGGCTTAAAATCCTTCAAGACACCCACTGCCCTCAGGGTTAACCCCAGACTCCTTTTCGAGACATGCTAGGTCCCGATCAGCTCCTTGTCCATCTGTTTAGACTCCTCTCTCTTCACATCTCTGGGTTCCACTTGACTGTATTGTGTGTAGAGAGAGAAAACACACACACACACACACACACACACACAGAATGAGAACCTGAGGGACAGACACATTTACTAGAGAGAGAGACAGGGAGAGACTAAAGGAAATGCTCTGTTGGAAGAGGAGTGGTCCTTCACCTCTTAGCCCTTCCAGTCATTTGTCTGTTGCAGGGCCTGGCCCATGTGTGCAGAGAACTTTCTACCCACCCAGATCATCTGACACTGGAATCTGTGCTCCATACACTTCACACTTGTACACTGACTGTCTTGGAGTGATATCAGGTAGGAAGGAGGGCTTTCTGATTGGGCAAAGGCAGAAGAGGGTAGGCACAGGAGCCAGGCAAGTTTATAAGCAACTGGAGGATGCTGGTAGCCCTGTTTCCTGGTAAAGGGGGTGAGGTCACTGCCTGTGGAATGTGTGGGCATTAAGAACAGAGGGAAGAAAGGGTGAAGGTATGGGCAGGTTTCAGAGGGTCACATGACAGGAAGCCAACCAGGCAAACACCAAGGCCACCTGGGCAATCGCGGGGACTCAGGTGATAACCAGGAACTTGTGGGAAGGTTGCCCGTGAGGCTGGATGATTTCCTGTAGCAGTGTTTGGCAGCACAGGTGCCTAAGCGTAGAAGATGGACCGTTGGATTGCCCCAGAAATGGGGACTTCTCTAAGAGTGGGATGGAAGGACAAGGGTCAAAGGAATTGTTTTGAAGGTTTGGGCCAAAGAGTGGTTGGTGTAATAGAACGTGGAATCTCTCTGAGATTGGAAAGGTAAGGAAGGCAGGAAGGGCAGATGGGGAAAAATTAGAGAGGAAGAAATAGTTGGAGGTTTTGATGAAACCGAAGAACAGGTGTGGTGGCAATAAGAGGGTGTGGGAGGGTAGGGAACAGAGGTCCCCGCATCAGTAGCCTGTGGTTCTGGGTAGTGGACAGAGCAAGGGCCATGGAGCAGAGGCTGAGGGGCGGTGCAGGAGTCGCTCAAGTGTAACGAACCACTCATACACCTGGAAGCTTAAAACATCGATAGTCTGGAGTCAGCTGGAGGTTCCGCTGATCTTGGCTGGGCTTGGCTGGGCTCCCTCACATGCCTGCGGTCAGCGGCATGTTGGTGGGAGCTGGTTGGCACCTGCTGGTCTGAGATGGCCTCACTCACAGGTCTGGGGTTTGGTTGGCTGTTGGCCCAGGTGTTGGGGGTGACCAGATATCGTGTCTCTCATCTTCCAGCTCAGGCTCAGGTTGAGAACAAGTGCAGCATCACCTCTTCTGCATCCTAGTGGCCAAAACGAGTCATCAGGTTTGCCCTCAAATCAAGCAGTAGAGAAATGGCTCATCTTCTTGGTGGGAACAGCTGGAAAGAAGTGTGACCATTTCCCAACCTCGCACAGTTAAGGCCCTGAGAGTCCTAGGGTTGGTTAGATCACTAGCTCCCACACTCAGTTCCTTTGGGATATACACCGAGACCTAGGTGCTAAGGTCTTCAGAGAGTGACAGGGTGTGACACAGAGCCTGTAGAAAAAGCATCAGGAGGCACAGAGGCAGTCCAGGCCCTCAGAAGAGTGGCTGTGTGTGTGCACTTGCGCGCGTGTGTGTTCGCAGTGAGCTTCGGGGATTGAGAAGATGACAACCTCTGGGAGGGTCGGAGGCAGGGCGACAGTGACAACGCTGGGAAACAGTTTCTGGTACTTTGCAGAATTGTAGCGTTAGCAATTCAGCCCCCTTCTTTCCCCTGCCCCAACCCCACTGCTGGTAACTGACAGAAGGTCACGGCCCATCAAGACGCTGCCCAGGGGAAGGTTGCTACATCAGCTCTTTCTTATTGACCAACTGTCTTCACTTTCTTTCACTCAACAAGTAATTATTGAGCATCAGTCATGTGCCAGGCTCTGTGTGGGGGACAGGAAAGAAGACACAGTCCCTGCCCTTGGGGAACTCAAAACTTGGGTATTATGGCCAAGGTGTGTCTACACACACGTGCTCACAGATGTGGGCCCATGCGTGTGCACACATACACATTACTCCTCTGGTACCCTCACATGCTTTATATATTAAAATATGTACCCTTGCTAATTAAAAAAGCAAAACTTCAAAATCATCCTAATTGTTTATCTTTTCACTTTTTAATATCTGACAACACTGAGGTTTTTCTAGAATAAAAACTAATGTTAAAAATTAAAAGATTCTATTCAATGGCTTGTTTGAAATCTCCCATGTTCAGGCTGACTCTTAAATCTATTTCTGTGAAAAAAGGGAATGCTGGGAACCCTCCTCCACAAGAATAACAGTAGCAGCAAAAACAGTAACATCCCTATTTGTGATGCTCTGCAGTTGGAAACATCCAATCTTGCATGTTATATCAGTTGTCTTGCAAATGGCATCTCAATGTTGATCTTGGGGCTCCTGGGAGGTTTATGGGGACAAGTGTGGCTCTTGAGGCAACCTGCTCATGTCTCCAGGTACAAACCAGCTTTGGTGGGTTGTGGTGAGCCCTACTAAAGGGGAAGAGATGCCTCCTTTGTCTCCCAGTCCTGTTGCCTCTTCTTGGGCAGGGCTTGGGCTCCCAGCCCAAGAGCCAAGGCTCTCTTAACTCAGAGCCAAGGCCAGCACTGAGGTCATGATCTCCATGGCCAGAGTCACGCCATGGAACTCTACATGTTTCAAGTCCATTAAGAATCATTTGTTGTTGTTCAGTCTGATTGACTGAACAGCAGTGTCTGACTCTTTGCCACCTCATGAAATGCAGCTCCCCAGGCTCCGCTGGCTTTCACTATCTCCTGGAATTTGCTCAAACTTATGTCCATTGAGTCACCGATGCCATTAATTCAAGGAACGTTGCAGCTGAAAGAAACTTGGGAGACCTCTGGGCTTCACTCACCATCTGTAAAATAGGGCTGCCATTCACATTGGCTTCAGGCTTGTTATGAAGTAGAAATACCACTGATCACAATGATGCTGAGGCAGATGTCCTATGGACACTATGGATGTGAGGTGGGTGTCACGACACTTGTCTCCACCTCCTCCAAGTGAGGTCTACACTGAAACTTGTTATGCTGATGATCCAGTCCATGGTACCTTTTCCCTTCACTTCTGGAGACTTCCATCAAGATCCGAACTCCATGTTTTCCAGAACTACCAGGATGCTCTAAGCTTTCAATTTATGTCCCAGGGAGCTGAAGATCTTATTCACAGGCATGTCCAGAGCTGGCTTTGGTCAGATGCAGAGACATGGCTTTTGCTCCCTCAGCCAACAGGGTCTGAGCTTCTGCTCTGTGTTAGGTTAAGTGCTGTGCTGGGGGTAGAGAGGAATCTGCATGGAGCTCATAGTCTGCATGGGGCACAGACAAGACAGCAGACGATCCCAGTGCAAAGTGGTACCAAAAATATCAGAGGAGGAAAGGAAATCTGGAGGAACTGGGTGAGGTCATGGATTCCCCTGAGTCGGGAAGATCCCCTGGAGGAGGGCATGGCAACCTCTCCAGTATTCTTGCCTGGAGAATCCCATGGACAGAGGAGCGGGCCGGGCCACAAACGATAGCGTCACAAAGAATTGGACATGACTAAAGTGACTTAAATTGAAGAAAGTAGGGAAAACCACCAGACCATTCAGATATGACCTAAATCAAATTCCTTATGATTATACAGTGGAAGTGAGAGATAGATTTAAGGGACTAGATCTGATAGAGTGCCTGAGGAACTATGGACTGAAGTTCATGACATAGTACAGGAGACAGGGATCAAGACCATCCCCATGGAAAAGAAACGCAAAAATGAAAAATGGCTGTCTGAGGAGGCCTTACAGATAGCTGTGAAAAGAAGAGAAGTGAAAAGCAAAGGAGAAAAGGAAAGATATAAGTATCTGAATGCAGAGTTCCAAAGAATAGCAAGGAGAGAAAAGAAAGCCTTCCTCAGCGATCAATGCAAAGAAATAGAAGAAAACAAGATAATGGGAAAGACTAGAGATCTCTTCAAGAAAACTAGAGATACCAAGGGAACATTTCATGCAAAGATGGGCTCGATAAAGGAGAGAAATGGTATGGACCTAACAGAAGCAGAAGATATTAAGAGGAGGTGGCAAGAATACACAGAAGAACTGTACGAAAAAGATCTTTATGACCAAGATAATCATGATGGTGTGATCACTCACCTAGAGCCAGACATCCTGGAATGTGAAGTCAAGTGGGCCTTAGAAAGCATCACTATGAACAAAGCTAGTGGAGGTGATGGAATTCGATTGAGCTATTTCAAATCCTGGAAGACGATCCTGTGAAAGTGCTGCACTCAATATGCCAGCAAATTTGGAAAACTCAGCAGTGGCCACAGGACTGGAAAAGGTCAGTTTTCATTCCAATCCCAAAGAAAGGCAATGCCAAAGAATGCTCAAACTACCGCACGATTGCACTTATCTCACACGCTAGTAAAGTAATGCTCAAAATTCTCCAAGCCAGGCTTCAGCAATATGTGAACTGTGAACTTCCAGATGTTCAAGCTGGTTTTAGAAAAGGCAGAGGAACCAGAGATCAAATTGCCAACATCCACTGGATCATGGAAAAAGCAAGAGAGTTCCAGAAAAACACCTATTTCTGCTTTATTGAGTATGCCAAAGCCTTTGACTGTGTGGATCACAATAAACTGTGGAAAATTCTTCAAGAGATGGGAATACCAGACCACCTGACCTGCCTCTTGAGAAACCTATCTGCAGGTCAGGAAGCAACAGTTAGAACTGGACATGGAATAACAAACTGGTTCCAAATAGGAAAAGGAGTACGTCAAGGCTGTATATTGTCACCCTGCTTATTTAACTTCTATGCAGAGTACATCATGAGAAACGCTGGGCTGGAAGAAGCACAAGCTGGAATCAAGATTGCTGGGAGAAATATCAATAACCTCAGATATGCAGATGACACCACCCTTATGGCAGAAAGTGAAGAGGAACTCAAAAGCCTCTTGATGAAAGTGAAAGGAGAGTGAAAAAGTTGGCTTAAAGCTCAACACTCAGAAAACGAAGATCATGGCATCCGGTCCCATCACTTCATGGGAAAGAGATGGGGAAACAGTGGAAACAGTGTCAGACTATTTTTGGGGGCTCCAAAATCACTGTAGATGGTGATTGCAGCCATGAAATTAAAAGACGCTTACTCCTTGGAAGGAAAGTTATGACCAACCTAGACAGCATATTCAAAAGCAGAGACATTACTTTGCCAACAAAGGTCTGTCTAGTCAAGGCTATGGTTTTTCCAGTGGTCATGTATGGGTGTGAAATTTGGACTGTGAAGAAAGCTGAGCGCCATAGAACTGATGCTTTGAACTGTGGTGTTGGAGAAGACTCTTGAGAATCCCTTGGACTGCAAGGAGATCCAACCAGTCCGTTCTAAAGGAGATCAGCCCTGGGTGTTCTTTGGAAGGACTGATGCTAAAGCTGAAACTCCAGTACTTTGGCCACCTCATGCGAAGAGCTGACTCATTGGAAAAGACCCTGATGCTGGGAGGGATTGTGGGCAGGAGGAGAAGTGGGTGGCAGAGGATGAGATGGCTGGATGGCATCACCGACTCGATGGACATGAGTTTGGATGAACTCTGGGAGTTGGTGATGGACAGGGAGGCCTGGCATGATGCAGTTCATGGGGTCATAAATAGTCGGACACGACTGAGCGACTGAACTGAACTGAACTGAAGTGACTTAGCACGCACGCACACACGGCTTGAGGTGAATAGGAATTCCCTGGGCTGAAGAAGTGAGAAAGGGCAGGAGCTGCCTATGTGTAGACAGGAGGATGTGAACTGGAGGAGGGTGTGTTCAAGAAGGTGGCCAGAGCAAAAGACATATGAGGGAGGGATGCAGGGAACATGGCTGGGAAAACTAGGTGGGGATCAGCTGACAGACGGCCATGATGGGATTTGCTAAGAAGTCTAGGCTTTTATCCTGGGGGCAACTGGGAGCCATTGACTTTTAGGGAGCACCCAGCAAATCACAGGCTAAAGCACAAGCGTATTTGACATGCCTGTTTTGCCACCCAAGTGGCTGCATCAGGATTTGGAAGGCACTGTTTTGATTTGTGTGGCTGGTGAGCATTGCCCCTTAGGCCCCTTCTGCTCCCTCATCCCTATACTGTCTCTTTTCTCCCTCTTCTCTTCAAGTTTCTGCCCATCTCTTATCCCAAAGCCTTCTCCATACTTCAGCATCAGGGATGGAATGAAGCTCTGGCTGTCTATCTTATCCATCAGGGATTTGTTTTATAAGGCATCAAAAACCCTGCTTGAAATGGCTATGTAAAAACCCCTGAGTCTAAGTATCAGGAGGTCATTGCAGGCACCAAACCAGATGCTATAGAGACAGAGTTGAGTAAATGTGGTCATCTTCAAGCGGCTTCCACTTAGTGGAGGATGGACAGAGATGCATAACTTCACCCCACGTTGTGGGAGCTTTGGCAGAAGAGAGGAAAGGGGCTTTAGGAGCTCCAAGAAAGGCAATGTAAGTCAGCGTAGGGCACAGGGAGTGCTGGGAGGTGCCTCTGATCAGGGTCTCTGGAGATGGAGTCTGAGATGGAGGTTTGTGTGGGGCAGGTTTCCAGGGGCGTGTTATTGGGAACCACACGTGTGAGTGAGGAAAGCAGGTCTGGCATGAGGAGAGGCCTCAGCCAATCCCACAAGGGCCTCTGGAGATTGGAAGACCAGAGGTGTCCAGAGTTAGGCAAGGGGACTGGGCCATTAGAGCCCACACTGCCCACTCACTGGCCATGGGCTACCCAGGGAAGGGGGGTAACTCGAGGGCGTGGCTGGTGCTCCTGCATCTGGAAGTTGGGGAATGAGTGCCTTGGTCTTAAGAGGGGTTCTGGGTGGTGCACCCCAGCCTTCCCCACAGGGGGCCTCCCAGAGGGGGGATGGCTACGCCGGACATGAAGAATGAGCGGCAGCGATCCCGATGTGGTGGGTAGGGTAGTGGGAATAGCATGGGGAAGGCCTAGAGGCCCTACTTTTTGGAAAAGAGCAAGTAACACGGCTCAGGCCCAGAGCTCGGTTGTTGTTTAGTTGCTAAATTGTGTCTGATTTTTTGAGACCCCATGGACTGTAGCCCATCAGACTCCTCTGCCCATGAGATTTCCCAGGCAAGAATACTGGAGCAGGTTGCCATTTTCTCCTCCAGGGGATCTTCCTGACCCAGAGGTCGGACCCACATCTCCTGTGTTAGCAGGCAGATTCTTTACCACTGAGTCACCAAGGGAGCCTCCAGAGCTCAGAGAGGGCAGTAAAGGAGGATCCTGGGTAAGTAAGCAGTGGGTAAAACCCCAAGGGGCTGAGTTAGACAAAACCAGGGTCAGAAGCTTGAACTTTGTGACAATGGCAATGAGAAGTCACACAGGGGTTATGATGTCATTTGTCCTGTATACTTGCTCCGAATAGTGGAGGAGGTAAGATGCACGGGAGGCAGAACTGTCAGGCGGTTTATGAAGTCAGGCCTGAAGACCTGTGCTGTGCTGTGCTTAGTGCTTAGCCGTGGCCAACTCTTGAGACCCCATAGACTGTAGCCCACCAGGTTCCTCTGTCCATGAGATTCTCCAGGCAAGAATACTGGAGTGAGTTGACATTTCCTTCTCCAGGGGATCTTCCTGATCCGGGAATCAAACCTGGGTCTCCTGCATTGCAGGCGGATTCTTTACTGACTGAGTCATGAGGGAAGCCCTGAAGATCTAAGTATTGACAATAAGTGGACGAAGAGAAGCATTATGAAATACTGCTTTTTGCTAGAAAAGTTCATTCCTTTTTTTTTTTTATAAGATGTTACGGAAAACCCAAAAGATATTTTTTGGCCTATCCAACATTTCAGTTCAGTTCACTTCAGTTCATTTCAGTCACTCAGTCGTGTCTGACTCTTTGCAACCCCATGAATCACAGCACGCCAGGCCTCCCTGTCCATCACCAACTCCCGGAGTTCACTCAGACTCACATCCATCGAGTCAGTGATGCCATCCAGTCATCTCATCCTCTGTCATCCCTTTCTTCTCCTGCCCTCAATCCCTCCCGGCATCAGGGTCTTTTCCAATGAGTCAACTCTTTGCATGAGGTAGCCAAAGTACTGGAGTTTCAGCTTTAGCATCAGTCCTTCCAAAGAACACCCAGGGCTGATCTCCTTTAGAATGGACCAGTTGGATCTCCTTGCAGTCCAAGGGACTCACAAGAGTCTTATCCAACACCACAGTTCAAAAGCATCAATTCTTCGGCGCTTAGCTTTCTTCACAGTCCAACTCTCACACCCATACATGACCACTGGAAAAACCATAGCCTTGACTAGACAGACCTTTGTTGGCAAAGTAATGTCTCTGCTTTTGAATATGCTATCTAGGTTGGTCATAACTTTCCTTCCAAGGAGTAAGCGTCTTTTAATTTCATGGCTGCAGTCACCATCTGCAGTGATTTTGGAGCCCAGAAAAATAAAGTCTGACACTGTTTCCACTGTTTCCCCATCTATTTCCCATGAAGTGATGGGGCCAGATGCCATGATCTTCGTTTTCTGAATGTTGAGCTTTAAGCCAACTTTTTCACTCTCCTCTTTCACTTTCATCAAGAGGCTTTTGAGTTCCTCTTCACTTTCTGCCATAAGGGTGGTGTCATCTGCATATCTGAGGTTATTGATATTTCTCCCAGCAATCTTGATTCCGGCTTGTGCTTCTTCCAGCCCAGCATTTCTCATGATGTACTCTGCATAGAAGTTAAATAAGCAGGGTGACAATATACAGCCTTGACGTACTCCTTTTCCTATTTGGAACCAGTCTCGTGTTCCATGTCCAGTTCATTTAGTGGGTACAACTGATCCAAGTAGTGACTGGCTGGATATAGAAGTTACTCTTCTAACTTTACATATATAAACCCATTTGTGGTTCACAACATGGAAACCTTTATGACCTCCATTTTGCAGTTGAGGAAGCTGAGGCTCAGAGAAGTTGCTGCTGCTGCTAAGTCGCTTCAGTCATGTCTGTTTCTATGCGACCCCATAAACAGCAGCCCATCAGGCTCCCCGTCCCTGGGATTCTCCAGGCAAGAACACTGGAGTGGGTTGCCATTTCCTGCTCCAATGCATGAAAGTGAAAAGTGAAAGTGAAGTCACTCAGTCGCTTCTGACTCTTAGCAACCCCATGGACTGCAGCCCACCAGGCTTCTCCGTCCATGGGATTTTCCAGGCAAAAGTACTGGAGTGGGCTGCCATTGCCTTCTCCATCAGAGAAGTTAAGTAACTTGCTAAGGTCACACAGCTGACAAGTGGTAGAGCCTAGATCTAAAGCTAGATTTTCTTGCATCCTGATATTTGGTTTGGCAAACTGAATGGATTAGTGAGATGGAGGACCCAGAAAGAGAGGGGGTTAGGGAGGATGATGGTAACATTTGCTTCAGACTTGTTGACCCTGTGTTACCTGTAAGCCATCGAGCAGAGATGTTCAAAGAGTACTTGGCTTGTCTAGGTCAGATGAGCACGGCCTGGAGTAAGAGACTGGAGGACCAGTACACTTCAGATGACATGGAGCTGTGAGGATGGAAGAAGAAAGAGTACAGTGAAAAGAGAACACAGGATGGAAGTGAGAGGAACACGGGAGTTAAGAGAAAGGCAGAGGAAAAAATACCTGTCTGGGAAACCAGCAGAAATTGGTTAGAGATCTTGGAGGAAACTCAGAAGGGTTGTCACAGAAGCAGATGAAGAGGATGTTTGAAGGTGAGAAGGGCCAGATGCTGCAGAGGTCCATAAGATAAAGACTCAGCACTGTCCTCCATTCACCGAGGCAGAGAATGGACCCTCAGTCCTGGAGCACACGGAAGACAAGCACAGATCTTAACATCGCACAGGCTTCCTCAGTCTCTTGGCAGCAGTAGACGTGAAGGGCTTTCTGAACAAAATATCTCTTTGGAGATGGATTGGAAAAAACACCCTGTTTATCACTTCCTCCTGGGATTTTCCTAGCACCTCTCTGCTGAGATAGAAATCTGAGGCTTGTCATCAGAAGTGGGGAGACAGATCATGACAGCGTGTCCTCTGAAACCTGCCCGCTGCCTCCGCACCTGCAGAGCCCCCGGAGGCTCTGGGTGTCAGTGGGCGGGGGCGAGTCCCCCACCGCGTCTGCTCCCCTTGGCTCCTGCAGGCAAACACCTGGAGCCCTCTCGGCAGGCCCAGGGCTGTCCTGGGACAAAGCCCCACATCTGACAGCCATACGGTGTGTGGCTGCACCCTGCCACCTGCAAACACACGCACTTGCACACATGTGCACACATGCATGCACACAGATGCACTCCCCTGGCTGCTGCATACCACCGCCACAGTGCAGTGGGGGTGGGGCAGCAGGGGGTAGAAGAGACTGAGCTGGTTAGTATCCAAGCTCTCAATAGTTAGGGGTGCCAGTTACTTCACCTTTTTGAGTGTTTGCTTCTTTATTTGATAAAATGAGGATCCGGTATTTTTAGATGCCTGATATGACTATAGCAATAACAGATTAATTAAGTGCCAGAGACTATGCAAAACCCTTTACAGACGTTTTCTCAATGAATCCTCATCATAACCCCATGAGGTGAGGATTATCCCCATCTTACCTGGGAAGAAGCTGAGGCTACAGAGAGTAAGTAACTTATGCTCAAAATCTCACAGCTTGGAAGTGGCAGGGCTGGGGTTTGAACCTGGGCAGCTGGGTTTGGAGCTCTTGGCCACCTTCTTTCCCTGTGATTTCTTTCTTTCCGGCACTCTCCTCATGTGCCTTCAGAGGCGCCTTTTTACACTACTCATCTGCCTGTCGCCTCCCAGCTTAAAGCCACATGGCTTTCCTTCAGTTGCTTATTAAAAGCGAAATGCCTTCTCTGGGCCTCGAGGGCCCCACCCCTCCTCCTCGTCCCTCACACGGACTTTGTGCCTAGCACCCACTGCGATGCCCAATTTAACAAACCTGCTGTGTGTGTTCATGTCCAGCAGGAAGTGGCCGGTCCTGGAGGGCAGGGCCTGCATTGCCTCCTTCAACTCTGACATCATTTCTGTCTCTCTCCTGCTCCTCCTCCAATCCTCATGTCTAATGAATGTTTTTGCCATAAAAGATAACCATGGGAATAGCTGCAGCCATGGGAATATCAGGAAAAGTTAAGCAGAGCAGCTAATAAACCCTGACTGAGGGTCATCTATATAAACAACTTTGTGTTTGGCCCTCTAGG
The DNA here is from genome assembly GCF_055505025.1 of Bos grunniens. Taxonomy (NCBI): domain Eukaryota; kingdom Metazoa; phylum Chordata; class Mammalia; order Artiodactyla; family Bovidae; genus Bos; species Bos grunniens. Next base: position 13,701,439 of record NC_141167.1, read on the forward strand.
GTAAGAAAGAAGGAAGACTCTCATATAGATGAGAGTCTATGTGATAAACAGGAAACAAGGAGATGCTGATGAGTACAGCCTTGACGTTAGCTGAGTGTTATAACTTGACCAGAAAACAAGGAGAAATCAGGGCAGACTTCCTGGGGGAGGTGGCATTAGCACTGAGCCTTTTAAGGATGGGGAAAGTAGACAGCATTCTGAGACTGGGGAGAGACCCACACTTTAAAGTGCTTCCATCCCTCTGCTACATCCCCACCCACACTCCAAGTCCCTCACCCCCTGCTCTCTGGGCCTCTGCCAATACGTGTTGTTTTACCTCCCACCACACCAGCAGGTGGGGCTTCCTATAGTTTTCTCATCAAGCCTTTTCCTTCTGAGATGTTGTTTCCTCAGATGGCAGGTGCTCCCTGTCCTTGCCAGGCTAACTCCTAAGGATCTTTCAGTCTCACCTTAAACCCCACTCCCTCCAGATTCAGGCAGTTTTGGGCATCCTGCCAGAGAAGGCAATGGCACCCTACTCCAGTACTCTTGCCTGGAAAATCCCATGGGCAGAGGAGCCTGGTAGGCTGCAGTCCATGGAGTCATGAAGAGTCGGACACGACTGAGCAACTTCACTTTCACGCATTGGAGAAGGCAATGGCAACCCACTCCAGTGTTCTTGCCTGGAGAATCCTAGGGACGGGGGAGCCTGGTGGGCTGCCGTCTCTGGGGTCGCACAGAGTCGGACATGACTGAAGTGACTTAGCAGCAGCAGCAGTAGGGCATCCTGCTTGCCATCTGCACTGCATTTTCTGCTTTGTCTGGTTCGACACTTACCAGCCTCACTGATTATGGCTTAGTTCATTGTCTGCCAGCTGCACCAGCTGGTAAGCTCAGGGAGGCCAGGTACCTATTTACTCCAGTGCCCCCAGCTTCTGCACACAGAAGGTGCTCAATAAATGTGCACAGAATTGATAAGTGTGTGATACATGGTAGCTAGTTTTCTAGTTACCACTGCCTTGAACATTCTTTCTGGTCAGCACCTCTTTCTCTGCCCTGGTCTTCTGGGTTCTGGTCCCAGCTCCAACCCAGGAGTGAAGCGTTGTGTCCAGGTCCTGGGGATGCTGATGCTGTCTTGAGAACAGGACTGTGAAAGCCACAATGGGCCTGATCCGGAGTGCTGTCCCTGCTAATTATTACGGACAAGCCTCCTTATTGAACCTCGTCCTCTTATTGACATTCGGATGCATGAGCCGAGGCTGTTGTTTTAAACGCACTCATTAGCCACACAAATCAGTCCTGTTGACAGAGCGCCTTTGAATTAAGCATCTCGCCGTAGTCATTGGACAAGGAGCAATTTATAATGCCATTAGCAACGCTTTCGAAGGTTACAGGCATCAAAAATTGTTCAGCCGTAATTATTCTTAATGGATACAAGGAATAAACTGACGCAGGACAGCTTTTTCATTAGCCTTCAATCAAGGCTGATGGCTTTGAGAAATGTACAGTAAGTGCGTTTTGGGGGAGAAATAATGATGTTACAGCACCTTTCCCAGGAAAATGCTCTCGGTACACAGCTTAACTTTTAATGGCCTTAATTTGACATAATTAAAAAAAATTTGAATTTGTTTTTGAAGATCTTGAAATAAATTATTTGGCTCCCATTTTTAACCCTTGGGGGAACTGGTGCTAAATAGCAGTGAGGGAACCAGTGTCTGGAAAGGAGGGGCTATACTGGGAGCTGGACCTAATAGGGTAGAATCTTCCAGAAAACCCACCTACTCTGTTATTGTGAGGGCTGCACTCTCATCCCAGGGTTTCTGAGTGACATTGGAAGAAGGGATGGGATTTCTAAGTCACCAGGTCCAAATGGATTCAAATGCAAGTCTCTACCTATAGAGTCCATTTGGATTATCCTGGAAGTGGGGTCCCTATAGGCAGGGAGAGAGGCATCCACCCCATTCTGGGGCAGAGCAGGCTAAGGAAATGGTAGGACTGGGAGTTGTGAGACTTCAAGCAAGTGAACCTTGGTTTCTTCATCTGTGAAATGAGGGTGACAATGCCTATATTGTGGGACCTTTGTGAGAGTTTGCAGACAGAACTGATATGAAAGCTGCTGGCCAGTGCCTGGCACACAGTAGGTGCTCAATAAATGTTCATTCTTGAGGTCAGGGCCTAATCCAACTTGTTATGGTAGTTCCTACTGGCCAAGGCTGGGGCACCAAAAGCACAGGAGATATAATAAGATGGGGAAAGTTATACTTGCCAAAACTTGTCTCTGGGAGGACACTGGAGGTAGCTGAACAGAAGCTGTTTGGAGTGGGGATAAGACGTCTCCTTGCACACATCCCCACCTGCATCCTCAGGCCAAAGAAGAAATAGATGACTTCTGAACTGCATCCTAAGGAGATTGGGTCAGGTGATTTCAGGGCTGCTGCTTTGCTAAGTGAGGGTACGCAAGTTTAGGGCAGAGCAGAATTGCTGGGACCATGAAAGAGATGGCACAAAGTATCAATAGGAGAGGTCAAGCATTGTCCTTGTTTATCTTCAATTTCTCATCCAAGTAAATGCTAAACAAATCCTTCAAGTCTATCAGATTGAGGATGGGTCAAATCCTCACTTGCCCAAAGTGCTCAGAAGTCTGGTTCAGGCCTGATTGAACCATGGTAAGTACTCACACAAGGGCTCACTGGAGTCATGCTGAAAAACAGGGGTGAGGCATACTCACTGTCATGATCATTGGCACTCAATAGGCTTCTTCAGGGCCTTCCAGGACTTGAGAAAGGCAGATACAGTGGGGAAGCCTGGGGTTGGGCCCGCAGATGTGGCATTGCACTGCTTTGGCTCTGCACTGCCCACTAAGGGACCTTGGATAGATGTCTCTTCATCTAGGTCTCAGATTGCTCATATGAAAATGGCAGAATAGCTGGAAGTTACTGCTACAGGCACCAGGAAAACGCAGCCTGTGATTTCCACCTGGTCTGCCTGAGAGCAGAGGCACGCCCAGACAGAGGTGTAAGAGACTTCCATGCAGATATATTGTCAGTGGGAAACGTTCTGTCCATTGGCGTAATGCATTCTGGGACTTGGGAGAAGTGGCCAATGTTGCATCCTAACAGGTTGTGGGGCATCCATGGTCAGCAGAAGCTTATTTGTGCTCCACTCATGGGCAGATTCAAGATCAATGGTGAAGCAGTAGGAAGCTGGCAGGTCTGGATTCTACTCCCAGCTTGGCCCTAAATTCCCTGCTGGATCCTGTTTGGGTCAGTTAAGCTCTTAGGGTCTCAGATTCCTCATCTATACATTTTATGGAATTTGAACCTAACGCTGTATCTTTTCCTTCTACTCTCCCTGCTCCATCTCCCTTTCTTCCCTTCACTTTAGCTGCCAAACCTTGTTTTCAAGGGTACGCCTACACAGAAGCCTACTACATGAAATAAAGAAAAGTGAAGCTCATCTGGCTGAAGTGTGGTTGGGGTCCTGGGAACCTGCCCCCTCTAAGCTTTCTCTATAGCCCTGAAGACTTCTCAGAGCACATGACCCCTCACGAAATGGTCTCAGCTTCCCCTTGAAGCTCCATCTCCTGCTGTCTCCCTGATGCTCCCCTTCTCCCTAACACTGGCCAGCTAGCCAAGTATGCCACACACTGTCATTCCTCCCTGCCTGTCTTCAAGCTGTTCCCTTTCCTTGGAACATCCTGGCCTTGTTTGGCTGGCAAACTCCAACTCATCCTTCAAGGCCTGCTTCAAAGGTGACCTTCTCAGGGAACCTCCCCTGAGGGCCTCATGCTGAATGACTCGCTCAGTCAGCTAGGTCCTTACAGGACTTTGTAAGCCAACAGTTAAAGATGGCTCAGAAGGTGGTTTAGCCACTGGGTCATGTGTCTTTCTCCCTGGACACAGTGCAAATGCCTGATGGCAGGGACGATTCCTGATTGAGTTTTATGCCCCAGCACTTGGCACTAACAGCAATTGCCAGAGGTGCCCACACAACTCGGGATGCCATGGAAGTCCAGCCATTCTGGGGTCTGGCACACACTAGGCGCCTACTGAGCATAGGTCCTGGTGTATGTGGGCAATTCCTCATCCTAAGGCATGGCACCAAGGAGGCATTCATGGAGCTTGGCACACCACGGGCACTCACCCAGCATGGGGCCTGGCTCTGGGGTGCTCAGTCAGTGGAAGTCAGTTTTGGGAAAGCTGCTGGCTTCTCCCCATAGAAACCAGTGTTTTCTGTTCCTTTCCCACCGGTCAGAGGAGCAAATGGAATCACCTCCTACAACCAGGGGCAGACAGGGCTGCAGGTTCGGGGTGATGGGAGAGGTCTCTGGGGGTAGTGAGCAGATACTGCTTCCTTATCACCATTGGCATGTTCTCAAGCTATTACTCCCTGTCACCCTCCTGGCTCAGCCTCCATTTGGACTTCTTCTGATAAACACCAATATCTGTGCAAATTCTTGAGGCTGACTGCCTCCCCAGCCCAGGGGCTGCTCTGCTGGAACTCCAGATGTGTGATAAGGCAGGGAAATACATTTTCAGTCCACTAAGTCATCACATTTTCTGACAAGGATTCTCAGGCACACACAGATCTCTGATGACTAATATTGCCTTCACTCAGCAGAGGGCTCAGAAACCATCCAAACCATCACCAGGCTGTCAGGTGTCAGCTCATCCCCTGGCTTTGCATTTTGAGAGGCCCTCAGAGGAGCTCGGAGTCCTGATATGGGAGAGCAGGAGGCTCCATGCAGATGAAGAAGGTCGGGGGTGGTCAGCAGGCTTGTGCTCTCTATGCGTGACTTGGGCGGATCTGGAACCCCCACCCCCGGCCTCAACATCCCCCCACCTGTCTAATGGGGGTGGGATAGATTCTACAATCTCCATCTTTCCAGCTCCAAGACTCTGTGATTCTCTTCTTTTCTGCCCAGAGGAGCATGGGTTGGCAGGATCTCATTGCTGTTAAGTGTGAGGGAGGGCTCAGAATCCTGGGAAAAAAGTAATAAGCGTAGCTGTATTCTTCTTCACCATCATCACCACCATCATCATTATCATCATAGCAACTACCGCTTTCTATGAGCAATTTCACCAGTTTTTTATCTCTGGAACCAGGCAGACTTGAAATTGAAGACCTGTAGTGTCACTGACTCTATGGCCTTGAGAGAATTACTTAACCCCCCTGAGCCTCTGTTTCCTCCCTTGAAAAAAAAAACAGTCGATAATAAGAATTTAATGAGATGATACAAAATATTGGGTTGGCCAGAAAGTTTGTTCCATAACGGCTTATAGGGAAACCCAAGCGAACTTTTTGGCCAACCCAACACTTACGGGACATAGCTTAGAACATTGGAAGCACCAATAAATGTTGCTTTAAAAAAAAATCAATGTAATAATCATCCTTAAAATACTCTTTATGAAGTCATGAGCACTCTCTTGATTTTACTGATGAGGGAGATCTAGCACAGAGAGGAGAAATAACTTGGCATGAGGTTGGATCCTGGATTGTCCCTGGGTCTATCTGACCCCAGGTTTACACACATGACCCTTGCTGTGCTCCATTGTAAGAGTCCTCAGCCCACTTGCTCTGCACTCCTTTCTCAAAGCTGGCTCGGCCAGCCAGCACTGACATCTATGAAAATGAAGGAGAGGGCTTCATTCACCAGCTGAGGGCTGCTGAGTTTGACAGAACTGTAGGGAAACAGCATGGTCTGGGGGGCTCTAGACCCCTGAGGAGATGGGCTGGGAGTGAGGTATGGAAGTCATCTGGCCACTGCAATTGGGGCTTTTCTTTGGGGGAAAAAAAAGTTGAGAAGAAAATAGATTGCAGTCTGTTACAGACCCAGTGGCTGCAAATCATTTTGAAAATTAGCTTTCTATGGAAAAATCTATATACTAATTAACTCCATGGCCTCTCTAACGAGTTTAAGCACAATAAGGCCTCTGAAAATATCGAGGCATTTTGCAGCTGCCTTAAATTCTACCTGGGGAGACATGCGCACAGCTCATGAGGCTGTTTGAGAGGTTCCAGGATGAAAGGGGAATCTTCAATGATTCATTTCCAAGGGCAGAAGCTGGGCAGCTGTGACTGGTTTATTGCAGAGGGAAGCTGAGAGCTCCAGGCTTGTTGGGAGAGATGGAGTCCCTGCCTCCGTGGCTGTGGTTGGCACTGGGGTGTGGCCTGGTATCTCTTCTGAATTCTGCGTCCTCAGCGTGAAGGCTGGGAGGCTGTCTCCATGTCTGGACAGAGAAAGGCTTCCTGGGACTTGGCCATGGAAACTGAGGTGGGCACCTTTGGCTGACTCACTGCTGACCTGTGCTGGGGAGGTGGCAGGCACCTTGCTGTGTGTGGTGCAGCAGACAGTCCAGCCAGCAGAGTCCCTGAGGACCTTATTTCTCCCAAGAGAGCCAGACTGCTTGGGCTGGGGTGCTGCCCTCAGTCCACTGGCTTTTGTCCATCACTTTTTTCAGATACCAACTTGTTCAAGGAGCAGCTGATACAGTGCAAGTGGCACACCCGTGTGCTCACTCAAAGGTGCTTGCACACACACAAGTGCCCGTGAACAATGGATGTGCAGCCACTCTGTACACCCCATGCTTGTGTATATGTAAAAACACATGCATGAGCACACACCCACTCACACATCTTCATCCATGCTGACGCACAGCACTCAGGCTGCAAATACCCTTCCTGTTGTTCCCTGGGAACACAGGCCACCAGCCCACAGCTCCAGGTAATACTGAGGGGTCAACCTCAGCATGACATGCTTCTAGGAGAGGGCAGAGGCCCAAGCCCTCTTCACTCCTGTCCCTTCCAGGAAATGCACACTAATGTCATTCACGGCTGCCTTTGTAAAGTGATAGTCCAGGCCTGATATGAACAGAAATCTCCATGGGGCCATCCACGGTCCAGACATCCCTTCCCACATCCTCTGGCCTGGGCCTCCTGCTTCCCCTGGGCCCCGGTGGGGTATGTCTCGCTCAGAACAGGTCTTCAGAAAAAAACCTCATGGCCAACATGCTCTCCATGATGGACTTGGGCTATTAACACACAAGTAAGAGGGCTCCTCATTCCACAGAGGGATGGCAGGAGGAGGGGACCACCCAGGCCACTGATAACAGGGGCACCCCTGCTCCCATCAGCCTTCTCCTCTACCATGTGCCTGGACACCAAGCTAAGTATTTGGTGCCACAGTCTCTTCAGCTCTAGAGAGATGGGCATGATCGTCCCTGTCTCCCCGTGAAGACACCAAGGCTCAGAGAAGTGAAGCGACCTGACTGTGGTCCCATCACAGTGAGTAGCAGGGCCCTGAAAAGAGCACATCTGATCCCAAAGTCTGCTTGTTACATGAAACTGCCACCTGGGTGTCTGGCTAAAATGTTGACACCCCTTTCCAGCCATGAGTGAGAGCATTTCATAAGTGAAAAATGATGGTTCTCTGAATGGTTCCCTTCTGGACCTGTAGCCTGATGGTGGGGGAGACCTGGATTTGAATTCTAGCTCCATGTCTCACTGGCTGGGTGTCCCTGAGCCCCTGGTTCAAGCCTACAATCATTTTCTAGTTCAGTCTAAGTGGGTTGTACTCCGAGTGTTGGACAGAGTTGATCACTTCCTCCTCCTTCTCTTTCTCCTCCAGGAAGCCCTTTCTTCCACTTAGCTTCCTGGATGTCAGTTTCCTGGCTTTCCTGCTGCCTCTTTGGCTATCCTTCCTGGGTCTTCTTTGCTGGTCCATCCTCTTCTCTGTAGCCTCCGAACCCTGGAGCATCACAGTCTTTGCTGCTCCTGTGTTTCTATTTGCCCACACTGGCCTGTGATCTCATCACGTCTCATAAAGTACCATCTTTGGCTCAAGTCTTGCAAATGCATGCCTCCATCCTGAAAGTCTGCCCTAACTCCAGACTTATGTACCTAACTGCCCCCAGATTGCCTCTTGGGGATCTAAGAGCATCTCAAATGAACACATGCTGCCAGCTACTCAGGCTGAAAAGATTTGGAGACTCTCTGATCCCCTGCCCCTTCTCTTATCTGCCACATTTGATCAATCAGGAAGACTCTCTGCCTTTTCCTTCCAAATCCATCAAGTTTCTGACCACAACTCACTCCATCTATTGCCTGGAACATTCCTCTTCCACCCTGGAAGTAGCATGGAATGCACCTGGTCCAAGCCACCATCCTGTCTCACCTGAATTATTGCAACAGCCTTCTTAACTGATGGTGCTTCTTCTACCCTAGCCCTTTATGGTGTAAATCAACCCAGCAGCCAGAGAGAGCTTTTTAAATACTACTCACATCGTAATTCTCCATTGCTCGAAAGCTTGTAGTGGCTCCCTTGTTTCGCTGAGAGTAAAAGTCTAAGTTCTCAATAGCCTTGAAGACCTCCATGATTGGTAATCCCCTTGACCTCCCTGCCCACCTCTCTAGAGACGGTCCCTCCTCATTCACGACCCCAGGCCCCTGCACCTCATGTCTCGTTGCTTAGAGCACTCTTCCCCAGGTATCCAGAGAGCTCACACTCTTACCTCTCTCAGGTCACCTTCTTGCTGAGGTCTCCCTTGGCCATCCTATTTCAAGTCCCCCACCCCTGTCTCATGACAGGTGTTCCCAATCCCCCTTAGCCTGTGAGTGTGCACACACTCTCAGCACTGACCCCTTTATGAATCTTCCTTTCATGTACTGATAGGTCCATTGTTTTATTGCCCCTAACCTTCAGCTAGAAGGCCTGCTCTGTAGGAACAGTGCTTGTCCATCTTGAATATTAAAATATATTCACTGAATGATTAGCATGTCTTAACTTCTATGAGCCTGGGCTTCTTCATCTGTAGAAGTGGGTTATTTGGGGGATTAACTAATGTAATTAAATGCACCACACGGGTGGCACCAAGTCTACCGTTTTCTCGTGAGCACTCTCTGGCTTCTCCTAGAAGTCTCTGCCGCATTTCAGAGGCTGCCTTTGGCTCCCTGGGGGGAAAAAGGGTGGTGCTGGGAGGGAAGACAGTACCTGGGACCTCCAAGCACTTCCTTCTGAACCTTGCCCTTGTCCATCAGAGGTCCAATAAGAAGATGACTCTAGAGGGAACTTGTTTTCTGGGTCCCTCCCCGTAAACATCACAATAGACTGGGGTGTAGGGAGGCACAGGTTCACACCAGCCCTGCAGATTCCCAGAGGGGAAAAAACTTGTGATGGTGGGCAAGTAATAGAATGAAAGAATAAATTTGCTTCATAAGTAGTGAAACAGATGATTTTAAGAGTTAGGCTTAGGAAAGAGCAATAAAATACAGATGAGAAAGATGTACTCTTATCAAAAAGCTTGCAACTACAGTGCTGATGTTTTCCTAACGAGGCTATGCCTAATGAAGGTGCTGTTTTTTTTAAGGGTGCATTGTTGTAACACTGCAAGTTTCAATAAACTTTTCCCCCTCTAAATTGCAACACACACACAAACCCAATGAAACAGAAGTCAGAGTTCTGTTTGCTCAGTGACAGTATAAATGTCATTCTTTTTCCATCAAGATGGAAAAGTGAAAACAAAGAAAAACTAGACAAAATCATGAGTGGTTGAACAGGAGTCACATGAACTATAATCGAAACGCTGAACAGTGACAAGTGTGCCTGGATCTTCCTTTCCTCTCCAGAAAAAAGAGAAAGTAATCAAGATATTACTATAACCTGGCATGTAGATTGCATAGCAGGAGACAGCCGTAATTAGCTGCTTACCTTTCCTTGTCTTGACAGCCCATCCCAACCCATCCCAACTTATCCCATCCCATCCCACCCCATCCCATCTTACTCTTCCCTTCCTCTCTTTCCCATTTCTCTCCTTCTTCTCCCTCTCTTCCCTTTCCCTCCTTCCTCTGTCCTTCCTTCTCGTCCATCCTTCCTTCCTCTCTTTCCTTCTTGAAATATGTTTGAACACTTGGGATGCCCTGGGATACAAAGATGAACAAGGTAAGAACTGTGATCTCAAAGAGCTTTCATCTTGTAGGAAGGGCGTGTTGGAAACAACAGCCGCATCCTATGATAAATGTTTGTGCAAAGTTCTACGAAAACCCAGAGGAGTGGGAAGGCTTCACAGAGGAGGTGATATTGAGCTGTGGCTGGAGGGGTGAGTGGTTGGGAGGGGATGGCAAAACTTTTTAAGAAGAAAGAAAAGCAAGTACAAAGGTATGGAAGTTAAGCTTGTGCATTTGGTCTTATTTGTATGTGTGTGAGTGTGTGCGTGCATGTGTGCGTGTGTGTGTGGGTGTGTGGTGGGGAATACTGATGGGGACAGCCTTCTCCTTGTCTTCAGGAAACTGCTCTGTCTGGGTTCCCCAGAGCTGTTTCCCCATTGCTGAAATGGACCCATTGATGAGGGGAGGACTCCTCCTTGGAGGTCTAGGTGTGGGACACTAAGGGCCCTGGCCATGGCCTTAGGATTTTATGTCTTTGCAGCAGACGGAGGGCACTGGACTTTCCCCTCTCCTGGATTTCCCTTCCTTGAGGCTGCTGTGCACCCATGCTAGGTGTTTAGGGCTTTCAGGCCACATGAAGACACTACCCATAATTCTTGTCACAGTTTCAGTTAGTGATATCTCCTGAGAGGTATAAGTTTTTTTCAGTAGTCATGTAGGGATGTGAGTTGGACTATAAAGAAGGCTGAGCAGCAAAGAATTGATGCTTTTGAACTGTGGTGCTGGAGAAGACTCTTGAGAATTCTCTGGACAGCAAAATCAAGCCAGTCAATCCTAAAGGAAATCAACCCTGAATATTCAATGGAAGGACAAATGCTGAAGCTCCAATATTTTGGCCACCTGATGAGAAGAGCTAACTCATTGGAAAAGACCCTGTTGCTAGGAAAGGTGGAATGCAGGAGGAGAAGGGGGCACCAGAGGATGAGATTGTTGGACGGCATCATCGACTTAATGGACATGAGTTTGAGCAAACTCTTGGAGATAATGAAGGACAGGGAAGCCTGGTGTGCTGTTGTCCATGGGGTCACAAAGAGTCAGACATGACTGAGTGACTGAACAACAACAACAGCAGACAGACCTTGGAGAGTTCTACTGGATTCATCAAGAAGGGGCTGGACCATCCCTGAGCTGGTGACTTCCACTTTGGTGACCCCAGTCCTTAGTGGGTGAGGGCTTTTCTGCTTCCTGGATCTCCTTCCCCCTGGAACAGCTCAGATGAGAAGTGTAATTCGAGGCCTCTGGAACCTGGTCCCAGCCTTCATGCTCTTGGAGGCTTCTCTGTAGTGGTGACGCAGTGAAAGAGGGCCCTTAGAGGGTGACCTCCCTTCTCCTCCAGCCTGGCCTGAGTCCTGGCAAGTTGCGACCATAGTGATGGAGCGGTGACTTCCTGCTTTTCTGGGCAGTGAGGGCACCCAAGACCAACGAAGTTCATGGCCATTGCAACAAGATCAGAGGCCTCTGGCAGGCTCAGGATAAAGGATCAGAAGAAGCCTGTGTTGGAGTTTGGCCTTTACTAAGCACTAGTTGGGTACTTCCCTGGTGGCTCAGGCAGTAAAGAATCTTCCTGCAATGCAGGAGCCCCGGGTTTGATCCCTGTGTTGAGAAGATCCCCTGAAGAAGGAAATGGCAACCCCCTCCAGTATACTAGCCTGGAGAATTCCATGGACAGAATTCTCCTTATCGTCATGTTGCAGCTTTTCTTGCCTGGAGAATTCCATGGACAGAGGAGCCTGGAGGGCTACAGTCCACGGGGTCACAAAGAGTCAGACACAACTGAGTGACTAACACTATAGACTAAGCACGAGTTGGTGGTAACTGTGGGCTCCAGATGTGCGGGGACCTCCGTCTCTCTACCATTGCCCAACACAGAACCACATGCTTAGTAGGTGCTTGGGTGAATGTTTAAGACAGGTGTGTATTCATGCATATGTGTGTATACGGATGATTTGATGAAACTTTCTTCTAGACTCTTTGATGAGCCTCCATTTCTGTTCACGGCCTCAATCTTAACCCAGTCTGCTGTATATTTGAACTTGAGCCTGGCATGTCCTTTCCAAGGAGCTGGACTGAGAATCCATTTGTCTTTCTCTCCTCCTTGTTCAAGGCTAATGTTAAAGTCATTCATGCCAGAATATACCTCTGGCTTATTTCCTACTGTAGCAGCTGCATATTTGCTAATTTCTTCTGCGACTCCCCAGGTTCTTTTTGAAGAACAAAGAGACTTGAGGCCCTCAGATTGACCTTCCATGTAGAAGGAAAGTTCTGGCAGGCCCAGATCTTTCTAAAAAAGCTGCAATGTGACAACAAAGAGAACCAGCTTGTAGTATAACCATTGCCTCTATATGTAGACAAAGCCCAGAGCCACTCAACCAGGAAGCAGTGACTGGGCAGCAATGGCTTTAATGTGCTGGCTGAGAATGTGGGAGTCAGTTGCCCACATTTGGATTCTGACTCTAATATTTCAGCTCCCAGAGCCTCAGTTTCCTCATCTGTAAAATGCACGTAATAGTTCTTACCTCTGAGGTCGTTGGGTGGATTCAATGACTTTGGGAATCAGAGCTCACTAAATGTGAAGGTAGGACCCTGTGGGGCCTAATTAGGGAAGAGAGGGGATGCAGTGACTAGGGAGGAGCTTAAAAACAACAGTGCAGGCTTGGGGGCAGGTTCCTAGATCCTCTTCAAGGGATATGCATAACAATTCCCAGTGGGAAAAGTTAACTGTATGCTGCCCACAAGCACACAGACCCCAGATCTCTTGGAACCAGAAGGTTGATGATGTTGAATCCCAATTACCTCACGGTCAACCAGTCAGAAGACTGTCCACCAGCTGATTGCACCCTCATCCCTGAACCATTACTATCAAATGCCTCACTACTCCCACCAGGTCGGGACACACAGATTTGAGGGCATTAGCCCCCTGTGGCCCGCTTTGCCTGGCAAAGCAAGAAAGCCATTCATTTATTTCTACTTCACTCAAAACTCTTGTCTTCAAGACTTAATTCGGTGTCAGGGTACAGAGGCTGGGTTTGGCATCAAATGCTGGCCTTGCCCATCATTTGCTGTGTACTTAGGATGGCCCAGATCTAGTGCTAAGCCTGCTACTGGATCATCTCACCAAATCCTCCTCGCAAATCTACGGTCATACAGGTGAGTCCATGGGGGCCTTGAGAGAACCAGGCTTACCCCAAACACCGGAGACAGCTCTTGTGTGTTGGGGATAAGAGTGGACTTGGCTTCTCTTCACTCGAAGCCCATCTTCTTAATGGCTCGGTTAGTCAGAAACCCTACCTCCTAATTCCTTTGCCTGGCAGCCCCCAGGGAACAACTCCCAGTGTGGACCATGGGCAGAATAATGGGGGGTTGGTGGGAAGGAAGCTGTGAGTTAGCACCCTTGGCTGTGGGGAGTGTGGCCACCTGAGCCCTGCAGGAAGGTAAACCTGGCTGGAATCTGGAGACAGGCCCGCTGCGGAGCCCCCGCCCGGCCCCTCCCAGCAGCAGCAACACTGCGCTTTTAAGTCAAATGTTGCCTGGAAGTCATTGCTTCAGCAATTACCTCTGAAACCCATTGTTTCCTCAGCCCCATTAACATGTCAGATCCTGGCAGCCGCTGACGGGGCAAACACCCCTCGGAGGGCTGCAATTCAATTTAAGATCACCTCCCTGCACAGACAGCCTCGGAGCCGGCCCATCTCCAGATTTCACCAAATCCAAGAGAGTCTCAGGGCGCAGTTTGATCATGCTGCTTCCTAAATTAAAAACAAAATTGTAAGTGTTAAACATCTTTAACAAGTCATTAAGCCCCAGCCATAATCCAGAAAAAGTCCCTTAATGAGTAATGACATATGTTGTGAGCGCAGTTATCTTCTAATGTTGGATGCTGAGATGGTGTGATGAAATGGCACAGCGCTCAGAAGGGATGGATCACCACTAATGGCAGGATAATTCGAGGCTGTTGGGCTGAGGACCCCAGAGGGCCGATGAGGCAGCCTGAGCCAGGCAGCCAGGATGTCTCATTTGTGTCTGGATGGGGTGGCCCTTAGTCTCCCACCTGACCTGACCCTAGAGCCCCTTCTCTGCACCAGAGGCTGCTCTGCCCACCCCCCTGCACACCACCCCCGCCAATCACAGACCAGCTCTGCTCTAGGCTTTGCCCCAGGACAGGGTCTGTAGTGGTCCAGAGATCCAGAGGTCGGTACCACCCCTCATGCACTGGGGCCTCCCAAGCTCTCCCTTTGTCTCAGCCTGAGTCTCTGGGCTCTTTAAGGAGGTAGGTGTTTTCTCCCAGTTCCATCATGGACACTGCCGTGTCCCTGTGTCCCCACTGGCCTCCCTGTCTGCTGCCCATTTCTCCTTCTCAGTCTCAGAATACTGCCCTTGATTGCCTCTCCACATGTCAAGGCCCTGACCTGCAATCACTTTGCGCTACTGTGTTCAAGAGCCCCTGCTGGACCCCCGTCTGATGTTCATTTTCCCACACGTATAGTTGCAGACATGTGAAGAAACTAACCAGGTGACCCTTACTCCCAAGTCCGAATTCTCAGGAGAGAGAACAGGTTGGCTGAGCTTGGGTCATATGATCAACCCCAGGGTCATCAGGTGTGGTTCAGCCACAGGATGATGAGAAAAGGATTTCCTTTTACCTGTTTGGACTTCTTTGACACATCACACATTCCACCCACCCACCATGTCCTTCTCTGCTGGGTCTTCCGAAGTGCTCCCTCCATGCAGGGCTCTGGGATTGCAGCTGGAGGATGTCCCTTGAGCCAAGAGTCCTGGGTCAGAGAATCCAAAAGCAGGTCTGAGCACCTCAGTAAGGAAAGGGAGACTCTGGGTGGGGAAGGTGAGGGAGCCCCCGGGGGTGTGGCTTCAGGCAGAATCTGCTGAAGGCGGCTTCAGGCTGAGCCTGCAGGACAGCTCTGGAATGGAAGTCCCATCCCAGAGTCATACCCACCGGAGTCCAGATGCAGGTCCTGAGTGCCAGAAACAAAGTCCTGCCCCCAGCAGTTTTGTATTTACTCACTCATTCATTCACTCACATATTTTCTAAACGTATGCTGATTTAGTGAGTGTTTACTATCTGCCAAACACTGCACTTGTACGGAGTATAAAAGGCTTCCAGTGGTCATGTATGGATGTGAGAGTTGGACTATAAAGAAAGCTGAGCGCCAAAGAATTGGTGCTTTTGAACTGTGGTATTGGAGAAGACTCTTGAGAGTCCCTTGGACTGCAAGGAGATCCAACCAGTCCATCCTAAAGGAAATCAGTCCTGAATATTCACCGGAAGGATGGATGCTAAAGCTGAAACTCCAATATTTTGGCCACCTGATGCAAAGAACTGACTCATTTGAAAAGACCCGGATGCTGGGAAAGATTGAAGGCAGGAGGAGAAGGGGATGACAGAGGATGAGATGGTTGGATAGCATCACCGACTCAATGGACATGAGCTTGAGTAAATGCCGGGAGTTGGTGATAGACAGGGAGTCTTGGCGTGCTGCAGTCCATGGGGTCGCAGAGTTGGAGAAGACTGAGCGGCTGAACTGAACTGAAACATTGCACTGAGAACTCTGTATACTCTGTGTGTGTTGTGCTGTGTTGTCACTTCAGTTGTGTCTGACTCTTTGCCACCCTATCGACTGCGGCCCAACAGACTCCTCTGTCCATGGGATTCTCCAGGCCAGAATACTGGAGTGGGTTGCTGTGCCCTTCTCCAGGGAATCTTCCCAACCCAGGGATCGAACCTGCATCTCTTATGTCTCCTGTATAGGCAGGTGGGTTCTTTATCACTAGCGCCACCTGGGAAGCTCTTATATACTCTACTGCATTGGAAATACTGGCTTCCCTTGAGGCTCAGCTGGTAAAGAATCCGCCTGCAGTGCGGGAGACCTGGGTTTGATCTCGGGTTGGGAAGATGCTCTGGAGAAGGGAGAGGCTACCCACTCCAGTATTCTGGCCTGGAGAATTCCAAGGACTCTATAGTCCATGGGGTCACAAAGAGTTGGACACGACTGATCAACTTTCACTTTCCCTTTCACATTGGAAATAGTCACCCGGTGATAGAGGTACTGTTATTAGGTGACTAAGGCCCAGAGCTGTCAGATATTTGCCCAAAGTCATACATCCAGAGAGCAGTGGAGTCAGGATCCGAACTCAGGCTTCAGAGCCAGTGGGCTGTTGACTCTGAGAGAATAGGTACGTGTGTGTGTGTGTGTGTGTGTGTGTGTATAAATGTGTGTGTACATACATTTACATACATTTATATATATAAAGACCCTTATACAAATATTGGAGACAGTCCAGCTAAACACTAACACACTGGTCCCCAAACAAACCCAAATCATTTAAATTTTCTTGAAGTAGAGATGATTTACAAAGTTGCATTATTTTCTGCTGTACAGCAAAGTGATTCAGTTCTACGACATATACATTCTTTTTCACTTCTTTCCCACTGTGGTTTATCACAGGATATTAAACATAGTTCCCTGTGCTCCACGGTAGGACCTTGTTGTTTATCTATTTCATATATAATAGCTGCTATCTGCTAACTCCAAACTCTGACTCCATCCCTCCCCAACCTCTTCTTCCCCCCTGGCAACCTCAAGTCTGCTCTCTAACCCAAATCATTTACGTTTTAACAGCAAGTAAACAATTGGAGTTTTGGCCCCATAGAATCTCTGAGCTGGGACAGAGTTGAGAGGGACCTGAGAGATCTCCTGGCTTAACTCTTGCACGTAACAGAGGCAAATGAGGTCCCGGGAAGAGTCAACTTGTCCAAGGTTACTAAGCAAGAGAGTGGAAGAGCTGCAGGGACTGAAGGGGACGCAGGACGCGGACGCTGCAGGCACTACGCTCTTCTGTCTCACAGCAGTCTGCTGTGTTCACGAGAGATCAGAAAAACTTCTCACTGTGTCATTTACTTAGAAACAACAGAGAAACATCATAGCAGAGGATCGATTCCTGACCATGCATTCAAAATCAGACACTTACAGGGCTCCCCTGCAGCGTTTTCTCTTTTGGTGCCAATAGGAAGCAGCATTGCCTGCCAGCGGTGGGCTGTGGGGTATATGTGACAGGTGCAACCAGGTAAGATCTGCAGGGACAGCAGCCTGCCTCTGACCCAGGTGCTGTCAGCTCAGGCTGGTGTCTGCCAGGCCTGACCTCCTGCTCCATTTCTGGATCTTGTCCCTCCATCAGTCTTCAATTTTAAGTGTCATCCATAGTTTGGAGTCTTTGGCCTCAGTGACTCTTTCATACCCAAGAACTTCTTAGCTTAGGAATCACTGTGGCCTGTCATTGATGACCTTCCAAGGCAGGCCTGTGCTGGATGCTCAGAGGTCATCTTTTGGCTACAGAGCTAGCCCTATGAGCCTCTGAGGGTCTTAGGTATGAGGATGAGTGCCCAGAAATCACCTGGTTGCTGTGACAATGAAAGGAAGGACACTGAGGCTGACTCGCAGGCATCAGTGCCTGGTGGGAGAGGGTGGGGTGTTTAGGCTGACAACTGGACTGAGAGCCAGCAGAAAGGGTGGCCAGTTCAAGCCCCATAAACCTTGGCTGTGTGGCCTAAGGAGAATGCCTGCCCCTCTCTGAATCTTGAGTGGGATGGATTAGGATACTTTCAAGCACATGCATCTTTGATTCTCTGGACTGGAAAAGGGGCTGCATTCTAAAGTCTCTGCATTCTTTCACACATCCACCTTAAGAAGAGGCACCTTCAGGTCCCGGATGGAAAATGCTACTCAGAGGTCTGCCATGGGAGAGAGTGGAGGGCTGGAGTTTTGTGGCTCCCAGTTTCTGGCCAATGTACTGACCTGGAGTGAGCTTTTCTTAGCTGTTCAGAGCTCACAGGATGCTGGGCAAAGGGGGATGGAGCATCCTCCCAGCCTCTGCCCTAAAGCAGCAGCGCTCCCACCCTGGGACCCAAAGAGGGACAAGAAAACCCTCTTTGTTCTGGGCAGACGGTACAAAGCCTTGTTGCCATAGCAGCAACAGCTATTTCCTTCAGCTCTGAGCTGGGGCAGCAACTCAGCTGGGCCTGGGCTCAGGCCCTCTGAGGCCAGGAGCAGAGGTCAGCCTCATGGGTGGGGGGTCTGTGTTGCCACACTGAGACCCCAGCAATTGCCAGCAGAGGAACAAGAAGTCGGCAGTCATGAGGGTACCTTCCTGTCATCATCCAAAGCTGAGGCAGCCAAGGGCTGGGGCTTGGGGCCGGGGCTCGAGGACCCAGCTGTTGGAACAGGGGGGCCTGGATGCTGGAACCTTCCCTAACCAGGCTAGCATTGGAGACTGGCCTTGCAGGGGCTTCAGAGCCCTGGAGGAAGTGGTGGAGAGGTCTGTAGGGAAGAGGCGGCGGGGACGGAGACAGCTGTCCTGGACATACAAGGCCCTGAAATATGGATGGAGCCAAGAAATTTGGAAACTCCTACACTTCTAAAAAAAAAAAGAAAAAAAGATGCCCAACCCCGTCTACCTGCTGGCCTGTCCCTCCTCTATCTGTTGAGCCCTGTGGGGAGTGGGCACAGTAGGGGGAGATAAGAAGGACTAAGGGTAGATTCAAGGACTTCCAGGCACTAAAATGGGTTGAATGGGTGGTAAGAGACTCAGCCCCTTGCTTCACCCAGCAGGAAAGAGATGCTGTATGCTCTGAGGTCACACACAGAGCTCCATCTCAGTTCTACCAATTTGAATGTATACAAAACGCTTTCCTCTCTAAGCCTCATTTCCCTCATCTGTAAAATGGGAACATGCACACCTAAGAGTGCTTTTTGAAAGCAGTAAATGAGATACTGCCTGCAAAGTGCTAAGGGCACAGTTGGCCCAATGATGACTATTAGTAACCACCTTGAGTACTTCAATGAACAGTGGTTCCTAATAGTAGTATTAGGTTGAACCAGATAAAAATGTCATTTTATCAGAGTGTGAGAAATGACTAAGTATCTCAATTCTATCTGGTTTAACCTAATATTAATGTGTGTGATGACTCTCACATTAGGGTGGGCCTGTGGAATACCAGACCACTTGACCTGCCTCTTGAGAAACCTATATGCAGATCAGGAAGCAACAGTTAGAACTGGACATGGAACAACAGACTGATTCCAAATAGGAAAAGGAGTATGTCAAGGCTGTATATTGTCATCCTGCTTATTTAACTTCTATGCAGAGTACCTCATGAGAAACGCTGGGCTGGAAGAAGCACAAGCTGGAATCAAGATTGCTGGGAGAAATATCAATAACCTCAGATGTGCAGATGACACCACCCTTATGGCAGAAAGTGAAGAGGAACTCAAAAGCCTCTTGATGAAAGTGAAAGGAGAGTGAAAAAGTTGGCTTAAAGCTCAACATTCAGAAAACAAAGATCATGGCATCTGGTCCCATCACTTCATGGGAAATAGATGGGGAAACAGTGGAAACCGTGTCAGACTTTATTTTTTGGGCTCCAAAATCACTGCAGATGGTGACTGCAGCCATGAAATTAAAAGACACTTACTCCTTGGAAGGAAAGTTAAGACAACCTAGATAGCATTTTGGAAGAAGGCAATGGCACCCCACTCCAGTACTGTTGCCCGGAAAATCCCATGGAGGAGCCTGGTAGGCTGCAGTCCATGGGGTCGCACAGAGTCGGACACGACTGAAGCGACTTAGTAGTAGTAGTAGTAGTAGTAGTAGTAGATAGCATTTCAAAGCAGAGACATTACTTTGCCAACAAAGGTCCGTCTAGTCAAGGCTATGGTTTTTCCAGCGGTCATGTGTGGATGTGAAAGTTGGACTGTGAATAAAGCTGAGCACCGAAGAATTGATGCTTTTGAACTGTGGTGTTGGAGAACACTCTTGAAAGTGAAAGGAGATCAGTCCTGGGTGTT
Source organism: Bos grunniens (assembly GCF_055505025.1). Classification (NCBI taxonomy): domain Eukaryota; kingdom Metazoa; phylum Chordata; class Mammalia; order Artiodactyla; family Bovidae; genus Bos; species Bos grunniens. The sequence goes on from NC_141167.1 coordinate 13,721,217, forward strand.
CTTTGGAAGGACTGATGCTGAAGTTGAAACTCCAACACTTTGGCCACCTCATGCAAAAAGTTGACTCATTGGAAAAGACTCTGATGCTGGGAGGGAGTTGGGCAGGAGGAGAAGGGGACGACAGAGGGTGAGGTGGCTGGATAGCATCACCAACTTGATGGACATGAGTTTGGGTGAACTCCAGGATTTGGTGATGGACAGGGAGGCCTGGCATGCTGCAATTCATGGGGTCACAAAGAGTCGGACATGACTGAGTGACTGAACTGAACTGAACTAAATGATGGGAAGTAGGGATTTGCTCAGTTCACACAGCTGGGGCTGGAGCTCAAGCTGTCTGAGTCCAGTGAGTGTTCTTGCCATTGCCCCAGTTGCTTGTCCTCTGTAGCCTCCTGTCCTGTCCAGCCCAATCTATCTCTCCACTCTGATGATGGTCTATCTGTCTGTCCAGCAGGCTGGTCAGCTGTCATTCATCAATCAATCAATTCTTCCATGTTTTTATCCATCTACTTCCTTCCTTTCCTTCCCTTTCTCTCATCTTCATGAAACCAACTTCTGTTGGATGTTAGAATTTGCCTGAAATGATCTCAAAACCTAGAAATTATTTTTAAAAGTCAAATCTATTAAAGTATAATTTACATGCAGTAAAAGACATCCTATTAAGGATGTAGCCTGTATATTAAAGCATATATGTGGAATCTAGAAAAATAGTATAGATGATCTTATTTGCAAAAGAGAAACAGAGACATTGATGTAGAAAACAAATATATGGACAGCAAAGGGTGGAAGGGGGAGGGTGGGATGAATTGGGAGCTTGGGATTGACTTATATATACTACTGATGCTATGTATAAAATAGATAATGAGAACCTATTGTATAGCTCAGGGAATTCTACTCAGTGTTCTCTGATAACCTAAATGAGAAAGAAATCCAAAAAAGAGGGGATATATGTACAGCTGATTCACTTTGCTGTACAGCAGAAACTAAGGACATTGTGAAGCAACTATACTCCAAAAAAATTAAATTAAAAAGGATGTGAAGAAAGGATGTGGTTTGATGAGTTGTGACAATTGTATATAATTGTGTAATCATTGCCACAATCAAGACACAGAACATCTCCATCATCTCTTTTTAAATTTATTTTTAATTGGAGGATAATTGCTTTACAATGTTGTGTTGGTTTCTGCTACATTTCCATCATATTACCTGCCCCAAATTTCTCAAGTTCCTTTGTAGTCGACCACTCCATTATCCTCAGTCCCTTAGTAGCTACTCATCTATTTTCTTTCCTTATAGCGTTGCCTAGTCTAGAGTGTAATATAAATGGAATCAAATAGTATGTACCTTTTTTAGTCTGGCTTCTTTAACTCAGGTTAATGCATCTGAGGTTCCTCGTGGGCAGAGGTATCAGTTGTATGTTTACTTTTATTACAGAGTAGTATTCCTTTGTATGGATATACTGCAATTTATTATCCATTCACTCTTTGAAGGACAACTGAATGGTTTTCAATTTTTAGCAATTATGCATAAAGCTGCTATAAACATTTGCATACAGGTGTTTGTGCAAACATACGTTTTCTTTTCTCAAGGATAAATACTTAGGCATGAGATTGCTGGTTCATATGAAGTTATATTTAATTCTGTAAGAAAGTGGCAACCTAAAGCCAAGAGGTGGGACATATTTCTCTCTTTTAGTGGGAAGAACTGCAAAGTCACATGACAAAGGGCATGGCTACAGGGAGGGGCAAAGCACTGGGGTCAAGAATACAATCCACTGCCATGGAGACGAAAGCTACCCCCAAAATATGGTAGACCAGAAAGCCAAAAGGAGTTTGATGACTTCTTCAAGTAGCTGAATCTTGTTAGGAAAGGAAAAATAGATTCCTATTGGGTTCAGCCACCATAGCTGGGTTTCCATTGCATAAAGCTAAAGACAATTTCCAAGTTACATGAGGACTGTAAGAATAGGAAGAAAGTGGATGAATCAGTGGCTTGAGGTCTCAATGAGCTCAATGAAGGGTACTTGTGGAAAGAAACGAGAATGATAATGCATTTTGGCTGAGAGTGAGTATGTATAGTTAGTGATTTTAGAGGTGGTGCAGTTCCTGGTGGTGACAAGTTGTAAAGAGGGGCAGATATAGAGAAGAAAGTGGAGATGAGAAAATCAAGAACTATCAAGGCAGTATGCAAGAGAGATTCCCCATCTGGAAAGTCAAGACATCCAGAATGACTTGGGAAATAGAAAATAGACTGGGATCCAGGGTCTGAAGGCTATTCTGAATGTGTAAGAGTAGTCTGGAGAGAATTGGAACAGGAGAGAAGGCAGTACAGCCCGATGGCATGGGTCTCAAAGGAGTGAGGGGTTTATATGACAATGAGAGAGCGATAAGGATGCCCAACTTTATATTCATGGTATAGGCTGCCCTTTGAGATTTAGACCCATGTAACAACCCTGGAGAGGGCTTCCCTGATGGCTCAGTGGTAAAGAATCTGCCTGTAATGTAGGAGACACAGGTTCAATTCCTGGGTCGGGAAGACCCCCTGCAGAAGGAAATGTCAACTCACTCCAGTATTCTTGCCTGGGAAATTCCATGGACAGAGGAGCCTGATGGGTTACAGTCCTTGGGGTCACAAAAGAATTGGAGATGACTCAGTGACTAAAACAGCAACAACAACCCTCCCTTGGGGCCTTTCCATTTCATGATAACTTGGCATTTACAACTCAACATAACCAAGGTCAATCTCGCTGTATTTCCCTGCAGACCCACCTGCCCCGTTGTTGCTTCTCTCGGGGAATGACCTACCGCCTCCTCACCCAAACCAGAAACCTGGGGATCATTTTCAAGTCCTCCCTTTTCCTCATCCTATCACGACATCCTACTAATTTTATATCACAGATATGTTGCAATTCATCCTTACTTGTCCTTTGTACCTTATTTTCAGGCCCCCAGAATCTCCCATCGGTCCCTCTGCCTCATTCCCCTAACCACGCTCCCTGTCTCTGGTCTCTCCCCATGAAATCCATTATCTAACACCTCAGGGAACCACTCCGATGTTGGCTGAATCTGAAATCACACTCTGCACGAGAAACCGATCATGAGATACCTGCTTTGTCTCCCCGATTCATGAATATGAAAATGGATTCCTGAAGCTAGCAGGGTGGGAGAGTCAGCACAGGGGATAAGAACCAGGCTGCCCTGGGGGCTAGGTGGTGGTTCACCCAGGGAAGCCCAGGCTTGTCCGGTCATGGGGCCGGCTGAGAGGTGGAGGCTGCCTATGGATACCCACTGGATGGCCCTGGTTGTTGTGGGGACCACAGCCTCCTTGTATTGCGGGCAGCCTTGGAGGTCCCGTGGATGTGAGTGTGGGACCGTGAGCTTCTGTTAAGCGGAGAGGCCTGGGGGAGGGAAGGCCAGATGGCACGATGCAGGGAGCGGTGAGAACAGTGGGGAGGGGCTGGCAGCAGCTGGGAAGGATCAATGCCTTTTCCCTTCCCGTGTTTGCCTGTGTTGCGATCCCTGCTCAGATGAAAGAAATTCAAATAGTTATTGATTCGAGCTGAGAGGAGAGTGTGGGGATCTGGTCTGGCTCTGTTACAGCTGCACCCAGCCCTGGCCAGGCCCGCTCCCAGCCCCAATTTTTGGCCCCCCAGGCCCTGCTCTGTTTCAGGCCCTGGCCTATTCTCACCCTCTGCCCTGGCACCTACCCTGTCTTTGGCTTGGAGGAGCCATGTGCTCAGTAAAAAATATTTCCCTATGCACCCTTTCATTCACAGCAGCCACGTGAAGCAGTTTAGGCCTAGGAGATGGAAGCAGAAATTGCCAGGACAGAAACCCAGATTCCTGCCTCAGTCCCTGTGATGGAGACAGGTGAGACCGGGGCTTGTTAGCTGTGGGGCCAGAGGGCCCATTCTGGCATGTGCCCAGCCCATGAGCTAAGAACAGCTTTTTAAAAGGCTGATAAAAACAAACAAACAAAAAAAACCAAAGAAAGTGTGTAACAGAGACTGCACATGGCCCTCCAACCCTAAAATATTTACTGTCTGACAGAAGTTTCACTTGACAGCAAAATTTTCCTGACCTCTGCTTTACACTCTTCCTCTGCTTGTGATTTTTGTGGGTGAATTTTCTCCAAGTCTAAGCATCCTGAGTGAAAAGCCTTAAGCCGTCTCCCCACAGGGAAGCCCACTGAAGGGGCAGGAAGGGGGTCAGTCCCCCAGTGAGAGTCCATGGCTGCCTTGCAGAAGCTGTTTGGCCCCAGTTGCCCCCACCCTCTGGTGCCCTGGGCAGAGGCCCCAGGGGTGCATCACCAGGGTGGCACCTTCCCCAGGGTTGTTTTGGGGAGAAGTGACCCCAGGGCCCATGGGGCCCAGGTGCCGTGTGTCCCTCACAGGGTGCACACAGCTCCCAGCCTGGATTCTCCTGCCTTCTCCACGGGCTTCAGCGCTGTTGGCCTGGTTGCAGAACTCTCGGGGCCCACGGGCTACGGTCCTGATGCTGTCATCTTGCTGGGTGACATTGGACAAACCCCCAGACTCCTCTGAACCTCAGCTTGCTCAGCTTTAAAATGGAGATAACCATAACTACCTGTTAGGATCACTTTAACCATTACATAGAAAAAATTCTGGTTCTATATTAGCATTTAATAGAGATGAATGCCAAAAAAAAAAAAATTGCAAGAGATACAAATTTCTGGGCTGCTTTCCATTGACCGCAAAGTGCAAACATGCCAAGGTAGCACTGGAACCCAGGACTGGGAGACAGAAGACACATGTTTTCATTCCTGGTCTTGGAGTTCAGTCACCTGGGGCAGGGTCCCCACTCAAGGTTGCAGAGGAGACTTGAAAGTGAAAGTTGCTCAGCTGTGTCCAACTGTTTGCAGCCCCATGGACTGGCCAGAATATACTGGAGTGGGTAGCCTTTCCCTTCTCCAGGGGATCTTCCCAACCCGGGGATTGAACCCAGGTGTCCTGGATTGCAGGCTGATTCTTTACCAGCTGAGCCACAAGGGAGGCCCAGAATACAGGAGTGGGTAGCCTATCCCTTCTCCAGGGGATCTTCCTGACCCAGGAATCAAACCAGGGTCTCCTGCACTGCAGGTGAATTCTTTACCAACTGAGCTATGAGGGAAGCCCAGAGGAGACTTGAAGCTACTGTATGTAATTGGTCAGGACAAGGAAAGGTTTCATGCAGACTGCTATACCTGAGGATAGATGTCTGGAATGGCCCTCTTCTCAGGGCCAGGTGCTGTGAGGGAAAAGGCCGGAGCTGGGGCAAGGTGCTGGGCTCACTGCCGACCCCGCCCCAGGGATGTGCAGGAATCAGCAGGAAGGTGCATCGATCCCACCCTGTTGGCAGCTGGGCCACGTGGGCCGCCAATCGATCGGTGGTCTGCCTCTCCCCACCTATTCCTCAGCCCTCCCCAACTGGGCAGTGAGAGTCTCTCCTGCCTTCTGCCTCCTACAGCACTGGGGAAGGGAGGGGAGGGGAGAGGAGGGGGAGACCAAGAAATCTCCCTGATCCCTTTGGACAAAGAGATGGAGCAGCTGCATGTAATTCGGGACCCCGATAATCCCTAATCCCTAATCCGACTCCATTTGCACATGCATGCAGCGCCTGGCTTCTGACCCTAGGGGTCCTGGGAGCCCTTTGGGGGGTGTGCCCCCATTTATTTACTCTGTGAGTTTTCATTGGCCGAAAGCCCCTCTCTCCTCCTGGCCCACTGAAAGGAAAAGGATTTCCCAAAGAAGCCTCTTTCTCAGGATGGAAGAGAATTCCTGCAAAGGGACTCATATTCAGGGCTCCAGGAGGGACCCCCGAAGGGCTGGGGAGGTGCCCACAGGGCTGGCACACCCAGCTGTGCTGTTGTTGTGGACCCTTGGAATGGGGTGGTGTGTGCAGGGGAGAGGATGCTGGCGAGGCCGGGTGGGGATGTAAGGACAGAGCATCTCGGGATTCCGAGCTCAGGAATTCACAGCTGCAGAAAGACAGGCCCTTGACGGTCTTACCTGGGACCAAGATATGTGTGTCTCTCTCTCTCTGACATTTATCGAGAATTTACTATGTGCCCGGTACCGTACTCCGTGCTTTACAAACATTATGTCATTTTCTGCCACAACAACTCTTCAAAATCAAGTAGCTGAGATGATCCCCACTTTATCAACAAGGAAGCTGACTTTCAGATAGTTGAAGTGAATTGCTCAATATCTGGGTGTTTGTCAGTGGAAGCACTCCTGTGTCTGGCTCCAAAGGCAGAGTGCTCCCATGCTGCAGGCTGCCTGGACGCCTCACGCTGCTGGCCCATCCCTCAGACGAAAGAGGACTCCAGGTGCAGGCTGGACCACCTTCCTTGGCATTTGAGTGTAGCTGCTAAGTGCTTAGGTTCTGGAGTCTGCCTGGATTCAGACCCCAGCCCTGCCACTTAGCAGGGGGTATGCACAGGCAGTATGGTGGAGCTGAAAGGCAGTGTTGCTCCCTTCTCTCCCTAGACTTGAGAAAAAGATGCCCCCACCCACCCCTTTCAATTCTAAAGGAAATTTCAGTCCTAAAGGAAATCAGTCCTGAATGTTCATTGGAGGGACTGATGCTGAAGCTGAAACTCCAAAACTCCAATTGATGTGAAGAACTGACTCATTGGAAAAGACCCTGATGCTGGGACAGATTGATGGCAGGAGGATGAGATGGTTGGATGGCATCACCTACTTGATGGACACGAGTTTGAGTAAACTCCAGGAGCTGGTGATGGACAGGTAAGCCTGGCATGCTGCAGTCCATGGGGTCACAAAGAGTCAGACACAACTGAATGACTGAACCCCCACCCCACCCCAGAGCCCCATGCTTTTAAGGGAGATGCTCTGGCCCACCCATGTGGTGAGGAATCCATGGAAAGTGCCTGCTTGGAGCCCTACTTCCTTTTCAGGGGAAGATCATGTGCCAGGTACCTGGGGCCCCAGAGTTTCCTGCCGCAGAGCCCGGCTCCCAGTGTCTGTGTGGACCCATTCCCTGGGTCCATCCTCGGGGGGCAGGCCACACTGTGAGGAGTGGTCCAAAGGGCAGCTGCTTGGGGCTATTGGATGCTGTGTTTGGAGGACGCAGACAGCTGGGCTGTGGTATGCATGACACTCTGCTGAGTCCAAGAATCTAAATGCAAATTTGGCCTTCCAGGTCCTTGCGAACGTTCGTTTGTCAAGGCATTTCACTCAACGTAGTTATACAATTTAAATACTTGGAGCACACAGGGCTTCCCTGGTGGCTCAGATGGTAAAGAATCCACCTGCAATGCAGGAGACCTGGGTTCTATCCCTGGGTTAGGAAGATCCCTTGGAGAAGGGAATGGCAACCCACTCCAGTATTCTTGCCTGAAGAATTCCATGGACAGAGGAGCCTGGCGGGCTAGAGTCCATGGGGTCACAAAAAATCGGACATGACTGAGCGACTTTCACATACATTTTAAATGTTTGGAGCGCATACATAGCACGTGAGCCTCCGCTTGTGTTCTTACTGGGGCCCTGCGAATGTTAGGGTGGCCTGGCTGTGGCTCAGTGTCTACAGCCAGCCTGCCCGCTGGGGTTCAAATGCTGGGTTTGGCCCCACTGGCTATGTGACCTTGACCTTTAGGTTACTAAACCCCTCTGTGCCTCTTGTTTTTTTCAGCTGTAAAATACCTGAGCACTTACCTCAGAGGTTTATTGTAGGAATGAAGTAATCAGCCTCCAATTAAAATAAATAAATTGATTTAAAGAAAAAAGAAAGATTGTGCATGTAAAGTCCTTAGAAACACTGCCTGGAACAGAACAAATGCTAACTCCCATTTAGCTCTTACTTCCAGTTCAGAAGGGCTGTGTTTCTCAGGATTCCAATGACCTTAGGCGGCAGGACAAAGGTGGAGCGGGAGAGGTCAGGAGGGTCCCGGTAGTTGTCGCTGAGCTCCGGGGTCGTCTGCTCTCTTGCTCTGTAACTGTTTGCATTCCTTAGCCTCCCTGTTTCTCTTCCCTTGTCTCTAAAATGGGCATGATTTGAACTACTTTAAGCTGGACAGTGGATAAAAACTAAAGAAGAAAACAGCTGGCAGTGCCTGACACAGTACCCAGCAACACAGACAGCTGACAGCTTTCCAGTTTGTCTTCTAAAACATCTCCATGCGTGCGTGCTAAGTCACTTCAGTCGTGTCCAACTCTTTGTCCAACTCTTTTTGCCAGTCATGTCCTGGCATGGACTGCAGCCTGCCAGGCTTCTCTGTCCATGGGATTCTCCAGGCAAGAATATTGGAGTGGGTTGCCATGCCCTTTTCCAGGGGTTCTTCACAACCCAGGGACTGAACCTACGTTTCTTATGTCTCCTGTATTGGCAGGTGGGTTTTTACCACTATCGCCCCCTGGGAAGCCCCAAACATCCCCATTGCTTTCGATTGTTGTCCTTTCCTTTTCTCTCTACTCCCACTCAGGCCCTTGACTCATTTCATCTGTGCAACCCCGGGAGGTGGCTCTTCTAGTTTGGGAAATTGAGGCTCAGGGAGGGAAGTCGTCTCCCAATCGTTGTCTCCGAGACAGTGAGTCTGATGGAAGAGCCAGAGCTGGGCCAGGAGTCGTGAAGACCAGAGCAGAGGGGTGCTGCTGTTCACTGAACACTCACTCTTTTGAGGCTCATATGTTAGCCATCAGGCCTCACAGACACCGGGGGTAGAGAGCTTTACAGACCCCCATTTTACAGTAGATGAGAGGAACCCTCAGGGCATGAAGGGATCTTTCTAGAGTAGACCAAAACTGCTACCAGTTTTCTGCTTTCATAAAGTGTGGGAAGGAAGCTTTTCTAAAACTGGCTCCAGCTCTGAGAAGGCTCATCTTTGCAACCAGATTTCTCACTGTGTCCCAGAGGATGGGGCATAACGACTATGAGATGATTGGTATGATGATTCCTTCTCTGAATTGGACACCGGTTTCTAGAATCCCCCAAGGGGCTAACCTCTCATTTCAATATGTTAATGTGTGGAATCTAATGGCCTATTTATTGCTTATGTAGATGCTAGTTATTTACATGGGAAACTGATTTATCTATTAGATAATTAGTAAACTTCAATAATTGCAAAAACCTTTTAGCAATCAGTTGACATTTAATTAACATACAATAACTGTCTTATTAAATCTACATTAAATGCCTATTGGAGTTAATTAAAACTCGTACCTATGACTCCACATTCTTTGGGAATCCTCATTATAAAGCCCACCAGTAAATGCAGATGGGAAAATTCCCTGGAAAGAGAAAGTGATTTGTAATAGAATTTCAGGAAGGACTCAAAACTTTAACTGAGTGCCTACTGTGTACTTAAAACCATATTGGGCAAGACAGAAATTGGCCTTGCCTTCAGGGAACATACAGTCTGCTGGTGGGGATGGAGTGGGCCATGGAGATGAATTAAATAGTCACACAGCAGTTACTCAGCAACTCTGACAGGTGCAATGAAGGGTGGACATTCTGTGCTCTGGGAAGACCCTAGAGTACTCCTGCTTGGAGTATTTGGTAGTGGTGGTCAAGGTGGTGGCTTGAGCTGAATTCTGAAGGATAAGTAGGAGCTCCCTGGGGAAAAGGGATGAGAAGGTGCCTCAAGGAGAGGGAACAGCGTCTGCAAAGTCTCTAGTAAGGGAGGGCGCATGCAAGAAGGATGGATTAAAGGCTAGTATTGTAGGGCAGGGAGTAAAGAGGAGCACAGAAACAAGGATTCCGGCATTTTCCCTAAAAACTGTGTGTGTGTGTGTGTGTGTGTGTGTGTATGCATGTGCAGCATGATTGGGTTTTTGTTTGGAGAAGGTCATTCTGGCTGCAGCTAGAATGAGTTGAAGGTGGATCAAATGGATGTATATAAACCAGTCAGGAAGTTACTGCAGTGGTCCAAGTGAGAGATGCTAGGAGCTTGGACTGGATGATAGACAGCGGTGAGGATAAGAGATGTTGAAACATTCAATCCTCACAGGAGCTGGCGATTGGAAGTGGGCATTAAGCAGGACTCCTATGAACCTGGCTTTTGGAACTGGCTGGCTGGTGCCATCACTGGAAGTGGGAACACTGGAATTGGAGTGAAGCCCAGGACATGTTGAGGATGAGCTAACCAAGGGAGATGTTACATAGACAGATATATAGGCCTTGCACTCAAGAAGAAAAGTTAGGGCTGAAGATTTTTAAAAATCCTTATGCTTGTTTGCGTTCCATGCCGGAGATTCTCATTTCATTGGTCTGAGCTGCAGCTGATTCTCATGTGCAATCAAGCTGGACAATGACCGGCCCAGGTAGAAAGCACACACATATCAGAGGGGTTTCATTACCCTCTGCCTTGATCCAAGCATCTCCAGGCATCTCCACCAGTGCCCATTCTCATCTGCCCAGATATATGTGCTCAGATTATTGGTGATGCTATAAGGGATCATTATATCATCCTTGTTATCAAGAGCTTACTGTGCTTCAGACACCGTGCTGAATGCTTTGCATTGGTTCTCTCGTTTGATCTTCACAACAAAATTATGAACTAGGCAGTATCTTTGTTTTACAGACAAGGAAGTGAGAGTTCTCTGAGGTATAGTACCTGCCCACTGTCGCACAGGCTGTAGTAAGTGGATCTGAACCCCAGTCTGCTGGATTCCAAAGCCATCATGTTCCCATCACTGATATATTTCCAGGTTCACTGTTAAGCCTGGTAGAGTAAGTTTATTTGCATCTTTTAAAAAAATCTACATATGTGATATCGTATGATATTTGTCTTTCTCATCTGGCTTACTTCATTTAATATTATAATCTCTAGGTCCATCCATGTTGCTGTAAATGGTGCTCTTTCATTCTTTTTTCAGATCAAGTAGTATTCCAATGTGTACATGTACCATATCTTCTTTATCCATTCCTCTGCCAATGGACATTTAGGTTGCTTCTATGTCTTGTATTGTAACTAAGTATTGTAACTACAGACATAAAAAATGAACTTATGGCTACCAACAGGGAAGAGAGGGGTAAATTAGGAGGTTGAGATGAACATTTACACATATATAAAGTATGTAACTAACTATACTCAATATTTCCTAATAATCTATAAGGAAAAAGAATCTGAAAATATATATATATGTCTGAAAAAGTATATATATATATACACATACATACATACAATAACTTCATATATATAAAACTGAGTTACTGTGCTGTACACCTGAAACTAACATGATACTGTAGATCAACTATACTTTAATTTTACAAAATGCTCAAGAGACTTTTTAATGTGCCTGACTCACAGGGTATCAGTCTGATAAGGGATATAGTAGGAATGTGAATGCCCTATATGTCTAAGGAAGGGCCCTGATCCTCTTGCTGGAGAAAGAAAAGAAGTATGTTGGCCAGTGGCCGTCTCCCTTCCCCATAAGCTGTCTTGATTTGGACCCATAAAAAGCTAACAGAGAAGATATAATTAACATGTATTGATTAGACCAAGACACTATTGCAAAGGACCTCCAATTCACACACACACACACACACACACACACACACGCACACATATATCATCAAACCACTCAGCAGTGGCCACAGGACTAGAAAAAGTCAGTTTTAATTCCAATCCCAAAGAAAGGCAATGCCAAAGAATGTCCAAACTACCACACAATTGCACTCATCTCACATGCTAGCAAAGTAATGCTCAAAATTCTCTAAGCCAGGCTTCAACAGTATGTGAACTATGAACTTCCAGATGTTCAAGCTGGATTTCGAAAAGGCAGAGGAACCAAAGATCAAATTGCCAACATCAGTTGGATCATTGAAAAAGCAAGAGAGTTCCAGAAAAACATCTATTTTGCTTTATTGACCATGCCAAAGCCTTTGACCATGTGGATCACAACAAACTGTGGAAAATTCTGAAAGAGATGGGAATACTAGACCACCTTACCTGCCACCTGAGAAATCTGTATCCAGGTCAAGAAGCAACAGTTAGAACTGGACGTGGAACAATGGACTGGTTCCAAATTGGGAAAGGAAAACGTCAAGGCTGTATATTGTCACCCTGTTTATTTAACTTAGATGCAGAGTACATCATGTGAAGTGCTGGGGTTGATGAAGCACAAGCTGGAATCAAGATTGCCAGAAGAAATATCAATAATCTCAGATATGGAGATGACACCACCCTTATGGCAGAAAGAGAGGAAGAACTAAAGAACCTCTTGATGAAAGCTAAAGAGGAAAGTGAAAAAGTTGGTTTAAAACTCAACATTCAAAAAAGGAACATCAGGGCATCTGGTTGCATCACTTCATGGCAAATAGATGGGGAAACAATGGAAAGAGTGAGAGACTTAATTTTCTTGGGCTTCCGAATCTCTGCAGATGGTGACTGCAGCCATGAAATTGAAAGAAGCTTTTTCCTTGGAAGAAGAGCTATGACAAACCTAGACAGCATATTAAAAGGCAGAGACATTACTTTCTGGACAAGGTCCATCTAGTCAAAGCTATGGTTTTTCCAGTAGTCATGTATGGATGTGAGATTTGGACTGTGAAGAAAGCTGAGCACTGAAGAATTGATGCTTTTGAAGTGTGGTGTTGGAGAAGACTCTTGCGAGTCCCTTGGACTGCAAGGAGATCAAATCAGTCCATCCTAAAGGAAATCAGTCCTGAATGTTCATTGGAAGGACTGATGCTGAAGCTGAAACTCCAATATTTTGGCAACCTGATGCAAAGAATTGACTCATTGGAAAAGACCCTGATGCTGGGAAAGATTTAAGGCAGGAGGAGAAGGGGACGACAGAGGATGAGATGGTTGGATGGCATCACCGACTCAACGGACAGGAGTTTGTAGGGAAGCCTTGCATGCTGCAGTCCATGGGGTTGCAAAGAGTTGGACATGACTGAGTGACTGAAATGACTGACTAACTGATGATCATCAAACCTTGTTAATAAGTGAGCACTTCTCAAAGTATATGCCAGAATTAAATGCTGTTCCTAGGGAGTAAAAGGCTTCTGTGGTCAGATAAGTTTAGAAACTGCAGGACTCCTCAAATTCCCTTTTTTGTACCACTGTGACACTCCAGCAGGGAGCAGATGCAGTTTTCTAATCTTATTTAACCAAAGAATGCTGCTTCTGTTTTTTCTTTTTTTTTAACCAGAGCATCTAAGCTCAGAGTTTCTCAAAGTGTGAGTTCCCAAACCATCTGCATCAGAACTACCTGAGGAGCTTCTGCAAAATGCAGGCTTTGGGGACTCCCCTGGTGGTCTAGTGGTTAGGAATCCACCTGTCAATGCAGAGGACCTGGGTTCGAAGCCTGGTCTGAGAAGATTCCACATGCCTCCAGGCAACTAAGCCCATGGATCAAAACTGCTGAGCCTGTGCACCTAGAATCCATGCTCTGCAACAAGAGCAGCCACTGCATAGAGAAGCCCTTGCACTGCAATGAAGAGTCGTCTCCACTTGCTGCAAGTAGGGGCTTCCTAGGTGGCTCAGTGGTAAAGAATCCGCCTGCCATTGTAAGGAGACAGAGGAGATGCAGATTCGATCCGTGGGTCAGGAAGATTCCCTGGAGGAGGAAATGGCAATCCACTCCATTATTCTTGCCTGGAAAATCCCATGGACAGAGGAGCCAGGCGGGCTAGAGTCCATAGGGTCATGAAGAGTCGGACACGACTGAGCAACTGAGAACGCACGCACCCACACCGCAACTAGAAAAAACTTGCATAGCAAGGAAGACCCAGCATAGCCACAAAACTAATACAATAAAATCTAGGAAAATATAGGCTTTGGTCCCATCCCCAACCCTCAGATCCTGTATCAGAGGCTCCCCAATGGGGCCCTAGAGATCTGCCAGTTTCTCCAGCACCAGACGATTCTAAAGGCCATTAAGCTTATAGAACCATTCTCCTAAAAGGAAACACACTTTGGGAAATGCTGCAATGGACTGAATACATCTCTAACTTTCATGCTCTGTATTTAAACATGGATATGGATGCTGTAAAAAACAAAATGTACATTTATTTAATTGTTGCCAAATTCCCATAGTTTTGTTCAGCATTAGTGTTTTTGATGGGGAAGGGGGCTGCTAAAAATACAACTACCCTCCTGGGTGGGGTCAGTGGGATGTTTTGAAATTAACAAGGGGGTTCTCACCTCCCCAGATGTTGGCCCAGGACAGGCAGAGGCCAGCTATAGCAGGGGGCTGTGCAGCCTGGGGGTTGTGTAGGGGCTTCAGAAACTATGGAGAGGGGAGGGGAAAGCTTACTGCCCATTCTCTGTCTCAATCAGGGCGGTGTTACTGTGATTTGTCCAAATTGTGGTTGAAACCAGGGTCTGACTGCTTAAAAAAAAAGTTTGCTGACTATGGTTTCAATCCCTCCGATTGTCAGAGGAAGGGTCTGTGACCCAGAGAGGGACAGAGACTTCTCTATAGTCACCCGGTAGGCTGGGGGTAGAATCGAAGGAATCTCCCTGGCCGGCACTTGGCCCAAATCACCGTGCAGAGCGTCAAGGCTGTTAAGATGCAGCCCACGGCCGGTGTGACCAAAGTCAGCTGTAAGTCAGAGCCGGACGCAGCCTGGGGAGAGCCCCAGCCGTCCTCCTTGGGGTTGACCTCCCTCCCTGGCCTCGCTGCTCCTCTCCTCACTGCCTTTTCCGAGCACCTAAGCATATGTATGAAGCGGAAATCAAACGTCTGCCTCGGACTTGACAGAAGTGCTGAACTAAGAGCCATATAACGTCCTCTGCTGAAGGACATCACCTTGTCAAGATAAAGCTTGGTAAACGCGCCGCAGGAAGCCGGGCTTCCAGGGCAGGATCATGTATATTCATGGGGGCTCCAGCCTGCCCACGGCCCCACCCCCGGCTCCCCGCCAGCCCGCTGACCAGCCTGGGCAGCCCTGGAGGAGGTTTGGAGGCCAGGCCATGTGGTCTTCCACTGCCCACATCTTACTGGGCACGAGGGCTGGGGAGGCTCATCTCTCACCTTCACAGCTTCAAGCCCTAGTTTCTGTTCACAGCCCTCCTGCTAGCTCTCTCTGTACTCTCCAGCTTTGGGGACCTGGCAAACATATCCAGAAAACTGCTGGGCATGGCAGTCAAGGCCCTTTGTGAGTTATCCTGGGCCTCCCCACCTCCTTGCCCACAGCATCTCCATGGACTGCTCCGAGGAACCACATGGAACTCCTTTCCTTTGTCCTCACCTTCACATGCTCTCTCAGTGAGGTCCCCTGCCTGGAATTTCCTCTGCCCTCTGCTTGGTTAGCCTCCGTGCTCCTCTAGGGCCCAGGTCACAGCATCACTTCTTCCTGAAGCCCTTCCTGCCCATCCGGACTGATTCGTCGTTCCCTTCTCTTAGCCACCTGGCATTCTGGCTCTCCCTTCACCTCTTACACTTTAAATTCTTATGTGTCTCTTTCCTAACTTTCCACTGAGAGCTCCTGGAGGTGAGGGAAGCACCCCAAGAGTCCAGGCTCGGGCCTGGCCTAGAGTAGGGACCAGTAAGTGTGAACTGATGCTCTGCTTACTAAGCTGGTGTGTATACAAAGTAGCACAGGCTGGGCAGCTTCAGTAACAGAAATGTCTTGTCTTGCAGTTCTGGAGGCTGGAAGTCTGAGGCCAAGGTGTTGGCAGGACAGGTTTCTCCCGAGGCCTCTCTCCTTGGCTTGTAGGGGGCTGCCTTCTCCCTGTGTGGCTGTTCATGATTGTGTCCTAATGTCTTCTTTTTTCCCTTGAATATTATTTATTGGGTGCACTGGGTCTTGTTGCTGTGCGTGGGCTTTCTCTAGTTGCAGCAAGTGGGGGCTACTCTCTGGTTTTGGTGTGTGGGTTTCTCATTGCAGCGGCTTCTCTTGTTGCAGAGCACAGGTTCTATGGCTTGCAGGCTTCAGTAATCGCAGCACGGGGGCTCAGTAGTTGTGACTCAAGGGCTCGAAAGTGCAGGCTTGGTAACTGTGGTGCCTAGGCTTAGTTGCCCCATGGCATATGGGATCTTCCTGGATCAGGGATCAAACCAGTGACCCCTGCATTGCAAGGTGAATTCTTAACCCCTGGACCACCAGAGAAGCCCCTAATCTCCTCTTCTTATAGGACACCAGTCATACTGGATTAGTGCCCAAGCCAAAGACCTAATTCTACCTTAATCACCTCTTTAAAGACCCTGTCTCCAAATACAGCTGCATTCTGAGGTCTTGGGAGTTAGGACATCAGCATAAGAATTTCTGGGGACATGATTCAGCCGATAACGCTGTATAACAAAATTACCCCCCGACTTAACAGCTTAAAACAGCAGTTTTATTATGCTCATGGATTCTGAGGATCAGGGTGTTGGACAGGACACTGCAGAGGTGACTTGTGTCTGCTGCATGATATCTGGAACCTCAGCGAGGACAACTCAAAGGCTGGGGGCCAGAATTCTTGGAAAGCTCCTTCATCACCAGCCTAGCATGGGGGCGGTGATGCCACGAAGAAGGGGATGGGGACTGGAGTGCCTCTTCCATGTGTCTGGGCTTCCTCCTGGCATAGCAGCCTCTGGGGACTTGAGCTTCATCCCTGGAAGCTCAGGTTTCCAGAAGCAAAGTTTCCAGTGAAAAAGGCGGGCCTATATCATTGGCTTCCCAAGTAGCTCGGTGGTAAAGAACCCACCTGCCAATGCAGGAAACACAGGAGGTGCGGGTTCAGTCCCTGGGTTGGGAAGATCCCTTGGAGGAAGAAATAGCAACCCACTCCAGTATTCTTGCCTGGAGAATTCCATAGATAGGGGAACCTGGGGGGCTACAGGTCCATGGGGTCACAAAGAGTAGGACATGACTGAGCATGCAAGCACATCGTGTTTTAGGATCAGGCTTAGGGTCCTACAACATCATTTCCCTTTTATTCTACGGGTCGATGCAACCAGCCCACCTGGATGCAAGGGGAGGGGAATTAAGCTCCACACACTTGTGACAGGGCAGTGATGAGGCCACCCTGAAGGAAACCGTGGGACACGGTGCCATTTTTTTGGAACATGCAACTGGCCATGATTGAACTAGACAGAATTCAAAGGGACACTTTGCAGTCACCATTATGGATGGGACATGTTAAAGTGGGTTGCAGTCAGAGGAAAACAAAGCTTGTTTTCCTTGGAATAGTCTTTCGCACATATGCATGTTTTGGGGATCAGTGCCTTTAATCTTCAGGTTTATCTGTTGTAATGACCACATGTATCAGCTGCTAGCTGTGTGGCTTTGGAGGTCAGTGAATTATTCCTCACAGAGCACTCAGCACAGGGTCTGATAAATGCCCATGATTTTGTGTTCCCTGTGGGTTCAGCACTTAGAACCATCTGCTTATTTGATCAGCGTGAGTTTTTCCAGGGCCTTCGAGGGGCCCACACTTTGTTTAGGAATAGATCTATCACTTACGCAGTAAACAGCACTTGTGGATTTTGTCATTCAGCAAACACTATCATTGTTCAGTCATTCAACAAACACGGTTACAGTATCCGCCCTGGGGAAAGCAGGAACTCTGGGCAGAGAGGGCTGCTCTCCAGCTAACGCTCTGCTCAAGATGCATCGGGCAGAATTCTAATAGCATCCATGTGTTTCATTTTGCCCATTACGACACCATTATATTTTAAAGCTTGTCTTTCTAGCCCTCCCATTTTTCTTCTAGACTGCACTCCTGCTCTATGGCTCTAGTTTCTCTAACCATTAGGAAGGTATTATAGTTACTGGAGATTCATCTATCATTTTATGAGTCTCTTTCAAGAGAGGAAATAACAGGTTGTTTCGACTGTGAAGTGATGGCTCACAAAGGCCTGTGGAACAGGCGTCTTGCTCCCGGGGGATCAGCCAAGTGGTGTTTATCTTTGACACAATAAGCAAAAGATCGGAAATGATTACAACAAATGGCAGAGTAAACAATCCATTCGCTGCAAAGGGCACCTGCCCAAATGCCGGAAATTGGATCCACACACAGCTGCCAACTCCAGACTGTGGGCCTGATGGCTCCATCACGCTCTGCGGGATACGGTGGGCAGCAGGGTGCAGAACTGTCCCATCCCTGCACGAAAGGCTCTGGCAGGAGGGCCCCAAATCTTGATCCCTCTGGGAATCTCCTTGCCCTTAGGCCCAAGTCCAGCCTCCTTCCCTGACTCAAAAAGCTCTCATGACCTTGGGACTGTTTGGTCCGCTGCTTTGTCCCCATTGCCTGGCATAAACCAGACACTCAGTAAATATTTGTTGGCAGAGGGAGTGAATAGCTGGCCCCTGCCCACCCCTCTTGCTCCAGCTCCTGCCTCCCTCTCCTTATAGTCTTCTCTGAATTGCCTTTAGTTCCTCACGTGCAGCATGCTCCACTTCTTTGTTCTACCTTTGCACATCCTGCCTCCTCTGCTGGGAACCCTCTCCTTCACCTCTTCCTGGTTGAATCCATACTCACTTTAGGTCTCAGCTCAGATTCCCCTTCGTCCAAGAAGCCTTCCCTGATCCCATTGCCCCCCGGCCCACTCACCCTAATGGCTGTTTATTTAGCACATTCTATTTTGTAGCCCCTTGTCTATGTTCCCACTGGGTTGTAGGCTCATGAAGAATGGCAATGGTGTCTGTTTACTGCCAAACATCATTGACTCCTGCTCCCCTTCTGTAGGGCAAAGCTTCTTTGAGGAAGCAGCTGCCAGGATAAGGACTATGGAACCCAGCCTTCCATTCACGTGGTTACCTTTGGCAGTGAGATGCGAGTGGAGGTGGTATGTGTCCCTTCTGGACCACAGCGATTAAGTAGGGGGCAATCCTTCACATGCTCTCCCCTCCCTCTTTCTTCTGTCAGCTGCAAATGATCTACTGAAGGACTCTGAGGAAGCCCCCAGGAGAGATGACCAAAGGGAATGTCTGCATTGGATTTCACATGAGTGTGATGTAAGCCCTTACTAGGTAAAGCCACTGTTATTTTGAGAATGCTTATTTATTTTAGCAGCTAGTACTAGTTGACCAGGGGCTTCCCAGGTGGCTCAGGGGTAAAGAATCTGCCTGCCAAGCAGGAGACACAGGTTTGATCCCTGAGTCAGGACTATCCCCTGGAGAAGGAAATGACAACACACTCCAGTATTCTTGCCTGGGAAATCTCATGGACAGAGCCTGGCAGGCTGCAGTCCATGGGATTACCAAGAGTTGGACGTGACTTGGCGACTAAACAGCAGCAGCAGCATGAGTTGACCAATTTACTGCTTTGCTTCAACACGTACTTCTTTTTTTAATTTAAATTTTTTATTATTTTTAAATTGAAATGTAGTTGATTTACAATGTTGTGTTATTTTCAGGCATACAGTAAAGTGATTCAGTCACACATAAATATACGTATAAGTTGACTCTTTTTCAGATAATTTCCCCTTATAGATTATTACAAAATATTGAATATAGTTCCTTGTGCTATACAGTAAGTCCTTGTTGGTTATCTATTATATATATAGTAGTGTGTATACATTAATCCCAAACTCCTAATTTATCCCTTCTCCTTCCCTTTCTCCTTTGGAAGAAACCATAATTTTGTTTTCTAGAAACAAAATTATGTCTGTGGGTCTATTTGTTTTGCGTACAAGTTCATTTGTATCATTTTTAAAAGAATCTACATGTAAGTGATATATGGTATTTGTCTTTATCATTCTAGCTTACTTCACTTAGGATGATAATCTTTAGGTCCGTCCATGTTGCTGCAAATGGCATCATTTCATTCTTTTTTGATGGCTGAGTAATATTCCATTGTACATATGCACTACATCTTCTTTATCCATCCATATGTTGATGGACATTTAGGTTGCTTCTATGTCTTGGTTTCAACAAGCATTTTTTAAAACTAGGGTTTCCCGGACACGCAGCTTTACAGTGGGTCTGCCCAAGCCCCAGCCCACTGGGCCCAGCAGTTCCCGGGAGTCCACAGTTTGGGTATGGAGAGGAGTTTGTGAATCAGCTCACATCATGAAAAGCAACAATTTGTTAGACTAAATAGACTGAGATGTGTATTGCTGGACAACATACAGATATTTGCTTGTGGACAGAAATGACATTATTCAATATAAGGTGTCTTAATTAAAGCAGACAAATAGTAGCCTTTGATACAGCACATTAGATAGGGTAAGTGTTGCTCTTTCCTTCAACCCATGTCCCATTCATTTCTGTAGACCCCATATGCCCTTTCCATTTGCCCAGTCTCTCCACTGCCCCACCACGTGTTAGTCCCTTTTATCTCTCAACAGAACCGCCCAAGAGCCTCTGAACTGGTCTTCTCCTGTCTACATTCAGAGGAGAGGAGTTTACTATCACCTACGTCACAGCCATACGATTCTTCTAAGACCCAGAACTGACCTCTTGGCCACCTGTTGCATTCAGGGGAAACCATACTCCATACCTAACATTCAAAGCCTTTCAAGGTATGTCTCCTGCTTCTCTCCCATCTTTCCCTGAGTCTCCATCCACACAGTGTTTCAGAGACTCTAAGCTCCTCTTCTTTGTGTCCTGGGTATTTCTGCATCCATGGTTTTCCTTCCATCAGTGCATGGCCAAGTTTCAATGTTCCACCCAAATGCTACCTTTTCCAGGGAGCCAACATGGATTTTCCTCTGAAATCCCACAGCCACTGAGCACCTCTCTTATCCTGGCTGTCTCTGAAAGCACAGCCTGAAGCACAATCTTGAGAGTGTTTAATTGGAAAGCAGTGCCAGCAAGCAGGTGCGAAAGTTCAGCGGAGTGAAGTGGGCAAGGGGGAAAGCAAACGCAGGACAGATTGCTGAACTGACCACCATTCCACACCTTAAGGAATTAGTCTTAGGGTGCCTGCCTGGGGGAATGAAAGGAGGCCCCGCAGGTACAAACTACTTCCTCTTCCAGGTGGGACATGTGTGTCCCGAGAGGGTTCCCTCTGTTACCTCTCCCTGTGATGTCAGAGGAAGACAGGGCAGTAGGTGAGAGGCATGTATCATGCCTTCACATCTGGTTCCGTCAAGTTACACCTGCGGGAAGCTGGTCAGAGTCTGTAAAGAGCTGGTCACTCTGAGTTTGTCAGCATGACAGAACTGCCAAGGTGTCTTGAAGTGGCATCTGAGAGGTGTCCAGTACACAACCCTTCATTCAGCCTTCCTGCTAGGACAGGTTTTATGTACATATTGTTTTCTCTAATCTGGTGAGTCTTTGAAGACAGTTGCTGTATTTTATCCCCAATATTCAGTATGGGTCCTTATACATAATTGGGTTCAAACATGTTGAATAAATAGATGAGAAGTTTCAAATGATTATTTTTCTCTGCAGAGGAAAAACCTATAACACACATAAGGAAAAGCCTCCTTCAATGTGAATTTTTGAAGAGTGTGAAGTGGGGTAGCTATATCCAGAGAAAACCCTGAACAAAACAATAATAGTAGTAATTAACAATAGTAATGTGTTGCAAAGAGTCGGACATGACCGAGTGACTTTCATTTTCACACTTTCACTTTCAATAATAATAATAGCTGATATTTACTTGGTCCTTACTATATGCGAAGTGTTTAAGCACTGTATGTGTGAGTTTACTTGAAACTTACAACCCCCAAATAAATTATTATTATTTTCATTCTAAAGATGAAGAAATGGAGGCAGAGGTTAAATGACTTGCTCAAGGTCTCATGGTCACGAGCAATAGGGCTTGGATTTTGGACCTGGCCAGCATTCTGATGCCCATATCTGGGTGCACACCCACCACAGGATAGGGGGGCTCCCTGGGACGTCCTTACAGCCCAGACCCTGGAAGTTGGGAGGGGCAGGGAATTTGTTAGTATTTATTTCTGCTAAAGCTCCTAATAAAGTGTGCAAATATGTGTTACATTTTTATTAGGTCCTGTGTTTGCCCACAGGTTAGGGACAAAGTGTGGGATTTTATCTTTTAAGTGTTTGCCTCTCTCTCTCTTTTCTCACAAACCAGTAAGGAATAGTGCAAATTATATAAATAACAGGCAAAGAATATTCACAGATGAAATAAACAATCAATAAGGGAATAGAAATTTTACTTAACTTATAAACAAAGAAACATAAGTTAGAACAGTAATATGCCTTTTCCCCCGTAACGAAAGCAGATTGCTTCTTTTCCTAGTGACTGAGTGTAGCCTGGATTGGCAAAACCCCAAAGAACAGTTTCTCCCATTCACTGCTAGTGAGTCTTTCCAGGGGTAATTTGGCAATATGAATCAGAAAATTTGCAGGTGCTTTGATCCAGCAGTTCGCCCTGGAACAGATCCTAAAGAAACAGTCAAGGATGTACACAGAGATTTAATTAGAAGTATATTTACCATAACACTGTTGACAGTACTGAAAAAGTTAAAGCTGTTTAAGTGTCTATCAGGCTGGTTACACATCACAGTGGATTGCTAGGTAGTCACTGAAATGACATAGGCAGACCTCAGAGATATTGTGGGTTCTGTTCCAGACCAATGCAATAAGGTGAATATCACAATAAGGTGAGTCACATGATGTTTCATCTCAAAGTGCATATAAAAGTTATATTTATACTGTATACTGTATATATACTATTATATACTGTAGTCTGTTAAGTGTGTAATACCATTATGTCTAAAAAATGATATACATATCTTAATTTTAAAACACTTTATTGCTAAAAAATGCTATCTGAGCCTTCAGCGAGTTGTGATCTTTTTGCAATAGTAACATCAAAGATCACTGATCATGGATGACCATAACAAATATAATAGTAATGAGAAAGTTTGAAATATTGTGAGATTTAGCAAAATATGACACAGAGACACAAAGTGAGCAAATGTTATTGGAAAAATGGCGCTGATAGACTTGCTCAATACAGCGTTGACACAAAACCTCAATTTGTTAAAAAAAAAAAAAAGCCATGCAATATCTGTGAAGCACAATAAAACAAAGTGCAATAAAATGAGGTATATGCCTGTAATATTTTACGGCACGGAAAGATGCACGTGATAAATATTACATGAGAAAAAAGTAGGTACAAAACAGACAAAGTATTGGAAGCAGTAAGCCATGTACATAAACAACTCAAACACGAGGGCTCGGAAGGACCCCAACTAGCGTAGTACCATAAGAGAAAGAAAGCACAGGCTCTAGACCCAGGCTGGCCAGATTCAATCCCCAGCTCTGCTAGAAACTAACTATGTGAGCTTGGATAAGTGCCTCAACCTCCCTGTGCCTTAGTTTTCTCATCTGTAAAATGGGGATTCATCATAGCACCCACCTAAACAAGTCAGCATATGGAAAGTGCTTAGAAGCTTGCCTGGCATCTAGTAGGCAGAATGTGAGAGTTTGTTAAACAAAAATGTGCAGAGTCCAACAGAAATATAAGACCTGCTCTTCCCTGGAGGTCCAGTGGTTAAGAATCTGCCTGCCAATGTGGGGGACACGGGTTCAATCCCAGGCCAGGGAAGAGTCCCCATGCTGTGGGCAACTAAGCCCAAGTGCCATAACTACTGAGCCCACTGCTGAGCACCTACTCTAGAGCCTGTGAGCCACAGTTACTGAAGCCCGTGCACTCTAGAGCCCGTGCTAAGCAAGAAGAGAAGCCACCCAATGAGAAACCTGTGCCCCTCAACTAGAGAGTAGCCTGCGTGCAGCAATGAAGACCAAGTGCAGCCAAAAATAAATAGATAAATTATAAAAAAGAAATATAAAGCTTGTGGAGAGAGAATCGTCTCGCAGGATGTGGGGGCCAGCCTCAGAGAGGTGAGGGCACCTGCTTGGGTCTCGAGTGACGTGAAGGACTTCCAGGGGTGGAGAAGGAGCCAGTTGAAGGCATTCCTTCCCCAGCTTTCCCTGGGATGCCAGCTTGAAGGCTTTCCCTGAAGGCAGGCTGGGAAGGTCCTCTCCATGGAGCCACCCTGGGCCATAGAATGCACATGGCTATTGGACACTGCAGTCTTAACATGGCAAAGATGGCTTTTGGTCTCTGGAGCAGCTTCACTTTGCTGCCTGGGCCAGGGTTTCTCTTTGTCTGTTCGTGCATGGCATTTCCAGTTTTGCTGAATGGAGCAGGATTGTGAGGCAAGTTCTAGGACAGAAGGTTAGAGCTTCTTTTAAGAAATATGCATGTTTTTTAAAGAAGTGAATTTTATTCCATAGTGATTATGTTTTACCCAAGTTTCTGCTGAGCTAAAGTTTTGGAATTACATTTATCTTACAGAATTCTTAGAACTCAGAGCCTAAAGTGACCATTCAAATCATGCAATTATTGGATGGAGAGATGATGCCACGAGACTGGAAAGTCCTACCCAGGAGGTCATGACAGAACCAGGGCCAGGGTCCAACAGCTGAGTATGTGAGGGCAAACCTATGACCCCTGTGCTGGAGTCAGGGGCAAAGGCAGATTTTAGCTCCACTACAATTTACAGGCAAACCTGTCCAGAATCAAAGTGGGCTGCATGGAGGTGGTGAGCTCCCCATTGCTAAGAGTGTGTAAGTTGAGACTGGCGGACTCTTGGGAAATGGTGCAGGTAGATTAATTGACTTTTGAATTTTCTTTAGATTCTGAGATTCTGTTGTGCCATGATCTTTCATCTTTTTTTTTAATTAATCATTTTAACATACTGTTTTAAACATGCAGACATGAAGGTGAAAATTATTTGAGACATTCATTACTCACCATTCAGAATTAAGAGGTTAACATTTTGCTCTATTTGTTGTAGCCCTCTATTCATTTACTAAGGAAGAAAAATCACAGATATAGCTAGGGTCTCCACATTTTCTTTCCTCCACAGAGGTAACCATTAGCCTAAAGTTGTTTGTTTGAAAAAAAGTCACTCCATACCAGTTTTATATATAATGCATATATATGTGTCTATAAACAACATGTAGCATTGCTTTTTGTGTTCTTACAATTAACCCCAGTTGTATCATACGGATGGTGCTCTTGCACCACCACACTGATGGTGCAACTGAAGTTTTTCATTTAATATTATGTTTTTGAGACTTAACCATGTTGATGCATGAAATTTTAGTGCATTTATTTCAGCAGCTATATAATAATTCATTGTATCAATGAACTGCATTTGATTTGTTTATTCTCTATTCTTGGACATTCAGATTGCTTCCTAATTTTTCTCTATTAAAATATCTAAAGGTGGAATTCCTGGATCATATTTCATGCAACATCTTCAACTTTACCAGATTTGAACAATTTCCTCTTCAACGTGATCTGCCCATTTAGAGCTCACCAAGAGTGAGAGTTCCTTCTTACTCCATCCACCAAAATATGTGATTTTATCAACTATTTTGATTTTTCCAATTGGCTAAGCATGGAAAGTTATCTCAGTGCCACGCTTATTAATACCTTTCTTCCTCTCTCCCTCTCGGGTTCCCATATGACATGTACTAGGCCCAGCAGACATCTTTGTCTGTTCTTGACTTTAATCTTTTAATACTTCCAATATTTCACCATGATGAATGATATTTGTTATTGGTTTTGGAAGATAACTCTTATCAGCTTAAGGTTTCCTTCCTAGCTTGTTAAGAGGTTTTTAAAAAATCATGAATTAGCATTGTTGAATTTTATCAAAAGCTTTTTCTAAATCTCTTGACATGATCATGTGGTTTTTCTACTTTAATTTGTTAATCTAGTGAATTAAAATGATAGGCTTTGTCTTCTCTTTGCTTCGGTTCTTTTTAAAATGAATAAAATATTTCAGACATAACTGAAGCTCTGTGTTCCCTGCATGGATCTCATTTTTTGCCTTCCTCCCCTGAGGCAAATACCACCCTAAATTCAGTGTTTATCATTCTCATGCATATTTTCATACAATTGCTACATATGTATGTATCATAAACAATATGTGGTGTTGTTTTGCATGTTTTCAAAGTTTATATAAAATGTGTCTTACAATGCATATTCTACAATTGGCTTTTCCATTTTGATACTTGAAACTCTAGTTCATCTAGTTGCTATATGTAACTCTAGTGCATTGAGTTGCTATATGACATTGTGTTTTGTTACTATATTTTTTTCTTCTTTTGTTTTGGAACACTAAAGTGGTTTCTAATTTTTAGCTGTTGCAAACAATGGCACAGATAGACATTCTTATAAAGGACTTGTTCTGCACAATGCAAAGTTGCCTGGTTGGGCCATAGGACATGACGTTCGGTGTTGGCTGTATTGCTTCCCCAAACACACTCCCAGAAGTGTAAGAGGCTCTGTTTTCCATAGACTCTCTAATACTTGGTGTTGTCAGGCTTTTATGACCTGATGGCTGTGAAATGACAGTTCATCATTTTTAAAATTTGAATCTCCCCCGGTTTATTACTGATATTGAGAATAATATATATACCTATAGTAAGTATCTATGTATACCTATCAGATCAGATCAGATCAGTCGCTCAGTCTTATCCGACTCTTTGCTACCCCATGAATCACAGCACACCAGGCCTCCCTGTCCATCACTAACTCCCGGAGTTTACTCAGACGCATGTCCATCGAGTCAGTGATGCCATCCAGCCATCTCATCCTCCGTCGTCCCCTTCTCCTCTTGCCCCCAATCCCTCCCAGCATCAGAGTCTTTTCCAATGAGTCAACTCTTCGCATGAGGTGGCCAAAGTACTGGAGTTTCAGCTTTAGCATCATTCCTTCCAAAGAAATCCCAGGGCTGATCTCCTTCAGAATGGACTGGTTGGATCTCCTTGCAG
Source organism: Bos grunniens (assembly GCF_055505025.1). Taxonomy (NCBI): domain Eukaryota; kingdom Metazoa; phylum Chordata; class Mammalia; order Artiodactyla; family Bovidae; genus Bos; species Bos grunniens. The sequence continues at coordinate 13,747,826 of NC_141167.1, forward strand.
TCCAAGGGACTCTCAAGAGTCTTCTCCAACACCACAGTTCAAAAGCATCAATTCTTCAGCACTCAGCCTTCTTCACAGTCCAACTCTCACATCCATACATGACCACAGGAAAAACCATAGCCTTGACTAGACGGACCTTTGTTGGCAAAGTAATGTCTCTGCTTTTCAATATGCTATCTAGGTTGGTCATAACTTTCCTTCCAAGGAATAAGCGTCTTTTAATTTCATGGCTGCAGTCACCATCTGCAGTGATTTTGGAGCCCCAAAAAATAAAGTCTGACACTGTTTCCTCTGTTTCCCCATCTATTTCCCATGAAGTGATGGGACTGGATGCCGTGATCTTCGTTTTCTGAATGTTGAGCTTTAAGCCAACTTTTTCGCTCTCCACTTTCACTTTCATCAAGAGGCTTTTGAGTTCCTCTTCACTTTCTGCCATAAGACTTTAAAATATCATATCTATCTATCAAATGTCTATCCATCTCTTTAGCTATCATCTATCTATCTTTTGGGCTTCCCTGGTAGCTCAGATGGTAAAGAATCTGCCTGCAATGCAGGAGACCTGGGTTCGATCCCTGGGTCAGGAAAATCCCCTGGAGTAGGAAATGGCAATCCACTCCAGTATTCTCACCTGGAGAATTCCAGGGACAGAGGTGCTTGGTGGGCTACAGTCCATGGGGTTGCAAGGAGTCAGACACGACTGAGCCATTAACACTTTCATTTTAACTTTATCCATGTGTATCTCTCTACCTCTCTCTTTCCCCCGCCACATGCTATTCATATGCTCATCATATCTTTTGTCCTTTTTCTTATTGATTCAAAAACTTAAAAATATGTACGTGTGTTTATTCTGAATGCTAATCATTTATTGGTCACATGCCTTACAAAGATATTCTCCACGTCTGTGGCTTGAGCTTAAGACACAAATATTTACCATAATCACAATGTGAACACTCATGGAAATTACACTCAATTTAAAAAGGACCAAGTTGCCAGCTCTAGAAATCCCTTTCATCCCTTCCTAATAATGTTTACTATCCTTCTCCTGCATGGAATCACTGTCTGGATTTTTATTTATCACATTCTTCCTTCTTTATATAGTTTAGCTACCTATACAGATATACCAAAACACTGTAAGTTAGTGTTGCTCACTTTGAAATTTGTGCAACTGAAATAATTTTGTAGTTTTTCTATTGTATCTTATTTCTTTGACTTGACATGTGTCTGTAAGATTAATCCTTGTGATGTGTGGCTATAGTTTCATACTTTCTCTGCTGATGGTGTTCTATCAACTAAACATTTCACAATTTATCCATCTTACTGTTGGTTTCTTCCATGCAGTGTTTTGAAAATTTTGAACACTATCACTATGAACATTCTTATACATATGTTTCGGTGAGTGTGTATAAGAGTTTCCCCAGAGACACAGACATAGAGAACAGACTTATGGACCCGGGGCGGGGTTTGGGGGGTGGATGGTGGGGTTGTGGGGAGGAAGGAGAGGGTGAGAGGTATGGAGAGAGTAACATGGAAACTTACATTACCATATGTAAAGTAGCCAATGGGAATTTGCTGTATGACTCAGGGAACTCAAACAGGGACTCTGTAACAACCTAGATGGGTGGGGTAGGGAGGGAAATGGGAGGGAGGTTCAAGAGGGAGGGGGCATATATGTATAGCTATGGCTGATTCATGTTGATGTTTGGCAGAAAGCAACACAATTCTGGAAAGCAATTATCCTTCAATTAAAAAAATTAATAAATTAAATTAAAAAAATTTCCTCCAGAGACTATACCTAAGAAAGGAATTTCTCAGTCATTAGGTATGTATATCTTCAGCCTTATTAGACTGCCAAACAGTTTTCCAAAGTGGCTGTTGTAGCCTGTCTTTCCTTTGTTTATGGTAGCTGTTGTTGAACGAAGTTTTTCATTAAAAAGCAGTCACTTTTATCAATAATTATCTTTTCTTACAGTGCTTTGTTTAAGAAATCTTTCTCTACCCTGAAGACATTTCTCTATTTTTTTTTCCCGTTGGATATTTTAAACCCTTGCTTTTTCTGTTCAGTTTTTAATCTACCTGGAAATAATTGTTGTGTATGACGAAAATGCAGGCATCTAAGGATGGCCAGTTGTCTCAGTACCTTTTATTGAAGAATTCATCATTTTCCTATTGACTCGTGATATCGCCTCTGTCACATATCAAGTTTCCATTTAAGAGTGGATCTTTTTATTGAGAAGGCCTTACTTTTGTTGATTTTATTTCTTTAGTAGCTTGATTTATTCAGGCTTCCTATTTCTTCTTGAGCTAATTTTGGTCACTTTTATTTTCTAGAAATGTGAAATTTCTTTAGGCTTCAATTAAAAAATATAAAGCTAATCACATTCTACGCCACTGATATTTAAATTTCTAATTTAATTATATTGTGTATTTCTAATTTTGGATGTTCTTGCATTTTCTCCGATTCCTTGTTCAGTCTTATTGGAAGTCTATTTTATTAGTTATTTTTTAAAAGAACAATATCTTTTGTTCTTGTTGACCTTTAAAAAATGGTTTTCTTTTATTTCATTAATTTCTACTCAATTTTAATATTCCCTTTTGTACCTTGTTTCTGACCTTCTTACTGTTTCTTAAGTTGAGTAATGCTCATTTATTTTATTTCTCTTATTTAAGTAGTACATTTGCAGTTACAAATTCTCTTCTAAGTACTCTTCCAGCTACATTGTTTTAATATGCAATCTTTATATGCATATTACAAATATTCCGTAATTTCTGTGACATCCTCTTTCACAGTGAGTTGTTTAGGAATGTATTTTAAAGTTTCCAGCATGTTTGTTTTGTTTTGAGTTAACTCATATGTTACTTTCTAATTTCGTTTTACCCGCATGAGAGAAAATGGTCTGTGTGATATTGATTCTTTGGTGTTTGCTGAGACTTCCTCTGTGTCCTACTGTTACATGTGGTCATTTTCTGGAATGATTTATATGTGCTAGGAAAGGATACACTTTCTCTATTTACTGGTTGAAGACTCTGTCCACATTTATTAGAAAACATGTGTTGATTTAGTTGTTCAAACTTTTTACATGTTAACAATATTTTATCTCCTGGATATATAGTTTCTAATAGAAGCTTGTTAAACTCTCTCACTGTTTCTACACTGCTCATTTTTTTCCTTGTAATTCTGCTTCTGTGTTGTATACTTGAGGTAATTTTGTTAGGTGCATGTAAATTCATTATTGCTTTATTTCCTTGGATTGTTTTGTTTAAACAATACATAATAAATACTTTATATTAATTTCTTAAATAATATAATGTATAATTATACATTATAAATTTATAATATATTTCTATTTAATGTATAAAATACATAATATATTGTTTTCTACATTTTATTTACTTGGTATATTGTTTCCTTTAAATGATATACATTCATAATTATATATATATATTATGCAAATTATAAAATATATTGTACCTTAAATTTTATTTTGGTATTAGTTTTACTACACCATTTTTTTGTTGTAGTTCTGTTGGTAATTGCATGGTATAGCTTTCCTATGCTTTCATTTTGACATTTCTAACTAATTTTCTTTCTGGTGTGCCTTGTGTAGGCAATTTGCTGGATTTAAATGTAATCTTATAATCTGTTTTAGTAGGTAGTCTTTGTTTTTTTCACATTTGTTTTAGTACTAGTGCCCAAAGCAATTCCAGGGCATTAAAAGAGAGAGAAAAGGGAAAAGGGGCTGGGAGAATGGAAAGCAGATGTAAGGACTTCACAACAAGCCTTGAAGCAATACTATTGCTTGACAGGTACACTTTCTTGACCTCTCGGTACATTTCCACACGTACTATATAGATCCTCATGCCTTGGGGAAGTCCACTGAAGAGAAAAAAGTAGGAGGAATTTACCTGCTAGCTTCTCCCTATCTCCTGTCTCTAATTAGTCAAAATTTACCCCTTCTGGATTTAACTCATCTGAACTTCCTGTTGAGTAATCTCCTCTGTGAACAGTGGCATGAAATGTCAGCTCTATGGGGGAAGGCAGAGACCAGCGGTAGTGGCTTCTGGTCACAGGACACACAGAGCTGACCGTCACTTGGCAGTACTTGCAGTGAAGCAAGAGGCTGAGTGTCAGGTGAGGGAGACAGGTGAGGCCAAGATAATCTGAGGATGTGCACAAAATGCATCTCATATAGTATCTATTGTAGCCACTTGTACATTTGTACTTTTTTTTTTGCCACGTTATTTAGCTTTTTCTGGTTTTTGTTTCATATTTTCCCCCCTTTTCCTGCTTTTTATTGCATGGAAAAAGCTTATTTCCCCCTACCTCCATATCTCCACCCCCCGCCCCCAGTTTGGCAGTTTGGAAAATAGACTGTATTTTTATTTTTACAATGGTTACCCATTAATTTGTACATACTTAATTATATGTACATGTGCATATATATGCATATATGTACATGTGCATATATGCTTAAGCACACATTTTTGTAATAGATTTAAGTCATTCAATATCTCTATCATCTTTGAAAATGTGGTACAGACTTCAACTCTCTCTAACTGCTAATTGAACATACTTCTCCCTTAGTTATTGTTTCTAATTTGACCCATTACTAACAAAATAATTGTCTTTTACAGTTAACAGTGAAATAAATTTACTGACATAATCTATTTCCTAGCTCATTATCTTCCCTCTAAACTCAATTGTCTTCTTGCAGAAGTATATCTTTTACCAGTTCTTTTTTTGTTTATTTGTTTCGTAGATCTTACCTTTTTAGGAGTTTAGGTTTACAGAAAAAATCAGAAAGCTAGTTAAGAGATTATTTGTATACCTTGTAAGTTTACCCATTATCAACATTTCACATTTGATGACACATTTGTATGTCACGTTTGTCACAATTAATGAACCAGTATTAATGCTAATGCTAATGCTAAGTCACTTCAGTCATGTCCGACCCTGTGCGACCCCATAGATGGCAGCCCACCAGGCTCCCCTGTTCCTGGGATTCTCCAGGCAAGAACACTGGAGTGGGTTGCCATTTCCTTCTCCAATGCATGAAAGAGAAAAGTGAAAGTGAAGTTGCTCAGTCGTGTCCAACTTAGCAACCCCATGGACTGCAGCCTACCAGGCTCCTCTGTCCATGGATTTTCCAGGCAAGAGTACTGGAGTGGGGTGCCATTGCCTTCTCCGACCAGTATTAATACATTGCTAATAACTAAGCACTCTACTTGGTAAATTTGTGCTTTATTCAGACTTCCTTTGTTTTTTCCTAATGTCCTTTTTCTGGACATTCTATCCATGACAGCACATTGCATTAAGTCATTCGGTCATCATGTCTCCTTTGAGCTTTAGCATTTTCTCAGGATTTTTTTTCTTTTCTTTTTCATGACTGGGATAGTTTTGAGGAGTACTGGATTTTGTAGAATGCCCCACTAAAGGAATTTATCTGATATTTTTCTGTGATGAGACTGGCTCTATGGCTTTAGGATTACAGAGGTAAGTGCCATTTTCATTGCATCGTATCAAGGGTACATAATATATTATCAGCATGATTTGTGACTATTGATGTTGGCCTTGGTCTCTTGGCTAAGACTCAGGTTTCTCCATAGTAAAGTCCATTCTCCCTGCCACCATGCCCCTTCAATATCCTACCCTTTGGAAGGAAGTCCCTATCTGCAGCCTACACACAAGGAAGTAAAGTCAAAGTGAAAATGTCAGTCGCTGAGTCATACCTGACTCTTTGAGACCCCATGGACTGTAGCCTGCCAGACTCCTCTGTCCATGGAATTCTCCAGGCAAGAATACTAGAGCTGGTAGCCATTCCTTTCTCCAGGGGATCTTCCCAACCCAGCGACTGAATGCGGTTCTCCTGCATTGTAGGCAGATTCTTTACCATCTGTTCCACCAATTTATATAGACACTCTGCCATGAACGAAGGGGATAATAACACGTATGTGTAAGGAGTGGAGTGCTATAATCCCCTTCCCTGATGGCAGAGTATCTATATAAATTATATGAAATTTTTCTGTGAAGGAGAATTCTCTCTTCTCAGTTATTTAATAATTTATTCAATCATTTTTTATACAAGTATAAAATCATTAATATTTACTTTATACTTTGGGTTATAAGTCAAAATTATTTTATTGCTCAAACTGTTCCAACTTTGGTGCCAGTAGGAGATTTTTCCGTTGGTTATGGTGCTCCTTTGAAACACTCCCATCAAAATATATTTTTTCAGTACTTTCTTACTTTATGGCACTACAAGAAGCTCCAGGATCATCTTATATAGTCCCTGCCCCAGTCATAGAATCAGTCAGTTGTTTCTTCAAGAATCACTGCCTCCTTTTTGTTGGAGAATGGTGCTAGAAACCAAGATCTGGGACTTTAGATATGCCTGACACCCGCTAATGGAGTGTCGTTTCTTTCAGACCCTCTCAGTGGATAGAGCAAAAAATGAGTGTTTATACCAACTGGTGTATGTATGCATATCTATAAATATTTCTGTAAATAACTGAAGTGAAAGTTGCTCAGTCACATCCGACTCTTTGTGACCCCAAGGACTATACACAGTCCATGGAATTCTCCAGGTCAGAATACTGGAGTGGGTAGCCTATCCCCTCTCCAGGGGAATCTTCCTAACTCAGGAATCCAACTGGGGTCTCCTGCATTGCAGGCGGATCCTTTACCAACTGAGCTATCTGGGAAGCCCAACTATTCATGCCTTTATTAATATAAAGCTAACCCTGAATTCATACTGATGTTGCCAACTCAAATCCTTGGATTAGTCTGGCCTCCTCTTATCATCTGTAAACGTCTACCCAATAGTGAGAAACCTGGCTTCCAAAATCCACCATCCACTTGATTTGATTTGAAAGAAATAAATGAAGATCTACGTAAATGGAGAAGTGTTCCATGTTCATAGATAGCAAAACCTCAAATTGTTAATATGTCAATTCTTTCCAACTTGATTTATAGATTCAACACAATCCTTAATCAAAATCCAAAGAGCTATTTTGTGGATATTGACAAACTGGGTCTAAAGTTTATATGAAAAGACAAAGACCCAGAAAAACCAACACATGAAGAACAAAGGTGTCAGATTGGCACTCCCCAATTTTAAGATTTACTTTAAATGTATCTAATCAAGACAAGATAGCATCAATGAAAGAAGAGACACATTGATTGATGGAACAGATATGAAATGATTCAGTTCCAATATATATGGATGGTGATATTGGAATTTTAAACCCATGGTCTCATAGGAAACAACAATTTTATCAACTAGAGTGCTTAAATGCCTTTAGACTTTAGTCTTACGGAGTCCACTGATTTCCAAAGTTACTTAGGTTAACACCTTGTTTCCCTACCTCTTTCAGTTAGGTTATTTCATACACTTGCAATACTGTTACAGTCTCTTGTCATAGTCTTCATTCCTTCCTGAGATCCCTAAATTCCTAATTGACTTTTTAAAAATCTGAATGCATTAAGATTCACTCATGCTGTAAAGTTTTATAGGCTTCACAAACACATATTGTCCTCTATCCACAATGACACTATCATATAATATGGTTTCGCTCCTCCAAACTATCCCCTGTGCTGCATTTATTCATGGCTTTCCTCTATCCCCAGGCTCCCTGGCAATCATTGGTCATTTTACCATTTCTATAATTTTGCCTTTTCCAGAATGTCATACAATTGGAAACACAAAATACGCAGCCTTTTCATGCTGTCTTCTTTCATTTAGCCATGTTCAAGTTTCCTCCAGGTCATTTTGTGGCCTAACAGCTTATTTCTTTTTTTATTGACAAATAATTTTCCATTGTATGGATGTACCACAGTTTGTTTATCCATTCACCTACTGAAGGTAGGTGATATTCTGGTTGCTTCAAGTCTTTGGTGATTATTAAAAACTGCTATCAACATTCACGTGCAGGTTTGTGATGTAGGAATTTATGTAGGAACATAAATTTTCAAATCAATTCAGAATATACCTAGGAGTGCGACTGCTGGATTATTTAGTAAGGCAATGTTTAACTTTGTAAGAGATTGCTGAACTATCTTCCCAAGTGACTGTACCATTTGGCATTCTCACCATCGCAAGATAAGAGTTCCTGTTACTCCACATCACCATTAGCATTTGATATTTCTTGTTTAAATTAAGAAAGATTTTGTCATTCCAATAAATGTACAGTGGAATTTCATTGTTTTAATTTGCAGTTCTCTGATGACAAGTGATCTTAGACATATTTCTATATGCATTTCTTGTCATTCTTCAGTGAGGTATTTGTTCAGATCTTTTGCCCATTTTTAATTAGGCTATTTGTGTTGTTCTTATTGTTAAGTTTTAAGAGTTTTTGTATACACAGATATATATTTTGCAAGTATTTTCTCCCAATATGTGGCTTCTGTTTTGATTTCCTTAACAGCATCTTTTGAATAACAGAACTTTAAAATTTTAATAAAGTTTACTATATCAATTTTTTTCCTTCATGGATCATGATTTTGGTGTGGTATCTAAAACCTTATTGCAAACCCAGTGTCATTCAGATTTTCTTTGTCACATAGATCTATGTTTTCTCCTAGAAATTGTATATAATTTCATTTTATATTTATATCTATGATTCATTTTGAGTTAAATTTTTCTGAAAAGTGTAATATCTGAATCTAGATTACTGTTTTAAAAAATCCGGAAATCCAATTGTTTCATCACCATTTATTGAAAAAACTATTCTTTCTCCATTGAATTTCCTTTGTTCCCTTTGTCAAAGATCAGTTAATTCTATTTGTGCAGGTTTATTTCTGGATCCTCTATCTGTCCCATCACTTTGTGTGTCCATTCTTTCCTTAATGCTATGCTGTCTTGGTTGGTGTAGATTTATAGTAAGTCTTGAAATTGAGTACTGCCCGTCCTCCACTTTTTTCTTCTTCATATGTTGGATATTCTGTGTCTTTTGTCTTTCCATATAAACCTTAGACTCAGTCTGTCAACATCCACAAAATAGTTTTTTTAATTTTGAGTAAGACTGTGTTGAACCTGTAGATCAAGTTGGAAAAAATTATCTTAACAATTTTGATCTTGCTGTCTGTGAACATGAAATACCTCTCCATTTATTTAGATCTTCTTTGATTTATTATATCAGAATTTTATAGTTTTTCTTATATGGTTGCTATAAATACTATATTAAGCTTTATATATAAGTATTTCATTTAAAATACTATTATAAATAATAATGTGCTTTAAATTTCAAATCTCAATTATATAAAGAAGCCATTGGTTTTGTATATTAGCCTTATAGCCTATAAACTTACCATAATCACTTACTAGCTACAGGAGTCTATTGGTTGATTCTGTGAAATTTTCTCACACAGGCAAATATAACATCTGCAAAAACAGAGTTTTCTTTCTTCCTTCCAAATTTGTATACCTTTCCCTTCCATTTCTTGTCTTATAGTATTAGCTAGGATTTCTAGTACAAATGGTGAGAGGGAACATAATTCCCTTGTTCCCAATCTTAGGGGAAAATTCTAAATATTCTACCATTAAGTATGATGTTTGCCATTGGGTTTGTCTGTGCCTATGTGTAGTTAAATAGATAAAGTTGAGTAAGTTCTTCTCTATTCTTAATTTACTGAGTTTTTAAAATCATGAATGGATGTTGGATTTTGTCAATGTTTTTTTTCTGCATCAATTGATATGATTTTCTTTAGTTTGTTGATGGGGTGCCTTATATCAATGGATTTTTAAATGTTGAACCAGTAGCATAGCTAGAATAAATCCTGCTTAGTTATGGTTGTGGTGTACAATTCTTTTTATGCATTGTTGGATTCAATTTGCTAATATTTTGTTGAGGATTTTTTGCATCCATATTCATGAAAGATATTGGCTTATAGCTTTTATTCCTTATATTTATCCAGTTTTGATATTAGGGTAATGTTGGCCTCCTAGAATGAATTGAGAAGTGTCAATTTAACTTCTATTTTCTGAAGGAGATTGTAGAGGATTGATACTGTTTCTTTCATAAATGTTTGAGCCCAGTGCTTTCTTTTTTTGAAGGATATTAATATTAATTGTTAATTGAGTTTCTTTAATAGATATAGGCCTATTCATGCTATCTGTTTCTCATTTCATGAGTTTTAGTAGTTCATATCTCAAAGAATTTATTTATTTTACCTAAGGTATCAAATTTGCAGGTATAGTTTTTTATAATATTCCTTTGATGTCCATGAGATCAGTAGGGATGACTTTTCTTTCATTTCTAATATTGGTATTTTGGGTTTTCTCTCTTTTATTTATTTATTTTTTTGGTTAGCCTGGCTAGAACTTTATCAAAACTTTTTTGTTTTCATTATTATTTTAGTTTGTCTTTATTGTTATTATAACATTGTTTTATTATTATATTATTAATAGTATCATAAATATTAATATATTTATAAGTCATTTGTATTTCAATTTTTCTGAAAACACTAAGCTTTTAAGTTTAAATTTTTCCAGATTTATTGAGGCATGATTGACAAAAAATTGTGATATTTAAGTTGATGTTTTGATATATGCATATGTTATGAAATGACTACCACAATGAAGTTAATTAACATAGTCATCACCTCACATAGTTACCATTTTTTTTTGTAAGAACCCTTGTGATCTACTCTCTTAGCATTTTTAAGCATACAGTACATTATTAACTATAGTCATCAGGCTGTACCTTAGGTTTCCAGAACTTACTCATCTTATAACAGAAAGTTTGTAACCTTTGATCAATAACTCCCCTTCCTACCATTTGCCAACCTCTGGTACTCACAATTCTATTCTCTGTTAGTATGAGTTCGACACATTTTTAAAAAGGATTCGACATACAAGTGAGATCATGCAGTAGCTGTCTTTCTGTGTCTGGCTTATTTCACTTAACGTAATGTCCTTCAAATTCAGCCAAGTTTTCACAAATGGCAGAAAGTCCTTTTTTTTAAAGACTAAATAATATTTGTGTGTGTGTGTTTGTTTCTTTATCCATTCATCTGTAGATGGTCCCTTGTTATGCTGTGTTGTGCTAAGTTGCTTCAGTTGTGTTTAACTCTTTGTGACCCCATAAAACATAGCCCACCAGGCTCCTCTGTCCATGGGATTCTCCAGGCAAGAATACTGGAGTTGGTTGCCATCCCCTCCTCCAGGGGATCTCCCAAACCCAGGTATTGAAACTGTGTCTCTTACATCTCCTCATTGGTAGGCAGGCTCTTTACCACTAGTGCCACCCAGGAAGCCCTAGATGGTCCCTTCAGTTCAGTTCAGTTCAGTTCAGTCGCTCAGTCGTGTCCAACTCTTTGCGACCCCATGAATCACAGCATGCCAGGCCTTCCGGTCCATCACCATCTTCCGGAGTTCACTCAAACTCACATCCATTGAGTCGGTGATACCATCCAGCCACCTCATCCTCTGTCGTCCCCTTCTCCTCCTGCCCCCAGTCCCTCCCAGCATCAGAGTCTTTTCCAATGAGTCAACTCTTCGCATGAGGTGGCCAAAGTACTGGAGTTTCAGCTTTAGCATCATTCCTTCCAAAGAACACCCAGGGCTGATCTCCTTTAGAATGGACTGGTTGGATCTCCTTGCAGTCCAAGGGACTCTCAAGAGTCTTCTCCAACACCACAGTTCAAAAGCATCAATTCTTCAGTGCTCAGCTTTCTTCACAGTCCAACTCTCACATCCATACATGACCACAGGAAAAACCATAGCCTTAACTAGACGGATCTTTGTTGGCAAAGTAATGTCTCTGCTTTTCAATATGCTATCTAGGTTGCTCATAACTTTCCTTCCAAGGAGTAAGCGTCTTTTAATTTCATGGCTGCAGTCACTATCTGCAGTGATTTTGGAGCCCCCAAAAATAAAGTCTGACACTGTTTCCACTGTTTCCCCATCTATTTCCCATGAAGTGATGGGGCCAGATGCCATGATCTTCGTTTTCTGAATGTTGAACTTTAAGCCAACTTTTTCACTCTCCTCTTTCACTTTCATCAAGAGGCTTTTTAGTTCCTCTTCACTTTCTGCCATAACGGTGGTGTCATCTGCATATCTGAGGTTGTTGATATTTCTCCCGGCAATCTTGATTCCAGCTTGTGCTTCTTCCAGCCTGGTGTTTCTCATGATCTATTCTGCGTAGGTTGTTCTAAATCTTGGCTATTGCCAGTAATGGTGCAATGGGAGTACAGATGCATCTTTGAGGCAGTGATTTTATTTCCTTTGTTATACCCCCCCCCAAAAAGGATTATGGTATCACATGGTAATCATATTTAAAAATTTTGAGGAACCCAAAAACTGTTTCCCATAGTGATTGTATCAATTTACATTTCCACCAACAGTGTACAAGGATTTCCTTTTCTTTACATTTTGTCAACAATTGTTATCTTTTGGCATTTTGATAATAGTCATCTTAATAAGTGTAAGATGATATCTAAATTTTGGTTTTGATTTCCATAATGATTAGTGATGTTGAACATCTTTTCATATATTTGACTATTTATATATCTTCTCTAGAAAAGTGTCTATTCAGATTCTTTGCCTATTTATTAAAGCCAGGTTACTTCTTTATTTATTTTTGCTACTGAGTAAAACATGATGTATTAGGTAATAAGAGGTGAGGTAAATAGACCTTTAGTTTGAGGTTTTATATTAATGTGGCTAGGAGTTGGACTTGTTGTCCGTCTAGTCAAGGCTATGGTTTTTCCTGTGGTCATGTATGGATGTGAGAGTTGGACTGTGAAGAAGGCTGAGCACCGAAGAATTGATGCTTTTGAACTGTGGTGTTGGAGAAGACTCTTGAGAGTCCCTTGGACTGCAAGGAGATCCAACCAGTCCATTCTGAAGGAGATCAGCCCTGGGATTTCTTTGGAAGGAATGATGCTAAAGCTGAAACTCCAGTACTTTGGCCACCTCATGCGAAGAGCTGACTCATTGGAAAAGACCCTGATGCTGGGAGGGACTGGGGACAGGAGGAGAAGGGGATGACAGAGGAGGAGATGGCTGGATGGCATCACTGACTCGATGGACGTGAGTTTGAGTGAACTCCGGGAGTTGGTGATGGACAGGGAGGCCTGGAGTGCTGCGATTCATGGGGTCCCAAAGAGTCGGACAGGACTGAGTGACTGAACTGAACTGAACTGAACTGAACCCTCCTCTAGTATCCTTGTTTTATGTCTTACTTGTTATCTTTGAGTTTTCATAAAATCTCCTTCTTGAATAGAGTATGAGTCTTGCTGATGTTTGAGCTGTGACCCGCTGTTATGCTGCAGCTGTATGGATGGGTGGTAAGGTGTAGGAGGAGGGACGAGTTCTATAGTCCTATGATTAAGTCTTGGTCTTTAGTGAGCCAGTGTCACTGAGCTGTGACCTTCACAAATGTGTATCACATCTCCTCCCCACTCCCTTTAAATGAGACAGAAAGGCTAGAGGGGGCTGGAATTGGGTAAGCTGCCTTTCCCCCATCAGCTAAAGTTCTTTTAAAGTCTTTTCCCTCAGTGAATAGATCTCTGTTAAGGTGAATGCTCTGGACATTATTCCAAAATTGTTACCTTCTCTCCCCGCTGCCAGAAACATGGGGCTTTTGTCTTTACTCCTCAGCAAGACAACTTTGTGGGGTTCCTGGGGGTAAAACCCATGAAAGTGCAAGGTTCCTTATGACTGAGGCTCTGAAGAGTTTCTCACTGACACTATTTTACATTCCATATCCATAAATTTATCAAAATTACTGTTTAAGTGTTCCTACAAGTTTATGGCTTTAGCAATTTTTCCTCTAGGGAAGTCGATCTTGGCTGTGATTCTCTGCATTCAGCTTTCTCTCCAGCTTTCAATGTAGTTAGTCCTTTGATCTTAAGTCTCTAATGAGTCTAAGAAAAGTCATTGATTTTCAGTTTTCCAGCTCTTTTGTTGTTGTAGGGATGGGATTTCCAACTTCACGTGTTGGAGATGCAACTCTAGTCTCTAACTGTTTTTTTAATGAGTTGGAAAACTTATAACCTTTTTATGTTTTAAAAAGTCTTTTCCTCCCTCATTTTGAATGATAATTTATCTGGGTATCAAACTCAAGTTTGCCAATTATTCTCCTTTAGCACTTACCTAAATTATCTGTCTTTTTTTTTCTGGCAGTTTTAAGGATTTTATGTCTCTTCCTGATATTTTACAGGCTTTCTATATGTCTTTTAGGTGTAGAATTATCTTCATTTAATATATTTTTGATGTAATTAATTCTATTCCCTTAATTCTGAAAAATTCTCAGTTCTGATATTCTGAAGCTCCATTAGGCTAATATTAGCTTCTCAATCTATCCTTCATGTCTCTAAAGTGCTCTTTTACACTTTGAATCTATTTGTTCTATATTCTTGAGAAATTCTTAAATATTGTCTTCCATTAATTCTCTCTATGAGTGTGCCCATTTTAGAGTTTATCCCATTGTGCTGCTTCTGTCCGCGAGAAAGATGTTCTATGGAGAAAAAAATCTTCCCCTATATCTGTCCTATGAAGACACCCATTCAAGTCTGCCTGCAAAAATCTTTTGAGATATTTGAAGACAGAAAAGACAGCTTTACTTTTTTTCTTTAGGTTAAACCAAAATTAAAAGTCATATATTTAAGTAGATTATAATGAACGCTACCACTCATAGTGTAGCAACCTCTTGCAATATAGTAAAATAAAGTTTGGAAAGCAGATACATATCTAAATTTTAGTCAATAATTCTAGAAGATTTCATTAGCTGTTGGGCATAGAATAGGATTCTTGTGTAAGCAGAGAGCAGAGAATGAACTTTCCAGTTGATTGCCTTCTTGCTTATTGAGAGTTCCTTGTTTAAAGTAAGCCACAGATGTAAAAACTTTAACTGAGAGGTGACTACTGGCATCCTACAAAGAGATTTCATACAAGTAGCTTGGAAATTCCCCTTGGGTATGTAAATCAATTGCCATGTGACATCTGGATTTCATTCATTTATTAAACATTTATTATATGTTCACTTTGTGCTAATCAGTTCAGTTCAGTCACTCAGTCATGTCTGACTCTTTGTGACCCCATGGACTGCAGCATGCCAGGATTCCCTGTCCATCACCAACTCCCAGAGCTTTCTCAAACTCATGTCTATCGAGAGGTGATGCCATCCAACCATCTCATCCTCTGTCATCCCCTTCTCCTCCTGCCTTCAATCTTTCCCAGCATCAGGGTCTTTTCTAAGGAGTCAGTTCTTTGCACCAAATTATTAGAGTTTCATCTTCAGCATCAGTCCTTCCAATGAATATTCAGGACAGATTTCCTTTAGAATCGATTGGTTTGATCTCCTTGCAGTCCAAGGGATCTCAAGAGTCTTCTCCAACACCACACTTCAAAAGCATCAATTCTTCAGCACTCAGCTTTCTTTATAGTCCAACTCTCACATCCATACATGACTACTGGAAAAATCATAGATTTGACTAGATGTACCTCTGATGGTAAAGTAATGTCTCTGGTTTTTAATATGCTGTCTAGGTTGGTCATAGCTCTTCTTCCAAGGAGTAAGCGTCTTTTAATATCATGGCTGCAGTCACCATCTGAAGTGATTTTGGAGCCCAAGAAAATAAAGTCTCTCTGTTTCCATTGTTTCCCCATCTATTTGCCATGAAGTGATAGAACCAGATGCCATAATCTTAGTTTTTAAATGTTGAGTTTTAAGCCAGTTTTTTCACTCTCCTCTTTCAGTTTCATCAAGAAGCTGTTTAATTCCTATTCACTTTCTGCCATAAGAGTGGTGTCATCTGCGTATCAAAGGTTATTGATATTTCTCTCAGCAATCTTGATTCTAGCTCGTGCTTCATCTAGCCCAGCATTTCACATGATGTACTATGCTTATAAGTTAAATAAGCAGGGTGACAATATACAGCCTTGACATACTTCTTTCCCAATTTGGAACCAGTCTGTTGTTCCATGTCCAGTTCTAACTGTTGTTTCTTGACCTACATACAGATTTCTCAGGAGGCAGGTAAGGTGGTCTGGTATTCCCACTGCTTGAAGAATTTTCCAGTTTGTGATGATCCACACAATCAAAGACTTTGGCATAGTCAATAAAGCAGAAATAGATGTTTTTCTGGAACTCTCTTGCTTTTTCAATGATCCAGCGGATGTTGGTAATTTGATCTCTGGTTCCTCTGCCTTTTCTAAATCCAGCTTGAACATCTGGAAGTTCACAGTTCACATACTGTTGAAGCCTGGCTTGGAGAATTTTGAGCATTACTCTGCTAGAGTGTGAGATGAGTGCAATTGTGTGATAGTTTGAACGTTCTTTGGCATTGCCCTTCTTTGGGATTGGAATGAAAACTGACCTTTTCCAGTCCTGGGCCACTGCTGAGTTTTCCAAATTTGCTGGCATGTTGAGTGCAGCACTTTCACAGCATCATCTTTTAGGACTTGAAATAGCTCAGCTGGAATCCCATCACCTCCACTAGCTTTGTTCATAGTGATGTTTTCTAAGGCCCACTTGACTTTGCATTCCAGGATGTCTGGCTCTAGGTGAGTGACCACACCAGCGTGGTTTTCTGGGTCATGAAGATCTTTTTGTGTACAGTTTTTCTGTGTATTCTTGCCACTTCTTTTTAATATCTTCTATTTCTTTTAGATCCATACAATTTCTGTCCTTTATTGTGCCCATCTTTGCATGAAATGTTCCCTTGGTATCACTAATTTTCTTGAAGAGATCTCTAGTCTTTCCCATTCTGTTGTTTTCCTCTATTTCTTTGCATTGATCCCTGAGGAAGACTTTCTTATCTCTCCTTGTTATTCTTTGGAAGGCTGCATTCAGATGGGTATATCTTTCCTTTTCTCCTTTGCCTTCTGCTTCCCCTCTTTTCAAAGCTATTTGTAAGCCATCCTCAGATGACCATTTTGCATTTTTGCATTTCCTTTTCTGGGGGATGATCTTGATCACTGCCTCCTGTAGAATGTCACAAACCTCCATCCATAATTCTTCAGGCACTCTATCAGATCTAATCCCTTGAATCTATTTGTCATTTCCACTGTAGGGGATTTGATTTAGGTCATACCTGAATGGTCTAGTGGTGTTTCCCTACTTTCTTCAATCTAAGTCTGAATTTTGCAATAAGGAGTTCATGATCTGAACCATGGTCAGCTCCCAGTCTTGTTTTTGCTGACTGTATAGAGCTTCTCCATGTTTAGCTGTAAAGAATATAATCAATATGATTTCAGTATTGACTATCTGGGGATGTTCATGTGTAGAGTCTTCTCTTGTGTTGTATTGTTGGAAGAGGGTGTTTGCTATGACCAGTGTGTTCTCTTGGCAAAACTCTGTTGGCCTTTACCCTGCTTCATTTTGTACTCCAAGGCCAAATTTGTCCATTACTCCAGGAATCTCTTGACTTCCTGCTTTTGCATTCCAGTTCCCTATGATGAAAAGGACATCTTTTTGGAGTGTTAGTTCTAGAAGATCTTGTACGTCTTCATAGAACTGTTCAACTTCAGCTTTTTCAGCATTACTGGTTGGGGTACAAACTTGGGTTACTGTGGTATTGAATGCTTTGCCTCAGAAATGAACAGAGATCATTCTGTCATTTTTGAGACTGCACCAAAGTACCACATTTTGGATACTTTGTGCTAATCACTTCCTGACAAATAGATGGGGAAACAGTGGAAACAATGACAGACTTTATTTTTTGGGGCTCCAAAATCACTGCAGATAGTGACTGCAGCCATGAAATTAAAAGACGCTTGCTCCTTGGAAGAAAAGCTATGATCAACCTAGACAGCATATGAAAAAGCAGAGACATTACTTTGCCAACAAAGGTCTGTCTAGCCAAAGCTATGTTTTTTCCAGTAGTCATATATGGATGTGAGAGTTTACCAAAAATAAAAAATAAAAATAAATAATAATAATAATACAAAAAAATAAAGAAAGCTGAGCACTGAAGAATTGATGCTTTTGAAGTGTGGTGTTAGAGAAGACTCTTGAGAGTCCCTTGGACCGCAAGGGGATCCAACCAGTCAATCCTAAAGGAAATCAGTCCTGAATATTTATTGAAAGGATTGATGCTGAAGCTGAAACTCTTAATAATTTGGCCCCCTGATGTGAAGAACCGACTCACTGGGAAAGACCCTGATGCTGGGAAAGATTGAAGGCAGGAGGAGAAGGAGACGACAGAGGATGAGATGGCTGGATGGCATCACCTACTCAATGGACATGAGTTTGAGTAAACTCTGGGAGTTGGTAATGGACAGGGAGGCCTGGCATGCTGCAGTCAAAGGGGTCACAAAAAGTCAGACACAACTGAGTGACTGAACTGAACTGTGCTAATTACTCTACCATATGTAGGAACTAAACTGGGAATCAACATGGTTTCTATCTCCAAGGAGCTTATAGTTTGGTAGGGATTTGATGCAAAGAGGGGTAAAATATGATGTGACAAGTCCTGTAAAGGGGAATACCATGGGAAAGGACTTGAAGCAAACTATGGGGGTAGTTGACTACCCCCAAACTATGAGAAAGGGACACCTGGATTGAGATTTGAAGCCCAAAAAGCAATTTGGTATCATGGAGTTATTATTTATTATTATAAATAAAAAATAAAAAATATTTTAATATCACTCTGCTGGTGAATATTTCAAGCAGAAGAAATAATGCATACAAAAGCCTCAGAGTGAAGTCAAGATGCTATCCCCAAAATGGAAAGAGATGGAGAGGATAAAACTCACGCAGGAGAGTGGGGAGAGTTGAGGCTGGAAAGGGAGCCAGGTTCTTCAAGGTGCTTTGAATGGGGTGAAGATGTTTGGGCAGTGGGAGACCACTGAATAGATTTTATTTTCTGAAATATCCCTCAGCCTTCTATAGATGGCTGACATGACAAAAACTTGCTAACTATGGTGATACAGGGTGGAGTTGGACTCATGAAGGAAAAACAGGAGTTGAGGGTAACTCCCAGACTTCAGGCTTGGGTGACTGGATGGATGATGGGGTCATTCATCAAGACAAGGAGCCTAGGAGACTTCCTCGGTGGTCCAGTGGTTAAGACTCTACATTTCCACCGCAGGAGGCATGGGTTCCATCCCTGGTCGGGGAACTAAGATTCTGCGTTCTGCATGGCACGGCCAAAAAAAAAAAAAAAAGATAAAGAGCATAGGAGGAGAATCAGATTTTGATTAGCATTACTTCATTTCTGTTCTGGTTATCTATGGGACATCCAAGTGAAGATAGGCATAGAAAACTGGATTTATGTGTTTGTTGCTCAGGAGAACAATCTGGGCTGGTGATGTGATATTTTTCAGAACTTCTAGGAAGAATTTCTAAATTCCCACAACACATCTCAGAGTCTAATACTTACTTTAGTGTACCTCAGGAGATATTTTCCCTCCTTCTCCCCCAATTCCCAATTAAAAGGTATTGTCCTATTGATCCACTACCTTTGATGGTTTCTCAGCTGTGACAGGGCAAGAGAAAAGTGGTTGAAATGGTGAGAGGGAATGTGATTACCCAGGCAGAGTGTATGGAGTGAGAAGGGTACCCAGGGCAACACTCTGAAGACCGCACATAAAATCTAGTGGCACTCCAACTTATATACAGCTGGGGGCAGGTGTAGCCTTAGGGGCCATCCAGAAGAGGTTAATTGCAGCCTCTTCCAGCAGAGCTACATAAGGTCAGACTCGACTCTTACTGCCTTTGAGTTGATTCTGATCAAGGACGGGAAAAGTAAGTGGTTTCACTTCACCACCAAGTGAGTCTGGATTTAGTTTTACTCCCCTGACTCTTGCTTCAGACATTTGTAAACTCACTACCATGATAGATTAGTGACACCAGTGGCTCTAATTAATGGCTTTCCTGTATCCAAACCCTTTGCCCTATAACTTTGTAGTCCCATCCTACTTGGATGCTGGACTTGGACACATGACTTACCTTGGTCAATATGATGTTTGCAAATGTAATATAGGTAGGGGCTGAAAAGGCGCTTGTAGGTTTCAATGCCCTCTCTTGAACTTCTGCCTTCTCATGATGAGCAGACTAGCTTTCTCTTGGACGCCTGTTGAAGGCTAGTTCTCTCGTCTTGATATTTCCTGTCTCTGTTGCTTGACCCTGGCTGCTGACTTGAGAAGATATGTGGGCTACCCTTTTGGAGAGATGTGGGAGACTGATGGAAGAGACCTGTGTTGTTCCAGATGAGGCCATCCTATAACATCCAGCCTCCAGACTATGGCTGGTTCACAGTAGATACATGAGTAAGTGCAGCCAAAATCAGACAAGCCTAGCCCAGACTGGCATAAAGTAGACTCAAATCTACAGAAACAAGTAGACTCAAATCATAAATCTGTAGATGACCTATAGACTTATGAGTAATAATAAATGGTTATTATTTTAAGCTACTACATTTTGGGATGTTTCATTACACAGCAAGAACAAACTGATATAGAAATGGTAGCTAACTTATGCTCAATCATGCAACAAACCTTTTTGGGGTAATTGCTTTGCTCCTGAGGGCCTGTGGAAAGGTCTGCAAAGCCTTTCCTACTGACCACTGTACTGGTTGTACTCACATGATCAAGGTTCTACCTCTGTGTCCTTGTCCAGAGCTTCATATCCCTACTATAATGTGAGCTGTCCTAATACTCCACTGGTTTGGCTGGGGGCTCTTTTCACCCCTACTTGCTGATTTCCACCTTTGAATGGATGAATCACTTGGAATCAGTATACCTCATATAGATTTCTTATCGCCTAGCTGTCCACTGCTTTGCCAACCTGGTCACATTGGACCTGCTTGGTAACCAGTGGACACTGGCCTCAAGTATGCACCTGTCTATTGCCTTCCTTTGAACATACGTATGCTCACTGAAAGGAAGTGACCCTGATCTGGGAAGATATGAGATGCTTATGTTCATCTAAAACTTTTTGGGGATACTGATATCCCATGGAGTAGTTGAATAGCATCAGTCTGAAAGCCAGAAGTCCAGAAATTTCTCTTTCCTTAATCTCACCCCTATGTGCATGTACTTGCGTGCACATATGTGTGGCTGTATGCACATCCATATATACACAAGATGCACGCTAAACAAACAAAAGCCATCCACAGGCTGTGGACATATACACGTGTGACTACACAGAGCGCACACACCCATGCACATAAGAACTTGTACAGCCGCAGGCAGTCCCTCTACTATAGATAGACACATATAAACAAGTGCACACAAACACACATGTTCCCAGTTCACAGTGGCTGCTTCTCACCATAAAGTAGGTCCCTGAATTTATCACAATATGGTGTCCAATGTATATCTAAATTTGGAGTCCCTATATGGAGTTCTCCCTCTTGATATATCTAAAATTAAATATAAGAGAGGGAAAACCCAAGCCGAGAATAGGAAACCATACATACAGATTGCAATCACCACCCAATGTTGCTGGTGAAGAGAAATGGATGTTGAACACTGAACGTTAAAAATTGTGTTGAATTAGATAAGAAAATCCCGTGTAGACTTTGTTAATGATTCATAATCAGCTAATAAGCTCATCTTGAGGAGAATAATGATCCGCGGACCTGTTGGCTCGTTTATCACTGTGTTTTACAACATTGGCAAAGAAACTAATTAAATCCCCGCATCATTACAGAGAATCCCTTTTAATAGAGATACAATGATGCACTAGAGGCTACAGATTACACTGCAAATTGTACCAAGAGATTTTGGACAGCGGGTTTTAATTAACATGTGAGCCAGAAGCAGCTCGCTTAAATAATAATCGGCGCTGGAACCATCTGTATGGAGGAGCCAGGCAGTAGGAGGAACCAGGCAGGGACCGAGGCCCGGGAGGTGAGGAGAGCATCAGCCGGGGCTGGGGCTGAGATTGGGACAAGTTTTAGAGTCATGGGATCTAGGGAGAGGGGAGAGATTGAGGCAGGGTTCAAGTCCAGGAGGGGAGCGGCATGCAAAAGCTGGTGCATGTCTAGGTAAAGAAAGGATGCAGCCTTTGCTGAAAAACAGCAGTTGGAAACCAGGTTGATGATGATGGCAGAGCCAGATGAGCTCTAGACAACCCTACCTCATGAGAGAGACCATGGTATGAATGAGCATCCTTCATGGACAACTGTCTGGTGTGGATTCCATCTCCTGGCAGTTGGCTCAGTGAATTGCTAAGATCTGCTGTAAGGTGGGGATGGGCTGCGGGTAGGTGGGCTAGGAGGGACCCAGTGCTCTAGCTTCTGCCTGGGAGAGGGGACTCCTCAAGTGGCCCAGCCATTGAACCTTTGGTAACTGGCGTCCAAGGCTGTTCCCACGTGATCTTCTGTGGTCTGGCTTTCAAAGAGAAACCTCAGCAGACAGACAGAAGGGCAATAGGCAAGGAGGCAATTGAATGAAGAATAAAGCAGGGAACTGCCTGGCCATGATGTGTGCATGCATTCTGGGAAGCGAGTTCTTGGCAAACATAGGGAGAACTTTATCACTTTAAGCAAAAGCTCGTATTCTGGGAGGCCTAAGCCACTCTTCTGCAGAGGCTGTCCCTGCTGAGCTAGACTTGCTGAGGGCTCAGGCCTGGGTGGTGACTGCCCGGGTCACCCAGCAGCTGCTTGGCCTTAGCTTGAGTGGCTTGTCATCAATTTCTCTTGGCAGTTCCCAAGTGTGTGTACATTTTGTTCCCTCCTCGGTATCCAGGCTTCCCAGACTGAGAGGCTCATTGCCGAGGTGGCCTGTGCCACAGGCAGCATCACAGTCTTCAAAGAGGCTTTTCTGACAGTTGTGGGGAAGATCAAGTGCCTGTGCAGGCAAGACGCGGCAAAAAATTCTCCCCGAATTCATGTCCTCTCAGAGAAAAGAAGTTGAAGGCTTCCTCCACGGAGACTTGTATATTATTATTTTTTTAAGATCAGCAGCAAAATGATTCATAAAACCTTGGAAACAGATTTCGTGTAAAGCCTCCAAGAACAATAGCTCATTGTGTACCCAGACTCCCACCCGATATTCTGCCAAAGGCATGAGGCGGGCTCCTTCGAGATGGAGCTGCACCCAGCAGTCATTTTCCAGCCTGCAGTTCTCCTGGGGTTCCATGGCAACACCATGAAGATCAACCCAGCATCCTTCTAGCATCCCCAGGCAGCACTCACCTTTGTGCCTAGGCCCTGGGATGACTGCAGGGCTGGGACACCATTCAGACAGCAGAGGTACTGCTAGCCCCATGCACACTGGCTAAGCTGACACCCTCCACCTCACAATCCCTCTCACCATCCTTCCACTCTTAAAAGTGAGAGTACTGAGCTACTGGGCCCTCCTCCTCTCTCTTCTCGGCCAGTGGTCACACATTGCACAGCCTTCTCTTCTTCTCCATCTCCTTACTTACAGTTGGGCCTGTATCCCACAGTACCCATGCCATAGAGCTCAGCCTCGGCATTTTATAGATGAGGAGAGGGAGGCGAATGTCAGAGAAGACAGTGACCATCATCATGAACGTCACAGAGGGGAGCAGGACCAGAAGGGTCCACTCACTCCCAGGCAGGCAACAAAATGTGTTCTCTTGTCTCCCTTTCAGCCACCTCTTTGAAAAGTCTCAAGGAAACTGGCACAGTGTCTTCCTATCTGGTCTCTCTCTCCCATCCAACTCCCTTCAGCATATCTTTGGGCTCCTGCCATGATCTTGTCACCCTGATTCTGAAGCTATCAGAACCTCCAGCATCACTTATTTATGTCTGGACTCAGGTCCGATGACTTCAGATCTGGAAGGGACTTTTAAGGTTAGCTGATCCAATCTGTTCATTTTGATGGGAAACTGGGGCTCTGGGATGTTGAGGATGGATGGAGGGACTTGGTGGTTTGACTCTTGGGAAGAACAAAAAGTGCTGGGTCCCAGAGATAGGCTTTACTACAGGATTGTTACAAAATCTTGGGCTCCAAAGCCTTTTATCCCTGGTCTCCAAAATCACTGCTGATGGTGGTTGTAGCCATGAAATTAAAAGACACTTGTTCCTTGGGAGGAAAGCTATACCAAACCTAGACTTTGCATTAAAAAGCAAAGATATCACTTTGTCAACAAAGGTCCATATAGTCAAAGTTATGACTTTTCCATTAGTCATGTACAGATGTGAGACTTGGACCATAAGGAAAGCTGAGTGCTGAAGAATTGATGCTTTTGAAGTGTGGTGTTGGAGAAGACTCTTGAGAGTCCCTTGGACTGCAAGGAGATCCAACCAGTAAATCCTAAAGGAAATCTAGTCCTAAATATTCTTTGGAAGGACTGATGTTGAGCTCCAATACTTTGACCACCTGATGTGAAGAACTGACTCGTTGGTAAAGACCCAGATGATGGGAAAGATTGAAGGCAAAAGGAGGAGGAGATGGTAGAGGATGAGATGGTTAGATAGCATCACTGAGTCAGTGAACATGAATCTGAGTAAACTCTGGGAGATAGTGAAGGACAGGGGAGCCTGGCGTGCTGTAGTCTTGGGGTCACAAAGAGTTGAACATGACTTAGTGATTCAACAACAACATTACAAAAGCTGCTCCTGGCTTTGATCAACAGAAGCAGGGAAGGTGGCTGCTACCCCAGCTGACCCCAAACCTGGTACAGTGGAGAAGGGAGGCCCTGTTAAGTTTCTCTGTCGTGATGCCTGTGGATCAGTGTCCCCCTCCCTTCTCCCTACCAGGGCCCAGGCTGACTAGCGATTCTAGGCAACCAGAGCCCCGCCTTGCAGAGCAGGCAAGAAGCTGGTGGCGGTGGGGACTCTGGAGTCAGCTAGACCAGGGTTTGAATCCCAATCCCACCCCTTAACTCAGCACCAGTTTAGTCACTATGATCAGTGGAGTGTGGGAGCTGGCTCATAAGAGCTGCTGCTTACATTTTTGTAAATCTGTGAACCAGTTGTTAAACACAGCTGTCATTATAAAGATCAGATTATATAAACTTACAGTTAAATAAATTATGTTTAAAACAAAGGCAATCAACACTAAAAATGACATTATTTGCCAATTCTTTTATTATCATCTCTAGTCTAGAAATAGTATCCCAGAGGCTCTTTCTGTCTACTGGATCAGTCTGGAGGAAGTGCTCCACAGTGGTGTGTTACCCCACGTCTCTTCCCAGTGCTGTGTTGAGTGATGTCACGTTTGTGCTTGGTATCAGCAGTGGTGGGAGTATCTGTACCAGGCAATTTGGCCAACAGCACGTATCCTGGCTTTCTTTTTTATCTTCTTTCTTTATTTGGGATAGCTGGTTTGTTAACCTTTTACCAGCACAACCCTGATTATATTGGACTCTTCGGACAACCCTACGAGGTAGGGATTCTTGTTCTTTAGAGGCTTATGGGTGAAATGATACCTCCAAGGTCACAGCTGGTGGGCTTTAGAGCCAGGAACTGGGCTCTCCCATGTCTACGGCTCCAAGACAAGTGCTTTCCTTTTTTCACTTTCATTTTTAGGTTTAGTGGTGTGTGACTTGGTTGTTGCTTCCTTCCAGGCCCCACAGGCAGGGGTCTTCATCTGACCAACTGTGATGCAGGGACTGCAGTGTGGCTACAGTTGTGGGGCAGGTGGCTGGGGGTCCATGAGAGGTGGCAGAGGTAAGATCTGGAGGAAGCAGTGCATCTTGTGGAGGGGGTGGCCCGGCCACAGAGGGAAGAAGAGCCTGGATTGAAAACCCCGTTCTTGGCCACTCTCTGTGGATGCTTGAGAACAGTCTAGCGCCTTGGATTTCCCATTACTACAGTTAGTGGGCTCCCTAGATGGCGCTAGTGGTAAAGAACCCGCCTGCCAATGCAAGAGACATGAATTTGATCCCTGGGTCAGGAAGATCCCCTGGAAGGGGCATGGCAATCCACTCCAGTATTCCTGCCTGGAGAATTCCATGGACAGAGGAGCCTGGAGGGCTACAATCCATGGGGTCACAAAGAGTTGGGCACAAGTGAAGCAACTTAGCACACACACACACAGTAGGGATAACTCCACCTCACCCAAATTCTTGGTTTGAGAATTAAACAAGTGAATATTCCCAAAGCACCAGGAGTGGTACAAATGAGACACAGTAGGTACAAATGAGACAAATGTTTCCTTTTTCTCTTGCTTTCTCCTCCACCCTCCCTCCCTCTCTCCTTCCCTCTG
Source organism: Bos grunniens (assembly GCF_055505025.1). Taxonomy (NCBI): domain Eukaryota; kingdom Metazoa; phylum Chordata; class Mammalia; order Artiodactyla; family Bovidae; genus Bos; species Bos grunniens. Next base: position 13,773,898 of record NC_141167.1, read on the forward strand.
CTCCTCCATCCTATCAAATCCTCTATTGTCATCAATGGCACCCCACTCCAGTGTACTCATGCCTGGAAAATCCCATGGATGGAGGAGCCTGGTGGGCTGCAGTCCATGGGGTCGCGAAGAGTTGGACATGACTGAGCGACTTCACTTTCACTTTTCACTTTCATGCATTAGAGAAGGAAATGCAACCCACTCCAGTGTTCTTGCCTGGAGAATCCCAGGGACGGGGGAGCCTGGTGGGCTGCTGTCTATGGGGTCACACAGAGTCGGACACGACTGAAGCGACTTAGCAGCAGCAGCAGCAGCAATCATCCAGGCCAGCGTGGCCAGGATGCTTCCCTCCAGAGATGGGAGCTTTTGTTTCTTGGTCCACATTCTGTCTAACCCCAGGGGCAACTTGGTGCTGTTCCTGCCAGCTGTGGGATCCTGTGGTGCTATAGAGTTCTTAAAGCCAGAGAGTAGAGAAGGTAAGGGAAATCACAAGAAACTGAAGGGTAAGGGAGACAAAGACACCCACAGCCCCATCCTGCCCCCTTCAATCCCCTGCCCCATACCCCACCTCACAGAGCCCATTGGTGCACCCAGTCTTGAGGCATCACTACAGCTGCCACCGAGATCCCAGCCACCAAGCTGAGGCCTTCTAGGACTTCCTCCACAGGCAGAAGTTGATTGCTGGGGACCCACATTAACCATGGTGTGGCTGGAGACCTCCTGCCACGTGTCCCCTCGCCTCCGGTTCTCAGTGTAAACCTATCCATGCCCAGCTCCCTTCTCCTACCCAGGGGACAGAAATGTCCCACCAACCCTGAGCACAGGCCCTGCATCCAGCCCCCCACCAGGCCCCCCCCACCCAGCCGGTTTGGCCCCAGTCCCCTCCTCCTGCCTCATGGCACAAACCTCATCCTTCCCCTCCCTCTCTCCTGATGTTTCTTCTCAGATTATGAATAAAGGGAACATTTTTTCATCTAAAAATACAAATTCCCTCCCTCAGCCCAATGATTATCCCCATTGCCTTTTTTTCTCTCCTTTTCAGAGCCAAATTTTTGGAGGGGCAGCCCATCTCCACCTCCTTGTCTCCCCCCTCTCTCTCCCCACCAGGCTCATTCTCACTTACATGGAAACCCATCTCATGAGGGCCTTCATGTTGCTTCATCTGCTTCTAATGGCTCTTTCCAACCTTTCCAGGGTTTTTCTGAGCTACCGGACACCCTCTCGGTCACCCTCTCCTGCCTAGAGTCCAGTATCGTTGGGTCTCCTTTTGTAAATCCTGGTTCTCCCCAGGCTACTCTGCCTCAGCCCTTCCAGCACTTTCAATACTAGGGATCCTCAAGGCACTGCTCTCAGCTCTCCTCTCTTTACTCTTTGCCCCCCTCCCTGAGACCTCTCATCCCCCACCCCCAGGGGCCTCAGCTCCCATTGGTCTTCTGATGACTCAGCAACCCAGGTTTCTTTCTTGAGCTTCAGACTAGCATGATTCCTCAGTGACACTCAGTAGCTTAAACTCAATAGATCTGGAAAGCTATCATTTACCCCTTAAATCTCCGCTTCCCTCTAAATTCTGCTCAGTACCAGCATCTCTCCAGGTACCCATGTAAGAAACCTGAGTGTTATCCAAAATTCCTCTTTCTTTTCTCCTCTAACAGACTACCCACTTCAATTACCCACTTCAATTCTACCCCTTAAAAATCCTTCAAGGTCTTCCCTGGTGGTCCAGTGGTTAAGAATCTGCCTTAGAGATGGAAATGGCCACCTACTCCAGTATTCTTGTCTGGAGAATTCCATGGACAGAGGAGCCTGGCCAGTTACAGTCCATTGGGTTGCAAAGAGTTGGACATGACTGAGTGACTAACATGACTACTTGATAGACCAGGGTCAATTCCTGGTCAGGGAAATAAGGCCCCTCATGCCCTGGAGTAACTAAGTCTGTATGCCCCAGCTAGAGAGCCCATGTGCTGCAGTGAAGGATCCTCATGACACGAGGAAGATCCTGCCTGTGCAACTAACTCCTGATGTAGTCAAAGACATAAATTAATTTTTTAAAAGCCTTCAAATTCTTCTACTTCTCTCCTACCCTACCCAGCCCCTCTCATTTCTCACTTAGAGTCCAGTTGTCCCTTAACTAGTTTCCAATGTCAACTTACAGCCTTTCTGATTCATTAAGATGCAGATCATTGCTGTGTGAAATTCTTCAGTGAGATGCTCCAGCTTTGGGGGGTGAGCCCCAGACTCCCTATCAGGGAATACAGGCCCCTCCGATTTCAGCCCTCACACCTCCTCACCCTTGTCTCTTATTACTTACCCCTTCAGACCTTTGGCTCTAATTGTGTTAAAAAGCTTGTAATCCCCTGAATACAGTCTGGTTGCCCTTACCTAGGGTGTAAGCTCGATGCAGACAGGGATTTGGGATCATCGTGGTTCACAGTCATATCTCCAGCCCCTAGAACAGTACCTCACAGAGACTCAGTGAGTAAGTGAAAGAATACCATTTTGTCTTTTCTTCTGGATATCTCCTTCCACTTGTCTTTCCTCTCCTCTGAAAGCCTTCCCTGACCTCCCAGGACTGGCTCCGTGGGCTCCTCTCTCCTTCTGGAGCACCCTTTCCATTTATCGCCATAGCACCCACATTGAGTGATTTATTTTCAGAGCTGTGTCTCACTTATCGAGGAATCCCTTCCCCCTGCTAAGCATAGACCTTGCCACTCTGTAGTATTTGCTAAATAAATACTGGTTGAGTGAATGAAGTGTTGAATGGGGTGGGGGGACCCATTCCAAGCCCCCTCTCCTCACACCCACCAGCCTCCTGCTTGCTCAGTGACCACAACTCCCAGCTCAGGCTTCCTCCCCAGTGCCTCCAACGTGGCTCTTCATGACTTCATCATCCCCTCAGGGACTTCTCAGCACCGAAGGGATGTGAGCTCTGGCTTGGTGCAGCTGAGGACCTCACTGTGGACAGGTTTTCTCCAGGACAGCTCCTGAGGCTTGGTCAGCGGTCTTGGGTCTCTCTGGTGTCTGCCTGAGAGGATCCAACATAAGCCCCATCTTCCTAAGGGAAGGACCCACAAGATCCAGATAAAGAAAGGGTCAAGGCGAATCTGCTTCTAGAGGTTGAGATCTGAGAATGGTTCTGTTCTCACAAGGACTCAGGATGTTGCTCATGAAAACAGGTGGGAACCTGCTAGAACTTGTGGAAGGCTGAAACTTAGGGGTGGGCACAGGCGAACCAGAAATTCACCCCAGCAATACCAGATATAGGGCTTAGTGAGTCAGTACAACTAACTCTGACCCCCATCTGCTAGAGGAAAGGAGGAGGAGGGTTATGGCCTCCCTTCCCCAGCCAGGATGGTCTCAGAGACTTTGAGGAACCCAGCCTTGGGGAAGGGGCTTGATTGATGTCAGTCCCTGGGCAGCCTCAGTGTGGTCAGTCCTGAAGTTCTACTGAACCCATATTCCCTTGGCTTACCCATATTTTGATTCATCCTTCTAGAACCTTCTCTTCATCTTCAACAGGCTCTTCGCTCCTCCCCTATCTTTCTTGCTTCTCTTCATCCATCCTCCTCCTCTAGACTCCCAACTTTGACCCCATGTCAGCCCTCCCATCAACAGTCTCACAATCTTCAAGCATCTAATGTGCCCTTGACTGCCCATGGCTGCCTGATAATTTTGAAATTTGGGAAAATTCCATTGGTTCTTTTTTTCTTCCTGGGCAAAGCCAAGAAGCCTTGCTGATTGAGTTTCCTGAAGATGGTTATTGGGAGGATCAATCCGTTTATTCTGAGTGACCTCTGGCTGAGAGCCCAGGTGGCTGCTCCAAGTCTTCTCCACTCTCCTCCAGGCTGAAATGAGCGAGATGTCCTGATCTTCTCAGAGAACAAAAGGAGTAGAGACTGAACCATCCTTTTTTTCTCTTTTTCCACTTCAGAAATGCTGGGCATCTTTGTTGCTTTCCCTTTGCTATTGGCCCAAGTGTCCCTCTCTTATTCTGAGGCCAGTCTCTCTTACTCTTTCTGTTATTCTGTTCTCATCCCACTCTTGATGCCTCTGAGACCTTACTCCATCAGTCACCGCCCCTTCCTTGCATTTCCAATCTTTTCCTTTCAGTTGACATCTTCCTAGAAACTTACAAATGTGCTCAGGTCCTCCTGACCCCCTTGAGTGACTGCTCTCTCTCTCTCCATCATTCAACTTGTCACTGCTGCCACTTCCTCACCACCCACTCCTTCCTTCATCCTTGTGCAATCTGGCTTCCACCCCCACTTCTCTATGGAAACTGCTCTTCTAATTTCTCCAACAGCTTCCTCATCTCCAAATTGAATGCGTTCATGGCCCATGGAAAGCACTGAGAAAGGTGAGGCCTCCCTCTCAGGATTGGCTAGGGCACCGGGCAAAGTCAAAGCTGCTAGGAGAGCACATTAGCCATAGATTCACCTGTGAGTAGATTGGCCCTCAAATAACTGCCCCGCTATGCCTTTCGCCTGGTGATTCTTGTGTGACACCATCGGGTCAACGAACAGATGGCCTCCCTTTGGGGCGTCCCTCCAACCCACCCATCCAACCAGTTCAGTTTTCTCCAGGCTTAACAGTTCCTTAACATCCCCATAACCTGCTCCCACAGGCTCCTCTCATTCTCACCAGCCTCATCTGATGGAAGACTGGCTTGATCAGCCAAGCTGGTCCCTGCCCTTTTAGGCAAACTGATCAACAGCAGCTTTATCTACTAAAAAGAACAAGGTGCTCTTAAGCCACCTAGTGTATGGACTCTGATCATAAACGTGTCAAGTAGGTCCGGCCAGTTTGGGATCTATGTATAGAAATATCATCTTTGCAATGAGCTTTTATGCAACGGAAAGTCATATAGGACACTTCTTCAAAAGCATTCTGTGCATTTAGGTGCTCTTTTTTTCCTTATTCACCTACTTGGTGAGACGTCATTTTACTTTTCCCTTTCTTTGGTGCATTTTATCTTTAGTGGGTACTTGCTACATGCTGCGTAAATGGATCAATGCATGAATGAGTGATTAACTATTATGAATATCAAGTTTTTCTTTGTCAGTTTATCATTAGTCAATTCTCCTTTGCTAATGCTAAGATTATCTGTTGAACATCAGCCTTAGTCAGTGTTGATCTTTGGGTATATCACATATGAAGAAGTGTCCCTCATGAATAAAAAGTTTAAAACAAAGAGTGCAGTATTTCCCCAAGCTTGGAGGGGTCACCACTTTGTGGATGATACTCCCCTGGCAGGACCGTGACCTGAGCTGGAAGAGAGGTCTGTAGAGACACATCCCGCTTGGACCATCTACAGTGCTTCCTTCTGCCGAAGGTTGTTACAGGGGAAATCACAGGGCTGGCTGGAGCACTGGGCTGATGCCCATCGGAGTGTCCAGCCTCCTGCGGAATCCTGCTGCCTTCCTCCCATTGATTTGGCCGGGATCTTTATTGTCTGCTCAAATGTAATTAAAGAGTCCTCTGATGGTGCCAATTAAAGACTCGGAGGGACGGGAGCGGGTGCTCACAGCATCACATGGTGCGGCGCGGTGAAGCTGTAAACATCCATTAGCCATTACAGTTCTCATTAGTCCTTGAAAAACAACTCATTAGTGTCCATAGAACTGACAGGTAAATACAGCTAATGGGCTAAATCTATCAATAAATTCATTGTGTGCAAAATCAGGGTTTCTGTCATTGTGCTGCTTGCGGTGACTAATCAGAAGGTTAAATACTCCTCCTGCAAAAATATATATAAGTTGCAAAGCACTTAGCCTGATAGACTGTGAAAAAATGGCATGTGAGAAACTAATGAAGACATCAAAGGCTTTATTTATACGTAGGGTGGGTTCATTTCAAGTTCAGGTTGCTATGAACTGTCACAGCTGTTTAGCTGAGACTAAATTTTAGAAAGCATATTGATTTGTTTTAATTTAAACGGGGCAGTTTACAAAAGCTGCTTGAATCTGAAGTTATTCCAGAAATGATTGTTCAGTGCATGGCGGTGGTGGGGGCGCATCTCAGCATGCTTCTGATGTGCCCCCCCACCCTCCATAAGGCATCTCTGGAGAGGCTGTTCATCCTACAGTTGTTGGAGTCGGGGGATCCTGGCAGCATAGGATGGCCGGGCTAGGCAGGCTTTTAGGCCTCATCCACCCAAATCCCTCGATGAGGCAGAAGGACAGGTTGAGGCCCAGGGTGGCTGGTGACAGGCCCAGGGTCATTTGATACATTAGTGGCAAAGCCTGGGTCTCAGGTCATTGCCTCCTCCTCCTGGTGCTGCCTTGCTCTCTCCAGAGGCACTGGGATGCTGCAGGACTGGGCAGGGCTGCCCTCAGATGAGGGCTGTCTCCCTGGAGATTTGCTCTCCTTCTCCATCTTGGTCTTCTACAGCTATGCTCCTTTAAGCTAAAGCTGCCACAACTTACTTTTCTCTGAATTCAGCTCCGCCTCTGCCCTTGGACTTGTGTACTTTGGGGAGCAGCTGAGACTTGGTTGCCTCCTTTTAATCAAGCAACTTCTATCTCCAGTTGCCTGTTCCCCAACTCTCTGCTAAAATGCTCCCTTTTCACCTTGTTAGATGGAATGAAGGACTTCCTCATCCCGAAAGGTTGATACATTAGGAGAGGTTATCAGCTGGTCACCAGCAAGTTCTGTCTGACCTTTCTGCTCTAACCTGCAGGGCTTTAAAATTTTTAATGTGTAATCAGCATAAGCATAAACACAGGGAGATTTATGTAAAATTTTGGCTTTTCAGCTTCTTCTGGAAAACGGAAAGCTCTGGTCACATGGGGCTTGACTTCCAGCCAGGCCCCAGTTTTAGGGCTGAGCAATGGTTGGGGCCATGCTTTCCAGAACACCCCGTGTCCTCCAGCCCACGCCTGCATCAGAGCTGAACAGCACCTCCTCTGAGGGTCACAGTGAATGCCACCATGCACTCCCACGTCCGCAGTGGAATGACTTCGGACTGGTTGTTCTGTGGCACTGGCTGCAGACTCAAACCCCAGGCAGGAGCAGTGAAGTGGCTGTCCCAGCTCCCTCCCCACAAGTTTCTGTTGTTTTAGCTTCCGGCATGGAGAACTGGCCCGCACGGCTCAGAATGATGGGTCCCCAAATCTGAGAAGGGCTTTCATAGGTTCATAAAAATAGCCAGAATCTGCTCCAGCCTCCTAACCTGTCTCCTTCAGCCTGTTTATGATTTCCTCCAATTCATGCTTCATGTGGCTTCTCTTAAAGATGTAAATGTATGAAGACATGGCTTCCTGGCATAAAATCCTTCATCGTCTGCCCCTTGTTTTTATGATAAAGCCCAGAACCCTTTCAATGCCAGACCGGGCTCTGTTTCTAGCCCTCCTCCCTCCCCTGCCCTGCGCATGCTCCATCCTCCTCTTCCCTCTGCTTCAGCATCAGTGGTCCCTTTCGGTCCTCTAACTAGCCTTGTAGGCTCCCCTCTCCTGACAGCCTGGGCATCTACTGTTCCTTCAACTGGAATATTCCTCCCCAGATTTTTGCACATCCAGCTCCTTCCTTCAGGCTCCTTGGGCTTCTTCCTTTCCTTCAAAATTGCCAAGCTTATCCTGGAGCTTCTGAACTTCCTGTTCCTTCTGCCTGGATTGTGTTTCCCTAGGTCTTTCCACTGCTAGCTCCATCTCATGGAACTCAAATATCCTCCTCTCTGCAGAAAGGGTTTTTTGTGACAACTCTTCCCCCCTGCCCCCTGCCTGCCACTCTTCCTCATGGCACTGAGTGTGGGCTCAACTGATATCATTTACTTGTGTCCTTGTTCATTATCTGGTTTACCGTCCTTCAAAGATACAAGCTTCGTGCAAGTAAGGCTTCACCTCTGTTGTTCACAGAACAGCCTCAGGGCCTAGATGAGGGCCTGGACTGGAGCTGCTTGGTAAATACTTGCCAACTGAGTTACATTAGAGAATACAGCTGGCGTGGACCTTCTCAGTTGTGAGTTGAGGCCTAGAGAGGCTGGCCTGATGGAGAAAATGAGACAAGAAGATGAAAGGAAGGTATTAGGAAAGAAGAAAAGGCACTCACTTTACTAATAACTGGGATATACACATTAAAACAACATGCTACCATTTTTACCCACCAATTTGGCAAAAATTTTAAGTGTTGGAGAGGATCTGAGAAAATGACAAGTTCACTGCCAGGCACTTTGGACAACAACTCAGTTGTACCCAGGAAAGTTGAAAATACGCACTCTGTCAATGAGGTGTTGTGTTCTTGCATCTGACCTGGAGCAAGCCGGGTATAGACAGTGATGCACATACAGACGATTGCTCATTCATTCTACAATTGTTTACTATCCACCCGTTATGGGGTCTCTGTACTGGGGATAGAACGGTAAACAAAAAAGCATGGGAGACCCTGCCTTCATGCAGCTTGGGTTCTACTTGTGGAGGCTGATGGTGATAAGGGCTGCGGGGAGAGTCAAACCAAGTAAGGTGGGAAGGGTGCCCTGGGAAAGGGGCTGCCATTCTGTTTTGGGCAGTTGAAGGAGGCTCTCTGATGAGGAGACATCTGGGCAGAGTGAAGTACGTGGATATGGCTGTGTGGGAAGGGGGACCAGCCAGTGCAAAGGCCCTGAGGTAGGAGCAGGTGAAGGCAGTTTGAGGCAAGCAAGTGGGTCAGGATGGCTGGAGCTGGGAGAATAGGGGCCAGGGTGGTGAGAGATGGAGTGGGAGGGTTAGGAGGAGTATAGCCAGGGCTCAGCTCATATAGAATCCCGTAAGGCACTTGTAAGGATTTTGGCTTTGACTCTGAGTGAGATTGGGGAACCTCGGGGGATGTCTTTTTGTGAAGATTACTCCAAGCTGCTGTGTCTGTGTTAGAAATTAAACTAGGGAGGGGGCTGTGACAATAACACAGGAGAGGGATGACGTGGCTTGTCGTCATGGAGAAGTATCCGGAGTCAATGCTGGGTACACGTTGGAGGTGATGGGACTGGCTAGAGGGTTGAACATGGAGTTTGAGAGGAAACGAAGGTCCAGGCCCACCCTGTGACTTTTGGTCTGAGCACCTACCTGCAAGAATGGAAGTGCCGTTTGTGAAGGTGGGGGAGACCTCGCAGGTCACAGGACTCTGGGTGTTTATGTGTACATTACCTTTAACAAGCTATTAAACATAAAAATGATGGCATCAAGAAGGCAGCTGCACGTGCAATGCTGGAGGGATTGGGTGGGGGGTTGAAACTTGAGAGTCAGCAGCGCGTAGCTTGCATGTTGAGCTGTGGGGACAGAGGAATCACCCAGAGATTCAGTGAGTTGGGAAGGGCAGTCTCAGGAGTGAGTCCTGGGATCGGCCATTGTTTGGAGCACAGGGAGTTAAGGACAAATCAGCAAAGAAGATTAAGAAGAAATAGCCCTTCTTAGAAAGGACCAAGAAAAAAAGAAGTGCACAGAGTTTCCAAAGAAGTGGTAAGGATGCCACAGGATACTCACGATTAAAGAGGAAGACTGAGCCTGGATGTTGCCTGTCAGACGCGGTCATACGGAGGTCACTGGTGACCTTGCTGCATGCTGCTTTAGTGAGGCTGTGGGTGAGAAGCTGATGGGAGTGGGATGAAAATATGGGGACTGAGTGAAAGCCATGCTTTGAAAAGTTCTGCTTTAAAAAGGACCAGAGAACTGAGGTGGTGGCTAGAACAGAGTGCAGAAGGACAAAGGTGTTTTTTTTTTTTTTTTTAACTTTTTAATTACCTTTTATTTTAAAGAGAAATACTGATGTGTTTGTTGGCTTGTGGGAACAATCTGGTAGAGAAGGAGCGGTCCGATGATGCAAGAGAATGAAGAGATAATGACTGAATTATTTGTCACAGCAAAAAATTAGAAACAGCCTAAAATGTCCATCAGGAGAAGAATAGATAAATATGTTATATGCAAAAGGATGAGATCCTCCACCGCTGGCTCGTTGCCTCGAGGAACGAATTCCAATAGCAAGAAGGGGCCTCAGTGGATGCTTGTGCCAAGGTCCCTTGTACTGTAGACCCCCACTCAGATTGCACAAGTCCCTTCCCGGCTGTGAGAGCGGGGCTGTGTCTGAGGCGTGCCTGGAAGATCTTCCTTCCGTTTGCCTTGATCAGAAAAATCCTCTGTTGTGGTGATGACAAACGTTCTAAATAGCAGCTCTTCACTATGAAGTTGGAGAAGGCAGTGGCACCCTACTCCAGTACTCTTGCCTGGAAAATCCCATGGATGGAGGAGCCTGGTAGGCTGCAGTCCACGGGGTTGCTAAGAGTCGGACACGACTGAGCAACTTCACTTTCACTTTTCATTTTCATGCATTGGAGAAGGAAATGGCAACCCACTCCAGTGTTCTTGCCTGAAGAGTCCCAGGGACAGGGGAGCCTGGTGGGCTGCCGTCTATGGGGTCGCACAAGGTCGGACACAACTGAAGTGACTTAGCAGCAGCAGCAGCATTATGAAGTGTTTCATCAATCCCTTGTCCTCATGAAGATTATATTCTAGATAGACATGGCATAATCAATTATAAAAATTTTTAACTTGGGTTATGATGAATGCTATCAAGGAGAGTATCAGAGTATCAATAAGTATCAGAGTATCAATAAGTATCAAAGTATCAATAAGTATCAAAGAGTATCAATAACTCCCATCTATTGGTTGGCCGAAAAATCTGCAACATCTTACGGAAAAACGGGAATGATTTTTTTTCTTTTTTTTGGGTGAAGAGACAATTCGAAACCAAAAGAATAAGCACAAATCAACTAGATAAAGCTGGGGAGAGAGGAGAGAGAAGAGAAGAGAGGTGGGGAGGAGAGGATTATAAGCAAAAGGAAAGCCTCCCTCCGTTGATTGATTCAACCAACAGTGACCGAGCATCAGTTGTCCTGAATGAAGAAAGCACAAATCCTGCTTTCTTGGGACTGCCATTCTAGTGGAGGGAGGCAGAGACTGGACACATAAATGACCCATGACTTCAGTTAATGACGAGTGCCATGAAAATAATAAATTAGGATAACAGAGTGGGGAGAGGGATTGATGAGAATTATAGTTAGAAAAGGTATAGAGAGGGACTTCCCTGGTAGTCCAGTGGTTAAGAATCCACCTTCAAAGGCAGGGGACCAGGGTTCGATCCCTGGTCTGGGAGCTAAGATCCCACATGCCTCGAGGCAACTGAGCCCACGTGTCACAACTAACGAAGCCCTCACTCGCCGCAAGGAGGAGCCTGCATCCGTCAGACCCAGTGCAGCCAAAACTAAAACATCTTCAAAATTAAAAAAGAATGTATGGAGAGAGAAGCAATCTCCCACCTGAGACCCGCCCTGGGCATTGTGCCGAAGAGTGTCCCGAGCACAGGAAGGAACAGGAACAAAGACCTGGAGGTGGGAATGAGATTGTCGTGTTGGGGGAACAGCAAGACGAAGGTGGCTGGGCCTGTGAACGAGGTGGGGACCTGGTGAGACTGAAGTCAGGGAGACAGGTAGGAGCCAGATCTCATAGGACTTTGTGTTTTAAGCTTTTCTATTCTCCTAGGTCTTGGCAGGGCTGCAAATTCACATGGGCTATTTCTTGGGAAAAGTCCAAGATCCCCGGGTTCTCAGGAAGCAGGTGGGCTGTGGCTGGCAGGGTTTGCCTCAGCTGCAGAGACCAGGAGTTTTTCCGTGCTCGCCCCTCTCCCAGCCATAGATCTTACCTTATCACTCCCGTCGGTTTAGCACGAGCCATAGACTCCACTCCAGAGGAGAACTCTCACTTAATTAATTTTAGATTTAAAGCAACAAGAAGTCCTTATATTAAAAATGGAGTGGGGAGGGGGGGAGAACAGCTTGTTAATTAAAATGTCAGTTAGGGTGTTCCTGGCGAAAACTATGATTAGTGGGTGTTTCCTTTGGTTACAAGTCCTTGTGCTTTGATATTTCATGTGTGAATATAAAGAACCTCTCACATGTGCCCAGCTTCCAGAGATCAGCTACATTTCATCGTGGTTCCAACAGGCCGTTCTGTTCCAAGAACTCCAGTGAATGTCTGGGATTGTACCTCAAGTGGGTCTTTAACCTCTAGCCTCTGAAATGTCCTCTCTCTGTCTCTGTCTTTTTCTCACATGCCATTCCCACAGCAGCCTCTTGCTATCTTTGTCTTTGGAAAACCTACTCATCCTACAGGGATTGATGTCACTTTTTGCAAATCTGTACTAGGTATCCCAGTCAGAAATATGTCTTCTCTCCCTTGTACCTGTAGTGTGACATCCAATATACTTCACCTTGGGATGTGGAGCCTGCTGTTCTTTGCCCCCCATCCTATTTCCTGACAGCTCCTGAGCTTTGGTGCTACCTGTATACTGTCTGCTGTGTACTTATCCTAATTCTCTTGGCTCAGGTCTTGGCTTGGCTTGATCTCCAGGAGGGATGAATATTGACACACTTATAATATTTTTGTTAGAAAAAAGTTATTTATTATTTATGCCATTTAGCTCCTTCCAAGAAAACTGGGTGAGTGATTGGTATAGGAAGACTGGACTGGCTAAACTGTGGGGTGCCATGCTAAATTTCTCTGTTTAAGCAAAGGAAGAGCTGTAGACAGACTTCAGGGTGGGGGTGTATATCTGGGGGGGCTGACTTGGGGTTAGGATGGGGAAGGGTCTATAGGGCAGGAACCCCCCCACCCTCACCCCTGGGCTGCACAGCAGGAGGTGAATGGGGGCACAAGTGAGTGAAGCTTTCATCTGCTGCTCCCCATCGCTCACATTATTGCCTGAACCACCCCTTCCTCCCCAAATGGAAAAATTGTCTTCCACAAAACCAGTCCCTGGTGCCAAAAATGTTGAGGATCACTGCTATAGCGGGAAGAGGCGGTTGATGGCTGAAGAGGAAGTTTGGAGGCCCATGTGGAGGGAGAGCTAGTGTCACAGGAGGTTCGTGTTAAGTTTCAGGTGTATTGGGCTATAAACCTCTCTGTTGTCTTCCCATGACATTTTCAGGAAAACCTGTGACTCACTAAGGCTTTGTGGATTTAGATTAAATTGTTTCTGGAAGGGTAAGGATCACTCACGGTCAAGGGTCTGAGACTCACCCTGCTTGCAAGCCGACAAGCGAGCTTTCTGCAGTGTCATGGATGCTGGCAGGACACAGAAGCCCCTGGAATAAGACCCAGAGCTCGTTGTGACTCATGACAAAAGCGGTAGCTAGGGTGTTATGTTCGTGCTCATTTCCCAAGCTTCCTTTCTTGCAGGGTGACTCCAAGAGAGTCAGTCAGCATCTGTAGCACATGCAGTGGCTTTTGTCACAAGAAAGGAACCCCTAGCTTATAGAACCCAAGTCTTTTATAATGAGCAGTAAGCCCAGTTGGAACTTTCCCTGGAGAGAGGTGTATGTTATGTTGGACAACAAACAAACCTTGCCTTGGTTCTGGAGAGAGAATGTCTCCAGTTTCCAGGGCTGTTTGCTACACAGATATATTTAAAGGATTGTCCCAAACAAAGGCAGTTGCTACATTGGCTTACAAAATGTGCAGAAATGCAAGAGACCCATGGAGAATTATTTCCTCAGAATAAAATCTAGTGCTGATGTCTCCTTCAAGGTGGGTGTGGAATGAGACCAGAAGCTGTTTGTGTTGCCTTTGTGATACCTGGGTTATGAGATATCTACTTTTGAAAAGAATTAATTGATTATATGTCTATCAGTTAGTTATGACCATAGAACATATCACCCAAAACTTGGTGCTTAAAATGACTTTTTATTGCTTGTGAATTGGAGTCATCTGGGAGATTCTGTGGATTTGGCCAGGGCTAGGCTGATCTTGACTGTGTTTTCTTATATTTCCTCCACCCCAGCTAGGGCGCTGAAGAGATTTGACTCTATTCTAAGCGGGATTTTATGACAAGGGTCCAAGAGACTGGGCATCAGGGTCCCTGACACTCCTAGGCCTGGGCTTGGAAGTGCTAGGTGGTCTTGTCCACAGCAAATCACAGAACAATCCTGACTCTTGGCATAGGAAATAGACTCCTGCTTATATGAGAAGACCTTCAAAGTAACTGCACAAAGACATCTATACTTATAAGAGAGGAAGAGTTGGGGCCATTTTTGTAGTCAGTCTATTGCATTTGCCTTTTCTATTGGACTCTGAGCTCCTAGATGGCAGTGATTATGTCCCATTTACATCTCTCTGTTGGTGACTAGCCTGGGCTGGGTGGTCATAGAGAAGGCATCAATCATGTCTCTCAAATGAATGAATGATACACCATAAGATGAATGAACAATGCACAATAAGGAGGTCTTCTCTCTGTGAACCAGATGACAGGGAGTTCTCTGGCCTCTGCCCCAGACCACAGGTGGCCCTGCCCAGAGTGTGCCTGGTTCTCTCAGCCTCTTCTCATCCCCACTGCTATAGCCTTTGCTTGGGACCTCATGACATCATGCCCAGTCTGTTCTGCAGCCCTAGTCCTCTCTGCTGGCTTCAATCCATTTATTTCCAAGTTATCCTCCATATCACCTCCAGACACTGTTCTCAGAAGCACGCCTGATTCTGTCATGCCCCCATTTAAATCTGTGGTGGACTGTCCCAGATCTAGAAGATAAGGTCTCAGCTCTTTTGTGAGGCATTCAAGGCCCTTCACCTTTGGGTTTGGATCCTGCTCTTCCTTGTCACGCATCATCCATACATTCCTGTTCCAGCCACGCTCTCTGCCTGCTGTGTACTTGTCTGGATTCTCCCTCTCTGCTCCAGTGTCCTCTTGGCCTCTAGGGAAGGATACTGACCTACACTGTGCTCTCAGACCACTCTGCAGACACGTCCCTTTTCCCATAGATCTGGCTGCCTAGGGCTTTGTGGGGCCTCTGTCTTCTGTGGATTCAGATTCAGAAGGCACCATCACTCCAAGAATTCCTTTAGTGGTTCAGTCACTCAGTCGTGTCTGACTCTTATGACCCTATGGACTGTAGCCTACCAGGCTCACCTGTCCATGGATTTCCCAGGCAAGAAAATGGGAGTGGGTTGCCATTTCCTTCTCCAGGGGATCTTCCCAACCCAAGGACCAAACTTGGGGCTCCTGCATTGCAGACAGATTCTTTACCAGCTGTGCTACAAGGGAAGCCCTCCTGTGGATCCGGGTTCCTTAAAGACAAATGTGCTTCTCCTGGTTTCCTTGGGACCCCACTGCCACTCCACAACTGCAACTCACCCTGGCATCTGTGAACTGTGGGGTCTCAGTGTAGGTTGATTCCCATGATGTTTATTGAATTGAACTGGGATTGGTAGAGAGGAAGGAAGACGGGAGAGGGGAGGAGAGACAAGGGAAGAAGGGCGGCAGGAGACAAAGCCAGGTAACAGCACAGCCACACGATGTGTCTGGGAACCTGCCCTGCGGCTCCTCTCCTAGCAGCCTTTTCTGGAACAGGTCATAGCCTGTGGGCTGAAGACATTCCACCCTAAGGCTCCTGTTGAAAGTGGAGACCAGGTCTCTGCCCCCAGTCCAAGGACCCTGCCTGTCACTGCTGGGGTGTGGGGAGGGAGCTCTCCCATTGTGTTGGGTTTTCATCACTTAAGTCTTAATTACAAGCATTATTTAAATTTTTCACTTAATTATTGTTTATTGAGCATGCTTGTAGCTAAGATGTATTTATTTGCTATGTACTTTGTCTGATTTTAGTAGATTTTTTCCCCCTTCTCTCTTTTTATCTGTATTCTTTATTCTAATAATGCATGTTCAGGTTAAAAAAAATTTTTTTTTAAAGCACAGAGGAAAATAAAGTCCCTGGATATTTCATCCTTTAGAGATAACCACTGTTGACAGTTTGGTGTATATCCTTTCAGATTTTTTTTAATGCTTATACAAATGTGACCCAAATATACCTAAGAAGCCTTTAAGGCCAGTCTCTGCCCAACAGCACATCCAAAATAACCCAAAGTGATTCCAGAAGCCTAAAGAATATTGTGAATTGTTATTGTTGGTTTCCTTAAAAAGTGGTGCTGGGGCTTTTTACAGCTTTGAAAAAGTCAGCTTCAGACATCTCTCCTTCTCCCCCAAGTGTCTCACTCTCAGCAGCTGTGAAAAATTTCTTCTCGCTTCCTCCCACTCATCCCTTCTTTCTTTGGGCTGTGCCCTCCTGAACCCTGATCAACATGGGGCCCTCACCCCAAGTATAGCTCCCAGCAAGTGCTGTTCTTCCGTGACTGCAGTACTTGTAAGACAAAGCCCTCCTGGAATTAAAAAAAAAAGGCTACATCTCTCTATGGCATAAATAGGATCATGTTATACACATTGTTCAGTAGCCTTTTTTTTTTTTTTTTTTCACACTCTGCTATCTCATGGATGCGTTTTCATGCTTGTGCATTCAAATCTACCCTTTCCTTCTAAACTGGGGACAGCTCCAGGGAATGGATGGTTCATAATTTGTTTAACCTGTCCCTTGCTACCCGATGTGAAGAACTGACTCGTTGAAAAAGACCCTGATGCTGGGAAAGATTGAAGGCAGGAAGAGAAGGGACCGACAGAGGATGAGATGGTTGGATGGCATCACCGACTCTATGGACATGAGTTTGAGTGAGCTCCAGGAGTTGGTGATGGACAGGGAGGCCTGGCATGTTGCAGTCCATGGGGTCACAAAGAATTGGACACAACTGAGTGACTAAACTGAACTGTCCCTTGCTACTGGACATTCCAGGACCTTCCATTTTTTTATGACTAAAAGCAATGCTGCAATGAGCACCACGGTAATATTGAGTTTTTATACCTTTCTTTCTTTTTCACCTGTCCCAAGATTTGATGTTCTAGCAAATTTTATGACAAAGCTGGTTGGTGTTTGGTTTTCATCCAACATGCGGTTTCATTGCATTCCTTCTGGCTCCTTCAGGAAACTCTCCCCTCACTCCATGTGATCCTGGGGTTGCTATCTTGATGCCCCATCATCCCCTGGCACTGGGTGGGGGAAGTAGTCACATGACCAAGTGGCTGACTGGAGCACCCCTTCCTGCCAACCTTGGTGATAATCCCATCAGTTTCCACTGTCCATGTCCCCTGTCCCTGCACTAGCCACAGGCTCATCATCTCTGGCCCGGCCACTGCCACAGCCTTCTCTCTGCTGTCTCTGTGTCCAGGGCTGGAAAGTACTCATGCAGCATCAAGGGCTGTCATCGTCCCTGACTCTGTCACTCCTGTGCTTAAAAGCCATCTGTGGTAACTCCCTTTTTCCTATGAATAAAGTCCCATCTCTTTATTTTTATTTATTTATTTATTGTACCAGAAAATCATCTTTGTTAGGGGGATTTTCAGATTCCTTTTAAAAGAAAAAAAAATTGGAAGATAACTGCTTTACGACATGTTGAATTGGTTTCTTCCACACAACAATGGGAATCAGCCACAAGTATACATAAATACCCTCCCTGTTGAGCCTCTGTCCCCTCTCCCAGCCCACCCCTCTAGGTCATCACAGGGTACCGAGTGGGGCTCCCTGTGTTATATAGCGGCCTCCCATTAATTATGTCCCTTCTCTTTAATCTGTCATCTAGAACCTGCAGGACCTGGCTTCTGCTTACCTCTCCAGCCCTGGGGCTCCCCACTCCCTTTCACACATACCAGATTCCTGAAGGCTTGTATGACTTCTCAGTGTTTGACATGTGTCAAACTGCATTTTCCAGCTTCCATCCTTTTGACCATGCTTTCAGTCCTTGGAAGCCTCATCCCCAAACAATGTTAAGTCCAATGCCCACCTAAGCGTTAAGTTCCTGGCCCCCAACCTCCCTCAGCACCAGTGAAAAGTAATCACTTTCACCTTCCCCAGGGCTGCCAAAGAGTGTTGATGATCTTCTAACATTTTTGCTTTCTTCACGTATCATTGGTTACAAGGAGGCAGAAATCCAGCTCAAACAAGGGGGCAAGATGGTGCTCTGTTGTAAGGACATGGAGCTCTCAGAGAGACCAAACTCTGCCAGACCTCATGGGACTTGAAACGGGGTCCCAGGAAGTCATGAGGGGTTGAGGGTGAATCTCCATCTCCCAGTGAGATGACTTCCTGCCACAACCCTGTCATTGATTTAAACCTGAGGTGGCAGCTGAGGTATAGTACTTGCCTCTCCTCCATGACTGGAATTACTTTCATACTTGTACCTCCTCTGCAACCCCAACCCCTGCCCAGAGTATAACCCAGGACCTGGCACTTTGTAAGCAAGAAAGAGCAAACTAACAACATTGCAGCACTTACACATATAACACACAGGGATTTGCATTGTCACTTTATTCTTGTTAAACCTCCAGATGTCTCCCCAAAACAGGTACTATGATCTCCTCATTTTGCAGATGGGGAGACTAAGTACCATTTTGCCCAAACTGACAAAGCCAGCAAGTTGGAGAACTGGAACTTGAATCCAGGTGTGTTTGAATGAATACATGAACTTATTCACCAACAGAAGGGATCTTGAGGTCATCCAGACTCCAGCCTCTAGACCAGGAGTATAGACTGCCCTCCAGAGAGGCAGCCAGATATTTTCATCTTAAACACCTTCAGGTTGAACCCACCTTTTACCACTCCAGTGATTTTATCCCCTCCCCAACAGCAGGCCATTCTTCTTTGTGTCCAATCATGATATGTTTTTTTGTTTGATTTAAAATCTCTTTTGTTTGTCAGGCTTCCTTAGAACTGAAACCAACCCTTGAGAGTCATCTGTTGTTTTGGCAATGACCCTATGAAGTAGACATTTTAAATTTGCACTTAATACTTAAGTGCACTTAAGACTCTCAAGGCCCAAGAATGTAGAGCAAACCACCTACGGTTGATCACATAGGCCACACATGGCAGCTCCGGAACCTGAACCTTGATCCTGGATCCTAAACGGCCCCTCTAGCCCATCACTTTATGTCTCCCACTAAGTTTAAGGCACAGTGGTCTGTGGCACCATCGAGGAGAGACTTGGCTGTTTCCAACATGGATAAGAAGAAAGAGGAATAATAGAAAGGTTGGGAGATGGAAAGAGCTATGTCTTAGGTTCAGGGTGGAGTGTGGGAGGATCAGAAGGACTAGTCTGGATAATCTGGCTCAGAATCCCTCATGTAGTGGCAGTAATGGTACTGCAGCAGGAATAGTGGAGGGCAAGAGCATCTGGAAGCTAGCTGGTCATGCCTTTCTCTCTGTTTATGTAATTTGGAGGCCTCTTAATGTGGTCTCGAGAGAGAGGTTGATTTGGGCTTCCTTACAACATGGCAGCCTCAGGGTAGTTGGTCTGCTTTCATAATGTTCAGGGCTGCAGGGCAAATGCTTTATCACCCAAGGTAGAAGCAGGATCGTCTTCTATGGCTAGCCTAGGAAGTCATCCAGCTTCCTTCTGCCACATTCTGTCTGTCACTCGTGAGTTACAAGCCTTCCCATATTCAAGGGAGTTGGGTGAGAATAAGACTTTAATTCTTCATGGGGGCATGACAAGGTTCTAGAAGGAAACATGGATCTTCAGAAAATACCACCAGCCTTACTATCATGATAACTGTGAGATTTAGAGGACCTGAAATTGCCTTGATTGTGTATTTTTGACTTGTTTATTGTCTGTCCATTCTCCTTCACTCTCACTCAAGTAGCAAATAAGACCCCTGGAGAAAGGGACCTTTTCTGTCTGGTTCACCTCTGTATTCCTAGCAAACATTTCATTCAAGCGATGAATGAAATGCTTCATGGTATAACAGAACCTGAGACGGTCTCTCAGGGCTCCTCCATCTCTAGATTTTGAGCCGCCACTCAGAAAGCATCATTAGAAGTTCTGAAATATATTGTCAGAATGGTTCTGTGGCCCAGGTTCTCTGGGTTTTGTTAGTCTGAGTGTTCCAGGCCCCAGGCTGCATGGCTCCTTAGCTGCCCCAGTAGACTCTGGTGCCAAGGCACAGACACAGCAAGAATTCCTCCTCACTTTTGAACCTCCCTAGAAGGACTAGCATCCCCAAGAATCTGTCTTAGCTTTGCACTGGCTTGTAGTGAAAGAAACATAATTTCTCAGGAATTTTGATTCAGAGGAAAGTACCCACCTACTCTGGGCTCCTGGACCATCTGTGAAATAATTCATGCTAGTCTTTTGAGTCCAAAAGAAAATCTTATTGAAGTTTTCTACAAAGGCCATCTATAAACCCTATCCTGAACTCATCTAATAAACACCTATTAATGGGTGTATTAGGACAGAGGAGCCTAGTGGGCTGTAGTCCGTGAGGTCATAAAGAGTCAGACATGACTTAGGGACTTTACCACCACCACCATAGATATATAGATCAATATATGTATAGATTTATATAGATTTATTTTAATAAATTGGCTCACACCATTGTGGAGGCTTAGCAGGTCCAAAATCTGTAGAATGGACCATTAGACAGGAGACCCAAGGGAGCTGCAGTTTGAGTCCAAAGGTCATCTGCTGGCAGAATTTCTTCTTACTCAAGGGAGGTCAGTCTTTGTTCTATTGATGCCTTCACCTGATTGGATGAGGCCCACACATTGTGAAGGGTCATCTACTTTCATCAAAGTCTACTGACTTACACATTAATCTCATCCCCAGAAAACTGTCACGGAAAACCCCAGAATATTTGATGAAAGAAACATCTGGGGACTTCCCTGGTGGTCCCGTGGTCGGGAATCTGCCTGCCACTGCAAAGGACACAGGTTTGACCCCTGGTGCAGGAAGATTCCACATGCAAGGAGAAAGGTCCATGCACAGCGATGTACACCCAGTGCAGCCAAAGATAAACAAATAAATAAAAATTTAAAAAATATCTAGGCACCGTGGTCCAGCCAAGTTCATATGTAAAACACAATGGACCAATGCAGAGGAAAGACCCAGACCTTGTGAAATTTATATTCTAACTGGGAGGTAAATAACCGCTCAAGTGGGGTGAAGTGAAGGTCACTTAGTTCTGGCCGACTCTTTTCGACCCCATGGACGGTAACCCACCAGGCTCCTCCATCCATGGAATTCTCCAGGCAAGAATACTGGAGTGGGTTGCCATTCTCTTCTCCAAGGGATCTTCCCAACCCAGGGATCGAACCCAGGTCTCCTGCATTGCAGGCGGGTCCTTTACCTGAGCCACCAGGGAAGCCCAAATAACCACTAGTGCATACGCATGCATATTTCAGAGCCACGCCCTGGGGAATTCTGATTTACAGGCAGGTGGCACCTCTTTGATCTGACAGTGTGTAGCCTGGGCTTTGATGAAACAGGGGTGGGAGAGAAGTGTGTGGTTCACTGGGGAAGGAGAGAAGGTTCTTCTAATAGGTGGTCATAGTCTGGCCCAGAGATGTTCACACTGTAAAGATGAGTGGGGAAGGATGTCCAGGCAGAGAGAGCAGAGGAGGAAAGACATGAACTTGGCTGGAGTACAGAGGGTGGGGGAGAAGGTGGTGGGAGACACAGCTGACAAGGAGCCCATGAGGCAACGTATTCAGTGGTTAAGGACAGGGGTTTTAGAACTAGCAGGCTTAGAACTGAATGCAGACTTGGATACTTAGAAGCAGCATAACTCTGGACCAAGTTATTTAGCCTCACTGAGACCTGTTCTCTGCAACTTGGGGAAAAAATCAGGAGGGGGCAGATAAGGGGTGTTATCAAACTGTATTAGGTCCCTATTACTGTTATAAAAAATGACCACAAGCATAGTGTCTTAGTACATCATGAATTTACTATTATACAGTTTGGAAGTTCCACATGGGACTTATGAGGTTTAAATCACGGTGTGGACAGAGTTCTTCTTTCTGAAACCCTAAAGGAGAATTCCTTCCTTACCTTGGCTATATTACTCCAACCTCTGCTTCCATCATCCCATATCCTTCTCTGACTCTGGCCCTTCTGTCTCCCTCTTATAATGGCCATTTTGAGATGATGTTGGGTCTACCCAGACAATGAGGGCAATCTCTGCATCTCAAGATCCTTAATGGCATCTGCAAAGCCCTTTTTGTCATATAAAGTAACCGGTTTACAAATTTAGCAGATAGATTGTGGGGACATCTTTGAGGGGTTATTAGTCCACCTAACATACCTACTTGCTTCACGATATGAAAATTAAATGCCCGGTATAAGGTACCTGCTAGCTAGGACCAGCCATATTATTCTTATAGAGCTTGGCATCCACATCAGTAAGCTTGACCCTCATCCTGGGAGGTACAGGGAGTACATGGAGATTCATTTCCCTTAAAAACCTTTCAGGTTTTAAGCCCTGGAACAACATGTAGACAGTGGTTTGGCTAGGATGGAAAGCAGGGAAAGGAAAGGTACTAAATTTTGGACTTTTTTTTTTTTTTGCAATGAGGCTCAGTTCCTTTTAGAAGGACTTGCCATCTCTTCCCAAGATAACCCAGGCCTTATAGAGGAGGGAGGCCTGGACCCAACAGGTGTTTTCAGAGTTAGTTCTTGAAGTTCTTTCTGTAAGAAACACAGGGACTGGCCATTCTCTGACCTCCCCAGCTCCTTCTTTCTCTGGTTCCCTAACACTGGTTTGATCCTCAGTTTGGCCAAATTTCCAGTCTTTCTTCTTTGATGCTTAGAATCTAGTTAGTGCTTGCCTATCTGCCCAGAGTCTCTAATTACAGGGCGTGGATGTTTACAGGACTGGGCTCTCACTTCCCTCCCCCTCTCCTCCCCCCCAGCCACATGCACTCATAGGCAGCTCCCACCAAGGACACTGGTTCCTAGAGTTGGCCTCACACACACTCTACTCTGGAAGTCAACCTCCAGATCAGTGTCCAGCATTAAAGAGTCATGGCATTCTCTATTTAAGATCACCAGCTACCTTCACACAGAGCAAGAGATCTAACCCTAGTTGGCCACAGACCCAAGAGGAGGCGTGGTTTCTCATGAAATGGTAGGCAGGATTTGAGCATGAAAGGATATATATTTTTCTAAGGACTGGGGCTACAGTTTTCATCAGAATCTAAGACGGATCTATGAACCCCAAAGTAATCACTACCACGGACAGATGCATCATCATATACATCCTTGACCCTCATTGATGCTGCTTTTTAGTTGCTTTTCCAAAGGGCTCAGACAATTCTGTGACCCAGTGGTATCAAGCTGAACTAAAGGCGGCTTCTTCTTGGTTGGGAGAGACTCCTGACTGCTTGGCTTTTGAGGAATCTAATTGCCCAGCAGACCCAGAGCTTTCTCCATTCTGCTGAGCTCCAGCGCTCAGACCCACACTCATTATGTGGAGGCTTATACACGGAGGCCCCGGGAGAGAGGGCTGGCCTGACTCCACTCCAGCTGCTCATGCTCCCCCTGGTCGTGCCCTCTATTAGAACACGGCTGGGCAGACCCCTCGGCCTTTCTCCAGGAATTTGAAGGGATCAGGATGAAGGCTGAAGCTTAGATTTTTGAGCAGAGGTAATTTCAGAAGGTGGAATCATAGCTTAAGGAACCCTCTGGAGAATTTTCCTGATGCAAAGCTAACAAGACATTGTGATAATTTCTCTGGAGCTGGCCTCATTCCAAGTTGGATTTTAAACGCAGATTATAAAGCAAACACCATCCCCCACAAGTATTAAAGGAGGGGAAAATAACAGAACGGGGGCTGCAAAAATGGTCTCTATTGTGGGACCAAAAGCCGTCAATCACGCCAGCTGACAGGCGTCAGAGATTGACAGACAGGCCCTCGCTCCTGACTTCAGTTATCAAGGGGAATGGAAAAAGTGTCTGAGAGAACATGTTAAATTGCCAAAGTCATTACCAGTCACCAATTACCAAAGAAAAGATAACAAGGTGTATTTTAGAAAAATCGATGCAACAACATGCATTTCAATACAGTGAGTTTTTTAGAACTTTTGAAAACAAAACGAACTATTTAGGGAATACACAATGGTTTTCAGTGAATACCAAACACTGGGTTTTGTAAAGTCATCAATATTCACGTTAGATTTGGCTCTGCTTAACGGGAGCAAAGATCAAGCAGTAAACTAACATATTCGTTTTTTTCCCCCTCTAGTTCCACCCGAAGGACAAAATGATGACTGGGGGGCCAGCTGGCTCTCCTGCAAACGCCTCCAAAGAAGGGCCTGGCTGGTTGTTCATGGCACCTCCTGGGACCTTGGGCCTGCCGGGGATGCAGGTCAAGGAGGCAGTGGGTGGGCAGCTGTCTCATGGGGTCCCTCGTCTCACAGGACAAAGCAGAAATTCCTCATCACTTGCTCTGAGCCTGCTTTGGGCTGAACTCTGGGGATAAAGAGATGAAGGATGCAATTCCTGCCGTATTGAGTCTTACAGTCTGGGTTGGAGGTGAGAGGCACATGACCCCCACGAATTACAGGACAAACAGATGGTTGAGAGTTCCAAACCCAGCTATGACTAAAGTGCAACAAGGGAACAGGAAAGCTTGAGGCTCCTGCAGCCCGGAGGGATCAGCAAGCTGCAGAGAGAAGGGAGCATTTGAGCTGATTCTTGGCGAGTGAGGCCTTCTTTAATTGGGTATGCAACACCTGAAAGGAGGAGAGTGCATTTTACTGTGTTGTAGGCAAGGGGCGCCATTGCCAAGTTCCTGAGTTGGACAGCGTCCAGAACTGTGTTTTAGGGAGATAGCTCTGGCATCAGGGCAGAGAAGGGACAAGAAGATGGTACTTGGGATTGTTGGAGTATGTCCTATGAGAGAGGCTGAAGTCCTGGGCAAAGAGAGGGGTAGCAGGGAAGACCCAGTGGGCTGCTGCCATGTGGCATGCATGAGTCAAGAGGTCCGTCCCTGGTCTTTGTTCTTCTCACATCTCAGGCCCTGCCCAGGTACCGTGTCCTCATGCTGCTCATCCACATCCACTGTTAGAACACCTTCCTCCTCCTCTGAGCTCCAAGGCCCTGTGTCGAGTTACCCCTCCTCCGATCCATGTGTGAGTTACCCAGTCACCATGTAGGTCCAGGTTAGAAACTCTGCAAGGACAAAACCTTTGTCACATAGGTCCCTGTGGCTCTTCCAGTGCAGCCCCCTCCAGCAGAGGGAAAAAATTAATCAGGAAAACACTGAGCAGAGAATTGTTTCATGGTAATACTCAAGAAAGACTTATCAAGGAGACTTATCATGGCAATCATTGCAAAATGAACGCAAATGTCAAATCACTGTGTAGCCCAACTGAAACTAACATAATGTTGTACATCAGCTATATTTCAATTAAAAAAAGAGAGAGAGATCAAGGCTTGTAAATCTGCCCAGTAGGCTGCTAATTTTCAGCTTTCATCCAATTGGCCAAAGGACTTTATGCATCTGTGTGTGCTCAGTTGGTTCTGACTCTTTGTGACCCAATGGACTGTAGCCTGCCAGGCTCCTCTCTCCAAGGGATTCTCCAGACAAAAACACTGGAGTGTGTTGCTATGCCCTCCTCCAGGGGATCTTCCCAACACAGGGATGGAACCCACATCTCCTGCCTTAGCAGGCAGGTTCTTTACCACTGAGCCACTTGGGAAACCCAAATGGACCTTATGTGACCTTATGGACCTTATGTGAAATGAGACTTACAAACCTCTCCTGACCCTGCAGTGTGTGCAGGAACCAGAGGCAGTAGACTGAGTACCCATAGAGAAGGAACTGCTGGGCCTCAAAAACAAGGCAGTAATTGGTGAGAAGCAGAGGCATTTGCTATCAGCATTGGAAGAAAGCAAACTTCTTTCCATATGATTGGTAGGCAGCATGACCATGTCGTTAACTGTCCAAACAGGGGCAATTATGAGGGTGTTAAAGGGCACCATTTGCAATTATTACACGACAGCTGATTTAAACTGAGATTGTCCCTGAAAGAATGTGGCGTCACTGCAATGCTGAGCACTGCTCCCTTGCACCACAACTACTTAAATTTTACAGATGGCAGAACTTCCACTCTTAGTCTCTCCCAATTCCGCCTCATCTTTCCCTGGATTTAGCTAAATCTGGGTACTTTCTGTTGAAGACTGAGTACAGCTTAGCCCCTGCCAGATCCCCTGTTTTATGGAGCAGCTCTGCTCAGTACCCGGGATTCTTGCTTCCTCCATGGGGTTAACTTTACAGGCAGGTTTGTACTTGTGGAAAAGGCAGAGACTGTCTACTGACTGGATGGAGGCAGAAATATTAGGAACCTCAGGGGACCACTGATCTAAACTTTTATCAATCTTAGCAAAGCTCTGTCTGTCTGATTCCAGTATCTCCTTCTCGGTTCTTTCTATATGCAGAGCAGAAAGTCAGTCTCCCTCTATCAAACCCAATAGCTGTCCCAGCCTCTGCTGGGAGCTTTCAGAATTAGGTAAAGGCCCTCATACAAGACCATGGGGTGCCAGTGCAGGCCAGTGGGAGATGGGGACTGAGGAGAATCTGTATTAGAGGATCCTTGTATGTGAACAAGAAAAAGAAAAATCTGGGCTGAATTCGTCTTTGTGTCTAAATCTGAGTGTGTTTTCACCAGTCTCTTTTGCGAGGAGCATATGAAAATTAATTATTCCAACCCACACAGCACACACACACACACACATATTTAAATAAACTTTATTGAGAAAATTAATTACACACAGTAAATAAACCCACTTGAGTTTTGACAAATGAACGCACTTGTATAGCCACCACACAGATCAATATATAGAATATTTCTGTCTCTCCCCAAAGTGTCCTTGTCAATCCTCCAAAATTTCTTTCCCCAGGCAACTGGTGACATGCTCTCTATCACTGCAGATTAATTTTGTCTGTTCTAGAACATCATATAAAAGGATTCACACAGTATGTTTTCTCTGGCATCTGATTCATCCATGTTGTAGAATGTATTAGTAGTTCTTATCTTTCTTATTGCTGAATAGTATTCCGTTGTACAAATTGCCACAGTTTATTCATTTACCTATTGATGGACTTTTGGATTATTTCCAGTTTTAGGCTGGTATATTTGTGTACAAATCTTTGTGTGACCATGCAATTTTCTTGGGTAGGTATTGTTGTGTCATAAAGTGTGTACTTAAATTTATAAGAAACTGCAACACTGTTTTCTAAAGGTGTTCTATAATTTTTCACCCTCCATCAGAAATATATGAGAGTTCTAGTTGTCCTACGTAATTCCTAACACTTGGTATTGTTGTTCTTTTAGTTTTAGCCATTGTAGTGGGTCTGAAGCAGTACTCCATTGAGATTTTAATTTGCATTTCTTTGGTGATTAATGGAGAAGGCAATGGCAACCCACTCCAGTACTCTTGCCTGGAAAATCCCATGGATGGAGGAGCCTGGTAGGCTGCAGTCCGTGGGTCACTAAGAGTCGGACACGACTGAGCGACTTCACTTTCACTTTTGCTTTTTGGTGATTAATAGTTGATCACCTTTTTATGTGTTATTGGCCATATGTGTATCTTCTTTTGCAAAATGTTTAATTTTCACATTTAAAAATATTATATGTATATGGTGGTTAATTTTATTTGTTAAATTGACTGGCTTAAGGGATACCCAGATAACTGATAAACATTATTTCTAGGTGTGTCTGTGAGGATGTTTCTGGAAGAGATTTGCATCTTAGGAGATTGAGTAAAGAGAACTACTCTTCTTAAAGTGGGTGGGTATCATTCAATCCATTGGGGGAAGCAAATGAAATAAAAAGGTAAAAGAAAGGTGAATTCTTTCTCTTTCTGAGCTGAAACTCCATCTTCTCCTGTCCTCAGACATTGGAGCTCTTGATTCTTGGGCCTTTAGACTGTGGGACTTAATACCAGAAGCTCCCTGGTTTTCAGGCCTTTGGATTTGGACTGAATTATATAACTGGTTTCCATGATTGTCTGGCTTGCAGATGGCAGACTGTGGGCCTTCTTAGCCTCTGTAACTGTGTGAGTCAATTCCTATAATGTCTCCTCTTACATATGTTAATATGTATCATACTGGTTCTGTTTCTCTGGAGAACCCTAATTAATACTATACATAAAGCAAAGGACAAGGTAGTTTTTATGTCCTGGTATTTGTTGTGATCATAGGCCTAAATGTAGTTTTATGTTTATGATCCATTCAAGTTAATTTTTTGTATGGTGTGAGGTAGGGGTCAAAGTTTGTTGTTGTTTTTCCCATAAAGATACCTAGCTGTTTCATCACCATTTGTTGAAAAACTACATATTTCCCTATTAAATCATCTTGACATTTTGGTAAAAAATCAACTGATCTGTTTCTTGATTCTATTCTGTTCCATTGGCTTATCTGTATATCTTTATGCAGATAACACATTGTACTGATGACTATAGCTTTGTAATAAGTCTTGAAATCAGGTAGTATAAGTCCTCCCAGTTTAGAATGCCAGACTATGTATCATTCATGATTGTTGGAAATAAATGTACTTGAATTAAATGTATAATAAATTGTATACATTATCCTTTCCTAGTGTGGGTTGTTCAATCATTCAGTCAATAATGTGGTCTTCTGAGAATGCTGAATTAAAGTACTCATTTGGGTTTTGCAATAAATAAAGGTCGAGACTGATGACGTCTCCCACTACAGCAGTCGTGATTCTTTTTGCAAAGTAGATAACTAGCCTTCCTTACAGGATGTTCCCTTTTAGCAAGGTGGATTTCTGGGTAGGTTTGCTCCGCCTCACACTAGCACATCCAAGGGCATCAGCACATCTGTGGTCTGGTGTCTTCAGCTGTGCTGTGGTGGAAAGAATGCTGGAGTAGCTGTTTGCAGAGCATCCCTCTCTGGCAGTCACCACAGTGCTGCTTGGGACTTTCACAACGGGCTTGAAAAGACCTACATCAATGAGTTGTCTTCAGGGCACACAAAAGCCCCAGCTCCTGGGTAGGTCCAACCCACACCCCCCACCCAGCAGATCTGGAGCAGCCAGGAGCTGCCCTCAGATGGGGTCTGCAGCTACTTGGACCCTGAATACACAATAAATCCTCATTAGAGAGTGAATTTGAGTCAGGCATGGCCTGGGGACATACTCAGTATTATTCCACTCCCAAGGGACTACTTCCTAAACTACAATTTGGTTCCAATCCTCCCATTCTGCTTGTTTCCCTGCAGCTGGTGTGTTTAGCTCAGCCCTCAGCTTGGACTACAGTATAGGCTTGAAATCAGACCATCTGGACTCAAGTTCTGGCTCAGATACCTACTAATAGACTGACGTTGGGCAAAGCCCTTCTCATTTTGGAGTCTAGTTTGTCCTGTATGGAATAGACTCTACATCTTCCTCATAAGGCTACTGTATGCATATAGAAGTGTTTTATCAATAGGAACCACAGGGTGCACTTGGTAAGAGGGCAGAATCCATGGAAAGGATCATCCTGACTATTCTTCTTTTAGCCAAAATGTAGTTACAGAGACATGAAGAATGCCAGTACTTCCTATACAAGAAAGGATGGCTGCTCTAACAAATGACTTCAACTTTGTGAAGAACAAAATTTATTCTCTCACAGCTCTGGATGCCAGAAATCTGAAATCAGTTTCCCTGGACTGAAATCAAGGTGCTGGCAGGGCTCTACTTTCTCTGGAGGTTCTAGAAGAGAGTCTGTGCCTTGCTTCTTCTGGCTTCTGGTGGTCACTGGCAATCCTTGTTCTGTGGTTGCATTGCTCCAATCTCTGCCTCCATCTTCACATTGCCTTCTTCTCTTCTTCCTCTTCCTTTCTCTTACAAGGACATCTGTGATGGCATTTAGAGCACATCTGGTTAATCCAGCATAATCTCCTCATCTCAAGATCCTTAACCACAGTTATAAGACTTTACCATACAGATTATATTCGTAGGTTCCAGAAACCAGGACCTTATCTCATGAGGCCATCATGTAGCACACTGCAGTGTGAATGTCTGTGTGTGTATATGTGTGTGTGTTGATGGGTGTGATAAGGAACAAGAAAGAAAAGCACATCCTGTGTCACATTGATACAAATCACCTTTCAAGCAAAATATCCTCTCATTCAGTCTAAATGTCTTTCATGAAAGCTTGCTCATTCTCAAAGTTTTCTCCAAATTCCTGGTAGAAGAATAGCTCTTTTACAGATTCATAGAACACAAGAGATACCAGGGTTTTTATGATTCACCTGGGCCAAGAGTCAACTAACTATAGCCCAGGGGCCAAAATTTGGTCCCCTGCCAGTTTCTGAGTTGTGTTTCTCAGTTCAGTTCAGTTGTGTGTCACTCAGTTGTGTCTGACTCTTTGCAACCCCATGGACTGCAGCACTCCAGGCTTCCCTGTCTATCATCAACTCCCAGACCTTACTCAAACTCATGTCCATCAAGTCAATGATGTGATACAACCATCTCATACTCTGTTGACCCCTTCTCCTCCCACCTTCAATCTGTCCCAACATCAGGGTCTTTTCCAATGAGTCAGTTCTTAACATCATGGCAAAAGTATTGGAGTTTCAGCTTCAACATCAGTCCTTCCAATGAATATTCAGGAATGATTTCCTTTAGGATTGACTGGTTGGATCTCCTTGCAGTCCAAGGGATCTCAAGAGTCTTCTCCAACACCACAGTTCAAAAGCATCAGTTCTTTAGTGTTCAACTTTATGGTCCAACTCTCACATCCATACATGACTACTGGGAAAGCCATAGCTTCGACCAGATGGACCTTTGTAGGTAAATTAATGTCTCTGCTTTTTAATATGCTGTCTAGGTTGGTTATAACTTTTCTTCCAAGGAGCAAGCATCTTTAATTTCATGGCTGCAGTCACCATCTGCAGTGATTTTGGAGCCCCCAAAAATAAAGTCTCTCACTGTTTCCATTGTTTCCCCATCTATTTTCATGAAGTGATGGGACCAGATGCCATGATCTTAGTTTTCTGAATGTTGAGCTTTAAGCCAACTTTTTCACTCTCCTCTTTTACTTTCATCAAAAGGCCCTTTAGTTCTTTGCTTTCTGCCGTAAGGGTGGTGTCATCTGCATATCTGAAGTTGTTGATATTTCTCCCCTCAATCTTGATTCCAGTCTGTGCTTCATCCAGCCTGGCATTTCACATGATGTACTGTGCATAAATGTTAAATAAGAAGGGGACTAAGGATGACAGAGACACTCGGAGGGCTCAAACAAAATCTTGTGTGCACCAGGAGACCTCCCAGAGACTGAGCCAGACCAGCCTTTGAGTGTTTGAGTGTCTCCTGCGGAGATACGGGTCAGCAGTGGCCTGCCGTGGGGCAGGGGCTCTGGGTGCAGCAGACCTGGGTATGGCATAAGCCCTCTTGGAGGAGGCCACCATTAACCCCATCATAGAGCCACCAGAACTTACATAGGACTGGGGAAACAGACTCTTGGAGGGAACAAACAAAACCTTGTGTGTACCAGGATCCAGGAGAAAGGAGCAGTGACCCCAGAAGAGACTGACCCAGACTTGCCAGTGAGTGTCCAGGAGTCTCTGGTGGAGGCATGGGTCAGCAGTGGCCTGATGCAGGGTAGGGAGCACTGGGCGTGACAGTGCATGGGACCTTTTGAAGGAGGTCGCCATTATCTCCATTACCTCCACCATACCTTGGCCTCAGGTCGAACAACAGGGAGAGAACACAGCCCCGCCCATCAACAGAAAATTGGATTCAAGATTTACTGAGCATGGCCCCGCCTATCAAACAAGACCCAGTTTCCCCATCAGGAAGCTTCCATAAGCCTCTTATCCTTCTCCGCCAGAGGGCAGACAGACTGAAAACCACAATCACAGAAAACTAATCATACTGATCACATGGACCACAGCCTTGTCTAACTCAATGAAACTATAGCCATGCCGTGCATTTCTCAGTTTATGACAAAGACTACATGGCCCACAAAGCCTAAAAAACTTACTATCTGGTCCTTTACAGAAAAAAAACAAAGTGCCGACTCTTGGCCTAGACCAATGTCTTCACCATGTGGATGGGGGAAGAGAAGTCCAGGAGGGCATGTGACTTGCCCAAGCTCCCCCGGAGACTTGCACACAGACAAAAAGAGAACTTACTCAGGGATGTGGGTGGGGAGAACCCAGTGCCCCAGAAATGAGGCTCAGGCAGGTCTCAGCTCCCTTTTAGCAGGGCTGCCCCCAGCTCCTGGGGAGGTTCAGGCAAATACTGGATACCTTCTCTGTGAGTGTCCCTAATATGGCAAATAAATGAATGGATAATACAGTGAATAAATGATGTGGTCAAAGTGTTTGAGAATCCTAAGCTGATATAGTACTTTCCAAGCCTATGTAACATTGGAAACCTCAAGCCAGGCAGCAAGAAGGATCCCAGAGACCTGACTCAGCATTCAAACCTCTGTCCTGAGGCCAATCTGTTTTTTTTTTTTTTTTTTTTTAGGGGTTCCTCCTAAAAGGCCACAGGAAAACTGGAGAGTTTGCAGAAGCAGTTGAGTTGGTGAAGCCCACAAGTGACTCTCAGAGAGGTGGAGAGGGACTATGGGGCCTTTAATGATGACTAATTTGCAGCTTATTAATGCAGCGGTAATTAAGAATATTCATTTTATTAAAAGCCGTTTATTGTAATAGTGCATGCAAATCTGGAGACTGGCATTGTGCTCCTGTACCAATCGACACAGGTCTATTGTGGCTCTGTGGATGGCAGGTCGCTGCGTCACTAATTGTTAAGAGTTTAGGGTCTAATTTTAAACCCTTTTAATTCCATTTGAAATAATTGCCCTAATGAAATTCAAAGTACTCAGAGGCAGCCCCAGAAAAGGTGGATGGTGCCCCTCCCCCGCCCCCAGGGAACTGGGCTTTGAGAGCCCTGGCAGGCACTGTGCTTGTCTTGGGGCTACCCTGACTGCTGTCTCTTCCCCTGAGGGGCAGCCACCCTGGTACCCTGAGAACCTGGCTCCTGTCCGCAGCACTGACTGCTGCTGGGGAGCAGGAGGGCAGGCCTGGATGGAGAGGCATTACAGGGGGAGGATCCTGTCCAGAAAAAGTCATCTCTGTAAGCCACACAAGGATAGAGAGGAAGCAGTGCCCCCACCCAGAGACAGTATCCCCATCCAAGCTCCCATGGCATCATGTACACAATAGGACATGCCTCAGAGCAGCTGAACCCAGGAGTCATCTTCAATAGGACAAAACTCTTACTGAGAGCTTCCTGTGTGCCAGGCACCCCATAGGCAATTTACATGTTTGAACTTATCTAATCTTAATAAACACTCTAGAGAGTGGGTTGCATCTTTTTCCTTTTTTTCCCCACATTTTACCAATGAGGCAATCGATGCTGGGAGAGGACCAGTATAACTTCAAAAGTCAAAGAGGTTAAGTGACAGAGGCAGATGGAAGCTTTTCCATCTGTCTTCTCAGAGGTTATCTGTCCAGTTTACATCATGCAGAGGTGGGTCTGGAACCAGCTTGGGGTAACTCAAGTGAAATGTCACCCTCATGATTATATTACATTTATAAGACTCCATCTGGCTAGCTGTCTTGCTCTCTCTTCTGTTGGCTTAGAAGAAGTAAGTATCCATATTATGAACTGCCTGTGGGGGTATCCGTGGCAAAAAAAGCTGCAGGAGGCTTGTTTGGAGCTGAGGGCTATAGTCCTTCAGCTTCAAGAAACTGAAGTCTGCCAACAACCTTAGCGAGCTTCAGAGTGGACCCTTCCCAAGTCAAACTTCAAGATGAGAACGCAGCCCAGCCACACCTTGGTTGAAACCTGGTCATATTCTGAAGCAGGGAACCTGGCCAAACCATGCATGGACCCATAGAAACTGTGAGATAATAAGTGTAGGTTATTTTAAGCTGCTAACTTTGTGGTAATTTGTTAATGACCAATATAAATGAATGCAACATGCCAAAAGAATGGCAGGAAAAGCAGGGTGGCTAGGACAGTTTTCAATCTTTTTGTTCATATGGAACATCTTCCATCAGAAACAGTGACCACCAATAACAATGCAGAAAGTTAACTGCATAAAGGAGACAAGGCCATTGACATGAAGGACCTTTTGGATCGTGTTGAGAAGGTTGGATTTTCTCCTATAGGATACAGGTGGAGTTTTAAGAGAGGGTGATACAGTCAGATCTGCAGTAGAAAAACAGGGCTTCGGTGGCCAGAACCTAGGATGGGTTAGGGACACTGGCGCCTAGGAAGCAGGGAGACCTGAAAAGCTATTGCAGTAGTTCAGGCAAAAGATGGTAAGAGCTGGAACCAAGGGAGAAACAGGGAAGATACAGAGGAAGGTACTTTGAGATTTGGAGACAGAAAATAGAACATCCAGTAATGTCACATTTCTTCTGCTCTTAAAGATCTTTAAGAAAGAAAATATTCTAGCTAACACTTCCCTTGTATCCAAAACTCTAACAAAGCTGACTCACGAACTTGGTTTCAGTATCGCCTTATTAATAATATTGCTATAAACAGATTCTGTATTTTGGGGTGCCCTTCCTTACCTGACACATGGCATGGTAGTCTTGTTTTCTTGGGAACAGCTATGATTCCTTTTATTTTGCAGAGCCTCAGAGAATGGCTGCAGTGAAATCACTTCCATAGAGTTTTTCTGGTTAAGTGCCACTTACCAGATCATCTGTCACCACCTAAAGGATTTAGTTTTTCCTCCTCTTTTGCAGAGAACTTACTTGGATCTTAATAAGATCTTACAGAATGAAAGGTAAGTACAACAACAGACATCTCGACCCTTTTCCATCTACTCATCCTTTCAGTATTATTGACACTAGACATAGGAAGTACCAGAGTTAGATGAGGAATAGCCTTACCCTCAAGGCGTTCACAATCTACTGAGAAAGACAGATGTGCAAAGCAAAAAATTAGAGCAAATGATTCCTGTACCAGGGGCAAGCACTGAAGAATCTGGGATTCAAAAAGAAAGGACTGATGCATTACTTGAGTTGAGGAATTTTCCAAGTAGAAAGTTCAACTAATGTAAATGTGTAAGGGCATGGAAGGATACAACATTCCCAGAAATGAATGCAGTACAGGATTGAAGGCAGGGAGGGAAAGAGAGTTAGGGAACCTGAGGTTGGAGAAGTCACAGGGTCCAGATCATATGGGGCCTCATGTGTCTAAGAGGCTTGGACTACTACTGTTGTTGTAGTTGTTTTTTTTTTTTTTTAACTTTTAATTTTGTATTGAGGGATAGCTGGGAAAGATTGAGGGCAGGAGGAGAAGGAGATGACAGAGGATGAGATGGTTGGATGGCATCATCAGCTCAATGGACATGAGTTTGAGCAAACTCCAGGAGACAGTGAAAGATAGGGAAGCCTGGCTTGCTGCAGTCCATGGGGTCACAAAGAGTTAGACACGACTTAACCACTGAATAACAACAATAGCAGATTAACAATATTGTGACAGTTTCAGGTGGACAGCAAGGGAACTCAGCCACACCTACACATGTATCCATGCAGGTCAAGCAAGAAGTGACAGAACCAGACATGGAACAATGGACTGGTTCAAAAGTGGGAAAATAGTATATCAAGACTGTATATAGTCACCCTGCTTATTTAACTTATATCCAGAGTACATCATACAAATGCCAGGCTGAATGAAGCACAAGATGGAATCAAGACTGTCGGGAGAAATATCAATAATCTTGGATATGCAGATGACACCTTCCTTATGGAAGAAAGTGAAGAGGAACTAAAATGCCTCTTGATGAAGGTGAAAGAAGAGAGTAAAAGGGCTGGCTTAAAACTCAGCATTCAAAAAAATGAAGATTAGGGCATCCGGTCCCATCACTTCATAGCAAATAGATGGGGAAACAATGGAAAGAGTGTCAGACTTTATTTTCTTGGTCTCCAAAATCATTGCAGCTGGTGACTGCAGCCTTGAAATTAAAAGACACTTGATCCTTGGAAGAAAAGCTGTGACCAACCTAAACAGCATATTAAAAAGCAGAGACATTACTTTACTGACCAAGGTCCATCTAGTCAAAGCTATGGCTTTCCCAGTAGTCATGTGTGGATGTGAGAGTTAAACCATAAAGAAGGGTGAGCATCAAAGAATTGATGCTTTTGAACCGTGGTGTTGGAGAAGACTCTTGAGAGTCCCTTGGACTGCAAGGAGACCCAACCAGTCAATCCTAAAGGAATTCAGTCCTGAATATTCGTTGGAAGGACTGATGCTGAAGCAGAAGCTCCAATACTTTGGCCACCTGATGTGAAGAGCCGACTCATCAGAAAAGACCCTGATGCTGGGAAAGATTGAAGGCAGGAGAAGGGGACAATAGAGGATGAGATGGCTGGATGGCATCACTGACTCAATGGACATGAGTTTGAGCAAGCTCTGGGAGATGGGGAAGAACGGGGAAGCCTGGTATGTTGCAGTCCATGGAGTGGCAAAGAGTTAGACATGACTGAGTGGCTGAATAGCAACAACATTCTCCCCCAACTCCCCTCCCATCCAGACTGCCACATAACATTGAGCAGAGTTCCCTGTGCTGTACAGAAGGTCCTTGTTGGTTATCCATTTAAGATATAGCAGTGTGTACATGTCCATCCCAAACACCCTGACTATCCCTTACCCCCAGCAACCATATGTTCATTCTCTAAGTCTGTGAAAACTTGAACTATATTTTGTAAGCAAAATGAGAGTGAGCAAGGAAGGCCTGCAAATGAAAGTGAGTAGGGAAGGGACGCGGTTAGAATTTTGTCCTGGAAAGCTGACTTGTGCATCATGATCTCTTCTTACACACTGGAAACTCCTTTGGGTTCTTCATTTCAGTGCATGAAACCAAAACTTCTGAGAGTAATCCAAGACATACCTTCTTCCTCTAATCACCAAGGCCCATTTATATTACCTCCTCAACATCTCATAACATTGCTCACTTTTCCTCAACTCCTCTACCACTGCTATATTCCAAGTGCCACCATCTCCCACCTTGTCTACAGAATAGCCTCCTGACTGTTTCCCCAGAGTTCACTCTACACTTTCTAAAACCCAGTCTCCAAAACAGATCATCTTTTTTTTTTAAGCTCAAATTTATCTGCAGTGAACTGCACAGATTCTAAACGTATAATTTGATGAGTTTTGACAAATATATATACCCATATAACTACCCCTGCAATCAAGATATAGGACATACCCATTACCAAAAAGTTTCCATATTTTTTTTCCCCATCTGGTCAATCTCTCTCCACCATAGGCAACTACTGTTCTGATTCCTATTTTCAAAGATTAATTTTATATCAAGATTCTTTTACTCAATGTACTTTTGAGATTCATCCTTGCTATGATATGTATCAGTAGTTCAGTCTTACTTATTCTGGGTAGTATTAAACTCTGTGAATATACCATAATTGATCAATTTACATGTTAATGGATATCTGGACTGTTTCTAGTCTGGGGGCTATTGTCTCTAATGCTGCAAAGGATATTCACCTATGGGTCTTTTAGAAGATATATGTCTTCATTTCCTTAGGTTAACTACCTATGAGTGTAATAACTGGATCATATGATAAGTGTACATTTAACTCCTACCAAACGGTTCTCCATTTCATACTCTGACCAGCAAGTCCGGTCTGCCCATACCTCGTAAACAGTTAATATTTTCTATCTTTTTAATTCTAGCCATTTAGTGTGTGTAAAGTGGCATCACATTGCAATTTTAGAACACTTTCCTAGTGACTAAAATATGGAGCAAATTTTCATGTGCTTATACTCATTCATAAATACTGTTTTTAAGGTATGTTCAAATATTTTGCTCATTTTTAGTAGATGGCTTATCTTTTAATTATGACTTCTAGGACTTCTTTACATACTAATGACATATATATTGAGAATATTTTCTCCCAGTCTGTGTCTTATTTTTTATTTTAGTAATGGCAGAACGTTTTTGAAGTTTTGGTGAAGTCTCATTTGTCAATTATTTTATGGTTAGTATTCTTTTTTTTATATGCTATACATGACAAAAACTGTCTTCTAAGTACTGTAGTGTTTTAGCAATTGCATTTAGGTCTGTTATCCATTCTGGGGTCCCAGATGGCTCAGTGGTAAAGAATTTGCCTGCCAATGCAGGAGACACAAGGGACTCAGTTTCAATCCCTAGGTCAGGAAGATCCTCTGAAATAGGAAATGGCAACCCATTCCAATATTCTTGCCTGGAAAATACCATGGGTAGATAAGCCTGGCAGGCTACAGTCCATGGGGTCGCAAAGAGTTGGATGTGACTGAGCATGCACCTATAC
This sequence comes from Bos grunniens, assembly GCF_055505025.1. NCBI lineage: Eukaryota > Metazoa > Chordata > Mammalia > Artiodactyla > Bovidae > Bos > Bos grunniens. Next base: position 13,811,836 of record NC_141167.1, read on the forward strand.
ACACATCCATTCTAGTTAATTTTTGTGTATGGTGGGGGTAGCAATTGAAGCTGATTTTTGTCATGTTTTTTCCCATGAGGGCGTTATCTATGAGTTGAATGGGCGCTGAATTTCTCCAGTGATTTTTCTGCATCTGTTGATTATGTTTATCCTTTTATTTTCGTAATGTAGTGAATTACATTGGTTTTCAAAAGTTAAATTAGCCCTGCATTCCTAAGTTATCATACAGCCTCCTTTTTCTAGATTTACTTTATTAATTTTTTATTCAGGAATTTTATACCCATGTTCATGAAAAAAGTGTTGCTCTATGGCTTTTTTTTTCTTATAATATCATTGTCTAGTTGTGGTACCAAGGTTATGCTGGCTTTTTAAATGAGAATTTTTTCATCCCCTATTTTTCTGAAGAATTTATGTAAGATTGATATCACTTATTTCTTAAATGTTTAATTGAAGTCACCAGGGAAATCATATGGGTCTAGAGTTTTTTTTTATGGGAAGTTTTTAGAATTATAAATTCAAATTATTTAATAAACAAATACCTATTCAAATCATCTATTTCTTCTTGTGTCAATTCTGATAAGTTGTGTTTGCATGTGTATTTTCAAAGAATTTATCCACTTTTATCTAATTCCAAATTTATTGGCAAAATATTGCTTAGATTTTTATTAGCTTTAGCAGGGTCACCAACCTCCAGGATCTAATGCCTGATGGTCTGAGGTTGAGCTGATGTAATAATAATAGAACTAAAGTGCACAATAAATATAATGCCGTTGAATTATCCAGAAACCACCCTCCACTCCAGTCTGTGGGAAAATTGTCTCCCAGGAAACCAGTCCCTGGTGCCAAAAATGTCAAGGACCACTGATCTATAGTATCTGTGATGATAGCTCCTTTATTTCTGATATTTTTTTCTTCCAGCTTATCTCTGTGAGCATGGGCCAAGTATTCTACAGAAAATAACCAAAGGAAACACACCATGTTATTCTGAGTAAAACCCAGGAAGAGGTGGAAACTGTTTAATACAGAAATGAACGAAGAGAAGAAAATAAAATGAAAAGAGCCTTAGGAAAGGTTCCTCTGTGGGATGGTTGGCCAGGGATGGATGAAAGGGAAACCAGGTACTTCTGATGAGACTATGCATTTTAACCACTTTAAAAATGCATTGTCCCTACGTATTAGGTTGAAAATGTTATTGATTTTTCACTTAAGCCCATGGTTGTCAGAGAGCACATCTTGAAAATTTTCAGTCTTTTGTAATTTACTGGACATATTTTATAGTCCTGTATATGGCTTATTTTGGAGAAGGAAATGGCAACCCACTCCAGTATTCTTGCCTAGAGAATCCCGTGGACAGAGGAGCCTGGTGGGCTGCTGTCCATAGGGTTGCACAGAGTCAGACATGACTGAAGCGACTTAGCTTGCATGCATGCATGCATGCATTGGAGAAGGAAATGGCAACCCACTCCAGAATTCTTGCCTGGAGAATCCCAGGAACAAAGGAGCCTGGTGGGCTGCCGTCTGTGTTTGCACAGAGTCGGACACAACTGAAGCGACGCAGCAGCAGCAGCAGCAGCAGCAGCAGCAGCAGTAGCAGCAGCAGCAGCATATGGCTTATTTGGAAGAATATTTCATGTGCACTTGAAAAGAATGTATATTCTACAGGTGTTGGGAATAATGTTCTAGAAATGTGCATTATGTAAAATTGGTTGATAGTCTTGTTCAAATATTCTATAGCCTTACAGACTTTTTTGTCTAGTTGCTCTATTAATTATTGAGAGAGTAACTTTGCTGGCCTATTAAATTTACTCTGAGGATCCATTAATAGATGCATACACATTTAGAATAATCATGTCTTTCTAATGAATTAACCCTTTTATCATTATGAAGTATCCCTCTTTATCTCTGATAATACTCCTTATCTTGAAGTCTAACTTGTCTAATATTAGTATAATCACAACAGCTCTCTTGTACTCAGTGTTTGCATGAGAAAGAGTCTGGTCTATCTTTCCTTTCCCTTTCCATTTCAACCTATCTGGGTCTTTACATTTATTATTATTATTATTATTTTAATTTTCAAAAAAATACTTATTTATTTGGCTATGCTGGGTCTTAGCTACAACCCGTGGGATCTAGTTCCCTAACCTGGGATTGAACATAGGCCTTCTGCATTGGGAATGTAGAGTCTTAGCCACCAGACCATGGGGGACATCCCTGGGTCTTTACATTTAAATGCATTTTTTTGTGTGGACAGAAAATAGTTTGATTTTGCATTATTATCCAGTCTGATAATTACTGAACTTCAGGTTTTTAAAAGCTGTACAATGAGCAGCTTCAGCCAGCTGATTGGAGAGTTGTCTTCAGTCCCAGATACTATGCCTCTGCTCAATGGGGTAAGAGACCTCGAGTATCTTTCTTAGGCAAGAAACCTGCTTGTCACCTCACTTGCTATGATTTGGAGCCAGGATTCAAGCCAGGATTCCTCCTGTGGGGAGGGGAAAGGATCTGGGATAGAGTTTATGGTATTGATAGGTATAAGTGTATAAAAAAAGAGATTGACCTTTGAGTATTCTCTGTCTCATGTTCTGCTTTCGTAATGTTTCTTCTCATGTTTCCTTAATTTTATCTTTGGCATCACATTCTCTTATCTGTAATGTTCTTATGGTTGAAAAGGGGCTACTTCGGAGAATATATTCAAGGAATGATTTCTCCTCTCTTTTGCTTTTAGTTCTTCCAAAGCCCAGAGAGTTGCTTTGAATAACCTGCTGGAGGATTTCGTTGAAGGAAAGGATTTCAGGGAAAGAGGAAAGAAAGCAGGAGGAAGAAACTAGAATGTTTGGGAGAGGGCTGCCATGCTTTATAGATCTGTATTATGAAATCCTCATAAACTTAGGAGGTGGTGCTTTTATTGTTCCCACTTTATAGACAAATAAAGTGAGTTTAAAAGGGATATGTAACTTGCCACAGTTACTGTAGTAACCACTACAGTGTTATGTGTCTACACCAGGGAGTGGACCCATGATTTAAGGGAAGCAGGCTCCATCCCAGCTCTACAGACATAGATCCTCATTAGTTAGTAGCCTCATCAGTCTGGGTAGCCTTCTCCTGGAGTCAATTATTGCTCCAGGGGTGGACCAGTAACTTGATTGGCTGAGTCATACTGAAGGGAAAATTTTGTATTCTATGTTAGGGGAAAAAGGCCCACTCCCTCTTCTGCTACATGAGAACTCATGGATTGTAGCCCACCAGGCTCCTCTGTCCATGGGATTCTCCAGGTAAGAATACTGGAGTGGGTTGCCATTCCCTTCTCCAGGGGCTCTTCCCAACCCAGGAATCGAATGTAGGTCTCCTGCATTGCAGATGGATTCTTTTTTGTCTGAGCCACTAGGGAAGCCCTGAGGAGAACAAGGGAACTTAAATTCCTTGCCAGGGAAGGGGAGGACCAGCGTTAGGACAAAACAGAGTGAAGACAGAAAGTAAACCTGGAACATTGATGATACTGGCCCATCAAACAAAGTATATGTTTGTATTGTTTAAGCCAGTTTCAAACAGCATTTGATGTTTCCTGAAGTTAAAGACACCCTAACTGGAAAAGTCACAGAACGACTAAGTTGTGGACCCAGGGTTCAAAGCTGAGTATGTCCAGCTCAAAAGCTAATGCTCCTACCACGCTGCTCGATGCTCCCTCTCTTCCAGCTGGAGCTGGTGACCCCTTGTCTTACAGATGAGAAAGCTGAAGTGTAAATAGGGGAAGTGATTTGTCCAGGGTCATAGAGACAGCAAGTGGTTCACCCCGGCTCAGAACTCCTGTTTATCTGACTGCAAAGCCCATACTCTCTGCACGCCTCCGGAGGCTTCCCACACTTCTGGCTGCCACCCTTCCTGTACCTTTGACTCCAAACAGAGGCCTCTCCGTCACCAAATAATGTGATCAAATCAAACCTTCTTTCCATACAATTAGAAAACATAACAGGTTACAGCAAAAAATGCAAAAACCTCCAAAGCTGCTCAAAGCTAATTAATTTCTATTACTAGTGAGAGAAGAACCACTTAACATGTCTTTTCTTATTCAAATTACCATTGACGGCACCTGCTTTTTTATTCTTGGGAAATCCTGCTACAATGCGGGTAAATTATGTAAGACTGTAGAATTTATGAAGATAAGGCAATTAGCATTACAAAACCGAGTCCGGGTTACAATTTCTGGGGAACAGAAAGAGTTATGATGCTCCCTTAAATGGCCCAGTGAAGTCTCGCAGATTGAGTTAATCCTTGTGGTCGTCAGGAAAATTGAAGGCTAAACGGCGCCATGATGGTGGGTAATTAATTGTCTGGGCCCTTTGGTGATGGGGCTGTCTGAGCTGAGGAGGAGGAGGCCAGGGTTCTGCCTGCTCCTTCTGGAAGGAAAAGGGACAGAACAGGGTTTCTGGGCTTGGGAGGTAGGGAGGGGGAGAAAAACTTTCTTCCGAGGTTGCTGGTCACTTGGGCCAAGCAGCGTCCAGCACCATGGGGCTGCCCTCCCTAATGCTTTCCCGAAACCTCTGTCCTGCCCTGCAGCCCCAACCCCCCAGGACAGCTGTCATGGCAGTGGAGGCAGCTGCCACGAGCAGGTGCTTCCTTGGAGTGTTTAGATGTGCTGCTTCAATTTGGCATCTGAGCTGATAGGTCTCTTTGAAACATCCTGGATTACCAAGGGTACTTGACTTAATAGCCACCGGTAGGAGGCAGAGTCGATGGGTGGCGTAGGTCCCCACAGAGTGTGCACACAGCTTAGGCTGCGTGTGTTCTTTTCTGCAGCAGGGTCTGAAGCTTTCATTAATTCTGAGCCGGTTTGCGACTACCCTTACCCCTGGCCTGGTTGGAACTCACAATAGGTAGTTGGAAAGGCTGAGTCAGGGCTTTCCCATCACCCACCTAGCTGCCTAGCTTTGGCCTCTTGCTGGTTTCCCCACTGCTAGGCCTGCTCAGCTTCTACTGTTTCCAGGATCAGGACTCAGGCTGACTCACCTGCCTTCTGGACCTTTCACTTGAATGTCAGCTACTTCCCATCCAGCCAGCCCTGGAAGTTGGGGCAGCTTCCTAAGCACGCCACTGCTTCCTTCTGGGGGGCTGCAACCCTGCCTGGGGGAGTACCCCTTGGAAAGTTCAGCAAGCAGTGCTTAGGCTGGATTCCAGCCCCTACTGAGCCCAGTGACTTGTGACCTTGTGCAGTGTACAACCTATACAACCATGCTTTCTCAAGTTCCTTACTACAGGGGTTGAGTCCCTGACGGTTACTGGCTTTTTCTTCTCAGGGGACCTGAATAAGCTATAAGCAGGCCTGGTCAGCAAAAGAGCCAGCTTGGGGTCCAAGAGACCATTTAGCTAGAAACCAGTGATGACAAAGCAAAAGCTTCAAGTATAACACTTATCTCTGGCTGACTTCAGAGCTAGGCCACAGCTTTCTAGAAATGCCCAAGCAGAAGGAAGAGCTCGTGCAGGAGCCTCAAGGTGAGACGCAGAGCAGCGTGAGGAAGCATGGGCAGGCTTCAGCAGGCCAGAGCAGCAGGAAAGCGGTGAGTGAGGGGGACACTCGTCAGCAAGAGTGGGGCCAGGAGTTGGGGGGCCTGGTCCGCCACTGCAAAGACTTTGTTCTGAATGAGTTGGGAGGGCAGGAAGCACTGAAGGGTTCTGAGCAGCGGGGTGACATGATCTGCACTGACTTTTTAAAGGAACTGCTGTGGCTGCTGCGTGGGGAGAAAATGTGGGGCAAGACAGAGCAGTTGTGGAAACTGTTGACATGTGAGGTGCTGGGGCTTAAATCCACATGGCAACAGTCATGACGGAGAAGTAATTGCATTCAGGATGTATTTTTTTGAATTTTAAAAATTGTACATGTATTTATTGAGGTACAGTTGACGTATATTCCATTTACATTTCTTAAAGTGTACCTGTGACCACTGTGACCACAATGAAACTGTGACCACAATCAGGGTGAAGAAGATACCCGTAACTGCAAAAGTTTCCTCATGACCCTTTATAGTAATTTTCTCCTCTTTCTCCCTCTCACTCTCCTCCCAGGATGTTGTCGTCATCATTTAGTAGCTAAGTCACTAAGTCATGTCTGACTCTGTGACCCATGGACTATACTTTTTTAAAAGTACTGCACCTTGAAGTATAGGTGCTTTACAATGTTGTGTTAATTTCTGCTGTACAGCAAAATGACTCAGTTACACATACACACACACACACGCATGCACACACACACACACGCACACATACATTCTTTTTCATATTTTTCTATTATAGTTTATGCCAGGATATTGAATACAGTTCCCTGGGCTATACAGTAGGACCTTGTTCATCCATTCTATAGTACTTGGTTTCCTTTGCTATCCCTCAGACTCCCAGTCCATCCTGTGCCCACCCCTCCTCACCTCGGCAACCACAATTTGCTCTCTACGCCCATGAGTGTTTCCGCTTCGTAGACAGGTCCATCCGTGTCATATCTTCGATTCTACATGTAAGTGACACAGGATGTACTTTTAAAATAGAGACAATAGAGACAACAGGATCTGATGATGTATTGGATATAGGGTATGAGAGAAGAAAGGAGTCAAGAATGGATCAAGGTTTTTGGCTTTGCAAATTGGAAGCATGGGGCATGGACCTAGATGTTATCTGAGAGACTGGAAGCACCAACATACTGGATTTTTATTTTATGGCTCTGATTCCAGGTCAAAGCCACCCCATCTACATCCCTCCCCAGGTCTACAGAGGGTGACCCTGATGAGCAGCCCTGCTCTGCCCCAGAACAGCTACTCTTGACTTCCTTCTAGAATGTCATTCTAGCTTCTTCTTCTTTTTTTTTTTGCTAAACTCTTGTCTTCTACCTGAATACTGGATGCTATCATCCATCCACCATCAAATATTTACTGAGAACCTACTATGTACAAGACACTGACCTAGGTACAAGAGACACAACAGTGATACAGCAGTGACCGAGACAATGATCATGGGCTTCCCGGGGCTTAGGCCTTCTCTGGACACTTGTGCTAAGAAAGCAGCGATCTACCTACCTGCCTGTATGCCTAGTGCCATGCCATTTTCAGCTTCACCTGCTCATCATTCGGGTGAGACCTGGAAGGCCCTTGGCTTTACCTCTCTTGCCCCCTGTCATATCTTCAGCAACCAGACACCTCATTACTATAGTAACCAGAGGACTTGGAAGCCCTCTGAGGTATGCATCTTAGGTACAGAACTTTTCAGCCCTCTTCACAACCCACTCCTTCCACTGCAGGTGTCTTCTTTATCAGCTGAGCCACCGAAGCCCAAGAATACTGGAGAGGGTAGCCTATCCCTTCTCCAGCGGGTCTTCCCAACCCAGGAACCGAACGAGGGTCTCCTCTCCTGCATTGCACTTGGATTCTTTACCAGCTGAGCTACTAGGGAATCCCACTTCTATGGTTTCTACCAAATGCTGAGAAAGATGTTTGAGAATGCCGGTTCCTGGAACTCTTTCCGATGGCTCACGTGTGTTATCTTGGAATCCAATAATCATGACCCAGGCTGATGTGCTCATGAGGGTTGTTGGGACCTAGAAATTGACCCATCCACTGGAGAGAGGCCATGACTTACCCAGAAGAGCCATGCGCAGGTTCTGAAAGGAAGTTCAATCTTGCAACACCACAGCAGAGGTGGAGGCAGGACTACATCCAGGTAGGCATTGTCCTTCACTAAGGGCAAAGTCTGACTGCCCAGAACCTCGATGAGGTCACCTTTGGCAGTCAGGACACAGCTTGGAAGATGCCCAGGTGTTGATGGCCTTGGACTGCCTGTGGCTTTGAGATTTTTAAAGGCCCCTATGAACCATTAACTCGTCACTCTACACAATGAGGCTTTGAGCACCATTACCCCTCATTTTATAAGCAGTTGCTTAGCGATTAAGTATCTGGGGCTCTGCAGAGCTGGGTGGTGGTGGTGGTGGTTTAATTGCTAAGTCATGTCTGACTCTTGTCACCCCATGGACTGCAGCCCACCAGGTTCCTCTCTCCATGGGATTCCCCAGGCGAGTACTGGAGTGGGTTGCCATTTCCTTCTCCAGGGGATCTTCTTGACCCAGGGATCAAACCCACAGGCCTGCCTCTCAGGCAGAGCTATAAGTCCTCCTGGTCTTGCAGCCCTGTAGCTGCTGCTTCTCCTAATGAATCCTGTAGGCCATGCTGCCTTGAGTGGGAAATAGATAGTCTGGCATCTACACAGCTATAAACTGGAAATGAGCCCCCAAATCATCCTTGAGTACCAAGCCTTAACCACATGGCACGCCTTCAGGTGTCAGTACTACAGCCTCTCATTTAATCCGTTGTGTGAGGCAGGCATCATCACAACCATCTCCCATTGTGCTGAGAAAATGGAGACTTAGAGAGGTAACATCACAGCTTCACCCACCCTCTCACTGGAATCCATAGATATGACTCAAATCTTGGTCTGACCCCTTACAAGGGAAGTAAGTTAAGAAACGTTTTCGATGCTCAACTTCTTCAACTGTGAAATTTGCTAAGAATACATACCTAGGAGGGTTGTGAGTGCACTCTCAGTCACTCAGATATGTCTGACTCTTTGTGACCTCCTGGACTGGGGCCTGCCAGGCTCCTCTGTCCATGGGATTCTCAGGCAGGAATACTGGAGTGGGTTGCCATTTCCTTCTCCAGGAGATCTCCCCAGCCCAGGAACTGAACCAGAGTCTCCTGCATTGCAGGCGATTATTTACCTCCTGAGCCATCGGAGAAGCCCAGGAGCATTGTAATGGGGATTAAAATGACTTAGAATACAGTAGTGCCCCCTTTTTGACAGTAGATATGTTTCAAGCCCCCCAGTGGAGGCCTGAAACTGTTGTTAGTACCAAACTCTGTATATACTATATTTTTTCTGACATGGCATACCTATGACACAGTTTAACTTATAAATTAGGCATAGTAAGAGATTAACAACAATAACTAGCAATAAAGCAGAGCAACTGTAACAATATACTGTATATCTCTTTCAAAATATCTTACCAGTTTAATGCCTTTTCCATCTTAACTAACCACTATCATGTACCGTGGCTGTAACTTTTGCAGTTTGAGGCACAACAATAAAACTAGCACAGATTTCTTTTGCTTTTATTACAATCTCACGGCTGGATTTGCTCTTACTGTAGCTTAGTGACCTCAGCATATAGTTTTTTTCTTCTCTTAGTAAGTCAAAAACGTCTACCTTTTCACTTAAAGGAAGCTTCTCTTTGGCATCTCTGTATCACCAGCATCACTACTCTTATGCTCTGGGGCCATTGTTCAGTAAAATAAGGGTGACTTGAACCCCAGCACTGTGATACTGTGATAGGCCATCTGATAACCATCTGAATGACTAACAGGTGGGAAACACTGGAGAATGGGATGATTCACATCCCTGGCTGGACAGAAGGGGACAGTAAGAGATTTCATTATGCCTGACTTGGAATAGTGTGCAATTTAAAACTAAGAGCCTGTTACACGGAGTGAAGTAAGTCAGAAAGAGAAAAAGAAATACCGTATATTAACTCATATATATGGAATCTAGAAAAATAGGACTGATGAACCTATTTGCAGGGAAGGAATGGAGATGCAGACGTAGAGAACAGACTTGTGGCCCCAGGGGGAAAGAAGAAGGTGGGATGGATTAAGAAAGCTGAATTTTGCATGTACACTATGATGTGTGAAATAGATAGGCTGTGGGAAGTTGCTGGTAACACAGGGAGCCCAGGCTGGTACTTTGTGATGACCTAGAGGGGTGGGATGGGAGGTGAGTGGGAGGCTCAACAGGGAGGGGATATATATATATATGGCTGATTCATGTTTTTGTAAGGCTGAGACCACCCCAACATTGTAAAGTGATGATCCTCCAATTAAAAAAAATCTTATGAGCTGTTTATTTCTGGAATTTTCTATTTAATATGTTCAGACTACAGTTGACTATAGGTAACTGAAACCATGGAAAGAGAAACCACGGATAAGGGGGGCTACTGTGTGTGGAATACCCAAGGGAGCCTGGTATTTAGGCATTATTCTGTATCTGGGCCCCACTGACCCCCACAGATTCTGGGGAGCCCAAACCATGGTGGGGGGCCCCAAGGGAGAAAAGGCATTATTACTCAGGTGATCGTTCACAATTTGAAGGTGCCAGGCAGCAGGTCTCATGGGAAAGGGTTGTGGCATGTAGGGCTGCCAGATTCAGCAAATTAAAATACAGGATGACCAGTTAAATTTTAATTTCAGAAAAACAGCAAGTGATTTTTTAGTTCCGTAGGTCCCAAATGTCCCACTTGTGTTTTATGTGGCAAAAAAGATGGGCGGCAGACCAGACTGGGGCTTATTGTTGGTGTCTCTTGGAGCCCAGCAGCTTTGTTCCTGGTTCCCAGTGAGAGATCCTGGAGGAGCCAGGCAGGGCAGAGTTGGGCTTGCAGGCACCACCCCCTCAAGGTGCTCTGCCAGGCTCAAGGGCTTCACAAAAGAGTGATTGGCTAGTAATTATCATCAGTTAGAAGCTCCGAGCCCAGGCCTTTTAGGCACAGAAGTGGATTCCAGTTCTTTAAAAGGATTTGCCGACTTGAACAAATGCCTTTCCTGCTCAATACAAATTGTTCCTTTAACCAGGACAGAGCTGAGGGTCCAGATAATGAGCAGTCAGCATCCTTTCTCTCGACCCCGACGCTCACTCTTCCAGAGAGTCCTGCCTTTCACAAGCTGTCCCCATAGGACAAGTTCTTTCTCCCTTTGGACATGGTTTTCTCACCTGTAAATGGGAAAAGGGATCAATCCTAGCCTATTTCTCAGAACTGATCTATCAAATATGAAAATGGTGTGTGTTGTCAGCCTTCCCTGGAGGACAGACCCCCCTCCACGATCCTGCCTCTCCCCCACCACCCCATCCTCATTTCTAGAACTAGAAACAAACTTGCCCAACCGGCAAGTGTTGAAAATGACCGAAACAGAATTCAAACCCAGCTGAGTCTCTATTTACATCCCTCCTATAGAATCTGCCTGCAATGCGGGAGAACCAGGTTCGATCCCTGGGTTGGGAAGATCCCCTGGAGAAGGGAATGGCAACCCACTCCAGTCCCCTTGCCTGGAGAATGCCATGGACAGAGGAGCCTGGCGGGCTACAGTCTGTGGGGTCGCAGGGACTGACACGACTGAGCGACCACCACTTTCACTTTCTCCTTCTGCTTCATACCCGAGTGCCCACAACTGTCTTTATCCTTTTGGGTCCCGACTTCAGTTTAGGTGCAGGAACACATTTGTCTGTTGATGTCAAGTTGGAACTGCTCTGATTTTCTCCAGTTTCCAGCTTTGTCATCAGGACAGCTTGTTCACTCCTTCTGTCCGAGGCTGAGCCCGGCCTTGCCCACTCCCTGCAACCCACCCCTGTCCCACCTGGCTCCAGCCATGCCTTTCTTATCTGTGGCCCTTTGCTTAGGGCCAATGGCAGAAGTGAAGCGAGGATAGAGCTTCTGATGCAGTCCCGAACCTCGGGGAGCCCTTCTAATCAGAGAGGCTGATTACCTGCAGCACCGACAGGCTTGCTTCGTCAACAGTGCTGACCGGGCTTATTAAGTACCCATAATGAGACTCCTGGGTGGTCCAGAGTGACAGTCCATCTACTGGTGCAAAGGAGAGAGGAGAGGCAAGGAGAGGGGAGAAAGGAGAAGGTGGGCAGGAAGCTTCTGGGTTAGGACTCTTTCAAAGACATGGGATCTTTCACTGGGGAATTAAAGTCATTCTAAATCTGATAAACAGCATACATAACAGAATGTCCTAAGAAAATTCATAAATAAATTACTTTCACTCCAGTAGAGGATAAGACTATGAGACGTCCTGAAGGGGAGGGCCTGCTTCCTCCTCCAGCTCTCAGCACTTGTTCGGTCTTACTCAGAGGTCTCCCCGCATCTCCCAGGCCAGAGAGAGAAGTGTTAGCAAAGGTGGTCAGGAGGCTAATGTCACCCATGTGAAGCCGTCATGGCTTACATCCATCATCACATCAGAAACCCTCATAACTCTGTGAGATGACTACAGCCAGAATTTTGATGATGATCATTCCTATTTTCCAGATTTGGAAACTGAGGCCCAATTTACCAAGACCATTTGGTTAGTGAGCAGCACAGCGAGGACCAGAACTTGGTTCTTCGCCCAGGGTATCAAGACTGCCTTCCCATGATCAGTTAATATCTTCAGATTTTTTTCTCGAGGCATTATCACTGGCTTGACCTTATTTTAAACAATGAGCTTTTACTGAAAAGAAAGTTTCCCCAGAGGCTCAGCAGGAGCCAGGGTTATTCAGATTAAGATCCTACTGAAAATTATCTAGTGCCTGCTGAGTACAGACACCGGTGGGGCGGGGGTGGGAGTATTTTCACAAACACAGAATACTCCTGATGTCTGTAAAGTGAGGTTGATTATCCCCATTTTACAGATGGCGCTGGAAGAGGCCTTGCACCCTTACTCAAGGTTGTGCAGAAGTCCAGTGGCAAGGCCAGGACTTAGAGTCACTTTGTATGTTCCCTCACACCCACCCAGTTTCTCTGGATCCCAGAAGAAAGCCAGCCTTTATCCTAATAAATACTTATTTACATATTCAAAGATCAAAGAGATTTTGCAGGTACATAAAATCTAACACCTTATCACAGTCCACAAGACTCTGCAGGATGGGCCCCTGCCCACTTTTCCAGATCTATCTCAGCTCTCTTTCTCCATTCAGAACACTCTGGCAGCTCCAAATTTCTTCTTGTTTTGCCTTAATGTTCGACACTTGCTATACTCTCTCCTTGGAAATCCCTTTCCCAGAGATATTTGTATGAATGGATCTTTCTCATCAGTTAGTGGTCAACTCTCATGCTATCCTATAAATGAGGCCACCCTGTCTCCATTGTGTCCCAGTCCTCTAGCCTGTTATCCAATCTTCTTTTCTGTATATCTTCTTATATCTGAAATTAACTTACTAACTCTTCACGTGTCCCCTACATATCTTCCTTACTAGATTGTGAAAAACCTTGTCTACTTTGATACCTGCTTTATTCTAGTACCTAGAATAGCACCTAACACATAGTATGTGCCCTGAAAATATTCACTGGATAACTTCTGAATGGACAGTATTTCATGTCTTATGACAGTGTTGTTCCTGATCTCCATTATGACCAGAACTATTCTTAGCAATGAGAGATTTTTTTTTCCTTTCTTAGCAAATCTCATTAAAAGTCATTCTTACCTCTGAAGTAGGTGTCTTTAAATAGGTAGTTTAATCAAAGCAGCGATGCAAAGGTTCTGGGCAGCTTGGATGCTCCACAGTGCTGTCTTATGCAGGTCTGGAAGCAGAGGGAGTACATAGGTGTGGGGCCCTCAGAAAGATCCATCCCCGCTTTCTGCAATAATGTAAAAAGAAAACTTTCAAATACCACGATTTGCAAATGAAGACCTTTAAAATAATGGGACGGCAGCTCTGGAATGGGATTATTAGGATAATGCGATGTTTAAGTGGGCGTTTTCCCTCTGAAGGACCTGCTTGAATTCTGCTGAGCTCATTCCACGAGAGACCTCAGAGAGATCAGTTATGACTTTTATTAAAGTCAAACCAATACCTGTATTCGCAGCCGCCTGGAGGAAATTTCTTTCTGTAACTCTGATTGAAGTTTAATGGAAACTACACAAAGAAAATTTACTTAACCTCCTCACCCATCTCTTCCGCGGTGGAAGTCTGTTCATCACGTGCTCTGCTCCCAGGAGACACTATCAAAGATAGCACTTCTCAATTTCATAATATTTTTCAGAGTGAAATGGGGAAGACAACTGCAGACCCCAACTACTCCAGAACGCAATGTGGTCAATGTCTGATTTCACTTACGGGAACAAGGCAGACGTTTTGTCAAGAGTTTGCAACATTAGTATTTTGGGGTTTACAAAATTAAAGACATATGAACTGCTAAGAAATTACGTTACATGCACATGAAAGAACATAGATACAGAGCCTGGCTAATATGCTCCTGATTGGTTCATACTGCTGGTCAACCTCAGCTTCCACCACACAGAACAAGACAGACACCTGCTCTTAACAGAAAATAAAGCCATCAGTGGCATCAAGAGAGACTAGACACCATATTATTTTAATACCTGTCATGTCTATAGCATTTTATAGATGGAAAATACGAAAAACCTCATTTTTCTTATGGAAGTTACACACATGCAGAACAAAACATAAAACCCCAAATGCACAACGTTTACAAAACATTGAATAGTGACTATGTAACCATCAGGTAAGTAAAACAATGGATGGTGAAAGCACCCCAGGCTCCACTACAAACCCGTTTCTGGTCACCATTGCTTCTTGTCTTCTGACTTTCACTGTAGTTGCTGGTTTGCTTTATGGGAAAGCCTTCCAAGACAATACAGTTTAATTTCAACAAATCATAGGAAATACAACATATATTCCTTTGTGTCTGGCTACTTTTGCTGAATGTTTAAGATTCAATTATAAATCTTAAAAAATGTCATTATATGTACACAGAGGTCATTGGATTTGCTGTTTGATATTCTATCCATACACATACCACTGTTTATTTATTGAGTTTCCTGTTGATGGACTTTGGGTTTGGGTTGTTTCCATTTCAGAGCTATTGCAAATGATATAATAATCTTATACCCATATTTTGGTACACATCTGCATGAGTATTAGGGTAGGAGTTGACCAACTATAACCCCTGATCTAAATCTGACCCATCCCTTGTTTTTGTAAAGTTTTATTAGAATATAGCCATGTCCATTTGTTTACATACAGTCTGTGGCTGATTTTAGCTATGAATGCAGCATTGAATAGTTGCAACAGAGACTGCATGGCCTGCAAAACTGACATATTTACTATCTTGCCTTTTTCAGAAAAAGTTTGCTGACCTCTGCTCTAGGGCATAAACTTATGAGGGAATTGTGTGATTATAGGATTTTTATACTTTTTTAAAAATTTTAATTTATTGAAGTATAGTTGATTTATAATGTGTTAATTTCTGCTGTACAGCAAAGTGATTGCATTATACATACATATGCATACTTTTTCATATTCTTTTCTATTATGGTTTATCACAGGATATTGAATATGCTTTCTTGTGCTATGCAGTAGGACCTTATTTTTTATCCATCCTATACATAATAGTTTTCATATATTAATTCCAATCCATCCCTCCCTGAATACCCCTCTTGCTTGGCAACCACAAGTTTGTTTTCTATATCTATGAATCTGTTTCATAGATAAGTTTATTTGTATCATATTTTAGATTCCACATGTAAATAATATCATATGATATTTGTCTTTCTCTTTCTGACTTACTTCACCTATGATACTCTCTAGGTCTATCCATGTGGCTGCAAATGGCATTATTTCATTTTATGGCTGAGCAGTATTCCACACACACGCATATTTTTTTTTCCATTCATCTGTCGATGGACATTTAGATTATTTCCATATCTTGGCTATTGTGAATAGTGTTGCTGCGAACACAGGGACATATATATCTCTTTGAACTATATTTTGTCTGGATTATGCCTAGGAGTAGGATTGCTGGATCCATATAGCAACTCTATTTTTAGTTTTTCAAGGAAACTCCATACTGTTCCCCATAGTGGCTGTACCAAACATTCCCTTTTCTCCACACCCTCTTCAGCATTTGTTATCTGTAGACTTAAATGATGGCCTTTTTGACTGGTGTGAGGTGGTACCTCATTGTAGTTTTGACTTGCATTTCTTTAATGATTAAGGATGTTGAGCATCTTTTCATGTCCCTATTGACCATCTGTTTTTCTTTGGAAAAATATGTTTTTAAATCTTCCGCCTACTTTTCAGCTGGGTTTTTGTTGTTGTTGTTATTGAATTGTATGAATTGTTTGTATATTTTGGAAATAAAGCCCTTGTTGGTTGTATTGGGTTTGCATACTTTCAATCCCAGTAGGTAATACCAATTAATTTTTTAGCAAACTTTTTTTACAATTTCTAAAGTGTTTTATTATGACATGAATGCTTCAAAGTTTTATTACATTATTATTTTGTATTTTTGAAATTAAGCCCATGTTAGTTGTATCATTTGGGTTTGCATACTTTCAATCCTACTAGATAGTATCAATTAATTTTTAGTGAAAACCCCCCATTTTTTTAAACTATTTTTAGTATTTCACTATGAAAAGATTGTTTCAAACCTTAGTATTGCATATTCAAGACATGATATTCCTATATGACTTTAGGATTTCACCAAAAAAGGATGAAAAAGTACTAATTATGTTAACTACACTCCATGCTAAATCTCAGAGACATCACTGCACCCTTAATAGAAAATAAAGCTTATTTATTTAGCTTTTTCAGAGAAGGCAATGGCACCCCACTCCAGTACTCTTGCCTGGAAAATCCCATGGATAGAGGAGCCTGGTAGGCTGCAGTCCATGGGGTCGCTAAGAGTCGGACACGACTGAGTGACTTCACTTTCATTTTTCACTTTCATGCATTGGAGAAGGAAATGGCAACCCACTCCAGTGTTCTTGCCTGGAGAACCCCAGGGATGGGGGAGCCTGGTGGGCTGCCGTCTATGGGGTCACATAGAGTCGGACACGACTGAAGTGACTTAGCAGCAGCAGCAGCATTTAGCTTTTTATGGTCCACCAGGTCTTTTAAGTCCTGTATTATAAGTAGAACATCCTCATCATCTGATCTGGTTGGCGGGATTCCCAATCTCTTCCTATTTTAGTTATTTTCTATATTTCAGATGACTTCTATTACAATTTTGTCACGTTTTTGAGGGTCCTAGGAGGCCTTACAAATAGCTGTAAAAAGAAGAGAAGCAAAAAGCAAAGGAGAAAAGGAAAGATATAAGCATCTGAATGCAGAGTTCCAAAGAATAGCAAGGAGAGATAAGAAAGCCTTCCTCAGCGATCAATGCAAAGAAATAGAGGAAAACAACAGAATGGGAAGGACTAGAGATCACTTCAAGAAAATTAGAGATACCAAAGGAACATTTTATGCAAAGATGGGCTCGATCAGACAGAAATGGTATGGACCTAACAGAAGCAGAAGATATTAAGAAGAGGTGGCAAGAATACATAGAAGAACTGTACAAAAAAGATCTTCACGACCAAGATAATCACAATGGTGTGATCACTCACCTAGAGCCAGACATCCTGGAATGCGAAGTCAAGTGGGCCTTAGAAAACATCACTATGAACAAAGCTAGTGGAGGTGATGGAATTCCAGTTGAGCTATTTCAAATCCTGGAAGATGCTGTGAAAGTGCTGCACTCAATATGCCAGCAAATCTGGAAAACTCAGCAGTGGCCACAGGACTGGAAAAAGGTCAGTTTTCATTCCAATCCCAAAGAAAGGCAATGCCAAAGAATGCTCAACCTACCGCACAATTGCACTCATCTCAAATGCTGGTAAAGTAATGCTCAAAATTCTCCAAGCCAGGCTTCAGCAATACGTGAACCATGAACTTCCAGATGTTCAAGCTGGTTTTAGAAAAGGCAGAGGAACCAGAGATCAAATTGCCATCTGCTGGATCATGGAAAAAGCAAGAGGGTTCCAGGTAAACACCTATTTCTTCTTTATTGACTATGCCAAAGCCTTTGACTGTGTGGATCACAATAAACTGTGGAAAATTCTTCAAGAGATGGGAATACCAGACCACCTGACCTGCCTCTTAAGAAACCTATACGCAGGTCAGGAAGCAACAGTTAGAACTGGACATGGAACAACAGACTGGTTCCAAATAGGAAAAGGAGTATGTCAAGGCTGTATATTGTCACCCTGATTATTTAACTTATATGCAGAGTACATCATGAGAAACGCTGGACTGGAAGAAGCACAAGCTGGAATCAAGATTGCCGGGAGAAATATCAATAACCTCAGATATGCAGATGACACCACCCTTATGGCAGAAAGTGAAGAAGAACTAAAAAGCCTCTTGATGAACGTGAAAGAGGAGAGTGAAAAAGTTGGCTTAAAGCTCAACATTCAGAAAATGAAGATCATGGCATTTGGTCTCATTACTTCATGGGAAATAGATGGGGAAACAGTGTCAGACTTTATTTTTGTGGGCTCCAAAATCACTGCAGATGGTGACTGCAACCATGAAATTAAAAGACGCTTACTCCTTGGAAGGAAAGTTATGACTAACCTAGATAGCATACTGAAAAGCAGAGACATTACTTTGCCAACACAGGTCCGTCTAGTCCAGGCTATGGCTTTTCCAGTGGTCATGTATGGATGTGAGAATTGGACTGTGAAGAAAGCTGAGTGCCTAAGAATTGACGCTTTTGGACTGTGGTGTTGGAGAAGACTCTTGAGAGTCCCTTGGACTGCAAGGAGATCCAACCAGTCCATTCTGAATGAGATCAGCCCTGGGTGTTCTTTGGAAGGACTGATGCTCAAGCTGAAACTCCAATACTTTGGCCACCTCATGCGAAGAGTTGACTCATTGGAAAAGACTCTGATGCTAGGAAGGATTGGGGGCAGGAGGAGAAGGGGACGACAAAGGATGAGATGGCTGGATGGCATCACCGACTCGATGGACATGAGTTTGAGTGAACTCTGGGAGTTGGTGATGGACAGGGAGGCCTAGTGTGCTGCAATTCATGGGGTTGCAAAGAATCAGACGTGACTGAGCGACTGAACTGAACTGATACATACTTCTTTAGAAACATGTGAGCCATTTGGCCCAGTGGCAATTTGAAGTTTGCAGATGCTCAAATCTTCAGTTATGAAGGGTTAAGGGTTAAGGAAATACCATGTTTTTTTAGAACTAGAGGCAGAGAGACTCCTTTACTCACTGATGGTTTTCTCACCATCTATAAAAGCTTCTTCTCTATCATTAAGTATAGCTTCTTCACACTACTGGTATTACAACACCAGATCATGTAATTTCCAACTTTCATGAATTCCATCCCATCCATCCCTTTTCCTATAAACCAGTGAAGAAAGGTTTGGTGCAACCATTATAGAAAAACTTTCCCAGATGCATTTAAAAAACTCATGAATAGTGGTGCTGTTGCCATAGCATGGATGTCAACTTGAGGCCCAAGAAGAAATTCCTTCCATGACCACCTAAAGGCACCAAACAGGGGTGCCCCACACAGCCACCTTGATGTTATTGGGTAGCCACCCCTCAAAGAATCTCTCTTCTTGTTCTAGGTGGTCAGAACCTGCTCTTTTGCTTCTTCTGTAGGCATGGGGCCTTGGAAGGAAGTGACCAAGGTAGGGAGGGCCCATGTCTCAGCTCATGGGCTGCCAAGACATGCTTAGCAAATGAACCATCTGCCAAGTGAGTTCTGGCTCTGTGAGGGACCTTTATTGCTCACTGCCTGTAGCTCTCAATGGAACAAAGTGGACATGAAGAGTTTGTTTTTCTTTCATTAAAAGGAATTGAGAGGCAGGCAATCTCAGGCTAGTTTAACAGCTTGATTATCATCAGAGATGGCAATCTGCTCCTCCGTTCTTAGCTAAGAAATCCACCCTTAAACTAGGGCGTTAGCCATCAACTCTGCACTGCAGGTTGCAGTTAGAAGGAGAGTGGAAAGGGCAAAAAGTACACTCCAGCTGCATTTAAGCCCTTTTAAAAGAGTTTTCCAGGAAGTTCCACTCAACAATTTCCACTTAAGTTCCTTTGGCCAGGATTTAAGCTAAGGCTATTCTTACTGTAAGGGAGGTGGGAAATGCCCTCTTTTTGTTGTGCACATCACACGGAATAAAACCAAGAATGGGAGAGAAAGGTTTGGATGGGAAAATCCTATCATATGGATGGACATCACAGGATCCAGGGCAAGAGCTCACTGCAACTGAAACCAGGGTCAGTGATATTAGGGATGGAGGCATCATCTCTCTTTGCATCTCCTTTCCAGGGAATGCATTGTTCTTGCTTTGTTATCCTCTTCTACTGGCCTATTCCCTCTGCTGCCTTTGTGATTTCTGCTCCCTGTAACTTCAGAGTGCATGGGATATTGCATATGGAACCTGCCATATCCTTGACTGTAAACTTGAACTCAAATTCCTGTCACTACCAACCAAGTGTTGACTTTTATTTAAATTCTGGAGTAATATGGTTTCATTGGTCCATGACTGGCCTCAGGACAAGTATCCAGACCTGGTCCAAACACATATTGAGGAAAAGGAAAGACAAGAACATGCAGAATGTGGGACAATCCTTTTGCAGTTGAGTAGGCTTCCCCAAATGCACTCTTGGGAAAGGCTAGTAATGACATGTTCTAGCTCCTGGGTACCTTTGATGGCAATGATAACTAAAGATTTTATAGTATTCTGTCTCAGACCTCACACAGTGGAGATACTAGCTTAAAGTTGCTAACAGAAAGTTTACCTAGAGTTAGTTCTAGATTTTAAAGTTGGTAGGGTTGGGAAGCTCATTTGGAAGTCTTGAAAAGTGTCTGCTTTGAGAGGGAGACAGGATCTTTTTTTTTTTTTTAATTGAGAAGACCAGCCTTTCATTCTGAGAAGAGCCATTAAGGGGAGGCTTTTCAGTCTATACTCTTAAACACCACACTGCATTGCAGATGCAAGGTCAGTAGATATGCCGCACAGTACAACCATTGCCATAGTTCAAATGTATACTGACATTGAGTTTTCCATTCAGTGTTGTGGATCAGCTGTACCTTTAGCAGGACCAGGGCTCTGTGGAGAGATTATTTTTCTAAAAGCAAAACTTTAGGACTTCCCTGATGGTCCAGTGGTTAAGAATCTGCCTGCCAATGCAGGGGACACCAGTTCAATCCCTGGTCTGGGAAGATTCCTCATGCCATGGAGCAACTTAACCCATGCACCACAGTGACTGAACCCACACTCTAGAGTGCATATGCTGCAACTGCTGAGCCTGAGCCCTAGAGCTCATGCTTTGCATGAAAAGAAATCACCACAATGAGAAGCCCGAGCACCACAACTTGAGCACCACCATAATAAGATAGCCTGCATGCCTCAATGAGGACCCAGCACAGACAAAAATAATAAATAATACTTTAAAAAGCAAAAATTTAGAGGACTACCCAACAATGTCTTCACTCATGTGTGTGTATTTTTTTTGAATTTATGCTATTGAGATCATGAGCCTATATTCAATAAGGAGGGATGAACATGCCTAATATTCTTTTCAATCCACACTGGAGATGAAGAACTAAGACATGGAAGTGAAGGGGATTTGGTGTTATCTTTGGGGAATGCATTGGGGACCATGGGACTGACTACCCGGTCATAGGGCCCAATCTTGCCTGGGAATGGAGGGAGGGTATCTAGTCTGTAAGAGTTGGAAATTCTCACTGTTACTCCCCTGGGAAGGAAATGAGGTAGGCCTTAGATGGGGAAAAGAGGCTCTCACAGTCTTTCCAGGGCTTGAAGTCCATTTAGAAGAACATGATCAAAGGGGCTTCCCTTCTGTGGAGGTAAGTTGGTCCAGAACATGGCAGTAGTTCTAGAGTAAGAAGCAGAGATGGCCAAGGATGACCATGATGTCCATGACTATTGATGGACCCTAGGAATAGGTATATCTGATATTCAGTTTTAATTTTTCCTTTACTTTTGTTAGCTTCACATATGTTCTCCCCCACTCCTGACACCTGCCCCTGCTCCCATCACCTCCCCACCCCATCCCACCACACACATACCCTTACTGTGCTGAGTGTTCTTTGGAAGAATCAATCAAAGTTTCTGTATCTCAGCTTGGGGCAAAGCAGTAAAGAATAACTCAGAGTAGCATGGGGAAAGAGCTATAGAATAGCAAAAACTGACCTGGGAGGAAACTCTAGTAAGAGGTGGCAATCCATAACTATTATGAGCTAAGTACCTTTAAAAGATAATTAACTGTTAAAGAAAAAAATGCATTGTGAGATATGATATAGGATTTGAATGTATGATGAGAATAGCACAAAAGCTGGGGTGAGGAGAAAAGGAAGTGATTTGTAAGGTTCTTACACTGTGTGTAGTAGTGTATGTGTGTGGTAATCTTATGCATGTATGCTATAAACTCTAAATTAACTATAGGTAGACCTCAGAGACACTGCAGGTTTATTTCCAGACCACCACAATAAAGCAAATATTGCAGTAACATGAGTCACATGATCTCTCTTTTTTTTTGTTTCCTGGTACATACAAACATTATATTTATATTATATTGTAGTCCACTAAGTGTGCAATAACCTTATGTCTAAAAAAATGCATATATTTTCGTTTTAAAAGTACTTGATTGCTAAAAATGCTAGCCATCACCTGAGCCTTCAATGAGTTGTACAAGTAACATCAAAGATTACTGATCACAGATCACCATCGCAAATATAATAACAATGAAAAAGTTTGAAATGTGGTGAGACTTACCAAAATATGATGCAGGGACATAAAATGAGAAAAAGCTGTCAGAAAAATGGTGCCAATAGGCTTGCTTGACACAGGGTTATGATAAACTTTCAATGTGTAAAAAGTGCATCTGTGAAGTGCAATAAAGCAAAGTGTAATGAAATGAGGTATGCAGCTATGCCTATCCTAATATAACACCGCAAAGTGCAGCTGTGCCTATCCTAATGTAACACTGCAAAGTTACAGCTAATAAACCAGAAAATGAGATAAAAGAAATCATAAAACATAATTAAGTCAAAAGCAGGGGAAAAAAGAAGAACAAAGAATAGCTGGGATAAATAAAAAAAACAAAATAGATAGTAGATTTAAATCCAACCATATAAATAAAAATGCTAAATTTAGAAATAGTTTACAAATTCCAATTAAAAGGCAAAGATGATCATACTAGATTAAAAAAAAAATCAGTTCTTTATAAAAGACTCATTTGAAGTTTCTTCCCTGGTGGTCCAGTGGTTAGGACTCTGTTTTCACTACTGAGGGCCCAAGTTCAATCCCTGGTCAGGAAACTAATATCTTGCAAGCAAGACATGCAGAGTGGAAAAAAAGAAAGAAAAGAAGCTCACTTTAAATATGAAGACACAATGTATTAAAAATAAAAGGACAAAAAAATACACTATGCTAACTCTAATCAAAAGAAAGTTGGGGTGGCTACATTAATATCAAAGTACATTTCAAAGCATAAAGTATTACTAGGAATAAAGAATATGATTTTATACTGATAAAACAGGAAATTTATCAAGAAGACAAAACAAATCTAAATGCTTATGCACTTAATCACAAAGTAACAAAATATTTAAAGTAAAAATAGAATTTCAAGGAGAAATAGATAAATCCATAATAATGGTCAAAGGTTTCAGTACTCCTCTCTCAATAATTGCTAGGACAATAGACAGAAAATCAATAAGGGTATAGAAGACTTGAAGAGCACTATTAACTATCTTATTGACATTTATGGAACATTCTGCCCAATAACAGAAGAATATATATATAATTTTCAAGGGTACATGGAACATTGACTATGACTGACTACATTCCAGAACACAAAACAAGTCTCAATACATTTAAAAGAATTCAATTCACACAATTATGTTCTCAGATCAAAATTGAGTTCAGTTAGAAATCAATAACAGGAAGTATATAGAAAATTTTTGGAAGTTAAATAGCATACTTTAAATCACCCATAGTGTAAAGAAGGAAAAAGGAATTTAGAAAGTATTTTGACTTGACCTGATTATAAGTGAAACAGGTGCCATATCAAAATTATAGAATGCAGATAAAACAGTACTTAGAGGGAAATTTATAACACTAAGCTCCTACATTAAAAAAAAATTCTCAAATCGATGGCCATGGTTTCCACCTTAAGGATCTAGAAAACAAAAAGTAAATGAAACCTAAACAAAACATAAGAAAGGAAATAATAAAAGTCAGAGTGGAAACTCTTGAAATAGAAAACAGAAACAATAGAGAATATCAATGAACTCAAAAGATAGTTCTTTGAGAAGATGATAAAATTAATAAATCTCTAGCCAGACTGATCAGGTAAAAAGGAGAGAGAAAAGACACAGCTTCATTAGATACTAGGAAAATTCAAATTTAAACTATAATGAGATATCTCTGCACATCTGTTAGAATGTCTAAAAATAATAACCGTACCAAGTATTAGAAAAGATGTGGAACAACTGGAACCCTTATATGCTGATGACAAAACTGTAAAATAGTAGCATTATTTTGAAAACAATTGGTGGTTTCTTAAAAGTTTAAACACTGACCTACCATATAACACGATCATTCCATTTTCAGGTAGTAAGTAAAATTAAAAGCATATGTCCATTCAAAGACATGTATAAATGTTCATGTCACCTTATTTGTGATAGCTCTAAACTGGTAACAACTCAAAACAACCCAAATGTCTATCAACAAGTGAATGAATAGAACATGGCTGTGTAGTCCTAAGAGTAGAATACACTCAACAATAAAAAGGAATGAAATGTTGATACATGTAAGAATATAAATAAATCTCACAGTAACTATACTGAGTAAAATAATCCAGACAACAACAGGACTTCCTGGTGGCTTGGATGGTAAAGAATCTGCCTGCAATGCAAGAGATCTGGGTTTGATCCCTGGATCAGAAAGATCCCTTGGAGAAGGGAATGGCAACCCACTCCAGTATTCTTGTTTGGAGAATTCCATGGACAGAGGAGCCTGGTGGGCTACAGAGAGTAGCCATGGAGCTGCAAAGAGCCAGACACAGCTGAGTGACTACATTTTCACTTTTTCAGACAAAAACAGCAAAAAGAATATCTATGATGTTATTTTATTAATATAAAATTCTAAGAATGTAAACTAAACTATAGTGACAGAAATCAGATCTGTGGTTGCCTAGGAATGGGAGGTGAGTAAGGAGGGACAGAAAAGGGGGTTATAGAGGAGAAAAAGGAAACTTTGTGGGGTGATGTATATGTTCATTTTCTGGACTGTGGTTATGATTTCACAAGAGTCTACTTAGGTTAAAATATAAAATTTTAAACTAAAAACAAGTTTATTTTATTTTAGCTATAACTCAGTAAAGATGCTAAATGTTTGAAAATATCAGAAAAGAGCAAGTGGATTTGAAGAATCAAAGAAAGATCTAAAAATAAAAATAGGAATCAATGAACAAAAGACAGAACTGAAGATATCCTCTGAAATGCATCAGAAATAGTAGATGGAAGAACCAAATAAAAAGAATATATTAAAGAAAACTTAGATGAAATGCATATCAACCTAGAAAACATAACTTATCAAGAAGAAAGAGAAACTGAAAATAGTCCTAAAATCACTAAAGAAATCTGAAGAATAGTTAAAAGCCTTCTTATAAAGAAAAATCCAGGTCCAGAGGTTTTATCAGTGAATTTCTACCAAACATTCAAGGGAAAAAATAATTCCAAACTTTCATAAATATTCCAAAGTGTCAAAAAAAAAAAAGAGTAGTTTCTAGAATAGTTAAAAGACTTCCTATAAAGAAAACTCCAGGTCCAGAGGTTTTATCAGTGAGTTCTACCAAACACTCAAGGGAAAAAATAATTCCAGTCTTTCATAAACATTCAAAAGTGTCAAAAAAAAAAGAGTAGTTTCTACCTGCTTTATGAAGTTAGCATAATCGCACACCAGAACTTGACAAAGACCACATGATAAAGGCAAATTACAGATCATTTTCACTCGTGAACCACAGATGCAAAAATCTTCAAGTGTTAGCAAGTGGCATCCAGCAATGTGTATAAGTGATAATGTATTTGGCCAAGTTGGATTAATTCCAGGAATTCAAGGTTGGTTTAATGTTTGAAAAAAGTTTTTCATGTTATTCATAACAGTAACATAAAAAGGACCCGATTAGCTAGGAAAATCCATTTTTGTTCGTCTACTGTTTCTTCTTCCAGCTGTCATATGGACATGCAGCTCTGGCTCCAGAGCTATCTTGAACCATGAGGTGACCTCCTGAGGATTGCAAAGCAGAAAGGTAGGAGCCTGAATCCCTAATGACACCAAGGAGCCACTGTACCAGCCTTGGGCTATTGACCTTCTGACTTTTACTATGTGGAAGTGAAGTAGAGTCCTATCTTGTTTAAACTACTGTCATGCTTTAAAAAAGATTTTTTTAAAATTACATTAGCAGAAGCAAAGCCTAATGAATTCTGACACCTGAGCAGATTAGTGGAGGTGAGAGGTGTCAGAAAAGGCTTCACAGAGCACATGCTATTTGAGTTGGGACTTGAAAAAGGAGTAAATTCTTACCAGATAGAAAGGATTAGAAAGGATAAAGACATTCCAGACACAATCATATTGGTTGGAAAGGTGCAAGACATGAAAAAGCATGCCTTGCTCAGAAAAACATTAAGATGTATGTAATGTGTATGTCTTGAATATTCTGTTTGGACCTTAGACTTGGGCTGGGACTAGGGCTGAACTGAGCTAGAGGAGAGGAGGGTCACTTTGTAGCTCCATTGCATGCAAACCAGCACCTCTGGGGGAAGGCAGTGACCTTTGGTGAGAGCTGTGTGAGTAAACAGATATTAGCCAGTCAGGACGCAGCTCAATGAGGGGCAGTGAGTCCTTGAGTTGCAAGAAGGTGATTTGAGCTCAAGCCTTTGCCTCTAGAGCTGAGACCATGCTTCAGACAAAAGTGACCACATAAGTCCTTTCCCTGGTGGCTCTGCACAGGTGATCATGTCTAAGCCCCCCAGACCACTTGGTTGAAGTCCCCAGTGATGAAGTTCCTCAGAAAGGAAGTTTCTAAAGAGGAATGGGGAAAGGCTGTTTATCTGTATTTTTTTTTTGGTGATCAGTTGCCTAAAAATTTCCCCTTAAGAATCAAGATGCTTTAGAGGAAGTCAAGACCCTATGGCATGTAATAGCATAATGCCATACACGTTCCAAGTTTTCCGGGAGAGTCATGGCATAATTATTGATATGCCCCTTTCTTCTCAAAGATATCCTGCTTTGGTTAAAAAATTACCCAATTACGATCACCTTAATCATGACTATAAGAACTTTAAAAAGGAATTGTTACATTTGCTGTTGCTTTCTACTATTTGGAGAAAAACCAAATCACTATCATTTCTTTACCTCCAAAAGAAATTTGAATCATAGAGAAACTTTGTCAGGTTGGGGATGTACTATTTGATCCTAGTGTTTCAGAAAGAGACATTCAGAAGGAAGAAAATATCTCTGTGGCATAGTAAGACCAGTAAAAAAAAAAATAGGGTTGAAGTTATAATCACAGAAAAAAAATATGCATTTCTCAGATGAGATTAGACTGTGTGGTCTTGGGAAGAAAACTGAAACTTGCAATAGGAAGATGTGATTACCTCTGGTAATTCAAGAGAAAACTAGCCACAGGCTTCCCTGGTGGAAAGAGACTGAATTATGCTTTAATATTCCCTTTCTCTTCTTCTCCCCCACCACCAAGACAACCAGTGGAAGGGAGCCCAGCAGAAACCTGGGCAGCGGAGACCTCCCCTCAGACTCTCCCACCAACAGGAGCTAGTTTCAGGAGTCTGGGTTTGTAAGGCACATGCTGGATTAGGGATTATTATGCCATTTTCCTGAAGGAGATACTGAAACTCAAAAGATGACTCTCTCAAGTTATAGAGTTCATAAATGGCAGAACTGGAGCTTGAGCTTAGGAGATTCCTCAGTGAAGAAATAGGATGGCTAAAAAGATTTCACATTCCAGAGAGAAAAAAACTATGATCTGAGAAGTGGCAGAAAGAACTGGGGTTTAGGATCTGAAGATAGAGGAGGCTTGGGGAACAGGATGTGACCCCTGTCATCCAATCCCTGATTAGCTGTCCCATGGGAAAGAAATCAACCCATATATGTTGGAGCCAGAGAGCAAAGCAAGGGCTAATGAGGGGAAGATAAAAGGAAGCCGATGCCAATTCAACATAAAGAGAAGGAAACTAATACTTCTTGAATATTTATCTATGCCAGGCATTTTACATGTGTATTCCTATTTAATTCTTGCACAGAGGAAAAATAAACCTATGAAGTAGATACTATCCTCATTTTAAAAACAGTTGTCAGGAGACTTCCAACTTAGGGTAATGGTAGTTTGTTCTGTGTTAGCTTACCAAGAGTAATTATAAACTCTGCATAAAATAGAAAAAAATGAACTGTTTGAAGGTACGGGAAAATGACCCCAAATCAGGCAGAAACTAGAGGGATTTTGACTCTGAAAAGAAGGGAACCAACCCAAGGTGATGTCCATTTATCCAGCTTTTCTTGAGAGGGCAGTCCCAGTCTGCGTGGTGTGCTGGGGCACTTCAGAGAGAGCTCAAGCAGAAAGCTGCAGTCATATAGGCTTGAGGAGTTGAAGGGTGATTATTGGGCCTGCCAGAGCATTTGGAAATTGAAGGGGAAATCCCAGAAAGGAGCCTTAGCGAGAAGAGCCCCACTCCAGTCCTTGGCTGACAACTTAACCCTGAAACAGTGGATGAGACTCCAAGGAGCCCATGCGGAAAACGATAGCTGGAAATCTGAGGTAAATTTTGTTTCTTTTTAAAAAAGCTATGCAATCCTAACAAATGGTAGAGTTGGTTTTGGGGGGAGTGTTTGTTTTTGGTTTTCATCCATTAGACGTATGCTTGTCGGAATGTTCAGTCAAGTTTAAATAGTTTTATAGCTGTTATTTTGTATGTTTTACTTAAAGCAATCTCAATTCTGGTATAACTCTGAGAGAGAAAATCAATTATACAGTTGGAAATTAGTTTCTGCTCAATAAAATAGAAAGAGTAGCATGTACACACACACACACACACACACAATTAGACATGTGAAGAGACAGAAAAATATAACCCAGTGAAGAGAAAAATCAGCTGACCAAAACAAAATGACAAATGAATGAGATACCAGCATTAGCAGAAGGAAACACCAAAATGACTGGAAAATGTGATAATAAATCCTTAAGGAAAGGTGTATTTAATGTGTGAAGAGATGGGGAATTTGAGAAGAAATATGAATATTATTTAAAAATCTAGAACTGAAAAATGTAATATTAGAAAATTTTAAAAATTCATTAGAAAATATCATAGTAGATAGGATAAAGAAGAGGACAGGATCAGTGATTTGGAAGACAGTTTAATAGAAATCCTTCGAACTGAAGCACAGAGGGGGGGAAAAAGGTTGAAAAACAATTAACAGAGCCTCAGTGATTTGTGAGACAGCATCAAATGGCTGAACAAAGGAGTAACCCCAGCCCTAGAAAGAGAAGGGAGAACAGGGCAAAAAAATATTTGGAGAAATCTTGGCCAAGTATATTCCAAAATTGAACCTCCGCCCAAAAAGAAAGAAAGAAGTCCACAGATTCAGAAAGTTCAGCACACCTCCAGTAAGATAAATACAAAGAAATTCACATCAAAGTTAAATTCCCCCTAAATACAAATAAACAGAAAATCTTAAAAGCAACCAGAGGTAGCTGATTTCTCATCAGAAACAATTGAGGCCAGAAGACATCACTAAAATGCTAAAAAAAAAAAAAAAAAGAGAGAGAGAGAGCGCAAAAACACCTGTCAACCTAAAATTCTATATCAAGGGAAAATATCTTATGAAAATGAAGATAAAATAAAGATAATTTCAGATAAATGAAAAGCCAGATATTATGTCTTCAGGACACCTAACTACAAGAAATGCTAAAGAAAATTCTTCAGGCTGAAGAGAAATAAGACCATATGGAAATTCAGATCTAAAGAAAGGAAGAAAGGACACTGGTAACTGTGTGAAAAATATAAAGGAAAAAGTTTCTTTCTTAAGCATTTAAAAAGTGAATTGCTGGGACTATGACTTCTGCTCAGATGGAGTAACAGGAGATGGATTTTAACCTCTCACTTGAAACAAATTTTAAAAAGTGAACAAAATATATGAAACAATGGCTCTCCAGATATAGGACATCAGAGAAATGAAGGCCAGTGATCCCTAAGTGACAGGAAACAAAGAGAGCTTTATTATTGACCCAATTTACTGCCTGGAGAATGTTTTCAGGCAATGATGCACGAAGGCAGGACCCTGGCAAAGCCTCACCCTATTCCTAAGTTGAGAGGTCTAAATTTGAGGGCCAAAAAACCCAAGGCATCTAGAATTCTCAATGTAGTATTTTGAGAGAACTTTCAGAACAGTGTCTGAAAATCACACAAGGATGGAAATAGAGCTTGTTTCTAATAGAATGAAAACCTTTACAAGTTACGGGACATTGGTTGGAATAATAACCGATGGGGTCTTACCTTAGAGTTGGGAAAAATTAACCCTAAGCTAAATACTGCTCTGGTCCTACCTCAGTTCAGTTCAGTTCAGTCGCTCAGTCGTGTCTGACTCTTTGCGACCTCATGAATCGCAGCACGCCAGGCCTTCCTGTCCATCACCAACTCCCGGAGTTCACTCAAACTCAGGTGCACTGAGTCGGTGATGCCATGCAGCCATCTCCTCCTCTGTTGTCCCCTTCTCCTCCTGCCCCCAATCCCTCCCCAGTGGAAAAGCATCAGAGTCTTTTCCAATGAGTCAACTCTTCGCATGAGGTGGCCAGAGTATTGGAGTTTCAGCTTCAGCATCAGTCCTTCCAATGAACACCCAGGTCTGGTCTCCTTTAGGATGGACTGGTTGGATCTCCTTGCAGTCCAAGGGACTCTCAAGAGTCTTCTTCAGCACCACAATTCAAAAGCGTCAATTCTTCGGCGCTCAGCTTTCTTCACAGTCCAACTTTCACATCTATACATGACCACTGGAAAAACCATAGCCTTGACTAGACGGATCTTTTTGGCAAAGTAATATCTCTGCTTTTCAATATGCTATCTAGGTTGGTCATAACTTTCCTTCCAAGGAGTAAGCGTCTTTTAATTTCATGGCTGCAGTCACCATCTGCAGTGATTTTGGAGACCCAAAAAATAAAGTCTGACACTGTTTCCCCATCTATTTCCCATGAAGTGATGGGACCAGATGCCATGATCTTCATTTTCTGAATGTTGAGCTTTAAGCCAACTTTTTCACTCTCCTCTTTCACTTTCATCAAGAGGCTTTTTAGTTCCTCTTCACTTTCTGCCATAAGGGTGGTGTCATCTGCATATCTGAGGTTATTGATATTTCTCCTGGCAATCTTGATTCCAGCTTGTGCTTCTTCCAGCCCAGCGTTTCTCATGATGTACTAAGCATAGAAGTTTAAGCAGGGTGACAATATACAGCCTTGACGTACTCCTTTTCCTATTTGGAACCAGTCTGTTGTTCCATGTCCAGTTCTAACTGTTGCTTCCTGACCTGCATATAGGTTTCTCAAGAGGCATGTTAGATGTTCTGGTATTCCCATATCTTTCGGAATTTTCCACAGTTTATTGTGATCCACACAGTCAAAGGCTTTGGCATAGTCAATAAAGCAGAAATAGATGTTTTTCTGGAACTCTCTTGCTTTTTTGATGATCCAGCGAATGTTGGCAATTTGATCTCTGGTTCCTCTGCCTTTTCTAAAACCAGCTTGAACATCTGTAAGTTCACGGTTTACATACTGCTGAAGCCTGGCTTGGAGAATTTTGAGCATTACTTTACTAGACAACCTGTAAATAAATACTAAAAATGTTGTTTCTTTGTAAAAGGACAGAGAATCTCAGAATAGTTTATAAGAAGCAGATAAATAATCATCAAACCAGGAACAGGGGTGTCTTGAGGTTTTAATCAAGGAGGGAGAGAAGGCAAGAGATAGATGAATCCACAATAAGTAGTTAAAACAAATAGAGACTATGGAAAAGAGACAATTCTGCATAGATGATCAACTTATAAAGTTGGTGCTCATCAAATACTCCACAAGTGTGCCCCACACTCCTCTGTTTCATTTACAACCAGGCGGGGACAATGTGATGACCGTAAGTTCCCTACATACGAATCTCCATATTTGGAACTTTCAAAGATGCGAACCTGGCCCTGTATGCCAGCTGTTGTATAGTATTACTGTACTTCTCCAGGTACTGTACTGTTAGATTAAAAATGTTTTCTTTAAAAAAAAATCATTTCCCATGGGGATAGGAGTTAACAATTCTGACAGCAATAAACAGGTACACTGGAACTGAGCAATTAAGTAAATGGATGATGTGAGTGAGGTTTCTCACTGTTGCAGTGGGAGGTTACAAATAAGCAAAAGACACTAGAATGATCCATGGGGTGATGGATTAAAGTGGGAGACACCATGAATTCATGTTTAGCTTAGATTAGACACAAATAGTTTCATACAGAAATATTTATAGATATGCATATATCCATGAATTAGTATAAACACATGTTTTTTTGCTCTATCAACTGAGAGGGCCTAGAAACAATGATTACACTTATTGCCCAAGTCTTTGTTTCTAATAACATTCTCCAGTAAAAGGAATCAGAGCTCTTTGGAAAAATGGTTGATTCTAGGACTGGAACAGAAAATATGTAAGACAATCCTGGAGGATCTTGTAGTTCAAGGAAGTAAAGAAGTGCTTGAAAAAGCAAAAACTAAAACATAATGCTGAGGATATGTCAAAGGGTCTTGGGAGCCACTGAAAGAGATCCCTGTGACTAAAACTGGAACAATTTGAGCCAAAAAGTAAATGAAGTAATATTAGAATATAACCCACTGAATAAAAGAAATATCCACAAGTCTATACTGATATAAACAATGATTGGAAAAATTAACAAATGGGGCAGAAGAGAGAAACTTCCCATGCAGAAAAATTCCAAATAATTTGTGCAGCAGCTCTGTCCTCATGCAGAGGAGCACAACTGCCTACTCCCCATGAACAGACCCTGGGGAATGGTTGAAAGATTTTGGGCTTTAAGGTCAAATAATCATGAGTGGGAGCCCCACTTCTGACTCTTGTTACCTGTGTGACTTCAGGCACATTACCCTTTCTAAGCCTCTGGTTTCTCATTTGCAAAATGGGAAAATAATATTGCTTAATTACCTGTCATAATTGCTGTGAGCATTGACTGTCTGTAAAGTTCTAAGAACAGTGCTTGGGACATAAAACTCAATAAATGACAGTATTATTCTTTTTTTTAAGATAATGTATTAGTCTTCTCTGGCTCCTGTAACAATATATCCCTGACTAGGTGGCATAAGGGGCTCCCTAGGTGGCGCTAGTGGTAAAGAACTCACCTGCAGATGCAGGAGACATAAGAGAGGTGGGTTTGAGCCCTGGGTGGGGAAGATCCCTGGAGGAAGGCATGGCAACACACTCTAGTATTCTTGTCTGGAGCATTCCACTGACAGAGGAACCTGGCGGGCTGCAGTCCATAGGGTTGCAAAGACTCAGACCGACTAAAAAGTGACTTAGCACACACACACACACAGGAGGCTTAAACAACAGAAATTAATTTTCTCACTGTTCTGGCACTAGAACATCCGAGATCATGGCCCAGCAGGGCTCAGTTACTGGTGAGAGTGCTCTTTTCCTGCCTTGGAGATGGCTGCTTTGTGCTCACGTGGCCTTTCATGGGTTTGTGCATAAGGTAGCGGGTTGTGGGGAGATAGATCTCTTCCTTTTCTTATAAGGCCACCAATTCTATCAGATTAGGGACCCATCCTGATGTTAATCTCATTAATCTCATTACTTCCTAAAGGCCCTTTCCCAAGTACAGTCACATTGGAGGTTAGGGCTTCCGCATACAAATTTAGAGGAGACACAATCCAGCTCATCGCAGGTAGTATGAAATTTATAAGGCAATTTGAATTCTCATTTTAACTTCACCACATACTAGCTATTCTGAGGAAATGTCTCAAGTTCCTCAATATTTTTTTATTTTAAAAAATAAAAGTATTTTTATCCAATGAAATTTACACATTTTAAAACACTAAGTGAGCTTTTTATTTAAAAAAAAAAAAAAACACCTTTTTTTATTTTAGAACAGTTTTAGATTTGCAGAAAAATTGTAAAGATAGTACAGAGAGTCCCCATATACTCTGTACCCAGTCTTCCCTTCCTTAATAATCAACATCTTCAATTAGAAGGTACATTTGTTGCAATCAATGAACCAGTATTGACATATTATTAGCTGAAGTCCATACTTTATTCAGATTTCCTTGGTTTTTTACCATATATCCTTCTTCTGTTTCAGAATCCCATCCAGGATACCATATCACATTTAGTTTTCATGTCTCCTTAGGCTCCTCTAGGCTATGAAAGATTCTCAGATTTTTCTTGTTTTTGATGATCTTCACATTTTTTTAGGAGTACTGACTATTTTATAGTATGGTATTTCATAGAATGTCCCTCCTTGGGATTTTTCAGATGTTTTTCTCATAATTAGACTATGGTTTATGAGCTTGGGGGCTGAAGACCACAGAGGTAAAGTGCCATGTTTATCTCATCATATCAAAGGTACATATGATCCACATGACTTATGACTGTTGGTGTTGGCCTCGATCACCTGGCTGAGGTTGTGATTGTCAGTTTCTCTACTTGGAGTCACTCTCCTCTCCCTCCTTTTCTTACTATATTCTTTAGAGGGTCATATGCACAGTCCATCCCTAAGGGGTAGGCACAGTTATGCTCTACCTCCTTGTGGAAGAAATATCTACATATTTCTTCTACATACATTATTTGGATTTCTGCATGAAGAATTTGCCTCTTTTCCCATACTTGTTTGGTCAATAGTTACTTATATCAGTACAGCCTAATAGAAATTTATTTGGTGGTGGTGGTCGGGGTGGGGGCGGGGAGCAGCGTGGCTCAGATGGTAAAGAATCTGCCTCCAATACAGGAGACCTGAATGCTATCTCTGGGTCTGGAAGATCCCCTGGAGAGGGGAATGGTTCCCTACTTCCATATTCTTTCCTAGAGAATTCCATGAACAGAGGAGCCTGGCAGTCTACAGTGAATGGGGTTGTGAAGGATCAGATATGACTGACAAACACTATCTATAATCCAATACTATCATAAAATACTCTGTTGCTTCAGTTGTCCCAGTTTTGGCCATTGGGAGCTCATTCAGATTGATTCTTATGTCCTTCTGACATGTTCCCATCATTTTTCTTAACTTTTCTTCCTCCCTCTCTGTCTCTGCCCTGCTCAGCTCTTCCTCACTTTCTTTTACTACAAGATACTCCAGACTCATCTTGTATTTTCTTGTCCCAGCCCTAGAATTTGCCATTTCTCCAAGGAAGCCTAGTTCTTTTTGTTGAAAAGTGGTATTTAGAAACCAAGATCTGGCTAATAAATTTGCACTAATGCAAAACAAGCAAGCAGCCAACCAACCAAAGTGGAAGAGAAGGGAAAAGTCTTCCTTACAGTAGAATTTCAACTAAAAATCATAGAAGGAATGATAGAATAAGAAATTCAACATTTTGCCATAACTGGTTCAGGTAAAAATCATTAATAGATCTAAAAATCTCTCATTAGGGATCAAGATCAGAATACTCTCCACAGATCACCTACTAAATATCAAAGGAGAAAAATCCCTTCACAGTGGAGGAACCTGGTGGATCCCACTTTAACTGAGTGATCAAAGTGAACGTCACCAATGATGGGACAAAGCAGTGTCACAGTCTCATGAGGCACAGAGAACACATCATGACTTCTGTTTCTGCCGAGAATGAATCATCTGAACCTAACCATGAGGAAGAATTAGACATTCTACAAAACAATTGCTTGCTTTGGGCTCTTCAAAAATGTCAGTGTTGTGAGGCAAAGAAAAGCAGAAGGACACTTCCTGATTAAAGAAGAAACAAAATTAATACTATAACTAAATGCAATGCATACTCATGGTTTGGTTCCTGGATTGGATTTTTGTTTTCGTTATTGTAAGGATCAGTTATTGAGACAATGGGAGAAACTAGAATAACGACCATCTTTTAGATGTATGTATTAATGATATCTATTTCCTTGGTCTTAGGAAATACATGCAGAAGTATTTAGGAGTGATGGGCTCTAATGTCTGCAACTTGCCCTTACGTGGTTCAGCAAAAATAACCACAATAACAATACGTTGAATTTTGTCAAAAGAGCTCTCATAAGGGTGAGAAAATGTAAAACAATAGATGAGTGTCTGCTAGATTAACATTGTAAATTTCTATGGGTTTGAAAAATTTCGTCCCCCGCCCTCCAGTCCGTCTCTGGGACTGCTGTGCTGAGCCGCTTGGAACGCGGCAGTGGCGGCGGCGCCCTTTCCCGAAAAAAAAAAAAAAAATGAAAAATTTCAAAATAAATGTTTAAAATATGTGGTCAACTGTACTAAATATTGCTGATGGTCAAATAAAATAAGCTTGGAGAAGTGGTCACTGGATTTAGCAACATGGCGGCCACTAGTGACCTGTGATCACAAGCAGTCTTGCAGAAGTGAGGCAGAGATTCAATTGGGAGGGTCTGGGAAGAGAATGTAAACCGAAAGAGTAAAGAAGGCAACTGGAAACATATTTTAAAAGAGTTTTTTTTTTTTTTTTTTTTAGCACATTTAGGGTAGGACTGAAGGAAATCATTAGAGTGCTTTCATTCCGTTCTTTACATTCTGTTCTAATCATTAGCTAGTATCT
Organism: Bos grunniens; assembly: GCF_055505025.1. Taxonomy (NCBI): domain Eukaryota; kingdom Metazoa; phylum Chordata; class Mammalia; order Artiodactyla; family Bovidae; genus Bos; species Bos grunniens. Next base: position 13,848,271 of record NC_141167.1, read on the forward strand.
ATGACTGTTTAAACCAATCTGGCCTGGATTTAGTCCCAGAACTGAGTAAAATACTTTTCACTGATCCTGAGTCCTTCACTCACTCCATGGGCTATGAATTCAAAGTCAGCTTGGTGTTAAAAAAGTGAGGGTCTCGTCCAGTGCTGACTGGCGGACACTGCCTCTGGGGGAGCCCTCTGAAACCCCCTAGCTGGGTCTTGCCACCCAGTTTCTGGCCTCTCACTCTCTTAATTCACAAGGAAACTGATAAAGTGCCTTGTAGCCCCCACCACGTCTAGTCCAAACCATCACTCTCCACATTGGATTCCCTCTGACCCTATAACTTCCTCTCTGCTTAATTACTCCTTCACCTCTCTATTTTACTCTTTATTGGTATGAATTGATTCAAGATTTCATCTTTCCCATTTATTGTTGAAATTTGCATCTCCTGATGTATCATTGGATACTACTTTTTTGTATAGAGCCAAGAATTTCCAAATTTTACATTCATATCTAACTATTGCCTCTAAGGAATATAATCTTCCAAACATACCTTTTAAAATATTCCTGTTAACCGAACTATTAAAAACAGAGTGCTGTAGTGGTGTCTCCACATCCCAGCTTGTCAAATAATCTTCTCCTTCAATGCCGGGAATTGATGGTAATTCTTATGTTAGATTTTACTGCGAAGAGCCATGGCCTTCCTAATACAGTCTCCAAATCTTTATGGCTTTGCTAACCATGGTTAGAAAATGCCAAGAAAAACTCCAGATATGCTTGCTTCTCAACTTTCAAGTAATCTCAATAGCTTCAAAGGTTGTGAATTTGAAATATCAACTCATTTCTTCCTTGCAACAGACCTGTCAGGTTGTTTTATTGTCCCCACTTTACAGATGAGAAAATAGAGACTCAGAGAGTCTAAACCTTCCTAAGACCCAAAGAATTGAGAAGCTGGGATTAAAAAAATCTGTGCTTTTTCTACTATGTCAAGCTGCTTTCAAAAAAGACTTTGCTTCCTCCAATTGCCCAAAGGAATAAGAACTCAGGCTGCCAAACATGTTGCTGATTTTTAAAACATTTTATTAAAGACTGATATATGAACTCACCATACATAAGAGGGAAGTTACATAGAGGTTGCATGTGAAGCTAATGTTTATAAATTGAATCACATTGTAGATGCACTGGCTATTTAAATAATTCCTGAAGCAAATCATTTTGTATTTGTGAATCTGGAGTTTCATCTACTTACCCTGTTTGCCTGCTGCAGAAATTACCTGTTCTCAACTTTCCCAAAATGGATGCAGAGACCATCACTCAGAAGCAGGGAATAGAATTTTATTTCAAGGAAGGGTCACTGGCCCCACAGAAAGCACTCAAGATAACAGGTGAATGAAGCCCAGTTCACAAGTTGCTTTAGTCAAGCCTCATTTGTGTATATAATATATTCTCTTTGAATATATCTTTGGCAGAGGGAGAGAGACTCACAGAAACAGTGGTGGAGACAGAAAGGGCAGGAAAACAGAGAGAAGAACCAAAGTAGAAAGAAAGAAAGTGACATAGAAGAAATAGGAAAGAAAGAGGATGAGAGGCTGAAAGAGACAAGAGAGTCAGGGATGGGAATGCCAGCCAAAAACTGTGATCAGAGAGAAAAGACGAGCAGGAGGAAGGGGAAGAGTGAGGATCCAGGGAAGAAAGAGGGCAGGAGAGACTCAGTTAGCCCAGCTGCCTGGTTCCTATTTCCTGCAGTCAACCTTCTGCAAGGGCTCTCTGCTCCACAGCACTGTGCCTTATAGCTTCAGCTCTTCAACCTCCTCCAGGAGCCTGGTTTCAGGGCACAGCTGGCCTGGAATCCCTTCCCCCTTCCAGTCCTTCCCTGGCCTGAGGTTTCCAGGCTAGGGCTTTGCAGCTGCTGTCCAACCACTTCTATCCCTGGGAGGGCTTCTCACCCAGAAATTCTGCAATTTCTCCAAGGCTCGAGGCCTTGAGGCCTCCATTGTGTTCTACACAAATGACTGTGTGTAGAACCAGTCAAGAAAAGACCCAGACAGCTTATCTTCAGGCCTCTGATGGGCAGCCTTGTGGCATAAACTGTGAGCTCCAGAGGCCAGAAATATGAACAATAAGGAGCCTACACAGATTTCATTATGAGAAAGACCCTTCTAATCAACTTGTTTGATTGACTGACCCTTCTAATCAACCTTCTAGGATAGCAAGGAGATCAAATGAGCCCATCCTAAAGGAACTGAGTCCTGAATATTCACTGCAAGGACTGATGCTAAAGCTGAAACTCCAATACTTTGGCCACCTGATGCGAAGAACTGACTCATTGGAAAAGACCCTGATGCTGGGAAAGATTGAGGGCAGGAGGAGAAGGGGACGACAGAGGATGAGATGGTTGGATGGCATCACTGACTCTATGGACATGAGTTTGAGCCAGCTCTGGGAGTTGGTGATGGAGAGGGAAGCCTGGCATGCTGCAGTCCATGGGGTCACAAAAAGTTGGACACGACTGAGTGATTGAACTGAACCAAATCAACCTGCTGCAAAATGTATCCACTGTCTCAGGAAGAAGTGAGTTCCCTGTCACAGGAGGTATGCAACCATGTAAGCAGAAGTTGGGTACCACACCAACCTGTGACTGAACTGAATGATTCAAGATCTCTTCTGTGACTCTGATTTCTCCTAAAGCCTTTAAAAATAGCTTTAAAATGCATCATTACCTATGAAATCTTGCCTATTTATATAATTAGAAAAAAATCTAGCCTTCACATCAAGCTTCAAGGAACAAGTTAATCCAAGTCCTTATTCATAGGATCACCGATTCTGAATCACTGAGTTTTGAATTAGTGGGGTTTCCCAGGGGAATTCAAATGTTCCACCCAAGAGACATGGAAAAGAAGGTTCGCGCCTTCCCTGGGAACACAGCCCAGGGAAAGAAGAGGAGATGGCAGGCAGGCTGCTGCCTCCTGTGCATTCCGATAGGCCCACTGCTTCGCAGAATCTCAATGTTCCAGCCCCGAACAGTTGGTGGAGCGGAATTTCAGGAAAGGAGCGAAGCAGAACTGCCAGTCACTCAGACATCCAATGCTGGGAGGACAGTTCCTCCTGGGAGTGAGCCAAGGCCAAGGTTGGCCTGACCCTTCCAGGATGCTTCAGTCAAGTGTCATCGCTTCCAGAAGCCTGTCCTGACCCCCTCCTCTGCCCCGGCCTCGGGAGCTCCTTGCTTGCCTAACAAATGCTTTAACCCTGGGTGGTTTGTGTCTCTCTCTCCACAGCGCTGGGACAGAAGTCATGTGGACGGCATTTAATACCTGGAATGGAGACACTGAATGAAGTTATAGGAGACCAAAGGCAGCAGGAGTGACCCTTTTCTTCTGGTTCCTTGGATGCTCTGAGTACCTTCAGATCTGACCAGTTTGGGCTTAATTTTAGGTCTTCACTTTCTTCCCACAACTCCCCACACAGCAGCCTTACTTATCCCATTTCCGGTTGCCTGGTTCTTATTTTTGTAGCTATCTAATGTCCCACTCCCATCTGCTGGCTTAGACACCCCTTCCCATGGGGATCCAGCCTCCTTGGGATTTGCTTGACTCCCATGAGCCCCAAAGAGAGTTCTCTGCCCATCTCAGGCTCTGGCTTTTGACTCTTGAACAGTTCTGCCTATGTCAGACCCTGGGCCAGCCCAGCCCTTCTCCCTGTCTTCCAACCATCTGGGCACACTGAGAACTCCCTGATGGCAGCGACTGTATCTCATTCTTCTTTGGATCTCTGACCCCTGCAACAGTCGCCAGCAACCAAGAGGCGCTCAGTGAAAAATCATCAAATTAAAACTGAACTGAAAAGATAAGGAAAGTAAATGCTTTCTGCTGTAATCTGAGATTTTAGCAAGCAGTGCTTAGGAAAACCACTTCTCTCTCCCACTTCTGCACAAGAATTGATTAACTCTCATGATTACTTCTTAAAGTGGCCCTTGGGCGTGGTTCAGCAGAAAGCAATGCCCTGGTCCAGATGGATGCAGCTGCTGCATCCATGCATAGGGCAGTATCATCATCCTATTGCATCTGCTTCTGGATCTCTCTGGGATTGCCCTCTTAATCTAGGCACCATTGGCTAGCAATATCCAGCCACCATTCTACCTTTTGGACCTCTCACTGCATCTAGGTATTAAGGGAGCAGGATGGAGGGAGCCTGGTACCTTATTTATTTTTCCTACAGACATGATTTTACTCTAAATCTGATTTCCACCTGCTAGATGCCTCCCATGAACAGGCAGGGGATTGCAGTGTTGCTGCCCATCATACTGAATTGGCCAATTTCAGAAACACCACACAACAGAGGCCTTCTTGCTAAGTCACCAGCACTTCCATCATCACAACCCTTCCAATGAACAGCACTGGGTTTATTCTCTTCAGCAGTCCCCTTACTTCCCCATAGAAAACAAAACCCATACAATCCTATGGAGACCGGTTTGGATGCTGTTAAATAGCCTTCCATCACTGATTTCCAGCTCCTTTCTCAATGCACAGGTCCAATTTAAGACAGAATGATATATTGCGGTCAAGTTCAGCTCAAGAAATGTCTGTTGAATACCTACTGAGCGCCATACCTGGTGCCTGGAGCTGGAGGCTCAGCTTGTTTAGTGGCCGACTTTTCTGCAGCTTGTATTGCAGAGTCTAGGAGCTAGATTAAATCAGCATTAAGCAGAGAGTGAGTGTGAGTACTGTCCATCTAGGACTTGGAATTATTAAGGCCATCACTCTGGGTTTTTTATTCAACAAAAACACTTTATACTAGGCCTTGTCCTGGGTGCTAGGGAAATAAAGATGAATAAGATAATCCCTGTCCCAAGGAGCTCAGATTCTGGGGGTAAGGGAGATGGATGCATGAGAGAAGGTTATAGTATCATGTGATGTGTGCTGTGATAGAAGAGAATGTGGGGTCTGGGGATCCCACTTGACAGAGACTAGGGAGGATGACTGGTTGAAAGGAGGCTCCCAGTGATTATGATGTTTAAGCTGAATCTGAGGGACAAATTAGCGCTTGCCAAGGGGGTATAGGCAGTAATGTCTAGGCGGTACACACAAAATCACAAGAATAAGAGGAAGGCTGGCTGGTTCGGGAATGCTAATTAGTTCAGCTTCAAAGAGACGGAGAGATGCATCTGGAGAAGAAGACAAGGGCCAAAGTATAAGCAGTGTCTTAGGTCAGCTAAGGAATCAGGCTATTGTCCTAAAATACTGGAGTCCAGATCAGTTAGACAGCTTTTGTAATAATTCTGAAGAGAAATGATGAAGAACCAAAAACAAAGGGAGTATTAGCTGTGAGAATAGAGATAAGGTTGGTTCCAAGACATCTTTTGAAGATTAAAGCTAAAGGACTTGATGATGCATTGAAATGGGAGGGGAAAGAGATAAGGATAAAGTCAGAGTTTGCACCCATGTTTCTGGCTTAAGTGAAGGGTAGATCACAAAGACCAGCAAAATAGAACTAGTAATATAATAATAGTAACAATAATAATAGTATTTGAAAAGAATAATTAATGTGAGGGACTTGGGAGTGAAGTTTTAAAAATTTCTAAGTAAAGGGGAAAAGCAAGGATTAAGCAGTGGGAAAAAAGAAACATGGAGGACAAAAAGAAAACAGAAAATTCAACTGAAAAATTAAAGACGCTGCCGAAGATGCATATAGAATATCTATACCAGAAGTAATAGTCAAAGACATGATTTTGAAAAAAGAAAAGAAAAATAAAAAGCAAAGTTTCTGAGCTCAAATTAAAGGTGAATATATACATCAAAAAGATTTACCAAGGTATGAATAAAAATAAATAAAATTTATTGGATATTTAGAAATTTATTTAGGAATATTGGAATCTCTCATCATAGTTATATTCCCAACCATTTATTCTTATATATTTGATAGCTTTTGCTCTATATCTTTGGATGCAAAGTTACTTTGTTCCTGTTGTCGTTCAGTCACCCAATCACGTCCAGCTCCTTGCCACCCATGTCCTGGGGCACGTGAGGCCTCCCTGTCCCTCACCATCGCCTGAAGTTTGCCCAAGTTCATGTCCATTGCATTGGTGATGCCATCCAGGCATCTCATCCTCTAACACCCTCTTTTCCTTCTGCCCTCAATCTTTCCCAGCATCAGGGACTTTTCCAATGAGTCAGCTGTTCGCATCAGATGACCAAAATACTGGAGTTTCATCTTCAGCATCAATCCTTCCAATGAGTATTCAGGGTTGATTTCCCTTAAGATTGACTGGTTTGATCTCCTTGCTGTCCAAGGAGATTCTTGGGAGTCTTCCCCAGCACCACAGTTTGAAAGCATCAGTTTCTTTGACGCTCTGCCTTCTTTTGTGCCTAAGGGTGCTTGAAATTATACTTTCATTTTAACACATGCATTCTGCCAATAAAACCCAAGTTTTCTAGTACTTATTGTATGTGGTAACAAACAACACCACAATTTCACTAGCTCTTGGTCCCACCCACTCATGTAGACTCCGTATATTTCCTAATAGTCCCTCTCTGTTATATTCAGGAGTACTCAGGAGACAGGGGTTCACATTTGCTCATTAACAAGTTCCCTCTCCTAGACTGCACTCTCTGCCCCACCAGCAGTCCACTTGCGAGTTCTGTATCTTCCAACACTGTAATTTCTCATGAGGATGCTATGAGGGCTCACACGTCTACCTGGTGTTACAGCCTTTCTTCTAGGTTCAAGAATGATATTGCTCTATAGTCTGCTTTTATCATGATGTCTGTGTCTGATCTGGGTGTCTGGATAATGTTGACCTCATGGAAGGAGTTGACAGGTGTTCTCCTGCTTTGATTTTTTCCGTTTTTATAGAATTGTGTTTGATAGAATCCATTGTTGGGGCCATCTGGGACTCGAAATTTCTTTGTGAGAAGATGTTGAAATTATGAATTCTATTTCTTATCGAAATATAGAGGACGATTCAGATTTTCTATTTATTCTTCAATCAGTTTTAAATTTAAATTTGTCTTTCAACAAAATCCCCCCATATTCATAGCAGCATTGTTTACAATAGCCAAGATATGGAAGCAACCTGTGTTCATCAACAGATGAATGGGTAAAGAAAATATGGAATATGCATGCAATGGAATACTGTTCTTTTTTGGTCGCTAAGTTGTGTCTGACTCGTGACCCCATAGACTGCAGCCCGCCAGATTCCTCTGTCCATGGGATTTCCCAGGCAAGAATATTGGAGTGGGTTGCCATTTCCTTCACCAGGGGATATTCTTGACCCAAGGGTCAATCCACGTCTTCTCCGTTAGCAGGTGGATTCTTTACCACCGAGCCACTAGGAAAGCCCAATGAAATGAATACTGCTCAGCCATAAAAAAGAATGAAATTTTGCCATTTGCAGCAACATGAATGGGGGCTTCCCTGGTGGCTCAGTGGTAAAGAATCCACTTGCAAGGCACAAGACGCCGGTTCAACCCCTGGGTCTGGACGGTCCCCTAGAGAGGGAAATGGCAACCCACTCCAGTATTTTCGCCTGGGACATCCCATGGACAGAGGAGCCCAGTGAGTTTTAGTCCATGGGGTCGCAAGACCTGGATGTGACCAAGAGATTAAACAGCAACAACAGCATGAATCGATCTGGAGGAAATTATTCCTGGAGGGAATTAAGTGAAATAAGTCAAAGAAAGACACCTACTGCATGGTATCACTTGTATGTGGAATCTGAAAAATGGAGCAAACTAAAGAATATAACAAAAAGAGACAGATTCACAAAAAAAGAGAACAAACTAGTGCTTATCAGTGGTGAGAGGGAAGGGTGTAGAGAGGCAATACAGAGATGTGGCATTAAGGGGTACAAACTACTGTATATAAAATAAGCTGCAAGGATATAGTGCACAACACAGAGAACATGGCCGATGTTTTATACTAACTATAAATGGAGCATGACCTCTAAAATGTGTGAATCACTATATTGTACACCTATAACTTACACAATATTGTACATCGACTATCTGTCAATTTTTTAAAAAATCTTTAAAAAGGGAAATGTTATGAAAAAATAAAAAATAGTGTCTTTCAAGAAATGAGTCCACTTTATCTAAGTTGTTGAAATTATTGTTCTGGCGTCATTGAAGTTCCTTCTTCTGCCTTCATATCTATAGGGTCTACAGGGATGTCTTCTTTCTTTCATGATATTGATAAGTTGTGTCTTTGCTCTTTTATTCTCTATTAGTCTATCTAGAGGTTTATCAATTTTGTTCAACTTTTTAAATAACCAGCTTTTGATTTCATTAATTTTCTCTACTGCTTCTTTTCTACTTTGTTGATTTCCATCCTTAGTTAAAAAGTCAGTTTGGCTGATAGTGCTGTTCAGGTCTTATACACGCTTGTTTATAAGCGTATATAAGACTCTTTTTTACTATTTGTTGTATCAGTTAGTGAGAGAGGAGGGTTGAAATCTCCAACTGTATTTGTGCTTTTCTCTAGCTATCCTTTAAGTTTTATCAGTTTTTGTTTTATATTTTGAAGCTCTGTTATTAAGGGCCTTTAGGATTGTTCTGTCTTCTTAATGAATTGACCTTTTTATCTTTGTGAATATTTATAATAACATTTCTCTCAAAATATATTTTTTCTGATATTAATATATCTATTCTATCTTTTTATTAATGTTTACATAATGTATCTTTTTGCATCCTTTCAGTTTTAATATATTTGATTTAAAGTAGATTTCCTATAGTCATCTTATAGTTGGGTCTTGCTTTTTTTTATCCAGTATGATAACCTCTGCCTTTCAATTGTAATGTTTAAACATCTACACTTTTGTGTAAATATTGATATGATTAGATTTAAGTCTACAACCTTGCTGTTTGTTTTTTATTTGCTCTATTATTTGCTCTTTTTTAATCCTCTTCTTCCACCTTCTTCTTGGGGCTTCACAGATGACTTAATGGTAAAGAATCTGCCTGCCAATGCAGGAGATGCAAGAGACTTGGGTTTGATACCTGCATGGGGATGATCCCCTGCAGAAGGAAATGACAACCCACTCCAGTATTCTTGCTGGGAGAACCCCATGAACAGAGGAGTCTGACACGCTATGGTCCAGGGGGTTGCAAAAGAGTTGGACACAACTGAGCACAGCACAGTCCTGCCTTCTTTTGGATTCAGAATTTTTTAATATTCCAATAATACCATTGGCTTGTTAGTTACACCATGTGTTTAATTTTATAAGGGTTACAGCACACAACAGTTTACCTTTCGATAATACTTTATATGCCATTTTAGATGTAATATAGAAGCCTTATGACAGCATATTTTCATTTCATCATGTTTCTATATATGTAACAATACATTGTATTACTTTCTCCTTAAAGACAGTTAAGTTTTATAGAAATTTAAAAGTGATAGAAAGAATATTTTTATATTTACTCATGTATTTACTCTTTCTAGCACTCTTTATTCTTTTGTGTATATCCATGTTTTCATCTGGTCTCATTTTCCTTTAGCCTAAAGAAAATTTTAAAATATTTATGTTGGCAATAAATTCTGTCAGCTTTTATCTAAAAAAAATCCTTTATTTAACCTTGTTTTTGAAAGCTATTTTCTCCGGATATAGAAATTCTAGGCTGATAGTTTGATTGGCTGGCTGATTAAAGATTTCATTCCATTGTCTTCTGATTAGTTTCTGAAAAGAAGCTTGTGGTTATTCTTAAATATTATATGTAATGTGTTTTTATACTCCAAGTGCTTTAAAGATGTTTTTCTTTATTACAGTTCTTCAGCTATTTGATTATGAAGTGCCCTAGTGTGTTAATCCTACTTAAGGCTCATCGAGTTCCTTGGATATGTGAGTTCACCAAATTTGGAAAATTCTGACAATTTATTTTCCTTCAAATATTTCTTTCCCCACCTCTTCTCAGACTCTTATTACATGAATGTTAATTTCATCTTGTCCCACAGGTCATTAAGCCTCTGTTCAATTTTTTTTCAGTTTTTTTGTCTATTTATTCTTTTATTTGAATAGTTTCTATTGCCATGTCTTCAAGTTCACTGGTGTTTTCTTCTGCAGTGTCTAATCTGTGGCTAATCCCATTCAGTGAATATTTCATTTTAGATATTGTATGTTTAACTTCTAGAAGTTCCACTAGATTCTTTTTATTTAAAAAATCATTCATTTATTTCCTCATTCTATTTTTATTTAAATATTTTGGCATATGCAAACATTCATAACTATTTTTAAATTCTTGTCTACTGATTCCATTGTGTTTGTCATTTCTAATTTCACTTTAAATGGTTGATTTTTTCCAGCTTACAGGTCACATTATCCTGTTCCTTAAGTTATCTAATAGTCTTTTATTGCAAGCTGAAAATTGTATTATGCTGTTGGATTCTGAATTTTTGTGACTTCCCTCAAGAAATGTTAAACTTCGTTTTGACAGGCAGATAAGTTTTTGAAAATGCTTGATTCTTTCAAGGTTGAAGCTTTGTTAGGAGAGGTCTATAATAGACTTTACTCTAGGACTAGTTTAACCCTAAAGCAAGTCTTTCTGGGGTCTCTGTTGAATATCTGAAATATTTATAGTGCCTCTCCATCTTGAAAGATCAGAACTCTAACTTATCCTAGACTTGTGTGAGTTCTGGGAATTGTTTAGCTTAAAACCCGTTGGTCATTCTTTGCCCAGCTTTGGGTAGCTGAGGATTCAACAACAGATTTAAAGGGATTCCATGGAAATTCCTGGATTGTTTTTAATGGGTAGCATCCTCTTCTCTAGTATTTTTCCCCCAAAATTATAATTACTTCAGTCTCTTTCTCTCTGATGTCTATATATTTAACCAGCAAAATTTGTGATCCCTTTCATGGAACCATGATCCAGAAAATACCTCCAGACTGAAATATGAAATAACTATCAAGCTTACTTTATTTGTTCCCTTTCTTTAAGGAAGCACAGCCCTGCACTGTCATTGTCTAATGTTTGAAAACAGTTGTTTCATACAGTTTCTCTAGATTTTTAGTTGTTTACAATGGAAGGGAAGTCTGATCCCAGTTACTCCATCATGACCATAAGTGGAAGCTCCACTGCTTCTCTTCCAGGCATCCACGGGATACAACTATGCATTTATACGTTAAGTGCCCATGTTTCTTTGCTGTGCACTAATGATATTATGTTTCCCTGGAGGCTCAGTTGGTTAAAAATCCACTTATAATGCAGGAGACCCAGGTTCAATCCCTGGGTTGGGAAGATCCAGTGGAGAAGGAAATGGCAACCCACTCTAGTGTTCTTGCCTGGGAAATCCCATGGACAGAAGAGCCTGGCAGTCTGCTGGAGACCTTTTGATGCCAAATTTCACTTCTGTCTTAGATTGCTGTAACAGTGTTTTAAATGCCTATTCTCTCTAACTACAGACTTACTCCAAACTGCTAACAGAGTAAATATTTTCCAAACACCAATCAAGTTGCATGGTACCAAATTCGAAGTAGAGGTGAATGAATAGCTCTCTTGACCATTTGCACTATACTCTGTTATAGGGATCTCAAGGATCTAATGCTGCTGTCTTTCTTTCTTTCACCATCTTTTTGAGAAAATAATCATTTAAGTCTTTGACTACAATTTCCATACTTTCTACAAGACATATTAGCAAAATACCTGGAAATGGGCCGAAAGGTAAATTCCAGTAATAGATACCACACTGTCCTAAGAATTGCTTCACCTCTGATAACTAAGGTTTCTTTCCCAGATTACACCCATTGCACTTGGTTTCTTTATTCCTAATGATGAGCCTTCTAAAATCTCAGGCAAAAAGACTTTGGGCACAGGAAGACACATTATCTCATAGGACATAAAAAGCATATCTCAACCTCTGCAGTAGACACAACTTGAGTTCTCTCCCAAGAGACCCTTCAGCCTCTGTTCACATAGATTTCTGGTATCCCAAAAGAAAGAGAGATTTCTGACTCCTACTCAGGTTAAAACTGGGATCCCTAGGGACTTTCCTGCTGGTCCAGTTGTAAAGAATCTGTCTTCCAGTGAAGGGGATGCAGGTTTCATCTCTGGTTGGGGAACTAAGATCCCATATGCTGGAGGGCAACTAAACCCACATGCGTAACTACTGAGCCTTCAAGCTGCAAGTAGAGAGAAGCCCATGCACCACAACTACGGCCTGATGCATCCATAAAATAATAAATAAATATAATTTTTCAAACTGGAATTTCATCTACATAAAACAAGATTCTTTTTCTTGTTTAATTCTTCATTGTTCTGACTTACACTAGGCCCAATTAATATTGTGGTCCCTTATTTCTTCGTGTTTGCCTGTGCATCTGCCCATTCCTTTAAAAAGTTAGTTTTTCTAACATTAACTTAGTTGACTGTCCAAAAGATAAAATATAGTCAAATTTTACTTTTTATAAAATATGACAGTCTTTATATTTTAATAGGGGAGTTTAATGCATTAATACACATCATTACAACTAGTTTTTTTTTCTTTCAGCTTATATTAACTATCTTTTTCTACTTGTCTATTGGTAGATGGATTCTAGTTTCTTTGCATTCATTTTCTTTAATGCATTAGAAGACAAGTGTTGGCTCTAATACCACTATTTCCAATTTAATATTTTTCAAAAATAAATCTTAATTTACGTTTTTCTAATTGTCATGTCGGAATCTTCTAAGATTTTTCTATTTAAGATAAATAGCTAAACATACTTTAATGTTCTCTTCTTCCAACTCCACACTTCATCATTTTTTAGAAGGATTATTGTATTATATTATTCTATTTGTACCTTCTTCTTGTCTTTCTCCTTTTCATCTTTCTTGGAATGAGGAAGCAAAGCCTGTGGCTCTAGCATCCACCACGTGACCATGAGATGATTTTGAGGATGGAAGGATACACTAAGGATGATGCAACAGAAAACTGGAAAGATCCTGGGTCACCTGATGATACTGTGGTCTTCCTGCTGAATTACTTATCAGTAAACGTCATGTTACATGAAAGAAAAGGAAGCCTTCATTTTGCTTAAGCTACACTTCTTTGGGGCCTCTGTTAGCAGCTAAACACAATTCCCAGCTTTACAGCAAAGAATAGGGGAAGGACATTTCAGATTGAGAAAATTGCAAGAGCAGAGACATAGGTGAGTGAAAATATGGTAAGGTCAGGAAATAACAGAAAGTCCATTCCACTGTGGTTGGAAACCAGGATACATGGTAAAATAGAGTTATAGACAATGTCAAAAACATAGGTAGGAGGGCATTTTTCCAAATCTACTCCAAAAGACAGGATAAGGCCTAAATCACTTTTTCTGGCCTTCAAAGCCCTTCACCACTTGGTCCTCACTCTTCCAGACTTATCAACTGCTTCTCATGTACCTGGCATTCTAGACACATGGAATTACTTGCCATTGCTGGAATTCATGAATTTTTTACCTTTGTGTCTTTGTCCTTTCCCTACCTCTCTATCTGACAAATGTGTGCTGAGCGCTCCAGATAAAGGCCAGGATTATCCCTGCCCCTCTGCCCCACCAATCCGGCCGCAGTGTCTCCTCTGACTCCCCACAGCTTTCTATTACTACCTCTATAAGAGATCTTATACTCTACTCAAGGACTTACTTATCTGCCTCTATTCTGAGATCACAAGCTTCTAAAGGGTAAGAACTCTCTTGTGTTTAATTACTCTGCTCATGAGAGAGCAGGCTGCCTACTACATGCCAAATTCTCAATAGGTAATTGCTCATTAGAAAATGATGGAGTGAACCATGGAATGAACAGCTTTTTTTTTTTTTTTTTTTTGAGTTTTGACAAATGTTTATAGTCATGTGACCACCACCACAATCATGGTAAACCTCACAGAACATCACCCCTATTACTCCCAAAAGTTCCCTCATACTTATTTGCAATCAATTCTATACCCACCTCTGACCTCTGGTGACCTCTGATCTGCTTTCTGCTTTGCTTTTTCTAGAGTGTAGGAATGAAGAGTTTGATGCCATGTTAAGGAATTCAGACTTTATCCTGCAAACCCTGGAAGGTAGCAGAATGGAATGGGAGGAATCCATGTGGTTTTGGAATTCTGCTTCCATGGCTGGTAGGAAAGAGGGACTGGAAACCAGGGGAAAAGCCCAAAAAGGGGAAAAATTATCAAGAGCAGCTGCTGGGGCAGCTCCCATCAAGGGCCCCTGCCCTGTCCTGAAATGGTTAAGGTGGTCAAGGCATACTCCTCTGCAGAGGAGAAATTTCCCTGTCCTTGCCTAAGTGAATGGCTGGGATTAAAGTGACAGCCCACCTTAGTGATGGCGGCATAATTGGTTGTTCAGCTCTGTCCTTGTCAGAGCGCTGACAGTTCTGCAGATGTCCTGCCCGGCTCTCCAAAGGTTAGCCTCAGCTGGTGCGGCTGTTCATTAATCATTCCTCCCTGACAGGCCTCCGTGCAGCCCACAGCTGCCACACGGGCCCCGCAATCCCCACCCCACCCAGACAGGCTGGAGGCAGCCCTGACTCTCCCAGGGGCTGGTCCCCACATAGGGAGACAGGCAGTCTGTGTCCCTTCCACCCTGCCTGCTACTACTGCTGAATGAGAAACACTGATTAAGGAATTTCCCTGGGTTTTTCCCTTCCCAGAACTAGGTCTGAATCACCTTACAAGCTAATCTAACATCCTTGACTTTATCTGTTCCTCTCCTCCACCCCCATAGAAGCTTCTTACTAAGCTGAGGGCAATCCTAGCCCAAGAGTTCTAGAAAGGCAAGAAGGCCAATGGGTTTGGGGTCAATCATGCTGGGAAGATGCAGAACCTGGCTTAGGGCATGAGTCCTAAGTGCATTCAAGCTGTGAATTCCAGAAACTCTAGAAAGATGCTCATGAACCACCATTTATGACCCCAAACAGAGCATGTGCATTTGTGCGTAGGCTGATTCTAGCCCCAAATATATTAAGGAAAAGACTATCCTTCTGGTCCTAGGGGCAGAATAAGCTGGAAGTCAGCTGGGGAGTTTTGATTCCCTGTGTTCAAAAGCAACCAGCTCCTCTCCTCTGCCCTCACCCTTTCTCTTTCCTTACCAAAGTCAACATGATGGATGGAGCCAAGGATGGTGGATGGGATTCTAGTCAGAGCAGAGAGGTTGAAGGAAGGGTTGGCAATCTAGGCATGGGGAAAAGAGAGAACAGAGGACAGGGCCTGGGTTGGGATAGAGAAGAGATTGCAGTCTGGGTTAGGAAATGTTGTCAGCTGTGAGGGCGAGGTCAGAGTTGAGATGAGGTGGAAAGGACTGATTAGAAAAATTATTTCCCATCCCAAGACCAAGAGTGTAAAATGCCTTTTTGAGGATCTGCTGTCAGGCTCCAAAACTCCTCAAGATCTCTTCCTACTTTCCTTTTTATTTCCCCTTTTAGTTCTTCTTGATTTTCCAGGCCCTAATTTCAACACTTCCTCATCTGACCTACCTTGTCCAATGCCCCAAATGCATGAGATTTTGCTCCCAGCCAACCAGACCCAGGACTCGGAATTCCACCTCCATTCCTGGCTCAGCCTTCCTTCAAGAGGAAGAACACGTTCCCAAGGCCCGGGCTTCAGCCACGGGCTGCCAGTCGGCATGTGCACAGTGCAGGAGTCATCATTTCCGCCCATTGATTAGCTGTCCACCCGTGAAGTTTCCAGAGGAGCAAACAAGGACACCAAGAGATTAGCATTCAGCTCGCCTTTTGGACTCTAAACCACAAACACCTGCATTTTTACATCCGAAGACCCCACACACAGTCAGTCCAGAAACCCAGAGAGTAGAAGCCAAGCACCCTCAAACTCGCTCTTTGCAACCCATGCACTATACAGTCCATGGGATTCTCCAGGCCAGAATACTGAAGCGGGTAGCCTTTCCCTTCTCCGGGGGATTTTCCCAGCCCAGGGATCGAAACCAGGTCTCCTGCATTGCAGGCAGATTCTTTACCAGCTGAGCCACCAGGGAAGCCCAAGAATACTGGAGTGGGTAGCCATTCCCTTCTCCAGCATATCTTCCCGACCCAGGAATCAAATCAGGGTCTCCTGCATTGCAGGCAGATTCTTTACCTGAGCTGTGAGGGAAGCCTCTGATAAACAAGAGAATTTCCCAAATGCTTCCGCATGACCTTACCTGGCACCGTTTCACATTTGTCATTCTGCTGCATTTTCCCCAATCCCTTCTCAAGGAAGATATAATTATCCCCGTCTGTCCATCTGAGAAAAGGAAGGCTTAGAGAGAGGCTACATGACTGGGCCAAGATCATACAGCTGAGGTGCAGGCCCCTTAGCACTCAAAGCCGAGTACAATGAGTTTGCAAATCGTCCATCCTTCCCTTTCATCGCATGGCTTCTCCGCTTGCTGTGACTTGAAGCCAGGGCTCTTCAAGGGTAGTACTATTGATATTTTGGGCAAAATAATTCTTTCTGTGGGGACTATCTTGTGCACTGGAGAGTGTTTAGCAGCATGCCCTGCTTCAACCCACTGGATGTTAGTAACAGCTTCTCTCCCAGTTGTGACACCAGAAATGTCTCCAGATATTGCCAAAGGGGATGCAATTTCAACTTTAGTCAAGAATTGCTGTGTTATGCCTTTGGAGAAGGCAATGGCACCCCACTCCAGTACTCTTGCCTGGAAAATCCCATGGACGGAGGAGCCTGGCGGGCTGCAGTCCATGGGGTCACTAAGAGTGGGACACGACTCAGCGACTTCACTTTCACTTTTCACTTTCATGTATTGGAGAAGGAAATGGCAACCCACTTGAGTGTTCTTGCCTGGAGAATCCCAGGGACGGGGGAGCCTGGTGGGCTGCCGTCTATGGGGTCACACAGAGTTGGACACGACTGAAGCGACTTAGCAGCAGCAGCAGCCTTTCCTTTTGGTGACGCTTTTGAAATGATGTCTACCTGAGGCAAGGGGCTGTTTTCCATGTGTGGGCCAGAGATACCTCACTATTTGAGGGAAAGTCAAGGAATACAGAAAGGTCCAGAAGACCATGCCTGGCAGTGATAATGAAGGTTGAGAAAGGTGTCTCTTAGCAGGGATTCAGAAGACAAACATGGGGGTGGGGCAAGGTGATTAAATTGGGGAATTGAGCCAACTCTCCATCTTTTCATGTATCCTTGAGTTTCTCTACCAGTTCCCCCATCAATCCATCCATCACATGTCTCCCTACCCATTCTGCAACTATTCCCTGGTATAAGGCCTATGCAAGGCACCATATGGAAGAATAAGTCACCCATGGATCCTTCAGGCAGTGCTGTGGAAGGTTATTGGGGGTCTCAGTCCTGCCACTGAAAGCCCAAGTATTTTGAGCAGATCTCTGAGCTTTGGTTTCCTCAAACTGAGGATAATCACAGATATCTCATAAAATCATAGCAAGGACATAAAGAGCTAATGCATGCAAAAAGCACTTTATATGCTGTGTAAATGTTAGCTCTTATTATGGGGAATGTTGGACAGATACAAAGGTAACTGTAATATCAGGCATTCAGTGTTAAAAGATACAATTAAAAATGGACAAAAGACTTGGACAGGAATTACAGGAAAAGAAATGCAAAGGGCCAATAAATATAAAAAGATGCTCCAACTCACTAGTATTTAGGGAAATACAAGTTAGAGCAATAAAATGCCATTTGTCAGTCAGCAGATAGGCACAAATGGAAACTATTTACTCATAACCTCGAAAAGCTGGTGAAAATGTGAGGAAACAGACATCTCCATATTGTCACTACACCCTATCTGGTAGTAACTGCAGGAATTAAGTATGTCACAGCCTTTGAGCTGAAGTCACACATTTGAGAATTTTCTGTAGAGAAAAAAAAGATATGTGTCCAAAGATTGCAGAACAGAAAACAAGGGGTGAATAAATGTACGGAACATAATAAAACCATTAAAATTAATTATGTATATGTGAACTGGCATGAAGGAATGTTCACAATATATTGTCAAGTTAAAAAGAAAAGGTAATTGTGTATATACGTAGTAAGATCCCATTTAAAAATTAAGAGAAGGACTTCCCTGGTGGTCCAGTGGTTAATAATCTGCTTTCTAATGCCGGGACTTGGGTTCAATCTCTGGTAGGGGAACGTGCTTCGGGGCAACAAAACCGTCACGCTGTAATTACTGAGCCCATGTGCTCTGGAGCCGGTGTGCCGCAGTGAAGACTCGATGCAGCCAAAGTAAAAAGAAAAAAAATAAGAAAAAAACCCTTTATGTATGTGAATATAAGGTTGAATAGGTTAGAGTGGGTATGCAATGGAAGGCACTGGAAGATGCAGACAAAACAAAACATTGGTTATCCAAGGGGAATGAAAAGGTGAGGGTGAAACAAGAGAGAGAGAAGAACAAAAAGAAAATAAAACTTTTCCTTATATATTTCTGTATTGTTTGATTTTGCTACAGTGAACACTTTTGTTTTGTAATGTGAAAGAAAGGATTAAATGTCCTAATGAAGGAACAGGAGAAGGGATAGGGGAGGAGAATTGTTCCTCCATGGAGAAGATGGCAGGGCTGGGCTTGAAAGGATGGGTCCACCCAGGGCCTTTCACAACCGGAGCTGGGGAGAATCTGGGCTGAGCCACGGGACAAGAGTGCCAACCTTTAGGCCATACCTAAACTTGCATGAGTGCAAGGCAGCTAGGACTGCAGTCAGACCCAGCTGGGCTGGGCTTAATCACAGACAAAAAAATGAATGACTGCCCAACAACCAGCTCTGGGAGCTGAGTCAAGGACACAGCAAAGCCATGGTCACTCTGCACTTGATTGAGGCCACACAGGGACTAGTCAGTGGATTTCTCCACACAAGAGCCTTTTGAAGGAAGCCTTCTCTGCATCGCCCATGGATGAAGGAGTAGAGGAGAAAAGAAAATTGCAAAGCCAGTTGGAAAACCTTCCTACTTTGTCTTTAGTATTAAAGAAATGCAAAGGTGATGAATTAGGCAAATTGGTTGATGTCAAGTTGTATCCGTCAGAATGATTCAGAGCCTGCAATGAGTAATAGTAATGGGGAATAGCTGTTACTAAGAGTAACCAAATTAGCATTATCAAAAAAGGCAAAGGAAAAGCAGGTGGCCAGCAAGCACCCCATCCCTGAACCTGCCCCTCGGTCCGCAAGTCCTGGATTCTGCACCGAACCCATCCTGGACTGGGGAGCTGCTTCTCACTTGCAGGATTCTGTTTGGGGTGGGAGCTTCCACCAGATCGAAGAAAGTTCACATTCACGTTCTTATCTGATTGCATTCTAAACAGGTCCACGGCGCTGGCTTCATTTCACAGGAGGGATACGGAAACTCAGTGAGGTGGAAAAGTTTAACCAGTAAGTACCAAAATCAAGCTTTAAACTCAAGACTTGGAAATCTGAATCCAGAACCCAAGTCCCTGTATTTTCCATAGAAACTCCATTAGTAAAAATGATCTACTTTTCTCCCCAGCCATTAGCAATGAAAATTAGGAGCTAGATTGATGTACAGAGAGAGAAAGGGGGGAAGGCAAAAGATCCCTTGGAGCAGAGCACAGCACCACACAAAACTCCCTTCAGGCCCTGCCCATGTTCAGAAGGGCTCTGGAGCCAGGCACCTGGGTTTGATGGACATGCTTTAGGAGACTGGACATCTCTGGCCTTTTGGGCTAAAGGAGCCCTACTGTGTTCCATGCGACCCAACACATGGAGTTATAATTGACTGGCCCAGGGCACCCTTGAACCATCAAGAGCTAATGGACCTCAAGACAGTCACAAAAGATGCCTGGAGCCAGCTTTCTTTTGTATCAAGAAGTTGAGCAGGAAACGAAGAGGATGCTGGCTGCTAGAAGGCCCATGTGGGTACCTGGGTGTATTTGTTTCCTAGGAAAGCTGTTACAAAGTGCCACAAAGCAACTGTCTTTAAGAAACAGAACCTTTATTCTCTCACAGTTCTGGAGGGTAGAATTCCAAGATCAAGGTGTCAGCAGGGCCAGGTTCCCCGATGGCTGGTGGGAAGACTCCTTCTGTGCTTCTCGCTGCCAGGAGCTGCTGGTGATCCTAGCATTCCTTGACTTGGGCTGCTCCTTTCCAATTTCTGTCTTCACATGACCTCTATGTGTTATGTGTGTCACTGTGACTCTTCTTATAAGGACACCAGGGATTAAATTTTGGGCCCAACCAAATTCGGCATGAACTCATTTTTCCTTGCTAACATCAGCAAAGACTCCATTTCCAAATAAGGGTACATCCATAGATACCAGGTGGGAGTGTCAGGCAGGACTTCAGCCTATGTTTTGCAGAGACACAGCTGAACCCACAACAGTGGGCCACAGTGATACGGCAGAGAAGGTCCATGGACACCTGCCTCTGGGACCCCCCAGAGACACCCTCAACTTACAACTCCCTCCCCCGTCCAGCTGCAGAGAGCCTGAGCAGTCGGCATTGGGTCCCTGTCAGAATTCTACTTTTGAGTTCCTCTATCTCACTGCAGGTTTCCTCCCAACGCCACCCTCTGTGTTTGTGATGCCTTGATGAGGGTTATTCCTGGCCATTGAAAATGAGCCCTAAATAAAACTGAAGTTCAATGTTTATTTTTCTCCCATAAATTTGCTTTATTTCATAATTAAGGCCCTAAAAAGATGAAGACGCTTCAGAGATTCCTTTTGTTGGAAAGTAGAACATTTCTCCCTTGTGTCGGCCCAGCCTAGTCACTGTGATAACTTTTTCTGCTGAAACAGCCACCTCCTGGTACCAGGATAAAATGAGGATGCCCAAGGCACCCCAGGAAGCCTGGCTTAGAATCACTGGTGCATTCCTAAGAGGTCTTAGGTTAGACCCTAAAGAAATCAGACCAAGAAATACAGCATTCTTGGAGCAAGCCATGAAACAGCTGCCTGCCTCCAGTGGGGCTGGCCTGCCTTGAGTCCTCGCTGAGTGGGAAGGGACTGCAGCCAGCTGTCCCACCAGTCGGGGTTTGGATTTCTCTGCAAAGTTGCAATTCTTGTAAGTCAAACAGCCCCAAAGAGATGGCCGGGGTCCGGATGGCAGCTCTGCTCTCTCTCCCTTCCCTCTTGACCCCAGTCACCCTCCCAGGCACAGAATTGTCCCTGCTAAGAGTTCTCCCGAGAGGCAGAGACCCTGGGGGTGGTAATGGTATTATACATCCTGTCCGTAGGCAAGGAGATGGAGGCACAGGAGGGCCTTGGGATCCAAGATGATCAGCTGCCATGCCTGTTCTAATTATAGAAATGCACTCATTTACGTGCCTACTGAGAAGGTTGAGGGGGCTCAGAATTCCACAGCTTTAAGCTCACAAATGCCTCTTTCTCTAGCTAGTGGGACGCTGCTGTATGGGCCAGGGAGCTCAGCTCAGTGCTCTGTAATGACCTAGAGGGGTTGGATGGTGGGGTGGGAGGGAGGCTCAAGACGGAGGGGATATACGTATACTTACAGCTTATTCACACTGTTGTACAGCAGAAACTAACACAATGTTGCAAAGCAATTATATCCCAATTAAAAAAAAAAAAACACCTCTATCTGGTTCATCCCCAGTATCGTGAAGTTCTCTCAGCACAGCTGGAGCACCCTAGAGGACCCCCAACCTCCTGGAACTATTCCAGATCCAACATTACAGGCAACCCCTGCTCCGTCCCCTTTGTACAAGCTTGGTGCTTTTGTGGACAAATATACACAAGTCCCAGTGCTTCCTCACTTACAGCATACAATGCTGACATACCAACCACAAACAGAGCAATAGGGAATCTGAGAAGCCAGTTTGGGGAGCTTTCAAGCTCTGGGCCTCCCCTGTAATTTAGAAAGAAAGTGAAGTCACTCACTTGTGTCCAAGTCTTTGTGACCCATGGACTGTAACCTACCAGGCTCCTCGGTCCATGGGATTTTCCATGCGCAAGCACTGGAGTGGGTTGCCATTTCCTTCTCCGAGGGATTTTCCCAACTCAGGGATTGAACCAGGGTCTTCTGCATTGCAAGCAGACGCTTTACCGTCTGAGCCACCAGGGAAAGCCACCTTGTAATTTAATGGCCCCCCTAATCCTCACTTGTACCCTCAGCATCCCTGCCTCCCTTTAAGAGGCCTAATCCTGAGCCCAGGCAGTGGCAACTTAAACTCCGGCCAGTACTTGGGACTCGGCATCAGTGTTGGTCAATCAGACCTCAACCCTCTTTCCTGGTTTTCAGCTGCACTAATGCTGTGCTTCTATATAAGTAATGCTGTGCTTATATAGTTGTGTGTACCATGTTAAATGGGGCTTTCCAGGTGGTGCTAGCAAGAACCTGCTTGCCAGCGCAGGAGACGTAAGAGACGTGGATTTGATTCCTGGGTCAGGAAGATCCCCTGGAGGAGGGCATGGCAACCCACTCCAGTATTCTTGCCTGGAGACTCCCATGGGCAGTGGAGCCTGGTGATCCATGGTCTATAGGGTCACTAAGAGTCAAACATGACTGAAGCGACTGAGCTCGCATGCAGCGTATTAAAACCTCTTGGACTGGGGTCCAGCTTGTTTTTCCTCTCTCCCAGGGACTGTGGTCCTAGTGAAACTCAGATCAGAGGCCACCTAACAACAGGCTTCCCTTTTGCTTATAGAGTGAGTCAGGAGGGGTGGGGAGGACTGCCAGTCCCGTGCAGGAACCCTGAGTATATGTCCTGTCACGCCCAAGGCAAAACATTGCATCATATATGACCAGCACAGAGGTGAGTTGTCCCTATGGCCCTTTCGGACCTTGCTCTCAAAAAAGTCCAGCACTGAACACCCAACAGCTGGTTATCAGAACATTTCCCAGGGTAGGAATAAACAGAAAACCTCATTCTGTTAATTCAAGTTTTCTGGGCTTAGAAAGACCCACAAAAGCATCTAGTTCAGTGTGCCATTTTACAGAAGAGAAAACTGAGGCCGCCGACTCTGGACTGGGCAGGGAGGTAAGATCAGAGGCAGAAACATACTTGTCAACTGCATCTGTTGAGAGTTACTTTAGACTAAACATTAGAGATTCAGCTTCTGATCTTGGGGAGCACAATGTCTAGAGAAAGATAAACTAAATGCAGAAATGCAATCCAGTCAGGGAGAGGGAGGTGGACAGTACCTGATGGGCTGTGGGGGTGAGAACAGAGCCCTTTAGCTCTCTAGGGTGCCAGGAAAGGCCGGCTAGGGCCAAGGAAGTGTGGTTTGCACTTCGGAGATAGTACTTGCCCAGCTAGCAGTGTGACTCCAGCGCATTTCACCTTTTCATTTACAGTACTAAACCAAACTAAACACGGTAACAGATTAAACCAGAGAATTAGTTATGAAGGCTGCATATTAAGCAGTCTGAAATTGATGGCATAGAAATAATAAAGGGCTTTATTTTTCTCTAACCATTGCCTTTAAACATGCTGTTTCTAATTTCCCCTCCCTGTCCTCTGACACCATCTCTAGCAGAACTCAGAGCTGTCCTCTCCCTTATAGTCATGAGAATGTTCTGTTTAATAATTAAGGCTTATTTTCAGGTATTAAAGAGTCCAAGGCTATCCAAGTCAAAACCTGCCAAACTGAAATTTTAGTCTTGCATGTGATTCAATGCCACTTTCTTTCATCCAGCTCAGGACTCATCCCTGGGCCTGAGAAAGGGGTGTGATCTGCTGACTGTGGAGAAGGGGTGTGGTCCACTGACCACAGAGGAGGGATGAGATCCACTGACCACAGAGAAGGGGTGTGGTCTTCTGGCCACAGAAAAGGGATGTGATCTACTGACCATGCAGAAGAGGGGTGGTCCACTGACCATGGAGGAGGAGTGTGGCCCACTTGCCATGGAGAAGGGATATGGTCTACTGGGCACAGAGAAAGAGTGTGGTGTGGTGTTCTGAGCACAGAGAAGTGTTGTGGTCCACTGGCCATGGCTAAGGGGTGTGGTCCACTGACCACGGAGGAGGGGTGTGGTCCACTGGCCATGGAGAAGGGGTTGGTCCACTGGCCACGGAGGAGGGGTGTGGGCCACTGACCACAGAGGAGGGGTGTGGGTCACTGACCATGGCTAAGTGGTATGGTCCACTGGCCAAGGAGGAGGGGTATGGCCTACTGGCCACAGAGAAGGGATGTGATCTGCTGACCATGAAGAAGAGGGTTGGTCCACTGACCATGGAGGAGGGGTGAGGTTCACTTGCCATGGAAGAGGGATATGATCTACTGGGCACAGACAAGGGGTGTGGTCTCCTGACCACAGAGAAGTGGTGTGGTCCATTGGCCGTGGATAAGGGGTGTGGTCCTCTGATCATGGAGGAGGGGTGTAATCTACTGACCATGGAGGAGGGGTGGTCCACTGGCCACAGAGAAGGGGTGTGGTCCACTGACCATGGAGGAGGGGTGTGGCCCATTGACCACAGAGGAGGGATGAGGTCCACTGACCACAGAGAAGGGGTGTGGTCTACTGGCCACAGAAAAGGGATGTGATCTGCTGACCATGGAGAAGGGGGGTGGTCCACTGACCATGGAGGAGGAGTGCGCTCCACTTGCCATGGAGAAGGGATATGGTCTACTGGGCACAGAGAAGGGGTGTGGTGTGGTGTTCTGAGCACAGAGAAGTGTTGTGGTCCATTGGCCATGGCTAAGGGGTGTGGTCCACTGACCATGGAGGAAGGGTGTGGTCCACTGGCCACGGAGGAGGTGTGCGGTCCACTGAACATGGCTAAGGGGTGTGGGCCACTGGCCACGGAGGAGGGGTGTGGGTCACTGACCATGGCTAAGGGGTATGGTCCACTGGCCAAGGAGGAGGGGTATGGCCTACTGGCCACAGAGAAGGGATGTGATCTGCTGACCATGGAGAAGAGGGTTGGTCCACTGACCATGGAGGAGGGGTGAGGTTCACTTGCCATGGAAGAGGGATATGGTCTACTGGGCACAGACAAGGGGTGTGGTCTCCTGACCACAGAGAAGTGGTGTGGTCCATTGGCCGTGGATAAGGGGTGTGGTCCTCTGATCATGGAGGAGGGGTGTAATCTACTGACCATGGAGGAGGGGTGGTCCACTGGCCACAGAGAAGGGGTGTGGGCCACTGACCATAAAGAAGAGGTGGGGTCTCGTCTTCTTCCTTCTTCCATGCTCTTCCCTTTCTCATTCTCATCTCTCTGCTGCTTTTGGCTACTCCAGCATTGGGACAGAGATTAGAAGAAAAGAGAAGTCTTCAACCTAACTGGTCCTATAATTTCCTCTCAGACAATGCTGCTGGCACTGATGCCCTTGATGTGACAAGACTTCGAATGCTGAATCTCTCATTGGGAGGTTCCTTCTGGCATTTCCATCCTGAACAGTCTCTTGACGTAAGCAATGTGCCCTCTGGCTTGAGCTCTTGTCCTCCTCCTCCCACCCCAGGACCTCTATTGATGGAATTGCCTTTCCTAGAAGGCAGAGTGTCTTCACCACTGACACAACTTAAGCTCAGCTACCTCCAGAGCACCCACTTCCCTCTTGAGATACCTGTGTGTTCTTGCCATGTTCAACAGTGACGTGCAGGCTGGCTATCCATTGTCCTCCTTTTGGCCTCACAGATGACTCCTGTCCCCACTTGCCTGCAGAGTTCTCCAGGCACAGGTTTCCATACATTCCAGAGGATGGTATGTATGCATACCAGAGGATGCAGAGCAAGCTCTCCAAAGATCTCCCACTGTGCTCCACTCCCAGGCATCACCAGGCAGTCCTGGAAGTTTCTGCCACTCAGCAGTTATCCAGCTGGTGTGTGAAATGCCCATGTGCACTACTGCTGGCATCTCAGGCTCTGAGTAATTCACTTGGAATTACTGCCACTTGGCTTTGGACAGGAGGATATCCCCTTATCTTTACCACAGGGCAGAGGGAACCTGGAACAGCTCTCCTCACTAAGCCAACAGCTCACTACACTTCCAAATTCTCTCTTTCAATCCTTCTGTATGGACTGAAGATGGACAATGAGGAAAAGACTGGGGACCAGTCACACTTTCTTTCTGGAAGCCTCCAGAAAGGGCATCTGGCTGCTATGTTGCTGCTGTTGCTGCTGCTAAGCTGCTTCAGTCGTGTCCGACTCTGTGCGACCCCATAGATGGCAGCCCACCAGGTTTCCCCATCCCTGGGATTCTCCAGGCAAGAACACTGGAGTGGGTTGCCATTTCCTTCTCCAATGCATGAAAGTGAAAAGTGAAAGGGAAGTCGCTCAGTCGTGTCCGACTCCTAGCGACCCTGTGGACTGCAGCCCGCTAGGCTCCTCCGTCCATGGGATTTTCCAGGCAAGAGTACTGGAGTGGGTTGCCATTGCCTTCTCCATTTGGCTGCTATGGTCTCCACCTTTGGTACTTTTGATAATATTTCAAGACAGCAGATGTCTTGAAAGCAAATTCAGCATCGTATTTTACTTACATTACTGCTTTGGTAGATGAAGGTAATGCGTTTAATTCCTAGACTTTAGAGATCACCTGGAGCATTCCAGGTAGCTCGGTGGTAGAGAATCTGCCTACCATTTCAGGAGAGGCAGAGGTGCAGGTTTGATCCCTGGATTGGGAAGATCCCCAGAGGAGGAAATGGCAACCCACTCCAGTACTGTTGTCCGGAAATCCCATGGACAGAGGAGCCTGGCGGGCTACAGTCCATGGAGTCACAAAGAGTTGGAACAACTGAGCGATGGAGCACACACACACACACAGATCATCTAACCTTATGTTGGGGATGAGACCCTGAGGTCCAGAAAGGGGAAGGACTGGTCAAAATGTGGGTCAGAGCAGATCTGGGACCAACCCCAGGGGCCCTGCCCTGAGAGACCTATGCTGCACCCCATGCCTTGCCCTGGGCTCATCATTGCTCTGTGGAAAGCATGTCCAGGATGATTCCCTGGTTACTGAAAGTTAAGATGTTTGGAAGAGACACCAGGCCTGGAACTGTGATGCCGACTCAGGGCTGAAAGCAGGGAGTGGATCTCTGGCTCCAGGAAAGGGAGCAAAAAGCTAATGCCAGGCGGGTCAGGAGCCCTTACGGAGAAATGTGACAGTAATTAAGGAGGAAGCCGGCCTTCTTGTCCTGGGTCATGGCCACTCCCCTTAGTCTCTGTCGAGGTCACTTGAAGCAGAAGATTGTATCCGGCTGAGGCACAAGCTCAGGAAAGTGTTCAGGACAGTTTTATTTAATTCCCTGTCCATATGGAAATACCCTCCACTGAACAGTTTGGAAGCCACAATTGCATTAGCCGTCTGGAGCTCCCATAAGCTCAATCAAGCCATAATCAAGGATCTTCTGTGATTGTCCATTATCTGCCTCTCAGCCAGAGAGGCACGTTCTTGGGGGAAAGTGATCAGAGAGCTGCGTTCCTGGCACTAATTACATGCTAGCCTGCATCTGCGTCCCTCCCGCGGCTGTCAGGAGCCGTCGTGGATGGCCCCAGGATGCTTCTGTGCAGGTGACCCTCAGCAGGCTCAGAGCCCAGAATAGAGTCCACACAGACCGGTCTGAGGACGGCCTCCCAGGCAGACAAGGTCTCGCCAGTTTAAATGTGGCTGTATGTTTTACATTGAATACACCCCGGGTGCTCGGGGAAGAGCTACTGCTGGGTCAGCAGATAATTCACGGCAGGAACCCAGAGAACATCTGGAGATGTAGTGAAAACAACCAGATGGGCACCTCGTGAGAACGGCAAGGATGGAGAGGAGGCAAGCGCCAGATTCCCCAGCCGGCCCCCACTGAACAAAAGGCCATCCTTTGAGGGGCAGGGAGCTGGGGGAAATGGAGGACAAGCCCGCTACCACCTGACTTCGGCTCATTCCGGCAACACTCTCACTGCCTACATAGTGCGTTCTCAGCCCCATTCCAATAGGCCTCTCTGGTCCTGAGCTTTCCTCCTCTTTGCCTGGTGGCTTGCTTGCCCCTCAACACAGCACACCCAAACTTGATTTGGATCTCATTTCCGGGACCAGCTTCTAATGACACAGCTGCCCCCAAAGCTTTCAAGTTCACCCAAGCATGATGTGACTCTTCTTTATTCATCCCAACAGCACCGTCTCAGCCTGCCTCCCAGCACCTAACCTGGGCTGCAGCCATGCATCCAGCAAACTGAGAACCTGAGAATAGGAGCTGTTTCCAACAATTTTTTCTTTGTGTTTAGTCGCTCAGTCATGTCCGACTCTTTGTAACCCCATGAACTATAGCCCACCAGGTTCCTCTGTTCGTGGAATTCTCCAGGCAAGAATACTAGGGTGGCTTGCCATTCCCTTCTGCAAAGGGTCTTCCCAACCTGCTACTGCTAAGCTGCTAAGTCACTTCAGTCGTGTCCGACTCTGTGCAACCCCATAGACAGCAACCCACCAGGCTCCCCCGTCCCTGGGATTCTCCAGGCAAGAACACTGGAGTGGGTTGCCTTTTCCTTCTCCAATGCATGAAAGTGAAAAGTGAAAGTGAAGTCGCTCAGTTGTGTCCTACCCTCAGTGACCCCATGGACTGCAGCCTTCCAGGCTCCTCCATCCATGGGATTCTCCAGGCAAGAGTACTGGAGTGGGGTGCCACTGCCTTCTCCACTAGGAACCGTCAAACCTGGGTCTCTTGCTCTGCAGGCAGATTCTTTATGGCCTGAGCCACCAGGGAAGTGGCTCAGGCAGTAAATTTTCAAATTTTTCATATTTCTTTAGGAAATATGAAAAATCACACAAAAAGACAGGGAATAATAAGACCATCCTGTGGATACCCCCCGACCAGGGCATATGGTTGTTACGTTTGCTTCACTTTTTTTAAGGCAAAAAAATGTGGATAGATAAAGCTGAGGTCACCTTAGCATAGTTATCAGAGACTATAAAGCTCACAAGTGGCTTTGAAGCTTGAGTCTCTGGTTTAAGTGCCAGTTCTACCACTTATAAGCCAGACAGCCATGGGCAAGTGGCATCACCCTCTGTGCCTTAGTTTCCATCTGTAAAATGGCTGTGGAGTGTTGTCATGAAAACTCAGTAAGTTAATACACGTAAGGGTCTCATTACAGTGCCTGCGTGGCATACAGCCAGTGCTCCATAAATGCTGAACTATCTTCCACTCCTGAACCTATTTCTCATTGCTCCTCCCGTACCATCCAACAGAGCCAACCCCATCATGGATAGAGGATGTACGCTTCCAGTCCCTGCTTTGTACTTTTACTTCCATATGTACAGATGCTTGAAAAATAGTGAGTACGTTTTGTGTGTGCTGTTTAATTTACACAAATGGTGGTCCTTTGAACTGCAAACACAGAAAGCCCAATCTGACTTAAACATTAAAGGATTTACTAGCTCCCACGGGCTTCCCAGGTGGTGCTAGTGGTAAAGAACCCACCTACTAATGCAGGAGACATAAGAGACGCTGGTTTGATCTCTGGGTTAGGAAGATCCCCTAGAGGAGGGCATGGCAACCCACTCCAGTACTCTTGACTGGAGTATCCCATGGACAGAAGAGCCTGGCAGAGGAGCCTGGTGGGCTGCAGTCCACAGGGTCACAAAGAGTTGGACACCACTGAAGTGACTTAGCACATGCATGAACTAGCTCCCATAGCTGAAAAGTTTTGTGGCAAGGAGGATTGCCAGGGTGATTAATCAGCTCAACAATGTCCTTAAGGACCCCGCTTCCATTGTCTTCTGGCTCTTCTTTTCCTGACTCCAGTTTCAGCCCAGGACGGGCTCCCCTTCAGACTGTAATATGATTGCCAGCCACCCCAGGACTGCATACCTCCTCATGCCCATCCCGGGAGAGAGGGAGTCAGTTAGGAAGTGCTCCAAGAAGAGAGAGGAAGCTTCTTCCCCAGAAGTCCTGACAAACTTCTCTTCGCTTCTCGTGGCTAAGCTGGTCCACATAACTATCCCTGAATCACACAACAGTCGGGGGTGGGATTCTGTTGGTCAGTGTTGTCTGCTTCACGTCCGCCCTGTAAGAGGAGGGGAGAGTTGCCTCTTCCAAAGCACACAGGCTGCACAGGTTGCTGTGGAAACCAGCACAAAATTATATCAAGAGAAGGGACCTACAAATGGTATCTGCCACTTATTAGCCAAACTTATATTGTTCATCTTGCCTTTCTCACTCAGTGTTTTGTTTTTGAGGTCTATCCATTTGGTATAGAGAGACCTAGTTTATTCCTTAAAGTGAAGAATTTTATCCTTTCCTGTGAATAAGACTTATTACTTGGCATTCTCCACTGATGGATTTTTAATTGCTTTTGTGGCAAACAAGGCTGCAGTGAACATCTGTGCCTGTCTTCTGATGGACCATCTCAGTCATCTTCTTGTCTGCATCTGGCTCCTTCTCCGGGCACCAAGCCCGTGGGAAACCTTGACAAGTACTTATAGAATGAGTGAGTGGGTGAATGAGTGAATGTTCTTCTCCCCCTCCCAGTTATCAGCGATTGAAATGGTCATTACAGGATGCTGGTCATGGAACCCTACAAGGTTAGAGCTCAAGGGGGGCTTCTAATTTCACAGAGGAGCAAACAAAGGCTCAGAGAAGGAAATGGTGGGCCTGAAGACACTCCATACGGTCTGGGGAGGAACATGGGCTTGAACGCAAGGCCACTAACTTCAAACAGGGTTCTTCACTCCACTCCATTGTGTCCCATTGCATTGCTCTGAGCTGGTCCCTTGCTCCTTTGTGTTGTGTGTTTGAAGTCACTTCAGCTGTGGACAGTAGCCTGCCAGGCTCCTTAGTCAAGGGGATTCTCCAGGCAAGAATACTGCAGAGGATTGCCATGCCCTCCTTCAGGGGATCTTCCCAACCCATGGATTGAAACCACGTTTCTTCCATCTTCTGCATTGGCAGGCGGGTTCTTTACCACCAGTACCACCTGGGAAGCCCACTGCTCCTTTACACAACTTCTCTTACTCCTATGATCTATTCCACAAATTCACCTGTGAGTTACCTGAGGCCTTACCTGTGCTTCTCTTAGCAAGGGGCGTGTAAGCACCCATGGAAAAGGCTGAGATGTAATACCTCTCTGCTAGCCAAAAGCAAGGCAGCATCCAAACGCATCCCAGGCCCTCCTCGACAAAGCCCCTCCTGAAGGGCAATGGCCCAGAGTCACAGAACCTCTAGCAGGAGTTGCCACCAAAGATCTTTCAGCCCAGTTCCCTGGCAGGTATCACTGCACACACCTTCCAGCTCTTTCTTGGCCTCCCCAGTGATAAGGCACTTAAACCTCCCTTGGTAGCCACTGTGTTTTGGGGACAGTTCTGCTTGAAAGCCCCACTTGCCTATAACACTCACCTGGGGCTATCACCTGCCTTCTGGAGCCATTGAGAATAAAGCCCAATTCATTTTTATGCGTCAGTTTTTCAAACACCTGAAGGATCCTGAGTCCGTTCTTTCTCAGGGGAAAAAAATTGCCAGCTTCCAAATGCAACTTGCGTAGAGTGGCTTCTACACACACACACACACACACACACACACACACACCCTGGCTGCCCCTGCCCCTTCCCCGCCACTGCGGTTGTACTGTGTTCCTTATAGGATATAGGCATCAGGATAGGACCCTTCTCGAAGGTCTGAGTGCTTGTACTCATCCTGAGATATCAGCCTAACCATCACTTCCTTTGGAGATACTTCCTTGAGCTCCCAAGTCTGAGTTAGGTGCTCTGTAGGTCTCCTCCTATCACTCTGTGGTTCCCCGTCCCAGCAGCCATCCCCCAGATTTCACAGCCTGTATTCTTGTGCGTACCTGATAGGACCATGTCCACTGCCTTACCCTTGGAGCCCAGAGCACTGCCTGTCAACCTAAAGGCACCCCTTGCATGTTTATTAAACAAATTAATGAGTGAGATCATTTTATGATGGAAGAGAAAGTGAAGAAAGGAAAAAAAAAGGGGAAATCATTCTTAAAAGCAGGCAGGGACAAAAAGAAGAAAAAGCAAAAGGAAAAACATGGTTTGATTCATGAAAAATACAGGAGTAGTCCCTTCCTGCCTCCAACTTCAGTGCCTGTTCATGACGCTTGAAACGCTTTTGGCTTCAAGGCATTCCACGGTCTCTCATACCTTCAGCTGCTCCTGAACTTTCAGGCAACTCACTCCCAGAAGGCCTCTCACTGGAACAGCTGGTCTCTTCATTTACTGTTGGGAAAACCAAAACAAACGCAAGACAAAGAACGGTGTGATGATATGCCCAGCAAACAGGAGGCCACAAGATAACAGGCAGCATTGATTTTACCTGAAGATTTGGGTGGGGAGTAGGGGTAACATTATAAAACATCTTTTAATATTAAAATAAAATTGGATATATTATAGAGAGAGTAGAATGCAAAATCTGGATTCCTTTCAAAGACAAAACATAAGACCTCAAGGAAATTTCATTGTTGTACAAAAGGAAACCAGGGTTCCTCATTCATTTGATCTTTTAATATAATGCCACCATTCCAGGTTCTGAATATACAAGAATGAACAAAATAATAAAAAATATTGCTTTGGGACTTACTTGGTTGTCCAGTGTTTAAGAATCTGCCTGCCAATGTAGGGGACACAGGTTTGATCCCTGGTCGGGGAACTAAGATCCTACATGCCACGAGGCAACTAAGCTCATGAGCCAAATTTAAAGAAAGCACTCGTGCTGCAACAAAGACCCAGAGCAGTTTCTTTCTCTTTCTCTTCCACTTAAATAAATAAATTTATTCCATTAAAAAATTATTGCCTTCATGGAGCTTACTTTTATCAAAGACAAACAACAAACAAAATGAGAAAAATATGTGGCTAGGTTAGGTAGCTGTAAGTGATGTGAAGAAAAATAAGCCATGGAAGGAAAGGGACTAGACATGTAGGCAGGAATGTGTGAATGAGTGTGTTTGGGAAGATGACACTTGGGGAAGATCCAAGGAAGGGAGGAAAGCGCAGAAGGCATGGAAGTAAGCTGCAAGGGAGGAGCCCCTTAAACCTGTTAAGTTTGAGGGTCCTGGGGGAAATCCAAGTGGGATCCAGAAAAAGTGTAAAAAAAAAAATATGGAGCTCAGGAAACAAGTTTAGGTTGAGTTTGAGATAAAAATGTGTAGCTGTCAATGGAGAGGAGACAATAAAATGACAAGAGTGGGTGAACCTTATAAAATAATCCAGGCATGGATTGAGAACTGGAAACCCACGGATGAAGTCTGGCACATGTATATGTTTTGTTTAGTCTTATAACTGGCATGACAAATAGATTGGGAAACAGTGACAGACTTAATTTTCTTGGGCTCCAAAATCACTGCGGATGGCGACTATAAGCCATGAAATTAACAGATGCTTGCTCCTTGGAAGAAAAGCTATGAAAAACCTAGGCAGCATATTAAAAACCTCAGACATCACTTTGCCAACAAAAGTCCATATAGTCAAAGCTATAGTTTTTCCAGTAGTTATGTACAGAAGATGTAAGAGTTGGACGATAAAGAAGGATGAGCACCAAAGAACTGATACTTTCAAATTGTGGTGCTGGAAAAGACTCTTCAGAGTCCCTTGGACTGAAAGGAGATCTAAACAGTCAATCCTAAAGGAAATCAACACTGAATGTTCATTGGAAGGACTGGTGCTGAAGCTGAAGTTCAAAGTTCCCACCTGATGGGAAGAGCTGACTCATTGGAAAAGACTCTGATGCTCGGAAAGACTGGGAGCAGGAGGAGAAGGGGGCAACAGAGGAGGAGATAGTTGGATGCCATCATCAACTCAATGGACAAGAGTTTGAGTAAACTCTGGGACATAGTGAAGGACAGGGAAGCCTGGCAAGCTGTAGTCCATGGGGTCGCAAAGATTTGGACACGACTAAGTGACTGAACAATAACTGATTAGAATATAGGGGTTAAGAGCTTAGGTGTTGGAACCAGACTACCTGGATTCCAGATCCTACACATTTACCAACCATGTGATTTTGAGCAAGTTGCTTACTCCTTTGTGCCTCAATTTATCTATCTGTAATAGCAGTACATGTCATGCAGAGTTGTTGTAAGGATTCAATTAGTAAATTCATGTAAAGCAATTAGAAAAGAGCCTGGATCTACAGATGTTAGCTGCTGCTATTAATGAATATGATTGCAATTGTACTTATTAGGTATTCACCTTGGTGCACATGCTTTCCAATTTACCCAGGTCCTGCAGGACCACTTCGTTTATCTGAATGACTTGCCTGGTCCTTGTCAGCATCTGAGTTTGTGACCAATGGTGTGGAAAGAGGACAAGAACAGAAATTGAGGTTGACTATAATTTATGGGGCTAAAGACAAACACCTTTTCCCAACATTTAGACCTTTAATTTATTTAGAAAAGTGTTGGTATAAGGTGTGAGGCAGTGCACAATACAACCTAATTTGTTTCCCAAAGAGCAAGCACGTTATCTTAATATCATATACTGAATCATTTGTGTTTCTCCACTACTTTTGAACGTCACATTTATAATACCACATATTTTTCATATATTTAAGTCCATAGTTGGATTTTCCATTCACTTCCATTGATCTGTTTGTAGGATCACGCAAGAGTATTACAACCCCAAGAGGAAACGGATTTCT
Organism: Bos grunniens; assembly: GCF_055505025.1. Taxonomy (NCBI): domain Eukaryota; kingdom Metazoa; phylum Chordata; class Mammalia; order Artiodactyla; family Bovidae; genus Bos; species Bos grunniens. Next base: position 13,882,649 of record NC_141167.1, read on the forward strand.
TTTCTACTATTACTGTATTTGCAATGTTAGAGTTGCCTAGCACACAGTAAGTCCTCAAATACTCATTGATATGGTGAATAAGTAATTTAATAGGTTATTGTACTTTTGGAGTCAGATGTGCTACCTTGCGCTACAAGTTCCTGGTTATTGTTCAGTTCAGTTCAGTTCAGTTGCTCAGTCATGTCCAACTCTTTGCGACCCCATGGACTGCAGCACACCCAGGTCTCCCTGTCCATCACCAACTCCCGGAGTTCACCATCCAATCATCTCATCCTCTGTCGACCCCTTCCCCTCTTGCCCTCAATCTTCTCAGCATCAAGGTCTTTTCAAATGAATCAGCTCTTCACATCAGGTGGCCAAAGTATTGGAGTTTCAAGTTTAACATCAGTCCTTCCAGTGAACACCCAGGACTGATCTCCTTTAGGGTGGACTGGTTGGATCTCCTTGCAGTCCAAAGGACTCTCAAGAGTCTTCTCTAACACCACAGTTCAAAAGCATCAGTTCTTTGGTGCTCAGCTTTCTTTACAGTCCGACTGTCACATCCATACGTGACTACTGGAAAAATCTGGTTATTGTACTTTTGTAATTAAAAAATATCTAGTTGGAAAAGTCCAACCTTTTAAACTCTATTTTACAAAACACTCAGGGTTAGACTCATGCCTTTATATTCCACCAAAGTGAGGAAGAGGAGTCTTCAAGAGACGAGGCTGGAGGGATAGCAAAGAACAAGCCAGGAAGGGTCTTGTATAGAAGCCAAGAAGACTAGATTCTACTCTGTAAGCCAACAAAAGGCTGTAAGCAGGATAGAAATGATCAAATAGATGATTTCAGTAGTTCACTCTGTGGACTCTGGGGTGGGTTGAATTTGAGAAGATAAGTCTGGAGTTATAGGCTTGGAAGTATTTGGGAAGAGGAATAAATGGATTTGTGAGCTACTTATTGGGTGAGATTAACAGAGTACAATCTAACCTGATTTGAATGGTAAAGGTAGGGTTGAAGGAGATGAAGATGCTCCCCAGGGTTTGTGGAGAAAGTGGTGCCCTTTATCCATGAGAAGCTAGAGGAGGAAAATTGGACTAGGGGGAAAATTCATCAGTCAGGTGTGGACCTGAGTTTGAGGTGCTTGTGGATCCTGTTTAGAACACATTTGAGTCTGGAATGCAGATAAGAGATTGTGAAGAGAAAGATTTTCAGGTTTCAGAGGTTGAAACCAGAGGTGAGGAGAGGTGATGATGAGGAAACTGAAGGAACATTCATTGCTTCTCATATTTCCCAGTCACACAGCTAGTAAGGAAATAGGTATGTTTTGTTGTCAAGTTCAAGCTCTTAACCATTAGTGCCAGTTCTTTGCTGATGACAGTATCTCCAAAGAGCTGCTGTCAAACTCATTCCTGGCCTGCAGTTGTTATCTGACTCAATACACCAGGTTGGATTTATTTCAAAGCTTCAGAGATGAATCCCCAGCCCAGTGAGAGCTACTCTGTACCCCTTCCTTTTTAAAAGAGAGACTCCAAGTCCTGAAGTCTCCCCACAAGTTCCTGTATGATATAAACCAAGTCACCCTTGAGTAGGCTGGGTCTCTCTGGGGTCCAGGGGAACAGAATCTGGTGAGAAGGGAACGGATGCCCCCAAATATCACCCTATTCTTCCAGTGATCCGCAGCTGCCTGCCTCACAAATACTAGAATACCACTCCTGAGCATCCAACTTACTCATTCTTGCATTATACTTAATAGATGCAAATGCATGATTAATATTTTCCTCCACTGATGCTGATTTCATTCTGTTAGTGATTATACTGATGGCAACAGTTGAGGGGATTAAAAATCCCATTTAATTTGTGGTAGATTTTTTTTTAACTTTGCTGATAAAATTTAAATGTCAAGTGCTTTGGCATCTTCTACAAGATGCAGAGGCCAAATGAGGAGGCCAACAGTAGTAGCAGGAGTTCAGAAATAGCTCAGACAAAGTAGGAATTCAACTGAATGACCCATAGCCCACACGGACCATGAAAGCAGAGCACTGAGCTTGACCTGGGATGAGAGCTCAGCTCCCATTGGCTCCCAGAGTCCTGATATGAACCGTGTCCTTCCCACTTAATGATTCACAATAGTGAAGGCACTAGGGAGACCTTTCAATTTGAAGAAACTCTTTAGGGAACCCTTTTGTAAGGCAATCCTCCTGGATTAATCTCTTTATGAATTCAGTATGTTTTTTTGAAAAACTGAGTGAAGCCGTGCAGATAGATAAAACCCAGGGTTTTCTCACTTCTACACCCCTTCCTTTCCACCTCAAACTCTGTTTAGTCCTCAACATGTGATGAAAGTTCTATGAGAAGAATCCAGATCCTCTACGCACTCTCCAAGTCCCCTACCCTAGGGCTTGTGATATGGGGGGGTCAACATAGCAAATGAATATCTAGGAAATGAGTTTGCTTTTGTTTTTCAGCTTGCCCACAAAGCCAGGGCCCTGCTCCTACTTATTGTACTGATGATTAGCTGGAACTGCTGCTCTCCGTAGCGTGCCTTGCTCTTCCTTAGGCAATCACAGAGCGTTTGTCTTAGAATGTTCCGCCCCTAGTTTTTCACAACATGGGTTCCTTCTCTTATTTCCAGTATCAGCTCAAATGTCAGCTTCTCCAATAGACCTCCCCTGACCCATTAATCTAAAGGCCCCTACTCACACTGTCACGTGACCTATTTTATTGCCTCTAAAACACTTCTTACAATCTGAAATTATTTATTAAGCTGTTATTTATCTATAATTATCTTTCTCTCATCCACGGAGGTAAGCTCTAGGAGAGTAGGGACCTTACTTGCCCGGTTCATTGTTGTATTCTACTTGGTGCCTTGCACAATGCTCGGTACCTGGTAGGAGCTCAATAAAATGTTTGTTGGACACATAATTAACGTATGTTGGACAAATATTTACCAATATTTCTTACTGGTAAATATAAACTACTCGACAGTAACTCATTCCATAATACTTTAAGCAAAACTTGGAAAATTTTCATATTTAAATTGCAAAGGAAAAGAAATATAATTTTGCTAATTTCAAGTCTATACTTTGTTAAACAATATTTCTAAGTAGAAGTTCTAACAATGTTACTTTAATGAGTAGACAAACTTGTCTATAATTAGAACATCAATTATATGCAAATTATACTGCCGATACCCTGGGATATGTTTTGTCCCCTTAAGCATTTGAAACATCCTCTCCCCACTGTGTGATTTTGTTTATAGAACTATTTTATTTGGCAGTCTTTTAATTCATAAACAGTATAAAAATAAACATCACTCTTGCACCAGCTGAATTATCACACACTGAAAACCCAGTTATTAAGTGGTGGAATCATCTCTGAGCATATGATGAGTATAGGATAGATTAGTCACAAACCCAAACCACACTTTGGAAACATAAAGCTGTTTTGAGGCCATAATTTTATTCTGAGAAACCAGCATCTTCACATGTTGGTGGTAGCATTGAGAAATACGTCTTAAAGAATGACATTATAAATAGGCGGAAGCACCGGGTAAGAGATAACTGACGAGCAATCGCTACGTAAGAGACATCTTTTGACTTTGAAGTTTAGCTCGCACCAAACTGGAACAAGCCTCCCAGCTCTTGAAGGCCAAGGATTAACTAAAGAAAATTCTTAGAGAGTGCAGACTTCCAGACATAGAAGAGTGAGCATCAGGCATATGGAGGAATGTGATTTCCCAAAGAGGATGCAAATCACAGGGCCATTACAATATAACATTATATCGAAGAGATAGTTGCACATCTATGTCCATAGCAACATTAGTCACAGTAGCCAAAAGGGGGGAGGAACCAAATATCCATCAGTGGATGAATGGATAAACAAAATGTGGTAGACACATACAATGGAATAGTATTCAGATTTAAAAAGGAAGAAAATTCTGACACATGTGACAATATGGATGAAGTTTGAGGACTTTTAGGCTAAGTGAAATAAGCCAGTCACAAATATACTGTATAATTCCACTGATATGAGCTATCCAAGGGCTTCCCAGGTGACACTAGTGGTAAAGAACACACCTGTCAATGGAAAAGACATAAGAGACTTGGAGTCAATCTTTTGGTTGGGAAAATCCGCTGGAGGAGGGCATGGCAACCCGCTCCCGTATCTTGCCTGGAGAATTCCATGGACAGAGGAGCCTGGTGGGCTACAGTCCATAGGGTCCCAAAGAGTAGGACACGACTGAAATAACTTGGCACACATGCACACACATATGAGATATCTAAAGTTGTCAGATTTATGGAAACGGAAGGCAGAGTGGTAGTTTCCAGGAGCTGAGGGAATGGGCAAAGGGGGAGCTATTGTTTAGTGAGCACAGAGTTTCAGTTTTGCAAGATGAAAAAGTTCTGGACATCCATTGCACAGCAGTGACAACAAGGTGAATGTATTTCACATCAGTGAACTTAAAAGTGTGTACAGAGGGACTTCCCTGGTGATCTAGTGGTTTTAAATCTGCCTGCCAATGCAGGGGACGTGAGTTTGACCCCTACTCCGGGAAGATCCCACATGCTGTGGAGTAACTAAGCCCGTGTGCCACAACTACTGAGGCGGCTCTCTCGAGCCTGTGAGTCATGATTACTGAGCCCATGCACTGCAGCTACTGAAGCCTGCACACCGAGGGTCTGTGCTCCGCAACAAGAGAAGCCATTGCAAGAGAAGCCTGCGCATAACAATGAAGAATTTGCCCCAACTAGAGAAAGTCCATATGCAGCAATGAAGACCCACCACGGCCAAAAAATCAAATAAATGAACAAATAAATCCTGAAAAAAAAATACTCTGCCCTTCCAATGCAGGGGTTGTGGGTTTGATCCAAGGTCAGGAAACTAAATTCCCACATGCTATGCAGTGTAGTCTTTTAGAAAAGGCAGAGGAACCAGAGATCAAATTGCCAACATCCACTGGATCATGGAAAAAGAGAGTTCCAGAAAAACATCTATTTCTGCTTTATTGACTATGCCAAAGCCTTTGACTGTGTGGATCACAAGAAACTGTGGAAAATTCTGAAAGAGATGGGAATATCAGAACACCTGATCTGCCTCTTGAGAAATTTGTATGCAGGTCAGGCAGCAACAGTTAGAACTGGACATGGAACAACAGACTGGTTCCAAATAGGAAAAGGAGTTCGTCGAAGCTGTATATTGTCACCCTGTTTATTTAACTTATATGCAGAGTACATCATGAGAAACGCTGGACTGGAAGAAACACAAGCTGGAATCAAGATTGCCAGGAGAAATATCAATAACCTCAGATATGCAGATGACACCACCCTTATGGCAGAAAGTGAAGAGGAACTCAAAAGCCTCTTGATGAAAGTGAAAGAGGAGAGTGAAAAAGTTGGCTTAAAGCTCAACATTCAGAAAATGAAGATCATGGCATCCGGTCCCACCACTTCATGGGAAATAGATGAGGAAACAGTAGAAACAGTGTCAGACTTTATTTTTGGGGGCTCCCAAATCACTACAGATGGTGACTGCAGCCATGAAATTAAAAGACGCTTACTCCTTGGAAGGAAAGTTATGACCAACCTAGATAGCATATTCAAAAGCAGAGACATTACTTTGCCAACAAAGGTTCACCTAGTCAAGGCTATGGTTTTTCCCATGGTCATGTATGGATGTGAGAGTTGGACTGTGAAGAAGGCTGAGTGCTGAAGAATTGATGCTTTTGAACTGTGGTGTTGGAGAAGACTCTTGAGAGTCCCTTGGACTGCAAGGAGATCCGACCAGTCCATTCTGAAGGAGATCAGCCCTGGGATTTCTTTGGAAGGAATGATGCTAAAGCTGAGACTCCAGTACTTTGGCCACCTCATGCAAAGAGTTGACTCATTGGAAAAGACTCTGATGCTGGGAGGGATTGGGGGCAGGAGGAGAAGGGGACGACAGAGGATGAGATGGCTGGATGGCATCACTAACTCGATGGATGTGAGTCTGAGTGAACTCCGGGAGTTGGTGATGGACAGGGAGGCCTGGCGTGCTGCGATTCATGGGGTCGCAAAGAGTCGGACACGACTGAGAGACTGATCTGATCGGATCTGATGCAGTGTAGTCAAAAAATAAACAACAAACAAACAAAAATGAAGACATTGTCTTTTTTTTTTTGTCTCCAAGAAAATTCTTGTTTTGAAAAAGCCCACAATTTCTAAAAAAAAAAAAAAAAATTAAATACATGAAAAGAAAATATTACTGATCATTTTTCTACCTACATATCAGCTGTTCCCAATTTTCACATCTACCTTTCCAGCCCTCAAGCAAATGTAGACATATTTTCACACCATTGTAGTCCTGGTGTACAAACCATTTTGCATGTTTTTTTTTCTGTTCACTATTATGCTGCATTTTCCCAAGTTTTATATTTTCATTGAAATCATCATTTTTAACTGCTGTCTAATATTCTGTTGAGTCAATTACCACAATAAGCTTAGCCATTACTCTGTTTTTGAGCAGTTGTTTCTATTATGCTAGTACAGATAAAGCAGCCTTGGATATTAAAGTCCCTCATGATGTACCCAGTGTTTTAGATGATTGCTGTTTGAGACAATCGATCATACAGATACTGCTGGAAGGTCCCAGGGAGCACCCAGCTCTGTTGCCATTGAGGAAAACTGAGCCTGTACACTGAACACCATTCATCACTCCAGTATCTTCCTGGCGGTAAGTTCATGGACCCACATCATGCCAAGTAGGCTGTGGAGCCACGGATGGTTTTAACTACACTTTTTGGTGGCATTCATCCAAATGGCAGCAATAACAGCATGTTCCTGTTTAAATCACATATACAACAACATTTGAGTGCTTCAATTAGTGAATTCCTCAATTTTCCTGGCTTCTGGGTAACTTCTGAAAGCAGAGAATCCATTTGTCGGACTATACTTGCTTGGCTATTTATTCTTTTTAATATTAAGAGTAGATTTTATCCATCTGTTATGAGGTTTCAGCACATGATGGTCCCCTCGGCCTGAAAAGCCTCCTGACTCCACTCATCTTTCATATCTCAGAGCAAAATGTCACTTTTTTGGGAAAGCTTTCTTTGACACTTCCTGCTCTAACCCGCTCAGTCTCCCAAGTGTATATTCTCATCATTTTTGAACTTCCCTTTCACTGCATTGATCAGGTTGTAGCTATGTATACTTATACAAGTATCTGATGTCTGTCTGTCCCTCCAGATGTAAGCTGTATGGGACTAAATCTGTTCTTGATCACTATTCCCAATGCCTAGCACATTGTATATGATAAATAATATTTTTGAATGAATTAAGTGTCATCAGGGACAGCTATGAGCCATTGGGTTAATGCAAGAGTAGAGAGGAGGAACCAAGGGACAAGGCTTGGCTATCTTAGCATGGTCCACTTCTTCATATTCAGCAAAAGCATTATGATGACTTTAACAATGAATAAATCAAAGACTTTATCGTAACATTTCTTTCTACAAATAGTATAGAGCATTCACCTTCAGTTTTTCCTCCCTTCTCTACTCTCTCATAATACATACATGCTTAAAGCACCTAGCCACTTCTGCTTCAAGTTTATTTATTATATTTTACCTTTTCTTATAAAGTTGTGTTATTTCAGAGGGGCAAGGCTTGCTTTTTTCCCTACCTAATATTTGCGTTACCAACAATGCTTAAGAGAAAATACATCTTCAACAAACATTAGTTCTTTTATCCTAAAATTCATATGGAATATCAAAGGACCCCAAAGAGCCACAATAATCTTGAAAGAGAAGAAATTGGAATATCACTCTCCCTGACTTCAAAATTGACTACAAAGATGTAGTAATTAAAACAGTGTGGTATTAGCATGAAGATAGACATGTAGAGACCAATGAATAGACTAGAAAGCCCAGAAATAAATCCTCATACATATGGTCAAATGATTTACAGCTAGGATACCAAAATGGCATCAATGGGGAAAGGAGAGTTCCTTTGACAAATAATGTTGGGGAAAATGGATATCTATGTGCAAAAGAATAAAGTTGGATCCTTACCCTACACAATTTTACACAGAAATTTCTTAAAATGAATCAAAGATCTAAACATAAAAACTAAAACTGTAAAACTCTTAGAAGAAAATATAGGAGAAAGCTTCATGGTATTGGATTTGGCAACCATTTCTTGGCTATGTAACAAAGACACTGGCAACAACAAAAATAAATTGAACTTCATCAAAATTAAAAACTTCTGGGCAGAAAGGATACAACCAACAGAAAAAAAGGCAACCCTTGGAATAGGAGAAAATATTTGCAAATCATATATCTGATAAGGAGTTAATATTCATAATATATAAATAACTCCTTAATCAACAGCAACAAAATAAACAATTTTATTTTTATTTATTTATATTTTTAACAGTTTGATTTCTAAATGAGCAAGATACTTGAATACACATTTCTCCAAAGAAGATATACAGATGGTCAATAAGTACGTTAAAGGATGTTCAACGTCACTAAATCATTGGGAAAATGCAAATCAAAACCACAATGAGACACCACCATACACCCATTAGGATGGCTACTCTGAAAAAGCACAATAGCAATAAAACAGAAAATAGTAAGCATGGAAAAAGTAGAGAAATTAGAATCTTAGTGCACTATTGGTGAGAATGTAAAATGATGTAGCCACCATGGAAAACAGTATAGCAGTTCCTCAGAAAATTAAACACAGAATTAGCATTCGATCTAGCTATTGCACTTCTAGGTACATACCCAAAAGGATTAAAAGCAGGGACTCAAACATATATTTGTACATCCATGTTCACAGTAGCATTATTCACAAGGGCTGAAAGGTAGAAACGACCCAGGTGTCCATTGATGGGTGAATGGATAAACAGAATATGGATATACATACACTGGAGTATTATTCAGTCATGAAGAGCAAAGAAAAATCTGACACATGCCACAACATGGTTGACCATTCAGTTCAGCTTAGTCGCTCAGTTGTGTCCGAATCTTTGCAGCCCCATGGACTGTAGCACACCAGGCTTCCCTGTCCACCATGAACTCCTGGAGCTTGCTCAAACTCATGTCCATCAAGTTGGTGATGCTATCCAATCATCTCATCCTCTGCTGTCCCCTTCTCCTACTTTCAATCTTTCCCAGATCAGGGTCTTTTCTAATGAGTCAGTTCTTTGCATCAGGTAGCCAAAGTATTAGAGCTTCAGCTTCAGCATCAGTCCTTCCAATGAATATTCAGGACTGATTTCCTTTAGGATTGATTGGTTTGATCTCCTTACAGTCCAAGGGACTCTCAAGAGTCTTCTCCAACACCACAGTTCAAAAGCATCAATTCTTTGGCGCTCAGCTTCCTTTATGGTCCAACTCTCACATACAAACGTGACCATTATGCTAAATGAAATATCCAATCACAAAAGTACAAATACTGTATAGCTCTGCTTATATGAGGTCCATAGCACTGTTAGATTTAAAGAGGCAGGAAGTAGAATGGAGGTTGCCAGGGAGTTGGGGGAAGGGTAAACAAGGGTTCAATGGATAGAGGAATTTCAGTTTTGCAGGATGCAAGCACCTCAGTGGATGCTGTGGTGGTGATGGTTGCACAACAATGTGAACGGTTTTAATACCACTGAACTGCATGCTTTAAACAGTTAAAATGGTACATCTCATGTGTATTTTGCCACAATTGAAAAAAAAAATGTTGTTTTTCCACTATTTATAACAAGTGTGAATCCATTCCTTGCCTAGAATGGCACCTTGCTTCCAGTATGTCCTCAATACATGTGAGAGTGAATGAGTGGCCAGAATCCCAGAGTTGGAAGGTGCCTTAGAAGCCATTTATGGAACCCTGTAGTCAGTGGACAAATATACCATTCCCATCTCTGCTGAGAACCCCTAGGTTGTAGGACACTCCCTGCCTCTCAAAGCACCTCACTTCATTGTTGTATGCATTTTTTTCACTAGAAAATTCTCCTTTAAGCCAAGCTGAAATATGATTTTCTGGTAATATCTCTCCATCCTCGGTGGTCCTACCTCTACCTTCTGAGCCAAGAGAGAATAGGTCAATTCTAGCTCACCTGACCACCATTATTCAATAGAAGGCAGAGCTCTGTACACTAGGAAAATTGAAGCTTACCCCGAATCCCTTCAAACTGTGGTGCCGGAGAAGACTGTTGAAAGTCCTTTGGACAGCAAGGAGATCAAACCAGTCAATCTTAAGGGAGATCAACCCTGAATATTCACTGGAAGGGCTGATGCTGAGGCTGAAGCTCCAGTATTTTGGTCATCTGATGTGAACAGACAACTCACTGGAAAAGTCCCTGGTGCTGGGAAAGATTGAGGGCAGAAGAAGAAGATGGCATCAGAGGATGAGATGGCTGGACGGCATCACTGATGCAATGAACTTGGGCATGACTCTGGGAGATGGTGAGGGACAAGGAGGCTTGGTGTGCTGCAGTCCATGGGGCTGCAGAGAGTCAGACACGACTGAACAACAACAACAAGCCCAAATGCAAATTTTCCAGCCAGGAAATACTCTTTTTGTATTTAGACGCACACTAAAATGTCTCAAAAGGAGTAGCTGACCTTGATTCCTTTTAGAGATTCACCAAATGTCAGGAATATGGAAGCAACAAATGGGTCTGATGGAGTCTACTTGAGGAGGGGACTCTGCTAATCAAAAAACAGGAAGTATTTAACCTGGAGCAGAGACATCTCAGAAGATGCTACATGTTCTGAGGACTGTTCTATGGAAGAGGAAGCCGTGGAGTGTGTAAGTTCATGGAAGTCAGATTCAGCTCAATTATAAGAAAATAGTCTAGAACTATTCAAGCATATAAAAACTTAAACACTAAGTGACATATAGTAGATGCTCAATAAAGTGTATCAACCATTATTATCAGGCCCCAGCTTGAACATCATTGCCCTTTCGAATTCAGAAAATAGACATACACACACACACACACACACACACAACTCATACATCACATTGGGCTTTCTGTCACTATCCAAGCCTGGCACAGAACAATTCTAGAAGCATTTCTGTTTTTAATACAAATGCACAGAGCATAGCTAGTTAAAAACCAAACAACTGTAAAAATGGTAGCTATTGAGGAGGGACTATTCAAAGACCTTTAGTCTCAGATCCTGCTCATTCCAGAGTACCTTAAGACCTGTTTCTTCCCATTGAGCTGCAGCGATTCTAACCTGGTTCCTCCCAGGGCTGGAATTCTTTGACCTTTTATGTCCTGGCAATGACTTCTATGCATTTTGGCAGTGACTGTCTGCATTTCTGATTCAACCCTGATCTCAGCCTCTCGGGTTTTGTCTCTCTCTTTCCATGGATGGCCAAGGTTTCTGCCACTCCTTCCGTTCCTGGAGCAATCCATGCTTTTGAAAAATGACCATGCTGACGGGAAGCTAATACTCCCAGCCTGCAGCAGGTCCTGTCAATCTGATTTTTAAATGATGGAGGAGGTTTGGGGACGAGGCTCAGGGTGGCATTAGCAGTCTCCAGGCTGATGCAACGATCCATTGAAAAGGAGGAAAGGATCTTCTGAAATGTGAGCACATTCACAGACCCAGAGGACAGAGAGGTATTTAGAGTGAACTGGAACAAACCTGCAACATCAGGTGCGTTCTGCCTTCAAAAATAGCTGCCAGTTAGAAAGGGTTATTTACATATTGATTTCATGCTAACTTTGTAATGGAATGTGCTGCCTGCCTGCCTGAGACCTAACAACTGTCATCATAATTTTTTCTAAAAATACAGTCAGAGAAAAACACTCAGTGAACCCTCCACTGGAAAGTGGCTGCCAAAGACCCCAGATCCAAAACTGCCTCGACCACATCCAAAGGCAAGGACACTCAACATCCATCTCGAAGGGAACATTTCACAGCTGACCCTCCCTTCTTCCAATCAGCCAGCACTCATTCTAGAAAACCTGACTTGTCCTAAGGTGAGGGAGATGAATCCCCCTCAGAGCAGCCTTTATGGAAACGCCTGTTGGCCCCTTATCAGAAATAATGGATGAGAAAGGGGCTGGAATCAGCCCACCAGCCCCAGTGCCATATCCTGGGTGTGTTTCTGCCTTGGTTTCTCTCCATGGCTCTCTCCTAAGGATCCTCACTTCTCCTGTCTGCTAACAGCCAGCTTTCCTTGTTTCTTACTCGAGCTCCTTCTGAACTCCACAGGTTTGTCTCCATGGATCCTACAAAGCTGATCCTTGGCAGGGTTGACATCGCTCCCCAGCAAAATATTAGCAATTTAAATGCCTTTTTGCCAGGCCTGATGGAGCTGATTCGGTTGTGATCCTGGGCATATGGATGGCATATTTGCTGTGAGCTAGGTGAGATGAGTCCCAGAAGGACCCCGCCAGCCCCCACGCCCCACGCGGCCTTCCCCAGCGGTTCTGGGACCGGCGGCCGTGTGAGCAGTTACCTCGGCCGGAGCCAACCATAACTGCTGTCCACTTTGTTTCCAGCCAGGCCCCCACTGCTGGGGACAAATCTTTCATTCATAAAGAGTAGCTTGTTAGGGCAACTCCGGGGACTCTAAGGCCACTTAATTAAATTGGGGAAAGTCGCTTGGCCCGGGTGGGAAATTTGCACACAAAGGCACGGGGTCTGGCGTTTCCCTTCGACCAAACCGCTCACAACAAAACCACGACCTTACCCGTTCCCGAGGCCCCTCTGCTCTCAGCACCCCTCGTTAGAGGGCATTTGTTTGGGAATGTTTTCCCAGCGATTCACTGACAGGCCTTTCATTCCTCCCTGGGCAATCAGGGGTGGCAAGTACAGGCTAAGAGCCCTCCAAGGCTGATTGCTGAAAGAATTTCCAAAAGGAAAGAGTGTAAACAGGTACATTGAAAAAGCCTCTTTTGAACAATTATGTAAACATTCCAAACACTATTTGAAAACTTTCACAGTGGAACTGTCAGATCGGAGCATTCTTGTCTAATTGCCCGCACACAATGCGCCCTGCAGACCCAGTTCTGAGAGAGTTTAGCTGGACATGTGGGGCGTCAGATAAAGAAAGTCAAGGGAACGTGGTCGTGTACAACTGCGTCTTTCTGTGTACAACTTTCTGTGTACAACTGCGTCTTTCTCACTCCCTCGGCTTCCAGAAGAATCTCTTGGGAACAGGAGGTTCCTTCTTCTGGGAGGATTTCTCCAGGACCCGGTCCAGTGCTCTACACACAGGGTCAGTTGATGAGCCTGGAGATGAGATAGTCCCAGGTTCATTTCCACCAAAGCATCAAATAATCATCCGGCGATACCAAGCAGAGTTGTTGGCAATGTGCCCCTCACCATGGGAATGGCTCCTTGCTTGCCTGTCTTATTCTCCTCCAACAGGGCTTCCCTGGTAGCTCAGCTGGTAAAGAATCCACCTGCAATGCAGGAGACCCTGGTTCCATTCCTGGGTCGGGAAAATCCCCTGGAGAAGGCATAGGCTCCGCACTTCAGTATTCTTGGGCTTCCCTGATGGCTCAGCTGGTAAAGAATCCGCCTGCAATCTGGGAGACCTGGGTTTGATCCCTGGGTTGAGAAGATCCCCTGGTTGGCCTGGAGAATTCTGTGGACTGTATAGTCCATGGGGTCACAAAGAGTCAGAGAAAACTGAGCAACTTTCACTTTCTTTCTTGTCCTCTAGTTTCCTGTTTTCCTCTTTTTCCAAACAGCCCAGATTCTCACAATTAAATTGAACTACTTTGCTGCATACTGGAAACCAATATGACATTGTAAATTAAGTATCCTTCAAGAATAAAAAAATTATAAAAGGAAGGTCATATATGAAAAGTCATCTGAAACCTTGGTATTTCCATGATCACATTACTAGGAGTTGGGAATTTAGGTGGCATGAGCAAACTGCTTCATTTCAAATTTCAGGGAAACACCAAAGTTTCAGGTGACTGGTGTGCTAATTTCTGGTGTACAGCGAGTGATCATTTGCATATATACACATAGATATATTCTTTTTCAGATTCTTTTCCATTATAGGTTATTACAAGATCTTGAATAAAATTCCGTGTGCTCTATAGCAGTACAGTGTTATTTATCTATTTTATATATAGTAGTTTGTATCTGCTAATCACAAACTCCTACTAATTTATCCCTCCCCCACCCTTTCCCCTTTGGTACCTACAAGCCGGTTCCCTATGTCTGTGAGTCTGTTTTATAAATAAGTTCATTTGTATCACGTTTTAGATTCCACGCATAAGTACTATCAGGCAGCATTTGTCTTTCTCTATCTGACTTCACTTAGTATGATAATCTCTAAGTCCACCCAATACATGGCCTTCTTTGAGTCAATGTAGTCTCCAATCATCTGGGGTCCATTCAGCCTCTGACTGTCAAGCCTTGAAGGGTTTATCTCAAGAAAAACTTTGGTGTGGGGTGGGGTGTGACTTATTTTTGTATTTTAAAATCTGTTTCTTAAGAGTCAGTAGGAAAAGACAAAATGTTCAACAAAGAGGATTGGCATATCAACACAATAAAACCTTACAAATGTGTGACATGAGGGCTAAGTGGAGACATGGGAGATATTATGAAAACAAAGTAAAAAACTCAGGCCACAGAATCATATTTGCACTCTACCTGCAAAGACAAAACAAACAAACAAACAAACAAACAAAAACACAACGTATCTGCAGGTGGCAAGTGGAAAGGGTCACAGCAGAATGAAAACACTTGCTCTGGGGAGTGGGAGTGCCAGCATGTTTCACTTTGCAAGCCTATCTTTAATGTCATTGCATTGTGTCATCCAGGCAGGGTCTGGGAATGCTAGAAAGCACCCGTGTGCATACACAGTTGAACATAAAAGGCTACCCCAGTAACCCGCAGAGAGAGGTACATATCAGCCTTCGGCACTGTGCATCCTTCCCAAGAATGTGGATCAGAGCTTCTGAGTACATTCCTCAGGTCTGCAAGAAGGAGCTCAGGCTGGCCTGCTTGCTGAGTCCCCAGGAGTCAGACACAGAATCACAACTACAAGGTAAGTTAGATGTAGTTGGGAAAATGCTGATGCTCAACAGGGTCAGTTAGAGAGCAGGAACCAGAGAGGAAAGTTAACTCTGTCTCTGAGCTCCCTAGATACAGAAGGGCTCAGTGTCAGAATGTGCCTATCTAGTAGGCTTACTCCATTTGACTGGTCAACATCATTGGGCATCAACATTGTGCCAGGATCTGTGCTATTCACTGGGCATACAAAGTCATAGGATAATTTTGATCCCAAAACTTAATTCACAATTAAGTGAGGAACCATCATCTTCAAAAATGCACATGAGTCAAGTAGGTTTTAACAAGGGTATTGCTGCTGCTACTAAGTCACTTCAGTCGTGTCCGACCCTGTGCGACCCATAGACAGCAGCCCACCAGGCTCCCCCGTCCCTGGGATTCTCCAGGCAAGAACACTGGAGTGGGTTGCCATTTCCTTCTCCAACTCATGAAAGTGAAAAGTGAAAGTGAAGTCGCTCAGTTGTGTCCGACTCTTAGCAACCCCATGGACTGCAGCCCACCAGGCTCCTCCGTCCATGGGATTTTCCAGGCAAGACTACTGGAGTGGGGTGCCATTGCCTTCTCCTAACAAGGGTATTAACACAATGCATTTCCAGGTGACGCTCTTGGTAAAGAACCCACCTGCCAGCGCAGGAGACAGAAGAGATTCAGGTTTGATCCTTTGGTCAGAAAGATCCCCTGGAGAAGGAAATAGCAACCCACTCCAGTATTCTTGCCTGGAGAATCCCATGGACAGAGGAGCCTGGTGGGCTTCAGTCCATAAGGGTCGCAAAGAGTCGAACAGGACAGAAATGACTTAGCACATACACATAACAGGCAAAGAATAGTCTTTTCAACAACTGATGCTGGAACAAATGGATATCCATATGGAAAAGGATGAATTTGGACCCCTACTTCACACCATGTACAAAAACTGCTTCAAAATAGACCATACATAAATATAAGAGCTAACACTATAAGGCTTTTGGAAGAAAGCATAGGTGTAAATCTTTATGACCTTGGATTAGGTAATGGTTTCTTAGATAAGATGCCAAAAAGCACAAGGAATAAAAGAAAAAATATAGATTAACTGGAGTTGATAAAAATTAGAAACTTTTTTTCTAAGGATGTTATCAAGAAAGTAAAAAGGCAACTCACAGAATGAGTGAAAATATTTATGAATCGTATACCGAATAAGGGTTGTTGCTACTGTTTAGTTGCTAGGTCATGTCCAACTCGTGACCCCGTGGACTGTAGCCCACCAGGCTCCCCTCTCTATGGGATTTCCTAGGCAAGAATACTGGAATGGGCTGCCATTTCCTTCTCCAGGAAATCTTCTCAACCCAGGGATAAAACCCACAGTTCCTGCTTGGTAGGCGGATTCCTTAGTATCCAGCATATATAAAAATTCAACAATAAAAAGACAAAAAATCTAATTTAAAAATAGCAAAGAATTTTAACAGACGTGTTTTTCCAAAGAATATATACAAATGACCAACAAGCAGATATAAAGATGCTCAATGTCATTAGTCATTAATGAAATTCAAGTCAAAACCACAGTGAGATACCAGCTGACACCTACCATGATAGCTATAATCAAAAAGATAGACAATGAAAAGTATTGGCAAAGATATACATACATTGGAACTCTCAAAGATTGTGGTGGAAGTGTAAAAATGATGCTGCCATTATGGAAAAGAGTTTGGCAGATCCCCAAAAAGTTAAACATAGAGTTACCATATGATATTGCAAGTGCACCCAAGAAAGTTGGAAACATGCTGTGCTTAGTCGCTCAGTCATGTCTGACTCTTTGCAGCCCCAAGGACTGTAGCCTCCAGGCTCTTATGTCCATGAGGATTCTCCAGGCAAGAATACTGGAGTGGGTTGCCATGCCCTCCTCCAGGGGATCTTCTCAACCCAGGGATCGAACCCAGGTCTCCCACATTGCAAGTAGATTCTTTACCATCTGAGCCACCAAGAAAGCCCAAGAATACTAGAGTGGATAGCTTATCCCTTCTCCAGGGGATCTTCCTGACCCAAGAATTGAGCCGTGGTCTTCTGCATTGCAGGCAGATTCTTTACCAGCTGAGCTACCAGGGAAGCCTAATTGGAAACATATGTCCACACAAAAACTTGGATACAACCATTCATAGCAGCATTATTCATAATAGCCCAAAAGTATAAATAATCCAAATGTTCATCATTGATGAGTGGGTAAACAAATCACGGTATGTCCATACAATGGAACATCGTTTAGTCATAAGAAGGAAGTACTGTTACATGCTGTGAGCAAGACACAAAAGACTACATATTGTCTGCTTCTATTAATATGAAATGCCCAGAATAGGTAAAGCCATAGAGACGTAGAGTAGATTAGTGGATGCCAGGGGCTGAGGGAAAGGGGGAATGAGGGGTGACCGCTAAAGAGTACAGGGTCTCTTTTGGGATATTCTAGAATATTCTAGAATTAGATAGAAATGATGGCTGCACGCCTTGGGACTATACTAAAACCACTGTACACTTTAAAAGGATGAATTTTATGATATGTGAATTATACTTCAGTTATTATTGTTTTTTTTTTTAAATGCGTTTGAGAAGTTCTACCAACTGTAAAGCGCCACACAAGGATATAGAGAAATTGGAACTCTCACAGATTGTGGTGGAAGTGTAAAATGATTCTGCCATTATGGAGAAGAGTTTGGCAGATCCCCAAAAAGTCTGTAGCAGGAGCAGGAAGTATTGCATGGAATCCAAAATGCTCATCAGCCTAATTCCTGAGGCCCACCTCAGCCTTCACACCAGTGGTTCACCAGAATGAGTTGACACTGGAGCCAGCCCTGGACCTGAGGAGCCTAACTGGGGCTTCTGTGTGGCCTTGGTCTTCCGCAAGAGGATGCAGCACATGGTTCCTAGGTCTGCTAAGCCTTCTAGGAAGGGAACATAGGGAACGTGCACAAATAATCTGCCTGGAAAGCCAGCACACACAGGGAGGCCAATGGCGCTGAGTCAGAATCAGAGGACTCTGGCCAAAATCCCAGCAGCAGGGTAACCCTGAGCAGGGACCACATATACACTCCACTGATTTCTTTCATCAGATTGGGTTAGACTGTGCCTTGACATTCCAAGGAGAGAATCTTCCACTTATTTTGTGGTTCTGCAATAGCAACCAAAGCAGGCAGAATCCTTATACCCCAAGCACAGCCCTGCTAGAGATGGGTTCTGTGTTTCCCAGAGCAGGCCTGCTGTAGTGACTGGCTTGGGGCTACAGGAGCTGGACCTGGTTTCAGACTGCTTCCAGGCCATGCATCACCCATGCCAACTAGATTCCTGGGCCATGCCCCTGAGTCTCCAGGTTGATACCCCCGTTCTCTGTATGAATAGTTGTTGTGACTGCATCCAGGATCCAATATACATTTCAAATTGCCCCCAAGGGCCTCATCTATCTTTGGCCGTAGTCTTCTGAGCTCTAGACTGGGCTGGGCTGAGTGGTTGGTACCCAGTGTTCAAAGGGTGGCATGGGCTTCAGAGCATTCCTACATTAAGATAATCTCCTGAGCTATATGAGTCTATGGGAACAGGCTCAGTTTGTCTCTCTGACCTCATCCCCCACCATTCCCACTTTCCTTCATTCCACTCAGGCCACGCTGGCCACAGGGGTCCTGCAATCCAGCATGGTCCTACTTCAGAGTTTTTGCAAGCTTTCTTCTCTGGCTGGAATGGTTCTCGCCTTAGTCACATGGCTGGCTCACTCACTTCACTTAGTTCTTTCCTCAGATACAGCCTCACAGAAGTCTCCTCGGACCACCCTTTATAAATTAACCTCCCTGCCACATTGTACCCCCATATCCTGCTCTATTTTCCTTTTTATATGCCTTTCATCTACAGCCCCCTGCAGAAGGGAAGCTGGGATAGAGGCTTCATAAGGATTGGACTTTGTGGTCTTTATACCAAACCTTGTATCCTCAGCATCTGAGAGTCCTTGGCACCTCATTGACTATACATATCTGTTGAATGAATGAATGAGCAGATGATAAATAAATGAATACTTTATCCGATTTGAACCTCCTGACAGTCTTATGAGAAAGGCAGGTTATGAGCTTTGTCTCAGCTCTGAGAAATTCAAACACAGGGCAATAAACTCCTTGTCCGTGTTCACAGATAGTCAGGGGTGAAAAAGGAACTTGTGTGTGGGGGCTGGTCTCAAGGCCCTCTTTACAACTCCAGGGCCCTCCCTTCACCCATGTGAAATCCTCTGTGTGGAGACCTCTTGGAGGGTTTATGGAAGCTCAGGCCGGCCTAGTATGCCCGGCCTTAAAGGGAGGCAGGTCTGGACAATTGGGATGATGAAACATTCAAAGAGAGGAGCTCAGAGTCTCTTAGCACTGGCCTGAGTGCACCTTCCATCCCAGCAAAGCCCCTGCTGGAGACTGCTCCAGGTACACCTGGGGCTGTGTTCTACCTTGTTGCTACTGGCAGAGGTCAAAGAGTCTTCAGAAATTGCTGGACACAAAGCTAGCGTCTATGTCCCAGGCCCAGCCTCACCAATTCCTAACACTTACAACAGGACAAAGACACCTGCCGTACAACCTCAGAGAGGGGAGGAAGTACAGATGCACAGCACTTTGGAAATGGCCATACCCACACATGCGGTCCTGCCCGCCTTGGGAGGGTGCTGTGGTGTAGGGGGAAAGCACTAGGCTGGGAGTTTGGAGATTCTTGTTGGAATTTCAGTTCTCATTATTTAGGGGCTCTGGGTGAACAAGGCTCCTCTGAGCCTAAATATTCTCAACCATTAGATGGAACTAATAAACCCAGCCTCAGAGATGCTGTGAGGATCTCAGAGACTGAAATTTCAGGGAGAATGACTTCAGCATTGTCAGCTGTGGGTAGGTGTGGCCTGTTAGAGTGTGATATGTGTGCGGCCAACAAGCCTAGGAAACTGCGTGAGTGATGAGAGAAGAAGGAAACCAACCCATCAAGAACAAGAACACTGACTCTCTGTGCCTCAGTTTTCTCAGCTGTAAAGTGGGGATAATAATAGGGCCTTTGGATAGGATGGTCATGAAATATATTAGCATATGAAGTGCTCAGAATCCTACCTGGCTCATGGAAGGCTCTTAGGAGACATCAGTTATTATTGTTGTTGTTATTATTATGAGTGCCATGGATCACTATTATATTCTATAAATAACGAAATATCAACCATGAGGTGTTGACACCCTTGCCTCCACTGGGGCAATGTTGATTATCCATTATACCTCTACTCTCCATCCCAGGATCCCTGTCAAGAGTGAATGACTCATTTGTCATTTCAGCTCCTTCCCCCAACATGCATCTCAGGAAAAACCTGGGTTCAGTTCTTATACATAAGTGTTTAAGGGGAAAATAATACAGTGCCTTTCTGTGACAAGAAAAGTTTGCTGACTGACATCTCTCTGCGAATCAGGAAGGATGTAGGAAGCTGTGAAATTATTGGTTTAATAAAAATTAACCACCCATGAAGTATCCAACCTAGAAATTCCAGTGGTCCCTGGAGGAGGGACAAATGTCTGCATCCACAGGTTGCTTTTAACTGTAAGAGAGAGGCAAATGTTTTTTTGTGTGTGTGCAAGAGTCTGTGCCAGGGCCAGGGCTGCAGATATAAGAAGGCCGACTGCAATTCAATATTTAAAAAAAAAAAACACTTTGCGTCCAAAGAGCTGCCTGAAAATGAAATAGCCTGACTCAGGAGGAAGGGGGTTCCCTGTCACTGTATGTGAGTAAGTGGAAGCCTCTGCTGCAGAGGAAATTAACGCACTGGGTAAAGATCTGAGTTACATTACTTTTAAGGTCTCTTCAACTCTAAGTTTCCGTGACTCTCTAAGTGTATGAATTGCCTAGGAGGAGCAAAGGAAGACTTGAGTCCTGTATCTCAGATCAAGACCTTACGTACAGAAAAACAAAGCGCTCAACAATTACCTTTGGCCACCTCCAATACACCAGCCAGGGACATATGGAGCTAGCTCTCTTTCCTTCCCCCTCCAGTTTTGAGATCACATCTCTTTGCCGCAGGAGGTCAACTGTAAACAACATTCCACCAAGTGAACTTGCTACAGATGGGGAGATCACAGACAGCCAGGGTTACGTTGCTCAGCTCAGCTTGTCACAGCTTCATTCATTCGGCAAATGTTTACTGAGCCCCTACTTTCAGCCGGGTGCTATGCTGAGTGCTGGCGATTCTGAGTCAAGTAAGTAAGCATGGTCCCTGTCTTCAGGGAACCCACAGTATGGCTGAGCATTCACAGAAGGCAGTGAGTAGGAAATACCATACACACACTACTAGGTATAAAGTGGAAAATCAATGTACTGTATAGCACAGGAAACTCTGCTCAATATTCTCTAATATCCTATGTGGGAAACGAATCTGAAAAAGAAGGCGTATATTGATATGTATAGGTTTAGTTGAATCACTTTGCTGTGCACCTGAAACTAACACCACATTGTAAATCAACTACACTTCAATATAAAATAAAAAATTAAATTAGAAATTTTAAAAATTATGAAATATAAAATTTCACATAATATAATTAGTAAATAAAGACAACAAAAAAACCCAAAGAAGTCAGCGAGGTGCATCACATAGGATAGTGGAGGCAGATAAAGGACGCAGTGAGGAAAAGTCTAAACTAGGCTGGAAACAATCTCCTGGAAGAGATGGCAAGGGCTGAGTTTCAGAGATCACGGAAGAGTTAGCAAGATCTATGGAGTTTTCTGCAATAAAGGCAATGTTCTATATTCTACCAATATGGTAACCACTGGCCACATGTGACTATGGAGCACTTGAAATGTAGTGTGTAAGGATGTAGTGTGATTAAGGCACTGAGTTTTTAATTGTATTCATACTAAAACATGGCTGGATTGGATAGGACAGATAAGCAAACGGCAGGGGAAGGTGGTGGATGACACGATACGGAATTTCAAGGGGATGAGATGCGACAAGGCCGCTCAGAGTGTGTAAATAGGACAACCAGAAGAGAACAGGAGAACAGAGAACGGAGCCATGAAGAAGGCCGGCCTTTAAAGGGTGAACCGAGAAAATCAGGGAAGTGAAGAGAACCCTAGAAGCTTAGTGTCACTGAAATAGGGGAGAGAGGGCTTCCAGAGAGGAGTTGTCAAGGGTGTCAAATGCTATAAGCACTAAAAAGGTGATGGTGAATCCAGCAGTTAGGAGACATGAGGGGTGAGGAGAGCAGACTGAACCGCGTGTTGGGGGGTTTTCACACCCCCCTGGATCTGGCAACTCAGACCTGTTGCTCCCCGAGATACCCTACTTCCTGGAGACTCAGAGCCCTGTGTGATTCTTGTCTGTTCTCGGTTGTGCTGGGTCTTCATTGCTGTGAGGGGGGCTTTCCCTAGTTGTGGCAAATGGAGGCTACTCTCTATTAATAGTCTCGGTGCATGGGCTTCTCACTGTGGTGGCTTCTCTTGTTGCCAAGCACGGGCTCCAGGCATGTCTTATGGTAGTTGAGGTGTATGGGCTTAGTTGCTCTGAGGCATGTGGAATCTTCCTGGATCAGGGATGGAATCCATGTCCCCTACACTGGCAGGCAGATTCTTAGCCACGGACCACCAGGAAAGTCCCAAGCCCCATGTCTTGAAAACGTGTTGGATTTGCAAGTGACTTTGATAATCTGTGTGCTGTGCTGTGCTTAGTCACTCAGTCATCTCGGACTCTGTGACCCCATGGACTGTAGCCCGACAGGCTCTTTTGTCCATGGGGATTCTCCAGGCAAGAATACTGGAGTGGGTTGCCATGTCCTCCTTCCCAACCCAGGGATCGAACCCAGGTCTCCTGCATTGCAGGAGGATTCTTTACTGTCTGAGCCATAGGGGAAGCCCAAGAATACTGGAGTGGGTAGCTTATCCCTTCTCCAGAGGATCTTCACGACTCAGGAATTGAACCAGGGTCTCCTGCATTGCAGGTGGATTCTTAACCAGCTGAGCTACCTAAGGAAAGTTATATATTCCCTCTCCAGAAAAATCCACCAAAATGAAGTGTGGATTTCATTTTAGGCACCTCTAAAAGCTTGTCGATAGACCCCCTAGTTTTTAAAAGTCTAAATTATTTAGTTCTTACTTGCTGAGTTCTTGCTGCAGCTATCTGAACTGTAGCCAGGAATGTAAAGGGATAGAAGCCTACAGCTCCACCCCTGAGGCCCTCCAGCCTCAGTGCAAGTCTGGTTCATTCACAGTTCTGAGCTTTATTGTCCTGTGGCCTGTCAATCCATTACACAATTAGCATCTCTAAAGCCGCCTCAGCAGCCTCTGCCTGGAGATGTGTAACTAGTGTTTCCCAGGGTGCTCAGCTTGGATACAAAAAGATCACAAAAGCAGTTACAAAACTGGGGGGACTGTTTGCCACACCCCTCCCCCGACGCCTGTGGGGCTAATTGTGGGCCCTGTTCCCAGCATTTGCAGGCTTGTGGCCCAGCACCAGTATGCCACTTTCTCCTTCCATCCAAGTCTTGACTCACAGACTCTTTATGGACCACTCTTCTAGTTTTTGAACATACTTAGGAATAGGGCTTCCCTGGTGACTCAGATGGTAAAGAATCTCCCTGCAATGCAGGGGACCTGGGTTCAATCCCCAGGTCAGAAGATCCCCTGGAGAAGGGAGTGGCTACCCACTCTAGTATTCTTGCCTGGAGAATCCCATGGACAGAGGAGCCTAGCCAGCTACAGTCCGTGGGATCACAAAGAGTCAGATACGACCGAGCAACTAACACAGGAATAAAATAGTTTAATTAGCTGACATTCCACAGCCTTGTCCCAGTTTGGAACTCAGATATAGTTTGGGCCTTTAACCTGAAGAAAGAATCTGAAATTAAGCAATTTTTCAGGAGAAAAAATGAGAGAACAGGTGGATAGATGGAAGGGAAAGAAAGAAGCAGGGACAAATCACCTAGTCTCTTTATCTTGGGCTCTTTTTTCTTTTATCTTGGGTTTTTTTAATCAGTCTTAGTTGTAAAAACTTTACAGAGGAAGATAAATCAGTTGCCAAAATCCACTACTACTACTACTACCATAATTATAACAATAATGGCCTTAAATATTAAATGCTCCCTGGCTAGATGATTGTGTTCTGGCCAAGCTAAAGTGAATGGTGATTCCTGCCCATAAGCTTATGCTTGGCTACTGTTCCTGAAAGCTTGGAAAGTCAGCAAGCCTCCCCACAAACCCACCCCCAAGCAATTGATACATTAGTTCCAGAATGCTGTTACCACTTCCAGTGCATCGATCCAGGATGGGGCTCCCCAGTGCCACAGCAAGTGTGATATGGCCCTTTAGATTTCACAGACACCCTCTCCAAGTACAAACACACACTCACATACACACAGACACACACGCACGCCCACTCTCTCTGCAGCCTGCGTGGTGCCTGCAATCAGAAGCCGTGTGGGAAATGTGCCATCACACCTCGCTTTCCGAGGCAGCGAAATCTTTCTTGGTTTGGGAACTGCAACAGTTTGCACGTTAAGAGGGTACAGGAGGTTTCCAAGCATGCCGTGTGGAGTTTGGTGTTCTGGCACAGTTCACCTAGCTCCTATTTTGCCAGATCCTTCCTGGAAGCCCCCGCACAGCCTGGGGAAGGCCCTCAACAGAGCATAACATAAGTCTGTGGTTCTTGTTAGTTTTCTCAAAGATAGTACATAGGTTTGTTCAATTTTTGACAGTTTGCACACATTACTTATAATTCTTAGCCCATTTGCTTCTCCCAGAGGCACTGGGAGGGATCCCAGCAGGAATTATTGACCTTGTTTTACAGGAGAGGAAAAGAAAGGGCAAAGATGTCAAATGATTTGCTAAATATAAAGAGTTTTCTTCATCAAAAGAGGTACTTATTTGGAAACTTTTAAGGAAGTCCCATCCCAGGAGATGAACTGGGGAGATGGTCACCAAGAAGAATGAGTGATGCCAGGTCAGAGGGTCATAAGTGGTAAAGGTCAATGTGCCAGTGTTGACCTTTAAAAAATTATTCCATATATAATTGTAAAAAACAGTATATTAAAAAAGACTTTATTCCGTATACTAAAAAAGACTTTATTTTACTGGGAGAGAGAGAGATTGAGCTCAACTACAAACACAGCAAAGATAGCTGACCAAGGAACAGAGTGAAGGGGTCAGTGGATGAGAAATTACCAAGAAGGTATACAAGGGTAGGGGGATTCTTGCTAACCAAAGATGGGGGATAAAGCACCTGATCAGGTATCTAGGGTGAGGCATTCTCTGTAAATTGATTTACCAGGATTCTCACTAAAATTTAGCTGTGTAGGGACAGACAGCCAAGGTCAAGACCTAATCAAAAAGAGAGCTCAGTGGAGCCTGCGTGAAGTTTACTCAAAGAGAGCATCTTTGTCGTAGTGGCGACATGCTACAACTACGTGCTCAGTTGTGTCCAACTCTGCATCCCAGTGGACTGTAGCCCTCCAGGCTCCTCTGGCCATGGGATTGTTTTTTTAGGCAAGAATACTGACTGGGTTGCCATATCCTACTCCAGGAAATCTTCCCCACCCAGGGATCGATCCTGTGTCTCCTGCATCTCCTGCACCGGAAGGTGGATTCTTTACCACTGCGTGTCATAGTGGCAAAGCTGAGATTAAACCCTGGGTCTAGGCTGGCAGTTTTCTGGTTGTGCTGTGCCGTGCTGTGCTAGGTCACTTCAGTCATGTCCGAGTTTTTGCAATCCTGTGGACTGTAGCCTGCCAAGTTCCTCTGTCCATGGGGTTCTCCAGGCAAGAATACTGGAGTGGATTACCATTCCTTTCTCCAGGGGATCTTCCTGACCAAGGAAAAGGCTAAATTAAGTGCACCTTCTTACACACATTGCAGAACGATTTGCCAAGTATATTGTGGATGTAAGTCTGATTGTAGGAAACATTTTCATTTAATAAACCAGTTTTTAAAGGGAAAAAAAAAAACTGGTTCTGAGGTTGGGGCTTTCCCTTGAGTTGCCATTATAATAATCATCATCCCAACCCATCCCTACATATATTAGTAACTTTGCAGCATGTCAAGTTACATATAGAAGTCCATATACAGCATGTTATTCTTCTTCTTGAATTAATGCTAAGCCTAGGTTATGTGTTCTTTGTAAATCCTAAGTTTTTCCAACCCTAAGGATTAAGGAACTGTTCATTGGGAATAAATTTTTATTGAAAGACAGTGCTGATTGATGGACTTCCCAGGTGGCTCAGTGGGTAAAGAATCCACCTGCAATGCAGGAGATGCAGAAGATGTGGGTTCGATCCCTGGGTTAGGAAGATCCCCTGGAGGAGGGCACGGCAGTGCACTCCAGTATTCTCACCTGGAGAATCCCATGGACAGAGGAGCCTGGGGGGCTATAGTCCATAGGGTTGCAAAGAGTTGGACATGGCTGAAGCAATTGAATATGCACGCACGTTGATTGATAAAATACCCATGGGGAACAAATGATGATGTCATATTTTGGTGTCAGATTTCAGTTCTGTTTTTTGATTCAAGTGATCTTTAGTGATTCTCTTCATGTCAATGAGGGAATAGCCTAGAGAGTGGTGTTTTACCACTTATGAGCTGCATGACCTTAGACGTACATGATCCTTGCCCATAATTAACCTCAGCTTCATCATCTGTAGAATGGGGATAATGGTAGTACTCTATCTTGAGGGTGATGAGAGTTGAAATGTTCTATTTAAGGCACATAGCACAGCGCCTGTCAATTAGTGCTCCAGGGCCATCAGCTATCAGGATCTCAGTGTCCTTTTCTGTAAAATGGAGACAATAACACCTCTCTCATGGGATTGGTATGACCATTGATGAAGATGTGCTTCGTAGCCTTTGTACAAATCATGTGAGATAGTAATACTATGTGCCAAGGGGGTGGATTAAACTGGTCAGATGATCTGGAAATACTAGGATAGCCCATGGGCTTCATGGGTATCCACCTCTGCTGCTCTCCTAGCAGGGAGAGGATGGGTTGAGGGGAGAGCCTCTTTTGGTTCTGGGTGGAGCAGCATGGTGTTGGGATACGATTAGTTCTAGATGGTAAGAAATAAAGTGATGCTCTCCATGTGAAAATCTAGAACTTGAATAGAAGTTCAGGCAGGGGGCTATGCCTCTCCAGTCAGCAAACAGCTGGAATTTCGTTTTGAGGTCACTGGGAGTTCAGAGAAGATCTTCACTGTTTCCCTGGGACTGGAAGATTATTCGACTTAACCATATGAAATTGCCAATATTCAAATGGATTTGACCTGTAAAACCAGCAACTTGCGATTCAACCTAATATTAACCTCTTCATGTGAATTCATCTGTCTGTACCACTTTATCACGGATTGATTTCCAAGATTCAATGATTCACCAGTTCAGTTTTTCTTTCCACAGCATTTACTGTTGTCTACTATGCAGGCTGTTTTGCTAGGGGTTAAGGAACCAACCAACCTCCCTCTCTCCTTCTTACCAGAGTTCTGCTGCTGCTGCTGCTAAGTCACTTCAGTCGTGTCTGACTCTGTGTGACCCTATAGACGGCAGCCCACCAGGCTCCCCCGTCCCTGGGATTCTCCAGACAAGAACACTGGAGTGGGTTGCCATTTCCTTCTCCAATGCATGAAAGTGAAAAATGAAAGTGAAGTCGTTCAGTCGTGTCCAACTCTTAGCGACCCCATGGACTGCAGCCCACCAGGCTCCTCTGTCCATGGGATTTTCCAGGCAAGAGTACTGGAGTGGGGTGCCATTGAGTTCTAGACCACTTCAAATAGGCGTGGAGTCCGGCTGGTGGGACCTGAAAAGTTGACTTGATTACTGGTAAGATTGGTTCTGGAGTGTGTGGCTTGGTCAGGGGGTGGTGACAGACTTCCTAATGCTGAATCCCAGGATTGGGCAGACAGCCCACTTGGTCACAAGGAGGGGTAGAAAACTGTCACCCTCGCCTTTACTGCCAGGGCTGTCCATGTAAGGTCCTCTGCTGAGACAGAACCCAACTGAAGCAGGGGAGGAGCTCCAAGCCGGGTTCCTATCCAAACTCACCAATCAAGTCACCTGCCTCCACCCTAGGGCAAGGTGAGTGCCATCTATAAAGGGCAAAGGTACAATGTGCTGTCCTTCTCCAGGGAGACTGAGACGGGGAAAAGAAGTTCCCCCAACAAATAGCAACAGCAGCAAAACAAAAACAAACAGCCCTCCCCGCTCCCCCTGCCCCACACACTCACTAAAGACCTGCACATGTGCTGAGACGTTATTAAAGGTTTGGAGGGGACAGAAATAGGTTTATATCCCAGCAAAGCTGACAAATTATAATTCATTATCAGAAATCTTTTTCTTAATAGGCTGCACTTAGTTCCTTTCCCCACTTCCCCTCCAACTCCTTCTTCTGCCCTCTCTTCTCTCTCCTCTGTGCTTTATCACTCAGGAGCATCCTTGACTCCCTTTTTCCCATTTAATAAGTAGAACATCAGGGTTGTTTTCAACTTCTACCCCTCGATTTCAGTTAAACCATTTCTTCACATATTTCATCTATCTCCAAAGATGTACCCCTTTCTATAATACAGAAGCTAACTTAAATACATAAATAAATTTTTTAAGTCCTAAACACCCCAAACCTCATTACCTCCATCCTTCCTGCCACAAAATAAAAACCTAAAAAAAACAACTTCAATTATACCGACATACAACATTCCCCAAAACGTCTTTCTCTAAATATAACTATTCTAAGTACTAACCCCAGCTAAGCTTTGTGTTCAGAAACACACTATGACCCCTGCCCTCCAAAATTAATGCTGCCACATCAAGCTTTGTAGTATAGGCATATGTTAGTCTCAACCAGAATCATTGATTTCCATTCCTCCTCTCCCCTTCAAATTAAGAGAATAATGAGGGAAAGCTAAGAAATTAAAAGACATCTCTAATGACTCTTTCTCTTTAAAGAAGCGATCCTTTCTAGTAATCAGTTTTCAGGAATTGTGGCTTCTTTTCCAGTGATTAATCATGTGCACATGACAAGTGTGGGGAGAAATGTAAATTTAAGGAAAAGTACATTTTGATACAATTCTAAAAACATATCTCAAGCATTTGATCAATAACACAGTTGTACTAGATCATCTCTGATCCTAAGTATCAGGATAATAATATGTGGAAATAGAGGATACTTTGGACACCATCAGGTGCCCCCTCCTTGTTGAGTGCCTCTCCCAAGGTCACCCAGGGAGTGAGGGGCAAGGCAGGGACTAGCACAGGTCCCTTTCATGCCTGTTGTCAGGTTCTACCTAAAAAAAATAAAAATAAAAACCCATGGATGGACTTAGAGACTGTCATACAGAGAGAAGTAAGTTAGAAAGAGAAAAACAAATATCATATATTAATGCATATATGTGGAATCTAGAAAAAGTGGTACAGATGATCTTATTTGCAAAGCAGAAGTAGAGACACAGATGTAGAGAACAAACATACGGATACCAAGGGGGAAAGTTGGGTGGGTGGGATGAATTTGGGAACTGAGATTGACATATATGTACACTAATGGTACTATGTATAAAATAGATAACTAAGGAGAACCTACTGGATAGCACAGGGAAGTTTACTCACTGCTGTGTAGTGACCTAAATGGGAAGGAAATCAAAAAACAGGGATATTTGTAAACATACAGCTGATTCCCTTTGCTGTACAGCAGAAACTAACAACACGGTAAAGCAATTACCTGTGTGAGCTCAGTCGCTGCAGTCATGTCCGACTCTTTGCAACCCCATAGTCTGTAACTCGCCAGGCTCCTCTGTCCATGGGCTTCTCCAGGCAAGAATACTGGAGAGGGTTGCCATGCCCTCCTCCAGGGGAATCTTCCTGACCCAGGGATCGAACCTGAGTCTCCTGTGTCTCCTGCATCGCAAGTGGATTCTTTACTGCTGAGCCATGGGGTAACACCAAAGCAACCATACTTCAATAGAAATTAATTTTAAAAAAAAGAAGAAAAAGGAACAAGCGAACATAATCCCAGAACATCAGAGCAGACACTAGGGTTTCCATCTTCCCTCATGGCCTATGATAATGAAAGTCTAATCAGAATAACACAAGAACACCTAGAGTTAAAAATCTATGACGTATTTGGAGCGGATGCACTTGGAATCTTGGTGGCATCCTTTCCATCTGTCCAGGAAGCCACGTCCTCTGCCCTCTGGAGATGACCTGCTGGTGCACAGAGCACCTCAACGCTAAGACCTCCTGTCTCTTTCCAGCAGGTGTAGTGGCCCTCTCTGCTCCTTGCATCACTTTGCTGATGCCTGTTCTAGGCGAGCATGCTTTACTCTTCTCTAGTGAAATAGTCACACTTGCTTAATGAAGAGGAGGCCCTCCAACTTCAGCACATCAACCTCCGTGTAAGACCAGGGCACTCTCCAACCCTTCCACTGGAGATAACATGCTTACTTAACCTCTGATTGCCCCACACAGAGAAAGCATGATAGGTCACACATGGTACAAGCTCCCTTAGCTGTTTTCATTGGCATCCAATTCTCATGCTCTTAAAATCCATTTTAACTTAGTCTATGAGCTCACTTGTATGTTTGTCCTTGGAAATACAACATGCTTTGTGCCGAAATGAGACCCGTTGACTATATTATATGTAGATCCTGCTAATAGTCTAAACTATCCAGGTGGCACTCTGTGCTTCCCATTCAATTTGGGAATCGGGGTCAGGAATTATTCATGTTAGAAGAGGGGAGAGAGATAAAGGCAGAAATTTTGCCTGAGTTGCATCCCACAGAGCAGAAGCAGAAAAACCTGTGTTGGAAGTGCAGAGTTCTCCCCAGCCCGATGCTCTTGAGTGAAGACAGTTCCCACCCCAACAAGGTGTCCCAGACTTGGGCTCTACTGTCACAATGACTTGGGAAGGAGGGGGAAGGGGCTGAAAGAGGATGTCACTGACAGTCGTCAAAGGGATAGGGAGTTATACTTTGGGAACAAACACCTTGACTTTGCTGAGGCATAAACTTCACAGCAGGAAACCATTATTTCAGTGACAAAGCTTTGTTCGGTTGACATTATCTCTTAATTATCTGCATAAGAATGAATTTGTCAAGTTTCAAGAGATGGGATTGATAACAATAAACCTGCATTGCTGCACAATATTTTAATTCTGAGGGCAGAAGCAGCACAACATACTAGGAAAGAACTGTGGGCAGCTGTCTTGGCTGTGGCTGGTGGAGCATGGATTCCAACCCTGTAACAATAATGAATTGGGACCCCCCTACCCTGACCCTCCCTACCCCATGGCCCATTCTAGGCCAAACCAGGCCACAGGCTGGGTCAGCACTTCTAGAGCCACAAGTGTAAGGCAAGAGTCCTGGAATGTCCTAGCCCAAATGTTCCACATCCTGGGAAGACGCAATCTGTGGCTCCACAAAACAGAGCCAGTCTGGTTCCCTTGGCCATGGGTGCCATATACCTGAGCATGGGTGATAATCAGAGGTTTTGACCTGAAGCTACCTCTTGGCTTAGTTAGCAGGACACCAAAATCCCAGCTCCTTCCACCCCGCCCTTTCTCCTAAGAAGGCTCCAATTCCACAGTAGCTTTCTCTTTATGTAACTGACCCTCCTGCAGTATTTTAACCAGGGCAAGATCCACCTATGATGGGAAATGGGGTAATTTCTGGGCTTGGATGGCCTGACTTGATAATATTTTGTCTTTAAATTGTTGACAGTAATTTAACTGTCAGATAAATACAGCTCCTTTTACAACTCCTAAGACATCTCTGATTCTTTCATTCTGCAAAGGAATTTAGAAGATGTTACTCAAGGGACTGGACCATACCGTATTTTCAGGGCTTCTACTCAAACTTCTACTGAAACTTGGGTGTATATTATACCCCAGGAATCTGCTCTGAGGTTCCAGAGTTTCCTGGTTGGGTGTACAGGTTAGTGTCCCACCATGATTTCATTACAGGGAGCCAAAGACAGAGCCTTAGAAAATACCAGCGTTTAGAGGGTGGGCTGAGAAAGGAACCCACAAGAGACTAGAAAAGAAAACTGAGTAGAACACATGTGCTTGTCCACACCTACCCCTGCCAGAGAGAGCATCTGGGGACCTGGTAAAAGACTGTGACAGACTGTTACAGAGTCACCACAGTTTGCTTATACCTCCCTGTATCCACATCCTTGAGTAGTTCCCTCCTGCCCCGATTCAAGACTTGCCCATGTGACTTGCATTGACCAAAGGGGCAGTAACTAGTATGATGCCAGTGGAGAGTTGAAAGCACTTGAACTTGGAGCCCTGCGACAGCCATCATGGAAGGATATCCTGGCATGCCTGCAGCATGACATGAGGCCCATGGCCCGCCCTCCCAAGTGACAGTATGCCGACCCCCAGATACACGGGTGAGGCCACCCTAGGTCACTGAGCTGCAAACCAGCCACCGCTGACCGCAGCTGCAAGAGTGAGCTGAACAGGATCAACCTGGCAACCCAGAGCAGATGGACCACACTGAAAGTTTGTTCTGCATCCACTGATAATATAATAACTAATACACTGACCAAGACAAACTCAGATTGGGGAACCCAAGTGTGACGGTTAGTTTCATGTGTCAACTTGAGTGGGCCACTGGCTTCCCAGCCATTTTGTCAAACATGATTCTGGGTGTGTCTCTGAGGTTGTTTCTGGATGAGATAGTATACGAATCGGACTGGGGAAAGCAGATGGCCCTCCCTAACATGAGTGGGTCTGGTTCAATCAAATGAAGGCCTGAGTAGACCAGAAAACCTGAATAAGAGGGGCTGCTTGCCTGACTATTGAGTTGGGACACTGGCTTTCTCCTGCCCTCAGACTAGAACTGACACCCATGGCTTTCCTGGTTCTCAGTCCCTCGGACTTGGGCTGAACTTACACTGCCAGCCTTCCTGGGTCTCATTTGCCAACTGCAGATCTTGGGACTTTTCAGACTCCATAATCATGTGAGTCAATTTCTAATCATAAATCTTTTGATAGAAATAAATAAACACTATTGTATTTATTATATATTATAAATATTTCTGTAATTATGTAATTTATGTAATAGGTACATAAACAGTATATATACATGTAATATAAATAGTATATATCTCATTGGTTCTGTGTCTCTGAAGAACCCTGATTGGTACACCTAGTTTCCTGGGAACTGATGTTCTCCGCTCCTAGGCTCCCCTTAGCAGGCATCTTTCTCTCCCTTCCCCCAAGATGGCTGAGACAGTCTGCAGGTGGGACTGGAGCCTTCCAGACTCCTTTGTTCTAATTGCAATCAGCAGTGACTTTCCACTCACTTGGTGCTACAGTTAGCTCCTCAGCTCCCTGTCCTCCACCGTGGGAGGGTAGCCATCACCTTGGAAATGAGGTCCCAGGCTGTAGAGGGGAGGAGGTGGAGAGGAGGAAGGTTACATGTGATTTATGTCGCACAGGGGCCATTCTTTTTCCCTCTTTTTCTTCCCCCACAGAACTGAATCCAAAATAAATGAACAGACTCACCCATTTCTGACTTTTAATGGAACTAATTACCTGATAGCAGAGTCCCAACTCTGTGGCTGCTTCCATTCTGGCTAGCGTTAGATTGCATTACTATTTTCATTTGTTTTCATTATTATTAGCTTTTAGCAATGAAATGGAGTTAAAATTATTACAGTTTGTAACATGCTTTTTTGTACTAATAATTCAAGTACTTTGGAGTAGGAGCTGAGAGCATTAATTTGTCAATCACTCCCGCTTTGTATCTAGTCCTACTTTAAATAGACTAAACAAAAGAAATGAACACTATATATTTCCCTAAGGGATAGAACTTGTAAACATTCAGATATGTTAGGCTTTCATGAAATTATGAACCGTAATTCCAAGGTATATTGCACAAATAATAGGGTATTTCGAAATCAGTGCAGCTGACACACAAAAGCTTCAGCTCTGGTTCAGATAATAACACAGGGCAGCCATCTGTGCTCTGAGTCTAACCTAGTCAGGAATCAAGGTGAAGGGGAATAAATGCAAACATTTTTGGAGGTTGAGCAGAAGGTCTTCAAGAAGCTCTGAGTCAGGGACCTATGCATTAAGGAAAATGAGAGCCTTTCCCAGCGTCTACGCCCACTCAATCGGAAGCAGCATTTCAAAAACAACAACAAAATGGGGATAGCCTGAACTTTCACTAAGAAGTGCCACATTAATTCTCCCAGAAGTGTTTACAACAAAGAGAAAAGAAAGGAAGATCCAGAGCTTGAAATAAATGTGCTGATGTGGCTGCATGTAAAAGCTGTATCTCTATTAACAGGATTAAAAAAAAAAATCAACTTGTATCCCTGAAATGCCTAGATTACAGGATACTTTTTAAATAAAGAAATGCAGTCTTATTACCTTAAAATATATAGTATACGCAATCAGATTAAGACAATATTAGTCCTCTAGGACCTACTTTAATGAATGAATAGGAATGGTTTGTAATTATCAAATCAATTGTCTCGTGCAACTAGGTCTTCGGGTAGTCTTAAAAATAGTTTATTTTCTTAACTAGGTTAAGCATTCTCTCTCTATCTGAAAATCTTGTGTACCTTTGTTTTATAAAGCTTTTTTTAAGCCCTAAAGCAAAGGAAATCTATAACCTGGCTTCACTGTTGGTGGTTACAGGTCTTAGACTGGAAGGACCCAGAACAGGGGGCCTTGGGTGGGCACAGGCGGGACAGCAGAAAGGTCTGTCTCTGCAGGTCTGATCCTACTTCTGATTAGCCTCATGCTGATTCTTCATCCCACCTGAGAAAAGCCAGAATGTCAAACTTGGGCCCCAAAATTCAACCCTTCCAAGAAAACACAGGAGTTTGTATGTTCCTGGGTTTCACTCCCACTGCTTAAGACTGTGATTTAGATCATCTCAAATTTCTAACAAGAATATATTTTGTCGTAGTAAGAGGCTGCCCTGCACCTGTTCACTAAACCTGGGAGGTTTTTCAAATCTGGATTTTCTCTGGCAGAGGAGACCTTGGAAATCGACCACTTGGTGAATCCCATTGACTCCAAATCCCCTCCGCATGCCCTGCCCCCTACCCTCACCTCTCAGCCTGCTCAAAAAATAGCTTTTGACTGTGGCCTTTAACAATATGATAATTTATTTAAAACAGATACAGTCCTGAAAGTGACCCACTTAAAATTATTAAAGAGATACTGTGTTTATTTTTGCTGTCCATAAAACAGAAAATGGTTTATGAATATGCAAACCGATCTGATGTAATTAGCATGATTGGCTCCTACCGCACTCCGTTTTATGTGGTTAGGAGAGTAGATGCACAAACTAATGAGGTCATGTTAATGTGCCTGTGAAGAGAGCTTCAGCTGTCAGAACCACGGAGGCGGATGTCTGCGAGGATCCTTTATTTTCTGCAGAATCACTGGAAGTGGGCACGCATGGGCTGAGTTCCTGCCTGGGGCCAGGGTACCCAGGGCCGGAAGCCTCTTTCCCTTCTGCAGGCGGGAAGCCCAGATGAGAGAGAAAGTTCTGTGTCCATTCTGAGCAATGATTAATGTGCTATTTAATTATCTAGAAAGTCTTCAACAAGTGCTAATAACCGAAACTCCTCTGGCAGTCAGCACGTGCCACAGGGTCCCATTAGACGCGTGAACACCTTATCCCCTGGCCCTTCTTAATTAAAATAAGAGGCACAAATGTTAATTGTGCACCGACTGCCTCTTGGGATTAATCTGCCCCGGTTGTTGGGCCCAGTGAACCCAGAAAGCGGATTTCTTATTCAGGCATGAGGTTCGTACAGGTCCTGATGTGCTGCTACCCACTTGGTCCTGCCAGGGCCCCGCTGGGGGTGGGGCAGAGGAAGGGAAGGGGCCACAAACCAGCAGGGAGGCTTTTTAATCAGAATGCTGGAAGGCATTTCGCAGAAAGCTTCTTAGGTATTGAACAGGACACACAGACCGCCACTGAGCAGCTCCTTTACATCCCTTCTAAAGCGTCAACATAGGAACTTGAAAACCTTATTTTCCATTTCTGCCAGCTCCTCTCTAGCTCTAAAAATACACCTCGCCTCTGCGTCTTGGTACCCCCTCTCTCCAACACACACACACACACACACACACACACACACACACACACACATTTTGTACCAGAAACAAAGAACATCTTGAGAGCGCCAATGTTAAAGGGGAGGAACCAGTAGAAAGTGAAAAATGAGGTTTTGGTGCTAATCAAAGACTCAGTCAAGTTCAATGTAAAGGAATCTCACAGGAAAGACACTGAGTTGGCTCATTGTAAAGACGCTTCAACTAAAAGAAAAGGCAGTCGGTGTTCTTCAGCCTGCACCTGGCAGCCACCATGACTCCCACTTTTGGAGAAGCAGCTGGTCCGTTCCTGATGGCCTTCAGTCATAGGATCTCAAAGAGGAAAAAGTTTTTTTTGACTACCTACCACGTGTCTGGTGCTTTTCAGGATCCCATGAAGTAAAGACTTTTATCC
The DNA here is from genome assembly GCF_055505025.1 of Bos grunniens. Classification (NCBI taxonomy): domain Eukaryota; kingdom Metazoa; phylum Chordata; class Mammalia; order Artiodactyla; family Bovidae; genus Bos; species Bos grunniens. Next base: position 13,919,090 of record NC_141167.1, read on the forward strand.
CCATTATATAGATGAGGAAACTGAGGCTTTGAGAGAGTGAATAACTTGCCAAAGGAATAGTCAATAGCAGAGGCAGTCTCCAAATCAGGTCTGTTACATTTCCAATTCTTTGTGCCCCCATGGACTGAGGCTCACCACGCTCCTCTGTCCATGGAATTCTCCAGGCAAGAGTCCTGGAGTGGGTAGCCATTCCCATTCTCCAGGGGGTCTTCCTGACCCAGGGATCAAACCCAGGTCTCCCGGATTGCAGGTAGATTCTTTACTATCTGAGTTTATGGTTTTTTCCCATGTTATCTTAGGACAAGGGACAAAAGGGGACACACAAGTGTGGGTCTCACCCTGTGATGCCTTAAGTTTGGCATGTTTAAGGAAAAGAATAGTCTTTAGCCAAAAATAGTTCTACAGCCTTGAAAACTGGTTAGAGTTTGACAGTGGGGAACGGCAGCAGATACCACCCACATAACCCCAGGGAAGGGGATTAGCAGGAAAAAAATGGAAACTGGGTCTCTTCAGCCTGGTCTCTAGGTACTCTTGTTCTCAGGCTCTACATCTTGGTCACACGGAATTCACTTGTCATTTCCCAGACCCAGGGACCTCCACATCCCCATGTCTGTGCCCCGCTGTTCCCTCTGGCTGGATTTCCCTCCTGTGCCGCATCTCATGCTGGGAAAGGTTGAAGGCAAAAGGAGAAGGGGGCGGCAGGGGATGAGATGGTTGGATAACATCACCGACTCAATGGACATGAATGTGAGCAAACTCCGAGGGTGAGTGAACAGAGGAGCCTGGAACGCTATAGTCCTTGGGGTTGCAGAGTCGGACATGACTTAGTGACTGAATGACAACAGCTGCATCTCATTTCACTTCTTTACATAGCAGCTGGCCTTATCCTTCAAGGCTGAACTTGAACTTCCTTTTTTTCTACAGACTTACATTCCTACAGAAGCAGGCACATATATCACACTAGATTATAGCTATATGTTCATCTGTCTTCCTGGCTAGTCTGTATGTTTTCTGAAAAGATGGGACCTGAATGTGTGTTTGTAGCACTTAGCCATTGCCAGGTACATAGAAGGGGCTCCGTAAATGTTTTTGTGAAATGAATGAATAAAGAACAAGTAAAATTTTAAGCAGTGTGTGATCCTTTTCTTGGGCTTTTTACACTTTAAGGAGTGTATTTCTGAGATCATTTCTTGCCTTTGTACACAGAGATCCCTACACTCAGGCAGGGTACAGTTCCCAGCCATGAAAGCAGAGATGTGCACACAGAGATGTCAAAAGGTCCCACCCCAAGCCAGAATCTCTCACCCACAGCCCTGTCCAGTGTCTATTTTCATCCTGATTCTGTGGCACCTGGCACCTCCTTCCTAGATATTTATCACAGTTGTAATTTTGCATCTAGTTAGGTGATCCTTTGATTAGTAGCCAGTAACCACCTCGGAGAAGGCAATGGCACCCCACTCCAGTACTCTTGCCTGGAAAATCCCATGGATGGAGGAGCCTGGTCAGCTGCAGTCCACGGGGTCGCTAAGAGTCGGACACGACTGAGCAACTTCACTTTCACTTTTTGCTTTCATGCATTGGAGAAGGAAATGGCAACCCACTCCAGTGTTCTTGCCTGGAGAATCCCAGGGATGGCAGAGCCTGATGGGCTGCCATCTCTGGGGTCGCACAGGGTCAGACACGATTGAAGTGACTTAGCAGCAACCACCTCCTTCACTGGCTGTAGGATCCACAAGGTAAGGTTCTGTTTGTCTTTTTTTCTTTAATCACTGTTGTCCATCCCATACCTGGCCCAGAGGAGGCGCTTCATAAATACCTGTTGAGACTCAGTCTGTTCATCTCTACAGCAAGCCCTGCTCCAGTCCTGCCATTCTGTGATGCTCTGCTAGCCTCACCTTTATTTTTTCCAGCTTTATTGAGATATAATTGACATAGAACACTGTATATGTATACACACAAGACAGTGATTTTATGTGTGTGTATATTGCAAAATGATCGCCACAGTATGGTCAGTTAACTCATCCATCAATTCATATAGTTAAAATACTTGTGTGTGAGTGTGTGGTGAGAGCTTTTAAAATCTACTCTCTTAACAACTTTTGAATATGCAGTACGATGTTAACTATAATCACTGCACTGTGCATTGCATCCCCAGGCATAACTGGAAGTTTATGCCTCTTGACCACCTTCACCCATTCCTCCACTCTGCTCCCCAGATACCACCAGTCTGCTGTTTCTATGAATTTAGCTTTTTAGATTCTTCATGAAAGTGAGGTCATACAGAATGTCTTTCTCCATCTGGCTTGTTTCATTTAGCACGGTGCCCTCAGTGTCAAGGATTTCCTTCTTTTTTGTGGCTGAATAACACTCTATTGCATACATACAGACCACATTTTCTGTATCCATTCATCTGTTGATGGACGCTTAAGTTGTTTCCATGTCTTGGCTATTGTAAATAGGGCTGTAATGAACATGGGGGTGCAGACGTCTTGTCAAGATGGTGATTTCATTTCCTCAGAAGTGGACCACGAAGTGAGTTTCACATGTAGAGTCACTCCTAGGACTGAAAGCTTTAAGTTTCCAGAAAGTCCAGGTCAAAATTCAAATCTATCACTCAAGCAAGAGTACACTAATACGAAAGCAAGGGCTGGCCTGGCAGATTGGCCAACTATCATGAAAAGGGGCTTTTACAAAAGGTCGAGAGATGGGTGTGGTGGCAGCAATAAAGACAGGTGCGTCTGGGAGGAGCCCAGCTGGAGACAGCGGGCCTGGGCGTGGCTGCCAGGGCTCAGAAAGCCGAGAAGCCGTACTGGGGTTCAACACTGGAAAAGGAGAAGAATAAGGGCATCCTCTGAGTGTCCCAGGGCATCCCTCACAAAATACCACAAACGAATTTCTTGTCGCTCAGCTCTGGAGGCCGGAAGTCTGAAACCAAGGTGTTGGCAGGATCACGTACCTTACAAAGCTGTTTGAGGAGGAGCCATCCTTGCCTTTTCCAGCTTCTGGTAGGCAAGGCCTTCCTTGGCTTATGACAGCATCAGTCCAATCTATGCCCCTGTCCACACACAGCCAGCTTTCCTTTGTGTCTTGTGTCATCTTTCCTGTGTCATCTCTTTCTTCTCCTCTTCTTATAAGGACTCCAGTCCTATTAGAGCGGGGCCCACCTTACTCCACCATGACCTCATCTTAACTTGCTTACATGTGTAAAGCCTCCTTTTCCAAATAGGGTCACATTCACAATACCAGCATCAGAGGTTAGGATTTGAACATATCATTTGGTGGCAAGGGGAAGAATAATTCAACCAAGAGAGGAATGAAAAAGCAGAGTCTTAAATCAGCAAACCTTTGACCACTGCTGTGAGACCAGCTACATGTAGGTCTCTTCGGGGGGAAAAAAAATGAATGAGTTGCCAATACAAAGTCCGAAAAGGAAATGTCCTCGAGAGGCACTTGATGTCATGAGGGTTCAAAGAAGGCAAGATCCTGTTCAGAGAAACCGTGACAGAGGTGGTTGGCTTTAAGATCATGTGGAGGATGGATCAGAGTTCAGTAGGTGGATGTGGGAAAAGCAGAGGTGGTCAAGGAAAAGAACACAGCATAAGCAAACCACGCAGAGCAGGATATGTGCTCTGCGCCATGACATTTCAGGTTTAGAAGAGGGAGGGAAGTGATTAGATTTAGGTTTTAGCAAAAATTCCAGTCAATGCACTAGCATATCTAAGGCTCTGCCTATGGTGGTTGCTAGCTAGCTCAGCATGAGGTCTGCTCTCCCTACTGTCCTGGGGGCACCAGACATATCAAGTCAGTGCTCTTGAGAACTTGCTTACTTGAAATTTTCTTCTTAGCTTATTTTGGGCAAACACCTACCTGACTTTTATAGCTCACCTCCAATGGCCCTGGTTTGGTCTGTTGCGACTTATTTATGTTTCCAAAGCAGTGTCAACTCACTGCTGTCCCAGCAGTAAGACACCTTGTTGTCACCACCTGTCACAGTCTAGCTCCCCTTCCGGACCACAGGCTTCTGGAGATCAGGGTTTGGGTCATTTCTATGTCAACCAGTAACCAACTCAGTGTCTGGTGTGGGGTTGACATTCCATGGCAATCCCTGTCCGCAGTGCTGAGGAAAGATGGGAGGAGACGAAACCAAACCAGCAAGACCCATTTAGGTGGCCCTCACAGAAGCACTGGCAAGAAACGTTAAGGCTTGGCCTTTCTGGGTGGTCCAGTGGTTAAGAATCTACCTACCAATGCAGGGGACATGGGTTCTATCCCTGGTCCAGGAAGATCTCACATATGGTAGAGCAACTAAGCCTGATCACCGCAGCTAGAGAGGAACCACTGCTTACTGCAACTAGAGAGGTTCTGTGCTCAGCAACAGAGACCCAGGGCAGTCATGACAAACAAATAAATGAAATAAAAAATTGATAAGGTTTGAAATATCACTGAGGCAGTGTCAGGGAAGGAATGAAGACAGACTAGAAAGACTTCCCCCAAGTCTAGAAGGACTGACTTCATCATTTGGCCTCCTACCTCCAGAGCAACTCTTTATGAAGCCGCAAGGGGCAGGTATGTCGTCAGCTAGTCAGCCCTGATTCTGGGCAGCAAGCACATACTCTGCAGAGCTTAGCTTGAGGCCCTGCTGGGGAAGATTTGGGGTCTGGTATAATCCCAGCCGAATCCCAGGGTAGCTCTTTCTGCTGTTTGCCCAAGTAGTAGTGTTAGTTGCTCAGCCGTATCCAACTCTTTGTGACCCCATGGACTGTAGCCTGTGAGGCTCCTCTGTCCATGGAGTTCTCTAGGCAAGAATACTGGAGTCGGTAGCCATTCCCTTTTCCAGGGGATCTTCCTGATAGAATCAGGGTCTTCCTCCTCGCAGGCAGATTCCTTACCATCTGAGCCATCTGGGAAGCCAAGTCCTCCCCTTAAAGTCTCCTCTAGAGCCCAAGAAGGGCCCTGCTATGGCCCTTCGGTGGGCTAAGAGCGACCCCCAGTGACCAGAAACCAGCCCCATCAGGCTCCTCCCTGCAGGTTCTGTTTAAAGGGAAAGTCAGGGCTGTGCTCCAGCCTCCTGAGAATTAGCCCCATCAAGACAACAGAGAGTCCAGTGAGTGCATGAGAGCCAGCCTTTCCGCCTCACCCGCTCTCAGTTCAGTAAGGCCTGCCTCCTCCTCCTCCTTCAGCACCTCTGACACGTTTCAGGCTGGCCCAGCCTTTCACATCTTTTGGTGAATAAGAGCCTCCCCCCAAGGACCACTGTTTCACCTTCTGAAAAAACAAGCTGGCTCTGTCACAAGCAGGACATGATGGACTTGGACTTGGAAGGCTCCGCAGAGGCTGCCATGGGACACTTTTGGGCCCCATTCCCACAGGGCTCCAGACAGTTATGTACACCAATCTCACTAGCTTGTAGGAGGGGACCCTGTGCTCACGTACACAACACAGGCCTGGCTACTACTATGACCTAAAGGAAGCAAGAGGGAGAGAAGATATTATTGTGTTCCATGGATTCAATCTCCATCTACCCCATATGGAGACTGTCTCACCTCTGACTGGGAAGACCCAACTTGGGTTTACAGTCGTGGAATTAAATCAAGTTATTAACTCCATGCATATGCTCTCTCTCTTTTCTGTACCTTCCTTCCTGCCTTTCCTTATCTTCTCTCACCAGTACCTGCAATTGTGAACTCCCCATTTTCTCTGTTTGCAAGGGTATTTTGGTGTCCCTTGAAGGCAGGGCTTTAGATAAGAAGCACCTCCCCCCCCCCAAAAAAAATGGAATGGCATTCTGACAAGGCAAGAGAGGGAAGTGTCCTATTCTCCCTGCCTTCAAAAAATCAAAGAGGGGCTTCCCTGGTGCTCCAGTGGTTAAGAATCCATATAGCAATGCAAGGGACACCAGTTCAATCCCTGATCCAGGAAGATCCCACGTGCCACGGAGCAACTAAACGTGTGTGCCACAACTACTGAGCCAACGCACCGCAACTACCAAAGCCCGCACGCCTAGGCCTGTGCTCTATGAGAGAAGCCTGAGCACTGCAAAGAAGAGTAGCCCTTGCTCGCTGCAACTAGAGAAAGCCTGCGTGCAGCAAAGAAGACCCACCATGGCCAAAAAATAGAGAAATCTCTTTTTAAAAATACCAAGAGGGAGGCTCCCTTTAGCTGCACGGATATGGATACAAAGCCATCCATAGACATATGACACATCCTTTCAGCAGACACTGAAGTATTTATAATGTACTGGCCACCCTCATACCTGTCCACCTTCCATTTTTAAAGCCCTCTCACATCTCTTAAGGGGCTTCCCTTGTACTTCAGTTGGTAAAGAATCTGCCTGTAAGGCAGGAGACCCAGGTTCGATTCCTGGGTCAGGAAGATCCCCTGGAGAAGGAAATGGCAACCCACTCCAGGATTCTTGCCTGGAGAATCCCATGGACAGAGGAGCCTGGTGGGCTACAGTCCATGAGGTCACAAGAGTCGGACACCAGCACCACCACATCTCTTAAGTCTTCTGACTCTCACATCAACCTATGAGGTACATATGACCATCCTAACATCACTCCAACTTCACTTTAGAGACGAGAGCCCTGAGAGGCCACAAGGAGGAGCCAGGTGAGAACCCAGGTGTTCTGACTTCTAATCCAGGGCTCTTTCTCCTGTAATGGCCACAGAACATCAGCCTTTAAGTCACCAAGTTGAACAGTTTTCAAAGCCCAGCACCTCCAACCAGACTCTGACATCCCAAACAAAGTCACTGCCCTTCAAGAAGGCCAGGAAGTATCGTGCATCGAACCTGGACTGGTGACTCATTTCATATATGATATTATACATGTTTCAATGCCATTCTCCCAAATCATCCCACCCTCTTCCTCTCCCACAGAGTCCGAAAGACTATTCAATACAATATTGTAAAGTTAAAAAATTTAAAAAAAAAAGAAGAAGAAGGTGGCCAGGAAGAATCTAAAGGATGGTGACAGTGACTTTGTGTTCACAGAAGTCCCCTACTCAGCATGGTCAGAAGGTATGGAAGTCAGGATCCAAATGCATAGTCACTAAGGGGACTTAGTAAAAGGCTACCCTCAGCCAACCTCGGGCTTCCCAAGTGGCACTAGTAAAGGACCCACCTGCCGATGCAGGAGACGGAAGAGATATTGGTTCAATCCCTGGGTTGGGAAGATCCCCTGGAGGAGGACATGGCAACCCACTCCAGTATTCTTGCCTGGAGAATCCCATGGACAGAGGAGCCTGGCAGGCTCTAGTCCACAGGGTCGCAGAGTTGGATACAACTGAAGCGACTTAGCACACACACAGCCAACTTTAGGTGCTTGAATTGGAGTTCCCTTTGAACCTGGAAGAGTCAGTTTTGAAACATCATAGAAATTTTCACCTTATGTAGTGAGTGGTCAAATTTGTGCAATTCATTACTCTAACCTGTCTACTAAAAATACAGTCACAAAGAAGTAAGGAATTGAAAACATCACATAATACCATCTCCTTCAATACTAAAATTTATTCAGATGATTTAGATGAAGTTGTGGGTAACTTACAAAATGATCTAGAGTATTCTTTGAGTTGACAACTGGACAGACAGCTATGCCTTTTAATACAACATTCTTCAATGTCCTAATCAATGACATAATTCTGTGCCTAAAGATCCAAGAAGGAATCTCTGGCATTCTTAACTCATCCATGTCATAAATACTTATTGAACATCCATTCTGCACCCATTCTGGGTGCTGGAAATACAATGGTGACCAATGCAAACACAGTCACTGCCTACAACTTGCAGCAAAGTCAGAGAGTCAGACAGTACAATTTCAATACTAAGTGATGTGTTGCTGTGGGAATAAAGGATGCAATGAGAATAAAGGTGCAACTGGGGCACCTGACCAAACTTAGATGACTGGGAAGGCATCTTGGCACGGTAGACTTTAGTCAAAGGATAGAGATAGAGGGACAGTGGGGAGGTTGAATTCCAAGTGGAAGAAACAGCTTGTGCAGAGGACTGGAGCTTAGTGAATGGATGAGACATCTGCCAAGTTGACTGCAAGAGGTGGAAAGAAAGGCTTTAAGGGAGATGAATTGGAGAGGCTGGTAGGGGCCAGATCATGAAAAGCCTTTTATATAATGTTCAGGTATGTGAACTTGAACATGAAGCCAAATCCCTAACAAACTAGAAGTCACCTTTTGAAGGGTACAACTCAGGCTGAAATCTATCCCTTCATACCCCTGGAAGCTTTGACAGAAAGAAAATATACACTGTGAATGAACTGTCCAAGATAAATGAACTCAAATGCAAAATATTCATATTCTTTGCGGGAGTCAGTGTCCAAACCCCAGTCCCAGTGCTGGCTTCACTTCTAAGAACAAAGGGGTGGTAAAGTGCTTGGCAGGCTTTATTTTACTGGGCTCCAAAATCACTGCAGATGGTGACTGTAGCCATGAAATTAAAAGATGCTTGCTCCTTGGAAGAAAAACTATGAAAAACCTAGACTGTATATTAAAAAGCAGAGACATTACTTTACCGACAAAGGTCCATCTAGTCAGAGCTATGGTTTTTCCTGGAGTCATGTGTGGATGTGAGAGTTGGACCATAAAGAAAGCTGAGCACTGAAGAATTGATGCTTTTGAACTGTGATTTTGGAGAAGATTCTTGAGCGTACCTTGGACTGCAAGGAAATCAAATCTGTCAATCCTAGAGGAAATTAGTCCTGAATATTCATTGGAAGGACTGATGCTAAAGCTGAAACTCCAATACTTTGGCTACCTGATGCAAAGAACTGACTCACTGGAAAAGACCCTGATGCTGGGAAAGATTGAAGGCAGGAGAAGGGGACGACAGAGGATGAGGTGATTGGATGGTATCACTGACTTGATGGATATGAGTTTGAGCAAGCTCCATGAGTTGGTGAAGGACAGGGAAGCCTGGCATGCTGCACTCCATGGGGTTGCAAAGAATTGGACATGACTGAGCAATTGAGCTGAACTGAAATGCAAGTGCTTGAGGGTGTAGGCTGGGAAGGAATTGAAAGGAATTGAAGGGTTCCTTCAATTCAAATGTGTCAAAGACACCAGTGTTCAAACACTGGTTCTGCAAAACATACACTTCCTGACTGGAAGTATTCCTAGTATTTTCAGAACTCGGTTTCCTCATCTGTGAAATCAGGACAATCACACCTACTAGCCTCTGGGACTGCCGCAAAGATAGATGAAATGAACAGAAAATTCTTAACACAGTACCTGGAATGTATTGCACAATTTATGGTATTATAATTCTTAAATGTATTTTGCCCTAGACCATAGGTTCTGAAAACTGGGTGTAGACTGATGAATTTTCATAAAAATACAGCGTCCAAAATGGTAGATACAGAAGTCTCGCGCAAGCCTGCCTCCTAGTGGGGTCCTTATTTCTAGTCCTGAATTGTATGTCAGTGAGAGTTAACATTGAAACTCTGCATGGTCAATGCTTGGACTCTGATTCCTGGGAAGTAAAACCTCCCTGGGAAAAATCTCCTGGGACTCGGATGCAGCACAGCAACCTGACAGGCTTGGATGGGCTCTAGGGGACTTCCAGCAAAGGATCCAGATGCAAAGCCAGAGAGTATTATCATTAACTTAAAATGTGAGGCAGAGGACCCCTCTGGGAGATTGTGGGAAGAGGTGGGGCATGATGTATGTAATCATTCCTAGGGTTCTTGTAACAAAACACTCAAACTCCGTGGCTTAAAACAACAAAAATCTATTCTTTCATAGCTGGGGAGTCCAGAAGTCTGATCAAGATGTCAGCAGGGCCACGCTCCCTTGGAAGGTTCTGGAAGAAAATCTTTCCTTGCCTCTTCCAGCTTCTGTGGCTACAGGCATGCTTCGGCTTGTGGCTACAAGATTGCAATGCCTGCCTGTATCATCACCGGACCTTCCTCTCTTGCCATCATGTGTGCCTCTGTGTTATTATTGTGTTTTTGGCCACGCTGGGTCTTTGATGCAGCGCGCAGGCTTTCTCTAGCTGCAGTGCTCACAGGCTTCTCTTGCGGTACACAGGGTTCTCATTGCCATGTGTGGACTTCTCTGGAGCCCACGAGTCACAAATAGAGAGAAACACACGTGCCATAGCAAAGATACCAGGAGAGTACCACGAGGCCAGATGCAGCCAAAAATAAATAAATAAAGACCAATTTTTAAAAAGAAGCCATACAAAGACATAGCTCGACTCTTCCAGAGCCATTCTCACCTAGAAGGGGAGACAAGGGTTTCATTACCACGGGAGTGCAAAAGATACATACGAGGAAATATTAATTCAAGCAAAAGATTCATTCTTTCTTTTTTATGTATAAATTATGCAACGTAGTTGTTTTACAATGATTAATATTATTTCAGGGGCCTAACAAACACCATTTACAATGCAAATCTCCAGGCTGCAGAAAGGTACCGGTAATCAGGGAGTGATGGCTGCCGGGCTGGAGTGGGGCTGAGATGGAGCCCGTGGAAAGTCACACGGCTTGCCTTTGAACACAGCGTCCAAGAGCACTCCTGCCCCTCCCAGCCAAAGCTCGGGGAAGACCTTCCAGATCAGCCCAGCGGGCCTTCTGAATGGCCTCCTCCTGTCTGTCCTGTCTACCTTCGCTTCCTGAGGTTTCACTTTAAAAAGTCACATGCTTTCACTCCTAACCAAGAGAAAGGCACATGACTAGGGGTGGGAAGATGGGAAACTGGAAAACAACAACATGGGGAAATGTGTCAAAGTACCCATCTGTTCTAATCCATCCCGTCATTAATAACCTCTCCTCCCCGCATCAGGAAAGAAAACGCAGGAGACCTCCCACTGTGCTGTATCGCCCGTCTCCTCGGTGCCATCTCCATTGCTCGTGTGATCTCGTGCTTTGATGTCGCTTGATTCCTTCAGTGTGTGATTAGCACACGCTTTGCACCACACACCCAGTTTTAGTCCTTCGCAGAGCTATTCACCCGTGAGAACCCCCCGAGCCTTGACACCAAAGTGTCCTTGTGAGATGGCCACTCTAACTCAGCTGCCCCGCACAGGGGGACATCCCGATGCAGAATGAACCATCCGCTAGTCCTGCCTGGGCTTAAACAGCCCCAAACACATCCCAGGGAAATCTCAGTCACTCTGGAATCCAATTTTCCCTTATAGCTTTACTCCCATTGCTTCCGATGTCCTGTGTTATAAATGTAGAAATTCAATAAAGTGTGAGATTTTCTAGAAAGAGAGGGAGGAAAAAAAATCATGATAGTATGGCATATACATTGTCAAATCGTTAATTTGCCAGCGCAACAATACCCCTGCAATGTTGCAGCTGGTTTCCTTAGTTACATGTTAGAGTAACTTACAGCAAAACATTTTGGGGTAATAAAATGTTCCCACTTGACTTCTGAATAAACTTTCACATGAGGTAAGGAAGTGTTGTTCTAAAAATAGCAGATTAAGCAATCAATTAGTTTATTCAGTCATTCCACAAAAACTTAAAGTATGAAAATATTGTACTTACTGGAAATATGATGGGCTATCAGAATTGTGTCTGACAGGGCTGGTCAGTTACAGTTTGAAGAATAGCTTAGAAATCTTTTCCTGTTTAACACTCAGCAATATAGAAACAGTTCACCTGGGCGTTCTGAAATGAAGAGTTTATTTTTAAGGAGCTGATAATCAAAAATGGATTACTTGCCTGGTATTGGGTTTCAGGCAGTCTGGATTTCCAAATCATAATTTTCTAGAGGGCAGTAGTTTTCAGAATTTACTGTGCCTCAGAATCCCCTGGAGGGCTTGTTAAAACACAAATTACCGGGCCCTACCAGACGTTCCAATTCAGCAGGGCTGGGGTAGAAACTGGGACTATGCATTTCTAACAAGTTCCCAGGTTGTCCTGATGCCTCTAGTTGGAAAATCATATTCTAAGCCCGGACCTACTGTATACTACAGGGAACTATATGCAACATTTTGTAAAAACTTATCTGAAAGAAAAGATATATGCGTGTGTGTGTCTGTGTGTGTGTGTAACTGAATCACTTCGCCGCTGCTGTTGTTCAGTCACTAAGTTGTGTCTGACTCTTTGCAACCCCACGGACTGCAGCATGCCAGGCTTCCCTGTCCTTCACTATCTCACTTTGCTGTACACTTGAAACTAACACTCTGTAAACCAACTATACTTCAGTTAAAAAAAAAAAAAAAAGAAAACCATATTTAGAGGACAGCTAAAAATGATCTTTCTGATCCCCATATACTTAAGCAAAGAGAAGGTGATTTTTTAATAAACCACCTTAAAACAATTGGAATGCTAAAGCAATGTCATAGTTCCTCTTTTCTTATACATTTTACAAAAGTCTTTAGGAGACGAGTCCGTTCTCCTGGAAGATGGAGAAATGTAGCTGGGCACAGAGACTTCATACTTTAGAAAAGGATATTCAGGAGGCTGAGACCTCGCCTGGGATCAGGCCAGCATCACCCCATGTAGAACAGGGGCCCTGTTTGTAATCACCTCCATCCCCAGACCTTCACGGGCAGCCAGACAAGGGGCAGGAGCCCCATAGGTGCTTCCAATGTGTAGCCTGACTTAAGGCTACAGTCAGCGAGTACCTTCGTTTTGTTCTGGATTTTACTAAATGTGTTCACGGAGTCATTGGTGGTGGAAAAATACTTAAGTCACCCTTAATTATATCAGGAGTCACCCTTGCCCTTTCGCTCCTGATATCATTATCCAGGTCTCCAGGAGGAGAGTCAGCTTATAAAATGGAAAGGGCCAGAGTCAGGACCTCTTGGTTTTGGTTCTGAATGTTCCCTGACTTGCCAGTGACCTTGGGCTCTCCTTCATCTCCAAGAGGATCAGCCCAGTGTTCCCTGAGAACGCCTTCCAGCTCTAGTGATGCAGGAGTCAACTTTGATCTTACACTTGTCCTTTGTTTTGTCTTCCTTCTTTCTGTACCAAATCAATTTCAATTTGAGGTAAAGGAAATTCCCAAATTACTGTTTTGAATCTTGCGGAGGATCGCTTCCCATGGCTAATTTCTCAAGTTCAGTTTCTTTCCTCCAGAAGCTTGCTGCGTCCACATTTCAATTAATTGCCTATTGGCACACGCCCGACTCCAAATATTTGTGCAGTTCCCAAGAAAGCCTCATTCAGCTAAGTACCTGATCGCGTCAACCTGCTCTCTGGTTCCAACATCTCAGAATATCCAAGCGAGGAAATATGCAAATGCCAAAGTCACCCAGAGAGAATTCATCAGGGGAGGCAGTCATTGGAGGCAGGGAGAGAGGCTCAGATGAAAGATATTATCGCTCGCTGGAGACAGGGAAATCAGGGTGGGGGAAGGGAAGAGGTGGAGAATCTGAAGACTGGAAAAGCTCACACTTATAGCGCATGCTGCTGTTTTCTTCAAAGAAGGGCTGAGCAGATCAGCTGAGTTACAAATAAGCTATGGAGGTACTTGCAGGGAGCCAGGGCTTGTCTTAGCAGCTGGCAGAAAATGGAGTATTACTACAGAGACTACTCCAAGCCTCTATGCCAATAAATCCCCCTCTCCCACTTGCTGGCAAACTCCTACCACTAGAATTATGCTTCAGTGTGTTTGATAACATTGCAAAAAGGTTAGGATATAGTGCTCAGTGGGCTTCCCAGGTGAAGCTAGTGGTAAAGAACCTGCCTGCCAATGCAGGAGATGTAGGTTCCATCCCTGGGTCGGGAAGATCCCCTGGAGGAGGGCATGGCAACCTACTCCAGTGTTCTTGCCTGGAGAATGCCATGGACAGAGGAACCTAGCAGGCCACAGTCCATAGGGTTGCAAAGAACTGTACACGACTGAAGCAACTAAGCACGCACACACAGTGCTCAGTAACAAAAATTGGTGTGCAAATTTTGTCAACAAAGGATCTCAGATGCATAGCAGAAAAGACAAGGGAAAGACGTCAAGGCTGGCTGACCTCTGGATAGGGACAGTGTCGAAAAGCTTGCCCCTACTTTATATTTTTCTTTACTTCCCAAGTCTTCTACAAGTAATAAGTATTGCTTTACTGCTCTCAAGGCAAAAAAAAAAAATTGTTTTTGAGGTTGTTTTTAACAGAAAAAAATGTGCTTTGAAGGTAAGTGACTGTCTTCAAAAAGATCTTGGTAAAATGCAAATATATTACCTGAAAGGGATTGTCCATCACTGATTCTGCATAGTTTAGTTTGTCATCTTTTGTGACTGTCATCCTGGAAAGCTAGACTGGGGGCCACGGATCACATTTCATTCATCTTCGGATCCTGCAAGCTCAGTACAGATCAAGGCACAGGATAGGCATCAAATGAGTATTGAATTGTACCAAGAACAGAGGAGACAAGAGATGCCAGAGGAACTGCAACCAAGGATGAGCTTCAAAAGAACAAGGGCGACTCGGAAAAGCTTGGGCAGTGTAAGCCCCAGAGGACGATATACAGCAGGGGAGTCCAAAAAGCAATGTGACGTCCTTAAGCACTAGCCTGGGGAGGGAAGCAGAGTCAAAACAGGGCGTGGCAAGGGACCCTCACTGCACAGTTTCACCACTAGCCAGCCCTGTCTTGCAACAGGGTAGTTCAACAACTTCGTATATCCTTCTGCTGAGCTCTGGTTTCAAAATTCCTCCATTCAGAGAGACGTGAAAAGCAAAATGGAAGTTCAATGAAGGAAAACATGCAAAACTTCTTCAAAGTTGGCTGGGTCTGCCCCTCCAGGCCTGAAGACATGGCGCGGAGTGCTAAAGAAAACTCCAGGGAAATGTCAGTCGCTTTCAAGTTTGAACAGAATCCCACAAGACTCAGGAATCTAGGGAGGCAACAGAAGGCACAGCCAGGCAATCCGAGGCGCAGAATGGAAGAAGGACTTTGACAAAACAGTGACATGATGTGGTCGGGTTCAATGCCACCACCCACGCTCCCAGAGGAAATGACTTACATCCAATAAATGGAAAAATACTTCCTCGATTTTCTCATATGAGACAAGCTGTTTACACATATCATTATACCTACTCATTTAATAAATATTTATTGAGTGCCTACCATGTGTTAGGAGCTAGAGACTGGTAATGAATTAAGCCGTACTCCCTGCCCTCCTGGAATATGTGAGCTGGAAGGAACATTCACTGTCTAGCTCAACAGCTGCAGATTACAGAACCAGAGATCACAACCCACAGCGGGGACGCTGTCTGACCACGAGCACCCTGCGAGGGCATTGTCACCATTTTTTATGCCAGGTGGTTTTATATGCAACTCTCAGGGTTTTGTCTGCCTACCCGCGATGCTTGTGCCCCACTCCATTGATGAAAATTCTACACACTCGCCAAGTCTTGTTAAAATGTCAGCTAATCTCAGTGGAGCCTTTTCTCTGCCTTCCTTGGGGTTCCCATTGCCGTGTCTGCCTCTGTGATAACATTTGTCACAGTCCGCCTTGAACTTTCATGAGGATACACCTGTCCCATCTGCTTGAGGCTGAGCCCCCTGAGGGCAGAGATGACCTCTCATTCATCACTCTATTCTAAGCACCTAGCACAGCTGGGGGGAATAGTGTTTATGGAGGAGCCACCAAAACCTGGACACTGAGCTAAACACTTTATACACACTGTCACATTAAATCCTCACCCAACTCTCCAAAGTGGATATGGCTTAGCTTGATTTAAAGATGAGGAAACCAAGGCTCAGAGAGGTTAACTAACTTGCTCAGAGTCACAAAGCCTAGTAGAGGAGCTGAGAGCCAGCCAGATCCACCTAGCTCCAAAGTCCATTCTCTCTTCATTCTAATATATTGCACATTCCATAAGCTCAAGGTAAAAAATGCTGCCATCCTGTCCGTAGCATCTGGCACAGTGTCTAACATGGTCACACAGACCAACCTGAATCAGTGTGGGAGGGACCCCATGAGAACCTGAGTACCAGGGGGCAGGGGCCACTGGGGGTATCTTGGAGGCGGCCTGCCAACAGAGGCATGGAGTTGAGATACTGTCAGACATCCCTTAAGCAGTTCTGCCATTATAACAACCATATCATGTTCAAGGGCAGAAAGCGAAGTGAACACACTGGTAACCTGAAAACAAAAAGCTGAAGACCTAGAGGGGTAGGGTGGAAAGGGGAGGAAGGCTCAAGAAGGAGAGGATATATATATATATATAATTATGACTGATTTGCATTTTTGTATGGCAGAAACCAACATAACATTGTAAAGCAATTTTCCACCAATCAAAAAATTAAAAAAAAAATTTTAAATAGGCAAAAGATAAAATGAGCCATACTATGACCATGCCATAATTCCCAGGAGATAAAGTATAAAGCAGAACCATATGGGACATGGGATAAAGCAAAGTAAGGGCTGGGGAAACGATAATGTGACTGAAATCCAGGGATGGTCAAGTACAAGGATGCTGGGACTGTTCCCATAGCAGAATATAGAGAGGTGCCCTCAGAGCGGAGCCCAGCACAGAGCCAAGTGGGGCTGCTAAGAGTCATCTCCCAGCTTTAGACATTTATTTCACTTCCTAATTCCCAAGCCAAACCTCCTAGGCGACTAGTTTTCCTCCTAGGTCACTGCCAGCTCCCAGCCCCCACTTCCTCCCAATCCTACTCCCTGCTTTTGCCTTGGCCTCAAACACCATATCCGGGTCCTCAGAAGCTCCAGAGCAAACCAGAGAAGACTCAATGTAACCACATTTTCATCTCCAGTGAAAAAATGACCACATCTCTGGGAAATTCGTAAAAGCACTGAGATTTTTTTTTCCTACCAGGTTCCTTCAATATTTCTATAGTATTTACAAAAAGGGAAAAAAAAAAAAAAAAAACTACCTTTCCGTGTTTCTGCTTTCTTTTATTGCATGCTGAGGAGCAGATAAGCCATGTGATTTCTCTGTGCATTGCCTTCTAAGAAGCTCTGAAATAAATTCAGAGTTTGTGTCTCACCCCAGGTTACAAGTTCCTTACAGCTGAGAAGAGGGCTGGATGTCTCCTCTCACTCCAACAGGGCCTAGCACAGTGTTTTACACAGGGACTCCCAGAAGACTTGTGGGAGTTAAATGTTCAAAAGCACAGTGCACCCACCTCCACCCCAAGATTTCCAACCTTCCTTTTGATTAAAAAAAAAAAAAAGCTGTCTTACGATATATGGATTTTTACTGTGACCTACCTCCAATCCTTTTTGTAGGAAGGCAGGGAATAAATGAATAAATAAACAAATAAATGAATAACGGATTCCCTCCTGCCTGGGGGAACCTGCATAGGGCTTAGTCAGCTCTGCTTCAAGAAAATCCTCCCTAACATAGATTGAGCTGAGAAACAACAGTTTGGGAGCTCAGCGGGTTTCCTTTTTTTTTTTTAAACCTGGATAAGCTTGGGTGCCTCGAGTAAATTCCCCTTTGATTGGTATGTTTCATCAGTTGAACTCTAATTGGTGCAAACAGGTAATTTGGAGATTACAAGATTTATTCTTCTATAACAGTGATTACTGATTGCTAATGATAGTGCTGATTTTTAGGTATTTAAACCTTGACAGTTACAATACTCATATGATTTACTACAGCATCTCTGAGACAGCCTTCTACAGATCCCCCAGGACAGAGACTGCGTCCCTTGTGAGCTCTGCCCAGTGCCTCATGGGCGTGTATGTGTGAATAAATGTTTTTTAATATTAATAATTGTAATAACCACAGACTATATGTGGGCTTTATAGCCACACCCAGAATACTGAGTCATTCAATCTGCTTGGATTTGAAAATGTATACCTTCTCTCAAGGAGATATTAGGATTATTAGCTTTGGAAATAATTGGCCTTACAAGCACATCTTAAAAAGGACAAAGTAGTCAACTCTCCTCCCTGACATTTGGAGACAGTCTGTTTTGGAAGCACTCAGAGGAGCTGGAAGTATGAAGGCGCTGCCTTCCTGGCACTCCAGGGAGAGGCGCTAACCCAGGCTGCCCTGGCCGAGCGCCAGCTCAGGAGCCAGGCACTGCCTGTGGGCGCCCTCCCTTGTTATCCCGTGGTCACAGGCCAGGCACTGACATGTCAAAACACCAGTGTGTGAGGGGATGGAAAGCAGCGGTGCCCAGACAGGAAAGTTGCCTCCACCCCGGGAGCCATGCAGGCAGGGTGTGGGCACCCAGTCCTACGGGATGAAGCTTGGCACACAAGTCCACTTGCCAACAAGGAGAGCAGAAGGAATCAAGTCAGGCCAGCCCTTTCAGAAATATTCACCAATTCCCTCTGGGTCAGTCATTGGACCCAGAACACAATGGCAATGCTCTAACTTCAGTACGTATGTGATCTTCCTTTTTGTTAAGATTTTAGGTGAATAGCAGGATATGCCACCTTCCATTTCCTGCCACTAAGGCTTTGCATGAGCTGTTCGTTGTATTTGTTACCCTGCACCTGCAAGACCTTCTTATCAGGTAAGGGCCAGCTCAATGCCACTTCCTTCCTTGCTTCTCCCTTCCCTCCTCCCTTCCACGCTGGGTGAAGCCTCCTTTCTCTGATTGCCTATGAAATTCTGTGACCATTCTGAAGTGGTAGGTGTACACTCTCTGAGCAGTGCCAGTCACCTGGGCATGGGTGCCCTCACTAGATTGTGAGCTCCAGTTCTAGAGATCAAAGACTGGTATTCTTCCAACAGGCTAAGCCACTCTTTCTTGGATGTGGCTTGTGTTCCAAAAAGTTATTTTGACTCAGTCAAAAGCTTTCCTCTAGGACTTCCCTGGTGGTCCAGTGGTTGGGAGCCTACCTGCCAAAGCAGGAAACATGGGTTCAGTCCCTGGTCTGGGAAGATTCTGCGTGTCTTGGGGCAACTGAGCCCATGCACCGCAACTACTGAGCCTGTGCTCTAGAGCCTGCAAGCTGCAACTGCTGAAGCCTGAGAACCCTAGAGTTTGTGCTCGGCAACAAGAGAAGCCACTGCAACGAGAAGCTCACATACCGCAAACAGAGAGAAGCCTGTGCTCACTGCAACTAGAGAAAGCTGGCAAGGAGCAGTGAAGACCCAGTGCAGCCAAAAAAAATAAACAAATTTTTTTAATTAAAAAAAAAATAGCTTTCCTCTAGGTTGGTAGAATCCTACACCTTTAGATGGGAAATGAACCATTGAGGAAATCTATTCGACCCCTTCATTTGAGGGATGAAGAAACAGAGGCTCAGATGAGTGGGCCAGGGAATTTCAGTAGATGGAAATGCAAGACAGAAGACATTTTAGCTAGAAGGACCTGAGAAAAATATCCCCAGTCACCTACAAATAAAAAATACTTCTCAGTCTTTGCTCTCAGAAAAGAGGTCTCATTATGGGGATCACCGCACCCCTTCCCCACACAGCAATTTATGACACTCAAAGTGCTTTCAAATATATTGTTGGATTCTAATAACAATTTTAATGGAGTTATTTCTTCTTTTACCTAAGAAGACATTTGAGTGAAATGACTTGCCTAAGGTCACACAGCTACTAGTACAAAGGAGAAGTGGGGCTTGAACCCAGGACTTTCGATTTCAAGTTTTTGATGTGAAGATTTCAAAGAACACTTTTGATTTGTGTTCTTTGTCCCCAAACTACCTCTCCCAACTCATCTCCGTGGAAACAAGTTTCCTGTACTATCCTTTGGCCTGTAGCTTTTGGAGAAATGTGCTTTGAAGCAGGTTTTATCTTTCTTACGTAACCCTAAAACTTTCCATCACATTGTTCCTATCCTGCTTTTAAAAGTCTCTAAAAGGCTGGATACGTGAGACTTTCCAGGGTGTCAGCTAGAAACAGAAGGCTATGATTTGGCCTGGACAGCACCAGTACCTTGCCCCTGAGACTGAATTCTAATCTACCACAGTGTGTCTTTTCCTGAAAAATTGCGAAAACTTTGCTCTTGCTTGGGGGACGGGGGCAGGGAGGGGAGCGGCGTGTGCATCAGTGTGAAGTCACAACGTAATGTTCATTTTCAATAGAGAAGAAACATGGAACCATCTGGCCCACTTCTGCATCTGACTCATCCTTCCCCCCAAAGGATAAAGGAACAAGGTTACAAACTAAAGGGCTCTACTCTGGTTGGCTCCCTCAACTTTTGCAACAAGAGGCATCACGGTCTTGAAACAAAAAGAATCCAGCTATCATTGGCTAGAGTGGCTCTCAGTGCAAAACAGCACTGATGATCCTGGGAAAACCATACACTCATCTTCTGGAGTTTTTGGATTAGAAACAAAGAGGCATTTGACACCGCAGTAACCTCCCCACTGAGCAAGGGAAAGCCGCAGGAACCAGGCCAGGTTGCCGGCCCTCCTTCCTCTCCTGAGAGGGGCTCTGGTCCTAACTGGGCCATGTTGGTTTTGACAGCTTTATAATGCTGTATTTGATCATTACATAAAGCTAAGGTGATGCTCTCCTACTTTGCCTCCCTAAAGAACTTTGAGAACAACGAAGTGTTTCCCAGAGGATCTCAAGGCAAAATCAATCATGACCACAAATCATTATTCTCTAGAAAGTTCCCTAGTATTAAAAGTTCTTTTTAGTATTCAAATATGCAATTACATTTTGTTTCCCCCACCACCCCACCCTCCCCCACACAGTGAGGCTGATCTAATCATCAGCACCCCAACCTACCTACCAGATCGTGAGTGATTTCCATTCACAAACACACCCAGAGTCTTGCTTAAATATGACATGAGTCATCATTTTGCATTCATTATCAGGCATCTTCAATGATCCCAAGAGAAGCTGGTTCTGAGAGTCCTGAAGGTGAAAAGTCTGGGTATGCTGATGACAAGTGAGAACCCAGCAGAACCTCCCAGATGAGCACCTGGGCATCAGCCCAGGGAGCTGGTCCCCCGACTTTGCCGCTGTGTGGCCTTGGGTATTCACAAGCTCGGCTGCCAGGAACATGTGCAAATCTCTGCCACCCTGGTGGCATGGAAGATGAAGACGACACTGGGCCAGATGATTTCATGAATCTCTTCCATCCTGGCTGCGCTGCTCTTCTCTGTGGCATCATAATTGTGGGAACGGGTGGGCCCCAGAGCTTGTTCCTATTTGAGGGAAAGACTCTTAGCTGCATGGCCTCCCCTCTCCTTTCTCCCCCCACTTCTCTCTAGCTCCCACAAGCCAGGGCTCAGGCAGTGACACCCACCCAGATGCTTTTCCCCAGAGAAGACAGGCAAGGGCCCAGTGGCCCACAAGGACACCTTGGGGTGTGCAGCATCTCCCCTGCATCAGGGAAGAGCAGCCCTGATGAGGACATGTCTTAGCAGAAAAGAGGAGGCATTCAGATGGCAGATGCAGTACTTCCTTCAGCATCAAATGGCACCAGCAGGCACAGGGCCCAAACTCAAGACACCGCTAGTAACCAAGCCAAGCCCTTCAGGCCATGACAAACCCTCCCAGTGTTCAGTGAGATCACCAACTAAAACTGCCAATGAAACTATCCAAGGAGCCCAGCCTGAGACATGGGGTCCAAGGTGGGGAGCTCTGGCTCTGTACACCCTTGGAATATTTCCCTTGATACCATGGGAGAAAGATAGGGCCCCCTGGAGGAGGAAATGGCAACCCACTCCAGTATTCTTGCCTGAAGAATCCCCAGGAACAGAGGAACATGGTGGGGCTACAGTCCATGGGGTCGCAAAGAGTCAGACATGACTGAAGCGACTCAGCACGCATGCACGTTAGATTTAGATTTACCCTTTTAGGTTTACCCTAATCCAATAGGACTTCATCTTAAAATTCAATTGGCAAAGACCTATTTCCAAATAAGGCCACATTTGTGAGGCTGGAGGTAAGCATGAACTTTGGAGCAACACTATCCAATCCACTAGAGTTAACCCAGCTTGAGGCACCTACACCAACTCCTGGTCTCTAGGCCTCATGCACCATATGCAGCACTTCTGGAGCAAGAGTCCTAGGGCACAGCTGGGGTACAGCAACACAATGATCCCAATAGACTTGAAACTAAGAACACTCCCAGCAAGCTGACCATACTGCCTCTGGAATAACATCACCATTTCAAAACATTTTTGCACTCATCTTCTTATTGGATCTTCCCAACATCCCAGCGAGGTAGGCAGAGCAAGAAATATTCACCTCAAAATACAGAAGAAACTGAAGTTCACAAAGGTGAAGTAACTTTCCCCAAGCTACCTTGATGGTTAGAAACAGAACTTAGGGTCAGGGTCCCCTCATGCTCAGTGGAACATATGCTCCACCATCCCAGCCAGCTTACTGTCATAAAAGGAGATGCAATCAAATTAAAAATATGTCACCATGAACCTTGGTTCTCAGTGTCCAGGCTACACCTTTGGTGCTAATTTTATGCTTGCTAAATGTAGTAACTTCAGTACTAATTCATTTAGATAATAGACACTGGAGAGACAAGAATTAATAAAATAAGGCCTCTGTTCTCAAGGAGTTTCCAGTCTGGAGAAGAAGACCAAAGTACTTGTACAAGCACACAAAGTAAAATGCTATCCATGCTGAAGAGATCAAGTGGGGAGCGAAGGAGGGACTGGTCAGTGCCACCAGGAAAGGGCAATTAGAAAAGGCTTCAAGGAACAGAGTGCATTTGGAGAAAGTCTTTTCACAGAGATATTGGTAGTTCTGGATCAGAAAAAAAAATTGCTGTAAAGAATAGTATTCAGACAATTGCAAACATGGATATGAACTATAAATGTTAAACATCCAGAATGTGATTGTTATATCCTGGATATGTTAAAAAAAATTCCAAGATATTTTTTACTGAAGTCAAAGGAGTATCTTTTAGGAGTAAAAAGGGAGTACTGGTGTCTACACTTGACTTTCAAATGGTTGAGCAAATAATAATAACAAAATGAGTGTGTGTACATAAAAAGGCATACACATAACACAGAGAGAGAGAACAGGAGAAAAAGAAGGAAGTAAATGTGGCAAAATGCTAATAATTAGTGAAGCCAGATAAAGGATATTGGAAGATATACTGTTATTGCAATTTTCCCATACACTTGATTTTTTTCTAAATGAATAGCTAAAAAAGATAAGGACTGAGTATGAACAGGAATGAATCATTTAAGAAATAAATAGACTGAAAAATTATTATATTAAGATGTAACTAAATATCCTTGCAGTTCAGCAAGAAAAGAAGAGGTTGCTAGAGCACCCAGGTGGCAGTTACTGGGAGAAATGAAACTATTTCATCGAAAATAAATTATTTGTAGTTCGACATGTAGGCTGGAAGGGAGAGAAGAGGGAAAGGAGTGGTGGGGAAAGTCCAGAAGCCTAGCCAGTCTGCGTGTGTGCTGTGTGGGCGTGGCTGGCCACTGGCGAACTGGAGCACAAGAGACAGCTGGAAAGATTAGCAAGAACCAGAACGGCCGGACCTGCCAGCCACAAGAAAGAGCTTCAAGCCCGTCTGAGAACCAAGAGGGAGTCACTAAAGGGTGTCAAACAGGAGAGTGACTGAGATTTCCCATGTGTGGAGGGCAGCAGCCTTGTGGAGAGTGAATTGGAGCAGAGTGGAAACCATTTGTGAGCTGTGTTACAAGTTATTTATCACAGATAATAGGTGAAGACCAGAAAGAATTTACTTCCTTTAATAAATTACAGTGGATTCAAGGTTACTGTGCTCATTCACTTACATTCTAATTGCTTTATTCTACATCAGGTTTTTATGCCTAAAACAGGAACTGTGCCTAGCATATAGCATAGCCCGTCCTGCATCACAGTCAAGAAAGGTTAAGAGTCACTGGACTATATGACAGATGTAGAGAACAAACTTATGGTTACCCAGGGGGGAGTGGAGGGTGGGATGATTTGGGAGATTGAGACTGGCATATACACACTACTATGTATAACATATATAACCAATGAGAACTTACTATACAGCACAGGAAACTCTACTCAGTACTCATGGTCACCTAAATGAGAAGGAAATCTAAGAAAACACCAGTGGATATTCCACTCCTGGGCATATATCCAGAGAAAAGCATGATCCAAAAGGACATATGCACCCCAATGTTCATAGCAGCACTGTTTACAATAGCCAAGACATGGAAGCAACCTAAATGTCCATCAACAGAGAAATGGCTAAGGAAGATGTGGTACATATACACAAAGGAATTGAAAAGAAGGAAATAATGCCATTTGCAGCAACATGGATGGTCCTAGAGATAGTCATACTGAGTGAAGTAAGTCAGACAGGGAAGGAGAAATATTACTTGATATCCCTTATATGTGGAATCTAAAAAGAAATGATACAAATGAACTTGCTTACAAAACAGAAGGAGACTCACAGACTTAGAAAATGAACTTATGGTTGCCAAGGGAGAAGGGATAGTTAGGGAGTTTGGGATGGACATGAACACACTGCTGTATTTAAAGTGGATAACCAACATGGACCTATGTACAGCACATGGAACTCTACTCAATGTTATGTGGCAGCCAGAATGGGAGGGGAGTTTGGGGGAGAATGGAGACCTGTATATGTCTGCTTGAGTCCCTTCACTGTTCATCTGAAACTCTCACAACATTGTTAATTGGCTATACTCCAATGCAAAATAAAAACTTTTTAAAAAATGAAAGAGTGGATACGTGTATGCTGCTGCTGCTGCTGCTGCTAAGTCGCTTCAATCGTGTCTGACTCTGTGCGACCCCATAGACAGCAGCCCACCAGGCTCCCCCACCCCTCAGATTCTCCAGGCAAGAACACTGGAGTGGGTTGCCATTTCTTTCTCCAGTGCATGAAAGTGAAAAGTGAAAGTGAAGATGCTCAGTCGTATCCGACTCTTAGCGACCCCATGGACTGCAGCCCACCAGGCTCCTCCATCCATGGGATTTTCCAGGATATGACTGATTCATTTTATTGTGCAGCAGAAACTTGTACAACATTGTAAAGCAACTATACTTCAGGAAAAAAAAAATTTTTTTTTAAAGAGTCACTGGACTATATGGACAAAAAACAGAGAGCATGATCTTCTGAAGCCCTGCAAAAATCCAGGAAAAAATGATATGAATTGAAGACTGATGGTTTTCATATTTTGGCCATTGACTGCTTCACAGACAATATGCAAAACAGATAAACACGCTCTGGTTGAATCAGGGATGAGAAGTCCCTAGTCTTGCTTGATACCCTCTTCCATTCCAACCTCAGAAGTGCCTGAAAGGACTCGAGTAAAACAATTTGAAAGCCCCTGGTCTAGACTGTTCAGGAGAGAATGGTAATCAGAGTCTAGAGAGGAAGTGAGATACACAGAAAATTAGGAACCAGGCTTCAGATGAGTGTAAATAATCGAGAATTGTATTAATGGACTAGTTGCTAGTGTTCTGGTTTGAAGGCCTGGGAGGAAGACGATAGAGGCAGGCTTTAGAGAAAAATGACATCTTCCATGGCTGAGTGCAAGTGCATGCAGACACTTTCCACGGAGACGGGATGCGGGGCCGGGGTGGGGGGTGAGGTGGGCGGCGGCGGCGGACAGAGGGCAGGGGAAGCTCAGGAGAGTCTCAGCGGGAGAAACAGATCAAGAGTTCATCAGTAACTGGGGGTAACTGAAGTCTAGGGGAAAAGCTGGGGAAAAAAATGAAATAAGAGAAAGGGAAAGAGACTAGGATAAAAAAATGATAATACCAATATTTAAAAGTTGGTCACAGAGGCTTCCCTGGTGGCTCAGATGGTAAAGAATCTGCCTACAATGCAGGAGATGCAAGTTTCAATTCCTGGGTCAGGAAGATCCTCTGGAGAAGGGAATGGCAATCCACTCCAGTATTCTTGCTTGGAGAATTCCACAGACTGAGGAGCCTGGTGGGCTATAGTCCATGGGGTCTCAAAGAGTCAGACATGACTGAGTGATCAGATTTATTTTTATTAGCACAGACGCAGGAAGATAAGCAGGTTTATGATGTCTTAGGAGCAAAGGAGAAGAAAGAGAGAAGAAGGGGTCATGGCCATACATTCTCTGTGTCCCCAAGACACCAATGTTATACATACAACATAAGAACCATCACAAGGAATTATGTGAAGAGAGCTGAAAAATCTGTTTCTTCATTTCCACTGACTTCAAGGCTAGGAATTTTCTCATTTATAAATATATCCTGTGCTTAACAGAGGCCCTGGAACATAAGAGCTTTATAAATATTTGTAGAATGAGTGAACTAATTAATCAATCTTTGAGAACTATTTGGAGAAAGCATTACAATAGCATTAAGAGCTGAGCAGAACTTAAGGGAGAGGATCAGGGTAAACTTGAGGACCATCTGGAAGGTTCCCCAAGGGAAGATACAAACCAAACTGTGTGTTGGCTTCTGGAAGACCTAGCAGCCTGATCATGCTCCACACAGGGCAAGACTGAAAACAAGCAGTAGAAACAAGGGGAAGCCAGCCCAAGTGGGCGTCATGGCCCAGGAGCACAGGTGAACAAAACTTTGTGGAATGGAGCCAAAGAGGAAAGGGAAATTAGAGGATGTGCTTAAGGAAATCTAAGGTAATCAAAGCAGAAATTCTGGGTTTGGGTTCTCACTGCATTATTGAAACTATATTTGAGAAGTGAGGCAGAAAGCCCTGGAGGGAATAATGCCAAAGGAGCAGCAGACTGCCTTTCCCTTAGAAACCAGGCTCTCTCTCACTCTCCCTGACCCTACAAACAAAATGGAAACTCCAGTGGGGTTTCCTTCTTTCCAGCAACCAAATGGAGCAGGAGAATTTAGGACTGTGGAGCTGTGAAGCTTCCTGAGGGAAAGCAGGTAGAGAGCCTGGAAGCTCAAGAGGAGGGGCACACCCTACTGAGCAGAAGCTTGTTTGCTCCTCAAACAGGAAGCCATGAATTTCCCTTTTACATCATGATAACTAGAAAATAACAGAAATTCACATTCTGCAATTAATTGGATTGAACCTGTGCATAATCTAGAAGGTAAAAGTAGCATTAAGGCATTCTCCTGCTTGGGAAGATAAGGGACTTTCATTTCTGCCAATAAATAATCCGTTGACTAAGAACACTGCTCAGCAGTTTTTGCCTCTGCCCTGCAACCCAATCAAGAGGCTGGAATGGAGGGAGGTAGGAACTGAAGTTATTTTCTTATTGTTTCTTCTGTGGTAGAGACGATGTTGACACTGCGAATTATTCTTTTGGCCACATGTCCTCAGAGACTTCTGGGCATCGTGTGTTGAAAGTTGTCCTTTCCAACGCAACTTCCAAATGGTCTCAGCAGGAATTGGAGCATTCTGATCACACATTTCTTGGCTTCTCTTCAGTGTTTTATCATTTCGCTTGGTTTTAGAAAGTGTTTTTCTACCCATTGGACGAGTAAGACAAAACTCTGATCTAAATGAGAACTCATAAAGGAAAGTGACCTCACTGTTACTGAGGAATGGA
This sequence comes from Bos grunniens, assembly GCF_055505025.1. Lineage (NCBI taxonomy): Eukaryota > Metazoa > Chordata > Mammalia > Artiodactyla > Bovidae > Bos > Bos grunniens. Next base: position 13,946,378 of record NC_141167.1, read on the forward strand.
AGGGCGCAGAACTTCCTCAAAGGGGGACAGAAGAAGGAAAACGAGATATGGAGAGAGGGAGTGAGGGAAGGTCTGGGAGGATGCTAAGATCTTAATGCTAATGCTAATGTTAATGCTAAGATCTTAATCTCTAGGAAAAAGAATGTTTCCTTTTCCCTTTTGGTTCCACTGTACTTTCCATTTTTTTTTCAAGGAATTGTTATTATTTTTAAGTAGTGGAGAATAAAAATTATTTTATGACAAAAAAATCAAATTAACAAGATCTAAATATCCTAAGGTAAGATTTTTTTATTGCTTTTTTAAAAATGGTTTTGGATGTGTACTAAAATATACATAACATAAATTTTACCATTTTAACCACTGTTAAGACTCTGCCTGCAATGTGGGAGACCTGGGTTCAATCCCCAGGTTGGGAAGATCCCCTGGAGAAGGCAATGGCTACTCACTCCAGTATTCTGGCCTGGAGAATTCCAGGGACTGTATAGTCCATGGGATCACAAAGAGTCAGACACAACCAAGCAGCTTTCACTTTTCAAGGACAATTCAGTGGCACAAGTACATTCACAGTGTTGCACAACCATCACCACTATGTTTGCAGCAATTTTTCATCATCTCAAACAGAAACTCTACACCCCTTAGACAATAACTCCCCATTCCCCTCCTCCTGCCCCTGTGACCTCTATTCTACTTTCTGTCTCTATGATTTTGCCTATTCTAAGTTCCTCATTGTAGAATTCTACGATGTTTATCCTTTTGTATCTGACTTATTTCATTTAGCATAACATTTTCAAGGATCATCCATGGGGTAGCATGTATCAGAATGCCATTTTTTAAAAGTTGAATAATGTTCCATTATATGTCTAGGCCACACATACGATCTGTTGGGGTTTATTGCCTTAAAATTTCCTTATTAAAATTTTTATTTTAAACATTTAGGGGGAGGTAGCTCAGTGGCTTTCTTTTTTATAATGTATCATCTGTTGATGGACATTTGGGTTGTTTCTACTTTTTTGCCCACTATGAGTAATGCTGCCATGAACACTGGTGTGCAAGTGTCTATTTGAGAACTTGCTTTCAATTTGGGGGGTATGACCTAGAAGTGGAATTGCCTGATCACATAGTAATTCTGTATTTAACTTTTCGATGAACCTTCACATTGTTTTCCATAGCAGCTCTGCCATTTTATATCCCCACCAGCAATGCACCAGAATCCAACTTCTCCATGTCCTTGTCAACATTGTTCTCGATTACTAGTATAGTTTTCCTAGTTTGTATGAAGTGGGATCTCATTGTGGTTTTGTGCTTTTTCTAAAAAAAGCTATTTATGTAATCATTTATTTGGTTTTGCCTGGTCTCGGTTGTGGCACTTGGACCCTTCAGTCTTCACTGCAGCATGCGGACTCTTAGTGGCAGCTCGTGGGATCTCGTTCCCTGACCAGGGATCGAACCTGGGCCACCCGCAGTGGGAGTGCAGAGTCTCACCCCTTGGACCACCAGGGATGTCCCTTCACTGCGGTTTTGGTTTGTGTTTCTCCAATGGCTAATGATGCTGAGCATCTTTTTATGTGTTTGTGGTCTGTTTGTATATCTTGTTTGGAGAAATATCTATTCAGGTCCTTTGTCCATTTTTGAATTGGATTTTTTTATTGTTTAGTTGTGGGAGTTCTTAACGGATTCTGAATTCTTTTTCTTTGTCATATATATGATTTTCAAACATTTTCTTTTACTCTGTGTGTTGTCTCTTACTCTCTTGATAGTGTCTTTTAACAGACAAAAGTTTTAAACCTTGATGAAGTCCAGTTCATCTAATTTTCTTTCATTGCTATACTTTTTGGAGAAGGCAATGGCACCCCACTCCAGTCCTCTTGCCTAGAAAATCCCAATGGACAGAGGAGCCTGGTAGGCTGCAGTCCATGGGATCACTAAGAATCGGACACAACTGAGCGACTGCACTTTGACTTTTCACTTTCATGCATTGGAGAAAGAAATGGCAACCCACTCCAGTGTTCTTGCCTGGAGAATCCGAGGGGCAGGGTAGCCTGGTGGGCTGCCGTCTATGGGGTCGCACAGAGTCGGACATGACTGAAGCGACTTAGCAGCAGCAACAGCTATGCTTTTCTATCTGAATTATTGCCAAATCCATTGTGATATAGGTATTCCCCTGTGTTTTCTCCAAAGGTTCTATAGTTTTAGGCCTTATGTTTAGGTCTTTAAGCCATTTTGAATTAATTTTGTGCACTGCATAAGATAAGCATATAACCTTATTCTTTTGCACAGATATTCAGTTTTCCCAGAACCATTTGCTGAAAAGACTTTCCTTTCCCCACTGGATGGTCTTGGCATCCATGTAGAAAGTGTTACATGTTTTTATATATATATAAGATTTATAGATTTCTCTTGTACATTTATAGATTTTAATGTGCTCTGTGGGTAAATGTGAAGATAAAATAGCCACACCGTACATTTGTATAAAGGGCAGCCAGGACGGTTGTACTATAACCCTGTATTTATACAGTGAGGTAGTTTTCTGTCGGCTACGAAGTTCTTGGGTTTGGGAGTTATATATATGGGTTTGAATCCTAGCTCCATAACTTATAATTTATAAGTATAAATTATAAGGTGTATAACCTTGGGCAGGTCATTTAATTTTTCTCAGCTTCCTCGTCTGTAAAATGGGATTATATTAATAACTAGTTAGGATTGTTATGAGGATTCAAGGACATAATTCATGTAAAGCACTTAGCACATTTCCTGACACAGAGTAACTGCTTGATGCATGATAACTATTGCAATCATATTGTCATCATCAGCAACATACATGGAGTGGTTTATAGCCATTATTTCCTGTGATTCCCACCTTAACCTTGTGAAACAAGCAGGATAGTAATAATAGTCTCATTATAGAGATATGTTAGGTTCAGAGTGTATTTTACGGACTAATGCCACATGGTAAGGAAGTGGCAGAACAAGAGTTTTTCCACAACCCATAAATGGGATATCAGCAACAGAGCAACTTTTACACAGAGATCTGGTCCCTGGGCCAATGTTCCTTTTATCAAGAATTTCTCTGTCTTCACACATCCTAAAATAAATGGCTTACTGTTCTCTACCTTGGACAAAGAAGGAAACAATGGCAAAGAGGGTAAGAGTCCTGTGCAGGGCAGACCCAGAAATAAGGGGAAATTTTTCAAGAACCAGGAACAGATTCAGCGCTACCAGAGTCTCATCAGAATATTTCTTCAGTAATTATAAAAGCCTTAAATGTGAAATAGCAAATTCATGCACACCACCTCCTGGCCAGATAGATGGTGTAAAGCGCTGTAGACGTGAATTGCTACAAGCACAGGGAGCTCGTGCTTTCACTTCAGGCTTCGGAAAAGGAAGCAGCTGAGCTGAAATTGATGTAAGGATGGCTGCTTAAATTCACTTAGGAGACAGTTACAGTCTCTCAAAAGAAAATCATTAAGTACTTATCATGGACAGGATGTGTTAGGAGATGTGTAGATGTAAAATTAGTAATCTTTGAGAAGCTTCAAGACAGAAGGAAAAGTAGGAAACAAGGAAGAACTACAGTTTAAGCCATCATGTACTGAGTGCCTTAAGAGTGCCTTGTGAAATTTCTATAATGCTGCTCCTATCAGCAAAGGCAAGATCCCTAAGTTTGTCCAAAACAATGTGTCATTGGTTAGTCTCCAACAAAAACCTGTCTGATGGATTTAGACTCGCTGTACTAAGCCCTTGATATGCAAAACCTCTTCCATATCTTCTAGCACTAAAGGGAAACACAGCCTTCCTGATGTAATAATGGGATGGATGGTGAGGCCATAAATTTATTTGGATTTACGATCTGGCTCTCTCCCTTACCTCCATCTGTGCCAAACCATCCGGGGACGCACCTGATTAATCATCTGTGGATAAAGTACATTACTGCAAGGTGCATGTTCTCACTGAAGTGCTTTCGACAAGACCCTGGGCACTTGGTGCAGAGGCTTTCAGGAAAGAAGCTGCTCAGAGGGAATCGAATATTTGGCCTTTCCTGTACCTCACTACTCCCTAAATCTGGAATGGAATGAAATGCCCTCAGGATCAGGGAAAAGAAAAGGTAGGCAGGCTTGACAGTTTAAGCCTCAGTGTGAGGCTGGGCAGATGTCAAGAAAGCTACCTGAACAGGTGACTCTGGGTGGGATGTCCTGTGGGACTCTATCCAGCCACAGGAAGTAGCGAGAGGTAGTGGGAAGGGGCAGGCTTTGGAGAAAGATGGGTTCAAATTCTGGTTCTTTCGTGTGTGTGAGTTTCAGATTCCTTTTCTTAAAATGGAGAGAACCCTATCCTACAGAGAGGTTGTGGGAATGAGCAGGCTTCTAAAATGGTTTCTAGCGAATCTGCCTCTTGGTGTTCATGTCCTCTATAGTCTTCCCCTGAGTGTATGCTGTACCTAAGTGACAAGCAGAATAGCTCAAAAGTGATGGGATGTTGCTTCCAGGATTAGGAGGCTGTGGCTTCCATTTTACCCCACTCTCTCCCTGCCTCATTTCCTTTGCTGTGAACTGCTCTATGGAGTTGTCCACACAGCCAAGAACGAGGGCAGCCTCCAGCCCATAGTCAGCATGGAACTGAGGCTCTCAGTGCAACAGCCCCCACGGAGCTGAATCTTGACAACAACCTTATAAAGGAGATTGGGAGCAGATCCTTCCCCAAGTCAAGCCTGAATCTGACTGCAGCTTGACCAGCACCTTAACTGCAGTTTTTCAGGGGGCCCAGCTGAGCCACATGGAGGTTCCCAACTCACAGAGACTATGAAATAGCAAGTGGTCATTGTTCTCAACCACAGCGTTCGGGAATAATCTGTTATGCAGCAATAGGTAACGAATATCACTGTATCTTGGATCAGTAGCCAGTCTATACTATCATTAGCAGAGATGGATTCATTGCCTTCCAATCCATTTATAGGGAAGATGGTGGCATGAAGATTAGAGGACAGAGGGAAGGAAGGAGATGACATTTTCTAGGAAATCATGAACTAAGCAGAAACTAAAAAGAGAAGTAGAGCCAAATGCCAACTATTTTGTGACATGTGATCATCTCCAGACTCCCAAAATATTTCATTTGTGCTGTGATTATAGCCCCAGCACAGCGGGCTGTATGTTGTAAAGTTGCACCCTTCTCCCTGAATCCTGTCCTCAAAGAGAGGACATGCTTTCATTTCCTTGGTTCATCATCACACCAAACACCATACTTTGCAAATAATGAAAATGAAACTAGCCCATAATTGTTCTTCCTCCTATTTTTTAAAAAACATTATTCTGGTAAGGTTTTTCTTTCCTATTAAAATGCTCCTCACCTTTCAAAATCCATCTCATATAAGTCGGAAAGAGAAAAACAAATACCATATGATATCGCTTATATGTAGAATGTAAAATATGGTGCAAACTAATATATCTACAAAATAGAAACAGATTCACAGTCATTGAAAACAAACTTGTGGCTGCCAAGAGGGAGGGGAAGAGGGGAGGGACGGATTGGGAGTTTAGGGTTAGTAGATGCAAACCATTATGTATAGGATGAATAATAAACAAGGGCATCTGTGCAGCACAGGGAACTATATTCAATCTCCTGGGATAAACCATAATAGAAAAGAATAAAAAAAGGAATGTAAATATCTGTATAACTGAGTCACTTTACTATACAGCTGAAATTAATACAACATTGTAAACCAACAATTTTGTTGCTGTTGGTAGTCGTTCAGTTGTGTCCAACTCTTTGTGATCCCACAGACTGTAGCCTGCCAGGCTCCTCAGTCCGTGGAATTCTCCAGGCAAGAATTCTGAAGTGAGTAGCCATTCCCTTCTCCAGGGGATCTTCTTGATCTAGGGATTAAACCCAGATCTCCTGCATTGCAGGCAGATTCTTTACTGTCTGAGCCACCAGGCAAGCCAGCTATACTTCAATTTTTAAATTTTTCAATGAAAAAATAGTAAACCAACAATACTTCAATAAAATTTTTAAACAAAATAAACCCAAACTCATTTCATAAATGTCCTTTTCTACATGGTCTCCCTGACTTCTAGCTTGTTTTTCAGTAATATTCACTCCCTCTGTGATGTTCTTAATAAACTATTTCTTCCTGCCATTAGTACTCACCTTATCTGGCTCTTGGTGAGAATTAGTGTGTTACAGCCGGCTCTCCCTCCAGATGGCAGTCTCCAGGCCAGCAGGGGTAATCTGTCTTACTCACCTTTGTGAGCTTCAGCGCCCACCCCAAGTTTGTGGTGGGTTCTCAGAACCAGTGGCTGAAAGAATAAATTACTTCAAACAGTTCTCTAAGATTTGAACAAATGAATCTCTGAGAACAAGATGAAAGGGAAAGTCACAAGTTGTAACGTATTTTTCAAAGCTGCCAGGGCCCACAAGTCCCCTCCAACCCAATGAGATTTGCAGAGCTTGTGGGATCTTGCAAGTTTCTATTCCAGGCATGCTGCGGATCCCTGCTGGTATCAACCTCAGGACAAAGACAATGAAACTGTGAACACTGCACCTACAATGAGAGGACACAGTGAGAGGATACAGACAGGCATTGTTAGAAACAATTCAACAGGGTACAATAAACACTCACTTCTGGGATTCATTAATCAAGGCCAACCTATGCTCCCCTGGCCACCCTCCAACCCTCCACCGCCAACCCACCCTCACCCCTGCTCTGACACACCTGCCTCCAACAGGAATTGTTCCGCTCAAAACACAGGTATGTACCAAACAGAACAAAAGCCGCTAGAGATTTCACAATTTTCCTAGGTTTTTTTCCCATGCAATAGGTCAGGGACAGCCAAAGATGCCGTAAACAAATGGAGAATGGAGACTGTCAGCGATGCTTCTCTGATAGCAACAGGCCATTGCTGCTGCTGCTGCTGCTGCTGCTAAATCGCTTCAGTCGTGTCCGACTCTGTGCGACCCCATAGACGGCAGCCCACCAGGCTTCCCCGTCCCTGGGATTCTCCAGGCAAGAACACTGGAGTGGGTTGCCATTTCCTTCTCCAATGCATGAAAGTGAAAAGTCAAAGTGAAGTCGCTCAGTCGTGTCCGACTTTTCGCGACCCCATGGACTGCAGCCTACCAGGCTCCTCCGTCCATGGGATTTTTCTAGGCACAAATACTGGAATGGGGTGCCATTTCTGATAACTCCCACGGCCCATGCTGGGTGAGAGAATGCCTGTCATCTTGGCAACCCTTCCTCCCTGAGCGCAACCCCAGCTCCAGGATGGCTAAGCCCCAGGCCGAGGGAGGACCTGGCCTCTCCACCCCTAGTGTCCCAGTTCCTGGACACAGGGTCTATGCCTCTTTGGAGGCACCAAGTGAGCCACAGTTAGGTCTGGCTAGGAGCCTCAGGGCTTAAGGTACCCTCATCTAAAAGGCTAGTCAGCATTCTTCTATACCTGTGACTCGCGGGAATAACCCAAGCCGGCTGGGGATTGGTCAGCACCCGCCTGCTTGGTGTTGGTTGATCAGCCCCTGTTCCTACTTGGTGGTGATTGGTCAGCACCCATCTGCTTAATGTGGTTTGCTCCAGTGGCTCTTACATCTCCTGCGTTGACAAACAGGTTTTTAATCACTAGCACCTCCTGGGAAGCCCTACAGAACTTTAAGTGAAATTAAAGTGAAAGTCGCTCAGTCGTGTCCAACTCTATGCAATCCCATGGACTATGGAATCCCAGTCCATGGAATTCTCTAGGCCAGAATATTGGCGTGGGTAGCCTTTTCCCTTCTCCAGGGATTTTCCCAAGCCAGGAATCGAACCCAGGTCTCCCACATTGCAGGTGGATTCTTTACCAGCTGAGCCACCCGGGAAGCACATTAGTATATTTTAAACGCGTATACTTAACAGATGATTGTAATGCATATGTGTTATAATGCAATGTACTCATGCTAGTCACAAAATAATCCCAAGACTGTGGCGATATATTGATTCACAGTGCATTTCAGATACGATGGCCCAGTAACAAGACACAGACTAAGGCTGTGTGACAAACATCTTCCTCTTTTGGTTGTGTCCATGTTTCTCTGTGATTGGATGAAAGTCTTCACCTGGAGATAATGTCAAAAGTTTAAACTTCTTGCTTTCTATGAATGAAGGTCTGGGAGCCAAATGGCCTTCTGGGTCTCCTGTAACTGGCCTTGAATTTCAACACTGTCTTAAAGGCAGAGAAGTAGTGCAGTGCAGTGGCTGAAAACGATATTTCTACAGCAATATTACATGGGCTTGAGTCTCAGTCCTGTTGCTTATTAGTTGTGTGATCTAGGGAAAATTACTTAAATGGTATTTACCTCGGTTTCCCATCCATAATATAAGGATAATAATAGTACCTACCTCTTTGGTTTGCTGTGACTCTTAAATAATTTAATACATGAATCTGGCATTGTTACCTTGAAAAGCAGGGGTTTTAGGTTACAAAGAATAAAAGACATTCTAGACAAAAGAATTGGGTTACACAAAGCCACAGTGATGTGAAAATACAAGAAATGTTAGGGGAGAAAAATGTTAGGGGAATTGAAAGTAACTGCTTGTAGCTGGATTATAGATTTCATGTGAGGTAGGGAAAGCCCAGGCTCAGACGGGGAAAAGCCTTGTGCACCAGGATAAAGAATTAGAGTGAATTCTTTAGGAAATGAGGGCATTGGTAAATGTTAAGCATGACCAAATGAATGGGGTCTCAGAATTATGCGACTTACACAGGTGGTACATGGAAGGGTTGGGACTCAAAAGTTGGTCTTCTGCTGCTTTTAAACCTTATGTTCTCTTCTTTTCTTGAAAATGAACTTGCTCTTCTACCTTACCACCCCATCCTCCCACACCACTCACACATACCACCATTCCATCCATCCCCTAGTGAGGCCAGACTGGATTTCCTCAGGAAACAGCTCCCCCTCCATTTTCAGCCATATGGTCCAGGCATTGTTACTGCCTCCACTTCAGGGACTCACACATGAGCCTGGTCCTGCCCATCAATGTGGTACCCCCTAGAAACAATTCAAGCATCATCATTATCACCACCACCGCCATCCATAGTATCTGAGCCCTTAGCATGTGCCAGGCGCTGTTATGAAAGATTTCTGTGTATTACCTCATTTCATCCTCATGACAACTGTCGAGAGAAAGCGTGACTGTTTTTTTCTAAAGGCATTCTTACTCCAAAGTCCATCTGCTTTACTATTGTTGGCCCATTGGTCTGGAGGGAGATTGTTACCTCCCCAAGAGGCCGCTCAGGAGAAGCACTGGAACAAGCTACTCTCATATCACCTGGGTTACTCAGTCCCATTATTTAAAACAAATACAGAAACCAAGCCCATATTGTCCTTCCTTCTAAAATAAGTCAAACCTCAAATATATGAAATATATACTTCAGTTCAGTCCAGTCACTCAGTCATGTCCAACTCTTTGTGACCCCATGGGTACATCAGGCCTCCCTGTCCATCACCAATTCCCAGAGCTTACTCAAACTCATGTCCATCGAGTTGGTGATGCCATCCAGCCATCTCATCCTCTGTCGTCCCCTTCTCCTCCTGCCTTCAATCTTTCCCAGCAACAGGGTCTCTTCCAATGAGTCAGTTCTTCGCATCAGGTGGCCAAAGTATTGGAATTTCAGCTTCAGCATCAATCCTTCCAATGAATATTCAGGACTTAATTCCTTTAGGATGGACTGGTTTGATCTCCTTGCAGTCCAAGGGACCCTCAAGAGTTTTCTCCAACTTCACAGTTCAAAAGCATTAGTTCTTCAGCGCTCAGCTTTCTATATAGTCCAACTCTCACATCCATACATGACTACTGGAAAAACCATAGCTTTGACTAGATGGACCTTTGTTGGCAAAGTAATGTCTCTGCTTTTTAATATGCTCTCTAGGTTGATCATAGCTTTTCTTCCAAGAAGCAAGTGTCTTTTAATTTCATGGCTGCAGTCACCATCTGCAGTGATTTTGGAGCCCAGAATAATAAAGTCTGTCACTCCGTTGTTTGCCCATCTATTTGCCGTGAAGTGATGGGACTGGATGCCATGATCTTAGCATGAAGTGAAGGTGGAGTTGCTCAGTCATGTCTAACTCTTTGCGACCCCATGGACTGTAACCTACCAGGCTCCTCTATCCATGGAATTTTCCAGGTAAGAATACTGGAGCGGGTTGCCATTTCCTTCTCCAGGGGAACTTCCTGACCCAGGGATCGAACCCAGGTGTCCCAAATCACAGGTAGATGCTTTACCATCTGAACCACCAGGGAAGCCTAGTGATCTTAGCATGATCATGATCAAATATATGCTTACTATAGGAATTGTGAGAGTTGGACCATAAAGAAGGCTGAGCACCAAAGAAGTGCTTTTGAATGTGGTGCTGGAGAAGACTTTTGAGAGTTCCTTGGACAGCAAGGAGAACAAACCAGTCAACTCTAAAGGAAATAAACCCTGAATATTCATTGGAAGGACTAATGCTGAAGCTTCAATATTTTGATCACCTGATGCAAAGAGCTGACTCTGGAAAAAACCCTGATGCTGGGAAGGACTGAGGACAGGAGGTGACAGAGGATGAGATGCTTGGATGGCATCATTGACTCAATGGACATGAGTTTGAGCAAACTCTGAAAGACAGTGAAGGACAGGGAAGCCTGGAGTGCTGCAGTCCATGGAGTCATAAAGAAACAGACATTACTTAGCAGCTGAACAACATAGAAACTGAGGGACATACACACGTTTATTCCTCAAACATCCATCATTCCTCCTGGGCTGGTTTCCATGCACAGTCTTTATAAATACAAAGGTGAATAAGGCAAGAGTTCAGCCTAGGAGCAGCAGCACAGTCTAGTGGGAAGTCAGGCTCTGCAGTGGTTAGCTTTTGAGCAGCAGATCCAAACCCTACCCATGGGACTGTCTGTCAGTTGCAGAGCTCCAGACTGGCTCCACTCTGGCTGCTCCCCAAATCAGAGTGAAGCAGCAGGGAAAGGGTGGGTAGCAGTCACGTGGGCAGGGTCATTGTGCCCTGATGTGCCATATGACTGGGACCCTACTGATAAGCTACTCTGACACTTTCTAATTTGCACCAAAAGCATGATGCATTTGGCTTACAAGCTGCACACTCCTTAAAATGAGATCCAAGTCCATATTCTACCTTGGAAATTAAGTATTACTTAGTGAATTTTTATTTTATTTTTTTATTTTTTATTTTTATTTTTTAGAAGCAGGTCGTCTACGAATGGTTTAGCACCAGGCGCCCCACGAACGTGCGGTGCGTGACGGGCGAGGGGGCGGCCGCCTTTCTGGCCGCGCCCCCTTAGTGAATTTTTAAAGCCACATTCTTTATCAATTGCAGGAAATTTGGAGGGTGGGGAGAGGGGAACGCAAGGAGAAAATCAAAATCACCCATCACCCTACCACCCAGAGGCAACCACTGTTCACTTCCTTCCAATCCTTTCTATATACATTTTTAACACAGTTGAGATCATACTGTATAATCAATTTTGTATCTTGCTTTTCAGAAATGTGAATTTAAAAGTCAAGCACCCAAGAACCCCAGCTATCTCATCAACACTTCAGATGCCTCAGAAATGCATTGGAATTTTTAAAAATTGATTCTACAAATCTCCCCCCTCCACTTCTCTCCTGACCACGTGGGATTTGCAGCAGGATACACATGATATAGACACATCCCCTGAAGTGTAATAGATTTGAATTGCACACAAGTTGGTGAATGAATGTCTAAATAATTAGGAGGTTAATTAATCTAAAATAGAGAAGGATGAGAGAAATTTGAAGCTACAGATTCAATACAGAGCTCTGCAAGCCTGTCTTGCCAGTGAAAATATGGAGAGGTGAGAGACTGCAGCAATTGAAGACAGTAACTCCAGAGCCAGTTACTCCAAAAGGTCAGATTTCTCAGGACCTGTCCACTGTGCTGTGAGGTGCTGGTGGTCAAGAGGTCTCTCAGTAGGCAAGATCAAGAACACAGATGCTAACACAGGACAATCTAGGCTCAAATTCAAGCTTTGCTGTGTATTAACTTTGTGACTTTGGGCAAATTATTTAATCTCTCAGAACCTGTCTTCTTTCTTATGTATAAACAGGGATGATGTTAATAGCATCCACCTCACAATGTTGTTGTTATAATCAGTTCAGTTCAGTTTAGTTCAGTCACTCAGTCACGTCCAACTCTTTGCAACCCCATGAACCGCAGCACACCAGGCCTCCCTGTCCATCACCAACTCCCAGAGTCCACCCAAACCCATGTCCATTGAGTCAGTGATGCCATCCAACCATCTCATCCTCTGTCATCCCCTTCTCCTCCTGCCCTCAATCTTTCCCAGCATCAGGGTCTTTTCAAATGAGTCAGCTCTTCTCATCAGGTGGCCAAAGTATTGGAGTTTCAGCTTCAACATCAGTCCTTCCAATGAACAGTCAGGACTGATCTCCTTTAGGATGGACTGGTTTGATCTCCTTGCAGTCCAAGGGACTCTCAAGAGTCTTCTCCAACACCACAGTTCAAAAGCATCAATTCTTCAGTGCTCAGCTTTCGTTATAGTCCAACTTTCACGTCCATACACAACTACTGGAAAAACCATAGCCTTGACTAGATGGACCTTTGTTGGCAAAGTAATGTCTCTGCTTTTCAATATGCTATCTAGGTTGGTCATAACTTTCCTTCCAAGGAGTAAGCGTCTTTTAATTTCATGGCTGCAATCACCATCTGCAGTGATTTTGGAGCCCAAAAAACTAAAGTCAGCCACTGTTTCCCCATCTATTTGCCATGAAGTGATGGGGCTGGATGCCATGATCTTCGTTTTCTGAATGTTGAGCTTTAAGCCAACTTTTTCACTCTCCTCTTTCACTTTCATCAAGAGGCTTTTTAGTTCCTCTTCACTTTCTGTCATAAGGGTGGTGTCATCTGCATACTTGAGGTTATTGATATTTCTCCCAGCAATCTTGATTCCATCTTATGTTTCCTCCAGCCCAGTTTTTCTCATGATGTACTCTGCATATAAGTTAAATAAGCAGGATGACAATATACAGCCTTGATGTACTCCTTTTCCTATTTGGAACCAGTCTGTTGTTCCATGTCCAGTTCTAACTGTTGCTTCCTGACCTGCATACAGGTTTCTCAAGAGATAGGTCAGGTGGTCTGGTATTCCCATCTCTTTCAGAATTTTCCACAGTTTCTTGTGATCCACACAGTCAAAGGCTTTGGCATAGTCAATAAAGCAGAAATAGATGTTTTTCTGGAACTCTCTTGCTTTTTCCATGATCCAGTGGATGCTGGCAATTTGATCTCTGGTTCCTTTGCCTTTTCTAAAACCAGCTTGAACATCTGGAAGTTCACAGTTCACGTATTGCTGAAGCCTTTCTATCATCACCCAGAACATAAAAACATACATGTTATAGTTGTATAATGCATGCCAACTCATTAGAAAAGACCCTGGTGCTGGGAAAGATTGAAGGCAGGAGGAAAAGGGGACAATAGAGGACGAGATGGTTGGATGGCCTCAGCGACTCAATGGACATGAGTTTGAGTAAGTTCTGGGAGATGGTAAAGGACAGGGAAGCTTGGCGTGCTACAGTCCATGGGGTCACAAAAAGTCGGACATGTCTAAGGGACTGAACAACAACCCATATATGTGTGTGTATAGATATGTATGCATGTATATTTCATTAAATCCAAGGAAAGCAGTCATTTTTTCCATTCTATTCTATTTCATTTCTGGAAATACTGATTGCGCCTCACTAAAATGATTTCATGACTCACTGTGGGGTTGCAGTACTTGGCAATTTGAAAAACACTGGCCTAACAGAAAGCACACAGATTTTGATGTTAAAAACAAAACCAAAGAACAAACAAAAAATCCTTGGAATCAAATCTCACCTCTGTCACTTACTACTATAGGGACAGTTTTTTGTTTGCTTTAAAAAAAAAAAATCTGACCTTCAGTTTCCTCATCTGTAAAACGAAGACATTTTATGACTATCTTACCAGTATAATATGCTATGATACAGGACTTGGCACTCAGTAGGTACCTCATACCTTGTAGCTTTTGTGATTGATCTGCTTTGCGATGCAGACAGGACTCCAAGAGAAGCCTGCCCCCATTACCAATGCCTCTGGGATTTCCAAATGCAATTACCATGGGGCTTTGTCTTGAGGCTCCGTTTGGAAGCTGCTTCCGAGGTCTGTGATACTCTGACTTAACAGCATGCTTCCAAGTCCTGCTATTTGGATTTGATTTTTTAAAGTACTTCCTTTATTTTAATTCAGACCCCAGGGACCTGAAAAGTACACCACTGCTTTTTCCCAATAAAAATCAGGCCAGCAATAAGCATATTGCATTTGAAATGGTGAAGCTGGACGCGCCTTCAAAGGACACCGCATTAGGGCTTGGCTCACTCCCAGCCTGTGTTAGAGAGTCGATTTCCCTGGAGGAAACTCAGCCACGTTCTCGCAGGCTGGTGGGCTGAAAGAAACCTTGGCTCTAACTGTTTTACAACTGGGCCAGTGAGACACTAAGGGGAGAGAGAAGCTATCTGAGTGATGTCTATGGCAGGTTGGGATTCACATCCTACAACCCATCTGCCCTCCTAGAAGCCCTGAGCCAGAAGGGATCATCTACCTTCTTGGTCTCCCCATCCTGACCCCAGGAAGGCTCAGTATTCAACAAGCCTCAGTTATCAGAGACATTTTCATTCCTGGGGAGGACACACTCAAGGTGGCTATACTTATATAACAACTTCAGTAGAAAAAAATTTTTTTATAGCATTTACTAGATGCCAGGCACCATTTAAATTGCCTCACACATCTTCACTCATTGAATTTTCACAGTCCTAGGAGGTAGACATTATTACCATTAACTTCATCTCAAGGTTTAAAAAACTAAAGTGCAAGGTGGATGGAGGGGGGCATTAGGTGATTTGCCCAAATTCTTCTGTCAGACCTGACATTTGAACCCAGGTAGACTGGCTCCTCATTGGAAAAGGCCCTGATGCTGGGAAAGACTGTAGACAAAAGGAGAAGCTGGTGGCAGAGGATGAGGTGGTTAGATAGCCTCACCAACTCAATGGACATGAACTTGAGCAAACTCTGGGAAACAATGGAGGGCAGAGAAGCCTGGCATGCTGCAGTCCATGGGGTCGCAAAAAGTTGGGCAGAACTTAGTGGCTGAACGACAACAGACTGGCTCAAGAGCCTGTGTCCTGAGTTAGCATTGCCCTTTAGTTATGACGAATAACTAAACTTTTGTGTGGATTCACCAGGAGCCAGGCACTGTCCTAAGCCCTTTAATTTTTTTTTAATTTTTTGAAATACAGTTGACTAACAATGTGTTAATTTCTGCTGTACAGCAAAGTGATTCAGTTATCCTTTTCATATCCTTTTCCTTTATGATTTATCACAGGGAATATAGTTTCGTGTACTATACATTAGGACTTTGTTGTTTATCCATTCTGCATATAGCTAAACCCTTGATACGTATTCACTTAGTCAATCTTCCCAACAACCTAATGAGTAGACGTGTTGTTATGCTTGTCTCCCGTGCAGCCCTATCCCTGTGCCCAGAGCTGCTGTACATCTCACGTCGTACATTGCATCCTTGGTACTTATTTACCTTCTAACTGGAAGTTTGGACCTTTTGACTGTCTCTGTCTAATTTCCTCCTCCCTCCACCGACTTCTGGTGACCACAGATCTGAGGACCTGTACAGAACAGAAGTGAACTTATGACATGAAGATTCTTAAACCAGAAGAAAGAGAAGCAGTAATAAACATAAAATTTTATCAACAGTGTGATACCTTGATTTTACCTATCAGATTGGCAAGGAATAGAAGGGATGACAGTACTTAGGGTCGGAGAGGGTATATGGAAACCCACACGCTTATGCTCTGCTGGATTCAGTGTAGATTGCTACCACCTCTCCGGGCGATAATTTAGCAATGAGTATCACAATTTTTAAAATATGCGTACCATTTGATTCACCCAGTTCTTAAAATTTCATCTAAGGAAATAATTTAAATAGCATGCAAAGTTGTGTGTTCAAGGATATTCACTGCATTTTTTTGGTAATAATGAAAATTAGAAACAATCAAATATGCAACAGTAGGTGGTTGGTTAAATAAAATGCGACAGTTCCATATAATGGAGTTCCATGCAGCTATTTATAAAAACAGTATAGATATATAAAAAGTTGAATGACATACTGCTTAGTTATAAAAGCAGTATACAAAAGAAAAAGATGTATGCATTTTATATACACATGACATACATATATATAGAAATGGTGAAAGATATTTTATCTGTGAGTCTAAAACTAGAAGCATCTAAACACTGGAACATAGGACACAGATGGAAGTTCTAAAATCTTTAGAATAGAAAGTTTTATTCTGAGTGCTTTTTTACAATTCTTTAAAAAATCCTATCCCTGTAATAATTAATGACAAGTTATAGACGATCCCTGACTTAGAGTGGTTTAACTTAGAATGTTTCAACTTTAGGGCGGTCTGATACACATTCAGTAGAAACCACATTTTGAATTTTGATCTTTTCGCAGTCTAGAGATATGCAGTGCCGTACTCTCTCATGCTGCTGCTGGGCAGTGCCAGCCAACTTCTGTCAGCCTCACCATCACAAGGGTTAACAACGGATATGCTTACGATCATTCTGTATCCCGTCCTCCATTCTGTTTTCACTTTCAGTATGCTGCTGCTGCTGCTAAGTCGCTTCAGTCGTGTCCAACTCTGTGCGACCCCATAGACAGCAACCCATCAGGCTCCCCTGTCCCTGGGATTCTCCAGGCGAGAGCACTGGAGTGGGTTGCCATTTCCTTCTCCAGTGCATGAAAGTGAAAAGTGAAAGTGAAGTTGCTCAGTGGTGTCCGACTCTTAGCGACTCCATGGACTGCAGCCTACCAGGCTCCTCTGTCCATGGGATTCTCCAGGCAAGAGTACTGGAGTGGGTTGCCATATTCAATAAATCGCATGAGATAGTCAACATTGTATGTAGCAATATAGGCTTTGTGTTAGATGATTTTGCTCAACTGTAGGCCAACAGAAGTGTTCTGATAACTTCCAAAGTAGGCTAGGCCAAGCAACAGTGTCCAGTAGGGTAGGCGAACTAAATGCATTTTAGGACTTCTCTGGTGATCCCGTCATTAAGAATCTGCCTGCCAATTCGGGGGACAAGGGTTCTGTTCCCGTCCCAGGAAGATTCCGTGTGCTGTGGTGCAACTAAGCCCAAGTGCCACAACTACTGAGGCTGAAGCTCCAGTACTCTGGCCACCTGATGTGAAGAGCTGACTCATTGGAAAAGACCCTGATGCTGGGGAAGATTGAGGTCAGGAAGAGAAGTGGGCAATAGAGGATGAGATGGTTGGATGGCATCCTTGACTCAATGGACATGAGTTTGAGCAAGCTCTGGGAGATAGTGAAGGACAAGGAAGCCTGGTGTGCTGCAGTCCATGGGGTCGCAAAGAGTCAGACATGACTTGTCAACCAAACCTATGATATTTTCAATTTGCAGTGGTCTTATCAGGACACAAGCCCACTGTAAGTGGAGGAGGAGCTGTACTGTGATGCCCAGAGGCTGATGTGCATCACTTTTGGAACAGACTTGCTTGGACAGGGTGGAACACGTGGTCACAGGTAGATCAGAGGACTGTGATGGAGACCATTTTGCGTAGTGAGGATGCTGCCTCCTGGCGGAAGGTCACTTACTACCCAGCTGAAGAGTGTCCAGATGCCTCGAGTAAAAGGAAATTTGAAAGGAAAGATGTGTTAAGAACAAGCAGTTGCTGCTGATGTAACTTTTAAAAAGAGCTGCAGTTCCTCAAAAGCTGTTACAGAAAACCCTAATGATATGTGATTTTTACCGCATCTATAGATCAGGAAGGATTTCCTTATACATAATAACTTGGTATGCTTTTTATTATTGTGTAACGCTTCTTAAAAAATGTTTTCCTAAAGAAAACAGTACAAAAATTCATAAAGAAAACAAAGTAGTGCCTTTATGTTATTAAATATATAGGTTTGTGTAGGTTTCTTCCCTCAGATTTTCAGGTAAAAGGAGACATTTTCAATGGATACAATTTGATGACATTTATAAGCAATACAATACACTCACAGGGCATAATTATATTAAGTAATTTTTTACATTTAATTATTTCTTAGTAAATACTACGTATCATATCTTCCATTTTAATGTATTTTGCCATCACTGTGCTCCTTTGAAGTTAAGAATCTAAATCCCAGCAATGTTGTTAATGCAAAATAAATCACATTCAGCCCTTCTAGGTATCTAAGCTGTGTTGTTGTGTGTGTGTGTGCGCAGTGTGAAAATTTTAGCAGTAGTTGTCTGTGGGTGATTTAAATTATTTTGGATAATTTTCTCATAAGTATGTTTAAATCCTATTTCGAACCCTTACTCCTCTTGTGGCAGAAACATAATCTTATTCAGATCAAGTCACTGGGGCTTACAAATTACCAAGCCGCAGAGGCCTCTAGCCCACTGTTGTTGCTGTCTCTCTGGTCACTTGGTCACTTCTATACCTTCATTGCCCGAACTAGGGTGAACTCTGGGAGGTCCTCTCAGGCGCTGCCACCCATTTCCACGCACAGCCACCTCTAGTCAACTGCTTCCCACCCTGCAGGAAAATTCTCCCAGGTTCTGCTCAGAGGCAAGGCAAAAGAGATCTATGTCCTTGCATCCTCCAAGCTCAACAGGAGTGGCTGTCACCTCTGTCATTGTAATGCTCCGTCTGGGGTCCGGGTGGGGCCCAGGCGGGGCGTAGGGGTCCTTCCACCTTCTGCTCACTCAACATGTTCGCTTTTTCTCTCTTCTCTCTGTTCCGCTTTCCCTTTGTCTTGGTCCAGAAAATGTTATCTAGTCAGAGAGGCGGATGTTGGCAGGAAAAACAAAACAAAAACTGATTCTGATCAATCACATATGTTCCTAAATCATTTTTTATTTTTGTAAGTAGAACCTGAAGAATTTCAGTCTCTTGTTCTGATTATATGCTATGTCTTGTTCTGATTATATGCTGTGTTACGTGTCTTATTATACATGTATTTAGTTAACTCAATTTCCATAAATAAGTTATCTACATAGAAAACAATGGAGCTTATGCTCAATGTACTTTTAGCTTGTGTAACTATTGTGTTATTCTTATAATTATTATAAAATGATGTGTGAATGATAATTGAGTACTTTTTTCCTCCCTTTTCCTACCCAGCATTCATCTTCTATTAACTCTGCAGACCCTCAAAACAACTCTTAAAGTAAGTGCTTCTAAAATTTCCACAATGAAAATAAGGAAACTGACTCAAAGAGAGATTATATAACCTGCCTGAAGCCAAACAGCTTGTTAGTAAAAGAGCCAGAATTCAAACCCAGGAGTCAGGCCACATGGTCTATGTCTCTCCAGACACTGCAAAATTTAACCTAAAATTAGCGAATGACATTGTGTGCCAACAGAGGTGAAGCATCACCTGGCAACTTTAACAGGTTCAAGCCTGGGAGTGGAACTCAGGTCTTCTGACTCCACAGCTCTCCTTTTTCCTGGGTGTCTCTGCTTTCTGAGACTGACAATGCTGATGACTTTGCCAACTAAGACCAGTGCAAAACTAACCGTCACTTCCAGACAAAATGTCTGGAAAAGCTTTGCTCTGATCTGTAAGTCTAGTCCCTAGTGGAACTGTCATTGCTTAAGATTCTTAATAGACACTGTATCCGGTCCAGCTCTCAGGTTCAAAAAAATAACTGCTCAAGTACAAGACTGGGAAGGGGAAATTTAGCCACAGACAATGAGAAATTCCCTGTAGGGGTTTGGACTGTACTGGAGCCAAGAATGAGTCAACATTCTAGATGTGGGTTCCCTGATGCTCTGGGGCTGTATTCATGCCAGATTCCCAGTGTCTCAAACAAGGGACCCGAGGGTCCTGTGTTTATCTGTCTTACCTGCGCCTACACTCACTTGCTCTGTGCTTCAAAGTGGGCACAATCACTGGAGCCCTTGAGCACTCCAAGCCCAATGGGGAGAGGGTTGAGCCATGTCACAGGAGAACAGGGAAGGATCATACATCATTCAGGGGACATATCGTTTGCAAAACTCTGAAGGGCCATCATGAGAAAGAATGGGAACACTTGGCCTGTGGGGTCTAAAAGAGCAAACCTGGAGCTAAGAGGCAAGATCTGAGCGAGAAAGAGAGAGAAGAACCCAAATAAGATATTTAAATGCTCAAGCTATGGAGTTAGACAGCCTGGATTTGAATCACCACTTAGCTGTTACCCCTCTGTGTGTCAGCTTCCTTGTCTGTAAAATAAAAATAATAAAATCATCTACCTCACAGAGTTCTTCAGAGGATTATATGAGATAATCCATGTAAAGTGCTTAGCATTTGGCATATGGAAGTGCTCTAGAAATTCTATCTGCAGAAACTATTATTATCACAGTGGTACTCTTATTGTCAGGGTGATTGAACACTGCGGCACACTGTCTTAGGTAGTAACAAGCACTGAATGTGTGTAAACACACATTCAAAGACTGACCACATGATGAAGATGCATAATTTAGAGGCAAGCCTCGAGGTGCAGGGAGAACTAAAACATCTCCTGGGCTCTGGATGTTTCCTCTTTTTAGTCCACTCAGATTGCTATAATCAAAATACCACAGACTGGATGACTTAATAAACAAAGGAATTTATTTGTCACAGTTCTGGAGGCCGGGAGTCCAAGATCGAGGCACTGGCAGGCTAGTATCCTCATATAGTAGAATGGATGAGGAATCTCTCCAGGGTCTCTTTTATAAGGGCACTAATCCCATTCACAGAGGCTCCACCCTCAAGACCTAATCACCTTCCAAAGGCCCAAAACTTCCAAATACCATCACACCAGGGGTTAGATTTCAACATATGAGTTTGGGGAATGCAAAAAATATCTGGTCTCTAGCACCCCTACTCCCATTTCTGAAACCCTGGGAGCAGCCTCACATGCCTGATGACATTGTTTCAGTGAGAGTTGCCAAGTCAGTCACCAGGAACAACCTGGCCTTGGTCCAGCAGAGATGAACAGAGAAGTCTCATTCCCTGGCAGTGACCTCCGGAGGTAATGATAGCAAAGCACTCAGTAAGCACCATCACTCTGCCCAAACAAGGTGCAACAGTGAGCTCCTAAATACCCTGGGAGTGCCCTGAAGAAATGCAAACAGAAGCATTGAGCCAATGATCTGGCTGCTGAAGATTCTGCTAGCCTTGGAGTCTTAGGCTCCTATCTGTGAAAAGCTAGGGAGTGAGCACAAACTTAATGTTGAAATCTGGAGGAGGGTAATCCTGGACTGATAAGGAGGGGATGAGGGGATTGGGGGAAAGTGCCCCCTGAGTGGGAGGGGCTTAGAGAGGACGGTTTCTCTGGACCAGGTTTCTGGAAGGTGCCCATCTCACCCTCACCATGCAGGTCTCAGTCCTAGACACACACAGCAGAGAACTTTAAATGTTTGCAGAGAGGATCTCAGTGAGACAATGGGAGTCCAGGGCAGCCTTCCTAGAGTGCATCACAAGCAATGCAACTGGCTGCACTGTGCCAAGAGACTGTGAGGGAGGACGTATTCTTCTCACTTTATCAGGGCAGCTTCCGTAGGATGTGAGGCTGGCCCAGGACAATTTAGGACCAGCAACAGGAGCCTGCAACTACGGTGATATACAACCTTGCAGCCAAAACATTTTCATCCGTTAATGATCAACTAGTTAATTAATTAAATGATATTTACCGACTACCTATTGTGATTACTAACGTGTCAACTTGACTGGGCCACTGGCTGTACAGACATTTGGTCAAACATGATTCTGGGTATGTCTATGAGGGTGCTTGGAGGTAAGATCAATATTTGAATTGGTGGACTGAACAAGGCAGATGACTCTCCCTAACAAAGGAGTGCCACGCTGTGCTAAGTGGCTTCAGTCATGTCTGACTGTTTGTGATCATGTGGACTGTAACACACCAGGCTCCTCTGTCCATGGAATTCTCCAGGCAAGAATACTGGAGTCAGTTGCTGTGCCCTCCTCCAAGAGATCTTCACAGAGTGTATACAGATGTCTTCACATGAATACAGATACATATAGAATTTTTAGGATTCTTTAAGATTTGAGTCTTTGACCAAAATAGAGTCCTGACCTTTAGGCCTGCTGGGGTCCTGGATTCACGTGACTCCTCAGACAGAGCCCATGCAAGAAGAATGCTTCTGCACCTCTGCAGACAAGACTAGAGAAAGACTCCCAGTCAAGGTTTCTTTCTGCTTGGTAAGGAGCACAATAGACCTGAGCTCTGGATCAAACCTGCCTGGGCAAGAAGACTAGTCATCAGGCCTGTGGGTGACTCAGGCCTTTGTGGCTCCTCATACATGGGGCCATTGTAAGAGCTGCCTTCCTAGTTTCTGCCAAATCTCCAAAGTCCAGGTGTTGGGATTTCTCAGGCCAGCTCATGGTCTCTGTCCATTGTCCTGACCTGGCTCCCTGAGCCAACAGTAGACTTTATTTTACAAACACTTATGGAACTATCGTGGACTGGAACTGTATTAGGCATGAGGAATTCAAACACAAATAAAATACAAGCTTTTTCACAAAGTCCTGGACTATGGTTTTTCCAGTGGTCATGTATGGATGTGAGAGTTGGACTATAAAGAAATCTGAGCACTGAAAAATTGATGCTTTTGAACTGTGGTGTTGGAGAAGACTCTTGAGAGTCCCTTGGACAGCAAGGAGATCCAACCAATCCATCCTAAAGGATATCAGTCCTGCGTGTTCATTGGAAGGACTGATGTTGAAGCTGAAACTTCAATACTTTGGCCACGTGATGCAAAGAGCTGACTCATTTGAAAAGACCCTGATGCTGGGAAAGCCTGAGGGCAGGAGGAGAAGGGGACAACAGAAGATGAGATGGTTGGATGGCATCACCAACTCAATGGACATGAGTTTGGGTAAATTCCAGGAGTCGGTGATGGACAGGGAGGCCTGGCATGGTACAGTCCATGGGGTCGCAAAGAGTTGGACATGACTGAGTGACTGAACTGAACTGAACACTAACTTTCATCCATTCATATGTGACTGATCATTTCCTGAAGTCAGATCTTTTTCTTTTTTTTTGTAAATTAATTTATTTATTTTAATTGGAGACTAATTACTTTACAATATTGTAGTGGTTTTGGCCATACATTGACATGACTCAGCCATGGGTGTACATGTGTTCCCCATCCTGAACCCCCTTCCCCCCTCCCTCCCAATTCCATCCCATCCCTCTGGGTCATCCCAGTACACCAGCCCTGAGCACCCTGTCTCGTGCATTGGACCTGGACTGGTGATCTGTTTCACATATGATAATATACATGTTTCAATGCTATTCTCTCAAATCATCCCACACTCACCTTCTCCCACAGAGTCCAAAAGTCTGTTCTTTACATCTGTGCCTCTTTTGCTGTCTCACATATAGGGTCATCATTACCATCTTTCTAAATTCCATATATATGTGTTAATATACTGTATTGGTGTTTTTCTTTCTAACTTACTTCACTCTGTATAATAGGCTCCAGTTTCATCCACCTCATTAGAACTGATTCAAATGTATTCTTTTTAATGGTTGAGTAATATTCCATTGTGTATATGTACCACAGCTTTCTTATCCATTTGTCTGCCGATGGACATCTAGGTTGCTTTCAGGTCCTGGCTATTGTAAACAGTGCTGTGATGAACACTGGGGTACACGTGTCTCTATCAATTCTGGTTTCCTCGATGTGTATGCCCAGTAGTGGGATTGCTGGGTCGTATGGCAGTTCTATTTCCAGTTTTTTAAGGAATCTCCACACTGTTCTCCATAGTGGTTGTACTAGTTTGCATTCCCACCAACAGTGTAAGAGGGTTCCCTTTTCTCCACACTCTCTCCAGCATTTATTGCTTGTAGACTTTTTGATAGCAGCCATTCTGACTGGTGTGAGATGGTACCTCACTGTGGTTTTGATTTGCATTTCTCTGATAATGAGTGATGTTGAGCATCTTTTCATGTGTTTGTTAGCCATCTGTATGTCTTCTTTGGAGAAATGTCTGTTTAGTTCTTTGGCCCATTTTTTGATTGGGTCGTTTATTTTTCTGGAATTGAGCTGCAGGAGTTGCTTGTATATTTTGAGATTAATTATTTCTCAGTTGCTTCATTTGCTATTATTTTCTCCCATTCTGAAGGCTGTCTTTTCTCCTTGCTTATAGTTTCCTTCGTTGCGCAAAAGCTTTTAAGTTTAATTAGGTCCCATTTATTTATTTTTGCTTTTATTTCCATTACTCTGGGAGGTAAGTCATAGAGGATCCTGCTGTGATTTATGTCAGAGGGTGTTTTGCCTATGTTTTCCTCTAGGAGTTTTGTAGTTTCTGGTCTTACATTTAGATCTTTAATCCATTTTGAGTTTATTTTTGTGTATGGTGTTAGAAAGTGTTCAGGTGTCATTCTTTTAAAGTGGTTGACCAGTTTTCCCAGCACCACTTGTTAAAGAGATTGTCTTCTCCATTGTATATTCTTGCCTCCTTTGTCAAAGATAAGGTGTCTATAGGTGCATGAATTTATCTCTGGGCTTTCCATTTTGTTCCATTGGTCTATATTTGTCTTTGTGCCAGTGCCATACTGTCTTGATGACTGTAGCTTTGTAGTATAGTCTGAAGTCAGGCAGGTTGATTCCTCCAGTTCCATTCGTCTTTCTCAAGATTGCTTTGGCTATTCGAGGTTTTTTGTATTTCCATACAAATTGTGAAATTATTTGTTCTAGTTCTCGGAAAAATACTGTTGGTAGCTTGATAGGGATTGCATTGAATCTATAGATTGCTTTGGGTAGTATACTCATTTTCACTATATTGATTCTTCCAATCCAGAAACATGGTATATGTCTCCATATATTTGTGTCTTTGATTTCTTTCATCAGTGTTTTACAGTTTTCTATATATAGGTCTTTTGATTCTTTAGGTAGATTTATCCCTAAGTATTTTATTCTTTTCGTTGCAATGGTGGATGGAATTGTTCCCTTAATTTCTCTTCCTGTTTTCTCATTGTTATTATATAGGAATGGAAGGGATTTCTGTGTGTTAATTTTACATCCTGCAACTTTACTATATTCATGGATTAGCTGTAGTAATTTTCTGGTGGAGTCTTTAGGGTTTTCTATGTAGAGGATCATGTCATCTGCAAACAGTGAGAGTTTTACTTCTTCTTTTCCAATCTGGATTCCCTTTATTTCTTTTTCTTCTCTGATTGCTGTGGCTAAAACTTCCAAAACTATGTTGAATAGTAGTAGTGAGAGTGGGCACCCTTGTCTTGTTCCTGACTTTAGGGGAAATGCTTTCAATTTTTCACCATAGAGGATAATGTTTGCTGTGGGTTTATTATATATGGTTTTTATTATGTTGAGGTATGTTCCTTCTATGCCTGTTTTCTGAAAGGTTTTTATCATAAATGGATGGTGAATTTCGTCAAATGCTTTCTCTGTATCTATTGAGATAATCATGTGGTTTTTATCTTTCAATTTGTTAATGTGGTGTGACACATTGATTGATTTGTGAATATTAACGAATCCTTGCATCCCTGGGATAAAGCCTACTTGGTCATGATATATGATCTTTTTAATATGTTGTTGGATTCTGTTTGCTAGAATTTTGTTAAGGATTTTTGCATCTATGTTCACCAGTGATATTGGCCTGTAGTTTTCTTTTTTTGTGGCATCTTTGTCTGGTTTTGTTATTAGGGTGATGGTGGCCTCATAGAATGAGTTTGGAAGTTTACCTTCCTCTGCAATTTTCTGGAAGAGTTTGAGTAGGATAGATGTTAGCTCTTCTCTAAATTTTTGGTAGAATTCAGCTGTGAAGCTGTCTGGTCCTGGGCTTTTGTTTGTTGGAAGACTTCTGATTTCAGTTTTGATTTCTGCGCTTGTGATGGGTCTGTTAAATTTTCTATTTCTTCCTGGTTCAGTTTTGGAAATTTATACTTTACTAAGAATTTGTCCATTTCTTCCAAGTTGTCCGTTTCAGTGGCATATAGCTGCTGATAGTAGTCTTTTATGATCCTTTGTATTTCTGTGTTGTCTGTTATGATTTCTCCATTTTCATTTCTAATTTTGTTGATTTGATTTTTCTCCCTATTTTTCTTGATGAGTCTGGCTAATGGTTTGTCTATTTTATGTGTCTTCTCAGAGAACTATCTTTTAGCTTTGTTGATTTTTGCTATGGTCTTTTTTGTTTCTTTTTCATTTATTTCTGCCCTAATTTTAAGGATGTCTTTCCTTCTACTAACCCTGGGGTTCTTCATTTCTTTTTTTTCTAGCTGCTTTAGGTGTAGAGTTAGGTTATTTATTTGATTTTTCTCTTGTTTCTTGAGGTAAGCATATATTGCTATGAATCTTCCCCTTAGCACTGCTTTTACTGAATCCCATAGACATTGGGTTGTTGTGTTTTTATTTTCATTTGTTTCTATGCATATTTTGATTTCTTCTGTGATTTGTTGGTTGTTCAGAAGCATGTTGTTTAGCCTCCCTATGTTTGTATTTTTAATAGTTTTTCTTCCTGTAGTTGACATCTAATCTTACTGCATTGTGATCGGAAAAGATGCTTGAAATGATTTCAATTTTTTTGAATTTCCTATCCTGGAGAAGTTTCCATGTGCACTTGAGAAAATGTGAAATTCATTGTTTTGGAGTGAAATGTCCCACAGATATCAATTAGGTCTGACTGGTCCGTTGTATCATTTAAAGTTTGTGTTTCCTTGCTAATTTTCTGTTTAGTTCATCTATCCATAGATGTTAGTCAGATTTTTTTAAGTGATCACCAATCCCACTCTTTCCTGCCCTTCCATAAGTAAGTTTGAAACCAACAAAGATATAAGACATAAGATACATATGGAAATCAAAATATTATCTTTGAAGGTGATTTGAAGAACATGCCTTTAGACTTGTGGCCACAGGTAGGCTTCCCAACACTATACTTCAGGTATCAGTTTACCCATTCAGTAACTGGGATGACCACAGTGTACTTGCTGCCCAGGGCAAGGCTTGCCTGGGAAACTTACTACCCAGTGCACACTAAGTCATTTCAGTTATATCTGACTCTTTGCGACCTCATGGACTGTAGCCTGCCAGGCTCCCTCTGTCCATGGGATTCTCCAGGCAAGAATACTGGAGTAGGTTGCCATGCCCTTCTCCAGGGGATCTTCCTGACCCAGGTATCGAAACTGTATTTCTTATGTCTCCTGCATTGACAGGTGGGTTCTTTACCACTAGCACCACCTGAGAAGCCCCTACCACTTGCTCACCATCAGGAAGAACATATTTAAGACCTACTACCACCCAGTACTAGGTCCCAAATATGTCATGCCTGAAGGTGGATCCAAGAAAATACAGAGATGGCTGAGCTGAGCATGCTCACTCAGTTCCTTTTCTGAAACTTGCCCATCAGATAAAACTTCCTCCTCCAGGGACTAGTTAATAAAGGTGCATAAAGGCCAGAGTGTTACTTCTGCTGACACTCCTGAACTTAAAGACATGGGATGAAGGGAATGAATGTTCTCTAGACACTTGGTACTTGCTGAAGCTCTAAGATTAAATTATATGAAGATGGATGTCATCATCTGCTAGGGCTGCTATAACAAAATACCATAGATTGAGTGGCTTAAACAACAGACATTATTTCTCATAGTTCAGAAGGTTGGGAAATCCAAGATCAAGGTGCTGATATCTTCAGTTCCTGGAGAAAGCTCTTCTTGACCTTAGACAGTCACCTTCTCACAATGTACTCACATGTTGGAGAGAGAGAGCTCTGGTCTTCCTTTTTCTTCTTATAAGGGCACTAATCCCATCATGGAGACCCCACCCTCATGAATTCACCTAAATCTAATTACTTCCCAGAGGTTCCACCTCCTTAATACCTCCACATTAGGGGCTAGGGCTTCAACATATTAATGTGGGGAGAACAAAAACATTCAGCCCATAACACTGAACAAGGGACAAGAAGGCTCCTGCTTTCCATGGAAATCACAATAAAAAGAGCATTGGATCTGGTGTCCAGATATCTAAGTTTAAATCCTGACTATATCATTTACTAACCAAGCACGTGTGGAAGCTCAATCATGTCTGACTCTTTGCGACCAGAGTCTGACATGACTCTGGACTGGGCTCCACCAGGCTCTGCTATCCATGGAATTTTCTAGACAAGAATACTGGAATGGGTTGCCATTTCCTCCTTCAGGGAATCTTCCTGACCCAGGAATCCAACTTGTGTCTCTTGGGTCTCCTGCATTGGCAGGTGGATCCTTAACCACTGTCCCACCCCAGAAGCCCCTACTATCCAGGCAACTTTGAGCAAATCATCTTACCTCTGGAGACCATACACCTGTCCTCTGAGAAACAGGGATAATGATGTTCAGTCTTCTGCAGAAGGTTGTTGGGAGGATCAGTTTGAGTTTGGATACAGACAGATGAAAGGGGGTTGTAGCTGTTATTGTTGTTATTTCAGTGTCTTCTAGCCTCAGTATCCTTTGTCCTGAGAAGGGGAGTGCAGTACATGAGCCTGCCTGCCTTGAAGTCTTATCTGAACATCATTTTGAACTACTTGAAGAAAGGAGACAACTTCCACCCACAAGGTCTGTCTTTTCTGTTTTATAAGGTCTCTCATGAGCTTGTTCAAGACCAAACTGCTGGACTGGATGTTGCAGTTCTCTAGCTTTGCAACAATCTCTAAGCCCTTGAGTGGCTCAGAGAAGACACTAAACTAAAGCACTTTTGGTCTTTTTGTTCTGATCTACTTCCTAAACTGCACTACACTACACCATACACACACATGCACACACCAGAGAATCCATTTCAACTCTAATGGCTTAGTTGCTTTTCAAGTACAGAGAGAATTTATAAACAATTCTTTAGAAGCTAAAGGAAGAAGAAAATATCTTGTATTCTGCTCAGAATGGATTTTTTTAAAAATCTGAGTTAAGGTTTCTCTTCCTCTGAGATACGTTATGATTATGATTTCTCTCTTCTTTTCTCCCAATGGTTTCAAGCGCATCAAATACCCTATGTAGATCTTGATGGTGCTGCTTGCTGATATCTGGTTCTCCTTCCAGACACATAATAGGATTGTCTTTCCTGACTCCTTGTGGCTGGATGCCACCAGGGGGACAGCCCTCATCAACGTGTGGTCAGCAAAACGTGCTGCTTCTGGACCAGATTATTTGACTGTTTAGATGTCACTCAAGTCCTCCAGAGCTCTATCCTGTGGTGGTGACGGGCAATGTTCAAGATGGTGGCTACTCCATCATGTAGATCAAGTCCCTCAAGAGGAGACATGAAGCAGAGCCTCCCGCTGACCAATAAGCAGCATGTTGATGAGTAAGAAAGTAACCTATTGTCATAAGTCATTAGAATCTAAGAGTTGTTTGTTACTGCAGCTTAACTAGCCTATTTTATCAGATCTACCCCTAACAAATGAAAAACCGAGTGTCCTGATGTTGTTCTATGCGCTAAAGAGTCCAAGTTGGCCATCATCGGAGACTGGAAATGTCCTAGCTCTATGTTGTCCACTGCATGGTCTGGCTTCAAAAGAAGACCCTGCTTCCCAGAGAACTGATTTAGCCTTTGCATTAAACATCAGGCTGCTTCCTCTACCGCATGGCAGGTTTTCATCTCCTCTGAATAATTTTTTAGCAACTTGAGAAACTGCAATCCAAACATATAGTATTTTTGGCTGGAAATTAAAACACGTCACTTTTAAAACATAAGCAGCATGCCCTGAATGTTTATGGTGAAAAGCTCACTCCTGGCCAGACTGCAAAGCTCACATTACCGAGAGGCAAACCCTGGAGCATGCTAGCAGTTTGCCTCCCAGTTCGTCCTTCCTACACAGTGCGATGACTGTGAATCATTTCTCCTCTGGCACATGGACTCCCAGGCTTTCTCTCTGCTTCAGATCTGAGAGCGACTGGCTAGAATTTCCCCTTGCTGTAAGGGGACAGCTGCAGCAATGAAGAGACAGGTTTCTGTCTCCTGCACTGCCCAGGTGATGAGCTGATGCTGCCAGTTCTAAGAAGTTTCAAAGACGCCCCACTGAAGGCTCAGCCACCGAGCTTCTGGTTGGGAGAGCTACCTTATTCCTTTGTTTGCTCATCCATTTATTTAGGCAGCATTAGTTAACACC
This sequence comes from Bos grunniens, assembly GCF_055505025.1. Lineage (NCBI taxonomy): Eukaryota > Metazoa > Chordata > Mammalia > Artiodactyla > Bovidae > Bos > Bos grunniens. The sequence goes on from NC_141167.1 coordinate 13,976,578, forward strand.
TGCCGTGTGCCAGTTCGCTGGGAAAGGTGTGGGGAGGGACCCAAAGACAAAGACAGCATCACTCTGCTTCTTAGGAGACTGTAACCCAACATTTGAGGCATCTTGCTAACACAGGTTGTAAGAGAGAGACCATATTCAATGGAAATTTAGAGGCAGGTGATGTGGCAGGGGCACCATAAAGGGAAAGGGAAAGACAGGACATTTTGGACTGTCTGTTACTTACCTTTTGTCACTCCACTTCTACCACCCCCTATTGGGCTGGTGTTTCATGCATCACATGTGAACGCTGAACTTCAGAGACATTAAGGGCTTCTTCCAAAGTCAAGTTGGAAGAATCACATTTCACTGGCAGTTTCCTCTGACTCCAAAACTGGCCTCTGTTGAATAATTTACACCTCTTTAAGCCACAATTTACCCTTCTATATAATGAAGATAGAATAAAAGACCAATCTCCTAGAGTTGTGTTGAGGATTAAATGAGATAATTCATGAAAATAAAGTTCTTAGTCTGGCACATGTGCCCATAACTGTTAGAATAATAGTATTCTATGGGCATCTGATCTATTACAGATACTTGGCTGGTTCTCACAAATATTATTCTTATCTTCCTTTTAGGGATAAGGAGAATGAAGCTCAGATAAATTAAAAACTTGTTTAAAGAAAAATTGAAAAAAGAAAGTGAAGTAGCTTAGTCATGTCCAACTCTTTGCAACCCCATGGTCTGTAGCCTAGCATGCTCCTCCATCCATGGGATTTTCCAGGCAAGAGTACTGGAGTGGGTTGCCATTTCCTTCTCCAGAGGATCTTTCTGACCCAGGGATCGAACCTGGGTCTCCCACATTGTAGGTAGGCACTTTACCGTCTGAGCCACCAGGGAAGCCTTGCATAAAGTCACCTAATTGATAGGTGATTGTGCTGGGGTTAAGACTGAGATCTGTCTGACTAGAACATCAATGCTCTTTCTGACATGCCAGGTGTCTTCCAAAGCTAATTCAGAAGATCAGACGTCCCCAGGGAATGGATGGCATCCATCACTACTTTACGTGTTGGATAAGACTCAAGAGATTAGTCTTTGCATTGCTCCAGCAATGGGGATTTTACCAACCCTGTGACCTGGGCAATCTATTTAACCTCTCTGAGACCTTTTTCCCCCATCCATAAAATGAGGATAAATAATAAGACCTGCCTCTGTTGAGAGGATTAAATAAGATAAGGCATATGAAGTGCTTAGCAAGATGCCTTGCACACAGAAAAACCTCAATGATGTAAATATTGATGATGATTGTGATAATAATGGTGATGATGATAATCTGGCATCACTGACACAGCCCAGGTGACGCACTCATAGGAGCTGCCACAGAAGAAGGGCAGTGGCATTTACTCCAAGACTATTGCCTGGGCCTGCACATACTTCTGGCTAAACAAAGACTGTTTATGATGCAACAAGTGGAGGAGCTGTGGAGAATGATGAGACCTACCAGAATTAGCTTGCTAAGAACATGCATTTTCAAGGCATTGCTTCTTTATGTGACTTCTTAAAATGTTGGTTGGCGACAAAGCCAGAATTCTCTTATCAAAATGAAATCTGCAGAATACAATTTTCAGCTCAAACAATGGTTTATACAAAGCGCCACCCTTTCAAGTCAGATGAGGAAATATAAAACTGTTCTATAATGGATATATTGTTTGCACACAAAAAACCATATGAATCCATGTTTCATGCCAGGCCTCATTTGGCATCTTCAGTAAAAGGGGAAAACTCTTTTTTCTCCAAAGGAAGCTCCTAAAGGAGACCTCAGCACCATCTCAACTGTCCCCTTGGCTTCTCCCAAAATGTCAGAGACCACACCTACCTCTTTACTCACTGGGATGCCAGGTTGCCAGGAGACAGAGACCTGCACTGATCACCAGTGTCCTTTTCATTAAGCTGAGATGACTATGGCATTGTTCCCTTCAGCAGTGAATTCAGTTCTACAGAAATGTTCTAAGGGCTCATTAAATGCTCAGTACTGCACCAGGTACTGATATGGTATACTGTGAGAACGCCTAGAAAGGTAAGACCTCATCTTGATCTCAATACACTCAGCATCTACTCACATGGGGAAAAGTCTTTCCCTGTTCAGTTCAGTTCAGTCACTCAGTCATGTCCAACTCTTTGCCACCCCATGGACTGCAACATGCCAGGCCTCCCTGTCCATCACCAACTCCCGGAGTTTACTCAAACTCATGTCCACTAAGTCCATGATGCCATCCAAAAAGGCAAATCTTTACTGTCACAAGACAATCCTGCAGACAAGCCACGGTCTTTCCCCACTCCTTTACTGGGTGTCAACTGTGTGCCAAGGGCAGTGCTAAGCGAGGAGGAGAGAGAAGCCAAGTCACCCTCTCTGTCCTCAGGATCAGAACCCAAGCACTTTAGAAACTGTGGAATGTGAGAGAGCATCTAACTAGGAACCAGAGACGTGATTTTGAAAGGTCTTACAAGAATGGTAACATTCAGCTCATGGTAGTGCTTTCCATTTAAGGACCAGGACCCAAAGTCACCAGGCAAGTTCTGATCGTGGGTTGCACTCATTGACTGCATAGAAATTCATTACCTACCTTTGAACTTAGAGCCACTGCAGGCCACTCTTATCATTTGGAGGCTGTCAGCATTCAGCACCCACTTCCTTTCAGCTCCTGGGTTTCCTAAGAGTATTTTCTCTTATGTGAAAACTTGTCTGGAGAGAGAGAACACACCCTCTTCAAGATATAGGGGGACCTTGGTCACTCCTCTCCCTGCCCAGGCTCAGGCCCTCTAAAAAGAGGGGGGATTTGGAGGATTCCAACCAGGCTGAGAACAGGAAGAAGAGTCTTCCAGAAATAGCACGTCAAAGGCCTGAGGCAGGAATGAGTTTGGCAGAGTTCAAGGAATGAATAATAACAAAGAGAGCAGAAGAGTGGGCTGGAACCAGATTCTGTAAGACCCTGAAGTCATTGCAAGGGGATGAGGCATTTATTCTGAAGCCTTTAGAGAGTTAGCAACAGGAGAATGGGGTATGACTGCTTTATTTTGTAAAGTATCCCTCTGGCTGCTGGAGGGAGAATGGAGTGTGGAGGAAGAGGCAAGGCAGGAAGCAGCGGGGACTTCCCTGACGGTCCAGTGGTTAAGACTTGGTCTTCAAATGCAGGGAGTGTGGGTTTGATCCCTGGTCAGGAAGCTCAGATCCCACACATCTTCAGTTCAGTTTAGTCGCTCAGTCATATCCGACTCTTTGTGACCCCATGAATCGCAGCACACCAGACCTCCCTGTCCATCACCAACTCAAGGAGTTCACTCAAACTCATATCCATAGAGTCAGTGATGGCATCCAGCCATCTCATCCTCTGTCGTCCCCTTCTCCTCCTGCCCCCAACCCCTCCCAGCATCAGAGTCTTTTCCAATGAGTCAACTCTTCACATGAGGTGGCCAAAGTACTGGAGTTTCAGCTTTAGCATCAGTCCTTCCAAAGAACACCCAGGGCTGATCTCCTTTAGAATGGACTGGTTGAATCTCCTTGCAGTCCAAGGGACTCACACACCTTGCTGCCTCCCAAAAAACAAAACATAAAAAAGAAGTAATGTAACAAATTCTATAAAGATTTTAAAAGATGGTCCACATTAAAAAAAAAAAAAAAAAAACTTAACTTTTGCTAAGAAAAAAAGAATAAACTTAAAAAAAAAAAAAATACAGGAAGCAGGGAGGGGAGTCCTGCCATGGTCAGGGATGAGAGGTGACAACAGGGAGAGAAAGAGCTGAACTCGGGACGTAATTGACAGGAAATGTCCATTGGACTTGATTGTTGCTGTGAGAGGTGAAGGAAAGAAGAATCCAGAATTACTCCTAGGTGTGTAGGTTAAGCAAGCAGATGAACAGTGCTCTTTAATGAATAATAGTGGAGAATGCTTTCACTAGGGGCAGCTCAGAGAAGATCATGTTTCGAAAGAGAGGGAAAAAGAAAAACAAAAAACAGATTTTTCACTTTCAGCTTTTAAAGTTTGAATTGTCCAAGAAATATTCAAGTAGAGACATCCAGCAGGGGGTTGTTATCTGATCCTGGAGTACAGTGTACAGGAAAGAGGTACAGATTAAAAATGTGTCTTCAGCATCTAAAGGATATTTAAAGCCAAGGAATGGATTATCCCCTAATGAGAGAAACAGAGGTCCAGGATAGACAACAAGATCCTACCGCAGAGCACAGGGAACTATATTCAATATCCTGTGATAAACCATGATGGAAAAGAATATGAAAAAGTATACATACATATAAACTGAACCACTTTGTTGTACAGCAGAAATTAACACGACATGGTAAATCAACTATACTTCAAAAAAATAAATTTTTTTAAAATGAATAAGAGGTTCAAGGGCTGGACCTTAGGGTAATCTGACACTTAGAAGTCAAGCCTTCTGTAACAAGAAGAAATCCTTCATGGGTCTTCTCCCGTCTCGTGTGCCCTGCTGCACTGCGGGATCAACCGCGGAGGGAAAGAGCGAACCCACAAGACAGTTTTTAACTTCATTTGAATACTGTGTGTACATAATTAAAAACATTTGGCCCCCAAGATTAATAACCCCTTTTACATCTTCCTTTGACAGTTGCTCTGATTTGTCGGGCGGGACTGGCGGGCTGGGTGCTTTTTGAGTTGATTAACACCTCCACGTTGCTTTGAGCAAAAGTGTGGGGGGGCGACAGAAAAATGCCACATTGCAGATGCCCGACTTGGGGATGGGACTCTGACTTCACGCCTCTCTCTAGAGGCAGAGACTCACTTCTGACGGAGGGAAAGTATTACAAAAATATATATGTAACACATATTCTATTCCTGATTTAGGTCTATAATCTTATGAGCCAGACTGTAATGAATAAAGTTATAATTAGCCGTAGATGAAGAACACGCAGCCGTGTTTTCTAGGGTGCACTTTAGGGCTCTGATCCAATCTGCACATTTACAAGCTGTGCTATTTGCATCGACTGCTACGGACTCCACTCAGAGACAGAAGAGGCTGCATTACTGACAGTGTGTGCAGCTTGCTTATCTCTCTACTACACCCCGTGGGGGCAGGGAAGTGCAGGAGGAAGGAACAGCCAGGAAATCCGGAAAACACTACCCCATCCTCACAGGATAGCTCCCCAAATAGCAGCATCCGTGTCTAGTCTATGCCAGAAAACCTGTGGCATTCTCCCCTAACTAGATCTACAGATCTACTAGACGACATGGATGGAAATTGACATGAATTGCTGTGACATGGGCTGTGTGACCTTAGGCAAGTCACTTCCCCTCTCTGGGCTCTGGTTGTCCATTTGCAACCAGAGGACTTGACTGTCTCTAAGGACCTTTCCAGCCTCAGCATCCTGAGGGTCTATGATTCTATCAAAAGAGAACCAAGTAGGGTGGTTAGCAGGCAAGGTCCATGCTGCCAAGGAGTCTTGCTACCCATACCTTCTCTGTGTTTTGATGCAGAATGAAGCAGTGTGCTGGGAAATGTTTAACAACTGGCTTTCCAGTGAAAAAGCTTGGATTTGTAGTGTTTGCCAATTTCTGAGGTGTAAATACTCCCACCCCAGAGGATTTCAACCTACCCACATGATGTCCCTGAATAAGGAGTTGGGAAAAGATGCACAGACTGGCCCTCAGAAGCTGGCACTCTTGCTGACTGTTGCTCAGCACTTATGGTATGTGTGGGAATAACTGGCGAGTCACCCTTTCTCTCTTCTCCTCCACTTCTTCTGGTCAAAAGATTTAAGTAATGGCTAACACCACATGGCAGGTAGGGAAGACACTGACTTTGATCCCTCGATGAGTTCTCCTGCAGTATGACTCTTGAGGTGACTGTGGGCCATGGCCTCAAGTTTAAGGGTACAGGCTCTTGCCAGACATCCAGGGTCCAAATTCTGGCCTTTTCTCTTATCAGCTGTGTGGACTTGCTCAAGTGACAACCTCTCTGATATGAAGTGGGGATAGTAAACACACTTATTTCAGAGGTATTATCATAGTTCAGGGCACCACAGATTGGGGGCTTAAGCAATTATGGTTTATTTTCTCAGTTCTGGATGCTGGAAGTTCAAATCAGGTTGCCAGCATGACCATGTTCTTTCGAGGACTCCTTTCCTGGCTTGCAGACAAGCATTTTATTGCTATGTCCTCACATGTTGGAGAGAGACAGCTCTGGTTCTTAAAAAGGCATCATTTCTATAGGATCAGGGCTCCAGATTTAGGAGCTTGTCTAACCCTAATCACCTTTTTAAAGCCCCTATCTCCAATACAGTCACATGGGGAGGTTAAGGCTTCAATATATGAACTTTCAGTTCAGCTCAGTCACTCAGTCGTGTTCGACTCTTTGCAACCCCATGGACTACAGCATGCCAGACTTCCCTGTCCATCACCAACTCTTGGAGCTTACTCAAACTCATGTCCATCTAGTTGGTGATGCCATCGAACCATCTCATCCTCTGTTACCCCCCTTCTCCTCCTGCCTTCAATCTTTCTCAGCATCAGGGTCTTTTCCAGTGAGTCGGCTCTTCACATCAGGTAGCCAAAGTATTGGAGCTTTGGCGTCAATCCTTCCAATGAATATAAAGGACTGACTTCCTTTAGGATTGACTGGTTTAATCTCCTTGCAGTCCAAAGGCCTCTCAAGAGTCTTCTCCAACACCACAGTTCAAAAGCATTCATTCTTTGGCACTCAGCTTTCTTTGTATTCCAACTCTTACATCCCATACACGACTACTGGGAAAACCATAGCTTTGACTAGACAGATCTTTGTTGGCAAAGTAATGTCTCTGCTTTTTAATATGCTGTCTAGGTTGGTCATAGCTTTTCTTCCAAGGAGCAAGCGTCTTTTAATTTCATGGATGCAGTCACCATCTGCAGTGATTTTGGAGCCCAAGAAAATAAAGTCTGTCACTCTTTCCATTGTTTGCCCATTCATTTGCCATGAAGTGATGGGACCGGATGCCACAATCTTCGTTTTTTGAATGTTGAGTTTTAAGCCAGCTTTTTCACTCTCCTCTTTCACTTTCACCAAGAGGCTCTTCAGTTCCTCTTCGATTTCTGCCATAAGGGTGGTGTCATCTGCATCTCTTAGGTTATTGATATTTCTCCTGGCAATCTTGATTCCAGTTTGTACTTCATCCAGCCCAGCATTTTGCATAATGTACTCAGCATATAAGTTAAATAAGCAGAGTGACAATATACAGCCTTGACGTACTCCTCTCCCAATTTGGAACCAGTCCATTGTTCTATGTCTAGTTCTAACTGTTGCTTCTTGACCTGCATACAGATTTCTCAAAAGGCAGGTCAGATGGTCCCATCTCTTGAAGAATTTTCCACATTTTGTTGTGATCCACACAGTCAAAGGCTTTAGCATAGTCAGTGAACCAGAAGTAGATGTTCTTGAATTCTCTTGCATTTTCTATGATCCAACGGATGATGGCAATTTGATCTCTGGTTCCTCTGCCTTTTCTAAATTTAGCTTGAACATCTGGAAGTTCATGGTTCACATACTGTTGAAGCCTCACTTGGAGACTTTTGAGCATTACTTTGCTAGCTTGTGAAATGAGTATAATTGTGCAATAGTTTGAACATTCTTTGGCATTGCCTTTCTTTAGGATTGTAATGAAACTGATCTTTTCCAGTCCTGTGGCCACTGCTGAGTTTTCCAAATTTGCTGGGGTATTGAGTGCAGAACTTTAACAGCATCATCTTTTAAGATATGAAATATGAACCTCCCCAAACTGAACACAATTCAGTTCATAGCAATATACCGGGATTAACTGAGTTAATATATGTAATGGGTAAGCACTCAGTGGATGTTAACTGTTGTTATATATATATATATATATATATATATATATATATATGGATTTTCCAGGTGGCTCAGTGGTAAAGAATCCACCTGCCAAAGCATGAGATGCAGGAGATGAGGGTTCGATCCTTGGGTGAGGAAAATCCCCTAGAGAAGGCAATGGCACCCCACTCCAGTATTCTTGCCTGGAGAATCCCGTGGACAGAGGAGCATGGTAAGCTATAGTCCATGGGGTCACAAAGAGTCGGACACGACTAAGTGACTTCACTTTCACGCATTGGAGAAGGAAATGGCAACCCACTCCAGTGTTCTTGCCTGGAGAATTTCAGAGACAGAGGAGCCTTGTGGGCTGCTATCTATGGTGTCGCACAGAGTCAGACATGACTGAAGTGACTTAGCAACAGCAGCAGCATATATAAATGATTATGAATTTAACTTTGAACAGTATCAAAGATAAGACAAAAGAAGGAAAACAAAACAAAAGAAAAATAACTTCGGCACAAATTTTGTAAGTCTAAAATTCTATTTTCGGGCAAGAGCCTAAGACCCTGAATCAACAAGTGTCTAATCTGCTGATCAAGTCAATCTAGCTATGGGTCTAGAAGCTCTGCACTTGAATTTTGTGTTGTGCTCTGGGAGGGAGTGATGAGTCTTTTATTTATTTATTTCATTAAGTTCTCACTCTGCCAAGCAAAATACCACTTTCCTCATGCTTATTATAACTCCAGTCAATTCTCTTGACAACCCTGAGAAACAAATGGAAGGCCCATTGTTCTCATTTTACAGATGGGGAAACTAAGACTCTTAAGTATCAGGACCTGATCTGGAACGTGAGCCTCTTGACTCCAGGGCTTCCCTGAAGGGTGTCAGTGGAAATGACAGATGATATTCTCATAGCCACATACACACACCGTCAGCATGGGGGCTGGGGAGAGGAGAGAGAAAGGGGGGGTGTTGATTGCTCAAACATTTTTATCTTTCTTGGGCTTCCCTTTAAAAGTGTGTTAGTCACTCAGTCCTGTCCAACTCTTAGCAACCCCATGGATTGTAGCTCACCAAGCTGCTCTGTCCATGGAATTCTCCAGGCAAGAATACTGAAGTGAGTAGCCATTCCCTTCTCCAATGCATCTTCCAGACCCAGGGATCGAACCTGGGTCTCTCACATTGCAGGTAGATTCTTTACCATCTGAGCCACCAGGGAAGCCCTTTCCCTGTCCTCTAATCAACAGGGTAGAAGTATGGCCCTTTGAGCATAATGGCATCATCCATGACAGTTAGGACAACAGCTTATGCTGAAGACAGGAAACTTCCCTTGGCATCCTAAAACCTGGGAGATATTTGTCAGAACTTTTAGAATGGTTAGGGGGCTTCCCTGGTGACTCAGATGTAAAAAATCTGCCTGCCAAAACAGGGGACTCAAGTTCGATCCCTGAGTCAAGAAGATCCCCTGGAGAAGGGAATGACAACCCATTCTAGTATTCTTGCCTGGAGAATTCCATGGACAGAGGCACCTGGAGGGTTACAGTCCATGAGGGCGCAAAGAGTCAGACATGACTGAGCCAGTAATACTTTCACTTTAGAATGATGGAAGGCACCTTGCTGCCCTGGTCCAAGTTCTATGTGGGTTTGGGGAATCCTTTTTATTGCATTCCCTGGGGTGTGCTGGTCTTCTAAAGGATGCTCTGATTTCCCAGAATGGGGCCAGGTGTGCTGCCTGGAACTTGGTAGGAATCAGAAGGGGGCATTCTGGCTTCTGGTCTCCACTCTTCTGCTGGGGAGCCACTTCATCCTAGACCAGCCTCTACCCTTCTCCTTACTGGGCCTCCTTGTTTCATCAGTGTGGAAAGAGGAGGGGGCACTTCCAGCTTTGAAATGTCAATGATTCTTTCACAACACCTTCACATTTGCCAAGGATCTTGGCAATGTTAACCGGATATAGGAGTCCTCAAAATGTGTGCATGAATCAGATCCTTGCTGTGCATCCACGTGGTGTAAAGCAGAGGGTCAGGCAGAATGTGACTAACCAGCCTGTAATTCATCATAAACTCCTAGATGTTTACAGAAGGCAGGAAGGGAGAAAGAGGGAGAGAGGAGGAAGAGAGGGAAAAGGAAGGAAGGGAGAGAGGGAAAGAGAACAGAAGTGGTTCAGAGCAGGCACACAGCGGTTGGAAGCTGTGAGTTTGAGCTTCCTCTCCTCCCTGGCAGCATGACTTTGGAGAAGTCACTTAACCTCTCTTGGCTTCAGTTTTCTCATCTGTGAAATGGGGATAGAAAGGCCTACCTCACAGGGTTAATGGAGAACTGTTAAAAAAACAAATTCAGCCAAGTACATTTTAAAGATCTTGTTGATGCTATTCAACAATTCATGAACCAAGCAGCATCCCATTTAGTGGGTAGAAAGGAGCTCCAGGGAACTGTGCAAAATGAAAGACTTTTATAGGTAGAAGGCAGCAGGGACAAGGAAATTATACCAGGTTGATTATTGCAAGGTTCTTTTCCTTTCATGGATGACAAGAATCTCTCAGATTGACCTAACTTAAGGTTCCACTGGACTAAGTTAAGGTTCCATTTCTGGGAAGGCCAAAGTTGTAATTAAATCCCATTTGGGGCATGCTGTCTTGGTTTTTTGCTGTTGTTATTGCTGCTGGTATTGTTTTTTAATTTTTATGGGAGTATAGTGGATTCACAATGTTGTGTTAGTTTCTATTGTACAACAAAGTGAATCAGTTGTACATATTTTTATATATATATATATATATCTCCACTCTTATGTTGTCTTGTTTTTAACATGACTCCATGAAATAAAGTATTTGAAGGGCTCAAGATGTTGCTGGGTGCTTAATATTCACGCCTGAGTGTTCAGTCACTCAGTCGTGTCCAACTCTTTGCAACCCTATTGACTGCAGCCCTCTAGGTTCCTCTGTCTATGGGATTCAACAAGCAAGAATATTTGAGTGGGTAGCCATTTCCTTCTCTATGGGACCTTCCCAATCCAGGGATTGAACCCGCGTCTCCTATGTCTCCTGCATCTCCTGCTTTGGCAGGCAAATTCTTATTAATAAGGGGGATTAATAACTCAGTAAGGTATGAAGCAAAGAAAGAGAGAAATGAAAGGCTGTGGGAAGACGGGGAGGGAAATAGGATTGAACCCCTGCTCAGCTTGGACCAGGCCTTTCCACATGGAGCACCCCGAGAATCACAGAAAAGTTGATCCTGGAAACTGAGAGATGGGGCTGCTTTGTCTTTTTCTTTCTCAAATTTGGAGACATGAAGCGAAGCCAGAGATGGGGATCCACTTTAGACTACCCCAGATTTCAATTGCTGCTGCTTATGCTGCTTTAAAATATACCCCCAAATAATCAGCTACACCTCACCTGAGACCCGTGCTCACAAACACAGGGCACGCACCTCTCCTGGCATTTTCAAACGCTCTCTTGCACACCCACAAGCACATCCATATGCATACCCAACGAGGTCTGAGCGGCCAAGGTCACTGCTTCTCCTTGTGAGAATCACAAGCAGTTACCCTTTTATCACGTTGAATTGATTATCTTAGCATTATTTTCTCCAGCTCCCCCCACCCCCACTAGCCCCAGTTCCTCTGCTACATGCTGTCAAAAGCCCGAGCTCCTCTCTTGCGTGGCACTTGACATAGCTCATCATACAGTGGGATGTTCACGGTTATTTGCCTACTATCCGCCTCCCCTCCTAGGCCCTGCTGCTTCAGAGTCTGGGGGACCGAATAGGTTGGGCTTCTCCTGCACCTTGCACCATGCCCAGCATGCAGTAAAAGTTTCAGAAACATATGTCAAATGTTGAAAGGAATAAGTGAGCACAGCAATGAGTCTTTCCAAGTGCAAGGTCTCAAAGCCTCAGACACTCTCCTTTACCTGTACGATATACCCCAGCCCCTGTGTCTAGGGCCTCCACCCTCTGACTCCGTTCTGTAGCATCCCTGGAGTCCAGCCTTCTCCCATGGCAGTGGGAGAAGGGCCTCTCTCCTGGCAGACTAGACAGGGACCCCACTGCGGCCTTCTCAGCTCCACGCTGGGATTTTTATGTCTATTATTATTAGGATCCAACTACTCCCAAGAGGTCTCCAGGCCAGGGACCCCCTTTTCCTCTAAACCTTCCACCCTGAGCACTGCCCTTTGTCCCTTTCCAGCCTGACTCAGGCTTCAGATTCCCTCGAAAAATTTTTTTTAAATCTCTGCCCTCTTTCAGCGGACTCGGCTGTCTCTAATAAACAGAACATGAGCGGCTACTGCTGCTCCACCTTGGAGCAGCACTGGGGCCTCTTGGGGAGCCCTGGCTGCCTCTGTCCTTGCCAGGCAGGCTCCCCTGTAACACCCATCCCCTCCAGGCTGCCTGACCCCCACTCCCAGAGCTGGGCCATCCTGCCCTCCTTCCTCATTAAGTCAGCGGCTATCGCTTCCTGGAGCCTAAGAGGCGACAGAAGCAGCTGCCTGGCTTTGCAGATCTGAGCTGGCCCAAGGGGTTGATTAGCATATTGTTGTAGGGAAGGAGGTCTGGAGCAGCCTTTTTCTTATTGACAGTAAATAGCGTTACCTACAGGCTCTCCTACCCCTTTAGCCGGCCAAAGGCAGCCAGAAAAACACGAAACACTCTCCTCCTCCCTTTACTCCTCTGTCCTGGTCGCCCCTTTGCCGACCCCCTCCCGTCCTCTCCCCTCCCCTCCTTTCCCTTTCTTCCCCCCTTTTCCCTGTTCTCTTGCCCTGCTCACCTTCCCCCCCTCCACCCCCCATGCTTGCCTTCTGTCTCTCCTTCATCCCCACCTTATCCCTCTTGTTGCCTCCCCTCCTTCTCCCTCTCTCTTTCTCTCCACCTCCTGCTATCTCCACCTTAAATCCATCCTTTTAAAAAACGGCAAACACAGAAGTCACCAAGGAAAAGCTTCTCATCTAAAATGGAGATGCGTGCCTCCCTTACAGCTGGGGGCGACTTCACTGGCCCTCCGGACCAACTTCACTCTGTCTGGAAAGCCACCGGAATGACAAATCTTTGGACAAATTACTGATTTCTCATCTAATTTACATCCAATTAGTGTGAGTGAAATGAATCATGTGGTCAGCCCCTCAGGGGAAGCATTGAGATAACAAATGCCCAGGGCTTCTTTCCTGGGGAACTGACGGGCCCTTGGGAAGTCCATGATTTACCCCTGGGTCAGAGGCCCCCTCCCTTCCCCCAGGCAGGTTACCGAGCCCATAGATCACCCCACCCCCTCCCTGCAGCTCGGACAAGCCCAAGGGAAGGCAGGTTGGTAAAAAATGGGTGGGTGAAAGCCACACATCCTGTTGATCTCCCACCATGGAGGTCCGAGTCAGGTTAGAACCAAGCCATGAGTTTCTATAGCAAGTGCCCATTTGTGGGCTCGAGGCCCTCATACAGAGAATCTCTGCCATCGCATCAGGACCTCATGAGGCGGGTGGTCCAGGGCTCTGATGACCCAAACTGGCATTTGATGCCACTCACCTTGTGCCAGGCCCTGCCTTTACTGCTCTGTAGCGTCTTAACCCTCTTAACTGTCACAGCAAAAGGACCTGAGGAGGCAGGTACTACTAAGACTTTCACTTTCCAGGGACGGAGGGTCAGAGAGGACTTGCTCAAGGTCACAGAGGAAGATGCAGAACTAATCTGTGTGTGACACCAGAGTCCAGGCACTTAACCATTGTGCTCTGTGGGCTACACCCATTTTGCAGAGGAGGAAAACTGAGGCTCGGAGGGGCCGAAGTCATTGCCCAAGGTCACCGCGCAGTTTTGGCAGAGAGGGAAGGTCAAACCCTGCATGCGAATCAGCCCGCTACTCAGGACATGGGTGGAACCCCTCCAAGTCCAGGCAGGTGGCCACCACTGCTGGGGGTGAATGCAGAGAGATTATCAGAGACCCTCCCAGCTACTGAGAAAAAAAAAAACCAAGCACACACCTTGTAATGACTGGGTCATCACTCGCTTCTTCGTGCACGGAGAGCAGCAGACGGAATTCAGAAATGTTTTTCTAAAACAAGAAAAGATTCCTCTCCGAGATGGTTTGAAGTGGGAAGCAGGGGCGCGCGGGGGGGTGGGGGGTGCGGAGCGGGGGGCACGGGTTTCTTGTCTGAACAGTGCAGGAGCTGCGTGTTTGGGATGAGTTTGATCTTCCTGTGTAAACTTGTTTCTAGTCTGCTATTTAAAACCTGGCATATGGATGGGATCTCAGCTTCCAGTACTGGCAGTTCTTAACATTCACAGCGACTAAATAAAAAGGGAATTTTAAAAACCAAATGCAGTTTTACCCCATAACGAGGCAAAGAAAGAACTACTAAGAAGTTAACAACTTCCAAACTTGGGCCCAGCTTACCTCTAAATGTGGAGGCCTCTCTGGCGCAGAGTGGGGTGGGGAGCAAAGGGACCAGCATTTTCTGAGGACCTAGCAGAGGCCTAGGTTTTTGTGCTGGGGCTCAACCTGCGGCTCAGGGTTCAGGTTAAGGGCACAGTCTTTGCAGTCTGCCAGCCAGGCTCTGAAGCCCAGCTCTGCCACTCACCACCTGGGTGACCTTGGATAACTTACCCTCTCTGAGCTTCAGTTTCCTCTGCTATAAAACACGCCTGAAATAGGACCCTAATCCCAGTTCTGCCACTTAACTAGCTGTGTGACTTTGTAGAGTTTCTTAAACTCTTGGAGCAGGCTGTTGTGAGGTCTGTGTGAGCCAGTGCTTGTAACGCATGGAGCATGAAGCCCAGCACACGCTAACTGGGCAAGACACCGTAATTAACAGCCATAATGGGGGCAATGGGTATGAATTTCTTTATTTTTCAGCTTCTGAGCTTACAGACAATGCTGCGCTTGGAGGTGGGTGTCCAACACATCTCTTTCGAGGGGCTGAAGATAAACTGTGATCCCAGGAATGTGGTGAGCAGAATAGAAAGAGAGGCCTGGGGTGGGTGGATGCGGAGAGAATAGAGCCTGGAGAGAAGGAAGCGGGACTCCCAGAGGCAGAGGACTTGCATCACCGCAGGCTGGAGTGATGCAAGCAGGTTCCAGGGAGGGCAAGTGGGGTCATTCTTCTTTGGGTCCCCAGTAACAACAGCAATTAAGTGCTCACTACATTAGCCTGGTGGCTCAGATGGTAAAGAATCTGCCTGCAATGCAGGAGACATGGGTTCGACCCCTGGGTTGGAAAGATCCCCTGGAGAGGGGAAAGGCTACCCATTCCAGTATTCTAGCTTGGAGAATTCCAAGGACAGAGGAGCCTGGCGGCCCATAGTCCACAGGGTCACAAAGAGTCGGACACGATTGAACACACATTCAGGTGCCTGCCGCTGAACTTAATGCTATGTGAGCTTAGGTTTCTTCCGCCCCACATGAGCCTCAGCGCGTGGAAATGGTATTATTAATTTTGAATAGGAAACAGAGACTCACAGAAGTGAAGGCCCAAGGTCACACAGCTAGACAGTGAGAGACAGGACAGGAACACCAACCCAGGGAGTCAAGCTCACATTACTGTCTTAAGAAGCAGGTCTTGGCTCCAGGGCGCATCCTGTCACAGAGAAGAAAGAATTGTACCTGTGATGAGAAAGAGCAGAAATGGTCCCTCTGGTCCAAGTAGACCATCCAGTCAGTTCAAAGTCTCCTGCCAGCTCACTAGGAGCAGAGACCGTTCAGACCCATTCAGGATTCCTGGTACCCCAGAGCAACCCCCTCAAGACACCAGCAAGAGCCCATTCATCCCTTGACCAGCCCTGCCAAACGGGCCATCACGCCCTAGATGGGGGCTGCTCCAAGCAGAGTGACAAAAGCTGCTTTGTGTGACCTCAGTTTCTTGTTCTGTAAAATGGGAAGATCACGGCACCTACATCAAATGCTTGTCCATGAGGGTGGAGTGGAGCAGCTGGAGTTCCCCATTCTACAGTTGCTGTTCTCAGTGATGAAACCGAGGGCAGAGCAGCAGAATGAATCTCTAACCTGAAGCAGGAGACATGGCCCCTACCAACTATGTTAAATTGAACGGGCGTAGGTAGGCTGAGCTGTCTGGGGGGCGGAACTCTGGTCTGCAGAACTCCGTAAGGTCCTGGGTCATGGCTGACTCGAGTGTCCCCAGACATGTTGAACTGCCCTGCTTCTCGGGGGCCACTCCCAGATACACCTCACCCCAGCTCCCCATCTCTCCAGAGCATCCTTTGGGAGGAAGAGCTTCGCTGTGACTCGGAGCTCTGCCCCCCCGGCACAGAGGACGCGCCTGCTCGGAGTCCCTGCTTCAGAGCCTGCCACTGTCAAGACTTATGGCCGCTGCGTCTCTCCCCCTTGCTGGGTCTGGCTACATCACTTATCTCCCCGACGCTGACCTGCCAGCAGCTGCAGGAGGCTCTCTCCGGTAAGATTTGATTAATGAGGTTCAGCAGCAACAAATCAGTCTTATGGAGCAGCCCTCCCCTCCCGGGGACACACTCTCGCAACAGCCGCTGCATACAAACGGCCAGGCTGGTGTGGGGCTGCCTCCCGGCCCTCCTGCCAGTGGCCTCTGGCTCTGCACCCCGAGTTCAGTGCGCCAGGCCTGGCTGGACTCAGCGCTCACCCACCGGTGTGAACCATGGCCGGGTGCAAGCAAGAGGTGTTTGCTTTTTTCCCCATATCTTCAAGATAATAGCTAATTGTTATAGTAATGTAAATCATAAGAGCTACTATTTCTGGACTTACTGGGTGTAGGGTACTTTGCTAAACACTTGATGTGATTTTATTTAATTAAGCCTCTCAATAACCCTAGGGAGTGGAGTTTTTATTATCCCCATTTTACAGATGAGACAAGGAGGTGTGTGTGGCCTGATAACTTGCCCAAAGTCACACAGAAAGGGGCACAATTGGGGTTTGAACCTGGCCTTTAATTATACTTCTTTATTTGTTTGAAGTCTTAAAACTCTTTGGAAATATAAGGAAAGCTATAGTTCTTTTCCTTGGAAAAATGAACATAATATATACATGTGTTAGTTGCTCAGTCGTATCCGACTCTCTGCAACCCCATAAACTGCAGCCCACCAGGCCCCTCCGTCCATGGGATTCTCCAGGCAAGAACAGTGGAGTGGGTTGCCATTTCCTTCTCCAAAAGGAACTACAGAAAGAAAAAAAGTGAAGTCGCTCAGTCGTGTCTGACTCTGCGACCCCATGGACTATATAGCCTACCAGGCTCCCCCATCCATGGAATTTTCCAGGCAAGAACACTGGAGTGGGTTGCCATTTCCTTCTCCAATGCATGAAAGTGAAAAGTGAAAGGGAAGTTGCTCAGTCGTGTCCAACTCTTCTCGGCCCCATGGACTGCAGCCCACCAGGCTCCTCCATCCATGGGATTTTCCAGGCAAGAGTACTGGAGTGGGGTGCCATTGCCTTCTCCTAATATATACATACTGCCATTTAATTTTAGTATTCTCAGACGCACCTACCTTCAACCATCTATCCCGAGGACCCCACCATGCCACACTCTGTGAAACATAGGCACAGTCCTTACCCCTCTGGGCTTCCATCTCTCCTGTAGGACAGGGGACTGGGAGGGGTCCCACCTCCACCAGCCCACCCCTTTCCTACTCTTTACATCAAAAGCATGATACCCAAATTCTGCTTCCCAATCTTATCTGCTCGCTCCCATCTGGAAAGTTTGTATCCTTGGAAGGCAGAACTGTTTTTCTCTTTGGGTTTCCAACCACTATATGTACATCACCCCACCCCACCCCTTCTCCTTACCCCGACCGTTTTATTGGAACTGTTTGCTTCTCAAGTAGTTACAGGAAGCCTGTGTTCTGTCCATTCCTTCGCAGCATAATCCACGCATCATTCAAGTGCACGTCCCTCCAGCCATCGGTGACCCCAAGTCACCTTCCCAGGAGCCTTTCTGGAGTGGGTGTCCTGCTCAGCTGCTGCTCAGACCCCCCACAACTCCTCTCCCTGTCTCCCCCAACCACCAGGCCTTGATCCCCACGCTTTCTTTGCCAGCTGAAGGGGCTGTAGATCCCCTGCTCCAGTCCCCTCTTTACCTTCCCCAAAGCCTCACATCCCAGAAACATTTGTCAGGCATTTGCCAATAGTCACTTTTTCATCTGCTGGGGCAAGAGTCATCTTTGCATATAGATGTTTTGTAATAGATGCTGCATTGATTATGTAAAGTTCTTTTGGGAATCGGCTGGCCATTTCTGGGTCCTCACTGACTGGGTCCACCTCCAACACACGTCTCGAATCTCCTGGGTGAGGAGCATCAAACCACCTGAGCCAGGGGCCAGGGGAGGGGGCACAGCCCCAGATGGTCTCATGAGTGAGTGACAGGGACAAATGATTCTACCCATCTGAGATGGACTCACATGGCCCGTTCTACCTGGGACCAGCGGGCTGAGGAAGGTCCATTGAATCTGAGTATGACTTGTTCCTTGTTTGGAAATACTGATGACGATTCTGGTGATGAACATGTTTTATACTTTGCAGGGTACTACGTAAAGTGGGTTCCTCTGTGAGCCACATTACCCTCACTACTGTGGCGGGGGAGGCTCTGTTATGATGGCCCCTTTATACAGATTTGGAGAGTACAGCACTGGGAAGTGATTTGCCCAGGATGGCACAGTTGACACTCGAGAATTCCAGCCTTCGAGTCCAGCTCATTCGACTACGAAATTGTGCTTTTCCTCTTACATCATTTTGTTCAAAAGCTCACAGCGGGAGAGGGGGATTTATCAGATGCTCCCCCAGTGCCAGTGCCCTCCAGGAGCATGCAGGAAATGGCATGGAGTGGTGTGCATTTGTGCTGGGGAGAGGCGTGAATAGCTATGTGCGGGCTGCCTGGGAGTGGTGGGGATGTGTCTGCAGTGGAGCATGCCCGTGTGTGGGTTGGGTGAGTCTGAGCGAGTGGAGTGTAAGGGGGGCTGAGAGCCTGCCTGTTGGGGGTGTGTGGTGTGTGGCATATGTATACGTTCGATGTGAGCCTCCCCTGCTTCCTCCTCTGGTGGATCACTCTGCACTTAGTCTTCAGAGCCCAGAGCCTATGAGCTAAGTCTCTTGTTGTTACTGTCATTGTTCAGTCTCTAAGTCTTGTCCAACTCTTTGTGACCCCATGGACCACAGCACACCAGGCTTCTCTGTCCTTCACTATCTCCCAGAGTTTGCTCGAACTCATGTTCATTGAGTCAGTGATGCCACCCAATCATCTCAACCTCTGTCACCCATTTCTCCTCCTGCAAGCAGTCTTTCCCAGCTTCAGAGTCTTTTCCAATGAGTTAGCTCTCCGCATCAGGTGGCCAAAGTATTGGAGCTTCGGCATCAATGAATATTCAGAGCTGATTTCCTTTAGGATTGACTGGTTTGATCTCTTTGCTGTCCAAAGGACTCTCTAAGACTCTTAGGACAAGAAGACCCAATGGCTCACTCTATGCAGACCATTTGGAATGCCTATAAAACAATGCTAAAAGAAAAAAAAAAAAAAACCTTGCCCAGTCTCCCTCAAAATAGGTTCCCTATAATCTAAAAAATATAACAAACCAGTGACTATAAAAAAAATAAAGAAGACGCAAACTAGTGGTTACCAGGAGAGAGGAGGGGGAGGGCCACTATAGGGATGAAGAGTGGGAGGTACAGATTTCTGGGTGTAAGATAGGCTACAAGGATATATTGTACAACACTGGGAATATAGCCAATATTTTGTAATAACTGTAAAGGGAAAGTAGCTTTGAAAAAAATTTTTTAATTTTTGAAAAGGCTCTCCCTGCAAGCTCAGGACATGACCCAAGGGTTGGGAGTTGCTCTCTGGAAGTACCTTTAGGATCAGTAATCAGGTCACCCAGAAAAGAAGGCCTTGTAGGTGTGGAATGTGGACACAGAAATATCCCAGTAGAATCAGACCAATTGTCCCAGATGGCAGAAGTCAGGTGAGGGAAGAGCAGCCATAACAAATCCCTGTGGGACACAGCGCCTCATGCCACTGTGCCCAAGGGCCATGGGGAAGTATGCAGGACGCTAAGGCAGGTGCTGGGGATCCTTTGTCCCAGGGAGACTGAGCCCCGCATGGGGTCTGGCGGTTGGCCTCCCATCGGAAGGCATAATAAGTGATCCCTAGACTCTCCCTCTGGCAACCTCCAGCTTTTGGGCTGACAAGGTCCATAAGGCCGCCTCACGGATGGCCCCTGACATCTTGCAGTGCCAGGGTCAGCTCAGAGAGAGGCCTGGAGGTACCCCCTCTGCCTGCCTTCCTGGCCTCTGCCTTCATGGTACACTTGCTGGTTTCAGCTGGGCCCAGACACTCTGAAAACAGCCCTAAACCATTCATGACTCTGTCTATAGCTGAGCTGTGGGAGGGAGATGGAGTCCAGTCAAGCTGCTGGGGTACCTAGTAGGGATAAGCCACGGCCAGCAGAATCCCCTTTCCGCCTGCCTCGAGGCTGGCATCCCCTACAGCAACTCTGGAGCTCTCCCTGGAGCTTCCTGCTCTGGCTTCTACCTGAACTTGGCATCCCCACGTGCCAATTAGAGTCACACCTCCCATTTAACCAGAAGCACATTTTCCAGCTTGTTCCTCCACCAGGCTGGGCTCCAAATGCCTCTCGTGGTTGTTTCCTGAAATCAAATCCAACCTCAAAGCATGAAGATTTGCCATTATTAAAGACGAGCAAAAGCATATGCCCCGGGCTCTGGAGAGAATTTCTAATGAGGATTCCAAAGATCACAGCCGACTCACGAGCTCTTGGAATCCGATGGGCCCTTAGCAGTCGCGGAGCCCTCTAATTACGCTCCCTACACTGCTCAGCTGTACCCACCGCCAGGCCTGAGCCACGTGGCTCCCACGACAGTAGTCTGTGTGATCTAGAGATGGCGTTTAAGGCCAGAGTATACCGGGGAAAACCAGGCATGGTCAAAATGACCTTTACCAGTCCCTTAGGAGGGAGACCCATCTCAGTAAATCCAGAACGGTGGGCTTTCCTTCAGTGTCGGAACAAACCACTTTTCTTTGGGTTAAGCGCCAGATGAGGTTGTTGGCTTGATGGGAGGGGCTGAGTTACGGGAGAGATGCATGTCGTGAAGTGCTAGAATCACCCTCAGGGTGATACTCACAGGAAAAGAGGTGCAGAGAATTGAAAGCCACTGAGGAAACAGCAGGATCCCTCTCCCATCTTGTGCTTGTTTTAGGCCCAGCCTTGAGTAAGATGGGTGTGGGAACCCCACTTTAGTCTTTATACACACTCTTTGTTATTGTTATTATTATGATTATTATGCTGTGTGCACACACGTGGTTTAATTCAAATACATGAAGTGTGATCTCTCTGGGAGACTCATTCTGTGCCTGATAGTATATTTACATCCTTCAAGGCTACTTCCGCATTCCAAATGCCACTTCTTCCAGGTGGCTCTCCCTGATTGCCTTGGCAGGAACTGGTGTCCCACAATTACGCACTCCTGCAGTTGATTGCCCAAATCGCCCTGTGCCTCATATCATGGCAACTATGTATATGTCTTATTTCCTCAAATAGGCCAGGAAGTCTTCTGAGGGCAAGGTCCTTGCCTGTTTCTGCTGTGGTCAGTGTCTCCCACACACTCCCAACAGCAAACGTTGATTCAAAGACTAGATATATGAATGAATGAACAACAAAATTGGCTCATCTTGGGGAATAAAAACATCTCTGCTTTGCTAATACCAAAGTCCTATGCTCCTGGACTTAAGACACTCTAGAGTGAGAATTCCCATTTTGACCTGACTGCTAGTAGTTCAGCTGGTAAAGAATCCACCTGCAATGCAGGAGACCCTGGTTCTATTCCTGGGTCGGGAAGATCCCCTGGAGAAGGGATAGGCTACCCACTCCAGTATTCTTGGGCTTCCCTGGTGGCTGAGATGGTAAAGAATCCACCTGCAATGTGGGAGACCGGGGTTTGATCCCTGAGTTGAGAAGATCCCCTGGAGGAGGGCATGGCAACCCACTCCAGTATTCTTGCCTGGAGAATCCCCATGGACAAGGAGCCTGGCGGGCTATGGTCCATGGGATCGCAAAAAGTCAGACACAACTGAGCGAATAAGCACACAGCACACACCCACATAGTTTCGATGTTGTTGGTGAGTGGGCCTCTATGCCATCTCCACTGCCTTTCTCCTCGAAACTGCCTTCTCTACTAGACTCCTTCCATTCTCCTTCTTTTTAAACATGAGCTGCGCTGGGTCTTGGTTTCAGTGCACAGGCTTCTCTACTTGCAGCACGCAGGCTTAGTTGCCCCTCGGCATGTGGAATCTTAGTTCCCTGACCAGGGATCAAACCCGTAGCCCCTGCATTGGAAGGTCGATTCTTAACCACTGGACCACCAGGGAAGTCCCCTAGATTCCCTCGATTCTAATGCACCATGTGGTACACACCTGCCCAGCAATAGGAGCAGAAGGCAGGAAGAACAAACATTAATATCCCCATTTCAAGCATAAAGAAACAAGGTTCAAAGAGGCTCATGTCTGGTCTGCAGTCACATGGCTCCTGAACAGCATGGCCTGGATTTTTGTGAACCGAACGACATCTGCTTTTTCTTCTCTTTTTATTTAATCACATGTTACCTCTGGATACAGATGCCATTCCGCTCATAATAGGAATCCAGCTGTGAAGGGAGCCCCACCCCTCCCAGACCAACAAAAGGCCAGCGGGCATGGTCCTGATAACTCTTGTCCCATGGGAGTGCACGGTAGGAAAAACAATTTTGGAGTCTCCTCGTTGAAGGCCTGCATGTGGGTGGCAGCAACTCCAAATGTCCCCTTACAGAGGCCCAGTCACCTCCCTGACCCTCTGCCCAGGTCCCTTGAAAGTGAAGGTGAAAGTCGCTCAGTCACGTCTGACTCTTTGCGACCTCATGGGCTATACAGTCCATGCAGTTCTCCAGACCAGAATACTGGAGAGGGTAGCCTTTCCATTCTCCAGTGGATCTTCCCAACCCAGTGATCAAACCCAGGTCTCCCAAATTGCAGGCGGATTCTTTAAAGCTGAGCCACAAGGGAAGCCCAAGAATACTGGAGTGGGTACCCTATCCCTTCTCCAGTGGATCTTCCCAACCCAGGAATCAAACCCGGGTCTCCTGCATTGCAGGTGGATTCTTTACCAACTGAGCTACCAGGGAAGCTCCCAGTTCCCTTGGTATGCTGAAATTTCTGTTTCTGTCACTGCACGCCACTGGCTGGGTCCCCTTTCTTACTGCTTCTTCCCACCCATTTGCCTGTGACCGAGCTCTGTCCCCAGTCCCCCCAGAGGGATGGAACAGCACAAGGAACGAGGCTTTGGAGCAAACCTGGATTCAAATCTAGCTCAGCCTGTTTAGTACTTGGCTGACTGAAAAGTCACTTAGCTGCTCTGAGTTCAGTTTCTTCTTATATAAAATCAGAATCACAACACTCACATCAAAGCTTTGCTTATAAGATGTTAACGACATGTGTAGCTGAAATTCAGACCTGTGTGGAGGGCTGCCGCTCAGCAAGCTTCAGCATCAGACCACCTTGGTTCTACCCCCATCTTCTACTCTAATCCACCAACTGTCTGTCTCTGGGAAAGTTACTTACCATCTCTAAGCTTCAGACTCCTCACCAGTAAAATAGGGATAAAAATAGTACCTCACTCGTGGGGCTGCTTTGCGATGAAAGGAGTTAATTTACATTCACAGCTTAGCACGGTGTCTGGCACTTAACCAGGACTCAGTAAATGTTGCCCATTAATTATTAGCCAGTACTAATTTTGCTGATAAACTGGCGGACAAGTCTGGTAGGAGTTTGCATGAGGTTTTGACTAAAGGGCTAAGAAGGAAAGTACGGTAACATCCTGAGGTTGGTCCTTGGAGTAGCTTGGGGCCAGATCCCTGCTGAGGAGCTGACAGAAGGCAAATGAAAGTGCAGAAGCAGATGTCAGGTACCCGGCCAGAAAGGGTGATACAGGATGGTGCAGTACACAGCATCTCTAGGGAATCTAAGATATCTGTTTACTAAGCAGCTACTGTGTTCCCAAGCTTGTGCTTGGTGCTGAGGATTGAGTGATGAATGGGAGACACAGCCCCACCCTCCCCAAGCGCACCATCTGGAATTGCCTTTGGAGCCTCACACTCTGAGGCACCCCCGCTTAGGGGCAAATCCTAGAGGTCTCAGGCAGGAGGATACGCCCTCCTCAGCCAGGTCCAGGCTGCAGACGTTCCTGGAGGAGTTTAGAGGCGCAGATCAAGAAACTGATGCCCCAGGGGGGCTTCCAGAAATAATAGGTGAGATCGTGAAAGGGCAGACATCCTATAGGTGGGGTGAATTTAGGGCTATGATGCTGAAGGAGCTATGTTTTTACCTAAGAGCCAGAAAAACGGGGGTGGAACAAAGGTGCAGAATGGGGGGCTGCATTCTCAGAAAGGGATGGTTTAGGGTCCTGGGCAGGGTCTGCCTGTAGACCCAGACTCACTGGATACGCCTCCCACCCACCACGATTCCTTCTGCACATGCGTGTTTAAAACAGCCATGCACACTGAGCTACCTGCTATGCACTCAGCAGGCATACACCAGAGAATCCTCTCCACCCACATGCCACCCCCTTCCCACACCCCTCGCTCTAGCACCCTGTGGGCTCTGGGCCCCCAGCCCCAGCACTGCCACTGAACTAGCTATGTGACTTAGTTGAGTTCCTTAAACTCTTGGAGCCTCAGTGTCCCTTTTCTGTAGAACAGGAACGGTAAGAGTCCCAGATCTCACAAGGTTGCTGTAAAGATGAGATGAACTCATGTATGGCGGGTCCTTAACACTGTTCCTGGTACCTATCAGGGTTCACCCTCATCCCACCCCACAGACCACGGGTCCCTCTGTGGAACCTGTGTCTGCCAGCGATCACACAGCACACATGGCACATGCTGCCCTGGACATCACAGCGTCCAGCCCTGGAAGACCATCCCACCAGGCTAGGGTACTGCCCCACATGTCACCCCCAAAACTCCAGGTCTACCTCCCTTCTCACAGGGATCCTCTGGAAGGCCCAGTGGAGGCAGATTGGCCAGGAGTGCCCGTAGAGCCTGAGCCACCAGACATGGCCTAGGAGCAGCTCTGCAGGTGGGGGCCAGGCAGGGTGACCCCAGGCCCAGAGGTGCCTCCCTCCCCTCCAGCCCATCCCTACAGGAATCATTCAAGACTCTAGTCTCACAGCTGCTTCCCCACCTTCCCCCATCGCTCTCTACAGCCTTTGTTATCTCAACTACTTTAAGAGAGTTCTCTTTTCTCCCCCTCGACTCCTCTGATGTTAATCTCTCTCCATAAATCATACCCTCTAATCTTTTCATCACCTTTCTCTGATTAAAGCAGCCTGGGGGTTGGGAGCCACAATCCTCAACTAAAAAGCTTTGATGTCCAAACTCAGGCCTGAGACAGGGCAGGGTGGCACTGGCTCGTGGTCACCAGCCTGCATGGCATGCCTGGCATATGCACCAGCCATGCGGCCACGTTCCTAAGTTGTCCTGGGCTACCGGTGTGGCTCAGCACCTCGAGGATTTCACAGATCTCTTCATGAATATTTCTCACTACATACTGGATGTCATTATTCTATTGAGAATCAATTAGCCCAAATGTTGTTATGACAGCTACAGAAAAATGATATTTTTAGCTTTGCTTTATGCTGCTCTGTCTCTTCACAGAATTATTGAAAACCTTAAAACTGATCTAGCGGCGACACGGGCCTCCGTGGCAAACCGGGAGCGATTGATCTGGGACTAGGGAATTCTGGGGAGCGCTAGGCTTTTCTCAATGAAGTAGGAGCTCGTTAGAAACAACTCCTGGGATGCAAGGCAGAGTGTGACCTCAGGCAAGATACTTAGCCTGTCTGAACCTTGGTTTCTGCATCTGTGAAATGGGAATAACAATCATCGTCGCCTTCGGTGTTGAGATGAAGATGAAACGTGACAAGGCATAAAAAGCACTTAGCGAGGCATGGGACAGCACCTCCGCAGGCATTCAGTGTGTGAGTGGCCCTACTGCCTGAGGGCTAAGCAGGGGGTCCTGCGGCCAGGCTGTCTCAGTTCAAGCCCCAGGTGACCTTGGATGGATCACTTCACCTCTCTGTGCCTCAGTTTTGTCCTGCATAAAATGGGATTCATCATACTTGATAATGTTGTTGTAAGGAGTAGGTGAGCTAATATAAGTAAAACACTTAAAAATCCTACCTGGATAAAAAATGTCAGATCTTTTTAGTGCAGGATGACTGCCACTGCCTTCTGCTTCCCACCTTTCTTCAGCTGACCCCTTAGCCCAGAATCTTTCCCTTCCAATCCTTGTACTTTATATCCACTGAATGTTAAAATCTAGCTCAACTGTCACCTCTGCTGCTATGCCTGGTAGATGGGGACCGGGACACTGGTTCCAATAATCTCTGGGTGAACATGGACAAGGCAGTTAACCTCTTTGTCTTAATTTCCTGGTTGGTAGAAAAGGGCTAGTTAATCATTTCTTTACCCCTGAGATGAGAGGCTGGCCCTATCCAATTCTGAAGCTGGGTAGGTGATTCTGCATGCAAACACCAGTCTCCCTGGATAGCTTCTAAAGATCACCTGCACACTTCTTCCCCCACCAGGAACAGTATTAGGGATTTACAGTAATCAGGGAAGCTGTTTTACGGCAAAAAGAAAAAAAAAAAATCATCTTTGGCCAGAAGGCCCCGGAATAGTGAGAGGAGGAGGCAGTTCCAGAATACCCCCTGCAGCCACGTGCTCTGCCAAGACCGGAGCTGGTGTCAGGAGAAAGGTGCTTGCCATCTGAGCACCTTCGCTTCCAGCCAAGTCACACCCCACTCTCCCATCCAGCAGGTTTTGTCCAGCTGGAATTAAACAGCATCTGATGGCTGACATCTTTTAGCAGAGAAATGGCCAGAGGAGCAGGTTGGGAGGTTCCCCGAGGGACCCCAGGGCACTCTGTATCCTCTGCTTGCCACCCCTTGGTTCTCTGCCTGAATGAATCCTTGCTCTATTCTAAGGCTCAGTGTGAATCAA
Organism: Bos grunniens; assembly: GCF_055505025.1. Lineage (NCBI taxonomy): Eukaryota > Metazoa > Chordata > Mammalia > Artiodactyla > Bovidae > Bos > Bos grunniens. The sequence continues at coordinate 14,003,384 of NC_141167.1, forward strand.
CCCTTATTTATACAGCCCCCACAGTCCCTTCATTGGGGATTACCTTCTCCTCCATCTCATGTCCCCCACTGCACTCTTTCTGACCACTACTGTAACCCTTGTCATAGCCACTACCTCTGAGCCCAGTTCTTTGTATGCTGGGCTATCTTCCCTGCTGGACTGTTAGCAAAAAGAGAGTCAAGACTTAGCTCTTACACACTGAGTGTATTTGCTCTGTCTTCCTTGCCTCAACACTGAGCTGCTTCCCAGGCATAATTGTTCTCTCTGGAGACTGCCCCACCCTCTGCTACTCTCTCTTTGGCCTCTGGAAGAGTACCCTGACCATCTTGTGTTCATGATCGCCCCGTACAGCTGTGCAGGCTGTTCACTGCACAACTCTATGGCACCATTCACGGAGACCATGTGAGCAATGATCCTGTGTGCCACAGTGGCCTGGCCTGTGCTGGGGACTTTTAAAGAGTTTTATTGATTTGGGGATACTCTGACTTTTGAAGTCCCCACTGTACATAAAAACATGCCCGTAGACTTCAGTGAATATAATTTCTGGCTGTAAAATTTTTTTAAATTTTTGTAATTTGACTTTTGAAATGATTTGGCTATGAGTAGCTGATTTATGTCTGGCGATTTCTCAACAGTATTTCCTGAGGATTCTGGAGAAAAGAGAGAATCAAAGCTGTAAATGGGTTTCAAATGTAAAGGAGTCTTTATGAATTTAGCCATGAACAATGTTGGCCTGATGTTTTATAGACATTGAATTAAACACTTATTCTTTTTTTCTCTTGCCATTTTCTTTTCACATTTGGGGGTCAATAATCATTTCTTTCAGGATTCAGACTTTTGCATAGGCCTCAAGCATGAATGCAGGCCCTTCCCTCTTTCTCTCCAGAAGACAGACCGATCTATAACTTTGAAAGACACTTTCCTGATAGATTAATGATAAGCAGGTGGTTCCATGCTCCCACTTATTTTTGAAGCTTAAGCACAGTTATTAACTGCTCCCTCTCACTTCTGATGATGCCAGTGTATTTGAAAGTATATGATGCCAATACTTTCAACTGTATGTCACCTTGTTTATAGGGAAGAAATTACCATAGAGAGGAGGCCAGTGGAGGCCCAAACCTGCCCCAGACTCCCTTTCAGGACAGGCTAGAGGCCTTTTTCTTGGTCGCTCCTATGGGGTCCAGGGAAGCTCACCTTCCACCTTTGCATCTACCCCATCACCTCTAGGAATGTACCAGAGATTGCCACAGCTTGCACCGCAGACAGAAAGTCTTTTTCTTCGCCCGCATCTAATGCCTGCTTGCCAAAGTCCTCATTTCCTGCGGCACAAATGACATCTTTCTTAGAAGACTGACAATGGACATTTTCATTTCCTTTTGTGAAAACCCCACTCCCATCCACAAGGAGATGCTCCAGGCCTATGACCCCAACAATACAATCGCAAAATAGTTCTGCACTGATACACATCCCAGAGCCTTTAATCTACATATCTTTAAATCTTAACTCTTTCACAGAATAAGGCAGAATATCAACAGATCAGTCCATCAATCCCTCTTTTAGCACCAATCAGATTGCATTATGATTGTATCCATGGGTCCCCCTCCCTAGACTTGGTTCTCAGAGAGAGACGTGGAGGCCTCATTCATCTTCGCCTTCCCAATGCCAGTCCCATCCTAGCACAGTGAAATGTTTACTGAAGAATGAGGGAATGAGTAAATATGACAGCAATTTTCTGTTAGACTGCGACCTCCTTGAGAGCAAGGACTGTGCTTGTTCATTTCTGTCTCCAACATAGTATGTGATAGCTAATGGCAGAGGCTCAACAGAGGACAGAAACTCATGCAACATTTGATTCAATGGTGGATGGATGGATAGATAGATGGATAGATGGACAGATGGATCATGGAATAGATGGAATCATGGGATAGATGGATCATGGCTGGATAGATGGATGGGTTGAATGCATACTTAGGTGGGTGGATCTTTACCCTGAGAGACTGGTGTCCAGGGAGAAGATGCAGCTGCATTGACTTTAATAGATTCTCAGGTCTCAGCTCCAGTTCCCAGGAGGCATGATTAACCTATGATTCCCTTCCTTGGATTCCCCAAAGATTTTATATATCTTTGTAGCAAACTCCTTTCTGTTTAACACAGTTCCAGTGAATCTCTGATTCTTCTCACCAAAACAGTCTGACTTAGGTGGGAACCCTGATTCCAGGTTCAGGGATGGACAGTGAATACTTCCTTCTTGAGTGTGCATCTTAGGAAGCATGGCAAATTCACTCATTCTCATGATCTTCCCCAAGATAGTGCTAAAAGGCTGGGCTGGTTATCAGAACCATAGTAGTTCAGTTGAGTTTAATAAATCTGTTTTTTTTTGGGGGGCCGGGGGTGGGGGGGATGTGGAGTAGTTCCTGTGCAAGTCTGTGCCAAGTGCTGGGTGGACTTCTGTGAACAATCTGGTCCTTAAACTTGAAGTAGTCCATCAGCTCCTAGCATCAACTCCAACAGTTGCTGTGGCATTTCAGGTAAGTTGCCTTCTGTTCTGGGTCTCAATTGTCTTCTATGAAATGCAAAGTTGGAAGGAGGGCATAGAGTCTTTCCTGCTTTAAACTTTTGAGGTTATATGACTTGCTCAAGGGGGATTCCCAGGTGGTGTTAGTAGTAAAAACCCACCTGCCAAAGCAGGAGACATAAGAGACACAGGTTCCATCCCTAGGTTGGGAAGATCCCCTGGAGGAGTGGATGACAACCCACTCCTGCATTCTCATCTGGAGAATCCCAGGGACAGAGAGATCTGGTAGACTACAGTCCATAGTGTCACACAGAGTCGGACACAATTGAAGTGACTTAGCATGCACACACGCACACTTGCTCAAGGTCACTGATACAACCCTGCTGTAAATGCTCCCATCCCTTGGTGGGATAACAGGTGAGATCCCATCCCTTGAGCTTACCAATACTGATACAAAAGCCCACCCTCTTCACTAGCTTCCACAAAAGCACAGAGAACATGGTGTGATTTTATCATTTTTCTGAAGATGCATGGGTTCGCCCACTCCCATAATTCATGTTTTTCCTGCCACCCAGAAATCCTTCACATTTTCACATGTCTAAATACAGATCAGTGTTTCCCTAGTGGTCCAGTGGTTGAGTCCACCTTGCAATGCAGGAAACACAGGTTTGTCCCTGGTCTGGGAAGATCCCACATGCCATGGGGCAACTGAGCCGGTGCACCACAGCTACTGAGCCTGTGCTCTGGAGCCCGAGAGCAGCAGCAATGCAAGCCCGTGCTCTAGAGCCTGTGCCCCACCACAGGAGAGGCTGCTGTAGTGAGAAGCCTGCGTACTGCGACTAGAGAGTAGCCTTCATTTGATGCAACTGGAGAGGGCCATGCGCAGCAACAAAGACCCCGCACAGCCAAAAGTAAATAAATCTTAAATTAATAAGTACAGAGCACCCTTCCAGGCCAGTCCTGTCCTGCAGGACACTTTCCCTGCTTCCTCTTTTAGAAATGTCCTCTCTCTCCCTCAAAGTTAAATGTCTCCTGCCTTGCATTTCTCAGGTCCTGTCTCCCTGGAGTGATGTGGCTTCTTCTGCAGATGATGGGTTCCCAGAGAGCAGACAAGAATGGCTCTACTCAGCCCCTCTGTTCCAGTGAGAAGCTCACTCAGGGCTCTGCACACAGTGGGCACCACTGAATGTTTCATGTTAGGGACAGCCAGCCAGTGATCTTCATGTTGCTATAGAAAGGCACTTTATGACCTATTAAATGTTCGAAAATCATTATCAGATTCTTAAAAAAGCCAATCACAAAACAGCAAGTATTATTTGATATAACATTTTCTTTAAAAAATATATTTGAAAGAGCACAGGAAGATATCTGTGTGCCCAGGATATTCATTCAGGCAGCAGGATTTGGGGTAAATCTTCTTTCAGAGTGTCTTTCTAAATGTTCTAGAATGAGCATGTATTACTTTCAGGATGGGAAAAAAAGAGAAAAGCTATTTAAAATTAAATAAGTAGGACTTGCCCGGTGGTCCAATGTCTAAGACTCCATGCTTCCAACGCAGGGGGCTTGGGTTCCCTCCCTTGTCAGGGAACTAAGATCCCACATGCTGCATGGTGCAGCCAAAATTTTTAATAAATTAAAATAAAATAAATAAGCAAATGTTTACTCAGTGAATGAAAGAACAGGGCTCTACTGTGTTACCAGAGACTAATTTGAGCTGAATCTTAAAGCGGAAGTCATCCCCTGCTGTCCAAGTCCCCCTAACCATCCATACATTGCTGCCAGAACCCCAGAGAAGCTTCTAACTGTAGAATTGCTTCTACGGAGTTTGCTATGACCATCCTGCTTCAGTAGGAGTCATAGTGGTACCACTTTTGCTGACAGCAATGATGAAAACCCTTCCATGTATACAGGACTTTACAGTTGACAAAGCAATGCTACGTACTCTTCCTCATTTTCTCCTTAGGATCCTGCAAGGCAAGTATTAATGCCTCCTAATAACAGATGAATAAACTGGGCCTAGAGAGAATAAAGAGGTCAAGGTCAAAGTTATGCAAATAGCAAGGGGTAGACGGAGCTTCCACCCCTACACCTCCCCATCACTGTGCATAAAAATTCCCGGGCTAACAGATCAGACTTGGTATCTGGGGTGACAAGGCACCAACATTTTTCATGCCCCAGAGCAGTTCAATTCCCAGGAAAGCAAGTTTTGGGGACAGGCATTTCCTATCCGGAGTTTGCAATTCTCAGGAGCACTTCAAGGAAGGTCCTTCCACGAGAAAACCCTGTGTGGGGCGTGTGTCTGCATTGGCCCGTGATGACCACTGTCTTAAGCAGCAGCACTGGCTACATTTCTGCCAGAGATGCAGACAGCATCTGGAACTGGGGCAGGAATCCAGTCTCCTGAAGAAGAATCAGGGACTCCATTCTCTTGGGCTGTATCCTAGGAAGAAGCAGCACAGAGACAGCCCCTCAAGCCAAGGTTCTCATGACCAGAAACAACTTCCTGTTCCTGAAAAAACTCTCTAACCTTCATGTGGCAGGATCCTCAGAAATTCCCCATTGGCTGCCACGGTCCCAACAAAAGTCCAATTCTCTGCTCCCCTACACAATTCATGTAGATCCATTGGGACGTATCTATAATTCTATTTTTTGTATAAAATATAATTATGATAAAAAATAAAATACAAAGTACTAGGGAAGAAATATTGAGTTTGTAAATAACTTCCAAATTAAATCTTTTCAAATGTCTTAATGAGAAATCTCAGTTTTCTCCCAGAAACATTTTTTTTCAATATCACATATAAAACTGGAACTGATTACACACAATTGATCAAATGACTCCACACAAATAATTAAGAGTTTTAATGAGGATCTTTTCAAATTCTTAACAGTTACTATCAACAAGAAAGTTTGTTCTCACATGTATGTGATGAAATACTTTAAATCATTTTAAACAAGTATTCAATGCAATGCAGTGATTGAAATTATATTTACAGAATCAAATAGGTCTTTTCTTTATTGGCAAAAGTAATGTTGGAATTTCTTGTGTTCAAGCAAATGGCTGTAGGATCCAGTCAAATTTTTTCACACCAAGTATTTCAAATGATGCAACTCCATTCTACAGACTAGGCATGCATCGTGAGAGCTGTCAGGCTGCAGAGAGCGGGGATGCCTCTAGATGGACAGAGCAGTCAAGGAAGGACTGAAATGTCTTGATACGTGTGAAACAGAAAAGCAGGGTCACCACTGGAGCTTCATCACCCCGCTATCCCCCAGCCATGATCCCACCCTGGCCTAGAGACCCCGTGGGCGCCTGGAACACAAACTCCAGTTACTCCATAGGCCCCTTGTTCACCACAGGCAGGGACCTACTCCCAAACTGATGGATGTAGTACTTGTTCAGGCAGAGAGCACCTCCTGGACCACACCTAGCCCATCCCAGTCTACTGGCCACTTGCAAGAACCTCAGAGTCCCATCCAAGGAACTCCAGCCCCGACTGTTCTCTACCAGAGATCACCAGCTCATGAATTCCAGATGTTCCAGGACCACCTGGCTACTCTGAGGATAGGAGGGGATGGTATTTCTTGGCAGATCAAGTGAGCAGCTCTGGTTTAGAGTTTCTACCTACTAAGAGAAGCTAGAAAATCTAGAATTTTCCAGAAAGAATTTTCAGCGAGCTTCCGATCAGTGGTCGAAGGCGAAGACCGGGAGAAGGAAGCCCAAGGAGGTAGTGGAGAGAAAAAAGCAAACTGGGCTCAGGCCGAGAGCTTCCTAGGTGGCTCTAGAGGTAAAGAACCCACCTGCCAAACACAGGAGACGTTAAAGACACAGGTTCAGTCCCTGGGTCTGGAAGATCCCCTGGAGGAGCATATGGTAACCCACTCCAGTATTCTTGCCTGAAGACTCCCATGGACAGAGGAGCCTGGCGGGCTACAATCCATAGGGTTGCAAAGGGTTGCACACGACTAAAGCGACTTCACATGCACACACGCCAGAGTTAACACCATTGGAATGTTTAACCTGCCCTGGTTGTCCCAAAAGCCACAGGGATGACGGGGGGCTTGGTCCAGGTGGGATCCAAGAGCCCTTCCTCCCACTTAGGGCCCCAAAGACCCTCTCAAAAGACCTGAAAGTGAACTAGGGCCAAGAATCAGGCCCAAACCACTATGGAGATACCAGTCACGGGAAGGTGAGGCAGGGCTGCTTGCGGCGTCTTTATTGGCTCTGCTGAAGAACGGGAAGTGGAGAGACAGGGAAAGAAAATGGAAGGAGCGATTGCGGGGATGGTGCGGGGTGGAGAAGATCTAGTGGGCAGGGAGACAGCAAGATTTAGGGAAAGGCAGGGGGAAAGAGAGGTGCAGAGCGGGACTCGGAGGAGAGATGGATGGAGAGAGGCAGAAATGGACGGAGATAAAGAGACGAAAGAGATGGAGTGAATTGGAGGAAGGCAGATGCAAAGAACCTAGAGGGAGAGAGAATCTCCTAGGATGGAGAGAGAGTCTTAGAGGTGGAGGGAGGAGGCAAGAGCCGGCCCGGAGCAGAAGAACCAGAAGCTGGGGAGACGGAGAGAGGGAGACTTAGGATCTGCCTCGGTTCCTCAAAACCAGGTTGCGAGCGCCCTTTGGAGAAGTCGCGCCAAGTGCAAATGTAAAGAGGCCCTGAGAACACTTTGTGCAAATAGCAGGCCGGGAAGTGCTGCGCCCGCGGAGCTGCCGGGCACCTCGGCGCCCCCGAGCCCTGGGCTGCGCGCTAATTCACTTTGCTGTCACCTCCCGGGCAGGGGCGGGCAGGCGCTGGCAGCCGGAGCGGGCCAAGGGCAGCGGGGCCTGCGAGGGCCGGGGCCGTGGCCCTGCCTAATGGAGCAGAAGACAGATCAGCAGAAGCAAGGCAGGTGGGGCAGGAGGCGGGGTACGGGCCCCGGGGTGAAGTCAGGGGAAAAGCCGTAGGGGCGCGAGGAGGAAAGGATGCTGGGTTCTGCTCTGGGCTGAGTCCTGCGCTTCTACCCGCTGGGGGCGAGACTGAGCAAGACCTCCTGAGCCTCAGTGTCCTCGCCTATGAAAAAGGAAAATAAAGCCTTCCCTGGCTCTCAAAGGGTTTTTGTGAGGCTGAAAGGGGAAGGAGTTTGGAGAGAAATAAAGTTCACAAATGCTAACTAATGAGCTAAGTGCCTGGCATCATTCTAAAATCTTCACCTACATTTGCTTGTGGGATCATCTCAACAGTTTCACTTATGCCCATTTTACAGATTATAAGATCAGGGGAATTCCCTGGTGGTCCACTGGTTAGGACTCCTTGCTGTCACTGCCCAGGGCAAGGTTTGATCCCCGGTGGTGGATCTAAGATCCCATAAGCCCTGCGATGTGGCCAAATAAAAAATTAAAAATAAAAAATTCAGGCACTTAGCAGTTGAATTACTCATCCAGGGTCACACAGATTGTATCTGGTTGGTGAACCTTGATAATTTGGCTCCAGAGTCCAAGCTAAACTATAGAGGCATATATAATAATAGATAACTATAGAGGCAACTATCAGTTCAGTTCAATTCAGTCGCTCAGTCGTGTCCGACTCTTTGCATGAATTGCAGCATGCCAGGCCTCCCTGTCCATCACCAACTCCCAGAGTTCACTCGAACTCATGTCCATCAAATCAGTGAAGCCATCCAGACATCTCATCCTCTGTCGTCCCCTTCTCCTCCTGCCCCCAATCCCTCCCAGCATCAGGGTCTTTTCCAATGAGTCAACTCTTCTCGTGAGGCGGCCAAAGTATTGGAGTTTCAGCTTCAGCATCAGTCCTTCCAATGAACACACAGGACTGATCTCCTTTAGGATGGACTAGTTGGATCTCCTTGCAGTCCAAGGGACTCTCAAGAGTCTTCTCCAACACCACAGTTCAAAAGCATCAATTCTTCGGTGCTCAGCTTTCTTCATAGTCCAACTCTCACATCCATTCATGACCACTGGAAAAACCATAGCCTTGACTAGATGGACCTTTGTTGGCAAAGTAATGTCTCTGCTTTTCAATATACTATCTAGGTTGGTCATAACTTTTCTTCCAAGGAGTAAGCGTCTTTTAATTTTATGGAGGCCCAAAAATAAAGTCTGACACTGTTTCCACTGTTTCCCCATCTATTTCCCATGAAGTGATGGGACCGGATGCCATGATCTTAGTTTTCTGAATGTTGAGCTTTAAGCCAACTTTTTCACTCTCCTCTTTCACTTTCATCAAGAGGCTTTTTAGTTCCTCTTCACTTTCTACCATAAGGGGGTGGTGTCATCTGCATATCTGAGGTCATTGATATTTCTCCCAGCAATCTTAATAATACTGTTATTAATGCCCACATTTTACCGATGAGGGAAAGGAAGTTTAAAAAGCTAAGGCCTTGTCCTGTGTCCCATAGGTGGTAAGCAGCAAAGCTAGTACTTGGGTCTTCCAGTGCAGAGGAGACAGTAGAAAAAAGTGGACTGCAGGGTCAGTTGATTTGGGTTCAATGTCTTGCTGTGCCCTGTGTGATGTTGTGAGAGTTGCTTTCGCTCCCTGTGATGGGCAACAACAACCAACTCCACGACATGACTGTAAAGGTTAAATGAGAAAAAGTGTGTGTGAGGAGCCTGGCACGTAGGTGGCACTCAGTCAATTCATTTGGTCACTATTTATCGAGCGCCGTGCTGGGTTTTGAGGCTGCGGTGATGACTAAGACAGAGAAGACCCCTGCCCTAAAGGAATTTGCCTTTTAGTGGAGGAGACAGATAACAAGTAAACCACTCATAGATTGTGAGTAAGGAAGTTAGGAGGAAGAACAGAGTGTTATAACAGACTCATATAGGGAAACCAGCTCTGAGAGATTTGGGAAGACCTTTTAGAGGAAGTGATATTGAAACTGAAAGATGAGATGGAGCTAACCTGGAGAGGAGTTGATAATCATATCCCAAGAGAGAGGACAGCCAGTGCAAAGGGCCTGAGGCAGAAAAGAATTTGGCACATTCTAGGAACTGGTAACAGAAGCACAGAGGACAGTGGAAAAAGAGGGGTTCAGAGAGGCAGGCAGGGGCCTGACCCTGCAGGGCCATGTGAGCCATGGATTTTATCCTAAGCTCGATGGGAAGGCACAAAAGGCTTTTAAGCAGGACGATATGGTCCAATTTACACTCTCAAAAATCACTCTGGCTGCCAGGTGGAGATTTGAGAGGATTGAGGGTGAAAGCAGGAAGTTGTTAGAAGGTGAGTGTCTATCCAGGTTTGAACAAAGAGGTGTCAGGGGAGATGGAAAGACACAGATGGATGCAAAACTATTTTATCATAATAGAAATGCAAACTGCTGCTTAGCTTTTCATCACTGATCAGTGCTGTCTGGTCTCCGACTGAGTTTCCAGGACTGGTAGAACAGGCTTCACCAGTTCCACTGGGAACAAGGGGCAGTCGCTTCCAGAGATCTTCAGCTGACCTCCCTGCCTGGTTACTTCCTACACTGAGCTGAGGGTCAGGATGGCCCATTGCCCTGCCAAACGCTATAGATCAACTGGCAGATATTGGGACTTCGGGCACTGACCTCAGGACCAGAGATCAGCTAGCTGTCATCCATGCTCCTCCTGTCTGCTGGCTTAGGCCCATGAAGCTGCAGGAAGTGGTCAGCCATGGTCCCTGCCCTCAAGGTGGCATTTTGGAGGAGCAGGTCACTCTAGAGGAGATCTTAGGAGAACACACCAGGGAGTATTATCCTGTTGTGTTTCTTTAAGTATTTGTTGTTGAAATGGAAGTTACAATCCAAGCTAATTTGAATAACAGAATCCCAGGAAAAACACCCTCTAACCACAAAAATGAATATTCAACATTCCCACCTTATCTTCCTTGCTTTGTAGGGCTGTTTCTCAGCTGCATATTAAATGGGCCCTTCATGTGAAGCTGGCACAGTGGTAGTTTTGCAAGACAGAATGCTGCTGGGCTAAGGTGCTAAATTCGGAACAGAAGTCATTCTGGGTCCCCAAAATTTCAAGGACCTTACAGGGACAGGCGTAGCATCACAAGAAAGGTAAACAGACTGGAGAAAGTCTGGATCAAGACCATGGAAGGTGTTGAGTGAAAATGGAGTGTTTCTGACCAGCTCCCACCAGCTCAGAGGTCAAGCCAGTCCTGGCCTGGCTGGGACTCACAAGGAACCCCCCAACTCCCACCCCAGAGAGGAACATCTGATCTGTGGTGGTCTCACAGGGTAGCCCCACTAAATGAGTACTGTGCACCCACAAAAGCCCCTGCAGAAAACCCACAGGTGTGTTTACACTGAAAACTGAGAGTTCCCTGGATCCAATTGGTCCTTGGGAAACACTCAAGACATGGATGCTCTGATAATCTACTTGTTCTGGCCAGACAGAGCTTCTTCATACTCTGTACACAGGTTAGATGCCTCATATTACAAGGGTTCCATGAACACAGCACTAACTTCCCCTGTCTCCATGACTTTGCGTTTGCTATGCCTTCTTGCTGGAATGCCTTTCCTTCCAGCTGGACTCTTGACAAGTACCTGCTCCAGGTCACCTCCACTGACATTTCCTGACACCTACTTCTGCCAGGTTCCCACAGAAGCTACATACTGGACTGTAGTTACCTGATTTCACGTCCTCCACCAAACTTAACTGTAGGGTCCCTGAGGGAATCTCTGCACTTGCACTGCCTGGTCAGAGCCCTGCACAGAGGGCTTGGGTTAAGACTTGTGTGTGAGAAGAAGAGAAAAAGAGTCAGTCTGATGGGTGACAGAAACAGGATCTCAAGAGGTCTAACTTGTCAAATCCATTAGCTTAATCCAACAGGAAGACATTTAACAGAAGTAAATGTCATATTCTGCACCTGTATTTCAAACCAGTGACTTCAACACAGGAGAGGAGCCAAGGGTGAACAGTCTCTTTCATGAAAGGAAAGCCTAGGGCTCCCCTGGTGGTTCAGTGGTTGGGGATCTGCCTTGCAATGTGGGGGATGCAGTTTTGGTCCCAGGCCCAGAAGCTAGGATCTCACACACAAAGTGACTGGGCCCGTGTGCCACAACTAGAGAGACCATTGAAGCCCATGCTCTGGAGCCTGCCCGCTGCAAGTACTGAGCCCACACATCACAACTAGAGAGTCCCTGCACTGCAAGCAAAGATTCCCTGTGATGAAATGAAGATCCTGTGAGCCACAACTAGGACTGGATGCAGTCAAATAAATAGATATTTTTTAAAAAAAGAAAAGCCTGGTGCCGTGGGCACTGACAGTTGTGGAACAGGCTGCTGTGAACACCAACATCATCTCACGCAGAATTAAGAGAGGTGTTGTGCCTACAACAAGGGGCGGAAATATCCTGATGAATTCCAAAGATATTCCAAATGATAACTGAAGAGGAACATCTCAAGGAATAAGATTAAGATCTTCAGGTCTCCAAGGAGTTGGCCAAGAGAAGCAATGGGTTCTGTGGGACTTCAAGAAGCAAAACAAGGCTGATGGTTGGAGGTTCAGAGTGAGAAGAAATACCGAGGGTCAAACTTGTCCTAATATGGGTGGAAGTAAGCTCCCCATCTCTAGAGGCATGTAAGCAAAGGCAGGACGGACCACTTGGCAGGGATGCTGTAGAGTCTTGCTACTTCTCTGGCCTCCTTTCCTACCTTTCTCTTCCCTGTTCCCTGTACTCCAGACACACTAGCTTCTTTGCTATTTCCCAGCCATACCTGCCTCAGGGCCTTTGAACTTATTATCCCCCTTGCCTGGAAAGCTCCTCCCTTAGATATTGGCATATCCCCCTCCTTCATTTCAGTCATATTTCTGCCCATCTGTCATCTCCAGAGAGGCACATTCCCTGACTACTCCATTTAAACCAAATATCTGTTGGTTTATTGCCTTCCTCAAGATCATGGCATCTGGTCCCATACCTTCATGGCAAATAGATGGGGAAACAATGGAAACAGTGACAGACTTTATTTTCTTGGGCTCCAAAATCACTGCAGATGGTGACTGCAGCCATGAAGTTAAAAGATGCTTGCTCCTTGGAAGAAAAGCTGTGACCAAACTAGACAGTATATTAAAAAGCAGAGACATTACTTTGCTGACAAAGGTCCATCTAGTCAAAGCTATGGTTTTTCCAGTAGTCATGTATGGATGTGAGAGTTGGACTATAAATAAAGCTGAGTGCTGAAGACCTGATGCTTTTTAACTGTGGTGTTGGAGAAGGTTGCTGAGAGTCCCTTGGACTGCAAGGAGTCAGACCAGTCAATCCTAAAGGAAATCAGTGCTGAATTGGAAGGACTGATGCTGAAGCTGAAGTGCCAATACTTTGGCCACCTGATGTGAAGAACTGACTCATTGGAAAAGACCCAGATGCTGGGAAAGATTGAGGGCAGGAAGAGAAGGGGACGACAGAGAATGAGATGGTTGGATGACATCACTGATTCAATGGACATGAATTTGAGCAAGCTCCGGCAGTTGGTGATGGACAGGGAAGCCTAGCATGATGCACTCCATGGGGTCACAAAGAGTCAGACACAACTGAGTGACTGAACTGTAACTGTACCTCCCACTATACTGTGACTACTGGTCAGAAGCACCTTGGCTTTACTCACTGCTGCATCTGCAGTGCCCAGAAGGGCCTGGCACTTATTAGGTGGTACTCATTAAATATTTGCCAAAAGAAAGAAAGAATGGTCTCATTTATTCTCCACAATAATCTTTGCTCAGTTTAGTTCTTACAAAAGCTTCTCTTGGAAGGATATGATGGAGGAAATCCATCACTCATGGCATGTCCAATGGATGAGATATAGAGACATGGAAAGAAGGGAATTCACCTTGTACCTGCCCTGCCAGGCACTGGGCCAGGAGCTTCATATACATTCTTCCTATACATTGTTTCCTTTCATCTCTTCAAAAATACTGTAAAGTGGGATTATTCCCACCCAGACTTCAAAATCCAGAGTCTTTAGGATGCAACCGCTGCAAGCGACGAAAACAATGCTTGCTAATGGAGGCAAAAAGAAACTTCAGTGGAAAGAATGGGATGGTGTACAGGATTGAAGGAAAGACTGGAGAACCAGGCTTCCCAGAAGATGGGGAACAGAGATGACCCCCCAGCATCGTGATCAGGGGAGGTGAGAATAGACTGCCAAGCTCATGAACAGTGTGCATGATGGGCGACGGGGTGGCCTGAAGGAAAGGGACACATCATTACCAAACAGACAGACAGTGCGTGCTAGACAAGCACACACAAGATCAGACCCTCACAGGCCATGGGTCCAACCTCCTGGTTTTGCAGAGCTCAGAGAGTTCCAGTGTGGACACATGGCAACAGACACAAGCCTCCTGGCTTCAGATTTGGTGTGAACATCAAGTCTCATCAGGGTTTGGAATCAAGATCTTTTTTTTTTTCAAACAGGCCCTCAAGAAACAACTCTTGTTCTTATCGTATTTGGAGGTCTTACCATCACCACGGACTTTCTCTGATTCCAGGCCTTAAAACCCACCCACATGAAGGCTTTCATAAACTTCTTTCACTGCAACTCTGATGGCCACCGGATCTCCAGTGAGAAGGAGTGTTGCCGACTTCAGGAAGTGACTGTCATAACTCATTTATTTTCATGTCTGTTATGAAGCCCTCCCGGGGTGGTGTAATCCACAGATACAAGCCCGCTTCACCTCTACTAGCAGGGTTTAAAAAATGAAATTAGACATGTTTTTGAGGCAAAATCTCTCACAGTTAACTCCCTGGTTCGGCACAAATTCTCTTAGCATTCGTGACCAAAGGAGACTCCTCCAAACCATTTCCTGTCATCTCCTCTAGGCTGTCAACTTTGATTATTCCTTTCCTGGTGCTGTGCCTTGTCTTATACTAAAGGAATAATAAATACCTCCTTCCCCCTTTCTGAATCTAGGACTCTGGCACTTTTCCTTTCCTGCTCTCCACAAAACTTTTCAGAAAAATTGCAGAGGCTGTAACAGCAGATTCAATAAATCACTGGGGAAGGAGATGGGGACTATTTCTAGGCAGTGACCCAGAAACTGGCTGGTTGATCCAACACTTGGTGAGGCCCACTACGTGCCAGGCCTTCCCCTGTGCCCACCTTGGCCCCTGCACTGGGCCATTTTTTTGTTTTATTTTTTGATGTGGACAGTTTTTAAAGTCTTTATTGAATGCATTACAATATTGCTTCTGTTTTATGTTTTGGTTTTTTGACCGAAAGACATGTGGAATCTTAGTTCTCTGTCCAGGGATCAAATCCCCACCCTCTGCATTGGAAGATGGAGTCTTAACCACTGGACCACCAGGGAAGTCCCTGGGCTGGGCCATTTGCCACCAGGTTTGGCAAGCATCCATCCCCCAGAACTGCTCTCTGTGGCCCCCCCAGGGAAGGCAGATTGAATGGCCTCTTTCCAACTCTCACCCCAGTTAACTTCTTTGGCAACATTTCTTCACCCTTTCCCCCATGTCTTCATCATCTGAGTGGGGAAACTTTGTTTTGAGGACCACTGACCTCAGTATCCAGGGTTTCCCAGGTGGCTCAGTGGTAAAGAATCCGCCTGCCAATGCAGTAGACACAGGAGATGCAGGTCTTCCTGGGTTGGGAAGATCCTCTGAAGGAGGAAATGGCAATCTGCTCTAGGATTCTTGCCTGGAGAATCCTGGACAGAGGAGACTGGCGAGCAACAGTCCATAGAGTCACAAAGAGCCAGACACAACTGAGCAGCTGAGCACAAGCACAACTTCAGTATCCAGAACAGTATCTGACACACAACACTCAATAGTGTTGAGTGGATGAATGAGTGAGTGAATGAATGAACAGATCTCGCATTCTCTCGACTCACACCAGCATTTCTGAATTCTAGCACAGTGCCTGGCACAAGAGTCAGCGTTTTAAAATGTGTGATGTGTTTGAATGAAATCCTCCTCCTGCCTCTCTCATGACTCCTTGCCCCTCTCCCCAAAGGAATGTCATCCTCTCCTGCCTCACTTTGCCCTTCATTCTTTGCTTGCATTTCTTGGGGTCCTGTCCTTGCTCCTCTACCCACCTATCCCCCACAGACAGCATGCTCTGGGAGTGATCTCGTCCACCCCCACACTTTGGACTTCCGTCCCCACACGAATGCATAAACCTGAAAGTGGGAAGAGAAAAGGAAGCAAAGTGGAATCGTGGCATTGGAAGTCCTCGGGCACCTCAGAGCTTGGCAGGTTGAAGGCGTGGCAGAAAAATGGATTGAACATTTAATTTACATGTTGTTTTCCTGATGTCGGAGAATCAGAGACCAACGAGTATTTTATTCTCTGTAATTTTTCCTCACCAATTCTAAGAAAATACCCAGGACGTTTTGCCTTGGGGATGTGGCATTGGCTGAGCTGAAAGCAAAAGTAGCCTGGAGCTTGGCATTTGCCTTTGGAAAAAACAGAAACTCGGTGAGAAAATGATTCTAGATCAGGGTTTTTCAACCTCAACACCATTGACATTTGAGGATGGGTAGTTCTTTATTGCAAGGTCTCCTGTGTAGGATGTTTAGCAGCATCCCTGATCCACAGATTCACTACCCACCTCTCCCACTCCTACAAGTGTGATAACCAAGTATCTCCAGACATTGCCAAACCCCAGACATTGCCCCCCTGGGGCAGGGGGTGGGGTATGCAAAATTGCCCCTGATTGAGAACCACTGTTCCAGATTATTTTTTAAAAAGGAAAGAAAAGTAAGATATTAGGAGAGGCCTTGCAGAAATTACCAAACTTGGGGATTACATAGCTTCCCTTAGAGTGAAAAGGGGGTTTTGAGGTTCAAGGAATCAGGCACGTCCATCAGGCAGAAACTCAAGATGAGGTTCTATCCCAGGGACCTGGGAGAGGGCACCTCAGTGGGCCCATGGGAGCCACACAACCACTTGGATCTTCTATCTACTAGAGGGGAGGGGTTGGGGGGTACTCCTGGTACTCAGCCAGGCAGTTCTCCAAGGCCTACCCGTCAGAGGGATCAGGCAAAATGCATGAGTGATGGAGGTGGGAAGTACCTTCTCCACTGTGTTACCAAATAGGCTACAACCAGGAAAAAATCCTGGGTCTCTTTTCCTGGCATCCTCCTGGCATAGCATCACCCCCCAGGCCTTCCAAGGTAGCACTGGTGAGTAGAAGGAAGACAGCCTTGGGGTCCCCAGAGGCAGTTAGGGTGTTGCCTCCTCATCCCACTCCGTCCACATGTCTGCTTACATGCTTCTCCTTCTTTCCCCACCTGGGTTCATGGGCCAGAGATTCCTTTCTGCTCTCTGCCTTGAGCTGCTCTTGGCTGCCCCTTGCAGTCAGGAGGCCCTACTGTTCTTTGGATCTAATCTATGGGAACTTTGGCAGTTAATATAAGGATAACTTTTGATAAACTGCCTAATGCATCCCATGAATCCCCTAAATGCCTTTCATCCTCCAAGACAGACTCCTCTGACAAAGATTAACACATTTGCTGGATCTGCGCTCCCTCTCCATCAGAAAGTAGTCCTCTATTGAATAGAAGAGAATGAACACTGTTCTGTGACTGACAGTTCAACCCCACCTCCTCAAGATGATCCAGCACCTTATGGAATCTCCTGCTCCACTGAGCCCTTCTGAGCAAGTTGTTGTTCATTCGCTCAGTCATGTCTCACTCTTTGCCACCCCATGGACTGTAGCATGCCAGGCTTCCCTGTCCTTCAGTATCTCCTGGAGTTTGCTCAAACTCATGTCCATTGAATCAGTGATGCCATCCAACCATCTCATCCTCTGTCATCTCCTTCTCCTCCCACCTTCAATCTTTCCCAGCATCAGGGTCTTTTCCAATGAGTCAGCTCTTTGCATCAGGTGGCCAAAGTACTGGAGCTTCAGCTTCAGCATCAGTCCTTCAGATGAATATTCAGGATTAATTTCCTCTAGGATTGACAGGCTTGTCTCCTTGCTGTCCAGGGGACTCTCAAGATGCTTCTCCAGCACCATAGTTTGAAAGTATCAGTTTTTCGGTGCTTGGCCTTTATGGCCCAACTCTCACATCTGCACATGACTACTAGAAAAACCATAGCTTTGACTACATGGATCTTCGTTGGCAAAGTAATGTCTCTGCTTTTTAATACTCTGCCTAGGCTGGTCATAGCTTTTCTTCCAAGGAGCAAAAGTCTGAGTGAGTAATTCTGTCCAAATACATTGAGACTTCCCACCCCATCACTCACATGTTTTGCCACAATCCTTTCCACTGGTGGGCCCTGGGGAGCTTCCTGGCTACAAAGCAGGAGCCCCACCTATCCCTCCACCAGTGGGTAGAAAATGCAAGTGTTTGTGCTGCTCCCAGGGGGCTGCTGAGCTGCCCTCTCCCCCCATGTCCCTGGGATGGAGCCCCATCTTGAGTTTCTCCCTGGTAGAAATTCTTTCCAACCTCTACAAATTCTTCTCCACTTACATAGATTACCCTAAACCTTGTTCTGCAGAATCTTTTATGATAGGAAAGATTCTGGTCCAGAGACCACACTGGCTATGGGCCAAACCCCAAATCAGAGCCCTTAGAAGGATCTGCAGATCACACTAAACCTGCTTTCCGTCGAGCCTGAGGGTCATGATTCCTGTAGGGCATGTCCAGAGGGGAGTTTATTTCCCCAGACCTGGACAGGCTTTGTTCAGGTTTTCTCCCCTGTCCCCACATCCTTCATTCCCCCAGCTCTGAATACAGAGGTACTGGAGGCTTATGGTCTGGTTGGTAATGTAATCCCATAAGTTTGAAAATAACTGATTGTTCATATTGATTAATGGGTTAATGCCAACCTGCAGAACAGTTTAAATGCTCTTAATGTCTGTTTTTCATGTCCTAAATCAGCACACACTTTTTGGGGGCAGCCTCTGTGCTGGGTGCTGGGCACAGCACTTTCCCAGATTCCACCCCTCTATGACCTGGATAAAGGCATCCAGGGCTGACAAAGCAGGTACCAGTGAGCCAGAAGCAGAACATAAACTCACTGGCTGGAGCAACCAGACAAGATGCAATGTCCTGGGGACCCATTGTGGTCCTGGGACTCCCAGCCCTGCCCTGAACAGAGCTGACACAAAAGGGCCTCCCACCTCCCACAGCCACATAGAAATGCTAAGTAAAGCACAACCGAAAGATTACAAATACTAGTCAAGCTTGAAAGAAAGAACTGAAATTCCCAGAAGTCAGATAAAACAAGGAACCGCAAAGCCAGAGGTGGAAGCAGAAATTGATATTATGGTGGCCCACAAGGGTCTTGAACCTAATGACTTAAATCCCAGGGGTTGGGATTTACAAGCAGCACCGTGGTCTTCAGTCTGTGCAGGTGGAGAGCATAAAACTCTTACAAAGGGTCAAGGAAAACTTTTTCCATCAGCCCAAGGATGCATCAGGCAAATCGCTATGGAAACAAGAAATTCAAGTGGTCTGAAAGAATTCAAAATCCCAGGTGACTGTCATGTATAAGTCTGAATTTATATGCTATAGGTAGTATAGGAGCCTAAAGCCCAAGCTGCCTCTGTCCCCTGACCCCCATCCTGCCTCTGTCTCTCTCTGACACACACACATACAAACACAAGGGATGATCTGAACCATTTAAGGGAGTTCCATAACCCAGGAAACAATCTGAATATCCATCAACAGGAAAACTAATAAATTAAAGTGTCTTCATACAACAGAAAAGTATTATGCTGCATTTAGAATGAATGATGTATATGTATCAACACAGGTACATTTTTTTTAAATTCATAATTTTAAGTAAGAAGGAACAAATTGCGGAAGGATTATGCTTGTTTATTTTTCCATGTGAATTTTATAAATACTTATCAATGTCCCAATCCCCCTTTCTCTCCCCAAAAGAACTATTGGCATTTTTATTAGGATTTTGTTAAGCTTAAATATTAACTTGGATAAAAATTAACTTTGGAGAAATGAAATAGTTAGAGTTCAAGTCATCCCATCCAAGAATATAGACAGATTTCCCATTTGTTCAGGAGTCTTAAAAAATTTTTTTTTTCATGTATGCCTTGAACATTTCTTGTTAAATTTATTACTAGATATTTTATCTTTTTGTTGACTTCTTCTCTTGTTCTTCACTTTAGTAGGAAATCTTCCAGCATTTTCCTATTACCTATGATGCAGAGATAGATTCTTTTTCATGTTAAGAAAATATCCATCTATTTCTATTTTTTTAATCAAAAATTGGTCTTTCCTTTTCACAGATGAATCATTTCAATATGATGAATCATGTAATCTTTTTTTTAATGTTAAACCATCCTTGCATTTCTAGAATAAATTCCACTTGGATATACTTTATTATACTTTTAAGTGCTGCTAATTCTGTTTGGTAATGTTTCATTTAGGGTTTCAAAATTGACATTCATAAGTGAAATTGCTATTGCTATTGCTAAGTCACTTCAGTTGTGTCTCCGACTCTGTGAGACCCTATAGACAGCAGCTCATCAGGCTTCCCCGTCCCTGGGATTCTCCAGGCAAGAACACTGGAGTGGGTTGCCATTTCCTTCTCCAATGCATGAAAGTGAAAAGTCAAAGTGAAGTAGCTCAGTCGTGTCCAACTCTTAGCAACCCCATGGACTGCAGCCTACCAGGCTCCTCTGCCCATGGGATTTTCCAGGCAAGAGTACTGGAGTGGGGTGCCATTGCCTTCTCCATAAGTGAAATTAGTTTGGCATTTTCGTTTTATGTTCAATTTTCACTAAGATTTAATCTCAATGGATTGTTTGATTCATTTAAATAATTTGAATTTTTTTCCGTCTTCAATTTCTAGAACAGAGCAATTAATACTGAAATATTGGAATTATTTGTTTTTAAGCTGATGAAATTCTTCTGTCAAGACATTTAGCCTAGTGACTTTGGGGATATAACTCTTTGACAACCTTCTCCATTTTTCTATGCATTTCATTACACTCAGAATGTTTTTTTGTCTTCTGGAATCAGAAAATTCCATAGCCATTCTGGTTTACAAATTTGTTTTTATAGAGCTAAACAAATAAACGTAATGATTAATTCTGTCCCTGGGCTAGTTCCTCTTTATTTTATCTTATTCTGTGTATATTTGCCTTCTAAATTTGTTCTTTATTTAGAGCTATAAATATATCTGTCTTACCATTGTTTTTTAAACCTTTTTTGGATCTTAATTATCTACTGTTATTCTATCCTCTAAATCATTAAACTATTCTTTCAAATTACTTTGTTACATTTTCCTTCTACTTTTAAGTTTATTTTGTTATCCTTTTCTAATTTTGTGGTTGGATGCTTTATTGTCATTCTTGTTTATTGAATTTTAGGTGGAGTATTTAAGGCACTTTGCCGACAAAGGCCATATAGTCAAACCTATGATTTTTCTAGTAGTCATATACAAATGTGAGAATTGGACCATAGCCTCACGGACTATAGCCCACCAGGGTTCTCTGTCCGTGGGATTTCCCAGGCAAGAATACTTGAGTGGGTTGCCATCTCCTTCTCCAGGGGATCTTCCCCACCCAGGGATCTAACCTGTGTCTCCTGCATTGGCAGGTGGATTCTCTACTCCTGAATCACCAGGGAATGGCCAGTTTTTGAAAATGTCTCATGGACACCTAAAGGAAGACGGTAGCAGAAGGGTTCTCGCTCTGTCTCTTTTTGTCATCTATGTGTCGACCTTGTTAACTATACTATTTCAGTCTTGTTTATTCATGCTTGTCATTTACCTGATTACTCTGTCAAACACAAAATAAAGTAAAATCTTCCACTATTCTTGTGTTTCTCTTCCTCTTTGTATTTCTCATAAGTTTTGTTATTTTGCATTTGGCTGCTGCTGCTGCTGCTGCTGCTAAGTCACTTCAGTCATGTCCGACTCTGTGTGACCCCGTAGACGGCAGCCCACAAGGCTCCGCCATCCCTGGGATTCTCCAGGCAAGAACATTGAAGTGGGTTGCCATTTCCTTCTCCAATGCATGAAAGTGAAAGTGAAGTCGCTCAGTCGTGCTACTTTATTAATTAATTAAGGATCTAGAGATGAGACCATCCTGGATCATCTGGGTGGGCTCAAAATTCAGTAATAAGAGAAGGCAACATTAAGACAGAGGCAGAGATGATGCGGCTCCATGCCAGGGAATGTTGTCAGTCACTGGGAGCTGGAAAAGGTATGATATAAACAGTTTTTTTCCTGGAATCTCTAGAAGGAACCAGCCCTGGCAACACCTCCATCTCAGAGTTCCAGTTTCTAGAACTATCAGGGAATAGGTTTCTTTGTTTCTAGCTCCCCAGTCCACACTCCTTTGTTACAACACCCCCAGGAAACTAATATAGCCAGTGAGAATCCGGCCTCCACATGAATATGACCTTGAACAAGTCTCTGAGATGCAGTGAAAAGAACTGAGCTAGAGGTCACAGGATTCAAAGCTTTGCAGAGTAATTGCAAAACCATTGTAACATCTAGGCTGCATGTGGCCAGAGGATAGAGCTAAGATCTGGCACAAGTTTGGACCCTCGAGGAGAGAGTCTTTCTAAGTGTCAGAACAACCCAGACCTGGAAAGACGCCCAGCTTGAGTGATTGCAGGGGACCTATCGTAGGAGGTGTGAAGGAGAGGCAAGGACCACCTGTACCGTGAATATTTGAAGAACACAAGGCTGGAGTCAGAAAGACCTATTCCTACTGCTTACTGCTGGAGACATTTGGCAAATGACTTAAAGTTTCTGAGCCTCTGGAATCTTATCTATAGTATGGAGATAATACAGCAGTGAGGGGTTGTTGTATGGATGACACTAGAATTACAATCATAAGAGCACTTACTAAGCGCCAGGCACTCTGCTAAGCACCTCCACTTGTGCTGACTCATTTAGAGATGCTGAGTGTAGTGACTGGTACCTAAGTGTTCCGTAAAGACACCTATCATGATTTTGTTGTGATGTTTTTAATGTCATGCAAGATCTTGGGGGCTTCCCAGGTGGCACTAGTGGTAAAGAAACCACTTGCTAATGCAGGAGACTTAAGCGATGCGGGTTCGAGCCCTTGGTTGAGAAGATCCCCTGGAGAAGGAAATGGCAACCCTCTCCAGTAATCTTGCCTGGAAAATCCCATGGATAGGGGAGACTGGTGGGCTACAGTCCCTAGGGTTGCAAAGAGTCAGTCACGACTGAAGTGACTTTACACAGAGTGTTCTTGACCTGAAGGTGTCCTGTGAATTAAATTTTGTGAATCCATACTCCCCGCTCCTCATCAAGGTGCATGCATCAGTTGGAGTATATGTGCGCTTATTTGCAGCATGGATCCACAGGCTGTCTACTGAGTCTCAAAGGAAGCAGTGACCCAGTAAAGCACAGTATATCTGCAGTAGAGGGGATTGGCCTCTTGACCTAAGAGATCCTTTCCAGCCTAGAACTGAGTGGAATGGAATAAAGGCTACTGCATTCAAATGAGTGTCCAGGACAAAATGAGCCTGGGTGTTCTGTCTGATGCAGGGACCCTGCTGCTCCAGAAGAGCTTCCTCTTGGCTCACTGCTGCCTGTGAGCGATAGGCAAATTTTGGAGGGGGAAAAAGCAAGAGAAGAAAAAAAGAAAATTTGCAATTTTGATGCACAGGGGCAATTTCTACAGACAATCTGTGGTGCCTGCGACCGCCCACCACCTCCAGCGGCTCCACCTGAAGCCCAAGGAGCATCGCTTTCTGTTCTTGTCTCTGAGATAATAAGTTGGAGAGAAGCTTCATATTTCAAATCAAAACTATTTTCCAACTAGAGAAAAGTGGAAACTTTTCAGGCAAATTTCATATGCAGTAACACAATTTCCTCCTGTTCCACTTCTTTTTTCACCTAATACATGATAAATATTCAAGATCTCCTTGAGGAAGCATGCGTGGAGAGCTGGGTGAGGGGGGATCATCGCCGATGCTGGGTTGAGGCAGCCAAAGGGTCGCATGAAAGTCCTTCTCCTTTGAGGCATGCCTGGTTCCAGCCTCAGCTCCACTGTCTACCCTAGGCGTCCCTAGGAGAGTCCTCAATCCCATAAGAATTGGTCTTGGCAGGGCTTGAGGCGATAATTGAAAATTATCTTAATGGCTGTCCCCAGAATTCTTCTCAGGCAAAAATTAAGTTCATTGGGAAAATGCCCCAAAGAGGTACTTGGTGTAGAAGGTGAGACCCAACATAGATTTTATTAGGTGGTTTATACATTTGGAGGCTTTCTCTTTCAGTAGTTAGAGGTCAGGGGAGAGGGATAAGGGGACACAAGAAAACACAGCCTCACCAAGGGGGGTCAGTGGGCCCCAGCAACACTGTAGAAGGTTGATGACAAAAGAGAGGTGGCTGTGCTTGGGGACAGAGAGAGCATCTCTTATGCCAAGGGATAACATAGTTAGCTCTCTACTGAGCACTAGACATATGCTCAGTCCTGAGCTAATGCTTTACCTGCAGTTTTACATTTAATCCTCATAGCATCACTAGGAGGTGGGAACTTTTATTACTCCTGTTTTACAGACACAGAAACCAAAGTTCAGGGAACTTGGGTACATTGCCTGAGATCAAGATGCTGCTAGCAAAGTAAAACACGAGATACCATTACACAGCCATGGAACGGGACAATTAAAAAGACTCACCATACCAAATGTAGACGAGGGTGTGGAGCCCTTGGCAGTGTTGCACACTCTTGGTGAAAGTGTAAAATGGAAGACTGGCAGTTTCTAATAAATTGAAACATACACTTACCCTATGAGCCACCGTTCTACTCCTAGGTTTTTACCCAAGAGAAATGAACACATATGTCTGCAGCAAGTGGACAAGAATGTTCATAGCATCTTTCTTCATTAGAGTTCCAAACTAGAAAACTCCAGATGTCATCAACAGGTGAATGGATGAATACCTTGGGTATGAACTACAGGGAAAGGTGCTCTGCAATAAAAAGGAGCAGCATACAAATTACCACAATGTGGATGAATACGCTGAGCAAAAGAAGTCAGACACAGTGCAAATACTGCGAGATGACGGTGACAGAAGGGGCAGGGATTGATGGCAAAGGTGAACAAGGACGATGGAAATGCCCTGTATCTTGATGGTGGCAGTAGTTGTATGGGTAT
Organism: Bos grunniens; assembly: GCF_055505025.1. NCBI lineage: Eukaryota > Metazoa > Chordata > Mammalia > Artiodactyla > Bovidae > Bos > Bos grunniens. The sequence goes on from NC_141167.1 coordinate 14,027,929, forward strand.
ATACATTTGTCAAAACCCATCCAGCAAACACTTTAAATGGGCTTATTTTATTGCATATATTTTATTTTATTGCATATTTAAATTTCAGTGGGATTCCTTGGTGGCCTAGATCGTAAAGAATCTGCCTGCAGTGCAGGAGATTTGGGTTTGATCCCTGGGTCAAGAAGATCCCCTGGGGAAGGGAATGGCTACCCATTTCAGTATTCTTGCCTAGCAAATTCCATGGACAGAGGGGCCAGGCGGGCTACAGTCTATGGGTTGCGAAGAATCAGACATGACTGAGCGACTACCACCACCACCAAGGCTGCTTTTAAAAAGTCCAAAGTGCTCATCATGGCTATACGATCTGACCCCACGTTTCTCTCCTCCATCTCTCCCACGTCTCTACCGCTTATCCTGCTAAGAAAAGTCTTCTTGCTGCTCTTCACGTCATTCAAGTGCATTCCCATCTTTAGGCCTTTGTCTTTGATGTCTCCACTGCCCACAATGCTCTTCCTGCAGAAGTCCACATGACTCACTCCTTCGGATCTCTGTTCAAAAGCTACCTACCATCATGGCCGGTTCTGGAGCCAGCACCACCACCCGACACACACACATTAAATAATACCCACCCCGTAATCCACTGGCAGGGCTAACGCTGAGGCTGAAGATCCAGTTCTTTGGCCACCTGATGCAGAGAGCCAACTCATTAGAAATGACCCTAACGCTGGGAAAGATTGAAAGCAAAAGGAGACGGGGGTGGCAGAGGATGAGATGGTTGGATGGCATCACTGACTCAATGGAGGTGAATCTGAGCAAACTCCTGGAAATAGTGAAGGACAGAGGAGCCTGGTGTGCTGCAGTCCATGGGGTCACAAAGGGTCAGACACGACTGAGCAACTGAACAACAACAGAATTCTCTAGGCCTTCAGCCTTTTTCTTTTCCACAGCACATACCACATCCTGGTATGTTACACTTTTGTTGGTTTATTCTGTCTCCCTAACTAGAATAAGCCCCTGTGACACCTGGGCCTCCATCAGGATCGACATTTCTCAGAGGTCTAGAACAGTGCTTGGTGTGTAGTAGACAATCATTCTTTATTGAACGAAAGAATTAGATCCTTCAACAAGGTTTCCCCACTATTCTTCCCCCCCAAATAAGAGAAAAAAATCTGTTAATATCAAAAAGTTCTCTCCCAGAGGTGTACCCAATCTACCAGGGAAGTCTTTTCTTGTGAAAATTAATAATAATAATAGACTATTTTACTTCTGAGTTTCATCAATTGCCTTTGGGTATTTCCCCCAAACTCAGTATTAACCCTCCCCCGCCTCAAGACTACTGACTGGATATTTGTCCTACATTTGTGTAACTAAAGAACCTCCATTATGGTTTATCATTATATTGGTTGGTTGTTGGTTGGCTTAGTTGCTAAGTCTTGTCCGACCTTTGTGACCCCATGAATTGTAGCCCCTGAAGCTCCTCTGTCCATGGGATTTCCCAGGCAAGAATACTGGAGTGAGTTGCCATTTCTTACTCCAGGGGATCTTCCCAACCCAGGGATAGAACCTGGGTCTCCTGTATTGCAGGTAATCTCCTGCATTGCAGGCAGATTCTTTACTGACTGAGGCACCAGGGAAGCCCTATATTATTAAATATAGTTCCTCGTGCTATATAGTAGGACTTTGTTGTTTATCCATTGGGTATCCTGTGATAAACCATAATGGAAAAGAATATAAAAAATAATATATGTATAACTGAATCACTTTCCTGAACAGAAGAAAATTAATACAACATTGTAAATAAACTATACTTCAATTAAAAATGGAAAGAAAACTGGAAAAACCATTTTTCCAAGGTGACTTCTGTCTTTGACACCAGAGACTGGTAGAAACTTTTAAAACCTGAAGAATCTCTGTAAAGTATTTTTGTTCTTCCTCACTGATCACCCTTCTTTATGAATATTTACTTATTTACGTAATTGGGATTTTACAGCATGGGGACATACAGTTCAGTACCCTGTTTTTTCTCATTTAACATTAGAGGTAAGTATTTTTCCATGTCATTAAAAATTCTTGGAAAATATAATTATTAAGGTTAGGGAACGTTGTGTTATATATAGATGTGCATGCTAAGTCACCTCAATCGTGTCCGACTCTTTGAGACCATGTGCACTGCAGCCCGCCAGGCTCCTCTGTCCATGGGACTCTCCCGGCAAGAATTCTGGAGTGGGTTGCCACGTCCTCCTCCAGGGGATCTTCCCGACCCAGGGATGGAACCCACGTCTCTTACGTTTACCTGCATTGGCAGGCAGGTTCTCTACCTGCCTCTAACCACTCTCTTACTGTGGAATATTTAGGTTGTCTCCTTCTTTAAAAAAATTTCAGTTATAAATAATGAATGTCATTGTGTAAACTCTTGGCCTGAATTTCTGAGTATTTCCTAGAGACGAACCCTAGCCCCAAAAGGGATTTTTTTTAAGGTTTTAATATAGTCCCAATTTGTATTTTAAGGTCTCAATACCTAGTCCCAACTTGTTTTCCAGAAAGTAGATGCCAACTGAAATTACCTACAATAGAATATAAGAGTGGAGAAGGCAATGGCACTCCACTCCAGTACTCTTGCCTAGAAAATCCCATGGACGGGGGAGCCTGGTGGGCTGCAGTCCATGGGGTCACGAAGAGTCGGACACGACTGAGTGACTTCACTTTCACTCTTCACTTACATGCGTTGGAGAAGGAAATGGCAACGCACTCCAGTGTTCTTGCCTGGAGAATCCCAGGGACGGGGGAGCCTGATGAGCTGCCATCTATGGGGTCGCACAGAGTCGGATACGACTGGAGAAACTTAGCAGCAGCAGCAGCAGAATATAAGAGTGCTGTGTTGCTTCATCCTTGCTGGCACTGGGCATTATCATTTCTTAAATCTTCGCTGATTTGGTAGGAAACAGTGCTATTTTGTCTTAATTTATATTTCTTTGATTACTAGCAAAGTGGAACATCTTTTCACATGTTTATTGACTATTTGTGTTTTAATTGTCTGTGAATTGCTTGTTTTCCCATTTTGTAATTGAAATGGTAGAACTAATGACTTGTCAGAGCTCTCCATAGATAATAGGGGTATTAACTTTTGAAGTTACACTTGTTGGAAATCTTTGTTTTTTAGTTTGTTTGCTTTCACTTTATATTATATATTTATTTTTTTGGCCACACTGCACAGTTTGCACAATCTTAGTTTCTGGACCAGGGATTAAACCAGGACCCCAGCAGTGAAAAAGTGCTAAGTCCTAACCACTGGACCACCAGGGAATTCCCTGTTGCTTCTTGAAATATATAAACCTTTAACTCTCTTCACTGTTGCAGATGTTGCTTTATTTTAGAAGTCCTTCCCTGTCCCAGGATGGCTTAAAGCTCTGCTGAGTACCAGGAACATTCCAGAAATTATCTCCTGCCACCCTCACTTTGTTACTTTATATCAAGAAAAGTTTTGAACATATACAGGAGAAGAGAAAATAAGTGTATTGATTTTAGGACTTGCTTCAAGTTAACCTGGAGTGGTTGTCATGTAAGGATGTGAGAGCTGGACCATAAAGAAGGCTGAGCACCAAAGCACTGATACTTTCAAATTGTGGTGCTAGAGAACTACACTAGCTACACTAGCTAGAACTACACAAGAATTCTTGAGAGTCCCTTGGACTGCAAGGAGATCAAACCAATCAATTCTAAAGGAAATCAACACTGAATATTCACTGGAAGAACTGGTGCTGAAGCCCCAGTACTTTAGCCACCTGATTTGAAGTGCTGACTCATAGGGAACGACCCTAATGCTGGGAAATACTGAAGGCAAAAGGAGAAGAGGACAGATGAGATGATTAGATAGCATCACTGACTTAATGGACGTGAGTTTGAGCAAGCTCTGGGAGACAGTGGAGGACACAAAGAGTTGGACACAGCTTAGTGACTGAACAACAGCAATCTGGGCTGGGGGAGCATGGGGGAGATCACTGATCGTTGAGAAGAGCCATGAGCTAATGACCACAGTCATTGGAGATTCTTTCTACTTTTGTAAGATGATATAACTTGGTTGACAACTTAGTGGGCCAAAGGGCAGACATTTCTTGGCCCCTTTCCTGAGAGGCACTGCCTTCTGAGTCTTCATCAACCCATTGATCCCTACAACCACCCTTGGAGGAAGGACTCATTAGCCCCATTTGACAGTTGAGGACATTGAGACTCAAATGAATGAATTATTCCAGGTCATGTGAGTTGGAAGTGCAGAAACAGGATCTGAACTCAGATCATCCAGACCCAAGTTTTGTGTTTTTCCTATGTCCTTGTAGGCAGGTAATTAAATGGAAGGGCAGATGGACTTTTCTAATAGAGTTTGGCTTACTCCCAGGTTCCTCCTGAGCATACTTCCAAAAGAAGGGTTCATATTGTAAATTAATCCAATTTTTTAAAAATAAATGCACACAACATGGTGACTATATTTAATAATATCATATATTTGAAGGTTGCTAAGAGAATAGATCTTAAAAGTTCTCATCACTAGAATGAATGAGGAAAGTGAAGTGGAAAGAGGGACCTCGTGGAAGGCCTTGAAGGCCGGGAGGAGAGGTTGGGAGTTTCCTCTGAGACCTTCGGAAGACCCTGCGTGTTCCTCAGGGGAGTGTCATAATCTGAGCCCCTGTGGTCCCAGGGGTGCCAGCACTTGGCACTTTCCTGCAAGAATTTCCCAGCTTCCATGGGCAATGGAAGCTGTGGAATCTGTTCTTCCAAGCAGCACTGGCCTTCAGCACATACAACAATCTAAATGCACGTGTGTGTCTGTGTAACAGTCATGCAGTCATGTCTGACTCTTTGCGACCCCATGAACTGTAGCCTACTAGACTCCTCTGTCCATGAAATTCTCCAGGCAAGAATACTGGAGTGGGTTGCCATGCCCCTCCTCCAGGGGATCTTCCTGATCTGGGGATCAAACCTGGGTCTCCTGCATTGCAGTCAAATGCTTTACCAACTGAGCCACCGGGGAAGCCCAAATCCACCTGAGTGACCCCCAGTGATGAGAGCACTGGGCACTGCGGCTCCAGCTGGTGTGTCCGCTGCCCCTAAGCCATTGCCAGTGGTCTCCACCAGGCGAAATTCTCTGAAGCATCACCACCACTTGCCAACTCCTGAAGGGCTGTCCCTTACCTCAGCCCCAGGAGGCAGCCAGGCCAAGGCCATCCATCCTCAGTCACAAGGGAGGAAACGGAGAGACCACAGAGGAATGACGCTTGAGGCCAGAGTCACAGAGGACTGAAGGACAGCACCAGAAGGGAACCTGAGGCTTCAGCCACAAACCCTGTGTTCTCTGACCTCTTTCTCAGCTCCCAAAGGAGAGACCATCCCAGGGGAGCTCACCCCACACTAAGCACTGTCCTGAGAGCCTTATACATATTAACATAAAACCCCAAGATTATCCTCATTTTATAGATGAAGGCACTGACACCTGGAGACAGTAAATAACTTGCTCAAGGTCACTCAGAGCTACAAGGTGGCAGGCCTCGGTCTGGACCAGACACTCTTCAACACAGCCACAGCGCACCACATGATATTAGTGAATACCTCGTGCATAGGTGTGCACAGGCAGACGCACCAGAGTGCATGTACACAGGCGGGTGTGTGTGCGGATCTGCCTTGGCATGAGGTTATTGCTGAGTGCCTGCGTAGCTGCATTTATGAACATAATCACACACGAGCCTCTAGCTGTGTCATTCTGTGTCCTCCCAGAAGTGCAGGCGTGCACATGGGCACTGATGTATCTACACGTGCCCGTGCGTGTGGATGGGCTGGTTAGCGGAGCTGGGCCTCCCCACACCCGTGTGTCAGGGGTATGCTTTCTCACTGTGTATGTGTGACCTCGAGCATTTGACCTTGTGGATGGAAGTAGTTGTCAACGTGGGTGCACCAGCTCATTTACACACATGTCTGTGGCTGTGCTGGCGCCCAGGCATGCACAGGCCCTCAGGGTCCATTCTTCTCGGTCCACCTCCAGTCAGAGTTCTATGTGGGAGACCTAGGGAGCTCCGGAGTTAGCAGAGCTGCTCTGCAGACTCATGTCCTGCACCAGCATCCTCAGAAACTCAGCAGAAAAGCAGTTTGGGGAGTGGAAAAATGTGATATGTTTGTTCCCCAAACCCTGAATGATTTCTCCCTTTGTTTTGGCGGGTTTGGAAGCTGCCTGCAGCAGCTTGGAGAGATGCTGTGTGTGGCCCAGGGCAGCCTGCGTGTGATCCAGTGCCAAGGTCAGGGAAAGGTCACTTCCAGGTGAGCCTCTCAGAGATGCCACTCTGTGCAGGCTGGGGACTAAGGGCTGCCTCCATTGCTGCCTTGGCCCTGGCCCTGCCCAGCCTGAACCCAACTCTGCTGACAGGTGCCAGGGAAAAGGGAGGGAGGAGCTGCAGAATGTGGGCCCTGGGGAGAGGGGAGGAGGGCTTGGCCAGGGCTAGGAGGCCAGGGCCAGGGTGGGGACACTGAACTCTCCTGCTGTGTTTCCTTTATTTATTTTTTTAATTTTATATAGATAGTGATTTTATTTTATTTATTTTTTGGCTGTGCCATGCAGCATGTGAAATCTTCCTGATCAGGGATCAAGCATGTGGCCCGTGCAGTGGAAACATGGAATCTCAACCACTGAACCATCAGAGGAGTCTCTCCTGCTCTGTTTCAGTGGGCCTTGGGTTTATAATTCCGCATCTGTTCTGAGTATCTCCAAATAGGAAATCCAGGATCATGCTGTCGTCTGAAGAGGCAGCTGGTTAGACCATATCCCAAAGGTTGTTCTGCCTCAGCTTACATAAATCCAGGGATGGGCAGCTCACTACCTTCTGAAGTCACTGGTTCCTGTTGGACAGCTGTTGAAAAGTGAGGACATTCAGCATTTTGTGACCTGCAGTGTGATGTGCCCAGGTTTTGGGGTACAGAGATGTTTGGGATGAGACCTGCACCCTCCTGGACTCACAGCACAGCAGGGGAGAGGTCTGGCCCTGTTTGCTCCCTCTCACCCTCCTCCTCCCATCTCAGCAGCTGCTGAGCCTCACAGATCCCTCTCCCCAGGGATGGCCCTGCAGAAGGGGCACACCCTCCTTCCTCTAACCAAATACCTGTGTTTATTTTACAGCTTCTCAAAAGCTGGGATATAGAGTTTTGTCTCCACTTCCCTCATTGCATCCCTGCCCTCCCTCTTGCCTGCTCTCCATCCCTCTGCTTCTCAAGAGGCCCCCATAGGCAGAGGTATTCATCCCCACAGGTTTGGGAAGGTTTTGGAATGCAGGCAGTTCTTAGGCTCCAGAGGCCAGATGCTGAGAAAAGAAGAAAGAAAGGTTCCCTAGACACTTTCTCCACATCAGGCAAGGCCCCTGGGGCAGGCTAGCCCTCTCAGATTCAGGAAAGCCCTCGACTCTCCTCCAAAGACAGAACTTGAAGTCCCTGTTGCTACCTGTGTGAAGGCCAGTTTACAACAACAAGGCTAAGGCTCTGGCTAAAAGGATGATGGTGGGAGATAGAAAATGCAAAAGGTTCAGAGGGAGAGAGAGAAACCAACAGAAATAAGGACAGAAAAAAAATGTGCACAGAATAGACTGAGAGAGAGAGATACAGAAGAAGACGGAGAACCACAGAAACAAGAGCCTCCAAGAGACAAAGAGGAGAGGCACAGAGGTCAGAATAGATGAAGATGATCCTAGAGACAGGGAGAGATGCTCATGGATTGAGTGACTAGCTACAGAAGCAGGAAGAGGCACCCAAGACCCAGAAAGCCAAGGAGACAGACAGGCATGATCATGAAACACCTATACCTCCTTACTGCTCTCTTGCCTAATTAAAACAAAGAGAGAGAGAGAAAAAGATTTGATTTGAGGTCACTTGCAGTAAAGATGGGGCTTCCCAAGTGGTACTAGTGGTAAAAAAGAAAAAAAAACAACCCACCTGCCATTGCAAGAGACATAAGAGACACAGGTTCAGTTCTTGGATGGAGAAGATCCCCTGGAGAAGGGCATGGCAACCCACTCCAGTATTCTTGCCTGGAGAACCCCCATGAACAGAGGAGCCTGGTGGGCTACAGTCCATAGGGTCACAAACAGTTGACACAACTGAAGCAACTTAGCATGCACCCATGCAGTAAAGATCCATGTGCAATAAATGGTGAGCATAGAAGTAAAAGTTCAAAGGCAAACAATTATGGAAGAAAGAAAAAGAAAAAGTAATGATACCAAAGACCTAGGTGTATAAGTTGTTGGTTGAATGTTCTGCAATAAACCACTTGATTAAACGCCCTTGTGAACCTACCTCCTCTTGATTCTAGGCTGGCCCCAAGATTTATTTGAACGAGTAGAATGTGGTTGAAGCACAAATTCAGAACCTAGGCCTTAAGAAGTCTCGGCAGCTTCTGTTTGGGGGCGCTCAGGAGGATGCCCGTCACCGAGTGAGATGTCTGACTACACTGAGGCCAGCTTGCTACAGTGATGATGCCCCAGCTGACCACGTGGAGGACAGAAGCACTCAGACCGGAGTCAGAACCAAGGATCATGAACAAACAGTTGTGAGTTAAGTAATTACATTGTAGAGCGGTCTGTCATACAGCAATGATAACTGAAATACTGGGTTAATACAGCACCACTAAACCAGTCCAGTGGGTTCCATCCTTCTCTGGCTGATGGATGATGTGAGAGACTTAGAGTATCTCTTTCCTTTGAAGAATCACACATGAAGCTCCCTGATGGTAAAATCAGCAAACTCGAAAGAATATAGTCACATGCACTCACTTGCTGGAGGATGGAGCTGATGCGGATGCTACTGGGTGCTGATTGGTTGATGGGAGATACAGAATGTCAGAGCTACATTTTTATGATCACTTACTATGTGCTGGTTTATCCCATTTTAGAGATGAGAAGACTGAGGCTCAGCAATGTGAAATGACTGCTTGAAACTTTATAGCTGGGACTCATTAGTGCCAGGATTTGAAGCCAGACCCCGCATTTGGGCTGTTAGTGTTCAACTAAATGAAGGAGAATAAACAAATCTGCACCCAGGAGCTCTGAATTCAGAGCCAACTTCTGCTTCTCAAAGACTCAGAAGCCTAAAGGCTCACCAGACCCTCTTGTCCAGGGCAGAGAGGAAAGATGGGCAGTCCTCTCATCCCCCCTTAGGGTGGGCTGGCTCCGTGGTGGGGTCCTTTTTCTGGACCAGACCCCTGGGGTAGATGCACACGCAGGTGAGCCTCCACACCAGGGCCTGCCTCCATCCTGGCTCCCAAGCCATTTGTCAAGCACACCAGCAACCCCACGCCTGCTGGCTTCTCTGCAAGGCCCGGAGGAATCGCTTGACTCTGAAATTGGTTCCAGGAATGCTTTTCTTCCCATTATTCTACTGCCTTCCCTGACACCCCCTCCCCTCCCCCAGCACTTTTTTTTTATACTAAACTTTCTCTGAATTCACCTGATTTTTCCCATCTCCTTTACATTCTTTATGGCAATGGAGAAATAATCACCGCTTCTCCGGCAGGGTGATGGGAGTGTGCAGTATTAACTGTAAATCAGGCAGAAATTGGTGGAAGGGGAAGGGTTTGATGAGGTGCAGAGACATTATATCATTTTAAAGCGCTTTTCTGGTCTCCAATAATCCCCATGTAAATGAAAAGGAGTCTACGTGTGCTCTCAGAGGCTGCCTTGAGGAGCACGGAGAAAATGCTCCTGGCAGGACATGAGGCAGAGCGAGGCCAGCTGGGGCCTGACAGAGCAGGGAGGCAGACCTGCCAGGGGCCGGGCCCCCAACCCCTCCAAGCCGGGCTGGGCACACCCCTCAGACCTGAATAATCCTGGCAGTGCCGTGACTTCTTGGAAAATGAGTACGAGAGGCTACAGAGCCAGGAGGATGGTGCTGTACGGACAGGCAGCAGGCCTGAGTCAAACCGTCCACTTCCTGTAGCAAAGTGGACTCAGCCAGGAGTGGTACTGCCTTCCAGGGGTGTCTGGAATGTATGGGGACTTTGGAGATTTTGTCTGTTGTTGCCACGACTAGGAGGGACCAGAGAACTGAGTAGAAGCCAACGACGCCAGCATTCTGTAATGCATGGAACCCTCCCAGACAATGAAGAAAGCCACTTCTGAAATGCCACTAGCTCTCCCCAACCCATTGCAGTCAGCGCTCATGTAAAGAGCAGGATTTTCCTGAAAAATGACTATCAAGACCCATCCCCGCAGAGACCATCTCACCAAGGGAAGGTCCATGACCTCCTGGATTCCTTTTAATGTAGGTCAATCAGTCTGGGTTTACTGACCGCTGGCTTAAGTGAATTCAACTACCTTGTTTCATCCCATCTAAGATGTCACTGATCATAAAGGGAACCATTTCTTCCTATATTCATGAGAAAGGAAAAATGCTGTGACCCAATGCTTTCTTTGGAGAAGGCAATGGCACCCCACTCCAGTACTCTTGCCTGGAGAATCCCAGGGATGGGGGAGCCTGGTGGGCTGCCGTCTATGGGGTCGCACAGAGTCAGACACGACTGAAGCGACTTAGCAGCAGCAATGCTTTCTTACCGCTCAGATTTTTTACTTTCTACTATTGAAAGTGTTACTTAACACTTACTATATATAATAAGAAATATTAATATATATAGATACATAAATATATATATCAAGGAATTTTATAAGTACCAAGAATATTATAGGTGCCATGAATGCTCTGGTATTCCTAACCTTTCTATTTAAAGTCCAACTCTCTAGATCATGTTTTGACTCTGAGTCGTCGGTGTCCATGTTTTCCCATCCAGGGTCACCCTCTGAGACATCAAGAGTGTGTGCGATTTCTGCAAAGAGCATTCCACTAGAATCTCTGGGATTTTCTTTGAACTTCTGAGCTGTTGACCCATTTTGCATTTGTAATACTGGCTCTTTCTTGACCTTCTCAGAAGGTGCCAATGGAAGGTTTTCAGCCAATAAACAACACGTTTCCTTACTCAAATGGTCTCAGGCTATGTTGTTGACTGGCCCACCTAGGGGTTGGCTACTGGGGTCCAGGCGGGCCTCCTGCATGTGCTGAGTGAGTAACGGCTATCTCACCACCAGTGCCCAAAGACGGGTTCCGATTATAAAGATGCTAAAATGGGAAGAAGTGGAAGTCTTAGATGCTATCTATGAAAGGTACGATATTAGAAAGTCAGTTGGCCTGTATGAATGGATACATGCCCAGAGCTAGCATCTGTAGACACGCCCTGGGGAAGCTGCCTCAGAGACGTGCCTGGGGTGCCTGCTCAGGGCGGTGTGTGTAGATGTGCCTGTGTTGTAGGGCTGGCAGATTCGGCAAATAAAAGTATATAGGACACTCAGTTAAATTTAAATTTCAGATCAAAAGCAAATAATATTCAGTGTAAGTCCCAAATATTTCATGGGAACATTCCTATACTAAAAAAATGGGGGTGGGGAGTTATCTGAGATATATCCTGTATTTTATCTCAAGCCCTACTATGGTGTATCATGCAAAGCCGATCAGTACAGGGCTTGGGGTCCTTGCAGGACTCTGGCTGTCCCACTGGCTCTCTCTTTGGGCGTACGAGCTCAGGGCATGGGTGATGCAAGGAGCAGATGGTCTCGCCTAAACCCTCTTGGCACATTTATAACAGCCTAGAATCAGCCTCAGGTTGGCTCATTTGTTGCTTGTACTGCACTTGGTCACTGATGAGGTTGGGATAACAGGGAGGAGACGGGCCAGGCCCAGGGACCTGGGAGTCACAGTCCAGTGCAAAGACAGGCCTCGATAACCTGAGATCTGGCTCCAACAGAGACAGCTGGCACCAGGTGGTAACTGACTAGCGGGGCTTGGGGAGGTTTCCCAGACTGGGATGTAATTTGGACAAGCAGAGAAGTGGAAAGAGGTTTCCAGGCAAGAGAATGATTTGTGCAAAGCAGTATAAACATGAAGATGCCCACGATCTCTAGGAAAAGAGGGAAATCCAGTGTGCCTAGACTAGGAGGTAACTTGGGAGGAAATGTGGAGGGAACTGGGTTGGCCTCCTGGCTTTGTAATTTCATATCTAAGTAACCTTGGACAGTTGGGTACTGCTCTGGGCCTCGGGTTTCCTAAACATCAAACAGACAAGTACTCAGTCTCAGAACTCCTTGGGCACCAAACAGTACATTTGAAAACCACTTCTGAGGGCACGAGGATTCATGAGGCATTTCAGACATGAGATGACCATGATTGGATGTTTTAATAATCATCATAATAGATCTACCTACTGATGGAATACTTAATATATGTTAAAGTGAAAGTGTTAGTTGCTCAGTCATGTCTGACTCTTCATAACCCCATGGACTGCAGTCCACCAGGGTCCTCTGTCCATGGAATTCTCCAGGCAAGAATACTGGAGTGGGTTGCCATTCCCTTCTCCAGGGGATCTTCCCAACCCAGAAAACAAACCCAGTTCTCCTGCTTTGCAGGTAGATTCTTTACTGTCTGAGCCATGTGGGAAGTCCTACTATATGCAAAGCACTTTGCTGTTATTAAAAATGATAACAGAAGCAAATGGATAGATGCCACATGCCATAATAACATGGCATTTGGTGCCAGATGTGGTGATATGCAAGCATTTACTTGCATTATCTCAACTGGTCTCCACAACATCCCTCCACATCTGGTTTTTATTATCGCCATTGCTCAGAGAATGAAACTGACATGCACCACAATGACCAGACTTGCCCAAACATTGATGATAGAGCCAGAACCAGAACCCAGACTGCTGACATTTAGCCCCTGTTGCCATCTCTTCCCCAAGTAACTGAAACTCTTGCAAAGCTTCTGAGGTTCCCTTCTAAAGCATATTCTGCAGCCTCCCTGGGAGAAGGCAGAAGCCTAGTCTCCTCAAACACAAAGAGACACTAGCATCAAAATTCCATGTGCATCATAATTTCTGTGCATATTTTAAATGACAAATCAGGCTGTAATTAGAAAGTCCCTAACCCAAATTCAAGCCATATACAGACAGGTTGCGATCGACATCTACACAGGGGTCGGCTCAACTCAGGGAATCAAGTCGCTAAACTGGAGGTCCCCAGGGGATGCAGGCTAAGGGACAAGAGGCAGGCGCCTGATTTCTCTGCCAAGCGCCTGCAATTACAGCAATTCTCTCAGTGCCGCAGACTCCCAGGAAAGAGTCATCTGTCGTCCCGTTAAACTGATTAGGAATCACTTTCTGTTTCAGCGTCATCCCTGAATCTCAGCAGTGAGTACATTTCCAAATCAACATGGGCCTTAACTCTTCTAGAATAATCCCAGATGCTCTTGGCAGTCCTGGGGATCTTGTCTCTGCCCTCTTTCCCTCTGAGCAGGTTTGTTCATGGCGTAGTGCCTGGATAACAGTAGTATCTACTACTTTCAGATCTCACCTGAAGGATGTTCTGGAAAAAAATAGTTCAAGATGTTCAGGGTTGGGTTGGCCTGGGTGGTGGAAGGAGGCAGCCCCTGGGGTACCCATGATTGGTCTGCCACTAGATGGGGCATCCTGCTGCCCCCGGCTTTGATGGTGTGAGGGGTCTTCTATCACACTCAGCTCCTGGACCCCTGCACGATCCTCATCCTTGGCCCTTTCCTGGTTGCTTCTCACTTTCACTGGTATATTCACCAGTTCTTTGTCACAAGACAACCTCAGAATCACATTGGTTTACCACAACACACATTGTTTTCAAATCCATGCATCTACAGGGCAAACTAGGTATGTCTGATCTAGAGTGAGTTCACACGGACCAGGCTGGGACCAGGCTGAGCCCAGGTTGGGGTTGGGTTCTAGTCTTCTGGGCAAGTCTTCTGGGGTCCAGGGTGAAGGGACATCAGCTGCCCAAAGTATGCTGTTTTGATAGCAGATGACAGGGACACAAGAAGGCTGAGGAGAAACAGGGCTGCGTCCTAAGTCTCGGCTCCAAACTGGCATCTGACCACTACTCTCCATATTCCAATGGCCAAAGCAAGTCCTCTGGCCAAGTTCCCTGATCACCAGTGGGACGGAGAACTATATACTTCCCACTGTGATCGCAGAAACTGCAAAGTCACATGACAAAGGGTAGGGATGTGTCATTCTAACCCGGGGAGGGACTGAGGAACTGGAACAACAAAGACAGCAGCATCTGAGTTCCTTCTGGGACATCCATTCTTACATTTGCCACAGAATATTCAGGCACACCTGAGATGAACAGTGAGCCTGACATCAGGGCTGTGACTCTGTGCACATGTGGAGCTGCCATGGGAATGGGGAATGGGGCTGTGATTTTTTTTTCCCAGAGAGCACATGTGACCCCAACTGTGACCCAGGGACCTGTGACCTTCCTGGAATCATTGAAACAACAGAACAACTTGAACATCTGGATTTGCAGGACCAGTACCTGTGTCCCAGGTATCTTGACTTGTCCAGGAGAACCTGGTCTTCGGGGGGCAGGTTTAGACCCTCGTCTTTCAGAGCCAGGAGCCTCATTGGACTCCAGAAGGACTCAGATGGCTCAGCATTCCAAGCTGCCCACAGTCCACCTCACAGTGGATCCTAGTCCAGAAACTCCACACCAGGCTGGGAAGGGTGCCTACAGGGCCTCTCCTTGGATCCTGTTTGTGTGCAGATGGGGAAACTGAGGCCCAAAGAAGGAAAAGCACCACTGCGGGTCAGTGGCAGGCTCCCGGTCTCCTGCCTTAGTGCTTTCCCAACACCCCAGGGAACCCAATGGCCCCAGGGTCTCTCAGTTCCCCCTCCCTCACTTCATCCTCTACTGACTTTGACTCTGTCCTGACTTGGACGCTTCGAGAATCCTGGCAGAACCTGCTGGGCCAGGCGATCTGTTTCTACTTGGGAGGAATAGCATCTTCTCAGGGAGGACGAGTTGGTGATGGAACGAGGGACAGGAGTTCGGCCCAGAAAGCCTGGGCCTGTACAGGGGCTGATGGAGAGGCGTCTGGGTCTCTGCATCCAATTAGCATCCTCTGTGCTTGGAGCTGCTAGCTGAGATGGCTGCTGAGCAGCTAGAAGGGAGCAGGCTGGCCGGTCAGCTGGTGAATGAGCACTAATTGGGTGTCAGGCACGCCAGGGCCCACTGGCTCCCCTCAGCTCCCCACCAAACTCCCGGAGACCACCGCAGAGAGCCGAGGGGCAGAAGGCAGCTAATTGGTCTGGCCTGCCCAGCAATCCCTCTCTCCACATTCTGACGCCTTGTCACTCAGCTGCCTTTGTCTTCCATTTCAAGGGCTTGGAGAAAATTGCCCACATCTGTTGAGAAGTTTCCTGTAAACCCCGGGGTGGGAGGGGACTTATTTTAAAAGAGGCTTTGAGCAGGGACATGTTGGCGTGCTTCCCATAAGTGGCCCCAGTTGTCCTGACTGTGGAGAGCTGTGGGGACAGCCCTCCTACACATTCCTTCACACTCCTGCTCATCCATATTTTTAGCCAAGAGTTTCCAAGTCACCCGAAAGCTAGTGAAACACTTCTTGTTGCCTTTTGCCTGGCAGCACCACTGTTCATTTAGTGGGGGAAAGAAAAACTATTAATAATACTTCCCTTCCACCCTTTAACTAGAAGAAACCAAGCTTGTGCAGATTTGAACAAGCGTGTGGGCACGCACGCACGACTGTTCCATGACCCTTGTTTCAAGTACACAGGACACACAGAATGTTGAACCTGGAGACACGGGGAAGGAAGGCTAGAATTTCTTTAACAGGTGTGGCTGAGATGACTCTTTGAGATACAAATCTATCCAATCTGTGGCTTTGCTGTCCTGTATTTTCCCAGCTCACTTCCACTCCAAGCAAGTAGTCTGCACGGTGCTCATTGCCTCAGGGGAGAGATACAGCCAGGCAAAAACACAAATCGCCTGCAAATCTCTCTGGCCTTTGTGTATCACAGGGAAGGGTACTCCTCTAGCCTGGACAGGTGTCCTGGATAGAAGTAGGAGGAGAGCTGGGCTTTATTCCACCTCAGAGGACCAGACGGAAATCCCTGTGTGCTCCCCCACCAGAGCATGGAGGAGAGACAGGCAGGAGAAAGGAACACCTGTTCTCATCAGCCCCTCCAGGAGGGTTGCCCAGGCAGATAGAACTCTGAACAGCCCATTAATCATTCCCCCATCTCAAGCAGAAGCTGCAGAAATCCAGTGGACCATATAGGAAGCCATAGAAGAGTGCAGTGCTGTAGGGCCCAATGACCAGAGCAAGAGGCCTATTCCTTCCCCTTCCTTCCCAATGCTTAGGCTGTCCCTAAGAGCCCAGGCAACTCTTTCCTGCAAAAGGAAATCCCAAAGGAAGGTTGAAGTTGATTTATGCCCCCTTAAGTTCTATGAAATAAGGGTTCAAAGTCAAAAACTCAACTTAATAATAGAAAAAAAAAACTTTTAAGGTGATATGCCTTACACACATAAATGGCTAGACATGCAATCTGTGACCTTAGGCTTTTTAATTTCTTAAAATATTTTATTTATTCATTTTTGGCTGTGCTGGGTCTTCATTGCTGCACGTAGGCTTTCTCTAGTTGTGGCAAACAGAGGGTACTCTCCAGGTGGGGTGCATGAGCTTCTCTAGTTGCAGAGCACAGGCTCTTGAGTGCAAGGACTTCAGTAGTTGCAATGCACAGACTCAGATTTGTGGTACTCGGGCTTAGCTGCCCTGCGGCACGTGAGATCTTAGTTCCTAGACCAGGGATTGAACCGGTGTCTCCCGCACTGGAAGGCAGACTCCCAACCACTGGGCCATCAGGGATGTCTCAAGCTTTTTTATATCACCTTCTCAGAGGCCTGCCTTTGCCACCCTATCTAAAATAGCCCTCATCCCCCATTCAGTATCTATCCTCTTAGCCTGCCCTTTCTTACTGGCATTCATCATTGTCTGATATTGCATTGGATATCCAGCTGTTTGTTTAGTCATATCCTTACTCATTAGGCAGGAAGTTGTCTGTTTTGTTCACTATTGCACCTGTAATGTCTGGAAGAGGGCCTGGCACACCTGTCTCAATAAACATGTTGAATAAATGAGTACATTGTGTGCTCGATAGTGACACCTGCTGGTAAATAGGGTATTGCAACCCAACTCTACAAAACCTTATTCTTTAAACGAAAGGAGGGGGGATGCTCTTCCAGGTACTGTTAGTGATAGGATTGGGAACTGAGGGCAAGCAAGGCTTAAAATAACACAAATTTATTCTCTCAAGTTCTGGATGCTCAGTTCAGTTCAGTTCAGTCGCTCAGTTATGTCCAACTCTTTGCGACCCCATGACACCGCAGCACGCCAGGCCTCTGTCCATCACCAACTCCCGGAGTCCACCCAAACCCATGTCTGTTGAGTCAGTGATGTCATCCAACCCTCTCATCCTCTGTCATCCACTTCTCCTCCTGCCCTCAATCTTTCCCAGCATCAGGGTCTTTTCAAATGAGTCAGCTCTTCGCATTAGGTGGCTAAAGTATTGGAGTTTCAGCTCCAACATCAGTCCTTCCAATGAACACCCACAACTGATCTCCTCTAGGATGGACTGGTTGGATCTCCTTGCAGTCCAAGGGACTCTCAAGAGTCTTCTCCAATACCACAGTTCAAGGCATCAGTTCTTCGGCACTCAGCTAGTTGTGGACACTAGAAGCTTGAAATTAAGGTGTCAACAGGGCCACACTCTGTGAAGGCTCTACTGGAGAATCTTTCCTTGCCTCTTCCAGCTTCTGGTGGCTCCAGGCATTCCTTGGCTTGTGGCTGCATCACCTCAATCTCTGCTTCCATCCTTCCATGGACTTCCTCTGTATGTACTTTCCAGTTCCATCTGCATCTTCTGTCCTTAAAAAGACACTTATTGCCTTTAGAGCCCACTGGATAATCAGGATGATCTTATCCTGAAAGCCTTAATTTAATTGTATCTGTAAGATTCTTTGTTCAAATAGGGTCACATTCACAGGTTCTGGGTGACATATATTTTGGGGGCTACCATTCAACCCACTGCCGCTTGAGAAATCTGTATGCAGGTCAGGAAGCAACAGTTAGAACTGGACATGGAACAACAGACTGGTTCCAAATAGGAAAAGGAATACGTTATGGCTGTATATTGTCACCCTGCTTATTTAACTTATATGCAGAGTACATCATGAGAAACGCTGGACTGGAAGAAACACAAGCTGGAATCAAGATTGCTGGGAGAAATATCAATAATCTCAGATATGCAGATGACACCACCCTTATGGCAGAAAGTGAAGAGGAACTCAAAAGCCTCTTGATGAAAGTGAAAGAGGAGAGTGAAAAAGTTGGCTTAAAGTTCAACATTCAGAAAACGAAGATCATGGCATCCAGTCCCATCACTTCATGGGAAATAGATGGGGAAACAGTGGAAACAGTGTCAGACTTTATTTTTCTGGGCTCCAAAATCACTGCAGATGGTGACTGCAGCCATGAAATTAAAAGACGCTTACTCCTTGGAAGGAAAGTTATGAGCAACTTAGATAACATATTCAAAATCAGAGACATTACTTTGCCAACAAAGGTCCGTCTAGTCAAAGCTATGGTTTTTTCCTGTGGTCATGTATGGATGTGAGAGTTGGACTATAAAGAAGGCTGAGCGCCAAAGAATTGATGCTTTTGAACTGTGGTGTTGGAGAAGACTCTTGAGAGTCCCTTGGACTGCAAGGAGATCCAACCAGTCCATTCTGAAGGAGATCAGCCCTGGGATTTCTTTGGAAGGAATGATGCTAAAGCTGAAATTCCAGTACTTTGGCCACCTCATGCGAAGAGCTGATTCATTGGGAAAGACTCTGATACTGGGAGGGATTGGGGGCAGGAGGAGAAGGGGACGACAGAGGATGAGATGGCTGGATGGCATCGCTAACTCGATGGACGTGAGTCTGAGTGAACTCTGGGAGTTGGTGATGGACAGGGAGGCCTGGCGTGCTGCAATTCATGGGGCTGCAGAGTCAGACATGACTGAGCGACTGAACTGAACTGAACTGATTCAACCCACAATGGGTACATAGGAGAAATTTTTCTGGACCTAAGATTCAGACTTAAGAGGCAGCCTGGAGGTCGGGCTTAGAAAAGGGGTAGGAGTACAGCAGAGGTCTAGTGAAGAAAAAGGGAATTCTCATTGCATTTAGGGCCCACCTGGATAATCAGGATGATCTCATCTTGAAAGCCTTAGATGGGGCTGCGGTGGGGCCTTTGACCCTCAGAGTGTAGCCACCGAGCCTCTCATTCTGCAGGGCAATCACCTGTCTTCAATTTCATTCTCCTATTCTCCCTCTTATTTTTTTAATTCCCTCCCCTCAATTTTTTATTGAGCTTAAGCAGGGGACAGTTGCAGGAGAAGTATGAAGCCACCCCAAAGGAGCTAAAAACTAGAATAAGGAGACAGAACAAGTTTATCTTGACCTTCTCCTCCTCTGAGGACTTTGAGGCTTGCAAAGCACTTTCCCAGTTACTTCTTTGTTGGCTCTCCCTATGGCCTGTCCTGGCAGTCAGAACAGTCATGCACAAGCCCCATTTCATAGATGATGGAAGTTGAGCTTATTGAAGAAAATGATGTCTCCAAAGCCCCTCCATCCCCTGCAAGGAATCCTGGCAGAAACAGGACTCACACCCAAATTGTCTCTGACCCTAGACCTTCCAGTGTTTGAGCTTAGTGGTCTTCCACGGAGAGATGAGACACACAGCTATGAAGCAAGCAGAAGGCCACATCAGAGCATCAGAATCCGCAGAACTCTGGGACCCAGGGACAGAAGGGCTAACCCTATACTCTGTAAAAGTTTTCACTATTATTACTTCCCCATGAATGATATCACTTTATGGCTGAAAATTAGATAAAATGGGAGCCAGGAGTTTCTCTTGCTGGGGCCAGAAAGCCAGGTCCTTCCCATCTGGGCATCCACACCCTGGTCTGTGTAAGAGGAAACCACTGGCAGCACCCCTGGGAATGTTTGCCCCAATTCATTATCAAACCACATGCAATTATCAAACTGTGCTCCCTCCAGCTGACCTTTAGCTGGGGAACAGTTATATTTAGAGAAAACCAGCCCTTTGTAATTACCCCCACTCAGATGACTTAAAGGTCGGCTGCAGATGTGACAGTTTGATCCGTGGGAAGGGCTGTTTCCAGGATCCCTGGATAATCATTCAAACCAGACAATAATTAGCAAATGTTTTCTGCATATGAATCCATCCATGTTGTTCATCCCCAGAGGCTCATCAGGACAAAGTTGGCCCCTATGGATGTAATAACAACAGTCCTCTTGTGCACATCTCTTTACAGTGTACAGAGAACTTCCTGTCTCACTTCATTTACTCCTTACATCAGCCTTATATGAAATACGCATTCCTACTTTACAGATGAGGAAACTGAGGCTCAGAGGTTAAATGGATTTGCCCAGAATCACACAGATGAACAGACTTAAACACAGGTCTTCTGACTCTCAGTCTTTAATAAGAAAAATCTCTCATTCAACAGATATTCATTGAATGCCTACTTTGCGTCTGGCCTTGTAGTGGGTTGCAGAAAGGAAAGGAAGACCTCGACTTTGTCCCTCGTGTTTGAAACTCAGGATGCTGGAGGGCATGGGGCACATATGAGCCACTGGAACCTTAGAGGCAACAGCATCTCTATTGAGTGTTCACAAAGCTTCCTGCAGGAGGAACTGTGGACATCAGAAATTATGAGTCAATCCATCTCAATGAGAATGAAGGGGGGGCTTTGGTGTAAATCAACAAAAGACAATAACTGAAGCTTCCAGTTTGGGAGGGAGGAAAAGCATGAAAATGAAGTCAACTGATATCATCAACTAGCTCATTTGAAGAAACAAAGAAATGAAATGACACACGTCGCATGGTCACAGTGTGAAGAAGAATTCCGGATGTGAATGACTTTCCTCCAAGCATGATTTTCTTGGTTTTAAAGGATGCTCCTGGAGCCCAGGTCTTCCAAAAAGCCTGTGGAAGAACAGTTTGGCCAGGGAGGGTCTTTAAGTCCCACTTTCCCTTCACCCAGAGAAACTCCAATTATATCCATTGTACATTTTCATTTTCTATTAAATAAAGGAGTCCACGGTTTTAAAAAATATTAAAATTAATAGTTTATACCCTTAAGCATAAGCATGGTATATAAAGATATTCATAAAGTACTATGGGTATCAACTTCACAATTTTTATTTAAAGAAAAGATAGTTATCAATAGTATCTCAATTAAACTCATCTCAACTGATCAATCATCGTTCTAAAAAGATCAAATAATGATATAAAATAACAATGCTAATGTTGATCATTAACATCTGTTTAGAGTTTACTGCATGTCTAAGTACTTCACAGGCATTAATTCACTTGCTTGTCCCCCAACCCTGTGAAGTAGGTACAATGTGTCCTAAGATCATCCCTGCTGCTGCTGCTGCTAAGTCGCTTCAGTCGTGTCAGAATCTGTGCAACCCCAGAGACAGCAGCCCACCAGGCTCCCCCGTGCCTGGGATTCTCCAGGCAAGAACACTGGAGTGGGTTGCCTTTTCCTTCTCCAATGCATGAAAATGAAAAGTGAAAGGGAAGTCACTCAGTCATGTCCGACTCCTAGCAACCCCATGGACTGCAGCCTACCAGGCTCCTCCGTCCATGGGATTTTCCAGGCAAGAGTACTGGAGTGGGGTGCCATTGCCTTCTCCGAAGATCATCCCTATTTTATAGGTAAAGTCACTGAGGCACAGAGTCCACAGGAGGTGATTCACATGGGGTCGTGCAGCTTTGGTGAGCAACACTAACTTCCCAAAGATGGGTTGGTGGGTCTGCCAAGAAACAGCAGCTGATGTGAAAGAGGCAGAGGGGTTCTGGTTGACTTCCTGCTCCATCTCAGTTGGCAGAGGGATGAGGGCCACCAGATGGATTGGAATCCGGACAACTGCCCTATCTGACTTGGACCCACTGATGACGTGAGCCTGAGAATGATGGGCTTCAAAGATTAGCTTGAGTACCTGCTGAGTTCCCTTCCAGTTCAGAGGTTTTGTCACTTCCCTGATGTGCATGTGAAGATGGGGGGTCCTTTTGCATAAACGAGGCTTTGGGGTAGAGCTCACAAGGGCATACAAAGGTGGGTGAAGGGTAGTAACAGTAGCTTCATGATATCACCAATTAAACCACCAGGGGAGAGAAATGCAAACATGAGTTTGAGATTTGCTCATGCCAAGCTGGAGGATGGCAGGGGTGGAGACAGAGAAGAAATATGGGCAGTCTTCACAAACTTTCGGGATAAACTCCATCACAGAGATAGTATTTAAATCTCCAGGAAAGATACTTACCCGATCCTTCAGAAGCATTCATTTCTTTACAAATAGTATTTGTTTTTCCATTTATTATACCCAATTTTCTTGATTCTATTCAGTAATATAAATCCCCCAAGACCTGCCTGCTGCAGGCCCTTCTGTCAGCCGATGTTTTCTCAGTAGCATCCCAGGATCAGGTCCTCGGTGAGGCTCTGGGGACCCAGTGGGGAAAGAACGACTTGGAATCACAGTCTAGATCTTCACTGTGCCTCTAGGTAGTTTTAAATTTGAATTAACGAAAAGTAATTAAAATTTAAAATCTGGTTCCTCAGTCAAAGCGGCCGCGTTTCCAGGTGTAAACGTGTGGACAGCAGTGTGTCCTGCAAGACACAGGGCAGGCACGGAACATTCCCCCCATCGCACAAGGTTCTATTGGCAGCACTGGGAAAGGAAGCAATGCCCATGTGGAGTGGGAGGTCAGCTTGCTTTCATTGCTAGCTATTCTGTACAGTAATGATTGCCTATCTTTCTAAATAGTCAGTAATTCCGGGTTTAGATCACTTTACTCTGTCTCAGGTCAGATTGAATGAATGAATGAAGTAGCGTAGTTCTCAGATACATCTGGACACCAGGAACAAGAGAATTTGGGGAGGGGACATAATGTGTGGCCACAGCCAGACAGCAGTTGCAGTGCACCCACTCATCTGAGCACATGCATGTACATGTGGACTCAGGCACGCACATTCACACACTCCTGCATAAATCTGTTCACTTGGGAACATACACATAGACAAACACACAAACACTGGCATACACAATCATTCACACACACATTCAGATTTGCACACTCTTAGACACACATGACTTTACACGCAGTCAAATCCAACTCTGACAGATCCTCTCTCTCTCTCTCTCACACACACACACACACACACACACACACACACACACACACACACACACACAGAGTGTTGTACACAAGCGCATCCTGCATTACTTCTAGGTTGTCACACATGATTGAGTTGGCTATGGTTAAGTTCTGTAGCTTTTTGCTATCCTGATATAATACAGAAACAGATGGGCCAATTTTTCTTGCATTTTCCAGATTCAAGATAAATGCTTGGGAGCTCCACAGTAACCCTGTCCTTGGGCTCTGTCCATTCATCCACTGTTCAGCAAACATTGATTGAGGGCCCAGAAATTGACAGAATCACAGGGGAGGTTGCTAACTAAACCACAGAAATTCCACTGTGAGTATCAGACTCAGCCCAAGGAGGGAGAGGGCGTTGTCTGACAGAATGCAGGGTGCCCAGTCCCTACCCTGGGACCAAAAATGCAAACGGTGGTCCCATCAGTTCCCTATGTGTCCCTGCCAAGGATGCCAAGCTGTTGTTGAAATGGAGATTAAGTCTCTAGATGGTATGGATTCAAGAAAAGAAGAGGTAGAGAAATCTGCCAGCTTTCGTCAAACTTGCTCCTTGCCTTTGCCTGCACCTTCGAGCTCACCCTCATACCCAGGACTTGCCATCAGCACACATTTTCCCTTCTTCAAAAACCGCGCTTTATTTCACAGTCCCGATTCCCAATCTCTAGCTGTTGTCTAAATTGTCTTAGTCACAGCAAAACTCCCCCCAAAAAACTGTCGACCCTCACCTCCTTCTCTTCCCGGTGCTCACTGATTCTTGAACCCACAATAACATGACTTCTGACTCTTTATCTCCACGAAACTGCTCTCCCCCAAATTGTCAGTGGCTGCCACCTTGTCAAGTCTGATAGTCACCTTTTCGTTCCTCATCTTATCAGACACTGTGCCCACTTGACATGGCTGGCCAATTTCCTGGGCATCCTTGCAGTTAAGCTCTGCCATGTGCCTTGCACCACAGTGGACAGAGAGAAGCGTGAGTCTCAGGTCCTACTGTCCAGGGACTCAGGGTTTGGTTTACCCCTCTGGGGAGGCTCTGATGCCATAAGCATTCTCAGTTTGGGAGGCAATTCTGTCCTCCAGCAAGGAAGGGTCCAGCATGATGCCATTTACCCTTATAGCTGAACCCCAACATTTAGCCTTGCTTTCTTGGCAGACTGAACCAAGGCCACTGGAAGAATTAACCGATGGGTTCAGGCAAGGCAGATGGAGCTAGGACTTTATAAACCCTTATTCTGGCTTGAATTTTGTCCCCAAAAAGATACATTAAAATCCTAGAATACCAATACCTCAGTATGGGACCTTATTTGCAAATAAGGTGGTTGCCAATGTAATTAGTTAAGATGAGGTCTTAGTGGAGTAGGGCAGGTCCTTAATCCGATGTGACTGGTGTCATCAGAAGACAGCTATGTGAAGACCAATAGTGAGGCCAGCTTGTGATGACAGAGGACTGAAGTGATGTAGCTACAAGCTAAGGAATACCTGGGGCTACAGGAAGCTGGGAGAGGCCTGAGCTCTCAGAAGGGCCCAGCCTTGCTGCACCTTGAGTCTGGACTTCCAACTTCCAGAACTGTGAGACAATACATCTCTGTTGTATTTAAGCCACTCAAATTGTGTATGTTGGTAGGGCAGCTCTAGGGAATGAATGAAGTCCCGTTTTCCAGTTTCTGAAATGGAGATAATCATGGTGAGGCTCCACAGGGATATCTGCCTGAGTCCGCCAGCTCCCTGCACCAGTGACCAGAGGAGGCAGAACACACAGCAATGAGTGCACTTCGGCCTCCACCAGACCTGAGTTCGAGTCCTGCCTCCAGCATGATCCCAACATGCTGAACTGCTTCACCCTCTGGGACTCAGTCTTCTCATCTATAAAGTGGGCTTCGCATGTGGAATCCAGAGATACCTTATGTGTGATCTCACCAGACGTTGATGAGAAAACAAGGCCGCGTTGGCTTCTCACGGCCACACAAGGGTGGCGCCAGGCCTCACCAGCTCACTGGATAAAGTGTCCCCCAATTTTTTTTCTCAAAGTTGCTAGAGGGAATCTCACACATCCTCACAAAACCAGACGGCCACCCTCACTACTTGGTATCAGCCCTGTTTCTTGCCCACCTCGGCTCCCCCATCCCCCCTCCCTACCCCCAGCACCATGAAGCTACCTGCGGCATGCCAGCCACAGGAAGTGAGGTCCGCAGCTGCCTCAGCTCCTTCTGGGACTGACTCAGAAGCTTCACTCTCGTCAGCCTTCCTATGGGCAGCCTGTGCTAGGTGGGGGTGTGTGGGTGACCATTCCTACCGATATGGACACTCCACTGAGCGAACTCATCTCAAAGCCCCCCATGGCAGTGGCCAAGGCCTAGCTGGGCTTGCCCCAGAGCTGAGCCACTTCCCTGCCCCACCCCCCCACCCCGCCCCAACACACACACTCCCTCTCCTCCAGAGACGCTGGTCCCTCAGAACATCTCTTTATCAGCCTCTGCTTCTGGAGTCTTCCAATTTCAACAAGGGCCTCCCCCACACACTGTCCATCATAAGGGAGCTCTTGTCTGTGCCTCCAGGGCTGCTTCTGGCTGTTTCCATAGCCACACACCTTTGGGGTCCAGGCAAAGGTGGAGGGCAAACCGCTTTGCCTTGCCTAGAGCATCACAAAGCCTCCCTGGATTTCTGTCCGTGTCTGTCCAGAATTTCAGGCCCAGAATCTTATCAGCTATCTCCTGAGAAAAGAGTCTGTCTATTCCCAGCCTTCGCCTCCTGGCCAAAAGGTTCAAACCCAGACCACACAAGGGACTAGATAGGAAAAAATGTGTGTGATCCTCTGCAGCCTGGTGCCGAGAACAGCCCTCCCCAGCTCTAAACAGAAGCTTATGCTGTAAATCAGTGGTTATGATCCAGACCTGGGCTGGTGGAGGAGGCCGGAGAGAATGAGGGGAGGAGCAGGAGTGGGTCCTGTTCTGCATGTAAAGCACCTAGCCCCGAGCCGGGTCCGCAGCGAGTGTCCAATAAATGACAGCTATTATCATCATGATTATTATTATGAACCACAAAGCTATCACCAGTAGTCAGTCTGCTGGCAGCAGGAGGCCGCCCAGGCTGGGCTGCTCCCTGCTCCAGATCACTAACCCAGGCTAAGTGGTGGTAATTATGACTTTGAGGAATACTAGTCACAGTGCCAAGTTCCAGAAGAGCTGCCACAGTGAGTGGGGAGGCCTCTGGTTCAGCTCCGGGCTGCAAGGCTGAGCAAGGATGTGCACACTTGGCCACGTGGCATGGTAGATGCAGTACAGGGACACCGTGGGAAGACCATCCCCCGGCATCCAGGAGAGGAGAGCTCCCCGTGGACGCACAGTGGGAAGGGGCCAGGCTCCCGGCTCCCGCATACAGCAGGACCACAGGGTCCCAAGCCTGTTGCAGCAACCCCTGTCCCAGTACCTGGGCCCTGTGTTCATGAAGGGTCTCTGCCGGGGCCTTGTTTCACAGGGAGTGAATCTCTAGATGGCATGGTCCAGCCCCCCTCCCACCCACCCCCCTTCCCCACCCCCCACCCCACCCCCACCCCACTTGGGGCTGCATTCTGCTGTCAATTATTTTTTCATGAAAGCTCCACCACTGGACAAGGGCTCATGGGAATCGCTCAGGCTTCCTGCACAGGGGCACCAGAAGCCCAGTTACACAAAAGGCTTCTGGCCCAAGGAGTCGATATCTTCCTTTTTAGAAAAATGATTCCTTCCCCTCTCCCTCACCAAAAGTGTGTCCCTGCTTTACCCTGAATAACCAATGCAAATAGGCCCAGTGAATCTCAGCTGCTGAGTGAGTAGCTAAAATGCTGTCTTTCCTGCAATTCCCTTTGCCTCCCTTCCCCACCACAGCTGACAGTCCCAGGGAGCAGGACAGAACAAGCAGGGCAGGGCCCAGCAGTGAGCTTAGACAGCCCAGCACCCAGCTTCTGTCTTCTGGCTATATACAGCTCATTGGCTCCCTCCAACCGGAAAGTGAAAGGGGGTGGCCTCCCCCAAATTCCTCCTGGCCAGGGACTTGAACTTGTGCTGAACACTTTTGTTCAGAAGGTGGAATGAGTTTCCACCTTCGTGTGATAAAGCAGTGGGGTCTTTGTCGCTGGCATCCATGATCAGTTACTTCTCTCCAAGTCCATACCCCTTGAGATCCAGACTCCTTGGACCGCCAGGCTCTTCCTGCCTCCAAGCTTCTGGCACATGTTGTTCCTTCCCCAGGAGGCCCTTCTCCCTCATCCACCTGTGAGTTTCTGGCCTTTGGCCAGTGCCCAACTCAAGTGTCACTTCCTCTTTGCCACACTCCCACCCCACCCGTAATACCCACTGATAATCATCACTCCCTCCTCCATGCGCTCACTGCCCTTGGACCTTCCTCCTAACTTGGCAATTCACTTGTCTATCTCCCCTCCAAGCTGCTCCACAGCAGGGTACCCTGACCCTTCCACCTGTGTTCCTCTGGTATCTGGCAATTGGAAGGCATTTCTACTTATTCGTTTCAATCATGTAAAATGAATACAGGTAGAAGGAAAAGTCAGATCAATGGAAAGAGAAAAAGAAGGGACTCAGAAGGAAGTGGGAAAAAAGAGAAAGAGAAAAGGAAGGAGAAAAGGAGGGATACAAATGGAGAGAAAGAGAAGGAGAGAGAGGTAGAGAGAGAGAGAAATGGTGACAGGAGTGGTCACTCATGGACCTGACCCTTTACACTTTCTGTGGGAACTTCCTTGTGCCATGTGCTGCTCCTGAAGACTGGGAATCCCTGCCTTGGGGGACACCCAGGTGATCCTAAGAGGCACAGGCAGGAACTCCATAAAGGATGTACCTGGAGAACGTGCTATTGGTGTCAAGCCAACCCTGAAGTCAATTACAGGTCAGATTCTAGCAGAATCCCTGGGTTGAGCTCCACTTATTCTTTATGCTTTATTCTCTATGCTTTATTCTCTCTCCTTCCTCCAGTCTGCCTCACTTTGGCCCTGACCCTTGACCTCTTACTCTTCTGTCCTGAAAGAGGTATTTGGCCTTTCTTCCATCCTCTAGCCTACATTAGAACCATATAGAATATTCTCTTAGTTCTAGTTCCCTCTCTTTCTCCCCAGTCATGTCTGGCTTAAGATATTGAAACTAAATTTGGTTAGAGTGTAAAAGATTTCAAGCTGATTCCTAATTAACTGTTCCCTATATTCTCTACATGAACTCAAGTGAGAGTCATACCTTGTTTTCAGATAGCAGCATTGGAAAATGTGACCTGAACCTAGATCCTCATTGTTAAATGCGACTCTAGATGGCAAACTCGAGTGCTTTTTAACTTATTCACAAGTTTTTGTGGCCACATTTCTCCAGTGAATTGCCTCTCTAGGATGGGCTAGCAGGGCTAAATGACTTATGACGTGTGCTCAGACCTTGCCCCTTAGTTCACAGTCCTGGTCCTCGTTCCAGTTGGATGCTGGGAGGAGTCGCCACTCTCACAGAGTCCTCGTGCTCTGGAAATCTGCAGGCTTTTTCACAGTCAGTAACTTGAGTCTGAGAATATGCGTGGCAGAACCTCCCAGAGATGGAGCCTGTTTCCCTAACCAGCACATAAGCCATAGAAGCCTAGCAAGTGCGTACTGAATGAATGAAACAAATTAATGGAGGACTGATTGAATGGATGTGTGTGAAAAAAACAGTCAGTGAATGAAAGCATGAATGAATACATAAGTGAGTCAGGAAATGGAGGGACCCACTGAGCCCTCGTGGATTCTCCAGACATCCAGGAGCCATGCCTGCAAAATCAGCCCCTGGGAAGCTGCATTACAATCTTTATAAACACTTTCTTTTTTATTACAAGCACGATCTGCCCTTTAGAAAGACATTTAAAGCTTATAACGGGAGATAAGAGCATTGTTCCTTTCACTTTCATGTAAACCAGCCAAGACTTCAAGATCAATTTCTATCTCAAACCTTCAAGGGCAACCTGGGATTTGAAGTCGGGACTGTTTAGGACCAAGATGTCCTATGAAGACACGGATCCTGCATCAGGGACTGAGCTTGCCTTTGATGGGGTTTGTAAGTAGACTCTGGAAATGGTGAAGGTGGTCCTCTCCTCTGATAGGCGTGGTCCCTTCCAAGTCTGAGTTTCTCCGTGCTCCATGCAGGTGGGAAATTGTCACCCAGGTCCTTCCCTTTAGCTTTCCTCTTTGGGTGACAGTACTTGATAAAAAGAAAGCATTTAATAAGCAGTAGCTGTAAGTTATTCATCTGTGAAATAATAGACTGGATTCCCAAGCATAAAAATTCCATAGCACCCCCTAATGACTTATCATAGTAGACTTTAACACAAACATGTAGGAGAATTTGATTAAAGTCTGGTTCCCCAACTAGGAAATTGATATTTCTCATCTTATTTTAGGAAGCAGTGTAGTGTGGTGGTAAAGTGCATGAGTTTATAATCTGTCCCTCCTACCTACACTATGTGACCATAATCAAGGTACTTAACCTCTCTGTGCCTAATTTCCTCATCTGTGTAACTGATGAAAGTACCTCCTTTATGGAGTTGCTGTGCGTGTTAAATGAAATAGTTCAGCAGATGCACTTTGAACGGTGCCAGACATGTAGCAAGTAACCAGTTATTATTTTAATGGTTTATTTTTAGAGAAAAACTATAAGGTCACAATTATTTTTCCTCAGAATTTTATAAATATTTTTCATTATATTTGAGTATCATTTGAAGATAAATCAGACAACAATCTGATCCTCTTTTCTTGTTGCTTTTTCCGTCTGATACTTGTAGGATAAACTCAAGTTTTTACTTCCTTCAGTATTTCTTCCAGACCTTTGGTGCATATTTTTATATAAAGATGATTTTATGTTTTTCAATTCAAGGACATTTTCTTCTAGTGTTTCCTAGATCATAATTTCATTTCCATAAGCTCTCTGCTGCTGGGATTTCCCTTACATCCCTTAAATGGATGGTGAATTTCCTGGATCTAGCCCTCTGTGCCAGTTTTTGGTTAACTTGCCCCATTCTTTCCAAAGTTCTTTCCTTTTCCTTCAATGTTTCTGTTCCTCTTCCACATAATAATCATTTGAGTGTTGGGAGAATTTTTCAAGCTGGTTTTCTAGTTAACCACATTGGTTTCTGAAGTTATCATTCAGCTATGTACAATCTTGATGAGTTAGGGAAAAAAAGGAAGTTGTGCCTTTTCAAGAACTCTTTATTATTTTAAGATTGATCTTTTTAAGTCAACATAACATCATCCCAACTCTCACTAAAAATATAGTTAAAGGTTTTTTTAAAGTTCCACCCTACTTCCTGAAAATATTTCTTTTGCTGGGTGTTATTTGTGCTGAATGTTCAGATTGGTGCTTCAGTCCCTCTCTTTGAATCGCTAAGTCTTCACAATACCAGCAGCTTGTCACCATTTACTCATTCTTGTTGATGATGTTTGTGGTTGGTTTGCTTTGGATAGTCCATTGATGATCAGTAAATCACTATATCTTCTTCCAAAAGTGAATGAGGGCAATCAGCACTAGGGTTTATAAATCAGAATTAGCTTCAGCTATAAATGACAGAAAATTGAAAGTAAGAGTGATTTAAAGAAGATACAAGTTTATTTCTCTCTCAAGTGTGGGAAATCCAGAAGCTGTCAGATTTGCTATGTGTTCTAATGTCAAGGGCTCTGGTTCATTCAACCTTGCTGATCCTCTTTTCTCAGCCCATGGTCTCTACTTCATAATCCAAAATGAATGCTTCAACTCCGGCCATCAAGTCCAAAATCTAGCCAGCAGTAGGAAGGTGAGGGAAAATAAAGAATATTTTCTGAAAATGACCCTCACCACTTCTACTCACATTCCAGTGGCTAGAACTCAAATCATATGGCTATACCTAATTGCAAGGGAGGATAGGAAATGTAAATTTTATTCTAGATGGCCACTTGACCTGCTTAAAGTTCTATTGCTATTAAAAAAAAAAAAAGTGGGGGTGGGGAAATTAGGTAATAGGATACTAACGGAAGTTTCTTTCTTTCTTTCTTTCTTTTCTGCAGTCCTGGGTGTAGCTGTAGGAAAACTGCGTCCTGATTCTTCCTCTCTTGCCAGAAGTTTCTGACATAGAGATTTTCCCTTCTTTAATTCCATCTGTACCAAGAAGAATTAAGGGGCTGACTCAGAGTGGATGTACTTCACTCACTCCACCAACCACTGACTAGCAGAGCAAGCCATCAGCAGCCTGCCTCTGTCAGCATTCTCCTCCTCCGTTTTTTTTTTTTTTTTTTGGCTGGACTAGGTTTTCACTGCAGTGCGCAGGCCTCTCTCGTGGAGCACAGGTTATAGCGTGCAGGCTCAGTGGCTGCAGTGCGTGGGCTTAGTTCCCCAACCAGGAATCAAACCTCCATCTCCTGTATTGGAAAGTGGATTTTTAACTACTGGACCACGAGGGAAGTCCCTCTCCTCCTCCATTAAAAAAAACAAATTGTTTTTGCAAAAATTATCAGATATTTCAGATAAATGGCTAAGATAACTTAGTGGTTTTCAGAAATCATGTGGAATGTCCCTGTTACTTTGTAGTAGCACTTCAGCAGGAATGATGAGAAGAAATAAATTTGAGAACACGGTTGGCATCTTGCTTCACAAATTTGATCCTATGATTCCACTGCTTACAATCCTGTCCTCAATAAGCACACAAAAGATGTCTATATCATTAATCCTTAGGGAAACACAAATTAAAACTCCAAACCACTACAAACCCACCAGAATGGCTCAAATTTAAAAGATGTAGAGCTCCTGATAGGAATACTAAGCATTACTACTTTGGAAAACAGCTTGATAGAAATTAAACATACGCTTATCATCTGACCCAACAATTCTGCTCCTAGGCATCTACCCAAGAGAAATGAAAACACATGTCCACAGAAAGATTCACACATGAGTGTTCATACAACCCAAATGTGCATCAACAGGCAAACAGATAAACAAATGGTGGAAACTGATACAACAAACTACTTATTCAGCAATGAAAAGGAACCAAGAAACGATACATACAACAACATGAATCAAACACATGCTGCAAAATTCTGAAATAAGCTCAACAAACATACAAGATGACAGAAATCAGATCAGTGGTTGCCTGTGGAGAGGGTGGGAGTAGGGACTGGCTGAAAAGGTACACAGGAGCCTTGGGAAGTGATGGAAACATTCTGTGTCTTGATTGCAGTGGTGTTTGCTTGAACAAATACATTTGTTAAAATTCCTCAAACTGTACACTTACAATACATACGTGGGTATATTTTACTGTGTGTAACATAATTCAGTACAATTGATTTAAAATGGAAAAAAAAAAAAAAGCAACTTGCCCTGCTTCCTACGTCCTAAAGGATAAGCCTCAAACTCTCTTGAAAAACTCACAAAGTTCTTCATTATCTGGCCCTGGCATCTTTCTCCCAGCTTCAGAGAGCCATGGGATCGCTATGAGAGGCTACTGCTCAAAACTCCAACCAACTATGTCTTTGATGAAGAGAGTACTGTGGGAGGAGAAACCAATTATTGCTTAATAAATGCAGTATTCTTGGCAGATATTATCTTTCAGGTCCTGGGATGTAGAGAAATAATAAAAGGAGACCTAGCTTGCAAGGAGGCTAGAAATAGCATAAAGGAGGCGCTCTGAGTGCATGCAGTTTTAACATCTAGACATCGTGGATGTCCAGTGGCACTTCCCCACTGCAGCAAGACACTCCTAAAATAAGTATTTTTGCCAGGACAACCCTGTTCTTTTCCTGCTTGGGAACAAATTTTAAACTTAGAAGAGAAAGAACACCCTCAGATACTTTGTCACTCATTCCACACCACTCATAATTTGTCACTCTGTCTTGAAATCTTCCCCTGCGTGGCTTGGCTTTAATGGGTTCAGCATTTAGTGAGCTAGGCAGTGGATTATGTGCAAAATGCATTAACCTCTCACATGATTGTAAAAATTGCCTTAATAAAATAGAGCTAAATCTTACTTAATAGCGATGAAACAGAAGCCACTATGTTCCAAGGATGCTAATGACCTGTGAGTCATTCTTTTTGATTTTAGAAGGTTGAACACTTGGAATTTTCCCCCTTTTATGAAAACTTTTAAGTGTCTTTAACTGTTGGAAAATCACACAAGTGAAAATAAGTTTCCTGCACTATAGATAACCAGAGCGCCAAGAAGTTTCCATCATCTTCTTAATGCTCCATCGTCCCGAGACAGTCTGAGATGTTGAGGGCACAGACGCAAATGACAAGAAGGGAAGGACTGATTATAATACCTAAGATTTGCCTAATGCCTTCCTGCTTACACAGTTCTTTTTTTTTTTTTTTTTAACCTGTATCAATTGATTCAATTCATGTAACAGACTTGGGAAGTAGGTACTCTCATCTCCATTTTATATATAAAGAAATTGAGATTTGAAGAGGTAAAGAATTTGCCCAAATTTCACAGCTGATAAGAACTTGTATTTGGATCCAGGTCCTCTGAATTTAAGTCCCACACCATCCCAAAATATATACATATACATATATATGTATATGTATATATTTAACAACAGTCACCTCCTTATGAAATGGAAGACAAGGATGGTGTTTGCCCAATAATGCTTGAGTGTTATGAGTGCTGGAAAATGGCACTGCTTTGGCCTCCTCCCTTTCCCAGCAAATAGACTTCTCATGCCATTATCTGTTATCTCTTATCAGAACCATGTTTTTCTGCCAGTCCTTGTCATAACTATAATAATAAGAATAATTATTATGTAACAAAAATAATAACAACAGTAATCATAATAACTTCCAATCTTACTGAACATTGCAACTGCTGACTTTTGGAGCACCCCACTGGGCACTGCTCAGTGTTTTGCATGTCTTATATGATTTAATTTTCACCAAATGTGATATTATTACTAGTCTCCATTTTCCAGATGAGGAAACTAGAGATCAGAGAAATTAAGAAACTTAATCAGTCATGGGGCTTCCCTGGTGGCTCAGATGGTAAAGCATCCACCTGAAATGCAGGAGACCTGGGTTTGATCCCTGGTTGGGAAGTTCCCTGGAGGAGAACATGGCAACCCACTCCAGTTCTTGCCTGGAGAATCCCCACGGACAAAGCAGCCTGGCAGGCTACATTCCATGAGGTTGCAAAGAGTTGGACATAATTGAGACACTAAGCACAACACAGACCAGTCATGAAGTCGAGATGAGGTCAAGCCATGGGTAGATTAATTATACAACTGGCTCCAACTTTCTTTCCCTCCTTGTAACAATGTGACTTTGTAAGTCCTCTCATAAAGAAATGGGGATGCTGCAGTATCTCTTGAATCCAGTCTCCAACTTGCTTTGGCCAAGAGGATGCAACAAAGGTTACCATGAACCAATTCTGAGCTTGAGCAGTTTTACTGTCTCAGAACCCTGCTATCATCATGAAAACAAGCCCAGACTTAACCACTGGAGGATTAGAGACTACATGGAGCCGAGTCAATTGATTTGTCCTAGCTCAGAACATTCTAAAGAAGCCAACCCCCCTGCTGACCCACTAGGTGACCACAGATATACGAAGAAACCCAGCCAAGATCAGCCAAGTCAAGCTTATGTCAACAGAACCCTCTACCAACCTATAGACTAATGAGAAATTATAAATTATGTTGCTTTAAACTTCTAGATTATGGGGTGGTTCATTACACAGCAATAGCTAACTGATACAAAATGGAAGCAGGACTGAAATTTATTGTTTGGACCCTTTCTTATACTCTGTATGGATGCCATGTCCTTCTAAATATCCTCATCTTGTAGGGTTGGGAGAAATGTCAGTGTCATCCCAGGGGACCAGGATAAAATATCTTGTGTGCTGACTTTGGGCCATTGTCTATTTAGGGAGGAGAGTGGAAAGACTCAGGTGACCTGGGTTCTGAATCCAGCTCTGCCACTAGATCTGCAAAACCTTAAGCAACTCATCTCTCTAATCTTCAATGATTTTATCAATACAGTGAAGAGGTCAGGATGTCTTTGCTCAAAAAACTACTATTTGCCAACAGCTACTGTGTTAAGCAATGTGATACATGCCAAGGATACAAATCTTATAAAATTCCTATTCTCAAGAGCTCATCGTCTAATGGAGATATAGACAACACAAACAAAAATGGCAACATATAGGTCTTGTGTAAGACAGAACAATGGTCTCCCAAAGAGGTCCATGTCTTGGTCCCATGTCTGGGAATTTGTGAATATATTACCTTCAGATCAGATCAGATCAGATCAGTCGCTCAGTCATGTCCGACTCTTTGCCACTACATGAATCGCAGCACGCCAGGCCTCCCTGTCCATCACCAACTCCCAGAGTTCACTCAGACTCATGTCCATCGAGTTAGTGATGCCATCCAGCCATCTCATCCTCTGTCATCCCCTTCTCCTCCTGCCCCCAATCCGCCCCAGCATCAGAGTCTTTTCCAATGAGTCAACTCTTTGCATGAGGTGGCCAAAGTACTGGAGTTTCAACTTCAGCATCATTCCTTCCAAAGAAATCCCAGGGCTGATCTCCTTCAGAATGGACTGGTCGGATCTCCTTGCAGTCCAAGGGACTCTCAAGAGTCTTCTCCAACACCACACTTCAAAAGCATCAATTCTTCAGCGCTCAGCCTTCTTCACAGTCCAACTCTCACATCCATACATGACCACAGGAAAAACCATAGCCTTGATTAGATGAACCTTTGTTGGCAAAGTAATGTCTCTGCTTTTGAATATGCTATCTAGGTTGGTCATAACTTTCCTTCCAAGGAGTAAGCGTCTTTTAATTTCATGGCTGCACTCACCATCTGCAGTGATTTTGGAGCCCAGAAAAATAAAGTCTGACACTGTTTCCACTGTTTCCCCATCTATTTCCCATGAAATGATGGGACCAGATGCCATGATCTTCGTTTTCTGAATGTTGAGCTTTAAGCCAACTTTTTCACTCTCCTCTTTCACTTTCATCAAGAGGCTTTTGAGTTCCTCTTCACTTTCTGCCATAAGGGTGGTGTCATCTGCATATCTGAGGTTATTGATATTTCTCCCAGCAATCTTGATTCCAGCTTGTGTTTCTTCCAGTCCAGCGTTTCTCATGATGTACTCTGCATATAAGTTAAATAAACAGGGTGACAATATACAGCCTTGACGTACTCCTTTTCCTATTTGGAACCAGTCTGTTGTTCCATGTCCAGTTCTAACTGTTGCTTCCTGACCTGCATACAAATTTCTCAAGAGGCAGATCAGGTGGTCTGGTATTCCCATCTCTTTCAGAATTTTCCACAATAAATCTGCCTGCAATGCAGAAGCCACAGGTTTGATCCCTGGGTTGTTGGGAAGATCCCCTAGAGAAGGAAATGGCAACCCTCTCCAATATTCTTGCCTGGAAAATCCTATAGACAGAGGAGCCTGGCAGGCTAGAGTCCATGGGGTCACAAACCGTCGGACACGACTGAGTACATAAACTACTATATTATTACCTTACATGGCAAGGAGCACTTTGTGGATGTGATTTAGTTAAGGATCTTGAAATGGGTAGATAATCCCAGATTATCCAGGTTATTGTAATCACAGACTAATCATCACAGTCCTTATATGAGAGAGGCAGCAAGATCAGAGTCAAAGAGAGAGATCTGAAGATGCTACACTGCAGCCTTTGGAGATGAAGGAATGGATCATAAGCTGAGAAATCCTCCCTAGAAGCTGGAAAAGGCAGGGAAGTAGATTCTCCTGAAGAGCCTCCAGAGGAATGCAGCCCTGCCCACACCTTGATTTGGGGCAAATAAAACTCATTTTTGGACTCGAGAACAAGAAGAGAATAAATTTGTGCTAAGTCACTACATTTGTGGTAATTTCATTACAGCAGCAATAGGAAGCTAACACACTGCCTGGCTGAGCACCCGGTTCTCATAACATCTCCCGGCATGTAAGAGGTACCTCCAGGTGCTTCTCTGGTGATGCTTCCAGTGTCGGGTCCTGGGGAGCATCTCAGAAGGTCTCCTTGGTGTGCTAAGTTCCACAGCCTCTCATGGGCAGACCTGGGGGAAGAATATGATATCTCTGACTGGCCACAAATTCCACCTTCTCTTGGCCTCTGCTGCTCCTGTCCAGCCACCTGGTTGCTCCAGGCTGAGGCAGAAGGACAAAGAGAGGACCAAGATGCAGTCCCTGCCCTTCAGAAAGGGAGGCATCTGAGAGCACCTGGGGTATCTGAGCATGCCCTGTAGCCTGGGGCCCTGGTGGGGAATGACTCCACCTCTCCCTTCTCGGTTTTGACTAAGACCTACCCAAATACATTTCATACAACCACCCAACCCACACATTTGTGTGTGTGTGTATGTACGTGTGTGTGTGTAGGACTATACTTAAGTCTTTGAGAGATAGCACTTAATACATGTGACATGTTCTGATTATGTTTTATTCTATGCTATGTTTTACTATAAAAATGCTGGTGCCAACTTATTAAAGTGATTTTTCAACCTACTGCTTTTAGATGGTTGTGTCAACACCCCCTTACTGGTCTCTGTCTCTAAACAGTGGTTCTCAAGCAGGTATTATAGTTGCCTAGGAATTTTTAAAAAGGCCCATCCTCCAGAAATTCTGCTGTCACTGGTCTGGGGAGGAATCCAGGCATCAGTATTTCTGCACAGATTCTCAGGTGAGTCACGCCTGCAAAGCAGGGCTGAGAATCACAGCTCAAGAACCACGGCTCTAGGCCCACACCCACCATCACATGAATCTGCTGAAAGTTGATCCAAGCAACGACAAGTACCTTCTCAGAATATTTCATTGCAGCACACACTGCTACTGCTACTGCAGCTAAGTCGTTTCAGTCGTGTCCAACTCTGTGCAACCCCATAGACGGCAGCCCACCAGGCTCCCCCATCCCTGGGATTCTCCAGGCAAGAACACTGGAGTGGGTTGCCATTTCCTTCTCCAATGCATGAAAGTGAAAAGTGAAAGTGAAGTCGCTCAGTCATGTCCGACTCTTCATAACCCCATGGACTGTAGCCTACCAGGCTCCTCCGTCCATGGGATTTTCCGGGCAAGAGTACTGGAGTGGGGTGCCATTGCCTTCTCCACACAAACACACACAATTCCAGACCCCTTGCCTCTCATGAATAGGTCCCATCAGACATTTGCAGGCTTGTTCTCCAGATACCACACCCTTTGCCCTGAAGCATTCTGAAGATTGTTTCCCACTGTCTGCTCCTAGACTGGAAAAGCCCTTCCCTGTGTCCTCCTTCAAGCCCTGACTCAGGTTACACCCCCTCTCAGGAGCCTCCCCCACATGTCCCTGTTTCCCTCAGTCCAGCACCAAAACTCAGCCCTCAACCACTGTGCTCAGGGATCACCTATTACCTACCTGCCTTCTTCACTTGTGTATTAACTGTGCTTGCTTATTCTCTGTTTTCTTGATGCCCTGGCATGGAGGGCCTTGCCCACCAGGGAGAAACTGCCTCTCCCAAGAGCTTGCTAATTACCAGAGACAGTAAACGACTCCCCTGCAACTGAGGCTTTCAGATCAAACCAACCAACCCAAACCTACCCTCCAACCACTTTCTTTATTGGACTCTCTCGGGGCTCTTACACTCTGGGGCCAGAATCACCCCCAGGACCATGTGACAGACAATTTAGGACAGCCCCGCACCTGCCGAGCCTGCTGAAATTATTCAAACTAGCAATTCTGAAACCTGCCTGCCCTGCCTTGCCCGGTGCTCCCCGTCTCTGCTCCTGCCTCCTGAATAACTTGGTGCTTCCCCATTTGGTATTGCAGGGTGTAACCTGCCCTCCCCCACCCCCCATCTCCCGGGAGCTGCGAGTAGCACAGTCTTTTCAATGGTAACTATGGCTGATCTGTTGCCCTCACCATACCTGAATAGCAATAAAGTCTACCTTTTAAAAACAACTGGTCTATGAACTCCCCCAACCCCTTCTACTAACACTGTCTTGCATTGAGTCTTCCCTGAATGACAGGCTCTGCAGTCAGCCTTTTCCCTGCACCATCTCATTTGTCCTTGGCAGCCTGGTGAGGCAGGTACTGACCACTCTCAATTTACAAAAGAGGAGCAAAGCCAGCCACTGACAAAGCCAGGATTCAAACACAGGTCCATCCGGCTCCCAAGTCAGCTCCAGGTTCCCCCCTATAGGAGTGGTCTCACACTCAAAGTCTCCAATCTCAACCACAGGATCTTTGCAAACAATACTGCTAGGCACAGCTACACAGCAGTCACAAAGGGCCTGGCATGGAGCAAAGGGACAAGAGGAATCCACCTGCTGTTGCTTGTCACACCAGATATCCTTACGCTGCTTCCTTCCAGAAAGGGCTCCAGAAGGGTTTCCCACCCAGGTGCCATTTAGACTAGCCTTATCGAAGAACCATAGCCCATTAATGCCTTCTGATCTCATTTCTCTATTGCATTGTGTGGAGAAAACACACTCTGAAGGGCACCTACCACAAACATCAGGCTGTCACGGATGTGTCAAACCAAGGCTCCAGGCTTCAAGCACCAAGATCAATCCTGCCCCTTCCCTTTAATTAATTCTCTCATCCCTGTTGTGTTTAACATAGACTGGAGCCTATTCCTCAGATGAGTTCATTTGGCTCTGCAAGAGGGGATTCCCAGAGATGCTTTTTTCTGAACAAGCCGTCTTGTCAGTGTAACGTCTGTGAGTATAGCTTTCTACTTGAGCTCTGTTATAATACCAAGTGGTCCTTGTCCCTTGAAACTAGCCTTAGGAGTTACAAATGACACCCTGGTGAACAGCTTAACGCTGCCTACTATAAGCAGGTTACTTACTTATTGCACTAAAAGGGAGACAGGGTCCACCCAAAACAAAGTTCAGAGCTCTTGCCTTTTAAAATCCACATCTCAGCTCTTCCACAAGAATGTCATTCTTTTAAAAAAAATTATTTATTTTACCTGGCTAAGTCAGGTCTTAGTTGCAGCACATAGGATCTTTAGTTGTGGCATGCAAACTCTTGGTTGCAGCATGTAGGATCTAGTTCCCTGACCAGGGATCGAACCTGGGTCCCCTGCATTGGGAGCACAGAGTCCTAGCCACTGGACCACCAGCGAAGTTTCATGAATGTTGTTCTTATAGATATCTGCACACAGTATCACTTCCACGGACAACATCCAGAGGAACTGTGGGCATTTAGTGGGGACCCAAAGATGGCACCAGAACAAGGGTCCTTGTTGCCCCAAATCCTTAAGCACAGGAACTCCTGAAGTCACCAAATGATGCCATCTGTGCCCTGATATCACAGTGTGACATTTTCCCCCATAGAGCCAGGGAGCCCCACAGTCTCACCTGGGAGCTCAAAGGCTGGTGACCCCTGTAAAGAGGTTCCGCTGACCCTGCCTCTGGTCCAGAGCCTCATATGGCTGGATCTACATGGCTTCAGAGAGGGCTGCTGAGGGGCAGTGCCCTGAAAGTCAGTCCAAGCAGGAATTGTTAGCTACAAAAGGAAAGAAAATGTGTTTTAGCAATCATTGGGTGCCATATACAATGGTCAACAAACACAGGATTCCATTGCTGGCGCAACCCTTGGCCAGGGACCTCTCCACCCTGTTTCCTACCCACCCCACCCTACTCCCTTCCCCTTGACTAACTCTTTGCTCCAGGATTGGGTGCAGGGTGGTTTTCATCTCAACTCCTCCACTTACTGATTGTGTGAGCTTAGTCACATTATTCAGCATCCCGAGGCCTCAGTTTCCTAATTGGTAAATTGGAGGTAAAAGTAGTTCTTACCTTATAATATTATGAAGGGTTCTTGAATGTAAAAGGCTTAACTCTGCCCAACATAGTGATAAATGCATAAACCAGTCTCAAACTTCCTGGCCTTCGAGTGTGTTCTTCCCTCTGCCCCAAATTCCCTTCCTTCTTATTAGCCTGGAGAATTCCTACTTTCCTTTCGAGGTTCACCCCTGATGATATCTCTTCTAGGAAGTGTTCCCCATCCCCCTCCAAGCTGTCTCCATGGCTTCCTCCATGCTCCCACACAATAGTGCTCCCTCACCAACAACAGCAGTAAACACACTCCGGTACCATTTTCTTTTCACAGTTCTCACTGAACTGTGACATCCTGAGGGCAGAAATTATGTCATCCACCTTTGGAGCCCCAAATTGTGGTTCCATTCCTCTTATAAAGCAGACATTCAGTAAAAGTTGGCTGATTTAATCTACGTAATGGATTAGTTGTGCTCGTTAATGAGGGAGAAGCAAGGAAAACACACAGAGGGGTCCGACAACCACATAAGGCATAGCGGGATTCAGCATCTCTTTGAGAAGTGTAAATAATAAACCCTACAGCTGTGATGGTCTACGCTACTGATTTAATTCATCTGCGGTAGGACCTGGGAATCCAATATTTTTTAATGGTTCATATGTGATTCTGCTGTGTAGCCAGATTTGAGGACTACTACTCTCCCATCCTGTCCTAGGAATTCAAAGGAGAGGCAAGTCCTAGGACTTTCCATATCCACACAGCCTGGCCACATCCCTCTAGGAGTGGCGTCTACCCACAGGGGCTGGTCTGTTGGCTCCAATCTGGCCACTAAGCATCATGGGAAAGGTAGAACAAGTTAAGAAAGATGGGCTGTACTATGGAGAACAGTATGTGCGGTGCTGTTCTGTGCTTGGTCACTCCGCCATGTCCAGCTCTTTGTGACCCCATGGACTGTGTAGGCCACCAGGCTCCTCTGTCCAAGGGATTCTCTAGGCAAGAGTACTGTGGGTTGCCATGCCCTCCTCCAGGGGATCTTCCCAACCCAGGGATCGAATCCAGGTCTTCTTCATTGCAGATGGATTCTTTACCATCTGAGCCACCAGGGAAATCCACAAATACTGGAGTGGGTAACCTATCCCTTCTCCAGGGGATCTTCCCAATCCAGGAATAGAACCGGATTCTCCTGCATTGCAGGCAGATTCTTTACCAGTTGAGCTATCCGGGAAGCCTTGGAGAACAGTATGGAGGTTTCTTAAACAGCTAAAAATAGAGCTATCATATGACCCTACAATCTCTCTCTTGGGCATATATCTGGAGAAAAACATAATCCGAATGGACACATGCACTCTAGTGCTCATTGCAGCACTATTAACAATAGTTAAGATGCAGAAGCAACCCAAGTGCCCATCTATAGAGGAATAATTTAAGAAGATGTAGCATATACACCCTGTGGAATATTACTCAGCCATTAAAAAGAAGGAATTAACATCATTTGCAGCAACATGGATGGACCTAGAAACTGTCATACTGGCTGAAGTCATAGAAAGAAAAATATTATACGATATCCTTTATGTGTGGAATCTCAAAAGAAATCATGCAAATGAACGTATTCTCAAAACAGAGAATGAACTTATGGTTACTAAAGGGGAAGAATGGGAGGAAGGGATAGTTAGGGAGTTTGAGAGGGAAATGTACACACTGCTATATTTAAAATGGATAACCAACAAGGTTCTACGGTATAGCACAGGGAACTCTGCTCCTTGTTATGTGGCAGCCTGGATGGGAGGGGAGTTTAGGGGAGAATGAATACCTGCATACGTGTGGTTGAATTCCTTTGCTGTCCACCTGAAATTATCACAACATTGTTAATCAGCTACACTATATTTTATTTACATAAAATGAAAAAAATTTTTAAAGAAAAAGGGATCAACAGACAGGTGGGGTGCAGAGGACAGGTGAGAGGGGTATGGGCTGAGGAACAGGATCCAAGTCAGGCCAAACTCAAGATCTTTCAAGACCCATGTCGACCCTCACTTCTCCTGAGAAGCCTTCACTTGAGCATCTCCATGCCCTAAAGCTCTCTGCAGTTTTCCCCAGCTCAGAACTCTCCTGTGTGTATCATCCTTGAATCTCAGGGACCCTCAGATGATGGGTGAATGCCAAGGTAAAATCAAAAGTTTGAATTACAGAGCATTTTAACATCTTAAAAGAAAAGCAGGTTAGTTGCCTTCACAGGTAAAAGGTTCTCCCACTAAAACCTAACAGATTGGACCCAAAGCTTCACAGAGGAAGAGGAGAGTCATCTGCAATTAGCACGCTGCTATATGTAAACAGCAGCCTCAGAGTAGTTGAAAATGGTTTGTTTGCTTGCGTGAATTAACATTCCCTTGCAATATTATGATAACAATGGTCTACCTTAGTTTCTCTGCACACCCCACCTAATCTTGTTTACATTCTTATTAATAGTGAAAAGGAAGCCTTGTTTTTACTGGCTTCAAATCATCCTAGACTGCAAACCACTGAAGTCTGAATTAATGAGCTTAAACCGTATGCATTTGCATCCTGAAGCTGTCTCAGCTCTCCTTACACGAGCTTTCCTTCAAGGACCATCTCTCCTACTTCCTTCCTCATGGCAGATTCTACCATGATCCTGTCTGCAGACAAGAAAGTAGAAGCACAGGAAGCTGATGCAAATTGCCTGAGTTGCACAGCATTCAAGGGAATCTGTCCTGGGATCTGCGTTCTGAATCATAAACATCCCAGTCCTGGGAAAAAGATTCAAATTCTAGCTCTGCCATCAACTGTGTTCTCTTGCACTAGTCAGCGTGCCTGACCAGCCCTGGTGCTTCCCCGTGTGGCCCTCTCAAGCATGGTGTGCTCCCAGCTATGAGAAACTCTGAGTAGCAAACTATCTTCTCAATGATAATTATCCCCTGATCTGTTGGCCTCATCGTACTTGAACTTGGTTCCACATCTGTGAAATGGGGATAATGTTGCTGACCTCTCAGGTTTGTTACAGGGGTGAAATGAGATGATGCATGTAAAGCACTTAATGTAGCAGCTGCAGCAAAGTAAAAACCTAATGATAGGGAGTATTATCACTAGCCTTGTTCCCATTGTTTTATACTCTTTGCTCCTAACTCCCACACTTTACAGGTAAGGAAACCAAGACCTACAGATGTGTGGCATAGGCATCCTGCCCAGGGTTATGTGGCAAGTGGATGAATGGGCAGCACTGGAACTTGGGTCTCCTCCAACAGCCCCTTTCCAGCTGCTGGATTCTCATGCTGGGGTCCTGCCTTCCCTTCTACAGATGCTGTGAATCATCAGGACCAGTCTTCACACAA
Organism: Bos grunniens; assembly: GCF_055505025.1. Lineage (NCBI taxonomy): Eukaryota > Metazoa > Chordata > Mammalia > Artiodactyla > Bovidae > Bos > Bos grunniens. The sequence continues at coordinate 14,072,166 of NC_141167.1, forward strand.
ACACACACACACACACACACACACACACACACCCTAACTCTGTTTGCTCCCACTAAGGAGGTCTTGTTTTTAAGGCACACCTGCAGATGAAACCATCAAGGTTTTCCTATTCCTTTGCTCCCTAGTTTACCTAACATGCTTTTCAACATGTGACAACAGTAACAGGAGATGGTATGAGTACACATGGCTGCCTTTATAAAGCCTGTAATCCAAACCATTCAGGGGAACAGAGTGCGTTCCATCCAAGTCCACTTTTCTTTAGCTCTCTAGTTCTTTCCTAATTCTTCAAAGGGTGTAGGAGGGAGGGTGCCTCACTTCTCCTACCTCTCCAAAATGTCATCAGCAGCAGCTGCCTGGACTCACTGCAGCACAGAACACAGTGGAAACCTCCCAGATCCAAGAGTTCCATCCCTCCTCTACACCAAACTCTGTCTCCCGGCTGTGATGTCCTTTCCTGGGCCAGGACCATCCAATACCCAAGTCTTTCTGAAATTAAAACCCCCTGGATCCAATTTGAGCAACACAGTAATTTAAATAGTATTGGATTTTAAGCCAAAGTATAAAACAGATATCAGTGAGTCCATACAGAGATAAATAAACAAGCGCATGAATCGATAAATAGGAGGAAGAGGGCGATCTCTTGCAGAAGAATTCCAAATAACTTATGTAGATGCTCTGCCCTCAAGAAGGTGGAACTTAACTCCCATGTGTACATGTGGGTTTTGACCAGTGACATCTTTCTGAAGAAGACAGTACAGAAGGGAAGAATAAAGAGTCACTTTTCAGTGGAGAAACCTGACCCACACGACCTCAGCCAGGTGATCAAGTATAAACATGATAAATCATGTGGGTTGTATGTACCTTGATATGATGAGATGAAAATGGTATCTCACCTCTGGGGTCATCCCTCCTAAAATTCATAATCCAGGCTAAGCATGAGAAAAATATCGGACAAATTCCAGCTGAGGAACATTCTGTAAAATACCTGACCAGCGCTCCTCACAACTATCAAGGACATTAAACAAACAAACAAAAAAAAAAGAATCCAAGGAACTATCACAGCCAAGAGGAGCTTAAGGAGATAGGATGACTAAGTGTAACGTGGGATCCCAGGTGGGATCCAGGAACTGAAAAGGAGCCTTAGGGGAAAACCATCTAGTCAAGGTTATGGTTTTTCCTGTGGTCATGTATGGATGTGAGAGTTGGACTGTGAAGAAGGCTGAGCGCCGAAGAATTGATGCTTTTGAACTGTGGTGTTGGAGAAGACTCTTGAGAGTCCCTTGGACTGCAAGGAGATCCAACCAGTCCATTCTGAAGGAGATCAGCCCTGGGATTTCTTTGGAGGGAATGATGCTGAAGCTGAAACTCCAGTACTTTGGCCACTTCATGCGAAGAGTTGGCTCATTGGAAAAGACTCTGATGCTGGGAGGGATTGGGGGCAGGAGGAGAAGGGGACAACAGAGGATGAGATGGCTGGATGGCATCACTGACTTGATGGGCGTGAGTCTGAATGAACTCCGGGAGTTGGTGATGGACAGGGAGGCCTGGAGTGCTGCGATTCATGGGGTGGCAAAGAGTCGGACATGACTGAGCAGCCGAACTGAAGGAAGTCTGAATGAAGCGTGGACTTCAGTTAATAAAAACATATCAATATCGTTTCATTAAGTGGGATCAATCTACCACACTAGGTAAGATATGATGATGGGACCTGGTAGTGGGTTATATGGGAACTCTCTGTACTTTCTTCAGACTTTTTCTCTAAACTATTTGAAATAAAAATACATTTCAAAAACAAAACCAAACAGAAGAAAACCTCCTTAGATAGTCCAAGACAGACCTGATTTTGTTGCATGACCTCGGAATCATGAATAATGCTGTTGATGGGGGGGACCCTTTGTTCACCAGTCTCAGAGTTCTCAAGGTGGGGCAGTGGGAGAGGGAGCCTGTCTCCCCTTTCCCACCAACTCCCTTTTCATCTGCTTTCTGTTCTCACCTTTCACACAGCATTCGCCCTGAAGCAAAGGATTCCTCTGCTTGAATAAGCAAAAATGACTGACCTAGTCCAGACCCATTGGAAAATGTCCAGAGAAAGGAAGGGGCATCTTCTGGTAATGCACCAAGGGCATGACAGAGCTGGAGCTGGAACCCCACAGGGCGGGCACCTGAGACCATCCCCCAGGTGTTACCTAGGATCTCACCTGTGAGCTTGGAGTTCCTTGAGGCAGGGACAGTGCCTGGTTCAGCTATGTCTGTGGGACTCAGACGTGGGACAGGGACTCAGACGTGGGACAGCAAGTCCTCAGGAATGACTGAGCGACACTGTTTCCATCATGTGATTGTTCCAAAATGCCAATGCCATGTATAACCAAATCACTCTTCGGGAAACCTGAAACTAAACCACACTGTAAATCAGCTATATTTCAATATAAACATTTTAAAAGAGATAAACCCTCCAAATACCATTTTGCTTTTACTAAAATGCCAGTACCATTCAAACCTAAAAATCCTGCTGGCATATCAGAGAATTTCAAAGTTAAGGCCTCTCTGGTCTGTGTCCATATATCTGGTTTTACTAAAACAGTCTCTTCTAGCGAGCTTATGTACTGGAGATCAACTTTAGACATTCATGCATACATCCATTCATTCATTTTAAAAGATTTATTGAGCATCTCCTACACATTATGAACAATAGCAATAATAATAATTCATACAATAAGCATTCATTGAGTACCAGATCTGTGTCAGGCTCAGTCCAGGCATGACAGATACAACCCTGAACAAGAGAGACACATCACCTTTCTGCCTTAAGACGTATCCCTAATTGTTATTCGATGCTTCCTGAGTGCCAGGCATTTGTGCTCAGAATCTTTCATTTAATCCTCACAATAGCCCTAAAAAGTCAATACTATTGATGTTCCTGGTTTTTTTCTTTTTTTTTAATTCTTAATTATTTTAAACAATTTTAAAGGTTACACACTGTTTGCAGTTATTACAAAACATTGGCTAGATTCACATGTTGTACAATACATCCTTGAGCTTATCTCATACCCAGTAGTTTGTACTGCCCATTCCCCCACCCCTATTATTCCTCTCCCCACCCCCACTGGTAACTACTACCTCCTTCTCCATACCTGTGTCTGTTTCTTTTTTGCTATATCTGCTAGTTGCATTTTTTTTATTTCACATATAAGTTATATTTGTGATAACAGTATTTGTCTTTCTTTGTCTGACTTATTTCACTTAACATAATGCTCTCCAAGTCCATCAACGTTGCTGCAAGTGGCAAAATTTCTTTCCTTTTTATGGCTGTGTAGTATTCCATTGTGTGTATGTATGTATGTATATATGTGTGTGTAATATATCACATCTTCTTTATCCATTCATCTGCCGATGAACACTTAGGTTCCATATCTTGTCATTGTAAATAATGCTGCAATGAACATTGAAGTGCAAGTATCATTTTTAATTAGCGTCTTTGCTTTTTGGGGATATATACTCAGGAGTGGAATCACTGGGTTATATGGTAGTTCTATTTTTAGTTCTTTGAGAAACGTCCATACTGTTTTCATAGCAGCTGTACCAATTTACATTCCCACCAACAGTGTATGAGGGTTCCCTTTCCTCCACATCTTTATCAACATTTGTTACTTGTGTTCTTTTGGATGATAGCCATCCTGACCGATGTGAGGTGATATCTCACTGTGGTTTTGACTTCCATTTCCCTGATGACTAGCGACACTCAGCATCATTTCATGCACCTATTGGCCACTGGCATTTTCTCTTTGAAAAAATGTCTATTCAGTTCTTCTGCCGATTTTTCAATAGAGTTGTTTGATTTTTTTGATGTTGAGCATATATGCTATTATATATCGAACCTTGTTGGTCATATCATTTGGAAACATTTTCTTCCGTTCAGCAGGTCTTCTTTTTGTTTTGTTGATTGTTTCCTTTGCTGCACAAAAGCTGTCAGTTTAGGTCCTGTTAATTGTCCCCATTTTTTCAGATGAGAAAGCAGAAGCCTAGTTACCTGTCCAAAGTCACTCCTTCGATAGGTAGTCGAACTGGGATTTGAACCTGGGCATTCCTTATTGAGAACACTTGTCCTCAGTGTCCACACGGGGAGTCAGTGAGGGTCTTGGGTGCCTGGCTGGTGAAGAAAACACTCCAGGCACCACCGTCAAATGGAAAATACAGCAGCCTTTTATTCCCAGCAACTGGCCAAGAGCTGACGTCCCTTCCTCACCCGCTTACGTGCAGGACTACAGGAGGACCCTGAGGCCGGGAGGAAGGCTCTGCCAGGAGACCTGAGCAAGGTCTCCTTTCTCAGCGCTCCTGAAGCTGAGCCGGAAGTCCCTCCCCGCCGCCCCGCCACCCCCACCCCACGACTTCCTCCCGGGTTCAGAGGCAGAAGCTGAGGAGAGGAGGGTGGCGGGGCGGGTGTCTGACGGGATTAACAGGCGGAGGAGGTGCAGAGTCTCTGTTCCTGCCTTGAAGACACAGACACCCCACCCACTAGCACAGTTTGTTCAAGAGGATGTCCTTACTCTGACCAGATTATCAACACGTGATGAGAGGTGCTCAGTCAGGAAGGGCTGAGAGGGGGCCCTTCCCTGGGAGGAAGGGAGGCCCAGTGCTTTCTTGTCTCTGAGCAGAGAGGAGACAAGAGGAGAGGGGGAGAAACGTATCCTCACGGCACCGTGGGCACAGGTGACACGAGGAGAATAAGACGTGGTTTCTGTTCCACAGTGACTCACACTAGGGTGAAGTCCGCTAAAACTTATCCATGAGTAACAATCCAGCAGGACTGGATGAGCTGGTTAAGAGGTAGGAGGGGTTTCCTGGAGGAGGCATCAGGCCTTCATCCCAGGTGGGTTTTGAAGGCTGTGTTGGAGTCTCCACCCAGAGAAGGGGTAGGAAGAACTCAGCAGAGAAGGCACAGAAGTCCCAGTCTGGAGACTATTCTCAGGTGGTGGGTGTGCCTGGGGCATGGAGAGTCCTGACAGGAGCCTGAAGAAACTCTGCTGGGAGGATGGGCTGGAGCCAGACTGTGTGGGGCCTCGTGGGATGCTGGCGAGCTTGGCCTTTGTCTCCATGAGCAGTGAGCCCAGGGGCAAGTTCTGCGTTTCTTGGTTTTGTCAGGGGAGGGGAAAGTTGTGGGTTGGGGGCTTATGCAGTCCTATTTGTGATTCAGAAATTGCTTCTGACAATCACTCTGAAGAATTCACCATCATTCAAGTAACTATGTGGCACCTACCATGCCCCACACTCCATAGAGGGCTGGAGATAGAACGGTGAACAGAACAGACATGATCTCAGCCATCATGGAACCTATGGACTGGCAGAGGACATGAACATTAGGTAAGTATTTTGTCCCGATTCTGACAGATCAACTGAGGGGAAACCCAGAGGGTGATGAGTATCTATATCTAGGGAACATATAATCTACTGGGAAGATGAGAAGGCTTCCCTGAACAAGCAGCATTTAAGGTAAGACCTGGAAACTAAGAAGTATCTGCTCAGGGGACAGAAGCAAAATGTTCCAAGGGAATGAAGGCCATGTGGTGAGAAGGAAGACGGCACAGCAGAAAAAGCACAAAGTGGCCATGTGCCTGGAACGCAATGAGCGCTGGAGAGGGTGGCTTTAGATGAGATTGAAAAGAGAGACAGAACAGAGCCTCGAAAGCCAGGGTGAGGATTTAGGACTCTATCTCACTATCAGGGTCAAACCATTAAAGGGTTTTAAGAAAGATTGTGACAAGATCCCATTAGCATTTTGGAAAGAATTTTCTTCCTGTTAGCATTAAAAAAAAAAAAAAAATCGAAAGGGTGCTCAGTGAAAGCAGGGAGTCAAGATGAGAATTTAGGGATTTCTCTTTTTAAGTGAAAAGGAAAAGGGAGGATGTGATTCTGAGAATCTGAGCTTGGAGGAAGGGACAGATGGCAACTTAGGATCAGGAGGGAGCCCATAGGAGAAAGAAGCAGATGTCGGCAGGGACCAGGAATGTCTAGGCAAGAATTCCTGCCACCCTCACTATTAGAGAACAAGAAAGCAGAGGTGAAACTTCCCAAGAGGTGGGAGGAATTGGGCTGGGGAAAAAAAAGACCCAGACAGGCATCCTGGCATCTCTAAATCCACTCCAAGGGAGGTGGCAGGAAGGGGTCAGGAGTCTTATAAGCAGCTGTCCTGACCCCCAAGGGACAGAAAACGTCCTCCCAGCTGGTGTGTGAAGCAGAACAAAGGCACAAAAGTTCCCCACTGGCTGACATTTTGGGGAGCTCACAGAATGGCGAGCTTCTCCTATCCAACCCCGGCACCAATGAGGAGCTGAAACATATTGTACCCATTAGAAAAGAAATGCAAATCCGAGAGTCAGGCATTTGTGTCCATGACAACAGGGGGAACGTATTTTGGCAAATCTGAGTTCATTTATATTCAAATAAATATTTCAGTCTATGACTCTGGCACTTTTTTGCATGAGATATTTCAGAACCATATTGAATGTTGCTCTCATGCTAAGAACTTGAGAATTAAAATGAGGGCCAATTTCAGAGTCTGTCAGGCTCCAAGATTTGGAGTTGGTTTTACCTCAAGGAATGAAAAGGAATGATAAACGAGGGGGGTGATTCAGCACATTTGTATATAAACTTTTTGAACAGGAAAGGCCGTTCCAGTATTGTCCCAGGAAGCCCCTTCTTTGTAAAAGTGGAACAACAGACCCAAGTCAAATCCTTCTAGAACTCAGGGCTCCTGATTCTCTGGCCAATGTTGTCTTCAGTCTGCCCAACCAGTTGATGGAATAAGAAGAGCAGATAGGCTAAGACTTCAATACATCATCAATTGTTTCTTTTTCAAGGGAGGTTGTTTTTCCTTAATTATAAAAGCAATCTATGCCTTTTGTGAAAAATCTGTATTTTACTAAAAACTCCAAGGTATTATCTCTAGTAAACCCTGTAATTCCCCATAAAATCACTAGTCAGTTTTAACATTCTCTTTCAGCCTTTGTTCTGTGTCTATATCTTTTACATAGGTGAAATGTTAGCTTGCCTACAATTTTGCATCAGGAGCATTACTCTGAGTCATTAAAAACTTTCCTTGTACAAAAAAAGTTCATGGATGAAGAACATTCCACCCATAAATATACCGTAAATTTACTAAATCATTTATGTAATTCACTGTTGGGCATTTTAGGTAGTCTCCAATTTTTTTTTTTTTATCCTTTACATAACACTGTGTTGGATACCTTTATGTTTAAGTCTTTATTTACCCATCAGATTACTTCCTTGGACTAGATTTCTAGACATGCAATTATAGATCTAAAGAGTATAAGCATTTTGAAGTCTCCTGGTGTATATTGTATTGCAGAAAAGGTTGTATTGTTTGCTAGTGGAATGTGAAATGCTAATCACACTATACTCTTACCCACAGTTTACACACCACTGAGGTATCGAGGTCAAGCCAGTGATGGTAGGATGAGAGAGGTCCAGATGAATAATCTGCCACCATGGTTTAGAGGAGTAAGGAGAGGGATGTCTGCCTTTGCAATGGGAAAATTTCCCTAATTAGATGCTGATTCTTCTGCTGGGAGAATCTCCCACATTCATACCCATTGGTGACTCCTGACTGGGCTCTCAGAGATTCTTCCTTGTCCATTACCTTCTGTAGCCACATATGAAGTGGGTGTTGAAGAGTATTCCCTGCAACTTGTGCAACTTTTGCAGCTGCTTTCTTCCTGTGTGGGATCAGGAACTCAGGAGTTGATTTAAGACTAATCAACCAAATCTCTCTTGAGCTCATCTCTCCAACTGTGTCCCCCAGAGCAACAGGCTCCATAGACATGTGGTCTGTCCTCGAAGTCCTCATAGGTAACAGTTGTACCAAAGGTTTGCCCTCTGTAACATGGAACTCTGAGCTTCCCAGATGGCTCAGTGGTAAAGAATCTCCCTGCCAGTGCAGGAGATGCCAGTTCAATCTCTGAGTTACAAAGATTCTCTGGAGAAGGAAATGGCAACCCACTCCAATATTCTTGCCTGGGAAATCCCATGGACAGAGGAGTCTGGTGGGCTACAGTCCATGTGGTTGCAAAAGAGTAGGGGATGACTTAGCAACTAAACAAAAACAACCAAGGGTCTCCATATTTTCCTTGCTGTATGTCACCTGATAAGCAACAACATTTACATATTTCAGGTTTTTATAACAGCCATGTCCTACTTCTGGTATCAAATTCTGCATTAGTAAAAGTAACGCTTTGATGCTGGATCATAAAAACCCTCAAAATCTTAGAAGATTAACAGCTTTCACCTTTTTAAAAATATAATAGTAATAGTTTCAAAATGTTTCCTTGAAGTCCAAAAAGAGGGTCTTGATCCAACCCTAAGTGGGCTGCTCTCCTCCACTAATGACTTCATTTCCCAGGTTTTTTTTATCTGGCAATTCTGTCATTTTCATTCCTTGCCTTCTGAGGTCATCCCACTCATTGGTGTCAAGGTGGGAGAGGGAAAGAGCATGGAGAATTGAATGCTGGAAATTCTTGTGGCTGATCTGAGTTCAGTTCAGTTCAGTCCCTCAGTCATGTCCGATTCTTTGCAACCCCATGGACTGAAGTATACCAGGCCTTCCTGTCCATCACCAACTCCCGGAGCTTGCTCAAACTCATGTCCATTGAGTCAGTGATGCCATCCAACCATCTCATCCTCTGTCATCCCCTTCTTCTCCCTCTTTCAATCATTCCCAGCATCAGGGTCTTTTCAAATGAGTCAGTTTTTCACATAAGGTGGCCAAAGGATTGGAGTTTCAGCTTCAGCATCAGTCCTTCCAATGAATATTCAGGACTGATTTCCTCTAGGATGGACTGGTTGGATCTTCTTGCTGTCCAAGTGACTCTCAAGAGTCTTCTCCAACACCACAGTTCAAAAGCATCAATTCGTCAGCACTCAGCTTTCTTTATATAGTCCAACTCTCACATCCATACGTGACTATTGGAAAAACCAAAGCTTTGACTAGACGGACCTTTGTTGGCAAAGTAATGTCTCTGCTTTTTAATATGCTGTCTAGATTGGTCATAACTTCTCTTCCAAGGAGCAAGCGTCTTTTAATTTCATGGCTGCAGTCACCATCTGCAGTGATTTTGGAGCCCAAGAAAATAAAGTCTGTCACTGTTTCCATTGTTTCCCCATCTATTTGCCATGAAGTGATGGGAACAGATGCCATGATCTTAGTTTTCTGAATGTTGAGTTTTAAGCCAACTTTTTCACTCTCCGCTTTCACTTTCATCAAGAGGCTCTTTAGTTCTTCTTTGCTTTCTGCCATAAGTGTGGTGTCATCTGCATATCTGAGATTATTGATATTTCTCCCAGCAATTTTGATTCCAGCTTGTGCTTCATCCAGCCCAGCATTTTGCATGATGTACTCTGCATATATAAGTTAAATAAGCATGGTGACCACATATAGCCTTGACATACTCCTTTCCTGATTTGGAACCAGTCTATTGTTCCATGTCCATTCTAACTGTTGCTTCTTGACCTGCATACACATTTCTCAGGAGGCAGGTCAGGCGGTCTAGTATTTCCATCTCTTTCAGAATTTTCCACAGTTTGTTGTGACCCACACAGTCAAAGGCTTTGGCATAGTCAATAAAGCAGAAGTAGATGTTTTTCTGGAACTCTCTTGCTTTTTCGATGATCCAGCGCATGTTGGCAATTTGATCTCTGGTTCCTCTGCCTTTTCTAAAACCAGCTTGAACATCTGGAAGTTTACAGTTCACATACTATTGAAGCCTGGCTTGGAGAATTTTGAGCATCACTTTGCTAGCGTGTGAGATGAGTGCAATTGTGCGGTAGTTTGAGCATTCTTTGGAATTGCCTTTCTTTGGGATTGGAATGAAAACTGACCTTTTCCAGTCCTGTGGCCACTGCTGAGTTTTCCAAATTTGCTGACATGTTGAATGTAGCACTTTCACAGCATCATCTTTCGGGATTTGAAATAGCTCAACTGGAATTCCATCACCTCCACTAGCTTTGTTCATAGTGATGCTTCCTAAGGTCCACTTGACTTCACATTCCAGGATGTCTGGCTCTAGGTCAGTGATCACACCATCGTGATTATCTTGGTCGTGAAGATCTTTTTTGTACAGTTTTTCAGTGTATTCTTGCCACCTCTTCTTAATATCTTCTGCTTCTGTTAGGTCCCAACCATTTCTGTCCTTTATCGAGCCCATCTTTGCAACAAATGTTCCCTTGGTATCTCTAATTTTCTTGAAGAGATCTTTAGTCTTTCCCATTCTATTGTTTTCCTCTATTTCTTTGCATTGATCACTGAGGAAGGCTTTCTTATCTCGCCTTGCTATTCTTTGGAATTCTGCATTCAAATGGGTATATCTTTCCTTTCCTCTTTTGCCTTTCGCTTCTCTTCTTTTCTCAGCTATTTGCAAGGCCTCCTCAGACAACCATTTTGCCTTTTTGCATTTCTTTTTCTTGGGGGTGTTCTTGGGATGGTCTGGATTGGTTCACATCAATTCCACAGACATTCTATTGACTAGAACTTAGTCACAGGGCCAAGCTAAACTGCAAAGGAAAATGAAACATGAGTTGTCTCTAAGCCAAGGAAGAAGACAAATGGCTTTAGGTGAATTCATAGTGGTGTTTTCCACACCTTTCAAGGTCCAACCTCACACCTGCACAGCTCATCTCATCCACCTCTCCCTAATCCTGGCCCTGTCAACAGAGCCCATCTTTAACTAACATGCTGATATCTTGTTCAACGTAGATTTTTAAAATTAATTTTGACTTTTTAAAGTATTATTTGTCTTGATGACTGAGTTTGGGGCCTTTCTTAAATTTTGCATCAAGGTGAGTGTCCACTCAGCTCACCTAGATCCCAATCCTGCTCATGTTGTATAATCAGGAAGAAAAAACTCACTAGGCACTAATTTTTCCCCAGTTAGTGGGACTCATTTTCCACTTTTTTCTTTTTGAAAGAACAGCTCACCCATGAGGGCCTTCCATCATTTATTATCCCACATATCATTGTGGAAATAGCATTAGACATGGAGGCAAGTCCTAGCTCAGCCACTGACCAGCTAGCTGTGTGACCTTTCACAAGTTGCTTGACCTCTCTGTGTCTGCTTGTTTATCTGTACAACAGGAATCACAAGTCATGGGTCATGGGGTTCCTGGGCTAAATGAGAGATCACATGGGAAAGACCTCAGGCCCAGGCTCATGGAGGCATTTGACAAATATATGCAGGATCTAAGTCAAGAATGTTTCATGAAAAGCCCAGTCTATGTTATATAAGAAATACAAAATCAAATTTCTGTCCTCGTGGATTTTGTACCTTAATGAAGAATCAAATGGAATCCTGTGTGCAAAGAACCTTGAGAAAGAATCAAACCGTTTGCACATCCATAACCACAGAGAGGCCAGGTTGTGGCTTCCATGTCCTTGATACTTGTGGTTTTAAATATACTGCTTGGTGGAGCAGGAGAGGGGAGCCTGGATTGCAGTGGGTGGTGACACAGCTTCATTTTAAGTGCCGTGATCCCCCTAGCAACACCCATCAACCTGAGACTGCACCATGCCTTGTATGAGATACCTGCCAGGAGCTCTTTCCCAAAGGTTTCATAGTTCTTGCTACAAAACATTTTTAGCACATTTAAACCAGCATTTAGAGCATAGATTAAAGTGGTCCTGTGACATCATGTGGGGAATATATAGAAAACTTCCCTGAGCGGAATATTTGATTTAGCCTCCTTGTCAACCACACATCTGTCTGGAGCAGCTGCAGGCCAAGCACTATTCCTGGCACTGTGGGCAGAAGGAGAAGGAGGGGCACAGACTCTGCCCCTAAGAGGCTCACAGTCAAGGTGGGAAGGCAGGATAGACACGTGGAATGGAGGCACATCTTTATTACTCAGAACTCTTTGGGCTGCAAGTGACTGATGCCCTATTCAAGCTAGCTTAAGCAAGGAAGGAGTTGATTAGGATGGGGATGTCCCAAAGAACCTGAGGAATAGCCAGAACCCAGGACTTGAGTGCGGCTGGACCTCTCTGCATCTCCCTCTCTTGCATGACAACATTCTTTCATCTCTTGTGGCCTAACTTTCTCCCCCCACACAATGAAACGTGTGGTTGGGCTGCCAATAGCTTCAGGGCTTGAGATGTGATGACCTCAGCTGTCCCCAGAGAAAGACAAATCTGACACCCCTGGTTCTGAATCCAAAACTCCTGGGGAAGGCATTAATGACCTTTCTCGACATGGATGCCACCCCTGAACAATCAGTTGTTTCCAAGGACAGAATTATAGCGCATCAACATGGCTCTTGAGATGGTTAGGTGGATGGAAGAGGGGCGGTTCCTGGGAAAGAGGGGCTGCTGAGACACCTGGCAAACCACACGATCCTCCAAAAACGTCCCCAAGAGAGGGACATTAACAGGAGGTCAGAGAAAGAAGTGAAAGACTTCAACCCGTGGGCTGTGGTAGTCAGGAATGGATGGCTTCTTGGAGGGGGAGGGCCCAGCTGAAGCAATATTACATGGATTGCACATCAAGATATGTTGTATGAAAGAAGACAAAATACACTTGCCCTTTCCTCCCTTCTCCTACAGAGGGTGAGTGTGAAGGAGAAAGGTGATGAAGCCCTCAGAAGCCAGCCCAAATATTTTCCAGATACCGAGGTAGCTTTTACCCACATGATCTCAATTAATCCCACAAAAAGCCTGTGAGGGAAAAATGAGCATCCCATTTTACAAATGAGGAAACTGAAGGTAGCCAAGAATAAGTAACTTGCCCCAGATCACACACTCTTAAGTGGAAGCACCAGATTTTGAGCCAGGTAAGTGTGGGACTACCTGGCTTGGCTTGGTGCCCCTCCTCTGCTGCATGCTCCTAATAGTTCCTGGAAAGATAGGTGCTTCAAAAAAAGGGAAAAAAAAAAAAAAAAAACACCTCTTCACTTCCTCTGGAACACTCTTTTAAGATGATATGTTAGTCCAGGTCCTCTGAGATTTGATGTACAAAAACTTCCTAGGGAAATAAGCTGTGAAAGAAGTGGGAAGTGTGCCAGGAGAGGCTGGGATATAGATCTTACCCTGAGTAAAGGAGAGAGGAAGGAAGCAGGGAATAGAGGGAGGGAGGAAGTAAGTTTTGGTGGAAACATCCAGGACTATAGTGAGATTTCAAGCCAAGTGCAGCCATCAAAGAGTTCTCGAGCCAAAGTTACCCATAAGTGGAGACTTCCTTGGTGGTCCAGTGGTTAAAAATCTGTCTTCCAAGGCAGGGAATGTGGATTCAATCCCTGGTCAGGGAACCAAGACCCCACAGGCCTCAGGGCAACTAAGCCCATGAGCCACAACGAAGACCAGCACAGCCAAAATAAATTTATAAATAAATAAAATGCCAAACTGTTAGGGAAAAAAAAAAAAAAACAAATTTACCCATCAGAAGGCTCCCATGTCTCCTAGAAACAAGATTGCCTTGGTATCCCCACCATGTTCTGTCATCAGCTGGGGACAGCCTATAGGAGGCATGGCCTCCGGCAAACACATGAAGGATTTCAGAGCTCAGCAAAGGGGCTTCTGATCAGTTACATCCCCAGCCTCCAGAAATCTGAGCGGTGAGCTCGCACAGCCTTCACAGAAAGGCTGCCTCAAACTAACATTCATTTGTAATCATTGTCTGGAAGATACAAATGTCTTATTCCCATTGTAGGGGATCAATAAATGATTTAAAATGTAAATGACGAACTCTTCGGTCCCTTTTTTCTTCCGCAATTGGTGATTGCCATCCTGTTTTCCCATTTAGCCTTGGACAGTTCAGTTCTTTTCTAGCCTTTGCCTTCCTGATTGTGTTCCTACCCAATAATGCTATTTCTTTTTCTATTTTTCTTGGAGGCTGGAGCCTTCTGATATTTGTTTCCTTTCCAGGCCTAGGTATGATTGTAGATTTGATCCCAGAATGATAGAAACCCCAAATGGTAAGACTTTAGACTTTATAATTTATTCCCTGTGGTGGGCATCTGAAGCACCCCGCTCCTCCTCCACCATAACAATCCTTGTGATAACTTCTTAAAAAGAGCTCACATAGTAAACTGCAAACTCCATCAAGGTAGGAGCTATGACTAACATAGTGTATCTCCAGATCCTTACTGTGGTTCTTGTCTCAATAAATAACTCTTAAACTAATAAATCCCCCAATCTAGTCTAAACCTATTTGATGACTGACTGATTGGTTTATTTTTACCCAACGGACAATCTAATGATATTTCAACATTTCTAGATTATCAATTTCACTTAATAATGTGGTTGATTGCAATTGATCCCCATTGCAAGCAATCTCAGCTCTGTGTCTACTTTCTGGGTGAGGACTCCAGGATCACCTGAGACAGTGTGATTTCTGCCATTCTACCACTGCCATCAACCCCAACCACGACCACGACAAGGTTGCCTTTAGACTGAATAGAGGAAGCATCTTCTTCTACATCATAGACAGCCTTTAGAGGTTTGTGCATGGCAGGCTTCTGAAATGTGGCATGATCTGATTTGAGATTCAGCAGGCTACACCCAAAATCAAGGAGGCTGTACCAACTGATCAGAGGTTAGTTTAGTGAAAGAATAAGGGTCACTGTGATGTGGTTTAAAGAGCCCTGAACTTAGAATCAGAATTCAAGATCCATGATTTATCATTCTCTAATCATGGATAACCACATATATTCATTCTATCTTTTACCTTATTTGTAAAGGGAGGTGATGACACAACTCAAGATTAATAAAACATAAATGTGAAGGGAGAAAAAGAAGATACCCAAAGCATGAGCCATAAAAGAAAAATTAATAAACTGGACTTCATAAAAATTTAAAACTTTTGCTCTGCAGAAGATGCTCACAAGAGAATTAAGAGGCAAGCTACAGAGTGGAAAGAAATATTTTCAAACCACATATCTGACATAAAATTTATATTTGGAATATACAAAAAATTCTCAAAATGTAAGAAACTGGCAAAGGAACTTGACTAGACACTTAACCAAAAAGGATATAATGGGGTCAAATAAATATATGAGAAGATGTCTACCATCACTAGTCATTAGGGAGATACTAATTAAAACCACAGTGGATAGCACTTCTCAACCAGTAGAATGGCAAAAAAATAAAATGTTGACAATACCAAGTGCTGGTGAGGATGAGAAGCAACTGGAACTATCATAAATTGCTTCTGGGAATGCAAAATGGTACAGCCACTCTGGAAAAAGTTTGGCAGTTTCTTATAAAGATAAGCATCCACTTGCCATATAGACCTCAGCAATCCTACCCCTAGGTTTGGGTGTTTAGCCCAGAGAAGTGAAAATGCATGTTTACACAAAAACCTGTACATCAGTGTTTAGCAGCTGTTAGGTACTGAACGTTTGCATCCCCTGCCTCAAATATTTTCATGTTGAAATTGAATCCCCAATGTGATGGTATTTGGAGGTGGGAATTCTGAGGGGGAAATTAGGTCATGAGGGTTGACCCTCATGAATGAGATTAGTCCTCTTATACAAGGAACCCCAGAAAGCTCTCTCACCTTTTCTGATGATACCGTGAGAGGTGGGAGGTCTGCAGCTTAAAAGAGAGCACTCATTGAAACCCAACCATGCTGGCACCCTCATCTTGGATTTCCAGCCTCCTAAACTGTGAGAAATAAATTTCTGTTGTTTGTGAATCCCCCAGTCTATGACAGTTTAGACAGCAGTTTTATCTATGATAGCCAAAATCTTGAAACAGTTCAAATCCCCTTCAGTGACTGAATGGAAAACCAAACTGTGGTATATCCATACATAGAAAACTATTCACAATGAAAAGGAACAAACTATCAATAAACACAACTTAAATGAATCTTGTAGACATTATGTTGAGTGAAAGAAGTCAATCACAAAAGCTTACATACTGTATGATTCCATTTATTTGATGTGCTTAAAAAGACTGATGGTGGGGTGGAAAGCAGATGAGTGTTGCCAGAGATTATGGGTGGGGGAAGGTGTGATGACAAAGGGAAAGTCTGAGAAAATATTTGGGGGTGACAGAAGTGCTCTGTAATCTGTAACGGTGGGTACATGAATCTATTCCACGTGTTAAAGTCCTTGAAACTGAATATTATAAGAAAAAGAAAGTTTATTGTTTTATTTTAAATTATATTGGTGGCTTATATTTCTATTGGACAGTGCTTGTCTAGTCTCTCAGTAGAATGTTATATGTTTGCCTTAAGCCAGAGCAGAAATTGTCATCCTGATACCCTCCTCTCCCAATGTCTTTGCACTTCCCACAATGGTGATATAATTTCGTATATAGTTGTCTGTCTCCACCCCAGACCATAAGCACCATGCGGGCAAAAATGTGATCTTTATGCCCAGTTCCTAAAACAGAGGAGATGCTCAGTAATATTTGTTGAATCCATCCATCCATCCATCAATCAGCAGGCTGCACACTTGAATTTTTGGAGAATTAAGATAAAATGTTAAATGTGGGTGTACATTCTGCTTTCTTTAAAATGGGTAGCTAACAAGATCCTACTGTATGGCACAGGGAACTCTGCTCAGTGTTACTTGGCAGCCTGGATGGGAAGGAGGTCTGGGGAAGAATGAATATGTGTATATGTCTGGCTGAGTCCCTTTCTGTCCACCTGAAACTATCACAACATTGTTCATCAGCTGTACTCCAATATAAAATAAAAAGTGTTTAAAACAAAACATTAAATGGGGTGCTTTTGAACCCCTCCCATCCTCTGATTATCACAGGGTCCCAGGGCTTGGCCCATGGTCTTCGAGAGAGCTGAGACCGGGGCTGATAGAAGGCCCAATCAGCTTTCAGCTGAGAGCCACAGAGGAAAAAGGAACTGATGCCCAAGTCCTAGGCAAGGACAGCCGGGAAGCTCACCAAGGAGGTGGGAGGCGGGTAATAATAGGCTCTAGATTCACGGGTGAGCCTCAGAGAGGAGACAAGACAGTTCTGTAGATCTGAAAGGCAGGGTCTGGAAGCAAAATCTTCAGACAGGGAAGGAGTCCTGTCAGTCCACAGTATCGGCTCACATTCCTAACACTGTGGTTTATTATTCTTTAGAAGGTTGATATTCCCAAAGTAAGTGGGGGAAATATGATGCGTGCTGTCACAGATATAAAGTGGCCATGTTTTCAGCGTGGCGCACTTTCCAAGGCAAATGAAAATTGTTATGAAAACAATTTATACCGAGCAGACATGCATGATTGCCTGTGATGACCTTTTGCCAGAGAAAATGGGTCTGATAAAGAAAAAATGTGGGCTCATTAGGACAAATTAGAAAAAGCAAATGATTGCTCTTAAATTATGGAAACTCCAAGACTGAGAATCTCGCTGTCCTTTTAAGACATAAAAACAATAAAACACAAAAAGAAATTGTTTATTCAGAGAAAAGCATTGCAATTTGTGTGAGGAGATGTAGTTTTGTTTCTTGGGTGGTTTGAAAATGAAGGTTTTCTGTAAACTAAATGAAATTTAATTGACTTATTAACTCTGCAATGAATTCTCCTTCCATAAATCTAGCAACAACTAAAAATAGAAGAGGGAAAAAAGCACTGAGAATGAGCAAAATGACACTTAACTTTGTATAAATGCTATCCAAGGGATATTTCCATCAGTGCAACATGACAGAATCGGGGGCACCAAATGGGTGCTTCCAGTAGAAGAATGTAGATGCCTAGAACTGGGGAAGAAAGGTGGGAGAGCAGTGGGAGCAAAGACCTCACTCAGGAAAGTCTGAACATCCTGCCACTTCCCTGATAATCAGCCACAGGCGTATCAGCCTTCGAAGTTTACAAAGAGCCTTCACGTATATCACTTCATCAAACGCACGCAGCAATTCTTCTCATTCATATATGCCCATTTCACAACTGAAGAAACTGAGACTGGATAAAATTAAATGATTTCTCAGCTAGTAAACGCCACGGGTAGTATGAAAGTGTAAGACTCTCCACGCTCTCTCCTAAGCGATCCCCTACTCTCGCTCTGATTTAGGTACCTTTGATGCCTCTGAACCAGAATTTACTGATTCACATATCACGCTGTAGGGAAAGTCAGGAAGGAGCAGGGAAGAAGCCTTTTCCATACAAATCCAAGCAGGTCTCCAGAATAGTACTCAGAGAAGAAATGTGTATCAGAAAAAATAACCTAATTCCCTAATCAGATGCCCATCAAATCTCAGTGTTTAAGCACAAGAAAGGTTTATTTCCAAGTCAGTGAGTGGGACTCTGCTCCAAGCCGTCATTCAGGGATGTGAGCTTCTTCCATCTGGTTGCTCCATCACCTCTTAGGGACTAAGCATCTTCCACTGGATCACTGCAAAAGCCAGAAAACCACACAGAAGGAGCATGTGCCGCGTCTCAGGAAGGGCCGAGCCTGGAAGCAGCCTTATCACTTCCGTCCATGCTCCATGACCAAAATGAGTTACATGACCCCACCTCCGTGGCAGAGGAATGTAAGCTGTGGAGGGAGGGGAAAACACAGATATTGATCAAGCATTAGCAGTCTCTGCCACAAATTTTTAAGTGTCTCTTTGAGTGTAAAATATTTTCCCTGGTGCCCATGAAAGACCCTCTCTGTGAGCCTGCAGGCAGACCCTCAGATCTCTGGATGATTTCCCAAGTGGGACCACCCGACTACACAAGGTTAGACACAGGACTTTTTTTTTTTTTTTTAGGTTGAAGGAAGTGGACCTTTCAGGCTTATACAGCAAAATCTCTCCATATATTTTCTTCCAACATAGCTGAGTGAAAGGGCAAACAGAAATTTGAAAGCGATGATTGCTTCCTTTGTAGGGGAGAAGGATACCCACTGAGTTGGGAACATATATGAATTCTGATTTGCAATCATTTCCACTATTTATGAGGTCACTGGACTTACTCCTGCTGAGTCCAATTTACAAAGAGCTTTGGTTGGATCAGGGAAAGGAATATCAGAATCCCGTTGACTTCATGATGGCCAGAGGACGACAGATACCAAATGCAAAGAATGTATCAATGAACTGCAAGGGAGCAGACACCTCCAGATCAGCTCCAACATCACAACCTGCTTCATCCAGGTGGGCGGGAAGACAGATCTCTCCAGGGAAGCTATCAGGGTTGGGTGCACCAACTTTGCAATTTGACTACACACCCCAAAATCAGACGGAGAGTTTTCCAAATTAAAAAAAAAAAAAAAAAACTTGCATGAAAAGATTCAGGAGGCCTAAGATAACTGAAAGAGCTTTTCTTAACACCATCATCACATCTCACTCCCAGGGGCACAATCAGATGTCACCTGAGCACTGGTCTTTCTGGTTCTGACCTCTCTCTGGTGCTCTACTGCCAAATCCCCAATAGTCTGCTAAAGTCCCACATACGTGCATGTGTGCTAAGTAGCTTCAGTCATGTCTGACTCTTTCAGACCCTACAGACTGTAGCCCGCCAGGCTCCTCTGTCCATGGAATTCTCCAGGCAAGAATACTGAATTGGGTAGCCATTTCTTTCTCCAGGGGATCTTCCTGACCCAGGGATCAAACTTGCATCCCTTGCCTTGGCAGGTGGGTTCTTTACCACTAGCGCCACCTGCTGCTGCTGCTAAGTCACGTCAGTCATGTCCGATTCTGCGACCCCATAGACGGCAGCCCACCAGGCTCCCCCATCCCTGGGATTCTCCAGGCAAGAACACTGGAGTGGGTTGCCATTTCCTTCTCCAATGCATGAAAGTAAAAAGTGAAAGTGAAGTTGCTCAGTCGTATCCAACTCTTCGCGACCCCATGAACTGTAGCCCACCAGGCTCCTCCGTCCATGGGATTTTCCAGGCAAGAGTACTGGAGTGGGTCGCCATTGCCTTCTCCTGGGAATCCCCAGATGTCCCACAGGCATATCTGTTTTAGCACATTCAAACCTGAACTCATCTCTCCAGCCCAGCCCAGCCCCTATGCCTGCTCCTTCCCCACCATCACCATCTAGGTAAACAGTGCCTCCCCATACAGTCACCCAAAGCACTGATCCAAGAGTGAAGGATGCCTCCCACTCCTTCACCGATGGCTCCACTCAGTCCTCAAGTTCAGCCAATTCTACCCCCCAGATGACTCTCAAATTATTCTCTCATTCATCCTGGAATAAAGCAACTGCCTCTTCTCTGGATTTTCTGACAGTGAATTGCCACTCCACCCCACCCCACCCACCCCACTGCCACCAAAAGAAATCAGCCCACTGCAACACTCCCTTGCTTAAACCCTTCCAGGAAATTCCTTCATTTGCTTGTAAGGCTCCTTCTCTGTTTCTCCCCCAGAGGTCCTCTCTGGTGTGATCTCTGGTCATTCTGCCCATAGTCCATTCGACCATGCTTTTATGACACTAGGTGACTTGCAGTTCTCCTGACTTTCCTCCTGACTCTGATACTTGCAATCATGTCTTCTTCACATGCTGCCCGCCTTCCATCCATTCTCTATGGAGCTGCCTTTAACACAATGATCAACTCATTTGAAAGCCTAATTAGGATCCCAGTCTAATGTACCTGCCGATCTTCTGGAGTCTCCTCACTCCTGTTCTTACCTCTATGATGGCACTTGGGATGCTATGGGATCATCAGCAACCTTCTTCCTTCCCACTTTGCTCCCCCCACCCCACCTGTGGGATCCTTGAAGTGGAAACACTGTCCCTTGAGCTCTCTAACAGTCCACCCGAGGTCTAGGGAAGAATAGAGGCTCAGTACATGGCCAATTGCTGAATGATCATGTGAATTAGAAAATAAGTTATGTAGAAAGTGTTAAACCCTATTCAAATGTATTCATCCCCCAAGAGGGTGGAGAAAGGGTGGTAACAGGCTGAGCTTGGGCGAGGACAGCTCAGATAAATCAAACAATCTGGACAGTTCAGTCACCACGTGCCCAAGAGACGTGTATTGTTATCAGAGAAATAAAACATATTCGCTCATCCCCAAAAACCAAACACTCAGTCACGCTGCAAGTACATGCTTTGAAAAAGATTCTGTAAAAATACAAAGCAGATGTTGTCACTGATACCGTAGTCAAACAGAGTAAACCCAGAGGCGAAAACAAAAGCCTTTGTGAAAACTTCTGTTCTGGTTGAGATTGCCTAGTGCCAAAGATCAGACACTCACGCAAACCAGCGTGAATCAAAAGGTGGCTTGAGGGGTTTTGTTTGTTTATTGTTATTGTTTCTAATGGTCCCAAAATAAGGTCGTGCGGAGATTAGAAGCACGGCTCCAGACGGAGACCCCATGGATCCAAAGCCAGTTCTGTCACTTTCTGGCTGAAAGACTAAGTTGGGCAGGTCCCTTCTCTGAGCCTTTCCAGCACCCTCAAATAGGGTGGGAATAGAATCGAGCATAAGGTTGTCAGGGAGGTGACCTGAGATCACAGACGTAAAGGCTGAGCACAGTCAAGGCTTAATGAAGGTGATATGAGATCATGAATAAAAAGGTTTATTTGCCAACACAAACAAATGTCTGTTCACCAATAAATGTTCTAGTGTTTATCCAGGAGAATGTTCCAGAACACTCCTGGAGGAAGGAAGGCAAGTGAGGACATATCAGCAGCAGCTAGTATCTCCACCTCCGCTTCTCAGCTCATCTGTCCCATTTACCTCCCTCCTCAGACTGACTTTCTCCACTGACTGTCTGTTCCCCATCCTCAGCCTGGCATGGTCTCTGGCCTGTCCTGGCCCTGACCTTCCCAGGGTTCCTAGTGAAGCAGCCCCAGGTAGGGTCAGCCTCCTTGAGCACCAAACATTCCTGGGAGAAAGACAATGTTTGGAACACAGGAGATCAGGTGTACAAACCTGTACCAGCTATGTGGGGGTGAGGAAGGGCAGGGAGGAGGGTGGGAGAAGGAGAGGAGAAAACACAGGACTACCTCTCACTTTCATAGGTTTTACGAATCCCAGCTCCATCATTTAGGAACTGTGTGAGTTGACCACACAACTTAATCTCTTAGAGTCTCTGTTACTATTTTGTTAAGATAATCCTAGATTTTTTCACATTTGAGCATCTTAAAATTGGGATGTACCTTACAATTGATGTTTGTATTTAATGTGTGTCCCTGACCTCACCTCAAAAGATTAATAAATGGATGGTGTGCCTTAGAATCAAGGAATTACAAACCAAGAGCTGTACTGCAGGTACAAGATTGTACTGCAGACTGCATGAGCCAATGTGAGTTAAGGGTTTGGCAAAGTATCTAGCATTTGGGCAGATGTCCAAAAAGGCCACCATGTTATCACAATCAGGACACTGAGACTCTCTCCCTGTGAGTAGGAGCCTGAGCAGAAGAGGCTACTTTTGGAAGGGTAGATTTCTGGGAAAGCCATAACTGGCATGTCAGACAGTTTCAACCAGGTAGAAAGCTAGCAGCTTGAGAATTTGCTGAGAAATAACCACATGTTCAAGTGTAGAGTTTTATTTGAAACAGGGTTTGCTAAAAACAGAGGAGCTGGGTGGTGCAGTGTATGGAACCTGGTCTAAGAGTAGGAGAACTGAGTTCCAGTCCCCTCTCTACCACTGCCTCACTGTGTGACCTTGAGTAAGAGCCTTGGTTGGATTCTCCCAGAAGCAGACTGGAAAGGGGTCCTAATGCAAGTGATTTGTTTGGAATATAAAAAAAACACTGGTGGGGCGTAGGGATGTGAAACAGGGACGGGAAGGCAAATAGTAAAGTGTGCATTGCTGTTGTTTATTCATTAAGTCATGACCAACTCTTTTGTGACCCCACGGACTGTAGCCTGCCAGGCTCTTCTGTCCATGGGATTTTCCAGGCAAGAATACTGGAGTGGGTAGCCATTTCCTTCTTCGGGGATCTTCCCAATCCAGGAATTGAGCCCACGCCTCCTGAATTGCAGGTGAATCCTTTACTGCTGAGCCACCAGGGAAGTCCTAAAGAGTGCATTATCACACCAGTTACTGCGTGGGCAACAGAGCTTCATCCCACCACCTGACTACAGGTGGTCAGGGTAGACCTGTAGCAGCATTATCCCATCCTCAGAGAGCAAGGAGGCTGGAGTATTTATGTACCCACTCCTGTCGATCATTGGCTGGGGACTGCTCAAGAAGAGCACTTAACTCCCTGGGCACATTTGTGAGCTGCAGGGGTAAGAAAAGTGAGCTTTGACAACCAAGGAAAACCCTCAGGCACAGAAATGTGGGTGCTGGCTGGTGTGAGTTGACGTAAGTGGGCTGAAATGGTTAGGGCAAGGGGAAATGCGCAAGGGATCAACAGCATCTGCTGCAGAAAATACATCCTCTTTAGTCTCAGAGCCCCATCTGTGAAATGGGGCTCTGAGATTGAAATTTCACATTTTTATTCTTTAATGTAACCGTATGTCTGCAACCTGGGTGTATTAATCCAGATCCACTCAAGAGAGAAAAAACACACGGTAATTTAAACAGGGAAAGTTTAATATAAGAAATAGTAACTATAGCAAGTGAGATTACATCAAACTCAAAAGCTTTTACAAAACAAAAGAAATCATCAACAAAATGAAGAAGCAGCCTACTGCCTACTGAATGGGGGAAAATATTTGCAAATCATAGATGTCATAAGGGGTTAATATCCTGAATATATGAAGAATTCATAAAACTCAATAGTCAAAAGAAAAATGGGCAGAGGATCTGAATAGACACTTTTCCAAAGAAGACATGCAGACGGCCAACGGGTACATGAAAAGATGCTCAACATCACTAGTCATCAGGGAAATGCAAATCAAAATCACAATGACATATCAGCTCACACCTGTTAGAACGGCTGTTATCAAAAAGACAAGAGGTAACAAGAGTTGGAGAGGCTGTGAAGAAAAGGGAACCCTTGTGCACTGTTGGTAGGAATGTAAATTGGTGCAGCCACTGTGGAAAACAGTATGGAGATGTCTCAAAAAGTTAAAAATAGAACTACCATATGATCCAGCAATTCCACTCCTGGGTATTTATCCAAAGAAAATAAAAAAATTAATTCAAAAAGATATATGCACCCCTATATGTTCACTGCAGCATGATCTACATTAGCCAAGATATCAAAACAACCTAAGTGTCCATCAACACATGAATGGATAAAAAAGATATGGTATACATACACAACGGAGGAGGAAATGGCAACCTATTCCAGTACTCTTGCCTGGAAAATCCCATGGACAGAGGAGCCTGGTGGGCTACAGTCCATGGGGTCACAAAGAGTCTGTCACAACTGAACACATCAACACACACATACACAAAGGAACATATTGCTAATTCAGCAATAAAAACGCATGAAATTTTGCAGTTTCTAACAACGTGGGTGGACCTTGAGGGCATTATGCTAAATGAAGTAAGTCAAAGACAAATACTGTATGATCTTATATGTGGAACCTAAAAAACAAACAAACCCAAGAAAATAGATACAGAGAACAGATTGGTGGTTGCCAGAGATGGGAGGTGGAGGATAGGCAAAATAGTGAAGAGGTCAAAGGTACATATCTCCAGTAATAAAATAAATAAATCCTGGGTATATAATATAGTGACCAGCACGATGACTATAATTAATACTATATTGCATATTTGTAAGTTTTTAAGAGTATAGATTTTTCCCTTTTTTGTCAACAACAGAGGAGAGTGGATTTTTAAAGTCTTCATTACACACACACAAAATTCTTTCTGTAATGTATGGGGACAGATGTTACCTAGACTTATTATGGTCATCATTTAGCAATACATATATTGAATCATCATTATATGTATGAAATAATATAATGCTATATGTAATTATATCTTAATAAAAATTATTTTTAAATTTTAATAAAATTAGAATACAAAACAAACAAAACAGTAACTATAACCGGAGTAACAAGAAGTTTTTGCTGTTTTTTTTCAAATAGGAACAACAAAGGGTAAGTAAAGAGAACTCTAAAGTACATTGGACTAGCAGCTATAAGGAGCAGCCAGGACTACCCAAGGACTGAGCTACAGCCCCCAAGGAAAAGCCCCAACCCTCATCTCCTGCACTGAATCCCTGAACTTTTCAGGGAGAGTCTGGGTGAGCTCCATGGAGAGGCAGAGCAGCCGCCCTCTTTCCAACTCTGTGTCACACATCTGGACTTAGAGCCTAAAAATGTGTAAAAAACAGCAATTTTCTTAAAATTCTGTTGATGATTATCTTACCTTGGGACAAAGTAAAGATCAAATAGGAGGCATGTTCATGTTCTCCAAAAGCTGAGACAGGAAAGCAAAAGGAACTTTATGTTCACAAGCAAATGCTGATGTAAATACGTGTTTTTTCCAGCATGACTGAATTTTGATGCACTACTAAGAAAGATAGAAGTGACTGGCCAGTGAGGCCAGCCCCCCCACCTCCCCACAGCACCCCCCAACCCTGCTTCTACTAGATGGGACTGGGAGTGCAAAAGCCAATGAGAAGTAAGTCTTATGAGGAGCCAGTGTCCACATTTTGACGTCAGAGCAGGAGAACACTCTGAAGGCGACAAGATCCAGACCTAGGCCAGAGGTTCTGCATATGTCCTGCTGGTTTCGATGACATTTTGAGACCCCACTCAATTTGCCGGTACTGGGGGAAGTCTTCTCTCTTTGCCTTATGTTTCCAACTCATGTCATAAAGGAGGCTACATCTAGCAACACTCACCTCCCCTGGACATCCTGAACTTAATTCTCTTGATGAAAGAGAGATGACTAATCTGATTGGTCAGATCCAGACATTCATTGAACCATATTTTATGAGTGGACAAAGTTTCTGTGGTTGATGGCAAGACATGGGACATCCCATTCCTCCTCCTTCCATCCTTCCTCCTAAAACATGGGGCTTTATCTGCTTCCTGGCCAAGCCTAGCTCTTCCCTAAGCATTGGTTTTAATTTATACAAAGAAATTTGAAAATAAGCAACTTTGGGCGAGAGAGACCAATGATAAGCAGACCCTGCTTCTGATGAAAGTTAAGGAGAGGAAGGATAATGACAGAGTCCCAGTCATAGCCCCAGACAGCTGGAACACACATCTTACTTATCTGGATAACACTGAGACCTGGCTGAATTTCTTGGCTTCCTGCATTAACAAGTTCCTAATGCCAGGTGCCAAGAAGTAATTTAGCCATGGTCCAAAAGCAGCCACCTCCATCTCAGGGGAAGAAAGCCAGATGCTGGAAGGAGCTCCCCTGAGCTTAGGAAGGCAAACTGGAAGGACAGAATCTCAGTTTTTTCTTCCCATCACACAGCAAATAAATGGGCTCTGCCCCCAAGCTGGTGCGTGTTTAGTGCTAAATCCCATCAGCGCATTTGGGTATTTCTCTAAGTAAGTGAAGTCGCTCAGTCGTTTCCGACTCTTTGCCACCCCGTGGACTGTAGCCTACCAGGCTCCTCTGTCCATGGGATTTTCCAGGCAATAGTACTGGAGTGGATTGCCATTTCCTTCGCCAGAGGATCTTCCCGACCCAGGGATCGAACCCAGGTCTTCCGTATTGTAGACAGACGCTTTACCGTCTGAGCCACCAGGGAAGTGGCTGCCCTTAATCTCTTGACTATCTGCTGAGGAGACGTCTCCTGTGAAAACAGTGCCCCCATTATCTCTCTGTAACCCTTCTTGTCCTAGAAGTGTGGTCCCCAACCTTTTAGGCACCAGGGACCACTTCCGTGGAAAACAATTTTTCAGGAACCGGGGGTGGGTGTGGGGGATGGTTCAGGGATGATTCTCATAGGAGGGTGCAACCTAGATCCCTCACATGGGCAGTTCATGGTAGGGTTTGAGCTCCCAGGTGGCACAGTGGTAAAGAGTCACTTGCCAATGCAGGAGGCGCAAGAGAAATGGGTTCCATCCCTGGGTTGGGAAGATTCCCCTAGAGTAGGAAATGGCAACCCACGGCAGTATTCCTGCCTGGAAAATTCCATGGACAGAGGAGCCTGGTGAGCTACAGTCCAAGGGGTGGCGAAGAGTCAGACACGACTGGGCGACAGAGCAATTGCTACTATTGACGCCATTGATTTGACAAGAGGCGGAGCTCGGACAGTAACAGCAGCAATGGGGAGTGGCTATAAACGCAGATGAAGCTTCGCCTCCCACTCACCTTCTGCCATGCAACACAGTTCCTAACAGACCGGAGACTGATACTGGTCTGTGGCCCGAGGGTGGGGAACCCTGTCCTGGAGGCTGTGCCCTCCCTCTGCTCTGTCTTGGTCCCCCTCTGTTCTATACACACCTTCCCCAGTGTAAAAATGAAATCCTCAATCTAATTATTGTCCACTCAGCCTTCGCCTCAAATGGAACCTCCTAGTGCAGCTTTCCCTGACTCTCCCAAACTAGGTAGTGTCCCCAAACATATGTTCTGGTAGCATCCTACATCTTTCCTCTACAGCCTTACCACACCTGTGATTTTAATATTTCGGCAAGTTATTGGTACCTGCCTTCCCCACTGGACTGATACTCCACAATGCCAAGACTGTATCTGTTTTGTCCACTACTTATTTCACATACATGGATACAGTCGGCACATAATAAATAGTCAAAGGGATGCAGAGTGGTCAAGACTCTGAAGTCAACCCAGCTGAGTTTGAACCCAGAGCCAGGGGACTAATGTGGAATAATAACAGTATCCTTAGGGACTGTAGGAAGGACTAGATCAAAGTACTAAAAATAGTGCCTAACACACAGCAGGTGCTCAATAAATATTTGCTGATATTAGTATGATTGTCATTAGTCTGATCTGGGTTGGTGGGTGAGGTGAGAGAGGTGTGGACTCTGTTTAGCTGGCATCACTGGTATAATGTGTGTGTACCAAGGTGTTGCAGTGGGCACTGGCCTCCCTGAGTGCCACTCAGACAGGAGGCTTATATTTCTGGGAAGGGTCAGCTTCCCAACCCAGCAACTAGCCAGAGCATGCTCTTTCCAGAGCTGGGTGACTTTGGAATTACCTCTCATTGGTATTTCATGGCCAATTAAGTGGGTGAGGATGAATTGGCATCATCAGAGCAATGTCATCAAATTGTCACTTTAAAGTAATGTATGTTGCGAACAACAGGGTGAGAACAGCAAAACGGAGAGTCTGGGTACTCACAGCAATAGAGCAAGGTGAAATGTCAGTGCGTATCAATGAGGACCACAGGGGTTTCCAAATATTTTTACAGTAACAGAGGCTTTTTACCAGGAGGTCATCTTATAAGAGATCCAATATATAAAACCTAGAGTGGAGCAGATTTACTTGAATTGGGTGCCCCAGGGGTCTAGCTGAGCTGATTCTGAGCTGTCCTGAGCTTTGGTTGGGAGTGAAGGCATATTCATAGCACCCATGCAAATTACTTCTGTGTTACCAGGGTCAAGTTCATGGGCAGGTGACCTGTGCAATCACCCAGGGCCCTATGCTGGGAAAAGCCATGTTTGATTTAATGCTCTGCTATAATTGTCTTGAAAATCCTAATCACTTTTAAGTAATTTTTATTGGAACACAGTTGCTTTACAATGTTGTGTTAGTTTCTGCTGTACAGCAAAGCTAACCAGTTTCCCTGGTGGCTTAGTTGGTAAACACGCCACCTGCAAAGCAGGATACTTCCTGCAAAGCACAAGACACAGGTTCCATCTCTGGGTCAGGAAGATCCCCTGGAGAAGGAAATGGCAACCCACTCCGGTATTCTTGTTGGGAAATCCCATGGACAGAGAAACCTGGAAGACTACAGTCCATAAAGTGGCATAGTCGGGCACAACTTAGCAACTAAAGCACTGCCATACATATATACAATACTTTGGCCACCTGATGCGAAGAGTGGACTCATTTGAAAAAACCCTGATGCTGGGAAAGATTGAAGGCGAGAGGAGAAGGAGACAACAGAGTATGAGATGGTTGGATGGCATCACCAACTCAATGGACATGAGTTTGAGTAAACTCTGGGAGTTGGTGATGGACAGGATAACCTGGCATGCTGCAGTCCATGGGGTGGCAAAGAGTTGGACACGACTGAGCAACTGAACTGAACTGATACATACATCCACTGTTTTTTAGATTTCCTTCCCATTTGGGTCACTGCCGATCATTGAATAGAGTTCCCTGTGCTGTACCGTAGATTCTCATTAGTTGCCTATTTTTTATATAGTAGTGTATACATGGGGAGAAGGCAATGGCACCCAACTCCAGTACTCTTGCCTGGAAAATCCCATGGACGGAGGAGCCTGGTGGGCTGCAGTCCATGGGGTCGCTAAGAGTCGGGCACGACTGAGCGATTTTACTTTCACTTTTCACTTCCATGCATTGGAGAAGGAAATGGCAACCCACTCCAGTGTTCTTGCCTGGAGAATCCCAGGGACGGGGGAGCCTGGTGGGCTGCCGTCTCTGGGGTTGCACAGAGTCGGACACGACTGAAGTGACTTAGCAGCAGTGTATACATGTCTATCCCAATTTCCCAATTTAGCCCACCTCCCCCTGGTAACCCCAAGTTTGTTTTCTACATCTGTGACTCTATTTCTGCTTTGCAAGTAAGTTCATCTGGACCACTTTTCCTAGATTCCACATATAAACACGGTACATTTTTTGGTAGAGATATTTGTAGAGAAATGTAAATCAAAACTATAATGAAGTATCATTTCACACCGGTCAGAATGACCATCATCAAAAAAAACTACAATAAACGCTGGAGAGGGTGTGGAGAAAAGGGAATGAATGTAAGTTGGTAGAGCCACTATGAAGAACAATATGGAGTTTCCCCAAAAAACTAAAAATAGAGCTACCATATGATCCAGCAATCCTACTCCTAGGCATGTATCTGTAGAATACGATATTCAAAAGGATGCATGCAGCCCAATATTCATAGCAGAATTATTTACAATAGCCAGGACATGGAGCAACCTAAATGTCCATCACCAGAGGAATGGATAAAGATGTGGTGCATATGTACAATGAAATATTACTCAGCCAGAAAAATGAATTAAATAGTGCCATTTGAAAATCTTAATCATTTTTTTTAACTTTCATTAAACTTTTTCTTTTATATTGGAGTATAATCAATTAATGTTGTAATACTTTCAGGTGGACAGCAAAGAGACATATGCATATATCCATTCTCCCCCAAATTCCCCTCCCATCCAGGCTTCCACATAACACTGAGCAGAAATCTTAATCATCTTTAACAAGGGGCCCCACGTTTACACTGGACTCTGAACCCTGCCGATTGTGTGGCAAGCTCTGGCACTCACAGGCAGGATCCTTTTCTTTGAGCTTCATGCCTTTGGGGCTGGTCTGGGGAGCTAGGGATGGAGCAGGAAGCTCATAGTGGTCATCCAGCAGGTCTGAGCAGTGGAGACTCATGGGCCTTGGGATCAGACAGATCTGGTTTTTAGATCTTATACTCCCTACCACTATATGACCATAGGCAAGTCACCCTTCCTCTCTGGGACTCAGTTTTCTCATCTGTCAAGTAGGAACAACACACCCTTCTCCCCATTAGTACAGTGGGATCTGGTGAGATACCAGATGGTTCCCAACGTCTGTGGCCACCACTGATTTCCTTTCCCTGTGCTTCATCCTCAAAGGTCCCTTTTAAAGATCCCCAGAGCCATCTATCATGCTGGCTGACCACAGACTCTGCTCACCAACATGCCAAGCACGGGAAAAAGAGGTTGCTTTCAGAAGTTCTTCCTTCTCCCTGCTTGCCTGCCCCGCTACCACAAGGCCAGAGCAATCTTTCAAAACCACTGCAAGTTTCCAACTCCCTCTAGATCGAGACTAAATTTCTTTTATTTTTTAATTTGTTGTTTAATTGGAGGAAAATTGGTCCACAATGCTGTGCCCATTTCCAATGTACAACACAAATCAGTCATAATTATACATATATCACCTCCCTCTTGAGCCTCTCCCCACTCCCCCCATCCCACCCGTCTAGGTCATCATGGAGCGTCAGGCCTGTTGTACAGAATGAAGTAAGTAGGAAAGAGAAAAACAAATATTATATATTAATGCATATGTATAGAATCTAGAAAAAATGGTATTGATGAACCTATTCCAAGGCTAAGGTTCTTGATCGTCGTACTGTAGAGCTGGGGAGTTGGGGTTCACCTATCTCCCCAGCCTCCTTCCCTTCCTCTCAGCACCTGCACACAAATCCTGTTGAAGTTCTCAGAAAACTTAACTCACTTTTCCATCCCTCCAGACTTTTATTCACTCTTATGCTTTTCCTAAAATGCCCTCCCTCCAATCCCACCCTCAAAAACACTCCCCTTGAAGATACAGACCCCTCTGAAACACTTCCTGCCTCTCTCCCCACTGGGTCCCCTATTCTCCCACAAGGTCTTGCACACGAGTGAAAGGTCTCCCATGAGTCTTACTGGACTATTTATGTATCTTTCACCATGAATCCACACTTAAGGGCAAGGGGACAGATCACCCAGGTTCAAATTCTGGCTCGCCCACTTACCAGCTACATGATTATCTCGTTGTTCAGTCGCTAAGTCATATCCAACTCTTTGTGACCCTATGGACTGCAGCACACCAGCCTTCCCTGTCCTTCACCACCTCCTGGAACTTGCTCAAATTTCTGTCCATTGAATTAGTGATGCCATCCAACTATCTCATCCTCTGTCATCCCCCTTCTCCTCCTACCTTCAATCTTTCCCAGTATCAGGGTCATTGCCAATGAGTAGGCTCTTTGCATCAGATAGCCAAAGTATTGGAGCTTCAGCTTCAGCTTCAGCATCAGTCCTTCCAACTAATATTCAGGGTTGATTTCCTTCCTTGCCTCATGCCTCAATTTCCCCTATAAGATGAGGATAATAGCAGTACCCTTTCCCAGCGTTGCTGTGAAGACAAAATGAGTTCATGAACTCCAATACAATTCTAGTTATTGTGGTCATCCCTCAGTTAATCTTCACACACCATTTACTACATGCCCGCCACTGTGCAGGGTGCTGAGGATACTGTGGTGTACAAGACACATTATCGCTGCCTGAATTTCCTGTCTTGTGGGTGTGGTGGTTTTTAAAACAAATAGCCATAAATTCTTTGCCTTTTTCTCATTGAGAGGTAGAGGCAATGTTCCCTCCCCTTGAATCCAAGAGGGATTTTGGACATTTCAATCAACAGAGTATCATGCAAGCATTGCTAAATAACTTCTAAGAGTAAGTCAAAAGATCAAGCAGCCTCCACCTTATTCTCTCAGCACAGTCATCCATGTTAGCCACAATGGAAGAAGTCCACCTGCTCAAAGAGTTCACATTTTGCTGCTCCAGGAAATAGCCAGAATCAATTGCCAGCCACATATGGGGGCTATCTGGGTGTCCAGCCAATCTGAGCCTTCAGATAACTATAGCCTTCTTTGCAACCACACAGGTGACCCCAAGTGAAAAATGCCCAACAAAACCTGCTCCAAATTCCTGACCCACAATGCCATGGGCAAAATAAAACAGTTGTAGTTTTACATTACTACAATTTGATGTCATTGTTGTGTAGCAATTTCTACTGCAACGTGGGCTCACTTGGCTGTGGGATCCTCAAGGACAGAAGTCATGCTTTATACACCTCTACCCCTCCTATCTGGGGCTTCCCAGGTGGCTTAGTGGTAAAGAATCTGCCTGCCAATGGAGGCAACACAGGTTCGATCCCTGGGTTGGGAAGATGCCCTGGAGAAGGAAATGGCAACCCATTCCAGTATTCTTGCCTGGGAAATCCCATGGCAGAGGAGCCTGGAGGGCTGCAGTCCATGGCGTGACAATGGAGTATAACATGCTTTAGCAACTAAACCACAATGCGCATGCTCAGTCGTGTCCAACTCTTTACGATCCCATGGTCTGTAGACAGCCAGGCTCCTCTGTCCATGAAATTTTTGAGTCAAGAATACTGGATTGGGTTGCCATTTCCTACTTCAGGGTGTCTTCCTGACCCAGGGATTGAACCTGCATCTCCTGTATTGGCAAGCAGATTCTTTACCACTGCACCACTCAGGAAACCCAAAAACAACAAAACAACCCCGTGTGTGTGTGTGTGTGTGTGTGTGTGTGTGTGTGTTTGTGTGTATTCCATGTGTTGATAAACCTTCTATGTAGGTGTCATGTTAGAAGAACGCTGGAAGACTGTTCTATGCAAATCTGTGAGTTAGAAACAAAGATGGATCATTTAGAGATGTTCCGAGATGTTTCTTAGAACTGATCTCAATTCTTCCAGGAGATGTTACTTAATCAAGAATTTAGTTGCAGTAAATTGCCATGAATGCCATCTGTGGTATGCAGAATAATGGCCCCCAATGATATCTACATCCTAATTCACAGAATCTGTAAATATATTACGTTAAAAGAACAAAACAGAATTCCAGTGGCTCAGCAGTAAAGGATTTGCCCTCAATGTAGGATATGCAGGAGACAAGAGTTCAGTCCCCGGGTTGAGAAGATCCCCTGGAGAAGAAAATGGCAACCCACTCCAGTATTCTTGCCTGAATACTGAGGTCAGAGGAGACTGGCAGGCTACAGTCTCTGGGGTTGTAAAAGAATCAGACAACTAAACCACATGACTAAACAACAAAAAAATGGAATTAGGGTTGCTAATTAGTAGATAAGGAGATAAACCTGGACTATCCTGGTATGCCCCATATAATCTTCAGGGATTGTAGAGGTAGAAGAGGGAAGCAGGAAAAGTCAGAGGAAAATGTGATCATGGAAGGATGGTCCAAAATGTACAGTGTTACACTTTGAAGATGCAGGAAAGGGCCTTGAAGAGCCAAGGAATATGGGTGACCTCTAAAATATTTTTTTTTAAGCTAGAAAATGGATTTTTCCCAAGAGCCTCTGGAAAGAAACACTGTACAGCTGACATCTTATTTTTAGACCAGTGAGATCCACTTCTGACTTCTGACTTATAGAAACGCAAGATAATAATGTGTATTATTTAAAACCACTAAATTTATGGTAATTTGTTACAGCAGCAATAAAAAAGCAGCACACTAACTTTACAGGCGTGTCTTGATTCACCTTTCCCCATCTAACTCTATAATTAAATGTCTTGATTCTTTAAAAACAAGGCCTCTTGCAGCTCTATTTACAGTAGCCAGGACATGGAAGCAACCTAAATGTCTATCAACAGAAGAATGGATAAAGATACTGTGGTACATATACACAGTGGAATATTACTCAGCCATAAAAATGAATGAAATTGTGCCATTTGCAGAGACCTGGATGACCCAAAGACTGTCATGAGTGAAGTCAGACAGAAAGAAAAAAGCACTGTCATGAGTCAAGTAAGACAGAAAGAGAAAAACAAATATCATATATTAACATGTATATGTAACACCTTTAAAAAATGGTATAGATGAACTTATTCGCAAAGCAGAAATAGAGACACAGACTTACAAACAAATGTATGGATACCAAGAGGGGAAGTAGGGAGCAGAATGGATAGGGAGATTGGGATTGACATGTATTTATATACTACTTCTGCTTTATTGACTATGCCAAAGCCTTTGACTGTGTGGATCACAATAAACTGTGGAAAATTCTGAAAGAGATGGGAATACCAGACCACCTGACCTGCCTCTTGAGAAACCTATATGCAGGTCAGGAAGCAACAGTTCGAACTGGACATGGAACAACAGACTGGTTCCAAATAGGAAAAGGAGTACATCAAGGCTGTATATTGTCACCCTGCTTATTTAACTTCTATGCAGAGTACATCATGAGAAACACTGGGCTGGAAGAAGCACAAGCTGGAATCAAGATTGCCAGGAGAAATACCAATAGCCTCAGATGTGCAGATGACACTACCCTTATGGCAGAAAGTGAAGAGGAACTAAAGAGCCTCTTGATGAAAGTGAAAGAGGAGAGTGAAAAAGTTGGCTTAAAGCTCAACATTCAGAAAGCTAAGATCATGGCATCTTGTCCCATCACTTCATGGGAAATAAATGGGGAAACAGTGGAAACAGGGTCAGACTTTATTTTTTGGGCTCCAAAATCACTGCAGGTGGTGAGTGCAGCCATGAAATTAAAAGACACTTACTCCTTGGAAGGAAAGTTATGACCAACCTAAATAGCGTATTCAAAAGCAGAGACATTACTTTGCCAATAAAGGTCCGTTTAGTCAAGGCTATGGTTTTTCCAGTAGTCATGTATGTGTGTGATAGTTGGACTGTGAAGAAAGCTGAGCACTGAAGAATTGATGCTTTTGAACTGTGGTGTTGGAGAAGATTCTTGAGAGTCCCTTGGACTGCAAGGAGATCCAACCAGTCCATTCTAAAGGAGATCAGTCCTGAGTGTTCTTTGGAAGGACTGATGCTAAAGCTGAAACTCCAGTACTTTGGCCACCTCCTGCGAAGAGTTGACTCATTGGAAAAGACTCTGATGCTGGGACGGATTGGGGGCAGGAGAAGAAGGGGACTACAGAGGATGAGATGGCTGGATGGCATCACTGGCTCGATGGACGTGAGTCTGAGTGAACTCCGGGAGTTGGTGATGGACAGGGAGGCCTGGCGTGCTGTGATTCATGGGGTCGCAAAGAATCGGACATGACTGAGTGACTGAAATGAACTGATGTATAAAAGAGATAGCTAATGAGACTGTATAGCACAGGGAACTCTATTCAGTGCTCGGTGGTGACCTAAATGGGAAGATAATCCAAAAAACAGGAGATAATTGCATATAGGTAATTCACTTTGCTATATAGCAGAAACTAACACAACATTGTAAAGCAACTATACTCCAATAAAACCAAACAAGGCCTTTTCCCTCTTTGCTTCTCTCTGCCTCCCCCAGCCCCATACACCCTAATTCTATGTGGCAAGAGGTAGGTGAGAGGACATATTTGCTCAATCAATGAATACTTTTATTAGCCAAGATTTTGGAATACCTTTGATCGCAGATTCGAGAATGCAGTTAACATCCAAAAAGACTCAGGACCTTCTAGGGTACTTCTCTGATGATTCAGAAGATCCTTTATCTTATTGCAGCTCAGAGGGTATACTCATGGGAACCAGTGTGTAAACATACAAAGGCATGAGTTAATCCCCTCTGCTCTTTAGGACTCTAAATGTCCTCAGGTATCTAAGAACAGCAGGACATTGTTGCTGGGCCATAGGAAGCAACATCCCAGTGAGTGAGGAGCTGAGTCAAGCGGTTCCAGCTCCACCATTTCCTGTCTCTGTGGCCTTGATTAAGTTTCTAGACCCTCTAGGCCTCAGTGACCTCCTGAATAAAACGAGAGACTTGGACAGTGTTATCCCCCAAAGTCCTATCTGATGTCAGATTTTCTGGCAACTCCTTTCCAGCATTTGTCAGGAATTTCTGGCATTTAGAAATGCTCAAGAAATTGGACTTGCAAACAGGCCCTTTTGCTGATGACTGACATTTGGGTTTTAAGGCTGTTAACTACTGATGGGTTGAAGGAAAATATACAGTCTTGATTAGAAATATGACCTCACAACTTAGCTTCTTGCCCCAGGGGGAGGCCTACACATTGGAAGAAGGAACCTAAGCACCCAAGGAGCACATAGATGCAAAGGACAGGAAGAGTTCCAGTCAAGAGACGGCTGAGAGTTACTTTTAAATGCTTCAGAAAGAGACACCAGACCAAGACTTGCCCGACAGTCCAGTGCTTAAGAGTCTGTGCTCCCACTGCAGAGGGCACAGGTTCCACCCTTCTCGCATCCTGTGTCCATGGTGTGGTCAAAAACAGATAAACTAATTAATTATTTTATAAAAGAAACACCAGGCTGAAGACCATGATTTAAATCCTTGCTCTAATTCTTACTCCAAGCAAGTTACTTCTCACCTCTGAGCTTGTTTCTGTCTTTGGTTTCCATTATAAAATATATCATACAAGAGAGTGTTTAAAACACACATGCAGAATTATTATTGTAGAATAATAATGAAATGAAAATCCACATACACAATCCCAGTTAAGAAGTAGATAGAATAGTGTCAATATCTTAGAAGCCCCCTGTGTACTCCTTCTCTGACTTACCTGGTCCCTAGTCCCACCCCACCCTAAGGTAACCACTATCCTCAATTTGTTTTAGTCATTCTTTAGGTTTTCTCTGTAGTTTTACCATTTAATTATGGATTCCTAAGCAAAATATTGGAGAAGGAAATGGCAACCACTCTGGTACTCTTGCCTGGAAAATCGCATGGAGGGAGGAGCCTGGTAGGGTACAGTCCATGGGGTCGCAAAGAGTCGGACACAACTGAGTGACTGTCTTGTCTTGTCTTGAAGCAAAATATTATTGTACTTTACCTGTTTATGAGTTGTCAATGAATAGAATCATACTATAGGTTTTCTTCTATGACTTCCTTCTGTCATTCAACATTTATTTGTAAATTCATCCTACTTAATGCATATAACAGCAATGTATCCATTTTTATTTTAGAATAGTATTTCATTGTATAAGTTTGACAGTTTCATTATTCATTATACTATAGATAGGCATGTTGGCTGAGTCCATTATCTTTGCTATTATAGAAAATGATGCTATGAACACTTTTGTACACATCTCTGATATATAAATACAAGAGTTTCTTTAGGGTATACTCTGGGAATGGATTTGTTGGCTTATAACTTGTGTGTGTTTAGCTTTGCTAGAAAATTCCAGTTTTTCAAAGTAGTTGCACAAATTCACATTCCCAGCAGGAGTAGCCGAGAGTTTCTTATTCTACATCCTTACCAATTCTTGGTACTGCTAGAGGTGTTTTTTGAGCAGGGCAGCGGCGGGGGGTTGTGGAGGGGAATCTAATAGACATGTAATAATATCTGTTTTAATTTGAAGTTTGCTGATTACCAATGAAGTTGAACATTGTTTCATATATTTATTGCCCATTTCATGTTTCCTCCTGTGGAAAAGATCTGTTTATGCTTTTTGCCTGTTAGTCTATTGCAAATGTATTATTCTGACACCCTGCAACCATTCTTCAGTGTTGTGTGTATTAGTCCTTTGTTGGTTATGAGGGTTATAACTTCTTTTCCCAGGGTGTGGCTTATCTTTTCACTCAGTTGCGTCTTGTGGTGAATATGTTCTCAATTCTAATAGAGTCATATTTGTTAATCTTTGTCTTTATAATGTGCGTGTTTCATGACCTCAAAGTTTTGAAGTTATTCTCCTATATTATGTTCTAATCATTTTCTAGTTTTTCTCCTTTATTTTCAGTGATATAATCCACATAGAATTTATTTTTGTGTAGATTATAGAGCAAAAACCAAATTGCATTTTTTTTTCCAGTAAGAACTACCAATTTTCCCAGCACTGTGGACTATTCTTTTCACACTCATCTGCAATGTCTACTCCATCCAGATTCCATGTACATACAGTTTGTTTCCGGGCTCTTTCTTCTTTCCATTGAGTTTTTTATCAATTACTTCCTTGATTATTATAGCTTTATGATAAATGTTACTATTTAGTAAAGAAAAATCCCCCCAACTTAGTCTTCTGCTTTAGAAAGATTTTGGCCCTTCCCTACACCATATAAATATAAGAATCAGTCTGTCAACTTCCTACTACATTGTAAATCTAATTGAAACTGCATCAAATCAAAAGATAAGTTTGGGAAATTTATATCTTTATAATATTGGATATTTTGTCCAAGAACATGATGTATCTATTTATTTAGGTCTTAACATATTTCTGTAAGATTTTATAATTTTCTCCATAAAAAATTTGTAACGCGTTATATGCAATCCTAGATACTTTTATATTTTTGTTGCTAATGTGAATGATTTATTTTAAATTAATTTTCCAGCTGATTGCTACTGGTGTATACAAATTCAATTGATTTTTGTATATTGATTTTGTATCTAGCAACCCTGCTAAAGTTTCATTTTGATTCAAATAATTTATCATTTCTTTTGGGTTTTCTACATAGTCAATCATAGATCTGCAAATAACAATTATTTTTGCTTCTTATCTCCTAGTCCTTATTCTTTGTATTTAATTCTTTACAGCTATATCTTGGCAGGAACCTGGCAAATGGGATCAGTTTTACCATTATTCCTATTTTTACAAATGTGGAGACTGAGCCTCAGAGAGGTTAATTTGCCTAAGGTCTCACACCAAGAAATATACAAAATCAGGACTCAGACCTCAGTCTAGCCATTCCAAAATCTGTATTTTTATCCCCTATGCCATGGATTTCTTTTTCCTTCCCCATCATGCAAATACATTTGAAGTTTGTAAAAGAAAATCTTGGCACATAAAAACATTGATCTGTCATTGCGTATAAGACTTTTTATTTCTTTGCTTCTTTTAAAGAAAAAAAAAAAAGATTACTTTGAATTAGTCAATACATTTGTACCCTCTTGGACACATGAAAAAAACTACAGGGTGAAAGGGCCTCACACACTGCTTCCCATATCTTTGCTCATTCTATCCTAATGGCAGCTAGTAAGTTGAGTATCAGTATCCTAGTTCTGCAGTGAGGAAACTGATGTTCAGAGAAATGAATGTAAAAACGCAATGACCCAAACAACGAGCTTTTCATGGCAAGCAGAACAGCAAAATGTGTCTATCGTATTAACAAAAAATTGAAAAAGCCTCCAAGTATAATTTGCGACTTGGTTTTACAGCCCCAGGTAAATACAAAATGATGAAGCCTGGGAAAAGTTCCTTGTGTGCTCCCTGCAGGTCCATGAAGACAAAGAACACCTCTGTGGAGTTCTTCACGGGTACTGGGAAAGGAAAGAACTGGGAAGTCATTTGCTCCTTTGCATACATGCATGCATTTAATAAATAGAGTATTTATTACGGGCCACCCCTCTGAGTCCTGGAATAAATTTGGGGAATATAGCTGGGAAACCAGACACAGTTCTTGCCCTCATGAAGCTTTCAATCCAGCAAAAGAATTAGGCATTAAGCTAGTAAATCACTGGCCCACTTTCACGGTGCCCAACTCCAGACTCCACCATCAGGCAAACAGAAATCCTGTGTGAAGCTCATGCAGATTGTGCTGCACTTCGGAGTCTCCAGGTCCCCCTGCAGAAGCAGCCACAGCCCTGGGGCAGGGAGGGGAACCCCCTTCCTCTCCCCACCTTGGTTTCCTGAAGTCCTGATGCTGCTGGGAGCCTGTCCATCAGAGTGCCAATCGCAGGGGAAATTGAATCCAGAGGCTCTTTCTAGTCGTGTTTGCTCACTTTTTTCTTAGCATGATCTTTGGTTTCATTATATTTAGGTATTTCTTTTATTTATCCATGCACCAGGAGAAAAAAAAAAAAAGGAAGATGCCTCTTTTAACCAAGCGTGAAATGTATTAGGAACCTAAAGTTGAGAATAATGGACTTTTTTTTTTTTCCCTCCTGGAAAGCTAGCCTACAGGAGAAAAAAAAAATCCATTCAAATAATTTCGTTTAGTCCTAAGTATAAAATAACCGAAGTCAAGGTGTCTCTGCTGTTATTATTTTTTCTGATGTTTTTGACACCCGCGTGTGGAGTTCTCTGGCGTTCACAGCTTCCAGAGCTGTGAGCTCCCACTTGGTATATTCGTAATACTCCTTAATATTTTCATTTTGATGTAATTTGCGGCCCCAGCTTTTTAAATATCCGCTCTGTAATAATGTTTAATTTCAGGGGTCACTCCGCCAAGGAGTATATTAAAGCTTATAAAACTCATTTCCAAAGCTCAAATATCAAGCTGTGATCAGGTTAGGAGGGCAGCGTCTGTGAATATTTCATCTTTTATCATGCTGATAATAAGGAGATGACAGAGGCACATTATTACAATGAGAGAATTGCTCATTTCAGGCCTGGTGCTGGAAGCTGGGGTCTGCAGTGTGTATTACTCAATAAGAG
Source organism: Bos grunniens (assembly GCF_055505025.1). NCBI lineage: Eukaryota > Metazoa > Chordata > Mammalia > Artiodactyla > Bovidae > Bos > Bos grunniens. The sequence continues at coordinate 14,112,881 of NC_141167.1, forward strand.
CAATTCTGATATGAAAAGCAAGTTTACTGAGGCACCACTGTGTCTTATTTGATTGGAATGAATAATATATGGAACTGCCGTTCGGGCGGCTGCCGGCTGGGGGAGGGGAGCCTGGCACGGAGAGGTGCACTTGGGGATAGACGGCGAAATAATTTATCAAAGGATATGTTTTACGGCCTGAAAATAAAGTTAAGATAACCACTGTTTATTAGAATCATTATTTCGGAAATCTGTATTCTGGAAATCTTCAACATGTGCCGGCTTACGCCCAAGAAGAATCGTGATCCGATGCGTTTGGCTGGTGGAGAGGCCTTGTAATTATGTATTTGCACACAGGAGCTGAGTGAATTTGACACCCGGGCCGATTCCTGCCACATTCTCCATTGGCAACTTTCATTATTGCTTTGCGTCAAGCCAACTTCATCAAGCGGGAACCTTAAAACTCTGGTCTTTCCGGGGACTGAGATGATGAAAAGCCATCAGGAGAGGGAGCATCTTCTGGCTGCTGGAGAAAATCAGGCATGGACCACCTCTAATTACTTCCCCCCATGCTGCCGCCACCACTGCTCCCACATCCATCCTCTCCTCCTTCATTATCGTGGAAGGGGAGTGCCCCCTCCGTTCTCTTGGAGGTATATCAACCTCCTTCCCACTTGTTCTGACCTCCACATAGACCATTCTCCTTTCTCCAAGGTCTTAAGGGCTCCCCCTCATCTGGTTCCTTCCCTTCCATTCATGAATGTGATCAAATTCCTCCCATCCTAGTAAAAAACATGTTTCTTGACCTTCCATCCCCCTCCAGCTATCACCTTAGGTCTTGTCTCACCATCTCCTCCAAGTGTCTCATAAGAATCAAATATGCCTACTGCCCCATCAGTTCCAGTGAGACCACTCCCGCCAAGGCCATGGATGTCCTGCTAACGACCAGATCCTCTGGGCAATTTGCATCCTGCACCTAGCTTGACCTCTCAGCAGCACCTGTCCCCCATATCAGGACTCCTCTCTGCTGGTTCTCCTCCTTCCTAACTTCCTAATTCTTTCTCTGGTTCCTTTCCTGGAAACTCTTCCTGGCTTCCCTGAAGATAAGAGGGCTCTGCAAGACTACCCCCATGCTCCCTCCTCACTTTGCCCTCTCTGCTGAGCAGCAGCTTTCTCAGCTGTAACTGTAACTAACACACATTGGCGGCTGCCTCCTGACATGATCAATAGTAATTGGTTTGTGATCTAACCTCTTTCTAGGAGCTCCAGATCCATGTATCTCCCTGGGTGCCCCACTGGCACTGCAAACAAGATAGGTGGAAATTTTAGCACACACAAACAGGGACTTCCCTAGTGGTCTCATGGTTAAGACTCCACCCTTCCACTGCAGGGGCATGGGTTCAATCTCTAGTTGGGGAACTAAGATTCGACATCCCATGCAGCCAAAACACACACATACCTTCCTTCTCTTTCTCCCGATTTCTCTGAAATGGCAATGGAACACTGAGGGAAATTCAGTTCAGTTCAGTCACTCAGTTGTGTCCAGCTCTTTGCAACCCCATGGACTGCAGCACACCAGGCCTCCCCATCCATCACCAATTCCCCCAGCTGGCCCAAACTCACGTCCACCAAGTCGGTGATGCCATCCAACCATCTCATCCTCTGTTGTCCCCTTCCCCTCCTTCCTTCAATCTTTCTCAGCATCAGGGTCTTTTCCAGTGAGTCAGCTCTTCGCATCAGGTGGCCAAAGTATTGGAGCTTAAGATTCAGCATCAGTCCTTCTAATGAATGTTCAGGATTGATTTCCTTTTGGATTGACTGGTTTGATCTCCTTGCAGTCCAAGGGACTCTCAAGAATCTTCTCTAACACCACAGTTCAAAAGCATCAATTCTTTGGCATTCAGTCTTCTTTATGGTCCAACTCTCACATCCATACATGACTACTGAAAAAACCATAGCTTTGACTACATGGACTTTTGTTGGCAAAGTAATGTCTCTGCTTTTTAATATGCTGTCTAGGTTGGTCATAGCTTTTCTTCCAAGGAGCAAGCATCTTTTAATTTCATGGCTGTAGACACCATCTGCTGTGATTTGGAAGCCCAAGAAAATAAAGTCTGTCACTGTTTCTATTGTTTCCCCATCTATTAGCCAATGAATGAAGTGACAGGACCAGATGCCATGATCTTAGTTTTTTGAATGTTGAGTTTTAAGCCAGTTTTTACACTCTCCTCATTCACTTTCATCAAGAGGCTCTCTAGTTCCTCCTTGCTTTCTGCCATTAGAGTGGTATCATCTGCATATCTGAGGTTATTGATATTTCTCCCAGCAATCTTGATTCCAGCTTGTGCTTCATCCTGTCTGGCATTTCACATGATGTACTTTGTATATAAGTTAAATAAGCAGGCTGACAATATATAGCCTTGATGTACTTCTTTCCCAATTTTGAAACAGTCCATTGTTCCATGTCCAGTTCTAACTGTTGCTTCTTGACCTGCATACAGATCTCTCAGGAGGCAGGTAAAGTAGCTTGGTATTCCCATCTCTTGAAGAATTTTCCACAGTTTGTGGTGATCCACACAGTCAAAAGTTTTAGTGTAGTCAATGAAGCAGAAGTAGATGTTGTTCTGGAACTCTCTTGCTTTTTCAATGATCCAACGGATGTTGACAATTTGATCTCTGGCTCCTCTGCCTTTTCTAAATCCAGCTGTACCTCTGGAAGTTCTCAGTTCACGTACTGTTGAAGCCTTGCTTGGAGAATTTTGAGGATTACTTTGCTAGCATGTGAGATGAGTACAATTGTGCAGTAGTTTGAACATTCTTTTGCATTGCCTTTCTTTGGGATTGGAATGAAAACTGACCTTTTCCAGTCCTGTGGCCCCTGCTGAGTTTTCCAAATGTGCTAGCATAGTGAGTGCAGCACTTTCACAGCATCATCTTATAGGATTTGAAATAGCTCAGCTGGAGTTCCATCACCTCCACTAGCTTTGTTCTCAGTGAAGGAAGTTGCACAAAACAAAACACAGGACATCTTCCTCAACACCTCCATTCTCCCCATGTCCCACTTACCAGCAATCAAGTCCTATTGATTCTTTTATTTTCTAGAAAACAAACAGATCTTTTGCCATTTCTGATTATAAAAGTAATACACATTTGTTCGAAGTTTTTCAAATTGTACAGAAATAACAAAGACGGTATAAATCACCCAACACCCTCCATCCATAGACATTCAGTTAACATTTGATATATTGTACACACATCTAGAAGAAGGCAATGGCACCCCACTCCAGTACTCACCTGGAAAATCCCATGGATGGAGGAGCCTGGTAGGCTACAGTCCATGGGGTCGCTGAGGATCGGACACGACTGAGCGACTTCACTTTCACTTTTCACTTTCATGCATTGGAGAAGGAAATGGCAACCCACTCCAGTGTTCTTGCCTGGAGAATCCCAGGGACGGGGTATCCTGGTGGGCTGCCGTCTATGGGGTCACACAGAGTCGGACACGACTGAAGTGACTCAGCAGCAGCTCACACATCTAGACATTTCTTTTTAATTTGGACATTCAGTCACTCAATGCTTATTGAGTGCTTACTATATGCTGATCATTGTGTTGGATATATATGTATGTTTATACACACACACACACATATATATATACATTTCCTTTATAATTAAAAATATGGAATCTTAATAGACACAAACCCTTCTTAACAAGGCACATCTTTCCATTTTGATTAATATAAATCCACATAATATATCTGAATAGGTTCATAGTATTCCACTTAATGTCTATAGCATAATTTACTTACTTAATCCAGTTCCTTCTGATAGATCTTTAGGTTATATCCAAAATTTGATGTTATTGCTTATATATGGAATCTAAAATATGACACAAATAAACATATCAGTGAAAAAAAAAACAGACTCACAAATATAGAGAACAGACCTGTGGTTGTCAGAGGGGGACGGGGTCAGGGGAAGGACTGGGAGCTGGGGTCAGCAGATGCAAACTATTACACACAGGAAGGACGATCGGGGTCCTATTGTATAGCACAGGGAGTATGGTTACTATCCTGTGATAAACCATAGTGAAAAAGAATATATATGTGTAACTGAGTCACTTTACAGCAGAAATTAAACACAACATTGTAAATCAATTATACTTTGATAAAATTTTAAAAAGCAAAAAAATGTGGTATTGTCAATAATTTGCAATAAACATCCTTATACATAAATCTTTTCTCATTTGTTCAATTATTGTTTTAGAATAAATCCCTGGAGGTAGAATTGTGGAAACAGGGATGTGCACGTTTTTAAGGCTTTCAGTAAATATGGGAAAACATCCTCCAGTGACACAATAGCCATTTGTTCCCCATCAACAATAGGAACGTTTCCTACACCCTCTTTGACACCAAATATTATCAATCTGTCAACCTTTGCCAATCTGCCAAATAAAATCTGTTATTGTTTAATGAGAAGGGAATGGCAAACCACCTCAGTATTCTTGCCTTGAGAACCCCATGAACAGTATGAAAAGGCAAAATGATAGGATACTGAAAGAGGAACTCCCCAGGTCAGTAGGTGCCCAATATGCTACTGGAGATCAGTGGAGAAATAACTCCAGAAAGAATGAAGGGATGGAGCCAAAGGAAAAAGAATACCCAGGTGTGGATGTGACTGGTGATGGAAGCAAGGTCCGATGCTGTAAAGAGCAATATTGCATAGGAACCTGGAATGTCAGGTCCATGAATCAAGGCAAATTGGAAGTGGTCAAACAAGAGATGGCAAGAGTGAATGTCGACATTCTAGGAATCAGCGAACTCAAATGGACTGGAATGGGTGAATTTAACTCAGATGACCATTATATCTACTATTGCGGGCAGGAATCCCTCAGAAGAAATGGAGTAGCCATCATGGTCAACAAAAGAGTCCGAAATGCAGTACTTGGATGCAATCTCAAAAATGACAGGATGATCTCTGTTCATTTCCAAGGCAAACCATTCAATACATAGTAATCCAAGTCTATGCCCCAACCAATAACACTAAAGAAGCTGAAGTTGAACTGTTCTATGAAGACCTACAAGACCTTTTAGAAGTAACACCCAAAAAAGATGTCCTTTTCATTATAGGGGACTGGAATGCAAAAGTAGGAAGTCAAGAAACACCTGGAGTAACAGGTAAATTTGGCCTTGAAATATGGAATGAAGCAGGGCAAAGACTAATAGAGTTTTGCCAAGAAAATGCACTGGTCATAGCAAACACCCTCTTCCAACAACACAAGAGAAGACTCTACACATGGACGTCACCAGATGGTCAACACCGAAATCAGAATGATTATATTCTTTGCAGCCAAAGATGGAGAAGCTCTATACAGTCAACAAAAACAAGACCAGGAGCTGACTCTGGCTCAGATCATGAACTCCTTATTACCAAATTCAGACTTAAAGTGAAGAAAGTAGGGAAAACCACTAGACCATTCAGGCATGACCTAAATCAAATCCCTTATGATTATACAGTGGAAGTGAGAAATAGATTTAAGGGCCTAGATCTGATAGATAGAGTGCCTGATGAACTATGGAATGAGGTTCGTGACATTGTGCAGGAGACAGGGATCAAGACCATCCCCATGGAAAAGAAATGCACAAAAGCAAAATGGCTGTCTGGGGAGGCCCTACAAATAGCTGTAAAAAGAACAGAAGTGAAAAGCAAAGGAGAAAAAGAAAGATATAAGCATCTGAATGCAGAGTTCCAAAGAATAGCAAGAAGAGATAAGAAAACCTTCCTCAACGATCAATGCAAAGAAATAGAGGAAAAAAACAGAACGGGAAAGACTAGAGATCTCTTCAAGAAAATTAGAGATACCAAGGGAACATTTGTTGCAAAGATGGGCTCGATAAAGGACAGAAATGGTTGGGACCTAACAGAAGCAGAAGATATTAAGAAGAGGTGGCAAGAATACACAGAAAAACTGTACAAAAAAGATCTTCACGACCAAGATAATCACGATGGTGTGATCACTGACCTAGAGCCAGACATCCTGGAATGTGAAGTCAAGTGGGCCTCAGAAAGCACCACTACGAACAAAGCTAGTGGAGGTGATGGAATTCCAGTTGAGCTATTCCAAATCCTGAAAGATGATGCTGTGAAAGTGCTGCACTCAATATGCCAGCAAATTTGGAAAACTCAGCAGTGGCCACAGGACTGGAAAAGGTCAGTTTTCATTCCAATCCCAAAGAAAGGCAATGCCAAAGAATGCTCAAACTACCACACAATTGCACTCATCTCACATGCTAGTAAAGTAATGCTCAAAATTCTCCAAGCCAGGCTTCACCAATACATGAACCATGAACTTCCTGATGTTCAAGCTGGTTTTAGAAAAGGCATAGGAACCAGAAATCAAATTGCCAACATCTGCTGGATCATGGAAAAAGCAAGAGAGTTCCAGAAAAACATCTATTTCTGCTTTATTGACTATGCCTAAGCCTTTGACTGTGTGGATCACAATAAACTGTGGAAAATTCTGAGAGATGGGAATACCAGACCACCTGACCTGCCTCTTGAGAAATCTGTATGTAAGTCAGGAAGCAACAGTTAGAACTGGACATGGAACAACAGACTGGTTCCAAATAGGAAAAGGAGTACGTCAAGGCTGTATATTGTCACCCTGCTTATTTAACTTCTATGCAGAGTACATCATGAGAAATGCTGGATTGGAAGAAGCACAAGCTGGAATCAAGATTGCCGGGAGAAATATCAATAACCTCAGATATGCAGATGACACCACCCTGATGGCAGAAAGTGAAGAGGAACAAAAAGCCTCCTGATGAAAGTGAAAGTGGAGAGTGAAAAAGTTGGCTTAAAGCTCAACATTCAGAAAACGAAGATCATGGCATCCGGTCCCATCACTTCATGGGAAACAGATGGGGAAACAGTGGAAACAGTGTCAGACTTTATTTTGGGGGGCTCCAAAATCACTGCAGATGGTGAGTGCAGCCATGAGATTAAAAGACGCTTACTCCTTGGAAGAAAAGTTATGACCAACCTAGATAGCATATTCAAAAGCAGAGACATCACTTTGCCAACAAAGGTTCATCTAGTCAAGGCTATGGCTTTTCCTGTGGTCATGTATGGATGTGACAGTTGGACTGTGAAGAAGGCTGAGCACCAAAGAATTGATGCTTTTGAACTGTGGTGTTGGAGAAGACTCTTCAGAGTCCCTTGGACTGCAAGGAGATCCAACCAGTCCATTCTGAAGGAGATCAGCCCTGGGATTTCTTTGGAAGGACTGATGCTAAAGCTTAAACTCCAGTACTTTGGCCACCTCATGCGAAGAGTTGACTCATTGGAAAAGACTCTGATGCTGGGAGGGATTGGGGGCAGGAGGAGAAGGGGACGACAGAGGATGAGATGGCTGGATGGCATCGCTGACTCAATGGACGTGAGTCTGAGTGAACTCCGGGAGTTGGTGATGGACAGGGAGGCCTGGCGTGCTGTGATTCATGGGGTCGCAAAGAATCAGACATGACTGAGTGACTGAACTGAACTGATTGTTTGATTTGGATTTATTACTACTGAAATGGAATATCTTCTTATACCTTTCTTGCTTATTTCTATTTCTTTGGCAAATTGCTTGTTCATGCCCTTTGCCAATTTATAAAATAGTTCTAAAACTTCCTTTTTATGTGTATAAACTCTTTATATGTAAGAAATAACAACCCTTCATCTATCATGTATGTTATATACACTTATAAAACAAGTGATATAAGTCCTCTGTTTTTGTTTATGACATCTTTAGAATAGCAACTGACAATTTTTACATAGTCTAATAACTTTTTAATGATTTCTTCTTTTGGGGTCATGGTAAGAGAGGACTTTCATGCCACCAAATTTAAAAATATAGAAAGATCTTTTCTTATGGTACCTGTCAGTTATCCATAAGCTTTGGGTTTTACATTTTTTATATTTTTCTTCCAAAATTTCTCTTGGTATAATATTTGTTAATTTTCACATATAGGAAAGCACCTAAATCGATATGAATATGGGATTATATTGCAAAAATTTTTGACCATCAGCAAACTAAAAATAGAAGGAAATTTCTCAGCCATAAAGGGCATCTATAAAAACAAATAAAACTACAGCTAACATGATACTTAGTGCTTTTCTTCTAATATCAGGGATAAGGCAAGGATATCCACTTTTACTATTTCTAAACAGTATGTATTACAAGTCCAGGCCTTAAAAGAGAAAGAGAGAATTAGAAATAGAAGATATAAACATCAGAAAGGTAGAAGTTAAATGGTCTTTTCTCGCCAATGATGTAAATTCAGAAAATTCTCAGAAATCTACCAAAAACACCTAATGAACAAACAAGAAAAATTAGCAGTAGCACAGAATAAAAGATCAATATATTAAAAGCAATGGTATTTCTAGACCTTAGCAACAAATAATAAGAAAGTTAACATTTTTTAAATGATACAACTTGTGGGTGTCAAAATTTTTTTTAAATCTTAGAATAAACTGAAAAAAGATCTAATATCTCTACTATAATGACATGAAAATGATAAAATATTACTGGGAAAAATTAGGCAAGATATAAATAACATGCAGAGATATACCACAGTTATAGATTAGAAGAGTCAATATTGTTAAGTTATTCATTCTCCCCAAATTGATCTATAAATTCAATGCAATATCTATTAAAATATTAGAGAGATATTTTTGCAGAAGTTGACAAAGTGATTCTAAAACTAAGTGGAAATACAAAGGATCTGGAATAACTGAAACAAAATAGGGGGAAAGGAGCGAAATTAGAGGATTTATATTAGCTGATTCCAAGACTTATGTTATACAGCTCCAGTTATGAAGATGGAATGATATTGGTATAAGGGTAAACATATACATCAGCTGAATAGACTAAAGAGTCCAGAAATAGGCCAATGTATGTACAGCCAGTTGATTTTCAATGACACAAGGACCAACATAACTCAATGGAGAAAAGACAGTGTTTTAAACAAATGGTGTTAAAATAGCTACAAAGATCTAGCACAGCCATAAATAAATAAATAAAAGTTTGTCAGTTTCCTACAAAGTTAAGCACATGCATATATAACCTGGAGACTCCAATCCTATGTATTTATCTAAAAGAAATTATATATGTGTGTATATATTATGCAAATTTGCATATGTCATATATACATAAAGTAGAGAGTCTTGCAACACTTGCATTCATATAGCTTGAAACTCTGGTAACAATCCAAATATTCATCCACAGGTGAATTGATAAACAAACTGTGCTATATGCAGACAACAGGCCACTACTCTGCAATAAAAATGAACTATTGATACATTCAACAACATGGTGAATCTCAAAATAATTATGCTGAGTAAAAGAAGCCAGGTAATAAGGGGTATGCGTGGTAGGATTTACGGGCCTCAGTTTATATGACTGAATAGCAAAACTAACCCACAGTGCTAGAAATCACAGTTATGGTTGCTGCTGCTGCTGCTGCTAAGTCACTTCAGTCATGTCCGACTCTGTGCGACCCCATAGACGGTAGCCCACCAGGCTCCCCCGTCCCTGGGATTCTCCAGGCAAGAACACTGGAGTGGGTTGCCATTTCCTTCTCCAATGCATGGAAGTGAAAAGTGAAAGTGAAGTCGCTCAGTAGTCTCCAACTCTTAGCAATTACCTTGTAGTAATTCGACATGGGGGCACCAGGAAACTTCTTGAAGAGACAGAAATGTTCTACCTCTTAACGGGGGTGACCATTACATGAGTATACACCTATATCAAAAGTTATCAAACTGTATGCTTAAGACATGAATTTCATTGCACGCAAATCACACTCCAATAGAGCTTATCTTTTAAAAAAGCATTAGAACGGGATTTTGACAGCTTCTTGGACCTAGTATCTTTTCCTTATATTGCAGGTTCTTTACTATATTAATCAAGATTCATTTGGGATTTTTTGTTTTGGCCAAGCTTTTTTTGCAAGATCTTAGTTCCCCAACCAGGAATCAAACTGGCACCCACTGAAGCGGAAGCTCAGAGTCTTGACCACTGGATCACCAGGGAAGTCCCAAGATTCCTTTGATTTTAAGTAACAAAATTGGGAAAGGAGAATTGAGTTCAAAATTGGGAAAAGAGTAAGTCAAGGCTGTATATTATCACCTTGCTTATTTAACTTATATGCAGAGTACCTCAAGAGAACTGCCAGAATGGATGAAGCACAAGCTGGAATCAAGATTGCTGGGAGAAATATCAATAACCTCAGATATGCAGATGACACCACTCTTTTGGCAGAAAGCGAAGAGGAACTAAAGAACTTCTTGATGAGGTGAAAGAGGAGAGTGAAAAAACTGGCTTAAAACTCAACATTCAAAAAACTAAGATCATGGCATCTGGTCCCATTCATGTCAGATAGATGGGGAAACAATAGAAACAGTGACAGACTTTATTTTCTTGGGCTTCCAAATCACAGCAGATGGTGTCTACAGCCATGAAATTAAAAGATGCTTGTTCCTTGGAAGAAAAGTTATGACTAATCTAGACAGCATATTAAAAAGCAGAGACATTACTTAGCCAACAAAGGTTCATCTAGTCAAAGCTATTGTTTTTTCGGTAGTTCATGTATGGATGTGAGAGTTGGACCATAAAGAAGACTGAACACCAAAGAATTGATGCTTTTAAACTGTGGTATTGCAGAAGACTCTTGAGAGTCCCTTGGACTGCAAGGAGATCAAACCAGTCAATCCTAAAGGAAATTAATTCTGAACATTCATTAGAAGGACTGATGCTGAATCTTAAGTTCCAATACTTTGGGTACCTTATGCGATTGAAAAGACCCTGATGCTGGGAAAGATTGAAGGCAGGAGGAGAAGGGGACAACAGAGGATGAGATGGTTGGATGGCATCACTGACTCAATGGACATGAGTTTGAGCAAGCTCAGGAGTTGGTGAAGGACAGAGAAGTCTGGCGTGCTGCAGTCCATGGGGTCGCAAAGAGTCAGACACGACTGAGTGACCGAACAACAACAACAACTGGCCAAAAAAGTTCATTTGGATTTTCTGTAACATCTTACGCTTCAAAAAGAACTTTTTGACCAACCCCATATTTTAAGAACAGAAGTTGGGCTGAACAGCATGAGGATCTCGGGGAGATCTGGCCGTGAGGCCGCTCTCAGGGACACCAGTGCCCTGCATTCCAAGAGTGTTGAAGCTGTGAGCCTCTGCGCCCTGTCTGGACGGTGGTGGACAGGGAGGACGCTGCACAGCTGCAAACAGGAAGCTGGGTAACGGCCTGCCACTGGGGCAGGCTCACAGTGTATCTATTCGAACCGTTTTTCCAGTTGTCCTTTTCAGAAAATGGTGTCCATAAGCGACATAGAGAAGAACTTCTGGGTGTCAGACCTTGGCAGCAGCCACTGGAATTGCTTTTCATCGTGAGGGTTCTAACACCTCCCTTCCCATATAGAGAGCAGGGCAAAGAAGGAACATGATTCTTCACTGACCATTAGCGTTCCCAAAGGAGTTAAATTATTCTGCTTGGCAACCTGAATTCAACTAGATGGGTATTGCATGGCCAAATAATATGCCCTTTAAAGCCCTTAAGATGTGGGCTCTACAGGGCTTTTGCTGGTTGGCAGCGTGTCTGAACCCATGTGAGAAGGGCATCAGAGTCTACCTCTTGGCATTCCAACAGACACCCAAATACTAAGGTACTATCTGCTTAATATGGGGCTAAGCTCTTGGCAGTACTGAGAGGAAAGATGAAGGAAGGGTAGGGTGAGGGGGGTGATGCATGAAGTCACACAGCTACTCTCTAGTCAAAGCTCACGGGAATTGCACACTGCCTGCTCCGTGTCTTTGCCGTACTGACTATACCTTGGAGAACCCTCTCTCATCCCTTCCGTCTCTCCCAGTATCTCCACATGTCCAAACATCACCCATCCTTCCAGATACAGCTGCAGGGCTGGTCCCAAGGCAGTGCGGGATGAGGCCACCCTCCATCACGTCCTCCAGAGCACCCCCCCACCCACTCCATTAAAGACCAACCCACCCTGATTAGCAAGTCTATAGACTCAGAAGGAGAAAAAGTGCTACTCATCTCATTTATTGGGCATATTATTCTCGTCAGCGGCTTTTAAAGGATTTTGCTAATGGCTCCGGGACTGTTCACACCATCACAATTAAGACATAGCTAATAAATTAAGTTTTATGGACATAAATCAGCAGGTATGCTTATTCAGCTGTTACACCTCACTTAGAAGTGGGCTTCGCACCTTAAGATGAAGCATGATTTCCCTTCAGGAGTTGTAATGGCCTTGTTAATGGAATATTAATTACCTCGCTTGTTGGACAGCAAGATGGTTGCTCCTGCTCTCCTGCCAACAGTATTCTTAGAGAAACACATTTTTCCAACTTTGCGGCACTATGGCTGATGGATCTCACTAAACCCACTCCATCATCCCTCGCAGAAAGACAGGATGAAGTCCACCATCCCTTGAGGAGTCAGATAAACAAAACCATAGGTGATTACAGTGATGGTATGTGTTCTACCCTCCCAAGAGACACTGTAGTGTAGAACAGGCACTGGGCTGAGGGTCAGGAGGAGTGGTTTCTTACTTCCCGTCACGGTCGGTTCAGGCTGCTATGTTGTCATTCAGCTGTTAAGTCATGTCCGACTCTTTGCAACCCCACAGACTGCAGCGCACCAGGCTTCCCTGTCCTTCACTACCTCCCAGAGTTTGCTCAAACTCACATCCATTGAGTCGATGATGCCATTCAACCATCTCATTCTCCATCATCCCCTTCTCCTCCTGCCCTCAATCTTTACCAATGAGTTGGCTCTTCACATCAGGTGGCCAAAGTATTGGAGCTTCAGCATCAGTCCTTCAGGTTGCCATACACTGGTTAAATAACAAACTTTTGGTTCTCACAGTTCTGGAACATGGGAAGTCCAAGATCAAGGCACCGGCAGATTTGGTGTCTGAGAGAGCCCATCTCCTGGCTTGTAGAAGGCCACCTTCTTCCTGCATGCTTACATGGTGTTTCTCCCTCTTCCTATAAGGGCACTAATCCCATCATGAGGGCATCACCATGTGACCTTATCTAAACATAATCATCTCCCATAGGACTGTCCCCCATCACGTTGGAGGATAGGGCTTCCACCTATGAATTTTTGGTGAGGGGGACACAAACATTCAGCCCATAACACTTCCACCCCATCAATAGCTAGCATTATGACCTCAGGTAAGCCACTTACACTCTCTGGGCATCTGTTTCCCATTTATTACATGATATAATAAAGCGACCATGGATAAAACTGAGTGAAAAACGCAATTCTTAGAAAGATATCAGTATCAGACCATGTGCAGTATGCTCAGTTGTGTCCGACTCTTTACAACCCCATGGACTGTAGCCTGCCAGGCTCCTCTGCCCATGAGATTTTCCAGACAAGAATACTGGAATAGGTTACCATTTCCTACTCCAGAGGATATTCTTGACCCTCTGGAGTCAACTGGAGTCTCTTGCATTGGCAGGCAGGTTCTTTACCACTGTGTCGCCTGGGACATATTTGTGATAATCTTGCCCAGACCACAGAGGGTGGGTCCGAGAGAACAGTGCAGCCAGCCTCCGCATTTTGTCAGCAGCTTCAGGACAGTGCAGGAGCCAGCCACATTCAGTGCAGTTAACTGGGGAGGGCAGGGGGACAGGAGCGCAGCCCTGTCATCAACAGTGTGAGCTCCCCGCAGGGACCCTTGGCTCACAGGAAAGCAGGACTATGCCATGAGAAGACCTCTAAGAGCAGTATTTTCCAGCAAGAAGATAAATGACAGTTGAACTACGTGGGAGCGGTGACCTTGCCCTGGCCTTGGACCAAGTTGATTCTAAGAACCTGCTCAGCAAAGGCAGAGCTCAATCAGGACCTAACACACCTGGGCCCAGACCTGCTGCACCCCCAATCTCTGTGCCGTCTTAGACAAGTCCACACACCTCTCTGACCGCAGTTTCTTTCTCTCAACCTAACGATCTCAAGGTCAAACAGCCTCTTCCTCTGAGAAATGCCAGTTAAAATTGCTTCAGAACGTGCATCACCTTTCTTTCCTTCATCTAGGGAAAAATCCTCAGACCCGGGATCTGCTGGAAGAATTCCTTTCTTTGCATCCATTTAGCATATCAATTCTCGCATTTTCTGCTTGAACTTGAGAGCAAAGGACTCTGGAGCTGCGCCTTTGCCTATTTAATGCAAAGTTTTGCATATTCTCCTGGACTCTTTGCCCTTGAGTTGCCCACCACAGGCTAGCCCTGCTCCCTGGCTGAGGCTGAGGCCCACTCTCTCCACAGCTAATTGGGCAGCTGCTCTCCCCTCACATCCTCCCCTCCCCTTATAGACAGTGAAGTTCCAACCCAAAGTAGGAGGCAGAGAAGAGGTATAGAATGAGGGGGCAGAGGGTGTTGCAGGTGCTAAGTGATCCGGGAAAAGCAATGGTCTGCAAAGCTCATGAGACAAAACCAAAGCAACTGATATTCTGCTTTGAGCTACTGGACAGCAAGGGGCCCTGGAGCCAGAGGCTCTCACATAAGCAGTTGCATATTTTAATGTCAGTAGCGTTCAGGAGCTCCTAGGCTCCTCGCAAAAGTAGAAGAGGGAGGGAAGTGCCAAGGTGCCTTTTCTCCCCTGTGGCATGTTGTCCTCTATTCACTCCACAGTGAAACTGCAGCCCTAGAGAGAGAAAGCTTCTTCTTACCAGGAGTGGCCTTCAGAGGTGCTTTGGTCAGCTGTTACTGAGTAACAGACAATCCCAGTCTCATACCAAATTAAGCATTCATTTAGCTCAAGCATCTGCATGCACATCAGTTGAGGGTCAGCTGATCCAGGCTGGGCTCAAGTTGCAGGGTGAACTGAGGCTGCTTCTCATTTCTTTCACAGTTCTTGGTCCAGGGGCTAGCTAGGGCTTAGCCTTCTCAGGACAAGAACCAAGGAACAAGAGCAAAATGGAAACATAACACGCTCCTCCAAGCCTAGCCCCAGCTGACACCCTATGTCTTCTGTCCCTTTCCATTGGCTGAATCAAGTCACGTAACTAAGCCCAAAGTAAAGGGCCAGAGAAATATATGTTGCTGTATAGAAAGAACTGCAGAGCCATATGGCAAAGGCATAGATACAGGGAAAGGTAAAGAATTGGGACCAATGATGCAATCCACAAAAGGAATGAGTCCCACAGTGCTTCATGGCTGATTGAACATTTTTCACACTTTCCTTAATTTACCCTTTATAACAGCCCTAAGAGACGTATAGCTCCACCTCTATATTCATTCATTATAGATGAAGAAACTGAAACTCAGAAAGAGAAGTCATGCCAGAGATCACAATGTCATTAAGCATAACAATGTGTACATCAATCTCTTCATCTAACTTCAAGCCCAGAAATTTTGCCATAACTCAATGCTGGCTTTCCTTAAGGAGACCCTAGAGTATCTGGGATTTGTGGAAAGGCTCTCCCCATTACTTATATGAGTCTCCCATTGTCATATAATTTTATGGACAGCCAAAAGGAACTTCATTTTCTTAACCATAAATTAAAGAAATCAGGATGAAATGGATGAAATCAGGAACAGCAAATATCTGGCATGCGTGCCGCCACTTACCACTCCCACATCCATGACAGACATCACTAATCAATGATGGCACTCTTTCTTCACGAGCCTCAGAATAAGCTGTAGACAGTCACTGCTACTGAATGGGAGAGGACACAGAAGAAGAAGGCTGCTTTTAAATGCTGTATTAACCATTTCTGAGGCTCATCTAGTCCCCAAAGGCTATGATTCTGAAACCAACAAAAACAGCAGGGAAATAGCAGTGTAAAAAGGCCATGTGGCTGAGATTAGAAGAACTGATTCTAGTCCCACCTCTGCTATAACTCACTCCATGTGGGAAAGACAGTTAAATTTACCAGAGCATTTGTTGCATCAGTTTTGTGACCTTTTAAACCATTTATTTCAATTCCATAAACATTAATTGAGGATCCACTGAATGCCAAGCACTGCTATCAAGGAAATAAAGAAATGAATGTGACACCATCGCAAGGATGGCAGGGAGACGGAGAAAGCTCTGATTTCTGAGGTCCGGTCCAACACTAATATTCCACTAATATGATGCTAAACAGCACAGAACACTCTCATGGGACTCATAATCCTGCAGCCCCCCAAGCTGGAGGTTCTCCTTCAAGGTAGGAGTATGGGGGTTATTATGCATGATAGGATCTGACCCCAGAATGGGGATTGCCCTCCTCCAGTGTTCTCCATGCTCCTCGAGTGGAAGACAAATGTCATTTCAGGGCCAAGCCTTTTCAAACTCATCTTCCAGATTTTAGGTTGTAAATTCATGCTCTGCCACCTACCAGCCTTGGGATCTTGAGGCTTCCACTCCCTCGTTGAGCAACTGCTTTCCTTATCTGAAAAATGGGGAGCATCCTCACTGCTACAGTGGGAAGTTGTCTGATGCTATTCAACAAGCAAATGCCTGCAGCCTAGATGCCCTGAATGAGTTCACATCCCTTTCCTTCCTCTCCTTCCCACACCCCATGCTCCAGCTCAGACCTCCCTCCCAACCTCAGAGCTTCTCCACGCTAGCTACACAGGGGAGTCCTTGGGGAACTTTTGAAAAGTAGAAATGCTTGGGTCTGATGTCAGACCAATGGAATCAGAGCCTCTGGGGATGGAGCCCAGCGAGTCATTCTTTTTGAAGCTTCCCAGGTGATGCTGATGGGCAGTCATGGGTGAGAACCACCACTCTGGCTGTTAGAGTTCTCCAGAGAAACAGAACCAATAGACATTAAGATAAAAATATAGAAATAGAGGTAGGCAGGTAGATAGATGATTGATTGATTGATGATAGATAAATATTAAAGAATAGATAGAGAGAGATTTATTATAAAGAATTTGCTTGAGATTATGGAGGCTGAACAGTCCCAGGATCCGCAGTCAGCGAGCTGGAGCCAGTCGTACAATTCTAATCTTGGTCTAAAAGTCTGAGACCAGGAGAATCAGTGTCCACGTCCAAAGGCAGGAGAAGACCAGCCCAGTAGTCAGGCAGCAGCAGTTCCCTCCCACTCAGGTGTTTTGCTCCATCCAGGACTTCAGTGGATTGACTGAGGTTCTGCTTCACTCAGTCTACCAACTCAAATGTCAGTCTTACCCAGAATACCCTCACAGACACACCCAGAGTAACGTTTAACCAAATGTCTGGGCACCCTGTGGCCCAGTAAAGTTGACACAATCCACTACCACCCGGGCCTTGGCCAACTTCTCCAGGCTTCCCAAACTCCCCAGTTCCATGGCTTTGCCCTTGCAGTTTTTTCTGCCTGGAATGCCATCTCCCCAGCCCCAGCATGTTGCTAATCCAACTCTGAGCAGCCAACTCAACAGTCAAACTCCCTCCTCCAGGGAGCCTCCCATGAGCCACACCTGGGTTTCTGAGAGCAAAGCTGCTCCCCAATGACTGGGATGGCTCAGAGCCTTTCCTCAGCTCTGCTCTGTGTAAAGCTCGCCCCACCCCAAGAGGCAGGGAGAGCCAAACGGACAAGTCCTTGGGAGAACTGGAAGGAAGGGTCCATGTGAAAGCCAGGTGTGGGTTACCTGCTGCTAGTGATCAGGGACCAATTTGTTTGGAGATCAAGACAAAATACTGTGAATGTCCCGGTATCAGCACAGCTGCAGGCATCACTGAGGTCACATAACAGAATCTTCCAGTTTCTCCAGCCCGCTTCCACATCCTTCCACCTGCCCACGGCACACTCCACCCGCCTCAAATCTTACCCTTGTTCCATATGCAGATGTACAAGGAGGGACTTCCTTGGTGGTCCAGTGGCTAGGACTCTGTGCTTCCAGTGCAGGGGACCTAGGTTCAATTCCTGGTCAGAGAACTAGATTCCGCCTGCCACAACTAAGATCTGGCACAGAAAAATAAGTAAATAAATAAAAAATTTTAAAAAGAGAAGAAATGTCCAGAGATAACACAGACTCACCCACACTCACAGACAGCACTCTCCTGCTCCTGCCCCAGCTCCTTCAGAGACGTCCCCGGTGGCCCTCACCTGCTCTCGGGAAGAACATTCTCCCCGCTGCAGAACGCCCACTGTCCCTCCTAACCTGAGGCCACATCATGTCCCCAGTAAAGGCAGGAAGGGACTTGTGCCTGGTGCTGCCTGTCCTTTCAGCCCCAGGTTGTAAACAGCTCATCCCAAGGGCTCTGAGGCCAGGTCCCTGGGCTCCACGGACAAGACCCCAGGCTGCCCTCCCCACCCCCTGCCTCTGCCTCCAGAGTCCCACGCGGGAGCCTCACCCCCGGCCAATCAACTCATGCATATGGATGGACACACAGCGGTGTGACCTGCCCAGGCTCAGAACTGACCACATTTTCATTCAAGCTTCTTGGCAGCACACCAATTGTTCTTCAAAATCGAGGCTGGGAGAAGCAGTTGGGACAAGTCCCTGGAAGAAATTTGGAGTCTGATCCCCACTATCCCTTGATGGGTTCTCCAGTAACACCCCCTACCCCCAGTTCTGTGGATTCTTGCCTTAGGGGGAGTCAGGAGATTACTCCTCTTTCAGAATTTTCTTCTCGGAATTGTTTGTGCTTTGCTTTATTCAAATATCTAAAATTTGTCCTATTCATATTTTCTCTATTTCACCATGATTATAATCCTCATTTGCTTCCTTGCCCAGGGGCACCTTGACCCACCAGCCCCTTTTTTTCTCAGTGTATCTGCCATCTCGCCAAGATCTCTCTCCCACAAACATAGCATTGTCCATCTCTAGTGGGATTTGGAGCCCTGGTCTGCCTATGGCAGTCCTGGGGCCTGTTTAATTCACTTGGCTCCCTCTTTTCCTCCTTCTCTTTATGCACACCCGAGCTTGTTGGGGCACCTGAAGGGTGAGGTGGTACGAGGAGATAGTTTCCCTACTTGGAACACCCATCACACCAAACGACCATCCATCTGCAGTGGAGGGTAGGAGGGGGTCGGGCAGGGGGAGTCCGTCCTGTGAGGATATGAAGTTTAACAGGTGTGTGGGTATGCTAAACGGTACGTGTGTGTGTGGGTGTGCATGCGTGGTGTACGACTTCCTGTGCAGAGGAGCAGATGTCCATAAGTGTGTGGAGCATATCCTGCCTGTGTGTGAAAAGCAAAAGCTCACCTGTGTATAGATGCAGGTCTCTGGTTTATACACATGGTCCCAGATCTGTGATGGATCAACTTAATGACTTTGTACTTTACCATGATGTGAAAGCAATATGCATTCCACAGAAACCATCCTTCAAACTTTGACTTTTGATCTTTTCCTGAACTAGTGATACATGGTACATGCTCTCTCTTGATGCTGGCCAGTGGCAGCAGCTGCAGCTCCCATTCAGCTACGCAATCATGAGGGTGAGCAACCAATACACTTACAACCGCCCCGTGTCCAGACAACCATTCTGTTTTTCACTTTCAGTACAGTATTCAACTACATGAGATATTCAGCACTTGATTATAAAATGGGCTTCGTGTTAGAGGCTTTTGACCGACTGTAGGCTAACGGACATGTTCTGAGTGTGTTTAAGGCAGCCTAAGCTGAGCAATGATGTTTGGTAAGTTAGGTGTATTAAATATATTTTTGACTTATGGTATTTTCAATTTATGATACGTTTATCAGGAAGTAACCCCACCCTAAGTTGAGAAAGGTCTGTAGCATATTCGGTGTTTGAGTTTGTGCGCTGTGTAGGATATGTCTGCTCTGTGGGGAGGTGAGGTGTATGCAGGAGGATGCGATAGGTTTGAGGGGAGCTGAGATGGGAGTGCTCACACTAGCCAGGAAGGAAGCAGTTGAGCACTTTGTCAGATAAGCCCAAGGCAGAGAAATGGGAAGAGTATGAGCTCTTTAGAAAGGTGACCCCAGCTGGAGGTGAACAGGCTGATCCCAAGTAGAAAAACGTTATGAGTCAGAGTTAGACGCAGGAGACCTGGGCAGTAGAGGCAGGGCTCAGGATGGAGTCTGGTCCCTCACTGGGGACAGAAGGGAAGAGCAGGTCCAAACAGGCAGACCAGGTAAGCTCTGGCCTAGCATAGCCTTCAGAAAGTGTGACGTAGAAAGACCTGTGTTCAAATCATGGCCCGTCTCACATCCTAACTGTATGTGCTAAGCTTAGTCTGTCAGTCATGTCCAACTCTTTGCAACCCTATGGGCTGTAGCCCACCAGGCCCCTCTGTCCATGGAGATTCTCCAGGCAAGAATACTGGAGTGGGCTGCCGTGCCCTCCTCCAGGGGATCTTCCCAACCCAGGAACAGAATCTATGTCTCTCACATTGCAGGCAGATTCTTTACCATCTGAGCTAGCAGGGAAGTGCTCCTAACTGTGTGACTCCAGGCAACTTATTAACTTCTCTCAGCTTCAGTTTCCTCCTCCACAAAATGTGGTGGTGTAGTTGCTAAGTTGCATCCTACTCTTGTGACCCCATCGACTGTAGCCTGCCAGGCTTCTCTGTCCATGGGATTTTCCAGGCAAGAATACTGGAGTGGGTACCCATTCCCTTCTCCGGAGGATCTTCCTGACCCAGGGATCAAACCCAGGTCTCCTGCACTACAGGCAGATTCTTTACTGACTGGGCTGCCAGGGAAGACACAAAATGCGATGCTATAAGTATTAAAATAGAGCATCATAAAAAAGACTTATGTTTACTTAGCACAATGCCTAGTACCAAGGAGCACCAAGGAGGTGGTCATTACATTGTTCCTTTTTAAAATATATATTTATTTATTTATTTGGCTGCTTCAGCTCTAAGTTGCAGCATGCAGGATCTTCATTGCATCATGCAGCATCTTCATTGCATCATGAAGGATCTTCATTGCATCATGAAGGGTCTTTTGTTGTCACGCATAGACTCCGTAGTTGCAGCACTCAGCCCTCTAATTGTGGCACGCTTGTTCCAGAGCACGCGACCTCAGTAGCTGCAGCTCAAGGGCTTAGTTTCTTTACAGCATGTGGGATCTTAGTTCCCCAACCAGAGACTGAGCCCATGTCTCCTGCCTTGCAAGGTAGATTCTTAACCGCTGGACCACCAGAGCAGTCCCACATTGTTCTTACTGTCATTTTGCTCCACAGCCCCACTCCTGCTAGCATCATGGGAGATTCTGCTAGAAGACTTAGCCCTGCAAAGCCTGAAGGACATGGAGGGTTTACAGCACCATCTTTACAGGATGTACTGCCTTAGCCCTGGGATACATGTCCTTGGAGCACCCACAGGCCCCTCCTGCTCCCTTGTCAGAACTGGGACTTACTGGGAGGGCAGCTGTTGTGTGGGAGGCGGCACGTGAAGAGTGTATGTGTCTGAGGACACTGTTTGAGGACACTGACTACGCTGGCATTGCACCTCCACCCAGCCCTTTCATACAGCCAAATCCTAGCAAGCATCTATTCATTCATCTGCTCTCGCATGGATTGAGAACCTGCTGGGCACTGTCCTAGGTGCTGGGGACATGAGGGTGATTGCAATATTGGCTGAAGGTGTTCAGACATTCCAGAATAAATGCCAGCTTAAAGTATCCAAATATTAATACTTTGTTGGTATAATACTATATTTCAGTACTTTTCAAAATTTGAAATCTGAATAATTTACATCTGGAACAATACCTAGAAAATTGTACACTATTATCAAAATTTCCAGTTGGCCCAAAAAGCACTCATTTAGAAATTCATCTATCTATATTTTTCCCTAGCTATTGTTAAAAATCCCATGACCTGTCATCGGATGGTTGGCCATTGTTTGCTTTTTCTTTTTGTTGGTTGGTTTAAGTAATATTAGTAATTCCAGTTTAGTTCAGTTCAATCACTCAGTCGTCTCCAACTCTTTGCAACCCCATGGACCGCAGCACTCCAGGCCTCCCTGTCCATCACCAACTCCCAGAGTTTACTCAAACTCATGTCCATTGAGTCAGTGACACCATCCAACCATCTCATCCTCTGTTGTCCCCTTCTCCTCCTGCCTTTAATCTTTCCCAGCATCAGGGTCTTTTCAAATGAGTCAGTTTTTTGCATCAGGTGGCCAAAGTATTGGAGTTTCAACTTCAACGTCAGTCCTTCCAATGAACACCCAGGACTGATTTCCTTTAGGATGGACTGATTGGATCTCCTTGCAGTACGAGGGGCTCTCAAGAGTCTTCTCCAACACCACAGTTCAAAAGCATCAATTCTTCGGCACTCAGCTTTCTTTATAGTCCAACTCTCACATCCATACATGACTATTGGAAAAACTATAGCCTTGACCAGACTGACTTTTGTGGACAAAGTAATGTCTCTGCTTTTTAATATGCTATCTAGGTTGGTCATAACTTTCCTTCCAAGGAGTAAGCACTTTTTAATTTCATGGCTACAATCACCATCTGCAGTGATTTTGGAGCCCCCAAAAATAAAGTCAGCCACTGTTTCCACTATTTCTCCACCTATTTTCCATGAAATGATGGGGCTGCATGCCATGATCTTAGTTTTCTGAATATTGAGCTTTAAGCCAACTTTTTCATTCTCCTCTGTCGCTTTCATCAAGAGGCTTTTTAGGTCTTCTTTGCTTTCTGCCATAAGGGTGGTATCATCTGCATATCTGAGGTGATTGATATTTCTCCAGGCCATCTGGATTCCAGCTTGTGCTTCATCCAGCCCAGCATTTCTCATGATGTGCTCTGCATAGAAGTTAAATAAGCAGGATGACAATATACAGCTTTGACGTACTCCTTTTCCTATTTGGAACCAGTCTGTTGTTCCATGTCCAGTTCTAACTGTTGCTTCCTGACCTGCATACAGGATTCTCAAGAGGCAGGTCAGGTGGTCTGGTATTCCCATCTCTTGAAGAATTTTCCACAGTTTGTTGTGATCCACACAGTCAAAGGCTTAGGCATAGTCAATAAAGCAGAAATAGATGTTTTTCTGGAACTCTTGCTTTTTTGATGATCCAGCAGATGTTGGCAATTTGATCTCTGGTTCCTCTGCCTTTTCTAAAACCAGCTTGAACAATTGGAAGTTCACGGTTCATGTATTGCTGAAGCCTGGCTTGGAAAATTTTGAGCATTACTTTACTAGCGTGTGAGATGAGTACAATTATGCGGTAGTTTGAGCATTCTTTGGCATTGCCTTTCTTTGAGATTGGAATGAAAACTGACCTTTTCCAGTCCTGTGGCCACTGCTGAGTTTTCCAAATTTTCTGGCGTATTGAGTGCAGCACTTTCACAGCATCATCTTTTAGGATTTGAAATAGCTCAACTGGAATTCCATCACCTCCACTAGCTTTGTTCATAGTGATGCTTCCTAAGGCCCACTTGACTTCCTATTCCAGGATGTCTGGCTCTAGGTGAGTGATCACACCATCATGATTATCCGGGTTGCAAAGATCTTTTTTGTATAGTTCTTCTGTGTATTCTTGCCACCTCTTCTTAATATCTTCTGCTTCTGTTAGGTCCATACCATTTCTGTCCTTTATTGAGCCCATCTTTGCATGAAATGTTCCCTTGGTATCTCTAATTTTCTTGAAGAGATCTCTAGTCTTTCCCATTCTATTGTTTTCCTCTATTTCTCTGCATTGATCACTGAGGAAGGCTTTCTTATCTCTCCTTGCTATTCTTTGGAACTCTGCATTCAAATGGGTATATCTTTCATTTTCTCCTTTGCTTTTCTCTTCTCTTCTTTTCACAGCTATTTGTAAGGCCTCCTCAGACAGCCATTTTGTTTTTTTGCATTTCTTTTCCATGGGGATGGTCTTGATCCCTGTCTCCTGTACAATGTCACAAACCTCCATCCATAGTTCATCAGGCACGCTGTCTATCAGATCTAGTCCCTTAAATCTATTTATCACTTCCACTGTATAATCATTAGGGATTTGATTTAGGTCATACCTGAATGGTCTAGTGGTTTTCCCCCACTTCTTCAATTTAAGTCTGAATTTGGCAATAAGGAGTTCATGATCTGAGCCACAGTCAGCTCCCAGTCTTGTTTTTGCTGACTGTATAGAGCTTCTCCATCTTTGGCTGCAAAGCATATAATCAATTTAATTTTGGTGTTGGCCATCTGGTGATATCCATGTGTAGAGCCCATGTGTGTTAGTTATTTACACTTCCAGTCTGGGTTCTGTTGTTCTTCGGAAGCCCTGACAGGGTTTCCTTAGAGTGGGGATGATGGATACATTAAGGCGAACAAGAAGAGGGTATGGCAGCAGGATTGGGACATGGGAGAGGGACAAGAAAAGAATGAGTTTCCCAAGTCTTTCCGGCTTCCTTTCCCTAGGATTAGATTCAATCAGTCCCAGAAAAGGGACTGATTCCTTGTTGGCACCTAATTCCCCTTCCCCTGCTGCTGCTGCTGCTAAGTCACTTCAGTCGTGTCCAACTCTGTGTGACCCCATGGACGGCAGCCTACCAGGCTCCCCCGTCCCTGGGATTCTCCAGGCAAGAACACTGGAGTGGGTTGCCATTTCCTTCTCCAATACATGAAAGTGAAAAGTGAAAGTGAAGTCACTCAGTCATGTCTGACTCTTAGCGACCCCATGGACTGCAGCCTACCAGGCTTCTCCGTCTATGGGATTTTCCAGGCAAGAGTACTGGAGTGGGGTGCCATTGCCTTCTCCATCCCCTTCCCCCAGGATAATTTAATTCACTTTGACCATCAGTCTCCTGATAGAACAACATTGCCTCAGTCTTTTACTCTGGTTTTTCCTTAGGAAAAATTTAGGAGAAAGTCTAGATGGCTTTGGTGGCCATATCTCCCCTGTTTAATAAAGTGCCGATATATAGGTCTTTCTTAAAATATCATATTGTCACTTTGATCTAATGCTGTATGTATAACCACCACAATATGTTGATGAGCAAATCTCCTTATCTTCAAGGAATTCATATGTTGATAGGGGTGACACAATAAAGTGAGCATATATTGATACATAATTTCAAATACTGATATAATTAGATCAGCTAACTTTTGCTTCATGACCAATCATAGTAACATTTTATGATTTTTTTAATGACCATTTATTCTTGTTCATGAGACTACAAGTTGTTCAGCTCAGCAGCCCTAGTCTGGTCTGTGTTCCTTCATGTGTCTGCAATTGGCTCCAGGTCAGCCTGGTGGCTTTGTTTCCCAGAAAAGACTGGCTATTGGCTGAGATGCCTCAGTTTTTCTCCATGTGTTCTCCCGTCCTCCACCAAACAAGCTCAGGATTCTTCACAGGGCAGTTGCTGGAGTCCGAGAATGAGAACAGAAGATCACATAGCTCAGAGCGAACACGCCTTTACTTTCAAAACAGTCTGTCAGCCAAAGCAAGTCATAAGTCCAGCCCAGGTTTGAGGAATGGAGAAATAGATTCCCCTCTCAATGGAAAGTGCTGCAAAGTCACATTGCAAAGGGGTGTTGATGGAGGGTTAGAAAATTGTGGCCATCATTGGAATCATTGACATGTGTGATAAAGAAAATAAAAGGAAGCAATGGGATAACAAAGTGACAGGGTAAGAAGCTTTTTTGATTGGGTCAGAGAAAACCTCTCTGCAGAGACAAAATTTGAGGTGAGACATGAGTGATAAGAAACAGCAGCAATGCTTCACAGATTAGGTAGATGAGCACAGCATGTGCAAAGGCCCTAAGTACATAAAAATCTTAATTGTGCTCAGGATTCAGAAAGAGGTTGGGTCTACTTGGAATAAATAAATAGGTGGAGGAAATGCTAACAGACCAAATTAGAGAAATAGGGGAGGATCATGTTTGGCCTTATAGGTTACTGTAAGATATTTGCATTTTATTTTAAATGATAGGAAGTCATTTGAGGGTTTGAAACAGGACAGTGAATTTAGCTGCTGTGGGGAGAATAGGCTAAACTGGGAACACACCAGAGTGGAAGCAGGTAGGAGCATATTGTAATAGTCCAGGCAAGAAATGATCAAGACAGAGACCAAAGTGGTAGCAGTGAAGTTGGTAAGAGTTGGTATACACTGCAATATATTTTTGAAGCAGAGTATATATAGGACTTGCTAATGGATTAGATAGTAAAGGAGAAGAAAAAATAATTAAAGATGATTAAGTTTTTTCCTTGAGCTTCTAGGTGGATGATGCATTAGTGAATTGAACCACATCACTAAAGATACAAGGACTGAAAGAAACATGTTTGCGAGAGGACTAAGTTGAGAATTATACTGTGGGCATATTAAGTGTAAGAGGCTACTACAACAGGGAAATATACTCAGTATTTTGTAATAATCCATAAGGGAAATGAATCTGAAAATGTGGGTCTATATATATGTATATATATATGTACTGTATGCCTGGAACTAACACATTATAAATAAATTATACTTCAATAAAAACAAATAAGCTTTAAAAGGCATGATAGACATTCCAGAGATGTCAGATAGACTACTTGGATGTCCGAGTTTGGGATTCAGAAGGGAAATTGCCCTGGAGATATCCATTTTACAGTCAACAGCAAATCTAGCACGACGTTAGATAAATCTGCCAACGGAGATAATAGAAAAAAGAAGGGGACCTATGCCAATATTCAGAAGTAGCTCAGAGAGAGGAGAAAGAAGATAATGAGACTAAGAAGTGACCATTAAAACAGAAAAACAAAAAAAGAAAGAAAAAAGTGTTTCAAAAAAGAGGGAGTGATAAATTCTGCTTCCAGCCAAGATAGAGTAACAGGAGCCAAATACCCTTACATCTTAAATTTACTAGAAAACCAAAGCATTGTTTCATGTGAAGTTTTAAGTATTGTGCAAAAAGCAGCACAGAAATTTGATCCCTCAAAGAAGGCAAACTGTTCCACTGTACCAGGTCGGCATCTGGAGGCATTATTCACGTCTTAGCAAAGGGAGTGGAGACCAGAATAAAACCTAGCAGCCTGATGGAGAAGTCAAAGATGAAAGTTCAGGAAGGCCAAGATGGCTAGAATTTGCAAGGCTGAGTCCCAGAGAGGAGGGATCTTCACAAATAGAGACTTTTAGAGATCTGCAAAGGTTTCCCCTCCTATCTGGGTACTGAACAGCAATGCATAAGCAAAAACTATCTAAAGATGGAGAAAGAATATCAGGAAAAAATAGGCAGAACAACGTCCAGAGCTCACACAGGACTAAGAGTAAACTTCATAACACATGAGGCTTTGGGTAGACTCCTCAAAAGGGAATTGCCTTAGTATTGGAGATAAATTTTACCTAGACTAAAAGTTGCTTTGGATGTGCCATAAAAAAGCTTAACAAGGTGGAAAGATCCAATTGATTCTGAGTAACCTATGCACAGGAAAAAAATCCAACACTACTTATATAAATACAATAATATCCAGAAACCCACAATGTATAATTAATAATATCTACTATCTAATCATAAATTACCAGAAATGCAAAGGAATAGAAAAAATTTTTCTCCATAACAAGAAGAAAAATCAATCAGTAGAAACAGACCCACAGATGGTAGAACAAGCAGAAAGGACAGTAAAACAACCATTATAAATACACTCCATTTTCAAGAAGGCAGAGAAAAACATGCCTGTGATAAGGGAAAAAAAAGATACAATAAAAAAGCAAATGCAAATTCTAGAGATTAAAAAATATAATATATTAAATGAAAAACACACCAGATGGGATTACCAGGATGTTTGAAACAGCAGAAGAAAAGATCAGAACCTGAGTCACAAACGTAGAAAACAAACTTATGGTTACAAAGGCAGGAAGTGGTAGTGGGATGAATTCAGAAGTTGGGATTGAATCGACATATATACCTTACTATACATAATACTAATGAAAACCTCCTGCATGGCACAGGGAACTCTGCTCAGTTCTCTGTGGTGACCCAAAAGGGAAGCAAATTTTTAAGAGTGGAGATATGTATATGTATAACTGGTTCACTTTGTTTTACAGCAGAAACTAACATAACATTATAAAACAACTATACTCCAACTAATTAATTAGTCAATTAATTAAATTTTTTAAAGAAAAAGAGAAAAGATAGCAGTAGAAACTATCAAAAATGAAGCATTAAGAGGAAAGAGGCTATGAAAAAAAATTAGATCATTAGATCCTGATAATCACAAACAAAATCAAGTAGCCTAACGTATGTGTGATTGAAGTTCCATAAAGAGAGAGAGACATCTGGCAGATATAACATTTGAAGAAAGACAGTCAAATGTTTTTTCCAAATATGGTGAAAATTATAACCCCACAAATTCAGGAATTTCAATGACCTCCAGACTGAATAAATCTCAAAAAAAAAAATTCAAGAAACATCATAATCAAAATCCTCAAATTCATGATTTTTTTAAAAATGTTAAAGCAGTCAGACAATTATATACAGAAAAACAAAGACCAAAAAATGACTGCAAACTTCATGTCAGAAATTTCACAAATCAGAGGAAAATAGGAAGACATTATTGAGACACTAAAGAGAAAAGGTTGTCAACCTAGAATTCTTTAACCCAGCAGAAATTCCTTTCAAATCTGAAGATGAAACACACCCTTACCCCAGAGATAGTGTAGGTTGAGTTCAAGACCCCACAATAAAGTGAACTCTGCACTAAAGCAAGTCACATGCATTTTTTGGTTTCCCAGTTACGTAAAAGTTGTGTTTACATTATGCTGTTTAATATACTATAGTCAATTAAGTGTGCAATAGCATTACATCTAAAATATATATACATACCTTAAGTTTAAAATGCTTTGCTAAATATTGCTAAAAATAGTGCTCTTCATTACCTGAGCCTCTGTGAGTCAAATTTATTTTCTGGCGCAGGGTCTCGCCTGGGTGCTGATGACTGCTGACACAATTAAGTGTAGACAGTGTCTTTGTGCATGTGGTGACACTCGTCTCCCACGAGCAAGGAGAGGGCATGGAGCTCCCTGAGGACTTCCTCCTCCAGGCTGGTCCACGCCTTTGTAGAAGCCCACTGTGCAGATGAGCAGGTCGTGACTCCAGGCCAGGCGGCCAAAAGCAGTTGCTGAAGCTTGGAGTGACTATGGCAAATTCTTTTTTTTTTTTTTTTTTTTTAGTGGGCCCCCGTGGCCCCTCAGCTAGCAAGAGCACCGATTCCTGCGAGATGAAACAGCCTAATCCTATGGCAAATTCTTAAAACAATCAACTCATCCTTCCACAAACAATTTTTCTGTAGCTTGCAATGTTTTTGATGACATTTTTTTCAGTGGAATTTTCAAAACTGGAGTCAATTCTGTCAAACCCTGCCACTGCTTTGTCATCTAAGTTTATGTAATATTCTAAATCCTTTTTTGTCATTTCAACAATCTGCATAGCATCTTCACCAGAAGTAGTTGCCATCTCAAGAAACAGACTTTCTTGCTCCACCCATAAGAAGCCATCCCTCATCCAGTAAAGTTTTATCACAAAATTGCAGCAATTCAGTCACATCTTCAGGCACTTCTAATTCTAGCTCTCTTGGTATTTCCACAACATCTGTAGTTATTTTCTCCACTGAAGTCTTGAACCCCTGGAAGTCACTTGTGAGGCGTTGAATCAATTTTTTCCAAATGCCTGTTAGTATTGATATTTTTATCTCTGCCCATGAATTATGAATATCCTTAATGGAATCTAGAATGGTAAATTCTTTCCAGAATATTTTCAATTTATTTTGTCTAGATCCATCAAAAGAATCTTTATTCATGGCAGCCATAGCCTTATGAAATATATTTATTTCTTAAATGATATGACTTGAAACCAAAAATTATTCCTTGATCCATAGACTGCAGAATGGATGTTGTGTTAGAAGGCATGAAAACAACATTAATTAAGCTTGTCGTACATTTCCATCAGAGCTCTTGGGTGACCAGGTGCATTGTCAGTAAGCAGTAATATTTTGAAAGGAATCTTTTTTTCTGAGCCCTATGTCTCAACAGTGGGCTTAAAATATTCAGTCAATCATGTTGTAAACAGATGTTCTGTCATCCAGGTTTTGTTGCTCCATTTATAGAGCATGAGCAGAGTAGATTTAGGATAATTCTTAAGAACCATAGGATTACCTGGTGGCTCAGATGGTAAAAAATCCACCTGCAGTGTGGGAGACCTCGGTTTGATCCCTGGGTTGGGAAGATCCCCTGGAGGAGGGTACGGCAACCCACTCCAGTATTCATGCCTGGAGAATCCCCATGGACAGAGGAACCTGGTGGGCTACAGTCCATGGGGTCACAAGAAATCAAACACGACTGAGCAACTAAGCATATACTAGGATTTTCAGAATAGCAAATGAACATTAGCTTCAACTTAAAGTCACCGGCTGCATTTGCCCCTAACAAGAGAGTCAGTCTGTCTTTTGAAGTTTTGAAATCAGGTATTGATTTCTCCTCTTTAGCTATGGAAGTCCTAGATAGCATCTTCTTCTAATAGAAGGCTGTTCCATCTATGTTGAAAATCTGTTGCTTAATGTAGCCACCATAATGAACTACCTTAGCTAGATCTTCTGGATAACTTGCTGCAGCTTCCATTAATATATAAGCATTTGCCGCTTCACCTGGCACTTTTATGTTATAGAGATGACATAAACCTTAAACCTCATGAATCAACTTATGCTAGCTCCAACTTTTCTTCTGCAGCTTCCTCACCACTCTCAGCCTTCACAGAATTGAGGAGAGTTAGGGCCTTACTCTCAACTAGGCTTTGGCTTAAGTGAATATTGTAGCTGGTTTAATCTTCTATCCAGACCACTAGAACTTTCTCCATATTAGCAATAAGGCTGTTTTGCTTTTTTATCATCTGTGTGTTCACTGGAGTAGCACTTTTAATTTCCTCCAAGAACCCTCCCTTTGCATTCACAACTTGGCTAACTATTTGGTACAAGAGGCCTAGCTTTAAGCCTATCTTGACTTTACACATGCCTCCTCACTAAGCTTAATCATATCTAGCTTTTGACTTAAAGTGAGAGACATATGACATTTCCTTTCATTTGAACACTTAGAGGTCATTGTATTAATTGATTTCAACTAATTTCAATGTTGTTGCATCTCAGGGAGTAGAGAGAGGAAGAGAGAAGGCAAAACAGCCAGTCAGTGGAGCAGTTAGAACATATATAATATTTATCAATTAAGTTTGCCATCTTATATGGTGCAATTCATGGTACCTCAAAACACAATAGTAACAGCAAAGATCATTACCACCATAACAAATACAATAATAATGGAAAACTTTGAAATATTTTGAGAATTACCAAAATGTGACACAGAAACACAAAATAAGCAAATGCTGTTGGAAAAAATGTTGCCAATAGACCTGTTCAATGTAAGGTTGCCACAGACCTTCAATTTCTATAAAGCACAGTAGCTGCAAAGAGCAATAAAGTGAAACACAATAAAATGGGTATGCCCATAAAGACTTCTTAGACAAACAAAAGCTCAGACAGCTTATTGCCAGAAGACATGTACTACAAGAAATGATAAAGGAAATTCTTCAGGAAAAAGGAAAATGATACTACGTGGAAATTTTGATCAACACTAAAGAATGAAGTGCACCAATAATGTTAAATATGTGGATAAATATAAAAGACTCTTTCCCCTCATTTTGAATCTCTTTGAAAAATAATTAATAGTTTAAGTAAAAACTAATAATGATGCATTTTGGAGTTTATAGTACATGTGCAAATAAAATTTATGAAAACAACAACAAAAAGGACAGGTGGGGAAATACTGTTCTAGGTTCTTATACTATGTGAAATGTACAATATTGCCTGAAGTTTGACTTTAAGAAGTTTAAAATGTCTATATAAATTTTATATCAAGCATTTTAAAAATATAACAAAGAGACATAGCAAATAAGCCAATACTGAGGATTAAACGGAATCATTTTTTAAATTCATTTATTATAAGAGCAAAGAAAGAGGGGAAAATAGCAAAGAACATATGGGCAAATAGAAAAGAAATAGCAAAATGGTAGATTTAAACCCAGCTATATCAACAATTTTAATTAAATATAAGTGGTCTAAGCAACACAATTAAAAGGCATAGAGTGCCAGATTGGACCCGTCTGTATGCTATCTACAAAAGCCTCACTTTAAATATAAGGACACACATAGGCTGAAAGTTAAAGAATGTTTATAAAATTATGCCATACTAACACTAATATTTTTAAAAAGCTACATTCATAACAAGTAGATTATCAGAGAAATCACACACTTACAGAACACACCACTCAAAACAATACACATTTCTTTCAAGTTCACATGAAACATTTACTAAAAAAGTATTTTGGCATAAAACAGGTCTCAAATAAATGTAAAATAATTAAAATCTTGCAAAGTATGCTCACT
Organism: Bos grunniens; assembly: GCF_055505025.1. NCBI lineage: Eukaryota > Metazoa > Chordata > Mammalia > Artiodactyla > Bovidae > Bos > Bos grunniens. The sequence goes on from NC_141167.1 coordinate 14,145,161, forward strand.
GACCACAATGTTTTTAAACTAGAAATCAATAAGAAATATATATTTTATCTGAAATCCATCAAAGATTTGGCCTCAGCTGAACATCACAGCAGATCCAGAGGTGTAGCTCTTGGAACCTGGCAGCCAAGTGTACTCACAGCAGCTCTTTTGAAGGGAAGACTCTGTGATCCACTTCCAACTGCCACCATCCCTGGTTGACGTCATCATAAAGGAGCTTTTTTCTCAGAGGACTTACTAAACTCATGATAAAGGGATGATGAGTCTGATTAATTGGAAATGATCTAAGAGAGGGTAGGTCAAAGCAAAGCTATTCTAACTCAAGTAAGATTTAGGACACTTCTGGTTTGTTCATTTTTTCATATGGCATTGTTTAGTTTTATCAGTTGAAGGTAGAGAAAAGCAAATTGGCTTTTTTTGGTTCGTTTCTAATGGTTTATGAGGAATGCTACTGAGATATTTTCCCAAAGTTGATTGTTCGATCTAAGATGCCAATGAAAATCAGGCCCAGGTCTCATCTTGGTCTGGGATAGTGGCTAAGATCAGAAGGAAAGGAAGTCTGAGCCCAGCATTGCTCACAGCCCTCATGCTTTGCTCCAGGTGTCTACAAACTCATTATGGGTCCCCAGGATCTGAGTTTACTATGGTCAAGAGTCAATGGAGAAAAAAGTCAACAGCATCAGATTCTTTAGGGGAAAAAATAAACAAACACAAGACTATGGAGCACTGAAGCTGAAATATACAGATGAGTAAGGAGGGGCACCTGAAGAAGGCATCTGTCCAGTGTAGAAGGACAAGGTTTAAATCCTCTTGAATTTCCAACCCCTAGAAGGTGCATAAATGTTTGTTGAGTGAATTAGTGAATGTGCAGAAGGGCAACCTCCCCTGACTTCAGAAGGAACTTTGGGAGAACAAAACAGAAGCCATCTCCAATCAAGAAGGACCAAACACAACCTCCAAAGACCCAGAGTCAAGAAGTCGTCCTGGTGGGGGAAGAGGTGAACACTGAACTGGGCCATGGGATAGGCAAGAGGAAATCGTGGAGGCTCCCTGGAAGCAGCAAAAGAGGTCAGCAAGATGAGGCAGGCCAACAGCTCTTAAAGAACACAAGGGGAAGGATTGAGAATAAACCTGTGATGGGATCTGAGTCAGGAAGGCATTGGTTTGGGGGGGGGGTTGTTTTTTTTATTCCAGAGGTCTTCTCTCATGCCCAGGCTAACAGGGCCAGAAGAATCTTGCTTGGTACAGATAGATGCAGCCTTCTCACAACCAGTGAGGTGTAATAATTACCCTACAGAGAAGGTGAGATGAACAGGCAGAGTCTATTAGGGAAGATCCAAGAAGGAGAGCTTTCCAAAGGAGGGAGTGGGCTGCTGGTACACAATGGGGAAGGGGCATAAAGAGCCCTCAAGGATCCAGAGCCTGAATGGAGTGGTATCAGAAGAATAGATCCGGAGGTGTAAGGGAGGGTCTGTTTTTCCTGGTAGAGGAGGTGATCTGAATATAAATGATTCAAATTCCAGGGCCCTCTACTTTCTGACTGTGTGTGCAAGCTGATTGAGCCCTCCGATTCTCAGTCTTCTTGTCTATAAAGTGGTTGCTGTTGTTTGTTTTGTCGCTAAGACCTGTCTGAGTCTTTTGCAACCCCATGGACTGTAGCCTGCCAGGTTCTCCTGTTCATAGTATTTCCCAGGCAAGAATACTGGGGTGGGTTGCCATTTCCTTCTCCAGGGGATCTCCTCAACCCAGACATCAAATCCTGCATCTTCTGCATTGGCGGGCAGGTTCTTTACCATGGATCCACCAAGAAAGCCCAGAAATAATAGTAACAGCAGCCGGTGAGCTCAGCACTTGCTCTGTGTCAGGCGCCTCCTAAGTGCTTCATACCCCATAATTTACGTACACCTACACCCACCCTGGTATTATCTCCATTGTATGGGAGGACCTGTGGCACAGAGCAGTCCAGTAGCTTATCTAAGGCCACACAGCTAAAAAGTACTTAAGTTTCAAAGACACTGGCTCCTAAGGGTCTTAAGGCACAGGTATATAACATTTATCTCGAGTAGTTAGTAGATATCAAATGAGACAGTGCTGAGGCAGGAATTTTCCACACCCATCCCCAAGGCTTCCCCACACCCCACCTTGCCCAGTACAGAACTCTGTGTATCACTGGTGCTCAAAGACCGTTGCTGACAAGGCTTTGTGAGGCAATGAAACCCTGGGATCAGGCCTCAGAGAGGAGTTGATTGGAGATCTGTGTTCTCACACATTGGCCAAGGCAGATGCCAAAACCAGATTCTCTTAAGAACAGGCTTCTGCTCCGAGGCCTCTTGTCCCCTCTTTGTGCAATACTAGCAAAGGCACCGTGTGTTCCCCAGACCAAGTGTAAGACTGGCAAAGCAGGTGTGAGATTAGTGGCTTTCCTGTACAACAAAGACTTTGCTGCAGGCAGCAGAATTCAATATGCAAACCCCAGCACCCAGGCTTCAGACCCCACCCTCCCGGCTGGGTGGACAGCGGCCACGGGAACCTGGTAATGTATGTGCGCTCCGGCTGCTGGGCCCAAGTTATTATTCATTACGGTTTTCTATTACCCAGTGATAAATGATGCCCCCAGGCTGGCGTTGCCCCCAGAATGCTTATTACAGCTCACTTAAGTAGGCGTTGATTTAGCTTAAATCGGTTGTTCTGTTCAGCCCAGACATGGGCCTGCCCCAGCTCTGCCTGCAAGACTCCCTTCACCAAGGCTTAATTGAATTCTAACTATTCTCAGCCTCCTTTTAGGGAGGGGTGGGGTAGGAGACCCATGCAGGGCCCCAGGGTGGCCCGAGCCCCAGTGGTCTCTCCAACCCTATGCGATCTTAATTTGATGAGGGTCTTCCCTCTGACTCTAGACGATAAATTTTGACAAACAATTCCAGTGAGGCCGGAGTCCTGTATGGTCTTAACTCATAGGGAAATGATGAAATCTCAGGTAGAAACAGCCCGTGGGGTGTCATTGTGACTGTCCCTAAGTCCTGTCCCTGGATCAGGCCACTGTTTATTGGCTGCCCTGATCCTTCCATCTCATTGCCTGCCAAAGCGACAGAGCCAGTGCTGACTCTTCACAGGAACCCAACACAGCTGGGCCACACTAAAGATATCATGGCCCCAACAATTAGGACCACCATCATTCGTTCACTTGTCAGAGTCCCCAAGGACATAGTGTGACCACTATGAACAGAACAGACAGTGCTCCTTGCCATCATGGAAGTCACTCGCAAAAGCAGTTAGTGACTACTCTAGAGTCTTGTTTATTTATTGTCGATTATGTGCCAGACATTGTTTTATGGGCTTTACCTGTCCTACCACAGGTAGGACACAACCCTGTGCTGTTTTATCTGTTTTACAGAAAAAGAAATTAAGGTCACTGAATCGACAAAAGGTCAAAAGCAGTAGTGCAGAATGAACAGAAGCTTATAACCACAGTGCTCTACTTCTCCTATGCTGCTATGTCGTTATATATTTGTTATACCATGGCAAGATCCCCTGGAGGAGGAAATGGTAACCCACTCCAGTATTCTTGGCTGAAAAATCCCATGGACAGAAGAGTCTGGCAGGCTGCAGTCCATGCAGTAGCAAAAGAGTCAGACACGACTGAGCAATTGAACACACAGAGAAGGTTAAAGGTTCGTGGGCACTTTTCACATTCATTAATAATTCCCAACAACCTCTTGGACAATCGATCTTCATGTCATCGTCTCACAGAGGCTAAGAACAGGGGCACCATGATCAGATGGATCTAGACTAGAATCTTTGTTCTGCCTCATCCTAGTAGTGGGTACTTGGGAAAGTTTTCTATCCCCTCTGAGCTTCCACTTCCTTGACTTTAAAGTGGGTGTAATAATAGTGCTACATCAGGGGCTGTGAGACTTAAACTGGAAATTATGGCACTTATCATTTCTAGCACTATAAATAGCACAGCACCTTGTATACGAGCTGTGGTCTTGAGTCTTTGGCAGTAAAGAGGCAATCCCCAGGAGATAAACCGTTCTTGGTGGGATATAAAGCTGTCTTCTATGGAGACAGTCCAGGAGGGTGTCAACAGGAAGACAAAGTCCTAGAAAGACCAAAGGATGTTTGGGAAAGAGAATTCCTGCAGGGACAGAGTCTGAGGCTCAGGAACTTAGAGGAAATTGGAAGTCTTTGGGTTATTCGGTATCTTCTGCTACCATTGCCTTTTCTTTCTCTGGTAGAAAAGTTCTTTTTGAAAAAGCAGGGCAACCAAGGATGTTCATTAAATAGCGATCATAATAAAAACAATAATAATGGGGCTGGCACTTTTCCAGCACTAGCAATGTGTCAGATCTGTGCTCTGCTTGATATGCAACTCATTTAACTTCAACCTCTGAGGCAGGTACCATCTTTATCATCCATTTTGCAGATAAGAAAACTGAGAAGCTTGATGAAATGAAGCCTTTGCTTGACTAATGTAGCCACAATTACTAAGTAGCTAAAACTAGATTCAAACCCAACTGTATCTAATTCCAAAGCCCACTGTCTTACCCACTGGGTTTCCTTTTCCTCCCTACCTCCCTCCCCTACTCCACAGCCTCTGAGGAAAGAGTTAACAACACAAACCCGAGGGGAATCGAGGCAATTTTACAAACCCATTGCCTTCTCCTCATACTTAACTTTTCAAAGAGTCCCACACGCTGAGGCGGCTCAGAGAATGGCTGGAAGTCAGAAATGACCACCGCCTGGAAGGTGGTCAGAAACCACAGAGCCATTCTCCACTTAGCTGGGCAGATCATAAAAACAGCCCAAACCATCAATCACATCCTCAGTGTAGTCTCCCAGCTTTCATTTTTATTGTTGGTTTTTTCTTTTAATTAACAGTGGAAAGAAATGCTGTATCCAGTTTTTCCCTCCCTGAGCTTCCAAACTTGCTACCTGGATTTGTCTGGAGCCAGTGGGGAGACCCAGCAACATGTAGAAGTGGGGAAGCTACAGAGGGAGGAGGGAGATCTGGGTGCCTGTGACCCAGCCAGGTCACCTCCTGGTATGCAACTACCTTTGGGGCCCCGGTATCAGTCCCAGGCTGGCTGTTTTCTGGTGCAGCAGGATATACACACAGACATCTACCACCCCCACACCCACCAGGCACGTGCCACGTGCTGCCCGGCCCTCCCTGCATCGATCCAAGGCCCAGAGAGCGTCTTCTTTAGACAAGGTCACCTTTGGCTGCTAATAAGACTCAGCTATGGAATTATTCATCAGCTTAAAAAAAATACATCATTTTCATCATAAAAAATAATATAACCATGTTACAGAAGAATTGAAAAATAGAAGAAAAAAAGAAACAAAATAAGCCATAATTCATTTGACCTGACACAGCCACCATTAGCATTCTTGATGTGTTTCTGCTCTCTCAGAAGCTCAGGGTTTCGCCTCATTGTAACTGTGGTACTCTTACAATTGTGTATCCAATTTTTTAGATTCTTAACATTTTCTAGCGTTACATCCAATCTGCATAACTGTCATTTTAGTGACTACCTTGTACCCCATGGAGTTGTGCCATCTTTTACTAAGTTTTTCTATTTATGAGCTTGTCACCACCATAAGTAATGCTGCAATGAACATCTTTTGTTTAAAATGAAGTATAGTTGATATATAATGTTGTATAAATTACAGGTGTACAATAGAGTGATTCACAATTTTTAAATGCAATGAACATTTTGAATTTATTGTTTTCTTCCTCAGTCTTTGGGGTTATTTCTTTAAGATAATTTTTCAACATAAAAGCAACCTCTGGGTCAGAGGTACCAATTTTTTGACTCAGTGTTAATGCTACAAGCATAAAGCGAGTATCTTGTTCATTGCAACATCATCAACATTGGTGTTATCTTTTTATCCTCACTTACTAGTTTGATAAAAAGATGTTTCTGTTGTTGCTTTTTTATTGAAGTATACTAACACTTTAGAATTGACATACATCAGTTTATTAGACATATATTAGTTTCAGATGTACGACAGAATGATTTGATGTTTGTCTATGTTGTGAAACGATCACCACTATGTCTAGTTAACATCTGCCACCATTCTTGGCCACAAATTTTTTTCCTTTGATGAGAACTTTTAACATTTACTCTCTTAGCAACATTCAAATAGGCAATACACCATTATTAACTGTGGTCGCCATGTTGTACATTACATCCCCAGGTCTGATTTATTTTATAACTGGAAATTTGTACCTTTGACTCCCTTCACCCATTTCATCCACAACCCTCTCTTCTGCCTTTGGCAACTACTAATCTGTTCTCTGTATCTATGAGCTCAGGCTTGTTTGTTCATTTATTTTTAGATCCCACATATGACATTTGTCTTTCTCTGTTTGACTTATTTCACTTAGCCCAATACTCAAAGTCCAGTGTTGCTAATGGCAAGATTTCCTTTTTTTATGGCTGAATAACATTCCAGTGAATATATATATCACATTTTTTTAATCCATTCATCCATCAGTAAACAATCTCTTTATTGTGCAATTTGCTTTGGGAAATGGGGATTCTTGAGAAAGGTGATAGTATCTTGTTATTTTTAAGAGTTAAAAGCTTTGGTCTCAAATAAACTCGGGTTGAAAATATAGTTCTGCCATTTCACGAGCTATATACATTGCCTTGCTTAATTCTCTCTAATCCCCTCCTACTCATCTGTAAAGTGGTGATGATGGTGCCACCTCCCTACTGGGTTGGCATTAGGATAACATGAAAAGATTTGTCTTAGTCCAAATAGTAGGGAAAGGAGTACATCAAGACTGTATATTGTCACCCTGCTTATTTAACTTATATGAAGAGTACATCATGAGAAATGCTGGGCTGGATGAAGCACAAGCTGGAATCCAGATTGCCGGGAGAAATATCAATAACCTCAGATATGCAGATGACACCACCCTTATGGCAGAAAGTGAAGAGGAACTAAAAAGCCTCTTGATAAGAGTGAAAGAGGAGAGTGAAAAAGTTGGCTTAAAACTCAACATTCAGAAAACTAAGATCGTGGTATCTGGTCCCATCACTTCATGGCAAATAGATGGGGAAACAGTGGAAACAGTGACAGACTTTATTTTCTGGGGCTCCAAAATCACTGCTGATGGTGTCTGCAGCCATGAAATTAAAAGATGCTTGCTCCTTGGAAGGAAAGTTATGACCAATCTAGACAGCATGTTAAAAAGCAGAGACATTACTTTGCCCATAAAGGTCCGTCTAGTCAAGGCTATGGTTTTTCCAGTAGTCATGTATGGATGTGAGAGTTGGACTATAAAGAAAGCTGAGTGCTGAAGAATTAATACTTTTGAACTGTGGTGTTGGAGAAGATTCTTGAGAGTCCCATGGACTGCAAGGAAATCAAACCAGTCCATCCTAAAGGAAATCAGTCCTGAATATCATTGGAAGGACGGATGCTGAAGCTGAAACTCTAATACTTCGGCCACCTGATGTGAAGAGCTGACTCATTTGAAAAGACCCTGATGCTGAGAAAGACTGAAGGCAGGAGAAAGGGACGACAGAGAATGAGATGGCATCACCGACTCAATGAATAAGAATGATATGGCATCACAGACTCAATGGACATGAGTTTGAGTAAACTCCGGGAGTTGGCGATGGACAGGGAGGCCTGGCATGCTGCAGTCCATGGGGTTGAAAAGAGTCGGACACAACTGAGTGAGTGAACTGAATTGAACTGAATTCCTGGCATATGATTAGCAACACATGTCTCCGATTGTAGCTTATCAATAACTTTAAAGAATTAAAAAGTCTGATTGAAAAAACATTTACAGGGTCCATAAACATTTGTAGAGGCTCTGAGGATGCAAAAATCAACAAACCACTCTGGTAGGGGCTAAACAAGAAGAATAAAACAATTTCCTAGTGTTGCAGTTAAGCTCAGAAACTGCAGGAGCTCAGGGCAGAGCCACACCAAATCTGAGAAGATGGGAAGCAAAGATGTAATAGGAAAGGCACAAGATAAACATTAAAGAGTGGGAGTGTTCCCATGGGTGGAGATGGGAGGGGTCCCTAGGGAGGGGCATTCCAGGTCGGGGAGAGAGCATAAGCAAAGGTTTGGAAGTTAGGAATTTCACCCAGAGTGGATTTGGGGAACAGCAACTCATCCTACTGGGTTCATGGGCAGTAGATCTGGCCTCACTGGGCAGCTGATCTGACTCCAGGATGAGCCTGCTTCATAGAACTCTCCACTAACTTCTTCGCCTTCTAATTAAAGCTAATATTCAACAAGGCCCACTTGGGTGGAGGGACATTTAAATTGTAAAGCTTCTCTCTTAGAGCTGACTCTTAACATGCTTTGAGATCAAAGAATGCTAATAAATAAGACTATCCTATCCAGAACCCCAGAGCACTAATCAGTGCCTTATCAGTAGGAAGGCAACTTGGAGGCAACTTGACAACTAGGAGGCAAGAAGGGTACCGGTGTCTTACCAGGAAGCCTTGCTTCCAGGGCCTCTTTCTGTCATGGCTTCCTCTGTCCATGGCCCCAGTAGAGTATTATGGCCACAAGCAGTATTCATAGCCCACATCCGATAAGGAAGTATAATAAACTCCATCCCCTAGGACCTAATGCCATTGTCGCCTTCTCCATCAAGCCCTTCACCATCTCCAACGGATGACTTCCTCCTCAGTGCTAACACAACCCTTCTTCATCCTCTCTTAAGCCCCATCCACACTCATTAATCAGCTAGCTATCATCATATCTTATCTCTGTACTCACCTGCTAGATGGCTGCCTTAGTCCATTTGGGTTGCTCTAACAAAAATACCATGGACTGAGTGCTTAAACAACAGGTGTTTATTTCTCGCAGATCAGAAGGCCTGGGAAGTCCAAGATCAAGGCACCAGCAGAAGATCTGGTGTCTGGTGAGGGCCCACATCCTGGTCCATAAAGCCAGCCATCTTCTGGCTGTGTCTTCACATGGAAAATGGGGCAAGGGAGCTCTCCAGGGTCTCTTTAATAAGGGCACTAATCTCACTCATGAAGACCTTGCTCTCATTACCTAGTATTCACTTCCGTCTTTCTAATACCGTTGCACTGAGCTTCAGGTTTCAACATAGGACTGGGGAGAGGGTGGAAATAAACGTTCAGGCAATGGGACCCCACTCCAGTACCCCTACCTGGAAAATCCCATGGACGGAGGAGCCTGGTAGGCTGCAGTCCATGGGGTCGCTATGAGTCAGATACGACTGAGCGACTTCACTTTCACTTTTCACTTTCATGCATTGGAGGAGGAAATGGCAACCCACTCCAGTGTTCTTGCCTGGAGAATCCTGGAGACGGAGGAGCCTGATGGGCTGCCGTCTATTGGGGTCACACAGAGTCGGACACGACTGAAGTGACTTAGCAGCAGTAGCAGCAGCTATAGCAATTGGAAATTCCCTGAGGGTGAGGTGTGTTCTGTTTCTGTTTGCCTTTGTTCCTTTCATTTCTGATCAGTAACCCATTCCAAAGTCACTGAAGCAGAAAACAATCAAGCAAATGGGGATTTCTCTGGACACAGAGTGAAAACTGACCATCATGGGCAAGACTGGGACCAGGGACCCAAGCACTAGAGCATCCTTAAGCCCCTCTCCTCCCCATCCTCCAGTGTCCCTCCTCCAGTGTCCCTCCTCCAGTGTCCCTCCTCCTCCTTCACTGTCCCTCCTCCTCCTACCTTCTTGTCTCCCATTCCCTAGAGCCTCTCTTCTCCCTCCTTCCCCCTTTCCCTTCCTCAGCTCCACCAGACCTCCTGTCTCCTCTCCAGGTATTCATTTCTTCTTTCCTTTCTCTAGACAGCTGCTTCTTGCAGAAGGCCCAGAACAGCCTTCCTACAACTTCTCAGTTAATTCAGCAGCTACGAGTGACCCAGACTAATTCCAGTCTTGATTCCAAATTTCAAGGTTATAAGAATCCTATTGACCCAGCTCATGTCAGATGTTCACCCCTGATCCAAGAGTACTCATGGTATCTAACATTTATGGAGCAGTTTCTAAGCACCAGGTACTGCTCTGAATGCTTACAGATATTAACCCACTTAATCCTTACAACACGCCTTTGAGGTAGATGCTACTGTTGTCCCCATTTTACAGGTGGGGTAGGTATTGTAACCAAAAATCAGGTCTCTATGACTGAATTCAGCTGGTAATGGAAGAAGCCATGACATAAACCCAGGGAGTCTGACTCCAGAGTCCAGGCCTTTAACTTTATACTGTATTGGTCTTGAACACTGTGTGGAATTCATCCTTAGAAGCATGCAGCTGTTAAAGAAACAGGACCCTTAAAAAGTCTTCATGCCTGCTCAAAGTAACAGGTGGATGGATAGATGCCTGGGTGGATGGATGGGTTGATGGACTCATGAGTGGATGGGTGGAAATTTAATAAGCCATCTCCTCCTTGCTCAGCCCATTACACAGCAAAAGGCTCCATCAGCTAAATCACAACTCTGACCATATCCTTAAAATTGACAAGAAAGAGCCGGGGAGAGGATTTTGTGCTCCCTTACCTTCAGGGCCTTGATGTTGAAGGGACAAAAGTTGAAATTCCTTGGCAGGAAAAATAACCCACTCCAGCTTTTATTCACTGGATTATCCCAGATGAGGAAAGAATGGTGGAGAATGCTCAGACTATAAAGAACAAGAGTAATTAGACCACTAAGGAGAGGAAGAAGAGAAGGGCTGAGGTTCTTGGAGATTTCTAAGTTGGGAAGAGACCAGTTAGCACACATGATGGAGAGTTGCTCTGATGAGAAGGTGTGGGAAGCAGGAGAAGGTAACTGAACACTAAGATCTGTGGCTTTTGGACCCATGTGAAAGACTCCTATGACCAAGTGTAGCAGAAGGGCTGAGGAGCACCCTAACTTCTAAATATCAAGTAAACTTGGACAAAAAGCTAATCCAGTCACCAGAATGAACTGAAAACCTCAGTGGACTGGTAGCATTGGAGGAAAGGTTAACAAATAGAAACCCAGTTAAAGACCACATATTGCCAGCCTAGATGGGTGGGTACTCAGAACAGGTTAAGTCTGACTTACAGAATTCAAAAGAAGTGTACTATCTCTTAAGTTCTAGAGTTATCACTTATGTGCCTCTTATAGTGGCACTTCCTAGTGCCCAATAAGCCAGTGCTTGTCCCCAGGTGGGGACAGGCTGGGTGAAAGCTTCTTCCCAGCTTTGGCTTCCCCACAATTCAGCTGTCTTCCCAAGCAGATGTTGCTTTGCCTCCCTTGGACACTAAACACAGAATATACCAATCCTCTACTTAAGTCAATACCTTTTTGTCCTCAGAATCACATCTAAACTCTTTAGCTGGCCTACAAGGTCCTCCATAAGATGTTATGTCCCCAGCTGACCCCAGTTTCATCTTCCCACAACCTTCTCCCCCAAAGTCACGCTGGTCTTCTTTCCATTTCTTGAGCAAGCCCTGTGGTCTTAAAGGCTTTGAGCTAGCTAGTCTCTCCATCTGAATGCTCTTTCTCCCAAACAGCACCCCCTGCTCAGAAATAACACACACACACCAGTCATCTCTCACTGTCCTTCAGATCTCAATCTCCCTCAAATGCCTTCAACATTGTGTCTGAAAATCAATGTGCACATTGAAAGTGGTTGTGGTTTCACTCTCCTCCCTCCTCCTAAAGTGTTCTTATTAAGTGAATAGTTCATGTTCTAATCAATGGTACGTGTCAGATTTTTAAAACTACAGTAATTGTGAAATGAATGAAACATAAGCCTTCTGCTCCTTCCCTTACAGCCCATTCTTCTCTGCTTCTGAGACCAGCGCACTCACTCACCTGTCCCCTGAGACCCCTGTCTGTGCTGAGTTTGGTTGTAAGCACCTGATCTACTGCCACCCTCAGAAAACTCCAACAGGATTGTCTTTTTCATGAAGTAGAGGGGCAGTGTGCCCCACCATTTCATCATGGAGTGTGTCAGTATCACAGGTACAAAGGTTCCAATGTCTTGACCCAGATGACAGTCTCTGACCTCCAACAACTGGAGCAGCCAAGCACCCTGATGGAGTTTCCTACAGAAGAGCCAACGTTTTCCATGTTCTAGACTGAATTATTATAGCCAGAGGGAGCCATTCATCAGCTTTGACATTGCAGGAAGCTTCCTAGGCAAACAGCTTTATTGCTGCGTGAGATTAACCCAGACTGTAGTAATTTGTAACAAAGATAAGAAAATTGCACTGGTCTCATAGAAATAAATCTGAATTCCAGAGTGGACAAAGGGGACTTCAACTTGAAATCTGCTATTTCAGATAGAATCAAATTTATAACAGCCCCTGAAGAGCACAAAAACGCAAGTAGTGCTGCTACTTGTTGGAGCTGCCAATTCAAGCCGCGCTGCCGGAAAATCAATGTAGCTGGAATTCCTAACGAGCCACAAGTCCAAGCCCCACCCAACTTTTATGGAAGATTATTTGGCCTGTTTGAGAATCATTTCCTCATCCATCTTCATGATATGAAATGTCACAGAGTGGCCAGTGAGGGAGGGGATGTGAGGTGAGGGGATCTGCCTCTTAACAGCTATCTGATCTCAATGAGCCAGAGACCCTCCCAGAACTGTTGTGAGTATTAAATGGGATAAGAATGTAAAAGTGGAATATAGACAACAGTCATTAATGAGAGTCTGTTAACGTAACAGATACTATGGGCTGAGATCTTACAACCGCACTGGACAAGGAGTTAAATTCACCAGGTGTGTTATGTTTAATCCTCCCAATAATCTTTAAAAAAAAAAATGATACAAATGAACTTACAAAACAGAAATAGACTCACAGACATAAAAACAAATTTATGGTTACCGAAAGGGAAGGGGAAGGAGGAGGGATAAATTAGGAGGTTGGATTAGCATATAAACACTACTATATATAAAATAGATAATCAACAAGGACCTACTGTATAGCACAGGGGACTATAGTCAATGTTTTGTAATAACATATAAGAGAAAAGACTGAAAAAGAAAAATAAGTTTTATGTGTATATATATAACTGAATCACGTTTCTGTACTCCTGAAATTAACACATTGCAAACCAACCATGCGCGCATGTGTGCCAAGTCACTTCAGTCGTGTCTGACTCTTAGCCACTCTATGGACTGTAGCCTGCCAGGCTCCTCTGTCTATGGAATTCTCCAGGCAAGAATTCTGGAGTAAGTTACTGAGCCCTCCTCCAGGGGATCTTCCAGACCCAGGAATTGAACCCGTGTCTCCTGCAACTCCTGCTTTGCAGGCAGATTCTTTACTGCTGAGCTAGTGGGGAAGCCCAAACCAACTATACTTCAATTTAAAAACATAAAGAAAATTGCTAAAAATGAAAAAAAAAAATCAGGGGGTTCCTGTACGTACGTGCCTCTTTACAGATGAAGAAACTGAAAGCCAGAGAAGTTACGGAACCCACCCAAGTTCACAAAGCTGGTAACTGGCAGGACATGGATCTTAACACAAGCCTTTGGCCAACGTTCAGAGGCCTCTGCTACACAGAAATCTCTGTATTAGTCACAGAGATAGACGAGTGACAATCTTGTGGTGCTGAACCCACAGAGCACACAATCTGACTCATACACACCCGCAAGTAAGTCCCTTTACCACATTAATAGTAAGTAATGTGCATTAAGTGTTTGTGTGTTCCAGGCGTGTTCTAGGAGCCTTATACAGGTCTCATTTGGTATTTACATCACCAGAGGGGGAAGTGGACACTATTATTACCCCACTGTATTGATGAAGAAATAGGCTCAGTGAGGGTAGGGGACTTACCCGAGATTCTTCACTGCTAGGTAGTAGAGCCAGGAAACTAACCTGGGCTGCATTCTCACATTTCTATGGTAGATGCTATTAGGGAGAAATGCTGGAAGATCCAGGGGAATCTGGGCTTGAAAAGGGGTCAAAAGTCTCCCCGGAAGAGGTAACTCGAGCTGGATGTTGAGAGAGAAGCAGGAGTTTATCTAGCAAGCAAAGGGGAAAACCAGGCAAAATCTCAAATTGCTCTGGGACCTTGAATGACCCAACCCATGTTATGCTGGGTGTAGCAGCAATTGTCCAGCTGTATGACATGACCAGGAAGAGGATCAGCTGCACCGAGCTGACTGCCCAGAGTGTTGCCTAGAGAGCGGGTCCATGCTACCTGTCTCCGCACAATCAGGACCCACACCAGCCTGGCCCAGAGAAGGCACTCAGAACCCCTGTGTGGACCTGATCTGAGTCCATGCAAACTTGAACCTAAAGAAGCTCTGGAAGACTGAGTCATCCAAGGGCCTCATTTTACACTTAGCAAGCTGAGATCCAAAGAGGGAAGGAATGAAGGAGGCTCTTCAAATTCCATGTGTACCCAGCTCTAGAAGTCCCCAAGGCAAAGCGGGCATGCAGAAAGGAGCATGGAGTCGAGGAACTAGCCTTTGGTCTCGGGGTCTGGCTGGAGGCCTGAGTTAAAGTGATGACTGAGGATAGAAACTATTAGAAGGAAGCCACATAGCATGGAAGTCGTTGCCAGGTGGACCACAGACTCATGTGGGGTTCTGCCTCTCACTGGCTGCATAAGCTTGGACAAATTAACCTCTCCGAGCATCAGTTTCCACATTTGGAATATGGAGATACTCGCCTCCACGGAAAGATTGCTGTGAAGATTAAGGGGAAGGCTGCAAATAAAGACCTCAACACAGTGCTTGGCACATAGTAAGTGTTCAATAAATAGGATTACTAGGGACCCCAATTACACCTTTTTGTAAACCCCAATTGGTGGCCTATTGAGCTGATTCCCCTCCCTTGCCCCACCCCATTCATTCCTCACTGCTCTTCCTGCCTGTCAGAGCCTTTCCCTGTAACTCAGAAATGCTATAATTGGTGGGATTCAGTGGTGACTCAGCCCACTAGGATCATTTCATTTCAAATGACAAAGAGGAGAAAGAAGTAGATTGATCTCAGTTGGTGGCTGAGACCAACAGGTGTGGGCAAAAGATCCCATCCCGCCCTCCAGGCCCCCCCCCACCCTTGTGTGAAAAGGTAAGCCCACTCAGAGGTGGGCCCCTCTCCCGTTGCTGTTCAGTCACTAAGTTATGTCTCTGTGCAACCTCATGGACTGCAGCACACCAGGCTTCCCGTCCTTCACTATCTCCCAGAGATTGCTCACACCGATGTCCATTGAGTCAGTGATGCCATCCATCCATGTCATCCTCTGTCACCCCCTTCTCCTCACCCCTTTCTCCTGCCCTCAATCTTTCCCAGCATCAGGGTCTTTTCCAATGTGTCAGCTCTTCACATCAGGTGGACAAAGTATTGGAGCTTCAGCATCAGTCCTTTCAATGAATTTTCAGGGTTGATTTCCTTTGGGATTGACTGGCTTGATCTCCTTGCAGTCCAAGGGACTCTTAAGAGTCTTCTTCAGCACCACAGTTCAAAAGTATCAATTCTTCGGCGCTCAGCCTTCTTTGTGATTCAACTCACATCCGTATATGGCAATATCCATGGATCTCTGAAAAACAAGAAGACAAGTTCCAGGATTCTGCGGTAGAGCACGGATGCTTCTTCTTGCAGGCTATCAAAATCAAGTTTTGGGAGGGAGGGTTCATTTTTGAAATTTACACAAGCAAAGTTCCCAAGCATGCATCCCGTCTGGGGTGAGCACATCACCAGGTTATTTGCCAGCAACTCCCCACAACAGTCACTTCCCCCAAAACAGGTCCTCCTCCAGAGTCCATCAAGATGTCTCTTTCATACTTTGCCCAGAAAGAAAGTAAATATTTTTCAATGAAATTCAGTGATCAATTAAACACCGTCTCTCTTTAATATGAACGTTGAACCAACAGCGGCTGCACATTCCAACAAGAATATTTAAAGCAATTAAACTTTAGCTACTTTTAAAACAAATTCTTTTAAATGCTAATGACCATTGTTTTCGCACTTGATAAGTAAAATTTTGTGTCGAGCAAGGTTAGATGATTGCAATGATTTAATTGTACTTCTCAAAGAAAGGAAAATGTTAAGAAAAAAGCTAAGATGGACCTCTTACCACATTCCTACCGCAAAATGTCCTACAACAATAGAGCCGTGATTTGCTGAAATTAAAATGCTATTATGGTGAAATTAGGGCTTCAATATTTTTAGCAGCTTTAATAGGCCTTGCATTTTAAGGGACATCTGATAATAGATAATTACATTTCATCTTAAAGAAACTGAGTTGTTTTCTTAAGGAAAATACTTTTCTTTCTTCCAGAGAGGTTAGAGCCGAGCCATCATTAGAAGCAGCACCCAGCCCGAGATTCCTGCTTCAGCTTGGGAAATAGAGATTAGCATATAAATAGCCTTCGGTGCCTGCTTGATTCCAGCTATTTTGCGTTTCAATGTGGCATCAGAATGCACTTAGCAAGAAATGTTCGAGAGGAGAAAGAGGTTTGTAATATGTCGCTTTTATAGAGGGGGGAACTTTAAGTATAAAAGATCATCCACTCCTCTGTGGGCTTTTTTCTTTTTTGTATCCTTTCAATGCCCCAATTACCGACTCCAAGGAGCCAACAGGCCCCCTAGAACGGAGCCTTAGTTTACACTGCAGCTCTCTCTTTGGACCAGGAAAATAAGTCAAAATGGTGCACGGGAAACAAGACAAATACACGGGCTTCCTCCCGGATTCGGTGGGAGCCCTCGGGGGGCACAGCCGTGCCCTTTCTCCTCACCCCCTATGCTACCCATCAGCAGCGGAGACAGGGGACAGCTCCTGGGACCCATTTGCTGGAGTGATGAGGGAGACTCCTGGCTTTCTGCCTGGAGGCCGGCTTCCCTCCTGGGAAATCGCAGGGACTGGGCATGGAGCCCAGGGCTCTTTCTGCCCTCACTTCCCCAGCCCCACACCCGCCCCTACACACACACACACACAGACACACACACTCTCTCTCTCTCTCTCTCTCTCTCTCTCTTTCTCTCTGTGTGTCTCTCTCAGGCTGACTGGGGGTCAGAGTGAGTCTTGGATGACAGCAAGATGATTTTTAAAGCCCATACTTCCTCTGCTTTGGCACAGCTGTTTGAGGGGACTTGGTTTTTCCTGGATGTGGCAGTATCAGAGGAACTGAAGCCAAGCCCATGGTGTCCCCTAGATCCTGGGATGTCTTGAACCAACCTAGAGTCCAGGGTTCTAGGGCCAGCCTCCCTGCTATCTTGTTATGGAGTGCTCTTACCAGCTCTAAGCCTGTATCTCCCCCCATACCCGCATCTATAAAAAGAATCACAAATCCTGCCCTGTCCACTCACGGGCCATCATAAAGAAGAAAGGACATGTGACAGGACTTCCTAAGCTCCCTTCCTTGTGAGCAGGAAGTGATGAGGATGTAGGTGAGCCAGCAGCTCACCCCTCTCCCAGCGCTCTGCCCAGCCTTCCCAACCGGAAGTCAGAGCAGTAAGGAATAAATGTCCTTTTCAGGAAGCCAGTGAAGGGGTAAGACCTCACAGCTGTCAGAACCAGTGTGCCCATCTGGGTTTTTGGGAGAAGGTGTATGAGGACAAGGGATGAGACTTAAGTTATGACTGGACTGGGCCATCATGTTCCTGCTCCCCCATTGGTCACATCCACTCTGTGAATTTCTTCTTTGCCCTCAAATAGGAAAACCAACAACAACGAACAAGAGGCATCTTCCAGGGATATTTTGAGACTCAAAGTGGAAACCTGATGGAAAATTTTCAGGAACTGTAAAGGTTGAGGCGTTTGTTACTTCTTGTCCTTCTTGCAAGTACAGGGAGTAAGCATCTCCCCCTATACCCAGGGCTCCGTGGCAACAGGGCTGAGCTAGGGTACCAGAAGCACTTTCCCTCTGGCCTCATCCCTCACCGTGGGATAGTGCCCTGTGGGCCCTGGGCACTCCCTGGTCCCTACAAAGCTTTCCCAGGCTCCGCACAGGGGCCCTCACAGGCTGCACCATATCTTGCAGATCCCAAGGACACTGCCTGTCTGGAAAGGTCCCAGCACTTCCCCAAAGGCCCTGATAAGCCAAGGATTCTAACCCACCTGCCAAGGGGGCCCCCTTGTGTGGGCTCCTCAGTGGGAAAGCTGTCAACAGGCAGGATTTTCATTTCTGCCCTCTCTGGGCCACAGCTGCAAACACTCGGCACTGATGGAAATGAGGCTGATTCTGGGCTTCACCAGTGAAGACCAGGTTTTCTTCCCAAAACCCTATGTTGAAACAAAGATGGCTCCTTTCAAGAAAACTGAAAGGGTTACTTGGGGGCTTGATGATATGCTGGTGTGATGCAATAGGGGGGGCAGGGGGCCTGGGCCAGAGATCCAGGACCTGGTCAGCTCTCCACTGCTGACCATGGGTGAGTTATTTCCACGGTGTGACTGTGACATTTCCCTGGCTATAAAGTGAGAGTTCTGCATCAGACTGTCTCCAGGGGCCCTTCATGCTCAAACATCCTTTCTTTCCTGTATTACTATTCTTCTAGTTTTTCTGGCCTGAGCCCTTTTTCACTCCAGCCAGGAAGCCCAGCATCATCTATCTGTCTTGCCAACCTGGACAACTATAACATCGGCTTTCATTTACAGGATCTTTGAGGCTCAGAGAGGCTGACTGGCTGACCTATAATCACACAGCTCTAAGAGAAAAGCCAAGATTCAACCTCAGGCTTTGACTCAATTTCAGAGCCCCTATTCCTAATTATAAGCAGAGACATTACTTTGCCAACAAAGGTCCGTCTAGTCAAGGCTATGGTTTTTCCAGTGGTCATGTATGGATGTGAGAGTTGGACTGTGAAGAAAGCTGAGCACCGAAGAATTGATGCTTTTGAAGTGTGGTGTTGGAGAAGACTCTTGAGAGTCCTCTGGACTGCAAGGACACCAACCGGTCCATTCTAAAGGAGATCAGTCCTGGGTGTTCTTTGGAAGGAATGATGCTAAAGCTGAAACTCCAGTACTTTGGCCACCTCATGTGAAGAGTTGACTCATTGGAAAAGACTCTGATGCTGGGAGGGATTGGGGGCAGGAGGAGAAGGGGACGACAGAGGATGAGATGGCTGGATGGCATCACTGACTTGATGGACGTGAGTTTGGGTGAACTCCGGGAGTTGGTGATGGACAGGGAGCCTGGCGTGCTGTGATTCATGGGGTCGCAAAGAGTCAGATACAACTGAGAGACTGAACAGAACTGAACTGATTCCTAATCATCACACATTCTAGCATTTTCCTGGTGACTGCCTAGTTACTGTTTGCCATCAGTGGGATTGTAGGACAGTCTGTGTCTCTGGTGCCTCAAACTGTTTTCCAAAATTTGATACAAAGAACATTAATTCTACTGAATGTTAATGATTTTCCTTAAAAAAAAAAGTTTTCATGATCAAATGAGTTTGACATTGAGTAAAATAAGTCAACAGCTTCTTTTTTAACTGTAGGGCTTCTCCGATCCTTTAAAATGTGAATAAAGTACAATTTTAATCTATAAGAGGGGATGAGAGTGTAACCGTTTTTCCCAAATCTATTTGTACATAGTCACCCCCACCCACCTTTTTATTTTTCTTGAGCAACATGTGTTCCACTAACAGACTAGAGTTCTCCAACTTTGCAACTCAAAACACAATCCCCAGACCAGTAAGATGGATCAGTTATCACCTGGGAGCTAGTTAGAAATGCAAAACCTCAGACTCCACCTAGACCTGCTGCATCAGACAAAGTGTGTGTTAACAAGATGCCCAGGTGGTTCATGCACACAGGGAAGCTCAAGAAGCATTGGTCTGCATACATGTGTAGGAAAACATGGCTGATTCATCATGGCCTGTGTCCATGCAGTAGCCATCAAGCCAGAAAATCCAGCAGCGAAAAAAGCATCAAGCATTATTTGATTTCAAATGGACCCAACAGCTGGATTTGGAATTAAGTTTCAATACAGCAACATCACACAGACAGAATCCAAGGGGGTCCCACAACAGAAAGTCTCCCTCTGTTCCCAATGGGACATAAAACTTGACAGAGACAGAGGGATGATCAGTACTCTGCTAAAGGCCTGTCTAGAATGTGGACATGGAAAGCACTGCATATGTCTTCCTAAAATGTGAAGGTATCTTTTAAAAATTAGAGCTTTATTAAGGTAAAGGAAAAGGTTACCCACTCCAGTATTCTGGCCTGGAGAATTCCATGGACTGTACAGTGGGGGAGTCACAAAGAGTCAGACACAACTAAGCGACTTTCACTTCACTCATTAAGGTAAAATTGACATATGAAATTGTTGGGTATGTAAAGTGTACAGTGTGGTATTTGATATGCATATACATTGTGAAAGGATTCCCCTTATCTACTTAATTAACACATCTACTATCTCACATGCTTATCTCTCTCTCTCTCTTTTTTTTTTTGGTCTGTGAGAACATTTAAGTTCTACTCTCTTAGCAAATTTCAATTATACAACACGGTGTTATCAAGTGTAGTCACCATGTTTTACCCTAGATCCTCAGACCTCATTCATCTTATAGCTAAAATCTTGTACCCTTTACCAACTTCTCCCTATTTCCCCAACTCCTGGAAACCCCTTTTCTGCTCTCTGTTTCTGTGAGCTGAAAATTGTTTTTTAGATTCCACCTACAAGGGATACCATGCGGTATTTGCTTTTCTCTACTGGGCTGATTTCACTTAGCAGAAAGTCCTGAGGGCTATCCTTGTTGTCTCAAATGGCAGAATTGATTTCTTTCTCGTGGCTGAATAATTTTCCCTTGTATATATGCATACCACATCTTCTTTCTCCATTGTGTATTGATGGACACCTTAGTTATTTCCACATGTTGGCTACTATGAATACAGCTGCAATGAAAGTTGGAGTGCAGATAACTCTTTGAAACCCTATTTTGTTTCTTTTGAATGTATACGTAGAAATGGAATTGCTGGATCATATGGCTGTATTTTTTAATAAATAAAAGTTTTATTTTTTAATTTTTTGAGGAAATTCCATACAGTTTTCCACTGTGGCTACACCAGTTGACATTCCCACCAATAGTGCACAAAGTTTCCCTTTTTTCCACATCTCCACCAGTGCTCGTTATCTCTTGTCTTTTTAACTACAGGCATGAAATTGAAAGACGCTTACTCCTTGGAAGGAAAGTTATGACCAACCTAGACAGCATATTGAAAAGCAGAGACATTACTTTGCCAAAAAAGTCCGTCTAGTCAAGGCTATGGTTTTTCCTGTGGTCATGTATGGATGTGAGAGTTGGACTGTGAAGAAGGCTGAGCGCCCAATAATTGATGCTTTTGAAGTGTGGTGTTGGAGAAGACTCTTGAGAGTCCCTTGGACTGCAAGGAGATCCAGCCAGTCCATTCTGAAGGAGATCAGCCCTGGGATTTCTTTGGAAGGAATGATGCTAAAGTTGAAACTCCAGTACTTTGGCCACCTCATGCGAAGAGTTGACTCATTGGAAAAGATTCTGATGCTGGGAGGGATTGGGGGCAGGAGGAGAAGGGGACGACAGAGGATGAGATGGCTGGATGGCATCACTGGCTCGATGGACGTGAGTCTGAGTGAACTCCGGGAGTTGGTGATGGACAGGGAGGCCTGGCATGCTGCGATTCATGGGGTCGCAAAGAGTCGGACACGACTGAGCGACTGATCTGATCTGATCTGATCTGATTCTAATGAGTTTGAGTTACAATCTCATTGCAGTTTGGGTTTGCATTTCCTTGAGATTAGTGATACTGAACACCTTTTCATGCAGCTGTTGGCAATCTGCATATCTTCTTTGGAAAAATGTCTATTCAGTTCCTCTGCCAATTTTTTAATCATATTGTTTTGTGTTTTGTTTGTTTGTTTTTGCTGTTCTGTGAATTTTTTATGTATTTCTGATATTAACTTCATATAAGATCAGTGATTTTGCAAATACTTTCTCCCATTCTGTAGGCTGCCTTTTCATTTTGTTGATGGTTTCCTTTGCTGTGCAGAAGCTTTTTAGTTTGATATTGCCCCACCTGTTTATTTTTGCTTTCATTGCCTTTGCTGTGAAGGTCTTTCAATTCTTAGAATGAGTGAGTTTCCATTTCCTTTGATCCTTTCTCAATCCCAGAAGTATTCAAGGTTATTGGACATCCCTGAGTTTATCACCTGGGACACTCCCGGGAAATGACCCAGTGGTTCCTACCCTGGCATCTGAGAAGACAGCCTCAAGGGCACAAAAGCTTGTCTCAGGTTTTAAAAATCACAGCTGAAATGACCCATTCATGCAAGATAAGACTTCTGCCTGAAGAAAACTGCCTTTGCTTTTGGCCGCAATTATTTCAATTCATGTGGTCACACTCTCTCAAGTTGACCTGACATTTCAAGCTGCAGTTTGATATATCCCTTCCTCAACACAAAATGGGGAAGAAAATTAGTTTTTAACTTAACAACTTCAGTGTTTGAGGAGAGACAAAATTTTTCAAAGTCTATGTGCAGAGACATTCAGTAACCGGTCTGAAGACACAGAGTTTGCAAGTGATGGCATTTGGATTAGAACCTGTTTGACTCCAAAGTCAAGACCCTCCCCACAGTGGAAGCAGCCCAAGGACATATATCCACGTGGTCATACTCTTCACCTTTAGCTCCTATGGAGTTTGCTCTTCCCCAGGCCCCCTCTTTGATATAGCAAGGTACCATGTCTCCCTCCCTACCTCTCCAGAACATATTCTGTCTTTGGGTTTGGAATCTTTCATAGACATCTTCATTGAGTTCCTTTTTTTCAGGTGATTCTCAATGTACCAGCTGGCCAAGAATTTTTCCCATTCTAAATTGGCATGCAAATCATTTCCTGCTGCTCCCTGCGGCTGGGATGAGTCTGCTTCTCTTGTCAATAGAGGAAAGAACTTGTCAAAGATTGAACTCTCCAGGACTCTCTAGAGACCAGGTAACTAGGAAGCTGTCAATCAACTTGGATGCATCCCACAGCCAAGGTATTCAACACGGAGCTTCTAACTGCTTCCCAGTCTTCCCACCTGCAGTATGGCATACCCATAAATTCAGGTGGGGAAAAGTGCCCATTCCTCTCTATTCTTCACCAGCAACAGCCCCCCGCCTCCCAGCCTATCTTATCTATCAGCAAGTGTTTCTCACTCTACTTCCAAAACGTGTGCTACATTCATCACTTCTTGCCTTCACCACCACCAGGTCTAAACTACTGTCATTGCTCATCTGGACACTGCAAGAGTCTCCAAACTAGTCTTCTTGCTTGTACTCATGCTCCCTTCAAGGCAGGCAGGGTCATCAGCCATCAGAAACAGCATCAGATCATGCCATCCCCTGCAACACACGGGAGACCTGGGTTTGATCCCTGGGTTGGGAAGATCCCCTGGAGAAGCAAATGGAAACCCACTTCAGTGTTCTTGCCTGGAAAATCCCATGGATGGAGGAACCTGGCAGGCCCCAGTCATGGGATCACAGAGTCAGACATGACTAAGAGACTTCACTTCACCAGAAAATAAACTCGATGAGATCTGGGACCCAACTTTCATATTCACCTCTGTATTTCCAGGGCCACAGCAGTGCCTGTCACAGAGGAGGTACTCAGCAAGTATTGCTTACTTGCAGGTGTGAATCAAGTCATAGCCTTAATTATAAGCAATAAGAATTTTTTGTTATTTATATAAAAATGACTCTAGTTCTTTATTTGGCTTTTTTTTTTTTTAATTCTCACATCGTGGTTGTTCCTCTCTGGTTTCAGAGGAGATAGCAACATACCTAAACCCCGAGCAATTTATTCCTCCCCTTCCCTCCAGCCAGCAGAGGCAGAGTAAAAGGAATTTGCGACTTACACGCACAGATACATCTCACTTCGGCTATGTTGCTTGAGAATAGATGGGAGATTACGCTGACTGAACTGGACATTTTCCATTTTTATTATTTTAATCACAAACATAAACTATTAGGGGTAAAATCAAATGGAAATCTGCCTATCAATTTCACAATTAGCATCTCATTTCAAGAGACCAATCAACTCAAATGAGGGCCAGTGACCTTAATCTTTCCCCAAATACAGTGCTTGATTCCTCTTATTAGTTGAAAATCTCCAAACTATGAAATATTTGGGTTAACCCCCTGTTTGCATGAATGATGTGATTAACACATTTAAATAAGCCAAGGGATTTCTGTGACCTTTGTGTTATGGTTTGTATGGACAAAAGCAGGAGACTAAGGCTGTGCAAATCAAGTAGGAAAAATAACAAGGCTGCTGAAATAGGACCTCTTTTTTCATTTATTTTTCTAAGACTGTAGAAGGAAATTGACTTTTAGGAGACTTATTTTGCCACCGATTAGCTAAAATTTAACCCAAGAGGAGAGTAAATCCCAGAAATCAAAGGCAGCTAATTTTAATCATAAAAGTCTGTTGGAAATCCAATCACACACACACACAAATTTTCTCCGTGATATAGGAGAGTTGTGGGGGTTGTTTTGCTTGTTTGTTTTCATTTCTTTTTCTTGTTTACGGGTATTTCATTTTTAAAGTTAGTCCCTGTTAAGTAATTGGAGATTACAGAAAGATTGCGTTGTATTTTCACTTGGTCTCAACTGAAGATATTGAGTAAGGTATCCCCCCATTCTACTGTCTCATGATTTTTTAAAATTTGTTTTTAATTGGAGGATAATTTCTTTACAGTGTTTTTTTTTAAAAGAAACAGAAAAAGACAGACTTGACCTAGCGAACAATGCGTCAGTGTGTGTGTGTGTTCTGTAGACTCCTTGCATCTACAGAACATAGATATTCCTGCAGGATTTAGAACAAGACCATATACTCGGCTAACCCCTCCTTCCCCAAAACAGAAGATTCCACCTAGGAAAACACAGGCGATGTATACATAGGCACCAACCAACCATTAGAACTAGTCAGACTAATGGGTTTGTTTCAGCTATCTGGCCAATTCCACTGTGGAGTAGATGTGAGGAACACAAGATGCCAAAACTAAATGGGAAACATTTCAAGGTCAGCCAAGAAGCCGCCAATCTTGTTCACCTGACTCCGTTGACTGATGTGTCTTGATGGCTCCATCCAAGTCTTTGCTGAGGTGACTGATTTTCCTTCACCTGGCATGCATCAGTGATTGGCTATCTGAGACCCAAAGAGCTAGAACTTTTGAGCTACAAGAAATAGAGACCAACATAACCTGAGTTGGGGCAGCAAAGGGAAATTCGTTCAAAGGTTATGGAATTGTTTCCCAGAACTCCAGAAGACCTTGTTCTGTGCCCCATGTTTGTTCTCCCCAGCACTTCTTCTCAGTCCACAAGGCAGAAGGAAATGGTCACCCCTGGTTCCCAAGTTCCCACCAAGCCTATTCTAGAGACCATTCCTGCCTGTACTAGAACCTTTGGGTCTCAGATTCTGAGGAGAAAGAATGTGAATCACCAAGTTTGGATCGGGTATCTGTGCTGGCCCTTCCAACCATTGCTGAGAAGGATGCTGCATGGCCCAGACACACTGCTGCTGCTGCTAAGTCGCTTCAGTCGTGTCCGACTCTGTGCGACCCCATAGACAGCAGCCCACCAGGCTCCCCCGTCCCTGGGATTCTCCAGGCAAGAACACTGGAGTGGGTTGCCATTTCTTTCTCCAATGCATGAGAGTGAAAAGTGAAAGTGAAGTCGCTCAGTCGTGTCCGACTCACAGTGACCCCATGGACTGCAGCCTTCCAGGCTCTTCCGTCCATGGGATTTTCCATGCAAGAGTACTGGAGTGGGGTGCCATTGCCTTCTCTGCCAGACACACTACAGGGGTTCATAGCCAAGGGTGAGGGGGCAATTCAGGAAGTTCTCTGTGAGCTGGGCAGAATCTCCCAGAAAGTATCCAGAAAAGGACTATATTGTCACAGCCAGAGACAGCTGGCTGTGAACCAGCCCAACACACAGAGCCAAATGGGTCCCATTGTACTTCCGGTCATGCCCTCTCCTCAGGTGAGAGGCTGGCACCCAGTGGGGATTGACACCCTGGGGCTACACAACACTGAGAGAAGAGCCCTGGCACCCTCTCTGGGCGTGTCCTGCTCTCACCTTCGTCGTACTGTTTATTACAGTCCATGGCGGTGGTGGTTTAGTTGCTAAGTCGTGTCCAACTCTTGCAACCCCATGGACTGTAGCCTGCCAGGCTCCTCTGTCCATGGGGATTCTCTAGGCAAGAATACTGGAGTGGGTTGCCATTTCCTTCTCAAGGGGATCTTCTCGACCCAGGTATCAAACCCAGGTCTCCTGCACTGCAGGCAGATTCTTCACCAACTGAGCTACAAGGGAAGCCATTACAGTCTATAATTCTACATTTATTTATAAAACATGATCAGTAAGCATCTCTGTCTACCACTCAACCTGACACTATGAGGTCAGATACTATACTGGCTTTACATCACATGTCTGGCACCATGTCTGGCATATAATGGATTCTCCCTAAACAGTTGAATGAATGAAGTAATAAATAAATTAAATAAATAAATAAAGTAATAAATAAATGAAATGGAGGAGGCCAGGGAAGTTTTTCCAGATGATTTGGAACATGAGTTGAGGTTTGAAGGATGAACAAGAGTCTTTTGGGAAAGCAAGTGGCGAGAGAGTTCCTGGAAGAGAGAATGACAAGGACAAAGTCAAGGAGGCACAGAGGACAAGTACCATGGAGACTGTGAGGCAGGTTGGGACGAGAGATCTGGCTGAGAGGGAAGGTGAAGGCCATCTCATGCAAAGCCTTGAGTAGAGCTTGGAGGATTTGGAGCAAGGAAGTACGTGTCTAGATTTTAGAGAAATCTATCTGATGGGAATGTGGGGACTGGATTAGGGATAGGAAGGTTAGGGAGTTTATGTGGTCATCCAAAAGAGAAAAGAAATGGCAGTGGGAATGGGGAGGGAAAGATTTTAAGAGCTATGAAGTAGAATCAGCAGAAACTCAGAGGATACATGTCTTATCTTCCCAGCAGGCTTTCCAAGTGGCTCAGTGGTAAAGAATCTACCTGCCAATGCAGGAGACACAGGAGACACTGGTTCAATCCCTGGATCAGGAAGATCCCCTGGAGAAGGAAATGGCAACCCACTCCAATATTCTTGCCTGGAGAGTCCCATGGACAGAGGAGCCTGGCAGGCTACAAAGAGTCAGACATGACTGAGTGACTGAGCATATATCTCCCCAGCAAGATTATGAGCTTCTGATTCTGTCTTTCTCATCCCTGGGCTACCAGGGCTTGCAGAGTACCCACCTAACTAACACACAGTAGACATGTGGAAAAAATAAACTGAAGAATAATTGAATGATAACCACTAACCAAGAGCAGAAATAGCAAGCTGGGGTGTGATGCTGAGCAGTATCCTTGGAGGGTTTCCTAGAACCTCCCTACTTGTACATTTACCCTGCCTCCAAACATACACAGAGCACCTAACCTTCTTTTATAACCACCTCCATCTCAGCACATGCCAGGCCTCAGGGTAGCATCACTGTTTTGTTGTTTAATTTTGAATTTTAAATTCGTTTCAGTTTTATGAAGATAAATATTAATAGCTGATATACAGCACCATGTAAGTTTAAGGTATAGGGCATAATAATGTGTTTACATATACTTTGAAATTCCCCACCCTCTGCCTTCCATAACCACAAATCTGATCTCTTTTTCCATGAGTTTGTTTTGATTTGTTGCTTTTCCTGTTGTTGGTTTCTTGTTTGTTTTTTCGCTTCCACATATAAATGAGGCCATTTGTCTTTCTTGGTCTGACTTATTTCACTTAGCATAATTACCCTCAAGGTTCATCCATGTTGTCCCCGCAGCAGGGTTTCCTTCTTTTTTTATAACATCTCTGTTTAACAGGCTGAACTGGAGTAGATTGAAATGCAATAGAACAGATCTCCTATTCTTTAGAAACTGTCTAATCTACAGACGTGAAGGGGCAAGGAGAGGTTGGCAGAACTTCTCCCCCTACGAAGACTGAGGGCAGATGGACAGGAAGCTGTCCAGGGCTTCTGGAAGGAAGACTTAACCTAACTCAGCTGCCCGTCTGAGCTAAGCTCCAGGAGAAGGGAGGATAAAATCTTCAATGGTTCAAAGCACTGTGATACACATAGGTGAAGGCCAGGATCCCAAAGCCTCCAAGAGCTGGGCTGAGCCTGAGCAAACGCCGGAGACTCTAACCTCAGGAGACAACACACGTGAAAGGAGGCTGGACCCAGCCCTGTTCTCGGTAAACATGCAATGAGTGATGAATGAACAAATCAGCTCATAAACGACTCCTTTCTACCTATTCATGGCAATTGTTTTAAAGAGTTAAGACTAGAAGTATATAATTTTTAATGAATAGAGATACTACATTTTACCTCTTCATGATTTTCTTGCTCTATATTATTTCAAGCAGGAAAACAGTTTATTTTAAACAGCGGTTTCCTTTCAATAAAAAGCCATAGAGGGAAATAAAGTAACTGGATCCGGTCATACAGCCCGACGTTCTGCAAGCTTGGTCTTTCAGTCTTCACAGGGAACCTTGCTGTCACCCGTCCATCCGTTGGTGACAGTCACCCCAACAGGAAGTAAAAGGCCCAGAGGGAAAAAATGAGTTCATGACTATTTCACACCTTATGTTCGGCCTGAAAATTGTCACTGTCCTCTTAGTCGGCATTTTCCCATAACTACATCGATAGAAATTCTCTACACACACAAATTAGTTGACTGAATTGAAAATCATGAAGAGGAAAAAAGGAAAAGAAAGGGAAAGCCGCATTTTGTTTAAAAAAAGAAAAAAGCTAAATAGCACTATAAATATTTTGGCAGGTTTTCTCATGTCTTTTTGTTTATGCAGATTTAACTTAAATATTTCCCCATGGTGCTGAAAACCTCTGCCCAAACATTACTTTTAGCAGTTGTATGATATTCCTTCAAGTAGCTGAGCCATGGGTTATGTAAGTAACCACTAGCCTCTTTGGGGCAATCACAGGTGTCATAATATTGTTAAATTACACGCAATGCTGTAATGACTTCTCCCTGTGCCTAAGGCTGTTTTCATATATCAGGTTAACTAGCTGGGAGGGATTCTGGGACAAGCAATTGAGGGGGGTAATAGACATACCCCATGCCCATTTTCTTGGAGAAGGTAATGGCACCCCACTCCAGTACTCTTGCCTGGAGAGTCCCATGGACAGAGGAGCCTGGTGGGCTGCAGTCCATGGGGTCGCTAAGAGTTGGACACGACTGAGCGACTTCACTTTCACTTTTCACTTTCATGCATTAGAGAAGGAAATGGCAACCCACTCCAGTGTTCTTGCCTGGAGAATCCCAGGGACGGGGGAGCCTGGTGGGCTGCCGTCTCTGGGGTGGCACAGAGTTGGACACGACTGAAGCGACTTAGCAGCAGCAGCAGCAGCATGCCCATTGTCTAAGACGTCGCCTTTTTGTGCCTTGGACAGATGAAGAGGCAGGACTGAGCTTGAAGAACCATCTAACCCCAAACTCTCCCACGACTTGCTGCTTCAGAATCTCCAGGGCAGAGCTCAGGCATCTGGATTTTTCAGCCCCTCCAAGGGAAAAACCACTGGGCCACATCACACGTGGAGAAAGCCTCACAGGGAGACAGCTCACAGCAGACTCCACAGGTCAGGACTCATCGCTGAAAATGACTGAGCCGGTTGTAGATAATTTAAACAGCGAAAGAAGACTGTCTGGGAGAAGCAGGCTCAAAAGTAGGGAAAAACCCCGGAAGCCAGGAGTTGGGGTAGAACATACTGTGGCCAGTCCTGGAGCCACCTCTGCCTGCTGGCCCCACGGCCACCAGGATAAGTTCTGATCTGCCCCGACCTCTGGACATCACTCACTCCACAATCCCTGTATTAGGCCAGGGCACGGTGTTAGCTGAGCATGGACTGTGTGCCCATGCACATGGTACCCAAGCCCCGTCCCTTCCTGTTGGAGAGGCAGAGCTTTCCCTCCCTCTGCCCCTCAAATAGGAAGAGTATTTGAATACCAGGTCACCTGGGAAGACAAAGATCTTCTATACACACCCTTGACCTTTCTAACTCGGCCTGATTTCCACAAGAACCCTGAGAAGGAGACAAAGCAGGACTTACTCGGCATCTCACCAACAAGGAAACTGAGTCTCAGATTCCTTCCTTACTAAGGCTCAGTAACCAACTTACCAATGATAACGAGAGTTCTTTCCGCTCCTCAGAACTACCTGTTTGTGGTCTGATGCTGTGAAATGTTGACACTGAATGTCTCTCACTTGAGCAATGTGTTATTAGAAGAGTATGCACCATCACAATCATTAGGTATTGTACTTCATAAACATACTGATCTGCACATCATTTGTCTGATTTTGTTATAACAACAAATACTTTTCTCTCCTGGAGAAAATGCTCAGCACCATGAGCTCTTCTGTTCTGCCATTCATTGTATTAAATTAATACCCCAACATGTAGATTAAAACTTAGAGGTGAAAAATCTAGTCCTTGCAGACAAAACCAAAAACCATTTATTGTAACATTTATTAGGAATACTATTTGAAAATGTGATTCTGATGTTCATTGGAAACAAAGATGTTGCATTGTTTAGAAGACTGTCTTTCTCTCTTTCTGGGCCCCCTAATAAAATAGCGCAGATGGGGTGGCTTATAAACAGAAATTCACCTTCTCCCTGTTCTGGAGGCTGGAAGTCCAAGATCAAGGCACCAGCATGGTGGTGTTCCAGTGAGGGCCCTCTTCCTGCTTCATCGCCAGCATCTTTTCCCTGCATTTTCACACCGTGGAAAGGGAGAGGGTTTTTCTCAGGCCTCCTTTGATAAGACATGAATGTCATCATGAGGGACCTGATCTCATGACCTAATCACCTTTCCAAAGGCCCCACCTCTTAATTCCATCACACTGATTGGGGGGGCTAGGATTCCAACATATGAATCTGAGGGAGACAGGAAGAAATCTCAAAGAAAGAAGCTGGAATTTGTGAATTTCTAGAACAGTGCTAAATCTCAGAAGCACCTAGCTTTTCGTATTCTTTTTCTGGACTTAAAGAACCAACTGTGAGGAGTCCTGGTGGAGGATACAAGGGACTTCTCTGTTGGACAATGGTAGACCTTGGGATTGGAGGCCCCAATACACTATCTGGAGAAAGAAGCACAGAGTGAGGTTGGTGCCTGTGGGAAACGCAGGGAGCCAGCAAGTGATGAGGCATTTCCAACTTGGCCTCTGGATGAAAGGATATTTTGACATGGACTAAAACACAAGTCATTAGTATTTCATCTCGTAAAACTATAGCACACTTGTTCTTGGGCTGGTATCTACATATTTAATAATGACGAACTCTGTATAATAACTAAGAAATGCTTTTCAGATGTTTAGCAAAGTAGAGCTTAGTGTTGCAGATGTACTGTAACTGCAATGTAAAATAATGAGTATTAACTTAAAACTGGACCAAAATAAAGTAGAAAAATAATTTATTGGTTTTAGTGTGTGGGATTATAGGTGAGTTTTTTCTGTAAATATTTATATTTTTACAACTTAAATAAATAAAATATTTTTCTGTCTTAAAAAAATATTGTATCTTCTTTATTAGCAGCACAGTGGGTGATGGACATCCTTCCCTATTTCTCAACCCTAGCCTCAGTCCTCAACCCCAAGAATTTGGTGAAATTGAGTAATCAGAAATGGTGTGTGGATCCAGGATGTCTGTGGAACACATTTTTTATAACAAAATAATTGTATGTAATTATATATTCTTACTTATGTTTGTACAGTGAAAGTGAAATATGCATAAGGAAAAGAATCTAGGGTATAACTCATACTACTGTCATCTCTGGGAACAGAAGAATTATAAAGAACAACACTTTCTACATTATATATTTTTGTAGATTTGAACTGTCTTCAACAAGCAACTGTGTCTTTTGTCATCAGGCAAAATCAACAAACAATGAAGATAAATGTCATCTTTAAATGGTAATTTTCCCACCTGTCAAACCAAGCAGATACCGGCCCATGAAAACATCTCTTCCCACAAAACAACTAACAGCCCTGATTAGGGCCACAGAAGAAACTGAGTCACATCTCGCCTTCCCACCCTCTTGCCAAGCTGCAGTCACAGGCTCATCCTCCTGATCTGCCCCAAGCCCACTAGGACCAGGAGAAGAAGCCCCTGGCAGTATTTTCAGTTGGCAGCTTTCAAATGTCAATGGGTTAAAATGGATCAATGGATGAAGAAAAGATGGTTTCCCAGGCTGTCATCAGAGGAGAAAGTCCATCCTCTGTGGCCATTTTCGTGTTTCCCAGAGACTCAATAGAGAAATGTGTATAATATATAAATAATAGAACATCAAGGTTGAGGGAAGAATCTGGGAGTTCCTAATGACCTGACGAGAAGATGAATGAGGGAAGAAATAAGGTGAATGTGAAGTGATCTCATTCTGGATGGTTATTAGAATTATGAGCAAACGGCCCCGGGCTTTTAAGTCAAGTCATACTGCTCCAGAGTTACTGTTTGGAGACGCACAACGGGAGGGGAGAAGCTTTTCATGCTCAGGCATCTCGGCCGAAATGTCAAGAATGTTGTCCAGTTTAAAAACTGACTTAATAACATTAGTGTCTTCTGCCTGAGCCAGGAGGAGACCTCTGTGGTGCCAGATGTCAGCACACAATTTCTCTCTCTGCCCAGCCAATTCATCTGAGTCTCTAAGTCCCACGGGGGTGGGGTGGGGGTAGGGGGTTGGCTGGATGTCCACCCAGGAAGCCAGTTAACAGCCTAAGGTGCGGCAAGCCCCAGGCCTCTGCTCCAGGCCCTCAATCAAAGAGTCCAGAGGAAATGCCAGCTGTCCAAACAGTTCAGGGGTCTGTCGCACCTTCCTGGGGCAGAGACAAAGGCCTGGGAAGGCAAGCCTGCTGTCTGACCCACCTCTTAGCACGAGACCCAGGTTATGAGCAAGAAACTGAGATGTATCAAAGAGGCTCACAGAGCTGGCAAGGGCAGAATTGAGCACCAGAACTCAGGAAGAAGACATGTGGGGCCTCTTGCCCTGAGTACTGGGGATCCAGCTGTGCTGCGCTTAGTCGCTCAGTTGTGTCTGACTCTTTGTGACCCCATGGACTATAGCCTGCCAGGCACCTCTGTCCCTGGGGATTCTCCATGCAAGAATACTGGAGAGGGTTGCCATGCCCTCTTTCAGGGGATCTTCCCAACCCTGGGATCGAACCCAGGTCTCCCGCACTGTGGGCAGATTCTTCACCACCTGAGCCACCAGGGAAGCCCCAGAATACTGGATTGGGTAGCCTATCCCTTCTCCAGGGGATCTTCCTAACCCAGGAATCGAACCAGGGTCTCCTGCATTGCAGGTGGATTCTTTACCAAATGAACTACCAGGGAAGCTACTGGGGATCCCGCTGTGACTAAACACCCACCCCTTCTATCCCCTGCCCCAACCCACTAACCTCATATCCTGGAAGTGAAACTGACAAATGACTACAAATAAAGATACATGATAACAGCTCCAAAGGGAGGATGGTTTGAGAAGACACAGCCAGGAGACCAGAGTCAAACTGGGGCTAAGACTTCCTCAGGGGAGTGGTATTAGGCTGGAAGCTCCAGGCTGGGGAGGAATCCAGTGCTCCAGACTAAGGATGAGCATGTGTCAAGGTCCTGGGCTGGAAATGTCCTTCAGATGATTACCAAGTGGAAAAAAAAAATGTAACATGGCTGGAGAGTTGTAAGGAAGGACTAGAGTGTCACAGACAGGACTGCTGGGGCCAGGGAGGCAGCACAATGAGCAGCGGCAAGAGCCTGGGCTTTGGAGCCCGCCAGTCTTGGGTTCAAATCCTGACTCCACCTGCAATCAGCTGTGTGAGCCGAGTAAGTGACTTTACCTCTCTGAGCCTATCTCTTCAAACACACACACAAAAAATAGGGAATAATCCCTAGGTCTCTAGGTCAACGTCAGGGTTAAATATAACACACACAAAGGGCTTTCCCTGGTGCTGGAAGCATTTGGGGGGCCATGTCTTAGGACAGACTATGCTAGATTGCAGGAAGGCCAAAACCATGACATCTTAGAGGTATAATACAATAAAGGTTTATCTCTTACAAAAAGTCAGATGTGGGTCAGTCTGCCCACCTTTGTCTGGAATATTTGGCTCCAAGTTCTCTGTGGCAGAAGCAGAAAGAAAGATGGAGGGAGCTCATCAGTTTTTGACTACCTTAGCACAGAAGCAACCCTGGCGGCTCAGCTGGTAAAGAATCTGCCTGCAATGTGAGAGACCTGGGTTCGATCCCTGGGTTGGGAAGATTCCCTGGGGAAGGGAATGGCTACCCACTCCAGTATTCTGGCCTGGAGAATCCCATGGAGAATCCCATGGTCTGAATAGTCCATGTGGTTGCAAAGAGTCAGACACGACCGAGCGACTTACACAAGGGCTTCCCAGGTGGTGCTAGTGGTAAAGAACCCGCCTGCCAATGCAGGAGGTGTAAGAGACACGGGGTTCATTCCTGGGTCAGGAAGATCCCCAGGAGAAGCGCATGGCAATCCACTCCAGTATTCTTGCCTGGAGAATACCATAGACATAGGAGGCTGGCAGGCTACAGTCCAGAGGGTCACACAGAGTCGGACACTGAAGCTACTTAACACACACACCCAACAGGTGTCACTTCTGCTCATAGTCTATTGGCCAGAAGTCATCACATGGCCCAATCCAACTGCAAGGGAGTTGGATTTTCCTCTTACAGTGGGAAACATAAGAGGGAATATAGATACCGGATGAGTACCAACTGCTATAAACCACATGAAATTTTTAAAAACTCCTAATATTATTTGACCCAGAGTTCTTACTTTCTTTGAATTCTCTCCAGGGCCCCACAGAGCCATGGCTTTTAGCAGGGAGGCCAGAACTCAGGGACCTAGGGGTCATTTTGTTTGTCTTGCCCTGAGGACTATCCACCCAGTTTGCCTCTCCAGTCCACCCCCAGCGAGGCACCAACGTTGTCCCCGGCCACCACCACAGGACAGATGCCCAGATCTGTGACCTCCTCCCACTCTCGCCTGTTTGGGAGCCCCGGGCACGGGCTACAGATCATCTAGGCTGTAACTTCTGCAGAAAATGCCCTTCCTGAGCAATTAGGCCAACACAAACAAATTGGCCCAGAAAATCAAGGTTCCCACAGACACAGGGACTTGATCTTGAAGGAAGACAACATTTCCAGGCTTGTACCTCTTAATCAACACAATTATGCAGAGGCCTCTGCCGACAGTGCCCCGGCTAGTCTCTATCCAAGCCGCAGATATTGCTTGAATGGTAACAACCTAATTAGAGGAGGAAGGAGAGTGGAGAGGGAAAGGACAGCCACCCTGCTCTTTTTCAGGAGGCTGCATGCACACGTTCAAAGGAGCCATTCGGGCAAGTGGAGGGCCCTCCAGAGTCCTGAGAGCTCCAGGTGAGAGGGAAATGGCAGCTGAACGCTAGGAAATCAGTACCACCTCCTGTAAACAGTGTACCCTTCCTGCTTCTAATAAGCCTATTTTCCCCCAGCTGGAAGGGGCCAGCAGTGGCAGGGAGGCCTTTGATGTGAGTCACTGGAAGCTTGATGCTGGCGCGGAGGCATTCTGTAGCAGGCTGAGCCCTTTCATCTCAGCAAAAAGGATCACCCCCTACAATCTCGGGCCCACCTGGAAGACAGGTCTTTTACAACAGCGATGCTGGAATCAGCTGGCAAAGGAAAGCAGATGGTTTTGCTTTCACTCCTCTTGATCAAACTAGCCCGGAAGCTGTTGGCTTCCTGGAGGCAGAAAGGGACGGGTGTGGGTGGGGCAGGTGTGGGGAGGCAAGGTTGTCACCGAGGAATAGATTATGCAAATATATTCATTGGTAGAATCATGAATGTTCTTAAGGAAGTCATCTGACTAAATTAGGAAAAGTGATTTTTGATCAATGAGCAGAGTTAGACCAAACTCCCCAGAAGAGTCTGCAGCGTTTCCCCCAATCACTGCCAATGAGGCAATTGCCTCTGCTTGCAGAGCCAAGACCCTGCTCAGCTGAGGACCGCGGAGTGGGAGGGGTGGTCACACTCACACCAGCTGTTCACTCAGCATCCCTGAGAAGCCAGGGCAGAGCCAATGTGTCCATTCACTCAACAGGATGTACCAGCAGATCCTAAGCAGAGCCTGAGTGGGTGACCAAGAAGTCCTACACACACACACACTCAACTTTCCATCAGTTGACTTACAGAGCAGCTAAGGATGCTTTTGAACTGTGGTGTTGGAGAAGACTCTTGAGAGTCCCTTGGAGTGCAAGGAGATCCAACCAGTCCATTCTGAAGGAGATCAGCCCTGGGTGTTCTTTGGAAGGAATGATGCTAAAGCTGAAACTCCAATACTTTGGTCACCTCACATGAAGAGTTGACTCATTGGAGAAGACTCTGATGCTGGGAGGGATTGGGGGCAGGAGTAGAAGGGGACGACAGAGGATGAGATGGCTGGATGGCATCACCGACTCAATGGACGTGAGTCTGAGTGAATTCCGGGAGTTGGTGATGGACAGGGAGGCCTGGCGTGCTGCGATTCATGGGGTTGCAAAGAGTCGGACACGACTGAGCGACTGAACTGAACTGAACTGAAGGAGACTTCTAGAAAAAGAACTCAAAGGACGTCAGCACCTGGGGCACAGCTACCTGAAGGCTGTGGGCAGCCATGTCTGGGAGCTGGTGCACAGGTCAAGTCCAAGGAGGGCCTATGGATCCAGGAAGAGCGTCCACCCAGGAAAAGGCCTGGCACTTCAAAGGCCTGAGGACCAGCGAGCGGTGCTTCCGGTGGCTGCTTCGCCTGCCTGCCCCCCACCCAGCCAGCCCCAGGAGAGAGCAAGGTGGTGAGGCAAAAAATCACAGGAGCTGTAGCACCCCGATGCCCAGGCACCCCTGCTTTGGACTCCCTTTTAAAAATGCCAAACCTGACAAAGGGGACAAAATCCCCCGCAGCAGGGCCACAGGTGGAGTCCTGAGCAGGCAGGGATGGTGGTCTCCAGAGAAGAGCAGCCCCTCTGCAGCTGAGGGCCCAGGGCCAAGGTGGTCTCTCCAGATGGGGGAAGCAGGGCTTAGTCAGAGATATACACTGTGCTGCCGGGGGTGGGGCTGGGGCAGAAATAGTGGCTGCCACAGCACTGTGGTTAGAAAAGGCCAGAGGACCCCGTGGGAATGCAGTGTGACAGCCTGAGACCTGCCGAAGCCCCAGAGACGGGGGAAAGACAGGGTCCAAGTTCTCATGATGTTACAGTTAGGGGCACAGGAGAGTGGGGCCTACATAGGAAGGGGCTTCATCTGCACCCAAAGGTTGTGGATGTTTCGGTCACACAAAGACTCCTGACACTCAGTGTGGCCCAGGCCTCGCACCCAGGGAATACGGGCAAGTCCCTCACCACCTCTGCACTCAAAGTTCCCAGCCCAGTGGAAGTGAAGACAGATGGACCTAAGACCGTAGCAAATGTTGCAGAGTCTCAGCCTAAAGCACTGACTGTGAGGGAGCAGAGAGCGAGCCATGCTGCCTGGGTGAGTGACGGAGGCCTTCTGAGAGGAGGTGGCATTTGAGTTGGGCCTTGAAGGTAAATAGGAACTCATGAAGTGAAGCTGGAGGAAGAATAAGCCAGGCAGTGAGAGCTTGAGTGAAGGACTGCAGGGGGAGGGCAAGTAGGGCTCGGAGGAGCTGGAATGCCTGGTGTCTCACCTGGGGAAGGAGGGGAGGTAGTGTGGGGGTGGAGGAGGGCTGGGAAGTGCCTGAGGCCATGCTAGGCTGTTGGATCCCCACTCAGAACTCAGACATGTGATGGTGTCAGGGCCTCCTCTTCTTCATCGTTTTGCAGTGGACAAAGACACCCTACAAAGACACCTGGCTCCCAGGGATGCACTCAAACTAGGAGAGACACCACTTATGACAGCGACTCCAGAGTGACCTGCCGTCAGCCTGCCGAGTTTGAGGAAGATCAGAGGTGCGAGCAGGACAGAGCCACACAGCATTGCTGCTCTTCCCTTTCAAAGCACACCTCTACCCCATTGTAATCTCTGCTGCTGCTGCTGCTGCTAAGTCACTTCAGCCGTGTCCGACTCTGTGCGACCCCAGAGATGGCAGCCCACCAGGCTCCCCATCCCTGGGATTCTCCAGGCAAGAACACTGGAGTGGGTTGCCGTTTCCTTCTCCAATGCATGGAAGTGAAAAGTGAAAGTGAAGTCGCTCAGTCGTGTCCAACTCCTAGTGACCCCATGGACTGCAGCCTACCAGGCTCCTCCATCCATGGGATTCTCCAGGCAAGAGTTCTGGAGTGGGGTGCCATTGCTTTCTCCCATTGTAATCTCTAGTCCCTTAAGAAAAGGGCTGTTGTTGTTCAGTCACTCAGTCGTGTCCAACTCTTTGTGAACCCATGGACTGCAGCACACCAGGCTTCCCTGTCCTTCACCATCGTTCAGAGCTTGCTCAAACTCATGTCCATTGAGTCGGTGATGCCATCCAACCATCTCATCCTCTGTCGTCCCCTTTTCCTCCTGCCTTCAATCTTCCCCAGCATCAGGGTCTTTTCCAATGAGTCAGTTCTTCGCATCAGGTGGCCAAAGTACTGGAGTTTCAGCTTCAGCATCAGTCCTTCCAATGAACATTCAGGACTGATTCCCTTTCTAACTTCCCCTAATTCTCAGTGGGAGGGGGAACCCAGCATCCCCCACTCCTGTCCCACACTAGCAAGTTTCTCTACCCTTTCACAACTCCCTTTCCCTGCTCCCCTTTTTCAGATGAGGGAATAAGGCTCAAGGCGGCTGAGCTGCCAACCCAGTGAGTATAACTCAGATGTAGAAAGGGGCACACTCCAGAATGACCATGGCCCCACATCAACCTAGTTCAACCTCAGAGGTAATTTGGCCTCTGTGAAGCCATGAACCTTTTCACTCCACAAGGCCTGGGAGACCCTAACCCAGGGAATGGTCCTGAACTCCTACAAGGACTTTTCCAGCCTGAAACTGTTTATTTATTTATATTTATTTTTGGTTGCGCTGGGTCTTTGTTGCTGCGCACAAGTTTTCTCTAATCGTGGCAAGCAGGGGCTACCCTTTGTTGCGGTGCTCAGGCTTCTCATTGCGGTGGCTTCTCTTGTGGAGGAGCACAGGCTCTAGAGAAAGGACTCAGGAGTGGCACGCAGGCTTAGTTGCTCCATGGCATGTAGGACCTGCCAGCACCAAGGATCAAACCCACAGCTCCTGCATTGGCAGGCAAACTCCCAACTACTGGACCAGCAGGGAATTCCACAGGCCTGAAAATTTAGCCAGTGATGCAAACTGCTGGCCAAGGAGAGAATGCAATGGAAGTTGTCACGGGGTCTCCATTTCCAGTGCACCCATTAGTTGAGTGTCCTCACCGTAACTCACCAGAACTCAGGTGACATCTCAGCTGTCCGCATCCCAGGCCACACACCCATCATCTCCCACCCGATCCGCTGTAACTGCCGCCTAACTTCTCTCCCTTCCTCCCCTTGTCACTACCACTCACTTCCTCTATTCTCTATGAGGCAACCAGGAGAAGTTTATAGAATGCACACCTGATTGCATTCCTATTTAAAACCCTTTCAAAGATCCTCATCACTTTAGAAAAAAATTGAACTCCTTCATGACACACAGAACTCTCTCTCCCTAACTGAGTCTTGCCCCTCTCCATTAGAGCCATACTGGATTTCTTTCACTTAGGTTAAACATGCTCCACTCTCTCACCTCTGGACTTTTGCACATGCTGTTCCCTCGGCCTAAAACACTTTCCCCAAATCTCCACTAACTTCTGCAATCCTTCAAGGCTCAGCTTAAATATCACTAGCCCTGGGACTTCCCTGGTGGTCCAGTGGTTAGCGCTCTGCACTCCCAATGCAGGGGGCCAGGTTCAATCCCTAGTCAGGGAACTAAATCCCACATGCCACAACTAAGAGTTGGCATGCCTCAACTAGAGATCCCAAATGCTTCAGCGAAGATCAAAGGTCCTGCACATCACAGCTGGCATAGCCAAATAAATAAATAAATACCATTATTCCTATATAGCTTTACCTAAACGTCACTCACCCACCCTGGGTCCCAGCTGAGCTCTGCATTTTACCTTCTATAATGCCTACCTTTCCTCATGGAACATTTATTGCCCTTGTTTTTAAATTCATTTGTTATGGATGTCTTCCTCGATAGACTATAAGCTTCAGAAGTGCAGAGGTGGCATTGTCTTGTTCTTCTCTGTACTGTATTCCTAATTCCAAGCAGTGTCTCATTTGTAATAGAGATCAATACATATTTGATGAAGAAAGAAAGTAGAAGAATGAGAGAAAGAAAGAAGGAGGAGGTCTTGTCCTGTAAGAGCTGCCTTCCTTCCCTGACTGTGTTAGTCGCTCAGTCGTGTCTGATACTTTGTGACCCCAGGCTCCTCTGTTCATGGGGTTTCCCAGGCAAGAACACTGGAATGGGTTGCCATTTCCTTCTCCAAGAGATCTTCCCCACCCAGGGATTGAACCCTATGTCTCCTGAATTACAGGCAGATTCTTTACTGTATGAGCCTCCAGGGAAGCCCCAACTGAGAAAACCACCCTCAGTAACACTAAGGAGGAATGGCATTTCATGGTGACTCATTCACTCCTCACAACACGATGAGGTGAAGGCCATCAGTGGACCCCTTTGAGGAGTCTCAGGGTCAGAGAGCTGAAGCAGTTTGTCCAAAGTCACACAGATAACAAGTGAGAGCATTGGGAATTGAATTCAGATCTGAATCTAGAGACTGAGCTTTTAACCAGTACTGTACACTGCCTCCTGGGAAGATCGCACATGGTCCTAGAGGCTGTAAGGATCTTCTGTGTATAAGACGGAGTTCACCACGAAATAAAATAGGCATGAAGCTGCCTCTCCAAAGTGAATTACGTGGAAGGAGGAAAAGTTTAATCTTGAAATCCTTAAAATATATTCACATAAAACCCAAACTAATCGCTCTTAAAGACACCAACCCCTCACATATCACCTGTTACCTGAGCAGAGAATGGAAGCAAAATCCTCACTTGACAAGTGTGTAAGCCGGAGAAGATAAGGAAGGTTAGAGACAACTGTGACCTCCAAGACTGCGGGGCAGAATGAAGAGAAATGAAGATTTTATTCTTAAACATGTTTAGGCCCAAGAGAGAAAAGTGCCTTCCTCCCTTGGTACCCAGGAGGTATGTTCAGGGGAGCAGCAGCTCAGTCCCCTTGGCCAGACAAAACCAAGCCTCCCTGGACACAGAAGGAAAGCAGGAAAGCTGGTAAAGATCTTTAACTTTGGCAACATTTTCTGTTCTTTCTCAAATGTCTGAGCCCTCCTTGGGAGCACAGCAGATCTGGGTATGGTGTGGCATTCTGTGTGGGTTGACTACCTGACATCATTTCCCCCTCCCTGCTTACAGAAGGCCTATTTTCTTCTTGGTATCAGGAATTTAAAAACTCATGCAAGTATATTTTGATTTGTCTAAGCCAGTTGAAGTCATTCTATCTCTCCAGCCAATGACTGTTTAGGAATAGGGATAGAATGTAATTCTAGACTCCAACATATGAAGGGGAGGGGGTTTCTGCTGGAGGACTTCTAAGATCTTTGATCTTAAAGAGAGATGCCCAGAGCTGCTGCAGCCACCTTGTGACCATGAGGAAAACAGCTGAGAAGACACGACAAGAACTTGAGTCCCTGGTGAGGTCAGTAGAGGACAGAAATAATCAACCCTGAAATTGCCCTAACTCCAGGTTTCTTATTATGAATCATTAAACTATCTACCTTGCCTAAGCATTTTTGGGTTGAGTCTTCTATTTCTCGTAGCTGAAAGTTAACCTAACTGATATGTGTGAGGAAAGAACTGATCTTGGAGTTTAAATAGATTCAAGTTCAAATTCCAATTCTGCAGCATAACCTTGAGCAAACCCTCAGACCTTTCTAGCCTCACCTTCCTCATCTCTTCCTATAGGGATTAAACTCATTCACTAGACAGATATTTATGGATGCCCAGTCTGGAGGCAAGATGAGTGGCATGGTCCCTGCCCTGCAGGGGTACAGTTTGATAGGAGAATCCTAACACTTGCTCAAATAACTACCATATTTCCATTAATATATAATTACTGTTGTTGTTCAGTCACTCAGTCATGTCCAACTCTTGGCAACCCCATGGACTACAGCACGCCAGGCTTCCCTGTCCTTCACCATCTCCCGGAGCTTGCTCAAATTCATGTCCATTGAGTCAGTGATCCCATCCAACCATCTTGTCCTCTGTCATCCCCTTCTCCTCTTGCCTTCAATCTTTCCCATCATCAGGGTCTTTTCCAATGAGTCCAAAGTTGTCTAGGTTTCTTTGGGCTCCAAAATCACTGCAGATGGTGACTGCAGACATGAAATTAAAAGACGCTTGCTCCTTGGAAGAAAAGTTATGACCAACCTACGCAGCATATTAAAAAAGCAGAAACATTACTTTGCTGGCAAAGATCCATATAGTCAAAGCTATGGTTTTTCCAGGAGTCATGTATGGATGTAAGAGTTGGACCATAAAGAAAGCTGAGCACCGAAAAATTGATGCTTTCAAACTTTGGTGTTGGAGAAGACTCTTGAGAGTCCTTGGATAGCAAAGAGATCAAACCAGTCAATCCTAAAGGAAATCAGTCCTGAATATTCATTGGAAGGACTGATGCTGAAGCTGAAGCTCCAATACTTTGGTCACCTGATGTAAAGAGCCAACTCATTGGAAAAGACTCTGATGCTGGGAAAGACTGAAGGCAGGAGGAGAAGGGGATGACAGAGGATGAGATGTTTTGATGGCATCACCAACTCAATGGACATGAGTCTGAGCAAGCTCCAGGAATTGGTTATGGACAGGGTAGCCTGGTGTGCCACAGTCCATGGGATCACAGAGTCAGACACGACTGAGCAACTGAACTGAAATGAACTAAACTAGGTTTGGCATAGCTTTTCTTCCAAGGAGCAAGCATCTTTTAATTTCATGGCTGCAGTCACGATCTGCAGTCATTCTGGAGCCCAGGAAAATAAAGTCTGTCACTGTTTCCATTGTTTCACCATCTATTTGCCATGAAGTGATGGGACTGGATGCCATGATCTTCATTTTTTGAATGCTGAGTTTCAAGCCAGCTTTTTCATTCTCCTCTTCCACCTTCATCAAGAGGCTCTTTATTTCCTCTTTGCTTTCTGCCATAAGGGTGCTGTCATCTGAATATCGAGGTTATTGATACTTCTCCCAGCAATCTTGATTCCAGGTTGTGCTTCATCCAACCCGGCATTTTGCATGATGTACTCTGCATATAAGTTAAATAAGTAGGGTAACAATATATAGACCTTGATGTACTCCTTTCCCAATTTTGAACCAGTCCATTGTTCCATGTCCGGTTCTAACTATTGTTTCTTGACCTGCATATGGATTTCTCAGGAGGCAGGCAAGGTGGTCTGGTATTCCCATCTCTTGAAGAATTTTCCAGTTTGTTGTGGTCCACACAGTCAAAGGATTTAACGTAGTCAATGAAACAGAAATAGATATTTTTCTGAAATTCTCTAGCTTTTTAAATGATACAACGGATGTTGGCAATTTGATTTCTGGCTCCTCTGCCTTTTCTAAATCCAGCTTGTACATCAGGAAGTTCTTGGTTCACATACTGTTGAAGTCTGGCTTGGAGAATTTTGACCATTACCTTGCTAGCATGTGAAATGAGTGCAATTGTGCAGTAGTTTGAACATTCTTTGGCATTGCCTTTCTTTGGGATTTGAATGAAAACTGACTTTTTCCAGTCCTGTGGCCACTGCTGAGTTTTCCAAATATTGAGTGCAGCACTTTCACAGCATCATCTTTTAGGATTTGAAATAGCTCAGCTGGAATTCCATCACCTCCACTAGCTTTGTTCTTTGAGATGTTTCGTAAGGTCCACTCGACTTCGCACTCCAGGGGTGAAGCTTAATCAAGAAGAAATTAACAACCTCTGAGGCTTCCAGGGTACCTGGGAGATGAGTCTAATAGGCTAAGGATCTTGAACTTAAGTCTACAGCGGTGGGAGCCACCACAGAAGGAGAGTAACACAGTCATGTGCTGAGATTTGTATCCTGGAGTGATCCCTCTGGTTAAGGAATGAAGTGCAGAAGGGACAGCAGCAGTGGAACAGTTAGGAGACTGCTTCAGGATGAAGCCAAGCCTAAGGCAGAGGAGGGGAGGGGAGCTAGTCTCCAAATGTGGCCTCCAGCAATCCCTCCCCTCCCTCTGTGCTTAGCTGCCCTTCACATCTAAAGGTGGAGACTGGTTTCCCCTCCCCC
The DNA here is from genome assembly GCF_055505025.1 of Bos grunniens. Taxonomy (NCBI): domain Eukaryota; kingdom Metazoa; phylum Chordata; class Mammalia; order Artiodactyla; family Bovidae; genus Bos; species Bos grunniens. Next base: position 14,189,376 of record NC_141167.1, read on the forward strand.
TGAATCTGGGTAGACCTGTGATTTGTTTTAATTCCTGTGATTGTGAGAATTCTCATTTTTCCCTATGGAGGTCAGCGACCACATAGAGAAGCTCAAACTAGACTACCAACCATCTTGGGCAATGGGACGCAGCTACAGGAGTGACCTCTGTAACAGTATGGGAAGTAGAGTCACTCGTCTGAAACCAATCAATCTACAGAATCATGAAAACTAACAAATTTTCATTTTAAGCCACTAGCTTCTGGTGTGCTTTGTTACATGGCAATAGCCCACTGATACCTAGAGCTCTGGATGGAGAGGTGGGGAAGGACGTGAGGGACTATTATGAGGGTCAGGGAAAAACATCCTGAAAGTTGTGTACACACAGTGCCAGGACTGCAGCTGGTGTCTGTCTGTGTCCGTGTGTGTGTGTGTGTGTGTGTGTGTGTGTGTGTGTGTGTGTTGGTGGGCAGGCTCCCTAGAAGAGCTTCTGCAGTCTCTTGAGTAAAACCTGAGCCCCCACTCTCCACTCTTGGAATGCAGGGGGCAATGTCAAGAGGCAAAACTCCTTACTTCTGATGTGATTTGACAAACAGCTGCACACCCTCTAAAGGCAAGCTGCTGCTGTTGAAGCCAGGAGGAAGGGCTCTGCCGGAGGCTCCTGTGGGGTTCATGGTTCACCTCCACATCAAAGTGATTCAGAGGAAGGGGTCAAGATAGGCTTTGTGGAAGAGGAGAGCACTTCTATTTTTCCTTCAGGGACAGAAAATGCCCACAAGGGATGCTAGGTAGAGAAAGCATCCTGGGAAGACGAAACAGCACCTGCAGAGGCACAGAGGCGGGCAGAGCACAGGGGCATGAAGGGAACCAGGAGAGGTAAGGTCGGGGCTGGTGGTGGGTGCAAGGGCCTCTGGGAGCCTCAGATGGCAGCCCTCACAGATTCTGAGCAAGAGCTGCTCTTCTGCTCACAGCCTTTACTGTCCCCTCTCCCTGGGCTCTTGGGCAGCCTGGCCTTAGAATTGCCAAGAGCCTGGCCCACCACACCCTGGCAACTTTCCTTCAAACTCCAAACATTTAAAACATTCAGGGTTCATTCAGAGAAGGGAAACTTGCGGTCAGGAGTCAAGTACAACTTCTAGTCCAAGCTTGTGACTCACTAGCTGTGTAACTCTGGGCAAATACTTTATTGTCTGAACTTTAGTCTTAGTTGTAAAGTAGGAACCAATAATGTTACCTACCTCACAGGTTAGCTGTGATGATTAAACATGATAAGGTGTGTGACAGTATTTGGAAGTTTTTTTACATGGCCTTTTTTCCCCTCCTCACTCCTTTTGGTTCTAAATGGAGGAAGTATGACTAAATAATACTGCCTTTTTTTTTTTTTCCCGCTACACCCTGTCCCCTTCTCGGGTTTTTCCCTGATAGCTCCGTTGGTAAAGAATCCACCTGCAATGTGCGAGAACTGGGCTCGATCCCTGGGTTGGGATCTTCCCCTTCCCACCCTAACAGGCAAGTTTAGAAGAGAGTCTGCCTGGACTGAAGCCACTTAGCACGCACTTGCCTGGCGTAGCCCAGTCCGCCCTCGGGATCTGCACATGCGCTCTGCTCTGCGTTCTTCCGTGCTGGGTACCCATAGCGCTCTAGGGCACAGCAGCCTGTTGATGGGTCCGTGGAAGTTCAGAGAGGTCCCTGAGGGTGAAGAGTGAATTTGAGGGCAAACAGAGAGTACCAGGCACACCACCAGCTGCAGACTGGTTCACTAAATTGCAGAAGACTCCGACAATTGAAAAACATTCAGCCATTAAAAATCATATCGAAAAAAAATATTTATTGAAAAGGAATTCATTCCATCTTTCAGTGAAAAAGTACATATAAAACCTACAACATAACACAGCTTTGGTTAAAATATATATATACCCACATAGAAAAAGCTTAAGAAGGTTACCTCCAGATGACACAACTGTGGGTAATTTTTTTCCTCTTTGAATTTTTCATCATGTTCATACTGAACATTATTGGGGTTTGAGCAGGCCCAATAAATACTTCTGGTTTCCCCATCCAGGATCTGAACTAACTAAATAGAATACAAAAGAGTAAGATAGGTAGAGATCAAAGAATCGATTTTATTACTGATACTGGCAGGGCTAGAAGTGGGGCTTAGATGTACAGTCACAATGAGCTTCCTAAAATCAAACCTCTGAATTAGACAGACTTATACAGGCAGCATGATCAGCTGCCCCTACACTGGAGGCAAATGGCCTTGACATTAACAATAACAACGACAACAATAATCGTCATCATCACCACTTAGTGGATTGTTACTATGTCCGAGAGACTGTGCTGAGTGTTCTATGTACATGAACACATTTCATCCGGACAACAATCCTGAAAAATATTTTTTATTGTCCTCTTTTTTCAGGTGAAGAAGTGGGACACTGAGGTTAAGTAATTTTCCCAGAGTCACATAACAGGTAAGCTAGAATTCAAGCCCAGGTTGTCCAAGTCTGAAGTCCATGCTCTTCTCTCTTGGAGGGCATGTCAGGTCAACGCCAGGATTTGAAACAAGTTCAAAGTCACTTGCAAAAGAGATTTCCCAACTGCTTATGACGAGATCCCTGTTGAAGGAGCAGCCACACAGACACTTTGTCTGGTACAGAGCACAGCGTTACAGGAAATCAGCTGGTGGTGGATTCAGACAAGCTGGGATCCCGTGAAATGGTTATGTGGTCCCAGAAAAATCCATCTCCTTTCTGGGCCTCAACTTCTCTGTCTGTAGAGTGAGGGTAATAGGTGAGTTGACTAGGCTGGCCCCTTCTAGCTCTGAGAGGTAGAGATCCTGGGAGCTCTGAGGCCCCGAGTCTCTGCTGAGTTATGGTCCTGCCTGGCCTGAATGGAGTGGAGCCCAGGTCTGCCGCACAGAGCACAGCCTTAGTCCTCACAAACGGGTCTTGGTCAGAAAAGAGGTCTGGTTCAGAAAATAGTCAACTGGCAGATGTCTCCTGGGCCATGTTCAGCTAAATCCAGGAGACAGCCAGACAAGACGAATTAAGACATAATCAACTCTTACCCTCGAATCTCTGAAGAGGCCTGAGAGTGAACCCAGGTCAGCCCCACTTTCAGGACCACATTGTAAAGCAACTATAGTGGATGTGGAAGTCACTCTGTCCACTTCAGGTGACCACAGGAGACCGAAGGAGTTGCCACCACTGTAGCCGAAGCAAGAGCTCAAGAAGATGGTGGACTTGGTAGCTGAGATCATATAAGTGATGCCCCCGTGTAGAGGGAATCCTTTCAGCCCTGCCCTCCACGTCCCTGCCGCCCTCCAAAGCCTGCAAAGGTGAACACCTGAAACTTCCTGCCCAAATGCCTTCTCCCTGGATGGAAGCAATTCTCAACCAGCATCAGAGACAATTCCTCAGCTTCCTCAGCCCAGAGGTAATTCCAAAAGCCGTGTTCAGGCTACCTCCCAGAGTTCCCGGGGGATCACGCTCTGGGGGATCACTTGGGCTGGATTCTTCCTTCCCAGTTCCTCTTCCTCACCTTCACCCCTCACTGATGTTTCCCGGGATCAGCTCCCTGGATCTTGCTTCATGTCTCTGATGGTCAGGTCAGGCGGATGTGTTTAGTACCCCGATTTCATGGCATCCTTGCAGGGTTCCAGCTCAGGGGGGCAGGCTCCAGCTTGTCATTGAGCTCCCTCCCTTTTCATCCATCTTTCCCTTCCCAGCTGCCTGCCCTTGAGACATCAACCTCCAATATCAGGCAATATGACCGGAACTTACAGAGAATCCCACAGTGTGTAAAATTCAGTCTTTGTAACAAATCTCTTAAGTGTAGATATATATCCTACAGGAAGAAAAATCAGAAAGTGTTAGTCTGGATTCAGGAAAACCCTACTAAGAGACGAACATGGTCATCTTGTTTCTTCCTGGTGGCAGCTGCTCTTCTCTGATTGAATCCTCACCAATACACCTTGTTTCTGGGGGCACCCAAACCAAGATAGCCAGGAACTCCCAGGACCTATGGGGATAAATCAGCTCGAGTTAGAGTTCCCATGGGTAGCCTGAGACAGAACTACGGACACAGCATCCTTAGGACAATATTTGGGATGTCATTTTGACCCTTCCCTCTGCCTTGAGAGGCCCATATGCCACATAATCAAGCTTGATATTCTTATCTCACACTCTCTCCTGTTCTTAGAAACAACATTGGCGTAATCTCCAGCATCCAACAAGAAATATTTCTCTTAAAATGTCAACAGTATTAAAAAACACTTTGCTTTTAAGTGGTGGCATGTTCCCTGGTCCTCAAAATCAAGAACCTCAGTGCAGACTTAGCCTATATTTCTACACAGTTCCTCATAGGTGAATCAGAAACGGAGTTCCAAGAGTTAGAAAAAGCTGTCCAACCCTTTGTTTGTCCAGTTAAAGGACTGTAACAGTTGGCTGGAATCAGGCTGGGATTTTCTGGGGGATCTAGGAGGATGGAACCCATGAAATTTGGGAAACCTCCAGCTTCACAATCAGCATCCATGAACAAAGCTATCTGTTCCCTCCTCCACTTTTCCACAAGGCTCTGGACAAACATATTGGCCTGTTTGCCACCAGCTCACATGTGTTTCTGCTCTACCTGACCCTGAGAAACTCAAGGGCAGGATGCTGATGGCAAGCTGGCATCCCGGGCCCACGAGGCAGTGTGTGGGTAGAGTTTAGTGAATGAGATCAAACAAAAGTTGCTCGATATCAAGGCTCTTACCATCGCAGAGCACTGACCTTGGAAGAGCCCTCTGAGAACTTCCACTCCCACCTGCTCCCTCTATAGATAAGAAACTGAGGCTCAGGAAGGAGAAAGTCATACACAAGCTGTGATCTCCTTGAAGAAGAATGATGACCTATCTCTGTTTTCTCAGAACCAGCACAGGACCTGACATGGAAAGTGAAAGTGAAGTCTCTCAGTCGTGTCCGACTCTTCGGGACCCCATGGACTGTAGCCTACCAGGCTCCTTCATCCATCCATGGGATTTTCCTGGCAAGAATACTGGAGTGGGTTGTCATGCCCTACTCTAGGGGATCTTCCTGACACAGGGATCAAACCCACCTCTCTTGTTTCTGCTGCACTGCAGGCAGATTCTTTACTGCTGAGCCACCGGGGAAAGCCAACACACCTAGAACAGAAGTCAAATCTCCTGACTGCCAGATTCCTCCACTTCTTTTATGCCTCCTTAGCCAACCCTTAAGCTCACATCTGATCAAAAATACAATTTCCCGTCCATTGTTTACCCAGAATTCTTTTGGAAAATTCACCCAGAATCCCCTGGGGTTGCTCACCCAGTATCCTGGCTCCTCATTCAGAAAGCAGAACTTTTGTGATACCAATCAAAGGCATTTGGAGGGCAAAGGCATGAAAATCATAGTTGCTAGGGCAGCTTTTCTAAGTCCATAAAATGAGGGTCTCCAGCTGTGAAAAGGAGAGTAGAAAGAAGACAGCTTTCAGTCCTTACCACCACCTCCAGCCCCACGTTCCCCACATAATGGTCACTGGGAGATATTAGCATCTAAATTATTTTAAGGAGATATAATAAGATTCACCCAGCAGGCCATTAATGACGAAAGAGATTATTACTGGAAAAAATCCAAGACTGACTTTGAACAGAGTTGGCTCATCTAAATGACCCTCTCCCTGCACCTCAAATGATCCTGGTCCCCAGAGGTTATACAGATTTGAAAAAGTAACTGCCGTGGAACATGCTCACGTTTATGCAAGAGGGTCTTACGGAAGGAATCTCTGGAGAATTAGGGTCAGGAGTGCATAGCAGTGAGATAAATGAGATGTTCCCTGAATCGTAAGAATCCTCTGTGGCAGAATTTACAGGAAGCATCGCTAGTCTCCATATTTGGCAGGCGTCCAGCCGGAGTTGTCAAGTATTAGATTAATTTTAATTCAATGCAAAAAACCACATTAGTGGAGTGTTGCAATTGAGAGTTGAAACATACAAAAGCCAAGAGTCCTTGAAGTGAATCATTCCAAAGCCTGAGCATCATTCCTGGAGTCCATCAAAAAAGGCACATTCTTCAGAGCATTCCCCAGCTATCTGCCACCTTTCAGTCAGACTGCTTAGCCAGGCAAATGAGCCACCTGGCAGTGACCTGAAGGGATGGGGCTGTTGATGAATGTTACTTCACCAGTCCAGCTCACAGGAGGTGAAGTTCAAACTCCTTGATATGGCACTCAAGATCCCCCCATGATCTAGCTCCAAATGCCCCTCAAAGCCTCATCTTTCAGTATAACCTTCATGTTTTGCAGGCTGCAGTCATGCTAGCCCTCTGATTACTGCTGGTGATCTTCTTACACACTTAAATTCCACTGCAGCCCTAGAAGGGAGCAGCCCAGACACCATGTGTTTCCAGGGTAACCCCACCTCCAAGCCCCAGCTTATCGTTGAGGGGGAAGGGAGCACCTGACTCGCAGAGGCAGTCCATTGGCTAGCCATCAGTCAATCAGATTTCTCTTGAAAATGTGAACTAAGAGATACAAATGGTTGGTGGGTGGTAGTGGGTGGTAGTCCATGGATGAGGAAGACATTTTGAGGCCATGTGTAATGGTGAGCAAGTAAAGAGTCACCCCACGGAGAGACCAACACAAGAGGCCACAGGAAGATGGAAAGAGGATGGACCTGGGTTCCTGCCTCTGTCATGAAACTCCTCACTGGGCTTGCTGTTCTTGAGACCTGTGAGGTGCCCCCAATATCCTGATGTATTCTTTCTCTCACAAAACATTCAGAATAAGCGGCTTTCATGGGTTGCTTGAAAATACTCTCACTGGGAATATAAAACAGCAGTCCCTCTTGAATGCAGACAATGTCTGTCATCCCACCGGTCACCCCGTGGGTAGTCACAGGATGCCCCATATGACTGCTTCCCCCCAAGTCTGCATCCACGAGTAATCCTCCAACCTTCTTCTGTTGAGATTGCCTCACCCAGGAGAGGTAGCCTTATGGGTGGGATACTAGTCAGGGGTCTGCAGAGGAGCACAACCTATATGATATATATATATATAGGTATATCTCATATATAAAGATTTATTTTAAGGAAGTGGATCACATGAATATGGAAACTGGCAAGTTCAAAGTCTGCAGGGTGGGCTGACACATTGGAGATCCAGAAAGAGCCAGTGTTGCAGTTCAAGTCCAAAGGCCATCTGCTGCAACATTTTGGGGAGCTAGTCTTTTGTACTAGCTAGGCCTGCAACTGGTTGGGTGAGGCCTACCCACATTACAGTGAGCAATGTGCTTTGTTCAACATCCACTGATTTCAATGCTAATCTCATCCAAAAACTCAGAAATATTCAGAATAATATTTGACCAAGTATCTGGGCACCATGGTCTAGCCAAGCTGACATATAAAATTGACCACCATCACAGGTGGTAATTGTTTTTAAATGACCGTGGTCCATGAGATATGGGCTCCTGTTCCTAACACTCTGGCCTATGGAAGTTGAGCATGACCACAGCCACTTCTGCCAGCCTCTCAGCTGCAGACCATACTCAAGACCATGCTGGACACCAATCCACTGTATGCCTCAAACTCCAGGGGTAATATAGGCCCTCTTTTTAAGCTTAGAATAAAGATCCATTCTGTGGGTGGGACCAGGGAGGGAAATGGCATAGCACTCCAATAACTTGTTCAGAAGGACAAGTTCTCAATTGTCTTAGAGCCTAAGCCAACACTGAGAGAGAGAGGACCGTGTTGACATCCTTCAGTGTCTCCCGGGGGTTCCTATCTGCCATGAGACCTCCACCATGCGCCATGCTTCTGCCTTTGCTTATACCCATCCCTCAACCAAGAACACTCTCTCTCCTCCTTTCTCCAACTCCAAGTAGTGAATGGTGGAGCCAAGATTTGAACCCAGATTTGTTGATCAAGTCCAGCACTCTCTCCATGATTTCAGAGCTTATGGGAAGCAGCTCACTACCTCACACAGACCAGCCTACCTTGAGGAAGCTCCAAGAGAAAACTACAAAATACCTGGGTCAGCTCGGTGGGCACTGGAATCCAAGACTTAGAGGAAACCAGTGGTGCAGAGATACCCAGCTTTAAACCAGTATCCAGCTGGGAGCTGGGACTTGGCCATGATGAGTAATATGCTACTGTTGGAAGGATGGGCAAAGGCATGCGCAAATCAGTTTCCTTACTTAGGTCTCTTTTAGGATGGTAAATGGCTAACTCATATACACCATCCTCCCTTCCCACATCCTTGACAGACATTGCTAATGGAGCACTGCATCTTCCTTCCTAACACAATCTTCAAATCTTATATAAGTCTACAGCATATCCACCTTTTTGCCAGTGAAAAGCCCCTCTGGTCTCTTCTTTCACTTAAAAGGACAATTGTGATTACACAGGGCCCACCTGGATAATCCAGGATTGCCTCCCCATCTCAAGATCTTGAAGTATATCTTGAAGATATATGTCACTTCTTCCTTATAAGGTAAGATGGTCACAGGGATGAGAATGCGGACATCTTTGGAGGCCACTATTATGCCCAGCACATATACCTCATGGGATTGTCTAAGGGTCACATAAAACAGTGCATGTAAACAGCTTAAACCCAGTGTCCAGCACTTACTAAGCCCTCAGTGAATATTGCCTATTGTTACTGTTATGTTCCCCACCCCCAAACCTATTGCAAATAAGTGTTCAATAAATATTAAATGTTATTATGATTGTTATTGCCACTGGGCCTCCCAGCACTGCTGGAGCCAGAATCTGACTCCAAAGCCCATGCTTTTATCCATTGCATCCTGAATATTTGAATTAAACATTATTAAACACCTTCCATGTGTTAAGCTTCGCATTGAACATTTTCACCTATAGGTATATTCTCAGTCCTCCTCTATGGCATTTCTTACTCTACACTGTATTTAATTTGCTTATGTGTCTCTTCTCCCGTCTCTTCAAGGATAGCGACACAGAGTGAAGCAGCAATGGCCTCCCATGGGGCCTGACATAAAGTGGGCTCCCCAGAGATGGTCCAGGAAACGCACATTAAAGGCCAGAGCCTGCAGCTCTTGAAGGGCAGGGGGAACGGACCCAGGCTCTCTCAGGACCAAGGTGGGGACCACCGCCCAAGCTTCACAGGTGGCCTGAGATTAGCCACTGTCAACCTGCTGGGCTGGGCTGGAGAGGCTGAGCAGTGTAACACCCCAACACTTGTGCCCTGTCAGGATGCCAGTCTTCTGGAAGAAATGTCCCTCACCAGTAATTAGCCAGCACGCACAGGAGCTACACGTGGAGCAGAGCGGGACCTTGGGCTCCATTTGCTGCTTTGCCCAAGTGCGTGACTCGGTTGTCAGCCACTGGTCTGGAAAATTTCCACTTAGCAACATCTCTGTCTACTGTTGGGAGAACTAGCCCAGGCAGAAACACACCTCGGTGCATCTTTGTGAAACTGAAGAAGAGCAAGGGTAGAAATCAGGAGCCTGAAATATGGCAAGTCTTTCCTCTTGCAGTAATAACAGGGATGTGCGGTGGGGTAATGTATGGAGTGGTTAAGAATCGAGTATCCTCTCTGCCCTCCTTAAACTCATGCCGCGAGTGTGGCCAGGCTCTGCAGTGCCTCCTTTCCTTGGGGAGGTTTGTTTGATGACGGGAGGTCCAGAGAGGCAGTAGATGTTGCCTACGAAGCAGTTCCCTTCCCTGTTTTGTTTCTTAAGCCCTGAACTCACTGAAGAAGAGAGCCTGTAATTCTCTTTTGCCCACATTTTCCAGTCTTATCTCTCTCATGCTCCCCTACCCAAGATATGTATACCCGCGTACACACACACACACATATGTGTGTGTGTGTACACATGTGTGCACAGCCACACAAGCACCCACATACATAAGCCCATGTGTCCAATGCATGTTGTGAGTATGCACGTGTGCTGCAGTGTATATGCACATCTGTGTTCATATTTACATGCAAGTACACAGGGCCATGCACACACGCACACACACACATATGAGTGCACACTATGCTCTGGTCATATTGAAATACTTGACTTCCTGAACTCATCCCACTTTCTCCTCTCTTATCTCAAGACCTTTGTTTCAGCTGTATCTCCTCTCTGGAACCTGCTTTACCTCTTTTTTTAACCTAGCTACCTCTTTTTCTTAAACCAAGTCCACGCTTGCACTTTCAGCCCTCAGCTTCGTAAGTGCCTGTTTATTCCCCCACCTGAGCAACAAAATAACACAAATCTATTTTGATGACATTTATATTCCTAGCAACTAGCATGGGCCTGTTACGACTATCTATGAAATGAGAGGGTAAGTGAATAAATGAATGGATGGACATAGAATCAAATCACTAGTTCACACCCACCACACCCCCAGGAAATTATGTGAGCCCCAGTCCCTGCCTTGGGCACCCCCCGGGACACATGAGCTATGTCCCAAAATGGCCATGACTATTCACTATGCACCTCCTGCTCTAGGGCTCTTAGGGCATTTTGGGGGCAAGGGATTAGGGGGTACCCATAGTTTAACTGTAATTCAGAAATAGCTTCAGGATCTCCAAATAATTAACATTCTATCAGGCTGAGTTGTTCCTCTCATGGACATTTAGAAACACTGTAACTCGAAGTGAAAGCCCATTGCTGATAGCATATCAGGGAAATCTTAAGGAGATACAGTGCCTTGTCCCAGCCCAAACTGATGGCCATGCCAAGCTGAGAGATAATAGGGTGAGGGCTCCCGGGAGGAGCTGGTGGCTGAGGACAGGGGTGAAAAATGGCTGCTTTGAACTGGTTTCAGGGCTGGTTTGTTCTAAGATAGAACAAATGAGATTCCCGCCCTTAGACTTCTGTGCAGACTTATCTCTGGGGAGAAAGCCAGGCCGGGAGGAGGGTGCGTAACCCAGATCACTGGTGAAACTTAAGATGTCACCTCCCCACTTCCCATCCCACCCCTACTCTGTGAATCTAGCACCTGAGAGAGCTCACAATACCAGCCTCCTAAATGCCTCACTTTCTTCTCCATCCCTCCATCCCCAAACCTCTTCTCTTCCTGCGGGCCCCACTGGATGCCACCATTCACCCTATCGTAGGTCACAAACCTGTCTTCCCCAAACATCCCCTTTCTTATCCTGCCCCTCCCCTCCCCAGTTAATCCCTCCTGGCAATAACTCTCTCAGTGCCCCTTGCCCTCCACCCCAGCACCCCAGACTAGATCAACCGCATCATCTCACTCTAAACTACTAGAAAAGCAGTTGACGGGTCCCCTCCTTTTCAGCCTCTTCCACACTCAGTTCATTCTCCCAGAGGCAACCTTGCATTCACTCCTTCATGCAAAAGCATCTTTTGTGCCCTGTGACATGCCAGGTACTCTGGGGCTGAGACATCAAATGCTAATAAGACACAGCTGATTATATCATTCTCCTGTTCAAAAACTCTTGATGGCTCTCCACTGCCCATGCAAAACTCCATTCTCCCCAGCACCCCAGGTAGGGCCTCCCCTGATGAATTAACCTCTTCAAGTTAACCTCTTTGGCCACAGCACAGCCCAGACACTCAAAGGTTCAAAGGGCACAAGATCACTCCCCATCCCCACACCAAGCCCCCTCCTGCCTCCACACCTTTCTTTCTCCCATTCCCTTCTTTCTTTTCCTCTTATCAAGTCCTCCTTGTAATTCAGTGAGAAATGGCTCCAGTGATATTTCTTCTGTGGAGTTGCCATAATCCTCCAGGTTGGAATTAATCACCCAATTCTCTTCGCCTCCAAAGCATAGCTCTAATACCAGCATTATAACATTTATTTCTTCCAGGTTCGTGGTTTAGGTAATGAGGTAGGGAAATTATTATCTAACGGCTGACACCAGAATTTCTATTTAGGGAGGAAAATGTTGTCCTTTGGGAAAATATCTTGAACTCGAGTCCCCAAGTCCCTCCCTTGGGGTTCACAGATTCTAGAAAGATGGGAGGAGGGTTCTCATCTGTGTTCCTAAGAGGGAAGGTGGAGGAGGGAGGGTCTCCCTTTTGTACTGGGTCCCCCAGGGTTCTCTGTGGGGGGGATTGTCCAGAGTAGAGACAAGAATGGAATGAGGGGATTTGAGGGGAAAGGCATTGCAGGCGAATGGAACACAGGAGTGAGGTGTGCTAGGCTGCAGCAGCAGGAAAGGTACAGGGAACCAGAAGCTGTCACTGGCCTGCAATCTTCTCAGACACACAGGGGCTGCTCAGAGATCCCTGTGGATCTTGTCTCCAGGAACACACATGGGCACACGTGCAGAACAAGTTTTTTTTAATTTTTATACAGTTTTTAAAGGTTAGTTTCCATTTACAGGTTAATACAAAATACTGTCCATACTCCCCATGTTGTACCATACATCCTTGAGCTTATCTTACACCCAGTAGTTCGTTGCTCCTGCTCCCCATCCCTGTATCTCCCTCCACCCCACTGGTAACCACTAGTTTGTTCTCTGTAGCTGTGAGTCAGCTTCTTTTTTGTTATAATCGCTAGTCTGTTGCATTTCTTTAAATTTCCACATATAAGTGATATCGTTCAGTATTTGTCTTGCTCTGCCTGACTTCCTTCACTTGGCATAATGCCCTCCAAGTCCATCCATGCTGTGCAAATGGCAAAATTTTGTTCTTCTTTGTGGCTGAATTGTATTCCATTTGGTATGTATATCTCACATCTCGTCTCCATCCATTCATCTGTCGATGGACAGCTTTTTGATTCATTCTTCTGTTTGTTTGTTTCCGGTACATACTCAGGAGTGCAATTGCTGGGTCATAACGGTAGTTCTAGTTTTACTTTTCTGAGAAATCTCCATAATGTCTCCATGGTGGCTGTACCAATTTACATTCCTACTGACAGCGCACAACTTGTACATGACAAGTTTTGGCCTGAATTTCAGGGGCTTACAGACTTTCTAAAGCCTAACCACAAATGTCTGGTGGGAAGGAAGGAAGCCAGTATGTAGACCCCAGGTTAAGGAAGGCTGCACTGAAAGTACAGTGAGTGAGACAAGAAGAGGCAGGAGACGAGGCCGGAGCCACAGGCAGGAGGCTGGTCACGGACATACATGGACTGTCACGTTAGGGACCTGGGCTCAGTTCTCAGAGTGATGGGCTGCTGTTCATATATGTTATAAAAATCACTACAGATGCAGAAAGATTTAGGAAGAGATGCAAACAAGAGATGGCAAGGAGTAGCAAGGATGGGGAAAAAAGAGGACAAATTGGAAAAACATCTTTTTAGAAAAGGGAGGTTGTATTAATTTGCAAAGGCTGCTGTAACACATTACCACACGTTTTTTTGTGGCTTAAAACAATACAGATGTGCTCCCTTGTAGGGAAAGAGGTCTGAAGTCTGAAGTCAGTTTCACTGGGCTGAAGGCAAGGTGTTAGCAGACCCAGTTCTTTCTGCAGGCTCCAGGGAAGAATCCATTTCCTTGTCGGTCTGGAAGTTTTCATGACCCCTTCCTCAAATCACTCCCAACTTCTTGTTTTGATCGTCTCATCTCCTCCTTTCTCTTCTGTAGTCCAATCTCCCTCTGCTTCCTTTGAGGAGGATGCTTGTGATGACATGGGGAACCCACCTGAAGAATCCAGGATAATCTCCCCACTACAAGATTCCTAAGTCAATCACATCTGCAACATTCCTTTTTGCCACATAAGGTAATATTCACAGATTTCAAGGATTAGGAAACACATATCTCTGGGGAAGCAGTGACAGATTTTATTTTGGGGGGCTCCAAAGTCACTGCAGATGGTGAGGGCCGCCATGAAATTAAAAGATGCTTGATCCTTGGAAGGAAAGCTAGGACAAACCTAGACAGCATATTAAAAAGCAGAGACATCACTTTGCTGACAAAGGTTCATCTAGTCAAAGCTGTGGTTTTTCCAGTAGTCATGTACAGATGTGAGAGTTGGACCGTAAAGAAGGCTGAGTGCCAAAAGATTGATGCTTTCAAACTGTGGTGCTAGAGAAGACTCTTGAGAGTCCCTTGGACTGCAAGGAGATCAAACCAGTCAATCCTAAAGGAAATTAGTCCTCAATATTCATTGAAAGGACTGATGCTGAAGCTGAAGCTCCAACACTGTGGCCACCTGATGCGAAGAGCCAACTCACTGGAAACAACCCTGATGCTAGGAAAGTCGAAGGCAAAAGAAGAAGCAGGTGGCAGAGGAGGAGATAGTTAGATGACATCACCAACTCAACAGACATGAATTTGAACAAACTCCTAAAGATAGTGGAGGACAGGGGAGCCTGGTGTGCTGCAGTCTATGGGGCTGTAAAGAGTTGGACAAGACTCAGTGACAAGAGTCAGACACGACTGAACGACTTCACTTTCACTTTTCACTTTCATGCCTTGGAGAAGGAAATGGCAACCCACTCCAGTGTTCTTGCCTGGAGAATCCCAGGGACGGCAGAGCCTGGTGGGCTGCCATCTATGGGGTCACACAAAGTCGGACACGACTGAACTGACTTAGCAGCAGTAGCAGCAGTGACTGAACAACAACAATAACACTCTTTAGGGGCCATTATTCAGTCTATCACTGGGCTGTAATGACAGAACTTGGCAATTTATGGGACTGTGTGAGTTGAAGGGAAGGGAAGCATCCAGGAGGGCTCCAAGGTTTCTGGGTTGGGCAACCACCCAATGCTGTTCCCAGTAACCAATGCTGAGGGCAGAGAGGAAGAGTCTCTTTGGATGGGTCTGCACACCACCCAACATAGGTATTATGTCCTGGGTGTGGGGCGGGGTGGGGAGGGTGGTTTAAAAGATATAAACTACTGTGCATAAAATAAGCTACAAGAATGTACTGTATAGCACAGGGACTATTGCCAATATTTTACAATAACTACATATGGAATGTAATCTGTAAAAATTGTGAATCAAAAAACTTTTTTAGAGGATCATGAAGGGAATGCAAACCATGAAATCTGTTGAAAAATAGACAATGATGTTCAAAACAAATAGCTGACATGCATTGAGTGCTTGCTCCTCTATCTGTGTGCCCCACACTCCTTATCTCATTTATTAAACTGCATGATGATCCAATTGGAAGTTACTATGGTTTCATCCAGAGAAGGCAATGGCACCCCACTCCAGTACTCTTGCCTGGAAAATCCCATGGATGGAGGAGCCTGGTAGGCTGCAGTCCACGGGGTTGCTAAGAGTTGGACACGACTGAGTGACTTCACTTTCACTTTTCACTTTCATGCATTGGAGAAGGTAATGGCACCCCACTCCAGTACTCTTGCCTGAAGAGTCCCATGGACAGAGGAGCCTGGTGGGCTGCAGTCCATGGGGTCGCTAAGAGTTGGACATGACTGAGCGACTTCACTTTCACTTTTCACTTTCATGCATTGGAGAAGGAAATGGCAACCCACTCCAGGGTTCTTGCCTGGAGAATCCCAGGGACGGGGTATCCTGGTGGGCTGCCGTCTATGGGAGTCGCACAGAGTCGGACACGACTGAATCGACTTAGCAGCAGTAGCAGCAGTATGGTTTCATCATCCCCATTTCACAGATGAGAATACCGAGGGTCAGTAGACACAGTAGCCTCCTCGGCATTACACTCACCCAGTAAGTGGCAGCATCAGGCTTCATTCCCAGCCTATAAGGCTATACCGAGCCACCAGGTACCTTCACACACTCCTCGCTAATCCCACCAGCTGGGTCACCCCAGGCTCTGTCTCCAGACCTTGAGCAGCCCATGTCTGACTCCTCTGCATTCCCCTTGGAGTCTGGAAGGTCACTTACTATTTGCAGAGGTGAAGCTAGCTTATTTGTACAAACTTCCATGTAAAAATCCTTCTGGTCCCAGAGCACCTATAGATGTCCTCATGAGGCTGGGTCAAAAGCTGTGGCCTCTCATCCCAGCTTCTGCCAAGCTAAGATGCAGCAGCCATCACTGACTTCTGTGGAGACCCCTTGGCAGCTCCACCAGGCAGTCTCACCTGCTGCCTGGGGCCACTGGGCTCAGAACCCATGCAGAACACAACGTGGCTGCTCAGAATCCCAGTATCTGGGACCAGGCCACCTCTATCAGGGTCACAGAGCATTTCTAGGAGACCCTCTGCCATCTGCTCAACCTGGCTGATCCCTCAGTGCTCCAATCACATCAAGGAGGCCCCTCCTAGGGTGGGTGCCCACCAGAAGATGGTCTTTCTGGGACCAACCAGGTTCACTTTGATCCCAGCCTCCAGTCTTAGCCCCAGCCCCACCTCTGCCAGGTTGAGAAGGCAAATGGTTATCCTGCCTGGCAAGGTCCCTACCAGACATCTAAGACAGGGAATAAGAGTGTGAAGGAGGAAAAGGAGACAATTTCTTTTTACCCTCTGTCCTCAGTTGTTTGGAAGTTAGACCTTTGCCATAAACCTATATGAAAATTAAGAGATGGCACGGTGATTAAGAGTACAGGGGATAATGTTACAGCTAGGGTCAAACCTAACTCTTCTACTTACACTGGGGGGGTCTGGGTGAATTATTTTACCTCTCCATAGCTCGGTTTCCATATCTGTAAAAAAAAGGATAATACTAAGAAAAGCATAGCAACTACTTCACACCAGTACGACAGTTAAAAGACACAGTCAATCTGATTTTGAATCCCAGCTCTATTATCTATTAGCTGTGCAGCTTTGGGCAAGTTGCTTAAGTGTTCTGTGCCTCAACTTTCTCATCTACCCATGAGGCTGATGATCATAATCATAACTGCTTGATAGAGTTTAGTATAAGGATTAAATGAATTAATGTACCTGAATCACTTCAAAGAGTGCCTGGGACAGAGTAAGCACTGTGTAAATATGATCTATTACTTAATAAATAAACATCAGCTATTAATGTAAATATATGTCATGGTTATTTTTACATAAATAAGATAATACTGTCAATATTCTGCAACTTCTGTTTTTTATTTGGTATGTCTTGCATTTCTTGGAGGTATATTCATGTCAGCATTTAAATTTGTGTCTTGCTCTTTTTAAACCACTGTGCCACTGGCTCACCACATTGAACCATAAGAAGGAAGTGCTCAGCTTATGTAAGGCTTTCCCTATTGGTGAGCATTTAGGTTGTGCCTACTTTTTTGCTTTTATAAACCATGTTGCAATGATCATCCATGCTCTCTGATGACGCATGTGAGTATTTCTCTGGGATAGATCACCACAGGTGGCTGTAGGGGATGGGGGAGGGGCTGTAGGGTATGTGCATTTTGATTTTTGACAAATGCTCCTCATTAGCTGTCCGACGAGGATCAACCAACTCACGTTACTACCTACAGTGCACAGCACACAACATCATCACTCACCCCCTCACCCCTTCCCAGGACTAAATATTTTATCCATATTTATACATTTATATTGACCTTTTAAAAAATATTTATTTATTTGGCTGAGCTGGGTCTTCGTTGCATCATGCGGGATCTTTAGTTGTGGCAGTGGGATCTAGTTCCCTGACCAGGGTCAAACCTGCGCACCCTCCAATGGGAGCATTGCATCTTAGCCACTGGACCACCAGGGAGGTCCCTGTATCAGTCTAATGTGGTGGAGGGGGTTCAAAAAAGGTTCATTTTATTGAACTCTTTCCCATGAGGTTGAGCATCTTTTCATATGTTTGTAGCCATTTGTATTTCTCATCTGTGATCTATCTGTTTACAGTTTTGCTCTGATTTTCTGTTGAGTTATTTGTCCTTTTTTGCATTGATTTGTAGGGCTAGGTGATCAATTGGGTGTGGGGAATGTGGAAGTCAAGAGAATTAAAAGTCACTCTTGGTCTTTGGGCTTAGGCGAAAGTGGACACCACGGGGCTATCTGGCACAGGAACACTGAGGAGACAGTGTCCAGATGGGGCTGTTGAGTACATGGTTGAATGGAGGCCTGGGCTCCAGCCTCCGAGCTGCTGCCATATCCTCCTCCCCTCATATTCAAGGGGACTTGGTCTTAAGGGGGACCCTGGGCTCAAGGGCCCCAGAACAGCAGCATGAGTGATCATCATTCACAAATATCCAATAGCCATTGAGTGCCCACCATATACAAGACACTGTCCTAGGCAGTGAACACAGCAGTGAATGGACAGATGAGAACCCTGCTCTTGGTGAGTTTATGTTTTAATAAGAGGCAGACAGTCACGGACTGATGCTGAAGCTGAAGCTCCAATACTTTGGCCACCTGATGCAAAGAGCCAACTTATTAGAAAAGACCCTGATGCTGGGAAAGATTGAAGGTAGGAGGAGAAGGGGATGACAGAGGACGAGATGGTTGGATGGTATCACCGACTCAATGGACATGAGTTTGAGCAAACTCTTCAAGAGATGGTGAAGGACAGGGAAACCTGGCAAGCTGTAGTCCATAGGGTCACAAAGAGTCGGACAGGACTGCATGACTTAACAACAACAGGACAATCAAAGAAAAACATAAATGTAGAAATGAACAGACAGTTTCAGACAGTAAGTGCTATAATGGCAATAAATCAGTTACATGATAGAGAGTACAGATGGGGAGCACCTTTGCTTAGGTGACCAGAAGACTGTCAGAGGAGGTAACATCTGATTCTAGATTGGTGCCATAAAGAGGAGCCCTGCCAAGATCTGGAGGAGGGGCATTCCAACAAGCAGGAGTCAAGGTCAGAGCCAGGCAGAGGTTGGATTTTACAGGGATGGAAAGAAGACCAGCATTGTGGAAGTGCAACAGACAATAGGGGGTGGACTGGTATGAGACCGAGTGGGGAAATGGAAAAGAGCCAGATCAGTTAGAGGCCCTTGAAGCCATGGCAGAGATTGGAGTTTACTACCCATGGAAAGGAAAACTCTTACATATCACTAAGATTCTAATTAGTGAGAATCATGATATGATTGCTGTTTTAGAAAGCCACTGTGAAGAGAATGGATTATAGGGAAGTAAGAGGGGGAGCAATAAGACCAATTCAGGGGCTACTGAAGTAGTCTAGTAAGAGATGGTGGTGGTTTGGGTGTGGAAGACAACAGAGGCGACGATAAGTGGAGGGCGATATTTTCGGTAGAGCCTACAGAAACACCAATGGACAGATGGAAAGGAAGGAAAGGAGTCGACACTTCGATTTCTGGTCTAAGAAACTGCATGAATGGTGGCCTTATTTACTCAAATGAGGAAGATGGTGGGACCAAGTACTACTGATTCGGGCAAGAGACAAACAAAAACCGAGTGCTTTATTTTGGATGTGTTAAGTTCAACATGCTTATTAGACATCCAGGCACTGTCAAGTCAGCTATTGGACAAGACTCGGAGCTAAAAGTGTAAAACTGGAGCCTTCTGCAAACAAATAGTATAGTGCCTATTTATTGCTCTGTGGCTTGAATTCCAACCCTCCACCTTCTTCCCAAAGAGCATCCAGATCTCCCTTTTGTCAGAATTCTCCAATAGTCTTGGCAGAAGGCTAATTCCCCATCCACTGCAGCTCTGATCAGAACAACTGAGCTGAGGAAGGGATTGGGGGTATTGATGACTTTTGCATCTTCTCCACCCACTTCCTGAGACAGGCATGTCACGTAAGCTGGGCCTATCAGACCCTCACTCCGGATGCTTTGAAACTGGTGCAAATGCCTCGAAGATGGAGGTTGTGTTCAAAGGTCAGAGTCACGGCAGTGGCCATGGTGCCTAAGGATGAGACTCTCCTGAGGCTTGCCCTTCACTGCGGTTCCTGCTGCCAAAACCCCACCTCTTGCCTAAGACCTGGTCTCCCAGTTCCCAATAGTCTGGGAGCACCCCAGTAGACTTTGAATAGACTTGCTTTTTGCTTACAGCAGCTAGAGTTCCTTTCTGTTGCTCACAATAAGGAATCCTGTCTAACACATATAATATCAACATTTAAGGTCATGTGGCTGGATGAAATCACTCAGGTAACAGTATAGAAAAAGAAGCACAGAGGAGAGGATGAGTTCTCTTATTCTTCTTGTTTAGTCAGTAGTCATGTTTGACTCTTTGCAACCTCATGGACCATAGCCCACCAGGGCCCTCTGTCCATGGGATTTCCCAAGCAAGAATACTGGAGTGGGTTGCCATTTCCCTCTCCAGGGGATCTTCCCGGCTCAGAGATCGAACCTGTGTCTCCTGCAGTGGCAGGCAGATTCTTAACGCCACCAGGGAAGCCCATGAGTTCTCTTATAGATGAGCTATATTTGGGACACAGATTTGGAGGCTGCTACAGACTGAAATGTGTTCCCACAAGATTCATGTTGATACCCAATATGATGGTAGCTGAAGATAAGACCTTTGGGAGGTGTTAGATCTAGAAGAGGTCATGAGGGTGGAGCCCTCATGATGAGATCAGTCCTCTTATAAGAAGAGACACGAGAGAGGTTCTCCAGGCACATGCATTAAGGAAAGGTCACGTGAAGGTACAGCAAGAAAGTGGCTGCATACGACCCAGAGAGTCTTCACAAGGTACCCATCCTGCTGGCACTCAGTCTTGGACTTTCCAGCCCCCAGAACTGTGATTTCTCACAGTTCTCACTAACTCCTTATAGTTTAAGCCACACAGCCTATGGTGTTTTGTTATAAAAGCCCAAGCTGCCTAAGGGGCTTCCCTTATGGCTCAGCTGGTAAAGAATCCGCCTGCAATTTGGGAGACCTGGGTTCAATCCCTGGGTTGGAAAGATCCCCTGGAGAAGGGAAAGGCTACCCACTCCAGTATTCTGGCCTGGAGAATGCCATGGACTCTATAGTCCACGGGGTCCCTGATGCTGGGAAAAATTGAAGGCGAGAGGAGAAAGGGACGACAGAGGATGAGATGGTTGGATGGCATTACCGACGCGATCAACATGAGTTTGGGTAGGCTCCAGAAGTTGGTAATGGACAGGGAAGCCTGGAGTGCTGCAGTCCCTGGGGTCGCAAAGAGTCAGACACAACTGAGTGACTGAACTGAACTGAACTGAAGCTGCCTAAGACAGAGACCAAAGCCTCCAGTGCAGCAATAGCTCCCAGAGGGGAAGTTATTACCAGTCTCTTCAATAAGTAGCCTGGCCTGAAGCATTTTCTCTCCAGAGCTAGGCTAGTTCTCTAGAATAAGGAACAAGATTAGGCCTCCTAAGTGGGGATCCCGGTATGGTAAGAGATGGGATGTTTTCTTTAAGAGCAGAGTTGAGGTTGGTGGCTGAAAACAGTCATAAAGATTTGTCCCCACTAGTATCGTCACCAATGATCTAGCCCTAGGAGGTGACCTGTCACAGTGTGGAGGACAAAGGCAATGCTCCAGTGATGAAGAAGTTAAAAAAAAGACGGGGGAGATGAGCACAGTCAGAAAAGAAGAGGGAGGAACAGAAAAGACGCAGACACAGGAAAAGGGCGTGTGGACGAGGCAGGAGGCAGGGCGATGAACTGGGAGATTGGGATTGATGTATGTGCCCTGCCAGGTGCAAAACACAGAGCCAGTGCTGCAAGGCGCAGGGAGCTCAGCTGGGTGCTCTGTGATGACCTAATGGGTGGGATGGGGTGAGGGATGGGCGGGCAGGCCAAAAGAGCGGGGATGTATGTATACATAAAGCTGATTCACTTAGTTGTATAGCAGAAACTAGCACAACATTATAAAACAACTATACCCCTATTTAAAAAAAAAAGAAAGGAAGAACACCTGGGACCCCCAAAGAGCAAATTTCCCTACATTTCCCTCCTACAGCATGAGGTCATATGGAAGTCAGATACCCATAAAGCAGGACGACTCATGGCACTGTAGGGCCAAACCAGCCAAAGGCGTGAAGCCCTAAGAATGCTCACCATCACCTCCATCACCGCCAAGTACTTGATATTGCACCTGGGCCTCAATCCTCAGCCCGCAGCAGCAAGAACAGTGGCTACAGCAAGAGAGTAGGAGCAGGGAAAGGAAGTAAAGATCCCAGTGGTGGGGCCAGAGTCTGTGTGGACTAGGGTAGGGCCTGCTCTGAATCCGGGGGTGGGGGGCACCCTGGGGTTGGGGACTGGGCAGGGATGAGCAGCACTGTGAGGAGATGGGTAGAAGAAGAGCCCCTCTAGGGAGAACCTATAAATTGAATGTGTAAAATGTGAAGGCTCCCAGGCCTGTATTTTTCTAATTTACTGTGCATCCATATCACTCAAGTTGCAGATTCCCTGAAATCTGTATTTTTCATATGGTCCCTCCCCCTCCCCCTTACAGGTGATTGAGAAATTTCAGCTTTTGCCAAAACCTTCTAAAGGAATCTACCTATCACACATTCTACCTTCAACAGTATTTGCCAAGTTGGAAAGCATCATTTTAAAGCAGTCCTTCTGTTAAGAGAGAGACAGAGAGAGAAAGGCGGGTAGAGAGAAGGAGAGAAAAGAGAAAGAAAAAGAATGAAAAGAAAAAAACTTCAAAAAAATTTTTCCAAGTCAAACTGCTGCTCCACTGACTTTAACCTTTAACCCTCAAAATCCCCATCATAGCTTTCAAGTGTCAATCCAAGTGCTGAGCCTGAATTATCTAACCTTCAGCTTTAAAGAGCCACAGCGAAAAGGTCAGAAGGAAACCTACAGGACGTTGCAGCAAGCCTCTCTGCTTCGGACACTTGAAAGGTAGAAGACTTTCAAAGAGGGACACAGCCAAGAGGAGTCGCCTGTTTAAAATAAAAGATCCTCAGCTGAGCCAGATAAGCCTTTGAAACAGCTTACTTGTGCCTTAATTTGCCCTTATTGTTTAAATAATTAGAAGGAATCTCTGGAAAACACACAACTGATCCCTCACTCCTGTGCTTCAAATCTTTGACAGCTCCCCAATGCCTCAAAGTATCTCCCCAAAGTGTGACCTGCAGGAAAGGATGTTCGGTGGATAAAGGGCTCCTTGTGGTGAAAAAGTTTGTAAAACACTGCACTCAACCAAGTTGAACAGGTTTTGCTCCTACGTGACTTGTCGGTGTCCTTATGATGCTCTGTGCATCCGTCTTTGCAGGAATGCAATATTGCACCTTCTCCATACCTGACTTGACCACCATGGAATCCTAGTTTCAAGCAGCATCCTTTAGGACTGTGGTTGCGTGGAACACCTTGAGAGAGACAGCAAACCCCCAAGTCTGGGTTCCATACCCAGTCCCCAGTGATATGTCCAGCCTCAGGGCATTCTTTCCATACACATGCACCCACACCTGAGTTCTAACCACACCAGCCACTTGAGCTTTATGACGCACTTGGAACAATTTTGTGCCTTGCTCAGGCTGCTCTCACTGCCAGGAAAGTCTCTCCTCCTGCTCCATCCTCTTAAACTTCCACTCATGTTTTCAGTCCTTGATCAAACACATGGCCTCTGTGGACCTTCCCCTGCTCCCCGGGAAAAGTCAACTGCTTTCCACTCTGGGCTCTATCACAACACTGATCGACTTGCACTGCGGTTAGCCTGAGTCCCTCTGTTATTAATTGAGAGCCTTGAAAAGGCTGGGGGTGTGAGCCGACTCTGGAAATGTGTGTTGGCAATACTAAGAGCTTCCATCTGTTGGTACTTCCAAAGGCCAGGCATTATTATATGCTCATGACATGCATTAACACATGTAATCTTTACAACCTCACTTGCTGGGGAAGTATCATTATTATCAATTACTATTATCCCTATTGCAGAGATGAGGAAGCCGAGACTCAGAAAAGCTAGCTTACCCAAAATCACATGATGGGTGAGAGGCAGGGCAGGCATTCAACCTTATGCTCTCAAACATTATGTTATTTAAGAGAAGCAGGGGGTGAGGGAATTCCCTGGTGGTCCAGTGGTTAGGACTCTGCGCTCTCACTGCAGAGGGACAGGGTTCAATTCCTGATCCAGAAACTAAGATCTCACCAGTTGCAGGGCACAGCCAAGAAAAACAGAGCAGACTGATTCAGAAGCTGCACAATGTCAGCAAGGACTCACTTGGGTTCTTCACATCGCTCCACTGTCCATCCTCAGTGAATCCGTGCTGCCCTCAGGCTGGCTCCCCTCGTGGTGCTGAAGGAGTGGCAACAATTTCAGGCATCACATCCAGACACAACAATGTTCAGAGTGAGAAAGGGAACTTGGAGCGGAGGCTAAGAGCATCGTCTCTGGAGTCAAACAGCTTTGGTTCCTAGGTGTATGACCACAGGCAAGTTAGGAGTACGCTGTAAAGAGAGCAAAGATACAGCCAAGATGTAACAGGCTCTCTTGAAAGGAGCTCCCCATCTTCTTTCTTTCACCTTAAGTTTTTGCCTGTGACATCCTTCCGTGTCTTCTTTGTCTAACACACACCATTCTTTCTTTAGGAATGAGTTTCAACCTCACCTCCTCCAGGAAGCCTTCCCTGATGGCACCCTTCAGTCTGGGTTCAGTGACCCTGCTGGGCATCTCTGAGTGCTCTGTACTTGTCCCATTGTTGTACTCTCCCCATAACACTGCAATTATTGGTTTCATTGTCGTTCACACTAGACTATGAGCTGAGGAAAGGCAGGAAGCATGGATCTTGTCACCATCCACAGGAACTGCTCCAGTAACTGACACAAACAAAGAGCTTAAATAATAGTTGCTGGACAGCAAAGGAAACCATAAACCAAACAAAAAGACAACTTCTGGACCAGGAGGAAATATTTGGAAACAGTACGACTAACAAAGGCTTAATCTCCAAAATATACAAATAGTTCATATAGCTCAATATCAAAAAAGCAAACAACTCAATCCAAAAATGGACAGAAGAAGACCTAAACAGACATTTCTCCAAAGACATACAGATGGCCAACAGGCACATGAAAAGATGCTCAACATTGCTAAGCATCTTAATATTATTGTATTATAATTATATAATTATTGTGTTCAGTCATATCTGATTCTTTGTGACCCTATGAACCGTAGCCCACCAGGCTCCTCTGTGCATAGAAT
Organism: Bos grunniens; assembly: GCF_055505025.1. Taxonomy (NCBI): domain Eukaryota; kingdom Metazoa; phylum Chordata; class Mammalia; order Artiodactyla; family Bovidae; genus Bos; species Bos grunniens. The sequence continues at coordinate 14,214,183 of NC_141167.1, forward strand.
TTTCCAGGCAAGAATACTGGAGTAGGTTGCCATTTCCTACTCCAGGGGATCTTTTCAACCCAGAAATCGAACCCATGTCTCTTGCATCTCCTGCACTGGCAGGCAGGTTCTTTACCACTAGCACCATCCCATGGACTGCAGCCCACCAGGCTCCTCCATCCATGGGATTTTCCAGGCAAGAGTACTGGAGTGGGGTACCATTGCCTTCTCCCATATACTTATTAGAGAAATGCAAATCAAAACTAATGAATAGTCACCTCATACCAGTCAGAATGGAGTCTACAGAAACAAAGTGCAAGAGATAAAGGAACCCTCCTACATTGTTGGTGGGAATATAAATTGGTGTGGCCACTATGGAGAACAGTATGGAAGTTCCTTAAGAAACTAAAAATACAGCTACCATATGTGCCAGCAACCCCACTCCTGGGCATATACCCAGAAAAGACAAAAACTCTAATTTGAAAAAATACATGAGCCTTAATATTCAGAGAAGCACTATACCTACAATAGCCAAGACATGGAAGCACCCTAAGCATTTACTGACAGATGAATGAATATAACAGAATATTACTTGGCTATAAAAAATATTGAAATGCCATTTGCAGCAACATGAATGGACCTAGAGATTATTTCACTAAATGAAGTCAGATAAAGAAAGACAAATACCATATGATATCACTTATAAGTGGAATTTAAAATAATGATACAAATGAACTTATTTACAAAACAGAACAGACTCACAGATATAGAAAAACAAATTTATGGTTACCAAAGGGAAAAGGCAGGCAAGGGATAAATTAGGAGTATGGGATTAACAGATGCTACTACCATATATAAAATAAATAACAAGGACCTCTGTATAGCACAGGGGACTATATTCAATATCTTGTAATAAACTATAAAGAAAAAGAATCTGTATAAATAAAATCTAGTCAATTTGCTGTACACCTAAAACTAAGTCAACACTGTAAATCAACTATACTTCAATTTAAAAAAAAAAAAAGGCTACTAGATGTTCAAGCAGAAGACAGAAGGTCACTTAACTGAGGTGCTGCTCCATGGGCTTGGCAGTCTGGTTATTAGTAGATGATCCTCAGGCCTTGAGGTGGGCCATTCCCAAGCACACCAGGTTGTCCTAGGACAAGGTGGTCCATGTGCCAGAAAAATGTTTCCTTAAGTTTTCCCCCACAATCTGGGATAAGCTTCCCCCAAATGCAGACAGGAGTTGTAGGGCAAAGCACAAACTCTTGGGTCTCACAAACCCTAAGAGGCTCAAGCTGCCACCACTTCCTGGCCATGTTCTTGGGCAGATCTCTTCAACTCTCTGGGGCTGATGTGTTTCATCTGTAAAATGGGTTTAAGAAGGTGAAAGTGAAGTCTCTCAGTCGTGTCCGACTCTTTGCGACCCCGTGGACTGTAGCCCATCAGACTCTTCCGTCCATGGGATTCTCCAGGCAAGAATACTGGAGTGGGTTGCCATTTCCTTCTCCAGGGGATCTTCTCGACCCAGGGATCGAACCCAGGTCTCCCGCATTGCAGGCAGATGCTTTAACCTCTGAGCCACCAAGACAGCTGTATCATAGCAAGATCCTCTTTGACCCACCTCCCAAAGTCATGGAATTAAAACAAAAATAAACAAATAGGACCTAATTAAACTTAAAAGCATTTGCACAGCAAAAGAAACAATAAACAAGATTAAAAGACCACTCTCAGAATGGGAGGAAATAATTGCAATGGAAGCAACTGACAAAGGATTAATCTCCAAAATATATAAGCAGCTCATACAGTTCATAGAAGAAAACAAACAGCCCGATCAAAAAGTGGGCAGAAGCCCTAAACAGACACTTCTCCAAAGATGTCCAGATGGCTAATAAGCACATGAAAAGATGCTCGACATCACTCATTATTAGGGAAATGTAAATTAAAACTGCAATGAGGTGTCACTTCACACCAATCAGAATGGCCATCATCAAAAAAACTACAAACAATAAATGCTGGAGAGGATGTGGAGAAAAGAGAACCCTACCGTACTGTTGGTGGGACTGCAAACTGGTACAGCCACTATGGAGCACGGTATGGAGATTCCTTAACAACCCAGGAATAAAACTACCGTATGACCCAGCAATCCCACTACTGGGCATATACTCTGAGAAAATATTTTAGAAAATATTCTAAAAGAAACACGCACCCCAGTGTTCATTGCAGTGCTATTTACAATAGCCAGGACATGGCTAGATGTCCTAGCAATCTAGACGTCCATTGACAGATGAATGGATAAAGAAGTTGTGGTACATATATACAGTGGAATATTACTTAGCCATCAGAAGGAACAAATTTGAGTCAGTTGTAGTGAAGTGGATAAATCTAGTGCCTGCTATACAGAGTGAAGTAAGTCAGAAAGAGAAAAAATAAATACTGTATATTAACACATATATATGGAATCTAGAAAAATAGTACTGATGAACCTATTTACAGGAAAGGAATGGAGTTGCAGACATAGAGAACATTCTGGTGGACACAGCAGAGAAAGGAGAGGGTAGGACCAATTGAGAAAGCATCATTGACGTTTATACACTATCACATGTAAAATGGATAACTAGCAGGAAGCTGCTGGATAACACAGGGAGCCCAGCCTGGTGCTCTGTGACGACTTAGAGAAGTGGGATGGGGGAAGGGAGGTTCACGAGGGAGGGGACATATCTATATAATCATAACTGATTCATGATGTATGACAGAGACCACCACATTGTAAAACAATTATCCTCCAACAAAAATATTTTAAAAATTTGAAAAAAGAATATGTCCTCCAATGGGCAGTTGTAAAGATGAAATGAGACAGGTTCCATAGAGAGCCGGCCACATGATGAATCCCCAATCAACGCTGGCTCCTCTGAGAAATATGTTCATTCACAGTGACAAAGTTGGGCAGAATCGGTGGTCTATTTTAAAACCGTAGCTCTGGGCTTAGTTTCTGAAGCCCCAAAGAGGCTTGCTGTTGGGATGGCATGATGGGCTCATGTTAGGGTGGCTTGATGCTGTTAGGGTGGAAGTTTCACTGGTCAAGCATGCTACTGTCCCTCAACAAAGATGAACTCACGAGCTACAGATGAGGTCATCGACAGAGCTGAAAGATGCTGGCCAGTGGGCAGGGGCAAGCCGTGCTCTCTGAGTAATACTGCCTAATTGAATATTGAGTTGAGGAAGTGCTTTAGGAACAGAACGCTCATCAATTTTCCCTCTGGGACAGTTTTAGGAAGCCCTGAAGAGTAAGTTGCTCAAAAGCTCGCCAGGAGGTTGGTTGGAAGGGAGCTCGATGAGGACTCAGGACATGTTTAATTCGTATTCCGGTTCTGTGAGCAGCTGTTCCCGGACCTCACACAGGTCCCTGCCCTGCAATGGCCACAGTTAGACTCAGGGACCTCAGAAGTGCCTCTGAGTTCTGTGGCAGGTCTTACAGCATGGTGGCTAAGGTGGCAGCCTTTACTGGGTTCAAATTCCAGCTCTACTACTCAGAAACTATGATCCTCAAACAGTCACCCAAGCCCTTTTAAGCAAATCTCCAACTTGTATCATGTGAACTGGGGATTAAAATTGCACTGACTTCACAGGACTGACTGCCTCTGTCTCCTACCAGCTCTTATGAGGATTAAAGGAGGCGATTACATAAAGCCTCAGCCAGTCCCTGCACAGAAGCCCTTCAGTAAGTGGTGGCTGTTACGATTATTTCAAGGCGTAATTCTCTTGGCACTTTTGATGACAGTGAAACCTAGGAAAACCTTGCACAGCCCGTGCATCTGACACACGTATAAATCCCCTCCAAAAAGAGATGCCACAAAGCAGTGGACAGTGAGGGACTCTGTCCCAGGGCTTTCTGCTTCATTCAGTCTCAAAGTTCCTTTGAACCAGTCAAGCATCTACCTTATCAAGTTCTTTGCCTCTGAGCCTCAATCAAGGTTAGCGTCAGGTGCATTTTGCTACTTAACTGATGGCTTTTACTCCCAGTGGTGACTGACTCCACCTCCAAAAGGAAAAAGCAAAAAGCGCTTGTAGGCTTTGGGAAAGTGTCAAGCTGTGTATTTTACTCGTTTTTGTTTTTCATATTTTTTTTTTTAAGGGAAAAGAAAAGCTTTTGCTCCGTCAGTGGTTAAAAAACTGGGCTGGAGAATCAGACAAAATTGGATTTAAATCTGGGCTCTCTACCACTCGCTATCCAAGACCAAGGGAGAGTTACTTCATCCTTCAAAGGCTCATTTCTCTCATTTGTAACAGGAGGGGAGAAAAATTACCTATCTCTGGGGTTTTGGTGGGATTAAATGTGATAAAGCAGGTAAAGCTCTTAGTGTACTATCTAGCATTCAGGAAGTACATAATCAAAGCTATGGTTTTTCCAATGGTCATGTATGGATGTGAGAGTTGGACTATAAAGAAAGCTGAGTGCCAAAGAATTGATGTTTTTGAACTGTGGTGTTGGAGAAGATTCTTGAGAGTCCCTTGGACTGCAAGGAGATCAAACCAGTCCATCCTAAAGGAAATCAGTTCTGAACATACATTGGAAGGACTGATGCTGAAGCTGAAACTCTAATACTTTGGCCACCTGATGTGAAGAACTGACTCATTGGAAAAGACCCTGATGCTGGGAAAGATTGAAGGCGGGAGGAAAAGGGGATGACAGAGGATGAGATGGTTGGATGGCATCACCGACTCAATGGAAATGAGTTTGAGTAAGCTCCAGGAGTTGGTGATGGACAGAGAAGCCAAGCCTGGTGTGCTGCAGTCCATGGGGCTGCAAAGAGTCAGACCTGATTGAGCGACTGAACTGAATTGTAGTACTCAATGTTATTATTATCACCAAAAAAAAACTAGCAGGGAGTTAAACTAGCAAATGATGAGGTTATTAAGAGGCTGTGAATATTCATTAGGTACCTACCAATTGTGGTGTGTAGCTAGTTGGCAGACACTAGCTGAGAACAATCAAGTGGTTACTCAGTGGCCCAGACCCCCTACAGCCTTACACTGTTCCAGATTGACAGAATCCTCACCTCCCTCCCAGCCCTGACCTTCCTCTCCTTCTGGGCCTATCACAGGTGAGAATTGAACTGGAGGGGTTTTCATTGTCTAAATGCCTATAATGTAAGGATTGTGCTGCTGTTTATCATACCCAGGACATGGAAGCAACCTAAATGTCCATCAACAGATGAATGGATAAAGAAGATGAGGTGTATACACACACACACATACATACATATGTACAATTAATTACTAATCAGTCATTACAAAAAGAATGAAAAAATGCCATTTGCATTATGGATGGATCCAGAGAGTATCATACTAAATGAAGTAAGTCAGGCAGAGAAAGACAAATATTATATGATATCACTTATATGTGGAATCCAAAAAATAGTAAAAATGAACTTATTTACAAAACAGAAGCAGACTCACAGACATAGGAAACAGACTTACAGCTACCAAAGGGGAAGAGGAGGAGGGATAAATTGGGAGTTTGAGATTAACAGATGCACACTATCATATATAAAACAGGTAAATAAAAGGGTGTACTGTATACCACAGGGAACTATATTCGACATCTTACAATAATTGTTGTTCACTCACTAAGTCATGTCTGACTCCACGACGCCATGGACTGTAGCACACCAGCTATATTCAACTTCTTGCAATAAACTATAATGGAAAAGAATAAAAAAAAGAGTGTAGGCATATATTTATATATGTATATAACCAGATAAATATATGCCTACATATGTAAATATGTATATAACCAGATCAGGCTTCCCTGGTGGCTCAGCTGGTAAAGAATCCGCCTGCAATGCGGGAGAGCTGGGTTCCATCCCTGGGTTGGGAAGATTCCCTGGAAAAAGAGAAAGGCTACCCACTCCAGTATTCTGGCCTGGAGAATTCCATGGACTGTACAGTCCATGAGGTAGCAAAGAGTGGACACAACTGAGCGACTTAAAAAAAACAGATCACTTTGCTGGCCACCTGAAACTAATACAATATTGTAAATCAACTATATTTCAATTTTTAAGAGAAAAAAAGGATTATGCTGAATTTCTAAGTAATTGCTGTTTGTACATCCATCTGGTTGCTTAATCATATCTCTGATTAAGTCTTTCATAGTTATGTAAATTTTTCACCTTTAAGTCTTAGAGTAGATTTGGGGAGACATGATGTCTTTCCATTAATTTATACTCTGCCTTGGGACCAGGCTTTAGAGTCAGAGAGCTGAGGCCTTGTCTGCCCTCTGAGCGCAGTAGGCAGCGTGTCAGTCTCTTTGTCAGAGAGCGTGGGCCCAGCTCCCAGGCCTGCCGCTTTCTGAGTGCAGGGTCCTAGGAAGGTCACTTGCCTCTCCTCTCCTGACCTGTCTTCCTCGGTTGTGACATGAGAATAAAGCCAACTTCCAGGGGGCCGGGGGGATGGTTCAGAGGAGGGCAAAGGAGCCAGTCTCTGCCAAGCACCTCTCCAGGCCCTGGCCAGCAAGGTGGGAGAAGACCACACGTTCTTTTGCTGGATTCACACTGTGGGGAAAGTGGGGTTGGGCTGCCATTTCTGGCCCCTCATGAGAGTGGGGGTCTCCTGAAGAATAGAGGCAGCACGGAGGAAGCAGAGAAAAAAACTGGAGCTGAGGACCACGGTCAGCCCCAGTGCCCATCCATGATGCTTCTACACCATGAGAAAAATGCCATTTTTTGTTCAAAAAGAAAAATTAAGTGAGATTTTCTTTTTTTTCCAAAGCAGTTATCACTTCCTACTATATTATATAAGTTCTGTTCAGTCGTGTCCAATTCTTTGCAACCCCATGGACTGCAGCACGCCAGGTTTCCCTGTCCTTCAGCATCTCCTGGAGCTTGCTCAAACTCATGTCCATTGGGTTAGTGATGCCATCCAACCATCTCATCCTGACACCCCCTTTCCTTCCTGACTTCTATCTTTCCCAGCATTAGGGTCTTTTCTAATGAGTCAGTTCTTCACTTCAGGTGGCCAAAGTATTGAAACTTCAGCATTTGAAGCTGAAGCATCTTATGTAACGTATCCATTTATTATGCTGATTGTTGGCTCTGTCTCTCTTCATGAGGATAAGCTCCACGAGGCAGGGAGCTCTTTTGTCTCTTTTATTTGCTGATCCATCCATGGCACTCAGCAGGTACTCAGTAAATAGTTGTTGAATGAATGAATGGGCTTTGAAATCTGGAGAAGGTTGAGATGTCGATATTAATAACTATCGATGGTTGCTCATAATTTTTTTTTTCATTTGCTGACTGCATTTGCCATTTAGCTGATGACCTGAGATGGAGCCAAAACTCCTCAGACCTCAGACAATGGCTAACGTTTGGTGCTTCATCTCAAAGGCAAGAAGTGGCAACAGGGTCTTTGCATTCAGAGGTTCTTCCTTCTGAGAGCCCATCCCTAAAATGCTGTGTGTCTTGGGTCCTCCCTTTGACTCTCTTCTTATCTCAGTTCTCCTGGTCTCCCTGAGGAGCCCACCCTCTCCCAGGGCTGAAATATGCTTCTCTCTGCTGACATCCTCTGGACCTGGTCTCCAGCCCTGACTTCCAGAGTCAGATGAAAAGCTGCTTCTCTGACTTTTCCACTCCAATGAACTGTACACAGAACCTGTGCAGAATGAAAACACGAGGCCCTTCATGGAAACTTTATTATGAATTTCAAGACAGGGACAGCAGAGCATTAAACTGAGAGTGGAACCCCTTTTGGCCCAGGGCACACACCCCTGAAGCCAGCCTTGACTGCAGACGTTTCTAACTTAGCAAGTCCAAGATCCAGCCCCTCATCTTTCTCCCATCTCCACAGGCTCCTCCTCCCAAGGCCCTCATCTCTGAGACCAGCCCCTCCACCCACCCAGTCACTCAAGTAGAGCGCAGCCCTTCACCCCATCCCATCACCCAAGCCTACTGAATCTACTTTACAGAGGCCTCTGTCTCTCTCTCTGCCTCTCATGTCTCTCCATCACTTCACCAACCCAGGAAAAGTCAATTCTACTGCAGCCTCCTAACCACACCCTGCCTCCCATCTCCGCTCTCTTCAAACCATTCTACAGATCACTGCAGACTGACCTTAAAGTGCAAAATTTTAACATCAAGTCCAGACTCTTCAATATGAAAATAAGGCCCCCCGAGTGATGTAACTGTCATTTCCTTCCCTAGTTTACAAGGCTCTCCCCCTGAACTTGGTTTGAATCCTCCCCACGTACCTTTCTTGTTGCTTGAAACACCTTCCCTCTCACCCACTCCCCTCTCTCCTTCATTAGGGTTCTTCCAGGAAAGCTTCTTCAACTACTGGAGACCCAAGGGCACCTCTCCTCCAGGCTTCCCTAGTCTTGCTCAATGTTAGCTGTGAAGTGGTAGTTGTTGTTGCTGCTGTTGTTGCTGAGTCACTAAGTCATGTTTGACTCTTTGTGATCCCATGGACTGCAGCATACCAGGCTTCCCTGTCCTTCACTATCTCCCAGAATTGGCTTAAACTCATGTCCATTGAGTCAGTGATGCCATCCAATCATCTCATCCTCTGTCACCCCTTCTCCTGCCTTCAAACTTTCCCAGCATCAGAGTCTTTTCCAATGAGTGACGTCTTCACATCAGGTGGCCAAAGTATTGGAGCTTTAGCTTTTGCATCAGTCCTTCCAATGAACATTCAGGGTTGATTCCCTTTAGCACTGACTGGTTTGATCTCTTTGCAGTCCAAGGGACTCTCAAGAGTCTTCTCCAGCACCACAATTCAAAAGCATCAATTCTTTGGCGCTCAGCCTTCTTTATGGTCCAACTCTCACATCTATTCATGAGTACTGGAAAAACCATGAAGTGGTATGATTCCTATTTCCTGGTCCAATCCCTCATTAAGTGGTCAGGTACTAGGAAGTTTCTCTGTTCCCCACTGCATTCCTGGAACCTGCAATGCACCTGGTTCTTTAAGGTCACTGTAGCTCTAACTAGAGCAGGTTCTAAGTAGGAAAACGGAAGGCAATGTTCTTCTAAGCAACGGAACAAAAATAAGTAAATAGACAAACAAGTTCCATCAACATGTCTGCTTCAAAGTCTCTCTAGAATAGATATGAGAGACATCGATTGCACAAAATCTGATTTATCATAGGAGACACAGGTACACATTTAACTTGGGGACAAGGAGCCAGGGGTGGGCCCCAATCAAACTTACGCATTCCCACTCCAATATCCAGCCCCACCCACCCTACCCTTTCTCTGAATCTTTGGGGCAAGACAACTCAGGCCATCTGGGGCAATACTTATCCACCCCAGGGGAAGGCTAAGATGCTACTACCGTCCTGTATCCTAATAAGCTTCCTTCTTACAGAAACAGAGAGGAAAACCTAACCCTGGATGAGAAGCAAGCATTTGTACCCACTATGACTTCATTTTCTGGTAGCCTGATCATTTAAAAACTTGAAAAAGAACAGGATGTCTTTTCTTTACCCGCATACCTAATTATCAAGACTACTAAAACTGTTTATATCATTTTAGGGGAATAAGATAAGAAAACATCTTAAGAGGAAACATGACCCATCCTTTAAAAGATGGACATCGTATGCGGGAAAACATTCTGAATGAGATCAATATAAACAGGGTTCATTGTATTTTAAATAGCAAGATTTAAGTAGGCTTTTATTCATAACAGGATGGACAGTCCTTTAAATTATGCTGAAGCATCAGGGGGAATAAAGGAGAGCAAGGAGTAAGAGATGGTCTGGAAAGTCTATCTTTGGGGTCCTAAATGAAGCAAAATTAAAATGCATCTTTCCAGAAAGCCGAACAAATTATAAGTAGAAACAATTAGGTGATGATAATTCCTCTAGTAAAAAGCATATATATTTCTGTTTTCCTATTTATAATAGAGCTAGAAGGTTTCAGAGCCCTCCAGTTACATGCGAGCTGGTTTGAAATTGAGCTTTAATTTAAGATAAAAATACTCAGGGAACAAATGAGGGCAGGAACTTTGGTCTAGATAGAACGGTAACGCACACTTACGATTACCCAGCTAGTTAGTTCCAGATTTCGACCGTGAAACCACAAAGGAATAAATAGTTCATCCTGAGAAAGCTGGGGTTCTGAATTGTGAAGGACTTCTCAACCCTACAAATGCAAATATCATTTAAGGAGCAACCCTTACAAGTTCTCTCATCTAAAGGCAGGCTCTGAGACATGTTTACTTCTTAGGGAAAAAAAATAAGAGGGTTCTCCTGCTCTAGTTTATACTTTGGAGCCCAGTTTACCAAGGAATGCTCAGCACCATTTTACAGGGCTTCTGGTTAAAGATGTCATTTTGATTTTAATGGGAAGATCAGTGAAATCTACAACCCAGGCAAGCTCCGACTCCCTCTCCTCCATCTATCCTGAGAGCAAACCAGAGGAAAACCAGCATCCCGGGAAGTAGTCAACACAGGTGGATATTTCTAATTTACCCATAGAAAACTCTTCAGTTAAAAAAAAAAAAAAAAAAAACAGGCTGGCTAGTAATCTATTTAAAACCGCGGCTGACATGATAAATGAAACAGAATAAATGTATACAGCGAGTGAGCCTCCTCGGGAACATGGTGGGGACCGGAGTGCTTCTGCTGACAGCGACTTTCCCGTCAGTGGCCTGTCTCTCTCGGAGGCAGCTGTCAATCACGGGCCAGCCTGCGCTCCCGGGGGAGTTCATTGTGCCCGCAGACAGTTGTGGAATAACTGCTCCTAGGCGTCGGAGCAGCAGATGGAGTGTATCTGTCAATCATTGTCACTAATTATTAACTTCTGTCACTCAGAGCAAGGCAACATCTCGGCGCCTGATCCGCTGTGATTTGATCTGCCACGCCACCTCGGAGACAGACAGAGCAACCCTTCATTCCGGTCACACTCCCAGCACTTTGCTGGGTCAGCCGCGGTGACTCAGTGTTCGCGCCCCACGACCGGCCACCACACATGGATGCGCAGGCGCACGCGCACACTGGGGCTTCGGGATGCGCTGCCGCAGTGAGGGGCCTCCTCCAGGGGCCCAGGCCACGGGCGCTCCCGCTCATTAATTATTGAGGCAGGACGGTTTTATCTTGGTTGCTGGCAGAACCAGGGCCAAAGTGTTAAGAGAAGACCAATTTGGAGGGTGTTCTTCTCTTCACACAACCCCAGGACCAGCGGTTACCAGCCAAGTTCACATTGATTATATTCCTATGATCTTTTCTCAACCCTCTGATTTTGGAGCTAGAGATGCCAGCCTGAATAATTAATTAAAGCATCTGGAGCAGGTTTTACAAACAGGAGCTTCAACCTAAGCAGAGATTTGCTACCTTGTGTTCAGAGACTATCTTAGTGACTAGACTGGGAAGGAGGCTTTGAGATCTTCAAGGTCAGTCTCCCCCAGAGTGGGATACGATTTGCCCAAGGTCACACAGCTCACTGCACTGGTACCCCCAAGAAGACCTCACCTGGGCATGTATCTGGAGCTCGGGTATTCCTGGGGGCTGTGGGAGATGCCCTCCCCCAGTTTGGGAAAATGAGGCAAGCTCCCTTGGAGAGGCTGACTCCTCATGGTGGTCACCCCCTCAGGCTCTTGGAGTCAGGTCACTGGACAACCTTGGATAAGTTGCTTTACCTCTCTGAGCTATGACTTCCTCATCTGCAAAAGAAGATTAATTCTAGAGCCTTCCTCAAAGGTGGCTACAAGAGTTAAATGAGAATATTCCAGGTTAAATAACCCAGCACAGTGCCTGCCTGGCACAGGTACAGCTCTCGATAAATAATAGCAACAATTGTGTATACCAGACCAGAGCAAGGGCTGGTCTAATTTCAAAAAAGTAAAAATCGGATTATAAGAACCATTGGAAAATGCTCATCAATTATTATTTTTTTAACTGCAAGTGACTAGATTGACGTTAGCCAGGCTCTAACAAACCTAGTTGTAGTTTCCATAACTAGCTCCTTAGGGGCCTGCTGTGGTGGATTGACAAGGCATTGTGGTAAGCATATCAATCGTTTATGTGTAAATAGTAATGCACACTTGGCTGGGTCTCTTCAAAATCAGTTATCCTGTTAGGACAACTAAAGGCACTCCCCCTCACTCGGTTGCCATTCCTATTTGCTTGTGCAAACCCTTTCTCGATGGAAGCTGCTCTGGGGAGTTCCAGCCCAACGCTGGTTAGAAACCAAACCAAATTCCAAATCCTCAAATCACCAGGTCTGACTGCATTCGCAAAAGCACCCTACTGTTTCCAGCATCTGCCAAGGACGCTCTAGGCCACCCAATATGCAAAGCTGGTACTTCTCCCAATCTCCAAGGGTCCCACCAGACCCATCACAATGGCTGTGTCACAAATTATCCCCAAAATTATCCTAAAACATTCATTTATTACACTCATGGGTCCTGCCAGTCAGGAATTTGGATGAGGCACGGCAGGGATGGGTGGTCTCTGCTCCACGATCCTTGGGGCCCCACTAGATGCTGGGCCAGCTGGGGCTCCTCAAGCATCTTTCTCTTTCTCCATGTAGCCCATTCACATGATCTCTCCAGCACATGAGCTTAAAGGTAGTCAAATGACTTACATGCAGCCCAGGGCTCCCAAGGGGTATGCAGAGGACAGGGAAGGGAGGGGAGGAAAGTATAGGGGAGGAGAGGCCATCTTTCACCTTCTATGACCTGACTCCAAAGTCATACAGCCTCACTTCCTCCACACTCTCTTGGTCAATTAACCCTCATTAAAGTTTTTGCTCTATCAGATCTAGTCCCATAAATCTATTTCTCACTTCCACTGTATAATCATAAGGGATTTGATTTACATCATACCTGAATGGTCTAGTGGTTTTCCATACTTTCTTCAATTTAAGTGTTAATTTGGCAATAAGGAGTTCATGATCTGAGCCACAGTCAGCTCCCGGTCTTGTTTTTGCTGACTGTATAGAGCTTCTCCATCTTTGGCTGCAAAGAATATAATCAACTTAATTTTGGTGTTGGCCATCTGGTGATGTCCATGTGTAGAGTCTTCTCTTGTGTTGTTGGAAGAGGCTGATCTCCTCCATCTACGAACTATCGTGAACTATGGAATGAGGTTTGTGACATTGTACAGGAGACAGGGATCAAGACCATCCCCATGGAAAAGAAATGCACAAAAGCAAAATGGCTGTCTGGGGAGGCCTTACAAATAGCTGTGAAAAGAAGAGAAGCAAAAAGCAAAGGAGAAAAGGAAAGATATAAGCATCTGAATGCAGAGTTCCAGAGAATACTAAGGAGAGATAAGACAGCCTTCCTCAGCAATCAATGCAAAGAAATAGAGGAAAACAACAGAATGGGAAAGACTAGAGATCTCTTCAAGAAAATTAGAGATACCAAGGGAACATTTCATGCAAAGATGAGCTCAATAAAGGACAGAAATGCTGGGAACTAACAGAAGCAGAAGATATTAAGAAGAGGTGGCAAGAATACACAGGAGAACTGTACAAAAAAAGATCTTCACAGCCCAGATAATCACGATGGTGTGATCACTCACCTAGAGCCAGACATCCTGGAATGGGAAGTCAAGTGGCCCTTAGAAAGCATCACTAAGAACAAAGCTAATGGAGGTGATGGAATTCCAGTTGAGCCATTTCAAATCCTGAACGATGATGCGGTGAAAGTGCTGCACTCAATATGCCAGCAAATTTGGAAAACTCATAAGTGACCACAGGACTGGAAAAAGTCAGTTTTCATTCCAATCCCAAAGAAAGGCAATGCCAAAGAATGCTCAAACTACCACACAATTGCACTCATCTCATACGCTAGTAAAGTAATGCTCAAAATTCTCCAAGCCAGGCTTCAGCAATACATGAACCATGAACTTCCTAATGTTCAAGCTGGTTTTAGAAAAGGCAGAGGAACCAGAGATCAAATTGCCAACATCCGCTGGATCATGGGAAAAGCAAGAGAGTTCCAGAAAAACATCTATTTCTGCTTTATTGACTATGCCAAAGCATTTGACTGTGTGGATCATAATAAACTGTGGAAAATTCTGAAAGAGATGGGAATACCAGAACACCTGATCTGCCTCTTCAGAAACCTATATGTAGGTCAGGAAGCAACAGTTAGAACTGGACATGGAGCAACAGACTGGTTCCAAATAGGAAAAGGAGTACATCAAGGCTGTATATTGTCACCCTGCTTATTTAACTTCTATGCAGAGTACATCATGAGAAACACTGGGCTGGAAGAAGCACAAGCTGGAATCAAGATTGCCAGGAGAAATATCAATAACCTCAGATATACAGATGACACCAGCCTTGTGGCAGAAAGTGAAGAGGAACTAAAAAGCCTCTTGATGAAAGTGAAAGAGGAGAGTGAAAAAGTTGGCTTAAAGCTCAACATTCAGAAAACGAAGATCATGGCATCTGGTCCCATCACTTCATGGGAAATAGATGGGGAAACAGTGGAAACAGTGTCAGGCTTTATTTTTGGGGGCTCCAAAATCACTGCAGATGGTGATTGCAACCATGAAATTAAAAGACGCTTATTCCTTGGAAGGAAAATTATGACCAACCTAGATAGCATATTGAAAAGCAGAGACATTAGTTTGCCAACAAAGGTCCGTCTAGTCAAGGCTATGGTTTTTCCAGTGGTCATGTATCGATGTGAGAGTTGGACTGTGAAGAAAGCTGAGTGCCAAAGAATTGATGCTTTTGAACTGTGGTGTTGGAGAAGACTCTTGAGAGTCCCTTGGACTGCAAGGAGATCAAACCAGTCCATCCTAAAGGAGATCAGTCCTGGGTGTTCGTTGGAAGGACTGATGCTGAAGCTGAAACTCCAATAGTTTGGCCACTTCATGCAAAGAGTTGACTCATTGGAAAAGACCCTGATGCTGGGATGGATTGGGGGCAGGAGGAGAAAGGGACAACAGAGGATAAGATGGCTGGATGGCATCACTGACTCGATGGACATGAGTTTGAGTGAACTCCAAGAGTTGGTGATGGACAGGGAGCCTGCCATGCTGCAATTCATGGGGTCGCAAACAGCTGGACACGACTGAGTGACTGAACTGTACTGAAAGTTCTTGCTGGGACTTCCCTGGTGTCCAGTGTCCCCCTTCCAATGCAGGAGACACAAGTTCTGTCCCTGGTCTGGGAACTAAGATCCCATGTGCCGAGGGGCATCTGAGCCCGCCTACCACAACTACTGAGCCCAGGCACTCTAGAGCCCATGCTCTGCAACTAGAAGACCCTGAATGCTGCAACTAGAGGAAGAAGCTCGTGGGCTGCAACAAAGACCCAGCACAGCTAATCTTTTCTTTTAAGTTTTTGTTAAAAAAAAAAAACCAGTAAGCCTTGCTGTCTAAAGAACATCAAATTCTGTGGGCTTTCCAGTTTTATGCCTTGTGTAAAATCAAGCCCCCCAGCTTGGGTAACAAGACCCAGCCTCAGGCAGACACTGTCCAGTAGAACTTTCTGTAATGATAGAAATGTTTTGCTCTTTACAGATCAATAGCCATCAGCCACAAATGGCTATTGAGCACTTAAAATGTGGCTAATACAACTGAGGGATGAAATCTTTGATTTTTTACAATTTTTTAAAATGTATTTGTTTTTGATTGAGGATAATTGCTGTACAATGTTGTGTTGGTTTCTGCCGTACATCCACATGAATCTGCCATGGATATACATACGTCCCTTCCCTCTTGAACCTCCCGCCCACCTCCCACCCCATTCCACCCCCTTGGGTTGTCACAGAGCACCAGGATGAGCTCCCTGCATCACATACAAATTCCCACTAGCTATTTGTTTTACATATGGTAGTGTATGTTTCAGTATTACTCTCTCAACTCGTCCCTCCCTCTCCTTCCCCCACTGTGTCCACAAGGCTATTCTGTATGTCTGCATGAGGGACCAAATTGTAATTTTATTTTTGTTTCCTGAACTTGGACTTCGATTTAACTAGCCACATGTGGCTACTTGCTACCGTATTGGACACTGTAGATTCCGTTCTCAGGCCTCGAGGCAGGTCTAGCTTCTAAAACAGAGAAGAGATTCAAGGCTCAAGGATGACCCTACAGGAGACAGGCTCACTGCCTCTGGACCCCCTGGGTCCTGACTAGCTTGGAGCATCATTTAAAGAAGAGGAAAGAAGAAATAACAAAAGGTGAGCTCAGAACCCTTCTCCGCTGATTGCTCCATTCAATCTGATCTTTTCTGAAAATTATATTCAGACTGCTTCTCTCACTAAATATTAGAAGGCCGAGGAGCAGGAATTCAGCAGTGGAAAACCAACAGGCTTCTGCCTTGAGCATCCTCTCCATCATCCCAGCACCTGCCCAGAAAGCAGAAAACATCTCAGGCCCATTTTTTTACTTTTAATTCTGAAAGACCAGAATGCAGGAACCACCCAGCAGGTGGTGAAAGAGTATGCAGAGTGTGCTCGGGGAAGGAATCTAAAAACACCTGGACCAGCCCTCAGCTTAATCTGGGGCTGACAGGGGCTTCAAGCAGAACTAATGGCTCAGTTACAGACCTCATTAGGGGATGGGATTTTCCCACTTTCCTTACTGTGACTGAGGTTTGTTTGTTTTTTCCCCCCTCTCTCCTGTTGAGCAGAAGGAGTAACAACGTTAAATTATTTGCCGTTTTCAAGAGGGGGAAAAATCAATTAAAAAAGAGAGAGAGGATAAAAATGAATTTCTCCATCATTGGTGCTGATTATTGAAGACAGGATTTTCCCCTGCAGAGCTACGGCAAAGAAAAAACGGTACTTCTAGGGCGTTTGCTAAAGAAAAAGTTCTTTCTCACTGGGATTATCACTGCCATGTCCCACCCCTTTTCTGCAAAAGGGGCTTGGAATTCTTCAGTTTAATCTCCAGCTTGGTGTAGTCTCCTTGATGTTCCAATCTGGGGTGCTCAGCAAAAGAGATTTTATATGGAAGCAGCCATGCCATGCTCACCATGGACAAATGCATAGCCCTTATGAAATAAGAATGCATTTTGTCCCTCCTGCAGAATCCCAGGGGCGGGGGAGCCTGGTGGGCTGCCGTCTATGGGGTCGCACAGAGTCAGACACGACTGAAGTGACTTTTTCCCTTTCTGGGGAAAGCCTGGCTGCCCTTCCTGCCAATGAGTCTCTTTCTAGAAAATGGGGAAATGAACTCCCCAATACCAAGCCTCCTTGTCTGTCCACCCTTGTGCTGAACCAGAAGCTTTCTGCACCGCAAGCAAACCTCCATCTCTGCTCTCATAAACCTCTGAGAAGTCGAATTACTAACAATATTTCTGTTTGGAGAAACTTTTATAAAATATTACAATCAATTCAATTGCATTAACACACTTGAACCTCTTAAATTCACCACAGTGGAAAACACAATACTTCTCTATTACATCAAATGTCTGGTCAGATCTGTATCATAGGAAACTGAAACCAGAGGCACTGGGGTGGGGGGCTGTTTATCCCAACTTAGCAAAAGGAATTATCTGACAGTTGGAAATGAAAAACTTCTAATAAACATTACAGTTTATTGAAAAGTTTAAACAATAAGATTAAGGAAACTTCTGAAATATTAAGAAATGTATATTATCCTACTTTACCTTGCTTGGGGAATTCCTCAAGGATTTATTATTCTGTTACACCACCAAAAAGCCTGTGTTATGTTAAGAGATTCTGCCTTCCTGCCTGCATTCCGCATGAATCTAAAATTAAGAGGCAATCTTTCTTCAGCACGTTGTACTTCCCTAAATTAGGTTTGGTTTCCAGTGCAGAATTTGGAAGCCAGTGTTTTTCCTCCGGGTACCATTGGCCCCTAATAATAAATGCTCTAGAGAAAAGAGTCCCCTTTTCTCTAGTGCTTTTGTTGTTCCCACTGAAAAATATATGCATGTGAGGCTGGTGAGGATGCTGGCATGGAAGCTGACCCCCAGAGCCCGGGGCCCAGGGTACAGGGTGATGGGCAGGAGCTCGGGGCTGCTGCAGGAAGTGGTCTGGCCTTTGACTAGCCAGTCACAAAGAGGTCCTTGGGTGTTTCAGCCTTCCAGAAAGCAGCCTCTAAAATCCTCAGAATATGATCAACCTATGAGTGGCCTGGCCCATGGCAATGTCCTGCTTCCTGGACTACCTTACTCCCCCTTGAAAGGAACTCATCTTTCAGTGGGTCTCCACCTGATCCCCAGCAGCCTACCAAGTCTCTCTCCAGGCATGAGAGATTTCAGGAGAATCAGGGTAAGATGTTGCTAGCAGGATCTAAAGCTCCAGATGGGAAAAGAATCTAACACTTGACCAGTCATCCAACAACCTCTCAAGGTTCAGATGCCTCCACTATAAATAAAGGGTGTTGATAATGTCAGCCAAATGTAACCCCAGCCTGCGGGAGCTACAGAGGGGCTTTTTAAACTTTCCCAGGATGTGGGTTGTGTCCCCAGACTCACACACCTGTGGTCTTAATTCTGCTCCCCCATCATGCCTCTGTTCTCCCCCACATCACCCCAGGTGCAAAACTCAGCCACTTGACTAGTGTCCACTGGAAATCCATTCACTCTGAGCATTTAGTGAGTTTCAGTAAAATCGATGAAGAAGGTAACAGCAAGGGAAGTAGGGAGAGGGGAGAGGGAGGGGCCGCATCAGACAGTACAGAGCATGCCACCCCTCCCCCACTTTGCAGTACCAGTTCACAGATAATCCCACAGCTTTTAAGTAGCAATGAGCATTCCACCACCTCAGTGACACTCCCTCCAGCAGGCACTCTTGCCTCTGAATCGTTTATGCAGCAGGGAGGGGGATAAAGCACCCAGAGTCATCCACACTCAGCCTCTTGGGAGGACCAACTGCAGGGCATGGGGCAGATGATACAGCCTTTGGCTAGGATTTGAAGGTTTCTCTCCTCCACATTGCTAATTAGCACCTGCTGAAGCTGAATCTATAATCCTGGTGGGGTTCATGCCAACCCAAACAACAGGCTATTGAGATCCAGTTGGAGAGGATCCATGTGTAAGACCAGGATAAGGAGATGTGCATTATTGTCTCACAAATGCCTCACTCCTTGGGTAGCCTCTAGAAATCTGTGTGTTTCTGAGCCTCAGTTTACCCCAGCTACAGAATGGGCATCATTTTGTGTCCATACTGATACTAAATGGATCTTTACCAATGCCATCATCTTTTATAACTGAAACTCCAAACCAAAACTACTTTTCTGTCCCAGAATCCCTGGGGTGGTTTAGTTCTTACTACTCCCCTTAAAATCAAATTCGCTAAAGACCCCTTGGTCTCTTGAATGCCACCCCCCTCAGTTGGAGGTGTGAGGACAAAGCTTGGCTCCCACAGGTTAGCTCATTTAGGACTTGCTTTCATCCACTCTGTTCATGTATGTTGGAAATGTCCCCAAATGCATTTTAATCTCCATCTGCCATTATAGGGAAATTTTCCCAAATTTTTTTATTATTACATCTTGTAGTTCTAGAACGTAATGTTTAACTATCAAACCTCAAGACAGGCTTGTCCTTCAAAATTCCAGATCTTTCCTCTCTTGGAAATTTCTGCATCGTGAATTGTGGAAGTGTTAAAAATGTAATGGTTTGCAATGGTATTCAGCTGTATTTCTTTTTTCAGCACAATAGAATTAACACTCCAATCTGACTTTCCTCGGCTCCACAGGAAGCAACCAGGCAGCTGCATTTCTTGTCCAAGGAAGGTCACTTTACCAAACTGGACATCCCAATAATGCCCCAATAACTAATTCACAAAACTTAGGAAAAGTAGACAGTGAAGCCAAATATAACAGAAACCACAGCACACGACAGCACCCACTCATCATGATATTTGGTCTGGTCTGGCCACAGTCACAGCTTCCATATAATCTAAACCTTCTAATACGAAAACCTCTAAACCCAAGCATACCTTTTGCTGTGTGGAAAAAGATGGGATTGAGCTGCAAAGACAGACAAGTGCTAAAAACAACATTCATCTTCCTGAACGTTAGGGAGAATCCTCCCTACTTCACAGAATCTTGGGGTGAAAAGAAACAGCATTTTCTCCCCATTACCCCATTTGCTCTTCACAACCTCCTGAGAAGTTGATATGTCTGTGCCCATTTCATAGATGGGGAAACTGAGGCTCTTTTCAGCAGTGATTTGCCAGAAATCACTGGGAATTGCAGAGGTAGGAAGCTGTACTCAGTTCTGTCCAGCTTTAAAGTTCTTCTCATTGGTTTTTCATAGTCCAATCAACGCCCACCTCACTCCCCATTCCCACCCCCATCATCTAATGCCTGAATCCCTTCTGTGACTTCCAAATATCTAGTGGCCATCCTGCCTCTGCTTGAACACCTGCAGTGGTAGAAGGCTCACTCCCTTATGAACAGCCCCCGACCCCCATCAGCTCCTCTACCCTTTCTTCCCTCTCCACTGGGGAAAGCCAAGAAGACTTTCACGCCCACTGAGGTAGAATGATAAGAGGGAAGCCTCAGAGTTAGCTTTTTAAAAATTAAAATTAGAAACAATCACTCAAAGCAAAGAAGAACAAAAACAGACAATGCAGCCTGCTCCAAAGTACTCGTCAATTTTCCTTTTCTAAGGAAAATGTGAACAAGTGAAGGGAGTAGGTGATGGAGAAGACATCCCTCCATGGGTCTGAGTGAGTCCAGCTGGACACATCTGGGAGATGGCTCCTATCATCAACCCAGATGAACATCCAGGGAAATGTGGATGGGCTTTTCTCACATCCTTACTCTGTGTCTAGGGGGAAAATACACTGTACAAGTTTTGTGGATCAGCAGAGAAATGCAACAGTTTGACTTATTCAACTCAACTAAGGAGTTGCGAACCAGCTTTGCCATATCTCTCACGTGCCTATGGTATACCAGGATCTCTGCTGGAATCCTCACCTGTCACTGCATCTCCTAAATACCCTGGGAGGCAGATACCATTATTACCCCTGTTTCATAGATGAGGATTTGAAAGTCTGCTTTACCTCTGTGCTCTCACCCAGTCATTGGCAACTGAGCCTCAGTTGCCCCATGTCACTAGTAAGTGGCAGAGCTGGAATTTGACCGCACTGGGTTTCAGAACCTGTGCTCTTAATCGCTAGCTACACTGCCTCAGTATATTGTGGCTAATTGCATGGTGTTTATACAATAGGCAGCAAGTGTGTGTGTGCTCAGTCATATCGGACTCTTTGGCTCCTCTGTCCATGGGATTAACTAGGCAAGAATACTGGAGTGGGGTTGGGATTTCCTTCTCCAGGGGATCTTCCTGACCCAGGGATGGAACTCAGACCAGTAACTTTTATGAGGCCAAAAATCAACCAACCAACAAGCTGGAAAAAAAAAAAATTCATACAGAAACCACAAGTCCAAAATCACTGGTGAGAGTAGAGGCTGCTAAAAAGCTTCCAAATCTGTTTTCGTAGTCAGTATAATATCAAAGCCAAAACTCTACAAAGAACCAAAAATGAAAATATCTTATCCTATTCATGAATATTGAATAATAATCTAAATAGACTATTAGCAAACTGGCTCCTACCACATATTAAAAGACTAATATACCATGACTAAATGGAGTTCATCCCAGGAATGCAAGGCTGGTTCAGTTTTAGAAAATCTATCACTATAATTCACTATAACAACCAATTAAATAATAAGGACCATATGATCATTTTACAGGTGCTGAAAAAGATTTTATAAGTTTCAACATTCATTCCAGATTTTTAAAACAGAAAAACTCAATAAAATAGGAATAGGTAGATACTTCATTAACATGATTTATACATCTTAAGCATCAGCACAAAATTTAGGCAATGCTGAGTGTTGGCTAGGATACAGAGCAACTGGAACTCTCATATATTGTTGGTGGACATGCCAAACTTTTTGAAAAAGGACGGGTACTTTTTTATAAAATTAAATGTATTCTTATCTTACAACCCAGCAAATTTTCTAGGTATATTCTCTAGAGGAATGAAAGCAAATGTCCCCAAAAGGCTTTTGCATAAATATTCATAACACCTTTATTCATATTAGTCTAAGACTGGAAAGTATCTGGGTATTCATCAATAGGATAATAGTTAAGCAAGCTGTAGTATATTCATGTAACGAATATCTTAGTCTGCTCAGGCTGTTATAACAAAATATCATGGACTGGTGGCTTAAACAACCCAAAAGTCTATTTTCTCACAGTTCTGGAGACTAGACAGTCCAAAGTGAAGGTGTTAGCATGGTCTGGTTCTAGCGAAGGTGCTTTTGTTGGGTTGCAGGTGGCTAGCTTCTCATTGCACCTGCACATGGAGAGGAAAAAGAGAGGGAGAGAGAGAGCTCTGCAGTGTCTCTTCTTATAAAAGAACTAACACCATCAGACCAGGGCTCCACCACAATGGCCTCATCTAACCCCAACTGTCTCCCAAGGGCCCCATCTCCAAGTACCATCACACTGGGGGCTCAGGCTTCAGCATATCAATTTGGGGGGGGCGGGGGGAACACAGCACTCACTTCCTAAAAATGAAATAAGACTCAGCAATAAAAGGACGGCTGATACCTATAGCAACATGAATGTATCTCAAAAACCGTTACACTTTGTGAAATAAAACTTATATAAGAGAATGATTTATTTGATATGAAATTCTAGAAGAGATCTAACTAATCTATGGTAAGAAAAAAATCATAACTGTGGTTGCCTGAGGTGGAGGGATGGGAACTGAGCTAGAAATGAATACAATAGTATTCTGGAATCATAGTAATATCATATATTGATGAGAGTTTAGGTTATGGAAGTGTATGAATTCATCTAAATTCACAGAATGGTAGAATTAGGATCTGTGCATTGAATTGTATGTAAATTTTACCCTCCTAAAAAAAAGGAACCATCTCAAACATTGAACTCTGGTTAATGAGATGCATGCTGAAATTTTTAGAAGTAAATTGCACTGATGTCTTCAACTCACTTTGAAATGCATCCAAAAACTCAAATAGAATGATGGATGGATGAAGCGAATGGTAGATGGATAGATATGTAATAAAACATGTAATAATATGTTAATTGTAGCAACCAGGTGCTGGGTATGTGAGTGTTTGCTATATACAATTCTCTCCACTTTTCTGATATTTGAAATTCTTCATAATAAAATGTTAGAGGAAAAAGCCAGCTTCATACTTAACAGTAAAATACTAGAAGCATTTCCATTAAAATCAGAAATAAGTCAAGGATATCCACTATCCATCAATATTAACTTAATTTCTTTCTGAAAGTACCAACAAGGTTACATACTCAAATGCCTTCAGGGGCCATGCAGGTAATGAAAAAAGTAAAGAGAATTAGGTTTTAAAAAAATAGGGACAGGTTAAATTCTGGAGTCTCGACCCATCTTAGGACAGCAGCTCATGAGTTCCAGTGCATTTTCTCCTGCAGGAATACCAACCCAGTGTGGTCTAATCACCTAAAATTTCACATGAAGCTAGGATTCCAGCTTTTGGTGTTTGTGGGAAAGCTCTCAATTTTTTAAAAGATGGTCTAACTGTTTTGCAAATACAGAAAATATACCTGGCCCTAGAACACTTAGTTATCAACCTCCAGAGTGGCAAATAAATAAGAAAGAGAAGGCCATTTATATGTGGAGCCCGGAAAACAATACAAACGAACGTGTATGCAAAACAGAAACAGACTCATAGAAAACGAACTTGTAGTTACCAAAAAGGAGAGGGGCGAAATAGGGGTGTGGGATTAAAAGATACAAACTACTACGTATAAAATAGATAAACAATAGGATATACTGTATAGCACAGGGGGAAAGAGCCATTATCCCCTAATAACTTTTAATGGAGTATAATCTATAAAAATACGGAATCACTATGCTATACCCCTGAAGCTAATATAATATTATAAATCAACTATACTTCAACTCAAAAACTTAAAACTTTTAAAAGGAAAGTAAATCCAAAATAACTGAAAATCTATTAGAAAATCTAAGAGTTTCCATAAGATGAGTAATTACAGATGTAAAACAATAAACACTGATAGCTTTCCTATATATAAATCACAAGCCATTAGAAAATACACAGGAAGGAAAAAAAAGTCATTTATAATAGCAACCAAAAAAAAGAAAGAAACCTAACAAGAAATGAGCAGGATCTAAAAGAACAAAGCTTTAAAGCACTACCGAAGATGCATCAGGCAGTACAGGCTAAATGATGTTGCAGAAACAACCAGCACCAAAAATCCCAGGTTTAACACACCTGAAGTCAGCTGAGTACCGAAGCAGCTGTCCTCCTACGTGGTTCAGCAATAGGCTTGCTTGGATCCTACGATACCTCATGCTTCTATAATAACCAAAGCAAAGGAAGAAAACAGAGAAAACCACACGTGAGTTTGTCATTGTCTCAGCCCCAAAGTGTCACATGTTCCCTTTACTCATATTTCACTGGGCAGAACCAGCTAGGTAGCCCTACCATGTCCAAGACACTGCAAAATATAACAGAACAAATTAAATATTTGCTGAGCATTTTCTCCTCCAGAGCAAAGGAAAGTCATATTATGACCTTGACAGAAAAGAATAAAGATATCAATTCTCCCTAAATTATGTCATAAATGTAACATAATCCCAAAATATCAAAAGAGTAATTCTTGGAACAAGACAAGTAAATCTTAAGTTTATATGTAAAAATAAGCATATAAATACAGCCAGAAAAATTCTGGGGGAAAAAAGAATAATGGCATACGATTGATCCTATTATACATTAAAATATAAAACATCAGTAATTAAAATAATTTGGTACTGAAACATGAATAGACCAACCAATCAATGGAGAGAATAAAGGGTCTAGAAATAGATAGAAACATATATCAGGATTAGGTATATAATAAAGATGGCATTTCAAAACAATGAGAAAATGTTTGATTCTTTAATAAATACCATTGGAACAACTGGCTAGCCATTTTGGGGAGAAAAATTAAATTCTTACCTCACTTCTTATACTAAAACAGATTCTGAAAAGATGAAAGATCTAAACACTAAAAAATAAAATTAGAAACATATGAAAGAAAACATGAATAATATTTTTGAAAATGTAAAAAACATTTTTAAGATCTTTCTAAGTAAAATACACATCTGATGAATTTTTTCAAAATTAATCAATTTAACTACACCAAAATGTAAAAATTTCTGCCAGACAAAACAAAAACCAAATCAAAAGACAATGGCAAGCTGGAAAAAAGCTAATTTCCATAATATTATGTAAGAACTCTTGGAAACCAAGAAGAAAAAGTCCAACAACCCAATAGAAAAAAAGATCATAGAAAGAACACAAATGACTTAAACGTTTTAAAAGATGTTCAGCCTCAGTCATTAAAACAATGAATTATTTTTTTACCTAGCAGATTGGCAAAGATAAAAAATGTAATAATACCTAGTATAGACAAAGAAATGGAGATACCAGCATGCTCATGAATTATCAACAAGGGTATTAACAGATACGACTTTCTTTGAAGGACAAATTGGCAATAAGTTTCACATTTTCAATCTACTTGTTCTCTGAGCCAGCAATTTTGCCTCTAAGAATTTTTCGTACAGACACGCTCACACATACGTACCAAAAGTACGTTTGCTGCAGCTTTTTTTATGGGATCACCAAAAAAAACACCCAAACTGCAAAACGTAAACACTTGTCAATAGGATAGCTAAACACTTTAAGAAGTATAGTGAATGTCATACAAAGAGACGTTGGAAAGAGACACTAACAAAAGCAGATGCTCGAGGTGGAAG
This sequence comes from Bos grunniens, assembly GCF_055505025.1. Classification (NCBI taxonomy): domain Eukaryota; kingdom Metazoa; phylum Chordata; class Mammalia; order Artiodactyla; family Bovidae; genus Bos; species Bos grunniens. The sequence goes on from NC_141167.1 coordinate 14,239,875, forward strand.
GGGAACTCCCACAGGGGAGACAGGGATAGGAGTAAGACTTCTCAATATACTCCTCTTTCAATGATTCTGGGTTTTGAACCTTTTGAATGTATTACCTATTTCAAAAACAAAATTGAATTGAAAAAAAACAACAACAACAAGGAGAAGAATGAGATCGATCTGTACACGCCAATACAAAATGATTTCCAAATACAATGTTAGCGGGGGGGAAAGCAAGGTTCAGAAGCCTGTGGAGTATGCTACTATTCATGTGGCAAACTGTATGCATTGAAAATGTCTAGAAAGATACACAAGAAACTACTAACAGCAGTTTCCTCTCTAATAAGGAAACCAGAAATCTGGAGTAGAAGAATTACTTTTCACTTCATACCCACTAATACTTGTTTTTTGACAAACGAATGCAATACAATTTCATTTAATCCTCAGATCAAAGTCACTAGTCTAGAATCACCATGATGAAATCAGCAGAATCTCACAGAAAAAGATGTAGAGCTTGTGTGTGAGATTTAAAAAAAAAATACATATATATACACATATATATATAGCAAAGCGCCCCCCGCCAACACTCAGTGACCTAAAGGATACATCTAGCTGGGCACTGAGCTTTGGGAGATGAACAAGACTTCAGAGTCAAGTCCACTTGAATCCTGACTTTGCCACTTACTAGCTGTGTGACCTCAGGCAAGTTCCTTCACCTCTCTGGGCCTGTTTCTTCATTCCTTAAAAAACGAATTATTACACTTGCCTTCCGTTACCATGATTAAACGAGATGGTACAGGTAAGGGGCTTAAAGACCTGGCATGTAGCAAGCATTTAATTAGGAGTAGCAAGGGAAAGGTTAAGTTAATTATTATACCCTGGTGCTCTGGAATATTATTATATGGTTTTGAAAAGAATTACACAGGACTTGGCCTGATAACGTGGAAAGATCTCCAGGGACATTCTTACGGGAAGAAAGCAAGTGAGAGACCAGAATGCACAACGGGATTGCAGCCTGCAGGGAGGGAGGACCTATATTATGTTTCGATTATGAATTTTTAAAAAAAATCAAATTGCTATATTAAAAAGTCTGGAAGGCTTCATACCAATGGTAAAAGGTGTTTATCTTTGGAAAGGAAGTTTGGGGAAATACAGGTTGGAAGGACGTTCGCTTTTTACTTCATGCGTCGCGGTATTGTTCGAGCTTTTCACTACTAGTGTTGATCACTTTTTTTTTATTTTAAAAGAAGCAAAGACCTTTTCATTAGAAAATTAATGGGAATTAGGAATCAGGGGGAGGCTTCCGCAGCGACCGGGGAGGTGGGGCGGCGAGGCGCCCACTCCTAGCTCTTGACACAGACCTCCCTACCCGCTCCCGGTCCCCTGCCCTCCCCCCGGCGCGCCTGCCCTGGAGGGCCGCGGGGGCACACGGGTTCACTGGGGCCGCGGGGCCGGGAAGGGGTCAGGAGACCAGGGGTGGAGGGGTCCTCGGGAGTGGAGAGGGTCGCGGGGACCTCTGGGACGCCGGGGGCCAAGGAGGACCCGGGGTGGAGGGGGACACGCGGGAGCAGAGAAGAGCGGGGAGAGGGGGGGACACAGAGCCACGGGGGGCGCGGGGCCCCGGAGCGTGCGGCCCGGGCAAGCCGGGCGCCCGCTGAGCCCGCGGGCCTCGCCGCCGCGCCATCAGCGCCACCATCAGCCGCGCCGCGTGCGGCCCCGTGTCCCCCGCTGCTCGCGGCCGCGGGCCCCCGGCAGCAATAATGAGGCAGAGCGCCGTGACCGCGGCCCCGGGCTGCGCCGCCGCCAGCCACGCGGGCGCCGCATTAGCATTTCCGAGGCCTTGCTGTTTGTTCTTTTGTGCTCATTTTCCAGCCCGAATGCTCAGCACATCCCAGGCCGCGTCCTTAGCAGCGGGGCCACCGAGGCAGAACGCGGCTGCCCGGGTTTGGGAAGGCGCGCCGGCCGCGGGCCCGGTGGCCTCCGGAGGACCCCTGCCTCCCGCCCTGACCGACCAGACCTCCTTGGGGACGGCCCGCCAGGGAAAAAGAGGCTGGGCAGGGACAGGCTTCCCCCCAGAATATGCCCTGAGCGGAGGCCGTCGTCTCTGCAATTTCGGCGGGGGCGCACAGGCTCCAGAGACCGGAGTGGGCTTGGGTCCGAGCTCTACCACGAAATAATATGGTGCCCTGATCTACAGGCTCTTCTCTGTGTGCCTCGATTTCCCCACCTTAAAAATGAAGCTCAGTACATATCTCATCGGAGTAAATGCTTCTAAAGTACTTAGTGCTTGACACATTATCTAATTTATTCTTCAACAATCCTGAGAGGTGGATATTAATACTGTCAAAGTAAATGGAGCTCAGAGGGGTGAAGTGGCAGAGGTCTTGACAGCTAGGGAGCTACCGCACGGCTGAAGGAAGCAGCCAAGAGCAGAAGTATTTGTCTCTAAGGTAGACTGAGGCGTTCTCTTTGCGACTGAAGTTTTCAGGCCCATAAGTTTAAATGAGGAGGCTGGAGAAGGCTATGCTTGGGGTGACACCTTTTAAGAAGGGGCTAAGGAGCCCTGGTTCAAATGTAAGTGTTCATGCATCTGCTGCCCCAGTATCAATTAAAAAGAGCAGCTGCCTCTTTCCACCATTGGTGCCCCCTGCCCATAGCCTGAGGAAAGGGACTGGAGAAGGGGGCACAAAACCTACTACAAAGCTACAGTAATCAAGACAGCATGGCACTGGCATAAGGATAGGCATAGATCAATGAAATAGATGAAAGTCCAGAAACATGCCTTCACATTATTGGTAAATTGATTTTTTACAACAGAGTCAAGATAGGTTTACCTATGGCTGATTCATGTTGAGGTTTGACAGAAAAGAACAAAATTCTGTAAAGCAATTATCCTTCAATTAAAAATAAGTTAATTAAAAAAAAAGATAACTCAAAGGGGAAAGACTAGTCCTTACAACAAATGGTGCTGGTACTACTGGACAGCCACGTCATCATACACAAAGAAGGACTGGAAACAGATCATAGGCCTGGATGGAAGAGCTACAGCTGTAGGGTTCTTAGAAGAAAACACAGGAGTAAATCTTTGTAGCTTCATGTTAAGCAATGGTTTTTCACATAAGATACTGAAAGTGTGTGTGCACATGTACAAAGGAAAACTGAACTACATCAAAATTTAAAACAGTTGGGCTAAAAAAAGAGAAGACAATCACCAAAATAGGAGAAAATATTTGCAAATCACACATCTAGTTAAGGGACTTGTATCTAGAATATATAAAGAACTTACAACTCTATAATAAAAAGATACCTACCTGATTATTTTTAGTGGGGAAAGAATTTGAATAGATATTTTCCAAAAGAGATATACCAAATGTACATGAAAATAAGTATATGAAAAGATGCTCAACATTATTCATCAGGGAAATCATATTAAAAATACAATGGCCTTACTACCTCACCCACTAGGGTAGCTGTAGCCAAACAGGCAGGATGTGGAGACACTGGAGCCCTCATGCACTACTGGTGGGAATGGGGAATGCTGTAGTGATTGGAAAAGAGTTAAACAGTTACCATATGACTCAGCAATTCTACTTCTAGGTATATACCCCAGAGAATTGAAGACATATGTCCACACAAAAACTTGTATATGAATGTTCACTGCTACTGCTAAGTCACTTCAGTCGTGTCTGACTCTGTGTGATCCCATAGACAGCAGCCCACCAGTCTCCCCTGTCCCTGGGATTCTCCAGGCAAGAACACCGGAGTGGGTTGCCATTTCCTTCTCCAATGCATGAAAGTGAAAAGTGAAAGTGAAGTTGCTCAGTTGTGTCCAACTCTTAGCGACCCCGTGGACTGCAGCCTACCAGGCTCCTCCGCCCATGGGATTTTCCAGGCAAGAGTACTGGAGTGGGGTGCCATTGCCTTCTCCGATGAATGTTCACAGCAGCTTTTATTCATAATAGCTAAAGTGTATTAAAACTCAGGCTTCCCAGGTGGCACTAATGGTAAAGAACCCACCTGCCAATGCAGGAGACATAAGAGACTCAGGTTTGATCCCTGAGTCAGGAAGATCCCCTAAAGGAGGGCATGGCAACCCACTCTAGTATTCTTCCCTGGAGAATCCCATGGACAGAGGATCCTGGAGGGCTACAGGGTCACAAAGAGTTGGACATGATTAAAGTGACTTAGCACACATGCGTGTGTTAAAACTCAAATGTCCATCAACTGATGAATGGAAAAATAAAATATAGCATATCAGTACAGTGAAATATTCAGCCAGCACTGTCTCCAGGTATAGGAAGTGGTCTATATCTGTGTTGAATGAGTGACCAAATGGAAAGTGAAAGAATGACTTCAGCTGAAAGCTGTCCATCCACATTCCCCTGGGTCCCTGCAGAAAATCTCAAGGCACAAGCAAAGTGCTACCCTGAAGCCGGGTGGGCACCCTGCCTGCCTCCCCGCCCTGCTGTGGGAGCTTTCACTGCCCTCTTGGAGCAGGTTTACTCACCTGTCACAGAGTCATCAGTGCCTGCCCACTTCCCTTCCAGGGCTGTGTGACTCAAATGGAGTGTGGCAGGTATTAAGTGCAACCTTCACACTCAAGTGGCCAAGGAATCTTTTTATTTTCTTTAAGTAAGTTTAAGTCCAGCTCTGAAGACCCAGCCCTCTAAACCATTGGAAATCTAAACAGGCATGACTAGGTCTCTTCCTTGCCCCAAGGTTGCTCCAGGATACTGGGGTCTTGGGCAGGACCAAGCCTCAGACAGGCCCTCTGGTCACTACCTGCCCTACTTGTTCCAAAGGATGTGCCAGGAGACCCAGCCTCACAGTCCCTTAGGCCAGACCAACTCTGCTACCCCCATACTCTGCCAGCCTTCCGAGGCTGTGTTCTCTCCCAGAAATGGGTCCCTGGGATCCCTTTGGAGGAATTCACTACCCTCTCCCATCCCAGGCTCATGAAGCCTCTGTCTTCTCCCTCTCTCAGTGCTTTGCAAGGCAGTCCCTACTTTCTAAGCCAGTCAGCATCACGTTTTCAAGGAACTCTGGCTTTTATAGAACAAGAGCCCTCTCTTCAATCAACTCCTGCTTTGCCCCAGGAATTTGAAGGGCCAGGCTATTGGCTTAGAGCATAAGGACTGGAGAATAGGAGAAAAAAAAAAGCAAAATGCATTCATATGTCAAAAATAGATTCCGCCACAAGCATGTACCAAAAAAGCTCTAATAGATTGCGAAGGGCCATGCCTAGGGTAGGAGTTACACAGCTTGAGTGGGGCTTCAGTTACTTCCACGTGGGGACATCATTTGGGAATGCCCTGCCACAGGAGGCATGGCAGACAAATAATAATTTGTGGAAAGAAGAGAAAGGTCTAACTTCTTCAGTCCCAAGCAGCAAGCTTTTCCAACTTAAGCAGGGCCTTCAAAATTCAAAACTCAGTCGCCTGATACCCGACATTGGCCTTTGGGCTGTCTTTGGTTTCTCTGTTGTTCTAGACCAAGGGCAGGATTTGCAGCCAGAGTGCAGGTGCTGACTGCCCCAACTGGGCTGCTTCTTTAGAGAAAACATCTTGCTGAGCCATCCTGGGAATACCCACAACCGCCCTGACATTGAACACACTAAACACTAGCCTCCGAATGCCCAGTACCCTCCTCTCTTTGAAATGGTATTTCACTTAATCTGTAGGAGAGTCCTACTGTATTCCTTTTTTTTTTTTTTTCCCACCACATGGGATCTCAGTTCCCTGACCAGGGATCGAACCCGAGCCCCCATGTAGTGGAAGAGAGGAGTCTTAACTACTGGACTTCCAGGGGAAGTCCCTGCATTCCTCTTTTGACACCAAGAAAATTATAACAGAAAGAAGTGGGTTCAACTAGCATCTGTCTGACTCCCAAGGCTGTGTTCCTAACCTCCCTCACACATACTGCCTCCAGCTGTTTTTTAAAAGTCTGGAAATTTACCCGTGATGGGAGAAGAAAATTCACTAGTTTCCTGGGAGACAATTACTAGCTTCTAGCAAGATTTGGGGGCTTTCCTAGTAGCTGAGACGGTAAAGAATCCACCTGCAATGGGGAGACCTGGGTTCAATCCCTGGGTTGGGAATATCCCCTAGAAGAGAGTATGGCAACCCACTCCAGTATTCTTGCCTGGAGAATCTCGTGGACAGAGGAGCCCAGAGGGATACAGTCCATGGAGCCACAAAGAGTTGGACACGACTGAGCAGCTAAACACACAACAGCAGGATTTAGGGGAGAGGGTTACTCAGCACTGGCCCACAGAGCACCAGTAGGGGGCAGAGTCACAATAGCCCTGGTGTGTGTAATACTGCCCCTCACTGTCTCGGACTGCCCTGGAGTTCTGGGGCTCACGATACAAGCTCAAATGCCCAGGTAGTCCACACCATATCATACTTCTGCTCAAACATCTTCAAGGCTTTCCCATCACCCCCACAGCCAGACCCTTCGACCTTTTTCCAATCTGCTGTGGAGCAAGCACTCGTCTGGAGTCTGGCAATCTGAACTTTCTTTTCCTCCTAGAACCTTGACTTCCTCCTCTGAGAAAAGAGCATCCACATCCCTCAGCCCTTCCAGCTCTAACGGCTAGACTCCATGGGTCTCTCTGCAGCCCCTCTCTTAGCCTTTCACACTTCACCCAAAGGACTTACCTTGCCCTGAATCTTCATGCTCTCTCTCCCCTTTGTTTGTTCACGATAATCCTTTCTGTGAAATCTTCCCTCCCATCTCTGCCCACCCACATCCTCTTCCTACTCCTAGCCCAAACATCACTTCCTCCAAGAAGTCTGCTCCAGTCCCAAGAGGAAGCAATCTCATCCCCTCTGCATTCTCCCAGCACGATGTCAGTGGTCTTCTCTTCTTTTTTTTTCCTGGGGTTGGGGGGACAGGTTATGCCATCCCAAAAGGCACAATATTATTTGAGTCAAGAATGCAGCTTTGGGGAATTCCCTGGCAGTCCAGTGGTTAGGACTCTGTGCTTCTACTGCAGCAGGCCCAGGTCCAGTCCCTGGTCAGAGAACTGAGATCTTGCAAGTCACACAGCATGGCAAAAAGAAAAGATGCAAGTTTTGAGTCAAACAGACCTAGGTTCAAATCCTGGGTTTCCTGGACGGTGATGATCTTGGGCAAGTGACATAATGGTTCTGAATTTCACTTTCCTAGCACGTAAGACAGGAATAACACAGCCTCTCCGTCAGAGGGTCTTGGTGAAGACTAAATAAAATGATGTACATTAAAGCCCAATAAATAGTTGGTATTACTATTGTCTTGTCTTTCTCTTGATGTAAGTACCTCGAAGGAGGACATAGCATCTTTCTCCTGACAGCTCAGCACAGGGTCCTTCCTGAGCATGGTTTAAACATTTTTAGAATAAATGAAACAATCAGAAATAGTTTCAGGCTGTATACCTATGTTCACAGAGGCATTTTTCACAACAGCTGAAAGGTGGAATCCACCCAAGTGTCCATCAACAAATAACTGGATAAACAAAATGCAGTATTTACATAAAATAGAATATTATTCAGCCTTAAAAAGGTAGGAAATTCTGACATATGGATGGATGAACCTTGAGGCCATTATGCCAAGTGAAATAAGCCAGTCACAAAAAAATAACTATATGATTCCACTTATACAAGGTACCTAGAGTAGTCAAATTCATAGAGAGGAAAGATGGAATGGTGGTTGGTATCCAGGGAAGCCGGGAGGGAAGAATGGGGAGTAGCTGTTTAGTGGATACAGAGTTTCCATTTTGCATGATAGAAAGCATTCAGAAAATTGGGGGCACAACACTGTGAATGTACCTAACATTATTGAGCTATACGCTTAAAAATGGTTAAGATAGTAACTTTTATGCAATGCATATTTTATCACAATTAAAACTAAACAAGATAAAAATCAATAACTTGCTCAGACCTTTAAAAAAATATATATATACATATGCTCCAAACGAGCTCATTTTTCTTCTCCTTTCTGCTCTGAAGGGTGACATAAAGATCACCAGCACAGGAAGGATCTGAACGACCTGCTGATTACAGGATAATATTCATACAATGAGGTTAAAAGCACTGGCTGAAAAGTTCTTTCATAAAACCTGCTACATGAGAAGAGAAAATAATTTATGAGAACATGAACAATTAGCACTTTGTAAAAAAGAAATAATGCACTTAACTTGATCCCTATATTTAACATCAATTAAAGATTATCCTCATGAATGAAACTCGACCTGGAAATTAACAAGGGATTTAAATTGCATTATGCAAGCAAAAGATAGAAACCAAGAAGCCAGTACGTGAGCTCAGGGCTTCCAATATTCAGCTAGGCTGGCATCTGTACGATGAAGCCTGACCATTTCTTCACATTTCTCTGAGCCACAAGATATTGCTGCAACATAAAAGGACATTTGTTTCAGCCCCCAAATCGCATGATAAAAATCCCTAGGTAGCTGCAAGCACAAGGTTGGCACCCTTGATTTTTAAAAATAACTTCTGGGTCATTTTTTTTTTAATAAAACTAACCAAGAGATTCCCTTTAAAAGAATGACTGCACTGCTTCTAGATTTGACTCTGGATCATTTCCATAAAACTATTCAAGTGAATCTATAGGGTGAGGCTAGATCAGAAATTCTGGGTCACCTAGTTTCTACCCAATTTACAGAGCATTTTATTCTCTAAAATGAGCAGCTCAAAGGGTGTGAAATGGGTCTCAGAAAACAAGTGTGGACTGTAGCTATTTATGTGTGATTTTAAAAAAATAGTTAACCTTGTACTGAGCCATACTCTGTGCTAAGCAACCCACAACCCATCAGGCCAATTTTACTATCCCCATTTTATAACTAAGAAGAGAGAGGTTCAGAGGCTTCACTTATGGAGATTCACATGGGCAGATATGGGATGGGGACCCAGGTTCCTCTGTTTCCAGAGTTCACTGGCAGTCACACTCTTTACCATGGAGGGCAGAGATGATGGCAGATGCAGAGATGATGGCAGATGCAGAGAAACCCTCAAAGAAGACATACACAAGACCCCCTCAGAATGCCCCAGAGCCTGTGTCTAAAACCAGAGGCGGAATCTCTGTTTGTCTCCTGATACAAAGCATCCTGCTGCTCCCCAGGGAACATGTCAGGACCACAGCTCTGATGCTGATTGCTAAGAATTGCCCCACTGGGAGGAAGCAGAGAGCTTCTTACCATCATTCGGACCCCCTGCAAGAAAGGGTCTTGTTCACAGCCCCATGAGAGATTTGGCTTTGTTTCTTTTTTTTCCTTATATCACTGTCACTCTCGCTACATCCAAGTTTTCTGGTTATTGTTTCTAGTGCCAGATCTGGGGACAATTTACCCTTTGCAGAGAGAAAAATTCGGCTCTCACAGTCCTGGCTTGGTGTGTGTGTGTGTGTGCAGAGCACAGGCTTTCCCATTGTTATCTTGGGAAGGAGAAAGCAGATGTTAACCGCTACCCCTTGAGAATTCACCTTGCTGTGCTGTAAAAGTCTGCATTATTAATATTCCAAAATCCTTCCACTCTTGTACGCATCTTAGATGGGAGTGCATTTTTGAGAATTCAAAAATGTGGAGAGGATGGAGGTGGCAGAAGTTTATTAAATTGGCCCAGGGCAGTTTTGAAATTTGAAAGTTTCTCACTCTCCATGGCTCTGGGCCAACTCAGCCAACTTGGTTGAACAGCTTGTGCAGAGGTTTCTCACTGGGTAGCCCTCCCCATCCTCACAGAGGGTGAAGAGCAAGTACAATGGGTACCCAGGGAGGACAGGTTAATCCAGCTCCACTCTGGAAAAAGGGCACAGTGGCAAAAGGAAGATACTCCATAAGACTTCACAGTAAGTGCATTAAATATTAGTTAAATTAATTGATCACTTTTAAGATAAATAATTCTAAGGCAACTTCTCTGTTATATAAGTCAGCAATGAAACTCAGCAGTTTCTTCCTCCTCTGATCTGGCTGACCCATTGGAAAGTAAGAGCTGGGGCTTTTTTTTCACTCTATTTCGAAAAAAAAAAGAAACAGCAAAACCAAACAGCCACTCATTGCAAAATTGTAAAATAATTGTAAAGGGTATTTCCCCAGATACAAATGAGCTTTGCAGCAAATAACTGCAAGTTTCTGTAACAATAGAGCAGAGTGAATAAGTCCAGAGTTTTGAAATCAGAAGGACTTAGGCTGAGTTCCACCTCTGTTCCTTTCCAGCTGTATCACCATAAGCAAGTTAACCTCTCTGAGCCTCAGTTTCCTCCCTTGACAAAAGGAGATGACAATAGCACCTACTTTATAGGTCTGCTCTGAAGATTAAATAAGATACTGGAGACAGAGTATACAGTACCTGACACATACTAGGTGCCCAAGAAATGTTAGCTGCCTCATGTTATTATTTGCATCATCATTATTGTTGGTGAGGTTGTTTTTCAAGTACACTGGCCCCCAGATGCAGTAGCATCCACACAGCCTGCCCTGAGACCAACAGCTGGGATTTGATTTTGCCTCATGAGCTAGACCCAAGGATCTCCTAACAGGAGACAAACTGCAAAATAAAGGCGCCTTCCAATAGGAAGGGTTTCTCTTCCCCAACCCTCAGCCCCACCCCCTGGTTTTGATCTCAGAATTCCCAGCTACTGAAGATTTATTAAGGCCATTTGGGGATAGGGAGAAAAGAAAGACAAAATAGAATCTATTTCTGTAATTAACTACTTAACTAGAGCTTTCAATTAATGGAATCTCTTAAAGAAGAGAGGGATGGATACCCACCATCTCTCATCTGTCTTCCCAGGGGTGAGTTGTTCCCTAACCCAAGGGCAAAGTGTCATCCCAAGGGAACTCAGGTGAGTCCTGTTTGTTACCTCCTGAGCCTAAGGCATCTGAGGACAGAAGACCCTCGCGGGTTTGTAATAGTAATAAAATATGGGGTCAGCGGAGCCTGGAGCGGGAGACGGACGTTTACGAAAGACTGGCACAGGTCAGGATGAAACCGAAAAGACTGGTCTCATTAATAGAAAGTAACCGGCCAAGTTAACTGACCCAGAGCCCATCTTCCCCGAGCATTTGGGAAAAGGGAGCTTGCTGAAGCCACAGCTCCTGGTGTGGGAGGCTGAGCGGCGCTCCCTGCAGAGGGAGCTGTGCAGGCGCTCCCCCGCCCGGGAAGACAGCCATCCATCACTCCGGGAGAGGCGGCGGTGGGGACGTGAACTCGGTCACCTCCTCCCCCTCTCCCTTCCCCTGCAGGCTCCAAGGAGCCGAGGCGGTGGCGGCAGCGCGAGGAACAGAACGCGCTGCAAACTGCTTGGCTACCCCCTTTGCAAGACTGACGCCGCCGACACAAGTTTTTCCATTTCCCCAAACAGCCTCTCCGGCTGCCAATAAAGACGGCGGCGCTAGGCCCAGGCACGCGGTCAAAGGGGGCCTTTCCAGCGGCTTCGGAGAGGCCCTCTCGGCCCGCGGCGCGCGCTGGGGCCCCCGGGGGACGCTCAACCTTCCCCCTTCTGTCTGCCGGTGCGCACGCCGGCGACCCGGGCCGATTGCAAGGCTGTGCGGAATAATTACCGAGTAATTGATGGCGGGCCTGATAGGTGCCAAGTCCAAGACCCTTCGAAACCGCCGTCTGCGTCCTGCATGGGGAAGGCACGGTTAACGCCCAGGATCCTACTTTCGCAGGGCTCTGAGGCTCTGAGTTGACAGGCTCCATTAGAGAGCGGCTGTGTCATGGAAATTGTGATCTTAGCAGAGAAGTATGTGGTGGATACCCAATTACCTGCACCAGCCTACACTGACTGGCAGGCCCCTCTCCCTACCTGATTAATAGGATCAGGGGCTGTTCTCATCCCTGACCTAACCCATCACCATGACCTAACTCCCCAGACCAGTCCTCATTGGACTTGACCCGCAGGGCCGAGATTGGGGAAGGCATGGCCTGGAGACCCTCACAGCAGGGGAAACAATGTCCCTTCTGTGCCTGACCCAATTCCTAGACCCAGGCCTTCTACCAAGAAGGTTCAGATGCTTCTCCAAACTGCAGAACTTTGCAAGGCTCTCAGATCTAAAGTAGAAAAGTCTTTGGATCAAGGCTTGCAGCTGTGTGGGACACGTGGATGCCCAGGAGTGACCTTGAGAAAGGCCTTCTCCTGGGTCCTCAGTCACACACACACACACACACACACGCACGCACACACACACACGCACGCACACACACACACGCACGCACACACACACACACCCGCCCCGCCTCCTCAAGTGCCACGACAAGGCCCAATTTCTCAGAAGCTGAAGCAGATCAGGTCTGTCCCTGACCAGTACATAAAGACGGTCACTAGGCCAAGACAAATTCCAGTGCAGCCCCCTTCCTTCTAGAAAGCAGAGAAGGCACCTGGAGAGAAGGGACTTGACTGGAGAAGGGCGGGGAGAGGGTGTTTGTAAACCTCACCTGCTCACAAAAGAAAAACTTGGAGCCCAAAAGAAAGAGGCCAATAAAACAAATCCACGAATTCATATCACACACTCCAGAGACAACAGGACTGACCACAGCCCCCTGCATCCTACCTTCCCCCTACTCAGGAAGGACAGGATTTGCCCCCCTACCACCATGGCCCCCTCCTCTACACAAACAAACGTCTCTCTCCAGTGGCTGGGTCCAGGTCCCACGGTGTGCTAGCCTCAGAGACACGCCAATCGCTGCTCCCCAAAGGTGGGGCCGTGGGGATGGGGAGAGGAGGGATGACTCTGTCGGCCACTGCGGGTCTTGGTGGACCAAGCACCGCCGTGGCTGAGAGGCCAGCAGGGACTGGCCCAGGATCACCACGCCCCTAGTGTGAGGCCCAGAACGCTCAAGTCTGGGGCAGAGAGAAGGGGGAAGGCTTAACCGTGGGCCACATCTAAAGGGACGGGATTAGAACAGGCTAGGTGGCCTCCCCGAGGGCCCTGCGCCCGCGCGCCCTGGATTGCCAGGGCTGAAAGCGCCGCCACCCCGGGGAGAATCACGGAGCTCTCTCTCGGACCCCGCTCCAGGAGAGCCCTGAACAAGACCCCGTTCATTCCAGGCAGGGGAGCCTGGACTGCTTCCAGCAACCTTCTTCCCTTGGTCACTTGGAGCCTGCCACCCGGTCCTGGGTACCCACGGAAGCGCCTCCCACGGAGCAGCCCGCGGGGCCTCCGGCCGGACCCTCTGGAGCGTGGCGGCGGCGCCCGCCGAGCCCTCGCTGGCCGCGCGCGCGGCGGAGACCAAGGCTGCCATCTAGCGGGCGCAGTAGGCAGGCGCCGGGGGGCCCCAAGCCTAGGGATCCCGGTGTCCGCTGCAGCCCGGCAGGGTTTGGAAGCCAAGGACTCGGTGCAAACTTAAGCGCAAGCTGCGTTACCCTGGACAAGCCCCCGACCTTTTTGAATCAAACCTGTTTTCCTGGTAAAACGGAGAGGGAACGACTTCTCCGCTCAGGGTCGTCGGGAAAGATGCGTCGGGGAGAGAGGCGCAGCCCCCTTCCTCCAGGTCAGCCCTCCGCGCGCCTGCTTCACACCCCACTCCTGCCCAAATGAGTCTTGAGCAAACCCAGTCCCCCGAAGACGCGAGAAGAAGGCGGCGCTGAGGAAAGCCAGCAAAGCAGGAATCCGCACTGAACAGCAGGATCCTTTTCTAGGAATTGTAAACCCAGAATTGTAAATAAAATGCTAATGATTTATTCGTGCTCAAACTCCGGGGGCTGCGTCGCAGCTTTTGAAGACAATTCCAAGCGAAGCTTTCCAGGAAGGCGGGCCTCCCCGCGGCGCCTTCCAGAGCTCACCGGGGGCTTCCAGGCGGTGGTTCTCGGCCGAGAGCTCTGAACTGCCCTTGACTGAGACCTGCACGGGGTTAGAGGAGGACTGGTCTTTTTCCTTAAGTCTGCAACTGAGTCAGACCCCTCAGCATTCACCCATCATTCATTCAACAAATATTTACCCATCACCAAGCACCTACCAAACCCTTAGCTAAAACCTGGTGATCAAAACAGACATAGAATTCAAATCTGGTTGGGTAAGTTTGACTTAATGAACAGTCCTAGAAATAAATCCATGCAAATTACAGTGAGTGCCTCAAAAAGGAAAAAAAAAAAAAAAAAGCAAGAGTATAGATTTTTAACTTCCAAGGATGGATTCCATAAAAGTTCTGGAAGCTTCCAGGGGTTCTGGAGGGTGATCTGAGGGTTGATCTCTGAGTGTCCTAAATATTTCACAGTATTTCTTCAACAGATGAGCTTTTTTAAAAAAAACAACAACAACAACTTAAAAACAATTCAACAATATGTATAGACATCTGCTGTACATGGTAGCCATGGTGATACCTGGCCTGGCTGGGTAAGGTGGTGATCACTGAGCACCCATAGGTTGAGAAGGAGAACACAGCTAGCCCATCAGACTGCTATCCAACCAGTGCAACCCACAAAGCATCAGAGAGAGCCTCACTTTTAGCTGCTTCTCCCAACAAAGCAAGAAGCTCAGCACTAGCGGGAGAAGCTGCAGTGGCTACAAACCCTACCCCTCAGATCAGGAGACCTGGAGCAGCCCCACCCAGCTCGTCGGAGCTCCCTGCGAAAGCACCTTGCCGGCTGTGTTTGTTTTTAATAAACCTCTCTTCCCCACACTCCCTTTTATGTAATTTCTTGAGAAATGGTGAGTCTCTGGTTAACACTGACCTTTCTAAGGTCTTTTTGAATATAAGATACAAATGCACTAAAGATGATCCAGATTCCTGTTTCCATCACTAAGCTGAGTTTTGCATTTGGGGGGCCTCCATCAGCCCACCAAGGAAATAGTTCCTCCCTCACTGGTCACTGAAGGCCACATTGTTGAGGAAATTCAGGCATCCTGCAGGGGGCATTCTGAATAACTTTTATTCTTTTCTTCAGTGGACAAAGTTTTATTGCTCTCCTACTATGCGTGTGTGCTAAGTTGCTTCAGTCATGTCCCACTCTTTGCGATCCCACGGACTGTAGCCCTCTGTCCATGGGATTCTCCAGGCAAGAATACTGGAATAGGTTGCCATGCCCTTCTGCAGGGGGATCTCCCCAACCCAGGGTTCGAACCTGCATCTCATGTCTCCTGCATTGGCAGGCAAGATCTTTACCACTAGCGTAACTTGTGGACTGACTCTACACTGGGTCCTGGTGATGTAAGGCAGATAAAACACCTCCTGCCCTTAGGGGGCTCACAGTTTAAGTCTGGCTTCTCCTTTGCAAAGCAAGGAATTAGGAATTCCCTTTCCCTGGCCTGGCTGTGTCGAGACCTGGACCCCAGCAAAATTCTATGTCCTTTAAATTAGTGTATGCTTTGAGGGAATTCATAAAGCAATCAGGTCCCTAATGCTATAAAAAAAAGGATGGCATTTGATCAGAGCATCCAGAACCAAAGTCCAAAGAACAACTTTTCTGGGACACCCTTGTTCCAACTCCTGCCTTGTAAGCTGAGTTTTATCATGCTTTATTTCACAAGGCTGGGTTCTCATAAGTTTCTTTAAGATAATTCCCATGTAAAAGGAAAAATACCTGCAATGAAAATGAATGAAATTCAACTACAGGAAACAGCATGGATGAATCTCATAATGTTGGAACCAAGAAATAAGACACATACGTACAAGATGGTTCCATTTATCCAGACTTTAAAAGCAAGCAGCAATAAGCTATTTGGGTGGGAACATTATGAAGAAAGGCAAGGATCATGGTCAAGAGAGGGATTATTTCTAGAAGGGAGGTGGTTGAGATAAGGGAGGGGCAAACAGTGGGCTTTGGGGGAGCTGGTAATACTCTAGTTCTTAACCTGGATTGTGGCTGCAAAATTATTTGCTCTATATATTATTTGTCAAATCATGTCTGTTTTATGCACATTTCTATATATGTGTGATAGCTCACAATAAAAAACATATTTGTTCAAGAAATAGGTAGAAAAGTAATATCCAACCTATTTTTTAATGTATTACAATTTTTTTCAAACTGAATTGTTCAGTTTGAGTATCTGTGTAAAGTGAAGTTGCTTCAGTCATGTCCAACTCTTTGCGACCCCTGTGGACTATAGCCCGCCAGGCTCCTCTGTCCGTGGGATTTTTGAGGCAAGAATCCTGGAGTGGGTTGCTATTTCCTTCTTCAAGTTTGAGTCTCTGTACCCTTTCTGAATTTTCTGTAACTGCTGTATCAACACTTTGTTTGATTCTCTCACATGACGGCAACAGGTTCTAATCTCTACTCAGCTTTATAGATAACACAGATGAGGAAGAGCTCAGCCCTGGAGCTGGAATTCTGGTTCTGTAGTATTACTAATTTACTGTGTGACCTTGGACAAGTCTCTTCCCTCTCTGGGCCTCAGTTGCCTCTAGTACACAAGAAGGGGGTTGGAGGAGATGATTCCCCAGGTCTGTAGTTATGTGAGAGGTATCTTGCATGTTGAGTGAGGTTTTCTCTGTTCTAGAAACCCCCTTCCATCTCCCAAAGGACCCGTACTTGTGGAGCCCAGCAAATCTCACAGTGATGCCACACTGCAGAGAAAGTGAGGGCACATCCTAAAAGCAAGGCCATCAAACACTCCAGGTGGCTGTCTGAAACTGCCATAGGCACCCTGTCTTTCACCACCTCCCAGCATCCACGCCCAGAGAATCCCAGCGCCTTCAGTTCTCAGATGTCTCTGCTTGGCCAAGGCAAGAGCTGTCTTTGGGCCTGATGGCCCTTGGGGATGTGAACACTGCTAAAATCCCATTGATTAATCGGGTCCCACCCTTAGATCAATGGCTGGCATTAGGCAAGCTTAGCACAGTTTTATTAGTCTGGCTGCCCTCTTGTAGATGTTATAGATGAAGAAATAAAATGAGGAGGAGAGGGAAAAAGGACAAAATCATTAGTCTGAAAGGAGCAAAAGAGCATCTTCTCTATTTTGTATTCAGATTTAGAGCTGCACTGGGAGCACACACAACAATCCATTTTTATGCTGTTTCCAGAAGTTCAGTTCAGCCTCCTGATTTCCCACTTTGCCTGAGAGCTAAGATCCCAGGAGCATCTGATCCAGAGCTAAGGCCAGCCTTTCCAGGACCCCCCTCTTCAGCCTCTTCAGCCATTCCAGGACCCCCCAAAACCCTAGGGTCCCATTCATTCATGTGTTCACTTCTCACAAGGGCAGAAGGCTTTTGCCTGATGCAGGGGAACAGCCCTAACCCTCCACCAGGAAGTCCATCTTGAAAGGGTCCTGTTTGCTCTGAAGGTACTGCTCCTTGCACAGGACTTGCAGAGAAACCTGCTATACACACATCCCCGTGTTGCCAAAGCTTTGGTTCCAACAGAGGAAACACATGGCCTCTGCTCACTGAAGCTCTCCAGAGAGATGCTTTGAATTAAGACCAGAAATGCTTTTAAAAGACTTCAGTCCCTGGCCTTCTGATGATGACCTCTTCCTTAATTTTGTGATGGCTTCATGTGCCTCCTTCCATCATCTAGGTAGCTATAAAAAGCTAAACACCTCCTACTAACCCCATTAGGATGAAAGCGGAGGATTTTATTATTCATTTTTAATAGGAGGAAGAGGCTCAAACTCCCCCAGGAAGTGTAAAAGGTAGGGTTTTGATGTATCTGATGTGGAGAGGTTGCAACAAAGCAGAACCCCCGAGAATGGGGAAGCCTTGTCAGAGGACAAACAGGGAAGACTAGGGTGACCGGCTTCTGCACACAAGGCAATGATCTCAGGCAGCCCCAACCGACTTCTCCAAAGCGCTGAGCTCTGCGGCATGAACTGCTTTCAGAACCTGCCTGGGAATCCAGGAATACCCTGAATCCCCTAGAACACTGTCTCCTGATAATTGTCTGTTAAACATTTGCAACTCACACACAAAGGTAACTAATCGGAATGGTTCCCTCCAGGACCACACTGTTCATAACAGTAATAAAGCCCCTAACACAGACAGCGTCATTATCCAAACGCCATTAACGTCAATATTCGTATCAAATGCCATCTGGCAATGAAGCCCGCAAGCCTTAACCCCTCCTACTCTGGGACTTGGCAGCCTGGTGGGGTGAGGGTGGCCCACAGCCCTCCTCCCCTTGTAGCCTGATGCTCGGGACAGGCCTGCCAGGGAATCAGGGCCAGGCTAGTAGGCTGATCCCAGGAGGAGACCGAGGTATATATACAAAGAAGAGCAAAAACATCTAATTTATTCACTGCCATTGACTTTTCTTCAAGTCTTAATTATGAAGATGCAGTCAACTGCTCCTCCACATTGTCATAATAGGAAACTGATTGAGTATTTATATAAACCTCGAAAGAATCATTGTTTGGAAGAGAAACAGAACTTAACCGCCTGCCGGTCCTTGGGGTTGCCTTGCAGACAGCGTCATCTCCAGAACCCTATACTTAAGTTGAAAGAGCTTTCTGTGGGGAGTAATTAGGTGACCCCAGAACACGAGTTCTTCCTGGAGAGAGAGGCTGGGTGCTTGGGGCACAGCTCAGCTCCTCCCCGGGGCTGGATCCCGTTTCCTCAGCCTCTGCATTTGTGTCACCAGATGGCCCTCTGAGAATCACGGGTCACCAGGCCGTGGGGCCATCCTCCCTGAGCATGGGCATGTGAAGGCAATGGAGAAGGCGGGAGCCTTGTAGGTGTGGGCTTGTCAAAGTGATGCTGAGCACAGGCAGAAACACAAGAGCAGGCTTCAAGGAGATCCTCACAAACCACGCCGAGCCGCATTTTTTCCCACTGTCAACTGTTACTATTACGTTGCTGTTGTTGTTTAGTCACTAAGTCATATCTGACTCTTTTGCAACCCCATGGACTGTAGCCCACCAGGCTCTTCTATCCATGGGATTTCCTAGGCAAAAATACTGGAGTGGGTTATGATTTCCTTCTCCAGGGGATCTTCCCAACCCAGGGATGGAACCCACGTCTCCTGCATTGCAGGCGGATTCTTTACACTGAGCTACTTGGGAATAAATAGCTGTACATGAATCAATCATACCGGCTGCTCGGGCTTACGGTGAGATTCTGAATGAAGTAGTAATGATGATGGTGATGATGTTGATGGCTGCCATTTATGGAGTGTATGTGTCAGGTACAAGGCTGAGCGCTTCACGTTTTGCCATTTAATCCTCACCACAATCATGTTAAAAAGTATTGACCTCCATTTCACACAAGACAAAACAGAGGTTCGGAGAAGTTAGGTGAGCTACCTAAGCTTACCTTAGCTAAGTAACCTACTAAGTGGGAGAGCTGGAATTTGAGATCAAATCTACCCAGCTCTAGTGCCCAAGCACTCGACCACTATTCCGCCCTCCTCCCAAAAGCATTTTGTGAGCTCTGATATACTGAGCACAGGATCTTGAAGTAGAAGGCCAGCGTTTCAGTCCCAGCCCCCTGACTGCTAGCTGTGTGACCTTGGGTTGGTCACTTTGCCCCTCTGGGTCAAAGTTTGTCTTCCTGCCTCACGGAGTGGCAGTGATGCTCTTAGGAGATGAAGGCTGAGACTAACTGCTCTTAATGGGTAAACTACTGAACAGATGAAAAGAGCAACCACCAGCCTTGCTCCTAGGAGAGCAGCATGGACCAGCAGTAAATAGCTGGGAAGCAGCATCTACAAAGATGAGTGGCTTTGGGGACGCACCAGGGAAGGAGGCTGTTTGAGCCCAGTGTCTGAGGCAGCCAAGAAACAGAACAACTGTTTCCAACCACAGCGGGCTTGCTAGAGAGCCACCGAGGGCCAGAGAGATGGGAACCAGGGCTATCTGGGAACAATGGACTCCCAGAACCAGGAACCTGGATGATGGCAATGGGAACATAGTTGCCCTTAGCAGCAGCTGCCAGAGAAGGCAATGGCAACCCACTCCAGTACTCTTGCCTGGAAAATCCCATGGACGGAGGAGCCTGGTAGGCTGCAGTCCATGGGGTCACTAAGAGTCGGGCACGACTGAGCGACTTCACTTTCACTTTTCCCTTTCATGCATTGGAGAAGGAAATGGCAACCCACTCCAGTATTCTTGCCTGGAGAATCCAAGGGACAGAGGAGCCTAGTGGGCTGCCGTCTATCGGGTCGCGCAGAGTCGGACACGACTGAAGTGACTTAGCAGCAGCAGCAGCAGCAGCAGCTGCCAGGTCTTTCATACTGAGACATGACTGGCCGGCAGCAGCACTTAGAACTGCTCTGCCTTATACTGTCTTTAAAACGGCTCTGACTTATACTGTCTCAATGAAAAGTGGAAAAGTAATCATACGGCAGGAAGCTCTTCTCTAATCCCATTTTAAATCCTTTTGGGAGAGATACAGGGCTCAATAAATTCAAGAAACAAAACAAAAAGAAGTGAGCTTCCTGACACAGGAAGCATCTGTTCACAGCCCACCAAGTGCTGTCCTAGGGAGGAATTCCTTCATTGACAGGGAAGTCTTCAGTCCCAGAAAAGTAGTTCTATAGCCGCCCTTTGTAATCGGCCAGCACAAAGCCTTCATACAAGAGATAGGAACAGACTCGGAGAGGATATGTCGTTATTCCCTGGAAGAAGCTAAGTCTTCGGTGCTGCTACTCCGTGTAGCTCCTGTGATAAAAGCGGAATCATCCCACACAGCCCATCTCCCTCTCTCTATATGCCTCTTGGGGCCAGCATAGTGGACACTTGTCAAGGGCTAGGATTGGGTAGGTTTGGAGGTCAGGACAGAACTGGAGTTCCCTGGCCTTGGAAAGCAGAAGACACCACTGCCAGATGGGAGCAAAGTCAGAATGAAGCTCTGAGTCGGGAGCAAGAAGATAAGTCCAGCGAGGCAGGTCAAGATCTAGTGGAAAATCTGTGTGATTGCATCGAATTCCAGCCAGCATTTAGAGCTCACCTTTACAGCCAATGAGGACTTGATTCATGGCTTGGTCAGCCCTGTTCAGAAAAGATCGGAGAGGATGGGTGCTTGGAAGTGAATAGGAGCAGCCCCTGCCCATGCAAGTACCCTGACATACACTGGACCCTCTGAAAACCTTGGGCACATCCTTCTTCAACTCTATCCTACTAATACCGCAACCCTGGCAGAGAGAACTTTTTCCTTTTCCACTTTTCCCTAATGCATTCAGGCAGAAGAGTCATTAATACTTCACAAGGAATGAAAAATCAAAGGAAGAAGACAATTTTTTACTGTATTTCTTAAACATTTGGGTAAGAAAAGTCAGATGTCAAAAAAAAATCCCCATTTACATCTTTTAAAATGTGAGCAATTAATATTTTCCACGGAGGTTCACGCTCCCTCTCTTCATTCTGTTTGCAGGGTATTGTTAAGCCATGCTTTGTAATTTGTTGCATGTTTAAATATTCAGTCTGTATTTCATTTGGGCTCCACATTTAATTCAGCCAACATGTTCATTTTAAGATCAATACTGTCATAACTATGTTGAAAAATTAAATTATTGTAACTTTATTTACATTTCTTAAAAGTACTGTGAAAATTATTCTTAACCAGGACCTAATCAATGTTAGAGTCTAAAAATATGCCACTCTGCATGAAGCTATAAAAAGATTAATGTACATTTTTTTACAAGAAATTAGTAGCTTAATGAAGTGGATAAAAACGCTGTCACAATTTTTATTGGATCTAAATTGCATAGTAGTGGAGGTACAGTAAGTGCCTTCTGCATAATGACATAATGAGTCATGACTGGTGCTGGAAGGCTAATTTGCCCTTAACTGACACAAAACCAGGGAATTAACATCCCAGTCGCTCTACGCCAATAGCAGATGCATTATTTCATTGCACAGCAGGGTTTTTAACTAAACTCTTAACTGTAGAAATATTGA
Organism: Bos grunniens; assembly: GCF_055505025.1. Classification (NCBI taxonomy): domain Eukaryota; kingdom Metazoa; phylum Chordata; class Mammalia; order Artiodactyla; family Bovidae; genus Bos; species Bos grunniens. The sequence goes on from NC_141167.1 coordinate 14,261,617, forward strand.
TCTATTCTTCTGTGAAATGATGAAATTGGAATTTTTTAAAAGGACATCTTAAATTATGGCTGCTGCAGTGACATTTGCTTTCACAGTACCATGTCTGCCGACAGAGCAAATGTAACAAGAGAAGTTTGATGAGGCTCCTACCTGTGTTTTAGAGTCTTTAGTCAGAGGAGAGAGGAAGGGGAAATTTTGTATGAGAGCAAGTGCTGGTGTTTGAGAAAATGACAGACCATCTATAGGAACCTCAGTTCTAGAGGGAATATTCTTGAGCATTGTCCTAGCCCATGAACTGGTTTCCTTTGAAGAATATTTGGTGCTTGAAAGTTGTTTGGGGTAAAACACCACCAAAACAATAATATTTAGTCCAAAACAATAATGTACTCGTGCAAGGTAGCCTGGGAGTAGTTGAAGGAGCTAGAGACCCTTATAAGAGATAAAGTTAGAGACACTGTACTACCATGGTTTCAACTTTGTGATTCATTCATTCACTCATTCATTCTGCCTATATTTACTAGGCACCTATCAAGTGCCAGAGATGGATAAATACAATCACTTCTCTATGGGGGCTAATGATCGCTTCTGTCAAATAGTGCAATGCAATATATTTCTTTGTTTAACCAAGTGAATCAAACTTCATCTTGTTTTGAAATTTTTGCAATAAACCTGGTAATAACTGCAGACATTGTGAGCTATCGCAACCCAGGAAGTTAAAAGAAAAAAGAACAGGATATAGTCTAGCAGATATACATCTGACACCTCTCATGTGTCGATAGAGACACATGAGTTAACATCAAAAAATAGTAATAATAAAGATTGGCAAAATCCGAATTCTTTGTGATCAAGGAGCTGGCAGACCAAACCTATTTAACTCAATTCAACAAGCATGTATTATGTTCATGACCTAAACCTGGACACCCAGAGTAATTAGATTTGGTTGGATCCAGAGGATCTCAACAACACTAAAAGATAGCAAGTCACAAGGGGACAGCCTTATTAGGACAACCTGGTATCACTATTTTTTAAAAATCAGCCCCAAGTGATTCTGGAGTACAGCTGGGGTTCAGAATCACTGCTTAAAAGGCTTACAACATAACACAATAGAGACTGCTCAGACCACACTCAGAAAGTTGGAGGACTTGAGGGTCCGGCTCTGACTAGGAGTGGAAAGGAAAAGGGCCATACACTGGCCAGGTGAGGATGCACAGAAGAGGGGCAATTTGAGGTACTGGAAACTACAGATAACAGATTTGGTCCCCTATGCAGATTCTTTCATGTCTGAGCCACCAGGGAAACCCTAACACTGTTCTGAGTCTAGGACCATGCTCTGCTGCATGTTAGAAATCTCAAAACCTCTCCTCCTCATCTTCCCTTCAATTTGTATAGGATATTTTTAAATCCGTGTGTGTGTGTGTGTGTATGCTGCTGCTAAGTCACTTCAGTCGTGTCCGACTCTGTGCGACCCCATAGACAGCAGCCCACCAGGCTCCTCCGTCCCTGGGATTCTCCAGGCAAGAGTATTGGAGTGGGGTGCCATTGCCTTCTCTGGTGTGTGTGTATATATATAGTTATTTGTAAAAAGGATACATATTCATTGTAGAAAAATTGGAAAACCATTGGTGATGGCATCACCAACTAAATGGACATGAGTTTGGGTAAACTCCAGGAGTTGGTGATGGACAGGGAGGCCTGGTGTGGTGTGGTTCATGGGATCACAAAGAGTAGGACACAACTGAGTGACTGAACTGAACTGACAGCAACACATGTGTGAAAGATCTCATCCTTAGACTCTCACCCAGCATCATCCCTTGGGGAAAAGTGCCCCCTTGATAAGGAGAAAGGGAAGCTGGTTGTGATTTTAATTTCCTTTTCTTTCTATTGCTTGTGAGGTCTTATGGGTTTTCATGTTTGGGGCCTCCTCTACTTTGTGTGTCCGTGTTATTTTTCCTCCTCACTCTATTTTGGAATGTGATTTCTTACAATTTGTAAAATTACATCAAGAATATTAACATTATCTATTACACGTTAGTGAACGTTTTCCCTTGGAGAAGGCGATGGCACCCCACTCCAGTACTCGTGCATGGAAAACCCCATGGACGGAGGAGCCTGGTGGGCTGCAGTCCATGGGGTCATGAAGAGTCGGACACGACTGAGTGACTTCACTTTGACTTTTCACTTTCATGCATTGGAGAAGGAAATGGCAACCCACTCCAGTGTTCTTGCCTGGAGAATCCCAGGGACGGCAGAGCCTGGTGGGCTGCCGTCTATGGGGTCACACAGAGTCGGACACGACTGAAGCGACTTAGCAGCAGCAGCAGCAGAACGTTTTCCCTGGTTTCTCCTGTTTTGTTTATAGTATATTTTGACATAAAAAGCTTTCCATTCTTATGGGGGGGAGGGGAGCAGACAACAAACAGAACTCTGTTAAATTGCCTCTAATATCTTGCTTATTTCTCCTCCCTACACTCTATGTGTGTCAACAAGCCCCTGGGGCCTGGAGTCAAAAGATCATTTAAATAGTCACTTCAGTTCAGTTCAGTTCAGTCGCTCAGTCGTGTCCGACTCTTTGCGACCCCATGAATCACAGCACGCCAGGCCTCCCTGTCCATCACCAACTCCCGGAGTTCACTCAGACTCACATCCATCAAGTCAGTGATGCCATCCAGCCAGCTCATCCTCTGTCGTCCCCTTCTCCTCCTGCCCCCAATCCCTCCCAGCATCAGAGTCTTCTCCAATGAGTCAACACTTCGCATGAGGTGGCCAAAGTACTGGAGTTTCAGCTTTAGCATCATTCCTTCCAAAGAAATCCCAGGGCTGATCTCCTTCAGAATGGACTGGTTGGATCTCCTTGCACTCCAAGGGACTCTCAAGAGTCTTCTCCAACACCACAGTTCAAAAGCATCAATTCTTTGGCGCTCAGCCTTCTTCACAGTCCAACTCTCACATCCATACATGACCACAGGAAAAACCATAGCCTTGACTAGAGGACCTTTGTTGCCAAAGTAATGTCTCTGCTTTTCAATATGCTATCTAGGTTGGTCATAACTTTCCTTCCAAGGAGTAAGCATCTTTTAATTTCATGGCTGCAGTCACCATCTGCAGTGATTTGGGAGCCCAAAAAAATAAAGTCTGACACTGTTTCCACTGTTTCTCCATCTATTTCCTATGAAGTGATGGGACTGGATACCATGATCTTCGTTTTCTGAATGTTGAGCTTTAAGCCAATTTTTTCACTCTCCACTTTCACTTTCATCAAGAGGCTTTTTAGTTCCTCTTCACTTTCTGCCATAAAGGTGGTGTCATCTGCATATCTGAGGTTATTGATATTTCTCCCAGCAATCTTGATTCCAGCTTGTGTTTCTTCCAGCCCAGCGTTTCTCATGATGTACTCTGCATATAAGTTAAATAAGCAGGGTGACAATATACAGCCTTGACGTACTCCTTTTCCTATTTTTACCAGCGTTTAATTGAGGGTGCCCAACTTCATGTATGTAAATCTGTTTTCCTTCATCAGCATCCCAACTTTTATCAGGATGAAATTCAGTCACCACTCTAATGGCAAGAACTTGGCTATCTTGTATCTACTTGTATATACTTGGCTATCTTGTATCTACTGATACATCCCCAGAAAACAGAGTACTCAGTAGGCACTCAACAAATATTTGTTAAATGAGTGGATAAGCATTTGGCCTGGACTCTGACCCAAAACAGGCAATCAGCACATTGTGGTCTCTCACAACAAGCCCAGATGCCACTATCTTAACCTGTCAGAATCTGTATCTTGTAATCCAGCCATTTACATCTTTGCCATGATTCCCCAAGTACAGTAATGTATGTATTGAGTGTCTAGTATGAGAATAGGCCTGTTCTGAGCATCCCTGGTGGATATGAAAGAGGGCTACTGCACAAACTCTGCCTTCAGCCTAGTGACGGCTCTTATAGGATTTCGTTGTACATACAGAATAATTAAAAGAGGAGATGAGATGAGCCAGAATGTGGGCCAGGAGTCTCACTGAGAAGTGAGATCAAGAAGGGAAAAGCAGAAACACGGAAGGCTTGTTAAAGAAGGAGGCCCCCAGCAAGAGATTTGAAGGATGAAGACTCTTCCAGCATGCAGAGGCGAGGAGGCTTCGAGGCCAGATGATAAACAAGGATCCAGGCTTGCTTTTACTCTTAAGACTATTGGCCTAATGTGCTACTTGACCACAAGACAATTGTATTATATATTCATGATTTCCCTCACCCAGACTATTTTACTTGCTCATTGGCAATGATTCCATATGCTAGTGTACTGGTTTCTAGAAAAGCTCTCCTTTTCCTCTTAGGATTGGAAACCCCAGGGGAAAAATGTGAAATCCAGAACATTCAGCCAAGTCAGGCTTTCATTTCAGTTCTAAATCAACCTAAGTGGTTTATGTTCAGATTCACAACTAATTCTTCAGTTTTTTGAGTGCAGACACACTGGAGAGTGAGAAGAAAAGTGGGGTTCCTTCTGTCCAGTTGGTACATGTAATTTTGCACACAAATACAGGAGCTCTCAGAACACCTGTAGCCCATCCAATGACTCCTAGGGTCATACTGTGAACCCCTTGCATCAGAAGTTGACCCTGAAGAGTAGCCAGCAAACTGCAGCCTTCAAATTCTGTAATTGTTATAATCTCCTTGGCCTGAAAAGGATTATTTTGGGCATTTTGCAACTGGCTACAAAATCTGAATCTTTCCGGTTTACTTCTTTCAAGAGATGATGTCCTTTCTCACTCACTACCTGTCCAAGTTCCTACCTAAAAATCACAACCAAAAGAGTGTGTAGGTGTGTAAGTTAAGATAATACCAACTGCTATAACAAATCAAGTCTAAGGACTTCCCTGGTGGTCCAATGGTTAAGAATCCGCCTTCCAATGCAGAAGATGGAGCTTCAGTCCTTGGTCTGGGAACTAAGATCTCACATGCCCCAGGGCAACTACTGAACCCTCCCACGCTGAAGCCTTATGTGCCACAATTAGTGAGCCCTGCAGGACCCAATTAATATTCCGCATGATGAAATGAAGATCCTGCATGTCTCAACTAAGACCAGACTCAGTCAAATAAACAAACAAAAAACAAATCAAGTCTGTCATCTCGAAGACTTCACATCATTTATTCACAGCTTATGTAACATTCCAATGCAACTGTTTCTGGTCAGCAGATGAGGCTCTCACAGCCTGTCTGGGAATCCAGGCTCCATCCACATCAAAGCTCTGCATTTTCTGAAGAGTTGTCATGCTATTTTTTCCGTCTTGGGGAAAGAAAGGATAATGAGGGAGAGGATTTTATGGGTTAGACTGGGAGTGGTGTGCACCACTTCCTCACATTCTTACAGCCAGAATTCAATCATATAACCATCTGTAATTGCAAGGGAGGCTGGAAATGTTATCCCTGCACCCAAGAGGAGAAAGCTTATTGGTGAACAGGTGTCCTACCTTGCCCACAATGGATGACTACAGCTATTTCCAAACTACTCTTGGGCAAGCCGTTCAGAGTCCTCACTAGCCATTCTTCTTCCTCCTTTTGTAGACTCAGCCTCTAAGGAGTTCTGCCACTACCAAGAAGGAAGCCCTTTGCCCAGGCATCAGACAAGTGAGACTTCAAATCCAAGCTCTGCCAGTAACGAGCAATATGTTCCTGGAAGTTCATCTCTGTGCCTCAGCTTTCTCATCTATAAAGTGGACCACAACAATACCTCTAACCTCATGATATTGCTTATTTAACTTATATGCAGAGTACGTCATAAAACTGCTGGGCTGGATGAATCACAAGCTAGAATCAAGATTGCCCAGAGAAATATCAACAACATCAGATATGCAGATGATACCACCCTAATGGCAGAAAGTGAAGAAGAACTAAAGAGCCTCTTGATGAAGGTGAAAGATGAGAGTGAAAAAAGCTGGCTTAAAACTCAACATTCAAAAACTAAGACCATGACATCCTATTCCATCACTTCATGGCAAACAGATGGGGAAAAATGGAAACAGTGACAGATTTATTTTCTTGGGCTCCAAAATCACTGTGGATGGTGAATGCAGCCATGAAATTAAAAGACGCTTGCTCCTTGGAAGGAAAGCTATGACAAACCTAGACAGCATATTAAAAAGTAGAGACATTACTTTGCCAACAAAGGTCCATATAGTTAAAACTATGGTTTTTCCAGTAGTCATGTACAGATGTGAGAGCTGGACCATAAAGAAAGCAGAGCACTGAAGAACTGATGCTTTTGAACCGTGGTGTTATAGAAGACTCTTGAGAGTCCCTTGGACTGCAAGGAGATCCAACCAGTCGATCTTAAAGAAAATCAACTCTGAATATTCATTGGAAGAACTGATGTTGAAGCTGAAGTTCCAATACTTTGGCCACCTGATGCAAAGAGTCAACTCACTGGAAAAGACCCTGATGCTGGAAAAGACTGAGGATTGGGGATGGGGAGCGGGGAGAAGGGAGTGACAGAGAATGAGATGGTTGGATGGCATCATTGACTCAACGCACATGAATGTGAGCAAACTCTTCAAGATAGTAAAGTACAGGGAAGCCTGGTGTGCTGCAATCCATGAGGTTGCAAAGAGCCAGACACAACTTAGTGACTAGACAACACCACCAGTATAACACTGGTGGGCTACATGAGAAGGCACAAGTAAAGTTCTTAGCGTGATGGTTGATGAGTTGTAAGCACTCAAATAATCTAATACCAATGCTACTGCTAATAATACTTAAAACAAAAACAAAGCTATTATTATGGGGCTTCCCTGGTGGCTCAGACAGTAAAGAATCCACCTGCAATGCAGCAGACCTGGGTTCGATCCTGGGGTTGGGAAGATTCCCTGTGAGGAAATGGCTACTCACTCCAGTATTCTTGCCTGAAGAATTCTATGGACAAAGGAACCTGGTGGGCTACTGTCCATGGGGTCACAAAGAGTCGGACATGACTGAGTGACTAACACCTTTGCTTTTGCTTACACTTCCTTTCTTTATAGACTAGTCCAGATTTTGAAAATGAAGAATCTAAGAGATAAGCCAAGGCTTCTGTAAGAATTTTGATTAAATGTGATAAAGCTTACACTTCCTTTCTTTATAGGCTAGTCCAGATTTTGAAAATGAAGAATCTAAGAGATAAGCCAAGGCTTCTGTAAGAATTTTGATTAAATGTGATAAAGGTTTGGCCTGGGGTAAAATGAAGAAGAATTCCAGTGTTCAACAAGTACTTTTATGACCATTAACTTAGATCTGAAAGAAATCAAGAATAAATAATTTTGGGACTTCTCTCGTAGCTCAGTGGCTAAGACTCTGTGGTTCCAGTGCAGGGAGTGAGAGTTCGATTCCTGGTCAGACAACTAAAATCCCACATGCCACGTGGTGCAGCCAAAAAAAATTTTTTTTCATAAATAATTTCAAGATTTAACAATACCATTAATGGGGAGAGGAAAGTAAAGAACCTATAGAAGTTGCAAATGGTCCAGATCTCCAGTTCAGAGGTTTTTCCAAGTCACCAGTACTTCTAGGTAAAATTAAGATCTATTTGTTCTCAGCCTTCAGATCTCTTGCTGCATTTCACATTTCACAGTCTACCTGGTTTTCTTCTCACTACGAGGATCATTCTGACTTCTTCCCCAGCGAGGCTCCTTCCACTGATCAACCATGGCCTTCATTCAGTCCTGCCCTGAATCCCTCCCTCAAACTTCAGCTCAGCCTCCAGCTCAGCCTTGTCACTCGAGTTGTCCAGGGAACATTTCCACTAAGATCCTGTGACCTTTGACACCTAAATGAGTTCCTTTTTGCCAAATAGGCTGCCTTTCTCAATTATCCTCTTTCTATCAATACCCCGCCACAAGGGTCATGCAGTGAGGACACAGAGCCCAGAGAACTTTCAGTCTTAACAACTAACCAGGAAAAGCTGCAGTGCAGCTATAAAGCATCCTCCAAGCATGAAATGGCAAACAGCTCTAATTTCCAAAGACAGGTATTAGAAAATGTCAGTAGGGCTCTAAGCTTACTTCTTAGTTCATCTTGCAAAAGTGTAAAGCCAATACCTTGTCTGGGATAAGGCTCCAGTACAGAGAGTTCCAGTACTGCTTTTTAGAGTAAGATAGGCTCAAATAAGGGCTTCCCAGGTAACACTAGTGGTAAAGAATCTGCCTACCAATGTAGGAGACACAAAAGAAGCAGATTAGATCCCTGGGTCAGGAAGATCCCCTGGAGGAGGGCATGGCAACCTACTCCAGTATTCTTGCCTGAAGAATCCCATGGATAGAAGCCTGGCAGTTCTTAGGGTTACAAAGAGTCAGACACAACTGAAGCAACTTAGCACCCACACACTCAGGCTCAAATAAATTAACATTCCCTTCTCAGCTGACTCATTACCTAGAACACAAACTTTGCATGCCTGTTTGAATACAGACAGGAGAGAGGACAATGAAAAGGAAGGAAGGAATATACACAACTTGCTAACATGAGTGTAACAGCACCTCTCTTAAAAAACAAAAACAGCAAAAAGAACATTGTAGAAGATCAATATTCCATTTTTACAACCCAAGCTCCTATCTATATTGTAGTAAACCAAATTTTAATTGTTTGCCGTGTCCCTTCTGATATTTGATCACTTTAGCTCTAAAGATGCTTTAAAAAAAAAAATTAAGTATAGTAGATTTACAACTTTGTATCATTTCAAGTATATAGCTTCCCTGGTGGCTCAGTCCATAAAGAATCTGCCTGCAATGAAGGAGACTGCCTGCAATGCAGGAGACCTGAGTTCAACCCCTGGGTTTGGAAGACCCCTGGAGAAGGAAATGACAATCCACTCCAGTATTCTTGACTGGGAAATTCCACGGACAGAGGAGCCTAGCAGGCTACAGTCCACTGGATCACAAGACATGACTTAGCAACTAAACCACCGTCACCACCAGGAATACAGCAAAGTGATTCAGTTACACAAACATGTGTATATTCTTTTTCAGATTCTTTCCATAACAGATTATTAGAAGATATTGAATATAGTTCTCTGTGCTATACAGTAGGTCCTTGTTGTTTATCTATTTTATATATAGTAGTACGTATCTGTTACTCCCAAAGCCCTAATTTATCCCTCTCTTTCCTTCCCCTTTGTTAACCATAAGACTGTGTTCTATAGCAGTGAGTCTGTTTCTGTTTTTTAAATAAGTTCATTTGTATCCATTTTTAGATTCCACATTTAAGTGGTACCCTTTGATACTTGTCTTTCTCTGATTTATTTCACTTAGTATGATAATCTCTAGGTCCATCATGTTGCTGCAAATGGCATTATTTCATTCTTTTTGTGACAAATATTCCACTGTATACATATCACACCTTTAGCCATTCATCTGCCCATGGACACTTAGGTTGCTTTCACGTCTTGGCTACTGTAAACAGTGCTGCTATGAACATTGGGTACATGTATCTTTTCAAATTAGATTTTCCAGTTTTTCCGGCTATATGCCCAGTAGTGGGATTGCTGGCTCATATGGCAGCTCTATTTTTAGTTTTTTAAGAAACCTCCATACTGTTCTCATAGTGGCTGCACCAATTTACATTCCCACCAACATTGTAGGAGGGTTCCCTTTTCTCCACACCTTCTCCAGCATTTACTATTTATAGACTTTTTGATGATGGTCATTCTGACTGGCAAGAGATCATTGTTTTGCATTTCCCTAATAATCAGCAATATTGAGCAAAAGGATGGTTTTTGAAGTGCAAGGGTCTTAAACTGGAAGTTGCAGTACTTTCTGAAAGACACATTGGTAGTAATGGGAGTGGGGGAGGTCGAGGGGTAACTCGTTTCCTTCTACTCAGTTCCTCATTATAACTGTCCTTTTGCAATTTTCTCAGTTATATTTTAAACAGTTCTGAAGCTACACTGATGAATCTAGGTTTTTTTTACATTAAAATTTGTCCTTGTGGAACAAAGTCACAGCTGGCGATTGTGGCAAGATGATATGCCCATGGAGGGATAATGTGCTGCAGCCTTTTTCTTTGCAGTGTTTTAGCTCTCAAGTGTGAAATAATTACAACAAACCTCATCTGAGGCAAAAAAAAAAAAAAAAAGTGATGAATGCAGAAATTATCATTCAAACATGTGGCATTTCCTTCCAAACGAGTGCCCATTACCAGTGCCTATTACTACTAATGTGTCGTTAGAAAAGTACTGCAACTTCCACTTTAAGACCCTTGCACTTCAAAAACCATCCTTTTGCTCAACATTGCTAATTATTAGAGAAATGCAAATTTCCTTCCTTCCTTTAAGAGCACACTCATCTACGGCAGATGGTTTGGTGAGCAAATCGTTCTGCCTGCTATAGGCATAAGGACAGCATGCTCTTATTAAAGCTGCTTTGTAACCCATAATCCAGTGAAGAAAAGAATGTTAGGACCTTCATCCTATCCAACCCCTTGTTAAAGAGCTGATAATGAACAGAAAAAGTGAAAATCACAAACTGCTTCACCTCCAACACACTGTCTCAATCAGCACGGAGTATGATTTCAGGGGAAATAACTTCAGCAATCCTTTGACTCTCTAAGTTAGGTGTATACTTGGGTGATACAGGCAATTGAGAAACTTTCAGAACAGAGCCAACTTCTGGGAGCCTGAAAGCTTGAGTTTAAATGATACAACACCGCCACCTAGAGGTCAAGCAATGAGGAACTGGACACTGCAGCCAAACGGGTAAAAAGCTTGACAAGCTTACCGCCCAGCCAGGAAAAGCATCATTGCCTTCACGTCAAAGCTGCAATGAGAGACATTTAAATGAGTCTGGGTTTTCCTCAACATATGGGATATTGGAGAAATCCTACAGAGTAGAAAATATGCTTCCCCCATCACAACCTACAAAGACAGGTGCTGAGCAAGTCACCAAAAAAGAGGGCAGAGAACAAACCCACCCATGGTGCTAGGGAGGCTCAGTGGTTAGAGGGCTTTTATAGAAGTTAGGACATTTAAGCTGACCTTGGTAGGATGAACAGAATTTCTATATGCCAAGGGAAGCAGATTTCGAGCTGAAGGACCAGCATGAACTACTAATTATGAAAATATACAAGATTTACTCATCACCAGTTCATTATAGGTTATATTAAGCCACTTGGAAAATGGAATAAAAAATCATATTTCCAATTCCACAGAAAACATTCCAGTAAAATGTCCTTCTGTGTACTTATTTAACATGCTGTCATGCCTGTCTGCAGCCCAATGAACTACAGCCCACCAGGCTCCTCTGTCATGGGATTCTCCAGGCAAAAATATCAGAGAGGGTGGGCATTTCCTCCTCGAGAGGATCTTCCCAACCTAGGGACTGAACCTGAGTCTCCTGGACTGGCAGGCAGGTTGTTTACCACTGAGCCACCTGTGAAGCCCATGCTCTTGAAAAGGCATTTCTTAAAACAATCAAACTTAGGAACATAAACCAAGGTAATCAGACTTCTTTACTGCAGGTCTTCTCAAAGAATTTAGTATTTTACTGTACACAGTAAATCTCCGAGAACTACAGAATGTGGTTTCCAAACTTCACAGAATTTGTTTTCTGCACAATTTTCCATGAGCAAACCCTCCCTCCCTGTGAAGGAAGTGAGGTAAAGTGATGGTTGAAGGATGCAGGTTCTAGAATCAAACTGCATGGACTCCACCGCTACACCTCCACAGGCCTGTTTCCCCACCTGCAAATAGAACTAGAGGCCCTAGCTCACCAGGTACTGTGAAGATAACGAGGTAATACACACAAACACCTGAAATAATTAGTAGTTGCTGCCCCTTCATGTCCCTCCCGCCACGCTCTTCACGGCTAGACCCTCTGCTCCATAGGACCAGTTTGAGCACTACTAATGGAAATGCACTCCAGCTTTGCCCAGCTGCTGCCTACAGTCCCTTGGAAGACTCTGTTCCTTCAAGGTCTCTGGGAAACAAAGGAGGAATGTTTCAAGTTACTTTGGTAGCTTAGATGAAAAATAACAATATTCACTAATTAACCTCTTCTGGATATAACTCTAAGAGCTGTCAGCATTTGCAAAACAAAACAGGACCGATACAGAACCTTAACAAAGCCCACGAATCACACACATTAAGCTTGTGACAATCATAATTTTATCTTTCAAGTCATTTGTTTCTGTGTGTACACACAGAATCCTAAATGTAGGAGGAAAGTATATACAATTCCAAATACCTTGAACATTCGGTTATTGAGACATTATTACATAAGTGTGTCTGTGTACATATATGCACATGTATGTATGAATGTGTGTGAACAGGAGAGGCAGTGTTATGTGAAACAGTTCCAACACCCTGCTGCAAAAGATGATCAAGGTATTCTTCCACCATGTCTGCCAGCTCTCTGAGGTAGTCTGGTGCATATAAACATCCATGCAGATACAAAACATTTCAGGCAAATCCTTTTCTGACTTTTGTTTCCTTTTTCCTGAGTCCGTTTCACCATTTTCCACTTTTTCTCCTTATCACTCCCTGAATTTATAACTTCCCACAGTAGTAGAAAAAAAAATTTTATGGGCACCCATGTCCCTCTTGAGGCATTATCTCCATTGGGTCAACAGGAGCCTGAGGCTGGAGATGCAGGCAGGCAGCACAGGGCTGCCAGGTCTGGAGCACAGGCGCCCCTTCGGCTCTAACTAGCTCTGTGACTGAGCTGCTACCTGGCTTGCCCCGAACAGCAGAGTACACACCTGTTGCTCTGGCGTAGTTATTAACGACATCCCTTTCACTCTCAACAGTACCCTGGATTTAAAGTTACAATGGTCATGCCATCTATTACCCTAGACAGGGCTCTTTACTCCTCTGGATTTCAGTCTCCATAATTTGAAAATGGTATAGGATTAGATAGTACTTTAAGGGCTTTTTGTTTTAACTTGTTTTTGTGATTTCCATTTTTTTTAAATAGCCCAATCACAAAATTAAAGATCTTTCAACCTCTACCTCCCTCCCTCCTAATATACATATTTTCCCCAACCAGTTGAGATCCAACCTAACTGTATAAGCAGAAGAGACATTTAAGGGTCAATAATGAGTATCTCAGAAACTGGAAGAAATGAAAACTAAACTGCAATCAATACATATTTTGTAAAATGTGTTCTACTTAACTCATTCCTTTACACGCTTCCTGGCTTAGATATCGTACATCAATTATGTGAGGCCCTGGATAGTCCCCACCATGAACCACCACAAAAAGACTACAACCAAAAGACCCATTTCTACCTATGTTTAGATCTCCTAAACAGAAATGGGTGAGAGAGAGATGCCTGGACACAAGGCATGGAATTCCTGCACCAGGACAGAAGTTTAAGTCCTGAAACATACAGTATCTTAACCATATGAGGCAGCAAAAGAAGAAATGTATAATAAAATCAGAGTGGGAAGAGCCAATGTTTCGTTGCCCCAACCCTCCATATCTTATGCAAATAAAAAACTGATTCTGGAGTAAATACATTTATTGATACCCATTTTATATAGTTCAATGAAATAACCTATAAATATAAAAGCATTTTTCTTTTGGATATCACCATGGTCCATGTAAATACTCAACAGTCAGAATCACCTGCAGGAAGCACTCAAGTCACACAGTTGGGTTTACAGACCTGAATACACACACTTCATTAACAGTGGCACTTATGTACTCAAGTGGTCCAGTGGCTTCGGATATATGACAACTGGGCGTGTGGAGTAAAAGTAACGTATAAGTTTAAGTCAGTGGAAAGGGTATCAACTTTCAACAAACAACAACCAATTATAAATCAATATCCTGGGTGAAGAAAGTACCACAGTTGACACCGGGTGTCTGGACACTGGAGACGAAGCACGTTCACCGACACGTCGTGGTGCCGTACGCTCTTCAAGCCCCAGGGCAGTCCACCAGTGCCTCCGGGTCATTCAGGGTCAACAACACAGCACTTCTTAAAAGACTCTCACCAGCTGAGAAAAAAGGTATGTGGAGACTGCTATCAAGTTTAAAGAAAAATGAGCTAAATATTTCAATGACATGATGAGTTTTCCTCCTAAGAGGAGGAAGAGATTGTGGGGAAAACAACTTTTTTAATTCCCTTTTTTTTTTTTCAAAACAGTGATCAGAATCATTTATCAAATGCGAGGGAAGGAACCCAGGTATCTGGTATCCAAAACACAGGTGCAAAAATCTTCTGTCTCAAAGTTTGTTCCTCAACACTTCTGAGGGAACGAACACAGCAGCCACTGTTGGAGACTTGCTCTCGACTTTATGCAGCATAAAATTTTCTCATTTCTTCAGAAACAAATACAGGAATGTCCTTTCTTGCTGCAGTCAGACCACGTGTCTTCCGAGTTAGCAAGCAAATGCGTTTAGAAGGTCTGAGGTGTGCAAGGTCCAAAACTGAAATCTGAGAGGCAGTGTTAGAACTTAAGCGAGGCAGGATTTTTAGAGACTACTCAAATGAAAATCTAAGTGAAGCATATAAAAATTCAGTTCTTTCTATTATTTTCAACTGGTATTTGATGGAGACATCCCCTGGTAAGGACGGGTTAAGGGCTGTTATCTCCAGGTCCAAGATGTCCCAACTACTTAAAGTAGGGCCCCCAAGAGGAGAAAGACACACACTTCTGTGGTCTCTGGAATTCTTTTTTGCCTTTTTTTTTTTTTTTAAAGAAATAGTAGCTTCAGTTGCACACCACTGGCTGAAGGTGTTTGCATCCAAATGAGAAACTCTACCCCTTGTCTCTAGTGGGACAGGCACCAGGTTCCCACAAGCGGCAACTCCTATGTCCTGTAGCACATGGCACCTGACCCTGGAGTGAAGAATAAGCTGGCACAGAGCCCCGATTGCTGGCGTCCAGGCTAGATGGCGTTTCGTGGCGTGCCGTTGTGTGTCAACGCTTTCAGGCTGGGGGCACTGGTCTGGTGACTACAGCTCCTGTGAGAAGTCACACCCACCTCAAAAACCTCATGAATGGCTTTTCGGAAACAATGGAAGTTATAGTCTATTAAACCTGCAGGAGAGAAAAAGGAAGATCAGGCACCCTGAATGTCAACTATCTGTTAGGAAACATTTGGTGACGGAAAGAAATAATTGGTATGTATTTTAAAACATATATCCAATTGAGAAATTCTCTACAATGGAAGCATGATAAAGCATATGCCCAAGTTGTTAACACTGATTACCTCTGGGCCTGGGAATGAAGAGAGTAAATAAAAAAGCAATTAGGAAGACAAATTTGCTAAGAAAATTTACAATGAACTCTAAAGTGAAAGTAAAATACTTTCGATACATCAAGTTTTTCCTTTTACAAGTCTCTGGGGCAGGCAAAGAAAAGCTGAAGGAAACAGTTGGAACAAGAGTTGTGCAAACTGCTTAGTAGAGCCATGGGGATGGGAGGGATCAGGAAGGCCCCTAGGGCAGAGCCTCAGGAAGCCAGCTCCCCCACCTCAGAGGGGAAGGAGGGCAACTCTGTCCTTTTCTGCTTATGAACTGGCTTCCAAATCAGATTTTAGTCAAAGGGTTCCTTGCAGGTGCGTATGGACATATGACCAATTCCGGCCACCAAGAAAAGTGCAAGTGTGTAAGACCTGCATGGAGTCTCCTTAAAAGGAAGACCTCCCTGTTCCTCCCCCAATCCTCCTTAGTGCCCAGAATTTGAGGGAGATTGCTGGAGATCCAGAAGTCCTTCCACATCACGAGAAGAACCTGAAACTAGTAGCCAGTACTGAGAACAGCAGAGCTGAAAGAGAAGCACTGGTCCTCGAGGACACCGGGACAGAAAGACAACAAACCAAGAAACAAACCGAAGCGACTACAGATGCGGAAGCAGCCCAAAGGTGGAAGGGTCAAGTGCAAGGCAAAAGCAGCCAAGAAAACTGCAGGGCACAGACAAGACTCTGAGGATACGGGCAAGATTTAAATAGGCAGGAAAGAGGAGCAAAATCACAAGAAAATAGCAGGGCGTTTGCACTGAGAACACAGCACACAGGTGAAGACAGGAAAGAAGCTGGTCTGACTGGAGATGGGAGCAGACAATTCTTGGGAGAAGTACTGGGAATGGCGGCTGAAGAAGCAGGTTAGAGTCAAAATAAGGAGTTCCTTCAGATTCAGAGAAAAATAAAGGTTTTGATAACTTCAACTACATTAAAACTGAGTTCTCCACAAATGGTAAAATTAAACTGACAATCAAGGAAGCCTGAACAATGTGTGGATATGTGATGATGATATGAAATCATTGTTAATTTTTTTTTCTTTTAACATCTATTAATGGTAATACCATTACGCTTTAAAAACAGCACTACTGCTTAGAGATACCTGCTGGAATCTCTATAAGACAAAATGATTTGATGTCAGAGATTTGCTTCAAAATCACCCAATAGGAGAAAAGGTACAGAGATGAAATAAAAATGGCTATGATTTTGATAGTTGTTCAATCTGGGTGATAGATACGAAGGGCTTCCTTACATTATTTTCTCTCCTCTTTTATGTGTGACACTTTCCACAACAAAGCATTAAAAAAAAAAATGAAGATATACAGGAAACAAGACTGACCATGTGTTCATGACTGTGAAAGCAGGGACAGGTACATGGAATCGCTGAGCTGCTCAACTTTTGTGTTTACTTGAAAATTTCCAGGAACCAAAAGTTTTTAAAAATTTTTAAAGATTAGAATGGAAAAAGATAAGAAACTCCTAAGAGGCACAAAAAAGATAAAAGCATAGGAACAAATAAATTACTAGAGAAGCCTAAACAGACATGAAAGAGCACCTGCAATAAAAAAGATGCTTGCTCCAACCAGTAATTAGAGAAATAAAAACGAGACCCTAATGAGACATCATTTCGCACCTACCAGACTGACAACAACTGAACAATCTGACATCATCAAACATTAGCAAGGACATGAAGTGACAGAAACTCCCACAAAGCTCTGTCTGGGGTGAAAACGATAAAGCCACTTTGGAGAGCAATTCAATAATGCCTAATAAAACTGACATGAACTTGAGCAGGGGACATGACCTTGGGAAAATTTTGGGAGATGGTGAGGGATACACAGGCCTGGGGGGCTGCAGTCCATGGAGTCACAAAGAGTCGGACTGGGCAACTGACTGAACAACAACAATAAAACTGAACACATATGCCCTCCATAAATTCCACTCCTAAATACTTCCTATTCTAGAGAAATTCTCCCTATGTGCAAAGGCAAACTTGTTCATTAATTTCTTGCAAAACTATTTGTAATCTTAAAAATCATCTAAACATACAGTAAAAAGAATATAAACTGTGATATACACACTCCACAGTGACAAAGAATGAACTGAAGCAACATGCTATTAATATGGATAAACCTCAAAACCAATCTTGAATGAAGAGAAACAAGCAAGCTGCAGAAGATGACTTACATTTTGACATGGTTTACACAAAGATATATAACACCCTATATAGTTTAAGGAAAGATAAGAAGTAAAGACTAATTCAGACACAGGAAAAAGAAAACACTACATTCAACAGAGCACAAGAGAGGGTTTCAACTGAGAAATACACAAAAGACAAATATGTATTGGTCATGTTTCAGATCTTAAGCTCAAAGGGGAATATATACATTTTTGTTTTATCAAAAAAACTTTGTATATCTAAAATATTTCATTAATATAAGCATCAGTGAAATATTAACTCATTCAATATTAATTAATATCACAAACCCAGACAGAAGAGAAGGAACTTGTTGCATGAGTAACAGAGCTACTACAGACCCTTGAGTAGTTAAATAACACGATGAAAGGAATATTCTGAAAACTAGTCTGCCTTGAGAATAAAGGACGATACAGACTGAGCCCTCAATATATATGTTGAATGCAGCACCTTAGGCCTGGATGGGTGAGGACTTGGACTGGAGATACCAACAGTGGAAATGGATAGGACACCCTAGAAAGTTCCACAAGAAAATGTTAAAGAGTTGGTGAAGATTCAATGAAAACCACAGAAAAGAATGGGAAAAGGAGAACAAAGAATACCCTCTGTGAGATGCTGTGCAAGGGCCTCGGAAGCAATTACACCACACGATTACCAGACTGCACACAGCTAAGTGTGGACACCAGGAAAATGGCATAACTAGTAACAGAAGTAGAGTAGCCATGAGTCACGAAACGGGAAAATATTCATCGGTTTTTGACATCATGGAAAGATAAATATTTAAGTAAAGATGCCTTACTAACAGCTTCAAATATGGAATGGAAACAGGCCCAAGTCAGAGCTGGAGAGGTGAATTTTTCCGTCAACTACACAGAGATTAACTGAAGTCATAGATGTGATGTGCTGACCAGAAGAATAAGTGAAGAAGTGAGCCAGAAGCCGCGGCTCTGAAGGGCACTCAGAACTGAGAAAAAGAAAAATTAGAAGAAACAGGTGGTCAGAGAAACAGACACACAAAAAAACCCAAAGAGCTCTGCTTTGGGAAAGCAGAGAGAAGAGGGCGTGAAGGAGGATGGGATGACACGGTCACATGCTTGGGAAGGCTGAAGAGGAAAGGCCACCAAATGTGGCAAGAAGGTGACCCGGTGACGTCTCAAACCACCTCAGGAGACTGGTGCAGGTGGAAGCCAAATGCAGGCAGACAGGTAACAGAAGGATGTGAAATCAGAGGCTGGAATAAAAAATGTGATTTAAAAACAAAAGACCAAAAGAAGGCAGGAGAAAGCATGGACTGTACATGGAGGGAAAGGCACAGAAGTAGTTGAAAACGTCATGCAAGTGAAAGTGTTAGTCCCTCAGTCATGTCCAATTCTTTGTGACCCCACAGACTGTAGTCTGCAAGGCTCCTCTGTCCATGGAATTCTCCAGGCAAGAATACTAGAGTGGGTTGCCACGCCCTTCTCCAGGGGATCAAACCAACTGGTAAATCCTCTAACACTGCAACAATGTTTTCTCTTGTTTTCCAGAACCTAAGAAATTATGACAAAGACCTTTATATAAAGACAGTTTTTAAAATGTCATTACCTTTTCTTTCAAAACTTTCTTCCCTAAGGATGCAAACCAGTGCCAAAAATTTAGTCACCTCCTTTAAATACAGGACAGTTGTGTTATTCAGCTTGATGATGGCCATGGACTCTTTGTCATAAGCACTTCCACTTCCATCTTCCTTTAGCCTGTTTTAAAACAAAGTATTGTTCATTATAGGTTTCCCAACTCGGCATTCTGTCACATTTGCACAACAAGTCTTTCTACCCAGTTTCCTAAATGTCTTTTGAGAAAAAAGGCTGGCTCGACCACAGTGGAACAGAAGCTGTGTTTAGCTGTGGGTGCCCAGCCCCTGCTGCATAATCATTCCATGTGCTCACACCACCTTGTTGACCTAGGAAGCATGGAAGACAGCAGACTTCTAATTTTTACTTCACACTAATCAGTGCTGACACCCTCCGCAAATAAAGAAGGACCTGAAATATGAAAACTGTGAGTAGGGAAAAAGGAGTAAGTACAAAAACTAAAGTAAATACGGTCTATCAAAGATACTGTGGAATCCTGATGCCTGCAAAGTGAGCCTTACAGGGTCTGAAAGCTATTTCATTTATCAGATTAGATTGTCAGAATTACATGGAGTCCCCCTTCAAAAAACACAAATCAAGAGCCAAGTAAGCAACAAACTGAACTTCAATAAAGCATACCAAGTTTCACACACGGGTTAATAATAATGAAGTAATGGCTGTTTCTTTTCTTTTTTATAATATACTTTATCATGTGTAATATAGTTTACAATGTGTCTTATACTGAAAATAAAATTTACAACTAAATTTGATTCTTTAATTATAAAAAATACACTCTATTCATCTCTTTTTAAAACTAGGAACAGGAACATGAAACTTTTCTGCATGACCTACAGACAAAATTACTTCTTCTCTGGGGAAAGAATAAAAACAAAGGCAAGCATGTAGTCACAAAACTGACAGGAATAGAAAACAAGAATAGACAGGTAAAGAAGAGCTAAGACAAATGCATTCCCTACCCCGAGGCAGCTAGAGAAAGACACTGACAAGTGAGGCAGAAAGACCAAGGTGCCAGGTAGGGACAGAGAGATGAAAGAGGGATTTAGACTAGGTGGAACACAGAGGAACAACAGATCAAGGACAGAGGCATCAAAAAGCAAAGGTAATGTCAGAGCATCAAAAAGCAAAGGTAATGTCAGAGCATCAGGACAGTGCTTGGGAGGGCTGACATTAATATACAAGATGAACCATCACTATTAGAGGCGCAGAGGTCACTGGCTTTTGAAATAATTATTAGTAAATCCACCAAGGTTTTCACTTGTCTTCTGGACTATTCTACAAAACCATTTCTTTACAAATTTCTGTATAAAGTGTGGTGAATTTAAATAAAAGAAGAGTTTATATTTTAGAGACTTCTTAGAAACTGAGACGTGTAGGTCAAACATTCCTTGTTTCTGTGCTCTCTGAAAGATTAAGGACTCCTCAGTTCCACAGAGCCTAAATCAAATTAGGAACCAGTACATACTCTTGTTATTCAGTGTTTTCAATAAATTAGTCTAGTTTATTGATCTAACAGTAGTGAGAAGTCGCAGTAGTGAGAAGACACAGTATAAACCCCCCAAATTAAAGCAGGTGAAACTTTCACTGATAATTAAGTCTGGCACTAGTCACACCTTTTCAACTGCTCTTGTCCATCCACTCGGAAAGAGTAAGACCCAGCAGTCCACTCACAGAGAAATTATGCTCCAAACTGAAGCACTATGGTCAGTTCTACTTCATACAGTACTTGCTAGATGCCTCAGAAATTAATCCCCCTAACAAGTCAAACTGGTGGTTTTCCACTTGTCTGAGATCTTACAAAAATATATACAAACACAACTTACCCATATATACAAGACACATCAATTACAACATCAATCATGTCACAGCAAAGTTCATATGACTGCATATCCACAGGAGAACTGTCTGTTGCAATGTAGATTTTGCTGACAACATCGAAGAGAAAAGCTTTTTCAATACCTGAATTCTTAAAAAAAAACAAAGTCAAGTGTTCATTTTTTAAAGAATCACAATTTGTAAACTTATCAAAGATCCTGAATCATTAACATCCAAGAACATTTTTAACAATACAACCCAATACCAAGAGTAAACAGTACTTTGTTTAGGAGACACTTTTCTTATCCAAAGAAGAAAAGTCAAAATGTTTCTCTGCTCTTGATTTACTGACATAATAGCACACTCAAATTTGTTCTTCTTTCGTCCTCTTTACTTAAATGAATTATTTTCTAAGATACCACCATAAAACAAACAAAATCCTCCTAAAATCAAGCCATGCTACATTTCTGATGATCCTTTTCTTGACAATAATCAATCTCTGATTCAAATGATCCTGCTACCAGAAAGGTTTGATGTGGCACTCAGCAAACAATGTTTCACATCAACATCCAGCATAGTGCAAAAGCCTAAAGAACTGGGGATCACTACACACTGAGTCCTTCAAAGCAGTGTTTGGAAAACACAGTCGCTGAATGCTAAACTGATGGGAAGAATATCCTTTTTAATTAAGCTGAATCCTCAAAATAAGAAATGTGAAATATGACACTGAGATTACAGTTAACAAGGATCAATTTTTCAATGTGACCTTCAATAAAGCAGAGATTAAACTGAGTCTAATTCCCAACACCCAGTATATCCCACTTTCTACTCTTCCTTCAGGAAAAGAGATCACAAAGATATTTTTAATTAAGAAAAGCATAAGAAAATTTTTCATCAGAGCCTTTTAAGACAAAAAAAGTATTAAGGAAAATTTCAGAAAATAACTCAAACCATGTTTTAAATGTTTCTATTATTTATTAAATTAAAAGACGCTTACTCCTTGGAAGGAAAGTTATAACCAACCTAGATAGCATATTGAAAAGCAGAGACATTACTTTGCCAACAAAGGTTCATCTAGTCAAGGCTATGGTTTTTCCTGTGGTCATGTATGGATGTGAGAGTTGGACTGTGAAGAAGGCTGAGCACCGAAGAATTGATGCTTTTGAAGTGTGGTGTTGGAGAAGACTCTCGAGAGTCCCTTGGACTGCAAGCAGATCCAACCAGTCCATTCTGAAGGAGATCAGCCCTGGGATTTCTTTGGAAGGAATGATGCTAAAGTTGAAACTCCAGTACTTTGGCCACCTCATGTGAAGAGTTGGCTCATTGGAAAAGACTCTGATGCTGGGAGGGATTGGGGGCAGGAGGAGAAGGGGATGACAGAGGATGAGATGGCTGGATGGCATCACTGATTCGATGGACGTGAGTCTGAGTGAACTCTGGGAGTTGGTGATGGACAGGGAGGCCTGGCATGCTGCGATTCATGGGGTTCCAAAGAGTCGGACACGACTGAGCGACTGATCTGATCTGATTATTTATTTAATATTTAACTGTGTTGTCTTTAAATCTGACTCAGATTAATTCAAGGCATTTTTTGGAGAATTTGATAATACAAATATATTCAACAAAAACCAGAAACAACACTGAATTAAATAGCACACTTACTGATATAAAGATATTTAATAGGTTTTCCAAGGTCGGTAGCTGTGGGATAAGTTTCTGCACCACCTTACTAAAGGCTTCAAATATTGAATGGTCATAGATACTAGTCAAATAAAAGCTGAAAGACACAACACAGTTTGATTAATTTGAAAAATATCTTAAAAGTCCAACAACAATTATCACAATACATAAAATTTTAAGTTTCTTCACATTTCATTTCAGTAAGTTCAAATAAAGCCTACTTTGTGCACCATCTCCCTCACTCAAGATGACAAAAGCAATTTCCCCACCTGGCTTATAGCTCTCCATCCCTTTAATACATTTACACAGAGGGCAACTGAGGTAGTACTAGGAAAACATTTTCAGATGCGGAAACCTGAACATTCACCTAAGTCCGTGCAATCTGATCCAAAAAGCTTGGTTTCTTAAGCCCACAACTGACAAAAAAACCAAGAGAAAGCTCAGAGTAGATAGGTGACATTTATTGACATTTATTAAATAAGAATACAATACAGGTTTCTAATAAAATGTTACCTCCTCAGAAAGTTCCTTTCTGATCCCACCTAAAATGGTAGTCCTGTGCCCTTTGCTTTCAACCTCTTCCCCCTTTGTTTTTCTGCATAGCACTGATGAGTACTTAAAATTACACTATACGTTTATTTATGTGCCTTTGAGCTGTCTCATTCATCAGAACGTAAGCTCCATGAGAATAAAGGCTGTCAGCCTTGCTCAGAGCTGCGTGCCCACTGCCCTGTAGAGTATCCGTGAATATTTGTTGAGTAAACAAATGAATAAAACTGGCACTTAGAATTTATGTAAATAACATGCTAAGGAAGATGAGAGCAGGAGCTCGAGAGAGAAGGGACAGCTATCTGGAGACCTAAAAGGATACACAAAGAAGTAAATTTGTAGATTTAACAAAACACATACTTGAGAGAGAGGCTTTTAACAATTTAAACAGTGTGGTCAACTGTACCCGCTTTTTCACTCATGAAGTATACTCTTAGTTACACAGCTCTATCCATTATGTAATTACAAACACAGATAACAAAGTCAGAGACACAGAACTGTTTATATCACACTTTTTATCAAAATTCAAAGATACTTTCAAAGACTACACCTAAGAACCTAACTTAGATGGGGCTCTAATCTAGATGTTAGAACAATGGAAGAGGTAAGACCAAGATTACCCCCCACAGGCACGAAGGTAAAGGAATATTTTAGGTTAGCAATGTAAGAAGGTCCTGCAGGAACTGTGAGGTTTGGAGATGGGTGGCGACAGGAAGAACCTCCCAAGGCACAGGGCATTCTAGGAAGCTGAGTTTCTGGAAACTGGAAATTAAAAGAACCTCATCCATAGGTCTGTTAGTAATTAATAAAAGTTTAATGCTGTTAACAAGGCCCAGGGCCCCACAGAGAACTGGAGAAAGGGATAGTGTGTACCACTGAGGTGGGTGCTCTGGAAAGGGACAGACATGGTGCTAAGAGGATCAGAAGTGTTCTTATGGGTCCTGGAGAACACAGGACAATCATGGCTTAAAACCCATCATTCATTGCAGAAAAATAAGACTGAGGAATTTTATTGGAAGATACTTTCACTTTCTCCTACAAATACTGCTGAATTCTTTTAAAAGCATGAATTACTTGTACATATTTTAATCCAGGCTAAAGGTCAATGGGACTTGTCTATGTGGTTTCTTAGGAGAGTAACAGAAAGATCTTATAGCCGGAGGCCCTAGGGAATATTAGGGTAAGGATGGGGGTTGGCTTGAGCCTAGAGGGAAGTCATTATAACAGACCAAGGATAAGGAAATAGCTACGGTTGTCTCTCTGCTGCTTCCCCTTTAAGTTGTTTGTACCATCAAAAGAACATTTTCTTGGGTACTTTTTATTACTCATTTCTACCTAAACCATAAAAAAGGATGCAGAAAATAATTCTCACATATTTTTAAAATACAAGCATACAAACCACTGAGTTTATCTAGTAGGTGTTCTTTAATATTAATTTTGCAATGAGAATTATGAATCAGCAGTTCTTTAACTTGATAGCAACCCTAAGCAGATTTAATGGATACAATCACTTCACCCAATTTTTAGAGGTTTATAAAAGCATAAAGTGTTTTAAAAAACATAAACAAGAAACATTAGAATCCAAACTTAAAATGTGCCCTCTTTAAAAGGCCCCTCCTACTGAGAGAGATACTGTGAAAGATCAAGCTACAGAGTTCTACAACAAATGTGAGATTCCTCAAACTGAGGTAAGGAGAGGGGAAAAAAAAAAAAAAAAACCAAGAGGGGGGAATCCCAAAGCAGATTTAATGCCATGAGGAAACAGCCTGACTCCAGTCTCTTGAGATGAATTTGTAAACACACCTACAGAAACAGACCTCGCCTGACTTCAACCTCTGGGAAAATGCAAAAAAGCAGGGGAAGTAACTTCTCAGTAACATTAGGCTCCCAAAACTGTTTGAATTCAACAGAAATCAAAAACATTACACATTTGGGAAGGGTATACCAGTAACAGAGAGCTACGTGTTTGTAATGACAGAGATGGGAATACATTTACACACTTTTCAGGGCTCCCATATCAAACACACAGGTTGTTACCTAAGGTGGAGTTTTTCTAGCCCAGCATCTGCAAGGTCATCATTGGCCCTTTGATGAATGTCCCTCTGTGTTTCTATTTTGTGATCATCAGACAGACCATCAACTTTGTGAATAAAAACCTCAAAATTCATGTCTGGGTTAACTTTGTAGGCTTTAGAAACAGTAATGTGAAGTCTTGTTAAAGCCTCCATGTAGTCATCCTGTAAGTCAGAACAAAATATTTTTTAAAAAGAAATCTTATGTTAGGAAAGCCTCAAACCACCTCTTTCCCCAACCACAGAATATATATTACCCTAATCATTCATAAGTATTCAAACAACTACATTAACTTATACGACTAAATAGATCTTCAATGTCTCTTGTTAAGAATTCAACTACCAAGTTAATGCTTGTAATTTTTAATACTGATAAGAAAAGGAAATGGAAAATGGACACTTATTCCCAATAAAAAATTTTTTAAGTAATCCCAGCTCTGCCATTTATTAGATGTGTGACTTTAAGCAGGTTGCTTAAATTCTGTGATCTCAGTTTACTCAGCCATAGAATTGTAATTACAATACCTACCTTACAGCACTGTGACGAAGAAATCAAATTAGGTCATATGTATGAACGCACTCATAACAGAGTCTGTACCTCAGAACTCATTCCTAGCTAATGCTTAAGCTTAGAAAAAAAATTAAGATTCTTAAGGATAAAGACATGTCCCATTTATCTGAGTGTCTGCCACATGCTAAGCCCTCAATAAGTGCTAGCTGAGCTAAACTGAATTTGGACAACTAAAGAAACTATTCATTTAATATTTACTGACTCAGTTCTCACATTCCTCATTACAGGCACACTGATAAGACTTTTTCAGTGGGTGACATTACAACAGTTAATAAAAATACAGCAGTATCTACTATTAACAAAAATGGAACACTGCTCATTAACTAGAACTCAGAGATATAAACCCTATCTCCTAGTCATGTCATATTCTGTCCCTGCACAAAGGCATGCCTGCTCCTAAAGCACCTCTGCAGGTACATCTCTCAGTTAGGAAATCTAGTGGCAAAGAAACAAGCTGCAAGAAGCACATGACAAGATAAACAACTTTTCTTTGTTCCTACATGTTTTGCCTTCAGAGAAGAAAAGTAAACATCATCATTTCCAACTACCTGTGCATCAATGACATATATCAATGCTCCTGTTCCCCTGAAGATCATCTCGTAGTCAAAAGTTGGGTCAAAAAAGTCCATTTGCCCAGGAAAATCCCATATTTGGAAATTCACAAAGGAGCTATTAGAAATGTCATCTTTGTAAATCTTGTTGGTACTTTCCAAAAAGAGAGTCTCATTGGGTGACATTTTATGAAACACCACCTGTTAAAATAAAAAAAGACAATTTAATGACTATTCCACTTTTTATTTAAAATAAGTACAAAAACTCCACCTGGAATTAACATAAAGAATGTGACCCTACAGCAAAAATTTTAAAAGAGATGAAAAGTGAATGGTGTATCCATTGGTACTCACTCTCCTCTAACTTGTAACACAACAGAAAACACCAAATTACTAAAACCAAATCACCCAGAAAAGCTAAAACTTTTCTATTTTCTCTGTCTGTATACAATACTAGCAGTAGCAATGTCTCTCCTCAGTTTTTTTTCCTCCCCATTGTATAAATTCAGCCAAAATCTGCTCTAAGATTATGAAAATTTATAGCTAAAGTTTAAAAAGTTTTGTTCATTGAAAATTTATCAGAATGCCCACATCAGGTTCTAACGAATAATCAGAAAAGAAACAGACTGGACCCTGTCCTTCATGGGTTTGCAGTCTTGTGGAAGAAATAAAACAAAAGCAAATTATACCAAATAGGAAAAGGCATATTGGTAGAGAAGGAATATTTGTGAGGAGGGGAAGAATGGGACTTGACAAGGAAAAGACAGTTCCCATGGAAAAAAAAAGGTAAACGCAATTGTTAAGAATCACAATTATCACAATCCACACAATTCCAACACACAAGGAATTTCCCTCTCTCTACTCGCTGGATGAGAAAAATGGATAGTTATTCCTGAGGTTTAGACGGTGAGTAACACTATAACGAATCAAAACCAGTTTGCTAAAAACCTGCCATCAGCGTACTCCGATTTTGCTGTAACGGTGAAAAGATAATAAAACACAGTAATCCCGTAAATTTGGAAGGCTACTTTTTAAAATCATCATGTCTACAGAATATCACGCAGAGATTTATTTTGGAGAGATCTTTGCCACAGAATGAAAAGAGCAAAAAGCCAGGTATCTGGCATTTTATCACCAGCTCACCTTGTGTTTAAGAGGAATGGCTGATGGAGGTCGTCAACCCTGCCTCTATTCTCCCTTACTAAAAAAGCGAATAGCCCTCCATCCTCTCCTGCCATTTCCCAAGTGAAAGCACACGTACAAAGGTCTGTAAATATTCTCCAGGTCTCAAGACTTTTGGAGCCACACACACACAGAAGGGAAATCACTACTAATTATACTCACCGGACTAAAAGTACTAAAACTGGTGGAAGAACAGCCCCCATTCCCACTAAGGAATGTCACAGTGAAGTCTCCTTCGTACTAGTAACAAGAGCAGGCATTACAAAGGCCAAGGAGTTAGTCACAACTCTTTCTGACGCTGCTCCCTGGGGCTCACCTGGGAAGCCCTGCAAACTCAGGTCACCTGAAGTAAGAGGCACACACACAACCGCGGTCGGGGAGGGAGTGTGGGAAAGTTCTCCGAGTTAGAACCGGGGAGCAAGTCTCAGTTTCGTGAATGGCACGGGGGCTGGGTCCCAGGAAGTGAGGTCCCAGGAGGTGAGGCCACGGGCACCTGCCTCGCTCCGGCCACTCGGGGAGCGCGGGGATCCACTCGGCCTCGGCTGACCTGGGCGTGGACTCCGAGATCGGGGTCCCGGCGCGGACCGCGCCCGGGCTCTGCTTCCCAGAGGAGAAGAGAAAGCGCGCTGGGACAATCCAGCCGGCCACCTCAGCCGCCGCCCTCCTCAGGGCCTCCCCTCCCGGCTGGCCCCCGGCGCCCCCGGGGAGGAGAGGGAGGGGGAGGGGCAGAGGGCCCGAACGGCCCCACTCACCTTCTGGATGGAGGACTTGCCGCTGCGCCGGAGGCCCATGAGCAGAATCCTCGGCTTGGAGCTGTCAGCGCCCCCCGGGCCACAGCCTCCTCCGGCCCCCGCCCCAACCCCGCCGCCCGCGGCTGCCGCCTCCTCTTCCTCCTCCTCCACGCCGTAGCCGAAATCCTTTGGGAACGAATCCGCCGCGCCGTAACTGCCGGCGAGGGGCGTCTCCTCCGCCCCGTACTGCAGGGACATGGTGCTGGAGCCGCCGCCGCCCGCGCCCTGACAGGCCAGGCCAGGCCAAGCCAGGCCGCCGCCTCCCCAGTCCGCCGCCGCCGCCGCCGCCCCCGGCAGCCGCCGCCGCTGTGAGGCCCGCCCCCCGGCGCCCGGCTATCATAGGCTCCCCGCCCGAGCCCAGCCCCTCATTGGTCGCCTGAGCTGCCACTCGGGAGCAGCAAGGTAGGTGGTGCCCGTCACGTGCCCGGAATCACCTGACTCGGAGCCGTGGAGGGGGGAGGAGGAGTCACGAGGAGGGTGGCCAGGCCGAGCCCTCTGCCCTCCGCCCCAGCCCGCACTTCGGTCCGACTCAGCCACGCGCCTTGCTGCTCACCGTTCTCCTGCCTTCCTCGGGACTCCAGAGGCCAACGCAATGAGTGACGCTCTCTGGGCACTTGGGAGAATTGATTGTCCTCCTCCTACTATTGTGCTTGCCCAACCAATACTTACTGATGCCCGCGAAGTCCTGGGGCACAAGGGGCACAAAACTGGAACTACCTTGGATCCTGCCTGCCCTCAAGTTGCCCCAAGGTTAATGGAAATCGGACCTCTGAGTAAGTAGCTTCTGTATGAGATAGGAAGTGGGAAGGTCAGAGGTGCAGATAAAAATGCTCGGCAAGGGTGGGTGAAAGCATCTCTAAGGAGCTGGCGTCTGAACAGGTCTGGAAGGATGGCATTGGTTGGGATGTTCAAAGGTAGAGAGGAGAAGCTAGCCAGAGTGAGGGCAAAACCTCAAACAAGGCAGAGTCATCGGT
This sequence comes from Bos grunniens, assembly GCF_055505025.1. NCBI lineage: Eukaryota > Metazoa > Chordata > Mammalia > Artiodactyla > Bovidae > Bos > Bos grunniens. Next base: position 14,290,818 of record NC_141167.1, read on the forward strand.
GAGATAGTTTGTTCTAGCAGGTAGCTGGACCCTGATGGGAAAGCAAATGCCAGCAAGCTAGAATGTTTTACCCTCTTTCTTCAGCAAATCACTGACAATGAATACTGCTACTGTTTCACACTTACCAGGATCTGACTCCTCTTTCCTCCCCACCCAGTATCTATTTCTTTAGTAATTCCATCACCCCGTGGAACATTGCATCTTGTGCGATCTCCTTCAGATCAGAGACCAAAGGAATTAATAATGAAAGCTGACCAGAACAAATGCTTGTCACCAAAATATGGGAAAACTAGAAGAATTTTACTCTTCACAGGGAGGCTTTAGAATTGGAAATTTAACCAAAAAAGGTCCTTCTCTTAACGGGGACATGGGTGGTGGTACTGATCTTTCAAGGAAACTTTCTTGATTATGAAGGGAAAGCAGGTATGCAAATCTAGAAGTTGGTTTTGTCTGAATCTTGAAGTTAAAGCTAGGACATCCTTAGAGGTCATCTAGTGCAACCTCTCACCTAAAAAGAATCCACTGTATAGCGTTTCTGACGCTGCATGAAAGACTTGCAGCATACATTTCAGTAAAGCCCAGGGAAGAGAGCTCACTATCTCAATAGGCAAACAATTCCACTGTAGTAAAATTTGGCATAGAAGTCTCTTATTCAGGCCAAAAATCACACTCCTTGGAGCTTATACACCACAATCTATTAGCAGTGGTCATCTTTTTTATGACAGCACCTCAGATATTGGATTACAGTCTTCATTACCCAGTCTTCTGTTCCACATTAAACATACTTTAGCCAGGCCTTCTACTGTAATGTCCAATAGCACTTTGTGTGATCACAGAAATGTTCCACATCTATACTGCTCAACATAGTAGCCAGTGTGGATTGAGCACTTAAATTGCTTTTAGTGTGACTCAGGAACTGAATTTTTAATTTTACTTGCCAGATATGGCTAGCGGCCACCATGTTGGACAATACAGCTTTGTGGTTTCAAATGTACTCTCCACATTTATATGCAGTTGAGCTTGTCAACATCCATCAAATGTCTGACACCTACAGTAAAGACAAGTAGAGCCTTCAGGGTGATTGTTTAGCACCTGGACAGTATTTCTGTTAATGCTTTCCAGAATGGAATTTTTTTTAAAAATGTACAGACTATAAGTGGTTCACACTAACAGTCACTGGAACCAGTACTTTGTCAGCAATCCCTAAGTGCCTAAACTTGTGCAGCTGCATTTTTAACCTCAATGTAAGACTTGATATTTCAGCTTTTTCATTTAGGCCGTGAAGTTTAGGCACTCCCAAGTTGTGAATCATTTTCAAGCTCATCTCAATATAGTCTACCAACCAGCCTCTCCAACTCTGTGGCAATTAGAGAATTAGCATTACTACCATCTGACCCATATGTAGTCCTTTACAATTTGCAAGGTACTTTTTACATCCATTATATTTAATTTAATCCTTAGAACACCTTGTGAGATAGGCAAGATATGAAATCTACATTTTACAGATAAGGCAGCTGGAACAGCAGGAACTGAACAGATCGGATCCTTTTTTTACTCCATTGAGCATCATGTACACTGTCTTCATCCAGATCCTTGATAGAAATGTTGAAGAGGACCTGCAGAGGCCAGGCTCACCCTGAATTCTTACATAGCACTGACTGATACAGCAGTGTAAGCATGTCAGTTCCCCCCAAGAGTCTGATTATCCAACTCACAGGTTGCCTTTTTTCAAAAGGATGGTACAGGAGACAATCATCTGATTTACATAAATATTAATACCAGTCTCATTAGGGAAAAAAGCAAATAAGGGTTGGCTGCCAGAAAAAATTTCTACTTGCCTGTCCACAAAGGGACTATGACACCAACTGCTTAAAGAAGCCATGTCTCCCTCTCTTCCAAAACCCCCCAGGAGGCCATGTTTTATTATCATCGTTCTTAGCACATCCTATCCCACATTGTGATTATATACATGTCTTATAGTTAACTTCAAGTCATTCGTCTTTATAATACTCAGCCCACTGCTGTCCCTGTAGGAGGCACTCAAACTGGTAAAAGATAAACCAATTCAAGTAAATGTTCTTCCAGCCATATCTGATTCCCCTACAAAAACAAACCTGTGACTGGAAGAGACAGACCACTGCCACATTCCTGCCACTGTGACTGATTAAGATGCCCTTATAATTGGCTTGGTCACAGCTTCCAGCAGGTGCTGAGGCTTCTGCTAGTTAAAAACCAGCTTTCATTGTATGGTTTTCTCTGTGTGTTTTGACCAAAAAATAAGGACATTTCTGTAACACTGGGGACAAAGTACATGAGATAGGGCTACTTCTTAATAATGCTAATCAATCAATAAGGAAAAGAAGTGAAGAGTAACACAAAAACATCTGACTGTAGGTCTTCCAAGAAAGGAAAAAGGACTAACAAACAAGAATATAGTGCTTTACCATTTACAAATCTTTCATATACATTCCATTTGACCCTCACAACAACCCTGTGAGGTAGGCAGCACAGATATTATTTTCATTTGACAGATGAGGAAAGTGAATCTTGGAGCAATTTACTAATGTGCCCAAGGTTCTACAATTGGTAAATAATTGGTATTCATATCAGTCTTTGGCCTAAAGATTCAGCACCCCACCTCCCCTCACACTTGCCTACCTACTTCACAGGGATAATGAAGATAAAATGAATTCAAAGCTAGAAAAATACTTTGAGGGGAAAAAGCACTATATAATTATACCCACAAACTATAATTTTCCACAATATATGGCTCATTCCCCTTGTCATCCAGGCTTGTGCGTGAACCCAGAATTTTAAATTGCCTCTGTTCTGTGTTCCGCTAAGCAACTAAGTAAGGCAGGGGAACAGTGTGATCCTCTTTATATAAATTACAGTCAGGGTAACTGCTATTACAGGAAATTGAAAAACAACACAGAAAGGCCAATGTGCAACTGGGACCCAGGGAAGCACAGTAAAGCAAGGCAACAGTATCAGATAGGGCATGATTGCATAGAAGGAAAGGTGGTGTCAGAGTTCATACTGGCACACACACAGTATCTAAGGCAAAGTGGTGGCAGAGAGTCATTCGTTCCACCTAATATAAACAAGAGCAGAAGATTCATGAGACCCCCATGAAACAGCATCGTGTATCACACAGATCTCTCCAGCTGCCTACAGAGAATATAAAACAACAGTGTCATCTTCATTTTAAAGAATGACTGTACCTGTGCTCATAATCCTGAGCTAAACCAGGGAATAGCTCTGTGCTAAACTTCCTTGGCTAAAATACAACCAGTACCATCATTCCTAGTCAGACTGATAGAATGTCTTTTAAGGTAATGAATTCGATGGCTGTGTTTATAGATTTTTTTTTTTTTCTTTCCAGGATTCACTTTTGATTCTCCTGCTTTTTTAAGACCCAAAGAAAGTTATACTGAGTTTTTATTGGTGATTCTAAGTATATGTGTTTATAACAGTTAACGTGTGATAGGTGAATTTAACATATTTAAAAGAGTGCTATAGCATCTGTTCAGAAAAGATTATATACTGTACAAACTATTCGAGTCATACAAAACCATTTTTTTCAGTGTCTTTTCAACTGAGAAGAATCCTATTCAGCACGTTTCTCCTCCTGAGGTGGTTCATACTGAGCAAGCTATGGGGGCAAAGACAGAGGCGTTTAGGTGAATTTTATTCTAAATTGGGTTAAAAAAAAAAACTATTAACAGTAACAAAACGAGTCAACTACTTTGTTCAATGACTGAATCAGTTTATAAAATCCTAGCCTTTTTAAACCAGTGATTTTTTTAATATTTAATACAATCAAACCTAGTGAAAGTTTTTTTTGTATAAACCTTACAAATTACTGGGAAACTAAAATTTAATTCCCATTCATGACTGCACTGCACAAACATCTATGCAATAATCCGTATCTTCCCTAAGATGTTGTGGCTTATATAGTAAAGGTACTTTCTTCCTCTCCACCATAAGTTTACTGAAAACTTTCTTCTAGAAAGTATAAAAAAAACATCATGTGACATGTATTAATCTAGCCAGTTAATGAAAAAGCAGCTAATGTCTTGGACTTTAAAAGGTGTCAAAAAAGTTATCTAGCATTTATAATAATTTGAATAATTTAAGATACTGAATGATCTCTTATGCTGAACTGTGGTTTACTGCAAGAACACTAAGATATGAGTTGTTCCAATTAGCTGTGAGATTTGAGAAGCTAGACTTCACTGTGCTTTAGTTTCCTCACCTATAAAATGGTCTGTGCACCTGTGTCATTTATCTCACAAAGTTGTTGAGAAGATAAAACACATTATGAGAAATGCCTAGAGTCATGTGAAATGCATTATGTGATTCAGAATGCAGTTAAAACCTCAAAGGCTTATTAGTTGACAAAAGTTTATGAAAATTCTCATGGAGTTTAAACAAAGAAAAAACTTCAGCACTAGACAAAATTAAGTGCAAACAAATGTACAGAGCTTAAGTGCAAACAAGTTTACAGTTAACACATTTCAGGGCCACCACGTAACTATACAGATCATGAACTGCACAGTCTTAAGGTGTGCCATTCGCAAAGCAGTGGCCCCATAATGACCTACTTAACTGCCTAAGACTCCCAGAAATTTCCATTTACTTAAAAACCAGTATTCTTCACCAGTATTTTCATCTTTTTGTTGATGAAGGTTCCCAAGAACCTCTTCTTGACCACACTTTGCTCATCCTGTTTACAATCTGCTAGTGGTTTTCTAGACAGGGTATCAGCTTCTCCTTGCAGTTAACTGAGCTGAGATTGATATTCACCCTCCTCCCTGCTCTACTGTCCATTTTAGTGAGGTTCTGATCATACAGTCATTAAAGGTGAAATTATTTTTAACATGAATTCTTTCAAAAATTTTACCTTTGTTTTCAGTTTTTTATTTTCTTCTACAATAGCTTCATATTTCTCTTTCATTTCTGCCAATTCTAGGCGAAGCAGCTCTATTTCTGGATTTTCTGGGGTAGCAGCTCCTAAGTGATGCTTTAAAAAACTAATATCAAAGTTAAGGATTTACTTGAGCTCATTAAAACTAATGAAATAGCCCTCTATTGAAATAACTCTGATGAGAGTCACCCCAACCCTACCACCAATATTTACCCAGAGATCAAAACCCAAATACTCAAAGTAACTTTTTCAACAGAATAAAGGCTTTTTTCTGACTTGAAAAATGAAAAGGATACTCCAAAGCACTATTAGGTTTCTCTGGTTCTTCATATAAGGCTACCAATACTGTAAATCAAAAAGCAAAAAAAAAATTAAAGTCTTAAAATGGCCGAAGTCATATGCCATACCTCGGTAAATATTAAGCATCTATTATATACCACACATCTCGCTAGGACATACCATGGTGAACAAGAAAGACAAGGTCCCTGTTCTCAATGTATTTACAGTCTAGTGCGAAAGAGTATCAAGCATCAGTAGGGTAATGGCTGATGGGAGCACAATGGAAGAACACCTAACTCAGCCCAGGGCACCAGGGAAGGGAAATAAGACCTAAGACCTTGGCAATGAAGGCTTCAGATAAAAAGGGAAGGCCAAGGGCAAAAGAACAATGTATTCAGGAACTGAAAATTCAAGTGTGGCTAGATGGAGTTGTGAACTGAAAGGAAGCTGAAAAGGTGGTTAGGGAGGAGATTGGAGGATCCTGCATGTTCAGTCGGGCCTTGATCCTAAAACAAAATGGCATATAATTAAAACAGTTTTAAGCAGGAGAGTGACGGGATCTTCATCCTGTGTGGAGTCAAGTAGGCTAACAAGTGGGACAAGGATTTAAATGCACGAAGAGCAATTATGGCTCAGTGGTAAAGACTCTGCTTGTTAATGGAGACGGGATTTAATCCCTGGGTAGGGAAGATCCCCTAGAAAAGGCAATGGCAACCAATATTCTTGCCTGGAAAATCCCATGGACAGAGGAGCCTGGTGAGCTATAGTTCATGGGGTCGCAAGAGTCTCCGACACAACTCAGCAACTAAACAACAACAACATGCTAATCACTTTAAAAAAAGAGTGCCTGGGAATTCCCTGGCTGTCCAGTGGTTAGGACTCCAAGCTTTCACTACAGGGGGCATGGGCCCGATGCTTGGTCAGAGAACTAAAATCCTGCATGCCACATGGCATCCCCCACCACCACCAAAAAAAAAAGAGAAGTGACCTGTACTGGAGTAATAAAGAGATGAAAACAAGGTAGATACATTTGAGAAAAATTTTTAGAGAATCAATAAGGCTGTGGTTTATTGTTGGAAGAAAGAAGCTTTGAATCCAAAATATTCTTCAAGAATGAAGTTTCACACACCACATTCTAAATAACCACCAACCAAAAACTACCAGTAATCAACGTGCTCAAATTAAAATACATACTTTAGTGGTTTCATATCCAGTAATTCATGTCAGCACTACCTTTTCCATCTTATATTGAACACAGTCCTAGGATCCTTCCCAGATAAAAATCTAAATCAGTGGTTAAGTTTTTTGTGCACAAAATTCTGAAAAATCTGATCAAAGACCAAGAGCTGTAACTACATACAAAAAACATGCATATCTAGGCCCCAAGTTAAGAACTCTTATAAACCAACTTAACATGCTTTGCTTTTTTTTAGTTTTAATAACATCAAAATAATTTAGACAGCATGAAAAAAAAATCAAATGGCCAACTACTACAAACAACTTACATTAAGTTCTGATAGTTATACTTTTAAATGTATTTACAGCACTATTTTTTGAGAAATTGGCATACTTATGTCACCACTACCCTCTCCTGTCCTTCCCTCTTCTTTCAGTGTTACAGGACACTTTATTCCTCTACTTACTACCTTTTTCTTCAAACTATATACTCAACCCTATGTTTCTTCTTCCATTAATTCCCACTGATCCCTATCAAATTCTGATTTTATAAGACGTAAGTACTCTTACCCTTTCTTCCTCTTTTTCTCCTACCCTTTCTTTTAGCTTCTAAATTTCTGTCAGTGGTACTTACAAGGTTGATAATTACAGAACATAATGTAAACGTCAAATTTCCTGTGTTTTTCTATAGATGAAATATTCTTCCTTTTAAACAGACAAGAACTCTATACCCAGTGTTTCCCTTTTTGTCTTAGCAGCCAGGATTTTTAGAGGTTGATATAGTGCTCAAAATAACTAAAATGCCTTTTCTTCCAAATAACTTATCTTTAGACATCCTTATAGTGTTTTAATGTTAGAAGCAGTTTCAAATCCTCTTGGAAATGAGCTGGATAAAAAGTATATGCTAAATCTGTGTGAAGTACACAAAATCAAATATTAAATAGATCATCATATCAGTAGATACTGTGTTGTCTGATGTTACTTAGGAAACTGGAAACCCAGGAAGGTTGAGGGGGAATACCAATAGATGTCAGCCAGGGAAAAGAAGCCTCCAAGGGTTTCGTTTCTCATGAAGGAAAATCCAAGTATGGCCACAAGGCTTAATATCTTCATTTACCTCCCACAATGGTCACTTCTCTGCCCTTTACCAATGTATGTTTCATTCACTCCATCCAGCCACTCTGGCTTCCTTACACTTCCTGAAACTCAACAGCACACTTCTTTCAGGTCTTTGTTCAAAGGTTACTTTCTTAAGAGAGGCCTTCCCCCACAACCCTAGGTAAAATGCCACCCCCATCACTCTATCAGCAACGTTCTTTTCACAACACTTAGCACTGGTTGACACTGTGTATTTATTATCTGTCTTCCCCAACTAGGATATAAGTTCATTTAGAGCAGGGGCCTAGTTTTTCCCCCCACTGTTGTATCCTCAGTGCCTTAACAGACACCTGAATAAAATGGTTAAATAAATGAAAGAAATGTGCTTGTGGAGTTTTTTGAGGGGAGCGGGAGGTCCAAGAAATTCCAATGGTGTGATACTTTCCAGGATGACAGCACGGTGCTTTCACACTACCTTAATGTTTACTGTAATTTGCAAAGAGTAGGAAATTGAACCTAAGGTAGGTAGCAATTCAAAATGACCAACCCAGGCTTGAGAATTAAAAGCCCTGCTTTCTGCTAAGACCCAGAGTTGTTATTCTCCCAGTTTTTTCAAACTTTTGCTTCTGGACAAAGAGCAGATACCAAAGTATTTCCAGATACTTAACTACACTTCTCATATGGACCCAAACCATCATCCCTGCCAGCTCTTCTGTTCCACACCCTTGAAAGGCCCAGCCAGTGAGCTGAGTGATAGATAACAGCATTCGCCTCACTGCCTAGCTGATGAAATAAGCAGTACCCACACTAGTTCTTGGAACCTTCCAGTGTCAATCACCTTACTCATTTACTTAGATCCTGAATCCAGATTAAGAAATACAGTGTAACGACTTCCATTTTAAAAAGTGAAAACAATATAACCATTTTGATGTGTCCTCACGTTCTTTAAACTGTAATTCTACTTTATGAAATCTGCACCAAGTAGGAGTTGATATAGACTACAAAATGGGGTTCAGCTGAAAAGCCACATCCAAAGAGCTAGTTCAAGGATTAGGTTCACTTAGCTACTTTATAAACTGCTTTCAAATCTGGTCATTTTCCCATTTGTCCTTTGTTCGAGGGAAACTGTTTCTAAAGGATTTGGAGGGCTCGGGAAAATTTGTCAGGAGAGAGGAGTTGGGCTCTCCCAAGGTCTCTAGCAACATGCTCACTGCGGCGGCTAGAGGCAGAGCAACGGAAGTTGGAGGGACTTTGCAACAGCTGCGAGAGTTTTACTCACCACGGGGAGGGTGAGGCTCCCCGACCCGGGCAGCGTCCGGCAGCCAGGCGTGCGCCGGTCCCCGCTGACCCCTGAGGCCCACCTCGCTGGACCCGGAGTGGGTCCCCCCTGTTCCCCTCCTGCCCCACACCATGCCCGTTCGCGGCACAGAGCCGAGGAACACGACGACGGCATGAGGAACCCTCTCTTGGCCCATGCTCACCCTTGGTCAGCGTGTCCAGCACCCCCGACTTCTCCAAGTACCTCCGGAACTGCTCGCGCTTCGAGTCGGCGGCCTGAGGAGACACGGCGGGTCAGTGGCCAAAGCCCGGGGGCCAGAGCAGGAAGAAGGCGCTGGGAGTCCGGCAACGCCGCCTCCGCCTCACTACCTCAAGCCCCCCAAACCTACGCGCACGCCCCTACTCCCACCCGAGCCGACCAGCGGCTGGCTACCGCCCGCACGCCCCCAGCCACGCCGCGCCCCCCTCACTTTGTAATGGGCCATAGTGACAGCGGCAGCGGCGTAGCTGGCGCCGGAGACCGTGGCTGGCGGGCTCGGAGCAGCACTGCTCATGCGCGGAGGGGCACGGACGCCTGCGCACTTGGGATCCCCGGGCCGGGATGGCCGGGGTGTGGCCTGTTTTCATGGCGACCAGGACGCTCTGAATGCCCCATAGCGAGATGAGCCGAGGGAGGCTGCGTGCACCCGCCCCTCTGGTTAGCGAAGCGTCGCCTCTCCTTCCTCTTCCGGTCCTCGCCAAGATTTGGTTGCTTAGTAGGAGGCTAGGTTTTGGTAACGGGGCGAGTGTCCAGGTGGGGCCAAAGACGGGCGTGGCGCCAGGGGGCGGGGCCTGCGGAGCCCTGGAGCGCTAGGACTCACTCGAGACGCCGAGAGTGGGCGGACCCGTCTCAACTAGGACCTCAGAAGCCGTGGCAGGCGGCGCCTACTGGTGTGTGGACTCTCGTCTTGAAAGAGGGCGCACGACCGTCGAGGGCAACCCTTGGATTTCCAGTGGCTGGAAGACCGCTTAGAATCGTCTGTTTGGGCTCCAGCTCTGTCGTTTGGAGTCTCCTTATTTTGTGGCCGACTTGATGTGGGTCTCCAGAGGGTGAGCAGTAATGTGATAATAATAGCTAGCACTTTTGAGCGCTTACTGTATGCCTGGCAGCACGTTAAACACCTGTTTCTTATTTTAATCCTCACACCATCCCTGTAAAGTAGACACTGTTAGTAAACTGTAATGGTTAGATGGCCAGTGTAGTAAAGCCAAGACTCGGATCCTGGCACTGAATCACGATGCTATAAACTGGTAAAAGAAAGCGACATCTTTTTAGGATTTTATTTACTAGAAGCAACATGATGATTATATCCAGGACACATCGGGTTGCAGTCCATAAGAAAACTAAGAACCAAGGGCAAACAAAGTTTAATCAGTGTCCAGAAAGAAGATCAGTAACTAAAAGAGGGAATTACATAGATCAAGAACAATCTCCGAAGGCTGTTTTCCCTTCAAGGAAAAACCTGGTTCCATTTAGCTTCAATTCTGACATAGGTTTTCCCAGAATCAGTGTTTTTCTGAAGGGAACCACAAAAAAGTAATCCTGATTTGGTAACTCTGTGTCTTTAAACTTCAAACTAATCCTTCCCAGTTCAGAACTAGAGCCATTTTCCCTTTTTAAAAGGATTTGTAGTCGTTTGTCTAAACAGCTGGTCTTTAGAGCTGCCCTATCTATTTCTCCTGTGTTCCACCATCACTAGGCTACTTCTGTGATAATGTAATATGGAGAATGTCTAAACGCCAACGGATGTTCAGATCTGAAGGTCTGTGGGAGCCCGCCTTCCAATGAGGTTGTTTGTCAGTGACACCAAATGAGTTGGAGTACAAGCGGTAGGGTTACTGCAGGTTCTGACCAACTTGGATTCAAAGGACAGCCCTCCCGAAGAATCAGGAGTGTCTGGAATGTCAAGTGGTTGAAAGTCTCCCTGTGAAGGAGGAAGGATTCTGGTTGTGCTCTCTCTGAGCTGGCCCTTGAGGTAACCTTTAGGAGGTAATGCCTGGTTTTCACTTTCTGCAGAGGGACCCCGGGTAGCCCGAGGCCACTTCGGTTTCCAGGTGCAGTTAGCTGGCAGAGAGAAAGCTGTTTGGGGTGACTGTCCCACGTGGTTGTTAAGCTCTATAGCATCACCTGGACTGGAACAGTGACCTTTAAAGTAGTGATTTCTTTTGCTGTCTTTGCCATCAATTTCTCTTTTTCCCCTCAACTGGTTACCATTAACTTCTTTTCCAGATAGTTTATGAGTGTCTTCTTTATTACTTGAGCTGATATTTTGAAGATGACCACAGGCTGTACTAAATGTGCACATCTCAGAAAGTAGAGTTTCCTGTTCATCCAAAATGCCTTTGTCATCATTTCCAATATGGTTATCAGGGTCTGTCTGAAATGCAGAGGGATTTAAACTAGGATACGCTGCTGTGTGTGTTTGCTTGTCCACTAACAGACTATAATCAGGTACAGAAGAGAGTCGTTTCAGTGAGTTTGCAGATGTGTTTTGATATTTGGCAAGGTTTTGTTTTGACTTGGTACAAAATTGATTATGTTCATCCTTCAATTTATATTGTCCCCAAAGCCCTCTTTTAATCTTTTTAAAACCTAGATGGAAAATTTCTAAAACATTTAAGAAAAGTGAAACAGTTGCTATGGATTGCATGAATAATAGGAATATTGTCTTTTCTGTGGGTCTAGAGACAAAACAATCAATTGTATTTGGACATGGGTGGCCGTGGCATTTAAATAGAGGCTCTAAGTGAAATCCATATAAAAGATACTGTCCAATCATGAACCCAACTTCAACCACAGAGCGAGTAAAAATGTGTATCACATAAGTGCAAAGCAAAGTTCCTCTGAGTGGAACTTTATTTACTTTCCTTTGCTCCAGCTGACACAGTTCTTCCTCCAGTCGCCTCCGATCCCCAGGCGTTTCAAGCTCTGCCTCCTCCAGTTCACCTCTCAGTTGCTCCTTCTTCATCTGCCTCTGCTTCTCCAGAACTCTCAGTCGGTACAAAGCATGGCCCATGTAGACCAGGGATGGTGAAGACACAAAGATCACCTGCAAAACCCAGTATCTAATGAGGGAGATAGGGAAGGCCCGATCATAGCATACATTTCTGCAGCCGGGTTGTTCTGTATTACAGATGAAGCCAGACTGCTCATCATTCCAGACATCTTCAGCTGCTACACCCAGAACAAGCATTCGAAATATGAACAGGATGGTGAGCCACATCTTTCCAATCACCGTGGAGTGGATGTGAACCTCCTCCAGAATGCCTCCAAGGAAATTCCAGTCCCCCATGTTTATTTAGTCAGTCATATTATCTCTGAACCCCACCAAATAGGAGGCCGATACATTCTTCCATTTCTGAAGCGTGTGCTATTTCTTAAGCAAACCTATGGCCAAAATATGAACAAAGCGTCACTCTTTCAGCATGCTGGTTGCTCTCTTTTTTCCCTAGAAAGTTGTAATAATATGTTACCAAGAATATGTTTAAGATGTCAAGCATAGAAAGTCATTTACATTTAGACATTATAATGCAGTAGGAGGAAAAAAGATACCTGGAGGAGGGGTTGTATATATTCTCTATGAAGAACAGAATTGTAGGAGTTCCTGGAAGAAAGGAGTCTTACTTGGCTTTTTGCTTTGTTATTTTAAACTGATAACTCTTAGAGAGGTTCCTGAGACTACTGACTTGATCTTACAAACCTATTTATTAAGATTATTTTATATGGAAGCTGTGACCAGTGTCAATGATTTTAAAATCTCATTTATGTACAAAGGAAAAGGCATGTGTTTCATTTCATAATCCAGTAAGGTACAGCATTTTATGAAACCACAGGAAACAGATCTGGCTCTTGCTATAAGAATTTAGATCAGTTTTTTAATCCACATTTAAATGTCTAAATTCTAGTTTCTTTCTGGCAGTTTTTGAGCATTTTCAGAAATCATTTCAGTAAAAATATTTATGAATATTTATGTAATTATTACTGTACTTTGCTATGAAAATTATAAGGATATTATTAGATATTGCTTGGATCATTGGTATGTTGGTAGTGTTATAAAAATTTTCATTACAACAGTATTTGACCCTTTTAAGACATATAGCTTGCTTTGTGGAGCGAGCAGTAGGGCCAGTTATAATTTAGATGCTTGGATTATCAGCCAGTAGGTTCCATATTAGAGTTGATAACCCTGAGATATCTAAGAGGAAGTACATCCCAAAGGAAAGAAAAAATGGGGGAATGTTTTCATTCATTTTCATTTAATATGTAAATGTATCTCATGTATTCCTCACAGAAAGGGAAATATTACACAATCAAACAACATACTGGGATATTATAGCTACAACATAGATATTATAGCTATAATATAGATATTATAGCTATATATTCATCACAAAACTCCTGTGAGCTAGGTATATTGTTTCTCCATTTTACAGATGAGGAAACTGAGGCACACCTTAAATTACCCAAGATCACACAGCTAGAACTGGCATTCAAAGATCAATGTGGTTCTAAAATCACCTCTTAACTGTTTTACTAAACTGTTATTTTTCTTCTCCAAACACACTTGAAGTTTTCATGAAAGAGATATTAAGAAATCACCTGTTTTCTCTTATAATTTTAATTATTTAAATTAGGTATGTCAAATAGTGAAAGTTTTGATTTTTTAAATAACAAGTTCTAGAGTTTTTAGTTCCTTTTTGAAAGCTTTATATAGTTCAAAAGAGTTGCAAAAGCGTCAACCTTCTAAAATTTAGTTGTATTCCTGAGATAGAGAAATTTTGTATTTGACTTTTTTACATTAATAGCAGTATACTCTTTGACCCACAGTCCAAAACACTTTAAAATATAAGCAAAGATATTATTCTTATTGTTGTTTATAATAATTATAACTTGAAACTATCCAAAATAATTATCAATACAAGAAAGACTGTATTGCACATATAAATAATAGTACATCCACAGTATGGTACTATGCAACCAGTAGAGATAATAAATATATACTAACATAAAAAGACATTGGATATATTGTTTCAGTGACATTCGGGTTATAAAACAGAATAATGTAGCCTCATTATTGTAAATTTACTTATATGTAGAGATGCATACAATAAAGCCTAGAAGGATATTCATCAAAATACTAACTGTGATTATCTCTGGGTAGAATGATAATAATTGACTTAATTTTTTATAATTATATATCTGTTTAATTTCTTTTACCATGAGCACTTTACTTTTAAAATTACCAAAGAAAATTAAAGTTGTTTTTTTTTCCCTAAAAGGACAAGTGCATAGTATTTTCTGAAAGAGGAAGCACTGTTATGTAGCTTCAAATCTTAGGTCCTAAAGCTTTCATAGCAAATAGCATGAATACTAATATACATAGATACAGTACCATAAAATTCAAAAGAAAAAGAAAAAATATTTCAAATGACTCTTAATTAGCTAAGACACATTAACACAGACCTTTCTTGATTTAGGTAAATTTGAAGCAGATCACACTTTAAAGTTACACCACAGCCGTCTTCAACGTGTTGTCTCCACGTGTCCCTCTGCAGGTGTAGAGCAGATTCGGTTTAGCTCGGCGCAGTGAATCAGCCGTCAGCTAAACTGCATCTCCCTGCCTTCATTCTTGCCTCTCAAACAGCACCACCCAATGGAAGTTTTTTTAATCCAATGGAACTTTTTGCAGCAGTGTTGAAGTAGACTGTCTGCACTGTTCAATAAGATGGCCACTATTAATACATAGCTATTGAGTACTTGCAACAAGGCTTGTGTAACAGAGACACCGTTTTTAATTTCATTTAATTTTAATTAAATGTAAACAGCTACATGTGCCTGGTGGCTACCTTACTGGGCAGCCCACAGAAAGAATATTTCTAATATTTCTGATTAATACAGCACAGTTTAGAAGACTAAAACTATGAGCCCAAAATTAAGCTGAATAAATGGTTCCTGTATTATTCAGAAATGTCAAACTTAAAATGCCAGACATATGTGTGCTTTTTTAATGGTAACTTTGCGCCCTGGAGACCCAGAAAGATATCACTGTTTTTGGTAATGTAAACAATGTTTCTAGTACCAAAATAACCTAACTAGATAATAACTTCTTAGTCGTCGGTCTTAATAATCAATGGGTCATGTCCGATTTCATAGTTAGATGAATGCTATTTCTCTGTCTAGTTTTCTATTTGCACTTTAGGTCATTAAAGATCTCCAGAGTACTGACCTAGTGGGTTGGTGATGGCAGATAAATATTTCTTCCTTGGGCTTCTTTGCTATCTAATAGCTACTTTTCAGTTTAAATTCGACCCTTTCATCAGGAAATATATATATACATATATATATTCATACTTGCATATTATATATTATGTGTAATATATAAATTATAAATATTAATAAACTTTTTAAATGCTAAGCTTCATTAGTGTTACATATGAATTGAAATAAAATATTTTTAATCAAAATGTAAATTTTTTAAAGATTTATAAAGCCACCTTTTGGCAAATGTATGAGGAAACTGTTACTGTCATATAATATCAGTAAGAATATAAATGAATACAACTATTTAAAAGGTAATTTAGGGAATTCCCTGGCATCCGGTGGTTAGGGGGTTTCCCTGATGGCTCAGCAGTAAAGAATCTGGCTGCAGTGCAGGAGATGCAGGAGACCCGGTTTCCATCCCTGAGTTGGAAAGATCCCCTGGAGGAGGGCGTGGCAACCCACTCCAGTATTCTTGCCTGGAGACTCCTATGGACACAAGACCCTGGCAGGCTACAGTCCATAGGGTTGCAAAGAGTTGAATACAATTGAAGCAACTTAGCACGCACCAGTGGTTAGAACTCAAAACTTTTACTGTGGTGGTCTGGGTTCAATCCTTGGTTGGGGATCTAAGATCCTGCAAGCTGTGTGGCACAGCACAGCCAAAAAAAAGAAAAAAGTGGTAGTTTAAATCTATCAAAATTAACATAACATTTCTGCTTCCGGATGCTTGAAATACCCATTCATTCAATCATTCTCAAAGACACAGCAGCATACTAGGATGATCGCATAGCACTGTTGGTAATGGTACAAAATCAGCAGCAACTCAAGTGTTCAATAGAGGAATGGTTAAGTCAACGATAGCACGTCTTGTTTAGTTACTAAGTCATGTCCCACTCTTTGTGACCTCATGGACTGTAGCCAGCTCCTGTGTCCATGGGATTCTCCATCCTGGAGTGGATTGCCATGCCCTCCTCCAGGGGATCTTCCTGACCCAGTAATCAAATGCACGTCTCCTGTGTCTCCTGCATTGCAGATGGATTCTTTACTCACTGAGCCATCTGGGAAGCCCTGTCAAGTCATTAGCAACCTTTAAGTCCTGCCCCCTCTTAGACAGAGTACTTAATTTTTTTCTTTTTTAAGAATTCTCATAGCCTCCTCTCTAAGATGCAGAGTAATAGCTGCCTTTCTGGGTTGTCAACAAGATTAATAATAATGCACATAAAGCACCCTAAACAGTGACCTATTGACTCAAAACAGTGATGGAAAGTGATAATCAGTAGTCTGACAGATATGAAAAGTTTTTATTATCAGCAGAGTACATTATTTGTGGATTCTATCAAGCAATCTCTATACCATATCCTCCTAAGAGCAAGTTCTTTTAGAGAATAAATACCCTTGACACAGCATGCCTAGAAAAGAGCCAGTCTCTGGTTCTTACTTCCCTTCCCTTTTCTCTCTTCCCCCTCCCCCTCATTCCATCGGAAGAGCTCCTTCCTTAAACCCTAACCCCTTTTGTAAGCAGTCTTTGAAACCGACAACTTCAGGGGTGTTTGTTCTCTTTATAAAATTGTTAGCATTTCCTGGGACTTCTCTGTTTCTTCATAGAGAGTTCTCCGGTTTTGATTTTTTTTCCCCCAGATGACCCTTTTTATTCATTGGTTTGTGTTAGGGGCAAGTCAGTTCGCTGGGGATAGGAAAATGTTGAAAAACACAGCAAATAAAACAAAAGCTAAATAAGCTGCAATCGCTGTCCAAAACCTTGGATCTTTCAGCAGTGCCTGATCAAAGCAGCTGAACACGGTATAACCAATGGACATTCCAGCAAATCCACCCGCAATGTGAGCTGCAAAAGACACCTTGGGAGAAAAGGAGAAAATGAAAATAAGTGAAGAAAATGCTAATTGTATATTTCAGCTGCATCTCACTTATTAGAGAACAAATACCATCCCAGTCAGAGTCTTAAAAGTCTGAACAGTGAGGCAGCGAGACAAAACAGACAAGAAAACTCCATCATGCAAAGCTAAAAAAAATGTCATTTCACTGACTCTTGAGTACATGCGACAGCCAGCCTGTCTCTCTTCTAGGCCGTCATTGCATTAGGATGGTTCTGTACAAGGCCAGCCAAGAGAGTAAGAGTTGAGATCAGTGAGGGTCCTTTATAGGAGCATAATCTATCCCACATAAATGGAATGTCTGAATTAAAACACAGGTAATAACATACGCACAAATAACTCAAGCAGAAATTACCAAATTTAGGAACCAATTTCAATAAAACTGGAAATCTTTGTCAGTTTTCTTTATATTGTAAATTTATCTGGACCCATATTATTGCTGCTTTCCAATATGCATTTTATCCTCCATAGACAGTAAAGTCCCTTCACTCCTGTTTTTTGGAATAGCTACCCGTATAGCAGGTGCAGAGAACTAGAGCCAGTTATCTGGGCTATGGGAGAAGTGAAAAGGACAACCCAAAAGGCTGGTTTGCCAGGAATTTTCTTACCTTCCAAATGGAAATCTGACAGCTTTAAATCTCACAACTGTTGCTGCCCCTATTTGGTGACCCTTTTTAGCTATTGATAGATACCATAGGTAGACAAATTTTCACTTAAAAAATAATAAACCGAACTCACCGGAGACCCATTTGCAGGAACAAAGAACCGTCTGTAAAGAGCAAATCCCATGTCCGACACAACTAGAAGGGAAAACAGCCTGATGAAGCCCCAGGATCTCCACAACAGTATACCAGTTATTTCTGGTTCCCCTCTAGCAACGGTAACATTTATTGAGACTTACTCTGTGCCAGGTACTGTTCTAAGAACTTTACACGTACTAACTTTGTATCATTAATCCTCACAACAATGCCATGAAATTGGTACTGTCATTATCCCATTTTATAGATGCATCGATCCAACAAGTATTTATTAATGATCTCTCATGTGCCAGCCACTATTCTAGGTGGTGGATATACTGCCATGAAAAGATTAGACTGCCTCATGGAACTGAAAGTCCAGCTGGGAAAGGTGAATGAAAAAGTAAAACGTTACAGTATTGTCAAAGGGTGCCTAGTGCTGTAGAGAGTGCACAAAGAGAAGGAGAATTGAGAATGCTGGGAGTCGGGTGTGATGTTTAACTGGAGAGGCAGGAAGGATCTCAAGGAGAATTTGGTGAAGATAAGGGAGCAAGCCATGCTGACCTCTGAAAGAGCCTTCTAGGCAGGCTGAAGTACGAAATCACTAAGGCAGAGCCAACAGTGCCTGGTGTGTGAGGAATACCAAAGCAGTTGATCTGATGGCGTCGACGGTTTTCAAAGGATGGTTCCACTTCCCACTGGGGATTCCCAGCTTCACTGGGAACTTACTAGAAATGAAAACTCTCAGGCCCACCCCAAACTTACTGAACCAGAAACTCTACAGGTACGATTCAACAGACTGTGCTTTACCAAGACCTGCAGATGATTCTGGACTCAGGCTGGGGATGAAGTTGTAGGTGAGGAGATCAAACCATGGCAGATGCAGATCACATAGAGCCTTATGGACCCTCGTAAGGACTTTGACTTTTACCCTTCAAAAGCTTTTGAGCACAGAAGTGACATGCCTGGCTTGGGTTTTTAATAATTTTTATTTATTTGCTTATTGGCTGTACTGGGTCTTCACTGATGCATGAGCGGCCAGTGGGGGCTACTCTCTAGCTGCGGTGCACAGGCTTCTCATTGGAGTGGCTTCTCTTGCTGAGCACAGGCTCTAGGGTTCACGGGCTTCAGTAGTTGCAGTGTGAGGGCTCAGCAGTTGCGTCCCCTAGGCGCGATAGTCGTGGCACAGGCTTAGTTGCTCCATGGCATGTGGGATCTTCCCTGATCAGGGACTGAACCGTGTCTCCTGCACTGGCAGGTGGTTTCTTTATCACTGAGCCACCAGGAAAACCCCCTGACTCACATTTTTTAAAGATGATTCTTGCTGCCATATAGAAAGCATACTCTAAAGAAGTAAAGACAGAAGCAGGCAGGCAAGCCAATTACCACTATTGCAGCATCTCGAGTGAGGAAAGACCTGGTGTTTTATACACAAAGAAGCCAAGACACAAAGGCTAAGTACTCACCCAAGGCCACAGAGCTCTGAGGCAGTGGTGGGATTTGAACCTTAAGCCGTCTGACTATGGGGGCTTCACTCTCACCCACCTAATCACCCCAGATTAAAAGATGAAAGCCTACACCTTGTCTTGAAGATCCCAAGATGAAAGGTTGTGGCTATTAGCCATGAACGATGCTGGGATTCTTGGCCTCCAGAGGAAAGGATTTTGATGTGGAGCCAAAGACGAGGCTTGACCACTTGGAGCTTTTGTGTAGCCAAATTTTATTAAAGTATAAAAGAGAGAAAGCTTCTCACATAGACATCAGAAGGAGACAGGAGAGAAGCCCTTTTGCAGTTTTTTGCAAGGCATCTTATAGTCTTTAGCAAGCTGTTGATCATAGATAAAAAAAAAACACCTCAAGGCTAAGAGAGTTGCACCAGGTGCAGCTCTCTCCCACAACAGACACATCTACACACCGGGAGTCATCTCTGGACCTCGATGTGTCTGGCAAGATACTAAAGGAAAACAGACCTCCAAGCAAGATACATAGTTTTATTAACATAGCCTAAGAAAAACATTCCCATGAGTAAGATGTATTGTTTTGTTGGGCAATCAGCCCCTCAAGGTGGGAAAAAGTAACTTTCAGGAAGAACGGATTGTCTCATAGCAACAGAATTAAAGGAGCCTACTGCTGCTGCTGCTAAGTCTCTTCAGTCGTGTCCGACTCTGTGCGACCCCATAGACGGCAGCCCACCAGGCTCCCCCGTCCCTGGGATTCTCCAGGCAAGAACACTGGAGTGGGTTGCCATTTCCTTCTCCAGTGCATGAAAGTGAAAAATGAAAGTGAAGTCACTCGGTGTGTCCGACTCTTCGCAACCCCATGGACTGCAGCCTACCAGGCTCCTCCATCCATGGGATTTTCCAGGCAAAAGTACTGGAGTGGGGCTACCTGGCTAAAGCGGGAGCAAAGGAATGTAGAAAAAAAAAAGCCCACCACTGTCATTTGCCATTTGTCTCCTCCTGCAGCTTGGGGACCTCTGGCCCCCTTAGTGAGACCTGCCTCCCCATTAACCCTTTCATAATTACCATCAGGAATACAGAAGACAGCCCGAGAAAGGAAGTGATTCCACAGTCACTAATGGAACAATAAGAGCCAGAACTTAGACATTGCTTAAATAAGTCATATCGGTGGTGGCTTCTTGGGTTAGAAGAACTCTGCCCTACATGTGAGCTTGGAAACATCTCCTTCCACTGTCACATTCCACACCCATCCCCCAATACTCTATGCTCTACTTAGTGAGTGCCCCAGGAGACGGAAAGACCTAGTCCTTGCCTTTGGGAAAATAGCATCGGGACCATGTGTTCCGGCTAGCTTCCCTTTCAATACAGTATCGACGCTGAAGTCACTGGGTAGGAATTGAGGTCGGGGAAGTACTCAATATTAATTTAATTGTAAATGACTATCACACCAAATGCTAGATAAATGTGGCTGTTATTGTATTTTAAGTCATTTGCAATCCCTGAGGTAGTGTAAATAACAGATGCAGTGCTAGGAAAGTATAAGAAAACCACCACAGGGCAGACTTACTAGAAACAGCTACTTTGGTCTAGTCTTTCACAGTAGGAGGCCTTTCAAAAAAACTCTGTAACTCTTAGCATGCCAGTTTCTCCATTCAGTTTCTCTCCTGCCTTCTGATTTGTATCTGCCTGGCCCTTTCTGCTTCCAAGGGGAGTTTACTTCTAAACTGCTGCAGTCTCTAAACTGAGACCTGTCTTCCCACCTGAAAAGAAGCCCTTGTTCCAGTAAGCCAAATCATTATCTTCAATAAAACCTAACACTCATTTTTAAGGGAGTTGCCTTTATATGGGTTTTTTGAAGGATGAAAATCGAGATGTCCTGAACTTTTTCCAGGGAAGCTCAGTTGCTTTGTTAGAAAACACATCTAAAAATTGGTGCTAATGAAGGAAGGTCCTTAAGGCCAACTGTCCTTCACAGTTAAGAATAATATTTACCATTAAAAAAAAAAAAAAAAAACTATAAATTTTCCGAAGAAAACATGCTTAAAATTAAAATGCATTTGTGTTTCATTAATCTGGAGTTTGTTGTAGGTGTGTGTGCGCGTACATGCTCAGTTGTGTCTGACTCTTTGAGACCCCATGTGCTGTAACCTGCCAGGCTCTTCTGTCCATGGAATTTTCCAGGCAAGAATGCTGGAGCAGATTGCTCTTTCCTTCTCCAAGGGATCTTCCCAACCCAGGGATCAAACCTGCATCTTGCATCTCCTGCATTGGCAGGCAGGTTCTTTACAGCTGAGCCACCGGGGAAGAACTTTTAGAAAAAATGGCATGTGGGGAAGGTTGATGTTAGCTGGCCTACCTGTGTTTGTAGGATATAATGCAACCACATCCTTCAGTGACTGTATTACTTACCTCGAGAATGACAGAATGTTACATAAACTGTATTTGGAGATAACTTTGTGCATGAGGAAAGGGTTTTAACTCCACCATTAAAGAGTATTAGAGAATTAAAATCATTTCCCCACTGAGAGTTTGAGGCTTATTTTACAAAAGTCATTATTTGACAGAAACAGATCAACTGAAAACCCAGGTAACTTGCGTAAGAATATTTTTCTAAGGGCTTGTTCCTTGGTTCTGGTTGTGACCCTTAACAACTCAGGTAGCTCAGCCCACACAGTGACTCCTCCTAACTAACTCCCAGACATCTGCCCTCCTTCCTGTGCTGACTACTTTACCTCTTTTTAAATTTCTCGATGTCTATGGAGAAAACATTATATACGGTATGGTATAAACTACAAACAAGTCACTTCTTTTCTATCTGGGTGAAATACTGTTTTGTAATTATACCATTTATAAACTAAACTTAGTCTGTTTTTTGAACACTTGATACCAATTTGCAGGATCATTTTTTTCCTACTATGTGGACAGCCAAAATTGCATGCGCGTGTGCTAAGTCTCTTCAGTCATGTCAGACTCTTTGCAACCCATGGACCGTAGCCCACCAGGCTCCTCTGTCCATGGGATTCTCCAGGCAAGAACAGTAGAGTGGGTCGTGCCCTCCTCCAGGGTATCTTCCCGACCCAGGGATCAAACCCACGTCTCTTACGTCGCCTGCATTGGCAGGCGGGTTCTTTACCACTAGCGCCACCTGGGAAGCCCTGACAGCCCAAAGTAGCCTGTATCAAATGTCACTTCTGTCTCTGTCTTCAAGTCTGAGCCTCAAGGTCAGCCTTCTCCCCACACCTCTGTGCAGATACATCTGCAGCAGGAGCAGGCCTCGATGTACAAGTAATAAGCCCTGCCTTTGCTCTTGTTTGTTTCTGCTCTGTATGGCTTGCCATCATCCAAAATCCTGACTTTCAGACCCAGCTAAAATTCCACCTCTTCTCCAGAATGAGGCTTCCTAAGCTCCTTCAGCATGTCATTCTCCGCTATCATTCTTGAGATTTCCAAAGCCACATCAGTCATCTTCCTAGTTCCCTGACCCTTCTCTTCCTCCACCTCTGCTCTCATCAGCAATCCTCAGCCACCACTCCATGCTTATATCCTAGATCAGTTTTTTTTTAATCTGAAAATGTAGAAATTGAAGAAGAAAATGGATAATGTGAATGGTTTTTAAGGTTTCCCTTTCAAACAAAATTGTATACAGAATCTAGTTTATGAATGAGAAAAATCCAGTGTATAAAAAATAAATGACAGGGACTTCTCTGGTAGTCCAGTGGGTGAGAATCTGCCTCCCAATGCAGAGGATGTGGGATCCCTGCTAGGAGAATGAAGATCCTGCATGCCACAGGGCAGCTGAGCTCACATACCACAACCAGAGAAGCCCTTGCACCGCAATGAGAGCCCACACAGTCAAAAATAAATAGGGCTTCCCTGGTAGCTCAGTGGTAAAGAATCCACCTGCCAATGTAAGAGACTCGGGTTTGATCCCTAGTCTGGGGAGATCCTATGTGCCAGGCAGCAACTAAGCCCGTTCACCACCACTATTAAGCCTGTGCTGACTGAGCGACTTCACTTTTACTTTTCACTTTCATGCATTGGAGAAGGAAATGGCAACCCACTCCAGTGTTCTTGCCTGGAGAATCCCAGGGACGGGGGAGCCTGGTGGGCTGCCGTCTATGGGGTCACAGAGAGTTGGACACGACTGAAGCAACTTAGCAGCAGCAGCAGCAGCAGCTGGAGCCTTGGAACCGCAGCTACTAAAGCCCGCACATCCTAGAGCTTCTGCTCCTCAACAAGAAAAGCCACTGCAGTGAGAAGCCCAAGCGCTGTAACTAGAGAGTAGCCCCCACCCCCTACAACTAGAGAAAAGCCATGTGGCAACAAAGACCCAGCACAACCAAAATAAATAAAATTAAATAATTAATTTTTTAATTTAATAAAAAATAAATGATAGCAGAAAGTAACACAATGTAAATCAACTATACTCCAATAAAAATTAAAAAACATAAAAAAATAAGTGATGGTATGGTGGATGAAGTGGACAGAGTACCTCGAGCCCTACTCTCTTAACTCCCCACACCCCAGAAACAGGCACCTCTAAGAACCACCCACAAGGGTCTGTGAAAACTCCACTCATATCTTTCTGCATCAGGACATGTAGGATGTGTTTGGGAAATATGAGAAGGCCTTCTGAAGGTTGAACCCATAAACTTGAAGATGTGAAGTATTCACAGAACACACTTACTTATAACAACAATGATGAGTAGTCTGACAACGCCAAAAGCAGGAATCATTTCTTGAAAATTCTTGCAAAGAGATAAATGACAGTAATAACACAAGTTATCTATTGGCAAAGGGAATCTCAACTGTACTCCCCCTCCATCTGCTTTTTCATTTAAAATAAAGTGTGTCAAATGTTTGCCAATCAAAGCATCAGTGTTAACAGTCCAGTTTTCAAATGTATTTGGGAAGTACAGTGCCAGTATACTTTGGAGTGAAAATGAAACATGATATTCCTTGAAATAGCAAGAAATATGCTAAGTATAAGTAATAAAAAATCAACTCTTAATATGTCACAGATAGTTAATAGATGCTGTCAAACTAAATCTGGTGAAAATATTTCCAAGTTTTTTGTTTAATATTCATTTGATACAGCTTTACCCTCTTTCTAAGTAGGAGTTAGCAAAGACAGCTAAAATTTGAGCATTACCTTGATTTCTTTTTAAGATAATTTTTTAAAAATTAAAAACACTGGTCCAAAAACACTCAGTTTGATTTTAGTTTCAAAAAGCCTCAGACCAACTTGCATTTACCCTCATGTGTTACCAGAGGACCAAGCAGACTCAGAAAGATACCTCCACTTCAACCCAAATTGCCTGTCCCTTCCCTTTAAAGTTATTAACTCTCTTCCCAGTGAGACATGCTGAAATAGCTATGTTAATTCTAAATCAGTTATTTTCAAACTGTTGTGACCAAGATGTACAGTAACAAATAATTTACGTAAAAATCCAGCACACGCATAAACAGTACCTACTCTTATTTTACATGACACGTACTGAAATTTCTGTGTAAAAGGATTTTCACAGCCCCTCCACCTGAGTTCACAAGCACTAATGTGATGTGACCCAAAGTTTGAAAAACGTTTTTCTAAGTGACTTCTAGTTTGGGAACAGTTTTTTAATTGCTTCAAATTTTTCCTCGTATTTTTAAGGCACACCTACATGGTTAAAGGGTTAATTTAATCAGGATTTTACCCTGTTTTAAAAAGTGATTGGCATCTCACCTACTATATCATGGTTGTGTAAAATGGTATGCCAACTTTGGAGGCCTTTATATATAAAAATGTAAAGCCTTCACCCAGTAAATGCACTTCTAGGAACTTGCCTACAAAAGAATCACACAAATGCAAAAAGACAGATGAAGGTACATTCCTGACAGCATTATTTTGAGATGTAAAAAGCTGTAATCACCCTGGACCTTTTCTTTCAATGAAAAATTGAATAAGTAGGGCTACTATATAGAAGGTACTGTGGAGCGCCTGGAAAGACTGGGCTGGATTTCGGTGTCCTGCTCAAGTACCCTATGAGTAGATAGGATACTTTGTTAAGATGCAGAATAATGTAAGGGTGGTTCCATTTTTGCAGTGTTACTACTGGTAGAATTTTGCACACATACAGAAAACATCTGAACAGATGTATATCAGACTGGTAACAGATACTGCGTTGGGGACTTTGACTTTTCTCTTTTGCAACTTTGAACTTTCTTTAGTATTTATTCCTTTTGAGATCAGAGATGAAAGGAAAATTCTTGTGGTCAGATGGAAGGTGTGTGCTTAGTAAATATTGATAAATAAGATTCCCTGAACCAAATACCAGTAATTATTTTAAAATTTTTTCTTAAGGTCTACAGATTCATCCCCAAAATTCTTACCACTAGAACATTCATAAAATAGCCTCCCATCAGAGCATAGACTCCTCCTGAAGCACCCACAAGAGATTTGAGTGGGTCAAAGATGGAGCTGGCAAGGGATCCTAAAGAAATAAAACACAAAGAATTTCAGACATGACTGTAAGAATCATGAAGGATAAATCTTTCTAATCTAAGGTAAAAGTTGGGGAAGCTTGGCCATTATATTAACAAACAACAAATTCACTTTGTTGCTTCCATACTAGAAAAGGATAGCCGTGTGATCTCTCTCAATTATTATGAAACATTAAATGCTCAATATGAAGACAATATAACAGTAACAAAAACAAATACTCTGAAGCCAGAATTAGCAACTGTGTGACTTGAGCAAGTTTTTTAATATCTCTGTGCCTTTGTTTCCCTTTCTATAAAAATAGCGGTGTTAAATAGAACTTCAGTGGGTTGTCAGGGGAAATAAATGAGTTTACATGTACATTATGATTAGAATACTCCCTGACATGTGTTAAATACTTGTTAGCTACTGTTTCAAAATATCCTACACAGTTAACCAAAACTATCAAAATACGTGAGACATTCCAACATTTTATTATCTACGGGCTAGCTTTCTCATGGAGTCAAGATGTGGTTTCAGAATCCTTCTTAATATACCATTCAATCAGTTTCACCAAGCAAGATGAAATCCTGTTTGCTAATTCAATCTTACTTGTCTGAACCAAAACAAGGCTTTAGAACTACCTTATGCCAACTCTGAAGTGTTCTCCATACTGCTTAGCTCTATTATTCCCTTGCCTTCAAGTCCCTCCTTCATTTTTTAAGATACAGTACACTTCAGAACCTACTTTAGGACTGCCCTAGTGGTCCAGTGGTTAAGAATCTGCCTGCTAGTGCAGGGACAGAGGTTCGATTCCTGGTCCCGGAAGATCCCACAGGCCAGGAGACCACACCCTGGAGCTCATGCTCCACAGCAAGAGTAGCCACTGCAGTGAGGAGCCAACTACAGAGCACCCCACCCCCGGCTCACCACCACTAGAGAGAGCCCAGCAACAAAGACCCAGTGCAGCCAAAAAGCAGTCAAATGAGTTTTAAAAAGGAAGTTCTCATTAAAAAGTAGCCACTTAATGCAAAAAAGGGGAAGTGTCTGACCTTAGGAATCTTACAAATGTATGATCAAACAGTTATCAAAAAATTCAGACTAATAATTACTGTGATTTTTTTAATGTGATAAATTTGTTTATGGAAGCACTTAGGAAAGAATGACTTTCTGAGCAGAAAGGTGGAGGCCCTGCTACTCTGAGAGGAGGGAGACAGCATTTTTTTAAAATTAATTTATTTATTATAATTGGAGGCTAATTACTTTACAATATTGTGGTGGTTTTTGCCATACATTGACATCAATCAGCCACTGGGCTGGATTGTCCCAGTGCACCAGCTTCAAGTGCCCTGTTTCATGGATCGGACTTGAACTGGTGATCTATTTCACGTATGGTAATATACATGTTTCAATGCTGTTCTCGCAAATCATCCCACCCTTGCCTTCTCCCACAGGGTCCAAAAGTCTGTTCTTTATATCTATGTCTCTTTTGCTGTCTCACATATAGGGTCATTGTTACCATCTTTCTAAATTCCATATACTAATATACGGTATTGGTGTTTTTCTTTCTGACTTACTTTACTCCGTATAATAGGCTCCAGTTTCATCCACCTCTTTAGAACTGACTCAAAGCATTCTTGTTAATAGCTGAGTAATATTCCATTGTGTATATGTACAACAACTTTCTTATCCATTTGCCTGCCAGTGGACCTCTAGGTCACTTCCATGTCCTAGCTATTGTAAACAGTGCTGCAGTGAACATTGGGGTGCACGTGGGGAGACAGAATTTTGATTAAATTCTGAAGACACTTTAAGATTTGCACAGGAAAAAAAGGGGGAAGAAGGCAAGGATTTAGGGATCTGGAAAAGCAAAGACAAAGTTATATGGGTTACTGAAGATCAGTGAGAAGCAGTCCATTAGGGCTATATGGACCCAGTGGTTCTCAAATGTTAACCTACAAGCTAGAGCTGGGGTGGTTGTATCTTAGTTATGAGAAATTTATTTTTAAAATATAGATGTCCACTTCTGGCCACAATGAAGTAACAGGACAAGATTTTTCCTCCTGCTTGAAAGCAATGGACAAAATATATGAAACAGTGGTCTTAAAGATACTGGACATCAGATAACAAGGGACAATGAACCCTAAGAAACAAGAAATAAATGAGTTGACTAATTGCCTAGCTACTGCCTTGAGAGAGACTGCAGGTAGCCGTGCATGAAGGGCAAACCTAGGCAGATAACAGTAAACTTCAAGTTGATGAGATAGAGTCTAGGTCTATATAGAGCTCAGCAGCTAGAGTTCAGACTCCTTCCAAGTAACTTTACTGAGTTACAGAACAAATCTAAAGAATACTTACATGAAAACAATAATACCCACCATCCAAAGATAAAATGTCTAGCATCCAAACAAAAACTCAAGACATGCAGGACATACAAAGAAGCATGAAGTTATGACCCATACTGAAGAGAAAAAAATCAACTAAAACCTACCAGAACTAAAAAAAAAAAACTAAAAGTAAATTTTAAAAAGTAAATTTATTTATGATCTAGCAATCCCACCCGAGGAAACTATAGCTTGAAAAGATACACGCACCCTAGTGTTCATTGCAGTACTAGTTACAATAGCCAAGACATGGAAGCAACCTAAATATCCATCGACAGATGAATGGATAAATAAGATGTGGTATATATACACAGGGGAATATTGTTGTTCAGTCGCTAAGTCATGTCTGACTCTTTTGCGACCCCCTGGACTGTAGCCCTCCAGGCTCCTCTGTCCAAGGGATTTCTCAGTCAAGAATACTGGAGTCGGTTGCTATTTCCTTCTCCAGGGGGTCTTCCTGACCCAGGGATTGAACCCACATTTCCTACACTGCAGGCAGATTCTTTGCCACTGAGCCATTCCATTCCTCACAATGGAATATTAGTCATAAAAAAGAGTGAAATAATACCATTTGCAGCAACACAGGTGGATGTAGAGATTATCATACTAAATGAAGTAAGCTACACGGAGAAAGACAAATATCATATGATATTGTCTATATGTGGAATCTGTAAAAATGATACAAATGAACTTACTTTTAAAACAGAAATAGACTCACAGGCATAGAAAACAAACTTATGGTTACCAAAAGGGAAGAGGGAAGATAAATTAGGAGTCTGGGATTAATATATACAACTATTATATATAAAATAGATAACCAACAAAGACCTACTGTATAGAACAGGGAACTATACTCAATATCTAGTAGTAACTTACAAGGGAAAAGAATCTGAAAAAGATTGTGTGTGTGTGTGTGTTCAACTGAATCACTTCTGTACTCCTAAAACTAACACAACATTTTAAATCAACTATATTTTAATTAAAGTTACCCAAACTGACACAGGTGTTAAGATTTAGCAAATAAGGGCAATAAATAATTATTTCAAATATATTCAATGTGTTCAAAAGTTAAATAGCAATAAAACAGGCTCAATCAAACTTCTAAAGATGAAAAGTACAACATCTAAGATGAAATAATAAACTTGTTGAGTTGATTGACCAATTAGACATTGCAAAAGGAAAGTTTAGTGAACATGAAGATGTGGCAATAAAACTGTCCAAAATAAAACACAGGGGACTTCCCTGGCAGTCCAGTGTTTAAGACTCACCACTTCCACTCCAGGAGACACAGGTTCAACCCCTAGTCAGGGAACTAAGATCCCCCATGCCGTGGGGTTAAAAAAAAAAAAAGAATATTTTTTAAAATACATACAGTATCAATGAGCTATAGGTCAATTTCAAGCAGCCTCATAATATCTATAATAATAAGTGCATAGTAGGAATCCCTAGAAGAATGAAGGCACATAAAAAATACTTGAAGAAATAATAGCCAATTTTTTTCCAAAGTTTTGTGAAAACTATAAACCCACAGGTCCAAGAACCTCAACAAATCTGACACAGGAATCATGAAGAAAACCACAGCAAGGCATAACAGAATCACATCTTCAAAACAGTGAAAGTCTCAAAAGCATCTAGAATAAAAAGACATGCTTCATACAGAGAAACAAAGATAAGGATGGCAGGAGATTTATCATCAGAAACAATGCGCATGAGAACCACAGGAGAGCAACATTTTAAAGTAAAGAAAGGAAATTACTGTCAAGCTAGGACTCTAAACCTCAAAATGCACTACAGAAATGAAGGCAAAAGACAGATTTTCTTTTTCAGACATACAGAGGCTGAAATAATTGATGACTAGCATTTCCATACTATAAGAAATGTTAAAGAAAATCTTCAGGAAGAAGGAAAAAGAGATGGAAAAATAAAGCTACACAAAGCATAGGGAGCATTAGAAATGGTAAGAACATGGGCAAATATACAGGATTTTGTTATTATTTAAATCTCTTTAGAAGTTCATTGTTTAACAGTTAAACTATTGGACTACTAGAAATAATGACTTTATCAAGAGGGTACAAGGTCAATACCAAAAAAATCAACTGTATTTCTACGTAATAGCAATGAAAATCAGAAATAGAAATTTTAAAAATAGTACCATTTACAGTACATCAAAAATATGAAATGTAGAAATAAATATGACCCCAAAAATGTGCAAGCCCTAAACACTGAAAGCTAAGGACGATGCTGAAAGGAATTCTGAAAGACCTAAATAAACAGAAGTCTATACCTTGTTCGTTGGTTAGAAGACTCTGATATTGTTAAGATGTCAATTCTCCCCCAGTTGATCTAAAGATACTTTGCCATCCAAATCAAAATCCCAGTAAACTATCTTATAAAAATTGACAAACTGATTCTCAAGTTTACATGGAAATGCAGAGGACCTAGAATAACCAAAACAACTTGAAAAAGAGCAAAGTTGGACCACTGAGGTGTCCAATTTCAAAACTTAGTAGAAAACTACTTAATCAAGATAGTATGTAATGGATGTTCAGTTCAGTCGCTCAGTTGTCTCCGACGCTTTGTGACCCCATCAACTGCAGCACGACAGGCCTCCCTGTCCATCACCAACTCCCGGAGTTTACTCAAACTCACGTCCACTGAGTTGGTGATGCCATCCAACTCTGTCGTCCCCCTTCTCCTCCTGCATTCAATCTTTCCCAGCATCAGGGTCTTTTCAAATGAGTCAGCTTTTCGCATGAGGTAGCCAAAGTATTGGAGTTTCGGCTTCAACATCAGTCCTTCCAAAGAACACTCAGGACTGATTTCCTTTAGGATGGACTGGTTGGATCTCCTTGCAGTCCAAGGGACTCTCAAGAGTCTTTCCCAACACCACATTTCAAAAGCATCAATTCTTTGGTGCTCAGCTTTCTTTATAGTCCAACTCTCACATTCATACATGACTACTGGAAAAACCATAGCCTTGACTAGATAGACCTTGGATGACAAAGTAATGTCTCTGCTTTTGAATATGCTGTCTAGGCTGGTCATAACTTTCCTTCCAAGGAGTAAGTGTATTTTAATTTCATGGCTACAGTCACCATCTGCAGTGATTTTGGAGCCCCCAAAAATAAAGCCTGACACTGTTCCCACTGTTTCCCCATCTATTTCCCATGAAGTGATGGGACCAGATGCCATGATCTTCGTTTTCTAAATGTTGAGCTTTAAGCCAACTCTTTTACTCTCCTCTTTCACTTTCATCAAGAGGCTCTTTAGTTCTTCTTCACTTTCTTCCATAAGGATGGTGTCATCTGCATATCTGAGGTTATTGATATTTCTCCTGGCCATCTTGATTCCAGCTTGTGCTTCTTCCAGCCCAGTGTTTCTCATGATGTACTCTGCATGTATGTTAAATAAGCAGGGTGACAATATACAGCCTTGATGTACTCCTTTTCCTATTTGGAACCAGTCTGTTGTTCCATGTCCAGTTCTAACTGTTGCTTCCTGACCTGCATATAGGTTTCTCAAGAGACAGATCAGGTGGTGTGGTATTCCCTTCTCTTTCAGAATTTTCCACAGTTTATTGTGATCCACACAGTCAAAGGCTTTGGCATAGTCAATAAAGCAGAAATAGATGTTTTTCTGGAACTCTCTTGCTTTTACGATGATCCACCGGATGTTGGCAATTTGATCTCCGGTTCCTCTGCCTTTTCTAGAACCAGCTTGAACATCTGGAATTTCATGGTTCACGTATTGCTGAAGCCTGGCTTGGAGAATTTTGAGCATTGCTTTACTAGGATGTGAGATGAGTGCAAAACACAACAGAAAGTCCAGAGATAAACCCACATATATATATGGACAACTGAGTTTGACAAGATGCAAAGGCAATTTAGTAAAGAGAAGATTGTTTTCTCAACCAATGATGCTGGTACAATTAGACATTTACATGCAAAAATGTGATATTTCAGTCCATACCTTGCACCATGTATAAAAATGGATCATATACCTATACGTAAAGTCTAAGATTATAAAACTTCTAGAGCAAAACATAGATAAAATCTTTGTGATTTTACATCAGGCAAAATGTCTTAAATATGATGCTAAAAGCGTAATTCCTAAAATTTAAAAACTGATGAATTATACTTAATCAAAATTCAGAAATTTGAGTCTTCAAAATGTACTATTAAGAGAAAAAACAAGCAACAGACTCGGAGGCAATATTTGTAAGTCATATATCTGATAAAGAACTTAGAATATATAATAAGGAATGTAAATCAATTTTTTAAAATATTTGTTTGTATCTGTGTCAGGTCTTAGCTGTGGTTCGTTACAGCCTTAGTTGTTTTGAGGCATGTGGGATCTTAGTGTCCGAACCGGGGCTTGAACCCGTGTCCCCTGCATTGAAAGGCAGATTCTTAACAGTGCACTGGACCTCCAGGGAAGTCCCTAATTCAGTTTTTAAATTGGCAAAAGATTTAAACATATACTTTACCAAAGAAGATATATGGGTAGCAACTAAGCACATTAAAAGATGCTCACCATCACTGTCATTAGGAAATGCAAATTTAAACCCAATGAAATGCCTTTATATACCTAACAGATTGGCTACAATTAAAAGACTGATCATACCAAGTGTTGATGAGGATATAGAGGAGCTGAAACTTATGGTGGGGATGTAAAACTATACACTTTGTTACCATATGACTTAATTCCATTTGCAGATATTAATATATACACAAGAAATTCACACAAAAACCTGTACACAAATATTCATGACAGTGTTATTCATAATAGACGAAAGTGAAAACAACCCAAATGTCCACCAAATGGTGAATGGATAAGGAAAATGTGGTATATCCATACAATGGAATATCATCCAACGATAAAAAGGAATGTAGTACGGATACGTGCTACAACGTGGGTGAAGGAGGAAAACATTATGCTTAAAAAGAAAGTCGAGAAAAGACCACATAGTATATTATTTCATTTATATGAAATGTCTAGAATGGGTAGATTAGAAATTAGATCAGTGGCTGCCTAAGGCTAGGGAGGGGGTTTGGGGTAAGGAGTGGGGAGTGACTGCTAATGGCTACAGGGTTTCTTTGGAGCACAAGTGTTTTAAATTTAGATTGTGATAATGGGTGCATAACCTGTAAATCAACTAAAAAACACTGAATTATACACTTTAAATGGGTGCATTATAGGTTGTATGAATTATTGATATATCTTAGAAAAGCTATTTTAAAAGTTTGATAGTTTCTTACAAGTTAAATATAACCCTACGGTAGAATCCAGCCAGTCTGTTCCTAGGTAATCGTCGAAGAGAACTGAAAATACTTGTCCACACAAAGACTGTACTGTGTTCATAGTAACTTTCATCTGTAATAACCCCAAACTGGAAACCTCCCAAATGTCCATCAGCTGGAGAGTGGATAAACAAATTTGAGTGTATTCCCACATTGAAAGACTACTCAGCAACAAAAAGGAATCAGCTGTTTATACACAGCAACAACATGAACACACCTCAGAGTAATTATGCTGAATAACATAAGGGACCCAAAAAAGTACGTATTTCATGATTCCATTTATATAAAATTCTAGAAAATACAAGTTAATCTGTGATGGTCAACCGTTGCCAGGGGAAAGCAGAAGGAGGACAAGGAGAGGCAGGAAGAAGTGATTCCAACAGATTACAGGAACTCTGAAGGGAGTAATGTTCATTGCCTTGACTGGGGATAGTTTCACAGTTATATACACACATCAAAACATCAGCAGTGGACTTCTCTGGTGGTACAGTGGATAAGAATTCACCTGCAAATGCAGAGGACATGGGTTCAGTCCCTGGTCCAGGAAGACTCCACATGCTGCAGAGCAACTAAGCCCACGCTCCACAACTACTGAGCATGAGCACCTGGAGCCTGCGCTCTGCAACAAGAGAAGCCACCCCAAAGCACCAAAACGAAGAGCCGCAACTGGAGAAAACCTACGCCTAGCACCGAAAACCCAGAGCAACCAAAAATAAATAAATTATTTTTAAAGTTCAGTAGTTATTATATGTCAATTATACCTCTCTAAGGGCTTCCCTGGTGGCTCAGTGGTAAAGAGTCATCCTGCAATGCTGGATACTTGCAGGAGACGCAGGTTCGATCCCTGGGTCCGGAAGATCCCCTGGAAAAGGAAATGGCCACCTGCTCCAGTATTCTTGCCTGGGAAATTCCATGCAAGAAGCTTGGCGGGCTGCAGTCCATGGAGTGGCAAAGAGAGACGTGACAGAGCGACTAAACAGCAACAAAAAACCTCACTGAACAGAAAAATGAAAAAGCAAAAAAAGAAAAACACAGATCCTAGGACCGTGTTCTTAGAGATTCTGATTCAGTAGATCTGGGTGTGATCTGAATAATATTTTAGTTGTAACAGGTTCTTCAGGTGCTTCTGATGGTCAGTCACACTGGGGGACCCAGGGCTGGAGTGCAGGCCAGTGGTTCTCAGTTTTTATGAATCACCTGTGGACTTGTCCAAATGCAAATTCTGGTTAGTAGGTCTGGTGTGGGACCCCAGAATTCTGCATGTTAACATGATTTCAGTTGAGGCCAGTGCTGCTGATTCGGTGACCACACTTTGCCAGGAGCAAGGATAGGGAAACTAGACTTATGTTACGTATGAAGGAATCCAGGAAGAAAGCAAAGCAATGGGAGAAATGGACGAAAGGGGTCAAAAGGTAAAATAAAGTATTACTGCTTCCCTCGTTTAAAAATAAAAAGCAAAGCAAGAAAGACACTAGCAGGGAGAAACTTTCATAGATGATAGATATGTTTACGGCATAGAATGTGGTGATGGTTTTTTGGGTGTATACTTTTCTCCAGATTCAGCAAGTTGTATACATTCAGTTCAGTTCACTCACTCAGTCGTGTCCAACTCTTTGCGACCCCATGAATCGCAGCACGCCAGGCCTGCCCATCACCAACTCCCGGAGTTCACTCAGACTCACGTCCATCGAGTCGGTGATGCCGTCCAGCCATCTCATCCTCTGTTGTCCCCTTCTCCTCCTGCCCACAATCCCTCCCAGCATCAGAGTCTTTTCCAATGAGTCAACTCTTCGCATGAGGTGGCCAAAGTACTGGAGTTTCAGCTTTAGCATCATTCCTTCCAAAGAACACCCAGGGCTGATATCCTTTAGAATGGATGGTTGGATCTCCTTGCAGTCCAAGGGACTCTCAAGAGTCTTCTCCAACACCACAATATACATTAAATATGTACAAAACTTTGTATGTCAATTACACCTCAAAAGTGATTTTTTAAAATGTTTTATGTTATGTAAACATGTCTAACATCTTCATATATATTCTTCCCTGAAGAAAAAGGAGAAAAGAATAAAAAGCAGTGGGGCCAGATGGTGGAGGGTAATACAGAGTAATCTCAGACATTTCAGGGACTTTCTGGTCCAGTGGTTGAGAATCCACCTTCCAATGCAGGGGACCTGGGTTAATTGCCCCATGGCAACTAAAGCCCACCTGCCATAATGAAGACCCAGCCCAGCTCCCCTTCCCCCCGACTCCCCGCTCCAAAAAAAAATCTCGGATGTTTCAACTTTTTATTAGCCACTGTAAATATTTTAGGAAGGATGTGTTTGAGGAAGTTGACCAGCAGCAGTATGAAGGAGAGACCGATTCAGCAAAGAGATACCTGCCAAAAGGTATTGCAAAAACAGACAGAGGATGTGAACAGGTTATTCACGTTCTCTCCTCTCTCTCTCTGCACTGAAACTGGGGCACAGCTGATTCCACATGTTGAAATCCAGCTGTGGGGGAAACAAGCATAGATACTAGAGCCAGGAAAAACGAGTGTGTGCAGGAACACATGGAGGAGGTGGAATAACAGCATCCACAGAGGCAGGGGGGAAGTAACTTGGGGAGCTGCATCACTAGGCCTGGCCAAGCCCACCTCTTTACCGCATCTTTACCAAGGCTTCCCACTTTCCATCCCCACTGCTCTAGGAAGCAGGCACAGTTGTGATTGGTAAAGTTTTGAGCACTGCCATGGGTCGGATTGGGTCCTCCCCCTCCCCAAAATAGGTTTAAGTCCTAACCCCCAGCACCTCAGAATGTGACCTTGTTTGGAAAATTGTTACAGATGTGAATGGCTAAGAGGAGGTCATATTGGCCTTGGAAACTAATACAGCCACCCCCTGCAATACGGGTATATTTACTTATAAATTACATGTATCAATATATGTACCACTTCTTTAATGTTTTGTAAAATCACATAGAATTTTAAAGGATGGGACTTATTGGTAACATAATATTCTTAAATTATTTTTACTTCATTAATGACACAAAAAGTTATTATCAAGAAATAAAAAGACATGGGGGAAACCGAAAAGCATATTACTAAGTGAAACCAATCTGCAAAGGCTACATAGTGTATCATTCCAACTATATGACATTCTGGAAAAGGAAACAATGGAGACAGTAAAAAGATACCCTTTATAATACTATAATGATGGATACATGTCAGTATTCATTTGTCCAAAACCACAGAATGTACACCAGCAAAGATGAACCCTAGTTTTAAAGTACTTTGGGTGATTGTGATGCCATAGATGTAGGTTCATCGGTTGTAACAAATGTGCCATTCTGTTGAAAATGGAGCAGGCTGTGCAGGTGTCATGGCAGGCGATGAATGGGAAACTTCAGCACTGTCCTCTCGGTTTTGCCATGAACCCAAAACTGCTCTAAAAATTAGTGTTAAAAAAATCCTTCAATGAGCAGTGTTATTAAATAAGGGCTTCCCAGGTGGCATTAGAACCCACCTGCCAATGCGGGAGACACAAGAGACACAGGTTCAATCCTTGGGTCGGGAAGATCCCCTGGAGGAGGGCTGGCAACCCACTCCAATATTCTTGACTGAAGAATCCCATGGACAGAGGAGCCTGGTGGGCTACAGTCCATAGGGTCACAAAGAGTCAAACACGACTGAGGCAGCTTAGTACACGTACACATTATTAAATAAGCATTATTATATTTTAAAACCCTGGTTAAATATCATGCCACAGAAATGCAAAGATTTTTTTTCAACTCAGCAACTTTACTTTAATGTTATGTTTGCTCATAAATGACTCTGAAAAAGCTGATATGCAAGAGACTAACATGCTGTGGTCTAAAGCAACGTCAAGGCCAATGAAAACGTCTCTTCAGGAAAGAGACTGTACTCTAAATCTCCCCCACCTGGGGCAAGAGCAGCAGAAGTGGGTACTGGGACAGACAAATAAATACACATGATCTTGGCTTTCCCACCAGGGCTGGCGGCCCAGGACCCCAAGGCACATGATCGGAGGTCGATTGCTTGGAACTTCCAAAGCCTCCCAAATGTTTGGGTCTTTGAGGGCAAGGCTGAGGTTTTGGGAGGGCACATGTGCCAGCTGGAAGGGCCCTCAGCCAGCTCCCTCCTCCCACTCCAGCCCCAGGGAGAGCCTAACTCCCTGCTGGCCAGGCCTGCTGGGCCCTGGGATGGGGGCAGACTTTCACCCCAGCAGCCCCTGCCAAAGGGACATTTTGGTGTTCCCTGCCATGCAGTGTCAGGTGCTGAGGCCTGGCAGTGGCCCTGAAGCAGAAATAAGTCAAATGCACATGAAAAATGGTGATTGCCCAAGACACTATTAGTTATACTGGCACAGGGTTGTCATTCTTCTCAGGGGGTAGATTTGTGATTGCTGGGCCTTAGGAAGAGGGAGTGGGGGGCTGTTGAGGCACCTTGCCAGGATGGAATGGCAGGTGGGAGGAGGAGACAAGGGTCCCGAGGCAGGGGGTAGGGGCCTGGCACCTGCAATTACCGGTACCTTCATGTTTATTTCCAGAGCGTGGGATGCGCTGGGGAGGGCGGGGTGCATGGTGCTGGCAGCCTCTACCCAGTAGTGTGTGTGCTGGGGGCGAGAGTGGGGCGAGGAAGGGCAAGGGCCCAAGCATCTGTAGCGAGGTCCAAATAGGAATCTGCCCTAAAGGTGGCCAAAGCAGCCCACCTGTAACACAGCCCTGCTCCCAAAGGCAAAGGGCCAGCCCAGCAGGGTGACCTCCCAGGCATGGCCAAGCCAGGCTGAACCCAGCCACAGCAGGAGATGCAAGGGAAAGTGGTGGTAATGAACAGTGTTAGGAGAAGTGGGTGCAGCCAGGGCCCATCCATCAGAAGGCAAAGTAGCACTCCTTGGGATGGCCCACATGGTCCAGGCAAGTATACTGGCTCGTGGGAAGGGGTCTGCACATCTGTACCAGCAGGCTCCTCTTCCAGGGATGGAAGGTAGTAGGGATGGAAGCCCTGGCTGTATTTCTAGGCTTCAGGGGCTCTGTCCACCATGTACCAGAGCTTGAAGCATGCAGAATGCTCATTCCTCAGTTTCTCCAGCTCAGGCTGCAGCACGATGTCCTTCTCGGTCTGGTTGGCAAGCAGCAGGTGACACACGGTGCGATCGCTGGGGTCCTTCATGATGGCATGGATCACCTGCAGCATTGAAGTGGTGCCAGTCCCTCCAGCAATCATGCCCACAGACTTCAGCGTCTTGAAGACAGGGTTGGATTTCTTGTCCAGAGAGATGGCAAACTTCACTTTGCCCTGGTAGACCAGCAGCCCATTGGAGCCCCAGCACTCAAATGGTGTCTCCAGTCTTTGTGCTTTCCATGTACTGGGGCATCTTTCCTCCAGAGGGAAATGTGGGATGGGTGTCTTTAAAGTAAACCTTGATGACCAGGTCCACAAAGCCCTGGTCATCATCACTGGAAACACGCGTGTAGGGCCAAAGGACCAGGTTCCTATTGATTCAAGCAGAGAGGTAGATGTGCTGGCCAACGGGGAGGCCCAGGATGTGCTGGGGTGACGGCAGA
This sequence comes from Bos grunniens, assembly GCF_055505025.1. Classification (NCBI taxonomy): domain Eukaryota; kingdom Metazoa; phylum Chordata; class Mammalia; order Artiodactyla; family Bovidae; genus Bos; species Bos grunniens. The sequence continues at coordinate 14,329,678 of NC_141167.1, forward strand.
GCAAAGCAGAACCGCCAGGTATCCTGGCTGATGACCTTCTTGTTGATGAGCCACAGCGGGCACTTGATGTCCCAACTCTGGAGCATGATGGCCGGGGTGGAGCGCTGAAACAGCTTCCCGAGGAGGCTGCACAGGAGCCAGACTGGGGACAGGACCCTGTGGCCCAGGGTACCCAGCTGGGCCCCCATATTGGCACCACTCTGCACTCACTCCACAGCCACCACCACCAAGACCCGCAAAGATGTACTTTTAAGTTCAGTTATTTTCCATAGAAATTTTTTTCTTAATCACTTAAAATATGAAATTAAAAAAGTAATGTCCAGTTTCAACTGGAAGAATTGCATCATTGTCTGTGTGTATGTGTGCGTGTGTGTGTGTGCGCTCGCACATGCACTCAGTCTCTTCAGTCGCATCTGACTCTTTATGAGGCTATGGACTATAGCCCGCCAGGCTCCTCAGTCCATGGGATTCTCCAGGCAAGAATACTGGAGTGGGTTGCCGTTTCCTCTCCCAGGGGATCTTCCCCACTCAGGGATGGAACCCGTGTCTCCTGTGTCTCCTGCATTGCAGGCAGATTCTTTACCCTCTGAGCCACTGGGGAAGCCCCATAATTGTCTATGCTCATTCCAATTATCCAAAAAATTTGTTATAATATGGCTATTAATTCCCACCTTCCCTAACATCAGTCAGTTGTTCTTGCAAACTAATCAGAAAGTGTTAACAATCAGTAAGTTTAAAATTTACTAAAACTCTCCACTGAGAAATTTTAAATCAGATGAGAAAAGTGTTTTCTGGCTTTTTTAAGTGTGAACTGAAAAGAGTTACTTCATCTTCTTCAGCAGCAAAAATCACATAATGATGGAATGATTTCCAATAACCAGTTTTCAAAATGCCCTTTTCAAAGCATGAGTGTTTTTGGAAAAGCAGTTACATTCTCACTTCTTAAGAGAAAAATACTACTGTGTCTTCAAAGGGACATATTTTGTGTTTGTTTTTCAGCATCTATAAAGTAGCTTACTAGTGAAAGCCTATTGTTATCACAGAAAAAAAACAGACACCCAACTGTTTTTAAAAGAGAAATACATAAACTAATCAGTAAATGAGCAAAAAAGGAGAGGAATCCCTCTCGCTCATTTCAGGACTTACAGCTCCAGTGGTACTGTGTGGTATTGGTGGAGAGATAGACACACTGATCAATGAAACAAAAAGGAGAAGCCAGAAAGAGTTCCATGAAACTACAGCCACCTGATTTTTGACAAGGTATAAAAGCAACTCAGTGAAGGAAGAATGGTCTATTCAGCAATTTATTCTGATATTCACAAACAAAAAGAAAATCTGAACCTCATGCTTTAACTAACCAACTCAAATAAATCACATATTTAAATGTAAAGTGCAAAACATAACTTTAGAAGATAACATAGAGATTAAATTCAAGACTTAGGGCTCAGTGAAGAGTTCTTAGACATGACACCATGACTCGTAAAAGGAAAAAACTGATAAACTAGACCTCATCAAAACTAAAAACTTTTGCTCTGTGAAAGACTCTGCTAAGACAATCAAAACATAAGCTACAGACTGAGAGAATATCTGTAAACTACATATTCTATAAAGGACTAGGTCTGGGATATATAAAGAAGTCTCAAAATTTAACAGTTAAAAAAAATCTAATTATAAAAAAAATAAAAAATTAAAAAAAAAATCTAATTAGATAAGTGGGCAAAATTCATGAACAGATATTTCACTGAAGAGGATACAGAAATGGCAAATAAGCACATGAAGAGATGTTTAACATCATCAGCCCACTAGGGAAATGCAGGGTAAGACCATGATGAGATCACACACGTGGAGCACAGCTAAAATTAAAAGTGACAGTGGACTCCCCTGGTGGTCCAGTGGTTAAGAATCTACCTGCCAACTTAGGGGACACAGGTTCGATCCCTGGTCCAGGGAGACTGCACATGTTGCGGGGCAGCTAAGCCCACATGCCTCAACTTCTGAAGCCTGTGTGCCCAGAGCCCGTTCTCTACAAGAAACGCCACCGTAATGAGAAGCCCGCACACCACAGCTAGAGAGTAGCTTCCACCTGCCACAGCTAGAGAAAGCCCGAGTGCAGCAACAAAGACCCAGCTCAGCCAAAAATAAATAACTGTTTTAAAAAATAGCGACAACACCAAAAGCTGGCGAGGATGTGGAAAACTGAATTGTTTACACAGTACTGGGAGGACAGTGAAATGGAACGGCCATCCTGGAAAACATTTTGGCTGGTTCTTAAAAAAACTAAATATGCAACTACCATACAACTCAACCAACTTGCTCTTGGGCATTTATCCTAGAAAAATGAAAACTCAAGTTCACAAAACTATACTTAAGTTTTAAAAAACCTGTACACAAATGCTTACTGGAACTTTATTTGTAGTAACCAAAAACTGGAAACAATACAGATATCCTCCAGCGAGTGAACAATTGAACTAGTGGTGGTATACCATCCGTACCATCGAATACTACCCAGCAATAAAAATGAATAAGCTGTTGATAAATGCAGCAACCTACATGACTCTCCAGAGACTCATGCTGAGTGAAGAAAGCTAATCCTAAATGGCTGTACACTGTATTATTCCATTTATATAACATTCTTGAAGTGAGAAAATTATAGAAACAGAACAGATTAATGGGGTTGCCGGGAGGGTGGAAGAAAAGGGGGTATGGCTATAAAAATGAAACTGTGAGGAATCTTTGTGATGTTGGAAATATTTTGTACTTTGACTGTATCAGTGTGGATATCCTGATTAGGATACTGTACTGTGGTTTTGTCAGCTGTTACCATTGGGGGTAACTAGTTAAAGGGTATATGAGACCTATAGGTATTTATTTCCTACAGTGTGAATTAATAATTATCTAAAAAGTTTAATTTTTTAAAGTTTCTAATAAATAAATGGGTAGATAGGGGTTCTAATATTTCCTGCCCACACCCTAATGAATTTTTGGCATACCCAATTTGAGAGATCATTGGCATCCCAGGATGCTAGTCCCTACCCAATCTTTGGGTCCCTTTAGCTATTCTCAATGTTCTCTTGAAGTTATCTTTCTTAAATGCAAATTTGATCACGTTATTTCCCAAAATCATTAGTCTTGGGACATAAGGACCTTCTGGCTTTAGTCCTTTATCCAGTATATACACCTGGACACCAAACTACTCACAGTTGCCAGTCGTGCAGAACTCTGAGGTACCTGAGAATGGGCACAAAGACCTCTCGATATGCTTCTCTCTGGTTAACTTATTTCTAAACTTACCAGGTGCCCTAGCACATATTAGGAACACAGTAAATCTTGATTTAAAAGTTTATTGCCTTTGCTTATTGCCTCCTAAGAGTCCAGAGATGTTGATTCTGTGCTGTGTTCAGAACACTAACCTGCTATCACTCCTGCCAGGTACACCAGCCCCACGCGGAGGCCTTTATGGACCATTTCCAAGGGGATGCCCAGCCCGAGCTGCATGATGAGATTCCCCAGGATGTGCTGGACTCTGCAGAGACAAAAACCATTGTCAAACATTAGGACTAGCCCAGGCAGTTATCTCCTTGGGAGGGTAACAGGCACTGATATGTTGTTTCTAGTTAAGAACATGCTTAATGTGAATTCCATTTTCTAATTTTGTTAGGTGACTTTTTAAGAGATAAAATCTTGAGCTTCAATATGTGAAGCAGATAAAAGGACATTTTAGAAATACACATTTACTTTATGAGTTTTGTTTTACAATAATTACTGATAATGTCAAACAGAGCAGTGAGGAAGCTTTAAGGAATGGAATATAAGCTTGCAATTATGGGTTTAGCTGACAGTTGCCATCACATGTCAGCCTCAGCACTTGATTTTGTTTTAGTTGCACAGTAATATTGAGAGAATACTAATTCACTCATATTGTATTGAAATTTCAGTAGGTTTTTAAACATCTCTTGCAAGCTCAGGGTAGTCTTTAATAAAACAGAGGTGGGACTTCCCTGGTGATCCAGTGGCTAAGATTGCACTCACTCCTAATGCAAGAGGCCTGGATTTGATCCCTGGTCAGGGAACTAGATCCCACATGCCACAGCTAAGACCTGGCACAGCCAAAGAAATAAATAAAACAGATATGGCAAGAGAAACCTCATTCCCAGTTCTGTATTTAAAAGGTTTTAAATTTACCAGAATGGAAAAAAAAAAATGTTTACCTAGTAACACTAGCTAAACTTGGTTTCTCTCATATAAATATACTATAATTTGGTATAAAACATTGTTGAATACAAATGCTTTTTATTATAGTTTATAAATATGGAAAAATATTTTTAAGTGGAAATTGACATTATTTTGCTTGTCAAACCCCACAAGCGTCTATGGAAACTCTCTGAATGTCACTCGGCAAATTTCCATATAACAGTAATCCTTAATTTAGTTGCTATGTAGCAAAATGCTTCAGTTTTTTTAAGTGGGCATAGTGATCAGAATTCTGAGTGAGGTCGTAAAAGGCTATTAGCATTTAAGAGACTGTAAGCAAAACTAAAAGGCAGGCACTGCATCACCCATTGCTTGTATTATTCTAAATAAACTATTCTACACCCATCAAAATGTTGATGAATTACGTTTTTAACTTCGGCAGAGGTGGGGAGGAAGGCACTGGCAATTCACATTTTACAGGGAACATTTAACAACACCACACAACGTGGGGGACACAATTCTGGTTTGGTGACAATTTGGTCTCTTCTCATTGATATTCCTACGTAAATACCAATATTAGGCAGTTACGATACAAAGTACACTGGACTTGGAGTCAGCACTAATGAGTTGAGATCCTCACTCTGCAAATGACTGCATCCCGTAAGCCTCACACAAAACAGCGGGAGCAGCGCTTGCCTCCTAGGGTTGCCAGGAGCATCAAACAAGATTATGGATATAAAAGTGCCTGGTCGATAATAAGGGCTTCCCTGGTGGCTCAGAGGTTAAAGCGTCTGCCTGCAATGTGGGAGACCTGGGTTCGATCCCTGGGTCGGGAAGATCCCCTGGAGAAGGAAATGGCAACCCACTCCGGTATTCTTGCCCGGAGAATCCCATGGACGGAGGAGCCTGGTGGGCTACAGTCCACAGGGTCGCACCACCTACAGCACAGGGAACTGTGCTCAATATTCTGTAACCTCATTGGGAAAAGAATTTGAAAAAGAATAAATACATGTACATGTATGACTGAATCACTTTGTTGTACACCTGAAACTAACATAGCATTGTTAATCAACTATAGTCCAATATAAAATAAAGTTATAATAATAAAATACCAAACAAATGTTCAGGGTTATGGTTACTTGCAGTCACCTCTGACATCAGTGACTCAACTGTCATTGCTTACCCAGCATGAACCAGCATGTACGAGATAAATCTCCAGGCTTCCTCCCGCTTCTCAGGACGGTAGATAAAGGGACTCTCCAAGATGCCTGTGTCCAAGGTGATCCACTGTTTCTGAGGCTTCCATACAGCATAGTAAATAAATACCGCCAGCTGACAGGGAGGGGCAGACACTAAAGTTAACCATACCTGCTGCAGAAAGCGGCCCCATTAAAGCCCACGGGTACTACCTCTGTTTGAAACAATTTGCTCGTAAGAGGACCGCTCCACAGCATGTGCTCAGATGGCAGAATTCAATTCCCTGCTGTATATCTGACCGTGTAACTGTAGGCGTCTCCTGCTTCTTCCAGCAGTTAGGAGCAGCCCTAGACCAAACTTCAAAGAAGAGTCTCCCTTGAACCCACTTTCCCCTCCTCTGCCCTCCTCTTCCCACCTTCACCATTTGATCACTCATCTGCAACTTAATAGGAAATTAGGTCACCGCTAGCTTCTGAAAAATAGAGGGAAAGGGGAAAATAGTGACTTTACAGTGGGAAAACCTGGCAAACAGGACCTGAACCAAGTGATGAAGGCTCATGTCACAGGGATGGCATGTGGATGCCCCCATTCCCGAATGTGATGTGATGAGAAGGGCACTTCACTTCTGTGGTCTTCCTCCCCCAAACCCATAACTCCAGTCTAACCATGAGAAGAAATATCAGACAAACCCAGACAGAGGGACATTGTACAGAATACCTGGGCAGTACTCCTCAAGACGATCAAAAGCATGGAAAGCAAAGACAGAGAGGGTCAGAGATCAGAGCAGACTGGGGAGATGTGACAAGTAGACACAGAATGACTCCCTGGGTTCGAAAGTACAGAAGGACAGAAAGAAGTCACCGATGGAAAAACTGGTGAGATTCAAATTAGGCCTGGAGTTTAGCTAATACTAATATATCAATATGAGTTTCCTAGTTTTGACAAATGTAAAACTGTGGAAATGTAAGATATTAACATTGGGAGAAACTATCTCTGTAACTTTGCTATAAAGCTAAAATTACTCCAAAATAAAAAAATTTGCTTAAAAATTTTTTGGCAGCACCACTCAGCCTGCAGGATCTGAGTTTCTTGACCGGGGATTGAACCCAGGCCCCTGCAGTAAAAGTATCAAATTCTAACCTCTGAACTGCCAGGGAGTGCCGTCGTTTTTTTATGTACAGTCTGTCACCTCCAGCGAAATATTGAGTAGAAATGGTGATGGTGGGAATTCTTGTCTTATTTCTGATTCTAAAGGAAAAAAACGATTTTAACATTTCACTGTTTGTAGTATTAAGCCCCTAAGATGGTCCTCAAGGGTCCTCACCACTTCATAGTCACACCCTTGAACAGTTTCCTCCTTCAGTGACTCAGGGCTGGTTTCTGTGTCTGCCCCAACCAACACAGCATTGACAGAAGCTTCTTTCAGGAACGCCCCATTGGGGCCTTATCTTTATATAAGCCATAAGAGGCCAGGTCCCTACGATAGTTAAATTTATGTGTCAATGTAACTAAACCACAGTATTTGGTCAAATATCATTCTACATGTTTCTGTGACTTTGAATAAAGCAGACTACCCTCCGTAATGCGGGTGAGCTCCTATCAGTTGAAGGCTTGATAGAACAAACACTCCTTGAGCAAGAAGGAATTGTGCCAACAAATGGCCTTTGAACTTCAACTTATCCCCTGGTTGCTAGTCTGCTGGCCCACCCTGTAGATTTTAAATTTGCCAAGCCTCTGCAATTACATAAACCAATTCCTTAAATCAATCTCTCTCTCTCTCCCCCCATATATGTGTATACATAGAAGATAGATTGTGTGTGTGTGTGTACATCCTATTGATGCTGCTTCTTTAAAGAACCCTGACTAATACAGTCCTTGATAAAAAAGTTGAGGCATCAGTGGGCACTAAGAGAATAACATCAGAAACTTTCTCATACTCTTAAGTCGGGGCTTCCCTGGTGGCTCAGAGGGTAAAAAAAATCCACCTGCAATGCAGGAGACCTGAGTTCAATCTCTGGATCAGGAAGATCCCCTAAAGAAGGGAATGGCAACCCACTCCAGTATTCTTGCCTGGAGAATTCCATGGAGAGAGGAGCCTGGAGGGCTACAGATCATGGGGTCACAAAGAGTTGGACATGACTAAGTGACTAAACACACAATGCCCCTAAGTCACATCCCACGGGCAGCCATACTCTGTCAATTCCTTTATGAGGCATCATGGTGTGGGAGAAAAAGCTGGGTGAGATGAGGCTCAGGAGAAGCCCAGTCCTGGTTAAATAACTAAGTATGTGGCCTTGGGCAAGTCACCCCACTCTTTTCTGGAAAACAAAACAGCTGACTGGACCAGAGTCTGATACTCACTACATGCTGCCCAGAGCTGACATCATTAGAAGATCCCAATCCCATTTTTTCCTACTGAAATCTGGAGGCAATCTATATCTCTTTTAAACATAGAGCTCCTGATAGACCTTATGAATCAATCATAGCTGGTTCATGAGATCAAACCAATTGGACACCCAGAGATTATTTGATCTCTAAAGCCCCCACCAACTAAAATGAAATGCTGCTGCTGCTAAGTCACTTCAGTCGTGTCCGATTCTGTGCGACCCCATAGACAGCAGCCCACCAGGCTCCCCCGTCCCTGGGATTCTCCAGGCAAGAACACTGGAGTGGGTTGCCATTTCCTTCTCCAATGCGTGAAAGTGAAAGTGAAGTTGCTCAGTCGTGTCTGACTCTTAGCAACCCCATGGACTGCAGCCTTCCAGGCTCTTCCATCCATGGGATTTTCCAGGCAAGAGTACTGGAGTGGGGTGCCATTGCCTTCTCCGAAAATGAAATGAAGCCACTGCAATTGTGGTCACTGCAGAGGAGTTGTTTGAAAAATAAAACTCAACACGTAACTGAAAGTGCCTGGGAAGGCAGGAAGGACCTGGGAAGGGGACTCTGAAGAGGACGAAGTCGAGCTCTGTGTGTGCTCTACTGCCACCCCCAAGCTCTCCTCACATGTTTCCCAGTCTTTCCTCCAGGTGTGATCTGAAGCCCCAGTGTATCTGCAGCCCCCCAGGAGTCCTTGCGCCAGTGCACACCACCCCGCACGTTTACCTCAGCGATGCTGATGAAGATGATGAACAGGGGGGGCGGGAGGCAGTTAGCTCTTTCCAGGTATGTTCTTCGAACCGGTTCAGGAAGCATCCATTTTGAGACAATCCTGTGGACCTTTCTAGGCTTGAAGGGATCTTTATCTGCCCTGCCCTCTCTCATTTTCTCCTCTTCCAGCTCTTCTTTCATCTCTGTCTCCATATTCAGATTCACATCCTCCTCTATTTCCAAATCATGAGCAGCAGCCATTGTCCTGGGTCCCCCTCCACCTGAAAGGAACAAGACTGTCAGGGGAAAACAGATGACCCTATGGTCTTCGGGCCATAGCTCTTTCCTGGGCTCTCGGGCACCACCATTGGTTTCCAGTACCTTCCCAGTGAGTCAGTAGAAGGTGGCTGCAGATCTGTTGCCCAAACACACGTAATATCCATACCCTCATCATCTGGGTGTAATTGTGAAAAAGTACTAAGTTCTCCCCAGCTGAGGAAGAGGACTCCCCAGAAGTCACTTATGGAATTACCTACTGTCACCACCCAGAGTGGACTGGAGCTTTGGGATGGCAGCTCTACCTCATACACCCTTTCCTTGCCCTCTGCCACTGACTCCCAAGGCAGTTATTAGTGTAAGAGATAGCTCTGCCACGAGGCGATGCATCTCAGAGTCTAAGCCACACACGCGCGTAACCGAATTCAGCTTTGACTAGCTTACGTAAACAGTCTCCTCTCAGCTCTTAGTTTCATCTTGCTTCTACTCCCAAGCCAAACACAGGTCTCTGGTTTCTGATTCCAAATCAAAAACTATTTAATGAGCATCGACTATGTATCGGGTACTATGCTGAGAGGTGCTATGTATCAGGCACCCATTTTAGTTTAAAAAATTCCCCTCCCCTCAAAAAAGATTTAAAACCACATCTTCCCTTCTTAAATTACCGGTGTCCTTTCTAACGTGCCACCACTGCCATTCTGCGGCACATGAGTCAAGTAGGCCATTGCTCACTGACCCTCCAGGGGCAGCGCTGCCGGTCTCCCTAAAACACATCTTCCCAACAACTCTTTGACATCTGACACTCTTGGCTGAGTTGCTACTAATGTCTATACCCAGTATCCCCTTGAACTCAATCCTCAATATGTAGACACTCAAGCATTTATTCACAGACATCTGTTGAACACCTACTATGTATCAGGCGACCAGTCCCATCCCAAAGTGTTTGCAGTGTCAGGGAGGAGGCTGAGGTCAATAAAAATCACACAAATAATTGTACAATTACAGCTGTGCTAAGAGACACCAAGCAGATGCATAAGTTACTGAGGCAGCATGTCTGTAACAGTGAGGCCTGAACTACATACCCCCTCCTCTCCATGTGTCATGGTGCTATCTGTACAGTCTTTCTCCTTTTGGTTTAGTTCTGTTATATTTTACTTCTGGTTGAACTATTTAATCAAATATTTTCATAGCCAAAAAAATGGGTGCTGCTGCCTCTTACTCGCTTCAGTCGTGTCCGACTCTGTGCAACCCTATGGACTGCAGCCTGCCAGGATGCTCTAGGCAAGAGCACTAGAGTGGGTTGCTGTGACCTCCTCCAGGGGATCTTCCCAACCCAGAGATCGAACTCGGGTCTCCGGCATTGCAGAAAGATTCTTTACCACTGAGCCACCAGGGAAGCCCCTGGCAGGGATGGGGGAGGCTCAAATACACTAAAGGAAAAAAAATAATGTTTCCAGACACTACATAGAGTACAATCCAATTTTTTTTTTAAGGAATGTATTGATACGAAGGGAAAACATCTGGAGAATTAACCATGATTATATTTGCATGATAGGATTTCACTAGATTTTTGCCCTTTATGCAGGAGTGGGTCTACATTTTGTGTATGCTGAAGCTTAAACAATATGGGGGCGTGCTCTGGGAAAAATAACATTGTATTAAAATTATAAAACAGAAAAACTATAAAAGTACTTAGAATGCTTTAGAAGAAGCCTGTGTAAGTAGAAATCTGAAGCTTAAGCTTTTTTAGTATCACAGATAACCCAGCCAAAACAATCTTAAAAAAGAACAAAACAGGAGGTACCGCATTCTCTGACTCAAACTATAATTTAGAAAACTACAGTGATCAAAACAGTATGGTACGGGCACAAAAACAGATACAGAGCAAAGGAACTGAATAGAGAGGCCAGAAATGAACTCACACCTATACAGGCAATTAACCTATGACAAAGGAAGCAAGAATATACAATGCGGAAAAGACGGCCTTACACCACATATAAAAATAAACTCAAAATGGATTAAAGACTGAAATGTAAGACCTGAAACCATAGAACTTCTAGAAGAAAACACAGGCAGTCTGCTCTTTGACATCAGTCTTAGCAATATTTTTTCTGGATATGTCACCTCAGGAAAGGGAAACAAAAGCAAAAACAAACAAATGGGACTATATCATACTAAAAAGCTTTTGCACAGCAAAGAAAACTACCAACAAAAGGAAAAGGCTGCCTACTGAACGGGAGGAGATATTTGCAAATGATAGATCTGACAAGGAGTTAATATCCAAAATACACAAAGAACTCACAATACAACCCAACATAAAAAACAAACAACCCAGTGGAAAAATGGACAGGGGACCTGAGTAGATTTTCTTCCTATAAAGAAGACATACAGATGGCCAATAGACACATGAAAAGATGCACATCACTAATCTCCAGGGAAACACAATCAGAACCACAATGAGGGGAGTTTCCTGGCATCTCCGTGGTTAGGACTCCACATTTTTCACTGCTGTGGCCCAGGTTCAATCCCTGGTCGGGAAAATAGATCCAACAAGTCATGCAGTGCAGCCAAAAACAAACAAAAAGAACACAGTGAGAATCACTTCACACCTGACAGAATGGCTGTTATCAAGAAAGACAGCATAACAAGTGTTGGCCAGGGTGCTGAGAAAAGAGCCTCATGCCCTGTTGGTAGGAAGGTACTTTGGTACAGACACTGTGGAAGTGGTACATGGTGGTGGTGTAGTCGATGAGTTGGGTCCAACTCGTGAGACCGTGTGGACTGTAGCCTGCCAGGCTCCTTTGTCCACAGAATTTCCCAGGCAAGGATACTGGAGTAGGTTGCTATTTCCTTCTCCAGGGCATCTTCCTGACCCAGGGATCAAATCAGAGTCTCCTGCACTGCAGGTGGTTTCTTTACCAACTGAGCCGCCAGGGAAGTCCATGGAAAACAGTATACGGATTCCTCAAAGAAAAGCAGAATTACCATTAGATTCAGAAATTCCATTTCTAGGCACTTATCCAAAGACAATTAAAATGTACCTCCATGTTAAATGCTAAATTATTTACAGCAGCTAAGATATGGAAGCAATCTAAGTGCCCATCAATAGATGAATGGATAAAGAATATGTGGTATGCACACACACACACACACAGAGGAATATTTCTTGGCCATGAAGAAGAATAAAATCTTGCTCTGCAACAACACGGATGGACTGAAAGGGTATTATGCTAAGAGAAATGAGTCAGGCAGAGAAAGACAAATGCTGTATGATTTCATCTATGTGGGTAATCTAAGAAGCACGTGAACAAACACAATCAAACAGAAACAGAGTCATAGATACAGAGAACAAACAGGTTTTTGCCAGAGAGGAAGAGGTTGGGAGGAGGTAAGAAAAAGATGGGAGATAAAGAGGTACATTTCAGTTACAAAATAAATGTCACAGGAATAAAATGTAGTGTGGCGAATACAGTCAATAATTGTGTGATAACTATGTATGGTGACAGATGACAACTAGACTTTTCATGGTGATCATTTTGTAATGTATAGAAATAACAAATCACTATGCTGTACTCTTGAGAGTCCCTTGGACTGCAAGGAGATCCAACCAGTCCATTCTAAAGGAGATCAGCCCTGGGTGTTCTTTGGAAGGAATGATGCTAAAGCTGAAACTCCAGTACTTTGGCCACCTCATGCGAAGAGTTGACTCATTGGAAAAGACCCTGATGCTGGGAGGGATTGGGGGCAGGAGGAGAAGGGGACGACAGAGGATGAGATGGCTGGATGGCATCACTGACTTGATGGACATGAGTTTGAGTGAACTCCAGGAGTTGGTGATGGACAGGGAGGCCTGGCGTGCTGCAATTCATGGGGTCGCAAAGAGTCGGACACAACTGAGCTACTGAACTGAACTGAACTGATGCGGTATACCAGGAAGTAACAGTGCTGTGGGTCCATTATTTCAAAAACAAATAAAGTCATAGAAAAAAAGATCAGCCACATCAGATATATGTGACTACCAAAGGTGGGGGTGGGAAGGGGAATTAGATGAATGTAGTCAAAAGGTACAAATTCCTGCTGCTGCCGCTCATTCAGTTGTGTCCGACTCTTTGCGATCCCATGGACTGTAGCCTGCCAGGCTCCTCTATCCATGGGATTCTCCGAGAAAGAATGGAGTGGGGTGTCATTTACTCCTCCAGGGGGATCTTCCCAGACCAGGGATCGAACCCACATCTCTTACCTCTCCTGTGGTTATAAGATACATATGTACTAGGGATGTAACACTACAACATCATAAAGATAATTAACTGCTGTACATTATAAATGAAGGTTGTTAGGAGAATCCCAATAGTTCTCATCATAAAGAAAAAAATGTTTTTTCTATTTCTTTAATGTTGTATCTATATGAAATGATGGATGCTCACTAAACATATTGTGTTAATCATTTCATGATATATGTAAGTTGTACAACAATCATTATGTTGCACACCTTAAACTTAAAAAAAAAAAAAGATATAATAAAACAGTCCCATATGTACGAGACCTTTGCTGGACCCTAAAGTCTCAAGCACTGTACAATTTCTTCCCTCCCCTTGTGGATCAATGTCTTAAAGGATGAGTTTGTATCCACTAAACACCTTGTCATCTGCAACCCCGATCGAAACTGCTCTGCTAAGTTATGCCCTTTAAATAAATCCACTTCTGTTGTAATGTGAGTTCTAACGAAGTGTGTAGAGCAGCCCAGTCTCTTCAAAGCACATCCTCATGCAAATTCTCACGTACTCCTCTGAACAATCTGGGAAGAAAAGCAAGCAATATGTTCCCAATTCTGACCTTCCACTTTCCTAACTGAGCTTCCTGTTGAAAACCCTTCATCCCTGCCTTTCATCCCAACCACATTCCATTGGGTGACTTCTTTTTCCTACTACCCAGCCACAGGCATCCCCTCTGCGCACTTCAGCAACACTGTCCTCCTGCAACTGACCTTCTCTAACTTGGTGGGAAAAGGCAGTGTCAAGGTCACTAAAGGGCGGGTACACAGGCTAGACAGACTGGGGAATGGCCATGTCTTATTTTTATATGCCACCCCAGTAAATAGCCCTGGATCTGGGACTGTGAGCCATAGAATGGGGGCTTCGAGGGGTGGGAGGCAGGGGAATGGAGAAGTTTATGTTTAATGGGTACAGAGTTTCAGTTTGGGAAGATGAAGAAGTTCGGGAGATGGATGATGGTGATGGTTGTACAATAACGTGAATGCTATGAATTAATTATACACTTAAAAACAGTTCAAATGGTAAGTTTTATGTGTATTTTACCACACACACAAACTAAATAGTAATATTAAATTTTCAAGGTCGCTGTGAAGACTAGATAGAATATACTGTTTGTCATTCAGTTCAGTTCAGTTCAGTCGCTCAGTCGTGTCTGACTCTTTGCGGACCCCATGAATCGCAGCATGCCAGGCCTCCCTGTCCATAACCAACTCCCGGAGTTCACCCAAACTCACGTCCATCAAGTCAGTGATGCCATCCAGACATCTCATCCTCTGTCGTCCCCTTCTCCTCCTGCCCCCAATCCCTCCCAGCATCAGAGTCTTTTCCAATGAGTCAACTCTTCGCATGAGGTGGCCAAAGTACTGGAGTTTCAGCTTTAGCATCATTCCTTCCAGTGAACACCCAGTGCTGATCTCCTTCAGGATGGACTGGTTGGATCTCCTTGCAGTCCAAGGGACTCTCAAGAGTCTTCTCCAACACCATACTTCAAAAGCATCAATTCTTCGGCGCTCAGCTTTCTTCACAGTCCAACTCTCACATCCATACATGACCACTGGAAAAACCATAGCCTTGACTAGACAGACCTTTGTTGGCAAAGTAATGTCTCTGCTTTTGAATATGCTGTCTAGATTGGTCATAACTTTCCTTCCAGGGAGTAAGTGTCTTTTAATTTCATGGCTGCAGTCACCATCTGCAGTGATTTTGAAGCCCCAAAATATAAAGTCTGACATTGTTTCCACTGTTTCCCCATCTATTTCCCATTAAGTGATGGGACCAGATGCCATGATTGTAGTTTTCTGAATGTTGTCATTAGCATGTGCTTAATCAACAGTACCCAACGTTACTGACATTTTCAGCTTAGTCCAGTGTATCTAAACTTCCTCTCATGCACATGCTCAGATGCTCAGTCGTGTCTGACTCTTTACGACCCCATGGAGTATAGCCCAGCAGGCTCCTCTGTCCATGGGATTCTCTCAGCAAGAATACTGAAGTAGGGTGCCATTTCCTTCTCCAGGGATCAAACCCACGTCTCTTATGTCTCCTGCACTGGAAATGGTACATCTTCCCAAGGGGTACCACTAGCACCACCTGGGAAACCCTCTGAGTATTTTCCACTGGAATTTTCTTTTTTGGGAGGGTGGGGGGCCACATCAAGCAGCATGCGGGATCTTAGTTCCCCAACCAGGGATCGAACCCAGGCCCCTTGCAGTGGAAGCACAAAGTCCTAACCACTGGACTGCCAGGGAAGTCCCTAAAATTAACCATTTTAAAGTATATAATTCAGTAGCATTAAATACATCACCACTATCTATTTCCAAAATGTTTTCATCACCCCAGACAAAACCCTCATACTCAGTAAGAAGTCACTTCCCTCTTGCTCCATCCCTCCAGCCTCAGGCAACCATTAACCTGCTTTTGGTCTCTATGGATTTACCTATTCCAGATATTTCATATGAATGGAATTATATAATATGTGGCCTTTTGAGCCTGGCTTCTTTCACTTAAAGTCTTCAAGGTTCATCCATGCTGTAGCATGTGTCAGTACATCATTCCTTATGGCTGAATAATACTGCATCACATAGATAAAACCACACTGTTCATCCATTCATGGGTTTAAGGGCATTTGGATCGATTCCACCTTTGGGCTACTGTGAATAAAGCTGCTATGAACATCCCGATACAAGTTTTTATTTAAGTACATGTTTTCAATTCTTTCAGGTATATACCTGAGAGTGGAATTGCTGGGTTATATGGTAATTCTGTGTTTAATTTATCAGGAAATCTTCAGATCCCATTTTAAAGTGGTTAAGACTCTTCACTTCTATGGCAGGGGACACAAGTTTGATCCCTGTTTGGGAAACTAAGATCCCGCAAGCCAAATAATGAGGTGGAAAAAAAAAAATTAAAGTGGGGATAAGGACAGCACTTACTTCATAACATTTTTAATTTTTTTTATTGCAGTATAGTTGGTTTACAGTGTTGTGCAGAGATTTACAATCTCTGCTGTGCAGCAAAGTGACTCAGTTATACACGTATAGACATCCTTTTATTTGTGTTATTTTTTATTACGGCTTATCATGGGATATTGATTACAGCTTCCTGTGCTATACAGTAGGCCCTTGTTGTTTATCCATTCTAAATGTAATAGTTTGCATCTAGCAACCCCACCTCATAGCATTTTGGGGAAGATTATTTGAGATAATGCATATAAAACCTTAGGACAATTTCTGGCACATAGTAAACATGCCTTAATTATTAGTCTTATCGGCTATGGATGGATGAGTGGGTATGTGGATAGGCAGATAGATGGCTAGAAGGAAGGGTGGGACTGAGTCTGGGGTCTATTTTCACACTGCAAATTACTAGGAATTGGGTCACTGCCGGGAGCCAGACGGGAGTTCCCACCCATGACAAAGGTAATGCAGAGAGGATCTAACATGCAAAGGCGAATCAGAACTCGAGAGGCCCCCTGGACCTGCCCGAGCATCTACCCCAAAACCAAAATCTGTCTGTTTTACTATTTCACGACTTTCACCAACTCTTCTGACATTAACAGGGGGCTATCCCCAACCACCTTTCTCTGAAGAAAATCAACTTGGAGCTCTAGTTAATAAGTCTCCTGGGCATAATAGGAGTGTTTCAATTCAAACCCCTCTGATGACTTTCTCGCTTGCCTGACAGGTTTGTTCGAACTCCTGCAGCTACACATGTGATTGTTCACAGCCTCCCAACCACGAGAGGCAGAGAGGCACGGGAAGCTTAAGATATTCTAACAATGCAGAGCTTCTCAGAGAGTTAAAATTGTTAGAATAGAACTAGTAGAGGAGATTTCTTTGTTGAGCTAATGCTTGCTGCCAAGTTTCCATATCCCTTACCTACTGTGTCCCTGGGAGTGTATTGATTAATATAGTTGGTATATAGAAATGTAAGTAGTAGCTTTAATGTTTGTAACCTTGGACCCTTGAGTTAATTCTTTTCTTGTTATAGCCCACCACACCTTTGCCCTATAGGAATGCAACTTTATCTAATGCTTTCAGAGGGTGGTGCCTGACTTTAGAATAATCACCTTTAGAGAAAATAAGTTTTTTGATTGACTAACCATTATTCAGAAGAAAGGGTCATAAAATGTTACCAGGCCTCCTGGCCAGAAGATAATGTAAATCACCTAAAGCCTTTGCATATAAGTTTGCAGAAAGAAAGCCTGGCTTCGCTAAGGGTCAAGGACTGCTGACCTTGCATGACTATACTCCCCCTATTATCCTCTATGCACAACTTAAGGTATAAAAACTACTTTGGAAAATAAAGTTGTGGGCCATGCTCATCAAGCTTGGTCTCCCCATGTCGTTCTTTCTTGTTTCCTTTTTCTCTCCTTTTCTTCTCTGTTCTTCCTTCAGGATGACTAATTTGGAGCACGGGGGCCCTCTGAGACCACTTATTTGCCCGGGCTTCTAAGACCCACTCGAGAAGATGCCTAAGGTGGGGCACTTTCCGCAATTTGAGAGGGCGTCTGTGGCCTCTGTGGTCAGTGCAAACCTGATGGCACAGGTTTTATTGGCTTTCTGCGTAAACCAGTTAGCTCAAGCCTCTGTTTCTCTGCTTTGCTATCCTTTCGCCAACACCATCCTCCCGAGGGAATCCCTGGATCCAGCCGGGGCTGGACCCTGGCAGGTCACATTTATTTTTTTTCAAATGCATTCCATTAGGCAAGGGTGCACATTATAATAGATTATAGTTAATAAATTTAAGGAAGTCCCCTTTTATTACTTTTTTCCCAGTAACTTTGCTGAAAATAAAGGCTTCTTCTCTCACACTCACCCAGTCTCCAAGGGTCAGACTCTAAGTGTATAGAAATAGCTATTGGGTTGGCCAAAACTTTCTTTCAGGCTTTTTGCAATGTTTTGTGGAAAACCTGGATGAACTTTTTGGCCAATCCAGTATTTAATTCATTTTCCTTGCATATTGATGATTATTTCTAGTTTGTTTCATGTCTCATAAATGGCAAAACAGAGTATGGATTTAAGATCAGCAGCTCTTAAACGCAAATACTAAGGCACTTTTAAAAGAAGTTCAGGGACTCCCTGGTGGTCCAGTGGCTAAGACTCCACACTCTCAATGCAGGGGGCCTGGGTTCAATCCCTGGTCAGGGAACTAGATCCCACATGCCACAGCTGAGACTCGGTGCAGCTAAATAAATAAATAAATGTTTTTTAAAAAAATAAGTTCAAGTAGGAGTGATTAACATTGTGTTAATAAGCCCTAGTCATACACGGTCATTTCACGAGGAAATAAAATTCCACATTGTTAATAACACAACTTTATATCTATAAAAGGGCTTCCCTGGTGGCTCAGACAGTAAAGAATCTGCCTGCAATGTGGGAGACCCACGTTAAATCCCTGAGTTGGAAAGATCCCCTACAGAAGGGAATGACAACCCACTCCAGTATTCTTGCCTGGAGAATCTCATGGACAGAGGAGCCTGGCGGGCTACAGTCCACGGGTTCACAAAGAGTCAGACACATCTGAGTGACTGACACACACACACACACACACACACACACACACACCCCTATAAAAGGAGCTAGAAAAACAAGGATTACATTTCTCCCCCAATTTTTCTCTTTTTTCCAGACTTCAAAATTTCCAGAAATTTTATGACCTCAAGGCCATCATTTTATTTATTTTAGTGAAATATATTTCCTGTGTTGCAAAAGTATCTGACCCATTCAGTTTAGCTGAGCTCACTCTGTGTCTGCTTTCTCCTTGGTATGTGTGTGAGTGTGTATTAGTCACTCAGTCGTGTTCAACTCTTCGCGACCCCGTGGACTGTAGCCCGCCAGGCTCCTCTGTTCATGGAATTCTCCAGCCAAGAATACTGGAGTGGGTTGCTACTCCCTTCTCCAGGGGATCTTCCCAACCCAGGGATCGAACCCGGGTTTCCTGCATTGGAGGCAGATTCTTTACTGTCTGAGCCACCAGGGAAGACCTTCTTCCTTGGTACATGCAGTAAAGGGATCTGACGTCTAGGTCTACCTGCTGTCGTAGATTCTAAAAATAGATGAACATGTTGGTAGAGATGGTGGCATTTTGTTTTGATCTCTCTTCTCAAACGCTATTACGCTCTGACTTCCGTACCTGGCTGTGTGCCTATTGCATGAATATCGAGGCCTGTCTCTGGTTCATCTCCACAGGTGCTGCTTCTCATCTGACATTCCCTGTCCCTCCTACTCCTGTTTACCTTCTGCTCCCACAGCTGAATTTCTGAGCACAATTCACCACCATGGAAACACTACTGACCAGATTGGCAACAATGAAAAACACTGATCCATACTTATGAGGCTCTATGGAAATGGCTGCCGTTTATGAGGTGTAATTGATGCAGGCTTTTCACAAGGCAATTGGGCGGCTTCTATAAAATATGAAACTCATATACCTTTCAACAGACTTATTCTACTTCTAGAAATCTCCTTCTAGAAATGTATTTGAGCAAGTACTCAAGGCTATCATTCAAAGATGTTCAGAGCAGAACTATTTAGAGTAGTGAAAAATTACAAAGAAACTTAAAGTACGTTAATCAGGTTGTTGTATTTTCTGATAGTTCTACTTCCTTATACTGTGCTGAAATCTGCTCACCAGCACTTCCTGGGTCAAAGGTTCCCCTCCCCAGGGCGTCACAAAGCAAGTATAAGCTAGGGTCATGTCATTAATCATGAGGGTGTAGCCTATATAGGCCATGGGTTCAAAGTTGGGATAGATAATCTGAATTTTCTGGATTACCAGAATTTTCAGAGGCTCAGTCCATAGCACAAGATCTCAAAACAAGTCACCAATGGTTACAACACATTATAGTCTCAGAAATATAAAAACATCTACAGCTATCAAATTATTTACTTGGTCACTCTCATCACAGTGTTACTCATGGAGTGAATTGCTTACTACATTGACTGCTTTCTTATTCATTAAGCAAAGGTTAGGGTTTCTTAAGCTTTCTTGAATGTAGACTTGATATTATGCCTCAGCTCCTACCTTTTATCTGCAGCAAGTGGCTGTCAACTCTTTGTTGAAATCACACACACACGAACACACACACACACATGCAGATCAAAACTGGGTGGAACTGCTGTGAAATGTTGTCATCCTACACTTAGAGAACAACTAGGGTAGATTATTAAAAAGAATACAGGAAAAGTAGAAAAGACTCAGAGCCTTCTGGTTAAAAATGGAGATGTTCCCCTGCACACAAGAACTGAAGACCTTCCCTTCAAGTTAGCAATTATTCTCAAGAAGAGGAAAAATGGAAAGAACTTTTCGACTTCCTGACCTTACCTGGTATAAGCATTGTTCTTGTTATGAATCATGGAGCCAGTGTGCTGGCCAAGGATTGGAAAGGGGAGGGCTCTGCAAAGGGGAGGGCTCTGCTCATTTACCCAGAATAGTGATTTGCCTTTAAAATATATATATCTGTAGAAAAAGAGATTTCCATAAGATTTACGTAGGAGACTCTAGACATTGGCAAGGGATTTTTCTGAAGACCGTTTGTCAAGTGAAAGTCGCTCAGTCATGTCCGACTCTTTGTGACCCCTTGGACAATACAGTCCATGGAATTCTCCAGACCAGAATACTAGAGTGAGTATTCTTTCCCTTCTCCAGGGGCTCAAACCCAGGTCTCCTGCGTTGCAGGCGGATTCTTTACCAGCTGAGCCACAAGGGAAGCCCAAGAATACTGGAGTGAGTAGCCCATCCCTTCTCTAGTAGATCTTCCCAACCCAGGAACTGAACTGGAGTCTCCTGCATTGCACGTGGATTCTTTACCAACTGAGCTATCAGGGAAGCCCAAAGACCTCTTCGGTGCCCTTATTCACTATTGAGAATACTGATAGGGACAGAGTAGCGACAAAGTTGGTATTTAAATAGTTAATCCCACTAGGAGATTATAAGTCAAGAAAAAAGTATGGGAGACCCTTGTAAGTTAATGATCACTCAAGAAAGCAGGTTTGCTTAACCACAAAACCAAGCAGGGCTGCTTAGCAACAAAACCACACAAGAGAAGCATGAGACATGCCCCCTGACTGTAAAACCATGGTGGCATGAGACCCACATCTTGCCCAGTGAGCCTGGTAAGTTAATGACCCCTAGGACATGCTCTCTGCACACATAAAAAAACAATAATTTATGGAAAGGTAACATTTCAAAGTGCAAGATCCTCAGTGTACTGAGATCTGAGATAATTTTTCCATAGTGTCACGACAGTCATAGTAACAGTCATAGTGTCTTGACCATGTAGGGACAAAAAAAACCTCCCCCACCTGACATAGAGGAGGAGCTGACGATGGAAGCATGACATCTACTCAAGAATGAGGAAGAAAGTGGTTTTCTCCCTTTCTGACTTCTCCTTTGATTATAAAACTGTAGCCCACTAAGTTCTTGGGGTGGGGCACCTTCTCGCCTGGCCACTTATAAGCCTCACAAGCATCCTGTTCTAATAAATTACTTCTATCACTTTGCCTCTCACTGAATTCTTTCTGCACTGAGACCTAAAGGACTGGAGCTCCTTGGAGTCCCTCAAAATGCCATGTAGCATTTTCAATATCACATAGTGTTTCTCAAAATTATGTCATAAATTAAGTCAAAAAAATTTAAGTTAAGGACTTCTGTAACTGAGCAGGACCCTATGGGGCCTTCCCAGGACAGACCTCTCTGCCATATCCTCCGCTTCAGCTCCTCTCTAAGGTACCTAGATAACAGTATCTGATGCACATTTCCTGAGTTGTTTTGCAGATACTAAGTGAAAGTGAAAGTGAAAGTGAAGTTGCTCAGTCGTGTCCGACTCTTTGCTACCCCATGGACTGTAGCCCACCAGGCTCCTCCGTCCGTGGGATTCTCCAGGCATGAATACTGGAGTGGGTTGCTGTTTCCTTCTCCAGATCTTCCCAACCCAGGGATCGAACCCGGGTCTCCCGCATTGCAGGCAGATGCTACTAAAACCCCCACCAAATGAAAGATGTTAACTACCTGATGATGATGAGCACAGAGCCCCCAGGCCTACTGAACCTAAGGATTGATAACATTAACCCTGTGACTCCACCCTGTTACCTCATCAGAGAACTGTGTGCCAGCTGATCACATACCCTGGGTCACCCCTTCCTCGCCTTGCCTTTAAAAAATGCCTGGCTGAAACCCATTAGGGAGTTCAGGTGTTTAGAGAACTAGCCACCCTGGACTCCTTGCTTGATGCCCTGCGATAAACACAGCACTTTCCTTCACCACAACCCAGCGTCAGCAGATTGGCTTCAGTGCATGGATGAGTGGACCCAAGTTTGGTTCTGTAACACTTCCACTGTATTCTTTTGATAATGCTTATGTAATGGTCATTGGTTAATTTTCTCAGCCAATTACTCATTTCACAAATCTGGGTGGGCAGCAAGGACCACTTCCCAGTACAAAAGCTAAAAATGTTCAATACTCACTTTTCCAGGTTCTTAGGCTCAGGTATGTGACCTGGAGCAATCAGCTGCATTTGCTTAGAATTTGGAGGACTGGAGCTGCGGATGGGGAAGATTCTTTACACAGCGCACTTTAAAGCAATGGCAGCAGTATCTCGTGTCCCTCCAGCTGTGCCACTGGAGTCAGTGTGGCACCCAGCATCCGATGCCAGCTGTGTCTTTCATGCAGGTTGAAGCAATGAGCATGCAGCAGCAACAATGTGGCTCTTTTTGCCTACCTGGCTCTGTAATTTTGGTGTACTTCTAACTGCCTGGTCTCCCTTTGTTTCTCCTTATTTCCTTCCAGTGATCTTGTAATCTACCATGACATTGTGATATATTAAGAAATATATATATTTGGTCTTCCTCCCCAGCTCCTGGCACTGAGCTCCTAAAACCCCTGAAATTTCCTGAGCAATGTGAGAGGAGTATCTTTTGCTATTCTTAATAAGCCTCTTTCAACTGTACCTGAGTTTATGCAAATGAAGTTATTCTTAGAGGATGGGGACTGGTCACCAGAGGAAACAACCATGTGATTAGAGGGTTGGGACTTTCAGTCCCCCACCTCTGGGATGGGAAGAAGTGCTCGAAACCGAGTTTAGTCATCAGTGGTCAAAAATTTAATCCATCATCCCTATGTAATTGAATCTCCATATAAATCCTTAACAAATGGGTTTGGAGAACTTCCAGGTTAGGTAAACAGTTCAAGATGCTGGGAGGGTGATGCATTTACAGAAGGTGTGGAGGCTCTACATCCCTTCCCACATACCTTGCCCCACGCATTTCTTCCATTTGGCTGCTCCTGAGTTGTAGTCTTTATAATAAACTGACAATAGTAGGCAATGTCCAGTCCTGAATTCAGTGAGCTGCTCTAGCAAATTATGGAACCCAAGGAGGGAGGTGACAGAAACGCTGAAATTATAGCCATTTGGTCAAAAGCCCTGGAAGCCTAGGCTTGCAACTGCATCTGAAATAGGGAGCAGCTTTGTGGGAATGAGCCCTTAATCTGCAGGGTAGTCAGCGTCAGAATTGCTTGACATGGAAGACGCACACATGTGGTGTCAGAAGTGTGAGTACTATTAGAGGTCCACTCTATCTCACAATCTCTGTGATCTTCCAACAGGAGGCTGACACAGTTTTGTTGCTGTTTTCCTCAAGCCCAGAAAGTTCCTGATGCATCAAAGGTATTCAGAAAATACTTGTATCTGAGTAAAAAGTAAACAAACTCTGCAACTTTGATGTATTAGTAAATCTACAATTGTTCCAAAATACAGTTTATTTAAAAGAATGTTGGAAGGAGGGAGGGAAGGAGAGAGGGAAGGAGAGAAGAATTCCATGTACACCATATTAACTAAGAGTTTTGGTTACTTCTCTTATACCGAGAAGCACTTCCCCTCTTCCTTTTCCTCCGAACCACCCCCCCCCCCGCCCCATCGTCATCATTCTGCCATCACTGAGCCTTCACTGAGACCTGCAGAGCTACCATGCTGTATTGGTTACAAAAGGGGCTGTCACCTGTCTTCAGGGAGCACTATTCCTTGTGCTTGGCACTGTGAAGACTCGAGTTCTACTCCCCTCAATATCTTACAGAATTATTGTAAGAATCAAATGAAATTCTAAGAGTTGCCATAATGGTAAGCACTTAGTGTGTGCCAGCTTCTATGCCAAACACTTTAAGAGCACGCTCTCCTTTACTTCTTACAACAGTCTTGTAAGTTGGGATAATAACGTCCCCAATTTATGGATAAGGTAACTCAGGCTTCCCAAGCACCTTGCTCACGGTCATAGAGCTGGTGAGAAGAAGGCTGGAGCAGGAGACTTGAAGGCGCCTGACTCCAAAGGCCCCATGCATTCCTCTGGCTTGTGATTCCCATGTAACAAGTGTGCAAGAAGTGTGCATAGTTTTGAGTATTTTCATCCCATCCTTCCCTCTTTCCTCCTCCCACTTCCTCCTCCAGCTCTCCGATTAGATCCCAACTAGACTCTGAGAGTTCCCAGATGGGAGCTGCAGAAGAACTGGCAAGCGGGGCTGGGAACGCCCACCACTCCCATTACTGCTGCAAGGAGTCAAGATGGAGAAAGACATCCAGGAAAGAAAAAGGATGTGATTCTCTGAGAACCCGAGGACTAAGTCAGGCTCACCTTCCCTTCTTCACCTCACCCAGGAGAGCACTGCCAAGGCCACCAACCTTAGGACAACTCCTCTTTGACAGAGAGGCTTTCGATCACTAAGCTGTGCTGCTTCCCAGCTGCACTCGAACAACTGGGTTTCAGACATCTGAATTGTTTTTTTAAACAGCTGGCCCCACCCATTCATTGGTACCAGGCGGGCCCTTGCAGAGGCTGAGTCCAGCCTTGATGTGGCCGGGGTATCCAGAAGGCTGGGCAACAGACTATGCTGGGTGTACCCAATTGCTGCCCAGCTGGGCCTGGTGGGGAGGCTTTGGGTGGTGTTGCTAGGCAACCTGGGTAATTGGAGAGGCCACGGATTGGGCTTCTGGGCCACAGAGACGAACAGCCTCCTTCATCACATTGCAGACCATCATTATGCCTCATTCCAGAGTCCTGCAGCAATCTCTCTGTGGTTATAGCCTGAAAGAGGGCTTTTTTAGCTACAGAAATTAAGAACCAGCCTTTCCAATTTATGGGTTTGTGGTTGTTTTCTTTTCGCTACATCTCCAAGAATACACTTGAAATAAATAGGCAAAAGATTTTAAAACAAAATAGAAAGTACCTTCACAAATCCCCTTTTCCAAAAGTGTTCCTTATTCCTGAAGCAAAGCACACTTGCCCTCAATTGTGAGGGCACCTAAGGTAGGGATGCTCTTCTTCCTGAGGTCTCTGCATGCCCACTCTGTGTTAAGATTCTTCTTTGGAATCCCACAACTGCGGCTGTGGTTCAAGGTGGGGGGACCAAGACTCTGGTCATGTACAAGACCTCTCAGTGGAATAATTTCTTTGTGTCTCTCCCATTCAAAGACTATCATGACTGCCCCTTCCCAATCCACAGAACCACTTTCCCTTGTGGGGTTTTTAGTTTGTTTTTTGTTTTTGTTTCATTCGGCCGTGCCTCAAGGCTTGCAGAATCTTAGTTGCCTGAACGGGGATCGAACTTAGGCCCACAGCAGTAAAAGTACTGAGTCCTAACCACTGGACCATCAGGGAATCCCCATCACTTGTGGTATTTTGATGAATCCTCCTAGCTGCCTTGCAGAGAAGGTGATGCACCCCACTCCAGTACTCTTGCCTGTCAAATGCCATGGGTGGAGGAGCCTGGTAGGCTGCAGTCCATGGGGTAGAGAAGAGTTGGACACGACTGATCGACTTCCCTTTCACTTTTCACTTTCATCCATTGGAGAAGGAAATGGCAACCCACTCCAGTGGTCTTGCCTGGAGAATCCCAGGGACAGGGGAGCCTGGTGGGCTGCCATCTATGGGGTCACACAGAGTCAGACACGACAGAAGTGACTTAGCAGCAGCAGCAGCAGCTGCCTTGTGAAGAAGACACCATTTTTATTCCCATTTTACAGATGAACGACTAAGGCAAAAAGAGGTACCTGTGATTGCACATCAAAAGCAAAGCCAGAGCACTGTCCCATTCTTGAGGCTAGATCCTGAGCCACTCCACTATTAATATACCCACTGCCTCCCCACAGAGCTATTTAAGTACTCTATTATAACATGTTTGTTTTCTATTATAATAAATAATAGTAATAATAATATATACTGTAAAGACCAAAGCTTTATGTTGTATCTCATACTGTCCTCAACACATTTTCCTTGTTGATTGTGATCAGACTTTCAAAGTTGCCACATGCACACTAAGAAATAGAATATGGAAGAAGTCCCAAAGACAGACACACTATTTAACTAGGCTAATGACCTAGCCCGCCAGAGCACAGAGCTAAAGGAAAACTCCCAGATGGTGCCGGTGGTAAAGAACCCACCTGCCAATGCAGGAGACATAAGAGACACAAGTTTGATCCCTGTGTTGGGAAGATCCCCTGGAGGAGGAAATGGCAACCCACTCTAGTACTCTTGCCTGGAGAATGCCATGGACAGAGAAGCCTGGCGGGCTACAGTTCATGGGGTCACACAGAGTCAGACACGACTGAAGTGACTTAGCGTGCAGCACGCAATGACCTAGCCCACCAGAGCACAGGGCTGAAAGAAAACTCCCAACCTCCTTAATTCAAGGAGTTGGCTCTGTTTGATAACATTATGATACTATTTCAGTCCCTTCAGTAAGGAGGCAGAATCACTGCTCTCAGTAAGTATTTGTAGGTATTCTTCAAAAAGGCTTTCACTGCCTCATCTTCAATGTTTCTTAAATAATGGTCCATTGATGATAACCAACTGTGCTGCTTTGCACGGGACTAGGGATATGTGATTTAGGGTGCTAAAATTAGGACAGTCCTGGGCACACCAAGAACAGCTGGTCACCCTGACATAAACCAGCTACAGAATCATCTGAACAAGTCAAGTGGAGATGGCTGGTTCTAATCCTAGAGCAGTGGTTCTTAACCCTGGCTACACATGAGAATTGTCTGAGGAGATTGTAAAGCAGTATTAATATCTGAGCTCACCCCTGATCAGTTGAACTAAGGCCTCTGGAGCTAGGGTGCATTGGGATTTTTTGATGTGCAGCTAAGATTGAAACCCCCTGCCCTAGAAATTTGGATTCTGGGCTGGGGTCTTGCCCAGGAATCTGCCTGTCTTTGTAACAGCTCCCCAGGGGATTCTCATGTACACTATGATTTGATAACCTATGAATTCTTACGTGATGTGTAAATTTATTGGACAACATACCCTGAATGCCTTGTATATGCTATACTCGGGAAACACACACAAAAAACCAAAAACAAAACCACCTCCTATTCCCCAGGCCCTCTTTTTTCCTCAGTGGAGAACAAAGACCTATAAATTGTTCCAACACAGTATACAGTAGTCTCCCCTTATCCACAGCAACACAATCCAAGTCCCCAGGGAATATCTGAACCTGTGGGTAGTACCAAATTTCATCTATACAATGGTTTTTCCTATACACACATACCTATGGTAAAGTTTAATTTATAAATTAAACATTAACAACAATAACTAATAATAAAATAGAATGAAAACAATATTCTGTAATAAAAGTTGTGTGAATGTTGTCATCTTTCTCTCTCTCTCCAAATCTTATTGTACAAATTTAAAGCTGTTTCCATATTAACTAAGCACTTGTCATACATTGTGGCTGTAACTTTTGCGGTTTGAGGTGAGATAGCAAATCTAGCATGAATTTTTTTTTCTTCTTCACAGTTTCATAGATGATTCATTTTTATCTTAGCAGCCTCAGAATGCAATTTGTTTTTCTTACCATTTTTTGTTGTTGTTGTTGGTCACCCCATGTGACTTGTGGAATCTTAGTTCCCTGACCAGGACTCGAACTTGTGCCCCCTACAGTGGCAACACAAGAGTCCTCACCATTGAACCACCAGGGAAGTTCCCTTTTTTCTTTCCTAATTAAGTCAAGAAGTTTCACCTTTTCACTTAAAGGAAGCACTTCACAGCTTATCTACGGCATATCCAAATTGCCAGCATTATTACCCTTGTGCTTTGGGGCCATTAGTAAGTTAAATAAGGGTGACTTTGGCATACCTCAACTGATAACCAAGACTGCAGCTAGATGACTGGGCAGGATACACTAGACAAAGAAATGATTCATGTCCTGGGCCAGATGGAGCAGGACAGCTTGAGATTTCATCAAACTACTCAGAAGAGTACACAACTCAAAATTTATGAATTATTCATTTTTGGAATTTTCCACTTAATATTTTCAAACCAAGGTTGACCTCAGGTAACTGAAACCAAGGAAAGCAAAATCTCGGGTAAGAAGAGGGCGCTACTAAACTGTGGTTTAGATTTTCAAATGGGTCAGTCTCATCAGGGCAGTTGTGGTTATTCCGTTTCCAGAAGCCCAGTGTGGTAGATTAAAGACGGAGCATATTACTTGCTGTTTCTCCACTAAAAGGTGGTTTTGTTTCCCCACCTTGAATCTGGGCCAGACCTGTGACTAGTTTTGACTGATAGCATGAGGCAGAAGTAGTGCCAGATACCTCCAAGGCCAGGCCTGCCGAGATCTGCAGCCCTACTTCTGTTCCTCTTGGAATGTCCCCTCTTTGAGATGTGACATCATATAAGAAGAATGAGCTCTGAGGAGTGATTTGTTATATAGCAATAGTTACCAGCGCCCCTCATCAGAACCAGAGGACAACATGACATTCCACACCATTCTGCCTTCCCTTTAACACCATTCACCTTCACATCCCCTTAGCAGAGTAGACAGCAGCTGTCTCACCTGAAAGGGCCTCTCAGTTAATCTCCATCTCTGTTTCCATTCCTGCTCCCCTTCCAAAACAAAACACAATCAACTGTCTGCTTAAAATCCTTTAGTGGGGGGCTTTCCTGGTGGTCCAGTGGTTAGGAGTCCACCTTGCAATGCAGGGGACACTGTTCAATCCTTGGTCTGGGAGCATCTCTCATGCCCTGGAGCAACTGGGCCTATGTGTCACAACTACTGAGCCCTGTGTGGCTTCTACTGAAGCCCACGCACTAGAGTCCATGCTCTGCAACAAGAGAAGCCACCTCAATGAGAAGTCCCCACAAAGCAGCTAGAGAGCAGCCCCTGCTCACTGCAACTAAAGAAAGCCCACGCACAGCAACAAAGACCCAGCACAGCCAAAATACACAAAGAAATAAAACCCTTCAGAATTTCCCATTGTCTTCAAGGTAAATACAGGATCCTTGGCATGGCTGGTAAATCCTGCACCACCTAGCTCCAGCCTTCTTTTAACCTCCTACTACTCTCCCCACATCTCTGTGCTGCAACCACAGGGGCTTCTTTCTGACTCAAGCTCTCTCCTGTCTCAGGGTTTTTGCACTTGCTGTTCCCCGCACCTAACCCTTTCTCCTCCCCAGCCCCCACCCCCCAAACCCCAGCACATACACTCAAGGCTAGCTCTTTTTCTGGCCTCTCTGTAGTGGCAGCCCAACCTCTGCCCACCCCATATACTCTATCACATCCCCCTTCTAACTCACTTTCAGCACTTAACTATCTAAAAATACCTGGTTTGGGAATTTCCCTGGTGGTCTAGCGGTTAAAAATCTACCTTCCAATGCAGGGTACATGGGTTCAAGCCCTGGGCAGAGAACTAAGGTTCCACATTGGTTGGTTGGTTGGTTTAGTCACTAAGTCGTGTCCAACTCTTGCAACTCCCTGGACTTTCACCCACCAGGCTCCTCTGTCCATGGGATTTTCCAGGCAAGAATACTAGAGTGGATTGCCATTTCCTTCTCCAGGGGATCTTCCCGACCCAGGAATCGAACCCGGGTCTACTGCATTGCAGGCAGATTCTTTACTGACTGGGCTATAAGGGAAGACTCCACGCCCCACAGGGCAACTAAGCCCGTATGCCACAACTACAGAGCCCACACACTGCAGCTACTGAGCCGGAGCTCTGGAGCCCACGTGTGCAACAAACTGAAGCTCACATGCCACAGTCAGTATTGATCCCGCGTGCCACAAAACGATCTCCGGTATGACAACCAAGACTCAGTGTTGCTGCTGTTGTTTTCAATCGCTAAGTTGTGTCTGGCTCTTTGCAACCCCATGGACTGGAGCATGCAAGCCAGGTTTCCCTGTCTTTCACTATTTCCCGGCGTTTACTCAAATTCATGTCCGTTGGTAATGCTATCTAACCATCTCATCCTCTACCATTCTCTTCTCCTTTCGCGGCCTAAGATTTGATGTAGTCAAATAAATATGTAAAAATAAAAATCTGGTGTGTTTATCTGTTGTCTGTCTCTTTCTACTAGAATATAAGCTCCAGGGAAGTAGGAAATTTTCTTTTTTATCCTATCTAATGGTGCTTACTGTTTGCTGAATAAACCACTAAGTGAGTAGAAGAAGAAAGAAGGGGGAAATTTGGAAAGAACACTGAATTGTTACACTCGGAAAACCCTGGTTCTTGCTCCAGTTCTGCCCCCTGCTTATCTCCAGACGAGCCACTTCACCCCACCTGATCAGTCCCCACTGTGATGCCCTGGACAATGATGTTGTGTGTGCCACACACCTGCAGTGTTCACATTTGTTGCTCATGTAGCCCCATAAGAATTTCGGACAAGCTATGTTACTCTCATACATTTTTAAGTCAACAATAAATTATTTCTCACAAATTAAAATCAGTTGCAAGATAGAACTTTCTAGCATAGTCTTTATTAGAGACATGCTTTAGATATGTCTTCCTCTAAACCTTGGAGCTACAGATTTAGCTTGCTCAGTTTATGAAAAATGTCTGCCATATAATCCAATTGTCAAAACCAGTCCTCACTGTCAAATCGACCAGCTAAACCAGAATAATCTTCTGTCTGTAAGAGAATCCGCCTTCATTCTTTTCTTCCTTGTTACCTCTAATTAATTTTTTACTGAGGTATAGTTGACTTGTGGTACTATGTTAGTTTCAGGTGTACAACATAGTAATTCAAAATTTTTATAGGTTATACTCCATTTAAAGCTGTTATAAAATATTGGCCATTTTCCTTGTGCTATATAAGATATCCTTGTAGCTTGTTTATTTTACACATAGTAGCCTGAACCTCTCAGTCTCCCACTCCTATCCTGCCCCATCCCTTTCTCTCTCCCCACTGGTAACCACTAGTTTTGGTCTTACTGAGCGCCTAGCAATTCTAGCTCCCACCCTGCACTAGGCCTTTTCATGAGCATCTCTCTCTGTTAGAACATCTTCCCTCCCCAGTTTGTTCTCCTGGCCAAGTCCTAACACCCCCTCCAAGACTCTGTCCTAACATTTCCTCTGCAAAGCCTTATTAAGCCTCTACTAGGCACCTGCCATTGTGCTAAGCAAGGGATACAGTAACGAATAAAGCAGACATGGAAGAATTAAATGCCGCTTAGGGCACCACTGTCTTCTTTGTATTATCACTGTCTCCTCCACAAGGCTGTGAAAGCCCTGAAGATAGAACTTGTTTTATTCATCTTTTAAAGTTATTTCTTTATTCACGTTTGGCTGTGCTGGGTCTTCGTTGCTGCATGGGCTGTTCTCTAGTTGTGCTGTGCAGGCTTCTCACTGCGGTGGCTTCTCCTGTTGTAAAGCATGGGACTTAGGGCGAGTGGGCTTCAGTACTTTCAGCTCGTGGGCTCTAGAGCATAGGCTCAATAACTGTGGCTGCTCCACAGCATGTGGGATCTTCCCAGATCAGGAATTGAACCCGTGTATCCTGCATTGGCAGGCGTATTCTTTACCACTGAGTCACCAGGGAAGACCTGTTTTATTCATCTTTGAATCCCTATTAGGGAACCCACAGAACGAATCAGATTATGTTTGTTGAATTAACTAACGAAAGATTCCTCGAACATTTCTGTATCAGGAACATACAGGGTGCTCACTATAAGCTGTGAACATATACATAGGACCAACGGAGCACACGACTGAATGAATGAAGTATGAATGGGCGACTGAATGAACAAATCAGGGAAGGACTGGGTTCTTTCCCACTTGGATGAAGCAGCCCAGAGCAGGAGATGTACTGATGTACGGCAAGTGAGAAGCCAGTGTCTAGGAAGCTGGGAGAAGGCTGATGGCCTTTTGTTCTTTCTGATACACAGAAATTTGAAGGACAATAAGGATTTGAACAAAGTGTGGAATCCAGAGTCTGACCTAGATTTGAATTCTGGATCCACTACTTATTATTAGCCATGTGACCGTAGGGAAATCCCTTTGTCTGTTTGTATCTTCGTGTTCTCAAATGTAAAATGGGGCTGAGGAAAATATAATAGGGTTATGATTAAATTAGATTACGCATTTAAAAGGCTGTAACCTGAGGCCAAGGGAACATTTCATTCAAAGATGGGCTCAATAAAGGACAGAAATGGTATGGACCTAACAGAAGCAGAAGATATTAAGAAGAGGTGGCAAGAATACACAGAAGAACTGCACAAAAAAGATCTTTACGACCCAGATAATCACGATGGTGTGATCACTGACCTAGAGCCAGACATCCTGGAATGTGAAGTCAAGTGGGCCTTAGAAAGCATCACTACGAACAAAGCTAGTGGAGGTGATGGAATTCCAGTTGAGCTATTTCAAATCCTGAAAGATGATGCTGTGAAAGTGCTGCACTCAATATGCCAGCAAATTTGGAGAACTCAGCAGTGGCCACAGGACTGGAAAAGGTCAGTTTTCATTCCAATCCCAAAGAAAGGCAATACCAAAGAATGCTCAAACTACCGCACAATTGCATTCATCTCAACACGCTAGTAAAGTAATGCTCAAAATTCTCCAAGCCAGGCTTCAGCAATATGTAAACCGTGAACTTCCTGATGTTCAAGCTGGTTTTAGAAAAGGCAGAGGAACCAGAGATCAAATTGCCAACATCCACTGGATCATGGAAAAAGCAAGAGAGTTCCAGAAAAACATCTATTTCTGCTTTATTGTCTATGCCAAAGCCTTTGATTGTGTGGATCACAATAAACTGTGGAAAATTCTGAAAGAGATGGGACTACCAGACTGGCTGACCTGCCTCTTGAGAAATCTGTATGCAGGTCAGGAAGCAACAGTTAGAACTGGACATGGAACAACAGACTGGTTCCAAATAGGAAAAGGAGTACGTCAAGGCTGTATGTTGTCACCCTGCTTATTTAACTTCTATGCAGAGTACATCATGAGAAACGCTGGACTGGAAGAAACACAAGCTGGAATCAAGATTGCCGGGAGAAATATCAATAACCTCAGATATGCAGATGACACCACCTTTATGGCAGAAAGTGAAGAGGAACTAAAAAGCCTCTTGATGAAAGTGAAAGTGGAGAGTGAAAAAGTTGGCTTAAAGCTCAACATTCAGAAAACAAAGATCATGGCATCTGGTCCCATCACTTCATGGGAAATAGATGGGGAAACAGTGGAAACAGTGTCAGACTTTATTTTTTGGGGCTCCAAAATCACTGCAGATGGTGATTGCAGCCATGAAATTAAAGGACACTTACTCCTTGGAAGGAAAGTTATGACCAACCTAGATAGCACATTCAAAAGCAGAGACATTGCTTTGCCAACAAAGGTCTGTCTAGTCAAGGCTATGGTTTTTCCTATGGTCATGTATAGATGTGAGAGTTGGACTGTGAAGAAGGCTGAGCGCCGAAGAATTGATGCTTTTGAAGTGTGGTGTTGGAAAAGACTCTTGAGAGTCCCTTCGACTGCAAGGAGATCCAACCAGTCCATTCTGAAGGAGATCAGCCCTGGGATTTCTTTGGAAGGAATGATGCTAAAGCTGAAACTCCAGTACTTTGGCCACCTCATGTGAAGAGTTGACTCATTGGAAAAGACTGATGCTGGGAGGGATTGGGGGCAGGAGGAGAAGGGGGCGACAGAGGATGAGATGTCTGGATGGCATCACTGACTCGATGGTCGTGAGTCTGGGTGAACTCCGGGAGTTGGTTATGGACAGGGAGGCCTGGCGTGCTGCGATTCATGGGGTCGCAAAGAGCTGGACACGACTGAGTGACTGAACTGAACTGAACTGAACCTGAGGCCAGGCAAAGTTGGTGGTAGGAACTGAGGGTTCCCATCACTGACTCTAAGTATGCAAATTCAGAAACACAGCAGGAGAGCCTTCCTTTCCTTCCAGCTAGAGGTCCCAGCCCTGATTGCTGTTCTAACCTCAAATGGCAGGAGGCGCTTTCCCTATTCAGCCCCTCCCTTCACCACCTGCCCCTTCACTCCCAGCTCAGTGTTTACAGGTCCGCCCAAGTGCTTTCAAGGCCGAGGGTGTCTGCTACATGTTTACAAGATAGAGAGGGGAGGGTGGCAGTTAGGGTGGGTCATGGCAGGAAGCGGGCCAAAGAAGCACAGGTGTTTCTGGAGCCGGCCTTGCTGTGTGCCCGGCACTGGGCTTGGTGTTTGATATGCATCATCTCATGTCCATGGAGTCCCAACAACAAAACAACATCTCATGTCCTCTTTATAACAATACTATTTAGAGCTAAGGAAACTGACCTTCAGGAAGAGGTGGGATAGCAATCCAAATGCCTAAGACTCCAAAATGTTTCCACTCTGCCACGCTGGCCACCTGCTTACAGATGATCACCATACATTTGTGAAATAAATTTCAGTTCTCTTATTCCCAGGAAGAGCGAAACTGTGTGTCCCACGCCTAACTTCACCCCTGCCCCACCCTATCCCCCCACCCCCCACAGAGACTCATGAATAAAGAATAAAAAGTAACATGTTCAGGAGTGAACAGAATCCTTCAGACACCCATACCAGGAAGGAGGAAACAACCTCGGAGACTTGCTGGGCAGGAAGCAGCCAGAGACTGTCCGGCCCTGGCTGTGGTCTCCCGGGGCAGAGGTCTAGGGAGGACTAGGATCTGGCTCAGTTGGAGGGAGGAGAGAAATGTGGGACTGGAGTTGGGGACAGGTTACTGAGGAGAACAGGATGAAGGGGGAGAAAGAAGGCGAGAGATTGACCAGGGCTCAGAGGGGCAACGGCATTACCTGGTCCTCCCACCATCGGGGAGAGGGGTGAGTCAGAGACAGCCCCCTGACTCCTGGCCCAACCTGCTGCCAACTTTTAAAATGAAAGTGGCAGGAGCGGACACTCCTGAAGCCTCCTCCGGAAGGAGGTTGCTAAGGGAGCACTCCTCGGTCGGCCCTGGGCCTCGGGCGCTCCCCACCCCCGACCCGCCCGACAGAGGGACCCGGTCGACGGCTCCCACCGCCCTCACCAGAGCCGGCAGCTTACCTGGGGGAGGCCAAGATGCGTCCCAGGCAGGACAGGCTGCTCCCTGCCAAGGGGCTGCCTCAGGTATCCTGAAGTTCCCGCCCTGCCAGACACTCCTAGGTCGCTCCTCAAATTAAAATCCTCCGCACAGTTTCCCGCTCGCCCAGCCCTGGGGGAGGGAGCCCGAGGAAATTCCCTCCCAGCCCTAAGAGGGCCTGGGCCGGGCCAGCCAGCTCGGCAACCTCAGCCCTGGGCTGGCCCTGGATGAATGAGCCCTTCCGCTCCGCCTGTCTGGGTTTGTGCCAGTGAGCCCGTGACTGCCCCTTTGCTCTTTCTCCTTGGCCCTGGCCCTGAACTCCAATCCTCTTCCTAGTCCTACCCTCCCAGGTCTCTTGCTCTGTTCTCAGCTCTCTGGAGAGACCTCAGCCAGAGGACTCCCTTCTTTTCCCACCTTCTTATTTCCTGATTCCTTGTCAAAAAGATGCTGGAGAGCAAGAGAGCTTATTGATGCATCCCACAGGGGTCGGCGCCCCAAGACCCAGAGCAAGACAGAGCCAGATAGAGAATGGATGGAGGGGGGAAGGGGGTCTAAGGAAAAAACAGTCTTCCCTCCTGTGTTTCTTCTTTACTCACATAGGAATACCATCCAACACTTCTGACACCAGGTGTGTGGGTTTAACCCACCCCAAACAATTCTGCAATAGCAGCTGGGTGTCCTCCAGTTTAACTCAGTTCTGACACAATCTACCTGAAGTGAATGTCAGATGCCCCAGGTGAAGGGCTCAAACTGCTGCCCACTTTAGAAGCCAATTGCAAGAAGTAGGTCCCCAGGTCACCCATAACTTTTGTCCAACTTAGCTACACATCAGAGGTTCCTGTGTTCCCTTCCTGACATCTAGGGTGAGGTCTGGATGGTTACCAAGCACAGGAGTGTCTGTCCTCGTGGAGTTGGGATGCAACACCCTACCCATAGGTGGATGCGTTTACCAACCTGGAAAGTCCCTGAACTCCTAATGTTGGGATTTTATGGAGACCTCCTCACATAGGCATGATCAATTATTAACTCCATGTCCAGCCCCTCTATCCTGTCAGACTATAGAAAATTTCAATCTTCTAATACTGCCTGGCTTGGTCTTTCTAGTGACGAACTCCCATTCAGGAGCTCACCCAGAGTGGCCTCATTAAAACAAAAGATGTTCATTGTGCTCTTATCTGGACTGAGAAGTTTTACAAGTGTTTTAAGAGCCTTGTGTCAGGGACAGAGTCAAAAACCAAATATTAGAACAAAAAGATGCTGGCAGCGCTCTTATCACTTGGGAAATTACAAGACTTTTAGGCGCTCTCTCTAAACCAGGAACCTGGGACAGAGACCAATATATACATTTTTTTTCTATTATCTCACACAAGGGAACCAAACAGCTGGAAAAAAGATATTTAGGAGTGGTACAGAAATAGCAACTGTACCTGGGAGATGCCCTAAAGCACTAAAGATGGATCGCTGAGCCTTTTCTCAGGAGCTTAAGGGAGTAGCACCCCAGCCCTATTTCCTAACTAAAGCAGGGGGCACAGTCACCTGTTAGGAGTTAGAGGGATAAAGGTTGGATGGAAGATTGCAAGGAATTGTCAAATGTTTGAAAAAACTATTGAGAGGAGAGAAACTTGACCAAAGTAATGTAGAGGCTCACAGAGGAGTATGGAGAGTCCAATCAGAACAACACACATACGTGGAGACTTCCCTGGTGGTCCAGTGGTTAAGAATCCTTCTTCCAATGCAGGGGACGTGCGTTTGATCCAGGGTCAGGAAACAAAGATCCCAAGCCTGGGTGCTGTAACTACTGAGCACGTGCACTCTGGAGCCTGCGCCCTTAAATAAAAAGAACACAGATTAACAAGGAGGCAAGGTTGAGGGGCCCTCAGGGCAGCTCCTGTCCTAAGTGACGTGTTGGTGAGATCAATGGGAAATGGATGAGACTCATGGGGAATGCCACCAACACCGTTCAGCTCCCAGATCTAGGGGAGATGTTCCGTAAGATGGGAGCTGTCTACAGAGAAAAGGTCCTGCTTTAAGGGACTGTGGGCAGCCATGAAAGTGCAAAGAGCATCTGAGGCCAGCAGTGGCAGTGCTGGGTTGCAGAACTGCACGGGAACAGTGGCTGTGCCAACTCGACTCCAGGATCCAGTTCTCCCCACCAAGTAAAGCAGGACCCGGGCTGTCAGAGACACCATTGAGCAGTCCAGCCTCCAACCAACCTCCCTTGTTCTTGTCTCACCCTCAACAAGCTGCTTCCTGACTGTGACTTGGTTTCTCAAGCTATGTGATTTCACAGAAGGAACGTGTCTGGTCACACCCAACACACACATAAGTTAGGGAGCTCTCAGAGACCAAAGCCTGTATTTAATTTATCTCTGTGTCCCCAGCACCCAGCACTGGGTTCAGCAATTAGTTGGGGTTCAGCAATTAGTTGGGGTTCAAAACGGTATTTGAAAAACAGACCTGGGGAAGACTGATATGCCTTTAAATACATTTTGTAAATTAATAAATTCTCATTTAGGATTTGTGTATTGGTTGCTGTTGAAACCCCATTCATATGAATCAGTGCCTACAAATCATGTCAGTTCTGAAACATTGACAAAGGTTTCTAAATCTGCAAAATTCAGAGCCTGGCCCTGCACTGTGGTGAATTCACCAAAATCATACTCATTTCCCTTTTTAAAATTTATTTTATTGAAGTATAGTTAATTTACAATTTGTGGTAATTTCTGCTATACATCAAAGTGATTATATATATATAATATATATATTATATATATACACACACACACACACATACATTCTTTTTCATATTCTTTTCCATTATGGCTTATCAGAAGATACTGAATATCCCTGTGTTATACAGTAGGGCCTTCTTTATCCATTCTGTATATAAGAATTTGCATCTGCTAATCCCAAACTCTCAATCCATTCTCCCCCATTCCCTCCCCCTTGGCAACAAGTCTGCTCTCTATATCTTTAAGTCTGTTTCTGTCCTGCAAAGAAGTTTATTTGTGTCATACTTTATATTCCATATGTAAGTGATATCCTATGGTATTTGTCTATTTCTGACTTACTTCACTTAGTATGTTAATCTCTAGCTCCATCCATGTTGCTACCAACAACATTATTTCATTCTTTTTTATGGCTGAGTAGTATTCCATTGTATATAAATATGATGGCCCTCTAGATCAGTGAACCAGGCTTCTTCTTTGTAAAGTAGCATACCCAGCACCATCCCTCCTCATCCAACCAACATCATGAGATCTAGATCTTTTGCCTGGGAATTCCCAGGCAGCCCAGCGTTTAGGACTGGGCTTTGCTGCTCTGGCAAAGAACATAGCAGGATGATTGGACTGATTTGGGTTTGGGTGCTATAGGAAGGCAAGGGCCACGCATCTTTCCAGCTCACCACACCCGGCTCCTCCTCATTCATCCCTCAAAACTTTGGCTGTCGTATATGTAATCTGTGCCCAGAATTTGTTTCATTGGTTTTTCAATGTCCTCAGAAAGAGGACATTTGACTCAGGCTGGGCCAATTTGTTTCCTTTTCCTAAAAATGGCCATAGGGGAAGGGAGACTCTACTTTGTCTCTGCTTATAGCTGTAACTAAAAGAAGTAAGCCTGGGAGCTACAGAGAGTTCCTTACGAAGAAATGCACAGTTAACGAGTCTTTTCCATGGCACTCTGAACTTGCCACACAACTTCTGACACTTCTGGTCACCAAATGTGTGACCACTAAGCAATTCTCTGTGACCCCAGCTGAGTGTCCTACAGTTAACTCTGTTCTGACACGATTGCCCTGAAGAGAGTGTCACATCACACAGATGAAGGGCTCAGTCCCATGAGACTGTCCCCACTTCAGATGCCAGTCCCAAATAACAGGTTACCCAAGACTTCTAAACAACTTGGTTACAAATTGGAAGTTCCCACATTCCTGTACTCAAATTTGAGTAACTTGCTACAGTGGATCACAGAACTCGGAAACACATTTACCAGTCTGTTAAAAAATTATATGATAAAGGATACAGATGAAGAGGCAGGTGAAGACATACAGGGTGAGGTCTGGGAGGGTCCCAAGAGCAGGAGCTTCTGTTTCTATGGAGTTAGGGGGCATACCTTTCCAGTATACGGCTGTTTCACCAGCATGAAAGCTCTCAGAAGCCCATGCTATTGGCATTTTACAGAGGCTTACTTGTATAGGCGTGATCAATTATTAACTCCCATTTCCAACCCTTCTACCCTCACTAGAGAAGTGAGGGTGGAGGCAGGGCTGAAAATTCCAAGCTTCTAATCATGGCTTGGTCTTTCTGGTGACCAGCCCCCATCCAGGAGCCCACTCAAAGTTGCCCCATTAAAAAGAAAGATGCTCTTATCTATTAAGAAACTACAAGGGTTTCAGCAGCTGAGCCAGGAACTGGCTGCAGAGACCCGTGCATATGTTCTATTTTCTCACACACACCATAACACCTACCACAATGTAAATACCTGGATGCGTGTCTTTCTCTTTCCCTGCTAAAGAGATGATGAGCTCTTCAAGAACAGTAACCTTCACTGTTTCATCTTTGTATCCATGCAATTATGCCCCAAATCTGACACGAAGTAGGAAACAATGAAGGCTGAACTTTCAAACTGGGCAACAAAAATGAGGTTCCCACCTTTCTGAGGTGAAGACTCCCTCAGCCACCAGCAGGTGTCAGGACATGTCTCTGTGGCTTCTGACTACCAAGCTCCTTGTCTGATCCATAGCAATTGGTAAAAGTACAGGTGAGTCACTGAAGGTATGAAGAGTGACCACCTGGACAACTCTAAGGCCAGGGTGTCGGGCTCTAACAAGAAGTGGTGTAATTGAGGCTGCAACAAGCTACTCATTGTATTCCTCCAGGTTCCCGATAGCATGTTTCCCGATAGCAGGTTGTGTGTGTGTGTGTGTGTGTGTGTGTGTGAGTGAGTGTGTGTTAGTCACTCGACTCTTTGGGACCCCATGGGCTGCAGCCTGCCAGGCTCCTCTGTCCATGGGATTCTCCAGGCAAGAATACTGGGGTGGGTTGCCATTTCCTCCTCCACCTAAACAGGTTAGATGAACTGCAAAGAGAAGTCTCCCAATAAGTGATCTTTCCTTATGGGTTTTAGCATTCTATGTCTAAAGGAAAAATAAATTGTTAAAAAGATACTCATCTATGAAAAAGTACAGAAAATCTAATACAGAGGAGCTGATAAAGAATCCGCCTGCAGTGCGGGATACCTGGGTACGATCCCTGGGTTGGGAAAATCCCCTGGAGAAGGGAACGGCTACCCACTCCAGTATTCTGGCTTGGAGAATTCCATGAACTGTAGAGTCCATGGGGTCACAAAGAGTCGGACATAACTGAGGACTTTCACTTCACTTCACTTCACTTCAAAAAAAAAAAAAAGGCAAAAACAAAGCAAACAAAAGAAACTAGATAAAATGAAAAGAAAATCTTGTAAATGCATGACTGACCTTGACCGGCATGTGAGGCGTCTCTAGGAGAAAACAGGAGTAAGCAAGTGTGAGACTCATATTTGAACCAGTGCCATATACAGATTCCTAGTGACCCAGCATCTGTGTTTTCATGAACCATGGAGGTAAGGAAAAGTAAAAGTTACTCAGTCACGTCTGACTCTTTGCAACCCCATGGACTGTGATGAATTCTCCAAACCAGAATACTGGAGTAGGTTTGCCAGGCCCTCCTCCATGGGATCTTTGCAACCCAGGGATCGAACCCAGGTCTCCCAAATTATAAGTGGATTCTTTACCATCTGAGCCACCAGAGAAACCCAAGAAAACTGAAGTGGGTAGCCTATCCCTTCTCCAGGGGATTCTTCCCTACCCAAGAATCAAACCGGGGTCTCCTGCATTGCAGGTAGACTCTTTACCAGCTGAGCTAGAGGGAAGCCCACCTCGGGTCTAAAGAGAGCAGAAAATAAAGTCAGAGGGCGAGGCTGAGCCTCTCCAGCACCCAAGCCACTAATAGCCTCGGCGGACAGTGAGCAAACTGAAAATAAAAACTGGGAAAGTGGGAGTGGAGATGCAGGCCTATCTTCACTTGGATCAGAGAAGAGTGAAAAATAAACACAAAACCGTCTCTCCTGAGAATTCTCTATCCCATGCCTCCACTTATACGTGTTTACCTTGGGACATACTCTCCTTATCTGTATGAACCAAACACTCCAAGATGAAAATTTAGAGTGTTTCTGGGTTGGCAGGGCAGAGAGACAGCTGGGAGAAGCAAACCCAAACTTCCTCTTGAAGAATATGATTAAACTCAGACCTCAAATATTTCCCACAAAGTTTCAACATGACTCACAATTTTTTTAAAAAGCCTCTGACTGCTCGAAGAAACAAATCCCTATAAGCGGAAACAACCAGCTAGAGGAACATACCCATAAAGATCAGAAATACGTTTTTTTTTTTAATTAAAAAAAAATTTTGGCTGCATTGAGTCTCCATTGCTGCACATGGGCTTTCTCTAGTTGCAGTGAGTGGGGTCTACTCTCCCTTGTGGTGCCTGGGCCTCTCATTGCAGTGGTTTCTCTTGTTGTAAAACATGGACTCGAGACGCTTGGGCTTCAGTAGTTGCAGCCCCCCAGGCTCT
The DNA here is from genome assembly GCF_055505025.1 of Bos grunniens. NCBI lineage: Eukaryota > Metazoa > Chordata > Mammalia > Artiodactyla > Bovidae > Bos > Bos grunniens. The sequence goes on from NC_141167.1 coordinate 14,371,603, forward strand.
GGGGCTTAGGCTCAGTAGCTGGGATACACAGGATTTAGTGGGCTGTGGGTGGGGTCCCGTGCCATGTGGGATCTTTCTAGACCAAGGATTGAACCCGTGTCCCCAGCATTGCAAGTTGGATTCTTAACCACTGGACCACCAGGGAAGTCCCAAGATACTGCTATTTTGAACTATAAACTATAGTTTAATTATGTTTAATTTGTTGAAATAAATTAGAGGGAATTAAAAGTACAACCAAGAAAAATCAAATAGCAATGACTGAAAGTCTAGGCAAGTAACAATAGAGTCTAAAAATCCTGGATATTTTCCTTTGTTTAATTTCACTAGAGAAATTTAGGAACCCTTGACTGCCAGAAAAACCAACAATAGGGTAACTGGAAGGATTGGTATATGCAGCATGATTCCTGGCTGTAATCACTGTATTGAAATTCACCGTACTAAAGTTTGTCAGGGGATGTAGCTCAGTGGTAGAGTGCATGCTTTGCATGTATGAGGCCCCGGGTTCAATCCCCGGCATCTCCATATTTTGGGCTTCCCACCTGGCTCAGTGGTAAAGAATCTGCCTGCTAGTGCAGAGGATGCACAAGATGCAGGTTTGATCTCTTGGCTCAGGAAGATCCTCTGGAGTAGGAAATAGCAACCCATTCCATTATTCTTGTCTGGAAAATTCCATCAGCAGAGGAGCCTGGCAGGCTACAGTCCATGGGGTCACAAGGAGTTGGACATGACTGAGTATGTGTGTGCACACACACATACACACACATGCCTGCAAGTTATAGAGACTGGTAAAGGTTTTAATTTAGAACTGCTGACCTTGGTTAAACTTCTCAGAATTTTTTTTGATAAAATATACGTAACATAGTACTTACCATTTTAACCATCTTTAAGTGTACAACTCAGTGGATTCTCATTACTTTTTAAGTCTTCTCTTTGTTCTTGATGTTTTGTTGTTCAGTCACTAAGTCAAGTCCAACTCTGCGACCCCATGGACTGCAGCACACCAGGCTTCCCTGTCCTCCACTATCTCCTGGAGTTTGCTCAAACTCATGTCCATTGAGTCAGTGATGCTAACCATCCCATCCTTTGCCTCCACCTTCTCCTCTTGCCTTCAGTCTTTCCCAGCATCAGGATCTTTTCTAACGAGTCAGCTCTGTGCATCAGGTGGCCAAAGTATTGGAGCTTTACCTTCAGCATCAGGCCTTCTAATGAATATTCAGGGTTGATTTCTTTAGGATTGACTGATTTGATCTCCTTGCAGTCCAAGAGACTCTTAAGACTCTTCTCCAGCACCACAGTTCAAACGCATCAATTCTTCTGTGCTTAGCCTTCTTTATGGTCCAACTCTCACATCTGTACATGACTACATGAAAAACCATAGCTTTGGCTAGACAGACCTTTGTAGGAAAAGTGATGTCTGCTTTTTAATAGTCTGTTTAGGTTTGTCATAGGTTTCCTTCCAAGGAGCAAGCATCTTTTAATTTCATGGCTGCAATCAACGTCCACAGTGATTTCGGAGCCTAGGAAAAGAAAATCTGTCACGGCTTCCACTTTTTCCCCTTCTATTTGCCATGAAGTGATGGGACCAGATGCCATGATCTTAGTTTTTTGGTGATGGTTTTATAACATGGTGAATATAACCAATACAACTGAATCATATATTTAAAATTGCTTCAAATGGCAAATTTCACATTATGTGTATTTTACCAGAATAATAAAATATGTAAGAAGAATACCAGAAAGATAAATTTAAAAATCTGGAAATTTAAAAAACATATTTTCAAATGATTGATGGTCAAGGAAGAAATCATCATGGAAACTAGAAAATAGATCATACCATTGTAAATCAACTATACTTCAATTTAAAAAGTAAAAAAAAAATACTTGAAACTAAAATATTACAGGTCAAATTTTTTGGCATGCAGCGAAAGTAGTACTTATAGAGAAATAATATATTTAAATAGTGTATTAATGACCTATTGCTATATAAGTAATTGCCCCAAAACTTAATGATTCAGTTTTAGCAGCAAGTATTTGTTATCTCTTACATTTAATTTCAAAAGCAGCTTTGTTGAATGGTCCTCAGAATCTCTAATGAGGTTGCAGTCATCTGAAGGCTTGACTGGGGCTGGAGGATGTACTTTAAGTGTCTCAGTCATCTTGTTGGCAACTTGGTACATCCTGTTAGCAGGAGGCCTCCATTCCTGTCCTTGTGGATTTCCTCACAGGGCTGATTGGGTTCACACAACCTAGTGGCTGATTTACCCCAGAGCAAACATCCCAAGGTACTGAGGTTGAAGCCACAATGCCTGTTATAATCTAGTCTCAAAGTCACACAGCATCACTACTACCATTCATAGAAACCAACCCTGATTCACTGAGGGAGGAAACTACTCAAGGGTGTGAATATTAAGTGGCAAGGACCTTCAAGGACCATTAGGAGCTTACTACTAGAAACAGTGAAAATATTCAGAACATTTTTTCAGGGCCTCCATCATGGTCCACTGGCTAAGACTCCATGCTCTCATTGCAGGGGACTCAGGTTCCACCTCTGGTCAGAGAACTAGATCCTACATGCTGCAACTGCAGCTAAAGATTCTACATGCCGCCACGAAAACCTGCTACAGCCAAACAAATAAAATAAAAGCATTTTTAAATTAAATTCCAAATATACAAAGAACTGAAACAAATAGGGCAAAAAGTCCAAACCTTTGGAAGAAAATATAGCAAAATGTCTTTAAGAACTTTGGCTAAGAAGAATTTCTTAAAGATGTAAATAAATGCATAGCGTTAAGGAGAAGATTGATGAATTTAGCCACTTTAAAATGAATGGCTTTTTATCAAAGAGAATGAAACGAAAAGCAACCAAACAGAAAAATGGGCAAAATACATTTTTTAAATTTATTTATTTTTTATTGAAGGATAATTGCTTTACAAATTTTGCTGTTTTCTGTCAAACCTCAACATGAATCAGCCATCAGATCAGATCAGATCAGTCGCTCAGTCGTGTCCGACTCTTTGCAACCCCGTGAATCGCAGCACACCAGGCCTCCCTGTCCATCACCAACTCCCAGAGTTCACTCAGACTCACGTCCATCGAGTCAGTGATGCCATCCAGCCATCTCATCCTCTGTCGTCCCCTTCTCCTCCTGCCCCTAATCCCTCCCAGCATCAGAGTCTTTTCCAATGAGTCAACTCTTCGCAGGAGGTGGCCAAAGTACTGGAGTTTCAGCTTTAGCATCATTCCTTCCAAAGAAATCCCAGGGCTGATCTCCTTCAGAATGGACTGGTTGGATCTCCTTGCAGTCCAAGGGACTCTCAAGAGTCTTCTCCAACACCACAGTTCAAAAGCATCAATTCTTCGGCGCTCAGCCTTCTTCACAGTCCAACTCTCACATCCATACATGACCACAGGAAAAACCATAGTCTTGACTAGACGAACCTTTGTTGGCAAAGTAATGTCTCTGCTTTTGAATATGCTATCTAGGTTGGTCATAACTTTCCTTCCAAGGAGTAAGCGTCTTTTAATTTCATGGCTGCAGTCACCATCTGCAGTGATTTTGGAGCCCAGAAAAATAAAGCCATAGGTGTACATATATCCCCTCCCTTTTGAACCTCCCTCCCATCTCCCTCCCCATCCCACCCCTCTAGGTTGATACAGAGCCCCTATTTGAGTTTCCTGAGCCATACAGCAAATTCCTGTTGACTATCTATTTTACACATGGTTATGTAAGTTTCCATGTTACTCTTTCCATACATCTCTCCTCCCTCTCCTCCCCTCTCCCCATGTTGATAAGTCCCTTCTCTGTGTCTATTTCTCCATTGTTGCCCTGTAAATACATTTTTCAGTACCATTTTTCTAGATTCTGTATATATGCATTAGAAAATGATCTTTATCTTTCTCTTTCTGACTCACTTCACTCTGTATAATAGGGTCTGCTGCTGCTAAGTCACTTCAGTCGTGTCTGACTCTGTGCGACCCCATAGACGGTAGCCCACCAGGCTCCCTTGTCCCTGGGATTTTCAAGGCAAGAACACTGGAGTGGGTTGCCATTTCCTTCTCCAATGCGTGAAAGTTAAAAGTGAAAGCAAAAAGTGAAAGCAAAGTCGCTCAGTCGTGTCCGACCCTCAGCAACCCCATGGACTGCAGCCTCCTAGGCTCCTCCATCCATGGGATTTTCCTCATCCAACTCATTAGAACTGACTCAAATGTGTTTATTTTTATGGCTGAGTATTGTTACATTGTGTATATGTACCACAACTTCTTTATCCATTCATCATCTGTCAATGGACATCTAGGTTGCTTCCATGTTCTAGCTATCGTAAATAGAGCTGCAGTGCACAATAGGATACATGTGTCTCTTTCAATTTGGTTTCCTCAGGGTATATATGTAGGAGTGGGATTGCTGGGTCATATGGTTGTTTTATTTCTAGGTTTTAAGGAATCTCCATACCGTCTTCCATAGTGGCTGTATCAATCTCCATTCCCACCAACACTGCAAGAGGGTTCCCTTTTCTCCACACCCTCTCCAGCATTTATTGTTTGTAGACTTTTTGATGAGGGCCATTCTGATCCGTGTGAGGTGATATCTCATTGTAGTTTTGATTTGCATTTTTTTACTAATGAGCGACATTGAGCATCTTTTCACGTGTTTGTTAGCCATCCGTATGTCTTCTTTGGAGAAATGTCTGTTTAGGTCTTTTCCCCACTTTTTGATTGGGTTGTTTGTTTTTCTGGTATTGAGTTGTATGAGCTGCTTGTATATTTTGGAAATTAATCCTTTGTCAGTTGTTTCATTTGCTATTATTATCTCCCATTCTGAGGATTGTCTTTTCACCTTGCTTATAGTTTCGTTTGCTGTGCAAAAGCTTTTAAGTTTAATCAGGTCCAACTTGTTTACTTTTGCTTTTATTTCCGTTACTCTAGGAGGTGGGTCATAGAGGATCTCGCTTTGATTTATGTCATCAAGTGTTCTGCCTATGTTTTCCTCTAAGAGTTTCATAGTTTCTGGTCTTACATTTAGGTCTTTAATCCATTTTTAGTTTATATTTGTGTATGGTGTTAGGAAGTATTCTAATTTCATTGTTTTACATGTAGCTGTCCAGTTTTCCCAGCACCATTTATTGAAGAGACTGTCTTTGCCCAGCAAAAGACATTTTACAGGTTCTTCTGTCCATGGAATTCTCCACACAAGAATACTGGAGTGGGTAGCCATTCTCTTCTTCAAGGGATCTTCCCAACCCAGAGACTGAACCCAGGTCTCCCCATTGCAGGCAAATTCTTTACCGTCTGAGCCACCACAGAAGCCCAGGCTGTTCATAATATCTCCATTCTCTTTGCAGACTTCTATGATTTCATTTTTCTATTGCGATGTTTTGCAGTTTTATAAAATTTAAAGCTTTCTTTACAAATTGAAGTACTGTTAATTTACAATGTTGTTTTAATTTCAACTCTACAGCCACGTGATTTGGTTTTATATGCATTTTTTATCAGATTATTTTCTAATGTAGATTATACAGGAAAAAATTTAAACTTCTATTTGTTCTATATACTTGAAGCAGACACAGTTATCTCTGAAGGTTCTGAATGACAATATTGATAATAGGGAGATTGTACGGTATGGGTCATTTCTCTTTGGCCAGTGTCCCAAGTATATTCCACAAATTTTAGTCTCATTAGATGAGTCCCAAAAAAGGGGTTTCTTAGTTAATTAAACAAAGGAAGTGTTTCATATTATAATCCTCCCTTGAAGAGTCACAGTGCATGTCAGCATCATGAGGCTCTAAGAAGTCCGGTATCAAACAGAGAAGTCTGTTCAACTTTGCTTCACCTAGTACTTCCCAAGCTTGTCAGACCTCTTTCCTGTGACATTTTCCATAATATCTGCTAAATAGTTCCCCTCAACTAGCAATGCCTTCTTGGAATAGTTTTATGGACTAAATAGGATATTTTTTCCCAAATTTACTTACAAAATAAATGCACTATTTTTTAATACATCTTTGGGGATAAATTTGGAGATGGCAATTTTGTTATACTGTTACAGACCACATTATGGCTAGGCTCCCCTGATTACCATTACTCTTCTTTTTTAGAACAACACAAATTTATTATCTCACAGTTCCCGTGAGTAAGGAGTATGGCTACAGGTTAGCTGAGTCATCTGCTCAGTATCTCACAGTGTTGAAGTGGGACACAATCAAGGTGTCCAAAAGGGATACAATCTCATCTGAAGTTCACTGAATGTCGGCAGAGTTCAGTTCCTTATGGTTGTCAGCCTGAGGTCCTTGCTTTCCTGAGGGTTTCTGTCATTATTCTTAAAAATGGAGAGTATATTAATTATCTATTGCTATATAACAAATTACCCCCAAATTTAGTGGCATAAAACAACAATAAACTATTACATCTCACAGTTCCTGTGGATCAGGAATGCAGGAGCAATTTGGCAGGGAAGTTCAGAATCTTTCATGAGGTTGCAATTGAGATGTCAACTAGAGTTGTAGTCATCTGAAAGCTTGACTGGGGTTAGGGATCTGCTTCCAAATGGGAAAGTTGCTGTCAGCTGTTGGTAGGAGGCCTCAGTTCCTTTCCATGTGAGTATCTCCCAGAGTTACTTAGAATCTTCATAAAATAGTGACTTGTTCCTCAAAAGCAAGTTTCCCAAGAGACTAAAGCGGAAGACCTACTTTATGACCTACACTCAGGAGGTTCATACTATCACTTTGGGAGAATTCTAAAGATCTCACAAGTCAGTCTTTATTAAATGTGGAAGGGAAGAACACAAGAGAATGAATATCACAAGGCCAGAGTAAATCTTAAATATTCCCACCTCCCATACATGCACAAAAAGTAATTATGTAGTTTAAGAGGTGTTAACTAAATTATTAACAAAATTATTGTGACAATCATTTTGCAATATATGGTGGTGGTTTAGTTGCTAAGTCATGTCCAACTCTTGTAACCCTATGGACTGTAGCCTGCCAGGCTCCTCTGCCTGTGGGATTCTCCAGGCAAGAATACTAGAGTAGATTGCCATTTCCTTCTCCAGGGGATCTTCACAACTCAGGAATCGAACCAGGGTTTCCTGCATTGCAGGCAGATTCTTTAACAACTGAGCTATGAGGGAAGCCCTTGCAATATATAGGCATACCAAATTATCAAGTTATATCCCTTAAGCTTGCACAGTATTACATGTCAATCAGCTCTCAATAAAACTGGGAAATTTTTTTTTCTGAAAAAATATTCCCTTGTATAGAATTACTATATTTTATCCATATATCAATTGATGGACACTTGGGGTGTTTAATACCTTTTGGTTGTAACATTTTTTAAATAAAAAATAAATAAATATCAAAAGGAGAGGATTATTGGGTACCATCTTGGAGCCTAGCTACCAAAGTTGTTGGACTATATTGAAAACAAATATTTCCCTCTCACCTCAGTCTATGACATAATAATCTGGAAAATAATATGTACATACAATTGAATGGGACTAAAGAATAAAGAATATTGAGAGTTAATGAAAGTGTCTTGAATTTTCTTGGCAAGTTACTATTGCTCCAGGATTCCTTGAAGTTCTGTCTTGATTACACCTTGAAAGATGGCTCTGTCCTCATTTTCTATCAGATTATTTATAAGCAAAAATGGATTCCATCTATTCTACATTTCATTCTTTAAGTGAACCATGTTCTCTAGGTTTGTGGTTGAAGAGTCAAAAACTAAAACAAAACAAAAAAAAGACTTTTCCTAGACTGATAGGATGAAAGTTACATGCAAAATGGAATATAGTAGAAGATACTTAGGAATTCAAAGTTTATCAATATCTCAGTGAGGGCATGCATGCTAAGTCTCTTCAGTCATGTCCAACTCTCTGTGACCCTAAGGACTATCCATAGGATTCTCCAGGCAAGAATACTGGAGTGGGTTGCCATGCACTTCTCCAGGGGATCTACCTAACCCAGGGATTGAACCCATGTCTCTTACCTCTCTTGCATTGGCAGGTGGGTTCTTTACCACTAATGCCACCTGGGAAGCTCTATTAACATCTCAGTGTCCTCAAGCAAATTAAGCCTAATAGTCCTTTCTTATAGGAGACTCTGTGCTTGTGTGTTTAAGGGAAAAAAAAAACAAGTATAAATCAAGGTCAATTAAAAAGATTTCTATAAATTTTTCTGGAAGAGGCTTTATAGTATTTTCTCATTTAGATCATTTGCTTAAATATTTCGAAGTAAGTAAAGAACTAAGGACCATTTTGTTGCAGAACATTTAGACTGTTCTGACTAATGCAATGTTTCTTTTTTTTTTTTAATATGGAACACTTCATGAATTTTTGTGTCATCATTGAGCACAAAAATCATTGAGCATCATTCAGGCCATGCTAATCTTCTCTGTATTGTTCCCATTTTAGTATATATACTGCCAAAGCGAGCATCACCTACCTATTTACCTGAATTCCACAGATTTCATGTCAGCTAAATGAGCTTGAAATTTAGTCTGTCTTGGAGAAGCACTTTCTGTGGCAGGGCTATGTCATTTCATCTTAAGCCTGCACATCCCCATGCGAGTTCAACAAGCAGACTGAGAAGTGTTATTTCTGTTCAGCCCTGTTTGCCCAGGCCACAGCATCATGTTTGTTTCCAAAGGTGTTCAGATTCTGTAAAACCAAGTGTTATAAATACTTAAAAAAGAATGAAATCCTCGCAAGATCAGACAGACTAAAGCATTCCGGATAGCAACTATATAGAACTCACAGTGGTAATTCACTTGAATTTGAAAAACGTATTCCATAGATCTCACTGTCAAATAACAGGGAGAGCTATGGAATAAAACCACTGATGTGATGAAGAGAGTTGAAGAGATCAAACAGAAATGCCAAGCTAAATTTATAATGAACAAGTTGAAGAAAAATAAAAAACTATGTAAAGTTCAGAACATTAAAGCAGTCAAGCCAAGCATCCATCTTATCTGGGCCCTTCTTTCAGGTGAAGGAAAGTAGCAGGAAAACAAAAAGGTACAGAATTTACAACAGGATGTTGACATGGAAGATGTTTCTTAAAACTCTTATTGCTTGAAACCATTTCTTTAAGTGAATCTGGAAATCTCCTATGGAGGCATAGAACTTCTAAATTATTGATTTTTTCACATAAGATCACTCAGAAATGGATGAAAGTACTTCTCTCCTACAGCGTTATCTGTGGGACAGCAGGTAGTATGGATGCATCTCAATATTAAACCTTCACTGAGAGATACACTTCTGTAATTCATGAAAATTATGTTTGTAAATACAGAAGTGAACTGTGGACACAAAATGGCCATGCCATTTGGTTGATGGCAGTAGACAGCATTTATGTAGTTCAGTCCAGTTCAGTCGCTCAGTCGTGTCCGACTCTGCGACCCCATGGTCTGCAGTACACCAGGCCTCCCTGTCCATCACCAACTCCCGGAGCTTACCCAAGCTCATATCCATTGAGTCAGTGATGCCATCCAACCATCTCATCCTCTGTCATCCCCTTCTCCTCCTGCCCTCAGTCTTTCCCAGTATCAGGGTCTTTTTCAATGAGTCAGTTCTTCGCATCAGGTGGCCAAAGTATTGGAGCTTCATCTTCAACATCACTCCTTGCAATGAATATTCAGGACTGATTTCCTTTAGGATTGACTGGTTGGATCTCCTTGCAGTCCAAGGGACTCTCAAACATCTTCTCCAACACCACAGTTCAAAGCATCAATTCTTCGGCGCTTAACCTTCTTTATGGTCCAACTCCGACATCCATACATGACCACTGGAAAAACCATAGCTTTGACTAGATGGACCTTTGTTGGCAAAGTAATGTCTCTGCTTTTTAATATGCTGTCTAGGTTGGTCATAGCTTTTCTTTCAAAGAGGAAGCATCTTTTAATTTCATGACTGCAGTCATCATCAGCAGTGATTTTGGAACCCCCAAAATAAAGTCTGTCACTGATTCCATTGTTACCCATCTATTTGCCTTGACGTGATGGGACCTGATGCCATGATTTTAGTTTTTTGAATGTTGAGTTTTAAGCCAATTTTTTCACTCTCCTCTTTCACTTTCATCAAGAAGCTCTTTAGTTCCTCTTCACTTTCTGCCAAAAGGGTGATATCATCTGCATATTTGAGGTTATCGACATTTCTCCTGGCAATCTTGATTCCACCTTGTGCTTCATCCAGCCCGGCATTTCACATGATGTACTCTGCATGTAAGTTAAATATGCAAGGTGACAATATACAGCCTTGATGTACTCCTTTCCCAATTTGGAACCAGTCTCTTTTTCCATGTCCAGTTCTAACTGTTGCTTCCTGACCTGCATACAGATTTCTCAGGAGGCAGGTAAGATGGTCTGGTATTCCCATCTCTTTCAGAATTTTCCACAGTTTATTGTGGTCCACACAGTCAAAGGCTTTAGCATAGTCAGTGAAGTAGACATTTTTCTGGAATTCTCTTGCTTTTTCTATGATACAACAGATGTTGGCAATTTGATATCCAGTTCCTCTGCCTTTCCTAAATCCAGCTTGAACATCTGGAAGTTCACAGTTCACATACTGTTGAAGCCTGGCTTGGAGAATTTTGGGCATTACTTTGCTAGTGTGTGAGATGAGTCCAATTGTGTGGTAGTTTGAACATTCTTTGGCATTGCCTTTCTTTGGGATTGGAATGAAAACTGACCTTTTCCAGTCCTGTGGCCACTGCTGAGTTCTCCAAATTTGCTGGCATATTGAGTGCAGCACTTTCACAGCATCATCTTTTAGGGTTTGAAATAGTTCAACTGGAATTCCATCACCTCCACTAGCTATGTTCATAGTGATGCTTCCTAAGGCCCACTTGACTTCACATTCCAGGATGTCTGACTCTAGGTGAGTGATGATCACACCATCGTGGTTATCTGGGTCATTAAGATCTTTTTTGTATAGTTCTTCTGTGTGTTCTTGCCATCTCTTCTTAATATCTTCTGCTTCTGTTAGGTCCATACTGTTTCTGTCTTTTATTGTGCCCATCTTCATATGAAATGTTCCCTTGGTATGTCTAATTTTCTTGAAGAGATATCTAGGCTTTCCCCATCCATTGATTTCCTGTTTCTTTGCATTTATCACTTAGTAAGGCTTTCTTATCTCACCTTGCTATTCTTTGGAACTCTGCATTCAGATGGATATATCTTTCCTTTTCTTCTTTGCCTTTCGCTTCTCTTCTTTTCTCAGCTATTTGTATGGCCTCCTCAGACAACCATTTTGCCTTTTTGCATTTCTTTTTCTTGGGGATGATTTTGATCACAGCCTCCTGTACAATGTTATAAACCTCCATCCATAGTTGTTCAGGCACTCTGTCTATCAGATCTAATTCCTTGAATCTATTTCTCACTTCCACTGTACAATTGTAAGGGATTTGATTTAGGGCATACCTGAATGGTCTAGTGGTTTTTCCTACTTTCTTCAACTTAAGTCTGAATTTGGCAATAAGGAGTTCATGATCTGAGCCACAGTCAGTTCCCAATCTTGTTTTTGCTGATTGTATAGAGCTTCTCCATCATCAGCTGCAAAGAATATAATCAATCTGATTTCAATATTGACCACCTGGTAATGTCCATGTGTAGAGTCGTCTCTCGTATTGTTGGAAGAGGGTGGTTGCAATTTATATAGTAACTAATGACAAATTCATGACAAGTAATATATAAAATAAAATTTTCTTTGCAGTAAAATATTCCCTTAATGTTCTAGAAAGGATAAATCAAGGAACTAGCAATCTGTATGATAACTACCCTCAGGCAGTATCTCTTCTTTTGATTTTAGTATTTCCAATTTTGGTTTATTAGCATCTTAGAAGAACATAAGGGTTTGATATATTGAGGCCTAATTATGTTGGACTGTTTTGATCTGGCTTGAGTAGTAATATGGTAGGCATTTGTGAATAATGGGGATCAGTTGAATAGTCTGTTCCTGAAATAGCACTATATAATCTCCACTTTGGAAAATACTTAATTCTTTTTTAAAAAATATATTTCATTTATTTTATTTGGTTGCATTGAATCCTAGTTACAGCATGTGGGATCTAGTTCCCTGACCAGGGATCAAACCCAGGCCCCCTCATTTGGGAGCATAGAGTCTTAGCCACTGGACCACACAGGAAATCCTGGGAATAGTTAATTCTTAGTTGAGACTCCTAGTAGAATAAGCTTTATTTTCCCAGGACTCCAGTACCTATTTAATTTTTTTTTTTTAATTTTTAAAAACTGGTCATTGTTTTTGAATTGCATATGTGGGCAATACATTATAGATTATTTTCACATAAAATTGTCTCTAAAGCGGGAAAAAGGAAAACAATTTAGTCTTTCTTAGCTACAAAATGAGAAACACTGGGCTGGAAGAAGCACAAGCTGGAATCAAGATTGCCGGGAGAAATATCAATAAGCTCAGATATGCAGATGACACCACCCTTATGGCAGAAAGTGAAGAGGAACTCAAAAGCCTCTTGATGAAAGTGAAAGAGGTGAGTGAAAAAGTTGGCTTAAAGTTCAACATTCAGAAAACGAAGATCATGGCATCTGGTCCCAACACTTCATGGCAAATAGATGGGGAAACAGTGGACACAGTGTCAGACTTTATTTTTCTGGGCTCCAAAATCACTGCAGATGGTGACTGCAGCCATGAAATTAAAAGACACTTACTCTTTGGAAGGAAAGTTATGACCAACCTAGATAGCATATTCAAAAGCAGAGACATTACTTTGCCAACAAAGGTTCATCTAGTCAAGGCTATGGTTTTTCCTGTGGTCACGTATGGATGTGAGAGTTGGACTGTGAAGAAAGCTGAGCGCCAAAGAATGGATTCTTTTGAAGTGTGGTGTTGGAGAAGACTCTTGAGAGTCCCTTGGATTGCAAGGAGATCCAACCAGTCCATTCTAAAGGAGATCTGTCCTGGGTGTTCTTTGGAAAGAATGATGCTAAAGCTGAAACTCCAGTACTTTGGCCACCTCATGTGAAGAGTTGACTCATTGGAAAAGACTCTGATGCTGGGAGGGATTGGGGGCAGGAGGAGAAGGGGATGACAGAGGATGAGATGGCTGGATGGCATCACTGACTCGATGGACATGAGTCTGAGTGAACTCCGGGAGTTGGTGCTGGACAGGGAGGCCTGGCATGCTGCAATTCATGGGGTCGCAAAGAGTTGGACACGACTGAGCAAATGAACTGAACTGAAGTGAACTGAACTAGCTACAAAAAGCAGGCTTTCTGGATCATAAGGCTAATTATGATGCTTATTTCATTTAAAGATCATGTACAGAAGACCTAAGTAGACATTTCTCCAGAGAAGACATACAGATGGCAAATAGCCACATGAAAAGATGCTCAGCATCTCTAATTATTAAATAAATGCAAATCAAAGCTGCAGTAAGGTACCACCTCACACCAGTCAGAATGGTCATCACTAAAAAGTCTACAAGCAACAAATGCTGGAGAGGGTATGGAAAAAGAGGAACCCTCCTACTGTCTCGATGGGAATGTAAGTTGGTGCAGACAGTATGAAGAACAGTATGGCAGTTCCTTAAAAAGCTAAAAACAGACTTACCATGTGATCCAGCAATTCCACTCCTGAGCATACAGCTGAAGAAAACTATAATTCGAAAAATGCATGCACCCCTATGTTCATAGCAGCACTATTCACAATAGCCAAGACATGGAAACAAACTAAGTGTCCATCGACACATGAATGGATAAAGAAGATGTGGTACATGTATACAATGGAATACTCAGGTCAGTTCAGCTCAGTCGCTCAGTCGTGTCCAGCTCTTTGCGACCCCATGAATCACAGCACACCAGGCCTCCCTGTCCATCATCAACTCCCGGAGTTCACTCAGACTCACGTCCATCGAGCCAGTGATGCCATCCAGCCATCTCATCCTCTGTCGCCCCCTTCTCCTCCTGCCCCCAATCCCTCCCAGCATCAGAGTCTTTTCCAATGAGTCAACTCTTCGCATGAGGTGGCCAAAGTACTGGAGTTTCAGCTTTAGCATTATTCCTTCCAAAGAAATCCCAGGGCTGATCTCCTTTAGAATGGACTGGTTGGATCTTCTTGCAGTCCAAGGGACTCTCAAGAGTCTTCTCCAACACCACACTTCAAAAGCATCAATTCTTCGGTGCTCAGCCTTCTTCACAGTCCAATTCTCACATCCATACATGACCATAGGAAAAACCATAGCCTTGACTAGACGAACTTTTGTTGCCAAAGTAATGTCTCTGCTTTTGAATATGCTATCTAGGTTGGTTATAACTTTCCTTCCAAAGAGTAAGTGTCTTTTAATTTCATGGCTGCAGTCACCATCTTCAGTGATTTTGGAGCTCCGAAAAATAAAGTCAGCCACTGTTTCCACTGTTTCCCCATCTATTTCCCATGAAGTGATGGGACTGGATGCCATGATGTTCGTTTTCTGAATGTTGAGCTTTAAGCCAACTTTTTCACTTTCCACTTTCACTTTCATCAAGAGGCTTTTGAGTTCCTCTTCACTTTCTGCCATAAGGGTGGTGTCATCTGCATATCTGAGGTTATTGATATTTCTCCCACCAATCTTGATTTCAGCTTGTGTTTCTTCCAGTCCAGCGTTTCTCATGATGTACTCTGCATAGAAGTTAAATAAGCAGGGTGACAATATATAGCCTTGACATACTCCTTTTCCTATTTGGTACCAGCCTGTTGTTCCATGTCCAGTTCTAACTGTTGCTTCCTGACCTGCATACAGATTTCTCAAGAGGCAGATCAGGTGGTCTGGTATTCCCATCTCTTTCAGAATTTTCCACAGTTTATTGTGACCCACACAGTCAAAGGCTTTGGCATAGTCAATAAAGCAGAAATAGATGTTTTTCTGGAACTCTCTTGCTTGCCATAAAAAAAAAAAAAATGCCATTTGCAGCAACATGGATACAACTAGAGATTATCATACTAAGTGAAGTAAGTCAGAAAGAGAAAGACAAATACTATATGATGCAGAATCTCAAGTGGTGTAAATGAATCTATCTACAAAAGAAACTTACAGACAATGTGAGCAGATTTATGGTTGCCAAAGGGGAGGGGAAGAGGGGAAGGGATGGACTGGGAGTTTGGGATTAGCAGTTGTAAACTATTACTTACAGGATGGATAAGCAACATGGTCCTACTGTATAGCACAGGAACTATATTCAATATCCTGGGAAAAATCATAATAGAAAAGAATATAAAAAAGAATATAGATACGTGTATAACTGAGTCAACTGTGTGTGTGTGTTTGTTAGTCACTCAGTCATGTCTGATTCTTTGCGACCCTTTGGGTAGCAGCCCACGAGGCTCCTCTGTCCATGGGATTTTTCAGGCAAGAATACTGGAGAGGGTTGCCTGCCATTTCCTACTCCAGGGGATCTTCCCAACCCAGGGATCGAACCTGAATCTCCTGCATCTCCTGCATTGGCAGGTGGATTCTTTACCACTGCACCACCTAGGAAGCCCTTTGTATATACACTTATTCATCAATTCTAAGACAGAGAGAGATTAAGTGATTCTAGCTGGTGAGTGGCAGAACCCAGGTAAGGCATGAGATCCTGGCTCTCCTTAGCGAAGTTTTGATCAAGGGTTTTCAGATTGTATTTTACAGCACCGGTTGCTGTGGTGAAATAAAGACAGCTATAAATACTTTGTCAGTGTTCCCATTGAGATCTAAATCTGATTTCCTCTCCCTTGGAACCTAGGCTGGCTCTGTAATTTTCTTTGACTAAAAGAATGTGAGGGGATTCATGTTGAACTTTTGAGGCAGGGGTTAAGAGATCTGTAGCATCTAGTTCCTATACTTGGAACTCTTCCTCTTGGAACCCAGCTGACATGCGAAGCCATATGAAGGATGACTGAAGAACTCTGGCCAACAGTCCCAGATGTTGAGCTCCCGGCCAACTGCCAGTCAGATGAGGGAACATCTTCAAATGTTTCTGCCCATTTGAACCTGGGATTACTGAAAGTGAAAGAAAGAAAGTCAAGTCGCTAAGTCGTGTCCAACTCTTTGAGACTCCATGGACACCAGGCTCCATCCATGGGATTTTCTAGGCAAGATTACTGAAACACTAGCTAATCCCACAAAGGAAAGAAGAGCTGTCTAGCTGAGCACAGTCAACTCAAAGAATTGTGAGAGATAAGTACCTATGGTGGTTGGTTTAATTCACCAAGTTTTAGGAGCATTTGTTATGGAGCAATGGACAATCAAAACCGTTGACAATAACAGGGTTTCCCCTAAATGAAGTTAAATGGCAACCAACTAATTTAAGGCTTTCTTTAGGGAAATTGTATTGCCAAAAAACAGAAACAAAACATAACGGGGATCTATTATGCAGCCCCTAAGGCAATCTCCAGTCCTAAATATTTTACCAGTACAACGAGTGACACTGAATTGGAACAGCTCCCTGGAGAGGAACCCTCTCTGTTTCCCCTCTCAAGGAGTGTCTCTGAAGGATCTTGGACAAGGAAAATCACTTGGTGGTTATAACCTGGGATGCCCAGATTCTCTTACAAAGGAATTTACTTACTGGAAGGAACCGATCTCTACATAGAGCTGCACAGGTTGCTCAGTGCCCAGCTGCTGCAGGCACCATTCATATAAACTGTCATGCGAATGGTATTCTAAAGTATAAATGTGGTGCCCTCATCGGGAAAATGAGTTAATGAATGAATGAATATGAAATGTGTAGGCCTTCCTTACCATAGTCTATCAGGGCTTGGAATATATCTATATGTTGTACCTTATCTTCCCCCTTTTTTAAATGAGAGATTTAACTGATGTCTGAACTACTTTGCTAGGAATGCCATGACAAAGTACCACTGACTGGATGGCTTAAACAAGAGAAATTTATTTCCTCATAGTTCTGGAGGCTAGAATTCCAAGATCAAGGTGCTGACAATATTGTTTTTTTCTAAGCTCCTCTCGTTGGCTAATAGTTGACTGTCTTCTCCCTGTATTTTTACACTGTACGTGTCTATGGCCAGATTTCCTCTTCTTGTAAGCCCACCAGTCTTATTTAATTAGAGCCTACCTCTAATAACGTCTTTAACTTAATTACCTCTTTAGACCCTATCTCCAGATAGTCACATTCTGAAGTACAGAGACTTAGGTCTTCAGCTTATGAATGTTTGAAGACTATAATTGATCCCAGGCTTCCCTGGTGGCTCAGTGGTAAACAATGCATCCACAATGCAAGAGACCCAGGTTTGGTCCCTGGGTTGGGAAGATCTCCTGGAGAAGGGAGTGGCAATCCCTCTCCAATATTCTTGCCTGGGAAATCCCATGGACAGAGGAGCCTGGTGGGCTAAGAGTTGAACACGACTTAACTACTAAACAACAGCAAATAATTCTGCCCACAAGGTCACTCCATTTTTCCTGTACTGTTGTATAAACAATGTATTGCTTATAATTAAATGTATCATTTTAGCCATAAATTGTAAGATCTGAATCTGATTGAGATTAGACATCACCTAAAGATTCTGACAGAATGTGGTCCACTGAAGAAGGGAATGGCAAACCACTTCAGTATTCTTGCCTTGAGAACCCCATGAACAGTATGAAAAGGCAAAATGATAGGATACTGAAAGAGGAACTCCACAGGTCAGTAGGTGCCCAATATGCTACTGGAGATCAGTGGAGAAATAACTCCAGAAAGAATGAAGGGATGGAGCCAAAGCAAAAAGAATACCCAGCTGCGGATGTGACTGGTGATAGAAGCAAGGTCTGATGCTGTAAAGAGCAATATTGCATAGGAACCTGGAATGTCAGGTCCATGAATCAAGGCAAATTGGAAGTGGTCAAACAAGAGATGGCAAGAGTGAATGTTGACATTCTAGGAATCAGCGAACTGAAATGGACTGGAATGGGTGAATTTAACTCAGATGACCATTATATCTACTACTGTGGGCAGGAATCCCTCAGAAGAAATGGAGTAGCCATCATGGTCAACAAAAGAGTCCGAAATGCAGTACTTGGATGCAATCTCAAAAATGACAGAATGATCTCTGTTCGTTTCCAAGGCAAACCATTCAATATCACAGTAATCCAAGTCTATGCCCCAACCAGTAATGCTGAAGAAGCTGAAGTTGAACGGTTCTATGAAGACCTACAAGACCTTTTAGAACTAACACCCAAAAAAGATATCCTTTTCATTATAGGGAACTGGAATGCAAAAGTAGGAAGTCAAGAAACACCTGGAGTAACAGGCAAATTTGGCCTTGGAACACGGAATGAAGCAGGGCAAAGACTAATAGAGTTTTGCCAAGAAAATACACTGGTCATAACAAACACCCTCTTCCAACAACACAAGACTCTATACATGGACATCACCAGATGGTCAACACTGAAATCAGATTGATTATATTCTTTGCAGCCAAAGATGGAGAAGCTCTATACAGTCAGCAAAAACAAGAGCAGGAGGTGACTGTGGCTCAGACCATGAACTCCTTATTGCCAAATTCAGACTGAAATTGAAGAAAGTAGGGAAAACCACTAGACCATTCAAGTATGACCTAAATCAAATCCCTTATGATTATACACTGGAAGTGAGAAATAGATTTAAGGGCCTAGATCTGATAGATAGAGTGCCTGATGAACTATGGATGGAGGTTCGTGACATTGTACAGGAGACAGGGAGCAAGACCATCCCCATGGAAAAGAAATGCACAAAAGCAAAATGGCTGTCTGGGGAGGCCTTACTCCCCAGCTGTGAAAAGAAGAGAAGCGAAAAGCAAAGGAGAAAAGGAAAGATATAAACATCTGAATGCAGAGTTCCAAAGAATAGCAAGAAGAGATAAGAAAGCCTTCTTGAGCGATCAATGCAAAGAAATAGAGGAAAACAACAGAATGGGAAAGACTAGGGATCTCTTCAAGAAAATCAGAGATACCAAAGGAACATTTCATGCAAAGATGGGCTCGATAAAGGACAGAAATGGTATGGACCTAACAAGCAGAAGATATTAAGAAGAGATGGCAAGAATACACAGAAGAACTGTACAAAAAAGATCTTCATGACCCAGATAATCACGATGGTGTGATCACTGACCTAGAGCCAGACATCCTGGAATGTGAAGTCAAGAGGTGACTTGACTTAGAAAGTGATGCTTAGAAAGCATCACTACGAACAAAGCTAGTGGAGGTGATGGAATTCCAGTTGAGCTATTTCAAATACTGAAAGATGAGGCTGTGAAAGTGCTGCACTCAATATGACAGCAAATTTGGAAAAGTCAACAGTGGCCACAGGACTGGAAAAGGTCAGTTTTCATTCCAATCCCTAAGAAAGGCAATGCCAAAGAATGCTCAAACTACCACACAATTGCACTCATCTCACACGCTAGTAAAGTAATGCTCAAAATTCTCCAAGCCAGGCTTCAGCAATATGTGAACCGTGAACTTCCTGATGTTCAAGCTGGTTTTAGAAAAGGCAGAGGAACCAGAGATCAAATTGCCAACATCCGCTGGATCATGGAAAAAGCAAGAGAGTTCCAGAAAAACATCTATTTCTGCTTTATTGACTATGCCAAAGCCTTTGACTGTGTGGATCACAATAAACTGTGGAAAATTCTGAAAGAGATGGGAATACCAGACCACTTGACCTGCCTCTTGAGAAACCTGTATGCAGGTCAGGAAGCAACAGTTAGAACCGGACATGGAACAGCAGACTGGTTCCAAACAGGAAAAGGAGTACGTCAAGGCTGTATATTGTCACCCTGTTTATTTAACTTCTATGCAGAGTACATCATGAGAAACACTGGACTGGAAGTAACACAAGCTGGAATCAAGATTGCTGGGAGAAATATCAATTACCTCAGATATGCAGATGACACCACCCTTATGGCAGAAAGTGAAGAGGAACTAAAAAGCCGCTTGATGAAAGTGAAAGTGGAGAGTGAAAAAGTTGGCTTAAAGCTCAACATTCAGAAAGCGAAGATCATGGCATCCGGTCCCATCACTTCATGGGAAACAGATGGGAAACAGTGGAAACAGTGTCAGACTTTATTTTTCTGGGCTCCAAAATCACTGCAGATGGTGACTGCAGCCATGAAATTAAAAGACGCCTACTCTTTGGAAGGAAAGTTATGACCAACCTAGATAGCATATTCAAAAGCAGAGACATTACTTTGCCAACAAAGGTCTGTCTAGTCAAGGCTATGGTTTTTCCTGTGGTCATATATGGATGTGAAAGTTGGACTGTGAAGAAAGCTGAGCGCCAAAGAATGGATGCTTTTGAAGTGTGGTGTTGGAGAAGACTCTTGAGAGTCCCTTGGACTGCAAGGAGATCCAACCAGTCCATTCTAAAGGAGATCAGCCCTGGGATTTCTTTGGAAGGAATGATGCTAAAGCTGAAACTCCAGTACTTTGGCCACCTCATGCGAAGAGTTGACTCATTGGAAAAGACTCTGATGCTGGGAGGGATTGGGGGCAAGAGGAGAAAGGGACGACAGAGGATGAGATGGCTGGATGGCATCACTGACTCGATGGACATGAGTCTGAGTGAACTCTGGGAGTTGGTGATGGACAGGGAGGCCTGGCGTGCTGTGATTCATGGGGTTGCAAAGAGTCGGACATGACTGAGCGACTAATCTGATCTGAAAGATTCTGTACTCAGAGATGGATTCAACAGTCAGATGTGATTTTGAATGTGGATGCTTTTGAAGTTGTATATGGCTTAATTGCATTGTATTATATAAGGAATTTGGGGGAAAGTATGTGTGAGAAGAAAGAGCACGTGTGCGTGCCTACCATATAAGTGTGTTCGATCATCAGGTATACCGTAAGAAATAGCTGTGGTATTACACATCTAGCACTTCTCCCTTCTTTTGGAAACTAACTCCTCCCTTCTCACCATTCATGGGAAACATCATGGCAAAGACCATATATTTACCTAACTACATCCCTCCTGGCCACAGTAAATTGTTCTGAGGAGGGCACTTGATTCTAGTCAAGCCAATTAACCTCCTTCTCCGGGATTCTTCAGGCTTAAATCGATAACATTTGTCCTTCTCCAGGGTGGAAGTTGTACACTGAAAAAAAATTAGGACCTGCTGGTCACATTTCTTGCTATGTAGAGAAAGCCAGTTTCCAATGAGGAAAAAAATGAAACCAATGTGCTAAAGATAAAATAAAACAAAGAAAAACAAACAAACAAAATCCCTAAAAAACAGAGACAAAATAGGGCAAGAGTCCTGCACCCCACCCGTATTCCTAACTCACCTCAAATCAACAGATTTGAATGAGCCCAAAATATTTTTCCCATTGTGCCTAATATGGTTTGAATTGAGGTTATTTTTTTAACCAGAAGAATCCTCATTAATGTAGTATATCATGGTCAATTTTATGTGCCAATTTGACTGGCTATGGAGTGCCCAGATTAAATATTATATCTGGATGAGTGGATAGGATTTTCTGGATGAGATTAGCACTTGAATCAGTGGACTCAGCAAAGTAGCTTGCCCTTCCCAATGTGGGTGGGCATCATCCAACCTGTTGAAGACCTAAATAGAACAAAAATTTGAAGAAGGAGGAATCCCTCCCTTTTTGCTTTGTACTTGCTTCAACTGAGACATCTCCTCTTGTCTTCTCTGTTGCTCAGGCTGCGATTTAAACCATTGGTTGCCCTGGTTCTCAGGCCTTTGGACTCACAGTGAATTGCATCACCATCATCAGTTTTCCTGGGTCTGCAGCTTGTAGACAGCAGATTACGGGACTTCTCATAATCTGTGGGTGTAACAAATTGCATGAGCCAATGTGTTACACCCACACACACACATATACATAATTAACAGTATGTTATACAGATATATACATGTATCCAAAGAACCCTAACTAATACAAGTAAGACATATAATAGCATAGATGGATCCATTCTACCATTTGGCCATACTTCAGTAATGAAAAGTATGTTCCTTAAGTTTCAAATCTTGCTGACAAAAACTCTGCTTAAGTGGTAGGATGTTTCTTCTTTCTTTGTATCCATCAAGCCAGCCACTTGGGATGTGGGATCTTAGTTCCCTGAACAGGGATGGAACCTTTGCCCCTGCAGTGGAAGCACAGAGTCTTAAGCACTAGATTACCAGGGAAGTCCCTCTGTCAAGATTCTTAATTTTAACCAACAAAAACTAGTTGTGGATGTTTTAGGCAGAAAGAAATTTATTAAAAGGATATTAAGTTGCTCACAGAATCAGTGGGAGAACTGAAGAGAAGACTCACGTTCTGGGTCACACAACGGAAGCTAAAGTCAAGTTACAGAATTGGTCTGGTGACAAGGACACGAGTGCCATGGCTGCAGAATGCTGGACATGAAGCCTGCATTGATGATTCAACCAGCATTGAGTATTAGACTGATCACTACCCCTGCAGCCACTGCTTTTCCAGCAAGTGATCTTCCTGAAACCATTTTTTCTAGCTATTTTTGAGGCTGGTGTGCCAAACTGGCAGAGCCTGGTCCATGTACTGATGTTCTGGCTGCAAGGAATGTGGGAAAGAAAGTTCCTAGCACTTCGGCTTTTATAGAGGATGATAAGCCCTATAGGTTCAATTCATAACCTGAGGGAATTTCACAAATGCAGGACAAGGGGCCCCGATGCTGAGGGACAAGAAGAAATGTTGTATCTACTACGCACTGAACATTCAAGAGCAGCCCTGCTTGGGACATCAGCTCAGGACTGGACCAGTATACTTCACAGAGCCTACTGCAAATAAGACTCACAAATTGTAGTAATCTATACTTAAGGCTGGGCTTCCCAGCTGGTGCTAGGGGTAAAGAACCCACCCTCCAATGCAGGAGACATAAAAGACAAGAGTTCGATCCCTGGGTGGGTAAGATCCACTGGAGGAGGACACGACAACCCTTATCCAGTACTCTTGTTTGGAGAATCCCATGGACAGAGGAGCCTGGCAAGCTACAGTCCAGAGGGTCGCAAAGAACTGGACACATCCGAAGCAACTTAGCATATGTGCATGCTTACTCGGAGCTGGTTATTGAATGAGGATTGATGCAAGTCAGGCACAACTTTCACCTAGAAAACTATTATCTCTGCCACATTAGAGAAGTGGGGAAATAGGAAGTTGTCCTAACTATTGGTTCTGAGAACACAACACCTTAGCCAAGATCTAGGGAAGGGGAAGCCACAGCCAGAGCGATGACTTCCTAAATCATCACATGTTGCTTCACTTCTCCGTCACTTAACTCAGTTCCGAATTCAACAAAAGCTCCTTACACGTGTATTGGGGAATTTAAAACACATCCAGGTACAAGAAGGTCTAGGAAATGCAGTCTTAGGTTTCTAGGCTTTGCAGTATAGGGAGGCAGAATAGGAGGGGATTGGCGATAGCTGTCTACCCCACCTGCCTGAGATACTACTCATTCTACCTTTTTTCAGTCTCTGAATGCTATTGTTTTCTTAAATCAATTTTACAAAAAGATGCTCAATATTGCTAACTAATAGAGAAATGCAATGGAGAAGGCAATGGCACCCCACTCCAGTACTCTTGCCTGGAGAATCCCATGGACGGAGGAGCCTGGTAGGCTGCAATCCATGGGGTCGCTAAGAGTTGGGCACGACTGAGCGACTTCACTTTCACTTTTCACTTTCATGCATTGGAGAAGGAAATGGCAACCCACTCCAGTGTTCTTGCCTGGAGAATCCCAGGGACGGAGGTGCCTAGTGGGCTGCCGTCTGTGGGGTTGCACAGAGTCGGACACGACTGAAGCGACTTAGCAGCAGCAGCAGAGAAATGCAAATCAAAATTACAATGAGGAATCATCTCACACCAGGATGGCCATGATTAACAAGTCTACAAGTAACAAATGCTGGAGGGGTGTGGAGAAAAACACCCACACTGCTGGTGGGGATGTAAACTGGTGCAACCATTGTGGAAAACAGTATGGATGTTCCTCGAAAAACCTAAAAACAGTGTTACTATATGATCCAGCAGTCCCACTCCTGGGCATATACCCAGACAAAGCTATATATAATTTGAAAAGATATAAGCACCTTCATGTTCACAGTAGCACTACTTACAATAGCCAAGTCATAGAAGCAACCTAGATGTCCATCAGCAGATGAATGGATAAAGAAGATGTGGTGTACATATATATTAATATATATACACACATACAGGTACATATAATGGACTACTATTCAGCCATAAAAAAGAACAAAAGAATGCCATTTGCAGCAACATGGACACAACTGAGATTATCAAACTAAGTGAAGTAAGCCACATAGAGAAAGACTAATATCATCTGATATCCCTTCTATATGGAATCTAAGAAAAATGAAACAAGTAAACTTATTACAAAAGAGAAACAGAATCACAGACATAGAAAACAAATTTATTATTACAAAGGGAATAGGTAGTGGTGGGGAAGGGGACACAATAAGGAGTCTGAGATTAACATGTGCATACTATTGTATATAAAATAAACGAACAATAAGGACGTACTGTGCAGCACAGGGAACTATATTCAGTACCTTGTTATTAAGAATGTATAATGGAAAAGAATCTGAAAAATAATATATATATATTTATATATACCTTGCTGTAAACCTGAAACTAACACATTGTAAATTAACTGTACTTCAATTAAAAAATATAAAACTATTTTAATAGGCAATACATCTCCAAGAAAAAATAATCAAAAAGGCAAAATGGTTGTCTGAGGAGGCCTTACAAATAGCTGAGAAAAGAAGAGAAGCTAAAGGCAAAGAAGAAAAGGAATGACGTATCCATGTTCCAAAGAATAGCAAGGAGAGATAAGTCCTCCTCAGTGATCAATGCAAAGAAATAGAGGAAATCAATAGAATGGGCAAGACTGGAGATCTCTTCAAGAAAATTAGAGATACCAAGGGAATATTTCATGCAAAGATTGGGACAATAAAGGACAGAAATTGTATGGATCTAAGTTACTCCTTGGAAGGAAAGTTATGAACAGCCTAGATAGCATATTTAAAAGCAGAGACATTACTTTGCCAACAAAGGTCTGTCTAGTCAAGGCTATGGTTTTTCCAGTGGTCATGTATGGATGTGAGAGTTGGACTGTGAAGAAAGCTGAGCACCGAAGAATGGATGCTTTTGAACTGTGGTGTTGGAGAAGACTCTTGAGAGTCCCTTGGACTGCAAGGAGATCCAACCGGTCCTTTCTAAAGGAGATCAGTCCTGGGTGTTCATTGGAAGGACTGATGCTAGAGCTGAAACTCCAGTACTTTGGCCACCTCATGCAAAGAGTTGACTCATTGGAAAAGACTCTGATGCTGGGACGGATTGGGGCAGGAGGAGAAGGGGACAACAGAGGATGAGATGGCTGGATGGCATCACCAACTCGATGGACATGAGTTTGAGTAAACTCCGGGAGCTGGTGATAGACAGGGAAGCCTGGCGTGCTGTGATTCATGGGGTTGCAAAGAGTCAGACACGACTGAGCGACTGAACTGAACTGAACTGAACAGAAGCAGAAGATATTAAGAAGAGATGGCAAGAATACACAGAAGAACTGTACAAAAAAGATCTTCACAACCCGGATAACCACAATGGTGTGATCACCTAGAGTCAGACATCCTGGAATGTGCAGTCAAGTGGGCCTTAGGAAGCATCACTACGAACAAAGCTAGTGGAGGTGATGGAATTCCAGTTGAGCTATTTCAAATCCTAAAAGATGACGCTGTGAAAGTGCTGCACTCAATATGCCAGCAAATTAGGAAAACTCAGCAGTGGCCACAGGACTGGAAAAGGTCAGTTTTCATTCCAATCCCAAAGAAAGGCAATGCCAAAGAATGTTCAAACTATTGCACAATTGGACTCATCTCACACGCTAGCAAAGTAATGCTCAAAATTCCCCAAGCCAGGCTTCAACAGTACGTGAACCGTGAACTTCCAGATGTTCAAGCTGGATTTAGAAAGGGCAGAAGAACCAGAGATCAAATTGCCAACATCTGCTGGATCATTGAAAAGGCTAGAAAGTTCCAGAAAAACATCTACTTGTGCTTTATTGACTATGCTAAAGCCTTTGACTGTGTGGATCTAAATTGGAAAAGGAATATGTCTAGGCTGTATATTGTCACCCTGCTTATTTAACTTATATGCAGAGTACATCATGCAAAATTCTGGGCTGAATGAAGCACAAGTGGGAATCAGGATTGCCGGGAGAAATACCAGTAACCTCAGATACGCAGATGACATCACCCTTAGGGCAGAAAGTGAAGAAGAACTAAAGAGCCTCTTGAGGAAAGTGAAAGAGGACAGTGAAAAAGTTGGCTTAAAACTCAACATTCAAAAAACTAAGATCATGGCATCCGGTTCCATCACTTCAAGGCAAATAAATGGGGAAACAATGGAAACAGTGACAGACTTTATTTTGGGGGGCTCTAAAATCACTGCAGATGGTGACTGTAGCCATGAAATTAAAAGATGCTTGCTCCTTGGAAGAAAAGCTATGACCAACCTAGACAGCATATTAAAAAGCAGAGATATTACTTTGCCAGCAAATGTCCATCTAGTCAAAGCTATGGTTTTTCCAATAGTCATGTGTGGATGTTAGAGTTGGACTATAAAGAAAGCGGAGCACTGAAGAATGGATACTTTTGAATTGTGGTGTTGGAAAAGACTCTTGAGAGTCCCTTGCACTGCAAGGAGATCCAACTAGTGAATCCTAGAGGAAATCAGTCCTGAATATTCATTGGAAGGACTGATGCTGAAGCTGAAGCTCCAATACTTTGGCCACCTGATGCAAAGAACTGACTCACTTGAAAAGACCCTGGTGCTGGGAAAGATTGAAGGCAGGAGGAGAAGGGGATGATTGAGGATGAGATGGTTGGATGGCATCACTGACTCAATGAACATGAGTTTGAGCAAACTCTGGGAGTTGGTGATGGACAGGGAAGCCTGGCATGCTGCAGTTCATGGGGTCTCAAAGAGTCGGACATGCCTGAGCGACTGAATTGAACTGTCAATCACATAGTAAGACAATTCAAACATTGTCAACTGTACACCATGTAATGTAAACCTCTTACCCTCCAATCCCCCAGTTTTCCTCCTGAGAATCATTAAGTTCTACCAGGTTCGTATTTATATTTTCAAAGATAATCTATGGGTATGTGAATGTGTGCCTCTCCCTTTTTGTTTTTCTTATATGGAGTATAAAATACACTCTTTCCAATCTACCTTTTTTTTAGTCCATCTACTGTTAATAGTCAGTGAAAGACAAGAGTCCTGGAGAAGATAAGAAGAGACTGACAACAAAGAAAACTCCATTTCTTTTTCACACAGTTTCTCTCCTTTTTAAAAAAATTCTTCATTTCTTATAAAATATTGCAAAATATTTAAACAACACAAAAAATGAAAACAAAAAAATGAAAGTGTCCCTCAAGTAAATTCCAAAAAGCAACTACTTTAAATAGTTTGCATATCTATCTATTTATCTGTGTGTATGGTTTTTATAGCTTTGAATTTCTTTCTCTACATTGCTTTTTTTTAGCCAGAATGTTGGTTCTGAATTTACCTCACAGCCCTGTAAGCTATTAAGACAGTGGTTCCAGCCTTAATTGATTCCTTAAATCTTATGTCTCTACTGAGACTCCTCAGAGCAAACAAATGTAGTTAATCTAACTGGGCACTTGCTGTTCCTTAGTTATAAACTCTTGATACTCAAGGTCCAATATTCCCTCTTGGATTCTGCCAAACTTCTCTCCACAGTTTCTGCAATTAACTCTGCTTGTATTCCCTAACACAATGGAATCCTGTTTTTTGTCCCCTCAGACTCCTCGCTCTCTTCTGATCACAGACCTGTGATCTTCCCAGGACACAAAAGGATTCGAGCATAACCCAAAACAGTTGACTCAAGACTTTCTTTGAGATTTTTCAAAGCAGAGTTGCAAGAAAGATGCTCCTTTCCTTTCCAGTTAAAATGCTGAGATTATGTGACTCTGGAACTGCTGGCAGCTACAGATCCACCCTTATGGTGAAATCAGAGCTATCACCCACAGCAATGCTACCATGTATTAATATGTCTTTATTTCAGCTTGTTGAGATATAATTCACTTCACAGGGACAAAGACAAAGAAATTGTTTAGTATGCATTTAGTTGCTCAGTTGTGTTAGACTTTATGTGACCCCATGGACTGTAGCCTGCCAGGCTCCTCTGTTCATGGGATTCTGCAGGCAAGAATACTGGAGTGGGTAGCCATTCCCTTCTCCAGAGGATCTTCCCAACCCAGGGATCGAACCCAAATTTCCTACATTGCAGGCGGATTCTTTATCATCTGAGCCACCAGGGAAACCTCATTCTTTAGTAATAGGTAATATTTGCCCTTTTGCCATATACACAGGATCTGGGGATTAGGAAGTGGTATCTCTGGAGGCCATAGTTTAGTCTACCACATTGTATACTGAAAGCAACATTCCCCATAGAGAGCTATTGTGAGCCTTAACAAAATTAACACAGGTAAAACTCCATAAGTTGCTCTCAAAAAATACTGGCTACTGTTTTGATTATTCATTTCTGTAATGGACTTGTTGGTTTCTGGCCTGAGCACCCTTCTTATTCTGAGGAAGTGTCCCATTTATGGTCGCAGCTCAGGAAGGGATCATAAGCAGCCCCAAAGCAGTGATATCTGCCAAGACTGGACAATTTCTGTAAACCAACAAAGGTAGCTGGAGGGACCTCTGGTAAAATAAGAAAAGTCCCTATTCCTATACCACATTGAGAGCTAGGAAGGGACCCTCTCCTCTCCTGTTTTGGATGGAGAAGGGGTGGGGAGGGAAGACTGTTCAGGAGCTACCAGACAATTATTTCCGCTTTGTCCCATGCTGCTTTAAACATGCGTGATATTAGCCATCTCACTCTTTTTTTCTCCCTTTTATTTGTCATCCTCTATCACCTTTTTTTTTTTTTTAAAAGACTGTGATGCTGGGAAAGACTGAAGGCAGGAGAACAGGACAACAGAGGACAAGATGGTCGGCTGGCATCACCGACTCAATGGACATGAGTCTGAGCAAGCTCTGGGAGATGGTGAAGGAAGCCTGGCATGCTGCCTTCCATGGGGTGGCAAAGAGTCAGACACGACTGAGCGACTGAACAACAGCATCAATATCAACTTTTTATTCACTCCACTTCAGAAGGAACATAGGATTGTGGTTGAATTCACGGACTCTGACCCAGACTTTTTGGATCCTGACCTTAACTCCTTTTTAGGTGTGCAATCTTGGATGGTTTACGTAAATTCTCCATACCATGGTTTCCTTTAAAAAAATCCTACCATGTAAGTTTGCATACTTCTGATCCATGCTTTTTAATAGCTGCATTAAATGTACTATGCTTTATTCAATAACTCCTTCAATGATGAACATTTTCTTTAATCTCGGTTTGGCCATCATGAACAATGTGCAATATCAGTTCAGTTCAGTCGCTCAGTCATGTCCAACTCTTTGCAACCCCATGAATCGCAGCACACTAGGCCTCCCTGTCCATCACCAACTCCCAGAGTTCACCCAAAGTCGTGTCCATCGAGTTGGTGATGCCATCCAGCCATCTCATCCTCTGTCATCCCCTTTTCCTCCTGCCCCCAATCCCTCCCAGCATCAGGGTCTTTTCCAATGAGTCAACTCTTCACATGAGGTGGCCAAAGGACTGGAGTTTCAGCTTTAGCATCATTCCTTCCAAAGAACACCCAGGACTGATCTCCTTTAGAATGGACTGGCTGGATCTTCTTGCAGTCCAGGGGACTCTCAAGAGTCTTCTCCAACACCACACTTCAAAAGCATCCATTCTTTGGCGCTCAGCTTTCCTCACAGTCCAACTCTCACATCCATACATGACCACAGGAAAAACCATAGCCTTGACTAGACAGACCTTTGTTGGCAAAGTAATGTCTCTGCTTTTGAATATGCTATCTAGGTTGGTCATAACTTTCCTTCCAAGGAGTAAGCGTCTTTTAATTTCATGGCTGCAGTCATCATCTGCTGTGATCTTGGAGCCCCCCAAAATAAGTCTGACACTGTTTCCATTGTTTCCCCATCTATTTCCCATGAAGTGATGGGACCGGATGCCATGATCTTCGTTTTCTGAATGTTGAGCTTTAAGCCAACTTTTTCACTCTCCTCTTTCACTTTCATCAGGAGGCTTTTGAGTTCCTCTTCACTTTCTGCCATAAGGGTGGTGTCATCTGCATATCTGAGGTTATTGATATTTCTCCCGGCAATTTTGATTCTAGCTTGTGCTTCTTCCAGCCCAGTGTTTCTCATGATGTACTCTGCATAGAAGTTAAATAAGCAGGGTGACAATATACAGCCTAAAAGCCTCCTTTTCCTATTTGGAACCAGTCTGTTGTTCCATGTCCAGTTCTAACTGTTGCTTCCTGACCTACATACAGGTTTCTCAAGAGGCAGGTCAGGTGGTCTGGTATTCCCATCTCTTTCAGAATTTTCCACAGTTTATTGTGATCCACACAAGTCAAAGGCTTTGGCATAGTCAATAAAGCACAAGTAGATGTTTTTCTGGAACTCTCTTGCTTTTTCCATGATCCAGCGGATGTTGGCAATTTGATCTCTGGTTCCTCTGCCTTTTCTAAAACCAGCTTGAACATCAGGAAGTTCATGGTTCATGTATTGCTGAAGCCTGGCTTGGAGAATTTTGAGCATTACTTTACTAGCGTGTGAGATGAGTGCAATTGTGCGGTAGTTTGAGCATTCTTTGGCATTGCCTTTCTTAGGGATTGGAATGAAAACTGACCTTTTCCAGTCCTGTGGCCACTGCTGAGTTTTCCAAACGTGCTGGCATATTGAGTGCAGCAGTTTCACAGCATCATCTTTTAGGATTTGAAATAGCTCAACTGGAATTCCATCACCTCCACTAGCTTTGTTCGTAGTGATGCTTTCTAAGGCCCACTTGACTTCACAATGTGCAATATAGATGCTTGTAAATACATTCTAGTGCTTTTATTTTATAGGATGACTTCCCAGAAATAGAATTTGTAGAGGAAAGGCTATCTTTTTGTTTTTAGTAGATGTCACCAAATGCTTTCTGAAAAGACTGTACCAGTTAACAGCAATATATAATAATTGCCTCTTTTTCGGCAATTTCACCAGCAATAAAATTAGATGAATTTTTAAACTTTCACAGTCCGATAAATAAAAAGTGATGTCTCATTGTTAACTTTTTGCATTTCTTTTGCTATTATAAATGAGACTTAGCACTTATATGCTTCTAGTCTATTCAGACTTGGTCTTCTTTGAATTACGTCTTCATGTCCTCTCTCCATTTTATCTACAGGTTTATCAGTTCCCTTAACTGTTTGTATGTGTTTCTCCTATGTTATAGACGTTAACTTGCTGTTTTCTTTATTGCATTTCCTCCCAGATTTGCTGTCTCTTTTATAAATTCATTTTAAACGTTTCATTTGGTCAAATCTTTTGGTCAAAATCTTTTACTTTATTATCTATAAGTCTGCTGCTCTCCTAGGTTGTACATATGACCACCTATATTTTCTTCCTTTCTTTAAACACATACAAAATAAAAATAGTTGCTTTTATTTTTGAATGTTTCCTCTTTATTCTTTTTAATGATGCTATTTATTTATTTTTTTGTCTGGGGCCCTTGGCAGTGAAACCATGGAGTCCTAACCACTGAAACACCAGGAATTCCCAGTTTTCCTTTATAAATTATGTAAAAGAGATTAAAATTTCAACAAAATGTTTTAAGCAACTGCTGTTTATACAGGTACTTTATCAGAGAAAGTGTCTTTTTTTCCCTTAGATTTTTTGAGATAATTGACAAACAAAAATTGTATATATTGAGGTTGTACAACATTTTTTAAGGTACTCAATGGAATGATTTACTATATGTATGCATTCTGAAATGATTATTGCAATCAACTTAATTAATATGTCCATCATTTTACATAATTACCTTTTGTGTGTTACCTTTTGTATTCTCAGCAAATTTTAAGTATACAGTGCAATATTATTAACTATAATCACGAGATCCCCTCCTAAATTTTCTCCTAAGCTTTTCATTATTTTACTTTATGTTTACTTTAAATGATAATATTTCAACCATATTTTGAAATTGTCCTACTGCTGCTGCTGCTAAGTCGCTTCAGTCGTGTCCAACTCTGTGCGACCCCATAGACGGCAGCCCACCAGGCTCCCCCGTCCCTGGGATTCTCCAGGCAAGAACACTGGAGTGAGTTGCCATTTCCTTCTCCAATGCATGAAAGTGAAAGGGAAAGTGAAGTCGCTCAGTCGTGTACGACTCCTAGTGACCCCATGGACTGCAGCCCACCAGGACCCTCTGTCCATGGATTTTCCAGGCAAGAGTACTGGAGTGGGGTGCCATTGCCGTCTCCTGAAATTGTCCTAGATGGGGTCAAATTATTTTCTTCCATCTACAGAACCAGCTTTACAGCATCATTTACTAGAGGGTGTTCTATAGGTTATAATCTGAAGTGTTCTCTTTTTCATTGTTCTCTGGATAGCTTACAGTTTCAGATTTTATGTCCTCTTTAATTTCAGTATTATCTACAAGTCTGTTTATTAATTTCCAAGCAGTCAAAGGTTTTCTTATCACCTTTTATTATGCATTTCTAATTTTATTGGATTACAATTAGAGTATGCTCTATAAACTTGTTTTATTAAAGATATGTTAATGTTTTCTTTGTGAACCAAGTATGTGGTCTAATTTTGTAAATGATTCATGGGCATACGGAAAAGAAGGATATTCTATATTCAATGCCATGGATGGTACTAAGGCAAATTCATTTATTTCATTATTCAATTCCTCTAAGTTTTGCCTATTCTGTACTAAGTTCTGTTTAATCACAATATGATTGTATTTCTGCCAAGTTTTCCTTGACTTTCTAATAGCTTTTGCTTTATATATTTACCTGCCATGTTCTTTAGTTTGTGATTATTAAAACTTCTTTTTAAATTATTCATATTATATTAACCAATTTAGTGCTTTTCTTTAGATTCCTCCTGATATCAGCGTTGCCTCTTCTCTTTTCCCTTTGCTTAACATTGCCAGGGATGCCTTGCCTACTCCCTTATTTTCAACTTCTTTGTATCATTTTGTTTTAAATCTGTTTCTTATATGCAGTTCATAGCTGGGTTTTTTTTTTAATACTATCTGACAGTCTGGTTTCCAATGGGGTAGCTTAGTTTATTTACACTTAATGGTAATTAGTAACACTCACCTTAGTTCTGCCAACCGATACTATGTTTATTATTTATTTTGTTGATTCTCTGATTTTATCAAATTACCATTCATTCCCCTTTTTCCTTGTCATTTGTTAGTCACTCATTGCTCAGTCTTGTCCAATTCTTTTGCGACCCCATGGACACAGGCCATCAGGCTCCTCTGTCCATGGAATTTTTCAAGCAAGAATACTACAGTGGGTTGCCATTTCCTCCTCCAGGGGATCTTCCCGGCTCAGGGATCAAAGCTGTGTCTCCTGCAGTGGCAGGCAGATTCTTTACCACTGAGCCATCTGGGAAGCCCCGGTTGTTTGCTAAGCTCCACTATATTTTTCCATTTTATTATGATTTCTTTTCTTTTTCCTCTGCTTATTAATGCCCACAGATCTTTCTATCATCATTTAAAAAATACATCAACTATTTGCCCTATAGAGATGCTTCCTTCCCTACTTCTTCTTTCTCTTTCCCTCAAAAGATAAGATCTTTTGAATATTTTTATTTCCCCATTCTCCACTCACATCAAGGCTTTGGATGGGTTTTGCCATGTTTCTCCTCAGTCCTCTACTGCAGTTCCTAGAGTTTGCTTTTATAATTTGCTATGCCTTGCTTCAGGCTATTATTGGAATTTCTTTTGCAGTATACCTGCATGTTGTGAAAAGTATTAGTCGCTCAATGTCCAACTCTTTGTGATCTCATGGACTGTAGCCCGCCAGGCTCTAATGTCCATGGAACTCCCCAGGAAAGAATATTGGAGTGGGTAGCCACTCATTTCTCCAGAGGATCTTCTTCTCGACCCAGGTATTGAAGCCGGGTCTCCTGTACTGCAGACAGTTTCTTTACCATCTGAGCCATCAGGGAAGCCCTGCATATATATATATATTTTGGCCACGGAGGGCAACTTGCAGGATCCTGGTTTCCTGACCAGGGCTTGAAGCCATGCCCTCTGCAGTGGAAGCAGAGAGTCTTAATCACTAGACTGCTAGGAAATTCCATGCAATATATTTCTTCCATCTCAATAGTTTTTTTAGCCTTTGTATTATACAGTTCCAGATAGTTTCTTAACATCCAATGAACATATGTCAGATATGCAGATGATATCACTCTAATGGCAAAAAGTGAATAGGAACTAAAGAGCCTCTTGATGAGGGTGAAAGAGGAGAGTGAAAAAGCTGGCTGAGAACTCAACATTCAAAAAAACGAAGACCATGGCATCCAGTCCCATCACTTCATGGCAAATAGGTGGGGAAAAAAGTGGAAACAGTGACAGATTTTATTTTGGGGGGCTCCAAAATCGCTGCAGACAGTGACTGAAGCCATGAAATTAAAAGATGCTTGCTCCTTGGAAGAAAAGCTATGATAAACCTAGACAGCGTATTGTCGACTTTGCTGACAAAGGTCTGTATAGTCAAAGCTATGGTTTGTCCAGTAGTCATGTACAGATGTGAGAGTTGGACCATAAAGAAGGCTGAGCACTAAAGAACTGATGCTTTCTCTGCATCTATTGAGATAATCATATGGTTTTTGTTTTTCAATTTGTTAATGTGGTGTATTACATTGATTGATTTGCGGATATTGAAGAATCCTTGCATCCCTGGGATAAAGCCCACTTGGTCATGGTGTATGATCTTTTTAATGTGTTGTTGGATTCTGATTGCTAGAATTTTGTTTAGGATTTTTGCATCTATGTTCATCAGTGATATTGGCCTATAGTTTTCTTTTTTTGTGGCATCTTTGTCAGGTTTTGGTATTAGGGTGATGGTGGCCTCATAGAATGAGTTTGGAAGTTTACCTTCCTCTGCAATTTTCTGGAAGAGTTTGAGCAGGATAGGTGTTAGCTCTTCTCTAAATTTTTGGTAGAATTCAGCTGTGAAGCCGTCTGGACCTGGGCTTTTGTTTGCTGGAAGATTTTTGATTACAGTTTCAATTTCCATGCTTGTGATGGGTCTGTTAAGGTTTTCTATTTCTTCCTGGTCGAGTTTTGGAAAGTTGTACTTTTCTAAGAATTTGTCCATTTCTTCCTCGTTGTCCATTTTATTGGCATATAATTGTTGATAATAGTCTCTTATGATCCTTTGTATTTCTATGTTGTCTGTTGTGATCTCTCCACTGTCATTTCTAATTTTATTGATTTGATTTTTCTCCCTTTAGATGCAGAGAAAGCCTTTGACAAAATTCAACACCCATTTATGATAAAAACTCTCCAGAAAGCAGGAATAGAAGGAACATACCTCAACATAATAAAAGCTATATATGACAAACCCACAGCAAACATTATCCTCAATGGTGAAAAATTGAAAGCATTTCCTCTAAAGTCAGGAACAAAACAAGGGTGCCCACTTTCACCATTACTATTCAACATAGTTTTGGAAGTTTTGGCTACAGCAATCAGAGCAGAAAAAGAAATAAAAGGAATCCAAATTGGAAAAGAAGAAGTAAAACTCTCACTATTTGCAGATGACATGATCCTCTACATAGAAAACCCTAAAGACTCCACCAGAAAATTACTAGAACTAATCAATGATTATAGTAAAGTTGCAGGATATAAAATCAACACACAGAAATCCCTTGCATTCCTATACACTAATAATGAGAAAACAGAAAGAGAAATTAAGGAAACAATTCCATTCACCATTGCAACGAAGAGAATAAAATACTTAGGAATATATCTACCTAAAGAAACTAAAGACCTATATATAGAAAACTATAAAACACTGGTGAAAGAAATCAAAGAGGACACTAATAGATGGAGAAATATACCATGTTCATGGATTGGAAGAATCAATATAGTGAAAATGAGTATACTACCCAAAGCAATTTATAGATTCAATGCAATCCCTATCAAGCTACCAACAGTATTCTTCACAGAGCTAGAACAAATAATTTCACAATTTGTATGGAAATACAAAAAACCTCGAATAGCCAAAGCGATCTTGAGAAAGAAAAATGGAACTGGAGGAATCAACCTACCTGACTTCAGGCTCTACTACAAAGCCACAGTTATCAAGACAGTATGGTACTGGCACAAAGACAGAAATATAGATCAATGGAACAAAATAGAAAGCCCAGAGATAAATCCACGCACATATGGACACCTTATCTTTGACAAAGGAGGCAAGAATATACAGTGGATTAAAGACAATCTCTTTAACAAGTGGTGCTGGGAAATCTGGTCAACCACTTGTAAAAGAATGAAACTAGAACACTTTCTAACACCATATACAAAAATAAACTCAAAATGGATTAAAGATCTCAACATAAGACCAGAAACTATAAAACTCCTAGAGGAGAACATAGGCAAAACACTCTCTGACATACGTCACAGCAGGATCCTCTATGACCCACCTCCCAGAATATTGGAAATAAAAGCAAAAATAAACAAATGGGACCTAATTAAACTTAAAAGCTTCTGCACATCAAAGGAAACTATTAGCAAGGTGAAAAGACAGCCTTCAGAATGGGAGAAAATAATAGCAAATGAAGCAACCGACAAACAACTAATCTCAAAAATATACAAGCAACTCCTACAGCTCAACTCCAGAAAAATAAATGACCCAATCAAAAAATGGGCCAAAGATCTAAATAGACATTTCTCCAAAGAAGACATACAGATGGCTAACAAACACTTGAAAAGATGTTCAACATCACTCTTTATCAGAGAAATGCAAATCAAAACCACTATGAGGTACCATTTCACACCAGTCAGAATGGCTGCGATCCAAAAGTCTACAAATAATAAATGCTGGAGAGGGTGTGGAGAAAAGGGAACCCTCTTACACTGTTGGTGGGAATGCAAATTAGTACAGCCACTATGGAGAACAGTGTGGAGATTCCTTAAAAAACTGGAAATAGAACTGCCTTATGATCCAGCAATCCCACTGCTGGGCATACACACTGAGGAAACCAGAAGGGAAAGAGCCACGTGTACCCCAATGTTCATCGCAGCACTGTTTATAATAGCCAGGACATGGAAGCAACCTAGATGTCCATCAGCAGATGAATGGATAAGAAAGCTGTGGTACATATACACAATGGAGTATTACTCAGCCATTAAAAAGAATACATTTGAATCAGTTCTAATGAGGTGGATGAAACTGGAGCCTATTATACAGAGTGAAGTAAGCCAGAAGGAAAAACATAAATACAGTATACTAACGCATGTATACGGAATTTAGAAAGATGGTAACGATAACCCTGTGTACGAGACAGCAAAAGAGACACTGATGTATAGAACAGTCTTATGGACTCTGTGGGAGAGGGTGGGAAGATTTGGGAGAATGTCATTGAAACATGTGAAATGTCATGTATGAAACGAGATGCCAGTCCAGGTTCAGTGCACGATGCTGGATGCTTGGGGCTGGTGCGCTGGGAAGGCCCAGGGGGATGGTATGGGGAGGTTGGGAGGGAGGAGGGTTCAGGATGGGGAGCATGTGATTTTTTAAGTTTAAAAAATAAAAAAAAAAAAAAAAAAAAAGAACTGATGCTTTCAAACTGTGGTGTTGGAGAAGACTATTGAGAGTCCCTTGGACAGCAAGGAGATCAAACCAGTCAATCCTAAAGGAAATCAGTCCTGAATAGTCATTGGAAGGACTGACGCTGAAGCCAAAGCTTCAATTCTTTGGCCACCTGATGTGAAGAAGTGACTCGTTGGAAAAGACCCTGATGCTGGGAAAGATTGAAGGCAGGAGAAGGGGACAACAGAGGATGAG
Source organism: Bos grunniens (assembly GCF_055505025.1). Taxonomy (NCBI): domain Eukaryota; kingdom Metazoa; phylum Chordata; class Mammalia; order Artiodactyla; family Bovidae; genus Bos; species Bos grunniens. The sequence goes on from NC_141167.1 coordinate 14,409,513, forward strand.
ATGGTTGGATGGCATCACCAACTCAATAGACATGAGTTTGAGCAAGCTCCAGGAGATGGTGAAGGACAGAGAAGCCTGCTGTTCCGCAGTCCATGGGGTTGCAAGACTTAGTGACCGAACAACAACAGCATGTTATATATTCAGCTAGTCTATCAATATCCAGTGGATATCGATATACTATCTTAAATGAATCTATAATTAAATATCTATGAGCTTTCATCATATGTATTTTATTTCATACATTTAAAAACGTTCAGAGAAGGATTTTGTTTCACAGGAAAAAAAGGGTAAGAATGCCTACTCTAGACAATCGCAGCTTCTCCTATGACTTCAATGACCATTTCTACAGCAATGACTGTCATTTTTTTTTCTCCAATCTATGCTTTTCCTGAATCCCAGGCCCACAAATTTACACATACACACATACACACAACACACTTGAGAATCCCATGTCGTCCTTTAAAGGAACCTCTAATTCAACATTTCCAAAACTGCATTCATATCTTCTTCCTAGTCTGGTTCTTGTCCAATGAAATCTTTCTCAGAAAATGGTGCTGAGAAAGCCAGAAGCCAGGAATCACACCTGAGTCTTGCTTCTCTCTTACCTCTATACCTAGAAGTAAACTTGCTCATGTCAGTCCACTTCCCTCCATACACTGATCATTGGTATTTACCTGCTTTAGTGGAACACAAGGGGTGAAATCAGACTGGTGTGGGTTGATGGATGGTGGGTGGGAAATAGCCACTATAAAAAAAAACTCCTGTGGAAAGTTTGGGCAAAGAATCCCAGAAGATTTTGGAAGGCGCTATCCTTTGCTCCTTGCATTCCCAGCCCCAACTTTAGCCCAGCTATCCTCCTGGGTCAGAAAACTGCTGGCACCAGTAAACAGAGTCTCAGATCTATTGTCGAGCATCCACAGGGTGAATGAACTATCATAGAAACATCCCTAGGTAGGGATAGCAAAGAATTTGTTGTGTACCAGGAGGTGGGAGGTTCCTTGCATACAACAATAACCTCAGATATGTGGATGACACCACCCTTATGGCAGAAAGTGAAGAATTAAAGAGCTTCTTGAAAGTGAAAGAAGAGAGTTAAAAAGTTGGTTTAAAGCTCATCATTCAGAAAACTAAGACCAGGCATCCAATCCCATCACTTCATGGCAAATAGATGGGGAAACAATAAAAATAGTGAAAGACTTTATTTTGGGGGGCTCCAAAATTACTGCCAAATTATTGACCATGCCAAAGCCTTTGATTGTGTGGATCACAATAAACTGTGGAAAATTCTGAAAGAGATGGGAATACCAGACCACCTGACCTGCCTCTTGAGAAACCTATATACAGGTTAGGAAGCAACAATTAGAACTGGACATGGAACAACAGACTGGTTCCAAATAGGAAAAGGAGTACGTCAAGGCTGTATATTGTCACCCTGTTTATTTAACTTCTATGCAGAGTACATCATGAGAAACGCTGGGCTGGAAGAAGCACAAGCTAGAATCAAAATTGCCAGGAGAAATATCAGTAACCTCAGATATGCAGATGACACCACCCTTATGGCAGAAAAGTGAAGAGGAACTAAAAAGCCTCTTGATGAAAGTGAAAGAGGAGAGTGAAAAAGTTGGCTTAAAGCTCAACATTCAGAAAATGAAGATCATGGCATCTGGTCCCATCACTTCATGGGAAATAGATGGGGAAACAGTGGAAACAGTGTCAGACTTTATTTTGGGGGGCTCCAAAATCACTGCAGATGGTGACTGCAGCCATGAAATTCAAAGACGCTTACTCTTTGGAAGAAAAGTTATGACCAACCTAGATAGCATATTCAAAAGCAGAAACATTACTTTGCCAACAAAGGTCCGTCTAGTCAAGGCTATGGTTTTTCCAGTGGTCATGTATGGATGTGAGAGTTGGACTGTGAAGAAAGCTGAGCGCCAAAGAATGGATGCTTTTGAAGTGTGGTGTTGGAGAAGACTCTTGAGAGTCCCTTGGACTGCAAGGAGATCCAACCAGTCCATTCTGAAGGAGATCAGCCCTGGGATTTCTTTGGAAGGAATGATGCTAAAGCTGAAACTCCAGTACTTTGGCCACCTCATGCAAAGAGTTGACTCATTGGAAAAGACTGATGCTGGGAGGGATTGGGGGCAGGAGGAGAAGGGGACAACAGAGGATGAGATGGCTGGATGGCATCACTGGCTCGATGGACGTGAGTCTGAGTGAACTCCGGGAGTTGGTGATGGACAGGGAGGCCTGGCTTGCTGCGATTCATGGGGTTGCAAAGAGTCATACACGACTGAGCTACTGAACTGAACTGAACTGAAAAATCACTGCAGATGGTGACTATAGCCATGAAATTAAAAGATGCTTGCTCCTTGGAAGAAAAGCTATGACAAACCTAGACTGCATGTTAAAAAACAGAGGCGTTACTTTGCCAACAAAGGTCTGTCTAGTCAGCGCTTTGTTTTTTTGAGTAGTCATGTATGGATGTGAGAGTTGGACCACAGAAAGCTGAATGCCAAAGAATTGATGTTTTTGAACTGTGGTGTTGGAGAAGACTCTATTGAGAGAGTCCCTTGGACCTCTAGGAGATCCAATCAGTCAATCCTAGAGGAAATCAGTCCTGAATATTCATTGGAAGGACTGATGCTGAAGCAGAAATTCCAAAACTTTGGCCATCTGATGCAAATAACTGACTCCGTAGAAAAGACCCTGATGCTTGGAAAGATTGAAGGCAGGAGGAGAAGGGGATGACAGAGGATGAGATGGCTGGATGGTATCACTGACTCAATGGACATGAGTTTGAGCAAGCTCTGGGAGTTGGTGATGGACAGGGAAGCCTGGCGTGCTGCAGTCCATGATGTCTGCAGAGAGCTGGACACGATTGAGTGACTGAACTGAACTGAACTGATAGGCGTTAAGTGCTCAGGCACTAGCCTTCTGCATTGGTTTTTCCTCTCCTGAATCTGCATTCATGCTCTGCACCACAGCCACTTGAGACTTCTTTTGATTCTTCAAACACATTATATCTCTTTTATCACTGGACTTAGGACTGCTGTCCCCTTGGATCGGGGTGTTCCCAACTTCTCTTTGCTTAGTTAATTCCTAGCTCAGATGTCACTGATGGTTTATGGTGAACGATGTCAGATTTACGATCTCTGAAGAATAAGATTTAGCTTCGGCACCAGGGACCAGGCTTGATACTCAAGAGCTTTTGTGTAGCAGAGTTTTATTAAAGTGAAAAAGGACAAAAAAAAGCTTCTGATACAGACATTAGAAGGGGGACTGAGAGTGCTCCCCTAGCTAGTCTTATCAAGGCCTTAAATACTTTTACCAGATCCACTCCTACAACATATTATCTTAAATTAACAAGATTAGAGGTAACAATAGAAAGCTCTTACCAGATCCTCTCCCACAATAGTCAGTAGGTTCTTGTTAAGGAGAAACATGTCTTCGAGCAAGATACATTGTTATATTGACTAAGACAGAGCAATGTAGAAGAAAAAGGTTTGTCCTTTTCTCCTCCTCTAGAGCCCCAGGCTCCTTTTTCTTCTTCTCAAGAGCCCTGGACCCCTTCCTCCTTGAGGGCGCTGGACTCCTTATCAGCACACCTAAGAATTAGCTCTCTCGTCACTGCTTCAGGGAAGTCTTCACTGTTCTCCAAGACAAGACCTCTGCTGTACTCTCTCATAATATCGTCTTTTTCCTTCATAGACTTGTCACAGTTTGTGGTTATACAGTTGTCATTGTTACAGTTTGATTAATGTCTGCCATCTCTAATAGACTGGAAGCCCTAGGAGGGCAGGAACCATATCTCTTTCTATACCATAGTATCTTCAGCCATGATAATATAGTGTCTGATCCATGGTAGGTAATTCGTAGTGTATGTGGTGTATGTGTATGACTGGTCAAGTATCTGAGTATGCAAAGCAAAGCAGACCTGAACCATGGTAACGACCTCATAAGGAGACATCATACTAAGAAGTTGTCAGAGTAGCCCGTCTGCTTCCCTCAAGGACATCTCACTGGTTGGGCCACTGTCATCTTCAGTGTATAATAGGATATATCACCTACTTGTTTGGTTTCTGAATCAACTAAATCCACCCTCATTCAGCAATGTGGACTACCAGCTTTCAGGGACACAGCACAACCTTGAAATGATAACCATTTATTTATTTGACCAATATTCCTTCTGTGCCTACCCCTCTTGTATTCAAGCAGTGTACTGGCGATGGGGAAACACACATGAATGAGACTTGGTTATTATTCTCAAGGAATTTATAGCTTTGAAGCACAGTCAGACATGCAAACAAATTATAACTTCCTGTTTTAAAACACTAATATTACAAGACACTCTCAAAATTTTAAAGTATCACAGAGAAGAGACTATCAAAGGACTTACCAAAGCCCTAGCTAGAAGAGGTGCTATTTAGAACAATGACCCAAAGGACACACTTTTCAAACCTTCTGAGCTCTAACTTTGGACCAGTTTAGACCACAAGAAAGCAATTGGCTTGAACCACATTAGATAAGTCCCTTAAAAAACAACCATCCAATGGCACCCCACTCCAGTACTCTTGCCTGGAAAATCCCATGGATGGAGGAGCCTGGTAGGCTGCAGTCCATGGGGTCACTAAGAGTCGGACATGACTGAGCGACTTCACTTTCACTTTTCACTTTCATGCATTGGAGAAGGAAATGGCAACCCACTCCAGTGTTCTTGCCTGGAGAATCCCAGGGACGGGGGAGCCTGGTGGGCTGCCGTCTATGGGATCGCACAGAGTCGGACACGACTGAAGCGACTTAGCAGCAGCAGGTTACTTTTATGTCATTGGCTTTTATTGGACATAAGAAATATCAATTTAATTTATGCTTTGCATTTGTTGTTTAAATCTGCTTATTTGCTTTATTATATCATTTACTGGTTCCTAACAAATCACATGAGAAATCACATTTAGAATGTAGTGTTATGAAAACAAAAAAATTTATGTTCTGTCTTCTCTGATAAACTGATTCCTTTCAAATGACAAGATCTATTGAACATGTACTGTGTCTTCACTTTTGCCTTGGCAGCTAGAACACTGAGAACAAAAATACCAAATTCAGTCACAGCCATGTTTACCCTCAGGATAATTGTGATCTCCTTTTTCTTTGGCCCTAGTGCTCTATTTCTAGGAGTTTTGTATGTTTGTTGCTCTTGTGTTTTTTGTATTGTTTTTGTCTGTTGTAAACCTTTATGTCCTTATGGAAAAGAAATAGGATAAAATAAGCTAAGCATTTAGTATGTTCAGTCATTTTAGAATTATTTCTGCTATTTGTCAAAGATAAATGCAAAGAAAAAAACCTACGTTTGGATCTTAAAAAAGTTTGGAGAAACTGGGAAGGACAAAGATATGCAACAGAAAGACGCAAACAATGGAACTTGAGGTCGTATTGCCCATTTTCTCTGACTCAAATACTGGGCCACATTGATCTGGCATAAGGTCTAGTAGAAGAGAATATCTGAAATTTGTACTGTTTAGGAAAATCCCAGAGATATGGTTAGGCAGACAGATCCCAGCAGGTATGACCATTACATATATATAAATACACACACACACACACACATATATACACAGTTATAGAATAGATTTAGCCTTCTTTCTTTTTTTTTTGATTTAGCCTTTTTTCGATCACATCACTTTGACCATCTCTTGAAAGCACTGAAACTGCTTGCCGGTAATAGACTTTCAAATACAGTTTCTGAAAACAGAACGCTCCAGTTTTCTATTTATCTTTCCAGAATATCAAAAGTATTTTATAGCTGGCACCGCTTCAAAGAATTCAGATAGACTTGAGGAAGCACCTGGGCTGCCAGGTCAAACAAGGGGCCCGGCAAATCAGCTGTCAGCTCAAGTTCTTAACACTCTGACACTATTCTTGGATGATTCAAACCAGGGGCGTGTTTTCTGTTGGTTTTTAACTATTTTGAGTAACATACCCCTTTGATGAGCTGATAAAGATACGGGTCATAGATACATACACATACACACACACGCAATTCTGCATACAATTTTATGGGGTTGATGGACTTCCATAAAGTCCATCCTCAGATTCTGGGTTTCGTTTAAGTGAAGGCTTTCCTGGACTGGGGGTGGGAGGGCAATGTCCTTGTAGAACTTTTAGTACAACCGTCTCTCTTATCACTGGGTCTGGAGCGGCTTGGATGGAATGAGGTAACCGGACCGGAAGACACAGACCCCTATACCTTCTGGACAGGCCCCCTCCAGGCTCTCCCTTCCCCCAATTCCCATTCGCGCAGGTGCGAAAACCTAAGGGGCCACCCCGGCGCTTTGGCTCTGGAAGGTTGGGGGAGGATGGGACCCTGGGAGCGGTAGAGGCGGAGGTGGGGGCCTTCCCGAGGTTGCTTGGTGACCAAACTCTCCGCCCAGATCGTTCCATTTCCTCAGTAGGGGGCGCCGCGGGCCAGAACGTGGCTGACGGGCCTCCCAGAGCGGCCCTCTTCCGGCTTCCCCCCCTCCGCTGGGTGGTGGCGCAGGCCCATGACGTCACAGGAGGCGGGGCCAGCGCTGCTGCCGGGTGCTGTAGGCGCCATTGGCGCCGGCTTGGCTTGCGAGCTCCGCTGAGGAGCGGGAGGTTGGGCCTCACTTACAACCGCGGCGGCTCCTGGTCCCTGGTCTTTCAGCGGCATGGCGTGCGGGGCGACATTGAAGCGGCCCATGGAGTTCGAGGCGGCGCTGCTGAGCCCTGGCTCTCCGAAGCGACGGCGCTGCGCCCCTCTGTCCGGCCCCACTCCGGGCCTCAGGCCCCCGGACGCCGAACCGCCGCCGCTGCTTCAGACGCAGATCCCACCGCCGACTCTGCAGCAGCCCGCCCCGCCCGGCAGCGACCGGCGCCTTCCAACTCCGGGTAACCAACGCTGCGGGCTTGGCAAGAAGCCAGGCCCAGGCATTTGCGGGGGGGGTGGGGGTGGAGTGGGGGTGGGAGAAGATGATGAACGCTAAGCTAGTTCACTTGCAGACCCCTTCTTTGCCCTGAGAAAAGGGAACAGGGGTGCCGCTGGGCCTTGTCGCTTCCGGGGATGGAAGACATCCGGGAGGGGTAGTAGGGCCACAGAGTCGGTTTTCGGTTTTCCTGAAGCTGGGGAGCCTAGAGGGGTGGGCAGCGGGAGCAAGATGGAAATAGCCCCGGCCGCTCGGGGCCCTCCCAGACCTCAGAGCCTCTCCTTTCTCCGCTGCCCTCCCCTGTACTGAGCCGCCCTGCAGATCCAGTGGGCCATGGAAAATTGGATTCTACTCACGAACCTGGCCTTGAGGGTGCGGGGGTTGGGGGCGGGTTACTGGGAAGGGGCCTGAGAACGTGCTATGCAGCACTGTGCTGGGTCTTGTAGGGAGACCTGATTTCCAGAAGTCTTTGGTGATCTCGGGCCGCCCTCGGAAGTCGTGGAATCCGATTTCAACCTGTTTCTAAGAGACTGGCCATGTTCTTTTATTGTATGGCTATTGTCTTGCACCATATATGGCTTGAAATCGGTAGATCGTTAGCTAGAATTTGAGAATCCTTCAACATACAGAAGCTCCGGAAGCAGAAATTCAATTATCCGTAACAGAGATTCTCCTTCAATAAGGCCTTCCACACAGGCCAGGGAAAGACGAGAACTGGTGTGACAATAAAGTTAAAAACGAAAGAAAAAAACTCGGCTCCTAACCACAGCGCAAGAATAGAGGGAAAGGTGCATCAGAATGAATATTTAGCAGTTTTAAAGGACTCCCGGAAATGGAGGGGGGGTGGCTCACAACTGGACTTTGGCAACTCATTTCTTTGTGTGTTTTTCTATTCCTCAAGCGTTAGCAAAACCTTGAGGTTGCCTTAAAATCTCTTTGCTTACCCCTTTCAGTTACCAGTGTCTTTAGCCATTATTTCCTCCCCACTCTGCATAGTGCATATCCACAATGCAGATTTGAGGCCCTCATCCTCTCACACCAAGATCCCAGCGGTAGCCAGCCAGGCTCTCCTAGGCACTGTGTCCTTACTCGTGTTCACCTCACCTCTCCTCTTACCTTGGCATTTAAAGGGTTTATCTGCTATAGCCATTTCTTGCCTAGTCAGTCTTTTATACATTTTTTCCCCAAACTATGCCTTTGCTTTTTTCCCCCCAGCCCCACTTGGCTGTGCCTTATCCTTGACTTCCATCATGATGTTTTCACCTGTTTGCTAATAAATACAATTATTTCTTCAAGTCTTCCATCCTTACCTGACTAACCCTGCCCCATAAGGAACTCTATTCTATTTTAGTTGTCTGATTACTTAATGTTGCAAAGCCTTGTGTACTGAATGAAATAATGTTTGCAAAAGCAGGGGACATAGATACCCTCTTGAAGAGAGATATTTTTCTTACACTGCTAAAGATACCCAAGGTTAGTCACATAATCTTTCTGGATCGCTCTTCTGCAAAATAGAATTAATACTTGCCTCACCTATCTTGATGGATTTTATGCAAATTTTTTATTTCTTCCAGTACTACCATCTAGATTAATTCTGTGTAGTTTACAATATAGCAAATGCTTAGTAAGTAATTGCTGAATGTATTTGGAAGCCTAAATATGGCAGTCTATACTGGGGTCGTTGGGGGTTTTTTCAGTCATAAAATTTTTGCATGGATTTCTTGGTCATTTTATGTGAAAGTATTTTATTTAAAATATTCATTTGTAAAGATTGATCAGTTATGTTTCTTAATGCTTATTAGAATATGATTCTGGCATGAAAGAACCAATATGATTTGTTGCTTTGGCTTAAGTGGAAGATGCCTTATGGATTAAAATGGAAGAATGGGGGAGAAAATATTAGTTGCTATGCAAGAGGAATAAAGCCAACTAATAGAATAGTGAATTTTAAAATCAGTGACTTCATTTTAAAATATCCTATTTAACTCAAAAGTTCTCTAAGAAATAGTCAAGAAACTGTTCTTCCTGAACTTAAAAAGAGGGGCAGTATATATTATAGCACTTTTTGTGGAAGGAGCCTATAAAATTAAGCCTTTTGTATTTAAAGAAACTAGGTGGATACCAGCCACGGAAGGGGCTTGCTGACCTCCAGGAGATGTTTGTAAACATGGATTGAGTTTAGATGTAAAACAGTTAATAATTGATCATGACTTTAGGGTTGGAGAATAACTTCCAGAAAGAAATAACATTTTAGCTGGGTCTTGAGTAATGTTAGTGGGAGAGACATCTTCAGATCAAGCAAAGGAAAAGTGCTAGAGCAAAGGCCAGAAAACCCACCGGTTAAAGAAAGGATAGTTTAAGGCAACAGTGTTGTAGTGGGAGATGGAACTGGAAAAGTAATTTGGGGCCAAGTCTTGGAAGGCAAGGGATACCATATTCAAGGGTTTGAATTTGGTCTGTAGCAACCAGAAGCTATTGTAGAATTTTGAAGATGGGTTTAGTTTGGTATAACCTAGAAGCACAATCTCAAATAATACTGGGAGGCAAGAATTTAAATTATTATCCACTGTTAAGTTTTTTTTTTAATGTGTTTTACTGTTTTATGTGGCCTTCTTGGGAAGAAAATCACAGCTACTTCGTTTTATCCTGTGCACACCGTGTTTGGACTCTTGGACTTGCCAGTCCTTCTGCCAGCCTTAATGTTGTGTCTTTTCCGTTTGTTCATTTTGTTGTACAGGAGGCGGTTAGTTTATCAAAGACCTTCTGTTCTCATGAGCGTTGTCCTCATACTTGTCCTTTCTTGTTTCAAGTCTTTGCAGTTCCTTACATCCTTGTATTGATTCTGGCAAGTATGTGCTTGGAGAATAATACATTTTGAAGATGAAGCAGAGACTTCATAAATTCAGGGATCTAAAACATGAACTTCATAGCACTGTGAAAGGAAAGGGTTGCTAATCCTACATTTTTCTGGTGTTCAGGCTGAGAATTCTGGAGTTGAGCTGTGTGTGGCGCTACATTGAGCTCGTGTCAGACTGTATCATCACTTCTTATGGCATTATTAATGTCTTTGGTGTAGATGCTCACAACTTTTTGGGTAGACATTTAACATTCGTTTTGAAGTACTAGGCAACTAATCCTGAATGATTTCCCAGGGTCATAGTCACATAGGTAGGAAGGAAGCAATGGCATTATTGGCAATTACCCCTGTTTTAAAAAATATATGGTTATAGCAAGTATAAGAATAATATAAGTAGGGGAGTGATACAGCTTCCTGGTTTTCATTTTTTATGAGGAAGCTCTGTTATGTGGAAAGTGAATATATGTTTTACTCACCCCACCCCCCCACCCCCCCCCCCCCGCAAAAAAAAATATATAAAAAACACACACACCAGAAAACTTGAAAACCACATCCTTTCAGATTCTGTATTATCTCTGGGAGAGGCCTTCAGGGTGGTTAGTGATTTGTGTGTTTTGGACTCCCTTTAATAGCATTAGCAAATTGATTTATTACCTTGACACAGAATAGTAATCTGAATCCTACCAAATACTGCCTCTTATAGGATCAGAAAATTTATTGCTAAGCTCTGACCACCCATTCCAAGCAATAATGTCAGATCTTCTCTTGGTCAATGTCCAAGCTGTGAACCTAATGATTTCTACTGTCCCCTTCCCCAGAGATCTTAAATTCCAAACAGTATAAGAGTTTCATTGTTAGAAGCCCTTGGGTAGTAAGAGACTCTTAATTCCCTGGTTTGTGAAATTGTGCAACTCAACAGAGATCAAAAATAGCTCTTTATTAGGTGAAGCATGGCTTTGTTTGTTTATTTGTTGCTGTAAGTTGTCCTAGTTAATCCTACAGCAAACGGCAGATCTGGTCATCATTGTCACAAGAAAAGAAGCAAAGTGAACTATTAATATCTGGGTGGTTTATGCCAAAATAGCTGCTACGCTATGTAATTATTGAAACAGTGGCAATAAGAGGAAGCACTTCGGGGGTTATAAGAGGAGTGCTGTATCTGGTATAAACATTTTTCTTGTTAATATGTATAACATGGAAAAAGGGACAGGAAGCGTGAAGAAGTAACAATAAAGTGCATGCTCAAGTGTGTTTCTTTTTTATTAGAGCAAATTTTTCAGAACATAAAACAAGAATATAGTCGTTATCAGAGGTGGAGACATTTAGAAGTTGTTCTTAATCAGAGTGAAGCTTGTACTTCGGAAAGTCAGCCTCACTCCTCAACACTCACAGCACCTAGTTCTCCAGGTAAGCATGTTTTAGTGTGCATAATCCATTCAAGACTTTGTAATTGGTAATTAAAATGGTTTCCTAAGCCAGAATTGATTTCATCTAAGTAATAAAATTGGTAAAGTGTATACATTATATTACTACTTATAAATACTTTTAAAACCATAGTCATGAAATTACAAAAGACCTTAGATTGATTGGATTGACCTTCCTTCCACCCAGTTCAAGAGTACCCTTTGTAACTGCAGCATCTAGTACCATAGCCAGTAGCCACATGTAGCTGTTTAATTTTAAATTACTTAACATTTAATAAAATTTTAGTTTCTCAACTGCTGTAGCCATATTTCAAATACTTAACAGCCACCTGTGACTGTTGTATTAGACAACACTATAGAACATTTCCGTTATTGGAGAACGTTGTGTGACAGCATTGCTCTATAACATCGACAGGTGGTCAGAGAGGATGTGCTCAAAAATAGCATCTCAGGGTTGGAGGGAACCTTCATGGTCACATAGTTCAGCCATGAGTCCCTGCAAGTAGTCAACAGGCCGGGGCTCAAACATCACCTCTGGTAGTGAACTCTGCCTACTTTAACAGTAGAGGAGTTTATTTCCTCACAGAATATTCTCCTTTTAACAGTTCGTAGAGTTTTAAATTGCCTTGATTAAAATTAGTCTCCTTATAGAACACAGATTAATGTTAGCCAGGAGGTAGGGGGAGTGGGGACAAATTGCTTAATGGGTAAGTGGTGTTACTTGGAGTGATGGAAATATTTTGAAATTAGATAGAGGTGGTGGTTGTACATTATGACTCTACTGCTGCTGCTACTGCTAAGTCGCTTCAGTCGTGTCCGACTCTGTGCAACCCCATGAACTGCAGCCTTCCAGGCTCCTCCGTCCATGGGATTTTCCAGGCAAGAGTACTGGAGTGGGGTGCCATTGCCTTCTCCATATGACTATACTAAATGCCACTGAATTGTTCAGTTTTAAAATGGTTCATTTTATGTGAATTTCACGTGAAATAATTTTTATTTCAATTGTCTTCTAACCCAGAGGTCTTGGCTCTCAGACAACACCCTTTCCAATTAATTGTACATACATGAGTGATAGATCTTTCAGTGATTGTAACTAGCAAGTCTCCTTAATATTCTCTTGGGATTTTAGTAATATAATTTTGATGTAATAGAATATTATGAGTAGAGAAACAATTATAAATAATTTAACTGGTTTATAGACCAAGAGGGCTCAAGAAACAGATTTCAGGCTGAGCTTTGAGGAAAATTCAGAACTGGGACAGAGCTGCTCCTTTTATCATGGTCAGGAAGCCAATTTCCATCTGGCATCCCAGTGGAAATTTTGCTTTCCAGCTGCAATCTTAGGAACATTTCATTTTCCTCAACCTAGTTTTAAAAGGGACCAAGGATGAGATTTTTAGTGCCTAATTGTCTCTTTCCTTCATACGTCAGTGACTTAACAGTTTTTTATATCGGGCAGGTCAGCTCTTTCTTATCAGAATCACCTGTGTAACTTAAACAGTCCCCAAGCCCTTTTACCCCAGAATTAAATCAATATGTATCTTTTTTGTTGTTGTTTATTCTACAGATAATTATGATGTACCACCATGATTAAACATAGGTGTAGATGATCTCCAAGGATCAGGGTAGCTCTTACGTGTGCTATGCTGTGCTTAGTTGCTCAGGCATGTACAACTCATTGCAACACCTTGGACTGTGGGGGTTCTCCAGACAGAAATACTGGAGTGGGTTGCCATGCCCTCCTTGGGGAATCTTCCCAACCCAGGGATCGAACCCAGGTTTCCCACATTACAGGCGGATTCTTTACCAGCTGAGCCACCAGGGAAGCCCAAGAATACTGGAGTGGGTAGCCTATCCCTTCTCCAGGGGATCTTCCCAACCCAGGAATCAAACCGGGGCTCCTGCATTGTGGGCGGATTCTTTACCAGCTGAGCTACCAGGGAAGCCCAGCTCTTACACTGTGAATCTGTTTTCTCTAATCCAGTCTTTCTATCAGCTTTAACCTTTTTGTTCTTTACCAGGTGAGCATTCTGTATGGGCTCAGATTATTAATGGCATCAGAACCATTTTTCTGTGTGCAGATAAGCTAGCACACTTGAACACACTTTCTTCCTACTAGATTTGCCTTGTAGAACGAATGTCAGAAACAGAATTTTGTGAAACTATTTCATGTGTTGTCAAGTAGTGGAAATTACTATTTTTTAAAACAATTTTTATATTCTAGGACCCTTTGTTTAGTTACCAATTCAGAACCCTACAGCTGGAATGTGTTATGTAAACTAGATTTGTCTTTTGGCCAGGTTCCTCCTGGATGAAAAAGGACCAGCCCACCTTTACGCTCCGACAAGTTGGAATAATATGTGAGCGTCTCTTAAAAGACTATGAAGATAAAATTCGGGAGGAATATGAGCAAATCCTCAATACTAAACTAGCAGGTAGGCTGACGCAGTGGCTATGACCATTGTTATTAGGATTCAGTAAGGATTAATCCCGGCTAAGTAAATGGTAACTTAGAAAAAGCATAAAACTTAATACCAGAGAGTTCAATGAATTTTAAGTATTAAGTTACTCTCCTTAATTACTCTCTTTTGGATTCTAAGCATTTTATTTATACATTGTATGGAAGGACTTTCATTTGCATTTTCAAAACAAGCCAAGCTTTTCTTTCAAGAATCTTCCATATGAATAAAGGCATTGAGAAGGTTATTTGGAATAGCTGGTGAGTAGACGTGGGTGGGGATCATGCTAACCTCCCATCAGGTGGTTGGAAAGAGTATAGTCGACAGATTCAGAGTTCTGGTGGGAGTCTGTCTGTGGATGTGGAAGTCGGGCGTCTTGTGATTTAGAGGTACTTTAATGTCTGGAAAGCACTGCTCAGGCTAGAACAGAGTGATTAGTGATGACAACAAGTAAAGCCTTTTGTAAAAGGAAGGTATCTAAATCAAGAATAGAAAGTAGTACCTGTTTAGTGAGAGAGGATGATGTGATCAGAGAGGTTTTTAGGCAACAGCTTCTTCCCGTAACAGTATTGTTTTCTCACCACCAGGCCTACATTACAGAATGTCAGTAGGTCAGCTTTAAATTGAGAACTGTTGACTTAACAGAGTGTTAAATGAATTTCTTTATAGCAGAACCTCTTTGATCCTTTAATACACTAATGGTGTGTATTATAAGAAGAAGCTGTAGTATGTCATTCCCATCTTCCGCCCCCACTCCAAAATTGTTTGGACTTCTTTGTTCATGGATGTCAGACTGCCTTCTGTCTTTCTACTGAGTTTCCCCTTCAGAAGGTAACTTCTGTGGAACTGTCTGTAGTTAGGTACTGTGGCATTTTCTCTTAGCTTTCTAGCCATTCCACCTCTATCACTCAATGTGTATGTTGAAATTTATAGCAAAGATAAAGTGCAGAAAAGAGCTTCAAGCTTCATGTCCTATAGGAGATACACTAAGATTTGCTGACTTGTAGTAGTACGCATAGCTGCCTGTCTTGGGGAGCCATTAGCAGGAGATGAAATTATGGCAGGGGTGAGATTATTAGGAAAATGTTAGAGATGATCAGTGACCAAACCTAGGAGCTAGGGATTTGGCTCTGGGACCTGAGAAAAAGGAATAGATCTCAGAGTGACCATTATAAGGAGGGCCTAAGAGTGGGTAATGTTAAATGGGAAGCTATATGTGATTCTGACCCTTGATTCTTGAAAAACTGTGGGAGAGTTTCTGGCGATAGTATATACTGTCTTTCCCCTCACAGAACAATATGAATCTTTTGTGAAATTCACACATGATCAGATTATGCGACGATATGGGACAAGGCCAACAAGCTGTAAGTATTGCCAAGTCTTTCGTTGACTTTTTCAACTTTCAAGAGCAAGATTTTGACACTGGGTACCTTGTCTCTTAGGAGCCAAAAGCCCCTATGAAGTAAAATAATAGATGACATTTAAAGAATACTTGTATGTCCAGCACTGTGCTGAACCATTTAAATCCTCCCAAAGTTTGTTTAATCCATAATTCCCCTGTGAGGGAGAAACTGCTACTTGTCCCATTTTAAAGGTAAGAGTATTTAAAGAAGTTAAATAATTTGTCCAGGCTCATATTGCTAGTGGTTCAGCCAGGATTAAAACCCAGGTAGTCTGACTTCAGTGCCAATTTATTATCTGACTTTTCCCTCAGAAAGATACTTTCAGCTGTTAATTTATGAAAATTGAGTCCTTAAGATAGCTTATCAAGTGTGTGGTCAGAATTTCTTAATTGTAAAGATTTTGTCACTACTGGTTGCTCAAAACGTAAATTATAAACAGCTATATATGTAAGTTCCTGAGAATTATCTTCTCTTAAATTCTTGCGAATTTAGGACCTCTTGAATGGTGATTCATACCCTCCATACTGTTTATCATATTCACCATTAGTTAATACTAAAAATGCATGATCCTATATTTTTAGTATTCTTAACTCTTTTATTTTTTATTCCTAATTTATAGATGTGTCCTGAAGCTTTCTTGCATATCTGGGTACCAGGTTTGACCTCAAGAGATGGCTGCTGTACACTTTTTGCAACTGGTTTGATATCACATTTCAGCTCCAACTTTTCATCCTGAGAACACTTAAATGTTTCTGCAGGTCCATTTTATACAACTTGAAAGACCTTAAAACTTTCTGGTTGCCACAAGCATATCTTTCTTTTCTGCTCATCGAATAAACAGCTGTGCCCTACTGTGATAGATTTTTCAAACAAAAACACCTGGAGCAGCAGTTTAGCAAAAATATGCCCTCAGTGGCACTCAACAAATGGAGTTTCCCCAAGCACAGTTCTGTAAGAAGTGTGTGTGAGAGTGTGTGTATATGTGTGTATGTGTATTTTAAGTTATTATTTGTATTGTGCAAATTTTTTTGATCTTGGGGATTCTGGCTGTGAATTTGATGCACGACAATTATGGTTAAAAACATTTGCTTGGTCTACAGAAGATCATTAATGTTTTGTGACCATATAAGTTGTAACAGTGGATTGTTTTATGTGTAGGTATTATTGTTAAATACAGGGACTGTTTCCAGGCACAGAATATGAATCATAAGTTAGGATGGACATTAGATGTGATTATGATGACATAGCAAAGGTCTGTGGTCCTAAGTCTACAAATGTGTGGTGAGGAATAGAACAAACTGGAGACAGGCCACTTGACATCTGATTCTGCCTCGCCGTGTTAGAACATTACTTTGACTCCAAGCCTTAAAAACCCACGTGGAGTCTGTGCTCACCTCATTCACACGGGAGCTCCCTGGACACTGAACCTCTCAGAAGGAAAAAGTCTCCTTTGGAACAAGAGCATCAGGGTTTGATGGGGAGCATAACAAAGGTGGGCACGGGCTGGGACAGGCCCCAGAGGCACTGCTGCTTGGGAGGAGCCACTTCACCTTTGTATCAATTATTAAAAATAGAATTTGGATCCTTTGGTCAGGTTCCCCCAAATTCTTTTTAAGAGATGTCCATGTTCAACTGCTTAAGCTTTGTTTTGGCAACCCCTGCCCAAAGTTGCTTACAGACTGTTCTTCACCTTATTTCCAAGGCTGAGGAACAGAAAGTAGCCTCTGTTTTGAGGAGGTGGAAGTTAAGTATACATTTATTTTTTACTGTGACTTGTTCAGGACCACATTTTACAAAATGCCTTGTTTCCTTTATTATTGTTTCTGGAAAGGAAAGTTCTATTAAAATTGTTTTAGTTTGAATATAGACTAGTTTTTTTAATTAAGGCTTATTTTGGGGAAAAACAAAACAAAACTTGAGTTTAATTCAAACATATGCCAGTACCTTCCAAAGTAAGGTAATATTCAGAGACAGTTGTCCTGATCATATATATGGCTTAGAAAAATTTCTGGAATATTCACATTCGAAGATTCCTTATTAATGAATGTCTTTGACTTAAATCTAACCAAAACAACAACATTATTCTTTGTACATTTTCATTATATAGTGTTAATAAGCTTAGTTGCAAACAAATAAAATACTTAAGCTATTTGTTTACCTTGCCTTCTTAATACTGTGATATGTTTATTAATTCAAATAATTTATGTGAGGCTGCTATAACTATTTCTCCATTTCAACATTACATTTAAGATTTAAAGACTTTTTAAAGCCCAGAAGTGATCTTTTAATTATTAAAGAATTATTTTGACTTCATATTTGAAGGGCAATGTGTTTCATCTCTTCTTTGTCCAGGGTAGTCACTTCTTCCTGGAAGAGAAGAATAGCAGTGGCTGTAATGAGAGTGGCCTTACAGTGGGATAGTCACAGCAAAACAAGGGAAGGGCAACTGTGGGGGCATCCGACGTCCTGAAGGAAGGACCAGGACTGGGGCATGCTGCTTCGCTGAAGCCTTTTTAATACAGAGTCAGTGTGAGGTGCCAGCTCACTGTCGCTGGTGTCAGTCCCATTCCTACTAAATGGCTTCTGGGTGAGAAATAGAGTAGGTCTCTCTAAGGAAGAAGATAGATACCCTCTCGCTGCACCCAGTATTGTTAGGCTCTTGTATCATCATATGGTTACCCTTTGGGGCCACGGGATATAAGACCACACCACCATGACTGGGTTTTGGGATCTTCTCAAAAGGGACTAGACATGTTTGTTTAATGTTTTATGCAGAGAAAAGATGAATCCTAGATCAGAAAATGGGGACATGTAAGGTGATCCTTAGACAAGTGAAAGGAGTTTTTTCTCTAGAACTTGATTGCTAGGGCTTTGAACTTAGGGGCAATTCCCAGGTAGGGAAGTGTCTTTGGCTCATGGAAATAGGTTAAGGCCAAGGGAAGAAGTCAACCTACAGAGACCTGTAAGGATGGGCCAGGACCTGTGGTCTCAGAAGAACTGTGTATAGTGAACTAGTTTTAAAAATTTTAATTCCATGTATTATCTTTCAGTAAAGTCTTCCTCTTAAGGGGAAGGAAGGGAGTAAGTGTCCAGACATACCTAAGTCAGAGGAGTACAGGGGAGATCAAAGTTTGTGAGGCAGTGATAATTGTTAGGAGTTCCCAAGGAGAAGAAGACTATCAGGAGACATAAGAACTTGGGCCAACCTTCCCCACATGGTGAGTTTTCTGTCCAGCAGGGAGGATTGGTTGGTTCATGTAGTAGTTACAGGAATGGTCTTTGGATGTTTGTAGTCCTGGAGTTTAGTCTGCTCTGCCACTAATTTGCTATGTGAGCCTTGCCAAGCTACTGAACTTGCTGAGCCATAGTTTCCTTGTCTGTAAAATGAGGGTTAATTGTATGTACATCATTGGGGTTTGTTTTCAAATGTGAGATTGCATTTTCCATGTAAAGTATTTAGCACAGTTTGGGACATAGAATATACACTTGAAAATGTTACAGCAGGTCTCTTTACAGTGGTCTTCATCAGATTGGAAGACCAAAACCCTTTCTGCATTGGTGATTCTCAACTTCCAGAATGAATAGCCCCTTGTTAACATCAAATCTACATTCTCTTAGAATTTGTACTTTCTAAGTGTTTGACTGAAAAATAAAAGATGAATGACAACTGAATTCAGTGATGCCTTTCAGTGAATCTGTATTTTGTTACTCACTTAGCAGGGATCAGCAAACTGTGGCCAATTTTTGTAGATAAAGTTATACTGGAACACTGCCACACCTATTTGTTTGCATCTGTGGCTGCTTTCACATCGCAACTCCAGAGCCAGAGACAGTGTTGTCCACAGAGTGAAAATACTCTTTGGCCCTTTATAGAAAAGTGTTTGGGCTCCTGCACTGTAGCATCAATAGACATATTAGAAAGGTTACGAAAAAGGCAAATGGGGTGCATCATGGATGGGAGAGTCACATCTCAGGTCAAGGTCTGATGAAAAATTCCTCTGCTTACCAAGGTAAACTGAATGCTATTAAGGAACAGTGACGTCTGTGCTGCCCTGGTGAGTCTTTCCTTGAAAAGGCCCTGAGGGTGTGTGTAGTCTTCTATAGTTGCAGTTAACCTGGACTTTGAATAAGGCTGACACCTTCAGCGAAAAAAGATGCAGGTTTACCTAGGAAAAAATCTCCAGGTCTCAATGCCAAACCACACTTTGAAATAAATAATTAGCTCTTCATTGTAGGAATGGTGTGATACTTTGTCTAAAATTTCAATATCTGTATTCATAGACCTCATGTTTTTGCTGCTGTTGCTTATAGTGTTCTGTGTCTCTGCCAGGTTATCTGTGAGCTGGACAGTATATTTGAAAAATTATTCATAGGAATAAACCGGAAAAGGATGCAGCATCCGCCCCTAGGAAGGCTATCTGGTTGCCTGTTTTTTAGGAATATTACCAAACCTTAATTGAGATTGAAGGCTGGAGGTTCCATGGATCATCCAGGTAACACATAGCCAGGTGTCAGGTCCATGTGAGAAGTGGTTTCCTTTTGTTTCACCCATATCTTGAAAGTGTAATACTTTGGAATCCCTGCTTGAGGTGTCTGTGGTGGCGGGTTTGCACTTTTAGCTCAGCCTTAGGTTTTGATTTTTGTCTCCTTCAGTCCATGGTGTTCCTAAAAGTGTAATTCAGGCATCCAGGGGCTTTTTCCATGTTAGCAAATACCTTAAGAGACAGAGTAGCTTTGAGTTCTAGGCTGTCTAGGTTCTCTCTTACCTATATCTTGGCTCAGTGATTCCTCAAAACTAGTTTGTGCTGTTTAGAAAATCATTCTTATATTTCAACTGTTGTTTAGCTGCTCTTGATAGTAGCCTGATCCACTTTTTCTGAGGCATAGTACCCAGTATACCTTCAGGCTAATAGGACAAAAGTAGGGAAAGACATGTTTATATTGGCTTTGAATGTTTTTTAGTCATTCAGCAAGCATTACTGGTATCTTCTGAGTTCTTTATTTGTGGAAGACAGATACATGATTTGGTGGGCGGGGGGGCACATGCAGTGGCTTGCAGAACCCAGGCCTGTGGCAGTGAAAGCACGAAGATTCAATCCCTGGACCACCAGGGAATACCCTGTGAGTTTTAAAAGCCTGACAAGTTATGTTAAATAGCCCTACTCTGTCTTGTATCACATAAATAAATACTTAGATGGATCTTGATTCCTGAAAAGGAGCTCAGTCTAGCAAAGCAGTGGAAGTGGGGAAAGTAAAAGCTGCTGTGTCATGTGAGGGTACAGGTAGTGGACTGAGAGAAGAGATGGTAGGTGCTTCTAAGTAGCAGTGGTGGTCAGGGAAGGCTTCGTTTTGGGTGGTAGTGTTGGAATGAGGTTTCAAAAGGTGAATAGGGTTCAGATAAAAGTAGTAATTAGGACTTGAAATAAGCAAAGGCTGGGTGATGGGAAACTGCCAGTGTTCAGGCACAATATTCTTGTTTCAACCAGAGTAGAAAACGCATAATGGATCTTGGAAAGAGAGCTCAAAGGTAGGTAGTAGGGGTTAGATAATGAGGGGCTTTGACTACAGGGAGTTTGACCTTTCCCCTGTAGGAATCTGAAGAGTTGAGGGAAACTAACTGAAGTAAGTACCAGAGAGAAGGGCAAATACCAAACTAGAGACAGACCAGTCACAGGCCTCTTTTTGTTGTCCAGTTAGAGATAACAAAGGCCTGAACATTGATGGGGGAGGATGATGAAATGAGGCTCTGGCTTTGCCTGGCTAAGAAGGGCATGGTGCACTTTCCAACAGGCCCATTTTTAAAGATCCTTTTTCTTTTGGCTTGTCTTATCCGTGTCTCTTATTTAATCCAGCCCAGTTCCATAGCTGCTGCTGTTGAATGGTTTTGTCCTGTGTTTTGTTTTTCACAGATTCTCTTAAATCTACCTGTTATTCTTAAAGGTTCTGGTTATCTCTTGCATGGATTGTTAAATTTTCCTCTCAGACTGTCCATCATGGTGCCCCTATTGTTCTACCTGGAATTAAATCCCTTCTGACTTGACAAATGGCTGCCTCAAGTGGCAGTTGTCTTCCTGCTCCCTTCTTGAAAGCGGTGTTAATGTAGCCCTTTGATGAATGCTTATTGAGCACCTCCTGTATTCTAGGCACTAGGAATATATCACTGAGCTAGATAGACCAAGTCCCTGCTCTTAATGGTGCTGACATTGTGAGGCAATACAAAGTAGTAAACAGTTTAATCCAAGATGTAAGTTTGAAGGAAATCAAATGGGAATGACAGAACCAGATGCCTGAATTGGGTGGCAAAAGAGGCCTGAGGAGGTAGCTGTGTATTTATGTGCATTTATGCGTCTACATGACTCTCCCACTGTACTGAGCTGTCGGTAGCACCTTGAACTATTACCTATTGGCTCTTAAATGATGAGTGACTAATGGATTATGTGGCTACTCCTCCCCTTTGCTAGTAGTCAGCATACTACCTGAAACTCTTCCTTAACTCTCAGATAAGTAACTAAGCTTTCTGCAGGTTGTCTCTCTGCAGCAAAAGTAAGAGAGATCCAGCCCTTACCCTAGAGAGGCTCACAGTCTCTGGGCAGGAAGGTGATGAAACTTGAAGTATTCTGTGCACCTGGACAGAAAGCAGAGTGCTTCCTGTGGAAGGCCACTCTTGACAGCTTCCCCCCAGGTGTTTTAAGATGGGGAAACAGTGGAAACAGTGTCAGACTTTATTTTTTGGGGCTCAAAAATCACTGCAGATGGTGACTGCAGCCATGAAATTCAAAGACGCTTACTCCTTGGAAGGAAAGTTACGACCAACCTAGATAGCATATTCAAAAGCAGAGACGTTACTTTGCCAACAAAGGTCTGTCTAGTCAAGGCTATGGTTTTTCCAGTGGTCATGTATGGATGTGAGAGTTGGACTGTGAAGAAAGCTGAGCACCAAAGAATTGATGCTTTTGCAGTGTGGTGTTGGAGAAGACTCTTGAGAGTCCCTTGGACTGCAAGGAGATCCAACCAGTCCATTCTGAAGGAGATCAGCCCTGGGATTTCTTTGGAAGGAATGATGCTAAAGCTGAAACTCCAGTACTTTGGCCACCTCATGCGAAGAGTTGACTCATTGGAAAAGACTCTGATACTGGGAGGGATTGGGGGCAGGAGGAGAAGGGGACGACAGAGGATGAGATGGCTGGATGGCATCGCTGACTCGATGGACATGAGTCTGAGTGAACTCCGGGAGTTGGTGATGGACAGGGAGGCCTGGCGTGCTGTGATTCATGGGGTTGCAAAGAGTCGGACACGACTGAGCGACTGAACTGACTGTACTCAGGAAGGCTGACTCACTGGTAAAGCTATATTGGTCTATAAAACCAGACTCTAGTGTATTAATTCATGAGGAGAGATGTCTGGTGCAGTAGACAGCCCCATTGGCCTTACTGTGTTTTCTGTATACTTTAGCAGCACTCAGGGATCTTAGTTCTCTGACCAGGAGTGAACTGGTTACCCTGCAGTGGAAGGCCGAGTCATAACCACTGGACTGCCATAACCACTGGACTGCCGGGGAAGTCCCTTAGTGTGTTTTCATGTAATCCTACCACTTGGGAAGCCTAATTAAAGTCAAGAAAAAGCTCCATGTAACAGAGCAAGAGGACTTTAATTCTAGGGATGGAATGTTGACCAACATCCAATTACGCCTCCCACAAGCCTTCCCCACCTCCACCCCCCGCCCCCACCCCCACCCCCTTTCCTCCCCGCGGCAGTGGTTCCTGGTTTTGTTACATCTTTTCCCCGTACTGTGAAAGTGAAGTCCTTCAGTCGTGTCTTTGTGACCCCATGGACTGTAGCCTACTACACTCCTCTGCCCATGGGGTTTTCCATGGAAGAGTACTGGAGTGGGTTGCCATTTCCTTCTCCACCTGTATCTCCCCCGAAATGGCACATCTTTTGCTCTTTAAGAGTCACTCTGCCATTTTATTTCAGGCCTTGGGACTGTTACTTTCACTTTCGGATTGCTTTGCTTATTGCTTTTGTTGAGTCTATCCTATAGCTCCGGGCTTGGGGGTGAGGGTTGGGGGGGAAGCTTTCAAACTTTGTCTTTTCCACTTGTGCTAGGATCCTCAGGCTACCCAGTTTATTCAAATCTGCTGGACAATGGTATCAGATAAGGCCTAAAGTTCCCAATGTGCTAAATTATAGATGGCATATCTGCAGAAAGGTAGCATTAAACGCTTTTATCAGGTTATGACTGAGGTGTGTAAACAGGAAATCCTACAGATCAAGGATCAAGGACAGAAGTCCCGTGAAATAGGTCCAGGGGTCATTAAATCTGTGACTGTCCATAGCCCCAGCTCATGCAGCAGCGAGGCTAGTTTTCAGGGGAACGGGAACAGGAAGGCGTTGGGGTGGGTGGTGGGGCTTCGATTAACACTGAGCCTTACTCTTGTTCTTTGAAGATGGGAGCAAGACTGTTGGGGAAGCACAGAATGCCTAGGCCTGTTCCACCCGGCCTCTGAGCCTCAGGGTTCCCCAATAAAGAATGAACAATGCAACAGCTCAGGCTTGTTTCTGTGTATAATATCTTTTGATTTCGTTGTAAAACTACAATTCCAAGAAGCAGAGGCTTGCAGAAAAAGGAAAAAAAGAGATAAACGAGAGGAATACAAGAGGTGGTAACGCGGCCCCCGCCCCATGGCAGGGTTAAAGTCACTAAAAAGCCCAGGAAGCTAAGCTGGCGCCCATGGTCGGCATAGCAACGGCGCAGGCGCAGTTCTGGCGTAGGATTTCTGGGAACTGTAGTTTTCCCATCTTCGGGAGCGCCCTGTCATGGACATCCTTGCACAGCCGCACCAACACTGGGGCCGAATGGAGGGGCTTGGCGTATTAACAGTTAACATCTATAATAGGAAACAGTATACGTATTAACTGGGCTGGTGGGACCTCAACAAAGCCCTAGTAAACGCTCAGGAGTTCAGGAAGACTCCACAGAAAGCTTCGTGCGATAAACGATGAAAACGGATTAGGCATTTGCTGAGGCGTACAGTGGGAAGTCTGTAATGATCCTACAAAATTTGCAAGCATGAGAACAGTTCTGGATGTTTGAGAACACCAGGGTATTGAATACCAGTTGGTGAACAATGGGATCTGAGGAGTTAGAAATGGAAAGAAGTCAGATCATGGTCTTGAATGCCAAACCCAAAAATCTGGACCTTTTCTTGAATAACCTTACACAGAGCCCAAGCAATATGAATGACCCCCTTCTTTTGCATTCTCCTTTTATTCATCTTTGTTTTAACCACTTGCCACAGCATTCTGTGCCTTCATCCCAAGAACTCAACAAGGGTCATGGTTGAGATAAGAGCTCAGGAAGTGTTTTCTGAATGATCAGATTTGAGTCTTCAGAAAAGCGTGCAACAATAAGAAGAGAGGGGAAGAAGAGAGTAAGGCTGGATGTAAAAAAAAGCCATCAAAGTTCAAAGTAAATTGCTTTCCCAGTCTGTAATTTTCTCTCCATCCAAGGTTTGAAATCTGGTACCTCAAGGGCCATTTCCATGATGGGTTTTGTTTGGTCAGCACTTGAAAAAAAAATTAGTTGCCCCACTTTTTAAAATGGAATGTTTCACATTTCACTTCAGTTGCTCAGTCGTGTCCGACTCTTTGCGACCCCGTGAATCGCAGCACGCCAGGCCTCCCTGTCCATCACCAACTCCCGGAGTTCACTCAGACTCACGTCCATCGAGTCAGTGATGCCATCCAGCCATCTCATCCTCTGTCGTCCCCTTCTCCTCCTGCCCCCAATCCCTACCAGCATCAGAGTCTTTTCCAATGAGTCAACTCTTTGCATGAGGTGGCCAAAGTACTGGAGTTTCAGCTTTAGCATCATTCTTTCCAAAGAACACCCAGGATAGATCTCCTTTAGAATGGACTGGTTGGATCTCCTTGCAGTCCAAGGGACTCTCAAGAGTCTTCTCCAACACCACACTGCAAAAGCATCAATTCTTTGGCGCTCAGCTTTCTTCACAGTCCAACTCTCACATCCATACATGATCACAGGAAAAACCATAGCCTTGACTAGACGGACCTTTGTTGGCAAAGTAATGTCTCTGCTTTTGAATATGCTGTCTAGGTTGGTCATAACTTTCCTTCCAAGGAGTAAGCGTCTTTTAATTTCATGGCTGCAGTCACCATCTGCAGTGTTTTTGAGCCCCAAAAAATAAAGTCTGACACTGTTTCCACTGTTTCCCCCATCTACTTCCCATGAAGTGATGGGACCAGATGCCATGATCTTCGTTTTCTGAATGTTGAGCTTTAAGCTAACTTTTTCACTCTCCACTTTCACTTTCATCAAGAGGCTTTTGAGTTCCTCTTCACTTTCTGCCATAAGGGTGGTGTCATCTGCATATCTGAGGTAATTGATATTTCTCCCGGCAATCTTGATTCCAGCTTGTGTTACTTCCAGTCCAGCGTTTCTCATGATGTACTCTGCATAGAAGTTAAATAAACAGGGTGACAGTATACAGGCTTGACATACTCCTTTTCCTATTTGGAACCAGTCTGTTGTTCCATGTCCAGTTCTAACTGTTGCTTCCTGACCTACATACAGGTTTCTCAAGAGGCAGGTCAGGTGGTCTGGTATTCCCATCTCTTTCAGAATTTTCCACAGTTTATTGTGATCCACACAGTCAAAGGCTTTGGCGTAGTCAATAAAGCAGAAATAGATGTTTTTCTGGAACTTTCTTGCTTTTTCCATGATTCAGTGGATGTTGGCAATTTGATCTCTGGTTCCTCTGCCTTTTCTAAAACCAGCTTGAACATCTGGAAGTTCATGGTTCACGTACTGCTGAAGCCTGGCTTGGAGAATTTTGAGTATTTACTAGCGTGTGAGCCAGCGTTTCACATTTAAGCAATAACAAAAGATTTCTGGCTTCTCGTGAAAAATTTGAAGAGTTGACAATTTGGAGCCCTGATTCTTGACAGCAAGAGTGGAGCTGAGGAGCTGCTGCCCCCTTTAGCCGCGACATATGCTCTTCAGGTTGCATGTTCCCCACCATTCCTCTCCCTCAAACTGAGGCCAAGGATCAGTTCCCATTTATCATAATGCTTTTGTTTTCATTTCCTTACAGTGAGCTAGCTCTGGCCTTGGAGGCTTTTAAATTGCCATCTTTGTACTAATCTACCCCACCTGGTATCTGAGGAGTGATTCAATGAAATTAATATTTTAGAAAGATTAATCAGTGCAAAACAGACTAAAGTGAGGAGCCAGGAAGCAGAAAGGAAAAAATAAATTTGAAAATCTATTGAAGGAACATTTGAAAGCATTTGGCCAGTGATTAAATATTGGATGAAGCAGGAGGAAACGGCAAAATACAGCTTCAGAGTTTACTACCTGAATGGCTGGAAAGATGCTATCACCAACATTAAATGGGAGAAGTGAAAGGGGTGGTGGTGATCACCACCTTGCCACCTCTAGTATTTTGTAGGCAAGGGCCATGAGTTACCAATTCCATAATCCTCCAGTATTGTGCTGGACATGCATTAGTTGCCCAGGAAATTCTAGCCGAACTGCAACTTATCTGAGGTGGGGTACATATCTGATGAGGGGGGAAGAAAAGGAGAATTGGAATGCTGGAACAAAAGCAGTACATGGTGGGACCTCAGGCATTCTCCTCAGAGTGGATGAAACCAGGGCTTGGTTGATAGTTAATGCATTTTAGAGAAACCTATGCAAAAGTCCTGAAGCAGAGCAGGAATTTGGCATGCAGAAATGGAAGCGGGGGAGGGAGGAATCGGTATCCTTCCAAAGGAAAGAAGAAAAAAAGGGAGAGAGAGATTGGATCGCAGGATATTCCTGGAATACACAGAAGAGCAAGCTCTCGGTCGGGGCATTAGGCAGAGTTTTGGACAATAAGGCTGGGAAGGTTGGAACACCGGACTTCTCTAAACAGTTTTGAGAGCTCATTGCTTAAAAGGAAAAGAAATCTGCAGAACAGAGCCACTGCCGCCACCCCCATCTTCCCTGCCTTGGGGAGGGCATCAGGTCACTGATCCAGGAGGGCTCAGAAAGGGAAAGAGTCATAGCCTCCACCGCAGCACCTGCACCCACCACGCAGAGCATCAGGTGTGTGGTGGTGAGCAAAGGGGCTGTGGTCAAAACATGCTACACAAGCAACGCCTTCCCCAAGGATTACATCCCCAGTATTCAACAACTATAGCGCCCAGAGTGCAGTTGACGGGTGCCCAGTGAACCCGAACCTGTAGGAACAGCAGGCCAGGAGGAGTATGATCACCTTCGCACACTCTCCTGCCCTCAGACCAACATGTTTGTCATCTGCTCCTCCACTCTCATCCGCCTTCCTATGAGAATGTGCAGCACAAGTGGCATTCAGAGGTGTGCTACCATCGCCCTGAGGTGCCCATCCTCTTGGTGGGCACCAAGAAGGACCTGACACCCTAAAGGTGCCTGAAGGAGCTGGGCCAGGTGGTGGCCCAGCAGATCCAAGCTGTGCTTGGCCCTGCAGCAGGATGGCATCAAGGAAGTGTTTACCGAGGCTGTCCGGCAGTACTCAACCCCATGCCGATCAAGCATGGGCAGTCCTGCATCCTCCTGTGACCTGGCACTCAGCTTGGAGGCTGCCCCTGACCCCCTACTGGTTGCGCCTTTGTGTCTTGGTGCCTCGTCTGCCCTCAGCTGTGCCTTAAGGACTAATTCTGGGACCCCCTTGCTTATGGGGTCCCCAAATGTCTTTTTCTCCTTAACGGGGACCCACAGGGAAAGGGGCTTTGGGCCCTGCCCCATTCTGCTTGGAAACACCAAGTATTCTTGAGAGCTCACCCAGGTCACAGTTGGACCCCTCCTCCAAGAAGCTTCCGCATTTCCCCCTACTCACCAGTTGACTTAGTTTTCCACACAGATATTGCTGCCTGTCCTGGTGCCTTCTCTCCGGAGGGCTCCACAGACCCTAACCTCTCCCTCACTGCTCTTCAAATTGCTCCGCCCTCAAGATGCTCTCTCTTCCACAGGGAAGAAGCCACTGAATCCTAGTAAGATGAATGTGCCCTAACCTACCTCCATGTCCCTGGGCCTCATGCACCTGCTGACTGACTCGGTCCCACCCCCATCGGGCTCCTGGGGCCCCTCAACCCCCATCTGCATCAACAAAACCTTCTGTCTCCAGTGAAGAAAAAAAAAGAAGTTTTCAGCTCAACCCCCCAATAAATATTTATTTACAAGTTTTTTAATATGTACAACTAATGTAGTATTATGCCCTTTATAAACATTAACACACAAACAAGAAATTAAAAAACACAAAAATTAGAAATATTCTATTTTCTTTCCACTTCCCCAACGTATCATATCACATACACTTTATGGTACCCATTCCACCCCTCGCAGCCGTCCCAGCTGCAACCCCACCACCACTCTGGGGCTCTTGCTGTAATCAAGGGGAACCTCTGGAGGTTCGGAAACAGAGGGGCATGGTCTCTGACGACTCTCCAGAATCCGTAAACTTTAAAAACTGAGACACAAAGAACTGCGATTGTCTTAGAGTGCCCTCCATGTGCTAGGAAACGCCTCAGTGGTTTGGTGGTGGTTTACTCGCTAAATCCTGTCCGACTCTTGAGACTACGGGCTGTAACTAGCCAGGCTCCTCTGTCCATGTAATTCTCCAGGCAAGAATATTGGAGTGGGTTGCCATAGAGGATCTTCCTGACCCAGGGATCGAACCCTCTTCTCTTACATCTCCTGCATTGGCAGGCGGGTTCTTTACCACTAGGGCAATCTGGGAAACCCAGTGCTTTAATAGAACTCATTTAATCCCGCAAGCAACCCTATACACTGTATTATTATCTTAGATGAAACAGAAACAGCGAAGTTAAGAAATTTTGCCAGGTGACGCAGAAGTGGCGGAGCAAGAACTGGAACCCACCCTGGGTGTGTCCACACTCCATGAGCTTAACTGCCACTGGAAGGGGATGAAGAGGGTTTCCTTGGTCAAGTCCCTCACCAATCATAGCTGTGGTGAGAGTCCCAGGCACTGACGGAGGAAGCAGCAGGAAATCACTAAACCCCGGGATGCCTCTCACGCGGTTATCTGGGCAAGGTCCGCTCGTCCGCAGTCTCTTGAGGGCAACTCAGACGGCCGCGCAGGCGCAGACAGATGGGCTTGGTCTCTATGGTTCCGGGGCGCGACGGCGGAAGGCAGGTCGGTTCCCGGCGTCGCGCTGCAAGAGTCGCGCAGCGGGCTTCCTTTACGGCAGGCCTCCTAGTCGCCTGAGGATTGTCTAGGAGAGGCGGCCAGCGAGGAGAAAAGGACACAGCGGCCGGACGGTAGGGGCTGTGTGTGTCCGCTGGACGATAGACCCTAAAGCGCGTCCTTCCGAGAGCCCTTTAACAGATTTCCTCTTGGCTTGCTGGGTGGATGACCTTTCTCCCTGGCCATATTTTCTGCTTTCCCAGGCTCCTCGGTCCACCCAGCTTGTCACTGAAGTCTATAGACCGCACCTCTCTCGGCTCTTTTTCCAGGTTGACTTAACTTTCTGACAGACTCATACTTGGCCTTCTGTTTCTTAACCTGAAGTCCACGTTCCTTTCCCAGCTTGCTGCGTGGCCATGCGGGATTTAGGCCCTGCCAACCTCTAAAGCTCGTTTCGTTCTTCCCGACGTGTACTCTGCGCTCCAGCCGCGTCTGGGTGCTCAGTGTACCCCAGACATAACCCAGCACACCGGCTGTAACTCGTGCAGTGTGTGCCCTGCTGGAATACTCTGTCACAGACCTGCACTTGATCCGTAGTTTTCCGGACAGAATAGGTGCTTCCTCCTTAGCTCTTGCGCTCGTGCGTTGATTCCCAGTTCCCTCTGTGTGTCCTGTGCTAGTGCTTAGGTTGCAGCTGCTCCCCACCTCCCCCCCGCCCCCATCCCAGTGACTGGAACATTACTCAGTAAATGACTGAAAGAATGGGTGGGAAACTTTAAAATTACACTCACCTGTAAGCCTGCCACTCATAAAAGTAACTGCTGACCTTTTTTTGTGCTTCCTTCCAGTCTTCTTTTGAAGCTTTTTTTTTTTTAGCATTATTGTAAACCCCCCTTTTTTTCATTAAGCATTAAAATGTATATTTCATGTGTATTATCCGCCCCCCACCATTGTCTACCAAATAGGTACTGGATTTAATTATTCATTTCTGTTACTTCACTGGTGGCTCAAACGGTAAAGAATCTGCCTGAAATGCAGGAGACCCAGGTTCGATCCCTAGATTGGGAACATCCCCTGGTAGGTCATGGCAACCCACTCCAGTATTCTTGCCTG
The DNA here is from genome assembly GCF_055505025.1 of Bos grunniens. Lineage (NCBI taxonomy): Eukaryota > Metazoa > Chordata > Mammalia > Artiodactyla > Bovidae > Bos > Bos grunniens. The sequence continues at coordinate 14,439,896 of NC_141167.1, forward strand.
AAGAATTCCATAGACAGAGGAGCCCGGTGGGCTACAGTCCATGGGGTAGAAAAGAGTGGGGACATGACTGAGAGACAAACACTTGGACTTTCTCTATTGTTGCACTTTTAAGTTGTTTGAATTTCTTTTTTTTTTCCCCCCAACAGTTATTGAGCTCCTACCTGACTGGTCCCTATCCTCAAGGTTGTTCAAAAGGGAGATATGCGTATGAATAGTACATTACAGGGGCGTGCAGGGTACTAGGAAAGGTCTACCATGCTAACACAGGATGACATCCCTGCTTCAAGATGGCTTCTTAGAAGTGTCATCTAAGTTGATATGGTTCGAAAAGTGTAAAGAAATGTTTTTATGCTTGTGTTTTTTTATTTCAGTTTTTTCTTCAGATCTGTCTCAAAGCATTGGGATTACTGAGTCAAGATATTCAATACAGGGACTTTTTAGTGGTCCAGTGGCTTAAACTCTACACTCCCAATAAAACACACTTTTCAACTTTTGGTTAAAATGACCATATCAATATAGAGGATTTTTAATGCATTGTTTTTTGGTTCAAGTTCCGTTTTCCTCGAGTTTGAGTTTTGTGAAAGCACGAAAATTGCTTATCTACCATGAACTGGAAGAACTTGTGTAATGAAAAGGTTTGGGGAAAAGAAATTGGGAGACTAGTACAAAATATCTTTCTAGAGGGTTGTTTGTCATAATTATCTCATTTTTCTCAGAAATTTCTCTTTTGACTGCAATTTTATGGCATTCCTTTTTTTTCCCCTTCCACTTCAGCCATGCCTTTCTTTGATGTGCAGAAAAGGCTGGGTGTTGACCTAGATCGCTGGATGACAATCCAGAGTGCTGAGCAGCCTCACAAGATCCCATCCCGATGTCATGCTTTTGAGAAGGAATGGATAGAGTGTGCACATGGAATCGGCAGTATCCGAGCAGAGAAGGAGTGCAAAATAGAATTTGAGGATTTCAGAGAGTGTCTGCTTCGACAGAAAACGGTGAGGAAGTGATGAAGATGGGGATGGAATTACTTCCTTGTTTCTCCAGAGCTACTTTTAAATACTTTGAACTGATCATTGGGCATTGGCTTGCCCGATGTGAATTGGCAAAACTTTTGTGTGAACTACCTTCTCTACTTAGGTACCATGTCAAGGAAGTTAACTGTGTTAACTTGTTCAGTGTTCTTCCTCATATTCTCATATATTGGGTTAGCCAAAAAGTTCATTAGGGTTTTCCCTCAAACTTCTTGTCAAACCCAATATTTTCCTTAGCATTGTGCCCTGCTGCAGCCATCGGGTTGGAAATTGCATATGTAGATTTCCATTTTTGTGTAGGCTGTAAAGTAAAAGAGTATCAACTAGCCTTGGGTGTTTGTCCTTGAAAATGTTTGGGCAAATATATTTCAAATTCATTGAACCCTCACTGGGGAAGAGATTAAAATCCTGCAGCTCTATTACACTGAACCTGATAAAACAACCTCTAGATTTCTATTCTGGGGAAGATGGAGGTGTTAATGAGATTGTTTTAGGTGATCCTGACCAAAAATACAGGGAAAAAGCATTAGTAGCATAGTGTTTCAGAGAAGGCAATGGCACCCCACTCCAGTACTCTTGCCTGGAAAATCCCATGGATGGAGGAGCCAGGGACGGGGGAGCCTGGTGGGCCGCCATCTATGGGGTCGCACAGAGTCGGACACGACTGAAGCGACTTAGCAGCAGCAGCAGCAGCAGCAGCATAGTGTTTACCTCCTCAAGACTTGAATGAATTGCGTAACACATAGGGTTCTATTCTCCTTTAGAGAAGAAATCGTTAACTGGGCTGTCATTTTGCCTATTTCTGTGCTCCACATATAACATAGAATTATTTTTATTACTGTCAACTCCTTGGGGTTCAGGAATACAATTTAGATTTTCAGTTAAATGCATCTCTAAAGTTATCTGTATCCATTTTTAAATAGCTTGTCTTTTATAATCTGCTATTGGCATTTGGGTGAAGTAAAGCCAAATTTGGAAGGAATAAAGGGTTGTCAGGTATTAATTTTGTCATGTTCTCTGGAAGAATATTGATCATCGAGTGTACTGTAGTAGACAAGGAGTGGGTGGTAGCTGGCCGCCAACCAGCTAGTTAGTTCACAGCATGTCATAACTTCTCTTCTGCAGGCCCCACTTATTCCTTGCTCAGATTAACACTTATTATGGAAAATTTACACCAAGAAGAGACAGTGTGATGAGGTGGAAAGAATATTAGATTGGGAGTTGGGAGAGCTGGATTTTGATGCTGGTTTTACCACCACTAGTTTTGTGACTTCAAGAAAGTCTTTCCCATCTAATCTTGGTTTCCTTATCTGGAAATACAGTTTTGCTCTAAGGTCAATTTCTGAAGAGAGATGTTACCATTTTAGAGGTCATCTAAGTGAAGATGTTAGTGAATCAAAGAATTAGAATCAAGCACTTTTCTAAGTTCTTAGAATGTAATAATACATATATTTCTTGCAATAATCTCCTATGAGATACTTTAGAATTATTTTCCCCACTGTAGGATTAAAACATTGAAGCAAGGAAATACTAAATCCATTACCTAAGGTCACATAGCCCAGTAAGAGGTGGAAATAGCATTTGAACCTGGCAGTGCTGATTCTAGACCCTGTGCTTGTATTCAGAACACCAAGTCATGATTGGTTCTAGCTGGGAGAGAGATTTGACATACGGCTGTATGATGCCTCAACCATAACTAGTTTTATGTTGGGAAATGCTTTACTAGAGAAATGTTAAGAATACAGTTTTTTAAATGGTTAATGTTTAGTATTGGGAATACCTAAAGTTTTTTTCTACTGAAGTTGCATCCTCATTCTTTAAAGTTAATGGGATGTTTAATTGAATATACTGCCACTTCATGCCTTTGTGAAAACCTAGTCATTCACTCAAAAAGTATTTTTTAGATCACCTATTATGTCAGGAACTATTCCAGGTACTGGGAATATAGCAGTAAGCAAAACAGCGAAAAGTCCCTGCCCTAATGGAACTCATTGGTGGGGCAAGGGTTGGGGGTGGGATACAGAAAATGTACGAACAAGGTAAGAAATAGCGTGTCGGGTGTTGGTACGTGCAGTGGGGAAAATAAACAGAAGGATGCGAAGCACTGGTATGGTTGCTCTGTGCTTCAGTGGAGTGCTCCTGAAAGAGCTCAAGGATAGAAAACATGAGAGCAGAGACTTGGAGATAGTGAACCACGTGCACTTGAGGGAGGAGGAAGCAGCGAATGGAAGGATCTCTGAGCTGGAGCAGAGAGAGCTGGAGGAAGGTATAAAGACATAACGTCAGAGAGAAGGGTCTTGTAATTTCCTTCTAGGGAAGGATTCAGCTTTTCCTCTCAGTAAGATGAAAGCCACTGGGTTTTGAGCCAAGGAACAGTGCATTCAGGATTGGTAAGTCTGTTTTCCATGTCACAGAATCCGTTAATTGCGGCTCTCGCACAGTGTTGGATAGCTTGATTTTCATCCGTAGGGAACGTCCTGCTGAGGGGAAAAGGCAGCAGTCAAGGCCCTGCCTGTCTGAGCGACTACTGGCTGAGCTGAGCACATAGCAGGCCTTTCAGTGTGGCCCAGAGACCTCATTGGCCTGTTTGTGCTTCATTCATACCTAGTGAGCTGCTGCTGCTAAGTCGCTTCAGTCGTGTCCGACTCTGTGCCACCCCATAGACGGCAGCCCACCAGGCTCCCCCGTCCCTGGGATTCTCCAGGCAAGAACACTGGAGTGGGTTGCCATTTCCTTCTCCAGTGCATGAAAGTGAGAAGTGAAAGTGAAGTCGCTCAGTCGTGTCTGACTCTTAGCGACCCCATGGACTGCAGCCCACCAGGCTCCTCTGTCCATGGGATTTTCCAGGCAAGAGTACTAGCATGGGGCGCCATTGCCTTCCCTGACCTAGTGAGCAGTCACCAGCATATGCTGTGAGGTGATGTCAGCTTTTCATATTTTTAAAGATTTTAGTATGCACAAGTATACCTCTTAAAGCTGCTGTATCTCTATTATTTTTGTAAATGCTTATATTCCTCTATATAATAGGAACATACTAGTTATCCGTTTTCAAGGAGGTATTACTATACATACAGCAGAAATTGATTCTTTAAAGATGGGATTTATCTCAGAGGCCCTCCAGGATGAAAAGCTTCCATAGTTTAAAAATGAAACCAGTTTTGTATTCAGCTTCTCCAGTGCTCACTTTCTGGTGCATATCTCCCTCCGAGTTTAAATATTTTCCTCCTCTGACAGATGAAACGTCTGCATGCTATCAGGAGACAGCGGGAAAAGCTAATCAAGGAAGGGAAGTACACACCCCCACCTCACCACTCAGGCCAGGAGGAACCTCGGTCCTGAGCGGAGCAGCTGCCAGTGGCTGGAGGCTGATTCTCACGTTCTCTCTTCTCCGCTGGAAACTCTACGTACTAAAAACCCCTTTGTGAGAGTGTCTAAAAATAAAGGATTGCTCCATCCTATTTGTTCTATTTTCTTTTGTATCATACTTTTCAATAATGAGGTTGCAACCTATTTTTTAAGTTTGGTAAAATGCCTTTACCTTAAAAATTAGCATTAAGGGACTATCAGTGGTATATTAGTACTTCTGATTGAAATGCTTAGAAACATTTTTTTAAAAGAAAAAATTCACATGAAGAAGGGAAGGTATGATCCCTAGAAAATTAAATGTTGAGAATATAATGAAAACTTCAGATATCCCCAACTAGGGATCAAACCTGCATCCTCGGCAGCAAAAGCAGAGTCCTAACCACTGGACCAGGAAACCAAGAAATTCCTCATCTTAACCATTTTTCAGTGTAGAGTTCAGTGGTATTAAGTGCATTCACATTGTGGTGCGACCATCCATCTCCAGAACTCTTTTCATCTTGGAAAACTGAAACTATACCCATGAAACAATAACTTCCTCTTCCCTCGTCCCCCTAGCGCCTGGCAACCACTCTTCTACTTTCTAGGTCTATGATGTTGACTACTCTAAGCACCTCGTTATAGGTGCAATCATACAGTATTTGTCTCTTTGTGTCAGAATTATGTCACTTAACATACATAGCATATATCAGAATTTCTTTTTTGAGGCTGAAGAGTTTTCCATTGTGTGTATGTACCACATCTTGTTTATCCATCCATTTGTCAATAGACTCTTGGGTTGCTTCCATGTTTTGGCTGTTGTGAATAATGCTGCTATCCATATGGTTATACAGATACCTCCTTGAGACCCTGCTTTCAATTACACTCCCACCAATAGTGCAGAAGGGTTCTAATTTCTCCATGTCTTCACCAACATTTGATGTTTTCTGGAGTTTTTTGATAGCCAGCAAATAGAAGTGAGGTATCTCACTGTACTTTTTGTTTGCATTTCCATAATTATTAGTGATGTTGCATCTTTTCATGTGCTTACTGGCCATTTGTATGTCTTGACTATTATATGGATATATGTCTATTCAAGTCTTTTGTTCATTTTTAATTGAGGGTGTTTTTGTTACTGAGTTTTAGGAGTTTATATATTCGGGATGCTGATTCAGATATGTAATTTGAAAATATTCTCTCCCATCCTGTAGATTGCCTTTTTACTCTGTTGATAGTATCTTTCGATGCACAAATGTAAAGTTCCTCCAGGGGATTTCTCTGATGATCCAGTGGCTAAGTCGCCGAACTCCCAATGCAGGGGACCGAGTTTGATCCCCAGTCAGGGAACTAGATGCCACATGCCACAGCTAAAGATCCTTTATGCCATAGTGAAGATCGGAGATCCCACTTGGTGCAACTAAGGTCTGGTACAGCCAAATAAATATTAGAGATTCTATGAATTTTAGGATGGGCTTTTCTATTCCTGCAGAAAAATTGAGATTTTAATAGAGATAGCATTAAATCTGTAAATTGCTTAGGGTAGTATTGATGTCTTAATAAGTCTTCTAGTCCCTGAACATGAGATTTGTTTCTACTTATTAATGTCTTTAATATTCTTTCAGATATGTTTTATAGTTTTCATGGTACAAGTCTTCCACCTCCTTGATTAAGTTAATTCCTAAGTATTTTTTTAGATGCTGTTTAAAAATATTTTTATTTTAAACTGGAATATAGTTGATTTGCAATGTTATATTCGTTTCAGGTGTACATGAAGTGATTCAGTTATATTATTTTTCAGATTCTTTCCCATATATGTTATCACAGAGTATTGGGTAGAGCTCCCTGCGCTATACAGTAGGTTCTTGTTGATTATCTATTAGATGCTATTTTAAATGGAATTGTTTCTGTAATTTTCTTTTCAGATTGTTCATTGTTAGTCTTAGAGCATTTTAAGCCATAAATGTCAACTGAAGGCTTGAATATAACAAACTGAAGCAGTGAGCAGTGCTCAGTTGAGTCCAGCTCTTCTCAACCCCGTGGACTATAGCCTCCCAGGCTCCTCTGTCCGTGGAATTCTCCAGGCAAGAATCCTGGAGTGGGTTGCCATTTCCTTCCCCTCGGGCTCCAGCCCGAATCTGCATCTCCCGCACTGGCAGGCGGATTCTTTACCGCTGTGCAGTTCTCAGAAGGGAAAGCACATTGTGTGCTAGTCTCAGAATTGGAAATAGGGGATCTGGCATTCAGTCAGGGTCCTGCTTATTCCTTGTGTTAGCCAAGCACGTTTTCTTAAACTAATCATTAATCCATCACAATGGAGAAGCAAACTGGAGGCCTTCCAGCAAGATCCTGTGCTGTGGCCCTGGGTTAGGTTGTTTTATTTTCTCTAAACACACAAACTTCTCTGAATTCTTAGAGTCCCAAATGGTTTTAAGCGCATACATATTTATGGGAAAGCAGAGGCCAATTGAAAAATCAGAGAGGACAGCAGAATACTAATCAAGGCTTAATGTAGGTACATGCTCTTTCATTCAAAGATATCTTTTATTCCTGAGCTCTGGGTTGTGTCGACAGAATGAAGGGAAAGCAAATCCCACAAGATTATATTTACCTAAAGGTAAAAAATGTCTGATAGAGAACACTTAGTTGTATTTGTTGGGAAGAATTGCCTTGATGTCTTTACAGGATATCAGAAAGCTTCCTTTACATCAGGTATCCATAAACAGCTCTGGGACCAGCAACCCTGCTTCTTTGTATATTTAGCAAACTTTGTGCCTTAATCGGTTTTTTGAGAAAGTAGGACAGCAATGTTATGAGTCGGTGAAAGCAAGGAGACAGCTCCAAGACCCCCGTTCTTTAAGCATTCTAATATGATCAAGCAGAGTTATCTTTTTGATCAACTAGGCTGGTAAGAATAGGACTGAGAAGGTTGGGGGACAGAATGGCTGTGAAGTTCTTTGCTTTTGATGATGAAACATGAAGTTACTTGCTGCCCTTGCCCCCTCCCTTCATCTGGCAAATGGGACTCATAACTTATTTGGTCTGTGCTTTTTAACCCTGACAGCCACAAAGGAAACCACTGAGTATTTTGGCAACTGCATTTCAATTTTTCATTTAATTTTTTTGAATAGGTAATTTATGTGGCTTAAAATTCAAACTGGATATATAATGAAAAATCTTTCCCAAGCATCCTATTTCCCTCCCTCGAGGCCACCAATGTTTTCAGTATTCTAGAGATTCTGTCTACACATATATACACACGTTTTCTTTACCTTTTTGAAACAAATGGTAGCAAATTGTTCACGTAGTTTATGCATTTTGCTTTTTGTCCTTACTATATTCTCAAAAATGGTCTATATTAGGCACATGGCCCAGTTGAAGCCAACGAATGACTCTTGCTTGGAATCCTAGAAAAGAGGAGTTATATTTCCTCTGGGTTTAATGCTGAGGAGATTTAGTTTTTATGCTGACAGACATAAATAATGTAGTCGTGCACATTCTAGGGGTGATTACATTCTGGGACTGTCAGAATTGACTGTAAAGATGAATCCCTTAAGAATATGCCTGCTAATGCAGGGGATGCAGATTCAATCCCTGGTCCAGGAACTAAGATCCCACACTCCATGGAGCAACTAAGCTTCTGTGTGCCCCAACTACTGAGCCCACACTCTAGAGCCCACGAGCTGGAACTACTGAGCCCAAGTGCCCTAGAGCCAGTGCTCCACAACAAGAGAAGCCCCCGCAGTGAGAAGCCCAGGCACTGCAAGTGGAAGGTAGCCCCCACTTGCTGCAACAAGAGAGAGCCCACTCACAGCAAAGAAGACCCAGTGCAGCCATAAATAAATAAATTTTATAAAAAGATGAATCACAAACGTACAGAAGTGCAACCAACACATTTACAGCTCAAATTCTAGCAAGATCAAAAAGCAGCACCTGGGAAGATTGGCATTTGGATTAATCACAGGTGAAATCAATCTAATTAAAGTGACGTCACTCCAAAAAAAAAGTGACAACTCATCTCCAACCCTACTCTAGGAGGAATCTGAATGATCCTTTCCTCTAATGGTTAGAGGAAAGGGTTTTACTTTTTGGGAAATAAACAAGTAGTATACTATATTAGGGGCTTCCCTGGTGACTCAGATGGTAAAGAATCTGCCTGAATTGCAAGAGACCCAGATTCAATCCTTTGGTCAGCAAGATGCCCTGGAGAAGGGAATGGCAACCCACTCCAGTATTCTTGCCTGGAGAATTCCATGAGCAGAGGAGCCTGGTAGGCTACAGTCCAATGGGCTTGCAAAGAGTCGGACATGACTGACTAACACACTCACACACACACTGCATTAGCTTTTGTCCTCTTATAAACAGTATTTGGAATACAATATGAAATCATGAGACATGCAGAGAAACAAGAAAACTTGAAATTTATGAAAATTTAAGAAAATTTGAACTATAAGGAGAAAAAGTTAACCAAACTATTGTAAACATAATTATAAACAAATGAAAATTCTAGAACTGGAAAATACAATGTCTGAAATCAACTCATTGAATGGGCTTAATGGTAGATTGGATACTGTAAAAGAAAGAATCAGTTAATACGAAGACAGATCAATAAAATGATCAAAATTAAAGTAGAGAAAAAAGACTATAGGGAAAAAATATCAGTTATCTATGGAATAATATAAAACAGTCTATATATAATTGGGCTTCCCTGGTGGCTCAACTAGTAAAGAATCTGCCTGCAATGCGGGAGACCTGGGTTCAATCCCTGGGTTGGGAAGATCCCATGGAGGAGGGAACAGCTACCCACTCCAGTATTCTGGCCTGGAGAATTCCACGGACTGTATAGTCCGCAGTGTCACAAGAGTCGGACACAGCTGAGAGACTTTGACTTTCACTTCACATATAATTAGAGTCTCAAAAGGAGAGGAAAGAGATAATACGGCATATAACATATTTGAAAACAATCTGAAAATGCAATTAAGAAAACAATTCCATTTATAATAGCATCAAAAAGAATTTTAAAAATTTAACAAAGAAGGGTAAAACATAATCTTAAAGTACAAAATATTAATGAAGGAAATTAAAGAAAACCTTTAAAATGTAAAGTCATCCATGTTCATGATCAGAAGATAAGATTGTTAGGATGGCAATACTTCTCAAATTGTTCTACATATTCAGCATATTCCCTATCAGACTCTCAGCTAGCTTCTTTGTCAAAATCAACAGTTCAGTTCAGTTCCTCAGTCGTGTCCGACTGTCTGCGACCCCATGGACTGCAGCATGCCAGGCTTCCCTGTCCATCACCAACTCCTGGAGCCTACTCAAACTCATGGCCATCATCCCCATTGGTGATGCCATACAATCATCTCATCCTCTGTTGTCCCCTTCTCCTCCTGCCTTCAATCTTTCCCAGCATCGGTCTTTCCCAATGAGTTGGTTCTTCACATCAGGTGGCCAAAGTATTGGAGTTTCAGCCCCCCAAAATCAACAAATTAATCTTAAAATTCACATAGAATTATAAGAGGCCCAGAATAGCCAAAAGAATCTTGAAGAACAGTGTTGAAGGACTCTCACCTTCCCAATTTCAAAACTTAATACAAAGCACACTAATCAAGATAGTGTGGCATTACTGTAAGGATAAATATTTAGATTGATGGAAAAGAACTGAGAGTCCAGAAATTCACCCACATATCTACAGTCAATTGATTTTTGACAAGTGTGCCTAGACCATTTAATGGGGAAAGAATAATCTTTTTTTAAAATGGTGCTGCAATAGCTGGATAATCCACATGTAAAAGAATGAAGTTTGGACTTCCCTGGTGGTCCAGTGGGCAGGGATCTGCCTGCCAGATGGGTACATGGGTTCAGTCTCTGGTTTGAGAAGATTCTGAATGCCACTGGGCAGCTAAGCCCATGTGCCACGACTACTGACGCCCGTGTGCCATACAGCCTGTGTACCGCAACAAGAATGGCAACCACCAAAAGTCTGTGGACTGCAAGTAAAGTAGCCCGCGCTTGCTGCAACCAGAGAAAACCCACACACAGCAACAAAGACACAGGGTTGCCAAAAAGTAATTAAATTTTAAAAATAAAAAGTGTGTATATATTTTAAAAATGAAATTTGATCCCTAGTTACCATATAAAAATCAGAGTGTCTTTTCACAGACCCATTCTAGCACTGGATAAAATCAAGTTTCCACAAGTTCAAGGAAATCAACCAGTAATATAACTGCCTGAAAGATCAAAAATCAACTTCAGAAAATAACGGCAAAAGTCAGAGTCTCTATAACTTATTTTATTCCCAGTGTTCAATGTACAGTAGACATGTTTACTGTGAACAGGAAACATGACCCATAGTAAAGGAAAAGAGCAGTCAACAGAAACAGACCCCCAGGAGACTCAGAAGTCCAATTAGCAGACAAGGACTTAAAAGCATCTATTAAAAATATGTTCAAGGAATTAAAAGAAAAAATGACCATAGTGCATGAACACATGGGAAATCTTAGAAATAAAAACCCAGGAAAAGAACCAAAGAAAATTTTAGAATGCAAAACTGCAGTATCTAAAATTTCAAATTCACTAAATGGGCATAACAACAAATCGAAGACAATATATGAATAAATGTAAAGGTAGCTTTTTTCTTCTTTAACATCTCTGAAAACTACAAAATAGTGATGAGAAAAATTAAAGAAGACTGTGGTAGGCTGCTTCTACAATGACTCCCAGTGATCCCCATACCCTTACGTGATGCCCTATGTAATCACCTTTGGTTGTGTGTGACCTGATTTAGTGACTTGCTCCTAACAAATAGAATAGGGCAGAAGTGATGGGGTTTCACTTCAAAGATTAATTTACAAAATACTGTTAACTTCCATTTTGCTGATTCTTTCTCTCCCTCAGTCTCACTCACTCTTCTCACTTATTCACTCTGAAGAAGAAAGCTGTCATGTTTTAACCTGTCTTGGACTTTGACACCACCACCCAGCAGTAAGAATATGTCACTCATCCATCCAGAGGAGGTTTTGCAAGAGAAGAAATTGATGAAAGGGATTTTTAAACCTGTGTATGAAGTCCAAAGCAAATCCCTGAGTGATCCACATGTCAGACTGAATAGAATCAATATGGCAAATATTTGAGAACTGAATTATAATATGCAATATTATGTAGGTTTTCAGCTTGGTCTCAGGTAGCACACAAATGAAGCAGACCAGAATAGCACCCAAGCACTCTGAAAATTAAATCATCTTTGGAATGACAGCCCATGAAATTAAGCCAGAACCTGCATGCTAAACTCAATAAGGTGACTGGCAGCTGAAATAGAAGATTTAAATAAGATCAGAGTTTTCTAACGTAATATGCAAAGTGCCCAGCTTTCAATAGAAAAGCACTCATCATGCCAAAAACTAGGAACCTGAATGAGAAAACATAATCAATAGATGCCAGCACTAAGACTTTAGATGTTGAACTTTTCTAACAAAGATTTTAAAGCAGTCATCATAAAAATGCTTCAACAAGCAATCACAAACTCTCTTGAAACATAATAAAAATCTCAGCAACTAGAGAAGTATATAAAAGAACCAATCTGAAATTATTGAACTAAAAAATACAGCAACCAAAACAAAAATTCACTGGATGGGCTCAGCTGCTGCTGCTGCCGCTGCTAAGTCGCTTCAGTCATGTTCGACTCTGTGCAACCCCATAGACGGCAGCAGTGGAATGAAAATACAGAAGAAAGAATTGGTGAAGTTGAAGATAGAGAAATAGCACAGTTCTAGAAAAAAATATAGAATGTATTTATGATCTGGGGTTGACGAAGATATCTTACAAAGAACACAGAAGTTACTAACCATTATTAAAAAATTGATAGACTGGATTTCATCAAAATGAAGACATTATTCATCAAAAGACACTATTAAAAAATGAATAGGTAAGCCAAGATTGGGAGAAATCTTCAAAATACATCTATCTGACAAATGTCTTATATCCAGAGTATGTATATGTATATACATATATAGTGGCAGGGGATGCATATACCCACATGTGCATATATTATATTTCTGCAAATCTATAATTAAAAGGCTAACAACCTCAAGGTTTATTTGTTTGCTTGTTTTTTTAATGGCAGAAGACTTGACTAAATACTTCTACAAAGGAAGACATATGAATGGTCAATGAGAATATAAAAGTACTCAGTCCTCACCAGTAACCGGGAAACTGCAAATTGAAGCTATAGTGAAAGGGACTTCCCTGGTGGTCTAGTGGTTAGGACTGAGATTCCACTGCAGGGGCACAGGTTCGATCCCTGGTGGGAGAACTAAGATCCTACAAGTTGTGCAGCCAAAAAAAAAGAAATAAATGGTTTATTGGTCCGCATTCTGAGCAATAACAACAAATACTCAAGAATCACGGGGCCCAAATGCGGAATATCCAAGCTAGAGCAAAGAGAGAGCTCTGATAGAACAGATGAGCTGAATCAGGAGTTTACTGATGGCAGTGGAGGAGCAAAGGGGTGATGTGGTCAGAGCTTTGGAAAACTGATCAGTGGTCTCTGAGAAGGATGGGTGGAAAGGACAAGAAAGCTTTTTTAACTTTTTATCATTTGTTGGAATATAGTCAATTAACAATGTTGTGGAAAAAAAGCAACAATGTTGTGATAGTTTCAAGTGAAAGTGAAAGTTGCTCAGTCATTTCTGACTCTTTGCCACCCCATAGACTATACAGTCTGTGGAATTCTCTAGGCCAGAATACTGGAGTGGGTAGCCTTTCCCTTCTCCAGGGGATTTTCCTAACCCAGGGATCGAACCCAGGTCTCCCGCATTGCAGGTGGATTCTTCACCAGCTGAGCCACAAGGGAAGCCCAAGAATACCGGAGTGGGGAGCAGCAACGGCCTCAGCCATACGTAGATCTATGTTTTTTAATAGGAAGCACAGATTGGCCCCACAATCTGTTGCTTGGAGGAAGCAGGGAGACTAGTTGAGGCTGATGCAGGGACACAGACTTGGCCTGGAAGAGTGATAGTGAGAACGCTTCACGATCAGAGGCGTCAAAGAGGGGAGAGGGTAGCAAAGAGTCACCTTAAGTCCCTGCCGCCCTAAGGGAGGGCAGCCCTGGGTCCCCACCAGGACTCAGTTGAAATGTTCTCTCCTCCAGCCCACTACCCAACCTAGGCGCCTGGAGACTCAATTCCAGTGACCACTCGAATTCCTGTAACTGGCACTTGTCACTGGTGGATCAGAGAGATTTGCAAAGAAACAATCCAGGCTGGGTTATTTATTATTAATCTGCATATCATTTGAAGACACTTATCTGCCAGAAGATAAAAACCCGAGCAACCCTGGACTTCTGTGGCTCTCACTGCCTGGCAATTCTCCCAGCCATGAAAGAGACAAGGAGAACTCAAAGTTCCCACAGAATCCCAAATGAAGCCTCAGGTTCGGTGGACATGTTACTTGCATCATAAATCAGGTATCCTCAAACCCACTCTTGATGAGTTACATCTGGAGTGGGGTTTGCGGCATGTAGTGTCTACCAGGATTGGGTATCTAGCCCAGGACGAGTTCCAAAAGGAAGCCCTGAGCAAAGTGTCCTGCCACCCCAGATAGTGGAGAGTCTGCTGATAACCACCCCAGGAGGGACAGCTCCATAGCACCAGGCTCTGTTCTCCTGCTCCTGCCAGAACGAAGGATACCAGCCACTATGCTGCCCCGTGTTTTTCAGAGTAAGTCCTAGTTAGGGTTCTGAAGGATTGATGAGACTAAACCTGGAAACCGAATCTGTGGTATAGGCTATGAACTGTCCTCGGAGGGTCCCAACAGGAAACACACAGCACAACCAATTCAGGAAGCTTTGAAGAAGGTTTAATAAGCTTTCTGCTTACAGCAGTGTGGGCAGGATGTAGAGAAGCCACAAATGAGAATGTAACACTTTAGGGTGTGAGGAGGCACAGAAGGGAGCTGCTCCTGGAAGCCAGAGACACACAGAGCTGGGCAGAGCGGACCTGGGAGGAACTGCCAGCCTGCAGCAGCCCCACAGTGGGGGAGGAGGCTGGGGAAGAAGTGCCCTGGTTTCACACTCCTCTCTCGCCATCTCCCACACATCCAGCTCCTCACCGGCCAAACCAAAACAGAGGTCAAAGGATAAGGGAGCCCACTGATGTTGTCTTATCACTCCTGGGGTGTGGAGAAGGGTGAAGAAGAGCGAAGAGCAGAACTGGAGGGGCCAATGGAACATACCCTGCACACAGGCAGAGAGATCCGGAGCCAAACTCCTGCTGTGTGACCTTGAGCAAGTCACACACCCTCTCGGAGCTGCAGTTTCTTCAGCTGCAAAGTAGAGATCATTCTATTTACTTCACAACTTTCCCTGACAGTTAAATGAATACACACACACACACACACACACACACACACAACCCACACACACACACACAACCCAGAACTACTTTGGACGCAATAGGTACTAGATGAAAGATAACTGATGTTACTTCTCTTCCCCTCAGTTCAGTCGCTCAGTCGTGTCCGACTCTTTGCGACCCCATGAATCGCAGCACGCCAGGCCTCCCTGTCCATCACCAACTCCCGGAGTTCACTCAGACTCACGTCCATTGAGTCAGTGATGCCATTCAGCCATCTCATCCTCTGTCGTCCCCTTCTCCTCCTGCCCCCAATCCCTCCCAGCATCTCAGTCTTTTTCAATGAGTCAACTCTTTGCATGAGGTGGCCAAAGTACTGGAGTTTCAGCTTTAGCATCATTCCTTCCAAAGAAATCCCAGGGCTGATCTCCTTCAGAATGGACTGGTGAATCTCCTTGCAGTCCAAGGGACTCTCAAGAGTCTTCTCCAACACCACACTTCAAAAGCATCAATTCTTCGGCGCTCAGCCTTCTTCACAGTCCAACTCTCATATCCATACATGACCACAGGAAAAACCATAGCCTTGACTAGATGAACCTTTGTCAGCAAAGTAATGTCTCTGCTTTTGAATATGCTATCTAGGTTGGTCATAACTTTCCTTCCAAGGAGTAAGCATCTTTTAATTTCATGGCTGCAGTCACCATCTGCAGTGATTTTTGAGCCCAAAAAAATAAAGTCTGACACTGTTTCCACTGTTTCCCCCACCTATTTCCCAGGAAGTGATGGGACCAGATGCCATGATCTTCGTTTTCTGAATGTTGAGCTTTAAGCCAACTGTTTAACTCTCTACTTTCACTTTCATCAAGAGGCTTTTTAGTTCCTCTTCACTTTCTGCCATAAAGGTGGTGTCATCTGCATATCTGAGGTTATTGATATTTCTCCCAGCAATCTTGATTCCAGCTTGTGTTTCTTCCAGTCCAGCGTTTCTCATGATGTACTCTGCATAGAAGTTAAATAAGCAGGGTGACTATATAGAGCCTTGACGTACTCTTTTTCCTATTTGGAACCAGCCTGTTGTTCTATGTCCAGTTCTAACTGTTGCTTCCTGACCTGAATACAAATTTATCAAGAGGCAGATCAGGTGGTCTGGTATTCCCATCTCTTTCAGAATTTTCCACAGTTTATTGTGACCCACACAGTCAAAGGCTTTGGCATAGTCAATAAAGCAGAAATAGATGTTTTTCTGGAACTCTTGCTTTTTCCATGATCCAGCGGATGCTGGCAATTTGATCTCTGGTTCCTCTGCCTTTTCTAAAACCAGCTTGAACATCAGGAAGTTCACGGTTCACATATTGCTGAAGCCTGGCTTGGAGAATTTTGAGCATTACTTTACTAGCGTGTGAGATGACTGCAATTGTGTGGTAGTTTGAGCATTCTTTGGCATTGCCTTTCTTTGGGATTGGAATGAAAACTGACCTTTTCCAGTCCTGTGGCCACTGCTGACTTTTCCAAATGTGTTGGCATATTGAGTGCAACACTTTCACAGCATCATCTTTCAGGATTTGAAATAGCTCAACTGGAATTCCATCACCTCCACTAGCTTTGTTCGTAGTGATGCTTTCTAAGGCCCACTTGACTTTCCATTCCAGGATGTCTGGCTCTAGGTCAGTGATCACACCATCGTGATTATCTGGGTCATGAAGATCTTTTTTGTACAGTTCTTCTGTGTATTCTTGCCATCTCTTCTTAATATCTTCTGCTTCTGTTAGATCCATACCATTTCTGTCCTCTATCAAGCCCATCTTTGCACGAAATGTTCCCTTGGTATCTCTAATTTTCTTGAAGAGATCTCTAGTCTTTCCCATTCTGTTGTTTTCCTCTATTTCTTTGCATTGATCGCTCAAGAAGGCTTTCTTATCTCTTCTTGCTATTCTTTGGAACTCTGCATTCAGATGCTTATATCTTTCCTTTGCTCCTTTGCTTTTCGCTTCTCTTCTTTTCACGGCTATTTGTAAGCCCTCCCCAGACAGCCATTTTGCTTTTGTGCATTTCTTTTCCATGGGGATGGTCTTGATCCCTGTCTCCTGTACAATGTCACGAACCTCATTCCATAGTTCATCAGGCATTCTATCTATCAGATCTAGGCCCTTAAATCTATTTCTCACTTCCAGTGTATAATCATAAGGGATTTGATTTAGGTCATACCTGAATGGTCTAGTGGTTTTCCCTATTTTCTGAAATTTAAGTCTGAATTTGACAATAAGGAGTTCATGATCTGAGCCACAGTCAGCTCCTGCTCTTGTTTTTGCTGACTGTATAGAGCTTCTCCATCTTTGGCTGCAAAGAATATAATCAATCTGATTTCGGTGTTGACCATCTGGCAATGTCCACGTGTAGAGTCTTCTCTTGTGTTGTTGGAAGAGGGTGTTTGTTATGATCAGTGCATTTTCTTGGCAAAACTCTATTAGTCTTTGCCCTGCTTCATTCCGTATTCCAAGGCCAAATTTGCCTGTTACTCCAGGTGTTTCTTGACTTCCTACTTTTGCATTCCAGTCCCCTATAATGAAAAGGACATCTTTTTTGGGTGTTAGTTCTAAAAGGTCTTGTAGGTCTTCATAGAACCGTTCAACTTCAGCTTCTTCAGCGTTACTGGTTGGGGCATAGACTTGGATTACTGTGATATTGAATGGTTTGCCTTGGAAATGAACAGAGATCATTCTGTCATTTTTGAGATTGCATCCAAGTACTGCATTTCGGACTCTTTTGTTGACCATGATGGCTACTCCATTTCTTCTGAGGGATTCCTGCCCACAGTAGTAGATATAATGGTCATCTGAGTTAAATTCACCCACCACAGCCTTGTCTAACTCAATGAAACTAAGCCATGCCCGTGGGGCAACCCAAGATGGGCGGGTCATGGTGGAGAGATCTGACAGAATGTGGTCCACTGAAGAAGTGAATGGCAAACCACTTCAGTATTCTTGCCTTGAGAACCCCATGAACAGTACAAAAAGGCAAAATGATAGGATACTGAAAGAGGAACTCCCCAGGTCAGTAGGTGTCCAATATGCTACTGGAGATCAGTGGAGAAATAACTCCAGAAAGAATGAAGGGATGGAGCCAAAGCAAAAAGAATACCCAGCTGTGGATGTGACTGGTGATAGAAGCAAGGTCTGATGCTGTAAAGAGCAATATTGCATAGGAACCTGGAATGTCAGGTCCATGAATCAAGGCAAATTGGAAGTGGTCAAACAAGAGATGGCAAGAGTGAATGTCGACATCCTAGGAATCAGCAAACTGAAATGGAGTGGAATGGGTGAATTTAACTCAGATGACCATTATATCTCTTCCCCTCATCCTCCTCCTTTTCCTCTGCCCCCTCCCTGTCCTTCCTACTATACTATGGGGCTCTTGAAGGGTCTCTGAGCTGAGCTTCCTCCTAGTCTGATACCAGTGCTCTTGTTCCCTTATGCCACTGAGGGCCAGGCATTTGGCACTGTGGCCAAGGAGAATGATAATGTCACAGGCCAAACACGCCTGCAAGATACATTGAACTGAGGCCCTTGTTGATAACCTTGTTTTGAGTTTGACCTCCCCAGAGATGGATCACCTGAGGGAAGCCAAAGCTCCTGCAGGAAGCCCATGTCCATTGTCAATTGTCAGGCTATGTTTTATGCAAACAGAGCACAGAGGTTCTCATCATTCCTCAGCTCTGGTCAGAGACAAGGTGGCTGTTCCTGCACATAAAAGACCAGAGGTGGGAATTCCCTAGGGGTTCAGTGGTTAAGACGCCATGCTCTCATTGACAAGCACCCAGGTTTGATCTCCCGTCAGTGAACTGAGATCCCACAAGTTGTGTGATGCAGCACCCACCAGCCCCCCCTCCACCCCGCCGCAAAAAATAAAAAAAGAAGGTCAGAGATCATGTGCTGGGGACAGGGAGTGCTGAGGATTCAGGCAGCAGAAAGTGGATGGGTTTCTCTTGATGTTTCCCTCTTAGGAGGAAGCTGGAGTGCAAGGTATCAAAGGGACTAGATGGCCCATGAGGCCTCATGCCCCTGAAGGGGTTCAGTGAGCTCAAAAGTTTTTTTTTTTATTTTCATTTTGTACTGGGGTATAGCTGATTAATGATGTTGTGATAGTTTGAGGTGAACAGCAAAGGGACTCAGCCATGCATATACATGTATCCATTCTCCCCCAAACTCCCCTCCCATCCAGGCTGCCACACAGCATTGAGCACAGTTCCATGTGCTATACAGTAGGTCCTTGTTGGTTAACTATTTTAAATATAGCAGAGTGTACATGTCCATTCCAAACTCCCTAACTAGTCCTATGTTATGCTATGCTAAGTCACTTCAGTCATGTCCAGCTCTTTGCAAGGTAACCTGCCAGGCTCCTCTGTCCCTGGGATTCTCCAGGCAAGAATACTAGAGTAGCTTGCCATTCCCTTCTCCAGGGGATCCTCCCACCCCAGGGATGGAACCCACATCTCCTATGTCTCCTATATTGGCAGGCGGGTTCTTTACCACTAGTGCCACCTGGGAAACCCAGCTATCCCTTGCCCCTGTGGCAACCATAAGTTCAGAGCTCAAAGGTTTGAAAACATCTGCCTTGAGATGATTTTGCTGCCCCGCTAGTACTGGCAGGTTTGGGCACTGAAATGGCAGAGCTTATCAGGCCCTTCTTTGAATCTAGAACTACTTGTTTGAATCTGTGATGAGAAACAGAGCATTTTTAGATGCCTCCTTGGATCTGTTGAACCTTCCACATTACTGGGATCACCAGTCTGGCTGGAGCCACCAACACAGCATTCTTTGGTATTTTAGAACACAAAGCTACTTCCCCTCAGGGCTTCACTTTGCAGCCACTGAACATCCAAGGCTTTTGCTGACTTTCATTTTTCTCTGGGCCAACTGGCTCATTCTGTAGGGCTTCCACAAGAATGGGCTGGGAGCTTAACTCTGGGTCATGTCCTGATTAGGGGTTTCTCAAGAGGAGGAATGAGCCAGCTATTTCCTGAGATGAGAGAGGGAAATTTTTTTTCTTTCTTACTGTAAGTGCTCAGAACAGTCTGTGCTAAATCTGAGTTTTGTGCTGGGAGACAGAGAACATTTTTGCAATGATGTAGCAGAATCCTCAAGGATTCTGCCAATGGCTCTTTCCCTGGTGTCATATTCAATCTCTCTTGTGGCCAACACTTCCTGGAGATCAAAGACAAGTTCTGAAGCAGAGATAGCAAGTTCAGCCTCCTACAGTCATGTAAGAACTAGCAATACAAGCCTTTTGTCACTATAAATACACTCATTACAAGAGGAGTGGGACCTGTGGTCAGCTCATTACATAACCTCATCACAGGGGCAGGGATGCCGAGCTCCAGCCAATTGCTACCTGGCAGAAATGCAGGCCAGGATGATTTACCTTCCAGTGTTTCAGGAGAAACCTGAAGTCTACATTTTTATGGGAAACATAGGATTTTCAAGTGTTGCTTTTAATTTTTTTAAAGGATGCGGAACAACTTCCACTTCTGAGAGGATGGACTAGATCTATTTTCCCTATTCCTCCTACTAAGCACAGATTAAAACCCTGGACATTATATATTAAACAAACGCAAGACTCTGAAAAAGAATGCAGGCTGGCTAGGGACCTCAAGACCCAAGAAATGACTCAGCAGTGAGTTCTCCGCATTTTCTCTTTGCCTCAAATATGTTTGATTGGGTACTGGAGAAGCCAGCAACCTCAAAATGTAATGGGTACAGAAAAAAGCCCCAAGAAAAGCCTGCTTTCTCCGGTCAAAGAGCCAGAAAAGGAGCAGCTTAGAAAGACAACCTTTAGACAATATTCCCTCTACTCCAAGCCTGCCTCTACCCCCATCAGCCAAGGTCAAGTGGAAAGCCTAGACCTCTGACCTCCCCAGGCTGTAATGAGGCATCTCCGCTCCTGTCTAGGGTGGTGTCAGAAGAGACCTAGTTACCCACTCAGGACTTGCACCACTGGTCAGTAATACAAGGCCACCTCTCCCCACCGTGACAACAGAGGAAGTGAGGGAACCCCTTCCTCTCTCAGGCAGTGTGCTATCAGTGAGGACCTAGTGGGAAACCTGAACGTCTACCCGTTCCCAGCAGAAGATGTCAGTGGAGGCCAAGTGGAGGACTAGGACTTCCACACCCGCCTGGTAGGAAGGAGGCAGCACCCCCTCTTCCTGACAGAAGCAGTGTTAGAGGAAGCCTACTGAAACATAAGTTATGAGTAAGATCCAGAGTCTTACAACACAATATCCAAAATTTTCATTTGTCATAACAAGACCAGAAAAATATGAACTTGACTAAGAAAAAACAGACTATAGACCCCAATACCGAAATGACACAGACACAATAATTATCTGAAAAGGATTTTGAAGTAACCATCATAAAAACGTTTCTATGCGTTCAATGAAGAACACACTTGAAACAAATGAAACAATTGAGAAACTCTCAGCAAAGAAATATAAAGCCTCAGTCAAACAATACATTGCATAAACAAGAAGCAAGCAGAAATTTTAGATTACAGAATACAATAACAGAAATAAAAACTCAACGCGTGGGTTCAACAGTAAAATGTAAAGAAGAGAGGAAAAGATCAGCGAACTTGAAAACTTCACGTAGAAAGCTAGTTACCCTAATCTGCACAACGGAATGAAAATAGAGTGAAAAACGACAACATAAAACAAAACAAAAGGCCAAAATATTGCCTCAGGAACATGTGGGACTATAACATAAGCTCTAAGGGGGCTTCCCTGGTGGCCCAGTGGCTAAGACTCCATGTTCCCAGTGCAGGGGGCCCGGGTTTGATCCCTGCTCAGGGAGCTAGATGCTGCACACTGCAACTAAAGATCCTGCATGCCAAATGAAGGCAGTAGACAGCACAGGCCACAGCCAAGACCCAGCACAGCCAAATAAGTAAGTAAATCTGTGTATGTACATGTATACCTTTATATATATACAGAGAAGATCTAACATTCATGTCATCAGAGTCATAGAAGAAGAGGAGAGTGTTCAAAGAAATAATGGCTGAAATTTGCCCCCAAATTGGCAAAAGACATAAATCTATAGACTCACAAAGCTAAGTAAACCTCAAGAAAGATAAACTTATGCCAAAACACATCATAGTCAAACTTCTGAAAACTAAACACAAAGGCAATAATCTTGGAAGCAGCCAAGGAGAAATGACACATTACTTATAGAGAGAAAATGACTCAGATGAGGGCAGATTTCTGGTCAGAAACCACAGAGATGAGAAGAAAGTAGCAGAAGATTTTTCAAATGCTAAAAGAAAAGAACTGTCGGTCTAGAATCATACCTGGTGAAAGTATTCTTCAGAACTGAGGGAAAATCAAAACATTCCTAGATAAAGGAAACTGAGTGATTAATTTGGAATGGACTTACCCTGTATGGATTGCTAAAGGAAGTTGTTTAAACAAAAAGGAAATAGTAAAAGAAGGAGTCTTGAAACACTGGTTAGGAAAAAAGAACAACAAAAAGAGCAAATATATGGATAAAAACAAAAAACTTTCCTTCTCCTTTTCAATGTCCTGAGTTATGTTTGACTATAGAAGCAAAAATTATAACATTGTTTCATATGGTTCTCAATGTATGTAGAGGAATTGTTTAAGACAATTACATTATAAAGAGAGGGGGCTTCCCTGGTGGCTCAGTGGTAAAGAATCCGCCTGTCAATGCAGGAATTGTAAATTTGACCCCTGGGTGGGGAAGATCCCCTGCAGAAGGAAATGGCAACCCACTCCAGTATTCTTGACTGGGAAATCCCAACAACAGAGGAGCCTGGCTGGCTACATCCACTGGGCTGCAAAGAGTTGGACGTGACTTAGCGGCGAAACAACAAAAGGTTCTACATTTCATGTGAACTGATAAAGTACCATGAGAGTATACTATGCTGAGTTATGTATATGTAATGTAATACCTTGAGCAACCACGGATAAAGCAACCAAATGATAAAGGAAAAGACACTCAAACCACTGTTTGTTTGTTTTGGCCATGACACAAGGCTTTCAGGATTTCAGTCCCCTGACCAGGGATTGAACTGGGGTCGTGACAGTGAAAGCACCAAGTCCTAACCACTGGGCCACCAGGGAATTCCCTCAGAACACTGTTGACAGGACTTCCCTGGTGGTCCTGTGGTTAAGAATCCACCTGCCGATGCAGAGGACAGGGGTTCGATCCCTGGTCCAGGAAGATCCCACGGAGCAACTAAGCCTGAGAGCCACACCTACTGAAGCCTGTGTGCTCTAGAGCCCGAGCTCCGCAATAAGAGAAGCCATTGCAATGAGAAGCCCTCACAGCGCAACCAGAGAGTAGCCCCTGCTCGCCCCAACGAGAGAAAACCCATATGCAGCAACGAAGACCCAGCGCAGCCAAAAATAAATAATTAAAAAAAAAACAAAAAACACTGTTGATAAATCAAAATGGCTGAGAGGGAAATTATACCCCTAAATGGTTGTATTTTCCTAATATAAAGAAAAGTCTCAAATCTCATGAGGAAAAGTCCCAAATCAATAATCTAAGCTCCTGGCCATGAAAAACCTACACATCTGAAGAATATTAACTTAGCTGCTCTAGACATTCCTCACAAAGTTAAAGTTAACATTTGCTCTGTTTTTATTGAGAGTTAATAAAATAAATGACTACAAGAAAAAAATCTAAGTTCCCACCTGAAGGAAGTAGAAAATTAAGCAAACCCAAAAAAGCAGATTGAAGGGAATAATAGAAAGCAGAAATCCACAAAACTGGAAAGAGAAAAACAATGTGGAATATCATGAAACAAAAAAGCTCATTTTTTGAAAAGATCAACAGAACTAACAAAGCTATATAAAGACTGACCAAAAAAGAGAGAAGACAGGAATCCTTAATATTGGTAATAAAACAGGCTGCCGCTAAAAATCCCACAGATATCAAAAGACAAATAAGGGAGTATTGTGAACAATATTATATGCATACATTTGACCACATAGATGGAAAGGACCAATTCCTCAAAAAGCACAAACTAAAAAACAAAAAGCACAAACTACTACAACTCATCCAGTATGAAGTAGATAATTTGAATGATGTCTTAACTATTAAGGAAATTGAATCCATAATTTTAGAACTCCCAAAATAGAAATCTCCATGCCCAGATGGTTTCAGTGCAGAATTCCCCCAAACATTTAAAAAAGAATTAACACCAATTCTGTACAACCTTATCCAGAAAATAAAAGAGAGGAAATAGTTCCTAACTCATTTTATGAGGCCAATATTACCTGATACCAAAACTAGAAAAAGACAATTTAAAACAAGAGTACAACTGATCAATATCCTTCAGTACAGATACAGATACAAAAATTCTTTACAAATTACTAGCAAATAGAATTCAGCAATGGGCTTCCCATGTGGCGCTAATGGTAAAGAACCTGCTTGCCAATGCAGGAGACTCAGGAGACCTAGGTTTGATCCCTGGGTCAGGAAGATCCCCTGGAAGAGGGCATGGCAACCCACTCCAGTATTCTTGCCAGGAGAATCCCCACAGACAGAGGAGCCTGGCAGGCTACAGTCCATAGGGTCACAAAGAGTTGGACACAACTGAAGTGACTTAGCACTTTGCACAGAATTAAGCAATATGTAAAAAACTTAAACATCATGGACCAAATGGACTTTATTCCAGGGACGCAATGCTACTGCAACATTCAAAAATCAATTAATTTAGTTCAACAAATTAGCAGGCTAAAGAAAAATAAATTGAAACAGAGAAAGCACCTCACTTATGATAAAAAGCTTTCAGAAAATAGAGGGAAATTTCTTTAACTTGGTAAGGAGTATCTACAAAAACCTACAGCTAACACCATACTTAAATGATAAAAGACCAAATGCTTTCCCCTAAGGATGGGAACAAGGTAAGAATGTCCATTCTTACCAATCTTATTCAACAGTGCTGGAAGTTCTAGCCAATGCAATAAAAATAGGAAAGGAAATAAAAGGCGTGCAGATTGGAAAAGAAGAATAAGACTGTCTTTGTAGATGACATTATAATCAATGTAGAAAATCCCAAGGTATTTTAAAAGAAAATTCCTAGAACTAACGAGTGAATTCATCAAGGGCCCAGAATACAAAATCAACATACAAAAATCAGCTGTATTTTTATATATTAGCAATGAACACATGGACACCAAAATCAAATTTAAAAAACAATTCCACTTAACTTAATAAAATGCTTTGATGCAAGTCAAATAAAACATGTACACATATGGTAAAAACCAAGACTCCACACTTCCTCTGCAGGGGTGCTGGCTGTATCCCTGGTCAGAAACTGGGAAGGGGAGGGGAAGAACCAATGAATATTTAAATAAATGGAAAGACATTCTATCTTTATGGATTGGAAGACTCATCATAGTAAAGATGTCAATTTCCCCCAAATCATTATATAAGATTAGTGAAATTCCAATCAAAATCCCAGCAGGATTTTTTGGTGGATATAGACAAAATCATTCTAAGTTGTATAAGGAAAGGCAAAGGAACTCATATAGCTAAAACAACTTAGAAAAAGAGGAATAAAGTGAGAGGAATCACTATCCAATCTGCAGGGTTATCACAAAGCTATGGTAATCAAGCTATGTAGTATTGGCAGATGGAGAGACACAATGATTAATGAAAATCCCATGGATGGAGGAGCCTGGTAGGCTGCAGTCCATGGGGTCTCGAAGAGTCAGACACGACTAAGCGACTTCACTTTCCCTTTTCACTTTCATGCACTGGAGAAGGAAATGGCGACCCACTCCAGTGTTCTTGCCTGGAGAATCCCAGGGATGGCAGAGCCTGGTGGGCTGCTGTCTATGGGGTTGCACAGATTCGACTGAAGTGACGCAGCAGCAGCAGCAGCAGCAGAGAACACAGAAGCAGCCACATGCAATTCAATGGAGGAATGATAGAAAAACAACAGAACACCCAACCCTACCAATCAAACCTCACACCTTAACAAAAATTAACTCAAAATGATCACAGATTTAAATACACAATTACAAAACCTTTTAGAAGATAACCTAGACTATGTTTAAGACCCAGGGCTTGGTGAAGCTCTGTTAGGCACGACACCAGAAGCATATTCCATACAAGAAAAATACACAAGTTGGACTTTATCAAAATTTAAAACTTTTTGCTCTGTGAAGGGTCCTATTTAGGGACTTTCCTGGTGGCCCAGTGATTAAGACTTTGCCTTCCAACGCAGAGGCTGCGGGTTCAGTCCTTGGTCAGAGAGCTACATCCCACACGCCTCAAGGCCAAAAAACCAGAACACAAACAACAGAAGCAATATTGTAACAAATTCAATAAAGACTTAAAAATATAGTCCTTTTTAAAAAAGTGAAAAGAAAAGATCTTGTTAAGAGAATAAAAAGAGAAAATACAGAGTGGGAGAAGATATTTGTAGACCATTTATCTGACCGATGACTCTAATCTAGAATAAAGAATATTCAAGACTCAAAAGTAAAAAAAAAAAATCTAATTAAAAAATGGACAAAAGACTCATTGGGACATTTCAGCAAAGAGAATATAGATGGTAGATTAGCATGTGAAACAAAGTTCAATGTCACTAGCCACTAAGACAGTGTAAATTAAGACCATGATGAGTCATCGCTACACACAAACGAGAGCAGCTAAAATACAAAATAGTGACAAGAGCAAATGCTGGCGAAGATGTGAGGACACTGAATCATATACATTGCAGGAATGTAAAATGTCAGACACTCTGTAAAATAGTTTGATCTTTTCTTTACTTTCTATTTACTATTTATTTATGGATATGTTGGATCTTCATTACTGCACTCGGGCTCAGTAGCTGTGGCTTGAGGAATCTTGGCAGACCAGAGATCGAACTTGAGCCCCCTGCATTGGCAGCCAGAGTCTTAACCACAGGACCACTAGGGACTCCTTGTTATTTTCTTTAAAAATTAAACATATATTTGCCATACAATCCAGAAATCAAATTTACTGCAGATAAAAAGAAACATGTCCACATGAAAACCCATAGATGATTGTTTGCAGCAGATTTATTTGTAATAGCCTAGACCTGGAGAAAGAAATGGCAACCCACTCCAGTGTTCTTGCCTGAAGAATCCCAGGGCTGGGGGAGCCTGATGGGCTGTTGTCTATGGGGTCGCACAGAGTCGGACACGACTGAAGCGACTTAGCAGCAGCAGCAGACCTGGAAACAACCCAAATGTCTCTCAATTAGGTGAATGTTTAAAGAAAGTGTGGTATATTCATATCAAGTGTAATGGGTTAGATGGGGGCCCCTCAAAATGTATGTTCACCTCCTAACTCCCACAACTATGAATGTGACCTTATTGAAAAAAGTTCTTCACAGTGCGGTTAAGGATCTTCAGATAAGATCATTCTGAATTATCTGAGGGGACCCTAAATCCAATGATAACCATCCTTATATGAGATAGAAGAGAAGACACAGTGAAGAAGGCTGCCTTAAAATACAGTTAGAGATTGGATTTATGCAGCCACAAGCCAAGGAATGGCTGGAGCCAGCAGAAACTGGAAGAGGCAAGGAAAGATTCTCCTCTAGAGCCTTTGTGAGAAGTGTGGCTTTGATGGCATCTTGATGTGGAACTTTTGGCCTCCAGAACTAGGACAGAATAAGTTTCTATTGCTTTTAGCCTCCAACTCTGTGCTCATTTGTTTTGATAGCTGTAGGAAACATATATATTATGAAATGCTGTGCAGCAAGGACATGGACCAATCAGCAGCAACTTAGACGGATCTCAAGGGCTGAGTGAAAAAAATCATCTCATAAGGTCACGTAGTGTATAATTCCATTCACACTGCATTCCCAAAAGACAAAACTGTAGAGGGGGAAAACAGACGAGTGATCGCCAGGAGATAGGAATGGTGAGAGGAGGGGTGCGACCACAAAGGAGTCTACACGGGCGCTCTTTTTGGCGATGGAACAGTTGTATACCTTGGTCGCCCTGGTGGTTAACCGACTCTAAAGATGACCAAATGACACAGACTTATCTATTCACATCATACATGTGTAAATTTCCTGTTCTTGATATTGTATTGCTACTACAATTAGGTAAGATGTAATCATTGGGGAAAACTGGGTGAAGAGCACATGTGACCTTTCTGTACTGCCTTTGCAACTTCCTGTGGATCTATAATTATTTCAAAATAAAGAAAAAAAAATTTTTTAAAAAGTTTAGTAGCATGAGAGAGCTTTATGGGTTAATGCATATATTTTGTGCTTTGATTATGATAGTGATTACATGGGTGAATACCGCTCTCAAAACTCATCCACCCAGACTCTTAAAATGGGTGTATGTTATTGCATGTAAACTACACCTCAATAAAGTTGAGGTATTTTAAGTTAAAAAGCATTAGGTATTTTTTCTGTCCCTAGAATGGTATCCAGAGGCATTCACAATAGTCCAGAGTTTGACATCTTTGTAGGCTCTGCTCCAGTACAGCCTCTACCAAAACTAGGCTGTCCTGAATCCCTGATAATAGAGTCATTTACCTTTATACTGAGGATGCTGGGAAAGCACCAACATCCACACGTGGTGTGTGCCCAGGTGGACTTTGAGGAGTTCGAACTGTGAGACATAAAGTTCTCATGAGGTTTTCTGAACGAAAACATATCAGCAGGCCTGTGGTGGTTCCGTGTGTGCTAAATGTGTCTATGACAAGATTAGGCATACTTTCCTTATTGAGCAGCAGAAAATCATTGTGAAGGTGTTGAAGGCACGAGCACAGAGTCAGAAAGCTAAATTTTAAAAAATGAAGCTTTTTGAGTAATCAAAAGTCAGAACAATAGCCCCCCCCCCAAAAAAAAGGTGTGTGGACCAAGCTTTCAACCTCAGTTTTTCTAGGTCAAGTACTGGTATAGTCTACCTTTTCTTGCCCTCTTTGCAATCCCATGGACTATAGTCCACTAGGCTCCTCTGTTCATGGAATTCTCCAGGCAAGAATATTGGAGTGGGTTGCCATTCCCTTCTCCAGGGGATCTTCCCAACCCAGGGATGGAACCCACGACTCCTGCATTGGCAAGTGGGTTCTTTACCACTAAGCCACCTGGAAAACCCCTTTCCTACCCTATACCTTAGAAATCAACATCTATTACTAAGTACTTAAATGCAAGGGTTCCTTTGCCTCTCTAATATCTGATAGGGACTATAACAGGTCAGCGTTTACCAGTGAAGGTCTGTAAAGGCCTGCTGGAAAGGAGGCAGAGGCTCTGGCCTACAGTCTAATAGAATAATTTTTTTTTTTTGCCAGCGTGAGGGGAGCGGGTACGCACCTCACACTGCAGCATGCAGAATTTTAGTTCCCTAACCAGGGATCGGACCCTTGTCCCCTGTAGTGGAAGTGCAGAGTCTTAACCATTGGACTGCCAGAGAAGTCCCCAATGGCAGACTTTAGATTGTCTGTTGCTAACATACCTGAAGCTGTTCCCTCTCCTTTTGGTCCAAGAAGTAAGCACATAAAACCAAACAACCTTAGGTTATACCCTCTCTGTCCTAGAGAACAAATACTCCTGGACATCAGAATAGAAAGTCTGGACCAAGGGCATTACTCTTTGTATCATTTGGATTGTTATTTCTCTTTCTATATCTTTATTCTTTATTAGACTATGAGCTGGCGGGCAGGACTTTTCTGTTTTTCTAACCCTCTCCCTCCTTACCATCTAGCAGTCACTCAAGAATCCTTTGCTGGGCTTCTCTGGTGGTCTAGCAGTTAAGAATCCATCTGTCAATGCTGGGGACGTGGGTTTGATCCCTCATCTGGGAAGACCCCACATGCTGTGGAGCACCTAAGCCCATGCACCACAACTGCTGAGCCTACGTGCCACAGCTACTGAAGCCCACACAGCCTAGGGCCCTGGCTCCCCAGCAAGAGAAGCCACTGCAACGAGAGGCCCGGGTACAGCGCTGAAGAGTAGTGCCCAGCTCACTGCAACCAGGGAAAGCACTCGTGGAGCAGCAAAGACCCAGCACAGCCAAAAATCAGTAAATCAATCCATCTCAGAAAGGAACCCTTTGTCACTGATGAATTATAATGCCATTTGTTCAGGGAACATCCAGCTATTTATGATATGAAACGTGAGTTTATATTTAAAAACAAATTGGTAAGTGGACTTGTTTTACATGAAGACACGCAGTAAAATACTTAAATGGAAGCCTTTCCTGTCGCAGACCGACCTATTTAGCTTCACACCGTTTATCATTTTAGCAGCCAAAACCACTTCTAGGAATAGAGCCTAAAGAAATAATAACTTATGTACACAAAAAAGCATGTGAAAGAATATTTGTTGTAGCATTATTTGCATTTAACAAATTAAAAATAGAATGTCAATGAGGAAATAGTAAGCTAGATTATGGCACTCCCCAAATGTCATACTAAGTAGCCACAAAAATGGAGAGGCAGACCTTGAAAAAGTTCTAATTGTAATTTATTGTTTATTTATTGGTTGTGCTGAGTCTTCGTTGCTGCCTTCAGGCTTTCACTAGTTGTGGTGAGCAGGCCAAGTGTACAGGCCACGGAAGTGGAGCCCAGAACCAAGGTCACCTCTGAAGCTGACGGAACCCCTTTGTAACTGTTGCCAAAAGCCCCCATGATAATCACTAACTGGCTTCAAGTTAGGCAAACATGCCCACTCCAGTAAGCACCCTATGGTACCCCAACCAGTCACCTAAAGCCAACCTACCAGCGAGAATTTTCTTGGTCTTGAGGCTATAAAAATTGGCCATTAACCCAGGAAAACTGTCACCTTTCCCTGGTCAGTCAGGAGGTCAGCCCATCGCACTTGCAACACCAACTTTATCTCTGCTCTTTGTCCTTAATAAAATCACTCCCTTCTGAATTCTCTGTGTCTAGAAATTCTTTTCCAACTCATGTTTGAACTGCCTCAACATGTACCACCAGTGAAGTCCCAAAGTTCTACATTAAAAGAGATGTAAGATATCTAACACAATAATCAAAAACATGACTGACAAAAGATAAAAAAATTTAAAAGAAAATGCAAGTTTCAGAGTTCAGGTATATTCAGTTCAATTCAGTCTCTCAGTCGTATCCAGCTCCTTGCGACCCCATGGACTGCAACATGTCAGGGTTCCCTGTCCATCACCAATTCCTGGAGCTTGCTCAAAGTCATGTTCATGGAGTTGCTGATGCCATCCAACCATCTCATCCTCTGTTATCCCCTTCTCCTGCCTTCAATTTTTCCCAGCATCAGGGTCTTTTCTAATGAGTCAGTTCTTTGCATCAGGTGGCCAAAGTATTAGAGCTTCAGCTTTAGCATTAGTCCTTCCAATGGAATATTCAGGACTGATTTCCTTTAGAATTGACTGGTTTGATCTCCTTGCAATCCAAAGGACTCTCAAGAGTCTTATATACCAACACCACAGTTCAAAACCATCAATTCTTCGGTGCTCAGCTTTCTTTACAGTCCAACTCTCACATCCATACATTACTACTGGAAAAACCATAGCTTTGAATAGATGGACCTTTGTTGGCAAAGTAATGTCTCTGCTTTTTAATATGCTGTCTAGGTTTGTTGGGCTTCCCTGGCAGCTCAGCTGGTAAATAATCCACCTACAATGCAGGTTCAATTCCTGGGTGGGAAGATCCTCTGGAGAAGGGATAGGCTACCCACTCCAGTATTCTTGGGCTTCCCTGGTGGCTCACATGGTAAAGAATCTGCCCTAAATGTGGGAGACCTGGGTTCAATCCCTAGGTTGGGAAGATCCCCTGCAGGAGGACATGGCAACCCAGTCCAATATTCTTGCCTGGAGAATCAATCTCCTTGGACAGAGGAGCCTGGCAGGCTACAGTCTATAGGTCACAAAAAGTCAGACACAACTGAGCGACTAAGCACAGCACTAGGTTTGTCATTGCTTTTTTTCCAAGGAGTAAACGTCTTTTAATTTCATGGCTGCAGTCACCATCAGCAGTGATTTTGGAGCCCAAGAAAATAAAGTCTCTCACTGTTTACATTGTTTCCCCATCTATTTGCCATTAGGCAGTGGGACCAGATGCCATGATCTTCGGTTTTTTGAAATGTTGACTCTTAAGCCAGCTTTTTCACTCTCTTCTTTCACCTTCATCAAGAGGCTCTTTAGTTCCTCTTCACTTTCTGCCATAAGGGTGGTGTCATCTGCATATCTGAGGTTATTGATATTTCTCCTGGCAATCTTGATTCCAGCTTGTGCTTCATCCAGCCCGGTGTTTCACATGATGTACTCTGCATAGAAGTTAAATAAGCAGGGTGACAGCCTTGACATACTTGGTTCCCAATTTGGAACCAGTCCCTTATTCCATGTCTGGTTCTAACTGTTGCTTCTTGACCTGCATACAGATGTCTCAGGAGGCAGGTAAGGTGGTCTGGTATTCCTGTCTCTTGAGGAATATTCCACAGTTTGTTGTGACCCACACAGTCAAAGGCTTTAGCATAGGCAGTGAAGCAGAAGTAGATGTTTTTCTGGAATTCTCTAGCTTTTCTTTTTGTTGGCAATTAACAACTATATATATATATATGTACATATATAGCTAAGTATATATATATATATATAATTAGCGACTAAACAACTATATATATATGTATATATATGGTTACCATGTGGGCTTCCCTTGTGGTTCAACTGGTAAAGAATCCGCCTACAATGCAGGAGCCCTGGGTTTGACCCCTGGGTTGGGAAGATCCCCTGGAGAAGGGAAAGGCTACCCACTCCAGTATTCTGTTCTGGAGAATTCCATGGGCTGTACAGTCCATGGGATCGTGAAGAGTCGGACATGACTGAGTGACTTTCACTTTCATAGTTACCATGTGCTCAATCGTGTCTGATTCTTTGCCAGACCATGGACTGTAGCTTGTCAATGGGATTTCCCGGCCAAGAATACTGGAGTGGGTTGCCATTTCCTTCTCTAGGGAATCTCCCCAATCCAGCGATCAAGCCACATCAGTGCTGGATCTTAGTTGCAGCATGCAGGATCTTCGATCTTCGTTTTGGCGTAGAACTCTTAGTTGCAGCATGCGGGAGCTAGTTCTCTGACCATGAAAGCTTTGCACTGAGATTGAGAAGTCTTAGTGACTCTACCATCAGGGAAGTCCCTCTTGTCTGATTTCACTTCAGGGCCTTCCCTCTGGTTGGGCTTTGACCAGCCCTTCAGAGGCTAGAGTTTATACATCCATTCCTTCAATAAATATTGAGCACTATAATTGCCACATGGCATTCTGGACAGAGAGGGTGTAGCAGTTACCAAACAGGCACAGATTGCCTTCATAGAACTTACAATCTCCCTTGGAACCAGATCCCATGGCTGAGCTCCATTTTCCACCACTTATGTCCACAGCCCATAGCCCACATGAGAAAAGATCTGCAAAGCATCTGCCTTTATTCCTGACACTTAAAAGACAGTGTGGCATCATAGAAGGTAGTCAGTTTTGGGACCTTATGACTTGGGGCATATCTTCCACATGGTACTTACAAGCTACGAAACCTTGCACAAGCCATTTATCCTCGAGCCCTAATTTCCACGTCTAAAAATGGGACGATGACAATACCTATCTTGTAGGGCTGTAAGGACTGACTATACTGGTATTTGCATAGTGTATCTGTCTAAGTCACCCTATCTGAACAGTAAGCGTTTAACACATTGTAAATGTTTGAGCTTTGTATGTCAGAACCAGGAGCCTTGTACAGAGGGCTTGGGAGGGAGAGTGACTCAGCATCCAGGAACTGGGACAAGAGAACAGAAGAGTGTCAAGGA
This sequence comes from Bos grunniens, assembly GCF_055505025.1. NCBI lineage: Eukaryota > Metazoa > Chordata > Mammalia > Artiodactyla > Bovidae > Bos > Bos grunniens. Next base: position 14,473,409 of record NC_141167.1, read on the forward strand.
GAAGCAGGCTCTAAGCAGCCGTCCCTAGCCAGAGCACATCCTCTCAAAATGGATGGAGAAGTGGCAGATGGTGGGCAGTCGCCCCTGCCAGCATCATCTCTGGTCTGGTATGTGTGTGGGGTGGGGGGTGGATCTGAGAGCAACTAGCAAAGAAGAGTGGGCAGCAGGGCTGAGGCAGCACACAGGTCCCAGGAATCCAGATGGCGAAGGGACAGGGGCAACGGGAGACTGGAACAGGGGCATCCAAGCCTGCCCGCGAGTCCCCTACCTCCATCCCTGCTTGCCCTTCCTCCACTCCTCTGTCCCTGGCCGCCTCTTTAGGAAACTTGCATGGATGGCATTCTTTCCGATTTCTTCCTTTTTATTACTTTTTTCAGATCAGTAGTTGAGCAAGGGGACTTCCATGGTGGTCCACTGGTTTAGAAACCACCTTGCAATGCAGGGTTACGCGTCCCATCCCTGGTCAGGGAACTAAATCCCACATCTGTGGGGCAATTAAACCTGAGTGCCAGAAAGAAGACCCAGTGCAGCCAAAAAAAAAAAAAATTATAATAACAGTTGAACATGCCCAAATCTTTCTCTGCTTAAATAACATATAAGCAAACAAACTCCCACTCCCATATCCCCTCTGTCACTACCCTCCCATTCCTCCTTCCCTTCACTGCCACACCCTCCATCACCTTCCCACTACTCCTCAGCTCACTCCGGCCTGGTTTCTCCCCATAAAAGTTTGCTGCACCTGCTCTTACCCAACCCCAAGAACAAGAGAAGACTTGCTGTGCACCCTGTTGCTGGCCTTCGATGTCTCTGGGCCTCTGGTCTGTGAATGAGAGACTGGAGAGGGAGCTGCTTTGCCTGTGCAGCAGAAGAGGCATAGAGGGCTACATCCTGCCTCCCCTGTCACTGGAAAGAGTAGACTGGCAGGGAACGCCTACCCTGCACTTCATGGAGCAATGGGGCTCAGTGCCTTTAGCAGTTTCCCATCATGCTCAGAATGAGGCTCGCACTGCTCTGAACTAGGCCTCCCAGGGCCCCTGCCCTTCTCTCCACCAGCTTCATTGTCCATCCCACCACCCCTCGGTCCTTTCTGAGCCTCCTGGCTCTCCTCTAACACACAAAACTTATTCTTGCTACTCCTGCCTCGGCACTTTTGCACTTACTGCTTGCTCTGCCTGAGACGTTCTTTTCTACACTGCACAACGCAGAATCTACTCACACCTGTTGGCTCCTGAAATGTGGCTCTTCCAAATTGAGATGGGCCACAAGTGTAAAATGCACATGGGATTGTGGGATTTTGAGAACTCAGTTCACAAAAAGAATTTTAATATCTAATGGGTGTTTTTTATATTCATTGCATTCTGCAATGATATTAATAGTTGCAGCATGTAGGATCTAGTTCTTTGACCAGGGATTGATCCTGGGTCCCCTGCATTGGGAGCTTGGGGTCTTAGCCACTGGATCACCAAAGAAATCCCTTCAGATTCAACTTTTCAGTCACTCCCTTCTTACTGATCATGGCCTCTCCCTTGTTCCTTGACTCCCCTAGCTTTTCTCCTGTCTCTCTGGGTTCTTCTCTTTCACCTAACCCTTAATTGTTGGTCCAGCTCAGGGCTCTGTCCTCAGTCTTCTCTCCTCACTCAATACTTGCCCTGGGTGAGTACAACATGGATTCAGTTTCCATCCTTATGCAGACAGCTCGGGAATCTAGCTCCAGCCCTGGCCTTTCTTCTGAACTCCAGACCTGGGGCTCTGTACTGTGTAGGCCAGTCAGTTCAGTCGCTCAGTCGTGTCCAACTCTTTGCAACCCCATGGACTGCAGCACGCCAGGCCTCGTGTCCCTCACCAACTCCTGGAGTTAACTCAAACTCATGTCCATTGAGTTGGTGATGTCATCCAACCATCTCATCCTCTGTCATCCCCTTCTCCTCCTGCCTTCAATCTTTCCCAAGATCTGGGTCTTTTCAAATGACTCAGTTCTCCGCATCAGAAGGCCAAAGTATTGGAGCTTCAGCTTTAGCATCAGTCCTTCCAATGCATATTCAGTACTGATTTCCTCTAGGATGGAATGGTTGAATCTCCTTGCAGTGGAAGGGACTCTCAAGAATCTTCTCCAACACCACAGTTCAAAAGCATCAATTCTTCGGTGCTCAGCTTTCTTCACAGTCCAACTCTCACATCCATATATGACTACTGGAGAAACCATAGCTCTGACTAGATGGGCTTTTGTTGGCAAAGTAACGTCCCTGCTTTTTAATATGCTGTCTAGGTTGGTCATAACTTTTCTTCCAAGGAGCAAGTGTCTTTTAATTTCATGGCTGCAGTCACCATCTGCAGTGATTTTGGAGCCCCAAACTATAAAGTCTGTCACTGTTTCCACTGTGTCCCCATCTATTTGCCATGAAGTGATGGGACCAGATGCCATGATCTTAGTTTTCTGAATATTGAGTTTTAAGCCAGCTTTTTCACTCTCCTCTTTCACTTTCATCAAGAGGCTCTTTAGTTCTTCTTCACTTTCTGCCATAAAGGTGGTGTCATCTGCATATCTGAGGTTACTGATATTTCTCCTGGCAATCTTGATTCCAGTTTGTTCTTCTTCCAGCCCAGCATTTCTCATGATGTACTCTGCATATAAGTTAAATAAACAGGGTGACAATATACAGCCTAGACATATTCCTTTTCCAATTTAGATCTTTTCCTATTTGGAACCAGTCTATTGTTCCATGTCCAGTTCTAACTGTTGCTTCCTGACCTGCATACAGATTTCTCAAGAGGCAGGTCAGGTGGTCTGGTATTCCCATCTCATTAAGAATTTCCCACAGTTTATTGTGATCCACACAGTCAAAGACTTTGGCATAGTCAATAAAGCAGAAGTAGATGTTTTTCTGGAACTTTCTTGCTTTTTTGATGATCCAGCAGATGTTGGCAATTTGATCTCTGGTTCCTCTGCCTTTTCTAAATCCAGCTTGAACATATGGAAGTTCACGGTTCATGGACTGTTGAAGCCTGGTTTGGAGAATTTTGAGCATTACTTTACTAGCGTGTGAGATGAGTGCAATTTTGTGATAGTTTGAGCATTCTTTGCCATTGCCTTTCTTTTGGGACTGGAATGAAAACTGACCTTTTCCAGTCCTGTGGCCACTGCTGGGCTTTCCAAATTTGCTGGCATATTGACTGTAGCACTTTCACAGCATCATCTTTTAGGATTTGAAATAGTTCAACTGGAATTCCATCACCTCCACTAGCTTTGTTCATAGTGATGCTTCCTAAGGCCCACTAGACTTCACATTCTAGGATGTCTGGCTCTAGGTGAGTGATTACACCATCATGATTATCTGGGTTGTGAAGATCTTTTTTGTACATTTCTTCTGTGTATTCTTGCCACCTCTTCTTAATATCTCTGCTTCTGTTAGGTCCATACCATTTCTGTCCTTTATTGAGTCCATCTTTGCATGAAATTTTCCCCTGGTATCTCTAAATCTCTTGAAGAGATCTCTAGTGTTTCCCATTCTATTTTTTTCCTCTATTTCTTTGCCTTGATCACTGAGGAAGGCTTTCTTATCTCTCCTTGCTATTCTTTGGAATTCTACATTAAATGGGTATATCTTTCCTTTACTCCTTTGCCTTTCGCTTCTCTTCTTTTCGCAGCTATTTGTAAGGCCTCCTCAGACAAACATTTTGTCTTTTTGCATTTCTTTTTCTTGGGAATGGTCTAGATCCCTGCCTCTTGCACAATGCCACGAACCTCCATCTATAGTTCTTCAGGCACTCTGTCTATCAGATCTATTCCCTTGAATCTATTTGTCACCTCCACCACATAATTGTAAGGGATTTGATTCAGGTCATACCTGAATGGCCTAGTGGTTTTCCCTACTTTCTGAAATTTAAATCTGAATTTGGTAATAAGGAGTTCATGGTCTGAGCCATAGTCAGCTCCTGGTCTTGTTTTTGCTGATTGTATAGAGCTTCGCCATCTTTGGCTGCAAAGAATATAATCAATCTGATTTTGGTATTGACTATTTGGTGATGTCCATGTGTAGAGTCTTCTCTTGTGTTGTTGGAAGTGGGTGATTGCTGTGACCAGTGCCTTCTCTTGGCAAAACTCTATGAGCCTTTGCCCTGCTTCATTCTGTACTCCAAAGCCAAATTTGCCTGTTACTTCAGGTGTTTCTTGACTTCCTACTTTTGCATTCTGGTCCCCTATAATGAAAAGGACATCTTTTGGGGGTGTTAGTTCTAGAAGGTCTTGTAGGTCTTCATAGAACCGTTCAACCTCAGCTTCCTCAGCATTACCAGTCGGGGCACAGACTTGGATTACTGTGATATTGAATGGTTTGTCTTGGAAACGAACAGAGATCATTCTGTCGTTTTTGAGATTGCATCCAAGTTCTGCATTTCGGACTCTTTTGTTGACTCTGATGGCTACTCCATCATACTACTCCATCTCTGGTATGTAGGCCAAGGACACTTCAAAGGGAACATGTTTACAAATGAACACAGCATCTTTCTCCCAAACCCGCTCTTCTTTCTATGTAACCTTGGAGAATGACACCATTAATCTGCCCGAGACGGAGACCTGGGAGTCACTCTTGGCATCCCTTCTCCCTCAGCCTCTAAGTCTAGTTCATCCGTAAGTCCCATTGGTGCCATTCTGTATGCCTTCGATTCCGTGCACTACTCCCCATTTTCACCACTATCACTCTTGTCCAAGAGCTTGTCTTGCCAGGACATGTTTAAATGTCTTCTAACTGGCACTGACTGGTGGCTTTCTCACACTCAGTTTAGCCTCCTTGTAGTCTATTCTCCTACAGTACCTACAGTGATTTTTTTTTTTTTCTAGAATGCATACAGGACAAAGTCCTTCCCTATTTAAAATGTTAGAATGGGGGACTTCCCTGGTGGCCTAGTGGTTAAAACTCCACACTCTGAATGCCGGAGGCCTGAGTTTGATCCCTGGTCAGAGAATTAGATTTCACAGGCCACAACTAAAAAAAAAGATCCTGCATGTTGCAAGGAAGATCAAAGATCCTGCATGCTACAACTAAGACCTGTTGTAGTCAAATAAATTAAAAATAGAACTATCATATGATACAGCAGTCTCACTTCTAGGTATACATCCAAAGGAAATGAAAATAGAAAACAAAAGAGATATCTTCACTCCTGTGTTTGTTGCAGCATTATTTACAATAGCCAAAATATGGAAACCATCTGAGTGTCCATCAATAGATGAATGGATAAAGACAATGTGTGATATCACATCATGTTTATCCATTCATCTATTGCTATATATGATATATGTGGGAATATTACTCACCCATGAAAAATAAGGAATCCTGCCATTTACGACAACAGGGATGGACCCTGAGGGCATTTTACTGAGTGAAATAAACCAGACAAAGACAAATACTGTACAGCATCACTATGTGTAGAATGTAAAAAAAGAAGATAAAGAAGTCAAACTCATAGAAAAAAAGAGTAGAAAAGTGATTTCAGGGCCTAGAGGGTAGGGGAAATAGGGAGAGGTTGGTAAAAGGGCACAAACTTTTAGCTATAAGATGAACAAATTTCAAAGCACAGCATTCCACATGATCTCTCCCAACCACTTCCCCAGCTTCATTTTGGACAACTTACCCCCTAGCATTCTTCATGTCAATTATTCTGGACTTCTTTAATTTTCTGTGTACCTTATCCTCTCAACTTCAGGTCTTTGTACACTGATCTGTCTCATGATAAATCTCTTCCTCTGCTGTCCTCACTTCACTGATTCATTTGATTATTCTTTTGTTCATTTGACAAGTACATGCTGAAAGCTTACCATGAGACCTGCACTGTAGGGATACAGCAGTGAAGAGCACAGACACGGTCCCCCCACTCATGAAGCATCCTGGAGAAGGAGACAGAAAATCAACAAGTAAACACACAAGCAAGATGGTGGAAAAGTGACAAATGTTATGAAGGAAATAAAATAAGGTTTAAATGAGAGGGCTACGTTAGATGGGTGGTCAAAAAAGGCCTGTTTGTAAAGGTGATTTGTAAAATGAGTCTTAGATAATGAAAAAGACACCAGTTATACAAAGAATTTAGGCAGAGGGTAGTTGTAGGCAACCAGATCAGTTCCACAAAGCCCCAAGATGAGAACGAGATTCATTTATTAAAGGAAGAGAAAGATGATCTGATTTGTTGGAGTCCAGTGACCAAGGAATCCAGAGATTAGGTCTAAGCAAGGACTAGATTGTATAAAGTGTTATGGACCATTTTATTCTAAGTGCAAATTGGAACTGTGCATGACATGATTTATGTTTAAAAAGATTCACTTTGGCTGCTTCTTGGATTGAAATGGGCGTGGGAGTAAGAGTGGAAACGGAGGTGATTTGGAAGGCAAGCCCAGTCATCCAGGTGAGCGATGGATTAAGGCATTAATAGTAAAAGAAAAGCAGAAGAAACGAATGAATTCAGAATACGTTATTGGAGGTAGCTTGTCAGATCTTTTTGATGGGGATAAGAGGGATAAGAGAAAGAAAAATCAAGAGTAACTACTAGATCCTTGACTTGAGTAAATGGGCAGGTAGTAGAGCTGTTTTCTGAGATGGCCAAGATGAGAAACAGTTTTGGAGAGTTTGGAACAGTTTCGGAGAGTTTGGAACAGTTTTGGAGAGGAACAGTTTAGTGGGTGGTCAGGGTAGATATCAAAGTTCCACATGGGGCATTTTGAGTTTGAGGTGCCTCAGGTAGGGGTGGGGATGTCAAGGTAGCAACTGGATATGAGTCTGCAGCTAGGAGGAAAGAGATGAGAACTAAGCTGCAGATGGTACATGAGTCTGGAAGTCATCTGTGTATGGCTGGGGGATCAGAGAAAGATCAGAGGGGGAACATTTTAGCAGAGCTTAGAAATCTGTAAGGTCCCTCCCAGTTTGGGGATTCTGGGCTATTTCCTCTGTTTGGATACTTGACTTTACAGGGCTCCAGCCTCTACACATGCTCATGTTTCATCTTCACCTTCAGTCAGACACCTGTCTGATTCCAGAGAGTCCAGAGGAGCAGGTGGGGAGAAAGGACAAAAGTGGAAGGAAAAGTCAGTGTTGAAGAGCAAGGTTTTCCCTGAAACTTGCCAGTGAAAATTTCCATTGGCATGAAGACCTAGAAGAACAAAGATGAAATGCTTGATAAGAATACCTGGCCTTGAGCTTCTAGAAAGTGTTCCTTCTCTGTTTTCCCTTCCAGGGTATATCCTGTACTTTCCCCATTGCAGCATGAATCAGTGGAGGTATAACTGTCCTTTTGCTTGTCTATCTCCCACCTAGACTGTGAGCAACACAAGGACAGGGGCCATGCTTGTCTGGTTCATTTTAAAAATGAATCAGCACAAATCTTAGTGCTTGACGCTGAGTCGATGCTTAATGAGGGTTTGCTGAATGGATAGGTTAGAGTACATGTCATTCTTCTGATGTGTCTGGAAAGCGGGTGGCCCAAGTAGTAATCTGGGAACCTAGTTCAGGACTCCAAACAGGATAAAAAGTTGTTTCGTCACCCCTCCAAGGAAAGAACCCTGCTCAAGTATATGGGGTGTGAGGTGCCCTAGTTTCAAGGCCACTAATTTTTGGAGGGAATTAGCAGAGACCTTTAGTTAGTGAAATAAGGACAGTAAAGGAGAATACTTATCAGACTCAGAGGAAATTTTATTGATAGAAGGGAATAATTTTTTTTTTTGGCTACACTGCTCAGTATGTGGAACTTCCCCAGTCAGAGATCAAACCTGAGTCCCCAGCAGTGGAAGTGTGTAGTCTCAACCACTGGACCACTGGAGAAGTCCAGAAGGGAATCATTTTTAAGTGCTTGTCCCCTCTATCACCCTGTGACTCCTCAAGGACAAAGACCTGATCGGATTCACATCTGTGTTCCCAACAGTACTCAAAACTGTCTCCAGCACATAGTATTCCTCAATAAAAAATTGCTAAAATGAATCGAAGCCCAGTAGCCCAAGGTTACTGGCCAGGTGCCAGCTGCAAAGAGCTTGACACATGGCACCAGCAGCTCAACCCCAGGCAGGGTAGCACTGCTGGAACTAGAGCCTCAGGGAGACACAACCGAATGTCCGGAGTCCGGAAGCTTCTGGAAGCTCCACCTTCTCATAGCCCACGACATGAATAATTCAGGACAAGACTGGTGGTCAGGTTTGGAAAGGACACTGAGACTGGAGAGGAGCAAAACCTGGCCATGTTCTCTAGTTAGAGAGGCAGGGACTGCAGGCATCCTAGGGACTCGACAGACCTCCCCAAGGGTTCCCCTCAGCTGGCCCTGCCTCGCAAGGCCCCTGCCCACAGATCCTGCCCCTGAGGAGACTCAGCTTCATCCCCAGGCTCCCCACACTCTGGTTATGCATTCAGCTGGTCTTCCCCCTTGGCACCGCTGTTCTGCTCTCACCAGGGAAGGACTATTGCATTCATTTCTAAGCTGAGAACGATTCCTTTATCACCTCTCCAGCTTTGTGTCTCAGGCATAAAGGAACTTCAGAATCAGGCTGGAGAATTCTCCCAGTCTGAGGCCTCTACAGGCTTCTGTGGAGAGACATCCTACACGGGGACTGGCACTATTAGTCCAGGAACTGGGTAGTTTACAACTATGGACTCCTGACCTTTCTCTGCAAGTCTAAACATTATATGTAGCTCAAGGAAAAGAACACTTGACTGAATCAAAGGACCTGGGTTCTTTGCCTTGGCTTCAGACAGTGGAAGGGAGAAGGAAATGACAAATTACTCCAGTGTTCTTGCCTGGGAAATCCCATGGACAGAGGAACCTGGTAGACTACAGTCCATGGGATCACAAACGAGTTGGACATGCTGAGTGACTAAATGACAAAGGCAGCAGACAGTGGAGACTGGTGGTTAGAGCATGAGGTTTGGGGGCAGGCCTGGCCCTAACCCAAGCCTCAGCATTAGTTTGCCTTGTGGGCTTTAGTAAGTTACACAAGCTCTGAAAATCTCTGTTTCCTTATTTGTAAAATAAGGATAATAAAGATACCTACTATACAAGGTTATGGGGAGGAGTTAATGAGATAATATACACAGAATACCCAGAGCATTGTCTAGTCCTTAATAAACTTTAGCAAATGACAGTTCCTTTCCCTTCTTAATGGGGACTGAAAACAAGAACCTAAAAGGTTTCAGTGAGCGGAAAACATCCCTTCCCATCCCCACTGTCCCTTTTCAGGATCAGAGCTTCATTACTTCTTGCTGGAACCATTGCAGTAATCTCCCAGCATAACCACTGTCGACTTAAAAAATAGTCACAACCTAACAGTTGAGAGTTATATTTTATTTGGCGGGAATTTTTAGGACTTCAAGCTGGGAGATAGCATCTCAAGTAACCCTGAGAGAACATCAAGAGTACTTTCATGAATGAAAGAAAACCAGATATCTCAAGTTAAGGAATTTAGTGCTTTTCTATGTATGGGAAGATGCAAGAGTCTGGGCTGACTGAAATCATTTCTTTCATATGCATCTTAGCTATCTGGGGCCAGAAATCCTGTAGTTTTCCTCAGTGCTCACCCTAAGGAGTAGCTGCAGCCTGATGAATGCCATCAAAGGTTTTGTTCTCCTCCCTGGTTGCCCTGGAGGGCTAGAATTGATGATTGCGACACCCTTGTTTATTGATATGGCAGGAAATACTCCATTTCTCACCACCCACACCTATCTTGAATCCATCTTTGGTTTCTTTCATTGTTCTGCTTTCCAACTTCCTGGGCAGCTCATAGCCTCCTAATTTAGACCAAATTCCTCAGTTTGAAGGTCAAGATCCTCTGTAAGTTGATCCAACCCACATTTCCCCAACAGTCATGGTGAAAAATAACTGCAGGAGGTGGGGTGTGAAGACACTGGATTCCAGTCTTGGATTGACTACAATCTTCCCAGATGACTGAATAAATCATCTAATCTGTTTCCACCTCCAGAAATTGAAGTATTGATCCTGACACTGCCTCATGGGATGCCATGATTTATAGCTAATTGTCCATCTTTACTGCTAACCCAGTGGAGCCAATGGACAGCGACCATACACATCACTGTATCCTTAGCACTCGCCACAGTGTCTGGGGTACATAGTTGTTGAATGAATGAATGAACAGCATGGTGTGGATTACCTGTGGTGAGACCCAGGTGATGCACCTTGCACTGTTCCCAGGAGGCTCGCCCAAATGGTAACTGTTGCTGTGCAGCCTACTAGTGAAGTGACTTTAGGCAAATACCCCTCTTTCTCTGGACATATTCATGGATCTGTACTAGGAGAGCATTGAAGGCACTTATTTACCGTATTATTAGGCAGAGCATACAGAAGGAGCTCAAAACATGTTTTCTTCGTGGATGATGCCTCTTCCAAGGCTCTGAATGGGGCGGCGGCTGCTGTCTAAACCAGTCTGAGTTTTTTTTCCTGGGGCCTGGTTCCACTCTGCCTTTCACCCTGAGGGGAAGACGGGGCCTCCTTCTGGTCCCTCCTACATTCAGTTCCCGAAGCCCGGCGGGTAAGTGGATCGGCAGGGCGCTCTCGGAAGGGGGAGCAGAAGCCCTAGGAGCAGAGATGGAACATGGATGGGTTTACGGGATGCAGGCAAAAAATGAGAGCAGGAAGGGGAGCGGGCTGGTTCCCGACCCGGGACCGGGCTGAGAGCCCCGCAGCTTGGGAGAGCGCCCCCGGGACCAGGGATGAGGAGCTCCAAGGGGGCGGGCCGCGTGAGCCAGGCCCGGGTCAGCGAGCGGCCGCGGGGCCGGGACACAGAGGGCGCCGGAGCCGAGGGCGGGGAATGTGGGGGTGTGAGTTGGCCCCGGGGATGCGAGCGGCCGCAGGGGAGGAGTCACTGGGGGAAGGACCCAGAGAGAGGACCCGGGGGCAGCGACAGGACGCGGGGTCAGTGCGGAGGGCGTGCGGGGCGCGCGGAAACGGCCTCGGGTGGGGTGCAGGGCGGGGAGCGCGCCTCGGGGGGCGGGGGGCGGCGCCGGCGCCGGGGGTGGGGGAGCGAGTTGGGCGGCTGCGCCGGCTCCGCTTCAGCCGCCGCCGCTAGGGCGCGGGGGGCGGGGGGCTCGGCGCCGCGAGCTCGGCCATTGTGGGAGCCGCTCCCCTCGGCTCGGCGGCGCTCCCCTCCGCTGCGCTCCTGCCCGGGGCGCGCCCCGCCACCGCCGTCTTCGCGGCCGCCTCCGCTGCCGCCGGTCCTCTGCCGCACGGGTTCCCAGGGTAAGGCGCGGGGCGCGGGGCTGGCGGCGGGCTCCCCGCCCGTCAGCTCGGGGTGCGCCGCGGCGGCCGGGGTGCGGTGCCTGCTCGCGCGGGGCGGCCGCGCCTGATCCGGGGTAACGGGCGGCAGCTGGAAGACTGGTTGACAGGCGCTGGCATCGCGGCCGGCCGGACCTCGCACCTGCAGCCCAGGCGGCGGGCGGCGGGCATCGCCGAGCGCGCGCCGGGATTTCCCTCGGCGGGCACTGCCCGGGCCAAAGGGAGGCGTGTTCTTTGGAAAAATGGGACACCGAGCCCTCCTGGGCCGGGCGAGAGGCCTGCGGGGGCGGGCAGGGCCTGGCGGGGAAGGTGGCTGCGGGGCTCCGGGTCTCGGCCGCTGGCCGGGGCGCCTGATCGGTCCCCGGTCGCGCGTCCGCATGGCGCGGCCCCGCTCTTTGTCAGCCGCGCGCGGCGGGCACGCGGGCCCACCCCAGTCGCCTCTGGCCCTTGGCGCGCCCTCCCCCGCCGTGGGGAAGGGGTGAGGGGGGAAGGCCAGCCACCCGAGAGCTGCAGGTGAGGTGCCAGTCGCCGACCTGGCCTGCGACCTTTGGAGTGGGTTGGGGGCGTGGGCGCGCGCTCCCGGGAATGGGGAATTGATGGAGCGGCTCAGGTGACCTAGGGGTGGGGCGACAGCCGCGAGGTCAAACAGGTGTTTGTGAGGGTCTGGAGACTGACCCGGGTAGAGCTGGAGAGACCGGTTCTCAGGCTGGAGGCCTTGGCTGAGCGGGCCTTTGTAGTAAAATGGGCGTCTCGGGGAGGAAGCAGGTGGTCTGACAGGAGGGGCGTTTTCCTGCCCGGGGCTGAGTATGGAGATGGAAGGACGACCCGAATTTCCCCGAGGTGGGGGCGGTCACTTATGCACCTGACTTGGCTAACGGAAACGGGAGGCGGACACCAGAAGGTAATGGGGCTTACATGCTAGAATAAAAGGCAGGGCTGTGCCAGGACCCAGGTCCTTTCCTTTCTGCCTTTCCGGGGCTGGATTCCTTCTTGATCTTCCAGGGCAAGAAGGCCCAAATGCTGCTGGCACAGGAGGTGCCCTGGCAGGGCTCTTCTGCCTGCCGGAGGCTGCCTAGAAGCCTCCTGCACCATTTGATGTTTCTTTTGTTATCTCTCCTCACTCTGTGCCTATGATGGGGATCTGCCAGTGACCCAGGAGGGGTTTCTGCCTCTTGCTGCCTCCAGGCTGAGATTCCCAGAATCCAGAAGGAGCTGTGCCCAGAGACCCATGGTGTCCAGACATTTGGGCCACCTCCCTGTCTCAGCACAGCCTTCTGTGCTGGTATTCCCCGTAAGGGAAAGGCGATGGTTTCCTGCCCTCCCTGGACCCTGGAGCCCCAGTGAGAGCTGTTTGCTTGGACTGGATTTGGGGTTGAAGGCATGTACCACAGGGGCTCTGATGAGGCCCTTGGGGTGGTGGGCCATGTATAGCAGATGGTTCTGGGAAGTGAACTTGACCTGGCTGAGGGAAGCCTGCCCAGTCTGGCTGGTGGAGCCCAGCTGGCCTCAGAGTGTTTGTGTTTCCACTCAGATCCCTCCTGTAGCTAAGCTGACCAGAAAAATGGACTTTCTGTACCACCTCCCCCACCTCCATGCTGTGCCAGTTATTTCTACAATAACCCCTTGGAATAGAATAGGCAAAGGAACATTTTATCCTATGCCTTGGGTGCCATGTATGGCACCAGCCAGTTTTTTTACATTTGCTATGTTCTTAAGACAGCAACTTAGAAGCTGAAATATTACCCCCATTTTGCAGATGGGGAAGCTGAGCTTCAGAGAAGTGAAATGACTTGCCTCGGATCACACCGATTTTAAGTGGCCAAACCAGAAACTACACCTAGGTCGGTCTTACTTCAAGTTTAGTACTTTTTAAACTTTTAAAAAATATATTTGCCAGAGGCAGTACAGGAGAAATCAAGAATTTCTGCCTTTTCTAACCTATGCTTTATATCATGCCTAACATTGAGATCATGCTTTAGCTTTTTGAAAATACTTCCCATCTGTTGCCCCGTTTTATCTTTACAACATTCCCGGGAGTTAAGTAGAACAGGAATGTAATAATAGATGATGTTTGTGAAGTGCTTATTGGATACCGGACTCTGTTAAGCACTTTACCTGCAAGATCTCATTTAGTCCATGCAAACAACCTTGTGAGGTAGTTGCTCTTACATCCCCCTTTTGTAGATGAGGATTCCGAGGCTCAAAGACGTTAAGTGACTTCCTCAGGGTCAAACAGCTAGTAAATGATGTGGTAGAACTTGCTGGGAAAGACTGAAGGCTGAAGAAGAGGGTGACAGAGGATGAGATGGTTGGATGGCCTCAGTGATTCAACGGACATGAACTTGGGCAGACTCCGGGAGACAGTGGGGGACAGGGAGACCTGGCGTGTTGCAGTACACGGGGTCACAAAGAGTGAGACATGACTTAGCGACTGAATAACAACAAATAACTTGAATCCAGATATTTGTATCCATGAAACCTGTAAGCTTAATCCTTCGCAAGTACCAGGTAACAGAAATAGTGCTTACTAGTAATAGGAGCTAACTTGTTCGTTTGTTTGGCCACACGGTGCAGGACCTCAGTTCCCACCAGGGACTGAACCTGTGCCCCCTGCCAAGGAAGTGCAGAATCAACCACTGGACCACTATGGATGTCCCCAGTAGGAGTTAACTTTTACAGTGTTTTAATATTTATGGACACCTTCACATACATTACCTCAGGTGATTTCTTCCAAGCCCCATGAATTAATTTTGCCGTGATACTTATCCCCATTTTCCAGATAAGGAAATTGAGGTTCAGAGAGGTAAAGAGACCAAGTCAGTGGCAGAACCAGGGTTAGAACCTCTGCCTCCCGAGTCCCAGCATTCATTTTGCAACCCCTTCCGTCTGTTCATGTGCACTCCTCTCCCCTACAGATCACTTCTCCAGGGGCTGCAGGCCCTCCAGCTGCAGCCCCGGCCTGGGCCATGTCTTCTTCAGATGAAGAAACACTCAGTGAGCGGTCATGCCGGAGCGAGCGGTCATGTCGAAGTGAGCGGTCTTACAGGAGTGAGCGGTCAGGGAGCCTGTCTCCCTGTCCCCCAGGGGATACCTTACCCTGGAACCTGCCACTGCATGAGCAGAAAAAGCGGAAAAGCCAGGACTCGGTGCTGGACCCTGCGGAGCGTGCTGTGGTCAGAGTCGCCGGTAAGAGAGGCCTGGACTGAGCTGGGTGCTGTGGGTGTCCTGGCTGGGGGTGGCATGGTGGAGGGGCTCTCCCCTGGGCTCTCCGACAAGCCAGCTAGCTGGAGTCCAGTTTGGAGTTATTACTACTGGAAAGATGGTGAAAAGACATTAAAGAAAAATTTGAAAGAAAGTCCGCCACTCCTAATCCCAGTGTGCTAACATGAGACCCGTTTTCCTTTTTCATCTTCTTCCCTACCTTGGTCCCCATGCAGTTGTATTTTCCATGTAGTTGCCTTCATGGCTCATGTGCCATAGTGAATCTGATTTTTTTCTACTCACTCCTACATCAAAAAGATTTTCCATATGACATCTCAGGCTTTATAGTTACCATTTTTAAAGGCTGTGTAATATTTCATGATTTTAAAAATCCTACTCATTTTTCTTCTTTGTGGGGGCCACAATAGACAATTGAGAAGGCAATGGCACCCCACTCCAGTACTCTTGCCTGGAAAATCCCATGGACAGAGGAGCCTGGTAGGCTGCAGTCCATGGGGTTGCTAAGAGTTGGACGCGACTAAGCGACTTCACTTTCATTTTCAATAGACAATGCTGCATTAAACATCTTTATAAATCAAAACATTTAACTTCATTGAGTTACTTCCTTGGAATAAAGTCCTTGGAGAAGGCAGTTTCACTCACATTGCCTTCTAAAAATGTGGTTCCTGTTTACCCTTTCTGCAGAGTGAAAGCTGGGGCTACTGCCCCTTTGCTGAGCAGCAGAACTGTTGCCAGGGCAGTGGTCACCAGCCCAGATGTTGGAGTCAGAGAGGGGAGGTGCTGGACTGTGGCCCCACCTCCAACCAGCTGTGTGATTCTGGGCAAGTCTCTCACCCCTGCCAGAGCCTCACTTTTGTCCTCTTGAGGATGCTTCCTGTGCAGGGCTCTTGTGAGGATTAGAGGAGAAAATGTATATAAAGCTCTTAGCACGGTTCTTGGCTCAGTAAAGGGGAAGCGCTCTCTCTGCTGCTTCCACCAAAGGCTGGATCCGGAGCTGCCTCCGTGGGTTGTGCTCAGCCTCTCAGGAGGCGTTGGTGCCAGAGTGCAGATAGAAAGACAGACAAAGCAGTGCCTGCAGCGAATTCAGTGACATCACCCACTTTCAATCCATCACCAAGGCCTGTCCTGCTCCCTCTTTTGCGTCCCTCAAACAATGCACCCTGCCCGCCTCCACTTTATCGTCTCTACCTGTACCACCAAACACCATCTGATAGTTCTCCTCCTTCCAGTCCTGCCCCATTTCCTCCACATGACTGGCAGAGTATTTTGTTCAAAAATCAAACCTGATTCTGTTCCTCAGCTGCTTACCAACCTTCTTTGGCTCTTCATCCCTGTGGGATAAAGGCTATATCAGACACCCATAAAAATTACCCCTACTCCCAGGTACCCTGCCACATGGAGCTGTTCCTCGACCCCCACAGATCAGACCTCCACGCCTGACCTTTCTTCTCTGCGAGGTGGTGGAAGCCCCCCTCCTCTCATAAGTGCCACCTCCTCTGTCCCTGTTGCCCCAGAGGTATCCAGAGTTCCCTCCTCCGCTCTTGTATTCATGCTTTTCTCTCCTCTGTGTTCCCTGGTACAGTAGAGCAGTTATCCCATGGGGTGCCCATCACTCCCTTAGAACTGTGAACAATTCCAGACCTTGTCTCATTGATTTTTTTTTTCTTGATGGTTTTACCCCCAGCTCCTTGCACAGAGCCTTGTGCATATTGGAGATCAACCAGTATTGAATGAATGAATGAAGGCAAGGAGTGTTGAGAGGATAATATGTGACAGATTGTGATCCAGGAACAGGCAGTGGGTTGTAATGGAAAGCTCGACAGGGAGAGGGCTATGTGGGCTCAAGTAATCAGGATGGGATTTGAGAGGAGTTGAGCCTCAAGAGAGGAGAACTGGAAGACAAGCTGGAGAGTTTGAACCCCTTTTGTGGACTTCCTTTGTGGCTCAGCTGGTAAAGAATCCACCTGCAGTGTGGGAGACCTGGGTTTGACCCCTGGGTTGGGAAGATCTCCTGGAGAAGGGAAAGGCTACCCACTCCAGTATTCTGGCCTGGAGAATTCCATGGATTGTACAGTCCATGGGGTCGCAGAGAGTCAGACACGACTGAATGACTTTGACTGTGGGCAGTAGGAAGCCCCTGAAGGAAGGACTCCTTGGTCCTTCTCAAGACCTCTGGGACAATGGCATCAGTCAGTGAAGTTTCAGAGCTGTCCCTGTGATGCAGGAGGGGTTTATTTGTTTCTAGCCTTGAAGGGCCCTCATCGAGGGGCCTCTGAACGCTCAAACCCCTCATTCCTCTGAAGGCAGCAGGGCAGAGGCCTTTTTCTCCCTTCCTCACACCCTCTAGCCCCATGCTGTATCGCCCATGTGCACAGATGTGGAGCCCGCGGATATGGGGGGTCAACTGTATCATATCAACTGATCTATAAGGGACTTGGGCATCTGTGGGTTTTGGTACCTCCTGGCGTTCTGGAACCAATCCCTTGCACACACTGAGGGATGATTGTACTTATAGATTCCTTTGTGATGAATTCCCCTCCCAGGCTTCTCTGAAGAGCCCCAAGGGATGATTTGCCTGCTGTTTAGCATTCTGAGTCTAGAACAGAAATGGACTCAAGGGGGCTCAATCCCTGAGGGTGCTGCTGGGTCCACTGAACCATGGGACAGGCAGGCCCTGTGCTGTTTCGGGCACTGGGACTGATCTTCTTTACATCCTGACATTGCCATGTGACTGTCTTGGGGAGGGGGCTGGGCCAGTGAGGCTGAAAATGGGGAGACTGTGCCGTGGTTAAAAATAACTTGTGTGCTGCAGTTGGGCGTGTTTCGTTAGCAGGAGAGAGGCGAGGCAGCGGAGGAGAGGCGGGACTGCTACTTCAGGGCCCCGGCTGAAATCTTCCTGTGATTTCAGAGCCTGGTGGGGGTTCTACCAGAGTAATTAAGAAGGCAGCCTTCCTTCTCTGGCAGTTGCTTCCTGTGAGGGCGGGAAGGGCACGTTTGGGAGACCCTGTGTGCTCTGAAGCTCTCTGAAGTTAGAACTTACATTCGGGGAGGAAATGAAGTCAATCTTATCCTGGAAGCCAGCTGAAGCCTGTGTAATTTTCTCCTCCCTGTGGGCCTGGGTTCTGAAGCAAAGTAGGGGTGTCAGAGTCAGTCTCACCAAATATACAGACTGCCCCGGTGCCTGGCCTACTCGGCGCGCTGCACGGGTCTCAGGGCCTCCCTCATGCTGGAGAGGTGAATGGGGGACCCCTGATGATGACACATGTCAGATGGAGAGGCATGTTGGGCTGACAAAACTGCTGATTTCAAGTCTACAAAATCAGAACAGGTTCTAGGGGCCCCACACATGCTATAACCAATTCTCCCCGTCCTCATCCTTTCCCTCCATTTTTTTCTTTCTCTCTACCTTGCTAGAGAGAAATACCTACCTATTCTCAACTCCTTAAGCCCAGCCACACCAAAGTGGAACATTAGTCGTTAACAAGAAAACCTTGTTTCTGTTGATCATAGAGATTTCATGATAACAGCACGTTAGGTGGGACCCGTGTTAGAGTCTGAGGTCCAGAGGATTTAAGGGACTTGCCTGGAGTCACACAGGACCAGTAGACCCAGATCGTCTAACTCCAGGTACATTGCTGTTTCCATTCCCTTAGGCAATACCTGACAACCAGGCCAGCTGGATTTTTCTGCTGGCTACAATCTAAATAGCTGACTGGGCCTCCAGACTCACCAGAGAGTCATTCTGGTCACCTCTGGGAGAGGCTTCACAATCCTGAGCTATAGAAAAAAGCAAAGACGAAGATCTAGTGGAGTTTGCCTCTTCGGAGCCTTTAGCTCTCTGTTATTGAACAGCAATAGAAATACCCTTATTCATTGGTGAAGGGTGGGCAGGGCCACGTGGAAGGGGGGATCTGGGGAGGGTACTTGGGCAAGGAGCCCAACCCCACAGGCTAGAAGAGGGCAGAGGAGTGAAAGTTGTATCCCTCGGGGCTTGTGAAGCCTGGGGGAGAAAAAACCAGTGTAGGACCCTAGTCACATGGCTGGACACCGCACGACTCTAGGGGGCGCCATTCAGCTTTTGTTATTGTAAATTTGTATTTTATTGTGGCAAGTTTCCTGCAGATGGCAGTAAAGTGTCTGATAGAAGGGACCCTGTTTGGGCTAGGGGCTGGGCTGGGGGCAGGAGGGATTCCTCATCTACCTACCAATCAGGAATTCAACCATGTAACGTCATATATTCAGGACTCTCCCTGTTCTTGGCATTGATACTTAAAGAGACTGAAAATGGAATCACTTCTTCATGGAACTAGTTCAGAGGCCAGAAGGGAAAAAATAATTACTTTCCTGTATGTGTTGTGAAATAGGGCTTCCTAGGTGGCGCAGTGGAAGAGAATTGCCTGCCAATGTAGAAAACGCAAGAGATGGGGATTCCATCCCTGGATCCGGAAGATCCCCTGAAGTAGGAAATGGAAACCCACTCCAGTATTGTTGCCTGGGAAATTCCATGGTCAGAGGATCCTGGAGGGCTACAGTCCATGGGGTTGCGAAGAATCGGACATGAATGAGCAACTGAACATGCACACATGCATTGTGAAAAGGGGGAGCACAGGGACTCAGGGCTGAGGCATGGCCTCCCATGAGCCAGTAGAAAGCATCTGTAGGATTTGTTCCTGGGAGCCCTTCAGCAGGTGCTTGTGAAATCATCATCCCCAGCATCTGTTCCAAGGTGGTCTCCCCCAAGAAGCCTTCCCTGATTTCTCCACCAGTCAGACAGCAATTGTGTCTCTAAGCCTTGTTTCAACTGGCCTTCTGTTAAAGCTCATTGTTTCCAGGTGTGTTTCCCTCACCAGATCTAGAGCTCACTGTAGTCAGGAGGCCCATCTCACCCTTCCTGGTTTTGCCCCAAGATCTCACTCTGAGAATGTGGGCTCTGGAAGCTAATGGCTCTGTGAGGGCTGTGAAATTCAACTTGATGCTGGGGTTTGCTCCTGCCTTTGAGCCTAAGCTCAGCTACTGGAGTGATTCAAGGGCTCACCCCTGGGGAGACAGCCTCGAGAGCGCTTGCCTGGTCAGGGCAAGAAGCTTGCTTCTTTGTGCCCGTGTGTCTCTCCTCCAGGATGGAAGCTCTCAGATGGTTCCTGTTGGCTTGGTCATTCATTCATTCGGTTAAAAAAGTGGGTTTAGCCCCAGCTGTGTGCCGGGCACTGTGGAGACAAGTGAATCTGGAGTCAGAAAACCCGAGCGAATGATTTTATTTCTTTGGGCTTCAATTTCCTTATCTGTACAAGGGAGGTGATGACATCTGATTTGAATGATCATTGGATGAGAGTCAAAACATGCCAGACAAACATGGGTTAACATGTCTGATACTGCACCTGGTGTGTCATTCCTTGCTTCTCCCTGGACAGCTAGAGGAGACAGTGGGGAGGGACCCCAGGAGGCCAGCAGTTTCCTAGGTGAGCAAGGAAGAGGCCCCAGTCTCTTAGTCTTGTACCTTTTTTTGTTCACTCCAGGGCTTTGTCAAAGAGCAGATGGAAGTGTGTGTGCGCGTGTGTGTGTGTCTGTGTTTCTGGCCAAGCCATGATGGGAAGAATGGGATGCGGGGGTGGGGAGGATGGATGCCTAAAAATTCCACTGGGAATCCCTCCTCCCGAGCCCAAGGAGCCTCCTCCTCCTCTCCGGCTCCTCTGCTTCTTACTGGCAGTATCCTCAGAGTCCCAGGCCCTGTCCTGGAGCTCCGTTTCAGTAGCAGGAGAGATGAACAGGAGAGAGTCCCTGAAAGTGGGGCAGAATGAATTGTAGCTACACACCACCGGCTCAGCTCCAGCTCTTTGAAAGTGAATCTGGGTCACATTAGCTGCAGGGATGGAAAGCGACCACGTGGGCAGAATTCTGTGCAAGCAGCAGAAAAGACAGCCAAGCTGTCCTTTCTCTGAGGCTCAGGGTCCCTGTGGGACCCCCAGCTGGTCAGGGAAGGTGGTTGTCACATTGTGAGGTGCCATCTTTATGTTGCTGAATTCCCATCATGCTTTTTGAGTGGCTTCCCAGGTGACACAGAGGCAGGTTTGGAGTGGCAGTCTGACTCACGCCCTTTCTATTCTGAGAGCAGCCTAGAACCGAGGTTAGGAATGCGGAGGAAGGATTGGTTAACTTGGGGGGCTGTGGAAGGCTGCCATTTCTCAGCCCCAGGGGTTTTGATGCCTCCAGAGGGGCTGACAGTACAGCAGGGTCAGGGGCTGCACTTGTCTTTTATTCCAGTGGTCCTTCCCCTGGGGAAAGGTCTGTGAACACACCTGGTGTGAATGTTAAGAATCTATCATCACCATCTTGCTGTCTCAAGCCTGGCCGGTTGCTGTGGCTAGGACCTGCCGTGATTTGGCCCTGGGGCTGCCTGTTGCCACCTGTCAGGTAGAAGCTGGCCAGCTTCCTGGCTGTGCCTTGGCTTCCCTGCAGGAGCAGAGCTGGTACTCCTGGCTGTAATCTCCGCCCAGACTTAGGATGCTGCTGCAGAGATGGTCTGGAAGGCCCTGTAACCTGAGGGGTGATTATGGGCTGACATATCTGTCCTCAGCTATGTCCCACCCCTACCCCAGAAGGTACCAGGCTTTTGCCTTTGGGTCAAGGGGAGGTTTCTGCCTGGAGCCTCACTGGGTGTATCTCTAGGCATCCTCTTCCCTTCTCATTCCATCTTCCTTTTCTCTTTTCCTAAATTTCCATTCATTCACTCCAAGGAATGGCTTTGGGAGTTGGCTGGAGTCCCGGGTCCATCACTTCATCAGGTGGGTGACCTGAGTAGTTACTAACTTCACCGAGCCTCACTTTCTCACAGTTAAAACGAGGGCACAAAAATGCCACTGCCAGGTCTCGCAGGTGGATTAACTGAGATAATGGAGGTGAGGGACTTGGCCGTGCCTGCTGTGCAGTCAGACTTGATACACGTTAGCTATTCTCATCAGTATCATTCATTCGTGCACTTGTGCACTGATTTATGATTTGTTGATTCATCCCTTTGCTCATTCATTGTTCATTTAACCATATTCCTAGGGCTGCTGTGTGGGCTTCCTAGGTGGGGCTAGTGGTGAAGAACCTGCCTGCCAATGCAGGAGACATAAGAGATATGGGTTCAATTCTGAGGTAGGGAAGATCCCTGGAGGAGGGCATGGCAACCCACTCCAGTATTCTTGCCCGGAGAATCCCATGGACAGAGGAGCCTGGTGGGCTACAGTCCAATGGGTCACAAAGGGTTGGACATGACTGAAAGCACACACCCTCACCCAGGACTGCTGTGTGCTAGACTCAGAGTGGGGTTTAGAACCCAGTTCCAGCCTGTGAAGGCAGCTAGGATGCAGCATGAACTGTGCACCATGCTGCCCAGAATTGTGAGGCTGTTCTCAGAGGGAAGGGCTTCCTCCTACTTCTGCCCTGCCTCCCAGCTTAGAGCAATGATGGCATTTGATCTGCGACTTGGAAAAGAGATAGGAATTTGTCAGGACAACCTGAAGAGAGAGGGTATGTCCCTGTTGCTTGGTTCTGTTCTTGCTCTCCTTTCTTTGGCCTCAGTAGAAAGGATGAAAGGGAGGTGAAGAGAGAATAGTTGATGGGAGTTAGGATGAAGGAATCCACAGGGTGGTTTGGGGAGTTGAACTCTGGACTCAGTCCAGGAGCTCCTGAGAGCTGATGCCAGCTGGGATCCCCTAGTAAACAGTAGCGGGAAAAGCAACTGTGTTTTGAGTTTGAAACGTGTGCCAGGCATGAACATGTATTGTTTAATCCTTATGGAACCTTGGAAAGTTGTTGCTATTCTCCCTTTTTACAGAAGAGGAGGTTGAGGAACTTGTTTGAGCTCATACAGTTGGCCGATAGTGGAACTGGGATGCAGTACTGAACCTGCACAGCATCCCTGAAACATAACATGGGCACGTGCCCTTTGGAGATGCTTATTGCCGGCGTTCAGGTTGGCCTAACTCCAAATCCCCTGCCTTCTGCAGAACACTTCAAACATATACTATAAAGCTCTGAGAATACAATAGTCTCCCATTACCCAGATTCAAGAATTATCAATTCATGGCCAATCTCAGTTCATAACATCTCCCAATTCTGCTTCCCCAGTTACATAGATGTACATTCCAGAAATCACATACTTTCAGCTCCCACAGGTAGTGGCTCAGTGGTAAAGACTCTGCCTGCCAATGCAGGAGACATGGGTTTGATCCCTGGGTCGGGAAGATCCCCTGATGTAGGAAATGGCAACCCACTCCAGTATTCTTGCCTGGGAAATCCCATGGACAGAGGAGCTACAGTCCATGGGGTGGCAAAAGAGTTGGACACAACTTCGTGACTAGACGATAACATCTCCCACACTTCTTAACTATTCCCTTGCCTTTCCCCCCGTAGGAAGTATATCAGTTTAGTTGCTCAGTAGTTCTGTCTGAAGTCTGGCCAAGTTCCACGGAACCATTTCACAGAAGGGTGAGGAGGGATTTTTGACTCCTGGCCCAGGGGTGTGTCAGCGTCGCTTGTCTGATCCTCAGTTCCTCCCGGCTTGAGGTCCATGCCCTGCTTCCCAGACGCACAGAGCTAGGCTGGAGTGCACCTGGTTCTGTGAAATCTTGATTTCTGAGGGTGGTGTCTGTCTGGTTTGCCTAAAATACTTCAAATCCACAGACCCTGGGTTTGAATCAGCACCCTGCCAATGTACTTGAGGAAAGTACCCCCAAAATAGATTTTGGAGGGTTTGGTCTTGAGAAACTAAAGTTGAGATGCTAAAGGAGTGAAATCTTTTAAAACCACGTGCCGTCCTGTATTCTGTCGCTTCAGTCCTGTCCGACTCTTTGCTACCTAATGGACTGTGGCCTGCCAGGCTCCTCTGTCCATGGGATTCTCCAGGCAAGAATACTGGAGTGGATTGCTGTGCCCTCCTCCAGATCTTCCCAACCCAGGAATTGAACCTATATCTCTGGCGTCTCCTGCATTGCAGGCAGGTTCTTTACCCACTGAGCCACCCGGGAACCCCTAGAGGGGAGGAATTCTGTTCATGTGCGTATCTATGTAACTCAGCCCCAGGTCTATGCTGTCACTGCTGAATTGTTCCATGTGACTCTGATCTTCCGCAGGAGTAGCCCCTGCTCTCTAAACCTGAGGTAGTATAAGCTGGGGAGATGTTTCAAGTGGAAGGGAGCTTTATAGGTTACAAGCCACACCTCCTAATTTGGGGAGCCTCCCAATTCCCCAAGGGGTCCAGACTGCCTGTGGCCCTGTTTGGTAGGAACTTCAGAGGCCCCCCACCCCGCCGGATGAGGCCCCTCCTGACCCAGAGCAGGAAGGGAGATTGGGTGTGGTCCAGTACACGGGGCTCATGGCCTAGATTCCTTAAAAAAAGAAAATAAAACATATTCACAGAGACTGGGAGATCGGAGAGGGGCCAGTACCTTTCCAGCTTCTACTGATATGTTTCAAGTGCTAAGCTTTGTGCTTAGGTTCTTCTATGCTTTGTTTGACCTAATCCTTGAAATAACTTGAGGAGGCAGACGTGCTGCAATAGAGGAAACAAACCCAGAGAGTTGGGTAACTTGCTCAAGGCTTCCCAGCCAGTGAGGGACCAAGCTGGGAATGGCACTAGCTCTGCCTAGGGTAACCCACTGCCTCCCCCATTACAAGGAACAGTAGTTTAATAATAGCTAACATCTGTGTGCCACTTCAAGGTTCACGGAATGTCTTAACACCCATTATCTCCAAGGAGCCTCAGGAAGCCCGGGGTGGGCAAGTTATTCCACGCCCCTTTGAGACAACTGCCTATCAGGGGTCCAGCTTCTGCTCATTTCCTCCAGTAAGGATTGAAGAGTCTTTGGCATTGGCTCTGATAAGCCAGAGGAGAAGGCCCAGGGAGAGGCTGAGGTGGAGAGACTTGGCCAGTTGCTATGGTAACCCAGATGGCTGAGTAACCATTTTGAGGGTTGCTATGGTGACAGGGTGATGGGCTGCTGGGTGGCTGGGATCTTGTCTTTCTGGGTGGCTGGCACCATCCAGGCCTCATAAATTAGTGGTGTTGTACTTTCTGAAAGGAAGAGGGCAGCATGATAGTGGGCAAATTCCTACCCCAGAAGCAGATTTGGGAACTTTAGGCAAAGTTTAGCAAGGGTTTCCAGGGGCTGGGCTGAAAAGGAGCTTTGGCTGGGACTAGCTAAAGCTAATGTCTAAAAAGGATGGTGGGGCTGGGCCTGGAGGTAGGTCTTCTAAGCCTAGAACTAGATTTTCTTCCAAGAGTTGACCAATGGATAGCCCCTTTAGTGTCTGTTTGTCTGGTTGGCTGGCTCCTGCTACTGTTAGGGCAAAGGAGACAGTGTACCTTTGCAAAGAGGATCAGAGAAAACACACACACACACACACACACACCCTCCCTATTAGCAAGTAATTTATTTATAAAGCAGCAATTAACACATGTAAAATAATGCATCATGAGCCAAACTGAAGAAGTGCTAGGAGTAAGCTTTCCA
The DNA here is from genome assembly GCF_055505025.1 of Bos grunniens. NCBI lineage: Eukaryota > Metazoa > Chordata > Mammalia > Artiodactyla > Bovidae > Bos > Bos grunniens. Next base: position 14,498,377 of record NC_141167.1, read on the forward strand.
AAGGCTGGAGGAGCACCAGCAGGAGAAATGATTTGCACTTCCCTCTTTCCTCTCTCTGCACAACCTGCCCTCAGCTCTCGGCCACTGAGTGGACACTGAATTGGACTCAGTTGTCTTGAATCGCAGATCTAGTTCACAGCCCCCACCTCTGTGTGATTTCAACAAGGCACGCATGCCTTCAGCAAATATTTACTGAGCACCCACTAGGTGCAAAGCATTGTGTTCGGCCGTGTGACGAAGAAAGTGAAATCAATTCTTCTGCCTCAAAGAACTTGTGAACCAGGGCACTAGGAGGCAGTGATGTAGATAGATATGCACAGTATATGTGGTTGCCCCAGGAATGGGGAAAGAATTGGTTTGTGGTTGGGATTTTGAGAAGAGCCTCTTCTATCTGAATTGACTAAAAAATAACCTCAGGTCGTTTTCAGGTGAGCTTTTACAAGATGCGCAGGGGATCATTAGATGGAATTGGGGTGGAGGACGTTCCAGGTGAAGGTTCTGAGTTTGATTGTTAGGGATAAGGGAAATCAGACTGTAAAGGAAGGTAGATGTCAAAATATGGAGGACTTTGAATTCCGGGCAGAGATAAGGGAAGCTGTGAGAGAAGCATACTTTCTTAAATACCCTTGCCTTCTAGGGAGTCAGAAGCCACAGGCAGCTGAGTATTTTAGGATCATCTGGTTCAGTCATTCATGCATTTAATCAAAAGTTAAAACAAATATTTAATCAGTGCCCTCTAGGCCAGGTCATTTGCTAAATGCTAAAGACCCCGTGGTGAACAAGACACACAAACAACAGCCCTCAGGGAGCTAGTGACTTAGTAAGGAAGGAAGACACTGAACCTGTAACTTCAGTGTGATGGTTATTACCTAAGGGGAGTAGAGAGGCAGGAGGGCCTACTAATCCGAGAGATGAAGGCTGGCTTCCCTGTGGGATTTTCAGCAGAGGCCTGAGCAGGAGCGAGCCAGGATAAAGAGAGCAGTGGAGGGTTCTGGCCTGGGAGAAAAGCACGTGGGAAGGCCTTGAGGCAAGAGAACCCATAGGAGGTGGTGAAAGAAGTTGAGCCTTAGGGAGAGAGGCACCTGGTGAGGCTTTTAAGAAGGAGAGGACACTCAGAGAAAAATAGGGCTTTATTTACTTGCATTACCCCTTCCCACCACTAGATGCCCTTCGGAGTACACCTTGTCTCCTTCAGCCTCCCCATGGCAGCCTCTTTGGAAATGCAACAGCAGTCTCACTATTGGAGCAAAGGAAAATCATAGACCAAAAGGCGAGAGCCTCAGAGTTGTCCCAATTGTGTGGTCTGGCTATAAATTTAGACGGTTGCTTGGAAAAAACCAAAAACCTCCCCTTCCTAGGCTTCATTCTTCCCATTACCCCCCACCCCCCCAGCAGCCGCTTTGTTCCTCTATCCTTGTAAAATTTTCTCTGTATAAAACGGGAACATCAGCCAAACATGTGGACTTCCCCTTTTCCATTCATTAGAAGAATGCATTACTTCAAAATCTCTTGGGAGCATTTAAATGCAAATCGTGTCAAGAAGCCCTTCTAGCCACAACCCAAACCAGAACTTTCTTCCTTAATTACCATGCTTCTTAATGGCATCTCAACCCCTTGCCCTCTCCCCCGGATCACCCCCCAGGCCTCCAACAAAGCCTGGTTCCCAGAATAGATTCTCATTCCCTTCCTGCACTTGTCTTTCCTCACCTTTGGCAATTCTTGAGGAACCTGCTCGCTAAGTGTGCTTGTAGCAGCCCCAGGAAGGGATGGAGCAACTTTCCAATTTACTGTGCTGAAAATGAGGAGGCAGATGCTGTTTGGGGGCAAGGGTGGAGGTGTGTGTGTCTGTATGTTTGTGTCTGGGCTTTCCTAGCTCCTCTGCTATGAAATAATATAGGAAATGCAGATGACTCAGCATGAATACAGTCAAGATCCTCGGAGTTAGCATTTCTATATTCTCCGCCGTTTACGAAAAATGTGCTTATGCCATCAATCACCGACTTCTGCATCCTGCATTTTCTACTGAAAGCCTTTTATTTATTTTAAAAAGAATAAACCTCAAGCTTCTTCTCTTCCTTTTCTTAAACTGAGCTCATTAGCAGTTGATGCCAAACTGCGAACTAGCTTTTTTTGAGCACAGAGCACTAAACTGGAAGGAAACGAGCATTTGTCCAAGGCGCCTCCCTGTCTGTCCTCTTTCAGGCCCTTCCCTGTATGATCTCTATGCCTAGAAGTTGGGCAGGTCAGCAAAATTTGATGGAAAAAGACATGATTAATGACTTGCTCACACAATTTCTGATCATAGTATGATGTGGAAACAACCAGCAAGCACCTATTAGTGAAAAGCATCATCTACTCATAGCGTACAGAGATGCAGGCCTTGCCCGGGGGTGAAAAGCTTCTCTTAAGAATCTGGAGAATGGGAACCGAAATGGAAGCCCAAGTCCCAAATTTGTCAGCTTAGTGTCACATGAATTCTTTTTTGACTTGCTGGTGCGCTGTTATTATGAGATCAGTGAGCCTAATTTTTAACTCACAACCACATTTCCACCTGTTTCCCGCTGCCCTCCCCCTAAACCCCCCAAATTAACAGACTTGCTGAGGCTGGGAAGGATAATGGCTAGATAGGTGTAGATGTGGGCAAAAATTCACCTGCATTTACCTGAGTTCCTCACTGCTCTTGCCTCAGTGCAGTCCATGAACACTGGGCCTGAATGGAGGATCAGAGGGTGTTGGGAATGCCCTCCTCAAAATGGTCCCCAGTATATTCCTACCCACATTCACCAGCACTCTTTCTTCATTCTTTCCCTTTTCCCTGATGACAGAGAGTTAGTGGCTTGCCTTTTTCTTCTGTGAGCAGTTAGGCTCCAGAATCCTTTTGTTGCATAGCAGACCTTGTTCAGCCTCAGATCCCCACATTGCTCCCTTTTGATCTAAGCCTCTGTTCCTATGGCTATCACAGTGTAATAATATTCCTGTTGCATCGTTTCCCTCTAGATGTGTTATCTCCCCTCTCTCCTCTTATTCACCCCACGGTTCAGTCAGAATCCTGTTTTCATTCCCTCAGTTGTCATTTCTCAGGCTCTGGCTCCTCGTTCTTGGCCTGGTTTATTTCATGGTGCTGGGATTCAGTTTCTTCCGTTTCTGGAAAACCCTTTGTTCCTGGGATTCTTTGTGGTCTGAGTGTTCCCTTGGCCTCGCCCGGCAGCCCGTCTGGATCTCGCCCCAGCTTCCTCCTGACCGTGTCTGGCCCTGCGACCTATCTAGGTCTTTGGCTCGCTCCCTAACCTTCAGCGTCTCTGGGTCCTTCTCCAGCCGCGGCACAGGCCCAGCTCGGCTTCTCTCCAGCCAGGGGGCTCCCTCCTTTGTCCCGGCTTCGGGTGTGGGTCCGCCCCGAGTGGGGCAGCCCGCCCGCCCCGCCGAGTGGGCCCCGGAGCTCTCCCCACCGCGGCGGCCGGCCGGGCCTTTCATCCCGACGCGCCGGGAGCCTCCCACCCGGCGGGGCTCGGGCGGAACGCCCCCGCGGGGGCCGGCCTCCCGCCCCCCACTCCGGCCCCCTCCGCGTCCCGGCCGCGCGGGGGTCCACAGACCCCGGGGTGGGGGTGGAGGGGGTCGGGGGGGCTGCCGCTCGGGGCCCGAGGAGGCGGCGGGGAGAGGGGCGGGGAGCGGGCCGGGCCTGGCGCTCCTGACGGGAGGAGCCGCCGCCACCGCCGGCGGCGGGGCGGGCTGAGGGAGGAGCGGAGCCGAGGGGTGGGGAGGCGGAAACGCCAGCGGGACCGGCGGCGGAGCGCGAGCGGGCTGAGGAGCCGAGCGCGAGCGGCAGGCCGGACGAGGCGGGCGCGGAGCGGAAAACCGAGAGCCGGGGGCAGCGCCACCACCGTCGCCCTCGGGCCGCACAAAGGGGTCGAGGCTGGGGCGGCCGCCTCAGCGCGCCGGCCTGGAAGCGGCGCCCGCCGGGGCCCCGGGAGAGCGCGGCGCGGGCGGCCATGGCCGGCTACGTGCCGGGTCAGCAGCCGGCCAACCGCAACCAGGAGAAGGAGTTCGTGCAGGCGTACGAGGATGTGCTGGAGCGCTACAAAGGTGCGGCGGCGGGCGGGCGGGCGGCCCCGGCCGGGGACAGGCTGGAGCCGGGGCCCGCGGCAGGTGGGGCGGCGGGCGGGGTGGCGCCCACCCGCGCTGGGGCCGGGCCGGAGCGGCCGTGGGCCGAAGCCGGCTCGTTTCTAGAGTTGAGATGAGCCTCCGAGCCCTCTCCCACCTGGGACGGCGCCTTCACAGCACTAGTTACATTATGTGCCCTGTTATCTGGCCTCCGCTAGAAGGAGGCGAGGCCAGGCGCCGCTTCGGAGACCAAACGCGGTGGGGAGTGCGGGGAGGAGGAGGAGGAGGAGGAGGAGGAGGAGCCGAGGCGGGAGAAGCCACCCGTTCCTGGAGAGGCTCGGACCTCCTCGTGCCCGCCGGGGTCCCTCGCCCCCTTTTGTCTCCTTCGGCCTCCGATCAGTCGCGTGGCAGCGGAGGTTGTGAATCACCTTGGTTCCTTGGGGGTCGGGGTGGGGGGCAGCGGGTGAGCATCGGGCGGGGTCGGTGAGCGTGCAGGTTTGGTGACGAGGCCGCCTCCCACCCCCAGCCCCTGGGCTTCCAGCCTGATCGAGGCAGGGGTCTACTGCTCTCGGTCCTCCCCACCCCCCCTAAAGATTTGTCTTGGGAGCTCGGATTTCCAACCCCCGGAAGCTCTCTTGCTAAGCAGTTCTGCAAGTTAATGCCTTGTCCAAAGCCTGGGTGTCTGCAGAGAAAGTTTTGACAGGCCCCGAGGCTGGTGGACCGCGTTTGCCTAACTGCTGGAGGTGCCCCTTAAGTGGAAGCAGGGATGCGTGGCCTCGGTAGGCCCATGCTTTGATCTTTAACATCTAGTTTTGGGATTTTGCTTTGTGTGGCGGTTGTGCTTGCCACAGACATGGAGATTTCCCCAGAAACTACATAGGCAGCACTTTCTCCTATTTTATTCAGCTGGGGCCCTTGTGACTGGGCTTTTAGTTTCTTTTCATCTGAAGGAGAGGAAACTTCAGCCCTTTTGACCGAGTCCAGCATACTTGTTTATGGCAGCTACTCAGTGAAGGGAAACTAATGAAGAAGCTGTAAAACGCTCCATCCACCGCCACTGCCCCCCCGCCCCCCCACCCCACTGTGCCATTAGAGCTCTGCTTGGGAATGCAGCAGAGAGAGAGAGAGAGGTAAAATGCTGAAATGGACCTGCTTAGGAGTTCTACTTGTTCCCTTCTGCATCAGCTCCTGTAAGCTGTCCAGGTTTTCCTGCCTGCAGCAAGTTTTCTGTCAACCCCCTTGTGGTCTTTCTTTTAAGAAATGTGGTTCATTTCAGTGCACAAAGGGATTAGATTGTGCTGCTGCACTTCATTAAAAAAAAAAAATGCTAAGTGGATGGTTTCATTAAGTTTCTTTTGCAGGATTTTGGGCAACTCTTGTGCCCCTCTGGGCCTGTCTCTGGCTGCTGTAGCTTTAAAAACCAGCAGAATTAAAACAAAAATAGATGAAGAAATCCCAGTACTTCATTGGATCATCTTGCTGGTGGCCTCCAGCTGAAAGGAAGTGCGATTGCTGGCAGGTGAAACTAGGAAAGAAGGGAAGTAGGGCTTGTTCCAGGAGAGGCTCCTGTGTCCAGTCCTTTTAGCTGTTCGCTCAGTTTGGCCTTCCTCTGAAGGACTTTGATCAGGTGTATAGGAATTTGATCCTTCCCAGACACAGATCTCTTTTTTTGAGCGGAAGAATGAGTCAAAAATGGTGGGCCAGAGTCAATTAACTTGAGCTATATGAGACTGTTGTGCAGTCTGCTTTATGCTTAAGTGCCAAAGAATTTCTCTCCCTTCTCTGCACCATTCTCACTGGGAAGTCAGGGTGGATTAGCATCCGAACCTTTGTTACTTTGCGGTGTGGAATTCCTGCATTTTCCAGACTTATAAATCCCCTTATTACCTTATAGAGAACTGTTTGCCTAAGCTGGAATCAGTAGAGTGAGCAGGGGAGGTAGTTGGTGAGGTTAAAGCCAAACATTCTTTTGGAGACAGTTGGGGAAAGAGACGTTGATGATGATGGGGATCCTAGACACTCATTGTTTGACCCTTAAATGACTTGGATCTCTCTGCTTCTATTAATTTGTAGTCACCTCACTCTACAAATGAAACAGGATATTCGTATTCAGGAGAGCTAAAGTTTTCAATTGCATAAACTGTCCCAGAAGGGGCAAAGATGAGAAGGGAAGCTATGCATTTGCAGCCTGAGGGGAGTAGGGCAGTATGTATTGCAGCTGTATTAGGGTTGGTTGTCAAGCATGGATTTTCCAGAATTGTGCCTGGCAACCATTTGCCTGTGTGTTGGTAGTGAGCATGGTTTTGGCAGGATTGGATGCAGCCTGGACATAAACACTCTCTCATTTCCTAAATATCCCAAAGGCTCTTACAGACCTTCACTGGCCAGCAAACAGGAGGAACTAAGTTTAGTTTAGTACCTAAACTTTGGATCCTAACATTTTACAGTGGGCAGCAACCTGACAGAATCAGGGTAGGTTCTTCATTCTTCTGATCCTCCAACGAACAATTATTAAATATCTTTTAAAGGTAACATAGTATTAGCCATGGAGATGCCAGAATTTTGAATGAAATCTGGTTCCTGCCCTTGGTCATTCGTATCTAGCAAGGGAAACATACATGCAAGCAGATCATTGTGATCCTATGATCAGTGCTGGAACAGACGTGTGGGTAAAGTACTGCAGAAGCAGAGGAGAGATGAGTATCTCCCCTTGCGGTTCTCTGGGAGGTCTGAGAAAAGCGGTGACATTTGAGTGAGCCTTTAGGATAAATGGGGTTTAGTCTGATGGAGGAACATAGGTACGGGAGAAGGCAGAGGAAGTAACACATGCAAAGGCGTGAAGGTATGAACTGAACGGAGAGGTTTGAGAAATGGGAGTAGTTGAGTGTGACCGAAGGGCTAGAGTTTTGTGGGAGCAGGTGATACTGTAAAGAACTCAAGAGTCCAGCATATAAAGATTCTTTTGTGGCTTCATTCCATGGGCATTGGGGGAGTCAGTCATTGAAAGTTAAAAAAAAGCAACCGTTTGTAGGCCAATTTTATTGCTTCATAATAGAGAACATACCTGTCCAGTGATTGGAAATTCTTACTGCTGCCTGGAATACACTTTTCCTTATACCAAAGTGCTTGTGAAGCTCATAATCAGATGGTTGCTTGGTAAATATCAAAACAAGAGAGAAATGTTTCATCCAGATGATGATATGGACTGGTCACATGTACATTGAGGTCCTTATGAACACCAATGGGAGCTAAGAAGTAACAGTCAGAGAGGTAGGAGAACCGGAAGCTGATTCTTTTCCTAGCGTAGAGACAAACTCTATCCTTGGTCACGTATGGACAGAGTTTTAGCTTTTAGAGAGGAGGTTTACTTCCTTGGTGGCTCAGACGGTAAAGTGTCTGCCTACAATGCTGGAGACCCAGGTTCAATCCTGAGTCGGTAAGATCTCCTAGAGAAGGAAATGGCAACCCATTCCAGTACTCTTGCCTGGAAAATCCCATGGACGGAGAAGCCTGGTAGGCTACAGTCCATGGGGTCACAAGAGTCGGACAGGACTGAGCGACTTCACTTTTCACTTTCTCTTAGAAACAGACACACTCTGGATTTGAGGTGAGTGGTTAAACAAAAAGGGTAATATGTAAGGAGGAATTAGACTATGTTTTCACAAAGCCCTAAAGACTGAAGAGCCTTTACATGCTAGGCTGGACTAGAAATAAAAAAGAACGTTACATTTCAACATTGGTAACATGGATTATTTGGTACATAAAAACTTCCGAGTTCTCACTAGGTGCCAGGGGTATGTGAAGCTAGTTAGGACTGCTTTTTTTTTTTAATCATACCACAGAAAAGAACTTATAAAACTTAGTGCACAGAGAGTTAGGAGTGCAGGGTCGGCATACTGTTTAACAAATCGAGCAAGGCTTTGTATTCTTCAGTCCTAGTTTTGCCCTTTACCTACACTGTGTGACCATGGACAAGTTGCTTAACCTCTGAGCTTTGCGTTTCTCATCTGTTAAAATGGGGATGGTAATACTAACTCCTTGGGATTCATAAGAATATAAATGAGCTATTGACACATATTAGGCCATTAATGTTTAGTAAAACCTTCATATATATAGTACTTTGTATTTTACAGAGCGGCCTCATATTCATTACCTTATTTGATCTCCATAATATCCTGTAAGGAAAGTATTATACACGTGGGCAAATTTAGTAATACAGAGTTAAATTATTGTCCAGTAGTCAGAGGATCCTGGTGGCTCAGATGGTAGAGAATCTGCCTGCAATGCAGGAGACGCAGGTTCCATCCCTGGGTCAAGAAGATCCCCTGGAGAAGGGAATGGCTACCCACTCCAGTTTTCTTGCCTGGAGAATTCCATGAACAGAGGAATCTGGCAGATTGTAGTCAGTGGGGTTGCAAAGAGTCGGACACAACTAAGAGACTTTGAGCAAGTTCAGTGAGAGGATCCAGGCTTCTAGATGAAAGTTCCATGCTGTATGGAAAGGAAGGAAATTCTTCCATTCTTTCCTTCTTCTACGCAGAAGGAAATTAAAAATCAGAGCAGTGACTTGGTTGAAGTGAGTTAATTGTGAAAATAGTCGTTACTATCATTGTTTTTTTTTTTTCAGTTAGATTTTTATCAAAGTATACATACAGAAAAATATTTTCACAAACATAAATCATGTATACCATCATTCACATCAACAAAAAATGATCAGCATCCACAACCTCCCTGTACTCTCTTCCAGTCACTCCCCTGCCCCCACTATCCTAACTTGTAACATCACGGACTAGTTTTGCCTCTATGTACAGTATGTCTCTCAGAGTGATCAACTGTCATTGTTAATATCATTTTTGTTATCAGTTTTTAGCCCCTGAATGACTGTCACACACTTTATGTGGCCTGCATTTCCAGATCTCTGAGCTGTGAAGGATTTATCTTTCTCTCATTATGGGAGAGGTGTCATGGTATATAAATCACTAAAACAATGTAGTGCAAAGTGATAAAGTTTTGTTAACACGGTGGTTGGAAAATACAAGCTTAGGATTTGGTATTGTTTATCTAAGTGACACTGTGAAGCAATCTCTTAGTTAAATGTACACTTGGTTTTTAAGTTCCTTTTTAGAACACAGCCCATGAATTGGAGTGGATAGCTTCTAGACAGAACAATAGAGTAATTGCTACTTCTGGTCATGGACACTGTTAATTCAGAAAGTGAGTCAAGTCCGTCTGCTGGGAAATCACAAGGTTTGGCCACATTCATGCTGTTGAAATCATAAATGTGTGCGTGTGCTAACAGTGCTTATGAGAGCTACTGCTTGCTTGCTTGCTTACTGTCTTGGACTTGCTTGGCAGGTGACATCATCCACGCCAGGGAAATACATCAGCTGAGGCCTAATTGTCCTGGTACTTTTCAGTGCCAATTTCAGGTTTTCAAGATCATTGTATAGAGAATACTTCAGAGTGCACATCTGGGAAGAGGATCAAATCACAAGTGAACAATTACGGGTTGCACAATGAGTTGGTAGTGTTTTCTCAATGATCCTGAAAACGCCCAGGCATTCCTTTTACTAAATAAGGTTGGCACTTTCAGCTTCTGACAATTATATGTTGAGCCACGTTGCGACTAGGTGTGTGGAGTGCTAAAGCTCCTGCCTTTGCTCCTCATGGTCTTGGCTGGAGTTTAAGCCTCTGTTCTCTTGCTTCTGTCAGGGGCATTTACTAATTTCCAGGCCTGGAGGAACTCTTTCAGACCCATTGGCTTGGTGTGTTTGCAGTATCTAAGAATGTTTATTCCTACTTTTTTGTTACTTCTAGTAAAATACTATCTTTTTCTTCCAGAACTTCTCAGTTCCTAGAATAAATTACACTGAATTTCTGAGTCTTTGTCTCCGGTTTATTTGGACGTCCATAATTTGACTTGTCTTGCACAGCTAATTCTCTCCACTGTGATAGCTCTGTGCTTCATTTGGGCAGGTCTCAGTAATCGTTCCCTCAGGTCCTCATACCTGCCCCTGTGCCTTCATGTTCTCTCTTCCTGGGATGCCTGCTCCCTTTCTCTTTGATTCTTCACATCTTATCTCTCCTTATTAGCGCTAAGCACAAGGCCTGTGTCCTCCATGTGGCTTTTTCCCGTTCCTCTATCAGAAATTGATCTCTCCCTTCACTGATCTCCTGGAATGTCTGCCTCCTAATTAGTCTTTTAACTATATACTGTTTTGTGTTATTCTTGCATTGCCTCATGTCTGTTTGAATTGTTTCCCTAATGAGATTTTATATTCTTACAGAGTAGGGACTTTTCATACTTGTTTTGCATGTGGTCCATTGGCAGAGAATTTCTCTCAAGAGAAAGGGCAATCTTGGCAGCACTTTCAAGTCATATTTTAAGATAATTTTCTTTTCATATTGTACAAGTTGTGTGTGCTTAATGCAGAAAATGATTTAAAAAAAATACAGAGCAGTAAGTAGAGCTTTGGGTTATATGCCTTCTGTGTATGGGTGGAGAATGTGGAAAGGCAGGCCTACCTGCAGATAGATGTGCTCTAGCTGGAGAGAACACAACTCTCAAGAATAGGCCCTTTTTAGCAGCCTGGGATCTCATACCCTTAGCTTGCTTCTGGCTCCGTAAATTTTGTGTCAGATTGTGAGTCTGCTTTCGTGGGGCCCTAACACTTATTTTTCTTTCACTGTTCAGGACTGCTTTCTTCTGCAGGACTATGTGTCAGTCATCAGGATGTGCTAGTTATCAGGGTTGATTTGGGCTGTTGCCTAGGACAAGTTAATGAATTGGTCAGTCAGCATCTTTCTCTTGGGCAAGGGCTTTGCCAGATGTACTGTTGTTGCCTCTTAACATAGCAAATTTCTCTCATCGTTTTTATTCAGAAAGGTAAACAATTCCTTTGTGTGGGTAAAAGAACAAGCTTGCTTGAAGTGTCTGTTGAAGTTCAGATGGTTTCAACCTGCAGGAGCATGTTGAATTGAGATATGTAGGAAGGAATTTTTTTTTGGCCATGTTTTTCAGTGGGTCTTCAACAGTGAATAAGGTCACTTTTGTACACTGCATTCTACTAGCAGCTATAAGCAGATACTCTATTGGGGAGTGTGTTAACTGGAAGATGGGGGCACTTAGCGTTGAAAAATAACATTAAGATTAGGGATCGAGGGAAAGAAGGTCCTGAACGTTCATATGGGGAGCCTGAGTTTTATGCAATGGACAGGATTAGTGTAGTGACTGTAAATGATGAATGAGAGTGGAGATTGACTCTCTTGCATGTCACTGTTGCAGTTGAGTCAAGAGGTTAGATTAAGGTTAGATTAAAGAAGGAGGGGCCTGTTTGAGAGACATTCTGGGCAGGGCTTCCCAGGTGGCATTGACAAAAGAAACATGGGTTCCATCCCTGAGTTGGGAAGATCCCCTGGAGAAGGGCATGGCAACCCACTCCTGTATTCTTGCCTGAAGAATCACCATGGACAGAGGAGCCTGGCGGGGTGTAGTCCATAGGGTCGCACAGAACCCGACATGACTGAAGTGACTTAGCATGCACAAGGACCTAAGGTTAGATACTGTACCAACATTGTTAACTCTTCTAGAAGATTTTGTCTTGAAAAGAATTAACTATCACTTGTTCCAGGGCTATTCCAAAGCAAAATGTTTTTTCTTGTTTAAAAATCTTCTTCTAAAGATTTTAGTCCATCTGAACTTGTTAGATAGGGCTGTGTGTTTGAACCTAAGGCTCAAGATTGGGTTTCTTGGTCATTACGTCTCACTTAAATTAGCAATGCTGAGTGCCCCGGACACACACTCTTCCCATCCTCTGACAACCTTCAATGTATGCTTCCAGGAACACCTGCTGAGAATTGCATAAGAAATCCTCTTAAATCCCTTCTAAAATCTTCCATTATATCTTAAAGTGCTAATCTCCCAGAGTGTCAGGGGTTGTTTGGAGGATCCATTCGTTCATTCAACTAGTGCTTATTTATTAGCCACATCGTGTGGCAGTGGGATCTTAGTTCCCCAACTAGGGATTGAACCCATGCCCTGCAGTGGAAGCACGAGTCTTAACCTCTGGGCCACCAGGGAAGGTCCAATAATCCTTTATTGAATATCTGCTCCGAACTAGGCAGTAGGCGAAGTGTTGAAGGAACAAAGATAATGTCTTTGCATCTCTTTGACCTTACGGTCTAACAGGGAAGACATTTTGGTGGACTGACAATGACCTTCCATTGCAGGGAGTGCTAGTGAGCATGAGTCTAGTGCCATGGGCGTGAAAAGGGGTGCCCATGACGGCCAAGTGGGGAGGGCCAGGGAGGCATCCAAGGGGGAGTGACTGACTTGCCACCTGGAGAAGTCAGGACTCTGGGCAGAAAGTTCAGGTGAAGGGCGTTCTGGGCAGCATGAACAGGAGGAGGGGTGGAGAGCCTTAGGAGAGGAAACATGGGATCTTAGTTAAGGGTGGAGTGGAGGATGTGAGGGGAGGAGAAGAGATGAGGTAGGAAGAGTGGGCAGGGCTGGAATGTTGACTGATTCTCTGCCATACTGCAGAGAGTTTAGACCTCACCCTACAGGCTTTGGGGAGCCATTGAAGGATCTTAGGCAAGGAAGACTAGGATTGGATTTACACTTTAGAAATACCCCTGCTGTAGCAGAGTTGTGACAGAGGACTGGAGAGGGGCAAGGCTAATGACAGACCAGTTAGGCGGCTGTTAGAGTGATTTACGAGTGATTAGAGTTTAAACTAAGGTGTGGACATAGCAATGTGAAGTGGACAAATCAAGAAATGTTAAGGGGTAAAATCCATGGGTTTTGTTGACTAACTGGATGTGGTGTGAGAGGGGAGAACCTAGGATGACTTGCAGGCTTCTGTGTGGGTGGGTGGTGTCATTAACTAAAATCGGGATCTAAGGGGAGGAAGGCTATTTGTGGGGACTGGTGGCAGTGCTGGCGCAGGGGATGGTACTGAGTTCCGCTTTGGTTGTGTTGAAGTTGGGGTTTCTGAGGGGCGCCGGTAGAGGTGCCCTGCCGGAGGGCACCTATAGGATGTGGGGCTCAGGAGGGCTCTAGATAGGAGTGGACGGACCAGGAGGTTGCTGAGCGAGTGCGTGTACACTGAGAGACAAAAACCCTGGGGAACTCCAAGGAGAGGGTGGCTTGGGGACCAGAGGAAGAGGATCCCGTGAAGGAAATTGTCCACCGAAAGTGAGCGCCCAGAGATGTAGGACGAAGAGGGGAGACCTGAGTTCAAGAAGGAAGTTGTGTCACACCGTGTCAGATTATTTAGAGGTCAAGCAAGACTTTCTCCTCTGTTAGAAAGGTCACCTTGTCCTGGAGCATTTTCAATGGCAGTATGGAAAGTATAGTCCAGAAAGCAGTGGGTTGGGGAGTGAATGAGAAGTAGGTTTGGAAACCTGGACTTGGATGAAGCAGAGAGGAGGAAGGCCCAGACTAGTTAGAGGGGGATGTAGGGGTGGAGGGCATTTTGCTTGTTAACTGTAACACAGAATTAAACATTAACATGGAATTAAGTTTAAGTACTGTTTGGGAAGAGTCAGCAGAGGAAAGAATAAAATTCAAGGGAGGAAGAGAATAATTGATGAAAGCATGAGATCCAGAGTCCGAAGAGGAATGTGTCTGATGAGAAAGATGGAGGAAGGCAAGAATGCAGGTGGCCGAGCTGGTTGATTAGAGGCTAGGGAATTTCTCCTGATGGATTCTATTCTCTCTGGAAGTAGGGGGTGAAGTTGTCTGCTGAGAGTAGGGGTTGTGCGTCTGTGTGTGTGTGCGCATGCTTGCCCAGGTGTGTTCATTCTCTCCCTCTAACCCCAGAAGCACTCAACAACCTGAGTCTAGACACTGAGAGAGCAGACAGGTGGATTGATCTGGGATCCAAGTTTTCCAGTGTAGGTTTGATGGAAGAATAAAGGGTCTTTACAGAACGGGGGTTGGGTGGGGTGGGGGGCTTCCTTGGTAGCTCAGCTGGTAAAGAATCCACTTGCAATGCAGGAGACCCTGGTTCGATTCCTAGTTTGGGAAGATCCCCTGGAGAAGGGATAGGTTACCCACTCCAGTATTCTTGGGCTTCCCTGGTGGCTCAGATGGTAAAGAATCTGCTTGCAATGTGGGAGACCTGGGTTCTGTCCCTGGGTAGGAAAAATCCCCTGTAGGAGGGCATGGCGACCCACTCCAATATTCTTGCCTGGAGAATCCCATGGACAGAGGAGCCTGGCAGACTACAGTCTATGGGGTTGCAAAGGCTTGGAGACAACTGAGCGACTAAGCACATATGCACAGAATCAGGGGTCTTTCTAAGAAAACGTAACATCTGCTTGGTTATTGATTGTTTATATTATTTTCTGACTTTTATTTTGTGCCCCTAGGAAAATTTTAAAGTCTTTCAGAACCTTATGTAACTTGTATATTCTTTTCTATCATTTAGTAAAGTACAGGGCAGGAATTGATTTTTTCTCTATTTGTTGACTTAATCTGACTTTTGCAGTTAGGAGCATCTTGACTCTTGACAAAGAGGGAGGCTTTTCTCCCCTGTGGTCTTTAATACTCGTCTCACTGTCTGTTGTGGGAGTCCTCATGAGCTAGCCTCGCTTACTCTCCCCAGGGCAGTTGAGCTCAGGAACATTGGTGCTTTCTATGAAGACTGCAGGATTAGTATTTCCTATTCTGTTTGGACCAGGCTTGTGAAGTCCGGGTTCTTTGCAAGACTAAACAGAGTGGCTATTGTGGAGGACGCAGCCTCCTTTTTGTTGATTTTGGCAGGCAGGCAGCGGACGTGATGGATTTGTTCTCGTGACTCAGAACCTCCCCTGCCTTACCTTAGCAGGTTCAGTATAGTCAAAGTGAAGTCGCTCAGTCATGTCTGACTCTTTGTCACCACATGGACTGTAGCCTGCCAGGCTCTTCTGTCCGTAGGATTTTCCGGGCAAGAATATTGGAGTGGGTTTGCCATTTCCTTCTCCAGGAGATCTTTCCAACACAGGGATCAAACCCGCATCTCCTGCATTGCAGGCAGACTCTATACATCTGAGCCACCAGGGAAGGTTAATATATAATCACCAGGGAAGGTCAATATAATCACAATTTTTCAAATCATGATAGTGTCCTTCAGAGTTTATCTGACCTTTATATCTACAAAGAGTATTAGTTACCCTTCCCTTTGTCCTCTGCTTGCTTGGGTTTTTTACCTTTAGTGTAGAGGGTATTTCCTGGTGTATTAGGTCCCCTTCAGAATTGACTTAGGTCTTCCCCCTGTGATGTTCTCTGATGTAGTTGTTAACTGGTATGTTCTCCACAGTGTGACTTGTTTTCTGTTCTTCGTTTTGTAAATTTGGACTCTATATTGGGTAAACTTGATGTGAGTCATCCCTGGGAGTGGAAGGTGTGTCTCCACTAATTTGGAGAATCTTTGATCTCATTTCAGTCCCTGGTTTGGCTGATCCAGTACAGTTTCTGAGTCCTGCAGGAGGTGTGTGTGTGCACGCTTGTTTGTTCCTTGCCTCTCCTTTCACAAAACGCGGTGGATCACTCCAGGGGATGCTGCTTTACATGTATGATCACCCTCTGCTAGCCTTGTCATCACCATCAGCCAAAAAATGCCTCTGTTAGGAGCCTCTGTGAATGTAGCACAGTATCTACCACTGAATAAGTGGAGTTCATAAACCCTCTATCTGCCCCCCAGGAATGGAAGTATACAGTGGATGTTACAAATGACAGACAATAAAGAAAGGATAAGCAGTTGAACACATAATAGATGGTTACTCCTTTTTTAGCTATCATTTTCCCAATAGAAATTCTCCTAAAAAGAGACCTAGTCCAGAGGGAAAGGGGTTTGACAGAGTCAAGCTTATCTTCTGTTCCAAGCAGAGTGACAGGGAGCGGCTGTCCGTGGCCCTTTGGTGTCAGGCCGTTTCTCTCAGTGCCCTTTCCAGTCGTGCAGAACCTTATTTCCATGTTCCCTCTCCATACAGCCAGGTCAGGATCCTAACTGCGCCCCCTGCTCTCTGTGGCCTGTGGCTGGAGTGGTAGGCAGGAGACCATCTGGAACACTTGGGTTCCCTGTACAATTGTAACATGAGGAAATTCATCCCTGACCTTCTGCAGACACTAGAAATGAGCCATGGGGTTGCTGTTGGATTGGAAAGAAACTGGTCTGGCCTGGTCTGGGGCACCTCTGGGCATCGGAATGTAGGACCCATCCCAGCCTCTGTTGGTTAGTTTCCCAAAAGGAGAGCGGACCAGACTAGTTTAGGCGGGGTGCTTTGAGATCCTCACCTCTCCCAGAGGACTGATTCATTGTTTTTATTGTTGTTATTTTTAATTAGTATCATAACACTCTTCATGTAGTGCTGCCTTTATTAGAAGAATGGGTGTCTGTGAGGGGCTGGAATTTCCCTCCACCTGCCTGTGGGAGGGAAAGCTTTAGAGGGAGCATTAGATTCCCATCTCGCAGGCCTCCTCTCTTGCATCATCCTGTGGGCGGCTCCTGGGGTGAGGCAGTGGAGGCCCTGGCATGAACATGCCATTGAGAAGGGATAAGAGGCAGTAGCCGCTGTAGCTGTGGGCACAGGCGGTCTGTTAGTAAGTCTGGGTGGGCATGGGGGCACTGCCCTGGGGGAGAGGCAGCCTGCCGTCCCTGTTGCTGCTGTTGGCTGCTTCCCTCTGTCTTTGTCTAAAAGCAGAGCCACAGTCTCTGCCTTCTTTCCTCTCCCGCCTCCTCCTCTTGATCACATCTCACTTTCGGGCTTGTAAAGATGTGTAATGCCTTCAGCAGATAGGCTTGTGATAATATGGAAAGTTGAAGAAATAAAAGCTCCAGAGATTAGAAAGTTGAGTGAGGATTTGATTAGTGGTTTAAGTATAACAAGTGTTTTTCTTGCAACTCATCATAAACCAAAACTGCCTTGTAGCATTTCTTTCATTTTGTTGTTGTTGTTGTTGTTAGTTAACTTTTTGTATGTATTTGTTTGAACTTCTCAACCTAATTATGATCTTGTTCAGGGTGTAGGTTGTGTCAAATGAGATGGATGTGATGTATCAATACTTGAAAAAAGTGAACCACTTTGCAAATATTGGTAGTGGTTATATTTCTTTGTTCTTCCAACAACTTACAGTACCTGCAATGGGTTTTTCCATACGATTGTCCCACAGACATCTCAAACTTGATATGTCCAAATGGGCATCATTGTCCCCCTCCCTGCTCCCAGACCTACTTCACTTCCTGGGTCCCCCGCTCAGCTGAATGTCTTCCTCACCCATCCAGGTGTCCAAGCCAGGAATCTGGCTTCATGCAGGTCTCCTCCCTCTCCTGCATCCTGCCCAGGCGACCAGGCTTTCAACAAGTCCCATGGATTCTGTCTCCTGTGACTCTCCACCGCTCATCTCCTCCAGTGCCACTGCTAATATATGAGTTCAGAGCCTTATCTCTTACCAGTACTGCTGTGATTGCTCTTTACTCCGACTTTGCTCTTACTTCAAACTTCTACCTGAAAAAACTTCCCAAAACTGTAAAACTGTTCACATCGGGTGGTATGTTAGTAAGAGAAGATAGTGTGGACGTTTTTTTTTTTGTCTCTGTTTCGGGTGGTAAAAGAAAAAAAAGCTCTGAAAAACCATCCCTACGTGTTTCTCAGAGGGTGCCTGTGCAGTTACACACAAGCTGTAGTGAAAAGCAAGAGTCAGAAAGACCAAAGGCCAAAGTCCTAGTTCTCCATGGCAGACCAACTAAAATCCACTTTTCTGCACCACTTTTTTCCCCCTGAGGGGGTGCACCGTTCTTGGAGGTACTGCAGTATCAGGTCAGAGCTAGGAGTGGATGGAGCAATCTCGTATCCCAACTCCCTGCTCCAAAAATCCATTTAATATATTGTCCTTGGATAGAGGGCGTATCAGATATTAAACTGGTAAGTGTGGGCAATTTTAAAGGAGCTAATAAAGGCAGAAGATATTTGTTGCTGTTATTAGCTGCTTCCTCTTGTTTATATATTTGTCTAAAGGCAGAGCGGAAGTTCCTGCATGTTTTTATTTATTAACTCTTGTATTCCTAGTACCCAGAAGAGTGTCTGGTGTATGCTGTTGTTTAGTCAGTTAGTTGTGTCCAATTCTTTGCAACCCCTAGGACCCCCGCCAGGCTCCTCTGTCCATGGGATTCTCCAGGCAAGAATACTGGAGTAGGTTGCCATTTTGCTTCTCCAGGGGATCTTCCTGACCCAGGGATCGAGCCTGCATCTCCTGTGTTGGCAGGCGGGTTCTTTACCATTGAGTAAGGTACTCAATAAATATTTGTCAAATGAATGAACTGGAAATGATCAGTTGAGCTCACTCTTGTTTCTTGGAAGGAAATGAAATGAGGAATGGAAAAGTGTTAGTAACTTGTCCAAGGTCATGTAACTAACTGGTGCCAGAGCCAGATCTCACCAGGCGAGTGGCGATTTTTCTTTCTTTCTTTTTTTTTAATGAAACCATGCCTAAACACAGTTCCTTTATGTGATTTGGAACAGATGCACATTATCGGCTTGACTGTGTATCCCTGTGAGCAGGGGTGGGGAGAGGAAACTAATACATATTAAACCCTGAATGCTAGGTGCTTTATCTCATTTAATCGTCACAAGTAGCATCCTGTGACAGTCCAGTGATATTGGTGGATATTGCAGATGAGGAGGCCAAAGCTTAAGGAACCTGAGTAAGTTCCCTGAGGGTCACATGCTGGTAAGCAGCTGAACTAGGTTTTTGTACTCAGGCCTTGTGAACTCCACTGGGCAGGAGGCCCTCTTACCTTAAATTTTGGTTTTGTAGTCTAAGTTGCTTTAAAGCAACTTAAGATTTTCAAGTCAGACTGCTCTTGAAAATGGTCTGATTTGATTTGCTCAAATAGAGTTGCAGTACTGTTTATTGCTGTTGTTCAGTCCTTATGCTGTGCTGACTCTTTGGGACCCCATGGACTACAGCACACCAGGTTCCCCAGTCCTTCGCCATCTCCCAGAGTTTGCTCAGATTCATGTCCAGTGAATTGGTGATGGTATTTACCCATCTCATTCTCTGCCACCCCCTTCTCCTTCTGCCCTCAATCTTTCATAGCATCAGGGTCTTTTCCAGTGAATTGGCTCTGTACATCAAGTGGCCAAAGTACTGGAGCTTCAGCATCAGTCTTTCCATTGAATATTCAGGATTGTTTCAGTTTAGTTCAGTTCAGTCGCTCAGTCACGTCTGACTCTGCAATCCCATGGCCTGCAGCACTCCAGGCTTCCCTGTCCATCAACCAACTCCTGGAGCTTGCTCAAACTCATGTCCATCCAGACGGTGATACCATCCAACCATCTCATCCTGTCATCCCCTTCTCCTCCTGCTTTCAATCTTTCCCAGCATCAGGGTCTTTTCCAGTGAGTCAGTTCTTCACATCAGGTGCCAAAGTACTGGAGTTTCAACTTCAGCATCAGTCCTTCCAATGAGTATTCAGAATTGTTTTCCATAAGCCAACCCCATGGAATAGAGGGAGGGATCGTGGTGACAGAGAGGGGTCTGTGGAGCTCTTGAGTCAAAAAACAATCCCATGCTCTGGGTAATGCTAGCCCGCCATTCAATTACATCACACAGAACTGAATTTCGGACTTGTTTTCTAACCTAGGCACCCAGGACCACTATAGGAAGGCTCAGGCCAGTGCGGCACTTCTGAATGTGTTTGGTAGTGTTCATAAGCACAAAGAGCACAAACAAAGACAATACCTAAAAAATGTAGGCCAGGTAGAGCAGGAGAGAGGACTGCACCTGATTGAAGCTAGCTGTTTCTGTAGTAAGTAGGCAGACCGTAATTACCTGTGTTGCTCAGAGACCTAAACTGAGAGTGGGGGTGGGGAGAGGTCACACCCATTATCTTTGGAGAAATGATGGGAGTAAATAATCCTTAGTTTCCAGTTTACTCCAGGAGCTTTCACTCACCTTTCAGAGTCACATGTGGACTTTGAGGTGGTACCTTGTCACCCCAGATCATCCAAGCATAAGGTTAACATTGTTTTTGTTAGAAATCCCCTTAGGTTCCCCAGCCATTCATTTTGAACTCCCTATTAGCTTCCTCTCCGTAGCTTTGTGTAGCCTGCCTTAGAAAAGAGAGTGGGGCCCAGGAGGGGAGAGGAAGGAGCAGGGAAGGTGGCAGAGAAACAAAGACTTAATTAGGAGGTTCCTCTGTCTTTTGGGAGTTAAAGTCCTTTTCATTAGCTGATTGCCCAGCTGGGAATGGAGACCCAGGAGGAGGAAGAATTGTAATGGAAGCAGAATAGTTAGAGACTTGGTGATCCAGGGCTAGCAGCATCCACAGCACCTGGGAGCTGGTTAGAAATGCACAGTGTTAGGCTCCACCCCCACCTATAAATCAGTTTTTATTTTAGCGAGATTCCCAGGTGATTCCATGAAAAATTTGAACAGCACCAAGTTGGTAATAAAGCAGTTCAGTGTAAGGGATTTTGGAGTCTGATAGATCTGGGATTGAGACCTGGTTTGGCCATTGAATAGCTGTGTGACCTTGGATGAATTCTTTAACCTCTCTATGTCTCAGCTTCTTATCTGCAAAATAAGGGAACTCTCTACTTCAATGGGCTGCTGGGGAGAGTAAATGAAATACTGATTCTTTTTGCAGTTGATGGTGTCTTAGATTTAATGAAATTTAGTATTGTCTGTAACATATCAAATACTGAGCCTGGTACAGAGTAAAAAATAAATGTTATTGCTAATAACTGAATTAGGCAAATTTACAGGAACAAAGAGCCTATTTCTCGTTTCCCTCTCTATCTCTCAATGAGTGCATTTGTCTGCAGTTTAATAAAACTACAGTCAGTATATGTATCCTCTTTGATGTTTTACTTAGCATTATTTAATAATAGTTGGAGCAGAAGCAGTTAACAAATATAACATGTATTAATATTCCAGGCACAAAAATTTATGTGTGTCTTTGTTCATTCAGTCCTTAGAGTAGTGATGTAAGACAGGATCTCCATTTTCAGGTAAGGAAACCAAACAGAGAGGTAAAGTGACTTGCCCAAATCACACAGTTGGTAAATTGCAGAGCCAAGGTTTGAACTGAGGTGGCACTCCACTCCAGTACTTTTGCCTAGAAAATCCCATGGACAGAGGAGCCTGGTGGGCTGCAGTCCATGGGGTTGCTAGAATCGGACACGACTGAGCGACTTCCCTTTCACTTTTCACTTTCATGCATTGGAGAAGGAAATGGCAACCCACTCCAGTGTTCTTGCCTGGAGAATCCTAGGGACGGGAAAGCCTGGTGGGCTGCCGTCTCTGGGGTCGCACAGAGTCGGACACGACTGAAGCGACTTAGCAGCAGCAGCAGCAGTCAGTTTCTAGCATCCGTGCTCTCTGTTTTCATGTATTGCTGTTGTCCTCAAATTTATGGGATGTAATGGAAATCAGGAGACGGGTTGGGTACCTAATTCTGATACTAACTAATTTGTGATTCTGGTCAAGTCAATTTACTTCTTTGGGCCAGTTTCCTTATGTAAAAATGGGAGAAATAGATGGGATTTATAAAGTCTCTTTATTAATTCACTCAACATACAGTGCTTGAAATTAATAAAAGATTGTTAATTGGTTCAAAAGTACTTGCTGAAGCAGGTTGGTTTAGTTAAAAACAAGGGGTTGGAATCTTGGCTCAGCCACTTTCTGGCTGTATGATGTTGGGTAACTTCCTTAACCTTTCTAAACATTTATTTCCTCACTAGTAATGGGGAGATAGTTCATACCATGCAGGGATTTATGAAATTTGAATAAGATAATGTGTATTAGCACCAAATATCCATGAGGCACACAGTGGATAATGTGCAAGAGTTTGCTTTCCTTCTTTCTTTATATCCGGGGATGGTTAAGGAAGCAGATTCAAAACCTAGTCCTGGATCACTAGGTTCAAAAGGAGTAAGAATCTATATTGGGCCTAGTGTCTTTTTCCCATAGTAGTATTTTCATTGTTGGGGGAAAAAAGTGTATAAATAGCCAGGTCCTGTCATTTTTAAGTAATCCACCTTTGATTTTAAATTAAAATTTGCTTAAAAAATATGTAGTTTATCAGCAGTTATTCTTGTTTAGTCACTAAGTCATGTCTGACTCTCTTGTGACCCCATGGACCCTAGCCCACCAGGCTCCTCTGTCCATGGTATTTCCTAGGCAAGAATACTAGAGTGAGCTGCCATTTCCTTCTCCGGGGGATCTTCCCCACCCAGGGATCTAACCCATATCTCCTGCATTGGCAGGTGGATTCTTTACCACTGAGCCACCAGGGAAGCCCCATTAAAGTAGGATAAATGCCAATTAAAAAAAAATGGTGTACTGCTTTCCCGGGGCTGCCATAGCTAAGTACCACAAACTGAATGGCTTAACGCATTATTGACCAGAGATGTATTAATACATCCTTTGTTACCTAAACATTATTGGCCAGAGATGTTTCAGTATTCACTTACATAACAAATTGCTGGCCACCGGCATTAGTTTTCTGCAAAAATTCCCCAGTCAATAATGTGTTAAACAACAAAAATTTACTGTCTTACAGTTCTGGAAGCTAGATATCGGAAATCAGGGTGTGTCCGCAGGATTGACTGCTTCGGAGGCCTGTGAGGGAGAATCTTCCAGGCCTTTTGCCCAGCTTCTAGCAGCCTCAGGCATTCCTTGGCTTGCAGGTGGCTTGTCTCTCTGTGCTTTTACACCATTCGTATGTGTCTGTCTTTTTATAAGAAAACCAGTCTTATATTGGGTTAGAGTTCACCCTGAGGATCTCATCTTAATTTAATCATTTGTAAAGCCCGTGTTTCCAAATAAAGTCACATTCACAGGTGCTGTGAGTTAGGACTTAAACATCTTTTGGGGGACACAATTCAAACAACAGTTTGTTTAGCTACTTGTAACCTGGAGAGAAGAATGTATGAAATTAACTTCTGCTTGTCTCTGAGAATTTATTACTAACATTTTTTTTTTAAACTTTATAAATGTGCATACATACACATCTCCTCCCTCTGGGACCTCCCTCCACCCCAGTCCACCTAATTCATCACAGAGCACTGAGCTGAGCTTCCTGTGCTTTATAGAAGGTTCCCACTAGCTAGCTATTTTATATATGGTAATGTGTATATATCAGTTTGAAAGAGTTTCAGAGTCACCTGATCATGCAGAGTTGATGTTTGTCTGCAGGTACCGGAACGGGTTCTGACTGAGGAGTCTCCCATGCTGTTTGGTTACTGCCCATCTTTGTGCCAGATAATGGTTTGAAATCCTCCTTTACCTCTCAAAGTCAATAGGAAGTTTTCATGCGAGCAGAGCAGTGATTTTCAGCCTTAAAAGTTTTTTCCCCGGCTTCTGAGGGCCACCTGCTCCCTGTGGCTCCCAGCCTCTTCCTCTATCTTGAAAGTCAGCCATGTTGAGTCTTTCACCGTCTTTCCGCCATCTTCCCTCTCTTCACTACGATTCTTTTGGTAGGGACCCAGGAAGAACCCAGGGTCACCCTCTGTCCTGCTAATTCTACATCTTGCTTTTGGCATCATTTAGGAAAGAGAGGGGAAATGGATCTGGTACATAGCATTGTAGGATTTTTTTTTTTTTAATGAACTGAATGGATTAATAATAATAGCTCCCATTAGTTGAATTTTTACCATGTGCCAGGGACTGTGTTAAGCACTTTATATACACTAGCCCATTTAATTCTCATAACAACCTCATAAAATAGATATCATTATTACCATTTTACAGAGGAGAAAGTGTAGGCACTTGTAGCTCAGTTGGTAAAGAATCTGCCTGCAATGCAGGAGACCCAGGTTTGATTCCTGGGTTGGAAAGATCCCCTGGAGAAGGAAATGGCAGCCCATTTCAGTATTCTTGTCTGGAGAATCCCATGGACAGAGGAGCCTGGCAGGCTACAGTCCATGGGGTCGCAGGAGTTGGACATGGCATACAGACTAAACCACCACCACAGAGGAGGAAAATGAAATTCAAGCCAGTGAAATAACTTGCCCAAGGTCACATCTAGAAATATAACTCTGTGGGGCAACAGAACTCCTGCTCTTAACCACCACATTATACTTTCCCTTCATTTCCTTGAATAGAACTGCTTGGCCCGAGCCTCCTCTTTTCTAAAAACTCCTACTTCTGACAGTACAGTGACTGAAGGGCCAGGAAAGTGACCTTTTACGCATTTTTTAGAGTTCTTATTGTTCGTGAGTGGGGAAGCGAGTGTGACTTGTGACCTCAGTTGGCACTTCTTACTTAGCGGTTTCAGTCTTGCCAAGGGGCCCTAGTCAGGTGTGGGACATTGTGAGTTACTTTAAAACAAAAAATACTGATCTAGAACTGAAGAGGAAAACACACAGGCTTCCTATGCTTATCTAACTCTCATTATGATTACAAAATTATACATGCTTATTGTAAACTTAAGCACTACAAATTAAAAGGTGAATGTTTTCAAGTCTTTCTCTCTCCAGTCTCACTGGTCAGGGTAAAGGGTCTTTTAAGTTTAGTTTGTATTCTTTCTGCTTTTTCCTTGCCAGGTTTACTGTTTGTTTGTTTGTTTGTTTTTTTAATTGAAGGATAGTTGAGTTATAGTGTTGTGTTAATTTCTGGTATACAAGTGATTTAGTTATTTATATATATACATACATGTCTATTCTTTTTTATATTGTTTTCCATTATGGTCTGTCATAGGATATTGAATGTAGTTCCCTGTGCTACAGAATAGGACCTTGTTGTTTACCTGTTTTATGTATGGTAGTTTGTATCTGGGCTTCCCTGGTGGCTCAGATGGTAAAAAATCTGCCTGCAATGTGGGAAACCCAGGTTTGATCCCTGGGTTGGGAAGATCCCCTGGAGGAGGGCATGGCAACCCACTCTAGCGTTCTTGCCTGGAGAATCCCATGGGCAGAGGAGCCTAGCGGGCTACAGGCCATGGGGTCGCAAAGAGTTGGACACAGCTGAGCAACTAAGCACACACCCAGTTGGTATCTGCTAATCACAAACTCCTCATTTATCCCTCTCCCACTCTGCTTTCCCCTTTGGTAACCGTAAGTTTGTATTCTATGTCTGTGAGTCTGCTCCTGTTTAGTAAATAAGTTTATTTGTATCGTATTCTAGATTCCGCATTTAGGTAATATTGTATGGTATTTGTCTTTCTCTTTCTGACTTCACTTAGAATGATAATCTCTAGGTCAGTCCATGTTGCCACAATGACATGATTTCATTCTCTTTTATTGCCAGGCTTACTCTGGGCTTCTGTGGTGGCTCAGTGGTAAAGGATCTGCCTACCAATGCAGGAGTTGTAAATTTGATCCCTGGGTGGGGAAGATCCCTGGGAGAAGGAAATGGCAACCCACTCCAGTATTCTTGCCTGGGAAATCCCATGCACAAAGGAGCCTGGTGGGTTACAGTCCATGGGGTGGCAAAAGAGTAGGACACGACTTAGTGACTAATCCAAAAAATTAAAAAAGCAAACTTACTTTGGAACTGCCCCTCTTCCTCCTTTACTTCTTCATGTGGGTCATATCTCGTCTTGTCTCAAAGCCTAATCTATTTTATTTATTTACTAAAGGTGACATTTACCTCTGTGCCCTCTAGAAAGCAGTCTTTCATTGGGAAGGGCTTTGTAGGAGAGAGAGGCTGTAGATTCTAAGTCAGTTTAGCATAAGGCCAAAATTTCTTAGTAGAAGACACAGTCTCTCCTCATTTTGGCTCCGTGCTGTGACTCTTGTTTTAGACCCTTTGCTGTCATCCTTTGCTCTACTCAGGCACCTCTGCATGTCGTTTACTCACACTCCAAAATCATTTCTAGTTCATTTGTCTGGTTCTCAATTTTGCGTCTGTCTGCAGAGTCCTCCTAAATCTATTCTTTTGAAAAACTTACCCTTCCTTACTCATTCCCAATCTTATGTTCTTATTGATGACTTTTTGAGTTCTTTTGAGTGAGTGAATTAGCCACTCTCTTTTCTCTGCTTTAATATTCGATGCACACATATATTACTTATTTTTATCATAGCGTTTATTTTTAATGCAAATGTTTTAGTGTATTTTTGTTGTGTTTATTGAGTAAATAAAAACCCATTATGATTTTTGCTTTGTGTAGACAATATTCATGTATTTATGTGGATCATTTTTAAAGTCTTTATTGAATTTGTTACAGTGTTGCTTCTGTTTTATGTTTCGTTGTTTTGGGTGCCAGGCACATGGGATTGTACCTCCCTGACCAGGGACTGAACCCACACCCCTTGCATTGGAAGGCAAAGTCTTAACTCCTGAACTGCCAGCGAAGTCCCAAGACAATATTCATCTGGATTTACCAAATATTTATCATTTTTTAAAAGTTGCTTTTCCTTTCTCCTAGCATGTCCAGTCTTCCATTTGGGATAATTTTCCTTTTGCTTGAAAAAGTCCCTGTACTGATAGTCTGTAGTGTGGCCTGCTGGGTAATACAGCCTCTTTGTTTGTATTGCCTCTTTATTTTTGTTGCCATCTGTCCGGCTTACTCTGGGGCTTCGTTTGGTATTTAGGACTTGTGCCTCTGCTAGCGCCGTCCCCTTTTCTGTCAGGGCTGTCCCCATCTCTTGAAATCCTACCTGAGAGCCCAGCTTGAGTGCTCCCTTTTCCCAGTACCCCTTTGGAAACCACACTGACCTGTGCTAACTCGGTCGCCTTTTGAACTCATAGCATTAATTTCTATCACTCATTGGCCAGTTGACCATGTCATGCTGTATGTCATCACTTGTATTTTATCTTTTGGTATTTAGCTTCCCATGGATTTGCCCAATTAGATTGTGCTTCTGGAGCTCACAGATTATGATTCTTCCTTCTGTCATTTTGTCTGGCTCAGTGCCCTGCATTCAGCAGGTATTCATCAAATGTCAGTGTGATTGGATTTTCTTAGTACTTCACACTCTGTTAAAGATCAGGTGTTCAAAGCCGGAACCCCAGGGAGCATTCAACTGATGACATCATCTTGGCTGCCTATCACGAGGGGCGTGTGCTACTGAGGAGTGTCAGCAGACGAAACACTTGCACAGCAGGTTATGCTTCCTCCTCTAATGAATGGGATTCAGATTCCAGGTTGGGGAAAAGATAGTAAGTGTAGGAGGAGGGCTGATAAGGGGATGGAAGGGAGGTTGCTACATTATTAGATATGAGGGTATGACTTTATTAAACACATAACTAGAAGGATGGCGTAATGCAGAGAGAAACTCCTTGGAACCAGGAGGTGGATCAAGTAAACCAGCTTCTCTGGTACAAACCAGTTATTAATTGCCATTCATTTTCTTTGCCATAAACCTGTACCATGCAGCTACTTGCTTTCTCATTAGAATGAGTCTGGGGAAAAGGCTTAGTTTAGAATTAGGAAATCCAAGGGAGGTGCAGGATAGCCAGAGTGGTCTCAGGGGTGGGGATGTACCTTTCATTTGCTTTCCCAGCCGTAGACCTGAGCGGTTGCCAGGATATGCTTGAGTCTTCTTGTAGGGATTTCTACTAGAGTAGTAGGAAACCTTTTATTTCTACCCCTACTACTTCCTTTTTTGCCCATCTTTCTTTCTTCCTTCCTTCACAGATGCCCTCCTAGCACACACACACTAGATTGGTCATCAGACTCATCTCTGAGGCCCACATATGCAGTGGACACTGCTGCTAGGTGCCCAGGCCTCGAATGTGATCCGTCTAGTCTCCACTCCTCTGGCCTCCCCAAAGGATAGGAAGGTAGAGGAAAGGAAATCAGATCAGATCGGATCAGTCGCTCAGTCGTGTCTGACTCTTTGCGACCCCATGAATCGCAGCACACCAGGCCTCCCTGTCCATCACCAACTCCCGGAGTTCACTCAGACTCAGTCCATCGAGTCAGTGATGCCATCCAGCCATCTCATCCTCTGTCGTCCCCTTCTCCTCCTGCCCCCAATCCCTCCCAGCATCAGAGTCTTTTCCAGTGAGTCAACTCTTCGCATGAGGTGGCCAAAGTACTGGAGTTTCAGCTTTAGCATCATTCCCTCCAAAGAAATCCCAGGGCTGATCTCCTTCAGAATGGACTGGTTGGATCTCCTTGCAGTCCAAGGGACTCTCAAGAGTCTTCTCCAACACCACAGTTCAAAAGCATCAATTCTTCGGCACTCAGCCTTCTTCACAGTCCAACTCTCACATCCATACGTGACCACAGGAAAAACCATAGCCTTGACTAGACGGACCTTTGTTGGCAAAGTAATGTCTCTGCTTTTGAATATGCTATCTAGGTTGGTCATAACTTTCCTTCCAAGGAGTAAGCGTCTTTTAATTTCATGGCTGCAGTCACCATCTGCAGTGATTTTGGAGCCCAGAAAAATAAAGTCTGACACTGTTTCCAAACCCATCTATTTCCCATGAAGTGGTGGGACCGGATGCCATGATATTCGTTTTCTAAATGTTGAGCTTTAAGCCAACTTTTTGGCTTTTTCCACTTTCATTTTCATCAAGAGGCTTTTTAGTTCCTCTTCACTTTCTGCCATAAGGGTGGTGTCATCTGCATATCTGAGGTTATTGATATTTCTCCTGGCAGTCTTGATTCCAGCTTGTGTTTCTTCCAGTCCAGCGTTTCTCATGATGTACTCTGCATAGAAGTTAAATAAGCAGGGTGACAATATACAGCCTTGACGTACTCCTTTTCCTATTTGGAACCAGCCTGTTGTTCCATGTCCAGTTCTAACTGTTGCTTCCTGACCTGAATACAGATTTATCAAGAGGCAGATCAGGTGGTCTGGTATTCCCATCTCTTTCAGAATTTTCCACAGTTTCTTGTGATCCACACAGTCAAAGGCTTTGGTATAGTCAATAAAGCAGAAATAGATGGTTTTCTGGAACTCTCTTGCTTTTTCCATGATCCAGCGGATGTTGGCAATTTGATCTCTGGTTCCTCTGCCTTTTCTAAAACCAGCTTGAACATCTGGAAGTTCACGGTTCACATATTGCTGAAGCCTGGCTTGGAGAATTTTGAGCATTACTTTACTAGCGTGTGAGATGAGTGCAATTGTGTGGTAGTTTGAGCATTCTTTGGCATTGCCTTTCTTTGGGATTGGAATGAAAACTGACCTTTTCCAGTCCTGTGGCCACTGCTGAGTTCTCCAAATTTGCTGGCATATTGAGTGCAGCACTTTCACAGCATCATCTTTCAGGATTTGGAATAGCTCAACTGAAATTCCATCACCTCCACTAGCTTTGTTCGTAGTGATGCTTTCTAAGGCCCACTTGATTTCACATTCCAGAATGTCTGTCTCTAGGTCAGTGATCACACCATCGTGATTATCTGGGTCGTGAAGATCTTTTTTGTACAGTTCTTCTGTGTATTCTTGCCATCTCTTCTTAATATCTTCTGCTTCTGTTAGGTCCATACCATTTCTGTCCTTTATCGAGCTCCTCTTTTCATGAAATGTTCCTTTGGTATCTCTGATTTTCTTGAAGTGTGATAGTTTAAACCCTTCTGTAATGTAGAGGGCAGAATGTTTTGATTACTTGATTTAGGCACGTTGGGGTCTCCTAATAGGAGAATCTTGTTTTGCTGATAGAAAGCGTTACTTCATTCTTCTTTTTTTTGTGAGTAATGTGGACCTAGAAAAAGTCTTGTGCTGAGGGTTTGGTAGCTGCCCTGAGAGGGAAAAGGTCACTCTCGGACTTGATTTTATTTCCATCAGTGGTTTGTCGTTTTCAGAAGATGAAAATTAATGGTGCTTTGAACAGAGTATAGAGTATAAATATAGCTAAGACCCTAATACATTTAAAATGATGGGGCTTTGGTTTTAAAAACACATTTTTAAAGTACATTGTTTTAGGCTAGATGTCTTGCTACTGTTTGTGGACTGATTTAGCTGCAGACTAATCTGGAGGGGATAACAATACTAAATGACTTTTTTTTTTTTTAGACTATAATTGCTTTACAATGTTGTGTCAGTTTCTGCTGTACAACAGAATGAATCAGCTTTATGTATACATATATCCCCTCTAAATGACTTTTAAATCATCAAACATTGTGATGTTAACTGTGACTGTTTCGGTGGGGAGAGTTTTTGTCCACAGGAGTAGTGTGGGTTTCCTTTCTCTCCCTTCGGGTAAAGTCTCCTGCGTGTCCCATTCTCTGGCTGTGGGAGTGATGGACAGTGGGGAAGAGTTAGTACACTCATTTCATTGTTCAGGTGGTTTCCTGGGTGCGGTTCTGCAGGGCTTCCTCTGAGAGTTGACTCAAGAATTCTCTCCCATTGTGGTAATGTTCTTGTTTTTACATGCCATACCAGTTTGCAGCCTTGGCGTTTGGGGGAGCACCATTTGGAGGTGTCAAGTCGGGAATGAGGAAAGTAAAAATATTTTCAGAGGTTCCTTGAGAGAAAGCTTCCTTTCACTGGACATACCAGTTCTCCCTAGATGCTGTGGCGCGAGAACTGAAGCATCCTAAGCATATATTCTTCCTTTTTGATGTCACTGATTCCTCTGAATAACAGTTACATGTTTGTCTTTCTGTGTCCAATGAGACTGTGCATCCTGAGAACTGAGACAGCATCTCATCCATCTTTTAGTCCTCAAAGTTTAGCACAGCGCCCAGCTCGAAGTCAGTGTTTATAAATGTATGTTAGGTTGAATAATGGAGAGAAGCTTTAAATGCACTGCATGCCAGCAGACATGCCTGGCATGTTGAGTTGGGAGACATTAGTAGAAAATGGAGATAGGAGAGAGCGAGATAAAGGAGTTTTTGTGGATAGGATACAGGGAATTTTCGCTGCCTAAGAATTACTTGAGAAGCAGTTGTTTTGCAGTCTTCCTTCATGTGAGAAAGCATTTAAAAGTTGAATGTTAGTTCCATCTGACTAGCTAATGACCTTGGATAAGGCTTCTAATCACTGACCTTCTTTGTGGCAGGGACTAAAGATACATGCTTGTCCCTCTCAAATGGAAAAGGGGGGTGTCAGGGTTAGATTGTGGGTGGGAAAGAAGGCATTGAGACCCTGCTAAGCAGCATTGTGGAAACATAAAGCTGTTATAATAATTGTGCTGTTGGCAAACAAGAAGTCTCAGCCTCTTCTCTGGTTTGTGTCCCACACTCAGCCACAACCTCAGATTGGGTGGATGTAGACTTTAAATATCGGGGTCACCTGTACCTAAAATGTCCCTTGTGGTTTCTCTGAGTATTGTGCGAACATTCCTTTTTGGCTCTTTCCTACATGAGGAAAAAGGAGGAAGTTTGTGGAGTTGTGCTTTTGGTTGGCATTAGGGCAGTGGTCCCTAGCCTTTTTGGCACCAGGTACCAATTTTGTGGAAGACAATTTTTCCACGTAACCAGGGGTGGGGGGATGGTTTTAGGATGATTCAAGTACGTTACATTTGTTGTGTGCGTTATTTCTAATCTTAGGCCGCTGCTGATCTGACAGGTCTGAGTCCCAGAGGTTGGGGACCCCTGCATTAGGGCATAAGGGGCTTTCATTTTCCCCTTTTATCTGGTAACTATCTAAACTAGTAAAGAGCTGTAAGAAAACAGCCCTGGCTTGGAAGTTCTCTCAGTAGTGACTGAAGCTTGAGAGGAACTCGGCTTTCATAACTCCTGCGTTGAAGAAGGGGACAGTCATTTCCCTGACATGGCTGGGATTCTGGTCAGCTGATTTCCTGTCTCTATAGGGATGTGATTCCTCCCCCTTCCTTTGGGAAGAAATGGATATTTTTTCATTTCCTGTTCGATCGCATATTTTCTGAGTACCGGGAGACACTTGCTGGCTATAAATCGGTTGGGTCATGGGGAAGGAAGCTGCTTTTGTTTTCAGCAGAACAGCTTCCATTTGAGAGATAGACATGTACAGGAACCCCAGCTTCCTTGTGCCCCTGGGAGAGACATGGGACCTAGAGGGATTGTTTTGAAACCCTTTCTGGGCTGTGTCTGCTTGACCTGTGGTAGTAGCGCCCCTTCGCCCCCTGAAGGCGAGAAAAGCTTGGTCCCTCACGGGGCCTGCGTGCTGTGAACCCACTCTGGCTGTGTCCTCTGGCCAGCCCTTTCAGTGCCTGAACGCTGCCCGGGAGCAACTGTTAGTCCCTGGTGGAAGTGACACCATTCTTGGAATGGAACCTGGCAGGATGCCCCCCTGAGCCCTGATGGAGTGACACAGGCTGGGACTGCAATCGGGCTGTCCAGATTTCCTGCCCTCACGAACAAGCCCCGCAGCTTCCTCTCGGGTGGCACAGGGGCTCGCTGTCAGCGAGCAGGGCCGCCTGTGGGCCCGCGCAGCGGTTTCCGAACCTGCCTGTGCAGACCGGCCTGCTCCTCGTGGGTCTGGAGCGAGAGCAGAAGACAGAAAAGGGAGGAGCGGGGAGGAAGTTGTGAGCCCCTTCGCTTCTTGAGGACTTTTTCTTAGCGTTTGGGGTAACCTGGAGTTTAATTTTGTGACACACTAACTTTTGCTTTTTTTTTTTTTCCTTGACCTTGGAGAAGTCCTTAAAAGTTCTTACAAAATAAAACATTGCTTGATAGGTTACAAGGAATGTCATTTTTGAGTTTTGTGGGTAACACAGCTGTTCCTAGTTCGGCAGGGTTTATATGACCAGGTAATTGGTGTGTTTCAGGTTCCTGAAGGTCATTAGAGGAAGAACAGCCTTAGAAGTGGAATTAGTGTGCCTGCCTTGACTTGAACTCTTAACTTTGAATTCTTCCTTTACCTCTGTGCCTTCTTGCTCCAGGGGCTTTCTGGTTTGTGGTATTTTATAGTATCAGATAAATCTCCCCTCTAGGGTGAAGAGCAGCATTTTACAGTGGAAAGGGTGTAAACGTTGAAATCCTGGTTCTGGTACTTATAAGCTCTGTGACCTTGGCCAGTCACTTAACCAATACGTGTGATTTTCCTAAGTCCTCATGTATCTTGTACTGTTTCTGTAAAGGTTAAAAGAATTAATATATAGAAAGCATGCTGCTTGATGCATAGTGGGTATGTAATTGTAGTTTCTTTTTATTAATAAGAGTCTTGTAAAATGTGATTTATAATGTAAAATATGCATAAAAGTTACCATTTTAACCATTTTATGCGTACAGTTCAGTGGTGTTAAGTACAGTCACACTGCTGTGTTACCATTACCACTGTCCATCTCCAGAACTTCTCAAACTTATATTTCATACCCATTAAACAGTAATTCACATTCTCCCCTCCCCAGCTCCTGGCAGCTACCATTCTGTTTTCTGTCTCTGTCAAGTTTGACTGTTCTAGGTACTTCATGTAAGTAGACTCCTCCAAGATCTATACTTTTGCGATTGGCTCATTTCACTTGGTATAATGTCTTTAAAGTTTATCCATACTGTAGTGCGTGTCTTAATTTCAGTCCTTTTTAAGGCTGAACAGTATTTCTTTGTATGCACCACATTTTGCTTATTCATTCTTCCATTGATGGGCACTAGGTTGCTAAAATATGATTAGTTGCAGTAGCAGTATTGTTCGGTTGATTCCTTATCTAGAGCTCTCAAAGCTGGGAGGAAGAGGATGAAGTGAGGGACAAGACCATTGTGTGTCGACTTCATCTCTCTGGGTTTTGGTTGCAGGACCTGTTTTGATAGGAGTCTAGCAAATGATGGCGCCCATTCTGATGGGAGTCCATATAGAGGGTCCAGGCCTGGCAGAACTCTAGTGGGGAAAAGTGTTGCTTCTTAGCCCAGGCAAGGATTAGACCCTTCTCCAGGGATGGACTGCTTAACAGTAGCTGTAGCTTATCAACCTTGCCTTTCCTTCTGCCCTCTTCTGCTGTTACTGTGAATGGGACTCTTGCTGTTGTGATGTGTCTAGACTCTTAGTTTGTTTTACACAGGTCAGGGCCTGAGGGGGAATTGTTGTACAGCCGTACAGTAAATAGCCAGTTGTGTGCCAGCCTGGCTTGTAGGATTTGTAGGCTATATACACACACGTGTGTGTACATGTGTATGTGTGTTCATGTATATGCACATGCATACGTACGCACATATCCTGTCATTGGCAGTTTGCACAGTATAGAAGCTGTGTGCTCTCCTCCAGCTTCGCCCCGGCCCAGCCCACCACCATGGTGTGTGGATTGGTAACAGGGGGATCCCAGGATGATGGAAGAGGTCTCCACGGGGATTAAAGCACTAAGAACCGTAGCAGGATGGTCTTGACAGCTTAGATAGCCTCTTGCAGTTTCTTCCAAAATTCTGCAGAGAGTACTCTGCAGCTCTGACTTCGTTGTCCCATCTTCAGGCCTGAGTTAGACCTGGAAAAGCCCACACGCTCAGCTTCTGCATCCTCCACTTCTGTTGGACATAGAAGTGGAGGTTGAGAAGGAGAAGCAGCTACTCTAAACTCCTGGATCCCTCTGTGTGGACTCTCCTGTTTGTCTGAAGGGGCTAAAGGGTGATTTGTACTGATTTCCCCCAAGTCCCCTCTGTGCTTAAGGGGACTGCATTGTCATTGGGGGTTTTTTGCCCCATTGTGTCAAGGATACAGGGACACACCCCTTCAGTGCACTCCTCCACCCACATTGGTCTACCTGCATATCTCCTGTTCCATACCTTCGTTGTCTATCTTCTGGTTATCTTTCTAAGATATTCAGGATGATTTTATGTTGTCAATATAATATGAGTGAGTGAATTCTATGTTAAGTTAGTGAGATCATATTTAGTATTCCGTTCTAGTTGTGTAAGTACATATGATGAAAGAATTATGTTCCTGCTTTGTGAAGGCTGCCACAGGAAAGGATCTAAAAAAAAAAGAAATCTGAGAAGAGCTATTTCAGAAAAACATAGATTAAATATGAACGACAGTAGGGGGCACTTGTATGACAGTGGAGGAGAGACAAACACAAGAGTGTTCAGTTTGATTTTTGATAATTGGTTCTTTGGAAAGTTAATATTTTTTCCCTAGGCAATTTTCTTTGTGTAAAACTGACAATTGAATTTTAGAGACAGAGATATTTGGCATGATCAACAAGTTATATTCACCCCTTGTCAACTAAAAATGGACTTTTCTTCAAAGTTTGTTAAATTTATTTTCTCTCAGATGTTCTTTGACAAGCAAGAGTTACTAGATTTAAATTACATTATTTCATTCAACCATAACAACATATAAAGCTTTAAAAATTTCTCTGAAACAATCTATTGGAAACCTCAATTTCTGTATCAACAAATTTGTGCTACTCTAGATTATATGTTTACCTTCTTGCACAAAAATAATGAGTGAAAACAAAACACCAAAACAAATGAACTGCATATTGTATTTAAGTAGAGGTACCAAAAAACACGTGAAAAATGGTTAAGAGAGTTGAACCCTTTCTACTTCATTTTGTAGTTGGTGTTAGGTGAACAAAGATTGGGCTTAGTTGAATAGTGATGGGCCAAAAGGCCCAGTCTTTGTGAGCTCTCTCTCTCCTGGACTCCTGAGGAGCAGCTCTGATGGGGAATAAAAGTATCGTTTTCAAAGTGGCCCCTGCACAGACTACATATCTATAGTTATTCTATTTTCCATACGTATGATATAGCTGGCTCTTAACCCCTTAAAATGGAGCAGAAGGCATGCTGAATACTTCAGACTCACAGATGTTAAGAAATCCTGAAATTAATTTTAACCCACTGTTTCATCATTTACTAGTTGAAGTACCAAAGATGCTTATGGGGAAAAAGTGAACAGATATTTTCCCCCCTGTTTGCCCTTTACCTGCCTTTTTAATGCCATCTCCCATTATTCTTTAGTGCTTCCCAGATGACTTGGTGGTAAAGAATCCACCTGCCAAGCAGGAGACGTGGATTCGATCCCTGGGTTGGGAAGATCCCCTGGAGAAGGAAATGGCAACCCACTACAATATTCTTGTCTGGAGAATCCCTTGGACAGAGGAGCCTGGCCAGCTACAGCCCATGGGGTCGCAAAGGGTTGGACATGACTTAGTGACTAAACAAAAACAACAACCACCCCATTCATTATTCTTTACAACTGGAATGAACTAGTCCCCCTCCCCACTGCCCCCTTATAAGCCCTGTATTCTTGTGTGTTTGCTTATGCTCTTTCCTCTACTTGGATTTTTCTTTAATTTCTATGTCTTATCCTTTCACGTCCATCTCATATGTCATTTTTTTGGGTGCAGCATTTCCTGGTCCCTTCAGTTACAAGTCATATCATCTTTCTAAACTTACATAACATTACTGAAAGAAGTTCACTTAAAAGTAATAGTAATAGTTGTTCAGTTGCCAAGTTGTGGCTGACTTTTTGTGACCCTGTGGACTGCAGCGTACCAGGCTTCTCTGTCTTACCATCTCTCAGAGTTTGCCCAGTTTACAGAATGCTTTCATATGTATTACCTCTTTTGTGCCTCACAGGTTATTATTCTGCTTGATAGCCTAAGGCTCAAGAAGGTAAAGTGACTTACACAGCTGGAACCCAGTCTAAATCTTGTGACCTCAAACCCAGTGTCCTTTTTGCGACCTCAAACCCAGTGTTCTTTCCATGGAAGAATGCTGTCTTCTGATTCTTATCACTCGCTGCTGTGTGTTGCAGGTACTCGTGTCAACGTCATGTCTGAGGCATGCTTTGTCCTTAAAGGAAGGGCTAATGCCTTGTTCTTTGTGGCCCTAGTATCCCATAGCACAGAGCACTGCAGTTAATAAGGCATTGAGAGACACCTGAAGGGCTGAGGATGAGTTGGGGAGATGTTGATGGATGCGTGTCCGTGGCACAGTGCCTGGTGCATATGTGTGTTAGTTGCTCAGTCGTATCCGACTATTTGCCACCCCATGGGGTGTAGCCCGCCAGGCTCCTCCATCCTTGGGATTTTTCCATGTAAGAATACTGGAGTGGGTTGCCATTTCCTTCTCCAGGGGACCTTCCTGACCCAGGGATGGAACCCAGGTCTCCTGCATTGCAGGCAGACTCTTTACCATTTGAGCCACCAGAGAAGCCTGGTACATAGATGTCTAACAAATGTTTGTTGAATTTAATTGTAAAATGGATCAAGAACTACAGTTAGTAAGAGCTTGCTGCTACTGCTAAGTCACTTCAGTTGTGTCCACCTCTGTGCGACCCCATAGACGGCAGCCCACCAGGCTCCCCCGTTCCTGGGATTCTCCAGGCAAGAACACTGGAGTGGATTGCCATTTCCTTCTCCAATGCATGAAAGTGAAAAGTGAAAGTGAAGTCGCTCAGTCGTGTCCGACTCTGAGCGACTCCATGGACTGCAGCCTACCAGGCTCCTCTGCCCATGGGGTTTTCCAGGCAAAAGTACTGGAGTGGGGTGCCATCGCCTTCTCCGTAGTAAGAGCTTATATGACACCGATCAAGGGCCACACACTTTATAAATGCTTTGCATGATACCAAGTCATTTAATCCTCACAACTAAATGATATGGGTACTGTAATTCCCATTTTCCATTTGATGAAACTGAGCAACAGGAAGGCTAAGTGACATGCCCAGGGTCACACAGGTGGTAAGCAGCAGAGCTGGGCTTTACACTGACAAGCAGTTGGCCCTAGAATCTGCACGCACTCTTAACCATCAGGCCACAATCAGTTGTTTAGGATATTTTTACACTTAAGTTCCTCCTGGACTCCTTTCTGTCTCGGGTGTGGCTCAAATAAAGAAAAGCAGAAGCAGCACAACTTATGAGTTGAGCAGTGGTTCTCAAACTTGAGCCGCCATCAGAATCACCCACCCGGAGGGCTTGATAAGACATGGATGGCTGGGCCCCACCCCCAGCTTCTGATTCAGTATGTCTGGGGTTTGGCTTGAGAATTTGTATTTCTAACACGTTCCCAGGAGTTGCTGCTGTTCTGAGACCACTTATGTAGAGTATAGTGTTTGAGAGCACGGACTCTGAGGTTAAGCTACCAGGGTGTGAATCTCAGCTCTACTGTTGAACATGAACTTGAGCAAGTTCCTAAACCTCTCTGAATTTCAGAGCTCATCTGTGAAGTGTCTGTGCTGACAGCACCTACATCATAGAATTCCCCTGGAGACCGAATACATGTAAAGTACTTAGAATGGTGCTGGAAAAAGAAAAGTGAAACTCGGTCAGTTGTGTCTGACTCTGTGACCCCATGGACTATTGTCCAGGGAATTCTCCAGGCCAGGATACTGGAGTGGATAGCCTATCCCTTCTCCAGTGGATCTTCCTGACCCACGAATCAAACCGGGGTCTCCTGCATTGCAGGCAGATTCTTTACTAACTGAGCTATCAGAATGGTGCTTGGCTCATGATAAACATGCAGTGTTAGCTCAGTAGTGGTGATAAAACATGGTTCCTGCCTCTGTAGAGTTTGCAGTCTAGTTACATAGAGACTTAAACCTCATACTTGAAAAGGTGATGTGAAATTAGGTGTTAGCTCATGGGGTTCTGACTCTGAAGTACCTTAGAGGTGACGTGTGTGTGTGTTGCAGGGCAGGAGAAGCGGTGAGGGATCAGGAGGAGGAAAGCTACATGGGACCTTTGGAAATAGTGGAAAATTGCATCGTCAGAATTTAGAAAAGTTGGGGTGGTCAATGGTTTTGGTTTTACAACCGAAAAATTGGAGATGGGGAGGTGGTTGGAGAGAGATACAGAGAGAGAGATTGAGAGAGAGATGCTTTCACTCCATACGCCAAAGAGATAACTAACTCCCTCCCGTTTCTCTTAGAGCTGGTAGCTGGTCTGAAGGTGAGGTTGCTGCAGTTTGCTGTTTGTTGGGAACAATGGCTAAGGAAGTGGTTTGCTACTGGCTTCTGAAACTGGACTCTACAACCTTTATCCTCCACAGCTGATTCACATACTTTTGATT
Organism: Bos grunniens; assembly: GCF_055505025.1. Lineage (NCBI taxonomy): Eukaryota > Metazoa > Chordata > Mammalia > Artiodactyla > Bovidae > Bos > Bos grunniens. Next base: position 14,537,220 of record NC_141167.1, read on the forward strand.
CTTGCTGAGAAAGGCAGTTGTTAGATTTGGAAGTTTTCAGATTCCAGAGCCAGCTGGACAGCTGACCCTCTGGTAACTGTTTCCCAAACTTACCAGCCCTCTGTCGCCTCATCTCCCTGGGCCCCGTCTTTTTTACTTTGAAGCAATAGCCTATATTTAGTGAATTAGTCAGTGAGAGGTTGGAGGAGGATTGAGGGGGAGTCTCACCCACCTTCGCGTTCTGGGTGGATAGAGTATCTGGGCCTAGGAACAAGATGTATCCTGCTTAGAGATGTTAACCCCTTCATTGTCAGGCATGCTCAGGTGACAGCTTACACTGCTAAGAATGTGCCTCTAGCTCATGGGTAAGGAAGGAGCCGTGTTTATTTTTGGTTGTCCGGAAGAAAATATTTGGGAGAAGGAGTGGGGAGAAGCTCAGACAGCTCCATTTATGGTTGAGCAATGCTTGGCATTCTACAGAGGGCCCATATGGGCAGTGGGGAAGAGTTCAGCATTCTCATGATCCACCTCTTGCTCTCTCCATTCAGAGATGATCAGGGACACCTCATTAGCCATCAGAGTGGGTCAAGGATTCCTTGGCGTGACAGGAGCCTCACCCTCACATCCTGGGCGTTTTCTGCTCCACCAACCTGCTGAATCACCACCTAGGAATGGCAGTAGCCAGGTTGCCACCTGGAGCGCTCTTGGCACAGTGCACTGTTGACTGGTCCTGGTCTCCTAGACACGGCTTGGGCCTCTCCAGGCCTGTTGGAGTGAGAGTCTGGGTCTTAGCTCCCCCTCCGGCTTGTTCCACAAGGCAGTGACCTACTTTTCAGAGACAATTAAGTGTTTGTGAGCAGAAGAAGGCGGTGACCCGAGTGAAGGTGAACGAGAGCTGCATTAAACAAACACCATTGGGAATTAACTTTTCTTTTGGTCTCACATAGCAGGGGCCCACCTCGGTCCAAATGGAATGGCTGACCAGGCTGATGTAGGGGGCCGGATTCCAGATGCTTATCCAGAGAGCCAGCCAACCCTGAATTCTCATTTCTTCCACCCATGTACTTTAATATAAGAAATTGCCTTTTATAGTCTTTGTACCCTTTGTCTTTGGGGTGATAGGGGCAGGCTTGGAAAGAAATTGGGGCTCTTAGAGTGAGTCAGCGCTCTGAGCCAGCGGTTCCTTCTGGTGGCAATGTTCTGTTTCATTTGTAGCCCCTCTGAGAGGACCTGAATCTCTCTCTTTTTGTACAGGCTGCGATAATAAGCTGGATGGGAGCCCAGATCTTTAGGGAAAGAGTGAGTAGCTTGTTTAGGTTTTCCTGTCCTTGTGGGAAGACAGGGTGTAGATTCAGTTTTTGCAGTGAAAGGAAGTGAACTCACTTTTCTCTGTCCTGGATGTCACTTACCTTATTAGCAGACCCCGACTTCTGCTTCCCTGTTGAAAGTGATGATTGTGCTCTAGTTTCACCCTTAACTGTTGTAAGTTAGCACTGGGGGAGGATCCAAGGCCCTAAGATGAGAAGGACAGTGACTCTTGTCCTACACTAGCTGGCTCCAGGATCCTGAGGGAATTGCAAGTAGGCAGTTTCTTAAACTTTTATTTTCAGCAACTCCACACACGACAACTCCCCAAATCTCCCTGTTACTAAAAAGAAGAGTTACTGATGTTCTACCCAGAGATCCAGATCAAATCTTAAAGTCCAGGAAGGAAGACGTTAAGAGAACTCAACCTTAACCATTCTCTGACTGGAATTCCTTCTGACAGTCTTTGAAGTGCTGGCCCCATTTGAAGAACTAGTTTACGTATCAGAGCAGGGCTTGGAAGGCAGCATGGCATCAGTATTGGTCTTGGCTGATGGCTGAGCTTCTTGGGGAAGAGTATTTGAGGTGACCTGAAGTTCCCCCCCTCCTCCTAGGAACCCCAGAGTCTGGTTGCAACCTGCTTTCTTCTGTTTCTCCCATCCTTTTATGCCCAGGAAACCTTGTCTCTGCTTGTTTCCTGGCCTCTCAGCCCCTGGGTGGTGTCGTTGCCCTGCCTCCCTGTCCTACACGTGGCGCTTGCCCTGGGGCTCTCAGGTCTCTTTCTTTCTGCCACAGTTTCCTGTCCTTTCCCCCAGCCGGGCCCATGTTCACTTGCCCAGGCAGCTGCTGAGTTCTCATGGCATTGTGCAAATGGGCTCTGTCACAGGTTTATGAGCTCCAGCCACAGCTTGGCTCTCCACCCTGCCCTGAAATCTCTCTGTTCCCTCCTGGGTGACTCCCATTCCTTCTCCTTACAGCAGCTCTTTCAGGCTTTCACCACTCTCCTCCAGCTTGCTGCTCCACCCACCTTGTGAACTTTCAGCAAGCCATTTAGCCTCTTGCTTTCCGTAGGTCTGCCTCTCAGCTTATCTGTCTCTTCCTCACCTCATTCCTCCTTTTTTCAGAGGCAGCCTCTGGGCGTGTGCATAGTTTGTATTCTAAGTCTCTCCCCTTCTAGAGACTCTTCATAAGTATGTTCAAGTTGTCTTCATCCTAAGGAAAAGAAAATTTTTAAGCTTTTTCCAACAAACTTATTCCATCTAACTCTGCTTTTTATTTTTTAACTACTAAACCTCTTTAATAGTCTTTCTTACATTCCTCTAGTCATCTTGACCCACCATGACATAGCTCTTGTGCCCACCAGTCCAGCAGAAATTGCTCCCACTTAGGATGACCTACTTGCAGAACTCAGTATTTCTCTTCAGTTCTCATGTTTGACCTTGTTGCAGCTTTTGACACTATATTCCGGCCTTTCTTTCCCCTTCATTGTGTGCTTTCCCTGGATGAGTTTACCTACACTGGTGATTTCATTTATCAACATTGTCTACCTGTTCAGTGATGACTCTCAAATCCAAACCTCTGAATATGAACTTTCCCTCGAGGTCCAGACTTGTCTTATCAAATGACTCCTGCCCTCTTCCACTTTGGAGTCTGTAGAAGTTCTAATATAACATATCCAAAACCATGCTTATCCTCATTCCCCTTTTTTCTCTTCCCAAACCTGCTTCTCTTCCTGTATGTGCTGTGCTTAGTTGCTCAGTCGTGTCTGACTCTTTGTGACCCCATGGACTGTAGCCCGTCAGGCTCCTCCGTTCATGGAGATTCTCCAGGCAAGAATACTGGAGTGGGTTGCCATGCCCTCCTCCAGGGGATCTTCCCAACCCAGGGACTGAACCCATGTCTCACGCGTTGCTGTTGGATCCTTTACTGTCTGAGCCACCAGGAAAGCCCTCTCCTGTATACCCTGTCTCATATACCAGTATCACTCTCTACCTGTTTGCTGCAGCGGGGAAACTCAGGTTTGCTTGTTTCTTGTCTTCCTTTAATTTCCACATCTGATTGGACACTAAGTACTGTTGGTCTCAACTCATGTTGAGTTCCAGCTCAACATGCATCCTTTCCCTTCCATTCACCCTGGATGGACCCACAGCCCTGTTTTAGACCCTCATCATCTTTGGCTTTCTGTCAATGATCATGCCATATCTCTTCTTAAAATCTCCAGTGCTCACTGCCTTCTGTTCCTCCACAGGGTAGAGTTCAGACTTGGCATGGGTGTGATTCTCAGTTGTGTCTCTTGTTTATGCTGTTTCCTATGCCTTGGATGTTCTTTCTATTTAATCAGCTTCCCAGTTCCTATTCATGTTGTTAAGTAATCTTTCATCTCAGCTAGAATGAACTGGCTTTTTATGGTGTTCAAGCTTATTTTCTTCTACCCCAGCCAGGAAAAATTTGATTTAGCTCCTCATCTGAGTTTCCATGGTACTTTATATATCCCTTGTGGTAGTATTTATCTCCTTGTTTTACAGCTGTCTATTTAATTGGCTCCTTTAGAACATGAGTTTGTTGAAGGCAGACTGTGCCTTCTTCATCCTTGGTTCCTTGGCGGGGCTGAAACAATTAGTTGAATTCATGAGCTGTATATGAAGTTCTTGCTATCTCCAGATAAAGGATGTTTGCGAAGTCTAAAAGAGCTGTGCTACGTTAGATATTGTGATATAACCTGCCCTACTCTTTATTTCACAGAGTACCCATGTTTACTGCATGGAGTTTATAAAATAATAAGCAAAATTATAAAATTAAAGTCACCTAAAATCCCACCATTTTTGGATAATCACTGTAAATATTTCGGTATATTTTCTTTCAGACATTGTCTTCTGCTAACGTATGTATATGTAAATACATATTTTGTAAAAATATACTGTTTGTAACTTGTTCAAAACCCAAGGTGAAAGTCTTTCAGTGTCAAAAATATGTGCTTCTGTCATAGTTTATCTTGCTGTGTGTGGCCCAGTGGTACTTGAGATAGCCCCCTATTGTTGGACTTTAAGGTAATTTTGCATCGTTTGATGTTATAAACATTGAAACAAATATACTTTGTACGTGTGTGTATTTGCACATTTAGCCACAAATTTTATATAAATTCCTAGGAGTGAAATCACTGTGTTAAAAGTTATTGGACACTTAAAAAAATTTTAGATACGTTTTGTTCAACCTCGCTCCATAAAAACTTATACATGTGGTTGAGTTTTTATACTTCATTGAGATTCCCACCCCCTCAACCCCCGTTGCCGTGGTAGGTTTTGTGTTTCTGTCCAGAGGTTTATCTATTGAAATGATTGAATAAAGGCTGTGTTTTAGGAAGATTATCTAGCAGCGTGGGCAACATGGGTTGGGTGAGAAGAAGGGAAATCCATTTTTTTTTTTAAAGCTATTTTAGCAAACCAGGTGAGAAGTAGTGAAAATTAGACAGGAGAGGCTGACTGTTGAATAAAGAAGGTGACTATGAGAGGTATTTGGAAGGACTGATAGGACTCGATAGTGGGTTAGGCGAAGGATGGTGCTGTTACTCAGAGTGGGAAATTCAAAGGCGGCATTGATGTGAGGAGGAAGGATGTGGATTCACTTTTAATAACTGGAGATCTAGTTGCTATGGCATACTCAGGTGGAAATGCCCCCAGGCAGCAGGAGAGATGCAGGGCTCACTCTCCTCAGCCTCACCTTTAAACCCTCCCTCCCCTGGCAAACAAACTCCCTCGATGTGGAAGCCAGGCAGGGCTGCCTTTCTGAAGCATCTTCATTGTGTCTGCCGTACAGCCTCCTACACACTGTTCACAACCCACCTCAAAGTCCTCTAGGAAACCTTCTCCCATCACCCCCTGGAAGTTAGTTCCTAGATTCCTAAATGCTCATGGTCATTTGAAAAACTTATTTATTTGTCGTTATTTAGTTATTTGGGGTCTTCATCGCTGCGTGCGGGCTTTCTCTAGTTGTGATGATCAGGGGCTGCTCTCCTCTGCGATGCCCAGGCTTCTCATTGCAGTGGCTTCTCTCGTCGTGGGGCACAGGCTCTAGAGGCCGGGTCAGTGGTTGCGGTGCACAAGCTTTAGTTGCTCTGCGGCATTTGGAATCTTCCTGGGCCAGGGATCAAACCCGTGTTCCGCTGCATTGGCAGGGGTATTCTTAACCACTGGACCACCAGGGAAGTCCCTCCCCAAGATTCTCAAGAGTAGTTTATATCTGACCTTTAGCTTTTAAACCCCTCTATGCTGCTGAAATTGCTGTTGTCAAATCAAGGTCACCAATCATCTCCTAATTGCCAAATCCAATGGCAATTTTTCAGCCCTGATCTTACCTGACCTTTCTGTGGTGTTTGACACTATGAAATTAAACACTCCATCCTCCTTGAAAGCTCTCCTTCCCTAACCTTTTATGACCTATGATTTTCTTCCTTCATTTACAGGTTTATCTTCCATTAAACAAGGTGCTTTCTAGGATCTGTCTGACCCTCTATACAGTTTTCTCAAATGACTTGATTCATACTCATGGCTTCAATCTCTGGGTCTGATCTCTCTCCTGAGCTCCTGACACTTGTCTTGGAGCGCTGGAGGGCTTCTTTTGGATACTGACTGTACAGTTACCTTTTACTCAACATGTTATAAACTGAACCCTTTGTCTTCTTCCCGGGAAGCCTGCTTTGTTGTTGTTGTTTAGTGGCTAAGTTGTGTCTGTCTTTTACGTCCCATGGGCTGTATCCTGCCAGGCTCCTCTGTCCATGGGATTTCCCAGACGAGAATACTGGAGTGGATTGCCATTTCCTTCTCCAGGGGATATTCCTAACCCAGGGATCAAACTTTCATCTCCTATATTGCCAGGTGGATTCTTTACCACAGAGCCACCAATGAAGCCCAGGAAACCTGCTATTCCTCTATTTATTTAAGGCCCTGTCTTCTACCCAGTCACACAAGTGACTTGGAGATTTTCTCTCTCTTGGTCCATCTACCCCATCCCACCTTAACTCAAGTAAAACAGTGATCAAATGCTGTATAATTCTACTCTCACATTCTTTTCTTTGTTCCCCATCCTCAATGCTACTTACTTAGAGTCTATTATTCCTCAGCATTTCACATAGCAGTGTCATAACCAGTCTCCCTCCCTTCTGTCTTGCTTCCCTCCTTTTCAATACTGCTGAATGCTCTTCGTAGTCACTCCCAAGCTTAAACCCTTTCTATGGCTTTCCCTTGCCTTCAGGATGAGATATGGTTTCGTGACCATGGCATGCCAAGCTTACATATCCTGCCATCATTCTTCCAGGGCAGAGTGTACCGTGCACGCTATCCATGTCAAACTATTTTAAGTTCCTTAAATACATCATGTTCTCTCACGTTTCTACTTTGTTTCCTCTGTCTAGACACTCCTGTCCCCATCAATCTAATTCTCTCTGGCCCTGAAGTCCCGGTTCCAGCATCGTCTCCTCCGGGAAGCCTTCCCCAGTCTCTCATGCTTCCACATGCACCTTCATCGGCGTCAGCTGTACTATATTGTGTTTGGTTCACTGGCTTGTCTCCAGCACTAGAGTGTAAGCTGCTTGAGGGAAGAGCACCCATTTCCTTCATCTCCATCCTCCGTGCTCTACAAATTTGGCACAGGGCAGACACAGCAAGGGTAGGCTTGCGGAACGTATGAATGACTGTGTGAGAAGGTTAAAGTTATCAGTGGCGGTGCTGGGATCAGGATTCAGAATCTCAAATTCCTGGCTTTTAAACACTCATTTTTTGGTTAGGTAACATGTTCACATAATTGAATATTCAAAAGGTACAAAATAACATATAGTGAAACATCTTTTCTTAACCCACCCTTTTTTAAACCCAGCCACTCTTTTCCTCTCCCTGAAGAGTATTATCAGTTTCTTGTGTTTCCTTTCAGAGATGATGTGTGCATTTAGTCCTTCACATATCTTATGATTAAGAAATTAATTTGGCAAATATTTATTGACTACTTACCATGTGCCAGGTACAATGCTAGGCTCTAGGGGTAAACAGTGACCAAAACAAATAAAAATCCCTGCCTTTATGGAACCTAAATTCTTTTTTTTTTTTCTGGAATCTAAATTCTATATATTCTTCCTCCTTCCTCTTTTTAAAATACGTAAATTAGAAGTAACATACATGCTACTCTGACATTTTGTTTTGCTTATTGTATCTTGAAGATGAGTTCACATCAGTACATTAAAGCCTTTTTCCTTCCACGCTTATTATTCTGTTGTATAGATGCACTCTCATTTAGCCACCTTTTTCCTTCCACGCTTATTATTCTGTTGTATAGATGCACTCATTTATTTAGCCACTTCCCTATTGACGGGTGTTTAGGGCACTGACAGTCTTTTGCTTTTGTTGTCGTTCAGTTGCTAGATCATGTCTGACTCCTTGGCTCTTATGAAATGCTGAAATGAAAAACTTCATTGTACACTGGTCATTTTATGTATGTATATCTTTAGGAAAAATTCTTAGGTGTGGAATTGTTGTATCAGAGGAGGCATATTTGTAAATTTGATGGATGGTTTCATCCATTGCTTTGATTTTTTATGATGACTATTTCAAGCATATAAGCAAGTACAGACAATACTTCAGCATATACATATATGCCCACTACTCATTAAACAGGTGTTGACACCCTCATTGAGATTCTGTCTACTAGGTGCTTCTAGCACCTCCTTAACGTTGGAGGGTATTCCAGCAGAATCTGGAGTGCCTTATCTTAGATTCGGATTAAGTGGTTTCTTAGAGCTCATCCCTGCCATCCTGGAGTCACCACTAAGCAGTGTATCTTGAACTTAAAAATATATATGCATAACCTCATTGTTAGCAAACGATAGCTTCAGAGGAAAATTCCATTGTGTTATTTTTAGTACCTGGAATCTGACTCTTAAAAATGTTTATTTGTCTCCTTCCTCTGCTCAAAAGCAGCAAAGAAATGCTACTGGAAGTTGGTGGCCTGTCTTTTTGGAGACTTGTTTTATTTGCTGGTCGAGGAGGCCAGGCGAATTGAGCCAGAAGCACACCAGCACCCCCTCTCCCCCTTTGGCAGGTGCCTGCCTTTAACTGACTTGGAGGTGTAGCAGTGTCCTTAGTGTGGGTCCTGATGGAGCTGATGAGAGAAACTGTTCTTGAAGGGAGGAAGCTATTGATCTCTCTCTATTATACCTACATACCTGTAACTGTTTCAATAGGCCTTTTTTTTTTTTTTTGGTCTGCATTGCATGGCATGTGGGATCGTAGTTCCCAAACCAGGGATCAAACCCATGCCCCCTGCATTGGAAGCATGGAGTTTTTAACTATTGGACCACCAGGGAAGTCCCTTAGTTGGCTATTGTTGAAATTAATTTCCTTCCTTCCCTTCCCTCTGCTCGAGACCTATAACTGCATTCCAGGGGTAGGTGACTCTTGATTCTGATCTTTTTCTTAGGTCCTCAGAGTGTCCAGCAATGAGGCTTTCACATTTTATGGTTTTATAGACATAGTTTCAGGTAGGTCTGAGGTTATGCAGGTGCAGATTCTCCCTAAATGCAGGTGTTTCTGCCTTCCCTTCCAATTGCTCAGTCCTTTTTACCTTGTTTGGACTTGTACTTTCATGTAATCACCATCAGTTCAGTTCAGTTCAGTTGCTCAGTCTTGTCCGACTCTTCGCGACCCCATGAATCACAGCACGCCAGGCCTCCCTGTCCATCACCAACTCCTGGAGTTTACTCAAACTCATGCCCATCACGTCAGTGATGCCATCCAGCCATCTCATCCTCTGTCATCCTCTTCTCCTGCCCTCAATCCTTCCCAGCATCAGGGTCTTTTCCAATGAGTCAACTCTTCGCATGAGGTAGCCAAAGTATTGGAGTTTCAGCTTCAACATCAGTCCTTCCAGTGACTTGGAGGTGTAGCAGTGTCCTTAGTCTGGGTCCTGATGGAGCTGATGAGAGAAACTATTCTTGGAGGGAGGAAGCTGTTGATCTGTCTCTATTACACCATATAATATGGTATAATATGGTAATCACCATAGGGAGGAGAGAATGCATGGGTTGCACCTATTTCTCCGTGGACCACACAACCAAAAAGAAAAGGATCAAGGAGAGAGAGCTGGGTTGAGAGTCCCTGGCCTAAAGCACAAACCCCTTTTAAGTCCATTGTCAAACCCTGTAGTATAGGTTTGACCACACAAAGTGCCTCTCCAGGCCACGGGCGAGCACAGGGTGGGCAGAACTCCTTGGACTTGCACTTAATTCCTGTTAAAGCCTCTTGTGGTCCTGCTATTTCAGTCCTTTCCTCTAAGCAAGAGGTCTGACTCTTTGTGTGTGTGTCATCATCGGCATTGTCTATTACCTACGACATTCACATCACTGGAGATTGGTCTTTTAAATTTTGCCAGTTGGATAGAGTAACATAAAATGGGTTAAATTTGATAAATCTGAGTTGTCTGTTACTCTTGAAACTGAGTATTTCTTTGTGTATTTTTTAAAATTTATTTATTTGATTAGAGGATAATTATAATATTGTGATGGTTTTTGCCATATGTCACTATGAGTTGGCCATAGGTAGACATGTGTCCCCTCTATCCTGAACCCCCCCCCTTCTGTTCCTCAGCCCTGCAGCCTTGGCCCCAGGGACAAGCCTTCTTCAGATGGCAAACTCATTTTCTCTCTAGTGGCCCAGCAGGACAAGGTGTAATTCAACCCCACGCTCCATCAGACACTGCTGCCAGGGGAGATAATGGAGAAAGTGATCTTTGTTGCTCCCTGAATAGGACTATGAACCTGGCACCTGCTTTTGTTACTGGCTTGTTAAGTCACTGGAGACATTTTTCTTGTCTTCAGCTGCTTTGGGGTAACAGTGGCAACTGGCTGTCAGGGTATCAGTTCTGCTTCAAAGAAAATGATGTCTTTAAAGCAGCTTTACCTTTTGTGCCTCTAAAACCTCTTGTCTTCAGGGCTGGTGTTGGGAATGAGCAGTTGGGCCTTCACTTTGACGACCCATGACCCTCATCTTCTCTGGTCCTGAGGAAAGATTCCTTCCTTTTTCCTCTGGCTTTCTCGTTAGACTCTGAGTTCCGTGTTCCAGGCACATGGGTCAGGGCCTGGTGCATGGCAAGTATGCAGCAGGTATGTGTGGAATGGGTGAATTCCTTACACTGTGCAGATTTAGGGTCACTGACCCTGGTGACGAGAGGGTGACATTTATTTTTAAGGGAAAGGTTGCCTTTCCCTTAAAAGGAATACGGAAGGTCTGGGTTTCTGGGAGGTTTTGGGAACTGTGGGAACTCCAAGATAGGACTTGTTCTGTCCTTTTGGGCTTAGAACATTCCCCTCAGCTGAAACTCTGCTGGCAGACTTGCTGTCCTGTTTCAGGAATAATATCCTGAACCTGACTCAGACCTCTCCACCCAGGGTCCGACGTCCCTGAGCCCACCCGAGGGCAGGGCAGGTATCCTTTTTAACTGTCATCCTGTCACCACAGAGTCACAGTGCGTGAGGACCACACCTCGTGCACTGAGTCTGGACTTCCTGATCTGCCTGCGTCCAGTCCAGTTCCACTCAGCCCTTAGGTGTCTGTGCCTTTTAAAGGCTGTTGGAGACAGCAGGGCTTTTTTCCCCTTTGTCAGCAGTTGGCCAGAGTGCCTGTTAGACTGCCAGGTCCTGAGCCTTTCACATTTTGTCTGTCTCTGTCTGGGACTTAGGGCAGAATCGCTTACCACTTGAGGTTGCCTCTCACTGTTCACCATTGTGGGACCTATGAGAATAAAAGATGAAGGGCCACGAAGATCACAGAGAGGTGCTGGATCATGGTGCTTTGAAATGCTCTGATTCTAGTGAAAGGCCCTTGGTGTGCAAGAAAGCAACTGAAGTCCAGGCCATTGTCCCCCCTCCCCTCTTCCCGAGAGCCTCAAGTTGGAACCATCCCTCACTTCAGGATTCTAAACATCCTTGTTTTTGTTTAATTTTTATCTGATAAAAGGTTATTAATTTCAGTGGTGAAACACACAGAGGAAATGACAGACTAACATGTGTTGTCTTTTAAGTGCACTTAGTGTAAGTGGCTATTTTAAAAGTCAGTTGTTCCTGCTGTCAGATCCCTGTTGTCTGGCCTGCTTTCCTCCCTTAGGTGGGAGGAGTCTTGGATAGAATTTTACAGGGACATTGTTCCTTCCAGTACTTAAATTCAGACTGTCCCTTGTTAACTGCTTTCAGATCTTGACACAGACGAGGTCTTAGAAATCAGTTCAGAGGTTCTTTACCTGTGGTTCACTGACCCCTATCCACTTGTAAACAAAAGTTTGGCAGTAGGTGAATATGTGCCTTTTCCTAGGGAGAGTAGCTTTAGTTTTCATCAGGTTCTCAATGGAGTTTGTGGCTTAAAACAAGAACTACCATTTTATAGGAATTTGGAGCTCCTGCTCACATGGCTCGTTTAATGGCAAAGTTGGATCTTGAGAGAAATTCTGGAATCCAGGTATCATGACTCTGTAACCAAAGTTCTTTCCACTGCGCTCTCTTATCCACGCTCTTCCAGGAGAAATAGTAGAATAAAGCCAGGGAACCAGGCACATGTGATCTGAACTGTTATTTATTGTTTGCCTTTTGCATCCACAGCTTCATTTCATGGATGAGGAATCCAAGGCACCTGGTCTGTGACCTCAAACATAGTTTGGTTCTCACAGTAGTGTGTCGTGGAATCTATAGTCACTTTTGAGCACATATGTATTTACCGTATCTGACTGTCTCTTATGCTTTGTAAGCATAAGAGCTTTTTATGCTTTTAACCTTGCCCATTAAAATGGTTCTTTGAAAAAAGGAACCACGTGTCACGTCCCCCCAACTCCTAACATTCAGATCTGCATAGTAGCTGGCTACCTTGTCGGCACAGTTAACCAACTAGTAACAACAGAAGGCACAAAAGCTTGGGTTGGTTATTTTTATTATCCAAAGATTTTCCCTTTCCATTTTCTTGGCAGCTGTTAATGTTATTTAGCCTGATCTTTTCAAGTAGACATACTCCCTTTTCTCTTCGTTTTCACAATGCTACTTATACAGTTTCTGCACCTTGCATCCAGCCCGCATTGTTGGGAGTTCTACCACATCACTGAATGGCAGCCTACCTGGCAGGTTACTCTGGAAAACTTCAGACTTGGGAGAGAGGTATCTCTCTTATGAGGGGTTGTTCATTGGATTCTGACTCGGTTGTTAGCACTCATGGGTGCTTAGCTCAGGTCTGTGAACTATAGGTTCTTTTCATGCTGTCTTACTGACCTGTAATGCAACTTTTGGACAGATTGCTTAACTTCTATTTTCTCATCTGTAATGGAAAATTTGCGGTTACTTTCCTAAAAACACTTTCAAAGGTGAGTATAACAATGCAGATGAACCACTTTGTATTTCTTACATCAAAGATGCTAAGAAGTTTGAGGATTTCTTCCCTTTAATTATAATCTGTGCAGATTGTCCTAAGAGCCTGTGACAGGGCGAGTTATCTTTTTGAGGCTGATGGAATAGAAAGAAATTTGCATCCGCTACTGACGTCACTAAAGCAAACTAAAAACAAGTAAGCGGTGGTGGTGGTTTAGTCGTTAAGTCGTGCACCACTCTTTTGCGACCCCACGAACCATAGCCTGCCAGGCTCCTCGAACCATGGGACAAGAATACTGAGGTGGGTTGCCATTTCCTTCTCCAGATGATCTTCCAGACCTAGGAATCGAACCCGCATCTCCTGCACTGCAGATGAATTCTTTACCGCTGAGCCACCAGGGAAGCCCAGAAACAAATTAGCTGAGTGAAATACTGCGCTAAAGTCGGGAGCGTGCAGGTTGTGTCTGGGCTGCGTTTTCTTCCTTGTTTGGGGGAAGGTCTTGCCTCCCTGAGTTAGGCTTTTAGCACTCCCACAGCAGTTTCTGCTGCTTTGCCTGCTTTGGACTGTGTTCCTATGAAGCGTCTCCTCTGTATATGGCTGTATTCTGGTCTGTAAACATGACTGCTGTGAGCACGGTGCAGAGTTGGTTGTTTATTTTGTAAAACCTGTCTCATTGCCATGTGATATTTGCCCAGGAACTCCTGTTGTGGTGACACTCTGTGGCGAGTGTGGCCCTTTAAAGGTTTCTTTCTCCGATGTTAAGATGAGCCCTTCACTGGTGTCCTGAGAAGCATTTAAGCCTCTCTCCCTAGAGTTTAAACCAGAGGAGCAGTAATCCCAGTGGAGTCTGGGACGGGGTCTAACGGGAAGGTGGCAGATGAGGTGGCAGATGACAGGCAGGGGCTGCTGTGGTCTCCCGCCTCATTTGCACAGAGGAGGGGCGGGCCTCTCTGGGGAGGTATTTCCGCTCATTGCAACAAATGAGGGCGCACAGAAGGCTGCAATGTAATGAGGCTACCCTGTGACGTCACTTGCAAGTGTGGTCAAAGTCCAGCTCTTGGGGGCTAGGAGACGCAGTGGAGCTCTCCCTTCTCAGCTGTCACCGCGATATGGTGCCTGCTTCCAGCCACTGAGCCGCCGCAGCTGGGCCGGGGCATGAATGCTTACAAGTACCAGAAGTTCCTGGAGGGGCTCAATAACCTGAGAGGTATCGCAGGGCTCTTGGCTCCACGCCTCATGTCCTTACTGGTTGTGAACAGTTGCTGTGGTGTGTGTTGTATGGGATCTTTACTCTCCATCAATCCGTAGGGGCTTAGAACGCCCCCTGACTCAGAGCCAGCATAGTTTTTCCTGGGTTTGGGCAATGGCATAGGAGGGGTAGGGTTTGTAAATGTGAGAGTGGGAGACGGGAGTGGGTCCTCTCAGTACTCCAGTTGCAGCCCGTTCTCTTGCTTGAATGGGCACTAAAGCCACGTTCGGCCTCGAGCTCAGCAGTGTTCAGGGCGCTCCCCGGCAGGGCAGGTGGAGGGCTCCTGCCTTGGGCTCTGCGGCCCCACCTTGGTGCACCTGGGGCTCTTGGGCCAGGTTTTCCTCTTGCCTGTGTCTGCAGTGAGTCAGAGCCCTGTCTGGAGAGAGCAGGGAGTCGGGATGGCTGTGGCGGGGTGGAATGCTGGTTGGTGTGGTGGAGATGCCATTGTAAAGGGTAAATCAGTGACTTTAAAGGGGGCAACTTTTTACTAAAATAATATTTACAGGGAGTAGTGTTTGCTTTGCAAGGTTGGCAGACTTTTCATTGATTATAGATGAGAAAAATACTCCCAGATATGATGATGCAAGGCTCTTCTTGGGTATTAAGGAGGAAAATGAATGCAATCTTTTTACTTCCCCCTTTTTCATTAATAGGTAGTTTTATTTTCTGTTTAAAAGGGTGCTTGAACCCTCCCTGTTTCATCAGCAGTCAGGGTTCTGGACCCAGAGTGACCATGGGGTGTGGAAAGAGTTGGGGGAAATCGAGGGAAAGGGTGAAGCTGCCTCCTTCGGGGTGGGGGGAGTGGCAGGAGATCTGCTCTCACATCCTGCCAGGGCCTCTTTATTTCACTTTCTTTCATTATCTGTAGAGTAACAGTTTCCTGATGCTGGGAAAGATTGGGGGCAGGAGGAGAAGGGGATGACAGAGGACAAGATGGCTGGATGGCATCACTGACTCCATGGACATGGGTTTGGGTGGACTCCGGGAGTTGGTGATGGACGGGGGGCCTGGCATGCTGCGGTTCATGGGGTTGCAAAGAGTCGGACACGACAGAGCGACTGAACTGAACAGTTTCTAAAAGAACATAAATGTGAGGAGCTTTGTATGCTACAAAGGGATGTACATCCATAAAGTATTCTTCCATTGACCTCTATCTTCTCTTCCCCTTTCTCTTCCCAGTGCCATACAAACATTTTTTTTCCAGAACTTCCAACAGCTGGAGCCAATCCCTTTGGGGTTGAGGGCTCTGCGAGCTCATCAGTCATCAGATGGGTCTTAGCAGTAATGAGCAACATCAACTGTTCCTTTCCTGTCAAAGGAAGTTTTGAGAGAACAGAAAGAGCCAGAACTCCTTCATCCAGACCCATGCGGAAGAGATGGCAGGTCGGGCCAGAAACCAGTGGTGCTTCTCAGTGACTGCCAGTTCTGGGCCTTGCTGGGGACTGGATGAAGGAATGTGCAGGACTGTACCCTTGTCCCATACAAGAGCCCCTTTTCTTACCCTCTTCTCTGTCCTAGAGAATCCTTCTACATTCCCGGATATGAAGCCCACTCAACAGCAGGAGCCTCTTCCCTTGGAAGGGTTATCACATTTAATTAATCTGCATATTCCTTCAGGAGCAGAAAAGCCTCAGAGTAGGAATCCCAGACCTCTCCTTGGGCACTGAGCTCCTTAATGTAGCTCTATTCCCTGTTATCCTTAGTGTCATTCTTCTGATAAAAGGCCAGAGCTTTCTATAGATTTATGGGTGGTGGGTGGAAACTACTGGAGGTCAACATAACTTTTCCTTTTGATTCCCCTTTTGTCAAGGGCTTAGAGGAGCAGTGACCCACACTAGGACAGCCACAGCCTATGTGGATCAGGTTTAGTAGTGACCTAAGTGGATTCCTGACGTTCTCAGGAGACCATGCCGCTCATAACTCTGCCCACCTCTGCCGTATGTGTGTGCTTCAGGAACAAAGGGCAGGTATGAGGGCTGAGAGCACTTCTTGTTTTCCTCCCATAAAACATGCATGGGGGAAGGAGGCCTTTTTTACTCCCTGAATAGGAGTTGTTTTGGTCCCCAGTGTCCTCTAACTCTCCTGACTTTATCTGGGGGCTAATGGGACAGGTAGCTCTTGATCTGATCATCTCAGGGCTGTAGATGTTAAAAGTTACATACACCCTACATACAAAGGTTATTTTTGCTTTTGGAGGAGGTTATATTGAAACCAGCTTGGCAATCATCTGTTTTCTCAGTTCACCTATAAAGTTTTTTTTTTCCTCCTTCCTTTGCTCTGTTTTTTACTAGGAATGAATGAATAACATGGCAAGGAATGAGTGAGTGCCAGACAGTAAATGTACCTGTCATGGGGAATTCCTTTATAGGACTGAAATCAGAGAAGAGAAGTGACCCCAAGAGCAGCAGCTACCCCTCCACTTTTCCCACCCAGACCCTGGGGCTGTCTGCCGTGTTATTTTGGTCCTGCACGTCCAAGATGAACTCAGAGAAGCACTTACTGCCATGGACATTAAATAAGAGGACATATTACACTTAGTGCGTGGTGTATATGTCTGGTATGTGGCTGGAATTCACCAACTGTTCCACCTCCTCTTCTCCTGTCGCTCCCACACACCGCTTTGAGCCACAGTGTGTCTTGTGCTTATGCCGGCCCAGGATGGACTGGATCAGGCACTTTCTGACTGAAGAGCTGTCCTCCTGGTCGCCCATCTGCATGCTTGGTCCCAGGTCGTACTTGATCTTGCTGGTGGTTGAGACTGCAAGACGGCGGCAGCAGTGATATTCTTGAAAATGTTCTGCGCTCAGCAAATGTTAGTTACGGACTAGGCAGTGTTCTAAGCGCTTCCCTGTGTTTTTTCATGCGGCGCTTGTAATAACTCCCATTTTACAGTGGTGTAACCAAGGCTCGGCTGAGCCAAGAACAGGGTCACATGTCCTGCTAAGGAGATAGCAGTGCCTGGGGGTATAGCAGCCAAGATGGCTATGTTGTGTGGCGTCTAATGCTGGGGACCATAGGAAGCAGGAGGGAATACCCGTCTGTCGAGTGTAGGTGTGAAACGCACTTGCGCACCTTCCTCTGAGGGAGAGCAGAGCAGTATGGTGCTTTGGAATGAGGGCAACAGAGCTGCTCTCTCCACACCAGCCTCCTTGAGCCACGTTCTGTTTTCTAAATCCTTCATTCACTTACATACACTGTATAATAGTCTTTATGGCATAAAATGTATAATATACACCAGTTTGTCCTGTTCGCTCAAAGAAAGCATCTGATTAACTCCCTTCTCTCTCAGAACCTGAATCTTTTTCAGGTGGGAGAGGTGCCTGGAAAGAGGACATGTGGTTATTTTGGTTTAGTCCTTATAATCATTTCTGGAACATTGCTATAGGTCTTAGACAAGTATTCCCCCAAGTCTGAGTTGCCAGGCCAACATTTAGACACAAACTGTGGCCTTTGTCAAACTCTGCTGTGGTTTGTTTCCCTCAGTGCCCCCTGATCACGGTCAGTAGCTGCTTCCCTTCTTCGTTTCACCCGTACCTTTGTGTATTCCAGAGGGACTGACAGAGGCAGGTAATTGGCTCCCCCTCTTCGATCAGCTACTGACTTTGCTTTTCTTCACATGGTTCGGCTTGTGGCCACTCCTCCACCTAGTGGGTAACTGTCGAAGGGAGCCCGGTGGGAGAATAGAGACACTGTGTAAGTCTTGGCATTTCCGTCTCCAATTTCCTGTGAATCTTTGTTGCTTTGATGCCAGGGCTGAGGTGCAATATGTTTCATTGCTCCTGTTTCCTCTGGAAGGCTTTAACTTTTATTTGTCAAGCTTGCCAGAACCCACAACTGTTGAATGATTTCTGCCTAGATGGACCTCTTTCGTGAGCATGACAGGTTGAACTATTGGCCCAAGCCCCACACTTTGGCAGAGCCCAGGCCTGTGCTGTGACTGGTAACTGGGGACTAATAGGGAGGCAGAGAGGTAGGTAAGGTTAAGTCATGAGAAAGTGGTTCTCTAGCCCTTGCTAAAAAAATTTGAGATAGGTTTGCGGGATAATGACTGACTTATTAAAGCAAATGTACCCCCAGCATATCCATGTACTTTCACCCTTCTCCTCCTTTGCGCGCACGCACACACACACGCACGCACGCACACACCACACACACACACACACCACACACACACACACACACACACACACCAGTCTTGTTCTCTCTGCCTGGAAGACCAGTGTTGTTTTCTCTCTGTGTCAAATTTCTCTTTTCCTTCACTGCCTTGCTCAGTTTGTTTTGCTGAACTTCTACATATAATTATTCTCTCTTCCTTATCTGTGTTGCCAGAATTTTTTTTTTTTGCCATACTGTGCAATATGTGGGATCCTAGTTCTCTGACTAGGGATCAAACCCATACCCTCTGCATTGGAAGCGTGAGTTCTTAACCACTGGACCAACAGGAAAGCCCCTACAATACCATTTCTTAAGCTGTATGGTATTTCATCAAATGTAAGGTCATTTATTTAACATTACCCAGTTATGGGGTGTGTGCATTTCTAATTTTTCACTGCTCTAGTATGATAATGAACATTCTTATAAATAAATTTTTCTGTGCATCTTTGATTATATTTTTTGGATAGATTCCTAGAAGTGGAATTATTGGACTTAATTCATACATTCACTGCTCTGAATGTTGGTTTTTAACTTTATTTCACGTTTAAAAGCTACCAAAGATACCTGTAACCCTTTGTATACCTTTCTGATAGCGCTCAGCCCTTGCCCTCTGGGAATAGCTCTGTCTTCAGGCTCAGTGGCCAGCTGGTTCAGATGTTTTATTATTCAGTTAATTTCATCATGGGACAGGCGCCAAGTGTCTCTCTCACTTAGTTAGCAGCTCCCACATGTCATTATCACATCACCGCACTGTCTCACTCTGAAGCTTTTTCCCCAGCAGCTCCAAACTTCGTTGATAAATAGCGTCATTGATTCTCCCAAACCCAGTACCTTTTCTTTTGGATCAGGAGAGATCCATAATGTTGATCTGGAAACTGCAGTACCAAGAATGACCTAATCAATGCTGTGTAGAAATCCTGCATTGGAAGCCCAGATCTGTACGAAGTTGAGAGTCCCTCTGTCTTTTCTTGTTACTGAGCTAGCCACTTACCTAGTAAATCGGGCCAGCTTCAGACCTGATATAATAGGTTGGCAAACTCCTGTGTTATCATCCCTAATTATGGTAGGTGTCTGCCTTAGATAGAAATGGAGATGGTGCTGTATGTTTAAATCAATATATTGCAGTTGGGTGCAAATCGGCTTCTGTTACTGGGGACTGACAGCCCTTAGGGTTATGGACGTGGTGAGAGTGCAGTCTTGTTTCTGGTCTGGAGTTGACATACTGCAGCAGACAGTGTGGGGTTTTCTAGCTGATGATAGGCTGAGGATGTTTGGAGATTAGCTTGAGGACTGAGAGAAGGAAGACTTGTGTGGGGCTTTGTGTGCTGGAGTCACTAAAGAACATCCTGACAGCATCCAGGATGGTGGAGAATGGCTTGAGTCACCCACACGATTGCATCCTTCCCAGTGAGAACTGTCTGCCTCTCCCATTCCCAGAGCCCTTAAACAACCCTGTCACAGTGGGATGGTTCTCCCCTCTGCAGGGAATCCGGGAGTCTGCATGCTTTGGGATGAGGCCTGTCAACACCTTTTACAGCGCTCTACACCTACTAGACCCTCAGTATATCCTGTACTGTTTGGATGAGGTAGTTCTGTGCTATTAAAGTTTATTCTGTCCTTAAATGTTTACTTTTTAGGCTTACTGCATGTCACTGGACTGGAGAGGGGCATTCTGTCCTGGTTTGAAATGTGTTGAGAATATGGGGTGTCATGGTATATTGGTTAGCACTCTAGACTCTCAAATGTGTGGGGTAGTTCTGTGGTGGGTTTTTGTTGTTTTTTTTTTCTTGTGTGGTTTTCTGGGGTGTTTTTGTGTGTGTGGGTTTTTTTGTTGTTGTTACAATTTGAGGTTGTAACCCTTTCTCAAAGGGTGAGCCTATATGCTAACAGAGTATGGATTATCATTGATGCCCCCATCCTTGGTCTTGGGTTTTTTTGAAGTAGGCAGTACTGAAAGGTAAGGCTCTCGTCTTCATTGTTCTGGCTGCAGTTTCTTTCGGCAGCTCCCCTAGAGAAACCCCAGGCTAGTTGTCCTAATCATGTATGTTTCTCGTTGCAGCTGTGGGGAAGGTCCCTTTGAATGACTTACCAGTTGCTGAACAGCATCTTTTGCTCACTGAGGGGGCAGGCAGGAACCTTTTAGACTTCCTGGTTTGTTGTATTTTGGAATCTTCTGATTTGGAAGATCGTTTTTTACAATTTGTTATCAATTAACTGTTTCACTCACTGATAGTGTCTCATGCATCCGTCTCATTGGAAGTCCTCGTATCCGTCTCCTTCCCTGCTTTCGTTGAGAACCTTCTCTGTGT
Organism: Bos grunniens; assembly: GCF_055505025.1. Classification (NCBI taxonomy): domain Eukaryota; kingdom Metazoa; phylum Chordata; class Mammalia; order Artiodactyla; family Bovidae; genus Bos; species Bos grunniens. The sequence goes on from NC_141167.1 coordinate 14,557,601, forward strand.
CAGGCCCTATACAAGGCACTGGGGATATGGCAATGAATCACAGCCCTTGTTCCTGAGGGGTTGTCATTCCTATTACACAGCCTAGTGAGAATGGGTACACACACACACACACACACACACACACGGCAGGTGCTATTATAAAAATATGAATATAGTGCTGTGAGAACAGAGGTGGAGTAACTACTAGCAGCAGTTGGTGGGTGATTGGGAAGCCTTTATAGTGGGATTGGTATTTTGAGGTGAATCTTGAACGTAGGTAGGAATTTGTTAGTCCAAAAATGGGGAAAGGTATTCTGGGAAGGCAGCGGGGTGTGCAAAAGAGTAGACTCACGAAGGTCTCTGTTTCCTCTGGGCAAGGTGCGAAGTGTTATGAAGTAGGAAGCTGGAGAGAGTGGGTAGTTGTTACGGCTAGAATGAAAAGTTGAGTCTGTTATAAAAGGCTAAGGAATACAGTAGGTAGTAGGGGGCACTCAGTGTTTTTAAGGCAGAGGAATGACATAAGTATTCAGGGTTCTTTTTTGGTGGAGGAGAAGTATAACTTTGGTAGCAGAATGAAAGGTCATTTTTAGGGAAGTAAGGCTATAGCTAGAGTGGAGCTTTACCTGATGTACCTGATTTTATTTGTCTAGGATAAGAGAAGAAGTAAAGAGAGCAGACGTGAAATTCTTCTAAAAGAGTTTGGTTTTAGGAACAAGCAGATTTTTAAGTTGAACTGTATTCTGAATGGCGCTCCAGATTTCCCCTACTACTCCAGCTGAGTCTGACCCTGGGTTGTGCAATGCCCTGTATTTGGGTTGATACTTCCTGGGACTGGTCAGATGATGGACCTCAGCATGAGGCCTGTAGCTGAGACCAGAAGCCCCAGGTGTCTGTCAGAGATAAGAGGGAGAGAGGAGGCCCATTTAGGTCTGGGTAGGGCTTTTGTTCGGAGAAGGCAATGGCATCCCACTCCAGTACTCTTGCCTGGAAAATCCCATGGACGGAGGAGCCTGGTAGGCTGCAGTCCATGGGGTCGCTAAGAGTTGGACACGACTGAGCGACTTCACTTTCACTTTTCCCTTTCATGCATTGGAGAAGGAAATGGCAACCCACTCCAGTGTTCTTGCCTGGAGAATCCCAGGGACGGGGGATCCTGGTGGGCTGCCGTCTATGGGGTCACACAGAGTCGGACACCACTGAAGCGACTTAGCAGCAGTAGCAGCAGCAGGGCTTTTGTTTCTTTGAAATTCTCTGGCTGCAGTACTAGGGCTCCATCTTTTTTTTTTTAAATTATTTATGTATATTTGACTGCATTGGGTCTTAGTTGTGGCAAGTGGGTTCATTGGTTGCTTGAGAGCTTGAGGGCTTCGTTGCCCTGAGGCATGTGGGATCTTAATTCCTCGACCAGGGATGGAACCTGCTTTGGAAGGTGGAGCCTTAACCACTGGGCCACCAGAGAAGTCCCCTAGAGCTCCATCTTTACATGACTCTACAGAGGGATTTGATGTATTGACTTTTGACACTGTTGATCACATTCCTGCCTATTTCAAATACTCTCTTCTATGAGCTTCAGTGAGGGCATGTCTTGGTTTTCCCTTACCTATCTGACTGCTGTTTGTCTGCTTTGACTGGGTCTTTTCCTTCCTTTGACTCACGCTCAAGGTCTCCTAAGGGGAGAGGTAGTGTGGAGGAGGGAGAAGAACACAGGCTTTGGATCCAGGCTGGATTGGGTTAAAAAAATCCATGTTTCTATATTTGCCATGTAGGTGACTTAAACAAGCTCCTCACTTTCTCTGAGCTTCAATTTTCTCATCTGTAAAACAGGGATAATAATATCTCCCCCCCAAAATTATGAGGGCTAAATTAATGGCCTAGGTAAAGCTCCTAACACAAGGCTGGCATTTAAACACCCAAGGAACATAGCTGACATTATTATTAGGCAGCTCTTGGCCTTCTTTTCTTTCTCCAGCCAGTTCTTCTGGCTCTAGCTTTTCTTTTAAATGGCAAATACCCGTATCTGTCTTCTACTACTTAAAAATCTCAATTGAAAATTTTTTTTTAATTGTAATAAAGACCAGTTAACATGAAATCTACCCTTGTAACAAATTTTTATTAACTGTATGACCATTTATTGTACAGGAGATCTCTAGTACTTTCTCATCTTGCAGGACTGAAACTCTGTCTGGTCTGGTGAATAGCAACTTCCCCTTTCCCTATCCCCCCAGCCCCTGGCAACCACCATTCTCCTTTCTGCTCATTTAAGTTTGACTGCTTTGAAAACCTCATGTAAGTGGAATTGTGTAGTGTGTTTTTCCTCTTGTGACTGGCTTATTTCCTCTTACATAGCATCCTTAAGGTTCATCCACGTTTAGCGTATGAAGAATATACTTCTTTTTAAAGGCTGAATAATATTCCATTATGTGTATAAAAATCTGTGTTTTAATCTCTCTTTCCAGCTGCATACAGGACATCCACAGTTGGATATTGCCTCAAACTGAGTATTTTCAAAACCAAGCTTAGACTTGGCATCTCCCCTTCTTCCTGTTTTTTGATGACTGCTCACATTCTCCAGTCTTCAAGATCAGAAACCCTGGAGATATCTTTGACTCTTCTCTCTTCATCAACGCCCATTTTCAATCTGTCATCGAGTTCTTTTGTTTCTTCAGAACTTCTCCTAAATTTCCCCTTTCCTCCCCATTCCCTCTGCTAAGACTCTAGCCCAGTCACTCATCACCTCTCGCCTGAATTACTGGGACAGCCTCGGATTTTGTTTCCTGTGTCCTGTCTCTGCCTTCCAGTTATCACTGCCAGCTATTTCTAGTGTTTTCTGTTACCCAGAGTAAGAAAGACCTTTTATGCTCTAACCCCCTTCCTCCTTATCCAGGTTTAGCTCACACGATTTCCTGGGACACTCCCAGACAGATACCCCTCCTCATTGTGCCTGAAAGTGCTTTGTCCATCGTCTCCTCTTGCCCTTCCTGTGCAGCGCTCTTTACCTGGAGCGCCCTGCTCTTTGTACTTCACTGAAATCCATCCATTTCTTCAGGCCTCACTGCAGATCTTTCTTTTGCACGTAGACATCTATGATTATCCGTCCATGCTGATGTGTCACTTTCCCACACTCTAGTTTTGCCTGCATGTTGAAACTAGGCTTTTTGAGGGCACTGTTTTATAGACATTACATTTCCATACCTCTCATCGTACCTCGTTACTGAGCACTTACGAGGCATGGTGACCAAAACGAATCAGCTGACAAACGTGTGTGAGCACCTTCCTTGTGTGCTGGGCTCAGGCCCTGGGATTCAGCAATGAACCACACCCTGAGAAGACTAGTTATGCTGTATGTAAACAGACAAATACTGGTCAGTCAACTGAATTTGAGGAAACCAGGTTGGACTCTTAAGTGAGGACAAATGAAAAGGGAGACTTCAGAAAACAAGGCATAAATGAAACAGTTATTGTAAGAAAAAGGCATTTAATGGATTCATCAAGCAAATAGTTTACTGAGTACCCACTGATATCCATTTATTCGGGATATTTAAGGATATACCAGAGGACACGACCAAGTCCCTTTCTGGGTGAAGCTTATATCCTAACATTTAGAGGTATTTATTTTTAAATGAAAAGCACTTGATTTTGGGTGAAGCCCATCTGTACAAGATCAGCACTGAAGGAGTTAATATGCTTGTAGTGCTCTAGGCTTTGTTGAAACAGATGGTTGCTTTGCCCTAGGGAGCTTTTTTTTTTAAAGGGGGATTAGAGGACTGGGCTGAGGAGGGCCGGAGACCTCTCTCCCTCACCCTATAGCACACACACCTGCTGTTCTGGCGCCTGGTGAGCTATGTAACTTGTCCCCCACTTGGGTAGGCACTTATTCGCAAGCTCGTGATTGTGACTTGAGGGCTGGCATTCCTATATTCCTTTCCTGATTTTAATTTATCATCTAATATCAGTGAAGTCCCGTTTTAACAGATGCTGGACTTGGCTGTGCTCCTTTCTGATCCATGTTTACTTTTACATAAGTATAATCCTGGTCTTCTTCTATTTTTTTAATCTAGTCTTTTTATTGTGGTAAAATACACATGACATAAAAATTTACCATTGTAGTAGTTTTAAAGTGTACAGTTGATTGACATTAAATACATTTTCAATGTTGAGCAACCATCATGACTGTCTAGTTCCGGAACTGTTTCATGACCCCAAATGGAAACCAAGGGACCCATGAGGCAGTGACTCCCTTCCCCTCCCCCAACCCTGACAGCCACTCATCAGCTTGCTCACTTACCTGTTCTTGATATTTCGTGTAAATGGAGTCATATGACATGTGGCCATTTGTATTCAGCTGCTTTCAGTTGGTATATATAGATCCATGCCTTTTTCGTGTAGCATTATAAGGTGTTTTTTTTTTTTTTAACTGTTTCCTTATAGTCATTATAATTTTATGTTATAGTGTTGATCATGGTTTCACTTTGCTATCGTGTTAAATGTTGAATGAATGGGTTGTTTCCAAATTGTCACTGTTACCAGAACTGCCGCGATGGCTGTCTCCTGGACTGGGCTCTGCCATCTCTCAGAGGACTCTGTGTCGCACACCAGTTGCAGAAGAACCGCTGTCCTCGGCTAGGATAGTGCAGCCTGTTACCCAGCTCTGAGAGAGAACAGTCGAGAAATGATTTTTATACAGAAGGGAGCATTTATACTTTGTCATAGAAGAGCTTGTTCACCAGGGAATGGCAGAGAAAAGAGTTTTTTCCCTACTGTCTAAAAGTCTTCTCTACTCACTCCACCCCACTGGGTGTAGGAAGGGACTGAGTATGGCTGTTGAAGATGAATGTTTTATTCATTTGTTCATTCAGCAAATGTTTGAGAACTTCCTGTATGCCAGACATTTGAAACTTGCCAGTGGTTTGAGCCGGGCCAAGCAGTGCCTTTTATTCTACTGGCCTTTGGTCCTGCCTGGGGCTAAGACCCAGGACCCGATTCCAGGGCAGTCAGGATTCAGAGTCCGGAGCCTCACAGGGCCTCATCACCTCTTGGTTTAGCACCTTAAGGTTTGGTACCATTATAGAGAATAATCACGTTAATTTGGGCTGCTCGCTCCCAGGAATTTCACAGCCAGGCTGAGACTCCTCATAACGGCTGCTGCTGCTGCTGCTAAGTCACTTCAGTCGTGTCCGACTCTGTGCGACTCCATAGATGGCAATCCACCAAGCTCCTTCGTCCATGGGATTTTCCAGGCAAGAGTACTGGAGTGGGGTGCCATTGCCTTCTCCGCATACATGGCTAGGCTACTCTTGTTCCCCACTGTGACAGAGATCTGGCCAGTAGGAGGTGAGCCATTAGGCCTGTGGCTTCCCAGTGGTTTTGTTCCCAATATCCTGGCAAAGCAGCAAAAGAAAGGTGCTGTTGCCTGGATCTCAAGGGTTCAAGCACTTTGTTACAGTGAAATTAGCATGTCCACACAAAGCGGTAGGAGTGGAGAGTCCCAGATTCTGAGGTTAGCCCAGGTAGCTCTGGGATTAGTACTGCTGGGGCCTCTTGTCTTCTGATAGACTGTCCCGCCTCCCTTTTATTTCCTTACTGGCCCATGGTATAAAATAGTCTTCAATTCTGTTTACCCTGCTGGGCAAACGTCTACCACTTAAGGCCATTTAGGGCCACACTCTATCTTTAAAATCCAGTGTAAGTGGAGAAAGCACTGAACTGCCAGATCTTAACAGTTATACTTAAGAAAGTGCTAAAACTCTTGAGTTGTTGACTTGGGGTAAGACTTGTAGAGGTTGGTGAGAGCACCCGGAATTAGGCCTCATCCCTGCCCCTTCCACCTGCCATGGGTTCCTTTTCTTTAAATGTCAGAGCTTGATGTGTAATGGGTCTGTATCTTAAAATGCGTTTTCCCTAGTGCTCTTTTAAAACTGTTGAACACTTCCTCAGGTAGAGGGGAAAGGAGTTAGACCCTCAGGAACAGAGACTCTCTTCTCTCTCTCCCTAGACCATGGAGCTAACGAAATTGGCCTAGAGCTGCTGAGGGGCTGCTGTGTTTGTGTTTCAGTGGGCTGCCTTTACTGAGTGGGACACAAAAGCCCAAAGCACAGGCCATTCCCACAAGCCTAACATTTTCATATTTCTTTCTCTGCCAAAGAATCTTTGGTTAGGGTTAAGAATAACCAGTCTGTCTTTGGAAATACCAAGGCCTTTTGTTTGCCAGGAGAAAAGGGCTTTTGATTAAGGCCGTCTTCTCATTTTTTTTTTTTTTTTTCCCTTAAGCTGCTGTGAGAAGACTTCAGAGCCTCTGAAGGTGCTGTGCTTGGGGGAAGGAAAGGTAGCTGAATGAAGCCAGGAGAGACTTAATCATGCTTTGGCACCCATTTGTACAGAGATAAAAATAAATAATGAATAAAATCTGTCCAATTTTTGGTGACTGCTTTTACCAGCTTTTCTTTCTTCCTGTCTTTTTTTTTTTTTTTAAATCCATACAAAACTACTGTTCCCCAAGAACCTACCATACAGATGAGCTTGAATCCCACTGTGTGACTGTGGGCAAATTACTTAACTTTTCTCTTTTAGGTGGCAGTTTCTCAGCCATAAACCGAGGATTACAATAGTGCTCCGTTCATAGAGTTGTAATGAAGATTGAATGAAGTAATGTGTAGAAAGTACTTAAAACAGTACTTGGTACATAGGAGTACTCAGTAAATATCGACTGTCTCAGTAAATACTATCACTCCTATGTGTAGTAAATGCTGAGTATAGCTTTATTTTCCTGATTCCAGTTGTGGCTTGCTAGAGCTGTCAGGGTCAGATCTTTGTGTTTTTACAATGAGGAGGCAAAGACTCCCGTTGGGCTTGATCTTTTTATCAGTCAGAGGTGAAGGGAAAGATTATTCTCTGTGTGGACACATCTTGCAGGCTCGGTGCCTTCTTAATTCAATGTGAGTAAGGGAATCCATCTCATAGGAGGAACTTACTATTCTTTGACAAAAACAGTTCTTATTTGTGGGGTGGGAGTGGGTCATGACTACAGCAGGTCATTACTTCCCTGGTCTGGGAGGATGGTGAGGTTTCTCGTGCCCCAGGAGAGCCTGAACCAAGCTATAGAGGAGGGGCCTCTGGTCCTTCGAACATACAGCAGTGGGAGAAGCAGGAGGCGTGTCAGGAGCGAAAGGGAGCATCCCCAGGGCTGGTGCTAGTGCCTGTAGTACCAGGTCTGGGAGTGTCATTAATGGAGGCGCCAGGCTAGCGCCTGGCCACTGCATTTCCTGGGCCATAAGAAAGAGATGCAGTGAATGAGTCGCCCTAAGCCTCTGAGCTGTTTTATAAGCTGCCGCCTCCTTTCCCGGATTGGTGGAGTGGCTAAGGAAGGGACACAGAAATTTAAGTGTTGTCTCTTTCTTGCCCATGTCTGCATTGCTGTAGCTTTTAGGAAGGATTTGCGTGTCTGCCTCCCTGCTCCCCGCCCCCTATTCCCCACCCACCCGCCCAGTACCTCAAGGTGAAGTTTCATCTTACCTCTTGCAGGAAGTTAGTTTCTAAACTTAGCACATAAAGTGAAAATCTCAAATAATCAAAATTATCCTTGAAAAATATCTCAAATGGTCCATAAATCCAAGTGTGTAAACCTGTTTTTGTATATACTCCAGGACAGAGTTGGGACACCATATGAAGTATTCAGTCTGTAATTAAGGGTCAATTTAAGTGAGAGGATAGCTGTTCTTAAACACTAGAATCATATTCAGGATTCAAGATGCTCACAGTGTGTTTGAGGTACACTGGAGCCCAGACTTGCTCATGTCTCAGATGCAAGTCCTATCACCTCGTGTTCACCTCGTGCATAACTTCACCTTGGTGTGAAACCTCATCAGGTAGAATTGTGGGTAAACCTCTGCACATGTTTAAATTCCCTCTCTCTCTTCAGGCTTCTGTAGTTCAATGCAGGTGTGTTGAGATTCTCTGGTATCCTTCTTTTGTGCATTCTGTTTTTCTTATTTACTTTTTAAGTCGTTATTTTTTTTCTTCTAAACATGTTTTATAACCCTCTGCAGTCTTCTTTTATCCAAAATACTTATCTGTGTGTCTGTTTATTGCATTCTTAATTATTTTCAGTGATCAAGATTCTTTAAAGGGGGGTTGCAGGAGAGAGCAAGTGGGCAGGGAAGGCCTTAAACAATCTTCATTTAATTCTGTAACCATAGCTTCCACTTTCCTCCTCTCTGGTCCTCTGCTAACTTACAATTCTTACCCCTTGCACATAAGACCCTGACTTTCCTTCATTTTCTTCTCCCTTTATGTCATTCTTCAGTAGAAAATTTCTGCTTATGCTAGGCCAGTTAGAAATGAATTCTTGTTATACCTACTATACAGCACTGGTTTAGCTCTAGATGGTTAGTTGGTTCATGGATTAACCCCAGATTCATAGTATCATTAAGAGATGGATGGAGAATGGAGCCCACCCAGAGAAGTCAAAGGACACTTCTCCCAGGTCACACAGCTGCTTATTGACAAGCTAAAACCATGACCCTGGTTCCTGACTTGGAGCTGAATTCCTTTTCTCCTAATCACATTACTTGCCTTTGAAGCCTTGGTTGGGAGCAGTCCTTTGTAACATTTTCTTTTTTCTTTCAGCCTTTGGGGAATTGTGACTTCTTTTGTTTAATTTAATTTCAATTGTTTTCCTTAACAAAGATGCTAGATAATATGAATTTCAAGAGGGTTAAATTTAGTTCTTTGTCAAAGATATATTTGAGAATTATGTGGTGTCTCTTGATAAAATCTAAGAACTGTGTCACAACTTCCAGGACTTGTAATCACTGTCCCAGGCATAGAGGTTTGAGACAAGGGAGACTGGTGACCATAGTTCTACGCGGGTGAGGGTTTGTGTAGGAAATCAGCTGACACACAGAGGGTAGTCAGGGTCAACAAGCATGTGTTGAATTCCACTCTTTGCAAGGTACTAGGACTAGGTGTTGAAAGAATACACAGTCCCTACTTTCACGGAATTCAACTTGAGAAAAGAAGGTTGTGTGTGTATTTAGAGAGATACCATGGAGAGGCTGTAATTCCTCTTGTCCTGATTTGGTCACAGAACTAAAGGAGATGGAGCTGCTGTTCATTGGGACCTTGAAGGAAATCCCCCAATAAGCTGGTTTAGCCCTCAAATAGGGCAGGTGGGGTTTCCCAGAGTCCCAAGGTCCAGTTGTATTTTCTCAGTAAAAAGGGCAGGTGGGGGGAATGGAGTTCTTGATATTCTTTCCTCCTGTTTCTGCTGGTAAGCATTAAGCTAGATACTTTCTAATTTTTTTTTTTTTTAATGCTGTTTCTTTTGAGCAGTAGGGGGAGTGTATCAGAAAAAAAAAAACTAATGAAAATCATGATGCTGCATGTAAATCAAGCAATTCATCAGGCCTGGGGGAAGTTGATGCCCTGTTTTCGGGGCATCTGAAAGGAGCTTCTGACTGGAAGGAGCATACAGGTGTTCTGATCTTTGCAGCCCTGCTCCAACCTGTGCTGCTCGACTCCTTCAGCTTTGGTTGGTTTAAAACATCACATTATAACAAAGTTCAAAGCCCTTGTCCTTGCTTTCTCAATCCCAAGGAAGGAAAATGGGTTATTTTCAGCCATATATGTTTCTTTTGTTTCAGAAAAAGTGTAAAAGCAAACAAACAAGAAACAAAAAATGGACAACTAAACCTTCCAATAAGACAAACTTCAACAGCCATGATCGACTTGTGGAGCCTTTGTTAATGGACCACCTAACAGGGGTGCTCATGCAGGAGTTTTCCGGATTGATAGCTAATGTACAGATAACTGAGCCAGGCCCTGGCTGTCATCATTTTGCTGTTGGAGAAGTGAACATCAGAGGGGGGCTCAGGACTCACTCCACGTGACACTTGTAACATTTTCATTGCTCACCAAGAGGGGTATTGGTGGTGGTGGGAGTGTGTGTTTGTGTGGAAGAGAACGGTAGGTCTGCATGCCCCCATGCCCAGCATGGGTAATGCAGCTTTCTCTCAGAGAGTCTGCTCCACGAGGTAGCTTTGTGGCCCCACCTCAGTTCTGCTCTTTGCACTGTTTACTTTACTATCTCTCCCAGCAGCTGTGTGAATGGGAGAGCCACAGCCTGCTGAAGTACCCTTCGGCTGTTCCCAGTGACCCTCAAGTCTTCAGAAGCATTTGAGTGAGAATAATGCTGAAATCCTTAAGCTATTTGGCTCAAAAGAAAAGCTGCACTGCCATGGTGATAAAGCTCCCAATTGAATAAAGAAAATGGCAATTTCCAAGAATCTGGGTGGTAGTTGTTTTAGTCAAGTTGAGAAATGGGATCACTGAGAAGGGGATTTCCGCAGCATCTAGTCTGTCAGGGTAACAGTTATTCCCCTCTGCCTCCTGTTTACAAATTCCAGGAAGGGAGCATGAGGCCTCGGGTTGCATCTCCATTCCCAGTAAGACAGGCAGTCTGCAGGGTCTGTCAGAGTTCTTCACGACAGTTACGCTGTAGTGTTTCCTGTTAAAAGTACTTCATATACTGAACATAATCTTGGTATTTCACAGATGCCACACGTGTATGAATGTCCTTCCTAAAGGATTTCTCTATTCCTAAAGAAATAGAGAAATACACTGGAGTCTACAAGCCTTTGTTCCTGAGGAAGTTGACAAGGATTTCACTTAGCTTTGTGTCCTGTCAGACTCCTTGAGGGAGGTCGTAAAAACATTTCTCCCTTTCCCCCTCTCTTTCATTCACCCTAATGGGACAAAGAGTTGCTGGATTCAACAACATTCTTTCCCAAATGATTCTTAAGGCATGAGGGTCACTCAGATTTATTTTTAAACTCACAACCTCGGGCTGAGGGAAAGCAGTTGTCCTTACTGAATTCCCTTGGGGGCTTTCAGCTGCCCAGACACCCCACGTCTTTATGGGGCACATTCCAGCGGTCTTAAAGCCCTGGCTCTCAGAGTAAAATCTGGTCTGGCGTCTCACTCGTGGAATCCCTTCCTGAGCCATGGCATGAATTAGGTGTCAGCTTGGAAAGCAGAAGGAACAGGTGGCCTGTGAGCTTAATATAATACTTCCGGCTTGGTAAAGTGGTTTTGGAGCCTTGTGCTTATTGAAAGTTTCCTTCTGCTTTCTTGTCAGCTTTAACCATATCTTGATGGTCTTTAGTACCCTTCTGGGATTTTCTAGGAGCGTGCTGGAGACTGTCAGAATATAAGGAGTTAAATCACAGTGAACTTGTGGAGAATAATTAAACAGTGATTAAGTGATATTTTAACTCCTGTTGGAGAAGGCAATGGCACCCTACTCCAGTACTCTTGCCTGGAAAATCCCATGGGCGGAGGAGCCTAGTAGGCTGCAGTTCATGGGGTCGCGAAGAGTTGGACACGACTGAGTGACTTCACTTTCACTTCTCACGTTCATGCATTGGAGAAGGCCATGGCAACCCACTCCAGTGTTCCTGCCTGGAGAATCCCAGGGACAGCGGAGCCTGGTGGGCTGCCGTCTATGGGGTCACACAGAGTCGGACACGACTGAAGCGACTTAGCAGCAGTATAGGTGAGAAATGGAAATCATCAGGAAAAAAGTTTGGCTGGGGTCATCTTATCTTTGTTGGCCAGATCCTGCCTGCCCTTACTCAGTTTCATTTTTAGCTGTGAGGTGAACTCACATACACTTCTCTACTGATGTCCATCTTTGTCTTTGGTTGTACTGCTCCTCCTTCCCTTTCCTGTTACCCCCTCCTCTTCTCTTTCTCCCCTCTTCGCCTCTGCCTCCTTCCCTTCCTCCCCCACGTTTCTTTAATTAGTCTGGGAAAACCAGTTCCACTCAGAACAGTTGGAACGGGACTCAGTTCCCTTCTGTGTTTTCTGTTCCTTGAAGGCCTTGAGATGAAGCAGAGAGATAGGAGATTTGGGATATTTGGAAGGCCACAGGACTAGTGGGAAAAGCACCAGATAAAGATTTGAAGATGCCTGGGTTTGAATCCCAGCTCTCCTGGGATCCTACCTGTGTAACCCTGGACAAGATACTGAATCTTTGCAAGTCTCTCAGCTTCCTCTTGTATAAAATGGGGATGTGATTCTTATCTGAAAGAGTAGGAATTAGAGAGGATTAGAGGTATGTATGTAAAGAGCCTTGCTTGCCACTCACAGTAGGTATTTGATTGTGTTTGAAAGTAGGAGCTTTGCTGTATGATGGAACAGGTAAGAGTTGATGGTAGGGTTTAGATTGCCTTTGGTTAGCTTTTTGCCTGTTTAACTACATGTTAATTGTATAGTTTATATAATATGAAGTTATGTTATTCTTTGCCTTTTTTCTTATCTAGTAAATGTAGTAGCAACCCAAAGGAGAGTTAGGAGCCCTGTTCCCTCTAGTCTTCATCACCCATCGTTCCTCAGCCATTCCAGATAAACAAATTTAAGTGAAAAGAGTTTATATATAAATGTAGAATTAAGGCTTTAAAATTATTTATTTAATTGGAGGCTAACTGCTTTACAATATTGTAGTGGTTTTTGCTGTACATTGACATAAATCAGCCACGGGTGTGCATGCGTCCCCCATCCTGCACCCGCTCCCACCTCCCTCCGCATCGCATCCCTCAGGGTTGTCCCAGTGCACCAGCTTTGAGAGCCCTGTTTCATACATCGAACTTGGACTGGCGATCTGTTTCACATATGGTAATATATATGTTTCAGTGCTGTTCTCTCAAATCATCCCACCCTCACCTTCACCCACGGAGTCCAAAAGTCTGTTGTTTATATCTGTGTCTCTTTTGCTGTCTCACATATAGGGTCATCGTTAACATCTTTCTAAATTGCGTATATATGTGTTAATACACTGTGTTGGTATTTTTCTTTCTGACTTACTTCACTCTGTATAACAGGCTCCACTTTCTTCTACCTCAATAGAACTGATTCAAATGCATTCTTTTTAATAGTTGAATAATATTCCATTGTTTATGACAAAGCTACAGTCATCAGGACAGTATACTACTGGCACAAAGACAGCAATATAGATCAATGGAACAAAATAGAAAGCCCAGAGAAAAATCCAGGCACCTATGGACACCTTATCTTTGACAAAGGAGGCAAGAATATACAATGGAGAAAAGACAATCTTTTTAACAGGTGGTGCTGGGAAAACTGGCCAACCACCTGTAAAAGAATGAAACTAGAACACTTTCTAACACCATACACAAAAATAAACTCAAAATGATTAAAGATCTAAATGTAAGACCAGAAACCATAAAACTCTTAGAGGAAAACATAGGCAAAACACTCTCTGACATAAATCACAGCAGGATCCTCTATGTCCCACCTCCCAAAGTAATGGAAATAAAAGCAAGAATAAACAAAGGGACCTAATTAAGCTTAAAAGCTTTTGCACAATGAAGAAAACTATAAGCAAGGTGAAAAGACAGCCTTCAGAATGGGAGAAAATAATAGCAAATTAAGCAACTGACAAAAAATTAATTTCAAAAATATATAAGCAGCTCATGTAGCTCAATACCAGAAAAATAAACAACCCAATCAAAAAATGGGCCAAAGAACTAAACAGACATTTCTTCATAGAATTAAGATTGTGATTGCTTCTCTTCTTCAATTAGATTGCTACGTTCAAGTCCATTTTATATGTAATATCTGAATTCCTACTCTTAATACCAATGCAGCTATTTATTTCTCTCAGGAATGATTTATTTACATAGAAGATGTAAGTTAATTTCCGAACACTTTTTATGTTGTCATATTTGAGACATTTGTGGTGGAGAAATAGGTCATGGTTATTCCATTCTTCTTCCTTTACTGAAGTGGAATGAGCCGAGGCCACTGGGCTTGGCACAGCGCAGGGCCTTTGCCATTCCTTTCAGCCCTTGTTGTGCTTGGCTGTGTCCCTAGGTCTTAGGACTTAGGCTGCTCAGCTGTTTTGGAAACTTGCGTAATGCATTGCTTTGCAGTATGAAAGATACGCTGTGGCTTTGTAATCCTCATCTTTTGACGTATCACTTCTTTTGGGGGAGGAATCTTCAAAAATCAAGTGTCTCTAGAGTGCTTAGTATTTGAAGAACATAAGGAAGTTTGAGTACTTTTGTCTCAAAGTATCACAAGACATCAGCTCAGATTGCTTTTTATTTTATATATTCATGAATTAGAAGACAATATTGTTAAGATGGCAGTACTCCCCAGATTGATCTACAGATTCCATACAGTGCCTACCAAAACCTCTGTTGGCTTTTGTTTTGCAGAAATTGACAAGCTGATCTTAAAATTCATAAAGAAATGCAAGGGACCCATGGTAGCCAAAATAATCTTCAAAAAAAGAAGAGGAAATTGGAGCACTCACATTTCCCAATTTGAAAACTTTACTACAAAACTACAGTAATCAAGACAGTGTGGTAATGGTATAAGAATAGAGATATAAATCAGTGGAATAGAATGAGAATCCAAAAATAAACCCCTGCATTTATGGTGAATTTTTGATAAGGGTGCCAAGAAAATTCAATGTGGAAAGAATTCCCTTTTCAGCAAATTATACTAGGACAACTGGATATCCATATGCAAAAGAATGAAATCGGACCCCTGTCTTGCATGATGTACAGAAGTTAACTTGAAGTGGCTCATAGACCTATGTGTAAGAGCTAAAACTATAAAACTATTAGAAGAAAACTTAGGAATAAATCACTGTGACCTTGAAATAAGCAATGGTTTCTTGATTATGACACTAAAAGCACAAGCAACAAAAGAAAAATGTAGATAAATTAGATTTGATCAAATTAAGAACTTCTGTGCTTCAAAGAACACTGTTAGGAAGGTAAAAAGATGCCCCATAGAATGGGAAGAGATATTTGTGAACCATACATCTAACAAGGCAGGGGTTTCCAACCTCTGGGATCTAATGCCTGATGATTTGAGATGGAGCTGATGTAATAATAATAGGAATTAAGTGCACAATAAATGTGATGCACATGAATCATCCCCACACCATCCTGCTCAATCTGTGAAAAAATTATCTCCCACGAAAATGGTCCCTGGTGCCAGAAAGCTTGGGGACTGCTGTATTAAGGGACTTGTATCTAAAATATATAAAGTCCTCTTGCTGCTGCTGCTGCTGCTAAGTCGCTTCAGTTGTGTCCGACTCTGTGCGACCCCAGAGACGGCAGCCCACCAGGCTCCCCCATCCCTGGGATTCTCCAGGCAAGAACACTGGAGTGGGTTGCCATTTCCTTCTCCATTGCATCTAAGTCCTCTTAATTAACAGTGAAAAGACAATTTAATCACAAATGGGCAAAAGATTTGAATAGATGTTTCTCCAAAGAAGAAACATAAATGTCCAATAATAAGCACATAAAAAGATAGAGATACCACTCCATACCCACTAGAATGGTTACTATAATGAAAAAGAAAGCAAGATGTGGAGAAATTGGAACCCTCATACATTGCTGGGTGGGAACATAAAATGGTGCAGCTGCTTTGGAAAACAATTTGGTGATTCCTCAAGAAGTTAGAGTTACCAAATGGTCCAGCATTTCTACTATGTATAAATCCAAGAGAAACGAAAGTGTGTATCCAGCCAGATGTGTATAAAAATGCTTACAGCAGCATTATTCTTAATAGCTAAAAAATGGAAACAACGTAAACACCTACCACCTGATGAATGGATAAGCAAAAGTGGTATATTCGTACAATGGAATATTATTCATCAATAAAAAGGAATGAAATAAAAATTGGTGCTAACATGAATCACACTTGAAAATATTAATATGCTGAGAGAAAGGAGCCAGCTTGAAAATATTCTAGGTGAAAGAAGCCTGCCACAAAAGACCACATGTTGTATGATTTCATTATACAGAATAGGCAGATTCATAGAGACAGTAGTAGATTAGTGGTTGCAGGGTTAGGGAAGGGTGGAATGGAAAGTGACTGCTGATGGATATAGAGTTTCTTTTGGTGGGTAATGAAATGTCCTGAAATTACATGGTGGTGATGGTTGCACGGCTCTGTGAATATACTTGCATTAAATTATATATACTTTATTTATACATACTTTAAAAAGTATGTGTACGGTATGTGTATGAAATTCAATAAGCTGTTAGCCAAAACATTTCAGGTAATTTGTATGTCTGAATAGTATTTTGTCAGTTTGAACTTGGCCCCTGTTCCTGCCATCATGAATCTCGAAGTTAGAGCATCACTCTTCAGCACTGGGCAGGTGACTGTTGCCTCAAAGCCTTTCTCATCTTTCTCACCTTGGGTGAGAAATTTAGGTTTGCAGTTAACTTCTTGAAGGAGAAGAGCTGATGGCACTTTGTATCAGGAACCAAACCTTTTAAGGTGAATGTTCTGAGGCTGAAACCTTTCCAAATTTTAAATGTGACAGTCTGTGCCCTACCCTCGTTTTTGTTTACCCTCTCAACTGTGTGTTCCACTGGAATCGTTTATGTTTTGGGTTCCAGATCCCATTCCCAGCTCTTCTAAGAACCTCCCTTCTTTTCATTTCTTACCTTTTTCGCCCAGGCTGCTGTTCTTGCTCTGAGGCTTTCTCTCCAAGGAGGTAGGGAGTAGCTGGAGGAGCCTCTGGGTGGCGCCCTGTGTCCAGAAGGTGGACAAAGGAGAAGGGCTCGCCTGAAAGACGCTTAGACCTGTGTTGGCAGGAAGAGATGACTCATTTTTCATCAGAGGAATTTCAAAGAAAATATAATGACAGGATGATGTCAGAGGAGCAGGTGGAGACAGGAACCTTGATTGAGGTGCTGGAGGGCGGTGTTGGATTGTATGGTTGCCAGGGTAGGCAGAATCATTGACTGGCACAGATCACAAGAATCGTCACCTGTTTTTCAGTTCCTTTCTCAAGAGCCCTGGTGTGGGCAGAGCCTTCAGAGCATGTGGTCAAGTCCGTGCCTGTCTTGGGTGTACTGTTTTTGTATCTGGGTGAGACACTTCATCCCATCCCAGTCATGGACGTATTTCACATGCAGTGTGGTGTGTATGGGGCCCTTCACTCTGTGTATCAGCTCCATGACTCGCAGGGCCTGTGTCTGAGAACTGAAAATCACATGCTCATGGTGGTTCGAGGGGTGTCATTTCCCCTGATATATTAGGTACAGGAACTTGCCTAGATAGCAGAAGCTCAGATCTCAGGGCGTGTGTACTGAGTCGTTTCAGTTGTGTCCAGCTCTTTGCGACCCTGTGGACTTCAGCCCACCAGGCTCCTCTGTCCCTGGGATTTTTTTCCAGGCGAGAATACTGGAGTGGTTTGTTATGACCTCCTCCAGGGGATCTTCCCGACCCAGGGATCAAGCCCGCATCTCTTATGTCTCCTGCATCGGCAGGCAGGTTCTTTACCACTGGTGCCACCTGGGAAGCCCCTCAGATCTTAGGGACTTTACCTTGTTGCTGAAAATGCTCTGGTTCCCTCCAGTGTTTTGGCAAGAGCTGGATCTTTGTTCTAATCTTAGTGTTTTTTTTTTTTTTTCTTTTCTTTTCTTTGAGTTGAGTGCCCTCCTTGGTGTGTGTGGATGAAGCTGATAAGTGGGGGTAACTTACAGTCAGGATAGATAAGTCTTCTAATATTTTCATTCTGTAAAGCAGTCCAGTTGGTTAGATGTTTAGGCTCCCATTGATGTTAAGACTGTAAGGCGTGCTCCTGGTCATCACTGTGTTTTAGCAGCTACCAGTCTGTGTGATTGTGAGGTTGGATGCTAAATCAGTAGTTTACAAAAGGATAAAAGAAAGGATATTTAGTGCTAGTGCTCAAGGAATGGGATTCCCCAGTGGCTCAGTGGTAAAGATTCTGCCTGTCAATGCAGGAGATGCGGGTTTGATCCCTGGGTCGGGAAGACCCCTGGAGAAGGAAATGGCAACTCACTCCAGTAGTCCTGCCTGGAAAAAATCCCAGGAAAAGAGGAGCCTGGCAGTTTACAGTCCATGGAGTTGCAAGAGTTGGACCCGACTTAGCAAGTAAACAACAACTCAAGGAATATTTGAGGAGAGATATCTTAGCAATATCAACTGTTGCTTTTGTGTTTTATGCATCATTCATCTGCAAGTGACATGGAGATAGGGGCTTTTGGGTGGCATAGGATGCTGCCAAGAAATAGGAGCCCCTTTCTTTAAGATACACCATATGTGCTGGCTGCTCTGTGTGCTCAGTTGTGTCCAGCTCTTTGTGACCCTGTGGACTGTAGCCCACCAGGCGCCTCTCTCCAGGCAAGAATACTGGAGTGGGTTGCTATTTATTCCTCCAGGGGATCTTCTCGACCCAGGGATCGAAGCCGTGTCTCCTATGTCTCCTACATAGCAGGTGGATTCTTTATAGCTGAGCCATCAGGGAAGCCCAAGATACATCATAAGTAAGAAGAAAAGTGAAAACAAAAACAAACCCCCAAACAAACAAAAATGCCTGAAATTGGAAAGAGCGGGAAAGACAGCTTTGTTTATTACTTGGTGCTGTCTTTAATTGTTGGACAGCACTACCAGGCACACTGTGGGACTGAAACTGATCTTCATACCCTGGAGGGGGCTATGGAGGACATGAGTCAGCTTTTCTTAGAGAAGGGTGCTGGGCTTCCTTGGGCCCAGTTAGCATCATTGCTCCTCCCTGCTAGTTGTGCTTCTCTCTGTTCTCTGTCCATGAAGTAACAGGTCAGTAGAGTAGATTTTTAACTTGAAATGCCAGGGAAAGTATTCTCTAGAATGGGTTTGATTTGGGAGCTTCCTGAGGATAATTTGTGATGACAGTGTTTCAGAAATCACCACCTGACTCACTGAGCAGAAGCAGCAGTCTTGTCCTGAACGTGTTCTTTGTGTATCCGTCCCTTAATAGATACAGGTCCTCTCTTCCTTTGGTTATGAGCTCAAGGCCTTTAATCATGAGGTTGAGCCAGTGGTAAGCAAGAACTATTCTGACATGCCAGTTAACCAGAATGTTAAAGGAATCCACATGGGAGCTGGGGTTCCAAACATCTCTGATTTTTTTTTGGTGGGGGAGGAGAAGGACTCCTTTATGGGTTCATTATCAACTATAGTATAAAATCCAAACTCATCTTGTCACTTAAGACCTCTCATAATCCAGCCCAACTTTCTATAAAATTGTTTTTATCAAAATTATATTTGTTCTTCTTTTAAAAGGTCAAATATTACTATTACTATGAAGTTTCTAACAAAAGTCATTTCCTGTTCTATCCGTTCCTACCTGTGAGAACTACTTAGCTGTTTCTTTTAGTATTTTCCACTGCTGCTGCTGCTGCTAAGTCGCTTCAGTTGTGTCCGACTCTGTGTGACCCCATAGACGGCAGCCCACCAGGCTCCCTGTCCCTGGGATTCTCCAGGCAAGAACACTGGGGTGGGTTGCCATTTCCTTCTCCAATGCATGAAAGGGAAAAGTGAAAGTAAAGTTGTTCAGTCGTGTCCGACTCTTCGAGACCCCATGGACTGCAGCCCACCAGGCTCCTCTGTCCATGGGATTTTCCAGGCAAGAGTACTGGAGTGGGGTGCCATTGCCTTCTCCATTTTCCACTACACTTATTAATGTACTCTTGTACTAGTGATTTTGAATTTTCAGTTTTAGGCGTTATCCGTTGCTGTTCTCTAGGAAATCTGGGTTTAGTTTTTTCATCCCTGCTCTTTCCCTTGTTTCTGTTGCCACATATTATTACCATTGCCAGGTACTCAGTGTTTAGATGGTTATGATCATATAAAGTTGCTTAAAGCTGAGGCACGTAGTATCCTACAATTATGTTTACTTTCTTGACCAATTTTTAAATTTTTTTCCCTGGAATTAGCAATTGGCCTATGTTATCATTTGTTTACCATTCTACGTGCCTATCTCCATGCTCTCCTCTGGGACTCTAGGGCAACGCTCAGTATGCTGGAACATATCAAATAATCTTTTGGTTCATTATTTCCTTTGGAGACATCCCACCCCTCCCCAGGAGTTTTCTGTTTTCCAGCTGTAGCTTTTTCTAAAGCTAAAACCCTGAGTCTTCCCTTTACCATCAGACTGGGGAATTCCTTTGCCTCTCTTCTGTATTGGCTGCCCTGTTTCCTGGATCTCATGCACTCATTTTTCTTGGTTTATTGCATCTCTTCATTGGAATATATCGTAGAGTAGCTTCCTACTGTCTTTGAGAATTTGCTTATTTGAAAATGTCTTTATTCTCCTTTCCATTTAATGGAGGGTTTGGGTGTAGAGTGCTAGGTTACAAATGACTGGCTTTCAGTGTTGCCCTTGAGAAGTCCAGTGCCACTCTGGTTCCTGACCTTTGTTTGTAATCTGTTTTCTTTTTGATAGCTTTTAGGATTTTATTTTTATCTCTGATATTCTGAAATATGAAGATGTGCACTGATGAGGGTCATTTTTACTTACTGAGTTAGGTTCTCTGTGGGTCTTGTTTATTGGAAAACACCTCTTTTATTTATTAGTTCTTTGATAATTTCCTCTCTTCCATTTTCTCCTTCTGGTACTTCAGTTAGTTGGATACTGGACTCCACTGTTGATTTTCTGTCCTCTCCCCCTCAGTCTATATTTTCTGTCTCTATTTTTGTTGCGATTTATGGTGAAGATCTTCAGCTCCATCTTCCAGCTCTTCCTTGAAGTATTTATTTTTGCTCTCATAATTTTTATTTCTAAGCATTTCCCCCTTATTCTCTGCGTATTGCATTTTTATATACTTGTTCTTGTTTTATGGCAATATTACCTTTTAGGACTCTGCAGATAGTAATCACCACCTCCCCTCAGTGTTTTCCTCTGCTTGCAGTATCGTCTGTGTTTGTTTCAAGCTCCTTCTGTTTGCTCGTATGGCCTACGTCTTTCATGTTAGAGACTCTCTTATGTCTGAAGTTTCTTGGTGGTCTTCATAATTAAGAGTTAGCCCCTAAAAAGCTGATTGGTGGGGCTTGTTGGCTGGTATGCTGTAATGACTGATGGGGTAGGGAAGGTCCATTTCCCCTGGCCAGTCTCCTTATCTGGGGCCTCCTTAGCCTGGCAGCCAGAGCTCTGGGGTTGCCAAGCAGGGCAATGGGGCACCGGGGAGGGTTGTGTTGTTCATTATGTCAGATTTCACTCAATGCTCCTGTTTTCGGTGAGGTTCCTCACTTCTGACCTCAGGTGAGCCTGAAGACACTGAACCAGTCAGTGATCCACCTCACCCTGCAGCCCCCCCACCCCACCGCCAGGCCTTCCAGGGTACCGACTGCTTCCAGTTCCCGAGCCTTTCTGGAGTCTTGCAGCACCGGTTGCCGCGTCCCCGGCCCCTACAGGCACTTAGCAGAAAGAGAAAGCGGAAATTTAAATTAGTGACCATTTATCTTTCCACTCTCTAGTTAATCAAATTTCTGTTGATATTTTAAATTCAAGACTGGTTTATAAAATTTCTGTTGTTGGTAATAGGTAATATAGAACCTAGGCAACTAAATATTTCACAGAACCGCGGAATTTTAGAGCTGGGAAAGAGTTTAGAGACCTAGAATATCAACTCATTTTATGAATAAATAAATAGATCCAGTGTGATTAAATGGTGCTAGAGTCATAATAAGCTAGAGACAGAAATGGGACTATAACTTCATTGTCTAGCTCTCAAGCTGCTAGATATAGTGATAAAATCTGATACATGCTTAATTAAATATACTGGTTAATTCAGAGTTAATCAGAGGGCACTTTCTGTTTCTTTTTTTTGTTTGTTTTCAATTTTATTTCTTTCTTGTGGCTGTTGCTGCTTGGGCTTTTTCTCTAGTTTCAGAGAGCAGGGGCCACTCTGTAGTTGCGCACACGGGCTTAGTTGCTCCGAGGCGCGTGGGATCCTCCCAGACCGGGGAATGAACCTGTGTCTCCTGCACCGGCAGGTGGAGTCTTCACACTGAGCCATTCTTGTTGAAAATTTTTATACATTTCTTTTGGTCTTAGTAATTACATAATTTTGTCATAGGTAATTTCTTTCTGATTTTTGTTTTTGACAAGTCGGGATATTGAATATTTAGTTTGAATTTTGTAAAAAACTGGGTTGTGTAATAGTTTTTCCCCAAGGCCTTAGGAAACCATGGATTACAGGTGAGAAGGATATAAGCAAACGAAGTGAGAAACGCTGTGATTTCAAGAAAAATTCTTTAAAAATGAGTGATTATGATGTATGTAGGGTGATTCTTTTTCTTCTTCAGTAGTAGAGTACATACAGTAGGAGGCAACCCAGTCTAGCTGAGTCCTAGCTAAAGTTTTGCTGTTTGAATATTTGTCAAGGATTATTGCTTGAAGTATCCTTAAGGTAAATTGTGTCAAAGGTCCTCCGTAATTTCCCTGAGTTATTTAGCTCTCGGCAGTCATTTCTAAACTGTTTGAGATAGCTCTGTTGATCATCATCTCTGAGGGGCTGGAAGCTCTAGGAGTATCTATTGGGAGACAGTTGAACAGTAACTATTGTTTTTTTTAAGGATTTGTTGAATATCAAGAATGCCAGTCACTAATCGAAACAGCCAGATGCCATTCTTTTCTTCAGTCCCCACTTTGGGCACCTGAGGGTGGATGGGCAGGTACTTACTTAAGAGGCTCCCTCTTCCTCAGATTTGGCTTTCATCAGTGCTTTGCCTCATAATATAAGGCTGTAGGACAGCAGATGGTCTGATGCTGGGGCTGGCTTGCAGTCTCCATTAGGCAGAGCTGTTGCTAGAGAAGCAGTCTTATGGTGGAATGAACCAGAGCTGACCAGTAGGCTGGGCTGGGCTGGGCTCTGCTTCATGTCCATTACTCTTGGTTTCATCCAGAATAGAAACTGTGGTCCCGATTTTAGATGTGCTTGTTGGTGTTTCTGCCTTTGCCTGCTTCTTCATTGCCACCTGGCTGTCATTGGAGAGAATTCACTATAGCTCTAAGACTCTGCAGGGAGTTGAGAGGAACTATGCTTGTTTCCGGGACGGGATGTGTGTTCTCTTCCATTAAAACTGTTACCCACATTTCCTTTTATTACTCGTTAAGTCAGAGGCAGCTGGGAGGATGCATTACTCACCAGGCACACACAGTGGCCCTGGCTGTGGACAGGGAGTCTGGGCTGAGCTCAGAGTGAGTCAGCTCAGGGAATGGAAAAATTGCAGGGTAGTGTGGGGTAGGGGTTGTGTGCCAGTGACTGTTCCTTCTCTGCCTGCTCTTTTCTCTATAAGGACTCATCAGAAAGCTGTGAATACTGGGCATCCAGTTTCGGTAGTCAGTAAGCCAACCAAACTGTGGTGATGGTGTCTCCCGTGAAAGGAATGAGCTGACTGCACTTGGCATTGTTGTCTTCTCTGTCGTGTGTGTATATGGGTTTTGAGGCAAGCTTGAGCTTGTATAATAAAGTTCTGTGTGTGAGGATTTCACTAGAATCAAGCAATCAGAGTCTCTTTGTCTTAGTTATAAATTTAGTCATCTGTATCTATTTTTGTCCAGTAGGGGTCACTGGGGTATTAAACTCTAAATGAGAGCCCCATCTAATCCCATGATAGACCAATCAGATTCCTTATCTTTATTGTTTAGAGTACTTTTTTTATTTTTAGAGCAGAAACGGAGGATGTGAACTGTGTGGAACATTAATTGTTTGAAGAGTAGATTATTCCAATGGTTGAGATGGAATTGATTAAAAAAGAAAAAAAAATAACCAGCACCCCCTGAGACCCCCTGAGTTGGAAGCAGGGAGTCTTAACCACTGGATCTCCAGGGAAGTCCTGAGATGGAATTGATTTTATGAGTAAGATTTGAAGAGCAGTTTTTAAAGACAATGACGAGAAATAAGGGAAGAAAATTGTTTATTAAAGCATCTGATATGTACCCATGTACTTTACATATATTCCTTATTTAATCTTGTGAACAATGGTGAGAAACAGGTATTTATACACACATTATAAGTATTAGGAACCCAAGTTCAGGAACATTAGTGGCTTCCCCAGGGTCACATCATTATGAAGTGATACTATCAGGGGAGATCCTGTTAGCCATGTTTCATTTGACTTTGGTCCTTGGACCCTGGTAAAGGGTCATGAGACCAGAAGATTATTAGAAGGTAAGCAGAGCCTGATGGTAGATTCTCCTGAGAAAGACTAAAATGATTCTTGTGTTGAATTAGAGTTCAGAGCAAGCTCCAGAGATTCATAAGTGGAAAGAAGCTAGCAAGTCTGTCTTTATCTTCAGGGGGCAAGTTCTACCTCTTTTTCACTTAGAGAAAAAGTGATGTGGCCGGGATGTGGTCAACTGTCTCACAGAGATCTAAAATTAGCTCTGTTTGTGTGCAAAGTTTGGTTTCCATGGATAAATAGTTTAAGTTGGTCTCTCTGACCTACCTCTTATCTTGGCCCAGACTCTTCTTTTGAGCCTTGAATGTTGCTACCTATTGACATTTTCAAGCCTGCCCAGTTATATCTTTGTTGAGCTCCTGACCCCTCAGTCAGTTGCATGTTTATGCTACTTTTGCATTCTTGATTTTCTGATATCTCAGGAAAACAAGTTGATCACATGTTCATAGCCAGACCACACTAAAAGACATTTCCCATTGAGACCATTGTTTTTATTTGGAAAAGCATTTTAAAATTGCATTTAGGTGGGATACAAGTGAGATGCTAACTCTCTTTCACTGTGCATTTACTTGGAATGCGGATATTTCTGGACAAAAATAACAACCTTGGCAAAATTCAGAAACAGCCCCTGTAGACAGGGCTTCTTATTCTTAAGTCACATTTTTCCATTTATTTAAGATACTGACTCTCAGAATATCCTGGAAAAAGTTTAATAGCTAGATCTTATTATTTTTACTTTGCTGGGGAAAACAGAACCCGAAAGAGAGGGATTATTTAAAATGGTGATATGGATATTAAGGTTGACTAATACTCTTACACTTACATTTTCCTTTTGGAAGCAGGGCCACTGAAGCCCATTTTGTTTTATTCATTGAGTTGGTGGTTTAGATCTGTTAAATACCTTGACTTACCTCCTTGCATTGGCCATTGAAGATGATTTGATGCTTTGCTAGGTCCCGTGTGGCTCTGTAGTAGAGAATTTGCCTGCCAGTGCTAGAGATGCAAGAGATGTGGGTTTGATCCCTGGGTCAGGAAGATGCCCTGGAGGAAGAAATGGCAACCCACTCCAATATTCCTGCCTGGAAAATTCCATGGACAGAGGAGCCTGGTGGGCTGCAGCCCATGGGGTCGCAAAGAGTTGGACACGTCTGAGGCATGAGCACATGAACAAATGTTCTAGTGCAGGAACAATGATAACAATAGTTAACATTAATGAGGATGAGAAAAATGCATGGACTATTCGGCACTCAGTAAGCACGAACATATATATATATAGTGCTTACTGAGTGCGGAATAGTTCATGCATTTTTCTTACCTAATCCTCACTGGAACAGTGTGAAGAGGTAATTTTATCATCCCCATTTTACAGACAGGGAAATTGAGAATGAAAGAGATTAAGTAGTTGGTCCAAAGATACAGATAGAAACCATGAAGTCAGATTTTGGGTCTAGGTTTGGCTAAAGATTGTGTTAGAGTTCTGGAAAGATGGAAAGAGAGAAAAGAATGGGGCTTGGGGAGAGTTTGGCTGCTGGACAGAATTCATATCTCGAGAGACTTGTGGAAGTGGAATTTCTGAATCAATAAATTAACTTTTTCCTCATAATCTCTCAGGTACATTTGGAAGTTCACTGTTAAAAGTGTCTTGGCTCCTTTGTTAGTGTGTGTTATCTGCTGGGCCTGTTTAGAGAAGCATGTTGAGTTATTCCTGCCATAGGATGAATAGTTTTCTGGGCACTTGCTCTCTGGTGTGTTTTTGTGGTGCAAATAGATGTTGTATTTTGGGAATCTTGACGATTTGTTGGATCCAGTTTTTCTTTTTCCAGTATGTTCCCCCGTTATTCGTGGCCCTCACAGTGCTCTTTAGATCCTCTTGCTCTTTTCATCTGTTCATTCATTTATTCATTCATTTCATGAGTAGATCTTTAGTGATGAGATTTTATATAGGAGAACGATTTTAGCTTCAAAAACTTTAGTGGTGTAAAAATATATACACAGCTATTGTTATAAAGTAGAAAATGCTAGATGTCATAAGAGAGAAGCCTATAAATTATAAGTGCACAGAAGTTGTTTACTTCTAACTGGAATGGAGGGAGTCACCAGGGAGAATTCCGTGGAAAGACTGGCTTAAATTGATCCACAGCAGTGGGACTTTGACTTATGGAAATGGGAAGGAAATACATGCCAGGGTAAGTGAAGGAAACTTTGTAAAGCCAGAGTTTTTAACTTGCTCACTGTGAGAAATGCAAGTTATAGAATTAAATGACAGATGAGTATTTATTGAGCATTTAAGACAAACCAGGCATTACGTATGCTTCAGGGAGATTAATCTCACAGTGGATGAGAACAGGGTCAGCAGGTTGGAGACTGGGATTAGGAAAATTAGATTTGGTAATTTTGGTGATAGGTTAGGTAAGTGATCAGTTTACCAAGGTTTTGTATAGTCTGAGCAGTATTCAGATGTCTTTTTTTTTTTTGGCTGCAGCTTGCAGCTTGCAAAATCTCAATTCCCTGACCAGGAATTGAACCTGGGTCAAGGCAATGGAAACCTGGAATCCTAACCAGTAGGACACCAGGAAAAACTGCCTGGTGTTTCTTCTTCTTCTTGTTTGTTTGTTTTTTTAAGTTAAGTAATTAATTTATTATTGGGGCTACGCTGGGTCTTGGTTCCTGTGCTTGGGCTTTCTCTAGTTGCAGCCAGCAGGGGCTACTCTCTAGCTGCAGCGTGCAGGCTTCTCTTTTGGAATGTGGGCTCTAAAGCTTGGACTCAGTAGTTGTGGCTCTCGGGCTTAGCTGCCCTACCACCTGTGGAATCTTCCCAGGCCAGGGATCGAACCTGTGTCCCCTGCATTGGCAAGTGAATTCTGAACCACTGGACCGCCAGGGAAGACCTATTCAGAAGTCTTGTGATTACATGTATTAAATAGTTTTTTTGCTGTCCCTCCAAATAATGATAATTACAGACAGTATTTATTGAGCACATACTGTATGCCTGGCACAATCTAAACACCATAAGTGCCTTAACTCATTAATCCTCACTACAGCTCTGTGGGACAGGTTCTATTATTATCATCATTTTACAGATGAGATGGAGGTTCCTTGAAGTCACTTATGTAACTTGCCCACAGGTGCTAATGTACCGTATATAGTAGAGTCTAGATTTGAGCTCAAGTAGGCAGACTATAGCCTGTGGGGTCGCAAAGAATTGGACATGATGGAACACAGCACAGTCTGGTTTCAGATTGGGCCTGTAATCACCATGCTGCTAAAATACTCATGGCATCTAGGTTATTGAGCAAGAAATTTGGATTTTTTTCCTGCCTTTATTGTGTTCAGTGACTCTTGGGTATGTAGAAAATTCTTTTTAGACATTCTGAACCTTTGCATTTTTATTGTTGTCTCAATACCGTATTGCTAAATCTTAGAGATCGGAGTCATAGATGTCTCCTAATGAGCTTCTGTGAAGCCCACATCCTTTGCCTCCTGGACTCACTGGGAAAACACAGGTGACAGGCACTCAGGGCCAGGATTTGATGCTGGACCTCCCAGTTCCAGAGACCCGTGGTTTCTAATCCTGTTAGTCATGTGGTAGTCTCCACCAAAATTTTAATCTTAAATTGTATTTGATTTTTTTTTAGGTCTCTTTTTGTAAACATTATTTTTCTACATTTCACTCTTTTAAATGGGTCTTATATTTCCAATCTGTATCTGCTAAAGTTCTGATGCTGGTGGATGTTGGTTAGTTTTGAGACCAGATGTACTCCATGACAGTTCAAATAAAACATACAGCCTCCTTTCTCACAGGCTTGCTTTCATCTCAGTCACAGATACTGACGTGATTTGGGGCTGTTGCTCTGTTTCAAGATTTCTGTGGGTAACGGTTGTGGGTGACCAATCCTAAATTCTTGTGAGTGAAGTAATCTGATAGAAAGGCAGGTCTCAAGTCTTAATGAAGTTCAGAGTGTTGCTTCTACAAGGTTTTGTTCCTGGTTTGGGGCCCTTTCCATTGGCTTTTAGCAAAGGATATCCCGGAGGGTGCTGAATATGTCTTTAAATGGCCTATTCTCTGTGTCATAAATGATCTCTAAAACGAAAACTAGCCACTCCCCTTGCCAGCTTCTAACCACTTCCTGTGACAACACACAGATCCATCTTAGTTTTTCTGAGTGAAAACATTATTTTCACAAGGCAATTTCTCTGCCCGTTTTCCTTCCTTCAAACATGCATGTGTACATATACACAAAAGCTAGAAACAAACTTTAGATTTGTGATATGTAGAAAAACGGTGTATCCAAGGCATAGCATGTTATCTTAGAAAAATCTACAAAGAATAGATTAAGTTGGATACTTTCCATTATCTTCTCTGATAACAGTAGATTCAGAATGTATCTTGCTATTTGAGTCTTTGAATTTTTTTTCCCTCCAAATTTCCTAGGTGTTTTTGAATGGCACAAGCATGATACATGATTTTCCAATTAAGACAGCCTTGCAGTGGCTTCAGGTAGCAGCGTAAGGAAGAGAAATGGCTTTCATATTAGGAAATGAAAATTTGGTGAAGATACTTAAAAGATTGCAAAGAAGTGTTATACAGTGGTGACACAGACAGCACTAGCTCTGTAACATTTTGTGTTGAAATTGAGATTCTCTCTTTAGAGCTGGGTAGAGCTCTTTATAGGCTCTGTCTTACAAAGAGGAAGTATTCCAAATATTTAAATATCTAAAATTGTTTAACTTCAAATTAGCATACAGATTTTGCCAGAACTTTTCAGCAAAAGGAGGTAGTGTGCTTAAAATAAATTGACTAGAAATCAGCCAGATAAAAGTTCAGATGCCAGTTCATCCTCTTACTTTGTGACCATGTGTAATTCGAACAAGTTACTGCCTAAGTGATCTCACGTAGTTTCTTGACTGCAAGACAGTATCTTGGGTCTCTCCCAGAACTCTGGATTCATATATTCAATTGCATATTCAAAATTCCACTAAAATGTCTACTAGGCATTTCAAAGTTAATGTATCCAAAATAGAATTCCTACCCCATTCCCCACCCCTCACGAAAAAAAAAAAAAAAACAACAAAAACACGCCAAGCAACTACAACCACCAATGAACCGCAGACCGTCTGCTTCTCTGGCTGCCTTCCCCATCTTAGGAAATAGCAGTTCTGTCTTTAATTTCTCAGGCCCAAACCTGGAAGTCATTCCCAACTCTGTTCTTTCCTTGCTCACCCCACATCCAGTCTATCCGCAGATCCTGATGACTCTTTTTTTCTTTTTTAGTTTTAAAAATATTTATTTATTTATTTGGCTCAGTCGGATCTCAGTTGGGGCATGCAGGATCTTTTTTTCCAAGTTACAACATGCAGGAATTTTAGTTGTAGCATGGAGGATCCTTATCTGCAGCGTGTGAAGCCCTCGTTGCGGTACGTCGGATCTAGTTCCCCGACCAGGGGTCAAACCGGGACTCCTGCATCCTGCATTGGGAGCGCAGAGTCAGCCACTGGAACACCAGGGAAGTCCTGACTCTTTTTTTTAAATTTGTCCAGAATATGACCGTATCTTACCATCTCTATCACTGCACCCTAATCTCGGATATCATTTCTCAGGCACTAGTTTTCACTTGGATTATTGTAATCACATTGTAACTAGTTTCCCTGCTTCTGCTTTTGCCTCTCAATACAGCAGTCTGTTCTCAATACAGCAGCAGGAGTGGTCCTTTTAAAACCTAAGTTAAATCCTATCACTCTCTCACAGGAAACCCTCTAAAGGTTTTCCATTGCACTTAGAACAAAAACTGGAGTCTTTACATATGCTCTATACAGACACAGGTGATCTGACCCCCACCTCTGGTCTCGTCTCCTGACATTCCTGTTCGCTTTCAGCTTCAGTCATTCAAGTTTCCTTGACCTCCCCTGAACACTTCAAGCCTACTTCTGCCTCAGGGACTTTGCACTTGCTCTTTTCTTTGTTGGGCTCGTCCTTTGTCTAGATAGCCATATGACTTGTTGGCTTGTAATCTGTAGGTCTGCTCAAATGTCATCGTCTTAGAGAAGCCTTCCCTGACCATTCTGTACAGAAAACTATAAACATCTCCCCTCTGGTTCTCCCTTCTCCTCTTCATCTCCTTAGTATACGCTTTATTTTCTGTCTTCCTCTATCTTCCTACTAGCATGTGAGTCCCATGAGGGCAAGATCTTTGCTTTATTCACTACTGTGTTACCAGTGTCTAGAACAGGAGAAGGCAACGGCACCCCACTCCAGTACTCTTGCCTGGAAAATCCCATGGACGGAGGAGCCTGGAAGGCTGTGGTCCGTGGGGTCGCTGAGGGTCGGACATGACTGAGCGACTTCACTTTCACTTTTCACTTTCATGCATTGGAGAAGGAAATGGCAACCCACTCCAGTGTTCTTGCCTGGAGAATCCCAAGGATGGGGCATCCTGGTGGGCTGCCATCTATGGGGTCACACAGAGTCGAACACGACTGAAGTGACTCAGCAGCAGCAGCAGCAGAACAGGGCATGGCACATAATAAATATTTGATGAATGAAATGTAGGTTAGCATAAAATTGTAGATGATCTTGACACCAGATTAAGGCATTCATATTGTATTAGTTCCCCCATTAAAGGCCCTTTATTAACCTTTCTGGTTAGTAGATTGTGCAAACGTAAAACCCTTCCCTTTTATTAAAAAAAGAGGGGATAAGTTTACAGATATTAAAGCAGTTTGCATTTTTAAAACTTTTTTGTGGTAACACAGCATGTTTATATACTGTAGTTGAAAAGGCACTGTAGAAATAAAGAGCTAGTTTGATAGAAAAAAGAAGTTGTAACCCTTCTCCGAGTGAAGGATCCTGGATGTTAGATGTACTCTTGGCTGTTGGGTCATCTGTGTTTTTGTGTGTCCACACTCCATTTTATAAAGTATCTCTTCATAGGAAAGTAGATGAAGAGGGGGCATTGCAAGAACTTTGCATGTGCAGCTTGGATTGGGCAGACTTCTTTCTAGCCTTCGAATGTGTTTCTTAGGTTTATTGAAATATAATTTAGGGACTTCCCTGGTGATCCAGTTGTGAAGAATCCACCTTCCAATGCAGGGGACATGGGTTTGATCTGTGATCAGGGAACAAAGATCCCACATGCCACGGGACAACTAAGCCTGCGTGTCACGACTGCTGAGCCCGCGCTTTCTAGAGCCCGTGCTCCACAGCAAGAGAAGCCCATGAAGTGCACCTAGACAAAGCCCAAGCACCTCAATGAAGAGCCAGCACAGCCAACATAAAAAATTAATTAAAAGTATAATTTATATACGATAAAATCCATCCATTTAGGACTGCAATGTTGTGAGTTTTGACAAATGTATATAGCAGTGGAACCATCATCACCATCAGCATATAGAACATTTCCATTTCCTTGTGTTCCTCCTTTGTATTCTGTTCCCTTCCCTCACCCCATGCCCCTGGCAACCACTTATCTGATTTCTGTTCTTATAGTTTGCTTTTCTAGTGAAATCACACAGTATACGTGATTTTGCATTTGGCTTCTTTCATGTAGCTTGTTACTCTTGAGACTCATCCAGGCTGTTGTATCAGGAGTATGTTCCTTTTGTATTGCTGTGTTGTAGTCCCTTGTATGGATGCACCACAGATTATTCGTTCACCAGTTGATGGACATTCGGGTTGTTTTCAGGTTTTAGTTATTTTGAATGAAGCTGCTATAAACGTTTATGTGCAGGTTTTTGTGTGGACACATGTTTTCATTTTCCTTGAGTCAGTACCTGGGACTTACATTGTTTGGTCATATGTGTGTGACTGTTTTCTAGAGTAATTTCTGGAGTGGCCAATTTCATCCCCACCAGCAATATATGAGAGTTCTGGTTGCTTTACATCTTGCCAGGACTTGGTTTTAGTCATTCTACAGGTGTGTATATGTTAAAATGTTTTCAATTGCTGCTACAATGTCCGTTTCAGGTTTTCATTTGCAAGCAGGTCTTAGTTTCATGAACGGCACTGTTCTCTGCTGTCGTTGAGCGTCCTGCTGTCCCCTTGGGCGGCTAGTAGAAATCAGGTAGATTTTTCACCTCTTGGAAAAGATACTTGTGGAGCAGTTTTGCTCTCCTTGCTGATCGTCAGCATGCCTGATGTGAGGTCTGTTTCATGGAGCTTGATCTGCATGTCATCCTCTCTGTAGTGATGTTCAGATCCCTTGCCTCTTCCTCCCGGATTGTGGGTGTGGAAGGATTGCCCACCCACTGTGCCAGGGAACTTGTGGACACTTAAACATCCTTCTGTACTTTACCTCCTCCCTGCTAGTGGTTCCCTGGTGCTGCTGTGACTTTTTCTTCTGGCTCCATCCCAGCCAGGCTGGGAATGGAAAGTTAAGAGTGTGACGTCCTCTGACAGCCTCCCATCTTGTAGAAGGGTCTGAGGCTTGTTTGTTTAAGCTGAACAGAGGATGCCAAAGATAGAGTTTGAGTCAGCTCAGCACCAGCTTAGCCGCCCCTTTTTGCTCTCCTGGTTCCTCCTTCCCTCTCCCCTCCCCCTCTGGCCAGTTGTTTCCTGGGCTTTGTCTGAGACACACTGTGGAGTTTTAGTCCCGTCTGCTACTGCGTGCGTGCGAGATGGGGGAGAAGCCGCCAGGAAGTTTCTGACAACCCTGAGCTGCGGGGCCTCTGCCTCTGCTGATAGTACGGGACGGCGGTAACCTCAGGAGAAAGGCATTCAGAGGCTGCGCCGAGCTGTGGGCTTGTGGCTCACTCAGGGGAGGAGGAAGGACGGGCCTGGAAATGCCTCTCTTAGATGCCTCTTATTTGCCACCAGCCATCTTTATTTTGACTCACGTTCTTGGAGTTGCCGGTGTTCTATACTGGAAAAGATGTGCCAGAGGCAGAGCAGGTAACGGTGCCCAGTGCTTCTTGGAATCTGCTATGGGGCTTTTGGGGGTAGGGTGGATGACAGAGGTCTTCCCACTTGCTTGCCTTAAAGGGCCAGCACAGCCTGTGGGCCATCAGACGTGAGTGTGTGGAGGACCTACTGAGGATACCGGGCTGTGCCGGGACCAGTTTAAGACTGGGCCCTTTCTTGCTCCGTGAGGCTTGTCTGGCGAGGCGGTGCTGGTAGGATGAGGTGATGTCTGGGCTCGAGGCTGAGGGAAGTGGCAACTCTGCTGACTTGTTCCTTCCTCAGAGAATCAAGCCCTTCCATTCCTTACTTTCTCAGTCTCAGAGTAGTTTTTGGATCTGTTTTTTTTTCAACCAAAAGCATAGAGTAACTCTGTCACCCTCCTCCAGGTATAAATGTGGGAGAACTTGTGGGATTAGAGAAGTTTCTGGATTTGCTAATTATTCGGGTGAGAAAAGGCAGAGGAGAAGAGGTCAGTGAGAGGAAAGGGTGGCAGGCTGTCCTTGCCGAGGTGCATCTGGGAACACAGGGATGCCTCTGTTCTCTTTGGTAGGATTGAAACTGTTCTTTTCCCCTCAGGCAGCTACACAGTTTACACAATGTGAACCCAAGCCATCATGCATCCTGTTCAATGCAAGGAAGTTAGCTGTTCTTTTCCCCAGGTGAATATTCAGATCCTGATATTAAAATTTTATTCATTTTGTTCTTGAGTGGTAGCAGACCCCTCTTTCTTCCCGAATTACTATTTGCTGCATTATATTCCTTTGGCTTCTAAATGGCCAATGCTGGGATCAGCCCTGTGTTTAGCGGATTCTAAGTCTCCACAGTTGAGGGCTGATACAGTCTGGCTTTTGCTGGCTACACTCTCGGATCTCAGTGCCTTTAGCACTTACTGTCTTTGTGACCCGCTTACTGCCTTCAAGCCAACCTGTTGAGACACCTGTTACTTTATATCTTACAATTAAGATGCAGATTTGATGACTTACTACTTAGGAAACTATCAGAATTTCATGAATGCTTGGCAGAATTAGATTCAGTCATTCCCAGTGTCTTTTTCCAGTAAGTCCTAGAAAAGCTTATGACTAAATATTCAGCTCCCAGTGTGCATCTGTATCAGCAAAAGCAGACAGACATTTGGAAATGTGTTCACTTGTGTAGTAGTGTGTTTTAGAAGGTAGCCCAAAGTGGCTTTCCGGATATGTAAGCCTGTGTTTGAGCTTATAAAGAAAGGAGTAGGCAGGCATGAGTTATTTGGCCCTATATGCTATATCGTATGCGATGAGAAAGTAAATATTATTTAAGCGAAGGCTGATACTTTCATTTTCATTTTTCTGTGCATGATGGTAATGGCATTTCTCAACCACTAGTTGCTTAACATTTTAAGAAGTTTATCCTCAGTATAGGATTTGCTCTTGAACTTAGAAGTCATAGCCCTATCTTTGAAATGCTTCTTTATGTTTTAGAAATACTAGTTTCACAAACAGCTGTAGTAAAAAGAAGAAAAATACACTGTAAAAGCTTTTTATTTTTATGAAACAACTTTGATTCTAGTGCCTATTAGTTATATTGGGAATATGCTATGTTCAGTTTATCCATAAAATTAGAGTGGTGGTTTTTTTCAGTTGGAGAATATGAATTCTAAAACTTTCACAGAATTACTTTGGAGGTTCTGAACTCATTTTAATTTAAATTTTAAGATGTATTTTATCTATTAAAATGTATTTTAAAATTACATGTGTACTCTAATGTACTATTTGCCAGTTGGACATCACCAGAATAAAGTTTCTCCCCCATTTCTGTGTATATACTTATAGTGCTTATGAATGTATTCTTGATTAAAAAGGTGAAGATTATGTCTTCTAGTCTGGTCTTTTTTTTTCCTTCCTCCACTAATAGCAAGTATGTACAGTATTGCAGAACGCACTGCAGAACATGAGTCCTGTGCTTAATAAACATTAGGCAAGTCTCAGATGCTCAGTTGTAATAGTGAGTGGGTGACACGTCCGTCATTAAGTGATCACATTGTAGTACTGGCTTAGTGGACGACCAGTTTCTGTGATCCTTGCCCCACTTTTCTAATCGTATCTACATATTATAAGAATGTACATAGTTTTTAGATATTGAAGGCATTTGACTTTGAAACAATATTTCTGTTATTCCTTCATGCTCTTGTATAAATTTATTTGAGTAATATCCTGAGATTAGAGGCAAACTGAAACTGTTACTGTTTGTGTCTATTTGTGTAAAGCAGTTAAAAAAAAAAAAAAAGGTTCCCTAGTAAAATATAGCACAGAAATAAACAAGATGCTGAGGCTGATATAACTGTAATTAAGTAATCTCTAATTTCAATCAAAATTACTTGATTGGTTAAGTCATTTGGCTTTAAATAAGTAATATAAATTTGAATCTGTAAAATTGAGTCATGCTATTAAATACTGAAATTACATGTTATATATGTTGAGTTCCTTATAAGATTTGTTTGAACAGTTTCTGCTCTTTCAGTGGAAATCACTAGGCTCCTTAGTGCTAGAGTTCTAAGATACGGTACTCGAGTAAATCTTCATTGTGCTTGTGTACATTTTTCATTTCTTCCATTCTTAAAGGTCATCACATATTCTGTATTGCTCTTAGAGTTGAAAGGGACCTTGCCTATTAACCAGCCCAACTTCTTACTTAGTCCTGCCCTTGTCAGAAGTTACTCCTTTTGCTTGAAGGTAGGTTCTGATTGTAGAACATACAACCTATGGACTATTCATTCTGTTGACAGAGTTCTTTTTTAAGCTGAAAGTTGCCTCTTTGTAACTTATGCCCATCAGCCAAATTCTGCCTGGCAAAGATCAAGTGTACACACAGTCCCCAACTGTCTGATGGTTCGATAGATTTTTCAATTTTAACAGTGGTGTGAAAGAATATGCATTCAGTGGGAATCGTCGTCTGAATTCGATCTTTTCCTGGGCTGGCGGCAGGCAGCGCACACTCTCTCCTGACGCTGGGCACTGGCAGTAGCCACAGGGCTCATTCAGCCACATGGTCATGAGTGTAAACAACCGACACAATGATTCTGTACCCACACAGTCATGGTTTTTCATGTTCAGTATGGTATTCAGTAAATTCCATGAGATATCCAGCACTTCGTTATAAAATAGGCTTTGTGCTAGATGATTTTGCCCAGCTGTAGGCTAATGTAAGTGTTCTGTGCACATTTAAGGTAGGCTCAGCCAAGTGATGTTGTTTGGATATATAAAACGGTTAGCCATATCAAATGCATTTTTGACTTAGGATTCCCCCGCCCCCCCGCAGTTTTTATTTATTTAGTTTTGGCTGCGCTGGGTCTTCGTTGCTGTGTGGGCTTTTCTTTAGCTGCAGCAAGTGGGGGCTGCTCTGTAGTTCTGGTGTATGGGCTTCTCACTGCGGTAGCTTTTCGTTGCGGAGCACAGGCTCTAGGTGCGAAGGCTACAGTAGTTGCAACACATGAGCTCAGTAGTTGTGGCTCACGAGCTCTAGAGCAAGTAGCCGTGGTGCACAGGCTTAGCTGTTCTGTGGCATGTGGGATCTTCCTGGATCAGCGATCGAACCCATGTCTCCTGCATTGGCAGACGGATTCTTTACCACTGAGCCACCAGGAAAGCCTTGGCTTAGGATATTTTTAACCTATGCTGGTTTATCAGGATGTAACTGCATCATAAAAATACCTGTATTTCCTCTTCTAGTTGTAGGCTTGCTTATACTTAATCTGTCTTCACCAGCCTAAAGAATTCTCTTTCCATTACTACATGCAATTAAATAATCCTAACTCCTTGTCATTTTAGCATTCCCTTTGGACAGTTAAAGTATTTTTTGCTTTGAAAATGTGGTGGTCATATGTGTATATAGAGAGGTGAAGGAAGTACAGCAGAAACATTGGGGAAGGCATGTTTGGTTACTATTCCTTAGCTTTCCTTCACTGTTTTTTTCTAGGTGTTAGGAGTACATTGGTGAGACACTGTTATATATGTACATGACTTTTACAGTCAAGTTCCCAAGTCAGCATGTCTTCAGCAGATGTAAACGAGAACAGGAAGACACAGTTTCTACTGAAGCCATATAATACCTGTAAGACGGAATTTGGCACTCACTGAGTACTTGGAATTTTACATAGTTCTCAGTACACCATGTCTACACTTGCATTCACATATATTATCTTCTTGTTTCCCAAACTTCCTACTGTTTTAGCTTACATCTTCATTTTTCCTCTCTGGGACTGTTGAAACAATCTATTTTACCCATTCTCTATATCCTCTACCCCCTCTGTCTTCTAACTGTAGCTAGAATGATCTTTCTAAACTACAGAGCTGTCTATGTCACTCTCCTGCTGAAAATCTATTAAAGCTTTCTTTCTGCTTTTGAAAGAAAATTCAAACTTTTTAGCAGGAGATAAAAGGGTTTTCATGATCTGCCCATTGCCTGTTTCACTAGTTTTACTTCCTGTCTTGGCCTTATAAGCACTCAGTCCTGAAACATCATTTAAAACTTGTAGACATCTACCTGAAATGCCTGTATCTTCTTTTTAACTGGACATCGTAATACTTGTCATTCAAGGTAAGTGGTTATCACTTCTGGAGAGCCTTCCTTGACTGGAATAAAAGCTCCTCTTCTGTGCTCCAGTAGCATTCTGTTAATACTTCTTATTCAAACCTGTGTTGTCATCTCTTCTAGCTTGGTTCTCTGCCCACTAGTTAGATTCTGTTAGACTGTAAGATCTTTAAGAAGAGGAACTCTTACTCATCTCAGTGTCTTAAATGTCTATGACAGAATAGATGTCAGTGAATGTTACTTGAACGAATAAATGAAGGAATTAAGATAGCATCAGATTAAGCTGTAGTGGGAACTGTGCCCGCTTTATTTGTATATTTACAGGGCTTTGCTGAGCTTGACGTGAGGCCTGAGGTGGGTGCTTAGTATAGGATAACTGAACAGTATAGAGTTGCCCTGTGCCTTAGCTTATTAATATCCATATGGTGGTAGTGTAAACAGGAAAAGGGATTTATTTTTGAGAAGAACTTTTGAACTTTATGTTTGTGAAAGGACAGATTTCCCCCTACGGTCTTGTTTTCTTTCTCTGTAAAATGAAAGAGTTGACAATCCAATCTCTTAAGGTTTTTTCCATTTCCAGCATCCTACTAGAAGGACCAGCTGTAATTCCTGAATCTGGACCATATGAAGTACAATCTAGAATTGTACCATGACTTTTTTTTTAAGCTGTTCCATTACACTGTTGAGTCTCATTAAACCTAAGTTATAAAATGACCAAACCCTGTGCGTGAACTGCTGTTGTCACCCCTCCAAAGATTGCTGTTCCTTTGGTTTTCTAGAACTTCAGCATAAGACAGACATTCTAATGAAATTTTGTCCTATGAGATTTGGTATAGGCTTTTGAGATTGCTTTAAAATTTTTTTTTAGTACCTTTTAAGTACTTTTTAATAATTATTTTATTTTATTTTTTTGGCTGTGCTGGGTCTTTGTTGCTGCGCACGGGCTTTCTCTAGTTGCGGTGAGCAGGTGCCACTCTTCATTGGGTCATGCGGGCCTCTCATTATGGCGGTTGTTTTTGTTGCAGAGCACAGGCTGTAGGGCACATGTACTTCAGTAGTTCATTCATTGGGTTATGCAGGCCTCTCACCGTGGTGGCTGTTTTTGTTGCAGAGCACAGGCTGTAGGGCACATGTACTTCAGTAGTCGCAGCCTGTGGGCTCTAGAGCGCGGGCTCAGCAACCCTTAGCTTGTGGTGAACAGGCTTAGTTGCTCTGTGGCATGTGGTATTTTCCCAAATGAGATACTGAACCCATGTCCCCTGCACTGGCAGGTGAATTCTTATCCACTGTACCACCAGGGAAGTCCAAGATTGCTTTGAATTTTGATTCTTTATGACTAGGCTGTGCTGCATCCACTTGTATTATCTAACATTTTATTAGGGGCCTCCCTGATGGCTCAGATAGTAAAAAAAATCTGCCTGCAATGTTGGAGACTCAGGTTCGATCCCTAGGTTGGGAAGATCTCCTGGAGAAGGAAATGGCAACCCACACCAGTATTCTTGCCTGGAAAATTCCATGGACAGAGGAGCCTGGCAAGCTACAGTCCATGGGGTCACAAAGGGTCAGATATATAATGGATATGCAGATTTTTAAACAAATGGTCAAATTCCTAATATATCTTTGCTGAAATAACTAAAGCATTAGGTGTTTTAATCAAGATGCAGTCTTTGTCTTTGTCTTTCCTTAGTTATTTTTTTCTAGGTTGTGCAGTGTGTGGAAAGACCAGTGAACTTGGAGTCAGAACATCTGGGTTCTGAATCCTAGCTTTTGTGCTTTCTACTACTATGGATATTAGACAGACACTTAATTCCTCTGGACTTCAAATCTCTAATTGGCATGAGAAGAAAAAAGACTGAAGTCTCCAGTGTCCTGCAGTTCTGACAGTGTGATTATCTGGGCCATACTTGCATCTAGTATGGAATTGTCACTGAGAACTTGTTGAGAGTCTGGGGTTAAACTGCCTGTATTTTCCTCCTGTCTCTGCCCTGCTGGCAGAATGACAGTAATCTATATGGGCCTCTATTTCCTCATTCGTAAAATGGGGTTTATAATACTTCATGATTGCTTTGAGTGTTCTTAGACTATATTCTACACATGGTAAGGACTGTGTAATTGTTTGCTGTCATTATTATACTTAAAAAACCAAAAGATATCAGTGAAGACATTGCAGTTTCATGTAGGCTCCTGGGACAAAATATAAATGTTTGTTTTTATAGTTGAGAATTTAAAAATATGGTAGAAGCCAATGTGGAAATGTATAAAAACTTAGTGATATATTATGAATTATTTTCACACACATTAGAAGGAAAGACTCTGTTTGCTTTATTATCCTCAATAGTGGGTGATTTTGATGTTTTGGGAAATAAATGAATAGCTTCAGTTTTCTGTGCTAGTAAGAAAGCCAGTAGCTATAAATTCTCAGATAACTTCTAGCCACGGAAATATTAGCTTGAATCTCTTCCTTCCATTCAACATTTTAACGAATCTGCAGGGAGCAGCCAGATTCACCTTTTCCTGCCTCTCACATCTGGTGAGCTATGAAATGGCTAAACATGGGCTAAAAAGGAGCAGGGACGACCTGGGTAATCATTACACCGGCTGGTTTTCTCCGCTAATTAAGAGCTGACTGTCTCCATCAGGGTCCTGTCTTTCCTGTCAGCAATGGATTCCGTTTTGAGGCTCAGAACCTTCTAGGATCCTAAAGGGAAGGCCTGTCTCCTGTTGGCTAGACTGACTTTGTCCCCACAGCTTTCTCTTACTTTCCTCAGTCTCTAGTACCTTCAAGGGAAATAAGCTCTGCCTAGATCCCAGGGGAGTGAGAAAAAGGCAGGTTTTGGTTCACCTTCCCAAGAGAATTGTTGGGATTAAATGAAATGATACTTGTTTAAAGTTTTTAGCACATTGCATGTGAACTAACAGTTACAATAGATGCTCAGTTAATTTTAGCTTGGATTATTGAGTGCCTTCTGAATGTGTGAGGGACTGGGATATGAAAACTAAAGACAGCCCCTATACTGAAGGAATTTAAATCTGATAAAGGAAAAGGTTACTAAATATGAATCAGGAAATCTTTGTTCCCTTTTCGTCTCTCTTCCCTATTTCTTACGCTTTTCTTTTCCTAGTACAAGGTAAATTCTAGGAGAACCCTTCCTTCAAGACTAAGAAGACTCTAATAAGAGGAACAAACTGAGTAGAGTTGTCACAGGTTATTGGGGTGACTAGGAGCTTAGTCAAGGTGGGATAAAGTCAGCTGTGAGTCCTGTTATTAGTAAGTAGTAACAGGATTATTGCTAGTTTGCAGGTGGGAGGGATACCCTGTAGAGGGTAAGGAAGCTGTCAGGAAACTGAGGCAGGTCACAGGGCTTGTTTATCCTGAGTGACCTGCTTGGTAAACTTGTTTACTTTTTATTTCCCACTTGCAGTTTCTCGGGCTAACCTCTGGAAACTTGCTTTTCTGGGTGCTGGCCCTCCCTCCCTGTCTTCAGGAACAGGATTGGAAGTAGCATTAGCCTGAAGAAGTTGTTCTATTTAGGGAGCTAGAGCAGAGGGCCAGCGATTAGGCCCTTATCTGCAGTGGGGCCTTCTGAGTGGTGTGGGGACAGATCGGAGCGTCTGTCCTGACAGCGACAGAGGCTTGGCTTTTTCTGCCTCCTGGTTGGGTCAGAATTGTGAAGAAGCAGTGATGGGCCGGGCCATTTGAATGAAAAAGCCGTTCATTGTATTCCTTCAACATTCCAGTGTCTGGCACAATTAGCCAAGACTCGAAAACAAGTTGGACAAACAAGCAAGCAGCCTTCCTCTGAAGGATAAAGGATTCCTGGCACGGCTGATCAAGTGCGTTGACTGCAGAGACAAATGGGGGGGGGTCTGGGAAGAGGTAGGGGACTTTGGGGTGACATTCCTGGATGGAGGAGGGGAAAGAACGGAGCGGGAAGCCAACAGTACTTTGGACGCTGATGAGATCTGCTATACTAGATCTACCTAGAGGCTGGCTGGGGCCGGGCTCACTCTGTAAAGTAGGTGGAATCACTGGGGAGAGACTCTGACTCTGGGCAGCTGTAAGTTGGGACGTGAAGCTCCCTTCAGAATCTAGGAATCTGTTGGCAGCGAACAGCGTATAGTCTTGCTTCGTGATGGTCTCTCCCACTGCGGGGGCTTTTCAGTCGGTTAACACTTATATAGACATTTGGCCTGAGAAGAGTCAAGTCCTAGGAACAGGCTGGGCACTGGGTACCCTGTGTTTGACTTGGCAGTAAACCATTTCACCTCCCCGGCCCTCCTGCAACTGTCTCAGATTCATGGGGGCATAAGCTTCTGCTCTGAAAGAGGAGAGTAACTCAGAGACTGGCTTCTGCCTAACCAGGCTTTCTTCACTTACTAATGCGGCTGGACTTCTCTGCACCCGAAGTGCCCACTTCGCCTGCTGCCGTTGGTCTGCAAGCACTGAGCTGGTGCTGCTTTTGAATAGGATGCCTTTTGCATGAAGACCTGGACCCAGTTTGGAAGTGCCCCAGGGAGGAGCTTCCTCTCTGACCTCAAGGGGAGGGAGGAGGTCAGTAGGAAGTGGTGGGTGGAGCCACTTCTCCGAACTTCTGCTGTCTCTCTTTCTGTTCATTGCACGGCCCTTTGGCTGGCTGTCTCTGTTTACTTCGCAGCCTTTTTTAAGGAGCTGCAGGGGGTGCACAGGCCCCTAGCTGGAGGTTCTTTGGGACACCTTCCTTCTAGGCAGGGTCAGCAGACGCTGGCGACATGTGGCCCAGTTACCAAGATGAGCACGAGTTCAACACCCACCTGGTTTGCCGCATGTGCTGTATGGGTTAGTATGTGAAGTTTCTTTTTTCCTTGCCTGGGCCTGAGGGTCCCAAATAGTCTTTACTCTCACTGACTCACAGGAGCGCATGAACTCAGAAGGCTTGGAGGCATTTACAGCCTTTGGGCTTGTTAAAACGTGCAGTGGGAGAGACCATTGGTTCCTGACTTCCTGGGGAACTTCTTAAAGTTGTAGTGACTGGCAGTTAAGAGCCTAAGCTTTGGGTGTGGGACTTTTTTATAGAGACTGAATTCATGCTCACGCTTCTGTCTGAGTCAGGAAACCACTTTTAAATTATGTTCTGAAAGTCCAGGGCATATTTTAGGAGAAGTTGGTTGGTTACAGAGTCTACCTTGGAGCAGACAGGATTGTGGGAGAAGAAGAGGGTGGAGTCATGGCCCAGGTTTCCTCTTTGGGACTGATTGCTAATTCTCCTGCACTTATTTACTCTCTTGCCAGATGTGAGGAGGGAAAAAGGCTTGAAGGTGTTCTGGGGATGGGGACCTCAAGAAGATTTGGAGGCTAGGAAGAGTCTTGTTGCTTAGATCTCTTGATAAAGGAGAGGAGTTTGTTTAAATAATATTCTATGACCTTGAGCAAGTGGCCTAGCCTTTTTGGCCACAGGTTTTCTTGGCTTCCAAACTGTAGGGTGTACAGACTGGTGTTGGAGGCATCATCATCATTTCCCAGTAAAATGGATAAGATAAGGAAAATATAGTGTGTGCTTTTCATAACTTACTTAAAGAACTGTTCTTTATTCTGAAATTGCCATTTTTACTTTTTTGATGTTAAAATGTCCATTATTTTATGAAAGAATTATTGTCAGGTGGTTGTTTTTAGATAACTTTACTTAGCAAAATAAAAAGTTGACAACTTTATGTTAGGTTCTCTGATTTATTTTGGAACATTTACTCATTTACTGTGAAATCTAAGTTTAGGAACTACTGGATTGATAATACTACTAATGTCTTTTGGTTTTGTACTCTTAGTCTCTAAAGCAAAACAAAATTGTGACCCAAATGAGCAGATTTTTCACTAAATTTGAGATTGCTGGTTGTTTGATCAAGAGGAGATCTCAGAAAGGGAGTAGGATTAGGATTCTGATCCTGTCTTTTGACTGACAGACTGGCAGACGCTTTACCCTCTGAGCCACGAGGGAAGCCTCCTGATAGACCAGTACTGCCAAATTAAGTACTTTCTCAGAAATAAAGGTGGTACTATAATAATGGTTGTGGCACAAGGAATAGCAG
Organism: Bos grunniens; assembly: GCF_055505025.1. NCBI lineage: Eukaryota > Metazoa > Chordata > Mammalia > Artiodactyla > Bovidae > Bos > Bos grunniens. The sequence continues at coordinate 14,601,120 of NC_141167.1, forward strand.
TTTTAGTCAGTTATTGCCGTGGAGTCTAGCTTTTTATCTTTCTGGTATCGCTGAGATTTCCTCTGAGATCTAGAGGAAAGACTCTTGTACATCTGAAAATGCTTAGTGATATGAGGGCCCCTTTTCTGTAATCAACAGAAAAATATAAGGAAGGCTAGAATCTTCATTGAAATTTTCAGGGCAAAAACATTGTTCTCCCAGCTCATCCACCTCCGTTTAATCCCCCGGCAGCAATGTGACCTAACAGTTAAGAAAATGGACTTTGGCCTCATTGTCTGCATGGGGCTCCTACTCTACCACTTCACTTTCTACTGCTTAACTTTCTCTGCCTCAGCTTCCTCATTTAAAAAGTAGATTAAAATAGGCCCTAACATACAGTCATTATGAAGAGTGTATGTTAGGGTGCCAAGCCCAGTGCAAGTGCCTCTGCTGATTTTGATATGGTTGGTTTACAGACTGGTGTTGGGAAACCATTGACCTAGTCCAGACTCCTCACTTTATAGATGAGACTTGGGCTCACAGAGGGGAGATGAGTATCCTGTAAAGTAAGCCATAGAGTGGCAGCTGGGAAATCCAAGTTAAAGACCTGATTCTGCCCCTCTGTAACCTTATCTAAACTCCTAAACCTGGGCTTCAATTTAATCATCTTTAAGATGATTTTTTGAGGATTGTTAACCCCTGTGTTTCTTCATTTATTTATTTTTGGATGTGCTGGGTCTTTGCTGCTGCAAATGAGCTTTCTCAAGTTGCAGCAGGTGGAGGCTACTCTCTAGTTGGGTACTTGGGCTGCTCATTGTGGTGACTTGTCGTGGAGCACTGGCTCTAAAGCGTGCGGGATTCTGTAATTGTGGCTTGTTTGCCCATGGAATGTGGGATCTTTCTGAACCAGGGATCAAACCCATGTCCCCTGAATTGGCAGGTGGATTCCTAACCACTGGACCACCAAGGAAGTCCAAACCCTGTATCTCTTCGAAACTATGAAGTATTTTATTTTTTCTGAGTGTGGTGTTCCATTAAAGACTCTAGAAGCTATTATGTTTTTCTCATTCTTCCCTTCTCCTTCTAAACCTTTCCTTTCATCTCTGTGACTCTTTTCTTTTGCCACCAGGCTTAGTCCTGGCTTGTTTCTTTACCTAACTTTTGCCTTTCTGCCTTGTACTCTCTGATTCCCAGTAGTGCAAAGAATTATCAGTAACAAAGTTCAGATTTTCCTAAGAAACAACATGAAAATTTTAATTTTGCCCTGAAGTGTCTAGTTATCACTTCCCTAAATTCCCAAGTCCCAGTCCTCATTGAGACATTCTGCGTCTTCACCAGCCTTCGGTGACCGATACCTGTCATGCATCCCTGGTGTAGTTATAGTCTGCACCTCGCCTCTTCCCTTCATTATATAGGACTGTGTTGTGTTGCCTTCTAATAATTTCACAGTGGTGGTATAGTTTGGCAGTTAAAAGTCCATGGCAGACTTGGATTTGAATTTCACTTCTACTACTCACTAACCATGTGACATCAGGCAAATACTCACTAACCATGTGACATCAGGCAAATTTTTATCAAGTGTCCCTGAACCTCAATTTGAACTATGAAATGAAGATAAAAAATGTGTGCTTGATAGAATTATGAAGATTAAGTCAAATACTAAATGAGACAGGCCTTGTACAGTGCCCGACAGAGAATAGATACAATAAATATACAAGTCATTCTTTCCTCCCAAAGTTGACTTGCATACTTCTAGGGAAAGGCATCATTATATAAGGCTGGTGCCATTCTGTATTACTGCTAAGCACATTTTAATCGCTTGATCTTCATTTTAGCCCATTTTCTTTGAGTTCACATTAAGTGGTGTGAAGATGTGGCAGGAAGAATTTAGAAAAGCTGTGACTGTGGAAAGGGCATCCAAATGGAGATCTCTGCTCCCTGCTGTAAAGTCTTTTAATTACATTTGAGAATATGTCTTAGTCTGATCATAAAGTATCCATATAGATGTAACGGCACGTAGTGGGCTCTCACATAGTGTATATTGTTCAATGAATGAGTATTCGCAAGTGCTTACTGTTGTCCTAAATGTTGGCTATTTAAGGAAATTTTGAAGCATAATTCTTGACTCCAAGGAGCTAAAGTTCAGATAGAAAAATGGGATTTGCATGTAAAGATGTCTAGTAGTAGATTTTGTATGCTCGGTGCCAGGTAAATTAAACAAACACAGGCATCCAGAGGTGGCTGGGATAGCCAGAAAGGTTTAAAGGAGGAAGTGAGACTTCAGCTGCTCCTTGTAAGGAGGCTCTAAATTAGAGGAGGGTAGATATTCCACTAGGGGGAAATGGGTGAACAAAGGCAAGAATGTGCAATGTATGTTTGGAAACTGAGGTCAGAATGGTTGCAGTGGCGAGTCTAAAGATAAAGTTGGAAGAGTAGATAAATTGTAAATTCCTTCAGGTCAGTGACCATGTCTTATCTTTATTTCTACCAGTCACCTAACACATAGTAAGTAAAAACTGGAATTGAATTTCAGAGGGGTGTAATGGACAACAGAAACAAAGGATGTAGACTTGAGCCTCTGGTCTTCTGAGAGCAACTAAAGGACTTTGGATAGAGGGGTAGTATGAGCAAAGTGGTGATTTAGGAAAACTTGAAATAGGCTAGCTGTTCTACTTGCTGCAGCCTCAGCTATCAACTGTTAGCATCAAATCTGTATCCTTAGTGCTGCCTGCTCTTCTGAACTCTAGATGTAAGGTTCCAACTGTCTGCAAGAAGGGTCTGCTGACACCTCATGTTTCTGCTACTCTGTTGTTGTTCGGTTAGTTGCTCAGTCGTGTCTGAATCTTTGTGACCCCATGGATGGCAGCAGGCCAGGCTTCCCCGTCCTCCACCATCTTCTGGAGCTTGCTCACTCGTGTCCTTCGAGTCAGTGATGCCATCCTACCATCTCATCCTCTGTCGTCCCCTTCTCCTCTTGCCTTCAATCTTTCCCAGCATCAGGGTCTTTTCAAATGAGTCAGCTCTTTGCATCTGGTGGCCAAAGGATTGGAGCTTTAGTTTCAGTATCAGTCCTTCCAATGAATATTCAGGACTGATTTAATTTAGGATTGACTGATTTGATCTCCTTGCTGTCCAAGGGACTCTCAAGAGCAACACCACAGTTCAAAAGCATCAATTCTTTAGCGCTCAGCTTTCTTTATGGTCCAACTCTCACATCCATACATGACCACTGGAAAGACCATAGCTTTGACTAGACGGACCTTTGCTGGCAAAGTAATGTCTCTGCTTTTTAATATGCTGTCTAGGTTGATCATAGCTTTTCTTCCAAGGAGCAAGCGTCTTTTAATTTCATAGCTGCAGTCACCATCTGCAGTGATTTTGGAGCTTAAGAAAATAAACTGTCACTTTTCTCCATCGTTTCCCTATCTATTTGCCATGAAGTGATGGGACCAGATGCCATGATCTTAGTTTTTTGAATGTTGAGTTTTAAGCCAGCCTTTTCACTCTCTTTCACCTTCATCAAGAGGCTCTTTAGTTCCTCTTCACTTCCTACTATAAGGGTGGTGTCATCTGCATATCTGAGGTTATTGATATTTCTCCTAGCAGTCTTGATTCCTGCTTGTGCTTCATCCAGTCTGATGTTTCTCATGATGTACTCTGCATATAAGTTAAATAAGCAGGGTGACAATATACAGCCTTGATGTACTCCTTTCCCAATTTGGAACCAGTCCATTGTTGCATGTCCAGTTCTAACCATTACTTCTTGACCTGCATACAGGTTTTGCAGGAGGCAGGTAAGGTGGTCTGGTATTCTCATCTCTTTAAGAATTTTCAGCAGTTACTTTACCCAACCCAATCTGTGCCTTCTGTTTTCCTTATCTCAGGTACCACTCCTCCCAGTTGTTGTGACTAGAAACTTCAGGATTATCTTCCACTGTCCCTTTCTTTAACAGCTAGTCAATAGCTAAAAGCTGTTGTTTCTTCCTCTGCATTGTGTGGGGATCTGCCTGCCTTTTTGTATTCCCACTGCCTCAGCACTATTCATGCTTTGGTTTCTTTCTTGGTCTATTGCACACAGTAGGCCTCTAGTTGCTTCTGCCTCTTAGTGTTTCTCTGCTGCAGTCCGGTCGTCAGTCCAATGCCGGGCTAATCTTTCCAGAACACTCTGGTTCAAGAAATTTCAGTGGTATCCTTTATCTACTGAAAGTATTAACATGCTCCTTATTCCAGCTCTGGAGTGATGTGATCTCAGGTCACCTTATTAGTTTCCATGGTATGTAGCCACACCATGCCCTCCAGCATATCCTGTGTACTCACAGTCTCCAAGTCACTGCTCAAGCTTATTCTTTGGAATTCCTTAACCTCTTTTTGGGCTGCCAAAATCATACTTGTCATCCCAGGTTTACTTCAAATACCACGCCTTTCATGAACTCTTCTCCTATCCCCCTGTCAGAATTAATCAACTCTGTTTATCTGCACAATTTTGTGCAGCTTGTGTCTGGTATCTATTTGCTTGGTGTTATTGTCAGTTATTAATTAATACATATTGGTCTCTGCCACTAGATTGACCTCATGTGGTCAGGGAACAGGCTGATCCCAGCTTTCTACATATTTATTTACATTTTTGTCAGCTCACGTGTCTCAGTTTTATAATTCCAGGTGGTTGGTGCTTATTGGGCTTCTTGAACCACTTGTAATTTTTCTGTGGCCCTCAGGAAAATAAGCAGAGGCTTTTCTCTCATTTGTTTTTTTCATGATTCGCGATGCACTGGGGCTATGTTGTAGGCTATGTTGGAATAGAACACAGAACTTTGTGCCTCAAATGCAGGCTTTCATTTCTGACCACAGACCTATCCTCAAGTTGTTCTGAGTACAACAGGACAGATGGATAAGCAAACTATGATACCTTGTAATAAGCACAAGAGGGAGATGACCTCAACTCATGTGTGTAAGGGATGGAGGAGGTAATAGCTAAGTTGAATGCCAAAGAATGCATAGTTGGGGAGGCCGGAGCTGTCTTCCACACAGAAAGAACAGTAAATGCAAAGTCTGGAGGGTGTAAGAGCACATGCCTCATTTGGGGACAGTTGTACATTCACAACAAAGGTCTGTCTCATCAAGGCTATGGTTTTTCCAGTGGTCATGTATGGATGTAAGAGTTGGACTATAAAGAAAGCCGAGTGCCGAAGAATTAATGCTTTTGAACTGTGGTGTTGGAGAAGATTCTTGAGTCCCTTGGACTCCAAGGAGATCAAACCAGTCCATCTTAAAGGAAATCAGTCCTGAATATCATTGGAAGGACAGATGCTGAAGCTGAAACTCCAATACTTTGGCCACCTGATGTAAAGAGCTGACTCATTTGAAAAGACCCTGATGCTGAGAAAGACTGAAGGCAGGAGGAGAAGGGGATGACAGAGGATGAGATGGTTGGATGGCATCACTGACTCAATGGACATGAGTTTGAGTAAACTCCGGGAGTTGATAATGGACAGGGAAGCCTGGCATGCTGCAGTCCATGGGGTCGCGAAGAGTTGAACATGACTGAGCGACTAAACAGAACTATACATTCACCAAAGCTGAAAATTAGAGTTTTTATGAAAGGCTGGAGAGGGAAAAGTGGCTACATCATAAGAGGTCTTAGATCTCAAGCTAAAAAGTTTAAATGTTATCCTGAATGCAGGTATCAGGCTTTAGAATCCAGTAGAGATGAGTTCGGACTTACCTTGTGATCTTGGGCAAGCCTCTGTGGCCTTTATCTTTCCAGTAAAATAATGCCTTTCAGGGTTGTTGAAGCTTCCCTGGTGGCTCAGAGGTTAAAGCATCTACCTGCAATGCTGGAGACCCAGGTTTGATCCCTCGGTTGGGAAGATCCCCTGGAGGAGGAAATGGCAACCCACTCCAGTATTCTCACCTGGAGATTCATGGACGGAGGAGCCCGGTAGGCTACAGTCCATGGGGTTGCAGAGTCGGACGACTGAGCAACTTCACTTTCACTTTCACAGGGTTTTGAGTACTGGGAACAATAAATGTAAGGTACTTGACATATAAGTAGATTGTCGAAAAATGTTAGCTGTTATATTATTAGGAGGATAAGGAGTCGCTGAAGGATTTTAATGTGACAGTAAGAAGATCATTCTTGTGAAAAAGGTTGCTGGCAGCCTTGAGGAGGAGCTGTCTTAGTCCGTTTGTTATTGAGTTACTAAGTCGTGTCCGACTCTTTGCTACCCCATGGACTGTATAGCCTGCCAGGCTTCTCTGTCCATGGAATTCCCCAGGCAAGAATACAGGAGTGGGTTGCCATTTCCTTCTCCAGGGGCTTTTCCTGATCCAGGGATCAAACAGATTTGGTGCCGCTGAGCTACCTTTGGGCTGCTGTAACAAAACCATAGACTCAGTGGCTTAAACAGCAGACATTGATTTCTCACTGTTCTGGAGGTGGCTCAGTCCGTGGTCAAGGCACCTACTGATTTGGTGTCTTGTAAGGACCTTTTCCTGGTTCATAGACAGCTGGCTGTCTTCTCACTGCACCTTCATGATGGAGTGGGTGGGAAAGAGCTTTTTGTAAGGACAAATTAGTGTCCTTTTGTAGGGACACTAATTCCATCTATAGAGCTAATTCCATCTATATTGCTCCACCCTGATGACCTAATCACTTCCCCAAGGCTTCACCTTCTAATTCTGTCACATCACATTGGGAGTATGATTTCAGGGTATGAATTTTAGGAGGGCATAGACATTCAAACCAAAACAAATGGATTATATATAGCAGGGAAACCTATTAGAAGCAGGGAGAGAGATAAGAGTTCATTTTTAGGCAAGTTGAGCTTGAAATGAGCATGAAAGTTTTAGGAGTCAGTTGGACATATGAGAATGGTATTTAGGATAAAGTATTGAGCTGAAGATAATGAATTTGGGAATTGTCAGTGTATAGGTTACTGTTGAAACCATGGGTAGAGCAAATCATTTTGGGAGAATGTAAAGAACAACTCTTCTTTATTTTTTTTTTTTGGAAAGTCTATAGGTTTTTTGTTTTGTTTTGTTTTGTTTTCATCCCATAATGTACGTAACACCAGAAATTTTGCCTGCAATTTTAGGTGGCTTATGACCCACCCCCTCCAAACCCACTTATGGACCTTTAGGTCTTAAGAAGCTATAATATGGAATGAAAAGGAAAGAGGGCTAAGGATGAGTAAACATTTAAGGGGTGAGCAAAAGAGAAGGAATAATCAAAGGGGAAGGAAGGAAACCAGGGCAGAATGGAGTCTCAGATACAAGAGGGAGAGGGGGTTTAAAAGGTAAAGAAAAGGTCAGCATTGTCTTCTGGGTTGGCAGGTAGGTGACTGTGCGCAGAGCAGTTTCCATGAATTTATGAGACTGGAAGCCAGGTCACGTGGTGAAGCAGGGGGATGAGAAAGTGGAAATGGTGAGCGTTGTCTTCACACTTGTTCATGTAGCCGAGGGGAAAGGAGAAGAGTAGGTCAAGGTATGCAGGCTAGGCAGGGATGGTTGGAATAAGCTTCTCAAGGAGAAGGGAGGACGTAGGATCCACATTTCAGGGGGACGGACTTGCCTAGGTAGCAAGGAGGGAGTCTGCCAGTGACACTAAAATTAAGAAAGTTAGGGTAGGTATTGGTAGCTTGGTGTCGTAATAAAATTGGACACGAGTATTGAGTAACCCTCACATGACTAGTTGGTGCCTCCATAAGTTTAATCTAAGAATTTCCCAGGAGGCTGTTGGGTTCTTTGTTGTCAGTTCACAGCCTTTGGTGGAGCTGAATTTACAAGAAGCTTTTAAAAGTAACATCACCTTTGCTCTGATTGACTGTTTTCTTCTCATATAAACATATCTTCTTAAACTTGAAAGATCTTTGCTGGGCCTGGAATTAAATGAAGGATTTATGTGTGGGGAATCAAACCTAAAACTTACTAGAAACTTTTGAAGTCTGAGCTGTTTGGAGTGTTCTGAAGGTCTACGTAATCGAGTTGTTGTTTGGCTTCCCTAATGAATTTCCTTGCTGAAATATTAAGATCTTAAATTCCAGGCACTGCAGTATTGGTGTCCTCTTATCCTAATGCTTAAGTCAGGAGAGAATGTTCATGTAATTGATTGGTCTGCAACATAGTATCCTAAAAAAGGATCCTCCAGCTTTGGGGCAAGATTGTTATATAAAACCCTTTTCTGAGGAACTTACAGCTCAGCTCTAAACAGGCTAGCTGGTCTTGGGAAGGACTTGTAATCATGTTGCTTTTAGTAATTACATTCAGAATAAGTACTTGGACCTCCTCCCTCTGAATTGAAAGTCAGGTTTCTAGCTATTCAAAGCATGACTGACGTGAGGCCATCCACTTTCCATAGTGCATTACCCCATGGGAAGGCTTGGTAGGTGAACAGCATAACTGTGGGTAGTAAAACTTAAAAAACTCAATTGTGTTAATAGCATCTTCATGTCTAAAAGATATGAGACAGTGGACAGGACTCTTACAGGTGACTTGGTTTTGATGTCATTCTGTGTGTTTCTTTAGCGATCTTCTAATCATATGTTGGCCAATCAAGAAAGTTTATTTCTTGTAAGAGTCTAGGGAAATCCCTGGCAGTCTAGTCATTAGGGCTTGGCACTTCCACTGCTGGGGCCCAAGTCAGTGACATAAGATCATGCAAACTGCATGGTATAGCCAAAATGAAAAAAAAAAAAAGAGCCCAATCCAATATTCGAAAACTCCAGTATCCCAGTAAGTATCACCTGTTTGCAGGAACATGCAAACATAATGGAAAACAATATTAAAGCTGACTAAAAGTCCTGCATTTCCACCAATGCCAGGTCTACTCTGCCTTGCTCTACTGATTAGCTTTATAACCAAAAATAGGCTGTTTCTAATATTAGAGTTATCACTCTGAAGACACAAGTTTTCTTTATAGAATTTCTTTTATTATAAAAGTAATACATGTTTGCTGTAATAGGTTAAACACTACCTAGATGGAAAAGAAAAAGTTAATAAATTTCCTTTTGAACTTGCCAATATTTTAAAGAGGTGGAATTCATGTGATTTCTTTTTAGTCCACGGCCTCGTGTCCTTTAGACCTGGAGGTGTGACTAGCACGATTGCATCTTCTTTATTTTCTCCCCATGGTTACTCTCTTCACCTCCCAAGCCTTCCCATGGGGTAGTGCACTAGGGAAACCAGGTGCTTCGTCATCAGTTATGCTTCCAGTAGCTAAAAAGCTGCCTCTCGATTCAAATAAGTGGAAGGATTTGTTTTAGGTCTTATTATGTAGAGCTGTAGATGTTAGTAGCTATGGTAGATGTAAAAACATAAAGCATGATGTCTTTCCTCAGGGAGTTAATGATCTCATTGATGAGTAACAATAAGGTTATTCGAAGTTTAGAATTTATATAATTATATAAGTACAGATTGAGTGATTAGCATAGTAAATACCATAAAAATTTGGAGAACAAAGAGACTATTGAGACATGGGATTGTCAGGAAAGGCTACCAGAGTAACGTTTCTCAAACACAAATCTCACATGTCATTCTCCTGTTTAAAATCTTTTAATATGTTCTCTTATCTTCCCTTACCAGTTTCTTTGTGATAAAGTTTGGACTCCTGAGCTTGTCACGAAAGGCCATGATTTGACTCATGCCATTCTATCCAGTTTTATGTGTCACTACCACCTAATACACATCCTGTCTTTCAGCTCCCGTTAATTCTGTGCAGTTGTCTGAACATGAGCGCCTTCAGATCTCCGTTACTTTGTACTAGGTGGAACTTCTTGTAGCCTTGCCCCTTCCCTTCTCTTTCTGACTAGCTTGTAACTCATGTTTTAAATTTTAGTAGAGACACCCACGGAGAAGGCAATGGCACCCCACTCCAGTACTCTTGCCTGGAGAATCCCATGGATGGAGGAGCCTGGTAGGCTGCAGTCCATGGGGTCGCTAAGGGTCGGACACGACTGAGCGACTTCACTTTCACTTTTTACTTTCATGCATTGGAGAAGGAAATGGCAACCCACTCCAGTGTTCTTGCCTGGAGAATCCCAGGGACAGGGGAGCCTGGTGGGCTGCCGTCTATGGGGTCACAGAGCCGGACATGACTGAAGCGACTTAGCAGCAGCAGCAGCAGAGTCACCCATCGAGAGATGCTCACTAGCCTCCTGTGTGTCCCTCCTGTAGTCAGAGAGGCTTAACTACTTCTCTTACGTTCTTGAGCACTCTGTGCTTACCTCTGTTACAGCCACATGGAAGTTATTTCTTATTTCTGCCAGACTGTCATCTCTTTTAAAGGTAGGGACTGTGACTTTGTATAATACAGGCTATTCCAAACAGCTAGCTCCTTACTAAGACCTATTCAAAGAATAAATGAGTGAATGAATGAGCTGGATTTTAAATAGCATTTGGAGAAGTGGCGAGGAAGAAAGTAGCTTGCTGTGAAAAGAATGTCAGTGATTTAGATGAGGTTGTAGCTGCAAGCTGACTCTGACACAAGCTTGGAAAGGATTATGAAGAGGTCAGGTAACTAAATCAGCATCTGAAAAGATCAAATGATCAAAATATGAGAATGACAGTGGTCAAATCTAATAAAAATTCTGACTTAAATAATTGCAGGCCTCTATGAAGGGAAAATTAGATTAGACTTTAAAAACAGTTCCAAATGAGTGCCAATAGGTAGAATTTATAAGGATACAGATTATGACACTTTATGGAACTTTAATTAGTATATGTTGCTTATGAAGAATTCTCTATTAAGTTTTAAGCTTCAGTAATATTGTAGATGTATGCAAGATTTGGACAGACCTTTCAACTCTGAACAAAATGATTGTTGTGAGGGGATTTGCAAATCAGCAAGGAATTAGACAAATGCATTCTAATTCCTAACTTCCATGGTCTATAGTAGGAAAAGACCACTATTTCCTACAAACAAAGCCAGAAAGGAGGTGAAGGTAAGGTTAGCAACAGTTGGAGGAGTGCTTACTGGATGGCTATAGATTCAGAGACTGGAAAGGAAGAGGTGAGGGTAAGGTTAGGGACAGATGAAGGAGAACTTAGTGGATGGCTATCAATTCAGAGAAGTAAGAAGATAGGGCATCCACCTGGAAGTGGTGGGCCAGTGCTTGTGTGGCTTTTACTTGGGTATCAGTAAGAAGGGAATAACTGCGCAGTAGGGACATAAAACCTATTGAAGTTTGTGTGAGTTACTAGTGAGTCAGTTAATTCAGTTCAGTCACTCAGTTGTGTCCGACTCTTTGTGACCCCATGAATCGCAGCACGCCAGGCCTCCCTGTCCGTCACCAACTCCCGGAGTTCACTCAAACTCACGTCCATCGAGTCAGTGATGCCATCCAGCCATCTCATCCTCTGTCATCCCCTTCTCCTGCCCCCAGTCCCTACCAGCATCAGAGTCTTTGCCAGTGAGTCAACTCTTTGCATGAGGTGGCCAAAGTACTGGAGTTTCAGCTTTAGCATCATTCCTTCCAAAGAAATCCCAGGGCTGATCTCCTTCAGAATGGACTGGTTGGATCTCCTTGCAGTCCAAGGGACTCTCAAGAGTCTTCTCCAACACCACAGTTCAAAAGCATCAATTCTTCGGCGCTCAGCTTTCTTCACAGTCCAACTCTCACATCCATACATGATCAATGGAAAAATCTGACTAGTGAGTCAGATTTTCTTGCCTGGAGAAGCCCAGGGACGGGGGAGCCTGGTTGGTTGCCGTCTACGGGGTCACACAGAGTCGGACACGACTGAAGTGACTTAGCAGCAGCAGAGTCAGATTTACAAAATTCTGCTACTTTCTTCTGAAATGTCTCTTTGTTGGAGAAGAAATTGAGGAGTGGTCATCTCGGCTTGGGGATTGTCCTAGTGAAAGTAGTAATAGAAGATTAGGGAGATGAGAGTCCTTGGGGTACTCGTGACGACAGCTTTGACTTGCTTAATCATGTTGTCTGGCACAGATTGGGATAATCTTAGACGTTCTTAATAAATAGGATAAGGTAAGAAGAGAGTGATTGAAGGTTGAAAGTGAGGAGGAGATATGAAAGATTGGTAGAGATGACTGCTGAGTAGCTATGTTTGGAGAAGAAATGAGGCCCAGGAAGTGGGATGGTGGTGGCTGTCTATGGATTGGAGATGAGGGTCAGTGGAGCCAAGCAGGCTCACATGCATTGTCCACACATATGTTGAAATAATTTGAGGATGACGTCAGAGAATACCCATTGAACAAAGTTGTTGGGGGAGATTAAGGTAGATTTGCCATGTGGAGGGGTGCATGCAGCAGGGAATGGTCGATGATAGCAGGGATGATTCGAACAGGATCATACAGTGGAGGGAAAGGGCTTCAAATACATAGAAGAGGAACAGACCTGATGGATCAGTGGTCTGGAGGTGGCAGTTGTGGGAGAAGGTGAGTCCTCCTCATGATCAGGCCTCTGTGATGTAGTCATTGTCAAGTGTTGACAGTCGTGTTTCTGTTGAAGAGGTGAAAAAAGTCAGAATGGAGCAGAATTTGCCTAAGAAAAAATGGGGGTTCTAAGACTTGGAGAAGGGAGGGAGGGGAGGAGAGATGTTCCAGGGGACCTAGTGGGCAGCTTTGAGAGTTTGGTTGGCAAGGCTGGGAAGGAAGCTAGAGTGAGGGAGTCCTAGGGGAGGAGGGGGAAGGAGGAGAGCATTGATCAGGAGGACCGTGTGTGGAGAGTGAAATGTAACTTCAGCACTGGGTGTCCCGAGGGCCAAGGCCACTCCACCCTCCTGTTGGGGGTTTTCACAGCTTCGGATTTTTGGAGCTTGCTGGGGGTGGGGTGGGGATGCAGGGAATCACTGCCCTCCCTGGAGAATTAGGATGTGAAGGAGACTTTGCGGTGACATGATTCTTGAGGCATGTGATTCTGTCTAATGTGTAAAGTGACAGAAGAAGGAAATTCAGAGAGACTGAACCTTCCCAACAACAAGATGCTGTCTCTCAGGCTGAAGAAACCGTCTCCACTGTGCTAGAGAGGCTGGGTGTGGGCAAGGCAGAGGCTGGGGAACATGGCGCCAGGCAGCACTAAGCCAGCGCCTTCTCCTTGTCTCCTCACAGATGAACGGGACCGAGTGCAGAAGAAGACGTTCACCAAGTGGGCCAACAAGCACCTGATGAAGGTAGGACCCCTCATGGGCGCCCCTGGTCTGAATCTGTCAGGCCCTCCTCCCAGACAGCTCGCGTTGCTGGCCGCAGGGTCCTGTTGATGGGGATGCATGCCTTTTTTTCCTTTTCTTTCTTAAAAAAAAAAAAAAAAAGAATATATATATATATTTATCTAACATAGTCCTAATAGTGTGGAAACTTTCATGGATGAGTTTCTTGGTGAAGACAGTAACTCCTCCATTACCTAAGAAGGCTGAGGTTGAAGATACCATGGGGTGATTCCTGAGATTCCAAGAATGCTTTGCGTCAAAGCTTACATACTATTTTATAAGCCCCTATTTTGTTTTAAATTTTTTAATCTGATTACTGTGTAAGGATGGGGCAGAGGGAATCTTGTTCTCAAAGTGTGCAAGTCTTAAATCATCAGTTTAGTGAACTTTTTTATTATGTATATACTTGTTTAACTCCCATGCAGTTTAAAATACAGAGCAAAATGGCTAGGGTTGGAGGCAGATCTTATCATTATTTTAAAAAAGAGGAAAACCCAAGGCAGAGACATATTACCTACCTAAGGATAAACAGTATGACTAATATGACAGTCATATTTGAATACAAAGTTTTTAAGTTATAGTTATTACTCAACTCAGGTAATTTTGAGTTATGAATAATTGCTGCTCTGAGAAAGATTACCAGGGACCTCTTAATTGCTGTTTCCAGTGGTTTTATCTTTCTCTCATTTGATTTCTTTGTATCATTTGATAGTATTGACTAACTCACTGCTTCTTTAAAGCCCTCTCTTCTGTTGCCTTCCAGGACACTGCTTTTTCCCAAGTTACCTCTTCCCTTCACTAATGCCCTTCTCCTGCCTCTTTCACTGGCTTCTTGTCCTCCATGTTGATGTCCCCTGCTGCTGCTGCTAAGTCACTTCAGTCGTGTCCGACTGTGTGTGACCCCATAGACGGCAGCCCACCAGGCTCCCCCGTCCCTGGGATTCTCCAGGCAAGAGTACTGGAGTGGGGTGCCATTGCCTTCTCTGATGTCCCCTAACCTTGACCATTTTCTTGTTTTGTTCTCTGTATCCTTGGCAGTCTCATCTGTGTTAGCCTCAGGGATCATTCCGTTTGCATAGAATGCAAGGAATCACACATAGAGAGGGATGGGGGTGATCTCCAGAGTCTGGTGCCTGGATGCATCTGAGCTTTATGAAAACTGTGCTTCACTAGGCAGCTGCTCTCTCTTTTTATGAGCTCTTTGTTTTTTCATTTTTCTTTCTCTCTGTGTGTCTTCTACATTCAGTTCTCTGTACTCCTTGCTTTTGCTTGTGTGTGAGCTGTGGTGGTTGTCCCTCAAATGGTGGTGTAAACCCCTGCAGCCACATGATTCTAAAGACACAAACACGAACAATCTGGGTGCCTGGGGTTTTCTTCTCCTCTGTGGTTAGGGGTCTGTCGATGTAGATCAGTGAACTATGTGGCCTGGGAGATGCTTACATAAATCAGACATAGCTCCTTAGGTCACTTCTTTAACTGCAGGTGAGGTCTGTTTTTGTATTAAGATACAAGATTTAGATCAGGAGGTAATGATAGAGCCTTTCTCTGTGTTCTTTCCTAAGCCAAAGACCCGTATCTCAATAGTGTCCTTGACACAGTCATCTGGATGTTACCCAGACATATCCTATATTCAGTACATCCCAAAGTGCTCAGTATTATCATTCATGTACCTAGCTATCCAAGTTAGGAACCTGGAATCATACTATATTTAGTCCTGCCCATCATTTCTCCCTGCCACCAACTCTAGTCAGTCACTTCCAACTCAGAAAGATGCTTGCATCTGATTTCTCTTCTCTGCCCTAGTCCAGGGCCTCTTGTCTTGACTTGGCCACTATAATAGTTTCCTAATAAAGTTTTCTGTAAGAACAAATGTGATGATAATGGTAGTAATTTATTGAGTGCTTAGGGTAAATCATACTTTCTGTACTAAGCCCTTTACATGGATCATCTCCTTTAATTCTTCAGTGACCTTATACTGTAGATTCTGTTCATAGTCCCATTTTATCAGAGGTTTAGAGAGGTTAAACACTAGAAAGAAGTTGATTAAAACACTAGGACTCAGGCAACCTGAAGTCTAGCTCCTGCATTCTTCACCGCCTCAGTCCTGGCGCTGGTCTGCCTGCCTCTCCGGGCTCTTCACCGCCTCAGTCCTGGCGCTGGTCTGCCTACCTCTCTGGGCTCACAGTGTCACGTTCCCCTTGGACTTTACACGCTTGCTGGACTGTTTGGCACGCTCTTTATGACTCTGTATCTTTGCTCCTGGGGCACCCTCTACTTGGATTACCTTCCCAAGTCTGTCCTGCCTGGACACCACCACCAGCACTCCCCTTGGTAAATATCCCCCTGACTCTCCCTCCTGGAACTGACGCCCTTTCCTGGGCGTCCTCTCTGTCCTCCTTGCATGCTTCTGTTGCAGCAGCTGCAGCAGCTGTCATTCTCCCAGACTGTAATTTGAAGGTTGATGTGTCTTATTTTTTTAGTCAGGACAAAGAAGGAAGGGAAAGAGAGAGGGAGGGAAAAAACCTGCCGTTTTCCTCTAATTTCTTCAGCATTTACCAGTTGCCTCTCATTTGGTGACAAACAACTCTGTCAGGGTGCAGAGCCCTTCACAGCCTGTTTCCAGCCAGGCACTTTCCCCTGTAGCCTGCGCTGCAGCCACAGGAAACAAGTCACCGCCTTCTAAACTCGGTATACTTTCACACCTCTTCGCTTATTCA
Organism: Bos grunniens; assembly: GCF_055505025.1. NCBI lineage: Eukaryota > Metazoa > Chordata > Mammalia > Artiodactyla > Bovidae > Bos > Bos grunniens. Next base: position 14,616,980 of record NC_141167.1, read on the forward strand.
TTTCTCTCTCCGTTGAAGGCATGTCTTGACCTCTGCTGCCTGGCCATCATCCACTTACTCTTCAAGGCCCAGGTCTAGTATCCCCTTCCTGAGACCCTGACCTCCATCTCTGTGACTATTGCAGCTCCATCTCTGTTCCACACCACTTTGAAGAGATGGGTATGTGCGTTCACACCTTGGTGTCCTCTGCTCCTCGGGGGCTGGGGCTTGCTGTGCTGCTGTCTCATCCAAGTCCTGCACCAGGAGCATGAGAAGTATTCAATAAGGATTTGTTCCCTTGAGTGGATAACAGTTCAGTAGTCCTTTTAGCTTACAAAGCATATTCTAATCTGACTTGATCCTTACAGTAACCCTGAAGGATGTAAAGGTGTTTTATCCTTTCAATGTAACAGCTGAAGAAGATGAGAATTAGAAGGATGAAGTGACTTTTCCAAGATCATACAGCTAGTGAAGGATGGAGCTAAAGACCAATCACAAGTCTTCTGACCAAAATGATTTGTTGTTTCTATTCAGTGTGCCCCTATCTTGCTCTGTTTTCACACCTCATCTCTTAAGATTTGGAGAAACTGAACTGTCCCTTCTTCAGGCTTGTCCCCTAAACTTTGTAGTTCAGTACAATGCTCTGGCTCCCCGCTCTTCACTTGTAGCTGATGTTGCCTGTTGGGCCTCTGCCTCAGTGCTGTGTGATGACAGGAGGCTCAGGGCGGGGAGAAACGAGACAAACACACATGGCATTGTTAGCAGTTGGAGGCCAGCCAGAGCTTTACTTAACTCCCTGGCGATTTTTCATCTCCTCCTATTCCCCCAGCCTTACAGTTCCAATGGCATTTTCTCACCTTGGGGTATTTCACAGAGGTTCACTGCTCATCAGAATCATTGCTCCATGCTGGCTGTCTTTGAACTTTGGGCTGAGAATTAGGGATCAAAATCTATTCTTTGTAGCTCAGGCACCCTTTGCTTTGCTCCCCAAGTACACATGAACCACATTAGTGTTGCCACTGGCAGGCAGACTAATGTAAGATCAAAGCAACCAAGCCCTCAAGTTGTAAATTTGGTTATAACCTAATCTCTTGGATTCCCAAGTATCTCTTTAGGAAACAGTTTGTTATAATAAGATGATTCATTCCTCTTTTTTAGCTGAGAACACTGTTGGTCCAATCTTAAAAGAGATTTAAGAATGTAAGCACCTGAAATATACATACAGATCACCTACGGCAGAATGCAAGTCCTACAGATCGAAGAGTTCTCTTCGTACACCAGAACCATCAAAAAGAAAGATCTAGAATTTTAAGTGAGGTTTTTATTTGCATTATCCCTGCTATTTCTCTGGGTCCTGGCAGCTTATAAAGTATAGATATATCTCCCTAAAAAGAACTTCAAGAAAGGCTGTGAGGGTGAGACAGAACAGAGAGCATGAGCTTTCTCTGGTCAGTTTCTATGGACTGCAGAGGTTAGTGGGTAGAAAGGAAGGAAAGCATTTAATCTAACAGATGGAATCGTCCTTTCTATTTTTTTTTTCATGTATGCAATCTAGAAGCCATTGGCCTTCCTGGGATTTTACTTAAGAACTACAGAAAACCAGCAAAAGTTAACTCCCACGTTTTTCCTGATGGTCTCAATTTTCTTCTGCTCGGTTGAGGCTCTCTAGCTCGTGGTTCCAGGCCCCCTTTCCTGCACAGCCTCTGTGCCGCAGCCACGTGAGGCAGCTCACTGCTCCCTCAGCACTGCATTTGCTGTCACACCTCTTCGCTTATTCAGTCTGTGGTCAGGAGGAGCCTGGCAGTGGAGCACGGTTTAGGAGATTGATGGGGCCGTGCTGCCCGGGAGCCGAGCGTTGCCTTTATTGCCCGCTGTGACCGTGGGGTGGTGGCTTGTGACCAGCTCTGCCCAGACCTGAGTTCTCAGGCCTTGATTTCACCCTCAGTGCGTTCCAACCCCCACTGGAGGACTCGGTTCTACATTTGAACTTGGATTCTCTACTCCCTGAGCATTAGTGCCTGCCTGTGAAGTGAAGCTACCCTTGGGAGACTTTACAGTCATCCTCATCCTCAGAGAATCTTTGTTAATCAGAGTTGGCTGATATCCCTGTCAGATTCCTCAAAGCTTAAGGAACTCTCAGAACAGGAGATGTAGAATTGTTATCTGCAAGGAGCCTCACACTTTACTCCCACATCATACTCTATTTATTTCAGCAGAGATTCCCAGCCCCCATTTTTGTTCCCTGCATTTGAGCACAGTTCTCTCCAGAAGTCTATGACCCCAGCCTCCCCCCACCCCCGCCAAAAAAAAAACCAGAACAGCAACAAAAAAACCAAACAAAATAACTTACAACAACTATAATCTGCTTTTTTAGTGTTAGGCTTTTCCTGGAGGATAAATTTGGCCATTGAATCAAAATGGAATTTTCCCTTTTATGGCTGAGAAATCTATAAATTCAGAAATGCATCTGAAGTTACCAGGCTCGCTTTCATTTTCCCTGTATCTTTTAATAAGTATGTGTGCTAAGTTACTTCAGTCATGTCTGACTCTGTGCGACCTTAAGGACCGTAGATTGTCAGGCTCCTCTGTCCGTGGGATTCTCCAGGTAAGAATACTGGAGTGGGTTACCATTTCCTCTTACAGGGGATCTTCCCAACTCAGAGATTGAACTCCGTCTCTTATGTCTCCTGCATTGGCAGGCAGGTTCTTTACCACTATCACCACCTGGGAAGCCCTTAATAAGTATAAATGAGAGTAAATAACATACTCTGCTCTTTAAAGCTTTCTCCTCTCACTTATACATTGCTCTGCAGCATAGTGTGGATCAGGGAAATTGAGCTACTTGTGTTTCTTTTAAGAGTGAGTCTTTGAGCAAAACTTTGCCAGATCAGGCTCTCTGCAGGTATTAAAGAATACTACGGGACAATCCTTGGTTCTTTTGGGGGAGCCTCTTATAATTTAATAATGTTGTTAATATGTTGTTTCTACCCTTCAAGCATCATGGAAGCCTTGTGAAGGGAAAAAGCAGTGAACACAGAGTCAACAGACAGTGATCTGGCACTTTCCACCTAAATGATTTTACACAGTTATGTAACTTCTCTAGACAATGCATTTCTCGTCTGTAAACTGAGAATGTTAGCGTTAAGTCATCTTTAAAGTCCCTTTGAGCTCAGATTCTGATACCAAGCACTTAAGTGCAATTTATTCCCTTTGCTAAAGCCACTCAGAAATTGGGGGAAGCTGTTTATTTTTTCATACCCTCAAGCCAATCTTTTAAAAATTGGGAGAGCAGAGCTTTCCTTGGTTTACGAATGCATGATGATTGGGGAGGATTGGCCTTATCTGAAAATTTAGTCATTCATTAATTTTTAAAAATAGCTATGTTGAGATTTAGTTTACATATCACACATTTAAAGTATACAGTTCAATGACTTTTATTATATTCAAAATTGTGCAGCCATCACCACAATTTTAGAACATTTATTTTCCTCACTCCCCATAAAGAAACTCTGTACCCTTTAATCATTATCCCTAACTGCTAAGTCACTTCAGTCGTGTCCGGCTCTGTGCGACCCCATAGACGGCAGCCCACCAGGCTCCCCTGTCCCCGGGATTCTCCAAGCAAGAACACTGGAGTGGGTTGCCATTTCCTTCTCCAATGCATGAAAGTGAAAAGTGAAAGTGAAGTCGCTCAGTCGTATCCGACTCTAGCGACCCCATGGAGCCTACCAGGCTCCTCCATCCATGGGATTCTCCAGGCAAGAGTACTGGAGTGGGGTGCCATTGCCTTCTCCACATTATCCCTAAACACCCCTCCATTCCTTCCCCTGCCCTAGGCAACCAGCAGTCTATTCACTATCTGTCTCTATAGGTTTGCGGATTCTAAATATCTCACGTAAATGGAATCATACAACATGTGCTTGTTTGTAACTGGTTTCTTGCTCATAGTATAATATGTAGGCATTTGGATTATTTTCAGACTTTGGCTAACGTGAACAAAGAATGCTGCTATGAACATTCATTCATGTACAAATTACTTTTTCTGAACATATGTTTTTAATTCTTTTGAATATATACCTAGGAGTGGAATTACTGAGTCATATGGTAACTTGTGTTTAGCCTTTTAAGGAACTATCAGGCTGTTTTCCAAAGCAGCTGCACCATTTTATATTCTCACTTGGAGTGTATAAGGGTTCCGGTTTCTCTGTAGCTTCACCAGCACTTATTATTTGTCTTTTTGATTATAGCCATTCTAGTCAGTGTGAAGTGTGGAGTCTGTCTGTAGTTTGATTTACATTTTCTTTATGGCTACTGATACTGAGCATCTTCTCATGAGTTTGTTAGCCATTTGTATATATTCCTTGGAGATTTCTAAAGAACCAGTTTTGATGGTGATTTTTACAGGGACTACAAACAGGCAGGGACCTGGACAGTTGAAGTTTTTTACTCATCTTATTTGCTAACAGAGTAGCGTGATTGTTGGAAAGAAGCATACCTATGGCCGATTCCTAAGCATTCTTGGCCCTAACTGGCTGCCCCTAATATTTCTGGTACTTAGTCCACCGGACTTTCTCTGAGATTTGTGGAAAACTTGAGAGACAACCCAGTATGTACAAAAGAGTTAAAGACTAGAATGGGGGAGACCTGGATTTGATTGGCCTGGTCATTTACTAGCTGTCTGATCTTGGTATGTTAGCTGAGCCCTCCAAAATCTCACCTCTGCATCTGAAACTTTTCTGATGTAAAAGCACTAGCAAATGTTAGCCAGTTCTTTATCCTTGTCTCAGCAGAGCTGTGTCCAGTGCGCTTCAGAAATAGACAGCTGTTCTCTGCTGAATATTCTCTAAGGGGGAAAAACCTCACCTCCCCCATTACTTCTGTCTAGACCTCTCTGCTGTTTTTCATAGTTACTTGGTTATTATAGTCACACAAAGACTGAGAAACACAGTAAGCTAGTTCTCATCTAAATTTCTTGTAAGGTTCAACTTTACTATTCACAGGCATAAAACTTAACTGGAATTTTCAGAAGGAAACATTGGAGCTTTGATGTAAAACTAACCTTTGCATTTTAAGTGCCTCCTTTTTCTTTTCAGCTCTCTGTGGTGTTTGGTGTCCCATTGAGAACATGATCTCATCTGGTTCACAACCCTATATAATTTATTTAAATAATTACTCCTTGACCACTCCCGATTTTTATGCCCTGTATTCAGGTCTTAGCTGCCAAAAATAAATCGCTCATTATTGTCTCTTCTCTTCTTAACCCTTAATATCTAGTATTTAATAATTTCTGACATTTAAAAATCTTCTATTTGTCTGTTTGTAATCTGACTTCCATCCCCCCACTTTCTAGAAAATCATTCTCACAAAAGCCCTCTGATTTGTCAGAAAACTCAGAAACTGCTTCCTAGTCTTCCTCCTCCTTGTCCTGTAGCGTCGGATACTGGTGGTGATCGCTTCCTCGACGTTGCTCCCTTGCTTGTTGCCTGACTCTTCCACTGCCTTTCCCCATCCGCCCTGCCCTTTGTCGATTGCTTTCCCATCTCCTGCCTTCTAATTTCGGCTATTCCCTCAGGCTCAGTCCTTAGCACTCTTGTTTTTTTCTTTTTGCCCCAACCCAGAAAGCCCAACATTTCCCATGTGTTTAGCTAGCACCTCAATGCATATGACTTCTAAACTTGAGTTCTCAGCTGACCCGGATTGGATTCTGGTATTTCCAGCTGCTTCAAGAACATTTCCATTTGTAGCTCCTTTGCTGTTGTTTTAAACTCAGCATATTTAAAATTGAACTTGTCAAAACCAACTCCCTTTCCAACCCTTATGACCTGCTAATTTCTGTGAGTGGTGCAGTGTGCTTGTCCCAGGCCCCAAGCTTGAACCCTTGGACCCACTTGAGGGAGGAGTCTTAAGATTTTAGAGCCACCCATATGTTCGAGCCAGCTTTCGTGGCCTTGTGAGAGCCGAATAGTGAATGTTCAGGAGTCTTGTGAGCTATTTTCTAAGCACAGCCATGATGATGTTAAATTATATAAACTTACACTTAAATTATATTTAAAATGAAGGTAATAAATACTCAAAATTCATTTCTTCTTAGATACTTACTACATTGTTATCATCTGTGCTCTTGAGGTTAATTATATCTGTTGTCTCTTTCTGATGGAAATCCTGTGTATTGGTGTGCTACTGTACATCTCTCCCCAACATCGCTTTTAGTGATTCTATGTTAATAGCTTGAAATCGGTCATGGGAAGAGTATTTACACCATGGATATGAATAAGTGGTATAAGTTTGAGCTACATGTATTGTTTCATTTATTGTCTAAACTTAAGAAAGTGAGGGAGAAAATGTTAATATTGAAGATTAAACTAAAAAGTGTGTCGTGTCATTGTCAATATCACAAAAAAAGTTAAAGAAATATTCTTTAAAGATTTGAAAGCTATTATTCAACTCATGATGAACTATTTTCTCCGATTGGGTTATCTGTCTGTCAGCTTATTAGTCCTTCATGTACAGGTACAAACATGTGTATCCTTCATATTTCCACCGTCCTACTTAGGAGTCTTTTTGTGATTTTCCCATCCTCTTTCTCTATCAAACATTTTCGAATCCTTCAGGTCCTTTCTCTTCTAGGAAGTCCACCAAGATGTTTCCAGTCTTTGTCTTTTCAGATTCTCAGTTTTGAATGCTAGAATATTACAGTTGGAAAGGACTTACAGTTCAGGCTTCCATGTGAATGTAGAAATCCCAGTATCCCAGCCCTTGCTTGAAAAACTCCAGTGACTAGAAATCCACTACTTCTAGAGTAACCCTTTCTCTTGTTGCCTAGAAAGTTATGTATATTGTAAAGGGTCTTCCTTCTTATAATTTCCACTAGTCTTCTGATTCTGTTTATGCAACACTCAGTGAAGGTGTCACTAGACTTGGAACAAATCAGTCATATTAGCCACGTCCTAAAGTTGTGTGACCGTAACTTCTCAGAGCCTTAGCTTCCTCAGTTTCTCTTATGAAATAGGACTTCGCAGGGCAGTTGTTTGGATTAAATAAATAGAATGAGATTATGGCTGATTACAAAGCCTTGTAGTAATGGCAAAGGCTAAAATCAGAAAGATGAAACTGAGGCCGGTTTTTCCACTTAGTTTTGACCTTAGGCAAGTTACTTAACCTCTTTGTGCCTCGTTTCCTCATATGTAAAATAGGCATAATATAATAATAATAGTAATAATGTGTAATATAATAATGCCCACCTTATAGATGTTAGAGGTAGGTGAGATAACATCTAAAGCATTTAGTGTTTGACATTACCCACGCATTTGTCTAAAGTGATATTTGTTTTTTCATAGTTTCAGTTCCAAAATTAGAATTATTTTTCCCCAAAGGAAAAGAATTCTCAAATTCACTATTTATTTATTTATAAGTATTGGGTAAAAAAGGGGTTAAATTAAAGCTACACTCCATGGAACGCTGAGTGTCTAGCATTTTGATTTCCTTTGTAGCACTCTGGAGGGCTTTACTGACTCTGACAGGTCTCATGTGTCCATCACTGGCTGTTGTATCATATTTTTGTCCATAATAATTCCTGAGATATTTCGGGATGGTCAAGACTTGGCCAAACTTTATGGAATATTGTTCAGGGTTGACTGGAGTATGTAATAGATCTGGCGTCAATTTGAAAAAACACATACAAGCCTCTGTTAAGTGTTACCATCTCATATGTATTGTATTCCAACCTGAATATTCCTGAATTGTTTATTGTTTTCGGTTTCAAATTATTTAATTTGTGTTTACAAAGAACCATAAGCACTTGTGTGGATAATAAAATAATTCAAGATCAAATAAAAATCAGTCTTGTTTTGCTCTCACACGCAGGTCCGCAAGCACATAAATGACCTTTATGAAGACCTGCGGGATGGCCATAACCTGATCTCTCTGCTGGAGGTCCTCTCGGGCATCAAACTGGTGAGCTTCTCTCTCCTCCTAATGGGTGACTTCCCAGGTGTGGCCCTATTAATGATATAGGTCCATCGTGTTGAGTGCTGGGGAGGTGGCTGTCACTTCTGTTACATGGGAGGAAAAAGTAGAAGAGGTGATTGCTGGACTTTATTTCTAACTCAGACTTAATGCTTTACAAATGATACCAATTCAGTTCAGTTCAGTCGCTCAGTTGTGTCCAACTCTTTGCGACCCCATGAATCGCAGCACACCAGGCCTCCCTGTCCATCACCATCTCCCGGAGTTCACTCAGACTCATGTCCATCGAGTCAGTGATGCCATCCAGCCATCTCATCCTCTGTCATCCCCTTTTCCTCCTGCCCCCAATCCCTCCCAGCATCAGAGTCTTTTCCATTGAATCAACTCTTTGCATGAGGTGGCCAAAGTACTGGAGTATCAGCTTTAGCATCATTCCTTCCAAAGAACACCTAGGGCTGATCTCCTTTAGAATGGACTGGTTGGATCTCCTTGCAGTCCAAGGGACTCTCAAGAGTCTTCTCCAACACCACAGTTCAAAAGCATCAATTCTTCGGCTCTCAGCTTTCTTCATAGTCCAACTCTCACATCCATACATGATCACTGGAAAAATCATAGCCTTGACTAGACGGACCTTTGTTGGCAAAGTAATGTCTCTGCTTTTGAATATGCTATCTAGGTTGGTTATAACTTTCCTTCCAAGGAGTAAATGTCTTTTAATTTCATGGCTGCATTCACCATCTGCAGTGATTTTGGAGCCCAGAAAATAAAGTCTGACACTGTTTCCTCTGTTTCCCCATCTATTTCCCATGTAGTGATGGGACCAGATGCCACAAATGATATAAGTTCATTTTAATTTAACCTGATTTGTCATATATTCTTATTTCTTTTTTTTAATTCTTTTAAAAAAATTCTACTTTCTTGATGGAATCCGGTATTGGTTCTATTACTTTTATATTTGCATGCTTTCTCCTTGTTCTTTATCTATTTATACATGCTAGTATTTCAGGAATAGTAGATTCTCGCTTTAAGATTTTTTAATAAGGCGTGTTTTTCTTCCTACAGTGTTATTTCTAGTCTACACAGATTCCTCCTATTTTTCCTTCTACTGTGAATTACTTTATTTTCTATATTCAACAAAGAGCTGAGATTTACATGTAAAAGCCCAGGTGTTTAGAGTCATTGTTTCCCAAACGGCCTAACTTCCTCCCTTCTGGAATTCATTGTCTGTCACAGGTTTGAAGAAGAGCTGAAGTTGATGTCTGAGCATAGCCCCAGATGCTGTACATCTGGGCTCCTTGGATAATTAGATACGCCTGCATCCTCCCCATATGTATTAAATGTGGCTTATGGAAACAGTTACCTGTCTGAGGACAAAGCCTGTCCAAACCTCTTGGCTTATCAGCTCTTGTCCTCACTTTGTTGAAGGGATCAGCGTGGCCTCACCATGGGCTCGTTGTTTCACATGTGGGAGCCTAACTTGAGCCTGTGATTCTGTGCAGCTCCTGCTCTGTCTAGAGTGTTATAGACAGCATGCTTTTTCGTTTAGAAAAGGCCAGGGCTGAGTGTGGAGACACCTGTGAGAGGTGCGCCCTGGAGAGGAGCACGGCTCAAGCAATCTATGGAGGGAGCCGGCACACTCTCTGTCTTTGGTGAATTCTAGAGCAGGATTTGACACGTTAGATTTCTCTCCCTAAGTAATAGTCAGCTTCTTCCAGGATTGAGCTTGGCTTTCCTGGGGTCCTTTGTTTTGGTTTCTTTTCTTTTTTTTTTTTAAATAATAATTTTTAATGGCCTAAAATTGACAGATGCTTTTGTTGACATAGCCAGTACATATGAATTCTGGTTCTTCTCTGGCCCTCATTTATAAATCTCCTAAGTAATCAGAATTTTACTTTCACTGTGTTGGACTTAAAAGTGCTCACGAAATTATATTTTGGGCAATTTGGCTGGTATATTTGATGAACTTGTAGTGATTTTATATTGAAAAGTGATCCTTTTCAGTGATGTTGCTTACAGAACAGGTTAAAGCCACTCCTATCTGATTTCTTTCCCTAGCCTTTGAAGACCTACAGGTGTTTATGGAGATAGTTGTAAAATAATCATCTTTTCACCAGAAACCACCCAAATATCTCTTTCATATGCATATTCTCATCATGCATTCTCCCTTACTTGATTCACAAAAGTAGGGAGAATGGATGGCCTGTGGAGAGTTAAAGCTGTGTTTCAACATAAGAAGTGTTCAGTATAACCATCTGTTCTGGTCTTAATTTTGTTTTGCATCTTTGTGGAGGTGGGAGGGTATTTTCATATTTATTTTCATCTTTTTTTTTTTCCTGCGTTCCTTTTCATTTATATGTTGTGAATTTCCTGCTAACTCTGTCACGTCTCTGCCTTGGTTGGTGGCCAAAGGAGCCGGCAGGGCTGAAGACCCTCCGCCTGGTGAGCATGCCCTCCTGGCGCCGTGCAAACAGCGAGGAGCAGGAGGAGGAAGATGATGATGATGTCGTAGGTCCTCCTGGGGACACCAGCATCCCAGACGGCGCTGCAGGGCCATCAGAGGGTTTGGGGTTCTCTAGGTCCCCAAGTAGCTCACTTACCAATTGCCTTCTTCCCTGTCCACCTGGGAATTTGGGTCCCAAAGAAAGTGGTTAAAACTAATTGTGCCTCGTGCCACTGTTAGATGATCCCAGGGTGGGAATTGTTTTGCTTATCTGCGAGTAGCTGGCACAAAAAGAATAATGATGTTTGGCAGCGTCAAGTCCGGTTGTAACTGGAGACCCATGCCTTTCTGGTGGCCTTGCTGTGTTGTCTGAGTCTAGATTGCAGAACTGTGGAAAGCTTAGTTGACAGCATGTCAGTTGCTCCTTCTGACTCCACACTCCAGACTAACGGAGACTTGCTCGCCACCTCTCTGGCTTCCAGGTTCTCAGCACACACCGTGTCATTTGTTTTCAAAAGAGCCTGTTGTTTGCAAACCACTCACTGCATGGGGATACTCTGCCTTCGTCAATAACATCTCTAGTTGCTATAGAGGACAGGGATTTAACTTGCATGTTCTCAAGGGTATTTTTGGTGGGGAGTACTTAGGCGTAAAGATTAGAGTGTGTAGGAGGGCCATTTTCTGCTTGCAGACCCTAATTACAGCCTGTGATTTTTCTCCGGAAATAGAGATCAGGCAGTGTCCCCATTCCCTGTCCTCTTAAAGTCATCTTTTCATCTCATTGATCTCCCCTCCAATTGCCTTAGCATCTTCGGTTTCACAGGCTCTGTCATCTTCTAAGCCATATTCACAATTAGTTCAGCTGGAATGACTGAGAAGAGATTCTTACTAAGAAGGTTTTTCCTAACACTCTAACTTACAAAGTTATCCTATTGCACAGAGAGGCCTCACCTTCTCTGTCAATTACCCTGGTTTGGAAGTTTTGCTTAGAAGGATTGAGGGACCCCCTCAGAGATGCTTCCACCCCGTCCCTCCACGTGTCGAGTTACTTTTTGCCCATCAACCTGGGGCAGTGTTTCCTCTGTGCAGGTGCCCACAACAGAGCTACCTTGTATTTTATTGGCCTTTAGTTAGTAACATTTTGATATTTATAAATGAATTGGGTATGATCTAGTGAGAGTGATATCTTAGTCCCAATTGTACTGGAGGGGGGAACCATTGGAAAGTAAGCAGGAGAAGACACTCCAGACGTAGATAGCCATCCCTGCCTGTGCTCACTGGAGAAACAGCTTCCACGCACTTTTGGATAGATAGGACTTGAGCCTTGGATCCGGGAGGTGGGCGCTGGCGACACCCACCTGGGTGGAGCGACACCAGAGGCGCTGGGTGGAGGTGGGCTCTCCACTGTGGCTCGTGTGACATCCAGGATTGAGCGGCTGGCAGGAAATACCTTTCTTTGGAGTTCTGTGTTGAAGAACCCTACACCGTGGAGGTCTTGTTTGCTCTGGGTATTTCAAACTGGAGTAAAAGGTGGCTTTCCTACTTTGTCTTCCTAGGAAATAGGTTGCTTCTTGACTCCTGCCTTCCATTTTAGATTTTTTCACTTACTGAGCATGTGTAACTTCTCATTCCCTAGCGTAAAATTGACTACCTGTAGTTTCTTTTGCCAGGTTGTAATATGGTTGGCACTGTCCATTACTGAGCAACCTGTAATTAGGCCTTTTACCCTTTGCTTACAGTAACATTTAACTGTGGTTCTGGGAGCCATAGAGCCAAATCTTTGTTTGCATTAACCTCACATCCAGAATCGAGTTCTGCCACATATGGCTGCAGAGGAACCTGTAGAGAAGCTGCGGCACTGCTTCAGCATTTGCATTCAAACGTGCCGTGTGTTCACGGGGATCTGAGTGGTAAACGAGGCGTTGGGGGCCTCAGCGAGCATGGTGAAAACTCACACAGGTCCTGCCTGGAGGGGTGCTTTGTGTGACGCTCCCACGCCTGGCTTCAGTCGTGGGAACTCTTTGTGGTCTTTTAGTTCTTGAAATGAAAGCAGAAAGGGATCTGCCTGGGTAAATTGGTGTCGCTGAAACAAACATCCCTTTTGTTTATTTGTTTGCAGCCCCGGGAGAAGGGCAGGATGCGTTTTCACAGGCTGCAGAACGTGCAGATTGCCCTGGACTTCCTAAAGCAGCGACAGGTAAGAGCGTCCCGTGTGTCCCCCACTCTGCCAGGGAAAGTTGGCGTCGGGTCCCTGTTCAGGGACGTTCTCATTGCCCCTGATAAGTCTTCAGTAAATCCAACTGATACAGTTCTGAGTCTTGCTTGCTAGTGAGCAGCTGTATTGTGTCTGAACAAATCTTACAAAGACTGTGTGGCCTGTCTTAGAGGTAAAGTCTTAAAGAAGAGCAAGATGCGAAAGATTGACTCACCTCCACTCAGGTGGAGGCCAAACGGAAGATGAGAAATAAACCGGCAAAGAAGATGGGAAAAGGTACATCATCTAGGAGAGGGGACACCAGAGTGCTTCATCATCATGAGAACTGGATGAGGGGATGTCAGGCTGGTTGAATGGTGCGTGGGGCTGGAGGGGAAGCTCTCAGCTGTGCAGCATTGGTGACCTCAGAGACCAGGCTCAACAGAGCAGAGCAGTGTTTAGTAAAGAATCTGTTCCCGCCCTAGATAAGAAGGAAGGAAGACAGAAGCACACTTTTAGACATAGGAGAAGCTAGTGAAGAGAACAGAACAGAATGAGAGTGAGGAGTATGGCTCAGAGCAGGGTAGCCCTGGAAGGCGCCTTGGAGATCGCTAGTCCAGCCTTTTCATTTCCTACGAACGGAAACTGAGAAATGACCTGCCCTAGTCACAGACGTGAGAGAGCACCTGGGACTCCCACCCAGGCCTCCTGGGCACTTTAAATGCTCCTTTCATGCTGCTCTCTACACAGCGTCCTTCTTTCCTTGACTCCCTAATTGATGGAACCAAGTCCAGCGATTGAGAGATGAGATCCAGAGCACAGCTGATGTAACTTCTTTGAAAAGGAAAGGAAAAATGCCTCTTCTGAGGTACAGTGAGGAGGAAGGAAGGAGGGATAAAAATACAGAGAAGGTTTGTGGAGGGGAGGAAAGTGGATGGATGAGGGAGTCAGAGTTCATCTGCCTAGGGAGCTGTTTGGAAAGATCTGGTATAGCCACAGTTGCCAGGCACCAGCTCTGCTCACGGCGACATGACGTGGTGTGCGTATTTTCGGAGTTAGTTCATGTTTGCCACTCTTAGCGGTAATTCTCATTAACTTGGGAAATTCTCTTTCTATGCACTCCCATAGCTGTTTGCTTCTAACATAACACTTATGACTTTATTATTATTTCTTTGTTTGCTGTAATGCTTTGTAGGCCCGTGGGGACAGAGAATGTGATCTTACTTAACCTTTTATCTTCATCACCTGTCGTAATGAATGGTCCATAATTGACACTTAATAAATATTTGTTGAAATCAGTGGTAGGAGAGTTAGAGGTTGAAGTGTTCAGGGGACTAGAGAAAGCATCCTTGGAATGTCTGTGTGTAGAGTTAGAGAAAACCAGAGAGGGCCTTAATGGTCAAGGTAAACTGAAAAGGATTGATTAGCTAGAAGCCTCAATAAGGATGGAGAGTAGATTGGTTACTAGGATATAATAAAAGTGTGAGCCATGAACCTTGGACACAGAGAAGGGCAGAAGGAACCCTGGAGCAGTTCTCGGTGATGGTGAGATTGTCGCTGTGCAAGTGTCCAAAGCAGAGCAAAATGAAAGTCATCTGAAGTGGGAAGGCAGACGAGTTATACAGATGGGACGGCACCTGGGTCATCGAGGTGATGCCAAAATTGCCAAGAAAGATGGCAGAAGATGAGGTAGGGAGGGTAGGAGTTAGGTGTGAGGTCTCCAAGGAATGGATTGGCAGACACTGGAAGGTGGCTTGGCTAAGGAGGTATTCAGAATCCACGGGGAAAGCTGCTGGAGGTGGGGCGGGGGAACTGGACTTGGCTGATGCTGCCAGCCTGCCAGCTGTGGGCCGTGAGTGATGAGAAGACCTGCACTGAGGCAGGAAGCAGAGCCTCCTGCTCCCAGGGTACAGAAGAGGAGACAGAGATACAGGAAAGGGGAAGAACTTGCCCAGTGTCTTGGTCATTCAGGCTGCTGTATCAAAATATCGTGGCCCGGATGGCTTATAAACAGTAGAAATTCATTTCTCATAGTTCTACAGAAGTCCAAGAGGGAGGCAGATTTGGTGTCTGGTGAGGTCCTGGTTCCGAGACTGCTTTTAGCAGTGTCCTCATGTGATGGGAAGGTCAAGGGAGTTTTCTGGGTCTCTTTTATAAAGATACTAATCCCATTCCCTTAAGACCTGCTGCTGCTGCTAGGTCGCTTCAGTCGTGTCCGACTCTGTGCGACCCCATAGACAGCAGCCCACCAGGCTCCCCCGTCCCTGGGATTCTCCAGGCAAGAACACTGGAGTGGGTTGCCATTTCCTTCTCCAATGCATGAAAGTGAAAAGTCAAAGTGAAGTCGCTCAGTCGTGCCCAACTCTTCGCGACCCCATGGACTGCAGCCTACCAGGCTCCTCCGTCACCCCCAAAAGGTCCCACCTCCAGATGCCTTCGGATTGGGTGTTAGGATTTAACCTATGAATTTTGGAGGGACACCGCATTCAGTCTACAGCACCAGTCACCATAGTGTAAGGAGAAGTGAGGATGCTGCTTGAGGTCTTGAGTACATGAAGGTTTCGGTTCAGATGAAGAGACAAAGGAAGGGCAGCTTCAGGGCAGTTGTCACGGTTGTCAGGAGCTCCGTGAGGGTATGACAGAGACTCACGGGGTGGAGGTGGAAATAGGCTGGTTTTCCTAGGACACTCTGAAAGGCCCCTGTCCCAGGAAATCCCTCAGTCTCCAGCACACAGGGATGGTTGGTCACCCTGGTGGGGGAAGGACCTGTGTGTCTGTGTACATCGTGTTGCTGGAATGAGATTTTAGGAGTAAGACAGGTGCTGTGGGAGGAGGGGAATAGGTGGGACAGGCCAGAGACCGGTGAGGGACAGGAGGCAGATCTCTCTCTCTCTCTCACAACCTTGAAAAAATAAGAAAGAGAGAAGAAAAAGGACTGGGAAGACTTAATTAAAAAGCAGCTCACAATAGCAAGTGCTTGCGAAATTGCTTTGCTGGTGGGATTGCAAAATGGTACAATCATGCTGGAAAATTGTTGGCAGTTTCTTACAAAGCTAAACGTATACCATATGACCCAGCAGTCCCACTCCTAGGAATTTACCCTAGAGAAATGAAAACATGTGCTCACACAAAAAAACTGTACATGAATATAAGAGCTTTATTCATAACTGCCCCAACATGGAAACAACCCAGATTCCTTCAGTAGAGGAGTGGATAACTATTGTGTGTAGAATACAGGTATAAGGTATACAGATATACAGGAATACTCCTCCACAGTGGAAAGGGGCAGGCTATTGCTCCAGGCAGCAACGTGGATGGGAATCTCATGGCCATTGTGCTGAGTGCAAAAAAGCCAGGATCTGAAGATTACATACTCTGGGACACCATTTATATGACATTCTGGGTAAAGCAACGCTGGGAACAGATCAGTGGTTGCCAGGATTTAGGGGTGAAGGCAGGATTTAACTGCACAAAGTCCCACCTTTTGGGGTTGATGCTCCTGTTTTGTTACCCTGATTATAGTGGTTGTTAACACAAATCTATACATAGTGAAAACTCAAGCTGTACACCAAAAAAAAAAAAAAATTAACTGCGTATGAATAATGAAAATCTATAAAAAATGAAATCAAAACAAAGTTGCAGAGCTGTCAGACCAGCTTTCGTTTCTTTTTCAGGTGAAACTAGTGAATATTCGCAATGACGACATCACAGATGGCAACCCCAAGCTGACCCTCGGCCTGATCTGGACCATTATCTTGCACTTCCAGGTAGGGTCTGGGGTCTGGGGTCCTGGTGCTCAGTTTGGACATGGCCTGGACAGAGCTAGAGATTGCTGTGCTTTCCACGGGCACACTGAGCCTTCCTTCTCTGTATTTGTCAGTGAATGAGGGAGTGGGGCAGAGCAGGAGCTCTAAAGGAAGAGGAGCATTGGCCTGGAGGCAGCGCTGTTGCAGTGTAAACCAAGAACTTCCTCATCATTTGCATGATGAAGGGGGATTTTTCACCTGTTTATGCTGTGGCTTTGGCACTGACAATCTGGTTATTAGCAGTCTGCTCAGCTGAGTCAAAACTGGCTCTCTGGGGACTCAGAATGTGAGGGATGAGGAGAGATGTTGGATTTGTTGCTCAGGAAGGGTGGAGTGAAGCCTTATAATCCTGCTTTGATGTAGCCTTTTCTTCGTCTCTAATGATGTTAAACAAGCCTGGTTAATTGTAGCACTGTCTTAGTCAGGTTGGGCTGCTGTAGTGAAACACCGCAGGCTGGGTGGTTTGCAGCAAGCATTCGCTTCTCATAGTTCTGTAGGCTGAAGTCTGAGATCAGGGTGCTAGCATGGTTGGCTCCTTGGTGAGGGCCCTCTTCCTGGTTATATCCTTAGGTGACCTTTCCTTGGGGCATGCATGCACAGAAAGAGATCTCATGTCCCTTCAACTTTTTATAAGGGCATTAATCCCATTATGGAGGCTCCACTCTCCTGACCTCATCTAAACCTAATTACCTCTTAAAAGACCGCACCTTCAGATAGCATCACATCAGGGCTATTATGGCTTCAATATATGAGTTTCGAGGGGACACAAACATTCAGTTCATAGCAAGCACCTTGGTATATGTGCTTGTAGCATCCATCACACCCAAGAACAGTGGCATCTTGGTAGTGTTCACATGGTCACACAGCCTTCCTGTTCCTCCTCCCTAAGGCAAATCCTCTTCAAGTCTAGATACTATTGGAAAGTCACAGCCCTATTTTTATAAAAAAGACTATCTTGAATCACGTTAGCTCAACTTAACAAAACTATTTCTCAGACAACTCTCGAATACCCAACTGCTGTATGCAAGGCTAATAGATGACAGGGATCACTTCTTGAGCAGGTGGGAAAAGAAGGCTTTTATAAATACCTCACTCAAGGCGCTGCCTCCAAGGTCAGTGTGGCTGTGATGTCCCAGTTGGGGAGTCAGCGCCACCTGCTGGGTGAATGCAGAACAGCAGGTGTCCCAGAATTCCTGAGAATCTGAGAACTTCTGAGAACTCAGGGATTAAAATTTCTTGGGGCTCTGGTTTGGAGCCGCTGCTGACAATCTGCAGCATAAGTAGGCTTAGGAAAGCGTGGAGGTAACATGTGTTTTTGTGGAACCACAGGGTGTCCTCAGGCATGCTTCGGATATAGGGATAACCAGGAACATGAATTTGGCAAGTGTGCCTTGGCAGGGTTGGAACAAGAACTTTGTTGAGTTTTCATAGCATTATCCCCTTGGCACTCTTATGAACAGCGGGCTGTTTTAGAGGAATCTTTTTGGTTGTTTGTATGCCACAAACCACCTTTCACTTTGAGACACCAATGCTATCCTGTAGCTGTGAGGTAAGAGGAATCTGTCTGCTGTGTCTCCCTTTCTCCTGACTGCAACTAACTCACTCACTCAGCAGAAGGGAAATTCAGGGGCCAAGAAATGAAAACTGAATTGGCTAGTTAAACTTTTCCTGGGACAGAAGATATGGGGATAATGTTCCTTAACTGAATATGCCATTAAGAAAATGTTCTAGAATTCTCTCTCTTTAAAATTTTATGAAAATTTTCAAACATTTATAAATGCAGAGAAAATCGTATAGAACTACCATATACTCATCACGTAGCTCACCAGTCACTAACTCATGGGCAGCGTTACACTGTCTGTTTCCTGATCCATTCATCAAACCCTCCAGTAGGTTATTTTGAAAGGAGTCCCAGACATCATATAATTTCATCTGCAAGTGTTTCAGTGTGTATCTCTGAAAGGTTCTTCATTTAAGCAAAGCACAAAATTATAGCACTGTAAAAATCAGTGATTTCTTAAAATCATTGAATATCTAAGCAGTGTTTAGATTTCCCCAATTATCTCATTTTAAAAATGGCTTGTTTGAATCCAAAGTCCACACATTGCATTAAACTTCTCTTCTCCTCTTTTTGTCCCCTTAACTGTTTGTTAAAGAAATCGGTCTTTTGTCCTGTGCAGTTTATGGAAAGATGCTGGTGGCGTCTCTGGATATTTTCTAACAGTCTCCTCCAAACTTCTGTATTGTCCGTAAACTGGTGCTTTGGATCTAGACCTGAGGCTGAATCATACTCAGGTTCCCTTTTTTGTGCTGGGGCAGGGCAAGGATGGTGGTGTTGCACATCAGAATGCACATCAGAATGTCTGCTGTCTGTCTTTTCATCATGTTAAGCTTGATTAGTGGGTTCAGGTGTGACCAGCCTGATCATTCCTTGTAGAGGCTTTCCCTGTTATCCCTTCACCTAAAAGTTTAACAGCTACTGTTTGATTGTTTCATTAGAAGTTGCAACATGGCGGTACTCAAAATTCTGAAATTTTTTTCTAAAGCAGAACTTTACCTCATCAATTACTCTGAGAGATAGTTCCTTTAGGAAAGGGAAGATAAAAAGATAAATGCTTTTATATTGCCCTCTGTTTCACCAGTTTTCAAAATAATTAGTTGATTCTCTTAAGATTCTCCGTAAGACGGATGAAAGTTTCATTGCTGATACTCATCTTCCCTTAGTAACACTGTGACTCATGGATTTCTACCAGACTTAAATGTGTTCCAGTTAAATATAGCTGTCATTCTTCATAGTATTCAGCTCCTCCTTTGGCCAGTGAGTTTTTTCACATTGACCCTGAGTCCTTCCTCATGATCCATATAGTCTTTGATAATGTCCTCTATTTCTTGTATGAAGAGCTGTTCCAGATACTTTTTGTATATTTCCTGTTTCAGGCCCGGGATTAGCAGCTTCTCCAAGGAACTGAAATTCTTTATTGACAACAGTCTGAGTGCTTCTTGGGTTGGTCACTCTTTCTGGGTGTTTTCTGTGGACAAAACTAGCCAACGTTTGTATTTGTCTTGTAAGAAAAAGTCAAGAATTTATAATGTTTCTAATTGATATTTAGAATTAGAGTTTTATTCAACCTCTTTGACTTTGTATTCTTTTTTTTCTTATGCTAAAAATCTTGATCCAAACAAAGCAATATATTACTTATTCCCTTTTCCATATACACACATGCAAATGACATGGATGCAAGTATATATAAAATCATGTATATATTATAGTGCATATATAAAATCATGTATGCATAAATTTATATATTTGAATAAAAATAACAATGATAGTGTTATTATTAACAACACGATTACTGAAAAGTTTGTGATTTCTTTAGTGTAAATCCCCTAAGGACATAGAAATAATTTTATGTTAAAGCCATTTGAAATAACCTCTCTCTGTGTTGTTAAGCCATCAATCTGATACACAGGTCCATTTGTATTTTATATTTTTTCAGTTTGTAGCGATTGCTTTTCTCCCTTTCAATTTTATTTTGCATTATATAGATCATATACATTGTTACAATGGGAAATTTCGAAAAGTGAATGCAAGGTGTGTTCAGCGTTTCGTTTCTGCCCCCTCCATCCTGTTTCTTCTCTTTCCAGCTGTTTTAAAGCATCTTTGGTTATTCTATCGGTTGTTTATTTTAAAAAGTAGATTCTTTTTTAAAAACAACTTTACTGAGGTAGAATTTACGTACCATAAAATTGACCCATTTTCATTGTATAATTCAATGATTTTTATGAGTTGTACAGCCATCACCATAATCCAATTTGAGAACATTTTCATCATCCCACAAAGGTCCTTCCTGGCCATTTATGGTTATTCCATTCCCATCTGCAGCCTCAGGCAGCATGAATCTATCTATTCTCTGTTTCTATAGACTTGCTTATTCCAGACGTTTCATTTAAATAGAAGAGTCTAATATGTGCTTTGTTGTGTCCCGCTCCTTCGCTTAGCGCACTGCTCTCGGGTTCCTCCGCGCTGTAGCGTG
Organism: Bos grunniens; assembly: GCF_055505025.1. Lineage (NCBI taxonomy): Eukaryota > Metazoa > Chordata > Mammalia > Artiodactyla > Bovidae > Bos > Bos grunniens. The sequence goes on from NC_141167.1 coordinate 14,637,398, forward strand.
TGTCAGTACTGTGTTCCTTTGTTGCAGAGGAGGGTTCTGTTCTGTGGGTTTACCATATATTTTGTTTATCTGTTCAGCAGTTGATGGCCGTTTGGGTTGTTTGCACTTTTAGCCATTATAAATAATGTTGATACGAATATTTGTGTGGATGTATGGTTTCACTTTTTTTGGATTTATACCTATGGGTGGAATTGCTGGGTTATATGAGACCCAGGTTCAATCCCTGGGTTGGGAAGATCCCCTGGAGAAGGAAATGGCAACCCACTCCAGTGCTCTTGCCTAAAAAATTCCATGGACAGAGGAGCCTGGTGGGCTACAGTCCATGGGGTCACAAAGAGTCGGACACGACTGAGTGACTTCACACTCACACTCACACATGGTAGGTTTATGTATAACTTTTTAAGAAACTGCCAGACTGTCTTCCAAAGTGGCTGCTCCATTTTACATTCCCACTAGCACAATTGTGTGGCCTCCTGTTTCTCCACATCCTTGTCATTATCATTGTCTGTCTTTTGGTGATAGCCATCACAGAGAGTGTGAACTGTATCGCCTTGTGGTTTTAGTTTTCAGGAAAATATATTTTTTAACTGAATTCCATAAACATTTACTGAGGTCCAGCTATGAGCAAGGTCTTAGGTAGAGTCTGTGGGAGATTCAAAATTAAACTAGGTACAGAATCTCTCCAGTTTGACTGCATAATTCAAAGGAGTGTACCATGAATTAACTTGATAGAGGTTTAAAGAATCAGGAAGGTATGGGAAAGGACGATGGAACACAGTCTGTACTCAATAACTGGCAGCAATTATTGGTAGTAGCCTATTATAATTATTAGTGAAACTTATAACTTTATGGACTTTTGACCTAGCCTGCTGTACTCTGCTGTTACTGATTTTACTGAAAGATATAAACAGGTTTGCCCTAGTCTGTCTGCTGACGCATACTGGCTACCTGCTTTTCTCTGTTCACTATTTCAGCATAGCTGAATTTTGTCTTCTTATGGAGAGAAGTTATGCTGCCAGAGTATTTTCCCAGATGCAACTAATTACTTTTCTTTGCTGTTCTTGAAGGCTTGGCATTTGCCTATCAATTAGCTAAGTGTTTAGAAGTGTGGGGAAAGATTCCCTGCTTACAAAGCTTTTGGTTAACTGATAAAGGACCATACAGAACCTCCATGTAGAGGTCTTGCTGTAGATAGAAAGTGATGTATCTCTTGCTAGTTATCTATCATTGTGATTTTCTAGTCTTTAATTGTTGAGCTAACTGTTCTGTGCTAGCTATTCTCATCAAGAGTGCGTGGTATATAAAGCCAAATAGAAACGCAGAGAAGAACTATCAAATGTTAGGGGATCAGTAAAATAGTCATTCAAAAAACTAGATCATGGCATCCTATCCCATCACTTACGGGCAAACAGATGGGGGAAAAATGGGAACAGTGACAGACTTTATTTTCTTGGGCTCCAAAATCACTGCAGACGATGACTGCAACCATGAAATTGAAAGACGCTTGCTCCTTGGAAGAAAAGCAGAGACATCGCTTTGCCAACAAAGGCCCATATAATCAAAGCTGTGGTTTTTCCAGTAGTCATGTATGGATGTGAGAGTTGGACTATAAAGAAACCTGAACACTGAAGAATTGATGCTTTCGAACTGCAGTGCTGGAGAAGACTCTTGAGAGTCCCTTAGACAGCAAGGAGAGCAAATCAGTCAATCCTAAAGGAAATCAAGCCTGAATATTCATTGGAAGGACTGGTACTGAAGCTAAAGCACCAATATTTTGGCCACCTGATGCAAAGAGCTAACTCATTGGAAGAGACCTTGATGCTGGGAAAGATTAAGGGCACGAGGAGAAGGGGATGACAGAGAATGAGATGGTTGGATGGCATCACTGACCTGATGAACATGAGTTTGAGCAAACTCCCGGTTATAGTGAAGGACAGGGAAGCCTGGCATACTGCAGTCCTTGGGGTTGCAAAAAGTCAGACGTGACTGAACGACAAGAAAAAATAGTCATTATAGCCAATCTCTGTTATTGGTGTTAATGAAATAGATTAATGATGGAGATACATAGGTGCTGGTTGTCATTTCGAGGGAGTATGCAATTGAAGGAGAGGCTGATTCCAGAGTAGAAATTTGCTACTGCTGATGGGACTGGTAACTTTTTAGAGATTAATGATTTCCATTTTAACACCTACTAAAAAGATACACACTAAATGGGAAATAAATGGTTGACGTTTAAAAAAATTTTAATTTGAGTTTTTAATTAATGAAAATTTTAATTACCCAGAGAAGTACAGAAAAGTATATAACAGATCTTTATGTGTATAGTCACCTTCAGAATTAAACAGATATTAATAGTTTATATTTGCTTCAGATTTTTTCCTTTCTCTTTAAAAAAAGAACATTTCAGATACAGAAATTTTCTTGTTCCTTCATCCCCCAGGTAAATACTGTCCTGAAGTTGAAGTGTATCATTCTTGTATATGCTTTTGTACTTTTATGACAGATGAATGCCTTTTTTTTTTTTTAATATCAGACACATCGTATCTTCTATATATCCTGTTTTCTGTTTTTTTTTTAACCATGTTTTTGGGGTCTGTCTGTGTTGATAAAGGAGGACCTGATTTGCTTATTTTAACTAGTTTACATTGTCTATTATTTGAGTGAAGGCCCCTGCAGCTGTGTAACACAGCTATTATTATTTGCAGTAAATTATGTATTTGTATGAAGGAGACATTCATTGCTGCAGTAAACATCTGTCCTTATGCATATGGGAAAGTGAGTTTTGTGGCTAGACACCTGTTGTATACTTTTTCTGTACACTTCTTGTTTTGCCAGTAACTCTCAGAAGCCCGCTGTGACTCACAGGGCTGTGTGACACCTACTGCTGTCTAATGTGGTTGGTTGTTTTCTGGATCCCTGCCCTAGGACCCAAGCTTAAATATGAAGGGATTTCATCTCTTGTTTTCTTCTTTGCCTTGATTAGAGTAGGCATTCAATAAATGCTCATTAAATGAATGGATATTGTATGAAGTTGATCTTCTCAAAGCTGTGGGGTAGGTAGATCAGATGGCTAGACTATGATGTCTGTTTTCCTGTGTCCATTGTTCCAAGGAGGAAGTTGAAACACAGAGACCAACTGACTCTTTGAGGTTACATATGCAGATACTAATAGTAGAATTTCTTGTCTCTTGGTTTTGTCCAAGCCTATTTTGCAGTACCTGTTAGGATTTATGGTTTTCCTAGAAGATAAGTTCTTGAAAAATCAGAATCTGACAAAATTAGCTTTCCAACTTTCAAGTGTTTATTAAATACTAGTGTATGTTTAGCACTTGGAAATTTTAAAAGTCTGGGAGGTCAGGTCAAGAGTGGTCTTAGCCAGGCAGATTCAGGGTTTACATTTTTTTATTCTTTATGACACTTAGTGCTTGGCATATAGATGAGGCATTTTTTCTTATTTGTGGAATGAATGAATGAGCTGTGGAGTCTTTCATGCCCCCTGTCTCTATAGGAGACCCATGGGCAGTAAACAGTTATCTAGTAAAAGCCATAGGAGAAGACGTGAAAAACAGCAGGACATCAGAAGCCTGCTTTCCCCGAAGGCAGCCGTGCGTGTGCTAAGAGCTCAGGTTTGATGAGAGGATGGTCCAGGGGGCCGTCCTTGTGCTCAGAGATAACTTACTCGGGGCAATAGGGGAGGCAGAGGCCACGTGGAGAAAAGCAAGCACCTGAACTTTGGACCTTGGAACACAGCTATTTTCCTCAGAGCCTCATCAAGAAAAAGAGCGTATCAGGGCCCAGGCGGTGGTGGGGTGCCTCATACCTCTGAGCTTCAGTAATAAATGGGGAGAACAGGGATTTACTATAGGCCAGGCATGGAGCCACGCACTTTATAGACAGCATCCCATGAACCCTCTCTTAACCCCATTAAGTGGGTGGTAGTGTCCACCTTTTACCCGTAAGGAGACTGAATCATTTAGCCAGTTACTTAGCTACTAAACCTGCCTGCTAATGCAAGAGAAGTAAGAGATGCTGGTTTGATCCCTGGGTTGGGAACATCCCCTAGAGAAGGAAATGGCAACCCACTCCAGTATTCATGCCTGGAGAACCCCATGGACAGAGGAGCCTGGCAGGCTACAGTCCATGGGGTCACAAAGAGTCGGACAGGACTGAAGCGACTTACCACTACCTTGCTGAACTCTCCGCTCCTTTCCTAGACCAATTTTCCTCTGGAGTAGAAGGAAATGAAAGCCTGATTTGTCCAACATGTTCAGAAGTTCAAGGAGGAAAAGGCTCCTAGAAGTCATCTGTTCGACTTAACCTGCAGTAGCAGTCACAGCCAGAGGCCATTTCTTGCCCCAAGTTGATCGTTTTTAGGAATTGGGTTTGCTTTTATTTCAGGAACAGAACAAGACCCAGAAGAACAAGACTATTCAGAACAAGGCCCAGTTTCCCCCTCAGTCAGTCTCTTCCATCAGGAAGCTTCCATAAGCCTCTTATCCTTCTCCATCAGAGGACAGACAGAATGAAAACCACAATCACAGAAAACTGACCATTCTGATCACATGGACCACAGCCTTGCCTAACTCAATGAAACTATGAGCAATGCCGTGTAGGGCCAACCAAGACGGACGGGTCATGGTGGAGAGTTCTGACAAAATGTGGTCCCCTGGAGAAGGGAATGGCAAATCACTTCAGTATTCTTGCCTTGAGAACCCCTGAACAGTATGAAAAGGCAAAAAGATAGGACACTGAAAGATGAACTCCCCAGGGTGGTAGGTGCCCAATATGCTACTGCAGATCAGTGGAGAAATAACCAGAAGGAATGAAGAGACGGAGTCAAAGCAAAAACAACACCCAGTTGTGGATGTGACTGGTGATGGAAGCAAAGTCCGATGCTATAAAGAGCAATATTGCATAGGAACCTGGAATGTCAGGTCCATGAGTCAAGGCAAATTGAAAGTAGTCAAACAGGAGATGGCAAGAGTTAACATTGACAATTTAGGAATCAGTGAACTAAAATGGACTTGAATAGGTGAATTCAACTCAGATGACCATTATATCTACTACTGTGGGCAAGAATCCCTTAGAAGAAATGAAGTAGCTATCATAGTCAACAAATGAGTCTGAAATGCAGTATTTGGATGCAATCTCAAAAACGACAGAATGATCTCTGTTCGTTTCCAAGGCAAACCATCCAATATCACAATAATCCAAGTCTATGCACCGACCAGTAATGCTGAAGAAGCTGAAGTTGAATGGTTCTATGAAGACCTACAAGACCTTCTAGAACTAACACCCAAAAAAGATGTCCTTTTCATTATAGGGGACTGGAATGCAAAAGTGGAAGTCAAGAAATACCTGGAGTAACAGGCAAATTTGGCCTTGGAGTACAGAATGAGGCAGGGCAAAGGCTAGTAGAGTTTTGCCAAGGGAACCCACTGGTCATAGCAAGTACCCTCTTCTAGTAACACAAGAGAAGACTCTACACATGGACATCACCAGATGGTCAATACCAAAATCAGACTGATTATGTTCTTTGCAGCCAAAGACGGAGAAGCTCTATACAGTCAGCAAAAACACAACTGGGAGCTGACTGTGGCTCAGATCACGAACTCCTTATTGCCAAATTCAGACTTAAGTTGCAGAAAGTAGGGAAAACCACTAGACCATTCAGGTATGACCTAAATCACATCCCTTACCGTTATACAGTGAGAGTGACAAATAGATTCAAGGGATTAGATCTGATAGAGTGCCTGAAGAACCGTGGATGGAGGTTCGTGACACTGTGCAGGAGACAGGGATCAAGACCATCCCCAAGAAAAAGAAATGTAAAAAGGTAAAATGGTTGTCTGAGGAGGCCTTACAAATGGCTGTGAAAAGAAGAGAAGTGAAAGGCAAAGGAGAAAAGGAAACATATACCCATTTGAATGCAGAGTTCTAAAGAATAGCAAGGAGAGATAAGAAAGCCTTCCTCAGTGATCAATGCAAAGAAATAGAGGAAAACAATAGAATGGGAAAGACTAGAGATCTCTTCAAGAAAATTAAGATACCAAGGGAACATTTCATGCAAAGATGGGCTCAATAAAGGACAGAAATGTTACGAACCTAACAGAAGCAGAAGATATTAAAAAGAGGTAGGAAGAATACACAGAAGAGATATACAAAAAAGATCTTCACGACCCAGATAATCACGATGGTGTGATCACTCACCTAGAGCCAGACATCCTGGAATGTGAAGTCAAGTGGGCCTTAGGAAGCATCACTATGAACAAAGGTAGTGGAGGTGATGGAATTCCAGTTGAGCTATTTCAAATCCTGAAAGATGATGCTGTGAAAGTGCTGCACTCAATATGCCAGCAAATCAGGAAAACTCAGCAGTGGCCACAGGACAGGAAAAGGTCAGTTTTCATTCCAATCTAATGAAATGAAACGCCAATGAATGCTCAAATTACCGCACAATTGCACTCATCTCACACGCTAGCAAAGTAATGGTCAAAATTCTCCAAGCCAGGCTTCAACAGTATGTGAACCGTGAACTTCCAGATGTTCAAGCTGGATTTAGAAAAGGCAGAACAACCAGAGATCAAATTGCCAACATCCGTTGGATCGTCGAAGAAGTGAGAGAGTTCCAGAAAAACATCTACTTCTGTTTTATTGACTGTGCCAAAGCCTTTGACTGTGTGGATCACAAGAAACTGGAAAATTCTTAAAGAGATGGGAATACCAGACTACCTGACCTGCCTCCTGAGAAATCTGTCTGCAGGTCTAGAAGCAACAGTTAGAACTGGACATGGAACAACAGACTGGTTCCAAATAGGGAAAGGAGTACGTCAAGGCTGTATATTGTCACCCTGCTTATTTAACTTCTGTGCAGAGTACATCATGAGAAGTACTGGACTGGATGAAGCACAAGCTGCATTCAAGGTTGCTGGGAGAAATATCAGTAACCTCAGATATGCAGATGCCACCACACTTATGGCGGAAAGCAAAGAAGAACTAAAGAGGCTGTTGATGAAAGTAAAAGAGGAGAGTGAAAAAGTTGGCTTCAGTTCAGTTCAGTTGCTCAGTTGTGTCCGACTCTTTGCGACCCCATGAATCACAGCACGCCAGGCCTCCCTGTCCATCACCAACCCCCGGAGTTCACTCAGACTCACGTCCATCGAGTCAGTGATGCCATTGGCTTAAAACTTAACATTCAGAAAACTAAGATCATGGCATCTGGTCCCATCGCTTCCTGGCAAATAGATGAGGAAACACTGGAAACAGTGACAGACTTTATTGTTTCGGGCTCCTAAATCACTGCAGATGGTGACTGAAGCCATGAAATTAGAAGACGCTTACTCCTTGGAAGAAAAGTTATGACCAACCTAAACAGCATATTAAAAGGCAGAGACTTTACCAACAAAGGTCCGTCTAGTCAAGGCTATGATTTTTCCAGTAGTCATATGTGGATGTGAGAGTTGGACTATAAAGAAAGCTGAGCACCGAAGAATTGATGCTTTTGTACTGTGGTGTGGGAAGACTTTGAGAGTCCCTTGGAGTGCAAGGAGATCCAACCAGTCCATCCTAATGGAAATTAGACCTGAATATTCATTGGAAGGACTGATGATGAAGCTGAAACTCCAATACTTTGGCCACCTGATGCGAAGAACTGACTCATTTGAAAAGACCCTCATGCTGGCAAAGATTGAGGGCAGGAGGAGAAAGGGACGACAGAGGAAGAGGTGGTTGGATGGCATCGCTGCCTTAATGGACATGAGTTTGAGTATACTCCTGGAGTTAGTGATGGATAGGGAGGCCTGGCGTGCTGCAGGCCATGGTGTCGCAGAGTTGGACCTGACTGACTGTACTGTACTGTACTGAACAGGAACAAAATTTAAGCTTGGGCCTTGGGGTGTGCATCTGTGAAGTCCCTTAGTTCCAGCACTCTTCATTGGAGGAGTGAAGGTCTGGTGCCTGCCTGGAGGGTTATATTGTTATGTCAGAGTTTTTGCTGATTAGGTGATTTCCTGGAGTCTGACTGAGTTTCTCTCCCCTGCTAACCTCCTGGTCCTATTTCTTGCTGTGGTTTATCATGGTCATAAGATGATTCGCAGTCAGCCTTGGGAAAGGCCTAGGGGAGAAGGGAGAAAGAATACCTCCCGCAAAGGTCAGGCACTCTGGCATGAATCCGGTGTCAAGCACGGTGTAGGAGCTGTGACTTCAGGGCTTCTCATGCTTTCCTTCGTGATGGGCATTTTTCAGGTCTCCAGGAGAGGTGGGTAGGCTTACTTAGAGCCAGGCCAGCTATTTCTCTCTGCAGAATGGTCTGGATCCTACTGGTATAGAATAAATAACTTCAACTGGGAGAAAACACGTGTAGCCTCTATCCTTCCACTCCATTTGGAGCCCTTTGGACTGTGCTGTTATCTCATCTGTCACATGTATACTTAAAAAAAAAAAAAAAAAAGAGGCGGGCAAAGCCCACTGGCACAACAGGGTAGTTTTTGAATCCAACTTTTCAGGCCTTTAATTCAGACTTCCTGCCCTGCTGCAATTTGAGTAAAAACCATCTGGGCCTCATTTTAGCAACTTCCTCTCTCACTCCCAAATAGCAAGAGTTATCTTTTCATTTGAGTTCTTGGTTTTTGTGAGTCTAGTTGCCAATTCAAAACAGTGGAGTATCTAACTGTTTTACTTAACTGGATACAGACTTGCATCCCCGCTGCAAGTAGAAAACAATGTAACTCGGGGTTCAAGTTCAAAGTCTTCAACAGGCGTCCATGTTCTGACTGTAGCCCTGTGTAAATAAATCCATTTTCTTTGAGCCTTAGTTTCTGTACCTATAAAGTGTAAAATGATAGTTTTGACTTCATTTGGTTACTGTGGGAATTGAATGAGGTAATCCATGGCTTAGCACAGGGCGTGGTACATGACAAAATGCTAAAACTGCATTAGCTGTCCGCAGCAGCAGTAATCACTGTTGAACGGTCATGTCAAGTATTGTTCAGCAGAAACACTGCTTCTCTGTTGTGTTTGTAAGTGGTATCCTTTTTACCCAACATCCTTAATACTGTACTCAAAACTGATTTCCGATTGTTCCCTCTGTGTGTCATCGGCCAGCAGAATTAACAGATGTCTGTCAAAATTTCTTTCTCTCTGAAAAGAAGGGAAAGAAATGCTGCAAAAGTCTAGATCTTTAAAGCGTGTGTTTCTTTTTGTAACCATGAAGATTAGGCTCTGGTTTCCAGGTAATCATTTTATTGTTTCTTGACCTGAAAAATTTGAGAATATGTTAATCCTGTTAGATATTTGCTTTTGGACATGTCAGTGCAGCTGTTGAAATCTAGCTCCCTTCACAGTTTGGGGGCCATAGTCCTCGGCCCTGGTTCTTCCCGGCCCTGGTTCCTCTCGGCCCTTCCCTTCCTGGTTGGTACCAGCAGCTGGTTCGCTTTCCCCCTTTCTCCTCCTCCTTCCTTCACGTTACCTTCTCCCAGGGCTTCTCTTCTTTCCCCCTCCCTTTTCCATTTACTCTTACATTCCCTCCCTCCTTCCCGCCCTCCCTAATTCCTCTCCTCCCCTGGTTTCTAGCTCCTTTTTGCTTTCTGTTTGTGTTTCTGAGGGCCGTGCTCCAATTACCTCATATTTGGAGAGAGGAAGCTGTAGCCAATCCGGTTTCTGTCTGCTTTTAGGTCAAGTGATTTCTGAACTGCAGTGAGATGCTTTGAATTTGTCTTGTTGCAGCTCTGAGCCTGTAAGATGGCTGTCTGAATCGGCAGCGGCTGGAAGAGACAGAGAGAGAGGCGGGGAGGGAGGCAGGAAGAATTGGAGGGGTTGCCGGCGTAGTGCATGTTTTTAAATGTACATCTAATCCGATGAAGCCGAGGTTGGGATTTCTCTGGGATCCCAGGACTGGCTTAGCTGCGTTTTTGAGATTAGGAGAGGAAAGCAATGGGAAATTCGCTGGGCTGCGTTAAGGAGCCGAAAGATTCAATAGCCGTTCCCGAGAAGGCTCCCATATCTCCTAAGAAAAGGGTTCGGTTCAAAAGGAAGTGGAAGGGGAAGAAAACCCCTACTCCAGCAGCACCCCGTGAGGAAGAACCCTTGCAGGGAACTGGAGCCCTCGAAGAGACCGGAACCCTGACGAAGTTAACAGTGAGTCTCCAGAAGGGGGAAGGAGTGGGAGGGGCCGAGCCACCACCACCCCCGAACGTGTTGCTGCCCAGGGACTTGGCCCCCAGCTCAGGGGTGGGAGCCCAGGGCATGATCGTTCAGGTGAAGGAGAGGTTCCAGGGGGAGATCCAGACCGCTCAGCTTTTGTTGGAGAATGAGTCATCAGTTGCCGGAGGGGTCTGGGATTCCCTGGAAGAGGGGACGACTGTCATCGCTCACCTGCTCGATAACCCGGCAGAAAGGAACTGCGAGAAGTCAGTGAGCCAACTGGTGGAATTTCCGAGGACAGCCTCCTGCAGCAGCAGGGCCGTGCTGCTGCCTTTGCACAGGGGGACTGCAGTGGAGAAAGGAGCCGCTCTGCTAGGAATCAGGAGCAGCGCTTCCCCCAGGACAGACCACCCCGCCGACACAGACAGTCTTTCTGCCGGCTGGAGTGTTGGCGGAGGAACCAAGGGCATCTTAAGTGCCCCTCAGACAGGTCCCTGGACTGTGGAACATTCCGCTCCTTCATCACTGCCAGACCAGCCGAGAGGCCAGAGCCGCACAGAGCCTGCCCGTGCGGGTCGAGTGCCCCCCCAGGTGCCCAGACTGCCTACTTCTCAGAGTGACATATCCATCAGCGGCCCGACTCTGAGCATCTTGCCATCCTCCTCCGGCTATGGCAGCGACGGGCCCCACTTACGTGGAATCCAGCCTAAAGACCCGGAGCCTGAAAAGAGCTCCACGTCCTTCTCAGAAGAGGATGGCACCCTTTCTTTGGAGGCAAGCCACGCCCCCTCATGGGGTCTAGAGTTGACGGGTGGGCATGCTTAAGGGATAGTCAAGCGGCGGTTTGCATTACTGGCCTCAAACTTACAGAAGTGGAGCGCGGCGAGCAGTGAGGAGCGCGATGCTGCTTCTTACACTTTACCTGTCAGTCGGATACCGGGAGTTAGCCACTGCTACGCTCGGCAAGCAGAATCTATTTCAGGTCTGCCCCTTGATGCTTGAAACCAGCTTCTTGTCTCTGGGGACTCCCTGACTCTGGGTAATCATGCCGCATAATTGCTCCAGCTATCTGGTGGGGTTATCTCTCAAGGTGCAGGGCTAGGTAATACTTCACTCTCAGCAGGTCTGTTTTATCAGCTTCCCTGCTGTAGGAAGTTGTAGTGTACAGCAAGGTGACAGGGAGGCTGGCTGACTCTTTGAAGTGAGGTGGAAGGGGTCAGGGGGAGGCCCTGTCTTCGGTGTGAGTGTGACTGCTCTTCTCCCTGGAGAATGGTGTCCTTCCTGGAGCTGATGTAATCTTTCCCCCGAGGGGACGCTGCTAATGACAACACCCATTCCCGAGGTGGAGCGGCTAGTCCTCCACTGGTTCCTAATTCCAGCACTGGAGGAGAGGGACATAGATTTATCTGGAGATTAGTCCAGAGCTTGAGGGGCCAGGTAGGGAGGGTTAGAGCAGTCTGAAGGTTCAAGGCTAAAAACAGTCTGTTTTCAGATCAGACTTGTTTATGTCCCTAACATGTTTTTGTTTGTGAGATACGTATTCAGACATAAGTGGAGGTGGTGGTAGTGATAAGTGGTGGGTGCTGTGAATGTTTTTAGGAGTCAAGGAGCAGGTGAGAATTTAAGAACTCTGAACACAGAGAGGAGGGAAAACCCCAGGTGGTACAGGGTTTGGTCTGGCACATATGAGGTGAACATGTAGGTGGCTGAAGTTATAATCATTGGTGACTGAAGAACTTTTGTTGGCATATCAGTCTCTGCAGCAGAAGAAAAAAACTTTAGGGGCCAGAGGTAGAAGATGGAGCAGGGCATTTTCCATGTAGGGCTGTGGTCAGCTGCCCAGGTGCCTCCAGAGCAGACAGGGTCCCACCTGCTGCTGCCCTGCTTCTCACCAACAGCAGGACGCTGGGGAGAGATGCAAATTTAAGGTGACCTGTGATGAAAATGCCTGTTTGGGTAATGAATTTACCCCATGGATAGGCCCATTCCAGTGCCCTTTATTATTATAGAGTTTGGACAGTTGGAGGAAACAGTTGGAGAACAGTTGGAGGAAAAAATGGTCATTGAAAAATATTTATTACGTGGTTGGGCAAGGGGCATCCTTGGGCTTTTCATATAAAAATGTGTGTGTGTATGTGTATTAAGGTGGGGAGGGAGGCAGTGAGGCTGCTGGGGTGGGGTGTATCTGAGTTTCATTGGATAAGACGAAACGTCAAAGTCAGCTTTTACCTTGGTACAAGAACGGATGTAGAGTAATTGCGGCAGAACCAGTGGCTGAATGGATCACTCTTTTGATATTCCTGAAGTTGTGGAGGCATCGTGATGATTTAGGATACATGCTTAGAATTAAGAGTGAGGTTTTTAGAAAGTTTGGAATATAAAATGTGAAGGAGCTCACATTTAGTGGAAGTCAATTCAAGATAATGTCCCATATGTGACTGTGGTACTTTTGGAGCAGGAAGGCTCTGGACAACTCTGTGAGGAGCCTCCAAGAAGAGATTGGTAGAAGAAACCTCTGGACCATGGTCTATAGTTTGACCAAATCAACAGCAGTGTGATTCTTGGGCTGTTCAGTATGAGAATCGTACTGGTGTGTGGTGCTTTCTGGGCAGTCAAGCTCTACATCCTGTCCCAGCTTCCCTGAGAGCAGACATGACCAGACTACACAGTTAGGGCCTAGGAAGAAAAACTAGGTGACCTCGAGTCAGCTTAGAAGTCTGACATGTCTTTGAGGTTCTGTGTCCATCTGGTGATGCAGGGACCACAGACTGTATGACCATCCTGTATGACAGATAAGAAGTAACTTCTCAAGATAAGTGTCCCTTATCCCTTAAGGATGAAGGTCCTTAAGTTCACAGGGGCCTGAAACCCTCCTTGGTCTCTGAAGGTCTTATCTTCAGGGAGCTGCGCCCTGCCTGGTAGGCTGCTCACAAGGCCTGGGGACAGCGACAGCCAGAGAGGCAGGGGAGCATGTTCTGACACTGAAGATCTCCTGGGAAATGCGGGTTGAGCCTCAGGGCGAGAGCATCTGACTGGAATGTGAGGGCCCTGGGAGGACGCAGGGGTCAGGAGAGCAGCCGCTGCTGGTCACACACCAGCTCCTTCCTAAAGAGGGAACAGCAGGCACTCCAACAGAGTTGATTTTTTGTTTGTTGGTTGGTTCTTGTTTTGTTTTGTCTTTAACATGTCAGGGTGGGAAACAGCAAACTTTTCGCTCCGGAGTGGTGTCTGCCCTTGACATAACTCAGGCCACATTGCCTCTCCCGTTGATGCCCCAGGGCATGGTGATGGGAGAGGGGCCAGACTGTGCCGGCACAGAAACTTGGCAGCGGGTTTGTTTCTTTTCAGGACGGAGAGAAATGGGAACTGATTCTGATTCCTGCTGAGTGCCGGCTTTGGGTAATAGAAGACAAATGGTCTGCTTTTCTGTTCACCTGGTAGAGCTGATTCTTCTCTTGACAGGAAACAGTTAACAACGGAAATACGATGACAGCAGCCAGGGGACAAAAATGGTTTTCAGAATGATAAGTAGACTTGGATTTGGAGCTGGGTGGGAGCGAGTTAACAGCAGTTGTACTTTGATGTCAGACAAAGGCCTTCGCTGGTCCAATCCATCTCTCAGGATTCCCTGCTCCCAGCTGCCATCGATAGCTGTAATACCTGGCTTAATGGAACAAGGAAAATTGTTGAAAATCCCTTTCTTTTCTCTCTTGGCTCCACCGCCAGTCTCCTGGCCATGGTTAGTGGATTCTGTCGAATGAAGAATTTGGCCGAATACCATTGCCCTTGCCACAAACCCTTAGATTTCGGGTGAATAGTCAGAAAACACTGGGACTAGACATGATGAGAAAGAAATCAGTTGGTATATTATTTTCTGGGCTACGCCTTTTCAGTTATAAGTATCCTTTTCACATCTCTCCTCTTTAATTATAGAGAAAGTTGTTTTTACTAATACTGGCTTTGTATTACAAGAAAAAAGCAAAATTAACCACATGATACTATTGGAGGAATGTAGCAGTTAAAGTTACAGTTAGGCCTTTATTTAAGAAAGGAATTTTTTTCTTTTAAAAAGTTTTATTTAATTAAAAATACTACCAAAGAATAATTATTTTTCAGGTATTACAATGGTGTTGTGGCTATGTTAAAAAAAAAGAATCTTTAGAGACACATACTGAAGTGTTTTTAGAGGAAATGAGAGTGTGGAATTTGCTTTATGATAATAGGGGAGGAGTGAAGTGGGTGGAGTGTAGATGAAGCAAGATTAGCTATGAGTTGATATGGTTGGAACTGGGTGATTGGTACATAGGAATTTACAGTATCATTCTTTTTTATATATATTTGGTATTTTCCAATTCAAATGGAACATTTTTTTCTGAGTTTTGATTTTTTTTTTTACTGTTCTTTTCACTAATTTATTTTATTTTGGAAAATTATTTTTGTCAAATTATGTTATTTATATTAACATGTAATGAGTTTATTATCTTTTTTAAAAAAAAATACCATCCCACACACCTCTGGGAATCACCAGTTTCTTCTCTGTATCTATAAACCTTTTTTCTTTTTTTAAAGCTTTCCATGTGTAAGGAAGATTATACAGTATTGTCTTTGTCTGATTTATTTCACTTAGTGTAATACCCTTGAGATCCAATGATGTTGTTGCAAATGATAGGATTTCATTCTTTTTAATGGCTGAGTGATATTCCATTGAGTATATCTGCCACAATTCCTTTATCTGTTCATCCATTGATGGACATTTCAGTTGTTTCCAAATCTTAGTTATTGTAAATAAAGCTGCAGTGAAGGTCCATATATTTTTTCAAGTTAGTATTTTCATTTTCTTTGGATAAGTACCAGAAGTGATGTTGAGCATCTTTTGATATACCTGTTGACCATCTGTGTGACTTCTTTGGAAAAAATGTGTATTCTGATCTGCCCATTTTTAAATGGGATTGCTTATGTTTTTGCTGTTGAGTTGTGTAAATTCTTTATGTATTTTGGATGTTAACTTCTTATCAGATGTATGATTAGCAAATATTTCCTCCCATTCAGTGGGTTGCCTTTTCATTTTGTTGGTGGTTTCCTTTGCTGTGTAGAAGCTTTTCGTGTGTCTGTTGTTGATGTTTTATGTGTGTTGTTGATTTGCTTTTGGCATCAGATTAAATACATGATTGCCCAAATCTACGTCAAGGAGCTTGCTGCTTAGTTTCTTTCTTTCCTTTTTTTTTTTTTTTTAAACTTCTTATTTTGTATTGGGGTATAGCCGACGAGCAATGTTGTGATAGTTTCAGGTGGACAGGGAAGGGACTCGACTATATGTGTACAGGTATCCATTCTCCCCCAAACTCCCCTGACATGCGTTCTGTCACATAGTATTGAGCAGAGCTGCATGTGCCATACAGTAGGTCCTTGTTGGTTATCCATTTTAAATAGTAGCAGAGTAAACATGCGGAGAAGGCAATGGCACCCCACTCCAGTACTCTTGCCTGGAAAATCCCATGGACGGAGGAACCTGGTAGGCTGCAGTCCATGGAGTCGCTAAGAGTCGGACACGACTGAGCTACTTCACTTTCACTTTTCACTTTCATGCATTGGAGAAGGAAATGGCAACCCACTCCAGTGTTCTTGCCTGGAGAATCCCAGGGACAGGGGAGCCTGGTGGGCTGCCGTCTATGGGGTCGCACAGAGTCGGACACGACTGAAGTGACTTAGCAGTAGCAGTAGCAGAGTAAACATGTCCATCCCAAACTGCCTAACTATTCCTTCCCACAAGCAACCTTAAGTTTGTTCTCTGTGAGTCTCTGTTTTGTAAATTCATCTGTACCATTTCTTTTTAGATTCCACATATAAGGGATGACCTTCTCTGTTCCAATATTTTCTTCTAGGAGTTTTATGATTTTAGGTCTTATGGTCAAGTCTTTAATCCACTTTGAGTTAATTTGGAGATATGATGTAAGATAATGGTTGAATTTTATTCTTTGGTGTGTGGCTGTCATTTTCCCAACACCGTTTATTGAAGAGACTCTCCTTTAACCATTGTGCATTTTTGGCTCCTTTTTTTGTAAATTAATTGACTGCATATGCATGGATTTGTTTCTGGGTTTTATCTTCTGTTTCATTTATCTATGTGTCTATTTTTATGCCAAATACCATACTGTTTTAATTATTACATCTTTGTAATTTTGTTGGAAATTGGGGAGCATGATGCCTCCAGCTTTGTTCTTTTCTCCAGATTGCTTTGGTTAATCAGTGTGTGTGTGTGTGTGTGTATTTCCATACACATTTTAGGATTATTTGTTCTAATTGAAAAATGCCATTGGAATTTTTATAGAGATTGTTTTGAATTTGTAAGTTGCTTTGAGTAGTATGGGCATTCTAACTATTGATTCTTCCAGTTTGTGAGCACAGAATTTCTTTCCATTTATTTGTGTTGAAATTTATTTCATTTATGTCTTACAGTTTTCAATATACAGGTCTTTCACCTTCTTGGTTGAATTTATTCCTAGATATTTTATTCTTTTTGATGCAGTTGTAAATGGGATTGTTTTCTTAATTCTCTTTCTGATTGTTACTAGTGTATAAAAATGCAACAGATTTTTGTATATTGATTTTGTATTCTGCAAATTACTGAATTTGTTTATTCCAATAGTTTTTTGATGTCTTTAGGAATCCTTAGGGTTTTCTATATATAATATCCTGTCATCTGCAAATTGTGGTACTTTTATGTCTTCCTTTCCAATTTGGATGCCTTTTCTTTCTTTTCCTTGCCTAATAGCTCTGGCTAGGACTTTTAGCATTATGCTGAATAAAGCGGTGAGAGTAGACATCCTTGTCTTGTTCCTGATCTTATAGGATAGGAAGGGCTTTCATCTTTTCATCATTGAGTATAATGTTAGCTCTGGCTAACATTATAGTGAAATACCTTTCCTCTATACCTGCTTTGTTGAGAATTTTTATCATAAATGTTGTTGAATTTTGTCAAGTGATTTTTATGCATCTGTTGAGATGATATGACTTTTGTTCTTACTTTTGTTTGTGTGTGGTATATAACATTGACTGATTTATGGATGTTGAACTAGCCTTGCATACCTGGAATAAATCATACTTGATCATGGTATGTGATCCTTTTAATGTATTGTTGAATTTGGTTTGCTAATATTATTTTGAGGATTTTTGGATCTCTGTTCGTCAGGGATGTTAGCCTGTAATTTTCTTTTCTTGTGTTGTTTTTGTCTGGTTTTGTTAGCAAGGTAATGCTGGCCTCATAAAATGAGTTTAGAAGAGTTCCCGCCTCTTCTATTTTTGAAAGAAATTTAAGAAGTATTGGTGTTAATTCTTCTTTGAATGTTTGATAGAGTCTATCATTGAAGCTGTCCTGGACTTTTGTTTGTTGAGAGATTTTTGATTACTGATGGATTCTCCTTAATATTAATCAGTCTGTTCAGATTTTTCATTTCATCTTAATTAAGTCTTGCTGCTGCTGCCGCTGCTGCTAAGTTGCTTCAGTCGTGTCCGACTCTGTGCGACCCCATAGACGGGAGCCCACCAGGCTCTGCCATCCCTGGGATTCTCCAGGCAAGAACACTGGAGTGGGTTGCCATTTCCTTCTCCATCAGTCTTGTTAGGTTGTATATTTCTAGGAATTCATCCATATTTTCTAGATTGTCCAACTTGTTGGTGTATAATTTTTCATAGTAGTCTCTCATAATCCTTTGTATTTCTATGGCATCAGTTGTAATATCTTCTCTTTCATTTCTGATTTTATTTGTGTACTCTGTTTTTCTTGGTGAGTCTAGCTGAAGGCTTGCCAATTTTATTAACCTTTTCAAAGAACCATCTCTTAGTTTTGTTATTCTTCTCTACTGTTAGGAAAAATAATGGAGGAATTATTATACAGTACATGGAGCTTCCCTGGTGGCTCAGCTGGTAAAGAACCTGCCTGCCAATGCAGGAGATGCAAGAGATGTGGGTTCAATCCCTGGGTCTGGAAAATCCCCTGGAGAAGGAAATGACAACCTACTCCAGTATTCTTGCCTGAAAAATTCCATGGATAGAGAAGCCTGGTAGGCTACACTCCATGGGGTTGCAAAGCATTGGACACGACTGAGCACGCATGCGTGCGCGCGCGCACACACACACACACACACACACACACACACACACACATTATGTAGTGCATATGCTGAAAAAAGATTAATGTCCAGAATATTTGAAGTGTAGTGTAAGTGAGGT
The DNA here is from genome assembly GCF_055505025.1 of Bos grunniens. Taxonomy (NCBI): domain Eukaryota; kingdom Metazoa; phylum Chordata; class Mammalia; order Artiodactyla; family Bovidae; genus Bos; species Bos grunniens. The sequence goes on from NC_141167.1 coordinate 14,655,767, forward strand.
GGTTAAGAGTATGGAGCCAGGTTGGCTGAGTTTGAATTCTAGCTCTACTACTTACTAGCAGTGTACCTCGGGGCAAGTTACTGAATATCTCTGTGGCACAATTTCCTTATTTGTAAACTGAGGATAAGAATAGTATATACTTTTCAGGGTTGTTGTGAGAATTGTAAGAGTTAATGCAAGTAAAACACAATGAAAGTGAAAGTGTTAGTTACTCAGTCATCAGTTATTGATGTTATTTAAATAATTTGTATAAATAAACAAGAAAAATGTAAACATGCTAGTAGAAAAAACAGGGGAAACCCAGGAATAAGAATTCACAAAAAGAAGAAGAAGAAAAACCCCAAATGCCTCATACACAGGATTCTTTCTCACTAGTATTCAAAGATATAAAACTCAAAATAACAACAGAATGCTATTTTATACCCATGAGACTGGCAGAAAATAAAAAGCTTGAAAATGCATAGTGTAGGCAAAGATGCAGAATGATGGAAAAAACACTTTACACCCTTGTTGATAGAAGTATAAATTGCTGTTGTTATTTGGACAGTAGTTTGGTGATATTTAGGAGAATTTGAAAATGCCCATATTCTGTGATCTAGGATTTCCATTCTAATAATATTCCCTGAAAAGTCTTCCATGACTCTGAATTTGAATATCGAAAGGAGAGCTCCCGTGATCTTTACCTAATTCTCTTGTTGGTAATAAACACAGCTGCCATAAGATCGCCCTAGCGAGGCATTTGTAATGAATTACTACCTGTACCCTCACCTGTTTCTTGAATGAAACGTTTTCAAAGTCTGATGCCTTCACTGTAGTGGGATGAAGTCGGCTAGAAACTTCAAGACACATGAATCAAGTATTATTATTAGCTCATTACATCTAGTTCATTCCCTGAGACTTACATAGACTTAAAAGTTCACATTCCTCAGCCTGGTATTCCAACCCCTCCATAATCTGTCTAATCTTCTCTCCTACATCAATTCCCAAGTAGAACTTTCATGTCTTAACAGGTCGACCTCTTAACCATCTACCACTATTCCTGTTCCAGCTTCTAATCTTTGTTTGTATCCACTTTCTACATAGAATTCTTTTCTTCTTTTTTTGTTTGTTTGTTTGTTTCTATAACATCCTTCAAGGATGCTTTTAAATCACACTTCTTTAAGAAGTATTTTTATCACTCTGAAGTGAAGTGAAAGTCACTCAGTCGTGTCCCACTCTTTGCAACCCCATGGTCTATACAGTCCATGGAATTCTCCAGGCCAGAATACTGGAGTGGGTTGCCATTTCCTTCTTCAGTACTCTAGCCCATACTAATTAATTATGCTGAGATCCTCTATTGAATATTACTATTTACTATACATTTTTAAAGAAATATTTATTTATTTGCTGGGTCTTAGTGCAGCACATGTGGAGAAGGAAATGGCAACCCACTCACTCCAGTATTCTTGCCTGGAGAATCCCAGGGACAGAGGAACCTGGCAGGCTACAGTCCATGGATCACAAAGAGTTGGACATGACTGAAGAGACTTAGCATGTACACAGGCATTACGGCACGTGGGATCTTCGTTATTCATTGCAGCATACAGGATCTTTAGATATAGCACGTGGACTCTTAGTTGCAGCATCTGGGATCTAGTTCCCTGACCAGGGACTGAACCCAGGTCCCCTACATTGGGAGTGTGGCGTTTTAACCACTGACCACCAGGGAAGTCCCTATTTACTGTATTATTGTTCCTCTTTTGGGGCCTTGCTGCTGCTGCTGCTAAGTCACTTCAGTCGTGTCCGACTCTGTGCGACCCCACAGACGGCAGCCTACCAGGCTCCCCTGTCCCAGGGACTCTCCAGGCAAAAACACTGGAGTGGGTTGCCATTTCCTTCTCCAATGCATGAAAGTGAAAAGTAAAAGTGAAGTTGCTCAGTCATGTCCGACCCTTAGCGTCCCCATGGACCCTTAGCGTCCAGGCGCCTCCATCCATGGGATTTTCCGGGCAAGAGTACTGGAGTGGGGTGCCATTGCCTTCTCCGTTTTGGGGCCTTAAATCATGTGAAACTCTTTCCTGTGATTTTACCACAAATGCCTAAATACAAGGTAAAGTTTTTTCCTTCAAAAATTAGCCTTCAAAAAAAGAGGGGGGCGGATTCTCTTTGTATTGGATTTTTTAAAATAAAGTCTTTCTTGTTATTGGGCTTCTAGTGAAATTATAGTCAGTTCATGAAAAAGGATTAATGAATCTGCTAATTCATTGGATACCAGTTTTTGTAGAGATCAACTAACAAAACTGATTCAACAAAAAGAGTAACTGAGGAAATTCTCTGGCAGTCCAGTGATTAGGACTCTGTGCTTCCAATCAGGAGGCCTGGTTTTGATCCCTGGTTGGGAAACTAAGATCTTGCAAGCCACATGGCCATAGAGAAGAAAAGAGTAACCGAAAATCTAAGAAAGTTTAGCTATTGTTCTTAAACACTAAGTTTAAGTGTTGAATGTAGCAATTGTATGTGTTTAATCATATTTTTAAAAATTTTATTTTTTAAAATTAAAAGCATTTTTTTTTAGCCATGCTGCATAGCCCATGGGATCTTAGTTCCCCAATCAGGGATCAAATAGCACCTCCTGCAGTGGGAGTATGGAATCTTACCCACTGGACCATGAGGGACGTCCTGAAAACTTGCAAAACATCACCCACATCACTTATAAAAGAACACACACAAGCAAGTGATCACATTATGGAAATCATAAATAGCAATAGAATGAATGGGGAAAACCAGTGTTACACAAATGGACCCTTGTGGCTAGGGATGAAATGTATAAGGACAGCGTGGGTTCAGGCAAGTGCCGCTGTGTCTCGGAAATCTTAGAAAGGAATGTAGATGATGTTTTCTTGAAAATGCACCCTAATAGTAGCTTTATTATTTTTTGAAGTACCTTTATGTATGAAAAAGACTGTGTAAGGATGCCTGTGAAGACTCTGAATAACATGATTTTATGAAATGTAAAGGCAAAAATAAGCATGGATACTAAATGCATTAGAAATGCTGCTCATTTTTAAACCTGAAGTGTAGTTGGTTTACATTGTGTTGGTTTCTGGTGTATAGTGAAGTGACTCATATATATCTTCTTTTTTTACTTTCTTTTCCATTATGGTTTATTACAAAATATTAAATATAGTTCCCTATGTTATGTGGTAGAACCTTGTTTGTCTATTTTATATATAGTTGCTTGTATCTGCTAATCCCAAGCTCCTAATTTATCCCCTCCTTCCACTTTGATAACTGTAAGTTTGTTTCCTATGTCTGTGAATCTGTTTCTGTTTTGTAAATAAGCGGATTATTTTAAATATGAGTATATGTGTAAATAAGTTTCTAAAGTTTATGTATTCATGGGGCCACAGAGCTTTCCTTTCTCCAGTTCTCTCTTCCATCTGTCTATTGTCATTTGGGGAGATTTGGGACTGCCTACTGTTTGGAGTAGGCTTATTTTAGCCAGAGATATGGCATGTCTCAACTGAGTTCTGTCAGAGCAAGCATGTCTGGTTTTCAGTTTCCCCTTTTTCATCTGGCTAACTTCTACTCAGATCTTAAATTTCAGCGAAGATGTTGTCTTGTCGCCTCTGTCAAGCTCCTTGGTGCTGCTGGTTTGCGTTACTTGCTTAGCTCTGTCACAGCATTGATCTCTCGGCTTGTCGTCGTCTTCCCTACTAAATTGTTTGAGCTTGAGGCCCAAGGTTGTGCTTTTGTCTTGAGATACCAAGAACTTGAACACAGCTCCTAGGACATAATCTTTGCTCAAGAAGTCACAGCAGAATAAGTACATGGCGTTTGACTTTTTTTGTTCTTCTCCCTCCTCCTGACGTATGGTGTCTGCCATAGTGTGAAGCACAGATGAGACGCTGTTCAGTAAATTCTTGTTGATTTGCGTGTGTGTTAGTCTCTCAGTCATGTCCAGCTCTTTGCAACCCCATGGACTGTAGCACGCCAGGCTTCTCTGTCCATGGAATTTTCCAGGTAAGGAAACTGGAAAGGGTTGCCATTTCCTTCTCCAGGGGATCTTCATGACCCAGGGATCAAACCCAGGTCTCCCACATTGCAGGCAGATTCTTTACTGTCTTGTTAGGAGCATATTCAGTTGCTAGACATGCTTCAGAGAAGGAATTAATCAAGCTCTGGGAAGTGTGTGTTGAAAGAGAATTCAGGTAGATGAGCTTAGTCTCTGAGGTGGTCACGAGACTGTCCCCTTTTCCCAAATGGTTCCTTTTAAACATCCAGATGAAGGAGAAAGCTCCCTGGCTCTGAAGCTAGAATTCTCCATTTGGGAGATGAAGGTAAAAGCTTCTACATAGCTCAGAGGACAGCACTGCAATCACATGTAATACGTGAAGAGATGGACAAAAGCCAAATTTAATCACTGAGATGATTATGATGATAATCCCATTTTTCTCATCCAGCTCACAATCTAGGAAGGCCCTAATCCAAACAGGGTATTTTTCCTTTCCCTGAGGGATCTAAACATTTCCCTGTCTCATTATAGCTGTGTGGAAAATCTGAAGTACAGCTGTTCATTGAACTGTTTCCAATACAATATACAAAGATAGTGTGATTGGCAGGCAGGAGATGCCATCAGAGATACTGACTGTGATATTGTGAATATACAGTATCAGTTGACTAACTGGAATTGCTTTTTAGGGTCAAGAACCCAGATACTCACATTTCATTTTGCTTATTCAAATTCTGTCCCTTTTCATATCAACAAATCTATTTCCTGTTCCCAGCAATATTTTGCTTTGATGTGTGTGTGAAACTCTACAGTGGAATAACTGGGCTATGCCAGGGATGCTGTGGAGGGGCACTGGCAGGGAAATGGCACTGCTGAGAGGCTGTTTACACTGGGCTCAGGATGATGGCTTGGGCAACATAATCCGTTATTGGGTCCTTAGTTTGCTTGATGATACACTATACATTATTTGCTAAGTAAGTTTGCTGTCAAAAAAGTAATGTGTCTCATGATTCTAAGTAGGTCTTATCCCCAAATATATTTTATTTGTTTATTTTTATTGTTTATTACTGGGCTTCCCTGATGGCTCAGACGGTAAAGAATCTGCCTGCAATGCAGGAAACCCAGGTTCGATTCCTGGGACAGAAAGATCCCCTGGAGAAGGATATGGCAACCCACTCTGGTATTCTTACCCAGAGAAAGCCCATGGGCAGAGGAGCCTGGCTGGCTACAGTCCGTGGCATCTCAAAGAGCTGGACATGACTGAGTGACTCATATACACATTGTTTATTAACCAAATGATTATTAATTAAAACACTTTAATTGTCCATTATATGATTAGCACAACACTAGGTGCAGTGGGTGATAATACGGAACAGCCCCGATCACTGAGTCTCAGATCTGGAAGTTATTTCTTCCACAGTATCCAGGCTTCTGCTGGGACATATTCTGTGTTGAGGGAGCTCTCCTTCCTAGCGGCTGCTGTGATTTTCAGTCGTTCTGATAGTTCAGATGTAGTATCTGCACCTCGGGAAGCCTGCTTTCAGGGAGATATTAGATAATGTGCTGTGCTTAGTCTCTCAGTCGTGTCTGACTCTTTGAGACCCCATGGACTGTAGCCCACCAGGCTCCTCTGTCCATGGGGATTCTCGAGACAAGGATATTGGAATGGGTTACCATGTCCTCCTCCAGGGGATCCACCCAACCCAGGGATTGAACCCAGGTCTCCCGCATTGCAGATGGTTTCTTTATCAGCTGAGCTACCAGGGAAGCGTATATTAGATAATAAAAACATATTAAATAATAGCCAGTGATACAAGATAACATTTAAGTGATAATATAGATTATCAGTGCTGTGGGAGTTAGGCCAGCAATAACTGAAGGAAGACCCCCATTTATTCAAGGAAGAGAGAGGGAACACTTATTTGTTGAATTTAGCCGTTTGTTTGGGCTAGGTACATCACTGTATAATCCTAAAAACGTAATAGGTGTGATTCCCACTTTACAGATGTCGTAAACCGAGGTCCAATTTACAGTTGGTGAAATTGAGATTCAGACCTAGGCCTGTGTGGAATCAAAGGCATGTACTTTTCTCCTCTCTCAAGACTGCCATCTCTAAAGTAGGTCCTGTGCTAGATTTTGGAGGTTTCTTAAAATAACTTTTCTCCTAAATATAAAAATATACATAATGTAGAAAACTTGGGAAATATAAAAATCATCTATAATGCTATCACTTAGATAGAACTATGATTACTAATTTGGTGTATATACATATACATGCATGTATCTATCATATTATGCGTATATATGACTGTTACTTAACTATATATTTTTAATGTATTATTATTTTATTTGTATTATTTTATAACTATATATTATAGTTATAAACTATATATTTTAATATATATTAACATATTTATATATGACTTAACTATATATTTTTAATGTAAAATCACTATTATTATTTATTATTTTGTTTGTATTTTATTATTTTGTTTGTATTTTTCTTTTTTGTTTTTTAGTCTTAAAATTTTTTTTCTTTAGTTTATTGGTCACACCATGTGGCATGCAGGATCTTGGTTCCCTGACCAGGGATCAAACCCGTGCCCCCTGCATTGGGAGCTCAGTGTCTTAACCACTAGACCAACAGGGAAGCACCCTTCTTTTTCTTTTTACAAAACATGGTGGTTTATTTTCCTGTCACTAACATTTTCGAAAGCATACCTTTTTTCCCCATAAGTAGGATTTTTGTATTGGTAATAAGATCAGCAAACTTTATATAGTAAAAATATCTGAGTCTTTTTACTCTGGAGGAAGACTTAGCAAAGGCCACCAGTTTATTTGACAACACATTTTTTATTTTACTTCATCTCATTAATTTACTTTTTCCTCGTCAATTACTACTTTTTTTTTTAAACTAAACCATACCTTTTTAAGTGCTATAAAGAATTCTGCCTTGTGTATGTGTTGTAATTTGTGACCGATCAATTCCTCATTAGAGTTTGAGCTCTTTGTAACATTTTGCTGTAAAATATTTATCATATTTTGATAAGCATTTGAAAAAATTCCAGCCTTATTGAAGTATAATCGACAAAACTGTGACATATTTACAGTGTACATCATGGTGATTTGATATTCAGACAAATGTTGTGCTTTACAGATACTGTTTTTTGTTGTTGTTTTTTTTTTTACAAACTGAAGGTTTGTGGTGGCCATGCATTGAGCAAGACTGCTGGTATCATTTTTCCAATAACATTTGCTTACCTCGTGTCTCTGTTCCAGATTTTGTTGATTCTTATATTTCAAACCCTTCATAAGCAAAAAGATTACAATTTGCTGAAAGCTCAGATCATAGCGTTTTTTAGCAATAAAGTATTTTTTTAATTAAGGTGTAAAAAACAATTTAATTGTTTTTTAAGACATATGCTATTGCGCATGTAATATAGTATAAACACAACTTTTATGTATACCTGGAACCAAAAATGCGTGTGACTCACTTTATTGTGATTGCTATCTCCTCTGTTGCTGTGGCCTGGAACCAAACCTGCAGCGTGTGCTTATGTGCCTGTATGTGTATACTAAGAAAGGCTTCCCACCATCTAGTTAACTGACATCCATCACCTCACATTTGTGTGTGTGTGTGTGTGTGTGTGTGTGTGTGTATGTGTGTGAGAACATGTAAGTTCTATTCACTTTTCAAATTTCAGTTATACAATACAGTATTTTCCCCTGTAGACACCTGTGTTTCACATTAGATCCTCAGGCCTTAAATTCAGCTTACAGCTAAAGGTTTGTACCCTTTTTCTATCCTCTTCCTATTTCTCCCACCCCACAGGCAACCACTGTGCTATACTTTCTGTTTCTATGGCTTTGATATATTTTTTTTAGATTCCACATTTAAAGTGACATCATGGAATATGTGTCTTTGGCTTATTTTGCTTAACATAATACCTTCACGTTTCTCCATGTTGTCACAAATGGCAGGTTTCCTTTTTCATACCTGAATAGTATTTTATTGTATATAACACATCTTTATCCATCTGTCTGTTGAGGAACACTTAGGTTGTTCCTCTGTCTTGGCTATTGTGAATAATGTTGCAGTGAACATGGGAGTGCTGATAACCTCTTCAGTATCCTGTTTTCATTTCCCTTGGATGTATCCCTGACTTCCCTGATAGCTCAGTTTTTAAAGAATTTGCCTGCAATGCAGGAGACCCTGGTTCGATTCCTGGTTTGGGAAGATCCACTGGAGAAGGGATAGGCTACCCACTCCAGTATTCTTGGGCTTCCCTGATGGCTCAGATGGTAAAGAATCTGCCTGCAATGAGGGAGACCTGGGTTCAATCCCTGTGTTGGGAAGATCCCCTGGAGAAGGGAAAGGCTACTCACTCCAAATATTCTGGCCTGGAGAATTCCATGGACTGTATAGTCCATGGGGTCGCAAAGAGTCAGACACGACTGAGTGACTTTGACTTTCACTGGATTTATACCCAGAATGTAAGATTGCTGGATCATAGGGCAGTTCTGTTTTGAACCACTATACTGTTTTCCAGAATGATTGTACCAATTTATATTCCCACCATGAGTGCACAGGATTCCCTTTGCAGCACATTTTCACCCACACTTGTTACCTTGTTTGAACGCTTGTTTCCTTGTTTCTGATGACCGCCCTTCTAGTAGGTGTGGGGTGAGAGCTCATTGTGGTGTTACTTTGCGTTTCACTAGTGAGCAGTGGTGTTGACTACCTTTTCATGCACCTTTTGTATGTTTTCCTTAGAGAAATGTCCCGTCGGATCTTCTGTGCAGTTTTAAATTGGGTTGTTTGGTTCTTTGCTATGGAATTCTGTGGGTCCATGTTTTAGAGGTTAATCTTTCATCAGGTATAGGATTTATGAATGCTTTCTTCCATCCTATAGGTTGCCTCTTCATTTTGCTGATGGTCCCCTTGGCTGTCCCCCTTGCTGTCTTTTAGTTTGATGTAGTCCCAGTTGTTTGTTTTTCTTTGTTTTCTTTTGGTCTTGATAAACATTTGTGTATAAATTTTTTTGCACATTTCTCTGATAACTTTCTATCAAATATATGTCTGTTTTAAGACTTATTTAAAAACTGCCCTCCAGAGGCAACTTATGCCCTTTATACTCCCACTAGTGGCAATATCATGAGAATACCCAATTTTAGATATTCTCTCCAATGCTGACCAGTATCATTAAAAAATAAAAACTCTCCTAATTTGACAGGTGAAAAAAATTACCTCTCATAGCTTTAATTTGCATTTCTTTGACTACCAGACAGAATGAGTATATGTTGGGAGTTTTCATCTGAAGTGATACCAGCCTTGGATCTCCTTCTAAGAGTCATCATGTATGAAGAGAAGGTTAAAAGGCTCCATCTTATTTATCTTAAATTATTTCATGTCCTATCTTTTGACAGATCTCTGACATCTACATTAGTGGAGAATCAGGGGACATGTCAGCTAAGGAGAAACTGCTCCTGTGGACCCAGAAGGTGACAGCTGGTTACACAGGAATCAAATGCACCAACTTTTCCTCCTGCTGGAGTGATGGGAAGATGTTCAATGCGCTTATTCACCGATACAGGTAAATACAGCGGCGCCTTGGGGGCCTGGAGAGGCTGCTTCTCATCTCTTTCTTGTAATTAGCTATAATGCCACATTTCCTCTCAGCTGACAATCCAGGCTCTGATTCATTTTTTTTATTTAAAAAAGGAATATGTACTGAACTCCTGCTCTTCTAAGCACTGGGCTCATATAGAAGTGAAGAAAGCAGCTAAATTCTTCCCCTCATAGAGATTACTTTTCAATGGGGAAAATAGGCAATAAACACAGAAGTGTGTGCTGTCTTACAGGGGTGAGGGCAGTGGAGGGAAGAGAGTGATGGGGGTTGTGGTGTTTTGGGCAGGGTGGTCAGCGGTGGCCTCTCTGATGAGGATGTTGGAGCAGAGTCATGGATGAGGAGTGGGCCATGCCGGCCTCCAGGGTCAGCGTGATTCACTTGGAGGAAATAACAATTAGTTATTGTTATAACTAAGAAGTGGGAATTTGCTTGGAGTGGGTGAGGAAAATAGGAATTTTGAATGACAAAAATCAATATTATTGTACTCCTAGTGGTCATAACCATGCATTGGGAAAATTGATACCTTTCCCTTGAAATCCAGCAAACCTACTATTGTATAAGTTTAGAATTAGGGAGCCCTGGGTTCCTGGAATGTGATTAACAAGGTGACTAGTGCTCCTCTAAACCTCTTGCTTTCTCTCTAACTCATCCAGTATTTTTCAGCTTTGAGTACTTTTAAGAGGGTTTCTTTGTATGAATTCCCATGTGCTTGTAGCTAGGGGCATTTCATATGTCTCGGTGGACTTTTGCAGACCTGATCTGGTAGATATGGAGAGGGTACAGATCCAGAGCAACCGAGAGAATCTGGAACAGGCATTCGAAGTAGCGGAAAGACTAGGGGTCACCCGGTTACTGGATGCAGAAGGTGAGAGCTGACTGGAATTCCGGTGTTTGACATACATTCATTATTTCTTCCCCAGTGGGTTCCGTTGTTCTAACAGATTTCTTGCCCTTTGTCTGTCAGATGTGGATGTGCCATCTCCAGATGAGAAGTCTGTAATCACTTATGTGTCTTCAATTTATGATGCCTTCCCTAAAGTCCCCGAGGGTGGAGAAGGGATCAGTGCTACGGTAAAAGAACATTTTCCCAAAATACCTTCTGGCTGTGATTGCTTTGGGTGGAGTGTGTTGATTAGACTGTGTTTCTACAGCACTCAGTGTGTGCATAGCACTTTGGTACAGAGCAGACTGAATCCATATCGTCTTTATACATGACTGTTGTCCTTGGTCCATGGGAATGAATGTAGAGAGCGCTAATTTTGTAGCGTCCAGCATAGGCTATTCTAGGTGTCAGGAAATTGAATCCCATCTTGAGAGTCCTTGAGGAGCTTTGAAACTGGGACTCTGAGTGTTAAACTGAGTGGCTGTGTCTGTGTCAGTAATTAAAGGAAAGGGCTTTACGTGGTTGGGGGTGGCCTGAGATACTTTCTCCTGAGCTTGGCTTGCACACTGCTAATCAGGGCGTGTGTGGTGTCTCCCTTTTGGCAATAGGAAGTGGACGCCAGGTGGCAAGAATACCAAAGCCGAGTGGACTCCCTCATTCCCTGGATCAAACAGCACACAATACTGATGTCAGATAAATCCTTTCCCCAGAACCCTGTTGAACTAAAGGTAAAGTTATGGACTTAAATCATTTTTCATAAATTCACCCTGGGGAGTAAGTCTCAGAGCTTGTTGCTGCTGGCTTCTGGGTGAGATGGTATGAAAACTGGGATGTTTGTGTTCATTCACCAAATATTAATTTTGTAGGCACTTTATAATCAATACATACACTTCAAAGAAACAGAAATTCTGGCCAAGGAGAGAGAAAAAGGAAGAATCGAGGAACTATATAAATTATTAGAGGTAAGGAAGCTTATCCTTTGCTGAGACCGGGGGTTTGCTGGCAGGCCGTTTGTTACTTTGTTCCCTGCATCTTCTTCCAAACCTTCGTTAATAGCAATATTCTCAGGGTGACAAATCAAGCGTCACTCTCAGGCTGCTCCTGAGAGTTTACAGTAAAGAGGAAGTATCTGCCGTCACTGTTCTTCAAAGGGCCTATTGGAAAGTGGCACACATTCATTCAGAAATCTGGAGTTTTATGGATGTTTTCCTATTTCTCAGGGGAAGACTAATTCTTTCTCTCAGATAGAAAGAAAGAAAAGAGGTTTCCCTTCACATTTTGATTCCTAGAGAATTTGAAGTTGCGGAGACGGGCATTTCCACAGTGGGGTTAGAGAGGACAGGAGGATTTATGGAAAATGTGTAAGAAATGGAAGGATTTCAAGCAAGTGGTCCCTGTTTTAGAGGTGATTTTTTTGTTCTCACCTGAAGGTGAAGTACTGCTAAAATATTCACTTGTCATCTCTTATTAGACAGTGGGGAAAATTGCTGAATGGCTGGGCAAAGAAGCAGGAAGTGATGGACGAGGCGTAAATTAAAACCGGGGCCTGAGGGCATGGCTGTGTTTTTGGACTAAAAGAGTATCTCTGTTTTTTTTTTTTTAGGTATGGATTGAATTTGGCCGAATTAAACTGCCTCAAGGTTATCACCCTAATGATGTGGAAGAAGAGTGGGGAAAACTCATCATTGAGATGCTGGAGCGAGAGAAATCACTTCGGCCAGCTGTAGAGAGGTGGGTCCAGAGTCTGGAGGGGATCTGGCATCACTTACTGGGCCGCTTTGAGCTCTGCCCTTGACTCTGGTTTTCACCATATTATTTTAGGCTGGAATTGCTGCTACAGATTGCAAACAAAATCCAGAATGGTGCTTTGAACTGTGAAGAAAAACTGACACTAGCTAAAAATACACTGCAGGCTGTAAGTCTGTTTCATCTCACATGTTCATGTCACATGTTTTCTACTCCTCATCCTGTGCTGTAATGGTTAACGTCAGTAGTTGAGGGATCCAGCTTCATTTGTCTTGGAATTGCAGTGGACCCCTTGGCTCCCTGGGTCCAAGTGGGTGAGAGCAGAGGGAGCTATCCCCCTCTCACTCTCCCTTTCTCTCTCAGGATGCTGCTCACCTGGAGTCAGGGCAACCAGTGCAGTGTGAGTCAGATGTCATCATGTACATTCAGGAGTGTGAAGGTCTCATCAGACAGCTGCAGGTGGATCTCCAAATCCTACGAGATGAGAACTACTACCAGCTAGAAGAGCTGGCTTTTAGGTGAGCAACATGGGACTCAAACAGAGGGCCTGATCACTACTGGTTCTCAGATATTATATTAAGAGTCGGGCACTGAATCTTACAGCCTGGACGTTAGAGATCAGTGTCTCAGTAGGGATGCTACAGGTATTTGAGGCAGGAAAATTCTCATGGTAGAAGCAGGTTTCCTTTATTTGAGGCCCTGCCCACTAAGTACCTGAAGGATTCCCTAATGTTTGTGTATGGCGTCTTATAATATCCCCACATATTTCAGAGGGACCTGCAGCACTGTGGTACCACATCTGCTTTAGAACTACTGGAGCGATTCAATGTAAATTTTCATAGAGGAGAAACCCAACGCATATGGAGGGGATGAGGATCTATGGACACACCTGAGACTAACAGCTACATCTTTTGACCCCTTAGTTCATGGTTTATTCTGTTGTATCATCCAGGAGTTGTAAACACTGGTTTTGATTTGCTTCCCTCCAGGTAACACTGTAACTTGGCACTGGCCTCAAAGATGACTCTGAACCACGAAGATGTACATAACACCACCTTGCATTCACAGAACACTTTTTCTTTTTAAAAACAGTTTCCCTAAGATGATCTCATCTATATTTTTACCTCATCCTTGTCAAATGTATAGGGAAATTTTTATCTCAAAAAGCACATTATAAATTTAATGTCTTCTTTCTCTTCTTCCATCTCAGGGTCATGCGTCTGCAGGATGAGCTGGTCACGTTGCGTCTAGAGTGCACGAACTTGTACCGGAAGGGCCACTTCACTTCCCTTGAATTGGTTCCACCCTCTACTTTAACCACTACTCATCTGAAAGCAGAACCCTTGACCAAAGTAACCCATTCTTCTTCTACCTCCTGGTTCCGAAAGCCTATGACTCGGGTCGAACTTGTGTCTATCTCCTCCTCTGAAGATGAAGGAAATCTTCGATTTGTGTATGAACTACTGTCTTGGGTAGAAGAAATGCAGGTGGGTGTACATTCCAAATACTTATGCAGCACACTGAGGTTCCTTGAACTCAGCAATTATCTAAGAGGGTCGGGTTGCTCTGTGTCCCTTGTATCAGTTCAGTTCAGTCGCTCAGTCGTGTCTGACTCTTTGCTACCCCATGAATCGCAGCACGCCAGGCCTCCCTGTCCATCACCAACTCCCGGAGTTCACTCAGACTCACGTCCATCGAGTCCGTGATGCCATCCAGCCATCTCATCCTCTGTCGTCCCCTTCTCCTCCTGCCCCCAATCCCTCCCAGCATCAGAGTCTTTTCCAATGAGTCAGCTCTTCGCATGAGGTGGCCAAAGTACTGGAGTTTCAGCTTTAGCATCATTCCTTCCAAAGAACACCCAGGACCGATCTCCTTTAGAATGGACTGGTTGGATCTCCTTGCAGTCCAAGGGACTCTCAAGAGTCTTCTCCAACACCACAGTTCAAAAGCATTAATTCTTCAGCGCTTAGCTTTCTTCACAGTCCAACTCTCACATCCATACATGAGCACTGGAAAAACCATAGCCTTGACTAGATAGACCTTTGTTGGCAAAGTAACATCTCTGCTTTTGAATATGCTATCTAGGTTGGTCATAACTTTTCTTACAAGGAGTAAGCAAGCGTCTTTTAATTTCATGGCTGCAGTCACCATCTGCAGTGATTTTGAAGCCCCAAAAAATAAAGTCTGACACTATTTCCGCTGTTTCCCCATCTATTTCCCATGAAGTGATGGGACCAGATGCCATGATCTTCGTTTTCTGAATGTTGAGCTTTAAGCCAACTTTTTCACTCTCCTCTTTCACTTTCATCAAGAGGCTTTTTGGTTCCTCTTCACTTTGTGCCATAAGGGTGGTGTCATCTGCATATCTGAGGTTATTGATATTTCTCCCGGCAATCTTGATTCCAGCTTGTGCTTTTTCCAGTCCAGCGTTTCTCATGATGTACTCTGCATATAAATTAAATAAGCAGGGTCCCTTGTATAGATTCCCTTAATTATCGTTGCTGCCTAGCTCCCAAGCCCCCTTCTCTATTAAATTTTGAAAGAATAAGATAAGTTCAAATCATCAAAATCCCATCTTAAATGCATGAAAGTGAAAGTGAAGTCACTCAGTCGTGTCTGACTCTTTGCGACCCACGGACTGTAGCCTACCAGGCTCCTCTGTCCATGGGATTTTCCAGGCAAGAATACTGGAGTGGGTTGCCATTTCCTTCTCCAGGGCATTTTCCTGACCCAGGGATTGAACCTGGGTCTCCTACATTGTAGGCAGATGCTTTACTGTCTGAGCCACCAGGGAAGGCTTAAATGCATAGGCTTTTCTAATTTGAAGCCCTTCATGGAGCTCTTCCCTTCAGCTGACTGTGCTCTCCGTGGGAGCTGGTGGGAGAAGTTGCCAAGTCTATAAACCCCAGTTATCTCTTCTCAAATTCCCTCATTGCAGAGAAGCTGCTGCCTCACTGTTGTTTTTGTATCAGCTCTGAAGTGTAAGCAAGACACAGTTCTAAGGGGCAGTATTCACATGTATTTTAGGGTAACAGTTCAAGTTCGACACTGTCCTCTTACCTCTAACCCTTTTGTTTTCTATGAAATTCTTCCCATCTTCTGATGACAGATTCCCCCTGTACCAAAAAATAAACTCAAAGACAAGCTCTTTTACAATTACCTTCCATTAGCCAATAGTTGATGACATGAATGGAGCTTAGTATTTATGGATATTTATTTCTTATCTCCATTCTGATTGTGAAATGAAGAGACTCCGTAAAGGGAAATGCCTAAACTGTAAAGTTAAGCCTTTCAGCCTATGGGGACACCTTTCTTGTTGGTAAATTCAGGGATGTATTCCCATCATGCAGCAGCAAAGGGCTGCCATTGCTGCTTCTAGGGATGGGGTTTATCCTCCAGCTCCTTGAGGGTACGTCATAACGTACTTGCCTGTAAGAGGCCAAGATGGAGATGGTTTAGATGTCCTTTTTGCCAGTCCCCTCTCCACAGCCACATCATCCAAACTGATGCTGACAGTTTTCATTTTCTGCCAACTTAGCAATAAATGATATTCCTAATTTCTTTTTTCCCAGATGAAACTGGAGCGGGCAGAGTGGGGCAGTGACCTGCCTAGTGTGGAGCTGCAGCTGGAAGCACAGCAGCACATCCATGCCAGTGTGGAAGAACTGGGCTCAAGTGTCAAAGAGGCCAGGCTGTATGAGGTGGGAGGCATTCGGAATCCGTTACGGGCAGCGGGGTGGCTGTGCGATGGAGCAGTATACAGTGTAGCTGTCCCGTACCTGAAACTTGACCACAAGTCCCTTTTGCACATGAAGTATCTCTTGCTTTTTTGAAATAACTTTGTGGGAAAGGTGTTTTTTACAAACCCCTTTTTATCAAAAAGAGTAGTGATACTGAAAGCTAAGGTCAAAATTAGTAAGTAGCGAATGCAGTTTCCAAACTCAGGCCCTTGGATCCAAAAATGTATGCTCTTTCCACTGCCCATCTACCTGCAGTAGAGAACTGGTAAGCAAAACTGTTTCCTCAGCCTCTCCTCTCCCTCACTCTTTTGTGTTCTCCCATTTTAAATTTCAAGTCCCCTCTTCCACAAAGCATCTAACTAGTTTGAGGAGTCAGCAGGCATAGTTTCGCTTAGAAACCTCCCAGAATCGCTGGCAGCAGAAGACCGTGAGGTCTGTGCGGCGTCTTCCTCTGCTAGGCCGTCCACACCAGCGCTGCTCCGAGCCGTCAGTCTCAGCCAGGGATGCCCCGTCCAACTGCTGACTCTCAGAGTGACTAATCTCTGTGTGCAGACGTAATATTTACATAGTTGAAATTATACCATAGATATAGTTTACTTTTTCTCTAATATATTTTTATCTCATTCTTTTCTTATCAGGGAAAAATGTCCCAAAATTTCCATACCAGTTATGTTGAAACTCTTGGAAAGCTGGAGACACAGTATTGTAAATTGAAGGTGAGTTTTGACTAACTCTGTTTTGTTCTGTTCATGGAGCATGTGGTTCCCTAATTCAGAAGGCTCTTGGTTTGGGCCCATTTTGGTTTTCTATTTATTAGGTTATATTGTTTCCTGTGCAGTTGTTCATATGCATCATCACATTTTTCTCAGTTTTCTTCCTGGGTTAGAAACCAGCGCCCCAGAAAGTTTGAAGTAGAGCTTATCATAGTTATTATGCTTCACCAAAGCAGTGACCATCAAAACTCAAAGTTTGAGATTGGTAGGACAGAGACCCCTCTTCTGTTTGGTCTTCATTCTTGTATTCAAGATTGTGCAGAGTAGGACCGGCCCAGGATCATTCTTTATCCACGAAGCCCCACACAGTCCTGGCATGTTCTCACTTCCAGCCAGGATTGACACGGGAGTCCTGTACCAGACTAGTACTAAATTTAAAACTGAGGAGAAACACCCAGAGATTTAAAAAGCAAAGCTAAATTCATTTCCTCAGCTATTCTTTGCTTTGATGTCAAATGTGCTGTATTCTATAGATGAAAGGCTGACATGTAACCTTGTAATCCTTCCTTTGTCTAGGAGACTTCTAGCTTCCGGATGAGACACCTTCAGAGCCTGCATAAATTTGTCTCGAGAGCTACAGCTGAGTTGATCTGGTTGAACGAGAAGGAGGAGGAGGAACTAGCATATGACTGGAGTGACAACAATCCCAATATCTCGGCCAAGAAAAATTACTTCTCTGTGAGTCTAGCACAACAGACCCGTCATATTTGGGAACAGCAGCGGAAGGAGCCAGAGGGGCTGGTCTGAGAGCCTGGGTTTCGGGATTTGCATTTTGCTAGATAGAATGGGGACCCTGCTTAATATATCTGTTCCTGTGAGAAAGTGTATATGGAGAGAGGGGAAATCAAGCTCTAGAATGAATTTATTTGGAATGTAGTTAGAAAGGCAGTGTCTAGGGTGACAGGAGCAGCAGTCTGCAAATTGAATCATTTTAGAAGCAATTTAACTTTGTGGTCAAGGTTATAGACTTTGGAATGAGATAGACCTTAAGTGAAATTCTTATTCCTCTGCTTGTTAGCTCTGTGACCTTGGTAGGCCATTTACTCTCCCTGGACCTCTGTAAAATGGGATAATAGTGACACTTCAAAGGGTTGTGTAAAAGGCTAAGTAACATTTAGCAAGCAAATATAGTACAAGGCTTAATATTGTTTAACTGAGGTGTATTCTTGGCTTCTTATACATTCTGAATTCTCTGAAGTACGATTCTTCTCAAGTAAAGGAGAAACGATACTGTAATACAGTAAATAATCGATAAGAAGGAAACTTAGGCTGTGATAGAGACATAAGGAAAGTGCTCAGAGAGCATCGGGGAGAAGAGGTCAAATCTGATAGCAGGGATCAGTACCCAGTGGCACAGAAGAGCCTCTAAACTGCGGCCTAAGTGTTAGCAGGACCTAGAGCCAGTCAGCTGTGTGGGTCAGGCGCTGTGTCAGTGGGCGCGGACGCGAACCCTCCCCTCCAGCCTCGTTCCCTCCAGCAGCACAGGAGAGCTGGCCTCTAAACTGGGGCCTAAGTGTTAACAGGACCTAGAGCCCGCCAGTCAGCTGTGTGGGTCAGGCGCTGTGTCAGTGGGCGCGGACGAGAAACCTCCCCTCCAGCCTCGTTCCCTCCTATCTTGCCTTCAGCCTCTCCTGTGTTCCCCTGCTTACTCACATCTGGCTCAGGTCCCGTATCTGTTGTGAGTCATTCTCCAGTGATTCCAGCATTTTTGCTCTTCTCTGAAATCCTCTAGCACATACCGTTCATGCATCTCATTTTGGCACTAACCCTGGGTTGCAGGCTCCTGTAAAGTAGGGTAGGGAACACAGCCCTTTCTTTATTTCTACTCCTTCCTAATAGCACCTATTGAATAAAGCTGAATTCAATTTTCAGGAGCTGACAATGGAACTAGAGGAGAAACAGGACGTGTTTCGGTCTCTACAAGATACAGCCGAGCTACTGTCCCTTGAGAACCACCCCGCCAAGCAGACTGTGGAGGTGCGTATGACTTGAGGGTGTGAGGGTCAAGTGCACAGAGGTTGTAATTATACAAGTGTTCACATGAAAGACTTAGCTCTGCTGAGGGGCCTGGAGGAAGCATCAAGGATCATGCAGCTTAGGTCCTCTCCCTTTACACCCCAGCCCCCTAAAGACCGTAGAGAGTTGTGATAATAGCCTAACAAGGACACTGAGAAACACCAGAGGCGATGTCAACTCCTGACTTCATGGGCAAACTGACCTGAACCGTATTTTTTCACAGAACTGTCTAGACATATCCTGCCTCTTGGGTGTGGTGCCTGTGGCCAGGGAAGAGGCAGTGGAGGCAGCAGAGGGATTGACTTAGGCCTGGGTTTTGCTGCCCCCATCATTTAGTTGCAACTGAGTGTAGAAGAGGCCTTTTCTGTGTAACATCTTTTAACAAAACCATGTTGGATAAAAGACAGGCCTCTCTTTTGTGGGGAGCTTTGAGCTCATGCCAGCCAAGTATCTCATGTATCCTCTGTGGGCCTCTGGCACTAGCGGAAGTATAGATGGATGAGTGCATGGCACACATGTGGCAGGTCTGTTAAACCCCTGCCCTTCTGTCCGTGCACCTGGTCGTTGCAGGCTTACAGCGCTGCTGTCCAGTCCCAGTTGCAGTGGATGAAGCAGCTGTGCTTGTGTGTCGAGCAGCACCTGAAAGAGAATACTGCTTATTTTCAGGTACCTGGGCTGTGTGTGTGTGTGTGTGTGTGTGTGTGTGTGTGTGCGTGCGTGCGTGCGTGCGTGCGCGCGCGTGCGCACATGCGCGCACAAGCATCAGAAAGGATGGCTCTGTTTTCATCAGAGGGGATACCTTTTTTCATTCAGGCAAGAGGCTGTAAGTGTGATTGCCTGTGCTGGCGTGTGCCTGCAAGCATGCCACGGGATGGACGAGGTTAAAAACACGTCTGTGTTGGTGAACCTTTACTGTACAAACCACGGCCCCATGAGACTCTGGGTTGGTGGTTTGGGCTAGGCTCAGCTGAAGATTGTTTTCTCGTCTTGCCTGGGTGACGCATGGCTGCAGGCAGTCGGCAGGCAGGCTGGGGGCCGGTTGGTCCTGGATTGTGTCACTCCCATGTCAGACAGTAGACTGGGGTGGCAAGTCAGTATGCAAGTCTCTAGCATCCAGTAAGCTGTCCTACTGGATCCTTTGTAAAATTTTTTTCTGCCTGTTTTTGATTTTCCTGGAGGCTCAAGTGGCACATGCCAGTTAATAAAATGACTTCAGAGGTGGAGGGTAGCAGGGAAACAAAAAGTCCACTGGTGTGGGAAAGAGTAGCTATGTTCCACAAGCAGCCAGAGAAAGTGTGTCCCGGTGCACAAGGTCTTTTTTCTGCTGTGACATGTATTAATGTGCCATTGGCTAAAGCAAGCCCAGCTTGGGGAGGGCTTTGCTGGGGGATGAAAATAGATCCACCTCCTGATGGAAGGGGCTGTAAAATATCAGAACCATTTTTTTTTTTTTCTTCATCAATCTATCATCACATCAAGAACATACTGCTTGTTTTCTGGTGAGGGTGGAAGGAGGAAATAAGCCATTATCTCTGTTTGGATTTGCTTCTAATTAAATAAGCTTCCTGATCATTTTGTAATCATATCAGTAAATTGAAACACGTGATCCCTCAACCTCTAGGCTTTTCATGAAATAGACCTTACAGTCAAGTGCTGTCACTAGCCAGCACACAAGAGAAGGAGCAGTGGTTTCTGAAGGGTGAAGCAGACTAACTCTTGTATTGCGTTCAGTGGGCTTTGTGGCAGCCAGCCCTGCTGTTTCCCTGGCGTGGCCTTTGTGATCCAGGACTGTCTAATCAGCCGGCACAGTGGGGTTGTTCTTTCTCCATCTTGGTATCATGATGCACTGAGCACCAGGTACCCTTCCCTCTTATCCCCGCAGTTCTTCAGTGATGCTCGAGACCTGGAGTCATTCTTGAGGAACCTCCAAGATTCCATCAAACGGAAGTATTCCTGCGACCACAGCACCAGCTTATCCCGCCTGGAGGACCTGCTGCAGGACTCCATGGTGGGTGTTGCATCAGTGGGATGACTGCTTCTGGGAAGCAGAGTAAACCCTGTCAGCTGCTGCTGTTCATATCCTTGAAAGCGCCAGGGCTGCGGGTCATCACTGTAAAGTTTTGCTCACATTCGATTGGAGTTTAGTCAATGTGGTTCTCTTTCTCTTTTCTTAAAGAAGGTGCTAATAGGAGTCCTTGGGGTATGCTTTTGAAGTAAGGGCCTGGCCATGTGCCCCTGAGCCACATGGTGGTCATCACTGTTTCTTTGCGTTGTTCCTGTTTTAATGCACTAGTTGGAGCCAAAGATGGGGTGTAGAGCATGAAAAATAGGGTTGATGGGATTAGCTGACACCAAATTCTTTTTCACTGTCTCGTGCAAAGAGAATTAAAATACCAATGAACTAGACCTAAGCCAATTTTTTCCTGTATATATTATATAGTTGAGAAGATGGGGCTCAAACTACATCTCAAATTAAGATGGAAATATATATTTAATATGGAAATTACTTTTCCTTTGTGAGAAGCCAAGGGGAGTCTAACATTTCAGTAACAAGTTATAAGTAAGAGAACCATTATAACCCCAAGCAGTGTCATTTTCTTCTTTTTTTTTTTTTTGCGTGGGTGATACTGGGGAATTTTTGAATATTAATTGATTGAAAAAAAATGCTTTCAGGTACTGTAAAGCTATGAATGAATTTAGGCTCAGTGGTTTCACCTGAGCAAAGAATTTGTGAACTGAATTAATTTGGAATGAAGGGTAAAGACCTGACTTTTCCGATGTCTCTAGAATGTCTCTTGGAGGCACATCAAGTATGAAGGAGGAATATAATAATCCTTGGCTATTATCTCCTCCCTCCCACAGAGTACCTTCCTGTCGTAGGGTAACTCCTCTGCAGGTGTTGTCCTATCTCCTCTTCTCGAGGGTCGCTGCTCTGCTCCCTCCTCTCCAGGTCAGGGGCATCGAGTTGGCGGCGTCATCGGGGCATGGAGTCACCTGGGTCTGCTCCGCAGCTTGTCCGTCAGGTTCGGGAGCATCTGTCATGGCTTCTGGTTCTTTTCAGACCTTGTACCACGCTGAGCGTTTGGTCTCTGGAGCTTGAGATGTTTGGCTGTGGGTTAGACAGAAATTGACATCTTTATTGCAAGGAAACTGAAATGGGTAGACCAGCTCTCAAGAATGGAACAATGTGGCTGTCTCCCTGACATATTCCATTCCTCTCTCTTAACTAATAAGTTAAAGTTGTATTTCTTCCAATCATGCTCCCGGGGACAGGCACAGGTAGTTTGTTTAAGCATTTCTTTTTCTCTACTTGCATATTCTTAATTCTTTAATGGCATTTCTTAACATTTTTAACTCTCTACCCTCATCACATCTACTTCCATCCCAAGAAAGCCCTCTTCTAGGGACTTTTTAATACGTCAAAATGATCTCGAAACATCCTGGCTAATAGATAAAAGCTATCTTTTATTCTCTAATGGAATTGGTAGTAGATTGCTACCAATTTTGTTGACAAGAAGTTCATTAGTTTTTAAGAAAATTGGGTTTGCAGAGACTTGAGAGTTTCAATTTTGCATGAGATCTCTTTCAAATCTATCAAATTTATGTAAATATACCCCAGCAAGACTCCAAAAGGTAAACCCTAAATTGTTTCTCACAGTACCTTCACCAACAACTTTGATTTATAGGTTGTTGGTTGAAGAGCTAAGATCTTTCTCTAGAAAGTTTGATTCAATCTAAGAAAGTAAAATATTTCTAATAGAGCTTGGGAGATAACATTATTTAAAAAAAGAAAAAAATTAAAAGAGCATAACTCTAACCTCTCCTAAGCGGAGAGGCAAGAGCTGGCTTCTGTCAGTGAGAAACTGAATAATAATAATAATAATAACAACCACAACCTAGTTATTATCATTGTTTTTAACTTCCATGTTCTCTGAACCTTATTTGGCAAAATCCTTTGTTAGCTGTATTTGGCAGCTAGAAATTCTTATTTTGTTTTATTTATTTATTATTTGCTTTTGCATGTGGCTTTATGGTTCATTGAAAACTGCACAGGGAGAAAGCTGCAAAATTTGAGTATAAATGCACTTGGTAGCAGACAGAAGCATCCTCTCCTGTCGTCTTTATCCCTGTGTTTCTAAGATGGCTCCACCAAGGATCCCTGCTTAACCGAGAAGTGACGTTCTCAGAGGGAGTGGAGCACTCAGTTTTCTTTGTTGGCTCAGTCTCCCGAGGAGCAGCATTAATGTCTCTTCGGTTTTCTTCTCATTTTGTAGGATGAAAAGGAGCAGCTTATACAATCCAAGAGTTCCGTTGCCAGTCTTGTTGGGAGATCAAAATCCGTTGTTCAGCTAAAACCACGCAGTCCTGACCACATGCTAAAGAGCACCATATCCGTGAAAGCCATCTGTGACTACAGGCAGATTGAGGTGAGGAGGTGGGGAGGGTACCTCCTGCTCCAAAGGGAGACAAGGGACAAGGGAAGCCTTCAGTTAGGGTTATGATAATAAGGAAAGATCAGATAATAAGGAAAGATCAGATGATAAGAGTTCTGTTGTTAGAACTTAAACGTGCTCAAATCCATCATTAAAAGCATAAGCCTCAACTCTACAATCTTGACCTGCTCCCTGCCTCAGTAACTGACATCATTATCTATCCAGTTGCCTAAGCGTGGCTAGAAATGGGGCTTTTTAGCATCCTAGAGAGACCATGACTCCTCTCCTCTTTTCCTACAGCTGCTACCACGTCAGCGTTTGTAAAGAAACCCCTCACTGTGCTTCCCAGGTGGCGCAGTGGTAAAGGACTGGCCTGCCAGTGCAGGAGACATGGGTTCAATCCCTGGGTTCAGAAGATCCCCTGGAGTAGGAGATGGCAGCCCACTCCAGTATTCTTGCCTGGAAAATCCCATGGACAGAGGAGCCTGGCAGCTACAATCCATGAGACCACAAAGAGTCAGACACAACTTGAGGGCACACATACACACACACACACAAATATCCCTCAAGTATTCTTCTTTCTATCCCTGCTGCTTCTACCTAAATCAGACCCACTTGGATTATTGCATCAGCCTCCCATTCAATGTATTCTTTATCCTACCACCAGCATGATCTTAAAAAAAAAAAAAATCTCTCCCCTGCCTAAGTCCTACAACAATTCTCCATTTGTTCTTCTTCATTTTATTTTTTAAGATTTTTTTTTTCACACATGGGCCACTTTTAAAGTCTTTATTGAATTTGTTGCAGTATTTTTTCTGTTCCGTGTTTTGGTTTTTTGGCTACGAGGCATGTGGCATCTTAGCTGCAGTCCTGACCAGGGACTGAACCTGCACTCCCTGCGTTGGAAGACTAAGTCTTAACCACTGGAACACCAGGGAAGTTGCCCCATTTCTTTTCAAAAAGTCTGAATTCCTTAATGTGGCTTCAGAGTCTTGAATAATCTCTTTACCCCGCTAACGAAGAGCGGGTTTTTGCCTTCCTTGCATTCCCTGGTAAACTGAGTTTGTCACACAGTTTTGTAACCAAGTAGCATATCAGAGAAGGCAGTGGCACCCTACTCCAGTACTCTTGCCTGGAGAATCCCATGGACGGAGGGCCTGGTGGGCTGTAGTCCACGGGGTCGCTAAGAGTCGGACACGACTGAGCGACTTCACTTTCACTTTTTACTTTCATGCATTGGAGAAGGAAATGGCAACCCACTCCAGTGTTCTTGCCTGGAGAATCCCAGGGACGGGGGAGCCTGGTGGGCTGCCGTCTATGGGGTCGCACAGAGTCGGACACGACTGGAGTGACTTAGCAGCAGCAGCAGCAGCACATCAGAATATGTGGGATATGTATCTCTAGTGGCCTAGCATACTTCCAAGCACATAGTAGGCTCAATAAATATGTGTTATAATACCAAAGAACGAATGACCTCTTCCTGTGCTTTTATCTCAATATTTGTCTATAAATTAGTCAGAAACCAATAATACTGGTTACCTGTCTCCCAAGAGAAAGAGCTGATGATTTCAAACGCTTAAACAATTCAGGGATTTGAGTGGGGTGACAGGAAGGGAGGATATGGAAGTATCACAAAAGCAAAGTTGTATTATATCCCTTTAATTTTTACCGTGTTCATTGTGGATACAGAGAGATTACTCGTGGAGCTCCTACAGTCTCCATATAACTGTCATACCTGAGTTACTCGACATGTAACAGGCATTTAATAAACACTTGCTTCATTTATTTCTTTCATGTTACAACCATCCCTGGGTTGTATATTTATACACATTATCTTTTTGTCAAAATCAGAAACTTTCCCTAGGTGATAAAGATCTCCAAAATGATTTTTCCTTAAGGATTTCATAGCCTTGGGATCAGGCACCAGGTAATAATAGGTCATTTGTTTATCCATTAGCAATAACTTGTAAATTTGTCTTTTCAGATAACTATTTGCAAGAATGATGAGTGTGTATTGGAAGATAACTCACAGAGGACCAAGTGGAAAGTGATCAGCCCCACAGGGAACGAGGCAATGGTGCCGTCAGTCTGCTTCCTCATCCCCCCACCCAATAAGGATGCCATGGAGACAGCCAGCAGGTACTGGCTCAGCTGCCACCCTGAGCTTCCCCACCTCTGCCCTTTGCGGGTGAACTGATGGAGGGATGAATCTGCGTTTGCTTTCTAAGCATTGTTGTAATTTTTCAAAAATTTCAAATGGAGTTATTTTGTCTCTATTTTGTCTGTCATTGCTTTTCTGCTCTGACTTCTCATAATTATATTATCAGTATATTCAGGTAACATTTATGATATTGCTAAATATGTGCTTGAGAATATCAATTAATCTAGGTCTAAAGATCCTGTGTTGTTAGTATTTGACTTGTTGTCTTTCTCTGCTCAGCTCTGCTGAGGCAATCACCTTTTTGTCCCTTAGAAGGTCTCTAGGGTGGACCTCAGGCCTTAGAAAAGCTATAGCCAGGTTTTGTGTTGTTTGTAGGGTGGAGCAATCTTATCAGAAGGTGATGGCCCTTTGGCATCAACTACATGTCAACACCAAAAGCCTTATCTCCTGGAACTATCTGAGGAAGGACCTTGACCTTGTAAAGACCTGGAATCTGGAAAAGGTAATTATGGAAGCTTTAACCCAGGCTTATAGCCTATTGGCAAGTTTTATCTTTTCAGCAGGACTCCTCCTCACCCAATTAGTGGGAAATGAAGTCAGGGATACTGTTGCAGGGTTAGGAGCTTGAGGATCTTAGAAACTAAAACCTTTTGGATAAATGTGCGGAATAGGGGAATGCTGGTGAATTGGCCATCATTAAGGTTTGCATCCGAGAGGGCACAGAGTGCTTCTGAGATGCTAGTAATGTCCTGCTTCTTGATCCGAATGCTGATTTCATGGACACATTCAATTTGTGAAAAATCAACGTGTTTATAAATATGGTTTGTGCACTATTTTGTATTACATTTCTATTCCATTGAAATGTCCACTGTTTATTTTCTCTGCAGCTCCGCTCCTCAGCACCTGGGGAGTACCACCAGGTTATGAAGAATCTGCAGGCCCACTACGAAGACTTTCTGCAGGAGAGTCGTGACTCGGCCCTCTTCTCAGTGGCTGACCGTCTTCGCTTGGAAGAGGAGGTGGAGGCGTGTAAAACCCATTTCCAGCACCTGATGAAGTCCATGGAGAATGGTGTGTGCCTTGGGAAGAGGGAGAGGAAAGGTGGAATGAGAGCCCTGAAAGGTGCTGCTCGACCCTTCAGACAAACTAGAAAGTATCGTCAACACCTTTTTACCACTTGCATTGCTAGGAAAACTTGAGATAGCGAATAACTCACAGAGATGAATTCTCAAGATCAGATCATGGAAAACAAGGCTGTGTTTTATTCATCATTGCTAATAAACCTATCCCGTTTTCTTGTGGAAATTATGTATTTGGACCTTAAAGCTCAGTATATAATGCAGGGAAGTTTGGGAACAGGCAGAAGGTTCCCCATATAAGGCTTTGCTTTCATTCATGGAGTATCAGCTCTGCTAGAACCAGTGGTACCCTATCGCGGGGTAAATCTGTTTTTCTCAGGTTTGCCGATCTCTGTTGTGGTGCTTAACGGTCTTCTGTGCTTGTGCATTCACAGAGGACAAAGAGGAAACTGTGGCCAAGATGTACATTTCAGAGCTGAAGAACATCCGGCTGCGCCTGGAGGAGTGTGAACAGAGGCTAATCCAGCGAATTCAGTCCCCAGCCAGCTCTCGGACTGACAAAGATGCTCGGCAAGACAACGCATTAAGGATTGCAGAACAAGAGGTAAGCCTTTATAGCAAGGTGGGTGCTCTAAGACTGCTCAGCAGAGCTGCTGCTTTCCGCTCTGTCCCTTACACGTATGTTATATTCTGTGACATGGTTCCTGTCAGTCATGTGACTCCACAGATAGTACAGAGAGGCTCAGATTCTGCTATGGGCTCTGATGTACACTTTTCCCGGACCTTTTTTTCTAAGTCTTTGTTGAATTCGTTACAGTATTGCTTCTGTTTTATGTTTGGTTTTCTGACCATGAGGCATGTGGGATCTTAGCTCCCCAACAAGGGATCCAACCCACACCCCCCCTGCATTGGAAGGCAAAGGCATAACCCCTGGACTGCCAGGGAAGCCCCTGTGCAAATTACTTCTCATCCTTAGTTTCCTTTCTCAGAAAATGGAGATAGTACGAACCTCCATCCATAGAAGAACTATAGATGGAGATCTGTGACATTGTGCAGGAGGCAGTAATCAAGACTATCGCCAAGAAAAAGAAATGCAAAAAGGCAAAATGATTGTCTGAGGAGGCCTTACAAGTAGCTGAGAAAAGAAGAGAAGCTAAAGGCAAAGATATATACCCATTTGAAGGCAGAGTTCCAAAGAACAGCAAGGAGAGATAAGAAAGCCTTCCTTAGTAATCAATGCAAAGAAATAGAGGAAAACAATAGACTGGGAAGGACTAGAGATCTCTTCAAGAAAATTAAGATACCAAGGGAACATTTCATGCAAAGATGAGCACAATAAAGGACAGAAATGGTATAGACCTAACAGAAGCTGAAGATATTAAGAAGAGGTGGCGAGAATACACAGAAGAACTATTCCAAAAATATCTTCATGACCCAGATAATCACGATGGTGTGATCACTCACCTAGAGCCAGACATCCTGGAATGTGAAGTCAAGTGGGCCTTAGGAAGCATCAGTATGAACAAAGGTAGTGGAGGTGATGGAATTCCAGTTGAGCTATTTCACATCCTAAAAGATGATGCTGTGAAAGTGCTGCACTCAGTATGCCAGCAAATGTGGAAGACCTACTATCTAGAGTTTAATGTAATTCTTTTTGTCTTTATACTGAAGGTATGTCTGTAGTCAAGTCGGTGTTCAGAATTTATTTGTTTGTGTTCTTTGCCTTGCTCTGCCTTCATTGGCTGTTGCCTGGTTTATTTCATCATTCTCCTATATATGACATTTGGTCTGTTTCTGATATTTTGCTGTTCTAAACTAGGACTTCTTGCTAACCTCTTGGTTCAATTCTGTCTCTGTGTTTGTTGTGTGTCTTGTTCCTGATAGCACACTCAAGCGGATCTGCAGCAATTGAGGGCAGACTTGGATGCTGTTTCCATGAAATGCAACAGCTTTCTCCATCAGTCCCCATCTGGTTCCAGTGTCCCAACTCTGCGCTCAGAACTCAATCTGCTGGTGGAGAAAATGGACCATGTGTATGGTCTCTCCACTGTCTATTTAAACAAGTGAGTGAGTGAGAATTTGGGTCAAGAGGGCAATGTTTTCCATTCGGATGGGGAAAATAAAAGTACCTGGCATGTTTCATGAACAATGCAGGGGGATTACAGGTTTTGAAGAGCTTGTGCTCATAAAAAGAGATCTTGGCTTTAGTTCCAAATAACATGGAGTGGGTTCATTTGGGCTGCAGTGAACAAATGCTGGGAATACAGAAGGGGAAAAGAGAAGTTGATTTGCAGTTTTATGACTATTTTGAATCTCATTTCTGTTTGATTAGATACTTCTTTTTAAAACAGAAAAAGGGACACTAAAGAAAGAGAAATTGAAATTTTTATCTACACTGTGTATTAGGCTTTGAGGGTTTTTCCTCTACCCACACATCCCCACCTATGACCTTGAGGAGATCTTGGAGTCTTCATGGTTTTGAGTGGGTTTCTGTCCCCAGTCCTATTTTCTTGTGAGACCCCCACCATATGCACACACACGTGTGTGTGTGTCCCAGTGTCCTCCAAACTATATTTTAATTGGCTTAAATTGGCAGTACATATTACTATGCTTATCTTTATGAAACCCTGTCATCATTTAGTAATGATGAAGTTGATTTTGACAGTTACGATTGGTGACTCTCTTGGTAGTGCTCCAGGTGCGAAGCCCAGCTCTTAAAATGCATGTACTAATGGAAGTGATTTTATCCTCACAGGCTGAAGACAATCGATGTTATAGTGCGTAGCATCCAGGATGCTGAACTCTTAGTCAAAGGTTATGAAATCAAGCTGAGTCAAGAAGAAGCAGTACCACCAGATCTTTCAGCTCTGGAGTCCCATCGGTCTACATTACGGGTTGGTTTTTCCTAGTTCCTAGTTTGACTTAACATACTCATTGCTTGGGGTTAGCAGAGAAATGCAGTTTTGGATGGCATGCCACTGATTAAAGTTTGCATTCAAATTAGGCAATATATTATATTTAATGTCTTTTTACGTAGGTCCAAAGAAGAGAGGATCGAGACATATATCTAACTACAAAAGGGAGATAAAGGACCATGCTTCTCTATTTATTTTTTCCCTTTTCTCCTCAGTAAAGTCATAGTGTAATTGGATACAATCAATGGTTATGCTGTAAGTTTGTAAATCACTTAGCTCTTACTTCCTTTGATGCTCACAAGCAACTCTGTGAGGTGGCTAGAGGAGAGAATTTTCAGATTGGCTAAGTGGCTTGTCATGGTTTCATAGCTTATAAGTGGTGGAATCAGGTTTCAAACACTCAGGTTTCAAACACGTTTCTTGCACTTTTCTCTACTGGTTGCCTAGTGTGCCTGAGGACTATGGAGGCATTTCTGGCACAAACACTGTAGAGTCTGGGTTTGAATCACCGATGTAACATGGAGCCAGCTGTAGACAATAACTTGTTTTGTTCCTTAGTCTGAGTCCTTTTTATCATGGAATATATTTAACCTGTTGCTCTGCTTGTGTTTTTATAGCACTGGCTTAGTGATGCGAAGGACAAGAATTCAGTGTTTTCAGTCCTGGATGAGGAAATTGGCAAAGCCAAGGTAGTGGCAGAGCAGCTGAGCCGTCTGACCCCAGAGCGAAACCTGGATTTGGAGCGCTGTCAGGAAAAAGGTTCCCAGCTACAAGACCGTTGGCACCGGGTCATTGCCCAGCTCGAGACCCGGTGAGTGATAGCCCCACCCTTTTGTTCTAGGGTTCAGAAACTAGGTTTTAAATGAAAATAGAGTTATTTCTGTGTATGCTTATTTAAAGGCAGAGATTGGTCAGAATGTTGTCCAGAATGTATCCTGTCACTTGATTTCACACTGTCACTTAATTCCTGCCCCATCCTGACTGACTCCTGCCTTTAAGTAAGCATGCACTCACTGACCAGGGGACACCTGCGTCCCCTGCAGTGGTAGCACAGAGCCTTAACCACTGGACCACCGGAGACTTCTCTAGCTTTGATACTTAATATGAGTCATTATTCATTGTGGGGCTTTGCAGAATTTCTTGCTTCCTTTTCATTCGCTAATTTAGTGTTTTTATCTGTTACTTGAGGTTCTGTTTTTGATGCCCGATTTAAATAGGGAAGACAGAAAATCGCCTGAGGCCAGTCTAGTTAGGAAAATATATAGGGAGAGGGGTGATAGAGACTCATGTAAGTTTGGATTAATTTTCTATAATTGAATTATTATCCCGAGGCTAGTTAGACTAATAAAAGTGGTATAAGAAGCTGTTACTGGAATTAACAGTAACTACTATTTTTCACCCACTCTACCCCTACTTTTCTCTCCAAGAAACCACAGTGAGTCATAAATCATGGCTGTACACTCTGACAGGTCCTCTATCATCAGGAGGCCAAAGTGTACAGGCAGTACTACCTTATTGGCAACCCCAGTAATCCTTGGCAACATAGGTGAAAAAATTGACAAGGATTATCACAGGATGCCAGGCTTCAAAGCAGTTTCCAGGTCAGCAGCGCACGCCTGGTTTCTACTTACTTCTCACCCACAGAATACTGGGTACATGCATAGCTCCCACCCAGTGTTGCATTGCTGTTCCCTCAAAATAAAGATGTATTCCTCTGTGGTCAAGCTCAGCTGGAGGCATGGCTGGGCTAAACAGGGAATTGCCTTGTTTACTTAGTTGTATTTATACCAAGATATCTGATAGTAGTTTCCCTTTGCTTCTGCAGCCAATCTGAGCTAGAAAGTATCCAGGAAGTCCTGGGAGATTACCGAGCCTGCCATGGAACTCTCATCAAATGGATTGAGGAAACCACTGCCCAGCAGGAAATGATGAAGCCAGGCCAGGCTGAGGACAGCAGAGTACTCTCCGAGCAGCTCAGCCAGCAGACGGTGGGTGTGGCCATGGCCCAGTGGAAGTCGCAGGGGGAAGCAACTAGCAGTTAACTTCCCCCCAAATATCAAGACCTTCTGAGCCTCTTCTGAAAAGGGTTCAAGCAGAATGGTCACTGTCCTGAGTTCCCATGAGTATATATTGAAAGCACTGGTCAATATTGCATTTTGTTTTGCTAGGGTTAGAATATAGGAAATGAAAACCCAGGGAAGCTATGAGTTGAAGAAAATTATTTCATTCAAAGCTGTTTTTATATGTTGGTATTTTGAGGGATTTTTTTTTTTTTGGCTCCCTTACTTGAGCCAATTACTTAATCTCTTAGTGTTCTGCTTTCCTCAGCAGTAAAATGCATATAGTCCATCGTTTGTTCAACTGCCCTCATAAGGTTTTTGTAGTTAGGATTAAATGAAATGATACATGTAAATTACTTAGAACAGCGATTTTCAAAGTGTTGACAGCCAGAGTAGCAGCTTCAGCATCACTTGGGAACATGTTAGAAATGAGAGTTCTCATTTGATGATGAAAGCAACTCGAACCCAAATCTATCAAGTCAGAAACTCTGGAGATGGGACCCAGCAATCTATGTTTTATCCAGTGTTCTAGGTGATTCTAACACAGCTAAGGTTTGAAAACCACTGCCTTAGAACGTAATAAATGCTTACCTGTTTCAGTGATGATAATGACAATGATAAAAGGTTGTGATGTTTTGGTTCCTAGGAGCTGTTTGCAGAAATTGAGAGAAATCAGACGAAACTGGACCAGTGTCAAAAATTTTCCCAGCAATACTCCACCATTGTAAAGGTAATGCTGCCGGTCCTAAAAGTAAC
Source organism: Bos grunniens (assembly GCF_055505025.1). Lineage (NCBI taxonomy): Eukaryota > Metazoa > Chordata > Mammalia > Artiodactyla > Bovidae > Bos > Bos grunniens. Next base: position 14,687,950 of record NC_141167.1, read on the forward strand.
GTAAATAGTCTCCAGCTTGATCTGCGTGTCACTGGAGGTTTTATTTTTGGACAAGCAAGCAGATTTCCTGCTCTATCTTTAAGTTAATGCAGGTGTGTGTTTGTCATGGCACATATTTGGGGATGCTCAGAGAGGTACCAGACAAGAGATGAGTTTCGAGGAGTCTCCATTTGACTCCTGAATGGGTGAATGACAGGCCTCTTAAACTTGCCATGTGAAAAACAGAATGCTTGGGTTTTCTTCTCAACACACTTCTCACTGTCTTGCATATTTCAGGAAATAGTGTCGTCATTTTCCTTACTGCTGAGGCAAAAAAAGCCCAAAGAGTCATTCTTCGTTCTTCTCTTCACCTTGAACTTTATGTTTAATAGCAGTCTGGGACCTAGGTGGGTCCATCTTGCCATGTTCCCGGGTCTGACTGCGCGTCACCGCCCCTCCTTCCCCACCTTCCCAGGTTCGAATCTAAGTGAAGAACCTTCTGGAGCTGCTCCAGCACTCTGAGCTGCTCTCTCACTTCTGCTCCTGCGCACTCAGGCTCTTTTCCTACACAGTAGCCAGACTCACTTTGTAAGAACATACCGCATGTCATGGAACCTCGGACACTGTTGGTTATGAGCCGTGTTACTTTACGCACCGCCCGAAAAGGGGAAACTCCACCAATTATGCAGATGCCAAGTGAGACATTTTCCAATTTTAGCGATACTAAAATGCGAGGGAAATGTGTACCTTGCCATAGCTGAAACGTGATAGATTGGATCCTGTCACTCTCCTGCTCGGTACTGTCTCATGACTTCTTGTCATACTCATACTGAAATTCCAAATTCTTTTATAGTTTATCAGGCTATGCAAGATCTGGCTCCCTACTCCCTATTTCTCTGATAAGGTCTTTAAAGAAAACTGACCTGAGATTCTTCTATATTGATTTGTTGATTATCATATGCCTTCCCACTAGAATGGAAGTTCCAGGGGAGTGAAGTTTTTCTGACTTGTTCCCCACTATGTGTGTAGCACTCAGAACAATGGCAAGCACGTAGTAGGTGCTCAGCAAATAGCTTTTTAATGCATACATTTCTTTAGTTAATAACAGACTTGGTATCACAAAGAATTGAGTTCAAATCCTAGCTTTGCCATTTTCCAGGCTTAAGACTTTGAGCAAACATTTACCCCTTAGAGTTTCTATTGCTATGTCTGCAAAATTGTGAATAGTAGCTACCTCACTGAGTGATTGCAAAGATTAAATGGGATAATTTATACATAGGACAATGCCTCAAAATTAAAATACGTTCAGTAAATGGTAGCACATGCTTTTATTTTTATTAGCATTTGGTTGTTAGTACTACTGTGCTAAGTTGCTTCAATCGTGTCTGACTCTTTGTGACCCCATGGACTGTAGCCCAACAGGCTCCTCTGTCCATGGGATTCTCCAGGCAAGAATACTGGAGTGGGTTGCCATGCACTTCTCCAGGGGATCTTCCTGACCCAGGGATCGAACCTGTGTCTCCTTTAGCTTCTGCGTTGCAGGCAGATTGTTTACCACTGAGCCACTGGTGAAGCTTTTTTTTTTTTTTCCTTCAATAGACTGCTTAAGCACTCATTCAGTATTTTCCTCCTGCCTAGAATTTTCAAAGTTGACAACAGAAAGCAAGACATTCCAGGCAAAAGGAACTTCATAATTAAAGGCACAGAGGAATAAAATACAATGATTATATGAGGAAATAGTAAATTCTAGCTATCCTGGTATAGCTAGAAATTATATCATACATGAGAAACAGCGATTATAAAAACTGAGAGAGGAGATTGGGATCAACCCATGAAAGGCCTTGTTCAGTTCCTTTGTGTTTACCATCTATTCTTGCTCCTCAAAATGTGGTCTTTGAACCAGGAGCATTGGCATCACTTGAACTAATCAGAAATGCATAAGCTGCATTTTAACAAGATCCCCAGGTGAATGTTGGTATTTGAGGAGATCTCTAAGTCATTGAAAACTTTAAAACAGGGAAATGAAATGGTTATCTTTTTGACTTTGAAAAAGTTATTCCAGTAGCATGACAGAAAATAAATTGGAGGTGTGAGTCTAAGAAGGAGAATAGGAGGCTGTTGCTGCATCATGTGAGCCATGAAGAGGGCCTGGACCAGGGCAGCACTCCAAAATTGCAGAGGAAGTAATACAATAGCATGGCAGCACGAGAAGAGCATTAGTTTAGGGATGGATGGAAGACTGATTCCAGTCCTGACTGTGTTGCTCACCCGCTGAGTTAATTAGGGAGACTCGCTTCCTGTCTCTGGGCCTCAGTCACCCTGTATGTGAGATGAAGGATGCGGTCAGCACTCAACAAATTGCCAACTCAGGAGTCTGCAGACCAGACCCACAGGCTAACTCCAGCTTGCCTGCCCACGAGAAAAGGCCATTAAAAAATAATAATAATACCTCACAACACATGAAAATTATATTAACTTCAGCTTGCAGTGTCTCTTAGTCATGTTGTATCATTCCCAGCCGCACTCTTTCCTTCAGTTACTGTCTAGGCTGCTTTCACTTGCAGCGGCAGAAGTGAGTAGATGGTATGGCCTTTTCAGAAAGTTTGCTGACCTCTGTTCTAAAGGATCATCAGCATGGAAATGCTGCGATGCTACTGCATGATGTGTGTGAGCCCTAAGCCCGGCGTAAATGCAGTTCCGTGTCTTCCTCCCCAGGACTATGAATTACAGCTGATGACATACAAGGCCTTTGTGGAATCGCAGCAGAAATCCCCGGGCAAGCGCCGTCGCATGCTGTCCTCTTCAGATGCCATCACGCAAGAGGTGAAAGGAGGGTGTGGGCAAGGGTGTGTTCACTGTCCTCAAGGAAGGATTCGCTCATCGGGGCCTTATGATTTGACTGCTGTTGAGTGTGTGACTTCATGAAAACTTCCTCTTTTTGTCAACTATTTAAATTGACTTTTTTGGCAGATAACTTATCTAAATTGGTTTTTTTTTTTTTTGAATCATAGTTCATGGACTTAAGGACTCGCTACACAGCATTGGTGACCTTAACAACTCAGCATGTGAAATACATCAGTGATGCTCTCCGGCGGCTGGAGGAGGAGGAGGTGAGGACAGCTGGTTCTAGATCATCTTGAGTGTAGAATAAAAAATCCTGTACCTCATCTGTCAGGATTTAAAGTGCACACACCGCTGCCGTCCATTGTGTACAGTACTTGCATTCCACGAAGTTGCTGGCTGCGCTTCACCAGCCAAACAGAGAATTCTGGTGCCCATGGGAACACAGGGTTAGGTTCCTGCCAACTTGTGGTCAGTGGGTAACACACAGCCTGATTTTATGTGTGTTTTTGTTTAAAAGCACTTTACCTAATGCCTGTGTGCTAAGTCGCTTCAGTTGTGTCTGACTCTGCGACCCTGTGGACTGTGGCCCACCAGGCTCCTCTGTCCATGGGGTTCTCCAGGCAGGAATACTGGAGTGGGTTGTCATGCTCTTCTCCAGGACTTTACTTAATATATCTTGCTGATTCACTAGCACTGAACTCATATCTAAGAGAAGCATAACTCACAGCTGAACAAATCTTATTAAAGCACATTTTCTCTCCAAGGCACATGACAACCTTCTGGTGAATAATGAGGACTGACTGTCTTGTGTCCAATGCTCCCACTTCCAGGTTTTGTTATTATAGAAACATAAGCATTAAGAAAGAGCTGTGAAGAGAGATCCTTAATAAAGCATAATTTGTTCAAGGGAAATATTGGAGATATCCAAATTCCATATGATAGAATGCAATGAAACTGTTAATGAAATGGATTTAAATGAACTGACATAGAAATATACTTATAATACACTATTTGAAGAAAAAAAACAAGTTTGAATTCTATGTGTAATTAGGATTTCAGGAAAAACAAGAGTGTGTACCACAGAGGTACAAAATGAGCGTAAAAACAAGTTTAGAAATATTCTGTACCAAATTCCTGGGGAAATGAGGTTAAAGGGACATGTATTATGCATTTCAGATTGTTTGAATTTGTTGTAATGAGTATGCAATCTTTCTGTAATTATAAAAATCTGTGTTTTTGCAAAATAAGTTTACACATATTCAACAACTCTTAAAAAAGAATTGCTCTTGGAAACATTAACCTGTGCCAACTTTTGCCTACATAAATTGGCCAAAGTTTTTCTTTATGTCAGTACATACCTCATTTAATCTCTGTAGATGTCCATCTCTTCACTTGAAAATCAAAGAATTAAAAAAAAAAAGAAAATCAAAGAATTATAAAAATAAGATCCTATATGTGAAGGGCTTCTTAAAATTAGTAAATAACTACTGACTGCACATCCCATAGGAAAACAGCGTGCTTTTCTAAGAAGAGTGCCGACCGAGGCATAATGAACTTAGCCATTGGTGTCACACAGGCACCAGTGAGCAACGCTGGGGGTGGGGTAAATCATGTTTAACTTGGGGTTATTGGAGCTACTGATGGAGATAACTTTCATGTCTTTATTTTAGGAACTCTGAATCAGGCCTGTCTAGTAAGACATTGACCAAGATACTGATTTTCTATTTCCTCTTCTAGAAAGTGGTAGAGGAGGAAAAACAGGAGCATGTGGAGAAGGTTAAAGAACTTTTGGGCTGGGTATCTACCCTGGCAAAGAATACACAAAGCAAAGCTACCTCACCCCAGACCAAAGAACCAACAGACATTGAAAAGGCTATTTTAGAACAACAGGTGAGTGGAAGGTCCCTCTATCACTTCCTTGGTAGCATAATATGAGATTACTCATTAGATGGGATAATATAAGGTACATATGGGCCACTCAAGAATGATTATTATCTCAGTAAATGTTAGCTTCCAGGACTTAAAGAAACTGAAGAAGTCATCTTATTTGTGTTTCTGCTTTCTAAACCACTCTAGATAGTGGTAATGAAAATCTTACCTAAGCTAGGTTTTCTCCCTGGGATTTTATTTTAAATGACTTGATTCTTCAGTTTCTTGGGCTCTGAAGTTTTCTCTTTTCTTCTACTACGTAGGTTCTGGCAGAGGAGCTGACAACCAAGAGGGAGCAAGTCTCTGAGGCCGTTAAAACTTCACAGATCTTCTTGGCCAAGCACGGTCACAAGTGAGTCATAAATGAGATATTGTGGCACATCTAGAGGACTGGATCTTAATGACTAAAATTCAGGGTCGTGATGAGAACTCAGGCTGGAGAATTCAAGGTGGCAGGAGTCCGATTATGAAGAACTTTGTAGTTCACGCTGAATTTACATTTTATGTGTCAGCTATGAGGAGAGCTTTTGAACCTGATCAGGCTGTTCATAAAGGTTTCTAGAACAGTTTCATAGAGAATGTATAGACATGAGGCACAAGTAGAGTCCTCAGCAACCAGTTAAGAGGCTATTCTGACAATACAGGCAAGAAATGATGAGGTGGAGAAGAGACAAAGATTCAAAAGATATTAAGGATGATGAACTTACAGGGCTTTGTGACAAATGAAAATGATCAGATGTAACTCCCAGGTTTCTGGCTTGGGCCACTGGACATTTGGTGATGCTGCTAAACAAGATAGGGAATACAGGAGAGGGTGTGGCTTGAGGGGTAAGAAGGCCACTTTAGTTTCAGATATTATGAATCTGAAGAGCCCACAGGACATCAGAGGATAAACCTCTAATATGTATTTAGAAGTCCCTGATACATTACTTATGCCTCAAGTGGTTCCACTAAAGTTGTCCAGTGGCAGCTATATGTGTAAATTTAGAATTTATGAGAGAAATTTGAAGTGATAGAGATTAGCATAGTAAAAACCATGACTGGATTATTTTACAAGGGTTCAAGGGCTTCTCAGCCTATAAAGGAGCCTTAGAGGAGTAAGAGGAAATTATGAGTGAAACCTCAGAGCCCAAGGGAGAACAGAATTCTAAAAAGAAGGAAATGGTCAAAAGTCAAGTAAAGGTAAGACATGGCTATTAACTTTGGCATGTTGGAAGTTTTTGGTGACTCTGGTGAAAAGTTGGGGAATGATGTCAGATTTAAAGGAATGGGGAGCTCGTGAGGCAAGAAAGATAGTGGTAGTGAAATTAGACTACTCTTCCGAGGAGCTTGTTGTGGGAAAGGAGAGAAATAATAGAGCAAATACTCAGAGTAGAATTTATGATCAAGATAGAGTTTTGGTTTTTTTTCTTAAAAGATCGAAGGGACTTAACTGTGTTTATGAACTATTGACTCTCAAGGACTAAAAGGGAGAGAAAAATTGATATCATGGGAGAGGGGTTGCAGAGGATGTAGAAGAGGATAAAATTCACCTGTGGGTAGAAAGTACAGACTTAAGTAGGAGTTGAGGCAGCTTTTCCTCTGAGGTCTGGGGAAAAGGAGATTAGGGAAGGTATGCTGCTGATGCTGCTGCTAAGTCGCTTCAGGTGTGTCCAACTCTGTGCAACCCCAGAGACGGCAGCCCACCAGGCTCCACTATCCCTGGGATTCTCCAGGCAAGAACCCTGGAGTGGGTTGCCATTTCCTTCTCCAATGCATGAAAGTGAAAAGTGAAAGTGAAGTCGCTCAGTCGTGTCTGACTCTTAGCGACCCCATGGACTGCAGCCTACCAGGCTCCTCCGTCCATGGGATTTTCCAGGCAAGAGTACTGGAGTGGGGTGCCATTGCCTTCTACAGGGAAGGTATAGATATGGGTAAATATGCCAGAAGTAAAGTCAGAAATTAAGAGAATTAGTGCCCAGTGGTCTGTATTTTCTCTTTGAAATATGTAAAGAGGTTGTTTGCTGAAAGTTAGAGTGTGCGCCAAGAAGATTGTCAGGAAGCACTGAAGTCTGGTAGTGGTTGGACCAGGAGGACTTCTACATGATTTTGGAATCCCCCCACTAGATAGACTTGGTCTGCATGTGGGATCAGAGAAGTCGAAGGGTTTGATTGACCTGGGGTTGGAGTCTTGTTAGTGAGGAAAGAGTGTAACAATAACAGTGAGGGATTGATCGAGAAGGTGGACTGTGTGATGAGAAGAAAAGATAATAGATGTAGTAAGAGAAATGGAGAGGTCAAGGAAGGTTTGGTAAATCAACAGGTCGTTTTAAGATGAATCATAAGATTCAGTCTCAGGAACACAATGTTTTGAAAGAATGAGAAAAGGAACTTGCAGAACTCACCAGATTCAAGAAAAGGGTCTGAAGAAAATCTGGTAAAATACTAAACTTTGGGGAAAGTTGGATAGTTAGGTAATGAGTAAATGAGTTTGTTGTATCCTTCTCTTTTGTCTCTTTAAGATATTTCATTTTTAAAAGAGAAGAGATACAAGAGTAAAGGAAGAAAGCTAGCCAGGTAGGATTATAATCAGAAGTTATAATCAGATAGTAGATCCTTTGTTTAAAATGTCAGAAGTGGCATAATTTTAGAGGATGGCAGCATCTAAGTATGGATGAAGCTGATGTGGCCCGGAGGCCATTTGGATTGGGAAGTTCGCTGGACTACAGGTATAGAGTGTTAGATAATTGGTGACATGAGCATTAACATCAGCAAGAGTCATCTGAGAAGACAGAAAAACTATGAGCTAGATGCCAAAGTGTTCGGTGAGTATGGGAGACTGACCAGATGGTGCATCACAAACAGTGACAAAGAAGAATACTCTCCAAGGTGGAGATGTCGTTTTGAAACAATAGAGGGGAATTGGGGGAAAGGTCTTTCTCTAAAAGAGCTTTAATGCTTCATCTTCTAGGCTGTCAGAAAAAGAGAAAGAACAGATATCTGAGCAATTGAATGCCCTCAGTAAGACTTACCATGATCTTTGTGAAGGTTCAGCAAACCAGCTTCAGCAACTCCAGAGCCAGCTGGCCCAACAGACAGAACAAAAGGTACTTTGAGTTTTTCTCTCCAGGTGTTGGAAAGGTACCTTGGGAACAGTACGACTGCAGCTTTGCTGATTGAGAGTCATGATCACTAGCTTTCCATGACCGGTGTGACTTAATTTTTAACCTCACCATAGCAGCCATTTGTCTCGTGTTTCTTTATTGGGGTTCCACGATGTGTTGGTCAGTCAGCATCACTAGAAGGTGCATATGGCTAATCCTTTAGACCTGCTTCACCATTGTGTCATCTTGCATTTTGTGGCAGACCACAGTCAAGGAGAACCTGAATTTTGTGTCATATCTGATCAGAAGGCAAAATGGTTACTCTGTGGCATTGTCACCAAAAGACAGCAGGGAGTTCTGAATATTGGGAAGTAAAGTCTGTGGACCTTTTCCCCACGCCCCCCCCATACTTTTTTTTCCTGTCTACTAAATAAATGAGAAATGTCAATTTCCAAAACAAACTGGTGGATTAGCTGCACTGACTGAGACGCTGGTTCCCCTTATCCATAGTCACCCCATCATGTGACATCTTTACCAGTTACCACCATGTTCATTGCCTGGACCACATGGAAGTTGTTACATTCCTGCTGGTTGTCCTGAGTTCTTCCTGGATACTTGTGTGTATATGTAAACTTACCATATTATATACATGTGTCTCTGGGACATATATGTGTGTTTGCCTGCTTATTTCCTATGTTGTGAAGCAATGGCCAAATTCTGTGAGGCAATTTAAGCTCCTGTGGCAATCAGATTTGGTCTAGATAATGCTCAAAATGATATTTAGACAAAATATGCTTTGACTTTGATCCTTAAATTTGTATAGCAGGAGCTGGAGTTATACAGGCCACAGTGTAGAACCGGCTGTGATTTATTTGAGAGCAGATTTCCAAAACAAACGTGCTGGTTCAGCACTCTGTTTGTGAGGTAACCCACTTGTAATGGCTTATTGCTTCACCATATACGGGAGTACATGAAGAGTTTTAACAAAATTGCTTGCTGAGAACATCCAGTTCTCATTTTGAAAGGTTAAAAAAGGGGAGAAAGAAAGAAAGAGAGTCAAGCTGCTGAGCACCACTACATTGAGCATGATGTGTCCCCTGTTACCGTTCGTGTGTTTCATGTGAAGTATTGTTCTGATTAACTGACATCCTTGCTTAGAAGTTTAACTAACCCTTTGGAGTTTAAGCACAAATGCACAAAGGGAAAAGAGGACGACCTGTTTGGGGTTCTTTTTTGCAAAAAACAAACAGTCGCATGCTGGACGCTAACACCAAGCTTACACTGTGTGTGCGATACGGCTGAGCTGCTCCGTAAGGCTCTATCTCTTATCTGCCCAAGGCACACCCTGCAACTCTGGTAAGTAGAGCCGTTTATGTTTTCTTTCCTCTTCTCCCTCTATTGTCTTCTGCTTGTGTAGGTCAGAATGCTCGTGTTTGGTGGGGCCGAAATGAATTTCTCTGGATCATATCCCAGCTCAGTGATTCTTGCCTGTCCTCTAATTATGAGGGTGTTAGAAGAAACAGTCTTTTCTCTTTGGCTAGACTCTAATACAAGCATGTCTGAGAGTCCATGAACTCACAGAAGAAATTAGATATCTTTCAAAGAATCACTTTCTTTGTCATATTGTCTGCTTCCGAACAGCCTTTAAATGAATTTTGTAAATGGAATTTTTCATATATTTCAGAGTCGCATACCACAAGGGGATTTTCCCTTCAGTCCCTACAGACAAGATAGCCAGTAGATTCACATAACATACATTTGCCTTATGCAAGTTAAACTCTACATCCTGGGTCAAAAAACAAAGGGAGGATGAAGAGTAACACATAATATTTTAAACAGTGTGAAGAATTCTCAGTTATTGCATTATTTGAACAAACATAGTACGATGAAGATGCAGTCCAGACCTGGGTCCTCATTTGCTATCTATTCTCCATCTCTGATGCTGCTGCTGCTAAGTCACTTCAGTCGTGTCCGACTCTGTGCGACCCCATAGACGGCAGCCCACCAGGCTCCCCCATCCCTAGGATTCTCCAGGCAAGAACACTGGAGTGGGTTGCCATTTCCTTCTCCAGTGCATGAAAGTGAAAAGTGAAAGTGAAGTAGCTCAGTCGTGTCCGACCCTTAGCGACCCCATGGACTGCAGCCTACCAGGCTTCTCTGTCCATGGGATTTTCCAGGCAAGAGTACTGGAGTGGGGTGCCATTGCCTTCTCCGCCATCTCTGATAGTATGCAGCTAATCCAGGTTGAAATTCTCAGGGCATATTCTTAAAATCTGGGCAAAGTAGGTTAATGATTTTAAGGATTTCCTTACTGTTTATTAGTTTATTCATCAAATGTTTCTTGAACTGCTGATATTAGTCCTAGACATCCAATGGGCAAAGCACCTGCTTTTATGGAGCTTGCTTCTCACCGAGACAGAAATGAAGTACATTATATGGGAGGCAAGGAGGTGACTGACAGTTGCTTCAGTAAAATCTTCCATGGATAAGAGTTAAATAAGGACAAATAAGTAATACTGATCAAAGAGGGACAGATATAATCATGTATGGAAGATGAAGATGCTGAACACTAACAAGAGGAAGTAGAAAGTTGGAGAGTGATAAAAGCAATGTGTTCTGAGTGGTAAAATACTTGAATGACTTAACTTCTGAATAACATTCTGCCTTGAAAGGCTTCAAAATAGGACTTCTTCAGAAACTGTTTTGAGGCTTTTTTATAAGGATGGTGTTGACAGTGTGTAAGGCTGGCCTTATTCTGTGTCCTCAGTACTGAACTCCTTTGTAAGATGGAACTCTGCTGTGCTTCCTCTTACTGCTCCCCTGGATCTGACTGGCGAGAAAGTGGAGTAGCTTGAAATTTAGAGTCAGTCCTTGGTTTGATTCTGGAACTCACTTGTTTTGTGACCTTGGACAAGTTACCTAATCTCTGTGTACCTCATTTTCTTATCTGCAGACTAAAAATTAATTGCCTTCATAGGATTGTTGTAAGGATTAAATGTCACTGCTTAATAAATATAGTAAGGGCCCAGTAAATAGTAGCCATCATTGTGATGACTGTATTACCTGTTCTAGCCTGGACTAGAGGAAAATTTATTAGTGGTTTCAGAGTCAAGGGACCCTAGTCTGCTCTTTCCTTGACTTGCTGCTTCCAATTCCTAGAGCTAATTTAACTCAGAGCTGTTGCCATGGCAAACGCTAGCATTGGCCACCAAAAATGTGACCACCCTAGTTGCTGAACACCTGCCTGAGTAACATACACAGGGCCATCTACTGAGCTTCACAGCTATTGTGTGGCTCTTGGGCTGCTTATATCTGTCTTCTGACCCCATGGACCGATCCCGCTGAACTCCTCAGCAGGGAAGTGCTACTTCAAGAGTCTTCTGCATGGATCGCAACCCTGAGAAGTTGTTATGTGAGGTCGAATTCTCACTTTGGGGGAACTGGTACGTCTGTAAGAGCCTTTTTGGTGATTTAGTCTTAGAAATAGCTGTCTCCTTACTTTCATTGCTTGCTACTTTATAGAGCTTGTCATTCAGATGTGCTTAATGCTACCATCCTTTGGGTAGTCTGTAGACTTCTGTCTATGTTAAACATTCTATAGATTAGAAAAAATCTTTTTTAGTATTAACACTGCCAGGCTTCAGGATGTTTCCTACAGGTTGGGGTTCATATCAGGCTGGGTTTTTCTTGTGGTCGGAATTTGATATACTGTAGTTCTTTGAATGACTCCTTTCAACAATTGTGCTTCTCTGATTCAGTGTTCTTGTTCGTTTTTTCTTGTAGGGCTGCAAAGCAGTGGCTGGGGTGATTGACCTAGGCACAGTGGAGATATTTCCCATCTTCAGAGCAATGCAAAAGGGCCTCGTTGACCAAGACACAGGCCTGGTGCTCCTGGAATCCCAGGTTATCCTGTCTGGCCTCATTGCCCCTGAGACCTGTGAAAAGCTGTCTTTGGAGGAGGGCCTAGCCAGAAACCTCATTAATCCTCAGATGTACCAGCAGCTCCAAGAGCTACAGGATGCCCTGTCCTTAATCAGCAGGCTCACTGAAAACAAAGGCCCTCTTTCTGTGGCAGAAGCAATTGAAAAGAAAATAATCAGTGAGAAAGTTGGACTGAAAATCTTAGAAGCTCACCTGGCAACTGGAGGTTTCAGTCTCCCCAATGATGAGAACTGTATTAACCTAGAGGAGGCTTTTCACCAAGGCCTCATTTCTGCATGGCTTCACTCAGGGTTAGAGTCCCACCTGAGATCATCCAAGAACTTGATAGACCCAAACACAGCTGAGAAAATAGATTTATTGGATCTGATGCAGAGATGTATTGTCCACCAGGAATCAGGATTGAAATTGCTGCCTGTCAAGCAGTTGGCAGGGGGAATGGTGAGCTTGAAATCAGGCCGGAAGGTTAGCATTTTCCGTGCCGTTCAGGAAGGGCTGATAGATAGACAGGTTACCGTCCGGCTGCTGGAAGCTCAGCTTTTTGCTGGAGGCATAGTAGATCCAAGAACAGGACACAGACTTACAGTGGGAGAGGCTGTGAGACATAACTTGATTGACCAAGATATGGCCTGTGCTCTCCTCATAAGGCAGCTTCAGACAGGAGGGATCATAGATACTGTCACTGGGCGTAGGCTGACAGTGGATGAAGCAGTGAGCCATGATCTGGTATCTGCTAAGATTGCCCTTGTGATTCTGGAGTCCCTTTGGTCATTCATGGGTTTGCTATGGCCTGAGTCTGGAGAGATTCTCCCAATCACAGATGCCCTGGAACAAGGTATTGTGTCTACAGAACTAGCTCATAAAATCCTTAGTGACCGACAGCATATTAAAGCTGTATTTCTACCAGCAACCACAAAGATTTGGTCCTGGGAAAAAGCAATTGAAAATGGTATGTTAGACAAAAGTCTTGCTAATAACTTGAAATCAGTTTGCATCCCCGATGTGATGCCCCACATGCAATTAGCAGACTCTTTAGAACGAGGCAAGTTCAACACAAATCCTGGAACGGCAGGTGTGCTGTGTAGCACAGGCCAAATCGAGGGTGCCACAAGCCATAAAGAGAAGCTGCTGTTTCAGCTGATGACTCACAGCTATATTAACGTGAGGGATGGGCAGAGGCTGCTCCTGTTGGACAATGAGCTGATAGAGGCACTAACAGCAAGAGGTGATCAAACAGGTCCTCCAGAAGTGTTTGGAAGTGGGCATCAGAGGCTAGAAGCTGCTGAGAAATTACAAGAAGCAATGAATGTGAAAATGATGGAAACTTTCTGTGATGAGCTGAGTGTGAGGTCACATGAGTTCCAATTTTCTTCTCAAAGCAAAGAAGATGCCGATCAGGCAAATTGCACTGAAGCAAAACGCAAGAAGATCGTTGTAGAAACAGAAGGCTCTTCTATAGAGAACCCCCAAATGGACCTGTTTGTAGGGCAACAAAAAGTGGGAAACCCAAATGTTGATACTTTGAATGTCATAGATAAAGTCAAATCAGAGTTTAAAAGACAGTTGTTTGGTACCAAAAAGGAAGAACAAATAGAAGTGTCTACCAGAGAAAATGTCAATAGAGAATTTCTCTTTACAGTACCTCCTGAGAAAGCAGAAGATGTGACTGTGGTGGAGGACAAAAACCTACTTTCTGTTGAGTCACTAAAAGAAGAATGGCAGATTCTCAGAAAGACTTCCCTGACGTGTCAGAAAGAGCAAGCAAACACACGTGAAACTGAGTATACTCCAGGTGAAACTGGAAGACCTCTTGTAAAACCCCAAAGCAAAAAGTCACAATTTCAGGTCGAGAAAACTCTAGCTTTAGAATCAGAACTCAGGTCTGAAAAGGATAAGACTGTTCTTTCTCTGGACAAGAAGAAAGCATTAAGTGAGTCACCTTTGGGTAGGGATGACCATCAACAAAGTCCAGAAAGTCACAGCATGGCAGGTGGTAGCAGGATGATGACAGACAAGGAAGCTGATGGCAGTGAAACTTCCCTGCCATGCATTGCTGCTTCAGAGTTGCTTGAAGAGGCTACCTTGAATACATTAGCCGCACAATTAGTAGAGGGCGGTATCCTTCATGAACAGACAGGCCAAAAGCTCTTACTAAGTGAAGCAATAGCCCGAGGCGTGGTGCCCAGTCACACTGCTGTGAAACTTATGGGAAAGATGAACATGTTTCGGGGATTCTTTGACTCTCAGACCTGCGAGTCTTTGACAACTGAAGAAGTCATTGATGAAGGTCTGATGGATGAGAAGTTGTTGCACAATGTCCTCATGGCAGACAAAGCTATAAGTGGTGTCTTAGACCCTCATGCCCACACGCTGTGCTCTGTGAAGGAAGCAGTTGCCATTGGACTTCTTGACACACAAACAGCCACCAGAATTTTAGAGGGGCAGGTGGTGACTGGTGGGATCATTGACCTGAAACGAGGCAAAAAGGTTTCAGTTACTTTAGCCTCAAATCTTGGCTTGGTGGACAGTGCTGACCAGCCAGAGCTTATAAATCTGGAGAAAGCTTCCAAAGGCAGAGATGCTGAAAACACAGTTAGGGGGAGATTAATTAGCTTACAAATGGAAACAACTGGAATTATGGACCCTGACAACAAAGCCCCTTTAACAGTCATGCAGTCCATTGACAGAGGACTTTTGGAGAGAGATGAGGCCATTCAGTTGTTGACAAAGCAGGTGGTAGATGGAGGTATCATTCACCATATATCTGGAATGAGACTTTCTGTTGATAATGCCTTTAAGCATGGCATCATTGATGAAGACTTAGCCAAGGAACTCAGAAAAGTTGAGACCTTAAGCCTCCGTCAGTTCTCTCATCCTGAAACAAAGGAAACTATTTCCCTCTCTGAAGCCATGAAATTAGATCTTGTAACACCAGACTTGAAGAGAGAAATCCAAGAAATTCAGGCCTTCACTGGAAGCTTTGTAGATCTCATTTCTGGGCAGCAGTTGACCCTGGCAGAAGCTGAAAAGGAAGGACGATTAACTAATAAAGCAACACTGTCATCAGAAATGATGAATGGGATTATAGATCCTGAGAGTTACAGAATTGTTCCCTATTCAGAATTAGTAAAAAAGTGTAAAATTGATATTGAATCTGGACAGAGATACCTAGAAGTAATTCCCTTTTCAGACATTAAAGATGGAGCGAGTGACAAAGTACTTACGTTGTCTCAAGCAATTAAGCTTGGAAAAGTAGACTTTGCAGCTGCACTGAAGGTTCTAGAAGCCCAGGCAAATGCTGGGGGAATCATAGACCCTGCCACAGGAAAAAGATTGACACTGTCATCAGCTCTGGAACAGAAATTAGTAGATGAAAACATGGTCAGAATTATTGCATCTCGTCAGGTGTTGGATGGAGGAATTATTGACATATTCAGTAATCAGAGAGTGACTTTAAAGGAAGCTATTGAGAAAAGACTTATCAGTCCTGAACTGGCAACTATAATCCAAGAAGATACATTTAAGTTCAGTGATCACCAGGCTCACGTTGAAAAGCAAGATGGAATAGAAGTATGTGAAATAAAGAAGCAGTTTCTAAGAAAGGAAATGTTAATTGCTCATAGTCAGCCTGCTGAAATGAGTTGTGGTAAAGGAGAAAGTGAGAAATTATCTCAAATTGAAAACCAGTCTGCACAAAAAAACATTAAAGTGAGAGTTTCTAATGGGGAGGAGGCAAAAAAGAGCAGGGAAATTTCATTAAAGGGATTGGAATGCGATGACCAAAATAAGAGATCTTCTCCAGATGCTAAGGAATCTTTGAGTGTCATAATTCCTAGTGATGGTAAAGATAAATCACTGGGCCAAGATTCAGAGACATATCTTCAATCAGAAATTTGTGAATTTAACCCCAAAGAGGTGGCTTCTACAACCATGGAAAAAAATACAAACGAAGAGCAAGAAATAATAGTACAAACAGAAATTATTTCTCATATGAAACAGCCTGTATCAGGTCTAGATTTTAAAGAAGTAAGGGAAAACCAAGGAGGAATTATTTCAGAAGTGCAAGAGTCAAATCATGAAACTTTAGACAAATTACTAATTCAGCAGGTTATACAGAAACCAGTGAAAACCACAGAGAAGGGTAAGGGAGGGAAGAAGATTGTAGAAGAAGGCATCAAGACCCGCGGACCAGCAGCTCTGTCAGAAGAAAAGCTGAATCAGGAAACTATTAGTGATGACCGTGACCCCAGTATAGAGAATCAGTGTACGGAGATAACTGCACGTGAAAGGGGGAAAGAGACTGACAAGGGTCTGGGCTTTTCTGTTGTTGGTGAAACTGAAGACTCTTCTTCCCAAATGACACCCAAAGGAATTTCTATAAGAAATCAAGATGCTTTAACCTTCTTCAACTCTAATCAAGTCAGTGAATCTCAAGAAATTATTGTTGGGCTCCAGAGTGAACTACTCTCCTCTTTGATCCCAAGGCCTGAAGGATTGTACTACCAGGAACCAGTTGGAGGAGTCCAAGTTGCAGACACAGCTCCAAGTTTCACAACAGACAGGTCTTTCCAAGGAACCACCGGACAGGAGACCAATTATCATCAAGATTCTTGTGTTACTTCTAAGGTTAGACAAACCAAAGATCTGCCTTTCTTATCTAATGAATATAAAGAAAAATCATACCAAGAAGTACCTTTTGACTCAACAAGCACTGTTAAATTGGAAGAGATTAGAGTAGGCTCCAAAGAAGTCAGTAATCTGGAATTCTCAGACAGAAAGGACCTTCATCCTCAGGACAACAAAAGTGATCGTGAACATGGCAGAATTCTTGAGTCTAAAATAGTGACAACTCAGGAAATACCTGGAGAGGAATCCCTACGAATGTCAAACCTTATAGTTACAGGTGCAGAAGTAGGGTCCTTTGAAGGCATAGTGACTCAGAGAGTTCCCAGAGTCTCAGTGTCCCTTCTCCCAGAGAAATTGTCCAGAGAGGTGTCTCAAAAAGAGAATACGGGACAGCAGGAGGCCACCATTAGTCCTATTCCAGACACCAGTGAAGAGGAGAGGCTGCCCCCAGTATCATGCCCCACAATGAAGATGGACGAGAAGACACCACAGGAGAAGCTCAGAGCGAGCCCTGGCAGTGAACAGACCCCCTTGATGACTGTACCAGGGGGAGCGAGTGTGAACCCGGAGCCCTTCAGAGCTACTAAAGTAAGTTACCCAGTGGTGTATTTGTGTGTGTGTATGTACTTTGTATGGCTAATTTCATGCTAAAACTCTTGACTGGATACTGAGCTTTCATGAGGAGCCTGGAAGGCTGCAGTCCATGGGGTCACTGGGAGTCGGACACGACTGAGCGACTTCACTTTTCCTTTTCACTTTCATGCATTGGAGAAGGAAATGGCAACCCACTCCAGTGTTCTTGCCTGGAGAATCCCAGGGACGGGGGAGCCTGGTAGGCTGCCGTCTATGGGGTCACACAGAGTCGGACATGACTGAAGTGACTTAGCAGCATACATCTGCTTAGGACAACTAGAGGATTCTCTAAGATATAACTTAGTTTATAGTCATCTGTTTGTAACATAGTTGTTGGAAAATTAGGTAGTAGCCTGGAATGTCTTTCTGAAATTTGCAAGGGTATCATTAAAGCTAAGTTAAAATACTGAGGCTATGGTACCTGAAGTCAGAGAGGTTTTTGCTAAAATGATGCTTATAGATTGATAATCTTGAGCTTGTGCTCCCTGAGGAAATTAATGAATTGCTTATTTGTCCATTGATTTGCTACAGTTTAGATAAAATAACACAATTTATTTCATTCCATGCAATGTGTAGTAAAAATTTCTATTCTGTTCTATGACCCTGTCTGCTTTAAAGGCAAACTTAAAGAGGAATGTCAGATTTGAGTGAGTTTTCTTTTTGGCTCCACAGAATGTATTTACCCGGCAGCTCTGCCTAGAACATGATGAGAAGTTGGTATCCTATCTGTCTCTTTTACGGGACATTGAAATGAGGACCAAGCAGATTCAACCTCTAGAGCTCAACCTGGCAGAGCTACAGGATCTGCTGTGTCAGGCCAAGGTAGGTTCCCAGAGACTTCCTCCAGGCCCATCAGTTTGGGAAAAGTAGAGAAGACACCACAAGAGAAGCTTCTGAAGCAAGAAGAACGTGTTCAAAAGCACTGCTATTTAATGGACAAAAAGTAGATTGGAAAAACTATAATTAGAGATCTATGAAGAAAAGCAAGGGGTACTAGTCTCACAGAAACCAAAGCATAAGAGACTCAAGGGAGTATTAGAGACAGTGGGCAGTATTAGATACTGGTCAGCAGTATTAGATACAGTAGGGGGACCGAGTACAGTAAAGACTAAAAGTGGGATTCAGTGCCTGAGAGTCACCGGGCACCTTGATAAGAACAGTTACACTCGAGTGGTGGGATATAAACCAGGTTGCAATGACAATAAACAGGATGTTGGAAGGTGGAGACAATTAATGTAGGTCATGCTTTCCAGAAGCTTGGTAGTGCAGGCAAGGAAAGAGAGGTAGGACACTAGCTAGAGGAGATGCATGGGAAGAGGGATGTTTTGAGTGGATTTTTAGGCTGAGGAGAAAGAACCAGTAGAAAAGGAGAACGTGAAGTTAGGGAGGAGAATGAGTGCTGACTGATGGAATGAGGTCCCCGAGACATGGAAAGACATAGAGATAGACAGCCCTGAGTGGGAGGAGGAGCACCTCCTTCACTGCAGCTGGAGGCTGAGAGTTGTCGCAGGGTTGGAGTCATGAGGAGCGCAGAGATTGTAGAGGTTTACCAATTCTCTCAGTGTCCAGAGGGTGGCCTTGGGCAGGATGGCTGAAGGGGAGGGGAGGACGATGCCCAAAGAACTACCAGGCTCTTCTACAGCTTGTTTCTGGCCTCTCTGCTGAGGAGCAGAATATTGAGGACTAGCTGGGTGGAAAAGCTGGCTTGGGGTGTTTTTATGTTCTTTGGTTCTACTCGCTTGAACTTCGGAGTGGAAGAGTTGTCCTTTGGTTGACTTATATATTGCATCACATTATTTAAAGCATAATGACACTAGTAGAGAGGTAGCAAGTTGTAGGGCAAGAAGCATTGCCCTGAGTCAGAAAACCTGATTGCAAGTCTGGGCTCTATTGCTTATCAGCTGGGTGACCTCAGGGAAAAACAAATTCACAGTTTTAAGCCCTGAGGCATCTGTCCTATAAATTCAGGATTATGATGTCTGCTCTGCCTCCTCAAGAATGATTGATTGTGAGAACAACAGAAAAACTAATGAAGATCTATAAAAACATTTTATAAGCCCTAAAGCCTGTGTAAACATGAGGTGACAGAATAATATGTTTACAGCTGATTCTAAGACAGCAAGATTTCTAGTCTCGATTTTGGAGGTAACTCCAGTTTATGCCCTCAGGTGTTAGACAAAGAGCTAAAGGATTTGTCCACGGTGGTGAGCCAGGAATTGGAGTGTGTGGATCAGATTATCATCAGCCAGCCTCAGGAAGTCCCAGCTCAACTGCTGAAGGCGCTAGAAAAAGATGCCAAGAATCTTCAAAAGTCCCTCAGCTCTGTGAGTGACACCTGGGGTTCCAGACTGCTCCACCTCCAGAGTGCCTTGGAAGTACAGAAGGTAGCTTCTTGTTTTTATTTACAAAGGCTCACAGAGTCTGGGCAGGCTTGGAGAGCTTTATCATCTAACTTGCCATTTATTTCTTAGACTAGAGTGTTAAATCAGTATGAACAGCTAGAAGGCAGACTTCAAGATCTGAGAGCCTGGGTTGGCGATACCCATGTTATTCTGAACAGCAAGGAATATGACAGTGAAACAGATGCTGGCAGCCTGAATCACTGCCTCCAACGGTGTGAGGTGAGTGCACCACCAGCTCTCAAGCATGTTTTATTTGCCCTTTTGTGTTGTATTAATTTCATGTCTCTGCTAGGCAGTATCTGTACTTGCCTTTCTTAGAAAGTGTGACTTCCCATTTGAGAAATAAAAGGTCTTTGCAAATTTTTCCTGTAAAGGGCCAGATAGTAAATATTTTAGGTCTTGCAGGTGACCTGTTTCTGTGGCAGTTGTTCATCTGTGCTGTAGAAACATGAAAGCAGCCATACACAGCATATAAACAAATGGTTGTAGACATGTTGCAGTAAAACTTTATTTACAAAACCAGATGACAGGCAGGTCTGGCTTGGGGAGTGTAGATGACCAACCCCTCATCTTGAGAGGTGGTTTTCTTCTTGTTAAACTCCAAGTTAATTGATTCTTTTTTGTAAGTCAGTGAGAGAAAAAGTTAAAGATTCTGAGATGTATTTGAGCTGAGGATTCTCCTGCCCCCAACACTGTTGTTTCTTTTGAATTACATTTAAGATAATATCAGATAATGCTCACGCTGGTTTATCCACCCTCTGCTATAGCTATTCCTTTCAAATTCTTTCTGAAGTCAGAGCAGAAGTAGAGATGTTCCCTCCTATTCCAGCCTCTTCCTTTTCCCCAGTCTTAGGAGGTACAGACCTAAATGTTGTCTGTGGTCAGGTTTCCCTTGTATGCATCCTTGCCCCTCTTTATCTTGCAAGAGTTGACGTGCCTTCTTCTTTTGCACCCTTTAATCTAAATACACCGGTGGAGGAATGAGTAGCAGACTTTGTTCACTGACAAGAGTTTTGAAAGAAGCAAGGGTGAGAAAAATTCCTATGACATAGTATGAAATATAAGAACACAGAGCACCCCCTATATTGGTGTCCTTGCCTGGTTATGAATTACATGAATTCCATTATGGGAAGAGAGCCAGTCTAAGCCTCATTTTCCTAGTGAGTTTCCCGAATCCATGTGTTCACAGACAAGGAAGTGTAGTCATATGATAAATATGCAAGTAGTTCTGCAAGCCCGCTTTGCAGGGTTGCTGACTGCTCCCAATTTCAAAGTGATAGACGCACAGATATCTTACTTGTTTTTATGGTTTTTTAATTGCACCCAGTATAACGTGGGTAGTGATTACTAAAAGTTTGTGGGAATATTGCATGCTTTTTAATTGTCTAAAAGCAGATAAATTCTAGTGTTTAGGCAGTTTTTTACTGCTTTATCTGACTGTAATCCTTTACAGTTTTAAAATGTTTAATATGTTTTAAATGTATAATATGTATAACTATTTAAAAGTCAAACTTTAGTGAGCCACTAAGAAATTGAATATTTTCTCATTTCTGGTTTACCAGTATCTCAGGGCTAGACAAACACAAATAGTTATTTGCACCTAATAAAATACAATTAGATCTATCTCAGACCAAAAATTCATGCTATACTTTCCAAAGTATAGCATTTTTTCACAGATACTTGGGATTAGCAGTGCTATAATTCTGTTAATATAAATAATGGAAAGTGTAGTGCATTTAGAAATCAGTGGTTGATTTAATTTATTGTTCCTTTAATTATAGTTAAAGGAAACCTAGCTATAATATGTGAGGACTCTGGAGAGGCCAGAAGTGAGAGAGACTTCCATTGTGGGTTGGCCCTAGAAATAATCAGTGTTGCTTTTAAAAATACAGGAAATTAACCTCTGTTTGATTATGTTGATTCTTTGATTAGAACCACCAGTTTCTGCTTCTGTAGAGAATTGGAAGTTTCTTTCCTCTTTTCTTCCTTTCCTCATCTCCCTTAGGACTTGAAACAGCCCATGGCTGAGAGGAAATCCCAACTGGATGCACTTGCCTTTGATATTCAGTTCTTGATCTCCGAGCACGCCCAGGACTTGTCTCCTCAGCAGAACCGGCAGATGCTGAGGCTTCTGAATGAACTGCAGAGGTCCTTCCAGGACCTTGTAGAAGAGACTACAGCTCAGGGGAATGCCTTGCGGGACCGTCTTCAACAGATGGAGCAGGCTGCCCAGGTCAAGGTCAGACTGAACCAGCGGCTGGGCTCAGTTGGTCCCTGGGATGTCCTCTGTCTTTGGGTTTTCTGGCCAGACTCCATCTGTCATGGTTCCAGGAGCCTGCGTTTACCAATTTTGATTGGTCCAGGCCAGTTTGGTTCTGGTCCTGGAGACAGCTGTTGTGACTGTCTTTCTTGCTGTGTTTTTGGTTTTATGTATGCATGTGAGAGAATATGTGTGTTTACGTGTGTGTGCATGTGCAAGGTCTTTTCTTCTTAGTTAGACTTTACTGTAACTGTGTCTCATTGCCTCTGACTTTCAAATGAGAATTTTATCCCCAGCCTGTATTTCCCCTACTCTCCTTCAGTATTCTTTTGAGGGCTGTTAGGAGCAGTTAGATACTCTGAGCTCTTGAGAAGAACAGTCCTGAAGTTAGTTTTATACTGGGGCTTTTCAGATGATAACAGTAAGGTTCCTTGACCACCTTCAGACAGCTGACAAAAAGATTTTTATCAGAATCATATGAATTCTTTAGCACCTTTGAAAATTATTATTTTCTGGCACCTTTCTTCACACTATTGTGTCTAGTGCTTATTCAGCTGTGGAAAACTGTGTGTAGAAGCACTGTTGATAAACTGCAGGAAGCCAGGATAATCATCTCCCCACCTTCTATCACAAGCCTCTTCTTGTAGAACTCAGCATAATTGCATGGTAACATCATAACCTTAGAATACCAAGAATGATGCTTATGCCATTCTTCTGGATGAATAATAAATTGAAATTCACCAGGATAGTATTAGAATTGTTATCACCAGTAAAACTGTCTCAGTGTCTCTTTTATTAAATACTGTGCATAGTAGAATTGAGCTTTTGAGTCAGGCTTAAAGGGTATTTAGTGAAGTCTGTATGTCCCTTGTTACTGCTTAGTTGTTTCAACTGTATTAAAATTGAAGTAAGATAGTAATGAAATATGATAGGTTACCTCTACATCTGGAAATTTGCAGTGTCCTCACTTGGATTTTATACAGCTTGGTGTAGCTTATGGATAATTAATGTAATAGCAAAGGTCTGGGCCACCTTAAGATACAGCCCACATCCAGAGTAGGCCCCTGAGCTGCAGAAGATGGTCCAGTTGCATGTGAACATTCTCTTTAAGCGTGTAATTAATTCCACGACATTTATTAACCTTGTTATTGTCAGAAATGCTCTCCTTTTCTCTATATTTGCCCTGAATGCATGTGTTTGTCTACGTGTTAACTTGTTTGCTTTGCTTTTTTCAGATTCAGTCTGCACCCATCCTAACCCATGAAGATCCTGTTTTACAGCTGAAGAGCTCTTAGGAGTTCTCTTCCAGAGCCTTTCTATTTGTCCTAAAGCGGGGGAGAGAGGGCCAATTTGGGCACCTGTTTGTAAGTGCAGGTGACTCCAAATGCCATCAGAAGGTAGAAACTGGTGGAAAATGGTCTTAGAAGGATGATCAGGAGAACACATCATGCTCAATTGCTCAGTCAGGTGCTTTGGTGTCATGTGACTGAGAGGTCTGGAAAAGGATCAGGCACAGAAGCAAATCCCTGCTCCCCTCGGGCCGGCTTTTCTCTTGGCTATTGGTGTAGACCCCTGAAGAACAGAGCCCATTGCTATTCTTGGCCACTTCCCTTCTTCTCAAAATAGCCAAGCCCCTCACGCCTGGCAAGTAATCATTCCATTTAATGGGTGTCTGCATTCGTGAGACATTTGATTTATATAAAGTCAGATTAATTATTAAGAAGCTCAATTAGCTTATAAATTATCCAGTTTCTTGATTTTTCCTCCTAGTCCAGTCCTTCTAATTTTCCATATTATGACTTCATATGTAGTGTATCATCCAGTTCCTGTAGAAGTGATCAGAACCTATCATTTATTATCATATGCAGTATCATCTATGGATTTTAAGCATCTAACCTCTTTCTTCTCCATTTGCATGGATAATAAGCAGTCTGGCAAAGGAACTTCCAAACCAAAACCTCAGAGCATTCTCACCTGAAATCACTCCTAACTGTAATTCAGGCCATAGATCTAGACCAATAGACTGTCCAAATGAGGGGAACTTTCTGAATATGATTTCTGTGCCTTTTCCTGCTCTAGTCTCCCACCAACTTTTCCATCCTTGTGATATAACCTTCCTGTTTTACATTTCAGGGAGTTATCTTATATTTATAAAATGAGAATCATTAATTATCTCTTGGCCCCTTTGCATTTTAATTAGACCCTGCAGAAACAACAAAATACCTGTCACCAGAAACTGGAGGATCTTTGCAGCTGGGTGGGACAGGCAGAAAGAGCATTGGCTGGCCATCAGGGTAGAGCCACCCAGCAGGATCTCTCTGCTTTGCAGAAGAACCAAAGTGACCTGAAGGTCAGTAAGAGTTAACTCACTTTTTTCATTCCTTCAGCAGGTAGTTAGAAAGGCTTGCTATGTGCCAGGCCTAGTGCCAGCAACATAATGGTTAAATATCCCTGCTCTCATGAAGCTTATAGTGTCGTGGAAGAGACAGACTTTACACAGATAATCACAAAAATGAGCATATAATGTATTCACTATTATATCTATAAAGGAAACATTACATAAGAACATATAACAGACGCAATCTTGACTTACATTTCAGAAGATTCCTTTAAAGAAGTGTCACTTAAACTGAGAATCGAAGGATACATAGGGGTTGATGCATGAAGGGGTGGGAGGAGGAAGAAGACGCGCCAGGCAGACGCCTGCACATCCGTCTAAGGTGGAATTGCAATCAAGCACAGTACTTAAGAATTGGAAAAAAGCTAGTTTGACTGTACTGCACAGAACAAAAGGAAGATTAGTGAACGATAAGCCTGAGGAGGAGGCAGGACCCAGATCACGCTGGGTCTTGTAGGCTACATGAGGGTTCAGCAGTGATAACCAAGAGACTTACAAAGGACCAGCCAGGTCTCAACACTGTTAGAGTCCCATTGTCAGCTCTGCTTTACAGAAGAATGATCTCTTTAAGGATAAGTCATTGCAAAACAAAAATCGTATTTGTGGGCATTTTCCTTTTATATCTTCACTAAATATCTTCTTAGAAATTTAAATTTTTCTTAAAAAATTAAATATTTTTAGAAGCTTCTTAATTAAAAAGCATTGAAAATTTTATTATCTGCATTGGTTTAGGCATAAACCTGAGCAAATTATAGTCAGGGACATATGTCCATTGCAGATAATGTCATTCTAGTCATTCCATCTTCATGCTGTTGAGAGGTCTTAGAAGTGCTAAAGTTGAAGCCTCTGCTATCCTGTTTTTGTGTGTTAAGGATTTACAGGATGACATTCAGAATCACGCTACCTCATTTGCCAGTGTTGTCAAAGACACTGAAGGGTTCCTGGAAGAGAACCAGACTAAATTGAGTCCCGATGAGCTGACAGCTCTCCAGCAGAAACTTCATCAGGCTAAGGAGCAGTATGAAGCTCTCCAGGAAAGGACAAAGCTGGCCCAGAAGGAGCTGGAGGAAGTGGTAACCTCAGCCTTACAGCAGGAGACTGAAAAGGTAACCAGACTGCTATGATGCTTGGTATTTTTCAAAAAACATTTGGTACCTACACAAATAAAAGCTGATGGCCTTCAAGAGAGCATAGGATTGAGGAAAAGGGCTCATTCAGGAGCTGATTTATGAGTTGATATTTATTTTTATAAGAAACATTCTGAAGGACTTTAAGTCAGGAATAGTTGATTAAAAGTTCATATTCCAAATCACCGTCACCATCATCATCATCTTTGGGGAAAAAGCACAGGGCATATTTTTAACATGAATCTAGACTAGTGATCCGGAGAAGGCAATGGCACCCCACTGCAGTACTCTTGCCTGGAAAACCCCATGGACGGAGGAGCCTGGTAGGCTGCAGTCCATGGGGTCGCTAAGTTGGACACGACTGAGCAACTTCACTTTCCCTTTTCACTTTCATGCATTGGAGAAGGAAATGGCAACCCACTCCAGTGTTCTTGCCTGGAGAATCCCAGGGACGGGGGAGCCTGGTGGGCTGCAGTCCATGGGGTCGCACAGAGTCGGACACGACTGAAGCGACTTAGCAGCAGCAGCAGCAGCCTGGTGATCCAAGGGTGCTAATGAAGACACCTGGGCAGTCTTAATGGGCTTCAAGTTCTCCTCAAGCTGCCATTACCGTTTCAGTGGGAAATCATGGCACTGGGATAAACTAAACAGAAGGTGAAATCTCATGGTCTTCTGCACCCCACTGGCAAACTGAATTAGAGTTCTTTGTCTGGCTGTGAACTTGTACACTAATGAGGGCGGTAGAGAATGTGGAAAAGAGAAGTGCGTTACCTGAAGATGAATTCTGAAATACATGTACATATCACTTAGCATAACCTGTTTTATTAATAAAATACTGAAGATTCAGAAAATAGAATTTGAGAGGCAAGTTTCAGAATTCAGTGCTCTGCTTGGCAGAGGAAAAGGATGGGAATGGTCTGTGATTTCTTTAAGGACAAGCTGCCAGGTAATTGAGTGTAATTGTGCTATTTTTTTATCCTACCAAGCTAGTGTATAACTTCTGCATACCTAGCAAGGATTCTGTAAAACCTGGAGGGTTGCCAGGACAAAATCACCACTTAATAGAGCCTTTTCAAATCCTGGGATTCGAATCCTTTGTTAAAAGTGATGAGATATAGATCAAATTTAGGGATCATTTTAAGTGATTATTTTTCAACAGAGTTAGAAAGAAGATGCTTGTTTTTCTTTGTGGGTGCAAAGACTGTTTATACCCAGCCTTAAAGTTTCTCTCTCTCTCTTTTTTTTTGACCTAAACATCTTTCCCTTTACTTAACCTTTGGTCATATGGTAGCTGAGTATTTAAGGCCTTCTCACTAGACTCCCCCTGTGGCTTTCAGAGTAAAGCAGCAAAGGAACTGGCAGAGAACAGGAGGAAGATCGATGCTCTCTTGGACTGGGTGACCTCAGTGGGATCATCGGAAGGACAGATGGAGCAGCTCTCAGGCAACCTGGAGAAAGGAGCCTTGGATACCACTGATGGTCACGCTGGGCTGAATGAAGC
This sequence comes from Bos grunniens, assembly GCF_055505025.1. Taxonomy (NCBI): domain Eukaryota; kingdom Metazoa; phylum Chordata; class Mammalia; order Artiodactyla; family Bovidae; genus Bos; species Bos grunniens. The sequence continues at coordinate 14,714,671 of NC_141167.1, forward strand.
CCCAGAGAAGCTGGACAAGCAGTGTGAGAAGTTGAAGGTGAGCACGTTAGCTTGTTCTCACAATGCTGGGTGAATCTGTCCTGCCCTAAGTCCAGTGAGAACTTCTCAGTTCATATCTCTGATTTCTCAGCAGCCTTAACACCCTTGACCACTCCCCTGGAAATAGTTCCCCCCTTGTTTCCATAGCACTGTCTTCCCTGATAATTCTCCCTTTCCTCTGGCCAGCTTCTGAAACACACTGATGCACTTCCAAGTTGTAGCCTAGGTCTCATCTTAATCATTTAGAATATACTTTCCTTAGGTAATCTCATCCACCCATGACACTTCACTTCCTGTTACTAGTGATCTCCATGTATTTATTTGTCTTGAGCCTGAATGCCTGTCTTGAGTATATAAATCCTTCTCTCTGCAGCTTGGAACCACAAGCACCTCAACCTGAGAAATGGACCTCCTGTTTTCTAAAGTACCTCTCCCCCAAATGTTCTTCCTAAATTCCCACTGACTTGCCCGACTAAAATATCACCCTAGATTCCTTCCCCTCCCTCCCTCTCCCATTTTGAATCAGTCATCAAATCCCGTGCTTCTTGTATCTCTCAAAGACATCACACTTTTTATCTCTATCGAGGTATTATTACAGTTCAGACTACTATCAGCTTTCCCTTGTGTTATAGTAGCTTCTATTGGTTTCCTTGCCTCTTGACTTTTACCCTCAAGTCCATTCCCACACTACTAAGTGAGCTTTCTTTTTTTTTTTTTTAGTGAGCTTTCTTAAATGCTATCTTTCTGCTTAACTCTTTTAATGGTTCCCTGATCCTCTCAAGAAATCATTTCTTACTTTTCTCTACCCATTTATTCCTTTAGCAATTATCGAGAACCCACTGTATGACAGGCATTGGAGATAAACCAGTAAACCAACCAGATCCATCACCTCCAAGATATTAACTGGCATATGCAGGCATATTATAGTGCATGATGAAAAGACTATTATATATTTAGGGAACTTAGAAAACACATGGGTCCCATGTGTTAGTAGTGACACCTTTATAGCAAATAAAATTGGCTTAGCTGGAATGCTTCTGTTGAACAGCCTGTGTGGGCCATTGCCTTACTTTGTATTCATAGAATTTCTGCCTCTTGCAACCTATTTCCTGCGCTTGGCAGATCCGCTGCAGTGTGTACCCTAAAGCCGTGGCAGTCTTAGCACAGAGCAGAAATGGTGCTGCTGTCACAGGGGCTCCCTGATCCTGCCTGCTGGCAGCTCCATCCTAGCTGGGAAGGGAGCCACCTTACCTTGGGTGGATGAGCGTGGGGACATCTTGTGGTACACAGACAAGCTGTAGTGCTGCCCCTCCTTCTCTTTCAGCCAGATACATTTGTCACCCCAGCTTCCCTGAGATGGCATCAGAAGCTGAAGCCATCAGGTTGCCACTGTCCTTCTCTAGGGAGATGCATTCAAGGTACAGATAGTCAAGAACACTTCCTAAGCACCCACTGTCTTCTGTTAGCCTCGGCAAGAACATTTTAGGAACAAAACAAAGCAGCCACAACTGTCCTCAAAGAACCTATGTTCCCTTTCTTAAATAGAAGGGTCCACGTGCCCATACGTAAACAGAGCACACTCAAGTGCAGACTCCCTGTACCGTCTGTACCACGCAGAAGGGCAGTTTATGCTTACTAATACGCAAATTGCTTATCTGAGAAACTAGTTTCCCAAGATATTTTCTAGTAGGAACACTCTTCAAGGATATGTGAGTGACATGTTTCACAGCTTAGCATTTGCAGATGACCTGTTCTATGCTGTCACATGTATGACTTGTGAAGACTGTTCACTCCTTCCATCAGTGTGGGTAGTTTTGTTGGCCACTTGTACCGTCTCTTTGACCTGGGGTAGTTTAGGGAAGAGACTCCAGTTCTAGTCACAGTTTGTCCCATGATTATCTACATGGCTTCTGTTAAGACATACAACACCTTTTTGGCACTCACTCATCCCCTCTTTGATACGGGAATTATATGGTCCACCTGCACTACAGATGGTGGCGCAAGTCAGATGAGATAACACACGATAGCTGTCAGATCCTAGGGAAATCCGTTCACCTGGGATTAGCATATGGCATAATACCTAGCAATTCAGAGAGAGTGGTGATATCTGAGCAGCTGGAAAAGTGGCCTATTGAGATCTCTCCCTACTTCCGGCTGTAGACATAACCAAGTCACTGTGGTATCCCTACTGATAGTCCTCTGTTTGGGGGGATTTTTTTTGCCAGGCTCGTCACCAAGAATTGCTGTCTCAGCAGCAGAATTTCATCCTGGCTACGCAGTCAGCCCAGGCCTTCCTGGACCAGCACGGCCACAGCCTCACACCCGAGGAGCAACAGCTGCTGCAGGAGAAGCTCGGAGAGCTGAAGGAGCAGTATGCGACTTCCCTGGCCCAGTCGGAGGCAGAACTGAAGCAGGTGCAAATGCTGCGGGACGAGCTGCAGAAGTTTCTGCAGGACCATCGGGAGTTTGAGAACTGGCTGGAGCGATCTGAGAAAGAGCTGGAGAGCATGCATCAGGGAGGCAGCAGCCCCGAGGCCCTTCCCGCCCTGCTGAAGCGGCAGGGGAGCTTCTCGGAGGATGTCATTTCCCACAAAGGAGACCTGCGGTTTGTGACGATCTCAGGACAGAAGGTCTTGGACACAGGAAACAGCCTCGATGATGGCAGGGAAGCGTCAGCAACCGGAACCTTAGTGAAGGCCAAGCTGAAAGACGCGACAGAAAGATATAGCACTCTCCATGCAGAGGTATGGGCGAGGCATCTGGCGGCCCCCTGGTGCAGCAGTCCTGGCAGCCCTCACACAGCCGTGGGTGGTTTCTGCAGCTTACAGTAAGAACCTCAGGACACAGTGAGCAAGTGGACTTGCAGAACATCTTTATGAGCCTCTGGGGAAAAAAAAACGTGGAAGCCCAGGGGCTTATGCTCGACCTGAGCTAGGGGTATGTCTTACTCCAGTGGTGAAGGTGGGAGTGATCGCCTCCCTGTATTTTGACCAGCAGGCGTTGACTCCCAAGAGACAGAGCACAGGGAAACTTAAACCAAATATATAGTCTTCATTCCTGGACACAACATTTAGGGTAAAGCTTCATCTTCCGCCCTATCAAAGAACTTCCTTTAGCTCCTAAGATACAGAATCCACTTAGTTCTTTTTACCTGTCTTATGTTTTTGCCAACATCTTCAATGCTCCCAAAGGGAAAATGTTTTGTACCTTTGAGCCCCACCTTTGCCTGCAGCTTGATGTGTATTTCATCAGTAGCCTGTCATACAACTCACTGTGTCTTCCCCGGTATATAGTAAAGTTGGGGTGGATAGTATGGGTCAAACAATCAGGACCCACTTGTAGAAAATGGTTGCTCCCATCTACCTGGGAGGCTCACCTGTCCTTACCTGCAGTCACAGTCAGGTCCCTGGAGCACAGGCAGGCCTCTTTGGACTTGCCTGGGAGGCTGCTGCCCCTGGCCTGACCTGCTTTGGTCTGCTTTCCCTTCTTTCCCTGGCACAGTGTACACGCCTGGGCACTCACCTGAACATGCTGCTAGGCCAGTATCAGCAGTTTCAGAGCAGCGCTGACAGCCTGCAGGCCTGGATGAAAGCTTGCGAGGCCAGTGTGAAGAAGCTCCTCTCAGACACGGTTGCCTCTGACCCGGGGGTCCTGCAACAGCAGTTTGCAACCACAAAGGTGAGCCAGGGCACGGGCTCTTGTTCCCCACAGCTCAGAGCACCCCCAAAGCAAAGCAAGTGCTTGCAGAGGTGAAAGGCAGGGGTCGGGATGCCTTGGACAATATCTGATTCCTGAACACTATATTCTGACATCTGTGGCTGTGGATAAACAGAATTATTCTACATAGCTGCCCAGTAGCTCTTGATCCTAGAAACCAGCTTTGATTACTTCACTCTAATGGTTTTCTTTTGTCCTTTTTCATGGACAAGCAGCAGTTGCAGGAGGAATTGGCTGAGCACCAAGTACCTGTAGAAAAACTCCAAAAAGTAGCTCATGACCTCATGGAAATTGAAGGGGAGCCAGCCCCCGACCGCAAGCATGTTCAAGAAACTACAGGTATGAAATGGCCAGAGCGCTCCCCTACCACCAAGGGTTCCCCTCTGTTCTGTGGTATCTCACACCGTTGTGTACAAGCATCTGTGCTGCTGGTGAGGAGCTGCGGATCCAAGCACAAAGAGCTAACCCTCTAATGAACTTGAATCTCACACCATAGGAGGCCTTCGTGGCCCGGCTTCACCCCTTTTTCCGCAGACACTCGCCTTCCTACCACACCCGACTTCCTTTCCCAAATGAGCCAGTCATTTCCTCGTTGCTTTCCTCCTGAAGTTTGTCCTGTTTCTCAGCTGCTAACATTTATCACGGAGAAGGCGATGGCACCCCACTCCAGTACTCTTGCCTGGAAAATCCCGTGGACGGGTGCTTACTGTGCATGATGAAATCTTGCTCCTGCTTCTAGATGTAACCAGAAAGTTTCTTCCTTGGTAAACTCCTGTCACCACCCCGACCCCCACCCCCAAGAAGTAAAAGATAAATAACTTTTCCTTCTGGCTTCTCTAGTACAGTACTCCTAGTACCAATATAGCACTTGTGATTTTATTTTTATGGTTAATTGATATGCCTTCCACTACCTACACTCTCTTTTAGAGTTTTAAGGTTTGTGGAAGGCAGGGACTTTATCATAATAATCTTTAGTCCTCAGCACTGAGCACAATTTTTGGCACTTAGTAGGTGCTAAATATACAATGCTTATTGAGTTTGGTTCAAATAGTGATGTATTTCAGCTTATTCTGTTTGCCTTGATGTCCATTGTTATAATAACTAACATGTACAATTTAAATACATTTTTTAAAAAGTGCAACAGAAAAGTTGTCTTCACTTTTTCTTGTCATGGCCTTGATTTTCCAGATTCCATACTCAGCCATTTCCAACACCTCTCCAGCAGCCTGGCGGAGCGCTCTGCTCTGCTGCAGAAGGCAATTGCCCAGTCTCAGAGTGTCCAGGAAAGCCTGGACAGCTTGTTGCAGTCCATCAGAGAAGTGGAAAATAACCTGGAAGAGGAGCAGGTGGTGTCGCTGTCATCAGGAGTCGTCCAGGAGGCCCTGGCCACTAACATGGTGAGACTCGTGCCCCAGGAGTCAGCAGAGAGGGTATATTTGCCACCTACCATAGTGGCATCGTTTTGGAAAAGTATCAGGAAAAGAATGTATTTCCATGAGTATTCTAATAGACTTAGAGATGATGGCTAATCAATGCAAAGGTATGTCCGCTCAATTTCCAAACCATTGGTAAACTTGAGGGAGAGTGGTAATAGCAAAGTCATCGGTGGCCTGGGGTGGAGAAGAAAGGGTATCAATGATGTTCTGAAGGTTCAGTTGCAGTCCTTCAAGCCTCTTTGAGGAGGTGAGCATGTGGTTACTAGAAGTTTATTAGTCTGTGGCTCAGATGTCCCAGAATAAGTGAGCCAGGAGCTGACAGATATGCTCTTGATGACAGAAATTGAAGCAGGACATTGCTCGGCAGAAGAGCAGCTTGGAGGCCACCCGTGATATGGTGACCCAATTCATGGAGACAGCAGACAGCACCACGGCCGCTGTGCTGCAGGGCAAACTGGCTGAGGTGAGCCAGCGCTTCGAACAGCTCTGTCTACAGCAGCAAGAAAAGGAGAGCTCCCTAAAGAAGCTTCTGCCCCAGGCAGAGATGTTTGAACATCTCTCTGAGAAGCTGCAGCAATTCATGGAAAACAAAAGTCGGCTGCTGGCCTCTGGGAATCAGCCAGATCAGGATATTGCACATTTCTTCCAACAGATTCAGGTGAGACTTTATCTGCCAGATTGGTGGAATAAAGGGGAAGGAAGGGCAAGGAAAAACAAATGTTTACTAAGCACATGTTAGTCAGTATACTGGAAACTTGACCTGTACTGTCTAAAAGAATTCTCACAGCTATCCTGTAAACTTCATATTGTTTGTTCAGTTTTAAAAAACACAGCCTAGCTTTAGTTTTCACTCATAGCATGTGTTCAGCCCAGATCAGCAGGGATACTTAGCTCACCATAATCAGTCTTTCAAGTTGATGGAAACTTCATCCTGACATATGTTTTCATGATTACTACTGCAAGGGGAAGATCAGATCAGATCAGTCGCTCAGTCGTGTCCGACTCTTTGCGACCCCATGAATCGCAGCACGCCAGGCCTCCCTGTCCATCACCATCTCCCGGAGTTCACTGAGACTCACGTCCATCGAGTCGGTGATGCCATCCAGCCATCTCATCCTCTGTCATCCCCTTCTCCTCCTGCCCCCAATCCCTCCCAGCATCAGAGTCTTTTCCAATGAGTCAACTCTTCGAATGAGGTGGCCAAAGTACTGGAGTTTCAGAGCACATACCATATCCATTTACATTTTATTAGTCAAAGCAAGTTTCACACGATCATACCTGACTTTCAAAGTGGGTAGAGAAGTGTAATCCTACCATACAGCTAGTAGGCAGAGCTGAAAATACTACCTTCCACAGATACAGATGTGTATCTAGGAGTAGAATTGCTGGATCACAGTATATGCCTGCACTTAATTTGATCAAGTAGTGGCTAACTTGAGCTCCAGAATGGCTGCAGCTGCCCACCTACCACCTGTACTACCTTAGCGTTGCCATATGTCCGCATCACTACCTTGGGTTTATCCAGCTATGTAACCTTTTCCATACTGTACTGTGAGCTCATTGTTTTGTTTGGTTTGCTCTCCTCACTTTTTGCTTTTTGTTTTGAAAATTTTTCAATTTCTAGAAAAGTAAAAGGAATAGTACAATAAACACTTGCATACTTTTCATCTCGATCTACCAATTGCTGTTTTCTTTCTCTTTATAAATGTATAAAAGAGTGTCACTATGGGGTCCCATACTCATTATCATTATTGTTCTTTTTTATATTCAAGCAATTTCCCATTTTTGGTCAATGAGAGCCCCTTTAGGCTGTCTCCTGGTATCTTTCTGACATGTCCCCACCAGTATATTAGTACTGTCTTACTTTCTGGCACAGTGTGTATGGTCACCTTGTAATTTCCCTGTCCCATACCTGAAATCACCTATTTCTCCAAGGAAGCCTGTTTTTACTGGAGAATTATATTTAGACATCAAAATCCAGATACTGCATGAGCCACCAGGATGCCAATGCTTCTAGGTCCTTTCAGTGGGTAGGATTAGGAAATCTTTCTCTCTCTCTCTCTTTTTCTGTGATCTATTTTTATTTTATTTTTAATTTTTTAATTGAAATATAGTTGATTTACAACGTTGTGCCAGTCTCGGCTACACAGCAGAGAGACTTGGTTATAGACGTTCTCTTTTTAATATCTATTACGGCTTATCACAGGATATGGAATCTAGTTCCCTGCGCTGTACAGTGGGGCCTTGTTGCCTGTCCATTCTACATGTGATAGTTCGCATCTGCTAATCCCAGGCTCCCAGGCCTTCCCTCCCCCACCCCACGTCCCCTTGGCAGCCACAAGTCTGTGCTCTGTGTCTGTGAGTCTTTTCTGTTTTGTAGGTAAGTTCATTTGTGCCGTACTTTCTCACAGTTGTCTTTTGTCTTTCCTTAGGATGTTTTTTGCTCATGTAAAATTTTTTGTTAAATTTTTACACAGTAGATTTTATCCGTTTTTTTTAATTGAAATAATATAGTTGACATACAGTATTATGTTAGTTTCAAGTGTTCAACATAGTGGCTCAACATTTCAATACAGTATGAAATGATTACCATGATAGGGCTAGTAAACATCTGTCCCCACTCAGAGTTATTGCAGTGTCATCGACCATATTCCTTATGCTATATGTTATATCCCTGTGATTTAAATTTATTTTATTACTAGAAGTTTACGCCTCTTAATTCTCTTCACCTGTTTCTGCCATTCTCCCACCCTTCTTCCCTCTAACAACCACCTGTTTGTATTTATGAATCTGTTTTCATTTTTGTTTGTTCCCTTGTTTTGTTTTTGAGATTTCACATATAAATGAGATCAACAGTATTTGTCTTTCTCCCTCCGCTTTATTTCCTTTAGCATCATACACTCTAGATATATCCATGTTGTCACAAATGGCAAGATTTCATGCTTTGTGGCTGAGTAACATTCCTCTGAGTGTGTTTGTGTGTGTGTATCACATCTTCTTTATCCGTGTATATTCTGGGCTTTCTGTAGTGTTCCGTTGATGTATATGTCTTTGTGTGTGTGTGTGCCAGTACCATAGTGTTTTGATGACTTTGTAGTATAGTTGTAGTAACTTTATAGGATAGTTTGAGACTAGAGGTATCACTCTTTCATTGAAGATGTATTTTTAGTCATAGTTTGGAAGCCTTTTGCCATATTCAGGTTATGATGAACTGTACCTCCATGGTTTCTTTTTTTCTCCTCTCTTTTTAAAATTCTAATACTTTAACAATTCAAGTTTATTCTGAAGTATATATGAAGTATGAATTCAAGTTTATGTTTTCCCAAATTTCTATCTAGTTGTTACCCATGTCATTTATTTGAAAAATCTGTATTTACCCCAGTAATTTGAGAATCTGTCTTTATCATATACAAAATGTCATATGTATTCAAGTCTGTTTCTTGATTTTGTATTCTATTTCACTGGTCTTTCTGTTAACATTCTAGAGGATTTATGGTATGTTTTACTATCTGGTAAGGCTGATCTCCCCCATGTTTTTCTTTTTTAGGATTTTTCATAGCTATAATTGTACGTTTATTTTTCCATGTGAACACTTGGATCAACTTTATCAGTCTTAGAGGAAAATGTTGGTCACATTTTATTCGGGTCACATTACTTCACTTATTCACAGCATGTGTGTGCATACGTACACACATACACATACACACGTCTTTATGGACATTTTTCCATTTTTACAGGTCGGCTTTCATGTCATTCAGACATGTTTTAAAGTTTTATTTGTAAAGGTTCTGTACATTTCTTATTAGTTGATTCCTAAAATTGTACCTTTTATGCTGCTATTGTGTTATTCTTGATTTTAGTATGTTGAGTTTATATTCTTCTCCCTTCTTGGATTACTTCACTTTTCACTCTGGTTATATTGTTGATTCTCTGAGATTTTACAAATATACTTTCATGTAATCTGCAAATATAGTTTTATCTCTTCTTTTCAAATGATTATGCCACAAAATGTGTTTTCTTACCCAATTGCATTGGCCAATATCTTCAATACAGTGTTAAATAACAGTAAAGAGTTTATTTACCTGTTTTAAAGAATAGACAGACTATGAAAGCTTAGAGAAGTTTAATAGCTTAAGATCATAGACTAGTAAGCGACACAGCCATGATTGAATTTCACATCTTTTCTACACCAGAAACTTATATTCTTTTTATTCTGTCATGCTGCCTCTGGATTCTTCAAAGATTTGTTTAAAGGAGACGAGGCTTCTCTCTGATTTCCAGCCGCTCTCAAGTGGATTGGAGAAATCCTACATATTTTATGTTTTGATCTAGCAGTCAACACAGTGAAATGCTCAATTCTTGTTCCCTCTTTTTCTTTTCTTCAATGTTTTTATTTTTGACTGTCCTAGGGCTTCACTGCTGCATGTGGGCTTTCTCTAGTGGCAGCAAGTGAGGGCTACTCTCTAGTTGCGGTGCATGGGTTTCTCACTGTGCCGTCTTCTCTTGTTGAGAGCATGGGCCCTAGGGTGCACGGGCTCAGTAGTTGCAATTGTCAAGGGCTCTAGAGCACAGGCTCAGTAGTTGTGGCACATGGGCTTAGTTGCCCTTGGGCATGTGGAATCTTCCCAAATCAGGGATCAAACCCATGCCTCCTGCATTGGCAAGTGATTCCCAGCCACTGGACCACCAGGGAAGTCCTTGTTCCCTCTTTTTCTACAGATTAGAGAGAATGTATCCCAGCTTTAATCTAGATACCTTTCATTCTTTTAGAGTCTTAAGTATTTATAAAGATCAGAGGACTGAATACAGTTCCTGTTTGCTTGACAGGAGCTCAATTTGGAAATGGAAGACCAACAGGAGAATCTGGATACTCTTGAGCACCTAGTCACTGACCTGAGCTCCTGTGGCTTTGCTCTGGACCTGTCCCAGCACCAACACAGGGTGCAGAACCTCAAAAAGGACTTCTCAGAGCTACAGAAGACAATTAAAGAAAGGTGAGTTTTCATATATGTGTCAGTGTCATGGAGCTAATTTGTTCTTGCTGTTGAATGAAATGACTTCTCCTTTACCAGCAAAGATAGCATCAAAATTCTGATACTGAGCTGTAAAGGATTGGAAAATGCCTCTTTGAGACAAAGCTACTCAGTCTACGTAATACTTAGTGGTCTTTCTGTTAGTAAATAGTGAATTCGTTCTCAGTAATGGGGCTCACTTCCCCCTCTGTACGAGGGAAAGCCCAAGTCACATGGACCAAACAGAACAAATCTGAGACAGCAAGAAGGATTGTGGTAGGATTAGAAATAACGAGAAAAAATGGAAGAGCGTTCACAGACGTAACTAGAGGTTATTTGGCACTCACATTGCTGGTTTTGACCACATTTCAGTTGCTATGATGGAGGAGTTTCTGGATTCTTCTTTGAAGGCAAACATGGGAATGTGTGACAGAGATGGCTGATTTCAGGTTATTGGCTCACTATTGAAAAGCTCTAATTCCCTCAGAAAGCCTCATGTGGGTTTAAAAGTTTGATAAGACTTTTCTTGGTTTAGCTATAAATATCTCGATTTGACTAGAGGAAAGCAGTTGCTCAAATCACCACTGTGAGCAGCAGGTTATTTAGTGCAGGCGAAGGGGATAGGACACAGGCCAAGCAGGTTTTGTCTTTCTTTCCCTCTGCGGAGGGCCTTTAGCTGTATGAAGAACCAGGATCTCTGGTCTGAAGTCTAACAGATGTGACCATTTCCAAAACTTAATTTCAAAATTGAATTCTTTCTCCTTGATTTATTTGACTCATGGGTGTGCTTAGCCCAACTTCTCTGAGCCTTTGTTTTGGCAACTTCCTTGCTAAAGGAATTAGCATGTGAATTGGGCCTTAAAAGAGTCAAAGACCTAAAAAGTAGCAGAGCTGGACTTGAGATCCAAAGCCTGCATTCTTTCCATTGTATCACAGTACCTAAATAGCAGGCTGCCTTTAGTTTTTCTCACTTTCACTTTAGCCTCGAGTAAGATTGAAGACTCCTTTCCCCAGAAATGTCCAAACAAGGGCAACGGATTCCTCAGTTTGATGCTCTCCTACATAATATGTGGTTGTTTAGCCAGAGCTGCCATGGAAAAGATTATGAGATGGGAAGGCCCTGTTAGGAAATTGATGCCTAGAGTCCTAGAATGAACCTAGTTTTAGTTCAAGTTGACTTCTTTACAAAGCTTCGTCTGGCAAGTAACAAAATGTCTCCCTTGACAGAGAGGAAGATGCGTCATCTTGCCAGGAGCAATTAGATGAATTCCGGAAGCTGGTTAGGATTTTCCAGAAATGGCTGAAGGAAACTGAAGGGAATATTCCACCTGCAGAGACTTTCATGAGTACTAAAGAGCTGGAAAAGCAGATTGAACACCTGAAGGTAGGTGAACAAAAGGATCTCCAGGAGTCGGGCTAGGCAGCAGTTTGGAAGCTTACATGTACTCATTTCAATCTGTGGTGGGGGAGTGGTGTGAGAAACCGAAGTTATCCATCTGTATCAGAACAGCAGTGCCTGCATGCTCTTCATGTGAGTTCCGCCTACCCCTGTCCAAGCACTGAGTACCAAAACATTCCTATTAAAAAAAAAAAAATCTGGGAATGATATCTATAAAGTTTCAGCTCTTTAGGGGGATGACTGTCATGCTGTGGTAAGTCATAGGAAAGATGGTCATCAGAGTCCAGTCTTGAGAAGCTTACACTCTCATCGTGTGTTTGAGAATTAGACAGTTATATGGGAGCAAGTGACCAGACATGTCATCACAAAATTGAGAGAATTTCTCCATAACTAATTAAGGGAAAGTTAGAGTCAGTTGGTGGGAAGATACCGACAAGGGTAATATCCACCTTTCTCCCATCTGCTGCAAAATCTCTTCTCTGCTATCTTGATTCATTGTCATCAGCTCTATTTGCACCTCTGATATGTTTCTTATTTGTATTGAAACCAGCCTCCACCTAACTCTCATGCATTTGTCCTTATTTTCTTAGTAAAACAGGATTTATCCTGAATAGATGAAAGAGAAGAGTTTGATTGTTTTCACAGAGAGGGTGCTAGGAGCATTTGCTGTGGAGAGTTCCCTAGGACAGAGGTTCCCTGATTTCTTGGTTCATGGTGCCCTTTATGTTTCAAGACGTTTTTCATGGCACCTCAAGGCCAGAAAAAACAAAACCTAAAAAACCTCACTTGCTAAGTGGTCAGAACCAAACAGCTTAACAGTAGTTGTTCACATGGTGTCCAACAGATGTCACTGTTTTTCCCTCAGAAATTTAAAATATCCTATGAGTCAGTGCACAGTTTGAGAACTGTGGCTCTTTGGAATCAAGAGTGACTAATTAAAGAACTGACAAGGTTAAGTTTGAAGTTCGGCGCATGAGCTTGCCAGATGTTCATGGCTCTGTGTCTTTCTCTGCTGCTGCTCTGCAGCTTTAAGTCAAAAGCAAACTATGTAGGAATTCCGTGCGGAGGAAGGGGTTGAAGCCTAGGATCGTGTCCTTTCTGGGAAAGGAGTAAAATTCTACTTCTATAGCAGGCAGTTCACAGCTTAGAGACTACATTACCAGACACTTTTGTCTTAGAGCAGATGTCATTGTTTCGTAATGGCTTTCTGTGATGGTTAGAGCTCTGACTTCAAACCCAATATAAAGTTCCCCTGAAAATGCAAAGTGTAGTCTATGATTCTGGGTATTTCTCTACATCTCAGTATCTAGCACCTCATCTTACCTTCCAACAGCATTTCCTTTCTGTTCTTTACATGCATAGCGTTCCCTTTGTCCACCTGGCAAACTCTTTATCTTAATGCCAAGCTTTCCTCCTTTCAGGCAGTTAGATGTGTCTCTTTTTGTGTGCTTAGAGTCTAGTGGCTCTCCATATTTCTGTAACATCACTTATCGCATTATAATTGATAATCTGAGCTGTTGGTTTAGGAACTGTGTCATAATCCTATTTTGTATCCCCAGCATTTGGCATGATGCCTGGTGTATAATAAATGCTCAAAAACAAAATTCATTTTGCTTGATAAATGAATGAATGAATGAATGAGAAGGTCTTGAGTCTTCCAGGATATCATTCTCCTTGGCTGGCTAAATCAAGTTCTTGAAATGACTGAAAAAGTGAAAATGGTTACTTAATGCTTATCAAAACTTTGGGGAGTTTATGTAGAACAGGTGTCCATAATTATGAGGAAAAGCCTCCAAATATTACATTCTGCTATTTTGTTCTTTAAACAGGATCTCCTAGATGACTGGACAAGTAAGGGGACTTTGGTAGAGGAAATCAATTGTAAAGGTACTTCTTTAGAAAATCTCATCATGGAGATCACAGCACCTGATTCTCAAGCCAAGACCGGTGAGTGCAGGCTCTTGAAAAAGTATTGAATAAACATCATTCTTTCCTTTGGCCTTTGATGATGACCCCTTGTTTAATGAAAGTTAGAATCAAGGTTGGATATGAGAACAAAGGAGGCTTCACAAAGGAGGCAGTCTTCCCCTCAACCTGATCTGTTTTCCCTTTGCTTTGTAACATTGCTCCATTCTACAGAATCTCTTCCCATGATGGGAGAAAGTAAAGGGACTAGTTGGCCCACATAGAACTGACAAATGAACATGGAAGGATTAAAATAGGATTTTCCATCTTGAGGAATTTCCCTCTTCTAAATATGTGAATAGCGTGGCTATTGATTAACTTTAAATTGGAATCAGCAGTATAAGCATAACTTGGGAGAGGCTAGGTTTTTAGGAATCAGCATTGATACACCAGAAACTGGCACACTTATTGGAAGTACATACAAAGAGTGTGCCCAGATGTATGAATAGTCTCTGCCTACAAATTAAGTCTTTCAGACAAATGCATCCTGAGCTCACAGTCACTTGCTGGTTGTTAACTGGGATCTCCTAGATTTTATTACCAGACTGTGTTAATGCACTCCCATAGTCCCTTAAATAGTAAGAGCGAAGTTTGCTTTCTTTTTTCCCCCTGAGAATGGCTAGGTTCCTTTTGTATCCTAAAGTTTTAAAGATGTCTTGGAATAACCTAGAAGTGATAGCATTTCAGAGAATTGGTGACTTTTATTTTCTAACACTTAAACTTCTAAGTTCAGTGACTTTTGTGACATCACCCAGCAAACTTTTTCTATAAAGGACTGTAAATATTTTAGGCTTGTGGGCCATATGGTCTCTGTCACACTACATGTCTTTGCCATTGTAGCACAAAAGCAGGCATAAACAATATATAAATGAATGGGTGTGGCTATGTTCTAGTAAAACTTTGTATACAGAAACAGGTGGAGGGACAGATTTGCTGGTGAACTAATGCTTTCTGACTCCTGAAATGGATCAGTGACTGTTCAAACTCTTTTACTTGCATCTATTTAAAAATTAAATCTCCTATAGAACTATACTCTATAAAACAAAAATATTTTGGTGGCATAAATTTCCCTTATAAGTGAATTTATAGCATTTATATATTATGAGATCCATCAATTCATCAATGAGTAGTGAGGTTGTCTTAGTAAATATAGAGATTTGAAGGAAAGAAAAGAATGTTTGAATGACTGCTTCATTATTTGATTATTTCCCCTTTTATTTCTTGGTTGCACTGTATCAAAAAAATACACTTCACACAGATAAATAGCTGCAAATGATGGCAAAAGTTTTTAAAAGTTCACTTTACTATATGAAGTGTTGAGTTCTGTTATTACACAGTTCTACCTGATGAGAGCCTGCTTTGAGCCTTTTTATCATTTTATGTAATACACATGTGCTATAGATGTTTTCCTTTGTATATGAGTGGATATGTGTCAGATTGAATATTTTAAAGAGTTAGAGAAGAACTACAATTTTTCCCATCAGTGACCCTCAGAAAGGAGTTAAATGTATGCACAGAGGTGCAGGAGCTCCTTTATTCTCCCCAAAAAGCAGCATAATTGACTGTATCTACTGGGTTAATGTGGTGTTCACCATGATAGAACGTGCATGTTTTACTGCCATTTCTAAGTACTTAGAAATATATGCTGAATCTTAAAGGTAAACCAAACATTTACAGAGTCCCTAAGGCTCCTTTTTAGTTATTTTGAAAACCAGTGTGAAGATCACTACCCTGAGTACTTTTTTTTTTTTTCTAATTTTATTTTATTTTTAAACTTTACATAATTGTATTAGTTTTGCCAAATATCAAAATGAATCCGCCACAGGTATACATGTGTTCCCCATCCTGAACTACCCTGAGTACTTTTAAAGTTCTCTTCCATCTTTGAAAACGCGTGAATGTTCTGGTTCCTTACGTTTGTGAGCTCTTTTGGCTTCATAAAGTGCTTTCACATCCACTGCCTCACTACCTCTCACCTGTAACCCCATGAAAGCTGACAAGATTATCTTCATATCCCAGAGAAGATACTGAAGTCTGTCCACAGATTAAGGCTCACGTACTGAGTTAGTGACAGTCTTGTCTAGACTGTCTTCTTCAAATTACTAGTCCAGTTTCTTTTTAGCCCTCACCACACTGGAGTGGAATCTGATCTTTGTGTTTGATCTATTTTTTAATTGAAAATACAATAATTTTAACATTTAAAAATTTTGCAATCACTGTTTTCTAATATAACCTCACACATAACTTTTTCCACAGTGAAATTAGTACATGTGAGAGTCTTAGTCAGCTCTTGGAATGTTACATTATGTCATGACTGTTCTTCACATTTCTTTATAATCTTTGTAATTGCATGATCTGGTTTTTACTTATTTGGGATACTCCTGAAATGTAAGGAATCAACTTGGAGAGAATATAGGTCAAATTGTGGTAATTAGAAACAGAACCAGCGACCCTAAACAGAATTTATGGGAATGTTTATGAGCCAGATTTATTGGCACTTAGAATTTCTGTTTTCTGGTGGGGGAAGGGGAGCAGAAAGTCATGGGAAAAAAAAAAAAAAGACAGGGAATCTTTTGAAACAATATAAGAAGGGCTTGCTTTTATGTCTTTACTAAAAGAATGCTGCTTTTTATGTCCTTAATTGTACTTACTGTTTATTTTTATTATGGTGAACAACATTGATGTTAAAGTCGAACCTTTTTGGCTATATTATAAATCCTCATTCCAAAGTATGTCAGATATTAGTCTCAAGACTTAGTCACTCTGCTAATACTTGCTTCACAAAATTAGGGCAGAGTCCAAAGAATTCAAATTGGAGATTTAAGAAGGGAATCTGGATTTCCTCTAGAAAGGATTAGTAATCCTTACTGCTAAGGAGCTGAATCACCCCTAGTGACACTGTTGCCTGGCAGCTAAAATGATTTGTCTCTTTCCATGAGTATGTTGTCTTGTGCTGTGTTAACTTCCTGATGCCTGAGCTTACAGTGAGTGCCAAAGAATAAACTCGGTGCCTGTATGTATTCCTAACACGTTTTGTCTCGCCCTGTTTGTCTCTCTGTCCTTCTGCTCAGGTTCCATACTGCCCTCTGTAGGAAGCTCTGTAGGCAGTGTAAACGGATACCACACCTGCAAAGGTGAGAATGCCATTTCAACAGTGCCTCTTTGTTGGGTGTGTTAGGACAGTGTTTGTGTTTGCATCTGTGTGTGTTTCCATATGTGTGGAAAGACTGCTGCTAGGATGGGTTGTAAGCGTGAGAATCTGGGGAGAAGTAGCCGTGATGCCTCTTTGTTGCTAGCTAAAGGCTAAACCGATTGGCAGCCAGTGAAATAAAGGTACAAGCAAATAAACTGGACCACTAGATAAGACCAATAGGGAAAGACTTGGAAGAAAATGTATGCAAATCTTTGAATTATAAAGAAGTTATACTAGAGGCGGTCTAATCTAGCCCTGAGACTCCCCACCAAGCTTTCTTTGTAGTTTAAAGAAGTAGAAGAATGCCTCAGATCCTTCACTGTCTTTACTTTCGCTGCTCCTGTGTTTACTTAGTATTTTATTATTTTATTTATACATGTGAGTATGTCATGCCAGAATCAGAAAGCAGGTTAGCGAGAGCTCTTTTGCCTTTTGTTTGTAAACAGGAACTTTTATGTGATTTAGCAGGAAGATAATCTCTAGTTCACTAGAAAAAGTGGGAGAGATACTTAATCCTGATGAATAATTTAGTGAGGAACCAGTGGGGATACTTGAGAGCTATTCCCAGTCTGATTTCTGTTTCTGTGATGCTAGATCTGACGGAAATCCAGTGTGACATGTCAGATATAAACTTGAAATATGAGAAACTTGGGGGCGTGCTTCGGGAACGGCAGGAAAGCCTTCAGGCTGTCCTGAGCAGAATGCAAGAAGTTCAGAAGGAGGCAAGTTCGGTGCTGCAGTGGCTGGAATCAAAAGAGGAAGTCCTGAAAGGCATGGACACCTCTTCATCTCCAACCAAGACAGAGACAGTGAGAGCCCAGGCTGAGTCTAACAAGGTACTGTGTTCACAATAGCTGCATCTCAATACTAAGAGGAAAAGGCTGTTGTACTAGTGTTCCTGCCTGAGCCCAGGGGCCTGAGAAAGAGACATGGCCAACCACCCAGTCATGATGAGCAGAGTGTTTGATTTTCAAATGCCTAAATTCTCCCAGAGAATTTTCTTGCCTATGAAATTAGAAATTGTTACAAATCAGATTGAGAAACAAAACCAGATCTGTTTGCAGAAGGAGAATAAGGACAATAGCCCTCCTCAGAAGCATCAGTTCAGAAAATGGGATCTCATTTTCTGTGTGATGGTATAGCCAAAACATCCCATCAAAGCACAATTTAGAGGGATCTAAACTGCCATGATTGCAGTTCATTCTTAAGATTGACATGTAGGACTATAGAAAATGGTGGAAGAAATAAGACCATGTAAAAAATTCGGTAAACAACTTTCTCCCCAAATTTGAATATTCCCTTTGAGCCTAGCATATCAACTTTTACAACGGCATAAGCATCACTGTTATCATCATCATGATCAGGATCAATTCCTGACACTTTTAGTTTATAGGGATTAGTTATTTTCTTATAGTTACTAATGTATGTTACATAAAAGGAATTCAGATCTTGCCATCTGGCTTTTCCTTTTAAGTAAAAATTCAAGCAGAAAGGTTAGGTATCTTAAAGTCATGAAACAAGTCATGGAGAGAATCAGAAGTTGAGCCTGTAATTGCTGCCCCATCTTTCCATCATTTCCTCTACACTCCAAGCTTTGTTTCCTGTCCAGAAATCTCATGGTGTGTGTAATGGTCTTTCTCCTAGGCCTTCCTGGCTGAGTTGGAACAGAATTCTCCAAAAGTCCAAAATGTAAAGGAAGCTCTGGCTGGATTACTGATAACATATCCCAACTCACAAGAAGCAGAAAACTGGAAGAAAATGCAAGAGGAGCTCAGTATGTTATCACAGGGGTGTTACAAATTCACTAAATTGCTTGTCCTCAAACAAATATAGGCTTTCAGAATATCCAGTAAACAAGAATTATTTTTTGTTAATTGTCATAAGCCAGTAAGAAGGGCAGGTAGGGTTAGAGAATGAACCTGATCATGGAAAAAATTCAGAGATTCCACTCAAGGTGTCAGAAGTTTGGCTTCTTTGGGCAAGTCAAACTGACAGTCTTTCTGTGACAAAGAGAGCATTGATGATAAAAATTAAAAACAGGAAATAACCTAAACATTCAATGAAGGAGTTAAATAAATTATGCTATACTCGTGGAGAAGAAAATGGCAAGCCACTCCAGTATTCTTGCCTGGAAAATCCCATGGACAGAGGAGCCTGATGGGCTACAGTCCATTGGGGTCACAAAGAGCTGGACATGACTGAGCTGCTAACACACACGCACACATGCTATACTCATACTATGGAACTATAAATGATGTAGGTGAATGTGTACTGGTATGAAAAAATTTCTGGCATGAAAAATGTCCTGTTCTTAATTAGTAAGTTTAAAAACAGCTTATAAAATAATATATATGTTGCATAAGGTATTTTACGTGTATTGTGTACGTATGTACTTCTCTGAAGTTTTATCCCATGGGTAGTTTCATATAACCACCACCATAGTCATGAATCAAAACTGTTTGTGACTTTAGTTAAAATTAAATGCAGGTTATTTTTAACTTAAAAAAATTAAATAATGCTCCAGGGGTCATTTCCTGTAGAATATTAGGGACCAGGCTAGTGGCTGATGAGGATAAAGGAATCCATTCTCTCATTTCCTCTCTACAGATTCCCGATGGGAAAGGGCCACCGAGGTGACAATGGCTCGGCAAAGGCAGCTGGAGGAATCTGCAAGTCATCTGGCCTGCTTCCAGGCTGCAGAATCCCAGCTCCGGCCCTGGCTGATGGAGAAAGAGCTGATGATGGGGGTGCTGGGCCCCCTGTCTATTGACCCCAACATGCTGAACGCACAAAAGCAACAGGTCCAGGTGAGCAGTTCCTGACAGCTTTCGAGCCAAGAACTCAGAGGCACACGAACCTGGGTTTGAATGCTGCTCTCAACAGATAGATTCACATGACCCTGGACAAGTCATTTAACCTCTCGGAGTCTCTACTTCCTCACTTTAAATGAGATGCTTGTATGGTCTTTATCATGGTGCCTATCAAATAGCAAATGTTCAATAACTGTATTTTTGATATTGTTGACCGAGGCAGTAAGATGAGCAGATGGTAGAACGGGCACTTCTGACTAAATGTTAGAATCATATGTTACTTTCAATCCCCAGTGGTAGTGATTCGCATTACTTCGTGCAGGGTTTTATGTCTGCTGGCTTTACTTACAGATTTTCTGCTGATCAGACCTCAGGACCTGAGACCCTGAGGATCTGTGAGCTGTAGGTTGGTCCCCTTATGTCACATCTCGCATCTGTGAGATTTAGGTTGGTCCCTTGTGTCATTTCTGATGAAATCCTGCCTAGAACATCTCCTTGTTCTGTATCCTTCCCTAAACTTGTTCTGTATCTTCTGACCACCCACTAAGTCCCCTAAAACTAATTTTTGAAAGAACCCTTTCTCTTAGTCCCTGCTTCCAATTAATTACCAAGTTCGATTTAGTCTACTTACAAATTTTCTAATCCAGTGGTTTTCTAATCCTTTGGTTTCCATTCCAAAAGTAAACATTTTGCTCTCAAAATCCTTTTACCCTCTTAAAAATTATTGAGGATCCCGAAAAGCTTGTGTTCATCTACTGATATCTATACATTTTAACTGTATGAAAACACTGGGGAATTTTTTAAATGTGCATTTATAAATTACTTTTTAAAATTATAGTGATATAACCATAACACTAACATAGATAAACATTTTTGTGAAAAAAGAATATTTTCCAAAATATATAAAATTGCATGAGAATGGCATTATTTTATATCTTTGCAAATCTCTTTAATGTTGTCTGACTTGGGAATTCTTTAGTGGTCCAGAGGTTAGGACTCGGTGCTCTCACTGCCGAGGGCCCAGATTCAGACTCTAGTCAGGAAACTAAGATCCCGCAAGCTGTGGCCAAAAATAAATATAAAAAACAAAAATAAATAAATAACTTTTTAATGTCTCACTTAATAGAATAGTCTCATAGATTTTCATATCTGCCTCTGCATTCAGTCTGTTGTGATAGCCGATGTCGTGAGAAAATAAGAATCGTAAAAGGTAGACAACATCTTAGTATTTATAAAAGTAGTTTTTACCTTACTGATGCCATGCAAGGGCTTAGGGACTCCCAGGGGCCCCCAGACCCCAATTTGAGAACCACTGTTCTAAGCCTCTCTTCTCCACTCTATATGCTAGTAGGCTACATCTCGGGCCTCTTCCCATAACAGCAGCCCCTTAAAGGGCTTCTTGGTCTAGTTTATCCTCCACACAATTATCAAGTTATCCTCTTAAATCATATATCTGAATATACTAAAATGCCTCCGTGGCTCTTGGCTGCTTATTGAACAAAGCTCAAATACCTCCGACTATGGTACATGAGGCTTTGCACAGTCTAGTGCCAGTTTGTCTCGCCAGCTCTTCCCCCACGCACCCGGGCTTCTTCCCCCCCAAGAGTGAGTTCCTCCCTGAGCACGCTGCACTCACAGATCTGGGGGTCTCCGCGCCTCTGCGGTGCCCAGGCCCTCCTCTGACCAGCCTCACTCTCTGTTCCTGGGAGGACTTGTGTGCTGCTCAGTGTTACCTGGAAGCCCTTCTGATTTCCTTCTTCTATGCTTGTCACCCCCTGAGGAATTAACCACCTTTACTTCTTGCTTTCACAATTCCACGTTCATGTCAGCATTTTAGCATTTTAATTTCTGTTACATTCTATTATGGTTCATTATTTACATATCTATTAGTCCTTGAGGTCCTGGCATATTTATTTTGACACAGTGCTGAGTACTTTCCATAAGTTTTCTTATTTAATCCCAACAACAGCCAAGTAAGTACTTTATTATCCTCATATTACAGATAAGGAAGCTGGGGACTTTTCAAAAACCTGCCTAAGTTTATACAGCTTAGTGAGTGATGGAGTTAGGATTTGAACCAGAGGTCTAACTCCAGAGCCTGTGATCTTAACTTCTTTGATGAGTGAAGCAGTGGATAGAAAAGAGTGAAAAGGAATAGTACTTGGTTTAAAGAAGCTTTTTATCTAATTGTGCTTTATTATAATGTATAGCTTTATATGTGCTGTTGGAAATTTGAGAAAGGAAATAAGCAAAACAGGGCATTTAGAGTTGAAATGGCAAGCTCTGCCAGTAACATAGTTCATTTTGAGACCCAGGGTTTCAAGTTCCTCATTCAGAGGCCTGGGTTTTGCCTGGCAGAGCTGACGATTGCCAATCCAGTCAACAAACTTTGTTTTCCCAACCAAGGCGGACCTTAGTAACTGATGTTGAAACACTATAGGACAAATAAGGAAGAGAAATAAAATAGACACAATCAATGATCCTTTCAAAATAAGTTTTTTTTTTTTTAATTAAGCAGCTGTTAAAAGTGATACTGCATTTTCCCAGTAGCCTGGTCTTTGGAGTTTTCTGCTTTATTTTCAAAAGGAGTTGGCACTACTTGGCACAATCTAAAATCAGTTTGTGTTTTGACACTGTTTTTAGATCTGTTTTCTATCTAAACACTGTGGTGTCATTTCTATCACAGTTTATGCTGAAGGAATTCGAAGCACGCAGGCAGCAGCATGAGCAGCTGAACGAGGCTGCTCAGGGCATCCTAACAGGCCCTGGAGATGCCTCTGCTTCCACCAGCCAAGTGCAGAAGGAGCTCCAGAGCATCAATGAGAAGTGGATTGAACTGACTGACAAACTCAATTCCCGTTCCAACCATATTGACCAAGCTGTTGTCAAAAGCACCCAGTACCAGGAGCTGCTGCAGGACTTATCAGAGAAAGTAAAGGCAGTTGGGCAGCGACTGAGCGGCCAGTCGGCCATCAGCACCCAACCCGAGGCTGTGAAGCAGCAGCTGGAGGAGACCAGCGAGATTCGATCCGATGTGGAGCAATTAGACCAGGAGATTAAGGAGGCGCAGACACTCTGCGATGAGCTGTCAGTGCTCATTGGTGAGCAGTACCTCAAGGATGAGCTGAAGAAGCGTTTGGAGACTGTTGCCCTGCCCCTCCAAGGTTTAGAAGACCTTGCAGGTGAGTTGAGGTGAAGAACACACTGCTGCCATCATTGTTGGCAAGCCAAAAGAAGGAATGGATTCGTGGTCCCAAGAATCTAAGGTGACCTTTAAGTAGCTTTTGGACTCAGAACGGTGTGACCCTATGCCTTTGTCCAGCTACAGTGAGGACTGCCAAGGTCATCACACATTGATTGGTCACAAGCAATGACTTTACATGGCTTTATATACCGTGACCCTAAAGATAAGAGTGCTGGTATAAATCCAACCAGCAGGTAGAGATTCATGCTCTTAGATGTACTTATAGGTACAGTTACACACGTACTTTCATTGATACTCATTTATATTCTATGTGTACATGCATATATATCATATATACAAAATTAGAACATGTTCTAGACTTCTTATGATGGTCTTGTACAAGAAAAATTTTGTTATTAATTTGTTGTCTCTTTATCTGAAGACATTTATGGCTTTTTACCAGCTTAGAAGTTAAAAGTTTACTTGTCTTAGTCAAATCACCTTACAGACTTGATGTGAGGATTGTGTAGGATGCAGTATATGAAAGAACTTAGCTCTGCTTCTTTTAGGTAGACCCTTGGTTAGCATCAGTTTCCTTTTCCTACAATTAGACCATATACTCCCAGGAAACATTTTGAATGCCATGTTCAGACTTGATGATTTAAATTTGATTTTCTCATTTCAGCTGATCGCATGAACAGACTCCAGGCAGCTCTTGCCAGCACCCAGCAGTTCCAGCAAATGTTTGATGAACTGAGAACCTGGTTGGATGACAAACAAAGCCAGCAAGCAAAAAACCGCCCAATCTCTGCAAAGCTGGAGCAGCTACAGTCTCAGCTACAGGAGAATGAAGAGTTTCAGAAGAGCCTTAACCAGCACAGTGGTTCCTATGAGGTGATTGTGGCAGAAGGAGAATCTCTGCTGCTTTCTGTCCCTCCTGGAGAAGAGAAGAAGACTCTACAAAACCAGCTGGTTGAGCTCAAGAGCCACTGGGAAGAGCTTAGTAAAAAAACGGCAGACAGACAGTCCAGGCTCAAGGACTGTCTGCAGAAGGCTCAGAAATACCAGTGGCACGTGGAAGACCTGGTGCCGTGGATAGAAGACTGTAAGGCCAAGACGTCTGACTTGCGGGTCACTCTGGATCCCGTGCAGCTGGAGTCCCATCTCCTCAGATCGAAGGCTATGCTGAGCGAGGTGGAGAAGCGCCGCTCCCTGTTGGAAATCCTGAACAGTGCTGCTGACATTTTGATCAACTCTTCAGAGACAGATGAGGATGACATCCGGGATGAGAAGGCTGGTATCAACCAGAGCATGGATTCCATCACAGAAGAGCTACAGGCCAAAACGGGGTCCCTTGAAGAAATGACTCAGAGGCTCAAGGAGTTCCAGGAAAGTTTTAAGAATATTGAAAAGAAAGTCGAAGGGGCCAAACACCAACTTGAGATTTTTGATGCCCTCGGTTCTCAAGCCTGCAGCAACAAGAACCTGGAGAAGCTGAGAGCCCAGCAGGAAGTGCTACAGACCCTGGAGCCCCAGGTGGACTACCTGCGGAACTTCACTCGGGGCCTGGTGGAGGATGCCCCAGATGGATCTGATGCTTCCCAGCTTCTCCATCAAGCTGAAGTTGCCCAGCAGGAGTTCCTAGAAGTGAAGCAAAGAGTGAACAGTGGCTGCATGGCCATGGAGAACAAGCTGGAGGGGATTGGCCAGTTTCACTGCCGCGTCCGAGAAATGTTTTCTCAGTTGGCAGACCTGGACGATGAGCTGGATGGCATGGGTGCTATCGGCCGAGACACTGACAGCCTCCAGTCCCAGATTGAGGACGTGCGGCTGTTCCTTAACAAGATCCAAGCCCTCAAGCTGGACATCGAGGCCTCAGAAGCAGAGTGCCGACAAATGCTGGAGGAAGAGGGGACTCTGGACCTGCTGGGTCTCAAGAGGGAGTTAGAAGCCCTGAGCAAACAGTGCAGCAAACTTACGGAGAGGAGCCGAGCTCGGCAGGAGCAGCTGGAGCTGACCCTGGGCCGCGTGGAGGACTTCTATCAGAAGCTGAAAGTGCTCAATGATATGACCACGGCAGCAGAGGAGGGGGAGGCCCTCCAGTGGGTCGTGGGGACCGAGGTGGATGTCATCAACCAACAATTAGCAGATTTTAAAGTAAGCCTTGCCCTTGTTTTTTACCTTTTCCTGTCTGATATGTGTATTTCTTTTCCTGTAACTTGGAGACCGAGTGAGTGCGCATCTTCACTTCTGTCTCTGGTTTCGTTAGTCTCACTTCCGTCACACCAGAGCACACAGTTTGCAGACTAAATAGTCTCTTGCACTTCTGACCAACTGGGTTGAAGTTTCCTCTATTCTAATTTATTTTAATGTTTATAGCCGATTAAGGATATAGACAGACTGAACCTTATTTCTTATTCTAAGAATCTTCTCTTGTGATTTCTTGGGAGTTCACATTAACTAACTTTTGTAACAGCAGTGAATGTTGGTTGAGGGCTCTGTTTTTCAGATGGAGGTATAAGAACCCATAAGATAAACATGGACTCTTCTTCCTAAAGTGTGGGGGTTTTTTTCACAGATTTGGAGGGAAAATTACTGACACATGATTGATGTGTTCTGAAAGAAAATGAAAAATCCTCGTGAACTATTAACACAAAACATAACACTCCAAAGAAATTTTCCACTTGTAGCAAGTAGTGCTTAAGACTATGCCCCAGACTCCTCAAGAACACAAGTTCTCTGCATGTAGAAGAGTTTGAGAAGCACAACCTTAGTTGCAAAAATATTTTGATTCTTTGCCTGAGTCAGAATTTCCAGTCCTGAACTTCTGTGAGTCTCTATTAAAACACCAGGGGAAGAGGACAGGAGTTGACTCAAAAGTGCAAATTTGCCAGGTTTGGGCTCGGAACTTGGGCCCGTCTGTCAGGTGTCGGCTCTCACTGCTTGGGGTGAGCCTTTCATCCCAGACTTACCTGAAAGGACCTCTCTCCCCTGCTGGAGGCCTGTGCACCTGCTCTTTCCTTCTTGGTTCCTGGAGTAGATTTGGAAAGGGTACTTCCAGCGCTTGACTCCTGTTACCAGTGGCAATTGTTCCTACTTACACAGAAATGCTTTGCCATCAGACTTGTTCTCTCAGAGTCCCTGCCTGTCAGGATTCTTCCTATTAAAAATATGGATGGAAAGGTGGTATGACACCAGGTCAGAGCCACATGATCCCGAAAAAGCTCACAAATTTGTAGACAAGATCCAGGTGGCTGTTTCAGAAGGACCCCTCTAGGCTAGGGGATGTTCCGCACTAAGGCGAGACATTGACTGAAGACCCCCTGACAGTGCAATGTGGAGCAGCCCTAGTTATCACAGCTGGGATTCTCGAGGCCCTGGGTAAGGAAAGGGTAGGTAGAGAAAGTTCAAACCCACAAACCCAGGTGTTATCCTCGGGGAAAGGCCCCTACCTGATCAGTGGCCGGGTGGCCTTTCCTGCTGTGTCACATGGGCTTCTCTTCCCTCTTCCACCGTAAGCCCCTCGAAAGCAGGGCTTCTGTTATAGGCATGCTTCATATGTCCGGTTTACTTGAATCCAGGTTAATTAGAATCAATTGTCTAATCAACTAAATGAGGTTTTTTTAGAAAACTGAAGTTTATCCTTTGAGGCACCAAGTTAGTCTTATCAAACTAAGATTCTGGTTTATATGGAATTATTTTAATTCTTATTTGCCTAATTTCCTAAACATTACATTATATTGTAAATTTTTCTTTACAAGTGCAGGTTAACATTACTAAGCAGATTGTAACTGTTCTCCACTGTGGTGATATCCTCAGGGACATGAGACACATTGGGGCTACTTTGTACTAAATGTTCTTAAATTACCATGCAGTTTGAGTTTGTTTTGAAGGGCCTCTAATAGCTGTACTGGTTAAGTTCAGTTGTGTGTGTGTGTGTATTTGGGGGGATGTAGTTTCTGTTTCTTCCCCCATTACCCTGATACCAGGTATTATTTCTTACTGCTATTACTTTTCACTGTCTTGAGCAGTCTATCTCTTCCTTCAGATCTTCAGTGAGCCGAAAACAAAGTAAACAAGCCTGTTAAAATTGCATTAAATATGACCTAGGATGTTAAAAAGAATCCACAGACAAGCATATACAGTGTTTGGATTTGAGGACAAGTAATTGTTTCCTGTTCATTTAATCCTTGGTTTCTAGAGACATTCTGAATTGTGATGCTGCTGAAAGCTTTTAGTAAATTCCTGGACATCCTTGTATTTTATTTGTATCCTAGCGTATAGCCCAGCAGCACTCAGGGTTCAGTAGCTGCTGAGTTGCTCGGTATAGCAGACATGTTTCACTGATTGCTGAGAAGCCTCCCACGACCAGTACTGTGGCTGTGAGGGCTGGGGCCAGTGTGTTTATCTGCAGGGAGCTGGTGTTGACAAGGCAAGACCGGAAGATGAGTGCGAGAAGAAGGCGGTGAAGCTGCGTGCCCTGTGTGTACCCTGCTCAAGTTGGGGGTGCACATCAGCAGTCTGGTTCCCCAGATCCACTTTACCAAGGCAAGGGCTTGGGGAAGAGTTTTTGCCTCCTCCCGGCAAAGGTCTTAAGGCAGGTGGGGAGGAAGACAGTCCTGGCTGGGCTCGTGCTGAACTCATGGGAAGTGAAAACAATGAGAAGGGAAAAGCTGTGTATCTCACTTCATAGACCCCAAGAGGCTGATCCAAGGGAAGTTCTTTCTGGACCCATTCTGAGGACTGAGTCATTTTCATGATCTGAGTTCCTAGGTTAATGTGTTCTGTATTCCAACGATAGACTCATCTTCCCTCATCCCAGCAGCAGACCAGATGCATGTAGTGTGATTCAGCTTTCAGATTCAAATTGTTTTTTAATAAGGAAAAACAAAGATGAAGATAAGTATTAAAAAACAGCATTCGTTTTAAGTTTTCACCTCTTTTCTTTTTACAATGGGATCATGCTCTCAGCACAGAATCTGCTGAAGAGAAGAGTATGAATCTGTGAGATGGAAATGCGGGCTGTGCTATGACCCTGCTGATTCCACTGGGGATGGTCTGAATGGACAGATGAGTCAGGTTTGTGGAGGACCCCAGGCTTGCCTGGGACTGTGCAGCAGTGCTGATAAATGCTTGGAAAGGCAGTTGGCCTCT
Organism: Bos grunniens; assembly: GCF_055505025.1. Classification (NCBI taxonomy): domain Eukaryota; kingdom Metazoa; phylum Chordata; class Mammalia; order Artiodactyla; family Bovidae; genus Bos; species Bos grunniens. The sequence continues at coordinate 14,742,580 of NC_141167.1, forward strand.
GGGGAAAATGATTCTCTTCTTAAATGAATGTGAAAAACTGGAAGTCATTATTCCTAGGAAAGACTTTTCCCTCAGTTGCTTCTGAATAATTGATAAAATCTGGTCAGCCAGCGAGGACGCATGAGATGGAAGGGAAGAGAGTCCTTTCCCACTAAACAGGCAAAGACCTCAAGCCTCTTGGGTTAGACACTTTACTGCATTCTGCTGTCTCTGTCTTCCACAAAAAAGGAAGAAAGCCATGAAAGAAAATATTGAATATGTTTGGAGAAACTGGAAGGAAAAGACTTTGGTTAATCTCTTCAGGAAATTCCATTTTCCTGAACAAGAGAGTCTCTGATTATTGAGAAAAAGGAATTGTATTAAATGTATACATAACTAGAGTCTAACAAGAAAGGAAGGACCTTTATTTCATTGAAACTTAAGCCAAAGAATTCCCTCAGGGTGACCTTTCTAGGAAGGAAAGAAAAAGACTCTAGATGTAGAGAAGAAATCTATGAAGTCTGATGATAACAAAGACGTTTTGAAATTGCCTGTGTAGGTTTTGTAATCAAGAACTGAGATCATTCTGAGTCTTACACTAGCCCCTCCCTTGTATCCGCCTCAGGACCCACAGCGGCCTCTCAGTCATGACGTGTGGGTCTGAGGGGCTGTTGGTGAGGCCGCGGGCTTCCTTAGGGCCGTCCCCAGTCTTGATTGAGACTGAGCAGAGCCCAGGGTCAGGGACTGCATGCCCTTGCAGCCTGTGTCTGGAGACCTCTATCCTACTGTGAAGCCAGAACAAGAAAGCCCCATAAACTTGTTCATTTGATTCTTTTTTTTTTTTTTTTTTGGCCTCATGGAAAGCAAGCATAAGCTTCCCTGAGAGCACATGTAAAAACTCTTGGAGGACAGGGCCTGCCATGGAGCTGAGAGACTGCCAATTTGGACAATGATGGATATTTCACTCCTTTTCAAATAATTACAAAGACAGTATCAGCTCCTCTGTGTGTTTGCCAGTTAGACTTACCAGAGAGGAAAGCAAGTGAGGTTAGCATTATCTGCCTGCCCTTGGAGAGAAAGGAAATCACACTTGGTATGACTCGTCTGTCTCCGGAGGTTTAGGTATCGCCAGCTTTGCAGCAGCCAAGATAAGATGAGTAGACCTGCGCGCCGCCCCCCCCCCAACTTTGTGCTGACCCTTGGCCTGTGTTGGTTTTTTCTTTCTTCCTTAAACCAGGCTACCCTGGTGGCGTTAGTGGTAAAAAATTCGCCTGCCAGTGCAGGAGACACAAGAGACGGGGTTCGATCCCTGGGTCAGGAAGATACCCTGGAGGAGGAAATGGTATCCCACTTCAGTATTCTTGCTTGGGAAATCCCATGGATAGAGGAGCCTGGAGGTTCGCAAAGAGTCAGACACGATGAAACGACTTAGCACAGCACAGGACTAAACAGCGACAACTCCAATAAAAACTGGGGTCCAAGGAAGTAGAAAGAATGCCCTTAAGGTTTCTCAGCCTGAGCACTCTGGATATTTGGAGTGGGACAGTTCTTGGTTGTAGGCAGCTGTCCTGTGCATTGTGGGACGTTCAGCAGCATCCCTGATCTCCGTCTACCCACTCGATGCCAGTAACAGCTTTTCCCTGATGTGACAGCCCGAAATGCCACTGCACATTGCCAGATGCCCCTGGAAGGAAAAATCCCCTCAGTTGAGAACCACTGCCTGAGGAAGGAGAAAATTGCTGCCTCTCTGTGGATAATTTAGAACTCAGTTGGAAAAGGTGCTCGTTGATTAAGGTAGATCTTAATGTAGCAAGTCACCTTCTGGTAATCTGATCATAACTGTGAAGCAGCAACACCCGTCTGTAAATCAGCTTTCCCTTAGGCCAGGCCCTGGATTCCTTATTTTTCCTGGTGCTGATCTCTGTCTGGTTTAAAATCTCCTCGTCGCTTTTCCTGGCATCTGCGGCTGGTTTCTTCTGCGTAGCGTTGTTGATGCAGGTGTTCAGCTGATGGAGCGTTCCTCTGAAGAAGAGGAACTTCCTTTGTGGAAATACTCCAGGGAGCTTCCTTGCTCTGTGCCTTTAAGGGGAGCCTACAGGCTGTCAGTTGTTCTCAGCCCAGGAGCTCACAGTTTGGCTGCTGGTATTTATAACCCTTATGTGAGCATCTCCCTCTGCACCTCCCCGCCCCCCCCAGAATTCCAATGCTGTGTAATAATCCTCTCCACCCCCACCGTTGCAGCTGGGTGGGGAGAAGGTGAAGGAGTCTTTAAGACCTTTAAGTTAGCTGCATGTTGAACTTTTTCCAGCCCCATTTTAAAGTATTGCCGTTAATATTTTCAGTATCAGCACCACAGGCAAAACCCCAAGCTTGTAGCCATTACATCACCTTGAGGAGCCTCACGTCTCAGTGAAGGTAGTAAAATCAGATGGAAGGGCATCAAGAGAGTGTTGATGAATTTCACAAAAATCCGGCTGGAAATTTTGATAGCAAGGGAAGCAACAAATGAATATATCCTCAACCAGAAGGAAGGACTGAGCAGTTTCAATTGCGTTTACTGAAATTCTTCACACATCATGTCAGCATGTAGCATTTGCAACTAAGATTGATCATCGTGGGAAACACGGGTATCCAGAAAAACTAGAATTTACCCTGTGCTGAACTTGGGTTTGTCACTGAGTTTTGAATAGTGGATGTGGTTGAGATAAGCACAGGCTTGCAGAACGGGGCTGTTTCTCGCTGTGTCTAGAAATGCTTGGTAAGTGGCCTCAGCCTTAGCCTAGTCCTGGGTACTTTCCAATGAGCTCTCTGGCACACAAGCCATAAGAGGTGAGCCTCTAGGAAGTGAGATGAGTTGCTTTGAAAGGCACTTTGTTGTTAGAGGTGGTTGGTTTACCAGGAATAAAATCAGTCCCACAGGGAGTCAGGTCAGGTCAGGTCACTGCACTAAAACATCACTGCACAAAGGCTGTCTCCTGCCAGAGGAACTCGTCCCAAGTCTCAGCTGTCCCGGGTAGAAAAGCCTCGCTGTGGGGAGAATGTGTTCCCTCCCCACCTTCCTTCACACTTTGCCACTGCCACTACTGGGGTGCTGTTCAGATACCAGTGTCTGGTATTGTCTGTGAAAGAGTAACATGATACACTTCTCCCCTGAACCTTTACAAGCTGTTTTCCTACCACCGGTCCTGTGATTTGAAATGTGGACCTCTCACAACTTTGGCCATCAGGGATGAGAGTGAGAGCTGCAAGGTGATGGTCCCTGGATCCCTTCGTGGAGGTCAGGCGGAAGGGGTTCTGTATTCCTGTCAGTCCATCCTTACTGAGCACTGGCTCTGGGTCAGTCCTTCGTGCAAGCTGGGATCTCAGTCTCTAGTTGGCAGTGCAGCATGAGAAACAGGTGCAAAGAGCTGCAGTAGTAGGCACATAGCGGCAAGAATAGTAAGAGACCTGAGTCTAAATGATCTCCAGTCCTAACTTCCTCCCCACCCCCACCTCCATGAATCAGACATTTAAAATCCCAGTTGCAGATAAGAAAACTGAGGTTTGAAGGTGTTAAAGTAATTTGTTCAAGCCACATAGCAGTAAATGTTAGAGCTGGGATTGGAAAGATGTTTGGCACCAAAGCTCATGCTTGACCAGTGGCCCCAGTGAGGGTAGGGGAGGCAGTGTGGGCCCTTAGGGGACATTGACCACATCTAGAGACGTTTGGTACTGTCATAACTGGGGAGGCTGCTCCCGGCATCTAGTGGGTGCTGCTGAATTTCCTATAATACACAGAATAGCCACTTCAAACAAAGGATTATTCAGCCTATTTCTTGAAATACAGAGGATTTTGGAATCTTGCCCTTTTCAGATTCCATGACAAGTAAGAGTTAACTGATGAAATAGTTCCATTGCCTGGGGAAACTTTGTGGTTTTCCTTTTAGCAAAAAAAAAGTGTTGGTTCTGAGAGTGATTTAAACAGATCTGTTAGATCAAGTCAGGATCTTAGTGAACTAATTTGAGTCACTAATTTGAGTCATGGAGGGCTAAAGAATGCCCTCCATGCTTGGCCAGTCCCCACCCCACCCTGCTTGCCACAAGACTCCTGCTATGGAAGTCAGTCAGCTGTGTATGTCAAGCTGCTTCCTGTAGGGTGTGTTATGGAATGGCATAAGCCCTGCACCAGCTGGGATACTGACCTCAGTGTGATTTTATCAGACTCCGTCCCTTTTGAGCCTTGCTATTTGGAACAAAAGATCCTCTGTTAGGAACGCAGAGAGCTAGCGTGATTGGACAGCCAGCGTGTACGCACATGGTTCCCACGGAAAAAACAGACATAAATTATGCTGTAGCCTTTTAAAATGGAAGCCTTCAAGGTGGTCTTCCCTTAGCTTCTGTCTGTACTCACCCTTCTTTCTGTGAGTGCTTATCCCCACCCCCCACCCCACCCCCCAGAAACTACATTTTTTTTTTCTAATATATATTACACTTTTTTTTTTAATTTATTTTTTTATTGAAGGATAATTGCTTTACAGAATTTTGTTGTTTTTGGTCAAACCTCAACATAAATCAGCCATAGGTATACATATATTCCCTTTTGAACCTCCCTCCCAGCTCCCACCCCATCCCACCCTTCTAGATTGATACAGAGCCCCTGTTTGAATTTCCTGAGTCATACAGCAAATTACCGTTGGCTGTCTATTTTATATAGGAATGCTAATATAAGTTTCCATGTTACTTTCCATACATCTCACCCTCTCCTCCCCTCTCCCCATGTCCATAAGTCTATTCTCTATATCTGTTTCTCCACTGTTGCCCTGTAAATAAATTCTTCCTTACCATTTTTCTAGATTCCATATATATGTGTTAGAATATGATATTTATCTTTTTTTTTCTGACTCACTTCACTCTGTATAATAGGTTCTAGGTTCATCCACCTCATTAGAACTGACTCAAATGCATTCCTTTTTATGGCTGAGTAATATTCTGTTGTTTATATGTACCACAACTTCTGTATCCATTCATCTGTCGGTGGACATCTAAGTTGCTTCCATGTTCTAGCTATTGTAAATAGTGCTGCAATGAACAATGGGATACATGTGTCTTTTCCTCAGGGTATATGCTTAGGAGTGGGATTGCTGGGTCATATGGTGGTTTTATTCCTACTTTTTTAAGGAATCTACATACCACCTTCCATAGTGGCTGTATCAATTTACATTCCCACCTACAGTGTAAGAGCGCTCCCTCTTCTCCACACCCTCTCCAATATTTATTGTTTGTAGACTTTTGGATGATGGTCATTCTGACAGGTGTGAGGTGATATCTCACTGTAGTTTTGATTTGCATTTCTCTAATAATGAGTAATGTTGAGATCTTTTCATGTGTTTGTCAGCCATCTGTATGTCTTCTTTGGAGAAATATCTATTTAAGTCTTTTCCCCTTTTTGATTGGGTTATTTGTTTTTCTGGCATTGAGTTGTATGAGCTGCTTGTATATTTTGCAAATTAATCCTTTGTCAGTTGAGAAACTACATTTTTGATCCCCACTGTCTATCCAGTCTTATTTCCTATGTAGACCATCCACTCCATCCACTTACCTGAAACACTCCTTAGCATTTTACCTATTTGATTTCTACTCATACCTGAAGGTTTAGCAGAAGTCCCGTATCTCCTCAAAACCTTGATTCCCCTCCAGCCCAGCTCACCACCTCTCCTGCTCTCTTAAATCACTTAATATGTGTAACTAATTTAGCCTTTATCATTACTGCCTAATTTTGGCATTTATTGATTATATGCAGTGTCCCAACCCTCATCTTAATGTATCCATTTTTGTGTCCCTCAAAGTAGTTAGCATGAGTATATGCATAGTTGGACACTAGTGAATATTTGACTAAGTGAATGCTCTTTATTTCTCATAAGCCATGTGAGCTGTGGGATTCAAAATGCTATCTACTTTGCAACACTTGAGCTAAATCCTTGTGTGTTCTGAGAAATCCTCATCCTACCCTGGACTCCTCACCTTTCCATCTTACCTCCAGGCTCCCTTCCTTCTCTCCTACTTAGCATATGTTAACGGAACATAATTTCATTTCAGTATTAGCCTAAATAAGCAAAATTTAAAAATTTGCTACTTTGGATGCAACTGAAGAAAGCAGGTTCTGAAATGCCGTCTTGTAGTTACCCTTTACTTTAGAGTCATTGTCATTTACAACGACAGCAAGAGTCTTCATACTTCTATCAGCTTAGTGAGGAAAATTGAATATGAATTTGAGTCTGAAATTCTCAGCTTGGAATTCTGGCTCTATCATTTACTAGCTGAGTGACCCTGGGGGAAATTACTTAGCCTCTCTGTATAGTTATTTCTGCTGTAAAACATGAGCAATGGTAACTCCTACCTTTAGGGCCTTTATGAAATTTAAATGAAGTGATGTAGATGAAAACACTAGGCAGATATTAAGTGCTCAATGATAATATTCTTTTATTTTAAAAAGTTTATCCAAATACACACATTATAACATTATGAAATGTTTTTAATAAGTTATTCCCTTTTTGCCTACAGCTGATTAGTCTCCAGAAGATTTGATCTAAGACCCAGCACCAAGTTAGATTAGCTCTTTTTCTTCTTGAAAAAAAGGAAATGATGAGGATAAACTAAGTTAGTTTGATGACAGCAGTGAAACAGGTAGATGGACAAAAGGCCTTCCTGAGCAGTTTCTCTGGGGAACAAATGTGGAGCTCATTGCCAGCCCCAGACCAGCAATATATAAACAGGTTTAGGTCACGACTCCTTAACACAGCTTTAAATATACTGTATGTACACATACATACACATACATGGTTATTAAATCCATTCATTCATTTCAGAATCCCACAGCCAGCAGGTTTCTCTGAGACCATTTTGACCTTGGCTTCTATGCTCTACACATCAGTATTATTTTCAAATCATTAACCAGAATTAACCAGAAGCCATTACCAGCTCAGTGACTTCCGCAGTCACTCAGAGTTACCAACAGATCAACTTAATGATCTGAGGGTCCTTGGCCTAATTAGCTTTAGCATAGACCATGTTATCTTCCTTTGTTACCATATAATGGCAACTACCAAGTCAGCATCTTTGATAGAGACACTTCTTAATTTTAATCAATCTTTAATTAAAACATTAAGGGAGAAAATATCAGCTTAATTTCAGAGGAAGCAGCTTAAAAATACAGATAAAATTAATCCCTATGCCAAGTATGTATGCCAAATCAAGATGTTCCTCAGAAAAGCTTTCAGCAACTACATCTTTCTAATATTTGGTTACATGTATCTGTGAGTTAAGGGAAGAAGAAGATAAGAATTCGAAGAAATTGAACCTCTGTTAGGTCTTCTGCAGCTTGAATTCATTGCATCCATTCAAGTAAACCATTTACTATCTCTCTCATCTTGCAGTTCACTCCCAGAGAAGAGCTCCAATTTAAGTCTAATTCTTCAAATTCAGCCTCAGTTTTTTGTTCATGATAAGAACTGCTTTAGTAACAAAATGAAAGACAGTTTTCAAAAATCTCTTAACTTTATATTACTTATTTTACATCCTTTTCTAATACTGGAGAGAAGATCCCTACAGCAAGATTCCTTAGAGATTTAGCCCAGGGACCTGTTTCCTAGAAATAGCTAAGCACCTTTGTGAAGTTGTTACTTTTTGAAAGTTGTGAAGTCATGCCATCCTGGATTTGGAAAGGCTACTCTCCATGTTAAGTGAAAGCCCACGTCGTCACTTTCTCAGGGAAGCCTCCCCTGCACCTCCAGGGCCACATCAGGCCCCTTGACAGATGCGCTCAGAGCACTGTTTGCTTTTCCCTGAGTACTTACTGCAATTGAATTAAAGTGAATGTCTGTCCGTCTCTACAAGAATGTAGGCTCCTGAACACATCTTGCTCATCACTCTCCCTTAGTGTCTGGCATGGATTACGGCACACAGTAGATCTCAGTAAATATTTGTTGAACAAATGAAAAGAATCAAGGCTACACCTTGTGGAATTACTCTTCTTAAGAGGACAGGAAGAGGAACCCAAAGACACCAAGAAGGACTGGCTAGAAAGATAGCATCAGGGTAGCACCATGACAATGGAAGCCAAAAGAAGAGACACAATAAGGGAGGGCCAACGCTTACTTTCTCACCACTGCTTCTCCTTGATCTGCTACCGTCTGACCCAGCACCCATCACTGCCCTGCGAGCATTCTTGCAGAAGTTCTCACTGACGTCCTAGTTGCCAAGCCCAGTGGCCTTGTCTTAATTAATGGTCTTCCTCCTTTCTTGTGCACCATTTAACATCGTATCTTCTTTCTCAAAACCCTCCTGTCCATTCACCTTCCTGACATTGAGCTCTCTCCATTTTCTTCTCTGGCTGCTCTTCTGCTTTCTGTTTCGATTTGTCTTTCTACTTCCTTACCTGTGGCTCTTGAAATCCTGTCATCCACCCTCTTCTCACCTCTCTCCACGCTCAGCCCTGGGATGGCCAATTCCTCACTGTCCTACAGAAGTTTTCTACCTCTGTTATCTCCACCCTGACCTTTGGTCTCTCTGGATACCTCCACATGGGTAGCCTTTGAGTACCTCACACTCAGTATGTGCTACACTGAATGTGTTAGCTCCTCCAGTAGTTCTTCCTGTCTGTTGCTGTTTGATAGTATGCTGTGCCCTCAGTCATCCAAAGAGGTTTATTATTTTTTAATATTTATTTATTTGTTTTGGTTATTATTATAACCAAATAAAAAGTTTTATTTATTATTATTAATAAATATTTGTTTTTTATTTATTTGTGCCAGGTCTAAGTTGCAGCATGTGAGATTCTTTAGTTGTAGCATTTGAACTCCTAGTTGCGACCTGCAGGATCTTGTTCCCTGACCAGGGATCGAACCCAGGCCCCCTGCATTGGAAACATGGCATCTTAGCCACTGGACCACTGAGGAGGTCCCGACAGCATTTTTATACATTTATTCTCCCCCTAACCCCTACCCTCTAGCTGATCAGTTATGAAGTTCAAATAGTCTGCCTCTGCAATTAAGATTTGGATTTTTTGTAATGCAATAATTTATATCAAGTGGCAGTTGAGTGAGCAGACAGGCTCAGATTCTTAGAAATTTTCCACACACGACTCAGTCACTTGTACGAACCCGTGGTAAGTTAAAGAAGAAAGTCTTGAGCTTTCCAGGTAGTGCTAGTGATAAAGAACCCACTTGCCAGCAAAGGAGAGGTAAGAGTCTCAGGTTTGATCCCTGAGTCGGGAAGATCCCCTGGAGGAAGAAATGGCAACCCACTCCAGTATTCTTGCTCGGAGAATCCCATGGACAGAGGAGCCTGGCGGGCTACAGCCCATGGGTTGCAAAGAGTCAGACACAACTGAAGTGACTTAGCATGCACAAATAAAGCATAAATTCATGTTTGGCATTCAAGGGCCTTGGTGAACTGACCTGAGCTACTTACCATTCTGACCTTTCATTTTTCCCTTGCATCTATCCTATAACTTAAACCATGATAACTTTGAATTGGCCTCTTTAGGTTTCCAGCCTTTAGTCCTTCACTTAGAAATCCTTGTCTCTACCATCTCTGCATCTCCAGATCCTGATGTGTAAATGTGATTCCCTCCATAAAGGCTTCCTGGAATCTCCTGCTTTCCTGCCTCCCACTGTCCTGTTGGGTCTTTTCTCACAAAGCCCTGTGCTTTTGTCATCACCACTGTCGTGGGGAGTGGCTAAAGAGGGATTAATATGAAAAGTCTACAAGCAGGAAAGGGCTATAGGGGTCATGAAAGTTCCTGAAGAGTGTATGGAAAGCTTTCTCATGGGTTTAGAAATACACAAGAGCTCAAATAGCATCAAAATCCTTAGATTTAAAGCAAGCTTCACATCATGCTGCATTGCTTAACGAGCCACTGTGTAGCCATCTTTATGTAATAAAAAGATGGTAGTGACTGATGCCCAACAGGTTCGGACTAATACTGTGGAGTTTCCACTTGCTACTAAATAAATGCTTGTAAAATCTAGAGATCCCAAGATGAAAGGCATTTTGTAGGTTTTAAATGTGCAAGATCCAACCAGTCTTCTGTCTCCTCCTCTAGTCAGCACTAATCCTCCAAGAGAGAGGTGGATGAAAAGGCATTATAGAATCTGAGGAAGTATGCCTCTAGGGTCTCCAGATTTTCCTTGGAGGCTGGTGGTTTAAGTCTGGAGCAGACAAAGGCAAAGTGCCAAGTCCAAAACTTGGAAAGGGAGCTGTGTTAGGGTGTGAGGCGACTCCACCTTTCTGTTTTAATTAGACAGCAGGAAGGGCCAAGATTGTTCTTTCTTCCAAGTTCACCAAAGGAAAATCTGACACCAATTCTGTTCTTAGGAATTTCGAAATAAATAGAGAATTCTTTGAACTCTGTAATCAACTAACTGGAAACTAATTTAAAATTTGGCATCAGCACATATATTTGTGTTATAGGAATGGGGGAAGCATCAAAGAGGTGCTCGCTATACTTCTCTTTTTAAAAGTTTACACACAGCATGTGAAATGAACAGATGCTTTTTTTGTTGGAGCTATCAGGGTAACAAGAGGTTGAAAGCTGTATCAGGTATTTATTTCAGTCACTGAGATGGCTATTGGCAGAGTTCCACATACCAAAACTAAGGAGAAACTCATGAACAGATTTTTTTTTTAAAAAGACATGGAGGAAAGAGACTTTGTGCCTTTTTTCTCTCTCAACACAAACTGATGATTCAAAGAAAGGAGCAAAGCACTTTTTGCAGGGGAGGGGAGTAATTGGTCAACTTTATATAATCCTTTCTATAAGGCCATGTTTGAATTTTGGAGAGATTTCTTTATAATAGTCTCTTAATATAGCCTCCTAATACACTAATCAGAGAGAATGTGACTTAAGCTGATAAGTAATTTGAATCTGAACTTCATAGTTGCTAAAATGCTCCCTTTACTTAGTTGACTGTAATATGGAGCATTGGTGAGAGTGGTGAGACTAAGGTAAATAGGTGTGGGGAAGGATTAAGAAAAGACTGAATTCATTGGCACCTGACTTAGTGAGCAAACAGGAAAGGAATTTCTGGCTATGAAGTTTGTGATTCCACATCAAGATCATTCTTTATAATAGAATAACCACCCACCCTTAGTCCAGAGCCAGAATTCCTCAGATTCTTCCAGCCAGAGGGCCCCTGGCACACTAAATAGTCTGTTATGATATCTGAACACGTAAGTATTCAGATACTGACGTGTATTTTGCCAGGGAGATTTGCTAGTGAAATTGATCTTGCCTTCCCTGGGTTTTTCCAGTTGTACTTAATAATTAAAGGAATATTAAAACCCAGATTCCCTGAAATGTTAAGTATCAGATACATAAGCTAATCAAGCCCTCCAATCACACTGAATTAGAGTTAGAAGGGACCTTAAAATTCATCTTGAACAAACTGAAAGAGGAATTGTAAATCTCTTTCCCCAAATCTCTGCCAAGTGATTGCTTGAATTTCTGCTCAGACACCTCTGGGGTCAGGAAAGTCATCCCTTCAGGGGAAGCCCTATTCTTCGAATAGCTGTGAGAAAGCTTTGTTGGTTTGAAATCTACCCTTGGATCATAGTGTGCCAGCTTAAGTAGACATCCAGAACAAGCTTCCTTCCTCCCACTTCCCAGCCCTTTAGATACTTGATGTTCATTATATTGCTTGGAAACCTTCCCTAGTTCAAACATTTTTGGTTCTTTCTGCTGTTTGTTCCTCAGAGGACAGTCTTACAGTGTAGGACCAGGAGGAGTCAGCATTGTGGGGCAGCTCCTTTAACAGTTTTAGGACTAAAGAATATTCAAGTGAGAAAAGCTGTCAAGACACAATCTAGTCTGCCCACCCTCCCTTTCAGTTTACAGATGGATAGATAGAGTCTTTTGAATTTGAGTGGGCAGAAATTGATCAGCAGCCTCTTTCGAAGTGAGAAATGACGTGTAAGACATTTTGCCAGTGAAAGGTCTTTTAGTTGCTTAATTATGATCACAGGCTTCAGCTGACACCTCCTTTTTGCCAAAGACCTCTCTGGCTCAAGTCAGCCTAAGGCTCAGCTCAGAGTTTCACTGCCAGATCTCCATACACCAGCTATTGGCTTCACTTACAGTTTGTATAGAGGGTAGAAATAACTTTTCCATAAGTTTTACCATCTGTATTGACCACATGGTCAGTTGAGAGATTCTAATAGACTTTTTTTCTTCATAAAATCAGAAAATGACCATCACAAAGGAGCAGCATATTACACCCCTTCTGATATGCAGCTGCTCTGGTGGACGGGTTTCTGGGTTGCCCTTTGTACTTTTCTTTGTTTAACAGTCACCAGGCGTCTAGATGGCTTTTATAAAAGCCAAAAAGCTGTGGACGGGATTGTGGGCCATTTTTCTTTAGAATTTTCCATCTTGAGACTTGAAATACAGACCCCTGCTTTTCATTTGGCCCCGAGGAGCTCAGGTTTCCTTGGATGTGCCCAGCGGTGAAGGAGCCCAGGTTCTGGGGCTTGGGGCGCTGCTGCCAGCATCTCCCCCGCCACCCCCGCCGTCAGTTCCCTTCGCCTCAGTTATCAACACCATTCAGATCTGTGGGCAAAGAAATCCTGGCAAGGGAATGAACCGAGACCTGACGGACGTGAGGAACGGGAGAGGGAAGGTGCCTGGAGTTTATCCAATAACTTGGTCCGTATTGAAGTGCCAGGTTTAAGGCTGGAGTGTTCTTGGGCCCGGCAGGGGCGCGCTAAAGGTGACATTGGAGGGACTAGGGACACCCCTTTGGCGGCAGAGCCGGAGCGGGGAGTGATGCCGGCAAATGGGGCCCAGAATGGCCCTTGCCAGAGCCAGCTGGCTGCGGGGCGGCGGGGGCGCCCCTTCTGGGTTAGCTCGCCCTAGGGCTAGGAGCCCGGCGGGCTGGGACGCGGCGGGGGCGACAGGGGCCGGGCCAGCGGCGGGAGGGCGGGGCTTTCCTTTGTCAGGGGATTTGCGCTGCGCGGCCGAGACTGGCGCTGGTGCCGCTCCCCACCCTTCTCTCTCTCAGGGGGCGGGGCTCTCCCTCCGGCCCCGGGGGCGCGGTGGGCGTGGGCCCGCCCCCCGAGCGGCGGGCGCCGGGCTCCCTCGCCCAGAGCCGCGCAGAAGCCCCTCCCTCGGTGCCTCGGCCTCCAATCCCCTCGGTCGCCCCCTCCCTCCGGCTCGGCAGCTCCTCGCCCCGGCTCTGCCCCGCCCTCCTCCCCGAGCTCTCCGCGTCGCGCTCCCGGGCTTCCAGGGGGGCTGCCCGGGCGGGGCGGCGCGGCGGCGCGGGGAAGGGGGAGGAGAGCCGCCCGCCAGCCGAGCACTTCCAGCGAGCGGCGGGCGAGCGGGCCGCGCGGCGCGAGGGAGGCGGGCTCGCCCCCGCCCGGCCCGAGCGGAGCCTTTTGTTCCCAGCCAGAAGTTTGCATGCCGGGACCGTGACAGCTGCGGGCGGGGAGGACGGCGGGGCCGCGGGGCCGGCGGCGGAGAATAGAGGCGGCTGCTTGACATGCAGCCCACGGCGTGGCGGCTGCGGACCGGGGACTGGCGGCGGCGGCGGGGGAGGCGGCGCCCACAGCACGCGGGACTCAGCTGCCTGAGGCACCAACTAACTTCCTGAGCGCGGGACTGGAGGCCGGCGCGGCCGGGAGCCACCTGCCAGCCTGCGGTGAGGCGACCGTGGCCCTCGGGGCGCGGGGAAGCGGGCGGCAGGGAGTGAGCCTTACCGACTGACCCTCGGCCTCCGTCGCAGCCCTCCGGCCCCTCAAAGGCCCGGCGCCGGGCTCCACTCGCCTTGTTTTGCGGCCGCGGCGCTGGGCTGTTCTGGGAGCCACAACAATGCCATGATGTTTTGGAGACAGGAAGCCCCAAGCTGGCCGCGAATGAAGGACTTCCTGTGTTTAAAGTTGCAGGAATATCCGCCGACCAGCCCAGTTCAAATACAAACACCCGAACTAGGGAGGACGAATGGCTAATTCAGACCAGCTGGACTCTCCAGGGCTGGAACCGAGGATAAAATGAAAGGAATTCTTAGGAGCTTGGGCCATACTTGAAGACCAGAGGGGCTGTGCCATTGTTATTAAAAGACGCAATCGATGTAAATCCTCTGCTTCCAACTCTGCTCGGGTGAGAAGTGAGTGGAACTAGATATTGAATAAGACTTGTCAATATCAGATGATTTTTTTTTTAACTGACTGAATTAGAGCGGTGCTCTTTAAAGAAAAGCCATAGAAGGAATAATTTTGTTGATTACGTTAAACCAATTATTTGTCTGCAACTATGAGGCTGCTAACCTGTGAGGAAAAAACTGTTCATCTTAGAGCTTCTCCCAGAATAGTTTCAAAGTGCAACTTCCAGGCCTTTCTGGAGGGAAGATCCGATTGGGGGGTTCGCAATTATGAACATGTAAAAGGGTTTTTAACTTACGCAGAATGCATTTTGGGGGAACCTGTGATAAACTTTTAAAAGGTTGATGGTTCATCTTGATTGAAAAAGTATGGGTAAGCCACTCAGCAGGCCGGACTGTTTAAGGCAGAACCCCACCTGCCTGGGAAAGGGGGAGGAAGAGGATGGCTACATAGAGGATTGCTATGTTCCACAGCGATCTATATATGATACAATGAGGATAAATGAACAAATTGACCAGGGGTCAAAGCTTAATCAGACTTCAAAAAGCACCATGGAAAAGATAGAAGGAAGCACTATATCCAGCAACGGTACCTTAGGAGCAGCCGCTAATGTTTTTGAATCCAGAGCACCAGAAGGCAAAAAGTTGGACGAGAGAATAATATTTGACGCACTAAAGCTAAGCAGTGATGTGCAGAAGTCAGCACCTGTGCCACCCAGAAGGCGGCCAAATGCAGAACGCAAGGACAACATTAACAGGAGATCTTGGAAGTCCTTCATGCCACCCAATTTCCCAGAATTCGCCGAAAGGATGGAAGCTTCTCTCAGTGAGGTTTCCGAAGCCGGTGTTTCAAATCCTTCCTTGCAAGAGAAGAAGGAGTCCAGTTCTGCATTAACAGAAAGTTCTGGTCACGTGGACCACAAGGAACCTCAGTCAGAGTCAGTAACTCTGGAACATGTGTCCAAATCCATAGGTATTCCAGAAATGCAGGATGTAAAAAACTTAGGTGGAAACAGCCAAGACTTCAGATTGCAACAGCGCAGTGAGAGCTCTTCTCATGAATTCCAGCCTCTAGAGTCAGAAGCTGCAGCAGCAAGTGGTAACACAGATGTAATGCAGGAACACAGATTCCCAAGTGCAACCTGGCCCAGAGCCATGAAAAGTTTGGCTAAGGGAGGCTTCAGCGAGAAGCAGCACCCCCTGGGGGACACAGCTTGCACTGTAGAATTGCCACCTCTCTCCCCTTGCCTGAGTGAAGAGCTGTTGGATTCAGAGTTGCATATTCTCATAACCCCCAGCCTCAGGGAGAAAACAGAGTCTGAGCTAAAGTTTGAGGAGGATGAGCGATGGATCATGATGGAGGCTGCGGAGGAGTGGGAGGAAGAGAAACTTTCAGAGAGTGGAAGGACTTTTCTAACAGCAGATGAGGAGAACAGCCTGGCAGATATCTTTGAAGAAGGAGAGCAAGCAGATACTGCGGCAGTGGTGGAGGATGGAGTCGGCTGCTCCACCACTGTCTTGGGAGCTTTTGAGCACCTAGCTCTTGGTCAGATCCATTGCTCTCATGACCCGCAGCCTGCTCAGAACTGTTTGGCTTCTGTTCTCAAGGCCGCATCTTTGGATTACAACTGTGTTCTAACAGGTGAGAGCGCCGTAGGAGAACTGAGAAACAGGACTGCTCTGGGGCTGGAGGGTCTTGTTTCAGATTTAGAATGCACTGTTGGTCCTGCCAACTCAGAGCAGCTCTCTGACACAGACTCAGTGCAGATGTTTCTTGAACTTGAAAAGGAGTGTTTATCTGAAGAAGGAGTGACTCCGCTAGTTGAGCTGGAGAATCAAGCCTCTTCTGAAGGGCTGGCCCCATCCCAGGATGCAGAAAATTCACTTGTAATCAGTCCTTTTTCAGGGGCTGCCTTAGAAAAGGAGCACCTAGGCCGTTTAAAGGTAAGGACTGAGGACTATGGTCCTGGGTTGGACAGTGACTCTTTCAATGCCCTGGATTCTTCTCAGGTGCCTAATACTGTGGAATTTACTGCCTACTCTGATTCCATGAGGGACACTTCCACTGTTAGTGAGGAGGAGGGTGAAAAAGTGCCTTTTAGCCCCGACACTGCTGGGGAATTTAACCTTAGACTCCTGACTGATCTGGAGTCCCCGGGAGGATGGTCCAACTCTGATCACAGGGCTTCTCCTGAAGAAAATGTACCAGACTCTGAAGCCAAGCTGGCCAAAGAACACAGCAGTTTGTCCCAGGTGGACGGTCATGAAGTTGAGGGGAATGCTGAGGAGTGTGTGGAGAGAGCCCCCCTCAGTTCTGCTGTTAGCCATAAACTCACAGATGTTACCTCAGGATCTGAAGGAGAGGTGTTGCCAGACGAGTCACATTTACCAACAGATGAGATTCATCGGGAAGGTGAGAAAGGAGCTATTAATGAAGGAAATAACCGTCTGACTTCCTTGGGAGATGTGGACCCTTGTGAATTGTTGTCCGTGGAAGGAGCTTGTGACGAAGGTGGTGAAGCACAGGCACTGGGCTGTGAAGCCAGGCTGGAGGACCGAGCCTCAGCACATCTTCCTGGCAAACTCCCAGAGCGAGTCTCCCAGAATCTCCAGAGGAAGTCCCCGGAGCCAGAGTTCCTGAGTGTGCACCTGCCGGTTGGACGACTGCGGCACAGCAGAGATGGAGTGGAGACTGCGAATGGGACCAAGCCCAAGCTGAATGTGGCCTCATTGGAGGAAGGAGAAGCAGAAATGAGAGATTCCAATTCATTGCTAAATACCTTTCTGGAGGAACAAGTTACCAAGGCTAGGAACACGGAAGCAGTTTTGGAGGACTGGGCATCCATCCCACAGAAGCCTGACGCAGCTGCTGCAGTGCCCACTGTGGAAGATGCCCTACATGCTGCAGTGCCTGTCCCAGAGGGAACTGCGATAGCCGCTGTCATGGTGCCCTTCCCAGAGGAGCATGTCCCAGTTGTTTCCGTGGCCACCGTAGAGGCACATGTCCCAGCTGCTTCAGTTTTTACCCTAGAAAAGGATGGCCAAGCTGCTGCAGTATCAGCCACAGAGAGGGCTGCTGCCCCAGCTGCTGCAGTGCCTGCTCCTGAGGGGACTGCTCCAGCTGCTGCAGTGCCCACCACAGAGGATGATACCCCGGAGGAGCCTGTCACCCCCACTGGTGCAGTGTCCACCCCAGAGGAGCCTGCAGTCCCAGCTGGAGCAGAGTCCACCCCAGAGGAGCCTGATACCCCAACTGTTAGAATGTTTACCCGAGAGGAGCCTGCAGCCCCAGCTGGTGTAGTGCCCACCCCAGAGGAGCCTGATACCCCAACTGTTAGAATGCTTACCCCAGAGGAGCCTGCAGCCCCAGCTGGTGCAGTGCCCACCCCAGAGCAGTCTGCCACCCTAACTGGTGCAGTGCCCACCCCAGAGGAGCCTGCAGCCCCAGCTGGTGCAGTGCCCACCCCAGAGCAGTCTGTCACCCCAGCTGATGTAGTGCCCACCCCAGAGGAGCCTGCAGCTCCAGCTGGTGCAGTGCCTACCCCAGAGGAGCCTGCAGCCCCAGCTGGTGCAGTGCCCACCCCAGAGCAGTCTGCCACCCTAACTGGTGCAGTGCCCACCCCAGAGGAGCCTGCTGTCCCAGCTGGTGCAGTGCCCACCCCAGAGCAGTCTGCCACCCCAGCTGATGCAGTGCCCACCCCAGAGGAGCCTGCAGCCCCAGCTGGTGCAGTGCCCACCCCAGATCAGTCTGCCACCCCAGCTGATGCAGTGCCCACCCCAGAGGAGCCTGCAGCCCCAGCTGGTGCAGTGCCCACCCCAGATCAGTCTGCCACCCCAGCTGATGCAGTGCCCACCCCAGAGGAGCCTGCTGTCCTAGCTGGTGCAGTGCCCACCCCAGAGGAGCCTGCAGCCCCAGCTGGTGCAGTGCCCACCCCTGAGGAGCCTGCAGCCCCAGCTGGTGCAGTGCCCACACCAGAGCAGTCTGCCACCCCAGCTTGTGCAGTGTCCACTCCAGAGGAGCCTGCTGCCTCAACTGGTGCAGTCCCCACCCCAGAGGAGCCTACAGCCCCAGCTTGTGCAATGCCCACCCCAGAGCAGTCTGCCACCCCAGCCGGTGCAGTGTCCACCCCAGAGGAGCCTGCAGCCCCAGCTGGTGCAGTGCCCACCTCAGAGCAGTCTGCCACCCCAGCTGGTTCAGTGTCCACCCCAGAGGAGCCTGCAGCCCTAGCTGGTGCAGTGCCCACACCAGAGGAGCCTGCAGCCCCAGCTGGTGCGGTGCCCACCCCAGAGCAGTCTGCCACCCCAGCTGGTTCAGTGTCCACCCCAGAGGAGCCTGCAGCCCCAGCTGGTGCGGTGCCCACCCCAGAGCAGTCTGCCACCCCAGCTGGTTCAGTGTCCACCCCAGAGGAGCCTGCAGCCCCAGCTGGTGCGGTGCCCACCCCAGAGCAGTCTGCCACCCCAGCTGGTTCAGTGTCCACCCCAGAGGAGCCTGCAGCCCCAGCTGGTGCAGTGCCCACCCCAGAGCAGTCTGCCACCCCAGCTGGTGCAGTGCCCACCCCAGCGGAGCTTGCAGCTGCAGCTGCGGTACTGTCTGCTCCAGAGGAGTCTGATACCCCAACTGTTAAAGTGTTCACCCCAGAGGAGCCTCCTGCTGCAGCTGCTGCAGTGCCAGCAGTGGAGGAAGTATTCCCTGTTGGTGCACCCTTCCTGGGAGATACTTCCCGTGCTGATTCAGTGCCTGTCTCAGAAGGAACTCCTATTCTAGAAGAGGCTTCCCTTGCTGGAATGCCGATCCAGGAGGAGCTTGATTCCCCAGTGTTTGGAGTAAAAGAGGTGACTGGCACAGTGCTGCTTGGGAAAGTGCCTCTGGCTGCAATTGATGGATTAAATTCAAATGAGGTAATTGTTGCTCATTTTGTTAGGGCAGGATGTGGAGAGTAAAGTGAGATTTGCAAGTTCTGTGACTTGGTGGTGATTAGAAAGGGAACAGATAATTCTTTGGTTCTCTTAGGAATGCCTGAGTTTTTCTGGCCGTTTTTGGTCTTTTTATTGAATTTATGGGGGAAATGTGTCTTTCACCTGCTTAAAAACTTTATAATTCAAACTTTTTCTAATTGGGATATAAGCAAAGCTCAAGGAAAACAGGAATGTGAACAGTTTTGCCTTTAATTTTGGAAAAGATTATTAGTGGGAAAGGGTGATTCTTCTTTTGAAATTTACAGTAAGCATGTTCTTTCCTAGATCAAGAGGCTGCTCATTCATTGGTGATGTTAGCAGTCAGGTAGAAGCTAGAGTATATGCATTTTGGATTGAGACCTGGAATACTTTTTAACCACTCTGAGACAGTTAAATTTCCTGAGGTGCCAATTGCCTCATTTGTTAAGGCAGAAGAACCCTGTGAGGGTTGTGAGGATAAAATGAGATCATCCATTCAAAGCACCAAACAACGGAAGATTTGAGTCACTGTCAATATGCTTCCCCTTTCCCTTTCAAAGAGATAATGTTGGTTAACTGAATTCACCAAAGCAGGTTGGGTGAAAGCCATATATGGATGTGTGAATAACAGTTTTTAAATACAAATGTGTATTTTTAAAGCCTGAAAAAGGCACAGTAATGATTATGAAGAAGGTATTTTAGTAATCTTGTCAGTCTTTGTGTTCGGAAACAATTCACTTTTCTTTTCGAACCTCTTGTTTCTTAATCTGTGAAATTAGGAAATTGGGCTAATATCCTCCTGGGTCTCATAGCTCCAAGATTTTGAAATCCTCACGTTAGAGAACATAATGTGTTGTGAACCCTGTTCCCGAGATTCCTATCCTTTAGCATTTCATAATCAAAGGATTTCAAGAGTGGCAGCTCTCTGCACTTTACTGTCCTGGTGTCGTTTGGTCGCTGATAAGGAGGGAAGGGAAGGAAAGTTATGACCAACCTAGACAGCATATTCAAAAGCAGAGGTTACTTTGCCAACAGAAGTCTGTCTAGTCAAGGCTATGGTTTTTCCAGTGGTCATGTATGGATGTGAGAGTTGGACTGTGAAGAAAGCTGAGCGCCGAAGAACTGATGCTTTTAAACTATGGTGCTGGAGAAGACTCTTGCAAGTCCCTTGGACTGCAAGGAGATCCAACCAGTCCATCCTAAAGGAGACTAGCCCTGGGTGTTCATTGGAAGGACTGATGCTGAGGCTGAAACTCCAATACTTTGGCCACCTCATGCGAAGAATTGACTCATGAGAAAAGACCCTGATACTGGGAGGGATTGGGGGCAGGAGAAGGGGACAACAGAGGATGAGATGGCCAGATGACATCACCAACTCGATGCATATGAGTTTGGGTGAACTCTGGGAGTTGGTGATGGACAGGGAGGCCTGGTGTGCTGCTATTCATGGGATCGCAAGGAGTCAGACACGACTGAGTGACTGAACTGAACTGAAGGAGAGAAGGAGTTAGAAGTTTAATCAAATACAGTCAGTGGTACCTGAGTGCAAACGTGGTTTTAATTTTGCACCATCTCCAGGACCCAAACAGTGCCTTCCCTGTAGTATGTATTCCTGTTGACTGAGTGGATGAATGTTAATCTCCTGACTATCCATAGATGCTGCGAGAAAGTTGGGTTCACCTCCATCGCAGAACCTTTCAGGGAAGCCTTAGTCAGCTAGGACCAATTAAACATGCAGCTGCCAGCAAGGAAAGATCATTTCGATTGCAGGCTAGAAGCTGTCTACTTTGCCACAGGTTTTCCACTTAGCTGTGTGGTGGTGGTGTCACATGGACTTCACAATTATTTTGTAATGGAGCATCCCATCAAATTAGAGTGCATCACCTTTCAGATTGATGGATTTGATCCACTTTTCTCAGTTTTACTGAATTTGGTATTGATACCAAGAACCCAGCATCCTATGCAAAGTCACCAGCATTCTTGATTACACAGACTATTTCTACTATAAAGCCTGCAGCAATAGTCGATGAAATACAGGGATTTCATTATAAAGAGCCAGTCAAATCTGCATAGAGGAAAAATATTCAGAGAAACTCTTAAGTCAGTCTCTGGGATCTCTGGTAGTCTGGCAGCTACAGGAGGTAGTCATTTTATGAAATACTGGCTGATATAAATGACAGGAGAAACAAATAATGACCCAGCTGCAAAATCTGTGATTTAGAATGAATTGCTTTAGATCCTCTTCGTGTGTATGTATAATGTTCACATGTGTACATGGTTAAAATAGAACCGTTCTAATCGCAATCACAAGGTTTGGTAGAAGAAAGAAAAGCCAGAACTTGTTTGCTATTTCCATAGTGGGATCCTATGTCCACTAAGAGCAATCTGTGGTTCTTTAAGCCTTCTTCTCACGTGTAGACTTCCTTAGACTTATTTCCAGTCACTGGTTCAATGAAGAAAACAACCATTTGTATAAAATAGTGGTCCTATAAAATTAAGAATTTGCCAAGGAAGTTTTTAAGCAAAAATTGGGGAGCCTCACAATTTCAACACTTGAATCCTCAGCCAATCAACAGAACTTTTATGGATTTATTTGCTTTGTCTAACAGTGTTTCTCTACAAGGATTCATTCATTTACTGGATAACTACTGATTGTGTACCCAGTACTCTGTGCTGGGTACTAGAGCTTTTGCAGTAAATAGAGTTGCCATGGCCCCTGACCTTGTGGAACTTACAGTGTAGCAGGGGAGGCAGCATGCGTGTTAAGTTGCTACAGTCCTGTCTGACTCTTTGCAACCCTGTGGACTGTAGCCCATCAGGCTCCTCTGTCCATGGGATTCTCCAGGCAAGAATACTAGAGTGGGTTGCTGTGCCCTCCTCCAAGGAATCTTCCAGACCCAGGGATCAAACCAGCATCTCCATTGCAGGCAGATTCTCTGCCGTTGAGCCACTGGGGAAGCCCAGGGGAGGCAGAAATTAAGCAAAAATGATACAAATATATGGTTATAAATAGTGGCAAATGCTTTGAATAAAAAATAAAAGTTATGATAAGAAACAATAGGGGTATTTAATTTCAGTTGTGTCAAGGAAACAGTTTTAAAACTATAACCTGAAGGATAAATAGAAGTTACTTAGTCAAAGAGCATTCTGGACAAAGGAAATGGAAACTGGAAAGAGCTTGGCATGTTAAAACTGAAAGAGAGCCAAGTGACCAGACCACAGTAAGCAGGGTTTCCAGAAGAGTGTCTTGCAGTGAACCTGGAAAGGTAGGAAGGGGCCAAATGATACAGGGGCTGAGAAAGAAAGCCTCAAGGATCTCTACCTTAAAAGCCATAGGCAAGTATTGAAAGATTTAAGTAGGGGAGTGAAATTATTTTGTTTACATTTTTTAAGGATGATTCAGCTTAAAGATAGAGAAAGCTGGTTCACATTGACAAAAAACATTTTCAACATTATTTGGGTTTATAAATCTCAGATTTCTTTTGTTTTATATTTTGATAGTTTGTATTATAATTGACATGGAATTCAGAAAACACAGGATGGTTTGCAACTTTAAAAGATCACACTGGCTACTATGTTTAGGATGGATTGTAGGGGATCAAGGACAAAGTAGAGAGGCCTGCCCAATTACTACAATTGTCTGGGTGGCTTGGGTGGGGAGTCGGTGGCTTTGAAGACAGTTGGATGGATCTGAGACACAGTTTAGGGGCAGAATCAGTAAGACCTGATAATGGCTTTCATGTTGGGGTGTAGTGAGGGGAAGTTATCAAGGATGGCTTCTAGGTTCTGATTTGCATCGTTGAGTGGATGGGTGTTGGAGGGTGGAGGAAACAAAAAGTACCCATTGAACTGAGAAGGCATTTTGAGACCAAAAAAGAAGGCAGGCAGCTCCATATAATCAATGGATCAATTTATTATAGAGTAACTTACTCTCAGGCTTCCTGTCTCAGCAGTTAAGGATCCGCCTGCCAGAGCAGGAGATGTGGGTCGGGAAGATCCCCTCAAGAAAGAAATGACTGCCCATTCCAGTCTTCTTGCCTGGAAAATCCCATGGACAGAGTAGCCTGGTGGGCTACAGTGTGCATGGGGTCACAGAAGAGTCAGACACAATTGAGCAACCGAACAACTTACTTTCAGGGTAGCATTAGGGAGACCACAACCCAGATGCATTTGCAGCTGTGCTCTGCACCATCGTGGGGGCAACTGGGACAGTTCTGCAGTTAACCTAGAGGGTGGGGGTCGGTGCTTGGGAAAAGGACTTGTATTCCTAAGGCAAGATTTATGAATGGGTTCTGCTCTATGGGCACTAGGAGTATACATCAGCAAAGGTTTTCATTGTTTGGGGACTAACAGAGCATAGGGGCTACCTGGTCCTGATGATTATTAAACAGTGTCTATTATCTACAAAGCCCTTGACAACGGAGAAGTGATTTACTGTACGCTACAGTCCTGGGTGGGGTCAGCAGAAGGACAGGAGAAACTCTTAAGGGCCCAAGATGGTGTCAGTTAGGCTCACGCCGTACAGTGGGGGCAGTAGCGAATTGCTCAGGGAAGAGTAGCATTGGGGGAGAGGAAATTAGCAGGTGTACTATTCAACTTTGGAATGGTGTATGGCAATATTAAGGAAAATAGTTGGATATTTAGATTTGAAATTCACAATATATATATAATTTTTAGAGTAATAAGCATTTATTATGGTAAGGAATGCCATAGGAATGGGTAGAATTGCCTTTAGGGGAGTGTAGATTGAGAAAAGGGCTCAGGACTGGCATCCTACCCTTATCTCTGCCCCTCTAAGGCTAACATTTGGAGATCTAGAAGAGAAAGAGGAAGTGCGTGAAGGATATCAAAAAAGGATCAGTCAGGATGAAAGCTGGGAGAATGTGGTATTACTGTAGATAAAAGTGTTTTAAGAAGTTCTTTGGGAAATTTTCTGTTTTATGTCCCTGTTGCATCTTACAGCCATGCAATAATTTTTACTAGTGTTCTGCTCTGGGAAACGTCTGCCAGCACTGGTTAGTGAGTAACACGGCACAGTCTATGCGCCATGAAATACTAAGGAGCAGGAATTGTGTCTAAAAGCTCAAGTGTTGCGCAACAGCTTTATTTGGGAATTAAGAGAAAGCAAGTGTTTGCAGATTTATTTTCTTTAACATTCTGTTCACTTGTGTTCACTATAAATATTTAAAGAGTACTAGTATATAGAGGTATTTTCATATATTTTTAAACTTCTGGGGAAAAAAGACAAATACCCATTCCCTGTCAATCCATAGAGTGGACATGGGAACTGAAGAAATCTCAAATACGTTATGTGAAATGTTCACGAGCAAAGTAAATCCAAATTTTAAGAAAAGAATTGGCTCTATTATATGGAAGAGATTGTCAAGCTACTTAAATTATGTTTTTACTTTTCTGTATGATTTACACTGATACCAGTAGAGCTTCTTGCCAAGATGGAGGTATTCTCTGTTGCCCAGTACGTTAGACCCTTAGCCACACATGGCCTTTGACCCCTTGACCCCATGAAATGAGGCCATTGGGGTGGAGGAACTGAATTTCTAGTTAAATAGCCACACGTAACTGTTGGCTGCCGTATTGGACTACACAGGAAAAATTACATATCGGTCACAGCATGAGACAGGACTTGATGGCTGGGTAAATGGGGGCTCTTCGGTGTGGACTGGACACCTTCGGCATTTCTGCTCCCTTCACCTTTCCAGCCCCTCCCACAGCCATGTTGCTGTTGTTTTTTCCCCTCTGCTCTGATTTTTCTTCAGTGAAAGCACATTTAATGCAAAGTAGAATCATAGCACTTGCTTTCTCTAGGAACCATGTTATTGGAGTAACAGTCATTTTTAGCTGAACTGCTGGGTAGTGTTGCCTAACAAAATATGGTGTAATCAAATTGTAGTATAAAATGAAGCCCACTGGTAATTACCTTTATAACCTTCCTTTTTCTGTGTTCCCTGGCGCCTTTCCTCCTTGTGACTCACTTGTTCAGCCACAGACCATTCTTTCTAGAATCAGTTTCCTAATCCTAGTGTGATCTGTGGTCTCACATAGGCCAAAATTAGTCTTACCCAAACTTATAATTTTCTTTTGCATTTGTTTTTGTTCTCTTGCATTCTTCAGCTTTCATTGATTCACCTGTCTCCCTGAGTTTGAAGGAACTTTATGTGGAAGAAAAATGAATGGAAATAAATCCAGACTAGTGGAATGTGGCTGATTTTATCCTCTGACAATTGAGAGAAATCTGATCTTAGGGACAAATATTTATTTCATTTTTTTCCTTAATACCATTGGAGTGGCAGAAGTACTGTTCTCTTTGTTTCCTTTTATAAATTTCTAAGTAATAATGGACCTTGACTGCATTAGAAAGAAACAGTCACATTGCTTGTTACACTTGTTTACAGTTATAAAATTCCATTGTTTCATGGTAAACATGGATGTATAGTATCATTGTTTTTAAAATATTTTATGTATATCTGAGTCTTGCTTAAAATATGTCTGAAGTTGTTAAGGACATCTCTCTATAATACTGGCCCACTTCCCTTTGTAATCAGAGGAATACTATTTCAAGATTATTGGCTGTTTGTGGTCTGTGGCCTTGGAACAGAATGGAATTAAATGGCCACAGGGGTATTAAGCTATGAGGTTGGGATTTTTCACACCATTAATGTGTTTTGGTTGATTATTAGTCCTAGTCAGAGAAGAGCATTGCATGTATCATGGTTGGGTAAAGCTATTCCCCAAGGTATTTTTAATCTTAAGTACTAGTCATTCGGTATCACCCTTTCCGTTTAGAATTGATAATGCATCACACTTTCACAGTAACTTGAGGCTGATGCATCTTTATTCTCAAGAGCTTTTTGCATTAAAAAATTAACAGAAACAAACCATGAGTCATGGTTTAAATGCCCACGTAGTGCCATAACTCTCTGTAATTGCTTGTCCATAGGAGAATGTTTTGAAATGTGAAACCACATTCTTACTTGATACTTCTTGTACAAGTGGCTTGTTTTGTCTTGTTACCCCCTAGCCCTCCTTTGTTAAAGCATGCCTCCTCCAAGAATAACCAGTCACTGTCATGCCTATAGATTAAATCTTCTTTGGCTTACAATTATCTAGATGTTTCAGAAAGAACAGGTGGATCCTCTCCAGATGAAACTGCAACAGGTGAATGGACTTGGCCAGGGCTTGATTCAGAGCGCCGGAAAAAACTGTGATGTGCAGGGTTTGGAACATGACATGGAAGAAATCAACGCTCGGTGGAACACACTAAATAAAAAGGTGAGTGAACGGAGGGCATAGAAAAAAGATATGGAAGTTTCAGGTTTCCATGGCACCTGAATGCAAATAAAACCTTAGTCGTTCCAACCTGGAGTTACAAAAAGGGATAAGTCATTTCAGAACTCTCCCCTTTCTCCTCCGTATCTGTGAAACAGGTTGCACAAAGAATCGCACAACTGCAAGAGGCTTTGTTGCATTGTGGGAAGTTCCAAGATGCCTTGGAGCCATTGCTCAGCTGGTTGGCAGACACTGAGGAGCTCATAGCCAATCAGAAGCCTCCATCTGCTGAGTATAAAGTGGTGAAAGCCCAGATCCAAGAACAGAAGGTAAGTGAGAATGTTGGGGCAGTGAACTGTAACAGCCGAAGGGAATGACAGACAACACGATTTGCTTATAGTTTCAGGAGCACAGTTAGGAGTTTAGTAGAATCCTAACCTACCTTGTGTGATCCAGAAAAGAAAGATGGAAATTGATCTTCATCACCTTTGTAATCTCCTAGTTTACCGTGCCATATGTTGAACTGAGCAGTTTTGCTTGTTCACTTATCCTGTCTCAGTGTTTGTCACCACTTTATCTTAAGAGATTTTGAATGTTTTTCGCGTCGGCACTATTCTAAATAATGTTGCATATCATGTATAAGGTTCTCTCTGGTTCCCCGCCCCCCTTGGTTTGATTTCCACTTCCATGCCTTTTTCTCTTGGTTCAAATTAAATTCCTTTTCAGTCACATAATGACAGTCACTGCTCCATTTAAAAACCTGAGTGTAGGAAAAGTTTATAAGACTGGTAGGAATTATATCTCATGTTTTTGCCTCAGGTTGAGGGGAAAAAAAAAAACTTCCTTGTTCAGTTAACCTTAGGGCTCAGTGAGGTGAGGGTTTTGGATTTTGTATGTTTTCCTTATTTCAGATTTTAAAGTGACCCCATGTTATCACATTTCATTCTCTTTAAACATGTACATCAGTTGCTCCAGAGGCTACTAGATGATCGAAAGGCCACGGTAGACATGCTTCAAGCAGAAGGAGGCAGAATAGCACAGTCAGCTGAGCTGGCTGATAGAGAGAAGATCACTGGACAGTTGGAGAGTCTTGAAAGTAGATGGACTGGACTACTCAGCAAGGCAACAGCCAGGTAAAGCCAAGGGGCTTTTGAGAAAGAAGTCAGAGATGGTTTTTGACTTGTGTCACTGAGATGCTGTAAAAGCCCCTGGATGATGCTCATGGAGCTCTGGAGGTGTTTAACGGCTTTTATCTTGAAGAGGGATAAGTTTTAAGAGATGATCCTCATAACCAGAGTGACTCTTAGGAAATGAGCCTCAGCTCTTCTGTAAGTTTCTGAGAGCTGGGAGACTCATTGCTCTGTGGTGGTTTTCAGTTGCAATATAATCATGCTTCCAAATGACAGACGTGGACTTCTACAATCCAGCCAAGTAATTTTCTGAGTTTTGGAAACAGATTTCTTTTTTTTCCCATTAATATTTATAAATAATGTTTTTGATACTTGGAATTGAAATGTATCATGTTTCTTTTCTGTTAACTTATCCCAGTATTAGATGTTCCTACATCTAGGAGCTAGCCTGTGGTTCTATTAAATGAGCATTCAAGAGTTGCATGGACTGTCTTCACCAAAAGCTGCAGGCGGGCAGTGTACTTCTCTCCTCCACAGAGATGCGTTCTCTCTCTTTCCATAGCTATCAGTTAGTCCAATGTCACTCGAGCTTAATAAGTCACACTGGGTCTTTACTTTCAGCTGATACTGTTCCCAGTTTTAAAAGTAAATGGTAATGAATCAGAAATGAGTATGAGAGTCATAGAGTTGATCACTTATTATTTAGATAGCTATGGGTAGTCTTCAGATAACCCCCTCTTCAGTCTCTTTACCTGTTCATGGCTTGCTTGTTTCTCATCTGAGCTACAAAGTTTTTACTTGCCCGTGTTAGTAGGAGAAACGAAAGAATTCAACTTACTTTCATTTCCAAATTGCACTGCTTTTTTTCTTCTCTCTTTGCATCCATTTCCAGTAATAGTACCATTGACCTTCCAACTACCTGGGTTTAAAACCTCAGCCTCATTTTCTTTTTACCATTTTTTTCCCTCCCCTGCTTTGTGTCCCATATCTTTCAGTATACTAAATTTTATCTATTTTATGTCTACAGTATCTTTCCTCTCCATCCATTTCTCTGATTCCAACTCACTTGCCTCAGTTCATGACTTATGAACTCTCACTTGGGCTTGTTCCCATGAGGTAGCTCACCTGAGGGCAGCCTCCTAACTAGCTAACCTTAACCACTCTACTGCTGTTTCCCCTCAGGCCTTCCCTCTGCACAGTCAGAGACATCTAATGACTGCCTGTTGCCTATAAAATAGTCTCATTAACCACCATTCAGAGGTGGCCCTAACCCACCTTTCTTCAGTTCAGTCACTCAGTTGTGTCCAACTCTTTGTGACCCCATGAACCACAGTACGTCAGGCCTCCCTGTCCATCACCAACTCCCGGAGTCCACCCAGACCCATGTCCATCGAGTCGGTGATGCCATCCAGCCATCTCATCCTCTGTCGTCCCCTTCTCCTGTCCCCAATCCTTCCCAGCATCAGGGTCTTTTCCAGTGAGTCAACTCTTCACATGAGGTGGCCAAAGTACTGGAGTTTCAGCTTCAACATCAGACCTTCCGATGAACACCCCCGACTGGTCTCCTTTAGGATGGACTGGTTGGATCTCCTTGCAGTCCAAGGGACTCTCAAGAGTCTTCTTAGTTTCTGCTCTTCTTCTCATTCTTTATGGTCAAAGTAAACCATATTTGGTTCTTCAGTGTCTTCCGTCAGTTTCCTAATTCTGTCTTTGCTGATGGTGTTCCATCTTCTATGAAAGACTTTTGTTCATCTCCCCTGCTTTTATGAAGCTTTTCTTTATTCCCAAGCATAGACTAGTTTCATCTTCCTCTTAACTGCCCTAACTCTTCATGTGTACCTTGTGTTATGGTCATTATTTTATGTGCCTACCTCCCAGGTCCTTAAGCTCACTAAAGTCATGATTGTTCCTAATGTATCTATTTATGAATCTTTTCTTCTATCCTACTTGCTTCCATGCTCCGAACACAGTTTCTGGACCAGTGTTTTAAAGAGAAATCCCAAGAGCAGCATCATTTGTTAAGGCATCCTGAAGAATTCTGTGTAGGTTCTTTAATATTGTATTTTTGATGCCTTCAAATGATTTTAGCTCTTCTCTTTTCTACCCCAAATCTTGTTAACAGTGATTTCTTCAGATTTTCAGATCCTTGAATCATAAATGAATCAGAAAGATCTAGAAGTCTAGGACAGTTCTTTAAGAATTAAATTTTTAAAATTTAAAATTTGGAAAAAATAGACACATGTATATATATAACTGAATCACTTTGCTGTAAACCTGAAACACTAATGAAACTAACATTAATTTTATTAATCAGCTGTACTCCAATATAAAATATAAGAATGTTTTTTAAAGTTTAAAGCAAAAAGTAAAATCTTTAAGCAGGTCATTAACCAATGAAAATAAACCACCAAGCAATTTATTTAAGATTATATTTTATGTTTTAGTTGTACTGATTGAAGATGTAGTTTGAAGGTTGACATAAACTAAGAAAGGAAACTCTGTACTTTATATTGACATTTAAAAATAGCATCTAGAAATACATTTTTCTTTATACTCAAACATTACATTTCCAGATAATTCAAATGGCAGGTCTTTATATTAAATCATTTATTATTCATATAAGTTTGTCCAGAGTACCCAGCATAGGACCTGGCACAAAGCAGATGTTTAGTAAAGTTTTACTGAAATAAAAGTACTTCCCATCACCCAGGCCCTTTTCAAATAACACAGCATGTAGTCTGATCTTAATGGCCAAAGTCATTGCGTGGCCTTTGATTATTACTCTGTGTGCTAATATAGTTCTGTGGTTGTTTTTGTGTCTTTTGTTTATTAGGCTGCCTTCAGCATTCAGGCTTCCCCTCTCCTTTGTAATTGGCTGATTTTAATCTATAGGGTATTTGAAATCCACACTTAGTATGGATGTTATGTTAAATAAGATTTAAGATTCTAGATTCAAGATTCCAATTATAAAGTACATAGTTCTTTTGGCTGCCATTTGCCTTAGCAAATTCAGCTAGTTTGAGGTTATTTTTTTGCCTTAAATCAGAATTCAAAGTTATGGTCTGAGGCCTGAAATTACTAGAAGCCTGACTGATTCAGGGGCGATAGGAAGAAAGTTCTTGTTCATAGCTTGGTCTACTTGTGCTCTTCAAATGCTGTCTTTTCTGTTCATCATAAGTGAAGGTAGCAGTGACAGGGAAAAGAGAAATGAAGACTGATCGATTTTCTACTCCTTTAAACATTATTTTGGTCACATGTACAGAGGATGGACATGCTACATCCTACAGGAGAAAGAGTAGAAGGTCTGATTCTAATTCTCACTGTACCATTGCTACCCTGTGGGCAATCTGGACAGATCTTTCTTTAAGCCTTCAGGCTTGGTTTTCTCTTTTTATAATAGTGGCGTAATGTTTGTCTACCTTACAAGGTCATGACAGAACCTAAATACTGTACTGCAAGCTTCTAAAACAGCAAAGTGCTGTTTTTTGTGTGTTCTGTTTGCTATTGATATTTCAAATGTGCCTGGTTAAGATTGGTCTTTTACTGAATATAGTACTGTTAACAGTTTTAATGTGACTTTTTGCCTGAGCAGCTTGTTCTATATATTCGTGTAGGCAGAAACAGCTGGAAGATATCCTGGTTCTGGCCAAACAATTCCATGAGACAGCTGAGCCTATTTCTGACTTCTTATCTGTCACAGAGAAAAAGCTCGCCAACTCAGAACCTGTTGGCACCCAGACTGCTAAAATACAGCAGCAGATCATTCGGCACAAGGTATGAAGTAGTTGTGGTAAATGAAAACACAAAACTGGAATCAGAAATCCTAGAAAACTTCCTGCAGCATTCTAAAAGATGTATTTTTGCCTTTTTTTAAAAATAAGTTTCACTTAAAATATGGTCCACTTATTAATTGGACTAGTCACATTCTTCAAGTAAAAATAGAATTGGACATATAGGCTACCCTCAGAAAAAACAGCTTTTTGTTCTGTTTTTATGTTATTTTTACCCTTCCGTAGGTAAACTTATATATTATTGTTTAATTTATTATATCATTTGTGATTCATTGTCTCATGTTTACTTTTCATTTATTTTGTTTCTGTTATTCATTTTTTCCATCTGGATTTCCAGGCTCTGGAGGAGGAAATAGAAAGCCATGCAGCAGATGTGCACCAGGCAGTCACAGTTGGGCAGTCCCTCTCCTCCCTGACAAGTCCTGCAGAGCAGGGTGTGCTGTCAGAAAGGCTAGACTCGTTGCAGGCCCGATTCAGTGAGATTCAAGACCGGTGCGGCCGGAAAGCAGCCCTGCTTGAACAAGCACTGTCTAATGCTAGGCTTTTCGGGGAGGATGAGGTGGAGGTGCTCAACTGGCTGGCCGAGGTTGAGGACAAGCTCAGTTCAGTGTTCGTAAAGGATTACAGACAGGATGTCCTGGAGAAGCAGCATGCTGACCACCTGGTATTCATGCTTTCCATTCTTATTGGTTATGTTACTAAGTTATTTTGTCATTTTAATTCATGTTTGTCTTCATTTCTTTCTCTCTCTCCCCCCCCCTTTTTTTTTTTCAATTCCAAACATTTCAAATTTATTTTATACACAAGTACTTAGTTACAGACTTGTTGCTAAGGACTAATCTATTTTTTGATAAGTCCATGGAAATACTTATACTTAACAAACTGAATCATTAATTCTAGAAGGTGATCCAGAGTGTAATCAGGGGCCATCTCAGTTCCAACTCATGTTTTACATCACTCAGGAATGTATCATTCAGCTCCACTTGAGCAGTTATGCGGAGGAGTATGTACTTTAACGAAATGTCAGTCACTCAGTCATGTCCAACCCTCTGCAACCCCATGGACTGTAGCCTGCCAGACTCCTCTTGTCGATAGAATTCTCTAGGCAAGAATACTAGAGTGGGTTGCCATTTCCTCCTCCAAGGGATCTTCCTGACCCAGGGATCAAACCCAGGTCTCCTGCATTGCAGGCAGATTCTTTACCATCTGAGCCACCAGGGATGCCCAAAACTTTAAGAAAACCAGATTACTTAACAGTACTCAACATTTGATCATATAGTGGTAACTTTTTAAATGTTTCTAGAATTTATATGCTCGAAGTGCAGGAATTCTGGGTCATCTTAGTAGAAAGAACAGTTTGCCCTTTTTGTTTTGTTTTTATGGAATTTCTTTGGAAATGGTTAAATCAGCAAAGCGATTTTTTTGTTTTGTTTGTTAGTAATGATCTTAGATTCTTCTACTTCATTGACTTCAGAAGTCAGTGCTCTTCAGATATTGAGAGTTTTTAACTAGGATTCTGATTTAAGTTGGCCTGTTCTTGCTGATTATCTTTTCTTGAACTCTAATGCCTTATCCTTTGTTTTGGACATGGTAGACATTTTGGCTGAATTCTGCTTCTACCTTTCTTGGGTTCAGGTTTGGTACCAATAGGTTAGTAAAGTGGATTAAGTCCTAAATCTCTTCTCATCAAAGGAAGGCTTGCTTGCCTATAAGTATCTGATTTCATTGCTTTGAGTAATTAAAGGGGTAACCAAAGAGAAAACGAAGGAATCGAATATCTCATGTTTAAACTGACATTCATCTCACTTTAAATTTGGTCTCTTAAGGGGCTCACATTTCTTCCACTTTGTTGTGTCATAGTTTTAGGATTAATGGTGTTCTTTCCTTTCAGGCTTTAAATGAAGAAATTGTTAATAGAAAGAAGAATGTAGATCAAGCTATTAAAAACGGTCAGGCTCTTCTGAAACAAACCACAGGTACTTTGAAAAGTGCATGTCTTAGCGCCTGGTCATACAGACCTTAATCAGCACTCTGCACCGGCCACTTCTCTTTGTAGATGGGAGGGGCTTAATACTCACTGATTATATTACCGTGTGCTTCCTGGCGACTGGGGCTTGGGTTTCTATTTGCTGCTAAATCTTTCATTGAAACGCTGTATTATCTCAGATCTGGTTATAGATGAAAACTCTCCCTGCCCTCCAATATGTTGAATACCAGCATTTACTGAAAGATGCTGAAAGTGTCTAGAAAAACTTGCAGTCAAACTCAGATCCTAATAATCTCAGAAGTCATTTCTTTTATTGATTGAAGGTTTCTTTCCCACTTCCCTTGGTGTGGGACGCTAGGTGAAATCCCTGCCATAGGGAGAGAGTATCCATAAAAGTTAAGCTCTGACTTGAATAAAGAGAAGTTAAAAGGGCTCCCTTGTAGCCTATTAGACATGAATAAACTGTGTGCTGTCTCCCACAGGTGAAGAGGTATTGCTCATTCAAGAGAAGCTGGATGGCATAAAGACTCGCTATGCAGACATCACAGTCACTAGCTCCAAGGCTCTCAGAACCTTAGAGCAGGCCCGGCAGCTGGCCACCAAGTTCCAGTCTACATATGAGGAACTGACCGGGTGGCTGAGGGAGGTAGAGGAGGAGCTGGCAGCCAGCGGAGGACAGTCCCCCACAGGGGAACAAATACCCCAGTTTCAGCAGAGACAGAAGGTGAGCTGACATCCCACACTGTAAAGGGAAAGAATTTTTCTCTTAGAATCCTGAAGTTCAAATTCTTGAGTTTTACACCATCTATCTTTACCTGAAATCTAAACCAAAAATTTCTGTCTGCTTTGTTTTCTGTTTATTCGTGGAAAATAAGTCAGGACAGGCCTATATAAGAGCATTTATCATGGTCTGAAGAAGAAAAAGATTGGATCTGAACACCCTAGGAAGCTTGCTTCATATGGAACATTTTAGAACTTACTGTCATAGTTCACTCTCTAAAAGAGTACCTCATAGTCACCTCTAATTCTCCTGCAGGACCTTGTGCAGTTCTAGATGCACAGAAATACAGTGCATTTGTTGAGGTAAATGAATGCCTATGATTAAAGCATTATTTATCATTTCTATTGAAGTAAGGAGAAAAAATACAAGAAATACCATTCATGTTACCCAGAGGCAGTCTGGCCTAAAAAGTCTTGCTGACAGTTCTAAGCAGCTGAGCCTAAAGTCAGGCTGTGGAGTGACTGAAAAATCTGAGACAAGAAAAAAAATAAGTGAAGGAAGGAGGTCAGAGCCCTGCTGGGATGTGTGGTAGAGAGAGCATTTTCCACCCAGCACAGCTGCTAATGTGCTTAATTTAGCAAGAGATGGCCTGAAAACTTTTTTCCCTCTTTAGGAACTAAAGAAGGAGGTCATGGAGCACAGGCTGGTGTTGGACACAGTGAATGAGGTGAGCCGTGCTCTCTTAGAGCTGGTGCCCTGGAGAGCCAGAGAAGGGCTGGATAAACTCGTGTCCGACGCCAACGAACAGTACAAGCTGGTCAGTGACACTGTTGGACAAAGGGTGGATGAAATTGATGCTGCTATTCAGAGATCACAACAGGTAATCTTTATAAACACCCCTGCATTAATATTTTAGGCAGCAGGGATACATATATGGGAAGTACAAAACTATGACCCACATACATACAGTTTCAGGAATAGGAATAAATGAGATCAAGCTAAATCTGATGCAGCAAATTATCTCAGTGGTAGGAAGTTATGTGAGGGTGGATCTAGGTTTGACTGAAGATACGTGACCCCTTTGAGGAGAAAAGAACTTGGAAAAGAGAGTGTGTGGACCCTTTCCTTGCTGATGCCCTGCTTAGAGGCAGATGGTGATGAGGGTAGATAATATCTAGATCGAAAAGGTCTAAATGCATCAGTCTTAGTTTGACATAATCAACTGTTTCAGCATTAGATGGAAGAGGGGACAGAACCCAGAACTATAATTACTATCAAATATGCTAACCAAAATAGCAGAGTCATCCAAAATAGAACCCTCTCCTTAAACACAGGTGTCATGTTTCCCTCAATCATTTGTCCTTCCTGCTTTCTGGGAAAAGTTGTTTTTCTTTGTAGGTGGATATGCACCTATTCATGTGCCATGGTACAAAATATAACATGACCCCTTGGGTTCATGGTGATAAGTAGATGCTTTCTGAACCCCACAGAAGTTTGTTTTGATTCCAAATCTTGGCCAGATATTTCAGTATGAGATTTATCACACTTGGGAACTTCTCTTTAAATATTAGTGTAATTGGGCAACATTGATAAGGAAGACAAAAGGTTGAGGGGCCCTTATTAAACAGTGGCCGCACAGAACACGTTCTCTTGTTGTTGATGTCATTGTGTATGACACGTCATTGCTTATTGCGTTCCATTTAAAGGTTTGCTGTTCTTCTGGGGTCTTACACTTCTGCACTAAGCGAGTACGTCCAAGTTAACTCAGCTCAGCCTCTGCTGCCGTGTGAAGTTTGTATTTAAACATACTACTACTGCTGTTTCGTGTGTGGACAGGAAAAAAGATTGGCAGAAAGAGAGCACAGTCTCATAAAAGTACTCTCATTAGAAAGTGTATTTCTTTTGAAGAGTCTTAGTTTCCATTGTTATTTCTAGCTATGGAACCATTGACTGGGTTCTGTAATGTCTTTCCAAAGACGTTGGAATAGGATCGACTCATGTTTGTTGAAATATAATCAATGCTAAATTGTCTGCATCTTGGATTTGTGACTTTTATGAAGTTCTCACCAATTTGGGCTTTACTTTGTGAGATGTAAACTGCATTACTGAAAAATCTAGGCCTTTCTGTGTTGAATAAGTTAGAATTCTTAGAAGGAAGACACTGGCTGTAATGTATCCATTTTTCTTCAATATGTCTGTCAGTATGAGCAAGCTGCTGATGCAGAGCTAGCTTGGGTTGCTGAAACAAAACGGAAACTGATGGCCCTAGGTCCAATTCGCCTGGAACAGGACCAGACCACAGCTCAGCTGCAGGTTCAGAAGGTAAGTCACTGGCACAGTCACTTTGTTCTGAGCGAGAAGAATCCTCAATCACTTAAAGTGACTGGCACAGAGTTTCTGGCTATTCCAAGTCAAGTAGAATGATTTAGAGTCATGATGGTGGATAGAGACTTAATTTTATAAATATTTGGTTAGGATGAAGAAGGGATTTTTCGCTTTGTGAAAAGGGAGAAATAGGTCTGTTAATCCAGGAAAGAATAGTTAGCAATTTTCTATGTGGGTTTTCAGGGCGGAAGGTATTTTTGTAAGCTACTGAAAAATAAGCATTGGTGGATAGACAAAGTGTCAAACTTCTTAAGAACAATTTTTAATGTGACTTTATTAAAGCAAAGGATTTTCCATAAGAGTATGTCTGACTTTTCACTAACTCAGGCTCAGGGTCCTTGTGTTACTTAACAATGGTTTACTTTTCAAAGGCTTTCTCCATTGACATCATTCGACACAAAGATTCCATGGATGAACTCTTCAGTCATCGTGGTGAAATCTTTGGCACATGTGGGGAGGAGCAAAAAGCCGTACTGCAGGTAAACTACATGTATTTATTCACCATATTGTTATCTTGCTCATGGTGATTTGGAAGTACAATTGTGAAATGATAGTTTAAGAAGGGTTTTTTTTTTCCTATTACTGATGCTATGCTATGCTATGCTAAGTCACTTCAGTCGTGTCTGACTCTGTGTGACCCCATAGACGGCAGCCCACCAGGCTCCACCGTCCCTGGGATTCTCCAGGCAAGAATACTGGAGTGGGTTGCCATTTCCTTCTCCAATGCATGAAAGAAAAAAGTGAAAGTGAAGTCGCTCAGTCGTGTCCGACTGTAGTGATATTTAAGTCCAAGATGATGTCCTAGGGAATTCAGACTCCTCACCCTATGTTCACAAATGTCTAAATAGCCATACTGTATGTATGATGTGAAATGCATTGCAAATCCATGTTCTTAATAACAGAGGAATTGCTCCTTGTCCTCAGTCTGTAAGGAGTTATGTTTCCAGGTAGATAGATTTTTCAGAACCAGATCCAGATATTAATTCCTGCTTTCAATTCAGTTCAGTTCAGTCTCTCAGTCATGTCCAACTCTTTGCAACCCCATGAATCACAGCACACCAGGCCTCCCTGTCCATCACCATCTCCCGGAGTTCACTCAAACTCATGTCCGTCAAGTTGGTGATGCCATCTGGCCATCTCATCCTCTCTCATCCCCTTCTCCTCCTACCCCCAATCCCTCCCAGCATCAGAGTCTTTTCCAATGAGTCAGCTCTTCACGTGAGGTAGCCAAAATACTGGAGTTTTAGCTTCAGCATCAGTCCTTCCAAAGAAATCCCAGGGCTGATCTCCTTCAGAATGGACTGGTGGATCTCCTTGCAGTCCAAGGGACTCTGAAGAGTCTTCTCCAACACCACAGTTCAAAAGCATCAATTCTTCGGCGCTCAGCCTTCTTCACAGTCCAACTCTCACATCATACATGACCACTGGAAAAACCATAGCCTTGACTAGACGGACCTTGCTGCTGCTGCTGCTAAGTCGCTTCAGTCATGTCTGACCCTGTGTGACCCCAGAGATGGCAGCCCACCAGGCTCCCCCGTCCCTGGGATTCTCCAGGCAAGAACACTGGAGTGGGTTGCCATTTCCTTCTCCAATGCATGAAAGTGAAAAGTCAAAGTGAAGCTTCTCAGGCCTGTACCCGACTCCTAGCGACCCCATGGACAGCAGCCTACCAGGTTCCTCCGTCCATGGGATTTTCCAGGCAAGAGTACTGGAGTGGGGTGCCATTGCCTTAGATCCTTCTAAAAAAAATCGTTACCCATTTGTAAAAGAATTGGCCAACAGAATCCATTTGTACACCAGTTTTGTTTTGCTTATAAATTGAAAGTCGCTGAGTCACGTCCGACTCTTTGTGACCCCGTGGACGAAACAGTCCATAGAATTCTCCAGGCCAGAATACCAGAGTGGGTAGCATTTCCATTCTCCAGGGATCGAACCCAGGTCTCCCACATTACAGGTGGATTCTTTACCAGCTGAGTCACAAAGGAAGCCTTTTTTGTAAAGGGCATGGGTAACTACTATTTCCTCAGAAATCTTCATAAATTGACCTGCTCATCCTAAACGTGTAAAGTATAAATAGCGGGTTTGTAGACACTCTTATCAGAGAAGAAAAGACAGATGAAAGTTGATGAGCAAATCCCCACCGTAGCCCCTGATACAGTCAAACCGACCTATTGCAATAATGCTGGATCTAAAGTTGTGACAGGTACTTACTGACGGGCTGTTTTTGCTGTGTTGTGCTTGTGCTATTTTACTGTTGGCAAAGCTACTTTCATGTTTTAAAAATTATAGAAATAATGCATATGTGTGATAGGAAAATTCAAAAATTCAGTTAAGTATAAAGAATATAAAAATCACTTGTAATCTTACTAGATTAATTGATTTTTTTTTTTTTTTTGCATTGTAGTGTATATTCCTTTATACTTTTTAGTGTATATCTACTTACATTTTTTATTTAAAGAAGGATTCATCATGGTAGTAACATTTACACTTCTTTTTGTTGTCCATAGGAAAAGACAGAGTCTCTGATACAGCAATACGAAGCCATTAGTCTGCTCAATTCAGAGCGTTACGCACGCCTGGAGCGGGCACAGGTCTTGGTGAACCAGTTTTGGGAAACTTATGAGGAACTCAGCCCCTGGATTGAGGAGACTCGGGCTCTCATAGCACAGTTGCCTCCTCCGGCTATTGATCATGAGCAGCTCAGGCAGCAGCAAGAGGAGATGAGGGTAAGGAGCATGCCAAGTTTTATTTAATTGCACAACTGGAGATGGTCTGCACAGTTTGAGAAACAGCCTGTTTATGAGTACCTAACAAGTGCAAGTCTGTTTTGAAGTTAATTCTTAACCCATTAGAATTTCTTTGCACAGTAAAAATACATATCTGAAATATTTCCTTTGTTCTTTAATGTGAATCAGTTAAAGAATGAGATTATGGAGATGTCAGGAATGTGAGTATTACAGAAGTAAACAAAGCACCACATGAAAATCAAGGGAACTTAAAATCTTTCCAGCATCAACAGAGTGTTCTCAGACTTGGGTGTGGTTGGGTGGCCTTTTTCCTTGTGGTTAGGCCCCAGCTGGAGTGAGAGCCCCAACTCAGGAATGTCAGAAAGCAATTTGCTGCAGAGACTTAAGATGAAAGGAAAATTTGTAGACACTTCAGCTGATGGTATTACCATCAAAGATGGTTTTTTAATGTTTATTTTATTTGTATATGGCTTGTGCTTACTCCTATCTCTGTATTCCTATAACAGGGAGATTGAACTGGAAGTAGCCAGCCGTAGAGTCAAGGAGCAGTTGGATTCCCAGAAATATTATTTGTAGTTTGTCCTGTTTAGTGTCTCCCAGTCCGCACAGGGAGACGGACATTAAATCTTTGAGACTGCAGTGAAATACAGAGAAGTACTTATAAGTGCAGAAGGCAGTGAGATACTTTTGTTTTGAGGGCAAGAGTGAGGGAGGCTGTCTCTGGGAAGCTTCTTGGGTGGCGGAATATCTGAACTGGCTTTTAAAAATCAAGGGTATTAGAGTCAGTGCCCTAAGACTTAGATTTCGCCCCCTCCATAAATGGTGAGATGTTGGGACTTGCTGGATTTTAGCGATTTAGTTTGTTCCATTGGTATGAGCTCTGATCACAGTATTTAAACAAACAAACTGGTATAAAAAGACTCACTTTATTTTAATCCATGTTTTTTTACATAGCAACTGAGGGAATCCATTGCTGAACACAAACCTCATATTGATAAACTGCTAAAGATAGGCCCTCAACTGAAGGAGCTAAACCCTGAAGAGGGGCAAATGGTGGAAGAAAAATACCAGAAAGCAGAAAACACATATGCCCAAATAAAAGAGGAGGTGCGCCAGCGGGCCCTGGCTCTGGACGAGGCTATTTCCCAGTCGGCTCAGGTATGTCTGTGTCTTAAACTCATATAACCTTCAGCTGTCCTTTAGTCTAAGCAGGAGGCTCTGTATCAGTATGTCCCTATGCCCAGGAATGTCCAGACCATGTATGCTGGTGATACATTATCAAGAGACTGGGAGCCTTTGCCCATTTGCATTTTTATCCCAGGAAGCATTGGTTACACTGACAACTAGGAGGAGGGTGAAATGCATCTTGGCTGGTGTATCAATTGTCTGTATGGTTTTCTTGAAAACTTGATATCGTGGTGATCCTTTAACAGAGGTGATTTTGGGTAAATTCATCTTGAAGCAACAAATACCTCAAGTGAAGTCAGATTGCTATTGGACCTGTTGCTTTCAAGATGTAGACAGCACGTTCATTTTCCTACTCAAGAGGCCACCAGCTTGCTCCTCGTTCAGAGAAAGATACTTGACTAGGGAGAAGTTAGAGCCAAGGAGAAACAAGCCACCAGCAGTGGAGTTTAAAGCATGTAACTACATACTTTTCAACTAATATATTACTGTTATGTCTGGGTAATTTATTCCTATGTTTAGTCAATATTCTTGGTTAATATTTGTACTTACTCAAGTTTCTCCCCCACCTTCCGTCCCATCTCTCACTCACATTGTGGAATGTGTTACTTTGTGTTGTTGCTGCCTGCTCCTGTCTTCCCCACATCGTCACATTTCATTGTTGTGTTGACTGCGCCCACCATTACAGATTACAGAGGTAAGGTACCCACCCCCACTGGGATTAGGGTGTTCTTATGAAGCTGAGAATTGAGAGGGTTATTTACAAGGAAACTTGCCTTAACTTTAGTGGTATAAATTTTACTAATGCAGTCTATTGTACCAGTTTCATTTGGGGCATAACCTATAAGTGAGGGAGTGATGGGAAGGGATTTTGTTTACCTTGTTATTTCCTATATGACATTTAACAGTTGGTGAGCCTTATTCTAGTTAATGAATCCAGAGTTGGCTTTAGGGGGCAGGCTTAGATTTTGCTCCCTTTTCTCCCCTCTCTGCTTCATATTATAAATCACAACTTTACAATTATAGATATGTTATAAAACATATAGAAAAGTGGAAAGAGTAGTTGTTCTCTTGGAATAGGTTAGATTTGACCTTCCCCAATTATCTTTCATCATGCCAACATTTTCCTTTCTCACTATTACATCCGGTGGGTTGTTGAATTGCATGCCATGGTACTTTTAAACTCCAAGTCATGTAGCATATTGAGTTCCCCATCCATTTACACAGTTGGTGGAGGGCATCTAACTTGTTGGTCTAATTTGTTGCATGCAGCTGTCATCTGAGATGTTGACACACTGACTCTCACTGGTTCCATAGTCTTGTCCCTTTTTCATCACATTAGTTGGAATAGGGAAACTATTGTAGCACCGTTAACAATGTGAGTTGATTTTTGGTATATGAAGTAATAGCTTTTTGAGTCATCAAATACTTTTCTGATGGTCCAGCTCTAGTGTACTGTACCCAAAATGGTTTCTTAGCCACAGCCAACACTTGACAGTCCTAGGGCTAGTTTGAGCACAGGTTTTATCCTAAACAGGAGTAAATATATACACTGGCTTTAATCCCTAACGTTTACCCCAGAAGTGTGATGCAGTACTGCTGTGATGGCTAAT
The DNA here is from genome assembly GCF_055505025.1 of Bos grunniens. Lineage (NCBI taxonomy): Eukaryota > Metazoa > Chordata > Mammalia > Artiodactyla > Bovidae > Bos > Bos grunniens. The sequence goes on from NC_141167.1 coordinate 14,784,469, forward strand.
GGTCCAATATTTGTTTAGTTCCATGATAAAATTGAGCCCATGTTGGAAACTCTGGAGAGTCTTTCCTCTCGCCTGCGAATGCCACCGCTGATTCCTGCTGAAGTGGACAAGATCAGAGAGTGCATCAGCGAGAACAAGAGTGCCACCGTGGAGCTGGAAAAACTGCAGCCATCCTTCGAGGCCCTGAAGCACCGTGGAGAAGAACTCATTGGGCGATCTCAAGGAGCTGACAAGGATCTGGCTGCAAAAGGTGCTTGATTAATAATTTTTTTAAAAAAAATCTTAAATTCTAAGCTGTGGTTACCTCCAGCATCCCACCAGATGTATTTCATTGAATGCAAAGACAGTACCCAAGTAATGAGTATTCTACAGATCATTTAGAATTCAGAACACATCTCTCCTTTGAAACAAGATTACAATTGGTAGTTAGATTCCCAGGCCAGGAAACAAGTGCTCCTTTACCCACTTAATATGAGGAAAAGCTGTACCAATAGTGGGAAGAACATAGCTACCTTTTATACAATTTCCATGGGAAACATACCAGGTTCCACACAGAATACTAGAAATAGAGTTTTCATCCAAGCCCCTTTATAAGCGTCTTAGCAATACTTTTTTAACAGAGAACTCATTTCCACATTACCTCTGTGATCTCTTTATGTGGGAGGCCAACACAAGTGGAAAATGAGAATATGGAAATAATAAAGCTAAGATAGGAAATTCTGTTTCAGTAATGTATTTTTAGAGCCTTTTAAAGTATCATTTCAGTGAAAGTACGAGGATTAGATCTAATATCTGATGAGGCTGATCGCAGCCCTTAGAGAAGTCTTGCTCACTCTCCTATCCCCTCTCAGAGATCCAGGACAAGTTGGATCAAATGGTGTTCTTCTGGGAGGACATCAAAGCTCGGGCAGAAGAGCGAGAGATTAAATTCCTCGATGTCCTTGAGCTAGCAGAGAAGTTCTGGTATGACATGGCAGCCCTCCTCACCACTATCAAAGATACCCAGGACATCGTGCATGACTTGGAAAGCCCTGGCATTGACCCATCCATCATCAAGCAACAGGTTGAAGCTGCCGAGGTAAGAAAACAAAACCTCTTCCAGGAAAGCGCGTTAGCCAAGTATGTTGTGTTAGCTGCTTAGCCGGGCTGAGTGCCTTAAAAGTTGTTTTTGTTTTTTTCTTTTTTTTTTTTAAGTTTAATAGTATGCCTTTATACTTGGGGTGTGGGGCTCATTATAGTAAATTTCTTTCTTTTTTTAGTGTACAGGCTTTACCACTTGTGTAGGTACATGCAGTCACCCGTTGTGATACACAGCAGATCCGTCACACAAAAGCTCTGTCATCAGTTTTAAACTTAACAATTCAAATTATTAGAATGTGCTTCAAAAATCTGGGTTTGCTTTCATTTCTGAATTTAGTCCTCACTTTGGTGTACCTTATTTCTCGATTAATGTTGAAAAATAGGAAATAGAAAAGAAAATAAACTCTGGACTTACCATCCATACTTTGACATACCTTTGTTTAGTATTTGGGTGGAGCTTAGTTTTTATTAAATGCATTTCTTACCTCATCTTGTCCATTTAGGACAAGCCAAGATAGTCTTGATATTCTGTATTCTTTCTCTTATGTCTCTTTTATGTCGGCCGTTTTCCACCTCCTCACCTCTGTCATTGACAATCCACGAACCAATTTTTAGAATCTGGCACAGAACTGACTTTCTTCAGGACTATATAGTCTAGTATTCCTATTTTGCACATCTCCCAGCTCTTAAATTTGTGACTTATACTCTTATTTTATCCTTGTTGATATCCTTCTCCGTTATAGACTTCTGATTATAGATTATAATCTCTGCAGACCTTTGCTAAAATTATTGACGCTCATTGCACCTTTCTCAAATTATTTTATATATTTAATGTTAATATTTAAAAACATATTTGATGTATGTATTAGAAAAATAACCAGACTGTGAAGCTCCACTATTTAGGTGAGTGAAATGTTGAGAACACTGAAAGACTTTAATGAAATTGATCATTCTGTGTGGCATCTGCTCTTGATGGGGTATAAATTACATTTGCAAAGTTTGGGAAGTTCTGTTCCTCTTTCTGTTTTAGCTAATGTTCTGTTCATTTTCATGTAGACTATTAAGGAAGAGACAGATGGTCTGCATGAGGAATTGGAGTTTATTCGAATCCTTGGAGCAGATTTGATTTTTGCCTGCGGAGAAACTGAGAAGCCGGAAGTGAAGAAGAGCATTGATGAGGTGTGGAGAAGTGGACAGGGGGTTCAGGTGAAACATGAGCGGACTCACACCAAGAGTGGGGTGAATTGGGGAATCTGATTGACTGTTTTTCCCCTAGATGAACAATGCCTGGGAGAACTTAAACAAAACATGGAGAGAGAGGCTGGAAAAGCTTGAGGATGCCATGCAAGCCGCTGTGCAGTACCAGGACACTCTTCAGGTGAGAGGCCGAGAGTGACCACTGGGGAAACACAGGTGCTGTGGTTTCTCTGTCCGTCGTGAGTGGGTCACCTTCCCAGGACTGCAGCATTCTCAAACCAGAGGTGCTCGCGCTGTATTTCTAGCTGGTTTCCCACTTCTAATGAGGAAAGTTCTGACATCAGAAGCTTAGGCTTCTTACCATGCTTTTCTTTGCGTGCTTATCATATAATTTATCCTCGTGGAGGCTATAGAGTGAAGCTGGCCTTGCTGTCAAAGTCATTGCTTGTTAGAAATTCCAAACCCAGGTTGTCCTGAAGCACAGTGTGGCACGATAGCTGTGGCACATCGTGGGCTTGCTAGCTGGCTGTGAGACGTTGGTGTTTTATTTATTTATTTTTTCATATTTAGCTTTTCCAAATTGTAGTTTATTTTGGACATTATTCCAGTCATGTTGGCTTCATTCTTAAGTCTCCATATTACTGAAGTAAAGATCATTATCTCTATCTCTTTCCCCAACTTCAGTGCACAAATAGCACAAGGTACTTTGATTTAACTCTGTTTAGCAGAGATCATGCTAATTGTCTCGTGATTTTTCATATTTTTGTTTTTTGACTGCTTATTTGTATTTTTTTTTATTTTAGGCTATGTTTGACTGGCTAGATAACACTGTGATTAAACTCTGCACAATGCCCCCTGTCGGCACCGACCTCAACACTGTTAAAGATCAGTTAAATGAAATGAAGGTTTGTACCTGGGAACGGTTTTTGAAGGAGGATTGCTTCTTTTTTGGTTTTGTCTGTTTTGGTTGGGTGGCAAGTTGTCTTGTTCTCGGCTGTGCTCAGTCTTCGTTGCTGTGCGCCGTCTTTCTCCAGTTGCTGCGAGTGGGGGCTGGCTACGGTCCAGCTGCAGTGTGCAGCTTCTCATCGTGGCTTCTCTTGTTGCGGAGCACAGACTTCAGTTTTTAGTGGTGCACAGGCTTACCTGCCCTGTGGCATGTGGAATCTTCTCACACCAGGGATCAAACACGTGTCCCCTGCACTGGCAGGCGGACTCTTAACCACCGGGCCACCAGAGAAGTCCCATTTTAGCTTTTAAAGACTTGTTGTGCTGTTAACATTTAGTATGTCTTTGGTAGGAGTTCAAAGTGGAAGTTTACCAACAGCAAATTGAGATGGAGAAGCTCAATCACCAGGGTGAACTAATGTTAAAGAAAGCTACTGACGAAACGGACAGAGATATTATCCGAGAACCCCTGACAGAACTCAAACACCTCTGGGAGAACCTGGGTGAGAAAATTGCTCACAGACAGGTAAGGCAGATGGCAGAGCGCGTCACGTGGACCACTGTCTACTGTTACCTAATTTCCTAACAAACCTTCCCTTCGTATCATTTTCTGAGTAGCATAAGCTGGAAGGTGCTCTCTTGGCCCTTGGCCAGTTCCAACATGCCTTAGAGGAACTAATGAGCTGGCTGACTCACACTGAGGAGTTGCTGGACGCTCAGAGACCAGTAAGTGGAGACCCAAAAGTCATTGAAGTTGAGCTCGCAAAGCACCATGTAAGTATTGTCGTTTTTTATCTCTAAGCCTATTGGTTTGAGATCGGGTACTGCCACCAGAAGCTTTTTGGTGTTGTGCATACCTTAGAGAGCCAGGCTTAATGATACCTGTAGAGATAAATTATGTTGTTCAACATTTTTTAGGTTCTAAAAAATGACGTTCTGGCCCATCAAGCCACAGTGGAAACAGTCAACAAAGCTGGCAATGAGCTTCTTGAGTCTAGTGCTGGAGACGATGCCAGCAGCTTAAGGAGCCGTTTGGAAACCATGAACCAGTGCTGGGAGTCAGTGTTACAAAAGACAGAGGAGAGGGAGCAGCAGCTTCAGTCGACTCTGCAGCAGGTACACGCTCCGTCCACTGACCAGCTCCGTCAGTGCCCCATGGAGCTGTGCACATGACATTTGGAAGAAAGTGCATCTCAGTCAACGAAAGGAAAGCAGTTTGGTGTAGAACCGTCTGCCTTGAGAGGAAGGTCAATTCTGTGCTAGACTTGTCTGGAAAGAACAGCTTTTAATTGGGTCATTCTTTTTGGATTAGTTTATTGTCCAGTGCCTCTCCATCTCCTACTCAAAGTTAGGAGATCATTGCTGTGACAAACCTTGTTCACAGATCAGGCTATTTCTTGGATCAAGTCAGGTCCCTCCATATCCAAATTCAGCAGTACCTTAGTCAGTTCATCAGGTTGTATCAGACATCTCTGTGTTACAGTGAGCCCTGAGGGATTCTGCTGAGTTGTAAAAATATGTTGGCCCTGTGCTCATCCAGCAACAGAGCAGCCCTGCCTGAGAGCAGCGCCTAATGCCTCCCTTAAAAATTCCTTGTGTGATCATTTAGAGAGTTTACTTTGGAAACTAGAATTGACTGCTGACCTTTCTGATGTCTTTTCTCAAAAGGCCCAGGGTTTCCATAGTGAAATTGAAGATTTCCTCTTGGATCTGACTAGAATGGAGACCCAGCTTTCTGCATCGAAGCCCACAGGAGGACTTCCTGAAACAGCCAGGGAACAACTTGATACACACATGGTAATAGATTTCTTGAAGTTGATCACAGGCATCCCATATTCAGTAGCTCCTTTATGAAGTCACAGAGACGTGTATCTGGGAGTCTACCGAGTAGTACACTTTTACTGATAAAATAGTGCTGGGGGGGCTGCTGCGTATATACAGGTTTCTAACATCCTATGATAGGCAGCAGTAGCAACGGGGAAGAATTGGCAAGAAATACCCTGGTGAGCTGGCAAATTTCAAGTTAATCAGATTGTCTGATACAGTATTGATTTGAAAGTGAAAGCATCAAGAAGACAAATACCTAACACAGACATGGTGGTATTTAAGAAAAAGACTACTGGGGCTTCCCTGGTGGTCCAGTGGTTAAGACTCCACACTTCCACTGTAGGGGCCACAGGTTCAATCTGTGGTTGGGGAACTAAGATCCTGCTTGCCCATGCAGCACAGCCAAAAAAATGAAAAAAAAAAAGCAGGGGAAAGAAAAGAAAAAGACGTCTTAGTAGGGGACGGTTCAGGGAAATCCAATAGAAACTGACAGTGTTTTAAGAAAGTGTCCGAGAACAAAAGGCAATGTAATTTCTAGGCAAATTCCTCAGGAAAAGGAGAAATAAATTATTGGGGTCCATTTTTGTGGTCACTGGTCCTTAAAAAATTCTGTTGGTGACAAAATTATGTTAAGGAAGAATGGTGGGTTTCACTCCCTAATTGTTCATCAGTTGAATCTAAAAGGAAGGATTTTAATCCAAATGAGACCTTCCTCAGCTTTTCCAAACTATGCTCGTACATCTGTGTGTGGGTGTCTTTGAAGAAATTGGCATTACTGACCTCTTTCTTGCTCTTTCTTATAGGAACTCTATTCCCAGCTCAAAGCCAAGGAAGAGACTTACAATCAGCTGCTTGACAAGGGCAGGCTAATGCTTCTCAGCCGTGATGACTCAGGATCCGGTTCAAAGACAGAACAGAGCGTGGCACTCTTGGAACAAAAGTGGCATGTGGTCAGCAGTAAGATGGAAGAGAGAAAGGTATCACCACAAAGTTCAGTCTGGTGACTGTTTAAGGAGTTTTCTTAATGACTGCATGCAGTTGTTAGCTAGTTTCTATGGAGGGTTCTTTAACACCCAGTTGCATTGTGACAGGCTAGCAGAACTGATATCCTCAGAATTGGCTTTGTGCTAATCAAGCCATCTTTTCTGCCTTTACATTTCTATTTTCCATCCATGTCAAGTTGCGTTGATGCTACTAGTTTCTGCTGATACTTGCTTTTATAATATTTATAATACTGCGTCCCTTTTCTGCATCTACCAGTTAAGGCACTGCTCAGCGATGGACTGTATATTCCATCTACTTAAAAATAGGTTTTGTTGGAGTTGGTGACTTGAGAATGGGAGGTTAGGAACGATACGCAGGGAGTATCATGAATAATTCCTCACAAGGAATTTGATTTCTAGTTACCAAAATTCACGAACAATAAATCATATGGCCTTGTCCTACTCTTCCTCAAAAATCAAATTGTCTTCAAAAGAAAAGTGATCAGAGATCAAGGCATTTTCCCCCAAACAGTATTTTTTATGAATACAGAGTTTCAGGATATCACTCTGCACACAGTTTCTGTGCTGGGCAAATGAAACATTAAATATGTGTCCAAATCCGTTGAACATCCATTGAACAAACAGTTATCAGGCTTGTTTGTACTAGGCACTGTGCTAGGTGTACAGTGGAAACGTAAAGACGTGAACTCTGTCATCGTGAACTTGAATGGGCAGAAAGAAAGAAACCACATATTCACATTATAAATTAACGTTTTGAGAGAAGCATTAATTTACTAGAATCCTTCTAGTGTGGGGGTCTGGTAACTTTGTTACATGAAAAATGGACAGAGGACCCGAGTATATGGCTATGTTCTAATTCTTGGACGGGCTCTTGTTTATAATTCCTACTGAATGTAGAACTCATTAAAGAAACCAAGGTAGATTCTGACTCATCATCAGCAAGTTTCTACAGGGTTTTCCTAACAGTGGAGCAAGTAGCCTCGAGGAATACAGTTTTGACCCTTGAACAACATAGGTTTGAGCTACGCGGGTCCACTGGTGTGCAGAATTTTTTTCCCCCGCGCTGAATATGTCTACAGTACTACACGATCCCTAGTTGATTGATTAATCTTTGGATTCAGAACCATGGATATGGAAGGCTGACTATAAAGTTACACGTGGATTTTCAACTTTTCAAAGGATTGATGCCCTTAAACCTGTGTTGTTGAGGGGTCGACTGTACTTGGTGAACTGATCAAACGAAGGCTAGCTATCAAAGATATCATTTTTGATTTTGCAAGAACATTACATTGCAGAATTGCTGAACTTAAGCTCTGCTAAAGACTATGTAGATAAAGTGATGTGGAAAGATTTCCTGCCATCTGGGAACTTGCAGTGTATTGACTTCGAAACATTTCTTTGATAGAATTGAGGTAGATTTTGTTTTTCTACTTTTTTTTTATATTGAGTCTGCGTTTTTGTAGCATTCATTGTAGTGTTTGGGGCGGGGGGCAGCTGATGTTTTTTACTGGTGTTACTTCCCATCATCTGGGAAATCAGTCTGGCCCAGCCAACTCCCCTCTCTCCCAGCCTGCTCTAGGGGAACGGCACGGGGCGGGAGGCCGCCTTCTGCAGCATGCTGCAGCCAGGCCCTCCCGCAGGGCAAAGGGGCACTCAGCAGCCGTGCCGACCCTGCCTCTGGATCCAGCAGTGGGGACGGGTGGCAGCACTCCTGGAACCTCCCTGCCCGGGTGGTGCAGGCTCTAGGCCGCTGAAGTGGCCAGTCCAGGCAGGCCTCAGTTTGCCCTCCTCCAGAGCACTGCCCTGCTCCCCCAGTAGACACCAGGCACTTATTTTCTGACTGGGCCAGGGGTAGGGGAGGGGTCTGGGTGAACCCACAGCTACCTCCAGCCTTTTTTTGCAGAGGCTTCAGAGACCACCCTGCTTCCAAAAGTTAAAGTCTGGCCTCTAACTGTAGCCAGGCTAAACCCTGGAGACATTGCCCAAAGATAAGCAGGGGTCAGGCGGGGAAACAGGGGTGTTGGAGGAATAGGGTGGGTTGAGTTTTACAATGCTTTTGTTTGTTGTTTAGCCACTAAGTCCTATGGGACTCTTTTGCGACTCATGGACTATAGCCTGCTAGGCTCCTCTGTCCATAGAATGTCCCAGGCAAGAATACTGGAGTGAGTTGCCATTTCCTTCTCCATATAGTATTTGTTAGGTTACAGAAGTAACCTGAAAATGCCAAGAGGAAGGTAAAAAGCATTCATAAGCCAGTTAATAGTAATGAACGTTTTTATTATGTTGCTGGTGTTTTTTTCTGTGAGAATTCTGTATATATTCATTTTTAACAACCTGTCATTATCCTGTTTTGCCCGCCTGATAGATGGGCCAGAGGCAAAGGCCATCATCCAGGTGTTCTGGGTGGAAGTCTCTGAGCTTGCAGGCTAAAATTGGGATGTATTCATGGAGAAATAGCATGCACCCTGAATGAAGCACTGTTTTTGTCATCCTGATTTAGATAAAAATGACTAAAAATTTACATCTAATGTTGTCACATTTTTACTTGAAATATTCTGACCTTTATTGCCTTTGTTGCTTGTAGCATAAGCATGTTTCACACTCAGACATTTTCAAGTGCCATATTTTCTGAAAACATATTTAAACAGAAAGCATTGCAGTGAGCATCTTCATCACAGTGAAGTGCTTTTCATTTAGTTGTTTTTATGTCACAAAAAGGACATTAAAGGAAACTGAGACTTTGCCCCAAGCGGGTTGGAGAGCCTGCAGCTGTCACCACTAAAGGGTCTGTTCTCTTACAGTCCCTGAATGGCATGAATGGCGTTATTCCTGTGCTTTAATGTCCCAGGAAGTGGGGATCAGTGTCCCGGCAAGTGGGGAATGGCAGAGAAAGCAACTTAGCTGCAAACTGTGCTCTTGCCTTTTCCAGGCACAGTTGTCTGAGTTTCAGACACTAGCATTCAAAATGTCCCCTTCTTTGCAAACAGGGCATGTTTGGAGGTTGATTACATGAGGCTTCCTTCTTAGAAGTCATTTCATTTGGTATACAATTCACGTCTTTGTCCTTGAAGCTATAATTCCTGAATTCTGTACTTGTCTTTTTGTGTATGTGAATGGCACCTGAAAATTTAGTCAAAGCTGGAAGAGGCCCTCAACCTGGCAACAGAATTCCAGAATTCCCTGCAAGAATTTATCAACTGGCTCACTCTAGCAGAGCAGAGTTTAAACATCGCTTCTCCTCCCAGCCTGATTCTAAACACTGTCCTTTCCCAGATAGAGGAGCATAAGGTAACAATGGCATTACAATTCCCCCTTGCTTTTACAAGTGCCAGTTGAAAATGATGCTCCTTGATCTTAGCTCCAGTTTAAAAACAGCAATATTTTCTCCTCAGGTGTTTGCTAATGAAGTAAATGCTCATCGAGACCAGATCATTGAGCTGGATCAAACTGGCAATCAGTTAAAGTTCCTTAGCCAAAAACAGGACGTTGTTTTGATCAAAAATTTGCTGGTTAGCGTCCAGTCTCGATGGGAGAAGGTTGTCCAGCGATCTATTGAAAGAGGGCGATCGCTGGATGATGCCAGAAAGCGGGCAAAACAAGTAAGTTGTAAGAGAAAGGTACCAGTTTACTGAACAACCTTGGGCTTCGTGTGTTGAGTTCAGATGAAAGTGCTGTGTGGTGTGCATGTCCATTCCTGTTATAACTTATTCTTCAATAATTTCAGTTCCATGAAGCTTGGAAAAAGCTGATTGATTGGCTGGAAGATGCGGAAAGTCACCTGGACTCAGAACTGGAGATATCCAACGACCCAGACAAAATTAAACTTCAGCTCTCCAAACATAAGGTACCTTGGCTCACTGCTCTTCATTCCTGAGCTTGGGATTCACTGACGTTTGTAGCTTGTTAAAAAAAGAAAAAGCTAAAACTTTTAGCTTGCTGAAAGAAAACTAATTGGTTAATGTTAAACAGTTAAGATCATGGAGCCAGCCTTCCATTTTGCATGTAGACAGTGTCTAACCATGACAATTGCTTATTTTAAATAAGAGTTCAAACAAAGTGACTGATGAGTAGCCAGCTAAAACTGTGGGCTTTTAGAAAAAGTCATGATCTGGTGTGTGTGGCACAAACAAAACCTTACGAATTTGTTCAGGGTAAGCTGTTGTTAATTTTAGTTCAAGACATAGTGACATTCATACTGTTATCTGGTTACCACCTGAAAACTCAGTGTCATCTGACTTTCAGCATTTTTTTTTTCCTTTCTGAAAACAGGAGTTCCAGAAAACTCTTGGTGGCAAACAGCCTGTATATGATACCACAATTAGAACAGGCAGAGCACTGAAAGAGAAGACTTTGCTTCCTGATGACACTCAGAAACTTGACAACTTACTGGGAGAAGTCAGAGACAAATGGGATACTGTTTGTGGCAAGTCTGTGGAGAGGTGAGCATGAATGTCCCCTTCTTGGGTCTCTGTGTTATCCCAAAAGTAACCAGGAGACGGTACCAGATTCTGTAAAAATAATAATGAAGCTAATGCATCAGTGACAGTAGCTTCTTGGTATTTCCAGTTAATTGAGTGACAAATTATGCATTAATCTGAGGAAAATATATTAAAATTATCTTACTTAAACTTGAAACTTACTGTATTACAAAGAGAGAAGCCTATAAAAATCAAGCCAACAATAGTATTAATAGATCTATGAATATATGTAAATCGCCAATTTGTAATGCCGGTAATTGTCTCACTGATTGTCTCTTGTGTTGAATGTTCTACAAAAGCCTCTGATAAAGTATCTCATTGAACCACCATGAGATTCACTCATCCTCATAACAACCACTGAGGTGGGGGTACTGTCCTCCCCCTTTTACAGATGAGGAAACAGTCATAAAGAGGTTTCTTGACTCCCCCATGCTCACTCAGCTGCCAAGTGGCAGAGCTGAGATTTAGTTCTAAAAGTTGTACTTTTATCCACTTGTACCCACTATGCTATGTAAGCATTATGATAGCTCTATATTATTTGTACTCCCAATTTTTCAGATGAGGTGACTGAGTTTCAAAGAGGTAACGAGACCCCCTAGAGTCTTAGATGGAGAGTTAGGAGTTGAACTGCTGGCCCCAGGTCATTAACAGAACCTCACCCTCTGCTGGACTGGTGTAATGTAAATAAAAAGACCTCGGGTCGTAGGGTGTGTCTATGTGTACAGCAGCTGGACTCTTAAGATCCCGGAAGTGCATCTCTACTGTCACCTGTACTATGCTTAATCCGTTTTTAAGAGTGGTTTACCTAAACATACCTAAAGATCTCTTAGTCACTTTTTATAATATTTCTGACTGTTCTGACACAGTGGTCTCTAGATAGAGTTCAAGCAGTGTTCCCTTTCAATGGCCAGAACTGTGGGCTGTTCATAAAAGGATCATTAAAATCAGTGAGGCTTATGTGCTTGTCTCAGGCAGCACAAGCTGGAGGAGGCCCTGCTGTTTTCGGGCCAATTCATGGACGCCCTGCAGGCCCTGGTTGACTGGCTGTACAAGGTTGAGCCGCAGCTGGCTGAGGACCAGCCTGTCCACGGAGACCTGGACCTCGTCATGAACCTCATGGACGCCCACAAGGTGAGGGGTGAGATCTGGGCTGTGTGGAGGGTGGAGCCATTGGGTCCCCATCCCTGTGTGCCTTCTGCTTGTGCTGCCCTCCTAAGGCTTCCCTAGAAAGAAAGTCGGAAAGAGCCTGTCTCTCTGCTTGTCAGAGAGGCGGCTCCTTGCTCTGTGTGTGTAAACAAACTGCTGCCGGGATTCTGCATCAGTCACAAAGAATTGACCAAACTTGGTTCGATTCAGATGTGCCAATGTGTAAACTTGATTTTGAGGTTCCCTCCCATTTCCTGTTTATATGTCTCAATTGAATCTTATATATCTCAGTTGAATCAAACTGGATTTAAATTCAGAAGACCCTCAAGATATCCATTTTCCACTGATTGTTACAATGAAAATGAGTGCTTTTCAACTGCTTGCGAACCTGACGAGCTAGCACCGTGCATACCAGCATTTAGTACCTACACCTGTATGTTGAACTGCATACTGTTCTCCTGCTTCAGCATCAAGCATTCAGCTTTACCTTGAAATTACACCAGATTTTTATGTGCCTGGCAGGTGGGCTCTTATCAAGAGGGAAAAGAGAGGGGAGGGATAAATTGGATGATTGGGGTTGACATATACATAGACAATGGCAACCCAGTCTTGCCTGGAAAATCCCATGGGCGGAGGAGCCTGGTAGGCTTCAGTCCACGGGATCGCAAAGAGTCGGACACGACTGAGTGACTTCACTTTCACGTTTCACTTTCATGCGTTGGAGAAGGAAATGGCAGCCCACTCCGGTGTTCTTGTCTGGAGAATCCCAGGGACGGGGGAGCCTAGTGGGCTGCCGTCTATGGGGTCGCACAGAGTTGGACACGACTGAAGCGACTTAGCACGAGCAGCAGCATATCTAAAATAGATAGCTAACAATCTACTGAATAGCACAGGGAACTCTACTCAATACTCTGTAATAAATTATATGGGAAAAGAATCTAAAACAGAGTGGGTGTATGTATAACTGGTTCACTGCTGTACAGCAGAAACTAACATAACAGGGACTTCCCTGGTGGTTCAGTGGTTAAGACTCTGTGCTTCCAATGCAGGGAATGCGGGTTTGATCCCTGACCAGGAAACTAACGTCCCACATGTGGCATGCTGTGGCCCCCAAAAAGAAACGAACCCGACGTTGTAAATCAACTATACTCCAATAAAAATCAGTTTTAAAAGTCCCACAGTTCCAGAGGGGTTAGCATAGCACAGTTCCTGTATCACAGGTGAGGAAGCAGGGACTCCAGTTAAGCAGCTTATCCAAAGTCACATGGCCCTCATTCAGACCCAAGTCCTGTGATGCTTCTTTCTCCCTTGTGGTCCCACCTCCATCTTTGCATAAAAGACACACAATTAGAACCTATCAAAGGAGAATTGAAAGAAAGGACTGCTTTCTCTTTGGTTCTACTTGAATTCAAAACATTTGTGAGACGAACTAATTCTCCTGTTTTCCAGGTTTTCCAGAAGGAACTGGGCAAGCGAACAGGAACTGTTCAGGTCCTGAAGCGATCCGGACGGGAGCTGATAGAGAACAGTCGCGATGACACCACCTGGGTGAAGGGGCAGCTCCAGGAGCTGAGCACTCGCTGGGACACCGTGTGCAAACTCTCCGTCTGCAAGCAGAGCCGGCTGGAGCAGGCCCTGAAGCAGGTCAGACAACACCGGGCTAGGCCTGAACAAAGTCAGTCTAGCCTCTTTGTCAGGATCGGTTCCAGCCAGTCTCACAGGGAGTCAAAAATTGGTGTTCTAAATGTTCTACAAGAACATTTAGCACATCTGTATTAGAGAAATCATGACTCCAGTTGATTTTCAAAGTTGCACAGATGAAAAATGACCTTTGTGGGGCTTCAATAGAGCCTCTAGGTGCCTATGATAGGCCAGACCCCCCTCTGGCTGCCTTGTCTGGGACCTCAGCTGCACAGAAAGGCTCAGGCTCTTGTGCTTGGTTATTTCAGGCAGAAGAGTTTCGGGACACAATCCACATGCTACTGGAGTGGCTTTCTGAAGCTGAGCAGACGCTACGCTTTCGGGGAGCACTTCCCGATGACACGGAGGCCCTGCAGTCTCTCATTGATACTCACAAGGTAACCCATCTCAGGGTGTGGGGCCCCACACCACCCACATGGAGAAATGACACGTGGGTTTTCTGACCCCCACGTGTCAGACCACTCAGCCTCTCGGTTTTTGCAAAAGTGGCACTTGCAGGTTATAAGCAAGTCAAGCAGCTGGTGTTGATACCAGAGGAAAACATGGGCTGCTCTAGCTTTACGCACGCCCCACCCCCACCCCTCCGTATACACCTTGGGTGGCTTTCCTCCGGGCCAGCTCCAAGCCTGATCTGCGCCCCTAGAGCCACTCACCAAGCTGCAGGGTATAATGTGGTGTCTGGGGCCTCAGTGTGACTGTCATAAGGAGGTGGGAAATGTTTCCTTTTTTAATTTTTGTATTTCCCACCTAGAGATTTTACTCTTGGTTTTGTGATTGCATTGTGTTATAGGTATTGTTAAAACATTGTAGTGTTTTGTAGCTGTCACTATTTTTGTCCAATACCGTTTACACATATGGAAATGAATATCAACACGAATTTGTGAAAGAGGGAGTGCTCAGGAAGGAGGTCAGCTTCCGTGTTTCTAGTCCTTACCATTCGTGCACTGAAAGTCATTCTTGTACAAGTCCCTCACTTTCCCACAGCTGGGAGACCTGGAAAGAAAATGCCAGAGACGCCTAAATACAGACGTTTAGAGGGCTGTATCAACACAGAGTCAAGAAAAAACACTGAAGCGTTTTTCTCCTCTCAGTGTAAACAGTGCTGCTAGAGTGGGTTTAAGGTTCCAAATCTCGTTTGTTTAGGAATTCATGAAGAAAGTGGAGGAAAAGCGAGTGGACGTTAGCACAGCAGTGTCCATGGGAGAAGTCATCCTGGCAGCCTGCCATCCTGACTGCGTCACCACCATCAAGCACTGGATCACCATCATCCGCGCGCGCTTCGAGGAGGTGGGCTCTGGGTTCAGAGGAAGACCGCAAGTGTCCCGTCCCCCACTCGCCCTGAATAGCTCAGCAGGAGTCAGGTTATCAGCATTCTAGTCCTGACTGTTTTCCTGATAACGTGCGGAAACCTGAAAGGACGATGCTGGCGTCATGACGTGCGCCTTGATGCCGTCCAGTGGACACGTGCCGTGCTCTTTCCTCCTTCAGGGACCTTCTGTGTCTAAGACCATGTGCTACGTTTGTTTGCAGGGGAACTGGCTTCTTATTCCAGCTTGTCTCTGGAGCAAGAGAGAAGCCTCTTGACTGCTTGGGTGGTCTTTTCCCTAAAAGTCATTGTTAGGCTCACACAAAAAGGGGCTTTGAAAATAAGGAATGTGCCTGACTGAGAGCCAGTGGGTTCCCTCCCCCGCAGGTCCTGACGTGGGCTAAGCAGCACCAGCAGCGCCTCGAAGCTGCCCTGTCGGAACTGGTGGCAAATGCCGAGCTCTTAGAAGAACTTCTGGCGTGGATCCAGTGGGCCGAGAGCACCCTCATTCAACGGGATCAGGATCCGATCCCTCAGAACATTGACCGAGTGAAAGCCCTTATTGCTGAGCACCAGGTACCCCACCCGCGTCCTGCGGTCATAGGTTCCTGCGTGGCTCGTGGAGCCCATTTCCTTTGCTCTGTGCATCCATGTTTTAATGGCTGCTGAACATAGTCCTGCAGACTCAGCAGCTTAAAACATGCTTACTGTCTCGCAGTTTTTGTGGGGTGGGGGTCCAGGCATGAGTTGGCTGGGTCTGTTGACTATTGTTTTCTATTGACTAGCTTCTATACCACGGTCTCATTACCTGGGACCTATCCCATCACACCTGGATTCAGAAAGATTTCTTACATGAACCCAGAGATGGGCCAGACAACACACGGAACTAAATTGAATGGAGGAAAACTCAGTTGAGCTGTCTTCATATACCATATATTCTTAGGAGACAAATACTTTTTAACAGTTGTTAAAAACTGTGGATTTTAGCCATGATCATTTACACTGAATGCAAGTATAGATTTTGCTTAGTAACACCACGGATGTAAATTCTTTTTAGCGTATGTAGTGAACCTTACCAGTGAAAACGCCCTGTGCTTCCCTTCAAGTTTACCTACATTGACCCCTCCTCTCCTGAGTAAGAGTATCTTCTTCCATCAAGGCCAGTCCCTCGCCCGTCTGTTACCCCCTCTCATTCCTTATGCCTTCCAGCTCCCCATCTTTCTCCCCCGCCCCCGCTCCACCACCATCTGTCTGACCATTGCTGCTCAGTCTTCTTCGCTGGTTTCTCTTCCTTTGTTGTTGGTTAGTCAGCTAAGTTATGTCCAGCTCTTTTGTGACCCCAGGGACTAAGGCCCATTAGGCTCCTCTGTCCATGGGATTTCCCAGGCAAGAATACTGGAGTGGGTGGCCTTTTTCTTCTCCAGTGATCAAACCCATGCCCCCTGCATTAGCAGTGGGTTCTGTGCCACTGAGCCACCGGGGAAGCCCCCTTCTTCCTTTATTCACTTGTTAACGTTGCTGTTCCCTGAAGTTCCATTCTTAACCCTCTCCTCACACCCAAGGCCGTTTCTAGCTTTTGGCTTCATCCAGCACCTGTACGCTAAGGGTTTCCATATCTCCTGCCTCATCTGCACACACAGGAAGCCAGAAACAGCTCTGAAACTTCACTGCAGCCTTCTTTCCTGGCCCTGGCCCTAACCCCACCCTTCCTTCCACACTGCCTCCTCTCTCCTCATCCACTCAGTCACCCAACACAGAAGCCTGTCGGATTTCTTCTCTTTCTGTAGCCCTACATTTAGCCAGTTGTTGGGTCTTATCTGTTCTACTTTCAGAATTCTGCGTGGCTCCTCTCCTGCCCTGCCTTACGCCCTCACTGTATTTTGCCTCAATTACTACATTAGGTTCCTAACGTCTGTGCCCCTCCACCCAGCCCCTTATCTCATGTCCTCCCTGCTACACTGAGGCCAGAGCAATAGCTCTAAGACAGAGATCTGTTGGTGTCTCTTTTCTGGATCAAAATCCTTCAGTTGCCCACCCACCTGTAACCCCCTTGCCAATTGCTTTCAGAATAAAATCCCAGTCCCTCAGCTTGACACAAGGCCTCTCTCGACCTTTCTGCTGCCTGCCTCTCCAGCTGTCCCTCTTGCCCCTCCTCCACTTGCATCCCTAGCTCAGCCAGTGATCAGGGCCCTGGCTCATTCCACTGTCAGGCTTCTGTGGGACCGCCCTGCCCCCAGTCTTTGGCTCATTGCTCAGCATGCAGCTCAGGCACCAGCCTCCAGGCAGCCTTCCTGCCCAACTTGGGCTGTGTGTGCCCATCCTAGGCCTGCCTTTGGGGACCTGGGTACCACTCATTGCTCTGCCTGGCCTGGTTTTCTCACTCAGCCGTGAGCTCCTGATAGTCAGAGTCATGTCTTATTCCTTCACATCTCCAGCACTTGATGAAGTGCCTCACTCATCGTGTTTCTTGAAAGGAGTGGGGCCATATATGAAGACATCTCCAGTGGTCCATTTGTAGTAGGCTTAGCCCTTTTAGTAAGAAGTTGCCTATTTCCATCTTAGTCCAAGAAAACTCTCAACTCTTGTTATGTGTCCAACAGACGTTTATGGAGGAGATGACTCGAAAGCAGCCTGATGTGGACCGGGTCACCAAGACGTATAAGAGGAAGATCCTAGAGCCAGCCCACGCGCCTTTCATGGAGAAGTCCCGTGGTGGCAGCAGTACGTGGAGCCCTTGGGCAGGAGGTGTCCTTCTTGCTCCCTGAGGATGAGCATTTCAAAAACCATATGGGATTGGAATGCAAATCTTTTTTTGAAACTCACTTTTCTTAGACAGTAGCTAGGCTCCAGTTTTTTGAATTGGTATGAAATTGTGGGGTGGCTAAGCCAATTCATTTGTAGCGGCCTTCTGATTATTTTAGTCATCAGCACTGACTGTTTACATTTGGTTTACAGTAGTTTCTTCTTAAAATAAGTTGGCACCTGTAGAACCGTTGATGTCTCCTTGGTCCACTAAAGTGGGACAGAACTGATTGAAAGTATGAGACAGGTACCTGTTGGCTGGGGAAGAGCAGCAGTTTGTGCTTCCATATCTCAGTGTGGCCAGGTCCTGTGTTTCCTTCCTCAGTTACTGACCGGATATCATTGTGCAGATCCTTTAGGTTCAGCCAGATGGCACCTTCTCATTGTGAATGGACAAAACCAGCTTTTCTGATCTCGTGATTATTTTTCCTTTCAGGGAAGTCCTTGAGTCAGCCTGCCCCTCCTCCCATGCCAATCCTCTCACAGTCTGAAGCAAAAAATCCACGGATCAACCAGCTCTCCGGGCGCTGGCAGCAGGTGTGGCTGTTGGCGCTGGAGCGGCAGCGGAAGCTGAACGACGCTTTGGACCGGCTGGAGGAGGTGAGGCCCCGCCAGGCAGCCATCCCTGGAGGGAAGTGACTTATCAAAACACAGCCCTCCTGAGGCTCTGTGTCCTGACCCGTGTGCCTTGACCCACTACTTCTGCAGAAGGAGCAACGGAGCAGTGTAGGCCAGGACTCAGTCCTGCAGGCCCCCTGGGAGAGAAGACTCGAGTGAGGAAACTAACAGCTGATGGGCTGTGGCGCTGGTGGTGGGAAGCAGGCTGCCAGCCAGTCCCGGCGGGTCTGGCCTGTGGCACCATCCTCCTTAGTGCCCGGCCATGGTTGAGAATCAGGAACCTAACTTGGCAAAGTTACCACCAGGTGTGGAGCAGCTCATAAAAATGACCATTACTGAGCCCTTTGTGTAAAGATATAAGCTCCTCAATTATGAAATGAGTAGTTTTTTTTAATAATCCTGTTATTTGTCGATTCTTCAGTAGATTATAAAAAGCAAATCTATTTTGAAGTATCATTAACCAATCTGAAAAATATAGTACTTCACTTCCTAGTTTCTAAAATAAATTGCTAATATCTTTTATATTTTTTTATTTGTGCATATCAAAGCAGCTATGCCCAGAAGTGAGTGTTCTGTGTTTTTTGTTGTTATTTCTGTAGATCCAGTTGAGTTATAAGCATATTTGGTTTTGGCTTTTTCTTTTTTTTTTTTTCCCCATTCCTTCCAACTTTTTGGAGTTTGAAAGACCAGGGGGAAAACTGCTGCACTGTTTAAGTCATCCTGAGTCCGTGTCACTGGCATAGTCCAAGTAGCTCAGCATCACTTTGTCCACTGCACAGGCCCGTTGCTGTCCACCAGGACCAAATACTTAGAGTGGGAATCAGAGGGCAGTTCACTCCCTCTGGCGCCATCCAAAAGAAACACCACATAAGTGGGGCGCACTGAGGACTTCTCTTCTGGGGTAGAATCCATTCTTTTCCATCTGAGGGGATGATCCTTTGAGAAAATGCCAAGGGAAAGCAAGGCTGACCCCACCCACTCTTGTTGTGCGTGCTCCGTATCTTCCATGGTGGTTGTTGAGTTACTGTTTTTCTCACTGCTCCATTTTACCGCAGCTCGTGTAAGCAGTCATGGCTTTAAGTGAAGGAGCCAATGTGCCTTCACAAGAGGCAGCACAGAGATTTCATTCTTGGTCCCCTCAAAAGGCCCGCATGGCTTTGCTGGATGTCTGAAAGTTTGGGTATGCTCTGGGTAGGTTTGAAGACCAAAACAGCAGGTCTTGTTGACTCCTCTGATCTCTGTCTAGTTGAAGGAATTTGCCAACTTTGACTTCGATGTCTGGAGGAAAAAGTATATGCGTTGGATGAATCACAAAAAGTCTCGGGTGATGGATTTCTTCCGGCGAATTGACAAGGACCAGGATGGGAAGATAACCCGTCAGGAGTTTATCGATGGCATTCTAGCATCCAGTGAGTCCAGTCACAGTTCCAGACCCAGGCCACACCTAGACTCCCTGCACTTGCTTTGTAGAAGCAGGCTGTATTTCTGGCTAAACAGCCTTTCTTAAGTGAAAGCTGAAGTCTTGGAGCAGAAGTAATGTACCTACTTAGTAAAATTGGTCTATTGTTTTGATGGGAAGTCGGACCTCATTTTGTTTAGAATTAAAAAAAGCAAGTCTTATTTGACACATTATGGCAAGCAAAACACATTCAAGGTTTAGAAAAGGAGCTAACGATTGTGAATAATGAGGTTCTAAGTACAGGCAGACATTGGAGATACTGCAGGTTCACTTCCAGACCACCTTTATAAAGCAAATATTGGAACAGAGAGAGCCATTAGAGATTTTTGGTTTCCCAGTGATATAAAAGTTATGTTTATACTATACTGTAGTCTATTAAGTGTTCAATAGTGTTATACCTTAAGAAATGATGTATATACCTTAATTTAAAAATGTTTTATTGCTAAAATATGCTGACCATTGTCTGAGCCTTTAGCTAGTCATTATCATTTTGCAGTAGTAACATCAGAGATCATTGATCACAGATCACCATGACAAATATAATAATAATAATGGAAAATTTGAAATATTGCAAGAATTACCAGAATATGACACAGAGAGATATGAGGTGATCATATACTGTTGGGAAAATGGTGCCAATGAACCTGCTTGGCATGGATGGAGTTGGTGCAAACCTTAAATTTGTCTTAAAAAGAGGGGGATAACATCTGAAGCATAGTAAATGAAATCATATATTTTATAAGCTGTTACATAGATGCCAGAAACTGACATGAGATATGCCTATTAAATATTTTTTCAAGTTTTTCACAATATCAGTTGTTCAATAGGAATTCAGATTTTTTTTTTCTTTCAATTTTATTGAGATGTAAGTAGCATACAGCACTGAATAAGGTTAAGGTATACAGCATAATGATTTGATTTACGTATATGAAGTGATTATCACAGTAAGTTTAGTGAACATCATTTCATATAGGTACAAATTTAAGACATAAAAAAATTATTTCTTGTGATGAGAACTCTTAGGGTTTACTCTCAACAGCTTTTATATGTGATACAGCAGTGTTAATTATATTTATCATTTTGTTGTACATTACATCCCTCATCATGTCAGTTTCTGGCATCTGTATAAAAGCTTACAAAATGTGTGATCTCTTGTATTTTTAGCAAAAGGAATAAGTGAGGCATTTAGTTAAGTGACTTACACAGCACAGCTCACAGATATGCTGCTTCACGTGGAGGCCCAAGAAGGCCTGTCTGGAGGTAATACCTGAGTTGAGACCTAAGTGATGGTAAGGATTCAGCCACGTCAAGATTTCAGGGTAGAGACGGAGCCAGAACCGCAGCAGGTACAAAGTGCTGAGAGGCGAATGAACTTGGCAGGTTCTCAGAGGTTAGCATGGCTGGAGTGTCATGACCTCAAGATTGGTAAGATGTGAAGTTGGAAAGATAGAAAACAACTATTAATGTGGGGCTTTGTTGGCCATCATGAAGGGATCAGATCTTATTCTCAAGACAGTGGGCCGCCAGCGGAGATTTCCATCTGACAGACAGTGTAGTCCACTTTATGTCTTAAGAAGTCACTCTGGTTATTGTAACATTCACACTTTGGAAAGCAGTTGTGAGGAACCCAAAGCAATAATCTAAACGTAGGAAAACGTCACCCTGTTTATTCCAAATTGTCACTCTCCTGAAATAATGTAAATATCCAACCTATTGATAGTGGAGTGAATAAGTATATTCTGAAGTTTGGTGGGAGGTCTCTTGTTTTAAATTTCATAGGGGGTTGGGAGGGTTATGAGTCTATTAGCAAAAATGCCAAAAACTGAGTGTGTTCTGGGGCATGCTCTGAGTATGCCATAATATATTTTGGGGTGATGTTTATCTTCTTTGTAACTTTTTGTATTTTCTAAGTTTTCTAAAGGGAGCATGTACTGGTTTTCAGAAAAATAAAAGTGAAGACAAATTCTTTTAAAGAAGTATTTATATAATCTCCAGCCAGCCTTTTCTCTTAGTTAATGTTCCAAAATGTGATTAATTTTCCTCCAGAGTTCCCTACTACCAAGTTAGAGATGACTGCCGTTGCAGACATTTTTGACCGAGATGGGGATGGTTATATTGATTACTATGAATTCGTGGCTGCTCTCCATCCCAACAAGGATGCTTATCGACCAACAACTGATGCAGATAAAATTGAAGACGAGGTATGAGAAATAATTGTATTCTGCGTACATTTTTGACGACATGTTGCTACTGTCCTGAATTTGGTCAGGTACAATTGCCATATCAGCTTTTCAGCATGTCTGTTGGGATGTGATTATCTGGAGTTCTGTTTGAGGATCCCCTGTTGGATGGTGGAGCCCCCTTGGGTATCCAGCTATTGAGCTGTGGCTCTGTCTCGATGAATTCACTCACGTGAGTCACCTCTGTGTGGTGCTCTGCAGTTTCAAAGAACCTCTCCAGGGCACCACGTTGCCTAGAACAGACTCTGCCTCAGGGTCCAGGGGAGCATCTTCATATGTAGCATTTAAGGGTTGACACATAGTGTTTAAGATGTGCACCCACCAGCCTCTCTGCCTATTTAAGAACTGTATCACATTGAAAACTGCATCGTGCTAAAAAGTGTGAATTCATTAGGAGCTCATAGAATTGATCCTGAGATGGGAGAGGCAATGGGCCTGGTCTGGGGAGTGGTCCAGGGCCAGGCTCCTAGGTAGAGATGTAAATCAACTCATAATTTGCTGTTAATTAGTCAGTTAATATTGATGCATGCATATTAGCACATTTCTCTGAGGAAATTGTGAAGCAAGATGGAAGAATGTGTTGTATCATTACTGGTGAATTTCCTTTATATTCAGCATCTAACCGAGTCTCCATGAGACTCACGACAGAAGATGAATGCGTGTGTTAAAAGCCTGGAATTCCTAAAAATACATAATGAAGAGCTTCTCTGATGACATGTGAAGATCTTTGTTTCTTTGAAGAGGAAGTCTTGCTTTATCCCTCACACTTTTCTTTTTGTTTTATTCACTACTAATAGGTCACAAGACAAGTGGCTCAGTGCAAATGTGCAAAAAGGTTTCAGGTGGAGCAGATTGGAGAGAATAAATACCGGGTAAGAAAGAGAAAACCAGTCCTTTGTGGTGGTCGTTCCTCCTGTGTGGCCCTTACAGGTGAAAGAGCCTGACACACGACAGATGGGTGACCCCAACTTCCTGCTCCCGAGGCTTGGAGGACCGGAGCCAGTGGGACTTGACATGCAGTGTCTGGCCCTCATCTTTGCAGGTGTCAAGTGTCCTGTGGGCTAAGATTCAGAGCCCCGCATAGTTGCATCTGGAAAATAGTGCCCTATTTGGTCCACAGTTGCTTGTATGAGATCCAATAGAGGAGACATTTCAGAGCCCTCTCTTCACTACTGAACAGGTCTTTGTGGGTGCGGAGGCACCTTTATCGTAAGATAAGGAAACAGCTATCTAATGACTGGCCATTGCCCCCAAGGAGCTGGTTGTCATGAGCCCATATGGCTCACAGGCTCGGGGCTAGAAGAGCTGTGTCCAGGCCCCACGGGACTCTCAGCCTGCTCAGTAGTCTTCCCCAGAAAGCCATGCTGAGTAAGGCCATGAATGACAGTGAGCCATGCTGTGTTTTAGCTTCGTTTGGGGCCAGGCGGGGACATAAAAAGCATCTATGACAGGACTCCTAAAATGTACTCAGCAGCATGTCGGGATTCTCTAAGGTCCTAAGGTAGATCTAGGATTGGCAAAGAGGATTTAGGTGGCCAATTCAGATAGAGTGACATGCAGCCAGTTAGGAACAGGAAAATGAGATTCATGGGCATGTCAAAACTGTCTTCAAGGTACAGCAGAGCCACCCAGTGCTGCTCTGAGCTGGGGAGCAGTGTCGCATGGCTCTGCCTTAGATCCAGCCCAAGTTTTGGGTTATAATAAGGCTCCAAGCAGTCTTACCCTGGTCTGTTGAGTTTTGTTTTGTCTTAATTACCTGTGAGAGGGATGAATTAACAGGAGCAATATAGAGTGCAAAAGTTAGGTCTTCTTAGCTTGTAAAACCTCATCCCTGAGTCTGAAGCTGGATAAGAATATGGTCAGTATGTGTTGTTCTTCTTGAAACTGTTAACATGATTACATGATTTTCATTCCTTAGTGTTAATTTGACAAAATGTTCTCTGTTTTGTTTTGTTTTTTTTCTTCCATTTCCTCCATCCTTTACTCTTAACTGTCTATAGTTCTTCCTCGGCAATCAGGTACAGTGTGCCTTGCAAACATTCTTTTCGGTGGAAATGGTCTGTGTGGCTAATGCTGCCTGTTCTTTGCTATGGGGAGAGGACATAATCTGAAGCATGCCTGGGTCACATCAGGTGGTCTTACCAAGCAGAGAAACTGCTAGTGGGGCAAGTGTTCTAAAGCTGTCTTCCAGGCAAAAAGATACAAGTGTATATAATTTTCCATTCAAAATTTGATCAGCTAAAAACAATATTTTGCTGGGCTGAGTTACAAGTATATATAGTATGGTTCCAGGGAAGTCAACTGTGGTATCAGTCTATCCCACCTCTGAAAAGAGCCCAGTCTTGTCCTTCTGTTTTGGAAGTCAGAATACCAGACAGCACAGTTCTGATTTATACCCAAGTCTTTTGACCATTAACACAGAATTTATAATGCACACTAAGTCAAAAAAGTCTTGGGATATTTAAGGTACTCAATCTGTTTAAATACCTTATTAATATTTTAGTTGTATTTATATTTTTAATTGTAAGGTATGTGAGAAGTGTGGTGTGGAATCATACTTGGCTGTAGCCTGAAGTTTGCCAATTACAGCCAGCCAGTATGATCTAATGGGATCAAATTAAACTTGCAAAGAAGATTGAATGCTTTTGACTCTGCTTGGTAATTCTAACCTTTTAGATCTTTTTGAGGGCTCTGGGGTCCTATGTCTTTAAATGGAAGGAAGTTGCATGGGTAAAATTTGTCTTGGGAAATGAAATCAGAAACATTTGGTGGATTTGAGGCCTTCAATCAATGTTGAGTTCCAGGCACTGCCTTAACCACTAACTATAGTAACATTCTGGGCCAGTGGGAAGAACAAAGGATGGAAAGAAAATGAAAACAAGAACAGCCAAACTGACTTTAAATAAATCATTGCAGAAGAGTGCCAAGTAGCACCTAAGCTTGTGCCTGTTTGCTAATGACTGCATATGGGTACAGGGCCCCTTTGAAGTGGCACCGATGTCCTCCTCTACTCCACTGACCTGCAGAGGGTCAGAGGAGCCCATTCCAGTGTTGAGAACAGAATTATGAAGTTCATTTTATACACGAGGCACCTGAGGCCTTAAGGACCACTGTGCCCACAGTTACACGGGAAATACCAGAGCCATGACCCAGGTCACTGTAAGGGATTTTCCATTTAACAGAAGGAAACAGAGCTTGCTGTTGCCCCTAAGACTGTCCAGAGGTCCTTGCTTCTCTGGCAACCCCTCTCTGCCAGATTTGTGCCGGTCCCTGTTTGTAGAGCTGTGGTAGTCCTTCCACACTCATCACTCTGGCCTCAGCTTCCCCAGACACTTTGGCCTCTGGCTTGGGTCAAACCTCCTTTTCCCCATAGCTCAGTAAAAGCAAGTTAGAATACTTCAGAGAGAGCTTTAGTAAGAAGTTAAGGGGAAAAAAGAATGAAATCAATGCAATTAGACTGACAAATCGTTGACGGGGCACAGTAATCTAAGAATATCGCTCAGCTTGGGGTTCCTTCCTGATTCCCCCTGGGAGACGCAGAGCTCCTTTCCTTCTCCCCTCACTTACCCAGAGAAGACCCCGAATCGTGACGCAAGCTGACACTGCGCTTAGATCCGATGGAATCCTCAGTGCCTACCTGCTCCCGCTCATAGGGCCAGTGTCTGAGGGCAGCTTCCTTCCTGGGACAGGACGTTCATTCCCTCATGGTTCCGGTCCCCACTTCAGTGCTCTTCACACCACACTAGGCTGTGGCTGCAGTCACTTTGTATAAAAACCTATAACCTGGGTGAGATGAAAGATGAAGGACGGTTTTTATTTCCTAAGATAAGGGCTTGGGTGGGGCGTGGTATTTTTTTCAATCACCTTGCCTGTATCAGTGAGCTTGAGTGGGTACAAAGTCATATGGAGAATTACCACAAAAATACTAATTTTGAGAGAGGTTGATTATAGATCCTTCTCAAAGATCCTTTCTGGCATTTTCAAATTTTGTGCCCTGTTTCAAAGTTATGGTTCTCCTTTTAACTTTGAAAATCTTAAGTAATTGAATCCCCGCACTCCCTCCACCACCCCTGCAGTTCTCTTTGAATTAAACAATTTTAGGAATTCCATTTCTCCAACCATATGTTTGATTTTTGTTTTGAGGTCTCATGATTCTCTTCTGTTGCCTCTTTATTTTGGGAAGAGGATAATTTATGCAATAGGAAACTCCAAATGTTGACAGGGTTGGGAAGTTGGCATATTTGGCAGGAAAAAAAGGAAAAATAAATATCAGAAAATCATGCATGTTATAATATCGAAATAATTGTTGAAAACTACTTACAGTCAGCATGGTAGATTAAATTTTTAATTTCTTCAACTAAATTTTAGTATAAACACTATCTAATCATTTGTTCAGCTGAAGAAAATTTTCTGCTGATGACAATCACAATTAGAGAATATTTAAGGGTTTATTTCTAAAATAATGTGGAAAATCAAATTTCCTTCTAAGCTTGTAATGATGATGATGCTTTGCAAGGGTTTCCTTGAGACTTGAGATTATTTGCTGTTTTCCATTTAACTTTTGAGCACACTGTATTCAGAAGCTGACATCCACCTCATAGCTACCTTCTCTTTTATGGAAGCAAACTAGCTTAACAAAGAATTGTAGTGGATTTTAATTTGGGCAGTGTCTTTGAAAGACTCAAAGTGAGCTAAGGCCTTGTCTGCCCTCCACCTTCCCCTTTGGGGCAGGGTCACAACCCTCAGCACTTAAACTTTATTCCAGTAGAAAGTACGTCAAGACCGTGGCCTTTAGCTTTTCCATATTTTAAGTTTTCTGTGAAAAATGCAAAAGAATGAGAGTTAAAATTCACCCCAAACTGCGAACTTGTCACTCCATCTGAATACAGTCTGCTTCGTTAGGGGCGTATCGACCCGCCCTGCCCCCCAGCGCCCTGGCTCACCTGTGTCCTTGGCCCTGCAGTTCGGGGACTCCCAGCAGCTGCGGCTGGTCCGCATCCTGCGCAGCACCGTGATGGTCCGCGTTGGCGGAGGGTGGATGGCCCTGGATGAGTTCCTCGTGAAAAACGACCCCTGCCGAGGTAAGAAGCCACGCTCAGCACACGTTACTTGTCAGCCGTGCCCTCACCACTGGTCTTCGTGATCCCATGGGGTGCTGACAGTGGGATCTGTTCGGTGTCTGTCGTTAAGCTGCCCAGATGTCACCCCAGTTAGTGCAGATGGGAACTTGGTCGGGGTGCCAGGGCAGACCAGGGGAGAGGGCAGGAGGGGTGGATGCTGTTGAGGGAGATGGGTTTCTAGAAACACAGTAAATAAGAATTAGGAATTTATTGGTGTCATGAAATATTTCCGTGTGAGGTGTTACACTAACACCAGCCTGGAAAGAAGCCCTAAAAAGGCCTGTCAGCTCCCTGTTGGTGCTGCCGCTGACCTTGCCTGGAATTTGTGCGTCTCAAAGTCGGGGAGGGTACTAGGCCCCTCCGGGGAGGAGAGGACTGGGATCTCCTTTAACCAGAAGGATGAAGAACATCTGGCAGCGGGCCTGGGCACTTGTAAGGCAGGGAGTCACCTGAGTGGGTCCGTGAGGTCTCGGTCTGCTTCATCCTACAAAGGCTGGCACACTAGCCCTGAGGCCAGAGAGAACGGCCAGCTGAGTGTGAGCGATGGCGCCTGCCGCTGGAGGCGTGTGGGGCCGCGGCCAGTGGGAGATGGTCAGATCCCGGTCGTGCATCCCCTTCAGCTGCTCCTTCCCAGCTGCATGTGGGTACGCAGGAGCCTCCCCGACTCTCCGCCGGTTTGTCTTTCTTGACCAATTTCTGCGTTTCCTGCTCTGTTTCTTTGTGTTTATGTATTTTTTATTCTAGTGCACCATCCTGGGAGTAAAATAAAGCGCTCTGATTCCAGCTCCTCGATTTCCAGTCAGTCTCCCATAGGTTGGCTTTTAAGCTTTGTCCCTCTTACCCACATCCCGGCCTGTTGAGAATGGCTTTGCTTTTTAAACTTTAGCATCTCTTGGCTCTGTGGTATCTGCTGCCTTTATGAATGCTTTGAAATAGCCAAACCATAGCTCTTCTAACTATTTTAAGTTGAAAAAGCATAAAATGTGCCTGTTGAGACAGTATCCGTGGAATTTGTTCTGAGTTTCTGTTTAACAAATACTTACAGGTTTTTATACTACACACTATTATAATCATTTTACCAATAATAACACATTTTCACCTCTAGGAGGTGTAGCTACTATTATTATCTCCATTATATAAAATAGCAAATTGAAGCACAGAAAAGGTAAACAACCTTCCTGAGGAGAGGCAGCTAATCAATGGCAGAGACAGGGTTCAGATCCCACAGTCTGGCTCCTGACCTACATGCTGCGTGTCTCGTGGGCTAACATACCCACCACCATCCCTTCTTATATGTGTGTTACTGCGTAATTAAATTGGTAAGGCTTACTTTATAAACCTAACAGAAATGTTTACAGTACTGTTACGTCGCTTCTTTGGATGTGACTTATTGTCAGAATCTGAAGCATTTAAAGCTAAAGGTTCTGGGACTTCCGGGCAGTCTAGCAATTGGGACTTTGCCTTCCAGTGTAGGGAGCACGGGTTCAGTCCCTGGTCGGGGAGCTAACATCCCACGTGCTTCCTGGCCCAAAATCCAAAACATGAAACAGAAGCGATATTGTAACAGATTCAGTAAAGACTTTAAAACTGGTCCACATCAAGACAATCTTTAAAAATAAATAAAAAATAAAGAGGGTTCTCACATAAATTCAGATACGCTCATAAATTCCTCTTAACTCATTCTGCATATACTCCAATAAACCCAGAGAAATAATAGGGCAATAATCTTCATTAGAAATTTCTTTTTATTAAAGTAGTTAGTTTTAAAAACACTTATTCTGATGAAAACTAGAGCAGGTTTAAATCTATTTTGGAATTTAATTATATCACGAACCAATTTCTTTGCTATAAAAATCCCTTTGATTATTTCCAATGAGAAGCAATATATATTTCTTTTTAACTTTAAGTCAGTAAAATAAGATTATTCATTTCCAAATCTATTAATAAAGTTTTATTTTTCATGTCATGTGTGATTGAACTGCATGTGACATTCTGGAATCTTTGCCTGTTTGCTGCCTGCTCTACTTGCTCTATTTACGATAACATTGTGCTGCTGGCCAAGGAGAACACTGCTTGCTTTTCCTTATCTTGTTAGCTAGAAATTGGAACCCCCAAGGATATATGGGAGGGCCATCTAGGAGCTATTTTCTGTGGAACATAGTAGCCTTTTTCAGCATCTCTTGGAGCAGACAAGGTAAGGCTCACCCTTATGCCCTCCCAAGGGTGCCCTCATCCTGATTCCATTGGCTATAGAGTCCAGAACTCCTGTTAGGCTTAAATATCATAACTCTACCATGATGGACAGGATGAGCTACATCCCAGCAAATAAAAGTTGTGCTAATAAAGAAACACTTAAGGGCCCAGGCAGATGTAATAAGTGACTTGGAAGGGCATGAACGTCACAATGAGAAGCTGCCTAGGATTCTGTGAGGATTACTATGGCTTCTTGAAGCTCCACTTTGGTGGACTTTTTATTCATTTGGGTTGCATTTACTTGGCTGTACCATAGAGAATGTTGTTCTATGGAGAGTACAAAATTTATAATATTAATGTTGCGTAATCGTGTTATCTGCCATTACATAGCTGTTTAAGATGATGAAAGCTATCTCAGCCTGCACATTTCTGTAACCAAATGTAAAGGTTAAAGTAGTCAACTCAGTAGGTTCCTGGTACTGCCAGAATTGGAGATTTGACTTTCTGAATTGAGCCGTGGCAAAGGCAATCATGTTTGGATGGAGATAATGAATACGTGCACATTTACCCTAGGGGTCCGTGAATGTTTCTGAGCATTAGACAGATTAGTTCCCTGCAATTTTACTGACTATCTAGAAAAACTGTATTGTGAAGATTTAAAAGACAGTTTGGCTTAGAACTGATTTTTTAATTATATGGTAAAATACATGTAACTTACCATCCTGACCATTTTTAGGTGCACAGGTCAGTAGCACATTAACACTGTTGCACTAGCATCACAATCCGCAAGCTCCCATCCACAGAACTCTTCATCTCGGTATACCAGAACTCTGCCCGGTAAACAGTGGAAGTGAATTTTACCTAACAGGCATGTTGCAGCCAAAATCAGTGGCTAGCAGTAGTCTCTTAGAAAAATGATGATCTCTCTGGTGGTTGAAAAACTGAACTTGAAATGACTGCCTTTGGGGTCTGGGCCCTAAGATATGATCTTTTTAAAAAAAAAAACAAAAAAGGCATGGTCAAACGCATCTGTAAGTAAGCAGGTTTCTTTACTGCAGGACTTTTCAGAGTTTATAAAATGCTGATTGCATTAGGGCTCTCCTAGAGAGAGAGAGGGAAAAAAATGTAGAATCCAGTGTTTACTAAACTTCTCTTCGTAGGAAACCCCTCAGAAGCCTCAGTTTGGGAAATGCTGCTGTAAGCAATGAAAGACCATGGAAAGGTTTTACACTGTTTAGAGAGATCAGATTGCTATTTAGAAATTCAGTCTGGGGAATGAGGAGTGAGGGAGGGATGGGGTTGAGATGAGAAACACAGAGACCATTTGGAAGCCTGTTACAGTGGTCCAGGGTTGGGGAGATGCTCTGTGAACCACATAAGTTTGAGGTGTGCCAGAAGTCTGAGGGGATTCAAGAAGTATTAGAAGGTGGAGTCAGTGGTAGGCTGAACTGCCATCATGAGGGAGGGGCCTACATCAACAGCCAGGTTTCTGCTTCAGTCATGTCTAATCAGTATTGGAGGTAAGGGTCTGGCGTCCAGGAGAAGGTCTGCACTGGGGGTGTAACTGAGAGGCAGGCAGGACCTGATGATGGTGCTAAAGTCTCCCGTGGATGAGCTCCTCCCCAGGTTGAAAGTCTAAGAGGGAGAACAGGACTGCGGACAGAACCAGGGGGACATCAGCATTGAAGAAGTGAGTGGGACGGGGTAGTCTGCAGGAGGACACAAGCAGAGGTCTTAGAAGCCAAGGGAGAGTATTTCAAGAGGAAAATAGTAACTCCCCCACTTGTTGTCGTTTGACAACAGCAGAGAAGAGTTTTTACCTGTCAGGTTTATCTGGTCTTTACCTGTTTTCAGGTGACACACATGAGTGCACACATACTCTCTCAATACAGAGAGCACTGGCCAGAGTGAGGTAAATGGAATGTATTCATGACGTTATTTTTGAGAGTGTACACTGGTGTAAAGTTTTGTAGAGCAGTTGCTGTTTAGTTGCTAAGTATGTCTGATTCTTTGTGACCCCATGGACTATATATACAACCCACCAGGCTCCTCTGTCCATAGAATTTCCCAGGCAAGAATACTGGAGTGGGTTGCCATTTCCTTCTCCAGGGAATCTTCCCAACCCAGGGATCAAACCCACACTTCCTGCTTGGCAGGCAGATTCTTTACCACTGGGTCACCAGGGAAGCTGTAGATCAGTTGACAAGTACCAAAAACCTTGAGTGTGCATCCTTTCTCCCCAGCAAATGCACTTGTAAAGACTTACCTTAAAAGGAAGTCATGGATGGGCACAAAAACTTTTTTCACAGCATTGTATACAGTGTGTTAAAAATTATGAACAAACACAACACAGGGTTGGTGAAATAAACTCATTTCAATATGATGAAATAGTACTTTGCAGCTAGCTAAAGTTATGTCACATATATCAAGCATGGAGAAATGTTTCTGATGTTTCTGCATTTTTTATATATGGACATACATATACACAAAGTTGTGCAGAGGAATAAAGATACTAACAGTTCAATGGTATTGTCCCCTAAGGTTAAGCAGTTTTAATTCTTTGTAGTTTTCTGTAGATTTCAACCTTTCTACAATTTAAAAGCATCCCCTGAGGCAGAAGTGGTCTGTGACCCTTGCCAGTGATTGCCCTGGGGAGGGGGGTTGTTAGAGGGGCATGGAGCCCAGAGTGGGATGAGCTCGTGTAGCTGATGATACAGGGAGCTGGGGGTGGGCAGAGGGCAGCTCGGGTGGAAGATGAGGATTCTGGTTCGAGTTCTTGCATAGTTTTCCCTGCCCTCAGCCTCTGAGTGTTGCAGTTTTCCGTGACGTGGGGATGCTGACTGGCTACCGAGAAGAGTCAAGCATAGTATTTACACGTGATCACGCGCTGTAAACTGGCATGGGGAATATGTTATTACATTATTGCATTTAACATGTAATTGCCCTCATCAGTGATGCCATTTCAAAGTCTTCCTCTTGTGTCACTGTGGTGTTTTCTGGAGAGTGAGCTCAGTGAACTGTTAAGTCTCATAGGTTTAAACCACACGTCTGAAGTTCTGTCTGGCCTAGGGTCATAAACAGCTCCTCTGAGGCATCGTGGTCCTCAGTTGAGTAACGATTTCTGTTTGTCAGTGTTCCTTCAGCACTTGCTGTGCGTCCGCCGTTGTGCTGGGCATGTTAACAAACATAAGATAAAATAAATATTTAGCAACACAGAATGTTATTAAGTACCCAGGTTAGTGCTGAAGGAAATTCTCTTTAAGAATCATGAGTTTAGACACTGAGGGAAGTGCTAGAGTTTGGAAAAAGGATGAGTAAGGAACTAGAGGGCCCAGGAATGAACCTTGAAGGGCATGTTCTATTGGGGCCTGAGAAGGAAGGAAACAGGTTAGCATTCCAGGAATGCTACACCATCAGACAAGAAGGACCCATAGACATCAGTCAACCTGAGTGATCACCTGTAGGGAGGCTGAGGAAACAGAGCCCCAGGCAGGAGGGATCACAGCTGGGAAGAGCCTGGACTGTAACTCAGAGGTTTTGATATCCAGGTTAGCCCTTTTAAGCTGATACTCTGATATGTTATGTCAACTTCACGTATTGAAAAGAAGGAAACAGGTTAGCATTCCAGGAATGCTACACCGTCAGACAAGAAGGACCCATAGACATCAGTCAACCTGAGTGATCACCTGTAGGGAGGCTGAGGAAACAGAGCCCCAGGCAGGAGGGATCACAGCTGGGAAGAGCCTGGACTGTAACTCAGAGGTTTTGATATCCAGGTTAGCCCTTTTAAGCTGATACTCTGATATGTTATGTCAACTTCACGTATTGAAAAAATTTGGATTTGACTTAGGAATTTAAACCACTCTGCTTATGAAGCCTTGTGCAACCTGATTTAAAGTCTGATTCTACCAAGATTGCTCAAATTTCTTGAGGACTTGTGGGACTGGGCAGGAGAGAGCAATGTATACCATTACCTGAAATCTTCTAAACTTGCAGTTTCTGGCCAAAGTAAAACATCTAATATAGGGGAAAATGGCAAATAGTTTGTTTATGATGGTTCCCTTTTCCCAGGCTTTACAAACAGTCCAGTTCATTTAGACCCATCTTAAACAGGGAGCAGCTTGAGGGTGAATAAGGAGACAGAAGGTGATCACAGAATTAACACCTTTCAGTGAGGTGTGACTTAAGAAAACATTGCAGAGGAATTGTTTCTTTTAAATTCATAATGTCTTTTGCAGTTAACTTGTGTGTTGGCGGTACTTGTTATCTTCCAACCGAATCCAAACGCGGGGTTCTGGTCCAGTGGCCCCGGGAAGCCCCGGGAAGCACTGCTGTGTTCCCAGGCTCTCCGGCCGGCGTCCCTCTCCCCCCGCAGGTCTGCCCTCAGCTTCTCGTGGCTTTCAGCTTTTGACCGAATGGTTTCTCACTGGCAAGTTCTGTGCATGGTCTTGATCTCTTTCTCTCTCTCCTCCCACATGTTTGCTTCTTAACAGTTCAGCCCAGATCTTTTTACTGTCCCGAGTTCCTGGACCCCTTTCTTTAGGATTATTACCAACTGAATTCAAGTACAAGAGTCTAGATCAGTGGTCCCCAACCTTTTTGGCACCAGGGACCAGTTTCATGGAAGACAGTTTTTCCACAGAACCAGGGGAGGGGTAGGTTCTGGATGATTCAAGTACATAACGTTCATTGTGCCCTTTATTTCTAACCGAATGCCACTCCTGGTCTGATAGGAGGTACCGGTCTGTGGCCCAGAGGTTGGGGACCCTTGTCTAGATGATGTCAATCTCAGTGATCTGTTTTTCTATACCGTTTCATTACCGTGTGTCCTGCAAGAGTTGAGCAAAAAGTACACATGTCCTGTGAGAGAGAAAAGAGGGGTTTTGATTTAACCTCGGAGGTTTGTGGACTGCTGCACCTGCTCTCTCTTGACCCCGGGGGACAGTGGCGAGGCAAGATCGTGACTGCAGCATGGGGCGGTGCTTGGCACACAGAGAGCTCTTTATTACAGCAAACCGAGGGGTTATTAGTTAATGTGTCTGCTGTGGGTAAGAATCATGACAAGGCTGATAAATCAGGAATTTATTTTAAAAGAAGCTGCAGATGGTACTAAACCTATCAATTATGCAACTGTTTTCGTGGGGTCAAGCAGCTGTGTGACCACCGAAGATACACTTTCTCAAGGTTGACTGTCCCTGTGTGTGTGTGTTTATTCCCTTTTCTAGCTCGAGGTAGAACTAACATCGAACTTAGAGAGAAATTCATCCTCCCTGAGGGGGCATCCCAGGGCATGACCCCTTTCCGGTCCCGGGGTCGAAGGTCCAAACCATCTTCCCGCGCAGCCTCCCCTACTCGCTCCAGCTCAAGTGCTAGTCAGAGTAACCACAGCTGTACATCCATGCCGTCTTCTCCAGCCACCCCAGCCAGTGGCACCAAGGTACGTACAGCCTCGGGTATGACCTCCTGCCCCGCTCCCAGCTCTGCACGTGGCCATTGTTCAGTGTAGCTTCTGAAAGACTCCAGTGAGGAGAGGAACTTGCAGACATATAGACCAGGCTGGCCAGGCCCTAGTGGTACACAGATCTGGACCCTTAATATGGCCGCAAAGGACGTTTAAATAGGAATTGAGTCGTTAGGTCCAAAGTGCTTCTTTCCACCTGTTCCCATTTTGAGTTTGAACCCATGCAGAGTTACTGATCTTGAAAATCCAGGCACTGTCTGTGCAGCTGGAGCTAAGAAAGAGAGAAGCTCGTTGTGATGATGGGTTGTAGATGAAGAATGCTGCTGCCTTTCTGCCTCGGCCCCTTTCACCCCGTTGGACTGATACACATTTTATTTTGTTTTCTGTTTCTTTAAAATTTAGTGTCTTCTATTTATTATTTATTTATTTTATGTTCCCAATTTGCTCCTTTTGTGTTCCACTTTCACTTGTTCCCGTCCTTCCCTTTGGATTTCCGTTTCACAGACTCCGCTTCAGTTCTCTCGCTGTTATGACAAACCCTGGCTGGTAAACAGTAGAGCTGGCACCCCTGTCAGGGGCAGCCACTATCCTGACCTCCAGCTGCCCAGCCCCGAGGTAGAGTATGGCTTTGCTGACTAAGGACACAGGCAAGACCAGGCCCTCGCTCATGCCGAGAACCTGACCAGCTCTTCCTCCTGACACGAGTCCATGCTCTTTTCCATCTTTGTGGTGTTTGCTTTCACAGCTGATTCATCCCGTCCATTGTCTTTCAGGGGTTTCTAACTCGGATTCACCAAAATTGGAGATAAATAAGAGATGCCTGAGACTGGATTGTGTAACAACTTCCCAACAGTCCTTAGAATGATACTTGCTCAGGGTGGTAAACAGTGGTCATTTGTGGTGATTTGTTTATCAATATTGTTTATAATCAGGCCTCTTGGAGTCTCCAGACGTTGTATCTGACACAAACGAGTTATGAACACTTGAAATTCAACGACGGCGCATGTTCAACAGTGTTCTACCTTTGCTTAGGACAGAAGAGTGGCTGGCAGCCTCCCACCCGGAGTCACATTCCGGGGGTGGTTGGTGTTGCCACACTGGTCCGAGGCTTGGGCGCTGCCTCCTTCAGCCAAGCATAGCATTTGTGGACACTGCTCTGAGGCTTGGGTTTTAGTTTCTGAATTCCTTGGCCCAGGCACTTGGGTTTCAATAGCCTTGATTTGAATACACATGCCAGCGGCTCAGCATGTTCAAGTGCAGTCATTAAAATGCCCAAGTGCCTTTGGAAGAGCAGTGTTTCAGAAATAAGATGTGGACTAGCAGCTTGTCTGATAGCTGTACAACTGGCACTCTAGCTCCTGCCGGGAAACACTGGGTTCTTGTGCCTCAAAATGTGGCACTGTGTCTAGTCGTGTAAAGCTTCAACCAGTGTAAACAGGAGGTACAAGAAGCCAGTGTCCACAATGGACTCGCTTCTCTGGGTTTCATCCCGCTTCAGTTCAGAAATACATCTGGCTTAGAACGTGATCTGGGGACCCACTGACACTAAATCCCCGTGATTCAACCTGCCTATCCTGCTTTTTCTTCTTTAGTGGCTCCAGTTTCATGAAAGTCTCAAAAGTTCTAGAATTTTTAATGTTTTAATTATGAAGTGCCAATTCTCATAGGATTCTGGTAGATCAGCTTTTCTGTCTTAAGGTTTTACCTTTGGTTTCCTTTCATTTCAAGATTTCATCTTCTCTTAACTACTGGTATTCTGCACACTGTCCTGGCGCAGACTCCCAGCCCAACATCTCTGGGGCCACGTCTGCCCAGCAGCAGTAGCTTCTGAAACTGGTGCTCTTCCTCCTGTGTGGGCCAGGAGGGTTTGTGCTGGAATGTAAATCCCTCTGTTGCTTTTGCTCTTTCTTTATAAAGAAAAAAGAAACACAACAAAATGGGTTGCTTTACTCTTTTTTTTGTATAAACATCTTAAAAGTCCTGGAAAACAATTTACATGATTGATTTCAAAGAAAAATTAGAAGAGCTGTGGCATGAGTGATACTCAAAATAGATTTAAAATATTTTCTCTCCAAATTCTTTAAAAATATATATATATACACTCAGATGGTAAATGGAGCTACTACCAGCATCAGTAATGATACATACATCTAGCCAGCTCTTTGCCACTTTGGGAAGTGCTTCTGCATGCGACTTATTCACTCAACAAGTTTATATTGAGCCCCTCGTCTGTGCCAGATGTAGTACTAGGTGTCTAGGGTGTGACAGGGAGCAAAGTAAGTCCCTGCTTTTCTGGAGTTTCTGCTTTAACCTGGGAGATTTCAGGCAGCAAACAGGGAGCCTTCCTGGGCTGGTGAAGGGATAGCAGCAGGCCAGTGGCTGCGGTGGACTGAACACAAGGGAGTGTGTAGCAGTGGGGTTCGGAGAGGCAGGCTCCTTCCCTGGTCTCCAGGGCGAGAAGTGGAGGCATGCGTGCCAGTGTATGTTAAGTCCAGACCCAGGCCCTTCTGGTCCCAGGCCATTCAGAGCCTTGTTCCTCATACCACAGCCCCACTCTCGTGTGCTTCTCCTAATCATTTATTTGATCAGGTCAAGTAATTTAATCTTCATTCTACCAGTGAAGAAATAGATCTACTTCAGTGAATTTACTGCATCTCTGTGATAGGGACTGGAGTAATATTTGGATCTCCATGTTAACAATTTGGGGTTAGAATTCATATGTCACATGCTGCTGCTGCTGCTGCTAAGTCGCTTCAGTCATGTCCGACTCTGTGCGACCCCGTAGACGGCAGCCCACCAGGCTCCCCTGTCCCTGGGATTCTCCAGGCAAGAATACTGGAGTAGGTTGCCATTTCCCTCTCCAATGCATGAAAGTGAAAAGTGAAATTGAAGTCGCTCAGTCGTGTCCGACTCTTAGCGACCCCATGGACTGCGGCCCACCAGGGTCCTCCGTCCATGGGATTTTCCAGGCAAGAGTACTGGAGTGGGGTGCCATTGCCTTCTCCAGCCCCAAAACTTTGATACTTTGGAGTATTTGGATTTCTTACCTTTACTCATTTATCATATTTCTGTTTGTTATGACTATTGTAATCTTAGCATTTGAGGATTTTTTTTTTTTCTAGTAGAAATTTGTCAATAAGATAAAAGGCATTGGAAGACATTTTAAAACCTTAAATTGGCACATGAAGGCTTTATTTTGGAAATGCTCCAAATTCATGACCTAGCATACTTTCAAAATAAATCATTGTTTTCCTGGACTTTTAACTAGCTTTTCAGTTTTTTAGAAAATTAGGAGGGCTTAAGTAAACCTTGTAAAGTGGAATTTCTGTCAACAATTTCACCAAGTAAATATGACCTTTTTATTTTTTTTAAGGTTATTCCATCAACAGGCAGCAAGTTGAAACGACCCACACCCGCCTTTCATTCAAGTCGAACGTCGCTTGCCGGCGATACTAGCAACAGTTCTTCCCCCGCGTCCACGGGTGCCAAAACTAACCGGGCAGGTAAGGACCTGCCCCAGCTCTTCCCCACTGCGGGTAGGGGCGAGGGCATGGCCAGGCCCTCTGGAAACAGCAGGCTCCCCGCAGTGCTTCACTCCTCCCTGAGGAGCAGAGATGGAGAGAAACACAGATGCGGTGCCCAGAGGACAGCTGGCTCAAACCTTGCCTCCCGAGAGCAGGTGCTCCCACAGCCAAAGCCACAGCACCTGTTCGCCATCAGAAACGATTGTACGGGGGGAGAATGTAAGGGGGAAAGGGCCTCCTAGAGCCGGGCCTTCCTAACACACCGTATTTATGCTGGCTCAGAGCTGAGAGTCGGGAGGATCACGTCTGCTCACTTGTGGACGTTCCTCCTGGGAACCTAGGGCTTTGGCTTCCACTTGCTGCTGTTTGCCGGCCCTCCTGCCCCCCATTCTTAGTCCGCCCATGCGGCTCTCTCCTCCAAGCTGAGGCCCAGGGCAGCCCCGCTCCGCTCTGTCATGGGGGCGTGTGAGGTGATGGTGCTGCTGATAGAAGCTGCTTTCTGTTCCTCAGGACGCTTCTCAGGTAGAAGCCCAAAGTCAGAAAAGGCTTCGGCAACTTCTGTGTAGGTGAGAGAACCGAGATTCAGAAAGACTCTGGTTTGCCCATGGTCACTCAGCACGTCAGGTGGTATTAGGATCAGAACCCTGGCCTCTGGTTCTTTTGTTCTCCACACCACCGCCACCATGCCCTCCACCCACCCCACCCACCCACCAGTGCTGTCTCTATTAAGTCTGCCACTTTATTCTTAAATTCCAGACCCTAAAAAGTCAGCCAGTCGCCCTGGAAGTCGAGCTGGCAGTCGGGCCGGGAGTCGAGCCAGCAGCCGTCGAGGAAGCGATGCCTCTGACTTTGACCTTTTAGAGACACAGTCTGCGTGTTCAGACACTTCAGAGAGCAGTGCCGCAGGGGGCCAGGGCAGCTCCAGGAGGGGGCTCAACAAGCCTTCCAAAATCCCCACCATGTCCAAGAAGACCACCACTGCCTCCCCCAGGACTCCGGGCCCCAAGCGATAACACTGTACAAGCACCCCCAAGCCTCTCTCCACTTTGAATCCTGCTCCATGCATTGGGTGTATATTTATTCTGAATGGGAGAAGTTATATTGTTAAAAGTGTAAAAGAATAATTGTGTTATGAAGCTGCCTTATTTTTTTTTTCTTTTTGTAAGTTACTATTTTCATGTGAATATTTATGTAGATAAAATTTGCCTCCTGGTAACCCTGTAATGGATGGGGCCCAGAAATGAAATATTTGAGAACAAGCAAAAAGGTCAAGATGCAAATGTGTATTAAAAAAAAAAGCCTCTAAATAGGGTTTCTTTGCGGTGCAGGGTTGTAAACCTGCTTTATCTTTTAGGATTATTCCTAAATGCATCTTCTTTATAAACTTGACTTGCTATCTCAGCAAGATAAATTATATTAAAAAAAATAAGAATCCTGCAGTGTTTAGGAACTCTTTTTTTGTAAATCACAGACACCTCAATTAGTGAGAACTGAGGGGAGGGCACTTCTGATTGCTTTTTCCATTGTTTTTAATGTTGTGTGATTTTAGCTGAAGAGAGGGAACCTCATGTAGGTAATGTTTGCACATGATACAGCAAAAGGAGTTCATTGCAATACTGTCTTTGAATACTGTCTCAGTACTGGGCGTTTAAAGGACAAATAGCTGCTAGAATTCAGGGGTAAACGTAACTCTTCAGAAGACGTCAGAACATTGGGGGTTTGTAAGAGTCCTGGTTCATAACTTCCTGTCCAACCTGGCCGCTAATAACTCATGTGCTCACTGGGACCCAGGCCGTCAGCAAAGGGAGACTCCCTGGTGGCATCATGAATTACAGTTTGTTTATCTGCATTTTTTGCTATTTATTTAAAATGGTCGATCAACTTCCCACAAACCGAGGAATGAATTCCACAAGCCTATTCTGAAAATGTGGACATAAAACAAAACATTCGCTCATCCTTTAAAGGAGTTCACCAGCACACTTGTTAACAAGTCCCGTTTGCTTCTGTCTTTTTTTGTGCGTAATAAAGTCAACTGACCAAGTGACCATGAAGAGGGGCTGACTGGGGCTCCTGATTTTTAGCTGCTGTTCCTCTTCAGCTCCGACCATGTTGCTGTGTGATTATCTCAATTGGTTTTAATTGAGGCAGAAACTGAAGCTCTACCAATGAACTGTTTAAAAACAAGACACACTTTTGTATTAAAATTGCTTGCAGTAACAAATATTGTGTATTTCCTGCCTTTTTTTCCTCAACCATTACCTTATATATAACATATTACTCTGGGGAATGATTGTGTTTTAGGTACTTCAGTGTATTATTCAAATCCAGATATCTTGGATAAATTATGGAGCTCATTAATAATTTTTTCCTTGTATATCTTATTCTCGTTAATTTCATTTAACAAGGGAACAAAGAAATAGACGGTTATTAATGTAAATCTGTAGGGCTATCTACCCCACTTACATCATTAAACAAATAACCAGTATGTAAGAAGATTTCTGTTGTAGAAATCACAGGCCTTAGAGCTTCAGAATATGGGCCAGTTTCCCACAGTATGCTGAAATTTCTGGTTAAATGGTAGAATAAATAGGATTTCAGAGGTAGAAACAAAAGTGGTCATCAAATCTAGCTCCTTTGTTTTATAGACAGAGAAACAAATGGGAAAGTGGGAAGAAAGTAGTTTTCCCGTGATCACATAATAAATAAACGGCAGGAGTGGACCTTGAATCTAGTCCTTGGCTCCCTATCCAAGCCTGCCAGTTCTTTTCCCTTCAGCCCCTCGTTGGCTTTTAATTAGAACAGCCAAATATTAAGTAACTCTGACACAGGAGTTAGACTAGGAAATAACTAGAGAACTTTAGAGGTAAGAGGGATTCAACCTCATCCACCTGCATCCTTGCTCATTGGGTCACACTCCCCTTGTGATATGGGAATTCAGTAAGAAGGACACAGGATTGCCAGAGCTGTTTGAGGCCAAATATCCCAAAAGAATGTGCAGCCTGACAGATTCTGAAGCAAGAGCTTACTCTGTTCTCTGTGGAATCAAGTTTAACTTCAGACTGTTGGAACTTTGTAGGAAGGTGTTTTCACTCAAAATCTGCTTACCCCTCTAGACTTCCTAGCTGCAGAAGCATGCTGGAAGGAGCTCGATCTGCACTTTCTCAGAATCTGGACCACAGTCACTTGTTTTTCTTACCAAGGAATTCAGGGTTTCTCTCAGTCTTTGCAACAAAGTTCAGCTAGGGTGCACTCTGCAGAAAGTGCATTTCCATTCAATAAACACCTGTGTGCAAGACCATGTGGAAAATTTAGGGATAACAGGAAAGGGGTTAAAACTGCAGTTCTGTGACACAAGTGTTGAACAAGTAATGCAGACTTGGTGTCTGCTAGGATAGAGGAGGGCAGGTTCTGGAGCCTTGAATAACAACAGCTAACATGTATTGAGTGCTTGCTGTGTGCCATCTCTGTGCTAAGGCTCTATGTACATTCTTACATAATTCACATCATAATCCTACAATTATGAGCCTCACTTATAGATGAGGGACAGCCTGAGAGAGGTTCAGTGACTTGCCCAAGATCACAAAGTTGCCAAGTGGCTGGGGAAGCCCTTGTTTGACCCAACTCTGGACACGGAACAACAGACTGGTTCCAAATA
The DNA here is from genome assembly GCF_055505025.1 of Bos grunniens. Taxonomy (NCBI): domain Eukaryota; kingdom Metazoa; phylum Chordata; class Mammalia; order Artiodactyla; family Bovidae; genus Bos; species Bos grunniens. The sequence continues at coordinate 14,826,225 of NC_141167.1, forward strand.
GGAAAAGGAGTACGTCAAGGCTGTATATCATCACCCTGCTTATTTAACTTCTATGCAGAGTACATCATGAGAAATGTTGGACTGGATGAAGCACAAGCTGGAATCAAGATTACTGGGAGAAATATCAATAACCTCAGATAGGCAGATGACCCTTAAGGCAGAAAGTGAAGAAGAGCGAAAGAGCCTCTTGATGAAAGTGAAAGAGTGAAAAACTTGGCTTAAAACTCAACATTCAGAAAACTAAGATCATGGCATCCAGTCCCATCACTTCATGGCAAATAGATGGGGAAACAATGGAAACAGTGACAGACTTTATTTTGGGGGGCTCACTGCAGATGGTGACCACAGCCATGAAATTAAAAGACAGTTGCTCCTTGGAAGAAAAGTTATGACCAACCTAGGCAGCATATTAAAAAGCAGAGACGTTACTTTGTCAACAAAGGTCTGTCTAGTCAAGGCTGTGGTTTTACCAGTAGTCATGTATGGATGTGAGAGTTGGGCCATAAAGCTGAGCACCGAAGAACTGATGCTTTTGAACTGTGCAGTTGGAGAAGACTCTTGAGAGTCCTTTGGACTGCAAGGAGATCCAACCAGTCCATCCTAAAGGAAGTTACAGTCCTGAGTATTCATTGGAAGGACTGATGCTAAAGCTGAAGCTCCAATACTTTGGCCATCTGATGTGAAGAGCTGACTCTTTGGAAAAGACCCTGATGCTGGGCAAGACTGAAGGCAGGAGAAGAAGGATACAACAGAGGATGAGATGGTTGGATGGCATCACCGATTCAATGGACGAGTTTGAGTAAATGGGAGTTGGTGATGGACAGGGAAGTCTGGCATGCTGCAGTCCATGGGGTCACAGTCAGACACGACTGAGCAACTGGACTGAACTGAACTCTGCAAGAAACCTTCCCCGTGTCAGTTCCCCTCAAGTTCAGGAGTTTCACGATCCCCCTCACAGATCACCTGTCCCCATTTTTTCTGCCCTTCCAGACACTTTGCTGGCCCCTCTGTCAGAGAACAGCCTCCATTCTGCCTTCAAAAAGACTGTTCACTCGTGACCCCTGAGGGCCACTAGAGGGCAGGGAGCTGGGCAGCTTCATCTCTGGCTCAGGGCACAGTGCAGATCAGCACCCAGTGGTTTATGGGAATGTGAGGGTATCGTTTCAAGAGCACAGCCATCTCCACTCATCCTAAATGGAGATAATTTCTATTAGAAGAATCAGACCAGCACTAGGGCTGCTTGCAGTCTTGCTGGGAGACCAGTATTATACAGTACACAATGGGAGAATTACAGGCTAGATCTGAGGCCCCCAGTGACTCAAAGAGGAAATGCAGAGGGAAGCCCAGGAACACAGGGATAAGGAAGAGAGCAGGAGATTTCAGAGGCCCTGACTAAGTCTGACAAGGGGTCACCCTCGACTCTGTCCCCTGCCTGTGCGTGCGGAGTCACCAAGCCTTGTGGACTCACCGTAACAGCCCTCCATCCCATCTCTATTAGAGGATCATTGTTGTCCTGACCCCTCGCATTACTGTACCTGTCTCCAGCTGTAGGTCCTGAGTCCATGCTCCCTCCAATCCGTAAGTCCCCTCTGCATCCAGCCTCTGGTCAGGTCCTGGGCACTTTGAATGGCTAGTGTGAAACATTCTTAACCGGGTTTAGCAGTCTTGTAGAGATTTACCTGTTGGGTAAAAGGAAGACTAGGCATAAGACACCAGCAAGTGACTGGATTTAAGATTTGACATATTTTTAAGTTTGATGTGGTCTTGCGGAAATCTGAATTTTATTGGATAAATCATACATTTATTTTGAAGTTTTATCTTTAACCCACATTGGGGTGCCATAGCCATCTGCTATGCAGAGTCCTCACCTGGTCACTTGCCCCCCAGTCTCTCCAGGCTTCACTGAGCTCGCTTGCATGTGCTCACCTACTCCGACCCAGGTCCACTGCTGTGTGACTTGAAGGAAGTCCCTTAACCCCTGGGTGCCTCTGGCTCCTCATCTGTTAAGTGAGGTGGGGAATGGGGGGTGCGACTCCCCTATAACAAGGTATGAGCCGGAAAGAAATGACACAGAACGTGGCTGGTGCACGAACAGTGCTAACTGTCATCTGCTATCGTGATGCTCTTTGGAGTTGCGGCCTTCACACAAGCTATTGCTTCTACCTTGAAACACTCCACTCCTCACCAGTTCATTCCAGCTTTCGGAGCTCAGTTTACGTGTCTTTTCCTCTCAGTGCAGCTCCTTAACCATAAATGAAAAACCGAGGTGAGATTAGTGCCTAGGGAAGGGTCTGTGCAGAATGGTGGTGGTGGTTTAGTCACTAAGTCGTGTCCAACTCTTGGGATCCCATGGACTGTAGCCTGCCAGGCTGCTCTATCCATGGGATTCTCCAGGCAAGAATACTGGAGTGGGTTGCCATTTCCTTCTGCAGGGTATCTTCCCAACTCAGGAATCGAACCCAGGTCTCCTGCACTTCAGGAAGATTCTTTACCGGCTGAGCTATGCGGAGCTATTCAATCGAGGAGCCCTGTCTCAAACCGCTGAGGGCCGTGACAACTAAGATGCAAAAGATCAGGAAGGACGCCAGAGTTCCTTGACCTGCGGAAGGCATATCCTGCGCGCAGCTAGACCCGCACCGGGGTTCAGAGGACGCACAGCAAACCTGGGGATGACAGCGCGGCTGCTGGAGCTGCTGGGAAGGCCGGCCAGAGGCGCCGACCGAGAGCGCGCAGGAGCCAGGTGGGTGGGCGCGCCGGGAGCAGTGACACGACAGGTGTCAGATGTCCCGGAAGGAACCCCCAAAGGCTCACACAAGGGGACTGCAGGGAAGACGCCGGGAGGCCGGCCAGCAGCTGCAGTGGCGGGAAACTCTGGCCCGGATGCTGCTGCCAGAGGGATGCGACCCACTCTCTAGACTTGGCTGGTACCCGCGAACCCCTCCACCTCTAGACCCGACTGAGACGTCTCGGGTCCTGGGGCGACACCCCACGCACCAGGCAGGCTGCCGGGTCACTTCGCGGGCCAGACGAAGAGTTGGGATCCGGCTCCGACAGGGCTATCAAGGAAGGACACGCCTCCGCGGGAGCGCAGGATCTGATCTCCCCGACCGTGCTTCTACACTGGGTCCCCAGGCCCAGTCCCCGCGCCCTCCCGACAGCGCAGCCAGCAAGGGAAGGAGAGTCCAGGACAACAGCTGGCCCCAGACAGCACAACTGCGGATTTCTCGCCGTATCACCTACACCGAGTCGTATCTCAGTCTCCATCGCCAGCCACACAGAGCCCCTTCCCAGAGCCTTGTCCCCGCCCCTGCGTCCCCATTGGTCGGGTCCCGGAGGCGGGCCCCGACGGCTCCCAGCTGGAGGACAGAGGCGGCCGCGGCCCGGCGGAGCGGTACAAACTCGGTCCACACCTCCCCGAACCCGACGGCAGCTCTCCCTGCGCCTCTAAGCTGAGCGGCTTCGGCAGCAGCCGGACTGTCGGGCGCAGCGGAACGGACAGACTAGCCGACCGTCCCTGGTTCCCAGAGGAGCTCCTGCCGGAGGCGGTGCGGTGGCAGCCGACGGTCCGGGAGTTCTAGGGACCGCGCTGCGTTCGCGGGCGACCCACGCCCCGTCCCATCGGCCCCAAGCCAGGCCCGCCGCGCGCCGTCGGGGCGGCCCAGATCCGGGCCCCGCTGGGAGCGGATGCGCGCGCGGTGAGGCCGCCGGGTCCCGCCATGGCCGCGCGCCCCGGGCCGCTCTGGCTGCTGGGCCTGGCGCTGTGCGCGCTGAGCGGCGGCGGCGTCCCCGGCCCGCGCCCCCCGCTCGGCTGCCCGCAGCGCCGCCTGGGCCCGCGCGAGCGCCGCGACCTGCAGCGCGAGATCCTGGCGGTGCTCGGGCTGCCCGGGCGGCCCCGGCCCCGCGCGCCCCCCGCCGTCGCCCTGCTGCCGGCGTCCGCGCCGCTCTTCATGCTCGACCTGTACCGCGCCGTGGCCGACGACGACGACGAGGACGGCGGGGCCCCCGAGCGGCGCCTGGGCCGCGCAGACCTGGTCATGAGCTTCGTCAACATGGGTGAGCGCGGGCCCCGGGCGGGCGGCGGCGACCCCGGGGGAAGGCGGCGGGCTGAACGGCCCTACCGGGGCTGAGCGCGAGCGGCAGGGGCGTGTGCGCCACCTCGCGCAGGGGGAGCGCCTGCTGGGGGCGGGGAATCACCTTGTCGTGGACAGGGACCTGCGGCAGGAAAACCTGCCCGGCTCAGGGCAGCGAAGTCTTAGGGATGTGGGGGTCGGTGAGCTGCTGGACCGACAGGGACGCACGAGGAATGTGAGTCCCCGAGGCGTGTGCCTTCACCCGCCCCCGAACACCCCCGACGGTAAGATCCTGTAGTGTTAGGTGGACGCGGGTGGTGCCAGGAAGACAGTCCGGTCCTGGCGAGACAGGTGAGTAAACAGAGGCTGTGATGCTGTCCCTATGATAAGGGCGGTATGAAGAGCAGGACAAAGTTCCCCGTGGAAAACCCTGTCACGTCATCAAAGCAGAGTTGAGGTGAGGACCCAGATGTCCTGAGCCCACATTGAGCAGCCTCTTGCCTGGGTCACCTAGGGGTGGGGGCAGGGGAGGGGAAGCCGTAGACTCTGAGTTCAGTGGGGCAGGGACTGTGGTCTTGTCACCCTGGGCTCGCATCTGGGACTTGGCTTGTCATGGAATGAGTGTCCAGCCCCAGTGAATGACCCGATAGGCAGTTTGAACCCCCTTTGTTCTCCCAGGCAAAGCCCAGCTTTTCTTCTCTGCAGAAATTATACTCCAAAGCGTGAAACCATTTACCCTTAAAGTTCTCAAAGATCACGTTGTAATCTAAATCACGTAACTAAACTCTCTTTAATCTACATTCATGAACATAGGTCTCCCATCAGCTTTGCTTCCTGCCTGAGGCCAGTGAGGGGCATGGATCTAGGCTGCGGCAGACACCAGGCTAAACCTGGGGACCAAGGACCATAGCTCAGGCCCAGGTGGGGAGAGCTGTGGGACCCAGAGCAGGGAGGCCCCTGGCCAGGGCCACCAGCCTCCCTTCACCTTGTAACCCCCCAGCAACCCTGTTGGCAGACATGATATTCATCCCCATCTCCCGGATGAGGACAGTGAGGCTCAGAGAGGCAGTGTCTTGCTCAGGACAACGTGACCTCTGTGTGGCTGAGCCGGGACAGGCCCAGGTTGTTTGGCCTTCCATCCCGGGCTCAAGGAGGTAACAGGTCTGTGTCAGGAGGTCAGGCTTTCATGGTGCAAAGAGCTGTCAGAGGGGTTTTGGCAGAGGGGCCCAGGGGTCAGAGTGACAGCAGATTTTGTGAGTCTTCAGCCATTTGCTTCCTACCAGCAAAGAAGAGGGGACAATCTGCGAGGCCTGTCCCCCCAAACCACAGCTGGTGATGGGTTCAAGTGGGAGAGTGAGCCACAGGAGGCAGCCGTTAACCTCTGCTGAGATCCCAGTACCAGCTCGGGACTTGGGCTGGTGGGTTCTAGATGCCGCCTCCCTAGTTAGAGGTGGGGTGGGGGACTGGGGACAGAGCCATCCATATGTGGAACTGAGGCTGGAGCTCTGTGCTGGGGACAAGCTGACTCCGGGCACAGGACCAAGAAGAGCTGTGGATACAGCCCCCCTGAGAATGTCCCCATGGGAGCCCTCCATGTGTGAGTCACCACCTAGCCCAGGTCCCTCTCTCCCCAGCACCCCCTGGGGCAAGGGGTACATGGCCCTGGTGGGAGCTGCTGCTGTGAGTGAGCAGCACCCTGAGCTCAGGACCTGGTTCCCCTCCTGCCTCTGCTGTGTGGTCCTGGGGAAGTCCCTGCCCTCTCTGAGCCTCAGAGCTCTCCTTGTAAAATGGGGCTCCTCATGTCTGTTCTCAGAGTTGTCGTGAGATAGGTTGATAGAGCCGAAAGTCAGCCCCCTTTTAGGGGGAACCCAGCCCTGGTCAGTGCTGACCCCAGCCTCTCGCAGCTGCTGCTCAGCCTTGGTGTGGATGTGTGGAAATGTCCCACCTGTCTTATAGACACGTGAGACCCAGAAACAGATTTTTAAAACCATCCAAAGGTGTTCCTACCAGTTTTTTAATAAAAACAAAGACTTGAAGTACCATAGGCCTATAAATGTAGCAACTTGTGAAGCTGTTTTACCAACCTCATTCCATGGGCTCAGAGAAGTTAAATAACCAACCCAGGGTCACACAGCACATCCATGACGTCATTGAGGCTAAAGATTCTAAATTCGTTTCTTCCCACGCCACCTCTGTGTGCTTCCATGGAGATCTGAGACTTCTGATGCTGTGGATTAACAAGCCGATCTTTGTTCAGGGTAAGCCTGGTCTGTGGGCAGGTCTAGCCAGCTGTCAGAGGGCCTTCTTTCTTTATTCTGATGTACTAATTGCACTAGTAAAACTTCTTCAGTTGGAGCAGTTTAACTGGTAATTATGTGGGCTGATGTGGGGATTAGGCAGCTACCAGCGTTGTTTCCTCCTTTGGAGGCCCCAGCCCCAGGCCCCTGAAGGTCGGCGGGCCCTGAACCACCCTGGAGTCTAGCAGCAGAGTCGCTGTGGCATCAGCGCCCACGCCGAGGCTCCCACACCTGTGGCCTCCAGCTCCCCTCTGCTGCTGGCCTCACTGGCTCCTGAGAGGCCAGGCCTGGGGCTTGCTGGGCCTTGACCATCAGCAGCACCTGTAGGACCCAGAGGCCTGGGCCTCTCAAAGGCTCCTGTCCAGGGGTCGGGCCTCTGTCCTAGGAGACACTTCAGGGGCCTACTGGAGGTGTCACTGCTGGAGCCTGTACTGGGGGCCGGGGCTGCAGTCAGAGCCGGGTCCTGCCTGGCCTGCCTGTCAGTCTCTCCCTGTGGACTCTTGGCTCCCACTGGCCAGAATGTAGTGATGGGGCCGGGACCTCGAGGAGTGGACAGAGCTGGTCCCTGGTGTCGCCTGTGCTCTGGGGAGGAGATCCTGAGCTGGGAGGCAGCACCCAGGGTCTTGGCCCTCCTGGGCCTGCCGTGGATTCCTGCACGTCCCTCCCTTATCTGGTCCCTTCTCAGCACACTGCCCACCCCTCCGCCCAGCTCAGGTGTGACCGGCTGCACCCCGAGTGTCTCAGGCTGGCCCGGCCCCTCCGGAGAGAGGCAGGAGAGACACCTCTGGCATTTCTCCTGAATCCTTCCCCACCTCCTGTCCGCGGAGCAGGGGTACCCATGCTCCAGACTGAGAAACTGAGGCACAAACAGCACTGCAGGCTGACGTGTCGTCAGAACTGAACGGGACCGTCTTCTCCTTTGTTCTGACCTTCCCTGAGCTGGGCTCACTCATTCCCGCGGTCCCGGGCAGCTGAGGAGAGAGGTGTGAAGGAGCTGAGCTCTTGGGTTCAGGAGAGGCAGGGCTCTGTGGGAGTGAGGGGCCTGCCCGGGTCCTGTTCAGCCCCTGACCTTGAAGCAGTGACCCCTCACCTCCATGAGCCCCGGGGTCACTTACTTTGCTTCCTTACTACAGAGTTCTTTCATATTTTCCTGAATTCACTTCACAAATGGTCATGGGGTGCTTGCTCTGTGCCGGGCTCCATTCTAGCTCCTGGAACGTAAGAGGGAACGAAACAAAGACCCTCCTTGTGGAGCTGACCTTCTGGTGGGAGACACATACCTGCACCTCAGCTGCAAGGTAACTGTCACCTGGTCCCCACAGTGGCGCCCTCCCTGGGCATCAGGAGGGGGTGGACAGTGTGAGGACGGGCAGGATGGGCTGGGGTTCTGACCCGGCCTCAGAACTTGCTTCTTGACTCCACCTCCTACTCTCAGTGTGGTCTGGACTCTCCAGTCCACCTCTCGGAACCTCCGTCTCCTCCTCTGTAAACGGAGATACTCATGGTACCCACCCTGGAGGCTGTTCAGGGACTGTGTGAGCCGCCACCCAGTGACTACCACATGCTGAGACCCTCCATGTCTGACCTTTCATCTCATCTCACAATTACAGTCGCATCTTTGTTTTAAAAGGCTCAGAGAAGCTAGGTGGTCTTCCCAAGGCCACACAGCTGGTCATCTTCCTGCCTGTGTATCTTCTGCTCTTGTCCTACACAGAAGTGGCCTCTCCCCCCGGCCCAGGGCCCATGATTAGGTTCAGTGCATGCTGCTAAGTTGAACTGTGTTGAATGTATGTTGTAAACTGAGAGTCCTATTTTTAAAGTGTCTTTATTGTTTAGGGATTTACAGATAAAGCATGCTCACTGTACAAAATTCAGTTTGCAGAGGAACATGTAGCATGAGTGCCCCTGGGAACCCTCCTCCTACCAGCCCATCCCCTCAGGCAGAGCCAACCAGTCCTTTGATCTGTTCTCGAGCTTCATGTGAATGGAATCATAGTACATACTCTAGGTCTTTCACACAACAAATTGTTATTGAGATTCATCCATGTTTTGTTGTATATATTGTTCGAATATAAATGAGTTGTCTGGCATTGGAAACCATGCTTATTTGGGACATTTGGGTTGTTTCCAGCTTTTGGTTGTGCATAGAACTGTCTAAATATCCTTGTATATATCCTTGTACACAGGTATACTAAACCTGGATTTCCATCCTGACTGTGCCACTTGGGAGCTGCAAGACATCACACAGCTTCATTTTAAAGTCTCTGCACCTCATTTCCTTCGCTTTAAAACAAGGTTCATAGGGACCACCTCCCAGGGTTGTGTAGGATCTGTGATACATGCACGCAGGTCAGATGCACGCCTGTTACACAGTAGGAGCATAATATATGGGAGCTGATGTATCACATCCTGTTTCTGAGCCCTTGCTCACATTGTACCCTCTGCATAGAATATACTCATCTCCATTTCTTCTAAAAAGGAATGGGCAGGGGTTTCCATAAATCTGACTCTTCCTACCCCGCTCCTCCCAAGGGACAGACTGCTTCCATGATCAGAACCCTCACCCTTGATCACTTGTATTTCTTAGGATTCTGCCTATATGATCTGGGGGCACATTTAGCCTCTTTCTGCCACCTCTCCCCAGGAAACTATAAATAACCTGAGAACAGCGACCAAACATGAGTCTCATGGCAAACCAACCCCTCAGACAAATCCCGTCCCCCCACCCCTGTGCGGCCAGCCTTCAGGGCAGACTGGCCACGCAGAGGGAAAGTGGAAGCGGTGGGAGGCAGGGAGCACCGAGAGCCAGGGGAAGGAGACAGAGCAGGGCCAGCCTCCCCGTCTGTGCGGATCACACTCCGCCTCCCCCCACCACTGCCCCACTCCCCACCCCCCCCCCGCCCCGGGACCTGAGTCCCTGCAGGGCCCTGCCTGGAGGACCATGGCCTCAGGAGGTCGCTCTCAGGCACCTGTTGATGGAAGAACCTTGTGAACAGGTGACCTCCCCATCCCAGTATTGCCACCAGAGCAAATCTGGGGCCACTTATATCACATGGGCTCCAAGTCTGCAATTCCTCATGAAAGACCCCTAACCTGACACATGATGCCCGGCGATCCTCTGCCCCCCTGGGCCTCAGTTTCCTCATCTATGCAGGGTGGCCCCGAAGGCCTTTCCAGCTCCCACCAAAGAACATGCCCCCTGCCCTCCCCGCCCACTGGTGGCCCCCCACCGCCCACCCTGGGGGTGAGGCAGGCTCAGGGAGGGAGCACACGGCCAGTCCTCACAGGCACGCACTCCCTGCAAGACAGAGGGCGTGTGTCACCATGACCACAACCTTCTGGAAAGCCCCACAGCTCAGGTCTTTCCTGGGTTGACCTGGAGGAGCCGCATCCTCCTTGCTCACATCTCCTGGGATCTATTTTTGGCCGTGGTGGGCTTGATGTGGTGCGGCAAGCGGGTGCCCCTTTTAATTTGGGCTCTGAAGCCAGCTGAGGTCTGGATGGTAATTATGAGCATGGAGCCATTTATAGAAACAGGTCCTGAAAAAGTCAGTAATGAGAACTGACTAAAAATGCCGCAGAATGAAGCAGCACTGAGATTCTTGGGTGGGAGGGAGCCCTTTAGGAGGCAGAACCGGGAGGTGATGGAGTCTGCAGCTCCCCTGGGACGTGGGACCGTGGAGACTGCGTCTTGTCTTAGGTCTGAGGGGCCCCTTGGCCTCGTTACCGGTGGGACCAGCCAGACAGGCCCAGCCTGTCCGCCTCCAGGGCCCCAGGGGAGCCTGTCCTTCTTGTCAGACTGTGAACAGAGGCAAGTCCCACAACAAAGTGAGAACATGGGTGGCTTCAGATGGAGGCCTGAGGTGACCTGGAAGCCACTCAGCTGGACACTGAGTCGCTGTCCTGGAGACCAGGAGCCCTTGGGAAGAGGGGCCGGACATCCGCTCTCTGGGCCCTGGGGACATGAGGGGCTGGACGAGCAGACCGCCAAAGCCTCCCGTTCCCATCCAACTGTTCAGTCTCTGCCTCCAAATTGGTCACCGTCCAGAGGACAGATGAGCCAGGGATTGGGACCCTGGGACAGGGAAAGAGAGAGATTGGGAGGGTGATGTGTGGGATCAGGGGAGGGCAAGGGGGCTGTTACAGCTGGACCGAGAAGAAAGTAGCCTTCATACTTGGTGGGATGGGGCAAACCCCGGGAGAGGGCTTCAAGGAGGGTCTCCGGGGAGGGTGTTTACACCAGAGGGCCCAGGAGACCATGAGGATGAGCCGGGCCAGCTCGGGAGGCCTGGAAGCAGAGCCAAGCTTAAGACCCTCCCGTGGGCCCTGAGGGGCTGGGGAAGGGCTCGAGGGCAGGAAAGATTGTCCGGACAGTTCAGTTCAGTCGCTCAGTCATGATCCGACTCTTTGTGACCCCATGAATCGCAGCATGCCAGGCCTCCCTGTCCATCACCATCTCCTGAAGTTCACTCAAACTAACATCCATCGAGTTGGTGATGCCACCCAGCCATCCCATCCTCTGTCGTCCCCTTCTCCTCCTGCCCCCAATTCCTCCCAGCATCAGCGTCTTTTCCAATGAGTCAACTCTTCGCATGAGGTGGCCAAAGTACTGGAGTTTCAGCTTTAGCATCATTCCTTCCAAAGAAATCCCAGGGCTGATCTCCTTCAGAATGGACTGGTTGGATCTCCTTGCAGTCCAAGGGACTCTCAAGAGTCTTCTCCAACACCACAGTTCAAAAGCATCAATTCTTCGGCGCTCAGCTTTCTTCACAGTCCAACTCTCACATCCATGCATGACCACTGGAAAAACCATAGCCTTGACTAGACGGACCTTTGTTGGCAAAGTAATGTCTCTGCTTTTCAACATGCTATCTAGGTTGGTCATAACTTTTCTTCCAAGGAGTAAGCATCTTTTAATTTCATGGCTGCAGTCACCATCTGCAGTGATTTTGGAGCCCAAAAAAATAAAGTCTGACACTGTTTCCACTGTTTCCCCTTCTATTTCCCATGAAGTGATGGGACCGGAGATTGCATTTTCTTTTTTAAAAATTTTATTGAAGTATAATTTATTTATAATGTATTAATTTCTGCTGTACAGCAACCTGATTTAGTTATATATACACATGTGTCTTTTTCAAGTTCTTTTCTCCACTAGGTTATTACAGAATATTGAGCAGAGTTGGCTGGGCTGTACAGTAGGTCATTGTTGGTTATCTATTTTAAATATAATAGCATGTACATGTCAATCTCCAGCTTTCAGTCTATCCCTCAAACTAATGTTTCCAATTCAAGCTTAGGATTATAGACTTTTACTTAAAAGCTTTTTTTATATTTTATTTTTCTATTTTCTTTTGCACTGAATAATTTGGTCCTAATGACATTTATATGATTGTTGCTGTTGTTCAGTCATGTCCGACTCTTTAATAGGTATAGAATAACATCATCATCATAGCAGTGTGCTTACTGAAAAATTAAGATTTATTTTTAATTTTGTCCTTAAGCTATTCTACTAGGGATATACAGTCAGATTACTCTGTTTGAAAATTACTTGAAATAATTCCTCACTGTGTGCTTAAGCCACCAACTCAATACACCCACCATTTGTTTACTTTATTTTGCATTTTAGTGTTGGGTATTACTTTTCGGTTTTATATTTTGACTTATTTTTGTTTTATACTTATGTGAAATAGTTTACAAAATTTACAAAGCAAGGGACATTTGGAGAGACCTAACTTCCATGCCTGTCTCGTACACTATGTCTCTGTTCTCTTCTTCCCACAAAAGGTAACTACATTTTTAAATTAATTAATTATTTTATTTTTGGCTGTGGTGGGTGTTCACTGCTGCTGGTGGGCTTTCTCTAGTCGAAGCAAGCAGGGGCGACTCCCTGGTTGCAGTGCCAGGACTTCTCATTGTGGTGGCTTCTCTCCTGGAACACAGACTCTAGGGCCCCTGGGCTCAGCAGTTGTGGCACGCAGCCTTAGTTGCGCTTCGGGATGTGGAATCTTCCTGGACAGGGATCAAACCCATGTCCTCTGCATTGGCAAGTGGATTCTTTACCATTGGACTACCAGCGAAGTCCAACTACTTTTTTTTTTTTAATTGAAATATAGTTGACATACAATAGTATGTTAGTTTCAAGTATACTACATAGAAATTTGACATTTGCATACATATGAAGTGATCACCATAAGTCTAGTAACCTTTTGTGTGCATACAAATTTATTATAAAATTACTGACCATATTCTTTATGCTATACATTATACCCCATGTCTTATTTATTATAACTTCAGATTTATACCTCTTAATCCCCTCCATCTATTTCACCCACTCCCACTATTTTTAATACACTTATTAGTTTGTAGTTTGTCTCTCCATTTAAAGAATAAAATTGCATATATATGTATATATGACATGTATGCATTTTAATAATATTTATATTTTTTAATGTATTTATTTCTTTTTGGTTGCCCTGGTTCTTCCTTGCTGCATGGGCTTTTCTCTAGTTTCAGCAGGTCTGGGCTACTCACTAGTTGCCGTTTGCAAGCTTCTCATTGCTGTGGCTTCTCTTGTTGCGGAGCATGGGCTCTAGGGCACACGGGCTTCGGCAGTTGTGGCACGTGGGCTCAGTAGTTGCGGCTCCTGGGCTTCTAGAGCACACGCTCAATAGTTGGGGCACACAGGCTAAGTTGCTCCGCATCATGTGGGATCTTCCCAGATCAGGGATCTAACCCGTGTCTCCTGCTTTGGCCGGCAGCTTCTTAACCTCTGTGCCATCACGGCTGCTGCTGCTACTGCTAAGTCACTTCAGTCGTGTCCAACTCTGTGTGACCCCATAAACGGCAGCCCACCAGGCTTCCCCGTCCCTGGGATTCTCCAGGCAAGAACACTGGAGTGGGTTGCCATTTCCTTCTCCAATGCATGAAAGTGAACAGTGAAAGTGGAGTTGCTCAGTTATGTCCGACCCTCACCAACCCCATGGACTGCAGCTTCCAGGCTCCTCCGTCCATGGGATTTTCCAGGCAAGAGTACCGAAGTGGGGCCACCAGGGCAGCCCCTAATATTTGTATTATGACATGTTCTTAGATAAAAGGCATATTAGCTGTACTGTTCCCCTTATTTCTTTTTAAAATAAAACTCTCCTCTGGAGATCACTTTCTTGCAGAATATAGATGATCTCTTTGTTCTAATTTACAGCTCTTTAGCACCCCATCATGAAGAGGTACCATGGTTCATTTATTCCATCTCCTACTGATAAACATTTGGATTGTTTCCAGTGTTTTTCTGTAACATATTACAAAATTGGGCTATAACAAATAGTCTTGTATGTACATCGTTTTGTATTGCACCTTTGGGACAATTTTTAAGAAGTGAGATGTCTAAGTCAAAACATGTATCATTTTGCTAAATGTTGCCAGATTCGCCTCCATGGGGATTACTGCATTTTGCCTGCCTGCCTGCCAGCAACTCATGACTGCTTGGTCTCATCTTCAGATCAGATCAGATCAGATCAGTCGCTCAGTCGTGTCCAACTCTTTGCAACCCCATGAATCGCAGCACACCAGGCCTCCCTGTCCATCACCAGCTCCTGGAGTTCACTCACACTCACGTCCATCGAGTCAGTGATGCCATCCAGCCATCTCATCCTCTGTCGTCCCCTTCTCCTCTTGCCCCCAATCCCTCCCAGCATCAGAGTCTTTTCCAATGAGTCAACTCTTCGCATGAGGTGGCCAAAGTACTGGAGTTTCAGCTTTAGCATCATTCCTTCCAAAGAAATCCCAGGGCTGATCTCCTTCAGAATGGACTGGTTGGATCTCCTTGCAGTCCAAGGGACTCTCAAGAGTCTTCTCCAACACCACAGTTCAAAAGCATCAGTTCTTCGGCGCTCAGTTTTCTTCACAGTCCAACTCTCACATCCATACATGACAACAGGGAAAACCATAGCCTTGACTAGATGAACCTTTGTTGGCAAAGTAATGTCTCTGCTTTTCAATATGCTATCTAGGTTGGTCATAACTTTCCTTCCAAGGAGTAAGCATCTTTTAATTTCATGGCTGCAGTCACCATCTGCAGTGATTTTGGAGCCCCCAAAAATAAAGTCTGACGCTGTTTCCACTGTTTCCCCATCTATTTCCCATGAAGTGGTGGGACCGGATGCCATGATCTTCGTTTTCTGAATGTTGAGCTTTAAGCCAACTTTTTCACTCTCCTCTTTCACTTTCATCAAGAGGCTTTTTAGTTCCTCTTCACTTTCTGCCATAAGGGTGGTGTCATCTGCATATCTGAGGTTATTGATATTTCTCCCAGCAATCTTGATTCCAGCTTGTGTTTCTTCCAGTCCAGCGTTTCTCATGATGTACTCTGCATAGAAGTTAAATAAGCAGGGTGACAATATACAGCCTTGACATACTCCTTGTCCTATTTGGAACCAGTCTGTTGTTCCATGTCCAGTTCTAACTGTTGCTTCCTGACCTGCATACAAATTTCTCAAGAGGCAGATCAGGTGGTCTGGTATTCCCGTCTCTTTCAGAATTTTCCAGTTTATTGTGATCCACACAGTCAAAGGCTTTGGCATAGTCAACAAAGCAGAAATAGATGTTTTTCTGGAACTCTCTTGCTTTTTCCATGATCCAGCAGATGTTGGCAATTTGATCTGTGCTTCCTCTGCCTTTTCTAAAACCAACTTAAACATCAGGAAATTCACGTTCACATATTGCTGAAGTCTGGCTTGGAGAATTTTGAGAATTACTTTACTAGGTCTCATCTTGCTGCTGCTAAGTCGCTTCAGTCGTGTCCGACTCTGTGCGACCCCATAGACGGCAGCCCACCAGGTTCCCCCATCCCTGGGATTCTCCAGGCAAGAACAGTGGAATGGGTTGCCATTTCCTTCTCCAATGCATGAAAATGAAAAGTGAAAGTGAAGTCGCTCAGTCGTGCCTGACTCTTAGCAACCTCATGGACTGCAGCCTACCAGGCTCCTCCATCCATGGGATTTTTCAGGCAAGAGTACTGGAGTGGGGTGCCATTGCCTTCTCCAAGGTCTCATCTTAGAGTGTCTTAATTGAAAGATTTCTCCAAAGTACCACATCTAAAGTAACACCACACTGAACTGGAACTATAACTCCAATTTTTAAGATAGATATATCCAGAAAAATAGAAATAAATACGGACATATGTTTATGCATGGGTTAGGATTTGTTGTTGTCATTCAGTTGCTAACCCATAGAGTAAATTAAATGTGCATGAACCCATAATGATAGAAATAAATAAATGGATAAGTATGGGAGGAAGGATGAGTCTTCTTTTCAAAGAAATTCCAATTAATAAATGTAGAGGGAAAGAAGGAAACAGAAAATCACTATTGCAGATAGTGCAGTAATAATTGCTGCAGGCAAGAGCCACTCCTGGTGCTAAATTAGTGGGCAAAAATGTGGGGGAAAACAGGGTATATGTACAAATCTCAGAGTTTCTCCCTCAAGATATTTATCATTTCCAAAAGAAAAATAATGACATTAGAGTGAAGATATGTGGCAGATACCACCTTAACCAAAGAATTAGTAATCACTAGTAATAATACATGTTGACATTATGTCGTTGGATTTGATGTGCTCAGAAGGGGACATTATATCCATGGTATTCTTCTCCAAAATCTGTAACTTCGATTTAATAATGAGAATGCGAGAACACATCAGATAAACCCAAACTGAGGGACCGTCTACCACATACCTGACCGATGACCTTCATAATGGCAAGGGCATGAAGGACAAAGAATGGCTTAGCGCTTGTTACAGGTCAGAGCAAATCAGGGAACCCTAACAAGGAAATGTGATGTGGGATCCAGGATGGAGTCTTGGAACAGAAAAAGGACATAAGTGGGAAAACTAGCAAAATTCTAGAAGGGTCTATAATGTACTTAATAATATTGTACCATCAGTTTCCTGGTTTTGAACACTATGCTGTGGTTTGGTTATATAAAATGTTATCATGAGGGAAAGCTGTGTAAAAAAATGGAAAGTCTTTTACTGTTCTTGCAACAATTTTTCTCTCAATCTCAAAATCAAAAATCACTACAAAATGAAAGTTGAAAGCATAAAGTGACCCCACATACCCTCTTTTCACCCCCTCTTGCTGTCCTTCCCAGGGCTCCTCGCTTACAATGAGTGTCTGTCTTTGACCTGATTTCCCCACTGTGCGTAAAACTCGGCGGGCGCAGGGGCTGGCCTGTCTTGTGGACTGCAGTTTCCCCAGTGCCCAAGTACTGACTTGCGTACAATAAGCACTGCCTTCAAATGTGTTGCATAAATGAATTAATTAATGTTCCCAGATATACCCAGGGGAAAATGAATAGAAAATGAGTGTTCTTAGAAAACCTCCAGAGCGTGAGAAGACAGCATAGGCAGGGGTCTTCTCCCACGTGCCCAAAGGCGAAATTATGGGACACTCCACCCCCATGCAAGATTAGGAATTCCTACCCTAGATTCTGCAGATGGAAAGAATAATTTACTACCCAGAAACCTTGCTTCAAACATCAGCAGTCCCCCCCAGGACATTCACAGAGACAGGATTCCTGGCAGGACTTATCTCAGATGGCCAGGAGCCAGAACATAGGTCAGGCAGGGACCACCTCCTGCCCTGCAGCACGCCCACCCGTCCCCCTCGCTGCCTGTCTGAATCTGCCAGGGGACCCAGGAATGAACTTCCCAACTCCACAACCAGCAGCAAATTTTACCGGGAAAACCCAAGAAATCACATTGTACAGACCTTGGCCTTTCCCCTAAATTCCCTCTACAGAGCACCCCACAGCTGCAGCGGGATGGGAAGCAGGGCCAGGTCAACTCCCAGGTGGGGAGGTTATGCCGTTTTTGGAGCACGGGATGGTGGCGGGTCACTGCGGTGGAAGGAGCCCAGAGGAGAGCCCAAACTCCTAGGTTCTGTCTCCACACGTGCATGAAACTGGGAGAAGACTGTCTGCAGTGATCTTTCTTCCTTGAGCTCTGATGTTCTGGAATCATCAGCACGTTCATAAAGAAAATGTTGCTTTATGCCCGAGCCAGAACGCAGTGGACGGCCCCACTGGCGTGGCAGGGGGCCTCCCTCTCCTGGCCTGGGCATCTTTGGGAGATTCCAGACCTTGGTTAGAGGGGAAAGTGGAGGCTGGGCATGAGTGTGCACTGATAAGGAAATGCTCCTGAATAATCAGATAGAATCATGTGCCAGGCCAGAACCAAGTGCGGCCACAGAAGCAGACAGGGCTTCGGACCCTTTCATTTCATTTCTGTATCAAATGGTCATTTTGTAGATGTGGATTCTGAGACCCAGAGGATCAAGTGTCTTCATAAAGGTCAGACAGGTGGAAAGGAGGCTCTTTGAAGCCTCCAAATACCTTTCAGTTGCACTTATGTATTTTTATGTGAATCTTTCATTCTGTAATTTATTTAGAATAAAGCTGAATGTCTGTCTTTCGTCTTCTATGGCTCTTGAGTCACACATGAAACCCCCATTGGTGCTGGCAGGATGTTCTTACTTTATTATGTCTGTTAGGTGAGGAAATTAGGGGTCAACACCCCTCCCACCTCCTAAGGCATGGCCATCGCTCCTATCCCATGATCCCTGCTCTTTACAAAGCCCTTTCACAGCTCTGTGTGGATAGACCCTAGAACCTTCCCCTCCCTTCCCAGATGAGCAGACTGAGGCCACCCACAGGAAGTACCTGGTTGCTGACAGAGTCAGGGCTAAAACCAGAAGCCCCAGGTGGAGATCAGAGCATCTACCCCGCTCAGTGCTGTTTTAGTGGCTAGAGCAGGAGCAGCCAGCCCGGGAACTACCATATGGGACATCCAAGTCTCAATAAATGCTGCTCCTTAACACTGGCATCTGAGAACCATCTTCCCTAATCCACAGAAGCAACTGCTGCAAAGCCATACATCCACAGGTTCCAGCAAAGAAAGCGGGGCGGGGCAGGCCGGGGTGAGGGGAGGGCTCTCCTTTGGTTCGTGACAGTAATATCTAGTTTATTGCCTCATCTCAGAAGTTGTATCCATTTCTGATGAAAATCATTTTCCTAAAAATGTCCCACCGCCAGCGCTTGCCTGGAACAGCTGGGGCAGGCAGTTTCCTGTGCGGGAATTATGGGGTGGGGGTTGGGTGGGCATCGCTTTCACAAACCCACAGCACAGAAGCTGGGAGCTGAGGTCAGTCCAGGGGAGCAGGGCTCTCTGGACCCAGCACATGTGGGCCCCCAGGTCAGCAAGGGAGGGAGGCCACAGAGCTTGGTGCCCACGGAGCTGGCAGGTCCGCGGTTGTTCCCTCAGTCCTGGATCCAACGTGAGTCAGTGTCAAGCCTGCAGACAGGTTCCCAGGGACCCACCTGTCAGCCCCCTCTGTGCCTTGGGGGCAGATACACCTAAGGATGCTTTGAGAGGGGTCCGGCACAGGGCATGGCTGGGCGACCCCTTTTCATTCTTGGGGTCACTCCCTGGAACAGCCAACAGCCTGGACCTATTTCACCCTGCAGATCAGGGCTGCTTCCATAGCCACATAACAGAGGTGGTCTCTGCAGTCACCTAATCCACGGAAATTGTCCCCAAAGCTGTGTATGTGTGTGTCTGTAGGGAGGAGGGGATTCATGTGGTGATATTCATGGCGAGCATCACTCGGTGAAGGTCCAGAACCCTGCCCTCCACGCCCTGCCTGTGTGGGAGGACCTGGATCTGCCCGTGTCATGCTGCCCACGAAACAGCCTGGCTCTGGGTGGGCATTTGCTGTGGGTCCAGCCCCCGTCAGACAATGGGGGTTCTGTTCCCTCCTCCCTGGTCTGGGGATGAAAAGCCCATCTCCTTGCCAAACACGTGTGTCCACTGGCCCCGCCCAGCACAGCTGTTTGCCCATCCCTGGACCAGGTCCCCACCGCGAGGACAGGAAGTGCTCCCACATCCGCCTCCAGCACCAGCCTGGTGACTTGTGGTCACTGAGTCCAGTAGCCAGAGAGAGAATTTTTAAAAAGACTCACAAACATGTAATTAAAATCTCAGTGTTGGTTTTAGGGAAAGGCTGAGGGCGGCTCCCGCCCCTGCTTTGTGGAAACACAGATTTTTAGTGTTTGAAAGTGACAGGAGGCTAAGTGAGATGCCCTAAATATACTGTCCTGGGCATTTCCGGCAGCTGGGGAAATGTGGGGTTTACTCCACTCCTGCGGTCTCTCGCCCAGACAGTGAGAGCAGCCCCACCACCAGCCCGCCTCGGGTCCCTGCAGTCTGGGCTTTACCCTCGCCTCCACACACAGCTTCCACTCCACCCTCAGACCACGACCCTCTGCTGCCCTGAACCCTGGCCCTCCACTGGTCAGAGCACAGCCCACGCTCCGAGGCCAGGATTCCAGCCCTTGCAGCTGGACCACAGCCAGACTCACACCCTGAGCCCCAGCTCCGCACACCTGTGTGTAGAGGTCCCCTCTGCCTAGAAAACCTGTCCTCCCAAGACTCCTTCCCGTCCTTCAAGGCCAGTCCAGGTGTCACCTCCTCCAGGAAGCCCCCTCAGATCACGCCCTGGGACCCTCCAGTTTCCCCCGCCAGCATTTCCAGGAGCTGTCCCCCTACCGTGCCTCTTCCTGGTCTTTTCTCTCAGATCCCTCTCCCTCTTTCCTCTTGTTCCTCTCCCCCTTTGCTGGGTGTTATGACTGTTTCTCCCTGCTGGTGCCATTGTCCCTCAGCTCTAGACCTTTACTAACGCTGGTCCCTGCCTCTGTGGTTTCTTCTCCCTTGACATCATGGCACATCCACTCTCACCCCCAGACCAGCTCTGAAGTCAGCTACACGCCCAATCTCGGAGCCCTCGTCTCACTTAAATGGATTCAGCTATGTCTCTTTTCTGCCTTGGGTCTGAGTCTGTCTCCCCAGAGGAGGGACCTGTCCTGTACCCCATCTGTGGGTCCAGTAGGATGCTGAGCGGGGCAGGCTGGGTTTGGGGCCCAGGGGCCAGACGTGGACACTGCCCTGCGGCACTGCCACGTGCCAGGTGCTGAGCCAGGCATCTCACCACACAGCTCTCAGAGCCCTCTGAGCACCCAGGAGACAGAGCTGAGACAAGCCTGTTCTCGAGGAAGGAGTCAGTCCCGCCCAGACTGCCCAGGCCCCTGGCTCCCTCCCTGGAGCCCGAGCCCGAACCTCGAGTGACCGCCAGCCCCACTCTGTCTTGCAGTGGAGCGCGATCCCGCCCTGGGCCACCAGGAGCCCCACTGGAAGGAGTTCCGTTTTGACCTGACCCAGATCCCGGCTGGGGAGGCCGTCACAGCCGCGGAGTTCCGGATTTACAAGCTGCCCAGCACCCACCCGCTCAACCAGACGCTCCACATCAGCATGTTCGAGGTGGTCCCGGAGCAGTCCAACAGGTGCCTGTCCCACACCCCCACACACATCTGCTCAAATCTCTGTCGGAGTGTCTGGTCCAGCCAGCCCTGGGGTGCATTTCCCAGAAGACAGAAGGGGAGCTTCCTGGGCAGCCCACCCTCAGAGAAGAAAGTTTGGCCCAAGGCCTCATCTCACCACAGGGACAGGCCAGCATCAGTCCTGGATTCAAGTCCCCACCTTGCTGTCTTGGCTGTGGGACCATGGATGGGTCACTGAGCTCCTGAGCCTCAGTTTCCCCATCTGTACACAGGCTCTGTAACATCTTTGTAGAGTAGACAGTGAGATAAGGCCTGGAAGGCACCCAGGCCAGAGCCAGGCGGGTAGATGCCCCACTAACGGTCCCCCGGTGGGCACTGGAAACACAAAGGCAGCTGTGCCGGCCCTTGGTTAATTGTTCTTTCGTGTCCACAGGGAGTCTGACTTGTTCTTTTTGGATCTTCAGACGCTCCGATCTGGGGACGAGGGCTGGCTGGTGTTGGACGTGACAGCAGCCAGTGACCGCTGGCTCTTGAGCCGTAACAAGGACCTGGGACTCCGCCTCTATGTGGAAACAGATGATGGTAAGACAGGGCTCAGCATCGAACCTTCCCCTGGGGGCTCCTCCAAGGAAGCTGCTGGCAGCAGACACAGCTGGAGCCCCCTCATTTGGCCCCGGAGGGCTGGCCTTTCTCAGTGGAGGGGACTCAGCGGGTAGGGGGTAAGGGTCCCACAGTGTGGCACAGCGGGAAGCCCCCTACTGGCAGAGATCCTCTCCTTCTGCAGGACCAAGGCTAGAGCTGCTAAGAGTGAGTTCAAGTTTTCTCTCCCCAAGAAATGGGAGAGTCTTTCTACTCTACAGAGCTACCTTTTGCCCCAGGAGTTTCCATCATGGGCAGGGTGAGGGGATGTGCCCACACCCTTAGACTCCTAGGCAGAGCCCCGGGTATGGATCTGGATTTTGCAGCCTTCTTAGTCAGTGACCTTGGCAGGTTGCTTGCCTTTCCAAGTCTCAGTTTCCTCATCTGTAAAGTAAGGATTCATGCTTTCATTCATTCATTCAGCAGGTGTTTGCAGGAGAGCCTCTTTTATCCCAGCAATGGGACTAGAAATGCTGAAGGTAGGCCCACGTTGGTGTGTCTGAGCTACAGCAAGGGGCCGCCGTGGCTGGAACACAGAGGGCCAGGGAGCGACTGTGAGGAGGTTGAGAGAAGGGGTCAAAATATAAAGTATGAAATCAGTATTATTTTATTTAAGAGCAATGGAGGCTGGCAGAATCTGATTCAGCTTTTTTTATAAAACAACCCTCTGAGACGCTCCCCCTCAAGGAGGTGTAGCCTCTTCCCCCACTTCAGTGTGGGCTACACTTAGTGACTTCCTTCCAAAGTGTGCACATCCTGAGGCAGTAACTTTAGGGGGGAACCTGAGCGGCACCCCCTCAGCCAGGTACCTGGGCTCCCATGAACACCTCATGTAGCTCCCAGACACCCTTGATCTGACAAGATGAGAACACTTCACCTCCGTGGTCTTTATCCTCGAAACCCAGAACCCCAGTCTCACCATGAGAAAAACACCAGACAACCTGAAACTGAAGCACGTTCTACAGGAAAAAAGACACTAATGGAGAAGCGAATGAAATCCGGGTCAGTCATGGTGTTTAGTAAATAATAAGACTCCAGTATTGGTTCATTAGTTGTAACAACGGTACCACAGTCGTTTAAATGTTAACACTTTCCAGGTGAAACTGGGTCTGAGCCTATGAGAACTCTCTATGTAATCTTAGAGTATTTTCTCTGAATCTCAACTATTGTAAAATGAAAATTCCATTTATCTTATGTGCAAAATAAATATCCTCTGATCAGTGGGGAGAGTAGACTCTGGGGGACGGAAGTGAAGTCAGAGAGGCCCCAGAGCCTCACAGGGTCGAGGTGGGAGCTGGGGTGGGGGAGCTTGTCCAGCGGCAGGGAACGGAGGCGGGTGCTTGGAGGAGGCGCTGGTGACAGGGCTGAGCCAGTGGCTCTTTTTAACAGGTTTGGTGTTGTTCTTGCCCGAGGTGGGGACAAACAGAGGAGCAGGTTTGATGCAGGAAAGCAAGAGGTCTTCGGCGGGGCTGTCGTTGAGGCCCGGCTTGACGTCCGTGGAAATGTCGTTTCTGGACGGGGAGTGCTGGGGACACAGGTGTTGGAGCCCGTGCCCCAGAGGTGGAATTTTGGGGGGTGGGCTGCGACGGGAGTAGCGCGCCTGGGAGGAAGAGTGGCGATGGAGAGAGCAGGAGGCCGGCGCCCAGGCTTCCCGGGAGGGACGTCGCCTCGGGGTCTCCGAGTCAGGCCCGGGATCCCTCTGGTCCTCCAGATGATCCAGGCGGTCCCGCCTCCCGCCTTCGCGGCCCGGGAAGCTCGGCCCCTCGGGCCCTCGGAGCGTGGAGACGGAGCGGAGCGGCGGGAACCGGGCGGGCGGGCGCATCACGGCTGGGCGCCCGCTGCTCTGTGACGCGCGGGCGGGGACGCGCGGTTGCCTCCTGTCCCCGCCTGTCCGCGCTGGGCCCGGAGCCCGAGCCGGAGCGGAGCGGACGATGGCGGCCCTGCGGCTCCTGGCGTCGGTGCTCGGGCGCCGGGTCCCCGCCGGCCGCTCGGGGCGCGCGCTGGCGAAGGGTGGCGCGTGCGGCTTCGCCTGCAGCGCCCGCGCGCGCGTCAGGTTCTACACGGACCCGGTGAAGGCCGTGGGAGACATCACTGATGGCTCGAGGATCATGATCGGGGGCTTCGGGCTCTGCGGCATCCCGGAGAACCTGATAGGGGCGCTGCTGAAGACCCGCGTGAAGGACTTGACTGTGATCAGCAGCAACGTGGGGGTGGAGAGCTTCGGTCTCGGCCTTTTACTGGGGACCAAGCAGATCACCCGCATCATCTGCTCCTACCTGGGGGAGAACTCGCTCTGTGAGCACCAGTACCTGGCGGGTGAGCTGGAGCTAGAGATCACGCCCCAGGGCACCCTGGCCGAGCGCATCCGCGCAGGGGGCGCCGGTGTGCCCGCCTTCTACACCCCCACGGCCTACGGGACCTTGGTCCAGGAGGGAGGCGCACCCATCAGGTACTTACCAGACGGCCACATCGCCATCCTCAGCCAGCCCAGGGAGGTGAGGGATTTCCGTGGGCAGCACTACCTGCTGGAACACGCCATCACCGCTGATTTTGCTTTGGTGAAAGGGTGGAAGGCCGACTGGGCAGGAAATGTCATCTTCAGGGCCAGCGCCAGGAACTTCAACGTGCCCATGTGCAAAGCCGCCAGAACCTCCGTGGTGGAGGTTGAAGAAATTGTGGACGTGGGGTCCTTTGCCCCAGAAGACATCCATGTTCCTAACATTTATGTAGATCGCATAATACAGGGGGAAAAATATGAGAAAAGAATTGAGCGTTTAACCGTCCGGAAAGAGGATGATGAAATTTGCACGTCTTCAGATAACATAAGGACACGGATCATCAAGCGGGCAGCTCTTGAATTTGAGGATGGCATGTATGCCAATCTGGGCATCGGCATCCCTCTCCTGGCCCCCAACTACATCAGCCCCAACATCACCGTGCACCTTCACAGTGAGAACGGGATCTTGGGCTTGGGTCCCTTTCCATTAAAAGAGGAGGTGGACGCGGACCTCATCAACGCGGGCAAGCAGACAGTCACCCTTCTTCCCGGGGGCTCTTTTTTCTCTAGCGATGAATCATTTGCCATGATTCGAGGGGGACACATCAACCTGACCTTGCTGGGAGCCATGCAGGTTTCCAAATACGGTGACCTGGCTAACTGGATGATACCCGGCAAGAAGGTGAAAGGCATGGGGGGTGCGATGGATCTGGTGTCCAGTTCCAAGACGCGAGTGGTAGTCACCATGGAGCACTGCAACAAGGCCAACGAACCCAAGATCGTGGAGAAGTGCACCATGCCACTGACTGGGAAGCGGTGCGTGGACCGAATCATCACCGAGAAGGCCGTGTTTGATGTGCACAAGAAGACAGGGCTGACCCTGATGGAGCTCTGGGACGGCCTAACAGTGGAGGACATCAAAAAGAGCACGGGGAGCCCCTTTGCCGTCTCCCCGAGCCTCAGACCCATGCAGCAGGTCAAAATGTAGCCCGAGAGTGAACCTCGGTCCCCAAGCGTGCGCTTCTGCCATCACCTCCCAGGACTGCATTCCAAGGAAGCCACAGTCACATACCAGCATACCAGCATCTGGCCAGCTTTGTCCTGCCATCCCAGGCTGGCTGCCCCTGGATAGCCTAGGTTCTCTCAGGAGAGACGTGCCTTTGATTAAAAATTAAAGGAAAACAGAGACACTGCCTTGTATGTCCTGTGAGTTCTGAGAAAGCTGTTTCCCTCACCCTCCTCACTGTCTGTGATATTGTTACTGAAAATGCAACTCCTTGTGCCTCATGCACAGTGAGGCCAAACAATACTAAAACATTGGAGTTTGGAACAAAGAAAGGTTTATTACAGGGCCATGCAAGGAGATGCATGGCTCATGCCCTAAGAACCCTGAAAACTTTCAGCAAAGCCCTTTTATAGGCAAGGTGAGGGAGGGTCCTGATTAGTTGTTACAAACTTCTTGGTGACAGATCCTTTGCTCTTAAAGTCAGGTCATTGTCAGGTAAGGATGTTCCTGTAAGTCTCTACCAAATGAATGTTATTCTCTGCCCTGACAAGAAAGGGAAAGGTCCCAAGGCACAACTTTCACCCTCCAAGGTCTCAGTCCTGGCTAAGAGGAGGCAGATCTCAGTTGGCAGCGCCCTGAGGGCCGGGTTCCCAGACTCTGCCCAGCTATCATCACTGAAGGAGCCAGGCACCCAATCCAACCAGCTCTCAAGCTCCTCAGGCCACCCAAAGAGGGGGGAGATCAGGTCCCACAAACTGCGACCCAGGCAGACTGCCACTGCTATCTGGCCACAGAGACAAGGATTGGGGAGAGGTTCACTGCTGCCTCAAGGCCTGGGCCAAGGCTAGTTGATGGCCTTGGTGAGGGCTCTGGAGCCCTGCAGGATACAGCCCTCAGTCTGTTCCCTGGGCATGCCGGCTCACCTGCTGGCCCAAGCCTGGGTGAGCTGGAGGGCTTCCGGGAGAAAGCCAGGATCTACCTGTTACCTCACTCTCCACCTCATGACCATCACTCCACTGTTTTCTGAATCCACTCACTAACTTTCCTTTCTTGACAATTAGTGGCTTGTAGGCAGGGCCCATTGGAGAAGGAAATGGCAACCCACTCCAGTATTCTTGCCTAGAGAATCCTGTGGACAGAGGAGCCTGGTGGGCTGCTGTCCATAGCGTTGCATAGAGTCGGACAGGACTGAAGCAACTAAGCATGCATGCATGCGTTGGAGAAGGAAATGGCAACCCACTCCAATATTCTTGCCTGGAGAACGCCAGGGACGGAGGAGCCTAGTGGGCTGCCGTCTACGGGGTCGCACAGAGTCGGACACGGCTGAAGCTATTTCGCAGCAGCAGCAGCAGCAGCAGCAGCAGCAGCAGCAGCAGGCGGGACCTATTATAGCACCGACCAATGACTGAGCAAGGCCAGTAATGGTCACTCATTGACAGTTGGTTGCTTATGGGGGAGGGCCACCGAGGCACCGACCAATGGCTGAGCAGGACCCGTTGCTTGGTAACAGGATGCTGAGTAATGAGAAGCAGTAATGGCTGCAGATTAGGGGCTGCCCTCACTGCTCTATTACAATATTTACCTTAAATTCTTTGCAGCTTGAGATGATCCCACAGTAAGGGTTTCATTGAAGTTTCTGCTGTCATGAGTGGGTCCTGAAATGTAGGGGAAAGTAATGGAGGAGAAACTGTTAAGGAGTATAAGTTCTCTCTGCTCCCCCCTTGACGAATCAACCAATCCGGAGACAACTTTTAGGGGCAAGGAAGAATGACTTTAATAAGAAAGCTAGCAGGCCGAGAAGATGGCAGACTAGCGTCTCAAAAAAACCATCTTGTCCCAGTCCCAATTTGGGCCCCTTTTATGCAGAGGAGGGGGAGGGGACTACTGCAGTGCCAACCAATGGCTTACTGGGACCACTAACAGTTGCTTGTTGACAGTAATTCATTTAGGGGAGGGTCTTGGGAGAGGGACACTGTAGTGCCGACCAATGGCTGAGCAAGTCTGCTATAGGTTGTGCCTGC
Organism: Bos grunniens; assembly: GCF_055505025.1. NCBI lineage: Eukaryota > Metazoa > Chordata > Mammalia > Artiodactyla > Bovidae > Bos > Bos grunniens. The sequence continues at coordinate 14,853,139 of NC_141167.1, forward strand.
CGCGCCCCTGTTCCCCACTGCCAATGTCCATTTCACAGTCTTGTGGTAAAAGGGGCAAGGATCTTTCTGACTACTTCCTGTTGAATAGGGGCGATGAGGAGATGATTCTGAAATGGAATTGATCAGCTTTGGGTTGAGAATATTCCTTAAAATTTTAGTAAGCACTACAATTCTTTATCTTGAGAATATTCGTTACAATTTTAGTAAGCACTACAATTCTTTATCTACAACTATTTGAACATAATGAAATCCTTCTATGAAAGTTAAAAGATGTATTTATTTGGGGCTGCATCAGGTCTTAGTTGCGGCACGTAGGATCTTTGTCGTGGCCTGCAGAATCTTCCGTTGTGGCACACAGGTTCACAGGTTTCTCTCTAGTTGTGGTGCATGGGCTCAGTCGTTGTGGCATGCCAGGCTTATTTGCCCCACAGCATGTGAGATCCAGGTTCCCAGGGATTGACCCCACATCCTCTATATTGGAAGGCAGATTCTTAACCATTGGACCACCAGGGAAGTACCTACCATGAAGATTTAGTCTCAGTATTTACCCTTTTCAAAGAGTAACCTTAAATCTTCTAAGGGTTCACAAACCCGTTGCTCTCTAGGTCTCTCAGGAGTTGGGTCATTTTCTCCCTTTTTAAAATATTTATTTGACGGTACATAGGACCCAGTACCCTGACCAGGGATGGAACCCAGGCCCCCTGAAATGGGAGCATAGAGTCTTAGCCATAGGACCACAAGGGAAATCCCAAGAGCTGGGTCATTTTCTGATGACAATGGGCTATCTTAACCCAAGTGTGATGAATCCATGGCTTTACTCCAGCTAAACTGACAGATGAGTGCATGGTAAGGACCACGTGTGGGCCTGTCCACTTGCAATCAGCTGATGCTCAGGCCCTTATTCTCTCTGGGTTTTAATGAGAGAAAACTCTCTTGGTCTCCAGATGCAAAAGGATGCGAGCCTACCTCAACTGGATAGTCAGACCTGCTGGAAGCAAACTCATGAACAGAGATTAGTATAGTGCCCAGAGTTTTCACATAATTGGCAACTGCTAAATCTTTCAGAGCACTTATAGACTCTCCTGCCCGGGCAGACATCTGGAATGACCACAATGATACAATATTTCAGAGGGGCTTAATTAAGCCTACTTCTAGGAGCCACTCTGACTAGTAGCAGGGCAACTGGCAAGGCTGTATCCCAAATTAAATTAGTCTCTTCACATATTTTAGCAATGCTCCTCTTTAATGCATGGTTCATTTTCTTGTTTTTTTTTTTTTTTTCTGCTGATCGTGTTCTCCAGGATGAATGTAGCTTCCAAGTAATTTGCAGTGCCTTAGACACTCGTTGGGTTTTGCTAGAGACAAAACCAGGCCTGTCATCACTTTGAAGGGAGTGAAGCAGTCTGAATTGGGAGGCTATTTCCTTAAGGAGGGCTTCCCTTGTGGCTCAGATGGTAAAGAATCCACCTGCAATTTGGGTTTGATCCCTGGGTTGGGAAGATTCCCCTGGAGAAGGGAACAGCTATCCACTCCAGGATTCTGGCCTAGAGAATTCCATGGACAGAGGAGCCTGGCAGGCTACAGTCCTTGGGGTTGCAAAGAGTTGGACACAACTGAGCAGCTTACACTTTTACTTTCCTTAAGGAGAACCTTAAGCATTTCAGAGGCTTTTTCTTTCCTGGTGGGATATGCCTCCACTCACCCTGAAAAAGTGTACACAAATACTAGCCAGCATCTGAAATTTCCTGTGACTCAAAGCATTTGAGTGAAGTCTGTTTGCCAGACCTCAGTGGGGCGGGCTCCTCTGTGTTGAGTCCCTATCTGGGGAGGTCTGACAGCAGTCTTGGGGTTATTTTTCACACAAATCATGCAATTTTGAGTGACTCACTGGATGGTCCTTTGTGGGTTAGGCCCCATTTATGTATTTTTGCACTCCATACTCCAAGTAAGGGGCTCAAAATCATGTCCCTTTAAAGCTTCATAGAGGGGCTTTACTATGAGCCCGTGGTTCAGGATCCAAATCCAACAGAATACTGCCATTCCCAGAAACCCCCTGAGTTGTCTGTGAATCGTGGGTGTTCCCAAGCCTGTGATTACCTGCAGGCGAAAGCCCTCACTGTCCATGGGAAAGGACAAAACTCAGGTATGTGACTTATTGCTTACGTACTTGGGCCTTTTACTGGGAGACCTTATATCCACAATCGGCCAAATAATTCAGGGTTCTTATGGTATCTTGTAGACATTTATCATGTGTAAGTCTTGCTAAAAGCATATTGCCCATATATTGGAATAAGAGTTTTTCATCCAATATCAAGTTTCTCAGGTCCCTAGCTAACGTTATCTCTGAACAAGGTGGAGGAATTCTTAAGTCCTTGAGGCAGGACTGTCCAACAATACTATTGGACTCTGTGTTTCTGGGTCCTGCCATTCAAAAGCAAACAGCTGCTGTGATTCTTCTGCAATAGGAATGCAGAAAAAAAGGCATCTTTCAAGTCCAAAACTGAGAACAAGTTATTTTCTCCCAGAAGAGTTCTAACCAGAGTGTGTGGATTAGGTTGGGCTTCCCAGGTTGATCAGTGGTAAAGAATCCACCTACCAATACAAGAGATATGGGTTCAATCCCCGGGTCAGGAAGATCCCCCGGAGAAGGAAATGGCAACCCACTCCAGTCTTCTTGCCTAGGAAATCTCATGCACAAAGGGGCCTGGTGGTCTGCAGTCCATGGGTTGCAAAGGAGCTGGACATGACTTAGCAAATAAACAACAATGGATTAGGTACCACAGAGTGCAAACCTTGAACTATTTCATTAATAGCCCTTGAGTCTTGGACAAAGTGATACTCTGTTCAGTTTGGCATTTAAAAATTTTTTTATTTATCTTTATTTTTGGCTGCTCTGGGTCTTCCTTACTGCACTTTTTTCTCTAGTTGCAGCTGGCAGGAGCTACTCTTTTGTTGCGCTGCGAGGGCTTCTCACTGCTGTGACTTCTCGTTGCAAAGCACAGGCTCTAGGCTCACGGGCCTCGGTAGTTTCCGCACTGTCTCAGTAGTCGTGGCTCACGGGCTGAGGTGCTCCTCGGCATGTGGAATCTTCCAGGACCAGGAATTGAACCCGTGTCCCGTGCATTGGCAGGCGGATTCTTATCCACTGCACCACCCGGAAAGTCCAAGTTTGGCTTTTTGATTGGGAGGATGGGGTGTTATTCGGGGACCTGCAATGTTTAATCAGTCCTGTTTTAAGAGTTTTTTCAAGAATTAGCTGAACTCCCTTTCGGGTCCCTTGCCTCAGAGGGTATTGCTTTAGATTAGGTGTCTCAGTGTCCCTTTTTAATGGGACTTGTATTAGCCATGCATTTTTGGCCTTCCAGGGTGCCATCAGCCCATACTTCCAGCCTTACCTTTTTTTAGACCTCAAGGGCAGAAGCGGTGGGGAAGATCTCTGTCACCTTTTCTGGGGTGTCTATGAGTGCCATCTGTAGCTTACAGCATGCACTGGTGGGACCCTGATGTCAAGCTACTTTGACAAAAAAAAGTTACTTGAGCATTTAATTTACAAACGAGATCTCAACCCAAAAGATTGGACATGCTGGCATATATAAGAAACTGTGTTTCAAGATGAGGTCACCTAACTGGCATTCTAGAGGTCTGTAAGAAAGAATAATTTTGTACTTTTCCAGAAACTCTTGAGACCAGAATGGACTGAGATGTTTTCTGTGTCACCTTGGTGTCTACGAATCAGAAAGTCAGTCAACTTGTCCCTCACTGTCAGTTACCTGGGACCCTGCGGGGAAAGTGGAATTGGGCACCTCAAGTCTAAGGGAGCCCCCAGGCCTCTTCATTCATCATCAGAGTGTTCCTGTCTTTCTACCAGATGGGAGGCTCCTGTCTTTCTTTTGTTGTTTTACTCTTTTATTCTTCAGCCCGGGACACTCCTTCTGTGCCCTTCCTTCTTACAGTAAACACATTGTTTCCTTCCCGTGTGGGCTCACTTCTCTCCCGGGTACTTGCTTTCCAGGAATCCAACGCTGTGGCCAGAAAAGTTATGTTCTGTCTTGCATCCTCTTACTCTGACCTTGTTCCCTGTTGTTGAACATCTTAAAAGCAACATCTATCAATTGAGAAGGGCTCATTCCAAAGGCACCATCTGATTTTTGTAATTTTCTTCTTATATCTGGGCGCTTTGCCCAATGAAGGTCATATTTACCATTCTCATATTTTCAGGGGCCTCGGGATCTGCACCAGTATTGTGCCTATAAGCTTGATAAATTCTTTCTAGAGACTCTGATGGATCCTCACTGAGTTTTTGGTGTATCTCTTGAGTTTTGTTTAAGTCTTTTGCCTGATCTTTCAAAGACCCACACTTCCTATAATGCTTTAGGAGCAGCATGTCTCCATTATTAGGATCCCAGTTGGTCTCGGCAATAAGGACTGCCAGGTTTGCTTCTGGAATTCCATCTGGATCTGCTAGATGAAGCTGGTTTGCTTCCTCTCTAACCTTGTCAAAGACTATCCTTCTTTCATCCCCAGCAAGCATCATATTCATACGAGTATGAGTGCCTGCCCAGGAGGAATAGTGAGTGCAAAGCTAGCAGTGAAAAGTTCAGCTCAGTATGTAGGGTTATTGGGTTTTCCAATTAAACAGATCTGGAGTTGAGAATGGCTTGTGCATCCATAGAAACCAAGCCGGCTGGCCACCTGCATTAAAACCTCCTACAGGATATCAGCACAAAGAAAATTGCCCTGTTCCAGAAGTGGCTCCCAGTCCAAACTGGGTGCCCTATTGGGTCTTAAATGGTGACACCAAACCAGGTCCCTGTGCCTGGGAGTTAACATGAAGTGAAGTGAAAGACGCTCAGTTGTGTCCAGCTCTTTGCGACCTCATGGACTATACAGTCCTTGGAATTCTCCAGGCCAGAATACTGGAGTGGGTAGCCTTTCCCTTCTCCAGGGGATCATCCCAACCCAAGAATTCAACCGGGGTCTCCTGCATTGAAGGTGGATTCTTTACCAACTGAGCTATCGGAGAAGCTGGGGGTTAACATAGAACCTCTAACTGATCCCCATAAGTAGGGGAAACAGGAGGCAGTAAACACGTTGGTAGCATGGTGGGTGTGGGGTGGCTAGAACAACTGCTGTCTGCTCAGCCAGTGGGAGAGCTAGGTTGGCCAGAGAGGAGTTTCAAGTTTTGAAATAACATGTCCTCACTTTCGCTTTCTTCCCTCCCTCTTGCAGAACAGGTTTTCCCTTTAGTCGCTGTTACCATGATGCAGCAGCCTCTGCCTTCTCCTCCTGATACAGGAGCATAAATGCTTCTACATCAGGATCTCATCATTTTTACGTGCTCTTTCACAAAACAATTGTAATGCAAGACTGTATAATAATGAGGTGAGCCGTTCAAGGGTCATTGCTCTCCTGATCCTAATGTATACTGGGGCCACATACTATTTTTTTTTAATTTAATTTTTTTACATTTTTTGGCTGCACTGGGCTTCATTGCTGCACGTGGGCTTTCTCTAGCTGTGGCCAGCAGGGGCTATTCTTTGTTGCAAGCACAGGCTCCAGGGCACACCGGCTTCAGTGGTTGTGGTGCAGGCTCATGAGTTTTGCTGCAAAGCATGTGGGATCTTCCTGGACAGGGATTAAACCTGTGTACTCTGCATTAGCAGGCAGATTCCCAACCACTGGCCCATCAAGGAAGTCCCAGGGCCACACACTATTCCAGAAGAATATCATCTCTTTCTTAGTCATAGGCCCACAGCTATATTTTTACCCATTTATTTAAGATACACTCCAAAGAGCTTTCCTTAGGGACAGATGTTCCTAAGATGATGGGACAAACAATTCCCATATTTATAAGTTCAAGAATAACAAAACACGGACATCCTTGGTGGTCCAATAGCTAAGAATCAGCCTGGCAATGCAGGGGACATGGGTCCTGTGCACCTAGAGCCTGTGCTCTGCAACAAGAGAAGCCATTGCAATGAGAAGGTCATGTTCCACAACAAAGAGTAACCCCCACTCGCCACAACTAGAGAAAGCCCACGTGCAGCAGCAAAGACCCAGTGCAGCTAGAAATAAAAATATATTAGTAAATAATAAAATTTTAAAATAAATACATTTAAAAAAAGAACAACAAAACACACACCAACACAAGAAATTCGAATATCAAAAGCACAAAGAGATTCCATCCTGAACAAATGCCAAACAAAACCCAGTGAACTGGTTCACAACAGGAAGAGTCCAAAAATTTCCCTCTCCAACAAGATATCCCAGTCAAATGAACAAATTGGCTTTTCCCTTAAAGGAAAAAGCCTTAACTGAGAAGAGAAAACCTTCACGGCTGTATATGGTATAGGGAACCTGTTGGCTCCCGAATGTCAGTTCCTTGCTCCAACTGCCATGCCCTGGGGCAACCAGGGCCACTTCAGGGAATTTTGAAGGTTAGACCCTCAGGACAAGTGGTCCCAGCAGCTCCTAAGGCCTTACCGGAAAATACCCTACGTGGGGCCAGCTAGCCACAAGCATCAAGGCTCCTCCTGGCTGGCTCATCAAAATTTGTTACTGAGCCCAAGCTAGTTCTGCTCACCAAATGTCAGGCCAATAAATTGGGAGACAAGTTGTTGGGACAAGGAAGAACGACTTTAATCAGAAAGCTAGCAGACCAAGAAGACGGCAAGCTGGGGCCTTAGAAAAAACTATCTTGTCCCAGGCCAAACGTGGGCTCCTTTTATACAGAGGAAGGGGAGTGGGCGGGGCCTACTTCAGTGCCGACCAATGGCTTAGTGGAACCACTAATGGTACCTCCTTGAGTTACTCGCTTGGGGGTGGGGCCCATTGCAGTGCCGACCAATGGCTGAGCAGGGCGGATTAGGTTGTGCCTGCCCTACCTGGCACCCTACTCCAGTACTCTTGCCAGGAAAATCCCATGGACGGAGGAGCCTGGTGGGCTGCAGTCCATGGGGTCGCTAGGAGTCGGACACGACTGAGCGACTTCACTTTCACTTTCATGCATTGGAGAAGGAAATGGCAACCCACTCCAGTGTTCTTGCCTGGAGAATCCCAGGGACGGGGGAGCCTGGTGGGCTGCCGTCTCTGGGGTCACACAGAGTCGGACACGACTGAAGTGACTTAGCAGCAGCAGCAGCCCTACCCCTATGATAGAACAACACCCAGAGTCTAAGTAAGGCTCTGTTTTACTAGAACCATGAAAATCTGCATAAATGTGAATTTTTTGTGATCAGGAGAAATGCTGTCTGAATGAAAGATGGTTTTCCTTTGGCCCTCTGACTTTTTTTCTAGGGCCTTTCATTCTGTCACTCTTTTACTTGTAGCCTCACCTCCTCTGCCTCCCACATTTCTCCTTCTTGTAGCTAAATGGATGTCTCTAGAAGGGAAAAAGACTGTTTAGGCAGCTAGTAAACTGGTCAGAGGGTCAGCTGAAGAGGGAGAGACTGTGGGTGCTAACATTCCTCAGGGAAGTCTCCTCTGAATAAACAGTCTGCCTGTGTGTGGCCAAAGGCTGTGACTTAGGTAGGAGGGGTTCTAGAAACCTGACCAGTGGACTTCAGTGGGTTTTCCCATCGCAAATCATAGTGTTCCTATGTTGTCCAGATCAGACACTAGACCCTTCCGCTCTGTCCCATAGCCTAAACCGGCCTCTTGCTCATACTCCCTTGAAACCCAAGAGGGGCAGAGAGGTACTTCATCCTGAATCCACAGTCTCACAAGCTAGGGAGAAAAAAATGTGTGTGTGTGTGTTTCAACACAAGCCTGCTGTGGAGCTCACGCTTTCTCAGTGTGGCCCTAGGGCTCCACACACCAGACAGGAGCTTGTGGGTAAGAACACGAAGCTCCAGCTGGTCCAGGAAGGCCTTTTGGAGAGGCCTCCCTGGAGCCTCACCCTGGCGAGAGGCCCAGATCCTAAAGTGGAGATAGTGTACCCGAAGGGACAGCCACAGGGTGACAGGGGACCGTCACCAGGCGGGCATGGGATGGGCGTCACTGGGTGGAAGCCCCCTTCCGGGGCTTCTGGAGATGAGGACCTGACCGCCCTGGGTGTCGGGAGTCTTCCAGCAGCAGCCAGGACAGGCAGAAGTTTCCAGAAGCAGAGCAGTGAGAGGGCTGTTCAACAGTAGGAAGAAGGAAAAGGGATGAGTTCCCAGTTCTCCTGGTGAGGAAACAACCCACGGGACAAAGGCGCCCGGTCACAGCTGGCTTCCTGCCCAGAGCCCCCAGGCGTCTGGACTGCCCTTCAACGCAGCACGAGGGTGCCATCCATGGCAGCAGACTGAGGGCGGGCAGGGGCTGCAGGGGGGCTCAGGTGGCACCCAGGGCAGAAAAAGGCCTTGGGGAGGGATGGGAGCGATCTTGGCCTGGCCCAGGGGGAGAGGGATGAGTCCCCGGGGATGGGACAGGCAGGGGAGCTACCATGACACCCAGGCCCTGATGGGAAGGACTCAAACATGGGGGAGGGTGGAAGTGTCTGGGGCCCGCCTGGCCCAGAAGACCACATCTTCATCCAGGCCTGCAGTGGGGGAGGGCCCCCTGCCAAGGGACGGCGTGCCTGCCGGCACTCTCACAGCTCAGGTCTAGAGCAGGGACTCTGGGTCCCAGAGGCTCCTGGAGTTGCCGCTCTGCTTTCTCGAAAGGGTCCTACCAGAGCCAGGCAGCCTGGGCGCCACCACCTGGACAGTCCAGGCCTGCCCTGTGACCCCCCCTCTCTGTGCCCAGGAGACCCCAATACCAGACAGTTGCACTAAGAGAAGCCTACAGTGAGCCCAGCCTTGGGTCACCCAAGGTCTCCCTAGCCCGTCTATGGACAGGGCTCTCCAGGGACTCACAGGACAGGGGGCTGCACACACAGGCCCGGAGGGTTGCTGGGCCAAGGCCACCCCACATGTCCGCTGGGCATGGAGCGCCACTCCAGTGCTGCATGGACGAGAGCCATCAGCCTGCCTATGTCACTCCTTGGCCACCTCCTAGTGCCCTTGGGGCCCTTCCCTCTGCGGAGGGGCTGCTGTGTGTCTTGTGGCTTCGCCTCCTCACGGGCCGGCTCTTCCTGTGACCCTCACTTGTCGTGACCCAAACTCCCCGAATGGCTTCTCCCTGGGCCGCTTCAGTGTCAGCTCCTGTCTCAGCAGGGTCATCCCTGAGTGGCGGCTCTGCTCATGAGCCCAGTGCATGTAGTGGCAGGTGATGTCATAGGTCAAAGTTAGTCTCTGGTTGATTAGTTGTTCAGTCAACTCTGGCCCCTGGACTTGGGGCTAAACCACAGATGTTTAAGGACTGACCTTTGAGCCAGGCTGTGCTTGGGGCAGTCAATGTCCTTGACTTGTAGTGTACAGTGGAGGATCATAAGACTCACTAATGGGAGACATATTTTTGTGTATCTGTATATATGTACACTCGCTGTATCAATGCACAAGTGTGCACACACATATACTTGCATGTATATATATGGCTGTGCATCACTATTTCAACACTGGGGTGAAATGTACATGGAAGTGGGACGCTAGGTCCTGTATTTTAGGAAACATAACCTGTAGTCATCTCCCTGTTTTTAACATGACTATGTTATATTTCCTTTAAAAATCCCACAAGGAAAGAAATGAAGACATTCTGTCATATTCTCATCTTTATAATGAAACCAGTAAATAACCTAAATGTCTAAAGATGAACTAATATGTAAATATTAAGCTATATTGTCTCAAGAAAGTGGAAGTAGTGAAAGTCACTGTCATGTCTGACTCTTTGCGACCCCATGGGCTACACAGTCCATGGAATTCTCCAGGCAAGAATACTGGAATGCGCAGCTTTTCCCTTTTCCAAGGGATCTTCCTAACCCAGGGATCAAATCTGGTCTCCCGTATTGCAGGTGGATTCTTTACCAGATGAGCCACAAGGGAAGACATTTGAAATGTTCATAGTTAAGACTTAACAATGGAGAAAAAGTTAATGTGGAAAAAAAGTTGGGAGTAAATACAGAATTCTTTGTTATGCTCACAATTTAAATTAACATATGAAAATATCCCAGGAAAATGAAAATGTTGTGTTGCAGTAGGGGAGGGATTTATGGGTGATATTTTTTCTAAGTTTTTGTATAGTCATTACTTTGTTTTGACAAAAAAAAAAAGAAGTCATTGGGAATACAATGAGGTACAGGAATATAGTTTTATTGGTGGAGTTGACTTTTCCAGGGATAATCAGTGTGTTTTTCCTGCATCCTCAGGCTTTAAGCTGATATGAATAAAATTCCACTTTTACAAGTGTCACTTCTCTGAGACTCAGGCCCCAAGCATGTCTTTGCCTGCAGCCTTTTCTCTTTTTCCTCCTTTTTAAACCACAAACCTGGTGGCTAAGGACATAAAGGGACAAGAACTTGGGCTCTGGGATTAGATGCACGTGTTTAAACCCAGCTCGAAAGAAACACAAGCTGGAATCAAGATTTCCGGGAGAAATATCAATAACCTCAGATATGCAGATGACACCACCCTTATGGCAGAAAGTGAAGAGGAACTAAAAAGCCTCTTGATGAAAGTGAAAGTGGAGAGTGAAAAAGTTGGCTTAAAGCTCAACATTCAGAAAACGAAGATCATGGTATCTGGTCCCATCAGTTCATGGGAAATAGATGGGGAAACAGTGGAAACAGTATCAGACTTTATTTTTTTGGTCTCCAGAATCACTGCAGATGGTGACTGCAGCCATGAAATTAAAAGACGCTTACTCCTTGGGAGAAAAGTTATGACCAACCTAGATAGCATATTCAAAAGCAGAGACATTATTTTGCCAACAAAGCTTCGTCTAGTCAAGGCTATGGTTTTTCCTGTGGTCATGTATGGATGTGAGAGTTGGACTGTGAAGAAGGCTGAGCGCCGAGGAATTGATGCTTTTGAACTGTGGTGTTGGAGAAGACTCTTGAGAGTCCCATGGACTGCAAGAAGATCCAACCAGTTCCTTCTGAAGGAGATCAGCCCTGGGCTTTCTTTGGAAGGAATGATGCTAAAGCTGAAACTCCAGTACTTTGGCCACCTCATGCGAAGAGTTGACCCATTGGAAAAGACTCTGATGCTGGAAGGGATTGGGGGCAGGAGGAGAAGGGGACGACAGAGGATGAGATGGCTGGATGGCATCACTGACTCGATGGACGTGAGTCTGAGGAACTCCAGGAATTGGTGATGGACAGGGAAGCCTGGTGTGCTGCAATTCATGGGGTCACTAAGAGTCAGACACGACTTAGCGACTGAACTGAATTGAACTGAAACCCAACTCTGGGACTTGGGGTAAATGTCTCCACCTGCTGAGCCTGGGGTCTCCTTTGGGGGCTTCAGGGGACGTCAACAGCCTGCTCTTGGGCGGTGCTCAGAAGAGCAGGCACTGAGTCCGCCCCTTCCCCAGTGAGGGCTGTAAATCTTACACTGATCCCCAGAAAGGATGGGGTGGGAGCTCGAGCCCCAGGACAGAGGTGGGAACTTTGGTTCTGAGAGTCCCCAGCAGTGGGGCTCTGGGCCGTCACTGAGCGGCTGTTTTTTAGTGAAATGATGGTTTCAGGGTTACCGTGAAGACCGGCTGAGAGCCTCACGTGAACTGACTGAAAGCTGTAAAGCGCTGTTACCGCCAGAGACGCCCTCAATCATCGCTAATCCTGACTCTGGGCTCACGAGGCCCTCCCCCACCCCGTAGACACGCTGGCTCCGGCAGTGGGGAGGCGGGAGAGCGGGCAGGGAGGTTGAGGGGCTGGGGCTGGACTGGGGACTCGGGTCTTCAGAGGAGGAAACCCAGGCCCAGTGGGTCCCCCAAGGCCTCAGCCTCGAGCTCCTGGCCCGCCCAGAGAGGTCCCCGCTGTGTCCCCGCGCAGTGCCCACCCTCGAGTGACCCCTCTCTGCTCTCTCCATCTCAGGGCGCAGTGTGGATCCTGGCCTGGCCGGTCTGCTGGGGCGACAGGCTCCGCGCTCCAAACAGCCTTTCGTGGTCACCTTTTTCAGGGCGAGCCCCGGCCCGGGCCCCGCCCGAGCCCCTCGGGCAGTGAGGCCCCTGAAGAGGAGGCCGCCGAAAAGGACCAACGAGCTGCCGCCCCCGAACAAACTGCCGGGGATCTTTGGTGAGCCTGGGGACGGAAGCGGGGACAGAGGCGGGGACGGAGCCCCTCTGGCCTCAGCGCGGTCAGGCCGACGGTCACCCCACCGCCTTTCCTGACACCCTCTGCCCTGCCCCCTGCGGAGCAACCCCCCCACAGTCTCCAGGGCTCTGAGCATCCACCCTTGCTGCCCCCGCGGCCCCAAAGTCCCTTCTCTGCCCTCGGGGGCTCAGCAGGCCTCGCCCTGGTCTCTGTCAGAACCAGGGGCCCCTGCAGGGTCCAGGCGTTTGTGTGAAGGTCACCCCACCAGGCCGAGCCCTGCAGGATCAAGGCCACCAGGAGCCCTTTCCTTCACGGGAGCCAGCCTTTGCTTGACCTTAATGGGAGCACATGTCCTGTGGAATGGGCATGGCAGGAGAGGGGGGGGAGGTCGGGGTGACTCTGGACGGGGGCGGAGGGGGGAAGGAGGAGGGGCCCCTGGATGGCCGAAGGCCCCCGGGGCTTTTACTGGATTATCAGGACCCCACAGGCTGAAAGTCAGGGGAGGCTGGGCTGAGTGTGAGGTGACTGCCACCAGAGGGAGCCATCGAAAGTTCTTGAACTGGGTCATGGCACCAGCAGAGCTGCAGACATGGGCTTTATGAGACCAAATGGGTTAGTTTCCCAGCATTTATTATTCAACAAACGTGCGCCTCATGGCGTCCCCCACCCTGGGAACAGCAGCCCAGCAAAGCCCTTGCGTGTCCCCGCAGACGACATCCACGGCTCCCACGGCCGGCAGGTGTGCCGTCGGCACGAGCTGTACGTGAGCTTCCAGGACCTGGGCTGGCTGGTGAGTTCTGACTCTCCTTTCCAAAATGACTGTCCCCACCTGTGTCCCAGGGGAGGTAGACCCACAGAGAACTTTGTCTTTATTTTCCTCTGTTTTCCAAGTTCTCTAAAGGGAGAAGGGAAAAGGGCTGTTTTGTAAAACCATGACTATGGAGACTGAGTCCTCAGCCATAAAATGTCCGAGCTGCAGCAGGGAAGCTGAGGCCAGGGTGGGCAGTGCCTCTGGCGGGGCTGTGACTGGGGGCAGCGGGGGAGGACGCAGCTGCGCGCTGACGGCGTGTGGAGGGGACGGAGCTCGTGTCCAGCTCTGTTCACCGAGGGACTTCAGTGGTTGTCTGACCTGGAGGGGGTGGCACTCTGCCCCGGGAGGTGTCCTGAGGCTGAGGGAGGGAGGGGGCAGCCCTGAGTCATGCTGTGACAGGTGCTGGATGAAGGGCTGGGAGGGCACGTGGATGGGACTCACCTTCTCCCACTACCCCCCAGGACTGGGTCATCGCCCCCCAAGGCTACTCAGCCTATTACTGTGAAGGGGAGTGCTCCTTCCCGCTGGACTCCTGCATGAACGCCACCAACCACGCCATCCTGCAGTCCCTGGTCAGTACCGCGCCGCCTGCCCGGACACCTGGGGGAGGGGTTCGCCCTGGGGAGGGGGCGTGCAGCCAGGAGGTGACGGTGGACTGCTGTGTCAGGGAGCCTTCTTCACGTGGAAACCCAGCCTGCACGTGCCGTGAAATCCCACGGCCGTACAGAGACGGGTCCCTGTGTGGCCACTCTGTATGGAGACCCTGCGTCCCACGAACCTGAACAGCGTGCAGCAGGCTCTTGCTGACTGGTGTGCACACATACACACGTGTGCACTCCACATGCACATGGGGGACATTCACATCCATGGGGTGGGCCTGCCTGCTGGTGGTCAGAGGCACTGCACGTTCATGACCGGTGGGCATCCCACACGACTACCCGTGCCCCAGGTACACACATGTGCACCGCATTCACTGTCGAGTTTGGCCTCCTGGGGACACACACCCTGGGGGTCGGGCTGAGTTACACACGTGGAGGTTCTGTCCTCTCCCTGCACTAGAGTCGTGGGCTGCCCTGTGCCCTTCTGGCTTTGGCTTCCCCTCCCGGTCCTCTCCTGTTGTTTTTCTTCCGGGTCCCTCTTGCTCTTTGTCTTTCTACAGATCTTCTGATGCCCTGGTGTCTGGGGTAACTTTAAATGCTGGAAGTTTCTAGTAGGAACATGGTTGAGGCTGCTTATTGCTAAGTGTTTGCAGTGGCTTGTGTGTGTGTGTGTGCTGAGGCTTATTTCTAGAACGTTGACCTGGGCACTCTAGTTAGAGGCTGTTCAAGGTGTTGCCAGAGTGAGAGTGAGTGAATTAAGAAAGCAGCCTGGACGCCTGGTAATGCCTCCTTTCCCAGTGGTCACGTGGGGTTTGCTGGACACCCCCTCCTCCAGGAGCCACCTTCCTTGCAGAATCTCAGGGGTGATGAGCGGTGTGTGGGCTTCTCTCTGCCCTGTGAGGGGGGCACAGGGTGATGACGGCGCTGCCCCTCCCAGGACTGGTTCCCTGGCTCTGCAGCGGCCCCGCCCCTCAGCCTCTGAGCTGTCAGTCAGCAGGAGGGAGCGCCAGCTCTGTGCTCGGTGCTGTCAAGGCAGCGGCTGCCCTCTGGGGAGGCTGTCAGTGAACACGAGAAGAAAGGACAGCCAACACCATGGGTCCCCTGAGGAGGGGAAGACTGGGGTGAGCTGGGTGGGCTCAAGGACCCTGGCTTGGAGGGGAGGAGGATGAAGGGAGATGATGTTGGGGGGAGGCAGGGCCTCTCCCATAGGCTCGGCAGGTGGTAGATTTAATCCCAAGTAAACTGAGGGGCTGGAGTAGATTTCAGAGAAGCAGGGCCTGATCTGGGCACTCTCTGGAAGCATCTCTGGCAGCTGCAGGAGGACAGACCATGGGGTCGAGGGTGGAGGAGGCAGGGAGGAGTGAGGAGCTGCTGTGGTCCCGACAGGAGGACCAGGCACCTGGTGGGGTGAGATGTGGACAGTGGAGGCAGGAGGGCAGGAGCCCAGGCCTCCAGGTGAGGCCCTCCTCCAGGACGAGGAGGGGGCAGCAAAGGTGTTGGGTAGAAGAACGGATTGGAGGGAATCAGCGGTTCTGCTTCCATCCCCATGTGTGTGAGGCCCTGCAGGACCCTACGTGAGAAGTTGAGGGTTGGGGGTGCAAGTCTGGAGTCTCCGAGTCGTGAGTGCAGAAGAGATTTTCTGGGGAGACAGTGGAGGTGGGAGAGACCTGGGGAGGAAGAGGAGCCTGGGTGGGAGGGAGGGGGTGAGATGGTGGTTGGGGTGTCCTGGGGCCGAAGAGGAGGAAGTGGGTCCCTCCAGCCTCACCCCCCACATTCCCCACACAGCAGCTAGAGGGTCGCACTAAAGCACAAATGTGACCACCTCCTTCTGGGTCAGGAACCCCCTCCCCGTGGCATCCCTTATCCCTGGGGAGAAGTCTGAGCCTTTGGCCTGTGACCCGGGGCCCCTCACTGGCCTACCCACCTCCTCAATGTCCCCCAGCCCATGTCCCAGTGCCCTCACCTCCCTCCTTTGACCAGGGTCTCCTCATCCGCCCCGGGCCAGGCCAGCTCCTGCTCGCCCTGCTGCCTTGTCTCTGGGTCCTTCCCAGCCAGCGTCGGTCTCCAGGGCTCCTGTTCCCAGAGCAAGGACAGCTGCTGTGACTATTGTACTGTTCTCGGGGGTCCTGGGTGTTTGCTGGAATGTTCCCCTGTCTCCCTTCCTGTCCTGCTGAGGATGAAAGTGGCGACCATCTCTGAGACATTTCTGTATTTTCCACCTGGGCAGAGCTGGCACAAGGCACGTGTCTGAAATACATTTGTGTTGGAAGGGAGAATAGCACCATTATACCCATTTGGCAGAGGAGAAAACTGAGGTCCACAGAGGCATGACTTTTCCTGAATGATGCACAGCCAATAAGTTTCAGAGCCTCCGATTTGGTCTGCCACGGGGCTCTAAAGTGACGTGAATGGAAAGGCACATCGGACTCCAGATCAGTCTCTTGGTACAGACGGAACAAAGGCTGTCCTCTCTGTCGATCACCTGGTGAAGCCTGGTCCAGGATGGACTTCTAGAACAGCTGCGCCCCTGTGGTGCTGTCCTAACCTAGGAAAAGCCCTCCCGGGTTTCGAGCCACGTAGAGCCTCATGGGTGGTGCAGGTGGGCAGTGTCGCCTGGTTTCTTTCATGTGGGCCTTTGAAAGCCAAGCCCAGCCACCCCAGGTGGAGACTGGGAAATTGGGGAGCAGCATCCCCACAGCCCAGTCTGGCTGGACATCCCTACCCAGGCCAGCCTGGTGCCTGGCTGACAGTCCTGGCAGCAGGCTGGATCCAAGCTGGGCCTCCCAGGATAAGGCTGGGCTCTGGGTACCAGGGGCCAGGGTGCCTGACATTCACCCCCACTTCAGATGGCTTCATCCAGGTCCTGCTCAGCAGTCTCCCATGAAGGGTGGGAGGTCCTGCTGAATGGATGCAGGTTCCCTTTTCTCTCAGGCCCCGACTGAGTTGGGGGGTGTGGCAACCGGATGAGGAGTCCAGTATGAACTGCAGCTCATCCTGCCTGAGTCTCTGCATAAATATTTGTGTGGAGGCTTCAGAAGCTCCCTCAGACAGGCTGTTTTCAGGGGTAGAGCTGTTTGCAGGAGGGTAGCAGGGACTCCCGGCCCCCTCTCTGAGTCGGGTCCCAGCCTTATGTGCAACCTCAGCCAAGCAACTATACAGGTGACTCGGCCCCTGTGTCCCCAGCGGTCATCCATCCAGAACAATCCCTGTCTGGAAGTTGTTACAAGGGTGGAGGTTTGAGAAACAATGGTGTTGGACACCTCAAGGGTGAGCCTGGAAGACTGGGCATTAAGAGGTGTAACAGGGACCTTCACCAGCTCCCAGCCCGGAGGGGCAGATGGACCAGAAACAGCTCATGCGGACAGGACACGAGGCGGGGTGTTACAGAAGCGATCAAGGAGGAAGGAGGGGCAAAGGGGGTGGCGGAGGGGGAGGCAGTGTCGCAGCGCCAGGCCGGCGCTGGCACAGGTGCGAGGGACCCACAGGGTCAGGGCCCTCCCATCTAAGGGGAGGGGCTGTGGCAGGAGCCCCCGGTGCTCAGTCTGGGCCTGAGGGCCTTGGGCAGGGCGGGCGTCAAGGGGGCGGGGCCGGGGCAGAGTTCAGGCCAGCACCTGCCCGGTGGGCTGCGGGGGGAGGGTGCGGGGGGCGGGGAGGAGATGGAGCTGGGAAGGGGACAGCGGCGGAGCCCCAGGCGGCAGGAGCTGGGCGCTGGGACGGGGGTCCCGGGAGGAGCCCGAGGTTCTCACGCCTCTGCCCGCTGCCCCCTCCCGCCCCCGCCAGGTGCACCTGCTGAAGCCGCAGGCGGTCCCCAAGGCGTGCTGCGCGCCCACCAAGCTGAGCGCCACCTCCGTGCTCTACTACGACAGCAGCAACAACGTCATCCTGCGCAAGCACCGCAACATGGTGGTCCGCGCCTGCGGCTGCCACTGAGGCCCCGCCCCCACCCCTGCCCACATCCTGCCAGGGGCTGGTCCTACCCAGGCCCTCTGCCTCCTGCCCTGGGATGTGTGGTAGTCTGTCCCACCCAACCCCACGTGGCTGATGCAGGCTGCGGTCAGCACAGAAGTCCCATCTTAGGAGCTGTCCTTGGCCAGCCCTTTCCTACTGCGTGCGACCCAGGATGGTCTGAGAGCACCTGGAGCCTGAGGCTAGCAGCCGGGAGTTGCTCCACTCACCACGGGTCTGGGTGTGGGTCTGCCCCTTGCCAGCACAGCGCAGTCAGAGGTGCACATCCTCTGGGTATAGTGTATTAGTGGTTCCTGACTTGGCCTTTGGGCAGTTAGCACTTTGGGAAGGAACAATGGGCCTTCTGCTTGGGGGTGAACCTGGTGGGGACGTCTCCTGCCTGGGGAAGAGGTGTGGCCCCCAGGGAAGCAGTGAACCTTGGAGGTTTGCAGGTCCCTCCATCTCTCTGTGTGGTGCTCTGCACTTACACGTGAAGTGAACTCTTAGCACAAACAAGGGCACAGCTGCAGGGAGGTCCAGGCTGACAGCACAGACGTTACAGCTGAGCCCCTTGCCCACGGCCATCAGTCACCATCTTCCACAGACCCTGAACAGGGCCTCAAGGCGCTCAGCATGCGATTCCAGGCAGCCAGCAGCCCTGAGCCTGGTGTACTGCTTTCTCTCCTGCCGCACTGAGGAGCAATCCAGTGCACGCAGGCGCAGGGCGAGGGAGGGCACTGCGTCAGCCAGCGCCCAGAGGCTGATCACACAAGTCTGAGTCACCCTGTGCGCCCTGGAGCCCCGTCCTGTTTCTTGGGGCCTGTGAGCCAAAGAAAAGGCCCGGGTGCCAGGGGAGTGACAGGCGGCAATTAGGCCGAGCTGGGTGGGGAGGTTCCCGGAAACCACTGCTCTTCTTAGAGCGGCCACCTGGAGTGTTTATTTGATTTCTGACTTGGTAAGCCTGTAATTTACCTGGTGGACCAGACAGAACCCAGCTGCCCGAACCCCAAAATATCATTAAAAGCAGATCCTGAACCTGCCCCAGCCCACAGGCCCAGCCCAGGATGACACCCCTGGAGTTTACTCTCTGCCCTGAGGGGCTCCGGGAGCGCAGCGGGGGTGGAGGAGGGGTCCTGCTTCAGGACAGCAGCCTCTCCGCCTGGACCTGGGAGGGGCTCTGGGAGCCAGTGCACAGGAAGAGGCCCCTCCATGGACACAGGAAGACGGTGATCTCCCTTTTGGTCTGGGGCTTTGACCTCAGGCTGGCAGCAAGAGGACCAAGTACCAGCACAAATGTCAGTAGACCCATATTCTGGCTTCAGCTCAGTCACTGACGTGCCTGATGCCCTTCCATTCAGGCTTCGATTTCCTGTCTCTGACAAAAGAACATACATAGGACTCTCACATCTCCAAAGGCCCTTCCGGCTGGAGAATCCACCTACAACTCTGGGCCTCTCCTCTCCCAGAGCCAAGATGTGGTCTAAGTGCCCAGCGGCCCTGAGACTTGAAGCCTGCTATTTCAGGGCCTCATTCAGAGCTCTCTCCTCCCAACATCATGGGCAGTGGAGGCCTGGAAACTTTTGACAGATGCCAGTGTTAAGTTTCTTCATTGCCTAAGCACATAACCTGGTATGGTTTGAGGCACCAGGAAAATTTATGAAGTGAATGTTTGGAAGATGTGACTGCCCTGCCCATCGGAGGTGTGGAACATAAGGAACACAAGGATCGTGACACGACTCCCTTCCCGTGCGGTAAAGTCAGGAGTCCAGTGGTTGAGGCCTTCCTGACACTTCTACCACCCTCAGCCATCCACGTGGCCACCGAATGAAATCCAACAGAAAAAGGCTGCAGAGAAGGGCAATAATTAAAGACAGAAAACTGATGACGTGGCAGTGGCTAGTTACCAGGGCCATCTCGTTTACCTGGTTCCCTTTGGCAGCGCAGGTCACATTTCAGGCTGCACATGAGAAGCATAAATAAGGGCGATCAACTCAGGCCCACTGGCAGCAAAGTAGATGGGGAGGGTGGGCGCAAAGGAAGCGGTGCCTGGGGCCCATGCCTGGGAGGGCACTGCTTTGTCCCCCTCACCCCAAGCACATCCTCATTACTGTACAGCCAGCCTGGCCCAGACATCAGCTCATCGGACAAAGCCCAATTCTTGTGTCTCTATGTAGGGAGGTGGGTGACATGCTTCAAAAAGTTCCCTACAATTTCATAGGAAAGGAGGCGATGACAGGAGAGGGTAGCTGTGGCAGCCAGCAGACCTGCCAGCAACAAATCCTGGCTGTGCCTCATGTTGATGGGACCACTCGAGCACCTCAGAGCCAGCGACTCCTTCTCTGCAGAATGACTGCGCCATGGGTTCTGGCCTGGTGGAGCCAGCGTGGGGATCAGGTCTGTCCGGAGCACTTGGCACTGATTCTGCACACGTGTGCTGAATGAACAGTATTCTTTGTGGCCTTATTTTAAATGAACTTGCAAATTTGGGTCTCCCCGAAGTGCCTTCCTGTTAAAACCCAGCCCTCCCAGAATGTGTCCTTGGAGGTGCTACTGTACTCATTGGGCTTTTCCTTAAAAAATAGAAACTTGGTAATCTCCTGGGGTGAGGTGTGGACTTGCACACCACCCCCCCATCTGTGGAGGGGGTCCCAGCTGGCCGTGACAGCTTGATCCTGTCTCTCCTGAGGACGGGGCAGCACTGCACCCCCACCCCTCCTGTGGCCCTGCGTCAAGGGGAAACTTTCTGGGGTTTTTGTTCTTACTGGGAAGCCTTGAACAAGCATTTGGCCCTCTTTTCTCACTTTCAAAAATATTACACGTGTCGGGGATGCTCTTGAAAATAAAAAACAATACAAACACATAATCTCACCACATAGAGACAACCATTGTTAATCATTGCAGTCGTTTTTCCGCGGCATATGTGTCTTTTTACATAATACATGGGTTACTTTACAGTTAGGATTGTGCACTGCTAGTGATCTAAATCATTCAATCTAGGACATATCTTGAACATTTCTGTTATTAAATACTCCTTGGGAACATAATTTTCAGTAGCCTTTGATTTCTGCCTTAGGTTTTGTTACTCACAAACCAGGGCTCACTATTCCTTCCCCAGAGGGTGGTGGTGGGCCCCCAACCCTATCATCTGCAGCAATGGGAAGGAAGGAAGGTAGCGAGGGCATGGCCACCAGGCTGGCCAGTAGCTCAGATAACCTGGACCAGGTCTGAGGCTCAGGCTGCCACCTGTACAAGGCTCACAGGTGATCACCATGGCATAGTTTCTGGGGCAGCCCTTGCACAGGACAAGGTGAGCAATCACCTCCTGCTGGTTTCTCCCAAGCGAGCCTTTCCAGCCAGTCTGCTGGTCCCCACCTCTCCAGGGCAATCAGGAAAGCACAGTGACCAAGTCACCCCACCCCCACCCTTCCCTTGTTTCACAGGCTTTGTGACCAGTCATTTCTGCTGGGGCCACAGGCCAGCCTGCTCTCTGCCCACATGTCGTCCCCAAGGCCAACCGTGCTGAGCCTGAGTGCTTCCCCTTGTTGCTCGGACATCACACCAGCCCCGAATGGCTGCTGCCTGTGCTGACAGCCACAGCTGACTGCCTATGTGAAGTGAGAAGTGAGAAGGCGCCTATGTTAAGAAGTGAGGGTCCCGGCTGGGATACTGCGGCAATGGGTCTCGGCCACAGGAGCAGCCCCAGCCAGCCACAGAGGACGAAGCCCCATGTGAAAGCAGAGAGCCGGGCTAGCACTGGCGTCGTGGGGAGGGCTAGCAGCTATCCCTCTGCAGGATCTAGCCTGGGGGCACTGGGGCCAGGGGCCAGCAGGCTACCCCACCCTCACGACTCAACCTGATCGCCAAACCCAAAATGAGAACACAGGTGAGGGAATGAGCCCAGCCCAGCGGTTTCTGAACATCCAGACTCGATCCGGACAACCATCAGCCGGCGGCAGGGGGGCAGGGGGCAGTCCTGGAGGAGGTTTCCAGTGATGGACTGATGGGGCTCTGCCTTCGTACATTCAAGTTGCTGTCAGGCAGCCTGGCTGGCCAAACAGGTGTAGGGTGAGAGGCTAGCCTAGAGCAGGTGACAAACCATGGCACCAGAGTTCAATTTCCAAGTGGGCCAAGGGCAGGGCAAGAACCCCTCTGGCTTCTTATGTCTCCCCAGCAACCAGCACAGGGCCTGGCAAAGAAGGGCCCTGAACTCTGCTGTGATACAATTCTATTGGTCCAACGAATGCACAGCGTGTGAACAGGTCACTGAGACTGAATACAGTGCCTGTTAGCCCAAGACCAGCAGGTGTCAGGGTAGGACTGGGGCCTGGCTAATCTACCTGGCCTGCCTGGTAGCAGGTGAGAGAGAGAAGACAAGAGGCACTGCCACCTGCAGAGATCAGACCAGGGGGTACTTTTCGGGCAGCCTGGAGGGGAGGGAGGCCGCACAGGGGGTGCCACGGTCTGTCATCTGTTGCAGCAGGACAGGTGAGTCACAGCTGCAACCGCTGAAAACACTTGGGACCTGGCTGCATGGCAGCAGTATAAGAACTAGGATTTCTTTTACCAGAAGATACATCCAGTATCCACACTAGGTGGGCTCAGAGAAGCCCTGGCAGCAGAGGCCTGGAAAGACCACGCACAGCCGTCCACGGTGGGGAGGGCGGCCCCAGGCCCAAGGCCACACTTAAGGAAGAACCAGAGGAGGCGCAGGCTGTGCCTGCAGAGGAGCTTACCCCGAGGAAGGGCCACAACACGAAGCCCTGCTCGCTACCAACGGGACACCTCGGGTGCTGTTTCCCCGGGTTGACAGCTCCCGTCTCACACATACTCCCCACAGTTGGAGATGATCACCTTCTGCTTGGGCTTCCCATCCTTGCTGCCCTGGGCCTTTGCCGGCTGAACAGAAGAGGAGGAATCAAGGGAGGGAGGGCGGAGAGTAAGTGGGTACCCGCCCTACCCACCCCATCCCAGCAGCAGCAGCAGCCGCCGTGGCCTCTGTCTCCAGGTCCCAGGACTCTTGTTACCACTCTTTCATAGGGCTGTACACCAGGGGCCTGGGTGGTCGCCCACTGTGTCTATGCACACCGCTGTCAGCCTTTCAGTCAGGCAGGCTCAGACTCGGGGACCTACAGACTCTTGGATGCCTTGTCTTCCACTCAACTGATAGTCAATGAAGCACTCAGCATGGTTGTTTCAATCATCTTATACTGGTTTGTTCTTTCATTAATTCATTCAACAATACTTATTACTTCATAACCAGGCACCTACTGAACCCTGGGGATACTGGTCCAAGCTTGGGTGGAGCCCACAGTCTAGCAGAAAAGAGTCACTCACAAATCATTAATTCTTCTCAGGAATGCAAGGTTGGTTTACTATCCAAAAACCAGATCAATAGAATAAAAGACAAAAACCGTATTATAATCTTAATAGATGCAGAAAAAAATCCAATACCTTTTCAAAATAAAAACATCCAATAAACCAGGAATAAAAGGGAAGCTCCGCAATCTGATAAGTGTTCTACAAAAAAAAAAAAAAAAAAAAAACCCACAGTAAAAGACTAGATACTTTCCTCTCTAAGACAAAGAATAAAACAAATGTGTCTAGCCTTGCACTTCTATTCAACATTGTACTAAAGGTTCCAGCCAGGGTAATTAGCTCCCCCAACCAAAAAAAAAAAAAGCATCCTATTGGAAATGAAAACGTAAAGCTGTCTCTATTTACACATGACATAATCTTAGAAAACCCTAAGGAATATACTAGAAAATTATTAAAACTAGCAAACAAATTCAGCAAGGTTGCAGGATATAAGATTAATATACAAAAATCAATTGTATTTCTATATGCTAGCAATGAATAATTTGAAAATGAAATTAAGAAAATTTCACTTACAATAGCATCAAAAAGAATAAAATACTTAGGAATAAATTCAAAAGAAGTATAAAATGTATACCCTGATAACTACTGAACAAACTTTCAGTACTGAAAGAAAGTGAAATCAGTCGTGTCCGACTCTTTGCTACCCCATGGACTGTAGCGTACCAGGCTCCTCTGTCCATGGAATTTTCCAGGCAAGAGTACTGGAGCGGGTTGCCGTTTCCTTCTCCAGGGGATCTTCCCGACCCAGGGATCAAACCCAGGTCTCCCGCACTGCAGGCAGACACTTTACCATCTGAGCCACTGAAAGAAACTAAAAAAGACCTAGACAAATGGAAAGACATCATATGTTCATGGAGTGTAAGACTTGATATTGTTAAGATAGTAACACTTCTCTATTGATCTGCATATTCATTGTAATCTGTACCAGAATCCTAGCTGGCCTTTCTATAGAAATTAATAAGCTTATCCCAAAATTCACATTTAAATGCTGCTGCTGCTGCCAGGTCACTTCAGTCGTGTCCGACTCTGTGCGACCCCATAGATGGCAGCCCACTAGGCTCCTCTGTCCCTGGGATTCTCCAGGCAAGAGTACTGGAGTGGGGTGCCATTTCCTTCTCCAGTGCATGAAAGTGAAAAGTGAAAGTGAAGTCGCTCAGTCGTGCCCGACTCTTAGTGACCCCATGGACTGCAGCCTACCAGGCTCCTCCATCCATGGGATTTTCCAGGCAAGAGCACTGGAGTGGGTTGCCATTGCCTTCTCCAGGGGATCTTCCCAACCCAGGGATCGAACCTGGGTCTCCTGCATTGCAGGCAGATCCTTTATCGACTGAGCTAGAGCCCCAGAATAGCCAAAATAACCTTGAGAAAGAGAAATAATGTATGACGACTCACATTTCTTGAATTCAAATTTTACTATGGAGCTACAGAAGACAAAACAGCGTGGTACCGGCACAGGATAGATACACAGATGAAGGGAACAGAATTAAAGTCCAGAAATAAACCCTTACATTTATGGTCTACTGATTTTTAACAAGGATGCCAAGATAATTAAACAAGAATAGAACAGCCTTTTCAACAAACAGCGCTGAAACAACTGAATGCCCACATACAGAAGAATGAAAATGGACCCATCCTCTCACACTACACCCCGAAATTAATACAAAATGCATCAAAGACCTAGGTCTGTACTAAAGCCATAATACTCTTAGAAGAAAATATGGAAGTAAATCTTCGTGCTTAGGTTAGGTAGAACCTTAGATACAATACCAAAAGTACAGTGACTCCCTTTCCCCAAAAAAACAGATAAACTGGACTTCTTCAAAATTTAAAACTTTTTTGCTTCAAAGAATACCATAAAGGAAGTGAAAAGACAATCCACAGAATGAGATATTTGCAGATCACATACCTGATAGGGGACCTATATCCAGACTATTTAAAGAACTCTTATAGTTCAATAATAAAAAGACAAATGACCCAATTAAGAATGGGATCCGAATAGACCTTTCCCCAAATATATACAAATGGCCAAAAGGTACATGAAAAGATGCTCCATATTATTAAGCATCTGGGAAATGCAAATCAAAATCACAATGAGATATCACTGTACATCACTAGGAAAACTATAATAAGAAAGCCAGATAATAACAAATGTTGGTGAGGATATAGAGAAATTGGAATCCTCAGAGACTGCTGGTGGGAATGCAAAATGGTGCAGCCACTTTGAAAGATAGTTTGGCAGTTCCTTACATTAAAAATAGAGTTATCAAATGTTTCAGCAATTTCAATTCTAGGTACATACCCAAGAGAAGTGAAAACAAATGTCCACACGAAAACTTGTATATAAATGTTCACAGCAGCATAATAGCCAAAAAGAGAAACAACTGAAATGTCCATCAACTTATGAATAAATAAACTGTGGTATATCTATACAGTGGAATATTAACTGACAATAAAAAAGACTTACACACGGATGCACACTATACTGTAAATGAACATTTTTAAAAACATTATGCTAAGTGAAAAAAGCCAGTCACAGAAGTCTATATATTGTATGATTCTATTTATATTAAATGTCCAGAATAGGCAAATCCATGAAAGAAAGAAAGTAGATTAGAGTTTGCCTAGGGCTGGGATACAAAGGGCTTGGGGAAGGACTGCTAAAGAGTGTGGGGCTTCTTTTGAGGGGATGATGAAAATATTCTAAAATTATATGTGGTGATGTCTGCATAACTCAGTGAATTCATTAAAAACCACTGAAATATATATATATATATATATATTTTTTTTTGGCTATACCATATGGCATGTGAGAGCTTAGTTCCCCAACCAAGGATCAACCCACACCCCCTACGTTAAGAGCATGGTATCTTAAACACTGGACCACCATGGAAGTCCCAAAATGAATATTTTATTTATTTTCCCCAAATGTATTCTTTAAATGGGTGAACTGAATGGTATGTGAATTCTATATCGATAAAAATGTTAAAAAAAAAAAAAAGATGATCATGCTCCGAAATAGGGAACCCTAGTGGCAGAGACGTTTGCCCAGCAAATGAGAGCACAAAAGGCAGTCACCTCCGACAGACACATAGACACCGGTGACAGCGCCAGGGGAGGCTTTCTGGAGGAGCTGACATCTGAGTTTAGTCTAAAAGGCCCAGGCTTAACAGGGGCTGAGGGACAGGAAACGCCACCCTTCGTGGCTGGGCTCCCTTCAAATGGGGACTAGGTCCCATTCTACTTTCAGCCCGGGGTTGATCAGAGTATCTGGCACAATGAACCGGCACTGTGAATATCTGTTTCAAATATTTAAATATTCAAATATTTACTGCAGGTTTACTATGTGTCAGATGCCGTTCCAGAGTACAGTGGTGAATAAGACAGACTAAATCCTGCCCTCCTGGGGCTGACATTCTCAGGAGAATTAAGAAAATAAGTAAAAGAGTGACTGCAGCCATGAAATTAAAAGATGCTTTGCTCCTTGGAAGGAAAGTTATGACCAACCTAGACAGCATATTCAAAAGCAGAGACATTACTTTGCCAACAGAGGTCCGTCTAGTCAAGGCTATGGTTTTTCCTGTGGTCATGTATGGATGTGAGAGTTGGACTATAAAGAAAGCTGAGCACGTAAGAATTGATGCTTTTGAACTGTGGTGTTGGAGAAGACTCTTGAGAGTCCCTTGGACTGCAAGGAGATCCAACCAGTCCATTCTAAAGGAGATCAGCCCTGGGATTTCTTTGGAAGGAATGATGCTAAAGCTGAAACTCCAGTACTTTGGCCACCTCATGCGAAGAGTTGACTCATTGGAAAAGACTCTGATGCTGGGAGGGATTGGGGGCAGGAGGAGAAGGGGACGACAGAGGATGAGATGGCTGGATGGCATCACAGACTTGATGGACGTGAGTCTGAGTGAACTCCGGGAGGTGGTGATGGACAGGGAGGCCTGGCGTGCTGCGATTCATGGGGTCGCAAAGAGTCGGACACGACTGAGTGACTGAACTGAACTGAACTGAAATTTATAATATGATTTCAGGTAATCAGTGCATGAAGAAAAAAAGAAGCTGATTAAAAAGAAGAGGAGGGACTTCCCTGGTAGTCCAGTGGCTAAGACTCGACACTCCCAGTGCAGGGGGGCCTGGATTTGATCCCTGGTCAGGGAACTAGACCCCACATGCCGCAACTAAGATCAGAGATCCCCTGTGTGACAACTAAGACACAGCGCAACCAGATAAATAAATATTTTTAAAAAATAAATAAAAAGAGAGCAAGATAATAGGAAAGCCCATTTTAGAGACAGAGGTCAGGTTAGGCCTCTTGGGCTAGACGACCCGTGGGTGACCCCTGGTGTAGATTAGGGGTGACACCTGTGGGTGCTGCAGGAAGAAGGCCCCAGGAGAGGAGCCAGTGTCTGCCACCGCCCTGCGGGGAATGAGCTCTGGGTGTCTGGAACAGATAGGCTGCAAGAGGCAGCACAGAGGGTGAGCAGCACAGTCCATGAGCCAGGTCAGCCAGCCTGCAGGACGGATCCTACAAGGGTGAGAGGTGGCCACGGGAGGGTTGTCAGCAGGAAAGCAATGTGATGAGAGATAGGCTTAGAAAGGACCACTGACCATCCTGCAGAGACTAGACCATGAGGGGGAAGAGGCAAGGGCAAAAGGAGGCAGACGGGCTTGGGGATGCTGGTGGAGGTGGAAGAAGGTGAAGAGCGGTGGCTGGACCTGGAGGCTAACTGAAGACAGATGGAACTGCGTCCAGGTGACAGAGGCAGGGCAAGGCTGAGTCCTAAGCTTCTGACCAAGCAGACAGGTGGATGGTGGCTTTGTTGACTGAAAACAGGGGAGGTGGGGAGGAAGCGCTCTGGGGTGAGAAGCAAGAGCTGCTTGGGCACGTGAGGTCTGCGACCCCGCTGGGGCGTCCAGAGAAGACACAGGAAGAGAGCAGTGTGCACACTTTACATGGGTGCAGGATAAATTAAGCAGACATGATGGAAAGGCACCAGGATGGGAGGGGATTGGCTAGGGCAGTGGTTCTAAATAGGGTACTGCTGCCCCCTTGAGGCTATTTGGAAAGTTCAGGGTGTGGTTTTGGTTGACTGATGCTGAAGCTGAAACTCCAATACTTTGGCCACCTGATGCAAAGAGCTGACTCATTTGAAAAGACCTTGATGCTGGGAAAGACGGAAGGAAGGAGGAGAAGGGGACAACAGAGGATGAGATGGTTGGATGGCATCACCGACTCAATGGACATGAGTTTGAGTAAACTCTGGGAGTTGGTGATGGGTAGGGAAGCCTGGTGTGCTGCAGTCCGTGGGGTCACAAAGAGTTGGACACAACTGAGCGATTGAACTGAACTGAACTGAATACAGAGGGAGCAGGGATGCCCTCCAATGTTCCACCTACTGAAGAATTATTCTAAACCTCTTAGACTTTCAATGCCCGGATAAGCATTCAGGCAGATGACAAAAATCTGTTTATAATGACCACATCTGACAGAATGTGGTCCACTGGAGAAGGGAATGGCAAATCACTTCAGTATTCTTGCCTTGAGAACCCCATGAACAGTATGAAAAGGCAAAATGATAGGATACTGAAAGAGGAACTCCCCAGGTCAGTAGGTGCCCAATATGCTACTGGAGATCAGTGGAGAAATAACTCCAGAAAGAATGAAGGGATGGAGCCAAAGCAAAAAGAATACCCAGCTGTGGATGTGACTGGTGATAGAAACAAGGTCCGATGCTGTAAAGAGCAATATTGCATAGGAACCTGGAATGTCAGGTCCATGAATCAAGGCAAATTGGAAGTGGTCAAACAAGAGATGGCAAGAGTGAATGTTGACATTCTAGGAATCAGCAAACTGAAATGGACTGGAATGGGTGAATTTAACTCAGATGACCATTATATCTACTACTGTGAGCGGGAATCCCTCAGAAGAAATGGAGTAGCCATCATGGTCAACAAAAGAGTCCGAAATGCAGTACTTGGATGCAATCTCAAAAATGACAGAATGATCTCTGTTCCTTTTCAAGGCAAACCATTCAATATCGCAGTAATCCAAGTCTATGCCCCAACCAGTAACGCTGAGGAAGCTGAACGGTTCTATGAAGACCTACAAGACCTTTTAGAACTAACACCCAAAAAAGATGTCCTTTTCATTATAGGGGACGTGAATGCAAAAGTAGGAAGTCAAGAAACACCTGGAGTAACAGGCAAATTTGGCCTTGGAATACGGAATGAAGCAGGGCAAAGACAAATAGAGTTTTGCCAAGAAAATGCACTGGTCATAACAAACACCCTCTTCCAACAACACAAGAGAAGACTCTACACATGGACATCACCAGATGGTCAACACCGAAATCAGATTGATTATATTCTTTGCAGCCAATGATGGAGAAGCTCCATACAGTCAGCAAAAACAAGACCAGAAGCTGACTGTGGCTCAGACCATGAACTCCTTATTGCCAAATTCAGACTTAAATTGAAGAAAGTAGGGAAAACCACTAGACCATTCAGGTATGACCTAAATCAAATCCCTTATGATTATACAGTGGAAGTGAGAAATAGATTTAAGGGCCTAGATCTGATAGAGTGCCTGATGAACTATGGAATGAGGATCGTGACATTGTACAGGAGACAGGGATCAAGACCATCCCCATGGAAAATAAATGCAAAAAAGCAAAATGGCTGTCTGGGGAGGCCTTACAAATAGCTGTGAAAAGAAGAGAAGCGAAAAGCAAAGGAGAAAAGGAAAGATATAAACTTCTGAATGCAGAGTTCCAAAGAATAGTAAGAAGAGATAACAAAGCCTTCTTCAGCGATCAATGCAAAGAAATAGAGGAAAACAACAGAATGGGAAAGACTAGAGATCTCTTCAAGAAAATTAGAGATACCAAGGGAACATTTCATGCAAAGATGGGCTCGATAAAGGACAGAAATGGTATGGACCTAACAGAAGCAGAAGATATTAAGAAGAGATGGCAAGAATACACAGAAGAACTGTACAAAAAAGATCTTCATGACCAAGATAATCACAATGGTGTGATCACTGACCTAGAGCCAGACATCCTGGAATGTGAAGTCAAGTGGGCCTTAGAAAGCATCACTATGAATAAAGCTAGTGGAGGTGATGGAATTCCAGTTGAGCTATTTCAAATCCTGATAGATGATGCTGTGAAAGTGCTGCACTCAATATGCCAGCAAATTTGGAAAACTCAGCAGTGGCCACAGGACTGGAAAAGGTCAGTTTTCATTCCAATCCCAAAGAAAGGCAATGCCAAAGAATGCTCAAACTACCACACAATTGCACTCATCTCACACGTTAGCAAAGTAATGCTCAAAATTCTCCAAGCCAGGCTTCAGCAATATGTGAACCGTGAACTTCCTGATGTTCAAGCTGGTTTTAGAAAAGGCAGAGGAACCCAGAGATCAAATTGCCAACAACCGCTGGATCATGGAAAAAGCAAGAGAGTTCCAGAGAAACATCTATTTCTGCTTTGTTGACTATGCCAAAGCCTTTGACTGTGTGGATCACAATAAACTGTGGAAAATTCTGAAAGAGATGGAACTACCAGACCACCTGACCTGCCTCTTGAGAAATCTGTATGCAGGTCAGGGAGCAACAGTGAGAACTGGACATGGAACAACAGACTGGTTCCAAATAGGAAAAGGAGTACGTCAAGGCTGTATATTGTCACCCTGCTTATTTAACTTATATGCAGAGTACATCATGAGAAACGCTGGACTGGAAGAAGTACAAGCTGGAATCAAGATTGCGGGGAGAAATATCAATAACCTCAGATATGCAGATGACACCACCCTTATGGCAGAAAGTGAAGAGGAACTAAAAAGCCTCTTGATGAAAGTGAAAGTGGAGAGTGAAAAAGTTGGCTTAAAGCTCAACATTCAGAAAACGAAGATCATGGCATCTGGTCCCATCACTTCCTGGGAAATAGATGGGGAAACAGTGGAAACAGTGTCAGACTTTATTTTTGGGGGGCTCCAAAATCACTACAGATGGTGACTGCAGCCATGAAATTAAAAAATGCTTACTCCTTGGGAGAAAAGTTATGACCAACCTCGACAGCATATTGAAAAGCAGAGACATTACTTTGCCAACAAAGGTCCATCTAGTCAAGGCTATGGTTTTTCCTGTGGTCATGTATGGATGTGAGAGTTGGACTGTGAAGAAAGATAAGCGCTGAAGAATTAATGCTTTTGAACTGTGGTGTTGGAGAAGACTCTTGAGAGTCCCTTGGACTGCAAGGAAATCCAATCAGTCCATTCTGAAGGAGATCAGCCCTGGGATTTCTTTGGAAGGAATGATGCTAAAGCTGAAACTCCAGTACTTTGGCCACCTCATGCGAAGAGTTGACTCATTGGAAAAGACTCTGATGCTGGGAGGGATTGAGGGCACGAGGAGAAGGGGACGACAGAGGATGAGATGGCTGGATGGCATAACTGACTCGATGGACATGAGTCTGGGTTAACTCTGGGAGTTGGTGATGGACAGGGAGGCCTGGTGTGCTGCGTTTCATGGGGTTGCAAAGAGTCGGACATGACTGAGTGACTGAACTGAACTGAACTGAGCCTAGAAGCTAACTCCGTTTTACTTTTCAGCCAACCTAATAAATCCAAAGATTTATTGTTTGCCTCAACTTTTTTTTTTCAGAAAGGGACCTACCGTGTAAACTGAGGGAATATTCAATTTCTTTCTGTACAGAATCTTCGTTGTTTAATCGTCAAGTCATGTCTGACTCTTTGCAACCCCATGGACTGTACCCTGACAGGCTCCTTTGTCTGTGGATTTCCCAGGCAAGATTATCGAAGTGAGTTGCCATTTTCTTCTCCAAGGGATTCCTGGGTTAGGGATGGAACTCCCATCTCCTGCTTGGCACACTGATTCTTTGCCCCTGAGCCACCTGGGAAGCCCTGTTTAGAATTTTACCAAGAGATTTTTCACCGTTTGAGAAAATCACATTACCGTAACTCTGGAGATGTAGCACATCAGTGTCAAGTCAGTCTACGCTGTCAACCTGCTCCAGGCAGAAGTGCAAGTGTTTAAATATTCCATCGATGCAGTTGTGTCCAAGCGTCTAAATACTGAAATGCATATTATTTTATTCTAAATACTTTCTTTTTGTTATAATACTATTTTTTAAAAAATTATATACTGGCAGGATATATTATAATAACTGTGACTTTCACTTCAGCACATAGTAAAGTATCTTCTAAAAGGTGGACACGAGGCTAATGGGTTAAGAACAATTAAGTAAAGAGTAAGTGTACGGACTTCCCTGGTGCTTCAGTGGTTAAGAATCTGCCGGCCAATGCAGGGGATGTGGGGAAGATCCCACATGCTACGAAGCAATTAGACTTGCATGCCACAACTAGTAAGCCCAGACTAGAATAAGTGGAGGACAAAGGTCACCAGTAAACAACCGCTAAATGTCAGTGGTAAGCAACTGGGAAATGTGGACAAAAGGCATATAAAGGTTTATAGGCGGTGGCTCCTTATTCTGTTCTTGTAAAGTTTCTGCAAATTTGAAATTACATAAAATAAAAAAATTAAAACAATGACAACATACCACTGTAGCAGCAGGACCAGGCTATATGCCTCTTTCCCATAAAAGGAGGCAAGAATGAGTATGTCAAAGTGAAGAAACAACCCATTAGAAGCCTAAAGCTCCAGCCAGGCCGAACACCTCTCCTGTTCCCTGGGTGGGGGTCTGGAGGAGACCAGAACCACAGCCTGTCACCCCCCTGCGCAGCCATCCTGTCCCAGCCCAGCCCAGCGACCATCACCCACCAGCCGGATCCCACCTGGTCCCGTGTGTTTGAGGATAAAGTTTTCATTGTCAAACTTCTTCCCGTAGATGGACTTGCTGCCGGGGCCGTTGTGGTTGGTGAAATCACCGCCCGGGCACACGAACTGGGGGACGATGCGGTGGAAGCTGCTGCTTAGAAGCCAAAGCCCTTCTCATGGGTGCACAGGCAGCGGAAATTTTCTGGGGCCGAGAAAGGAAAAGGCGCCTGATTAAAAATATCTAACTGGATAGTTAAACCTCCAGCTCTCAGAATCTAAGAAAGTATATACTACCTTCATTAGAAGTGAATGTTTACTAGTGGGACGGCACACGAAGAGACCAAACAGACCAAGGGAAGAGGGTGGTCAGAAGCACACCAAGGTACATGTAGAAACTCAGCGAGTCATAAAAGTTGTCCTCTTAAAACTGTTGGGGCAAAAAGGGACATTTTCCAAAATGGTGCTGGGACAAACGAACAAATATTTGGGTTCACAACTTACTTCACTGCAAGAATAAATTCCAAATGGGTCAGACATCTAATTGTAAAGAAAAATAATTAATGACCAATACTAGAGGACAAACATAGGTTGGATTCTTCCATAACCTCTGTATAAGTTAAGACTTTCCAACTATGATTCAAAACCCCAAGTGCAATTAAAAAAAATATTCAACAACTTTTGCTTGTTAAAAAAAAAAACAAACACAAACAAAGTTAAAACGACAAAAAATGACAAACCGGGAAAAATATTCGTTGGCAATATGTAGAGCACAGAATATCTAATATCACTAATATATGAAGATCTCTAAAAAATTGGAAGGAAAAAGAGAAAGGTTCCCCACACCGGCTGCACAGGCATGCGGGCCACTGCACTTTCAGCGACAGGTACGAGCCTGCGGAGGACACGTTTCTGCTGCTGGATGTACTCAAGGCAGCGGCAGTCGAACTCACCGGAATGGAAATACACCTCAAAGTAGGCTTAGGGTCTGGAGTGATTCCTGAATTCCTGGCCTCTGTGATCGGTCCTCTAGCTTTGTACATGTACAGTGCTGTCAACCTGAGGCAGCCGTGTGTACCCTGGAGATGGTATGCTGGAACAAAGCCCACACTCAACCAATAATCACAGATTTCAAAAGGTCTACAAGGGACCACTACACTTTCCAGATAGGCAGGCCAAGAAATCCTTTCAGTCCTCAAGTTCACCAAGTCCTAATCTATAGTGTATGCTACCTAAAGCTGAACACACTGGCATATTTTGAAACTGAAGTCATTTCTTAGTTAACAAGTAAAACTGTCAGAAATTTGTCATCTAGAAAAAGGCAGACGAGTAAGGGCATTTCCTTTTACCTAACAATCAATCAGGCACATAGAAATATGTGCACAAATACAAGTAAATATATATAAATTTTGAATTTTACATATTATATGTATGTAGAGAATATATATATACTGTGAACTTCCTGATGTTCAAGCTAGTTTTAGAAAAGGCAGAGGAACCAGAGATCAAATTGCCAACAACCGCTGGATCATGGAAAAAGCAAGAGAGTTCCAGAAAAACATCTATTTCTGCTTTGTTGACTATGCCAAAGCCTGTGACTGTGTGGATCACAATAAA
This sequence comes from Bos grunniens, assembly GCF_055505025.1. Classification (NCBI taxonomy): domain Eukaryota; kingdom Metazoa; phylum Chordata; class Mammalia; order Artiodactyla; family Bovidae; genus Bos; species Bos grunniens. The sequence goes on from NC_141167.1 coordinate 14,887,395, forward strand.
CTGTGGAAAATTCTGAAAGAGATGGAACTACCAGACCACCTGACCTGCCTCTTGAGAAATCTGTATGCAGGTCAGGAAGCAACAGGTAGAACTGGATATGGAACAACAGACTGGTTCCAAATAGGAAAAGGAGTACATCAAGGCTGTATATTGTCACCCTGCTTATTTAACTTATATGCAGAGTACATCATGAGAAACGCTGGACTGGAAGAAGCACAAGCTGGCATCAAGATTGCGGGGAGAAATATCAATAACCTCAGATATGCAGATGACACCACCTTTATGGCAGAAAGTGAAGAGGAACTAAAAAGCCTCTTGATGAAAGTGAAAGTGGAGAGTGAAAAAGTTGGCTTAAAGCTCAACATTCAGAAAACGAAGATCATGGCATCCGGTCCCACCACTTCATGGGAAATAGATGGGGAAACAGTGGAAACAGTGGCTGACTTTATTTTTGGGGGCTCCAAAATCACTGCAGATGGCGACTGCAGCCAAGAAATTAAAAGACATTTACTCCTTGGAAGGAAAGTTATGACCAACCTAGATAGCATATTCAAAAGCAGAGACATTACTTTGCCAACAAAGGTTCATCTAGTCAAGGCTATGGTTTTTCCAGTGGTCATGTATGGATGTGAGAGTTGGACTGTGAAGAAAGATGGGTGCTGAAGAATTGATGCTTTTGAACTGTGGTGTTGGAGAAGACTCTTGAGAGTCCCTTGGACTGCAAGGAAATCCAATCAGTCCATTCTGAAGGAGATCAGCCCTGGGCTTTCTTTGGAAGGAATGATGCTAAAGCTGAAATTCCAGTACTTTGGCCACCTCATGCGAAGAGTTGACTCATTGGAAAAGACTCTGATGCTGGGAGGGATTGGGGGCAGAAGGAGAAGGGGACGACAGAGGATGAGATGGCTGGATGGCATCACGGACTCGATGGACGTGAGTCTGAGTGAACTCTGGGAGTTGGTGATGGACAGGGAGGCCTGGCGTGCTGGGATTCATGGGGTCGCAAAGAGTCAGACACGACTGAGTGACTGAACTGAACTGAACTGAGAATATATAACAAAAAGGTTATATTTAATTATATGTGAAGAGGATGCTCATTTCAACATACTTACAATGAAAAAAAATAAGGAAAAGAAGATAAACTTAATAGAAAAAGTGACAACAGACACATAACAAAGAACCATTCTCAAAAAATGATTTTTTAAGTCATTAAATACAATAAAAGATTTTCTTCAACAACCATAAGAAAGTTTAAATTAAAAATACTGTTAGACTCCATTTCTCACCTACCAGACTGGCAAACATTCAAAACCTTAAAAACCATAATCTATGAGTGAAGCTAGGGAAACAGGCAGTCCCATACATTTCTGGAGGGAATACAAAATGGCACCTCTTTGGAAGAGAATTTGGCAATATCTAACAAGATGACTGGAGAAGGCAATGGCACCCCACTCCAGTACTCTTGCCTGGAAAATCCCATGGATGGAGGAGCCTGGTAGGAGTCGGACATGACTGAGCGACTTCTCTTTCACTTTTCACTTTCATGCATTGAAGAAGGAAATGGCAACCCACTCCAGTGTTCTTGCCTGGAGAATCCCAGGGACGGGGGAGCCTGGTGGGCTGCCGTCTATGGGGTCGCACAGAGTCGGACATGACTGAAGCGACTTAGCAGCAGCAGCAGCAACAAAATGACCTGTGCATTTATCTTTCACCCTGTTACCCTCTTCTATGAATAACCCTCCATTCATGTGGGAGGTAGATATACCTCCAACAATATGAAATCCATATACACAGTGTAGCATTATTTGTAACTGCAATATAAAGGAAACAACCTAAATGCCCATGCAAAAGAATCTTGTTGACTAAACTATGTTATGTCTACCCTATGACCCACTTTGAACTAGAACACGAGATCTCTATGGACTGATATGGAGTGATTTCCAGGATATGTTGTTTAGCGAAAAAAGCAAAGTGTAAAAGAGAATATGCAATATGCTAGATGTTGTGAAAGAATGAAGGAAATATTTCTGTATCTGTTCATTTTTGCAAAAGGAAGCAAAAGGATTAACCAGGAACTAATGAAATTGGTTACTCACAGCAGGTGGGTGGGAACAGGGGCAGAGGGAGAGGGGAGGGAGTGACACATTCCACGTGTACATCTTGGTGTCGTTTTGACTTCTGAAGCCTGTCAGTGTTTATTCAAAAAATAAAGCCAAATCAATAAGACTGGGAGTGGAACCCCTGAAGCAGAATACAAAGAGAAACAAATGAGAACTTAAGTTAAATGGACAACTTAACTACAGAGAAGGAAAAATAAGAATATAAGAATATTTGAGCACAGTATTTGGACTCTTTAGAGACTAAAGAAAAAGGACCGCTCTACTGTATAATGCAGGGAACTTTACTCAATGCTCTGTGTGGCCTAAACGGGAAGGAAATTCAAAAAGAAGGGGAAATATGTATACGTATAGTTGATTCACTTTGCTGTACAATAGAAACTAACATTAACATTGTAAAGCAGCTACACTCCAATAAAAAAAAAAGAAAGAAAGAAAGAAAAAGAACTGCAAAAAAATTATTTGCTGGTAGTGGTACTGCAACAATTCTGCAACTATCTTGTACTGTGGTATTGAGCAGATAAGTGACTACATTGATATTGGGAGCCAAGGCTCTGACTGTGGGAGAAAGGAGATATAAATATATAGTATTCAACAGAAATTAGAGTATCAGTATGAATTCATAATTTAAAGATACACACACCTAGAGTGAACAACACCCCAAAAGCAGTGTACCTACCCAGGATCCAGATACTGATTTCTAATTATTATTTCCTACTAAAAGGAACAGGAACTTCTGAAGACAAATGGCTGATTCCAGAGTCAGAGCAGAGAGAGAACAAGATAAGTCCAGATCTTCTTCTTATATTAATACCAGAAAGTAAGGAAATGTTCAAAAAAGATGGTGCGTGTCAGATGGATGTAGAAGCAGGCTTGAGGGGGTCCTGACGGCCAGCCTTAGGACTGTCTGAGTGACTGACCCGTGAGCAACGGTAAAGGAGTAGAACACATTGAATAAAAAGACCCATGAGTCCACAATAACACGCGAGCTGCTGATATAGAACAAAGGCAGAGGGAGAAAACTCTTCTTCCTGGCAGAATGCAAACTACAATAAATGTAGAAAAGCTAATTTTTTAAAAACATAGTGCAATAGCTAGAAAGGTGCCATCAAGATAATAATTGACTTAATCTAGAATCATAAAAAGGACACTAAAAGTTACCAGGCGAAAGTCTTACAGTGTCTCCCTAAAAGTCACTTATCAATTACAAAGGGGAATAGAAGTACCTAGTGAGTGGGAAAAATTGGCAGACACAACCTTAAGCAAGTAATGCTCACCAATAACGGAAAAACTGACATTAGTGACATGGGGACAGACGTGCCACTTCTGGAGTACTGCCGAGAAGGCCAAAGATAGCCTGAATCTAATCATGAGGAAAGAAACTGAGATTTCTGTTCTTCAGAGGAACAATCTGTGAAACGACTGCCCTGGAGTCTTCACAAATGGCAGCATCATAAAAGACAAAGGCTGAGGAACAGTTCCAGAGCAAAGGAGACACAACAAACAAGACCCATGATTCCGGCTCAGGGGGAGAAAGGTTTCTATGAAGGACAGTGTTAGGATATCAGACATGATATCCCATGAGGACAGCCCTAAATCAGTGACATTATCAAGTGGGGGTCCAGGAACCAAGAAGCAGCAGCCGGAGTGGCCCTGGTTACCGTCACTCCTACTTGCCATTCCTGAAACTCAGGGCTCTATGGGTCTAGAGATCCTGGCTCCCAGGGGGCACGCCTTCGCTAGTGGAGACAACTAGAATCGCATTACACTACACTGCTGCATGATCAGGCTCCTGTGCCAGGAGACAACCCAGTAAGAAGAGTCGGCATCATCTTGGCAGGATACTTGACCGTGGTCTTTAGGAGGCAGGTTTGCACAATAAGCCAGGTCAGAATGTGTTTAGGGGACCCGTGGGATCTCTTGTACTCTCCTGCCCAACCTGGATGGGCAGACATGGCCTGGGAAAGGCTCAGATCCCCTTGGATAAAGGTCTAGGCCACCTCATCATGTAAGCCATGTAGATAAGCAGAGAAGCCAGCTGAGATTAAGGTGAGAGGAATCTGGAATAAAGTAAGGGAGATGACCAGTATCATTTGTGGTTCTGAGACCAACAGCAGCAATGGGATTAGTTCATTCCACTAACATTCCTCTAGAAATTCCCCCAGAAAAACAGACCAACCAGAGTCCCAGAGAAGCCATTTCCAGGTGAGGTAAGCAGATCTGAGTGGCTCAAGGGGTGGATTGCAGTGGATGTTAAACCCACAGATCCTTTCCAAGACCAAGACCCTCATTCTCTCGCCTCCTGGGACTGTTGTATGCTACCAGCCCCAGGATGAATCCCACCCAGGAAATGCCTGTGGCCAAAGAGAGCAGCTTCACTAGTCCTGAGAATTAGCCAGAATGCACGATTGGTCCGTGTGAGGTACAACAGGCTGGCACTTGGCCTCAATTCAAAACTGGACATTCTGAAGGGGCATCCAAGCTCCCAAACTCCCCCTGGGATCAGTCTCCCTCTGTGTGACTGCAAGGCCGTTTAATTACTCTCTCTGCCTAATCTGCTCCTCTCCTTCTCTTACGGGAGTTATTCCTGAGATCACTATCCAATAAACTTCCTGTATCCAACTCTCTAGAAGTCTGTTTCCCAGAAAAACTGACCTAAATCAGCCAAAAACCGAGAAAGATCAAGTAGCAGTAACATGAATGTATTTTTCAGAGCTACAGCAACCAAAGTCAAAATAATCGCCTAAAAGAAAAGAATGTTGCCTCTGGCAGGGCAGGAAAATTATGATAATGGGGGAGCAGAAGAATGTCATGTTTTATAACAAACTCCATGGAACAACTTATCTTTAAACTGTATGCAATTATGATAAGCATTAAAAAAAAAGCTAGGTTGAAATAAACAAAAAAGGATTATGGGTAAAAAGTGTAATTATGAATATTTAACAAAATAGGCAATGACAACTGTCAATGTAGTTACCTCTGGGAGATGGGCTGGAGACAGTGAGGAGAAAAATTTTAGCTTTTAATTTATAACCCTAAAAATAGTACCTTTTCAGGGGAGAAACCTGGCAGAGATCTCCTTAACCACGTGGGCCAAGTGAACATCACAAACACTGGAACCGACTCTAAGTACTTCCTTATATGATGCACTAACACGGAAACAATGTTCTTCTGCGGGATTCCTGCCAAAACACATAATCTAAATCGAATCATGAGGAAGTACCAGGCAGAAAAACTGAGAAACAATCTTAGAAACAACTGGCCTGTTTCTTCAAAGATGTCAAGATCAAGAAAGACAATAAAAGACTTCCTAGTGGTACAGTGGATAAGAACCTACGTGCCAGTGCAGGAGACACGGGTTCGATCCCTGGTCCGGGAAGACTCCACATGCTGTAGGCCAGCTAAGCCTGTGCACCGCAACCACTGAAGCCCGAGCCCTAGAGCCTGTGCTCGGCAACAAGGGAAGCCGCCGCAGGTGAGGAGCCCTGGCACCGCAATGAAGAGCAGCCCCTGCTTGCCACCATCAGAGAAGGCCTGCACACGGCAACGAAGACTTAGCGCCCACAGAAATAATAAATAAATCCTAAAAAAAGAACCAATGAGTAATTGGGAAACTGTTCCAAGTAAAACGACTTGCCCACTAAATGCAATGTATGAACCTTTGTCAGGGAAGAAAAATTGTTAAAATTAGTATAAAGAACAATACTGGGATAAGGGATGATATTTGAATATGAACTGAAGGGTAGTTAACAGTGTTGTATTGATGTTAAATTTCCTGATTTTGATAGCTGTACTATGATTATATAAGTCTGTCTGTCTGGCCTCTTTAGTGTGGATGAGGTCAACATATAGATATAAATTCTCAGGCCAAGCCCCAGGTTATCAAATAAGATAGAGCTTCCCTGGGCGGCTTAGATGATAAAGAATCTACCTGCAATGCAGACCTGGGTTCGATTCCTGGAGAAGGAAATGGCAACCCCCTCCCATACTCTTGCCTGGGAAATCCCGTAGACAGAGGAGCCTTGCGGGCTACAGCCCATGGGGTTGCAAAGAATCCAACAGGACCGAGCAACTAGCACTGTCACTGTGTACCCTTGGAGAACTGCCCACCCTGCAAGGGAGGAGCAGCCACAGCTGAGCGCACACATATCCCAGAGTCACACAGCCTTGGTTCAAACCGCAGCCCCGCCACTCGTGAGCTGTGTGACATCCACAAGTTATTTGACCTCACTGTGCCCTAGTTTTGTCACCTGACTTTGGGATAATAATAGTACTTATTTCAAAGGATTGCCAATAGGATTAAATATGTGTAAAGCCATTAGTGCCTGGCATAGAGTAAGCAACATTTAAAATTTGCTAAGTAAAACTGTGTCAAAACAACGCAGTAAGTGCTGGCACAGAGGGTTCCATGGAAGCCCAGGGATCGTGCAAACCCAGAAGGGGCTGTGAAAGGTGCGTAGGCATTAGCCAGATTACATTGGAAAGGTCCTTTTTAGGCAAAGCAACTGCTTACACTGAAACACAAGAGATTTGAGAATTCCCTGCTGGTCCAGTGGTTAAGATTCCACACTTGCACTGCCAAGGGTGCTGGTTAAATCCCTGATCAGGGAACTAAGATCCTACGAGCTGTACAGTGTGGCTAGGTTATAAACAACAACAACAACAATCCACATACAAGAGATTTGTAGGTAACTGCAGATTTGCTTCCTAGAATATAAAACGGGGCTACAATGTGAAGAGATGAGCAGAGTCAGAACATGGAGCGTCCTTCTGTGCCTCTGATGGAGCCCAGACTCAATCCTCAAGATGAGGGGGTCCTTAGAATGCTGGTGGAGAACAATTATCCTCAGATCCATGCTTTAGAAAGCCCTACCTGGCTACTCAGGTCAGGAGGAAGCAAGCCTGGGACAGAGAGACCAGTTAGGAAGATACTAGCATTAATCACAGGACAGAAGATGGGAGCTAAACCAAGACAGTAGCAACAAACAAGCAGTAGGAACAAACAAGGGAGGAAAGATTCAGAGAAACTTAAAATAAGCAGAATATGGCAATGCATCAGGTATGAATTATAAGCAACTGAAACTTCTGGTTTGACCAGAAGATGGCAAAACTAGCTAAAATCGGGCACTGGGGAGACCAGAGTGAAGGAAAGAGGAAATCCACTCGAAGTGTACTTTGTTTATTTATCAGGACTGTGACATATTCAGGCAGAAATATGTGAAACTCGAGAGAGAAGTCAGGGCGAGACTAGAGATAAAGAAATCACGAGAACACTGAGTGGTTGCAATAATCTCAGACAAGGAAGAAAAGTAGCGAAATACACAAGGACAGTGTGGAGAGAGGAGGTGAGGGAGGGAACTCAGAGTGACACCACCATGCAAAGCGGGGACACAGGAGGAGGAGCCCCTGAATTATTCTGAGCAGCCAGGGTTGGGGTGTGTGTTGAGAAGCAGAAGAAAGCGCTGAGGCAGGGGGAGCCCGGGACCTGGGGACGAGATCTTCCTGAAATCAGGGCAGGAGTAGGAAGACAGGTAGCCTGGCGCCAAAGTCCTCAGTGAGGGGGTGGGGAAGATTGGGGGTGACAGGGCCAGGTCGTGTCCTTCCTCTTCTAGGACACCTCCTTGTTCAGCAGCCATCACAGATTGACACCCAAGCACACATTAGGTACTTCTCACCCAGTGCCCTACAAGGACAAGACACCCACTTGTTCGATTCACCCAACACCACCCACAGCAGAAGTGCCCTGGGTGCAGAGCTTTCTGGAAGCACAATCTTGCCTCCTGAGTTTCCAATTTGGGAGGCTCTGACCCAGTTAGAACTGGACATGGAACAACAGACTGGTTCCAAATAGGACAAGGAGTACGTCAAGGCTGTATATTGTCACCCTGCTTATTTAACTTATATGCAGAGTACATCATGAGAAACACTGGGCTGGAAGAAGCACAAGCTGGAATCAAGATTGTCGGGAGAAATATCAATAACCTCAGATATGCAGATGACACCACCCTTATGGCAGAAAGTGAAGAGGAACTAAAAAGCCTCTTGATGAAGGTGAAAGAGGAGAGTGAAAAAGTTGGCTTAAAGCTCAACATTCAGAAAACGAAGATCATGGTATCTGGTCCCATCAGTTCATGGGAAATAGATGGGGAAACAGTGGAAACAGTGTCAGACTTTATTTTCGGGGGGCTCCAAAATCACTGCAGATGGTGACTGCAGCCATGAAATTAAAAGACGCTCCTTGGAAGGAAAGTTATGACCAACCTAGATAGCATGTTGAAAAGCAGAGACATTACTTCGCCAACAAAGGTCCGTCTAGTCAAGGCTATGGTTTTTCCTGTGGTCATGCATGGATGTGAGAGTTGGACTGTGAAGAAGGCTGAGCGCCAAAGAATTGATGCTTTTGAACTGTGGTGTTGGAGAAGACTCTTGAGAGTCCCTTGGACTGCAAGGAGATCCAACCAGTCCATCCTGAAGGAGATCAGCCCTGGGCTTTCTTTGGAAGGAATGATGCTAAAGCTGAAACTCCAGTACTTTGGCCACCTCATGCGAAGAGTTGACCCATTGGAAAAGACCCTGATGCTGGGAGGGATTGGGGGCAGGAGGAGAAGGGGACGACAGAGGATGAGATGGCTAGTTGGCATCACCAACTCGATGGACATGAGTCTGAGTGAACTCCGGGAGTTGGTGATGGACAGGGAGGCCTAGCGTGCTGTGATTCATGGGGTCGCAAAGAGTCGGACACTACTGAGCGATTGAACTGAACTGACCCTTTTACCTCTTTACTCTCTTAAGAGTCCATCCTAGAAAATGTTTTCAACCAGTCATGTCTGACCAAACTGGACGAAAGAATCAAACATATGTTAAGAAATTCAAGCTATCAGCCAACTGCCCATTAGCCAGGTCCAGTTCATCGCTGCCTTGGTCAACACCATGTGGACTCACTACATGGACCCACTGTGTCGCTCTCACAGGACACAGAGAAGATGGGACATCTTAGGAGCTCCCCAGGGCAATGAAAACTGTCACTGGGAAATTTCAGGCCTTCAAGTCCAGCTCTTAGCAGAGATGGGTGAGAATCAGGAGGAAGCCCCAGCCCCTGTCAAGGCTGGAAGAACACAGTCTATGTCCTGAAGCAAGACCTTCAAAGGAACAAGGCCTCTAGCTTTGCTGAGAATCTCAAATTCTTTATTTCCATGCAGGTACTGCATTCTCTTCTCTAATATACACCGCTCTCTACTCATGTAAATGTTACCACCACAGCAGGAAGTAAGGGATAAAAACACAAAAGAGGCCACAGTTCCAGACATGATGGGGAGTCTGTGGTTGTCCCCTCATACCTGGTCTGGAAGAGCTTTCCTTAACTCTCTCTGGTTTGGCCAATGTGACATGGATTGTCTGCCCAAAGAGTTCAGATTCATTCTGAAAAAAGTGCATTACAACTCAGCTGCTTAAACCTTGTTAGGTTGAAAGAAGACCTGGCAGCCTTCCATTAACTTCTAAGTTGACCAAGACTCGCTTATCCTAAGTTGGGAGCCCACAACCCCCAGCGGCAAGCTAAGCACAGAGCTCACCATAGAAAGCCCCTGAGATACCACGCACTTCCTCTCTTTCGCCACCACCAACAGAAAGGTCTGTGCCGGCATAATCTTTGGATCTGAGCTCAGGACTCTGAAATTCAAAGGGTAAGTGCAGTTTCCAAGTACCTGAGTCCGCCTTAAAAAGATAAGATCAGTACTGAACTGGAAAAAAACAGCCCTGCTGACTGTTGATTAAAGAATGTTTGATTAAAGAATGACAGAGAACATAGAATGATGTTTAGGAATATTTCATTATCCAAGAATAACTGATACCAGGAAAAGGTAAGCAAATAGCTTTCTCAAAAAGGTTTGTTTTGGGCCTTTTCATGAAAACTGAAAAACAAAAAAGGAAAAAAGGATCCCTTAGTTGAATAAGATTTAGGTTATACTTATAGCTATGTCTTTGTTCTCAGAAACTGAGATGAATAAAGTACTAATTTTATTTCCAGCGATTAAGAAAAAAATTGAATGACAGCATGAAATAACATCCTTACTTCACATTTATTCATGAAGAGTGATCATAAGGATTTTCAAAAAGGGAAAAACATTTAAGGGTTTTATGACAGGCAAACAATGGCCTGCCCAAGATGTCCACCTACTCCTAGAACCTGTGTGTGTGTGTGCGCGCGCGCTCAGTCGCATCTGACTCTTGTGACTCTTTCAACTATAGCCCACCAGGCTCCTCTGTCCATGGGATTTTTTCAGGCAAAATACTGGAGTGGGTTGCCATTTGCTCCTACAGGGGATCTTCCTGACCCAGAGATCAAACCCGTGTCTCCTGCGTTGCAGGTGGATTCTTTACCACTGAGCCACTGGGGAAGCCGTCAGAACCTATGAATATGTTATGTGACATGGCAAGAAGGAAATAAGGTTGCTAGTCAGCTGACCTTAAAAGAAGGATATATCCTGGTTTATTCAGATGGGCCCAATGTAATCACCAGGATCCTCTAAATATGAAGGGGAGACAGAGGAGTTAGTTTCAGAGAGATGCACTGTGAAAAAACACACCCTGCCATTGCCAGCTTGATAGAAGGAGCCAAGGGCCAAGGAGTACAGCCAGGCTCCAGAAGCTGGGAAAAGAGCAAGAAACAGATTCTCCCCAGGAGCCTCTGGAGGGAACACAGCTCTGCCAAAATCTTCATATTCACTCAGTGAGACACACTTTGGACTTTGGACCTCCGGAACTGTAAGATCATACATTCAGTTCAGTCGCTCAGTCGTGTCCGACTCTTTGCAGCCCCATGAATCGCAGCACGCCAGACCTCCCTGTCCATCACCAACTCCCGGAGTTCACTCAGACTCACGTCCATCGAGTCAGTGATGACATCCAACCATCTCATCCTCTGTCGTCCCCTTCTCCTCCTGCCCCCAATCCCTCCCAGCATCAGAGTCTTTTCCAATGAGTCAACTCTTTGCATGAGGTGGCCAAAGTACTGGAGTTTCAGCTTTAGCATCATTCCTTCCAAAGAAAGCCCAGGGCTGATCTCCTTCAGAATGGACTGGTTGGATCTCCTTGCGGTCCAAGGGACTCTCAGGAGTCTTCTCCAACACCACAGTTCAAAAGCATCAATTCTTTGGCGCTCAGCCTTCTTCACAGTCCAACTCTCACATCCATGCATGACCACAGGAAAAACCATAGCCTTGACTAGATGGACCTTTGTTGGCAAAGTAATGTCTCTGCTTTTGAATATGCTATCTAGGTTGGTCATAACTTTCCTTCCAAGGAGTAAGCGTCTTTTAATTTCATGGCTGCAGTCACCATCTGCAGTGATTTTGGAGACCAAAAAAACAAAGTCTGACACTGTTTTCACTGTCTCCCCGTCTACTTCCCATGAAGTGATGGGACCAGATGCCATGATCTTCGTTTTCTGAATGTTGAGCTTTAAGCCAAATTTTTCACTCTCCTCTTTCACTTTCATCAAGAGGCTTTTTAGTTCCTCTTCACTTTCTGCCATAAGGGTGGTGTCATCTGCACATCTGAGGTTATTGACAGTTCTCCCCACAATCTTGATGCCAGCCTGTGGTTCTTCCAGCCCAGCATTTCTCATGATGTACTCTGCATATAAGTTAAATAAGCAGGGTGACAATATACAGCCTTGACGTACTCCTTGTCCTATTTGGAACCAGTCTGTTGTTCCATGTCCAGTTCTAATTGTTGCTTCCTGACCTGCATACAGATTTCTCAAGAGGCAGGTCAGGTGGTCTGGGATTCCCATCTCTTTCAGAATTTTCCACAGTTTATTGTGATCCACACAGTCAAAGGGCTTTGGCATAGTCAACAAAGCAGAAATAGATGTTTTTCTGGAACTCTCTTGCTTTTTCCATGATCCAGCGGATGTTGGCAATTTGATCTCTGGTTCCTCTGCCTTTTCTAAAACCAGCTTGAACATCAGGAAGTTCACGGTTCACGTATCATACATTAGTATTGTTTTTAAGTTAACAAATTTGTGGTAATTCAGCAAAAGGAATTCAGATCATTTTCTTTTGAAGTACCCAACCTGTCATATCTTTGTAGGTTTTCTCCTTCTCCGTTTTTGTTGATTTAACTTGATGAGGCCATCACTTTCCAATCGCTTAAAAGAGCCTCACTTTTTTGACTAGACACAACTACATCAGTTGTCCACAACCCCTTCCATACACTGCATGAAACCGTGCCTTTCACACAAGGTTCACCGTTTTACCCTGCAATCAGTGTGCACTCTATTCGCAGTCTACTGCCCTAGGCTACAGGCTGGCCAACTTTCTGTAAAGGGCTGGATAGTAAATATGTTAGGTGTCGTGGGACACATACAGTCTCTGCTGCATGTTCCTCCTCTTCTTCGCCCCCCCCCCACAACCCTTTAAAAGTATACAAACCATTTAGCTCATAGGCCACACAAAAAAACAGGCTGCAGAACAGATTTGGTCCATCGACTGTAGTTTTCTGACCTCTGATATAGATATAAAAACGTTAGGGAGAGGACTTCCCTGGGGGTCTAGTGGCTGGGACTCCACGTTCCCAGTGCAAGGGGCCTGGATTCCATCCCTGGTCAGGGAACTAGATCCTGCAAGCTACAACTAAAATATCCCGCGTACCTTGATGAAGACTGAAGATCCCAAATGCTGCAACCAAGACCCGGTGCGGCCAAATGATGAATGTTTTTTATAAAGGTCAGGGAGAGACTGGCCCAATAAACATGGTTGATATTTTACACAAACGTTAAATGGAGAGAATTTCTGAATAATAATTAATATTAAAAGTAGCCAGTCCCTAGTGAATACTTCCAAATAATGGCAATTTTTGCTTCCTCTATGACTTTGAAACTGTGGAAACTGGAAACATAATTTGTGCATCAGCGTCCCATGTACCGTGAAGTAGCACCAGATAACAGCTTCAGTGAAAAGCAAAGATTCTCAGCCATACTACATTAATAGCTACTCTACATCTGCCAAAAGAAAAGCAGGAAAAAGTTGATGTCTGCAGTTGAACTTTTTTTTTAATTAATTTATTTTTTAATTGAAGGACAATTGCTTTACAGGGTTTTGTTGTTTTCTGTCAAATATCAACATGAATCAGCCATCGGTGTACATATGTCCCTGCCTTCTTGAAACTCCCTCCCATCTCCTTTCCCATCCCACCCCTCTAGGTTGATAGAGAGCACCTGTTTGAGCGCCCTGAGACATACAGCACATTCCCATTGGCCATCTATTTTACATATAGCAATGTAAGTTTCCATATTACTCTCTCCATACATCTCACCCTCTCCTCCCCTCTCCACGTCTGTTTCTATGTCTGTTTCTCCATTGCTGCCTTGCAAATAAATTCATCAGTACCATCTTTCTAGATTCTCTATATACGCATTGCCGGTGCTGCTAAGTCACTTCAGTCGTGTCTGACTCTGTGTGATCCCATAGACGGCAGCCCACCAGGCTCCCTCGTCCCTGGGATTCTCCAGGCAAAGAACCCTGGAGTGGGTTGCCATTTCCTTCTCCAATGCATGAAAATGAAAAGTGAAGGTGAAAGTGAAGTTGTATCTGACTCTTTAGCGACCTCATGGACTGCAGCCCACCAGGCTCCTCCACCCATGGGATTTTCCAGGCAAGAGTACTGGAGTGGGGTGCCATTGCCTTCTCTGCTATATATGCATTAGTATATGATATTTATCTTTCTCTTTCTCTTTCTGACTTACTTTGCTCTGTATAATAGGCTCTAGACAATATACAGCCTTGACATACTCCTTGTCCTATTTGGAACCAGTCTGTTGTTCCATGTCCAGTTCTAATTGTTGCTTCCTGACCTGCATACAGATTTCTCAAGAGGCAGGTCAGGTAGTCTGAGATTCCCATCTCTTTCAGAATTTTCCACAGTTTATTGTGATCCACACAGTCAAAGGCTTTGGCACAGTCAACAAAGCAGAAATAGATGTTTTTCTGGAACTCTCTTGCTTTTTCCATGATCCAGCGGTTGTTGGCAATTTGATCTGTGGTTCCTCTGCCTTTTCTAAAACCAGCTTGAACATAAGGAAGTTCACGGTTCACGTATTGCTGAAGCCTGGCTTGGAGAATTTTGAGCATTACTTTACTAGCATGTGAGATGAGTGCAATTGTGCGGTAGTTTGAGCATTCTTTGGCATTGCCTTTCTTTGGGATTGGAATTAAAAATGGCAAACCACTTCAGTATTCTTGCCTTGAGAACCCCATGAACAGTATGAAAAGGGGGTTGGATAGGTCCCCCCAAATTTCAGGTCTATCCAAAGCTCAGGATGTAATCCTATTTAGAAACAGAGCTTTTTAAAATGTAATTAGTTGAGGTCATACTGAATTAGGGTGGATCCTAATTCCAATAACTAGTGTCCTTATAAGAAGAGAAAACGCAGAGATGCATGCAATGGAAAGGGCCATGTGGAGACAGGGGAAGAGACTGTGATGCAGTTATAAGCCAAAACCTGCCGAGGACTCCTAAGAAGAGTCAAGGAAAGATTCTTCAGAAGGACATGGCCCTGCCAATACCTTGATTTCAGACTTCTAGCCTTCAAGCTATGAGAATGAATGTTTGGTTTTTAAGCCACAAAGTTTGTAGTCATTTGTATGGCAGGCCCAGAAAATGGAGAGGAGCACCGTTCGTAACCAATGACAACAGTGACACCAGTCAAATGCTAACCAGGGAAAACTGCTTATCTGCCAACTCAGATTCATCAAAAGCAAATCCTTGGTGCTTTTCTATAATAGCAGAATTGGGTGGTTAACATGTGGGTAATAGGAGGAAACATGCCATTTCCAGATGCCATTCAAAAAGCGAAAATCTAATTTTTACATTTTTCTTGGCTTATTCAACAATGCTTCCAGAAATATTGAAGTCATTTTGTTTTAAATAAACATACTAAATAGTGAACTAAGTTTTTAAACTTTGTGGTATTCAATTTCACCACTACAGAATTGAAACCATAAGTAACTTTCCAAGTATTTGGTAATCTTTATATTCAAGACTTACGGAACATAGAAAAGTTGTTGATCTGTCAGTTATTCATTCTAATTGAGCATCAATTATGTATAGAGCTCCGACTTCACTACTGGGTTCAGTTCAGTTCAGTTGCTCAGTCGTGTCCGACTCTTTGCGACCCCATGAATCGCAGCACGCCAGGCCTCCCTGTCCATTACCAATTCCCGGAGTTCACTCAGACTCATGTCCATCGAGTCGGTGATGCCATCCAGCCATCTCATCCTCTGTCGTCCCCTTCTCCTCCTGCCCCCAATCCCTCCCAGCATCAGAGTCTTTTCCAATGATTCAACTCTTCGCATGAGGTGGCCAAAGTACTGGAGTTTCAGCTTTAGCATCATTCCTTCCAAAGAAATCCTAGGGCTGATCTTTAGAATGGACTGATTGGATCTCCTTACAGTCCAAGGGACCCTCAAGAGTCTTCTCCAACACCACAGTTGAAAAGCATCAATTCTTCAGCGCTTAGCCTTCTTCACAGTCCAACTCTCACATCCATACATGACCACTGGAAAAACCATAGCCTTGACTAGATGGACCTTTGTTGGCAAAGTAATGTCTCTGCTTTTGAATATGCTATCTAGGTTGGTCATAACTTTCCTTCCAAGGAGTAAGCGTCTTTTAATTTCATGGCTGCGGTCACCATCTGCAATGATTTTGCAGTCCCCCCAAAATAAAGTCTGACACTGTTTCTGCTGTTTCCCCATCTATTTCCCATGAACTGATGGGACCGGATACCATGATCTTCGTTTTCTGAATGTTGAGCTTTAAGCCAACTTTTTCACTCTCCACTTTCACTTTCATCAAGAGGCTTTTTAGTTCCTCTTCACTTTCTGCCATAAGGGTGGTATTATCTGCATATCTGAAGTTATTGATATTTCTCCCAGCAGTCTTGATTCCAGCTTGTGCTTCATCCAGCCCAGCGTTTCTCATGATGTACTCTGCATATAAGTTAAATAAGCAGGGTGACAATATACAGCCTTGATGTACTCCTTGTCCTATTTGGAACCAGTCTGTTGTTCCATGTCCAGTTCTAACTGTTGCTTCCTGAACTGCATACAGATTTCTCAAGAGGCAGGTCAGGTATTCCCATCTCTTTCAGAATTTTCCAGTTTGTGGTGATCCACACAGTCAAAGGGCTTTGGCATAGTCAACAAAGCAGAAATAGATGCTTTTCTGGAACCCTCTTGCTTTTTCAATGATCCAGCAGATGTTGGCAATTTGATCTCTGGTTCCTCTGCCTTTTCTAAAACCTGCTTCAACATCTGGAAGTTCACAGTTCACATACTGTTGAAGCCTGGCTTGGAGAATTTTGAGCATTACTTTACTATCATGTGAGAAGAGTACCACTGTGTGGTAGTTTGAGCATTCTTTGGGAGTGGCCATGAGGAGATACCCTATATCCAAGGTCAGGAGCTGCGCTGGAGCGGTCATGAGATACCCCACACCCAAGGGCAAAGGAGAAACCCCAGCAAGGTGGTAGGAGGGGTGAATTTGCATTTAGAACCAAACCCCATTCCTGCTAGGGATGCTTAGAGGGCTCAAAAACACCTTGTGCACACCAGGACCCAGGGACCCCACAGAGACAGACAGAGCTGTGTTTGGGCATCTCTTGTGGAGGTACAGGTCAGCTGTGGACTGCCACAGGGACAGAGGCTCTGGGTGCAGCACACTTGGGTATGGCATAAGCCCTCTTGGAGGAGGTCGCCATTAACCACACCATAGAGCTGCCGGAACTTATACAGGACTAGGAAATAGACTCTTAGAGGGCACAAACAGAACCTTGTGTGCACTAGGACCCAGGAGAAAGGAGCAGTGACCCCAGAAGAGACTGACCCAGACTTGCCCCGGAGTGTCCGGGAGTCTCCAGCGGAGGCGTGGGTCCCTGGTGGCCTGCTGCAGGGTTGGGGGCAGTGAGTGTAGCAGTGCATGCATGGGATCTTTTGAAGGAGGTCGCCATTATCTTCATTACCTCCACCATAGTTTGGCCCCAGGTAAGTAACAGGGAGGGAACACAGCCCTGCCCATCAACAGAAAATTGGATTAAAGATTTACTGAGCATGGCCCCATCCATCAGAACAAGACCCAGTTTCCCCCTCAGTCACACTCTCCCATCAGGAAGCTTCCATAAGCCTCTTATCATTCTCCATCATCGGGCAGACAGACTGAATCTGACTACCACAATCACAGAAAACTAACCAATCTGATCACAAGAACCACAGCCTTGTCTAACTCAATGAAACTATGAGCCATGCTGTGTAGGGCCACCTAAGACAGATGGGTCATGGTGGAGAGTTCTGACAAAATGTGGTCCCCTGGAGAAGGGAATGGCAAACCACTTCAGTATTCTTGCCTTGAGAACCCCATGAACAGTATGAAAAGGCAAAAAGGTAGGACACTGAAAGATGAACTCGCCTCGTCAGTAGGTGGCCAAGATGCTACTGGAGATCAGTGGAGAAGTTAACTCCAGAAAGAATGAAGAGACTGAGCCAAAGCAAAAACACCCAGTCATGGATGTAACTGGTGATAGAAGCAAGGTCCGATGCTGTAAAGAGCAATATTGCATAGGAACCTGGAATGTTAGGTCCATGAATCAAGGCAACTTCGAAGTGGTCAAACAGGAGATGGCAAGAGTGAACATCGACATTTTAGGAATCAGTGAACTAAAATGCACTGGAATGGGTGAATTTAACTCTACTACTGCGGGCAAGAATCACTTAGAAGAAATGGAGCAGCCATCATAGTCAACACTAGAGTCCAAAATGCAGTACTTGGATGCAATCTCAAAAACAGAATGATCTGTTTGTTTCCAAGGGAAATCATTCAGTATCACAGTAATCCAAGTCTATGCCCCGAGCAGCAACGCTGAAAAAGCTGAAGTTGAACCTATGAAGACCTACAAGACCTTCTAGAACTAACACCCCCAAAAGTCTTTTTCATTATAGGGGACTGGAATGCAAAAGTAGAAGTCAAGAAATACCTGGAGTAAGAGGCAAATTTGGCCTTGGAGAACAGAATGAAGCAGGGCAAGGGCTAATAGAAATTTGCAAAGAGAACGCACTGGTTATAGCAAATACCCTCTTCCAATAACAAAAGAGAAGACTCTACACATGGATATCACCAGCTGGTCAACAGCAAAATCAGACTATATTCTTTGCAGCCGAAGATGGAGAAGCTCTAAACAGTCAGCAGAAACAAGATGGGGCGTTGACTGTGGCTTAGATCATGAACTCCTTATCGCCAAATTCAGACTTAAAAGAAAGTAGGGAAAAACCACTAGACCACTCAGGTATGACCTAAATAAAGTCCCTTACAATTATACAGTGGAAGTGAGAAACAGATTCAAGGGATTAGATCTGATAGAGTGCCTGATGAACTATGAACAGAGGCTTGTGACACTGCACAGGAGACAGGGATCAAGCCCATCCCTAAGAAAAAGAAATGCAAAAAAGCAAAATGGCTGTCTGAGGAGGCCTTACAAATAGCTGTGAAAAGAAGAGAAGTGAAAAGCAAAGGAGAAAAGGAAAGATATAAGTATCTGAATGCAGAGTTCCAAAGAATAGTAAGGAGAGATAAGAAAGCCTTCCTCAGTCATCAGTGTAAAGAAATAGAGGAAAACAATAGAATGGGAAAGACTAGAGATCTCTTCAAGAAAATTAGAGACACCAAGGGAACATTTCATGCAAAGATGGGCTCAATAAAGGACAGAAATGGTATGGACCTAACAGAAGCAGAAGGTATTAAGAAGAGGGGACAAGAATACACAGAAGAACTATACAAAAAAAATCTTCATGACCCAGATAATCATGATGGTGTGATCACTCATCTAGAGCCAGACATCCTGGAATGCGAAGTCAAGTGGGTCTTAGGAAGCATCGCTATGAACAAAGCTAGTGGAGGTGATAGAATTCCAGTTGAGCTATTCCAAATCCTGAAAGATGATGCTGTGGAAGTGCTGCACTCAATATGCCAGCAAATTTGGAAAACTCAGCAGTGGCCACAGGACTGGAAAAGGTCAGTTTTCATTCCAATCCCAAAGACTTCTGTTTACATCCTTCCATAATAGAACACAAGGGGACAGTCCTACACACCTTGTTAACCCAGAACAATCTGCTCACAGAACTTCATTTGACCTTATTTACATCCAAAAGTTGTTTTCAGCAAACACTGGAATTTACAGAAAACTATAGTCTGAGAAAAACAGAGTCAGTTTTATGGAGATTTTTTTCTTTATTGAGAAACTTAAGACTTGGGTACATCAAATAAAACCAATTTCTGGGGGGAAAAAAGCAAAACCCACAATAGAAAAAAAAGTTAACACTGTCTGGGCCACATCAGAACCCAGAGAATATATTCTTTAAATTGAAAAATTCTAGGTGCTTCATAATTGACCTTTTGATACAAAATGACCTATTAAATTTGCAATTGTGGTTCTTGGTGTTGAGGTCCATAGGACAAGCTAGGAAGTCTTCAAACCTTGAGCTGAATTCCATGAGGGTTTATTTGGCTTTTGAATCCTGAAAAGCAAAGCGCCAACACAATAAATACATAATCAAAAAAACCTCAGAGACTCCCAGAAATCTCTTACAGAAACACAGCAGAGTAGGGTTTCTCAGCCTTGGTGCCCACTGACATTCTGGCCCAGATAATTCTGTTGGGGATATTCCTGTGTATCTTAGGCTATTTAGCTGCATCCCTGCCCGCTACTCAATTAGATACCAGTAACACATTCCCATTTTTGACAACCAAAATGTCTCATGTCCTCTGAGGAGGCACCCCTGGTTAAGAACCAGTGACTGTGTGGCTACTGCACAGAAAGCCCCACCTCTGACCTTTCCTGGGCATCCCTACTTCAACTCCAAATGACAGGGCTCAGGCTGTGAACAAGCGGGACAAGCCCTACCATCACTCCAGCCCCGGCCCTCACCGTGGGCTCTTTTCCCCTGCCTCTGCCCATGTTTATCTTTCAGGGGGATATTCAGGAGTTAAAATCATTGCAGAAAAGAAAAATAGCCAAACATACGGTTCGTCCTTGTCTAAGAGGTAGCAGCAGCAACAGCGCCCACCTTCTGAGCAGCTTCTTTCTTGGCATGATGAGCCTGAAGGACCGCCACAGCCTCATCCACCTGTGAGAAATGGCCAGGTGGTCAGTGACATCTGAGGAGAGCTCCTCTGCCCCTCCCTGGAGCCAGGCCCCGTGGGGCATCTCCTGGTGCTGACCACTTTCCCAGATCCCCACAACCCAGCAGTACTTAGGTCACAGGTGAGGCACCAAGGAAGTGGTCATGGGGGTAGCAGACTCTTCTCTCTGCCACTCCTGGGTGTTCACGGCCGCCCCTCGTCCTCCTGAACCCAGTGAGCAGAGGCCAGAGGATCTGAGAACCCGCTCACCTTGGAGCGGAGAGACTCGGGGGACTCCAGCATGTGCAGCAGCTCTGAGTTGTCGATCTCCAGCAGCATCCCAGTTATCTTCCCAGCCAGGTTCGAGTGCATCGTCTGGATGAGTGGGAACAGACGTTCACCTGTGGGAAGGTATTCCATGAAAAACCCAGTGGAATCCCAGTAGAGGATGGACGCTGGCGTCTAGATCAGTAGTTCAGCCCCCTCCCCATCCCCCACTTCTGCAAGCGCATGGATCCCTCACCCAGCATCTGCTTCTGTTCCTGGGGGGGTGCTGCAGCCAGCATGGAGGCGGTCAGCGGCTCCTGCCCCTGCACGTGGACCGCAGGCTGGGGTGCCTGGGAACCAGGAGAGGCGGCAGGTTAACACACGCAAAGGACAGTGACAGCGGCCATGAGCCCAACCGCTCAAGTCTACTGAGTGAAAGAGGAGATGGACGCAGCTGTCCTTGCTGTCGGGGAACTGACTTCAGTCTTGGCGGACTGAGAGGGAGGAAGAGAGTGGTGTGAGGAAAAAACCAACAACCAATTAAAATGGCACGCTACTCGAAGGCAAGGGAAATGATTACGAAAAACCTACAGTGCTAGGCAGTCATCTACCAAGTAATTTTAATTGACTCAAGGCCAGTGATCATAATTTACCGAAGGCATCAAAGCCTTGATAATAAACAAGGTCCTGTGAACACTGGTATGTGCAGTTGTCTGCTAAAAGTTTTCCTTTAGGGGTGAATTTCAGTAGAAACTGGGTGAAAGGACAGAAATAGCAAAATGCTTATAACTGCATCCTGTACCTCCTTTACTGCACCACCTGTTTATTATATCAAATGCTTGACGACCGTCAACTCACAATGTCAATACCAGTCACAGTCGTTTAAAAGAAGGGCCTTGTAGGCAAAGTTCACATAGGGCCTCCTGGGAAATTTCCCACCTACAGCATGGAGCAGGAGGAAACAAGGCCCAGCAGCACTCCCCCAAGCAAACTGCAGAGTTCTATCACAAGCTCCCTGTCTGACCTCCCTGAGGGGCCCAGCTCGAGAGACAGCAGTTCCAGCTCAGAAACCCTGGGATCCGGGTCCAATTCCTCCAACCCACCCTAATACCTCTGAAGCCAAGCCTTTCATCTGTAAGATGTTCACCCCATTACCTTGCAGAGCAACTAAGGATCAATTCAGCCGCTGGATGTGAAAGTGAAATGGAAGCTCAGAGCTGCGAAAGCCCCTGCACATGGTGAGGAGGAGAGCGGGAAGCAGGCTTCTCCTCCGGGGCATTGCTGAGTCAACTCTCATCAGGAAGAACACCTGCAAGCCCCTTCTCTCCCACTAGAGTCCCCCACAGGACACAGCCCCCCGACACAGAGCAGGCATTTAATACCTAGTAAAGGAATCCAAGCAAGGCAGCTTTGAAATCACAGGGAGAGAGGGGAAGCCCTTCTAGGGTTCTGTTTGGTAGACCTCACCTGCAGGGGCTGGATGGCCGGGTGAGGACTGCGGATGCTGGAGGCATATTTGTAAGGTGCAACAGCCCGAGGAGCAGCAGCAGCAGCAACAGCGGCACGAGGTGCTAAGTTCTGCACAGCTGTGGGAACACCTTAGGAGAAGGACAAGTGAAATTAAAGCCCAACGGTCTGGGCAAAGACCCGTCAAATCCCATCTTTCCCCATTCTCTGTGCATCCAATACCACCTCCAGACTGGCAGCTGTCAGTCAGCCCTTGCTGGGCGGCACCAGCCCCACCAAAGTCCATAGCCAAGCGGTCCGGGCACTCAGACCCTACAACAGACCAGCAAATGCACATCAGTGTTGGCGGCAGACGTCCAACTGGCCACGTCCCACGGAAGGAGCAATTCCAAAGCATGTTCACACAGCACACACGGGGCCACTAGCGCTACTTTCGAGGAAAAGCCAACAGATAACATACAACTCTCGCCACCTCTTGGTTGGAATACAGGACATAAATCTGCAAAGAAGTGCCTTGAATCTCCCAACCCCACCCAAAGAACAGGCTGCCTCTGCAGTCATTCAGCTAACACATTTCTACACTTAAACTTTTTCACACAGAGTCACCGATGAGGCAAAGAATCTTAAAAGGAACCAACAGTCAGAACACAGGTTGTTTTCCTGCTGCTCAAGTACCTACCTAAGCACACAGCTAAGATTACAGAACCAGGACCGGACAACACGGTGAGCCCAACGAACGGACCAACCCTGGGCAGAGCCTAGTCGTCCTGACTCCCTCCTCCCCGGGCCACACTTCAAGGCCAGTTTGCTCACCGACTCTCTGAGCGGTAGTAGGGAGGCCGCGAGAGGCCGGAGCATTACCAGTTGGAGCCAGATGGCGAAGAGCTGGACGAGGCCCAGACTGGCGTATAGCACTTGGCATTCCTTGGAAGCCTTGTGAAGAGACAAGAACCGCACATCACTGGTGAATGACATGGACCAGAACCTAGGTTGTACCCCAGAGCAGGCAGGGAGGGGAGGCGGGGGAGCCCAGGACAGGTACATCCTGGAGGATCAGACCACTGTTCCCCACCACCTACCTTGAGGTCTCCCACCTTGCTGCCAGCGTGGATTAGGCCTCATCTGTGCTAACTGGTTAGGTGTGTAATATGGAGGTCTTCCCTGAGCCTGGAAGAAAGAGCAACCAAGCCCTTTTACTTAAGGACCTGAAGCCACACTAGAGTAGTATCTCATCTCATCTCCGTATCGGGCTCTAGGCTGATTATTTGGGACAGAGGCACTCTCTACTCAAGGGCGTGGGTGAGGGGCAGTCAGATAACAGGGACTCTTCTACTCTACCCCTGCCACTGTGTGTGCACGACCACAAGTAAGTCCTTCCTTGTTTTATCTGAAGGATCTTTACTCTGACATTCTAAAGCTCTAATATCCAAAAGTCCATCTCCCCCACCACTGTGGGCTGTAGGACCAGGTGTTAGCAGGCAGGTTCCAAAGAGGTGTGAACAGACAGCAGACCCACCTGTGGAACTGCTGGCACAAAGTAGCCCCCAGCTGCAGGCTGAAACTGATTTAAGATGGCATTGGCGGGCAGTGCCCTCATCCCGGCCACCCGCTGCATATATTGGTTGGTCAGGTGAGCCTTTCTCTCCTCCTTTCTCTGGGCCAGAGCGACATAAAGTGGCTTGGAGCCCACGATGCGTCCATTCATCTCTGTGACTGCTTTGGTTGCCTCTTCAGGGGATGAGAAGCAGACAAAGCCAAATCCTTTGCTTCTCCCATCCTCCAGCATCACCTACAAAAACAAGACCAGCCACTTAGGACAAAAGTGTCCGTGTGTTAAAACCTGGGCTCCCCACTCTGAGAGTTGCCAGGTCGAGTCAGGGCATCTCAGCCCAGTCCCATGATGGGCCCCAGACCAACTGAGTCACCAAAGGTAGAACCTAAGCATTTTGCTTTTTTAGATCCCCAAGTGACTGAAATTCCCAAATACTGTGAGATGCCTAATGGCTGAAGCAGGAACCCAAAGATGTTTTCTGAAACCCAGAGACATAGCTATCTCTGGGAACTCAGAGATCTGGACAGCAGCGTCAAGCAATTTATCTGTAGAACTCATCTGCCTAAGACGTTGGTGAACTGAACTTCAGGAGTTGTAAAATCAATGTGTGCCACCCTCAATTCAATGGGAATAAACACAGCAGAAAGACAACCAGCCAGGAGACAGAGCTGGATTCGAGCCCTGCTCTGTAATCTCTATGCTATACTGCTTAAAGAAAAAAAAAAAAAAAAGGCGTTTTCCTCGCCTGAGCAGCTCATTTCTTGCTCTTCCCAGCCTCTCTCCTCAGAAGCACTGGGAGCAATGTGACTATGTGGGGTTGGATCATTAGCTCACAGCCTGGAAAATCTCCTAAAGAGGCGCCTGGGGAGTGAAGACTTGTAACCACCCAACAGCTGTCTACCAACAAGGTGGACCAATGATGCATGTGAAAGTCCTATGACATCCTCATCTCGGAAATGACACCCAGCAAACTTCAAGACACAGTGCTTCTGCTCTCTTCTGGCAAATACCATCATGACTCCTGTGCTGGGCAGCTGGAAGAGACTATCTACCATTCATTACACTACTGGGGGCCCATCAAGAGGGTGATAAGAGGGAGGGGGCGAGGAACCGAGGAATTCCTGAAGGTGGCCTCTGGCCAACACCCTGCTACCACTGATAACGCTCCTGGGCTCTGAGTGACAAGCTAAGGGGCAGGGCAGGGTTGCCAAATCTTAACTGGCCCACTGGCCTCCCTTCTCGTCACCTGAAGGACTCTGTGATGTGGGCTACACCTCTATGAAGTGGGAACAGAGTCCGTATGAGGCTCTGCCCCAAACTTTCAGGCGCCACCAGTTCCTACCACAAACGCTGAGCACTTAGGACATGGTGTGACATCTTCACCTAACCAGTATTCTCTTGCTCCTTATTTTTACAAGGGGGTTTGCACTTACTCCCCCTGGCTAACTCAGTTGATATAATTAACAAGGAAAATCAAGCAAATGCAAAACACAGAAAAACAAACTTTCTACTCTCCTCTCCTTCTTACAAGACCCAATTCGAAAAATCCTCAAAACACCTCCGGTTTGAGAAGTGTGGCAGAGTTGTAGAGACAGGCCCCAAGACAAATGGCTAACAGCCTGTCTGGATTTCCTCTGCTCATACTGTAGCACCATCTGTCCCCACACCAGCACGAAGCAGCAGAGAATGGGAAAGATTCAGGTGCTCTCGGGGGCTGGAAGAGAGGGACTGAGTCAGGTTCACCTCCACACGCCAGGGCCTGGGGGACAGCACAACGTTAACCCAGTGAACTGTCCTTCTCCAGAGCGCATACTCAGATGGTAAGTGAGGCCAGGAGAAACTCCTAGGCCAATGTGGTAGCTACTCTCAGAAATGAACAAAATTCAGATCCTATCCCTTCAATGAAATAAATGCAATAAATTTCTACAGGATTATAACTTCTGTTTTCAATCCCCAAACCTCAGTATCAAATACCTTAGCACTGGTGATTGACCCAAAAGGAGAAAACTCTTTCCTTAACTTCTCGTCATCGATGGTGTCATCCAAGTTCTTAATGTAGAGATTCACCCCCTGAAGCAGAAAGATCTCTGTTATACATGCCCTGAAATTCTGGTTCTCAAAATGTGATCCCCAGACTCGTTAGAAATGCGAATTCTCAGGCAAGCACCTGCCACTGAGGCAGAAGCTGTGCGCCCAGCTCCACGTCCTCCCAAGCTCTGCTGGGGACCCTGATGCAGGGTCTAAGCTGAGGAAGGGCCACCTGAAGACTCGACGGGGCCATCAATGCAGTCCCAGCCTTCCTCACAGCTGCGCAGGCTCGCCACCAGCCCCAGCAGGGCTCGCCTCACCACCATTCCAGACAAATGGCTATCATTTAAGTACACAGAACAGAGTCCCTACACAAATAATTTAAATCTTTGTCCCTGTCCTAGAATTGCTGCTATATCTGGTAGGTATATCCTTTTAAACCTGATGATCTTGGGAGAAATCAGAAGAGCAAACTCGTGGTCCCCAAAGAGAAAGCCTACCAATCAAAGGGTGCTTTTGCCAATACTTTGAGGTACATCCTTGCTGGCAGGCTGGGCTGAGACCACCTCACCTGATAGCGACTAATCCTCTCCTGCTTCAGCTGTTCAAATTTTCGCTTTAACTCGGCCTGCCGCTCCACTTTCTTTTGTGCACGGCCAACGAAAATGACCTTCCCAGTGATTTCTTTTCCATTCATCTCTTCCACAGCCTGAAGAGGAAATACATGACTTTAAACCAAGATGCAGAGGCAGGGGCCTTGCTCTGTAGGTATGTTAAATCCCACCAAATATTCTGAGAGAAAGAAATCTTCCCTATAGGGCTAAAAACTAACTTCCCTCTGAAGTCAGCTAAGCCAATCCAAACCTTCTCATCAGTAAAATAGGGTTAATATTTAAATAGGTCATTGGTCGAGATAATACAGTGAAAAAATCGTACAGCTGTATAAATACAAGCATAGCAGACACGAGCCTAGGCTGATAATTTGGCTGTCACTACATTTCTTGGGTTCTTTCGAGGATACTGAGTGATACTGAGTGTTGAGGGCCTAGCACAACGCTTTCCCCAGAAGTGGCTACTGCTCACAGATCAGCGACTCTGGGCTCTTGGTTCCCTCACCTACACGTGGGAACAAACCCCTGCCTTACACTTTCAACCTACAGGCCTGAAGAGCTGAGGTGACAGGCACATGCCAAATGCTTTGAAAAGTTATGTGAAATGCCTCGGGAAGATAACTCCAGAGCACAGAGACTGCACATAACTACTAGATTCTCAGGGAATGCCAGCTCCACCCTATGTGATGGTAAGACCCTGCCCACACGCTGGGGCCACTCCCTACAAATTTTCCCCAACCCTCATATTACTCTCACCTTATTGGCATCCTCGTGTTTTTCGTAACTCACAAAGCCAAAGCCTTTGGATTTCCCACTGGGATCTCTCATCACCTTGACACTTAGGGTCTTACCTATTGCCAAAGGACAGAACTATTAGTCACAGCATCTCCATCACAGCTCAGAGAGGCTTCTTAGGGAGCTCACTTGACGCTCCTGCTGAGGCCAGAAGGACTCAAGAGGCACCATGCCTGGCCTTCTAATTCTGACCAAGCTGCTGAGATGGTCTTGGGAATGGGACGGAGTAGGATGAAGCCAAGAGCTGAGGCCTGGGCTCTATTCCTATCTACCCTGTGGCCTTTGTCATTAAGGCATTTTACTTCTGGGTCTAGATGCCCTCATGTCTTAAGTAAAAAGATGAATTGCAGGTCTGGTGGGACACAGGCGGGCAAGGGACCCTGACTTACCAAACTGGCTAAATAGCTCTTTCAGATTCTCATCATCAACCTCTTCCCCAAAGTTTTTGATGTAAACATTGGTGAATTCCTTGGCTTTGGCTCCAAGTTCGGCTTCCCGCTCTTTTCGAGACTTGAATCTGCCCACAAACCTATAAAGAAACCATGAAAAATACTCATCACTCAGAGGAACAAAACATGATTTCCAGGGGCCCAAAGGAATGCAGATTAAAGGCTGACAGGAGAGGTTAAAACATGAGTCCCCCTCCAACCACCAAGAGAGCAAGCTCAGAGACGCCCCAACTTCCCAGCAGAAAGAGAAAGAGGCGGGACTATCCTTCGAGGATCAGCCCCAGGGCTCCTGGCTCAGGCCAGGGCCCCTCCTACCACATCACACTGCCTTCGTGAAGAAACCTGATGACCATGTTTTTAAAACGTTCATTTCTGTACATCTATGTAAATGCATAGAAAAGGTCTGGAAGGATACAAACCAAACTGTTAACAGTGGTTAATCCTAGGAATGAGATTGTTGGAGTGAACCAAGAGGCAGCCTTTGTTTTTCACTGTATTCGTTTCGGTGCTGCTTACAGTTAACTGGAAAAGGTACCCTTACATTAAAAATCTTTTAGATTTCTTTCTAGTGATACCTTTGGAAGACCTGACCACTGAGGCAACCCATTCCCTGGTCCATTCAATAACACAATGGACAGAAAAGACTTTTGCTTGTCATAACTAAGATTTATTGTATGGTCCCTTCTCTCTCTGCATGACTTAAATAAGATCACCATCTCTCCACTCTAAAGTAACCACACCAAAGCAACACGGTCTATTATGAACAGCCTTCTGCACCGGGATGAGATTTTTCACTGTTAAAGTGCTACTGTGGAGCCAGCCTAGTATTTTGAAGGCCATTGACTCATAAGTTAGCCAAGTGGAGGGGACAATTTGGCATCAACTCCTAGCGAGTGACCCCACGGACAGACCTGAGTCATGGAAGGTCAAGGTCACATGGCTAGTACACAGCTTCTGGTCAGTCCAGGGCCCTCTCCACTCTGCTGCTGGCCAAGACCCCTGCTCAGAGTGGGCTCAAGAGCTGCCTTCCAGCCAGCCCCTGTTGTCAATGCTCACAAAACCCACAGACGGATGCTTCTAAGGGAGAGGCGGCAGGCAGGCCATGGCTTGGGCTGGAAGCCCACCTTGGCGAGTCAAAAGGGCTGCCATGGCTCAGGCAGGGAGACTCACCAGCCCTGGAGTGGAGAGGTAGGAGCAGGCCACACTTGGGCCGAGAGAACCAGTAGCCGCCTTGTGTGTGCCAGTTTATACCGAGGTGGGGCCACGGCTGGCTCATGCGATGGCTGTCGCTCCGGACTGGGACACTCACACTTTGCGGTCATTGAGGAGCATGCCGTTCATCTTCTCGATGGCCTTGTCGGCAGCCTCCTGGGTCTCGAAGTGGACAAAGGCATAACCCTTAGAGCCGTTCTCATCACACACCACCTGTCAAAGATAAGGCGAGCCACTTCAGCACCACTGCCCAGCTCCAAGGACTCGAGAGCCATGTGGGCTCCTGAGTCTGAGAGGCTTCTAGCCCACCATCCATGGTCAAAAGGAAGGAGATTACAGCAGGTACCTAGTGATGCTCCACTTACAAATGGTAGCCACCATTAGGCTGTGTTCTATTCCAAAAGTTTTATTTCATTAAAAAAATATTTTGATATCTGGGTACAAAACCACAAGGTTACAGAAAGACAAACCATTTTCCAAGCCCACAACAGAATTTCAGTCTAGTGTGGAGTCAGCTATGCAAACCACCACCACACAAGTTGCACAAAATGCCCCCAGAGAAACAGGTGCATGGAGAAGGAAGAGGGTGAATTCATGCTTCTAAAATGACTAAGTACAGCTTCCTGGAGACCAGGCATTGCTCGGGTACTTGCTACCCTCCCCCCCAAGAGAACCTTTTGATGCCTCCCAAAGTTAGGAAACAGGAAGGATATTTCAGGCAAAGGGAAGAATAAACAAAGACAAGAAAGCACCTGCTGGTTTATGCTGGGCTGTGGCACTGAGATTATCTACAGGGAACTTTTAGACTTCTGAGCCATTTCCAGCATTTTGAAAATTATCATACCCAGCCACCCAATTCCAAGGCAATTCCCCACTTAATATTTGTTTTTATGATTCAGTTAATTATTCTGCTGGAAATCATTTAATCAGTGTTTACCTTGCAGGACAGAATGTTCCCAAAAGCAGAAAAAGTATCATAAAGTGCCTTGTTATCTATAGATTTGTCCAGGTTCTTGATGAAGACGTTTCCCACACCAGATTTTCTCAGAGACGGATCCCTCTGAGACCACATGATCCGGATCGGCTTTCCCTTAATTACATCAAAGTTCATGGTGTCCAAGGCCCGCTCAGCTGCAAAACAGAAACACGTTCCTGTCAAGGATATAAAACGCTACCTTGTGTACTTAAATGACTGTCACCATCCCAGGAACAGATAGCTCCAGGACTTTTCAAGGTAAGCACTCTGATACAGGGAATTCTATTAAAATTAAACGACATCCATCTCCTCTAGCCTGCAACACCACTGAGGACAGAAGTTCTAGCGAATCGTCCTCCTGCATGGCAGAAGTCTCAGTGCCTCTGGACTAAGGCAGTTAGACAAGATAATCTAAATGCGTTTATGGCACCAGGATCAAATGATAACACCTTACATTTGATTAAGCTTCATCATCTATAGAGACTCTGCAGCCTATGCAGCCTACTACCCACAGGGAGGGAGATGGAAGAGGTGAAATGATCCATCTTATCAAATGGACAAACTTACGATCAGGACGGCTAAACAGTATAGCTAACTACAGATTAAGAAACTAATGGCCAACTTTCTGATTATTTTTCAGTAACATATTGCATCAGCGTTATCAACTAGCTGTCACTTAGTTTGTAACTCATCTATTGGACGAATGACTAAAAAATCCTGTGAACAATCAACTGGGGAAAATGTGCTATCTGAATTCAGCCCAGTTTCCTCTATTTTTAATTTCTGGGAAAATTCAGACAAAAACCCTTAATTATCAAAACGATGGTCACACATGGAAACATCCTTTGTATTATCAGAATGAGCAGGATGAAACCGCAACACCTCGCTGTCTAAGTTGCCAGTGCACGCAGGCCCTGCACCTGGTGGTTTCTAGGCTATCAAGCCTCCATCTAAGTTCCAGGGAATTCCAGGAATTCCAGATGTCCCAGTGCCCAATCAAGTTCTCAACCCAGTGCTCTGGGATGTTCCTTCACTTCTCAACCAAATCCAGGTACACACCATCTGTCAGCAGAACACTTCTTTTCACTGGCAGTAAATGATTCAGACCCACTTTTCCTGACTTACGCACCGACATCACCCAGAATCTTCTCCTCCACGAAGGGATGGGGGTAGGGGGTGTTACCCCTGCCTCAAGACACCATCTCCCTTAAAACAGGGACAAGATTCCTAACTCTGCCCCTCCACAAGCTCATCTGTCCAGTCAGCCAGCAGAGTAGCTCCTTTTCAGTACTTCCAACCACCTTTCCCACTGTTCTCAGCTAGATTCGTTCAGTATGAGGGAAGGTGGTCAGGGAAAGGGGAGACGGCAGGTCCAAGTCAGCAAATGTCCAGGACAGAAGGGCTCGCTTGTGAGGACTCTGATCCACAGCCTGCGACCCCAAACTGTGTTTCATGAATTAGCAAGGAAGAAGCCCATTTCAACACAGCTCCTGTCTATTTCCAGACAGCACTGCACAAGGCAAGTCGGCTTAGTCTGACAAATCTGGCTGCACTTATTTATAGCAGGGAGAGGTCCTGCAGAGGTATGTGTTGGCAGACACACTAACCAATGGCTTGTGCTACTATCTCTAAGTGACAGGACTTTTGTTCAGAAGAGTCAAGGAGGCTGACAAGAGCCAATGGGCCCACTGCTCCCCCCTAAAAAGGCCACACTTAGCTACTTCCTTGTGCCCTGTGGCCAGAAAAACCCCAGAGCCCACTGAACTGACCGGAGCAGTGCTCAGTCTCTCAAGTCCACTTCTCTGGTCTCAGCTGCATCCTGGGCAAGTGACATTCTGTGGGTTTCACGGACAGTGGACCAAGTGGGGGCAAAAATAGGGACCTGGAGATCCTCTGCCACAGGATGGCTTGTTTCTCCCAGTAATGGTCTGTCTCTACAGTTGTTCCCTTCCGTTCTGGAGTCACGTGCAGCCCCCGATTAGGTTTCTTCTGGCCTCACTCAGGCCAGGCCTGCAGCATACCTCAACATGCTCCAGCCCCCCAGTTAGGGCTGGCAGAGCACTGCACCCACAGTCCCAGCTTCCACAGCCTCCAACCTTCCGCAGTTCCTTTTCCTCTTCAGAAGTCCTATCTTTTTCAGATGAGACGAAGTGAAAGGGTTTTTGACAAGTGTAAAGCACTGTCCACAGGTGAGGTGATAATCCCCAACAGATTAGCGGATTTCCAAGGGGTGCCTCCCTGACTACCTGCGCAACCTGCTCCAAAGCCCAGGGAGCTGGCCTGGCACCACACTCTCCTGGTGCTAACACAAGTGCCTGCTCAAGTTCAACACACAGCATTGTTCCCCTGCTTCCTACCTGCCCTGAAAGATCCATCAGCACAAAACCAAAGACTCTTAAGCTCAGGGTCAAGTGAGGGGAAGGGATAGCAGTTTTGCCATGTAAAATTTTGGAAGAAATTGTGTTTTAATCATCCTACCTTTTCCTCAAGCCTGTGAGGGGCCAGAGCCTGTGGCCAAGGCTCTAACAGAGCAGACCCCCCCAGCCCCCACACGGAATGACAGCAAGTTCCTTCTGGTCCTCCTTGGGCTCCAACACCCCCCTCCTCCCACCACTGATTAGCCCAAGGTCACCCAGTTAGCAAGTGGTGGAAGCAAGACTGAAACTCTAGTCATCTGATGCCAGGACCCCGGGTTCTCAACCCCCGCAGCCAGTCCCCCACTACGGCTTCTGTGCGCTGTGGCAATGCCCCCTCCCCGGGGGTGGGGACCGGCCTGGAGAAGGACCCCCAGGGTCTCCTGAGAGACCACAGGTTTGTGGCCACAGCTTGTACTCACCGTCAGCTGGCTGCTGGAAGTTGACGTAGGCATAACCCAGGGAGCGGCGGGTGATCATATCGCGGCAGACCCGGATGGACAGCACAGGCCCCGCAGGACTGAACTTTTCGTACAGCATGGCCTCGGTGACGTCCGAGTGCAGGTCACCCACGTACAGGGAGGCCATGGGGTAGCTGCTGGCCGCAGCGTTCATCTCCCCAGCCCCCACCACCCCGAGCCCCGCCAGGAGGACTTCTTAAGAGGGACCGCACAGGACAAAGGGGGCTCCGCTCGGAGCCGTGGCCCACGCCGCGGCTCACAGGTGGCAGTGAAGCTCGGAGAAGCTGGGAGTCGGCTCCGAGGGCCGGAGAGGAGTTCGGGGACGGCTCGGACGAGACTGCCAAACCGCAGACAAAAGGCTCTCAAAAACAATATGGCCCTCCCTGGGAGTTTTTAATTTTTCAGCTGTCCTGGTCTGAAGCTCCCAATTTCAAAAAAAAGGAAAAAAATTAAAACGGGGACTCCCCTCCGAATGACAAAAAAATTTCCAGAGGCAACCCAGCGGTGCCCACGGCGGCCTCCGGGACGCGCGTTTCTCTATAAATATAGGCCTCGGGCTCCCGGTGGTTTAAGATTACAGCAGCCCGGGGAAGAGGGAAACCAAATATTTGTCGGTGCCGACTCGGCAAGCCCCGGGCGGCCCGAGCGCGCAGCCGCCTCCCACGCCGGGCCGGCGAAGGGCAGCGCGGACACGTGGTGCGGGGAGGCTGGCGCGCGGGGGGCGAGGGCGGCGGGCGCGGGGCTGCCACGCGGCGCAACCGGGCGGCGGCGCGTGGACGCGGGCGCGCGGGCGGCTCACCACCGGACCGACGGACGGGGACCGACAGACGCCCAGGTGCGGCGGCGGCGGGCAGGCCGGAAGCGTGCGAAAGTGACTTCCCCGCGGTTTCTCCGAAGAGGATTCGTTTTTTTTCTTTTTCTTTCTCTCTCTTTTTTTTTAAATTTTAAAGCGTTTTCGGGTTTTTTTTTCTTTTTTTTTTTTTGTCTTCAGGCTACTAGGCCCGAAAGTGGTGGAGGCTGCGGCGACCCGGGGCGGAGAGAGGCGGCCAGGGGAGCCACCGCTCCATTTATACCCGCCCGCCCCGGGCGCTGCTGGTCGAAGGGCGCCTCGCGACCTGGGCGCAGTCGTGCCCGCCCACTCGGCCCGGGGGCCCGAGGCGGGGCGGCCACACGAGAGCGTCCCGGCGCGGCCGCTTGGCGCCACAGCGACCCCTGGCGCTCGGAGGACCGCTCCGCTGGGGCCTCTGCCGGACCCAAGCGCCGCTTTCCCTACGGAAGGCTGGAGTGTAAACCACCCGCTCGTCTGTGACTAGAACGTAAGGATAATGTCACCCGCTCGCGCGCATCATGTTTGTAATCAATGTCTTGCCGAAGTGTAAAATAAAGATGATATAAAGTACATTATAGTTACATAATAGGTGCTCCATGTACATGATTGGGCCCAAATAAAGAAGCTTTTAGATTACTGGGACCTAAAGGTAATGGAGAAGGAAATGGCAAGCCACTCCAGTATCCTTGCCTGGAGAATCCCTTGGACGGAGGAGCCTGGTAGGCTACAGTCCACGTGGCGGCAAAGAGTCGGACACGACTGAGCGACTTTTACTTTAAAGGTAGAAGCATCGGGAACACGACAGCTACTCCTGCAGTAGTACCCGTGGGTGATGAGATGCTCTGGAAAGATGAACAAATTTTGGAAAAGCTTCAATAAAACAAGATACAGTCATCCCTCTATTTACAAGGTTGTGGTCTTCCTGGAAATTTAGTTGATATTTAAGGACACAGAATCTGTTCTGTTCCCATGTAAAAGGGAGTCACAGTCTAAGATCTAATCGTTATAAAAAGATTTTTCCTCTGTATGAGGATCCAGCAGGTCCTTTGAAAGTCATGCAGTACATGGGACAAATCTACTCCATGTGGGACTGTCCCTGTGGACATGGTGTTGTAAGATATAATCCCTTCTTCCATAAATACCAGGAACCACCTCACTGTCACTGTGATCATTGATTTGATTAAATGAATGAAGAGATAATAGTATTTATATATTTACTCAAAGAAATGGGCTCACTCTATGTCAACACCAGATAAAGGTGCTAGTGGATACCGTGGCGGACAAGGCAGATGAAGTCCCTCTCTCCCTCTTGACATTTATACTCTAGGTAGTGTATTAAATCAAGAAACATTTATGGAGCACTCCATCTTTAGATAGATCCCCTCCTGAGGGAAGCCTTCCTAGACCACCAAGTCGTTTAAAGTAGCTTACCAGCACTGTACATCCCAGCACACCATTCTGTCTTCTTATCTTCAAGGCTCACTATCTGGAATCATGTCATTCACATATGTGTTTGCCTGTTTGGTTTGTTTCCCACTATAAGAATGCTTCATGAGAGCAGAAACATGGACCGGTACCTATATGGCACATACTAAATAATAAATATCTGTTAAACAAATGAATACCATAAGCAAAGCTTGCATAGTCCCTAACCTTGTGTAGCTATCTAGTGGGGAACTTACTACCTGTGTGACCTTGAACAAGCTAGTTTACATCTCTGACTCAGATTTCCAATCTGTAAGCAAATTAATGGGCTTTCATGGTGCCTCAGACGGTAAAGAATCCACTTGCAATGCAGGAGACCTGTGTTCAATCCCTAGGTTGGGAAGATCCCCTGGGGAAGGGAATGGCAACCCATTCCAGTATTGATGCCTGGAGAATTCCATAGACAGAGGAGCCTGGTGGGCTATACTCCACGAGGTCGCAGAGTCAGATATGACTGAGCAATTCAGGGTGGGAACACAGCCCCATCCATCGGCAGAAAATTGGATTAAATATTTACTGAGCATGGCCTTGCCCACCAGAACAAGACCCAGTTTTCTGCACAGCCAGTTCCTCCCATCAGGAAGCTTGCACAAGCCTTTTATCCTCATCCATCAGAGGGCAGACAGAATAAAAACCACAAACACAAAAAACTAACCAAAATGATCACATAGATCACAACTTTGTATAACTTAGTAAAACTATGAGCCATGCCACGTAGGGCCACCCAAGATGGACCGGTCATGGTGGAGAGTTCCGACAAAACATGGTCCCCTGCAGAAGGGAATGGCAAACCACTTCAGCATTCTTGCCTTGAGAACCCCATGAACAGTATGAAAAGGCAAAAAGATACGACACTGAAAGATGAACTCCCCAGGTCAGTAGATGTCCAATATGCTACTGGAGAAGAGTAGAGAAATGGCTCCAGAAGGAATGAAGAGGCTGAGCTAAAGTGGAAACGATCCCCAGTTGTGGATTTGTCTGGTGGTGAAAGTAAAGTCCAATGATACAGGAACATGGAATGTTAGGTCCATGAATCAAAGTAAATTGGAAGTGGTGAAAGGAGACAGCAAGAGTGAACATTGACATTTTAGGAATCAGTGAACTAAAATGGACAGATATGGACGAATTTAATTCAGATGACCATTATATCTACTACTGTGGGAAAGAATCTCTTAGAAGAAACAGAGTAGCCCTCACAGTCAACAGAAGAATCTGAAATGTAGTGCTTGGGTGCAATCTCAAAAACGAAAAGGCAAACCATTCAACATCACAGCAATCCAAGGCTATGCTCCCACCACTAATGCCGAAGAAACTGAAGTTGAACAGTTCTATGAAGATCTATAAGACCTTCTAGAGCTAATACCAAAAAAAAAAAAGTCCTTTTCATCATAGGGGATTGGAATGCAAAAGTAGGAAGTCAAGGGATACCTGAAATAACAGGCAAGTTTGGCCTTGGAGTACAAAATGGAGCAGGGCAAAGGCTAACAGAGTTTTGCCAAGAGAACACACTGGTCAAAGAAAACAGCCTCTTCTAACAACACAAGAGATGACGCTACACATGGACATCACCAAAATCAGAGTAATTATATTCTTTGCAGCTGAAGAAGGAGATATAGAGCTATACAGTCAGCAAAAACAAGACTGGGAGCTGATTGTGGCTCAGATCATGAACTCCTTCTTGCAAAATTCAGACTTAAATTGAAGAAAGTAGGGAAAACCACTATGCTATTCAGGCATGACCTAAATCAAATCTCTTATGATAATACAGTGGAAGTGACAAATAGATTCAAGGGATTAGATCTGATAGAGTGCCTGAAGAACTATGGATGAAGGTTCATAACATGGTACAGGAGGCAGTGATCAAAATCATCCCCAAGAAAAAGAAATGCAAAAAGGCAAAATGGTTGTCTGAGGAGGCCTTACAAATAGCTGAGAAAAGAAAAGAGGTGAAAGGCAAAGGAGAAAAGGAAAGATATACCCACCTGAATACAGAGTTCCAAAAAATAGCAAAGATACATAAAGCCTCCCTAAGTGAACAACGAAGAAAAATAGAGGAAAACAACAGAATGGGAAAGACTGGAGAGCTCTTCAGGAAAATTAGAGATACCAAGGGAACATTTCATGCAGAGATGGGCTCGATAAAGGACAGAAACAGCAAGGACCTAACAGAAGAAAAAGATATTAAGAAGAGGTGGCAAGAATACACAGAAGAACTGTACAAAAAAATGTCTTAATGATAACCATGATGGTGTGATCACTCACCTAGAGCCAGACATCCTAGAGTGTGAAGTCCAGTGGGCCTTAGGAACAAAGCTAGTGGAGGTGATGGAATTGCAGCTGAACTATTTCAAATCCTAAAAGATGATGTGGTTAAAGTGCTGCACTCAATATGTCAGCAAATTTGGAAAACTCAACAGTAGACACAGGACTGGAAAAGGTCAGTTTTCATTCCAATCCCAAAGAAGAGCAATGTCAAAAAATGTTCAAATTACCACACAGTTGCACTCATTTCATGTGCTAGCAAAGTAATTGTTCAAAATCCTTCAAGATATGCTTCAACAGTGTGTGAACCAAGAACTTCCAGATGTACAAGCTGGATTTAGAAAAGACAGAGGACCCAGAGATCAAATTTCCAACATCCACTGGATCATAGAAAAAGCAGGGGAATTCCAGAAAAACATCTACTCCTGCTTTGTTGACTATGAGAAAGCCTTTGACTGTGTGGATCACAACAAACTGTGGAAAATTCTTAGATCTGGGAATACCGGACCACCTCACCTGTCTCCTGAGAAAACCTGTATGCAAGTCGAGAAGCAACAGTTAGAATCGGACATGGAACGCTGGACTGGTTCAAAATTGGGAAAGGAATAAGTCAAGGCTGTATATTGTTACCCTGCTTATTTAACTTACATACATAGTACATCATGAGAAATGCCAGGCTGGATGAAGTTCAAGCTGGAATCAAGATTGCTGGAAGAAATATCAATAACCTCAGATATGCAGATGACACCACCCTAATGGCAGAAAGCGAAGAACTAAAGAGCCTCTTGATGAAGGTGAAAGAGGAGAATGAAAAGGCTCAACATTCAAGAAACTAAGATCATGGCATCGGTCCCATCACTTCACGGCAAATAGATGGGGAAACAATGGAAACAGTGACAGACTTTATTTTCTCATGCTACAGAATCACTGTGGGTGGTGACTACAGCCATGAAATTAAAAGACACTTGCTCCTTGAAAGAGAAGTGATGACCAACCTAGACAGCATATTAAAAAGCAGAGACATCACTTTGCTGACAAAGGTCTGTCTATGCTTTGTCTGTAGTCAAAGCTATGGTTTTTCCAGTAGTCCTGTATGGATGTGAGAGTTGGACCATGAAGAAGGCTGAACACCAAAGAATTGATGCTTTTGAACTGTGGTGCTGGAGAAGACTCTTGAGAGTCTCTTGGACCTCAAGGAGATCAAACCAGTCAATCCTAAAGGAAATCAGTTCTGAATGTTCTTTGGAAGGACTGATGCTGAAGCCGAAGCTCCAATACTTTGGCAGCCTGATATGAAAAGACCCTGATGCTGAGAAAGATTTCAGGCAGGAGGAGAAGGGGATAAGAGAGGATGAGATGGTTGGATGGCATCACTGACTCAATAGACATGAGTTTGAGCAAGCTCCGGGAGAGAGTGAAGAAAAAGAAGACCTGGCGTGCTGCAGTCCATAGGGTCGCAAAGAGCTGGACACAACTTAGTGACTGAACAGCAAAGTACACTAATAAAGGTGCTTACTTAGTAAGGTTTTCATGACAATACACATAAATACACATGAATCGCTTGTGTAAATGATAATTATTATTATCAAGCTACATTTGTACTGAGAAGAGAGGAGAGTTACCTAAGTGAAGACAGGAAGAACAGCTTGTGCAAAGGCCCTGAGAAAGAATGGACTGGAGTGGAGTCTGAAGGACAGACTGGTGCTGTGAGAGGTGGGCAAGACAGCCTGCTCTAGGAGATTTGAACCGTTTTGGACTTTATCCTGAGATCAAAGGGCAGAGCTAAAGGATTTTAAGAGAGAGCTGCCTTGGTTCAAATTACATTTCTTAAAAAACCTTTTGGGAACTTCCCTGGTGGTCCCATGGTTAAGAATCCACCTTGCAATGCAGGGGACACAAGTTGGATCCCCGATGTGGGAGCTAAGATCCCACATGCCATGGAGCAACTAAGCCCGCCTGCCGTAATCACAGAGTCTGTGCCGCTAAGCAATATCTTGCATGGCACAATGAAGATCCCAAGTCTGCAGCTAAGATGAGATGCAGCCAAATAAATTAACTAATTAAAAAAAAACCCTTTTGGGCTACAGAATATAAAAGGATTAGAGGGTGATTGCAAGGAAGAGACTTGGGAGGTGAGGGCCACTAAGGTGGTGGCCGTGGCAATGGAGAAAGTGACTTGATTAAAAAAAAATTTAGTCAGTCTAATCTGTGACTAGTCAGATGTGATAACTGAGAGAATAAGAGTCAAAGAAAATAAAAAAAGAATTCTGGGAAAATGGGGAAAAAAAATTTAGATTCCTCACATGTCAATACAAGGATATCACTTAATAATAAGTCTTAGAGGGACGCAAAGCCACCAGAGGAGACTTTTGGATTCCAGGCCTGCAAAATCCAAACAGGACTGGGTCAGGGTCTGGTCAGATGGGTAGAGGCTGCACAAATGACCAGACTGGTGATCAGGAAGGAGGCCTGAGCACATCAGTGCAAATCTACCTTTCCTGGAATGGGAAGGGGTGCGATTTTTTTTTCACTGGGGCAGAACTTACTCTCAGGGGGTCTATACTTGATAGATGGTATGATGTGTCAAGAGAAAGAATGAGTCCAGGGTGGGAGGAGGAAGGGAAAAAAAAACTTGATGGTGACGACATGGCTGCAGGGGAGGTCTCTGCAACTGAGGATTCTGTAGTACAGCAGAATGTCAGAGCTTTGCTTTCTGGAGTCATTCATTTGTCATTTAATCAAGGTCATGTGGCATTTCTAAGAGTCAGGCTTGCTCTGTTCCTGGTGCTGGGGACAACCTGTGAGCTAAACATTCACAGAATGTCCTGCCCATACGAAGGAGAGAGATAAAAAAGCAACCAAATATGTGTGTGTATGGAACTTGTGAAAAGTGCTTTGAATCTAGAAACTTTTTGAGGGTAAGAGCAGGGGAAACCCAGCCCCATCCTCCCAGCAGGAGATCATTCCACCTACAAAAGCTCCATTTCCTATAAGCAACAAAGGCTCTGCCTCTCAGGAAGGAAGACCCTTCCTCATCCACAGACAGGGTCTCTGAGATCATGGAGGTTTGGTTCAGGCAAAAGACGAAACGCACAACTTCGGACCATCGTCCCATCTGCGGGCCTCCTCCATCGTGTGATGGGCTCAGCCGGCCCTTTAAGGAAGAGGGACGTAGAATCTGCCAATAAAGGGAGGATGTTCTTTCCTTTCTGTCTTTCCAGGGAAAACTTCCTGGAGCTGAACCTTTAACAGAAGGTGGTGTTTTGTAAGGTAGAAATGGAATGGAGGCCAGGAAATCATTCGACAGACAAAAGTCCAGTGATGCATAAAACATCTACTTGTTTAGTAATGAAGTTTGGGCCTCAGTTTCCTCACTGATAGAATAGAAATGTATGAGATAATATAGATAAACTTTGTACACAGTACCAGGCATACAAAGAGCGTTTGGTAGACAGTGGATAATACAATACTGTATTATTACAACATGACATTTTCAAGGTTGCTATGAGTGGCCCAGTGAGGCTAGAACTTGGAGTGTGTGTGTGTGTGTGTGTGTGTGTGTGTGTATGTGTGTGGTAGGGAAGGGAACTGCAAAATAAAGTTGAAATCTTTCAGAGGTTTTGAATACCATTCTGGAGTGTAGCATTTTCCAGGAGTAATTGATCCAATGAAGACTATTATTTGGAAATAATGACATTAATAGCTAATGCCACGTGGTATTTTCTACACCCTAGGCACTACTCTACACTCTGTAGAGTAGCTGGCCAAGATCAAAACACTGACAAGCGTGGGTTGAGGCCTAAGTTTTTTCTTGCTCTAAATCTCGTGCAATCTAGCATAGCACAGGCAGATCTCATTTTACTGCACTTTGCTTTCGCAGACACTGTGTTTTTTACAAACTGAAGATTCGAGGCACTCCTACATCAAGCGAGCCTATCAGTGCCATCTTTCCAATGGCCTTTGCTCACTTCGTCTGTCTTTCACATGTTGGCCATTCTCACAATATTTCGCATTTTTTCATCAGTATTGTATGTTAAGGTGGTCTGTGAACAGTGATCTTTGATATCATTATGGCCAAAAGATTATATGATGTGCTGATGGTTAGCAATTTTTTAGCAATAAAGTACTTTTTTTCTTAGCAATAATGTACTTTTTGATTAAAGGTAGGTATATTGTTCTTTTCTTTCTTTTTTTGAATTTTTGGCCATGCTGTGGGGCTTGGTGGATCTCAGTTCCCCAGTCAGGAATCGAACCTGGGCCACGGCAGTGAACACCTGGCATCCTAACCACTAGGCCATCAGGGAACGCCTGGCACTGTTCTTTTAGACATAATGCTATTGCACATCTGACTACAGTATAGTGTAAAAATAAATATTTTGTATGTACTGAGAGACCAAAAAAATTCACGTGACTGGCTTTATCGTGAGACTTGCTTTATTGCAGTGGTCTGGAACAGAACCCACCGTTATCTCCAAAATCTGCCTATACTAATCCCGGTAACTAACGTGTATTGAGGCTTACACATATTATTTCACTTAATGTTCACAACAGTCATAGAAAGTCAGCGCTATCATCCATCAATATGCAGATGAGGGAACTGAGGCGTGGGAGAATGAGTGACTTGTCCGTGGCCTGATCACTGGTAGCTGGTGGGACACTGGGAGCCATGGAAATGTGCCAACCGAATTCCTTCTGGAGAGCCTGCTGTGGGGTGCACTTGATTGACAGCTGCTGTCCCTTTGGCTCCACCATGGTGTTCACGAGGGGCCACAGCCAATGACAAACGTGGTGGAGGTATGAGTGCTGGCCTATTGCTGCCTGGTATGAAACTCTTCTACTGGGTGTCCTTGGCTTGAGGACTCACCATCTATCTAGCCAAGATTCTCTCAAAGCTGTAGTGTGAAGCTCTTCCTACCCAGTCCTTCCTTCCTGCTCTCCCAGCAGGTATCAGATCTGCAACCTGGTGTGAAGGCTCTCCACACCCATCTCCTTTATCCTTCATTGACATTTTCCTGATAAATCTCTTGCATACTTAATCCCATCTTAGTGTCTGCTTCTTGAAGGACTAACAGACAGAACACATGTTATAGATTCTCAACAATCCTGTCTCTTGTGGATGACCCCTGAGGTTGACAAAGCAGTTCACACACACTGATTATTTTGTGTTGACAAGAAACATGTCCAGCAATGGGTTTCTCTGGTGGCTCAGTGGTAAAGAATCCACCTGCAATGCCAGAGACATGAGTTTGATCCCTGGATAGGGAAGATTCCCCAGAGGAGGGCATGGTAACCCACTCCAGTATTCTCGCCTGGAGAATCCCATGGACAGAGGAGCCTGGTGGGCTACAGTCCATAGCGCTGCAAGGAGTCAGACATGACTGAGCGACCAAGGACACATGTACATGCTGACTCCTCATTTGATATCTCTGATTTTGGAAAGAACTCACCCACCCACCACTCACCCACAAAAAGAGGTGATCTTGGTGGCTAACGGGATTAAAGGCATGTGGATGCCTTGTATGAGAAAGAACCCAATTTCCCTGCCCAATGGGTAGAAATCCTCTGTATCTCTCAATAACACCTGAGAGCTTCCTAGCAATGTAGCACCTCAAGCCCCACTCCCTGCCTACTGAACTGCTGCTGCTGCTAAGTCAATTCAGTTGTGTCCGACTCTGTGCGACCCAAGAGACGGCAGCCCACCAGGCTCCCCCGTCCCTGGGATTCTCCAGGCAAGAACACTGGAGTGGGTTGCCATTTCCTTCTCCAATGCATGAAAGTGAAAAGTGAAAGTGAAGTTGCTCAGTCGTGTCCGACTCTTCGAGACCCCATGGACTGCAGCCTACCAGGCTCTTCCGCCCATGGGATTTTCCAGGCAAGAGTACTAGAATCTGCATTTTATCAAGATCGCCATTAAAATTTGAGAAGCTATATATTGTTGTGCCTACCCACCACCACTCTGCTCTGCCCAGGGCCCAGGCCCTTGGAATATCCATACAATTCAATATTATTCAGATAATAATAAAAAAATAGTAATAATGTACTGTTACATGCTACAACATGAAAGAACCTTGAAAACATCATGCTAAGTGAAAGAACCAGTCACAAAAGACACCATATTGTAGGATTTCATTTACATGAAATGTCCAGAAGAAGCAAATCCGTAGAGACAGAAAGTGCATTGGTGGTACCTAGGGCTAGGAGATGGAGGTGGGTGGGAGGAAATGGGGGATGACTGCTAAGGGATAAGGGGTTTCATTTTGGGGTGATGAAAAATATTCTAGACTTGATTTTGATGATGGTTGCACAACTCTATACTCAAAACAATTAAATTGCACACTTTAAACGGGTGAATTGCATGAGTTGTGAATTATAGCTCAGTGAAGCTGGGATATATGTAAGAGGGTCTGGCCTCAAAGAATTGTTATGAGAACTCAATAGCACACTCATGTGTGTAGAGCTTTGGTTCTGCAAGAGTAGCTACTGTGGAGGAGACACAGACCCTGTCGTTGAGTGGCTCATAGTCTAGTGAAAGAAATGATAAAGGCATAAGAAATAAAAAAATCCAGAAATGAATGGACAATGATCTCTAAATTAGGCACACATACCATGTTGGGCAGATCATAAGACAGAAGTAACTTGCCTATTCGTCCTTCCAGCCATCCATCCATGCATCCATCCACCCAGTAATTGCTTGATACCTATTATAAGCTGGATATGGGGAGCAGAGATGAATAGTATAAGTAGGCACACAAACATATACATTTCGTCACAGTACGGTAAATGCCTTGGAGAAGACACAGTGTAAGTCCAAGATGGGTGTAACTGACTAACTAAAAAGAGAAAAGTTCTCTCCAAAAGGGGACAGCTGGGCCCTTCTCTTTGTTTCTGCTATACCTACTTATCATTTCAAACTAAAGAGCAATGCTTGCTTATTGAAATAAGCCAAATTGTAAGGAACAGAATAAAGATGAAGGCAAATTTCCCTCTCCCCAGTGAAATCATGGTTTTGTGAATTCCTTCTATACTTTCTCTCTGTGGTCACACAAATGTGTATCTACTTAGCACTGTGTCATGTGTGACCTGTCATACACAGATCAACCCAGGTAGATCTAACTTACTCCTTGTCAGTAAGAGTGAACCATAATTCCTCAAACATTCTCTACCCACAAACACACAGTGTTTCCAGGTTGGCTGCTGCTGCTAAGTCGCTTCAGTCGTGTCCGACTCTGCGAGACCCCATAGAAGGCAGCCCACCAGGCTCCTCCGTCCCTGGGATTCTCCAGGCAAGAACA
Source organism: Bos grunniens (assembly GCF_055505025.1). NCBI lineage: Eukaryota > Metazoa > Chordata > Mammalia > Artiodactyla > Bovidae > Bos > Bos grunniens. The sequence goes on from NC_141167.1 coordinate 14,931,783, forward strand.
CTGGAGTGGGTTGCCATTTCCTTCTCCAATGCATGAAAGTGAAAACTGAAAATGAAGTTGCTCAGTCGTGTCTGACTCCTAGCGACCGCAAAGACAGCAGCCCTGACTCCTAGCGACCGCAAAGACAGCAGCCCACCAGGCTCCTCCGTCCATGGGATTTTCCAGGCAAGAGTACTGGAGTGGGGTGCCATTGCCTTCTCCGTTCCAGGTTGGAGCCATGATAAAATATTGCATAAACAACTTGACCTTAATTAGCAGGGCTTTTAATTTGACTGAACAGAGTCTCAAAAGGATTACAAGGGTCAACGAGTACATGTATTTTAAGTTTTAAGAGGCACTACCAGGGTTTTCTAAAAGCTTTCTTTAATTCAGTCTCCCAAGAGAAATGTATGAAAAGGCCCAGTTCTCTGCATCTGTGCCAGTTCTGAATGTTATCAATTTAAAACATTTTCCTCAAGCTGATAGGCAAAATGGTATCTCTTTGTTGTGCTGTTGATGCTACTAGGGTTACTGCCTTTTCATATGGTTATTGACATTTCCATGTCTTTATTTGGGAGGTGACTGAGCCTGGCTTTGAACTAAGTAAATGGCATTTAGAAAGCAAATGGGATCCTTAGCAGAAGACATTCCATGCAGAGGGTCTATGCAAAGAGCTGCGGGGAAATCTGTTGAGAGAATTATGAGTGGTTAAATGTCAAAAACTTTTCAGGATGATGAGAATGGCAGGAAATAAAACGATGAAATGGCAGGGTATATGTGGGGCTTCCCTGGGGGTCCAGTGGTCAACACTCTGAGTTTCCACTGCAAGGGATGTGGGTTCGATCCCTGGTCAGGGAATTAAAATCCCACAAGGTGAAAGGTATGGAGAAAAAAGAAAAAAAAACAATTGAGAGGAAATGAAAATGGACATACCTTAAAAAAACTGGGTAGGGCTTCCCAGTGTCGCAGTGTCGATAGGTGTTGCAGTGGGAAAGAATCTGCCTGCCAAACAAGAGACTCTAGGTCCATCCCTGGGTTGGGAAGATTCTCCATTCTCCAGAGTAGGAAACGGCAATCCACTCCAGTATTCTTGCCTGGGAAATCCCACGCACAGAGGAATCTGACAGGCTACAGTTCATGGGATTGCAAAGAATTGGACATGACTTATCGACAAGATAACAGCAACAATAACAGATCAATCTGGGCTTCCCTCGTGGCTCAGTGGTGAAGAATCCACCTGCCAATGAAGGAGACACAGGTTCGATCTCTAGTCCAGGAGGATCCCACATGCCGCGCAAAAATGAAGACCCAGCACAGCCATGAATAAAACAGACAAACAAACAAAAGCTGGATATATGGACAGAGGACAAGATCTATTTTTTTGACTGTGTTGGTTGCAGTTGCAGTACATAGGTTCTTCATGGGTCATGAGGGATCTTTCGAACTCTCTCTGGCTGTAGTGCCCTGGCTTAATAGTTTCAGTGTGTGGGTTTAGTTGCTCCACAGCGTGCAGGATCTTGGTTCCCTGACCAGGGATTGAACCCTTATTTCTTGCATTGCAAGGTGGATTCTTAACCACTGGACCATCAGGGAAGTCCAAGAGAGGGCCAGATCTTAAAGTGACTTCATGCCATACCCAGCATCAAGGTCTTTTCCAATGAGTCAGCTCTTTGCTTCAGGTGGCCAAAATATTAGAGCTTCAGTTTCAGCATCAGTCCTTCCAATGAATATTCAGGGTTGATTTCCTTTAAGATTGACTGGTTTGATCTCCTTGCTATCAAGGGATTCTCAAGAGTTTTCTCCAGCACCACAATTCGAAAGCAACCATTCTTTTGCACTCAGCCTTCTTCATGGTCCAACTCTCACATTCATACATGACTACTGGAAAAACCATAGCTTTGACTATACGGACCTTTGTCGGCAAAGTGATATCTCTGCTTTTTAATACACCGTCTAGGTTTGTCATAGCTTTTCTTCCAAGGAGGAAGCGTCTTTTAATTTCACCTTCCATTATAGTTCCAACTTTTTGATATCTTCAGCTCAGAACTCTCTCCCTTCCCTTCTTCCTGCAGCTATACTGGAAAGGCCTCCTCCCCCACTGCCCAGGAGTGCCAGGTTGTCAGTCTTGCTCACCACCTGATTTCCGGTTTTTAGCAGAAGGTGTTATGGAGCATCCTCCTTCTCTGTGTGCGGTGCTCAGTTGTTCCAATCATGTCCGACTCGTGTGACTCTCGGGTGACTCCGTGGACTATGGCCTGCCAGGCTCCTCTGTCCATGGAATTTTTCAGGTAAGAATGCTGGAGCGGGTTGTCATTTTCTACTCCAGGGGATCTTCCTGAGTCAGGGATCGAACCCCAGTCTCCTGCATCTCCTGTGTTGCAGGCAGATGCTTTACCTGCTGAGCCATCGGAGAAGCTCCTCCCTTCCCAATCCAATAGTTAACGAACTGGAGGCATGGACGGCAGTTTTGTTTTAAAGGAGACTTGAGGAGCCATGGTTTTTCAGCAGCAATGAGGACAGGTCACTTCTAGAAGGAGTGGGAGGATGAGCAGACAGCCCCTCAGGGAGGCAATGGCAGAGAGAGTCAAGTCTTCCAGAAGGTAGAAGGCTTTTGAGTGAGGCCGTCAGGAGATGGAGGGTAGGGCATGAGGATGAATGAAGCAATGTGGTCCAGTGGTTAAGGGCAGGGCCTGAGTCATCAAGATATTGTTGTTATTCAGTTGCTACGTTGTGTCCAGCTCTTTGTGACCCCATGGATTGCAACACGCCAGGCTCCTCTGTCCTCCACTATCTCCTGGAGTTTGCTCAAACTCATGTCCATTGAGTTGGTGATGCCATCCAACCATCTCATCCTCTGTCTCCCTCTTCTCCTTTTGCCATCAAGATATAGGTAATAGAAACCATGGAACCTTAGTTCCTGAACATGCAGAGTGATCAGTTTCTTGTTTTTGAACTGGAGACCATAGGGCCTGATTAGACGTGACCCCAGAGTCCTAACTGTGATCAGCCTGAACCAGTCCAGGAAGCTGGGCTCTCATGAACAAGTAGTCCAGAATTCTGGGGCTGATATGAAATGGTAGGATCACAGAAGAGCCTACTTATCTGGGAAAACCTTGAATCAGCACAGGGAGATAAAAGAAAAGAGATTTTTGGTTTGGGTGGAGGGAGAGGCTCATGTGGGCGCTGGTGGGCAAGGCCAGCTCCCTCTCCCCTCAGGTCCCCATGGCTCTTCCCTGGAGGCCTGCCTCCTCCTCTGTCTCCTTCAGGAGGCCCTGCCATACACCCTGCACTTGGCAGCCAGAATCCGTTTAAAAATATGTAAATGAGACCATGTTATTGGCCTCGCCCAGTCAAAATACTGTTAAAGTTTTCCCATGGCTCTTAAGATAGAGCTGTTGATAAAATGGTATTTTCCAAACTCAGATGGGAAAGGGGGTGATTTTAGGTGGGACAGGGAGGAACATTTTTAAAAATTTTCTACTGTGTATTAGGAAAAATCGTGGTATGCCAATCCTTTGATGTCATGAATATTTTTGCCTAGGGTAAGGATACAAAGGGAGCCGACGAAAGAAAAAATGTAAGGCAGAGAGTACAGGTGGAGGCCCATGAAGGCCCTTCTCCAGTCTCATCTGGCCTCTTGTCCCTCCCTCCCTGGCTCTAGCTGGGCTGGCCTGCAGGTCCTTGAAGACGTCACCCACTTATCTACTAGGCCTGTGCCTCACCCCCACACCACTGCCCCCACCCCTCTTTGGCTAAGATAACATCCACTATCAAGGGCAGGAGAAGGGAGCGACAGAGGATGAGATGTTGGATGGCATCACCAGCTCGATGGACATGAGTTTGAGCAAACTGTGGGAGTTGGTGATGGACAGGGAAGTCTGGTGTGCTGCAGTCCATGGAGCTGCAAAGAGTCAGACACAGCTGAACAAGTGAACAACACCAGCAACATCCCTTAGACCTCCACTCTAGTGCCATTCTTTTGTGGGGGGCATCTTGTGGTCAGGGGCTCGCAGTGATTATTTCTCAGGGCCCCCTGTTTGGCCTTCATAGCATTTCCCATTTTGCGTCTGGGATTAAATCCGAGGCTTCTGCTAGAAGGTAGGCTTCTTGAAGCTGAATGTGCCTTGCTCACCACTGTAAGCCCAGCAGCTAACATAGCACCAGGCTCGTACTAAGCACTCATCTGAATTAAAGATGCAGGAGAGCATGAATGAATCCGGTGATAGAGGCTCTTGTATGCTGATATTGCCCAGCTGGGGCTGCCTTTGTGGAGCTAGGAATTGCTCCTCACCAGTTCACCAGTCTTTTAACAAAGTACCCCACATTCCCACTGTGCACTGGGCATCATAATTAGCTGGTGCCGAGTTGAAAGTGAAAGTGTGAGTTGCTCAGTCGCGTCCAACTCTTTGTGACTCCATGGACTGTAGCCCACCAGGCTTGTATGTCCATGGGATTCTCCTGGCAAGAACACTGGAGTGGGTAGCCATTCCCTTCTCCAGGGGATCTTCCCAACCCAGGGATCAAACCCAGGTCTCTTGCATGGCAGACAGATTCTTTACCACCTGAGCCACCAGGGAAGCCATAGGGAAGTCCCAAGTGGGAGCCTGAGGAATTTGGGGGACAAGGGAGTGGGATTCCAGTATGGAGATTCCTTCCAGAAGTGTGGCTAAGAAGGAAGGAAGAGGGGGCATCTCAAACTCTCTCTCCAGGGGTCTTAGAGACCAGATCTGAGCTCTTTCCCTGGAGGGCCCAGGAGAGACCTGCAGGAGGGGTGAGGGGCTTCTGCCCCAGGCTTCTGTGGGCCTCCAGTCACTTCTTCCTGACCCTAGGCTGGGCCTCCTCCTGGCCTCTCTCCACCCCTCAGTGTTTGCTTTTCCTGGCCTCCCCCACAGCCCCCTGATGCCAGAAGTTCTTTTTCTTTGAAACATTTAAGAATATTTCAGAAAAGCCCAGAGAATAAAGTACTGAAAACCCCTGTGCTCATAACCAACTATTAACATTTTTGCTTCAGATAGATTTTTTTGTATAAAATAAGTAGAACATCACAGATAAAGCTGAAGGTCACTCTGTTCCCCTCTCTGGTGCAATTTGCCTTCCTCCCTTTCATTCCCAGGCACAGTTGTTATTATTAATCTAATGTGTATCCTCCTAAGCTGTTTCAATGCACAAAACAGAATGTTGATAGCAGGACTATTCACAACAGCCCCAAAGTGGAAAACAACCCAAATGTGTATCAACTGATGAACAAATAAATTAGTGTGGTATGTCCATATGATGGAATATTATTAAACAATAAGAAAAAAAGCACTGCTACCATGCTAACACGGACCAGCCTTGAAAACATTATCAGTGAAAGAGGCCAGACAGAAAGGGCCACATATTATATGATTTCTTATCTACAGGTAAGTCCACAGATGCAGAAAACAGATGAACTGTGGATCAAACCAGTCCATCCTAAAGGAAATCAGCCCTGAATATTCACTGGAAAGACTGACGCTGAAGCTGAAGCTCTAGTACTTTGGCCACCTGATGTGAAGAACTGACTCACTGCACAAGACTCTGATGCAGGGAAAGATTGAGGGCAGGAGGAGAAGGGGACGACAGAGGATGAGATGGTTGGATGGCATCACTGACCCAATGAACATGAGTTTGAGCAAGCTGTGGGAGTTGGTGATGGACAGGGAAGCCTGATGTGCTGCAGTCCATGGGGTCGCAAAGAGTCAGACACGACTGAGCGACAGAACTGAACTGAACTGATCTGTGGCCAGAGACCAGGTGGGGAGGAAGGAGGAGGGACAAGTAACTTTTCAAAGGGTATGGAGTTTCTTTTTGGGGTTATAAAAATGTTCTGGAAGTAGATGGTGATGCTGTTACTGCTGCTGCTGCTGCTGCTGCTAAGTCGCTTCAGTCGTGTCCAACTCTGTGCGACTCCATAGACGGCAGCCCAGTAGGCTCCCCCGTCCCTGGTAAATCCCATGGTAAATCCCTGGTAAATCCCTCTGTCCATGGGAAAATCCCATGGACAGAGGAGCCTGGTAGGCTGCAGTCCATGGGGTTGCGAAGAGTTGGACACGACTGAGATGGTGATGATGGTTGCATAACTCTGTAAATAGAATAAAAATCACTGAATGTTCACTTTAAAATGGTTAATATGGTAAATTTTGTTGTGTGACTTTTATCTCAGTAAAAAAAAAAAAGAAACGTGATTTTAAAATATTTTCCTAAGTGATTTCACACTGCAGGTATATTTCTGCACCTTGTTTACTTGCCCAGCATGATATTGATACGTATAGATCTGGTTCATTTATTTTTAGCTCCTCGGTTATCTTTTATTGGAGGAACATACTATAATTTATTTTTCTACTGGTGGGCATTATTGGTGATAAAATGTTTCTCTTTTTTCTCACTCAAGCAGTGCTCCCAGGAACAGCCTTGACAGTTTCCTGGGGCCCATTTGGGGAGAATTTCTCTAAGGCATACCTTTGCTGGGTTGCAGGAAATATAACTTTTCACAATATAGTCAGTGGTATCAGTTACATTCCCACTGGCAGCTTGTGAGTATTCCAAGCCCTTGTTATTTTCCACCTTTGACTTTTACCTATCTGATGGTTGTGCCATTTTAATTTGCGTTGCTGTTGCTGCTGCTGCTGCTAAGTCTCTTCAGTCGTGTCCGACTCTATGCGACCCCATAGACGGCCGCCCACCAGGCTCCTCTGTCCATGGGATTTTCCAGGCAAGAGTACTGGAGTGGGGTGCCAGTTAGTATTTCCTTTATTTCTAGCTATTTTTTCTTTTGTTTCCCCCCTTCTCTCTTTATTCCTTCTTTCCTTTCCTTTTTGGTATTTTCTTGACTATTCTTGAATCTTTATCCTCCATATGGATTTGGAATCACTTTGTCTAGATCCATGAAAAACCTTGTTAGATTTTTGACTGGAACAGATGTGAGATCATAGATTTACTTGCAAGTTACCTGGCATCTTTATTCTATGAGCAAATCCCATCCATGAACAAATAATATATTTCCATTTATATAGATCTTCCTTTACTTTAAAAAATATTATTTATTGGGCTGCACCAGGGCTTCGCGTGGCACGTGGGATCTTCGATCTTCACTGTGGCATGCAGGACCTTCTTTTTTTTTCAGTTGCAGAACATGGGACCTATTTCCCTCACCAGAGATGGAACCCTGGGCCTCCCGCATTGGGAGTCTTAGCCACTGGACTACCAGGGAAGTCCCTCCCTTTATGTTTTAAAATAGACTTTATTTTTAAAAAAGTAACTTAGGTTCACTGCAAAATTGAATGGAAAGTACAGAGAGTTCGCAAACATTCTTTGCCTCCCTGCATGCACAGCTTCCTCCAGTATCAACATCCTGCCCATCTGCACATTCCCCACCAGAGGGGTCCATTTGTAACAATCAGTGGACCTACATTGACACATTACTATCATCCGAAATCCATAGTTTACATGAGGGTTCACTGCTTTTTAAAAAATGTTTGTTTATTCATTTATTTTTGATTGTGCTGGTCCTCATTGCTGTGAGGGCTTTTCTCTAGTTGGGCTACTCTCTAGTCACTGTGTTTAGGCTTCTTATCAGGTCGACTTATTACCGTACTAATCCAGACACTTCTCTTGCTGCGGAGCACAGGCTCTAGGGTCGGAGGGCTTCAGTAGTTGTGGCTCCAAGGCTCTAGAGCACAGGCTCAGCAGTTGCGGCGCATGGGCTCAGGTGCTCCTTGGCTTGTGGGATCCTCCAGGATTAGTGATTGAACCCGTACCTCCTGCATTGGCAGGCAGATTTTTGACCACTGAGCAATCAGGGAAGCCTAAGCGGTTCGCCCTTCGCCTTGTACATTTTATGGACTTGGACAAATGCATGATATATATCCACTGTGATCATACAGAGCAGTTCAGTTCAGTCAGTCAGTCAGTTCAGTCGCTCAGTCGTGTCCGACTCTTTGCGACCCCATGGATCGAAGTTACACTGTGCTAAAAATCCTCTGGTCTCTGCCTCTCCCCAGCTGCTTCTGCCCGACACCTTACAACCATTGATTTTTACTGTCCTCATAGTTTTACCTTTTCCAGAAAGTCATACGGTTTGTACCTTTTCAAATTAACTTCTTCCACTTAGCAACGCTACATGTTTAAGTTTTCTCTGTGTCTTTTCATAACTTGACAGCTCATTTCCTTTTAGAGTTGAATAATATTCTATTGGCTGGATGTACCACACTTTATCCATTCACCTGCTAAAGGACAAATTGGTTATTTGCAAGTTTTGGCAATTATGAATAAAGCTGCTATAAACACCTGTGTGCAGGTCTTTGTGTGGACGTCTTTTCAGCTCAGTTGAGTAAATGTCCAGGAGAACAATTGTTAAATTATTAAATTATTATTAAACTAAACGTAAGAGTACATTTAGTTTCATATTTCTTTACATTAAGAAAAGTTTTACAGTTTTCTGAAAAAAAAATCTAGAAATTTTTGTATATATATTCTTAGATGCCTTGTAATTTTTGTTGCTATAGGAAATGGTATCCTTTTAATTACATTTTCTTGTTTCCTGTTGGTAATCCAGTAAGCATTCAATAAAATGTCATTGATTTATGTAGGATGCTCTGCTGCTGCTGCTGCTAAGTCACTTCAGTCGTGTCGACTCTGTGCGACCCCATAGACGGCAGCCCACCAGGCTCCCCCGTCCCTGGGATTCTCCAGGCAAGAACACTGGAGTGGGTTGCCATTTCCTTCTCCAATGCATGAAAGTGAAAAGTGAAAGTGAAGTTGCTCAGTCGTGTCTGACCCTCAGCGACCCCATGGACTGTGGCCTTCCAGGCTCCTCCGTCCATGGGATTTTCCAGGCAAGAGCACTGGAGTGGGTTGCCATCTAGTATTCAACAATTCTGCTAAAAACTCTTATTCGTTCTAATACTTTAACGCAGATTCCTTTATTTACTGGAAAGAGAATAAACCGTATGCATATAAGGATGGAGTTAATTCTTCCTTTCTATTTTCTAAACCTCTTCTTTTCTTTTACTACATTTAGCTAAAAGTTTCAGTAAAGTTGAGAGTAAAGAGCATTCTTATCTCATTTTTTATCTTTATTCTAGAATGCTAGAGTTTCACCCTTAAGTAAAATGTCTACATGTTTATTGAATATCTTATCAGGTTGACTTATTACCATATTAATCCTAATTTGCTAAGATTTTTTTAAAAATGAATTATTTCATCAAATTATTTTTACACATTTATTAAAGTGATCATATGCTTTTTCAGTCACTCAGTCACGTTTGACTCTTTGCAACCCCATAGACTGCAGAATGCCAGGCTTCCCTGTCCATCACCAACTCCTACAGCTTGCTCAAATTCATGTCCATTGAGTTGGTGATACCATCCAACCATCTCATCCTCTGTTGTCCCCTTCTCTTCCCACCTTTAATCTTTCCCAGCATCAGGGGCTTTTTCAATATGCTTTTTATCTCTTAGTATATTAAGGTTCAGAATATAGGAATTTTTTTCTGGTGTTAAACTACCCTCACTTTTTTGGCTAAACCCTACTATATGTTTCTATATGTTTGTACAATATGGATTCTGCTTTCTGTTTTATTATATAGGATTTTTGCATCTTGTAATTACAATTAGGCTTATTCTCTGGCGTTCTTGCCCCTGCGTACCTTGCCTTGGTCTGCTGTCGAGGTCACACTAACACTAGAAAATGAGTGAGGTAGTTTTCCTTTTATTCCATCTCCTAAAACAGTTTGCATAAAATAATCAGGGTTCTCTAGAGAAAGAGAAAGAGAACCGATAGTATGTATGACAGTGTGTGTGTCTGTACCTATCTATCTGCATCTGTCTATCTTTAAGGAGAGGAAGAGATTTATTATTAGTAATTGGCTCACATGATTGTGGAGACTGAGAAGTCCTAAGACCTGCAGTTGGGAAGCAGGAGACCCAGGAAAGCTGCTGGTGGCTTCACTCTGAGTCTGAAGGCCTGAGAACCAGAACAATCAATAGTATAAGTTCCAGTCTAAAAGGAGCAGGCTTGAGACCCAGAAAGATCTGACATTTTAGTTTGACTCTGGAGGCTGAAAAAGGCCTATGGCCCAGCCCACCCGTCAGACAGGCTAAGTTCCCTCTTACTCAGAACTTTTGCTCAGGTCTAGCCTTCACCTGATTGGATGAGGCCCACCTGCATTATGCAGAGCAATTTGCTGACTCCATCTACCAATTCCAATGATAATCTCATCCCAAAATACTCTCACAGACACACCCAGAATAATATCTGACCAAATGTCTGTATATCCTGTGGCCCAGCCACGTTAACATAAAATTAACTGTCATTTACGTAGAATATGTTCTTGGAAGGTCTGAGAAACTCAACTGTAAAACCTGCCACAATTTTTTGTGTGTTTGTTTGGATGGGGCTTCCCAGGGGGTGCAGTGGTAAAGAATACACCTGCCAAAGCAGGAGACACAAGAGATGTGGGTTTGATCCCTGGGTGGGGAAGATTCCCTGGAATAGGAAGTGACAACCCATTCAAATATTCTTGCCTGGAAAATTCCATGGACCGAGGAGCCTGGCAGGCTGCAGTCCATGGGGTCACAAAGAGTAGATTACGACTGAGCTACGGAGCACACACACGTTTGGATGGAGAGCTTGGATAACTTATTTTATTTATCTATTTCAAAATATGTATTTTTATTAATTCGGCTGCACTGGGTCTTAGCTGCAGCCTGCAGGATCTTCCGTCTTTGTCGTGGCATGCAGGATCTTGAGTCGTGGCATGTGGGATGTTTTCGTTTAGGATGCTAACTCTTAGTTGTGACAAGTAGGATCTAGTTCCCTGATCTGGGACTGAACTTGGCCCCCCTGTTTTGGGAGGTCGTGTCTTAGGCGCTGGACCACCAGGGAAGTCCCTAGGGTGACTTATTTTTCATGAGGATCATGTCCTTGGAGTCAATCTGCCATTCAGAGACCCATCTGGGCTAGTCCTTTCTGCTTCCCTTTGGGGAAGCCTGATCCTCACTTAGCCCCTGAAGACTAATAGGATCTAGGACACCAAAGGAATCAAGAACCCTGGACTATTTTACCTGCAGAAACTACTGGCTTTGGGTCTACACTAGGACTGTGTTTCACATAGAAGGTATGAGTTATTTTGACTGACCACTAGAGGGCAGTGATTGACTGAAAACAGGTGTTCCGCCTGGTGTGAGGACTCTTGGACCCTGTGGACTGGAGCACACCAGGCTCCTCTGTCTTCCACTGTCTCCTGGAGTTTGCTCAAATTTATGACCATTGAGTCGACGTGAAAAACAGGTCCAGTATAACAAAACGGCTGAAACAGCAAACATTTGGTAGATTTTCCCATTTGGGCCCATAAGACCCTGAGATTTAGAGAAGATAAGAAACCTATCCAAATCTTGTATTCTAGTACACAGAAAATCTGGCATTTTACCCTACTTCTGTCTGATTCTAAACTTCATTGTTTCTGCTGTGGTTGCAATAATAACTCATTCATTTTTTTTTTCATTTATTAATTCATTCATTTGAGAGCAATATAGCAGAGTGGCTAAGAAGTCAATATCTGGAGTCAGCTATCTGGATTAAAATTCTGGCCCCAACACATACTAGCAAGCACCATAATAGCTCTGTGCTTCAGTTTCCATATCTGTCTATGGGGATATTAGGATTTGCTCATGAAACTATGGCAAAAATGAATTGAGATGATATGTGAAAAGTATTTTTGAAACAGCGTCTGGCACTCAGTAAATACTTTAGCTACTGTTATTATTAACTCAGCAAATATTTATTAAGTGGCTCCTGCGTTCTAATACTACCACCATTGTAGGTACCAAGGATGGAGCAACCACACACATGCACACGCAGACCTCCCTGCCTCCTGAAGCTTACATTCAAGGGAGGGAGATGAATAATAAACAAAATAAGAAAAAGTTTGTATTTGTCTTAGCATAAGTAATGAAGATGGCCAAAAATAGAGCATGGAAGGGGACAGAGCACGGGGCTTGAGGCGGACTTGCAGTTGAAAACGGGGCTGTCAGGGATTTCCCTGGTGGTATAGTGGATAAGAATCCACCTGTCAATGCAGGGGACATGGGTTTGATCCCTGGTCCAGGAAGATCCCACACGTTGCACAGCATCTAAGCCCATGCACCACACTGCTGAGCCTGCGTGCTGCAACCACTGAAGCCCAAGCACCTAGAGGCTGTGCTCTGCAACGAGAGAAGCCACCGTAGTGAGAAGCCCGTGCCCCACAGTGAAGAGTAGCCTCTGCTCGCCACAACCAGAGAAAGCCTTCTCACAGCAAAGAAGACTCAGGACAACCAAAAAATGGTCCGCATCAAAAAAATTCTTTGATAAATAAATAAACTGGGATTGTCAGAGAAGGCTGCATCGAAGTGATATTACAGCAAAAACCAGAAGAGAGTGGGCCAACTTCTGGATGTCTAGGAGCCATGTGGATGTCTGGAAGTCAACATTTGGGCAGAGAGAATGTCTTCAAGGAGTGGCAAAGAGGCCAGGGTAGCAAAAGATGGAGGGCAATGGGATGACTACCATGACATGGGACCAGAGGTGAGGCGGGGAATAGGGAGACAATCTTGTCGGGCCTTGAAGCCTGGCAAGCGCTTTGGACTTTATGTGGGCTGGTAAGACATTGGCAGGTTCTGAGCAAACCGGGGGGCCTCATCTGATTTCTGTGTTCCAAGCCCCCTGCAGTTGTTGTTAGGGGAATGGACTGCAGGGAAAATGGAGGCAGGGAGCCCAGGGAGCAGACCACCGCAGAGATCCGGGGGAGAGATGGAGAGGCACCGAGGGCTTGGACTGGAGGATAAAAGTGCTGGAGGTGCTGGTGGTGAGACGTGGCCAGATTCTGGATCTGTTTTGATGACAGAGCTGATAGGATTTGCTGACAGATCCAATGTGGGCTGTGAGAGAAAGAGGTGTCAAGGACAACTCCAGGGACTTTAGCCTGAAAAACTAGCAGGACAGAACTATCAAATCCTGGGACCTTGAGGATTCAGGGAGGACAGTGTCAGGGACGGGGGGCAGGGTGGGAATCGGGACTTTGGTTTTGTGCCTGTTAGTTTGGACGCTTCTTAGACACTTGGCTGTTGGGCATCTGAATCTGGACTTTAAGGGCCTGGGCTGGGGATGTGACTCTGGCGGCTTTGAGCTGACTCCGCCCACGACCACCCAGGGAGGCCAGTGGAGCTCTGCCTGGGACTGGGGCCTGTGTTCTCCACTCAGAACCTCAAGCCTGGGTTGTGTCCTAGGGAGCCTGCTGCAGCCCCCCTACCTCCCAACAAGGGGTCTTCAGCAGAAGCACCCACTCCCTAAGAGTGGGTAACACCCAGGCCTCCTCCCCACTGTTCACTGCATGGGGTCATTGCACTGCAGGTCACAGTTGTTCACAGAAGACAGGACAAGCCCCAAGCCCAGTTACCCATTAACCCAGCCCCGAGTAACAGCCAAGTGGACAGGCCTCATTTTCTCACCAAAGTTGGTTAGTCCAGGGAAGGCACCTTATATGCCAACCTCAGTTAACTGGGTTTGGCCCAGGGTAGCACTGTCTTAACAAGGGGAAGGCATGTGGTGATTGATTAGCAATGTCTGCCACGCAGACAGGATCAGAGAGTGGTTGTTCATGTACCAGATATTTGTTATTCCTGATCTACCTGCAAATACTCACAGGTTTTTGCTTGAAAGGACCTGTTGGACCACTGTGTAGTGTGGTCAGCTTGCCAGCTTCTCAGATTGAGTGAGAAGCTTTCAGTCCTTCTTGAATCGAACAGAAAGAGCCCCCAAAGCCAATACCTGTCACAGTTTCACTCACCCCACCAGTATGTATTGAGGGCCTCTCCGTAGCTCTTTGAACTGAATCAGAGATTCACCTTCACAAACGGAATTTGAGGTCCTGGTGAGGATGTGGCTGGAGACCACAGCCTCACAGCTGTCTTTCTTAGTGGACCAGTGACCTCAATGGATGAGACGGCCGTGGTTTTGTTTTTTTTTTCCTCTTAAGCAGAAACACATCTTTCAACCCTAGGAAGGTTAAGAGTTAAGTTCTGCTACCTGGGTGGAACTTTCTCTTTTAGAGAGTACCTGATGTGGGTATACAACTTAGCTAAGGAAGATTTAGGATTAAGTGCATGTGTGTGTGCTAAGTCGTTCAGTCATGTCCGACTCTTTGCAACCCTATGGACTGTAGCCCATCAGGCTTCTCTGTCCATTGGATTCTCCAAGCAAGAATACTGGAGTGGGTTGTCATGCCCTTCTCCAGGGGATCTTCCTGACCCAAAGATTGAAGCTGCGTCTCCTAAGTCTCTTGCATCGACAGGCGGGTTCTTTACCACTAGTGCTACCTGGAAAGCCCCTTAGGATTAAGTAAGTACAGCATGCTAAACAAGAATTAAAACTTGAGTATTATTAATAACATTTCTGTTTAAAAAAGAAATCTCCATACATTTAGCTTCATATGTAAATAGATTTTTAAGAGAACTTAAGGCTCATCATATTTATAAGTTGGATTTATTAGATTTATAAGAATGAAACTTTAGGAAGGTTTTGTTTATATCAGGCAAATGAGATACTGGAAAAGGAAATCAAAGGTATTCATTTATAAATGTACTGTAAATGTTTGAAGAGGCAAGTTTGTAAGAAGTCCCTTAATAACACTTGCTAAAATCTGCTAGATTCTCAAACATGATTTGTAGGCTGAGTTTTAAAGGTTAAGAAAGAACTAGTGGAGAAGGCGATGGCACCCCACTCCAGTACTCTTGCCTGGAAAATCCCATGGACAGCGGAGCCTGGTAGGCTGCAGTCCATGGGGTCACGAAGAGTCGGACACGACTGAGCGACTTCCCTTTCACTTTTCACTTTCATGCATTGGAGAAGGAAATGGCAACCCACTCCAGTGTTCTTGCCTGGAGAATCCCGGGGACAGGGGAGCCTGGTGGGCTGCCGTCTATGGGGTAGCACAGAGTCGGACACGACTGAAATGACTTAGCAGCAGCAGCAGCAGCAGCAGTGTTTTGAATTAGTAACGTTAATGAATAGAAACATATTGTGTACTCCCAAAATAAACTTCTAAATAACCTTTTTGTATTCTCAGAGAACAACCCAAATGATCATCAACAGGTGAACGAATCAACAAAGTGTGGTCCATACTTGCAGTGGAATACTACAGCTCTAAAGAGGAAGGAACAGCTGATGGACAGAACTTGATGAATCTCTAAAGCATGATTCGAAGAGAAGGAAGCCAGACTCAAAAGGTTATACACTGTACGATTCCATTTATATGAAAATTCTTTAAAAGGCACAAATGTAGTGATGGAAAGCAGATCAGTGATGGCCGGGAGCTAGAGTAGGAGCAGGTGATTGACTTCACAGCAGTAAGTAGAAGGGAACTTTCTGGGTGACAGAAATGTTCTATGCTGCAATTGTGGTGATTACCTGCAGGTATACATTGTCAAGACTTACTGAACTGTACATTTTGAATTTTATCAGATGTAAATTATACCTCCATACTGTTGACTTTAGAAAATAATATGATTCTCAAGGTCACCTAAAAGCTCCATATTCAATGTGAGGGATGAAACAGGACCATCATATCTCTCTTTGGTTCTTTTTCTTTTGTTTTGAGGGGATCATCTTCTGATGATGGTTCAGGTAGGGCAATGAGGTTGTGAGGAGAGAGACCAAGTTATACTGTAGTTATCTTGAAAAGCCTGGTGGAAGAGCTGATAATGAAACAAACAGGTTTCTGATTATGAAACAAATCAAACCAATGGCTTTTCTAGTTGGTCAAATGACTCTTTTTTAGCAAGTGTAAGACAGGCAGGACGTTGGTTGTAACCAAGATTCAGGTCTTGCCTGGTGTGTTAATTATCTATTGTTGTGTAACTGTGACCACAAACTTAGTGCATTAAACAATACACACTTATCTCAAGGTTCTGTAAGTGGGAAGTCCTGGCATGACTTAGCTGGGTCCTCTGTTCAGTGTCTTAGGAAGCTGAAATCATGATGTTGGCCAGGCTCATCTGGAGCCTCTCCTGGGGGAAAATGCACTTTCAACCTCATTCAGGTTGTTGGTAGAATTCATCGTGTGATGGCTGATGGAGCCCTAGCTGTTTGCTGGCAGTTGGCTGAAGGCCACCCCCAAGGCCCTAGAGACCACTTACAGCTCCAAAGTGGCCACTTACTTCATCAAACCTGCAAGGAGAGCCTCTCTCTCCAGTTGGTTAAGACAGACCCCCCCCTTTTTTTTTTCAATAAGTTGTGAGCATCACTTTACAGCTGGAAAGCCCTGCAGTAATCATCCAGTTTAAGCTCAAGGAAATTGAGGTCCACAAAACTTAACAGATTTAACCGTGGGTAGCAAAAATGAAACTAGAATTTAAATTAATTGATTCCTAGTCCAGGCATCTTTTTAACCAGACCAGGTTACTTCCTATATTTGCTTCATTGTTTAAATGAGAATGGCAATCAGTCAATACACACTATTCATAATATTTGAACAAATATTTTCCTTAATATTGATCAATATTCTCCCATTTTCTGGAATATCAGCCAACATAGGGAAAAAAATACCAGTAATAATAGTGAGTGCCTTCTACTTGCTGGGCCTATAGAATCTTCACTGATTTTCACATAAAACACAGATGAATAGATAGAGAAGATGTGATGTGTGTATACTGCTGCTACTGCTAAGTCGCTTCAGTCGTGTCCAACTCTGTGCGACCCCATAGACGGCAGCTCACCAGGCTCCCCCATCCCTGGGATTCTCCAGGTAAGAGTACTGGAGTGGGTTGCCATTTCCTTCTCCAATGCATGAAAGTGAAAAGTGAAAGTGAAGTCGCTCGGTCGTGACCAGAGACTGGAGAAGGGGTGGTGGGGTCAGTGATTTGAAGACTGTTTAAAAAGTTTTACTTATTTATTTGTTTTGGCCACACTGAGTGACTTGCAGGATCCGAGTTCCCCCAGCAGGGTCAAACCTGGGTCCTTGGCAGTGAAAGCCCATGTCATAACCCATGGACTGCCAGGGAATTCCCGAAGACCTTCTTAAGTTTGAAAGTTTTCACCATGGGAAGGTTGAGCAGAGGGAGCTTGAGGTGAGATGCAGTGGCTGGAGAAGGGCTTGTATGAAGTCAGGATTTCCCAAAGGAGCCATTTTGGGGGAATGGTGAGTTCTTGGCTAGCAGGCAGTTAGGTAGTGTGAAGGAGGTCATGGAATTGGGGAGGTTCAGATGGCCTCCCTGCTCCTACCCTGGCCCCGTCTAAGTCTGTTCCTAACTGCATGACTCCTGATATGCTCATCAGATCATGAGTCTTCTCTGCACTTAACCCTGCCAGGCCTTCCTGCCTCATTCAGAGTAAAATCTAACACTCTTCCATGACCTGCCTCCCACCATCCTCAGCTACCCTCCTCCCCTCACTGTCTACACTTCAGCTACACTGGCCTCTGGGACTAGCCCTTGATGTTCCTGGCCTGGAATGCCCTACTCACTGATGGCCTCGTGGCTTCCTCCCTCCCTCTAAGTGTCTGTTCAAACGGCTACTCTGGACTTGCCTGTCCAGCCTGTATAAAACAGCACCTCTCCCCAGTCACTCTCTGCCCCCTTAGCCACCTTATCCTTCTTTCCTATCAAGCATTTCATGTATGTCTTCTTTTTTTTAAAGATATTTTTAGTTATTTATTTGCTGTCCTGGGTCTTAGTTGTGGCACACGAAATCTTTGTTGTGGATTCAGGATCTAGTTCCCCTAGTAGGGATCGAACCTGGACCCCCTGCACTGGAAGCGCAGAGTCCCAGCCACTGGACCACCGGGGAAGTTCCGCATGTGTGTCTTTGTCCAGGTGTTTATCGTTTGTCTCCCTTAACAAGAATGTCAGCTCCAGGAATCTAGGGGTTTGTTTTATTCACTGCTGAATCCCAGAACCTAGATGGATGCCTGGCACATGGAGTGTTATTATGAAGGCAGACAGAGCTGAGGGGTGTCCTGAGGGGTGGCTGAGTTTATACCAATGGGTCTGAGGCCAAAGCGTTGAGATGTAAACCAGGAGCTGTTTTGGAGGCCTGAGCACCACCTCTGATATCTTTAAGGGGTGAACACAGAAGTTACAGCACTTGACAGACTGTGGAACTTGGCAGTTAAGAGCTCTGCCCCTTAATAGCTGTGTTACCTGAGAAAGTTACTTAATATCTCTGAGCCTTTGTTTCCTCGTATGTAAAATGGAGATAATGATAGAACCAAAGTCTAAATCATGGAGTTATGAAGATAAACACACACTCTGCATGGAAGGTACTTGGTTCAGGACCATATGCGTATGGTACATACTTGGTAGTAACTGGATAATGTTATATGACTTCTCTGTGCCTGCTTACAATCTGAGACTTTCCTCTGCTGTCCAAATAAGCTTTGCCGTTTACTATTATTCCAATCTGGGCAGATCATTTTACTTGAAATGAGATTCAGTTTCTCGTTTGCATCATGGAGATAATAATTCCTGCCCTGACTCCCTTGACCAAACTGTTGAGAGCTGTAAGTGAGGTGATGCATAGGAAAGCACTTTGAAATGTTTTGTTGATGTGTGACATAAAGGATCACTGCTTTTCATGCTTGCTGACTGGTTCCCTTCAGGGTTGCTGAAGTTGTAGGCAATGAGTGGTTGGTTAATTTTCAGAAGCTCCAACAGAATACCTGGGGTGCCCGGGACAGGGTGTTGCCACAGTGGACTTCCTTGAGCAGAGGAATGGAATCCAGATTTTGCCCAAAGCCTGAATTTAAATGGCCCGTGTGTGTGTGTGTGTGTGTGTGTGTGTGTTTGTGTTAGTTGCTTAGTCGTGTCCAACTCTTTGTGACCCCATGGACTGGGGCCCACTAGGCTCCCCTGTCCATGGAATTCTCCAGGCAAGAATACTGGATTGGGTTTCCATGTCCTTCTCCAGGGGATCTTCCCGACAGAAGAATTGAGCCCAGGTCTCCTGCATTGTAGGCAGATTCTTTACTACCTGAGCTGAGCTTGGCAGGAATGAATTTAAATGGCCCTTGTGCGTCACTTCAGTCCTGTTTGACTCTGTGCGACCCCATAGACGGCAGCCCACCAGGCTCCCTCGACCCTGGGATTCTCCAGGCAAGAACACTGGAGTGGGTTGCCATTTCCTTCTCCAATGCCTGAATGTGAAAAGTGAAAATGAAGTCGCTCAGTCGTGTCCGACTCTTCGCGACCCCGTGAACTGCAGCCTACCAGGCTCCTCTGCCCATGGGATTTTCCAGGCAAGAGAACTGGAGTGGGGTGCCATTGCCTTCTCCGTCCCAGACAAGAGCTAGTGGTAAAGAATCCACCTGCCAATAAAGGACACATAAGAGACAACTCAGATTTGATCCTGGGTCGAGAAGATCCCCTGGAGGAGGGCACGGCAACCCACTTGAGTAATCTCAGGGCTTCCCTGGTGGCTAGGATGGTAAAGAATCTGCCTACAATGTGGGAGACCCAGGTTCTATCCCTGAGTCAGGAAGATCCCCTGGAGAAGGGAATGGCTACCCACTCTAGTATTCTTGCCTGGCGAATCCCATGGACTGTAGCCTTCCAGACTCCTCTGTCCATGGAGTCTCAGAGTCAGACACGACTGAGGGACTAACTGCAGAAATAGAGAACAGACTTGCGCACACAGCAGCGGAAGGAGAGGGTGGGACAGCCTGAGAGCAGCATTGGCACCCATACATCACCATGTGTACAACAGCTAGCGGTAAGCAGCTGTGTAGCACAGGGAGCTTAGCTCAACGCCCTGTGACAACCTAGAGAGGTGGGATGGGAGACAGGTTCCAGAGGGAGGGACACATGTGTACTTATAACTGATTCATATTAACGTACAGCAGAAACCAACACCACATTGTAAAGCAATTGTCCTCCAATTTTTAAAAATGGCCCTTGGGCTGAGGGCCAGCAGCTTTCTGAGACTCACGGACTGAACAACAGCCTGGCTTCTCTTACCTCCTACACGCATGCTCAGTCGCTCAGTCGTGTCCTACTCTGTGTGATCCCGTGGACTGTAGCCTGCCAGGCTCCTCCATCTATGGAATTTTCCAGGCAAGAATACTGGAGTGAGTTGCTATTTCTTACTCCAGGAGATCTTCCTGACCCAGGGATCGAACCTGCGTCTCTTGTGTCTCCTGCATTTTGGCAGGTGGATTCTTTCCCACTGAGCCACCTGGGAAGCCCTCTTTTAACTCATACATGAAGCAGAAAAGAAGAATCCAGAGCCTGGATGTCTGTCTTTGGAGACTCGGCACCTGGCCCCCTTTCACCTGCTGTCAAGTAACTAATGGAAGGCATCTCAGAGGCTCTATTCACGTGAAGTTCAACTTAGATAAACAGAACCCACAGCCCTGTGAGACCCAAAGCTCCTGAGCTGGCTGTGTCCCTGGTAGCTGGGAAGACAAAAAGACACAACAGCCATCTAGGTCAGGGAAGATGTAAGCATTTATCCGTGCCTCCTCCCCAAGTGGGAGACAGGATGTAGAAAGGCCCTTAGGGTTCCGTGTGGTACACAGTCCCTAGGTGATGATCATCAGCCAGCGTAGTGCCCACTGGGCACCCACTGGGCATCCTAGAGCAACAAATGCTCCTTTCTTACACGGTGTGTCCCTAGGCAATTTCTCCAGGGACCTGGGTCCAGTGGACACAATGCTATTCATGGGTATCCAACCTACCCCAGTGGAGCCCCTATACTTGGTTCCTCCAACTCAAAGTGAATTGTCTTCCAGATCAAGTGCGCACACACACACACACACACACACACACACACACACACACAACCAGCCAGGTGGTAGCTACTGATGACGCTGATTCCCACATTCTTTTTAGCCTCCCAGGATAGGAGGTAAGCGTGAAGTGATAGAAACTATCTACCAATATTTATTCACACTTATGTCAGAGAATAGGGCAAAAATTCATTTCCCAACCTCCTTCACAGTTCGATGTGGCTATTCATTAACGTTCTCACCAGGGAAATGTGGATGGATAGGACACCTTTGTGCTACTTCGAGGCCCAGGCTTTAAGTCTGTGGCCACATCTCTGCCAAGTTCTCTTTCCCTTCCTGCTGGCTTGAATTCAGGGAGACCTAGCATAACAATGCAGGGAGAATGCTCTGCAGAATGGCAGGGAATCATGATGGAAGGAATCTGGGCTCTACAATGTCTGCAATGGATATAGCTTCTGGCTGCTCTGGAATGGTCAACTAGGCAGTTAGGTGAAAGATAAACTTCCATCTTCTTTTGTCCACGGAGTTATTGGTGGGCCTCTTTGTTACAGCTGCTGAGCTTTACTCTGACTAGCACTGGGGAAAAGAGCATGGCCAAGCTGAAGGGCTTCCCAGGCTAACATGGCCGGCCAGACCACCAGCCCTATATGACCTGCCACTGAATGGTTTGGGTTTGTGTTACAAGAGGCCGCTGGGGAAAGAAGCTGTGTTCCGTATTAAGATGGAATCAGACAGGGACTTCCCTGGTGGTCCGGTGGCTAAGACTATGAGCTTCCAATTCAGAGAACCTGGGTTCTATCCCTGGGAACTAGATCCCATATGCTACAGCTAGGATTCAGTGCAGTCAAATAAATAAATATATATATATTTTTTTAAGATGGAATCAGACAGACCTAGGTTTTACTTTTGGTTGAAAGTGAAAGTGAAGTCGCTCAGTGACTCTTTGCGGCCCCATGGACTGTAGCCTACCAGGCTCCTCTGTCCATGGAATTTTCCAGGCAAGAGTACTGGAGTGGGATACCATTTCCTTCTCCAGGAGATCTTCCCGACCCAGGGATTGAACCCAGGTCTCCCACATTGTAGGCAGACTTTACCATCTGAGCCACCAGGGAAGTCTAATTTTGGTTAGAAAATTCATTAGTGTTTTGAACCTTGGATACTTTCACTAACAAATTAGGTCTCAATTTCTTCTGTAAAATGATAATAGAACCTACTACTACATGAAATATCATCCATATGATTATATGAGATAATATAGCTCAAGGGCTTGAAAATGTTTGCTGCTATTAATGGGATCAGATGATATCCAGATGTGATTTTTCCCACCCTCATTCTCTAGGAAGGAGGGAAGGAAGCTAATGTCTTTTTAAAAATATTTATTTATTTTTCTTTTATTATTTGGCTGCTCTGGGTCTTAGTTGTAGCATGTGGGACCTTTTAGCTGTGGCTTGTGGGATGTAGTTCCCTGACCAGGGATTGAACCCTGGGCTTGCTGCAATGGGAGCGTGGAGTCTTAACTGTTGGACCATTGGGGAAGTCCCTCTGGAATTAAAAAAAAAATTTTTTTTTGATCCGTGGTTGGTTGAATCTGTGGATGTGGAAGCCACAGATACAGAGGGCAACTGTGTAAGTCCCTAAAGTTTTCAACACATAAAGTTTCTTAAGTATCTACTCTGGGCCATGGACTAGGACGGTGCTGGAGAACAGAGATGCCCTTGTGGAAATTAACTTTTTTCTACTTTTCAGAAGGCAGCAGCCTTTTCAGGCTCATAAACTGGAGTCCACACCACCTATTGAGTTGAAATTTACCTTGACCAAGAAAGAAGTCCTGATTCTTCACATTGCCTTATGGGATGCCCAAATCCCACTGCAGGTAAGTTAAACCATCATCTCTAGAGCCTGGACACTGATGTTTCAAAAGCATTGAGGTGTCTCCAGTGAACAGGTGGCACTGAGTCTGAATACTGCTCCTCCCAGGTGTCCACACCACACCAAAGAGAAGTTTCTTAGACAAGGTCTGAGCTTGGCATTCACCTGGCAAAACCTTCCATGGCTTCCACTGCCTATAGGCTGAAGTCCAAACTCGGCATGACATTCACAATTTGGATCCAGCCTCTTTCCATCAATAACACTAATGGCTTGGACCGGGCATTTCATATGTTTCATACATACCCCTTGGCATTGTACCAAGGACTTTCTGTGTGTTATCCATTCACTTGTTGCCTAGCCGTAGTAGACTATGTCTTGCCCAGCTTCTATATTGTAATAAGATGGGGATGTTCCAAGAAAAGCATTTAGCACAGTGGTATGTAGTCTACTGCTCAGTTAACAGTAGCTATGACAGCTATCGTCCCTGTTCTAAAGATGAGAAGGTTCAGGGGTGTTAAGTAACTTGCCTAAGACCACAGTCTGATAAGTGAACAGAAATGGGGCCTGAACCTGAGAAGTCTGGCTTCAGTGCCCAGACGACCTGTCTTTCACTCTGCCACTGAAAACAGTGCTTGTCTCAGGCCATCTTCCAGAGCTGCCCCAAAGGATGTTCCCTTCATGGTTAGAACACCTCCCTTCATCCTCCTCCAGGAAGGCTTCCTTCCTGCACTTCCTTCCCTCACGACCCCTGCTAAGCAGAGGCTGATACCCCTTAGCCTTCTCAACAGACCTCCCTCTCACTCTCATTCCACCCAGCTGCCACTTAGAGGGTGCACCCCCTCAGGGGGACATTGTCCTCATCACCTCTGGCTCTGCCATGCCTTGCCTGGCATGGAGCAGACCTCTGTAAATGTTTGCCTGGATTCACCACAAGCCAAATCCATTGACGAGAACCGGGCCAAGAGTGGAGAACAAGACCTTCTGGCAGAAACGGCCTGCCTGTTCCCAGCTGTCAGAGTGCACTCCAGAGCAAGCACGCTCGTGCTTTTATTTGGCCAGAGTCCCCTCACCATTGGCCAGAACTTCCAGTCCCCTGGCCCTGGCTCTCAATGTGCTCTCCAGCCACCCCCTGAGGTTGACCAGCACGGGGTTCAGCCCAGAGGAGCCCGAATCATCCAATAACACAAGTCTAGAAGATTCCTCACCTCCCCCAGTTCATTTTTTCAACAAATATTGATTGAACCCTGACTTTGAGCCCAGCACCGTGCTTGGCACTGGATACAGGGTGGAGTGCAAACCAGGCATGGTCCCTGGCCTCACGGAGCTTATGCGCCAGTGGGGGAGACAGTTCACCAGCAAGTAAACACACAAATGGATGTGCAATGGTAAATTCCATATGAGAAAAAAAGAATAGAGGACTCTGAGATAGAGTCAAGCCCAGTAGTCAGGGTGGGACTCTCTGAGGAGGTGACATTTCAGCCAAAGCCTGAGGGTATGAAGAGCTTTCAGCCTGCAAAGGGTAGAGGAAGAGCATCCTTGGCAAAGGGAACAGCAGATGCGAAGTCCTAGAAATGAGAATGAGGCTGGAGTAAGGAAGAAATGAAGGAAGGCCAGGGTGGGAGAAGCACAGGCAACAAGCTTGAGATTGGCAAGAAAAAGGCTGAAAGTGAATTTGGGAGCAGAAAAAAAAGAGCTCGGCTTTTATCCTTAGAATAATAGGGAAGTGGAGTAAGGACGTGAAACCAGGGTTGATATGCTATGGTTTGCATGCTTAGAGCTCTCTCTGGCTGTGCTGAGAACTGACTGGCAAAGCAAGAAGGAAGCAGAGTGACCTTTCGGAGGGCAGAGGTCTGGGGAGAGGTGCTGTGGCCAGAACAGGGTCGGGGCTGTGGGCTCAGAGAGAAATGGATGGACTCCAGACACATGCAAGAAGTAGAACTTTGCAGAGGTTTTCAGAAAAGCTAAAAAAAAACTTTATTGAATATGTGTGACAACCCCAACGATGGGGTGGGAGTCAGCGGCACCAGAAAGGTGTGGGAACATAAACAAAGATACACGTGCCCTCAGCCATGGAAACCAATACACAGAGTCACTGTTTCCCCCACAGTCTCTCAGGGAGAATGAACCCGAGAGCAACTAAGACGCTGAAGGTTCTGGGTCATTCCTACCTCATTCAACGGTGTCAACTGATTCTTTTGAAACAGGGTATTTGAAACGTGAAAAACGTTTCCCACTATCCTGCCATGAGATGTTGGATTCTTGGGCTAGGAGGTGGTCAAACTGCAGGACTGGAGCACTGACCTGATGTCCGGGGAGCAGTGGCTGGGGAGGAGGAGGGTGCCAGGGAAGAGAGGAGGTGGGGGAGGGGCCTGCCCCTTGTAAGAAAGGTGAAGTTGGTCTTTGCCTTCCACCACCAACCTCTGTGGCCCCTCCCAACTCCAGGGAACCTGCTGGCAGCCCCCCTCCGTCTCTGTGTCCCTCAGCAGCAATCCCGGCCAGGGACCTGTTCCCTGAAATGACGTCTCTCTCTCTCCACACAGAAAGAGGTGGAAGACAGCAGAATCTGATCCAACCACCTCACACTGAGGCGTAAAAGAATGCCTTTAGTTCTTTATCCCTCCTTGAGGAATTCGCCTTCTCAAAAGAGCTTTCTGGGTCATTTAAATGATCTCTGCTCTCCTACCCACTTGTCTGAAAGGGCCCTTTCTCCCCAGGGCTTTTGCAAACTCTACTTTTTAAGCCCATGCAGTCTCCTCAAACTCAGCCTCTGGGGATGGTAGTTCCATCACAGGGTAGGGGCAGGAGACTCCCCCAGGGGTGATAGAAGCATTTGATAACCGCACAGTCAGCACCAATGACTTGCCAGCGGGAGGGCCCCAAGGCCTTGGGGCAGCCAGGCGTTAACCAGCCCAGGGTCCTGGGCAAAAGCCACGTGGTGGGGGCACCCGGAGGCAGTCGGGGAAAGCAGATACTTGTCAATAGGCACAGAAGCGCTTCTTCATTTTAACAGCCATCTGGCAGCGCTGGGCGGGCGGTGTGTCAGCTCTGGCCCTCCCCATCTTGTTCAGTTTCTGTCCCACTGGGGGCATCTCTGGGCCGTTTGTCCCCTTAGAGGGAAAGTGGCGGGCGGGAACTGGGGAACCCAAGGGCCTTTGGGCAAAGCCGGCCAGCACATGGAATCCCAGGTGAAGAGGATCCCAGGCCCTCGACCCACTGCGTGACCTTGAAGGGCCGAGCCGCCTCTGACTGTCCTTCTTCTCGCCCCTCCTCACAGCTATTTTTGTCCAGCCTGACAGCCCTTGGCGATCCCAGCCGTCTGGGCTCCGTGAGCCGGATGCAAACCAGGCAGCACAAACGTCTGGTGCTGATTCCCAAGAGGATTCCTCTCTGGACGCCGTCACGTGGGAACGCGGCTTCTGTGCTGTGTATCCGACGGGGCCACAGGCCCGGAGGAGGTGACCATCCGGGAGGCAGGGAGCCGGGTTCTCTGCTGCACAAGCCTGGCTCCTGTCTGGGGACACTGTCTGAGGCCTGGGGGTGAGGACACCCAGTCACGGAGCCCAGAGACCTCCCAGCTGTGTGCAGAGAGCTGTGGTCACCTGAAGGGTGGGTGTCGGCAGCTGGGAAGAGCGTAGGCGCCGGCCCTGCTGGGCTCCCAGTCCCTAGTCTTGGCTGTGGTGGACAGCAGGTCTGTTCTGGGGTTCACTGGGATGGGGAGCAGATAGGTGGGCTGGGGCAGACAGGGTTCCCAGGAGACCTCTTAGTGGCCCCGTGCGGTTTCTATCTCAGGAAGTGAAACAGACACTATGTTCCAGCCCAGGGGCCTGGGAAGGCTGCAGCCAGGCAGCCACTGCGCCTGGCTGGGGTCTGATCTCTGGGGAAGCAGCACGCCTTAGGTCATTGGGCCTTTTAAAGCGTTGTTCCCATACCTGAGATTAACGCCTACTGCCCCTTGTGTTCTCAGGCAGAAAGGGGGTCCGGGCACAGTTCTTGGGGGACTCTCCTGGGACTCCTCTGTCCAGGGAGGACATGAGACCCAGACTCTGAGATCAGAACAGCTCCAGGAGAAGCTGGGACAAGCAGTGAGGAGGGGAGATGGGCCAAAGGAGGAGGGTTCCTTGGATGGGTGAAGATACCTTCATACATAACCAGTCCAGGAAGCAGAGCAGAAAAGGCAACGCCGTTTTTAGAACTCCTAGAAAAAGAACTCTCCTCCTTCCTGGGGGCAAAGCCAGCTCAGAAAGCCCCAACTTCAGTGATCTCGGAGACCCAGGAGCGGCAAAGCATAGCTCCTGCTGGCCTCCCAGCTAGCCCCGGGGAAGAGGGCCTGGGGGCAGGAACAGCCATATAAGCAGGAGACCCCACCATGCCAGGGGAGACAGGGGAAGGAGACCTAAGGAGGGGTGCCATGTGGCTGCCCCTGGTGGCCCTGCCACTGGGGGCCGCAGGCAGGGGGGCAGCTGGCCTTTCCAGGGGGCGTGCCCTCCGGGTAGAAGATGCCCCTCGACTGGGCAGCAAATTCCTCCGGGCTGGCAGGATGGTGCCAGCAGCTCTGCGCAAGGGGGCTGCTCGGAGGGCCGGGATGGGGTAAGCCAGAGAGGAGGCATTGGGAAGCATGGGACCAGGCACTCTTCCTAGGATGGCGAGCTGGTTGCTCGGGGCAGAGAGCC
Organism: Bos grunniens; assembly: GCF_055505025.1. NCBI lineage: Eukaryota > Metazoa > Chordata > Mammalia > Artiodactyla > Bovidae > Bos > Bos grunniens. The sequence continues at coordinate 14,959,078 of NC_141167.1, forward strand.
CTGGACAGCTGTGGAAGAAGGACCAGGGCCAGGCAGGGAAGGCCAAGGGGCCGGGAGGTATGGGTGAAGGCTCCATCTCGGCTGCATAGCTGTTGAGGTGGGAGAGAAGGCGGATCCGCACGGGGTCTGCACGGCTGCTGGGTCCTTCCAGGACCCCCAGGTACCTGATGACCTCAGTGAGGCACTCCCGAAAACCGATGCTCCGGAAGTCGACCGCCAGGGCTCGAGCATCAAAGAATCCTGAAAAGTGAGGCACGATGAGGGCATGCCGGGCAGGGGACAAGCACAGAGCCTGAGATCAGACTGTCCTGAGTTCTGAACCTGCTTTCCTCACTCACCCCCTTTGTAACCTTGGGCATGTCACCTCACCTTTCTGAGATCCAGTCTCCCCATCTGTAAAGTGGGAGTGGTAAAGAACCTGCCTGCCAATGCAGGGGACACAGGTTTGATCCCTGGGTCAGGAAGATCCCCTGGAGGAGGAAATGGCAACCCATCCCAGTATCTTGCCTGAAAAATTCCATGGACAGATGTGCCTGGTGGAGTACAATCCATGGGCTTGTAAGAGTTGGATACAAATGAGCACACGCACACACACCTGGGGTTGAGGAGGTGAGGTCTGAGGACCAAATAAATTCACTAACCACAGAGCATTATAAAATATATTGTTTTCATCATAACTCATGATTAACCCAAAGAAGAAACTCTGTGGCCAAGATAACTTCATTTAAGCAGACGCTTGCCAGGTGTACACGGAGGTGTGGAACAGCTCTGAGGATGGGGTGGATGCTGGGCAGTGGTGTAAGAGCCATCAGAGCTGGGAGAGTCCTTGGAGAGGGGAGCGGAGAGTAGCAATAGAGCGTGAGGTCTTCGGAGGCCAGCTGATTGACCATGGACTTAACCAGCACTCTGACTACAGACAAGATTCTTAATCTTTCCATGTCTCAATTTCCCGAGCTGTGAAACGGGCATGTAACAGTACTTGCTACACACAGAAGGGAGGACAAAATGAAATGGTGCACAGAAATACCTAACAAATGAAAAGTGAACTATCATTTATATGACTGCTTGGGCCCCCATAGGTATTCGAGTTTGTTTCCCAGCACAAAGTGCAGTCTAGGAAGCAGGATCCCACCCTGGACCTCAGCTGCTGCCCTCAAGCCAGAGACCCTGTTTTGGGGACCTGTTAATTTGGGGTGACCAGGGGGACTGCCAACAAGAGTATTCACATTCTCACTGCCTCTCCACTCCTGCCCCTCTCTCAGTCACCTTCTGGGCAAGGATGGAACAGCCCCATTGAGGACTGGCCTCATGATCATGGCAACAAATATCAGTCCCCTGGTTCATGGTTGAGGCCCCCACAGAGGGACAGCTTGGCAGGAGACTATGTTTGGAGCCAGGCCTCCCTGGAGGCAAGACCTGGCCCTGGTGTCTACTTAGTTGTGCAACTTTGAGCAAAGTAAATCACCTCTCTCTGTAGACTGTTCTTTTTTCACTGACATTTGCTGGGTTCTTCCTAAGTACTTAATTTGCACTAGCTAATTTGAACCTCATAAAAACCTATCATTAGTCCCATTTCAGAGATGAGGAAACTGAGGAATAAAGGGCTTAAATCAATCATCTAAGGTCCTAAAACTAGTAAGCAATAAAGTCAGGGTTCAGATCCAAAGCCAGTGCTCTCAGCCACAATTCTCTGTCTTTCCATCAGCCCTTAGCCAGAATACAGTGAGGACACCACCACCCACCCTCGAGATTCTTATGAGAATCAAATGAGATAACATTAGAGAAAGCATTTTGGAAACTATAAAATGATGCCAAAATATTAGTCACTATTTTTCTTTAAATTGGATAAATATAAATGTAGCTTGAACTGTCTCCTCCCTTGGTTGATTAGAGACAGTTTCCACTGTCAGCCATGCATTCCTTTAGTGGAAGTTTTCCAAGTCACTACTTGCAGCAGGGTCACCAGGCATGTTTGCTAAACTGGCAGATTCCTACACTCCAATCCAGACCTGCTGCCTTGGGATGGCTGGGCTGTGACCCACGACTCTGCCTGCGCCTACATGACACCGCTGCACACCAAGGCTTGAGAGGCACCAGGCTGGCTCACTTAAAATGCAACTGTCTCCTTGATGGGTAGCAAGTTAAGGTTTCAGGGCTTAAGTCTTCACAGCCAAGGTCTGTGGAGCTTTCACAGTTTCCCAACGGTGAAATTACGAAAACACACAGAGCAGCTTCAAAATTTCCATTTGCCCAGAAGTCTTTTAAAAACCGCAGTTCCGTGACTTTTTTGTAGTGGACTAGCTCAAAATCACAGAATGAATTACATTTGCATCTTACTACCATCCCACAACTGATCTTTAACTGTGAGTGTGGCAAGTTCCCCCCAACACCACCAAGATCACAAGAGTCCAGAAGCCTAGATCAGTGGGTTGGCACACCAATGAACCGCCATGGCTAAAAATCTCCCACTGGGATTGCACTGAGAATGCGCTCATTCAGGCCGATGCTTAACAAGGCCCTGGAGGAAGGGAGGGACCAGTAGTCTGTTATAGAAGAGTTCCTCCAAGGTTCAAGGTTGGCAGGAGTGGAGCTGAAGAAAGGCCAGGACACAGGGAGACAATGAAAGCAGAGAGGGTGATGCCAAAGGAAGAAGAGAGACAAGCTTTGCTTCAGCCCCTCTGTGAACAGTGAGCTCCACGAGGGCAGGGACCGTGTCTGCTTTGCTCACCACTGTATCCCCAGGGCCCAGCCCCCAAATACTGGCTGTAGGAATGACTCCGGGAGAGTTTAGGATCAGTACCTGTGCCTCCAGTGGCGTGGAGCATTTTCAAGTGATCTACCGTCATCTGCAGGACCTCAGCTTTCTCCAGCTTGGAGGAGCCCTGTGTGTACAGAAGACAGAAGAGCGATGGTCTTTAGCTGACCTCTGTCACTCACCTCCCCTGCACAGAGTAATCAACACTCATTGCCTCAATTTTCCCCTCTTCCTCCAGTTCCACCAGTGCCTGAACCTGGGCTTCTCTTTTGGCCAAGCTTTCCAAAGCTAATAGATTCTCTTCGGTTCTCATTTTAGCCTGCTCTACCATCAGTTCCTAAACGCCCTCCTCCCCTGTCTTCTTGCTCTAACTGACCCTTAAAACAGTGGTGTTCCCAGTGGGTGATGGCCCACTTTTCTTGCTCTGTGCAATCTCCTCAGAGGGTCCCCTCTACCTCCGTGGCTTCCAGCACCATCACCAGAATGTCACTCCTGCATACCCACCTGCCTCCTAGATCAGCTTTTCCAGAAATCCAACTTCATACTCACTACACACACACCCAAGATCTGGCTCATAGTCTTACCCCAAAGCACCTGCTCGTCCTTCATTCTCTCTTGGGAAATGTTTCTGGAGACTCCAGCATCACCTGGTCTCCCAGGTGAAACCTAAGGGCTGGACTCTCCATTCGAGTCCCTTGAAGGTAGGTACTGAGTCTAGTTCATGGCTGGGCTTGTGAAGGTTTTAGTAAAGGTCAGTGGAACGACTCACTTGTTCTCTCCAGCAAAAGGAAGTCACAGGACCTATGATGGTGCCGTAGTGCACACAGTGAGAGTCTTTGAGGCTGTCTGATTGATTCAACTGTCTGACTCCCGACTGGAGTCCCTCCACCCCAGCATGTTCAATGACAGAGCCTTACTCCCCAAGCAGCCTGTTCTACTTTCACATAGCTCTGGAAATGTCAGTAGTGCCGAGGGACAGGGCACTTTAGGATCACACAGTCTGTTCCAGTTCCACTCTGCTATTTACTAGCTGTGTGATCTGGAGTACGGAGTAAGTTACCTCACCTCTCTGTGTTTCAGTTTCCTCACCTGTGCAATGGGCATCATAGTCCCAATCCTTCGGCATCATTTGAGGATTGAATTCAACCCGATGATGGACATAAAGCCACAGCCCCTAAGACACCCCAAAAGCCACAGCCCCTAAGACACCTTGGTCAATTTGAATTTCCATCACCCTTATTCCTGGCCATCGACAGGCACTTCATGGCACTTCAGGCAGCTGCCACCAATCAATAAGAGATGCCGTGAGAAGTGAATCCTATCTGCAACCCACGCTGTATTTCCTCGAGCACATTCAGCAGTGTCACATACCTGCTTCTCAAAGGCAGTGGGGACCAAGCGCCGCAGTTCAGAAAGGCTGCTGTTGATGCGGTCCCGGCGCCGTTTCTCTATGATCTAAAAAGCAATGAGGAAAGAAACAAAAACCAAGTAGGCACTTCATCACAGTTTCCAACATGTTTTGATGGGCACTGACTCATATCTTCCTTCACAATATTCCTGTGAGGGCAATAAATCCATTTTTACATTATGGAGGAAGAAAATAAGGCTCAGAGAGGGGCAGCAATTTGCTTAAGGTCACACAGCAAGGAAGTTCAAGGCTGGGAATAGAACTCAGATCTCTTGTCTTGATCTGAGGAGTGGTATTCAACACATTTAACCATTGATACAACAGGGCACCAATCAATTAGAATACAAACACCAGCCACAGCCCCAGAGCAGACCCTGGAGACCTCTGCTGGGCCAGGGAGACCCCCTTCAGTTGCTGGGTCATGAAGTCAAGGAGTCCTAGACATGGCTCTCTGCAGCTGGGAAGGCCTTTCATTCCCAAGAGCTCATTCTCAGCTCATGACACTGGTAGCGGAATGCTTATCTCAGGATGGAAATTATGACGCCCATTTTACTGACAAAGAGAATGAGGCTGGATGGAGGAGGTTTTTTGTTTAGTGAGTGGTGGGGCTGGTCTCTGCCAGATTCTGGGTCTCTGGACTTCCAGGACAGAAGCATGGCTACATCCTTCTTCTGTCCCTCTAACTCACCCCTCAGCACACTGGGAGGGAGTGAAAGTTCCTGGCTCAGAGAGAAGTGGGGAAGACTGGGGTAATTAATAATGGCTAGCTGCGTGTCACCTTTTGTTCTGAGCACATTACATTAATTCACTTCAAAACAGCCCTTTGAGGAAGGTGCCATCCTGATTTCAGTTACACAGATGAGACAATGAGGCACAGAGAGCTTAAGTGCCTGCTCAAGGTCACTCAGCTTGCTACCGGCAGAACTGGGACTTGAACCCAGGCAGCATCACTTCCCCGCTCCCCCCACCCCCTGGGGGGTGTTTCTGACCAGGGTTTTCTGGGCCAGGCCCCTGGGAACTCAGGGCAAACCTCTGTTCCGCAAATCTGCTGAGAAAGACACTCACCCCTCTGCGTTTCTTTCTGGCTTGCATTTGTGAAGGGCTGGGGGTGGACAGCGGCCGGGCCATCTGGCTGGAGAGGAAGAGAAAGGCTGATTTTTTAGAGGACCATCTCCCTGGCCTGGGCTGACCTCAGAGCCGGCTGTAGGCGGGCACAGCCCCCTCCCAGGCCCGGGGATAGGAGGCACAGGGCAGGCGTGGGTGGGGACGCTTTCTCTCCCCTTCTCCCCGGGGGCTCTTTTCTCCTTGGGCCAAGTCCTCCCCTGCACCGAGTTTCCTGCCCCAGTGTGGCCGGCGGCTGGGGCCATGGGATGGGGGGGCTTGACTCTCGCCCGGACCTGACCCACTGGGCCTCGGCCCCTGCCCCTCGCCCTCGGGAGAACCGCACCCGGCCAACCGGCTCCTGCAACCCGATCCCCCGGGCGGGGCGGGCGAGGGCACGGGCGGCGGCGGCGGCAAGGCCGGGCCGGCGGGTTGGGTTTCAGAGGGAGCCGCTGGGAACGAGCGTGGAAAGAACAGATGCCGCCGCTTCCCACGGGCCGGGCGCGCCGGCCGCCCGCCCTCCGCCCGCCTGCAGCTGCCGCCTCCTCCCACGCTGCGCGGCCAGGCCGAGGGGGAGGCAGCATCTGGGTCACAGGCCCCTCTCGGACTCTGGGGACGCGGCCCCGGCCTGCCCAGAAAGCCCTAGCCTCGCATCGCTTCGGGCCTCCGGTCCGCCGCGCTTGGCTGAAGGATGGATGTTGGCTCACACCCCAGGAGTTCCCATCACGTGGAGGAGGCTCAGCCCTCTGGGGCTTTCTGTGCCCGTCTGATATTCTCAGCCCAACTGCTTGCCGTCTTAAGGGTCTCCTGCTTCAGAGGCTCTCCTGGAGTGAAGGGGATTTGCTGGGCTGCACTTAGGATCATTCGTTTGGCCAACATGCCAGGGGCCCCACTCAGACCTAGGACTGGACTGGATGCCCTCGGCCAGGCCCCAGACCCCCAGAGCCCAGCTCCCATTGAAGATATCACAGCCACAAATCACTGCAGACAAGGGGACTCCTGCTTTTTCAGACACACATCTGAACAGGAACCCAAGAGCTCCTCTCCACCTAAAACCTCCCCGCACCCCCCCACCGCCGCCCGGGTTCTCATCTCAGCAAAGGCACCCATCTCCCATTTCTGCAAGGTGAGCACTCGACCACCATCTTTGATTCCTTCTCTGTCCTCACCTATCCCATCAAAACCTGCCCACTCATGTCTAAAATATATTTTACATCTGTCCCCCATATCTCCATTGCCAATCTTAGGACCAAGCCTCTATCACCTTTCTAGTCTGCAGGAGTCTATTGTATCCCACTACCCCCTACAAGCAGGCAGAGAGATCATCTAAATGCAAATGCTGGGACCTCCTTGGTGGTCCAGTGGTTAAGACTTTGCTTTCTTATGTAGGGGGTGCAGGTTTGATCCCTGGTCGGGGAAGCTAAGATCCCACATGACTCGTGGCCAAAAAACCAAAATATAAAACAGAAGGAATGACATATACATTACCATAGGTGAAATAGATACCTAATGGGAAGTTGGTGTATACCAGGGAACTCAACCTGTGACAACCTAGAGGGTAGGATGGGGTAGGGGTGGGGTGGGGTTAGGTTCAAGAGGGAGGGGAAATATGTATACTTAACAGCTGATTAGCGCTGTTTTATGGCAGAAGCCAACACAAAATTGTAAAGCATCTATCTTCCAAATAAATTAACAACAAAAAATCCCAGAAACAATACTGTAACAAATTCAATAAAGAAGTTAAAAAAAAAAAGTCTTTAGTATTTCCCTGGTGATCCAGTGGTTAAGAATCCACCTGCCAATGCACAGGACGCGGGTTCGATCCCTGCTCGGAGAAGATTCCCGGTACCACGACTACGGAGCCCCAGCACTGCAGCCCACGCTCTGTAACCACAGAGGTTACCGTGGTTGTGTTGTGCTCAGTCGTGTCCGACTCTTTGCGACCCTACGGACTATAGTCCACCAGGCTCCTCTGTCCCTGGAATTTTCCAGGCAAGAACACTGGAATGGATTGCTGTTTCCTGTTCCAGGGGATCTTCCCGACACAGGGATAGAACCCACATCTCTTGCAGCTCCTGCACTGGCAGGTAGATTCTTTACCATGGTGCCACCTGGGAAGACAGTAACAAGAGAAGCCACCACAATAAGAAACCCGAGTCCTGCAACCAGAGAGTGGCCCCCACTCACTGCAACTAGAGAGCCCATGTGCAGCTTCGAAGGCAGAGCGCAGACAAAAATAAATAATTTTTTTTAATCTTAAAAAAAAAAATCAGATCATGTCTCTCTCTTAAACTCCTCACGACTTCCCAAAGATCAAGGCCATCATCTTTCAGGTAGCCCCGCTGGCCCGTCACCTCCTAGACGCAACTCTTTTCGGCTCTGTGTGCTCAGCTTGTGAATGCACTAATCCCTTCTTGTGGTGTCACATACTGTTCCCCTGGTCCACCCCCTCTCCTCACACCAACTCCAGCCCCTGTGCCTAGTAACTTCTACCACCTTTCAGATCTCAACTCAAATGCCGACTTCCTGGGGCAGTCTTCTCTGACATCACCCCTCCCATCCGATACTTGATTGTCTATCTCTCCATGAAGTCCATAAGTTCCATGAAGCCATGAACCATGTCTGTCTCATGCACAGTTGTACCCGGTACTCAGCAAAGCCTAGAACATGACAGAGCTCATAGTTGAGCTCCGTCTCCTGCCCTTGCCTTTGGCATCACTGAAGGACAGAGAGGTGACACCATAAAATCGACGTCTTAGGCCTTCATGAAACAGCATATGTGGCTCACCCGGAGAGTTCTAGCCCACTTGACAACGCTCTTGGCATTAGAGGCTGGATCATTTTCATCACTGCTCAAAGAGAGAAGGTTGCAAGGGAGACCAGATCAACATTTGCCAAACCTACTGCTATGGCCCTGGCTTTGTCCAGCTACATCTGGAAAAGGCTATTTCCATCCAAACATCTGGACAAGAATGTAAGGCGGGTGAAAACTCCTGGGAGGGATGGCTCAGCAAGCTAGGCCCAGGGCTCAAGGGGCCAGATCCTGAGATCTGTAGGGCGGCTTGTTTACAAAGCTTCACTCCGGACAAGCCACAAGAGCCAAGGTCTACTAAGAAACAGGGCCTTTGTCCCTCCAGGGTAGGTAAGGTGTCTCCAGGGGTATTGGGTTAGCACTGTGCGCGTCACTGCCTCTCAGCCTGATCCCTCCTCAGGGACCATCTGCTGGAGGCTGACACCCCCCTTTCAGGGGAGCTCAGCCATCCCTTTCCCCACCCTCCTGATTCTCTGCAGTGTCATCCCTCTCCCTCCACTCTTGTATCCCACAGGCATGCCTCACATCACAGCTTTCCAGGCATCACTACAGGTATTAATACTTCTCTGAGGGACAGCCCCATTTCACCCAGGCATCACCACAGGTATTAATACTTCACTCCTTTGAGGGAGAGCCCCATTTCACCCGGGCATCACCACAGGTATTAATACTTCACTCCTTTGAGGCAGAGCCCCATTTCACCCGGGCATCACCCCAGGTATTAATACTTCACTCCTTTGAGGGACAGCCCCATTTCACCCGGGCATCACCCCAGGTATTAATACTTCACTCCTTTGAGGGAGAGCCCCATTTCACCTGGGCATCACCACAGGTATTAATACTTCACTCCTTTGAGGGAGAGCCCCATTTCACCTGGGCATCACCACAGGTATTAATACTTCACTCCTTTGAGGGAGAGCCCCATCTCACGGATGAGGATGCTGAGCACGGGGAGCTACAGCAGCTTGCCCAGCCTATGCAGCTGCTGAGAAGCAAAGCCCACGTGGGAATCCATGTCTTCTGGCTCCAAATTCAGCATTGTTTTCCCTCCTAATTCCTACTTCCTGTCTGTCTGAATAGCCCTCCAGTCCCCTTAGCCGTACAGCTCCCAAGAGCCCAGCCAGAGCGAGCTCTTTTCCAGGCTGTGATCTGGCCCTGACACCGGGAGAGGGTGTGAGAGCTTCTTGACTGAGAGCCTGAAAATAAAGCAGATTTTCAGGGACTCAGAGAAAATACATTGAGTCCCAAGATCGGTTCCATGGGCATCAAGGGATCCCTAGCCAGAATTCTGGGGTGGTCTCTTGAGGGAGAGGCAGCGTTCCAGGTGGTCTGGCCACCAGTCATGACCACTGTCAGCGGTCAGCCTCAGTTCCTTTTAGAGAAATACCCTGAGGAGCCTTTGCAGGTGACCCCATTCATTTTCCATCAACCAGAGGCAGACTCACAATGTCTCCAGTGAAAGGCTCTCACAGAGCATTCAGCCCATTTGTAAAATGTGGAAACTCAGAGAGGGGAAGGGATCTGCTCCAGGTCACACAGCAAATTAAACGAAATTCCAGAGCTGAAGCCAAGTCTACTGGTTTTTCATCCACTGCTCCCCATGTAGTCATCATCCCACCGTGTATACTTCATAGCCAGTACTTTCTGTTCTAGACAGCACTTCCACATTTGCTTGTTTCATTTATCATACAATAACTCTGTGCGTTAAGTATTGGGGCCATTTCACCGTAAGGAAAAATAATCATTTGATAGCTGAAGGGACAGAGACACAAAGTCCAGTCTACAGACATCCAGGCTTTTCATTAGACCATGCTGCCTCATGAACATGGCACCTTCCAACTAAACAGTGACCCCTTAGAGAGCAGTTTTTAAAAAGTTAATTAGGCTGCATTGGCTCTTCATTGACTCACAGGGCATCTTTCCCTGAGGTGCAAGGACTCTCTCGTTGTGGCCCATGGGCTTAGTGGCTCCACAGCATGTGGGATCTTAGGTCCCTGCCCGTGGATGGAACTCGTGTCTCGTGCATTGCAAAGGGGATTCTTAACCACTGAACCATTAGGGAAATCCCTAGAGAGCAGCTTTATTTGGATATGCCTTAAGTCCATTACCCTATCAAAGCCTCATCCTGTGAGGTAAGGTATTAGCATCCCCATATTGTAAAGGAAGAAAACTGGGATTCAGAAAGGGGTAGTCACTTGCCTAAGTTAATGGTGGTGAGAGTCACACACAAGTCTGTCTGACTTCAAAGGCCACCATGTGCCTCAAATCATGTAGAAGCAGCCCACAGACCCTGAACCAGTGCCTGACATGTGGCATGGTGCTCATTAAATTTTTGCAGAGGGGAAGGGGAAAGGTATATTCCCAGTTTGGACCCACATGTGTCAGGGGGCTGGGTTCAGATAGGAGCTCTGAGGGTGATTCTCACATGTGGGGCAGGACACGGCCACCAGGCAGATGCCCACAGTGACAACAGAACACGCCCTGCTCTTTACTCTGAGTGGGGAGGGCTTTGAGCCCTGCCTCTGACCCTGGGGAGAGGCTGGCTGCTTCAGTCCCCTGGCCCTCGCCACTGTTTATCTGGCTTTCTTTGTCCATGAAGCTCTTCTTCTCAGAGAGTTCCCTGAGGGCAGAGGCTGAGCAGGATACATCTGGGCACCCCCCTCCCACCCACACCCAGCCCAGGGTCTGGGCCACAGCAGGCATCGTTCAGCGCTCCCTGAATTAAAGCATTGATGTCTGCCTGGGGGAGGGCCTTTTGGTGAGTGCTACAAAGAGGGGTCTATAAGTCCGCCTCTGCCAGATGTCCAACTGCTTTCTCTCCTCTGAGGGGGTCTGCTCGCCAGAGAATCTAGACAGTCTCAAAAAATGGGCTCTGGTTGAAAGGACAAAATGTTGTATAGGAAAAAAAACAACTACGTACCGATCCTTTATGCCATAGTCCAAATGCCACTGCCTTCAGGAAGTCCTCCTGGCACATTTGGTTGTGCGTGACCTCTCCCTGTTCAGGTGCCCTCACAGCTCACAGTCTGTCTCTCCTTCCATCTTCCATCCTGCCCATGGACTTTGTGTGACCTGGCAGGTCACTGACCAGGCTGCAAATTCTTGGGAGGACAGAAGCCGGCTCCCATTGGCCTAGCTCTCTGACACCAATTTCACGCCTCTGATTCATGAAGACCCAATGACACTGAGCTTGAGACACCTCCCCCAACCCCCCCATCCCACCCCCCCACCACATGGCGTTGGTCCCTTCCTCTGCTCCCAGCAGGCACAGACTCAGAGAACTGATTCTTTAAATAGCAGTTTCTGCTAAACAATTTTTAAAGGCTAGTAAGTTGCATAGGGAATTGTATTATATACTCCCAAACCTCATGGACAGGAAATTACCTCCTATTATAAGCTAGAAATAATTGGAAGGTGGTGGCCCTTTACTGGACTTGTGATTGAAAAGGATCCCCTGGTCTCAGAAAACTGAAGCTCACTGAAATTATGACATACTCTCAGAAACATCCCTAAGAATGAACGGAATTCCCTTTGCAAATCTAGTCTAGAGATTCAGGTTTAGATGAGCCAGGAGGCCTCCCTTTTCTACTCCCTGTTCTCCTTTATTTCCTGATGAGGAAACAGGCTCACAAACAGAAAGCAATGGCCCAAGGTCAAACGGTGAGTTGATGGCAGATTTGAGGCTAGGACCCAGGCCTGCAGGCTCACAGTCAGTCCCCACTGCTCTTTCAAGTCCTGGGTATCACATATGGAGTGCCTGATACTAATTAAGCATTTGCTATGTACTAGGCTCTGTGTGAAGCTTTTGATATAGGTTATCTCATTTGATTTTCCTAATAATCCTATGAGGTCAGATCTATTATTTATACCCATTTTACGGATGAAGAAACCGAAACTTAGCTTGTTCACAAAACTTGGACGTAGCAGAGCTTTTACAAGTCTAGTTTGTTCTACAGGTTTGACACCAGGTCTGAAAATGTACCAAGAGTTGAAAGACATTGGCAACAGGCTCTTGTGGTAGAAAGGGCACTGGAATTGACTGGAGTCGAGGCCCTTGCATTGACCATGGGCAAGTCAGCGATTATTTTTTTCAATATTCAAACCTTAATTCCAAAGTCCAGTTTGCTTAAGGGGTATTTTCTTCCCCTGAAAATTTTTCTGTGTGTAGTATATGAAAACCCACTCCAGTGTTCTTGCCTGGAGAATCCCAGGGACGGGGGAGCCTGGTGGGCTGCCGTCAATGGGGTCGCACAGAGTCGGACACGACTGAAGCGACTTAGCAGCAGCAGCAGCAGTATATGAAAAGTGCACCCAAGCTAGAGTAGAATTAAGAAGGTGTGGTTACTCTTCATAGCCACTGCATTCTGAACCGGGGGTGTGATACCAACAGCCCGGGAGGGTTCCTAAGATCTTCAGGGAAAGTCCTTGCCAGTAGCCTCGCCCGGGCACTTAGAAAGACATCGCCAACCGGACCTCAGACCCCGAGCTGAACTCTCCCTCCATGAAGCATCCCCAGCCCTAAACGGCGGAGACGCGCGGGATCCTGGATATTCGTGTGCGTAACAGTGGCGCCACACCTGCGTCGCCCCAGGATTCGCCCAGCGCTCGCCAGCCCGGCGGACGGCCTCGCAGCCGGCTCGCCTCCGCGCGCCCCGCAAACCCCAGCCCGCCTTACCTCAGCTCGCCTTCGCGGCCCACGTCGATGGGTCCGTCGGACTCGCTGTCGGAGCCGCTCGGCTCCCGGGGCCGCTTCATCATGAACGCGGGCTGCACGGGTCTCCGCCGGGCGGCGCGGGCGGCGAGCCGGGAAGTCGGGCCCCGCCCCGGCCCCGCCCCGGGGGCGCCGCCGCCGCCCTTTCCCAGGGCCCTTTCCTGCGCCGCAGCCCCGGGCGCCCCCTCGCCCCCGCCGTGACGCGCTGGCCGAGCCGTGGGAAGGCCCCGGGCGGTTGCCGCCCCCACCGACGGCTGGGAGGTCCGGCTCCGCTCCGCCGCCTCGGCCGCCGCGAGCTGGGTGGCCTTGGGCAGGTGCCCTTGGAGGCCCCCGGGGAGTCCAGGGGGTCCCCGTCTGGCCCTGGCTCGCCCCGGGGCGCTGCTGACTCCGCGATGCCCCAGACTGCCGAGGTCTAGTCGTGCTGGGGTCCTGGGGGCGGCAGACACGTCCGGTTTGGGAAGGTTGGTGGGGGTGGCGGTGGCCTGATCCTCGACCAGAATCCTCCAGCAGTTTCTCTCGAAAGGGTGGAGAACAAGTGCAACGTGGGGCGGGGGGCGGCTGTCATCCCAAAAGGGATGGCCGAAGTTTAGGCTGCACCACCTGAGCAGGACCGGCTCTGGCCAAGGTGCCTGAGGACCTGTCTTGGTGGTGGGGGTGCTGGGTGTCCCTGGGAATCAGTTCACTAGAGGCCAAGCTGTCCTGAGAGGCCAAGAAGTCTCGGAGAAGACCCATTCCTGAAGCGATGCCTCAAAAAGGAGTGGGTGGCAGTCTCCAGCCTCCCTTCCTGGGACTCCCCTACAACAGACCAAAGTGTTCATTCGGCAGAGGCTCCTACTGCTCTGCTCCTCGGAAGGGAGACTCAAGGAAGAGTCTCAGAGATTCATCTGCCATCCTCATGGACCAGAGGATTGACCCCCAGGGCTCAGAAGGAAACCAAATGGGGCATCCTGGAAGGTGGACTTCATGAGCAGGGAGGAGGAGGAGACGGGAAGGCCATCTCCATGTGGTGGGTCAGACACCAGCGAAGTCTTTCCCTTTGACTCACCCACCAGGACACGGAGAAAGCCACTCCCACCCCAGCCCCACTTGGGAGAGTGGGATTGGTCATCTGAGAATAACTGCACTTTCACTCCCTCAGCAAGACCTGCCTGGGGACACTTGATTATGGTCCGGGACGAAACCATCCCATGCCCCCTTCCACACATGACCACAGACAGTATCTCGTGGCCAGGTACACACACACAGGTTTCCTTGATGGCTCAATGGGTAAAGAATCCACCCGCAATGCAGGAGACACAGGAGACGTGGGTTGGATCCCTGGGTCAGGAAGATCCCCTGGAGGAGGAAATGGCAACCCACTCCAGTATTCTTGCCTGAAAAATCCCGTGGCCAGAGTATCCTGGTGGGCTACAGTCCAAAGGGTTGCAAAGAGTTGCACGTGACTGAGCGACTAAGCACAAGTACACAGACCCAAACATGCAGACACACAGATGACACAGCTGGCGTGCACAGGCAGAACCGGCAGCCTGGGCTTCCTCGGGAGACCCTGACGGTCACACCAGCCACACCTGTGGGCTCTCTTCCTCCAGATGTCCTCGGCACTCACACAGCTTCCGTGGGCACCCATTAGTGGAATGGAAACTTCAACCAAAAGAGGTTTGCAGCCATAACATGTTGAGATTTTGTAATTTTTAAACATACTGGATTAATAAAACATTAAAAGTTAACTTGTCTTTTTAGGGTTTTTTTGTGGCTGCTGGAAAAATTTTAATTGTATATGCTGCTCCCCATTCTATTTCCGTTGGACAGTGCTAATCTAGTACAGGTTTTCTTTCTTTTTAAAAAATATTTATTCTTTTGGCTGCGCTGTGTCTCAGCTGTGGCACTCAGGATCGTCTGTCTTCGTGCAGCACGCGGGATCTTTAGTACAGGCATGCAAACTCAGTTATGGCATATGGGAATCTAGTTCCCTGACCAGGGATTGAACCCAGGCCCCCTGCATTGGGAGTGCAGAGTCTTAGCCACTGGGCCACCAAGGAAGTCCCTAGGACAGGGTTTCTTGACCTCAGTCCCACTTGACATTTTGGGCTGGAAAATTCTTTATTGCCTGGGGCTGTTCCGTGCACTTTAGAATGTTTAGTAGAATCCCTGGTTTCTACTCGCTCCATACCAGCAGTACCTGCCCAGGTCATAACAATTAAAAATGTCTTTAGATAATAATACCAAATGTCTCCTGGGTGAGAAATCCTGCACCCTACCCCACCCCCCACCCACTGAAAACCACTGGTCTAGAGAAACCCCCAAGATTTAGAGGCTGAGTAGAAGAAAAAGAGCTGCCAGAGGAGGCTGACAAGAAACAGCCGGGAGGTGGAGGAGAGCCAAGGGTGGGGGTTACAGGAGCCAGAGGGTGTTTCAAGGACTCGGTCATGATCATTTAAAACGTCAGTCAGATCACATCACTTCCTGCTCAAAACCATCCATAAGCTTCCCATGACATTCAGAATAAAATGCCAACTGCTTACCGTGGCCTATACACAGGGTGACATGTGAGACTGGGGCACCTCTGAGAGTGAAAGAAAGCAACCCTAGTAACTCTCAGGACCGCCAGGGCGTTCCTGGGTGTGAGGCCATCCCAAGCCCTGGGTTCTGCCCCTTTCCTGTTCACCCATGCACTAGAGCCTTCGTGCCCTTCCGCTGACATTTCCTGCCTGTGGTTGCTGCAGGACTTCGAATTGGTTGTTCCATTTTCCCAGAATCCTCTTCCCCCAATTGTCTCGGACTCATCATCTCACTTTATTCAGGTCTTTGTTCATATGTTACGTCCTTAGAGAAGACTTTCCTGACCACCTGTCTAAAATGGCCACACATCCTCGGATCACTTTGTGCCCCCTGCCTCACACCATTTTACTTTACAACATCTATTAAGCTCATGGTTGTTGGTTAGTCGGTTGTGTCCGTCTCTTTGCGATCTCATGGACTGTAGCTTGCCAGGCTCTTTGTCCATGAAATTTCCCAGGCAAGAATACTGGAGTGAGTTGCCATTTCCTTCTCCAGGGGATTTTCCTGACCCAGGAATCAAATCTGCCATCTCCTACATTGGCAGGTGGATTCTTTACCACTGATAGGTTGAGATATTTATTTATCATCTGTGTCGTCCACCACAAGATAAACTCATTGAGTGTAGACACTTGTCTCTTCTGTTCCCTGCTGATTCTCCAGCACCTAGTACAATGCCAGGCATTAGGTAGATGTGCAATAAATATTTGAGAGCAGAATAAACTCATTTGAGATGCTTGACTACGATGGGAATGTAAGCTAGGATAATAACTGGAGGCAGACGTGGAATCTGGGTTTGTTTATTTTTGCTTTTGTTTTATTTTAAGATGGAAGTGAATAGGGCATGGATTGAGCAGCAGGAAACTATCCCTCTGTGGATTCTATGAAGGCGCTTCCACCTTAACTGTGAAGTTCTTGGGGGTAGAAGTCATTTGTGTTTTTCATTATCATGTCCCTTAGTGCCTAGTAAAGTGTCTCTTGCAGAGTAAACATTTAAAATTGTTGTGAGGGACATCCCCGGTGGTCTGATAGCTCAGACTCCGCACTCCCAATGCAAGGGGCCCGTGTTTGATCCCTGGTGCTAGTGATAAAGAACCTGCCTGCCAATGCAGGAGACACAAGAGATGCGGGTTGGATCCCTGGATCGGAAAGATCCCCTGGAGGAGCGCGCCGCAACCCACTCCAGTATTCTTGCCTGGGGAATCCTATGGACAGAGGAGCCTGGCGGGCTACAGTTCACAGGGTCACAAAGAGTCAGAGACGACAAAATCAACTTAGCGGAGCACAGCTCAGGGAACTAAATCCTATGTGCTGCAACTAAGAGTTTGAATGCAGCAACTAAAAAAAAAAAAGATCCCGCAGGCCACAGTGAAGATCTTGCATGCCACAGCTGAGCTCTGATGCAGCCAAATAAAGCTCTGATGCAGCCAAATAAATAAATATTAAAAATAAACTTGTAAAATAAATAAATGATCATAATACCAACACCAAAATAAATTTTTATTGTGCTTTTACTGCATCAGGTATCAAGCACTGTACTATTTGACATGTATTAACTCGTTTCAACCTCACAGGTGTTCTTAGTTGCTCAGTTGTGTCCAACTCTTTGCAACCCTCTGGACCCACTGAGCTCCTCTGTCCACGGGATTTTTCAGGCAAGGAATGGGACGCCATGTCCTCCTCCAGGGTATCTTCCTGACCCAGGGATCGAACCCACCTCTCCTATGTCTCCTGCATTGCAGGCAGATTCTTTACCTACTAAGCCCAGGGAAGCCCATTTAAACTTCACAACAACCCTATAATAGAAGTTACTATTTTTACTCTATTTTAATCCCATTGTACTGAGACATAGGGAAGCTGAGTAATTAATCCAAGATCACACAGCTAGTAAATGGTAAAGTTGGGACTCCACCCAGGTAGGCTGGCACCAGATTCATGCCCTGGAGTGTGGTGGACCAATCAGAAGCCTCATATAATAGTCCAGGCAATAGGTTCTGGTTTAGAAGGGAAAAAAGATGAAACAAATCCGCATGATGCAGGGCTTCTGTCTGGATGACTGAGTGGGTGAAGGTGACAGGCACCAGAGAGAAACACACGAGAAGGTAAATGCACTGTGACCTTACTGCTTGTGTGACCCATGGAGAACACCCAGGAGGAGAACTCAGGGAGATGTCTGAGCTGGAATAGGGATTTGGGGACTCTCAGCTGAAGCTCCAGGGTACATGGGGTGTCTCAAAGAGCTAGTGCAGAGCAAGGAGGAGGAGAACTTAGCCTAGATCCCTGTGAACTATACCCAGAGAAACTCTGGGGGTGGAAGAGGAAAATTGAACAAGAATAGAGCACCTGGGGCCAAGGTCAGAGAGGGTCGGGAACACGGGTTCGGCAGCCAGTCCAGGGGCTCTAAGAGAAAGACACGTGCAAACACAAAATGATACTTTCGTAATCCCTGAGCCCACATTAGGTCAGCCCCCTTCTTCTCCTAGGGCTGGTAGTCAAATAACTAGACAGACATGGCTTGGTGCCAGTGGTTAGATTGCACATGGGCCATATGTTGGAACAGGGTTTCAGAGCCCTCTGCTGGGCCAGACACTGAGCGCCTAACTGCAGAGTGATAGAGGTGTTGGGCGTCCTAGAGGAGAGGGTGATTGTCATAGAGATGCTCTGGACAGCCATTGTGTGGGGGTGCTGAGTCGCTTCAGTCGTGTCTGACTCTTTGCAACCCTATGGACTGTAGCCAGGCTCTTCTGTCTATGGGATTCTCCAGGCAACAGTACTGGAATGGGTTGCCATGCCCTCCTCTAGGAGATCTTCCCGACCCAGGGATCCAACCCACGTCTCCTGCATAGTCAGGTGGTTCCTTACCACTAGCGCCACCTGGGAAGCCCCTGGGCAGCGTTGGTAGTTAATCATGTGATAACTTATATCTGTCTCTGGGACATAAAGGCAAAAACCAAACTGTTTGCTCCTCATCCTCTCCTAACAAAGCAGTGTTTGGCACATAATAAGTGTTTGGTAAATATTAGTGAATGACAAGCGATGGGGAGGGAGCTGGGGGCTCCTGAAGGTCTCTACAGGAAAACAGCAGAGTTACAACAGGCGCAGTCCCAGTCCAGGGTCTGGGAGGAGTGGCTGGAGCACCTGGGTGCCACTCAGCACTCTCTCTGCAGGCCCTTGCCCTTCTCCATGTGTCTGTGGACACTGAGACCCAAAGAGGGACAGAACATCCCTAGCGGCCACACAGTGAGGCAAGAGGTGAGCTGGGATAAGAAAGAATTTCCCGTGCCTTGGTTTTCTCATCTGTAAAATGAGATGAAAACAAAACTACTCACTCCATAGTCTTGTTGTAAGAATTAGATGAAGTGAGATGCATAGCGCCATGCCTGTTGTTTAGAAGGAGTACTTGGTAATGTTAGCATTTGGGCTCAGCCTCTGTCTCCATGTATTTTCTCTCTAGGTGATTCATCTCCTCCCATGCCTTTACCTCTTATAAGCCAATCATTCCCCAGTTCTTTCTGTTGGGCGGCACCTGGTATTCGTGGAGGCATGCTGAATCTTTTAGTTCCAGCATGTGGCATCTAGTTCCCTAACCAGGAATCAAACCCTGACCCCCTGCATTGGGAGCTTGGAGTCTTAGCCACTGGACCACCAGGGAAGTCCTGGTTCCCTAATTTTTAATCTCTAATGCAGACCTTTTTTCTGAGCCAGACCTATGTATCCAACTGCACAGTCTTTCTCCTTACACTCATGTCGGTCCACCTGTGTGCCAACACCTCGAACAAGTAGAACCTAGCCACCCTGGAACTCCCCCAGGCTCTCTTTGCCAAGGTACATACTGCCAAGGCCTCCTGCCCAGATGTCGAGCATTCCCCATCACTGCCTTTCTACTCGGTATTCCATCCTGAGAACAAACTGAGCCTCCTTGCCTCACCGCCTCCCTGACTCCTGCTCCTCCCAGGCCCTTCCTGTCCTCCCTTTGCCCTCCTCCCCTGCTCCCCTGGGACCCATCAGTGCTCACTCCCTACCTCCCCAGCTGCCGCCACAGCTGGTCACTAATGGAATGTGCAGCTGCTGGGAGCCACATGTGCGGAACAGGCGGTGCACAGCCACCCCTGGGGCCAGCAGGGTGGGGGCTGGGGCCATCTGTCTGTGTCTGTTTGTCTGCCTATAACACACACATACACACACACTCTCCCAGCTCCCTGTCCAGGGGAGTGATGGACAATACTGCTTTGGTTCCTTTCCCAATCCCTGGGCTGCAGAATTCAAAGGGGTCTTTTTCATCTATAGCAGGCTCAGCCTGGGACCCCTGAGAGCAACTAGCCTGGCCCACTGTCTTGATGCCCACATGCTGCAACACCTGTGTGCAGGCAGCGCAAAGCTCCACATAGGCCCCCCGGGGCCAGGTGGTCAGGGCTTGCCTAGATTTCTCAAGCCCTGGGGGTTGGCCTGTAACAGAGGAACCTGGAGGCCCTGGACGCATCCCAGAGCCCCTTAGGCAGCATCCAGACACTCTGCTGCTGGGGCGGCGCCAGCAGCGTCTGTCCGGGTTCCCACGCTCTGGCCTTTCTGGAATCTCCACGGATTTCTCTTCCATGTGTACATGACGTCAGCGGGATAAGGACATGGGGAGTGGGGGAAGGGGAGGGGCTGAGGACACCCTGCTCCCTGAAGTCAGATGGCCATGAGGGGTGGGGGAGAGCCTGGTCCCCGGTACTGCCCACCCAACAAGGAGAGGACCACTTGGCCTCTGGCTCCCAAGCCTGATCTGGTCTTGACACTGCCCAGAGCATTCCTGTCAAAGCCCCTCACCATCTCTGGGGAGGCCTCAGTTTCCTCATCTGTAAAATGGAGCTAAGCCGTCTAAGGGCAATATAAAGTCTGTAAAATCCTCAACCTTACTGCAGGTCCTTTATGGGCACAACTTAGTCTTTCAGCGCTTCCCTGACCTCCACCCCCGCCCTGCCGTTTCTCTTATGTTTTAGGACACACAAATAACGTAGGTTCATGCCTCTGAGTCTTTGTATTCTGTCCATTTTGAAAGGCTTTCCCTTTTCTATCTGGGCAATTCTATTCCGCCTTCAAATGTAACTGTGTTAGTCAGTCAGTTGTGTCCGACTCTGTGAAATCCCATAGACTATAGCCCACCAGGCTCCTCTGTCCATGGAATTCTCCAGGCAAGAATACTGGAGTGGATTGCCATTTCCTACTCTAGAGGATCTTCCCGACTCAGGGATAGAACCTGGGTCTCCTGCATTACAGGTAGATTCTTTACCATCTGAGCCACTAGGGAAGTCCTCTGCCTCTAAAGCCCAGCACAAGTCCTTCTCTCAGAGGCCTGTCCATCCTCCTTCGGGCGCTGGTACCGCCTCCTTGTACTTCCATGCTTCCCTCTACGGCAGCCTGACCGCCTCGTATCACTACTGTCTGCTTACCTCCCCTGACCGTGGCTCCTCAGGGAGCTGTCGGTCCCGGGGTAGATGGCCACCCCCAGGAGTCCAGGCATGGCACTCAGCAACCTGTGGGATCAGACCATAGTCAGGCATGGTTCTAGGCCTGGCCTCCCTTGATGCTGTCAGGTAGAGCTTCCAACCTGTACCGTCTGGTCTGGTCTCAACAGCAGAAGCAAGTGTGTGTGCATGCTCACAGTCATGTCTGACTCTGTGACCCCACAGGCTGTGGCCTACCAGGCTCTTCTGTCCATGGGATTTTCCAGGCAGGAAGACCAGAGTGGGTTGCCATGCCCTTCTCCAGGGGATCTTTCCAATCCAGGGATCGAACCCACATCTCTTGCATCTCCTGCATTGGCAGGTGGATTCTTTACCACTTGGGCCGCCTGGGAAGTCCTAACAAGCAGAAGAATTAGCTTAGTCATCACTAGCTGCCAAGGCGTTTCTTAAACCCAGACCCCCTTATATCCCCCTTCCCCTACCCGGGCCAGTCAAGCCAAAGTCACACTGTACAGATGGGGAAAACTGAAGCCCAGAGAAGGGAACTTAGCCATGGGGACAGGATTAAAGCTCAGGGCTCCTTGCTGTGCAGCAGAAACTAACACCACATTGTAAAGCAACTGTCTGTGCGTGCTTTGTCGCTGCAGTCACGTCCCGCTCTTTGCTACCCCATGGACTATAGCCTGCGAGGCTCTTTTGTTCATGGGATTCTCCAGGCAAAAGCATTGGAGTGGATTGCCATGCCCTCCTCTAGGAAATCTTCCTGACCCAGGGATCAACTCATGTCTCTTAGGTCTTCTGCATTGGCAGGCAGGGTTCTTTACCACTAGCGCCACCTGGGAAGCTCAAAGCAACTATACTCTAATAAAAATCAATTTTTTTTAAAAAAAGAAGGACTTGCCTGGTGGTTCGGGCTTCCCTGGTATCTCAACTGGTAAAGAATGCGCTTGCAAGGCAGGAGACCTCCATTCAATTTCTGGGTCAGGAGATCCGCTGGAGAAGGAATAGGCTACCCATTCCAGTATTCTAGGGCTTCCCTGGTGTCTAAGCTAGGAAAGAATCCTCCTGCAGGGTGGGAGACCTAGGTTCGATCTCTGGATTGGAAGATTCCCTGGAGAAGAGAATGGCTACCCACTCCAGTATTCTGGCTTGGAAAATTCCATGGACTGTATAGTCCACGGGGTCACAAAGAGTCAGACATGACTGAGTGACTTTCACTTTCCCTGGTGGTTCAATGGTTAGGAATCTATGCTTCCCTTGCAGGGGACAAGGATTCGAATCCTGGTTGGGGAACTAAGATCCCACATGCCGTGCAGCACCGCCAAAAAAAGTAAGTAAATTTTTTTAAAAAGGAACTCAGGGCTCCTACCCTAGTCCAAAGCCCTGAGGTCCTTTTTCTCTACCCTGAAATTTCCTCCAGGCAGAGGGTCTGGAGGCTAGGAAGTGGGTGGGGTTGAGACAGAGTATGGATAGGGTGGGAACCCCAGATGTGGAAAGCAGCTGTTTCTTGCCTCTGGCTATGGCTACCACTGATTCCACTATGTCCCCTGGTGGTGACAGGGAAGTCACACTTCTATTCCACCACTCAGCAATGATGGAGAATTGTAAGGCCGTCAGACACGAGCTATGTTGAGGGGCAGATGGGTTGTAGGGCCTATGGCGTAGAGAGGGTATATCATTCAAGTCTTCTAGGTCCTAGAACCTAAGAAACACACACTAAGATGAATTGGCGGTGCAGGAGACTTATTGAGGAAATCACTCTTAAGGAAAGAGGGAGTGAGCATGAGGAAGCAGGAAGAGCCTTCTGACCATGATGGAGGTCTGACACCTGTGAAGGGGAGGGAGCAAGAAGGAGGATTGGGGAGGAAGAGCCCTAGGCTGCAATGCAGCTTTGAGAAAGTCTTGGTCAGGCCTAGGGCAAAAACCGTCCATTAGAGGAGCCCCATGTAGCCTGGCTGTGGTCTTCCCACTGGGCCCAGTAACTGACAGAGAGCGGCCTGGGAAACACACCCTCTAGGCAGATCTACAGAGACAGTAGCTGAAGAAGTTAAAGATACTCCTTGCAGCAAGTTCTCTCTCTCTCTTTTTTAAAATCAATTATTTATTTTAATTGGAGGCTAATTACTTTACAATATTGTGGTGGTTTTTGCCATACATTGACATTAATCAGCCATGGGTGTACATGTGTCCCCCATCCTGAACCCCCCACCCACCTCCCTCCCCAACCCATCCCTCTGGGTCATCCCAGTGCACCAGCCCTGAGCATCCTGTCTCATGCATCAAACCTGGACTGGTCATCTGTTTCACATATGATAATATACATGTTTCGGTGCTATTCTCTCAAATCATCCCACCCTCGCCTTCTCCCACAGAATCCAAAAGTCTGTTCTATACATCTGTGTCTCTTTCGCTGTCTCGCATATAGGGTCATCGTTACCATCTTTCTAAATTCCATATATATGCGTTAATGTATTGTATTGGTGTTTTTCTTTCTGACTTACTTCACTCTGTATAATAGGCTCCAGTTTCATCTACCTCATTAGAACTGATTCAAATGCATTCTTCTTAATAGCTGAATAATATTCCATTGTGTATATGCAGCACAGCTTTCTTATCCATTTGTCTGCCAATGGACATCTAGGTTGCTTCCATGTCCTGGCTAGTAAACAGTGCTGTGATGAACATGAACACGTGTCTCTTTCAATTCTGGTTTCCTTGGTGTGTATGCCTAGCAGTGGGATTGCTGGGTTATATGGCAGTTCTATTTCCAGTTTTTTAAAGAATCTCCACACTGTTCTCCATAGTGGCTGTACCAGTTTGCATTCCCAGCCAGTTCTCCTGAAGGTACCTACAAGTTGTGTACCCTCCTGGCAGCTGCAGAGGTTGTGTGCTTTGCAAGGTCACCCAGCCCAACAAGCAGGTGACAAGTTCGCAGCCTGGGCAATGGCTTTGCTACCATAGCACAGGGGTGAGCTTTAAACCACTTGGATCTTCACAAGGCTTCTAAGGGGGATTTTGACAGATGAATGAAAATTCAGGTGAAATTACAGGGTTTCAGAGAGAAAAGCACTGAATTTGGAGCAACAGCCTGGCATCACAGACATGTGTCCTCGGACAACTTGTTTTCTGTCTCGAAGACGGGGTTTTCACTTTTTTCAAGATGTGGACAGAATAGCTCAGCCATGCCTCTCCTGCCAGATCCAAAAACAACGGGGCAAGGGGAACCAGTAGCTTTGTCTTTGGAAAGATGGCTCAGCTTCTTACAGAGGTGCCTGTGAAAGACCACTCCTCAAACATTTCTCCTAGAGTAATCCAAATGGCCAAAAATTATTTGTATTACCTCTGAGGCATATCTCAAACTAACAGTGTAAACTCAAAGTTTTTTACATGTGTTTAATCTTAAAATGTACATGAGAATCAGTATAGTATAGCACTTAAGATATGCAGTTTGGAGCCAGACAACTTGAACTTAAATCAAGCTCTGCAACTGACTATCTATGGACCTCTAGTGACTTAACTTACTTCTCTGAGCCCTAGTTTCCTCATCTGTGAAATGAGGATAAAAATAGTAACTGCTTCATATGATTATTGTGAGGATGAAATGGATTGATTTGAATTAAGTGTTTGTTTAATTTTTCAGTCACACCACACAGCATGTGAAATCTTAGTTCCCTGACCAGGGATCGAACCTGTGTCCCCTGCGGTGGAAGCACAGAGTCTTAACGCTGGACCACCAGGGACGTCCCTGGATTAAGTGTTTAGAACAGAGTCTATCCTGTTCACTGTTAAGATGTGAATTTGTGATTTTATTTCTTGACTGATCTGTTTGTAAAGTTTTTAAAAAATAATTTATGAGCAAGTGAAACTGACCACCAATAAGGAAAAAAAAGACAAAAAAAGAAAACACATAGCTCTCAGGTCTTAGGAGAGCTTTGCAAGTGGAAAAGGAAAAGAATAGAGGAGGAGAAAGAAGCGTGTCCCTCATTTCTCCATCCCATTGCTCCTTCTCTGTCTGTTGTAAGCCACAGTTCCATCTCAACCATGTTGCTGGGTTTTTGCTCCCAAATCTAGTCTAAGATCATGTCAGAAAATAGAAGATTCAGTTCTGGCACCAGAGGGTTGAGTCTGTTCATCCAAGGTCCTAGCAGGCAAGGGCCAGCCCCTCCCCACCCCTGCCCTTCCACTCACCTTAGATATGGTCCATTGGGTACAAACCAGTGTAAGCAGCTCCAGTACCACTAGCCTCATGGACGCTGTAGAAACTTCACAGTGAGACCAAGACACTCAGAACACAAAGTTTCCATGACGTTCCTAAGTAGGTTACCCCAGGGCTCCTGAATGAGTCTGCTGGGCAGGAGTATAAAGAAGGACCTTATCCCTGGTGACTGGGTGGGAAGTGGGGACTTCAGGTTGGAGAATTGATGAAGCACATTTGGGTCTAGTCTAATTTTTTTTTTAAGTTTCCTTTTTTTAATTTATTATTTTTTTTAAAATTTGGGTCTAGTTTTAGCCAGAGGCAAGAAACTAGCTGTGATAAACACAGAGGCCCCTAGTTATTCTAGGCTGAAGGGGGTATAATAATACAAGGGAATCGACTTCAGACAGCCCCTGATTATCTCCACTCCCGAGTGTTTCACACCATTGTATGGTCCTGTCTCACACTGGATCAAGTGGGTCTTTGTGATCAGTAGACGATGGTAGAAGTGATACTATGTCACTTCTGAGGCGAGGTCATAAAAGACAGTTTTTAAATTTGGGGCTGTGCCTGGTCTTCATTGCAGTGTGCTGGCTTCTGGAACATGGGCACGAGGGCACATGGGCTCAGTTGCCTGTGGCATATGGGATCTTAGTTCCCCGATCAGGGATTGAACCCATACTCCCTACTTTGGAAGCCAGATTCTTAACCACTGGACCATCAGAG
Source organism: Bos grunniens (assembly GCF_055505025.1). Classification (NCBI taxonomy): domain Eukaryota; kingdom Metazoa; phylum Chordata; class Mammalia; order Artiodactyla; family Bovidae; genus Bos; species Bos grunniens. The sequence continues at coordinate 14,984,789 of NC_141167.1, forward strand.
AAGTCCCAAAAGGCAGTTTTTAAGAGCAAATTTGCTTTACTCTCTCTTGGATTACTCTAGGGGAAGCAAACAGCTATGTTGTGAGAACGCTCAGGCCACCCTGTGGCAAGGAACTGAGAGCACCTGCCAATAGCCATACAAGCTCGTCATCTTGTAAGCATTCCCTCCATCCCCAGTCAAGCCTTCAGATGATGGCAGCCCGGCTGATGGCTCAGTAACAACCTCACGAGACACTCTGAGCAAGAACCACGCAGCTGAGCTGCTGCTGAATTCCTGCGGCATGGAGACTGTGAGATACCAAATGTTTGTTGTATTAAGCAGCCAAGTACTGGGGTAATTTGTTACATAGCAACAGATAAACTAATCCACCATAAGATTCTCATGCCTTTGGTTTCCTTTTGAGAAGAGATAATTAAAATACTTTACAACCAGTTCAGAAACAACCTCGGCTGCAAACAGCTGGCTCAGTCCCATCAGCCCTGACTTCAGCCATTCGATGATGGGCATGTTGATTGACAGCTACTCAGGCTGGAGGACACCAAAACCAAAGCTGAAGATGCCCTGTTGGGCTATGGGAGAAAGAAGCGTGGACCTAAATACTGTTCAAGGGAGGAAGTGATCTGTCCCTCGATACACAGAGTTTTGAGGGAGCCTAGCTGAGAAAGTTGTGTTTGAGATGAGCCTGGACAGGGCCTCAACAGACAGAGGTAAAGGAGAGTGCAGGAGAAATGAAGGTGGTGGATGGAGCAGAAGAGAGGTACCCTAGGTTGGGTGGGCTGTGGGCGGGGGCGGAGGTGCTGGAGGACAGATGACGTGGGGGCCGAGGCTGGAATCTGAGTCCCTCACTTCCTTCTGCAGCTCACATGCTCTCTTAGCTCCTCTTCTTCCTCCCACTCCGTCCCCCTCCCCACCCCCTCGTAGTCTCAGATGGGGATACTGAGTCCACGCCGAGAGCACTTCTGGAGGAAGCTGGCCTTCTGATGGGCTCACACCATCTCCCCGAAAGTTGGCATTCAAGTGGATAGGGAGAGACCATGGAAAGGGACTGATACTCAAGGATGGAACAGATACCAGGCCTGCTCACTCCATGGGTCCTCACTGGCATTTCTTTGTTTAATCTTAAAAACGTTGGCTGCACTGGGTCTTCCTTGCAGAGCGCAGGCTCTCTAGCTGTAGTGTGTGGGCTTCGTTGCTCTGAGCAGCATGTGGAATCTTAGTTCCTGATCAGGGATCGAACCTGCATCCCCTACATTGGAAGGCAGATTCTTTACCACTGGATCACCAGGGGAGTCCCTCTATTGGCATTCCTTGAAGGGACCCTGAGCCAGCTGGTGAGTACAATTGTGAGGGGGCGACAAGAAGGCAATGTAAATTTATTTTAAAAGTCTTCTATTTATTTGAGTGGCTTTTAAGAAGCAGAAGGCCAGATTGTAACACTAGGAGTAGGATAAGCATGAGCAGTGAGAGGAACCCACGCCAGCAAGCACATAGCACCCTTTCTTGCGTGACTGGGTAAATGTTACAGAGCCAGACAGGGCTGGGGCCTGCGGAGGGCTGAGGGCAGACCACGGAGGGGCCATGCTGGGAAGAGTGGGAGCGGTCTCACCCCCAGGCCAGGGAAGCCCCACAGATGAAGAAACACGAGCTCCACGTGTTTAAGGAGGCACTTACTGGTCTATCACGGAAAGTAACCGAGAGAAGCTAGGTTATAAGGAAGGCCAGGGCAGCCCATGTTTGCAAAAGACTGAAGTAGACCTACTATAAAACAAATGGTATAAAATAGGGCTTCTGACAGGTAGACACAAGCCCACTGTGTGTAGAGGTTTCATTTTAAATCTTCTAAATTGGGGGTACCAAGATGTTTGTAAGTAGAAATTAGAACTTAAGGATATGGGCTTCCCTAGTGGGTTGAATGGTAAAGAACTTGCCTGCAGTGCAGGAGACCTGCGTTCAATCCTCGTGTGGGGAAGATCCCCTGGACTAGGAAATAGCAACCCATTCCAGTACGCTTGCCTGGTGAATTCCATGGACAGAGGAGCCGAGCAGGCTACAGTCCACAGGGCCACAGAGTTGGACACGACTGGACAACTAACACTTCCACTAGAACGTAAGGATATGTGTGTGCGCAAGCTAAGTTGCTTCAGTTGTGTCCGACTCTGTGTGACCCTGTGGAGTGGAGCCTGCCAGGTTCCTCCGTCCATGGGATTCTCCAAGCAAGAATACTGGAGAGGTTTGCCATGCCCTCCTCCACGGGATCTTCCTGACCCAGAATCAAACCTATCTTTTAAGTCTCCTGCATTAGGCAGGTGGGTTCTTTACCACTAGCGCCACTTGGGAAGCCCAGAGACATGTGTACTGTTAATAAAGGAGTTTATATGCACAAAGTTTAAAACACACAAAGGGATGAACCAGGTTATCTCCAGGGTCTCTTAGGATCCAAAGCTCTGTGAGTCTGAGTATTATATCTTCATACTGTTAATTACTCGTTTCTGAAAAACCCAATTCACCAAGCCTGGGTCAGAGGGTGCAAACTGGAAACTCAGAGGCCGGATTTGGCCTGTCAGATGTGTTTTATTTGGCATGCACAGTGTTTTCTAAATCCATAATATCTGCCAACATTTAAAAGTCCAAATTTCTAACTTCTCTTGGAAAATGGAGAGGAATATTTGGCAACAGCAGCCCACATTCCCACACAGCAGCAACCATGTCAGACGACAGTATCTGTGTTCCCCATTTTGCTACAGTCCTTGCCTAATCCTCTTGCTCATTCATGTCTCCTGCCTGGCCCTTGGAGGCATCAGAGTCTGTGGCCTGGCCCAGATGTCCAGTCTATAGTGACCTCATCATTTTCTATCTGATGCAGCTACACGCCCAGCCTTGAGGCTTCTACCCTAATTCCAGAGCAGACCCATTTTAACAGTTGGCTCATGAAGATGTATTCACCTGCAGGCCAGGAGTGTGGAACTCAGGGTTCCTGTCTGCAGAGTTTTGGTTTGTGACCAAAAAGTTGCCAGCCATATTTCAATTTCATAAACAGAATCCAAAGCCCTCTTGGGGGATGACCCATCAGATACTTCCTGATCAAGGCCGAGGGTAAGTCCCTTCTGGATCAGTCCAGAACACCCAAGTGGAGGACAGTCCCAATCTAGGCCAGGCTGGACCAGGAGGGCAGGGAAGAAAGCAGCTTTCCTAGCTATGGCCATGAGATGACCAGGGAAGCTGGGTACTGTTAGCGGCTTTTATAAATGCCTAGGAGGTATCACTCACAGTGTAAATGGCTCCATTTGCATTTGTGCAGTGCACAATCTGCCCGACTGTACATGTTGGCCTCGGGACTGTCAAGAGAAGGGAAGAAATAAATGTAGATGGTGAGGCAGGTGCATTCAGAAGTGATTCTACCGCTTTGTCTTTAAGGCTGCAGGGATGAAGGGTGGGAGGCAGAGGGTGAGGAGCCAAGACCTTGTTTGCCAGAGGATAGAAGCTGGAGAAATAGATAAGGGGCCTGGCCTCAGAGGGCCCCACACTGCACATGTGCTAAGGCCCATGAGATGACAGGAAGAGCCAGGACTAGTTCCAGGAAGCAGGGCTGGCCATCAGTATACCCAGGACCCCTTGGTTAACAGAGATAACCATCCTGTGCACACACACACACACACACACACATTCAGTCATTAGCAGAGTTATCTGCCCCGTTATACACACCCACAAAACATTATACAAACCCACAAAACCACAACATGTACAAAAAGCATGCATGTGTGCAGTTTTTTTCCTGTTGCACATATTCATATGAGTGTGTCCATACACACCATCACAGTGGTTGTTGGTAAGAGCAGCTCATCACAAAGGTATGTTTAATGAATATCTTCAAAGCACCCAAAGTCCTTTTTGACTGAGCTACTTGCAGGAGTCCAGCACAGCACCAAGTAACATGGGAGAGAAAAGTAATCAGCACAGAAAACCAGAAACTGCGGCCAGCAGCAGAGTGTTGGCCTGCAGTGCCCCCTACTGGTAGGAGGGGCATTTGTACTTTGCTTGAAGACTGAAACCTGAGACCTGCTTCTCAGGCACCTCTTCTTTTATTTTTTAAAAATTATTTTATTTCAATTTTGGCTGCACCAGGTCTTCTCTAGTTGTGGAGAGTGGGGGATACTTAGTTGTGATGCGCTGGCTTCTTATCGCGGTGGCTTCTCTTGTTGCAGAGCACAGGCTCTAGGGCGTACAAGCTCAGCAGCTGCAGCCCGCAGCCTTTAGAGCACAGGCTCAACAGTTGCGGTGCATGGGCCTAGGTGACCCACAGCATGTGGAATCTTTCCAGACCAAGGATCGAACCTGTGTCCCCTTCATTGGCAGGCAGATTCTTAACCACTGGACCACCAGGGAAGTCCTCAGGCACCCCTTCTAAGTAAGCCGCCAACCCAGGATGCCATTCTCCGTCCTCCCCCTCCCTTCTCTCACCTAGCCAGGTGAGACCCTGGCATCCTCAGAGCTGCAGCAGAGCATAGGAGAACGAACATTCAGGGCCTTGCACACCGCCCTGGAGAGCAATATCCACCACCAACAGGGATGGCAAAACAGGTTTTTCATCTTCCGTGTCAACTCCAGCTCACCAGTGGTGGCTGCCTAGAATGCTGGGTTGAGAAGGCTTCTGAAGCCAGGTCTGAGCTTAGCACTGAAGGGTATCCTTCTACTGTGGAACAGCACCAGCGATCATGGCAGTAAGCACCACTTCTACACTTGCCATTCCCTAAATCTCCAGATTTCCCCTGACCCACAATTCCAGCATGAGGGAATGTATGTCTGTGACTCTCTCACAACCACAAGGAAACTGACATTCCAGCTTTCACCTGAGTGTTATCTTACTTGATCAGTAACTTCTGAGCCAGCTGAAATTCTCCCTGGAATCCTCTTTGTGAAGAGCTATTTCTTGCTTCCACAGACAGCATGTGGATGACTCGTTAGATCCAGGTCCTTAAGTCAACAGGGGGCACTTCACTTTATCCCAAACTAATATTTACCTAAGGCCCATGTATCTACCAGCACTTATCACTTCTCAAGAAACTCTTCAGGGGCACTCATGAGCTGAGAACCACACGGCTGTGCTGAGCAGATACTAGCTAGCCAGCTGGGCTCAGCTTTAGCCAGGGGTCCTGTTGCCTGCCCCGCACCCAGCACTCAAGTCATACGTGTGCATCGAAATTCCAAATTACTATGTGCCAAGGCACTTGAAAACAGACCTTGAAATCTTCAGTCTTCGGATGCTAAGGGCCTACTGTGTTTAGCATCAAGATTCCCAATGCCTACAACCCCTGATGATGCCCGCAGCTGGGCACAGAACCTACTCCTGCTGTCCTCCTTTGCAACCTAGCCAGCCTCTACGTCCGAATGGGTGTAAGCTGGTCTCTCCCACTAAGGAGTAGGCCAGGGATGTTTGCCTTAACCCAGGGGTCAGCAAACTCTTCCTACAAAGATCCAGAGGAAATTTTTCACCTCCTTGATTTCTGCTGAAGCAATTCAACTCTCTTGCTGTAGTTCAAATGCTGAAGACATATGTAAACAAATGGGCATGGCTATATTCCAATAAAATTTCTTTACAAAAACAGGTGGTAGGTGGAGAAAGAAATGGCAACCCACTCCACTGTTCTTGCCTGGGAATCTCATAGACAGAGGATCCTAGCGGGTTACAGTCCATGGGGTGACAAAAAAGAGTCAGACGTGACTGAGGGGAGAAAATAATCCCAGGAAAGTTGAGGCACTTGCCAAAGGCCCCCCTAGAGCCTGGAGCCGCAACTGCTAGCCCACGTGCTGCAGCTACTGAAGCCTGCACGCACCCTGGAGCCTCTGCTCCGCAACAAGAGAAGCCACCACAAGGAGAAGTCCGCACACCGCAACTAAAAAGTAGCCCCTGCTTGCCGAAACTAGAGAAAAGCCCACGCAGCAGCCAGGACCCTGTGCAGCCAGACATAAAGAAAACCATTTGAAAGAAAAGCTGGTGGGCTAGATTTGGCAATGGCAACCCACTCCAGTACTCTTGCCTGGAAAATCCCATGGACAGAGGAGCCTGGTAGGCTGCAGTCCATGGGGTCGCGAAGAGTTGGACACGACTGAGCAACTTTATTTTCACTTTTCACTTTCATGCATTGGAGAAGGAAATGGCAACCCACTCCAGTGTTCTTGCCTGGAGAATCCCAGGGACGGGGGAGCCTGGTGGGCTGCCGTCTATGGGGTCGCACAGAGTTGGACACGACTGAAGAGACTTAGTAGCAGCAGCAGATTTGGCCCAAGGTGCCACAGTTTGCCAAACCCAGCATCAGCCCAAACATATGGATTCCACAGAACATGGGGGTGTCTGGAGGTGCTTCAGAAAGTCTGCAAATGTTTGATTCTAGCTTAAATTCTTCTTTGCTGTTTAGGAAGCTGCAACAAAGATGTACCCACTCAAGTCTATTGTGGCATTTTGCCAGGCAGGGAGTCAATATGTTCAACAGACTGTCCAGTGTTAAGAAGCGTCACATCTATGCACGTGGATGGGCCATTTGGCAGAAGAGTTAAGAGCCTGATTCCCAGCATCAGACAGACATGAGCTTGAGTTCTCCTGTTGCCACTTCCCAGCTGTGTGACTTTGGACAACTCACTTTACCTCTCTAAGCCAGCAGACCCGGGAGACCACCAGAGTGGACACTGGCCATCCATCATGCTCCCACAGCCCCTTTTTGCTGAAACGTGAGAAGATAGAGGGGCCAGGGCAACGGGGAGGGGGCACTCAGGGGCTCAGGACAATGCTATTTATAGCTGTTATGGAGGCATTTCAGTATTATATGCACCAGTTTGGCTGGACTGGTGCACACCAGTTGAATATCATTATAATGCTGAATCCACCTTGGATTTAGACTTCTTTCTGATTTCAATTTCCTCTGGCATCTTCTGCTACATCCCCATCGCTCTGACTGGGTTCTCAGAAAGCGGAGAGGACTGTTTTGCAGTGACCTTGGAAATCTCAGTGCGTAGTAACAGGGCTTCTGTTTTAACTAAGTGGCAGTTTCCACTGTGTCTGGGACTTGGTTGGTAAGTATTTCCTGGGACATGTTCTGCAGGAGTGCCATGCTTTTGGCTAGAAGCTGTGTCCTCTCTGCTCCATTGCTGCAGTCCCTGGCTGGGCCAGGGGCTCTGGTGCTTGTATGGCTTTTTAATTTGCCTCAGTTCAGTTCAGTTCAGTTGCTCAGTCGTGTCTGACTCTTTGCAACCCCATTGGCTGCAGCACACCAGGCTTCCCTGTCCATCACCAACTCCCAGAGCTTGCTCAAATACATGTCCATTGAGTCAGTGATACCACCCAACCGTCTCATCCTCTTTCATCCCCTTCTACTCCTGCCTTCAATTTTGCCCAGCATCAGGGTCTTTTTCAATGAGTCAGCTCTTTGCATCAGGTGGCCAAAGTATTGGAGTTTCAGCTTCAGTATCAGTTCTTCCAATGAATATTCAGGGTTGATTTCCTTTAGGATTGACTGCTTTGATCTCCTTGCAGTCCACGGGACTCTCAAGAGTCTTCTCCAACACCACAGTTCAAAAGCATCAATTCTTAGGTGCTCAGCTTTCTTTATGGTCCAACTCTCACATCCATACATGACTACTGGAAAAACCATAGCTTTGGCTAGATGGACCGTTGTTGGCAAAGTAATGTCTCTGCTTTTTAATATGCTGTCTATGTTGGTCATAGCTTTTCTTCCAAGGAGCAAACCTCTTTTAATTTCATGGCTGCAATCACCATCTGCAGTGATTTTGGAGCCCAAGAAAATAAAGTATGTCACTGTTTCCATTGTTTCTCTATTTATTTGCCATAACGTGATGGGACCGGACACCGGTTTTGGAATGGGACTGGATTTTCGCTTTTTGAATCTTGAGTTTTTTTTTGTTTTGTTTTGTTTTTTGAATCTTGAGTTTTAAGCCAGCTTTTTTCACTCTCCTCTTTCACGTTCACTTTTAATTTGCCTGCTGACACAATTAACAATCTTCTCCCCGGCACACCTCCTCACCGCTTGAAACGATCAGAAGGTGTGTCTGGCAGCTGCCTCAGCCTGCCCCCAGGACTTCTGGCCTTTTATGGCAGCCACTGAAAGCTCTTCCAGGCCTGAAATGCTCATTTATGGTTTCAATTATAGACTTTGGACCCTCGTGTCTCTCATTGCCCAGGGCTGCCCAAGTCTATTAACCGTGCTCCAGTGAAATAGATAGCTTTTAGCGCACCTTATCTTGCTGCTTTCCACATCATATCTTCCTGCTTCCCGAGAGCCCTGGAAGAATCAGCCCTGTAATCACGAGGCCCTAGAGGCAGGACCTCTTGGCCTCAGAGTCCCTGGGGTGTGTCTTAATTAGGTGACATCTGGTGCTGCCCTCGGAGTGCACGCGTCCACCCTGCTCACTCAGCCCAGTCCAAGCAGTGAGCCGCGGTTGTGCCCAGACTCTCAGGCTTCTTATGGCTACCGGCCAGCTCTGAGAGCCCCAGAGGCTCATCCAACCGGTGATTCTGACCCCAGAGGGAGGCGAGGCAGAAGGCCTTGGTGTGGTTCGGCCAAGAGCAAGGGTGACTGGGGCTGAGCTCCTTCCCTCACTTCCTTTTCATCTCCTCGAGGTCGTTCTCAGGCCTCGCAGTATCTCTGGCTGAGCCAAGGGCTTCGGCAGAGGAAAGAGCTCCCGACCAGGGCCTCTGACTGGAGGCCGGGGAGGATCCTGGCTGTGGCTGGGAATGACCTTGTGCAAGGACACCTTTACCACTTGCTCATTCCCTGATAAGGCGTCAGCAGAGCTGCCTCAGCACCTTCCACTCCCCACCCGCGGCACGGCCTTACCCTTCCTCCCCACAGTCAGAGTCCTGGCTGCTCCAGCACTGAGAGGGACAGCGAGCCCAGGACTCTTCTCACACAAACTGCCGCTCATTTCCAGAGCCAGCTCAGTCTTCTCACTTTGTTCTCCCTCCTGGGTTATTTGTCTGACTCTGCTACTATGCCCTACATTGCCCAGAACCTGGGCCGTTCGGACCCTGGGCTGCGTCCTCAAAAGGACAAAGGACAGGCTCCACATTGCCCATCGCTCCTTTCCCTGCCCCCAGAAGCATTCCAGCTCCCCTGCACACACCTCCAATCGCACCTGTGGCTTGCCTCATAAAGTGGTTGCTCACAGCTGGGATTCCCCCCGGGGAGCTAGACAATCAGTCCCCACCACTGATGTCTGCTTATCCCTCTGGGTCTTCCTGTGGGATTAATCACTGGAGCTCCCACCTTCTCTCCAGAGAGAGCCAGGCTTGTCAGCAAAGGAAGAGGCTGATTCATCAAGCAATGAGAGTTCTCCCCTGCAAGTGGTGGCACAGGCGCCGCAGGGGCTCCTGCAAGCTCACGGGTCACCTCATCCTGGAGTCCCTGCACAGCGTCTTTAGAGACAGTGAGCTCACCACCTCCACTCAGAATCCCAGCGCTGGAGAATCTCGCTAGTGGACATTTCACTCCTTCCTCACTAATCAGCCACAGCCCAAACCAGACCTCTTCCCACTTCCTACATTACCCCAGGCAGGCCTTTCCTCAGGCTAATCCTGGATGACTTCCCACTTCAGTCATTGAGCTTTCTTCCCTGCATTTGAGCTCACAATGAAAGGTGAAAGTGAAGTCGCTCAGTCGTGTCCAACTCTTTGCGACCCCATGGACTGTAGCCTATGTCCAACTCTTTGCGACCCCATGGACTGTAGCCTGTCAGGCTCCTCCGTCCATGGGATTTTCCAGGCAAGAGTGCTGGAGTGGATTGCCATGGTAAACACCAGTTCTCCACTGCTTCCTCCACCAACAGGGCTGCTTGGCAGCAGAGCAGGATACAACCACTGAGGGAGTAAGGGCTGAGATGAGAGAGTTGGCAGGGAGGAACAAATTAAATTTGGCTAAAAAAACACACAAAAGCAAAGGAAGCATTGATCAGGCAGTGCCCCCTGCTGGCCGTAGGAGAGTTTGCATGCAGGTTAAATTCACTCCACTCCTTCCACAAACTCCTGCACCTGTCTGCTGACCCCTGATAACTCAGGGGATCGCAGGAAGCAGACAGGTCGTCTAGTCCAGTGGTTCCCAAATGTGTAAAACTGTAGGGAAGTGGCTGTGGTTGATTGTGCATCTTGCCCATTTGACAAAGGCCTCTGGGCTGAGGAGCCAGCAGGTGCTGAAATCCAGCCTATATCCTGCTAACCAAGCTGTGCACCCCAGTGTGGTCTGGGTCAGTTCACAGGAATGGTTCTCTTTTCGTAATTCATTCCAAAGACCTCATCCTTCTATAACTTGTACAAAAGCGCCATATATATCAGGAGCAGCCCCAGCATACAATGCTTGCTTCAAAAAGGGCAATCTCATAAAACCCAAGCTTCTTTAGCTAAAGGAGAGTTTGAAGACCACCTAGAAGATGGGGAAACTGACTCATCAAGTAGTGAGCGTTCTCCCCGGAGATGGTGACGAAGGGGCTGCAGGGGCTCCTGCAAGGACGGAGTGTTCACCAGTGCACCTCAGGGGCAGGCCACCTCATCCTAGAGTCCCTTGCAAGGGAGCTTAAAGTCATACACTTAATTTGCCAAGACAGAGCTTAGAAGCCAGATCCCATTTCTTTGTACTACACTGAGCTAGTTTCAGCAGCCCTCCTTGAGGCATCCTGGCTGCTCTGACTCTCCCACCCTCAGTCTCATCAACTTCCCCCTGAAACCCAGCTACTGTGCACAGTCTTACTTTCTGAGCCAGGATCATGGCACAGTGTTTGCCTAAAAGGAGGGCTGGTGAGGATGCTGGCCCCGTCTGCAGTGTTCTACAGGTACCTCACTCCCAGGGATGAGGGCAGACATGCAGAAGGGCAGAGAGGTGGGGAACCAGAAAGGTCCGTTGGGTGGCGCTGGTGGCTCAGCTACTGCGCAGGGGCGGCCTGCTTCGTAGGTGAGGTCCGCCGGGATGTCTGAGCCACGCCGTAAGGCACGTGGGCGGCCACCGTGCCCATCTCCTGAGCCCCAGCCACGTGGAACATCTGGTCGTCAAAGAAGATATGCGGGCGGATCTTCTCCAGAAGGGGGCCCTTGGGTGCTCCCGCAAGGAACAGGGCCTCATCCGTCTCCAGGCCCCAGCTGCGCAGGGTCTTGAGAGCCCGGGCCCCCGAGCTGGCTGCACTGCGTGCTGTCACCAAGTAGGTGCGAATCGGACACTCCAGTCGCAGGCCCTTGGAGTAGAACTTCTTCTGCAGTCTCCCCAGTGCCTCCAGGAAGCCCTTTAAGGGGCCCTACAAGAAGGTGAAGGAACGCTATGAGCTTACCCATCTCCCAAACACTTTGCCCCCTCACCAGCTGGGCTCCCTACAGCACTAAGATCTTGCTGTTTGTGGTTGGAGTGTTTTGCAGGATCCCTATTAATCTCTCAGTTCTGCTCTGCCTGCTCAGGCTACTGCATGCATCAGTTGGATTGTAGGTACCCACGGCATTCTAGGTGTCCACACTGCTGTGTCAGAAAAAACACACCTGGGCCCCTGCTATTATAGCAGCCCACCAGGTATATGGGTGTCTGTCCTACAGCTCTGTAAGTGTGGCTTTTGTGCTCATCAGCAGGGAGGAGATTAAAAATATTTAGTAACTATGGCATGGGCACCCTTTAAACAGAATGGATTCTGGTTGCAGACTACTGGGACAGACAGACCAGTGTGTCACTGCCCAGTATCGACCCTGCTCCCGGGGCGCATGGGTGGCTCAGAGTGTCGTGCTCCAGTTTCGTAGGATCAGGGAAAGGATCAGGAAAGGTGTGCTTCTGATCTTGGAGACCCCTCACTTGCTGGGTGACCTGGGGAAAGCAGAGGTCTCCTGGGGCTCTGCCTCTCACTTAATGTAAAAAAAAAAAAAACAAACACAAAACCATCCTGCTCTAGTTCCCGAGGATTTAGGAAGGACCAAAAAGAAAGGAAGTGAAATGAACACCCAGGGGTCATAGCTAAAGCCAGCTGAGCTCTTGGAGAGAGGGACTTTGGGGTTACTGAGCACCCAGATTTTTGTTAAAAGCATAGACAGGAGCTCCCCAAGGGCTGGAGAATCCCAGTAGTTCCAACCCCAGGGGATTTCCACCAGCTCTAGGTCGTGCTCTGCTCTCAGGGAGACTCTGAGTAGTTTGAGGGTGAGTGAGGATCCCCGAGCCCCTGGCCAATGGATGGAAGACAGAAAGTGAGAAGGGCTGGTATGGTCCAGAGCAGACGGGCTGCCCCAGACCCCACACCAGCTGGATCTCCCTGCCCCGAGGAGGGACACTTGTCTGGCTCTTCCTTTCCTCCAGTGAGGGAATCGGGGGCTTCTTTAGAGGACGGGACCCTGCTCAGAGGGGTGGGGGAATCTCAGAGAGGGAAGGGCAGCTTCAGAGAGAGAGAGGGTGAGGCATTCAGAGAGGGATGGGGACTTCAGAGAAGGGATGGAGACCCAGAAAGAAGATAGAGGCCTTCAGAGAGGGGATGGGAATTTAGCAAGAGGGTGGGGACTCCAGGAAATGGACAGAGACTTCATAAAGGAGCTGCAAAGAGGCAGAGGCTTCAGAGAGCAGCTTCAAGAGAGAATGGGGGCTTCAAAGAGGGGGTAGGAATGTCATGAGAGTGGTGGGGGCTCAGAGAAGAGGTAGATGCTTACTGAGGGGGGCCAGGGGTCAAGGTGAGAGAAAGGCGAGCTGGAGGCCTGGGGAGGGGCCCTGGTTGGATTCTGGGCTGAGCTTGGGGTTTGACTCTGGGCTGGAGGTTCCAGCCAAGGGCAGGTTCTGGGGAGCTTCCTTCCTCCACCCAGGGGTTCCCAGGAGTGTGTGGAGCACCTGGGCCAAAGGCTTGTTCTCGTGGGCCTTCTCATGCTCAAAGAACCTGTCCAACCCATGGGCCTTCACGATGCGCTCTGACTCGTCCGAGAAAAGCACAGCGTCCCCGTCGAAGGCCACGCGCAGCTGACTCTGGGACACAGCCACGTCCCTGCTGGGGCTGAAGATGGTGGCCGCTGCGATCCCTGCATGGAGAGAGGCAAGACTGTCCCCCCTCATCTGGGTAATAGGCACCCCGACACCCACCTCAGCTGCCTGAGGGGCCAGGAGAGGGCTATCTCACCCTATCCTCGCCCCACCTGCCTCACCCAGGACTCAGGGCCCAGCAAAGGAGGGCCAACATTCAGAATATTACAAAACAGGCCAGTAAGAGTGGACAGTGGAGGGAGTTTCCTATCAGTCCAGTGGTTAAGACTCTGGGCTTCCAATGTCAGGGATGCAGGTTTGATCCTCAGTTGAGGAACTAAGATCCCACATGCTACATGAAATGAGGCCAAAAAAAAAAAAAAAAAAAGGGATGGAAAGTGGCTTTATCTCTGAGTAGGGCTCTGAGGACCCCAGACTAAGCCAGGGTTTCCCCTTTAGTTGCTGCTTTGAGGGAAGGTCTGGGGGGAGGGGCTCCCAGCGAACAGGAGGGCACTTGGAAGGCACAGGGCAGGAGCTATTTATCCTTATGCATCAGTTTGGGGGCCTTTCGATACTCTAGCAAGGGCACACTGGCATGGACAGTTGAACATCAGTCCTGAGTAGAAGGCAGGGCCCCCCAGGTCACCACTGTCCTTCCTGGGGCTCCTCACAGGCCCCTGATGTAGATCTACAGGAAGGACTCCTGACCCTGGCTGGGCCTCAGTTACTCTCTTACTATTGGTTCCTGCAAGACCCGCACCCTCTCTAGACCCAGATAAAATTAAGGATGCTTCATCTCTGTCCAGGGATCCCAGGCTTCAGTCTGGGGTGGGGGCACTGTGGGCAGCCCCTAGTCTGCAGCCAGGTATGCCTTACTCCCTGGTATGGTAAACAATCTGCCTGCAACACAGGAGATCTTGGTTTGATCCCTGGGTCAGGAAGACCCCTTGGAAAAGCAAATGGCAACCCACTCCAATATTCTTGCTTGGGAAATCCCATGGACAGAGGAGCCTGGCAGGCTACAATCCATGGGGTTGCAAGAATAGGACATGACTTAGCAGGTAAACCACCCCTACATGCCCTCCTTAGGGCTGCCTGGTCTTTAAAGTTTCCCTGGAGTAACGCGGGTGGCCATGCTTAGGGCTGCCTGGTCTTTAAAGTTTCCCTGGGGTAATGCGGGTGGCCATGCTTAGGGCTGCCTGGTCTTTAAAGTTTCCCTGGGGTAACCCGGGTGGCCATGGGAGGCAGCACTATTGACATGTGACTCAGTACAGACTCTGGACTTCTCCATGGGGTCCAGTGTGCCTGTTGCGAACCCTAGCTCCAGACTAGAGCTCACTGGATGACAGAGAGCAGTTTCAGGAGGCTGGAGACCTGGCCAATGTGCTCAGCCCATCCTTGATTGTTTACCTCTCCAAAGGCCACGTCAGCCCTGCTCTTTGGGGATCTAGGGTTCTTAGGCCTGGGAAGAGGCAGAGCTTTGGGAGGAGTGAGCAATGCCGGCTTCACCTCACCTTCACTTAGCCTGAGGATGCTATAAGCAAGCTCAGGCCCTGGACATCAGGCCAGCTTCCTTCTCAGCTTTGCCAGTGCTAGAGCCAGGATGAACCAGAATCATCTGATCTTGAGCAGGGCCTCCCTCCTGACTATGCCCTGCTCCCCAGCCTGGGCTTAACTTAAAGACATATAGAGGGACTCAAGCAGGACAGTGCCAAGGTCCCAACCAGAGGGTATGACATCTGTCTAGGAAAACGGGTTCTGCTTTGGGCTTAAAGAAAGCTTCTTGGAGCCCCATGCAGCTCAGGTGAGTAAGCCTCAGCAGGGAGAGAGGCCAGGCTTCTGGGCAGGAGATAGCATGAGAGAGGAAGAAGTAAGCGAACACATTGTTGGCTGCAAAGCAAACTTATTTGGAAACAATATTTCCAAAGGGGAAATATTGGTGGCAGAGGTAAATTAGAAGCTTGGGATGAACATACACACACTACTATATACAAGACAAAGCGCCAACAAGGACCTACTGTATAGCACAGGGAACTCTATTCAATATTCTGTGATAACTATATGAAAAAAGAATCTAAAAAAAGAATGAATATATGTATAACTGACTCACTTTGCTCTACACTTTGCTGGAAAAGTACTGATCTCCTTCCTCACTGGCCCAGAGAGGGACAGAGGCTGCCCATGGTCACACAAGAATCAGAACTCCTACTGATCTGGAGGATTTTTTTAGAAGGGAATAGCTTTCTGGGCTGCAAAGAGGGTTCCCACAGAAACTGACGGCTGGGTGATGTGGATGAGTAAAAGCATCCTCAACATGGTAGGGCAGGAGGTGGGAGAGGGAACTAGATGGGCAATGAGTGAAACAGATGGGACCTTGTTCTCAGGGTTTACAGGACAGGCCATAGGAATTAAGGGAGGTACTGCCCTTCAAGTTACCATGGCAACCCCTAGAGCCTGCTCAGAGCTTTAGGACCAGGCTGCCCATCTCTGACACTGGCTCCCTACACTCCTTTTTGCCAGATCCCCCACACTCTCCTTCTCCAGCTTGACTTACCTTCATCAATGGCCTCCTGCACTTTTTCTGCATCAGCCGACAGGTAGAGGTTGGTGTGATAGGCCTTGAGGTAGCAGATGGGGCTGTTGCCGCCTGTCATGCAGAACCTCTCGATGAACAGGTCTGGGGAGGAGGTAGAGAGGAGCCAGGTGATGTCTGGGTCAACCCTCAGCACCTCAGAGTGGTCCCTCCGTGTCCAGTGGATGCCATCTTGGTTCTGAGTGGTGGTGGGGCAGCAGAGTGATTCTCTGAGCGATTTTAGGCCAGCGTTCCCCTCTTTGAGCTTCCCCCATCCTTCATCCATGAAATGGGGATGACCACATCTCTGAAGGAGCTGCCTGGCTCACAGTAACATCCCCTTGTCAGGGAACCACAGTACTACAAAGGCAGGTCCCCAGCCATGTGATTCTTGGTCAATCCTTCCTGATCGTAGTTGATTGTATCGGGGTAGGCACCTGCCTCAAGCTGGGCCAGTCAGATTCTCTTCCAGCCTGGGTTGATAGTCACTGGTACCCATGTCTGTGCAGGTTGTAAAACTTTGCTTGTCAGTCAACAGCTGCTGCTCTGAACCCATGGAGTTACCGCATCATTGCCCCAGCCCCTCACACACGACGGTTCACCATGGAAGGGCACAGCAGGGGTCCTTCAGGACCCTGCCTTGGTACCATAGGTGGTGTCCATCTTGATTCCTCGGAGCTTGTGTCACAAAGTGGGTAAATATTTTTAATATCACCCCTGCTTCCAAGAGTTTGAAATTAGGATTAAAACAATGCCAACTGGTTCTCTTGCTTGCTGAAAACAAGGACTCGTAAACTGGTAAATTTGGGCCATATTCAAGAAAAGCAAAGAAACACAGTTTGGAGAAAGAGAAAAAGAGACAACAAAGGAAAATAAGAATGGGTTTGCTGAGAGAAGCAGAAATCAGGGCTCTTGTGGTCCAGAGAGAAAAAGAGCCCTGGAGAGATTACCAGTACTTGGATTCAGGCCCTTTGGGCTCAGTTTTACTTCCTTCCCTGTGGTTCCAAGAGGCACTCCAATAACCTAGTAAGAAATCATTCTCTTGAGCTAAGGCTGGCTCTAGAGGGTCCATTACTTTCAGTCAAGAGTTTGGACTAAGACACAAAGTCTGTTCACTCTGACGACTGCACCTGCCTCCCCCAACAGCCCTGTAAGACCTGTCAGCCCCACTGCAAAGAGAAACTGAGACACAGAGGCAGCAAATATCCAATTGCATTGCAAAGGGAGTGGGGCCTGTGCAAGGATGTGCTGGAGCTGGCTTGTACCAGCTTACAAGGGCCAAATGTCAAATATTCAGGGACTTTTGGAGCCAGTTAGATTGTTCAGTTATTGATAGCTGGACATCAGCCACAATGGGAGTATTAACACCCTGAAAATGGCAACGCATGATCAGAGTCTGGGGACGGGTGGTTTTGTTTTTTGAAAGAGCCTATTTACCAGAACCCCATTGGGCTTAAGATTCCAGTGGGCATACCTGCACCCTGCAGAGCTGGGATGCCAACCCTGGGTGTCCGCTAGGGATCATGTCATGGCCAAAGCTGTCATGCTTACCATAGTGGTTGATGCTGTTGATGAGACGGACACCCACTTGAGCATGGTTGTTGGTCACCAGGACGATGTCGAAGAGGTCCTCGCTCTCAGGGTACAGCTCCCGCAGCCGCCTGTTCACAGCCTCCAGAGCCTGGATGGGAAAGTGGGTCCTAGGGCTCAGACTCCCCAGGGAGTGATGCCTGGGGTTAGTAGCCAGGGTTGGGGATGAGGGGTGGGCTGGGATCCAATGCTTGGAGGGGAGGGGAAGTCAGGGGCTGGGCTCGAGGTCAGATCAGTGGACATGGACTATCACCTCCTAATCTCTGTCCTTGTATGGGTTGATTATTGCCCATTCAATAATGTAAATTATTAGATTTTGACACCTCACTAAAAGGGTGAGTGGAAGTCGAAATTCATCTCAGGTTCCATGAACTAAGCTGGGTATCTGAAGTGGGGCTGCATTCGTTCAGGGGATGCGGAGGACTCTTCTTCTCACAATGGCTGTCCCCTTGCCAAGTCACGCTCCTGTGGGGTAGCACTACCCAGAGGGGACCCTTTTCCTTTACTCAAACCCCTATGGGAGTGCTTTTATTTTTAAAAAAATAAGAAGTAATTAAGATTTCTTTAAGTGAAAGCAAATTCAGTAGATAATCGTAAATACAAAATATAAAATAGTTCAATATATTAGATTAAGGTATTTTTCAGTTACATTTTTATGTTCCTCTCTAGTTAATCTGTAATAAAAGACAGTGTTCTTTGGGGGGACTTCCCTGGTGGTCCAGTGGCTAAGACTCTGGGCTCCCAATGCAGGGGGCCCAGATTTGATCCCTGGACAGGAAACTAGATCCCACATGTGACAAGTAAGAGTTCGCATGCCACAGCTAAGACCCGGTGTAGCCAAATAAATAAAGATTAAAACACAACAAAAACAGTGTTCCTTGGATGAATACTATGTCTGAAATTATAACAAGATTTGCGGCAGAATATACTTTTTTATACATTCCTTTTCTCCTATTTTTTCTATTATGGTTTATCACAGGATATTGAATATAGTTCCCCGTGTTATATAGTAGGACCTTGTTTATCCATCCTAAATGCAATCTACCAACCCCAACTCCCGTGGGAGGGCTTTTAGCTAATGCCCATGAAGGCTTTGTATGGCCAGTGGCGGGACTGCCCCTCACCTTCACAAAGGGGAAGGCTGGTCCAGGACTGAAGGGCTCGTTCTCGTGTTCCAGCTGGTAGCGCACGTATTCCTCCACGCCCTGCTCCGTGTAGATCCGCTGCTCCTCGTCCATGCGGAACAGGGCTCGGGAGGACACAGCGATGGTGACGGCATTCTGGGGCTTGGGCTGCAGGGATGCAGGAGAAGGGGTCTACCCTCAGACTTCCCTGAGGCGGGTCTCATGTACCAGCCTTTCTGGGAACTGGGGCAGGGAGAGAGCCCAGGCCTGGCCTCTGCCCTAAAGGAGCCCAGTCTTGGGCAGGGACAGACCTAGATCAGGATCCCCTCTGTGAAGGACCCAGCTGGGGACTGGGGGGAGACGATGGCTCCCCAAGGAGGAGGACAATCTGGTGGGAGGCCATGTCCTCAGGGAGTTTGCAGTCTAGCTGCCCAGCTTGACATGACAGAAAAATGAATACAGTGTAAGCAGCCAGAGTATGATTGATGCTCAAGATGGTCTTCAGAAGGTGTCCTTTATAAAATGGGAGCTACACGCCCCTGGGAAGAAATGGCGCCCAGAAGCATGACAATTATAGAAGAAAATCTGTCTCCAGCCTAGATCTTTCTCCTGAGCTCCAGACTGTTATTTCTAACTGCCCAGTTGACTAACAAACACTCAAACTCATCATGCCCAAGGCTGAATTCCCAAGGACAGCAATCTGTCCACCCTCAAGCCTCACCCCGCTCCCCTCTTCCTCATCTCAGTGCTCCGCACAACCAATCACTCATCCCCCAGCCCAGAGCCCAGAAGTCAACCTCAAGTCTTCCCTCTTCCTCTGCTCCCTTCCCCTTCAATCAGTCACCAAAACCTATCCACTCTACTAGAATCCATCCACTTCTTCCCGTCTTCCCTACCATGGGCCAGCCATCACCATTTCTTATTCCCTCCAATATGTGGTCCATATTGTCGTCAGGGGATTTTTCTCAAATTCAGATCTGATCATGCCCACCCCCTTCAGTAGTGCCCTCTGTGTGGTAAAGAACCTGCCTGCCAATACAGAAGACATAAGAGACACAGGTTCAGTCCCTGGGTTGGGAAGATCCCCTGGAGGAGGGCATGGCAACCCACTCCGATATTCTTGCCTGGAGAACCCCATGGACAGAGGAGCCTGGTGGGCTACGGTCCATAGAGTCGCAAAGAGTCAGACACAAGTGAAGTGACTTAGCACACATGCACCCACTGTCATCAAATTCTTCTCACACTCTGATCAGCAGCCTTGAGGATGGAGTAGGAAGCCCTTCATGAGACTCCTACCTCTGTCTCCTCTCTTACCTTCTCATTACCCTGCTTTGCTCTATCTGACCTTTCTATGTCTGAGCACATCTTCCCCCACCCCTTCTCTGAACTTTTACACTGGATGTTTTCTCTGCCTGATTTGCTCTTTCCCTGACTCCCCATCCAGCCAACTTCTACTCAACCCTCAGGTCTCAAACTACATATCATCTTTACAAAACTGTCCCTTATCCCTAGTAATGGGCTTGCTACATTTTCTACCAATTTCCTTTTTAGTAAAATTTTAGTAAACTTAGTAAATTTTTTCCTTTTAGTATAATTCATTGATGT
This sequence comes from Bos grunniens, assembly GCF_055505025.1. Taxonomy (NCBI): domain Eukaryota; kingdom Metazoa; phylum Chordata; class Mammalia; order Artiodactyla; family Bovidae; genus Bos; species Bos grunniens. The sequence continues at coordinate 15,004,645 of NC_141167.1, forward strand.
AGATGCTTGACACTAAGGAAATGCTGAATCTCCTGGACTTTGGTAGTCTGTCTAATCTGCCGGTCACTCAGCCTACAGCTGGGATGAATTTCAAAAGACCATGTGGAGCCATTTGAATCTTTCTGCTCTGCTGTAATATTTTCAATAAACCTCTGACAACAACTATATATGTGCATATATGTTAATATACATAATTGCTTATCTGTTGTTGTTGTTGAGTCCTTAGGTCGTGTCTGACTCTTTTGCGACCCCAAGGACTGTAATCCACAAGACTCCTGTGTCCATGGGATTTCCCAGGCAAGAATACTGGAGTGGGTTACCATTTCCTACTCGAGGGGCTCTTCTTGACCCCAGGGACCAAACCAGAGTCTCTTGCATTAGCAGGTGGATTCTTTACCACTGAGCCACCAGGGAAGTGCAATTGCTTATTTAACTATTTCCGTTTCTAGGCAGAGTTCTAGAAGCAGGAACCATGCTTAAGTTATGAGGGAGCAGGAACCAGAGTTATCTTGTTCATTTATTGTATCTCTAGTCCTCCAAACTGTGCTTAGCATATAGTAGGTGCTCAGTAAATATTTAATGTCTCTGAACTTTTAAGCAATTTATTTTAATGAAAGACAGTATTTGCCATAACAAATTTAACACGAACAAGAAACTTCACTGCAGTGCCCTTAACTGTTCAAATTGCTTGAAATATAGTAGACGCTCAGAGAATACTGTTTGAGTTGACGCAGATTTGATAAACATTTATTATTGTTTCTTTGTGCCAAGCACCTGGGCTCTGCCTGAGGATGGTCCTGGTAGAGACTCGGCTCCTGCCCTGAGAGTCAGAAGCTGGTGGGGGAGAAAGATGGGTAAACAGAGGTGCAAAAGGACCTGAAATGAATGCTAGAACCAGGCGAAAGCAAAGTTCAGAGGAAGCTGCTATGGGAGAGGTGGCGTCTCAGCAGAGCCTTGAAGGAGGAGTGGGGTGAAGGAAGGCATGAGGAGCTGTGAACACATGCCGTGCCTTCACAAAGGTGAGCAGAGCCCTGTGCATGGGGGCAGAGTGTAGCTGAGCCCAGAAGAGTAGGCAGGTGCCAGATGCCAGAAGGCTTTCTTTCAGGGGCCCACGAGGGTCTCAGAACTCCTTCAGCACCTCCTGTGGAATAGGGAGAGGGGAATGCCGCCACAGGCAGCAGCCGGACCCTGCATAATCCCTGCGGAGGATGAGAATGCAGGTCCCCAAGGGACTCACAGTTGTCTAGAGAGTCCCACTACATCTCTGTGACTTGAGCAATCTTGGGACCATGGTTCCCATTCGACAGATGAGGAAGCAGGGACTCAAGTTGGGGGCAAGGCTCATAAATGGACCTTGCATTGTGGCCTGCTCCTAGCAGCCCTGGCAGCCACGCAGTCAATCCCAATTTTTCTCTCTGGAGTCAAGCCTGGGTCCCAATCAGTTGACAACACTGAGTGATGACCATGTGACAGGCACTGATTGGGGGACCATACAGATGTGATCCCCGCCCCCAGGGAGCTTATGATCTATCCCCAAGGCAGAGGTCCATGCCTCCTCTAGAGGAACAATGTCCAATAGACCTCTCTGTGAAAATGGAAATGTCCAGCACTGTCCGTGTGGCTGTATGTGGCTAGAGAGCCACTTGAAATGCAGCCAGTGAGAAGGAGGAACTGAATTTTTAATTGCATATAATTTTAATCAGTTTAAACTTAAGTAGCCATAGTGGCTAATGAAGCTTTAGAACCTCAAAGTAGGAACAGAAGACCAGAGTCCCCAGACTCATGAGGCAGACGTCAGTTTGCATTTGACTTTTACCCCATTCAAGATAGTGTGTGGGGCCAGCAGGGCGAGTCTAAGGTGTTGGCAGGACAGGTGACCGTCGTCTGGGGCTCAGCCCAGTAACTCTGTCAGCCACCAACCACCCCCAGTGTCTGTGTGTCCTTGGGCTGGGTACCTCCCAACCCCCTTAGCCACTGTGAGCCTTCAAGGAAGGAAGGTAAAAATTAAAGAAAAGGGGTAATAGAGGGATGGCCTGGGACGGTAAGAGTACAGTTGCGAGGGGGGTGGGGAGACCCACTCTCAGAAACCCAGGAGGTCTGCTGGCCTTCAAGGCAGGAGCTGAGCTTGCCTCGCCCCCTGGACTTACTGCCCCAGGGACAGCCCATCACCCCTTCAAGGACAGAGAGCCAGCTGCCCTCCCAGCCCCTTCAGGCAGGTTCCCAAGCCGCCGCTCCAGCCCAGGCAGCCAGCCAAGGTCTCGCTCCTCACTTTCTGTCCCACAGTCCCTGCCAGACTGCTGTGTCCTGGGTCTTCTCTGGCTGACCTGCACATATCCCATCGCATCCCACCTCTGGCCATTGCAAGAAAAAGATCCCAGCTGCCTCAGTCCCAGGAGTCTCCACTTCCTTCTTTGACAGATGGGGAAAGAGGCCCAGAGACGGGCAGAGTATTACTCGAGGTCATCCAGCAAAGCCACAGCAGAGCCAGGATAAGATCTTAAGCCTCTGGCCTCCGTCCACACAGCAGCACCACCCACCTCTACTCCCCTCCTCAAGCACTCCTGGAAGACCCCAACCCCTGCTATATCCACTGTCCTGGATGCTTCCCTACCCTCCTGGCCTCCCTTTCCAGATCTGGGGGAACTGGTGAGGGGCACCATGCCTTCAGACGGAGGTTTCAAAGGGTAGGACTCTTTACCCCCAAAATGGAGAGTCCCAGGATGGGACCCTGCTCTCCTGCTTAGCCTGCTCTGACTCTGTACAAGTGAGGAGGAGTCTAAGGGCCTAGAGGGCCTTAGATGCTGTGGAAAATTCAGATCCCAGCTGGAAGAGAGGAACAGCCTGTCCAGGCTCCAGGCAGAGCTGAAAGAACAGGGGAAAGGGGCTGCTCAGAGCTGGGGAGAAGCCAAGCACCTAGAGATGTCCTTGGACCTCGCTGCAGAGGGAGGCCACCCTGTCAAATGCCATCAGGTGTACCTCAGGGCAGTTCCTCCAGAAATCAGGAAGAAGTCCAGACATCGGACTGAACCATGGATCAGAAAGACCCTCTATGCCAGACCAAGGTCTCAGTTTAAGAGCTCTGGACTCCAAGAAGCCAGGTCCCTCCAGCTCTCTCTGTCTTTCACTGGAGTGGTGTTGGGGAACCGGCTGGTTACTCCTGCTTCAGGGACAAGATTGAGGCGTCATGCAGGGCAACCTGGCCCCACCTGCCTGCCCGAAGAGCTCGCATTGAGGCCCTGGGATTTTGCCTGTTGGGCCCAAGATAGGAACATGGCCACAAACTGCTGTTTCTAGAAGGACTTAGAGACAGAAGAATTGCTGGAGGAGAGGGGAACAAGATAGGTCTGGACTTAGGAAGTCCTCTGACCTCTTGAGGTGAGGGCCTCATATAGACCTTCAGGGTTAACTATTTCACTCAGGAGCCGGGGGATGAGAATAAGTCTAGGCCAGACCAGCCCAGGAGGCCCAAAGCCCCCAAAATAGCCAGTGGGGGGAGGGGTTCCCACAGGAAGGAGTAGGGGCCAGGAAGCCGCCAGTCTCCTTGCCACCCAGAGAACAGCAAGGTCCAGGGACTGACCGAGAGGTCATAACTGACGACTGGGCCTGAGCTCCCGGAGGAAACGGACTGGTGAGCTCCACTCACCACCCTAGTCTCCATCCCCTTCTTTCCATCCCTGAGGCTGTGACGTTAGTCCAGCTTCCTCCCCAGGCAGGAACCAGCCTCTTCACTGCTCTGCCTGTTACCAGGCACACCCTCTCCAAGCCATCCACATACACAGCCTCACTTTAGCAAAGTGACCTTGCTAAAATGAAAACGAACCAAGTTAATCCCTTGTTGAAAAATCCTGTAGTAGCTCATAATGGTTTTCATACTTGTTTAAAAAGTAGGTTGACATTGATGCAAATAAACTTTTTGGGAGAGCCCCAATATGTAAACCATATAGTACCATATTTTATTGGTATAAATTCATACCATGAATTCAATAGGGCTTCCCTGACAGCTCAGTTGGTAAAGAATCTGCCTGCAATGCAGGAGGCCCCGGTTCAATTCCTGGGTCAGGAAGATCCCCTAGAGAAGGGATAGGCTACCCACTCCAGTGTTCTTGGGCTTCCCCGGTGGCTCAGCTGGTAAAGAATCCACCTGCAATGTGGGAGACCTGGGTTTGGAAGATCCCCTGGACGAGAGAAAGGCTACCCACTCCAGTATTCTGGCCTGGAGAATTTCATGGTGCAGTCCATGGGGTCCCAAAGAGTCAGACACAACTGAGCAACTTTCACTTTCACACACATAAATTCAAATGTATTATGTATTCAGATGTTTGTGGTATATTTATATTTAATGTCCACCAATGAATACAGGAGGCCAGTGAGAATTTAAACTTCATCATCTAGTCAGTTTGTTTATGTTTCAATTTGCTGGGTTTTGCACAGCATTGAGAAAGTCCTGATTCATACCAATAAGTGGCTGCGAATGGTAAAAAGGCTTTTTTGTTTTGTTCTATTTTAAACTACAAGCCTCAGGAAACTCAACCACAGTTGTCAGCAATCTCACGATACTCTTCTTTTAAAACAGATCACCATAAAAACTTCATTCTGAGGTTTGCTAAAAGAGATCATCGACCTGTAGCATAAGGTAACACACTGGCGGTCTCCAAGGTGCTAACATGTCCACCAACACATTTGAGTGAGCTGAGTTTTATCACATATTTTTACTTTTGTAAAACATAGTTTGAGGAAGAAAGAAAATGAATTGACTTCATCTGTAAGCAGACACCCTGAAACATGGGTCTTCATGGAGCCTAATTTTAAGATCTCTAACCCCACTGGAGAAGGCAATGGCACCCCACTCCAGTACTCTTGCCTGGAAAATCCCATGGATGGAGGAGCCTGGTAGGCTGCAGTCCATGGTGTCGCTAGGAGTCGGGCACGACTGAACGACTTCAGTTTCACTTTTCACTTTCATGCATTGGAAGAGGAAATGGCAACCCACTCCAGTGTTCTTGCCTGGAGAATCCCAAGGACGGGGGAGCCTGGTGGGCTGCCATCTATGGGGTCGCACAGAGTCGGACACGACTTAGCAGCAGCAGCAGCAGCAACCCCACTGAATAAGATCTGGACTTTTTAATGCGGCACTCAAGGCCCTCTGTGGGTCTCTGGCATCTTCCCAACTCCTCTCCTAAAGATCCTGCATTTTACTTTCTCACTCAGTTTCAAAGACATCGACCGTGTGTCTTTTGCTCATCCTGTTTCCCTGTCTGGGAAGGTCCACCTACTCGGGCTTTAAGATCAGCTCAAACCAAGCCACCTCTACAAGACTTCCTGAGTTGGCAGTCACTGCCTTATGCTCCCACTGCTAAGGTTTTCACCTGGGCATTCACCATATCTAGGGTCTCTGTGAGCTCCTGGGGCAGGGACTCAGCCTAATTCATCTCTCAATCTGCACTGCTGAGCAGGACTGGAGGTGCAGCAGGGAATGACTGGTGACCAGGTGGGCCTCATGGAAGGGGTCTTTGGAGGGAAGCAGCAGGGTGCTTTAAGGTCAGTTTGGAGCTCTTTGGAGGATGCTCTGAGCTAGCTTCCATCCTCCATCCCCTTCCCAAGCTCTGAGATTGGGGAAGTTGGAGTGAGCAAGGCCCAGGAACCAAGGGGAGACGAGACTCCTCTGTGTGAGTCCTGGAGGGCTGAGGCGACCACCTAGGTAGCAGAAACACTGATGCCAGCGAGGGCTACCCTGTGAGGGGAGGAGAGCCCGGAGCTGGGGCACAGTCCAGCGCTGGGACCCCAGAGTCAGGGACGCAGAGCCCTAACTAAGCTCAGAGCGCAGATTCCAGTGCAGCTCCCTTCTCTTAAAACCCAGGGAGCCTGGCACCCCGAGCCGGAGCCCTGTGCGCAGGATGGCAGAAACCGGAGCGCACAGCAAGGAGCCGGATTTACAGAGTTCGGTTACCTGAGCCCCGGCGCTTCTGCAGGCGCCGCTGACCGGCTTTGCCAACAAGTGCTGCCCCCGTGCCCCCGGCTGGGCCGCGGCTCGGACGGAGCTGGGCCCTGATGACAGCATGGGGGAGGAGGATCCTGGCGTGGAACCGGAGTCCCGAGATAAAAAAAACACCCGACCAGAGCTCTCAAAATAAAACGGAGCCTGTGCCAACGGCCTGGCATATGCTGGTGATGAGGACCTGCGTCCCTTCTCGGAGGGGCACCACGGGTCCCTCTCCGAAGGGCTGACGACCCCTCCTAGAGTGACCCTCACCCTGCCCTGCCCCATACCCATGCCCTGGTCTTACCGATTTGGGTTTCTTCTGGGGCGCGAGGTTGTCATAGAAAGTCTTGGCTTCCTCCCACTGCGGGGCCGCGGCGGTCTCTGCTCCTGGCCCGGGCTCGCGGGGCTCCCGGGGCTCCCCGGGTTCCATGCTCGGCTCTGACCCTGCCTGGCCGAAGCAGGAGGCTGCGGAAAGCGGAGCCGGCGGGATTGGGCTGCGGGAGGGAGGGAGGCGCGTCCAGGGCGTGAGAAGGGGGCGGGCAGCCGTGGGAGAGTGCGCGTGCGGGCCGGCAGGAGGGGGGGCAGTGCGCTGGGTGCTCAACCCGACCAGTCGGCAGGCGGTGTGTAGCTGCTGTTGCTGGTGGAGTTATATTTCGGGACACTGAGCTCTCCTTCCCCAACCGCCCCACCCCTACTGAGGGTTTAGACCCTTCGGCTCGCAGGACTGAGCCTGAAACCAGGCCTTCGGGCTGCTGAGGTTTCGGGATTGCGGGAATCCTATTCTTCGCAGGCGGTCAACGGCACCGAAAGAAGGGGAAGCCTGACTACTATTTTTTTTTAAAACCCAGGGTGGTGATCCACAAAGGAGAAAATGAAATTCTAGCCACCCCCCCCCAAAAAAAAATTAAAAAGCTATTCTCCCCTCCCCTCCCCGGCCCCCACCGTATTTCCTCTCTGATGCCAGGACCCTGGAACCCTGAGCGATGTCTCCTGGGATCCTAGTCAACTTCGGGGAGGGAGAGGAGGTGGTGGATGGACAGCTCCATCCAGCAGGATGGACAGTTCCTGCTAGAGCAGGAACCTGCTTCTAGCGGGAGCCACATTGGAGGGCCCAGCCCGTCAGCTCCTCCCCAACAAGGCGGAGGGACCCTTGAAGTCGGTGGCAACACCAGGCTCCCCTTGGCGGGGCTAGGAACCCAGACCAGACATCGATGGCCAGCAGGGGGCGCACCCTCCCAGGTCCCACCGGCTGAGCTTGGTTAGTTACAGGCCTTAAAGTGGTTAGATGGAAGGAGGATAGAAAAGCCTAGGAAACCAGGAGTCTTGGACCACCGTCCTGGAGTTCTAGAGCATTGTCCTCCTTGATGCAGAGCCCGAGGTGTAGACACTGATGCCACTCATTCCAAGGCACGGGTTAGGAAGCGAACAAGGGACATCTCTGTGTGTGTCTAAAAGAGTGCAAATGTGGATGAGGGCAGCAGGAGAAAAATACCGGCTTAGCTTGGAGGAAGTATGACTGGGATGGGGTACAGAATGCAGGGGTCTGCCCACTCTCCATCATGACCTGGGAGGAACCAACCAAACTGCATGGGAGGAAGGGAGAAATACAGTAAGTCCCCTGCATACAAACGAATTCCGTTCCAAGAATACATTTGTAAGTTCAATCTGTTTGTAACTCCAACAAAGTTAGCCTAGGTACCCAACTAACACAATCGGCTATATAGCATTGTACTATGTTTATAATATATTTCACATAAATAATACATATAAAACAAACACAAAAAATGAAAGAAATATTTTTAATCTTACAGTAGAGTACTTTGAAAAGTACAGCAGTACCAGCTACATCACCACTGTTTTTATGCTTGCTTCTGGCCATTCTGGGCTTGAAATAGATACTGTACTATTGTGCTCTATACAGTGCTATAAAATACACAAAAGCACAACCACTTGTACAGGAGGCACCCATGTGACAATATACACCAGACACATGAACTGACACGATTGGCCAGGTGATTGTACGTTCACATCTGTGTTCGTAACTTGAAGGTTTGTATGTAGGGGACTTACTGTAATCATAACAAGACATTTTAAGATTGAGGGAAGTATGTTTAGAGTTGTCTTTCTCCACTCATGGTAGATTGTTTCCATAAACGGCCCCAAACTCTCTCCCATCCTGCTTGCCCCTTGGCAGTGTGACTTGAATATTCCTCCCTTGCAGTGGTGGCACTGAATCTGAGTCGACCCAGTGTCTTGCTTTGACTGATAGAGTGCTGTAGAAGTGATGTGCGGTTTCCAAGCTTAAGCTTTAAGAGGCCTTGCAGATCTTTTTTATGCCCTTTTGGGAGCCAGTTACAGTGTAAAGAAATCTGGAAAGTTCACATGCAGAAGCAGTGAGGCCCTGGAGGATCAGAAGCCAATGATTTCCCAGGCAGCTTTCAGTTGCAGACATATGAATGAGACCATCTTAACGGTTTCAGTCGCAGCCCATCTCTTAGTGGGGTGCTGTGGGATGAGTAACCCCAGCCAACAGCGTGTGAAGCAACAAAATCTCCCAGGTGAGCCCAGCCAACACACAGAATCATGAAAAATGATACATTTTTGTTGTTTCCAGCATTAAGTTTTGAGGTGTCTTGCTACACAACAATAAATAATGAAATTCTAGGAAGGGTTTCCATTATTCTCAGGTGCCTCATGGAGGAGGAGAATGTATAGTCGTTATTTGGCTGGCAGTGAGTACCTGATGCAAAGGTGAACCATCCCCTTGCTGTCTAGTGACCTTTGACCTGTGTAGCCTGAGTTGAAAGGAAAGATCTGGGCCAATCAGATTTCTCTTCCTCGGGAACTGGGAACTGGGAAACAGAGGCTGGCTAGTCAACCATAGGAAAAGAAGCTAAGGATACTACAAAATATAGTTGGCTTCTAAGAGACCTAGATGGGCCTTAGCAAGCTGTAGTTATGCGCAACATAAAGCGGAGAGGAGGCAAAAACTCTGTGAGCAGATTGAGCCCACCAGGATATAAAGATGGAAGCAATGAGCAGAAGGCAGCAGAGACTCCACAAAAGAGAAACCATGCTGCCCTGAGAGGGAGCTACTTCTGGTCCTGACAGTTTCCCAAGTCCTAGCTTGAAGCCTGGCTATAGTCCCCACCTCTAAATTTCCATGAGATTCTCCACATCACTTCTACAAATGTTCCTCAGAAGTTGGTGGCTATTGGATTTGCTGACTAGCATCCTTTCCCACTCTCTTCTTCTAGTAACAGGCCCTGCCTCCCTGGTCACAGGAATAGGCATGTGACACAGACGTGCCCAATGGGAGAACCCTATTTCCCTGGACACAGTGATTGAGCCAGGATGGGCACATGACCTCAGGTGCATCACTCACTCTCCTATACTCTTATATACAGGTGCTGGGAGATTTGCCTCTGTCTTCTCCAGGGTTATTAATTTGGGACAATATGAGCTGAGAATCCATCTTTCCCTGTGGCAGGTGAAAGCACAGGAAAAGCCCATCTAGGGAGGACTCAGGATTCTACCTGAACTGCTCCCCTGTGGGCTGGTCTTTAGCAAGACCAGGGGTGGACACCACCTCCTGCTCTCTTGATGAACAGGAGCTTCATCCTTCACCTGTCCTCCTCCCCTACCCCTCCTCTACCCCCTGGCCTGCCAGGGAAGACTCTCCGTCCTCTGAAGCACAGAACTTGAGGTCTGTTACCTCCGTTTTCACATTCAGATTTGGATTCACTCCCCACGGATGAGAATGCATGATAAATAGTGGCCTTGAGGTTAAGATATCTGAGTTCAAGTCCTGGCCTTACCATCCATTCTCTGAGCCTTCATTTCCTTTAAAAAATTTTTTAAAACAGAGACGTAAGTGTGCGTTCAGCTCAGCTGGCAGGGAATCGCATGGGAAGCTGTTTGGTGACTATGATGGACTGTGTGGACGCAAGGGGCCAGTTGCTTGAGATCTGGGAGGGCTTCACAGAGGAGATCACTGAGATGGGGGCATGGCTGGCCCAGGGAGGGGCGGTGGCTTGCGCAGAAGCACAGAAGCCTAAGAGATCCCTTATGGAAATGGAGGGCAATTCACAGTGATCCATGTGCAGGAGGGATGGTAGGGGGCACAGCTGGGTTCTGAGGTCAGCAGGTGACAGGGCGGAGAGGGACTTTGAAGAAGCTTATTATACTGGAGGAAGAAGCAGGGCTTGAAGAGCTGACGTGGTGACATCCACGCTTTAGGAGGAACACTCTGGATCTTCAGGGCCAGATGGCGCAGAAGGGAAATGTGAAAGCAGGAGGTGGACTGACCTGCGCCCTCAAACCAGGCAGGAACAAGGCTCTCCCTCCCTCCAGTGTGGCTTCAGCTGGAAACAGCAGCCCCCCCAGTTCTCAGGCCTCTGAGTCACCTCCTTAGGTTCTGTTGCCCTGAGGCCAGGTCAGCCTCACTCCTCTGTCCTAATTGCTTCCTGTCAAGGGAGCTGGCCCCCTCCAAGCGTCCTTGAGAAAACCCTTGTGAAAGTAATTGAGCGTTTCAGGAGGAAGCAGACACCTGCAGCTGACCGCTCCCCCCTCACTGGCCCCCACTCCCTGCAGGGAACAGTGCTTCTCTGGCTATTGAGGGGGGCATGTTCTGAGAAAAACACTTTGCCACCAACTCCCATCCCCACCCCACCACCTTTGGGTCAGCGTAAGCGGGTCTCAGGGCTCTGGGCTCCTGTAGATGGTGGAACAGTGTCTGCACAACACCCCTGACCAGGGGGGCAAGCAGGGGCTGAGATCCAGGCTGTGTGCCCCTTGCCAAGCTGTGAACTGGGGCATGACAGGCTGACTGTTCAGAAAGGGGTAGATCGTTCTCATTAGCTCAAATGTGCCATCTACTGGCCTAGCTGCTTGCTTATGGGATGGCTACATTCAAAGGGGCACCTTTTCCTAACATGTGCAAAGAGCACCAGGTGGACTAATTGTAATCCCGACTCTCGGCCTTTGTCCCCGCTGCCCTCTGCCCACTAACTCATGTGGGCTCTGACCACGTCTTCCATTGGACAGAGGGAGAAACTGAGTCCAAGGTCTGCCGCCACTAGCTCCCTTTTGGGGACAGTACTCCTGCCCCCAGGCCCCCCAAATCAGCATCTGGTCTGGCGCCGATGAATGGACCAAGGGCTCCCAGGAAAAGCTAAGCTGAACCAATCAGATTCCCTTGCTTGAAAACTGAATTAAGAGACATGGAAGGGAGCTGTTAGTCACTGGTGAGTCTGGATACAGAGCTGAAGAAGCAGCCACTTTGTGCAGGGAAACCAAAGGGGTCTTAAGAGAAACTAAAGAAAAGAGTATAGACGCGAACATTGCCAAAGGGATGAGAACCCTCAAGGCCCAGAGATGAGAGGGCAGAGGTCCCACTGGCAGTGCCTGTTCTCTTGAGGCCCAGTCATTCTTGAATTTCCATCTTTAGGGTCCCTTGTAATCTGCTCACCCCTTGCTGTGAACTAGCTTGAGTGGGTCTCTGTCCCCTGTAACTTGGAACAAGGACCTCTGCCCCAAGGAGGATGCCGAGGTTCCCCCATTGTGTGAGCTCCCTCAGGTCTCTTCTCCCCTTTTTCTCCTCACCCCAGCCCTGTCTCCAATGGAGGAAGAGAAGAGGCCCCCAGCACGGTCACACTTTTTATTCAATGTCAGTGAAAAAAAAAAATACACGACACAGCACAGGGTTGAACAGTGAGGACAGTCACTGCAGGCACAACCAGGAGCAGCACATCAGGAGAGAGGGGGCCACGCTGGAGAATGGGTTGGGAGGCCCCCCTTCTGCCACCCAGCGCCCCCTACTTCTCCAGGCCTCCACCAAAGCAAGCAGGGCCAGATGCCCTGGGAGGCCCAGTCCTGTTCCACCCTCTGGAAAAAGTAAAAGAAAACCCTGAAAGTTTTGGAAAGAAAATTCCACATTTTTCTGAGACTTTTCAATTGCAGCTTCGAATGACATTTTTTCAAAACTGATGAATAAAATATGTAAGCAATGTATTCTTGCCCCCACAGTGATCTCCAAAGTCAGCACAAAGCCTCACCCAGGGTGGATCTTCAGGAAATACTTGTTGTTTTAGTAAATTTTTGTGTAAAAGTATTTACAGGGTCAGCTTACTCCCCTGCCCAGCCTCTTCTCTCTTTCCTTTTTCTCCCCTCTCCTCTCTTGATCTGCTGTAGGATGAATTTCTTCCTCGAGGGACTGTGCTATTGTCAGGAAACACTTCAGTGCCTTTGCTTATGGGCTTCCTTTTTCTTAACTTTTGATTTAAAGGTAAGTCATATAATCTTGACTACAACTCAAAAGACTAGAGTGGACATCTGAAGTTCCCCTTCATAATGATATATATATATATATATATATTGGCTGAGTCACTTGGTTTGTGGGATTTTAGTTCCCCAACCAGGGATTGAACTCGGATCCTTGGCAGTCAGAGCGTGGAATCGTAAGCACTGGATCGCCATGAAGTCCCAGTGATGATTTTCAGAGAGAAGAAATAAAGGGCTCATCAGTTAGCCCAAAAGGATGAATGAGGGCAAAATACAGTTAGAAGGCAGATTGGGGACCTTGCAATTCACAGAGCTGCTGCAAAAAGATACAGAACTTCAAGGGAGAGTTTGGCTATATCAACATTTTAACTGTCCATATATTTTCGTGTCTATGCAAGTCATACTTCATACTCTGCTAACTCTGTGGCAAGCCCTTCTTTGCTGGGGCAGGGATAGGAGGACTGCCTCTCTTCTCAAGGCAGGGCTGGTGCTCTACCACAGGAATTCCCAAGCACACAGTCCCCAGGACATCCAGGAGCATGTGGGAGCAAAGCCTGGCCTGCCTGTGGCTCCTCCCATGAGCAAGATGGGGGTCTCAGTTCCCAGCCTGACATTATGTGTTCACCCTGCTGGGATAGCTGAGAACCTTTGACCTGAACAGCAAGTATCACCCATGGTATGTGTCCAGAAGCTTGGAGTGATCATGCTTTCATGAGTAGGATTTTCCCACCAGTTAGAAAGAAAGAAAGAGAGAGGGAAAAAAAAGTTCCCTTAGGAAGGAAAATAGTAAAGACACTGCAAGATGCTTCCAAGGTTGAGTCAGATGCCTCCTAAGACAGCACTGACCTGTTAGCAGAGCTGCCCAGAAATAGAAAATAAGATGTTTGAAAATGTGGGGGCTTCAATCAAGCTCCTATTTCTTTTTGGAAGACCAGAGCCTCAGATACTTCTTAGAAGGAAGCTTGTAAAGGATCAAAACCAACTTAGCTTTCTTTACAGTCAACCTCTGTACCACTCAGAGTCAGAGGAACGAGCAGGGAAGAGATCCTCATAGAGCCCCGGGCTCAAGTCTGGGCACTGTGCCACCTCCTGGCTGTGCTCATGCGCTAGGAACTCTACTCTGTGCCTCAGTTTCCTAGCGTGGAGACATGGAATGAAGAATCCTATTTCCCTAGGCTGTGAGGATAGAATGAGATGGGGTCAATGGCAAGATCTAAAGCATGAAGTTCTGTGTGATTGTGAATTAGGTTAGAGTCAACATTTGGGGGATAGGAACCCCACTTTGTAAAAAGTCTCCCACTGGAAGTCAAAGCTGAGCTGGGCTGTAGAGTCCTATGTATCTCTGGTGCTGACTGGCAGCATAAAACAGACTTAACAGCCAGCTCCTGAGAGTAATGGAACATCCCTTGAGGCATTACTGGATAAAAACTTGCTGGTTACTGCCCAAGGATGTGAATTCCCCAGCCTGACCATGTGGCTGGTCATAGGCAGAAGGATGAAAAGAGGGTGACAACTCAGAGGACTTGCCATCTCCAAGGGCAGCAAGAAGGAAGGTCTAGGAGAGTTTGAGGAAAAAAGTCAGCTTCCCCGAGTCTCCATTTGCAGAGAGGGAGGACTCAGAAGTAAGAGGTATGCTGCATCCCTTTCCTGAAGATATACTCTTGTACTCCCCAACCCAGCAATCATTCCCTGCTCCCACACTGGGTTGACAGCACCTGTGAACTAGACTGTTTTCACCAGCAGTTCAAGAGGAAATCCACTGTCACTGCACATCAAAGCTAACTTCTGATTATAAGTACAGGAGAAAGTAAAGTGAAAGACTTGATGAAGAAGCAAGATTAATTTTCCGGCAGTCAAAGCATGCAGCTGTAGAGCTCACTGATCCAAAATTGGAAAGCAGACATTGAAAAGCAAAGCCAGTGTACTTGGAAGATGACAAATTACCTGGCAGATTCAGGATTGGGAGTTAGAAAAAGCCTTTCAAGTGGAGCATGCCCGGCACGCTTTTAGGCATTTAATCCATAAATGCAGCCTGGCAGCCTAAACAGTGGCCGGCTGGTCCTCTTCTTCTAGCTCCTTCTGCTTCTGGAGCAGTGAAAGAACAAAGCCCATCCTTAAACTAGACCAAATCCAGATGTGGGAACTACTTCTGTCTCACTCTTGGCAAGCCTTGTGTTCTCTGTTACTGAAGTCAGCACCTAACCAGCATTAAGTGCACAGTAGAGGGTTGCTCACTGAATTGAAAAAAAGACCATTTAAAAGGAAGCAGCAGAAGCTGCTGACAGTGACAGTTCAGGATGTAGCCTGATAAGAAAATGTGTCATCTGGTAAGCTGGGTGATATTTTCCTCTTTTTCTCTCAGCTCTTTTTTACCCCCTGAAAATTAGCACTTTCTATATTCATTTAATCATTTTACAAGAAACCAAGTAATATAAAGTATGTTTTAACATCCTCAACTAATAAAATGAGTTTAGCTCTTTTAAAGGGTATTAAAAAATAAGTATTACATCAATTTCAATTTTTCTTAAAATCCCCACTGATGTGGTTCCTAGATTTCCAAATACTTTCCCTTTCATCCTTCTGCAGCTCTGTGTGGAGCTGAGCAGAAAGATTTAACTGTTCCTCTCAAACTAACCAGCTGTACCCTCTCCTCACCTGAGTTCAATGTCCGTCTGAGTCCCTGACCACTACCCTATGAGCTGCCAGAGGGCCAGAATGTATCTTGTAAACTACCATAGCCTTAGCACCTAGCGGTGCCTGGCGTTGAATAGGTGCTCAATAAACATTAGTTGAAGAAAGGACTGAGTGAACACTCCAAAGGCTGGGGCCGGAGGGGCCAGGTAGAGTTGTGGGACAGGGCACAGACCACCCTTAAGGGTTCTGGGTCCTCAGTGAAGGACAGACCCAATCTGGCCCTTTAACTGGGGTCTGTAGGACCACATCCTATAAAGCACAATCCCAGAAGAACAGAATTTCAAAGCAGAACCCAGCCCCCCTGCCTTTACCCTGAACCTTGGGGCAAAAACCAGTTCCCCTATGCCCAGCAGATGTTGGTTCTGGGCCAAGACTGGGGCTGGGGCTAGGCCATTAAATACCTGAGGATCTTCTCTATTCCAGGGTGAGGTGGTCCCTTAAAGATCTTGACTGAGGAGAGCAAGGGCTTGGGCAGAGGGGTGGGTGGGCCAGAGAGTGAGGCTGGAGTCCCCCTCCCCCTAAGGAAGGGCCAGCCAGAGAGGTCACTGGGTTGGGAGGTGGCCACGCCCCTCCTGGCCAGAGGCCCTGCCCCTCACCAGCCTCTACTTCTGCATATCACACTGCAGCAGCAGCACAATAGACGGGTCGCTCTTGGCCGCCTCCTTGAACTCCTCCAGTGTAATCTGGTCATCCTTATCTTGATCCATCTTCTTGAAGATCTTGTCCACACGCTGCTGGGGCGTGAGCCCATCCTGGTTCATGCGCATCATGATCACAGTGCCCACCATCTTGTAAATAGCCTGGTGGGGCAAGAAGGGGGATGTGAACACTCACAACGGGGACAGGAGATGGGAGATGTACGAAGGGACCCAGGGGTGGCATGGAGAACAAGGGGCCGTGTGAGGATACTGGAAGGTGATGTATAGTCACTAAGACTGGCTATTTAATCAGCATCTCACACCAAACATGTCTACTACCCAACTCTTCACCTCCAACCTGCTTCTGCCCCAGAGGGCCCTGTCTCAGTGAACAGCAAATTCATTCTTCTAGATGTTCAGACCAAAAGCCTCGACACCATTCTTGACTCTCCTTTTCTCACACCCATGTCTAATCTTACAGCAAATCTTGTCAGCCCTAATTCTGAGTAGGTCCAATAACGAGCCACCGCCTGCTACTTCCACTGCTCCATGGCTGTCGCCTCCATCCCCCTGTGACCGGACTGCTGTTGGAAGCCCCGCAACTGGTCTCTCCCTACTTTTGCTGCCCTCCCACCTGCTCAGTGTGTTCTCCACATGGAGAATAGAGAGAGCCCTTAAGGGCTTCACATCTCACTTCGAAGAAAGTCAAGTCTCTACCCCAGATGATGATGCTAAGAAACGGCCTCCTGACTACCTCTCTGACCTCTTCCTACCACTCTCCCCTTGCTCACTTCTCTCCCACCACCCTGGGCTCCCAGCCACTCCTTGAACACTGGAAACACAGTCTAGTGGGGTCTTTGCATTTATTCTTCCCCATGCACAGAACACTCCTCCCCCTGACACCTATGCAGTTAGCTCCCTCACTTTATCCAGGTTACTCCTCAAATCTCACCTTACACAAAATCACTTTTACTTCATTGCCCTCTCCCCTTATTTTGCTTTGCGTATCTTGTTTGTAATACTTACTGCCTGACATAGCATAGGCTTTGTTTTGTTAAATTTTCTTGGTAGAAGGAATGCCCTGTGAAAGCAAGAACTTTGAACAGAGACTGGCTTGTGGCAGTCTCTGTTGAAAGAATGAGTTAAGAACTTGGACTCTTGTTGAAAGAATATATATTTGTTGAAAGAACATTGAGTTAAGATCTTGGGACTCTGGAGTCAGACTCCTTAGATTTGGGATCAAGAACCATCACCTGATAAAATGGGGTTTCTAACAGTACCTACCCCCTAGACTTGTTGGGTAAAGTACTTAGCACAAGACCGATCCTACTCTGAACACCCAACCAAGGCTAGCCGCTGGATCCTGGGAGGAGGGAAGAGGGAGGAGGGAGTGGTGGGCTCCCGAGGCCTGAGCGGAGGGTGACTGGAGAACGGCCCTCGCAGCGAAGACAGGAAGCGTGTCTTCCCAACCCACCTCAATGATCTCCAGCATCTCGAGACGCGTGATGCGCCCGTCACCGTCCAAGTCGTACATTTCAAAGGCCCAGTTGAGTTTCTGCTCAAAGCTGCCGCGGGAGGTGACCGAAAGGGCGCAAATGAACTCCCGGAAGTCGATGGTGCCATCGCCGTTCTTGTCGAAGGTGCGGAAAGCGTGCTGCGCGAACTTGGAGGCGTCGCCGTAGGGGAAGAACTGAGGCGAGGACACGAGGGGCTGGAGCCCAGCGACAGCCCCGCGCTCGCGGCCCGCCCCCTGGCTGCCTGGCCCCGCCCCCTGGCTGCCTGGCTCCGCCCCCGCCCGTCCGGCCCGCCCCCGGAGTGCTGGGCTCCGCTTACCTTGATGTAGAGCTGCTGGAACTCCTCCAGGTTGAGGATGCCGCTGGGGCAGTCCTTCAGGAAGCCCTTGTACCACTGCTTCAGCTCCTGCTCACTGAACTCGGTGTTTTGAACCAGGTCTTCCAGCACCTCTGGGGCCAGCTTGCTGTTGGTCTTCCCCATGGCAGGGCCTGGCGGAGAGGGGCTCCCTCAGTTTGGTCCAGGGCAAGGCTGTCACCTCAGCAGCCTTCCGCCAAGTCTCTCTAGGGCGGGGTTCCCTTTCTCCACAACAGCCCCTTCCTCTAACCAACTCCACATTCCCACAGCCAGGACCACCCCCCCTCCTTCCACAGCCGGGGGGAGGGGGGGAGGGGTCTTCTTCTCACTTACACGGTGGACACCCCCGCCTCCTACAGATGGGTTCTGTCATTCCACCACACTCCTTCCCATAGAAGCTCCTGCCTCTCCTCTGCTCGCCTCTTTCCCCGCACACAAAGTGGGGGCTTTCCCCTTATTACATCCCGATTACAGGGCCTCCTCTCCAAGCAGGCCCCTCCCCTATCCTCACAGCAGTTTTCCTCCCCTGGCAACCAGGGTCTCTAGCCTCCCAGGGCTCAGCTCTCCTCTTTCTCACTGACCGGTTTGCAAATCACAGTCTTCATTCTCTCCTCTCCTCTTTACACCTTCCATAGCTCCCTACACCCATAGAATAGTCGTAATCCTCTCCTTGCTCTTCAGAGCTCTCTGCACTCAGCTTCTACCCACCACTACAAGCTCCTCTCCTACCTGGCAGGTTCCTCATGTATTCCCCTGGCGCTGTCTCCCAAGTCCTTCCTCAAGACCTTCCAGGGCACCTGAGCAAGAAGCTTCTCTCCCTCCTTCCTTTGTACAACAGAAATCCTAGCTGGTAGCCCTGATGACCCTGACTGTCTTCTCCTTTTCATTAGTTCATTCATTCCCTGAGCATTTATTGAGGCTGACCATGTGCCAGGCCCTGTGCTGATGATGGGGATAAAGTCAACATGAGCCAGACTTCACTAACTCATAATTGGATCAAAGAGGCTGATTGTAAAGCACCTTAAATCCACACCAGGGAGTTTGGCGTGGGGCACAGAAGCTCCTGTGGTTTACATAAATACTTATAGATTGTTTACAGTATGGTGCTGGGAACCCAGAGAGAAGGAATGCATTTTTCAGATTTTTCCCTGGCTACAGTGTACGACATGACCTGGGTCGGGAGAGGAGGGGTAGCTCTGCTGCAGAGTTCAGGTGGGAGGCGATGACAATAGGGTGGGGTGGTAGAGGGATGTGGATGGACTGAGAGATGCTAGGAGGAGGCACTGGCAGGACCTGGAGACTGAATGGATGTGGGGCTGAGAGTGACAGAGGACTGCTGCCAATGCTCAGAACCGGGGCTGAATGGATAGAGGTGGTATTTCTGAGAAGCAGGTTTGGGGAGGGTGAAGAATCAGGCCCCAGTGGGACAATGAGCCCCTCAAGTATCTTGTGCCTGAGGAAGTTCCTGCAGAGGGAGGTACAAACCCTCCCCAGGAAGCCTGGCTGGAGTGAGGCCCCTGGCAGGCCCTGAAGGCTGAGTTGACATTCTTGTCAGACCTCCATGGGGGGAACGTCCTGCTAGAGCCTGACTTCCCCAGGACATGACCTGGGAGGTGAATTTGACCCACTCTGAGTCTCTTTGGAAGACTGCCAGACCCCAACTGCAGGGTAGCCTGTCATGAAGACACTCTGGAAAAGGACACCCGCAGGCTTGCAGAAGGAATTCCACTTCCACAGCCCAGTGCATGCCTGTGTGGCTTCTAATCCTTACTGCTGGGAGTACCCTAGACAGCCAGGTCTGAGTTTGGTCAGTTCCATGCCCTCTCTCGCTTCATGACTTCAAGCAATGATCTCCAGCCTTTTTGGCACCTAGGACCTGTTCCATGGAAGACAATTTTTCCACAGACCAGGGTGAGGGGATGGTTTCAGGATGATTCAAGTGCATTGCATTTATTGTGCACTTCATTTCTATTATTATTACATCAGCTCCACCTCAGACCATCAGGCGTTAGATCCCAGAGGTTGGGGACTCCTGAGTTATAGAATACCTCTGGATCTCAGACCCTCCAAAGGGCCATCAAGAAGATCAAGAAGCAGTGGAGGCAGCAACATCCTCGCCTGCCTCCCACCCCCAGAGGATGATGAATCCTATACGCTCCCAGGGAAAGCCAGGGACAGGGAGGCATGCCATCTTCAGGAACCTGGAACCAGGGGGTCCCACCCAGCTGTCCTGGGACCGGAATCAAAAGCACAACTGCAACACACATGAGCAGAAGGAGGCGGGCTCCATTCTCAGCTGCCCCCTCCTCCAAAGCACACTGAAGGCTCAGGAACCATCAAGAAAGTTCGAGAATGCAGAGGTAGTGGTGTCTGGTGGGGGAGGCAGAGCCTCTCCCTCTGTCTCCTGTGAGACGTACCCAAGTGTCTGCGTAAGCAGTAGGAGTGGGTGGGAGCACGTCAGTGTATAAGACTGCAAATCTGCCAGAACGCACACACACACACATATGTGTGTGTGTGTTTGTGTGTGTGATGGAGTCTATGTGGCTCTTACCTTCTGCCCCTTTTCTCTCCCCCGCTCTGTGCTGCCTTCCCACCATTTTCTGTCTCCTGGCCATACCTGTTCTCAGTCCCCATTTGATTCCTGGCCCACCAGGGACTAAGAAGGAGGCTTCATCTCTCTTCATTCCTTCTACCACTCTTAGGTCAGCAGGCCAAAGCTTTTAAGATCATCCCCTTTAAGATCATCCCCTTATGTTAGTGAAAAACTGAAAGCCAGCGGAGGAGAAAACTGGCTCAGAGTTACACCCAGGCTGAATCTATGCCACCTGCCTGGACTGCCCTCTCTGAATCACCTCTTGTCCACCACAGACTCCTACCTGCCTTCCAGGAAAACTATGGCTCTGCTCTGCCTCTTGGCATAGATGGGACCATTTTGCTGGCTCCAAGTCACACTATCTGATACCTAGGAAATATCCATCCTTGGGGTGGACCACCAGGGCCTCTGACTCAGCACACCTACAGCCAGATTCACCCTCAACCTGTGATGGTCCTTCTCCCTCCATGACCCTTCCTTCCCTCCCTGGGATCAGGGAGGGAATACAATCATAATTACATTTCTTCCCTCCCTGGGATCAGGGAGGGAATACAATCATAGTTACATTTAGTTTCCCCTCTTCCTTTTCCCTAGATCCCACTTGCTACTAAGGCCTATTGTTCCTTCTTTTGAAGTGCTCCTGGAATGTACACCACGTCTTCTCCCCATGCCCCTCCTCCCCGCCCCCGCCACTGCATAGTCAGGGCCAGGGGCACAGCCAAAGGGGCTGAAACCCAGCTGAGGCACTGTTTGCCAAGCCTCCTATGGACTCAGCTGCCTCAGAAGGAGGGCTTTCCTTGTGATTCCTCTGTTCAACAGAATGTCTTTTCTAGTTTTGCCCAGAGGTACAATATAGGCTAAGGGTTGCCCTACCCATGGGTCCCCTTAAACTCCAGAACCCTCTAAAATCTCATGTCTCGAGTCAACTGTCTACCCTTACCTCCCACTACTCCCCTCACAACTACATACTTCAGTCAGAACCTACTTCAATTGTTGTTCATAATCCTTCCTTCTCTTCTGGGCTGATGCAGCTACAATCAGCCTTCAGGGCTGACTAAAGCCCACTTCCTTATGATCAGCCTCTCCCAGACTGGAGAGCAGACAGTCAGCAGCCTGGACTTGGCATTCTGGGCATGAGTAGACCCTGTGAGGCCACAGAATTGATCCTGACAGGCGTGTAGACTCCAGAGCTCTCTGATTCTCACCTGGTGTTCTAGAATTCCAGAATGGAGCCTGATTTGGGGAAGAGTTTTGCATTACTCTCTTGTCTGGGCCGGAAACATTTCTCCAGACATTTTGCTCAATGGTAAAGAGCTTATCCTCTCCCAATATTAACCCTGTCTGCTTGGGAGCAGCTCGGACAGTGAGAAAAGTCATCTTCCCTTATTCCCATTTTCCCTCTTGTAGCTGCCCACACAGGTTCCCACTCTGCCCTCTGTGGCAGGACAGAAGTGCCCTGCAGAGACCTACTCTGGAACCCAGAGATGTTTAATGAATGTCCCTTTGTGGATTATACTCAAGGGGCAGAACCCCCTTCTTTCTCCTTGGAACAGCATCAGGCTGTTTATCTGTGTTCTCCTGCCGTTGCACCCTCTTAGAGACAACAGAACCTAGATCTGAGGAAAGGAAGAGTTCACCCAAGGTCAAGTGGAGTCCATCAGCAGGAAGAAGGCCAGAACCTGCAGGGGCATGTTCTGTTGGAGCTGTGGCCTGGCTGAACGTAGGCAGGCTCCTCTTGAGGGCTGCCTCCAGCTCTGAAGAAGCTGGCCCTTCCCCATGCGTGAAGACACTGTGCCTCTGGGCTCCGAGGTTTCTTTCAGAGGGCAGAACTCAGAGTTGTGGGCTCCAAATGGGAAGGTGGCAGAGAGGGTGGGAGGAACTGAGGGAGGCAATAATCCCACACCCTCACCAAGCTTCAGAGGAGCTGGTGCTGAGACTGTTGCCATGGTGACAATAGCTCCCTGGTCAGGAGATTTTTTTCTTCTCCTCCCTTTGCTCTTCTCCAAGCAGCAGCCATGGCGGCAATAGCTGGGTCTTCTCCTTCTTATTAGTGAGTGGCAGGGGATGATAAACCAAAGGTGGGCTTGTTGACTACCTCCACCTTGGAGCTGCCCATGTCATGTGGGCTCTTGGTCAAGAAGGGACTCCTAATTGCTAAGGAGGAGCCTGAGCCTGGAGAGTGTGTAGGAAGGGGGAGGCCCATACCCAGGCCTGGGTAAGAAGCAATGTCCTTTTGGTGAGGACTAAAGCCCCTCAGACCTCCTTTCTGAAATGTCCTAACGGTTCAGGAAAAGAAAAAAAGGGTCCTGTTTTCATAATTAGCCATAGAATCAGAGTGCGTCAGAGTTGGAAGGTTATCCAAGATCGTCTCATCAGATCCACTCTCTGTCCTGCCCACCCACCCTCTGTCTCCTATCTCATGAAGGATCAGAGAGGGAAGTTTGACTTGGTCAAACAGCAAAGGCAAGTTCTTCTGCCCTCCAGACTCAGGCTGCCTTAGGGAAAGAGCCAAACAGTCCATGGAGCTTTGGCACGATCCCCACTGAGCAGAAGGAAGACGGGAGAGGGAGCGGCTGGCTGGGTGCAAGAAGGCCAGAGAGGGTATGAATTAGAACGATATTTGAGAGGTGGAATGAGAAAACTTGGTGCTTTGGCCATGAGGGGTGAGGGGAACGGAGGAGGCTGGGACCTTGGCAGCAGTGACTGACAGGTCTGGGTGGTCTGCTGAGGGGTAGTGTTTATCTTGAAGCCAGGTGAAAGAGGCGGAAGATGGGCCTCTGTCTCTCACTGAGACCATGGGGAGGGGGGCCTGCTGAGAGAGAGTCATGAGGAGGAGAACTGGGTGGCCCCCAGGTATGCTGTGAGCTCTGTCAGCTTGAGAAGTGGAGGTGGAGACGGTCTGAGGGGCTGTGTGAAGTGGGAGTGGGCTCTCTGTGGAGGTGGAGGCTGTCTTTCGGGACAGGGACACTGTGGTGTGAAGTGCAGTGAGCTGCTCCTGGGGCTGGGTGGTGTGGCTAGGGGCTGTCTGCGGAGGTGGGAGGTGGTCATGGGGCTGAGCTGACTACCCATGGGGGAGGGGGATGGGTTCCTCTAGCATCAGCCACCACACCCCCAGGGGTGTGTGTGTGTGTGTGTGGTGTGTGTGTGTGTGTGTGTGTGTGTGTGTGTGTGTTGGGGACCAGAGCAGTTGTTGCTTTGGGGTTAAGGAGGCTTCTTTGCCTGCTTCCCTGGGACCTGCGGGGCCAGGACTCGAGTGGGTGGTCCCCTGGCCAGGGGCGGGACCCCCATAAGCCGCCGCCTACGGTGGAATCAGGGGTCAGGGAGATGAATCCGAGGGAGCAGAAGACGAGGGAATGGAGAGTGGAGGGGGAGGGGATACGTGCCTCCGCCCGGCCCTACCCGCGTTACCTGAGGCCGCTCGCCGGGTCGCTGGATGACTCTGAGCCTCCGCGGGTCGCGGGGACCGAGACGGGCTCGCGGGCCGGCCTCCAGGTTCTCCAAGGTCCGCTCCGAAGCCGCCTCCCAGCTCTTGGATCACTCTGTCGCTCGGAGGCGACACGATTTGCATAAGCCCCGCCTCGCCCCGGGCATGTTGGGCGTTGATTGGGTCGGCTGAGGCGGAGTGGCAGGCGGGGTTTCAGGTGGGGACCGGGTGGCCAGTGAGGCCCCGCTACAGGAGCGCGCCTCGCCCGCCCGCCCTGACCTTCCCAGAGTCGCGATGAAAAGGGGAGGGCTGTACCTTCGCCTGTATCCCGCCCCGAGACTCAGACCCCAGGCCATCGTCTGAGGTTAAAAGTGTCCACGATTGAAGTGGATTCGCAAAAACAACTGCACGGTTGCTATGGGAACGGAAGAACCACAGCAGAGGCTCTAAGCCTTTCCTTCTTGGGCCCAGAGAGGGTGGGGATGGAAAAGGGGATGAGTCACAAGATGTGATCCCCCCTCCCCCGCACATCCCACCCAAAATCGGAGAAGGGCCACGAGGAACTGAGTGGGGAGGGAAGACATGAGGTGGTCAGCAGCCCACGCCTTCACATCATTCATCGCCTCCCCCAACACACCCACTCCCCCCAAGCCATGGCAGGTGGGCGAGGATGGCGAAGTACCCAGCCTCGACCTAACCCCACGCTAGAATTTCGATCCTTCCCCCACACAGGCCTTCGTTACTTCTCACGGAGTCCTAGGAGGCCTCACGGGATCTCCCCGAGAGGTATCTCTCTGCCTGCCCCATGAACCCCTCCATTTCCCACCCTCCCGTCTTCCGTCCTGTAGACGGAGCCTGTCCCCAGCCCCCGCCAGTCTCTGGCCTCGGATGTTGACACAAGCTGGAGGCGGTTTACACTGAGCGGGTCTGGAAGGTTTCAGGGCCCTGGGAACACCTCCTCCCCGCATTTGGGGGTCTCCCCAATGCCGGGCCCAGCCGCCCGCCCCAGCTGCACTGGCAGCTGAGAGCTTCCAACCCAAGGCGATAATAAGGAACCCTTTTACTCCAAATCGGGGGCGAAAGGGGAGCAGATAGCTTCGGGTTGGGCCACGTGCGGGGGAGGGGCGTCTAGGGATCTGTCAAAAGTAGGGCGGGGCTTCTGGGGATTGGTTGAATAGGAGAGAGAATGTTGGGGGACAGGGGGCTGAAAGGGAGGCGGGGCCTTTTGCCAATTTTGAGGGCGTTGAGGTGGGAGGGGCGATAGGGGATGAGGATCAGCTTGCTGAGAGTGGAGGCTTGATCCCAGAAACTTCAGAGCCAAACTCCCTGGGGAGGAGCCAGTGGAGTTCTCTCTTTTTCCTTAGGAAGCGTCCGTTCCCCCTTGAATCTGTTTTGCCGTCCCATCCTCCCAGCTGCAGGCTTTGTCTTCTCTTTGGGGTACTAGCAGAATGACAGCATACCTGGCACGTCCCTGGCCCCTTAGTTGGGTGACATCCCAAGACAGGTGTTTGAAAACCCTGACTTTGTCACGTCCTGAGCACCTGGCCCTGGGAACCCAGAGAAGAGCAAAAATTCATTCCTGCTCACAGGTATCATAACCAAGGCATGAGCAAGTGGGGAGAAGCAGCGTGAGATGCTGGAAACGGACTCTGGAACTCAGGTGGAATCCCATCTCTGCCAGGGAGCCCACAGATGAGCATGGGCAAGACCCTTCCCTCTCTGTGCCTTCCTCAGTCTGTAAAATTGGGAGCTGACACAGGAGGCCCAGGGACACAGGAGGCAGGGGAAGAATTTCAACTAGGAGGCTGAAGAAAGACTGTCATTCTGGACAGAATTTTGTGGACATGAATCCGACTGCTCTCTGCTACACTTATGAGCTTCTTAACAATAGGTGACATATAGAGAGCTTACTTTGTGTCAAATACTATTCTAACACTTTATATGTATTGCCTATTTTTTTTCCTCATAAGAACTCTTTGCAGCAGGTACATTTTTTCAAAGATTTTTTTTTTAATGTGGACTATTTTGGGTCTTTATTGAATTTGTTAACAGTATTGCTTCTATTTTATGTTTTGGTTTTTTGGCCCTGAGACATGTGAGATCTTAGCTCCCTGATTAGGGATGGAACCTGCAACCCCTGCATTGGAACGCGGTTTTAACCACTAGACTGCCAGGAAAGTACCCCAGAGCAGGTACTTCTATCCCTCCCATTTAATAGATTGAGGCATTTAACAGTTAAATAACTAGCTCAAGTTCTCATAGTTGGTAAGCTGCAGAGCTGGGATTTAAATTCAAGCAGTCTGGCTCCAGAGTCCACACTTGTAGCCAGTACACAGTATTGTCTCTCTTTAAAGATCCTTCAAATCCTCAATGGGAAGGGCTTTGGATTGGAATATTCTTTTCTGATCCCCCAAGGCATTAGAAAGGCAAAGCCCAGTGGGATATATTGGTCCTCCTCTGGCTCTTTAAACCAGGCAGGACATCTAGCCAGCCTTGCCCATGAATCATCACAGGCCCTGTGACTGTTCCTGAACTGCCAGTCATAACCCATATTCACCAGCTTATGACACTTGAGACTTGATCTTGATCCTGCCTCTGCCCTTTAGATTCAATGTTTAAAGCAATAGCAACTGACATTGACTGAGTTGCTTCACTATGTACCAGACACTCTGCCAAGTCCTTTATCTGTATCATCCCAAATATGACTTCTGCCAAGGGTGACATTTAAAATATCTAACAACCAGTTCAGGCACAAGCGTTACCAGTCAGAACGGATGCTGGCCTTAGTTTTAGATCGAGGACTCTGTTCTTCCAAAAATGAACACTTTAGTTACTGGATCAAGGGGAGCAGGCAAAAGAGAAGCTAGGAAGATAGGGGCCCAAGGCTAGGCTAACCATTTACCAATCAATTTAGAAATATTTTGATGTTTTAACAACCTGCTATACCAGTGTGTACAGACTAAATTTCAGTCCTGGTATCATTATTTTATTTCTTGACAGTGAATGGCAGCTCAGAAATGTTAGAGAACTTGCCCATTGTAACACAGCCCATCAGTGACAGAGATTCCAACCTCGGTCCACTCCAGAGTACACACTCTTTTTTAAATGAAAATATTTATTTATTTGACTGCACTGGGTCTTGGCTGTGGCATGTGGGATCTTTGATCTTTGTTGCAGCTGCTGCTGCTGCTAAATCGCTTCAGTTGTGTCCACTCTGTGCGACCCCATAGACGGCAGCCCACCAGGCTCCCCCGTCCCTGGGATTCTCCAGGTAAGAACACTGGAGTGGGTTGCCATTTCCTTCTCCAATGCTTGAGAGTGAAAAGTGAAAATGAAGTCACTCAGTCGTGTCTGACCCTCATCGACCCCATGGACTGCAGCCTTCCAGGCTCCTCCATCCATGGGATTTTCCAGGCAAGAGTACTGGAGTGGGGTCAGGCAGTATCTTTTAGTTGCAGCATGTGGATCTAGTTCCCTGACCAGGCATTGCACCTAGGCCCCTGCACTGGGGGCTTGGAATCTTAGCCACTGGATCACCAGGGAAGTCCCCAAAGTGCATGCTCTTGACCACTAACTGACCTGTGTTCCTGGGAAAGGAGAGTGTTCAGAACAGAGCTGTTGTTTCCACTGTTCTGCAGCTAAAGGCTGAGCCAGAGGAGTGAGGTTTAAGTTCTGGAGTTTTGCTGTGACCGATCTGTTCTCAGGCTTGGCAGCACCTGTGAGGTATGTTGAAGGAAGGGGCTCGGCAGAATGAGGAGGGCAGAGCAGCCTGAAGGGAAAAAGGAGCAGTGTGGTTGTGTAGGAGACCCCCAAAAGGAGGCACAGAAGAACTGAGTCCAGCGGGGTTTCGGTGAGGGCAGACATTTGTAGGCAGTGGCCGGCGCTTCAGTTTGCTCTGCCGAAATGCTAGCGTTCTTCCCCTGCTGGTCCCAAACGGTGCCTTTATGATGAATAACGCTTCCTGACTCCCTGGGTTTCCTCAGCCTTCTCAGTGCAGCCTAGTGACAGCTGGAATTCCCCTGGGTTCTAGATATTTTGTAGTCTTCTTAGTGGCTGGGAGAGAGTGAGATCACCAGCTTTGGGCTCTTTCCTTTTCTCTATTGGCTAAGCAGGATTTTTTTTTTTTTAACTTTCAAAATAGAAATCTATTATTTTTTTTTCTTGTTAGTACACAGTGGCTAAAAAATTCCCCATACTCTCTCCCTTGAGCATTACCTACAGGAGACCTTGTGTTTTGATGGCCCTGCTCTCATTTATTTTCTGCTGCAGAAGCCCTACGGTGTAGTGGGTCAAATGCATAGACCCTGGGGCCGGGCTGCCTGGGTTTGCATCTATCACTTTCCAGCAGGGTGACCACAGGCAGGTTACTTTATCTGCGTCTCAATCTCCTCATCTATAAAACAAGGATAATAGTAACAGTACCTATAGCAAGGGCTACTCTAAGAATTAAAATGAGTTAATACATGCCAAGTGCTTAGAACAGATTTTACTTTGGGGAATCACTTCTTCCCCATTGTATACAGTCTTGATGGGACTATCAATCTAAGTGTCCTGCCTTCCTATGGACAAGGATTGGTCATAAGACTCAAATAAGGCTAAATAGTCTCTCTCGCTGTTCCTCTCAAGCTAATCTGAATCTTGAGTAAAGTGATTCAAGGGTGGTAAATGATTAGCTCTGGTTTATTCCAGAGCAGCGCCCTGATGATGCTATAATTCATTCCTGCTATCTGAATCCTCAGAACCACTTTGGTACACGTTTCTTCCAAAGACTTACTTCTGCTTTTCCTTTGGCTCTGTGAGCCATTTCACATCCCTCCCTCAAATTTATTTTCTTTTTTTTTTTAAACTTAAGCTCCCCAGAGGTGACTTTTGTTTGCTTGCAGGAAGTACATGTGAGTTTGTCATATTTCTCTATCAGTTGTGACTCTTGGTTGCAAGAGACAGAAAATCCAACTCACAATGGGCTAAGCAAAAATAGGATAAAGTGGCTCTAGCAAGGGAAAACTCCACAAGTAGATTGGACTTCAGGGGGTGACTTGATTCAGAGGCTTAAGCAATGTGATTAATATCTGACCTCTTTCTGGGGCGTGGCTTCGCTCTCCTGTGTCAGTGTCAATTTTGGTTCTTGGGATCCATATAAAGGCAAGATATCTGCTATCATCTCTAGCCACCATCCTTTCCAGGGGAGTCCTACAGAAAAGCAGACTTTCTCTTTTGCAGAGCAGCCAGTCAACACCTGGGTTGGTTCTCATTGGCCTGATTTGGGATCCAGGCTAAACTCAGAATCAGTTTTTGAAAACAGGGGGATCCAGTGCTCTCCTTAGCTAGGGCTGGGTTATCCACCCCTAGAACTGGGAGGTAAGTTCAATTCCTCCTAAAGCATGTGTATCCAGAGTAGGGAAGGAGGGTGTTCTTACCAAGGACAATAGAAGTTCCTAAATTATAAAAACACACACAGCTAGGTCAGTTTTCATTCCAATCCCAAAGAAAGGCAATGCCAAAGAATGTTCAAACTACCGCACAATTGCACTCATCTCACACGGTAGCAAAGTAATGTTCAAAATTCTCCAGGCTGGGCTTCAACAGTATGTAAACTAAGAACTTCCAGATGTTCAAGCTGGATTTAGAAAAGGCAGAGGAACCAGAGATCAAATTGCCAACATCCATTGGATCACAGAAAAAGCAAGAGAATTCCAGAAAAGCATCTACTTCTGCTTCATTGACAATTCTAAAGCGTTTGATCATGTGGATCACAGCAAACTGTGGACAATTTTTCAAGAGACGGTAATACCAGACCACCTTACCTGCCTCGTGAAAAATGTGTATGCAGGTCAAGAAGCAACAGTTAGAACTGGACATGGAACAATGGACTGGTTCCAAAATGGGAAAGGAGTACGTCAAGGCTATATATTGTCACCCTGCTTATTCAACTTCTATGCAGAGTACATCATGCAAAATGATGGGTTGGAAGCACGAGCTAGAATCAAGATTGCCAGGAGAAAAATCAATAACCTCAGATATGCAGATGACACCACCCTTATGGCAGAGGGTGAAGAGGAACTAAAGAGCCTCTTGATGAAAGAGGAGAGTGAAAAATCTGGCTTAAAACTCAACATTCAAAAATATCATGGCATCTGGTCCCATCACTTCATGGCAAATAGATGGGGAAACAATGGAAACAGTGACAAGACTTTATTTTCTTGGGCTCCAAAATCACTGCAGATGGTGACTGCAGCCATGAAATGAAAAGACACTTGCTCCTTGCAAGAAAAGCTATGACCAACCTGCTGCTGCAAGCAGAGACATTACTTTGCCAACAAAGGTCCATCTATTCAAAGCTATGGTTTTTCCAGTAGTCATGTATGGATGTGAGAGTTGGACCATAAAGGAAGCTGAGCGTTGAAGAACTGATGCTTTTGAACTGTGGTGTTGGAGAAGACTCTTGAGAGTCCCTTGGACTGCAAGGAGATCAAACCAGTCAATCCTAAAGGAAATCAGTCCTGAATATTCACTGGAAGGACTGATGCTGAAGCTGAAGCTCCAATACTTTGGCCACCTAATGTGAAGAACTGACTCATTAGAAAAGACCCTGATGCTGGGAAAGATTGAAGGCAGGAGGAGAAGGGGACAACAGAGGATGAGATGGGTGGATGGCATCACCAACTCGATGGACTTGAGTTTGAGCAAGCTCCAGGAATTGGTAATGGGAAACCTGGTGTATTGCAGTCCTGCTGCTGCTACTGCTAAGTCGCTTCAGTCGTGTCCGACTCTGTGCGACCTCATAGATGGCAGCCCACCAGGCTGCCCTGTCCCTGGGATTCTCCAGGCAAGAACACTGGAGTGGGTTGCCATTTCCTTCTCCAATGCATGAAAGTGAAAAGTGAAAGTGAAGTCGCTCAGTCGTGTCCGACTCTTCGCTACCCCATGGACTGCAGCCTACCAGGCTCCCCCATCCATGGGATTTTCCAGGCAAAAGTACTGGAGTGAGGTGCCATCGCCTTCTCTGGTATTGCAGTCCATGGGATCGCAAATAGTTGGACACAATGGAGCAACTTAAATAAATGGAATTGTACGGGAAGCCAGTTGATAAAGAAGTCTGAGAAATGTCATTTGTAGGCTTCCAGCCCCTGGCTATACAGAGGAGGGCATAGTAAGATGAGAAAAGAGAGAGCAAGCAGGTAAGTGGCTGGTATTGTAAATTCAAAGTACTAAGACTTAGTACTTAGTTTCAGCCACCTTCCTCAGTGTTTGCTGAGAGATGCCCAACTTCAAAACTAGCCAGAGAACCTTGCTACTCTCCCAGTAGGTTTCTGTAAAGAATACTGAGACCTGAACAGATTAGGATTATGAAGATGGAGACAAACTGCCCTCGCCCCTCTTTCCTTTTGAGTCTATTCATATGGTTCCTTTCTGATAGTTCTTGGAGGGGGAATCCCAACAATTAGCTCATGGAGTTTTGGGGTATCCTCAGTATAAAGGAAGAACCTCAGTTTTCTGCCTCATGCATCTTTTTTTCTTGTGTGTCTTCTTTTTTTAGAATTAAAAAAATTTGGTCAGGAGGGGGAGGTGCTGTACTGCACAGCATGCAGGATCTTAGTTCCCCAACAAGGGATTGAACCCACATCCCTGGCAGTGGAAGTGTGGAATCTCAACCAACAGACTACTAGGGAAGCCCCACTGTGTGTCTCCTTTACATTCACATTACTATCACACTCACCCAGAAGACTTCACTTTTGACCCTCTGGTCCCCACACCAAAGCAATTCTCTGTGACACCATCAGGGTGTCTTAAAATTTAACTCAATTCTGATGCTGTCTACCTGGACATAGAAGCTGGAAGATTTTATGGTTAAGGGCTCAGTCTTACCAACTTCTCCCATCCTACTTCAGATGCCAATCACAAGTAGTAGATCCCCAGATCACCCACAATTTCTAGCCCAGTTGGCTACAGATCAGTGCCTTGGGATTGATTAATCTGCTAGTGCCACACAGAACTCAGGGAAATATTAATACTTAGGTTTATCCATTTATTAAAGGATATGGTAAAGGATACAGATGAACAGCCAGGTGAAGAGATGCACAGGGCAAGGTATGTGGGAAGGGCTCAGAATTTCCACATCCTGTCCAGGTGCCTTGCTCTCCCAGCACCTCCAGGTGTTCACCGACCCAGAAGCTCTCCAAACCCTCTCCTTTTTGGGTTTTTATGGAGGCTTCATTATATAGGCATGATTAGCTATGTAATAAACCTGTATGCGGGTCAAGAAGCAACAGTTAGAACCCCATATGGAAGAGGATTGAGAAAGGAGTACGACAAGGCTATTTGTTGTCACCCTGTTTATTTAACTTATACACAGAGCACATCAGGTGAAGTGCCAGGCTGGATGAGTTACAAGCTGGAATCAAGATTGCTGGGAGAGATATCGACAACCTCAGATACACGAATGATACCACTCTAATGGCAGAAAGCAAAGAGGAGCTAAAGAGCCTCTTGATGAAGGTGAAGGAGGAGAGTGAATGATCTGAGAGAACAGCATTGCAACTTATGTATTATGTGAAATAGATCACCAGTCCAAGTTCGATGCATAAAACAGGGCACTCAGATTCGGTGCACTGGGGGAACCCAGGGGGACAGGATGGGGAGGGAGGCGGGAAGGGGGTTTGGGATGGGGGACACATGTACACTGATTCATGTCAGTGTATGGCAAAAACCACCACAATAGGGTAAAGTAAGTAGCCTCCAATTAAAATAAACAAATTAATTTTCTTAAAGCCAACTTAAAGCTCAACACTAAAAAAACCAAGATCATGGTATCCAGTCCCATCATTTCATGACAAATAGAAGGGGAAAAGGTGGAAGCAGTGACAGATTTCCTCTCCCTGGGCTCTAAAAGCACTGCGGTTGGTGACTGCAGCCTGTCTTCGGCAGGGAAGACATGTGTTAAACTTTGTTTTAAAAAACAAAGACATCACTTGGCTGACAAAGGTCCGTATAGTCAAGGCTATAGTCTTTCCAGTCGCCATATACAGACGTGAGAGCTGGGCAATGATGAAGGTAGAGCACCAAAGAGTTGATGCTTTCAAGCTGTGGTGTTGGCGAAGGCTTTTCAGAGCCCCTTGGACAGCAAGGAGATCAAATCAGTCAGTCCTAAAGGAAATCAACCCTGAATACTCTTTGGAAGGACTGATGCTGTAAATACTTTGGTCACTTGATGTGAACAGCTGACTCATTGGAAAAGACCCTGATGCTGGGAAAGATTGAAGGCAGAAAGAAAAGAGGATGAGATGGTTGGATGGCATCACCGATTCAGTGGACATGAACTTGGGCAAGCTCTGGGAGATAGTGAGAGACAGGGAAGCTGGGTGTCCGTGGGGTTGCAAAGAGTTGGACACAACTTGGCAACTGGACAACAACTTTGTAATTGGTGATCAGTTCAATCTCCAGCCCCCTCCCCTTCCAGGGAGGGACAGAAAGTTCCAACCTTACAACCAAAAAGTTGGTTCCCCTGGCAACCAGCTCCATCCTTAGGTAACCCAAGTGCATGCTAAAAGTCACCTCATTAACGTGATGAAAGACACCATTCTCTATCCATTTAGGAAATTCCAAGGGTTTTGGAAACTGTGGAGGTGGACACTAAAGACAAAATATACATATTTATTATAATTCACACAATCAGGAAGGAGAGCCAACTCATTTCTCAGTTCTGTCTCAGCTGACCCATAAGGTATTAATAAAATTAATATATCATCTGTCACTACTTCCGTGGTTGGGGTAGGACAATATAGGAAAAAGCATTGTGGAGAGATGATGTAGTGATAGTGCCAGTTGGAGAGAGAAAACAGTGTGCCCTAGAGTGGTCAATTCCCGAGAATTACAGAAAACAGATCCTGTAGTCCAGCACTGATCCACTGAACTTTTCGTGACAATGAGCATGTTACACCTCCATGCTTATCCAATATGGTAGCTTCTAGCCACTCATGACTGTTGAGTACTTGAAATGTGGATAGTGCTAATGAAGAAATAAATTTAACATTTTTATTTAATTTTAATTTAAATAATCGCATATTGTCATTTGTTGTTTACTCACTAAGTCCTGTCTGACTCTTTTGTGACCCCCATGAACTGTTGCCCGCAAGGCTCCTCTGTCCATGGGATTTCCCAGGTAAGAATACTGGAGCAGGTTGCCATTTCCTTCTCCAGGGGATCTTCCTGACCCAGGGATGGAACTCACATCTCTTGCATTGCAGACAGATTCTTTACTGCTGAACCATGAGGGAAGCCTCACAATCACATAAAAATTGTGGTTATTAGATTGGACAGCACCTGCTGCAGAACTTGAAGTTCAAAATAAAAAGGCTACCTAAGATTGGGAGCTGTAGGCTTGCTGGGACTATTGCAGAGGAACCTAGTGTGCTTCCAGCTGAAGGTCAACAGAAAAATGTGACTATGTTTCAAGAGTCCATCCAAGAAGACATACAGACGGCTATCAAACACATGAAAAGATGCTCAACATCACTCATTATCAGAGAAATGCAAATCAAAACCACAATGAGGTACCATTTCACGCCAGTCAGAATGGCTGGGATCTAAAAGTCTACAAGCAATAAATGCTGGAGAGGGTGTGGAGAAAAGGGAACCCTCTTACACTGTTGGTGGGAATGCAAACTAGTACAGCCACTATGGAGAACAGTGTGGAGATTCCTTAAAAAACTGGAAATAGAACTGCCTTAGGACCCAGCAATCCCACTGCTGGGCATACACACCGAAGAAACCAGAATTGAAAGAGACACGTGTACCCCAATGTTCATCGCAGCACTGTTTATAATAGCCAGGACATGGAAGCAACCTAGATGTCCATCAGCAGATGAATGGATAAGAAAGCTGTGGTACGTATACACAATGGAGTATTACTCAGCCATTAAAAAGAATACATTTGAATCAGCTCTAATGAGGGGGATGAAACTGGAGCCTATTATACAGAGTGAAGTAAGCCGGAAAGAAAAACACCAATACGGTATACTAACGCATATATATGGGATTTAGAAAAACGGTAACGATAACCCTGTATGCAAGAGAACAAAAGAGACACAGATGTATAGAACAGTCTTTTGGACTCTGTGTGAGAGGGAGAGGGTGGGATGATTTGGGAGGATGGCATTGAAACATGTGTAACATCATATAAGAAACGAATCGCCAGTCCAGGTTCGATGCAGGATACAGGATGCTTGGGGCTGGTGCACTGGGATGACTCAGAGGGATGGTACGGGGAGGGAGGTGGGAGGGGGGTTCAGGATGGGGAACATGTGTACACCCGTGACAGATTTATGTTGATGTATGGAAAAACCAATACAATATTGTAAAGTAATTAGCCTCCAATTAAAATAAATTAAAAAAAGAGTCCATCCATATCCAAGAGAATGGTTTAGGGTCAAATCTCTCACAGCAGTCTGTAGGGATGTCACTATGGACTCTGAGGCTATAGTCAGTGAGTTGGGTTAGTGGTGGAAAGGCTGAAATTTACCAGAACAATATACCAATCATTAAAATATTGAGACATTTCCACATCAGTTGGTAAATAGCCATTTTCTCAAGCGCCACCTGCCACCCCTACCACCCTGCCCCAACCCCAGTAGGACTCCCTGGACTTTTGAACCACCATGCAGAATCAGCCCTGCCCATCTGCCTCTGGCCTGACACAGAAAGGGGCTTTCAGGACTGGCAACTCGCCAGCCACTGTTCCGGTGGGCTGGTGCCTGTGCCACTGAGGTTGTTAGATGCTTGGAGCATCACCCCTGGTTTAGTCCACTGAAAGCACAGCAATTGCTCTGTGGTTACTTGTGCAGGGGAAGGGCGGTTATGACCCTACCTGCCCAAAGAGGCCTGCCCAAACTCACCATGGGCAGTCACATGAGAAACCTGTTTTTCCTTTCTCCCTCTTCCCTGAAACTCACAGCAGAGAAGCAATCACAAGGAAGGGGGTGAGTGTGTAAGAGCTCCCTCCCTACCCCCAGGAGCTGGAGCTTTAAGTCTGCCCTTCTTGGAGTAGAGCTGGGAAACTGTAACTTTAATTGAATTTCAATCTTTAAAGGTGATGGAAACGGTGGACTGAAGAGTGGTTTGGGCAGGGGCAAGGAATGTGCTCCGTGATCCAGTTGCTGATCTTCTCCTGTCTGCCACTGTGCATCTCTGGCAGGTCTCCTCTTTCTCCCTGGCCCTGGGATGCTCAGCCACTGAACCCATGACAAGCCCTGTCCTTTGGCCACACACACACATACACACACACATCCTAGCATGCCTGGCTGCCTCTTAACACTTCCAAGGGCCTTTGGGGATACTGGAACAGATCAAAGCATACAGGGCCAGCCTGGCCATTAGAGGAGAGAGCTGTCATGCGGCCCCACGGCTTGTGGAAATAACTGATCAAATGCTAGGAATTTGGAATTTTGAATGGAGAGGCATAGAAATCTCAGTATCAGTGGACAAGAAGCCCATTGATGGCAGTGCTCTAGGAAAAAAGCTCTGTAATCTCTTGCTGGGAGGTCTCCAGGTCTGCCCTTCTGTGGCAATTTCTTGGCTGTTCAACCCTGTCTTGGAATCTATGAGCTATCCCTTGACCCTTCTAATGTTCATCCCCTGCTCGCCCTACCTACCTCCTGCCCTCTTCACCTTAAGTTAGCCAGAGCTGGTTTCTAGGGCTTGCAGCCAAACCACTCTCAATTAATGTAGGCCACATAAGGTCAGAGACAGGAGGCGCAATAAGAAGCAGTGTCAGCAGAGGGCACTCTGGGCTAACTTTGAAAGGGGGCCTTTTAGTGGTCCCAAAGGTTTGGCTCAGATGGTAAAGAATCTGCCTGCAATGCAGGAGACCTGGGTTTGATCCCTAGGTTGGGAAGATCCCCTGGAGAAGGAAATGGCAAACCACTCCAGTATTCTTCCCTGGAGAATTCCACGCAAAGGTACTCTTTGCAACAGTCCATGGTGTTGAAAAGTCGGAGACAACTGAGAGACTTACACTTTCATAAAGGTTCTGAGGCCTTTGAAGCAGAGATGGGTGGCTCTTCCTTCAAGTATTTATTCTAGCAAGAGCAGGGAGGGTGCATGAGCAGATGGTGAGACGAAAAGTTGAAGCCTCTTTTCCAGCCATGGTTGCATCGTTAACTTCACTCACTGTGTGACCTTGGGCAGGTCACCTTACCTCTCTGGTTACCTCATTTGTGAAAATGAGATAAAATTAGAACTGACCTTACAAAGTTGTTATGAAGAGTAAATGTAAAAATGCATTAAAAAAAAATTTAAGTATACTTGATTTACAATATTGTGTTGCTGCTGCGGCTGCTAAGTCACTTCAGTCGTGTCCAACTCTGTGCGACCCCATAGATGGCAGCCCACCAGGCTGCCCTGTCCCTGGGATTCTCCAGGCAAGAACACCGGAGTGGGTTGCCATTTCCTTCTCCAGTGCATGGAAGTGAAAAGTGAAAGTGAAGTCGCTCAGTCGTGTCCGACCCTCAGCGACCCCATGGACTGCAGCCTACCAGGCTCCTCTGTCCATGGGATTTTCCAGGCAAGAGTACTGGAGTGGGGTGCCATGTTAGTTTTAGGTAAATAGCAAAGCAATTCAGTTATACATTATATGTAATTTTTCAGTTTTGTTCCGTTATAGATTATTATAAGATATTGCATATGATTCCCTGTGCTATACAGTACACCTTTGTTGTTTATTTTATATATAGTGATGTATACCTGTTCATCCCATACTCCTAATTTACTCCCCACCCTCTTTCCCCTTTGGAAACTGTAAGCTTGTTTTCTCTGTGAGTCTGCAACAATGCATCTTAAGTGCTTAGGAAAAGGCCAGAGACAGAGCCAGAAAATGATAAGTGACAACAAAAGAGGGCCCCTGGACAGTGGTCACTGACTTCAGATGCTTCTAGAGGACAGAGATGTTATTGAGATAAGGGGAAGGGTTCTTGGTGCAGAGGAGAAGGGGTAAAAGGAAGATTCTGACGGCAAAGGTTGGAAGAACCATCTGCGAAAGGGAAATGGGGACACACTCTCCTTTGAGGTGATCAGAAGGGAAATTAGGACAAATACTGGAAAACTGAGGATAGGCGTGTAAGCTGAGAGACTTCCTCCCCTCACACAGGCCTCTCATCTTTGTGAAGCTGGCCACCGGCTCAGTGAGGGTCTGATGAGAGAGGCTCAGCCCCCCCACCTTCACAACCCCGAGCCTCCTTTTTTATGCGGATCCTGCATCATTCTTGCATCATTCTTCTCTTAACTTGCATCATTCATTCATTTAATACACATTTTTGGATTAAAGTAGTACTAAGTACTACACTCTGGGGATACAAATGTGAAGCAGACTGTATTAGTCAGGGTTCTTGAGAGAAGCAGAACTAAAAGCGTTTATCTGTCTATCTATTGAGAGAAGGAGAGAAGGAGCATCTTCCACGTCTGCAACCAGCAAGCCGGGGCCCCAAAAGAGCCAGTGGTGTGAGTCCCAGTCCTAGTTTGTGGCAGAAGAAGACCAATGTCCCAGCTCAGAGATAGGAGAGAGAGCAAATTCTCCCTCAGCTTTTAATTCTATTTGAGCCTTT
Organism: Bos grunniens; assembly: GCF_055505025.1. Taxonomy (NCBI): domain Eukaryota; kingdom Metazoa; phylum Chordata; class Mammalia; order Artiodactyla; family Bovidae; genus Bos; species Bos grunniens. The sequence continues at coordinate 15,042,719 of NC_141167.1, forward strand.
GTGGATTGGATGAGGCCCACCAAGCTGGGGATTGAGGCCCACTGCTTTACTGAGGGCATGCATGCGTGCTTAGTCACTTCAGCCATGTCCCACTCTTTGCGACCTCATGGACTGTAACCCACCAGGCTCCTCTGTCCATGTGATTCTGGACACCCCAGGCAAGAATACTGGAGTGGGTCGCCATGCCCTCCTCCAGGGGATCTTCCCGACTCAGGGATTAAACCAGCAAACCAATGTCTCCTGCATTGGCAGGCAGGTTCTTTACCACTAGCGCCACCTGGGAAGCCCAGATGCTTTACTGAGTCCACTGAGTCATATGCTAACCTCATCCAGAAACACTCTCCCAGGCATACTCTATGGCCCAGTTGAGTTGACACATGACATTAACCATCATAGAGTCCAACATGGCAACCCCTCTCACAGTTTACAGTCAAACAGGAACAATAGACATAAAGTAAGCCAATAACTGTATAATTCCTCATTGTTATAATAGGCCTTGAGGGAAACAACAGAGTGCTTGAAGGAGTAAGGGGGTGTGGAATCTGGAGCCAAACGGGAGGTGTGGGGAAGCTCCTCAATGAAGATGGCATCTAAAGGTCTGTGAGTGGCCAGCTTGGTGAGAGATGAGGAAGAGGGTGCCAGGCAGAGGGACTGCGTGGGCAGAGACCCTGAGGTGGGACAAGAGTGGCTTCTCACATGAGCTCAGAGGAGACCCTTGCAGCCGGAGAGAGGTGAGTTCCTTGAGAGAAGACTTCGGCTGAGGGGTTGAGTCTTATATCCAGTGCCACCGGGCTGTTTTGTGGCTGGGGGTAGGTAAGGTGAACAACCTGAATCACGCGTTATAGGATTTCTCAGGCTTCCAGGTGTAGAGTGAGCTGGGGGCCCGAGAGCTGGAGTGGTTCAGGGGATGGGGGCCTGGACCGGAAGTGCTGCCACGTGGTGGAGAGGGGTGAGCACATGAGCGCTGTTGGGAGGGGAGTCTGCAGACCTGCCACACCTAGAGTACAGAAGGTGATCAGGAGCCTGGCTCCCCATTCCTGATATTGGGGACTAGCTGGCTTGTGGGTGCACGGGGGTGTCTGTGCATTAGGAGGCTGGGGGTGAGTGGGGAAGCCTGGGGGAGAGTCGTCGCCATGGAGAGGGAAGTGCTAAGCTCATCCCGCTCTTCCTGATGGACGACAGGGAGCTAGAGTGAGTTTCAGGGTCACTTCTGGACCCCAGTTCCAGCTCCTGCTCTTGGGTGAGCACGTAGGAAAGAAAAGAGAAGGTTTCAGGACAGGTCTGAATGGAGTCCCGACTCTGCCCTACATTCCCTACTCGGGCTTCACTGATGTTTGGTGTCCTCCTTTCAGAAGTAGGATTAATCATGGTCCCAGGACCCACCTACACTGTTGGTAGGAATGTGGATCAATGTAGTTACTATGGAAAACAGTATGGAGGCTCCTCAGAAAACTAGAGTTGCCATATGATCCTGCAATACCACTCTTGGGCATATGCCCAGACAAAACTATAATTCAAAAAGATACATGCACCCCTGTTATGTTTGCAGCAGCACTGTTTACAAAGGCCAAGACATGGAAACAACCTAAACTTCCACTGGCCGAGGACTGGATAAAGAAGATGTGAAGATGTGGCATATATACAGATGTGTGTGTGTGTGTAATGAATACTATTCAGCCATAAAGAAGAAGGAAATAATGCCATTTGCCACAACATGGATGGACCTAGACATTATTTTACTAAATGAAATAAGACAGACAGGAAAAGACAAATACCATGTGATATCACTTATATGTGGAATCTGAAATAGGACACAAATGAACTCATTTATGAAACAGAAACAGATTCACAGACATAGCGAACAGACTTGTGCTTGCCAAGGGGCTGGGGGAGGGATGGACTGGAGTTTGGGATAGCAGATCAAGCCATTATACACAGCACGGATAACAGCAAAGTCCTACTAGCACAGAGAACTGTAGTCAGTCTACTGTGATAAAGTTTGTAAACTGCTGACCTGTCCATCTTATTCATTTTACATTCAGGAAAACTGGAGACCCAGGGAGGAGAAATAAAAGCAGGGTAGTCTGTGCCCTCAGGTGAAGAGCATTGGATGGGAAAGAAAGGGCCCCAGAATAAACCAGATGTGCATGGGGTAAGGACATGGGAATGGCCTGCATCTGGGAAATGTTTTTCTTGTTTGAAAAGATCAAGCAAAATGTTTCTACAATTTGAATTCTGAAAGGAGGACTTGCAGGTGGGGAGACATCTAACTAGATGACCAGTTCACCCCGCCCCCTGCCCCCCAAAATAGCAGGCTCTAACAGGGCTGCTTGGTGGGCGTGCCCTGTGCAGCCTGTGACAGTGGATGAAATGTTGAAATATGAAGATATTAGTTGGGAAACGGTAAGTAGCAACTGCAATAAATAGTACAATCAATTATTTATAAATATAAGTTCATCTGTTGATGGTATATCATCATGAACATTGATAAACGGGCCTCCTAAAATAGCCACTTCTGAGAAAAATTGATGGCATTCTGCTGCTTCGCCCACGTCCCTGCCCACGGCACACACCACATTGCTCATTCTTTAGGGAGAACTCTGCTCTGTGCTTCAGAGGAATCATCAGGTTATCTTTATCCTCCAATTACTCACTTGTTAGTGCGCCTAAATAATTTACCCTTTACTTTGGTTTTATTGTGGGTGTGTTCTAACACTTGTATAAGTAGTAAGTCAGTAGGATTTTGTTTTCTTAAAAGATACAGAACCCACGGGTGCAGCGCTCTTACCACTGGGAATGACAATTATGTTCAGTTCAAGTCCATAGTTGGTTAGAATTTGGATCATATAAATAGAAACATGAGACTAGTATAGGAAAAGGAATTTATTAAGGATTAAAATGTATACAGTTGTAGGATTTTGTTCAGGGCAGAGTGGGAAGCAGTGGGTTTCAGTTCCTTGGTGTCTGGGTCCTCAATTGGGAAAATTCAACAGCTGAGGGCTGAAGTCATCTGGAGACACCCTCACACACACATTGGGGGCTTGATGCTGGTCTTGGTGGGAACCCCCTGTGGGGCTGTTGGGGTGTAAGCATGCAACTGAGAACTAACAGACAGAATGTGAGTGGAAGTGATGTGCCTCACTTCCTCACACAGACCTCCAAGCATGACCCTTTGTCTTCTCCATCTATCAGCTGAATGGAGAGGACTTTGGGAACCTGGAAGGTAGACTCCTAAGGTGGGAGAAGTCTGGGTCTCTGACTGACTATAGAGCAAAGCCCTCACCATTCTGCATTGGATGGTGACATGCATGAGAAATATCTTTCTATTAAGTTCAGCCACTTACATTTGGGGATGTTTGTTGCAACAGTGAATGTTACTCATCCTAACTAACAACCATCTCCAGTCGTTTATTGAAGTTATGAATGGCTGGAGACGTTCAGATGGTGAGACCTGGCACTGGGAACATCCATGGTGGTTTTTCTCACCATCATGACTGTTACATAAGCCCTTTTTATAGTCACAGGTTGGTCTCGTAGGTCATGTTACCTAAAATGTGTTTGATGGCATTTTTATGATCTCATATGCCTTTTTTGACTCATGGCCACAACTCATGAGGTCATTTTATTGACATATTGTTAGGAAAAAAGAGGAACTCTGTTCTCCTTCTATCACCAAGTTTACAAACCGCTCCTGTCTGGATTTATCTCTTCTGTCCCTACGCAAATGCAAAGTGTTCATTTCCTACCTAAAGGCAGTCCAGAGTACAAAAGTCCACCACTCTACCACATGCAATATCAATTTTACATTCTTGTCCCTCTTAATCCCTTCAACAGCTTTCAATGCAATTGAACAGATTCCTCCTTGAAATACTTTCCTCATCGACTTCTGCCACACACCTTTTCTGTAACTCACTGGCCTCACTTTGGACTCTTTTGCAGGCTCTTCAGTTAGGTATTTATTAGTAATCTCCAGTCAAACACATCCCCATTAGAACTCGTGAATAACCCTGCCACATGCGTGCCTCCCACAGGCATCCCCACACCAATACATGGCACCACAATTTATCTGGTGGCTCAGGCCAGCCACCTAGGAAGCATTCTCTTCACTTTGCTCTCACGTCTCCAAACTCTAATCAATCATCAAATCCTATCAAGTCTACCTTCAACTGAAAGATATTAAAATCAGTCAATTCTTTCCATCTCTTCTTTTAAGACTCTAGTTCCAACCATCATCTTTTATATGGATGACTGCAATAGCCTTGGAACTGGTTTGCCTTCCTCTACTCTTGTTCCTATATGGTCTATTTTCTGCACAGAAAGGAGAGCGATCTTTTAAAAGCCAACGTTGTGCTTACAGTTCCCCTAACATACTAAGTTCTTTCGTGCCCCAGGGCCTTTGCACTTGTGGGTGTCTTTTCCGGGAACACCTTTTTCCTGCTTGTTGAATGGGTAGTTCTAATCCTTCAGGTCCAGACCTAAATGTCACACCCTCACAGAGCACTTCCCTCCCTGTAGAAATTAGATTCCCTCTACTATTCTCGATCACAGTGCCCTGTTTATTGTTTTTAATTAATTAATTAATTTGGCTGCATGGAATCTTCATTGTGGCCCATGGGTTCTTTGTCACAGTGCGCAGGCTTCTCTCTAGCTGTTGTGCATGGGCTTTAGTAGTTGTCCTCACCAGCTTAGCTGTCCCACAGCTTGTGGGATCTTAGTTTCCAGACTAGGGACCAAACCTGCATGCTCTGCATTCTTAACCACCAAGGAAGTCCCCCACTCTGTTTACTTTTTTAAGAGGACTTGTAATTATATCTTTGTTTACTTTCTTATAGTGTTAAATTGTCAGTCTTCATGAAACTATAGTCTCCATGAGGGCAGGTGCTGTGGACTGAATTTTATCCCCACAAAATTCATGTTGAAATCCTAACACCCAATGTGACTATTTGGAGATAGGGTTTTTGAAGGTAATTAAGATTAAATAAGGACTTCCCAGATGGTGCTAGTGATAAAGAACCTGCCTGCCAATGCAGGAGGCAGAAGAGATGTGGGTTCGATTCCTGGGTCAGGAAGATCCGCTGAAGGAGGGCATGCAACCCACTCCAGTATTCTTGCCTGGTGAATCCCACAGACAGAGGAGCCTGGCAGGCTATAGTCCATGGGGTCACAAAAGAGTCGGGCATGACTTAGCACACATGCACACAAGATTAAACAAAGTCACAAGGGTGGGACCCTAATCCCTCGATAGATCTGCTGACCTTAGGAAGAGAGAGGGAAATCTCTGGCAGTCCAGTGGTGAGGACTCTGTGCTTTCACTACAGGGGGCCTGGGTTCAGTCCCTGGTCAGGGAACTAAGATCCCCCAAGCTGTATGACCAAAAAGGAAAGGGAAAAAAAGAAGAGAGAGAGTTCTCTTTCCCCTAGAAAATACACACAGAAGAAAGGCATGTAAGAACCCAGAAGAAGACTACACAGTGAGAAGATGGCTGTCCAAAAGCCGGGAAGAGAGCTTTCATCAGGAACTGAACTGGCCGTGGCACCTAACCCTGGACCTCTGACCTCCAGAACTGTGAGAAATACAGTTCTGCTGCTTGAGCCACCCAGTCTGTGCTCCTTTGTTATGGCAACTGGAGCTGACTAAGACAGCACAGCAGATTTACAGAGTCGGCTTGTTACTACTTTTTCATCCCTTACACTGAGCTTAATGACTGCTACATGTAGGCTGTAATTATTTGCTGAATAAATGAATGGGCTCCACACAAACTTCTCCCTACTTAGCCCACTGCTTTAGCTATCTGCCACCCCCATGCCAATCCGCAGATCCCCTACCTGGGCTGCTTTGAGAGGACAGAGCTAAATGTTGCGGCCATGTCACGGGTATTGGAAGAGCAGCCTTTCCTTTCTTCTGCCCCTGTTCATTTTCCGTGTCTCCATTCCTGAAGGATGACCACGCCACTTCCCTCTGGTTAATATAGCTCTATTCAGAGCCAAGGGGCTTCCCAGGTGGCTCAATGGTAAAGAATCCACCTGCCAATGCAGGAGACACGGGTTCAATCCCTGGGTGGAAGATCCCCTGGAGAAGGAAATGGCAACCCCATCAAGGATTCTTGCCTGGAAAACCCCATGGACAGAGGAGCCTGGCGGACTACAGACCACGGGGTTGCAAAAGAGTTGGACACGACTTAGAACAACATGCAAGCCTAACTAATCTAGGTTTGCACATGAGATGAAACCTGTTTGCCTTGCCAGGACTAACAGAAACCAGTTCTGGTAAGAAAATCAGGACTGTCTGCTTGGCCCTCCCCCAGGGCTGGGTTAATAGACAACTGGGTTTAGGGTTTTCCAAGCTTGTTTCTGTTTTCTGTGAATAACTGGCCTGCAGTGGAATGACCCTGTGCCGTGAACAGTGGGGCCGAGGCTTGGGTGATAGCCTCGGACACAGAGGCCAGTGCTTCTGTTGGGAGACCTGCCTGGGGGAGGTGTGGGTGTTGCGGCAGGCTCCCTAGCACACAGCCCACACTCGAGGTGCTGAGTGGAGAACCCAGGCCCCAGTCCTGGGCAGAGCTTGGCCGGCATCCCTGTGTGGTCATGGCCGGGGCCGGCCCAAAGCCACCAGAGTTACATCTCCAGACCAGGCCCCTGAAGTCCAGATTTGGCAGACCAACAGCCAAGTGTCTAAGAGGCATCTCTTCACTTCTGAGCACCTGCACTGCCATTCCCCGACCCTCCAGACCACGTGTCCCTCCCTGCAGCGGCCTCCTCCTGGGCTCCCTGCCTCTGCCCTTGCCCTTTGCCCATTCTCCCCATGGCAGCCCGGGAAGCTTTGAAAACACGAGTCAGAAGGTGTCACCCTTCTGCTCAGAACCCTCCAGTGACTTCCCAGCCCACATGAAGGCCAAAGCCCTCCTGCTGGCTCCAAGGCCCTACGCCATGGCTCCTCCCTCCCACCCCTCATCTCTGGCTCCATCTCACGGTACTTAGCCCATTAGTCACTCTCTTCTGCTACCCTGGCCTGTATTAGTCAGAGGACTTCAGAGAAACAGAACCAATAGGGTGCACATTATAACTATGGAGAGAGAGATTTATTTTAAGGAATTGGCTCACAAAATTGTAGGGGCAGGCAAGCCTGTAATCCACAGGGCAGGCTGAAAATTCAGGCAAGAGCTGATGTTGTGGTCTTGGGTCTGAGGGCTGAAAACTCAAACAGAATTTCTGTGTAGTTTGGGAGCAGAATTCCTTCTTCTTCAGGGGTACCTCAGTTTTTGCTCTTACGGCCTTTAGCTGGCTGAATGAGCCCCGCCCCCCTACCCCAACAAACACATACATGTTATAGAGGGTCATCTTCTCTCCTCAAAGTCGAGTGATTTAAGCGTTCACCACAACCAAAAAATGCCTTCATAGCACTAGCTAGACTAGTGTTTGACCAAAGAACTAGGCACCATAACCTAGCCAAGCTGACACAGAAAATGACCATCACACGCTCTCTTTGTCATTTCTTGAAGACAAGTGAAATGAAGTGAAAGTTGCTCAGTGGTGTCTGACACTCTTTGCAACCACGTGGGCTATACAGTCCATGGAATTCTCCAGGCCAGAATACTGGAGTGGATAGCCATTCCCTTCTCCAGGGGATCTTCCCAACCCAGGGACTGAACTCAGGTGTCCTGCATTGCAGGCAAATCCTTTACTGGGGAAAAGAGCCACAAGGGAAGCCCAAGAATACTGACAGGGCCATCCTATTTCAGAGCCTTGCCCTTATTAATTTTTAAAAAATTTTCTGTGCTATATACTCTTTTTTTTTTTTTAATTATCTGCCTGCAGTGGATCTTAACTGCAGCACACGAACTCTTATTTGCTGCATGTGTGACCTAGTTCCTCCACCAGGAATGCAACCCCGGGCCCCTGCAGGAAGCACGGAGTTTTAACCACTGGACCACCAGGGAAGTAAATCCCTGCCCTTACTCTTTTCACTCCCCAAACGTTCTGCTCTCAGATATCCACATGGCTCCTAGACAACCGCACAGCTCACTCCCTCCCCTCCTGCGATTTTGCTCCTTGTCACTCCAGTGAAGTCTTCTCTGACAGCCCTATTTCAAGTTACGAACCCCCCACCCCCACCCCCGCCAGCCTCAGCTCTCCCAGGCCCTCCCTGCTGGACTTCCCTGTGTGGTGGTCTCAGGCGAAGCATGTCTCAAAGGTGCGGTTTTCACTGCTACAGTACAGTCATAAACTAATCTTGTCCTAGACTAGAAGCTCCTTCACAAACGGACCTTATTTAACTTGCACACTGGCTAGAGGATCCACTGTGGTCTCTCCGCTTCAGACCCTCCCTTATGTACCCTCCTTTGTGAGGCTGGAGCTGGGCCTCTGAAGCCCACATTTCTGCTTTGCTAGCTGGTTTCCTGTTAGGCTCTGTCATTAGGAGGTGCTGCAGAATGTTTTAAGGGTACCTGGAACTTGTTCCATCATGACACACAGATAATGGAATGGATCATCATGAAAGAAGAAGTTTGCTCACAGTTCCCTAGAAACAGGAGGCATGGCTGCCACTCAGGGTCTCATGGGGAAGCACCAGGGTGGGCCAGAGTTTGAGTAAACTCTGGGAATTGGTGATGGACAGGGAGGCCTGGTGTGCTGCAGTCCACGGGGTCGCAAAGAGTCGGACACGAATGAGCAACTGAACTGAACCTGGCCTTCCAGTGATTTGGGTGAGTGGACAGTGGCCCAGAGTGTGGGAGCCCAACAGCGCAGGTGGTTGGGATCACAGGCTCTGGATCAGTTGGTTTGCATATGAAAAGCATATTGCTGTCTCTAAAGCTAGCCCTAGAAGAAGCACTCCCTCTAGGGTCCATAAGGCCCCAGAATGCCCAAGCATCAAATAACAGAAAATTAAAAGGCATGATTAATATACAGGGAGAGAGAACATGCAAGGACACAGGGAGAAGAATAAACTTGCTTCTGGCTTCCTTTGGGCTCTCTGATGGCTTACATTTTCTGAATATCACCCCAGCGATGCTTCTATCCCCTGGTAACAGAAGCTACATCCAATCACAATCTCCATCACTTGCAGAGACAGCTCCAATTGTGCTCATCTTTAAGATACCAGCATCAGCCAGACAGTGCCCTGTTTCTAAGGATCTGAGTCTCAGCCCCATGGGACCCTCTTCCAGGTTCAGAGACACTAAGCAGTGACCCATTCTTAGGGGTCTGAGTTTCAGCTACAGGGCTCCTTCTCTACACTTAAATGTTCTGATTATTCACACCTCTTCTCTTAGGTCCTTTAGCCCTGATAGTAGCTGCTTCCTCCAAATACTACAATCTATGATGAGTTGGTATATTTTTTACTGCTCTTTTAGTTATTACCACATCAACAAGTTTATACCTACTTTGCAATGATTTATGATCAGCTCTCTCTGTCCAAATAACTGATGGGGTCTGTCTCCTAACAAACCCTAGCTGGTTGAGAAATTGGTACCAGAAGAGGAACTTTTTGACATTGCCTTGGTTGTGTTCTTAGAGTTGAACTCAGTGCTGAGCTCCTTAATGATGGAAAGTACTAGCAATCCATGGCATGCAGTGACATCGTAACAGATTAAGTTGTCACCTGTGGTTGATAGTGATGAAGTGCCCATTGAAACGCATGGGACAGAGGGGCTGTTTCACTTGGTCTTAGGGCAGTAATGATGACTGCAAGGACTGTGGTCTGGGATGGATCCTTCTGAATGCCCTAGAGTGCATATAGAAAGGAAATGACAAGCTCAAGTGAATAATCATTTGGGATTAAGGCTATGTTTAAGAAGTAAGTAACATATCTTAGAAATGGATGGTATGAGGGACTTCCCTGGCAGTCAGGTGGTTAGGAATTTGCCTTCCAGTGCAGGAGGATGGGGATTCAATCCCTGGCGTGGAACTAAGATCCCACATGCTGCAACTAAGACCCGACACAAATAAATAAATACATATGTTTTTTAAAAAAGAAATGGATGGTATGAGTGTCTCTCAAAGATGGACATAATGATTATTGTAACTTTGCATCTTCTTATTTGAAGGAGAGAATTAGATATCTTCCTTTGAATAAAGGACAGCTGTATCTTGTTGGAAAGAAAGATCAAGTTGTTTTTATTGTCTCATGGAAGTTGAAATATGTGAAGAAGATATATGGGGATGCTGAAGAGATGAAGGAATGGATTGTATATTAATTAACCTGTTGTCTGTTAGCTCCAACCCACCCTCCTACACTCTGCATTATGGTGCTGGGGCAGGGACCAGAGCAACTGTATCTCTGCTTTGCCAAAAGCAAGTTCCTCTTAGACTCTGTGCAGAGGTGGTATGAGAGAGGTGTCTACAAGTCTGGAGGAGGAAGAAGGAACTGGTTTCTTCCCTTGGACTTCCTGAACTTGTGAGCATCTCCCAGCAATGCTTCTTTACCCTGGCCACAGTACTTCCTTCCTGGGGAGGTTGCTGAATTCAGTTTGCAGTTTTTCCAGTACTTGCAAACCAGCCTTACTGTGCTTCACCCAGAAAATCCAGCAACAGCTGAACTGTACCCCCACCTCAGAGATCTGAGTTTCTGCTCAGCAGGACCACTCCACTAAACCTGAGTTTTAATCATTTAAATACATACCTCCCTTTGTTCTCCCAGCCTAAGAGGTGGTAGATGCTTCCTTTATTGCTGCTTCCAAGATACCTTACTGTCCTTTTCTAGAATTGTCAGTTATGCAGTTAATAACTTTATACCTAGGTAACAAGTCTTTTTTTTTTTTAGGCCACATTATGCAGTATATGGGATCTTAGTTCATTAACCAGGGATCAAACTCGAGCCCCCTGCATTGGAAGCATAGAGTCTTGACCATTGGACCACCAGAGAAGTCCCTGTTAACAATTTTTTAAACTCTGTGCTCAAATAACCAATGTAGTTTCTATCTCCTGATCAGACTCTCCCTGTTATACACACAGCTTTCAAAGTGTCCTTTGAATGGAGAATAGTGATGTCATAGATACTCAAAAAAATACTTGTTTTACAAATAACAATAACACTTAGTGAGTTCTTACCATCTCAGGCTTTGTTCTAAGTGCCCTACATGTATCATTTTGTTTCATTATCAAAATAATCTCAGGAGATAGTAACCCTGTTGCTGCTGCTGCTAAGTCACTTCAGTCGTGTCTGACTCTGTGCAACCCTGTAGACGGCAACCCACTAGGCTCCCCCGTCCCTGGGATTCTCCAGGCAAGAACACTGGAGTGGGTTGCCATTTCCTTCTCCAATGTATGAAAGTGAAAAGTGAAAGTGAAGTCACTCAGTCGTGTCCAACTCTTAGCGACCCCATGGACTGCAGCCTACCAGGCTCCTCCGTCCATGGGATTTTCCAGACAAGAGTTCTGGAGTGGGGCGCCATTGCCTTCTCCGATAGTAACCCTAATCCCTACTAAAAGAAAAATAAACACTGATATGCAGTGAGTGTTAAAGACTGTACTGCCAGGTAAGGCAGGGAGATTTGATCTAGAACAGAAGTTAGGCCATGTAAGATTGGGTCTTCATATTAAAAGTCAGCAAACAACTCAGGACAATTAGCTAAAGCACAGAGGGTTTACTCTCAGCAACTAAACAACAGCAACAAAGGTAATCTACAAGGAAGAACAGGACTCACGAAGACTAGCTCCCAGTCCAAAAGCAAAGATGAGCTTCTGAGAGGAAAAGGCACTGTTTATAAGGAGTGCCTTATGGCAGAAATCAAAGGGGAATGAAAGAGGCTCCTGATGAAAGTGAAAGAGGAGAGTGAAAAAAGTGGCTTGAAACTCAACATTCAAAAAACAAAGATCATGGCATCCGGTCCCATCACTTCATGACAAATAGATGGGGAAGCAATGGGAACTGTGACAGACTTTATTTTCTTGGGCTTCAAAATCTCTGTGGATGCTGACTGCAGTCATGAAATTAAAAGACTCTTGCTCCTTGGAAGAAAAGTTATGACAAACCTAGACAGCGTATCAAAAAGCAGAGATGTTACTTTGCCGACAAAGGTCTGTATAGTCAAAGCTATGGTTTTTCCAGTCGTCATGTATGGATGTGAGTTGGACTATAAAGAAGGCTGAGTGCCAAAGAACTGATGCTTTTGAACTGTGGTTTTGGAGATGATTTTTGAGAGTCCCTTGGACTGCAAGGAGATCAAACCAGTCAATCCTAAAGGAAATCAGTCCTGAATATTCATTGGAAGGACTGGTACTGAAGCTGAAGCTCCAATACTTTGGTCACCTGATTCGAAGAGTTGACTCATTGGGAAAGATCCTGATGTTGGGAAAGATTGAAGCAGGAGGAGAAGGGGATGACAGAGGATGACAGAGGACGACAGAGGATGAGATGGCTGGATGGCATCACCGACCCAATGGACATGAGTTTGAGCAGGCTACAGGGGATGGTGAAGGACAGGGAAGCCTGGCGTACTGCAGTCCATGGGGTTGTAAAGAGATGGACATGACTGAGCGACTGAACAACAACAAATAAAGAGACGTGATCGGCTGGTTTAAGCAAGTCTTTAGCTTGTCCACACAGAACTGTTTGGTTTGTAATGAAGCAGAGCCCCAATTCCACTTGTGGCTTTTTAAGACTTTATTAACCCAATAGGTCCATTAGGTCGAGTCCAAGTAGTACATCTAAGACACAAATCACAAGCATAGTAAGTTCATCATCAGGCGGTTTTTGTTGTTGTTGTTTTGTTTTATGTTGATTCTGATCAGTTCTCTAAGAGGGAGTTGCTTTGGCTCCTTCTTCTGGGACCCTACCTGATTGTTTTCTTGCATTTTATTAGCAATACAGGTTCAGAGTCATACAGTGTACTTGCGTATGCTCAAGACTCAGCAAAAATTTCCTTTATCATATCACTTTTACTGATGGTGAACCTGAGCCACAGAGCAGTTAACTTCCTCTTGGTCACATAGCTGGCAAGCATTAGAGCCAGAGCTTGGGAGGTTTGGTAGACGACTTGCTCTTCATGAGACTCACTTCCCTGACGTCATTCTGCCCTGCCGCCTTTCTAGTCCAGCAGATTGAGTTTAGAATTGTTAAGAGTTGGTACATTTAACCAGTTTGGTATACTGTTTCTACTGAGAAGAGAAAGGGGGCAGGAGGAGAATGAGACAGGGAGAATGAGAGAGAGCCTGAGAATATAGTGTGGGTAAGAGCATGGATTTTAATGGTTAATAGATCTAGGTTAAAATCCCAAATCTGCTTTATGTGACTTACACCTTCCATGAAATAAGCAAATTACTTCGTTTTTTAAGGCTCAGTTTCCTTATCTATCAAGTGGAGGAAATAATAATACATATCAATAATACATAATACATACCAAAATCAGGCACTCCGTTTAATCTATTTTTAGGTAATGGTCTTTTGGGGCTTCCCTGTTGGCACTAGTGGTAAAGAACCTGCCTGCCAATGAGGAGACACGAGACTTGGGTTCGATCCTTCGATAGGGAAGTTCCCCTGGAGGAGGGCACTGCAACCCACTCCAGTGTTCTTGCTTGAACGGAATCCCATAGACAGAGGAGCCTGGTGGGCTACAGTCCGTAGGATCTCACAGAGTCAAACACGACTGAAACGCCGTACCTCGCACAACGGTCTTTTAAAACAGTCCTACCAATTTATGATCTATGACTGCCCTCTAGAGGTAAAACTAAAACTTGGCCTCCATAACCATGCTAAATGAAATCCCTGAAAAGTCTTTTTCTTCTCAAACTATCCAGCCCCAAAGCAGTAATTTCTGCAAATCAAATTGCCCAACAACAACAGGTTTTAATGTGTTTCCAATATTTTTGAATTTCAGTATCAACCTTTCACAAGGGGAAGCAGGAAGGCTTGGCCCAGTTGGGCAATGCAGGGCAGAATGGAACCAAAGAATTAATTGCCATGAAAAATAAGTTACATACCACCAACAATAACACACACACACACACACACACACACACACACACACACCATTAAGCCCAACTGGCTTCACAAGATTTCCACACTTAAAAAAAAAATAATCCCCATCTTATGCAAACTACTTCAAATACACCCATCCCCTCCAAAAACAAAACAAAACACACACACACACACACACACAAACCAGAGGAAATCAGACCAGTTTATTATGATAAAATATCCTTCATCTTAAACTTTTTAGGGTTCGGAAGTTTAGAAAGATGATGCAGTAAGTAATTTGTATTTAACTCCCTTAGCACAGTTGGGACCACTTCCCTACAATCAAATATGTTTACTGTTTCCACCATAAAACATATTAAGTGGGGAAAATAAAATCTATAAATAGTGTCACATTAGTTCAGATCAGGTTTAGTGGCCAGGTGAGTTTGCTGAAAATGTGTCCCTTCCCTATACTTATTGCTAGTTTTCAGAACTTTCCGAATTTTGGAATTGCAGATAAGAATCGTCGACTTCTATAACTGGTGCCAAACCAAACTTGGATGCTAGTACATGAAAAGAATATATTTGCAAAAACCCTAAAATAAAACGCTAGAGATTTTAATCTGGCAACATAGTTAAAAAATCGTATATCATGACAACTGGAATGGAAGGTGCAGTACCACTGCTGTGATTGTGGGTTCAAGTCTCACGGCAATCAGACCCATGAGACACAATAGATGTTAATCTAGAACACAAAGCAGGAGGTATGGCGTCTTCCCGGGCGGCCCAGCAGCTACCCAAGCACACAGGTTCTTTTGTTACTTACTCACAGGTCATGTACAGTAGAGCCAAGGTACATGAGGGTCACTACTCATAGAAGTTGCAGCCTCTATTTCCCATCAGTAATTTACATCATTCTGGTTGTGTAAGCCCATTGACAACCCCCCTAAATTTAAGCACACAACAAAGGAGGTATTCACTATAACCCTTTTTTATTCAAACTCTGCTATTTCCAAGGAAACATTATTGTGGAAGATCAAGGTCAGTATCAGGCAGGCTGGCATCAGCCCAGGACGGATATTAATTTTGTTTACTCACCAAAGGATAATTTAACATTAGAAAATTTATCACTGTGATTTGCTAACTGATAAAGGAGAAAATCCATTTATCCTTTCAAAAATTCAGAAACACTGTTCAACAAAATGAAACATAGATTCCTTATAAAAATGCTTAGCAAATTAAGAATAGAAAGGAAATTTTAAAAGGTCAAAAGGAGAGTTATGACCAACCTAGACAGCATATTCAAAAGCAGAGACATTACTTTGCCAACAAAGGTCCGTCTAGTCAAGGCTATGGTTTTTCCAGTAGTCATGTATGGATGTGAGAGTTGGACTGTGAAGAAAGCTGAGCGCCGAAGAATTGATGCTTTTGAACTGTGGTGTTGGAGAAGACTCTTGAGAGTCCCTTGGACTGCAAGGAGATCCAACCAGTCCATTTTGAAGGAGATCAGCCCTGGGGTTTCTTTGGAAGGACTGATGCTAAAGCTGAAACTCCAGTACTTTGGCCACCTCATGCAAAGAGTTGACTCATTGGAAAAGACTCGATGCTGGGAGGGATTGGGGGAAGGAGGAGAAGGGGACGACAGAGGATGAGATGGCTGGATGGCATCACCGACTCGATGGACGTGAGTCTGAGTGAAGTCCGGGAGCTGGTGATGGACAGGGAGGCCTGGCATGCTGCAATTCATGGGGTCGCAAAGAGTCGGACACGACTGAGCGACTGAACTAAACTGAACTGAGCCCAAAACCTAAAGTTTATACTGAAGATGAAAGTTTGGAAGGATATCCACTGAGTCAAGAACAAGAAAGGATTGCTGTCTGTCACCTTACTACTCATCACCATCTCAACTTTCTAGCTTACATTAGCTAGGCCTTATTTCTTCCTAATTCTTATCCCTCTGATTAGTTTTGATCATTACATTATGAGCAAAACTAATCAGAGGGATAAGAATTAGGAAGAAATAGGGCCTTCTCTGGCAGTCCAGTGCTTGAGAATCTGCCTTACACTGCAGTGGCTATGGGTTTGATCCCTGGTCTGGGAATTAAGGTCCCAGAACCTGCGTGTTGCAATGAAGACTCAGCAGTCAGAAAAAAAAAAAGAAAACTTAGGAAGAGACAACAGTTTTTGTTTTCAGGTTACATTATTGTCAATTTAGAAAATCTAGAGAAAAACTATTTGAACTAATAGAGGAGTTTGGCAGGGATACAAGATACAAAATTTATATACAAAAATCAATAGATTATCATATTGATTGTAATAAGAATGAGAAGCTAGAGATGTGATAGGCAAAATAATACGGTCCACAATGTCAGTAAAAACTCTCATGTGTCTGAGAATATAGCTTATAAAAAAATGCACTAGACATTTACAGAGGAAAATACAAAATAGTTCTAGAGTTATAAAAAGAATATTTTTAAAATGGAGCAATATAACATGTTTATGCATAAGAGTACTCACTGTCGTAAAGATGTCAATTCTTCCTTAAAATAAACCTACAAATTCAATTTATTTCAATAAAAATGTATGAGGATTTTTCATGTAACTAGATAGATAGCTTCTAAAATTCATGTGAAAGACTAAACATCCAAGAATATCCAAGATAATTCAGAAAAAAAAGAAAAAGATACAAGATATAAAGATTTTTCTTTAAACTATAGAAATTAAATAGGATAGAATTAATTCAGGATCATTCTAAAGAAATTGGAGACAATATATGATTGCAAGGGCACAATCAATCCTACAGGATGATGGAGTGGAGGGATTGGACCATGTTATTAAATAGCATAGGAACTATAGTATAGGAACAATCAGCTGGAAAATCTCTGTAAATCAACAAGAGAAAAGCAAATCAGTGGGGGAAAAGTCTAGTGATATGTACAAGCAAATCTCAACAAAGGAAAACACCATGGCCATCCTCAAAATCATTAATATTCCAATAAACACAAGTCAAAGCCACATTAAGATACCGCTTCACACTAGCCAGCTTGGCTATCGTAAAAAAAAGACATACGACAGGTGTTGGCAAGGATGCGAGAAACTAGACTCCTCATACATTGCTGGTGGGAGTGTAAAACAGTGCAATTACTTTGGAAACGGCAAAAATGTCCTTTATTGTTTCATTTTTACAGATGAGGGACCTCAGCCACAGTCCTGTATCTGGTTAGTGATACAACAAGACTTAGAGTTCTTCTAAAAGCTGAACATAGAGTAACCATGTATACATAAATTAGTCACTCAGTCATGTGTGCCTCTTTGCGACCCCACGGACGGCAGCCTTCCAGGCTCCTCTGTCCATGGACTTCTCCAGGCAAGAATACTGGAGTGGGTAGCCTTTCTCTTCTCAAGGGGATCTTCCTGACCCAGGGATCAAACCTGGGTCTTTTGTGTTGTATGCAGTTTCTTTACCGTCTGAGCCACCAGGGTAGTCCAGATTTACCATATAATCCATCAATTCTATTCTTAGGTATATGCCCAAGAGAATTGAAAACATATGTTCACACAAAAATTCGTATATGAATGTTCATAAAAGTGTAATCTATAATAGCTCGTAGTTCAACTGATGAATGGATAAATAAGATGTGGTATACTCAGATAGCAGATTATTACGCAGCAGTAAAAGGAAATGAAGTACAAATCCACATGCTACAACATGGAGGAGCTTTAAAAGAATTATGCACGTGAAAGAAGCCAGTCTCACAAAAGAGCACATATTATGCGATTGACTTATATGAAATATCCCACATAGGCAAATCCCACAGAGACAGAAGGTCAATTAGTGGTTGCCAGGGGCTGAAGGCAGGGGAAACAGGGAGTAGCCGCTAACGGGTACAGGGCACCTTTGGAGGTGTGATGAAAATGTCCTAGAATTAGACTGTGGTGACGGTTGTACAACTTTGTAAGCATACCAGAAAACACTGATTGTACACTTTGAAATGGTGACTGTTATGGTATGTGAATTATGTCTCAATGAAGAACATGTTAAGCACCTTTCAAGCAAAACGAAATGAGAACAAAAAACAGAATTGGCCCAACTAACTACAGATACCTATCAGAAAATCCTGCCCAAGCATCTGGTTTGCCACCTGTGCCCCAAGCCTTCCATCTCCCCTGCTGGCCTTCTGCAGGCTCTTGTTCTTGCTCCCCCTCCTCCTGCTCCCCCATTAAATGCTGGCATCCCAGGGCTCCATCCTGCACCCTCTCCTCTTCTCACTCCACTCACCCTCACCTGAGTGAGCTCATCCACTTCTGTGATGTCAGCTTCACAGACTCCCAAATTCCTGTCTTCATCTCACACTCAGCACACCCCCCAAACAGCATTCGTTCCTTTTTCCTGTGCATCTGTTCCTTTACCACAGTAAATGGCACTGCCAACCTTCTATTCATGAAAGCAAATGCCAGAGAGCTATCCTAGGGACCTCCCAGCCCTTTCTGTCCTGCCTCCTGGCTCATTCCCTGCCCCCTGCAGCCTCTGGCTTCCTTCAGGCTGCAAAAGCCTGTAAACAGGAGGGAGGCAGAGACCATATACATCACTCCCTCACCCCCATCTCACCCATTCCCTCTTAATTCTACAAAAACCTGGGTGATTTTCTGAAAGACAAATCTAACCATGTTACCTCCCAGGTCAAGGATAGACTATGTCCTAAATCCACTGATGGCCTAAATAGAATAAAAAAGGTAGAAGAAGGCAAATTTGCTCTTTGCCTGAGCTGGGACATTTGTCTTCTATTGGCCCTTGGCCATCAGTTCTCCTGGTTCTCTGGCCCTAGTGCACAACTGGTTTATATCACCTGCTTTCCTAGCTCTCCAGTTTGTAGATGGCAGGCTGTGGCTTCTACAATTACTTGAGCCAATTCCTATGGTTAATTTATATATGATTTACACTTTATAAAAAATAATAAAAATGGGATAAATACATCCTGTTCTGTTTCTCTGGAGAGCCATGTCTAATACACTATCTATGGATTTATTTGGAATTTAGTAACTTTCAAATGTCTCCACAGTCAAAAAATTTCCATTAAAATATGTTTGCTACTGCTAAGTCGCTTCAGTCGTGTCCGACTCTGTGCGACCCCATAGACCGCAGCCTACCAGGCTCCCCCGTCCCTGGGATTCTCCAGGCAAGAACACTGGAGTGGGTTGCCATTTCCTTCCCCAAGGACATTTATTGAGCATTTCTGTTTTACTTAGTCTTCTTCTGCAAAAATCAGAGAAATTGGCTGAATAATAAACACAAAATTATGTGATCCATTGGTTTAGAATGAGTGTCTAGTTCTTGGTGAAAACAATTTAGTCCTTCAAGTCTTTTTTATTTCTTCCGAGTGAAGACCAGCATCTTTTGTTGTTTCTTTGAGCATTCAAAATTAAATTCGATTTTTCTATGCAAACTTCCATTTCCTTGCATTTTGTTGTTCCATACTTAATGGCTTTCTCCACAGTTTTTGTGTACCAGTTGAATGTGATTCATTTTAAAACAACTTTATTGAGATATAATTTACATATCATGGAATATGCCCATTATAAATCTGTAACTTGATGATTTCTAGTAAATTTACAGTTTGACAACTCTGTAAATCACAATCCGATTTGAGCAGATTTCCATCATCCCAAAAAGTTTGCTTGTGCCGATTTTCAGTCAATTCTGCTGCCACCCTCAGGTCCAGGCACCCAGCTGATCTGCTCTCAGTGTCTATAAGTTTGCCTTTTGTGGACATTTTATAAAAGTATTTTTATATAATATGTGGTCTTTTATGGTTGTTACCATTTTGTTTTGAAGTTAACCCATGTTGCAGCATGCAAATTTTATCCATTTATATTGCTGAATAGCATTGCATTATATGGCTATCCTCACACGCTAGTAAAGTAATACTCAAAATTCTCCAAGCCAGGCTTCAGCAGTATGTGAACCGTGAACTTCCAGATGTTCAAGTTGGTTTTAGAAAAGGCAGAGGAACCAGAATGCCAACATCTGCTGGATCATGGAAAAAGCAAGAGAGTTCCAGAAAAACATCTATTTCTGTGTTATTGACTATGCCAAAGCCTTTGACTGAGTGGATCACAATAAACTCTGGAAAATTCTGAAAGAGATAGGAATACCAGACCACCTGACCTGCCTCTTGAGAAAGCTATATGCAGGTCAGGAAGCAACAGTTAGAACTGGGCATGGAACAACAGACTGTTCCAAATAGGAAAAGGAGTACGTCAAGGCTGTATATTGTCACCCTGCTTGTTTAACTTCTATGCAGAGTACATCATGAGAAATGCTGGGCTGGAAGAAACACAAGCTAGAATCAAGATTGCCAGGAGAAATATCAGTAACCTCAGATATGCAGATGACACCACCCTTATGGCAGAAAGTGAAAAGGAACTAAGAAACCTGTTGATGAAAGTGAAAGAGGAGAGTGAAAAAGTTGGCTTAAAGCTCAACATTCAGAAAACGAAGATCATGGCATCCAGTCCCATCACTTCATGGCAAATAGATGGGGAAACAGTGGAAACAGTGTCAGACTTTTTTTTTGGTGGGGGGGGGGGGCTCCAAAATCACTGCAGATGGTGACTGCAGCCATGAAATTAAAAGACGCTTACTCCTTGGAAGGAAAGTTATGACCAACCAAGATAGCATATTCAAAAGCAGAGGTGTTACTTTGCCAACAAAGGTCTGCCTAGTCAAGGCTATGGTTTTTCCAGTGGTCACCTATGGATGTGAGAGTTGGACTGTGAAGAAAGCTGAGCGCCGAAGAATTGATGCTTTTGAACTGTGGTGTTGGAGAAGACTCTTGAGAGTCCCTTGGACTGCAAGGAGATCCAACCAGTCCATTTTGAAGGAGATCAGCCCTGGGGTTTCTTTGGAAGGACTGATGCTAAAGCTGAAACTCCAGTACTTTGGCCACCTCATGGGAAGAGTTGACTCATTGGAAAAGACTCTGATGCTGGGAGGGATTGGGGGCAGGAGGAGAAGAGGACGACAGAGGATGAGATGGCTGGATGGCATCACTGACTCAATGAATGTGAGTCTGAGTGAACTCCGGGAGATGGTGATGGACAGGGAGGCCTGCCGTGCTGTGATTCACGGGGTCACAAAGAGTCGGACATGACTGAGCGACTGAACTGAATTACTGATGACATAATGACATTGATTTTTTTTTTCAGCTTTACTGAGATATAACTGACTTATAACATCGTGTAAGTTTTAGGTCTACAACGTCTTGATTTAGTACACTTGTAAATGGCAAAATTATTACCACCATGAAGTGAAGTCCCTCAGTCGTGTCCAACTCTTTGCAACCCCGTGGACTATAGACTACCAAGCTCCTCTGTCCATGGGGTTCTCCAGGCAAGAATACTGGTGTGGGTTCCATTTCCTTTTCCAGGGGATCTTCCTGACTCAGGGATCTAACCCAATTCTCCTGCATTGCAGGCAGATGCTTTACCCTCTGAGTCACCAGGGAAGACCACCATAGTTAACTAATACTTCCATCATGTCACATAATTACCATGTCTTTTCTGTTGTGAGAACAGATCTACTCTCTTGGTAATCTTTACATATTATTAACATTGAATCCTCAGGACTTATTCATCTTAAAATGCACCCCTTGACAATATCTTCCCATTCCTCAACTCCTTATCCCCTGATAATACCAATCTACGCTTTGTTTCTGAGTTCAGTTATTTGAGATTCTACATATAAGTGATATAATGACACTGATCTGATCATGCACTTTTGATCATTTGTGTCTCTTTGGAGAAAAGTCCTTTGCCCATTTGTTAATAGGGTTATTTGCCTTTTTGCTGTTGGGTTGTAAGAGTTCTTTTCATATTCTGGATAGAAGATTCATCATATGTATTATTTGCAAACATTTTCTCTCACTTTGTGGCTTATCATTTCACTCTCCTGATACTGTTCTTCGATGCATAATAATTTTTAAATTTGATGAAGTCTAATTTACCTATTTTTCTTCTGTTGCTTATGCTTTTGGTGAGAAAAGCATATCTAAGAAACTTTAAGAAACTATTGCCAATAGTTGACATTTTTGATAGTATCTCTCAATTGCTTGTTTTTTTAATTGAAGTATAGTTGATTTACAATGTTGTATTATTTTCTGGTGTATAGCAAAGTGATTCCATTACACATACATATATTCTTTTTCATATTCTTTCCATGATAGAGTATTACAAGATACTGAATATAGTTCCCTGTGCTATACAGTAAGACGTTTGTTGTTTATCTATTTTATATATAGTAGTTTTTATCTGCTAATCCCAAACTCCTAATTTATCCCCTTCCATTCCCCTTTGATAACCATAAGTTTGTTTTCTACGTCTGTGAATCTGTTTCTGTTTCATAAATAAATTCATTTCTATCATATTTTAGGTTCCACATACAAGTATCATATGATACCTATCTTTCTCTGTTTGGCTTACTTCACTTAGTATGATCATCTCTAGGCCAATCCATGTTGCTACAAATGCAAATGGCATTACTTCATTCTTTTTATGGCTAAGTAGTGTTCCAATGGGTATGTATATAGTTCATCTTCTTTATTTATTTGTCTGTTCATGGGCATTTAGGTTGCTTCCATGTCTTGGCTGTTTAAATAGTGCTACTATGAGCACTGTGGTACATGTATCTTTTTGAATTAGAATTTTCTCCAGATATATGCCCAGGAGTGGGATTGTTGGATCATATGGTAACTCTGTTTTTAGTTTTTTAAGGAACTTCTATACTGTCCTCTGGAGAAGGCAATGGCACCCCGCTCCAGTACTCTTGCCTGGAAAATCCCATGGATGGAGGAGCCTGGTAGGCTGCAGTCCATGGGGTCTCGAAGAGTCAGGCACGACTGAGCGACTTCACTTTCACTTTTCACTTTCATGCATTGGAGAAGGAAATGGCAACCCACTCCAGTGTTCTTGCCTGGAGAATCCCAGGACGGGGGAGCCTGGTAGGCTACCGTCTATGGGGTCACACAGAGTCAGACACGACTGAAGTGACTTAGCATAGCATAGCATAGCACACTGTCCTCTATGGTGGGTGCACCGATTTACATTCCCACAAAAAGTGTAGGAGGGTTCCCTTTTCACCACACGTTTTCCAGCATTTATTTGAGCCATTTTGACTGGTGTGAGGTGATACCTCACTGTAGTTTTGATTCGTATTTCTCTGAAAATTAGTGATGCTGTGTATCTTTACATGTGCCTATGGGCCATCTTGGAGAAGGCAATGGCACCCCATTCCAGTACTCTTGCCTGGAAAATCCCATGGATGGAGGAGCCTGGTAGGCTGCTGTCCATGGGATTGCTAAGAATCAGACATGACTGAGCAACTTCACTTTCACTTTTCACTTTCATGCATTGGAGAAGGAAATGGCAACCCAATCCAGTATGCTTGCCTGGAGAATCCCAGGGACGGGGGAGCCTGGTGGGCTGCTGTCTATGGGGTCACACAGAGTCGGACACGACTAAAGTGACTTAGCAGCAGCAGCAGCAGCATCATGGGCCATGTGCAAGGGACAATTTTAAAACAATATTTTATTGTACATTTTTCAAAGCTGAACCCTATAGTTTGCAAATATTTTTGTCTTATTAACCTCATCTAAACTTTCACTCCAGAAAAAAAGGTAACTTGAAAGAGAAAAATCACATGCAACTATCTCTTTGAATACTTTTTAAATGCAGGAATCCATAGTTACACAAGAGTTAGAGACACAAACTGCACCCAAAGTGAACTTGAAGGAACACAAACCATTCTGAACCACTAAGAATTTACTCTCCAAATAAGTGCACGTAACTGAGTCCAGGTGTCTTGGGGACTGACCATATAGATTCCCATTTTCTTTTAAACAGAATACAATATTTATTAAAGATAAGTACTCAAATGTACTAATAGGAAACAGGTTCAAGAGTAGCCACAGTAATTGTTTTATACCAGCAGTCCCCAGATATGGCAGGCGAAGATTTGCTCTCCTGCCGCTCACCTCCTGCTCTGTGGTCTGGTTCCTAACAGGCTCTGGAACGATCTGGTCTGTGATCTGGGGATTGGGATTTAATTAGACAATTAAAAAAATTTGATTAGAGTTGCCTGCACATGATAACAAAAAATGACTGACTTTTGGTAATTCACTGGCAGTCCAATGGTTAGGATTCTACACTCTCACTGGCCAGGTTCAATCCTGTCTTGCGGCACAGCCAAAAAAAAAAAAGAAAAGACTTATACAATCTCTCCTTTATGGATAATTTTTTTGTCCTTATTCTCTGTTCAGGATCCAAAGGCCCAGCAAGTACAGTATTTTCCCTTGTCACATCCCTCCCCCAAAAGAAAAAACGACTGACTTTCTAGTTGTTTTATTACTGTTTGAAAATTCTCATACACCATATACTCCTTTTTGTTTTCAGTCAGAAGGGATTGGTTCTATGCCTTGCTCTTGATATGTCACTTCTTTTCTTGGAAGAGATGTTTCTCAAACCATGCTTCCCAGGCCAGCAGCTTAAAGGTCACCTGGGCACTAGTTATTAATGAACAATCTTGGCACCCTGGACCTACAAAATTAACAACTCTGAGAGTGGAGCCCAGCAACCTGTGTTCTAATAAGCCTTCCGGATGATTCTGATGCCTGCTCCAGTTTAAAACCACATTTAGTGTTTTTACATGTGGTTTTACTATCCAGACATGATTGATTAAGTCACTGGCCATTGGCGATTGAACTCAATTTCCATCCCTTCTTCCCTGCCCGGAGGTCAGGGGTGGAGCTGAAAGTTCCAACCCTATAAATCATGTAGTTAGTTCCTCTGGTGACCAGCCCCCATCTGGAAGCTATCTAGGGACCCGTGTTGAATAATTTTATGTATCTACTGGACTAGGTCATAGGGTTCCCAGATAGTTGGCTAAACATTATTTCTAAAGTCTTAGAAGGTGTTTCTAGATGAGATTAGCAGTTGAATAAATGGACTCAGTAATGCTATTGCCCTTTGTAAGGTGGTGGGCCTCACCCAGTCCACTGAGGGCCTGAATAGAACAAAAGGTAGAGGAGAGGAGAATTCGCACCTTCATCTGCCTGAATGACTGAGCTGGGACATCGCAATGTTTTCCTACTCTTGAACCAGGATTTATACAATTGGTTTTACTGGTTCTCATAATAAATCTCTCCATATGTATCCATATAATGTGTGTATATATATCTATATATACATATATATTTTTTCCTACTATATATAATATATATACATATATATTTCTCCTATTGGTTCTTTTTCTCTGTAGAACTCTAACTAATACACAACTCCACCATGAGTCACCTTAGAGTAAACTCAGGTATGGTCAAAAGGGTTCATTATGAATTTAAAAAGAACCTCTTTCAGAAAAGTTTAAGGGTTTTAAGGGCTCTGTGCCAGGTAGTGGGGACAAAGACCAAATATATAAATATATATAATACCACATCTTCATAAAGGATACCTTGTCAGATTCCCTTGAGAATGTCCTCGTTAGTAGGGAATAGTGATAGGTTCACAGGGGAATCTTGTAATCAGATCTCACAGCCTTATTTCTATGAGTGGTATCCCTCTGGTTTGTCCTGAGGACAATGAGGTTTGTGTTTGTATCCACTGCTTAGCTCTGGGACCAAAGTAGGCACAGGCCTTGTTGTCAAAGAAAAAGATAAACACACACTTGGCTACAGTCACAGGATGTGTTCCAGTCAATTGTTGGATGTGGAGGCCATGACCCCCATCTGTGGGGTAAGCAGGACCTTCAACAAGGACTGGTGGGCGCCTCCAGATGGAGAAAGGAGAGACCTAAATGAGCAGAGGCAAGAGAACTGAATATATGGTCAGAGCCAGAGTTGGAGTGTTGGCAGGGGTTGACTTGGCATGGCCATGTCATGTCCCCGTATCAAGGGCTGTAGGAGCCTTGTCATCAGCAGCACTAATTGAAGAAGGGAGCTTTAGGGGCTTCCCTGGGGTCTCTGTGGTGGGGAATCTGCCTGCCAATGCAGGAGACAGGGGTTCAGTCCCTGGTCTGGGAAGATCCCACACACTGCAAGGCAACTAAGCTGGTGTGCCGTTGCACCATAAATACTGAGATTGTGCTCTAGACCCCAGGAGCTACAACTACCGAGCTCTCATGCTACAACCACTGAGCTCTCATGCTACAACTACTCAAGCATGCATGCCTAGAGCCTGTGCTCTGAAATGAGCGAAGTCACAGCAATGAGAAGACCTCACACAGCAACTAGAGAATAGCTCCTGCTCCCTGAAACTAGAGAAAAAGTCTGTGCAGCAAAGACCCAGCACAACCAAAAATAAATAAGTAAATAAAATTTAAAAAAAGGGAGCTCTAGAGACTTGAAGTTTTTTTTTTTTTTTCCCATAAGATCACCCTCAGAACAAGGCAGAGGGTAGACTTGGGGGACAGAACCATCATCAACTCTTCCTTAGTCTTGACTGCATTAACCTCCTGGTCTCTAGGCTTCCACCCAAATCATTCTGGGCACAAGGGTCAGAGACTATCTTGAAGTATAAATGTGACCATGTAACTACCCATCACAACCTTCAGTAGCTTCTCAAAGCCCCCAAGTACTCCACATGGTTTGCAGGGTCATGCATCCTGCCACCCCTACCCATCTGTTCTGTCTGATGTTCCACGTCCCTCTCCTCCCCAAGCCCCACAAGAAGGTACAGAAGCTGTCTCCTCTCCCGGAAACCTTTTCCCCTGCTCCCT
The DNA here is from genome assembly GCF_055505025.1 of Bos grunniens. NCBI lineage: Eukaryota > Metazoa > Chordata > Mammalia > Artiodactyla > Bovidae > Bos > Bos grunniens. Next base: position 15,069,378 of record NC_141167.1, read on the forward strand.
CCTCTCTCTGGCTCCTCTTCTGTATGGTTTCAGCTTAAATATGGCCTCAGAGAGGTCTTAACCAACTGCTCTGCCTAAAAGAAGTGGCCCCATTATTTTGTACCACTTAGGCTAATTTATGTATTGCTACTAGTTGATGTATTCCAGGAGTCGGTCAACGTTTTTCCCAAAGATCCAGATGGTAGGTATTTCAAGCTTTGTAGGCTCTGGGTTTGCCCCTGCAGCCTAAAAGCACTCACATATGAATACTAAAAAGAATGAGCAAGACTGCGTTCTGATAAAATTTTTTTAATGAAAATTGAATCTAATATAATTTTCACATGTCACGAAATATTATTCTTGTTTCTTCTTCTTTCCCCGCCCCCCAGCTCTTTAAAAGTGTAAAAACCATTCCTAGCTCTTAGTTGTCCAAAAATAGATGGGCGAGGTGACCCGCTGACCGTATTTTATTGGTTGTTTATTACTTGCTGACTCCTTCTGAATCCGCAAGGGAGTGTGTTCCACAGCAGGGAGCACCGGTAGAGCCAAAGCCGTGTCGGTTCAGGCCCTAAGATGCACCTACGCTTCACTCGCAGCTCGACGGCACCCAGAGGCCACCACAGCTTTTGCCATAGTGGGCGGGGTCTGCGATAGCCGTACGCGGGGGCGGAGCCTTGATGAAGGGGCGGGCCGAATACAGGCTTCCGGCGGAAGAGCGCAAGAGCAAGATGGCCACTACCAAGCGAGTGTTGTATGTGGGTGAGCAGGCTTGGGGGCTAGGCGGAGGGTGGGCGAACCGGGCCGGGAGTGGGTCGTGGAGTGGAGCTGGACAGGTTTCCGGACGCGGGAGGCGGCGAGCAGCTGTCTAGGTGGCATCTGTGGCGGTATTGCTTGGGTCTCAGAGAGTGAGCCTGAGACATAATTGCACCTCTTTTCGAAGCCCTCCATCCTCTAACAACAACCTCTTCATCACCTGGGGCCGGGGCGATGGTTGGAGGAATATTAGGGATCTCTGAATCCTCGCGTCCATTCATTTTACATTCACCGCAGCAAAGGCTCAGCCCCCACTCTTCAGGGAAAGAGTTCCCAGGCTAGCCGCCTGAAAATGAGAATAACCCCAATAGCACAGTTTGGTGAGAGCTTTGGTGGGGACGGACTCTGGTGACTTAGGGCTCGGTGTAGGGAGAAATGACCCCTCCATCTGGAGAGGTGAGAGCAAGTTTACAGGTTGCGGTGACGCCGGAGATGAGCTGGAATTAGCCAGGTAGCGAAATAGGAGCAAGTGTGTTTACTGAAAGGGAGCAGCACGAGCAAAGGCCCAAAGGTGTGAAATAGTCTAACACTTGCAGGGAAATGTGTCGTTTTGCGAGGAAGCAAAGGGTAAGAGGCTGAAGAAGTGGGCAGGGCCTTGTGTACAGTGCTAAGTTTGTTCTTTATCCCGAGGATTAAGTACTTTAAGCAGGGAAGTGATGAGTTAAAGTCTGTACGTTCCCAGGATGGTACTGGTTGGCTTTGTGGAGGAGAAGGGAGGCAGTTATGAAGCTGTGGAGGGAATCTCCGGGCTAGATGAGGGTCTGAAAGGAGAGTGAAGAGTGTGCTTCGTAAGTAAGTGTGAAGGAGCAAATGAGAGGGATATTTATGAACCCGAAGGACTGAATGGAAAGATCCCTGCCCTGACAACGGCATGCTGATTTTACAGCAGGGACTTCTCAAGAGAATGGAGGACGGTAGTTCAGAAGGCACTTAATGTCTTTGCAGGTGGACTCGCAGAGGAGGTGGATGACAAAGTTCTCCATGCTGCTTTTATCCCTTTTGGAGACATCACGGATATCCAGATTCCTCTGGATTATGAAACAGGTGAGTTGTCTTAGTGTTTCTCATGCCCAGAATCCTCCTGCTAGGAAAGAACTTAAAATTTTTGTAAGTCATATTACAGTATGTTCTAAATATGCTTTGGGCAGCGTGACAGTGATCTTTATACAGAAGGACTTCTCGGAGAGTTGGGGTTGTGAGCTGAAGTATGCTTTTCAGATCCCATATATTGCATTTGAAGTAAGACAAGCTTTTCAGTTAGCCAGTAGGAAGATTGGTTTCGAGCTACATGGAGAGCTGTTGTTTCAAACTGCCTGCCAGGCACTCTCCTACACCTGCTCTCTCCTTGGCAGCTGTGCTGCTAAATAGGGTAGCAGGAAAGCCCAGCTTCAACAATGGGGCCTCAGCTTCTTTACACCTGAACTTTTCCTTCAATTAGTATCACAGCTACAGTTCAGTTTTCTGTCTTAACCTTTGTTGTCATTTTTAAGGTTGGAGTTTTAGGCCCAGCTCTAGAGTACACAACTAGTTTAGAAATCCCACTAGGGGATCATAGAGAGGGAATTTTGGGAGACCCATGTGAGTTAATTGATCATTCAAGAAAGCAGGCTTACTCAGCAACAAAACCAAGCAGCCCCGCTTAACAACAGCACCATATAGCAGTGACACCTGCATTCTGCTGGTTGAGGTCAGTAAGTTAATGATCCCTTGGCTGTGCTCCTGCTGCTGCTGCTGGTGCTAAGTCGCTTCAGTCTTGTCGACTCTGTGTGACCCCATAGATGGCAGCCCATGAGGCTTCTGTCCCTGGGATTCTCCAGGCAAGAACACTGGAATGGGTTGCCATTTCCTTCTCCAATGCATGAAAGTGAAGAGTGAAAGTGAAGTCTGTCAGTCGTGTCTGACTCTTAGCAACCCCATGGACTGCAGCCCACCAGGCTCCTCTGCCTGTGGGATTTTCTAGGCAAGAATACTGGAGTGGGTCGCCAGTGCCTTCTCCTGGCCATGCTCCTGTGCACACACTAAAAACAAAAATATAGGGGAAAGGTGACATTATACTGAAACCCGAAATGATTTACCATATTTTAATATCTGTTACTGCCTTCTTGCTCATTTCCATAGCGCCATGATAGTCCTAGCGGGGCCACGCAGGGTCAAAAACTCCCCTACCCAGCAGGTAGGAAGAATCAGTGATGGGAGACTCAAAGAATGAGGAAGAGGGTAGTCTTCTTCTCCTCCTCACTTTTCCTTTAATTATAAAAGTATAGCCCAGGACTTCGCTGGTGATCCAGGGGTTGGGAATCTGCCTGCCAATGCAGGGAAAATTCCACATGCCTTGTGGCAACTGAGATAATGCTCCATAACTACTGAGCGGTGCTCCACAACAAGAGAAGCCACTGCAATGAGAAGCCCACACACTAGAGAGGAGCCCACGCAACCGGAGAGTAGCCCCGACTCGCCACCACTGCAATGAGAAGCCCACACACTAGAGAGGAGCCCACGCAACCGGAGAGTAGCCCCGACTCGCCACCACTGCAATGAGAAGCCCACACACTAGAGAGGAGCCCACGCAACCGGAGAGTAGCCCCGACTCGCCACAACTAGAGGAAGCCTCCATGCAGCAGCAAAGACCCAGCACAGCCAAAAACAAATAAATGAATTTTAAAAGTAAAGAAAATTAAATTGTACCCCACTAAGTTCTTGTCACAGCACCCTCTTGCCTGCCTCCTTGTATTTCTCACAAGCGTCATATACTAATAAATGACTTTTTCCATGCCGCTTTGCCTCTCAGTGAATTCTTTTCTCAAGGAGACAAAAGAACCTCAGCTACATTAAGTCCTGAGATTGTTTTGTGGTTTCAGCAACCTGTGCTCTGCTGAGTCCTGAGACGAGTTGTATGGCTTCAGCTCTTATCATCAACATTGTGTATGGATTTAACCTTCCTGGGACCTTTATATGTATAAAAACAATAAGGTTATGTTGACTCTGTAAGGTTAATTGGTTACTTAAACAAATGCTTTTGTGCACTTGGCCTTCCTAGTTGGTGTTGGTTAGATTAGCATTTTGCTGAGGATTAAGACTGAGCATCCTTACCCAGGTTTTAGGATTCACGACTTATGCACAGTTGATGTTCAGAATGTATGTTTGGAATGATTGATTGATAGGTTAAATGACTTCATTTTTCTAGCTGCCTTTCGTGCAAAGGTTAAGATTTGGCTTTGGTAAAGAATGCTGCCTTTAAAGATTAAAAGTATAGTTCATTATTTAGTTATGTTCACTACAAAACAGGCTTCCGTGGTGGCTCAGATGGTAAAGAATCTGCCTACAATGTGGGATAATTTCCTGGGTTTGATCCTTGGGTTGGGAAGATCCCCTGGAGAAAGTAAAGGCTACGCACTCCAGTATTTGGGCCTGGAGAATTCAATGGACAGAGGAGCCTGGCAGGCTACAGTCCATGGGTTCACAGAGAGAGGGACACAACTGAGTGACTTTCACTCACTACAAAACAGTTTAATTTAGTTGCTTAAAATGTTATTTAAACTAGAAAGAATCAGAGTAAGATACTTTTTTTTCCTAAATAGTGATGGTGTAGAATTTCTAGTAAATGGATAAGGCATGTGACTGACTTCACTTTCTTTGTGACCACCTGCTTCTTCCTGTTGCCAACATGATAATTGCTTGATATTGTCTGCCTTTTTTCAGAAAAGCACCGAGGATTTGCTTTTGTTGAATTTGAGTTGGCAGAGGTGAGAAAATTGTTATCTGTGTTAAGTATTTGGCTTGTTATTATTGTTACTGATTACAAAAGGAGCTGTTCTTCATTTGGGATTGGGGTTTGGGGCCTCATGCTGATGCTTCCAGAGAGATGAGAAACACTGTTTGAAGGAAAGCTGCCTTCACTTAATGAAACCATGGGCTGTGATAAACATCACAGACCTGCTCGGTCCTGCCCCTCTTGCTCTGCAGAACTCCTGCAGCCCTGCTCATTGAGCATCTTTGCCTGGTAGCACTGGTGATAATTTCTTTGTCTTCCACTAAATGTGGCTCAGAGGTTAAAGCGTCTGCCTGCAATGCGGGAGACCTGGCTTCGATCCCTGGGTCAGGAAGATCCCCTGGAGAAGGAAATGCAACCCACTCCAGTATTCTTGCCTGGAGAATCCCATGGACGGAGGAGCCTGGTGGGCTAGAGTCCACGGGGTCGCAAAGAGTTGGACACGACTGAGCGACTTCACTTTCACTTTCAAATGGCAAATAGCTGAAGTCAGCCAGGAAGTGCACTTCGTTAGACACGTGCAACCTGGGTGAGGAAAAAAAAGAGACCTTTTTCTGTTGGATTGTTTTTTTGTTGTCATTTTACCAAGTATGTGTTTAGACACTACAAGAAGCATTTGACTGCAAACCTAAATTCGTACCTTGTCTTTTTTTGGCAGGATGCTGCAGCAGCTATTGACAACATGGTAAGGCTGGGAATCGTGCTGCTTACAGAAGTTGCTTTTTGGTGGTACAGAGGGCACTTAGTTCTACATTGGGTTTGCTAAACCTCCAAAGTTACAAGATTGCATCAGGAAGTACATACAAATTGTCATCGTGTGAAAATATTCACTGTGAATTGATCACTTATGAAATTGTCCTTTCTCACATATCTTTCTCCATTTGATAATAATGTAAAGGCTAAACATCCTTGTTGACCAGTCTCTCACTGGCTGCCTGTGTCTAGGATAGGAAATTGTAAACAATGCAAAGTAATTGCACAGTGAAACTGCATATTTTACAAAAGAGGCAGGGTTTCATGAAGTGTTAGACCAGTTAACAATTGAGAAGAGAAATTTGATAAGGATAATGATAGGATGTGCTGCTGATCCAAGTGATTGGGACAGCCTGGAGAGCTCCTTGGGGCAATGATGTAGCTCTTGAGTGTGTGTTCCCTCTTCAGGATACTTAGGATTTTCACATTAGATAGGAAATGCAAAGATAATCATACTGTTGATAGGATTTTATTGGAAAAAATACTGCAGATGTATAAACATCCATTATATCTCTGTTCTTCAAATTAGGCCATAGTTTAAAAGCTGAATTTTAACTGTAAGAAATTTATTTTCATTAATTTCAGTTTCATCACAGTACATTCCCAGTTTTTTCCCCCTTCACATTTTACCATGTGTTACTGTCTTTAAGTGATTTCACATTGAGTGACCTTTCCTGGTACCAGTTATCCTAGGGTAATAAGGCTTTCCTTCATTCCTGTTCTCTGTTTCCCATTCATCAACTGTTGTCCTCAGCTCTCAGAGCGAGATCACTTCTCATTGTTTAAGGCTGACCTTGACTTTTGAAAATGAACTCAGGTACTTGGAAATTGCATTTATCCTTGTAATTTCAGAGTACTCTGAAAACAGCGTCACTTTTGCTAGCACAGGTCATTACTAGAAAGAAAGGAGGTCAGATACTACTGCATATAAACTAGATATACAACAAGGTCCTACTGTATAGCACAGGGAACCTGTTATTTAATATCGTCTAATAACCTACAGTGGAGAAGAATCTGACAAAGATATATATATATACACACACCCAAAACATTGTAAATCAACTATGCTTCAATTTTAAAAAAGAAAGGGACTTCCCTGGTGGCCCAGGGGCTAAGAATCCGCCTTGTAATGCAGAGGACGCGGGTTCAGTCCCTGGTCAAGGAATTAAGATCCCACATTCCATGGAGCAACTAAGCCTGTACTGCAGCTAGAGAGTCCATGGGCCACAGCAAAGACCTCATGTGCTGCATCTAAGACTCAGTACAGCTAAATAAGGAACTAATAAAGTTGAAAGGAAGAAAGGAGAAAGGAACTGTATGATGGCTCCCAGGAGGAAATTCTCTGCAGCCCACGGGCTGCCTTGTGGCAGGTGTATAACTTGCTGTTAGGGGATCAGGGATTAAGGGAGAACAAATCATGAGCTTGTCTCAGATGTATCAGAAGTAAATGGAAAGCGTCTGACTTTCTTTTAACCTAACAGTTTAAGCAAATGGATTTTCACACTTTTCAGAATGAATCTGAGCTCTTTGGACGGACAATTCGTGTCAATTTGGCAAAACCCATGAGGATTAAGGAAGGCTCTTCTAGACCAGGTGAGTGGGAGCAATACAGATGCCCATCACACCCTCCAGTTTAGCCTTGCCTGCCTTCCTGTCCCAGTTTTTTTGAAAGTAGGCACTGAATGCTTCTCTGGCGGACAGTAGTAGAGGATGGTTTACATTGGCAAAGGACATGTGCCACCTTTGTGGGGAAATAAAGAGTGTAGCTTCTCAGCCACGCCAGGGTAATTGTTTCCTTTATGAGAGAAGCCATGCCTGATCTCTCATCTGTCCCAGTGTTCTCAACATTCCTGGCAGGTTCCATCAGGGGCTGGGACTGGCAAGGGCTGCACCTTTCCCTGGGGCTTTTAATGTAGCTTTTTAATGTAGCCCTGCTAAGAGCTTGGAGAAGGAAATAGCAACCTGCCCCAGTATTCTTGCCTAGAGAATCCCATGGACAGAGGAGCCTGGGAGGCTATAGTCCATGGGGTCTCAAAGAGTCAGACACGACTAAGCGACTAACACACACAAGAGCTGGACTTGAGGGCTGGCAGTCTATAAAAGATGGGAACTTGCCTGACACATGTGACTTCCCAAAGTGGAGACCTCTGGCCGAGAGGGCCACAAAACATGTTCTGCTTCACTGACCAGAGCACCTACTTAGCAGCTGGCTGATGGCTTGAGTTGGTTCTCATCTGCTCGCTTCTTTCCTTTCAGTTTGGTCTGATGATGACTGGTTGAAGAAGTTTTCTGGGAAGACGCTTGAGGAGAACAAAGAGGAGGAGGGGTCAGAGCCTCCCAAAGTGGAAACGCAGGAGGTGAGATTGCAGGCTGGCACTTCCCCCCCAGAAGACTGTTTTTTTTTTTAGGTTTTTATGGAAATCTGTAAATGTATATACAAAAGTAGAGAGAATGAAAAGTGAACTCACAGTGTTTTGGTGGAGGTTGGTAATGAGTGAACTGAAGAGAAGCTCTAAGCCTCTCAACCTTGTGCTCTGCGTGAGGAGCTTCTCAGCTCTGCTGGGTTCTGTTCTGTGATTGTTTTTGACTAGGAGGAAGTATGAGGTGAGGAAGGGCAGTGAGTGGGCCTCTGCACCCTCCTGGTCAGTCCTCCTCCTTCACGCAAGTGTTGTGCTCCCAGCTCACCGTCTTTCTGTTCCTGACGCAAGGGAGGCAGAGCGGGGTGAGGGTACCTTCCCTGCAGTCTGGGCACAGGTGTGAGGTCCTCCCTTCCAGGGAATCTGCCTTGGCACTTCCTTCTGATTCTCAGTGCGCCTCTCTAACCATTGCCTCTCTGGCTGCCCCTCCCCATTATAACTGATATTCTGGGTTTCTTTCTTGACTCGTAATCTCTCTCCCCTCTCTGCCAAAACAGCAGCAGTCACTCTGATCTTTCACAGCCTCTCCTAGGCTCTTGGACTCTCCTGGCCTCTGTTTCTAGTCCTGAGCTTCAGACATTTCTAATGCAAGTCTTGCCCTCCCTCCTCTAATCTTGTTCATCCTGTGTTCTCCAACTCACTAACTTGCCACTTTCCATCCACATTGACTCAAGCAGGAAATAGGCTAAGCAGAGTGCCTACAAGTGGAGTATAAAGCAAGGTCCCCGCCACCTCCATTGTGAGCACTTCGGTACTCCTTGCTTCCGTTGCAGCCAGCCTGTGCACACGCAGGGCTATGCACAGGGAGGGGATGGTGTTACAGAAATGGGTCCTTTTAACTGGATCAAGGTGGGTGACCTTGAGCTGGGGTGTGAAGATGTTGAGAGTTGTCTGTTTGGGGCCAGAAAAGTGTTGTTTGTGAACACACAGGAGGGTGAAGGCGAGGCAACCTGATGTGTCTGAGGGAGTGTGATGAGATGACATGCCTGCCGGGTGGGGCTCCAGGTAGACGAGCCTGAAGTCTCCTGCCACTGGATGCCAAACTGGGGGCCGTGGCCGTGGCCTTCACCTTCTGCAGCCCAGGGCCTTCCCTGGCGTCACCTTGTTCAGCTTGCTCACTAGTTGGGTTCTCAGGTGTGTTCATTCACACTCGCTCTCCTAGTTGGGGAGTCAGGGCATTCTCTCTAACCTGGCCATTTCTCCTGCATCTAGGGAGAGCCCGCTGTAAAAAAGGCCCGGTCAAACCCTCAGGTGTACATGGACATCAAGATTGGGAACAAGCCAGCTGGCCGCATCCAAATGCTCCTGCGTTCAGACGTCGTGCCCATGACCGCAGGTGAGCAGTTTTTTCTTTAATACAAGTGAATGTGTATTCATGGTTGGTTTGTTTGTTTCTTCTAAAGTACACACACACGCACACACACACACACACTCTCTCTCTCCCCACCCCCCCCCCAACAGTATTGAAGGCAATGAATTGAAAACCTGAGTCTTTGTTCCTTCTCCATATCTAATCATACTCTTCAGAAGTAACTACCGATAACTAACAACTTCTTGAATATTTTTTCATTTGTTAAATACTGAATTCTATTTATCCTTCTTTTAATCTAAATTTTATTATGTAGACACATAGTTAGGAGTGTTAATTTCACAGTTTGTTTTGAAAAACACAGCAGTGCCCCCCTGCCCTACTGCCATCCCCCAGCACCATTTGCTGCTTCTCAGAGGCAGCCAATTTCAACTCTTAGCTGATTCTTTTGATTTTTAACCTCCATATTTGTAGATAATAGATGTATGTTGCTACTTTCTGATTTTTTTTGTGTTTTGTTTTAATGTCTTTTCATTTTAGACATCTATTGACTTCCCACTTGAGAAGATAAAGAATTAGCTTTTGAAATCAGCTTCCCAGTTCCTTCATCCTTTTATGCTGTTACCATAATTTTAGTTAGGTCACAGGTCATTCTATTTAAGCATCATACTGTGATAGCTTCTTTTCATACACAGCACTTTGTTTTCCCTGGAATTCATAATTCTCTTGTTTTCACATTTGCTTAGTATTCTGTACACATATTCCTGAGCTTTCCCAAATTTTCCTGCTTGTGTAAATCTCCATCATGTTCAAACACATCAGATATTTTGTCAGTTTCACTTATTCCTCCCTGGAGCCCTCTGACCTCCTCCAGCTTGGACCAGTTGCCTTCCAGGCCCATCTCATAGCCTTTGTCTTGGGATCTCCTGCTTTCGCTTCCTGTGTTGGGACCTCTGTTGTCATTTTTGATCTATTCCCTCACTTTGGTAGAGGATATAATTCTGTAGCTTCTGGAGAAAAGAACTTGGGAGGGTCAGGTTTTTGAGACTGATGTGTGGAAATTTCTACTTTCCCACCTGATAGTTTGGATGTAGAATTCTAGAGAAGTCTAATGTCATTCTGATTCTTGGTCCTTTATACAAAACCTTTTTTTTTTTTTTTTCTGTCTAGAGCTGAGCTGTCCCAATATGGTAGTCACTGTCCACGTGTGACTCTTTAAACTTAAATTAATTCAAGTTATATAAAATTAAGTTTCACTTCTTCAATTATTCAGATGCTTAACAGCTGTTAGATAACACTGGTCTAGATGCTTGAAGGGTCTCTGTGTCCTGTGTTCTGAAAAACTGTCCCCTTGGAGTAGATCTCCTTCCATCCATCCTGCTAGATATTCAGTGGGCCCTTGCTGCTGTAACAAATCACCACAGACTTAGCAGCTTACAAGAACATAAATTTGTTGTCTTAGCTGTTCTGAGGGCCAGAAGTCCAACACAGGACTCACCAGGCTAAAGGAAGATGGTGGCTGGGTTACCACATTCCTTACTGGAAGCTCTATGGGTAGATCTGTTTCCAGAGACAGTCACTTTGTTGACAGAATTCAGTTTCCTGCATCTGTAGATGAAGGTACCCATTTCCTTGCTGGCTGCCAGCTGAGGGCTAGTCCCAGCTTCCAGAGGCTTGTGGCCCCCCTCCTTTATCATCACAGCCAGCAGTGATTGATCCAGTCCCTCTCACGTTTTGAATCGCCTGCCTCCTTTCCCATCCACTTCTTTTTTTGGGGGTGGGTTGTCGGGGAGATGGAATATAATTGCTTTACAGTGTTTTGTTAGTTTTTGCTGTACAACAGTCCATCCACTTCTAACTCTCTCTTTCTGCCTTTAGCTGGGAAAGGTTCTCTGGTTATAACCTGTGATTATACTAGGCCCACCGGGGTAATCTAGGCCATTCTCCCCATCTCAGTGTCTGGAACCTTAATCATATCTGCACAGTACCTTCTGCTGTGAGCAGCATTTTCTCAGGTTCCAGGAATTGGGACCTGGACATCTTTCGGGAGCCATTATCCTGCATACCACAGCCATCAGTTAGGACAGTACTATCTTTTGAAAAGTTTTCCTTGAATTATTTCTTTACTTTTATCCCTTCTGATTTTTCTCTACTCATATTTTGGAACATTTTTAAATGTTCTTTTTCATAGTATCCCCTGCTTATTTCATGCATGTACTATCATTTCATCTTGGGAGATTAGTATACTAAAATTTCTTTTTCCTATACAGCTTATGTTTGAAATTATTTTTTTCAGTTTTTTTTTTCTCTTTGTTTTTCTTTGTTTGTTATTGATCTGTTTGCTTGTTTCAGTCTTTGCTTTTCACATTAGATGCCTTTCTCATATATAAGACTAGGGTCCTTAAAATCTGCTTGGAAACTCCCTGGACATTGGTAAGGCTTGCTGACTGAGGCTTCCTCTATGAGGTGATTCTGTCTTTCTGTTGGACCTCGGATATCAGTATCCCTGAGTCATAGTCTCTTGGACAGAGCAGAGGCCACAGAGAAGACTCTAGTCTCTTGCTAATGGTTCTATGTCCAGTTGTTTGTCATGGAGGGTGGGAGGTTGTGGGAGCAGTATATGAACTTCAGTAAATCTCCATTTGTCATCATGGTACCTCAACGCTCAGGTATGTATAAAGCATCCCAGACCAGAGACCCTCTGCTTTAACCTGCTGGAGGGTAAACCTCCCACCAGCAGCCAGGGCTAGGGAAGAGAGAGGATCTGGGGGCTAGCTACTTTTTTAAGTGAGCTTTCAACCAGACTTACTGCTTTTAGAACCATCTTCATCCTTGTCACTGAGGTTTTGGAATTTCTGCAGCAGAAATCAAATTGCTTCTTGGCTTTATCAGCTTAAGCTTCAGCTTTGTTAGGTCTGCTCTGTCAGTTATGGCTCCTGTTTGTCTTCTAGGTTCCAAAGATTTTTGTTGCTGTTGTCTCTTCTCTTGCTCCTTTTTAGGGGATAGTCATTTTATCCATATTTTAAGTGTATGATTTACTGGCGTTAATTGCATTCACAATGTTGTACAACCATCGCCACTATCTACTCTCAAAACTTTTGCACCACCCCTAATAGCAACTATACAGTCCATGGAATTCTCCAGACCATAATACTGGAGTGGGTAGCCTTTCTCTTCTTCAGGGGATCTTCCCAACCCAGGGATCGAACCTAGGTCTCCCACATTGCAGGCGGATTCTTTACTGTCTAAGCCACCAGGGAAGCCCAAGAATCCTGTGGATCTTCATGACCCAGAAATCGAACTGGAGTCTTACAGGCGGATTCTTTACCAGCTGAGCTACCAGGGAAGCCAAATAGAAATTCAGGACTCGTTAACAGTCACTCCCCTTTCTCCTCTACTCCCAGCCTCTGGTGATGGTTAATCTACTTTCTGTCTCTCTGAATTTACCGTTCTAGACATTTCATATACATGGAGTCATAACAGTAGTTGTCCTTTGATGTCTGATTTACTTCACTCAGCATTGTGTTTTCAGGGCTCATTTAGGTATCAGTACGGCTGGCTGATATTCCCTTGTCTGGATAGTCCACAGTTTGTTTCTCTACTCATTTGTTGATGGACACTTGAACACTGGTTCCACTTTCCAGTTATTATGAATAATGATACTGTGAACATTTGTGTACAAATAAGGATTTAAATCCCTGTTTTCAATTACTTTGGGTGCCTCCCTAAGACTGGAAATACTGGGTCATGTGGTAATTCTAGTTTGACTTTCTGAGGAACGACCAAATTACTCTCTACAGTGGCTGCACCACTTTCCATTCTCATAAGCAGTGTATAAGCATTCTAGTTTCTTTACATCCTCACTTGTTTTCTGTTTATCATAGTCATCCTAGTAGTTCGGAAGTGGGATCTCATTGTGGTTTTGATTTGTATTCCCCTAATCACTAATGATGTGAAGCATCTTTTCACATGCTTAGGGGTAGGGGCCATTTGTGTATCTTCTTTGAGGAAATGTCTGTGAAAGTCTTTTGTGTATTTACTTACTAGGTTGGTTTTTTGTTGTTGATTTGTAGGAGTTCATTGTATATGAACACTTAAGAGACGTGATTTGCAAATGTTTTCTTCCATTCCCTAAGTTGCCTTTTCATTTTGTTGAGAGTGTCCTTTGATGTCCAGAAGTTTTTCATTTTGATGAAGTCTCATTTGCCAATTTTTTGTTACTTATACTTTCAGTGTTGCAGTTAAGACATTGCCAAGTGCAAAGTCACAAAGACTTGACCTGTCTTTTTCTCTAAGATCCTGTTTGGTCTTTGTTTTTAAAAATTGCTTTACCACCAGTTTAGGGTGGAGCAGCTCTAGAATGCATGTTTTCACGCCTTCTTTAAGTAGAATTCCATCTAATCCTTCAAGATAATCATATCTCAAAGATTTATAATGAACATGTCATATTTTGAAATGAAAATACGAATATTAAACAAATATAACATAGTTTTTCAGAGTCTAGTTAGAGATCTCGTTGTTTGGTTTTTTTTGACCATGCCCCCGAGGCATGTGGGATCTTAGTTCCCCAACCAGGGATTGAACCTGTGCTCCTTCCTTGGAAGCATGGACTCTTAACCACTGGCTCACCAAGGAAGTCCCCCCATTGGTTTGTGTTTTAATCAGGTGCCTTTTCCTTTCTCGGCCCCAGAGAATTTCCGCTGCCTGTGCACCCACGAGAAGGGCTTTGGCTTCAAGGGCAGCAGTTTCCACCGCATCATCCCCCAGTTCATGTGCCAGGGCGGTGATTTCACCAACCACAACGGCACCGGGGGCAAGTCCATCTACGGGAAGAAGTTTGACGATGAAAACTTTATCCTCAAACACACGGGACCAGGTGGGATCTGGCTGGTCGGTGATGGTCGCTGGGCTGGGCTGTGGCAGGATGGCTGTGCAGGGGGTGACAGGCTGTGGTTCTGGTCTCCTCCAGACCCCCACCCAGGGAACAGGAGAGGCGTTCAGTCTGGCTGGAACGGAGCGAGCCTGTTTCCATCACAGTGTCCACAACTGTGGGCATAGCTTAAATTTTGTGGTCAGCCACTGTAAGCCCGCTCTTCTTCCCTCAACCCCATTGCCTGCTTCTCTGTCAGACTCTCTAGTAAAAAATTGCAGTGGTTGGTTCCCCAGCAACTAGAAAAAAATACAGAACTATACTGATATTTAAGACCGCAGTTCTCTAGGGGGCCCTCGGCAGCCACAGTAGACAGAACTCCCTAGTTCACGCTCAGTCCTGGTCAGAGACGACAGTTGCCCCTTCACTCCCGAAACCTCCACGTCACCCTCTGCCCCAGCTGATGCTTGGCCTCCCACATCTGTGCACACCTGCCTGCGCTGACTTCCCCCCAAGTACAGGGGCTGAGCCACCTCCCCTCTGCTCATGACCCGGACCCTCCCCACCCCTCGCCCTTCGGAACCTGGTTCTGCACTCATGCCCCGCCGCTGCCCCCTGTAATGCACGTCCCCTGCTCTGCTCGATCAGCACAAAAGCACACAGTGTCGATCTTTTCTTTGACTCACGTCCCCCCGTCAGCTATCACCCATGCCTCTGGTCCCCTTTTTAACCGAAACTTCTTGACAAAGTTATCCAGGCTCCCTGCCTTTGGTTCTCTCGGTCCCCCTCTAGACAGACTTCAGGCGCCACTGGCCCACTGAAGGCACTCTTCTCCACCCGGCCCATAGTCGGCTCCTGCTCCTCGTCCCGTTCGCCCTCCCATCTGCAGGTGCAGAGGCAGCATCTGCACTCCCCGCTCCATGCCCAGGACCACCAGCAGGGTCAGGGGAGCTGACGGGCGCTTCTCTCCCCCAGGCCTGCTGTCCATGGCCAACTCCGGCCCAAACACCAACGGCTCCCAGTTCTTCCTGACGTGTGACAAGACGGATTGGCTGGACGGCAAGCATGTAGTGTTTGGGGAGATCACGGATGGCCTGGACGTCTTGCGGCAGATTGAGGTGGGTAGCTGCCAGGGGCCCCTGGGGCACAGCCATGAATGTGGGAGAGCTGAATCGGGGCCTGGAGAGAGACAACAAGCTGCTGTTGTGGGGTAGGGGGTGGGACGGGCAGGGGGGTGGGTATCCCTGAGCCACCCTTACTCTCCACCCTCCCTCCCCTGATTCCTCCTCTTCTGTTCGGCCCGCAAAGGCCCAGGGCAGCAAGGACGGGAAGCCCAAGCAGAAGGTGATCATCTCCGACTGTGGGGAGTACGTGTGAGAGGGGAGCTGTCAACCCGGGGCACTGGCACCCGAGGTGTCCCATTGGCAGCGAGCAGGGCTTCGTGTCGTGGCCCTTCCTCGGGGTCAGCGTGGGACGCCTCCTCTGGCTCTTCCTCAGGTGTGGCCTTGGGCCCAGGGCTGCCCCCCCAGCTGTGGACAGCTATGCATGGCCTGTCCAGGCCTTTGCCACCAGGGCTTCTCGTGGGCCCACCTGTGTGACTCCTGGACATTTTCTTTTGGTAAAATAAATCCTAGTTTTGATACTACTGCCTCCAGCTAGTTCCTGGGAGTTGTCAGATGTCACCTATAAAGCTAAACTGTCCCCTGAGACGGATTGGTGAATGAATAGGGCATAATCTCTTCCCCACGGTTTTTCTTTTCTTCCCTTGGATGATTCCCTGAGATGCTGGGTGATATATCTTCAGGTCAGATACCCTTGTCAGACCACTGTCAAGACCGTGGGCATCAAAGACAGTGGAAAAATTCCTGTCTTCAGTGCCTCCACTCCCGCATCACACTGCCGGCCTCAGAGCCAGTGAGTGTATTGCTCAGTCTCCGTGACGCATTTGCTTATTTGCTCACTTTCATTTTACAGATTTTTAAAAATGATACTTTATTACTCACAGTGCCTTTTCCATGCTAGGTACTATACCTATTTGTCAGGAGACAAGGGGTTAGCAAACCCCTTGGTTCTAATCCAGCCCACTACATGGTTTTATGAGTAAAGTTTTATTGGAAAGTCAGAGCCATTGGTTTACATATTCTTACTGCAGTGACAGAGTGGAGTAATTGGTGACATACCATATGGTCCCTGTATTAGAGTTCTTCGGAGAAACAGAACTAATAGGATATGCATATGTGTACACAGAGAAAGATCCATTATACAGAACTGGCTCTACAGTTGTGGGGGCTGACAAGTCTGATAGCTGCAGGACAGGCCAACAGCCTGGAGCCCCAGGGAGAGTCATGTTGAAGCTTGAGTCCAAAGACTGTTGTGAAGGCAGAATTCTTTGCCTCACAGGACCCTAATCTGTCTGTCTTGAGGCCTTCAACCGATTGCATGAGGCCCACCCACACTGGGGGAGAGTCATCTGCTTTACTTGACATACTGATTTAAATGTCAGTCACATCTGAAAAATACCTTCACGGCACCATCTGGACTGGTGTTTGGCTAAAATGTGGATACCACAGCCTAGCTATAGACAGAAAATTAACCAAGACCATCCCTCACTAGCTCCTCCAGGGCCAGGCCCCATCTTTGCTGGGTGTGGTGGCTGCACAGAGGAAGAGACCCAGGGTTGTGGCCCCAGGACTCTGTGGCTTAGGAGTTTCTCACAGTGTGTCTGCTCCAGATGCTGCTGGCACAAAAAAAGACTGTTGGACCTACTTTTTAGTGGTGAAAAAGAGTTTCAGGTGATGGAAAATCAGAGAGCTATATTTTCAAAACGTATTTATTATGGGAAATTATACCATATAACGTGGAGAAAGCACATCGAAAGCAGTTTATATAGTACAGTATGATTCCTATTTTGTACAAATACCTATCTGTAATATGTAAACATCTATATTTTTTATATATATTTATATATCTCCTAAGAAAAAAGCCTAGAAATAAATTCAACAAAATATTAACGAGCATATTTTTATCTGACTTGTAAGATTATGGTGATTGGAATTGTATTTTATTTTTTTGTTTTTTCCAAACTTTCCTCCAAAATTGTATTATTGCTGTAATAAAAGCACATTAAAAAAAGAGTGGGTCAAGTGCTTATAAAAGGCCTCTCCATGAGGAGTAACACTCAGGATGGACAAGCCCTGTTTAAATTGCCTAAAGGGCACCTCGGCAGTGTTGGGTGCCCTCAGCAGGCTCCTGGGAGCACAGAGCACGGTGTCACCACCCTGGCCACTGCCGCATAACCGGCCACTTGCCCAGGCCTTTAAAGCAGGTGAGAACACAAGTCCTGTCTTCAAAGGATTGTGGTGTGTAAATGTTTTAGGAAAAAGCACAGCTCTGAACAAACACCATCACCCACAAAATACATTCTCAGAAGAAGAAAGTTTTAGTGACCAAGCATAGAGGGGGCTCAAAACTAGCAAATTCTTTTGTAATAATACCGACAGATACCAGTTGTTAAATAGAGTCTGCCTGGAATGCCGGAGACCCAGGTTCAGTCCCGAGGTCAGGAAGATGCCCTGGAAAGGAGAATGCAACTCACCCCAGTATTCTTAGGGGCTTCTCTGATGGCTTAGCTGGTAAAGAATCCCCCTGCAGTGCAGGAGACCTGGGTTCAATTCCTGGGTCAGGAAGATTCCCTGGAGAAGGGATAGGTTACCCACTCCAGTATTCTGGCCTGGAGAATTCCATGGACAGAGGAGCCTGGCGGGCTACCGTCCATGGGGTTGCAGAGAGTTGAACACAATTGACTTTAACCAGTTGTTAAGTATTTATATGCCAGAATGGTACTAAATGTTTGTGTACACAGATGATCTTTTTAATAGCTTGGAAGGAGAAAGCCACTATCCTGCTCTACAGAGGAAGAATACCCAGGATTCAAGTCCATTTGGCTTCAAAAATCTGTGCTCTTGTTCTGCCTGCTGCCTCTTTTCCTGTTTCTTAGGAAATTTTCCAGAACATGTTACTAGCCTGCCTTGGTTTGAAACAGCCTGGCATGATGGCGTGCTCTTGAGGCCAGGATTGCACTGCAGAGAGCAAAACTTGTGTGCTTCTCCTTTAGCTTTTTTTCCCCACATCCTCCTCAACTATCAGTTGTCAGTGACTTCTCATTGCTGTCAGTGGGTCTGAACTGACCACCTTTATTTATCCTTTTAGTCTGGCCAGGTAAACAAGCCAGGCCCTGAGCAAGAGAAAGGGAAATGGTGGCATCTCTCCTGCCACTGCACCGCTTGGCTGAGCAAAGATAACTCTCGGGATAAAATACACGGGCCTTGTGTTCATTCACTACTGTTCCACCACTCAGGCTTTTTCCTGTTGATTTCACTTAGTGACCGGATGGCAGAAGTCGCTGGAAGTGTGACGACCAGGTACATAAACAATAATACTGTTTTTCAGTTGTTCTGGATGAAAAAGCAAGACTGCAGCTCTGTTCTGCTAAGCACTGCTTGGTTGGGAGGTGAGGTGTACTCAGTATCTGCTAACCTTTGGGTGACCAGACAGACATTCCTGGTGTACCCCTAACTAAGCCAATCACTGGCTGGGCCTAAAAATACCAAATTGAAAATCAGTTGTCAATTCTTCCATTTTAAAGGTAGTCATTGATAAGAGTTTCTTTGGTAATTTGTAGCTGGTGAGCTAACATGTTTTGACTTTACTAATGTGCAATATATCAATTTTCGAATAAAATTATCAAAATAATTGGCTAATTTAAGGTTTATACTTATTTTTCCCTGGTGGCTCAGATGGTAAAAAATCCACCTGCAATGCAGGAGACCTAGGTTCTATCCCTGGGTCGGAAGGTTCCCTGGAGAAGGGAATGGCAGCCCACTCAAGTATCCTTGCCTGGGAGAATCCCATGGACAGAGGACCTGACGGGCTACAGTCCGTGGGGTCACAAGAGCTGAACATGACTGAACGACTAAGCACATGCACAAGAGACAGTCTTTGCTGTTGGGAAGAGAAAACTCTTAGGTAAGTACTAGAATAAAAAATAGGTTCCACATTATGTGCCAGTTCTGATTCATGATGGCCACCTGAGCTCCACGTTCAGGGTTACCGGGCTGCCTCTGGGTTCAGTGTGAGAAAGCTTGGCAGACACAGTTTCCTAGGCTGAAAGCCCTTTGCAGATCAAAAAGCTTCATATTACAGATGGGAAATGAGGCCCAGAGGAGGAAGTCACAAAGTCACATCCCTAACATGTAAGCCAGAGCCTAGATCCCTACACTGTTGGGGAGCTCACCGCCTTCCTGTGTCCGTGGAGAGTGGCTCTTCCTGTGCACTGGCTCCCAGAGCCCTTCCCAGGTCCAGGTGGAGGGGCTGCTGTCCCACAGCCCAACCCCCTCCTCCACCCCTGCTGTGCTCCTGGAGCCCCTCGGCACAGAGTGAACTCCAGGGGTGTCATCCTGGGCTGTGCCCATGGGTTGGGGTGGGCCCAGGATCTGTTTTTAATGATATTTTGGGGTTTGGACAGCTGGGTTCTGTCTGCTTCAGCAGGTAAATTACAGGCTTACCAAGTCAGAAATCAAATAAACACTCCAGCTGCTGGTGGCCTCTCCAAGGAGAACAGTGGTTTCCGGGAACCTCCCCACCCAGCTCAGCCTAATTGCCACCTGTCACTCCCCTGGGACCGGGGCCTTTACTTTGGCTCACAGGCCCCAAGAACAGGACGGGACTCCAGGGTACACAGGGTGACGCAGACTTGCGTGACCAGTCTGTTTTTGACAACTTGACACAGGCAGGTGCTGACCAGCCCTGCCCTCGCCCCACGCCTGGCCACAGGCCACCCATTGTCCCTGGGTGCAGTGAATTGCTCCTTAGCAGGAGAAGGCAGACAGTTTTCACTCTACATGCCAACTCTAATCTGTTGGTGGTGGCCACTTGAGTTTGGTGCTGATCACTGAAATTCTCTCCAGAGTTAAACGAAAAAATATCAAGGTTGATTATTGATGACTCCCGTGCAGAAAGTTAAGAGAAACTTTGTCACCCTTGCTGGGCATTATCATCCTGGGCCACCCGATGTAGCCACCATACTGGGCTCAGCGAAAAGGTAATTTTTTCACAGAGCTGAACTCCTGATGGTTCAACACAGTGACTAATAGATTGTAAAGCCCCCAAGAATTTTTTTCACCAAAGTGTCCATGCAAGGCACATCTTCCCCCGACAGCAGAGACAAATCAATGCAGGAAGACAGGGAAGGTAATTGACACTGGCCTTGGCCCTAAATCATGCTATTCATTCAGCTCTTTCTGGAGGTGACCCACATGCCTCCTTGTGGCCAACAGATTGGTCATTCAGACCCACAAATATAGAAAACAGGATGACTCCACACTCTGAGTGCCCAGAAATGCCCAGTTTTGCACGCGGGGGGGGGGGGGGGGGGGGGAGGGGGGCGGGGGTCAGGCAACTGGGGATGGACCAGGACCTGTCTGCACATCCCCAAACCCAGTCCTGGATGGTGAAGGGCCTGAGGTGGCCATCCTGGGCTCAAGGTGCCTCAGTTCACCCCACAGCCCCCGAAGCTGCGCCAGCAATGGACAAGAGTAGGTCCTCAGACAGGACTCTGTCAACCCCAAAGAACAGTCAGCCTGAGCCTCTGGGGAGGGAGCTGGGATAGAACCCTGCTGGATGACCACCATGCAGAGTTCCACCACGACCATCAGGCACGTGATGGCGCAGAGGGCCTGGGGAGGACCAGCCCCTGGCAGGATGTGGGCAGGGGAAGGGTGCCTCGCTGCTGCCCTGCCTGAGCTGGGACGGCGCTGGGGGGGGGGGCGTCTCTGCCTGAGCTGGGACTGCGCTGGGGGTCTCCGGGCCCCTGCCCCCGCGGAGGGCCGGCCGGTGGAGTTGGGGCCTCAGTGGCAGCCGCAGGCGCGGACCACCATGTTGCGGTGCTTGCGCAGGATGACGTTGTTGCTGCTGTCGTAGTAGAGCACGGAGGTGGCGCTCAGCTTGGTGGGCGCGCAGCACGCCTTGGGGACCGCGTGCGGCTTCAGCAGGTGCACCTGACGGGGGCGGGAGGGGGCAGCGGGCAGAGGCGTGAGAACCTCGGGCTCCTCCCGGGACCCCCGTCCCAGCGCCCAGCTCCTGCCGCCTGGGGCTCCGCCGCTGGCCCCTTCCCAGCTCCATCTCCTCCCCGCCCCCGCACCCTCCCCCCACAGCCCACTGGGCAGGTGCTGGCCTGAACTCTGCCCCGGCCCCGCCCCCTTGACGCCCGCCCTGCCCAAGGCCCTCAGGCCCAGACTGAGCACCGGGGGCTCCTGCCACAGCCCCTCCCCTTAGACGGGAGAACCCTGACCTTGCGGATCCCCCGCACCTGTGCCAGCGCCGGCCTGGCGCCGCTGCGACACTGTCTCCCCTCCCCCACCCCCTCTGCCCCTCCTTCTTCCCTGATCGCTTCTGTAACACCCCGCCTCGGGTCTTGGCCGCCTGAGCTGTTTCTGGTCCATCCGCCCCTCCAGGCTGCGAGCAGGTGAAGGTCCCTTTTACACCTCGCAATGCCCAGACTTCAGGCTCACCCTTGGGGTGTCCAACACCATTGTTTCTCAAAGCACCTCCACCCTTGTAACAACTTCCAGGCAGGGATTGTTCTGGGTGGATGACCGCTGGGGGCACAGGGGCCGAGTCACCTGCACAAGGCTGGGACCGGACTCGGGGAGAGGGCCGGGAGTCCCTGCTACCCTCCTGCAAACAGCTCTACCCCTAAAAACAGTCCATCTGAGGAAGCTACTGCAGCCTCCACGCAAATATTTATGCAGAGACTCGGGCAGGATGAGCTGCAGTTCGTACTGGACTCTTCATCAGGGCGCCACAGGGATGGGCCTTGAAGGCACCCTCAGTCAGTCGGGGCCTGAGAGAAAAGGGAACCTGCTTCCATCCAGGGGACCTCCCAGCCCTCACCAAGGCCGATGAGCAGGACCAGGATGAAGCCGTCTGATGAAGGGGGTGGGTTGGGGGGGGTCTGTCCAGCAGCTTGGCCTGGGGTCCCCAGAGCCCAGCCCTTGTCCTGGGAGCCCCAGCTTGGAGCCAGCCTGCTGCCAGGACCATCAGCCGGGCACCAGGCTGCTTTAGGGCCCAGAGCCTCTCTGAGGCCCCAGGGGGAGCTGAGGCCTCTGTGGGGATGTCCGGCCAGACTGGGCTGTGAGAGCACTGCTCCCCAACTTCACAGCCTCCACCTGGGGTGGCTGGGCTCCACTTTCATAGGCCCACATGAAAGAAACCAGGCGACACTGCCCACCTGTGCCAGCCGCCTATGGGGCTCTAAGTGGCTGGAAACCTGGGAGGGCCTTTCCTGGGTTGGGACCCTCAAGAGAGGAGTCAGCACCACAGGGGCGCAGCTGTTCTGAAAGTCCATCATGGACCAGGCTTCACCACGTGATCAACAGAGGACGGTCTTTGCCCTATCTGCACCAAACAGACTGACCTGAAGCCTAATTTGCCTTTGCATTCAATTCACTTTAGAGCCATGTGGGAGACCAAATCAGAGGCTCTGTAACTTATTGGCTGTGCATCGTTGGGAAATAGTCCTGCATCTGAGGGCCTCTGTTTTCTCCTCTGCCAAATGGGTACAATGGTATTTTCCTCTCTTCCGACACAAATGTAATTTCACATGCCTTGTGCCAACCCTACCCAGGTTAAGAATACAAAAGGGTCCCAGACATGGTCCCTGCTCTCATCCTCAGCAGGGGAGGAGGGGAGACGGGGGAACATTCCAGCAAACACCCAGGACACCCAAGAGCAGCACAACATACAGCAGTGTCCTCGCTCTGGGAGCATGAGCGCTGGAGACCAACGCTGGCTGGGAAGGACCCAGAGACAAGGCAGCAGGGCGAGCAGGAGCTGGCCTGGCCCGGGGCGGATGAGGAGACCCTGGTCAAAGGAGGGAGGTGAGGGCACTGGGACATGGGCTGGGGGACATTGAGGAGGTGGGTAGGCCAGTGAGGGGCCCCGGGTCACAGGCCAAAGGCTCAGACTTCTCCCCAGGGATAAGGGATGCCACGGGGAGGGGGTTCCTGACCCAGAAGGAGGTGGTCACATTTGTGCTTTAGTGCGACCCTCTAGCTGCTGTGTGGGGAATGTGGGGGGTGAGGCTGGAGGGACCCACTTCCTCCTCTTCGGCCCCAGGACACCCCAACCACCATCTCACCCCCTCCCTCCCACCCAGGCTCCTCTTCCTCCCCAGGTCTCTCCCACCTCCACTGTCTCCCCAGAAAATCTCTTCTGCACTCACGACTCGGAGACTCCAGACTTGCACCCCCAACCCTCAACTTCTCACGTAGGGTCCTGCAGGGCCTCACACACATGGGGATGGAAGCAGAACCGCTGATTCCCTCCAATCCGTTCTTCCACCCAACACCTTTGCTGCCCCCTCCTCGTCCTGGAGGAGGGCCTCACCTGGAGGCCTGGGCTCCTGCCCTCCTGCCTCCACTGTCCACATCTCACCCCACCAGGTGCCTGGTCCTCCTGTCGGGACCACAGCAGCTCCTCACTCCTCCCTGCCTCCTCCACCCTCGACCCCATGGTCTGTCCTCCTGCAGCTGCCAGAGATGCTTCCAGAGAGTGCCCAGATCAGGCCCTGCTTCTCTGAAATCTACTCCAGCCCCTCAGTTTACTTGGGATTAAATCTACCACCTGCCGAGCCTATGGGAGAGGCCCTGCCTCCCCCCAACATCATCTCCCTTCATCCTCCTCCCCTCCAAGCCAGGGTCCTTGAGCCCACCCAGCTCACCCCAGTCTTCCCCTCCTCAGGGGACCCATGGTGTTGGCTGTCCTTTCTTCTCGTGTTCACTGACAGCCTCCCCAGAGGGCAGCCGCTGCCTTGACAGCACCGAGCACAGAGCTGGCGCTCCCTCCTGCTGACTGACAGCTCAGAGGCTGAGGGGCGGGGCCGCTGCAGAGCCAGGGAACCAGTCCTGGGAGGGGCAGCGCCGTCATCACCCTGTGCCCCCCTCACAGGGCAGAGAGAAGCCCACACACCGCTCATCACCCCTGAGATTCTGCAAGGAAGGTGGCTCCTGGAGGAGGGGGTGTCCAGCAAACCCCACGTAACCACTGGGAAAGGAGGCATTACCAGGCGTCCAGGCTGCTTTCTTAATTCACTCACTCTCACTCTGGCAACACCTTGAACAGCCTCTAACTAGAGTGCCCAGGTCAACGTTCTAGAAATAAGCCTCAGCACACACACACACACAAGCCACTGCAAACACTTAGCAATAAGCAGCCTCAACCATGTTCCTACTAGAAACTTCCAGCATTTAAAGTTACCCCAGACACCAGGGCATCAGAAGATCTGTAGAAAGACAAAGAGCAAGAGGGACCCGGAAGAAAAACAACAGGAGAGGACCGGGAGGGGAAGCCAAAGCCAGAAGGGCACAGGGCAGCCCACGATTCTAGTGCAGGGAGAGGACAGAACCTCCACGTGTGTAACTCAGCCCGACCCCCAGGGTGTGTGTCCCCAGGAGGCCAAACTCGACAGTGAATGCGGTGCACATGTGTGTACCTGGGGCACGGGTAGTCGTGTGGGATGCCCACCGGTCATGAACGTGCAGTGCCTCTGACCACCAGCAGGCAGGCCCACCCCATGGATGTGAATGTCCCCCATGTGCATGTGGAGTGCACACGTGTGTATGTGTGCACACCAGTCAGCAAGAGCCTGCTGCACGCTGTTCAGGTTCATGGGACGCAGGGTCTCCATACAGAGTGGCCACACAGGGACCCGTCTCTGTACGGCCGTGGGATTTCACGGCACGTGCAGGCTGGGTTTCCACGTGAAGAAGGCTCCCTGACACAGCAGTCCACCGTCACCTCCTGGCTGCACGCCCCCTCCCCAGGGCGAACCCCTCCCCCAGGTGTCCGGGCAGGCGGCGCGGTACTGACCAGGGACTGCAGGATGGCGTGGTTGGTGGCGTTCATGCAGGAGTCCAGCGGGAAGGAGCACTCCCCTTCACAGTAATAGGCTGAGTAGCCTTGGGGGGCGATGACCCAGTCCTGGGGGGTAGTGGGAGAAGGTGAGTCCCATCCACGTGCCCTCCCAGCCCTTCATCCAGCACCTGTCGCAGCATGACTCAGGGCTGCCCCCTCCCTCCCTCAGCCTCAGGACACCTCCCGGGGCAGAGTGCCACCCCCTCCAGGTCAGACATCCACTGAAGTCCCTCGGTGAACAGAGCTGGACACGAGCTCCGTCCCCTCCACACGCCGTCAGCGCGCAGCTGCGTCCTCCCCCGCTGCCCCCAGTCACAGCCCCGCCAGAGGCACTGCCCACCCTGGCCTCAGCTTCCCTGCTGCAGCTCGGACATTTTATGGCTGAGGACTCAGTCTCCATAGTCATGGTTTTACAAAACAGCCCTTTTCCCTTCTCCCTTTAGAGAACTTGGAAAACAGAGGAAAATAAAGACAAAGTTCTCTGTGGGTCTACCTCCCCTGGGACACAGGTGGGGACAGTCATTTTGGAAAGGAGAGTCAGAACTCACCAGCCAGCCCAGGTCCTGGAAGCTCACGTACAGCTCGTGCCGACGGCACACCTGCCGGCCGTGGGAGCCGTGGATGTCATCTGCGGGGACACGCAAGGGCTTTGCTGGGCTGCTGTTCCCAGGGTGGGGGACGCCATGAGGCGCACGTTTGTTGAATAATAAATGCTGGGAAACTAACCCATTTGGTCTCATAAAGCCCATGTCTGCAGCTCTGCTGGTGCCATGACCCAGTTCAAGAACTTTCGATGGCTCCCTCTGGTGGCAGTCACCTCACACTCAGCCCAGCCTCCCCTGACTTTCAGCCTGTGGGGTCCTGATAATCCAGTAAAAGCCCCGGGGGCCCTTGGCCATCCAGCGGTCCCACCTCCTTCCCCCCCGGAGTCACCCCGACCTCCCCCACCTCTCCTGCCATGCCCATTCCGCAGGACATGTGCTCCCATTAAGGTCAAGCAAAGGCTGGCTCCCGTGAAGGAAAGGGCCCCTGGTGGCCTTGATCCTGCGGGGCTCAGCCTGGTGGGGTGACCTTCACACAAACACCTGGACCCTGCAGGGGCCCCTGGTTCTGACAGAGACCAGGGCGAGGCCTGCTGATTCCCAAGGGCAGAGAAGGGACTTTGGGGTGGCAGGGGCAGCAAGGGTGGATGCTCAGAGCCCCGGAGACTGTGGGGGGGTCGCTCCGCAGGGGGCAGGGCAGAGGGTGTCAGGAAAGGCGGCGGGGTGACCGTCGGCCTGACAGCGCTGAGGCCAGAGGGGCTCCGTTCCTGCCTCCATCCCCAGGCTCACCGAAGATCCCCGGCAGTTTGTTCGGGGGCGGCAGCTCGTTGGTCCTTTTCTGCGGCCTCCTCTTCAGGGGCCTCACTGCCCGAGGGGCTCGGGCGGGGCCCGGGCCGGGGCTCGCCCTGAAAAAGGTGACCACGAAAGGCTGTTTGGAGCGCGGAGCCTGTCGCCCCAGCAGACCGGCCAGGCCAGGATCCACACTGCGCCCTGAGATGGAGAGAGCAGAGAGGGGTCACTCGAGGGTGGGCACTGCGCGGGGACACAGCGGGGCCCTCTCTGGGCGGGCCAGGAGCTCGAGGCTGAGGCCTTGGGGGACCCACTGGGCCTGGGTTTCCTCCTCTGAAGACCCGAGTCCCCAGTCCAGCCCCAGCCCCTCAACCTCCCCACCTCAGCCTGCCTCCTGCCTGGGCAGGCAGTTCTATGGGGTGAGGGAGGGGCCTTGCCAGCACAGGGTGAGGATTAGTGATGTTTGAGGGCACGCAGGTGGACAACTTTCAGTCCGTTCACGTGACGATCTCAGCCGGTCTTCACGGTGACCCTGGACCGTGAAGCTCTGTTTCACCCAGAAACAGAGCTGCTCAGTGACGGCCCAGAGCCCCACTGCCAGGGATGTCAGAGGCAGGGTCACACCTCCATCGTGGGGCTCGAGCTCCCACCCCATCCTTTCTGGGGGTCAGTGTAGGATTTACAGCTCCTGGCTGGGAGGTGACCCGGACTCACTGCTTGCTCTGCTGACACCACCCAAGAATAGGGTGTTCATGTCCCCTGAAGCCCCCGAAGGAGACCCCAGGCTCAGCAGGCAGAGACATTTACCCCAAGTCCCAGAGTCGGGTTCAAACACAAGCATCTAATCCCAGAGCCCAAGTTCTTGTCCACTTATGTTCTTAGCCACCAGGTTTGTGGTTTAAAAAGGAAGAAAGAGAAAAGCCTGAGGGCAGAGACACAACTGGGGCTTTAGCCTCAAAGCAGTGATGCTTGTAAAAGTGGAGTTTTACCCACATCCGCTTAAAGCCTGAGGATACAGGAAAAACACACTGATTATCCCTGGAAAAGTCAGCTCCACCAATAAAACTATCTTCCTGTACCTGTTTGTATTCCCAGTGACCTCTTGTTTTTTAATTGTCAAAGTGATATAAAAACAACTGTAAAGAAACTTAGGAAAAATATAAAACCCCTTCCGCACTACAATACACCATTTTCATTCTTTCTCGGCTTTCGTTTTTCATGTTAAATTGTGAGCATAGAGCTGCAACTGCTGAAGCCCGTGTGCCTAGAGCCTGTGCTCTGAGACAAGAGAAGCCACCGCAGCGAGATACTCAGGCACCACAACAAAGAGCAGCTGTGCTAGCCGCAACCGGAGGAAGCCCATGCACAGCAACAGAGATCCACACGACCAAAATAAAATAATTTTTAAAAAAATTTTCCGCATAACAAAGAAGTCCATATTTTTCCCCAAATTTTTCCACCTAAACATTTTCCCGGTTCTTAAGTCTCAACTACGAACATTTCAAATAGATAAAATTCCTTTGAGTAGATCTGAATATTTAGATGTTAGTTCATCTTAAGACATTTAGCTTATTTCCTGGCTCTCGTCATAAAGATGAGACTGTCTTTTCCTTTTCCATAAAGGGAAAATGTCATTTCCTTTCCTGATGGGATTTTCTCAGACTAAACCACAGGGATGTGACTACAAGCTCACTGTCACATTTCTTAAAACACAAGGTGGAGCATCCCATTTCCACGTACATTTCACCCCAGTGTTGCAACACTGATGCACAGGCATGTACACACGTGCACATAAATGTGTGTGTACACACAAACACACACAGGCATGTTGATATGAAGCAAATGTACACATTAGCGGGTCAGTCTCATGATCTCCACTGCAGACGACGTGGCAAGGACATTGCCTGCCCCACACACAGCTCGCCTCAAAGGTCAGCCCTTACACGGCTGTGCTTCACGCCCAAGTCCAGGGGCCAGAGTTGACAACAACCAACTGACCAGAGACTAACCTTTGACCTATGACATCACCTGCCACAACATGCAGTGGGCCCATCAGAGGGCTCAGCAGAGATGACTCTGCTGAGATAGGAGCTGACACTGAAGGGGCCCAGGGAGAAGCCATTCGGGGAGTTTGGGTCACGACAAGAGAGAGTGACAGGAAGAGCCGGCCTGTGAAGAAGCTAAGTCACAAGACACACAGCAGCCCCTCCCCAGAGGGAAAGGCCCTGAGGGCACCAGGAGGTGCCTATGGAGCGATGTGGGCAGGTGGACAGCTCTTGGCTACGTGGCACTGGAGTGGAGCACCCCAGTGGACACCTCAGGCAACCTCGGCCCAGTCACCCTCCGGGCCTGTGTGTGCAGCCCCCTGTCCTGTGAGTTCCTGGAGAGCCCTGTCCATAGATGGGCCAGGGAGACCTTGGATGACCCAAGGCTGGGCCCACTGTAGGCTTCTCTCTGTGCAACTTTCTGGTATTGGGGTCTCCTGGGCACAGAGAGGGGGGGTCACAGGGCAGGCCTGGACTGTCCAGGTGGTGGCGCCCAGGCTGCCTGGCTCTGGCAGGACCCTTTCGAGAAAGCAGAGCAGGAACTCCAGGAGCCTCTGGGGCCCAGAGTCCCTGCTCTAGACCTGAGCTGTGAGAGAGCCAGCAGGCACGCCGTCCCTATGCAGGGGACGAGGATGTGTGGCTACGCCTAGAGATGGGGGCCACACTGTGGCCTTCCCTCCCCTACTGCAGACCTGGATGAAGATGCTGCTCTTCTGGGCCAGGCGGAACCCTGACATGTCCAGCCTCCCCCATGTTTGAGTCCCCCCCATCAGGGCCTGGGTGTCATGGTAGCTCCCCTGCCCGTCCCATCCCCGGGCACTCATCCCCCTGCCCCTGGGCCAGGCCAAGGTCGCTCCCATCCCTCCCCAAGGCCTCTTTCTGCCCTGGGTGCCACCTGAGCCTCCCTGAAGCCCCTGCCCTCCTCAGCCTGCTGCCATGGATGGCACCCTTGTGCCATGTTGAAGGGCAGTCCGGGCACCTGGGGGCCCTGGGAGGGAAGCCAGCTGTGACCTGGCGCCTTTGTCCCAACGGGTTGTTCCTTCACCAGAACTAGGAACTCAGCGCTTTTCCTTCTTCCTACTGCTGAACAGCCCTCTCACTGCTCTGCTTCTGGAAACCTCTGCCTGTCCTGGCTGCTGCTGGAAGACTTCTCCCGACAGCCAGGGCAGTCAGGTCCTCGTTTCCAGAAGCCCCGGAAGGTGCTGCACTGTCCACCCAGTGACGCCCATCCCCTGCCCACCTGCTGACGGTCCCCTGACACCCCGTGGCTGTCCCTTCAAGTGCAACGTCTCCACTGCAGGATCTGGGCCTCCCACCAGGGTGAGGATCCAGGGAAGCCTCTCCGAAAGGCCTTCCTTGACCAGCTGGAGCTTCGTGTTCTTACCCACGAGCTCCTGTGCAGCCCTAGGGCCACACTGAGAAAGCCTGAGTTCCATGGCAGGCCTGAGTTTGAACCCTACACACACACACACACACACACACATTTTTTTCTGTTTAGCTTGTGAGACTGTGGATTCGGGATGAAGTACCTCTCTGCCTCTCTTGAGTTTCAAGGGAGTATGAACAAAAGGCCAGTTTAGGCTCTGTGACAGAGCGGAAGGGTCCAGTGTCTGATTTGGACGATCTGAGATGAGAAAACCCACTGAAGTCCATCTGTCAGGTTTCTAGATCCCTCCCATCCTAAGCCAAAGCCTTTGGAAGCACACGGCTGGACTGTTTATTCAGAGGAGCCCTCCCTGCAGAATATCGGCACTCACAGTCTCTCCCCCTTCAGTTGCCCCTATGACCAGTTTACTGGCTGCCTAGACGTACTTGCTTCCCTTCGAGAGACAAATGCTTAGCTACAAGAAGGAGAAAAATAGTGGGAAGAGAAGGTGAGGCTACAATGAAAACAAATCTTAGGGACAAAACGAAAGGTCCAAAAGGAAAGTCAAAGGGGCCAAAGGAAAAGAAAGTCATTCTTTAAGACAGCATTTCTCCTGATCACAAATTCACATTTACGTGTGTATGTTTTCATGGTTCTAGGAAACTCCAGACGCAGACTCTGGGTGGATTTGTTCCTCCCCCATCACTTTCCCTATGGTTCATGATTCATTCATGCCAACAGGCACTTCAATGAAACCCCTTCTGTGGGATCATCTCAAACCACATAGAATTTAACGTAAATATCACAGACAGTGAGGAGGGCGATGGGAGCAGAGCTTTCTCAGAATTCACAGGACATACAAGGTCAACATCTTTGCTTTCCTCTGGTTTTTAATTAAAGACACGTCTCTCCTGAGAGAACCTAGGCTATCCAGGGGCAGCCAGCCTGGGATGGCAGGACAAAGCTGGCCAGATGCTGGTGAAAAGCACAAATGTGACTGTGGCTTCCTTGGAATGCAGTCCTGGGAGGTGATGGCAGAAGCGCACGCTCGGGGACCGAGGTTCACTCTTGGGCTACATTTTGACCTGCTGCATGGGTCTGAGGCTCGGGGAGATGGCAAAGGGGCTCCCCGTGCTCTTTTTGATGTCCTCCACTGTTAGGCCGTCCCAGAGCTCCATCAGGGTCAGCCCTGTCTTCTTGTGCACGTCAAACACGGCCTTCTCGGTGATGATTCGGTCCACGCACCGCTTCCCAGTCAGTGGCATGGTGCACTTCTCCACGATCTTGGGTTCGTTGGCCTTGTTGCAGTGCTCCATGGTGACTACCACTCGCGTCTTGGAACTGGACACCAGATCCATCGCACCCCCCATGCCTGTCACCTTCTTGCCGGGTATCATCCAGTTAGCCAGGTCACCGTATTTGGAAACCTGCATGGCTCCCAGCAAGGTCAGGTTGATGTGCCCCCCTCGAATCATGGCAAATGATTCATCGCTAGAGAAAAAAGAGCCCCCGGGATGAAGGGTGACTGTCTGCTTGCCCGCGTTGATGAGGTCCGCGTCCACCTCCTCTTTTAATGGAAAGGGACCCAAGCCCAAGATCCCGTTCTCACTGTGAAGGTGCACGGTGATGTTGGGGCTGATGTAGTTGGGGGCCAGAAGAGGGATGCCGATGCCCAGATTGGCATACATGCCATCCTCAAATTCAAGAGCTGCCCGCTTGATGATCCGTGTCCTTATGTTATCTGAAGACGTGCAAATTTCATCATCCTCTTCCCGGACGGTTAAACGCTCAATTCTTTTCTCATATTTTCCCCCCTGTATTATGCGATCTACATAAATGTTAGGAACATGGATGTCTTCTGGGGCAATGGACCCCACGTCCACAATTTCTTCAACCTCCACCACGGAGGTTCTGGCGGCTTTGCACATGGGCACGTTGAAGTTCCTGGCGCTGGCCCTGAAGATGACATTTCCTGCCCAGTCGGCCTTCCACCCTTTCACCAAAGCAAAATCAGCGGTGATGGCATGTTCCAGCAGGTAGTGCTGCCCATGGAACTCCCTCACCTCCCTGGGCTGGCTGAGGATGGCGATGTGGCCGTCTGGTAAGTACCTGATGGGTGCGCCTCCCTCCTGGACCAAGGTCCCGTAGGCCGTGGGGGTGTAGAAGGCGGGCACACCGGCGCCCCCTGCGCGGATGCGCTCGGCCAGGGTGCCCTGGGGCGTGATCTCTAGCTCCAGCTCACCCGCCAGGTACTGGTGCTCACAGAGCGAGTTCTCCCCCAGGTAGGAGCAGATGATGCGGGTGATCTGCTTGGTCCCCAGTAAAAGGCCGAGACCGAAGCTCTCCACCCCCACGTTGCTGCTGATCACAGTCAAGTCCTTCACGCGGGTCTTCAGCAGCGCCCCTATCAGGTTCTCCGGGATGCCGCAGAGCCCGAAGCCCCCGATCATGATCCTCGAGCCATCAGTGATGTCTCCCACGGCCTTCACCGGGTCCGTGTAGAACCTGACGTGCGCGCGGGCGCTGCAGGCGAAGCCGCACGCGCCACCCTTCGCCAGCGCGCGCCCCGAGCGGCCGGCGGGGACCCGGCGCCCGAGCACCGACGCCAGGAGCCGCAGGGCCGCCATCGTCCGCTCCGCTCCGGCTCGGGCTCCGGGCCCAGCGCGGACAGGCGGGGACAGGAGGCAACAGCGCGTCCCCGCCCGCGCGTCACAGAGCAGGGGGCGCCCAGCCGTGATGCGCCCGCCCGCCCGGTTCCCGCCGCTCCGCTCCGTCTCCGCGCTCCGAGGGCCCGAGGGGCCGAGCTTCCCGGGCCGCGAAGGCGGGAGGCGGGACCGCCTGGATCATCTGGAGGACCAGAGGGATCCCGGGCCTGACTCGGAGACCCCGAGGCGACGTCCGTCCCGGGAAGCCTGGGCGCCGGCCTCCTGCTCTCTCCATCGCCACTCTTCCTCCCAGGCGCGCTACTCCCGTCGCAGCCCACCCCCCAAAATTCCACCTCTGGGGCACGGGCTCCAACACCTGTGTCCCCAGCACTCCCGGTCCAGAAACGACATTTCCACGGACGTCAAGCCGGGCCTCAACGACAGCCCCGCCGAAGACCTCTTGCTTTCCTGCATCAAACCTGCTCCTCCTCTGTTTGTCCCCACCTCGGGCAAGAACAACACCAAACCTGTTAAAAAGAGCCACTGGCTCAGCCCTGTCACCAGCGCCTCCTCCAAGCACCCGCCTCCGTTCCCTGCCGCTGGACAAGCTCCCCCACCCCAGCTCCCACCTCGACCCTGTGAGGCTCTGGGGCCTCTCTGACTTCACTTCCGTCCCCCAGAGTCTACTCTCCTGACTGAAGTCAGGGGGTCTTTATTTTATGAGTAAGACAAATGAACTTTTCATTTAACCATAGTTGAGATTCATAGAAAATACACCGAGATAGTTATACACCCAGACCAGGTTTCCCCTGGGAAGTGTTAACATTTAAACAACTATAGTACATTTGTTACCCACTCAATGGACAAGAATTTGAGCAAACTCTGGAGATAGTGGAGGACAGAGGAGATTGGTGGGCTTCAGTCCATGGGGTTGCAAAGAGTCAGACAGGACTTAGTGACTGAACAATGTTTGTTACAACTAATGAACCAGCATTGGTGTCTTATTATTTACTAAACACCATGACTGACCCGAGTTCACTAGTTTCTCTAGTGTCTTTTTCCAGGATCCCACCCGGGGTCCTACATAGCACTTAGTCATCACAACTTCTTATGCGCCTACGGGCTGTGAATTTCTCAGATTTCCTGTGGGTTTTGATGACCTTGACAGTTTTTGTCTTTGTATTTGTATTCTGTGGCATGTTCTTCAGTTTCAAGGTGTCTGTTTTTCTCATGGTCAGCCTGGGGTTCTGGGTTTCAGGGAAAAAGACCATGGAGGTAAAGGGTTCTCATCTCGTCTGGGAGCTACACGAGGTGTTCATGGGAGCCCGAGCGCCTGGCTGAGGGGGTGCTGCTGAGGTTCCCCTATAAATTAAATTTACTGCCTCAGCCTGTGCACACCTTGGAAGCAGGTCACTAAGTGTAGCCCACACTGAAGGAGGGGGAGAGGCTACACCCCCATCCAGGGGAGTGTCTCGGAGGGTTGTTTTATAAAAAGCTGAATCAGATCCTGCCAGCCTCCATTGCTCTTAAATAAAATAATACTGATTTCATACTTTATATTTTGACCACTTCTATCAACCTCCTCACAGTCGCTCCCTGGCCCTCTGTGCTCCAGCCACGGCGACCCCTTGCCGCACCTCAGACACACCAACGTGGGCCCACCTGCAGGGTTTCTAGTCCCACTGCCGGGATAAAAGAGGCTCTCCCCCAAACACCTGCTGAATGAATGAATGAAGGCATGAATCCTCATTTTACAGGTGAGTAAACTGAGGCCTGGAAAGGCAAGCAACCTGCCCTACTGTTGTCCTGCACTGAGGAACCCTCGTCCTCTACCCGCTGAGTCCCCTCCACTGAGAAAGGCCAGCCCTCCGGGGCCAAATGAGGGGGCTCCAGCTGTGTCTGCTGCCAGCAGCTTCCTTGGAGGAGCCCCCAGGGGAAGGTTCGATGCTGAGCCCTGTCTTACCATCATCTGTTTCCACATAGAGGCGGAGTCCCAGGTCCTTGTTACGGCTCAAGAGCCAGCGGTCACTGGCTGCTGTCACGTCCAACACCAGCCAGCCCTCGTCCCCAGATCGGAGCGTCTGAAGATCCAAAAAGAACAAGTCAGACTCCCTGTGGACACGAAAGAACAATTAACCGAGGGTCGGCACAGCTGCCTTTGTGTTTCCAGTGCCCACCGGGGGACCGTTAGTGGGGCATCTACCCGCCTGGCTCTGGCCTGGGTGCCTTCCAGGCCTTATCTCACTGTCTACTCTACAAAGATGTTACAGAGCCTGTGTACAGATGGGGAAACTGAGGCTCAGGAGCTCAGTGACCCATCCATGGTCCCACAGCCAAGAGAGCAAAGTGGGGACTTGAATCCAGGACTGATGCTGGCCTGTCCCCGTGGTGAGACGAGGCCTTGGGCCAAACTTTCTTCTCTGAGGGTGGGCTGCCCAGGAAGCTCCCCTTCTGTCTTCTGGGAAATGCACCCCAGGGCTGGCTGGACCAGACACTCCAACAGAGATTTGAGCAGATGTGTGTGGGGGTGTGGGACAGGCACCTGTTGGACTGCTCCGGGACCACCTCGAACATGCTGATGTGGAGCGTCTGGTTGAGCGGGTGGGTGCTGGGCAGCTTGTAAATCCGGAACTCCGCGGCTGTGACGGCCTCCCCGGCCGGGATCTGGGTCAGGTCAAAGTGGAACTCCTTCCAGTGGGGCTCCTGGTGGCCCAGGGCGGGATCGCGCTCCACTGCAAGACAGAGTGGGGCTGGCGGTCACTCGAGGTTCGGGCTCGGGCTCCAGGGAGGGAGCCAGGGGCCTGGGCAGTCTGGGCAGGACTGACTCCCTCCTCGAGAACAGGCTTGTCTCAGCTCTGCCTCCTGGGTGCTCAGAGGGCTCCGAGAGCTGTGTGGTGAGATGCCTGGCTCAGCACCCGGCACGTGGCAGTGCCGCAGGGCAGCGTCCACGTCTGGCCCCCGGGCCCCAAACCCAGCCTGCCCCACTCAGCATCCTACTGGACCCACAGATGGGGTACAGGACAGGTCCCTCCTCTGGGGAGACAGACTCAGACCCAAGGCAGAAAAGAGACATAACTGAGTGCACTCAAGTGGGACAAGGGCTCCCAGAGCCTGCTGGTGTCTGGATGGCAGGTGAGGGGAGATTGGGCGTGTAGCTGACTTTGTGGGCCTTGGGGTTGAGTGTGGATGTGCCATGATGTCAAGGGAGAAGACACCACAGAGGCAGGGACCAGTGTTAGTAAAGATCTAGAGCTGAGGGACAATGGCACCAGCAAGGAGAAACAGTCATAACACCCAGCAAAGGGGGAGAGGAACAAGGGGAAGGAGGAGGGGGACCTGAGGGAGATGTGGAAAGGACCAGAAAGAGGCGAGGTAAGATGACAGCTCCCAAAGATGCTGTGTCAAGTGCGGGGGAAGTTGAAGGGTCCCATGGCGTGATCTGAGGGGGCTTCCTGGAGGAGGTGACACCTGGACTGGCCTTGAAGGACGGGAAGGAGTCTTGGGAGGACAGGTTTTCTAGGCAGAGGGGACCTCTATGCACAGGTGTGCGGAGCTGGGGCTCGTGGTGTGAGTCTGGCTGTGGTCCAGCTGCAAGGGCTGGAATCCTGGCCTCAGAGCGTGGGCTGTGCTCTGACCAGTGGAGGGCCAGGGTTCTGGGCAGCAGGGGGTCGTGGTCTGAGGGTGGAGTGGAAGCTGTGTGTGGAGGCGAGGGTAAAGCCCAGACTGCAGGGACCCGAGGCGGGCTGGTGGCGGGGCTGCTCTCACTGTCTGGGCGAGAGACCGCAGGAGTGGAGTAAATCCCACATTTCCCCAGCTGCCGGAAATGCCCAGGACAGTATATTTAGGGCGTCTCACTTAGCCTCCTGTCACTTTCAAACACTAAAAATCTGTGTTTCCACAAAGCAGAGGTGGGAGCCGCCCCAAGCCTTCCCCTAAAACCAACACTGAGATTTTAATTACATGTTTGTGAGTCTTTTTAAAAATTCTCTCTCTGGCTACTGGACTCAGTGACCACAAGTCACCAGGCTGGTGCTGGAGGCGGATGTGGGAGCACTTCCTGTCCTCGCGGTGGGGACCTGGTCCAGGGATGGGCAAACAGCTGTGCTGGGCGGGGCCAGTGGACACACGTGTTTGGCAAGGAGATGGGCTTTTCATCCCCAGACCAGGGAGGAGGGAACAGAACCCCCATCGTCTGATGGGGGCTGGACCCGCAGCAAATGCCCACCCAGAGCCAGGCTGTTTCGTGGGCAGCACAACACGGGCAGATCCAGGTCCTCCCACACAGGCAGGGCCTGGTGGGCAGGGTTCCGGACCTTCACCAAGTGATGCTCGCCATGAATATCACCACACGAGTCCCCTCCTCCCTACAGACACACACATACACAGCTTTGGGGACAATTTCCGTGGATTAGGTAACTGCAGAGACCACCTTTGTTACGTGGCTATGGAAGCAGCCCTGATCTGCAGGGTGAAATAGGTCCAGGCTGTTGGCTGTTCCAGGGAGTGACCCCAAGAATGAAAAGGGGTCGCCCAGCCATGCCCTGTGCCGGACCCCTCTCAAAGCATCCTTAGGTGTATCTGCCCCCAAGGCACAGAGGGGGCTGACAGGTGGGTCCCTGGGAACCTGTCTGCAGGCCTGACACTGACTCACGTTGGATCCAGGACTGAGGGAACAACCACTGACCTGCCAGCTCCGTGGGCACCAAGCTCTGTGGCCTCCCTCCCTTGCTAACCTGGGGGCCCACATATGCTCCCCTGTACTGACCTCAGCTCCCAGCTTCCGTGCTGTGGGTTTGTGAAAGCGATGCCCACCCAACCCCCACCCCATAGTTCCCGCACAGGAAACTGCCTGCCCCAGCTGTTCCAGGCAAGTGCTGGCGGTGGGACATTTTTAGGAAAATGATTTTCATTAGAAATTGGTTAGGGTTAGGGTTAGTGGGGAGGGAGGGAGAGGCCACTTTGGATTTTCAGTGCCTGTGGCCTTGAGTTAGGAGAGAGATTTTTCCAAAAGTTGGTGTTCTAAGAAAATATTTTTTGGCACCTCTGTCCCCCTTGTTAACTGTGCAGACCAAGCGTGCTTCGGCCAGGGAGGCAGCCTAAGGCAGCCCAGAGAGCTCTGGCCAGGGGTCAGGGCTTCCTTGCAGGCCTGTCCCTGAACTAACCAGGAATGGACATTCCCCTTCTGGACCTGGTCTCCTCTTGTGTGAACTGAGAATGAGGAGACAGCCCAGCTTTCCTCACGAGGTCATGAAAGAACTTTGTAAACAGTCAGGCAATGGACTGGGAGGAATGGCTGTTCAGTAGGAGTTTGGGATGAGTTTGACTTGCATTCTCCTAACTTTGAGCGAAGATGTGAAAGGTTGTGTTAGCAGTTCCAAGATCAAGGGGTGGAGGGGAAGGGGAGATTTTGAGTGATTGTTATCTAAACGAATGTACTCATCATTCATTTATTAATCCATTCATTTATCAAGTGCAATTTATAAACAAATGTATCAAGTTCTTACTGTACGTGAAAGCATACTGTTCTGAGCACTGGGAACACAGCAATGAACAAGACAGAACCAGACAGTGCACTCAAAGGACTTTGCTGGTGGTCCAGTGGCTAAGACTCCATGCTCTCAATGCAGGGGCCCAGGGGCCATTCCTGGTCAGGGACCTAGATCCCACATGTGATTGCTAAAGATCCTGGGGCTTCCCCTGTGGCTCGGCAGTAAAGAACCCGCCTATAATGTCGGAGACACGGGTTCGATCCCTGGGTTGGGAAGATCCCCTGGAGAAGGAAATGGCAACCCACACTCCAGTATTCTTGCCTGGGAAATGCCATGGACAGGGAGCCTGGCAGGCTACAGTCCATGGGGTCACAAGGGTCAGATATGACTTAGTGAATAAACCACCACCATGCTGTAGCTAAGACCCAGTGAAGTGAAGCTAAGTGAAGCTAAGTGAAGTCAAATAAATAAATTTAATTTTTTTTTTAAAGATGGTGCATGCATAGTGTCTCCAGTCTAATGGGGGAGACAGAATGGAAACAAACAAGACAAGTAAACTAGAGGCTGTCATTTCTATTGTAAGTGAACTACAGAGTGACCTGGGCTCAAGGAATTGGAAGGGGTTGGGGGGCTTGTCCGTGGGTGCTTAGCATGACCTGCGAGAAGGAAATAAGTAAGTGCTGTTGTGCATATTCCCATATATGGTGCTGATAGGAACCATGGAGAGGACTTTGGCAACATGCTTTTGCAATATCCTGAATTTATTCTTTGACACAAGAGTTCCAAAGACACACTGGCAAAAATATGAAAGGACAGCCACAAAGCTCTTCATTGGGCACAGAGAGAAGACAAAGCTACGTCTGGCTCCACAGGCACATATTTGTTTTCCAAAAATTATAAAAGCTGCCCAAAATGTTTAATCACTGATCCAGCTTTTCTGTCTAGGGGGTGTGCTCAGTTACTCAGTCATGTCCGGCTCTGTGGAACCCCATGGACTGTAGCCCGCCAGGCTCCTCTGTCCATGGAATTCTCCAGACAAGAATACTGGAGAGGGTTGCCAATTCCTTCTGTCTGGGGAAGCAGCAGCAAATGAATTTACCTTCTGGATCACCTTAATGTGGCCCTCCGAACAATGAGCAGACATGACTCACCAGTAAGTGCTAATTGGAGCCTCAACCTTCTCCTCCAGCCTCTGATAAACCAGCTGCAGGTTCTCCTGCTGAGGGAAGGGCCCTCTGTGGGCAGGAGGCGGCCACCGACACCATGTCCGTGATCCTCATTCTGCCTTTCCACTTCTGAGGCCCTGCACCCACCACTCACAGGCTAGAGCTCCAGATGCCACACCCTACGTCCACCGCCCAGAAACCTACATAGGCTTTGGCTATTTTTGTGCCCTCAACAAAATTTACAGTCACCCGGACAATCTGAACCTTCTTTCTGACCAAAAAAGTAAGACTTCAAAACACACCAACTTCCCCCAGTTTGCTGTGGCTGCTAAGAGCCTGGAATCTTCTGCCCTGTCTGACAGTCCTTTCTGAAGCCCTTCCCTAGCCCCTCAGGGCCCACAGGAGGGTCTTAAGCTTGGCTCTGCTTCCAGGCCTCCTGAGCTGGCCTGGCCCATCCTCATGGTCTCCTGGACCCTCTGGTGTAAACACCCTACCCCGGAGACCCTCCTTGAAGCCCTCTCCCAGGGGTTGCCCCATCCCACCAAGTATGAAGGCTACTTTCTTCTCAGTCCAGCTGTAACAGCCCCCTTGCCCTCCCCTGACCCCACACATCAGCCTGCCAGTCTCTCCCTTTCCCTGTCCCAGGGTCCCCATCCCTGGCTCATCTGTCCTCTGGACGGTGACCAATTTGGAGGCAGAGACTGAACAATTGGGTGGAAATGGGAGGCTTCAGCGCTCTGCTCATCCAGTCCCTCAT
Organism: Bos grunniens; assembly: GCF_055505025.1. Classification (NCBI taxonomy): domain Eukaryota; kingdom Metazoa; phylum Chordata; class Mammalia; order Artiodactyla; family Bovidae; genus Bos; species Bos grunniens. The sequence goes on from NC_141167.1 coordinate 15,109,058, forward strand.
GTCTCCGGCGCCCAGAGAGGGGATGTCTGGCCCCTTTTCCCAAGGGCCCCTGGTCCCCAGGACAGCGATTCAGCGTCCAGCAGTGGAGCCCCTGAACTGAGGTGTCCTGCTGGTCTGGGAGTGGCTTGCAGGTCACCTCAGGCCTCCATCTGAAGGACCCATGTTCTCAATTTGCTGTGGGACTCGCCTCTGTTCACAGTCCGACAAGGAGGACAGGCTCCCTCGGGGCCCCAGAGGCGAACGGGCTGGGCCTGTCTGGCTGGTCCCACTGGTAACGAGGCCAAGGGGCCCCTCAGACCTAAGACAAGACCCAGTCTCTGCGGCCCCAGGTCGTGGAAGAGCCGTGGACTCCATCACCTCCCAGTTCTGCCTCCTGAAGGGCTCCCTCCCAGCCAGGAATCTCAGCACTGCTTCATCCTGGGGCATTTTTAGTCAGTTCTCATTACTGACTTTTTCAGGACCTGTTTCCATAAATGGCTCCATGCTCATAATTACCATCCAGACCTCAGCCGGCTTCAGAGCCCAAATTAAAAGCGGCACCCGCTTGCCGCACCACATCAAGCCCGCCACGGCCAAAAATAGATCCCAGGAGATGTGAGCAAGGAGGATGCGGCTCCTCCAGGTCAACCCGGGAAAGACCTGAGCTGTGGGGCTTTCCAGAAGGACGTGGTCATGGTGACACACGCCCTCTGTCCCCCAGGGAGTGCGTGCCTGTGAGGACTGGCCGTGTGCTCCTTCCCCGAGCCTGCCTCACCCCTGGGGTGTGGGGGTAGGGGGCCACCAGCGGGCGGGGAGGGCGGGGGGCATGTTCTTTGGTGGGAGTTGGAAAGGCCTTCAGGGCCACCCTGCATAGATGAGGAAACTGAGGCCCAGGGGGGCAGAGGACCGCCGGGCATCATGTGTCAGGTTAGGGGTCTTTCACGTGGAATTGCAGACTTGGAGCCTGTGTGAAACGACTGGACTTGGACTTGCTCTGGTGGCGATACTGGGATGGGAAGGGAGGTCACCTGTTCACAAGATTCTTCTTGCCTGAGAGCAACTTGCTGAGACCATGGTCCTCCAGGCAGGGCCCTGCAGGGACTCGGGTCCCAGGGGAGGGGAGTGTGATCCGCACAGACGGGGAGGCTGGCCCTGCTCTGTCTCCTTCCCCTGGCTCTCGGTGCTCCCTGCCTCCCACTGCTTCCACTTTCCCTGAGAGCTGACCACACAGGGGTCGGGGGACAGCTTGGGGGAAGGCATGAGAGCCAGTTTGGTCCCTGCTTTCAGACTGTTCGTGGTTTCTTGGCAGGGTGGCAGAGGTGGGGGCATCCTGGGCGTTTTTGCTCATCGTTACTTAACTGTGTTAGTTAGCTATCGCTGTGTAACAAATCGCCCCGCACGTAGCAGCTGAGAACAACCAGCACTTACTATTTCACATGGTTTCTGAAGGTCAGGAATCCAGGTGCTTGGCTGGGTGGCGCTGGCTCAGGGTCTCTCATGAGGTGACAGGCAAGCTGTCGGGTGAGGCTGAGGTCCCTGGAGACCTGACTGGGACGAACAGATCCTCAGCTCACGCTTGGGGCTGAGGGTAGCAGCCTCCCACTGTGGACCTCTCACGACATGATCTTCCCTCATGATCACCCCCCACTTGGGGGTAAGGGGTGCAGGGCACACATAGAGCTCAAGATGGAAGCTGCAGTCTTTTATAACCTAACCTTGAAAGTGACACAGCATCCCTATTGTCACACAGACCAGTTCTGTCCCATGGCGGAGGTGGGGGGGCATAAGGATGTGAAAACCAGGAGGCAGGGTTCTTTGAGAGCCATGTTGGAGGCTGGCAACCACAGCAACCCTGGAAAGAAGCATTATTCACTGCATTTTAGAGCTTAGAACACTGAAGATCAGAGAAGGTGGCCGATCTGCACAAGACCACACCCAGGACTCCCAAGGTGGGATGACATCTAGGTGTGTCTGTCTGCAAAGTGTACTTCCCTTCTCCTCATCTAAGGCCTCAGCAGGTCGGGGACGTGTCAAGGGAACACCGTGGGGTGGCACTGGACTAGAGCTGAGTGTTGAGTACCAAGCTGGCAAGAAGAAACACACAGAAGGACCTCAAGCAAGAGGAGCCAGGAGTGGGTTTTCATGTGAGGAACTGCAGTTCCAAGAACAGACCAAGAGCTTCTTCACCTCCATGTCTCCCCTCTGCTTCTTCACCTTCTCCTCTCACCCCCTTCTAACTAAATTCTACCCTTCTTTCAAGGTTCAGCATAACTCCACCTCCTCCCAAGACTTCCCTGTCCCTCAGCCAAGAGGCCATTCCTCCCCGTCTTCTGGCCTTGTTCATCTCCCATTGATGAGAGAGGGATCTGGTCTCTCTTCTGCAGTACAGAGCCTTCATGGTCACATTTGAGTGGGGAAATGGCCATTTCTCCCACTTGGTGATCACTTATATTGGGTTGTCTGTGGGCCTATCTTTCCCACTGTAATGAGCGGACCTTGGGCTCAACTCTGCTTTGCAGTGGGCACCAAGATAACCAGGGAGAGCCAGAGCACACACTGGGTTCCCAGGAGTGTTTGTGAGGGTATGACCACAGGCTGAGGGATCCAACTTTCTCCATACCTGGGTCTTGCAGCCTTTGGCTTCCCTAGAACTCTTCCTGTACTTGGAGCCCTAGACTGTTCTGAAGGAATGGTTGCTGCTCAGGGGACAGAGCCAGCAGTCAAAGAAAATAACTGTGCTTTACTTTAGGTCTTGTCACTACCAGCTGGATTTACTGGGGCTAAAACCAAACAAACAAACTGAGCTAACATTTACTGAGCATTTACCAGGCACTGTTTCAGCCCTTTATGTAGAGTAAGTCATTTAACGCTCACAGCCATCCTAGGATGGCTGTATTACAGATGAGGGATCTGAGGCACAGAGCAGTAAATAACTTACACAAAAATCAAATAAATAGGGGACTTCCCTGGTGGTCCAGTGGTTAAGAATACACCTGCCCATGCAGGGGACACGGTTTTGGACCCTGGTCTGGGAAGATCGCACATGCCAAGGGGCAACTAAGCCCACATGCCACAACTATTGAGCCCTTGCACCTAGAGCCCATGTTCTACAAGAAGCCACCACAGTAAGAAGCCTGAACACTGCAACTAGAGACTAACTTCTGCTCACCACACCTAGAGGGAGCCTGCGCAGCAACGCAGACCCAGTGCAGCCATAAACAAGCGTATGTATTAAAAATCATATAAATATATCCTAGGCCAGACTTCCTGGGCCACAGACTGAGTGGGAAGGTTTAGTGGAGAGGGTTCTTGTAGGGAATGCAGGGAGCAGGAGCGGGCACAGGTGATGCAATCACAAAAGGGCCAAGCGACTCCAGCTGCCTGGGGAACTCTGGGGCTGATGGCCCTCCAGAACTGTCCCTCCTTGAGGCAATGAGGCTGGGCATTTATATTCTGATAAGCCTGTCACTGGATGTGGGGTGACCCCAGGGAGGGTACCCAACCTTGAGCAAGAAGCTAGTGGATTGATGCCTAGGGACAGACCCACTCTCTAGGCAGCTGGGGCAATGAGTGACTCAACCCCAAAGAGAAGATCTGGGCAGCACCATAGCATCCACTAAAAAGTACACAGTGGAATGGGGATCTGATCCTGGTACTGTGCTCTTACCACTCAGCTCCAGGTCCTCAAGTGAATGATGGGGGCGGAAAGGTAGATAAACACAGCAGGCTCTTCCTCACCATTCTGGCTGCTGTTTGTTGAGCAATGCCAAGCACTTGCTTGGAGAAGGAGGTGGCAACCCATTCCAGTGTTCTTGCCTGGAAAATCCCATGGATGGAGAAGCCTGGCAGGCTATAGTCCACGGGATCACAAAGAGTGGACACAGCTGACTTCACTTTTCAAGCACTTGCTAAGTTTTTCAGTGTCTTAACCTACTTATTTACCCATTGTACTATGATACAGATATCATTTATCCTGATTTTTAGAATGAGGAGGGACTTCCCTGGAGGTCCAGTGGCTAAGACTCCTCGCTCCCAATGCAGAGGGCCAGAGTTCAATTCCTGGTCAGGGAACTAGGTCCCACGTGCCGCGGCTAAGAGTTCGCATGCTGCAACTAAAGATGCCACACGCTACGAGGAAGGCCAACCATCCCACATGCTGCAACAAAGACCCGGTCCAGCCACAGCAATAAAAAGAAAGAAAAATGATGAAACTGAGATGCCAAGACTTTAAGTAAGCTCTTCAAAATTTCACAGATCTCAAGTAGCAGACCTTGAATTAAACCCTGGTCTTCCGAGCTCAGCTCTTCCATTACCAAGGTCAGCCCTCCTCGCTGCTGTGACCCAGCTCTCATAGCTGCTCCTTTGAATCTGGGTGCCCGGGACCCTGGGTCAGTCACTTAGACGCTGACAGTCTGCTTCTCGTCTGTCACCCAGGGGCAGTAGTAGTCATTTACCCCAGAAGAGTGAGAAAAGACCGAGAAGATGGGGGCTGGACAGGAGTAGTCAGTCGTCAGGGATTCACAGGGCGCACCACCCTGGTGGCAGGTAGGGCTTTGGAGAAAAGAGACCCATTTCCAACTCTTGGAAACCACCAACAAAATGAAAAGGCAACCTACTAAATGGGAGAAAATATGTGCAAACCACATATCTGATAAGGGGTTAATATCCAAAACATATAAAGAACACCTACAATGCAACTGCAAAAAACCTCAAACAATCCAGTTTTTCAAATGAGCAGAGGAACTGAATAGACCTTTTCCCAAAGAAGATACACAAATGGCCAACAGGACCAAAACCACAATGAGATAAAACCTCACACCTCTTTTAATGGCTATTGTCAAAAAGATAAGAGATAGTGAATGTAGGGAAAAGGGAACCCTTGTGCACTCTTTGCGGGAATGTAAATTGGTGAAGCCATTATGGAAAATAGTATAGAGGTTCCTAAAAAAAATTAAAAATAGAACTACCATATGATCCAGCAATCCCACTTCTGGATATATATCCAAAGGAAATAAAAAGAAAGCATCAAGGAGTAAAAAAAGTATAACTATGTATTCAACACAAATATTGAATCATTATGTTGTACACCGGAAACTGATAGATGATGGCACTTACAGCTCAGTTTTTTAAAAAAGAGAGCCATCTGTACTCTCATGTTCATTGCAGCGCTATTCACAATAGCAAGACATGGAAACAGCCTCAGGGTCCATCTGCAGATGAACAAAGAAGATACCGCAGGGACGTACTTGTCAGTTCAGTGGCAAAGAATCCGCTTTCCCACTCAGGAAACTAAGTTCCCACGTGGGTGGGGCAACTAAGTCCGTGTGCCACTAAGGGAAGTGCACACGATGCGGCAAAAGATCCCAGAGGCTGCAGCTAAGACCCAAGGCAGCCAAATAAAAAGAGAATATTTTTAAAAAGATACAGCATATATATAAATATAATATCTATGTGTGTATATATATACATATATATATATGATGTTATTCAGCTATGAGAGAAAAGGAAATCCTGTCATTTTCAACAACATGGATTGAAACTTGAGAGTATTATGCTAAGTGAAATAAGCCAGAGAAAGACATATATGACATGGTATCACTTATATGCGGGTTTTTAAAAAAAGTCAAAAGAGTAGAAAAAGTGTGTGCCAGGAGCTGGGGATGGGAGAAATAGGGAGAGGTTGGTAAGACAGTACAAACTTTTAGTCATAAATTGAATAAGGTCTGAGGATCTAGTGTAAAATTTGGTGACTACAATTGATAATACTGTGTTGTATAACTGAAATTTGCTAAAAGAGTAGAAATTAAATATTCTCACATATGCAAAAAAAGGACACATATGTGAAGTGATGAGATGTGTTAACTGGATGGGGGGATGTTTTACCATCCTGATGTACACTTTAAATAACTTAGAATTTTATATGTTAATTATGCTTCAATAAAGTTGAAATATCCTAAAGGAAATAAACCCTGAGTACTCATTGGAAGGACTGATGCTGAAGCTCCAATACTTTAGCCACCAGATGTGATGACCGACTTATTAGAAAAGGCCCTGATGTTGGGAAAGAGTGAGGGCAAGAGGAGAAGGGGGCGACAGAGGATGAGGAGGTTGGATGGCATCACTGACTCCAAGGACATGACTTTGAGCAAACTCCAGGACATGGTGAAGGACAAGGAAGCCTGGCATGCCGCAGTCCATGGGATTGCCAAGAGTCTGACATGACCTAGCAACCGAACAACAACAAAGTTGAAATGAAAATAAATAAATGAAACGTAGATAGATAAAAAGAGAAATAATGTGGTCATTCCAATATTCGACTTTCAAGATGGATAAAGGATTTATTAAGTGAAAGACAAAATGGCCAACCAGCAGGCGCTTAGATCCCACTTAAGATCTTAGAAAAGATTAACACAAATTGATTAAAAAAAAAAAAAAATCAGAGCTAAGGACTTCCCTGGTGGTCGTGGCTAAGAATACACCTTGCAGGAGACACAGGCTTGATCCCTGGTCTGGAAAGATCCCACATGCTGTGGAGCAACTAAGCCTGTGTGCCATAAATACTGAGCCCTTATGCCACAACTAGAGAATCCGTGCACTGCGACAAAGATACTGCATGATGCAATTAAGTCCCAATGCAGCCAAATTAATTAATTTTTAAAAAGCAGGGTTGGTTGTGGGGAGGGTTATGCTAAAGGATTAAGACACTGGTTCTCTCTGAGGTACACAGAAGATTACTAGAGGCTTCCATATGATATATTTCTAGACACATGGTCTGAATTTTCTATAATGAAATTCTATAATGAATCTATATGGCATAAATTTTTTAGTGAACATGCATTAGTTCTGTAAATCCCAAAACAAAGATATTTTAAAAATCACGTCCTAGGGTGGGTACCATGAGTGTCTCCATTTATAGAGGAGGAGACGGAGGTTCCGAGAGGTGGACTGGAGAGTCCAGACCACACTGAGAGTAGGAGGTGGAGTCAAGAAGCAAGTTCTGAGGCCGGGTCAGAACCCCAGCCCGTCCTGCCCGTCCTCACACTGTCCACCCCCTCCTGATGCCCAGGGAGGGCGCCACTGTGGGGACCAGGTGACAGTCACCTTGCAGCTGAGGTGCAGGTACGTGTCTCCCACCAGAAGGTCAGCTCCACAAGGAGGGTCTTTGTTTCGTTCCCTCTTACGTTCCAGGAGCTAGAATGGAGCCCGGCACAGAGCAAGCGCCCCATGACCGTTTGTGGAGTGAATTCAGGAAAATATGAAAGAACTCTGTAGTAAGGAAGCAAAGTAAGTGACCCCGGGGCTCATGGAGGTGAGGGGTCACTCCTTTAAGGTCAGGCGATGAACAGGACCCGGGCAGGCCCTCACTCCCACGGAGCCCTGCCTCTCCTGAACCCAAGAGCTCAGCTCCTTCACACCCCTCTCCTCAGCTGCCCGGGACCACGGGAATGAGTGAGCCCAGCTCAGGGAAGGTCAGAACAAAGGAGAAGACGGTCCCGTTCAGTTCTGACGACACGTCAGCCTGCAGTGCTGTTTGTGCCTCAGTTTCTCAGTCTGGAGCATGGGCACCCCTGCTCCGCGGACAGGAGGTGGGGAAGGATTCAGGAGAAATGCCAGAGGTGTCTCTCCTGCCTCTCTCTGGAGGGGCCGGGCCAGCCTGAGACACTCGGGGTGCAGCTGGTCACACCTGAGCTGGGCGGAGGGGTGGGCAGTGTGCTGAGAAGGGACCAGATAAGGGAGGGACGTGCAGGAATCCACAGCAGGCCCAGGAGGGCCAAGACCCTGGGTGCTGCCTCCCAGCTCAGGATCTCCTCCCCAGAGCTCAGGAGACACCAGGGACCAGCTCTGTCCACTCCTCGAGGTCCCGGCCCCATCACTACATTCTGGCCAGTGGGAGCCAAGAGTCCACAGGGAGAGACTGACAGGCAGGCCAGGCAGGGCCCGGCTCTGACCGCAGCCCCGGCCCCCAGTACAGGCTTCAGCAGTGACACCTCCAGTAGGCCCCTGAAGTGTCTCCTCGGACAGAGGCCCGACCCCTGGAAGGAAGCCTTTGAGAGGCCCAGGCCTCTGGGTCCTACAGGTGCTGTTGATGGTCAAGGCCCAGCAAGCCCCAGGCCTGGCCTCTCAGGAGCCAGTGAGGCCAGCAGCAGAGGGGAGCTGGAGGCCACAGGCGTGGGAGCCTCGGCGTGGGCGCTGACGCCACAGCGACTCTGCTGCTAGACTCCAGGGTGGTTCAGGGCCCGCCGACCTTCAGGGGCCTGGGGCTGGGGCCTCCAAAGGAGGAAACAACGCTGGTAGCTGCCTAATCCCCACATCAGCCCACATAATTACCAGTTAAACTGCTCCAACTGAAGAAGTTTTACTAGTGCAATTAGTACATCAGAATAAAGAAAGCTCTCTGACAGCTGGCTGGACCTGCCCACACACCAGGCTTCCCCTGAACAAAGATCAGCTTGTTAATCCACAGCGTCACAGGCCTTAGATCTCCGTGAAACATGCGGAGGTGGCGTGGGAAGAAACTGGAATTTGGAGTCCATGGTCTGGATGATACCGCGGATGTGCTGTGTAGCCCTGGGTTGCTTATTTAACCTCTCTGAGCCCATGGCTGGTAAAACAGCTTCACAAGTTGCTACATGGATGAAATGAGTATTCAAAGAACTATGGAACTTCAAATGTTAATTTTTATTCAAAAACAGAGAGACAGACACCTTTGGATGGCTTCAAAAATCTGTTTCTGGGTCTCGTGTGTCTATAAGACAGGTGAGAACATTTCCACACATCCATACCAAGGCTGAGCAGCAGCTGCAAGAGGCTGGGGTCAGCACTGACCAGGGCTGGGTTCCCCCGAAAAAGGAGCTGACTTTCTGCTCTATCAACCTATCTCACAACAACTCTGAGGACAGACTGTGAGGAGCCCCATTTTACAAGGAGAGCTCTGAGGCTCAGACAGAGCAGGGACTTCCCCAGGACCACACAGCAGAAGCAGGAGGGGAACCAGGTCCTGAGCTCAGGGTGCTGCTCACTCACAGCAGCAGCTCCCACCAGGGCCGTGTACCCCTTGCCCCAGGGGGTGTTGGGGAGAGAGGGACCTGGGCTAGGTGGTGACTCACACATGGAGGGCTCCCATGCGGGCATTCTCAGGGGGGCTGTATCCACAGCTCTTCTTGGTCCTGTGCCCGGAGTCAGCTTGTCCCCAGCACAGAGCTCCAGCCTCAGTTCCACATATGGATGGCTCTGTCCCCAGTCCCCCACCCCACCTCTAACTAGGGAGGCGGCATCTAGAACCCACCAGCCCAAGTCCCGAGCTGGCACTGGGATCTCAGCAGAGGTTAACAGCTGCCTCCTGCTGCTCACGCTCCCACCTGAGCCCATCACCAGCTGTTTGAGGGGAACAGGCTTCCCTGACAGTCCCCTCTTCTTGCCCTACCATAGGAAGCAAATGGCTGAAGATGCATAAAACCTGCTGTCACTCTGACCCCTGAGTCCCTCTGCCGAAACCCCTCTGACAGCTCTTTCCACCATGAAAGCCTGCCCCCTTGACACAGAACTGCCACCTCCTTGAGCCCGGGATGGAAGGCCAAACAACCTGGGCCTGTCCCGGCTCAGCCACACAGAGGTCACGTTGTCCTGAGCAAGACACTGCCTCTCTGAGCCTCACTGTCCTCATCCGGGAGATGGGGATGAATATCATGTCTGCCAACAGGGTTGCTGGGGGGTTACAAGGTGAAGGGAGGCTGGTGGCCCTGGCCAGGGGCCTCTCCCTGCTCTGGGTCCCACAGCTCTCCCCACCTGGGCCTGAGCTATGGTCCTTGGTCCCCAGGTCTAGCCTGGTGTCTGCCGCAGCCTAGATCCATGCCCCTCACTGGCCTCAGGCAGGAAGCAAAGTGGATGGGAGACCTATGTTCATGAATGTAGATTAAGAGAGTTTAGTTATGGAAAAGATGATCTTTGAGAACTTCAAGGGTAAATGGCTCCATGATTTGGAGTATAATTTCGGCAGAGAAGAAAAGCTGGGCTTTGCCTGGGAGAACAAAGGGGGTCCAAACTGCCCATCGGGTCATTCACTGGGGCTGGACACTCATTCCATGACAAGCCAAGTCCCAGATGCGAGCCCAGGGTGACAAGACCACAGTCCCTGCCCCACTGAACTCAGAGTCTACGCCTTCCCCTCCCCTGCCCCCACCCCTAGGTGACCCAGGCAAGAGGCTGCTCAATGTGGGCTCAGGACATCTGGGTCCTCACCTCAACTCTGGTGCTTTGATGACGTGACAGGGTTTTCCACGCTGAACTTTGTCCTGTTCTTCATACCGCCCTTATCACAGGGACAGCATCACAGCCTTTTACTCATCTGTCTCGCCAGGACCGGACTGTCTTCCTGGCACTACCCGCACCCACCTAACACTACAGGATCTTACCGTCGGGGGTGTTCGGGGGCGGGTGAAGGCACACGCCTCGGGGACTCACATTCCTCGTGCGTCCCTGTCGGTCCAGCAGCTCACCGACCCCCACATCTCTAAGACTTCGCTGTCCTGAGCCGGGCAGGTTTTCCTGCCGCAGGTCCCTGTCCACGACAAGGTGATTCCCCGCCCCCAGCAGGCGCTCCCCCTGCGCGAGGTGGCGCACACGCCCCTGCCGCTCGCGCTCAGCCCCGGTAGGGCCGTTCAGCCCGCCGCCTTCCCCCGGGGTCGCCGCCGCCCGCCCGGGGCCCGCGCTCACCCATGTTGACGAAGCTCATGACCAGGTCTGCGCGGCCCAGGCGCCGCTCGGGGGCCCCGCCGTCCTCGTCGTCGTCGTCGGCCACGGCGCGGTACAGGTCGAGCATGAAGAGCGGCGCGGACGCCGGCAGCAGGGCGGCGGCGGGGGGCGCGCGGGGCCGGGGCCGCCCGGGCAGCCCGAGCACCGCCAGGATCTCGCGCTGCAGGTCGCGGCGCTCGCGCGGGCCCAGGCGGCGCTGCGGGCAGCCGAGCGGGGTGCGCGGGCCGGGGACGCCGCCGCCGCTCAGCGCGCACAGCGCCAGGCCCAGCAGCCAGAGCGGCCCGGGGCGCGCGGCCATGGCGGGACCCGGCGGCCTCACCGCGCGCGCATCCGCTCCCAGCGGGGCCCGGATCGGGGCCGCCCCGACGGCGCGCGGCGGGCCTGGCTTGGGGCCGATGGGACGGGGCGTGGGTCGCCCGCGGACGCGGCGCGGTCCCTAGAGCTCCCGGACCGTCGGCTGCTGCCGCACCGCCTCGGGCAGGAGCTCCTCCGGGAACCAGGGACGGTCGGCTAGTCTGTCCGTTCCGCTGCGCCCGACAGTCCAGCTGCCGCCGAGGCCGCTCAGCTTAGAGGCACAGGGAGAGCTGCCGTCGGGTTCGGCGAGGTGCGGACCGAGTCTGTACCGCTCCGAGGGGCCGCGGCCGCCTCTCTCTGTCCAGCTGGGAGCCGTCGGGTCCCTCCCCCAGGACCCGACCAATGGGGGCGCAGGGGCGGGGACAAGGCTCGGAACCTGTGCCCCAGGAAGGGGCGCTGGGTGGCGGGTCGTGACGCCCCCAAGGTGAGACCCGCCTGTAGGTGGCTGGCGGAACGAGTGAGGAGTTCGCAGCCCCGCCGTCAGGGGCCTAGCTGTAGTCCTGGGTTCCGCTGCCCACTCTGGGTGCGCTGTCCGGAGGGCGCGGGGACTGGGTCTGGCGACCCAGGGTACAGGCGCGATCTGAGATCAGACCCTGCGCTCCCACGGAGCATGTTCTTGATCGCCCTGCCGGGGCGAGATCCACACTCTCTGTCCCGCCGTGGAGTGACCCGAAAGCCCTGCCTGGCGCATGGGGTGTCGCCCCAGGGCCCGAAACGTCTCAGGCTAATCTAGAGGTGGAGGGGTTCGCGGGTACCAGCCAAGTCTAGAGAGTGGAGCTCAGCCTTTCGCCAGTAGCATCCGGGCAGGAGTTCCTCGCCACCGCAGCTCCTGGCCGGGCTCTGGGCTTTTGGGGGGCTCCTTCCAGGACATCTGACACCTGTCGGGTCACTGCTCCCAGCGCGCCCACCCACCTGGCTCCGGCGCGCTCTGGATCAGCGCCTCTGGCCGGCCGTCCCAGCAGCTCCAGCAGCCGCGCTGTCACCGCCAGGTTTGCTGTGTGCCCTTCGGACCCCGGTGCGGTCCAGCCGTGCGCGAGATATGCCTCCGGTCAAGGAGCTCTGGCGCCCTTCCTGATTTTTTGCGCGTCTTAATTATCACGGCCCTCAGCGGTTTTTGAGAGAAGGATCGTCGCGGAAGCTCCTTGATTGACTATCCCCTTCTGTATAGCCTGCTCTTTCCTAGGTGCTTTCTCACCGCGTTTATTCAGTCCTGCTCTCCTTCTTCGGAGAAGGCAATGCCCCCCCCCCCCAACTCCAGTACTCTTGCCTGGAAAATCCCATGGAAGGAAGAGCCTGGTAGGCTGCAGTCCAGGGGGTCACTAAGAGTCGGACAGGACTGAGCGACTTCACTTTCACTTTTCACTTTTCACTTTCATGCATTGGAGAAGGAAATGGCAACCCACCCACTCCAGTGTTCTTGCCTGGAGAATCCCAGGGACGGGGGAGCCTGGTGGGCTGCGGTCTATGGGGTCGCACAGAGTCGGACACGACGGAAGTGACTTAGCAGCAGCAGCAGCTCTCCTTAGACTTTCTACCTGGTGATGAGCTCATCCATCTGAGACTGGTGCCATCATTCGGTCCTGCCGGACTCTCAAATACATCCCCAGCACAGACCTTCTCCTGGATGCCTGACAAGAGGTGACTGAAGCCAGAAACCCTGTTGTTGACCTAGGCCCTCCCTCCTGATGGCAGTTCAGTCTACCACTGACTGTACCTTCTAATGCCTCTTGAATCCCACACCACACTTACCTGGTTTATGGAGCATCTCCCCCTACCTGAACCACTGTAACAGGCTTCCAAATGGTCTCCTTGCTTCTCATCTCAACCACATCCCTCTCTCACTCCTCATTCCCCAGACTGAATTTCTAAATAAAAACCTGAACTCTTTAAACAGCTCCAAATCTTTCACAGTCTTTCATCGCTTATAGCAGAATTTCTCAAACAAGTTTTTGAGGGGGTTCCTACAAAAAGGAGTTTAGAAAACACTACACATTCCCTCCTTGGGCAAGCCCTAATGTCATTGGTGTGAGGCTCTGGGAAGTCCTGCAATAAAGAAATTTACTTAGCTTTAGTTCAGCGTCTTCCAAATGCATTTGACGATGATTCTGGGGTGTTTTGAGGACCACATCTAAGGGACTAGGAGGGCAGTATGTGATCAAGTGCCTGGCACTCAGTGGTCTGGCCTCCATCACCTGGTCCCTATGGCTGGACCCCTCTCCACAATCATGTCGAGCCATTAATAGTGTACATTTTGCTCTAGTCACAGGGGACTGCCTGTGGTCCCCTCACCAGCCCTGCTCTTGACATTTCTGTTCATCTGAACTTTGTTTTCATTTACCAAGAATGTAGATCCCCTTTGCCTGTCTGGTCAAGCATGAGCTCTCTTTAAGATACAGCTGAAGCAACACATCTACCTGATGCCCTATCCACCTTCGTGGGTAGATAGATCTTCCCGCCACCAGCTCATTCATTTTATCAAACTGAAGGGCATTTATTTGCACACATTTCCTCCCCTGAATCCATTCCTCCACCGTGGACTTTTTTTTGCATTTGTTTAGTTTTGGCTGTGCTGGGTCATCACTGCTGCACGAAGGCTTTCTCTTGCTGCAGCAAGCGGGGGCTCCTCTCTTGTGGTACGTGGGCTTCTCGTGGTTGTGGCTTCTTTTCTTGCAGAGCACAGGCTCTAGAGCACGCAGGCTTTAGTAGATGCCACACGTGGGCTCAGTAGTTGTGGCGCACAGCCTTAGTTGCCCCTTGGCACATGGAATCTTCCTAGACCAGGGATTGAACCCGTCTTACTTGCATTGGCAAGCGGACTCCTAACCACTCGACTACCAGGGAAGTCCTCCACTATGAATTTCTCAAGACAGAAGTTGTCATGTCAATTTACCTTCAGATCCCAGTGCCAGGCTCATGTTTGGGGTTTTAATAAACATCTGTGAATTTACTAGTCTCTGAGAAAAGAGTAACCTCCAGTTCATGACTCTTTCCATTAAGAATTCTTCACTATTGCTGGGAGCAACAAACAATAGACCAAAGCTGTATTGGAGTGTGGGGGTCAGTGGCCAGCAAGCTTCCCTCTCCAGCTGTGTGCCTGGCTCTCTTGCACAACAAACACAAATGCAAATCCATGAATTTCCATGACCGAAACCACAAAGTTAAGTTTATGATTGCCAAGACCTACTCCGTACAGAATATGAAAAAGAGACAGCAATTTTAAAGAGACGAAGGAGTTCCCTGGTGGCCTGGTGATTAGGATTCCTGGCTTTCACTGCTGTGGCTTGGTTTCAACCCCTGGTTGAGGAACTAAGAACCCATAAGGTGTGCCACATGGCCTAAATAAATAAAAGAGAAAACAGTTTCCTATAAGAGGTACCACAGAAGTGGAGATTCTTCAGTGTTATCACCCATACATGTAATCGTTGCATTTTATGATCTGAGGACCCATCACAGATATGAACACTGTCACAAGATCCTGTCCTGAGGTCCTGTGTCATGACCATGTCAGGTCTCGATGCTGCCTTGGGGGAGGTGCACCATAATGCCTCGTTAAATGACCACTCAGGGGCCTCTAAGTGCCTCACTTACCTTCCTGGACGCATCCAGGATTCTGGGAAAATTCAGTCCATCGTGGTCTCAAGGTGTGATTACATGGCAAGAAAAAACTAGCACGATGAGACAGTCCTGTCTTCATGGGGAATGTCCAGCCAGTGGGTCAGGTTACCTCCTGTTAATACGCCAATTAAAAATCAGAGATTGTCAGAGGATTTAGGGGTGGGGGGAAAGCAAGAACAAATGATAAGCTAGACCCCGGTTCGATTCCTGGGTCGGGAAGATCCCCTGGAGAACGAATAGGCCACCCGCTCCAGTATTTTTGGTCTTCCCTAGTGGCTCAGCTGGTAAAGAATGTGTCTACAATGCGGGGGACCTGGGTTCAATCCCTGGGTTGGGAAGATCCCTGGAGAAGGGAAAGGCTACCCACTCCAGTATTCTGGACTGGAGAATTCCATGGACTGTATAGTCCACTAGGTCTCAAAGAGTCGGATACCACTGAGCAACTTTCACTTTCGTAATCTTTTCAAAATCATATCATTTAAAAGATTCACTGTAAATACAAAACACAAGTTGGAAGTAAATGGATGGAAAAAATATATCATGCAAATAAAAGAGTAAGAAGGCTAGAGGGGCTGTATTAATATCAGGTAGACATTAGACTTCAATATGCAAAATGTTAATCAGAGATAATGATAAACGTGTCATTTCATGTGAATCCATCCTACTGAAACAGAAGGGCTTTGTGCAGCTAAAAATGACAGACTCATGCTATTCTAAATATTGATGCTTATGGTTCCAAAGTGGTTAAAAGGTCCTCACATTTATCTTGGGAGTCAATGGAAAAGGGCATCTGTCCATTTGAAATTAAATCCATTTTGTGACTCATGATACCAGTGGATGGTTGCACCAGGGATGGGGGTGGAGGTGGGAGGAACCTCTCAAAATGAAGTTCACATGTTGCCGAATCTGAATCAAACCAACTTTGGTCAATTCTTTGTGACTGATGCAGAATCCTGGCAGGAGTTTTGCTTAAACACACAGAGCAAGGAGACCCCTCTCCAAAGAGCAGAGACTCTTTGAAACTTTCTTTCTCCACTAGAAGGGCAGCACAAGCAGCAGGCACACATGGGTGGAGGACCCAATGGCTTCGCCCTCCACGCAGCCCAGATCTCATCCCTGACCTTGGGCATCCACGAGGTTCGTGATGCGATTGAGATCCCCATGCACCGGCTGGTCCTCAGCCAGCTTTGGCTTTGTCTTGTACTACCAGTGGAGCAAGACCTGCACAGTGTCCATGAACTGGCCTGAAATCAGCAGGGCCTCCCCCAACTTGTGCTCCCTGAGACAAGCACACATATCTCACCGCTTGGCAAGGGGATATCTCTTTTATGGGGCTTCCCTGGTGACACAGTGGTAAAGAATCCACCTGTCAATCAGGACACAGGAGTTCAATCTCCAGGTCGGGAAGATCCCCTGGAGTAGGAAATGCCAGCCTGCTCCAGTATTCATGCCGGGAAAATCCCGTGGACAGAGGAGCCTGGCGGGCTACAGTCCAAAGGGTCACAAAGAGTTGGACACGACTGAGCAACTGAGCACATGCGCACAATCCCTTTTATGAATGGCCCAACTGAAGAGGAATATCGCTTGAAATCTATAGAGATAAGGACCTCCATATTGGAATGGTTAGAAATATAGTTAAAAGTTGTCAAGGTGATGGGAATTCCTTGGTAGTCCAATGGTTAGGACTTGTCAGTACATTCACTTCCATGGCCCAGGTTCGATCCCTACTCAGGGGAACTGAGATCCCACAAGCCATGTGGGATGGCTTGATAACAAAAAAAGTTATCAAGCTGACAATAAAAGTACAGACAACAAAAGAAAAAAACAGATCAAATGGACTTTTAGATATCAAAATTTGAAACTGTTTATCAAAGGACATTGTCAATAGAGTAAAAGGCAACCCAGAAAATGGAAGAAAATACTTGCAAATCATGTATATGATAAATTAATATCCAGAATAAATAAAAAACTCATAAAACTAAATAGCAATAAAGCAAACAACCAATTTAGAAATGGGCCAGGGACTTAAATAGACATTTCTCCAAAGAAGATGTATATATGGTCAATAGCATATGAGATGTTTAGATTTATTAGTCTTTAGGAAAATGTACCCTGCTTATTTAACTTATATGCAAAATACATCATGCAAAATGCCAGGCTGGATGAAGCCCAAGCTGGAATCAAGATTTCCGGGAGAAATATCAGTAACCTGATATACACCACTCTTATGGTGGAAAGCAAAGAGGAACTAAAGAGCCTCTTGATGAAAGTGAAAGAGGAGAGTGAAAAAAACTGGCTTAAAACTCAACATTCAAAAAATCTAAGATCATGGCATCCAGTCCCATCACTTCATGGCAAGTAGATGGGGAAACAAAGGAAATAGTGACAGATTTTATTTTCCTGGGCTCCAAAATCACTGCAGATGGTGATTGCAGCCAAGAAATTAAAAGACTCTTGCTCCTTGGAAGAAAAGCTATGACAAACCTAGACACCATATTAAAAAGCATAGACCTTTGCCAACAAAGGACCGTCTAGTCAAGGCTATGGTTTTTCCAGTAGTAATGTGTGGATGTGAGAGTTGGACCATAAAGAAGGCTGAGCACTGAAGAATTGATGCTTTTGAACTGTGGTGTTGGAGAAGACTGTTGAGAGTCCCTTGGACTGCAGGGAGATCAAACCAGTCATTCCTAAAGGAGATCAGTCCTGGGTGTTCAGTGGAAGGACTGATGCTGAAGCTGAAGCTCCAATACTTCAGCCACTTGATGTGAAGAGCCAACTCATTGGAAAAGACCCTGATCCCGGGAAAGATTGACGGCAGAAGGAGAAGGGGATGACAGAAGATGAGATGGTTGGATGGCATCACTGACTCGACAGACGTGAGTTTGAGCAAGCTCTGGGAGTTGGTAACAGACAGGGAAGCCTGGCGTGCTGCAGGATTCGCAAAGAATCAGACACGACTGCGCGACTGAACTGAACCAAACAACATGGAAAAACCTTGAAGACCTTATGCTTGACTAAAGATAGACATAAAAGGACAGATGCTATGATTCCGCTTACATGAGATGTCTAGTCATCGGAATCGTAGAGACAGAAACTAAATGGTAGTTTCTAGGGGATAAGGGGAGAGAGGAGTTATTTTGTTTTTAATGGGTAAAGAAATCGGTGTGGGATGCTGAAAAAGTTCTGAAGATGGTTGGCAGTGATGGCTGGAAAACAATGTCAATACATTTAATGTCACTGAACTGTATACCCAAAAGCAGTTAAAATGGTATCTTTCATGCTATGTACATTTTACCACCATAAGAAAAAACTTACCAAGAGTAACGCCTAGACATTTTTACTCAAACCACACTCTAGATGGTTTAAGCAGAGTGCAGGGGTCAGGTATAGAGTACCTCAGACATCTTATCATCCAACAACTATGCACATGAACACACCCTAATGACAAACTCTGCAGCAGAGGGCAATGGTTGAGGGTAAGGTAATGGTCAAGAGCACAGGCTCTGGAGTCAGACAGGCAGGAATTCTTATCAAAGGTCCATGCCAGCTGTGACACATGTCCCCAACCTGTGTCACCCTCTTACTCCTCATGTGTGAGATGGGATCATAATTGTATGCACAGTCGCTTCAGTCGTGTCCGACTCTGTGCGACCCCATAGACGGCAGCCCACCAGGCTCCCCCGTCCCTGGGATTCTGCAAGCAAGAACACTGGAGTGGGTTGCCATTTCCTTCTTCAACGCATGAAAGTGAAAAGTGAAAGTGAAGCCGCTCAGTCATGTCCAACCCTCAGCGACCCCATAGACTGCAGCCTTCCAGGCTCCTCCGTCCATGGGATTTTCGAGGCAAGAGTACTGGAGTGGGATGCCATTGACTTAGCAGCAGATTGCTATGATAACAGCAGGACAGCTGTTCCTCATTCACCCTAGCCCAAGGCTGGGGTCCCAGGATCTCAGCCCCACCCCTCACTGCCACAGGACTTCCTGAGCCTCACTCCTCTTCTACAGAATGGCGTAAGTGGCACCTGCCTCCCTGGGTTCAGTTCAGTCCAGTCGCTCAGTCGTGTCCGACTCTTCGAGACCCCATGAATCGCAGCACGCCAGGCCTCCCTGTCCATCATCAACTCCCAGAGTTCACTCAGACTCACGTCCATCGAGTCAGTGATGCCATCCAGCCATCTCATCCTCTGTCGTCCCCTTCTCCTCCTGCCCCCAATCCCTCCCAGCATCAGAGTCTTTTCCAATGAGTCAACTCTTCCCATGAGGTGGCCAAAGTACTGGAGTTTCAGCTTTAGCATCATTCCTTCCAAAGAAATCCCAGGGCTGATCTCCTTCAGAATGGACTGGTTGGATCTCCTTGCAGTCCAAGGGACTCTCAAGAGTCTTCTCCAACACCACAGTTCAAAAGCATCAATTCTTTGGCGCTCAGCCTTCTTCACAGTCCAGCTCTCACATTCATGCATGACCACAGGAAAAACCATAGCCTTGACTAGACGAACCTTTGTTGGCAAAGTAATGTCTCTGCTTTTGAATATGCTATCTAGGTTGGTCATAACTTTCCTTCCAAGGAGTAAGCGTCTTTTAATTTCATGGCTGCAGTCACCATCTGCAGTGATTTGGGAGCCCAAAAAAATAAAATCTGACAGTGTTTCCCCATCTATTTCCCATGAAGTGATGGGACCGGATGCCATGATCTTCGTTTTCTGAATGTTGAGCTTTAAGCCAACTTTTTCACTCTCCACTTTCACTTTCATCAAGAGGCTTTTTAGTTCTTCTTCACTTTCTGCATTGGTGTTGTTAATAATAAAATTTAGTAATAATAAAAATAGTAACAACCACAATTGTTGCTGGCCACAGTATTTCCACTGGAGATTGGAGTTGGTATCCAAAGCGCGTTAGCTTCGTGAAGTCTACCTTGTCTCAGATGTTAGTGATGAGTATTGCTAGAGAAAACTTATAGTTAAATGTTAGTGATTTAGTCCCATATTAAAAGTTAAAATTTTAATACAGCCCTGTAGAGTGGTCTGGAGAAAGATCGCTCATCAGGGATACAGCACTGCCAACACTTGTTTGTAAATATTGAGAACTTTTCCACACAGAATTGTCATAACTGGATAGAATATTTTCACCCATATTCAAATTAACATCACTAATTTTTCATTAGAGGAAGAAGTTATAAAACAAAAAAATGTTTATGCCTCATTTACTATCAAGGGAATGTTATTAGATCTGCAAAATAATTCTGTCAAGTTTTAAAACTGATGAATCAGTTGTTTTTCTCTGGGTAATAGGATAGAAACACTCATCCTAAAACTGTTTCAATAAAGGGAAACACTGTCAAGATGATCCCAACAAGAATTTAATCTGAGTGAGCAATCGCATGCAACACAGTCTCTGAAATCAGAATATACAAATCCGAACTGAAAATTGACAAAATATTACTTATCAGATAATTTTGTTAAAAGATGCTTAGTTTGTCATATTACAGAGTCTAACATTAAAAAGTCTGTCCTTTGCAATTGAAGAAAAAAATTTAGAAAGTTTTTAGTGTTAAAATCTTTTCATAAACACTTGAACAATAAACATTGTCAGTTTAGAGATAAGGGAGGAAGGATTTAATGTTCTAATAATCTAATGCCTTTAGAAGAAGCAGAGGTGGAAACTTGCACAAAGTGTATTCTTCAGTTTTAGAGTAGTCTGAATGAAAGCAAGGGAATAAGGCACCAAGGAACTGGGATTGAGAGCAATAGGGATTTAAAAAGAGCCTTTGACTTCTCCCTGAAAGTGAAAGTGAAGTCGTGTCCGACTGTGGACTGTAGCCTACCAGGCTTCTCTGTCCATGAGATTCTCCAGGCAAGAATACTGGAGTGGGTTACCATTTCCTTCTCCAGGGGATCTTCCCAACCCAGGGATGGAACCTGGGTCTTCCTCATTGGAGGCAGATGCTTTAACCTCTGAGCCACTAGGGAAGCCCCCTAGGGAGGCTTTCTCTCTAGGGAGGCTCTTAATTAGGTTTTCATTTTCAAAGAGCATCAGGCTTGACAGGATCTTCAGTAATCTTGTCTCATCCCTGTTCACAGCAAGATATACAGTTTATAATCCAGCCTATGTCTAGAGATGTCAGATAGAAAGATCTCACAGTATCTAATCTCAAATTAAGCAACCTTCTCATTCAAGCCACTCATCCTCATAATGAAAGTGAAAAGTGAAAGTGAAGTCGCTCAGTCGTGTACGACTCTTTGCGACCCCATGGACTGTAGCCTACCAGGCTCCTTCATCATCCTCATATTTAACCTAAATTCAGGATTCTTTGCAATGTTAGCATATTTTCTGGAGAAGGCAATGGCAACCCACTCCAGTACTCTTGCCTGGAAAATCCCATGGACGGAGGAGCCTGGTAGGCTGCAGTCCATGGGGTCGCTAGGAGTCGGACACGACTGAACGACTTCACTTTCACTTTTCACTTTCATGCATTGGAGAAGGAAATGGCAACCCACTCCAGTGTTCTTGCCTGGAGAATCCCAGGGACGGGGGAGCCTGGTGGGCTGCCGTCTGTGGGGTCGCACAGAGTCGGACACGACGGAAGTGACTTAGCAGCAGCAGCAGCAGCAGCATATTTTCTCTGCCTTTGGTTCTCTTGTTAGAGAATAATTCTAATGAGGTAACTAGTTTTTGTTTGGTAACATATTAGCAACCAATTCCAGATCATTTGTTTTCATCTAGATGTGAGGTCTTTCTTTTATTCCCCCAATATTCAGGACACTGGTATGAAACACATTTGGGAACTTGATTTGTGTAAGAATACCGTCTTTAAAAAGATACTGCTCATCCTTTGCTTTTGGAGAAGGAAATGGCAACCCATTCCAGTATTCTTGCCTAGCGAATCCTGTGGACAGAGGAGCCTGGGGGCTGCTGTCCATAGGGTTGCACAGAGTCGGACACAACTGAAGCGACTTAGCATAGCATGCAACAACCACGATGATATAGCCACCACTTCTCAAGTACTTCCTCTGTGTTAGAGCTTTGCATGAATCTGCACAGTAGTGCTATGAGGCAGTTGCTCTCCCCATTTTATAAAAAACTTAGTAATGACTGTGATGAGACTTGCTCAGGAAATGCAGCTGAATCCCTTCTGTGTGCAGGGCAGTGTGGGTTGTGTGGGGCCCCTGGTGTCTGTGGAGTTCACAGCTGGGGAAGGGGCCCCCACTATGGTCCAGAATCCATGCCCATCCTGTCTCTCCCAGGTGCTGAGGGTCACCTAAGTCTAAGGCCAAGGTCAAAGCTGCCAGGAGGCTGGAGTCCTGGGTTCTGGTCCCACTTGTGCTTCGAACTGGCTCTGCCTCCTGGGTCGGTCACTATCCCTCCCTCCCCAGGTTTATCCTGTTGTAACGTGAGAAACGGGGGTCAGATCCCTGATACCAAGATCTCTCACCACAAAGAAAGGCTGGAAGCTCAAACGTGGAGCCTGTGTCTGGATGTCTGGCTTCTCTCTGCCCCCTGGTGGACACCAGCAGCCTAGCACCTGGGGGAAATAGACTAGAGACTCCGGAGCTATGCCAAGGCTCCCCTTCTCTGAGATCCAATCCCCATCTATTAAATGTGGATAATAATAATACCTACCTCTTGGGGCTATTATTGAGAATGCAAAGAGATAATACATGAGAAATGCATGAGAAGTGCTTGGACTTTAGAAGTGAGCACAGACTAGTCAATCAACAGAAGCCAGATCCTACAACTGAAATGGCAAATCCTATCATCAGTGAAGACTGTAATGACTACAAGCTTTAGGACATACTTGTTACTGGCAGCTGTTTACTAAGTTCTAAATGGATTCAGTCTCTATGATAATTACCCCATCTCTGGACAATTACCAACTATATGTATTTTTTTTTCAAGAAAATAAGTTTAAAATATTTTTCCTTCTTTTTTTGCTCAAATCATTTCCTTTGTTCCTGTTTTAGGGGTTTGTTTTATTGCTCTTCTTCACCATCGAATGCTTGCCTCATTAATCTACTTCTAACACTTCATTGAGGTATAATTTACACACCATAAAATTTATCTGTTTTAAGTATAAAATTGAACAATTCTTAGTATAGTTACAGAGTTGTTCAACCATCACCACAGTATAATTTTAAACTATTTTCCATTACCCTCAAAAGAAAGAAACGTACCCACTTGCAGTTTATTCCCATTCCCATCCCCAGCCCTAAGCAACCACCAATCTACTTTCTTTCTTTAAAGATTTGCCTTTGCTGGACATGTCACAAAGACGGAATCATGAAATATATGTGTCTCCTTTTACTTAATATGTTTTTGAGGTTCATCTTTGTTGTAGCATGTAGCAGTACTTTATTCCATTTTATGGTGGAAAACATTCCATTGTATGGACATGCCACATTTTGTTTATCCATTCAGCAGTTAATGGACATCTGTATTGTTTGTACTATAGGCATATAATATATAAAACATTTGCATTATTATGAGGCTATTTTAAACAGTTGCTGCTCTGAACATTTGCTTATATTTGTCTGCGTGAATGTATGTTTTCAATTCTCTTGAGGGCTTGTTTATTTTTATACATTCACTGTTGCCACTAAATGTACTTTAATGTATAAATTATGTATATAAATTTGCCTCTAGTACCGCTTTAGCTGTGTCCCACAAACTTTGACCTGTTCTTTTGTCATTATCATTCAGAACTAAATATTTGTCAAATTTCTTTTTTATTTCTTTTTTCAACAAAATGTATTTATCGATAGAATGGTTCCCAAACATGTAAGTCTATTATAATATGCAATTTTACTGACTCATGATTGGGGAACTTAGACTGTATGACGTTAATGCTATAGGATTTGTTGAGGCTTTCTTTATAATTCTTAATATACATGCTTTATTTTTGTGATTGCTCCATTTGCGTTTGTTGGAAACTGCTTGAAGGAAATGATTTCTCTAAAATATTCTAACCCTATGGGTGGCCTAATGGTTAGGATTCCAGGCTTTCACAGCTGTGGCCTGAGTTCAATCTCTGGTCAGGGAACTGAGATCCCACAAGCTGTGTGGTGTGGCAAAAATAAATAAATAAACAAATTCTAACCTAAACACAATGCAAACTCTTGTGCTTCCACACACTCTCCACACAAGTGCGGCCAAGATCCTCTGAAAAGCTTCTACCTGCAAAGAAAGGCACAGGACCGTGGCCCATGACTCTGCCCTGCCTGACTCCTTATTCCTTACCTCCTCACTATCTTCTGAACTTCCCTGTACCCCTAAGGTCTGTGACAACCCCCTGTACCTTGTCAAAGAGAAGAATCACTGTAAGCTCACAGTTTTGTGTCTTTCCAACTTGTTTTCTCAACCTATCACACTCTTCTCTTCTTGAACCTCCTCAAGATATCCAGTCCGCTGAACCATCCAATTTCTCCCTATCCATCAACTCTTTTCTGACTTCATTTTACTCTTTCAGTTCAGTTCAGTTCAGTCGTTCAGTTGTATCCGACTCTTTGCGACCCATGGACTGCAGCACGCCAGACCTCCCTGTCCATCACCAACTCCCAGAGCTTACTCAAACTCATGTTCACTGAGTCAGTGATGCCATCCAACCATCTCATCCTCTGTCGTCCCCTTCTCCCACCTTCAATCTTTCCCAGCATCACGGTCTTTTCAAATGAGTCAGCTCTTCGCATCAGGTGGCCAAAGTATTGGAGTTTCAGCTTCAGCATCAGCTTTAGCTTTGCTCTTTAACCGGCTTAAATTCCATGTTCTATTGTTTTATTTCATGTATTTATTTGTTTTGGGCTGTGCTGGGTCTACATTGCTGCACGGGGGCTACACTTTGTAGCCGGGCATGGTCTTCTCATTGCGGTGGCTTCTTTTGTTGCTGGTGAGCACTGGCTCTAGGGCTCTCAGGCTTCAGTATTTGTGGCTACTGAAGCGCGAGTTGCCCCGTGGCATGTGGGATCTTCCCAGACCAGGGACCAAACCCGTGTTCCCTGCATTGGCAGGAGGATTTTCAACCACTGGACTAGCAGGGAAGTCCCTGTTCCGTTGTGGTCATCACTTCTGCAAACATCCTGAACTCCATTGCCTTCACCACTTACATATCAAAACTCCAACTCTAGGTGAACCCAACTACCCATCTCCTTTGTGCCTACATCCATGCTGCTCAGTTGCTGAAGAACATGAACTATACGGTATGTGACAACTATAAATTCATAGTCACCAACTTCAAGGCTGCTATTCACTTTTATTATGTTTTGTTTAGATACACTGTTCTCAGACTTCTATCTTCCCTTCCAGCCTGTTCACACTCAGCAAATGACGGAATGTTCTACTTGACAGAGAAAATAGAAGCTGTCACACAACTGCCTTCTCCTCCCTTAATTCCCTCCTATCCAAGGACACTTCTTCTGTGCTCAGAATTCCATCTCTCCAGGCTTCTGGGAATTTTGCACTGTTCTTTGCAGGGAAACGGGATACTGTGAAGGGAGATGATTTAGGATATAGCTGCAGAGGTGCTTGCTCTATTTTATTTATTTATTTAATTTGGCCGCACCATACAACATTCAGGATCTTAGTTCCCTGACCAGGGATGAAACCCATACCCCCTGCATTGGAAGCATGGAGTCTTAACCACTGGATAGCTAGAGAAGTCCAAGAGGTGCTTTTTTTTTTTTTTTTTTTGACCTTTTAAAATTTCATTTTAAAAACTACAACAATTTATCTTAAATAAGGCAACTGCCGATCAGTTGCAAACTAATGCAACAAACTACACACTATTTTAAAACCTTCTGTATTCAAACTTGGTTCACATCTCCTGGCAACAATTTTTAGATCCTTATTTTTGTCTTGTATTTGGTAAAGGTTTCTGTTAACCAAATGTCTATTCTCTTCCCTCATGAGAATGTCCAATTCGTTGAAGTCTGGAAAGACCTCTCTTCTTCACAAATATAAAGGAGATGTACAGACTTTAAAACAACTCAATTCCAAATTCTTTCACTAGGTGCCAACACGATTATAACAACATAACCCAAACTTCCTCAGGGAGTATTTTTCAGAACTAATTTTCAGAATTAATCATGACAAAGTCTTGTGTTCCATGAATATGTTTCCTGAAGTGACAATTTATAAATTCGACAATTACACATATGTGAGAAACCAGCTCACACCCGTGACATCTTAACACTGTACAGGTGTCTTGACATCTGCCCCCTCCCTCCATATTTAGTCTCTTTGAAATGACAGGAAAAAAAACAACCAATCACAGGTTTAATGGGTTTAATAAGTTTACCCCTTCAGGTCCTATTTGCAGCACCCAGTATTCCTTTGAAACACCAGACAGACCCAGCAGTGGCCAACAGTCAAGATCAGACCGCCAGAGTTTAAAAGTTCAGGTTCTCTGAGCATCCGTGTTGCAGTGGCTCTTGTCCGAAATTGGTACCTCCCTATCTTTGGGGAGCTTTAAATGTACCAGTGAAAAAAGCTTTTTCCCCTGCAAGGGGAAGCAGGAAAGTCATTCCTCAAACCCAGTGGAGATCTGGCTGAGGTCTTTCTTCTGTCCCATGTCTTCAGGCTTGTGTTTTTGTTTTTTGGTTTTTGTTTTTTTTCAGTGGAGCAAGAGACCAAAATCTAACCTGAGTTACAAGAAACAAGACAGTGATGGCTATAAAGGGAGTGACCAGGAGCAGCGGAGCCTCCTGTCCCTCCCACATCCAATGTATGTGCTTCACAGAAAAACAAAAAAACAGGTCCACAAAACACAACAGCTAAAATTACAAAAGTCCATTCATCCAAGGGCGGTGGGAGGCAGAAGGGGAAAATGGAAGGGAAATGGCACAGGGAGAGAGTATTCAAATCAGTCCAGGCACGGGGCTGGCAAATGCTAGGAAAGAGCTGCAGAAAAACCTGTGGTCCTTTCAGACTCATCAGTGTTTAAAATCCATACTGGTCGCAGGAAGATTCTGCCTTACGTGCACCAGAGACAAAAATCTGGATTCCTCAGAGAGAAGGGAATGCGGGCAGGGCCCTTGGCAGGGTGGGCCCTGCCTTCCCTGGGAGTGGGTGGAGGTGAACCAGAGAAGAGCTGCCACAGCATCCTTCCGATCCCCCCCCCCGGCCCCTCTGGATGGCGGGTGATCGACTCAGCGGCCTGCGGCAGCCTTCAGTTTGTCAGGAGACGGGTGTGGCGAGGGTAATTTTTCTGCAGAAGTGGAGCTGCTCAGGGCTGACTGCAGGTAGACAGTCTTGTGGAAGAGTCTGTTGCTTAAGAAAACCACCAAGGAGAAGAGGTGCAACTGGAAAAGGTATGCTTTGCCAGGGGTCTTTGCTTCATTGGCGCTGATAATGAATAAAGGAAAGAGGATAGAGATGAGGCAGCCACTGACAATGTAGGAGGACTGCATTGCTGTGAGGAAAGCCAGGGGCAAACCAAATCCGAAGTAGTAAGGCCAATTCCTTTCTATGTTTGATAACCGCTGGTGCATTTCAATTCCTTTATTGAACCAACGATATTCGAAGCAGTATAGTGAGTAGAGGAGAGACATATGCAGGAGACTAACCAGCTGACCAACAAGATGGATGGGAAAGAGACTCACAAACATCCCCTGGAGAAGGAAGAGAGCCTGAAGCAAGAGGTTGAAGAGCATGTCAGCAATTATTTTGCTGACACTAGGAAATGAGTGAGGTTTCCTCCCAGATACCTCGAATGCCAGGTCCGCTATATCCTGAAACCAAATCGTGTTGATGACTTTGCTGAGCACAAAGAGGGGGAGCACCCAGAGAGCACTGAAAATTGATGTGAGGAAGAACTCCAGCCACGACCAGACATCCCCGTGTAGCGATGGGTCACCAATAATCTGTTGGTTACAATGGGCCGTTACTGATTGAAGGACGGGAATAAACATTCAATAAAACAAGAGGAGACTGAACCAGAAAACTCCACCATTGCAAGTGCAGCACTGAAAAATTCTGCTAACAATACTCTATGCTCTGGGCTCTCCTCTGAGCCAGGATACTGCTTGCCCTTCTTCGACGCTGCTCCTCTCTTTTGTTGAATTCGAGCATCTAGCTTTGAAATGGTACAAATTCCCCAGATGGAGTCTTTGATTCCCCTGGCAAGGTCCTGCAGAAAGGTTTTGACACTGTCAGCCATCTCTTTACCGCCCAAACAATCAGCTACACAAAGGAGAGAGAAGTGTCCCCAGATTTTTCATCATGAAGGACCCAGCAGCTTCGCCACCGCGACTCCGGCTCTGGCTCCAGCCGGGTCTTTCGCCCACCGAGGGCCCGCTCCTCTCCTCCGAGCCCCTCCGCACCGGGTCGCACGCTCCCGCCCGGGCGCTGCCAGGGCCGGGGCCGCTGTGCCCACACTGGGCATGCCCGGGCAAGAGGTGCTTTTTTAAAGTGCATATTTGGGTATATTCATTCCCAACAAGTAACCCTATAGCACCTTCCTATTGATCTTAGAATTAAAAAAATAAAATAAATAAAATTCAATATGCTTGACATGACCTTCACCAATATACAGTTCACAAGAAAAGAGATGCAATCTTCAAATATATCAAAATATGCCAACTTGATTCATAATAAGAAAAGTACAAATTTTAATTACATTGAGCTAAAATTTCACACCTATCAAAAGAACAAAAAAAAATCAAAAATTTTGTCAATACAGCTGTGATGAGACTCTGAGGAAACAGGTACTCTTAAATTCCTGATGGGAGTACAAAAATAGTACAATCTCTACCAATGGCAATTTGACAGTAAAGTGAAGTGAAGTCGTTCAGTCGTGTCCGATTCTTTGCAACCTCATGGACTACCTCAGTAGCCTACCGGACTCCTCTGTCCATGGGATTTTCCAGGCAAGAGTACTGGAGTGGGTTGCCATTGCCTTCTCCAGGGGAACTTCCCGACCCAGGGATCGAACCCGGGTCTCCTGCATTGTAAGCAGACTCTTTACCGTCTGAGCCACAAGGGAAGCCCACAATTTGACAGTATCTATCAAAATTTTAAATGCATTTGCACTTAGACTCAGCAATCCTTCTTGTGAGAATTTACTGTATAGACAGGTCTCTGCACTGAGAAATGACATATATAAAAGGGAAATATTAAAACTATATAACAAGTGGATATGATCCTTAAAATGTATGTGATGTGTCTATATGCTTGTATAGCAATAATTTTAAAATATTCCCTTTTATCTACACTATATCTTCTATGACTAACAAGTGATACAAATTGTAGGTGATAATCTATTCATTATGGGCTTCTAAGGTGTCTCAGTGGTAAAGAATCCATCTGCCAATGCAGGATTTCTATCCCTGGCTCTGGAAGATTCCCTGGAGGAAGAAATGGCAACCCACTCCAGTATTCTTGCCTGGAAAATTTCCATGGACAGAGGAGCCTGGTGGTCAACAGCCCAGTGGGTCACAAAGAGTCAGATATGACTGAGCACGTACGCAACCTAGTCATCAAATTATTCTAATAATTTCCAAATCATGTATTGGTTTTTAGAAATGTGAGCATGTTGCTCGTACAATGCAGTTGTCACTAGCTAAATGATACTGTCATCTGAGCCATGATTTGTCATTAAACTCTTCTTATACTTTCTCCATTAAATTGATCATCATTAAAAAAAATTGATCATTATTAGGTGCTGTGTCCTCTCAATAGAGAATTTTTCCTCAAAAGCAGTGATATTGTTCATGGTGTTAAAACTTTTCTTAGTTTGTTCTGAACTAACTGTTTATATTCAAAGTTCTAACCGTTATAATACTGTATAAGATTTTTTTTATTATTTCGGTTGTTTATTGGACTAGGTAACAAGGTCCTACGTTTTTATATAAAATCATTTAAATTGAATAGAAAAAATATACAGTGAATGAAATTGAGTATTTCTTTAGAAAATTTACTACTGATATCCTCCAGTTTAGTAGATGTGTGAGATTTTTATATATTATAGATTATCTCTATTATCAACCAAGTCATGAATATCGTTACTTTACATGTCATATTTGATTAATTGACTTAATGTTATTGATTTTTTTTTTTTTTTTTTTTGCCTTCAACTCACATAGCTTTGTAAGCATCCTTTGACCAAGTTTCAGGATTCAATAAGCCAGAATAATTTTTTTTAATAGCATATTTTACAAGAGTTTATTCTGTCATCTGAAAACATTGAAGGCTGAGTCTGGGGGTTTGTTTCCTTTATTATTATTTTATTTTATTTTTGGCCATGCTGAATGTGGGATCTTAGTTCCCCAACCAGGGATTGAACCCCTTGCCCTTGGCAGTGAAAGCTCAGAGCCTTAACCACTGGACCACCAGGGAAGTCCCAAAGTTGAAGTTTATTATATGTTTTGTTTTTGTTCAAATAACCTCTTTGACTTGCTCCAACAAAATGTGCTGGGTCCTTGGCCCTAAGTCCCTTGCTGCTGCTGCTGTTAAGTTGCTTCAGTCGTGTCCGACTCTGTGCAACCCCATAGACGGCAGCCCACCAGGCTCCTCCGCCCATGGGATTTTCCAGGCAAAAGTACTGGAGCAGGAATGGTGAAACCCACTGCATGTATAGCTTCCAACCTGGCCCCACTCTGTCTTGGAGACACATGTTTGTATGTGGGGGAGAGTGAGGCATGAATGCTTCCCCACTCGGATGGGGGTGCTTTCTGACTTACCTATTACCCTCTGTAATTAGTGACAATTGCCCTGCCCCTTGGGTCACATTTTCTTTGTTGGGTTCCCAGATAAAGGGTAGTTCTAGGGACCAGGAGCGTACACTGACCCCTGGTTCTGTATAGCAGTATGAGTCATACCTTGTCAACAGAGACCACGATCCCAAGACCATAATCAGTGACCCACCTAGAATTCCCTGAGGGTCCAGTGGTTAGGACTCTGCACTTCCTCTGCAGGGGCACGATCCCTGATCAGGGAACTAGGATACCACAAGCTGCATGATGGGGCCAAAAAAACCCCCAGAGACCCACCTTTTACTTTAGCCACCAAGCCACAGAGATGGCACAAGTCCGAGGTCAACAGGTCAGTCTAAGCTCTCCTGTGTGGTTGCAATGGCTAGGAATCTAGCTTTATACTCTCTCATGGATGTATGGTTGTATGCATGTAAATTTGAATTAAGGCCATAGTCTAAGTGAAATGGCAACCCACTCCAGTACTCTTGCCTGGAAAATTTCATGGATGGAGGAGCCTGGAGGACCATTATAGTCCATGGGGTCTCAAATAGTTGCACACGACTAGGCGACTTCACTTTCTTTCTTTAAGCAGAACAGTCCACCTACAGCACAAAGAAGGAAGCTCAGGTTATCTGAAACAACCCCTCTGGGACTTAGTCATTTGGCTGAGTCCAGGAGCCTGGGGTTCGTGAATGAGGTCACTACTGCAGCCTGGCCTCATATGGCTGATTGGGCTTCTGCTGATGGGGTCTAATCTGAGTTTCTGATAGGATGGTCTATTCATGTGAAAATTCAAATTCATTTACAAATGTGGAGCATTGAGGGGTTGGATTGTTGGGAAAGGCAGCCACCTTGGGCCCTGAGAGCCCCTGTCTATGCTTGCTGGACTCAATCAAACTACCTGGAACTGAGCAGTCTCTGCAGCTTATCACGAAGATGACAGGGCAGGTCAAGGAGACCACAGGAGGCCGATGCGCCCATTCATTCTCCAGGGGATGAGACTGGCTTGCTGCTCGTTTCAGAAAGTGCCGGGCCCTTGCAGCTGGGGTGGGAAACAGTATGGCGGTTTCTCAAAAAACTAAAAATAGCAGTTCTATGCTGGGTACATATTTGAAAAAAAAACAAAAACACTAATTCGAAAACACACATGCACCCCAATTTTCATAATAGCTTTATTTATAATTGCTTAGGTATGGAAGCAATCGAAAAGATCATCAACAGATGAATGGATAAAGATGTGGTACATATATACAATGGAATACTACTGAGGCATGAAAAAGAACAAAATTTTGCCATTTGCAACAACATGGATGGATTTGGAGGGCATTATGCTAAGTGAAGTAAGTCACACAGAGAAAGACAAATACTGGGCAACTTCCCTGGCAGTCCAGTGATTAGGGCTCTGTGCTTCCACTGCAGGGGGCAGGGATTCAATCCCTGGTTGCATGCTGTGTGCTAAGTGCTTCAGTCATGTCTGACTCTGTGTGACCCAATGGACTGGAGCCCACCAGACTCCTCTGTCTGTGGGATTCTCCAGGCAAGAATACCAGAGTGGATTGCAATTTCCTACTCCTGGAAATTGCAGGTCAGGGGATCCTGACCCAGGGATCAAACCCACATCTCTTAAGTCTCCTGCATGAAAAAGTGGGGTCTTTACCATGGTGCCGCCTGGGAAGCCCTGGTCCCAGGTTGGGAAACTAAAATCCTTCATGCCTCACAGTGCAGCCAAAAAAAAGATAACCCCAAAGAAAAACACTTGAAAATTACAATAAAGATACGTCTATAGATCCAGTATCTGAAACCTCTGAGGTCTGTTTTTTTTTAATCTATTGTTCTACTGATTTTGTTCATGTTAACTCCTCACGTGCTTGTTGTGTGTTTGTGTTTACATATGTGCATGAACTGGGTTGTCACTGTATTTGGAACATTCCTTATAGAAACAATTGCAGGCTGAGAGTAGTTTTATCTTCCTCCAGAGACTAAGTCCAGAGGGGACTTACTGTTTTGCTTTTGCCAAACACCTGGAGAGATTTGCAATCTAGGATGCCCTTAGTACAATTTCAGAGATTGTGATGGTATGGAGTTGAGGTGCTTTCTTTCTTTCTTTTCTTTTTTTTGTGGCCAAGCTGCTTGTGGGATCTTAGTTCCAAAACCAGGGATCAAACCCATGCCCTTTGCAGTGGCAGCATGGATCTCTAATCATCAGCCCACCATGGAATTCCCAATGGACTCATTTAAACCCATTCAGGTGTTAGGTAGAATGATTTTTAAGTGATTATGTCCAACTTTTCCTCAAAAATAAGATTGATCTGAATTACCCAGGCTTCCCAGGTGGCGCTAGTGGTAAAGAACCTGTCTGCCAATGCAGGAAATGAAAGAGATGCTGGTTGGATCCCTGGGATGGGAAGATCCCCTGGAGAAGGAAATGGCAACCCACTCCAGTGTTCTTGCCTGGAGAATCCCAGGGACGGGGGAGCCTGGTGGGCTGCCGTCTATGGGGTTGCACAGAGTCGGACACGACTGAAGCAACTTAGCAGCAGCAGCACACAAACATTTCAATATTTTAACCATTGGTTCAGCCCTGCCCTTGCTGTGCTCTTGACACTCTTGCTGTGCCCTTGACAGTCTTGCCTAATCATCAGCCCTGGGTTGGTAAGATCATTCATTATAGTCTTGTTTGTGATAGCCAGAGTCTGGAAACAGCCCAAGTGTAATAAGGAAGGGACTGGCTGATAAACTCTGCTACACCCCATCATGTACTAGAAAGCTCACAGAAGAAAGCTCTCTATGGACTGATTAAACTACAGAACACTTTTTAAAATATAATTTATATTTTTTAATTATTTATTTATTTATTGGCCATACTTTCATAATTGTATGATATTCTTGATGAATTGTTCCTTTGTCAATATAGAATGTGTTTCTTTATATCTAGTTATGTTTGTTTGTTAAAACTCTATTTTGGTGGAAATATATATACGTAGTTATGACTGATTTGAGTTGTTGCACAGAAACCAAAACAAAGTAAAGCAATTATCCTCCAGTTATATGTAAAGTAATTAATTTAAAAATACAGTATTTTGTAGAACAGACTTGTAGTTATTAAGGGGTAGGGGAGGTGGGGGAGTGAAGGATTGGAGGCTCGGGATTAATAGATGAAAACTAGTATATATAGGTTGGATAAGCACAAGGTTCTTGTTACAGCACAGAAAACTATATTCAATACCTTACGATAAACCATAATGGAAAAGTATGAATATATATACATGCAACTGAGTGCTTTCTTGTATAGCATAACTTAACACAACACTGTACTCAATAAAAATAATTTTTTGGTCTATTTTGTCTAATACTAGTTTAGTATACCATCCGTCTTATGGTTAGTTTGCATGATATACATTTTTCATCTTCTCATTTCCAAAATACATGTCCCTTTGAATCTAAAGTGTATAGCCTATAAATATCAAATGTGCTGTGCAAAAAAAAAAAAAAAACTAGATTCTGCAGCATGCAGAATCTAGTTTCCTCACCAGGGATCAAACCCAGGGCCCCTGCAGTGGGAGCACAGAGTCTTAGCCACTGGGCCACCAGAGAAGTCCCCCAAACACTTTTTTAAGTGAAAAAGGTAAGATGCAGAGTATAGTATATCCTCTTTTAGTAAAAGAGGGGTGTGAATGAATAAGAATGCATATCCATATTTGGTTGTATTTACTCACCCAAAAAGGATACATAAAAAGCTAATAAAGCGTATTACTTGTAGGGCATATGCTAAGACACTTCAGTTGTGTCCAACTCTTTGCGACCCCATGGACTGTAGCCTGTCAGGCTCCCCTGTCCATGGGATTTTCCAGGCATGAATACTGGAGTGGGTTGCCATTTCCTTCTCCAGGGGATCTTCCCAACCGAGGGATAGAACTGGCATCTCTTACGTCTCCTACATTCAGTTCAGTTCAGTTCAGTTCAGTCACTCAGTCGTGTCTGACTCTTTGCAACCCCATGGACTGCAGCACGCCAGGCCTCCCTGTCCATCACCAACTCCCAGAGCTTACTCAAACTCATGTCCATCGAGTCGGTGATGCCATCTAACCATCTCATCCTCTGTCGTCCCCTTCTCCCACCTTCAATCTTTCCCAGCATCAGGGTCGTTTCCAATGAGTCAGTTCTTCACATCAGGTGGCCACAGTATTGGAGTTTCAGCTTCAGCATCTGTCCTTCCCATGAATATTTAAGACTGATTTCCTTTAGGATTGACAGGTTGGATCTCCTTGCAATCCAAGGGACTCTCAAGAGTCTTCTCCAACACCACAGTTCAAAAACATCAACTCTTCAGCACTCAGCTTTCTTTACAATCTAGCTCTCACATCCATATATGGTTACTGAAAAAACCATAGCTTTGACTGGATGGACTTTTGTTGACAAAGTAATGTCTCTGCTTTTTAATATGCTGTCTAGGTTGGTCATAACTTTTCTTCCAAGGAGTAAGCGTCTTTTCATTTCATGGCTGCAACCACCATCTGCAGTGATTTTGGAGCCCCCAAAAATAAAGTCTATTTCCACTGTTTCCGCATCTATTTCCCATGAAGTGATGAGACCAGATGCCATGATCTTAGTTTTCTGAATGTTGAGTTTTAAGCCAACTTTTTCACTCTCCTCTTTCATTTTTATCAAGCGGCTCTTTACTTCTTCTTCGTTTTCTTCCATAAGGGTGGTGTCATCTGCATATCTGAGGTTATTGATATTTCTCCTGGCAATCTTGATTCCAACTTGTGCTTCATCCAGCCCAGCATTTCTCATGATGTACTCTACATATAAGTTAAATAAGCAGGGTGACAATATACAGCTTTCACGTACTTCTTTCCCGATTTGGAACCAGTCTGTTGTTCCATGTCCAGTTCTAATTGTTGCTTCCTGACCTGCATACAGATTTCTCAAGAGGCAGGTCAGGTGGTCTGGGATTCCCATCTCTTTCAGAATTTTCCAGTTTGTTGTGATCCACACAAAGGCTTTGACATAATCAATAAAGCAGAAACAGATGTTTTCTGGAACTCTCTTGCTTTTCTGATGATCCAAAGAATGTTGGCAATTTGATCTCTGGTTCCTCTGCCTTTTCTAAAACCAGCTTGAACATCTGGAAGTTCACGGTTCACGTACTACTGAAGACTCGCTTGGAGAATTTTGAACTTTACTAGTGTGTGAGATGAGTGCAATTGTGTGGTAGTTTGAGCATTCTTTGGCATTGCCTTTCTTTGGGATTGGAATGAAAACTGACTTTTTCCAGTCCTGTGGCCACTGCTGCGTTTTACAAATTTGCTGGCATATTGAGTGCAGCACTTTCACAGCATCATCTTTCAGGATTTGAAATAGCTCCACTGGAATTCCATCACCTCCACTAGCTTTGTTCGTAGTGATGCTTTCTAAGGCCCACTTGACTTCACATTCCAGGATGTCTGGCTCTAGGTGAGTGATCACACCATCATGATTAGCTGGGTCGTGAAGATCTTTTTTGTATAGATTTTCTGTGTGTTATTGCCACCTCTTCTTAATACCTTCTGCTTCTGTTAGGTCCATACCATTTCTGTCCTTTATTGTGCCCATCTTTGCAGGAAATGTTCCTTTGGTATCTCTAATTTTCTTAAAGAGATCTCTAGTCTTTCCCATTCTATTGTTTTCCTCTATTTCTTTGTGCATTGATCGCTGGGGAAGCCTTTCTTATCTCCTTGCTATTCTTTGGAACTCTGCCTTCAAATGGGTATATCTTTCCTTTTCTCCTTTGCTTTCGCTTCTCTTCTTTTCTCAGCTATTTGTAAGGCCTCCTCAGACAGCCATGTTGCTTTTTTGCATTTCTTTTCCTTGGGGATGGTCTTGATCCCTGTTTCCTGTACAATGTCACGAACCTCCGTCCATAGCTCTTCAGGCGCTCTATCAGATCTAATCCCTTGAATCTATTTTTCACTTCCACTATATAATCATAAGGCATTTGATTTAGGTTATGCCTGTTTATGGGGTCGCAAAGAGTGGAACAGGACTGAAGTGATTTGGAACGTAGTGTTTCCCCCTGGGTGCTAGGCTGCTTGTGTCCACCAGGGGGCAGAGAGAAGCCAGGCGTCCAGACACAGGCTCCATGTTTGCCTGAACTTCCAGCCTTTCTTTCTGGTGAGAGATCTTGGTATCAGGGATCTGACCCCCGTTTCTCATGTTACAATAGGATAAACCTGGTGAGGGAGGGATAGTGACTGACCCAGGTGGCAGAGCCAGTTAGGAGCACAAGGGGGACCAGAACCAGGCACTGCCTGGGGAGAAGGCTTCTCTCAGTGGTGCTGGGAGCTTTTTCTAGGGAACCCCTCCTGAGTCCTTGCCCTGCGGTCTAGAGCTGGTTCGGGCCGTGAAGAGGGACCGCCTCTGGAATGGCCTTCCTTCATCCAGCCCAGGGAATATCCAGGTCAGGGGAACAGCGTTTGGCCTGGGAATCAGGGGCCAAGGGTCATGGTCAGGGATTTTCCTCCCAGGCCTTGTTGCTCTGCATAAGCCACCGCACCTTGGATCTGCACACACAGAAACGAGAAGCAAGTGGGGGTTGAAGTTCCCTGCTCCACTTGGCACAGCTGGGGGCCCTGGAGGAAGGCTGGGTCCACCTGGAGAAAGCAGCTTCCTTTTCTGAACCATCAGAAGCACCACTTGGGCTTAAGTGCCCCGGATGACAGCGGTCACTAGGGCACAGGGGCGGGGAAAGGTGTGCTGCTGGCTGGGGCTGGGAGTTGGACCTGGGGCTCTGGGGTTTTTTGACTGAAAGAGCTGTGGTGAGGTGGTCTCGTGCCCAGATTCATGCTTCTGAAATCTTTTCACAGGAAGGAGGGGAGAAAGGAGAAGGAATGGGCCATCGGCTGGCTATCCCCTCAGGAGGCTGGACCTCCCCTCTGAGGAGCTTCCAGCTTTGCTCAAGACATGTCCACCAAGAGCCAGGCCACTGCCCTGAGGGGGGTGTCCAGAGTCTTCAACCTTTCACTCTCCTGGGCCCCTGTGAAGACATCTGGGGGGAGAGTGGCAGTAACCGGAAGTCCAGGCAGCCCCGAAGAGCCCCTGGGCGGAAATGGGGTGAGAGGAAGAGCTCCTCCTGGGATGCCCACCGCAGAGAGCCAGGCGGTGTTCCCGGCCGGGCCTCCTGAGGCCACGTAAGGACCTGGCCTGGGCTGGCCCGGAGGTCAGATTCCTCAGCCTGGGCGCTGCAGGCACAGGAGAGGCGGCCGGTCGTGGCGGGAGGACTCCTTTGTTCCAGGTATTTTCTCAACGGTGGGGCCGGGCTGCCGGCCAGGTGCCAGGGCGCGGCTCTGGCCTCCCGCGCACAAGCAGCTTTGCCGCCAAGCCCTGGCCTGGCAGCTCCTTCCCGCGCTTCCTCTGCCAGGCCCGGCAAAAGGAGAGGCAGGACCTGGGGGGCAGACAGAGCGGTCTGGGCTCTCGGCCCCACCCAGCTTCATTGAGGACTCGCTCAGGGCTCCTGGTGGTGTTTAGCATTTAGAACGAAATTCTTCCAAGAGAATGCGTTAAAGATGTCTAAAAATACAAACTTCAGCTCAACAAAATATGGTAAAAGTGCAATGTTGGGCGTGGGCTCTGTCTGGATGTGAGTGAATCCCAGCTCCACCACCTCCTAGCTGTGTAAGCATGGCAAGTTACTTCCCCTCTGTGCCTCAGTCTCCACATCTGAGAATGAGAGATGACAGTGCTGCCTACCTCAGAGAAATGTTATGAGGATTTAA
This sequence comes from Bos grunniens, assembly GCF_055505025.1. Lineage (NCBI taxonomy): Eukaryota > Metazoa > Chordata > Mammalia > Artiodactyla > Bovidae > Bos > Bos grunniens. Next base: position 15,147,189 of record NC_141167.1, read on the forward strand.
CAAGTTATTACATGTAAAGCTCTCAGGCCAAAGTGTGGGGCAGGGTGCGAGGCGTGGAAGTGTTTACTGAGATGGTGACGTCAATGAGGTAAATGTTAGCCCAGACTCTTGGCTGCACAGAACAAAAACTGCTCAGCCAAGTTGAATAAAAGAGAAGAATTTTATACAAGTCTACCCCAAGGGTAGGGGGCAGCCAGGCCTCAAGGGAACAAGGTCAGGCTCTTTAAGCCATGGGGCAGGGGACTTCCCTAGTGGCCCAGTGGTTAGGAGTCACCTTGCAATGCAGGTGATGTGGGTTTGATCCCTGGCTGAGGAACTAAGATCCCACATGCAGTGGGGCAACTAATCCCGCACGCCACAACTACTGAGTCTGTGCACTTCCGTGAAAGATCCTGCATGACTGAACGAAGATCCCGCGTGCCACAGTTAAGACCCAATGGAGCCAAATAAATAAATAAATACTGGTGTGTGTGTGGTGGGGGAAACATGGAGAGGAGAGCAAGCTTGTCTCCCTCTCTGAGCCTCACATTCTACTTCCTTAAACACATGGCCAAACGTGACCAGCTCTCGGTTCTCAGGGCAGATGAGCTCAGAAATGGACTAGCATATCTGAAGCCCAACAGCAAAAGCAGGGCAGGGAGAACGCATTCCCTAGTCTGGGTCATGCACCCAGAGCCCATCAGCTGCAGCTAGTGCCCAGAGACGGCAGCACAAGCGGGCTGACATCCCCCAGAGCATCCACCTGCCCCCCGTGGTGCTCCGGAGCAGGGAGCATGAGAAACCTGGGCACCAGTCCTGGTACAGCCTCAGGAAATCACTATGTCTCTGGACCCCTTTCCTCTTCCATCGTCTTTTATCTCAGCACTTGGGTTGTATTATAATGATGTGCTTGTGGATCTGTCTTCCTTGCTAAGCTGTGATTTTCATTCATTCTTTCAACATAATAAATGTCTACCAAGCGCCACCCATGTGTTAGGGGTACAGTGATGACTCCAACTCAGTGCTTGCTCCTTCCCAGGGGCTCAGTCTGGCTTGGGGTGTAGCCATGGGAAATAGGTCACAGCCTCAGTGTCTGTTCTGAAGACTGTCCTACACCTCTGATACTCAGTGACAGGATCCCTTATGAGGCTTATAAGGTTCCTGAGGGTTGTGGAAAATGAGTGTCCACAGGAAATGGCTCGGTGGGGCCATGGCATGGGTGGGCCCCAACCTCCTGCTGCGTGACTGATTCCAGGGCAACAGCAGGCAGCTGTTAAGAGAAGGACTTCACCGGCAAGTGAGGAGCAGAACGGGGACTGTGTTCCTCAGCACGGTGATGGCAGCGCGGATGCAGAGCGCCATGGATGGCGACGGACGTTGGCTTGACTGTCCTAGCACAGCCTGACCCAGCCGCTGGGCAGTCTCTTGACACTGACTGTGCTCCTCTCCAAGGGGCTGCCACGGAGTTCAGTGACTAAACAACAACTGCTGATTAACAACGTTGTGATGGTTTCAGGTGGACAGCCAAGGGACTCAGCCATGCATATGTATGTATCCATTTTCCCCCAAACTCCTCATATCCCTCTTTGGACTGGGTGGCAGACTTGGTCCAGATGGCAGAGGCAAACTTGACTCCTCCCAAGAGGTGCCCAGTGTGTCAGCTCTGGTGGCACAGGCAGCCTCACAGCTGCCAGGGCCTTGCAGGGCAGCCCACAGGGCAAAAGTCCAAGTAGGTGAGCTCCGTGGCGCCGCACCTGCGTGAGCTCTATCGGATGCACTGGCCCACTGAAGACGCAGTGTGATGCCCGAGCCGGTTCACCTTGGGGCACCTGGGGACAGAACCAAAGTGTTTCTGACAGGGACAAAAATAACTCGATGGAGTTTCCCATGAGTTAAACCAAACATTCAAACTCTGAATACAAAGTGCATAGGGTGAAAGTCACATCATAGAAACACAGCAAACACCAAAGCCTGCTCTTCCTGCGAAACAAGTGGGAGCTGAGGCCTGGGAGCTGATGAGATCATTGAGATCATTCAGGGAGGGCTTGTGGCCCTGGAGGAGAGGAGGGCCCGCGAAACCAGCTTCCACAGGGGGTGCAAAAGTGGGGGGCGGGGGAGCCCTGACAGCCTCAGCTTATATCCCCAGGGCTGACATCAGTGGGAAGTCCACAGATGCTTGATGACTGGCTTGATTTGTGTTTTATCTTCTGTAGAATATAAAAAGAGCATGTGGGGAAATACGTGTACCAATAAAAAAAAAAAAAACACGAAACCAAATACATACTTATTTTTCAGATAACTAAATTAAGTATGTGTGAAACTGGATTTCACTCAGAGAGGGGTTAAACTGCAAACAAGATGAATACAAAGTTATTTCAGAATAATGCCAGAGAATAATGTAAAGAATTTGCCTATGCTGCAGGAGACCCAGGTTTGATCCCTGGGTCGGGAAGATCCCTGGAGAAGGGCGTGGCAACCCACTCCAGTATTCTTACCTGGAGAATCCCATGGACAGAGGAGCCTGGCGGACTACAGTCCATGGGGTCACAAAGATTCGGACATGACTGAGCGAGTGACACTTTCACTTACTTTCACTAGTGAATGAAGTGAGTGCAAATTCAATTGCCTTAAGACAACATTATAGGACTATAAAACTAGGGGGAAAAAAAAGAGGTAAGGAAGCACAAAGTTGGTGAGGCCGTGGGGAACAAGGGCCCCATGAGCTGCAGGTGAGAAGAGCATCATGGCCATCTGGACAGCAGCAATAGGGTGCACACCCTGGAGCAGGGCTCCTTAAACTGCACTTTAAAGAAATTCACTTAAGCAGAACTGGGAGTTTTCAAAAGGAAATGGAGGTATCCAGGAACCCAGGAAGTGCCTGAGGCCCTGGGGAGGGCCAGAAACCAGGAAGTGGGTGGGAAGCCTGCAGTAAGCTCTCTCCCCTCTGGGCCTCCCTGGCACATCTGCTTTTTTCCCTCTTTCTCTGCAGATCTTTTTTGCCATGCACCCATTCATACAACCAATATTTATTTTGGGTATGTGCTCAAACATTACATTTCCGTGTATGATATACTCAGCAAAGATTGAGTTGTAATTTGAAATCCTCGGGAGGAGGAGTCTGATTGGCTCAGCCTCGGGTCCTACACTGGTGCAATCAGCTAGGCAGGGTTTCTTATCTCACAGTGGGCTGGACTCTCTGATTCCTTTTTCCACAGAAAGATGTCTATGTAAAAAAGTGATCTCTAATTTACATGATCACATCTAATCATGAATGGGATTAGATAAACTGGAAAGGGGATGTCCCAAGGCAGGCAGGCAGGTAACATTAACCATCAACCCACCAAGAACTTCTGAACTGCAGGCTTCCAGCCAGAACATCTTCCTGCTTCCACATTCCCTATCCTTAGAGTCCATGTTCCACACAGCAGCCAAATTGATCTTTTAACTTGCAAATCAGATTATATTCTTCCACTGCTAAAATCAAACAGACAAAACAACAAAAAACAAACCACAAAGTCCTTTTCAACCCTTTCCAGTGGCAATTAGAATTAGGCATGGACCACAGCATTCCGCACTCAGGTGTTGTCACCCCTCAGAGGGTCTTCCCTGACTGTCCCACCTGAGCTAGTCACACCTCCCTCAACACAAATTCTCTCCAGGCCCAACCTGAATGTCCAGTTCCATACAGTACCTCCCATTAGGATTCTCTGCAGACAGGTCAATCTCAACAAGCTCCAAAGGGAACTCGTCCGATGCCTGCAGCCAATCCTCAGGCATTCTCTTCCTCCAGTGCTCAGCATGTAACCAGTCATCAATTCCTGTCAATTCTACCTGGTAAATACTGACGCTAGAACCATCCCCTCGCCTCTATTACCTCTAGCTGCCTCCAACCAATTCAGAGTGATTTCTCCAGTAAACCCATTGAGGTTATCTTGGGGTTAATGGTTTACAGGGCCCTCTATGACCTAAATCCTACAGACCTCGCCAGCCTTTCTCCTAACATTCCCCTATCTGACTCACTCCTGTCACTTTTTCTGGTGTTTGCTTACATGTCATTTCTTCAGAAAGTCTCCCCAGGCTCCTCTAAACTGGGTCAGGTACAATCATCTCTATTACAGACAGCATTTATCACATTCACTGAAGCAGCCTGGAAGACTTGAACTTCTTTGAAGGCAGGAATTGTCCTGTTCACTGATACATCTATAGCACCTAAATGGGGAAGAGTAAGCACCCATTGTTTTCACCCTGCTCATTTAACGTATATGCAGAGCACATCATGAGAAACGCTGGGCTGGAAGAAGCACAAGCTGGAATCAAGATTGCCAGGAGAAATATCAATAACCTGCATATCAATAATAAGCAGATGACACCACCTTTATGGCAGAAAGTGAAGAGGAACTAAAAAGCCTCTTGATGAGAGTGAAAGAGGAGAGTGAAAAAGTTGGCTTAAAGCTCAACATTCAGAAAATTAAGATCATGGCATCTGGTCCCATCACTTCATGGGAAATAGATGGAGAAACAGTGGAAACAGTGTCAGACTTTATTTTTCTGGGCTCCAAAATCACTGCAGATGGTGACTGCAGCCATGAAATTAAAAGATGCTTACTCCTTGGAAGTTATGACCAACCTAGATAGCATATTCAAAAGCAGAGATATTACTTTGCCAACAAAGGTCCGTCTAGTCAAGGCTATGGTTTTTCCTGTGGTCATGTATGGATGTGAGAGTTGGCCTGTGAAGAGAGCTGAGCACCGAAGAATTGATGCTTTTGAACTGTGGTGTTGGAGAAGACTCTTGAGAGTCCCTTGGACTGCAAGGAGATCCAACCAGTCCACTCTAAAGGAGATCAGCCCTGGGTGTTCTTTGGAAGGAATGATGCTGAAGCTGAAACTCCAATACTTTGGCCACCTCATGCGAAGAGTTGACTCATTGGAAAAGACTCTGATGCTGGGAGGGATTGGGGGCAGGAGGAGAAGGGGACGACAGAGGATGAGATGGCTGGATGGCATCACCGACTTGATGGACATGGGTTTGGGTGAACTCCGGGAGTTGGTGATGGACAGGGAGGCCTGGTGTGCTGCGATTCATGGTGTTGCAAAGAGTCGGACACGACTGAGCAACTGAACTGAACTGAACTGAACTGAAGCACCCATTAAGTTGGTCGGACAATTTAAACATATGTTGCTAACCATAAAGCTTTTATCTGTTTATTGGATTAGGCTCCCAAAGTTCTCTACTTGCCTTCATGTTAGTCCAATTCAAGTTATTGTGTGCCTGAAGGAAAATACAACTACTTTGCTGGAGTGCTCATTCCAAATAGCTAGAAGCAGCATCGAATAGTAGAAAGAACACAACTCTGAAGCTGGGAGACCAGGCTTCCAGTCACGGCTCTGCTGCTCTTCGTACTATCTTTAGGGACCCACTTAGCCTATCTGAGCCTCAATTTTTTCATCTGTGAAATAAAATGGCTGCTCTAGATTAGTGATTCTCAAAGTGCGTTCCACAGGGGAAGGGACTGAATCAGACAGTCCAGAGTCCTCTGTGACCCACCCAGACCCTAAGTCACTCTGCTCCTATCTATATTATATAGATTGGAGTTCAGGTGACATTTTCTTTAGAGAAAGAAAAAAACAAACAAAAGGATTCACATTCAAAGCAAGTTTGAAAACTGAACCAGATGCTCACTGAATTCCCTGCTCTCTTCATGCACTCACATTTAGAACACCTGAAAGGCACGAGTGTCATTATCAAGAAGGCAGCATCTAAGAAGCACGTGAGGGTTCTGATTGTGAACGTCTGAGGAGGTGGACTGGCACTTCTATCTGCCATCAAGAGCTCAGCGGTCTTCACGAAACTCTACCTCATTATGCAGATCTAGCAGGACACAGATACATTTCTGAATCCACAAATAACATTTATACAATGGTCTGTATCCCTCTATCCCGTTCATAATTAACAAGGAAGCTCAGACGAAAAATATAGGCCTAAATGGTTCTCTTTCTAGTCTCACTTTCAGATGGCTCATCACTCCAAATCTGGTGGCTCAAAGGCTGACCCCAGCCTCACATGTGAGATGCACTGTCCTGGGGGCCTTGCACACAGAGGGCCTTCGTCTGCATGAAAGCATTCAGCAGTGTGTATGTGTGTGTGTGTGTGTGTGCACACGCATGCATGTCCATGCATGTGCACCACTGAGGACCGCAGTCAGATGACCTGAGCTTCTCTCATCTACCACCTAACTTGCTCAGTGTCACTGCTGCAGACACCAACTGCTCTCTCTACTCAGCATCAATCTTTCTGGAAACCATTTTCTCCTCAAGCCCCATGCTAGTCACGTGGTTCTGTAATGAGCTGGCATGTTCTCAGGTGACCAGTCCTCTTGATTAATCTGGAGTGGGAGGGGGACAACAGAATTCGGCTCCACTCAGTCCTTCCTTAGGACTTCTGAACTTGGGGCTCAGGGCCACTTCTAATGTGAGGTGTAGAAGCTTCCAGCAATCATTTGAAGAAAACTGGTGGACGTGGAGGAGAGAGTGAAGTCAGCAGACAGAGAAGGGAAAGGCGGGGCAGACCGTGCTGGTGGTGCCCGAGTCCCTGGCGGCACTTGTTCCTGATACCAAAGGCGCCCGACCAGCCTTTCAGGAGGGCCTTGGCTTGTCCATAGGTTCCATGAGCCAGTAAACCCTTCTTTATACCTAAATGATTTCGAATTGGCTTTTAGTCCCTCACAGCTGACACCACCCTGACATTAAGTCACTTGAACAGTGTGAGTTTGTTTCTTCAAAGATTTTTGGCAAAGACTAATGAGATATGTAACTCTGTTAAGACTGGTTCCAAATAGGAAAAGGAGTACGTCAAGGTTGTATATTGTCACCCTGCTTATTTAACTTATACGCAGAGTACATCATGAGAAACGCTGGACTGGAAGAAACACAAGCTGGAATCAAGATCGCCGGAAGAAATATTAATAACCTCAGATATGCAGATGACACCACCCTTATGGCAGAAAGTGAAGAGGAACTCAAAAGCCTCTTGATGAAAGTGAAAGTGGAGAGTGAAAAAGTTGGCTTAAAGCTCAACATTCAGAAAACGAAGACCATGGCATCTGGTCCCATCACTTCATGGGAAATAGATGGGGAGACAGTGGAAACAGTGTCAGACTTTATTTTGGGGGGCTCCAAAATCACTGCAGATGGTGACTGCAGCCATGAAATTAAAAGACGCTTACTCCTTGGAAGGAAAGTTATGACCAACCTAGATAGCATATTCAAAAGCAGAGACGTTACTTTGCTAACAAAGGTCCGTCTAGTCAAGGCTATGGTTTCTCCTGTGGTCACGTATGGATGTGAGAGACTGTGAAGGCTGAGCGCCCAAGAATTGATGCTTTTGAACTGTGGTGTTGGAGAAGACTCTTGAGAGTCCCTTGGACTGCAAGGAGATCCAACCAGTCCATTCTGAAGGAGATCAGTCCTGGGTGTTCTTTGGAAGGATTGATGCTAAAGCTGAAACTCCAGTACTTTGGCCACTTCAGGCGAAGAGTTGACTCATTGGAAAAGACTCTGATTCTGGGAGGGATTGGGGGCAGGAGAAGGGGACGACAGAGGATGAGATGGCCGGATGGCATCACTGACTCGATGGACGTGAGTCTGAGTGAACTCCGGGAGTTGGTGATGGACAGGGAGGCCTGGCGTGCTGCAATTCATGGGGTCGCAAAGAGTCGGACACAACTGAGTGACTGAACTGAACTCTGTTAAACCATAGTGAGCTATATATCTCTGTAAGGAGTGACTGTGACGGATGACTGATGGTGAAGATAAATGCTAGTGATACCCCAGTGGTTTGGACATAGCATAATCACCCCTGCTGCTTAGAAAAGCAAGCATCTTGCTGACTAGGGCACAGTTTCTCCAGTGCATTCACTGCTTGCACGTCCAATTACCCTCCCTCACAGCAACCCCCATGCTCCTCCCTCTGAAAATCACTCCACTTCCACCTACTTAGTTTCCATGGGAACTGCCCTGTTCTTTCAAGACTCCATCCTACCCTGGCTGATGGGCCGCAGGGTAAGCACCAGATCCAAGCTGAGTTAATGAACCCCTTTCCTGGGACCTTTTTTTTTTAATTGTGGTAAAATATACATAACATAAAATTTACAATCTTAACCATTTTAAGTGTACAGTTCAGTACTATTAGGCATTTCATAGTTTTGTGCAGCCAATCTCCAAAACTTTTTTTCCATCTTGCAGAATTGAAACTATACCCATTAAGCAACGCCCCATTTCCTCCTTGCCCCAGGCCCTGGCAACTTCCTTTTTATTTTGTCTCTATGAATTTGACTACTTCAGATACCTCATGTAAGTGGAGTTGTATAAGGTTTTTTTGGACTGGTTTATTTCATTTACCATAATATCCTTAAGGTTCATCCAGGCTGTAGCATGTGTCAGAATTCCCTTCCTTAAGGCTGAATAATATTCCATTGTATGCATATACCACATTTTGGTTATCTGTTCATCTATCGATGGACAGTGAGGATTATTTCAACCTTTTGGCTACTGTGAATAATGCTATGAGCTCGAGTGTACAAAAACCTCAAGATCCTCCTTTTAGTTCTTTTGGGTATATATCCAGAAATGAAATTACTGGATCACATGGCAATTCTTTTTAAAGTTTTAGGAACACCAAATTGTTATCTATAGCAGCTGTACCATCTGACATTCCCACAAACAGTGCACAAGGGTTTCAATCTCTCTACATCCTCCTCAACACTTAAAACGATTTCCTTTTAATAGAATCCATCCTGATGAGTGTAGATGTTTCAGCACTTTTGAACTTAGAACCAGAGAAAGCATCAGCAGAGTCTCTCAGATGTAAAAGCTGCAAGATGGAAAGTTTAGCTGTGATGGCAGTCCTGTCTCCTTCCACAGAGAAAGCCTGTTTGCAGTGACTGAAGCAAGGGGAACTCTGCAGCACCAGAGCAGCGACATTGGTGGTACCTGGGGCCTTGATGCTTCTCTGTGCTTGAATTTGATGAAACACCTCAGTAACTCTATCCTAAAACTCACTTTCTTGCTAAAGGTAGTTTGAGTCTGGCCTGTTTCATTTGTAACTGTTAAGTCTTACCTAACACAAACATCTTAGTAGAAGGGTTACTTCTTCAGGAATCTTATTTTTTTTTCTTTTTCTTGATATATATATGATATATATATATGATGCATATATATGTATATATACATACATATACATATATATATGATACATATATATATATATGATTCCTTCATATATATCAGTTCAGTTCAATTCAGTCATGTCTGACTCTTTGAGATCCCATGGACTGCAGCACGCCAGGCTTCCCTGTCCATCACCAACTCCTGGAGCTTGCTCAAACTTATGTCCATGGAGTCAGTGATGCCACCCAACCATCTCATTCTCTGTCGTCCCCTTCTCTTCCAGCCTTCAATCTTTCTCAATCTTCAATCTCAGGGTTTTTTCCAAGGAGTCAGTTCTTCGCATCACGTGGACAAAGTATTGGAACTTCAACTTCAGCATTAGTACTTCAATGAATATTCAGGACTGATTTCCTTTAGGATGGACTGGTTGATCTCCTTGCTGTCCAAGGGACTCTCAAGAGTCTCCTCCAACACCACAGTTCAAAAGCATCAATTCTTCAGCGTTCAGCTTTCTTTATGGTCCAACTCTCACATCCATATGTGACCACAGGAAAAACCACAGCCTTGACTAGACGGACCTTTGTTGGCAAAGTAATGTCTCTGGTTTTTAATATGCTATCTAGGTTGGTCATAGCTTTTCTTCCAAGGAGCAAGCATCTTTTAATTTCATGGCTGCAGTCACCATCTGCAGTGATTTTGGAGCCCAAGAAAATAAAGTCTCTCACTGTTTCCATTGTTTCTCCATCTGTTTGTCATGAAATGATGGCACCGGATGCCATGATCTTTGTATTTTGTATCTTGAGTTTTAAGCCAACTTTTTCACTCTCCTCTTTCGCTTCCATAAAGAGGCTCTTCAGTTCCTCTTCACTTTCTGCCATAAGGGTAGTGTCATCTGCATATCTGAAGTTGTTGATATTTCTCCCAGCAATCTTGATTCCAGCTTGTGCTTCATCCAGCCCAGCATTTCACATAATATACTCTGCATATAAGTTAAAATAGCAGGGTGACAATGTACAGGCTTGACGTACTCCTTTCCCAATTTAGAACTAGTCCATTGTTCCATGTCCAGTACTAACTGTTGCTTCTTGTCATGCATACAGATTTCTCAGGAGGCAGGTCAGGTGGTCTGGTATTCCCGTCTCTTTAAAGAATCTTCCACAGTTTGTTGTGATCCACACAAAGGATTTAGTGTAGTCAATGAAGCAGATGTTTTTCTGGAACTCTCTCACTTTTTCTATGATTCAATGGATGTTGGCAATTTGATCTCTGGTTCTTCTGCCTTTTCTAAATCCAGCTTGAACATCTGGAAGTTCTGGGTTCATGTACAGTTGAAGCCTCACAAGGAGAATTTTGAGCATTACTTTGCTAGCATGTGAGATGACTGCAATTGTGTGGTAGTTTCAACGTTCTTTGGCATTGCCTTTCTTTGGGATTGGAATAAAAACTGACCTTTTCCAGTCCTGTGACCACTGCTGAGTTTTCCAAATTTACTGGCATATTGAGTGCAGCACTTTCACAGCATCATCTTTTAGGATTTGAAATAGCTCAGCTGGAATTCCATCCACCTCCATCACCTTACTTCTTTATATAGATGGAATATAAATAATTTGTACATTTATAAAGCCCTAAAGGAATATCTTTGAAGAAGTACAACACAATGGCTAGAGCATAAGTTTTAAGTCAGCCCAAACTGATTTCATATCCTAGCTCAAGAAACGTTTACTGAGTGCCTTTCAAGGAGCAGGCCCCTTGTAGGTGCCAGGGATGAAGCAGTTAACAGTGGACAAGAATCCCCATCCTCACAGAACTTTCTCTCTAGTCCTCAGCAAGTATTTGCATGTCTACTCTGCTGGCCATCATGAAGCTCTCTGTACATGTATGCCTGGTTATAAAATGGGAATAATACACTACCCTGTTCATTTGTTTAAAGAAATCATTATGAGGTATGTACTTGCGTGGGTGCTTAGCCGCTTCAGTGGTGTCCAACTCTTTGAGGCCCTGTGGACCGTAGCCTGTGGGTCTCCTCCATCCATGGGATCCTCCAGGCAAGAATATTGGAGTAGGTTCCCAACCCAAGGATCAAACCCGCATCTCCTATGTCTTCTGCATTGCAAGTGGATTCTTTACCCGCTGAGCCACCTGGGAAGCCCCCAAGTATACACGTCCTTAACACAAAAACCTGGCACACGGCAAAGCACTTAAGGAAGAGTAGCCATGTTTAGGGACTTCCCTGGTGGTCCAGTGATTAAGAATCCGCCTTGCAATGCAGGGTACACAGGGTTGATCCCTGGTCTAGGAACTAAGCTATCAAGGGGCAACTAAGCCCATGAGCTGTTAAGTTGAGTCTGTGTACCCTAGAGCCCATGCTCAGCAACAAGACGAGTCACAGCAATGAGCAGCTCTTGCACCGAAACTAAAGAGTAGCCCCTTTGCGCAGCAACGAAGACCCAGTACAATGAAAAAAAAAAAAGAGTAGCCATGTTTACATTTAGATATGCAGTTGTGTCGTCTCACATTCGCCTTAAGACAGGACTCACACCGTGGCAGGACTTACTCTCCAAGGAGAGCAACAGACAGTTATAGGCAACATGTGCGGTAGCAGAATAATGAGGAGGTCAAAGAACATGGTGGAGAAGAACACAAGACTTTGGAGCCACCCACCTGGTTTCACATCCCAGTTTGGCCTCCAGAAAATTACTTTTCTACTTGGTTTCCTCAACTGAAAAACAGAGGTAACAACAATGATGGTACCACCTCAGAGGGCTGTTGAAGGGCTTAATGAGTTATTATGTGCAAACTACTTAGAACACGACTGCTGTGTAGTACCATATGAAAGTACATGCTAATATCATGTATAAACTGCTATGGGAACATGAAGGAAGGAAAAACTAAGCCTCCCTTGAGGAGCCAAGGAAGCTTTGTCTAAGGAGAGGGCACCACATCTGGGCCTGGAAGTATGTGCAGAAGTTTACAAAGTGAAGAGCAGGGGAAACGGCATTTCAGGTAAATGAGACTGCTCAAGCAAACAAGCTGACCCATGAAGAAATCATATGCATTAAAAACAGCAACAACAAGGACTAACAGCTGAAGCCTGGTTGGGTGACAGATAAAGCCTGAGGCACCGTTCCTGGCCATTAGTACAACGGAACATCAAGCCAGTCAGTTTCAAATATAATCTTGCCCTGATAACTTCTGGAAACTGACAACATACCATAAATCACCACTTAAGTAGCACTATTTTTTCCCCAACGAAGCAAATAAATCCAATTTATGCCTACCACTTACCATTGCAGCACCAAACACTATGCTGCTTTCAAAAGGACCTCATTTAATCCTTACAATGTCCCTTGCAATGGAGGTAGTAACATGATTTTATAAACAAGGCAACTCGGGCTACTTGAGCAGAACTTTCCCTGGGTCACACCAACAGCATATTAGACAGGCGGGCCTTCAGCTGCAGGTACAAATAGCAGTTTCTTTTTTCTCATATCAGTCTGGAGGTAGATGGTTACAGCCCTTACAGTGCTATCAAAATGCCTTCTGACTTCCCTCTCCACCACCTTTAGGGCATTAGCCATTGCCCCTAAGGCTCACTCAGTCTCATGTTAACTGTAACACTTTAATACTCATTTTAAAATCTCAACAGCCAAGAACTTCTCAAGCTTTACTTTTCGAAATGTTTCAAAGGTCAGCTCCTATCACTCGCTGATTTCACAGATGGGGATAAAAGATGTGCCCCTAGCAAGCTATCAGAGCTAATTAGATAAGCCAGCGCTCTTTCCACGAGACTAATTTAGTGTAGACTGCAAGTTGCCCACCAAAATCTGTTCTCCCATTCTTTTTTGGCACATGGCTTGACTCATTTCTCAGCCTTCTTTGCAGGTAGATATGGCCACAGGACTAAGTTCTTGCCAAGGCAAAGTGAGCAAAATTACGTGTGCCGATGCAGGGTCCCAGCCTTCCTCTACGCTTTGTCCCCTTCCCACTGACTGGAACCAGAGATGACCCAGCTTTAACCAGGCAGTGCTGACAACGCCCCCCAGACGATGGAGAGGCAACGTGATATAGATGGAATCAGTGTCCCTGGATGACCGCTCACAGCAGAGCCGCCCCACTGACCTGGACCGCTCACTTCGGAAATGCTAACTCCCCTCAGAGTTGTTAACGTGAGAAGGAAACAAACTTCTTTGTTCTTTAAGCCACTGCATTGTTGAGGCTCTTTGTCACAGCAGCTTAGCCTTTTACCCTAACTAATACAACCATGCAGAGGCCTTTGTATGTATTCAAAACAGCTTTACAAATGACCTGTTAGCCAGCTTTTCAGAAAACAGCCTTAACCACCCAAGTAGGTGATAATCAAATAATGAAATTCCTTTCTGTGCCTACTATCCCAAGATTTCTTCATCCCACTTAAAGGCTATTTAACAATTAAAAAACAGATTACTTATGTAGAAACCCACTAACTTCGAGGCTTTCACACAATTCAACAAATACTGAACTTTCTAGATGCTGGGGATATACAGACAGGTTGCTGAATTTGTAAAAGCCTTCTTTCTGGTTTTTTCTTTTTTAAATGTCGTGCTAAGTGTTTTAAGCAGAAAAAAATCTTTGTAGAATGTGGAACTGAGGCTAAGACTATAAATAATTATTGAGAATTGTCAATACAAAGGTTCAAACCACAAACCTAGGCTACAGATGAAATGTTCTCTTGCTAATCAAAATATTTTCAAGACTAAAAATCCACCTCTTTCCAGAGTTAAAATATTTCCTGTCTACTTAAAACAGCATTGTCTGAACTACAAGAAGTATCTAAAGTCTCATCAAGATTCCTACTTTATCTGTCCATTCTCTCTCGAAACTGAGAGGAGGCCAATTCATGTTGATATATGGCAGAGGCCACCACAATATTGTGAAGCAATTATCCTCCAAAAATTAAGAATAAACTGAGGGGAAAGGTTTTTACTAACAGAGGTAGATGGCCCTAAATAGCTTGCTGAGAGTTGGAGTTCCCAAAGCCATTTAGACAGCACTGCCACAGACTAGACTCTAGATACCTACACTGAAAGGTTCTGCTTGTCTAGGGATTAACTGGGGCACTTCTTATCCTCACTCTAGGCTGAACAGAATGCCCACAGGTGGTCCTCTCCTGCTCTCAAATGAGATCTGGTATGAGGCTGGGCAGCTGAGAGAGGAGACCTGAGCTTTGTGCTGGCTTTGTCACAACTTGCTCCATAACTATGAAACATCCATGTTTGGAGCCTCAGTTTCCCCACCTGTACAAGAAGGTGCTGAAGACCCTCTCACCTCTACATTTATGACAATCACTAGGCAGAACTGTTTCCTTCCCTACTGCTGCTGCTGCTAAGTCGCTTCAGTCATGTCCGACTCTGTGCGACCCCATAGACGGCAGCCCACCAGGCTCCCCTGTCCCTGGGATTCTCCAGGCAAGAATACTGGAGTGGGTTGCCATTTCCTTCTCCAATTCCTTCCCTACACACAACAGCAAAGTCATTCATGGGGCAGCAGGCCGAAAGGGGCAATCGACCTCAAGGCAGGGCCTCAGACCAGGACACCAGGCGGACTCCTAGTGAGGAGAGACTGGCTAGTGAGGATTCTGCCTTCCCCAAGGCCCTCTGCTGCGGGTACAGGAAATGTTATCTTGCTGAACTGACAGTTTCTAAGAACCCGGCAAAGAATCTGCCTGCTGACGCAAGAGATGCAGGTTCAATCCCTGGGTTGGGAAGATCCCTTGGAGAAGGAAATGGCAACCCACTCCAGTATTCTTGCCTGCAGAATCCCATGGACAGAGGAGTCTGGCGGGCTACAGACGACGGGCTCACACAGAGTCGGACACGACTGAAACGACCAAACAAGAATAGGGACAGTGGGCACAACCACACTGCTTCAGAGTGAAGTGTTTCATAAGTACTGGGTGCTTGGATTTTTCTCTTTCAAGAAATCCCTGATTGCCAGCTACCACAGAGATAATTGGGATGGTTAGTTCAACGAGAAATTGTAGCTCCAGGTATTTCAGATGAATGGATTAAAGGCTTTTTAAGGAAGGATTGTTAAAACTAGTTTTTCCTACTTCTCCATTTAAATTTTTTTAAGGTTTAAAACATACTTAGCAACTTGAGTGAAGAGCATTTCAGAGACTAAGATTCCTCTTTAAATTCTGCCAGCTTAACACAGGGCTCAGCAGCTTGAACCCCGAATTCTGTGGCCTCGCTTCAATTCCAGCTTTGCCATGTACTGGCTTAGGTACCTTTGCTGAGCCCGTCTCCCCACTGGGAAACACACACAAAAGCAGTCTCTCTCTCCCAGGGCTGTACGAGAAGCTAATGTACATACACTGCGTGGTGCTGCCTGGCTCACAGTAAGGATTCATCTCTACTTCCAGAGGGGAGATGCCACCCCCCACCCCGTCAGCTCCTGAAGCAGTTAATACACGGACTGGGAAAATCACACCACATCTAATGTAGAAAATAAGATGATGTGGATTCAATGACAATTTCTTCTTTGACCAAAAAATACACTTATTCTTGAGATTCAAATCAGGTAATGTGGGTAAGGATCAATAAAACTCAAGGGACCCAGGACACCCCACAGACTGGGGGTGAGGGGTTGGGGGAAGGCAGTGAAGTTGTGAAATCTGGCTTCCAGATCACATGGTACTGTGTGCAGTCTTTGCTCCAGACTCATGCTGTGCCACAAGCACCTCAATACACACCTATACACGCGCGCGCACGCACACACACACACACACACACACACCAAGGAGGGGCAGGGCTGCGGATTACCTGTACTCACGGCTAGGGTCCTTTCTTTACAGCCCTTATCACAGCTGTAATTCTGTAACTATTTGACCGATGTGGGCTTTTTTAATCACTGAACCCCCAGAGTCTAGCACAGCACCTGGCTCAGTTCTAAAATATGTGCTGGCTGAATGAAAAAGCTGGCCACAGCCTGAGAATTCCTCAGAGGCTGGTTTTGGCCTCACCCTGGCATCTGAATGAAGTTCAGCAAACATGAGTGAACCCTGTTTAACGCCTGGTGTCAACTGGTATCCTTCAGGAGGGTGGTAAAGAAAAGAAACAGGAGACCTGCCTGAGGAGGCAGGAGAAAGCCACACACACTCAGGTATTGCCAACAAGTAAGGAAGCAAATGAAGCCAGTGTGCACTGCTTGTTATCTTTTGGGTAAGGAGAAGAAACAAGAACACACATTTGCATTTGTTCTTGTTTACTTAAAAAGACTCATGAGATATACATAAGAAAATGAATAAGTGATTATCTATAAGAGGAGAAGGGGATGGAAGTAGGAGTGAGATTTCTCAATGAATATCTCTTTTTATATCATTTTGATTTTTGAACTATATTAAAAAAATCTAAAAAGTAAAACTTCTGCATAGTTCACAATACATTCACCAAGAACTGCTTCTTAAGGTCTGGTAGAAGTGCTCCTTCTTCCATGATCCCTCTTCTTTCTTCCCTCCAAGTGAAATTCTACACAGCCTCTATGGTTTTTGATATTCTCTTACCTAAATTTGTTGTTTGTGTATAGATAACAATATCTCAAGCTCTATGAAAGCAAGAATCACATTTCATTTTGACTCTGTACCCCTCGAGCCTACTCAGGGCCTCTCATATAGTGTGCATGTGTGCGTGCTAAGTCGCTCAGTCATGTCTGACTCTTTGTGACCCCATGGACTGTAGCCCAACAGGCTCCTCTGTCCGTAGGGATTCTCCAGCCAAGAATACTGGAGTGGGTTGCCATGCCCTCCTCCAGGGGATCTTCCCAAACCAGGGATCAATTCCAGGTCTCCCGAATTGCAGGTGGATTCTAGATTCTAAACAAATAAAATACTGCTTAAGTGGGTAGTTAGTGCTTAATAGGTACAGTTTGTTGGGATGATGAAAAAGTTCTGGTTGCACAACATAAATGCTGCTGAACTGTGTACTTAAAAATGCTTAGCTTTATGTTACATTCATCTATGGCTGGTAGCTCAGTTCACTCCAGTAAGAGAGCTTCAACTGGAAATAACAAATCTCCAATTAAAAAAGAGTCCTCCTGGGACTTCCCTGGCGGTCCAGTGGTTAAGACTCAACACTTTCACTGCAGTGGGCACGGGACTGATCCCTGTTTTGGGGAACTAGGACCCCGCATGCCAAACAAACAAATGAAAAGACCCTTTCCAGATGTTTTCCAGGAATACAATTAAGTGCTCATAAACATCTGCTAAATAAACAGACAGACATTAAGAATGCTGACTTTGAGAAAAAGCTCTCATGTTGAAAACAAAGCACACGATATGTAAGTTAGACATCACATATACATCTTTTTAAGCACTAGAGAGGCTCCTAAAAACTTTTTCTTTATTTAACTTTTAGTAAAAATAGATTCCTAACTCAGTAGGAATATACCAGTGATTATCACACAGGAGGAGCTCAACAAATGTCAAAAGTCTTCAGACTTTAAGTCCCAACCACCTCAGTCTGATTCTCTGCTTCTTCATGGAATTCCTGAAACTGGTTTGGTTCCCTTGGTTATCTCACTGGGGCTGATTCTTTCCTGCCATTCACTCCCATCCAGAACTCCGGAATTGTGGCTCACAATAACTCAGTCAGCTATAAAAGTGTCTGGAAATTAGGTATTTACAGCCAGAGTCAAGGACATAAAACTGTTTTTAAAGGGATACAGTGAATCCCAGTAGTTATCACCAAGATCAAATGTTAAAAAGTGCAATCTGTGCCTCTTTTAAAAATAGAACCTCTAAGATTAAAAGAAAAAAAAAAACCCTTTCCTGAACTCATCATTACCAGACCAGACACATCAGCCATACAGGGAGCTAACAAGACCTACTGTTTCCAGGGCAGAGAACATGAGACTTTAAAACCACAGCACTGAATGAAAGAACTGGACTCTTGCCACCTTTGCAAAGGTCACTGGACAAGTCCCTTAAATGCTGGCTTTCAGCTCTTTATCATTCTGCCCAAGAGATTCCTTTTCTTTAAGCTCTTTGTCATGGTCTGGGGAAACACTCTGACTTTCTACGGTGGTGACGGCATCTGAGTCCAACCTTCTTCTTTTCTTCAGTTGGTGCAAGTGGGATTTGGATTTCATATGTGCTAAGACAAAACAAACAAAAAAATTAGGATTTTCTACAATTAATTAATTCTGGTAGCATACAAAATTAACCATACAATTCTTGTCTCTAACAATAACAGGATCAACACATGTATTGGTATAGCTGCTTAGCATTTTAAAAAGAAGAATAAGTCATATGCCCAGCTAGCTAGCAAACTAGAGTGAGCTACAGACCATGAACCACATCTATCTGCTGGGTGCTTTCTATCACTAACCTGCACAACAATCTTGCGGGACAGTATTATTCAGCTCATTTTTTTATACAGGAGACTGAAGTTCATGGAGGTCTTATATCTTTTCCAAGGTCACATAGCAGGTAAGCTCTTTGGCTTAGCTATAGCTCAAAAAGAGATTCAATTTTCCAGAATAGGGCTCTAGACTCGATTTTCCCATATGGGGCTGCCTGTTACAGATACATTTCAGCCCACGTGGCTCAAAAGTTACAAATCCAAATTCTTGTCTGTATTGTAGGCCTACAGTACCCTGAACTGTCTTCTCACTTCTTACCAGCTCGCTCAGGCTGCCCCTCTTGGTGTGAGAACCTTCTGCCTGCGTCAGATAAGCCATCTGAATGGCTAACCCAGACACTCACACTCTCCAGCACACAATGCACAGAGAGATCACAGCGAGTATTCTTCTGATGGTCCCTTTCAAGGGGTCACAGAAGCAGTAAAAAGCTACTCTCGGCTGATATCAATTTCTGACCTTTCACCCCAAAGGCAGTTCTCAGCTTGTACCTCAAAGATGTTCCTTTTTACTAGCCTGCTCTTTTTCAAGGAAATCTTATTTGGAAATACCTAAAAGGACAGAAAACGAGATTAAATTCTCTTTTACACTTACTCAAAACATCATTTTTAGGGATTTAGAAGCAAAGTAGGAAAGGAAGAGGTTAGAAGTCAAGGAAAAATTTACTTGAGGGAAAAAGTCAGCTTTTGTCTCCAGCTAGAGCCTAAGGCAAAAAATGACCTCTGGACTGACTCCCCATGGCAGCAGGAGATGGGAGCAAGGACTTGACAGATGGTACTATAGAAGGCTCACACAAGCTCCACTCACAAAGGCTCACAAATGTTGCTTCTCTATGGCAATCCCTGAAGGACATTCGACAAATCGAACCACTAAGTTTCCTTTAGAAAAAACAATCAGGCACTCTCTTTCTCGTCCCCTTTCATCATTATGAACCAACAATAATCGAGGCTTCTTCTGCTGCCTGGGCAATCACAGCCATCCCCAGACTCTGACAATGCAGTTCATTTTGCCAGCGTTAACAGTTAACAGAACTCATAGTTCTATTGGTTGGTATGGGGAGAAAAATCTACTTCTGTGAGAATCCCAACCATGCAAAGCAGTCCTCTGAACGGGAGGATTCCACTCACTGGGTAAAATACAAGTCCTACTTGTGCGTAAAAGGAGTGAGCTTTAAACAAGTTTCTGAATACCACGTAAATCCAAGGCTTGGCAGCTAGGGCCCTTTTGGGCTTTGCTGGATGACCGTAGAAATCCAACAGAGAACCGCAATGCGGCTGACTCTGTGGCGAAGACAGACCTAGATTCTGAAGCAAGGAGCTAGAACCCTGGGGCAGGCCAATCCTGGGTTGTTGGGAAGCACCTACTGGAGATACCACTTTTGAAGAATGTACTCAGGAGGAGTAACTGCACTTCCTGTCCCCTCTCAGCTGTTTCTGCCCCTTTGGTCTCTTGGGTGAGTTGCCCGGCTTCCCTTAAAATCCTACTTCACCCTCACTGAGGTCTAAACATGAGAGGCCATGAAACTCCTCTAAGGGAGGATTACAAAGTCATAGGAGCTCTGGAAAGTTAACTGCCAACCTCTCAGTATAAAATATCTACTCGAGGCAAAGGTACAGGGCATACAATCTTCCTTTGAAATTCAGAATACAGAGACAACTCTCCCGTTTGAGAAGGCCTCCATGAAATCTGAATACAGGCTACTAGAGGAATCTGGCCATCTTTTTACAAACAAGCAGACTCCCGCATTCAAGCTACCAAAGCCCTTAAATTTCATGAAGTCAGTGTGACCCGCCCTTACAGATTTCTCTGTGTTCTACCCCAGACTCTTACCTGCCCATTCACGGTCCCCAATGATGATTCGATCACAGAGCTCACACATGTGATAACTTCTCTTGTTCTCAGTTTCACTGCGTGGCATCTTTACTGGAGTGGCTGCAGGTTTGTGGCCCTGAAAGAACAAGGCAAGGATGGGAAAGAAGCATTTGTTCAAAGAGATCTGGATATCATTCTCTGATATTAAGAGGAGTGAGATTTTCCCAAGATTCCTTTTTTTCATCCCAGAGAGCAGGTGGGCTGTGAACAGATTTTAACAACAACCTTTCTGAATGTGAAAGTAGAAACACAGCCTCCAGGGATCTAAAAGCAGCCAGCCCTTCTGCTCTATTCCATGGAAAAGAATGCTTCATTCCCCAGCATAGCAACAAAGGTGTCAGCTACACAAAGCTCCCTGAAAATCAGACAATAGACGGGACCATGATTAATAATTACCTGGATGAAACTTCGCACAATTTCAAGGGCAGGTTCAAGAACAGACTCCTCCCACTTCGAAACATCAGATACTTCTAAGCCATATACTGGGGGGACACTGGTACCAGGTCCTAATGATGACAAAGAAAAGTCGCGAGAGGTCAGCTTCCAAGACCCAATCTACTCTGCTCCCAGGACTCCAAAATCCTCAAGGGAAAGATACGGGGCCAAAGGAATAAACATTCTGACCATGCCACTCCTTTTAATCAGTAACACAAACCAAACAACTACACACAGTCCAAGAAAGACCCAGAAGGTTGATGGGTCTGGAGCCAACACGTCTGGCTGTATAATCTAGAGTCTGAGGTGTGGGATCTTCCAGATCACTCAGGAAAACAACACATAGTAACAGCCCCAGTGGCCACTGTATGGGCTGCAATATAAAAGGCAGCATGTTATAGGGGGAAACTAGCAGCTTGAAGTGAACACCTGTTCTAAGGTCCATATCATCTGATGGTGATGTCACTCTGCGGCAAGAGAGTTCACAGCTTTCTTTAGAAACAGACACTAATCTCAGGTTTGTGTATCTCCCTTCAGCAGTCTGGCACTCACAAAACTCATTAATACCATACTGATAATCACGGGCTGGCAGCAGCAGGGTATCAGCCAGGGAGCTGCTGAATCTGAAAATTAGAAAAAAGCCTTGGAACTGAAGTAGTTGCGCCCTGTTTCTAAGAAACAGATCCAGAGAAGTCAGAGAAGTATTCAAGAAATACCCTATGGCGAATTACTTCTGAACAGAGGTAAGACCGGAGGTAGCCAAATGTACAGCTACAGGCATTTCATCCAACTGAGCCAACCATGTTTAGTCTCTGCTGCTGGCTTCCTCAGTCTGCGGACACACTAAATTGTCTTCCACATCTAGGTTAAGTCAGTTGCCTAAAGGCAAACAGCATCACCCCATGGACAAAAACATCAAAGTCCTCGGAATGCCAACGGCTGGCAGGTGCTGGCCTTTTGACTGTGCCAACCACAAATAAGAGTCTTCATAAACCGGACTGGGCTGCACCTGCCACCACATGGAAAGGTGAGACTGGGAGGGTGCAGGCGGCATCCACAGCACACCTGGCCGTGGCTAAGCTCTGCACCTGTTTCCAGGCCACTCTATATTTTCCTTTCCCTTCTAAGTCCTTTGTTGGGCTTCTGTGCCCTGTCTCAGCACCTTTCAACAAGTTCTCGGCTCCCAGCTGCTATTTCTGGCTCAGGTCCAAGGCCAAGCTGGGGTGGGGAAGTCCCTCTGGCTTTGTGCCAGAACCGTATCCCAGCAGACCAGCCCCTGGCCAATCACACATGGCTCCTGATTTACAGGGCAGCTGTGCCTTTCACTCCAGCACCAACGCTGTGTGGGCACACACACGAATGAGGAACGAGCATATGACGCACTGTGCCATCAACCCGGAGTGACTCAGAGATGGGGGGGGGTTATCGCAGCTTTACCACAGGAAGAAGTTCCAAATCATTACCCCCCAAAACCCCATCTTTTGTTACAGACTAATTGTTAGGTCTGGTGAAAAAAGAGGCTGTGTTAGAAATCTGTAGTAGTGAACTTCAGTTTCGGCTGACAAAAAGACTTCTGTCTAGAAGGACGTGCAGAGAAAGCAAGGTAAGTAGAAGAAGTGCACGGAAAACGCTGGCAGAGAATGAGAACTGAGAGAGCGATCCGTCCAACATGGACCAAGGCGTTTCTGTCCATAGGCACTGGGGCGGAGGGGAGGCCTCGGCTGTACTCATCTGTAACTAACTGAGAGCAGAAATTCAATGGCAAAGGTGAACAGGAGTTGATTCAAAAGCATATTTTAAAAGTGCCCAAAAGATAAAAACAGGGTTTCATTTATGCTTAACCTCCTTTAAATTAATCTTTTAGCTCATGACCACACCATTCCTGACCCAAGGCCCAGTACTAATGGTGTCCAGCTAAAGGTATGGGCTCAAGGAAACAAGTGTGGTGGGTGTACAGCTGAGTGCGGACTTTGGAGTCAGGCCTGCATCCAGTACTCTACTGCCTATTAGCAAGGGGATTTTGAGCAAGTTATTTAACTTCTCTAAGCCTCTATTTACTTATCCTCAGAAAGAAAAGGAAAATGCCCACCTTGAAGTCCCAGTAATAAATGTATTACACCCAATTTAGTGCTAAGGATATAGTACAGGGTCCAATGAATGAGAATTTCCTTCCCTTTTCCTTAAAAGTGCTATTCAACTGAAGTTAAGAGGTGCAGCAGCCTGAAACACCACGTATCTGAACACAAAAGTAATGCTAGAAGAACTGGTAAAGGCTTTGTCTTTTTATACTACTTATCTGGCCCCCAAACCATTTTAATTATGAAAGCCTTCCTACAGACATCTAATTGTTCTTCAGCTATAAAATTTGAAGCTAAGATCAACCCCAAACACCAACTCTACTAAGAAAATATTGCTACCTTGCTCTTACTAGCTTGCAGACAGTACTCAGGTGTTTAAGGCATAACGTAGCTTCTTCCTCAGGAAGAAGTGTTTCCTGAGGTATCAAAAGAAAATACCCCTGGATAATCACTTATGCAACACCCCCAGGTCAGATCCAGAAACTAAAGTTTACTTTTTGGATGAGCTGAGAATGCCGATGTTCTATTGAAAGCAGACCCAGAGCATAAGGAAAAACAATGAGACTTACTGCTCAAAAAACGGTTTTTAACCCATCGGTTTTGCTTCCGGGCATATCTCTTAGTCACTTGTTTCAGAGCCTCAATACCTGAAAGACAAAGCAGATATAAGAAGCTCTAAGTACTTCTCACTCTGCCGCAAGGAAGGTCCAGCCAGCCTGGCATCGGAGAAAACTAGCCACATCAGCATACTGGTGGATACTTGCTCCGTGAAAATCTCTGTTCTGAGCTGAAGGCCATTTGGGACTCTTTCAGCCTCAGTTCTTTCTCAGACCATACCAGCTAGACACTCTATCACTCAAGGATGTCCAAGGCTAGGTTAGATGGAGAATTCACACCTTTCTTTAGGAGCTGGTTTCTAATCTCTGGTGTGCATTTTCCTTCAGTGATCAGGTACTCGTGAAATTCCTTGAAGCCAATTGATTGGAAGATACCATGTTGATAGTCCTGGCTGGGAACAAGAAAGCATCAGCGGATAAGCCATTGCATCTGAGAGCTAGAGGACCCTGGAGATGATCTAGCTGAACCATTTCATCTCACAGATAGAGAAACTGAGATCCTGAGCAGTCAGCACCTCTCTGAAATCCTTCCTCTACACCCCCCAAACAGCTCCCAGGTTATTTCCGTTGAAAATTAACTCCTGGGAATGTTGGTGAGATTAGAAAACTGCAACTGTAACAAGTACACCAACCCTCCTTCCCACAAGCCGAGCCAATGCCAAGGACAAAGGCTAATAAACAAGTAGATCCAAAGCCAGTATTGTGTTTATGGTCTTTTGACCATAAGCAAGGAATGAAGAGTACGTGGAAGTAACAGCCAAATTCTCACCTATTTTCTGCAACTTTCTTCTCATTATAGCGTTTGTGAAAATCTCTTAGTTCATCCAAGAGACCAGCAGCAAGCATGTTATCCACCCTCTTATCCAAGCGTTCATCTAGAACTTGAATCAAATTAACTCATCAACCAGCAAGCCTGCCGAAGGTGCGTACTATACATGATGAATGCATAAGCTGCCACAAAGAAGAGAATTTGTTCAAATGGAAGAAAAAGTTCAGAGTCCAAAGATTATCTAATAATTCATAATTATATTCAGTCACAAACTCTGCAATTCAATAAAAACAGCAAGAATGAGGCATATCATCTTATTATATAAGGAGAAAGCACTAGCCGATTCAGAGAGTCAGGCCTCCTTCCACAGGGGCCTTCTCTTTCTCCTTTGGATCTCTCTGGATAGCAGCCCCCTTCCCATCCCATCTTATCTCACCCTTGGTATCTTATACTAATGCCAGGAATACCTTTACCTGCTTTCCAGACCGGTACCCAGGGAAATGACACTGTGCCTTTGGTAATGATAATAAAATTAATAGTGACCACTTGCTTAGCACTTATTATGAGCCATTCATATGCCACTAAGAATATGTTTTTTCAAAACAATGTTTTATTGAGGTATAGTTGACTTACTCTAAACATTTATATACAGCAATATATTACTATAAGCTTTATCTCAGATGGACTCTGGGATACTAAAGGACTTTTACCTGTCTGTTCCGCATGAAGCCAGAGGATGCATGGGTTAGGGAACTTCAGAGGGCCTCCAAGGGGACCACCGCCTTCCTCCGCATGTTGACGATGAAGAAATTCACTATGAGAGATTCCCGTTTCCTCAAACACTTGCAGGCTCCTAAGTCATTTGAAAGAGTAGAGTAGGCACATCCATAAAAACCATTCAGTTCAGTTCAGTCGCTCAGTCGTGTCCGACTCTTTGTGACCCCATGAATTGCAGCACGCCAGGGCTCCCTGTCCATCACCAACTCCCAGAGTTCACTCAGACTCACATCCATCAAGTCAGTGATGCCATCCAGCCATCTCATCCTCTGTCGTCCCCTTCTCCTCCCGCCCCCAATGCCTCCCAGCATCAGAGTCTTTTCCAATGAGTCAACTCTTCACATGAGGTGGCCAAAGTACTAGAGTTTCAGCTTTAGCATCAGTCCTTCCAAAGAAATCCCAGGGCTGATCTCCTTTAAAATGGACTAGTTGGGTCTCCTTTCAGTCCAAGGGACTCTCAAGAATCTTCTCCAACACCACAGTTCAAAAGCATCAATTCTTTGGCGCTCAGCCTTCTTCACAGTCCAACTCTCACATCCATACATGACCACAAGAAAAACCATAGCCATTAGGAAATATTAATTCTCAAGTAACATGAGAGTGGCTATTTATCATAGAATGCCTCATTGTCATTTTCACCGTTTAAGCCCCTGAACACATGAAGGTCTAGGGTTATATGGCAATCCTATAGCTACTCAGAAAAGAGTTATAAAGAAAACTTAAATAAAACTACCCTTCTAAACATACATAAAATTCTCTGAAATCTTTAGGTTCAGAAACAACAGGTTTCTTCTACACAAACAGAATAGGACATATTCACTTTCAAGTAAGCAGTAAAAGCTTGCTGGGATACCTTGTTATAAGCCAACAAGTCTAGTCTCGCTGGAATGCCTTTCCACAGTACAAAAGTATGTTGTATATCCAGCTCATCAACTTTCTTTTTAAATATGTCTAATGAAGAATGCTTCAGACTAATTCAGTACTCGACTACACACACAAAGATCACTGGAGAAAGAATCCACATACTTAAGCCACCATCTACTCTGTTAGTATCTACTATGTTATGCAGCACTAGGTAATTTAACTCTCAAATCTATACTCTACCACTCTGGGTGATAGCAACTTATCAGCTTGAAAGTGATCTATCCCTTCCTGATCCAATTCTACTTCCTGAAACCTTAACACAAGAGTAGAAACCCCTTGTCTTCCCCCATCACTGGTCTCGCAAAAGAGGACTTACGAGGGAAAAAAAGTAGTTTAATAGATATCTTACTTATCTGGAGGTTAGAATATACAGCCTCAAACAAAAAGAAAGATGAAAAAGGTCCTTGGATCTTCTTTTAGAGACTCTAGAATTCCTGCTCCGAACCTATTGTTCTTACTAAAATATACTCTCAACTCATTACTATTCTACAAGTAGCAAAACAAAGAGAAATGATAAGAATTGATTAATAAAAGGAATAGATAATCATACCATAAAACAATATAGAAATGAATGTTCATTTAGTATCCCTGAGTTTTCAAAAAAAATTTTGGAAGATTTCTATTAAAATGTTTACAATAAAATGTTTGAATACTGGAAAATATATACTTCATTTATCTAGAATATGCATTATTAACAGGGTGATACTGACCTCAAGGGACAAAAAACACTTAAATATCATAATCATGTGCAGCCTTCCAAAGGGTAACCGTAACCAAAATCTTCAAGGAGAGGAGGGAGGGAGTTACAAGAGAAAAAATTTTCTAAAAAAGCTTAAAGGGCAGAGTGGATAATAGAGAAGGCTTAAGAAAACATTGATCTAGAACACTTGAGTGGAGTATTTCATAACCCCTATCAATACCAAAGGTTGCTACAATATTTAAAGTGTATAAACATCCATATAGTAGATCCTCATTAGAGCCTCTACTCTGCCAGATATGGTGTCACCTCCAGCAATGCATAAAAACACACCTAAGTGGTGATCATATTGTAATGTATAGAAGTATCAAATCACTATGATGTGCACTAGCAATCAACACAGTGTTCTAGATCAATTATACTTCAAAACAAAAGAAAAAGAAATCAGATGTGTGGTTACCAGAGGCTGGGGTGGGAGAAGGGGGCACTGAATGAAGTCAGTCAAAAGATACAAGCCTCCAGTTACAGATAAGCAAGTACGAGGCATGTAACGTACAGCATGATAAATAAAACTAACACTGTTGTAAGCTATAAGTGAAAGTTAAGTGGGTGGCCTAAGAGTTCTCATAACAAGAGTTCTCATAACAAGAAAAATGTTTTTCTTTCTTATTTTCTATCTATATAAGTACACTAAACTTATCGTGGTAATAATGTAATGGTATTTGTAAAAATAATCATTACGCTGTATACTTTAAACTTATACAGTGCTGTATGTCAATTATATATCAAGAAAACTGGAAGGAAAAAAGTAGGTGTAATAACTGATAAAATGAAGATGTGGTCAGAAGTGAACAGAATATGGAGTCAATGAAAATGCATATTTATGGAGGAAAAAATAAACCATCTAATACTAGGGAGGGAGGAAGAAAAACACACATAACACATGAGGCTTCAATTTCAAAATAACCTAAGAAAACATGGTTAATAAACTAACATCATCTCTTTCTTCCCTTCAAGAAAGCCTCCATGTGTTAAGGTGAGCTGATCAATATAAGACAATTTATAAAACTCACCTCCAAAAAAAATAAATAAATCAAGTTATGGAAAAAAAACAAAATTAAAACCTGCCTCCCAGTGGGCAGTGTGCTGGGGCAGAACTCAGCCACTGCTGTATGCCAGAAAAAATTTATATGAAAACTGTTATACAAGCAAAGATCAGATAGAAAATGAAGCAAGAGTACACAGGCCTTAGGGAACAGCTGCACTGTATTACGAATTTTACACGTGACAGCAAAGTAGGGTGCAACTATTAATTGAGGGAATTGGACTAAGGCAGTAACTCAGGGCCTCCTAACCTGCTGTCGGAGAAGGCGATGGCACCCCACTCCAGTACTCTTGCCTGGAAAATCCCATGGGCGGAGGAGCCTGGTGGGCTGCAGTCCATGGGGTTGCTAAGAGTTGGACACGACTGAGCGACTTCACTTTCACTTTTCACTTTCCTACATTGGAGAAGGAAATGGCAACCCACTCCAGTGTTCTTGCCTGGAGAATCCCAGGGACGGGGGAGCCTGGTGGGCTTCCGTCTATGGGGTCACACAGAGTCGGATACAACTGAAGTGACTTAGCAGTAACCTGCTGTGCTAGAACACATCAATCTCCACTAGACGCTATTACCAAACCTGTCTCGCCACCCAGGCACCCTGAAGAACTGACTGCCCTCTACCTCTCAAGGGGCTTGGGGTCAGTGGCCCCAGCTTTCTTACCTGGCCACTTTGCGCTTGTCATGTGGGTGCAGCTTGGCAGCCATTTCCGGGTCAACCTGGCTTAGGCGTTTGTGGAGAACATGGCCATCCTCCTTTTCAAGCTCGACTTTTCGGTCGATCACTTTCTCAGTGCCCATCTCCTGCGGCTATCAAACAAAGGTTTAGAGGTAAATTTAATTAAACAATTCAACAAACACTGATACCCTGCATGTGCCAGGCACTTTGGTTAAGTGTTAGGAACACAACCTAGATCAATCAGAAGGTCTTGCCATATAGTGAGAGATCATAAACAGAAAATCCCAACACACCACGGTAGTGCTATGAGGCCACAGCAAATAAAGAGAAAGAGGATCTACTGTCTAGGCAAGTACTCAGGTACACTGCTTCCTTGTCAGAAGTATGAGCTACCCTGACTAATACATCTATATTAACACATCCAGAAGTCTAGCTTCTCAACAAGTGTGATCCAAGAATGGACCAGAATTTCCAGCACATTATACTGAATAGTTTGCAAAGTCCCACCCTATGCAATACCACCTCTGTAAAAAAGGTTGATGTCAGGTATCTCCCTGACATACCGATTGTTACAGCCATGAAATGCTGAATCAGACTAACGTACTGTTAACTTACATGGTGATGCTAATTAGTCCACAGAGAAGCATCTTTCCCACATACAGCCCGTACCCTTAGGCCAGCCTAGGGGAGCACACTTCACATATGGAAATTGGCACTTGCTTCAGAATATTAGGTAGGAAAATTAGTACAGTTGCTGAGTATAAAAAATAGGCAAGAGTCAACTTTCCTCCCACTAAAATCAGCTGGCAAGAAAGAAGAACCCATTTCCTCATTGAACTATAAGGGAACTAAACATACCTTAGCATTGACAAGAACTTTCCAGAGCAGAGATTCGATGTAATAATTGGTTCCTCCCACGACAATAGGAATTTTATCTCGGGCAAATATATCTTCAATGTGAACGTTAAGAAAGACATCAAAATATTTACTATTAAGAAGAAAATGCTAACTCACTTGGAAGTAGGAGATAAGTAAGAAACCACATTCGTCATATTTTTGATACTAGTCTTTACTGTTTCTCACGAGTTCTCAGAATCATTTCCTATCAGTTCTGGAGAGATTTGCATAAACCAGAGACAGATGCATGATGGTAATTCCTTCCAGTTCTAGAACTTTCTAAGCCTTGCTACTCAAATTCAAAGCTTGCTTAGTATTCCAAATCAGCTTAACAAGCACAAGCCTAAAGAACTCTCACAGAACCAAGTGTTAGCTGCTCAGGAAGCCACGAAAATGACATCCATTATGTGACTTTGCCTTCTAAGGCAAATTATGAGCTGGTAGCTCTAAGCCATGGTTCTTAGACTCAGTCAGTCTTCACCATTCTGGGGTAGTAGTATATATTTCACACTTGAAACTCTACCAGATGACCTGGGAAGCACAGGATGTAAAGACAAACAGATTTCAATTACCAGCTCCAACACTCGGCAAGTCATTCAAGCTATCTAAGCTCCAGCTTTCTTACCTATAAAATTCTCCTGAGTTCTTATGAGCATTACATGTGACAATGCAAATAAAACCCCTAAGACAATGCTGAAATACTTTTTTCTACTGAGTAAGCACTCAATTTACTTGTCATTATTGTTCTCATACCCCTGCTACTTGGAATTCTTCTCTTTAGAATCTCTGTTAAACAGATAATATCTACTTTAAGAGGAACTGTGCTTCTGAGGGTATCTGATAAAGAGACTTTCAACCTAGATAAAGACTCATTTATACATTTCTTCCCCTTGCCAGCCACTCTGTGGGCACAGAGAGATGACCTCTTTTCTATCAGAAACCCTCTATAAGAGGTTGGGGTAGGGTGGGGAGAAAGATGTTACCAGTCAAGGATTATAAGAAATACGTCCATTTTTTAAAAAGAGAAACAAATTGTATGTCCCCCCTTTAATTAAGTATAAGATTCTTCCTCCATAATGCATGGAACTACAACTTCATCATTTTCACTGCTGATACAGTACTTAAATAAACAAGGCACATTTTATATATTCTTCTCTAAGTAGGAACTTGGGTATTTATATGTTTTTGCTGTTAAGAGCAATAATGTTGTTAAAATGAGATCTATCACTTATCTCCTGGTATACTTGTGGCAAGGTTTCTTTAGGATAGAAACCTAGGAACTGAAATAGTTGAAATACACCCTTACCAATGGCTAGTGGCTAGCGTAAGTCACTCGGTCACGTCCGACTCTTTGTGACCCATGTACTATGGCCCTCCAGGTTCCTCTCTTCATGGAATTCTCTAGGCAAGAGTACTGAAGTGGGTTGCCATTTCCTTCTCCAGGGGATCTTCCCAACCCAGGGATCGATCCTGGGTCTCCTGCATTGCAAGTAGATTCTTTACTGTCTGAGCCACCAGGGAAGCTAGTATTCTTACCAATAAATTCTTGTATTGGTAATACAAGAATATATCCAAATCTAGCTATTTTCCTTAAAAAAAAAAAAAAAAAAAGACTATTATGGGCATAGATGGTAGTGACAGCTGCTCAATGTGAATATACTTAAGACCACTGAACTGTACACTTATAAATGATAAATTTTATGTACATTTTAACACAATAAAAAAGAAAAAAATGAATTAAAAAAATTTTTAAAAAAGACTGTATCTACAAAGTCCTTCCCTACTCTAATCTCACATAACTACTCAATTGCATGTTATTTCATTTGTTTTAAAGTTTCATTAGGAAAAAAAAAAGACATTTATTTAACTCTGAAATCCATCTGGAACTTATATCACATATAATAAGGACCTGATTTCACTTAAAAAAAACATTAACTGCCCCAGGAAAAATTAATAACTACTGCATTATTTCTTCATTGTTTTGAAACACCACCTTGATCATAAAATACATACATATATACATACATACATACAACTTCAAGTTGTATCTGGCTTTTCTTATCTGTGCTATAAATTTGTCTAGTATTATATAATTTTCATGCTATAACAATTATTATGACTTTTCAATATGTTTTAATGTATAGCAGTCCATATAGTAAAGGCAGTTTGGACATTAAAATATAAGGGCAGCCCTCCATGTTGTTCTTTTTTCCAAAATTTCTTTGGTGTTACCCAGAATTATTTTTTCCTACTATAATCCCATTATATTTCTAAATTAATTTCTTGTCCCCATTTAAAGGATGGGAAACAAGCTCAGTGGGTAAATACTTTACCCAATGAAATGACATTTATATGGTCAAAAGAGGTAGTTCTAAAACTAGGACACAGATTTTCTGGTTCCTAAGTCAGTGTTCTCTCCACTAAAACAGTACTTTCCAAATTTTAATACGCCTATGAATCACTTGGGACTCTAGTTAAATGCAGACTCTGATTCAGTAGGTCTAGAATGAGGCCCAAATCCAGCACTTCTGTAAGCTCCTAAGTGATGCTGACCCTGCAGTCTGAGGGCAAGATTCAGCAGCAAGGACACTGTATCTTTCAATCCAAAGAGTTCTAATGGGGATGCTGCTGTTGTCTTGGGTATCTCTGCTCAGGAGAAACTGTCAGTACAAAGAAAAGTTCTTTCTTGGCTTGGACTGCCATGCAGCCACCAAGCCTAGCTGCTGTCTCCCTGAAGGATATCAGAGCAGTTGCTTTGTTCCTGAAGTCCACCACTGTGTAATTCGTCACAAGAGGATCCACAAAGCTGATCATGTGGTGCTGGCACAGCCTCTGCTCTTGGGCAGAAACTTTATTGGTGATGATGTCGAGACCTTCATAAACCTAGGGGAAAGAAAATTAGCGTGAAAGTCATGTATTCCATAAGATGCACACCTTATGGGCAGAAATGATTGATGATCTATTGCTCGCTGCAGCCAAACACTTGACTGACCCAATCACCAGAGGAAATGTCTTCTAACCAGAGCACAGCCAGATGCACATAATCCAAAACAAAAGATGCAGAAGAAATCAGAACACTTTTTTTTTAACCAAATAGTGGTTACTAACTTAAACTTAAAGATAAAAAGTATATGTAAATCGGTGCCCAAATAAGAACTAACTCTGTAAGATTAACTGGAGGTTCTTCGGCCTGAACTCCGAGCCTTTACAAGTGGGCAGGTTGCTTTATTTACTCTACTTATCACAAGTCTCCAGAAAGGTAACATGCTGTGTTGCACATAGTTCTACTTCAAATGCTTAGATATGTTTTGGATTTAAACGGCTCTGAAAGATTTTCAGAGTTTGTGTGAGACTGGCTCCATTTGTGGAGAAGTGGTCTATCTACAAAGATAGATATAAAACGCGCATATACACACTTTGAAGTCAAACCCCTAATACTGCTGAACTCTTAGCAGAAACACTGTGCCAAATTACTGCTTCAGGGGGTCAGCAAATACAATCTAAATACTCAGAGGCAATATCCTGTCTGTAAGCTCTTGATCTGCCAATTCAACTAAAAAGTTCAAGTGTACTTTTTCTAAATGCAAGGTCTCAGATGGAGAACAGATCTGAAAATACTAGTTTGAATATAGGGATGAATGCTTTAGATTAAATGTTCTCTCTGTAATCACTGATTCTACAGGGAGCACTGAATGAACAAATAATAAGTTCCATAGAGCCCACAAAGATGTTAAGAACGTTTTTTATCTCACATTTCCCTTTACTTAAATGGGTATCAAGTAAGTACAACAATAAAGTATAATGGTTAAGGAGGAAGGACCCTGGCGCCAGGCTGCCTCAGATCAATTCCTAACTCTGCCACTTACTAGTTATTTGTACTTGGAGTAGTCAGTTTACAAATCTCTGTGTGCCTTAATGCTTCAGCAGTAAAATGAGGATAATAATATCTATCTTACACGGTTGTTGTGTAAATTAAATGAGTTAATACTTACTTAGTTTTTGCCTGTGTTTAGTTGCTCAGTCGTGTCTGACCCTTTGTAACCCTGTGGACTGTAGCCCGCCAGGCTCCTCTGTCCATGGGGATTCTTGAGGCAAAAATACTGGAGTGGGTTGCCATGCCCTTCTCCAGGGGATCATCCCAACCCAGGGATCAAACCCAAGTCTCCCGCATTGCGGGTGGATTCTTTACCATCTGAGCCACCAGGGAAGCCCAAGAATCCTGGAATGGGTAACCTATCCCTTCTCCAAGGGAACTTCCCGAACCAGGAATCAAATCGGGGTCTCCTGCATTGCAGGTGGATTCTTTACCAGCTGAAAATTCCATATAAAGGTCATTATATTACTACCATCTATATACTACTACAACAACAGGAGAATGGACAGTAACTTCAGTGTCACTATCACTCTGAAGCCTCTGTGCTCTTAGCTACTGAGGTTACATAACGAACAAGGATATAAACTATCTTCAAACAAAAAGAAAATGGTTAATCAGTAAAACAGCACAAGAAAACATATAAACAGAGCCATAGAGAAAGAACTAGCTCTGCCTTTCACCCGTTTATCTGTGCCTGACAACAGAATGACGTTCTTACACCTGAGCACTGACGGAATCTTAAATTGTAGGGAGCTCTTTTCTTTGTATCTTGAACAAGACTTCCTGCAAAAGTTATAAAGTGCAGTAGCATATACTGGGATCTGCTGTGCAAGATAAGAAAACTATAGGAGGGAAAAAGAATGAATAATTTTTTGTTCCTCTCCTTTTCCCACAGCCTTTAATTGGCTCTGCTGTAGTTTAGATTTCAAACGACCCAATGTTAAAAGAATTTACACAACTTGATTTTGCCAGTAGAGGACTTCTGACTATAAGTAGATTCCCATTTTTAACACTGAGATTAACATTAAGGAAATGCACAGCTGCAAATGTATAATTACCAGCCCTTACCTCCAAAAAGGCCAAAATGTAAACACAGTCTCTACCAGCACATTCTATCAGATATGTAGATAAATTTGTAGATACATTTTCATCCTATATTCTGCTTTTAGGTATATTTTCTGGAGCCCCTTAAAACAGCCAATTTTAACAAACACACATATATAAATCAATCCCAGAATTAACTCACCTTATTTGCTGAAGGCAGTGGCTACCTATTGTACTATTTATGGTATATACACAAAAGCCAACAAATATCAGGAAGAATAGTTTTAAATAACCAGAGTTCTTGCTCACAGAGTTAACAAACTAAAAACTGTAACAGAATCTTAGTTACCAATGTAAATTGTTATCTTTGAGCAACTTGTTAGTAATCCTTTGTCTCCTGTACCAGCAGATTAAAAGAAACTGAGCATAAAGATATGGGTGATACAAACAAGGTATCTGAAAAAAGAATTACTGTTAACATTTAGGTATAATATGCTTTTATAGTATAAAAATATAGAATTTTTATTATATTTTTTACTGAATAATAATTGCCAACATCCGCTGGATCGTGGAAAAAGCAAGAGAGTTCCAGAAAAACATCTATTTCTGCTTTATTGACTATGCCAAAGCTTTTGACTGTGTGGATCACAATAAACTGTGGAAAATTCTGAAAGAGATGGGAATACCAGACCACCTGACCTGCCTCTTGAGAAATCTGTATGCAGGTCAGGAAGCAACAGTTAGAACTGGACATGGAACCACAGACTGGTTCCAAATAGAAAAAGGAGTACATCAAGGCTGTATATTGTCACCCTGCTTATTTAACTTATATGCAGAGTACATCATGAGAAACGCTGGACTGGAAGAAGCACAAGCTGGAATCAAGATTGCCGGGAGAAATATCAATAACCTCACATATGCAGGTGACACCACCCTTATGGAAGAAAGTGAAGAGGAACTAAAAAGCCTCTTGATGAAAGTGAAAGAGGAGAGTGAAGAAGTTGGCTTAAAGCTCAACATTCAGAAAATGAAGATCATGGCATCTGGTCCCACCACTTCATGGGAAATAGATGGGGAAACAGTGGAAACAGTGTCAGACTTTATTTTTTTGGGCTCAAAAATTACTGCAGATGGTGAATGCAGCCATGAAATTAAAAGAAGCTTACTCCTTGGAAGGAAAGTTATGACCAACCTAGATGGCATATTCAAAAGCAGAGACATTACTTTGCCAACAAAGGTCCGTCTAGTCAAGGCTATGGTTTTTCCTGTAGTCATGTATGGATGTGAGAGTTGGACTGTGAAGAAGGCTGAGCACCGAAGAATTGATGCTTTTGAACTGTGGTGTTGGAGAAGACTCTTGAGAATCCCTTGGACTGCAAGGAGATCCAACCAGTCCATTCTGAAGGGGATCAGCCGTGGGATTTCTTGGGAAGGAATGATGCTAAAGCTGAAACTCCAATACTTTGGCCATCTCATGCAAAGAGCTGACTCATTGGAAAAGACTGATGCTGGGAGGGATTGGGGGCAGGAGGAAAAGGGGACGACAGAGGATGAGATGGCTGGATGGCATCACTGACTCGATGGACGTGAGTCTGAGTGAACTCCGGGAGTTGGTGATGGACAGGGAGGCCTGGTGTGCTGCGATTCATGGGGTCGAAAAGAGTCGGACACAACTGAGCGACTGAACTGAACTGAACGGTGTTTCTACATAGCAGTATGTAACATACTGAGGTATACAGTATATTAAAGTACTGCAAATGAAAGCATACATCTTTAAAAAAAAGAGAAATTGAAGCTGCGTAGATAAAGGATTAGTGGTTGCCAGAGGCAGGGGTATGGGGTGGGCAAAGTGGGTGAAGATAGTCAAAACATACAAACTTCCAGTTATAAAATAAGTAAGTCATGAGGATGTAATGTACAGCATAGTTAATAATAACTACTACTGCATATTAACAACTTGCTAAGAGTAAATTTTGGCGTCCCTGGTGGCTCAGATGGTAAAGAATCTGCCTGCTAATGCAGGAGACCCAGGCTAGATCCCTGGGTCAGAAAGATCCTCTGAAGAAGGAAATGGAAACCCACTCCAATATTCTTGCCTGGAGAATTCCATAGACAGAGGAGCCTGGAGGCTACAGTCCATGGAGTCACAAAGAGTTGGACATGACTGAGTGACTTACACACACACACACAAAACAGTAAATTTTAAAGGTTCATCCCAAGAAAAATAATCTAACTATGAATGGTGACAGATGTTAACTACATTTGTCATGGTGATCATTTCACAATATACACAAACATCAAATCATTACATTGTTTAACTGGAACTAATATATATGTTGTATGAGAATATATTAGTTCAGTCGCTCAGTTGTGTCCGACTCTGCAACCCCATGAACTGCAGCACGCTAGGCCTCCCTGTCCATCACCAACTCCTGGAATTTACTCAAACTCATGTCCATTGAGTTGGTGATGCCATCCAACCATCTCATCCTCTGTTGTCCCCTTCTCCTCCTGCCTTCAATCTTTCCCAGCGTCAAGGTCTTTTCAAATGAGTCAGTTCTTCGCATCAGGTAGACAAAATATTGGAGTTTCAGCTTCAACATCAGTCCTTCCAATGAATATTCAGGACTGACTTCCTTTAGGATGGACTGGTTGAATCTCCTTGCATAAGAATATATATACCTCAATAAAAGAATTTTAGAAGTGATTCAAGGTAATGTTTAGGGCTTCCCTGGTGGCTCAGCAGTAAAGAATTTGCCTGCAATACAGGGGATGTGGGTTTGATCTCTGAGTTGGGAAGATCCTCTGAAGAAAGAAATGGCAACCCATTACAGTATTCCTGCCTGGGAAATCCCATGGACAGAGGAGCGTGGC
Source organism: Bos grunniens (assembly GCF_055505025.1). Classification (NCBI taxonomy): domain Eukaryota; kingdom Metazoa; phylum Chordata; class Mammalia; order Artiodactyla; family Bovidae; genus Bos; species Bos grunniens. Next base: position 15,184,365 of record NC_141167.1, read on the forward strand.
AGGTTACAGTCCATGGGTTGCAAAAGAGTCAGACACAACTCAGCACTAAACAACAGCAAAGTTATGTATATAATGATGTTGCTTCACTCTTTTCCACTCTAATATGACTTTTGGCAGTTATTGATATGCTGTTAAAATTGTGTTTACAAATGACTATGCAGCTTGTGATCATAATAACTGTGTATTGCAAAATTTTACTCATGAATAAAATTGTTAACAAGCAAGAAGGCAAGGGTAGATGAAAAGCATAGGTAAAATATATCTATATTTGCACTGTACAAGAGCAAGAATGATGCTGAGAACATATTTGTTAATAAGACACAAGAGATATGAATCACGGAATCAAATACATGGCTATGACTCAAGTAAAATTCACAAACATTATTTATAGTAATAATATTGTTTTATGCTTTGTCTTTCACAGAGAAAAAGAAAGTTTATATATTATAAATCAACTATACTACTTCGATTTTTAAATTAATTAATTAAAGTTTATGATGACTGGTGTCTGAGTTCCAATAATGGGGGAGAAAGAGATTCTCACTGGAACAAGACTAGCCAAGCTTTCATAATTATTGAGCACAGGTGACAGATACATGGGAGTTCAACTACTACTTGCTCTACTTTTTTATATCAGGAAATTTCTATAACAAAAAGACTCTTTCAAAAAACCTGGATGCACTTTATTAGGATGGTTATTATTTAAAAAAAAAAAAGTTGGTGAAGATGTAAAGAAATTAGAATCCCTGTACAATGCTGGTGGGACTATAAAATGATGCAGCTATGGAAAACAGTACGGCAGTTCCTCAAAAAGTGAAAAGTGGAAATATCATAAAAAAGTGAAAGTGACAGTCGCTTAGTCGTGTCCTACTCTTTGCAACCCCGGGTGGCAGCCCACCAGGCTCTTCTTCCAGGAATTCTCCAGGCAAGAATACTGGAGTAGGTAGCCATTCCCTTCTCCAGGGGATCTTCCCCACCTGGATTGAACCTGGGTCTCCTGCACTGCAAGTAGATTCTTTAGTGTCTGAGCCACCAGGGAAATACCTGATTCAGCAATTTCACCTTTAGGTATGTACTCAACAGAATTGAACGCAGGGAGTTGAACAGATACACACACACACACCCACACACACACCCATGTTTACAGCAGCATTTTTCACAACAGCCAAAAGGTGAAAGCAACCCAAGTGTCCATCACAGATAAATGGATAAACAAGATGTGTCCTATATTTATTTACAAGGGAAGATTATTCAGCCTTAAAAAGAAAGGAAACTCTGACACTTGCTATAACATGTGTGTGAAGTCACTTCAGTCATATCCAACTCTTCATAACCTTATAAACTGTAGCCGGCCAGGCTCCTCTGTCCATGGGATTCTCCAGGCAAGAATACTAAAGTGGGTTGCCACGCCCTCCTCCAGGAGATCTTCCCGACCCAGAGACCAAACTTGCATCTCTTACGTCTCCTGGTTTGGCAAGCAGGTTTTTTACCACTAGCACCAACATGGGTGAACCCCAAAGACATTATGTCAAGTGAAATAAGCCAGAACAAAAGGACAAATACTATATGATTCCATTTATTATATGACATATATCATATTACTAGATGATATATCGTCAAATTCTGAGACAAAGTAGAATGCTGGTTGCCAGAACTGTCCCTGTCATTCTGCCAGGGGCTTGGGGCAGAGAGGAATGGGAAGTCAATGTATAATGGGTACAAAATTTTAATCTGGGAAGAGGAAAAAAGTCCTGGAGATGGTGAATGATGATGGCTGCAGACCAATCTGAATGTGCTTAGGGCCACTGAAATGGTAAAATGGTAACTTCTTTGTTGCGTATATTTTCCCAATAACTTTAAAAAGGCTTGACAGAATTCAGACACAATGAGAAGCTAATGAATATTAGCAATAAGATAAAATTTTCAAAGATTTGTTGAATTTTTCAATTCTTTTGAATATATAACCCAGAAGTAGAATGGCTGAATCATACAGCATTTTTCAAAATTATTGAGAGGGCTGGTAATGTTCTATTTCTTGAACTGAGTTGTGGTTACACAGGTATTTTTACTTGTTGATAACTTATTGAACTATGCAGTTATGAATTATGTGTTTTATGGTGTACATTATTTATCCATTAAAACCATACTGCTAGGCCAAAAAGTAAAACAGAGCAACATTTTATATATTTGCATTAAGGACAAACATGTAAACAAACCTGGAAACCAATCAGTTTTATAAATGTCACATTTGGTTCATATTACTGTAAATGTCACAACTGGGCTTATAATTTTATTACCTGCCTGGAAAGCATCATTCCACCAGAATAGGTCAGGTATGCAGCTGATTGCCTGACATTCTGCCTATTTCCCAGCTTTACCTATAGTTTCAGTGAAACTCTGAAACTACCTACAGCACAGTCAGCTCCAGGTGCTAGAAGAGCTAAAGGGATCTGTGTTATCTTTTAAAGCCAGCACATCACTCTGCTCCATTTCCCATTCTCCCATTGGACACCTGTGATCTGTCCTCACAGAAATGACTGGATATAATTTTTTTTTAATTTTTAAATAAAAATAAATAAAAGAAATGATGGGATAAAACGCTTCTCCACACAAATCAGATTTTGACAATACTAAGAGAACTTTGGCCTCTTTTTGAGGCCTGATAAATGAAATACTCTAAGAAACTGCAGGTTTAACCTACTTATCCAATTATCAACAAAACTGGCTTATCTCAGTAGACATTTACTGAGAGTGCACTATGAGCAAGATAATTTGCAAGATGTTAGGTGTGCAAAGACTTAGAAAAGGCCCTTGTCCTCAATCTCTCCTTGCTATTCTTTGGAATTCTACATTCAAATGGGTATAACTTTCCTTTTCTCCTTTGCTTTTCACTTCTCTTTTCACAGCTATTTGTAGGGCCTCCTCAGACAGCCATTTTACTTTTCTGCATTTCTTTTTCTTGGGGATGGTCTTGATCCCTGTCTCTAGTACAATGTCTCGAACCTCCAACCACAGTTCATCAGGCACTCTGTCTATCAGATCTAGTCCCTTAAATCTATTTCTCACTTCCACTGTATAATTGTAAGGGGTTTGATTTAGGTCATACCTGAATGGTCTAGTGGTTTTCCCTACTTTCTTCAATTTAAGTCTGAATTTGGCAATAAGGAGTTCATGATCTGAGCCACAGTCAGCTCCTGGTCTTGTTTTTGCTGACTGTGTAGAGCTTGTCCATCTTTGGCTGCAAAGAATATAATCAATCTGACTTTGGTGTTGGCCATCTAGTGATGTCCATGTGTAGAGTCTTCTCTTGTGTTGTTGGAAGAAGGTGTTTGCTATGACCAGTGCGTTCTCTTGGCAAAACTCTACTAGCCTTTGCTCTGCTTCATTCTGTACTCCAAGGCCAAATGTGCTTGTTACTCCAGGTGTTTCTTGACTTCCTATTTGTGCATTTCAGTCCCCTATGATGAAAAGGACATCTTTTTTGGGTGTTAGTTCTAGAAGGTCTTGTAGTCTTCATAGAACTGTTCAACTGGGGATGTCTGGCATCGTCTAAAAACATTTTTAGTTGTCACAAATTGGTGGTGGGGGTGCCATCTAGTGGGTAGAGGCCAGGGATACTGCCAAACACCCTTCGATACACAAGACAGCCCCTGCCTCCACAACAAAGAACCACCAAGCCCCCAGAGTGTCAAGAGTCTCAACGTTGAGAAACCAGATTCAGAGAAATTTCACCTTGGAGATACTCCTCCCCAGATCTGTACAGCCTAAGGTCCCCCTCCTTTAAGCTCCAATCTTTGGGGGCTGTCATGCTGTGGGGTGGCTCCAAGGAGTGTGCTAATCAGAAGAGGCACTGGGCAGATCCTGGAGCTCTGTCTGAGGGCCGGTTGGCTATGAGGCACCAACACAGTTGTCTACAAGCAAAGGGAAACACTGCCCCCAACCAGTTTGGTTCCATCCTCCAAGTTATCTTCCCCCTTTTGACTTCATTTACTTCCTAATCCAAATTATATGCTGAAATCCTTTCCTCACTTTCTCTGAAGGCATTTTCTTGCCTCTAGGGATTACACCTACCTTGAAAACCACAATCTTGGATTATGCATTAATCTATAATAACTATCTATCCATCTTCTCTGCTGGCTGATCCCCAACTGCTCTGTGGATATCTCACTCACTCAGATCACTAGGAAACCCTGACTGCCAAATATAACATTTTTCTACTAAGCTCTCGAAACACATAATGGAAAATACAAAAATCTGATACACCCAAACTCTCCTTCATAAATCACCTCCTTTGGGACTTCAAATGGCACTGTCTCTTCCAGGTTTTCTTCCTATTCACAAGACCTTCCACTGATCTATTAGCAATGTCTGTCATGGGAAAAGGGGGCTCCCTCAGTGGCTCAACGGTAAAGAATCCATCTGCAATACAGGAAATGCAGGTGACTCGGGTTCGATCCCTGGGTTGAGAAAATCCCCTGGAGGAGGAAATGGCAACTCAGCAGTATTCTTGCCAGGAAAATGCCATAGAGGAGCCTGGCAGGCTATAGTCCACAGGGTCACAGAGAGTCAGACACAACTGAGCTACTAAGCTTGTCATGGGAACAATACTGAGAAATGGCAGTCTTTACAGCATCTATCTGCCATTTCTATACTATAAACTTTCTCTGGGAGACCCCCAAGGCCTCTATAACCATTTTTTGCGTGTGTTTTTAACTCCCAAAATCCTATCTACAATCTAGTTCTCTCTCATGATGTACATTTAACTCCCTCGCAGACATTTCCATCATCAGTGAGAGCTATAAAATACAGTATTGACGTGGTTAACAGTAAGGACTCTAGATCTGATTGCCAGGATTTAAATCGTGGCTTCACAACTTACTAGCTATGTAACCTTGGCCAAGGTATATAACCTCTCTGTGCCTCACATTCCTTATTTATAAAGTAAGTGAAAGTCACTCAATCATGTCCAACTCTTTGCAACCCCATGGGCTATACAATCCATGGAATTCTCCAGGTCAGAATACTGGAGTGGGTAGTCGTTCCCTTCTCCAGGGAATCTCCCCAACCCTGGGATTGAACCGGGGCCTCTTGCATTGCAGGAGGATTCTTTACCATCTGAGCCAACAGAGTAGCCCAAGAATACTGGAGTGGGTAGCCTATCCCTTTTCCAGCAGATCTTCCCAACCCTGGGATTGAACCGGGGTCTCCTGCATTGCAGGCTGATTCTATACTAGCTGAGCTATCAGGGAAGCCCCATTTATAAAGGAATTGCTACTGCTAAGTCACTTCAGTCGTGTCCGACTCTGTGCAACCCCATAGACGGCAGCCCACCAGGCTCCCCCGTCCCTGGGATTCTCCAGGCAAGAACACTGGAGTGGGCTGCCATTTCCTTCTCCAATGCATGAAAGTGAAAAGTGAAAGTGAAGTCGCTCAGTCGTGTCCGACTCTTAGCGACCCCATGGACTGCAGCCTACCAGGCTCCTCCGCCCATGGGATTTTCCAGGCAGGAGTACTGGAGTGGGGTGCCAGATAACCTTAAATCTAACCTCAAAGGATTATTGTAAAAATTAAATAAATGATACAGTAAAGCACATGGAATAGGCCACCCTATAGGAAGCAGCAATACAAAGTTATCATCATCTTTATCACCACCCCAAGCAGGCGCTGAAACCTGCTATTTCCAAAACTGACCTCCTTACCTTTCTACCCATACCTGAGTGAACCACCCAATCACAGTAAAAACTAAATGATCCTAGTATCTCTCTCTCTCATTTCTAATCTCCCTCAAGTTCTATCCATATGAGTTCCTAAAATTATCTCAAAGCTTACCACTATCACATTGCCCACTGCCATTATCAACTGAAGGCTTTATGATTTCTCAACTGAACTGTTCCATCAGCTTCCTCATTGATCTTCCTTCCTTTAGGGTATAACCCCTCCAATTTAGTACACACCGTAGCCAGTGATTTTTCTAAAATGAAAATCTGGTCTCATGAGCCCCCAAACTCTTTAGCATCACCTCTGATGAAAGCCTACTTTGAGATCTCTCCCCAGTTCTCCCCAGTCTGTGCCTGTCCTCCATGCTCCCACATTTACCTCTATCACAGAACTTCTTGTACATGAGAAATGCATCGATCTCCTCCACTAAACTACAAGTTCTGAGGGAAGACTGTATTTTATCTCTAGTTCCAACATGTAGCACAGTGTCTAATACGTGGCATATATTCAATGGATACTCCGGGCTGGAGGTATAGAGTGCTAGATTTTATGCTAAAGTTATGCTGCCTCATTTCACCAGTGAGGAAACAGAAATGTAGACACATTAGGCAATCTGCCCAAAGTCACCCAGCTATTTAGTGGCAGAGACAAACTGTGAATCCATGTCTTCTTACTTCACAGTCAGTGTTCTTTTCCTGCTGCTGCTGCTGCTAAGTCGCTTCAGCCGCGTCCGACTCCTAGCGACCCCATGGACTGCAGCCCACCAGGCCCCTCCGTCCATGGGATTTTCCAGGCAAGAGTACTGGAGTGGGTTGCCATTGCCTTCTCTATGTTGCTAATCTCTGCTCCACACAAACCAGCTTTGTGAATTTGGAAAGTCAGTTTTTATTCCTGGAACCTCAAGTTCCTCACATCTAGCAACGCTTCTAGTTCTAATAGCCCAAGTTTCAAGAAAAGTTTTGGCACAGAGGGTGAAAGGAAAACAAAAGTTTTTTAAGATGTTGACACTCAATAGAAAGGGGATTTTCTTTTTTAATTAAAGTAATTTGAATTTGGTTATTCAGCTGAAGAGATGTTGAAGAGTAGACAAAAGGTCAGTCTCTTGGCTAACTTTTCTTTCTTAATAAAATGATAACTTTTAAAATAACTTACACTTTACTAGATTAGAAACAATGAATTAGCTGCAGAACATCACGGCAGGCAACTACTTCTTTTAGCTTTGTTTAGCAGAGATCCAACTGCAGACATGCTGAATAAATCAGACAGATTAAGATGCCTCGAAAGTAGGAGAACCAGTACCTTGACATGTTTAGTCAGTCTGGTAATAGAAGTGGTTTGAAATTTATAGTGCCACGGATGGCTTTTACTTTCCTATAGAGATCTCTCTTCAAAGAAAAAGGGACTAGAATCACTATGATTATCAAATTAAAAGTGCACACATAATATGTATGTGATGTGTTCTTTCAGCAAATCTATCTTTGTTGTTGTTGTTGTTGTTGTTATTCAGTCACTAAGTCGTGTCTGAATCTTTGAGACCCCATGAACTGCAACACGCCAGGCTTCCCTGTCCTTCACTATCTCCCAGAGCTTGCTCAAACTCATGTCCATTGAATCAGTGATGCCATCCAATCATCTCATCCTCTGCTGCCCCCTTTCTCCTTTTGCCCTCAATCTTTCCCAGCATAAGGTTCTTTTCCAATGAGTCGGCTCTTTGCATCACATGGCCGAAGTATTGAAGCTTCAGCTTCAGCATCAGTCCTTCCAATGAATATTCAGGCCTGATTTCTTTCAGGATTGACTGGTTTGATCTCCTTGCAGTCCAAGGGCCTCTCAAGAGTCTTTTCCAACACCACAGTTCAAAAGGACCAATTCTTTGGTGCTCAGCCTTCTTTATGGTCTAATTCTCACATCCATACATGACTACTAGAAAAACCATAGCTCTGACTATATAGACCTTTGTCGGCAAAGTGCTATCTCTGCTTTTTAATACAATGTCTAATCAATCTTACTTGGTGGCAACAAGCATCTGAAACATTTTGACATCTCATAAGTACAGAGAGATCAGAACAGAGAATGCAAAATTAGCACATACTTTAAGTGAAAATATGAGAAATTTTGCAATGCAGAGCCTTTGCAGTGAGTGCTTAGAAGTCCACCTGCAAACACTGATGAAGCATGGATATAAGGAAATTCAGACATAACATAACCAGTCTAATCACCTGAACTTTTATACTGAGAATACGAGGCTCAGAGAGCAACCCTGGCCACATAACTGACAGCAGGGGAGGTAGGACTAAAGCAGGGTGCTTTGCCTATAACCCAAGCAGTTTCTGCTGCCTTTTGCGGGGGGGGGACCATGACACATGGCATGCACGATCTTAGTTCCTCAACCAGAGATCAAACTGCAGCGGAAGCACAGTCTTAAGCACCAGACTGCCAGGGAAGTCCCCTCTGCTGCCTCTTATCAGTAGAATTTTTATCCTCATTTGACCCTAGTCTGTTTGCTTGCCTGAAGTAATGAATTTCTACTGAGGTGAAATTAAATTTGAGAAGCTGAGGAGAAAACAGTTACCATACACTGAACCCCTTCAAAGTTTTCAAGAGGAAACATGATAGGGCCTCCCTGGGAGTCCAGCGGTTGGAATCCACCTAGCAATGCAGGGAACACCTGTTTGATCCCTGATCCGGGAAGATGAGCCACACGCTGTGGAGCAGCTAAGCCCGTGCACCAAAACCACCGAGCCCGAGTTCTAGAGCCTGCGTGCCGCAACCACTGAAGACCACACACCTCAAGCCCGTGCTCCGCAACAAGAGAAGCCGCTCCAAAGAGAAGCCTGTGCACCGCAACCAGAGAGAGCAGCGCCACTCACCGCAACTGGAGGAGGCAACAAAGACCCAGCACAGCCCAAAGTAAAGAAAGAAAGAGTAAGTGTGACAGAAAGCTAGAAATAGACACACAGACAATGCCATATGAATATAGTGCTAAGACAGAAACAAAAGGGCTGGTTTAAGAGAAGAAAACAGAGTTAATGATAAAGCTTCTATTCTGTGGTCATCTTTACAGCCTCAAGATTGGCCCACTCTTGATGGCTTCACTGATACTTCTTCTAAGGATGGAGAATAATAGCTGAGGTGCTCCATTATTTGGAGGTGTATGTCTAAGGCAGGGAGAGGAGCGTAGCACACTGGATCCAGAAAATCCAGGTTCAAATCTGGCTCTACCACCCAGTGGTAGCCTTCATGTGGCAGGTTTAGTCTCTAATTTCTCTTTGCCTCAAGTTTGCCTCTGTAAAATGGGGATAAAAACAGCACCTACACTCCTTGCTGGGTTATTCTGAGGAATACAGTTAATACATGCAAAGTGTTTAGAACTGTGCCAGACAGATGGTAAGCAGCACACACAATACTCGGTATCTATATTTTCCTTGGCTTTTTGTGGTGAGATCCCTGACTAGGGTTTGAAAGAACAGAACTGCAGAGCACCAGAGCTGAAAGGGGTTTCAGACACTGTGACAAATAGATGCTGTATGGCCCACAAAGCGTAAAATATTTACTATCTGGACTTAAACAGTTTGCCGATTCCTGATCTGATCCGATCAGTTTCCCCTCCCTAACACAGCCAAGAGGAAATTAAAGCCTAGAGAGCAGTAGGAACTTTCCAAGGTTATATATACAGTGGTTAGTGACAAAGCTGGGACTAAAACCCAGTTTTCCCAGTAAATAAAACTGCCTACCAGGCTAAATGGGCTTCCCTGATGACTCAGTGGTAAAGAATCTGCCTGCCAACAATGCAGGAGACTGGGGTTCAATCTCTGGTCTGGGAGGATCCCCTGGAGAAGGAAATGGCAACCCACTTCAGTATTCTTGCCTGGGAAATCCCAAGGAAAGAGGAATCTGGCAGGCTACATTCCATGGGGTCACAAAGAGTCACACACGACTTAGCAACTGAACAACAACAACCAGGGTAAAATAAATGAGCCAATGAAGACCTTAGAGTAAAAACCAGGACTGTAAGTCAGGAGAGAATACTGGCTCCTGAAAAGTTAGGCAATCACGTAATCTGAATCAACAGTATTTACTGACTACCATAAGCCCATGCATCAGCATTTTTTTAATGCTCTCTGGGTGATTTCAAAGAAAGCTGAAGGTGACAACCACTGTTCCAAGTATTGTGCTAGGCAGCAAGATGTGGAAAAAAGAGAGAGAGAAAGGAAAGTAGCTAACCAAAGGTATGCAGACCTAAGTAAGCCTGGACAATGCAGGATCACCTACATGAGACTCCAAGACGAGAGTAACAGGCAGAGTGAAGGCAAGGAGGCCCTGGATGTATTTTCATTTACACTAGAGAATCAACATCTTTTATTTACATCTGTAAATTCCAACAGCTCAATGGATTATCAACTTCAGTCATGAACTCTTTCTAAAAGAATGTTAAAGCTCACTTGTACTCCTAAAAAGTGTACAAGAATATACAAATTAAAAGCCTTCATATACAAAAAAAATCATAAAAGTCAAAAGACAAATGACCAACTGAAAAAATATTTTCAATTCATGAGACTGAACAAATCAATAAACACAAAAATGAAAACCGCTATATAGAAGTAAGCACAAGAGATATTGAACAGGAAATTCAAAAAAGAAACAGACAAATGGGCAAGGCACCCTTGAAAAGACAATTTATCTCAAAATGAAATTTAAATAAAATCTATTTGTTGTCCACCAGACTGACAACCATGAAAAAGGTGGATAACACACAGAATTGCAAGGGTAAGGGGAAATAGACATACCACAGGTAAACTTTATTGAAAGCAGTCTGGCAATGTGTGTATACTCACAGCTGATTTACATTGTGTGTGGCAAAAATGGCAAAAGCCAACACAATACTGTAAAGCAATTATGCTCCAATTAAAAATTTTTAAAAACTGATAACAAGAGAAAAAAATGTAATGTGTGCAACTCAAACAAAAAACAACAGACCCAATTTAAAAATGAGCCAAGGACCTGAACAGACATTTCTCCAAAGATGATACATGAATAGCCTACGAACACACGAAAAGATGTCCAACAGTCACTAGGGAAGTGGAAACCCAAACCACAGTGAGATACTACTTTTAGATCCACTAGGGTGGCCACCATCTTTTTTAAGGTCAGTGTTGGAGAAGACGTGGAGAAACTGAGGCCTTCATACATTGATAGTGGGAATGCAAAATGATATAGCCACTGTGTAAAACAGTTTGGCAATTCCTCAAAAAGCTACAGAATTACCACATAACCCAGCAATTGTACTCCAATCCTAGGTATATTCCCAAATAATTTAAAACAGATACTCAAATAACATGTAAACCTATGTTCACAGCAGCAGTATTCACAAGAGCTTAAAGGTGCTAACGTCCATCAGTAGATGGATAAACTGTGATCTATCCATACACTGGGATATCTATTCAACCATAAAAAGAAATGAAGCACCAACACATGCTACAATCAGTGTAAGTGAAAGCAGTCAGACAGAAGGTCATGTGTTATATATCCCATTTATACAAAATATCCAAAACAGATAAAATCTATCTGCTCCTAGATAAAATCCATCTGTTCCTAGATACAATCTATCTGGGATTTAAAAGCAGACTGGTGGCTCCCCGGTGCTGGGGGAAAGGGAAACTCAAAAGTAATGGCTTAATGGTTATGGGGTTTTCTTTCAGGGTGATGGAAATGTTTCAGAACTAGATAGAGGTACACTGTGAATGTATTAAGTGCCAATAAATTATTATTTTTTTTTTTTGGCTGCACCTCAAGGCATGCAGGACCTTAGTTCCCCAACGTGGGATCAAACCAGTGTCCTCTGCAGTGGAAGTGTGGTGTCTTAACCACTGGACCACCAGGAAAAGTCCCTGAATTTTTCATTTTAAAATAGTTAATATTACATTAATTTAACTGCAATAAGAAAAATTTAAGTACCTCCTCTAATAAAGCTCTTAGAAAACTGGAAGAAAGTAACATGTGCACCCACCCTCCCATCTGGCAATCCCGTTCCAGAAATTTACCCTGAGAGAGAATTACACAAATAGGAAGAGATGTGTGTGCAAAGATGTTCGTCTCAGCATCATTTATTAAGCAAAAAACACAAACAAACCCAAAATTAAACTTATTAAATGTCCTTCAGAAGAAACATGGTTAAGTAAATTATGATATACCTATGAAATGGAATACTACACACAGATCAAAAACAATAATGTAGAAAGTTGTACAGCTTACATTATCTAATCTCACGACCTATTATAAAGGTACAGTAACTAAAGACAAAGTGATACTGGCAAAAGAATAGACAAACAGATCAATGGAACAGAATAGAGGCCCCAGAAGTAGACTCACAAAAACAGTCAACTGGTCTTTGACAAAGGTGCAAAGGCAATTCAACGGAGAAAGAACTGTCTTTCAATATCAGATCTGGTTCAACTGGACACCCATACATATCTCAGAACCCTATATAAAATTCAAAGTAAATCACAGGTCTAAATGTAAAATGAAAAGCTGTAAAACTCACGTGTGTTTGTGTGTGTATATATATATGTGTGTGTGTGTGTGTTGTATATATAAACTTCTTTTTTAAAGAACAGGAGAAAAATTAGCATGTCTATGAGTTGGCAATGCGTTACTGTTTTGTTTTTTTGTCTTGCTTTTTTTTCTTTTTGGTCGGGTCCCCTGCTTATGTGATCTCAGTTCACAGACCAGGGACTGAACCTGGAGCCATGGCAGTGAAAGCACCAAGTCCTAACCACTGGATTGCCAAGAACTCCCTGCAGTGAGTTTTTAATATATGACACCAAAGACACAATCCACAGAAGAAAAAATAGAGGCACTGGACTTAATGAAGATGTAAAACTGTTTTGTGAAAGACACTGAAAAGAATGAAAAAATAAGATACAGACTAGAAGAAAATATTTGCAAATAACATTCTATATAAAGGATTTGTACTCAAAATACATTTTTTAAAAACCTCCTAAAATTCAACAATAAGACAGCCCCTCCCAAAAAGAGATCAGACAGATATTTCACCAAAGATATACGGAGAGAGCAAATAAACATATGAAAAGATGTTCAACATCATTAACCTTTAGGGGAATTTGAATTAACCACAATGAGATTCCAGTACACGCCTCTTGGAACTGTTAAAATTAAAAGCGACAACAACAATACCAAATGCCGAAAGAATGCAAAGAAACAAAAATTTTCATTCACTGCTGGTAGAAATACAAAATGGTAGAGTCATTTTGAAAAACAGTTAGTAGTTTCCTAAACTATTTTAGAAACTATTTTCTTAGTTAACCAGTCCTGTAAAGTTAAATCATTACCTATGTTTATAATAGCTTTCTCTAAACTGGAAATTCAGATGGCGTTTCATAGATGAAAGGACACATAATGTACAATGGAATAATACTGAACAATAAAGAGAAACAGACTCATGTAACTACACGGAAGAATTTTAAACGTATTTTGCTAAGTGAAAAAAGTCAGACCATGGACTTCCCTGGTGAGCCAGTGGTTAAGACTCTACACTTCCACTGCAGAGGGCCTGGGTTTGACCCCTGTTTGGGAAACTGAGATCCCACATGCTACCACATGGCCAAAAAAAAAAAAAAAAGGTCAGACCCCAAAGGTTGAGTACTGTATGACTCCACATATATGACCTTCTAGAAAGGCAAAACACAGGTGGAAAACAGATCAGTGGCTGCCAAAAATCGGTGTAGGTAGAGGAGGTGACCACAAAGAGGACACACAGGCCATTTTTAGTGAACAAAGCGGCTCAGCACATCTGATGGCAGACACCCGACTCTCTCCATTTGCAAAACCCAAAGAACTGCACACAAAAATGAATGTACTCTACCATATGCAAACTTAAAAATAATACTAACCAGAATGACTGAGGAACCAGGACAGAGTGCAGTCTGCAATAAATGAATCTAATTATATTACAGATGTATCACATTATCTCACTGAAGGGGGAGGAGGGGAGTTGACCTAAATAACTTTGAAAAACAATGTTATGGCTAGATACTATATGGCTAAAACGGCAAAATGAACTATACACACACATTATACTCTAGTTGGTAAATTTGTTTCTCACAGGATTAACTAGTTAAACTATTTTACAGGTTGTACAAAAAAATAAAATATTTGTAAACAAGGAGAGCCAGGTTTATTACTCTGAGGAAGAAGTCACAAATAACAAGAAGGAAAGATCAGAATAAAACCTGTGGTGGAAAAGAGTCAGAGATATCAGTATAAACTCAAGTTTATTTTAACATCTACATAGATAGATACAGAAATAAACATAGATATTTGGGTATGCATGAATTAGTGTATGTACGTATGTTGCCTAGCTTTTCCCACTGAAGGGACTAGAAGCAATGATATCCTAGTAGCAACAAGCACAATTAGCACCCAGTACTTTGTATCTGAATACCACTCACCAGTAAAAGGAACCAAGGCTCCTCGGAAAAATGGCTGATTCTAGAACTGAAACAGGACAAACGTAAGATGAAAGCATCTTGCAGTGCCAGAAAGTAAGAAAGTGCTAAACAAACAAATACAGGCCATGCCAAAGGATGCTAGCATCAACATGAAAGAGCACCCAATAATCAAAGCTGAAACAGTCTGAACAGTAAAATAAATAACTAAGTACAGGATTATGGCAGAAAGCAAAGAGGAACTAAAGAACCTGTTGACGAAGGTGAAAGAAGAGAGTGAAAAAGCTGGCTTAAAACCCAACATTCAAAAAACAAAGATCATGGCATCCAGTCCCATCACTTCATGGCAAATAAATGTGAAAACAACGGAAAGTGACAAACTTTATTTTAAGGGGCTCCAAAATCACTGCAGATGGTGACTGCAGCCATGAGATTAAAAGATGCTTGCTCCTTGGCAGAAAAGCTATGACCAACCTAGACAGCATATTAAAAAGCAGAGACATTACTTACCAACAAAGGTCCATATAGTCAAAGCTATGGTTTTTACAATAGTCATGTATGGATGTGAGAGTTGGACCATAAAGAAGGCTGAGCACTGAAGAATTGATGCTTTTGAACTGTGGTGTTGAAGAAGACTCTTAGGAGTCCTTTGGACTGCAAGGAGATCCAACCAGTCCATCCTGAAGGAAATCAAGCCTGAACATTCACTGGAAGGACTAATGCTGAACCTGAAGCCCCAGTACTTTGGCCATGTGATGCGAAGAGCCGACTCATTAGAAAAGACCCTGATGCTGGGAAAGACTGAAGGCAGGAGGAGAAGGGGATTATAGAGGAGAAGGTTGGATGGCATCACTGACTCAATGGACATGAGTTTGAGCAAGCTCCGGAAGATGGTGATGGACAGGGAAGCTTGGTGTGCTCCAGTCCATGGGATCGCAAAGAGTTGGACATGGGCTATCTTTGACATCCCTGTGTAAATCTATAGTTACTTCAAAATTTAAAAGCTAACAATAATGTAGAACAGGATTTCTCAACCTCAGTACACTATATTGACATTTGGGGCCAGGTAAACCCTTTTTGGGAGGAGCTGTTTTAAGTATGGTAGGATGTTCTACAGCATTCCTGGCTTCTGCCCACTAGATGCCAGGAACCCACCTTTTCATTTGTTATAACCGAAAATGTCTCCAGAGATTGTCAAGTGTCCCCTGGGGTGGGGGTGGGAGGGTAAATTTCCCCAGATTGAGATCACTGATACAAAGTTATATACATTAACACATAAAGAAAACTGTAACACATTGTTAAGGGTGGGGGGGGTGGGCAAAATACAGAGCAGCATGAAATGTATGAGTCAACTTATATTAAAAAGAATCACATGAATGAACCTGAGGTTAGGCTAAGTGAAATAAGCAAGTCACAAAAAAGACAAATATCATATGATTCCGCTTATATAAGTTATGTAACAGTAGTCATCAATAACCTCAGATATGCAGATGACACCACCCTTATGGCAGAAAGTGAAGAGGAACTCAAAAGCCTCTTGATGAAAGTGAAAGTGGAGAGTGAAAAAGTTGGCTTAAAGCTCAACATTCAGAAAACAAAGATCATGGCACCTGGTCCAGTCACTTCACGGGAAATAGATGGGGAAACAGTGGAAACAGTGTCAGACTTCATTTTTCTGGGCTCCAAAATCACTGCAGATGGTGACTGCAGCCATGAAACTAAAAGATGCTTACTCCTTGGAAGAAAAGTTATGACCAACCTAGATAGCATATTCAAAAGCAGAGACGTTACTTTGCCAACAAAGGTCCGTCTAGTCAAGGCTATGGTTTTTCCAGTGGTCATGTATGGATGTGAGAGTTGGACTGTGAAGAAAGCTGAGCGCCAAAGAATTGATGCTTTTGAACTGTGGTGTTGGAGAAGACTCTTGAGAGTCCCTTGGACTGCAAGGAGATCCAACCAGACCATCCCAAAGGAGATCAGTCCTGGTTGTTCACTGGAGGAATGATGCTGAAGCTGAAACTCCAATACTTTGGCCACCTCATACGAAGGGTTGACTCACTGGAAAAGACTCTGATGCTGGGAGGGATTGGGGGCAGGAGGAGAAGGGGAGGATAGAGGATGAGATGGCTGGATGGCATCACCAACTCAATGGACGTGAGTTTGAGTGAACTCCAGGAGATGGTGATGGACAGGGAGGCCTTGGCGTGCTGCGGTTCATGGGGTCGCAAAGAGTCGGACACGACTGAGCGACTGAACTGAACTGAACTGAACAGTAGTTCAGGATGGTGGTTGCCAAGGCTGGGAGGATTTACTTAATGAGTACAGAGTTTTAGATTTTTTTTAATTTGAAATATCTAATTTTCTTTATTTTTTAATCATTGTTTTTTATTGAAGTATAGTTGATTTACAATGTTGCGTTTATTTATGATGTATAGCAAAGGGTTTCAGTTATATATATACACACATTCTTTTTTTATATTCTTTTCCATTATGGTTTATAATCAGATATTGAATATAGTTCTCTGTGCTATACAGCAGGGCCTTGTTTATAGTTTCAGTTTTGCAAGATGAAAAGAGTTATGGAAATGGAGAGTGGGTATACAACACCATGAATGCATTTAACACCACAGAATTGTATAGTTAAAAATGGTTAAGATGATAAATTTTGTTACATGTATTTTATAATTTTTGTAAATTGGAAAAAACACATACACATACGTGTATGAATACACAAACAAAAGGTCTAGAAGGATGTGCACCAAAATGTCGAAATGGTTTATCTTTGGACACTAAGATTATGGTGATATTTCCTTGGAACTTTTGTATATTATTTGGATTTTTTTAAACAAGCATGTTTTGTTTTTTCCAAACACAAAAAGGCTTTGTTCTCCATCTTTTTTCCTTACAATGCTTCCAGTTCAGTAACCAAAACCCTATTGGTTCTGTCTCCAAAACATCAAAATGATTAACCCTTTTCCCAGCCACAAGTCAACTCCAGCCCCTCTCACCCAGGCTAATGTAACAGAATCCTAAACTGTTTATCCCTCTCTAACCCATTCTCCACCCAGCCTCAGAGTTACCTTCTGAAATATTTCCTATCATTCCCACGTTTAAAACCCCAAACCCCATGGCATGCCTCTCAAGGGCCTCAGGGTCTGTATTTTTAGTTTCACCTCTGACTACTATCCTTCCAGTGTCTATGCCAATGACAGTTGCTGGCCATGCCTTGGAAACATACCAGGCATTTTCACCCTTCCTTTACTTTGCTCATGCTGTTCTTTCATCAGGAATATTCTTTTTCCTTCTCTGCCTGCTAAAATGTATACAGTGGTATATGGGAAAAGAATGGGATGAAGATGAATGGATAAACAAATAGGAAGAGATGGAGAAAAAAGCACAGAATAGCACCGACGTGAGGGTTCAAGAAGTAATTTTTAGGGGTGAGATAACAATAGTGTCTACCACCTAAGGCTGCGGTGAGCATATTAAATGAGATAATACAAGACAAACTTTTAAAACACTGCATGACATATATTTTTTTATTGTTATCATTTTCGGTATAATTATTATTCACAGCACAGTGGTAAGAGCTTGAACTCTGGCTGCTATGAGGAAGGAGCAGTGGCGAAGTTCCAGCTCAGAAGCTCTGGGTAAACTGAAAAAGGGAACCTGGTCTGATTCAAATTCTCTAAAGAACCCAACAAACTACATAAGAAACCACAACCAATTCGGTTAAGCCGTACTAGAGCACATACAGAGCGCACAGGTGAGTTCTTGTG
This sequence comes from Bos grunniens, assembly GCF_055505025.1. Taxonomy (NCBI): domain Eukaryota; kingdom Metazoa; phylum Chordata; class Mammalia; order Artiodactyla; family Bovidae; genus Bos; species Bos grunniens. Next base: position 15,202,327 of record NC_141167.1, read on the forward strand.
TACCCCAAATAACTGACACCCCCATATAAATACTCCTTCGTGAAGTAAGGTGTTTCAGCACCCAGCCCCCAGCACTGAAACATCAGAGCAGCACCTCATCCTCACAAATCTGAAACTGCAACCCACATGTGCTGTCTTATGTCTTCCCATTTAGCCGGTAGCCACTTCTCTTTCCTTATATAACACGGCAGATTTAACTCTAAAGTTCTTCCCACAGCTGCAAAAAAAACTAAATATATGTGTACAACCCACCCATGCTTAATAAGGTAGCCAAAGGAAAACCAAATTCATTCACAATGGAGGTGAACCCAGGGACCTAGAAATGAATATATATATATATACATACATATACATACACACACATTTTTTTAGATGATATATTTTTTAAATACCCAAAATTTTGGGTATTTCCTCTGGTCCACTCTCATGCTTAGTCCTTTAAAAGACTGCCTCTGTCAGTTGTGGCAAGGGGACTCTGGACAGCCCTCATTCCTCTCGGTTAACAGGTTTTTGTAGCTTTCATTTTCATGTCCTAGTAAGCCACTGTAACCCACTATCCCATCTCTTCTTTCATATCCCTCCCCCATGAAAGCCAGATCTCCCTTGAGCACTATCAGACAAGCAGTCCTTTGGTTTAAAAAAAAAACAAAAAAAAAAACACTGCTCCTAAATTATGTCCCAAAGCAGACAAAGAACGCAGAAGTCCACATTTATTAGATGACACATAGCCTGCTTACTAGTCAGACTGCCAAAAATAACTGCTTCTCCTCTTGGAGGTTTAGGCAAACACAAGGGAACTGTGCTCCTATGTACGACTACTGCTTCTCCACAGAACTTGAAGAACTAATAAGGCATTAGAGATACTTCCTCTCTATAAACCCAAATAGAACACTTTGTTTATTTTCTCTTGGCATATAGTTGGCAGTCTGTATTTCCAGGCAGCCACTGTACATCTTTTGGCAAGTGCCTTCAAATTTCTCAGTACAATGTTTCATCCAGTCACTAAAGGCGAAGCATTGTACCTTAAATTTACATGCCAAGAAAAAGACTGAAAAAAAGACCTTCAGTATCATCTTCCTGCAATATATCAGACACTACACGAGTTAGAAGATCCAGATCCAATTCCCAGGTGTGCAAGTGTCTTGTAGTGTGATCTCTAGTCTGCTCTTTAATCTTTCCGCAACTCAGTGTTTCCATCCTGGAAAACAGAGATTGTATTACCTGTCCTTTGAATTCAGACTTTTACTGCTAGCTGAGAATATGTATGCTTCTACAATTTGTGAAACTGGAGTTCGGAAAACTCAGAAAATTAAGCACAAAGGTTGTTTTTCACTTTTGTCAGACCTACCATGAAAAGTCCACAGTTGAGCCCAGAAGTCCCTAAGCAAGTGATTCCTCCGAGGGTTAGTTCTGACTTCCTACTCAACAAACCACTGACGCAAGAATGAGAGGCGAGAGGCAAGGCAGGGCCTCAGGTGTTATCTGGCTATAAAAGCAAGTCATTATCTACCACATTCTGTAACAATATTATCACCCTAGACACAGGACCCTTAACACCCCGTGGTTTTATCTCAAAGAAGCTACCTCAATACTTAACGCACTTACTTCTTCAATGTTTACAAAAACAAGTACTTTCCTTGGATGAAAACTGCCCTGCTGGGATTGCCTTGGGGATGACCCAACAATTAAGGTAGGACAAAACGATGATACAAGAAGTATGAGGCGCAAGACAATTTAAGATTTAAGACAGTGTTTTACAATCCTTTCTGAGTTACTGGTATACTTCTGAGATTATTAAAATTCAAATGCTGGTTTAAAAAGGTCAATCTGGAAACTTGCAAAAACTTTCTAATTGTCGCACTTTCCACTTGGTCACCCTTCAGTCTCTGTGGCTCTTGTAACAAGTAAGTTTACTGCTCGTTCTAGGCTCTCTACAAGCCCTTCGTTTCTCCTCTGTTCCAGTAAACATTCTCTGCCTTTGGTATCATCAAATTATTCACATTAAATTATGTCTCAGCTGCAGTAAGTTTTAGCCCCCTGAGCAATGCATCACGTGGCCACCACTTAGTTCAACACTCAACTTGAGGTATCATGATGAATTCACACTACAATTCACAATATGAATCCTAAAATACATTTTGTATCTTGACCAAAATGTAACATATTCCTGTGAAGGATGCTGCTGCTGCTGCCAAGTCACTTCAGTCGTGTCTGACTCTGCGACCCCATGGACTGCAGCCCACCAGGCTCCCCCATCCATGGGATTTTCCACGAAGGAGTACTGGAGTGGGGTGCCATCGCCTTCTCCGTGTGAAGGATGAGTGTCATACAAGTTAAGAAGTACTCTCTAATGACTGACTCCCACAGCTCCTGCCTCATCCAAAAGGGAAGACAGTTTTGCATATAGATAAGGAACTGAGCGTGTTAAGTAGAGACCTATGTCCAACTCTGGGTCTGCTACGCACTGTAAGACCTGTGAAAAGATAATTGTATCTACCTTACAAGGTTACTGTGAGGACAAAAAAGCATATATAGAAGCATTTTATAAAAAGTGCTATACAAATTTAAGTTATGATTCTGCTTGTGGATTTAACTGAAACTGTTCTTTCAAGAAACTGGTTAATAAAAAATAAAATTAGAAAAGAAGCTGGTTAACTCCAACATTAAGAATATCATTCACTGGGACTTTCCTGGTGGCACAGTGCATAAGGATCTGCCTGCCAATGCAGGGGAGACGGGTTCAATCCCTGGTCCAGGAAGATTCCACATGCCTCAGAGCAACTAAGCTCGAGAGCCGCAGCTACCAAGCCCTCGTGCCAGAACTAGACTGTGTGCTCTGGGGGCCGGGAGCCACAACTACTGAAACTGCTTGCTGCCACTACCGCAGCCCAAGTGCCTAGAGCCTCTGCTCTGCAACAGGAGAAACCACGGCCATGAGAAGCCGGTGCACCATTACAAAGAGTAGCCCCTTCTCGCCGCACCTAGAGAAAGGCTTCGGGAGGCAATGAAGACCTAGTACAGCTAAAAATAAGTTAACTTTTAAAAAAAACAGTATCACTTGCTTACAAGTTTGCCAAAAATTTTTTGAGTCAACCTCAAGTCACTGAAAAGCCTTATCTCTTTCTATTGCTTAAAAAGCAAGCAGAGAAAAAAAAAAAAAAGCAAGCATAGTAGCACTACCCTATCAGGGGCATGGTAAGCAATGGTAGAAATGAAGAACTATGTACACCCACAGTGAATGGGGCAGAGCTACTTTATTTCATTAATTGAAATGAAAAGTAAAACTCAAAGGTCAAAGTTTTCCAACGGGTATGAGAGGAAATGTTATGAATATCCCAGGTATAATCAAAATTAAACACAATCTTCCTTGGTGGCTCAGACTGTAGAATCTGCCTGCAATGCAGGAGATCTGGGTTCAATCCCTGGGTCAGGAAGATGCCCTGGAGAAGCGGATGGCTACTCTCTCCAGCATTCTTGCCTGGAGAATTCCTGGACAGAGCCTGGCGGGCTACAGTTCACGGTGTCAAAAAGAATCACGACTGAGCGACTAACTCTTTCATAGCCAGTTCAGAAAGCTCAGTTATCGTCAAAGTGTTTTTCATGCATTAATCCTCATGGCATCCCAAGGATGAAAGAAATTTAATTCTCATATTCTAGTTACTTACAACCACAGGAAGAATCTAAATGGATCAAGATGTGTAATTTTGATAAGACAGGCCAACAAATATTTCATCAAATGTTAAAGATCTACCATATCATCAGCACTGTACAAGACACAAAGTGTCTAACCAATGTGGCCTATCTTACCTTGAGCAAGACCTCCAGCAAGCTCAACCTTGTGGTACACAGATATGAGTAAAGAAACATTTCTGAATAATGGATAACAGCTATTACAGAGCAATCACCAACCCTTATTGCCAGGACCCGCCAACTTACTTCAAAACAGATGTAAAATTAAGATGTTCTACTGAGAACACTTTCCTGACAAGTGTGGTATATGAGGAAGAGGGGGAAACAGGGAGCAACAGTGTGTTGTTTTAAGTAAGATGGTCAGAGAAGGCTTCAATAAGATGACATCTAAGTAAAGACCTAAACAAAGAGAGTAAAAGACGCACACTTATGGAGGGGAAAAGGTTCCACCAAGCAGAGGAAACCTCTGAGCGTAAGATTAATGTGGATCATACCTGCTGCATTCTCCACACACGTGCTAGACTTTCCCCATGGATGTAAGATCTAAAATTTGTAGTCTCTCTCCTCTCCACCTCCCACTCCCGTACCTTGCAAAGCATCATGAAAATCTCAGTTCAAACATGTATTAATTTGCTTTGTTTCATGTTCAGCTGGACTAAAACTCCTTGAGGACAAGGACTGCAGTTTTGTCTCTCCAAAAGGGCCTTGCAGAAAATAGCACCAACCATATTTTTGGACTTCCCTGGTCGCTCAGATGGTAAAGCATCTGCCTACGATGCGGGAGACCCGGGTTCGATCCCTGGCTCGGGAAGATCCCCTGGAGAAGGACATGGCACCCACTCCAGTACTCTTGCCTGGAGAATCCCATGGACGGAGGATCCTGGTGGGCTACAGTCCATGGGGTCCTAAAGAGTCGGACACGACTGAGCGACTTCACTTTCACCATATTTTTAGCACTTACTACCTGCCTCCTATTATATTAAGTGTTTTACATATGTAATCTGTTTAACCATTGCAATAATATTGTGTTACTAATTTTATTCTTCCTATTTTACAAAAGAAACAAAGACATGGAGAGGTCAAGCTAAGGTTGCATATCTTAGAAAAGGCAAGGCTGGGATTTGAGCTAAAGTCTGTCTCTCAAAGTCAGCAGAAAGTAGAGGTTGCAAACAAATATTTGTTGAATTATCCCAATCACCTGATATGTGCTGATGGTCAGTTCAGTTCAGACGCTCAGCCTGACTCTTTGCAACCCCATGAATCGCAGCAGGCCAGGCCTCCCTGTCCATCACCAACTCCCGGAGTTCACTCAAATTCACGTCCATCGAGTTGTCACCCGAAATGAACTGAGGGTGGAGACCATGCCCTAGAGGTTTATGGGGTACAGTGGGGAGACGGACTGCCCCTCCTTGCTGAGGTTCAGCAGCAGGCATTTCACACTAAGCATCTCATTTAGTCTGTAAAAACTCTTAACTTGTAATTCTTCCATCAGAGATTTGCCCCAAATGTCACCCACCCTCAGTCGAAGCACAAATCACGACCTAATTATTTAGGTCACCTTATTTAGGCCGATGGCAGATTATGGAGGAGAATCCAGGTCTCAAGACTATCCACGGTGATCCATTCCCTCAGTAGACAATCATACATGGTAAATGATTTATCCTGGTTTCGCTGGAAATTCTAAACAGCAAAAGCTCTGGAATAATTTTCAATCAAAAGGTATGTATTGGACATCTATATGTCAACCTTGTAAGTTCAAATACCATCGCCTCCACATATTCGCTTTGTGACAACGCGGTGGTCGTTTCGCCTCCCAAGGTGAACTCCCTCATCCGTAAAAGGAAAATAATAGAACCCACACACCAGACAGTAAAGTCGTCAGCAGTAAATGAGATGTTGGCACGGTGTCTCGCGTATGGTGGGCGCCTACTAATTATGGCCCTTCCTCTGCCTCCTCCGCCCCACAAGCTTCGGAGTTCACCCACTTCCACCAAGCGACAAGATATCCACTCGGCCAAAGGCCCGCACGCGGTCTCCGTTTCCCCAGGCCGGGGACAGCCGCACTGTCATACCTGCATAGAGTCAGCGCTGACGATCTCGCCACCGAGCCGCTGGCCGAGCTGTAAAGCCAGGGTGGATTTGCCGGTGCCCGTGGCCCCGAGAATCACTACGAGAGGTAGTGTCCGCTGCAGGCTCTGGAGCCCAGGGCCCACAGACACAGCTCTTGCAGCTGCAGCCGCCGCCATCTTGGAGGCGTCTGCGCTTGCGCCGGATCAGCTGTCCCCATGGCAACCGTCAGTGCGCCTGCGCGGCCCTCGGGCTCTAGAGGGAAAGGGCGAAGGGAAGGAGGAGACAAGGGACTAAGGTCCCCAAGCTCAGAAGCTCCTGCTGTGACTGCCATCAACTAGCTAGTGTGAAAACCTCAACTACCTCCTCTCTTAAATGGGAACATATCAGCCGTATCTAAAATAGATTTATACCTATTATTCTTTTTTAAACTAGCACCCACTTCTTTTTCTTCATAGCCCTAATTATAGTATGAAATTATGTTTTGACCTCTATTGTCTGACTTTGTCTCCAGACTGTTAGTTCTGTAAAGGCAAGGAACAGATTCTGCCTGGGACATTACTGTATCTCCAGTACAGTGGGTGCCTGTGTGCGTGCTAAGTTGATTCAGAAATGTCCAACTCTTTGCAACCCTACTGACTGAGCGACTTCACTTTCACTTTCCACTTTCATGCATTGGAGAAGGAAACGGCAGCCCACTCCAGTGTTCTTGCCTGGAGAATCCCATGGACAGAGAAGCCTGGTAGGCTGCAGTCCATGGGGTCGCACAGAGTCGGACACGACTGAAGCGATTTAGCAGCAGCAGTAGCAGCAGCAGCAAGAACTTCAGCCGGCCAGGCTCCTCTGTCCATGCGATTCTCTAGGCAAGGGTACTGGAGTGGGTTGTCATGCCATCCTCCAAGGGATCTTCCTGACCCAGGGATCCAGTATAGTACCTGATATCAAAAAGATACCCAATGATTTGTTAATGGAGAGAATGGCTTGCCTACTTAGTGCTACAGCCAGTGAGCTCAGAGGTGTGATCTTTAGGATCAGATCTTCCTAGTTCTCAGGAAAAGAGGGCTGCTGTTATGTTTTCATCCAACAACTCAAACTCAGACACAATCAGAAGACAAAACAAAATTTGTCATCTCTTTGGTGAAAGGATGCAAGAGATGAGGTGAGAACAGAGAGAAATGGAGAAGGAAATGGCAACCCACTCCAGTGTTCTTGCCTGGAGAATCCCAGGGACGGGGGAGCCTGGTGGGCTGCCGTCTATGGGGTCCCATAGAGTCGGACACGACTGAAGTGACTTAGCAGCAGCAGCATGAATAAGTGCCTACTTCAATTGTGAATTAATGATGGCTTAAAATATTACATTTTTGCAAATAAAACTTAACACTGAGAGCTGCTTAAGAGCAGGAATACCTTGTTTTATTCTTCTTGGGATCCTCCAGTTCTTAGTATGGCTTCTGATTTAGAGCAAGTGGAGGTTAATAAATGTATAAATGAATTAAAAAAAAAAAAAGAACAGAGAGAAAAATAAGCAAGTAAACAACCTACAGCTTACAAAGAGGAAAAATAAGGAAGGTAGAAGGGATATAGTAACAACCCTCAGATTAAAGTAGGGATGGGGAAAAATCGGGTCCAGAGAGGACCAAAATTCTGAAGACTCCACAACCTTTAAGAAAGGGCTTTGGGGGGATTCCCTGGTGGTTCAGGCATTAAGATTCCACACTTCCACCACAGGAGGCAGGGGTTGGATCCCTGGTCTGGGCATCTGGATCCTGGGCACCTGGTCAGATGAGCATGGATTTGAATTCCAACTCTGCCACTTATCAGCTGAGTGACTTCACACAATTAGCTTAGCCTTAGTTTTCTCATCATTAAATACCTCTCAGGGTTGCCATAAGGAGAAAATGAAGTAATGTCTGAAAAGTGCCTACTACAATGCCCTGGCACATAATAACCACCATTTGTTGAACACTTTGGGTTATTATAATAGTAACACCCCATCTGCCTCACTAAAGAGGTAAGAGCAGCCGCCTAAGGGTAGAGAAATTTCCAGTAATGTGTGAAAGTGCCTAAATACCTATTCTACTCACCCCTTGTTAGCAAGTTCAAGAGTTCTAATTGCTTTCTCCCTGGGATTACTACTTGGCTCTGCCTAGCTCTCAGGTCACGTCACCCTTGGGCCAGAGGAATCACCCCTGGATGGTTACAACATGTGATAGACCTGTCTAGAAATGACTGCCAATAAACACATTTCTCAATCACTTGGATCACTACTGGCATAATGGCTACTCTTGCAAACCCAGCGTCAACCTTGTAGTCACATGTCCCAGGGTCCCCTGTACCTCCTTTTCTCAATCCAGCCTGCTTTGATCAAAAGCCGTGTTCTCTCCAATTTGTGGTATCCGCCTGGGGCCGGTTTTAAAATCGAGATGTGTGGCCACATATTGGCAGACAATCTCACATGATGGTTGTTAACTGTAGAGCCTTTGCCTGGAGATTTTCTGAGGGTACAGTTACCTTGACAACCACCAGAAAGAAGGAAGGCCAGAGAAATGATGCAAATAAAGCAAAAGGGAGGCTAATATGATGATGACAATCTGACCATGACAGAGGAGGCCCACTTACAGATGGGAAAGCACTGTCTGAGTCATGACCAGGTGACTGTTGTGAGAGAAAGAGAGAGAGAGAGAGGAAGGAGGGGGAAGTGGAATTTACTACTGAGAGACCAGAAGAGGGAGAGGCTGGTTACCGAGGCAACAGGGGAACAAGGAATGAAAAAATGGGGCTTCACCACAGCAGTAGAAAATTGCTTCTAACCAAGCAACACAAGGACTGTTGCTATAGAAACAAAGAGAACAGGGATCCTATAGACCATGGGGAGAACTATCACTGAAATACTGAGCAGGAATTTCATTCTGACTCCTAAATCAGAATGCAGCCTGTAGTCCTAAACAAATGAGGAGAAGGGAGAAGTGAGGGGAAAAAAAAAAAAATCATGCTATTTCCATTCATTGTAGTTCTAATTCTGCCAGCCTCACCAAAGGAGAATTGGAACATATTTTTAAATTTCTCTGGGCTGTTTTTTTGGACCTAGGTCTCCCTAATGATCTTCTGAACTCGAAACTATACTAAGAATAGTTCCTTAAAGATAACCTGTAACTTGAAATCCTAATTGGAGAGATTAAGTTCAAGTGAAAATTGGGAAATTGAAGTCTATAATCAAGAGTTAGTAAGTATTTCTAAGAAACAATGTGCTCAGACATGTCCAACTCTTTGCAACCCCCATGAATTATGGCCCCCCAGGCTCCTCTGTCCATGGAATCCTGGAATGGGATGCCCTTTCCTACTTCAGGTGATCTTCCAGACTCAGGGATTGAACCTGTGTCTCTTGTGTCTCCTGCATTGGCAGGCAGATTCTAGCACCACCAAAACCCTCTAATGGGAGCACTGCAGGGAAATAAAGAAACAAAAGGTGACAAAAGGGAGTCAGAAAAGCTATTTGTAGTCATGCCCAGGTATTAGCCCTGACCCCTCTCTGCTTTGTATGAGGCCAGATGGGAAGCAGCTCAACCTATTCAGAAAGACAGCTCAAGAGGAAAGGCAGTCTCTCACTTAAAATATATGTGTATATCTAGAGCTGGAGGATTCAGAAGCCCATCTTCAATATATTCCACTGCTTACCGACTATTTGGAGTAAAAAAAAATAGTTTAAAAGGCAAAAATGCAGGCTTTCCTGGTGGCTCAGTGGTAGAGAATCCACCTGCCAATGCAGGAGACACAGGTTCGCTCTCTGATACGAGAAGAGCATACATGCCACGGAGCAACTAAGCCTGTGCACCACAACTATTGAGCCTGTGCCCTAGAGCCCACATACCGCAACTGAAGGCCATGCACCTGGAGCCAGCATTCTGCAACAGGAGAAGTCACCGGAGTGAGAAGCCCCAGAACGGCAACTACAGAGTAGCCCCTGCTCACCCTTATTAGAGAAAAGCCCGCACAGCAACAAAGACTCAGTACAGCCAAAAATAAATAAAATTATTTCTTAAATGCTGGGACAGGTTCAGTCTGGAAGAGCACGTCTAAAACGCAGAAATGAGATACTAGGGAGACGAATTACTTGGAGGATAATACTTCCTGCCTGCCCTTCTTTAAGTCCACAGTCTGCCACCTAACTGTCACTGCCTGTGTATGTGTATGCTCTATCCTAGGGCAGATATAGCCTGGGCAACATCTATGTTGCCTTACCTTACCGTTAGGAAACTGAGATCAGTACGGGGGGTGGGATGGGCGCGGAAATGTGGCTGAAAAGGAGAAGTGCAAAAAGGTAGAGGGAAAATCTGGACAATGACCCAATTAAAAAAATTTTTTTTAAAGAAAGAAAGGTAGGGAGAAGCCATTAGAGTGGAATGATCATTCAAAATGGAGCATCCAGAAAGTTTGAACTTTCTGGAGTTCTAGAGGATGCTGCGACATTTACGACAGGAGGAGGAATGTGTCATGAAAGGCCTGAAGCATCTGTTTCTAAAGTAAGAGAAGAAAGTTGGTTCAAACACAAACACTAGATTTTTGGTACAATCCAAAGTGCCAGAAATTCCCTGGCAGTTCAGTGTTTGGGACTCCATGCCTACACTGTCAGGACCCTGGGTTCAATCAGGGAACTAAGATCCTACAAGCCACATGGTGCAGCCATAACATTTTATTTTAAATCACAAATTAGGGGGACTTCCTTGGTGGGCTAGTGGCTAGGAAAATCCACTCCCAATGCAGAGGGCTCAGCTTCATTCCCTGGCCAGGGAACTAGATCCCACATGCCATAACTGAGACCCAGCACACCCAAATAAGCATTAAGAAAAAAAAAAAAAATCACAAATTAGGTATTTCCCCGGTGGTCCAGTGGTTAAGAAACTGCCTTTCAATGCAGGGGATGTGGGTTCAATCCCAGGTCAGGGACTAAAATCCCTCATGCCTCAGGGATCTTAGCCCATGTGCTGCAACTACTGAGTCCATGTACCACAATCCAACTCAGCTAAATAAAAAAATATTTTTTTAATCACAAATTAAAAGATAAAGTGCTTTGCAGCCTGATCCCCATCCTAAATTAAGAAAAATGTTTCCTGCAGGGATGTTTCATGATGAACTTGGTGCCTGTATTTGTTTCCTCAGGCTAGCATAACGAATTACCACAAACTGGCTTAAAAACTGGCTGGCTTAAAACAACAGAAATATATTCTCTCATAGTTCTAGAGGCCAGGAGCCCAAAATCAAGGTACTGGTAGTACGGGTAGAACACTCCGTGCTTCCCTCTAGTGAAGAATCCTTCCCTACCTCTTCCAGCTTCTGGTAGTTTTTGGAAATTCTTTATATTCCTTGGTTTTCAGCAGTGTGACTCTAATCCTGCCTGTCTCACTCTAAGATGACTGTCAGATGACTCTAAGATGCCTGTGGCCATCTTCTCTGTTGTGGGTGTGTCTCTGTCCCCACCTCCCTCTCTAGGATCCTAGTCATTGGATTAGGGACCATCCTAATCCAATATGACCTCACCTTAATTTGATGATATTTGTAAAGACTCTATTTCCAAATAAGGTCACATTCACAGGCTCTGGATAGGCATGAGTTCAGTTGGGGGACAAAATACAACCCAGTACAGTGCCTGTGAGTAATTACAACACCCTCCATTGGTTTGGTGGATGTCTGTTTCCATTAATGTTTCCATTGGTGATTGGCCAGCTCAAATCTGGGAGTATCAGAGTGCTCAGAACAAGTGAGGGGAAGAGAGTGGAGTTCACCATGTTGTAGGATTTATGTTGTGTTATAGAGTTTTCTCCAGAGCACACCAGAAGAAGGAAACTTCTAGGACTCAGGGAGGTTGAGTGATTTGCCCAAACATCACATAGGTAGTAACCCCAAGTTCCTGTTCTCAAACGGAGCTCACTTCCTGCCTTCCCATATCGCCAAGGGAGCCTACACATGCACAGGGATCCCCAAAGGCTGCAAAATCAGAGTAGGGAGATGCAAAAGGAGAAAAGATGCAGAGCCATCAGAGGTCCTTTCTGTTTCTAATTTCATGGCTTCTTCAAGCCCCCTCCTCTGCTTCTCTGGCCCTTTCTCCTTCCTGTGACTTAGCACTGTGGGCCTTCATCAGCTTTGTATCTTGGTGAGTCTTAAACCTGTATCTTCATTTCAACTGCCTTTCCAAAGTTTTAATGTCACATTTCCAACTTCCTGTTGGGTGCTCTATTTTGAATGATCCCACCACCTCAATCTCAATTGTGTCCCAAACCACAATCGGTTTCTTTTCTTGACTTCCCTATTTCAAAGAATCACAGAGGATGTTTGTGGTAAAAGGATCCTTTTAGAAATCTAGTGCAACTCCTCTTGTTTTACAAAAATGAGACTACCTGGCCTGAAAATCAGACCAGATCCCTCCCCAGATTTCACATAACTTGCCCAATCCTCTCTTCCCCATAGCTATTCCCTTAGCTTAGAACACCTTCCTCCTCTTCACTTAGCCAAATACTACTGGGACTTGTAGTTCCAGTTAAAGTCACAGTATCTCCAACAAGAACTCTCTCGATGACTCCAAAGTGCTCTCTTCCCCTTCTGAGGCTTGCAGCCCTTGTTTGAGACACATATTGACTTATTCTGTGATCATGTTTGCATGCTCATAAACTTCCATTAAAAAAAAAGAAAAAAGCAGAGACATTACTTTGCCGACAAAGGTCCATCTAATCAAAGCTATGGTTTTTCCAGTAGTCATGCGTGGATGTGAGTTGGATCATAAAGAAAGCTGAGCACTGAAGAATTGATGCTTTTGAACTGTGGTGTTGGAGAAGACTCTTGAGAGTCCCGTGGACTGCAAGGAGATCCAACCACTCAATCCTAAAGGAAACCAGTCCTGAATATTCATTGGAAGAACTGATGCTGAAGCCAACGCTCCAATGCTTTGTCCACCTGATGTGAAGAACTGACGCATTGGAAAAGACCCTGATACTGGGAAAGATTGAAGGCAGGAAGAGAAAGGGATGACAGAGGATGAGATGGTTGGATGGCATCACTGACTTGATAGACTTGAGTTTGAGCAAGCTCTGGGAGTTGGTGATGGACAGGGAGGCCTGGCATGCTGCAGTCCATGGGGTTGCAAAGAATCAAACATGACTGAGCAACTGAACTGAACTGAAACTTCCATAAGGAACCATCACTTCATATATCATTGTTCTTACTATGTGGCAGGAACTATTCTGAGCACTTACATACAATAATTTATTTTTAATCTTTTCAACAGTCCTATGAGGTAAGTATTAATATTATATCCATTTTAGAGAAGGAAACTTCTAGGACTTGGAGAGGTTGAATGATTTGCCCAAACATCACGTAAATAGTAACCCCAAGCCCATGTTCTTAACCATTATACTATGCCATCTATAGCAACTTTTGTGAATATTTTTATATCTCCACAAGACCTGGCTCTAACCCCTTATTCCAATATTTTTCTAAGTGTGACCACAGGATTCCATCTTCCTCCTTGCTTATCAGCAAGGTAGATTCTTGGCCCTGACCTACTACATCAAGGTTTTGGGGGTTTGTTTGTTGTTTAGTTGCTAAGTTGTGTTCAACTCTTTTGCAACCTCATAGACCGTACTAGTGGAGAAGGCAATGGCACCCCACTCCAGTACACTTACTTGGAAAATCCCATGGATGGAGGAGCCTGGAAGGCTGCAGTCCATGGGGTTGCTGAGCGTCGGACACAACCGAGCGACTTCCCTTTCACTTTTCACTTTCATGCATTGGAGAAGGAAATGGCAACCCACTCCAGTGTTCTTGCCTGGAGAATCCCAGGGACGGGGGAGCCTGGTGGGCTGCTGTCTATGGGGTTGCACAGAGTTGGACATGACTGAAGCAACTTAGCAGCAGCAGCAGTAGCAGACCGTACTAGCTCACCAGACACCTCTGTCCATGGGAATTCCCAAGCAAGAATATTGGAGTGGGTTGTCATTTCCATCTCCAGATTCTTAAGACTCACCCAGGTGTGAGGATCACTGTCTGAACAAGAATACACATTAGAGGATTTAATGACTGAATGGAGTCATTGACTTCAGCTCAGTTTGAAGACACTGCAGTGCCCAGTAAGGACAAATGGAGGGCCCATATGTGCAACAGCGTCACGGACTCCCACCCCCTGCCTACCATGGGGCATGGAATGCTGTGGACCAGTCAGACTCAGGTCTTTGCCCTTCTTCCCTTCTCTGCTCATCTCAGTCTCCCAAAATCCTGGCTACTCCTTCCCTGATGATTTATTGCCTCTTGAGGCATTAATACATCTACCCCAGATTATTTTAAGTACTCCTTCTGGGAAGATTTCTTATTTTACCAATCCCTTCTATCACCTTTTAAATATGACTAATTGGTGTTCTAGGTGGGGCTTGCTAAATGGTTTAAATAATACTAATCATTTACTAAGCACTTAGTATTGCTCACAACAACCCTAAGAAGCAGGTGCTATGATTTATACTTGTTTTATAAATATGGAAATTGGGACTGGGAGAAGTTAATAATTTGTCAAAGGTCACAAAGCTGGAAAATGGAGAGCTTGATTTGGAACTGAGCTCTGTTGGTTGTGGGAGGTTACCTAACCATACTACTTCCCACAAGTTTAGAGGTGATTCAGCAGTTACTTCTTGGGCACCAACTTGACCCCTGGCACTGAGTATTAATTGTTTAATAACTTACCTGATTCAAGACCTTAAGATCATATTTAGGTTTACTCACCAAAAGAATGGCAATCTTAATACAGGCGCGTGCATGCTCAGTTGCTTCAGTCATGTCCAACTCTTTTCGACCCTATGCATTATAGCCCACCAGACTCCTCTGTCTATGGGATTCTCCAGGCCCGAATACTGTGGCAGGTTGCCATGCCCTCCTCCAGGGGATTTTCCCAACCCAAGGATGGACCCCTCATCTCCTGGGTCCTCTGCATCGCAGGCCTGGTGGCTCAGATGGTAAAGAATCTGCCTGCAATGCAGGAGATCCAGATTCAATCTCGATCCCCCGGAGAAGGGACTGGCTACCTACTCCAGTATTCTAGCCTGGAAAATCCCATGGACAGAGGAGCTTGGAGGTCTTCAGTCTGTGGGGTCCCAAAGAGTAGGACACCACTGAGGGACTAACACTTTCACTTTCCTTTTTTTACCCACTGAGCCACCTGGGAAGCCCAATCTTAATACATTTGATCCCTTTAGCAGCAGTTCTAAATAAAGACATTAAGAGCTGTCCACCAAGCTTAAAGTAGAAATGTCCACACCCCCATGGAACTTTAGCTGACGTATTTAGAGACCTCCCCTTTACCCTCCCTAGTCACCCAGTCATCAGTCATCTCCCACTGGTTATCTTATCCTTCGAGTCCTCTTTCACACTCCCTATCACCTTCCAGATCAACAAAACCATCCCCACCCCCCACCTGCCCTCACCGCCTGCCCCTCCACTCCCCCGCACCCATCCCTTCTCCTTCTAAAGTGCATATTCTGAAATATTCTGACTCCAGGGGCACTTAAGATAAATTCAGCACTTCTAAGATAGTTCAACCTGTCTCACTCCCCCTAAAATAGCTACCAATAGGGGCAGGAGTTAAGCACTCCATTTAGCCTTTGATTGTCTAACAGAGCAGATGGCCTTTCTTTCCCATGCCACGTATGTCTTCTCAGCTGTTCCTTATTATCTACGTCCACATCTTTGGGAGGGGTATGTAGTCCCTTAAGTGTACTATTCAGAGGCAAACCTAATTTGCAGAAATTTTTCTCCGAAATCCAGGAATAAACTCCTGGCTATTTTCAGACAAAGATAGAGGTAGGAGTCTGCAGAAGTGAGCTAGGAAGGAGCTTAAAATACTTCACATTCCAGAAACACCCTTTCTTCCCCCCAGGAGATGGCTTTATTCCCACTCCTTTCTCAGCAGAGTTTCAGACTCAAAGGAACTGAAACTTAGAGTCAGGCAAGTCAGGCAGTCTGCACTAGCTGTCTGGGCTCAGACAAATGACTTCAATATCTCTGAGCTCCAATTTGCTCACCTGTGAAATGGGGCTGATACCATCCTTTCCTCCAGGTTACTGTGAGAATTAAACTATGTAAAGCAACATTAGCATCAGCTTTAGGCCCTGTACCTAGGAGTTCTTAGGATTTTACTGAGCACTTGTGAATTTTTTCAACGTCTAGTAAAGGGAGAGAAACCCCTACAAATTTTCTTAACAAATGGCCTCAAAAGCAGAATGGGGACTTCCCTGCTGGTCCAGTGGTTAAGAGTCCATCTGCCAATGCAGGGCACATGGGTCTGATACCTAGAAGATCCCACATGCCTTGGGGCAACTAAGCCCATGTGCCACTACTAGTGAGCCCGCGCTCTGGAGCCCATGCACCGCAGCAAGAGGCCACCATAATGAGAAGCCCTCGTACTGCAACAAAGAGTAGATGCTGGTTGCGCAACTAGAGAAAGCCAGAGCACAGCTACAAAGATCCAGCACAGCGAAAAAAAAATATGTTATACTCAGTGGGAACAGAGCGACTATAACTAAAAGAGGGATATGGAATTTTAAGGAAAGTATCCCAGTAATCCAAGTCTGTTTTTATCAAACAGCTATTTATGCCCTGGCTTTGGGGACCTAGAGGTCATAGGGGTGGAGTGGGAAGTTTACCTGACAGAAGACAGGTTTTGGGATTTGGATTCTGATCTGTGACCTTGAGCAAGAAACCTGTCTGGGGGACTTCCTGGTGACCCAGTGGTTAGGACTCCATTCTACTGCAGGGGGCATGGGTTCCATCCTTGCTTAGGGAACTAAGATCCCGCAAGCCACAAGGTGTGGCCAAAAAACAAAAACAAAAAAACTCTGGGCTCTAGTACCAAGTGGCAAATTATTGCTTACTTACCAGGCTGTGATGAGAGTCACTTTGTAAATGCGAGGAATTTATAGTAGCTTTTGGACTCAGGCTTCGTGGGAATGCAGGTGGGCAATATCGACCCAGGTCTCAGCTGTAAGGCAGGATTACATGAGATACAGTGGCCTTCTCCTACCATGATGCTCATGGTTTTTCTGACCTGCACCTGTTTTCCTTTCCTAGTCCTAGAACGGGCTTCTCTGGGGCAAGATGAACCTACTCAACCCACAAACGTGGCAGA
This sequence comes from Bos grunniens, assembly GCF_055505025.1. Lineage (NCBI taxonomy): Eukaryota > Metazoa > Chordata > Mammalia > Artiodactyla > Bovidae > Bos > Bos grunniens. The sequence continues at coordinate 15,219,242 of NC_141167.1, forward strand.
GTGGCTGGTCACGGGCCATGTGCTCCACTTCATCCCAATAAGTAGCAGGCACAGTGGCCCCAAGGAGACAGTTCTAGCAAGCAGTTAAGTGATGAAATTCCCTACTTCCTCTACACATCGCATGATAACAAAAGAAGCTGATCATTATTATGTGGTGGTGAAGACCTCTGGCTCTAGAGACAGGCAGAGCTGGTTTCAAATCCCTTGAACTCATTTACTTACTAGCTGTGTAACACTGGGCAGTTATGTTTCACTCTTAGAACCTTGGTTCCCTCTTCTGTAGTCCTGGCACATGATTGGTGTGGTCTAACATGTAGGAAGGAGCAAGGTGTTTAGATATAGGCAGTGCTCCATCAGGAATGGCTATTACTAAAGTCTCCCCTCTTGCATTTAGAGAAGTTTCTGAGAACTATGTTCCTGTATTAATCAAAGGAGAAAGAAAAAAAAATCACATTATATCACCAATTCTCATAAAATTTTTAAAAAGACATCCTGCAAGGAAGTCCCTGGTTGCCCAGTGGTTAGGACTCTGTGCTTCTATTGCAGGCGGCTTGGGTTTGATCCCTGGTCAGAGAATCAAGATCCTGCCAGGCAGTGCATGCACGCATGCTCAGTCGCTTCAATCATGTCCGACTTTTTGTGACCCTATAGACTGTAGCCCTCCAGGCTCCTCTGTCCATGCGGATTCTCCATGCAAGAATACTGGAGTGGGTTGCCATTCCCTTCTCCAGGGATCTTCCCAACCCAGGAATCGAACCCACATCTCTTCTGTCTCCTGCACTGGCAGGCAGGTTCTTTACCACTAGCACCACCTGGGAAGCCCACAAGGCGGTAGGCATGGTTAAAAAAAAGGGGGATTAAAATACCTATGGTAAGAAAAGTACCACCTGAAAAGATTTAAGGCTTTACAGTTTAAAAGCAGCTTAGAGTCTGGTGGTCCAGTGATTGAGACTCTGCACGGTCACTGCCAATGGCCCAGGTTCAATCCCTGGTAGGAGAACTAAGATCCCACAAGCCTTGCAGCTGAAAAAGAAAAAGTCTACATTTAATGCCTGCCAATCCCTGTGATAAGCTTCCCTCGTGGCTCAGTTGTAGGGAGTCTGCCTGCCAATGCAGGAGATGTGAGTTCGATCCCCTGGAGAAGGAAATGGCAACTCAATCCAGTATGCTTGCCTGGGAGATCTCATGGACAGAGGAGCCTGGCAAGCTATATAGTTCACAGGGTTGCAAAAGAGGTGGATGTGACTTAGCAACTAAATAGCAACAGTCCCTTGGGAAGTAGCATTTATCCCCATTTTACAAGTAGGGAAACTAGGGCTTTCAGGTAAAGGTAAAAGGCACAGGATGAATTAATGGTGGAACACCAGGATTTCAAGCCTTCTAAAATACAAATCCAGCACTCTGGAATTCACAAGACAATTTTGTGTTTACTGAGTACTAAACTTACGTTGTTTAGACATGTTTGAAATGGCATTTCAGGAACCCAGGGTGGAGTGACCAGGTTAGCAACATGGTTAGAGATCACTTGTGACTACCCTAAAAAACAGTGTCCCTTGGTTCTGGGGGACATGGTGGGCATAAGCTGCCCCCCACCCCCCCACCTCTGACACATTTGAGAAATCTTTTATTAGAAGATGTCCCAGAAGGCAACATTTTAAAATCAGGCAATCAGTATTCACAACTAAATACAAAATTTCAGGTAAATCTACCTTTTAAAATAAATCAGACTTTTGCAACAGAATTGCCCCAGAGTTTTTTTTTTTTTTTCTTGTACAAAAACAATTAACACCACTTTGCAAAAGGCATACAAAAATACAGTATTAAAAAAAAGACTGCTCCCAGCATAATACCCAACAGCAGCTTATAAAACACAAGCTCTTCAGGTGAGACATCAATAACCTACATCCCACCTGTTCTCCAAAGACAGTTCCCGAAGTCAGTTGGCTTCCCAAAACCGTGCTCCAGAAGCAGGGGGCTTTTTGCAAGTTCCACTGGGGTTCTCTGAGGCCAGGAAGCAACCTCAGGAACAGACCATCATGCATAACAGGTTTAGAAGTAGCAGCTGGCTTCCCAGAGCCACATATAGCACTCTAGAGTTCTTCCCTCCCCCATTTTCAAACCCCCATCCAGTAGGCACCTGCTGCCCTGGGCGGAGTGCTGGAAGGGCCGATCTTTCTTCCAGGCTAGACTTAGGGGCTGCTGAGGTTGCCCATGTGACACTTGTTGGGTTAGGTGACTTTCTCAGCCCAGAGGCTGTGCCTGGAATCCACCTGGAGAGGCTGAGCCCAGTTGGGTAAAATCCATCATGGTCCACTGAGCAGAGCTCCTGGAAGCTTCTTAAAAACCCACCAGGAAGCTAATCCGCCTTCTGGAGCACTGGATGAGTCCCAGCGGCTCTCCCAGTAAGAACTGCAATAAGGCCCAGATTCTGGGAATGAGATTCTGACTCATGTCAGGCTGGCAGAGGGCCCAAGGGTGGCTAGAGGGACAGGAAGCTCCTTGGAGTTGCAAGAGAAGCACAGGTTTGTATGGTTCTAGCATCACCGACTCAATGGACATGAGTTTGAGTAAACTCCAGAAGTTGGTGATGGACAGGGAGGCCTGGCGTGCTGCAGTCCATGGGGTCACAAAGAGTCAGACACGACTGAGCGACTGAACCGAACTGAGTAGAACTTCAAACTTATCATTCAGGGGTTGAGATGAGAGGGAGGTGGGAAAGAGGAAGTGGTACAGCTCTTCCCCTTCAGGTGCCTGACATCTGCTTTGAGAGGATTTCCAAGATGGAAAACACCTGGGCAGGGAACACGTTCGCATCCAGGACTCCAAACCTTCCCCCAGCCACAGGCTGGGACCCTTGCCCTGTGTCCTGGGGAAGTATTTCTGACCTGTGGGAAATAGCCTTAGAGCCCATTGCACAACAAAAGTGGAAGGAAACCAAAAAAGTTCCTGGTGAGGATGGGATGGTCTCTGCCCTCAGAGGAAAGGGTCCGGAGGGCCTTGAGACAAAGAATCTAAGAGGCCAAGCGCTTTAAAAGTTCTCAAGATCGCAGCATGGAGAGTGGGAGGAGGGGTGTCACCTAACATGGGAATACATGTTAAAGGTTTCTGACTCCTCAGCTACTGTAAAGTGTCTGACAGTGAGGTAATGGTCCCTGTTGATCAAGTCTGCGAGCTCGTCTTCACTTAAGACAGCTCGTATGTCTCTTGGAAAAAGGAGCCTGGGGAGAGCATCCAGGCCCAGCTGTCCTAGCGTCACCCCAGAGACACCAGTGGGAGCATCCTTTCTCAGTCTAAGGCTCATCCGCAGTGTGAGATTTCATGCAGGCTGGAGCCCCCTGACAACGTCCACCACCTGTTGCATAGCACCTGTCAGGCTTTTCTTCGGAGCTAGTGAGCTCAACAGACCCCAAGTCTCCTCAGTGCTGCCTGCCTGAGAAGCCAAAGGTGCCAGAGAAGCCACTGCACTCCCGCAAGTCAGGGCAGAGGGAGAACCGGGTTGCAAGGTTTCCAAGAATGCGAGCCCTTCTTGTGTGTGCAATGCATTCTGGGAATCTATTGTCCAGGCCACCCCACCTGAACCGAAATGTGCAAATTCCTAAGGGGGAGAGGGGAGGTTAAAAAATAAACTTGGGTCTCTGTGAAGACAGAGCAGTCAGACTTTGGTCAGTTAGTAGCCACTGAGGTACGCGATTCTCTTCTGCAGCTGTTGCTGCCGACACCGGAGCTGCCTTTTCTCCGTAGCCATCCTCTTCTCAGCTCCCACTAGGGCTTGCAAGTATTCCAAGGCCTTGCTCAGGATCACTACTTTGGGGGCCTTGGAGCAGGTGGCCAGGGTAGGGACCTGATCCCTCAGGGCCAAGAACCTGGAACGGAGGTCATTCCGCCTTTTGCGCTCCAGGAAGTTATGGTTCTTCCTCTTGGTTACGTCCTCAGTGTCAGAACTGACAGGTTTGGGGTTGCAGGGCTGGGAAGGCTCGCTTTCTACAGGTGGGAGACTCACAATTTCTTCATCTGCCTCATCTTCCTTTTCTTCTGGTGCTTCTCTCTCCAGACCGTCTTCACGGGGCCCTGGCTCTGGAGCCTCTCCTTGGGAGCAGCTTTCTGGAGGAAAACGGGCAGCATAGTTGTGCTGTTGTTGATGGATGGAGATGTGGAAGTGTTTCATGCAGGGGTCCAAAGGGTCTGCTCGCACCGTGATGGTGACTGGCTTCCGGACACCCAGGGACTGCCTCTTCTCCACTGTGACAACGTCAATTTCTTCACCCTCTGTCCGAGAAGAGAGATCAACAGAAGAAACACACCCCATGAGAAACACATACACAGACCCTATGCTGGAGTTTGGGAAAGGAGGTGGCATCTTCCCAATTTTGATATAAACAAATTCAAGTGGGGAGAAAGACAACTGATTCAATTGTATCAAGGCTAAGGGTGGTGTGAAGGAAAGGAAGGGAAATAAGCAAGAAGGAAAATATTCTCCAATTTCTCTTTGCACAGCAAGGCTTAGATAAGAACAAAAGGCAGACCCAAGCCAACAGCCCCCAGTCTGCACAGGCTCTCCCCTCCCCCTCTGTCGGGATGGAGAAAAAGAGCTATCGGCCTGGGACAAAGTTTTAACTATAAAGATCTTCCCCAGTCGGGCTCTTTCATATCCCATCAGAATTGTAAATGAGGGGTCTGTGGGCAGAGCTGCCCTTTGTTCCAGCCCAGCACAGCCTGCACTTGGGAATTGTTACTTTTCACAAGTTATAAATCCTATTATTCCCCCACCTCTCTATTCTGCCATCCTTTTCAGCAGAAGAGTCAGAGAAGGGAGGGCTACAACCCATCCCTCCTCACCCACAGAGGGGAGGGAAAGGGTTTCCCTTAGGAGCATTTTGCTCCTGGGTTCAATGGGTTTCTAAAGTCATCCATCATTTATAGGTCGCTTGCCCCACCCACTTCCCTGGACCAGAAGAGGATTGGATTTGTAATCGCAGGTCGGCAGAAGCCGCAGGAACTTCACAAAGGTACAAAAGACCATTTCCAAGCTACCTGTTTTAGGGGGTCAGGAGTTGGGGCGCAGGAGTTGAGCGGCAAGGGAATGTCTTGATACAGGGGCCAAAACACTAGCAACACCTGGACATGCCTCTATCATTCCCTTACTCCAAGATCTCTTAGGTTACCCCAACCAGGAGAGGGACAATTAGGGGAGAACGTTACAGCTCCGCACTGTTTTGCAGCCTCCACAGAGAAGGCCACCTTTATGCATTTCAGCCTGACAACAGAAGAGCTCAGTTCTCAGCCTCTTTCGCAAATCACGAAGCTTGAGCCCCTTTGTCAGGAAGGCTTCCATTGTGTGGACAATCGCATTATTTCTCCATTAATAAAACCTGACCATTCAGCCCTCCTGGCCCCAAGACCTGTGATTGGCTGGCTGAGCTGAGTTTGGAATGCGGTCTTACTCAGCCCCGAGCCCCTATTGGCTGAGCTTTGCCGTCAGTCACTCTCCCCACCCCCCTCATTGTTTGCAATCTGTTGCATTTTGTTCTGGGCCATGTGGCCTGTGAGTGAACCAGGAGCTTGCAAACAGGTTCAGGGTAAAGGGCAGGTTAGAAAATGATTCAGGAGGCTTCCCCACATCCCAAACCTTTAATACTTCAGAGTTAAGCCCCATAGCTGGGGAAGGTTCTGCCTAAGAAAAAAATGTGAGACACCATTCTCCTTTTCAGAGAAAATGTCTAACTCTACCTAGACAAGGACATGTCCTCAGCTGGATGATCAGGTTAAACTCCCTAACATGCAAAGGGAGAAACTGAGACCCAGATCAGCCAAGTCCACATAGCACCTGTATAACATTCTGGATCTAAAACTAAGATCTCCAGATTCCCAAAACAATGCACTTTCCACTCTACCATATCAGCTTTTGCAGAGATACATCTTTATTGGTTTCTTGATCTCAAAGTTCCCATTCCAGCCATTAAACAAACAAGGTCTTGGTGTAAAAAGCAAGCAGGTTAAAAATGACCTTAACAAAAGCAAGCAGGTTAAAAGTGAACTGGGAAAAAATTTTTTTTTACTTTTAATTGTGTTTCCTTCCTTATGTTCACCATTAAGTGTATGACAACCTCCAAACCCATTCCCCAGTTCCCTCTAAATGGTCACATAAATTATTCTTAAAAGCTACTTGAGTTTTCAGTCCTGATTTATCTGACACAAGCCTCAGTGTGCACCCTATAAAACACCCTCCCCAGTATTTCTCATGGGCACCTCGAAGAAGAGGTTAGGCTAAGAATGACATAGTCTGGTGGCACAGATGCAGCAGGCTGTGCTCAGTGAGATGTACACCTGCATTCAAGGATGGGGCAGGGGAGCCTGTGACCCCCAGCACTAACCCCAGAGCTTAGCACAAAGTAGAGGCCAGTGAACATTTGTTGAATACAAATGAAGCAGCTGAAAGCCCTCAGATGAATTGTTCCTAGAGGAACACCTTCCCACCACAGGCCAGAGCAAAATGGCAAGATGTACCACTTCTCAGATAACCAATAAGTTCCTCTAAACACCAGAGAAGTGCCTGGTTGGGATGGAGGATTGAGCAAAAGAAGCTGGCCGGATGGCAGGAAGCTGGCGTTCACTTCTGGCGATTTCCTATTTCTAAGCCTCGGTTTTTCCATCTGTTAATGGGGAGCAGTCATTCCTCCACTACTGTCTCATGGGTGATGGTGAGGATGAATACGTGGTAAGAGGTGGGGATGGAGGAGGAGCCATTATTGTCATTTTAAAATAAAGCAGGCAGGAGACCAGGTTTTTTAAAGGATGAAGGCTTTGGCTTTGCACAAAAGGCTTCTCAGCTTCTCTCCCCAAGGGAGTGAGTTTCCCAGAGAAAGAGACAGCAACAAAAAAAATTTAAGTCTGGAGTGACCCTTAAGGGACCCCTTCCAGCCTTCGGAGGGCAGAAATCCCTTATGGTCCAATCCCCGTATTGTTCTCCCTAAGCGCCAAGCCTCACCCTGTCTCCCTTGTCCCCTGGGGCTCCAATCATCATCAAAGGGACGCTGGCTCCCACGCCACTTCTTCAAACTGTTTACTAACACTCCCACGTGCCAGACAGACACCGCTGGGGGCTACACCGGCAGCTTCAGCCGAGGAATAGGGAGGTGGCGGAAGGGCTTGCGCAGACCCAGTTGCCGGACCTCAGCGGCAGAGGTTTGGCCACCCATGGGGTGCCCCCTCTTGGATGACCCGGGGCGGTCCTTACCCGAGTCGCTTGGGCTCTCGGACCCCGAGCAGGCCTGGGTCTTGGGCTCGCCCAGTGGACAGGGGGCAGCGGGCGCCGGGTTGCCGGCTTCGAGGCTGGGAGCGCAGTCCGGGGCGGCGGGCGCCTTGGGCGGGTTCCCCCGGGGTGCGCCAGCGGCGAGCCGGTCGCTCACCGCTCTCTCCAGCCGTTCCCGGGCCGAAAAGCCGCTCCACATACAGTCTCGGCGGATGATGGAAGCGTAGTTCCTGCCCCAAGCTTTCGAGTGACCCCGGGATTCTGCATCGTCCCCGGCGCCCCCTCCGGGCCACGGCTCCGGAGGACCAATTCCGGGGCCCGCGTCTCCGTCGCCGGGACCGGAGCTCCAGGGCGGCGACGTGGGGGGCGACGGCACGAGCTCGAATTTCTTCCAGATGTCCTCGCTGGGCGCCGTGGAGCGGTAGAAATCCTCTCCGCAGTCATAGTCGTAGAAATAGTGCTGGTACGAGTCGAAGTCCATGTCCGCTCCCTGCGGGAGGGAAGGGGGACGTGCTGACCCAGGTGCGGGCCCAGGGAGGGAAGCGTCCCCCGGCCCCCCAGTACAGCTGGCTGCCAGGCTCTCGTACCTCTCCAACCTCACAGCTTGGAGCCCGCGCCCTTCCCTAGCGTCCCGGGCAGCCCGGCCCCGGGTCAGCGTGCCTGGGGAAGCCGCTCACAGCGCGCGGACTAGGCTGCAGGGAGCGAGTTCAAAGCAAACTTTGCCAGCGCCGCCCGGAGCGCAGCTCCGAGGGCCCGGCCGGGTCGGGCGGGGGCGTGCTGTGCCCAGAAGGCAGCCTGCAGCCCGTCCCCCGGGACTCGCGCCCGTTCCCAGGCTGCCCGCAGCCTCACCTCGCTCCCGCCACCGGCCACCTGGAGCGGACCGGCTCCCCGCCCGCTCGGGGCAGCGAAGCAGCCCGCACACTTGCACATGCGCGCCACCGAGTGCGAGGCCCGCACACAGGCGCTAGCCCCCCAGCGCGCGCTCCCGCCCCCGCTCGCGCACGGCGGCCCGGACGCTCCCGGGAGCGGCGCGGGAGCGCGAGATGCAGGCGCATTGTTTCCAGGCTGCCTTATATCTCGTCGCGCGCCCGCGGCTCAGGGACAGGGGGCGGGCCCTACGGGACCAACCCCGCCCACGCCCCGCCTCCTGGGTCGACAGGTGGGGGCTGTGGAGTCCCAGGCCCATCAAATGAATTGCACAGTGGGGAGCGCGGAGCTGGCGGCGGGCTGATGCGGCCCGGCGGTCGCCCGGTGGGGTTGTGACTCTAGCGAGGCTCGGGAGGTCCTCTGGAGGCCGAACGAGAACGGAGCTCCTTGAAGACTCTGGATTCAGGAAAACTGCTCCCTGCTCCGCGAGCCTACTTCCCCGAGCTCGCCCCGTTTAGTTCTGGTACATCTGGCCCGCGAAAGGTGAGGTAGTAGGGTGCAGCCGCACTTCCACCGCGCCACCTGGTGGTCCTCAGCCTTAAACCCCAGCCCTGTCCCCGGCACTGTCTTCCTCACCCTTGGGCCCCCCTTCATCAGCTTGGTGTTCCCAAACCTGGACGGACCTCAGCGAAGCAAGGTGGTGAAGATTCCGGAGCCTGAAATTTAAACTTTCTGAGCTTCAGTCTCATCTATAAAATGAAGGGATGGCAATACCTCACAGGACTGTTGTGAGGATTTAAGAAGATACAGTAGGGAAGGGAACTAAGCCAGGAGAGGCAAGCAGAACAAACTTAGCCTCTGGTGTGGGTGATAAGGAGAATTTTCCCCCAAGAATAGATCAAGGCGATTCCCCTCCCTCAAACCACACACAAAACACTCTGTATGAGCTGTTCTAATACAGGAAAGAATGGGAATTTGGAGTCTGGAAACTTCATTCAAGCCTTTGTTTTGCTACTTGCTAGCTCTACAGTCTTCGGAGAAGGCAATGGGACCCCACTCCAGTACTTTTGCCTGGAAAATCCCATGGATGGAGGAGCCTGGTAGGCTGCAGTCCATGGGGTCGCTAAGAGTTGGACACGACTGAGCGACTTCCACTTTTCCCTTTCATGCATTGGAGAAGGAAATGGCAACCCACTCCAGTGTTCTTGCCTGGAGAATCCCAGGGACAGGGAAGCCTGGTGGGCTGCCGTCTATGGGGTCGCACAGAGTTGGACACGACTGAAGCGACTTAGCAGCAGCAGCAGCTCTACAGTCAAGTCCTTTGAAGCCTCTATTTACTTATCTGTAAAATGAGAACCTCGATTGTAGCTGTATCTCTGGCCAAGATGATGGACATATAAACCTTGTATCCTCTTCTATGCAGACTTCCTTCAGTAGAAGAGGAAAAGCTAAACTATGGGGTATTCTATTCAGACCAAGGAAAGTAACCTGGGGTAGCAGCCAATACATCTAGAATGCTCTAACTGGCCTTTAAGGTCTGGTCTACAAGCAGCAGCCCGATTACCTGCTGTCTTTCTCTCCCCCCCGCTGTGGTCTAAGAACACCAAACTACTCACTGTTGAAATCCCAGCAGAGGGATGTGAGATGTGCAAGGAGTTCAGTGTGGTTGGAGCATGAGACACTAAGCATGAGTTGATATACAAGTTGACAGAAAAGGAAAGAAAGATGACAGCCTCAGTTTTGCATATGTTAGCTCGAAGTTGCATGTGGACATCTTTGAAGGCAGCAACTAGTTCTTACTAGCTTTGCAATTTAAGTACATAAAACAGCTTGTGATTGAACTTACTAAGTGACTCAGCCAACCAGATTTTATTGAGAGAGCCTGTATGTCCTGCTTTGTGCTGAATGGAAGGCACAGATCAGAGAGGTTCCAGGTTGGTTGCAGCCCTGAGGCAGAGGGGTTGGAACTGTCTTCTGCGAACTTGTTCTCTGGTCTACAGTTATCTGAAATGGTTGCTGTAATAGTCCAAGTTCTTGGTTACAAAAGACAGATACATTTAAGCAGAAAATCATTTTGCTGGGAAGATTTGGGGCATAGAATCCACGAGAGGCTGGGAATATGTGCTTGAGAAATGGATCTTCTTTCTCTATCAAGATGAGATTCATTACTCAACAGCCCCTCCCCATGGTTCATTGTAGTAGGTGATTTCTGGAGACAACCAGGATGTGTCCTCACCTCAAGAACTAGAATAAAGTAAATGAAGTTGTCTTCTGAGAGTTAGGCTGCTCCTTCACATTGCATACTTTGTTTTCCTCACCAGACTGTAGGCTCATTGAGGGCTAGGTCAGATGTCAGCCTTGTTGACTGCTGCAACTCCAGAGTTTAGAACAGAGCCTGACACATCGGAGGTGCTTCGTAAATGTGTTGCCTGTTTGGAGACAAGTCTAATGCTTTAACATAGAAATGTGCCAGTCTACCTACTGGAGACAGAATCACTGTCAGGCTCAGTCTAGACTGTAACCTGAATAAAGGTATTGATACAACTAAAGAGAAGGAGGTGGTAGTAAGAAGGAGTCTGGACAGTCAACGAAACAGAGATCAAGAAGCAATCACCGGAGTGTCATCCTAGCCCTGTCTGGGGACAAAGATGCTGGTCTAGGAACAAGGGAGATGGAAACATCATTCTTTGAAACCACCCAGTTCACCGCCCCCTCCCCACTTCACTTGCACTCTGGATCACCAAGCAACCTGCTGAAAACCACACTGTTCCCTATGTAGATCCGCCCACAGGGAGAGAATGCACTCATCAGCGAACAAGAAGATCCAGTCTGCTCCAAAGCCCTGCTTCCCCTTATAACTTAATGAATTGGCATCTGATTTGAAATATTACTCTCCTGAGCCTGGTTAATGTGTGTCTGTTCTGCAGAGATGCTGCTGCTTTTAGGGCTAACAGCTCTGGCTTCTGAGTGATATCTGGACCTAGGATGGTGATGAATTCATGAATTCAAAAACTGAAAAAATTCATTTTTTCTGCAATTTTAAATTTTATTTCCTTTTTTAGAAACAATTATGTTATTTATTTGACTGTTTCAGTTCCTGGTTTCAGCGCACAAACTCTCTTGTGGCTCATGGACTTAGTTTCTCTGAGACTCCTGAGATCTTAGTTCTCTGATCAGGAATCAAACATGCTTCCCCTATATTGCAAGGAAGATTCTTAACCACTGGACAACCAAGGAAGTTCCTCCTTTACTTTTCTGAAAACATATTTTGAATAAAAAAATACATGTAAATCATTTTTCAAAATCAACTAAATGTTCAGTTCATTTCAGTCGCTCAGTCGTGTCTGACTCTTTGTGACCCCATGAACCACAGTATGCCAGGCCTCCCTGTCCATCACCAACTCCTGGAGTTCACCCAAACCCATGTCCATTGAGTTGGTGATGCCATCCAACCATCTCATCCTCTGTCATTCCCTTCTCCTCCTGCCCTCAATCTTTCCCAGCATCAGGGTCTTTTCAAATGAGTCAGCTCTTCGCATCAGGTGGCCTAAGTATTGGAGTTTCAGCTTCAACATCAGTCCTTCCAATGAACACCCAGGACTGATCTCCTTTAGGATGGACTGGTTGGATCTCCGTGCAGTTCAAGGGACTCTCAAGAGTCTCCTCCAACACCACAGTTCAAAAGCATCAGTTCTTCGGTGTTCAGCTTTCTTTATGGTCCAACTCTCACATCCATACATGACTACTGGAAAAATCATAGCCTTAACTAGATGGACCTTTGTTTGCAAAGTAATGTCTCTGCTTTTGAATATGCTGTCCAGGTCAGTCATAACTTTCCTTCAAAGGAGCAAGTGTCTCTTAATTTCATGGTTGCAATCACCATCTGCATTGATTTTGGAGCCCCCCAAAAGTAAGTCTGTCACTGTTTCCACTGTTTCCCCATTTATTTGCCGTGAAGTGATGGGACCAGATGCCATGATCTTAGTTTTCTGAATGTTGAGCTTTAAGCCAACTTTTTCACTCTCCTCTTTCACTTTCATCAAGAGGCTCTTTAATTCTTCTTCACTTTCTGCCATAAGGATGGTGTCATCTGCATATCTGAGGTTATTGATATTTCTCCCGGCAATCTTGATTCCAGCTTGTGCTTCTTCCAGCCCAGCGTTTCTCATGATGTACTCTGCATATAAGTTAAATGAGCAGGGTGACAATATACAGCCTTGACGTACTCCTTGTCCTATTTGGAACCAGTCTGTTGTTCCATGTCCAGTTCTAACTGTTGCTTCCTGACCTGCATATAGGTTTCTCAAGAAGCAGGTCAGGTGGTCTGGTATTCCCATCTCTTTCAGAATTTTCCACAGTTTATTGTGATCCACACAGTCAAAGGCTTTGGCATAGTCAATAAAGCAGAAATAGATGTTTTTCTGGAACTCTCTTGCTATTTAGATGATCCAGTAGATGTTGGCAATTTGATCTCTGGTTCTTCTGCTTTTTCTAAAACCAGCTTGAACATCTGGAAGTTCACGGTTCACATATTGCTGAAGCCTGGCTTGGAGAATTTTAAGCATTACTTTACTAGCATGTGAGATGAGTGCAATTATGTGGTAGTATGACAAGGTTAAAAAATAAAAGGTAATCTTCTCTCCCCTTACCACCCCTGATTCCCACCCCCCAAAGGCAACTACTGGCTTACCAGGCTTTTTGTCCCTCATATTTCCTTCCATATTTTGACCAATACAGGTGATCTAATTTTAAAATTGGGGGAAGGGCATATAAACAACAGAAATTTATTTCTCACAGCTATTGGCTGGGAAGGTCAATGGGAATTTTTAAATTCCTATTTACATTTAAAATAGAAGGAGATGGAAAAAAACATATAAGGAGATGTAGGGGTTTCCCTGCTGACTCAGTGGTAAAGAATCTGCCTGCCAGTACAGGAGACACAAGTTCGATCCCTGATCTGGGGAGATCCCCTATGCCTTGGAGTAACTAAGCCCGTGTGCCACAACTGCTAAGCCTGTACTCTAGAGCAAGGAAACCATAACTGTTGAGCTACATGCTGCAACTTACTGAAGCCCATGTGCCCTAGAGCCCGTGCTCCACAACCAAGAGAAGCCACTACAGTGCAACTAGGGGGAAAAAAAAAAAAGTTCACGCAACAGTGAAGACCCAGCACAGCCAAAAATAAATACATGAAAATAAATAAAATTATAAAAAACAGAATAGAAGGAGATGTAACTCTTACATTTCCTTTTCCATCACACATACTTCATCTTCCCTTATTCATCCAAGTAGAATTACAGATCAGTTCCTTGTCCTTGGGTGTGTGCTCAGTTGTGTCCAGCTCATGTGACCCCGTGGACTGTAGCCACTTAGCTCCTCTCTCTATGGAATTTTCCAGGCAAGAATACTAGAGTGAGTTGCCAGTTCCTACTCCAGGAGATCTTCCTGACCCAGAGATCAAACCCGAATCTCCTGCATTGGCAGGCAGATTCTTTACCACTGAGCCACCTGGGAAGCATCTTTTACAGATCAATTATGAAATAAATATTCAATATATATAATGTTTTGACTGTAGAGTATGGTTTATGGATTGTGAGTATGGACTACTCTGACTACATTTCCTTTATTTTTTTAGATTTTCTAGTTGGTGCTTGGAGGATCTTCAGTTGCTGCATGTGAACTCTTAGTTGTGGCCTGTGAGATCTAGTTCCCTGACCAAGGATTGAACCTAGGCCCCTGCATTGGGAGCACAGTCTTACTCACTGGACTGCCAGGAAAGTCCCTTCATTTTCTCTCGTAAAACATTTATTTTCAGAGTTAAATTGTAATTTTTCTTTTTGGCTTAGATATCAATGTAGATATTCCTTTCTACGGATATTTTTAATCTATGTAAATGAATTTAACACTTCACATTTGCACAAGAGCTACAAAGGTTGCTTCATATGGTCAAACATGTCAGGTAATCAATCTATTAGTTCCATTTCTTTCTTGGAAACATCCCTCTAGGAGCCCTTTGTCTTTCTATTACAGTTTGAACTTGATCTCTAGGTCTGTTTCACAACTGTCATTTGCAACTTCCCTTCACCATCATCCTGGAAATTCCCTTTGCTTCTCTCCTGTTTCGGCTCCCCCATTTTCTGGAGCTCACTGCTTCTTCTTTCTTTCTCTTTAAAAAAAAATATTGATTTATTTGGCTGCACTGGATCTTACTTGCAGCCTGCAGGATCTTTGTTGCAGCCTGTGGACAGTCTAGTTGTGGTGCATGGGTGCAGTAGCTCCATAGCATGTGGTGTCTTAGTTCCCTGACCAGGGATTGAACCCACACCCCCTGCACTGCAAGGCAATTCCGAGCCACTGTACCACAAGGGAAGTCCCTGCTTCTTCTCTCTTGATTTACTTCCTCACATTGGCAGAGCATATCCTTTAGCAACTGCCTGAGAAAGGCTACTTGGGAAGTAAAAATTTTGATCCTCGCATTTCTGAAATTGACTTTATTATACCCTCACAGTTGATTGATAGTTTGGCTGGGCATAGAATATTAGATGAGAAATAATTTTCCCTAAGAAATTTAAATGGACAGGAATAGGCAAATTTAATTCAGATGACCAATATATCTACTACTGTGGGCAAGAATCCCTTAGAAGAAATGGAGTAGCCCTCATAGTCAACAAAGAGTCCAAAATGCAGTACTTGGGTGCAATCTCAAAAATGACAGAATGATCTCTGTTTGTTTCCAAGGCAAACCATTCAATATCACAGTAATCCAAGTCTATGCCCCAACCACTAATGCTGGAAAGCTGAAGTTGACTAGCTCTGTGAAGATCTACGAGAACTTCCAGAAACTAACAGCTAAAAAAGAAGTCCTTTTCATCATAGGGAATTGGAATGCAAAAGAAGGAAGTCAAGAGATACCTGGAGTAACAGGCAAGTTTGGCATTGGAGTACAAAATGAAGCAGGGCAAAGGCGAATGGAGTTGTGCCAAGAGAATGCACTGGTGATAGCAAACACCCTCCTCCAACAACACAAGAGATGACTCTACACGTGAATGTAACTAGATAGTCAATAGTGAAATCAGACTGATTATATTCTTTGCAGCCAAAGATGGAGAAGCTCTACACAATCAGCAAACACAAGACTTGGAGCTGACTGTGGCTCAGATCATGAGCTTCTTATTGCAAAATTCAGGCTTAAATTGAAGAAGGTAGTTAAAATCACTAGACCATTCAGGTATGACCTAAATCAAATCCCTTATGATTATACAGTGGAGGTAACAAATAGATTCAAAGGATTAGATCTGGTAGAGTGCCTGAAGAACTATGGATGAGGTTCATAACATTGTACAGGAGGCAGTGACCAAGATCATCCAAAAGAAAGAGAAATACAAGAAGACAAAGTGGTTGTCTGAGGAGGCCTTACAAATAGTTGAGAAAAGAAGAGAAGCAAAAGGCAAAGGAGAAAGGGAAAGATATACCCAACTAAATACGGAGTTCCAAAGAAAAGCAAGTAGAGATAAGAAAGCATTCCTAAGTGAACAATGCAAAGAGACAGAGGAAAACAATAGAATGGGAAAGACTAGAGATCTCTTCAAGAAAATTAGAGATACCAAGGGAACACTTCATGCAAAGATGGGCCAATAAAGGACAGAAACAATAAGGACCTAACAGAAGCAGAAGATATTAAGAAGAGGTGGCAAGAATACACAAAAGAACAAGATGAAAAAGGACTTAATGATCAGTGTGGCCACTCACCTACAGCCAGACATCCTAGAGTGTGAAGTCAAGTGGGCCTTAGGAAGCATGAATACAAACAAAGCTAGTAGAGGTGACGGAATTTCAGCTGAGCTAGTTCAAATCCTAAAAGATGATTCTGTTAAAGTACTGTACGCAATATGTCAGCAAATTTGGAAAACTCAGCAGTGGCCACTGTATCAGAAAAGGTCAGTTTTCATTCCAATCCCAAACAAAGGCGATGCCATAAGATGTTCAAACTACCATACAATTGCATTCATTTCACATACTAGCAAGGTAATGCTCAAAATCCTTCAAGCTAGGCTTCAGCAGTATATGAACTGAGAACTTCCAGATGTACAAGCTGGATTTAGGAAAGGCAGAGGAACCAGAAATCAAATTGCCAACATCAGTTGGATCATAGAGAAAGCAAAGGAATTCCAGAAAAACATCTACTTCCACTTCATTGACTATGCTAAAGACTTTGACTGTGTAGATCACAACAAACTGTGGAAAATCTTTTTCGAGATGGAAATACTCCTAAGAAACCTGCATGCAAGTCAAGAAGTAACAGTTAGAACCATACATGGAACAACGGACTGGTTCAAAATTGGGAAGGGAGCATGTTAAGGCTGTATATTGTCACTCTGCTTATTTAACTTAGATGCAGGGTACATATCATGTAAAATACCAGGCTGAATGAAGCACAAGCTGGAATCAAGATTGCTGGGAGACATACCAACAACCTCAGTTCTGAAGATGATACCACTCAAACGGTAGAAAGTGAAGGGGAACTAAAGAGTTTCTTGATGAGGGTGAAAGAAGAGAGTGAAAAAGCTGGCTTGAAACTCAGCATTCAAAAAACTAAGATCATGGCATCCAGTCCCATTACTTCCTGGCAAATAGAGGGGAAAAAGTGGAAATAGTGACAGATTTTATTTTCTGGGGCTCCAACATCACTGCAGATGGTGACTGCAGTCACAAAATTAAAAGATGCTTGCTCCTTGCAAGAAAAGCTATGACAAACCAGGACAGCAGAGATACCACTTTGCCAACAAATGTCAGTATAGATAAAGCTATGGTTTTTTCACTAGACATGTATGGATGTGAGAGTTGGACCATTAGGAAGGCTGAGAGCCAAAGAATTGACGCTTTAGAATGGTGGTGCTGGAGAAGACTCCTGAGAGTCCTTTGGACAGCAAGGAGATCAAAGCAGTCAATCCTAAAAGAAATGAACCCTGAATATTCATTGGAAGGACTGATGTTGAAGCTGAAGCTCCAATACTTTGGCCACCTGATGTGAAGAGCTAACTCATTAGAAAAGATCCTGATGCTGGGAAAGATTGAGGGCAAAAGGAGAAGGGGGCAACAGAGGATGAGATGACTGGATGGCATCACTGACTCAATGGACATGAATTTGAGCACACTCCAGGAGACGGTGAAGGACATGCTGCAGTTCATGGGGTCACAAAGAGTTGCAAACAGCATAGCCAATGAACAACAACAACAATAAGAAATTTAAAGGTATTGTTTCCTGTTTCTTAGCAACAATTAGGCTGTTGAGAATATTGATATCATATGATATACAAACCTTTGTATGTGACCAGTTTCTCCCTCTGGAAGCTCTGACCTTCTGTTTTGTTTTTTTTTTTTTTCCATTGCTGTGTTTTGGTGTGGCTCTGTTGTATAATAAAGAATTTGACTGGCCCTTGTCTCCTGTCCCTAATAGTGAAAGTGAAAGTGAAAGTGAAAGTGAAGTCGCTCAGTCGTGTCCGACTCTTTGCGACCTGTGGACCGTAGCCCACCAAGCTCCTCCGTCCATGGGATTCTCCAGGCAAGAATACTGGAGTGGGTTGCCATTTCCTGTCCCTAGTAAGTAGCCTCTAAATTCTTCAAATTTTCAGATAGGACTGTCTTTGCTATCAGGGCCCTGACAATTCATTTTCATGTGATTACTCGGGCATCCCCGAATGGCTCAGCAAGTAAATAATCCACCTGTAATGCAGGAGATGTAGAAGATGAGGGTTCAATCACTGGGTCGGGAAGATTCCCCCGGAGGAGGAAAATGGCAACCCACTCTAGTATGCTTTCTTGAAAAATCCCATGGACAGAGGAGCCTTGCAGGCTACAGTCCGAAGGATCACAGAGTCAGATCTGGCTGAGGGACTAAGCATGCACACAAGATTCTTTATGGTGGTCCCCTGGATAAATTAAGATGACTTAGGATAGGGGTTGGTCAAACAAGAAAGACCAGCCTTGTGATTAGGAGGATTGGAGCATCAAGCCATGTGACACTGGTCTGATCTCTAGATAAAGAAAGGGGGCTGGAGACTGAGTTTAATCATGTGGACAGTGATTCAACCCATCATGCCTATGTAATGAAATCTCAGTAAAAACTGGACACTGAAGCTCAGGTAAGCTTTCTTGGTTAACAATACTCTGTATCCATGTGCTGGGAGGGCGACGTGTTCTGACTCCACAAGGAGAGAACACTGGAGGCTTCACATTTGGGACCCTCAAACCTTGTCCCTGTGTGTCTTCTTTTGGCTGGTTCTGATTTGTATCTTTTTTTTTTTTTTCATAATAAATCTGTAACCATAGGAAAAGAATTTTCCTGAGATCTGTGAGTTGTTCTAGTTGTATTATCAAGCTTCAGGGGTTAGTGGGAACCCCCTGACTCTGTAATCAGTTGGTCAGAAGTGTGGGTGGTTTGCAAACCCCTGAGCTTATAGTGGGGGTCTGAAGGGAGAACAGTCTTTTGGAGGACTGTGAAACTTGACCTACTCTGCAAAACTAGTGTTAGAATTACCTTGCAGGATCTTTCTGCATTATGAACCTTCAAGTCTGGAAATCCATGCACTCTGCAATTATTATTTTTTTGGAAACATTTCCCCACTCATTATCTTTTTTTCTCTTTTTCTGAAATTCTTTTTGTCCTTTTCTTATCTTTTCTTCAAGTTCCACTTCTATGTGTGCATATGACTTTTCTTTACTTTTTTTTTCACCTTCTATTTGGGAGATTTCCTCAACTTCCAACCTATTGACTTAATTTTTGGATTATTATATTAAAAATAATTTGTAAGAGCTCTTTCTTTGTTTGTTTCTCAAATGTTCCCTTTTTGTAACTGACTATTTATCACCCCCCCACACATGGACACAATCGTCCCCCTTTTTTTCCCCCTGAGGCTATTAATAATAGTTTTTATATTCATTATAAATTTTGAAGTTTTCTTCTGCTACCTGTTTTCCCTGTTTCTTTGGGATCTGTTTCCACCTCCCCTTTTATTTTTGCTCTTTTTTTTCCCCTCTGTTGTTGTTAGAGACTTTCATCAAATGTCTGGTGATCCTTAATGTCAGCTTTTATTTACGTGAAAGAGTAAAGTATTAAAAGCTCACTGAAAGCTCTGTGTGTATGTGGCGGGAGGAGGGTCTATCAATTATGGAACTTCACTAAAGGGTGATTATCCAGGTGAAATTAGGCAGGTGAAAATGCAGGTATCTGGCATTTTTACTTGAAACTCTTCAATTGTCTATATATGTGGGTTCTTAAATTTCCACATAGAGAAGTGTCCTCTAATCTACCAAGGGCAAAGTTTTAAGTTTCCCAGTGTTCTGGGAACCAAGAAGGGGCAGGGGATGGACGAGAGGGTCTTATAGTTTAGCAAATCCCCCCTGATTACAGTACAGTCCATCACTCCTGTTTTCAGCTGTGCCAGTGTTCCCATATCCATAGCCTCTCAATTCAATCTCCTGACAAGCTGGAAGAGGGCAGTCATCTGGCTGCAGAGGTTGAAGGAGGAGATTTAGGAGTCTAGCTCCTTATGCTTTCCCGCAGGCCTCCCCTTCTAGCCCATCCGACAACCTACCTTCAAAAGTATCCAGCACCTCCCATTCCTAAGCTGTTCTTGGGTTCTGAGGCAGATGTAGACTTGTTTCTTGTTGATACTGCTCTCTCCTTCTCCCCACTCCCTTGATAAGGAATTATATTTCAGCTTCCTCTGGCCTTTCGCTAAGGCAGCCAGCCCTTATCCATCCAGCTCCCACATCTCTCAATTGCTCTTGTCTCTCTGCTTTCTTTCTGTTTAAAAATTAAAGTAGAGAATTCT
The DNA here is from genome assembly GCF_055505025.1 of Bos grunniens. Classification (NCBI taxonomy): domain Eukaryota; kingdom Metazoa; phylum Chordata; class Mammalia; order Artiodactyla; family Bovidae; genus Bos; species Bos grunniens. The sequence continues at coordinate 15,239,192 of NC_141167.1, forward strand.
TTGGCGGTCCAGTAGTTAGGATCCCTCATGTCCACTGCAGGGGGCACAGGTTTGATCTCTGGTTGGGGAACTTAGATTGCACATACTGCACAGCTTTGCCAATAAATACATAAAAATAAAAGTAAAATTCACATAACATCAAATTCACCATTGTAACCATTTCAAGTGTACAATTCAGTGGTTTCACAGGTGGTGCAACTGTCACCTCGATCTAATTCCAGAACACCTTCATCACTTCTGCCTGCCAAACCTATAACCATTACATGGTCATTCCCTACCCTCCTACACCCCGGCAACCTTTTATCCACTTTCTGTCTCTGTGGATTTGCCTATTCTGGACATTTCATATAAATGGGATTATATAACAGCCATGGCTCTTTGCATCTGGTATCTTTCACTAAGTATTGTGTTTTCAAGGTTCACCCATGTTACAGCATATATCAAGACTTCATTCTTTTTTATGGCCCCTGCAGAGGAAGCTTGGAGTCTAAGTAACTGGACTCCCGGTGAAGTCCCCTATGTTTTAACTTTTTGAAGAACTGCCAAACTGTTTTCCACAGTGGCTGCACTATTTTACATTCCCACCAGTGATGTATAAAGGTTCTGATTTTTCCACATTCTTGCCAACACTTATTTTCAATTATTATTATCATTATTATTGCCGTCTTAATGGGTATAAACTGGTATCTCATTGTGGTTTTTTGAGGTGTGGGGTACACCTCTAGGCTTGCGGGATATGAGTTCCTCGACCAAGGATCAAACTTGGGCCAGTGCAGTGAAAGTGCCAAGTCTTAACCACTGGCGGTTCTTGTTTAATCGCTCAGTCATGTCCGACTCTTTGCAACCCCATGGATTGCAGCACTCCAGTCTTCCCTGTCCATCATCTCCTGGAGTTTGCTCAAACTCACGTCCATTGAGTCGGTGATGCCATCCAACCATCTCATCCTCTGTCGTCCCCTTCTCCTCCTGCCTTCAATCTTTCCCACCATCAGGGTCTTTTCCAATGAGTCTGCTCTTCGCATCAGGTGGCCAAAGTATTGGAGCTTCAGCTTCAGCATCAGTCCTTCCAATGAATATTCAGGATTGAATAACCACTGGTCCTAACCACTGAACAACCAGGGAATTCCCCTCATGGTTTTGATTCACTTTTCGCTAACTAATAATATTGAGCATCTTTTCATGTTTATTGACTGTTAGTATATTTTCTTTGGAGAATGTCTATTCAGATCCTTTGTTCATATTTTAACTGAATTGTTTGTCTTCTTGCCATTGAATTGTAAGAGGTATAGTCTGGATACTAGACCCTTATCAGCTACATGCTCATGCTCAGTCGCTTCATTCGGGTCTGACTCTCTGACCCCATGGACTGTAGCTCACCAATCTCCTCTGTCCGTGGGATTTCCCAGGCAAGAATAGTGAATTGGGTTGCCATTTCCTTCTCCAGGGGATCTACCCGGCCCAAGGATCAAACCCATGTCTCCTGAGGCTCCTGCATTGCAGGCAGATTCTTTACCACTGGGACACCAGAAAAGCCCTTATCAGATACATGATTTGAAAGTATTTATCCCCATTCTGTGGATTCTTTTTTCACTTTTTTCCTAGTGTCCTTTAATTCGCAAAAGTTTTTAATTCCGATGAAATTCAATTAATCTACTTTCTCTTTTGTTGCTTGCTCTCTGGGGCATCATATCTAAGAATTCATTGCCAAATCATGTAGACTCATCTCTGTTTTCTTCCAAGAGTTTTACAGTTTTAGCATTTATATTTAGATCTTTGATCCATTTCAGTTAAATTCTGTGCATGGTGTAAGGTTTGGGTCTGACATTTCCTCTTTCTTTTCTTTTTTTTCATGTGATCATCACCACTATTTTCAGAACACTTTCAGCACCCCTAAAGAAACACCACACCCATTAAATAGTCATTCCCTTCTCTTGTGAGTTTATATTTTTCTCCCTAATCCATATACTGTCATTTTAATGGAATTTCAGGAATCAGTGGAGATAAACCCATGTGATCAATCCTCATGTTTAGCCAAAAATCTGCTCCTTTCAAACAGCAACAATTCTCACTTTCACTAGGCAGATTCCTGAGCCAGGTGGTCTGAGAGGGCTTTCTGGAGGAGGGAAATTTGATATGAGCCTTAAAGATGTTTAGGATTCCAGTGGAAGTTAAAGAGATGAGGAGGGAGAAGATGAAAAAGGAGAGTTAGGAAAGATAAAGGGGGAAGGAGGGGAGAGGAAGGGCATCAACACCAGAAAATTTAATCAGATTAAAATCTAATTTCTTATCCCAAGTCTGTGGCTCTGCTTGAGTTTCACTGAAAAGCAATCCTTTCCTTAGAACCCTAAGAAATGTGGCCTCTCTTTCTGGAATCTTTGCACCTGACTCTGCTGCCAACCTGGGGAAGGGGCCGGGTCTAGAGAGGCAAGGGCAGCTTTCGAGAACAAAGACAGGTAGGCCACGTACAAAACTTCCCTGTTTGCACGCTGTGTCACACTGAGCCGGCCCGCACTGCCTTCCAGTGTTCTCACCTGGAAAGTGGTTACAGTTATCTAGTAGCACTACTGGAGAATTAAATAATACTGTTAGCCAAGTGTTTAGCACAGTACCTGACCCAGAAGAAAATTTTTAAAATGCCATTTTCCTTTTTTTCTTTGGAGATTCAAGGTAAACAATATGCATGGAGTCTTAATCAAGGCCTTGAATGTCTGGTGAAGGAGCTTGAACTGAAGCTGAAAGCAGTGGAGAATCATAGGAGGTTTGTGAGTGGAGGAGTGACACAGATATATCCGCGCTTTGGGAAGATGGGTTCTGGAAGAAGAGTCTAAGCATAATGCAGGAGAGGGAGCCCTAGCTCTGCACCTAACTGACTCCATTTTCTCACGTGAAAGTGAAAGTCACTCAGTTGTGTCCAACTCTTTGTGATCCCATGGACTATACAGTCCATGAAATTCTGTAGGCCAGAATACTGGAGTGGGTAGCATGTACCTTCTCCAGGGGATCTTCCCAACCCAGGGATCGAACCCAACCCAGATTCTTTACCAGCTGAGCCACTAGGGAAGCCCAAGAATACTGGAATGGGTAGCCTATCCCTTTTCCAGTGGATCTTCTGACACAGGAATTGAACCAGGGTCTCCTGCATTGCAGGCAGATTCTTTACCAACTGAGCTATCAGGGAAGCCTTTCTCATATGTGCCCTATGCATATGAATGGTCCTCATTGGTGTTTCACTAGCAGACTATGAATTATATGAAAACATAAACCCTAATACAGTCAGGTGCTGATAAGTTTGCCTTTTTTAGAAATAGACCTGATGGGAGTGGGGGGGAGCTGATGTAGCAAGCCTGAGCGGTCACATGGCGGGTGACATGGGACTTTGAGATGCTCTGGAGGTTGTGGTCATGGCTGTGGCCCAGGGGCCCTGCAGGCACTGCCCTTCATAGAGGTAGAATGCTACATGCCTTGTGTATGAAGATAATTGTGAAACCATCTGAACTCCCCTTAAGAAACTTTTTCCATGAAAAGTGACATCCACACCTGGATGCTGAGCTCTGAGCACAGGTGGAGCCAGAGAATCACCTGGAATGACTCTTCTGTCCACTAGAGGGAAACACAGACTAGAGAGACAATGACTCCTGTGCGTAGGAGCCCCAAGGCAGCCAAAGGAGCTGCCGCCAGGGGCCTGAGTTACCTAGGCCCAGTGCTGTGCTGGAAAAGTTTGCACTAGCTCAGTGAGAGCTGGTTATTGCCTTTTTAGGAATCATGGAAGCTGGTTGTTACATGTGGTCATTAAAAATTAAATTAAGACTGCCCTGGTGGTCCAGTGATTAAGAGTCCAGCTGCCAATGCAGGGATATGGGTTCAATCCTTGGTCCAGGAAGATTCCACATGCTGCAAGTCAAGTAAGCCACAACTTAGTAGTTGTACCACAGCTACTGAGCCTGAACGCCCTAGAGCCACAGCTACTGAGCCTGAACGCCCTAGAGCCACAGCTACTGAGCCTGAACGCCCTAGAGCCCGTGCTCTGCAGCAAGAGGTCACTGCAGTGAGAAGCCAACACCACAACTAGAGAGTAGCCCCCACTTGTAGCAACAAAGACCCACCGCAGCCATAAAAAATAAAATTATATAAATTTTATACATTTATATATTTACCAGGGATTCCCTGGTGGCTCAAATGGTAAAAGGATCACCTGCAATGCGGGAGACCTGGGTTTGATCCCTGGGTTGGGAAGATCCCCTGGAGAAGGGGATGGCTATCCACTCCAGTATTCTGGCCTGGAGAATCCCATGGACAGAGAAGCCTGGCGGGCTACAGTCCGTGGGGTCACAAAGAGTCGGACATGACTGAGTGACTTTCACTTTATATACATTTACATATAAATAAATATTAAAAACAAAGATCGTAGAGACTCCAAACTCATCATTCCCCACTTGTTTTTACTGTATTTTACTATTATCTATTGTACCTGTTATGGTGGAAGTATTATAGAATGGTGTGCTACTGTACAACTCTAACTTTGATAGCTTCACATTGGCCACGGTGGAGTGTTTACTCTGTGGAAGCCTGCAAATGCTACAAATTAGGTTGTCCCCGTCCCCCTATCCCATTCCAGTTGTTAAATATTTACCAGAACATCACTGCCTAGGCCTTTCCCACATCATGTCTTTTGCCAAACACACACTCAGAGATATCCGCATGGATGGAGCATCCAATCTCAGCAGGCAGAGGCCGTAGGAGGGTGAGTTGAGGGGGAAGGCAGCGGTTATTGCTGTGTTGTTGCAGGAGCTTGGCCTGGAGGCCCTCTCTCCATCTCAGGGTTTGTGCAATGTACGCCCTCCATCTGAAATCTCTTTGAACTTGAGTGCTCAGGCGTGCCTTTCTGTGAGTTCTGAGATCACCCAGCACTAGGAAGTTTTCCCCCACCAGAAGGGATGCTTCCTGAGAGCCAGGGAAGCACCCTTCCGGATCTGTCTTCCCAGGCCTGGCTCCAGTCCCTGGGCCAAAACGTTGGATGGGCTACACAGAACACTGTGCAGGAACAAGCAAGACACTGGTATCAGACAAATCTGGGCTCCTCCACCCCCTCACTGCTGATCTGAGGACACTTCACAATCTGGTCTTCAGTATCCAACTTGTCAGATAAGGATAGGAATACTCATCATGCATGGCCGTCCTGAAGATTAAACGAGATTATCCATGGGGAGCTCTCCCTTGGGCCTTCCCATCACCTAGAAGGTGTTCCATGACATAGAAACTATTTTTATTATACTTGTGGAATAGTCGGGTGGGTGCTGAATTTAAACTGCCTTTGCGTCCCAGACGGCCCTGACACTCGGTATGTCAACGAAGGGGCGTGGGACAGGAAGGACCAGGGGGCAACAAATCCGTGGTGGCTCCGCTGGCAGACCTCCCCAGTACACAGCCAGGAAGTGAACCCTCCCCCGACTCCAAGGTTGGGACTTGCGGGCTGGAGGGCGGGCAGCCGGACGTCGCAGACCCGGGGGTGTGTGTGCAGGAAGCGGTGGCCGGGCCTGTCCAGGAGCCTCAAAGTGGCGGAAGGGAGGGAACACCGGTACCTGCATTGTGCAAGGACCGCTCCCGCTGAGTCGCCGCAGACCCCCTGGCGCGCGTTCTTGGCGTTCGCTGCTGGGGCGGGGCCCGCGGCTTTCAGGCAGGTGGTTACTAGGCAGAGAAGACTCCATCCACCTTCACGCCTTCAGTCATTCAGGCATTGATTTGTTACAGAGCTGCGGAGTCGCTGGTCCATAATCCCGAGGACCTTCCCAGCTGTTGGCTCAGTGGTCAGACGGCTGGGTTAGAATCTCAGCTCCTCCACTCTGTAGCTGTGTAACTTGGGTAAATGACTTAACCTCTCTGGACTGTCTTCGGACGGAATGTTGGATTAAATGAGTGAATAGTAACTCCACTACTCTGTTGAGTGTTGGATTAAATGAATTCCATGTGAACCACTTGGAATCATGGCAGCAACCAGTCAGTATTAAGTGTAGGATCTTTTCAAAAAATAATTTTTATTTTTGCAAAAGACTGTTTCAAGCGTGGAGGCTTGGAGGATGCACTAGAGGCTGCCCAAACAGTTGCACACTTGGGGGTCTGAATAGTGGTTTTAAAGATATTGAAAACTGATTGCCAACCTTTGAGAACTGTGAAATTTCATCTGAAACTCAGATTTTGACTTCTTTTTAAAAAGATTGATGGTCTGGGAAGCTTGTGTTTCATAACATGCTATTGAGTATTGTGCTAGCGGCACTCTTTATAGCGGCAGTCTCTTTATTTATAGACTGTTTTCATAAGTCTACTGCAAAGTGGTGTTAATTGTAGTACTAGGGAAAAAAAAAAAAACCCCAGTTGCAAGGGTCTGCAAGGATAATTTATTTTGAAAGGCAGATATTATATTTAAGTTGTGGTTATTGATTGCCTTGGTTTTAAAATGTTGCCTTCTGAGACATCTAAAAAAAGATTTCTTAAACATGTCAGAATGGGGCAGTTTATGCCATTTTTATAATAGGATAGTTTATGCCCTGAGCCAAAGAAAGGAGCTGAAGTTCTTTGAGATTTCACAGCTGGGCTAGAGGCCAGAAGTTGGTGATTAGGTGGAAGGTGTTGGAGACCTTACCAAGAAGTGGAGTGGAGTTGGAGGGAAGGAGCAGGCAGGTGACAGGTGACAATTCAAAACATTGTATGGAAAAAAACCCTAACAGAACTTTTTGGGCAACCCAATAGAATTGAGGGACTTCTGAGGTGGCTCAGGGGTAAAGAATCCACCTGCTAATGCAGGAGATGCAGGTTTGATCTGGGGTTGAGCACGCATGTACATACATAGAATTTCATACACACATAGAATTGAAAGTATGTGAGGACTAGGGGAAAGAGAGGAGACAAGTTGACTTTTGGGTTTCTGGCCTGAGGGAATCGATGGGAGGTAGACCCATCCACTGACCTGAGGGTCCAGAGGAGAACAATGAGTTTGTTTTTAGCCAAGTGGGGTCTGAGACTCTGTATCAGTCATGAGATCAGTGAGATAAGTGGATCTGGTGCTCAGAAGAGAGAAGTGAGACAGGAGGCCAGGCAAAATCACCCCAGGGGTGTGTGGGAAGAACAGAAGGTCCAGAATGGACCCTGAGGACCTGTTTCCATTAAGGGATTAACGCATTGAAGGAATTGGAAGAGGTAAAAGGAGGAGGAGAGGAGCCTGCACGTTGGGTCCAGAATCTCCTCCTTTCACACTTCCTGCCTCCCCTGGGAGCCTTATCCTCCTTCTGCAGCATTAGACTCCATGGACTGAGGAATAGGTAGGGAGGAGGGGCTCTGACCAGAGCCTGATGTTGCCTGAAGGGGAAGGTGGAGGCAAGACGCCAGTCAAGTTCGGAACACCTACCTAAGTGCCCTTCAGAAGCTCTCTCTTGCAGCCCCACCCCTGGCTCACTTGCTGGGCTTCTGGGACACTATTGGGAAGGGGAGCTCAGAGGAAGAGCCAAGCCGGGCCCCTCTGACAACAGAGTGAGCTAAAGGAAAACCAGGACATTCTCAGATGTGGGAAAGTTACAAGTCCAGAGGTACCAAGAGCTGCCATGTGGTAGGATAACTACAGGTCAGGCAAACTCCAACCCTTGCGATCAGGAGGTATTGCAATTGTCATCCATAGAGGCCAGCAATCTTTCTTGGGAGCCAGAGATCTGGGCTGAGCTTTGATATGTGCATTGCCTCTTACTATGTGCCAGACACCATCATGCATGTTTTATCTAATTGTCATAAAATTTCCTATGGAGGAAATACAATTTTCTGCATTCTTATAAAAAACACATTTATTTATTTGGCTGCCTTGGGTCTTAGTTGCATCATACAAGATCTTTTGTTGTAGCACATGGATTATGTACTGTGACACTCAGGCTTCAGTAGTTATGGCGTGCTTGGGTTTACCTGCCCTGCAGCATGTGGGATCTTCATTCCCTGACCAGGGATGGAACCCGAGTCCCCTGCATTGGAAGGCAAATTCTTAACCACTGGACCACCAGGGAAGTCCTGCAATATTCTGCATTTTACAGGAGAGGAAACTGAGGTGCAGAGAACATAAGTAATATGCCAAGGACATGCTGCTGACTGAAAAGCAGAGTTGGGAGGTCAGGGGTGGAACTCAGGCTCCATCACTGTGGTTTCTCCAGGGATCGCCCCCCTTCTGTGATGGCTTCTCAGTCTCCTTGACTCTTGGGCTCTACCCTGGACTTCATCCTTGCCTTCACACTCAATCAAAAAGCAGTTACCAAATCCTGTTGATCCTACCCTCTTTACAGATCTTGCATCTGTCCCCTTTCCTCCACTCCTGGAGTCACCAACCGAGCTTGGACCTCATGGTCTCTTGCGTTCGCGTTTCCATCAGTTTCCTCCTTGGTCTCCCTGCCTTCCAGTTCTCCCACCTCTACCTCCATCCGTCTTCCACATGAACTTCCAAAGGTCTCTCTTAAAACCCACGTCTGGCCATGTCATTGTCCTTAACACCTGCCAACAATATCCTGTTGCCCTGCAGATAAAGTGCAAATGCCCTAGCAGGCCCTCTGTTCCAGTGGTGACCTCACCGCTCCCCTGACCTGCTCCAGCCAAACAGGATCTGCTTCACCCTCCTCTGAACAGGCCCTGAGCTGGGCTTTCTTGACTCTGGAACTTTGCACCCACTGCTGACTTGGCCAGCCACAATCTCCCTTCTCCATCTCTGCCGACTAAAGTTCTGGCCACCCTCAAAGGCCCAGCTTCATGGAAGGCTGTTTTGCCACAGCCAAGTGTATCTTGGATGAACGTTCTTGGTTTTCCTGACTCTTTCTCCCCTACTGGGTAACATGAGCTCCTGTGTGTCTCTCTCCCTGTGCCCAGCACAGTGCCTGACATACTGGAGAGGTTCTGTAAGACAGTCCCTTAGCCTCATCCACCAACTCCTCTATCCTGGCTCTGACTGCAGGTTCAGGCCTGGATTCACTCCAGCAACAGCTCCAGCTCCAACTCAAGCTCCTGCTTCATCCCCAATTCTGATTCTAGCTCTGGCCTGCTTCAAGCTATAGCACCAGCTCCTGGCCTAGCACGAGCTTTGGCTCAATATCCAGGACAGGCTTAGCCTATAGCATTGATCCAAAATCCATCCAACCATTTCCTACCCTCCCACTCTCCAGATCCACTTTCCTGGACTGAGGTTTTTCCTGCCTCAGCACTCCCCAGTTGGAAGGAGGGAGAGAACATGGGAAGAGACTAAACAGAGCCCCACACAGTCTGCTCTCTTCTGGGATCACCCCTGCCATCAAGTCATATCACTGTGTTAGGGGAAGCACACTGACTGAAACCGCCCACCCTGGCCAGGCACCATAGTAACCATTTGCATGAATTGTTTTACCACAGGAGATCCTGATAAGGAATACGGAACTAGTAAGCCACCACCAATAGGAAGAGTTCTGGAAAGGTTGAAAGGAGACACCGCATGTCTGTCCACTTCACAGAATCCCTCTTGCTAGCATCCATCTTGGCTGAGCGATGCGTGCGCCAAGACTCTGAATTAGAATGATTGGCCAAAGACCACCCGGAAACTAATCCCATCACCATAAAACCCGAGACTGCAAGCCACGCGGCAGAACTGTTCTCCTGGGTTCCCTTACCCTACTGCTCTCCACCCGGGTGCCCTTCCCAATAAAACCTCTTGCTTTGTCAGCACATGTCTCATCGAACAATTATTTTCCGAGTGTTAGATAAGAGCCCAGTTTCAGGCCCTGGAAGGGGTCCCCTTTCCTGCAACAACTGCAGCATCCCAGCCCAACATCACAGCCCCGACCAGTGCTATGGGGACAAACAGACCCAGGTTCAAAGCAAGAGCCTGTCATTTACTGGATGTGATCCTTGAGGCCCAGTCCTTTTGTCTGCAAAATGGGACAACAGTCAATGTAAGAATAGCTGGAGACAAGGCTGTGGAGTTCCCACAGGCATGGTGCCTGGCACAGAGTAGATGTCAATAACCGTGAGGGCTTTTCCTGCAGAAGACCTTCACATTCCAATGAGCGTTGCATAAGGACTCTCCTGTTATTGTGACACTGGTGGGTCTGGCACAGCCTTGTTTCTAGGCTTCTGGCTGGGACTGTTGTTCCTAGAGCCTGTTGGGCAGTGGGGACAGAGCCAAGGTACCCTACTGGAATAGTGGAATCCCTGCCTAGAACTCCATGTCCCTGACGTCAGGTGCAAACACAAATGCACCAGGCTCTGGGGGAAAGGCCATTCCTCCTTCTTTGTTGTGGGCTGACTATGTATGTTTTGGTGGGGGAGACAGGGTACCTTCTTCTCCTCTCTGATTGCCTCACTGAGTTTCTATCTCATCAAAGCTCAGAAAGCAAGGGTTGCTATGAACAAGGGAACTTGAGGATCCTATCCCTCAAACCCAGGGACCACCATCAGTGGGAGTCTGGTGTGATGTGCAGGTGTATGCACGTGTAAGTATGGATGTATGTGTGGCATGGCGTGTGGTGAGTGTAGGCATGCTAAAATATCATGTGTGGTGTGTCTTTGTAGGCAATGTGTGGTCTATAAATGATGAAGGGTAATTGGAGGGCTGCGCCTATAGGTATGTGTATGGCGTGTGCATGCGTATGGCGTGTGCACGTGTACAGCGTGTGCATGTGACTTTCGTGTATGGATAACTGTAACGTGGAGACAGAAGTGGGCCTGGGTATGGGTTCTAAGCAATATGTGTATGTGGTGTGTCTGTACGTGGTGTGGGGCAAGGGGAGAATGTGAGCTGGTGAGTTTTGTTAGGCGGTAGGCAGTGGGGAGATGTTAGCATATCTGGGATTCCTGCTGAATTCTCTGAGGTGACACAGGCCAAGGTCATTGTCACTTGCCGAAAGAGCAAAGAAGGGCAGTAGAGGACGAGTCAAAAGAGTTGGGTCTGTCTTCAGAGAAGACCGCTGATCCATATCCAGCTGACTGCCCTGCCCTGACTCTGCACACAGCCTGGGAAAATAAATACAACCTTTGGAAGGCCTGGTGATGTGTCTGGGGAAGATACCACAGCTGGTCGCTCATGTGAGCACTGCCCTGCCTTTGACCAGGAGTTGCGGTGGCTGAGGCCAATGGCTTTGCTGCCTCTCACTGGTCTTAGATGTTTACTTCGAAGCTGCAGCCCCGCTCCAGAGCTTCCAGACCCTCCCTGCTAAGCAGGGTTAGCCCAAGTGCAAATTGGCATCTCGTGGAACTCCAGGCTGGAGAAGGAAAGTTTCCGAACTTCTAAGGCCATGCCACATTCAGGCAGCTGATCTCTAGAGGAACACAGCTTTAACTTGGGTTGGTTCCTCCCTGTCCCACCTCTCGGTGTGCCTCTCTACTCAGAACAGGCCATATGTCCCTCCCACCTTCAGCATCACCCCTTAGATAATGTGATCCCGTCTGCGTCTTCCCTCACTCCATGCTGAAGACACCCTGATTCACTTGCATTTCCAACAATGCATTCTGCAGCCCACTGCCTAAAACACCTTACTCTGCCTGGCTAACTGATTTCATCCCACAGAAGTCAGGTTTAGCATCAGCTCATCAGGATGCTTTCTAAAGCTGAAAATACTAGTTGTCCTCTAATGTCCCCTAATATCTATTACCTTGCTTGTCCTCAGTAGTAGAACACTGCTTTTTGGCTGGGCAAGAGATTAGCCTGGAGTAAAAGCTCTGTTTCCCAGAATTCCTTGCAGCTAGGTGTGGCTCTGTGACTAAGTGCTAGTCAGCAGCTTGTGAGCAGAGGGATTTTGTGCAACCTCCAGGAACTATTATTTTATTATTTTTATTTTTGGCCACACCATGCAGCGTGTGGGATCTTAGTTCCCTGTTGTTGTTCAGTCGTGTCCAACTCTTTGCGACCCCATGGACTGCAACATGCCAGGCTTTCGTGTCCCTTTGCAGATCACTGCCTTGTCGTGGTGAAGGAGTTTGTGTAACTCAATGAAGCTATGAGCCATGCCATGTAGGGACACCCAAGACAGGCAGGTCATAGCAGAGAGTTCTGACAAAACGTGATTCACTGGAGAAGGGAATGACAAACCACCCCCAGGATACTTGCCTTGAGAACCTCATGAACTGAATAAAAGGACTTAGTTCCCTGACCAGAGATCAAACCTGTGCCCCCCTCCATTGGAAGCTCTGAGTCCTAACCACTGGACAGCCAGGGAAATCCCCAAGAACTGTTTTAAAGGCAGAGTGTGCTGCTTTCAACCTTCCTCCTTGGGATTGACTGGAATGCAACCGTCAAGGCCAAGGCTTGCACAGCCATCCTGGACCATGAGATAGGAGCATTGTGTTAAGAGTGGCAGAAGATGGCACAACAATAAAACAGAAAGCATATGGTCTCTGATGGTCAGGAGCCCACCACACTAGCTCTGGACTACTTACTTCCAGACTTCTAACTGGTTGCAATGACTGTGCTTTGGGGTTTTTTGTGACCTACAGCCAAATCCAAGCTTAACTGGTACACTTTCCTTGGATCGGCTGACTCTCCTCTTGTTCCCTCAGCTCTGCTGGCCAACACCCTCTAGTTCTCTTTGTTCAGCAGATTGTGAGCTCATGAGGGCAGGGTCCACGTTAGGTACCAAGCACGGTGTCTAACAAATCAAAAAAAGTTAGTTTTCATTAACAATCATGTGAAATATACATTCAGGCATTCAGATTTGGGTGGAACTGTGATCGAGGAGTTATTCGTATATTAATATAGAATGCAGTATAGTCTACTAGTATAAAAATGGCCACTGAAGTGGTGGAAGGGGATGGGGTAACGAGAAAAGTGGGTTAAAAGAAGAGGTCCTTTAAGGTCATGTTAGGGGGAACACTCTAGAATGAGGCTGAGGAAAAAAGCCTGTGAGCTGGCAAGGATCAAGCAAAGGACTGCCGAGCAGGTGTGCTCCAAGACCTCATGTGATTCCAGGGTTTCCTCAGCAGCTCACAGTTGCCAGATGTAGTAGCAGAGAAAGAAATCAGTTGGTTTGACCCAGGATGAAGACAGGGGAAGGTGTCTGCAAAAGAAATGCCAGCCCTATGGGAGGAAAGACAATGTAAACCTAGGAAGGGCTGCAAGGTTGAGAGAAGATGGGAGCTGTGTTGAGGGATGGGAGGTCCCAATGGGGTTGAAAAACAGGTGACGTGAACATGCAGACCTGAGACAGCTGGAAAGAATTTGACATTTTTTTCACGATGTAACCAGGCCACACGATGCCTAGGATAAACACAAGGTCATCAAATTGTGGGGTTTTGTTTTTTACTGGTTCTGCAGCACTGCAACCCCCACTCAAAGTCTTTCTGGAGGCTCTGGGAATCCCAGGGTCTTTTCATACATGCCCAGAGAATTCATTCATGAGGCGTCCTCTTTGTTTCCCCCTTCTGCTCAGGATCTCGGTGGAACCATTGATTCTTGTCCTTGCTGATGGCCAAAGAAAAGACCACTTCTGGTGAAGCTCAAAGCGGGGCTGATGTGACTGCTGGTGCCCACCTGACTCTGTGCTGGGGTCCCCCTGCCCAAAGTTAAGGGCTCTGCTGCTGAGAGAAGCAGTGGTCAAGGGCTCAGGGATGTAGAATCTAGGACATCTGAGCTTCCATCCTGGCTCTGGCACTAGCTCTGTGATCTTGAGCAAGTTGACTAACTTCTCTGAGGAGAGGATATTGGAGAACCGATGTCATGGGAATGTGGGATGTTAAAATGAGGAGATTCACTGAAATCACTTAGTATAGTACCTGGCATAGACGAGTGGTTACCAAATGTTGATGATCATGATTGTTGTTGTCATAGTCCTTCTTGCATTCATTAACTCATTTAACAAGAAGCTGCACATTTTCCCGTAGTTGCTCAGTGCTTCAGCCAAAATGGATCTTCTGATGCCTCCCAGCATCTTGTTTCACCCCTCCATCACTTTATACATGCTGATCGCTCTGTCTGGATTGTCCTTCACGCCTCATCTGCCTGGAAAACTTACCTTCCTGCTTCAGCTAGTACCTGGTGGACTTTCTACACTGGATCAGATGTGTTCTCTGGGCTCACACGTGACCAGGGCATTCTTGTTGCACAACTCCAGGGGGGAACAGTCATATAGATCTCAGAGTTGGGCAACATGCCAACCCTGCCCATATCTCTCTTCTGTTTCCCTCTGTCATAATTTCTTCTTTTTTTTTTTTTTATCAGATCCTTATGGTAATGATTTATTTACCTGCTGGTCTCTCCCTCTAGACTCTGAACTCCTTGAGGCCTCTGTCTGACACAGATTCTAGGCTCAGTGAATGTTCATCTGAATGAAGGGATCTTGGTCTCATCCCTGCATCTCAGGGCTGCTAGGAGGCTAAGAAGACAGAATGAACAAACATGAAACATGTTAAGAACTAAGCATGTCCAGGAAGTTCACTGCCTTATGCGTTTCAGATCAAGGCATATCTGGGACAAAGAGAGCTATGAAGGAGGATGCTGTAGTCACAGTAGGGGACTGGAGTTGAGATGTAAAGAATGAGTATATACTTGGAAAACCCAACATCCCACACTTCTGGATTGCTCTGTTTGGGGGCGGGAAGAATTCAAGCCCACCATTTCCCATGATTTTCCTCTGGTCCAAAGTGAAGGAAGTAATCATTTGGAAAGCTCTTACAAGGACATTATATATCCTAGAGGGACTCTCATAGGTTGATGCCTCTTTATAGGCCTGTTTTTATGCATGGTAGGCTGGGGCATAGCCTGAAACAAGAGGGTGTGCTCAGAGGATCTGCCATTGTTTTAAAAGATAGTTCGAGTTATCCCCACAATGGGCTGGGACCAGATTATAAGACTTTTAGGAAAGTGTTTTTCTTCCTCAGTATGGATTGGGTCAGAGGGGATGAGTTAGGGCTTTGCTGCAACAGTCCAGGGGAGATGAGATGAGGGTCTGAAGACAGCCCGAGACAGCGTCACCTTTATAAAGTAGAGATGTAATCATTTTGCTACTCTGCTCGGAATATTTTTTAAAATATTTTAATTAATTAATTTGCCACATTGGGTCTTAGCTGCAGATATAAGGTCTTTCCTTGGGACACACGGGCTCTCTAGTTGTGGTGCGTGGGCTCTGGAGCACGTGGCCTCAGTAGTTGTGGCACACAAGCTTAGTTACTCTACATGTGGGATCTTAGTTCCCCAACCAGGGTTCGAACCTGCATCCCCTGCATTGCAAGGGGACTGTCAACCACTGGACCTCCAGGGAAGTCCCTTAAGCTCTTTTTAATGGTTCCTCACTGTTTTTGGGATAAGGATACAAGGCTTCCTTTCATCTTCTCAGCCTCAGGGTTTACCAGTTCCCCAGCCAGCAAATGCTCAGCAAGCCCAAGCTGCTCAGTGTTTCTGCTCCTGCCATCCTCCACCACACTTCTATGTCTGTGGTGTTCCCTTTGCCTGGCATGTCCTTCCCTGTCTCAGGAACTCTTACTCATCTTGAAGGGTTTGGCTCCATTGCCACCTCCTCTGTGAAGCCTTCTCAGACTTCCATCCCCCCAAAAAAACCTAGTGTTTTCAAATGTGTATTCAGATCTCTTTTAGGCCTTTGCCATATCATTTCATAAGTTAATCTGCTTATATTTGTCTCCATGGTTAGATGTTACTTCCTCAAAGGATGAGATTACCCATGCTTTGTTCACCCCTGTGTTGCTGAGTGGTCACCAAATAGTCTCAGTGAAGATACTGACAAGTCCACCTTTACAGCTTCCCTAAGTATCTGTTTGTTTGTTTTTTTTAATTTAAGGCCCTCAACTTTTAAGTTTTAAACCCAGATTAGAAAGTGTTTTTCCATTGTCTATTAATTAAAGACATCCTGCCAATCAGAGGGATCAAAAGAAAGAAATGAACATTTGCTGAGAGCCAACTCTAAGGTTTGTTTTGTACACCTACATTGTCTCACCTGATCCTATAACACTACGATCAGATAAATTACAGATCAGATGAATGAGGCTTGGAAAACTTCAGATCAGATCAGTCGCTCAGTCATGTCCCACTCTTTGTGACCCCATGAATCACAGCACGCCAGGCCTCCCTGTCCATCACCAGCTCCCGGAGTTCACTGAGACTCACGTCCATCGAGTCAGTGATGCCATCCAACCATCTCATCCTCTGTCGTCCCCTTCTCCTCCTGCCCCCAATCCCTCCCAGCATCAGAGTCTTTTCCAATGAGTCAACTCTTTGAATGAGGTGGCCAAAGTACTGGAGTTTCAGCTTTAGCATCATTCCTTCCAAAGAAATCCTAGGGCTGATCTCCTTTAGAATGGTCTGGTTGGATCTCCTTGCAGTCCAAGGGACTCTCAGGGGTCTTCTCCAACACCACAGTTAAAAAGCATCATTTCTTCAGCGCTCAGCCTTCTTCACAGTCCAACTCTCATATCCATACATGACCACAGGAAAAACCATAGCCTTGACTAGACGAACCTTTGTTGGCAAAGTAATGTCTCTGCTTTTGAATATGCTATCTAGGTTGGTCATAACTTTCCTTCCAAGGAGTAAGCGTCTTTTAATTTCATGGCTAGTGCTCACTTCGGCAGCACATATATTAATTTCATGGCTGCAGTCACCATCTGTAGTGATTTTGGAGCCCAGAAAAATAAAGTCTGACACTGTTTCCACTGTTTCCCCATCTATTTCCCATGAAGTGGTGGGACCGGATGCCATGATCTTTGTTTTCTGAATGTTGAGCTTTAAGCCAACTTTTTCACTCTCCTCTTTCACTTTCATCAAGAGGCTTTTGAGTTCCTCTTCACTTTCTGCCATAAGGGTGGTGTCATCTGCATATCTGAGGTTATTGATATTTCTCCCAGCAATCTTGATTCCAGCTTGTGTTTCTTCCAGTCCAGCGTTTCTCATGATGTACTCTGCATAGAAGTTAAATAAACAGGGTGACAATATACAGCCTTGACATACTCCTTTTCCTATTTGGAACCAGTCTGTGGTTCCATGTCCAGTTCTAACTGTTGCTTCCTGACCTGCATACAAATTTCTCAAGAGGCAGATCAGGTGATCTGGTATTCCCATCTCTTTCAGAATTTTCCACAGTTTATTGTGATCCACACAGTCAAAGGCTTTGGCATAGTCAATAAAGCAGAAATAGATGTTTTTTTGGAACTCTCTTGCTTTTTCCATGATCCAGGGATGTTGGCAATTTGATCTCTGGTTCCTCTGCCTTTTCTAAAACCAGCTTGAACATCAGGAAGTTCATGGTTCACATATTGCTGAAGCCTGGCTTGGAGAATTTTGAGCATTACTTTACTAGTGTGTGAGATGAGTGCAATTGTGTGGTAGTTTGAGCATTCTTTGGCATTGCCTTTCTTTGGGATTGGAATGAAAATTGACCTTTTCCAGTCCTGTGGCCACTGCTGAGTTTTCCAAATTTGCTGGCATATTGAGTGCAGCACTTTCATAGCATCATCTTTCAGGATTTGGAATAGCTCAACTGGAATTCCATCACCTCCACTAGCTTTGTTTGTAGTGATGCTTTCCAAGGCCCACTTGACTTCACATTCCAGGATGTCTGGCTCTAGGTCAGTGATCACACCATTGTGATTATCTGGGTCATGAAGATCTTTTTTGTACAGTTCTCCTGTGTATTCTTGCCACCTCTTCTTAATATCTTCTGCTTCTGTTAGGTCCATACCATTTCTGTCCTTTATCGAGCTCATCTTTGCATGAAGTGTTCCTTTGATATCTCTGATTTTCTTGAAGAGATCCCTAGTCTTTCCCATTCTGTTGTTTTATTTCTTTGCATTGATCGCTGAAGAAGGCTTTCTTATCTCTTCTTGCTATTCTTTGAAACTCTGCATTTAGATGTTTATATCTTTCCTTTTCTCCTTTGCTTTTCGCTTCTCTTCTTTTCTATTTGTAAGGCCTCCCCAGACAGCCATTTTGCTTTTTTGCATTTCTTTTCTATGGGAATGGTCTGATCCCTGTCTCCTGTACAATGTCACGAACCTCCGTCCATAGTTCATCCGGCACTCTATCTATCAGATCTAGGCCCTTAAATCTATTTCTCACTTCCACTGTATAATCACAAGGGATTTGATTTAGGTTATACCTGAATGGTCTAGTGGTTTTCCCTACTTTCTTCAATTTAAGTCTGAATTTGGCAATAAGGAGTTCATGGTCTGAGCCACAGTCAGCTCCTGGTCTTGTTTTTGCTGACTGTATAGAGCTTCTCCATCTTTGGCTGCAAAGAATATAATCAATCTGATTTCGGTGTTGACCATCTGGTGATGTCCATGTATAGAGCCTTCTCTTGTGTTGTTGGAAGAGGGTGTTTGTTATGACCAGTGCATTTTCTTGGCAAAACTCTATCAGTCTTTGCCTTGCTTCATTCTGTATTCCAAGGTCAAATTTGCCTGTTACTACAGGTGTTTCTTGACTTCCTACTTTTGCATCCCACCTGCCGGGGGCATCCAGTCCCCTATAATGAAAAGGACATCTTTTTTGGGTGTTACTTCTAAAAGGTCTTGTAGGTCTTCATAGAACCATTCAACTTCAGCTTCTTCAGCATTACTGGTTGGGGCATAGACTTGGATTACTGTGATATTGAATGGTTTGCCTTGGAAATGAACAGAGATCATTCTGTCGTTTTTGAGATTGCATCCAAGTACTGCATTTCGGACTCTTTTGTTGACCATGATGGCTACTCCATTTCTTCTGAGGGATTCCTGCCCACAGTAGTGGATATAATGGTTATCTGAATTAAATTCACCCATTCCAGTCCATTTCAGTTCGCTGATTACTAGAATGTCAACATTCACTCTTGCCATCTCTTGTTTGACCACTTCCAATTTGCCTTGATTCATGGACCTGACATTCCAGGTTCCTATGCAATATTGCTCTTTACAGCATCAGACCTTGCTTCTATCACCAGTCACATCCACAGCTGGGTATTGTTTTTGCTTTGGCTCCATCCCTTCATTCTTTCTGGAGTTATTTCTCCACTGATCTCCAGTAGCATATTGGGCACCTACTGACCTGGGGAGTTTCTCTTTCAGTATCCTATCATTTTGCCTTTTCATACTGTTCATGGGGTTCTCAAGGCAAGAATACTGAAGTGATTTGCCATTCCCTTCTCCAGTGGACCACATTCTGTCAGATCTCTCCACCATGACCCGCCAGTCTTGGGTTGCCCCACGGGCATGGCTTAGTTTCACTGAGTTAGACAAGGCTGTGGTCCTGGTGTGATTAGATTGACTAGTTTTCTGTGAGTATGGTTTCAGTGTGTTCGCCCTCTGATGCCCTCTTGCAACACCTACCGTCTTACTTGGGTTTCTCTTACCTTGGGCGTGGGGTATCTCTTCATGGCTGCTCCAACAAAGCAGACATTGCTCCTTACCTTGGGCGAGGGGTATCTCCTCACTGCAGCCCTTCCTGACCTTCAACGTGGGATAGCTCCTCTAGGCCCTCCTGCGCCCGCACATCCACGGCTCCTTGGGCGTGGGGTTGCTCCTCCTGGCCGCCGTCCCTGGCTTCGGGTGTGGGAGCGTGCGGTTGCTCTTCCTGGCCGCCGTCCCTGGTCTCGGGCTTAGGGGCGTGGGGTAGCTCCTCCTCCCGCCCACCCGCCGCCCCTGGCCTTGGGCTTGGGGCGTGGGCTATCTCCTCCCGGCCACCGCCCCTGACCTCGGACGCGGGGTAGCTCCTCTCCACTGTTCCTGCTCCGTTGCAGTTGGTACTCTCGGC
Source organism: Bos grunniens (assembly GCF_055505025.1). Lineage (NCBI taxonomy): Eukaryota > Metazoa > Chordata > Mammalia > Artiodactyla > Bovidae > Bos > Bos grunniens. The sequence goes on from NC_141167.1 coordinate 15,258,906, forward strand.
CGCTGCCCCTGACCTCGGACGTGGGGTAACTCCTCTTGGCCGCCGCCCTTCGAGCATGGGGTCCTCCCGGCTTCTGCCCCTGACCTCGGACGTGGGGTGGCTCCTCTCGCCTGCGCGTTGGCGCGCCCGTCACAACTGACCTCAAAGTCACAGAGTTGGCTAGAGACAGAACTAATCAATAGACTCAAACCCTGATGATCCTGCCTCCAGGCTACCCTCTAAGGGCCTCAGCTAAGCTTATCTCTTGCTCCTCATCACTATTTGATCCCATGAGATCACAGGGTTACCACTCTGTCTGAAGGTAGCCAACCAAAGCTGGAGGTCTCTGCATGCCGCAGTGGAAATGGAAGCAGCCATTACATGGTGTTGAGCTGTCCAGAACACTTTTTGTGCACATGGGTAAAAGGAGGCCCAGATGGGAGGCAGAACTTCAGAGGTGCCCAAGGCAGGTTCTGCTTCTGCCACGTTGGTCTGAGTCCAACAAGTTACTTACTTTGAAAACTTCCAGCTCTGAGAGGGTCAAGGCGAGCGGAACAAGGTACAACTGTCATGCAGGAATACGGTATGAGCATAAGGAGAAGGAGGGCAGAGGCCTGGCTAGCCAGTAAAAGAGTAGTATTGCTTAAGCTTCAGTCTCCACCCTCTCCTCTGAGATGAGGTTCTGGGCTCTTGCCCAGAGAGCACCTCACCTGATCTTGGACCCCTGAGGGCTGCCTGGTAGGTTGGTCCAGCTCCCTCAGAGCTGTGGCATGACTTCAGGTGGTGTGGCTTTCTGAGCCAAGGATGACCTACCCAGCTTCTTCCACTCCATCATTCTTATATCATCACCTCAGCAGTCAATTTTCCCGGGGAGTAGGGCTGTCTTTCTTTTCTGGAGAGGACCTTGAACTAGGGAGAGTTGAGGATGAGAAGACGCAGAGGTACTAGGTGGAGAAGGGTGTACCAGGTGTCTCAAGAAATCTCTGGGTACTCTTCATGCCCCTCAACCCCAACTGAGGCTCAGAATTTAGGCCCATCACCCAGCCAAATGCTGAAGCCCAGGATAGGAGGCCTCCCTGTGGAATGATCTATAGCCTTTGAAATCAGCCCTGGGTTGGAGGATCGGCCTTGAAGCCTCTCCTGTTCCTCAGTTGCCTAACCAACATCCAGTGGTCCAGTCAACAGGAATATTGTTGACTAAAAAGTATAGTCGCAACCTGAAAGTAGGGTGTTTTATTCAGTGGGAATGTTAGGACCTCAAGCCCGGGAGATAGCATTTCCAGTAGCCCTGAGAAACTGCTCTGAGGTGCTGGAGGAAGCACTCAGGATATATAGAAGTTTGTAACAAAGGAGGGCAGGCAGTCTAAACACCAAAGATTACTGTTAATTAAGGAAAACCAGATATCTCATGGAATTTAGCGCTCTTCAATGTTTGGGAAGATGCAAGAGTCTCGGATTATTGAAGTCATTCCTTTCATGTACATCTCAGCTATCTGGGGCCACCATCCTGTTTTTATGATTTCTCACTACCCACCCTCCTCCACCCAACTCCTCAGCAATCACCATGGGTGGGCATGGGGGTGGCATCTGCTGCATCTCAAGCTTTGTTTCTCCTTTCAGGAGCCCTGATTCACATTTGGAGGCCGCAAATCACTGACAACTGTTACATCCTTGTTTATTGATATGGAAGGAAATATTCTATTTCACAATCTCTCACCATGGTCATAAATTCGACCATATTTGGGAGATGTTTCATGACCATTTTTTTTGTCCCATGGCACTAGGAAGCTCATCCCAGATCAGGCGAAAGTTCTTGTTGATATATCACTCCAGGTGTTAATTTCCAGATTCAGTTCAGTTCAGTTGCTCAGTAGTGTCCAACTCTTGCGACCCCATGGACTGCAGCATGCCAGGCCTCCCTGTCCATCACCAACTCCCGGAGTTTACTCAAACTCATGTCCATTGGGTCTGTGATGCCATCCAACCATCTCATCTTCTGTCATTCCCTTCTTCTCCTGCCTTCAATCTTTCCCAGCATCAGGGTCTTTTCAAATGAGTCAGCTCTTTCACATCAGATGGCCAAAGTATTGGAGCTTCAGCCTCAACATCAGTCCTTCCAATGAATATTCAGGACTGATCTCCTTTAGGATGGACTGGTTGGATCTCCTTGCAGTCCAAGGGACTCTTAAGAGTCTCCTCCAACACCACAGTTCAAAAGCATCAATTCTTCAGCGCTCAGCTTTCTTTATAGTTCAGCTCTCACATCCATACATGACGACTGGAAAAACCATAGCTTTGACTAGACAGACCTTTGTTGGCAAAGTAATGTCTCTGCTTTTTTAATATGCTGTCTAGGTTGGTCATAACTTTCCTTCCAAGGAGTAAGTGTCTTTTAATTTCATGGCTGCAGTCACCATCTGCAGTGATTTTGGAGCCCCCCAAAATAAAGTCAGCCACTGTTTCCCCATCTATTTCCCATGAAGTGATGGGACCTGATGTCATGATCTTAGTTTTCTGAATGTTGAGCTTTAAGCCAACTGTTTCACCCTCCTCTTTCACTTTCTTCAAAAGGCTCTGTAGTTCCTCTTCACTTTCTGCCATAAGGGTGGTGTCATCTGCATATCTGAGGTTATTGATATTTCTCCTGGCAATCTTGATTTTAGCTTATGTTTCATCCAGCCCAGTGTTTCTCATGATGTACTCTGCATATAAGTTAAATAAGCAGGGTGACAAATATACAGCCTTGACATACTCCTTTTCCTATTTGGAACCAGTCTGTTGTTCCATGTCCAGTTCTTTTTTTTTTTTTTTTAATAGATATTTAATTGGATTAAAACAAATTTGTAAGTGTGCTTTCAAGCACTAGTATTTTCAGTCTAAGATACACTTTCTTTTTTTATGATATTATACATGTTTTAATGCCATTCTCCCAAATCATCCCCAGCCTCCCTCTCCCACAGAGTCCAAAAGACTGTTCTGTACATCTGTGTCTCTTTTGCTGTCTCGCATACAGGGTTGTCGTTACCATCTTTCTAAATTCCATATATATGCATTAGTGTACTGTATTGGTGTTTTTCTTTCTGGCTTACTTCACTCAAAAATATGGAATGCTTCACAAATTTGCGTGTCATCCTTGCACAGGGTCCATGCTAATCTTCTCTGTATCGTTCCAATTTTAGTATATATGCTGCCGAAGCGAGCACGTATGTCCAGTTCTAACTGTTGCTTCCTGATCTGCACACATATTTCTCAAGAGGCAGGTCAGGTGGTCTGGTATTTCCATCTCTTTAAGAATTTTCCAGTTTATGGTGATCCACACAGTCAAAGGCTTTGGCATAGTCAATTAAGCAGAAATAGATGTTTTTCTGGAGCTGTCTTGCTTTTTCGATGATCCAGTGGATGTTGGCAATTTGATCTCTGGTTTCTCTGCATTTTCTAAAACCAGCTTGAACATCTGGAAGTTCATGGTTCATGTACTGTTGAAGCCTGGCCTGGAGAATTTTGAGCATTACTTTGGTAGTGTGTGAGATGAGTGCAATTGTGCGGTAGTCTGAGCATTCTTTGGCATTTTCAGATTAGGCTCTTTGATAAATAATAAAATATTCTCTAGGCCCTCTATCTTCTAATTTATTAGGATCAAGGATTTAACCTATTAGGATTTCCTTTGTTGCTTCTTCCCACACCTAGAATTATACTATTACAATTATTGATGGCATACAGAACAATATATTTTTGATCAATTGCTTTGTCATCTAGTCACCACTACATTTGTTGGAGGCCTGGCTGCACACTGTGAGACAGCAATCTTTTAAAATAGACATAAGTAATGTAGCTAGTAACCTTGACAAAGTCATAGTGTAACAGACAAAAGCACAAACAATTTGGAAATAAGAAGCAAATTAAAGCAATGATTATTGTAACTAGTTGTAATCCAGTTGTAATTACCATCAGGTTTATAGGAAGCCAGGTGGAGAGCCAAATCTTGGCAGGATCAGGCAGAGAGAAAAAGACAAATATCTCATCCCCATTTACAAGGCATTTTTTATCAACCTGTTGTAGATCACAGTATAAGAGAAAAAAGGTTACCTGGGAAACAGATTTAAGTTAGCATATTTTGTAAAGTCAAAGTTATAAATCATATTTATCCATTCATTCAGTCTCATGTAACTGATTCCTGCTGATCTGCCTGAAGTAATCAGGTTTCCATTAGAGTCTGTCTTTTTGTTATCCAGTTCAGTGGCATTAAGACTATCAGAAACACCATTGTTTAAAAGTTCTTTTTATGAGTCTTCTTGAAAATCTTCATTTTGTAAAAGCAGTATAAAATTATGATAATCTATAAAGGACAAAACTTAAAATAGCATGGTATAAGATTTGAGTACAATGCAATTAGGAAACTTGGATATTTCTGCAACATATGACACTTGTACAATCTCTAGAATTATGACTGATAACATTATATGAGGACATATAGATGTTAGGGATTTCACATAAATTTTGGAGTATCTGTATTAATGATATTTATCCGTACATTATAACCTAAAGTTCACTTTTAGTCACTTGACAATATTTTTCAATTAGAAATGCCAAATAAACTTCGTTTAACATTTGTCTCTGAGGTGTCTCTGACTTGTCTTACACATTTTTTTTTTCCCCAAAGCATCCATCCCAGAGTCAGCTGGAGGCTGACAAGCTTAGTTAGATTTTGATATTTGGGAAGTTTGTTAGATATATCAAAAAGGTTTTAAAATACAGGATCATAGGTCACTGAAAGAATACTTATTCAACCAAAATAATAAAACAATTAAAGGAAAACAAATATAGACCACTTAAGGGCACAGAAACTCACACAATTTGTAGTCAAAAAGAAGCACTTTTAATAGAAATTAAATTCCCGTCCTGCACTAACTCACTTAACAAAGTCCATTCATTGCTTTAGTTAACTTCAATTCAAACTCAGTCAATCCTGACTGTGTACAAATCTTTTTCCTCAGGATTTCTTTCCAGTCTCTCATCACTTCTGTATCCAGTCTCTCATTTTCCATCTAAATAAAATCAACCAGCTCGTTCTTTCTTTTTCCTCCCCAAAGTGTAATTCCATTTCTCATGCCTTTTTTTAATTGGAAACATACATTCTATTTCTTACTGTATATTGAAAAGTTTGTATTATTGTAGTATTGTATTGTTCCTAATAGCTTTAATTACCTGCTTAAATCAGAACCCTCAAATTTTGTGCTGTGCTGTGCTAAGTCACTTCATTCCTGTCTGACTCTTTGTGACCCTATGGACTGTAGCCTGCAAGGCTCTTCTGTCCATGGGATTCTCCAGGCAAGAATACTGAAACGGGTTGCCGTTTCCTCCTCCAAGGGATCTTCCTGACCCAGGGATCAAACCTAGTCTGTTATGTCTCTTGCATTGGTCGGGAGGTTCTTTACCACCTGGGAAGGCCCAGGTGGTGCTAGTGGTAAATTAGAAACCTTGACTTTTTTTTATTAATTAATTTATTCTAATTGGAGGCTAATTACTTTACAATATTGTAGTGGTTTTTGCCATACATTGACATGAATCAGCCATGGGTGTACATGTGTTCCCCATCCTGAACACCCCTCCCACCTTCCTCCTCATCCCATCCCTCAGGGTCATCCCAGTGCACTGGCCCTGAGCAACCTGTCTCATGCATCAGACCTGGACTGGTGAACTATTTCACATATGATAATATACATGTTTCAATGCTATTCTCTCAAATTATGCCACCCTCGCCTTCTCCCACAGAGTCCAAAAGTCTGTTCTTTATATATGTGTCTCTTTTGCTGTCTGGCATATAGGGTCATCGTTACCATCTTTCTAAATTCCATATATATGCATTAATATACTGTATTGGTCTTTTTCTTTCTGACTTACTTCACTCTGTATAATAGGCTCCAGTTTCATTCACCTCATTAGAACTGAGAATCCTTGACTTTTAAAACTTTGATTTTAGTAAAACTAAGAAGTAAGTAAGTATGAACTGTCTTACCTTGGCATTCTATAGATTGGTGAGCATAAACACCGGTGATAATTTCTAAAAACATTTGTGTTCTTATAGAGAACAACTGATATCTCAGGATCTTTTAGCTATTCAATAAATTTTCATCACTTAGCTTAAATTGGCATAGCTCTAGAATTTTAAGTTACCAGGTATCTGGAAAGATCATTTTTTTGTTTGTTTTTTCTTTTATTTTTGTTGGAAAGATTATTTTTAAATAGTTCTAAAATATAAAAAGAATTTACCCTAGAGTCCTTATCTCATTTAGATTTATCTTAAAGTTACATCAAGAGATCTAGTAAGGTCTTATTTATTAAACATAGGTATGATACAGTATTATACTCAATTTCGATGACTGTTAATGACATGCCTATATTAACTAGATCGACAAACTTAAACATTAATATCAGGTGTCAACTTACTATTGAATATTTCCTAGTTAACATGAACCTGAAAGTCATCTTGGTCAGTTTCTTCTAAATGCAAGTTCTTTTTATTAAAATTAAATACAGCTCTTTATAAATCCAGTTCTAATAATACTTTTTAAAAGTAGAGATATCTTATATGTATAATGTGTACACAGACATAAATAGGCAAACTAGGGATCTCATGGCTTCATTTAAAAGCTTTGGCTAAGAATCAGGATTACAATATAAACATACTAGGTAACAAACAGTTGGAATACACAAAAGTTGCTTGCTCAAATGATAAAGGCTTGCTATCTGTAAGGTTTGGCCGAGGGAACAGTCTCAATGGTTTGAATTCAAAATTGTCACTTTTTCCCTCTGGTTTTAGTTCTTGCCTGCTTAACTGGCCTCAGTGTCAGGTCCTTGTGGCCTGTATGCATATTCTGGTTCTTAGACATTTGCAGGACAAAGACAGTTGCTTAGTTTTCCAACTTTAGAGTTTAATTTATCATGTCTTCAAAGGTTTGTAGAAGGCATTCAGCAAAATACCTTTCTGTGTTTATGAATTAAACCAAAGCAAAATCACTATTTTTATTTTTGTAGCCGTTGCATGTTAGTTCCCACTTTTACTTATTTTGTAACTCTATTGGTTTCCTCAGTACATTTAGTTAATACTTCTTTAGTGGCAATCTATATGCCTTGTCTATCCCACAATAAAAGTAAATAAGAGCTATGACCATCATATACAAAGTAAGTGAAAGTGAGAGTCGTTCAGTCGTGTCTAACTCTTCACGATCCCATGGACTATACAGCCCATAGAATTTTCCAGGCCAGGTTACTGGAGTGGGTAGCCTTTTCCTTATGCAGGGGATCTTCCCAACCCAGGGGTCGAACCCAGGTCTGCCACATTGCAGGTGGATTCTTTACCAGCTGAGCCACAAGGGAAGCCTTCATATATAAATGCCACCTAAATATACCAATTTTATATACCTTTATCTAAATTCTGCCACCAATTTGTATACCTTTAACTTTAGTTTTCATAATATCAAGGCTGTATGTTGTCACTGTGCTTATTTAACTTCTATGCAGAGTACATCATCAAAATGCCAGGATGGATAAAGTTCAAGCTGGAATGAAGTTTCCCAGAAGAAATAGTAATCTCAGATATGCAGATGACACCACCCTACTGGCAAAAAGTGAAGAGGAACATAAAGAGCCTCTTGATGTAGGTGAAAGAGAGTGAAAAAGTTGGCTTAAAATTCAACATTCAAAAACTAAGATCATGCCATCCGGTCTCATCTGCTGCTGCTGCTGCTAAGTTGCTTCAGTCGTGTCCGACTCTGTGCAACCCCATAGATGGCAGCCCACCAGGCTCCTCCGTCCCTGGGATTCTCCAGGCAAGAACACTGGAGTGGGTTGCCATTTCCTTCTCCAATGCATGAAAGTGAAAAAATAAAGTGAAGTCGCTCAGTCATGTCCGACTCCTAGCGACCCCATGGACTGCAGCCCACCAGGCCCCTCTGTCCATGGGACTTTCCAGGCAAGAGTACTGGAGTGGGTTGCCATTGCCTTCTCTGCTGGTCTCATCGCTTCATGGCAAATAGAAGGGGAAACAATGGAAACAGTGACAGACTTTATTTCCTTGGGCTCCAAAAATCACTGCTGATGGTGACTGCAGCTGTGAAATTAAAAGACACTTGCTTCTTAAGCTTTGACAAACCTAGACAGCATATTAAAAAGCAGAGACAAATGTCCGTCTAGTCAAAACTATGGTTTTTCCAGTAGTCATGTATGGATGTGAGACTTGGATCATAAAGAAGGCTGCTGCTGCTGCTGCTAAGTCGCTTCAGTTGTGTCCGACTCTGTGCGACCCCATAGACGGCAGCCCACCAGGCTCCGCCATCCCTGGGATTCTCCAGGCAAGAACACTGGAGTGGGTTGCCATTTCCTTCTCCAATGCATGAAAGTGAAAAGTGAAAGTGAAGCCGTTCAGTCATGTCCGACTCTTAGCAACCCCATGGACTGCAGCCTACCAGGCTCCTCCGTCCATGGATTTTCCAAGCAAGAGTACTGGAGTGGGGTGCCATTGCCTTCTCCAAAGAAGGCTGAGCGCCAAAGAATTAATGCTTTTGAACTGTGGTGCTGGAGAAGATTCTTGAGAGTTCCTTGGACTGCCAGGAGATCAAACCAGTCAATTCTACATGAAATCAACCCTGAATATTCATTGGAAGGACCGATGTTAAAGCTGAAGCTCCAATACTTTGGTCACCTGATGTGAAGAGCCAACTCATTTGAAAAGACCCCGGTGCTGGGAAGGATTGAAGGCAGGAGAAGGGAATGACAGGGGATGAAATGGTTGGATGGCATCATCGATTTAATGGACATGAGTTTGAACAAACTCCTGGAGATAGTGAAGGACAGGGAAACCTGGTGTGCTGTGGCCCATGGGATCGCAAAGAGTCACACATGACTGAGTGACTGAACAACAAGAAATAGGGCAAACACAAGCAAACTAACGCAGGAACACAGAACAACCTAGGAATATCAGGTAGAAACATTTACAACTCCAAGACACAGAGAAATGTGAGTTTCCCTTTGTTTAAAGTTTTACTAAGTCAGTTTTTAACTTTGCATACAAAATAAGGACCCCCTCAGTTTTTAGGGTAAGATTTCCTTCAGTATAATTTCTCCAATTAAAGTATAATTTCTCCAATTAACTAGGTATTTGCAAGTATGAGCTCCTTATGAATCTGGCTAGGGTGTTAGTCAGAGGTTGACTTTCTGATGCCCTTTGCTTTGCTTTTGAGTACTTCTATTTCCCATTTTAACTTGAATTTGGCAGGGATAAAAATTTCCTGGTGAAGTTGTGTGGTGGGCCTGTGTGCTGCTTGTGAGCGTAACTCCTCCCAGAGTCACCCCAGAGTTGTTTTAGCTTATCTTATGTGTCTCAGAGTCTATCTCTGGCAGTTAAAGACCACTGAGCCTTTGTGTGCTTGAGTCGCTGAATGTCCAGTTCTTATTTGTTTCCCCCAGGTGAGCAATTTTTTTAATTGATGAGAGGATTTCTCTGTGGGACCACTGCTCAGTATGAGGACGCAGCCTCTCAGTTTAGTTCAGTTCAGTCGATCAGTCATGTCCGACTCTCCACGACCCCATGAATCTCAGCATGCCAGGCCTCCCTGTCCATCACCAACTCCTGGAGTTCACTCAGACTCACGTCCATCGAGTCAGTGATGCCATCCAGCCATCTCATCCTCCGTCGTCCCCTTCTCCTCCTGCCCCCAATCCCTCCCAGCATCAAAGTCTTTTCCAATGAGTCAACTCTTCGAATGAGGTGGCCAAAGTACTGGAGTTTCAGCTTTAGCATCATTCCTTCCAAAGAAATCCCAGGGCTGATCTCCTTCAGAATGGACTGGTTGGATGTCCTTGCAGTCCAAGGGACTCTCAAGAGTCTTCTCCAACACCACAGTTCAAAAGCATCAATTCTTCGGCACTCAGCCTTCCTCACAGTCCAACTCTCACATCCATACATGACCACTGGAAAAACCATAGCCTTGACTAGCCGGACTTTTGTTGGCAAAGTAATGTCTCTGCTTTTGAATATGCTATCTAGATTGGTCATAACTTTCCTTCCAAGGAGTAAGCATCTTTTAATTTCATGGCTGCAACCACTATCTGCAGTGATTTTGGAGCCCCCAAAAATAAAGTCAGCCACTGTTTCCACTGTTTCCCCATCTATTTCCCATGAAGTGATGGGACCGGATGCCATGATCTTTGTTTTCTGAATGTTGAACTTTAAGCCAACTTTTTCACTCTCCTCTTTCACTTTCATCAAGAGGCTTTTTAGTTCCTCTTCACTTTCTGCCATAAGGGTGGTGTCATCTGCATATCTGAGGTTATTGATATTTCTCCTGGCAATCTTGATTCCAGCTTGTGTTTCTTCCAGTCCAGTGTTTCTCATGATGTACTCTGCGTATAAGTTAAACAAGCAGGGTAACAATATACAGCCTTGACGTACTCCTTTTCCTATTTGGAACCAGTCTGTTGCTCCATGTCCAGTTCTAACTGTTGCTTCCTGACCTGCATACAGGTTTCTCAAGAAGCAGGTCAGGTGGTCTGGTATTCCCATCTCTTTCAGAATTTTCCACAGTTTATTGTGATCCACACAGTCAAAGGCTTTGACATAGTCCATAAAGCAGAAATAGGTGTTTTTCTGGAACTCTCTTGCTTTTTCCATAATCCAGCGGATGTTGGCAATTTGATCTCTGGTTCCTCTACTCCCATAAATTTCTCAGTCACCTGAAAAAACTATAACTGGCTGGGAGCTATGTTCCTTTTCCTCAGAGTAAAGCTTTCATGGAATATTTTCACTTTTACCCCAACAAATTCTATTAAAGCAGCCAAACTGAGGAAAAGAGTCAGATCAGGCTCTTACCTAACTACTCAGCACAGACTGCTCAGCCTCCTACAACGTAGCAACCTCGGTGTCTTTCAACAAAGATCTGGGGATTCCTTGGTGGGTATTTCAAGGTATCTTCTAACTGGATGGGTATTTCCCTCTTTATCTGTTAATTAACCCCTTTCAGTGTCTTACAACTGGGAGGGGGTATTCCTCGGTATTTTTAACCGAGTCCCACTCAGTATCTAGACTGTGGGTGGGCCTCAGTGTTTTTCAACTGAGTGCCCCCCGCCCAGGAACTTTCAAGTGAGAGGGGGCAAGGACCTGCTATACCTCACCAAATAAAACTAGGGATCTTCAACCAATACGAGAGATCCTAGAACCAGAAGAGATTCAATCAAATCTATCTGAACTCCCAAGGAGATGGATGGGCACAAGGGGCCTCTGCTGGTACCAAGGCTCCAGATTCCTGTAGAGCTCAGGTGGAGGAGAAGGAATCTGCTCTGGGTCCCTTCGTGTTGGTTGCCAAAACTGTCTACTAAAAAATATAGTCACAACCTGAAAGCAGAAAGTGTTTTATTTGGTGAGAATGTTATGACTTCAAGCCTGGAAGGCAGTGTCTCTGGTAGTCCTGAGAAACTGCTCCAAGGAGCTGGGGGGAAGGAGTCAGGATATATAGAAGTTTGTAACAAAGTGGGGCAGGCAGTCTGAACATCAAAGATTACTGTCAATTAAGGAAAACCAGATATCTCAAGTTAAGGAAATTAGCACTCTTCTATATATGGGAAGATGCGAGAGTCTGAGATTATTAAAGTCATTTCATTCATACACATCTCAAATATCTGGGACCTGGGTCCTGTTTTTTTTTTTTTTTTCTTACTCCCCACCCCATCCCCTAGCTCCTCAGCAATCATAGGGAAGGGGTGAGGGGGAATGCGGTGGCAGCATCTGCTGGATCTCAGGCTTTGTTTTCCCTTTGGGAGCCCTTATTCACATCTGGAGGCCCCAAATCACTGATGGCTGTTACATCCTTATTTATTGATATGGCAAGAGATACTCTACTTCACAACTGGTAGCCTCAGATGACTTGAAAAGCTACTTTCTACACGAAGAGTTTCTCTTGGGACCCTCAAGAGTCTCTCCTTTCTACTTTCTGCCCTTTCATCTGCCCTTTCATCAAACAAAAGGACTGGGTGCAGAATAGCCTCAGGCTACTCCAATGCTTGCCCAGCCCTAAGCTCTTCAGCCTGGCCATTTCCTGGCCTCAGACCTCAGACCACCACTATCCAGTTCAGCTCAGCTGTGTCCAACTCTTTGCAATCCTATGAACTGCAGCACACCAGGCTTCCTGTCTTTCACCATCTCCCGGAGCTTGCTCAAACTCACGTCCATTGAGTCAGTGATGCCATCCAACCGTCTCATCCTCTGTTGTCCCCTTCTCCTCCTGCCTTCAATCTTTCCCAACATCAGGGTCTTTTCAAATGAGTCAGCCCTTCGCAACAGCTGGCCAAAGTGTTGGAGTTTAAGCTTCAGCATCAGTCCTTCCAATTATTTTCAGGACTGATTTCCTTTAGAATTGACTGGTTTGATCTCCTTGCTGTCCAAGGGACTCTCAAGAGTCTTCTCCAACACCACAGTTCAAAAGTATCAATTCTTCAGCGCTTAGCCTTCTTTATGGTCCAACTCTCACATCCATACATGACTATCGGAAAAACTATGGCTCAGATGGTAAAGTGTCTGCCTGCAATGCGGGAGACCCAGGTTTGATCCCGGGGTCGGGAAGATCCCCTGGAGAAGGAAATGGTAACCCACTCCAGTACTCTTGCTTGGAAAATTCCACGGATGGAGGAGCCTGGTAGGCTACAGTCCATGGGGTCACAGAGTCGGACACGACTAAGCAACTTCACTTTTCTTTCTTTTGACTAGATGGAACTTTTTTGGCAAAGTATTGTCTGGTTTTTAATATGCTGTCTAGGTTTGTCATAGCTTATCTTCCAAGGAGGAAGCATCTTTTAATTTCATGGCTGCGGTCACCATCTGCAGTGATTTTGGAGCCCAAGAAAATAAAGTCTCTCACTGTTTCCATTGTTTCCCATCTATTTGCCATGAAATGATGGGACTGGAGGTCATGATCTTCGTTTTTTTAATGCTAAGTTTTAAGCCAACTTTTTCACTCTCCTCTTTCACTTTCATCAAGAGGCTCTTTAGTTCCTCTTCACTTTCTGCCATAAGCACCAACCAAGGTATAAACTTACCAGTGGCTCTTGAGATAAGTATGGGCTTCCCTAGTGGCTCAGACATTAAAGAATCCACCTGCAATGCAGAAGACCCGGGTTCAATCCCTGGATCAGGAAGATCCCCTGGAGGAAGGAATGGCTACCCATTCCAATATTCTTGCCTGGAGATCCCATGAAGAGAGGAGCCTGGTCAGCTACAGTTCATGGGATTGCAAGAGTAGGGCATGACTGAGTGAATAAGCAGGACCTCATAAGTTGAGATAAGTGTGTTTTAAAGCATGGGCTGGGCTCCTTTTTTCCAGAAGTCAGGGTGGTAGATCTGCCATTTAAGGACGAAAGAGATCTTACCACAGGATAACACATTGTTATTCTACTTGACAACCCTGGCACCTGACAACACCTTCACTTAGCAACAATCTTTTAGCCTGTCCTGGCAGCACCCCACTGGGTTAGAAAAACCATCTTGAATCACCAGATATAAATCTAGTCCCTAGCCATTTATATCAAATTTTCTCCCCTCTGACTTTAATGATGTTATTTGGTGTGGTCTCACCACTTTAATCGATACTATCGATGATAGTGACTGTGGTGATGCTGATAATGATGACAAATATTTTTAAAAGGCAATCCACGCTCTTTGTTTTTATTTATTTATTTATTTTTTGAATGGAGTTAAGAAGCTCTCTGGGGCATTAAAAATTTTTTTTTAATTTTATTTATGTATTTTTTGGCCATGCTGGGCCTTTGTTGCTGCACACGGGCTTTGTCTAGTTGTGGGGAGAGGGCTTCTCATTGCAGCAGCTTCTCTCGTTGTGGAGCATGCACTTGAGGGCATGTGGACTTCAGCAGTTGCAGCGTGTGGCTCAGTAGTTGTGGCACACAGGTTCAGTTGCTCCACAGCAAGTGGAATCTTCCTGGATCAGGGATTGAACCCATGTCCCCTACTTTAGCAGGTGGATTCTTAACCACTGAACCACCAGGGATTTCTGCTTAAGTTCTTACTAAAGGCCAAACACTGTTCTACGGACCCTACTTAATCCTCATGACTACACTGTGAGATATATAGAATTATTATCTTCATTTGACAGGTGAGATAAGTGAGGCTCAAAGAGATTTTGTAATTTGCCCAAGAGTAAACTGTATGGTCAGAAAGATCCCCTGCAGAAGGAAACGGCAAGCCACTCCAGTATGCTGCTGCTGAGTTGCTTCAGTCATGTCCGACTCTGTGCAACCCCATAGACGGCAGCCCACCAGGCCTCCCCGTCCCTGGGATTCTCCAGGCAAGAATACTGGAGTGGGTTGCCATTTCCTTCTCCAATGCAAGAAAGTGAAAAGTGAAAGTGAAGTCACTCAGTCGTATCCGACTCTTAGCAACCCCATGGACTGCAGCCTACCAGGCTCCTCCGTCCATGGATTTTCCAGGCAAGAGTACTGGAGTGGGGTGCCATTGCCTTCTCCGCCACTCCAGTATACTTGCCTGGAAAATCTCACAGAGAAGCCCAGCGGGTTAGTTTATGGGGGTGCAAGAGTCCGAGACAACTGAACAACTGAGCTCGTACATATGCACAAACTGTATGGTAGAGATAGTCTATGAAGCCAGTGACTTGTCCTTTGAATCTTTGCATTTAACTCTGCTTCTCTGTCTCCAAAGAAGCTCAGGGGACCCAGCGGCGTTCCCCAAAGCCCCTCAGGGGAGTACGCTAGGGTATGAAGAAGCCCTTCAAGCTGGGCATGGTGCACTGTGAGGGCACAGACAAGTGGAAATCAACAAGGGGAGCTCTGAAATGTATTTGCCCTTGGCTGTGAGACTAGGCTACATCTGGAAAAGGTCAAGGATGGCCACAAGGGTAGTTTCATCACTGAGTGGGGAGCTGCCTTTCTGCTCCTCAAGGAGAAGCCCTTGTTCTCACTACTATCCTAGATGAAAAGACTGTTGCTGTGAAGAAAGGGTCCAGGTCTCTGCTCCAGGTTCCTGAGGCTAATGGAGCTGATAAGGTTGCCTTTTGCCCATCTTGGCCTGGAGCCTCAGCAAAGCCCCTTGGGCTCCAGGCCTGGTGGTGAGGGGGAAAGAGGGTAGGAGAGACAGTAGCCAAGACGGCCATGCAGGCACGTAGTCAGGACTGTGTGTAGCCGGAAGCCAGCATTTCTGAGTGACAAATTTACAGCCAAGCACATGGTCAGAAAAAGGGGCTTGACTCTGGGCGTGTAAAACCGGTCCCTGCTTTCCCTCTCTTAGCCTCAGATTCATCAACTACCCACTGATGTTGTGAGGAAATGAGATGGTATATACATAAAGCACTTGGCACCATGCTTGCCCAGCAATAATTGGGAGCTGTTGTATAATAGCAGGACCCTAACTCAGTCAGTGGTGAAGAGTGTCTCTTGTGGAGCGTTGTGGGACTCTGTCCTGATCAACAGACCAGATGGTGTAGTTGAAGTGGAGAGGAGCAGCCTGGATCTAAAATTAGAGAGGGAGCAGAATTTCCTCCATTGGTCCAATAGCTGGGATTCCACCTTCCAATGTAGGGGGCGCAGGTTCAATTCCCGACAGGGGAACTAGGGTCCTGCATGCCACATGGTGCAGCCAAAATTTAAAAAACAAAACAAAAACAGAAAAATAAACTGAAAGGGGGAGGAAACAGGAGGCAATAGAACCAGCACTGAAAACAATTTCAACAAGCTGAAATAAGCAAGAAGACACTGTTGTCCTGTGAGCTTCGTGAAGGGGGAGACACTACACAAAGCAGAGGGTCGGGGAGAGACCTGACTTGACCCCAGTTCCAGCGAAAAGGATCTGAATAATTTAATTGACCACAACCTGATGGGAACTAGTCATGGGAGAGAAAGACTCTGAAGCCCAGCAGTCTTAGGCTGCATTAACAATGTGTCGTGTCCAGACTGCGGGAAATAATAGGCCTATTGTTCTCGCTTGGTCAGGCCATATCTGGAATCTTACACTGCTACACTTTCAGACTGGAATCGAGCCAAGAGAGGGGACCAGCCCAGCCTTGGCTCCCAGGCATTTGTGCTAAGCACTTCCCCTGAATTTTCTGGTTTCATACTCAAAACAGGTGGTCATTTAATATCTCTACCTTATAAATGTAGGACAGTTAACTGGGTTGCCCAGGATCAACCACACAACTAGTAAATGGAGGAGCCTGGGGCTTTTCTGAATGGGCTCCCCTTGTGCTGTCCCTTAGGGAGACTGAGCAGGCATCACTGAATACATATTTAAGTTCCTACTATGAATCAGGCCCCCAGCTAGTCAGTGGGGAAACAGGAGTGAAAAAGATGTGATTCTCACTTTCTGAGAGCTCAAGGTTTGACTGGGGTCTAAATCACTTCTGATGCAGTGTAATCCCCTAGGGCTGAGGATGTTAGGGCTGTGGACTCAAGCCCAGAGAAGGGCAGACATAGAAGAGTGTCACGCAGCTCATGGCAGAGCCATGGGGGCCAGTCCAGGCCCTTTGCACCAATTCAGCTGCCTCACCTTGGCTCTCCGCAGTGGCCAAGATGGGGATTTTCTAAGGCCGATGAGGAAGCTTGGTGTGGCCATCATGGGGCTGCGAGACCTTATCTCTCCTGCTGGCAATAAGATTTTATGAAAGAAAAAAGGACCTGACACAGCAACCACAGGCAAAGGATTGAGTGGCCTTTGAGCAATCACTTCACTGGTCAGTGCCAACTGGCCCCCTCTTGGCCTCTTGAGTGTCTGGGAATCCAGGAGTGATGGTGACACAAGGGACACACCGGTGGTAAAAGACTGTTTTTCGACATCTGTCTGGCCCCCCATCTTCTTTCTTTTTCTTTTGGCCAGACCCCAAGGCTTTACAGGACCTTAATTCTCCACCGGTGATGGAGTGCCCTCAGAGTCCTCACCACTGAACCGCCCGGGAATTCCCCTCCCACCTTCTTTCAAGGAGCAGATTATTCAGCACTCTTTCAAATCTTTCCTTGACTGTTTCAACTCAGGGCTTCCTATATCCCAGGGCTTCTTGTTCGGGAGACAGGTTCAGCCTTTTCATTTTTGCTGAGAGGGATAGCGGCGGTGCAATGAAGAGGGAAGGCTTTGAAATGGGGCAAAACCTAGCCCTGGCTCTGCCACATTACAGCTATTTCATTTGCGTTTTCCTCCCCTTAGTTGTAAAACGGAGATAATAATAGTACCACCCTCACAGGGTGGTTAAAGGGCTGAAGGAGATCCTGTCAAGCCTGGAGGAAGTTCTCCATAAAATGCTGCTGTTACTATCATTGTGTGCTAACGGCTGTGGTCTCCACGCCTTTCCACAAAGTGGGGGTTTCTGCCCAAGGCAAAGCGTTGCCTCTGCGTTGCCTGGTTACCTCAGCTTGTCTTTCTCCCCCATCAGGAGGACCGCAAAGATGCCTCTGTCCACAAGAAGAAATAGTCCATCTTGGGGAAAGAGAGAGAGGCGTCGGTTAGGAAAGTGCCAGCGCTACATACTCGACTTGATTCCAGAAGTTAAAAGGGGGCAGTGGGCTTTGGAGCCCCTACTTTTCCTGGACCTGCGGGTTCGAAGTCATGAGGTGTAGATCTCGCTCTGGGAGAACTCACTCTGGGGGTCCGTGGGCAGGTCACTTTTAGCCTTGGGCTTCAGTTTCCTCGTGCGTGTCAGGTGGGTCTCCAGGCCTTCCCCCGATGTTGCGCGGAGCACGCGCAGCCGGATACGGGTTCCGGACTAGAGAACGTGGCTGGATGGCACCAGCTAGCAGGCCGGGTGGTTTGGGCAGGCGGGAGGACCGGCGCGCTCCAGGATTGGCTGGAGGCGGGGTAGCAAAGCTCCAGGATTGGCCAGATCAGAGAGGGCTGGACGAACCTTTAAGAGGCGCGGGGGGCGTGCAGGGGAGAAAGTGCTTCGCCCAGCCGCCTGCCGGGTTAACTTGTGTGCGGCGACCGAAGTGGCGGCGGCGGCTACAACTACAACGCGAGCCCGGGCGGAGCGGAGGCCCGCGGAGCAGAGGAGCATCCCGGCTTCCCGGTCCCCGGGCGGCGTGGCCCGCGGGTCATGGCCAAAGGAGAGGGCGCCGAGAGCGGCTCCGCCGCGGGACTTCTGCCCACTGGCATCCTCCAAGCCGGTGAACGCCCGGTCCAGGTGAAGGTGAGGTCCCCGCAACCCCAGATGGAGGGTCTGGGATGGGGGGCCAGGATGAGATGGGGGCGTCGCGGGAATAGCCTGGTTCTGGGACACACTGGGCTAAGCCAGGGACAGAAGAACTCAGAGGCAGGAGAGAGCTCTGGGGGTGCCCTGGAGGCGGGGAGTGATGGAAAAGGTTTGTAGGCGCCAGGCCCCCCTTTTGCCCACCCCAGCTCTGGGCATTTCTGGAGAGCAGCCTTACAGGCAGCTCCACGTGGTGCCCGGCTCTGCCTAGCAGGTTTCCGTTCCTCTGTGATCAGCCGCTAAAGTTTGCTGCCTTAGACGGCAGGGAGACCCCAGAAATCTGGGAAACCCACCTTGGTCCTCCATCTCTCATCCGCCTACTCCCCACCCCCACATCCTACGCTAGCTTCTCAACTCTTCGGCGAGGGCGAGGGCGGATCAAGTTCATTCATAAAACAAGAGCTCTGCTCTTAAAGGAGCCGCATCCTGTAGGCTCTGTGTGAGTGTAGGTATCGGCCGCGCGTACACTTTGCGCTTTGCCTGTCTTGACTTTCGGCCCCATTCCCAGCTCTCTGGACGTAATGAAGGACCCAGTGACATCAGGCGGCCCCAGAGAGGGATCCCAGGCAATATATCTGCCTGGGAGGTGACTGCCTTTTCGTTTTAATTTTATTAACCGATCTTTGGAAGGAGCCTGGGTAAGCAATTAATGCTGCTGCAATGTATGAGTAATCTACTTTCCCTGGGCAACCTTAACCTCCCTAGTGCCCCACCCAGAGAGGGCCCAACCCAGCACCTAGAGGCTTTCCTACCCCCTATTCCCCAGTCCCCACAACAAGATCCCCTGGGCACTGGGGGAGGGGGACAGGGAGAGGTAGGGGAGGGCATCTCCTGGGTTTGCCTGAAGGTCTGGCTGCCTCCAGGGGCCAGGGAGGCTCTGGGACAGATGGAAGGAACAGCTGTGCCTACAGCCAACTGGGCTGGGCCCTTAAAGATCTCTAGAGCTCTCACCCAGTAGGCAGGTGGGTTCTACCCTCTGAACTATGGCGGGAGCCAGGCCTGGGCTTAGGCAGCTTTTGGCAGCAAGAGGATTTTCAGGTTGTGGCAGTTGGTGCCAGGTGGGGACAGGTTCACTGCTGGAGCATACTCCCCCTTCAACTTGGAAAGAAACATGATTGAGGCCTTGGGGAGGGGGGGAGTCATTAAGGGATGGGGCACTGATGATCTGGGGTTGGGGTGAGGTGGCTTAGGGGCTACTTCTTCAGTATGAATTCGCCTTTTCCAGATTTTTAAAAACAGAGAAGACCTCTCTTTTCTTGTGAGAAGTGAACTCTTCCCTGGGTGGTAACAGGGCAAGGCAGAATTATCCTTCCTGGCAGAGTTGGTTAGAGGGATGGTCTTGGCTCTGGAAAGTTCTACAATGGAGGCCAGTCTCGTCTCCAGGTCTCTTCATTCTTTCCTCTTCTTCCCAGAAGGAACCAAAGAAGAAAAAACAGTTGTCCATTTGCAACAAACTATGCTATGCAGTTGGGGGAGCCCCGTATCAGGTGACGGGATGTGCCCTGGGGTTCTTCCTGCAGATTTACCTGTTGGATGTAGCTCAGGTGAGTGAGCTGAACTCCCTAGGGCTCCTCCATCATCCCAAGGTGGGAGAGACTACGGACTCTAGGCTAGGGTTTTTCCCCTCAACTGGGAAATGGGACTAGGCACCCCTCCACTTCTGCCTCTCAGAGTCACAGTGGAGTAGAAATAAGGCTTTGGAGAGTATCCAGAAGGGGAGTCTCTCAGCCCCAGGAGTCTTAGCTGGCAAGGTCAGGCAACTCCTCCTTGCCTGGCAAAAGCAACAGAGCCTGGAGGGGTAGGCAATGGTGTGAGAGAATAAAGCCCGCTCTGACGTTCTTAGAAGAGACTGGCACACCATGTCCCCAGTTGGACGGCAGTCAGCTGGCTTGGCTCGGAGATTGGTGGATGTTGTCAGGCCTGTGGATGAGGTGCATCCCACCTTCACCTAAGGAGCAGAGGCATGCAAGTGGACAGAGGGGCCCTCACAGGGTACTTAGGGTGTCACAGGGCTCCTCGGCCAGCAGCCTGGCATCCTGAGAATTCACCTTGTCTGGTGCAAGAGTGGGAGGCCAAACTGCCAAGGCTCTCAGGGTGCACACACCGGCTGTCTTTTGCATGTAACTTCTGACTTTGCAAACAAGGCATCTTAGTGGTATCCGCTTACAGATGGGGAACCCTGAGCCCCAGATAGGACAAATGACTCCCTTTAAGTAGCTAGTTTCCAAGCAACTCCCATGCCCTGGGTCCTAAGTTGGGTGCAAATACGACTAACCCCCTGTCAAAATGTAAAAAGTTAGAAAAGTCAGACGAGGAAAGTCCTCTCCATCTTCTTGGAGTAATAGTAATAGTGATAGTAATAGCAGAGCCTTGAATAAAGAAGAGTCCAGAAAAATTGTCTATAAGCTGAGAAGTTCTGGAGGTAGAGGTATAACTTTAATGGGTAGTGATGGTAACAGCCTACTCTATTTAATCCTTTTTCCACATCCAAGATAGAGCTCGACCCTGTAAAATAGGGATCATACACCATTATACAGATGGGAAAACTGAGGGCCACTGTGGTGACCCAGAAAATGCTATCTCTGCTTTTATTTGGCTGCACTGGGTCTTAGTTACACTTAGTTGCAGCATGTGAGATCTTATTCCCCCTCCAAGAGTCAAACCTGGGCCCCCTGCATTGTGAGCATAGAGTCTTAGACACTAGACCACTAGGGAAGTCCCTCAAATGCTCGTTCTGGCATCAGGTGGTTAGGGGCTTGTGAGAGGGAGACAAGGAAATGCAATCTGGATTCAGTCTAATTGATGAGTTTTCAAAGGCAGTGGAGGGGAGGACAGAAGAGGGGGGACCTGGCAAAGTTTCTCAGGAGACACACAGTACCACTGCTATTGGGTGACTGTTATTATCATTATTAACAAGGCAAGTGATGATGCTTGAGGCCTGGGTAGGAGCAGTACAGGGTCCTAATGGCCTGGCTGAAGTGGGGAGGGACCCCCGCTTTTGCCCATCAGTGAGGGTTGAGGTTGCCCATCAGATGAAGGAAGAGGGAGTCATCTTTTTCCTGTTACTCATCCCAGGTGGATCCTTTCTCTGCTTCCATCATCCTATTCGTGGGCCGAGCTTGGGATGCCATCACAGACCCCCTGGTGGGCTTCTGCATTAGCAAATCTCCCTGGACCCGCCTGGGCCGCCTCATGCCCTGGTGAGTAGAAGATGCTCCTTCACGGTGGTAGAAGGCGGGGCCTCTGGTGTGTCTGCTACCCCATGGTTCTTCCCTCTGGTTTGTCAGACTGGGAGGTGAGAAGAAGGAATGATGGCAAAAGCCTCAGCAGGGCCTCAGCTGGACCAGTCATGGGCACTGGAACTCTTGCCAGTTCAGGCTGGTCTAGCTGTTAGACTGAGAAGATTCCCCTGTCTCAGGCCCCATTCCTCCCCAAGGTCCTTTCCCTTCCATGAAACTGGAATTCTAACCTCTCCACTCCATCACTTCCTATAGCGGTTGAAAGGTTACATTCTGGAGCCAGCCTGCCTCAGTTTTAATACCAACTTGACCACTTATAGCTGTACCACCTTGGGCAAGACAGTTTAACTCCTCAGCCTCAAGTTCCTTCATCTGCACAGTGGAGATAATAATTATATCTTCCTCACTGGGTTGTGGTGAAAATTAAATTTTGTAATATATAATGTACTTGGCTTCCCTGGTGGCTCAGACAGTAAAGACTCTGCCTGCAGTGCGGGAGATGTGGGTTCAATCCCTGGGTTGGGAAGAGCCTCTGGAGAAGGGAATGGCAACCCACTCCAGTATTCTTGCCTGGGGAATTCCATGGACAGAGGAACCTGGTGAGCTACAGTCCATGGGTTTGCAAAGAGTCGGACCTGACCGAGTGACTAATACACACACACAGCATATAACGTACTTAGAACAGTGCCTGACACATTAAGTAATATATAACTGGGCACCCCTGCAGAGTGGCTCCTGGAGGTGGGGTATGGGTGGATGATAAAACCGAGAATGGGAGTGCATAACCTCTGGCTTCTTGGGCCCTGAGAACGACCTTTTCCTTTGATACAAAGCCTACACTCCTCAGCTTCAGACTGTGAGGCAGGGTTGGGGGAGGTGGTGCCACAGATCAGACGGCAAAGGCAGGCACAAGGGACAGGCGAACAGGCCGGAGCTCTGGTTCCCTCCAGGACATCCTGCTTGGTGGTTGGGGGGGAGGAGGACATACCCCTTTCATCTCTGGCCCATCCACGCTCAAGTGGGCGCCTTCCTGCCCCAGGGGCGCGCATACCTGGTCTCCGGCCTTCAAGGCCTTCAAAGCTCTTCCCACAGTCCCTGCCCCCCCACCCACAGCTTCCTTTCCCACGAGGCCCCCCTCCCTCCAAAACCCCGCCAGCCCCTGGCGAAGGCCCAGGTCGAGGCCTTTGATCCAGGCTTTGTGGCCAGGGGACAGGAGAGCCTGCCTTACCTGCGCAGGATGCTGGGGCTCCCAGGGAGCCGGCCCCTGAGACTGCCTCAGGGGCCCTGTACCCGCCTGTACCCGCAGTCCGTTGTACCCGCCTCCCTGGCAGCTGGTGGGGGGCGGGGCTCCGCTGCCACATCTCCTCATGAGGCACAGCCAATGGCAGGCAGCCACTCGGGCCAGCCTGAGGCAGCAGTAACCCGGGTTACTTTCAGTCACATTTGGTTCCTCAGCTTCCTCAGCGGCCGGCTGCTTGGACGGGAGTATTTTGGCGAGGGCTGCCAGAGCAGCCCTTGTTCTGGGAGGATTTGGGACAGGAGAGGAGGGGTGGGGTGGGGTGAGGCAGGGGGAGGGGAGGAAGCCCTCTCTGTGGGAGGTAGGATCCGAGGCCATCTTGCCTGCCTGGGCAGGTGTGGCAGCCCACTTGGTGAAGTAGCTGAGGGCCCTTAGGGCTGGTTTCTGATTTGATGCATGTCTCTGGACATGTCCTCAGCTGTCTGGGTGGGACCTCCTGGCAATATCTGCGTGGTCCCCCACCCCCATCTGAGTGCGTGCTGAAGGCTGCCATGTAATACACATGACCCAACTCTCCATCCATACCTGTCAGGACCTGGGAACCCTTCTCCTTCCAGTGTAAGAAGAGGCTGGGCCTTCCAGGGGTTCATGAGCCCTGGGACGCCCCTCTCCTCCTAGGCCTCAGATCAGCCCCTGCCCTCAGTCAGCATTTAGGTCTTCCTTTTCAGACCAGGAAGACTTTGACAAACGCTTTCCTGGAGTTCCCAAGGCCGCCAGTGAGGGGCAGGGTGTCAGCAGGGCCACGTGGCAGATGTGGCAGGGCTGGGCCTGAGGTCGGAGTCCCAGCCCAGGGCTTTGCAGCTCCTGAAGTCTCCTGCTGGGCTTTCCTGGTGTGATAATCACGGCGCTGTGTCCCAAGCGCTGGTCTACATTTTAATATTAACTACTTCAACCCAATGACGCAGAGCCCAAGTCCTTACAGTGGCCTGCAGAGCCCAGGCATCCCTTTTCCTCTCCAAGTCCATCTCCTAATTCCATCTCCCATACTCCAGCCCCCTGACCTCCTTGCTACTCCCCAGACCTGCTGGGGCACATTTCCGGCCTGAGCACCCTTGCCCTGCAAGCTCTGCAAGGCCAACTCCCGCTCATCTTGGCACAGAGGTCACCTTCTCAATGAGGGCAACTCAGGCCACTTGGCTATGGATTGTACCCCCATACTCTTAATCCTCTTCAGCCTGCTTTCTATTTTCCATAATACTTAATTACCATCTAATACGTTATGTAGCTTTTGTGCGTGTGTGTGATAAAATACACTATTTAAAATTTTTTTAATTTACCATTTTAGCCATTTGCTAGTGTACAATTCAGTGGCATTAAGTATGGTCACACTGTTGCACAACCATCTCCAGAACTTTTTTCAAACTGAAACTCTGTACCCATTAAACACTAACTCTTCATTCCTTCTTTCCCTCTAGCCCCTGGCAACCAACTGTCTTCTGTCTGTGAATCTGACCCATCTAAGTGGGATCATACCAGATTTGTCTTTCTGTGTCACTTCTAGGTTTATACTGTAGCATGTTTCAGAATTTCATCCCTTTTTAAGGCTGGATAGTACATATCTTATGTTTATTTTTTTTTGTTTGCCAACTAGCATGTGAATGTCATGAGGGCAGTGATTTGTCTGTTTTGTTTCCTGATCCATCCCAAGTCATTAGAATAGCACTCAGCTCAGAGTTAGCACTTGAATATTTCTTGAGTAAATGTTGAAGGTGAGGTAGGTGTTCTTACTACTCTCATTTTACAGATGAGAAAATGAGTCTCAGAGAAGGTAAATAACTTGCCCAAGACCAAGTTATTAATAGTTAGTAGTAGAGCCAGAACTGGATCCCTGAATTGTGGGCCCTTCTAACCATGGGTCTCCATGGCCTTGATTCTCAGCTGCCTTTTCTATTTTTTTAAGATTTTATTTATTTTATGTTTGACAGCACTGGGTCTTGGGTGCTGCACACAGGCTTTCTCCAGTTGCAGGGACCTCTCTCTAGCTGAAGTTCATGGGCTTCTCATGGTGGAAGGCTTCTCTTGTTGCGGAGCACAGGCTCAGTAGTGGGGCGTGGGTTCCGTTGCTCTGCGGCATGTGGGATCTTTCTGGACCATGGGATTCACATGTGGGGAGGCAGACCTTTGCCACCCCCAACCCTGCTTATAGTTATTTCACGGGGCCCAGTCCTCCCTTGTGGCCGCTCCAGAAGGAAATCTTCCCCTGGAATTAGCCTTCCTTCACCCCGTGTGTACACACAATGGTGAGAACCCCAGCACTGGGGCTGCTTCTTCTCCCCAAAGTCTCAGCCTCCATTCTCATCCCCCAGCCCATAGAAAGCCCCTGTGTCTAGAGCCTTAACCCCTGGGGAGAGGCAGTCAAGACTCAGAAGGGTCTGACCTCCTGCTCCATGCTCGGAATTGTAGGCCAGAACCCTGTCTCAGTCTGCCCTTCCAGGGTTGGCCATCAGTACCTTCCCAGAGACCCTGGGGTGGGTGGATCCAGAGGGAGGAATTTCCTTCCCACCAGGCACCCTGTGGGGCTGCTGAAGAGTCCAGGCCGGGCCCGAATCCTGGGGTTTTGGCATCCAGCTCCCACTCAGACTCTCCCCTTCCTCAGGATCACCTTCTCCACCCCCCTGGCCATCATCGCCTACTTCCTCATCTGGTTCGTGCCCGACTTCCACCAGGGCCAGACCCTGTGGTACTTGCTTTTCTACTGCCTCTTTGAAACGCTGGTCACGGTGAGTGTGGGCAGGGGGAAGGAAGTCCCTGGGGCCTCCGGGGTTGGTGCCCAAAGCCACATCTGTCTGTCCATCGTCTGACTGGCCGAGGGCCTCT
Organism: Bos grunniens; assembly: GCF_055505025.1. NCBI lineage: Eukaryota > Metazoa > Chordata > Mammalia > Artiodactyla > Bovidae > Bos > Bos grunniens. Next base: position 15,284,483 of record NC_141167.1, read on the forward strand.
CTTCCATGCCAGTGTTTCCACGTTCCCTACTCAGCTCTCACCATGTTCATCAGCACGGAGCAGAGTGAGCGTGATTCTGCCACTGCCTATCGTAAGTTTCCCCCGCCCACTGATCTCACCCACCAGGCACCCAGAGTCCCCCACTCCTTGACTCTCCTACCATGTTTCTTCCCTTTTGGGCTCAGCTCTCTGCTCTTGGGAGAAGGTGTGAAACCATACTAAAAAATAACTGATTGCTCTCTTGAGACCAGAGAGGTACAAGGACCAGGCAGAGGTCACACAGCAAGGCCACAAGTTTAAGCCAAGATGCCATCTATAACCATTCCATCCGGAGCTGTTTCCATCTCTTGGGGCTAGAGCTTCTGGGGCTTCTATCCATCTGACGTTCCTCCCTGGGGGCCCACAAGCCATGCGGCCCTTCCAAAGGACCTTTTTTTCTGCTCAGGGATGACCGTGGAGGTGTTAGGTACAGTGCTGGGCACAGCAATCCAGGGGCAGATCGTGGGCCAAGCAGATTCGCCTTGTATCCCGGATGCCAATGCTTCTACAGTCAATCGCACGCAGAGTTCCACCTCGATCAAAGAAACGGTGAGTTCTTGGCAGGGCAGGGATGGGGGAAGATGAGGAATGATGGGGTTTGCAGTTATCCTCAGAATAGTAATAATGGCTAGTGTTGGTAATTTGTTGGGCATTTGTTACATACAGTTTTAATATGTCCACTTTGCAGATAAGGAAACTGATGCACTGAAAGGCTAAATAATTTGTCCAATGTAATATAGCTAGTGAGTTGCAGAAACTAGGTTTCGGAAGATTTGAACTGTGGGCTTTCAGACTCCACATCCTGGCCTTTTTAGAGTTCATCTGGGCTTGTTCCAGCCTTGAGAAGCAGCAGTAGGCCCAAGCTAACTTTCTCATTTCACAGATGGAGACAGAGAGGCCCCCAGAGAAGGGACTGATCAAAGGTCATTGAGTAGAGCTGCTGGGAGCTGGGATGAAATCAGACTGACTGTGTCTCTATGTGATCTTTACCTGCTTTATAGCAAAATGCATACCTGCTGGCGGCAGGAGTCATTGCCTCCATCTATGTCATCTGTGCTGTCATCTTGATCCTGGGCGTGCGAGAACAGAGAGGTGAGGGGTCCCAGGGAGGGGTACAGGCCCCATCATGGGGCAGTTTTTGTCCCTCTGCCTGGGCCTCAGACTCTGGGGAGGGGCCTCTGCTCCTGCTCACTGTCCCCTCTGGCCCCCAGAATCCTACGAGACTCAGCAGACCAAGCAGATGCCCTTCTTTCGGGGCCTCCGGCTGGTCATGAGCCATGGGCCGTACATCAAGCTTATTGCCGGCTTCCTCTTCACCTCCTTGGCTTTCATGGTGAGTGGGGCTCTGATATGCTCAGCCTGATGGGGGAGTGCAATAGGGGATGGGATAGGCCTTAGAATGTGACAGGGCCTGAGGGACAGGTGGAATGGGGGTGGGGTGAGCAGAGGTCCCCCGAGCATGCAAAGAGTCTTCGAGGCTCAGCTCCATCAGCACCTGTTTCTTTGTCTTTCTTCCTGCTACACCGTCCTGGCCCCCAGCTGGTGGAAGGGAACTTTGCCTTGTTTTGTACCTACACTTTGGGCTTTCGGAACGAATTCCAGAATCTGCTCCTGGCAATCATGGTGCGTGTGGGGCCCCAAGGGTGGCTGAAGGGGCTTAGGCAGTGAGATGGTTCTTTGGATAGCCAGAGGATATTTCCCAGACTGGCCAAGATCGTGAGGGATGAGGGAGGCTTCTCAGAACATTTGGATCTGACCTACAGTGGCTTAGGTAGGACTATGAAAGAAAGAGTTTGGGTACATATATCAAATCTTTATTGGGACTCCCTGGTGGTCCAGTGGCTAAGACTCCACATTCCCAATGCAGGGGGTCTGGGTTCAGTCCTTGGCCAGGGAACTAGCTCCCACATGCCGCCACAGAATATCCTGTAACTAAGAGTTTGCATGCTGCAACTATGGGGAGGAAAAAAAAAAAAAAAGATCCTGCGTGCTGCAACTAAGACCTGGCACAGCCAAATAAATATTTTAAAAATATCTTTATATTGTACACCTTGAACTAGTAACTAGTACAATGTTCTTGTCAATTATATCTTAGTAACACTGGGGAAAAAAGAAAGCATTGGGGTTAGATGTTCAAGTAGAAAGCATAGCGAAAGCAAAGATGTGGAGGCCAGAACTTGGAGTTCTGTATTCAGAGGGCAGCAGATAAGATCAGGACTTTGTCCTAGCTCCTTGAAGAGCCATCAGCTGCCGTGGAGCAATCCAGGTGATGGCAGCTGGCTGCTCCTGGTCAGGGTTAACAGCACCTTTGGAGTCCTGGGAAGGGCAAGAGGGATTCCAGGGCTCTAACCCACTTCTTCACCCCTTTGCCCCTCCACAGTTCTCAGCCACAGTCACCATCCCCATCTGGCAGTGGTTCCTAACCCGGTTTGGCAAAAAGACAGCTGTGTACATTGGAATCTCGGTGAGTGGGGCTGAAAGGGTAGGGCCTGGGCTGGCCTGGGGGTTACTGCTGGGAGCCCCCCAGCTGACTCATCTTCCTACACCCACTCTCCTAGTCAGCAGTGCCATTTCTCATCTTGGTGGCCCTCATGGAGAGTAATCTGATTGTCACATACGTGGTGGCTGTGGCAGCTGGCATCAGCGTTGCAGCTGCCTTCTTACTACCATGGTAAGTATATATATATATATATATATATATATATTGGTATGTTCCCCAGCCTCCCAGCTGGGGTATATATATTGGTATATATATATTGGTATGTTCCCCAGCCTCCCAGCTCCCCAGTTCTGAAACTCCTTAGGGAGAATCTGTGGGAACTTCTCTTTCTGCTGGTCCAGGTTGGGAGTGGGGCAGGTCCTCCCAGTACAATTGTACAGATTGTGAACTGCTTGAGCACACCTAGTCAGGATGGGAAATGGGGGTTCAAACCCTGTACTTTACTTGCCCAGCTGAGCAGCTACATGTGGGGCTACTTCATCTCAGAGGAAGAGGCCTTCTTTTTTGATTCACATGAAGTTGCCATCTCATCACTGAACTGTGTGTGTGTACTATAGAACTGCCAGCTCCCAGAGGAGCGCTCTTATTGACCTGGACCACACGGGCTAGTGGAGGCCTGGGGTTGCTAGGTGGGAGGGTGCTCATGGCCGCCACCCCTGTGTGCAGGTCCATGCTGCCCGACGTCATTGATGACTTCCACTTGAAGCAGCCCCACATCCACGGGACCGAGCCCATCTTCTTCTCCTTCTACGTCTTCTTCACCAAGTTTGCCTCTGGAGTCTCTCTGGGCATCTCCACCCTCAGTCTGGAGTGAGTGGGGTGGGGGTCTGGGTAATGCTGGGCAGGGGCAGGCCCCAGGTGCCCCCTCCTCACCACTCCCCTAACCACTGGGCCCCACAGCTTCACCGGGTACCAGACCCGTGGCTGCTCCCAGCCGGCACGTGTCAAGTTCACGCTGAAGATGCTGGTGACCATGGCTCCCATAGTCCTCATCCTCATAGGCCTGCTGCTCTTCAAGCTGTACCCCATTGATGAGGAGAAGCGGCGGCAGAACAAGAAGGCCCTGCAGGCTCTGAGGTGAGTGGGCAAGGGATGGTTGGTGGACAAAAGAGCATCATCCAGTCTAAGCCCTTGAAAAGCACCTCCTGGAGCTGCCAAGCTCGGATCTGCCTCCCACACATCTTCCCCTCCACCGCTTCTCCTCTGCCCTTCCCCTCTGCCAGTTCATCACAATGGCAGTTGATGTATCTTTTCTTCTTTTTGACTATTTTATTTTTAAAAAATATTTATTTGGCTGCATCGAGTTGCAGCACACAGAATCTTTGTTGCAGCATGCAGGCTGCTCTAGTTACGGCATGGGACCTCTGTAGTTGCAGTATGCGGGCTTAGGTGCCCCTCAGTATGTGGGATCTTAGTTCCTCAACCAGGAATCGAATCGATGAGTCTCCAGATGCCAGGAAGGGAGCTAAAGACTACATCCCCTTGCATTGGAGGGTGGATTCTTAACCACTGGACCACTGGGAAAGTCTCCTAGTTAATGTTTCTTGAGCCCTTTGCTGTCTGCTTATGCTGAGTTGGTTTTACGTTTATTCATTCATCAAGTACGTATATGGGAAGCCTGTGTGCCAGGCCTTGGTCTAGTGAATGATACAAACAAAAATCCCTGTCACCTAAGGCGGTTTACATTTTAGAGAGTGTACTCCTGATCTCCTGTGGTCATCTTAACAGCCTTGGGCATCAGAGATTCCTGTGATTCTCACTCTGCAGATGAAGAAAGTGAGGCTTAATCAGAAGTGTGACAAGTGATAAGGGGCAGACCTGGGGTTTGAGCCCCTGTATTCTAACTCCAGAGCCCATACTCTTCATGGCTCTCCTGGCATGCAGGACCTCAGTGTGAAGACCAGAGAGCAGGGTGGAGTGAGTTATGCCAGCTCATCAACCCGCCCAGGCCAGGATGTAGTACTGGAACTTGGGGTGCCTTGAGGACAGCAGGAACAGTGAACAAACCTCAGCAGTTTCTGGGCTGAGAGTGGGAGTGAACAAGCACTGTCCTGTGATTTAGACTAACCTGGCAGTCAGCTAAGCCTGCAGAGCCAAGATCCCTCGGGGAACAAGCAGGTGAGTAAGGATGCTTCCTCCAACCTGTCTCCTCTGGTTCTTGCAGGGAAGAGGCCAGCAGCTCAGGCTGCTCTGACACAGACTCTACAGAACTGGCCAGCATCCTCTAGTACCTACTGGATGGCCCGAAGCCACTATATACAGGGCCTGGGTCACCAGGCTACACGAGGAATCGAGGCCCGCTTGCCTGCTCCCTGCATAGCTGGTCTCCAGATGCCAGGAAGGGAGCTAAAGACTTCATCGTAGGCTGCTCCCTGAATAGCTGGTCTCCAGATGCCAGGAAGGGAGCTAAAGACTTCATAGTAAGTGACCCAGGACACCTCCTGTGCCTATCATGGGGCGGGCATCAGCCGCCGGCCTCCCTGTGACCACCCTAGGGGCCAAGCCCAGGGACTGCTACTGTGAATATGCCAAGGACTGATTGGGCCTAGCCTGGAACACTAATGTAGAAACGTTGTATACAGAGACTAATTAATAACTTAATGACCATGTATATAGCAGTGTGTATGTATGTATATGTCTGTAAGCTATTAATGTTATTAATTTTCATAAAAGCTGGAAAACTGAGCTGCCTGTTTCTGCCTTTGTTCTCAGCAACTCACTGAGCCCTTCTGTTCCAGGATGCAGAGAGTAAGAGGGAGCCAGAATGTGTGTGGGGGTGTAACAACAGCATTGGCTAACGTTTACTAAATACCTGTCTGTACCAGGCCCAGTTGTGGAAGTTTTCCTCTCACCTTGATGGTGTTCTCACTTAATCCTGGGAACCATTTTGCTGGGTCAGGACTGTCCTCATTTTATTTTATTAGTATTTTTAAATTTTTTGGCTATGTGGCATGTGGGGTCTTAGTTCCCCAACCAGGGTTAGAATCCATGCCCTCTGCAGTGGGAGCACAGTCTTAATTACTGGACCACCAGGGAAGTCCCCTGTCCCCATTTTACAGGTGAGGAAACTGAGCCCCACTACTGAGAGAAACTTGGCTAAACTCACACAGCCAATAGAGATCTAACTGGGATAACATCCCAGGTGTGTGAGACTCCAGTATCTTAACCACAACCCACTGTACCCTGAGTCTGAGAACAGCCAGTTTGCTCTGCTCAGGCCTGTGCGCTCTGCTTCCCGCCCTGTGCGTGCCTGAGCACGCGGGGCTGGCTGTGCAGGGGCGGATTCTGTGATTAGGACCCTGGGGGCCCGAGAGACCTGTGATTCTCTATCACTGATGACAGTGTTGGAAGGCCAGTCTATGTGTTGCTTGAGGGGAAGGATCTCACCACTGGTATCGGGGAGGAGGGCAGTGGGAAACACCTAGTTTGTAGCATTTGCCTATTTCTAGAGTGTAAATGTTCCCACTGTAGCCAATTTCAAGTTACCAGCGGTTATTCTATCCTGAAAATTTAGTAATTGGCCCTCGCAAGCTGGTAGGAGCTTGTCTTAGCAAGTCATCGCGTGTAACACACTCAGGCCAAGCTCCCCCCGCCAAGAAAAAAAATCAAGAAAACAGCACTTGCAAGATTAGAGGCTATCAGTCTAGCCCTTTATTTTATTGTTATTATTCATTTTTTTAAATTTCATTTTCTTTTTTCATTTAGCCCTTTATTTTATGTAGATGGATAAATGAAGCCCAGAGAAGAGACATGGTTAAACTGTTTAGGCTTGGTTTTTACTTTGGGTTTGGGGCTCCATTTTTTTTTTTTTTTGAATTGGAGCTCCATTTACTGGATGAAGCTCTACACAACCACTTCTACAGGCACTGTTACACATGCCTAATAAATACAAATTTCATTAGTCCTCATAACTTCCCCACTTTACAGATCAGGAAACTGAGGTGCAGAAAAACTAGTAAGTGGAGAATCTGATACTTGAACCCAGGCTATCTCACTATAGATGAAGTCACTCAGTTGTATCCGACTGTTTAAGACCCCATGAACTATAGCCAACTAGGCTCCGTCCACAGGATTTTCCAGGCAAGAGTACTGGAGTGGGTCGCCATTTCCTTCTCCAGAGGATCTTCCCGACCCAGGGATCGAACCCTGGTCTCCTGCATTGTAGGCAGACGCTTTACTATCTGAGCCATTAGGGAAGTCATCTCACTATAGGGCCTGTGTTCTTGAACCACTGCTTTAGGCTGTTATGTGAACCAATAGTTTTGCCACCACCAAGCCAGGTCCCACTGCTGCCTTTGGAGCTGCCCTCAGAGTTAGAGGCTGCTCTGGTCCAATCTCTACAGCTGGAGCATTCTAGGACTCTCAGCTTCCCTGGTGGCTCAGAGGTTAAAGCGTCTGCCTGTAATGTGGGAGACCGGGGTTCGATCCCTGGGTTGGGAAGATCCCCTGGAGAAGGAAATGGCAACCCACTCCAGTATTCTTGCCTGGACAATCCCATGGACGGAGGAACCTAGTGTGCTACAGTCCACAGGGTTGCAAAGAGTCAGACACGACTGAGCTACTTCACTTCACTTCACTAACACCTCCCTTCTCCCTCCACTCTAATCAATAAGCACCAAATCCCATCTTTAAAACAGAAATTCCCTAAACCACCCAAGTTTGCTTCTTTCCCCCTCCCTGCAATAGCTTCCCAGGTTTTATCTTCTCTCACCTGGATGATTATACCTGTGTCTTCACTGGCTTCTGATCTCCTCAAACCATATCTGATTCCTTCTGCAAGCTATTTAAGATAACCAAGATAGCTCTCCAAGTTAGAAACTTCTTTTGAGTCCCCATTATCAGATGCAAATGTTCTACCTGATCTCTCAGGAACCCTTATCTCTACCATCTTTTTAAAATGCAAATTTTTAAAAAGAGGGTTAAGTCATTTAGAACTTGACACTTCCTTGGTGGTTCAGATGACAAAGAATCTATCTGCAGTGCAGGAGACCCAGGTTCTATCCCTAGGTTGGGAAGATCCCCTGGAAAGGGGACTGGCAACCCACTCCAGTATTCTTGCCTGAAGAATTCCATGGACAGAGGAGGCTGGCCAGCTACAGTCCATGGGATTGCAAAGAGTTGGACACGGCCCAGTGACTAACACATCTTCAGAAGGAAATCCAAGATCCCTGCCAAGTTCCCAGCTCTAGGTTTATACGCAGGCCACCTGGCCCTGGAACATACCTCTGACCTCTGGTACTCCAGCATGTCTTGGCTCCAGCGTGCCTCTCATAAGCTATTCCTGCCTCCTGCATCTTTAGGGCAACTCTGGGAATCAATGCCCTCATCATGGCACCAGGCAAGGAGGGAAGGGGTGGGCTGTGTGGAGCCCAATTAATGAGCGAGGGCTTTGTCAGCTACACCCAACTCCCGCTCACCCACTTCCCTGGTCTCTCTTTCCCCCAACTATACAATGAGGATTTGGAATTGAAAGCCCTTGCCTCTCCAGTTTCATGTTCACAGAAAATTGCTCTCCTCAAAAACCCCTTCTGACTTTTGAGGGCATGATTTAGGAGGCGGAATAGGTGGGGGAAGTGGGAAAACAATCTGGGATCTCAGAGACGGCTTGGCTCCACGTCTCTTCTGGAGAGCTCCTACTTTCCTGTCCTTTGGGAGACTTTGCCGCCTTGACTTCCTTCACACTTGGATCCAACAGCACTATAAACCCTGCCTCTCCCTCCCTCTTCACTGTCCTCAGCCAGGCCAACCACACACCCCTCCACAGACCCCTGCTAAGGACCAGGTGTGGCTTTGGCTCCACCTGCTGGAAGAAAGGGAAAATACCTTTTAACACAGCAAAGAAGGATTTCCAGAGCTATCATTGACTGGCTCTAGGACTCTGTTCTTTAGTTGCTAAGTCTTGTCCGACTCTTTGCGACCCCATGGACTGCAGCACACCAGGCCTCCCTGTCCTTCACTGTCTCCCAGAGTTTGCTCAAACTCATGTCCATTGAGTCAGTGATGTCATCAAACCATCTCATCCTCCATCATCCCCTTCTCCTGCCCTCAATCTTTCCCAGCATCAGGATCTATTCCAATGAGTTGGCTCTTTGCATCAGGTGACCAAAATATTGGAGCTTCAGCTTCAGCATCAGTCCTTCCAGTGAATATTCAGGGCTGATTTCCTCTAGGACTGACTGGTTTGATCTCCTTGCTGTCCAAGGGGCTCTCAAGAGTCTTCTCCACCACCTGTTTGAAAGCACCCTTTCTTTGGTGCTCAGCCTTCATTATGGTCCAACTCTCACATCCATAGATGACTACTGGAAAAACCATAGCTTTGACTATATTGACCTTTGTTGGCAAAGTGATGTCTCTGCTTTTTAATACACTGTCTAGGTTTGGCATGGCTTTTCTTCTCTCTCAGTCATGTCCAATTCTTTGCGACCCTGTGGACTGTAGCCTACCAGGCTTCTCTGTCCATGGGATTCTCCAGGCAAGAATACTGGAGTGGGTTGCCGTTTCCTTCTCCAGGGGATCTTCCTGATTCAGAGATCGAACCTGGGTTTCCCGCATTGCAGGGAGACACTTTGCCCTCTGAACCACCAGGGAAGCCCTTCCAAACAGCAAGCGTCTTTTTTTTTTTTTTTTAAACTAATATCTTCCCTGGCCAGGGCAGGTGGTTTCAGTCAGTGGTTCCCCTGCATCAGTCCTTAGGGATGATCAAGTCCAACAGTAAGGCCCAGAGACAGGAGGACACGTGTTCAAGGCTACACAGCCCGTCAGTGCCGAGGCTGGAGCAGGTCTGCAGTCGTATAAGCCTCAGTCTGGGGGCCTTTGCCATCTGACTGAGTGGGTCCCCCCACCCCTGGCTGAGCACTCCCACTCACCAGTCTCTGGGAGGTGGGGTCTGAGCAGGGGCAGCTCTGGGTCAGGCCAGCAAGCGTCTTTTAATTTCGTGCCTGTAGTCACTGTCCACAGTGATTCTAGGACCTTGGCTATCCATTTATGCAACAAATATTTATAATGAGCCTATTATGTGTCATACATCGACTAGGCTCTAAGGATAGAATGGTAAACAAAACAGAGCTTACATTCTTGGTGGGGCCAATGACAAATAAATGGACATGCAAATAAAATAACTTCGGACTGCAGTATGTGCCATGAAAGAAATAAGCAGGTTGTGCTAATAGAGGGAACTGATACAGAGGTCATTTTAAGATTTTTTTATGTGAATCATTTTTAAAGTCTTTATTGAATTTATTACAATATTGCTTCTGTTTTATGTTTTGGTTCTTTGGCCACAAGGCATGTGGGATCTTAGCTCCCAGACCAGAGATCAAACCTGCACCCCCTCGATTAGAAGTTGAAATCTTAACCACTGGACTGATAGGGAAGTCTCTATTTTATTTTAAGTTTATTTTAAACAGGTGTTCAGGAAAGAATGTTCTGAGAGAGTGATGTTTGAATCGAATCACAAAGGAGGAGAATTAGCCAGACAGTTGAAGAGCTTGGGGGAAAGCTTTGCAGGTGGAGGAGACAGCTAACATATAACCCCTGAGGTAGGAACAGTGCAGCCAGAAAGTCATGAAGGAGAGGGTAGGTGGTGTGAGCTGGGTTTGGAGAGGCATACAGGGCCCTGCAGCCCACAGTGAAAGTTTCAATTTTATTTTTAAGAGCAGCCAAAAGTCATTGAAGAGGTTTAAACAGAAAATTGATTTACATTAAAAAAAAAAAGCGAAGACAGACGCAGGTGGTACCAGGCTTTGTGAGCCACGTTGAGTGTTTTGGTCTTTATCCTAAGAGCAGACAGAAGCCACTGATGAGTCTTTCAAGTGGGGGAACCATGTGATAGATCAGGAGTTTAGAAAGACGCATCAACTGCTTTGTGGAGAGAAGACTGAAGGAAGTGAAAGTGGAAACAAGATGACTAATGAAGAGGCTGCTCTTGTCATGCTCCTGGGTAGTGAAAAGTACCACAGTGGCACTGGAAATAGAAGAAACAGTGGTACTGCTGGCAGTGGAAATAGAAGGCAGATTCGGCAGCTGATTGGCCTGGAAAATTGACAGAGAAATGGTGAGAGAGGGAGAGAGAAATGAAGGCAATGCCTCGATTTCTAACTTGGGAAACAGACTGGCACTTCTGCTAGGTAATAGAGGGAACACTGGAGATGGAGCAAACTTGGGGGACAAAACAAATAATTTGTCACCTGTTTGTATCATTTTCATATAAAAAGAAATAGTGTTACTTTCTATTAATATTAATATTATTTCTTAGAAATTCCACTAAATCAGGAAAAGGATACACACAATCACTACTATTACTATCTAACCTTTCATTGGAGATATGAACCGATACAATGCGATAAGAAAAGAAATAAAAATTGGAAAGGAGTAGGTAAAGTTATCTTTATTTGTTGATAGTAGTTTTGTATTCCAGGAGAACCCAAGTGAATCAGCTGAAAATCTAAACAAAAAAAGTCAGTAAGGAAATGTGTTATAAAATTAATATACAAAAATCAATACCCTTTACATATACAAACTGAAACAGTTAAAACTGCATCCTTCAACATGATGACCACTACCATGTGTAGCTATTTGAATTTAGAAGTAAAATAATTAAACTGAATAAAAACAAAATTCAGTTTCTCAGTCCAACTGGTCACATTTTAAGTTCTCAGTAGCCACATGTGCTTAGTGGCTACTGAATTCATATAATTATAGAACATACCCAGCATGGCAGAAAGTTCTGTTGACCAGTGCTGAGTTGGAAGATATAATGAAAGAGAAGATCACACTCATGAGAGCGACAGAATACCTAGGAATAATCCCATGGACAGAGGAGCCTGGAAGGCCGCAGACCATGGGGTCGCTGAGGGTCAGATATGACTGAGCGACTTCACTTTCACTTTTCACTTTCATACATTGAAGAAGGAAATGGCAACCCACTCCAGTGTTCTTGCCTGGAGAATCCCAGGGACGGGGGAGCCTGGTGGGCTGCTGTCTGTGCACAGAGTCGGACACGACTGAAGTGACTCAGCAGCAGCAGCAGCAGCAGCCTCATATCAAACCACAAGACGTGGTCACAGCCCCTCTGTCTAGACTTCTCTGTATTCCAGGTCGCAGCCAAAGTCCCATCTCTTTGAGAATTTTCCCTGACTCTATCTAACAGGCTGAGTCAGAGGTTCCTCTAGGATCCCCTAGTTAAAACATACAGTTGATCCTCATTATTTGCCAATTCCGTGTTTGTGAATTTCCTTACTTGCTAAAATTTATTAGCAACCCTAAGAAGGGAGGCAGGAGAGGGAAGAAGAAAGAAGCAGCAATGACAGAAGTGGTGGAGAGCCAGGGAACGGTTGACTGGGTGTTTCAGATGAGATCCAGAGCCTCCCTCTTTTTCTCCAGGGAAGCTATGCGTGGCAGGGTGGGGCTCACAGCTCCAGGGCAGTCAAGGAAGGGAACGATTGCTATGGTCTAAAACATTGTTCATCTTCCGGGGTGAGGCCCAAACCCTAAATTGGCCCAGCCTTGAGTGAGCTCTGATTGCTCACCCATCCAGGAAATTACCTTCTGTCTGACAGAGATCCTGTTGAAAATGACCTGGGGTGGGTACACTAGGTCCCTGCTCCAAGGAGATCCAATATGGCCTGGATAGCTTGGAGGGAGTATGGGACATGCTGGGGTGATCTAGGTCAGAGAAGCAAGGAGGGCACAGGACTGCCTGCTCTTAGAGTGGTTCATCAGAGACAAGGGAAGAGGCCTGAAGTCTCTCTGTCTCCCACTGGAGTCACAGCAGTCACTTATCCCAGTACCTTCACCTTAGAACTCCCATGCAGCCTCAAAGGATATCTATACTGAAGAAGGCAGGGAACCACCCAGGGTAGCCCCCAGGCTCAGAGAGGGCGATGGAGTCACACAAGGTCACACAGCCAATCAAGACAGAAGCAGAGTGGAATCTAGTCCTCATTTCCCCACTCAGTATCATTTTTGTTTTCCCACCAAATGGTCACTTTCTTAAGGACCCAGACTCTTGTTCTGTATCAGTCCCTTCCCCTTTACTTCTACCAGGGCTCAGGTTCCTGAGTTAGTTTCCCAGCAGATGGGTTTGGTCTTTTCTGTTAACATCCAGGTGCTAGGCAGTTCCACTCCCTGCTATTCCTTAAAGGCACCCAGACACAAGAGCCACAAGGGAAGAGACCCAGATTGTCCAACCCAACTTCCACCTGTTGCTTGGATGCCCCTACAACATTCCTGCCTTATGGCTGGCTGGCTGCATTTTGCTCACACATGCCATTGGCAGACAATTTATGATGGTTCAAGTTGGTCTGTTTTATTTGTAAAGAAAGTGAAAGTTGCTCAGTTGTGTCTGACACTTTGCGACCCCAAGGACTATACAGTCCATGGAATTCTCCAGGCCAGAATACTGGAGTGAGTAGCCTTTCCCTTCTCCAGGGGATCTTCCCAACCCAGGGATCGAACCCAGGTCTCTGGCATTGCAAGTGAAGTCTGTACCAGCTGAGCCACAAGGGAAGCCCAAGAATACTGGAGTGGGTAGCCTATCCCTTCTCCAGAGGATCTTCCTGACCCAGGAATGGAACTGGGGTCTCCTGCATTGCAGGCAGATTCTTTAGCAACTGAGCTATCAGGGAAGCCCATTTTATTTGTAAAGAAAGGTGTTAAAAAGAGAAATTCCTCATCCTAATTGGAACTAGGTCCTTCTGGTTTGTCCCCACAAATCCACAAAACACAACCTCCCTCCATCCATCTCCTATTTAAAAGAGTCCATTTCTAGACTCTTTACTCTGTTTCAGCGATCATATTTATCTATTGTTGCTCCAAAGTCGCCCTGTATTAATTACTATAGCTTTATAAATCTCAAAATCTTCCAACTTTTTGGAAGTTGATGAAAGTCTTCCAACTTTTTTTCAAGAGTTCTTGGATATTCAAGGTCCTTTAATTAGCATATAAGTTTTGCTCTCACTTTATCAATTTATACAAAATCACACGTACACACACATACTACACATATGGAATTTTAATTGAATTGCAATTAACCTATAGACCAATTTGGAAAAAACTGATAACAATATTGAGTCTTCCAATTCATGACCATGGAACATCTGTCCATTTACTGAGGTTGTGTTTAATTTTTCTCTAGTTAGGTCTTGTTTTTTGTTTTTGGCCATGAAGCTTGTGAGAGCTTAGTTCCCTGACCAGGGATTGAACTTAAATCCTAGACAGGAAGACCACAAACTCCTAACCACTGGACCACCAGGGAATTTCCTCTTGAGATAAGTTTTATAGTTTTCAGTGTTAAAGTCTTGCACAACTTTGATAGATTTATTCCTAGGTATTTAATACTTTTCATGCAGTTAAAAATGGTATCGTTTTTTAAGTTTCATTTTTCCAGTTGTTTCTTGCTAGTTTGTAGAAATACATTTGTTAAGTATATTGATCTTGTATCCAGTAGTCTTTTAAATTCACATATTAATTCTAAGAAACCTGCACATATTTAATTAAATTTTTTTTTCATCCATCTAATGTTCCAGCTGGACATTATTTTAAAGCATCCCATGTTTTGACCATCATGCTTATATTTCTGACTCTCTTAAATATCCTGAATCCATTAACTTTCTAAGCTCTTTAGGACCTCCAGCCTATTGACCCTACCACCTTTTTATAGCCCTTCACGTTGCCTACTTACCTCTTGTGGTCCACGGTCTCATCATTATCGTTATTTTCTTGCCCCTTTCCCCTCTATAGAAGGGATCTATAGATCTTGCCTAGATACGCTTCTGTTTCAGTCCAAACCCTAGGCTCAAGGTGGTTGAGAAAAAGACACAATGATGTTGACTAATTTCACAATAAATGGGCCTGTAATGCTACTCATTTCCCCAATCCCTTTGCTTTTTTACTCTCAACTGACTATCTCACACCTTCTATCTTCTCAAACCTCCAAAGCCTTCTTTCCATCTTCACTCTCAACTCATGATCTTGCTTCTTATTTCACTGGAAGAGCAATCAAAAGATTCTGCATTCTACAACCACATCAACCCACCCACCAGCACATGCACTCTCCTATTCAAGGACATTCCTTCTACAATAGCTTTATCTTTCTCTCTCACATCTTCCTCTTCTCCCTATCTAATGATTCCTTCTCAGCAGCTTACAAACACATCATGTTGTCTCCTGTCTTAAAAACCAGATCAAACCAAATCCCTCCTCTGACAGCACACTTTTTTTCCCCTAAGTACCAGCTCACTTCTCTAATCCACTTTATAGCAAAACATCTCAAAAGACTGACTTTACCCCTCTACTTTGTCCACTTTTATTCTCTCTTGAACCCACTCCAGTCTACTTACCCTAAGCTGCAGGCAGTGCTGTACAGGGAGCAGGGAAAAGAGCTGTATTGAGAGATGGGGATGACTGGACTCTAATCCATTCAGGCTTTGCCCCACCATTCCACCAAAACTGCACTTATCAGGTCACCAAAGGACCTCCGTGTTAAGTCCAGTGCTCAGTAGCCTTCGTATTTGCTCATCTACAGCCCAGATGTTCATTTCCTCCTTGAAACTCCTTTGACCTCACAGGGACACCCTTCTCTCTTCTCTTCTTCCCTGCCTGACTTTCCTTCCATCTTCCCAACCTCTACCTGAAGTGCTCAGGACCCAGTCTCAGACCTCTTTACACTACCTGCTTTGGTTGATGGTTCTCAACCCTAATGATCAAACGCCCCTTTTAATTTAATTTACTTTTTAACTGTTTTATCATAAAGAATGTCAAACATACAAATAAAAATGGAGAGAATACTGTATTCCTATATAACTATTGGTTATGGTGGTGTAGGTGCTAAGTCATGTCCGATTCTTGTGACCCCCTGGACTGTAGCTTGCCAGGCTCCTCTGTCCATGGGATTTCCTGGGCAGAATACTGGAGTGGGTAGCCATTTCTTCTCCATCATGTGTCTATTATCTGGGTTCAATACTTAATAATACTTCTGCCCATTTGCTTTATCTATCCCTTTTTTTTTCTTTTTCTATTTTCTTTGCAAATCCCAGGCACCATGTCATTTTACTCCTACTTATTTCATTGTGAATCTCTTTTTAATTTTTCTCTCTTTATTTCTTCTTTTTTTTTTGTAATTCCAGCAAAATTAGTATGCATTTCTTAAAGACATGGGCCATTGCCTTGCAAAACCACAATGCCATAACCAAACCTAACACATTTAAAATAGTTCTTTAGTATCATTTAATATCAGGTCCATAATTTACACTTTCCCTAATGTCTCAGATATATCTCCTTACCTTGAATTTGTTCAAATTTGGATACAAATAGGTCTCCACATTACATTTTGTTACTGTATCCTTTCAGCATTATTCACCACGAGCAAGCAGTCCTCCTCCCTTTATTTTTCACGATTGACTTATTGCAGAAACCAGCTCAAATGCCCTGTAGAAATGTTCCACATTCTGGATCCACTTCCTTTTTATAACAAATCTTTTGTAATTTGCCCTTTACTGTCCTGAAATAAGATTCAGAAATAATGTAGCTACTGTATCAGTTAGGGTCTGGCAGGAAACAGATGGCACACTCAAGCCGAGTCCAACTGAGTTCAGTTTTATGAAGGGATTATTGACAAAGATGTGGGCAAAGTTAAGGGAACCAACAAGAAATGAGGAAGCAGTGGAAGGCGTGTCTCATCCCTGGGCCTGAAGGACCAAGATGAGGGAGTGGTAGCTCCCTTTGGTTGAACACAACCAGAAGCCACTGGGCAAGGAGGCTGGTTGATGTCATGTATGAAAGTCCGCCTTCTGGGGCAGAGAGCAGAGTGCAGAATAACAGAGATCTGGTCTGAAGGGACAAATGGAGAAAACTCATAGCAATTTATACACGTAATTTCAGAATAATGAATTGAATTTCCTGTTACAAGGAGAAACAAGAGGAAAACTAATGCATAACGTGTTATATATTTATTTATATGCAAAAAAAGTTATATATTTATTTATATGCAAAAATTTTGCACAACTTCACCAGAAGTCCTAATGGAACCATCAGGTGCTTGCTTCCCAGAATCACTGTGTCTGCCGAAGCTGCACATGACCCAGCAGAACTGGAGTGGCATCGCAAATACAGAGCAAAGCTGCGTGGCTGATTTTCTGAACAAGGCAAAACACCCTCTTCCATCAATTACGTGGAAAGGGTGTTCTTGGGAAACTTGATGAAACTGGAACCTATTATACAGAGTGAAGTAAGCCAGAAAGAAAAACACCAATACAGTATACTAACGCATATATATGGAATTTAGAAAGATGATAACAATAACCCTGTGTACGAGACAGCAAAAGAGACACCGATGTGTAGATCAGTCTTATGGATTCTGTGGGAGAGGGAGAGGGTGGGGAGATTTGGGAGAATAGCATTGAAACATGTATAATATCATGTATGAAACGAGTCGCCAGTCCAGGTTCGATGCACGGTACTGGATACTTGGGGCTGGTGCACTGGGACGACCCAGAGGGAGGATAGGGGAGGGAGGAGGGAGGAGGGTTCAGGATGGGGAACGCGGGTATACCTGTGGCAGATTCATTTCGATATTTGGCAAAACTAATACAATATTGTAAAGTTTAAAAATAAAATAAAATTAAAAAGAAAAAAGAAAAAAAATGTTGAATACTCTGTGTTTATGTGGAGAATCAATTTAGGCTCTATGTTGAGATAAATAATAAGCATATTTTTCATCAGATGAATGTCTGACAGGACATTTGAAAATCGTGTGGAACATGGGACAATTTCTGTTGTGCAGGACTGTCCCGTCCATTGCAGGATGCTGAGGAGCTCTGGCCCCACCCACTAAAGCCCCAGAGTGCTCCCCACCCTAATCACCATGACATTACCTAACCCCCAGTCCCTTCCCCCCAAAAAAAATTCTGGCAATTTTCCAAAATTTTCTTTAGTGGGTGGATTATCCTATTGGAGAATCACTGGCTTACATGATCTCCTCCGGTCTCATGGGTTTAAGTGCACTGACAGCTTCCGATTTATTCATTCAGGCTCATCTTCTTTCCTGAGTTCACACTTGTAGATTCAATTTCTACTTCACGTGTCTCTTTACATCACTAGCTGGTATCTCAAAATTTATCTCTAAAACTAAGACCTTGAATCTACTCCTCAGCCCAGACATCCCCACCCTTTTCCTTTCCCAGATTTATTTTAGTTTAGTGACCGTTTAATTCTCCTAGTTGTTCAGGCCAAAAACATCTGAATCATTCCCGACACCTCCCTTTTTCTCACACTCCACTTGGGATTCATCAGTCAATTCTGTTGGCTCCACATTCAAGTGTTAGTTGCTCCGTTGTGTCTGACTCTTTGGACTGTAGCCCGCCAGGTTCCTCTGTCCATGGGGTTTCCTAGGCAAGAATACTGGAGGGGGTTGCCATTTCCTTCTCTGGGAGAATCTTTCAACCCAGGGGTTGAACTTACATCTTCTGTGTCTCCTGCGTTGCAGGTGGATTCTTTACTCACTGAGCCTTTGCAGAAGCCTCCATCATATGAATTTTGGGGGAACACAGTTCAGCCTATAACAGTTGCATTGTATTAAGGAGAACATTACTATAATTTGAAAGTTAAATATAGACAGAAAATGTGTATGAATTTCACTGACTGGCCAAAGGGATAGACCATACCAGGTTGTTGGCATCCCAGTATCATTCTAACTTCCTTCTAAGATTCATCCTCACTTCCCTTATATTTTGGAGGCTGGAAGATTTAGGATTGCATTTCCCAGATTCCTTTGACAGCATGGTTCTAGACTGGGTCTTGCAAATGAGAGATGTGCATGTGAGATTCGCAAGGCAGAGGAAAGGAGAAGCTTTTGTTACTCTAGCAGTGGTGACCAAGCTATAGCTTCTGCAGGCAGCAGGTGATCTGGGATGTGACTTCAGATATCCTCCTGTGACTCACCCACTTTCGTGTCTCCGGTAGCTAAGCTCCTTGGTGTTGGTTCCTTATGATTTCTGTACGTCTTGATTTCCTAAACATTAGCAGACATATTTTTGGCTGCAGGATTCTTTGCAAGGTACTTCCCCAAATCTCATATTATTCATTACGAAGCCCTCTTCTCCCTCAATTGTACAGCCATGGAGACCAAACTGGGCAGGGCAATGTGCAGTAGCCTGGTTCTCCAACCAGGAGCAGAGGCCGGGAGCTTTCATAACACCCTCAGGACTTGGAGTCTGACATTTTTCCCAAGGGAACTCTGCACCTGGTGGTTGGTTGCAGGACATTTAAGGAGATGAATTAAATATTGCGCTAGGATCAGAAGTCCTTAGTTCTAGGCCCAGCCTAGGTGATTGCTACATAGCCTTGAGCAAAATCCTTATCTTTTGGGATCTTCCTTTTCCCATATATAAAATGGGAGAAAGAAGAAGAAAACACATTTGAATAATAGCTAATATTTACATACTACTTTCTATGTTCCAGTCATTATTCTGAGGACTTTTTGTACATCCGCTCATTGAATCATCACAAAAACCATATGAGAAAGGTACTATTTCTAGCTTACATTTGGGGAAACAGATATTAAGAAACTTACCCAAGGGAATTCCCTGGTGGTCCAGTGGCTAAGATTCCAAGCTCCCAATGCAGGAGGCCTGGCTTCAGTCCCTGGTCAGGGAACTAGACCCTACACGCCACAACTAACACCGAAGATCCTATGTGCCACAATTAAGACCCAGCACAGCCAAATAAACCAATAAAATAAGTAAATACTGAAGAAAAAAAAACAAAGCAAATCTAAATTGTTTTCTTTTAATACACTTCTTTTTAAAAAAAGAAAAGAAAGAAACTTACCCAAGGCGCCCAGGAAGTCACAGCGTGTTTTAGCCAGTAAGCTATTTGGCCCCTTGTTACATGAAAATGTGTGACAGATGGCAATTGAGGGCTTCCTGGGTGGGTCAGTGGTAAAGAATCTGCCTGCCAATGCAGGAGACATGGGTTCAATCCCTGATCCAGGAAGATCCCACATGCTGAGGTGTAACCCTGCGCCACAACTAGACTGTGATCTAGAGCTCAGGAGCTGCAACTTATTGAGCCCACGAGCTGCAATTACTGAAGTCCATGGGCCTAGAGCCCCATGCTCTGAAACAGGAGAAGCCACCACAGTAAGCCTGTGCGCTGAAACTAGAGAGTAGCCCCTGCTCGCCACAAATAGAGAAAAGCCCACACAGCAACGAGGACTCAGCACAGCCAAAATAAATAAATGAAATTTTGAAATGGCAACCTATCTACAGCTTGGAAATGGCTCGTTGGAGATGTAGTGACCTTTGTCCCAAGTTCTTTGACCTCCCCACACAAAGCAGGAATTCACTGGATCCAGAAACTAAAGACTATTCCGTTTCTTTGTCTTATATGTCTCTCTGCACATCTTTGCTCAGCTTTTTTTCCCCACTAACAGGTAGAAGATGGCCAGCTCATAGCTCTGAAACATACTTTTCTGTTCAAGCGACCTCCCACATTTGAGTTGGCCACTCTTAATTCTAATTAGTGATTTCCCCGAGAGAGACCCTATCAGCCTGGCTAAAATCTGGAAGTGATTGCTCTCCAATCACTTGGAGGCGACACATTCGCTGTCTTGACTGTAAAGATATTTAGATCCTTTCTCACTGTTGTAGCCACGCATTCCGGAAACAAACTCACTCCAAAGGACAATGCAGATAGTGGGGTGCAATTTATTACACCGGTGGGCCCAAGGCAGTCTCCTTTTAGCCAAGGACCCCAACTAGTTTTTATGAAAACCTTATATTCCCTAAGTGTATATGCTCAAACCCACCTCCCCAAATTCCCTGAAACTAGTCTGAACAAAGGAAAAGAAAGAGACAATTAAAGTTAACCCGTGATGCATATGCCTTAAATCCGTGGATTGGTGTGCCTTAAGCCTAGGTAGTTAACAGGGGACAATTATCAATAGACCTGTGGTCATACCCCAATAAGCATAATAGAATTTATGATTCTTTTTGGTTACACAGATAATTAGTTATTAGGTAGTTAGAATAGGGAAAAGGAGTCCAGAATGGTGGCGGCTAAAAGATAAGGAAGAGAAAAGCCCGTGAAAATAGAACAAAGGAAGGTCCGAGGACCGGAGTCAGGACCTCAGGTAGAACAACACTCCTGGCTAACAGAATTTACATAGGGCCAGCCCAGGGGGAAAAGAAAAACATATAAAAAGAGGAGCCAAAGGGCTCTCTCTCCCCCTATCCCCCGCCCCCACCCCCCACTGCCGCCCCCTCCCTGCGCCCTGCGCCTGGGCGCTCTTCTCTTCGCGTCTTTGGGTCGACATGCCCTCACGCCTCGAGGATGGATTTTCCTGTTATTATCTAAATAAAATAGAGCTGTAATACGGAGCTGTAACAGTGATTTGTCTAAGAGCTATAACATGGTCCGTTCGAGACCTGAGAGCTATAACACGTTCTGTCCAAGACCTGAGAGCTGTGACATCCCGAGGGTTTTAATGTCCATCACTCCAAATCTTTGTTGTGACGAGACAGAACCGAGGAGAATACACTCGCCTGACAATTGGGTTTCTTTTAGGCGACGGAGAGTCTAGGTACGAGCCCTGGGGCTCTTCCATGGGGTGGGGGTGGGGGTCTGGTTTTCCAGTTGGTGTGTCGTTTCCACAGATACTGAGCATATAGCTCAAAGTCCACAGTCCGGCCCTAGACAAGTCCTGCTTTCAAGATGGAGCCTGTTCTGTCTCCTTCATCACCAGCTCAGGGGCAATAATATGTCTCTCTCTTTATTGAAAAATCTCTTCTCCAGGCCTGGCAGCCAGCCTTCATCTCCCAGGGACAGTCCAATTATAGTAGAAAGAAACTGCAATCTGAAGTTGTGGGATGGGATCAATGTCCAGGTCACCACTTACTGGCTGTGTGACCTCGGGTAAGTTATATAACCTCCCTGAGCCTCTGTGTAGTCATTTCAGAAAAATCAGAAAATGCAAACAATTCTAACTAGAAAAAGAAAACTACCTTCTTTGTCCCCTTCTTTTTACTAGGCTCCTTTTGATGTAACACACACAGGCACAGATGGGAGGAGTCTAAGGGTTTAGTTTCAAAGCTTTGGCAGGGTCTTTGTGTCTTTGTAGGAAAAGGAAAAGCCATTAAGAAGTACCTGGCCCTTCAATAGGCCTACTCATTATTCCCAGCGGGCTTAAGTGAACACAGTTGGGGAGGCCAAAGATCAAAGAAAGAAATAAAACTGTTCTGCATTGCAAATAGAAGTCCTATCCCATTGTGAGAGAGACGGCCTTGCAAATTTCAAGGGTAGCGGAGGTGAGAGAGCTAAGTCAGGAACAATTAGTGAAACCCAAGAGGGGAGAATTATATAAACCTCTAGGGGAAGGTAGGCGACAGGGACAAGTATGGGAGGGGTAGGTTTCCCCTTCCTGTTCTGACCCAGTTAGTGGCAGCAGGCCACCTTTAATCTAATCTAATGGGACTCCTTAGAGGAATTTCGGAGAAGGCAATGGCACCCCACTCCAGTACTCTTGCCTGGAAAATCCCATGGATGGAGGAGCCTGGTAGGCTGCAATCCATGGGGTCGCTGAGGGTCGGACACGACTGAACGACTTCACTTTCACTTTTCACTTTCATGCATTGGAGAAGGAAATGGCAACCTACTCCAGCGTTCTTGCCTGGAGAATCCCAGGGACGGGGGAGTCTGGTGGGCTGCCGTCTCTGGGGTCTCACAGAGTCGGACTCAACTGAAGCGACTTAGCAGCAGCAGCAGAGGAATTTAGTAAAGGGTGCCCCTTCCCTGAGTGGGTGCAGCTCTGTGCCAGCGTGCAGGGTTTGGAAAGTGGAGTGTGAACTGGGGGGCTTCCCTGGTGGCTCAGGTGGTAAAGAATCTGCCTACAGTGCAGGAGACCTGTGTCAGGAAGATCCCCTGGAGAAGGGAGTGGCTACCCACTCCAGTATTCTTGCCTGGAAAATTCCTTGGACAGGCGCCTACACACTTTATGGTCTCCAAGGCTATGCTCAGCAGCCCTGAGGGCCAGCCATCAGTGTAGACCAGTGGGCCGCAGGAAGATCTGCTTAGAAGACGGGCCCAAATTGAGCCAAAACAAGGGTGATGCCCAGAGCTCTGCCCTGTCTCAAGACACACCTGCTGAGATGAGAAAAGGAGAGACCAAGCATTCAGGCCAACTTGCTACCCTCTGAGATTACTTAAAATTGCTTCTACCAAAAAAATAAAGAACAAAGCAAACAAACAAAAAATTGCCTCTAACCTCCAATTCTAAACCCTGTGGAGGAAATCCACAGCATCCTTAAGAATCCTGTGAATTCCTAGGGTTTACATTCTCAGGTTATCCTACTGGGTTCCTGATCTCTTCCACATGCATGACCTCACTTCTTTCTCCAACTTTTACAAAAAGTTGAGAAGCACGTTTAAAACTGGGGTGGGGGTGGGGTTCAGGGAAGTATTTGCAGTGAAAAAGGGAACGCTCCAATTTTAACGTTCTTTTCAGTTATTCCACCATTTTACGGGTTTCTCGCTCACATTTAACCCTGTGTACATCCAATCCTCCAGAATTTTGCTAGCTCCTATCGCTCTTCCTTTCCTATACGTTCCTCCTTCTAGAATCGCCTTCTGCTCTCCAATGTGTCCTTCTCTGTTATGCAGAGCAATTCAGCTTTCCCCAGCTCTGAATATGCAGCATGGATATCTAAAGTCATCAAGTGGGGGTCTTAATGGAATCCATCCTTCTTATAACACCATACATATGATGTAGTTGCCAGAACCTAAAGAAAAAAGCTTCATTTACCATAAAATGCTGGTAAACCTCCTGGGTAATGTGGTACTTAACAAATAGGAGGTGTAGAATATCAGGTAAGGTTAGTTTTAGTCAGAAATATATTGGTCTTCTATTAGCGTGACCTTTAAATAGAAACTAGGGGCTTTCCTTGGGGCCCAGAGGAAAAGAATTCACCCGCCAGCGCAGGAGACATGGGTTTGATCCCTGGGACTGGAAGGTCCCCTGGAGAAGGAAATGGCAACCCACTCCAGTATTCTCTAGAAAACCCCATGGACAGAATAAGGTCTCTTGAAGTCTTCAGTTTGTTATTCACTAAAGTATGGAAGAGATGAAGATGGGCTTTGTAGGGTCTGAGGATTATATAGTTTTACCGAGTGCTTTTTATTTTATTTTATGACCGCAAGTCATGTGGGATTTTAGTTCCCCAACCAGGGATCGAACCTGCGCCCCCTGATGTGGAAGAGCAGAGTATTAACCCCTGGACCACCAGGAAAGTTCCTTTACTGCTGCCTTTTAAAAATGTTGGTTCTTAAACAATAAAAAAATTGTTCTTATAAATGTAACTCAGTGCGACTTCAGTGTCCTGCTTTGGAAATGATGAAGGGGAAGGATGCTGCACCTGGGAAGAGCTGTCACAAGTTAAGCCATTCTGCGTAGTTTTGCCTAAAGATGGAGCTATCAGAGTCCATGCATATCCAGAGTATTTTGATTGTCCATGATTTGGGCATAGAAATCAAAGCAAAAGATCTTACCTGGAGTTAAGTTTAATAAATCAGAAAGTGTGCTGCGTTCCAAGAAGTTCAAATACATCCTGCCGGGACTTTAGAGAATCACAGTCTGTATCCTGGATGATGGAGAGGCGAGGCCAAGAGGAACTATTGCAAACTGGTCTCTCTCTGTTCTGTGGAGAAGTGATGATGAAGCTGACATAGAAGTGTTTTGTTGTTGTTTTTAATGTGGCTATGCTGGGTCTTAGTTGTGGTCCTGGGGATCTTGGTCGCTGCGTGCAGAATCTACTTCCCTAACCAGGGTTGGAACCCCAGGCCCCCTGCATTGGGAGCACAGAGTCTTAACCACTGGACCGCCAGGGAAGTTCTGACATAGAGTTGTATAATAAAGATATTTAGGATCATCTTTTTCAACAGGTCTCATGGATAACCACACAGCTGGCAATCTTTCAGGATTCTTGGGAAGGAAAAACAGTGGGGATGGCTGACTTAAGGGTGTGGACGTTGAGTAGCTTGGAATGGTTGGGACAGAAGGTCTCTCAGGGTGTCAGCAAAATAGAAGGTTCCAGGGACACAGTATTGGCTGCTCTTTTCCCCCAACCCATATCATCGACATCTTGAATCTCCTTTCCCTGGTAGCTTCACAAAACCTGGGAAGAGGGCTTGTGAACTTGGTTGCAAAAAGGGGTGGGGGGATGATCTTTTTAAGGAAAAAGGATACATTAAATATGAATAAAATTTAGGTCCGGGGCTTTGGAAGGGTCTCACACAGGAAGGGAAGGATGAAGCTAAGCTTCATTAGCGTCACAGTAAGTGTGTCTCTATTTTGGCCTGAGTCAGAAAACCTTTTTCTGCCCGCTGTATTTCTGGCCATTGGTCCTTCTGGAAGGCATCATAGAAAAAGATCAAAATCCACCATATTCATTCCTGTGGAGTGATGGCATAACATCAGAGCACCAACCCTGGGCCATCATAGGAACTAGCCTTTCACTAGCTCATCAAAGGTCAACTTTGTAATGAGAGAAGCGAAAAGAACAGCAGGGATCTATCTGGAAAACATCAGGTTATTATGACCATTTTCCCAGCATTCTCATGCTGATTGCTTAGAGGTTGTTTGTGCTAGCTGAATACCAATGAAGGATGGAGGAGAGCCAAGATGATCAGGCCAATCTCTGCAATTTATAACTTCCTATAAAGTTCTCATGCAGCTTTGCCTCCCTCTTTTTCCATTATTTGCTAGAGATAGAACATCACACTTTTTTTTTTTTTTGCAACTGTCCCTGGCTTCCTGCAATGTAGCCATAGGAGGATATGTTTTCCAGTTGCCTTTCAAATTTGCCCATGACTGGATATCTGATCTGATTTATATTTTGAAAAGTTCCCTCTGACTCTTGCTAGTGGGACATAAATGGAAGCAGGCAGGTGATCTGGGGGCTCTGTAGTAGGCTAAGCAAGAAATGATAGGGCTTTAGACTTGGTAGGTGGACTTCAGAGAAGAGGTTAGAGTCTTTAAAAAGGAGAGTCAGCAGGACAGCTAGTGAATTGGGTGTGGGATGAGGGCTATAGGATGGGATGGAAAAGAGGAGTCACAGTAGCTTCCTAGGATTTTGGCCTGAACCACTAGATAAAATTTCAGAGAAAGGGAAGATGGGGGCAAGTATAGAAAAAAAGAATCAAGAATTCTCTTTTGATCATGAAATTGATCAAGTCAAACTCCATAGACTATGGAAAAGCTATTCTAAACAGTGCAAATTTTCAAGTCAATCACTAAAATATCCATTCATTAAAGAGCAAGCTCTATAAAAACCAATGCAAATACTATATTTAGATAAGTAAGTTTTGTTTCTTTTACCCTGACATAGAGAAGTCCATGTCTGGTCTGTGTTATAACTAGGTCAACATAACCAAATTCCACTTCCTCTGGAGACTTTCAAGGTTAAATAAAGTACAAAGAAGTAAAACTACAGCAGAAATGAACACACTGTGAATCAACTATACTTCAACAAAATAAACAATTTTTAAACAAGAAGTAAAACTCAAATGACCACCATGTTTGCAGACCAAACAATTATATCTACAAAGCAAGTCTCAAGGTTTAATTATCACAACAAACAATTCTGATAGAGAATTTTGTTAAGTGTGGAAAGTTTTGTGTGCCTTCTCATTAATTAATTGATTATTAATAATCTCACATGCAAACAAAAAGTGCAGCTCCTTCCAAAAGGTGCCAATCCATGTCCAGTTTCGGCATCCATTCCTTCTCTGGTTACATTTGCTCATTTAACAAACATGTAATGAATAGACATTATACCAGGCACAGTACTAAATTATGAGAACATAGTTATGGATAAAACATTTTCCTTGTCTTTGTGGAGCTTGCAGTCTAGTTGGGGAGATAGAAAAGTGAACACGTGGCAACTTCCAATGTCAGCAATCAGGAGCACTAAATAACCTGAAAATGTTCAGATGGTTAACACTTAGAAACGCTGGCAAAATTTTAAGGGGAAAAAATGTAAGGAAACGCATAAATGACCTGGTAAGAAGAAAGAGTAATCTCCAGGGTCCAAAGTAAAGAGACAGCTGAAAACCAGAGTGGTAACCATGAAGGCAGATGACGTAGCTACCCTGGGGAAGACTGAATTCCAGGAATCTAAAATAGTCTAGGATTAGGCCTTCCCTGACATTCCGGTGGTTAAGACTTCAAACTGCTGTTGTGGGGAGGAGGGGCATGGATCCAATCCCTGGTTGAGGAACTAGGATCCTGCATGTCTTACAGCGAGGCCAAAAAATAAAATAAAATAAAATATTCCAAGGTATGTTCAGTGTGGGAGGGGACTAGACAAGGACATGATCTCCAGGGGTGAGAATCACTGGGTGCCACCTTGAAGGCTGACTACCACAACCCATCTGGCAAAGTATTAGCCCAACAAAGATGCCAGCCAATGACAAGACAATCTGGACTGGTGGGAGAGGAGAGGAATCACAAATATCATGACCAGTTCCATTAAGTGAGGACTGTTGCCTCTTCTTGAATTTTCTTTCTTGCTGTGTCATGAATTTTTTTTCTCTTTTATTGAGGTATAATTTTATGAGACAACAGAAAAATATATATAATTTTCTCTACCCCCTGGTTCCTGGCACAGAGCTCCTAAAGCCTTTGTAATTTCCTATTTTCAAGGAATCCATTAATTTATAATTAATAGGAGCATTAGGAACATCTTCTGTCTACCATTTGGTCTTTGACTCCAGGTCCTGACACAGAGTTTCTTGGAATTTCCTGAATGATATCAGGGCCTTTGTTCTAATGGGATGACTCTGAGTAGGCTCCTAGATGGGGGCTGGTCACAAGAAAGACCAAGTCATGATTAGAAGCCTGGAATTTTCAGTCCTACCTTCCATTCTCTAGAGAGGAAAGAGAGGCTTGGAGTTAATAATTGATCGCGTCTGTGTGATGGAGCCTCCTTAAAAACCCCAATAGTATGAGGTTCTGAGTGCTTCCAGGTCAGTGAGCATGTGGAGGTATAGGGAGATTGGCATGTCCAAAGGGGTCATGGAAGCTCTGCGCCCGTCCCCTGGTGCCTTGCTCTGTGCATCTTTGCTCTGCAGGTGTTCATCTGTGTCCTTCATTGTACCTTCTATAATAAACTAGTAAAAGGTGAGCAAATGGTTTTTCTGAGTCCTGTGAGCCATACTAGCAAATTGGTTGAATCTTACGAGGAAGCCATTTGTTGTTTAGTTGCTCAATCATGTCCAACTCTTTGTGACCCCATGGAATGCAGCACACCAGGTTCCCCGTCCTTCACCATCTCACAGAGTTTGTTCAAACTCATATTTATTGAGTCAATGGTGCCATCTAACCATCTCATCCTCTGTCACCCCTTTCTCCTCCTGCCCTCAATCTTTCCCAGTATCAGGGTCTTTTCCAATGAGTTGGCTCTTCACATCAGTTGGCCAAACTACTGGAGCTTCAGCTTCAGCATCAGTTCTTCCAATGAATATTCAGGGTTGATTTCCTTAGGACTGACTGGCTTGATCTCCTTGTTGTCCAAGGGACTCTCAAGCATCTTCTCCAGCACCACAATTGGATTGGAGGAAGGCATGCATACCTCCAATTGATAGCCAGTTGGTCAGAAACACAGGTGACAACCTGGACTTGCAATTGGCGACTGAAGTATGTGGGGGAGGGGCAGTCTTTCTTGTAGGACTGAGCCCTTAAACTGGGGGATCAGACATTAACTTCAAGAAGATAGTGTCAGAATTGACACCTATTGTAGGACACCCTAGAGAAGGCAATGGCACCCCACTCCAGTACTCTTGCTTGGAAAATCCCATGGACGGAGGAGCCTGGAAGGCTGCAATCCTTGGGGTCGCTGAGGGTCGGACACGACTGAGCGATTTCACTTTCACTTTTCACTTTCATGCATTGGAGAAGGAAATGGCAACCCACTCCAGTGTTCTTGCCTAGAGAATCCCAGGGATAGGGGAGCCTGGTGGGCTGCTGTCTATGGGGTCGCACAGAGTCAGACACGACTGAAGCGACTTAGCAGCAGCAGCAGCAGCAGCAGGACACCCAGGTAATATCACAGAGAATTGCTTGTTGTGGAGATAAACCTCATACATCTGGTGTCAGAAATGTTGCGAGTGTGGTAGTGGTGTGAGAGTCAGGGAGAAACACAGGAAGAAGGCTGGGTTTTTCCTTCTCAAGCTGACATAGAGTAATATGGAGAAAGTCAGATGTATTTTGAAAGTAATTATCCTTCTTTTTCTTTTTCTCATCCCTTAGACTTATGCACGATGTGAAATGTGATGGTTAAATTTGTCGTTTTGTTAAGTTGCAAAATCATAATGGAACCAGGGGAGAAATGGATGCCATAACTGGACATGGGTTCTCTCCTTTCAGAAGGAGTTGAGTATATTTTTTGTTTGTATGTGAGACAATTGCATTATGTTAGGCAGAGGCATTTAAAAAATTGTATATGGCATGAAAAAAGTGGGAGGGCGTTGCTTGGCAACCCATGGTTGGAATGCAGAGGACATCTGTTGTTTTCCTCTATCAGCATTCTATCTCCTTCTTTTGGAGTACGCTTCCACCCCCACTGTATGCTGGCTTGGTGGGGCTGTCGGTCATTGTTCTCTGCTCCTTCCCTAGTTGGAGAGAGGGGGGTGGGGTCCAGTCCCGACTAGGCCACCTAGAAGTTCCTTCTCTGGAAGAATATCTCGCTGGGAGACAAGAGGACAGAAAACTCTTAAAGTTGATTCATTTTGACACACTGTCCTGAAGAGACTATCTGTTTCTGTCACTTACCAATCCAGAACTGCCCTGATTCCTGATTATCTTGATAGTTAACTATTGAGATTATCTTTTAAAAAAAAATACTAATTTATTTTTGGCTGCTCTGGGTTTTGGTTGCTGCACTCAGCCTTTCTCTAGTTGCAGAGTGGAGGGGAGGCCACTCTTTGTCCTGGTGCATGGGCCTCTTATTGCAGTGGTGGTTTCTCTTGTTGCGGAGCACAGGCTCTAGGCGCTAGAGCTCAGTCGATGCAATGCATGGGCCCTGCAACATGTGGCATCTTCCTGGACCAGGGATTGAACCCATGTCCCCTACATTGGCAGACAGATTCCTAACCAATGGATCACGAAGGAAGCCCCCAGAGTATTTTTTGATTTTGTGAATTTTTACATTTTCTGCTTCCTTAAGTCAGTCAGAGTTAGTTTCTGTTGCTTGTAGCCAAAGAAATGTATTTGGCAGTTAATTCCTCACACTAAGTTCAATTAGAAGAATCCCATAGCAAAAAGAACACTAAATTCAGTAGAAGGGTTTTGTATCAAAGAGGTCCCCCAAACAAGATGATACTGAGTGATTCAGCTTTTTCAGCATCTACGTATAGTAGGTTTCTCCCCAAGCATTATGCCGTGGTGTCTGGACTAGAAAAGGTTTCAGGAAGGGTACCAGTACTTGTTGATACCTTGTATGCAGAACCATCACCTAGAATATGGCCTTAAAGATTTTGCACTACAAAAAACTCCAAGGAGTGCCATTTACATAGATTATGATGTGAATGGTACCCTTGGTGATGTGTAGTGCAGTGACTTGTTACTCCCCTCTCATAGTTCCTGTTGCTGGATTTGGCTTTTTGTGTCAGCCTCATACAGCCTTCTTTTGAATTTTCCCTCAAGTGCACAGTTGACTTTCCCTCCAATCAGTCAGGCTAAACCAATCCATCAGGTGAGTTTGTATGTGTATAAATCAAATAGTGAATAGTATTCAAAACTTTCTCAAGAAGTTCCTAGGAGGTCAATGGATAAACTGAATATTTGTGTCCCCCTCAAATTCGTAAGTGGAATCCCTAAACTCAGCATTGCTGTATTGGGTGATGGAGCCTCTAAAGAAGTAATTAGAGTTAACTGAGATCATGAGGGTGGGTTCCTGTCCAATAGTGTTAGTGTCGTTATAAGAAGAGATACCAGAGAGCTCTCATTCTCTTTCTCTCCACACACATACACTGAAGGAAGGTCATGTGAAGATAAAGCAAGGTGATAGTCGTCTGCAAGCCAGGACCAGAGCCCTCACGAGAAACTGAATTGTCTGGCACCTTGATCTTAGACTTGCCAGTCTCTAGAATTGTGAGGTTTATTTTTAAGTCACCCAGTCTGTGGTATTTTGTTATGGCAGCTCAAGCCAACTAAGACAGATTTAAATAGATATGTGGAGGTGGAGAGAAGGGTATTAATGAATTTCATTTATTAGAAGTACTGACTCCCAAACTGTGTCCCATCTAGCCACCTTGCTACATGAAGAAGAAAAAATGAGTTGATTAGGTGTCTTTTGGTTTGTTGTGGGTGAGGACAGGTGAATGGAAAATATGAGAGAGAATGGAGTCGACTCTGTTTCATGTTTTCTTCAACATATAATCCATAAATACTCTGTCAAAGGAATTATCACACCATGACCACCACCACCGCAATCACACACACACAAGCACTAGAACAGTGCTTAAATTAAATTGTATTGATCATCAGGGAAATGAAAATGGAAACAACAATGAAATACCACTTCACACCCACTAGGATGGCTATAATAAAAAGGACAAGCAACAAGTTTTAGAGAGAGCACAGAGAAATTAGAACCATGATCCATTGCTGGTAGGAATGTAAAATGGTGCAGCTGCTGTGGAAAATAGTTCAGCATTTTTTCAAAAAGTTAAGCACAGAGTTGCTATGTGACCTAGCAACTTTACTCCTAAGGCTTCCCTGGTGGCTGAGGCAGTAAAGAATCTGCCAGCAATGCAGGAAACCTGGGTTCAATCCCTGGGTCAGGAAGATCCCTTGGAGAACAGAATGGCAACAGACTCCACTATTCTGGCCTGGAGAATTCCATGGACAGAGGAGCTTGAAGGACTATAGTCCATGGGGTCACAAAGAGTCAGACACAACTGAGTAACTAATACTTTTTTCTTCTAATACCCAAGGAAGTTGAAAACACGTTCATACCAGAACTTGTACACAAATGTTCATAGTAGCACTATTCATAATAGCCAAAAAGTGGGAAGAAACACAAATGTCCCTCAAGTGATAATGAATAAACAAAATGTGGTATAAATGAAATAATATTCAGCCATAAAAAAGAATGAACTACTAATAATATATGCTGAACATGGATAAACCTCAAGAGCATTCTGCTTAATACAGAAGCCAGATGCAAAAGGCCACACGTTGTATGATTCCATTTGTATGAGATGCTCAGGGACTTTCCCCAGTAGTGAAGAAGTTAAGACTCTGTGCTTCCTGGGGACCCGGGTTCCACCCCTCATTGGGGGAAACTTACAAGATCCTGCATGCCACACCGGGCACTTTTAATTAAAAAAAATTAAAACAAGTAAATTCATAGACAGAAAGCAGTTTAGTGTTTGTCAGATGCTGTGTAGGAGACAAGGAGGATGACTGCTAATGGGTATGGGGCTTTTTTTTTTTTAGCCAAGCAGCACATGGGATCCTGGTTCCCTGACCAGAGAAGTTCCAGCATGGGTCTTCATTTTGGGGTGATGAAAATGTTCAGGAATTAGATAGTTCTGATACATATACTGAAAATGACTGAATTTTACACTTGGATGAATTTTTTACTATGTGAATTATACTTCAATGAAGAAAACCAGGAAGGATAGCAAGCTGACTTCTATACTTACACATCTTGGACAATCAGCCATTTGGTAACTCCATCCACTTTGCATTTTCTCCCCAAATTCACGGACTTATAGAATAAGGAGAAAGAATTGATTATAAATTACAGAGCATTATTTTTAAAAGCATCTATATTATATACAAGGCTAATTATAAATGCCATATAAAATTCTACTAAATATAAACAATCCTAAATGCAGACCTTAGCAAGTTAAAGTCTCCTAAACCCTGTTTTATAAGCTAATGTATAGTGGTAGTTAAACAAATCCTCACATATCAAGTGCCTAATAAAATAAAAGTTTATTTTTTAATTTAGAATTCCAAAACAGGATTTTCTCACTGATCAATAAGCAGTACTCCCTTAAGCAATGACTCAGGGACCCGACTCCTTTCATCTGGTGTCTCTATCTTCAACACAGAGCTTCCAAAGTTGCTCTTTCACAGAAAGAGAAAAAGCATGGAGAACTGTCCACAATTCCATTGGCGAGATCCCAGGCACAAGGCTATCTGTCTCTATAAGGGGGCCAAGAAATGTAAGCTAATGAGGGCCCCAGTGGAAGAGGAAAGAGATTTATTAAATTGCTGACCAGTCTCTGCCCACACCCAGCCCTCGGTTAACTCTATCAACAGTTTAGAGCAAAGTCCTCCAGCTTCCTTTGTATGCATACATTAATATATAACAATATTTTGTAATGAAAATGGAATCACACCATGCACATCAGATACTATGCATGGCCGCTGATTCAGATATAACCTACACGTACTTGTCATCCGTATACATTCAGAATTTAAGAACACACAGGTCCAAACCTTGTTAAGCTCCAGCACTGTTATTCAGTGTTCATGCTGACACGGACACTATCCAGCACTCTCTCACATGCTTGCTGTGTGGATGGCTAATCCCAAGTGAGAAGAATCGAATGGGAATTTCACAGCCCTGCTGACATTCCTCTTCCTCTTGACACTCATTGTCCTCTTATATTGTCTGATATTTTAATATTAGCTTCAGATGCAGTTCATCATTTTCTTCATTTCGTGGCACATTATCATCATTGGTTCATGCAGTGCTTCTCATGCATATTTTATATTCCCTTTCATTCCATTTGTGGCTCAGCTGGCTTCCCTGGTGGCTCAGCTGGTAAAGAATCCACTTGCAATGCAAGAGACCTGGGTTCGATCCTTGGGTTGGGAAGATCCTCTGGAGAAGGGAAAGGCTACTCACTCCAGTTTTCTGGCCTGGAGAATTCCATTGACCATATAGTCCATGGGGGTCCCAAAGAGTTGGACATGACTGAGCTACTTTCACCTCACTTCATTCGATAACCCACTTCCTTCCCACTCTATAGACACCTCTGTAATGGGTTTAATACATACCTTTGTCTTTGTGTTCTTGCAAAATGTATATTGCTGTGATCACATATTTTAAATTTGCGTGTTTTATATGTATAACTTATTCTGACTTTTTAAAATCAATGCTATTTTTAATTTAAGATCCATCCATGTTATTGAGTATACATCTGATCCATTGTTCCCAACTGCTACATGTAGTACTCATGATAAAATTTTACTTAGTTACTTTTCAAATGCAGAAACTCAGATCATCTCCACTCCTCCGCATCACAAATAATGCTGGAATGAACAGCCAAGTTCTTGACTCTTTACAAGCTTGTGTGGGAACTTCATTGCACTATAGATTCGGGAGCAGATTTGCTGGGTCATTAGGTAGACATTCACAGTACTGGACTATGCGCCACCATACTGTGCTCTGGAATGGTTGCACCTGTATTTATTCCCCTCATGAAGAGTTCCTAGTTCCCCAATGAAGCTCATTATTAGTCTCGAATTTTTGCTGTTTGACTAGATGTGAAGCAATATTTCATTGTTCATTTCTATTTTTTCTCCTTATAATTTAGTTTAAACATTTCTTCATATGCTTGCTACCCTTCTGAGTTGCCTCTTCTGTGTATTGCCAACTCATATCCCTTCCCATTTTTAAAATTGAAGTTGTTGTACTTTTAGCAAACATTCAGGACTTCTTTGTTTTTTTCTAGATCAAGAATTAGTAAACAATGGCCCACAGACCAAATTTAGCACATGTCCAGTTTTTGTAAATAAAGTTTTGTTAGAACGCAGTCACACTCATTCACTTATCTACTGCTGCTTTTCTACTAGAAAAGTAGAGATGAACAGTTACGTCAAAGATCATCTGTTCTACTAAGTTGACTTAAATTTTCACTGTTTGGTCCTTTACAGGAAGTTTGCCAAATCCTGTCCTAGTTAATAATCTCTTATTGGCGTCAGACATGACAAACCTCTTTTCCCGTTTTGTTATCTTTGAACTTTGTCTATACAGTCCTTTATTGAACAACAACAACAACAAAAATCTCTACTTAATGTAATCAAATCCACTGATATTTTCTTTTTTACCTCAGGTTACACTTTTTTTAAGTTTAAAAAATGATTTCTGTTCTGCCTCTAGGTTACAAAACTACCTTCCTACTTTTTTTTCCTATTTAATTCATACTCTTACCTTTTATGTTTAGGTCTTTAACCCATTTGGAACTCACCTTTAAATACAGTGTTAAATAGAGAAATCTAGCATTTTTTCTCCATATGCTGCTAAGTCGCTTCAGTCATGTCTGACTCTGTGCGACCCCAGAGATGACAGCCCACCAGGCTCCCCCGTCCCTGGGATTCTCCAGGCAAGAACACTGGAGTGGGTTGCCATTTCCTTCTCCATATAGAGAGACAATTTATCAAAAACTATCTACTAAACAATCCAATTAGCCTTTGTGCCAGTTTTCAATGTATTGCCTCCTAGTTCCAAATCTACCCTCCCTTGCCTGCTCAGCAAAAATTATGATGATCCCTTTAAATATTTCTCCATTCTCTATTAACATCCGGCATAATGTTAAGCTAGTCAGTAGAGGATGCCAGGGGAATACTGGAGGAAAAAAGAGATTTTTCCTGCTTCCTTTTCTTATCAGGCTCTTGCAGTATGCAATCTCTGTGATACCAGGTTTGCAGCACATAACTTCTCCAGCACCTGGTTCCTGGATTGTGCAGCAGCCTGCAATGCGCAGTATATAGCAACTTTCCCTGGCACCTTCTCGGGTATATTTCCAGCAAAATTCACTGGTGCCACTTCATCATCCAGTGAAGAGGACACTACTTTGTCAACACATTCTGGGTTTCAGTTTGGAGGGCAAGGAATACTCTTCTGCAAGCATTGCCCTAGAGGTAGTTGCTTTTCCCGACAGTTGAGATTGTTGTATTATTTAGGTGCTCTCTTTATTTCTTACTACTCAATCTCCTGTAATTTCATCCCCTGCTATAGTTACTGGATCTTTATATAAAATTTTTCCTGTTCATAATAATGTATAGTTTCTGTCCCGTGGTGGGACCCTGTCTGCTACAGTCATATTCTCATTTATTTGTGCTGTATTTTTATCATATATTAAATTCATGTATTTATACCTAGGTCTGTCTCTGAGATCTACTTTTAATGGTGTGATTTAATCTTAAATGAGATAATAGATGCAAAATACCTGGCCATTACCTATCATAGAGTAGGTACTCATTAAATGATATTAATCATGGTAGAGATTACCTATCTTTGCCCTCAAAGAGTACATCTAAGACCAATAATCTGACTTTGGTTTAATTTTGTGGGCTGGAAATGGGGAGTCAGGTGTAGTAGAGGACAGTGGCTTATTTCTCAGTTCAATCAACTTATGAATGAATGAAAATCCAGAAATCACTGCATTTTCCTGATTTTAAGCCACTGTCTTAGTCATCATCCATTATTTAAATTCATGAAGACATTTATTCCCACAAGGTTACTGATAGGTCTATTCTATAATTATAAAAATTTCTTAAACATAATAATTATAAGTCTGGATAATGTAGCTTCATATAGGGATTCAAGGGAATACAATATATTCCAAGTATACACAATGCTTTGTTTCTTTTACATTCTCATCCCAAACAGGAAGTTTCTCTTACTAAATACAACTGAGATATAAAGCAAAATCTAAACAAACAGAAAAACATGTCCTATTCTTGGAAGGGAAGACTTAAAATGTCCAGTCTATCAAAGTTTAATACAGTTATAATTATAAACAATATTTTTTGAAATGGACAAAACAATCTTTAAGCTGATTTTGTAGATAGTCTCCATAGATGAATGTGATTAATTCCTTCTTTTGCTGATGAGAGTTATCTCTCCCCTTAAACCTAGACTGGACTTAATGACTCATCAGTAGAATAAAAGGCTGACTTACTTAATCAATAGAATGCAGAGAAAGTATCATTTTGGGATTTCCAATGTTAGATCATAAGAAATATTGCAGCTTCCATGTGGATCTCTTGGAATGTTTTCTCTTCAAATATTTCCCCTCAGAACCCAGACACCATGGTGTGAGAATCCCAAGCCATATAGCTAGATCATCTATAGGCACTATGATTGACAGCCCCAAATAAGCTCCCAGCAGAGAGCCAACATGAATTCCCAGTTATGTGAATGAGCCATCCTTGACTGGCCATATCCAGCTCAGTCAAGCCTTAAGGTGGCTCGGGCCCCAGTAATCACTTGAGGGAACTGCCCAACTGAGGACTGTCCAGCAGGGCCCAGACAAGCCAAAGGAGCACGAAAGATAGCAAATTATTGTTTTAATTTACTAAGCGTTAGTATGGTTTGTTATGCAGTAATAGATAACTGGAACAGAAATTGATAACAAAAGTGTCATCCTTCTATAACAAAAACCTAAGACATGTGGCAATGGCTTGGGACCATGAGGTTTTTGGAAGCTGAAAGGGCCTCAGGGAGACTGTTAGTGAAGATTTGAAGGAGAGAAAGGAAATTGTGATTGGAAGTCAGAGAAAAGGCAACTCCTGTTATGTAGCAGCAAAAAGTTCAGAAGTGGTAAAACACAAAATAGAAAATGTAGTGAATTTGGGTGAATTTGGCTAAGGAAGTTTCTAGGTAGACTGTCCCAAGCCTGACTGGTTTATTTTAGCTGTCAATGACAAGCTACAACGATAAGCTGTCAATGATAAGCTAAGAGAGAGGTAAGTTAAAAGGGAACTAGTCAGCTTTTTAGAAAAATTTGGAGGATATATGAAGGACACAGGACAGTCTTCCTGCCATTAAAAATTCTCAAAAGAGGAATGCTCTTCAAATAAAGAAGAAGTCAAGAGTGCATCTGTAAGACTCTCTGTTAAGACTTTAGAAAGTTTAAGTACATATTTTATAGCTTCTCTCAAGTAAACAAAATCACTTCTAAGAATGCTAGAATGCCTCTTAGACTTTTTTTTTTTTTTTTTAACTAGACAAGAGAGCTTTTAAGAATCTTAAGGGTGTTTCCTATAGCATACTGAATCTCAGATCAAGGTAGAGAAGGGCAGACCAAGATATTTTGAAGACATTTGTGGATGTGACTTTTGAGAACTTAAATAAAATTCCCAGAAAACACAAATGTTCAGGAGAACTGCATTTTTAGAAATAACATCAGCTTCAAGTAAAGAGTACAGTTCAAAATGTAAAGAGCCCTTGAAACACCCAACTTCCTGTGGGCAAGAAGCAGGATGTGAAGGCTACGTATGAGGCACTTTTTAGGAAAAAGGAAGGATGAGTCAATGTGAAGAACCAGACCAGAAGGCAGAGCCTAAAGCTACAGAGAATCATTCCCCAGAAGCAGGCGTGCATGAGTGCTCAGTCACTCTTTGCAACCCCATGGACTGTAACCTGCCAGGATCCTCTGTCCATGGGAATTTTCAGACAAGAATACTGGAGTGCGTTGCCATTTCCTACTCCACACAGAAGCAGGACTGGGTCCCAAACAAGGAAATGGAAGCATGTACCTGACTGGGATTTCAGAACTGCTGTGGACCACTGTCATGTGTCTCCTGTTTCTCCCTTTTGAACAGAAGTTGTTTTTTTTTTTTTTTAACAAAAGTATTTATTGCATTTGTCTTATCCCCATAACACCACTATCTGCTGTGTTTGTGTTGCAGACAACTTGATTATTTTTTTATAGATATTCAGATGAAGAGGAACCATGCCCAAAGAGACTCATCTATAGCTAGACCTCATTTAGATGATGAGATCCTGAACTTTGAGCTAATGCTATCATGAGATGAGATTTTAGGAATCCTGGGAAGAGGATTCACATTCAATGGACGTGAATTGTGTTGTCCAAAGGGTGGGTGGTGGTAGGTAGTCTTTAAATTTGTTACACATTCAATCTCTTCCGTAGTTTCTTTTTACTCCAAAATTTTTGTGTGCCTTCTCATCATCATTTCACCAAAGATTTATCTATTTTGTTATTCTTCTCAAGGAATCAACTTTTGGCTATGTCAGTCTTTGAAAATCACATGTATTTGCTTTTTGCTTAGTTTCTCCTCTTACTTTTATTAACTCATTACTTCCACTTTCTTTTTGTTAGTTCTGTTGTTCTTTGTCTAACTTTCTCTCCCTTTTTTTTGGCCACACCCTTTGGCTTGTGGAAACTCAGTTCCCCAACCAGGGACAATGAAATCCCAGAACGCTAATCAATAGACCACCAGGGAACGAACTCTCTGCCTAACTTCTTGACTTAAACATTTAGCTCTTTAAGTTTGTACCTTATCTTCTTTTCTAACATTAGTACTCAAGGCGTTGCATGAAATATATCCTACAAGTATCAATGTATAGTATTTTTTTTTTGTCATTTCATTCTAAAAGCATTTTCTGATTTCTTATCTGATGTCTTTGATGAGTTTGAAAGTGAAAGTGAAGTCGCTCAGTTGTGTCTGACTCTTTGCGACCCCATGGACTGTAGCCTACTAGGCTCCTCCATCTATGGGATTTTCCAGGCAAGAATACTGGAGTGGGTTGCTATGAGTTTAGCAGCATGTTTAAAATTTTCCAAACAAACAGGGCATTTTTAGTTGTTGCTCTTATTGTCCTCTAATTAAGATTTAGACACCCAATGTGGTAAGTATAATACTGATTCTTTGGTATTTGAGATTTTTCAACAAGGCTAGAGAATGGTCTAGAGTATGGTCAATATTTACAGCAGCTCCATGGAAATGATCAATGAAAATACATACTCTCTAATATTAGGTAAATTTTCTAAGTAAGATATATTAAATCACCCCTTAAAACTGTGTTCCACTATTTAAAATGATGCTCCTTTGGATGGACATGTACACTCTGCTCTATTTAAAATGGGCAATCTACTGTATAGCATAGGGAACTCTGCTCAATGTTATGTGGTAGCCTGCATGGGAGGGGAGTTTGTGGGAAAATGGTCACATGTCACTTTGCTGTCCACCTGAAACTATCACAACATTGTTAATCAGCTATATGCCAGTATAAAATAAGAAGTTAAAAAACAACAACTGTGTCTTCGTCTTGGGTCCCCCTGTGATAACTGTATGCCATTTGTGACATCTTTTGCAGGTATCATTCCAGTTTTCCTTTTTTTGTTAATATGATATAAAATACTCCAAACTTTTATGGTGTAGGCAGTATGTTTGATATTAAACTATTAATTAATGGAGTTTTATACCTAATAGTTTGTTAGTATTTTAAGATACTGATATTTTATATCCTTTTTCTTTTTTTTGGTTGCACCATGTAGCTTGTAGGACCTTAGTTCCCCAACTAGAGATTGAACCTGGGTCCCCTGCAGTGGAAGTCCAGAGTCCTAACTACTGAACTGCCAGGGAATTCCCCTGATATCCTCTTTATATGAAACAATTGACATCAAATTTTAAGCTGGAATGTCATTGCAAAATTGTTCAGAAAATTATTGCAACCATGTAATTTGTAGAGATTTTCAATACTTAGATTAAGAATTATGTGCAAACTGGTCACAGTCTATGTTCTGATCATCAAACAAAAATAATTTTTAAAAGGTTATAAAAAAGTTTATGTTACCATAGAAAAAGATTGAACTCAGACGTACATTTCAGTGTACATGAAAATTTTAGGAATGAAAAAACAGTCATCCTTCCTCAGGCAGGAAGCTATAAGTGATTTAATAAATGCACAATTAGCCATCCATGAGAAGAAAAAAATAAGATTGGACTCCCAAACTCACTACATTCAGAAATAAAGCCTGGATGCATGAAACTTCAAAGATAAGAAAAAAATGTTAATAATATTTTAGAGTCTAAACATATAATTTAAGATTTAGAAAGATCTTTCATTTATTTTTTATTTTATTGAAGTATAGTTGATTTAAAATGCATTAATTTCTGTTGTACAGCAGTGTTTCAGTTATGCATATATATGTGTATACTTTTCATATTCTTTTTCATTATGGTTTATCACAAGATATTGAATATAATTTCCTGTGTTGTGCTCGACAGTAGGACCCTGTTCTTTATATTATACATATCCATTCTTTATATTAATATGATAGTTTGCATCTGCTAATCTCAAACTCCCAAACCTTCCCTCTCCTTCCTTCCCCTCCCCCCAAGCATGGCAACCAAAGTCTGATTTCTATGACTGTGAGTAGAAGGACCTTTTAAATAGGAGAAAAATTCAGAAAATCAAGAAAAAGTTAGATTATAGCTCATAAAAATATTTTTTTAATGTGAAAAGATAACAAAAGCAAAAAGTAGATTGAAAAAATGTTCACAGTGCATGAAATTGAATAAGGATTATTACCTGCAATATACAATAAGAGTCTATAAATTAACATTTTTTAAAAAGACAACTCCACACTCTGTAGCAATGGAGGCTATAGTTCATCCCATTAACCTCCCTCTTCTGTCCACCCTCAGGAAGAGGGGCCTAGGAGAGCCTTGGAGGAGAAGCTGCTTTCCAAAGCTGTGTGGAAGAATGGATCCTTGAGCTGTACAAGGAACAGACTATGTCAGCAAGGGATGGACTGTGTCCATGACCTCTTCAGTTCAGTTCAGTTCAGTTGCTCAGTCATGTCATGACCTCTTAGATCTATATTCAAATAGAGAACTGCTCGACTTCCCAGTGGTCCAGAGGTTGAGAATCCGCCTGCCAATGCAGGGGATGTAAGTTCGATCCCTGGTCCAGAAGGATCCCACATGCCAGGGAGCTAAAAAAAAAAAAGCTCCTGCATCACAACTAATGAAGCCCATGCTTTAAAGCCCATGCTCTGCAACAAGAGAAGCCACCACAACAAGCCCTCACACGGCAGCTAGAGAATAGCCCCCACTCATTGCAACTAGAGAAAGCCCATGCACATCAAGGAAGACCCAGTGCAGCCATGCTGCGTGAGGAGTGTAGGTGGCTGGCAGCTTCCAGCTGCAGTACTGCTGGGGTTTGCCACAACCTGCATGCCAGGGCAGAGTCTCCCTGGGTTATTCTTAGTCCATGGCTGAGCCCAGTAGGCCTAGCGCTGGGCCATTTGTGCCTCGCATAGTGTTCAGCTAATGGGAAATCAGCCTGGCCAGGGCGTTCTCAGTGCTGTCTGCACTGCCCTTGAGGCTCTTCTTAGCCGCTCCTCCTTTTATGGGCCAGTCCTGTGTCATGATGTGAAGGTTCTCCCTGTCTACTCTGGCTTCTCGTTTTTATCTTTTACAGGCATTTACCCTTGAACTTCCAATTCCATCTTTGGCATCTGCTTGCTAGAGGACTCAGTCTGGGGTGATTCATTGTGCAGCAATACATAACAAAACAGCTAGATGTGGGTGCTGCCATAACAAATGCCCAAAATGTGTGGCGCTGGTTTTGAAACTGCCCGGCAGGGGCCGGAGGAGCCTGAGGGCAAAGGCTTTCAAAGAGCTTCAGTGAGAGTGTAAGCTAAAACCTAAAGGACCCGAAGAGAATTGTTGGAGGACACAAGGACAGAGCGGAAAGGGGGTCCTTTCCCAGAAAGGTCGGCAACACTGTCATGTGAAGTAATACAGAAAAGAAGAAATGTCTTTGTTGAACTCAAGGAGTCAACCAAGGAGATTTCTAGGTAGAATATTGAAGGTGTTACCTGCTTTCTACACATTGCCTGTGATGAAACATGAAAGGAGAGAGAGAAACTGAAAAATAACTTAACTGTAAAGGAGACTGGGGCTTCCCAGGTGGCACAGTGGTAAAGAATCTGCCTGCCAATGCGGGATACTCGGATTCAATACCTGGGTCAGGAAGATTCACTGGAGGAGGAAGTGACAACCCACTTCAGTATTTCTTGCCTGGAAAATTCCATGGACAGAGTCTGGCGGGCTACAATCCTTGGAGTCACAAAGAGTTGAACACGATTGAGCACATGTGCAAAGCAAAATAAAGGAGACCACGTATGGTATGATTCCATTTATATGAAATGGAATCAGAACAGGCAAATCTATAGAAACAGAAAGGAGATTAGTGGTTGCTATAGCTGGACACTGAGGACTGTGGGGAAATGAGGAATGACTGCTAATGGGTATGGGGTTATTTTTTGGGGTGATGAATATGTTCTAAAACTCATAGTGGTGATGGTTGTAAAAGCTCTATGAGTGAACTAAAAACCATTGGATTGTATACTTTAAATGGATGAATCGTATGGAATGTGAACTACATCTTAACAAAGCCTTCCTGAATACTCAGGACCAGGACTTGGACTCAAATTTAAAATTGGTTTTCATTGTTGACATCTCCAGATGGTAAATTATTCTAAAATTAAGAAGTATCTCTTGGGAATTCCCTGGTGGTCCAGTGGTCAGGACTCTGGTACTTTCACTGCCATGACCTGGGTTCAATCCCTGATCAGTGAACTCAGATGTTGCAAACCACGAGGTGTGGGGGTACAAAAATAGTGTCTCTTTGCAAAAATAAAATCCAAGACACTATTAGGAAAACATTATCTAAAAATGAAATTAAAGGTTAACACTACAAAACGATCTAAGGAGGTGTCCAACAGAACCTGTCAGATAGAAAGATGTCTCCCCAGGTATCTTCAGGATATTCACTCACAGTAGTCTTTTAGTGAGCCCAAGGTAGAGAAGAGCTGATCTCAAAGAGTTATGGCTTTTGATGAAAGGTGTGGGATAAAAATCAATGCATTAAAACCCCACAGCGCCTTTAAGAGAACTGCCCTGCCAGCAGCATTATCAGCTTAGACTAACAGGCACAAAATGAAAAGAGGCCTTTGCAACCCTTTTATAGGCAAGAAGCAGGCTGAGAAGACTACTTGGTTGCAAACTCAGTTTTTCTTTTGGGAAAGGAAGGATGATTCAGAGGGTGGAAACAAGAACCCAGACATTGGAGCCAGAAACCACAGTGAACAAGAATGATTCTCAGGCAGTTGGGCAAAAGACTAATCCAACAAACATTTCAGAATTGGCTCTGTTGTGTACCTCCTTCTTCCCCTCTTTTTGAGGTTATCTGATGCCTTTCCCAGTATGGTATGAACAACGTATGTAGGGAAGAGATAACTTGCCTCTTTAGTTTACAGATCTGCTATACAGAGAAGGAGTGTGAGGGACAGACCAGTTAAGAGATAAATTCAGAAGCTCTTAAGATAGCCCAAGCAAGAGATAGTGGTGGTTTTGAATAGGCAGTAGTGGAAAAAGTGATTAAGTGGTGAGATTCAATGTATTTTGAAATCCGAGCCAACAGGCTTTGAGTTCAGTCAGTTCAGTTCAGTCACTCAGTCGTGTCCGACTCTTTGCGACTCCATGAATTGCAGCACTCCAGGCCTCCCTGTCCATCACCAACTCCTGGAGTTCACTCAGACTCACGTCCATTGAGTCAGTGATGCCATCCAGCCATGTCATCCTCCGTCATCCCCTTCTCCTCCTGCCCCCAATCTCTCCCAGCATCAGAGTCTTTTCCAATGAGTCAACTCTTCGCATGAAGTGGCCAAAGTACTGGAGTTTCAGCTTTAGCATCATTCCTTCCAAAGAAATCCCAGGGCTGATCTCCTTCAGAATGGACTGGTTGGATCTCCTTGCAGTCCAAGGGACTCTCAAGAGTCTTCTCCAACACCACAGTTCAAAAGCATCAATTCTTCGGCACTCAGCCTTCTTCACAGTCCAACTCTCACATCCATACGTGACCACTGGAAAAACCATAGCCTTGACTAGATGAACCTTTGTTGGCAAAGTAATGTCTCTGCTTTTGAATATGCTATCTAGGTTGGTCATAACTTTCCTTCCAAGGAGTAAGCGTCTTTTAATTTCATGGCTGCAGTCACCATCTGCAGTGATTTTGGAGCCCGCAAAATAAAGTCTGACACTGTTTCCACTGTTTCCCCATCTATTTCCCATGAAGTGATGGGACCAGATGCCATGATCTTTGTTTTCTGAATGTTGAGTTTTAAGCCAACTTTTTCACTCTCCTCTTTCACTTTCATCAAGAGGCTTTTTAGTTCCTCTTCATTTTCTGCCATAAGGGTGGTGTCATCTGCATATCTGAGGTTATTGATATTTCTCCTGGCAATCTTGATTCCAGCTTATGCTTCTTCCAGTCCAGCATTTCTCATGATGTACTCTGCATAGAAGTTAAATAAGCAGGGTGACAATATATAGCCTTGACGTACTCCTTTTCCTATTTGGAACCAGTCTGTTGGCTTTGAGTTAGGACATGAG
The DNA here is from genome assembly GCF_055505025.1 of Bos grunniens. Classification (NCBI taxonomy): domain Eukaryota; kingdom Metazoa; phylum Chordata; class Mammalia; order Artiodactyla; family Bovidae; genus Bos; species Bos grunniens. The sequence goes on from NC_141167.1 coordinate 15,329,248, forward strand.
AAAAAAAGAAGAGTTGAATATGAAGCCCTGGAAGAACCAGGTGAATGAATGTCCCACTCATACCCCTTTCGTCTGCCTCCTTTCAGAGCAGAATTTTCCAGAATGACCTACACTGTTGTCTCCATTTTCTCACTCCCACTTTGTCATCCCACACCTAGTCTCTGCCTACTACCTCTGCAAAATTGCTGTTGACAATATTACCAATGACCACCGTATTTCTAAATCCAATGGACACTTACCCATCCTCTTTTATTTTTTTTACTTTAAAAAATTTATATTGGAGTGTAGCTGATTTACAATATTGTGTTGGTTTCAGGTGTACAGCAAAGTGAATCTGTTATACATATATATACATCCACTAACTTTTAGATTCTTTCCCATATAGACCATACACAGTTACTGTGTAGAGTTCCCCATGCTATATAGTAGGTCCTTATTATTATCTATTTTATATGTAGTGTCCCAATCCCAATATTCCAATTTATCCCTTCTCTCTTATCCCCTGGAAACCATAAGTTTATTTTCTAAATCTGTAACTCTTTTTATTTTGTCAATAAGTTCATTTGTACCATTTTTTTTTTAGATTCCACATACAGCTTATCCATAATTTTTATCTTTCTCTGACTTACTTAACTCAGTATGATAATCTCTATGTTCATCCATGTTGCTGCAAATTGCATTATTTTGCAACTAGCCAATCTGATCGCATGGACCAGAGCCTTGTCTAACTCAATGAAACTAAGCCGTGCTGTGTAGGGTCATCCAAGATGAACGGGTCATGGTGGAGAGGTCTGACAGAATGTGGTCCACTGGAGAAGGGAATGGCAAACCACTTCAGTATTCTTGCCTTGAGAACCCCATGAGCAGTATGAAAAGGCAAAATGATAGGATACTGAAAGAGGAACTCCCCAGGTTGGTAGAAGCCCAGTATGCTACTGGAGATCAGTAGCATACTAGACATACTAGATCAGTAGACATACTGGAGATCAGTAGCATACTAGACATTCTAGGAATCAGCGAACTAAAATGGACTGGAACGGGTGAATTTAATTAGATGACCATTATATCTACTACTGTGGGCAGGAATCCCTTCGAAGAAATGGAATAGCCATCATAGTCAACAAAAGAGTCTGAAATGCAGTACTTGGATGCAATCTCAAAAATGACAGAATGATCTCTGTTCGTTTCCAAGGCAAACCATTCAATATCACGGTAATCCAAGTCTATGCCCCGACCACTAACACTGAAGAAGCTGAAGTTGAATGGTTCTATGAAGACTACAAGACCTTTTAGAACTAACACCCAAAAAAGATGTCTTTTTCTTTATATGGGACTGAAATGCAAAAGTAGGAAGTCAAGAAACACCTGGAGTAACAGGCAAATTTGGCAATGGAGTACAGAATGAAGAAGGGTAAAGGCTGATAGAGTTTTGCCAAGAGAACGCACTGGTCATAGCAAACACCCTCTTCCAACAACACAAGAGAAGACTCTACATATGGACATCACCAGATGGCCAACACCAAAGTCAGATTGATTATATTCTTTGCAGCCAAAGATGGAGAAGCTCTATACAGTCAGCAAAAACAAGACCAGGAGCTGACTGTGGCTCAGACCATGAACTCCTTATTGCCAAATTCAGACTTAAATTGAAGAAAGTAGGGAAAACCACTAGACCATTCAGTTATGACCTAAATCAAATCCCTTATGATTATACAGTGGAAGTGAGAAATAGATTTAAGGGACTAGATCTGATAGACAGAGTGCCTGATGAACTATGGACTGAGGTTCATGACATTGTACAGGAGACAGGGATCAAGACCATCCCCATGGAAAAGAAGTGCAAAAAAGCAAAATGGCTGTCTGGGGAGGCCTTACAAATAGCTGTGAAAAGAAGAGAAGCAAAAAGCAAAGGAGAAAAGGAAAGATACAAGCATCTGAATGCAGAGTTCCAAAGAATAGCAAGAAGAGATAAGAAAGCCTTCCTCAGCAGTCAACGCAAAGAAATAGAGGAAAACAACAGAAAGGGAAAGACTAGAGATCTCTTCAAGAAAATTAGAGATACCAAGGGAACATTTCATGCAAAGATGGGCTCAACAAAGGACAGAAATGGTATGGACCTAACAGAAGCAGAAGGTATTAGGAAGAAGTGGCAAGAATACACAGGAGAACTGTACAAAAAAGATCTTCACAACCCAGATAATCACAATGATATGATCACTCACCTAGAGCCAGGCATCCTGGAATGTGAGGTAAAGTGGGCTTTAGGAAGCATCACTATGAACAAAGCTAGTGGAGGTGATGGAATTCCAGTTGAACTATTTTATCCTAAAAGATGATGCTGTGAAAGTGCTGCACTCAGTATGTCAGCAAATTTGGAAAACTCAGCAGTGGCCACAGGACTGAAAAAGGTCAGTTTTCATTCCAATCCTAAAGAAAGGCAATGCCAAAGAATGCTCAAACTACTGCACAATTACACTCATCTCACACGCTAGTAAAGTAATGCTCAAAATTCTCCAAGCCAGGCTTCAGCAATATGTGAACCATGAAATTCCAGATGTTCAAGCTGGTTTTAGAAAAGGCAGAGGAACCAGAGATCAAATTGCCAACATCTGCTGGATCATCGAAAAAGCAAGAGAGTTCCAGAAAAACATCTATTTCTGCTTTATTGGCTATGCCAAAGCATTTGACTGTGTGGATCACAATAAACTGTGGAAAATTCTGAAAGAGATGGGAATACCAGACCACCTGACCTGGCTTTTGAGAAACCTATATGCAGGTCAGGAAGCAACAGTTAGAACTGGACATGGATGAAAAGACTGGTTCCAAATAGGAAAAGGAGTATGTCAAGGCTGTGTATTGTCACCCTGCTCATTTAACTTATAGGCAGAGTACATCATGAGAAACGCTGGGCTGGAAGAAGCACAAGCTAGAATCAAGATTGCCAGGAGAAATATCAATAACCTCAGATATGCAGATGACACCACCCTTACGGCAAAAAGTGAAGAGAAACTCAAAAGCCTCTTGATGAAAGTGAAAGAGGAGAGTGAAAAAGTTGGCTTAAAGCTCAACATTCTGAAAATGAAGATCATGGCATCCCGTCCCATAACTTCATGGGAAATAGATGGGAAACAGTGGAAACAGTGTCAGACTTTATTTTGCGGGCTCCAAAATCACTGCAGATGGTGATTTCAGCCATGACATTAAAAGACGCTTACTCCTTGGAAGGAAAGTTATGACCAACCTAGATAGCATATTAAAAAGCAGAGACATTACTTTGTCAACAAAGGTCCATCTAGTCAAGGCTATGGGTTTTCCATGAGTTTGGGTAAACTCTGGGAATTGGTGATGGACAGGGAGGCCTGGTGTGCTGTGGTTCATGGGGTTGAAGAGTCGGACATGACTGAGCGACTGAACTGAAGTGAATTGATGGTTTTTCCCGTAGTCATGTATGGATGTGAGAGTTGGACTATAAAGAAAGCTGAGCGCCAAAGAACTGATGCTTTTGAACTGTGGTGTTGGAGAAGACTCTTGAGAGTCCCCTGGGCTGCAAGGAGATCCAACCAGTCCATCCTAAAGGAGATCAGTCCTGGGTGTTCATTGGAAGGACTGATGTTCAAGCTGAGACTCCAATATTTTGGCCACCTGATGCGAAGAGCTGAAGAGCTTTTCATTTGAAAAGACCCTGATGCTGGGAAAGATTGAGGGCAGGAGGAGAAGGGGAAGACGGAGGACGAGATGGTTGGATGGCATCACTGACTCAATGGACATGAGTTGGGTGAAATCTAGGAGTTGGTGATGGACAGGGAGGCCTGGCGTGTCGTCGTTCATGGGGTCAGAAAGAGTCAGACACGACTGAGCGACTGAACTGAACTGAACTGATGACTGACTAATATTCCATTGTACATATATACCACCCCTTCTGTATCCATTCCTCTGTTGATGGACATTTAGGTTGTTCGATGTTCTGGCTATTGTAAACAATAAATGTTGGAGAGGGTGTGGAGAAAAGGGAACCCTCCTTGTTGACGGGAATGGAAACTGGTACAGCTACGATAGAGAACAGTATGGAAGTTCCTTATAAAGCTTATAAAAGAGCTACCATATGATCCAGCAATTCGTACTGCTGGGTATATACCCTGAGACAACCAGAATCAAAAAGACACATGCATCCCAGTACTCACTGCAGCACTAATTAAAATAGCCAGAACATGGAAGCAACCCATTTTCTTTTTATTTAGTCACTCTGCTGCATTTAGTACAGGTACACTGCCTTTTTGAAGTATATTCTTCCCTTGGCTCTCTTGAGCCATGTACTTCTGATTTTCTGCTACCCCTCTGGTTGCCCCTTCTCATTTTCCTCTTCTGGATTCTTTTCTAATACACTATATAGATCAATATCTCTGAATGACCCTTTTCTATAGTCTGTCAATTCTAGGATTTCTAAACCAACACCTCCTGCCTAGACTTGTCTTCTGAGCTCCAGTTCTATATGTCTACTTGCATATTCAAGAATCCAACAGATAAACAAACTGAACGTGTGAGTGTAGGAGTCATCACTTTCCCCAACAAACCTACTCTTCCTCCAGTGTCCCCAGTCTCTATAAGGAAATACCATCTACCCAACTGCTCAAGCCAGAAAGCTATAGTCTTGGCTACTCACCCTCTCTTACACACAGACAATCACTAGTCCTGTAATTCTACGTCTTGGATCACTCACTCTCAAATCTGTCTATTTCTTTTTATCTAGTGCTGCCAAGCAAGATGTAGGCCAAGCCATCATCATCCCTTGCCTGGACTTTTGTATCAGCCCCCTGCCTCTATCCAGCAGCCTCCTTGTACTCACTTTAGCTCTCCATGCTATTTGCTTGTTTAGGCACAAACAGGACGGTGCATTCCCTCAGTTTAAAGTCTGTCAATGATCTCCTACATCCTTGGAATTTACTACAAATTGCTTAAGATAGCTCATAAGACTTTGCATAATCTGGATTGTGCTGTCTCTTTCACCTCAGCCTCATATCATTTTCCTTTCTTTTCTGGAACCCGTCTCAATGATCTGCTCTCAATCCCTTGAACATGCCAAGATTTTCTCACTTTTGGACCTTCACACTTTCCCTCTGCTTAAGCAGCTCTTCTCCATTCTCTTTGTCTGGCTCTCACTCATCCTTCAATCCTCAGATTAATAACACTTCCTCAGGGCAGTTGACCCTAGCCCCCAGATTACGTCAGCTCACTCTGTTGCGTGTTTTCTTAACCTTTTGAACTTCTGCTTGGCAGCACTTTGCTTGTGATTCTTCTAATAAGTTAGTAGAGTATCTGTTTCATGTCCGCTTTCCCCACCAGAGTATTAGCTCCGTTACAACAGACCCTGCTTATTTTATTCATCATCGTAGATAAGCATGTAGTTAGATACTGAGTATTTCTGGACTGGCTGACAGCTGGGGGGCCCAAGTAGCACTGGTCTTGGGCACAGACTAGACTTGCCTGAGGCTATAACCCCCACCCTTTCCTCTCTTAAAGGAAGTTATAAGGACCAGAGGAAATAAAAGTACTGGGTGACTTCATGCACTGTCTAGTACAATATGAAAGAGTATTCATCACAATTTTACTCATTAGAGTGAAAAATTAAAAAAAAAGCCAATAGCCCCTAAATGTCCAGCAATATGGGAATGGCTTCATACATTAACCAGTGGTTTAAAATAACTGCCTAATATATCTAAGCCTTGTTTTTCAAATAGAACCTCACATAGGACCCCAACGTAAGATGCATTAAAATTTGGCTATTCTGGTGAACATGGGAGGGGGCAGAGCTTCATCTTTTCGGCCTCCCCAGCTTTCCCTTTCTCTCACCTCCTCCACTCTTCATCCTTTCTCTTACAGGTCTTGAAGGTGTTCCAGTTCCTGGCTCTATTCTCTCTTTTCAAGTCAGGACATCATTTTCTGGGTTTCCATGAGACACTCCCAAATACTTTGTTGTGTCGTTGTTATGCTGACTCAAGTTGGTTTTCTGTTACTTGTAATTTTCAAAAACAAAAACATCTTAATACTGTTGCAGCTTGAAACTCATTTATGTAATGGAAAGAGAACTGCATTTGGAGTCAGAAAACTGTTTTTAAATCAATGTTCTGACTTCAGGCAAATAATCATTTTCAACTCAGTTTTCTCATCTGCGAACGGAGCTGAACTTTTGCAAGTATTAAAAAAACAATGTTAAAAAAAAAAAACAATGTTAATATATTAAAAAGATCAGTATTAAGCAGGCTTTCAACAAATGCTTAACAAATAAGATTAAAGTCTTGTTAGAGGTCCCTCCTACCCACTATAACTTGAAGGAGCATATTTAGTGCAGCCAAAGTTAGCAAGGCTGCCATCTTGTGGTAATTTACTGACGCACTGAATAGCGTCACGACACATTTGAAGTAAAACGTTCATGGTCACATCTCTCTCTTTTTAAAAAAAAAAAAATTCTTTGGCAGCACCACGCAGCATGTGGAATCTTAGTTCCCTGACCAGGGATGGAACCTACAACCCCTGCATTGGAAGCACAGAGTCATAATCACTGGACTACCAGGGAAGTCCCGTATCTCTTTTTCTGACTGACTCTCCTGCTTCCTTCTTTCTCTTATAAGCCTCCATGTGATTGTATTTGGCCTACACGAATCACCCAGGATCACCTCCCCATCTCAAGATCCTTAATTTAATCACATCTTCAAAATCCTTTTTGCCATGTAAGGTAGCATATTCACAGGTTCCAAAGATTTGAACGTGAACGTCTTTGGAGAGTCATTATCCCACATATCACAGTGCATTTTTCTTCAGTATAACATTGGTAGCTTAAAACTGGCCATGATAGGAGTATTTACAATATAGAAATTGGCAAATGCTACAAATCAGGTATTTCCCCAGGGGAGCACATACTGCTAAAGTCTTACTGCATACCTCTGGTCCTGATGGTTTATTGAGGTGAAGAGCCATTAGAATTACGATATAATCCAGAGGATTCCTAGGGCACCTCCTAGTTCTGCCATGTTTAATGCAAAAAATTGTGGGAATTTTATATAGGCAGGAGCACCAAGGTCTTCAATCCCTTAAGAAAAAAGTTTTGGGTGACCTACAGAAAATCAGTTATGGCTCCATCTAGAGGCTATATGATTAAGTTAGTTAATGCAGTATATGTGGAAGTGATATCTACCATTTATGGATCAGGACTTTTCCTTCATGCCCTACCTCTTTTTCCATCACTATGATCCTGATGAACGTAGGTGTTGGTTGAAAACAAAGAGAATATGGAATGTGTAGTGAATACGTGAAATCAAAATTATCAACTAAGGCCTTGTGATCAGTTCCAGAAAGATTGTGTCATGTCAGCTCAATAGGTACGCGTGTGGGCAGGTTAAGTTGCTTCTGTCGTATCTGACTCTTTGTGACCCTATGAACTGTAGCCCGGAAGGCTCCTTTGTCCCTGGGATCCTTTAGGCAAGAATACTGGAGTGGGTTGCCATGCCCTCCTCCAGGGGATCTTCCCGACCCAGGGATCAAACCCACGTCTCTCATGTCTCCTGCATTGGCAGGCAGATTCTTTACCACTTGTGCCCCTTGGTAAACTCTCAGTTAAACTGCATCTAATTTTCTTCTCCCCATCTTCCAATAGATATAGGGTGTGGCTTGTTGTGGTGGTTGCTCTTTGAAGTTCAATTCATAGGCTGATATACATTGATGAAGGGTCACTGTGGAAATGGAGGAAGATGAATATTATTCCAAAATCCTGGACTTGGAGCTGGATGAAGTAATTGATGAGACTTGGATAGATTCCTTTGCGGGGTGGGGGGTAGTAGGAGGATAAGTATAGTGATGACAATTTGGTTATAAAAGGGAGGGTTGTTTTAGTTAGGAGTTTTGGTTTGTTTTATTTATTAAAGTGTTAATATAGAAAGAAGAAGATATATTGCTCTTGGGCCATCCAGGGTTTATTATCATGACATCTATCACTTATTGGGCACTCAGCATCGGCCTGCGCTTCATATATCTGGGCAATACTATCAAGAAAGTGCACCTTTTATTATCAAAGCTGACAGAGCTCACTGTCCTTGTATAGCTGACCCAGCCAACTCCATTCCCTTTACTTTGAGTTCCCTGAGACGAGTGATTTGGGGAAAGGAGAAAAGCCATTAAAAGTTCATTAATGAATGGGTTCCTACTGTGGACAGCTGGAGCTCAGTCCCTCTGGGGACCCTCAAAAACACTGAAACACACACCTGAAAATGTCCCTCCAAGGGACAAGGAAGCTGCAATATTTGTTGACTGTTGGTTCTGGCTTTGAGACAGAAAGTAGATTAGGCTTTGTGGAGTTCTTTAGGAAATTCTAGCTTTCAAGTCTCAGAAGCTGCAACTTCCCTTTTCTCTTTACTTACACATGATGTGATGGCTTGGGCTACAGCAACGAACTTGCAACTTTAAAAGTAAGTCAAGCTGAATCACAGAGCTATCAGCTTGGACATTGGCGAGCCAGTAAAAGTGCCCACTGACATTATTCTTGCGAGCAAAACATACTTAAAAAAAAAATGTTACCCTAGTCAATTTCTCTCTTATCTGCAGCCAAAAGCATTCATATTCCTGACTTATCTAGTCTTGCAGGCAAGGGCACATAGGCCCAGACTTTGAATCAAAAGTTAGTGATATAAAGGAAATTTACTGGTGGTCCAGTGTTTAGGACTTGGCACTTTCATGGCCTGAGCTCATTCCCTGATTGGAGAACTAAGATCCCACAAGCTTCAAGGTGAAGTTAAAAAAAAAAAGTTAGTGATATAAAGAAGCAGACGCTTGGGACGTTCCTGGTGGTCCAGTGGTTAAGAATCCACCTGCCAATGCAGGGGACACGAGTTCAATCCCTGGTCTTGGAAGATCCCACAAGCCTCGGAGCAACTAAGCCAGTGAGCCACAACTACTGAGCCCACATGCTCTAAAACCCATGCTCGGCAACAGGAGAAGCCACGACTATGAGAAGCCTATGCACCGCGACTAGAGAAAAGCATGTGTGCAACAACGAAGACCCAGTGCAGCCAAAAATAAAATACTAAATAACAATTGTTAAAAAGCAGATGCTCTTTGATGATGGGTCAGTAGTGGCAGAGCTTCTAATGGCACCATCCAGAATGTTGACCCTTCAGATCTTATTTTGCCTCCTAGTTACCTTTACCAGGGACAGAGACAACAGACTTTCAGAATCCAATAATAATGATTACTACTCATTGAATATTTAGTGAGCCAAATGTTTTTATAAGTTTTTTTCTAATTGCCATATCGATGATCCAAGATGAATTTTAACATATATGTTAAAAATTTTTTGGCTGCAGCATGTGGGATCTTAGATGAATTTTAACATACATATATATTTTAAAATTTTTTTGGCTGCAGCATGTGGGATCTTAGATTCCTGACCAGAGACCAAACCTACACCCCCTGAAGTAGAAGCACAAAGTCTTAATCACTGGGCCAACAGGGAAGTTCCTGGATTTTAATATCTTTTCCTAAGGTTAACTGCCTTGACCAAGATGACACGTTAAGTGGCAGTGTTGTGGTTCAGGTTCAGATGAGCGCGGTGCCAAAGCCAGATCTTAACCACTGTATTAGCATACCTCCAATATCTCTTTTGCCAACTTGTAATGTTTGGACTTGAGAGCTTAACTCAGGCACTCTGTCCTAGGAGGAGAAGAAAGATGGGCTCACATAGATTGTCGTCTGTCAGCCCCTTCTGGCAGGGGGATACAGGATCTGCCCAAACACAGACAGGCTCTGGGCCAGGCAGCACAGATGCAGACACTCCTCTGAGCCAGGCTGGGAAACACTCCAGATGAACCAGCAGACTCTGTGTCTGAAACTCTGAGTGATAAGGAAGAATCTTGTGTGGCATCCTCTGAGACAAAGCGATCCTGCAGGTTTAGAATTTTGCTGAAATCCAGGCAAAATAAGTGGCAAAATACATGAAGAGGGGGCACATGTGAGAATCAATCAACTCTCTGCTGACAATTCTTGCTTGAGAAATAACTGCACTCCTTTCTTCCTTTCTCTTCCCAGGCTAGATTTTGAAGCTCTGAGGCTGAAACCCCACAAATCCAGTCTTCCACTCACCTCCTATTTACCCATCTCCAAGTCTCAGAGCCACCTTGACCCCTCTCACCCTTTCGTTTAGTCACATTCTCCATAAATATCTATTGAGTATCAATTTTGTGCCAGAGAAGCAAGGACTCTAACCTCAAGGTACTTAACAAGATACTAAAAGATAATCACACAAATAATTATTTAATTAAGACTGTGCTATCTGCCAAGAAGCAAAAGTAATATTCAATAGGAGTGGACCCCTGGGGAACTAGATCTAGTCTGAAGGTTCCTGTTCATCCTCTTTCCTCCTGTCTGCCTCCTCTTCACTGACCGCTTTGTACAAATGCTGTCTCCTGCACTGTCTTCTTTGTTGCATCCCCATGCTAAAGCCTTGATTCAGACCTCACTACATCTTTATAGCTGTTTTCTAACAGGTCTCCCTGCCTCTTTTTTCACTCACTCAAGCCCATGCTCTACACCAGAGAGTTGTATTTCTAAAATGCAATCTAACCTGCTCTGTCTCGCTTTCAGATTAGGGTTTCGCATCTCCTGCCTGGTACAACTTACTCAACCTCTTTTTTCAGGCTTATCTCCTATCCTTCTCCTCCAGGAAACTCTCACCTCATCCAGGCACAGATTCCCATCTCCCCTACTGTTTATTCATACTTGCCCTGCAATGGATTCATCTCAGCCCAGGGGAAGATTATTCTGAACTCAAGGGGCTCACTGAACATGGGCTTGATGAGAGTCCAGCATGGATGAGGCACTGAGCACTAGGCAATGAACAAGATCAGTGAGGAGGAAAAGCTGGAACCAGTAGTCAGCGCATCTTCTGATAATATCCCCCAGTGGTGATGTTGGTATCCACAATACATTGCGAAAGGTCCATGAGAGCAGTGACAGGGCCTGACTTGTCTACTGCTGCACTCCTAGTTGTGCCTGGTACAAAGTAGTGTGGAGCTTAGCACAGAACCCAGTAATTTTTTTCAGTGTATAAATAAATGAAAAAAATAAAAGTCACAGATTTTAAAAAATTCTTAAACAGTCTTGCACTGGAGTCACAAGTGCCTATGCTCAGACTCCTTAAAAGATTAGAAGTTCCTGAAGGGCAGGCATGGTGTACACTCTTTACAAAAGAATCACTTTACCAAATGGTTTTACATGGGTTACTGGTTCTGTTTCTCATTACAACCACATAAATTACTATCCTCAGTTTATATTTGGGGAAGATTTGTTCCTTATTTTCTTCATTCTCCTCTATATTTCCTCCTTTCTCTCCCCTTCCTTTAGGATGTATGTATGGTTTAAGCATTTCCTGTCTCTAATCCAGAGAGACTTCAGTTCAGTTCAGTTCAGTTGCTCAGTTGTGTCTGACTCTTTGCGACCCCATGAATCACAGCACGCCAGGCCTCCCTGTCCATCACCAACTCCCGGAGTTCCACTAAGACTCACGTCCATCAAGTCAGTGATGCCATCCATCTCATCCTCTGTTGTCCCCTTCTCCTCCTGCCCCGGATCCCTCCCAGCATCAGAGTCTTTTCCAATGAGTCAACTCTTCGCATGAGGTGGCCAAAATACTGGAGTTTCAGCTCTAGCATCTTTCCTTCCAAAGAAATCCCAGGGCTGATCTCCTTCAGAATGGACTGGTTGGATCTCCTTGCAGTCCAAGGGACTCTCAAGAGTCTTCTCCAACACCACAGTTCAAAAGTATCAATTCTTTGGCGCTCAGACTTCTTCACAGTCCAACTCTCACATCCATACATGACCACTGGAAAAACCATAGCCTTGACTAGACGGACCTTTGTTGGTAAAGTAATGTCTCTGCTTTTTAATATGCTATCTAGGTTGGTCATAACTTTCCTTCCAAGGAGTAAGCGTCTTTTAATTTCATGGCTGCAGTCACCATCTGCAGTGATTTTGGAGCCCCAAAAAACAAAGTCCGACACTGTTTCCACTGTTTCCCCATCTATTTCCCATGAATTGATGGGACCAGATGCCATGATCTTAGTTTTCTGAATGTTGAGCTTTAAGCCAACTTTTTCACTTTCCACTTTCACTTTCATCAGAGGCTTTTTAGTTCCTCTTCACTTTCTGCCATAAGGGTGGTGTCATCTGCATATCTGAGGTTATTGATATTTCTCCTGGCAATCTTGATTCCAGCTTGTGTTTCTTCCAGCCCAGCATTTCTCATGATGTACTCTGCACAGAAGTTAAATGAGCAGGGTGACAATACACAGCCTTGACATACTCCTTTTCCTATTTGGAACCAGTCTGTTGTTCTATGTCCAGCTCTAACTGATGCTTCCTGATCTGCATATAGGTTTCTCAAGAGGCAGGTCAGGTGGTCTGGTATTCCCATCTCTTTCAGAATTTTCCAGTTTATTGTGATCCACACAGTCAAAGGCCTTGGCATAGTCAGTAAAGCAGAAATAGATGTTTTTCTGGAACTCTCTTGCTTTTTCGATGATCCAGCAGATGTTGGCAATTTGATCTGTGGTTCCTCTGCATTTTCTAAAACCAGCTTGAACATCTGGAAGTTCACAGTTCACATATTGCTGAAGCCTAGCTTGGAGAATTTTGAGCATTACTTTACTAGTGTGTGAGATGAGTGCAATTGTGCGGTAGTTTGAGCATTCTTTGGCATTGCCTTTCTTTGGGATTGGAATGAAAACTGACCTTTTCCAGTCCTGTGGCCACTGCTGAGTTTTCCAGATTTGCTGCCATATTGAGTGCAGCACTTTCACAGCATCATCTTTCAGGATTTGGAATAGCTCAACTGGAATTCCATCACCTCCACTAGCTTTGTTCGTAGTGATGCTTTCTAAGGCCCACTTGACTTCACATTCCAGGATGTCTGGTTCTAGGTGAGTGATCACACCATTGTGATTATCTTGGTCTTGAAGATATTTTTGTACAGTTCTTCTGTGTATTCTTGCCACCTCTTCTTAATATCTTCTGCTTCTGTTAGGTCCATACCATTTCTGTCCTTTATGGAGCCCATCTTTGCATGTAATATTCCCTTGGTATCTCTAATTTTCTTGAAGAGATCTCTAGTCTTTCCCATTCTATTGTTTTCCTCTATTTCTTTGCATTGATCACTGAGGAAGGCTTTCTTATCTCTTCTTGCTATTCTTTGGAACTCTGCATTCAGATGCTTGTATCTTTCCTTTTCTCCTTTGCTTTTCGCTTCTCTTCTTTTCACAGCTATTTGTAAGGCCTCCCCAGACAGTCATTTTGCTTTTCTGCATTTCTTTTCTATGGGGATGGTCTTTTTTTTTTTTTTTTATGGGGATGGTCTTGATCCCTGTCTCCTATACAATGTCACGAACCTCAGTCCATAGTTCATCAGGCACTCTATCTATCAGATCTAGGCCCTTAAATCTATTTCTCACTTCCACTGTATAATCATAAGGGATTTGATTTAGGTCATACCTGAATGGTCTAGCAGTTTTCCTATTTTCTTCAATTTAAGTCTGAATTTGGCAATAAGGAGTTCATGGTCTGAGCCACAGTCAGCTCCTGGTCTTGTTTTTGCTCCATCTTTGGCTGCAAAGAATATAATTAATCTGATTTCGGTGTTGGCCATCTGGTGATGTCCTTGTGTAGAGTCTTCTCTTGTATTGTTGGAAGAGGGTGTTTGCTATGACCAGTGCATTTTCTTGGCAAAACTCTATCAGTCTTTGCCCTGCTTCATTCTGTATTCCAAGGCCAAATTTGCCTGTTACTCCAGGTGTTTCTTGACTTCCTACTTTTGCATCCAGTCCCCTATAATGAAAAGGACATCTTTTTTGGGTGTTAGTTCTAAAAGGTCTTGTAGGTCTTCATAGAACCGTTCAACTTCAGCTTCTTCAGCATTACTGGTTGGGGCATAGACTTGGATCACTGTGATATTGAATGGTTTGCCTTGGAAATGAACAGAGATCATTCTGTTATTTTTGAGACTGCATCCAAGTACTGCATTTCGGACTCTTGTTGACCATGATGGCTACTCCATTTCTTCTAAGGGATTCCTGCCCGAAGTAGTAGACATAATGGTCATCTGAGTTAAATTCACCCATTCCAGTCCATTTCAGTTCGCTGATTACTAGAATGTCGACGTTCACCCTTGCCATCTCTTGTATGACCACTTTCTATTTGCCTTGATTCATGGACCTGACATTCCAGGTTCCTATGCAATATTGCTCTTTACAGCATCGGACCTTGCTTCTATCACCAGTCACATCCACAACTGGGTGTTTTTGCTTTGGCTGCATCCCTTCATTCTTTCTGGAGTTATTTCTCCACTGATCTCCAGTAGCATATTGGGCACCTACTGACCTGGGGAGTTTCTCTTTCAGTATCCTATCATTTTGCTTTTCATACTGCTCATGGGGTTCTCAAGGCAAGAATACTGAAGTGGTTTGCCATTCCCTTCTCCAGTGGACCACATTCTGTTAGACCTCTCCACCATCACCCGCCCATCTTGGGTTGCCCCACAGGCATGGCTTAGTTTCATTGAGTTAGACAAGGCTGTGGTCCTAGTGTGATTAGATTGACTAGTTTTCTGTGAGTATGGTTTCAGTGAGTCTGCCCTCTGATGCCCTCTTGCAACACTTACCTCTTGCAACACCTACCGTTGCAAGAGACTTAGAATGGCTAAATGTAGAGCTGATTACAATGAAGGCCAGGCAGGCTACTTGCCTTGGGCTACCCACACAGGCTGGTTTCCCTGTTGACTCACATGGTAAACAATCTGCCTGCAACGTGGGAAACCTGGGTTCCAATCCTGGGTCAGGAAGATCCCCTGGAGGAGGGTGTGGCAACACACTCCAGTATTCTTGCCTGGAGCATCCCATGGACAGAGAAGCCTGGCAGGCTAGAGTCCAGAGGGTCTCAAAGAGTCTGAAGCAACTTAGCATGCATACGTGCACGCATGCGCACACACATACACACTCACACACACACACGAAGCACTCAAATATAATCTTTTGATGTTCAGTTCGGTTCAGTCGCTCAGTCATGTTCGACTCTTTGTGACCCCGTGTACTGCAGCATGCCAGGCCTCCCTGTCCATCACCAACTTCCAGAGTTTACTCAAACTCACGTCTATTGAATCCGTGATGCCATCCAACCATCTCATTCTCTGTCGTTCCCTTCTCCTTCTACTTTCAATCATTCCCAGCATCAGGGTCTTTTCAAATGAGTCAGTTCTTCGAATCAGGTGGCCAAAGTATTGGAGTTTCAGTTTCAGCATCAGTCCTTCCAATGAATATTCAAGACTGATTTCCTTGAGGATGGACTGGTTGGATCTCCTTGCAGTCCAAGGGACTCTCAAGAGTCTCCTCAAACACCACAGTTCAAAAGCATCAATTCTTCAGTGCTCAGCTTTCTTTATGGTTCAACTCTCACATTCATACATGACTACTGGAAAAACCAAAGCTTTGGCTAGACGGACCTTTGTTGGCAAAGTAATGTCTCTGCTTTTAAATATACTATCTACGTTGGTCATAACTTTTTTTCCAAGGAGCAAGTGTCTTTTAATTTCACAGCTGCAGTCATTGTCTGTGGTGATTTTGGAGCCCCCCCAAAATAAAGTCTGTCACTGTTTCCACTGTTTCTCCATCTATTTGCCATGAAGCGATGGGACCAGATTCCATGATCTTGGCTTTCTGAATGTTGAGTTTCAAGCCAGCTTTTTCACTCTCCTCTTTCACTTTCATCAAGAGGCTCTTTAGTTCTTCTTCACTTTCTGCCACAAGGGTGGTGTCATCTGCATATCTGCGGTTATTGATATTTCTCCTAGCAATCTTGATTCCAGCTTGTGCTTATTCCAGCCCAGTATTTCTCATGATGTACTCTGCATAGAAGTTAAATAAGCAGGGTGACAATATATAGCTTTGATATATTCCTTTCCCGATTTGGAACCAGTGTGTTGTTCCATGTCCAGTTCTAACTGTTGCTTCCTGACCCGCATACAGATTTCTTAGGAGGCTGTTCAGGAGTTCTGGTATTCCCATCTCTTTAAGAATTTTCCACAGTTTGTGGTGATCCATACAGTCAAAGGCCTTGGCATAGTCAGTAAAGCAGAAATAGATGTTTTTCTGGAACTCTCTTGCTTTTTCGATGATCCAGCACATGTTGGCAATTTGATCTCTGGTTCCTCTACCTTTTCTAAATCCAGCTTGAACATCTGGAAGTTCACAGTTCACGGACTGTTGAAGCCTGGCTTGGAGAATTTTGAGCATTACTTTGCTAGCCTGTGAGATGCGTGCAGTTGTGTGGTAGTTTGAGCATTCTTTGGCATTGCCTTTCTTTGGGATTGGAATGAAAACTGACCTTTTCCAGTCCTGTGGCCACTGCTGAGTTTTCCAACTTTTGATGTTATGTCTGAATAAAATTTATGTGTGAGACACTGTTCTTGTTAAATGTCATTATTTAAAATATACTCCAATTTTTGTTCCATATTTTGTCACGTGATTTTTTTCTGTTAACTATTCCGGGAGTCATAAAACTGAGAAGAGCCCCAAGTTTAGAGAACTTAGGTAACCTGACCAAATTCTGACCCCTGGCAAAGCACCTAAGCCATAGCTGGAACCCCAGATGTCTTCCCACCAGGGCTATCACTGCCTCCAAATTGCAGTAGATGATTCCAGTATGGTCTATGACAGGGGTTACATTCTGGGGTTTAGTCACATAAATGTGTTTCCTCTAAAATTCCGATACTTTGTGAACTTGGCAAATAATTCAGCATCCTCGCTTGAAAACTGGAGGCCATAATGGTACCTACCGCGGAGAGTTCCTATTAGAGTTAAGTGAAAATGAGCTTGAAGCTTTCAGCAGAGGCCTGGCATGTACTCAGCGCGCAGTAAATGGTAGTCGTTATTATAAGAATTGTATTTGTTGAATGAGTGACTCTGGCATATAACGCTTGCATTGAACTTGACACTTGGAGCCGTCAGAGGCGTTGAACTGAAGGGGTGGCATCTTGCCAATTTTTTTCTGGAAATAAAATCTTTGTGGGAGGATAATCACTGGTTGGAAAGCGTGAGCCTTGAGAGAACAAAGCTCAGATCCCCAGGCCCAAGGAGCACGGAAGCGAAGTCTTCCTTGCGCTTAGCGGCCACCTTGCTGAACCTCCCCCGGACTGAGTGGCAGCCGGCTGGAAACGCCCAGCCGGGGCAAAGATGCCTCAGAAGCCAGGTTTTAGCAGAGTGAAGCAAGATCTCTTCTAATTCTGCTCATCTTTTTTTCCCCTCTCGATTATCTTATTTTCGGGGACCACACCCTGAGTGCGGGGAAGAAGGACTCCTAAACCGCGGGGCGGAGGCTTCCGCGCGGCCCCAGACCTGACCATCTATGGTCACAGAGCGCACCGAACTAACAGGAAGTGGGTTGCGCTTCCACCTTCCCAGCCCCGGCGAGAGCTAGCAAGGCAGCGGCGGCGGGTACGCCCAGAAATCCTGGGCTATGCCTGAGCGCCCCCGCCGACCCCTCCCCACACCCAGCCTCCGCAGGTCCTCTCGAGACACTGCCCAGAGCAATGGCCTCCTAACATCACAAACGGGGAAACCGAGGTATCCACGCCCAGAGGGAGGCGGAGCTTAGCTTGGTCTACTACTGTTGGAGGGCGTGGTCTAGCCTTCCGTCGCTCCCGCCTCGGGGGCGGGGCTCTTTTACCAAGCTAGAGGGGAATTCTTACTCCCGGGCGTGGCGGGTAAGGGGCGGAGTCACTAGCCGGGCGGCCAGACTTCCTCCCGGGTCCCTCCACTGGGCCGGCGTTTTAGCCGGCCCTTCATTTCCGGTGGGGGTGCCGCGCCCAGTGAGGGCCCGGAAGTGGGTCGCGCGAAGGTTGCTGGGCGGTTCTTGCCGGAAGTGGAGAGAGGCAGATCACAGTCCAGAGGTGAGACAGAAGTCTGAGGTGAGTGTGCGCGGTGGGGAGTGACTGGGGTCCACTCCTCGGCCCACTGGCCTTTGACGTTATTAATGGCCTTTCTGGCCTAGGTGCGTGCGGTGAGCCCTCCTGAGGGGGCCGGCGCTGTGGGGCTCTTACGCCGACCCCGGATCCTGGGCGCGGTCTCTTGAGGTGGGGCCGGGGTGACCAACTGAGCCGGGCTCTCCTGTGGAGGCCCTCCCTCCGCTGGACCTAGCGGTTCTGGAGGTCAGTCTCAACGGAGGCCTGATTCCTAAGGAGCTCTGACTGAAAGAAACCTCCGAGACCTTAAGAGTCTTCACTAGTCCTGGTCTCGCCCCCATTGCTTGGATGGGTAAACTGATTCCCGAAGAGACGAGGCTTGTCTTACTGCGAAACAATCGGAAACAATCTTTAACAGGGAAACAATCGGAATCTAGACCTCAGTTCCTTAGTTTACCAGCCCCAGATCCTTCCCCCGTTCATTTCCCAGGAACCTTTCTGTACCTTGGGGTGGTCTTCCGGTAGGTGTCTCTCAGGCAGTTGCAGGTTTAAAGGCTACCCGCTGCGTGGAACTTTTATTTAAAAATACAGCATGTTTGGAATGCCTGGGGAGTTGTTTTTTTTTTTTAAAGAGTGGAGCAGGTCTTTGTGTTTGCAATTTGAGAGCCTCCCCTTTCTCTTAGTCTGTAGTTCTTATCTTGAAAACCCAAGTTAACTTTATTGAAGGTATCTCATACTTCTGGTCATAAAATCTGTTGGCTCAGGTTTGGTCTGGCTCCACTGCAAAGCCCCGGTAGCCATAGGTGCTTTATTTACTTTGTTTGAGCCTCATTTTTTCTCATCTTTTAAGTGAAGATCTCTGCTCACCTCACAGGATTAAATTCTGTGTAACAAATTATGTTCATTCTTTGTTAGGCACTCTGCCATATCCAGGGGTTGCAGAAACAAAATAAGGTAGACCCTGCCCTTATGGATCTGACATTGGTCACAGGGAATTTAACAAATATTATAAATGTGATGCCTGTTAGGAAAGAACAGGGTACTATGGCAGTATGTAACAAGGGGCTCAGGAAAATCGCTTCTGCAGAAGCAGGGTTTAAGATGAGTTTCAAACAACGAAGAGCTCGATGAAGACAGGATGAGAAACTTAAAGCAGAGGTTAGTATCAGAACTGTCAGTTGAAGCTCTTTATAGGGATCCCTGTTCAAGTGATAAACGGGGTGGGGAGCCCAGCACGTTTATCATTTGCTAGTCATTTATTGAATATGTGTGAGGCACGTATGAAATGAGACGCTTGGCCCTGGTGACCAAGAATACAGTAGTTCTCTTGGAATGGAGGAGGAAGCAGACAAGTAAATCGAGGGTAGCTTACAGTGTTGAGGTGCGCTGTGTGGGCACAGGACTACCTGAGCCAGGTTTCCAGGCTTTGGGGAGGAAGTGGGAGAGTAAGTCTTGCAGGATTTATTTAGCCATATGGTGAATCTGAAAAAAGAATTTCCAGCCAAAGAGTCCAATGCAAGAAATGGAGACTGGGTGTTGAAAGACCAAGACTGGAGTTCCAGTAAAGCTCAGAGAAGTGGAGGAGGTGGGCAGTGGTGGGATCAAATATGAAGGCCCTTGTAAACCCTGCTAAGGAATTTGGAGCTTACCCTGAATGCTGTGGAGAGGCTTTGAACACTCTTAAGTAGGAAAATGATATGGTCAGATTGATGTTTTATTAATAATTTGCCTCTGGAGGGGGGAGGGGAAGGACCTTAATGGGGAAGTAGACGGGTGTTTGCAAGGTTGAACAATGGCTTGAACTAAGACAGTGAGAATGGAAAGAAGAGGAGGGATCAAATTTGAGCAATATGAAAAAGATGGAATCCATAGATTTGGAGGCTGATTACTTATGGAAATGAAAAAATAGAGCCTAGGACAATTGTCTGATTTTCTGGTTTAGGGAAGTGGTAGTACTATTTACCAAGATAGGTACTCAGTGAAGAAGGTTAACTGGAGAGGTGATATGGAAAGAAAATAAATTTTGGACGTATTTAGTTTGAGGTGTTTGCAGCACATCTAGGCAAAGGTGTCTAATAAGGTATCCCGGCTAGAAGAAACAGCACGAACAAAGATTTGGAGGCAGGAGAGGGTTTATATTGTTCAGTGAAATACTGGGGTCTTGGGTTTGTAGGGGAAGATAAAACCAGAAAGAAAAGGTAGGTGCTCCCAGGTTGTCAGGGGCTTTTGATGCCTTGTTTGAATGCATTTGGATTTATTCTGTGGTTGCCATTTTGCTTATTGTTTTGAGTTACTGCTGTTCAGTATAAAGAAATTACAGTTGAATTTTCTTCCCCTTTCCCAAAAATACTTCGTCAGATGTTTTGGAGGAGTTTAAATAAAGTGGTAGTAGTGAAAGTACTTTGTCAAGTACAACCTGTCATACAAATCAAAAGTAGTAGTATTGCTAAGCTTCAGTGTGTGTATTTTTGATTTGCAGAGGTTAGCTGTTTAGTTTGTAAAATGTTTCCAGCCTGAAGGATTGAAGCCTTTTTTTCATCCCTTTTCTTCCTTATACATACCTTTGTTTAGTTGCAGTTATTTTTCAACTAGGAACTGAGCCTTTAAAAAGTGACTTCCTTCTTTCAGTTTTCTGTGAGGCGTGGTGAATCAAAGATGCATTTTACTTAAGCAAATGCAGTGTCATTGGAAACTGAACCTTCTGGTTTGAAATTTAATCCTGAGATTTGAAATCTGAGGATCATCAAGCCATATCTTAGGCAGTCCTACTGATTATTTCTTTGCCTTACCCTCATCAGTTTATTTTCTATTAAGCTGGCTTTCATATCGATACTTAAGCTTTTCAACCAAACCAGACTGCTTTTTTGAAAAGAACCATTTTCATCTTGTTACCCCTTCACTGGCTTCATTTTCCCAGAAAATCAAGTCTAAACTCTTTTGTCCAATTTACAGAGTTCTCCAGAGTCAGATCCTTAATTTAGTTTTCATTGGGTGGTACAGATTGACATTCTGATTTAGAGAGTTCCAAACTATTAGCATTTTATTTGTACCTTTTGCACTTACCTTTTGCTCATGATTACATTAGAACAGAGTTTCTCAACCTCAGCATAATTCACATTTTGGGCCAAATAATTCTTCATTTTGCAGGGTTGTGCTGTGCATTGTAGGATTTCAGCAGTATCCCTGGCCTCTACCTATAAGATGCTAGGGGCAGTCCTTCATCTGTGATAACCAAAAATGTCTTCAGATATTGCCAGATGTCTCCCGCATGGAGAATAGTGCATGAGAAAATATCTTAGCTCTGATTGTGTGGTGTCTTATCTTCAATTCAGTTCTCTGAGAGCAGGCTCCATTGCCGTGATTAACACAGTGTATGGCACATGATAAGTGCAGTGTACTTTGCAAGAAATGGGTCATGGGTTTCGTTGAAGCGTCAAGAATTGTTTATTCAAGGAATTTCTGGGTGGGCTTTGAAGGACTGGCTGTTTTGTGGTTTTTTTCCCCTCAGAGAATGTGATCTTAATGAAGAAAGCCATTGTTAAGGCACTCACTAGAAATGAGATTTGTATTAGTTGACAGCACAAGTCAGCCGATTTATATTTCTCCTATATTGGAGGTATATAAATTCCTCTTTTCTTTGCCTGCACTTAGGCAGCTTTCTTTAGCAAACAGGGATTCTCATTTTATTTATTTATTTTTGGTTGTGCTGGATCTTCACTGCTGCGCACAGGCTTTCTCTAGTTGCGGCGACTGGGGGTTACTCTTGGTTGCAGTGCATGGGCTTCTCGTTGAAGTGGCTTCTCTTGTTGCAGAGCATGGGCTCTAGGTGCATGGGCTTCAGCAGTTGTAATACTCACACTCAGTAGTTGTGGGCTCTAGAGCTCAGACTCAGTAGTTGTGTCGAATGGGCTTAGTTGCTCTGAGGCATGTGGAATCTTCCTGGACCAAGGATGGAGCCAGTGTCCCCTGTATTGGCAGGTAGATTCTTATCCTCTGTATTATCTTCTGGATTCTTATCCACCAGGAAGGTCCCTATCATTTAGTTTAAATTGCATGCAGTTTATGGTGTTGTTATTCAACATTTATTTTGACTGATAAAATTGTTATATAGTTGACCCTCGTACAACATGGATTTTCAAGGGTTCAGTTACACAGAAGGATATGGAGGGCTGGCTGTAAAGTTATTTGTGGAGTTCCTGCTGCACTGAGGGCCTGTGCTCATACCTCCAAGTAGTTCAAGGGTCGACTGTAGTTTCATGACCGTAAAGTTAATGCAGCTCTAGCATTCACCGTGGAACTATTTGTTCTTGATACGCCATCACGTAAACATAATAAAAACTATCAAAGCTCTAAAAATACTCCTCAGCTACAATGCAGCTTTGTTTGCCTTATATT
Source organism: Bos grunniens (assembly GCF_055505025.1). Classification (NCBI taxonomy): domain Eukaryota; kingdom Metazoa; phylum Chordata; class Mammalia; order Artiodactyla; family Bovidae; genus Bos; species Bos grunniens. The sequence continues at coordinate 15,351,629 of NC_141167.1, forward strand.
ACCAGACCTGTTGTGTCACATTTTTCCATTCCACTGCAAAACATAGTTGAAATGTTTAAAGAGTGAGCTTTGTTGTTGTTGTCTTTTTCCCTCCAGGGGTCAGTAAAATTCCTGTACTTAAGTTAATTATAGAGGTACAGTCACAGATCTTTTCATATGTGTAGCTGTAGCTGAATCATGGCTAGGGACAAATGACATCCTTGAATCTATCTTTATGCATGAGAATGGGAAATGCTGTTCTGTTTAAAGCAACTACCAACTGAAATCAACCAATGTGGTTTTTCCTTATATAATGTAAAAGATGCCTACTGAGTGTTTTTATGCTGTTAGTCTTCATAATATGAATGAATGTTCATTGAATATAAGAGAGAAGGTAACCCATGACCACACAAAGTTATCTCTTTGCCCCAAAGCATTGAAACAGCTAGTTCTTAAATCTGACTTCAGCTTGTACAGTTACTAACTTTACTCACTCCTGGAGCTTTAGATAGAGGACATGTTTATTGAGGGAACAGGAGACAAGTGCTGATATTAGGCAGAATTCTTTCCCTCTCTAGAAGACAGACCTTTCTTGCTGGGGTGGCAGTGACTTGGGCACTAAATGTCATTGGTTTCATCAGAGAAACCAAATGCTTGGGGAAGAACATTGGCTCCTGATTTGGGTTAGATTTAGATAGCATCTTTACTGGGGTGAAGTGCTGTCTGTTCTTTGGTTTCTGGGTTACAAGCCAACTTGTAAGTATCCTGTTAGCATGTGTAGGTTTTGCTCTGTAACATGTTAGAGCCTAGTGATGAGAATTTCTATATTGTTAGGAGTAGAACTAAACTAATGCCTTATGGTTTAGCAGTAGCTTAGAAGAGATATCCAAGTGGAACTGTTTTGTTGTCTTTTGTTTAAAAGAAATTATATAACTATGTTTTTTTTTTTTTTTTTAAAGTTTGGAAAACAGAAGGGGAAATTGTGCAAAAATCCATTGCTCTAACTTGGCAAATATTGTAAATCTTGTGTTATTTTCAAGTCTTTTTCCACAGTGCATGTAGCTATTTCCCTGTAATTAGAAGTCTAAGCTAACACTGCAGTGAACATCTTCATGCCTGTCACTTTTCCCACATTAGTATTACTTCCTTAGGATAACATCCTGGGAACAGAATTCCAAAGTAAAGGCCAGCAGAAGCATTTTGAAGCAGATCGGGTGGGCTACAATAATATACAGGGTGACTTGTATAGTTGCTTTATTTTCATTTCTACTTAAGGGTATGACCTACAGGAACAACTACCAGACAAAGCAGAAAACATTTGATCATAGCAGCTTTTTGTAAGTAGAAATTCATTCCACTGCCTTAATTGCCTAGTGAAAAGAGGCAAGAACTGCAGGAGTAACCTGGTTCCATTTACTTCTGAATGACAGGTAGAAGGAATTGGGTTGTTTGAATTGTTAGAATGAGGAGAATATGGAGCAGCTTTGGCAGGAGTCACTGACCATTTCTGATTTCACTTAGTTTCAAACCACAAAAGAAGTTGCTGGAGAATCAAGCTCCTCGTTTCTTTTTGTTCTGCATAATATCCCTCCAAAAGCCTATGCATTCTCATTACTTAATGATGTTTCCTTGCTGATGACTTGTAAACTTTGATCTCCAGCCTTGATCTTTCCCCAAGCTTATTTCTAACTATTTATTGGATATTCCTACTTGGAAACTTCATCTTCTGTTCAAACTGTGTATCCAAGATTGATCTCATGTTCTTGCCTTAGTTAGAACATGCCAGAAACGTGTTTTTGCCTATAGCATCATCATTCTCTTACTCCCCTGAATTTGCCACTGTGGAGTCATTTTTGACTTCCTTCTCTGAATGCTACTATACTCAGCAGTACCAGACAGTTAATACTTGTTCTGTGTTTAATGCTCACTTGGTTTGTGTGACCTCAGAGGGCAGAACCAAGATCAGTGGGTGGAAGTTACAGGGAGACTGGTTTTGCCTCCATATAAGGAAGAACTTTTAAATACTTTGAGCTGTGCGAATGGAATAGGCTGCCTCCAGAAGTCTTGAGTTCTCCAACTGAGGGTGTTTGAACAGAGGCTACCTGACTAATTGCTGAGGATGTTGAAAGATTTGTTCTTGCATCTGATTATGCTTTCTAGACTCTTTCCCGATCCTGAGAGCCAGTGATTCGGTGAAAGACAGCTTTGTCATTCCTGCTAGACTCCCTCAGAACAGAAAAACTATTTTACTGTTAATTCAGGTGCTGGTCACTTAGTGCCCTAAAAGTGATTTTTTTTTTCCTTTGCAATATCAAAAATGTTTTTTTGCAGTAGCACTTTTATTTTGCAGCTAGTTGAATAGCTTTCAACCTAACCTAAATCCTAATATCGTCCTTCTTTCCCCCTAAAACTGATTCTCTCAGTACTTGTAAAAATTTTGCTTTCATCATATTACTCCTTCATTCAACATCCTTGAAAGGCTTCACATTTATCACAGCACGAAATTCAAATGCTGCCTGGCCCTCAGTGCCCTCCATAACTAGCCCACCTTGCTTATCCCCATAATACTCTGTAGACTGTCCGCTCACACTCTGTACTGAGCCTCCTTGGTCTCGATTTGCTTTTCATTGCTCTAGAATGTCTTCTCTTTTTTCTTTTAGTTTTTCTGCCCCACTTCTCTCCTGAAACCCCTGAGACTAACTCTAGTCCTCATTGATTTCTTCTGAACTCCAAGCATATAGTCATTTATACTCTGTAATTTAGGACCATACAACATCTTACAAAGAAAAAGCTCCAGTGTATTGGTTGATACTTTAACTTTTCCCAATCCAAATGAAATTAATCTCTTAACAGAACTTTAAAACACATAGTCTTCAGTATTTATTCCATTGGCATTTGTGTTGTCCTTCTCAATAAGAATGAAAGCTTCTAGATGGCAGAGACCGTGGGTCTGCCATTTCTTCAGTAGCTGTGACAGTCTGAGCACTTTCATGTTATGAGCATCTCCTATGTGCCAGGTTTTCTAGATGCTGGAAATTTGGGGGTGGGGGGGCAGTTAGGGGAGCAGAGGCAGGGAGAATGAAGAAATTTCCCATGCTTCTGGAGCCTATATTCTAGTACGTGGTAGGCAGTGATAACATTTTACCTTTGAACTGCATTTTAAGGCTCCCAAAGAGACTGTGCTTAGTCGCTCAGGTGTGTCTGACTCTTTGTGACTGTAACCTGCCTGGCTCCTCTGTCCATGGGGATTCTCCAGGCAAGAATACTGGAGTGGGTTGCCATGCCCTCCTCCCCAGGGGTCTTCCTAACTCAGGGATCAAACCCAGATCTCCTGCATTACAGGTGGATTCTTTACAGTTTGAGCCACCAGGGAATCCCATGAATACTGAAGTGGGTAGCCTATCCCTTCTCCAGGGGATCTTCCCCACCTAGGAATCAAACTGGGGTCGCCTACATAGCAGGCGGATTCTTTACTACCAGCTGAGCTACTTATCTATAAAACCAACTCATTGGATCCTTACATCTCCATGTGCTAGGTGCATGCATGCTAAGTCACTTCAGTTGCATCTGACTGTGTGACCATATGGACTGAAGCCTGCCAGGTTCCTCTGTCCATGGGATTCTCCAGGCAAGGATATTGGAGTGGGTTGCCATTTCCTTCAACCCAGGGGCTGAATCCGTATCTCTTAGGTCTCCTGCATAGGCAGGGTTGCTGTTCACCACTGGCCCCATCTGGGAAGCCCCAGGTGTGCCAGGTGATGATCCATTAAATGACTGTCCTGAAGTTTCACAGCTAATACATGACAGAGTCGGGACTCAAACCTTGGTCTCCTGAATCCTGAAGTTTTATTAAGACTTGAGTAATTAAGACTGCCTCGCCTTCTGAGGGTTTTATGATGAACACATAAATAGTTGGGAATCTGTATATTCATTTATGGACACTTACATACAGTTGTTGGCTATTGGCAACCAAAAATGGCAGGGAACAAGATTAGATTCTGTATTGGGAAAAATCTTATTGTAAATATTTACCTTCCAAATATGTGTCATCTCTACTGAAGGTGAAAAAAATATTGGCCTCCATGGAGGAAATTGAAGGCTGCTAATAATGTGACTCAGGATACCATAAAGAGACCTTGAAGCCACAGTGCTGTGCTCAGCAAACAGCTGGGGCTGGATGCTGTGATGAACCCGTTAGTCCCTTAAGCGCTTGAAAGCCATGTAGAGTGGTGGGAAGAGCCTGAGAATTTGTGTTTTCCCCACTCTAACTTCTGTCAGTTTCTTTCCTCTAAAGATGGGGATCAGTATCTTTGTAACATACATCATAGAATTACTAGACAAAGAAGCGGTAGTTTGATGATGTAAAGCATAACTATAACGGACTTTTGTTTTTTTTTTCTTTATAAATTTTTGTTTTGTTGGCTGCACCTTGGGGTGTGTAGGATCTTAGTTCCCCGACCGAGGATTGAACCTGTGCCCCTTGCATTGGGATTGTGGAGTCCTAACCACTGGACTGTCAGGGAAGTCGAGGAATTTTGTTTTTAATTGATAGTATATCATCTAATAAAGTTATCTTCCTTAAGGTATTTGGTTTGACAATCTCCATATCAGTGTAATTTGTGCCCAAGAAGGCTGTGTTTATTTGAAAGACAATGTTTGTTAGATCCTACAATTGGGGGGAAAAATTTTTTTTAAGAAAGGGGGAAAAACACCCCACACGTCTCCTCAGACTTGACACAGAGAGGAGACAGCCAGGCTTGTGTTGAGGGGAGAGAGGGTAAAGGCCCTTATTATTATCATTTTTTTCAAGGACCTATATTAACCTATTGTGTTTAGTGCCTACCACATTTATAATACTGGAATTACAAAGGCAAGACATGGTCTCTTCTGTAGGGTGACTAATTGCCTGTTGACTATTAAATGATTTTAAAGCTGTGTGTGAAGTGTATGGTAGAAATAAGTACACAATGAAATATTGTGGGAGACATACTGGAAATGCTTCTTGGTGAGATGATACCTTGGCTGAGATTTAATAGATGGTAGGAATTCTAGGGGCAGATTGAGAAGGGAAAGCGTACCAAACCGGAAAAAACTTGCTAGAGGAGGTGATAGCGTAGCTGAATCTGAAAAAGGTAGTAGGAGTTATGAGATAATGAACAGGTTGGGAGGGAAAGCAACCAAGCAGAGTGGATAGCATTGAAAAGTCTTAAAAGTGAGAGAAAGCGTAACTCTTTCTGGAGATTGCCAGTAGTTTGGGTTGCTGTGGAATGTTGAGGAAAGGTGTGGCAGGAGATAAAACTGGCGGAGAGGTGGGAAATTTAAAACAGGGCCAGATTGTGGAAACCCTTGTTTGGACTTTACTATGAGTCACTGTGGTAATAAGGAGAATGGATAAGAGGGTGTGTTACTGAAATTAGAGGACTAGTGAAGAAGTTATTGCAGTAATCTAGGCAACGTCATGATGGCTGAATTTTTATAAATCAGGATGAAGACAAGGGGCATTTATTTATGATACACAAAATAGAGCCTATGGATTTTGATGACTGATGAGATTAGTAAGAAGACAATTTAGTTAATGTTTATGGAATCCTAGCCATGTTTCAGGACTGAGCCAGTCAAACAATTGCACATGTATTTCCTCACGTATTCTTTCTACAGCCCTTTGGATTTTATGCTGTTGTTCCTGTTTTACAAATAAGGAAGCTGAGGTTCAAAAACTTTGGTAACACTCAGACACAGAGACTCCTAATCTATCTGACTTTTCTGAAGAATAATGCTATTAACCACTATACTGTACTGCTTAACAGTTTTCCAGGTTACTGTCTTTTTTTTTTTTTTAATTGGAGTATGGCTACTTTACAATGTTGTATTAGTTTCTGCTGTACAGCAGAGTGAATCAGTTATATGTATACATATATCCCCTCTTTTTAGATTTCCTTCCCATTTAGGTCACCACAGAGCATTGAGTAGAGTTCCCTGTGCTATACAGTAGGTTCTCATTAGTTATCTATTTTATACATCAGTTTATACATCAGCTCAGTTGTGTCCAACTCTTTGCGACCCCATGGACTGCAGTACACAGGGCTTCCCTGTCCATCACCAACTCCCGGAGCTTGCTCAAACTCATGTCCATTGAGTCAGTGATGCCATCCAACCATCTCATCCTCTGTCGTCCCCTTCTCCTCCTGCCTTCAATCATTCCCAGCATCAGGGTCTTTTCAAATGGGTCAGCTCTTCGAATCAGGTGGCCAAAGTATTGGAGTTTCAGCTTCATTGTCAGTCCTTCCAATGAATATTTAGGACTGATCTCCTTTAGGATGGACTGGTTGGATCTCCTTGCAGTCCAAGGGACTCTCAAGAGTCTTCTCCAACACCACAGTTCAAAAGCATCAATTCTTCAGCGCTCAGCTTTCTTCACAGTCCAACTCTCACATCCATACATGATTACTGGAAAAGCCAAAGCTTTGGCTAGACGGACCTTTGTTGGCAAAGTAATATCTCTGCTTTTTAATATGCTGTCTAGGTTGGTCATAAATTTTCTTCCAAGGAGCAAGCGTCTTTTAATTTCACAGCTGCAGTCATTGTCTGCAATGATTTTGGAGCCCCCCAAAATAAAGTCTGTCACTGTTTCCATTGTTTCCCTGTCTATTTGCCATGAAGTGATGGGATCAGATTCCATAATCTTGGCTTTTTGAATGTTGAGTTTCAAGCCAGCTTTTTCACTCTCCTCTTTCACTTTCATCAAGAGGCTCTTTAGTTCTTCTTCACTTTCTGCCATAAGTGTGGTGCCATCTGCATATCTGAGGTTATTGATACTTCTTCCGGCAACCTTGATTCCAGCTTGTGCTTCATCCAGTCCAGCATTTCTCATGATGTACTTTGCATGTAAGTTAAATAAGCAGGTTAACAATATACAGCCAATGTATTTTATATATAGTAGTGTATGTATGTGAATCCCAATCTCCAAATTCATCCCATCCCCCTTCCTCCCCATCCCTGATATCCATAAGTTTATTCTCTACATCTGTATCTCTATTTCTGCTTTGCACATAAGTTCTTCTGTACAACTTTTCTAGATTCCACATATAAATGATACTGTATGATGCTTGTTTTTCTGACTTCACTCTGTATTAGAGTCTCTAGGTCTGCCCGTGCCTCTTCATATGGCACTATTTTGTTCCTTTTTATGGCTGAGTAATATTTTATCATGTGTATGTTATATTTTCTTTATCCATTCCTCTATTGATGGACATATAGGTTGCGTCCATGTCCTGGCTGTTGTAAATAGTGCTGCAATGAGTTTTGGGGTGCAGGTTACTGTCTTGATTACCTCAAGTGATTGGTGGCAGTGCTGTAAGTGCTGTATTACTGAAACAGTGAGGGTGGGGTCTGGAGGAGCAGTGTTAGGGAAAGTGATGAGTTCTGTTTTGGACATTTCCTTTGGGACATCTAGTTGATGTCTAGGTGGGAGCTTGATCTAAAATTCTGAATTCCAGAAGGATGGCCTGAGCTGGATACACTGCTCTGGGAATTGTTAGTCTGTAGGTGGTTGTGGTGGTATCACTCGGCGAGTGGACTGAATAGTAATATGATAATACTGGTTGACAGCTTTGGAGTGGACATGACCACCTAAAGATTGGTATATACGTCATAGAGCATAAGACAAGGTATGTCTTTTGGTCCCTTCAATTCTAGGCATTCTGAAAGAATGTCTAGAATACATACATCTCAAATTTCAGTCCCCCCCTACCAAAAACAAACTAGGTACTGTTTTCCTATATTTGATTAGTGGTGGAATGAGATAGCTTTAATGATAGCCGTTTTGTCCTTTCTCATTCTGCTTAAGTTAAACAGCAGAACGATAGCTTGTTTAGAATTAAAAACTTGTAAGTACAAATGAAAAATGGAAAAGAAGAAACCAAAGTCCCATGAAGCTGTATTATTAAGCTATTAAGACTGGTAAGTGTTCATTCGGCAACCCTGGCAGCCTGTAGAGACACTTGTACTGTGTAACCATGTTAACAGTGGCCTCAACCTATAGCATCCAGTATGTATGAAGGAACATGTTTTATAACAGAATGAGTGGTATCTGTTAATGGAAGGTAACTTGGGAGTTTATTGCATTCACTGCCTTTCCCCATGGTATTTACATAGTGTGATGGATTATATATATCAGTCTGTCCCTGGATAGTACCCAGAACAAACAGGGCAGCAATTGGGATACTCAGTGATCATGCTGTGACGTAAGGGAGAGTTATGGATGCTTCTGGTCTGCTCCATAGTCTGTTCATTTTCAGTAAGAATTTGGAGGCTTCTGGTGCCTCTCCAGGCCAGGGAATGGAAAGGTTTATTTGGTTCACATTCTCATCTTTCTCTTTGATTAGCTTTTAAACAACACACTTTGGCAAATCACTAGCCTCTGAGAGATCAGAGCCTGTACACAGAAAAGAGTGGGCAGATCAGATCAGATCAGATCAGTCGCTCAGTCGTGTCCGACTCTTTGCGACCCCATGAATCGCAGCACGCCAGTCCTCCCTGTCCATCACCAACTCCCAGAGTTCACTCAGACTCACGTCCATCGAGTCAGTGATGCCATCCAGCCATCTCATCCTCTGTCGTCCCCTTCTCCTCCTGCCCCCAATCCCTCCCAGCATCAGAGTCTTTTCCAATGAGTCAACTCTTCGCATGAGGTGGCCAAAGTATTGGAGTTTCAGCTTCAGCATCATTCCTTCCAAAGAACACCCAGGGCTGATCTCCTTTAGAGTGGACTGGTTGGATCTCCTTGCAGTCCAAGGGACTCTCAAGAGTCTTCTCCAACACCACAGTTCAAAAGCATCAGTTCTTCGGCGCTCAGCCTTCTTCACAGTCCAACTCTCACATCCATACATGACCACAGAAAAACCATAGCCTTGACTAGACGAACCTTTGTTGGCAAAGTAATGTCTCTGCTTTTGAATATGCTATCTAGGTTGGTCATAACTTTCCTTCCAAGGAGTAAGTGTCTTTTAATTTCATGGCTGCAGTCACCATCTGTAGTGATTTTGGAGCCCAGAAAAATAAAGTCTGACACTGTTTCCACTGTTTCCCCATCTATTTCCCATGAAGTGGTGGGACTGGATTCCATGATCTTCGTTTTCTGAATGTTGAGCTTTAAGCCAACTTTTTCACTCTCCACTTTCACTTTCATCAAGAGGCTTTTGAGTTCCTCTTCACTTTCTGCCATAAGGGTGGTGTCATCTGCATATCTGAGGTTATTGATATTTCTCCCGGCAATCTTGATTCCAGCTTGTGTTTCTTCTAGTCCAGCGTTTCTCATGATGTACTCTGCATATAAGTTAAATAACCAGGTGACAATATACAGCCTTGATGTACTCCTTTTCCTATTTGGAACCAGTCTGTTAGGGATGATCTTAGTTTATCTCGTGAGTTGCTTCTCTCTTCCACAGGGAAGACAATGTGTTAAATCAAGGTATTCGGTCATTCGTCATCTTTGAGAGAATTGTGATTCTATCGTCATTTTAGGTGGCTTCAAGGGAGTTGAGTCTTCAATTACCTGACCAGATTAATGCTTTGAAATGAAATCTTTTCAAGTCTTTGGCTCAAATTTCATGTGACTGATTTTTACAAGATCACTTACAGTCTCAGCCACTTTATATTGATGTATGTTGATAACGTTAACACTTATATGGGTTTGTGGGCAACTTTCAGAACCCTTGTCCCTTTGGAGTTCTGAGATTCTATGCTTCAGGTTCATTGACTTCATAAATATTTATCGAACACTTTCTACCTGGTCTAGACGATAGAGGATAAACTTGTTTAGGAAGCAAACCAGAAAAGGTCCCTTCTCTTTTGAGAAGAAAGGAGCTTCCTTTCTTTAGGATATCAGACATTGAATGAGGCTAGTTCAGTAAGTTGGTATTTGTGAAAAGATCTATAACAAGCCCTTCTGTATATGTCTTGTTTTCCTTCTCTATTGCATATCTAGATCCTGCCCATCCTCCTTGGAAGCCTGGCTCAATTGGCAGCTTCTCCCTGATGGCCTTATCTGACCCTTTCAGCTGATATAGCCTTCTCTTCTCTGAAATCCTATGTTATTTTGCCTGCAACTTACATCACCTTAAATATTTTTCTGTTTGTTTTTAATAGTTTTAGTGCACAGTGTACAGTTCTCTGTTAGACTATAAGTTATTGTGGGTAGAATAAATATCCTGTTCATCTTGGCCTTGGGCATTCCGCATGCAGGCAGCAGGATGTTGTAGGAAAAAACACTGAACTTAGAGCCAGAAGACTTGATTTGAGTACTGGCTTCCCAACTAACTAACTTTGTGACTATAGGCAAGTCATTTAACTTCATTGAATTTGTTTCCTATCTTTAAGAATATATTAATTATCTTTCCATTCATAAGTAGTTGTTGAGAGGCTTATTAAACTGAGAGAACATATGTGACTGTTCCTTGTAAATTCTAAATTCTTACACAAATACTTAGTTGATGATATCATAGTAAATATTCAGTAAGTATTTGGATGAGTAAGTATTTGCTTTCAGTTAACACTGTTTCCTGGGTAGTTCTTTTGCTTAATGAGGTCTCTAGGCTTCTGCAAATATGCTAAACTATCTTCCGTCTTACTTTACTGTAAAATGATTCTGTTCCTCAGAATTGGCATCTTCTTTATCTCCAGGGCATTCTCCCCCCACCCCCCCACCCCAGGTTCTGTGTCATATTAAAACAACAAATAACATTTGGTCTGTTTCAGCAGGTGGTACATTATGGCTGACATGCGAAATCTGGTAGAAAGATTGGAGAGAGTGGTGGGCCGCCTGGAGGCAGTCTCCCATGCCTCTGACACACACTGTGGGTATGGAGACAGTGCTGCAAAAGGTAAGCAGTATACATGCCAGTAGAATGCTTTGAGTGAAACTTGGTGTCCTGGCCTGAAATTTTTCTATCTTGGTATGATCTCTTCTTTGGAGCTAACTTGCTGAAACATTAAATTTAGAAAGTTCATCACCTGTAAGATAAGGGAGGAAGTGACTTCTTTGCAGGGAGGCCTGTGGTTAAGTTATTTTAACACAAGAACTTCCTGCTTCCTGTTCTTTCTTTAGCAAAATGACTCTAGTATAAGTCAAATGACAAGTGATATTAAAATTTCCTCTCTCCAAATTATTGGCAGATTGACCACATGTACCAGTTGAATTATAGAATGTTAGGCTAAAAGGAACTTTGGTGGGGGGTAATTTTGTTTATTTTCATTCTGTTGATCAAGAAAATCAAGCTCAGTTAGGAATGGGGACTTAGCTAGGATCACATAAGAAGTTAATGGTGATTCTGGAGCTAGAATGCAAACTCCTGACTTACACTCCAGCCTTCTGTTTACTGTTACCTTGCCTCTCCGCTTTCATATGGAAGTGCCTTTAACAAACTCTCTCATGTGTGACCATTCTTGGTGGTGTGACTGTCTTCAGCAGGAACGACTCCATATGTGCAAGCATTTGACTCACTGCTGGCCGGTCCTGTGGCAGAGTACCTCAAGATCAGTAAAGAGATTGGGGGAGATGTGCAGAAACATGTAAGGAGGTTTGGCCCTTTTTCCCATCTTTTACGGACTGGTGGCTTTCTTCAAATCATAGTCATGCTTGGTTTAAGAGCCCCTTGAGAGGCTCCTGGCTTCTTCTACCTGCATTGAGGAACTCAGTCTATGCACTGAAACAGTTTTTCACATTTTTTCCCAGGCCCTCTGCTTTTATCACATGCTCTGATGGGCTTCTTTTATATAGATAGCGTGCTCTGCTCATCTTGGTAGTGAGAATATGCTACCCCACCATGTTATATAACCAAGCCTGGGGTGGCTTATTCAAAGGACTCATCATCATGACTTAGCATTTATGAAACTGTGCTTGGTAGTTATGCTAAAACTATGCTAATGTGAGTTATTTTCACACTTAGCCCACAGTAAGAATACGAAGTAGGCACTGACAGGTGCTCTCCACCCACCTCCCTTCATGTGCTGCTACCCACGTTGTCACCACCGCTCCCCCCACCACCACTCTTTCTCTTCGGGACCCAGAACCTTACTGCTAGTCTTTGAGTGATCCTTTGTAAGCAGTAACCATGTTTAGGATCAGCCTGACCCTTCAGTAAAACTGTTTGCCTGATCTTTGAAAGATCTATTTGAAGCCTCTTAGATACCATCTGTTGGCAGTGGTGTTAACTCTAGAGAGTGGGACTGGGACTTAGGAGTATGGGGCTTGCATTTTTACTTCATACAGTAGATAACATTTGAAAAAGTTTAAAACATATCAGTTCTACATTTAAAAAATACAAACCCAGAAAAATGACTTGACTTTGAATTTTTATATGTGGTAGTGCTTATAGCTTCATGCTTCTTAATATTCATTTGTCCATGGCCCTCAGTAAGAAATACATATTTGTAACCAAGATATGCATGTGTGCTAAGTCTCTTTAGTCGTGTCCGACTCTTTGCCACCCTAGGGACTGTAGCCTGCCAGGCTTCTCTGTCCATGGAATTCTCCAGGCAAGGATACTGCAGTGGGTCACCCATGCCCTCCTCTAGGGATCTTTCCGACCCAGGGATCAAAACCGTGCCTCTTACATCTCCTTCGTTGGCAGGCAGGTTCTTTACCACTAGCACCACCTGGGAAGACCAGTTGAGATAGATGTTTCACAAAATAGTGTTTATGCTACTTGTATTGAACCTTAAAAAAAAATTTCTAATTGCTGTATTGCACTCATTGTTCTACTATACTTCACTGAATGAAGTGCTCATTATGTGTCACAAAGTTGATTTAATTACCTGTGATAGGTCATGGTCCAACACCTGAAAACAGCTTTAACCTTATGGAGTAAATACCTTAAGAATTTGAGGCATAAGCTTAGGCTTTTGCTTTTACTCCTACCTCTGGTTTTTGAAAATAATTTTTTTTTGGTGATGAGAGGTAGGAGAGATTTTTCAGTGCACTTCATACCACACATGTGCAGTTGCAAACTTGACTTCTTTGAAAGCCCTAAGTATCTTCATTTCCAACTCTGGATATACAACCCTGATTAGTTCCAACAGGAGCAATGGTATATGTAATTCTGCTATCAGTCCCTGAAATCTGGATTACTTAAAGAAATCAACATGAAGTACCTGGGTTGCTGCCAGAATACATGAACATGGAGGCTTCAGGTTATTCTTATCAGGACCTGTCCAGTTGTGAAGTATCGCTGATAGCTGGTTCTTTTCCTATCTTCTTGTTTCCAGGCGGAGATGGTCCACACAGGTCTGAAGTTAGAGCGAGCTCTCTTGGTTACAGCCTCTCAGTGCCAGCAGCCAGCAGGCGTAAGTTCACTGCTAGTTGGTTTTGTTATGGTTTGACGTGCAGGACAGGTTGAGGGCTTTCTGCTGAGCTATCACAACATGTTAAGATAGACCTACCAGGCACCAAGTCCCAGGAGAGTCTGATTTTAAGCCCCACTATGGGAATGTGCCATTTGACAGTCTTTTCTAGCCTCTTGGCTTAGCCCAAATTCATCATATTGTCTCCTAAGTTCATTAGGCCCTAGAAAGTGATTCTCTTACTCCACTGTGGATGTGCTTTTATTAGTAAGACTGCTGGGGAGATCGTAAAAGTATTGCTTCTCCCTTCACCCTAAGTGGTTGGACATCTCTCTTAAACTTTATTCCTACCTCAAAATTTTAAGCTGCCAAAGTATGAAAATAAATTTGAGAAAATGTAGATTTTTCTCAGAGCCACACATTTTAGTTTTGTTTTGTTTCTTCTTTTTTGCATTTGGCTCTCCTAGGTAGAGGGTAATAACATAAGTTTTCGTGCTAATGCTGTATTAAAACCTGTGAACCCTCAACATGCCTAAACAATGTAAAAGTAGCAGAAGTAATGTTAAATATGTTAGACTCTAATTTTTAATCTTAAAAGACAAAAGGTTAAAGCATTTTGTCTAAACCTTTTTTCCTAACCCCACACTTTTCACAACAATTCAGGCTGCTGAGACATTATTGTATTCCCCTTACTTTAGATCCAGGATTGGCAGACTGTAGTCTGCAGGCCAAATCGGCCCACCACCTGTTTTAAGTGAAGTTTTTTTGAACACAGCCATGTCCATTCTTTTAAGTGTTGTCTGTTGTTGCTCTATGCACTACAACAGCAGAGTTAAGAAATAGCAACAGAGCCCGTATGGCCTGCAAAGACTGAAATATTTACGGTCTGGCTCTTTACAGAAAGTTTACCAATTCCTGCTTTAGACTGTTCTCATACTGAGATCTGAGAATCGAGATGTTCAGGAAACCAGGCTTTGTGGGAAGGATGAAAACACAGAAACACAAGATTGGTCCATTATGCTAAGCTTCCTGCTCAAATGCCAAGTCCTCTAATTGCATTTGATTCAGCAGATCTCTTCTCAGCAGCTGCTATATGGCTAGCACTGTGTTGAGGGCTGTGGAGATTATAAAATAGGGCTAAAACAAAGCCCTTGTGTTTGAAGAATTAATGAGAAAGAAAAACATGTTCACATGGGTTCATTAATAAATGGTTGCATGGTAAGGTGCCAAAATTGGCTCTGCTGACGAGAGATGCTGTAGGAGGCCAGTGTGGCTGGGGTTGGAGGGCTGTTCCTCATGAAGCAGAGGATCACGTGGATAGATGGAAAGACAAGAGCCCATCGTGAGTCAGGGCCCAGAAATGAGCTGGTAGCTCCTGTTAGTGGGACAGAAAAGAGACAAATGACGGAAATGGTAGAATTTTGTGGTACAGCTGGGGTATGGGTCCTGATCATGAAGAACCACAAAATCCTGCCTGAGAAGTTGGAACTCTGAGGAGAGTGAGGTGTTGAGTAGTAGTGTAGCCATATGAATCTTTGGAGATAAATACAGAGTTTATGTGCATGCTTGTTGTAGTTCATGAAGAATTCTTGCCTTACAAGATCAGAGTTGAGCAACATAAAACATAGAAGGACTCTAACCTCTGTCTTTTCCTGCCTCTTTTTTTCTAGAACAAGCTTTCTGACTTGTTGGCACCCATCTCCGAGCAGATCCAAGAAGTGGTGACCTTCCGAGAGAAGAACCGAGGCAGCAAGTTGTTCAATCACCTGTCAGCTGTCAGCGAAAGTATCCAGGCCCTGGGTTGGGTGGCTATGGTGAGCTGTGCAGCTTCTATGGGAGGGAAGGGATAGAGATCAGGAGATGTGGCTGGAAAGGCCCTGCGTCACTGACAGCTTTTTCTTTTTCTAGGCTCCCAAGCCTGGTCCCTATGTGAAGGAAATGAATGATGCTGCCATGTTTTATACAAATCGAGTCCTCAAGGAGTACAAAGATGTGTAAGTCCAGCTTGTCCTCAAGGGGTCAAGAACAAACCCAGCTGGTTACTTGACTTGCTAGAGTAGGGCTTTGGGTTAAGTTAAGGCTGGCCATGGCTGCTGTGTTTATTCTCTTATCTCAGGGCTGCTTTTTGGAAAGTGTGATAGATGTTGACTCATAGAAGCTGCATTTGCAAGCAGAAAGTGTTTCTTCTTCCTCTTCTGCTTTTTATCTGGGGTTTGTAGGGGGCTTTTGAGTTTTCTCATCCTTGCCTTTACAGTTTAGGAGCTTTTGCTGGATATGAAAATGAACTAATGCCCTTTTTTTTTTGGCCTGTGTGGATAAGATTTTGTTCCTTTTTGAAAACTTCTAACTGGCTCAATGGCAAAAGTTACAACAAGATTTACTATAAAGTGACCCTGACTATTCTTATAGTCAGGTAAAGTGAGAGGAAGGCTGCCTGACCAGTGCAGGTGTTGCGTAAGGGGAGTTACTGTATGTCCAACCACATGTGTCCACCAGTGTGAACTTCTCCATCACTGGTTTTGAGCTGGAGTGACTACAGGCACCTGTTACTTGGCCACGTAACTCTCCAAACCCTTCTTTTCTTCCCTCCATTTGTCCTCAGTAATCAGCATATGTTGAGTGACTACTCTAAAGGAATGAGCCTTCATGTGGGTCTGAAATATCTCCCAGAACACCAGGCAGTTCCTTGATCCTTCCAGTAATCTGGAATTAAGCATCACAACATTCTGATTATATTCCACTATTATACTCCACAATTTACAGTTGAGGAAATTGGGTTTTAAGCTCAGTTCAGTTTAGTCGCTCAGTTATGTCCGACTCTTTGTGACCCCATGGTCTATAGCATGCCAGGCTTCCCTGTCCATCACCAACTCCCGGAGCTTACTCAAACTCATCTCCATTGGGTCGGTGATGCCATCCAACCATCTCATCCTCTGTCGTCCTCTTCTCCTCCTGCCTTCGATCTTTCCCAGTGAGTCAGTTCTTTGCATCAGGTGGACAGAGTATTGGAGCTTCAACATCAGACCTTCCATTGAATACTCAGGACTGATTTCCTTTAGGATGGACTGGGTTGATCTCCTTGCAGTCCAAGGGACTCTCAAGAGTCTTCTCCAACACCACAGTTCAAAGCATCAATTCTTTGGCGCTCAATAATCATAAAGTCTTCCAGCTAATAATACATAAGAGAGGAGACTTGAACTACAGTGCAGTGCTACTTCTGTAATTTAATACTGATTCAGTTCAAACGCTCAGTTGTGTCCGACTCTGCGACCCCATGAATTGCAGCACGCCAGGCCTCCCTGTCCATCACCAGCTCCTGGAGTTCATTCAAACTCAGGTCCATCCAGTCGGTGATGCCGTCCAGCCATCTCATCCTCTGCTGTCCCCTTCTCCTCCTGCCCCCAATCCCTCCCAGCATCAGAGTCTTTTCCAATGAGTCAACTCTTCGCATGAGGTGGCCAAAGTACTGGAGTTTCAGCTTCAGCATCATTTCTTCCAAGGAACACCCAGGACTGATCTCCTTTAGAATGGACTGGTTGGATCTCCTTGCAGTCCAAGGGACTCTCAAGAGTCTTCTCCAGCACCACAGTTCAAAAACATCAATTCTTCAGCACTCAGCTTTTCTTCACAGTCCAGCTCTCACATCCATACATGACTACTGGAAAAACCATAGCCTTGACTAGATGGACCTTTGTTGGCAAAGTAATATCTCTGCTTTTGAATATGCTATCTAGGTTGGTCATAACTTTCCTTCTAAGGAGTAAGCGTCTTTTAATTTCATGGCTGCAGTCACCATCTGCAGTGATTTTGGAGCCCAGAAAAATAAAGTCTGACACTGTTTCCACTGTTTCCTCATCTATTTGCCATGAACTGATGGGACCAGATGCCATGATCTTAGTTTTCTGAATGTTGAGCTTTAAGCCAACTTTTTCACTCTCCTCTTTCACTTTGATCAAGAGGCTTTTTAGTTCCTCTTCACTTTCTGCCATAAGGGTGGTGTCATCTGCATATCTGAGGTTATTGATATTTCTCCCGGCAATCTTGATTCCAGCTTGTGTTTCTTCTAGTCCAGCGTTTCTCATGATGTACTCTGCATATAAGTTAAATGAGCAGGGTGACAGTATACAGTCTTGATTGACATACTCCTTTTCCTGTTTGGAACCAGTCTGTTCCATGCCCAGTTCTAACTGTTGCTTCCTGACTTGCATATAGGTTTCTCAAGAGGCAGGTCAGGTGGTCTGGTATTCCCATCTCTTTCAGAATTTTCCACAGTTTATTGTGATCCACACAGTCAAAGGCTTTGGCATAGTCAATAAAGCAGAAATAGATGTTTTTCTGGAACTGTCTTGCTTTTTCGATGATCCAGCGGATGTTGGCAATTTGATCTCTGGTTCCTCTGCCTTTTCTAAAACCAGCTTGAACATCTGGAAGTTCACTATTCACATGTTGCTGAAGCCTGGCTTGGAGAATTTTGAGCATTACTTTATTAGTGTGTGAGATGAGTGTAATTGTGCGGTAGTCGGAGCATTCTTTGGCGTTGCCTTTCTTTGGGATTGGAATGAAAACTGATTTTTTCCAGTCCTGTGGCCACTGCTGAGTTTTCCAAATTTGCTGACATATTGAGTGCAGCACTTTCACAGCATCATCTTTCCTCCTAAAGGGAAGTGTTTTATTTTTAATTTTTTGGAGGAAGGCATATTTTTGACCTAAGGCATTGTGTTACAAGGCAGTTGAGTTTCTTGGAGTCCTAAAGATCCATAGTGATGCTTGAGCGCCCTCCTGACCATGGCTTCAGGCACAGAATATTTGCTCTTTTCAGTTTTTTATATAAGATTATGCCTAAGGTCTTATTATGCTTTGAAAAACAGTTTGTTACTTTAAAAAGTTTAAGGCATATTGCTATAAGAGGTAGAGATATAGAGTCCCTGTCAGTATGGACTTTGGTCTAATTAGGGTAAGAAAATAGGTTTAAAAAAGAAAAGAGAAGCTCAGTTATGATAGAAAAGCTGCCATTGAGCAGAGCCTAAGGAGCATCACAGGCAGGAAAATGTGAGCTCATAGATAGGAAGGATCTGGAATCATTGTTGTAATGTACCCTGATTGCCTGCAGTGAGTTGTTCTTTAATTCTCCCAGGGATAAAAAGCACGTGGACTGGGTCAAAGCTTACTTGAGTATATGGACAGAGCTGCAGGCTTACATTAAGGAGTTCCATACCACCGGACTGGCCTGGAGCAGAACAGTGAGTTCTTGTCCCCTACTGTCATTCCTCCAGGAAATAGGAGAGGAGGAAAAGGGGTAGAAGAGTAAAGAAAGCGAGGGTAAGGGAAAGAATACTCAGTTCTATTCAGTGTCGGTAAACATGGGTCAGGGACATGCTTGGGCTGGAGGGGAGATAGATGAATAAATAGCATCATCCCAACCCTCAGGAAGCTTAAAAACAGATACGAAACCCCAGTACCAATCACCAGGCCAAGTGGTATTATAAAGGTACACACTACAGAGTATGAGAAAGTGTGATTCTCACCTGGGAGAGACTGTACTTTAAGGAGTCATATTCTCATCTGAGACTTTTCAGGTATAGGATGGAAGTGGGCGAGATGGGTAACAGCAAAGCTTAAAGTAAATGCAGAATAAATGTCATCTGCCTTCAGTAAGAAGAGAGAGTCAAATTTTTAGGAGGAAGGGATGAAAAGGAAGTAGTTGAGACATTTAGACTTTGTAACAAGTGATAAGGGGACTTCCTTGGTGGTCCAGTGGCTAAGACTCTGCACTCCTAATGCAGGGGACCTGGGTTCAATCCCTGGTTAGGGAACTAGATCCCAACGTGCCACAACAAGGACCTGGCACAGCCAAATAAATACTTTTTTTTTTAATTGATGATAAGAAACTATAATAGGTGTTTGAGCAAAATAGTGGTAATGATCAGATTTGTCTTTAAAAGAGTCTTAGTATATAGATTAGGGGCAAGGACTAATGTAAGTACTATGTGAGTACTATGTAAGTACTATTGAAGTACTCATGGTGCAAGAGGCTGATACAGACAAACTTAGGGAGATACAACCAAGATAATAGAATGAGTTAATGAGAAGATGATTGAACAGTCAAGCTTGGATGGTAATACCTTTCGCTAGAATAGAAATGGGGTGATTGTACAGGAAGGGGAGCAGGCAGGAGATGGTGAAATCAAACTTGGATTTTGTAAGTCTGAGGTATTGCTGATACACTAAGATTTTTAGAACTCTAGGTTTAGAGCTGGAAAAATGGAGCTGAGTTGGGTGTGGGTTGGGAGCATTAATCATTGCATCAAGGACTACAGTAAAAATCCCATGTATCTTGGACACATGTAAGGCCCTGTTGGGGCTGGTACCGAGGGGAAGAAAAGTTGACTGTGTTCCCTGCACTTACTGTTCCAGGGGCCTGTGGCAAAAGAACTGAGTGGCTTGCCATCTGGACCCTCTGCTGGATCTGGTCCTCCTCCTCCCCCGCCAGGCCCACCTCCCCCCCCAGTC
Source organism: Bos grunniens (assembly GCF_055505025.1). NCBI lineage: Eukaryota > Metazoa > Chordata > Mammalia > Artiodactyla > Bovidae > Bos > Bos grunniens. The sequence goes on from NC_141167.1 coordinate 15,371,456, forward strand.
CCCACCAGTTCAGGCTCAGATGACTCTGCTTCACGCTCAGCACTGTTTGCGCAGATTAATCAGGGGGAGAGCATCACACATGGTAAGTGAATGCTTTGGCAAGAGGAGTCAGTAAACAACTTGTTTTGGCAAGAACTTACCGGCTAGCAACCTGGTAGTCTGTAAACCAGAATCATGGTTTGTTTATGGGAGGTTCTTTTGGGTTGTTACATTCTTTCAGGTTGCCTAAAGGGACAGCAGAGCTGGCTTAAATGGAAATTGAAAATGGGTCATTATAGTTGTGGGAATCGCTCTTCCCATTGGAAGTGATTTAAGGGGCATGTACAGAGTACCTTCTGTATTGTGCCAAGGCATGGTGCCAGTGGTTCTCCCTAGAGCTTTTTCCATGTTACCACATGGTCTCTTTGGGAAGTCATCATGGAAGAGGGTGGTTAACTTCTTCTGAGGATGTATATTAGTCATAACGGAAAACTTGCATAAGAATGACCTAATGTTGGCATAGAAAAGGCTCATATACAGTAGGTTGAAGTCTAAATTATACAACACTCTCCTAAGAATCTACCTATAAAAATATTCAAAGGACAAGTTTTAGACATTATTATTTATAGTGGCTAAGAATGGTATAACAATCTGTATATCCAACTTTAAGAGAAATGGTTAACTGTGGTATGTTCCTTTTGATGGAATATTATGCAACCGTTAAGTCTTTTTTCTGCCATGAACCATGCAGTGTTTAAAGAAAAAAACTAACCACACGGAGTGGTGATACTAAAAAGCTAGTGTTGCTTATGTAGATTGGGCTCTGTTCATAAGCAAGGCACGTGTCAGCCTATTGAGGGTGATTGTGGAATTTTTTTTCCCTTAAAAAAATATATTTTTAGAAACTATAGGCTAACTTGAGAAAAATTGTACTGTGTTAATTGGTTAAACCAAGTTTTTTTTGGTCTAAGTGTGTATGCTTACATCTAAATAAAAAACAACTATGAATAGAAAAATCATTGGAAGGGAAGTTTCAAGTGCCAGCACTGATTGGGGGTGGGTGGTAAGTTAGCTGTGAATGAGGTTATTTTTCCTTTTACCAAATTTTCTTTATTATCACATAGTACTTTTTCTTCCTCTGTTGATTTAAAAACTGTGTACGTATTTTGTGAGTATATACTTAGTGTCGTTCTAGATCTTTTTCTTGTGTTTTTATCCCCATCCCCCCATATATACACATTCTGCATTTTATTTATTTTTTAGTGGAATTTTATAATTTAACCTTGAGGTAGAAGAGAATTATACAAGTGCTTCTCCAAAGGTGTGAGAGAGAACATCTCAGAGGCTCTGGGTTTTGGCTTTGAATTTTTGGTTAAGGATCAGTGTAACTTCTGATAGCAGAAGTTGATTATTGCCTCAGCTCAAAGCCCTGGTATGAAGGACAGGAACAAAGCAGCTGTTGTTCTTACAGCCCTGAAACACGTATCTGATGACATGAAGACTCACAAGAACCCTGCCTTGAAGGCTCAGAGTGGTCTGATACGAAGTGGCCCCAAACCCTTCTCTGCATCTAAACCAGATCCCCCCAAACCAGTCGCAAAGAAGGAGCCAGCCCTACTTGAACTGGAGGGCAAGAAGTGGAGAGTGGTGAGTTAAAAATGCCCAGAGTGGGGGAACAAGTGGGGGCACAGAGACTAAACAGGGCGCAGCCAAACGAGTGCAGGCTTTTGATTACAAGAAAGAAAGTTTGGCATAGTCTGGTTTTGGGGGTGTGCTTAGTGATGAGGTTCCTAAAAAGGGATCTCTTTAACAGGAAAATCAGGAGAATGTTTCCAACCTGATGATAGAGGATACAGAGCTGAAACAGGTGGCTTACATATTCAAGTGTGTGAACTCAACATTGCAGATCAAGGGCAAAATTAACTCCATTACTGTAGGTGAGTTCTTCTTGGCCCAGGCAGGCTCTGTCCTAGAGCTTAAGAGGGCTGGCACCCTACCTCCCCTATTTCTAGAGATTCTTAATAGAGTGTTTTCCTTTAAATTTATACTGTTAACCTGCTCCCTTTCTTCTCCTAGATAACTGTAAGAAACTTGGTCTGGTGTTTGATGACGTGGTGGGCATTGTGGAGATAATCAATAGTAAGGATGTCAAAGTTCAGGTAACTCGATACCTTGGCTCCTTCCTTTGGTCTCGGGGATTAATTGAAAGAGACACAGCCGACCCACAGATGTTGCCCTGGTAGAAATCTGACTCTGTGGGGTCTGTAAGCTGAGCTGCTCCGTATGTGGCAGGAAAAGAGTTGGCCCTTAGCGTGAGCTGTTTCCAGCACCATCCCCACCCACCCCTAGTATCCAGTATCTGTTGTACACCTGTGAGTTGTTCATGTGCTCCTGTGAAACAGGGAAAGCTTTTCCCACAGTTAACTGTTGTTCTTCCAGAGGCCAGAACTCAGTGCTCTTGGTTTCCTCTGCAGGTAATGGGTAAAGTGCCAACCATTTCCATCAACAAAACAGATGGCTGCCACGTTTACCTGAGCAAGAACTCCCTGGATTGTGAGATAGTCAGTGCCAAATCTTCTGAGATGAATGTCCTCATTCCTACAGAAGGCGGTGACTTCGTAAGTTTCTTGATCCCTTTAGTAGTATGATGTGAAAACAGAAGGGCCTGAAGGCTAGTGTTGGAGAAAGCTAGTTGATGGACATTCTGCACCAAGTGAGGTCCAACCCAGCTGTGCACACCTCAAGCACATGGAAGCCTGAGGTGGTCCCACAGAGTAGACCCCCTAAGGAGAGTGGTTTCTGGCTTTCTTAGGCTGAGCAGATGCTCAGGGTAGCAGAAAGGACTGGGGTTGAGTCACAGCACTCTGCTGAGCCATTCACATTCCCATCTGTACCTCACAGGCGTAACAGCTGTCCAGGGTCACTGGTCAGTAGGAAATAGACTGCCACCTCCATCTGTCTAGCTTTGGAGGCTCTGTCCTCATTCCTGCACTGCACTGCTTCGTCACTGTGTCAGTGGTGGGGCAGGTGGTCTCTAAGATGTGGTGCTGCCAGTTCCATAGCCCCCATAGCCAGGCTTTCACAAGAGGATTCCGTTTCCCTCATTACATCCTACTTGCTCTCACAGTTTAGTGCAAACAGGCATTGGGAGAAAAGTGTTAAGATTTAATTAGCCCCATGTTGCCTAGCTCAGGTTTAAACTTGTTGTTTCTCTATTTGCAGAATGAGTTCCCAGTCCCTGAGCAGTTTAAGACCCTATGGAATGGGCAGAAGTTGGTCACCACAGTGACAGAAATTGCTGGATAAGCGAAGTGCCACTGGGTTCCTTGTCCTCTCCCTCACACCATGGGATAAATCTGTATCAAGACGGTTCTTTTTTAGATTTCCTCTACCTTTCTGCTCTTAAACTGCTTCTCTGCTTTGAGAAGCACAGCTACCTGCCTTCACTGAAATATACCTCAGGCTGAGATTTGGGGTGGGATAGCAGGTCAGTTGATCTTCCGCAGGAAGGTGCAGCTCTTTCATATCAGCTCAACCACACCGCCAGTCCATTTTTAAGCAACTGCAGACCAGGACAGGTGTGTTTTAGCTTTCAGCCTTTGGGGTTATTTGACCAACAAATAGTCTTTTGGGAAGACTATAGCAGTCCCAGGAATTAACAGGTCAGAATGTTCACACAAGTTAACCTTTTTCTAACAACAAGTGTGAAGGTAACAGAAGCTGATCCTAGTTAGTTCTTCTAACTTAAACTAATTATCACTATTGACAAGTGCGGCAAGGGTTGCATGGGACCAAAGGCTGAAGCTTGGCCATCTAGCATTCCTAGGAAAATGATTTCCTACGAGCATTCCTTTTCTTCTGCATTCCATCCCGCACCTGGCCAAACCTGGCCGTAGGTTGTCCTGTGGAGGCTGCTGTGGTGGTGCCCTGCCCCCAGGCCAGCTAAGGGAGTCTCGGACCCTTTCTCTCTTGGGCCCCTGCCCAGCACCTTCCTACAGAGATGACTTTAAAAGAGTGAAAAAAAAGGAAAACTGCACCATTCCCAGCAATCTGGCTCCCTTTCTCCTTCCATTCTAGGTGCCCATCATCCGTCTTCACTGCTTCCATGGCCCTGTCACGCTCACAACTTGTGGCTTCTGTCTGGGCACCTGAACAAAGGACCAGAAATCTCCACTGCAGGCTGTTTTAGGTCTTGTGTAAAAACCTTGCACAGCCTTGCTAATGCAACTTTCAGTTTTTCCTCTAGGACAGACACTTTACCAAAATATGCAACTTTTTTTTGGTGGAAAGAGAGATTGTCCTGTGATTTCTACCCATTTCCTGAGGCCTGTGGAAATAAACCTTTATGTACTTAAAGTTATACAGAAAATAGAATAAAATTAATACCAAACTCGCTTAGTATTTATGTATGATATTTGCTGAACAGAGATGTAAGAACTTTGAAAAGAAAAATGACACCAAGGATAAGAAACTACTCTTTATTTTAGACGACTTCATAAAATTGTTTTCACCCGTCCCCACTTCTTGCCTTTCATCCCCTTGTTTCAGTTGAAAAGTCTTGAAAGAGGTGAAGGAAAACCAGAAGGTAAACTTTGTAGCACTTAAGAAAGTGCTTCCCCCAAATGCAGCTAATCATTTCCACAGATGGGGCATTCTGCAGAACAGTCTTCCAGAAGTGGTGCTAGGATTTCATGGGGTAAGGGAGTCAGGGGCTAAGATGTTGTCTTTAGCAGAAATTCTCAAAAGAGTCCTTAATAGTCTAAGGTGGGTTGATCTCCAAGAGAAAAGGGATATGGAATGTTCCCTAAGCTTTCTTGAGCAATCTTTTTTTTTTTTTCACAGAACACATCAGAAGCAGTTTGGAGTGTGCTGGTAATACACATTTTTGAGATGGAAGTTAGAAAGCCTGATCTGTTCATATTTTTCCCCCTCCCATTCTTTGCTAACGCCAGCAATAGAGTAACTCTGGAATCCAGACCACCAGTCATATTCAGAAGGGACAGGTTTATCAAGGGTGGAATGGAAAGAACCAGCTACCTCCTCCTTTTTAAATTTTTACATTTTTCTTTAAACCTCCCTATCGTCCCCATCTAAGTTAAGCAATATGTATACTTCCTGCCTTAAGCAATCCAGTTGGGTGCTACTTCCCTCCTTTTGTGACAGAGCAACTAATTCATCACTACCTAAGGAGACCGTGCTACCAAGGCAAGATCATGGGCTGCCGGAATTTGTAAAATAATACCCAAGACACACAGAAAGCAACATACTCAGAGGAGGACAGCCATAAAGAAATTACATGGATGCATTAGCCAAGCGATACTTTTCTGAGCACTGGTCAAATCACCAGAACAGTTAAAGCATTTTTTGTGAATACCTCAGGCCTGAGTACTGGCCCCTTGGCTTGAGATGTGGCTAGATTTTCCTGAGAAAGTCACTCATCTTAGACTATTTCATTGGTTCAGTTTGTTCAGTCTCATCCAGGCCTGGGCAAAGCTCTGGCACTGACCTGCAGCAAACTCCTGATTCCTAAAAGAGTCTGACCATATCAAAGGCTGTAAAACAAGCTCCACGGCTATTAGCTAATTAAATTGGCATTCAGCACCATCTGCTGATAGGATGAGGCAAAGGATAAGATTTGTATCTTGGATCTTTCCAAGCGGGGCATGTTTGATGATGACTAGAGAAAAGGATTAGTTGCTAGCTGGATCTGAGCTCAGGCTTGGGCATAGAGGGAACTGGTTTGGGAGTGGGAGGGGTTCCCTGAGCTCTGGTTCAGACTACAAGGGTTTCACTCAAGGAAGGGTATGATGTGGGCGTAAAACCATTCTTCAGACAGTTGAAGATGGTCACCTTCAAGAGCCAGGAACACCAGCTGTCCGGCCTTGTCCATTGCCTTTAGCCCCAGGCGGTCCTGTAGAGGATAAGGCCATAATTAAGAAGCTTAATGATTTCACAGTAAAATCATAAATAATGTTAACGAGATATTCTCAAAAATGCAGTATTTTCTCTTGAGTATTAAAATTTAGGTAAATGAAATGCAAATAAGGATACTTCCCTCCCATTTTTTCCCCTGAATATTAAAAACGTGTTTTTGATGGCTGTTCCTCTCCTTGCTTGAAGCCTTGGGTGGTAGGGTTTTGGTCCACTGTGTATCTAAGCTGATCGGTCTTCTCTCAGGACACCATGGGGATGGGCGGTGGTCCATTATTGTCTTCTGATTTTTATGGAGTCAAGCAATTGGGAAAAAAGTTACGTGCCATTGAGGTTGTTCTATACAGACTTTTATACTCTGCTTTCTGGAAAGTCTCCCAAAGCTTCCAGAGGACCACCTACAAGTGGGCAAGCCATGGACAAAACCGCCTCAAAATGTCAACTGGGACTGAGCCAAAGATGGGAGAACATTAGCTAGAGAACTTAAAACATACCCAACTCTTAGATAACAAAACTCAGACACTTCAACATTCGGCAGCTGGATAAGTCATGACAGCTGGGTTGTTGAACAAGTGTGGCTGGGAAGATGAGCAGTTAGGATGGTGCCAGAATGCTGCTCCTGCTGTTCACTCTCTCAGTCGTGTCCAACTGAGACCCCGTGGACTGCAGCATGCCAGGCGTCCCTATTCACCAACTCCCAGAGTTTACCCAAACTCATGTCCATTGAGTCAGTGATGCCATCCAGCCACCTCATCCTCTGTCCCCTTCTCCTGCCCTCAATCTTTGCCAACATCTGGGTCTTTTCAAATGAGTCAGCTCTTTGCATCAGGTGGCCAAAGTACTGCAGTTTCAGCTTCAACATCAGTCCTTCCAATGAACACTCAGGACTGATCTTTAGTATGGACTGGTTGGATCTCCTTGCTGTCCAAGGGACTCTCATGAGTCTTCTCCAACACCACAGTTCAAAAGCATCAAACCACCAATTTGAGTTTCATGACAAGTTCTTAATTGTAGCTTGCAAAACTCTTAACAGACCCTAGCTTCCTTTTACCTCACCCGCAGCAGAGCACCAGAGGCAGGAGAAAAGCCAAGAGATGACAATTGGCCTCTGAAATTACTTGGGATCTGAATAGAAGGCAAGTGGTTCAGATGTATCATTTCTGCACTTTAGGAAAAGTGTCTCCAAGATAAAAGCCTGAGAATGTGGGAGACTCCAGAACTGGGAGTGGTGAAAAGCTGCTTGAGAAAAAAGCCTACCCTGAGCAAAATTCATAGCTCTGTTCCTCCCAGTCTCCTGCAGGAGGAGCTTTCCCCTGTCAGTGCCTGGTTTAACAGCATCTATTGATATTAGTGTTTTGAAGTAACAGCCCTCCATATTTTCTCATGTGGGGGCTCTTTGGATTTGTGATGGACTGTGCCTCAGCAAAGGAAGCCAGTTCTAACCCTGTTATCAGAAGGAGTTAGAGATATGTTCCTTGCCCAGGCCTGAAAACACGAGGAACAGGTCCTTTAACCTTCAGGATGGAGACTTCAGTAAACCAGTGCCTGATAAGCTGGTGCCAGAATCAGCAGCCTAACGAGTCTTGCCCACAGCACCTGCTGTGCTGGAGTGTACAGGACCAGGTATGTCACCAAAGCACCTAGCAGCTCCCAGAACTGAGCTGACAAGGACGGCACCTCCCCTCCCCAGTTACCTGTGTGTATAGGGTGCTCTCCTGTAAGGGAATGGTCTCCTTGGCTTGGCCACTTCTGTAAAATCCAAACCACTACAGGAGAGGAGGAAGAAAGGAGGTCAGATCAGATACACCCGCACATCGCCAACTACTTCAAGACTGGCTAGTAGCTAAGACTACTGACGAACAACTCCCTAAGACTGCAGCAAGGAGGGGCAACAAAGCATGTCTTGAGTCATTTCTTCTTAAGGGTGGATCCTGAGGTGTGAGTTAATCATTCCGAAGAGCTTTCCAGTTCCCTAGAATTGCTGCTTCCTACAGTTACTGAGCACCTACTCTGAAAATCCTTGTGCGGTATAAACATTCCAAGACGAATTTATGTATACAGTCCCTACTTTTAAGCAGCTCTGGTCCAATGCACAGACACAACTAATTGTTTAGCATGGAAGTCAGCAAACTTTTCCATAATAAACACAAAATAATTCAGGCTTTAAGGGGCCACGTGGTTGCAACTACTAAATACTGCCATTGTAATACAAAAGCCACGAGACAGTATTTTTTAAATGAATATGGCTGCATTCTTTTTTTCCTCTGTCTCTGCCCACCAGCTCCCAGCTGCATCCCAGCATGGCATGTGGGATCCTGGCCAGGCATCAAACCCACATCCCCTGCAGTGGAAGCTTGGAGTCTTAACCAGTGGACTGCCAGGGAAGTCTCAATATGGCTGCATTCTAATGAAACTATTATAGACACTGAAATTTGTAACTCATGTAATTTTCACATTATCAAAGTTTTTTACTTTTTTCTACCATTTAAAAACAAAAACCATTTTCCTTCGTGGGCCATACAAAAGCAGGTGCAGGGTGGATTCAGCCCATAGGCTGTGGTGTGCTCTGACACAGTGTGATGAACACTGATATGATAGAGACTGATAATTCTTAAGAGGGAGTAAATTCTGCCTAGAAGAGGGGTGGCTTTCTGGATGGAGGAAATGACATCTGAGCTGAACAGGAGCCTGTCAGGTGGAGAAGCCCAGGGAAGGGCATTTTAGAGACTAAAGCATGAACAAAGGAACACAAGAAACCTGGGCCGGGAGCAGGGCATTTCCAGTAGCGCAATATGACTTGGTCTGAGAGGGGATGAAGGGATCATGAAGTAAGATTAGGTTGGAAAGAAATCAAAGCCAAGTCAAGGCTGAACGTGAATGTGAACCTCAGGGAGTTACAGATTTTGGACTGGTGCTGCTGAACCTTTTCTGGATCACAGATTTCTGAAAATCTGATAAAAAATTTCCAGACCCTTCCTCAGAGAATGCAACTTCAGCTTACCCTTGAACAACATGGGTGTGAACTGCTCGGGTCCACTTTTTTGTGGATTTTGTTCAGTACTGTGGATGCTGAGGGACAACTATAAGTTATATGTAGATTTCTGACTGTGCAAAGCACCAGCGTCCCTAACCCCTATGTTGTTCAAGGGTCAACTGTATATAAGTTTGCAAACAGTTTTGGGTTGTGGGGGGTTACAACCCTGAGTGTCCCATTTATAGACCTCAGAACCCCTGCTCTACACAAATGTGGGTGGAAGGGACTGACAATTCTTCCGAGTAGGCAGCTGTGGGGTTTTTTTTTGTTTTTTTAAAATTGATTTATTTATTTGGCTACATTGGGTCTTGGTTGCAGCATGTGGGATCTTAGTTCCCTGACCAGGGACTGAAGCTGCATCCCCTGCATTGGGAGAACAGAGTTTTAACCCCTGAACCACCAGAGAAGTCCTCAGGCAGCTATGTTTTAATGCCATTTCTCTGCCAGTCTCCTGGCATGTTGTGGCCTAAGAAGCGTCTCACCTCAGAATCCACAGGATCCACAATGGTATCATTGAGGAATTTCACCATCACAAACTTCTTGAGGGCCATCAGGTTTTTCTTGTAGGACTCATTGACACCCTGGAGGAAAAGGCAATAGTAAGAACCGTGGGGACATTACCATCAGATTCTAGCCAGGGAATTAAAAGCTTGCAGTGCTCTGGTCTGCGTGACCCTGGGTTTCTTCTCCATGGTAATGGGCTGCTTTTCTCGCTTCCTGCCCAGAACACACCAGGTACAGCCTTTTTCTTAACATGCCATCTGATTGACTGCTCCCAGCAACCATGGCGGACAGATGGCCACCATGAATCTCTCACTGCACTCCACAGGTCTCCATCACATAGGTTAAAGGCTTCTAGCCAGAGAAAGCCAAGGCAAAATAAGAAACTGCGAACTCTGAGTGGTTCTGCCATACTATTCTGTTACCGTCGCCCCCCTCTTCAAATTCTGTTTTTGTTTGTTTGTTTTAAACCTCCAGATATGCCAATAAAAACTGAGCCAGAATCTCCCAACCCATGTTCATCTCTGGGACGCGCTCAGTGCCCTGTGCAGTCTCTCTTCGTAAGTAAATCACTCTTCTGAAAAAATACGACCCCAAAGCGATCCACTGGAAAGGCTTCCCTCAGTAAGGCAGCAGTTGAGTTTCCTGCCAGCCAGCACCTATTGAGTTCACCCCGCTGCTTCAACACTAGGCAACAGGAAGAATCCACAGGAAGAAAGCCAAATGAATTTCAGCCTCCCTAAAGCGACTTAGCAGCAGCAGCAGCAGCAGCAGAAGGAACTGAACCTCATAAGCACCGCCTCCCCCAACACAGAACTTCCGGTTTCCTGGGTTCTGCCTGGGATATTTGGACAGTCACTGCTCATCTGTTTATAATGTCCCTAACAGGAAAGGGAATGCACAATTATGGTAGCCTGGCTTGGGTGCTTACTCTCTCTTGATTAATATCTGCCAGGAAGATGCTGTGGTTGCGGTATATGTCCTCCCTGATGGGGTCGTGCCAGTATTCTGCTTGCACCAGGCTGCGGGAGAAAAAAAAATAAAGGTGACCAAGCGGCACACTAGTCAGTATGCCTGAGGCTGGCCCTGGGCACAGGCCACCAAGAGACCGAAGGGGCAAAAGACCAGAGCCTTCTGTTCCTGCTGCCTGATCCCTTTTTCCTTAGCATTTCCTATGCTCCTTCCTTCTTGTCCTTGAGACCTAGCTTAAATATCTTTTCTTCAAAGACCATTCTGGCCAAACTAGGCACCTCCTCCACTGCTGTCCATCACTGCATCTTGTTTCTGCCACAGCCTTAGCTGGTACTAAGGGGGGTCTAGGTCCCTGATCAGGGATCGAACCCAGGCTCCCCTGCATTGGGAACTCAGAGTCTTAACCACTGGACCATCAGGGAAGTCCCTGGGCTATCTTATTTTGAACTTCCAGGATCTCTCTCTTACTCTTTAATGATTGGTTTTATTTGAATTCTTTTCTAGAGTCATGGATGATCTCTTTCTCTCTGAAGATAATAACATAGGCTTTTTTTTTGTTTAAGGTTTCCTTCAGCTTCTTGAATTGCCATCTGTTTCTTCCAAGTCCCTTTTTACTTTTTGTTGTTTTGATCTATCTTCTATTTTGGAAGCTTTCCTCAGATGTCTGATGGAGGGGTGGGTGGCGGTCCTTGGCTCACTGTTCATATTTAAACAAGAGCTTCCCTGATAGCTCAGTTGGTAAAGAATCCGCCTGCAATGCAGGAGACCCTGGTTCAATTCCTGGGTGGGGAAGATCGGCTGGAGAAGGGATAGACTACCCACTCCAGATTTCTTGGGCTTCCCTTGTGGTTCAGCTGGTTAAGAATCCGCCTGCAATGCGGGAGACCTAGGTTCAATCCCTGGGTTGGGAAGATCCCCTGGAGACAGGAAAGGCTCCCCACTCCAATATTCTGGCCTGGAGAATTCCATGGACTGTATTGTTCATGGGGTTGCAAAGAGTCAGACACAACTGAGCCACTTTCACTTTCACTGAGCTGAATGGAAATTCTTCACACAGTTGGAAGTTCTTCACACAGTTCAGTTCAGTCGCTCAGTCATGTCCAACTCTTTGCGACCCCATGAACTGACGCATGCCAGGCCTCCCTGTCCATCACCAACTCCTGGAGTCTACCCAAACCCATGTCCATTGAGTTGGTGATGCCATCCAACCATCTCATCCTCTGTTGTCCCCTTCTCCTCCTGCCCCCAATCCCTCCCAGCATCCGGGTCTTTTCAAATGAGTCAGCTCTTCGCATGAGGTGGCCAAAATACTGGAGTTTCAGCTTCAACATGAGTCCTTTCAATGAACACCCAGGACTGATCTTTAGAATGGACTGGTTGGATCTCCTTGCAGTCCAAGGGACTCTCAAGAATCTTCTCCAACACCACAGTTGAAAAGCATCAATTCTTCGGCACTCAGCTTTCTTCACAGTCCAACTCTCACGTCCATACATGACCACTGAAAAAACCATAGCCTTGACTAGACGGATCTTTGTTGACAAAGTAAAGTCTCTGCATTTTAATATGCTGTCTAGGTTGGTCATAACTTTCCTTCCAAGGAGTAAGTGTCTTTTAATTTAGACAGCTATCTACTGGTGGTTCCACTACGTGCTAGTCGAAAGGAGTCCTGATTTGTTGGAGGATTGCAAAACATCAACCTGCAGATCTCTCTGGGACCAATCAGTTTTTTCAGGGAGGGATCCATCAAACTTCTGCCAAGGAGGAATAACCTGGCTGCTATCATTCTGGGAATCAAACAGGAGGAGGTGGGTTTTCACTATGGTATCTTATCACCATCCTGTGTTTATTATCACAAAGTCTGGTACTTCTTGAGTTAAACTGCTCCAGAAAATAAATTTGGCTTCTCTTGTCAGGGTTGGGGACGAGCAGTCACTTGGACATACACTTAAGGGATTCGGGGAGTCTGATCACTGTTTCTACAGATTTTCAACAAAGAGTCTCATGCACTTACTCTACCAAAGTATCTTAGATGTCAAATTCCTGAGTCTTTCTGAGATTATAAAAAGTGAACTGGTCCCTTCTTGTCAGTGTTTCCTTCAACAGACATAAAGGTTTCAGAATTTTCTGCTCTGCTAAAACAGTTATCACTCATTCATCTGCTTTCTTTCAAAAAACATACTGACATCTTTTTCATCATCTCTTCTCTCCTCTCTGTTCTCTTTGCCCTTGTGAGTTTATCACAGTTTATTCTTTTAGCTTCCCTGGTGGCTCAGAGGTTATAGTGTCTGCCTGCAATGCCAAAGACTCTGGTTCGACCCCTGGGTCGGGAACATCCCCTGGAGAAGGAAATGGCAACCCACTCCAGTATTCTTGCCTGGAGAATCCCATGGACAGAGGAGCGTGGTGGGCTACAGTCCACGGGGTCGCAAAGAGTTGGACACGACTCAGCACTCTTGCCACGTTGTTGCCATTCTTTTGCTTTGTTGTTGTTTAGTCACTAAGTCATGTCTGATTCCTCTGTGACCCCATGGATTGTAGCTCATCAGGCTCCTCTGTCCAAGGGATTCTCCAGGCAAGAATACTCGAGTGGGTTGCCATGCCCTCCTCCAGGGGATCTCCCTGACCCAGGGATCAAACCCAGTCTCTTACGTCTCCTGCATTGGCAGGCAGGCTCTTTACCACTAGCGCCACCTGGGAAGCCCCATAACCATACTAGTTGATCCCAAATCTCAGCTATCACCCAGAATATTCTAGACCTACTAAATCCAAATTTCTAGGGATGAAGCTCTGGAATTCATTTTTAATGAATTTCCCAGGGGGTCTGACATATAATTTAGGTTTGGGAACAACTGAAGGACAACATACTCCAAAAGTAATTCTGAATATGTTTAAATACCCAAACATATGTAGTTGAGGACACTGATGTAAGAGGTTAACCCTTTGCTGCTGACAATATAAAGAATCTGTCCTTCAAATATTAACAGTAGTTTCTTAGCTTGAGTAATTTCTATAGGCTTGTTTTTTTTTTTAAGATGAAAATGTATTGTTGTAATTACATTCTTCTTATATAGAAAAATGTCCTCCCTTTCTTTAAATTACTATTAGAGCAGCTTTAGATTTACAATAAAATGAAGCAGATAGTATAAAGATATTCACAATCATTTGAATATCATTTAAATATCACTAGCAACTACTCCTAGAATCACGGTTAGCATGCAAGTCCTCGTGATATCATCATGCGGTGACAGTTCTGCATCCTTCTCGGCCAACCGTACATACCGTTCCTGTATAGCTTTGTTGTAAGCCCCAGCGTTCAGTGTTTTTCTGATGAAGTCACAGATGTGTGAGCTTTCTCCTGGGCACCGAGGGAGTCCAAAAACACCTACAGCAGCAGAAGACAAATACCCGTGCCTTTAATAATCATGTCCTGAATACCTACTATGTGCAGGGCATTGAGAGAAACAAAAAAACCAGCAATAGATCCTGATTTCATTCATTCATTTCTTAAGGAAATAATGTCTTTGGAATTAATACTCTAACCGGCTCCCTCCTCCTCCGGTGTTCCCTCTCCTTTCTGCCTCAGGCCCTTTGCACCCACTCCCCTCCAGAGGATGTGCTTCTCACTGCTTCAACAGGGGGCCTCATTCTCATCTCTTGGGTCTTGGCTTAGAGAAGTCATATCTGAGAACCCTAACTCAAGCAGTGCTCAACCCCTGTTCCTCCCCCAACCCAGTTATACCTGCGTCCTCATCAATAACATTTTGCGGGGTACCAGACATACCAATTCTAAGCATATATTGGCAATAATTAATTTAATCCTTACAATCACCCTGTGGAGTAGAAATCATTATTTAGAGCATATTACGGATAGGAAACTTTTAAATGGAGAAGTTAGATACTTTGAGGTTAGACAGTAAGTGACGGAGCCAAGACATGAACATGAGCATTCTGGCTCCAGCGGCCAGGCCTTTCACAAATATAACCACTGTTCTGCCATTATTGTGTTTTTTCTTTACCACAGTTACTGCTATCTGTATTTATTTTGTTTGCTTACTTGTTTCGTGTCTACTCTCCCCTACTAGGATGGAAGTTTCATGAAGACAGAAACCTTATCGGTCTTGTTTTGAGGTTTTCAATAAATATTCATGGAATCAATGAATGAATGATAAAGCTGTTTCTACCAATTTGCATCTGAATAAAACATATACTTTTAAAAAGTATTTTCCTACCTGTTATTTTATTTCCTCCTCTGAAAAATTCCCGTAAGATGGGCAGCGTCTTATTTTAGCTTCTTTCTGTGAGAGGGACCCTACGATACCAAATTACTTGCCCAATTAACACTTAATTGGATGAATTCAATTTACTGATTATAAGGGGAATCCTGCTCCTACACTCAACCAGCTTAACAGCTAAATCCATCAGAACAGAAATAAAGTTCTACCCCAAGACACATCTGCCCCAAAAGTTTATTAATTCTATCTAAATAGCAAACCTGTTGGGGTGTTTTTTTTTTGAAAGATTTAATCTCTGCTGTTAATTTTACAGACAAAAAAAGTCTAGACACTATTCACTGCCTAAGTCCCAATTCAATATGACACCACTCACGTCAAAACAGGAAAGGTTGTTGGACTTTCCAAACTCCTCAACCACTGCCTGCTACACGGCTGCAACCATCTCAACTGCAGGAAATCATGTCAATTATATTAGAGAAAAGTAGGCAGTAATGTAATGACTCCCCTGTGTTCCAGGTGTCTGGAATCCGGTTTTGTCATCACTGCTGGCTAGTTTGTTATAGCTTAGCAAAACAGGATTTGGGGGAGGATGGCTGACTTCTTGTACAAATAGAGATGCTAGAATATTTTAGGTAAAAAGGACAAAGTTACCTTGATGTTGTCCCCCAATTGAGATGAGATTGACCATGGGAGGTGATGGGCATCTCTGAGCCACTGCCCGCCTGGAGAAAAAAAAAGGGATTATCAGTTTCCACTGTCAGATGGAAATAGATCATCAATAATCAACTCCCCAGGGGAGTCTGGGGGAGAATGGGTACATATATATGTATGGCTGAGTCCCTTCACTGTTCACCGGAAACTCACATTATCTGCTAATCAACTATACCTCAATACAAAATTAAAAGTTTAAAAAAAAAAAACTTCCCAGATTAAGTTACTTAATCTGTGGTTCCCCAAAGCCACAAAGTTTCAGGATTTATTTTCCTCTGATACAGCCAAACACAAATCTTTATTCCTTCATAGAAAATAAATTAAGTTCCACAGAGCTTCTTTCAAGAGGCTATTTTAGAAGAGTTTCCCATCCAAGGTAGATGAAGATTCCAGAAACACTAAACGGATAGATCTACCTGCATTAAAGGGCAAACAGTCAGTTTCACGTGATACGATATATAAGTGGTATGATATAACAGAAAGGGACTTACAGAAACTGGCCTCCCTGGGAGAATCCCATAGCATTGTAGCCTTGCTGCAATTTAGGATCCTTAGCAAGAATCTGACACACTGTTGTTACTTGGGAGTTGACATTCAAAAAGAAGCTGTTCTCCACATCCTAAAAGAGAAATCAAAGGACGGGGCTGAACACAAGCACTGGCACCTTCTCTAAGAGGCAAACTTGTTTAGGTTGGTACCCTCATAAGCCACTCAAGAACTTAAGTATCATTGTATGGTCTTCTGCTAAAAATGCAAGGTAATGCATTTTAATATTACATTCTACGAAATCAGTCAGCAAACCTTCAAAGGAACTGAACGGTGAAGCGCCTCACCTCTCTGAGAGTCTTCCCAATCTCTAAAGACAAGACGTGAATTCCAGGTATTTTCTTCTCAACCATTTTTTTAATAGCACCCATACTTAAGGGATTACAACAGCTGTCTCCTAGACAACAAAGACAATCATGGAAACTTATGAGTAACACAACATTATTTAACTTAAAACTTTGTACTTCAAAAGCATTAATGAAAATATGCAAAGTCAACACAGAGAAGAAAATATTTGCAAAACATACTTAATAAGCATTTAATATCTGAAATATACAAAGAACTCTACGAGTCAGCAAGAAGATAATCTAATTAAAATAGGAAAAGGACTTGAACAGACATCTCTTCAAAGAAGATATACAAATGGCCAACAAGCACATGAAATTATGTTCAACATCACTGATCATTAAGGAAATGCACATCAAAATCACAATGAGGTACCAATGCAAACCTACTAAGATGCCTTTAAAGCCTTCAATATTTTTTTTAATTAACTTATTTAAAAATGGAAAATAACAGACTTACCTGGTGGTCCAGTAGTTAAGAATCCACCTGCCAATGCAGGGGATGTGGTCCTAGAAGACTCTACATGCCACAGGGAACTAAGCCTGTGTGCCACAACTACTGAGCCCACTCACCCCAGAGCCCCTGCACCACAAGAGGAGCCACCGCAACGAGAAACCCATACCCTGTGACCAGAGAAAGCCCTCACACAGCAACGAAGACCCAGTGCAGCCAAAATAAAAAATAAATGTAAAAAACTTTTTTTTTCGTGTGTGTGTGCAATTAATTATGAAGAGACCTTGTCCGCCTTGTCAGATAAGTTTAACGTTTTCGTTTGAGGCATGAAGAAGAAAAGGGTTTCCGTTCTCCAGCAGTGAGCCTTAGCGTCAGCCATTAGTTTAAGAAAAATGAAGGAAAAATTGTGCAATTTTTTGTTTCGTGAGCACATTAGTGCTTCGCCTTTGGCCGCGGCCGTGGCCGTCTTGCCGTTTTCAGACTTGGGAGACGAGGTGGCTGTTGTAATTGCTGATCCTGTGAGAATGTGAAACTGGATAATATATGAAACGCAAAATAAAAAGAAATCATCCAAAGCAAAAAAAAAAAACCAAACTTTTAAATAGAAAATAACAAGTGTTGGCAAAGACAGGGAGAAACAGGAACCCTTCACATTGCTGGTGGAAACTGTGAAAACAATTGGATGGTTCCTCAAAAAGTTAAATACACAATGACCATTTGACCCATTAATTTCAATTCTAAATACATAACCAAGAAAAGGGAAAACCTATGTCCCTACAGAGCCCTGTACAAGAATACTTAAAGCAGCATTATCTGTAATAGCTAAAGGTGGGAAACACTCAAAAGTCCGTCAATGGATGACTGGATAAACAAATTATGGTAGATATATACAAGCAAATACTATTTTGCCATAAAAAGGAACAAAGTATTGAAACATGCTACAACATGGATGAACCTCAAAAATGTTATTTTAAGTGAAATAAGCCAGATATGAAAGCTTATATACTGTATAGTTCCTTTTATATGACACATCCAGAACAGGCAAATCCACTGAAACAGAAAGCAGACTGAACATTTCCTGGGGTGATGGGAAGACGGGGTGAAGAGTGATTCCTTAAAACGGGGCACACATGTTTTCTGCGGTGATGAAAAAGTTTTGAAACTAGAGAGAAGTGGTGGTTGCACAACATGAATACACTAAATGCCACTGAACTTATGCTTTAACATGGTTAAGCGTATGTTACATGAATTTCACCTCAACGACAACAAAAAGAACAACATTTTTTGCTCCGCTCATGTTGTTAACAAGTAATAACTTCAAAAGCCCAACACGGTATCATAGGGACCCCAAATTCACAATTGAAAATAAGCAGAGGTGCGTGTTCTCTTATCATCTAGAGCATCTGCGGCTCACAGGCCCCAAGGCACCTTGAAATCTTCTCTCTCTTTAGGGCCAGGACTAGAGCAAGACAAGTAAAGAAAGCTCAGGTAAGTGCTGACGCTGAACTCACATTCTGCACTTTTTTTTCTTCCTGTTTCAAGGAACCAAGAACTAAGAATAGGAAGCAAAGTGACTGACTGCTGAGTAGGATAAGTGGGCTAAGATCATTTTCCATTTTGAACTTAATCTTTCCATTTTCAACCTGAGAGCTAAACTTAAAAATTCGTTTTTAAAGAAGGAAAAGAGCTCGAGCATGTTCTATTTCTCACACTGAACTATAATCACGGGTTACTTAGGTGGCTTCCAAATAGACTGTGCTCTGGGAGAACACAGAGCTCTCATGCTCTCTTTTAACTCCACTGCAGTAGCCTGAGGCCCTGGCACAGACCCTTGAAAGAACAATCTCTACTTACTGACTCTAATTCCTCTCTGAACATTTTTCTTTCACCTATTCCAATAAGGTTCTCACTCTCACCACTCCCCTAAAAGTGGTTTAATCAAGGTCATTACTGATCTTCCCATTGTTAAATCCAATAACCAATTCTTAGCCCTCATCTTAGTTGACCTATCACCAACATTTCACAGTTTGCTATCCCTTCCTCTTGAAACATTTTCACGTGGTTTCCAAGACATTGCACTCTCCTGACTCCACCTTCTCCCTAGCTGTTCTATCTCTGTCTCCTTTGCTAGTTCCTCTCCATCCCCCTGGGGGCTTCCCTGGTGGCTTAAGGGTAAAGAATCTGGTTTGATCCCTGGGTAGGGAAGATCCCCTGGAGAAGGAAATGGCAACCCACTCCAGTATTCTTGCCTGGAGAATTCCATGGACAGAGGAGCCTGGCGGGCTACAGTCCACAGGCTCAAAAGAGTCAGACATGACTGAAGCGACTTAGCACACATGCATTCCATCTCTACATCCTCCAGATGCTGGGAATGCCTCAGAGCTCGGTCTTTAGACCTCTTTCCTCTTCTGAATATCGTCACTCCCTAGGTGATCTTGTCCAGTCTCACGGCTTTAAATACTAGCCATATGCCAAAGGTTCCCAACTTAATCCTCCAGCCTGTATCTGTCTCAAGACTCCAAACTCCAAATGCCTCTACATCTCCTGAATATGTAACAAACATCTCAAATTTAGTAAGTCCCAAAGCACATCCTTGATTTTCACCCTACAGGCTCCCCCATTTTGGTAAAATGACAACCTCATCCTTCTCGTTGTCCAGGCCATGGAATCATCCTTGACTCCTTTCTCACGCCATATATAATCTGTTAGCAAATCCTACTGGTTCTATCTTCAAACTGTTTCCAAATGTTGACTACTTTCCAACATCTCCCCTTTTACTATACTTTTTCAAGTCACCGTCACCTCATTTCAGTTCAGTTCAGTCGCTCAGTCATGTCTGACTCTTTGTGACCCCATGGACTGCAGCACGCCAGGCGTCCCTGTCGATCACCAACTCCCAGAGTTTACTCACTCATGTCCATTGAGTCGGTGATGCCATTCAACCATCTCATCCTCTGTCGTCCCCTTCTCCTCCCACCTTCAATCTTTCCCAGCATCTTGTTTAGATTATTGCAAAAGCTTTCTAACTTTTTTCCCTGCAAAGGTCCATGACCTCCTACAATCTAGTCTCAATATAGCAACTTGTCTTTGTTCTGTCACTCAGTTGTGTCTGACTCTTTTGGACCCCATGGACTGCAGCATGCCAGGCTTCCCTATCCTTCACCACCTCCCGGAGCTTGTTCAAACTCATGTCCATTGAGTTGCTGATGCCATCCAACCATCTCATCCTCTGTCGTCCCCTTCTCCTCCCACCTTCAATCATTCCCAGCATCAGGGAATATAGGAACTAGAGTGCTTTTAAAATGCAAATCAGATCATGTCACTCATCTGCTCAAAACTCACAACAATGTCCCATCTCTTCTAGCCAAAGTTCCTACAGTAGCCTTAGTAGCCCCAACAACATATGCAGGCCATCCTCCTACCCCTATTTTCTTCTGACTCACTGCGTTTCAGCTACACTGACCTGAGTGTTGCTCCTTGAACACACTAGACATACTAGATATACTTCTGCCTCATGGCTTTGCATTTGCTGATCTTTCCACCATATACTCACATGGCATCTTCTCT
The DNA here is from genome assembly GCF_055505025.1 of Bos grunniens. NCBI lineage: Eukaryota > Metazoa > Chordata > Mammalia > Artiodactyla > Bovidae > Bos > Bos grunniens. Next base: position 15,391,727 of record NC_141167.1, read on the forward strand.
CATGGACTTCAGGCCTTTGCTCAGATAATCACTTTTTCAGTAAATCCTGACTTTGCTCTATGAAACTGCAAGCCCTCACTTGCACTCTCTATCCGCCCCCTCCCCTGCTTTATTTTCCTCCATTGCACGAGGAATTTGACATATGTTTATTTATCGTTTGTCTCTTCCACTGGGAAGTTCTAAAAGAGCAAAGAATTTAGTCTGTTTAGTTTACTGTATCCTCAGGATCCAGTAGGTAGTCAATGGCTACGCGTCAAAAGTATAAACGAATTACAGGTGCCTAAGAAATCTCTGTTCAATGCATGAATGAACAAAAGGATGGAGATACCGCGGTCGCGCAGGCACAACCCTGCCTTCCCGAGCGAGAGTCGGATGCTGCACCCTGACGCCACTGCCGTGAGATTAAACCAGGACACCGCGTAAAACCCTACCGCAGTGCACAGCCTGCTGTGAGCGCTTACGAAAAGACAGCTCCTTCCTCATCATCTCCCTTTCCAATGCAGGATAACCCCTAAATCCTAAAACGTGGAGCCAGTCCGGTCCTGTGTGACCATGGTCCCCGCCCTCCACACTTGCACTTTGCAGACGCGAACCCAGGCTCGGAGAGGGAAAGGGTCGCGAAACCTTTTTGACTCTCTTCTCACTCCCTCCTTCACTCACCCATCCCATGCCAGATCACCAGCGGCAGGGGAGCCGGCGGGTCGAGATGCCCCAGCGCCAGGGAAGTGCAGGAACCCAGCAGGAAAGCGAGAGCCAAAAGCCACAAGCAGCCGGACGACGCCATCTTGACTATATCACGTGACCGCGCTCCCCTGGCCCCGGCCTCTATGCAGGCGCGGGCGCGAGGGCGGCCGCGGCCGCGGGCGCATCGCATCCGCCACACCTCCGTCTGGGTTACCCCGGTCCGACGGGCGTCTCTCCTGGCTAGTTACCCCAGTAGACTGCTCGCCATCAGAAATCAAACGCGTGCCAACATATTCTCAGTGCTTCCTGTGCATCAAGCACTGTTCTAAGCGCTTTACATCTGGTAACTGCTTTAATTCCCATCACGCCCAAATACCCTTCTCCCCATTTTACAGGTCAGGACACTTGAGGCACTGAGAATGTGGGTTAGTAACCAATGTCACAGAGATAGTACGTTGGTGGATCCAAAGGCTTTGCTCTTACCCTTGCATCGCCCTGCCTTTGGAAGAAAAGTACTTTGTGAAAGACAAGGAAGAAAGAAAAAAGAGCTGACTCAGCTCTTTGTCAGAAATTGAAGGAGAGTTATAATTTCCAGGGCTAATCATAGCAGTGTGGTGTTTGCTATCGTGAAGGAAAGATAGAACTTCAAAAGGCAAAGATAAAATGCCAGAGAAGGACTGGTATAAGCTAAGATAGAGAGGGAAGGTACATGTTTTCTAGAAGTGTCACAACTTCCAGATTGACAAGAGCGTCTGATGGATGTAAGCATGGTGGGAAAAGCCACTGCCATTTTCTGGTATAATCTCAAAAGCTGAATTATGGTAGGAACCTCTCATCCACCATTTCCCACTTTTCATTTGCCTCTAGATTAGTAATCTCAATCCTTGCCCGCAAAAGAAAAAAATGATTTTTTTCAGCAAAACTTTGAAATTGTTTAAATGGAGAGTTTAAGTGAATTAAAGTGTATCCATTATATAATGGAAAATTGTGAGGTGGATTTTATTAAAGGATAGGTAAATTTGTATATGTGGTGCTGGTTGTTTAGTCTCTTAAGTCATGTCTGACTCTTTCGCAACCCTATGGACTGCAGCCTCCCAGCCTCCTCTGTCCCTAGGGTTCTCCAGGCAGGAATAGGGGAGTGGGTTGCCATACTCTCCTCCAGGGGATCTTCCCCACCCAGCGATCGACCCTACCTCTCTTGCATTGGCAGGAGAGTTCTTTACAACTAGCACCACCCGGGAAGCCCAAAGTTGTATATAGTGACATGGGAAAATGTTTTTGATCTATTTTAAAGGAAAAACTAGGAACTGTATTTTTACAGGAAATATATATGTTGTTCTGAGGGGCAACTACTGAGTCCCATGCTCTGCAACCAGAGAAGCTGTGGCAACACTCAGGGCAAATAGAGAAAGCCACAAGCAGCAACAAAGACCCAGTGCAATCAAAAATAAATAAATAATAAAAAAAATTTTTTTTAAAGAAGTATTTATATTGTGATGGATATACCACTCTATCTTTACTGAAAATTGTTGGATTGTCCACATGAAATTGGTGAACATTATGATATGTAAAACCTAGCTTAATAAAGCTGTTCTTCCAACATCTGTATATTCACATATTTCTCCTGATTTTGACTGAAAGGCTGAAGCACTGACAAGCAAAAAGAAAGAAAATAAATATATACAAAGATCAGGAAGCTGTCAAAAGTGACATCTGGGGGATGGTATTATGTCAACTGAAAAAAAGTGCACAACATAAGAGCTGTGATGTGAGTTTTATTTGGGGCAAAGTGAGGACTATAGCCCAGAGATAATTTCTCAGAGAGCTCTGAGGATCTGCTCCAAAGAGGTTAAGGGGCAGATGTCAGTGTATAATGTGATTTTGGTGAAGCAAGAGACCTGCAATCAAGTGCTTATTTTGGCAGAGGGTTGCTGCTTTTCGCTATAAGGTAGCTGCTGGTCAGGAGGAGCAGATGCTTCTGTTGAGGATTTTAGTGCTTTCCTGGGCATGAGAAGATGCAAGAATTGGGGCTCATAAAATCTCCTGAAAATCTCTGACTACCTGGAGGCCTGTTCTGCCAGTTGTTTCCAGAGCCCACTGTGCTTCATTCCCGATCTCCACCCTGAACTCCCTTCAGGGGATGTTGAAGGTCAGAGACTGAAGGCTAGAGACTTCATGCTTGTAGTGCCGCACAACGAGCGACAGTCTTCAGTTGCAAATTATAAGGCACTTTCATTTTGTGTTTTATACGCTTCTGTATGGTTTTAATTTTTATAGGAAGGATATATAACTTATGTTTCCCCCAGTTTTATTGAAATATAGCTACAACATTGTGTTAGTTTGAGGTATACAACATAATGAATATGTATAATAGATACATAACTTTTATAATCAGTAAAAGATATATATGTACATTAAAAATTATTGTGTTTCTCGGTTAAGGCAATGAAATAAAGCTTTCTCATAGACTCTGTTTCCACCAATACCCAAGAAAGTTTTAAAAGTTAAAATTTCATCCACAGCACGCAAAGAGTAACAGCTTAATATCTTGAATGTCAACAAGTGGCAGTCAAGGAAAGATATAGAAGATTCTGGTCTGGAGCATTCCATCAATACTCATACTGCTAAAACTCAAAATCCTAGAAATTAACACATACATATATGCACATATATCCTGAGAGAAAAGTAAGTGGCTTCCTTATCTTTTATCTCTTCTCTCCGGAGACGTGAAAATGGCTGCTGAGGAGAAGAAGGTGGAGTGAGAAGTGGAGAATAGACTAAGTCTTTAGGTAGCAGTGAAGACTCCAGGAAAGCCTAGTGAATCAGGGGAGGCTCTTTCCCATAGTAGAGTGAATTCTGAAGTAGACCCTTGAAACCTCAGAAGTGACTGCAGAATATTTGTATTCTAACAAAGACTGCATCCTACCTCCCCTAAGTTCTGCACCCTCCTCTCCTTCAAACTAGCTTATAAGTCATAGAAAAATAACAGCCTCAAATTGCTGTTCCTTAGGAAAATCAAACCAGTTTAAGATCAAGTAGGAAGGAATTCAAGAGGCAAATAGAGAATCAGAAAAAACCACTCCAAGTGCTTTCAGCACTAAAACAATCTAAAAAGAAAATAAACTCAGTAGGCAAAACTCAAAAATGAGACAATAAAACAACTGAAAGAGATGGACAGAGAAATCGCACATCTGATAAAGTAGAGACCAAAACAGTGTCATTAAAGAACTAATAAATACATTAAAACAGCAAGGAACAGAAAAGACATGGCTGGAAGTTGAATTATCGATGTGGAAAAAGGCTTGAAATAATTATAATAAAGGCAAATGGAAAAACACCAAGAGATTAAAACAATCAGAGAGAAGTTACTAGATATGGAAGACAGAAGTTGTTGGTGTCCTCAGAGTTAAGAACTCTTAATGGAATAAGAAGTTTTAAAAAATATAAGAACAGAAGTTCCTCTAAAATGATGTTAGTCTGTAGCTTGAAAGGTCAAATATTTGATACAGAATATTTAACCCTGAGATGTATTTCAGTTATTTTATTGAAATTCAGACATCCAGGCAGAAAAAAAGGCAAATCATCTCTAAGGAAAAAAGTCAGACTGTCCTCAGATATCTCAACAGCAACATTCAGAGACAGAAGACAGTGGAGCAGTTCTGATAGGTTTCTGAAAGGGTTCTGAAAGGACAAATCTGTGATCTAATAATTGTAAACCCAGTCAAGATGTCATTCAAAAGTAAAGGTATTGGGCAGTTCCCACAAATATAAAAGAACTTATAGAAAAGAGAAATACTTAGAGTGAAATTCAGTCAGTTAAGAAATAGGGCAAAATCAATAACCTCAGATATGCAGATGACACCACCTTTATGGCAGAAAGTGAAGAGGAACTAAAAAGCCTCTTGATGAAAGTGAAAGAGGAGAGCAAAAAAGTTGGCTTAAAGCTCAGCATTCAGAAAACTAAGATCATGGCATCTGGTCCCATCACTTCATGGCAAATAGATGGGGAAACAGTGGAAACAGTGTCAGACTTTAATTTTTGGGGCTCCAAAATCACTGCAGATGGTGACTGCAGCCATGAAATTAAAAGACACTTACTCCTTGGAAGGAAAGTTATGACCAACCTAGATAGCATATTCAAAAGCAGAGACATTACTTTGCCAACAAAGATCCGTCTAGTCAAGGCTATGGTTTTTCCAGTGGTCATGTATGGATGTGAGAGTTGGACTGTGAAGAAAGCTGAGTGCCAAAGAATTGATGCTTTTGAACTGTGGTGTTGGAGAAGACTCTTGAGAGTCCCTTGGACTGCAAGGAGATCCAACCAGTCCATTCTAAAGGAGATCAGCCCTGGTGTTCATTGGAAGGACTGATGCTGAAGCTGAAACTCCAATACTTTGGCCACCTCATGCGAAGAGTTGACTCACTGGAAAAGACCCTGATGCTGGTAGGGATTGGGGCAGGAGGAGAAGGGGATGACAGAGGATGAGATGGCTGGATGGCATCACCGACTCGATGGACATGAGTTTGAGTAAACTCCGGGAGTTGGTGATGGACAGGGAGGCCTGGCGTGCTGCGATTCATGGGGTCGCAAAGAGTCGGACATGACTGAGCGACTGAACTGAACTGAACTGAAGATTTTAAGAATTGAGGATCAACTGATTTTAATTTAAAACATGTTTTTTGAAAACAACAGAATAACAATATCAAAACCACTTTTTCTTATCTTAAATTGATATTTTAAGAAATGATAGCTCTTGTAGTGAATAAACCCTTATTTGATGTCTAGCTTTTCTTCTAGTTTTTAAAAATTCTGTTAAATTCAACTAAGTTTGAATTTAACACATGTTAATCTTTAAATATGGACTTCCCTGGTGGCTCAGACGGTAAAGCATCTGCCTGCAAAGAAATTTTTAAATAGCACATAAATTATGATGCCATTTAAAAAAATTAGATATATCATTTACATTCCTATTTATCTATCATTCTATCTGTAATAAAGCATGCAAAGATATTTAGAATGAAGTTAGCCAAATGTTAATAGTGGTTATTTTTGATGATGAGTTTTGAGGGATTTAAAATATTTTTCTTTTGTGTGTATGTGTTTTGCATTGCTTAAATTCTTTATCATGAAAATGTATTTTTTATAAGAACAACAGCATAATTTTTCTTAAAGCAAATTGAAAAAATTTCAACACTTCTTCCTAGTTTTCAGGATATGGTTGATCCTTTTGCTTTCAAAAAACAAAAAACCCAAACCATCTTTCCAAACGTATCTCCCTCTAATCTTGAATTAACTGGTCTGATCTACTAGAGATATTGCCTGAAAATCCCTTCTCTGCTCCTTTTCCAACATCATTTATAGCATCTTGAATGGGCTCATCATCTTTATTCCAGGCAAATACAGTCCATCCCACAAAGCTCAGCCTCTTGTCTGTCTCTTCCATTGATCTCTTCAGAGTTTATTCCCCGCCCAAGCAGTTTTTAATCAAATAGTTCAAAGTATCCATGTAGAGAAGTACCAGCAGAGTTCTTACTTCCTTTGGATTTGGTTTTAAGAGGAACCATTTAGTATGAGACAAAGTTCTTTCAATTTAAGTCAATTCCAGATTGTTATTCTAATAAGTAGCTTCTGATGCTTATTAATAGTATAATAGGAAGTGAGAGCTTGCAAAGTCTGAATTCCCATGTAGCTTCAAAGAATACTGAAAGTTAATAAGATACATATACATTCCCTAATTAGGCAGGGAACAATGAGAAGTTGGAGAAGTATCTGAACACTCATAAATTTCAATTCTCTGTTTTTGCAGATAAATGAAAGCACTTTTCATAGATTGTTAAAATTTGGTAAAGTTGCTTGCCATTAAAAAACATGATTATTGATGACCAGGATCTAGACACCCACTGACTTTTCAATAAAATTAACAGAGATTTCAAGTGCCCACATATTATAATTCTATAAGTAATAGTTGTAGAACCAAGTAACATGATTAGATCCTTAGTGATAGAAATATATCCGTATAGCATCAAAACTTTGTAGCTCAAAAAGAAGCTTTCCATGTATCAGGATCTTATGGATCTTTAATTTTTGTTTCCCAAGCCTTTTTCACTTTGTCTAGTCTTATACTTCTATCTTTTTTATCCGATGTCATATAGATCTTTGTTAGATTCGATTTTCATTTTGCAGAAGTTTTATGGAAGTGTATCTATGAGTATTTTTTTCACATAGAGTATATGATGTTACCCATTTTGCATTCTACTTGTTTCTTATTTTGCCCTCACATTCAGCTGGCAGTTTGGCTAGGTACAGAATTCTGACAAAGACTCCTTGACAAAACTTTAGACAGGCTACTCTGAGTCCTCTTTTTGACTCGTCTTCACCCTTGGGCTCTTGCCTAGCCCAGTTTTAGCAAGCATCCTGCTGAGTTAGTTTAGCAAGACTTGCCCCATTCTTAGTATCTCATCACCATTGATACCTCATGAAGTTACTGATTCCCTGCCCTTAATATCTAAGTCCTTGGCCTGCTCTTAGCAAAAATCCTGTTGTGGGACTTCCCTGGTGGTCCAGTGGCTAAGACTCAGTTCCCATTACAGGGGGCCTGGATTCAATCCCTAGTCAGGGAGCTAGATCCCACATGTTGTAACTAAGATCCAGCACAGCCAAATAAATAAAACAAACAAACGAAAATTATGTTTCGTGCTATGGATGCTATGTCGCTTCAGTCATGTCCAACTCTTTGCAACCATATGGACTGTAGCCTGCCAGGCTCCTCTGCCCATGGGATTCTCCAGGCAAGAATACTGGAATAGGTTGCCATGTCCTTCTCCAGAGAATCTTCCTGATCCAGAGATTAAACTCACATCTCTTACATTACCTGCATTGGCAGGTGGGTTCTTTACCCGCTGAGCCATAGAATCCTATTACACACGTTTATCAAGAATCCCCCTACCTTTCAGGTCTCTCCCCTTAGTAACTTCCATTCACTGACCCCCCTCACTTTGCTCTTCCAGCTGTCTTTGTTGTATTCGAAAATGAGTTTTAGTGAAATTTAGTTTCACTGCCATGTTGCAGTGGTACTAAATAAAATCTGTCTTTATACAGCCTTTAATTAGTATCTGGCTCAATTTCTTCTTAACAATTCTAGGTTCAAACAATTATTCCCTCACAATGACATTCATTGCTAATGTTGACAAGTCTCATTTCTTTATACAAGAACTTGTTTTGTTTGTTTGCTTCTTTGCCTCTTTAGATACCTGGTTGCCCATGCACATTCTTATATAGAGAGTTAGCTTGAATTTCCTCTGCATGTGTGTTTTCCCAGGAGACCTATCCCTTAACTTTGGGCTCTAAGTGAACAAGAAGTGAAGATCATATCATCACGCAGTCTTCTTCGAAGGTTCCTGGGGAGGAGGTGATCTCTGATTCCCCCTTCAGATCAGATCCTTGTGGTGGAGAAGGGGCTTGCGTAACTCAATGAAGCTATGAGCCACACGGTGCAGGGCCACTCACGATGGATGGGTCATAGTGAAGAGTTCTAACAAAACACGGTCCACTAGGGGAGGCAATGGCAACCACTCCAGTATTCTTGCTGCAAGAACCCCATTCTCAGTATGAAAAGTCCAAAAGATATGACAACAGAAGATGAGCCCCCCCAGGTCAGAAGGTGTCCAATATGCTACTGGGGAAGAGCAGAGGGCAATTACGAATAACTCCAGAAAGAAAGAAGTGGCTGGGCCGAAGCAGAAATGACCTCAGCTGTGGATGTGTCTGGTGGTGACAGTCCGATGCTATAAAGAACATTATTGCACAGGAACCTGAAAAGTTAGGTCCATGAATGAAGGTAAATTGGATAATATGGTTAGATAGCGTCACTGACTCAGTGGACAAGAATTTGAGCAAACTCTGGGAGATAGACAGTGAAGGACAGAGGAGCCTGGTGTGCTGCAGTCCACGAGGTCACAGAGTCAGACATGACCTAGAGACTGAACAACAACGAAATAGCAAAAATACTGAATTGTTTCTAACTGAAGTTGCTTTCCCACTCCCTGCCCCTTGGTTCCTTTTATACAAGATCTACTTTTTGTCCAGTAAACTATTCTCTCTAGGAACCTGCTCCAGTTAAATCCCCACTGCCTTCAAAGACCAGGTATACTGTGATTAGCAGACAATTCCTTAAAAGAAAGGGGTTAGGTTCTTCCTTTGATGACTGGCTGTGTCAGACTGTCTGTTGGAAATTCACCAGTGGAGTTCAGGTTACTGCCAGCCAATGAAAGTCATTCAGATGAGATTTGGAAAGCAAACGAGAAGTGGAAGCTATATATTGTTGTTTCTTCACCAGCAAGCAGCAGGAAGACAAGAGGTTTTGCAGTAGTCTCCATGTAGTTCCCCACGCCTCCGTGCCGCTTGCAGGAGTAATCATTGCAGTTCCTAAAACTTTTGACTCTTTGAAAGCCAGTGACAGTTCTGAGAACAAAGGACGACTTACTCTGAGCTCCACCTCTCCAGCTCTTCTAATGGTTTGAGACAAAAACTATTTCCCTGAGATGAATTCCTTCCTGCTTGAAACATCTAAAATAGTTTCTGTTTCCCTGACTGACTTCCAACTGAAACAGTGATATGACAAGGAGGGCTGCGAAGATAAATATGCTTTAAGACAAAATTGGCTAGAGAAGGTCCCATGTGGTGAAGGCAGGAGGTGTCAGCTCTGAGAAGAGAGAAGCCAGGATTGAATGTCGGGGGCTCACAGCAAAGAACAAAGGGACCGACCCTCCAGAAAAAAGCGCCTGGGGGGCTGCTTTTAAACTGTGAAGACACATCCTTGTTTACTACTATCTCCCTGGTGCATAGCACATGCTTGACACAGAACTAGTCTATGATAAACATGTCTAATAAATGTGTAACCTAGTAGAGAACAGTGCCTTTCATTGTGCTTCAGTTACGATGATTCTGATCGCAAATAATAGAAATCCCAACGCAAACTGGCTTAAGCAATAACATGAAGTCACTCAGTCGTGTCCAACTCTTTGTGACCCCACGGACTGTAGCCTACCAGGCTCCTCCGTGCATGGAATTTCCAGGCAAGAGTACTGGAGTGGGTTGCCATTTCCTTCTCCAAGGGATCTTCCTGACCCAGGGATAGAACCCAGGTCTCCTGCATTGCCGGCAGACACTTTATCATCAGAGCCACCAGGGAAGCCCTAAAGGGAATATATTCCCTTTAAGCAATATTCCTATAAGCAATAAAGGGAAATATATTATTCTACATAATTGAATATTTTTCGAAACTGCGCTAAAACTTGGTATCAGAACTTAAGGTAACACACTAATCCAACAGCTCAACAAGGATGCAATATATTTTCATCCCTTATCTCTGCCTTCTGAAATGTTGGCATAAAAGTCAGTCATAAAACTGACTTCTTTTTTTATGAGTTATATGTTTATTGAGTGATACAAGGAATTCATTATTCTATCTTACAATATCATTCCAGGTGTAATAATGAGGATACGGCAAACACAAACACTTTCTTACCTTGACCTTCATTTGACTGGTGAAATATATCATTCAATGTGTCTGGCTGGCATGATTATCCAGTTGTATTTTTAAAAAATTTTACTGGAGTACAGTGACTTTACAATGCTGTGCTAGTTTCTGCTGTGCAGCAAAGTGCATCAGCTAAATGTATTCATATAGCCCCTCTTTTTTGGATTTCCTTCCCATTTAGGTCACCATAGAGCACTGAGTTGAGTTCCCTGTGCTGTGCAGTCGGTTCTCATTAGTTATCTATTTTGTACAGTGTATGTATGTCAGTCCCAATCTCCCAGTTCATCCCATCCTCTTTCCCCTCTTGATGTCCATGCATTTTTTCCCCTACATCTGTAATACTGACTGCTTTTGTTAACTGATCGATGCTCAAAGCTCCAGGGTTTGGCATCAGGAATCTTTAGCCTAGGGTTTCTAAAAAAGATACAATTGGATTGGATTAGATCACAAGTCCACCCCTGGACCTGTGACTGTGGTCACGTGTGCACTGATCCACTCCACCCCTGAGTTAGAGTCAGCTTCTCCAAACGAAGGGTATGAAGGGAGATTTTTTAAAAAGCTTTCTATTCTTAATATCTGATCTACTCAACTTTATTGCTAATTCTTGGAGGGAGTGATTCATATCTCTGTATAACTGGGACTGCGCTTGCTGTGGGAGTCACTAGATCCATGGAGATTTGACAGTGGGTAAGACACAACCAAATGATTCCACTTAGTGAAAGAGGATCCCACCTATCTTGATGACAAGCCCAATCATTCTTTGGACAAGGATGCTCATCCTCCGGAGCTAGTGCTGATAAAGAAGGGGGACTGTCTCTACCCTAGGACCTGACCCATAAGAGGCAAGGCCTCTTCAGAATTTCCTGTAGCTACTGAAATGAGTGATCTAAAACCCTAAATTCGACTTCCTCTTACCTACTCCAGGAATTAGCTCATGAATTTTTTCTGTCTCACTTCTACATCATCAGAATTTCCCTGTCTGCTTTATTGTTTCCATGAGCCTACCAACATGCTATCGTTTCTCCTCTCTTTAAAAGATGCCTCCTTTGAGCCTCACACCATCCTCTGGTAATGACTCCCTTTCCCACCTTCTCTTTATGGGAAAAAATAGATCCCTTTTAAAAGCTCTGTGTCCTAGAAGTCTCTATTGCTTCTCCTCTCATTTTCTCTTAAATCCATTTTAATCAAGCTCTTGTGCTAACCTGCTCTCATCGCTGGTGATCACAACTTCCTTAAATGCAAGGGTCTTTTTTCAGTCCTCATCTTTCCCAGCTTCTCAGCAGCATTCAGCACGATTGATCCTTCCCTCCTCCTCCTTCTTTTTTTTTCTAGTATTTTAATTCATGAATTAATTTTTTGGGGCTGTACTGGGTCTTCATTGCTTTCTGCGGACTTTCTCTGGTTGTGGCGAATGAGGGCGACTCTTCATTACGGAGCACAGGCTTCTCGTTGAAGCGGCTTCTCCTGCTGTGGGGTGTGGGCTCTAGAGTGGGCTTCAGTAGTGGTGGTTCACGGCTTTAGTTGCTCCACAGCACGTGGGATCTTCCTGGGCCAGGGACTGAACCCGTGTCCCCTGCATTGGCAGGCAGATTCTCACCCACTGGACCGCCGGAGAAGTCCAAATCCTCCCTCCTTCTTGAAACCCATGTTTCACATTGCGTTCAAGACCCCACATTCCCTACCCTTTCCCTCACTTGTTCCTTCTCAGCCCCCTCAAGTGGTTCCTAATCCTAATCTCTAAAGCAGAGTCGTAGATCAATTCTCTGACCTCGTCTCTATTTATACACACTCTGTGGGTAATGACATTTGTTTAAAAATAATCCATTATATACTGAAATATTTATGGGGAAAGCAATAAATATCCAGAGTTTGTTTTAAAATGCTGCAGCCCTGGAGGAGCAGGGGAAGATGGGACAAGATTAGCAAAATATTAGTAACTGATGAAGCTAGGTGATGGGTATGTAGATGATAGTTATGTTATTCTCTCTGCTTTTGTATATGCTTAAAAGTTGTTTCATAATACAAATAAATAAATAACATCTATGTACTGAACTCTTTTGTATTTATGTTTCTAGCCCTGACTTCCCCCTGAACTTCAGATAAGTATTTTCAATTGCCTAGTAAGCATTTTTACTTGATTGTTTAACAGTCATCTCAAACTCAACATGTCTAAAATGAACTCTGGGCTACCCTTCCTCTTTACTCCACCACCCACCACCCGCCCTCCCCAGCCCTCCTTCCCCTGCCCCAAACCCTATTCCTCTTCCATGGTTTCCTGTCTCTGTAAGTGACACTATATTCACCCAGTTGCTCAGATCAAAACCTCTGGAGTCACCCTTCACATTTCTCTTTCTCTTATAATCCCACCCAATCCTATCAGCAAAACACATTCAGGATCTGGCAATAGCTCACTACCTCTACGGCTACCATCCTTGCCTGTTATTTCTCCCCTGAGCTCCTGCAAAGGCCTTGAAGCAAGTCTCCTTGCTTCCACTTTGACCCCTACAATTTGTTCTCCACAAGCAACAAGACTGATTCTTTGAAAATGTGAATCAGATCATGCTACTCCTCAACTTTCCAGTAAGGTCCAATCGCACTTAGAATAAAACCCAGTATCCTTACGATGCCTGCAAGACCCTACATGACCTGCCCCTAGCCTCCAGCCTCACGTCCCTGGCTGCATCTCTTCCCCCATCATTGTCATCCCCTGAGCTATAGCACACTGGCCTTCAGCTACTCCATGAGCCCACCAAGCAGACTCTCACCTTAAGATGCCTGCTATTCCTTCTGCCTGAAATGCTCTTCTCCCAAGTATTTGCATGGCTGACAACCTCACTTCGTTCTCATCTCCATTCAGTGGTCACCTATGTAGAGAGGCAGCGGTGCTAAGTTACTTCAGTTGTGTCTGTGCAACCCTATGGACTGTAGTCTGTGAGGCTCCTCTGTCCATGGGATTTTCCAGGCAAGAATATTGGAGTTGGTTGCCATTTCCTCCTCCATGGGATCTTCCCAGGAGGGAAGGGAATCGAACCCTTTTCTCTTATATCTCACTGCATTGGCAGGAAGATTCTTTACCACTAGCGTCTTCTGGGAGTTTTCAGCAAATAATATATGTTAAATATACATATGTAATTATTTATTTCCCTTTTCCTGTTTATTTTTCCACCTATTTTATATCCATTATTTTATGACTTGCTTTGTAATCTACCTAAGAGCAAGAACTTTGTCTTGTTTACTACCATATTCCTAACACACAAAATAGTTCATAGTCTACATAGTATAAGTCATAACCAACACTGAGTGAATGAATGATTAAATGAGTGGGTCTTAGATAAGGGTTAAAGACAGATCTGTTTGTGAACACTCTAGAATGAGAGGTAACTCTGCCTTCCTCACTCCAGCTTCTCCCCTGCTCACTTGAACTGATAAAACTGTGTCCCTTGAACATCCAAAGGTTTGTTCTTAGAGTAGAGTCAACTAAGTCTGTTTAAGTCAGATAGAGCCTGACTCCAGAGTCTAAGCCTTCATAAAAGAGTTGTGAAAATTCTGCTTGTGATGGTCACGCCCTGAGAAATGAGGAAAGGAGTAACATGGGTTAGTTAGTCTGTTCACATAGGAAAGTGGGAGAAAGTGCAGTGGCAGAGAGGAGTGGAAATGCTCTAAGAGGACTGAGTGTTCGGGGCATAGGCCTCCTGCTGGGTACAACCTGCTCACTCAGATGATATCCTGAGACCACAGATAACTCAGTGGATTTCTCCTTCTGAATACATACCTTGTCCTTACTTAGCCCAGGAATGGTCTTGGTTCAGGAGGGACCATGAGCAGCCCTTCCAGATACCTCCATCTCCAGAGAGAACGTGGTTGGCAGAAAGAAGAGCAATTAGGGAGAATGAGGCTGTTGGTGCCATGCTTTCTCTTCTCTGCTTATACCCAATAAACAAGTACCTTTCTCCTTTCTATTAATTTGTCGTTGTTGTGGTTTAGTCACTAAGTTGTATCTGACACTCTACGTGAGCCCCATGGATTGCAGCACGCCAGGTTCCTCTGTCCTCCACAATCTCCCAGAGTTTTCTCAAACTCATGTCCGTTAAATTGGTGATGCTATCTAACCATTTCATCTTTTGCTGCTTCATTTTGCCTTCCATCTTTCCCAGCATCAGGGTCTTTTCCAATGAGTCAGCCTTTCACATCAGGTGGCCAAAGTACTGGAGCTTCAGCTTCAGCATCAGTCCGTCCAATGAATATTCAGGACTGATTTCCTTTAGGATTGACTGGCTTGATCTCCTTGCAGTCCAAGGGACTCTCAAGAGTCTTCTCCAGCAACACAGTTAAAAGCATCAATTCTTTGGCGTTCAGCCTTCTTTTTGGTCCAATTCTCACATCCATACATGACTACTGGAAAAGAGCAAGAAGCTTTTAATCTCATGACTGCAGTCACCATCCACCGTGATTTTGGAGCCCAAGATCCACTTTCACTTTTTCCCCTTCTATTTGCCATGAAGTAATGGGACCCTACGCCATGATCTTCATTTTCTGAATGTTGAGCTTGAAGCCAGCTTTTTCACTCTCCTCTTTCACCCTCATCAAGAGGCTCTTTAGTTTCTCTTTACTTTCTGCCATTTGAGTGGTATCATCTGCATATTTGAGGTTGTTGGTATTTCTCCCAGCAATCTTGATTCAAGCTTGTGATTCATCTAGGCTGGCATTCCACATGATGTACTCTGCATATAAGTTAAATAAGTGGTATAACAATATACAGCTTTGTCGTACTCCTTTCCCAATTTGGAACCAGTCAGTTGTTCCATGTCTGGATCTAAGTGTTGCTTCTTGGCTTGCATACAGGTTTCTCAGGAGACAGATAAGGTGGTCTGGTACTCCCTTCTCTTTAAGAATTTTCCACAGTTTGCTGTGACCAACACAATCAAAGGCTTTTGAATAGTCAATGAAGTAGTAGATATTGTTCTGGAATTCCTTTGCTTTTTCTGTGATCCAATGAATGTTGGCAATTTGATCTCTGGCTCCTCTGTCTTTCTTAAACCCCGTTTGAACATCTGGAAATTCTTGGTTCACATACTGCTGAAGGATTTTGAGCATTACCTTGCTAGCATACAAAATGAGGGTAATTGTAAAGTGCTTTGAACATTCTTTGTCACTGCCCTTCTTTGGGATTGGAATGAAAACTGACTCGAAAATGTCAGTCCTGTGGCCAGTCCTGTGGAAAACCGCTGAGTTTTCCAAATTTGCTGACATATTGAGTATAGCACTTTAACAGTATCATCTTTTAAGATTTGAACTAGCTCAGCTGGAATTCCATCACCTCCACTAGCTTTGTTGGTAGTAATGCTTCCTAAGTAATGGTTTGTTGGTAAGTAATGCTTCCTAACTCCAGGATGTCTAACTCTAGATGAGTGACCATACCATTGTGGTTATCTAGGTCATAAGACCTTTTTCGTACAGTTCTTCTGCGTATTCTTGCCACCTCTTCTTAGTCTCTTCTATTTCTGTTAGGTCATTTCCATTTCTGTCCTTTGCTGTTCCCATTTTTACATGAAATGTTCCCTTGATATCTTCAATTTTCTTGAAGAGATCTCTAGCCTTTCCCATTCTATTGTTTTCCTCTATTTCTTTGCATTGTTCATTTAAGAAGGCCTTCTTATCTCTCCTTGCTATTCTTTGAAAGTGTTCATTTGGGTATATCTCTGCCTTTCTCTCTATTTCTATTAATACCCTCATATTAAGAGAGATCCTTTCAATTGCCTCTTGTGGAGGAAGAATTGAAATTTCTTCTACTTTCAACTCTCCTGGCTCATTTGAGAACTGTTCAGAACAAAATAGAGGCCCATTTATTCATATTCTCTTTGAGGAGGTGCTCTTTTCTGCTGAGGAACAAAATAAAAGGCAGCAGTTTAGCCCTGGAAAGTACTGGGATGCTTGAAACTCAGCTTTAATGGATATTAGCCAGAAACACTAAGCCATCAGGGTAGAGAGGGTCTATTCAAGTGGACATGGTCATTTATTTGCTTAAAACAAAGAAAAATTCTTATCAAAGTGAAATTTAAAATGCACATATGATTATTTCACCATAAGAGCAATTACCAAAACTTGCAGACTACACAATATTAATTGAGCCATCCAGAGATAGCAATCCCTGACTGCTTGCTGGTTACCCTCAGAGGTTTTTGATACCAGCTCTCAAAATGTGATAACTCAACTATTAGTAATAGTTGAATGGCAACTTATAATAAATAGATAAACTGAGTTACAAAGATCAGTGGGCCTTAATAGAATAATATGATTGTAGCCATTGGGGGAAAATCTACAGATAGAACGAATTGGATTAGTGCACTGAGGTTTTAATCTTGCAAGTGGAAACGGTGGCTGACTTTATTTTTCTGGGCTCCAAAATCATTGCAGATGGTGATTGCAGCCATGAAATTAAAAGACACTTACTCCTTGGAAGGAAAGTTATGACCAACCTAGACAGCATATTAAAAAGCAGAGACATTACTTTGCCAACAAAGGTCTGTCTAGTCAAGGCTATGGTTTTTCCAGTGGTCACGTATGGATGTGAGAGTTGGACTATAAAGAAAGCTGAGTGCCGAAGAATTGATGCTTTTGAACTGTGGTGTTGGAGAAGACTCTTGAGAGTCCCTTGGACTGCAAGGAGATCCAACCAGTCCATCCTAAAGGACATCAGTCCTGGGTGTTCACTGGAAGGACAGATGTTGAAGATGAAACTCCAATACTTTGGACACCTGATGCGAAGAGCTGACTCATTGGAAAAGTCCCTGATGCTAGGAGGGATTGGGGGCAGGGGGAGAAGGGGACGACAGAGGATGAGCTGGTTGGATGGCATCACTGACTCAATGGACATGGATTTGGGTGGACTCGGGGAGTTGGTGATGGACAGGGAGGCCTGGCATGCTGCGGTTCATGGGGTCGCAAAGAGTTGGACACAACTGAGTGACTGAACTGAACTGAACTGATGCAGAAACACCACAGTACAAAAACTTTGGCGAATGTAGCTTGTCTTATATAGATCTTCTATTTGGAACGCGTTAGTTTTAAGGGCACCTCTGCCAGCAAATCAGTGTGCCTGGATTTTACCAGAGAGCACAAGGTTCAGTTCTATGCTACCAACACCCATTAAAGTCTATTTTAGGGACTTCCCTGGTGGTCTGAGCACCAAAGAATTGATGCTTTTGAACTGTGGTGTTGGAGAAGACTCTTGAGAGTCCCTTGGACTGCAAGGAGATCCAACCAGTCCATTCTGAAGGAGATCAGCCCTGGGATTTCTTTGGAAGGAATGATGCTAAAGCTGAAACTCCAGTACTTTGGCCACCTCATGTGAAGAGTTGACTCATTGGAAAAGACTCTGATGCTGGGAAGGATTGGGGGCAAGAGAAGAAGGGGACGACAGAGAATGAGATGACTGGATGGCATCATTGACTCGATGGACGTGAGTCTAAGTGAACTCTGGGAGTTGGTGATGGACAGGGAGGCCTGGAGCGCTGCAGTTCATGGGGTTGCAAAGAGTCGGACACGACTGAGTGACTGAACCAATCTGATCTGATCTGGTGGTCTAGTGGCTGACTCCAATGCAGGGAGCCCAGGTTCGATTCCTGGTTGGAGAGCTAGATCCCACTTGCTCCAGCTAAAAATCCCAAAAATGCCAATGAAAATTGAAGATTCCACGTCCTGCAACTGAGACCCAATGCAGCCAAATAAATAAATAAAAATGAATATTTTTTCCAGAAGTCTATTATAATAAGTGCAAAAAGTATTTTTCAACTACAAAATCAACTTAAAAATTAAATTCTAACAAAAAGAACTTAAATTTATGGATGATAACATGAGGGACACACATTCATAAAATGTGTTTTTTGAATGCCTACTGTATTCCAGGCACTAAGTTGGGTCCTGGGGAAACAGATGAGCAAAAAGGAGTAGGCCTTGCCGTCATGGGACCTGTAGTTTGGTGGGGAGGCAGATACAAATGGAATATCTGTGAAAATATTATGACATTACACTTCTGATTAGTTCTATTGGTTCTAGAAAGGGGACTTGACCTAGACTGGGAGGTCAGTGAAAGTTTTCTTTTGGAAGTCACTCTTGGCCTGCAATATGAAAGATATGTTTACTTTGCAGAATTGGAGTTGACAATGAACAGAACATTTCAGGCAGAAGAAGGAGGCCCTGCAGAAGGAGTAAGTGCAGAATCTGTCCCTCATGTAGGTGCTCTTAACGCCACCTAAGGGTTCGATCAAAACCACCTGAAAGCTATGTATTTGCTTGTTAGTGTTTGTTGGTAGTCGCAACTTCCCTGGAGGCCCAGAGTAAGGACAAAGACAGATCACTATCACTGTGAAAATTAATAAATGGAAATCTCACTAAAGCGGAGTCTGTAGGCCAGGAAGGGGAGCTCTCACTGCAGTAGCACTCTATGTGGCTTACACGAAGAGCTGTCAATTACAAACCTCGATGAAAGAATCCACAGGGAACAGCCATCAGTTATAGGCTCCAACAGGAAAAATACGTGGGAAACAATGGAAAAGTGACAGACTTTATTTTCCTGGGCTCCAAAATCACTGTCGATGGTGACTGCAGCCATGAAATTAAAAGACGCTTGCTTCTTGGAAGAAAAGCTATGACCAACCCAGACAGCATGTTAAAAAGCAGAGAATTACTTTGCCAACAAAGGTCCATCTAGTCAAGGCTATGGTTTTTCCAATAGTCATGTACGGATGTGAGAGTTGGACTATAAAGAAAGCTGAGCACATAAGAACTGATGCTTTTGAACTGTGGTGTTGAAGACTCTTTAGAGTCCCTTGGACTGCAAGATCAAACCAGTCAATCCTAAAGGAAATCAGTCCTGAATATTCATTGGAAGGACTGATGCTGAAGCTGAAACTCCAATACTTTGACTACCTGATGTGAAGAACTGACTCATTGGAAAAGACCCTGATGCTGGGAAAGATTGAAGGCAGGAGAAGAAGAGAACGACAGAGGATGAGATGGTTGGATGGCCTCACCGACTAGATGGGCTTGAGTCAGACAAGCTCCGGGAGTTGGTGATGGATGGGGAAGCCTGGTGTGCTGCAGTCCATGGGGTGGCAAAGACACAACTGAGCAACTGAACTGAACAGGAAAAGATGTGCACTGCATCTCCTACAAGAAATTGACTACACCAGCAACTCAGTCAATGAGAAATCTTTGTCACCCTGAACTCTCACTTTTTTGCAATAGATTTTCATTGAAAACAACCCCTTTCAACTTCCTCCTTTTTCTCTATAAAGCAACATTGCTCTCGTTTTGTTACTGGGTTTGCCTATGGCTTTTGCTATAGCTTGTTTGTCCCAATTGCAATTCCCCAGCTATTCCTGAATAAACCTGTTTTTGCTGGTGAAATAACTATTTTATTTTTAAGGTCAACATCACTGACATTTATTGAACACTTACTATGAGCCATCAATTTTTTTTTGTTTGTTTGGTTTTTTGGCTGTGCTGGGTCTTCATTGCTGCGTACAGACTTTCTTTAGTTGCAGAGAGCAGGTACTATTCTTTGTTGCTGTGTGAAGGCTTCTCATTTTAGTGGCTTCTTTTGTTGCAGAACCTAGGTTCTAGGGTTTGGGCTTCAGTAGCTGTGGCACACAGGCTTAGTTGGCTGTGGCTCCACGGCACGTGGAATCTTTTCAGACCAGGGATCAAACCCATGTTCCTTGCATTGGCAGGTGGATTCTCAACCGCTGGACTAGTAGGGAAGTCCCAAGAGCCGTGAATTTTGTTAGAGGTCATAAAGAAACATCTGCACTCCTCCTGTGTCTTTCTCTTTTACTCTCACACTACCTTAACACTGCTTCTGACACCAGATGTGTGGGTTTTCCACATATCAAGTGATTCCATGACATCACCTGTTATACTATAACAAAACTTATTTTAGTTTAGCATGTTTCTAAACATATTATTACTATAAAGTTCATTGTTGCTGCTGCTGCTGCTGCTAAGTCGCTTCAGTCATGTCCGACCCAATGTGACCCCAGAGACGTCAGCCCACCAGGCTCCCCTGTCCCTGGGATTCTCCAGGTAAGAACACTGGAATGGGTTACCATTTCCTTCTCCAATGCATGAAAGTGAAAAGTGAAAGTGAAGTTGCTCAGTCATGTCTGACTCCTAGCGACCCCATGGACTGCAGCTCACCAGGCTCCTCCATCCATGGGATTTTCCAGGCAAGAGTACTGGAGTGGGGTGCCATTGCCTTCTCCGAAGTTCATTGTTAACTTTGTTTAAATTACATTTATGATACACAGAGATAAATTTAAACTTTTTCCAATTTAACAATTGACACACACTGCTTATTTCATCTTAATTAAGAAGATTCATAATTTACCAACATATCAATTTAAAAATTATATATTTGTTGACCAGATATATTACAAAGTGAAAAACAAGCAAAAGTTGTCTTCCTGACTAATTTTTAAGGTACTGTGGGTTAAAAATGAAGAATTATTTGACTCTATGTGGTAGGGTTGTTGACTGCCAAATAAAAGCTGCCTGATTCAGGGAAATAATTTGGGAGTTTTCCAAATCTTTATGAACAAAAGTAAACTATTGCTTTTAAGGATAATTTTTCCTGTAATTTGTGTGCACATGTGTGTATGTTTATACTATACATCCATGGAATTCTCCAGGCCAGAATACTAGAGTGGGTAACTGTTCCCTTTTCCAGGGGATCTTCCCAAAGCCCGTATGTTTATACAGGGAAAGTGTTTTCTCTATTTGCAGTTATTTGGAAAATCTATGGGCAAAACAAATAAACAGTGATGGACTTAATTTTGTTAATATCTAAATGCAGTGTATTTTCAAAATACAATGAACAGAGCTAGGGTAAGCAGGCCAGTGCTTTATGAGAATGCAATTTTATCTTGAATATTCAATATGGAAGCAATGAGATTCTGGGAACCCACTTGGTGTTTAACTGGCTATGCAATTTATTTCCTGGAGACCAGCACAGAGAGTTTGATAGTTTCCTAATTCAATCCATAGACTGTCAAAAAGAAAATCTTGTTTGCAGGTGAGAATGTATTGTTAGGTATAATTTATAATATGTAGTGTGGATTTTTAGAAAATTCTTGATTTTTAAAAGTCTTTTGGAATTTTGAAATTGGTAGTGAACAGAGAAGATATATATGCTTTTTTAAAAAATCTATTGAAGTATAATTGATTTACAATGTGTTAATTTCTATTGTACAGCAAAATGATTTAGTTATACACACATATACATATATATATATACACAACATACTTTTTCATGTTCTTTTTCATTATGGTTTATCACAGGATGTTGAATTCCCTGTGCTATACACAGTAGGACCTTGTTGTTTATCCATTCTATATATAGTTTGCATTTACTAATCTCAAACTTCCAATCCATCCCTCCCTGCCCCCTCCCCCTCGTCAACAACAAATTTGTTCTCCATGTCTAAAATTTGTTTCTCTTTCATAGATAAATTCATTTATGTCATATTTTAGATTCCACACATAAGTGATATCATACGGTATTTGTCTCTCTTTGGAGAAGGCAATGGCGACCCACTCCAGTACTCTTGCCTGGAAAATCCCATGGATAGAGGAGCCTGGTGGGCTGCAACCCATGGAGTCACTGAGTTGGACACGACTGAGCAACTTCACTTTCACTTTTCACTTTCATGCATTGGAGAAGGAAATGGCAACCCACTCCAGTGTTCTTGCCTGGAGAATCCCAAGGATGGGGCAGCCTGGTGGGCTGCAGTCTATGGGGTCGCACAGAATCGGACACGACTGAAGTGACTCAGCAGCAGTGACTTACTTGTGACTTAGTATGATAATCTCTAGGTCCATCCATCTTGCTGCAAATGATACTGAAAATGTCTAAATACTTTAAAAAGCTTTGGAAATTATCAAGTTCATCCATTTAATTCATGCAATTAATATATATTGACAGTTACTAGTGGGCTTCCCTAATGACTCAGCAGGTAAAGAATCCACCTGCAATGCCGGAAACAGGAGACGTGAGTTCAGTCGCTGGGTTGGGAAGATCCCCTGGAGAAGGAAAGGGCAACCCACCAGTATTCACGCCTGGGAAATCCCGTGAACATTGGGGTGTGGTGGGCTACAGTCCTTGGGATCGTAGAGATACGCCAGGCAGTGTTTCTTGGACCTCCCTTGTGGCTCAGCTGGTAAAGAATCAGCCTGCTGTGCAGGAGACCTGGGTTCGATCCTTGGGTTGAGAAGATCCCCTGGAGATGGGAAAGGCTACCCACTCCAGTATTCTGGCCTGGAGAATTCCATGGAATGTATAGTTCATGGGGTTGCAAAGAGTCAGACATGGCTGAGCAGCTTTCACTTCACTTCAGGAAGTATTCCAGGCACTTGGGGTAGGTCAGTGAGCAAACTGCACAACATTTCCTGTGGTGCTTATCACAGGGATAACAGACAACAGCAATAAACACGATAAACAAGCAAAGGAAAACAATGTTAGTAGATGATAAGTAAAACAGAATTAAGAAAACAAAAATAGAACCGAGCAAGGATTGCTAGCGCCTGCGCAGGTATTGTAATTTTATGTAATGTGGTCAACGTAGATCTTATTGAGAAGGGACATTTATTCCAAAACTTGTAGAAAGAGGGGGGACTGAGCTGTGTGGTTACTGGGGAAAGAGGCTCCCAACTAAAGGAACCAACGTATGCAAAGCCCCCAAGGCAGAAATGTGCCGGGGAAGTCTGAGAAAGAATAGATCAGTGTGACTGACGGAGAGTGGGTGGAGCTGACAATAGAGGCAGACTGCACCAGATCAGGTAGAGCTGTATCAGCCATGGTAAGGACCTTGCTTTTTACTCTAGATCAAGATGGCTCAGCCATGGCACTGCAGAGATTTGGGGCTGAATATTTCTCTCATGTGGAGGACTGCCCAGGGTATTTTAGGATGCTATGCAGCATCCTTGGCTTCTCCCCACTAGGTGCCACTAGCATCCTGCCAGTGAGACAAGTCAAAATGTCCCCAGCCAATGTCAAATGTCCCTTGAAACAAATCCTCTTCCCTTCTGACCCTGGTCAGGAAATCCTACCTTTCAGCATCTTCCCCACTTTTACTTCCAAAACTACTGTCTTCTTTATTTTTACATGATCAAGATGGGAAATATTTACATCCAATCTTCTGTGCTGTGCTTTGTCTATAGGTTGATTCTAGAAGTGGAAATCAACAACAAAGAACTTCTGTTGTTCTGACTATGTAATTATTATTCAAAGCAAAGACAAATAATAAATGCTAATTTATATCAATTTCTTGTGGTTTTTATCCAGAAGGCAGGAGGAATAAAGCAGAGTTAAAGCTGTGCTTGGTAAAGAAGCAGCTGCTGTTGCTGTTATTCAGTCATTAAGTTGTGTCTGACTCTTTGTGACCGCATGGACTGCAGCACACCAGTCTCCTCTGTCCTTCACTGTCTCCCGGAGCTTGATCCAATTTAGGTGATTGAGTCGGTGATGCTATCTAACCATCTCATTCTCTGCCACTTCCTCCTTTTGCCTTCAATCTTGCTAGCTTCAGGGTCTTTTCCAGTGAGTTGGCTCTTCACATCATTTGGCTAAAGTTCTAGGGCTTCAGCTTCAGCATCAGTCAGCATCAGTCCTTCCAATGAATATTCAGGGTTGATTTCCTTTAGGATTGACTGGTTTGATCTTGCAGTCCAAGGGACTCTCAAGAGTTTTCTCTTGTACCACAATTCGAAAGCATCAGTTCTTTGGCGCTCAACCCTCTTTATGGTCCAACACTCACGTCTATACACGACTATTGGAAAACCCATAGCTTTGACTATACAGACCTTTGTCAGCAAAGTGATGTCTCTGCTTTTTAAAACACTTGTCATAGCTTTTCTCCCAAGGAGCAAATGTCTTAATTTCATGGCTGCAGTCACCATCCATTGTGATTTTGGAGCCCAAGAAAAGAAAATCTGTCACTGCTTCCACTTTTTCCGCTTCTATTTGCCATAAAGTGATGAGACTAGATGCCATTACCTTAGTTTTTTAATGTTGATTTTTTTTTTTTTTTGGATGTCCCGCTGGGATATGAACTTAATGTTGAGTTTTAAGCCAACTCTTTCAATGCTCCTCTTTCAGCAGTAGTCACTCATATTATCCAGGGAAAGGGAATATGTTATTGTGGTTTAGACAAGCTCCTTGTTTTTGTCTGCTCAGACATGATTATGGAGTAGTCCTGTTTTGTCTGCCTCTGTCATAATCAGAATGCTCTTATCTGATGTTTGTGTCCTGTAAAATTGTTTATGTTGAACAGGGGAACTCCATGGCTGAGTGGTGAGCCCCGGGCTAGCTCAGGCCCAGATGTCAGTGCCAGGACAGTTCCAGAAAACAGTCAAGGACTGCTTTCAATTTTTAACGATATTAAGAATGTGGGGACTTTCCTGGTGGCACATTGGATAAGAATTCACCTGTCAATGTAGGGGACACTGGTTCGATCCCTGGTCTGGGAAGATTCCACATGCCACGAGACAGCTAAGCCTGTGCGTCACAACTACTGAGCCCATTTGCTGCAGCTACTGAAACCCAAATGCCCTAGAGCCCGCACTTCGTAATGAGAGAAGTCTCCACAGTGAGACGCCTGAGCAACACAACGAAGAACAGTCTCAGCCTGCCGCAACTAGAGAAAGTCCGTGCAAACAGCAAAGACCCAGCACAGCCAAAAATAAAAAATAAAATTAAAAAATTAAAAAGAGAAATCAGGAATATTGGAGAGGGAGAATTGCACTAGTAAATAATTAGAATTAAAATTTCTATTTAGAATTATTATTCACATTAGAGTAAAATAAAAGTAAGGAGATTAGTGTTGAATTGAGCTCATGACTCTGAAAGGCTTCCATTCAGCCAGTGAAATGATTAATGTTTATTTTTGGCCAGTTGACACCCAACAGTCACTGAGAATGATACAAATGTAGCTCTAATACCTAAATCCTTCAGGTTTATCCCTCACTAAAAGGAACCCAGGCTTCTTGGAAGAGAGCCAGTGCCAATTCTCCAGGCAGAGAAATGCCTGGTACATATTGTTACTGATGGGAAGCACCGGTTCTTTGGGGAGTTCATGTATAGTGTTGGAGGAGGCAAACAGGACAGTTTGAGAAGAAAGTTTTCACACCCAGGGACAAACTAAATATTGAAAATCAGTGACTGTAACTAACTGAAACAAGTTGAATCTAGAAACTGTCTTGAATCCAGGATAATATGGGGGAAAAAGAGATATTAACATGAAGTACAGTTAAAATATAATGGCATGTAGAGGTAAATTATTAACATACCTTTATAAACATTTGGAAATGTTACTGATTAAGCAAAATTATGAGAATTCCAGCTTAAAGCTGTGGTCATGACTTTAAACAATCATCCAATTGTTATCCTATGAGGTAGCACTGTCCAGTTGAAATAAGGTGTGAACCACATATGTAACTATTTTTATGAAGAAAAATTTTAGTGAACTTTATTTTTTAGAGCAGTTTTAAGGTTACAGCAAATTTGAGGGAAGTTGCAGTGATTGCCCATGTACATCTGGCCCCCATACATGCGCAGCTTCCTCCATTATCAACATCCCCACCAGAGGGAAACATTTATTACAATGGATGAATCTACACAGACACTTTATTATCACCCAAATCCATAGTTCATGTTAAGTTTCACTCTAGGTGTTGTTCAGTCTCATGGTTTTGGCAAGTGGGTACTGACATATATCCACCATTATCAGTTCAGTTCAGTCTCTCAGTCATGTCCGACTCTTTGCGACCCTATGAACCACAGCATGCCAGGCCCCCCGTCCATCATCAACTCCCGGGTTCCACCCAAACCCATGTCCATTGAATCGGTGATGCCATCTAACCATCTCATCCTCTGTCAAACCCTTCTCCTCCTGCCTTCAATCTCTCCCAGCATCAGGGTCTTTTCTAATGAGTCAGTTCGTCGAATGAGGTGGCCAAAGTATTGGAGTTTCAGCTTCAACATCAGTCCTTGCAATGGATATTCAGGACTGATTTCCTTTAAGATGGACTGGCTGGATCCCCTTGCAGTCCAAGGGACTCTCAAGAGTCTTCTCCAACACCACATTCAAAAGCATCAATTCTTCGGCACTCAGCTTTCTTTATACTCCAACTCTCACATCCATACATGACCACTGGAAAAACCATAGCTTTGACTAGATGGACTTTGTTGACAAAGTAATGTCTCTGCTTTTTAATATGCTGTCTAGGTTGGTCACAACTTTTCTTCCAAGGAGTAAGTGTCTTTCAATGTCATGGCTGCAGTCACCATCTGCAGTGATTTTGAAGCCCCCAAAAAGTAAGTCTGTCACTGTTTCCATTGTGTCCCCACCTATTTGCCGTGAAGTGATGGGACCAGATGCCATGATCTTCATTTTCTGAATGTTGAGTTTAAACCAACTTTTCCCCTCTCTTCTTTCACTTTCATCAAGAGGCTCTTTAGTTCTTCTTCACTTTCTGCCATAAGGGTGGTGTCATCTGCATATCTGAGGTTATCGATATTTCTCATGGCAATCTTGATTCCAGCTTGTGCTTCATCCAGCCCAGCATTTCTCATGATGTACTCTGCATATAAGTTAAATAAGCAGGTTGACAATATACAGTGTTGACATACTCCTTTCTCGATTTGGAACCAGTCTGTGGTTCCATGTTCAGTTCTAACTGTTGCTTCTTGACCTGCATACAGATTTCTCAGGAGGCAGGTCAGATGGTCTGGTACTCCCATCTCTTGAAGAATTGTCCACAGTTTGTTGTGACCCACACAATCAAAGGCTTTGGCATAGTCAATAAAGCAGAAATAGATGTTTTTCAGGAACTCTCTCACTTTTTTGATGGTCCAACAGATGTTTACAACTTGATCTCTGGTTCCTCTTCCTTTTCTAAAACCAGCTTGAACATCTGGAAGTTCACTTTTCACGTACTTTTTAAGCCTGGTTTGGAGAATTTTGAGCATTACTTTACTAGTGTGTGAGATGAGTGCAATTGTGTGGTGGTTTGAACATTCTTTGGCATTGCTTTTCTTTGGGATTGAAATAAAAACTGACCTTTTCCAGTCCTGTGGCCACTGCTGAGTTTTCCAAATTTGCTGACATATTGAGTGCAGCACTTTCACAGCATCATCTTTCAGGATTTGAAATAGCTCAACTGGAATTCCATCACCTCCACTAGCTTTGTTCATAGTGATGCTTCCTAAGGACACTTGACTTCACATTCCAGGATGTCTGGCTCTAGGTCAGTGGTCACACCATCGTGATTATCTGGGTCGTGAAGATCTTTTTTGTACAGTTCTTCTGTGTATTCTTGCCACCTCTTCTTAATATCTTCTGCTTCTGTTAGGTCCATACCATTTCTGTCCTTTATTGTGCCCATCTTTGCATGAAATATTCCCTTGGTATCTCTAATTTTCTTGAAGAGATCCCTAGTCTTTCCCATTCTATTGTTTTCCTCTATTTCTTTGCATTGATCAATGAGGACGGCTTTTTTATCTCTCCTTGCTGTTCTTTGGAACTCTGCATTCACATGGGTATATCTTTCCTTTTCTCCTTTGCTTTTCACTTCTCTTCTTTTCACAGCTATTTGTAAGGCTTCCTCAGACAACCATTTTGCCTTTTTGCGTTTCTTTTTCTTGTGGATGATCTTGATCATTACCTCCTGTACAATGTCATGAACCTCCATCCATAATTCTTCAGGCACTCTGTCTATCAGCTCTAGTTCCTTGAATCTATTTCTCACTTCCACTGTATAATCATAAGGGATTTGATTTAGCTCATACCTGCTTGGTCTAGCGGTTTTCCCTGCTTTCTTCAATTTGAGTCTAAATTTGGCAATAAGGAGTCACTTCATGGCAAATAGATGGAGGGAAAGTGGAAACAGTGACAGATTTTATTTTCTTGGGCTCCAAAATCACTGCAGACGGTGACTGCAGGCATGAAATTAAAAGATGCTTGCTTCTTGGAAGAACAGCTGACAAACCTAGAAAGTGTATTGAAAAGCAGAGACATTACTTTGCTGACAAAAGGTTCGTATAGTCAAAGGTATGGTTTTTCCAGTAATCATGTACGGATGTGAGAGTTGGAACATAAAGAAATCTGAGTATTGAAGAACTGATGCTTTTGATCTGTGGTGCTGCAGAAGACTCTTGTGAGTCCTTTGGACACCAAGGAGATCAAACCAGTCCAACCTAAAGGAAATCAGTCCTGAATATTCATTGGAAGGACTGATGCTAAAGCTGAAGCTCCAATATTTTGGCCACCTGATGCTAAGAGCTGACTCACTGGAGAAGACCGATGCTGGGAAAGATTGTGGGCAAGAGGAGAAGCAGGCAACAGAGGATGAAATGGTTAGACGGCATCACTGACTCAATGGACATGAGTTTGAGCAAACTCAGGGAGATAGTGAACGACAGGGAAGCCTGGTGTGCTGCAGTCCACGGAGTCGCAAAGAGTCAGATAGGACTTAGTGCCTGAACAACAACAGTAACATACAGTCACAACATCTTTAATGACCCAGTATCACCCAGCAGTATACAATGATCTGTGATTTATTTCTTCAAACAATACATCTGAAAGCAAATCTTCAACATGACCCTCCTGTAAGACCGGAAAAAATAATAAGTAATGCATATTTTTAAAATAAGCATACAAATTGTGGATCTGCACTTACTTAATTTCTTTGTGTCTCAGATTTTTAAAAAAGGAATAATGAAAGAAATAGCATCATATAGTTGCCTGAGGATTAAATGCATTAATATATATAAACTTTGAAGAACACTTATATAAATGACAATAATTATTATTACATTACTGGGTATTGACAGAGTAAAACAAATGAAATAACCCTGAAACTGAGCAGGGCTCTATGGGGCTCCCAGGCATGGAGGCCTTTCTGTACCCATTTTTGTAGGCAAGACTCCAACCTCCATGACCTTCCTTGAGTTCCACAGGGCAGATCAGAATAGTTGCCAAAGGCAGATTAGAATAATCAAAGGAGAAACAGGCAAGGAATCACCTGAGGCAAGGTTAAAGGGATCAGAGACTAGCAGACTGGTCAAGACTAGGAGACTGATCACCTGAGACAAGGTTAAGGCCAAACAAGCCCTCAGTTCAGGTCAGTTCAGTTCAGTCGCTCAGTTGTGTCCAACTCTTTGCGACCCCATGGACTGCAGCACTCCAGGCCTCCCTGTCCATCACCAACTCCCGGAGTTTACTCAAACTCATGTCCATCGAGTCGGTGATGCCATCCATCTCATCCTCTGTCTCCCCCTTCTCCTCCTGCCCCCAATCCCTCCCAGAATCAGGGTCATTTCCAATGAGTCAACACTTCCCATGAGGTGGCCAAAGTACCGGAGTTTCAGCTTTAGCATCATTCCTTCCAATGAACACCCAGGACTAATCTCCCTTAGAATGGACTGGTTGGATCTCCTTGCAGTCCAAGGGACTCTCAAGAGTCTTCTCCAACACCACAGTTCAAAAGCATCAAATCTTCGGTGCTCAGTTTTCTCCACAGTCCAACTCTCACATCCATACGTGACCACTGGAAAAACCATAGCCTTGACTAGCCGGACTTTTGTTGGCAAAGTAATGTCTCTGCTTTTTAATATGCTGTCTAGGTTGGTCATAAGTTTCCTTCCAAGGAGTAAGTGTCTTTTAATTTCATGGCTGCAGTCACCATCTGCAGTGATTTTGGAGCCCCCCAAAATAAATTCAGCCACTGTTTCCCCATCTATTTGCCATGAAGTGATGGGACCAGATGCCATGATCTTAGTTTTCTGAATGTTGAGCTTTAAGCCAACTTTTTCACTCTCCTCTTTCACTTTCAACAAGAGGCTTTTTAGTTCCTCTTCACTTTCTGCCATAAGGGTGGTGTCATCTGCATATCTGAGGTTATCGATATTTCTCCCAGCAATCTTGATTCCAAGCTTGTGCTTCATCCAGCCCAGCGTTTCTCATGATGTACTCTGCATATAAGTTAAATAAGCAGGGTGACAATATACAGCCTTGACGTACTCCTTTTCCTATTTGGAACCAGTCTGTTGTTCCATGCCCAGTACTAACTGTTGCTTCCTGACCTGCATACAGGTTTCTCAAGAGGCAGGTCAGGTGGTCTGGTATTCCCATCTCTTTCAGAATTTTCCACAGTTTATTGTGATCCACACAGTCAAAGGCTTTGGCATAGTCAATAAAGCAGAGATAGATAATAGCAGAAACAAGCCCTGCTCACACCCTAATATTATCAGAGACTGAATCTTTGACCCAGTGTCATAAGTATTCTCATCTAGTTCTCTGGGGCTGAGACACAGTTTTTCAAGGCAGAAATCTGGTGTGCCTCCTCCCTTTGGCAAAGCAACAACGCTGTCCTTTCCTACTTCACGCATAACTCTGTCTCTGGGATTTGATTTGGCACTGGTGTACAGAGAAGCCAAATTTTTGGTAATAACCCTTGTGAGGCTCATGGTACAGTGCCTGACACATAGAAAGTGCTAAATAAGTGTTGACTAGCATTATAAATAGAGATTTTTGTGATTTCCTATGAAGCTCACCCGTTTACTTGGACATATGAAGAATAAGTTATCATAATAAGCATTGATTTTTTTTGACATTTACCCTCCAACCAAGCAACTCATTTTTCAGGCCTTATGTCTGCATTTCCAACATGGTAGCCTATTGTCACTTAAGGTTATTGAGCACTTGAAATGTGGCTTGTACAAAATAAAATGAGGTATAATTGTAAAATACACACAAATTTTCTAAGTCTTAGTATAAAAAGAAGGAAAATTTCATTAATAATTTTCTATTGATCACATGTTCAAATCATTATATTTTCAATGTATTGGATTAAACAAATATATCATTAAAGTTAATTTTAATTGTATCTTTTTTTAACATGACTACTAGAAAACACCTTAACAGACCAAAGAAAAAGAAATGCAAAAAATCAAAATGGCTGTCTGAGGAGGCATTACAAATAGGTGTGAGAAGAAGAGAAGAGAAAAGCAAAGGAGAAAAGGAAAGATATACCCATGTGAATGCAGAGTTCCAAAGAACAGCAAGGAGAGATAAAAAAGCCTTCCTCAGCGACCAATGCAAAGAAATAGAGGAAAGCAATAGAATGGGAAAGACTAGGGATCTCTTCAAGAAAATTAGAGATACCAAGGGAACATTTCATGCAAAGATGGGCTCGATAAAGGACAGAAATGGTATGAACCTAACAGAAGCAGAAGATATTAAGAAGAGGTGGCAAGAATACACAGAAGAACTGTACAAAAAAGATCTTCACGACCCAGATAATCACGATGGTGTGACCACTGACCTAGAGCCAGACATCCTGGAATGTGAAGTCAAGTGTCCTTAGGAAGCATCACTATGAACAAAGCTAGTGGAGGTGATGGAATTCCAGTTGAGCTATTTCAAATCCTGAAAGATGATGCTGTGAAAGTGCTGCACTCAATATGTCAGCAAATTTGGAAAACTCAGCAGTGGCCACAAGACTGGAAAATGTCCAGTCAATCCCAAAGAAAGGCAATACCAAAGAATACTCAAACTACTGCACAATTGCACTCATCTCACACGCTATTAAAGTAATGCTCAAAATTCTCCAAGCCAGGCTTCAGCAATACGTGAACCGCAAACTTCCAGATGTTCAAGCTGGTTTTAGAAAAGGAAGAGGAACCAGAGATCAAATTGCCAACATCTGCTGGATCATTGAAAAAGCAAGAGAGTTCCAGAAAAACATCCATTTCTGCTTTATTGACTACGCCAAAGCCTTTGACTGTGTGGATCACAGTAAACTGTGGAGAATTCTGAAAGAAATGGGCGTAACAGACCACCTGACCTGCCTCTTGAGAAACCTGTATGCAGGTCAGGAAGCAACAGTTAGAACTGGACATGGAACAACAGACTGGTTCCAAATAGGAAAAGGAGTATGTCAAGGCTGTATACTGTCACCCTGCTTGTTTAACTTATATGCAGAGTACATCATGAGAAATGCTGGGCTGGATGAAGCACAAGCTGGAATCAAGATTGCTGGGAGAAATATCGATAACCTCAGATGTGTAGATGACACCACCCTTATGGCAGAAAGTGAAGAACTAAAGAGCCTCTTGATGAAAACGAAAGAGGAGAGTGAAAAAGTTGGCTTAAAGCTCAACATTCAGAAAACTAAGATCATGGCATCTGGTCCCATCACTTCATGGCAAATAGATGGGGAAACAGTGGAAACAGTGGCTGAATTTATTTTTTGGGGCTCCAAAATCACTGCAGATGGTGATTGCAGCCATGAAATTAAAAGACACTTACTTATTGGAAGGAAAGTTATGACCAACTTAGACAGTATATGAAAAAGCAGAGACATTACTTTGCCAACAAAGGTCTGTCTAGTCAAGGCTATGGTTTTTCCAGTGGTCACGTATGGATGTGAAAGTTGGACTATAAAGAGGGCTAAGCACTGAAGATTTGATGCTTTTGAACTGTGGTGTTGGAGAAGACTCTTGAGAGTCCCTTGGACTGCAAGGAGATCCAACTAGTCCATCCTAAATGAGATTAGTCCTGCGTGTTCATTGGAAGGACTGATGTTGAAGCTGAATTCCAAAACTTTGGCCACCTGATGGGAAGAGCTGACTCATTTGAAAAGACCCTGATGCTGGGAAAGATTGAGCACAGGAGTAGAAGGGGACGACAGAGGACAAGATGGTTGGATACCATCACCAACTCAATAGACATGAGTTTGAGCAAGCTCCAGGAGATTGTGAAGGATGGGGAAGCCTGGCGTGCTGCAGTCCATGGGGTGACAAAGAGTCAGTGAAGATTGAGCAACTGAACAACAACCACTCTGCATATAGGTTAAATAAGCAGGGTGACAATATAGTTTTGAAGTACTCATTTTCCAATTTTGAACCGGTCCGTTGTTCCTCGTCTGGTTCTAACTGTTGCTTGTCGTTCATATGAGTTTCTCAGGGACAGGTAAGGTGGTCTGGTATTCCCATCACTTTAAGAATTTTCCTCAGTTTGTATGGTATTTGTTGAATGTTTTTCTCCATGAATAAGGTAAAGCAATTCTATCAAAAATGTTAAACTCCACCTAACTCTTAAAAAGTCTTTGGAACAAATAAACCAATGTCAGATAAGCTCTCTTTTCTGATGCAATAACTTCAGGAAAAGAGGACCAGGAGGGTTATCGAGCCTGATCTCTTATGGGTAGAAACAGGGACTGGAGATCTCATAAAATACTGTCTTAGAATTTTCAATTTCCTCTGTACAGACATTCCTCTGTACAGACATTAAGGCATGTCTCCAGAGGTTCCCTAATTTCATCTCCATGGCTAGTCACAAGCTTTCTAAGGAGAATCTTGAATTTTAAAAATGTGTACCAAGGATTTCCCTGGAAGTTTGGTGGTTAGGATTCAGTGTGTTTACTGCTGTGGCCTGGATACTATTTCTGGCTAGGGAACTAAGATCCCGCAAACTGTGTGGTTTGGAGGAGGGAAAAAAAAGTATACCATTTCTTTCCATAGAAAAATATTTCTAAAAGTTTGTATTTTTATAGAAAAAAAATCAGCCTAAAGTTCATATAGTATCTCAAGGGATCTCTAACAGCAAAAAACAATATTGAAAAAGGACAAAGCTGTAGTTCTCACAGTTCCTGATTTCAAGTCAGCTTAGCAACTACATAACAATAATGGATTAGCTACCACAGAGTACAAATTGTGAACTATTTCACTAACTGCCCTTGTGTGTGTGCTCAGTAGCTCAGTTGTGTCGGACTCTTTGCAACCCTATGGACTGTGGCTTGCCAGGCTCCTCTGTCCATAGGATTCTCCAGGCAAGAATACTGGATTAGGTTGCTCTCCTCCCAGGGATCTTCCTGACTCACGGTGTGAACCTGAGTCTCTTAAGTCTCCTGCATTGGCAGGCAGATTATTTACAGCTACCGCCATCTGGGAAGCTCCTCCTGGTTTCAAAGCTTAATCCAAAGCTACAATAATCAAAAAAGTGTGGTATTGGTATAAAGACAGACATATAGTTCAACAGAAAAGAATAGAAAGCCCAGAAAAAATAACCTTGCATATATATATATATATATATACACAGTGAAATGATTTTCGACAAGAATGTCAAGTCCACTGGACAGGCAGAGATCAGGCTGGAGGCTCAAGGGAGAATCTTTTATTTATCTCTTCCAGCTTCTGGTGGCTGCTGATATTCTTGCCTTGTTGTTATACCACTCCAATCTCTCCCTCCTGCCTTGTCATCTTCCTCCATGTTCTTCTTCAGACCTTTCTTAAAAGGACAATTATGACTGCATTTAGAGTTGACCTGGATAACCCAAGATAATTTCCCTGCCTCAAGATCCTTTATTAACTTCATCACATCTGCAAAGACCCTTTTCCATGTAGAGTAACATTTATGGGTCCCAGGATTAGAACCTGATACTGATGAGGGTCAATATT
The DNA here is from genome assembly GCF_055505025.1 of Bos grunniens. Lineage (NCBI taxonomy): Eukaryota > Metazoa > Chordata > Mammalia > Artiodactyla > Bovidae > Bos > Bos grunniens. Next base: position 15,426,464 of record NC_141167.1, read on the forward strand.
TAGTTTACTACCTCCTCATTCTTTGACCAATTCTTTTAGTAAGGAACAAATAACATATTTTACTACCCTAGTCATGGGATCAGCTATTTCTCCATATATGTTTGTTCTTTTTTTAATGAAGAATGGTATTTAGAAGTCAAAATGTAGATGCTAGGTGGGCTTATGGCTATTAGAATGTCATTCTTGTACATCCTTTCTCTAGGACTACGAAGTAGGACACCCATAGGGAAATAATGTATGATTACACACACACACACACACACACACACACACACACACACACACAAAGATACATATTATGTGCACTCTAAACAGTTGATCTGGAATCAACTTCCAAGGGTTTGCAAAAGTCTACAATTAAATATACTGGAATACTGTTAAACTAACGGCATTTTGAAATCAGCTATGGTGGGAATACTTTCACCATGGAAATCAGCAAACATTATAAAGCAGTTTTTGTTTTAAATAAGAAAGCCCTTTTACTAGCACATAATTACATCTAACACACATATACCTTCTCTCTCTCTCTCCTTATAATGGTTAATATTATACACACACATGTACACCAAGTAGGCTCACACCTCTACTTCTAATTCTAGTCCAGCAGCACAGGGTTTGAAAGAGACTTTCCTGCTTCCTATATTTCTATCTTCTTCAATACTCAGAAATCTGGCTCACATTATTCTGAATATATTGACTTATTTACTCATTTTCCTGGCTATAGGAACCATCTCATTGGCCCTGTCCTTAGTGATCCCGACCAAAAGAACTGCCTCCCTAGCCCTGAACATGAAGGCCTTTTTCTGTCCTGACCTTTTGAGTTAGACCTAAGCCCCAGCCCTGGCAGCCCAGACCATCAGAATTGTCTCCTTGGCCTGGGACCCCCAGCCCTAAACTCAACAACCAAATCTTGCCTTCAGTTCAGTTCAGTTCAGTCACTCAGTCGTGTCCGACTCTTTGCGACCCCATGAATCGCAGCACGCCAGGCCTCCCTGTCCATCACCAACTCCCAGAGTTCACTCAGACTCACGTCCATCGAGTCAGTGATGCCATTCAGCCATCTCATCCTCTGTCGTCCCCTTCTCCTCCTGCCCCCAGTCCCTCCCAGCATCAGAGTCTTTTCCAATAAGTCAACTCTTTGCATGAGGTGGCCAAAGTACTGGAGTTTCAGCTTTAGCATCATTCCTTCCAAAGAAATCCCAGGGCTGATCTCCTTCAGAATGGACTGGTTGGATCTCCTTGCAGTCCAAGGGATTCTCAAGAGTCTTCTCCAACACCACAGTTCAAAAGCATCAATTCTTCGGTGCTCAGTTTTCTCCACAGTCCAACTCTCACATCCATACATGACCACAGGAAAAACCATAGCCTTGACTAGACGGACCTTTGTTGGCAAAGTAATGTCTCTGCTTTGGAATATGCTATCTAGGTTGGTCATAACTTTCCTTCCAAGGAATAAGCATCTTTTAATTTCATGGCTGCAATCACCATCTGCAGTGATTTTGGAGCCCCCAAAAATAAAGTCTGACACTGTTTCCACTGTTTCCCCATCTATTGCCATGAAGTGATGGGACCAGATGCCATGATCTTAGTTTTCTGAATGTTGAGTTTTAAACCAACTTTTTCACTCTCCTCTTTCATTTTCATCAAGAGGCTCTTTAGTTCTTCTTTACTTTATGCCATAAGCTCCTTAAGGATCATAAGCTCCTTAAGGATCTTGCCTTAGCTCCTCATATTTCCTTCTTTTTATACTCTTTGCATTAAAAATGCTTATTTCCCTATTTTCTCTTTTAAGTGCATGGTGACAAGTGGTCAGCTTGACTCATTTATGTCAGATAAAATACTGTTAAGTTTGGATCTGGGACATACTTATACTAAAACATTGTTTATCTCAACTGGAAATCTAACTGGATGCTCTGCATTTTTCTTTGCTAAATCTGGCGATCCTAGTTAGAGAGAACTACAGACAAGCTTCTTTTAATCCTAAACACCATCTATAACTCTAGACCTCCCTGCGCCTCTGGGCTTCTAGCGGTTAGGTGTGCCTCTTTCTAGGCTTACTTTCTATACCACACCTTTTCTTTACCTTTGACCTTCACATACTGTTTTTGCTCCCTCCAAACAGCTATCAGAGTTCGGGACAGTGTCACACAGCTGCACACAGCCTACCACTAGAGAGTTTATTTTACTAATTAGTTCAAATGTTTTTATCTTGGAATATGCATAAAGAAGACGAAGCAGCCTCATCAATCCTCCAGAAACCTTTACCTAGTTAGCCAATAATCTGTACACCCATGGAATTCTTCTCATTCCTCTACCATTATTTTTATCTTCTGTTAACCAGAATTTGAGAAACAAAGAACTGATTGAAATGAAAGGGTGTTTATTTGTGGTTTGTTAGGATTGCAGCCCAGGAAACACAAATTCAAGAAGCACTTGAAGTGTGTTCCAACGGACTACAAAATGAGGGGGGCTTATAAAGGCAAAAGCTGCAAGGTTACAGTTAGTTACATGAATTGTTTATCAAGATTGTAACTGGAGCTGGCGAAAAGTAAGGGTGCATGCTAAGTAAGGATTTCTTGGGGTTGAAATGATTGTACAGTTACAAGGACAGAACTTGTGATCATAAGGTGGCAGGTGGTGTTCTGAATACAGCTGGTAGCGTCCTTGGGCCTGCTACAGGTCAAAGAAAGTTCCAGTTCTCAGTGGTGCAGAGAGGTGTCTGGGACCAGATCCTCCATGGCCATCTCACTCTATTTTGGTATGCCTGAACTGTGATTACTCCCATTATAATTTCAATTTGTCATCACTTCTTGTATTGAAAACTACCTATTTGATTTGTTTGTTGTGGAATTATCTCCAGAGTAGACTGTTCAGTTAAAAGACCAACAACAAGGAGAAGAACTAGAATAAAGAGAAAATAAAGCTACTATAATATAATGCTATCATATCTATACTATATACAAACATGTGTGTATATGAATAGAATAATCTGTTTCATGATAGTTGCTTTCAAGGAGGAGAATTATGAGACTGAGAGACAGGGAAGGGAGGGACACTTACTGTCTATCAATAGATATTTGATCAGTAAAAATGTTTAAAAACTAAATGAATATTTTAATTATTCAAAAATATTTAATTTTTTAAAGGTGAAATTATCTTTCTCTGTGGATGTGCCCCTCCTTAGACAGTAAGCTACTGCTTGAGATCAGGGACCATGTCTATCTCAATTTATACCCCAAGAGCCCAGCACTGTGTCTAAGTCAGAGTCATAATTTTGGCTCTTTATATGTGTATAAAAATAGCATGTCCCCCCCTACCATTTCATTTCCATTGCTATTACTGATATTATCTAAGTTAAACTAAACTGTATTAAATTATTTACTATCCAACATAAAAATTAATGAATAATAAAAATAATAAATGCCAAATTCAGTTATTAAATTAATTTAAAGGGGATAACTATTAAAATAATAAGGCCTATAAAAACATTGGAATTTTTAAAAAATTAGCTCTACTGAGGTACAGTATACAAATAATAAAACACCCATTTAGATTGGTTTGACGAATTTTGACGCATGTATATACACATGCAATGACCACAATCAAAAGACAAAAAATTTCTGTTACCCTAAAAAGTTCTGAATGTCCCTTCTCAATCAATTTCTACCTCTACCTCTCACCCCTGGCCACTGGCAACCACTGAATAATCACATTGCCACCTATTAATGAATTTTAAATAAATTTAACTACACACATTTATTAACAGAAAGTTTATATTTTGCAATTAAATCAAAAAGCAAAGACTGCCCCCACCCACAAAAATACATAGTTTGATCATGTTCTTATTTCAAGTCATTAAAAAAAAAATCTTTATTAGAGTAAATTTGTCAAGTAGCATAAGAAGGAAAAGTAGAAAGCCTGCCTTCTTTTCAAGAGCAGTAATAGCAGTTGCCATTTATTGAACATCTAATATCTACCAGCACCATATTTGCACTTTACATGAATCCCTTTTCTCATTAGATTCTCACATCTACACTGACAGCTGAAATAGTCATTATTATCTTCCTTTTGCATATGGCTTAGAAGTACCCCTGACCTCAACTATGGTTAACACAAATGGATCACGCATTTTAAAATACCCCAAATGCCAAGCTCTAAGCAACCCATGGCATACCTTCAGTTTCAGTTCAGTTGTTCAGTCATGTCCGACTCTTTGCGACCCCATGGACTGCAGCACGCCAGGCCTCCCTGTCCATCACCAACTCCTGGAGTTTACTCAAACTCAGTCTATTGAGTCGGTGATGCCATCCAGCCATCTCATCCTCTGTTGTCCCCTTTTCCTCCTGCCTTCAATCTTTCCCAGCATCAGGGTCTTTTCCAGTGAGTCAGTTCTTTGGATCAGGTGGCCAAAGTACTGGAGTTTTAGCTTCAGCATCAGTCCTTCCAATGAATATTCAGGACTGATTTCCTATAGGATGGACTGGTTGAATAGTAAACCCAGTCACTCAACCAGGTCCCCTCTCTAGTTCTCAAAAACTCTGTGGCTCAGGATTGCTGATCTTATCCAAGTCTGTGCTTGGATAGAAGCAAAAGGCAAAGGAGAAAAGGAAAGATATATCCATTTGAATGCAGAGTTCCAAAGAATAGCAAGAAGAGATAAGAAAGCTGTCCTCACTGATCAATGCAAAGAAATACAGGAAAACAATAGAATGGGAAAGACTAGCGATCTCTTCAAGAAAATTAGAGATACCAAGGGAATATTTCATGCAAAGATGGGCTCAATAAAGGACAGAAATGGTATGGACCTAACAGAAGCAGAAGATATTAAGAAGAGGTGACAAGAATACATAGAAGAACTGTACAAAAAAGATCTTCACGACCCAGATAATCACGATGGTGTGATCACTGACCTAGAGCCAGACATCCTGGAATGTGAAGTCAAGTGGGCCTCAGGAAGCATCCCTATGAACAAAGCTAGTGGAGGTGATGGAATTCCAGTCGAGCTATTTCAAATCCTGAAAGATGATGCTGTGAAAGTGCTGCACTCAATATGCCAGCAAATTTGGAAAACTCAGCAGTGGCCACAGGACTGGAAAAGGTCAGTTTTCATTTCAATCCCAAAGAAAGGCAATGCCAAAGAATGCTCAAACTACAACTGTACTCATCTTGCATGCTAGCAAAGTAATGCTCAAAATTCTCCAAGCCAGGCTTCAACAATACGTGAACCATGAACTTCCAGATGTTCAAGCTGGATTTAGAAAAGGCAGAGGAACCAGAGATCGAATTGCCAACATTTGTTGGATCATGGAGAAAGCAAGGGAATTTCAGAAAAACAATTACTTCTGCTTCATTAACTACGGGAAAACCTTTGTGTGGATCACAACGAGCTATGGAGAATTCTTAGAGATGGGAGTAGCAGACCACCTTGGACTTCCCAAGTGGCACCAGTGGTAAAGAACTGCCTGACAATGCAGGAGATGTAGGAGACCAGGGTTTGATCTGTGAGTCAGGAAAATGGAGGGCATGGCTACCCACTCCAGTATTCTTGCCTGGAGAGTTCCATGGACAGAGAAGCCTGCAGGCTACAGTCCACTGGGTCACAAAGAGCCAGACATGACTGAAGCAACTTAGCACACACACACTAGACCACCTTACCTGTCTCCTGAGAAACCTGTATGCAGCTCACGAAGCAACAGTTAGAATCTGACATGAAACAACTAACTGGTTCCAAATTGGGAAAGGAGTGCCAAATATACAAGGCTGTATATCGTTACCCTGCTTAACTACAATGCAGAGTACATCATGCAAAACACCAGGTTTGATGAATCACAAACCGGAATCAAGATCAGATATGCAGATGATACTACTCTAATGGCAAAAAGTGAAGAGGAACTAAAGAGCCTCTTGATGGGAGTGAAAGAGGAGCGTGGAAAAGCTTACTTGAAATGCAACTTTAAAAAAACTAAGATCATGTCAGCTGGTCCCATCACTTCCTGGCCAAGAGAAGGGGAAAATGTGGAAGCAGTGACAGATTTTCTTTTCTTGGACTCCAAAATCACTTCGGACAGTGACTGCAGCCATGAAATTGAAGGATGCTTGCTTGTTGGAAGGAAAGCTATGACAAACCTCAACATTTAAAAGCAGAGGTATCACTTTGCTGAGAGAGGTCTGTATAGTCAAAGCACTCCAGGCTTCCCTGTCCTTTACTAGCTCCCGGAGTTTGCTCAGATTCATGTCCACTGAGTTGGTGATGCTATCTAACCAGTTCATCCCTGCTGCCTCCTACTCCTTTTGCTTTCAATCTTTCCCAGCATCCGGGTCTTTTCCAATGATCGGTGTGGCTCTTTGCATCAGGTGGCCAAAGTATTGGAGCAGCGGCTTCAGCATCAGTCCTTCCAATGAATATTCAGCCCTTCCTTTATGATTGACTGGTTTGATCTCCTTGCAGTCCAAGGGACTCTCAAGAGTCTTTTCTAGCACCACAAATCAAAAGTGTCAATTCTTTGGCACTCAGCCTTCTTTATAGTCCAATTCTCACATTCACATGTGACTACTGGAAAAACCATAGCTTTGACTATATGAACCTTTCTTGGCAAAGTGATGTCTCTGTTTTTTAATACACTGTCTAGGTTTGTCGTAGCTTTCTTTCCAAGGAGCAAGCATCTTTTAATTTCATGCCTGAAGTCACTGTCTGCAGTGATTTGGGTACCCAAGGAAGTAAAATCTAGATGATACTATATCTCAATTCTATTTAGTCCAAGTGGGATGAAGTTTCAGGAAGAGGTTACAGATTGACCAAGGCATAGGCAGAAAAACTGTAATGTGCGATGGAGTGGGGACATGATTGGGGAACTACCAAACAACTCTGTGCTTTTAGAAGTAGCAAGCAGTTGAACTTAAAAGCCAGCTTGAGTATTTTTATTCTATTTGAAGCAAGAAAGGGCTATCATGTTTAAGCAATGGAGGTAGATTTAGAAGATGAATCAGTGAGTAAGTGGTAGGATCTGGAAATAGCAATATCCCTTGCAGGGCTCCTGCAATAGCCTAAGCAAAAGAAAAGTAAGACTTGTCTATGAGTGGTTGTGCAATGAAGGAACGTATCCTTCCTTAACCCCAACAGATAAAATTCCCCAAAACGAAGAGCAAATCAGAGTTGTCTGGGGGGAATCTCCGGCAAGAGGGAAAAGGCTGAAACAGAGTCTGTGAGGTTTTCAGAGTTTCCACCTCCTTTGGGGGTTCTCTACCTTTGAGGTCCCTGACTCTTCATCAAGACACAACAAAAAAGCCTCCAAGCAAGGAACACCTGAGCTCCCAGGGTTTCAGTGAGCTGACCATCCCAAGTCCAAAGGTGAGGGTTTAGGAGGGAGTGGTGACAGTCATGATGGATAATCACTCAAAAAGAGATTCTAGGGTATAAACACTGCTCCCACCCACCAAGCTCTTCTTGGACCTTTAGAGGAGATGTTGTCATGCCCCTGGGCAAGGCTAAGTGGAATTAGGTTAGAGAAGAGGTGGGTGGAAGAAAATTTCCTAAGGACAAATTGATAGGATTTGGCATCTCACCTGATTAGAGTTTGAGGAAAGGAAAGAGAGAGAATGGAGAATAATTCTGAGAAGCCTGGGTGTTGGTACCAGGGTGACTTAAGACCTTCTAGCTGCCTTTCCACTGATTCTTACCTCCCTAAGCAAACTTCTGGTGCTAATTTTGTTTCCCAATCCATCTTTTCTATAGGGATTCCATTATATTTCTTACAATAAATTAGTAAATTGGGCTCTTGTGATTTAATTACCATCTGAATGATATCATAGAACCAAGTTCTTGAATCTGCAAGTCAGAAATTCTAGCCTGATCAGTTCCTTTAATAATCCACAGTATAGGTCTGTTCTCTGATCATTTTATTACCCACAGGGTAATCATGAAAATAAACCATTTCTACAGTCAGTATATGTGTGTGGGTCCGGAAGGTCTACAATAAGAGAAGCTAAAGCTATTCTCTGAGACTGAACCTCAGAGAAGTAATGGTAATATTTACTTAGAGATTTCTCTGTGTCTGTCCTAAAGATAAACTTTGGCTACATTTTATTAGACCTTATGGCATTCCTATGAGATATAGGCTACAGTTATGCCCATCTTAAGAACGTGAGGTTCAAAGAAATTAAATGATCTAAAGGCATACTACTAACAAGCAATGGAACTGGGGTTCAAAGCCAGCAATTTGGATGTTTACATATATTTATATGAAATTATCACTACAATAGTAGGCATCCACAATGCTTTTTGAATTGGAATAGATGAATCTGCAAAAAGAAACAACCCTACTTCATCACTTGTAAATGTGTGGCTGATGGTGTACTGAAACATACCCAGCTTCAATCAACAGGAACTGCGAGTACCCATGAAACTGGAATATAAATTTAAAAAGTTGCAAATAAATTGTTGCTATTGTTGCTCAGCCGCTCCGCCCTGTCCGACTCTTTGTGACCCTATGGACTGCAGCAGGCTAGCCTTCTCTGACCTTCACCATCTCCCGGAGCTTGCTCAAACTCAGGTCCACTGAGTTGGTGATGCCATCCAACCATCTCATCCTCTATTGTCCTCTTTTCCTCCTGCCTTCAGTCTTTCCCAGCATCAGGGTCTTTGCATCAGGTGGCCAAAGTATTGGAGTTTCGGCTTCAGCATCAGTCCTTCCAATGAATATTCAGGATTCATTTCCTTTAGAATTGACTGGTTTGATTTCCTTGCAAAGGGACTCTCAAGAGTCTTCCCCAACACCGCAGTTCAAAAGCATCAATTCTTCAACAGTCAGCCTTCTTTATGGTCCATACATGACTACTGGAAAAACCACAGCTTTGATTAGATGGACTTTTGTTGGCCAAGTAATGTCTCTGCTTTTTAATATGCTGTCTAGGTTTGTCATAGCTTTCCTTCCAAGGAGCAAGCATCTTTTAATTTCATGGCTGCAGTCACCATCTGCAGTGATTTTGGAGCCCAAGAAAATAAAGTCTGTCACTGTTTGCATTGTTTCCCCATCTATTTGCCATGAAGTTATGGGACCAGATGCCATATTCTTAGTTTTTCAAATGTTGAGTTTAAGCCAGCTTTTTCACTCTCCTCCGTCACTTTCATCAAGAGGCTCTTTAGTTCCTCTTCACTTTCTGCCATAAGGGTGATGTCATCAGCATATCTGAGGTTGTTGTTATTTCTCCCAGCAATCTTGATTCCAGTTTGTGATTCATCCATCCCAGCGTTTCTCATGATGTACTCTGCATATAAGTTAAATAAGCAGGGTGACAATATACAGCCTTGATGTACTCCTTTTCCTATTTGGAACCAGTCTGTTGTTCCATGTCCAGTTCTGACTGTTGCTTCCTGACCTGAATACAGATTTCTCAGGAGGCAGGTCAGGTGGTCTGGTATTGTTGTGATCTACACAAATGCTTTGGCATTGTCAATAAAGCAGAAATAAATGTTTCTCTGGAACTCTCTTGCTTTTTTGATGATCCAACAAATGTTGGAAATTTGATCTCTTGTTCCTCTGCCTTTTCTAAAACCAGCTTGAACATCTGGAAGTCCCTGGTTCATGTACTGCTGAAGCCTGGCTTGGAGAATTCTGAGCATTACATTACTAGTGTGTGAGATGTGTGCAATTGTGCAGTACTTTGAGCATTCTTTGGCATTGCCTTTCTTTGGGATTGGAATGAAAACTGACCTTTTCCAGTCCTGTGGCCACTGCTGAGTTTTCCAAATTTGCTGGCATATTGAGTGCAGCACTTTCACAGCATCATCTTTTAGGGTTCGAAATAGCTCCACTGGAATTCCATCACCTCCACCAGCTTTGTTCATAGGGATGCTTCCTAAGGCCCACTTGACTTCACATTCCAGGATGTCTGGCTCTAGGTCAGTGATCACACCATCGTAATTATCTGGGTCGTGAAGATCTTTTTTGTACAGTTCTTCTGTGTATTCTTGCCACCTCTTCTTAATATCTTCTGCTTCTGTTAGGTCCATACCATTTCTGTCCTTTATTGAGCCCATTTTTGCATGAAATGTTGCCTTGGTATCTCTAATTTTCTTGAAGAGATCTCTAGTCTTTCCCATTCTATTGTTTTCCTCCATTTCTTTGCACTGATCACTGAGGAAGGCTTTCTTATCTCTCCTTGTTATACTTTGGAATTCTGCATTCAGATGGGTATAACTTTCCTATTTTCCATTGCTTTTTGCTTCTCTTCTTTTCACAGCTATTTGTAAGGCCTCCCCAGACAGCCATTTTGCTTTCATCAGGCACTCTGTCTATCAGATCTAGTCCCTTAAATCTATTTTTCACTTCTACTGTGTAATTGTTAGGGATTTGATTTAGGTCATACCTGAATGGTCTAGTGGTTTTCCCTACTTTCTTCAATTTAAGTCTGAATTTGGCAATAAGGAATTCATGATCTGAGCCACAGTCAGCTCCTGGTCTTTTTTTTTTTTTTTTGCTGACTGTATAGAGCTTCTCCATCTTTGACTGCAAAGAATATAATCAATCTGATTTCTGTGTTGACCATTTGGTGATATCCATATGTAGAGTCTTCTCTTGTGTTGTTGGAAGAGGGTGTTTGCTATGACCAGTGTGTTCTCTTGGCAAAACTCTATTAGCCTTTGTCCTGCTTCATTCTGTACTCCAAGACCAAATTTGCCTGTTACTCCAGGTGTTTCTTGACTTCTTACTTTTGCATTCCAGTCCCCTATCATGAAAAGGACATCTTTTTTGAGTGTTAGTTCAAGAAGGTCTTGTAAGTCTTCATAGAAGCATTCAACTTCAGCTTCTTCACAATTACTGGTTGGGGCATAGACTTGGATTACCATGATATTGAATGGTTTGCCTTAGAAAAGAACAGAAAATTACCTAGCACATATTAAATCTCAATGAATATCAATGATGATGATTACTATTATTATTAGGAATTGCTGGCTTACAGGACATGTGCATCTTTAATTATTACACATTCTTCTAAATGATGTATCAATTTATACTATCAGCAGCATGTAAGTTCCCTTTTCCTAATTCCTAACACATGGTTCTAATTTAAAACTGCCAATCTGATGAGTATGGAATTGTTAGGTAGGTAGAATAGGGAAAAGGAGTCCAAAATGGCGGTGGCTAAAAGACAAGGAAGGTCCGAGGACCAGAGTGAAGACTTCAGGCAGAACAAACAGAACAAACAGCACTCCTGGCTAAGCCCAATTTGCATAGGGCATGCCCAGGTGGAGGAAAAAACATATAAAAGGAGGAGCCAAAGCGCTTTCTCTCGGACTCTCTCTCCCGCGTTCGTGCGCTCGCGCTCTCTCTCTCAGTCTCTCTCTCTTCCCACGCACTCCTCCACTCTCTTCTCTTCAGGCTGTAACACTGATTTGCCCAAGAGCTGTGGCACGGTTTGTCCAAGACCCAAGAGCTGTGACACGCCAAGGGCTCTAATGTCCGTTGCTCCAAATTTTTGTTGTGACGAGACAAAGAACCGAGGAACATACACTCACATGACGGATATTAATTCTTTAATGTTTATAAATGTAACGAATATTGTCTAGTCTTTGGGTTGTCATCATGCACCAACTTTTTAAACTTGTTACTGCAGAATCAACAGTTTTAATCTAATAATATCTTCCCTTATGGTTTGTGCTTTTTGGATCTTAAGAAATTCTTCTCTATTTTGATATCATATTTATATTTCCTTTACTCCATCCAGTGTTTATTTTTAGATATGGTTTGAGGTAAAAATCCATTTTTTTTTTCTTTTGGAAAAAAATGTTCCAGCGCCATTTATTGAAAAGTTCATCCTTTAGCTGCTGCTGCTAAGTCGCATCAGTTGTGTCCAACTCTGTGCAACCCCATAGACTGCAGCCCACCAGGCTCCCCCGTCCCTGGGATTCTCCAGGCAAGAACGCTGGAGTGGGTTGCCATTTCCTTCTTCAATGCATGAAAGTGAAAAGTGAAAGTGAAGTCGCTCAGTCCTGTCTGACTTTTAGCGACCCCATGGACTGCAGCCTACCAGGCTCCTCCGTCCATGGGATTTTCCAGGCAAGAGTACTGGAGTGGGTTGCCATTGCCTTCTCCGCATCCTTTAGCTACTGACGTGTAATGCCCTCTGTATTATAAACCACGTTCCCATGGGGTAGTCTTCATTTCAACTTCACAACCTCCACAACCTTGCTTATTATTATTATTTTCTACTTGGGATGCTTTCCTTTAAAAAGGCTCTTCTGGCTACATCTCTCTCGTTCTTCAGATCGCAGCTCAAACGTCATTCTTTCATAGATAGATTATGTCTACATGTATGTCCCATTTCAGTGACCCCGTAACTCCAAAAGTAATGGAAGGACGGCAGTGGACAGGAACTTCTGGTTAGTTGTTGCCAGGCGGTTGCCAGGGAGCCTGTAGAGGAGGCCGCGGAGGGGAGGAGCGTCCAGAGTTCCAATGACGGAATCCAGCGGGCGCCTGAGTCGCCCCTGAGTGCGTCAGCACGCGCGGTCGGCCGGGGGCGGGGCCAGGTCTGAGTCACGTGGCTTGGTTGCCTACGCGCTGCTGGGCCGTGGGAAGATGGCGGACGGAAAGGGAGACGCCGCCGCCACCGCCGGGGCTGGGGCTGAGGCTCCGGTGGGAGCCGGAGCCGGAGACGGAACCGAGACTGAGTCCATGGCTCGGGGCCATAGTCCCGCATCTCCGGCGCCGGTAGCCTCCGGATTGCGACCCTGTCTGTGGCAGCTGGAGACAGAACTGAGGGAGCAGGAGGTGTCGGAGGTCTCATCTTTGAACTACTGTCGGAGCTTCTGCCAGGTGAGGGGCGGACTGGCTGGCTGAGGGCGGCGGGGCGGGGAGACCAGGGGAAGAGGCCCCGGATCCGTTGCTGCTGCCGGGGCTGGACTGAAAGGCGCCACCTCCGTGTCTTGCCGCGCCCCCGGGGCCGGGAAGGCCCAGTTCGAAAGCCCAACCGCTGGCCCCCCTCCGCCAAGTGCCCGACTTTGGCCACCGCCAGGGAGGGTAGCGCTGGGTCAGACTGAGAGCTGGGAGGGCGCCGGCGGCTCCCTAGAAGGGCCGTGCCCTGTCGTCGTTGCCTGTCCCCCAGCCGGGTGGTTGGAGCGCCATTGCCTCTTGAAAGATTGATTGCTCCTTTCTGCCAGGAGATCCTTTTTTGAGTGCAGATGTCCAAATTGGAATGCCTGGATTTTCCTAAATAATTCGGAGATATATGTTGGGGCCAGAGACTTATCTTTGGAGTCAATGTCTTTTGGGCCCCTCAAAGGTATGACAGTTGGCTTTGAAAGGCGTCTAGGGCTTTCTGTTTAGGGATGGTGGAGCTGGTTGGTTGTTTGGTTTTGGCTGCCTTGGGGGGAGGGTATTAAAGCTGTTCTTTCGCCTTTTCTATGTTCTTTGGAGAATTGTGCTGCCAGAAATGAGGCTCTTAATCCTTGCAATGGTTATTCGGGTCTTTGAGTAGAAGAGGATTGGGAAAGATGTGGAGTGTGGTCTGTTTTGGCAGTTCTATGACCATTTCTGTGCCATAGTGGGTCCTAACCTATGATTATATATTTCTTGGTATGCTGAGTTTTCTTTCCATGATCACGTCGCGATTTTTCTTTGTAAATTTGAAGATGCACCATGATTATTTCTTCCTCTGCTTGTTCTAATCAGGTTTTGGAAGCACCCCTCTGCTTCTCACCTGGTGCACCTTAAAGAATGCAAAATAATCGTAGTGTGTTGGCACTTGGGCTCTTAATGAGTAGTTGGGCGTGCAGAATAAATTGCGGTGTGCCAAAGTTATTATTTTGAGGGACAATTTGCTCTGTTGGTCCGGAGGAGAATCAAAAATTGACTTGATTGATTGCTTTTCTCCCTCCTCTCTGCTGAGCCAGAAGCGCTTCTCCTCTTGAATATATTTTGTCCTTGCCAATGAATCTTTTCCATGCATTGTATCACTCGTTTGTCTACAACCTGCAGCCTTTACCCTGAACTGTGAAGTACTAAGGTGTCCTCGGCATTTTCACTCTCAATGAACATTCTTACTATACAGATTTACAAACTTTTACTGACTCCATAGAATGGTGCCAAACACTTTGCCAAGTGCTGAGGAAACATGAATCAGACAGCATTTACCCTTGATGAGTTTACCATTTGGAGGAGGTAGTAGAAATAACAGTATTGCTGATGTAGTTTTGGTGATGATGGAAGAGGATACCTTGTACAAAGGGTGGGCGGGGCTCATGGGACATCTTTTGGGAAGACAGTCCACTAGTAAAAATAAACGTAAAGGTTAACTGCAGACTGTAATACATATCAATACGTAGAAGTAACTGGGAGAGGCCAATTTAGATGGAGTGGCCTGAGAAGGCCCTGTGCCTGAAGGGTTGAAAATGAGTCTTGTTAAGTATCGGAAAAGGAGGTGGCATTGTAGTGTTAATGGTGAAGAGAAGGAAAACAGTGCTTTGGGAGAAGAGGGAACTAATTGGACCAGGATTAGTGAGGAGGAGAGCAGAAGAACTGTTGGTTTGGGATAAGCCTTCTAAGCTTTCGTAGTCTTCTTGGAAGGATAGCAGGAATGGATATAACCAAATTGAAGCTTGTCAGAGAATAACACACACACACACACACACACACACACATTGCTTTAAGTCTAGTACTGGCGGATTTGATTTTGACTGATTTTTTAATGTATTGTCTTTGCAACACTTAAGATGCGAGGACACAGAAGAATTTTTAAAAGAAAATATTTTTGTAATTTTTTTTTAGTGAATTTTTTTTTTTTTTTTTGGTCTGAAATTTTCTTGAAACAGTTTTTTACACTAATAAAGTAAAAGTATCAGTGACAATATGTAGTAATAGAAAGCACATTGGATTGGGAGTTATTTGGATCTTAATTGTGACTCTACTGCTTACTTGCTTTAGCTAATAACCTTGGGCAAAATGTGACTGTGAGATTATGTTTTGTTTTCTGACCTTTATCTGCTTGTAATGCTTTATACAAATAGAGCAGAAAGTTTATTTTCAATTCTTCACAATATTTGTCACATTATTTTGGCACATTTTTTCCCATAGCCCAGTCAACTTAGGGTGTCCTTTCTTATCAGATACAGAATGTTTTTTAAATTTTGTGATGAAGTAGGATAATTTCACCATCCAAATTTGGTTGAATAGCTTTTGGTTTCACATTGGAAAGGCAGAGTCAGATTTTTTTCACCTACTGACTGTGTGTGTGCCTGACATTGCACTTAGTGCTGGGAATAGGGACCTGTCCTGCAGGGAGTACCTAATGAATGTGTAAAGAGAAGTAGTGATGTTAGATTATCATAAAGGCCTCATCTGTGCTCTCGGGGATGCTTAACTGCCACAAAAGGTATTTTTATCATGTGTTTAAGTTAGAGATATTGTCTTAGGGACTTAGAGTGCCCAAAGTAGAACCTGCAACAGGCTGGGACCATATTCCCTCTAGCTTTTGCAGCACTTAAAAGAAATGGCTCTGTCTTTGGAATTGCACCAAATCAAGAAATAAACTAGCATATGAAAGGATAGAGAAGCTTGTTTCATTCTGGGCATGTTTTCAATTTTCAGAAGTTTGTAAAGATGATCAAAATGAAACTTCATAAGTAATAGTTACTAAGAAAATGATTTTTAGATGAAGTCGTAGTCAGTGAAAATTTGTATTCAGTGACAGTTGGATGTGGATTTTTCTTTCCCCTTTCCTTCAGTTCCTTTTCTAAAAACATTGTCTGCCAGACATTGTGGATAAAATTAACTCTAGAAAACAGTCTTTCTTTGTTCTGCTGAAAAATTGATGATATCCTCTCAGGTTCTTACTATGTTTTGGGAACCCAGATTCCTGAAGTTTTCCAACTGGTTGGTGTATTTGTAACACAGATTTTGAAGACTTTTACAGTAGACTTCATTTACAAAATTGACATTATTGAGTGAATGATTATACTTTGAGAGTATTGGGCAGTATACTGCCCAATATATATCAATCAAAGTATATTGATTATACTTTGAGAGTAGCTTTATGAGTAATCCTTGTTTATGAGACACTTCCAGTTTTGGACTAACAGTGACTTTGTAGATTTTTAAATGTTAACTCGGTGAGTATTGAATATATTTCAGTTTTCCCTAGATTAGTGATTGGGTCCAAAGGCCTAAGTCAGATTGCCATTCTATAACATCTTTACCGTTTAAACTAGCTGTGTGACCTTGGGTCATGTTAATTTTCTTTAAACCGAAGTTTCTCATTTGCAAATGTAATAATAGTACTTACTGTTCTCTATGTAAATACATTGTTGTGTGGACTAGATAAAACAATCTCTATAAAAAGCCAATGGCTCTAAAACTGAGTTATCCGGATTTCTTGGGATGAGAAGTCTTAACAGCCTTGCCCCCAGCTTACTTTTCAGCCAGTCCCACCACCCCAGTTCTACTCTTACTCAGAATTACTGTACTTGGATGCCATGGACCAAGTATGGGAGCTCAGTTACTCTGTGACTAAAATTGTGCCTACAAGTTTTTAGGTGCATTATTTTGGAAAGATGATCTTAATTGTCATTGGATTCATCAGATCCAAAACACACCTTAGGCCTTCAGTAAGTATTTCCCAGGTGACTGATCTACAAAGGATGGCATTACTACTTTAACAAGAACTCAGCTCATCAAGCATTTTTAGGTCTTTCCCTTTCTTTGTGCTGTGAAAAGTGAAAGTGACAGTCCCTTGGTCCTTTCCAACTCTTTGTGACCCCATGGACTGTACAGTCCATGGAATTCTCCAGGCCAGAATACTGGAGTGCTTAGCCTTTCCCTTTATCAGCTGAACCACAGGGGAAGCCTAAAAATACTGGAATGGGTAGCCTATCCCTTCCCGTTGGATCTTCCCGACCCAGGAATCGAACCAGGGTCTCCTGCATTGCAGGCGGTTCTTTACCAACCAAGCTATCAGGGAAGCCCCCTCATCGTGCTGTTCTATCCTTTCTCACATTTTCTGCATGGCTGACTTTCCTTCTCTAGGGCCCTGTGCAAATGTCACCTTATCTGTGACGCTTTCTTTGATTTTAATAGATTTCCTTTTAGTTGTTTGCTTTCTTTTGACACTTTGCATATACCTGTTGTTCAGTCGCTCAGTTGTGTCCAACTTTTTGCAACCCTGCGGACTGCAGCACACCAGGCTTCCCTGTCCTTCACCATCTTCCAGAGCTTGCTCAAACTCAGGTCCATTGAGTCAGTGATGCCATCCAACCATCTAGTCCTCTGTCGTCCCCTTCTCCTCCTCCCTTCTATCTTTCCCAGCATCCAGGTCTTTTCTAATGAGTGGGCCCTTTGCATCAGGTGGCCAAAGTATTGGAGCTGCAGCTTCAGCATCAGTCCTTCCAATGAATATTCAGGGTTGATTTCCTTTAGGATGGACTGGTTTGACCTCCTTGCTGTCCAAGGGACTCTCGAGTCTTCCCCAACACCACAGTTTGAAAGCATCAGTTGTGCGCTGAGCCTTCTTTATGGTCCAGCTCTCACATCCATACATGACCACTGAAAAAACCATAGCTTTGACTAGACAGACTTTTGTCGGCAAAGTAATGTCTCTGCTTTTTAATATGCTATCTAGGTTCGTCATAGCTTTCCTTCCAAGGAGCAAGTGTCTTTTTATTTCGTGGCTGCAGTCACCATCTGCAGTGATTTTTGGAGCCCAAGAAAATAAAGTCTGTCACTGTTTCCTTTGTTTCCCCATCTATTTGCCATGAAGTGATTGGACCAGATGCCATATTCT
Organism: Bos grunniens; assembly: GCF_055505025.1. NCBI lineage: Eukaryota > Metazoa > Chordata > Mammalia > Artiodactyla > Bovidae > Bos > Bos grunniens. Next base: position 15,444,233 of record NC_141167.1, read on the forward strand.
TAGTTCTTTGAATGTTGAGTTTTAAGCCAGCTTTTCCACTCTCTTCTTTTACCTTCATCAATAAGCTCTTTAATTCCTCTTTACTTTCTGCCGTAAGGGTGGTGTCATCAGCATATCTGAGGTTATTGATATTTCTCCCGGCAATCTTGATTCTGGCTTGCATATACCTGTTTGGTTTTAACTCTTTTTCTTGCTGTCATGGTCTTAGTTCAGGCTTCATAATGTCCTTTTACATCTCTTCACTAATCTTCCTTGCCTTCCAAGTGACCTTACCTACAGTCCATTTTGGTGTTCCTTCTAAATTATAAACATGATCTTGTTGGTCACTGTATTCACTAAAATTCTTCCTTTTTTTTTTTTTTTTTTGCCCCAAAGCCAAAATAAAATTCGCACTTATTAACCTGGCAAGGAAAGCTTTTTAGGATCTGGACTGTTCCACCCCTTACACCCAACTCTCTCTCTCTCTTTTTTTGTCTATCTTCACCTCAGTGTTCATTTCTAAGTCTGCTTGATTAATCCTAGGGTCCTCCCTTAACTCATCTGCTTATCTGTCCTTGAATACCTAGCTCAAGTAATAAGCTTTTTCAAACATTTTCTGATTTCATTAGATAGAATGAGGTGACTCTTCCCCTTAGAATATGTACTCCAGTAGCATCTTGTACATCAGCATGGTACCTGAATTTTTTTTTCCATGTTTATTTCTTGTATTGACTAGTAAGCCAATAAGTCTTTGTTTTATTCTTGGTACCTAGAAATTAATACAATGCCTGGCCCACAGAACTAATTTGTTGAATAAATTTTGTAGGAACACCTAATGTAAAATCTGGTATGTTAAAAGGCAGATTTACCACAGGAAATTACTGTGAAGAAACAGGATAGGCGATTTTAGAGACATTACTTGTCAATTTGGCTTACATTCATATTAAGGTACAGATTTACATGTGTGAAATGAGGGCTAGAGTTGATGGAGGGGGCAAATAGGAGACATGATGTAGTATTGAGTAAGATGCTAGGGCTTCCCAGATGGCTCAGTGGTAAAGTATATGCCTGCCAATGCAGGAGACTCAGGAGACTCGGGTTCGATCCCTGGGTTAGGAAGATCCCCTGGAGTATGAAACGGCAGCCCATCCCAGTATTCTTGCCTGGAAAATCCCATGGACAGAGGAGCTTGGCGGGCTGCGGTCCATGGGGTCGCAAAGAGTCAGACAGGACTGAGCACACATGACTTGGAGATGCTGAGATAGCAAGGATCAGTCTTCCAAACTCCTTGAGGTTGGTGGCCATGAAGACTCTTGAGCAATATCTTTTTATTTTTGCTTCTTTCAATTATTTAAAGGATTTTTATTAAATGCATTAGCTTTTCTTCTTGTGCTGGCTTCTCTTGGGAGATATCTATATAGGAACTAGAGAACAATTAGTTATAATCAGAAAAGCTAGTTTTTCAGTGCATGTAACCAAAACATTATTGTAAATGTGATCTGTGAAGCAGTGGGAGCTTTAGGTGCCGTCGTTTACTGCGGTACCACCTAGTCTCTTATACTGTGGCCTCTAGTGACTTCTGTGCCTACCAGTGGATCATGCTCTCCTGAACCACGTTAGTAAAAAATCTAAATAGAAAACATCACTTATTTCAAGACTGCAAAGGCATTCGCAGACCAAAAAATATTTGTTTTCATTCTGTTCTAGACGCCTGTCGCCTGTCCCAGAGGTCTCCATTGACTGTCTTATCTGAAGTAGCTCATCCCCATCCTCTTTTGACTCCTTAACACTTCTTTATAGTTCTTTGAATCACTGACTACTGTCTGATACGTCTCTTTGTCTGTATGCCCACTTGGACTGTAAGCAGCATGAGGGTGTTGATTGTTTTGTTTACCCCTACCTATATTAGTCCCTGGCCTTTAGTAGCTACTCAGTCAGTATTTGTTGATCCTTTGTCTCCTTCCTTCCATAAATCCTTGACTAGACTTCTTGAGAGTAACAAGTGAGTTTTAACCTATCTTAATCAAGAAATAAGAACTTTTTTTGGTCAAGAAGGTCATGCTGCTTCCAGTAGGGATCAGGTCTTACTGTTCTTGTATTTTGATTAACTAAAAGTAGAATCTCGTTTTAATTTTGTTTACATTTTCTAAGAACTTCCCCTGGTTTCTTATATTCCACAAACATTTAAAGTAATGAATTTTTCAGCAAGGTTTATTTAGATTGAAGTATTTATTTTGGATATGATTGACACCATATTAGAAAACCCAAACATAGATTGCAAGTTGATATAAAAAAATAGATTCCTGAAACTTTCATTGCTGACATAGGCCAACATGGAAACCATGTGAAAAAATAGATATTTAATTTGTTGAGCATCTTTTTGTGTGCCAGGCACTTGGGTAAGTGGTGGTATTTTCCTTTTACAGATAGAAAACTGAGACTCAGGGAAATTATGTAACTTTCCCAAGATCACACAGCTGTGGTGAAGTCTGACTCCAGAGCCTGTGCTGTTCTTTTTTAATCAGCATTTCCTAAATTATGCTTGCTCCATGAAATACATGTATTCATAAGTACTTCATGAAATAAGGATTCTGTGTTTATGTAAGTTGGGATGATGTTTGGAGAAATGCTTTTTTAAAAAATAGAAGACACACTGTGATGCCTAGAAAGACATTTAAGTTTAGTATAACATTTGCTAAGATAAGGCTGTCTATAAAACATTTTGCCATGTTCTAAACCTTGTATCAGCCCCCAAATCACATGTCTTGCTTTCATTCAGTTCAGTTCAGTCGCTCAGTTGTGTCCGACTTTGCGACCCCATGAATCACAGCATGCCAGGCCTCTTTCATTATAGTAAAGCAAATCACTATGGTGAATAGTTGATTGCCTTATGTTTCTGCACACCACTGAGTTTTGATTTCTTGGTTTCAGCCTAAACGACTGTGAGCTTTGTATAAAAAAAATTTCCCTCCAAAGTTTTTGTAGTTTTTAGATTATACTTATTGTCCCCAAATGAACAATATTTTAATGTATTATAACTTTTTTGGAAATTGAGAATGAATTGCAGTTTATTCATCTAGGTTTTCCTGTATTTCTGCAGCACAGCTAGCTTGGAAACTATTAATACTGATGTATTTATCTGTTTCTCCTCACTTTTGTGCTATACTGATTTCTCAATGTGTTTTTTCGAGGCCTTTTCTTGTCCTTTTTTGGGGGGGATCTAGTAGCTGATTGTGCTGACATTTATTTGGTTTTAAAGTATTTTTACTCCCAAAGAGATAACCTGAGTGTGCCACATTAGCCAGAACAGTAATGCCTTTTAATATGGACACTTGTAAGAATTACTGCCAGGTATGATAGAATAAATGACTTAGCTTGGGAATTGTATTTTTATGATGAATGATTGTATAAAATAGGTGTATTTTAATTTGTGATTTCATTTTCTTTTTTCATGTATATGTATATTTATATGTTTAAGGTATATAAGATATTTTAAGGTAATAAAACTGAATACTTATTTTTTGTTTTTTGTGACTCCAGACTGATGCATGCTCTTTCTAGAAGTTTAAGACAAGACATATAAATGCATAAAGCAGAAAGTGAAAGTACCATGCAGTCTCACTGTTTAACTCATAAACACATTCTAATTGTAAAAAAGTAGAATAATGTAAAAGAAAAGAAAGTAAAGATGAAAGCTATCACAAACCTCTATATCTCAGTGCTACATTTTCTTTAGATAACAGTTTGGGAATTAAAAGTTACAATACACTAAAATATTTTTCATTTTCATCATTCATTCATATACTTACAGAATTTTTTTGTATGATATGTACTGTCTTTAAAAAATAGTGTCCAAAAAAAAAAATAGTGTCAAGTTTATATACTAAAACTTGCTTATTTCATTTAATGTAGATATCTTTTCATGTGGAAGACATGCATATTGACTATATTAAAAAAATAACTTCTTGGTATTCCATTGAAAACTGCATCAATTTTAAATTGTGCAGGTAGCAAAACCGTCAACACTTAAAAAAAAATTATTCGTTTGACTGTGCTGAGTCGTAGTTGTGACATCTTGATATCTTTAGTTGTAGCATGTGGGATCTAGTTCTCTGACCAGGGATCGGACCCAGACCCCCTGCATTGGAACGTGGAGTCTTAGCCACAGGACCATCAGGGAAGTCCTAATACTCTTAATTGAAAAAATTTTTTTAACTATAAAAGCAATGCTCATGGCAGAGTATATAAAGTTACAGAAAAGTTTAAGGGAAAAGTAAAAGCCCTCTTCTGCCTTCAGTTCCTCCAGTCACTTGGCAGAGAAGTTAACAGTGTCTCGTGTATTTTCAAAAATGAAAATATACACTCTTCCGAAATTTGCATTTTAATTTACTATATTGAGGACAATTTTCTGTATCAGGACAATTTTCTCTATCAGTACCCCACAATTAAGTCATTTGTGTTCTTTTTTGTTGTTATCACAAATAATATTGAAGTGAATAACCTTAAACATTAAGCACCAGTTATTTAAATCCATATCAGGAATTTCTGGAATTGAAATTACAATACTGGACTAAAGAGAATGTTTTTTAAAATTTTGATAGATACTGGCCTTGCCATTTCTGATACTACTGAACTTATTAATACTTGCCCATCTGGTTGTGGCAGATAATTGCTATTACACTATTAAGTTAACAACATTTGTGTATTTTTTCATGTGTATTAGGTATTTACTTTTTCCCCCTGTGAGATTTGTCTTTACTTTTTAAACATGCCTCTATTTGAAAATGTTATTAGTTAAAAGTCATTAAAATTTGATTGTGTCTTAATTATTCAGTGTGACCTTGTAACCTTAGGATTCCATGCTGTTTGAGATTCTCAAGAAGCAGAACATACTGTAGAGTTAGTTGTGGCCTAACCTGAGGCCGTTGCAATGTATGATACAATTTAGTGATTTTTGTGAGAGATTTGTCAGTGTACTCATTTCCAACAAACATTTATTGATCATTTCTATTTGGGGGAGATTTGGGAATCTTTAGAAAGACTAATTCATAGCTGAATCAATGGAAAGACCCTCATGCTTTTCATTAGCTAACTTTTTTTCTGTGTTGTTATCTTTATACATTTTCAAATAAAGTTCCACTGAATGGATGTATTACCTTGAGCCAAATCAGTTTGTTATGGGGCTTCAAATTGCTACTTAAATGAGATGACCTTTTAGATGTGATTCTCCTTCAAAAGTAAATAATTCTATTGGGAAACATTTGCTAAAGATTATTTTTCTAAGTCATCTCCAAACATTTGCCTTGTGCATCCTTATTGAAATAAATGAATATTAAAATTTTTAAAGCAATACCAATATATAAAGTACAAGCAAACACAGAAGTATAAAAAGGGTGAGGTTTTAAAAACTAATTTGAATAAAAGTTTCAATATTGAACTTCCGTGGTGGTGCTTATGTAAGAATGCACCTGCCAGGGCACGGGACACAGGTTTGATCCCTGATCTGGGAAGATTTCACATGCCGAGGAGCAAGTAAGCCCATGGACCACAACTGTTGAACCTAGATTCTAGAGCTTTCGAGCCACAACTGCTGATGCTGTGTGCCACAACTGCCAAAGGCCACACACCTAGAGCCTGTACTCTGAAGCAGGAGAAGCCACCCCAGTGAGAAGTCCACATACCACAACAGAGACCAGCCCCTTGCTCGCTGCAACTAGAGAAAGCTCACATGCAGCAACGAAGGCATAGTGCAACTAAACAAAAGGTTCCATATTATATTTCTGCCCCTTGATGGGTTATCATTTATCCCTCTAGGGTAGATGGCCGTCCCAGTGGAAGCTACTCGACTAATTTGAGCTGAAATTGTTTACATTCGTTGTTATGCTCACTATCCTTATTTGGCTCTTCCTTCATAGTGAAATCTTGATTCTGATGTTTAAAGGACTTGGTTAATGAGAATGTTAAACCTAAGACAGATTATCCCATGAAGTTCTAAAAGTAAGTATGGGTAAAACATCATGTTTGGTCAGTCATGTTTTATCGTCTAATGAAATGGAGAACATACACAGGAACGTACATTTGAAGTTAAGAGGTTTCATTTTAAATCCTCATTCCGATCCTTTTGTGACCTTAAACTTTGCTGTGCCTCTGTATTCCTGTCTATAAAATAGGGAGTAATTAAAAAGTCCCTGATGCTGGGAAAGATTGAGGGCCGTCATATCCCTACATAATTACTGGAAAAACTATAGCTTTGACTATACAGACCTTTGTCTGCAAAGTGATGCCTCTGCTTTTGAATATACTGTCTAGGTTTGTCATAGCTTTTCTTCCAAGGAGCAGGCGTCTTTTAATTTCATGGCTGAAGTCACCATCCACAGTGATTTTGGGGCCAAGAAAATAAAATCTGACACTGTTTCCACTTTTTCCTCATCTGTTTGCCATGAAGTGATGCAGTGAGAATTTGAAATTAAATCTCCTTAGTTTGAATTTGTTTTGGTATATAGGCATATTAATCAAAGATATGTATCTGAAAAACTGTCTTAATCAAACTTCAAAAATAAGTTGTCAGTTATATTTAAAATGAATAGCCAACAAGGACCCGCTGTATAGCACAGGGAATTCTGCTCAGTGTTATGTGGCAGCCTGGATAGGAGGGGAGTTGGAGGGAGAATGGGTACATCTATATGTATGGCTGAGTCTCTTTGGTGTCCACCTGAAACTATCACAACATTGCTAATCTGTGATACTCCAATATGCTGCTGCTGCTGCTGCTGCTGCTAAGTCGCTTCAGTCGTGTCCAAGTCTGTGCAACCCCAAAGACGGCAGCCCACCAGGCTACCCCGTCCCTGGGATTCTCCAGGCAAGAACACTGGAGTGGGTTGCCATTTCCTTCTCCAATGCATGAAAGTGAAAAGTGAAAGTGAAGTCGCTCAGTCGTGTCCAACTCTTAGTGACCTCATGGACTGCAGCCTACCAGGCTCCTCTGTCCATGGGATTTTCCAGGCAAGAGTACTGGAGTGGGGTGCCATTGCCTTCTCCACTCCAATATAAAGTAAAATATTTTTTTAAAAATTGTAAAAAAAAATAAGTTAGATCTTTAATAACTTGGCAAAGAATCAAAAAGCAAATCATTGTAAAATACCTGCTACGTTCTATTCAGGGTTCTGGTCTACAGTGAGCTTATTGTCTAGTGGAGAAGATAAATATTAAACATTTTTTCCTATTGCATTTGCTTATTGTTACAGTAGACCAGTAGTCAGTGTTTGATGGTCATATGTATTTATCCACCTTCCAACTAGTTTGTCCTTAGGTAACAGGAAAGTAAGTAAAACAATTTCCTTGCCTAACTATTATGCAATAATTTAAAACATAAATGTTTTGAGTAAACAGCATTATCTCGCCTTCCAGTTGGTGTAGACCATAGAAATGAATTTCCATGCCACTTTTCTATAATCATCTTCATTGCCAAACAAAATTTGAAGCAAGTGTATGAGAAGAGAAAAAACCCACTAATTTAAGGGAAAGCAGGAATGTCAGAAATCCATCTTGAAATGGATGAGGGCTTTTTTATTTTAGGTTTGAAAATGCCAAAAAAACAAGTACCCCTTGAACATCCCAGAGCTATAAAATATTTGAGCTCAGGAGATTATTACAAAGAATCAGAAAGCTTTTGTTTATGTATATAAGGCGTATGTACCAAGACATACCAAATTGTATTTATCAGGGTTATTTGGCCATAGAGAGTAGGAATAGAGTTAGGTGGAACACAGGAGTGATCTTTTACTTCTTTATGGCATAGAGAACTTTAAAGTAGTAGGACTATGTGTGAATTTTCCTTTTTGGTGTATTTCAGGGTTTTTTTTTTCAAATTTAAACAGGCAAAAAGGGATACTCTTTCTATCCCCTTCTGATATCTATGTCAGAAGCTTTCTCTATCTCCTTTGTACTTAATAAAACTTAAAAAAAAAAAAAATACAGGCAAAAAGATAGTGCTGTATGTATTGATTTGAAAGGTTATCCAGGATCTGTTGTTTTTTATAAAAAATGTTAGAAAACTATAATATACTATTTTATAAAGCAGTGATAAATGGAAAAAGTTTGAAACACAGTTACTAAAGTGTTATCATTTGTTGCATTTCAGTGAAGAATAAGTGGAACATTCCCTTTGTATTTCTTGTGTTTTTGTATGGTTTGTACTTATGCCACCCTTTTAAATTAATTTTCATTTTATCATATGTTGTTTCAGTACTTGTCTTTGCTTTTTTCCCTTGTTAGATCCTGTTTTCTGGCCCTCATGCCTTTGACTTGCTATACTCCCCTATTTGGGGGGTGAGTTACTCTCCAGTAGTTCCTGAGGAGGTTTCCCCTCTCTTTTGGGTTAGTTAAGCTGGGTATAGGAATCTAGGTTGAAAATCAGTTTTGCGCAAAATTTTGAAGGATATGCTACTTTCCAAAACAAGTATTTCCAGCGTACAAGTAGTAAAGTGCATAATGCTAAAATAAACACAACCTCAGAAATAATTGAAGCTACCTGTGTATGCCGTGTCAGAGATTGTCTACCTCCCATCCTGGTTTTGTCATCCTGGTTTTGCTATTTAATGTTTCTCTGGCATCTCTTTACTTTGTGAATTTTAATATAATGTATAGTATTATTTCTTATGTTTTCCAGCTTTGCTTAAATGATGCACTATATAACACTAGTGGTAAAGAACTCACCTGCCAATGCAGGAGGTGTAAGAGATGTGGGTTTGGTCCCTGGATTGGGAAGATCCCCTGGAGGAGGGCATGGCAACCAACTAGTATTCTTGGCCTGGAGAATCCCATGGACAGAGGAACCTAGCAGGCTACAGTCCACAGGGTCACAAAGAGTCATACTGAAGTGACTTAGCACGAAGGCATGGACATGCATTCTTCTGAAGCTCTTTGAATACTAAGAGTTATATAGTTATATGTATACTTTTTGGTATATATAGTTTTGATAACATTCATTTTTTGATACATTCATGATGTAGTATTTCATTATGTAAACATGTCACAGTTCATTCTTTTATTAATGGATTTGGAGGCATTTACATTAACTGCTGGGGTAGACATCTTTTCTTTGTATATTTATATATGGATGCAAGAATTTCTTTCAGGGTATATGCTTTTGAGTGGAATTCCTGGGTTCATACATAGGCCTATCTTCAACTATAATAAATACTTCCAAGTTATTCTCCACAGTACTTGTAGCAGTTTATGCAGTTATCAGTGTTTGAAAGTTACTATAGGCCTGTATTCTTGCTGATACTTGGTGTAGTCAGACAGTTTAATTTTAGCCATTCTGGTGGGTGGACTGTGCTATATTATTGTGGGTTTTTGTTTTTCTCATGTGAAGAGTTGCTTATCTTTTTGGTTACATTTATTGCTATTCAGATTTCCTCTTTTGCGAGTTATCTTTTCCCATTTTCTGCTTATTTTTCATTTGGATTGTCTTTTTCTTAACAGGTTTTATGAAAGTATATTCTAGACGTGAATTGTATGTTGGTCATTATGTCAGAATTATATTGTCTTCGGTTTATCTTTTCACTTTTTGTATTACCTTTATGTGCAGAATTTTTACATTTTATTGCAGTGAAAATAGTAAATCTGACAATTAAAATGTAAAACTTATTAAAATTTTTTTAATGGTTTTGTACATTTTGTGGACCATTGTCTTTTCTTAAAAATAGCTTTACTGAGGTATAATTGATATACAGTAAACCTCTCATATTTAAAACTTGATAAGCTTTGGCATATTTTTATACCCATGAAACCACAGTCAAAATAATGAATATACCCATCACTCCTAGAACTTGCTTTCTACTCCCATTGTATTTCCTCTTTCTTACTTTCCTTCCATAATAACTTTCCATCCTCACTCAGTTACGCTGCTTTCTCTATAGATTAGATTATAGATTATATTCCATTTTTAGAATTTTGCATAAAAACCCTATACAGTCTCTTTTTGTGTTTTTTCAGCCAGTATAATTATTTTGAAATTCTTTTATGTTGTATATATTAATAATTAATTCCTTTTATTGCTGAGTATTCTTTGTATGGCTTTATTATGATTTGTTTGTCCATTCACCTGTTGGCCATTCAGCTTGTTTCCAGTTTCTGGCTAATACAAACAAAGCTGTTATGAACATTCATGTATAAGTCTTTGTGTGAACAAATGCTTTCTCTTTCTCTTGGGTAAATGAATGGCTGGGTCACGTGTCAGGTTTTTCAGAGTAGTATCGTTTTACATTCCTAACAACAATGTATGAGAGTTCTAGTTTTCCACTTCCTGATCAGCACATGGCGTAGCCAGTCTTTTTCTTATAGTTTTAGCCATCCTAAAATTAGTGGCAGCTCATTGTGGTTCTTATTTGTATTTCCCTAGTGACTTTTGTTGGGTGTCTTTTCACCTGCTTATTTACCAACCATATATCTTCTTTGGAAATGTATCTTTTCAACTCATTTGCCGACTTGAAAAAATTGGATTGTTTTCGTGTTGTTGAGTTTCGAGAGGAGTGTGTGTGTGTTTCTGGACCCAAGCCCTTTATTTAATATATTCTTGTTTTTTGCTTTTTTAAATGTTGTGGCTTAGATGGCAAAGGGTAGACAGATTGGAGGTGGTGATTTGTATCACCTTTAAGTTACACACATTCTGTCACTGGTTCACTTGGTATCTCTGGAGGGAACACCCTTGACTGTGATACAGATTCCACTGTGCTGAGGGTGGGCATGAAGAGAGCCTGAGGTGCTCACTACCAGCTCAGGGAGAGCAGATCATGACAAGGATGAACTGAGGCAAAATGACATAGTGTCAGCCACACGCTGTGGACAGAACTGTTGGTAAACTCACACAAGACACTATCAAGAACTTCAAGGGAAAACTGGGTGAGACATTAACAGGAAAGAGAAGGCCTACATTACTAGATGGCCCCAGGAGCAGCCAAGCCATGGCTTGTTGGCATGTATTTTCCTAGGCTGTGGCTTGTCTTTTTACTCTCTTAACAGTGTCTTTTGGAGAAGGCAATGGCACCCCACTCCAGTACTCTTGCCTGGAAAATCCCATGGACAGAGGAGCCTGGTAGGCTGCAGTCCATGGGGTCGTGAAGAGTCAGACACGACTGAATGACTTCAGTTTCACCTTTCATTTTCATGCATTAGAGAAGGAAATGGCAACCCACTCCAGTGTTCTTGCCTGAAGAATCCCAGAGACGGCGGAGCCTGGTGGGCTGCTGTCTATGGGGTCGCAGAGTCGGACGTGACTTAAGTGACTTAGCAGCAGCAGCAACAGTGTCTTTTGAAGAACACATGTTCTTAATTTTGACAAAGTTCAGTTTATCAACTTGTTCTTTTATTGATAGTTTTCATGTTATATCTGAGAATCTGCCTAAGAGCACAAAGATGTTCTGTGTTCTCTTCTGTGTTATTGTTTTAGGTTTTACATTTAGATCTATGATCCATTTGGAGTTACTTTTTGTATGTTGTGTGAGTGATGGATGGAAGTTCTTTTTTAAAAAGATAGGAGCATCTAAATGTCCCAGCAGCGTTTGTTGAAAAGACTGCTTTCCCACTGAATTGAGAAATCTCCTTTGCACTTGGCTGAAAATCAATTAGCCATATGTATGTAGGTCTATTTCAGGACTTTATTCTGTTCCATTGTTCTATTTGTATACCTTGATGCCATTACCACACTCTTGTGTTGCTTTTTTCAAACAGAAAATACAATATTGTGAAAGTATATTGCACACAGATAGGAAGTAGAATGGTGGTTGCCAGGGGGTGGAGGGAAGGGGGGATGGGGAGTTACTGTTTAATCGGATCAGTTTCAGTTTTGTAAGATGGAACAAGTTGTGTGGATGGATGTTGATGGTGGTAGCACAGCAGTGTAAATATACTTAATATCATAGAACTGTTCGCTTAAAAATGATTAAGATGGTAAATTTTGTTACGTGTGTTTTGCCATAGGTTTTTTGTTTGTTTGTTATGTTTTTACGCTATATTGCACATTGTCTAGTGCAAAATGAGTACTCAGTTATTTCAGTTGAATGTTTTAAAAAAAATCAAGACCCACTGTTAGCTGGCAAATAATGGAGGTAGAAGTTTGACTCCCCAACTGAAAGGCATTTTTATTTCACTGTTTTACATAGCTGCCTCAGAATTGTAATCTTCCCCAGTGATAAAGCTCAGATTTTAAAATTTCGTATTCAAGAAGTATCCTAGATCTCTTTAGTAGTAGTGACTTACTAAAACAGAAATGGGAAATATTTGAATTTATCGTCCTCTCTTTCCCCACTCTTCCTGTTCATGCTCACCCACTTCTGTTTCTTGAAAATTGCTCTTCTTAAATCTCAAGACATAAAGTTAACTTTTTTGGGTATTTTTTTACATTGTGGTAAAGTATGCATAATATAAAATTTGCCATTTTAGCTATTTTTAAGCATACATTTCTGTGGTATTAAGTATATTATGTTGTTATGCAACCATCACCGCCATTCATCTCCAAAACATTTTCATCTTCTCAAACTGAACCTCTGAACTCATCAGACACTAATTTCCCATTCCTCCCTGTTTCTTGCCTCTGGTAACCACCATTCTATACTTTTTGTCTATGAATTTGACATAAGTGGAAACATATGTCACTTTGTGGCTTGCTTATTTTGCTGAGCATGAGGACTTTAAGATTATTGACTTTGTAGCACATGGAGAAGGCAGTGGCACCTCACTCCAGTACTCTTGCCTGGAAAATCCCATGGACGGAGGAGCCTGGAAGGCTGCAGTCCATGGGGTTGCGAAGAGTCGGACTCGGACACGACTGAGCAACTTCACTTTCACTTTTTACTTTCATGCATTGAAGAAGGAAATGGCAACCCACTCCAGTGTTCTTGCCTGGAGAATCCCAGGGATGGGGGAGCCTGGTGGGCTGCCGTCTTTGGGGTCGCACAGAGTCGGACACGACTGAAGCGACTTAGCAGCAGCAGCAACAGCACATGTCAAGTCTCCCTTTTAAGGCTGAATAATATTCCATTGTGTTTATATGCCACAATTTGTTCATCTATCCCTTGATGTATTCTTGGATTGCTTCTACCTATTGTAAATAATGCTGCTATGAACATGGGTACAAATAACTCTCCAAATCTGTACTTTCAGTTCTTTTGGGTATATATTCAGAAGCAAAATTACTAGATCATATGGTAATTCAGTTTAATTTTTGGAGAAACCACCATACATTTTGCACAGTGGCTGTACCATTTTACATTCCCATCGACAATGCACAGGGGTTCCACATTTTCCACATCTTTACAAACAATTGTTATTCTGTTTGATCTTTTCAGATGCTTATTGGCCACTTATGTATCTTTGGAGAAATCTAAGTCCTTTGCCTATTATTGTTGGGTTGTTTTTTCTGATGTTGTGCTGGGAAGGCCCAGGGGGATGGTATGGGGAGGTTGGGAGGGAGGAGGGTTCAGGATGGGGAGCATGTGATTTTTTTTTAAAAAATAAAATTAAAAAAAAAAAAAAAGAAAAAAAAAAAAAAAAAACTTCTTTATATATACTGGATACTAATCCTTTAACAGGTATATGATTTGGCAAATATTTTCACCTGTTCTGCAGGTTTTCTTTTTACCACAAGGATAGTGTCCAGATTTCAGGGTAGACAAGTTTTTATTTTGATATAGTTCAGTTTATATATTTTTACTTTCGTTATGTAATGCTGTTGGTATCATATCTAAGAAATAATTTCCAAATCCAATATCATGAAGCTTTTTCCCATTGTTTTCTTCCAAGAGTTTTATGATTTTAGCTCTTAGATCTATTTTTTCCTTTTTTCTTTATTTGAAGTATAGTTGATTTACAGTATGTGTTAGTTTCAGGTGTACAGCAAAACTATTCAGTTACTTTTTTTTTTCAGATTGTTTTCCATTATAAGTTATTGCAAGATATTGCATATAGGTCTCTGTGTAATACAGTAAATCCTTCTTGCTTATCTGTTTTATGTGAAGCAGTTTGTATCTATTAATCCCATAGTGCTCCTAACTTATCGCCCACCTCCCCCTTTAGTAACCATAAATTTATTTTCTGTGTCTGTGAGTCTGTTTTTTGTATATAGATTCATTTGTAGCATTTTTTAGATTCCATGTATAAGTGATATCATAAGGTATTTGTGTTTTTCTATCTGATTGACTTCATTTAGTATGATATTCTGTAGGTCCCATCCGTGTTGCTGCAAATGGCAATATTTCATTCTTTTCTGTGACTGAGTAATATTTCATTTTGTGTGTTTGTGTGTGTACACGTGCACACATACTTGTACGACATCTTAAGTCAGTTGTCTTTTGATGGGCACTTGAATTTTTTCCATCTTGGATATTGTAAATAGTGCTGCTGTGAACATTGGGGTACATGTATCTTTTTAAATTAGAGTCTTTGTCTTTTTGGTATTTGTACCCATGAGTAGAATTGCTAGATCATGTGTAGCTTTCTTTTTCGTTTTTGAAGTAACCTTCATGCTGTTTCCTGTAGCGTCTGCACCAGTTCACATTCCCAGCAAGAGTGTAGGAGGGCTCCCTTTTCTCCACAGCCTCTCCGGCATTTGTTATCTTCATACTTTCTGATGATAGCCATTCTGACTGATGTGAAGTGATACCTCATTGTGGTTTTATGTTTCTCTAATGGTGATGTTGAGTATCCTTTCATGTACCTGTTGGTCATCTGTATGTTTTGTTTTTGGAGAGATCCCTGTTTAGGTCTTCTGCCCATTTTTTGATTGTGTTGTTTGGTTTTTTGATATCGAGTTGTACAAGTTATTGGTATATTTTAGATATTAATCCCTTGTCAGTCATATCATTTGCAAATGTTTTCTCCCATTCCCTGTTTCAAAAAAAGACATTTCATTTTGTTGATAGTTTCCTTTGCTGTGTAACAGGTTTTAAGTTTGATTAGGTCTTGTTTAGGGTTTATTTTTGCTTTTATTTCTTTTCCTTGGGAGTCTGATCTTAGATCTATTTTGAGTTAATTTATGTATATGGTATACGGTAAGAGACAAATTCTTTTCCATATGAATATTCAGTTTTTCCAGTAGCACTTGTTGAAAAGACTGTTCCTCTGCTGAATGGTCTTGGCACCTTGGAAAATCATTTGACCATATATATGAGGGTTTATGGCCCTAGTGGTAAAGAATTCGCCTGCCAGTGCAGGAGACATAAGAGACGCCAATTTGATCCCTGGGTCTGGAAGGTCTTGTGAAGGAGGGCATGGCAACCCACTTGCCTGGAGAATCCCATGGGCAGAGGAGCCTAGTGGGCTACATACAGTCCATAGGGTAACAGTCAGACGTGACTGAACCAATTTAGCACACACAAATGCATGCACACGACGGTTTATTTCTGGACTCTCTAGTCTGTTTCGTTGGTCTGTGTGTGTTTATGCCAGTACACACTGCTTTGATTACTGTAGCTTTGTAGTAAATTTTGAAATCAGAAAGTGTGACATAGGGGGAAAAAAAAGTGTGAGATCTACAACTTTATCCTTCTTTTCAAGTTTGTTTTGGCAATTCAGGGTCCCTTGAGATGCCCACCCCCCCTCTCGCAAAACTGAGATTTTGATAGGGATTTCATGAATCTGTGCATTGCTTTGTGTAGAATTGACATCTTACACTGTTGTCTTCCATTCCATGAACATTTTTGTGTCATGTCTTGCCATTTATTTGTGTCTTCTTTAGCATCTTTGATTAAGCTTTAATATTATAGTTTTCAGTGTGTAAGTCTTTCACTTTGAAGCTTGGTTAAGTTTATTCCTCTGTTTTTAAAATTTGTTAATTTTTGGCTGCACTGGGTCTTTGTTGTAACCCATGGGCTTTTCATTGTTGCATGTGGGCTTTCTCTAGTTGTGGCACAAGGAGCTACTCTTCATTGCAATACATGGGTTCTCAATTTGGTGGCTTCTCTTGTTGAGGACCACGGACTGTAGGGCGGGTGGGCTTCAGTAATTGGAACACAAGGGCTTAGTTGTCCAATGGCATGTGGGCAGACCTGGGGTTAAACCCAGGTCACTTGCATTGGCAGGCATATTCCTAACCACTGGATCAACAGGAAAGTCACTATTCCTGTATTTTTTATGCAATTATAAATGGAATGATTGACTTCTTTTTCAGATTGTTCATTGTTGTTGTATAAAAACACAACTGAGGGAATTCCCTGGCGGTCCAGTAGTTAGGACTCTGTGCTTTCATACCTGGCTGGGGAACTAAGATCCTGCAAGCTGTGTGTTGCAGCCAAAAACAAAAAAACAACACAGCTGATTTTTGTGTGTTGATTTCATATTGTGCAACTTTTCTGAACTTGTTTATTTGGTTAGTTTTTTTGATGTGGAATTTTCAATATTTTCTACATATAAAATCATGTCATCTGCAAACAGTGATACTACTTTTCTTTTCAATTTGGATGCTGTTTATTTCTTTTTCTTGCCTAATTGCTCTCACTAGGACTTCAAGTACTGTATTGAATAGAAATGGGGAATGTGGACATCTTTCTTCCTGACCTTAAAGGAAAAGCTTTAAGTCTTTCACCATTGAGCATAATGTTAGGATTTTTCATTCATGGTCTATATTATTTTGAAGTACTTTTCTTCTGCTCCTAGTGTGTTGAGTGTTTATCATGAAAGGTTACTGAATTTTTCAAATATTCTTTCTACATCAGTTGAGGTGGCGTGAGGTTTTTTCGCTTCATGCTCTTAATGTGATTTCATATGCTGAACCATCCTTGCATTCCAGGAATAAATACCACTTGATCATAGTGTATAGTTTATTTTAATATGCCATTGAATTCAGCTTGCTAATATTTTGTTGATGATTTTTGTATCATAAGGGATATTGGTCTGTAGTTTTCTTTACTTGTAGTCTTTGGCTTTGATATCAGAGTCATGCTGGCCTCATAGAATGAGTTAGAATTTGTTCCTCTTCAATTTTGGGGGGAAGTTTAACTGTTGATACTGTTCTCATTCAAGCTCTCTTCCTTACTATTATTGATAACTGAGATGAAGATACCATATAGATGCTGTAGTAATTAAAGATATCATAAAATATCATGAAAATTTTTATTCAATCACAGTAGTAATGAAAGGATTGTAAGTTGAATAAACAAAATACTGTATTTGCCCTATCCATGTGACCTTGAAAAGATTGTATTTAGGTTGTAATGTACAATAATTGTGATAATTTCTCAATCTGTCGATATCTTACATAAATAATAGGAATATAAATTGGAACAAATTTTCTGGTGCAGAATTTAGCACTGTGTAAATTCTTAAAAATTATGCATCCTTTGACCCAGCAATTCTATTTATAGAACATTGTGCTAAATATTATAATAATTATATAAATATTGCATATAGAAATTTCTAACTTTGCATAGTAATGAAAAGTTAGAAACCATCATGTCCAGAAACAGGGACTTGTGTAATAAATTGTAGTATACACATGAGGTATAAAAATATTGGTGTTGAAGAAAGTTTTACAAAATAATATAGCTTGAGTCCATTAATATGCTACTATTTAGGCATAAAAACCCCTCAAACTTAATTTTATCTGTTAACAGTGGTCTGTTTGGGGAGTAGTGGTAGTGTTTATTAATGACATTTTTATTTTTACTTCTCCACTTATCTATATATTTTTTTAAACAATAAAGGGTATTTTATTACAAAAAATTTATTATTTTATTAAAGCAAAAGATATATTTGTAAAATTTTTATGTATTTATTTTTGGCCTTATTGGGTCTTTGTTGCTGCAAGGGCTTTTCTCTAGTTGCAGAGAGCTGACGCTGCTCTCCAATTGCAGTGCACGGGCTTTTCATTGTGGTTTCTCTCATTGCAGCTTTCGTGGTTGCGGCTCCTGCCTCTAGAGTAGAGGCTCAGTAGTTGCGGCGCACAGGCTTAGCTGCTGTGTAGTATGTGGCATCTGCCCGGAGCAGGGATTGAACCTGTGTCTCCTGCATTGGCAGGCAGATTCTTTACTACTCAGCCACCAGGAAAAAGCCCAGCAAAAGATATTTTTTTAAATTGAAAATGAAATTAGAAAGCATAGTTAAATCCCATGACAGAATCAGTATCTAAAAATAATCTTGGTCGGCTAGGATGATGGATTGCATCCAGTGAAAGTTAATCAGAATAGATAAATAGGTAGGTAGATAAAGTAACAAGTCATATTTCTGGGTTTAAAAAGCCAACTATAACCAATATAAAAAGTGTGAGGTGCAGTCTAATAGCCATGTATGTTTTAAGACTTAAAAGTTGTAATTTACTCTAGCCACTTTCTGAATGTAAGCAGCCAGCTGTTCACTTCCCATTCCATTTCATCTCACACCCAGCTTAGTCTCTTCGAGAGAAATCTCCTATGCTTCCTCACCAAGTGATGTTAAGTCTTGTCACTGTTTTGCCCCATCTGTTCTATTGATTTTTTATGATTTTGTTCAAGTTGCTGTCTACCTGTATTTCTTTTCCCCTCACTTTCGCATTTGCAGACTTGACCCATACCTCAGAAATCCAACTCAAGTGCTACCCTGCTGGAAGTCTGTCATAGTAGAGTCACATTTTACTCAAATTTATTTAATTCTGGGAATTTCATGTGTTGAGAAATTAAAATCAATAAGATTTCTCGCTTACTGGCCAAAATTTAAAATAATGCAAATCCTCTTCTATTAAAAGTCACATACAGATTTAACAGTAAGGACCAAGTACCAGATACCATTTGTCACTTCTTTGTGAACCACCAACATTCTAGTGTGGAGTGTCAGTCTCACTATGGCTGAAAAACTTTCCCCAGAAGCAGTCATTTTAAATGGGAATTAAATGTTGTAAACTCTTGGGAAGAAGATCAAATGATACCTATGATACTACTTGTTGTAGAAGATTAAAGCTAATGCTTGGGGGCAGGAGGGGCAGAATTTAAAATACAAGTAAAATAGTTGTAGAATTGTGCATTCTTGAAAGTCTTGTAGCAGAGTGGTTAAGTGTGGGCTCTGGAGTCAGATGACCACAGTTCAAATCCTAAATCCAGCATTTACTACAATGGTGACTTTCAGAAAATAATCTCTCTGTGCTTTTGTTACCTCATTTTAAAAATCGGCTGGTGATAAATCACTTAGCTCTTTGGGTTATTGTATTAAATGTTAGTACCATGTAAAGCTCTTAGGAAAATACCTAGTGCATAGTGTGTGCTCAAAAATACTATCTATGATTATTCCACTGGAAAAGTTAGTCTCAAACCATTTGAGTCTTAAATCGGAATGCATCCCTGCATAAACAATGACCATTATGAAAAAAATTTCTCCTTCCCTGGTAGTTTTCAGAGAATAGTCCAGATGCTAACCAGCCTGTTTGAAACCATATAGTGAGGAATGTAGATAGAATTGGGATAAGGGGAGATAATCTTTCCTTCTTCCTGTAAATATAATAATGCTTAATAAAGAAAATTTGGGAAGAATTTCAGAAAAACATAAAAATGGTACAAAATTGTTTATAATCCTACTACTGTTGTTCAGGTGCCCAGTTGTGTCTGACTCTTTGCGACCCCATGAACTGCAGCACGCCAGGCCTCCCTTTCCCTCACAATCTCCCAGTTTGCCCAAGTTCATCTTCATTGCATCGGGGATGCCATCCAGCCACCTCTGACGCCTGCTTCTCCTTCTGCCCTCAGTGTTTCCCAGCACCAGGGACTTTCCAATGAGTCGTCTGTTCGCATCAAATGACCAAAATACTGAAGCTTCAGCATCAGTCCTTCCAGTGGTTCTTCCTAACGTTAATACGGCTGTATTCCTTCTAATTTTTCCCCCGTGCATTAATTTTTTATGTACAAAGAACTTATGATTATAACACATAACAGAACCGAAGAGTATTTAACCTAGAGAAGTAAACTGTTGTGGCATTCCAGATGACGGATGTTCAGAGCTTGGTCTAGGCCACTGGCTATGGAAATAAAGCATAAGATCAGAGACAAAGGTATTAATGTTTTTGCCATTGAGTCAATAAGCTTTGGTGTGGTGATTTCAGAGAGAGTTTTTTTTAGCTCTGGCTCCTGAAAAGAGACAGATGGAACATAGGAGGAAGAGCATATTTGCTGGGGAAGATGTTTGTTTTCACCATGTTGAATTTTAGATTTGAATAGGACATCCAGATGGAAATGTCTAACAGGCATTTGAGGTATATAGCAAGGACTTGAGAGAATCTGCCTGAGATATGAATGAGAACATCCTGTGAGAATGTTTAAAATAAAGATGGTATCTGATTGGGCTAAGTGTACTTAGTTCTTTAAGGGCAGGAATGGAGTCTTCATCTCTTTTACCCTCCACATTATTGCTACATAGTAAACTTTAGTAGAATAAATAAGTTTACTGAAACAAAGAGAAGAGGCCATTAATTTGGCCATTAATTTGGTTTCTGAAGAATGCCAATGAACTTGAGGGAGTCATAATTATCATTTACTGCCCTTTTCTTAGTTTTGTTGGTGTCTAAAATTTAAATTTCTAAAAAGAAATAAAAGACTCCCATTTTTCTTTTCTGCTTTTGATGGAATTTTGTTTACATGAGTTACTTTAAAATGTTATTTCAGTTCAGTTCAGTGGCTCAGTCGTGTCTGACTCTTTGCAACCCCATGAATTGCAGCACGCCAGGCCTCCCTGTCCATCACCAATTCCCTAAGTTCATTCAGACTCACATCCGTTGAGTCGGTGATGCCATCCAGCCATCTCATCCTCTGTCGTCCCCTTCTCCTCCTGCCCCTAATCCCTCTCAGCATCAGGGACTTTTCCAATGAATCAGCTCTTTGCATGGGGTGGCCAAAGTATTGGAGTTTCAGCTTTAGCACCAGTCCTTCCAAAGAAAACCCAGGACTGATCTCTTTAGGGTGGACTGGTTGGACCTCCTTGCAGTCCAAGGGACTCTGAAGAGTCTTCTCCAACACCACAGTTCAAAAGCATCAATTCTTTGGCGCTCAGCTTTCTTCAGAGTCCAACTCTCACATCCATACATGACCACTGGAAAAACCATAGCCTTGACTAGACGGACATTTGTTGGCAAAGTAATGTTATTTGGATGGCTATAATTCATTCAGTTTAATCTTGCGTTCTTAAAACCTATGATAGTAAAGAAGATTGTTCCAGTGGTTCTTTCAGTGTCCAGAGTATGCACATAGTGGATATGTTAAGGACACCTCCCTTGTAAAAAAAAATTTTTTTTAGCCATTTTAACTTTTTGTTTTATATTGAAATATAGCCGATTAACAATGTTGTAACAGTTTCAAGTGAAGAGCAAAGGGACTCAGCCATTCTCCCCCAAACTGTCCTTTCACCCAGGCTGCCACGTAACGATGATCAGAGTTCCCTGTGCTATATACGGTAGGACCTTACTGGTTTCCATTTTAAATATAGCAGAAAAGGACACTTCTTTAATGTGATTAACATATAAGGGGGAAAAGATTTGGGAATATAAAAAGTATATAAATAAGTATAGGGGAAAATGTAAACATAAGTACTCACAGGGTATTGAATCTTGTGTGACTTGGGAGGCTTAATTGGACGTCTGTGTCAGAAGACACTAGATTGGTGGCAGGAGCTTCTGAGAAGAACAGCCTCGTCTCTGTTCCCTCCGCGCTTCTCTCTGCACATGGTGGCCAGCAGCTGGTTAATTTGCACATGTGGTTTCAACCGTCAGGTTGTGTTGACTCATTCTGAAAGCTCCAGGATAGGCCCCTGTGTCTTTCCCCCTAGTACCTAGCTCCTTACTGGAGTAGGCTATGAAAAAATATTTGGCAAATGAATAGAATGATGAATTTATTCAGTAAAATGGTAAATTTATTCAGTAAACATTTAATGAGACTTGAATGTCTTATGGAGATGGAAGTGAGTGGAGGAGTGTTTGGCCTACTAAGGTTGATAAGATGTTACCTGATCTTATGGAACATAAATTCTGATATTGAATATAAATTTGTAAAGCCTTCTGGTTTTCAGATTAACCAATGCAGAAAATAAGTAATTTGCTGACCTAAAACAGTTTCTTTCTGACATAGATTTTAAGAGATTTTTTAAGAGATATGTGAAATAATCCAAAATCACTATGGATGGTGACTGCAGTCATGAAACTAAAAGATGCTTGTTCCTTGGAAGAAAAGCAATGACAAACCTAGACAGAGTATTAAAAAACAGAGACATCACTTTAAAAAGCAGAGACATCAGTTTGCTTACAAAGGTCCATATAGTCAAAGCTTTGATTTTTTCCCAGTAGTCATGTATGGATGTGAGAGTTGAACCATAAAGAAGGCTGAGTGCCAGAGATGCTTTCGAACTGTGGTGCTGGAGAAGACTCTCTTGAGAGTCTCTTGGACAGCAAGGAGATAAACCTGTCAGTCCTAAAGGAAATCAACCCTGAATATTCACTGGAAGGACTGATGCTGAAGTTGAAGCTCCAGTACTTTGGCCCCCTGATGTAAAGAGCTGATTCATTGGAAAAGACCCTGATGCTGGGAAAGATTGAGGGCAGGAAGAGAAGGAGGCGATAGAGGATGAGATAGTTGGATGTCATCACCAATTCAGTGGACATGAGCTTGAGCAAACTCCAGGAGATAGTGAAGGACAGGGAAGCCTGCAGTTCATGGATTTGCAAAGAGTCAGACATGACTTAGGGACTGAACAGCAAGTATGAAGTCTTATTTATGTAACTAATAAGCACACAATTCTGCATGCTTTCTCTTCACTCATTTAGCTAGAAAGGATTATTATGGGATCAGTTTTATGATCCTCTGTTATCATTCAGTTTTTTCTTATTTTATTAAAATTTGGGATTTGATTAGATGGGGACATAATGCTCTTCTGAAAATATAGAAGGAGTCCACTTCTCTAAAGTGACTGGTAAAGCAGCAAGATACTTAATTGAATGGATGTACTGAAATAGTAGGTTGGTGCAAAAGTAATTGTGATTTTGCGTTGTTGAACTTTGCTGTTTGAAATTGGAATATATTCTTAAATTAATGTGGTTATGTTACACATCATTTTCATGCACATTTCTCACTTTATGGTTTTTGCTAATGACTTGTTGCTTTCTGTATATTTTATATTTGTTTTAGACTGTGGAAATGATGTTAGACAAAAAGCAAATTAGAGCGATTTTCTTGTTCGAGTTCAAAATGGGTCGTAAAGCAGCAGTGACAACTCAACATCAACAGCGCATTTGGCCCAGGACCCCTCCTGTGCACACAGTGCGGTGGTGGTTCCAGAAGTCTTGCAGAGGAGACGAGAGCCTTGGAGACGAGGAGCATAGTGGCCGGCCGTCAGAAGTTGTTGTTCAGTCGCTCAGTCGTGTCTGACTCTTTTGCAGCCCCGTGGACTGCACCATGCCTGGCTTCCCTGTCCTTCACTATCTCTTGAAGTTGACAGTGCCCAATTGAGAGGCTCATCGAAGCCGATCCTTTTACAGCTACATGCGAAGTTGACAAAGAACTCAACTCCTACCATTCTACAGTTGTTTGGCATTTGAAGCAAATTGGAAGAAGCTCAGCTAGTGGGTGTTTGACTGCGAAAAAAAAAAAATCGTCTTTTTGAAGTGTTGTCTTCTATTTTTCTGTGCAACAACAATGAACGTTTCTTTTTTTTTAAAAAAATTTATTTCATTTGTTTATTTGGCTGTGCCTGGTCTTAGTTGCAGAACGTGGGATCTTTGATGCGGCCTGTGGGTTCTAGCTCCCTGACCAGGGCTTGAACCCAGACCTTCTGCTTTGAGAGCACGGGGTCTTAGCCGCTGGGCCACCAGGGAAGTCCCCAATGAACCATTTCTTGATTGGACTGTGATGTGCAACAAAAGATAAATTTTATATTACAGCTGGTGATGACCAGCTCAGTGGTTGGACTGAGAAGAAGCTCCAAAGCACTTCCCAAAGCCAAACTTGCACCAAAAAGGGTCATGGTCTCTGATGGCCTGATCCACTACAGCTTTCTGAATCCCGGCAAATGTGTGCTCAGCAAATTGAGGAGATTCACCCAAAATTGCAATGCCTGCAGGCGGCATTGGTCAACAGAATGGGCCCAATTCTTCTCCACGACAATGCTCGACCACACGTCACACAACAAATGCTTCAAAAGTTGAATGAATTGGTCTATGAAGTTTTGCCTTTTCCACCTGACCTCTCACCAACCGACTACCACCTGTTCAAGCATCTCAACAACTTTTTGCAGGGAAAATGCATCCACAATCAGCAGGAGGCAGAAAATACTTTCCAAGAGTCTGTCAAATCCCCAGGCACGGATTTTTATGCTACAGGAATAAACAAACCAACTTCTTGTTGGCAAAAATGCATTGATTGTAATGGTTCCTATTTTGATTAATGAAAATGTGTTTGAGCCTAGTTATAATGATTTAAAATTCACAGTGCGAAACCGCAATTACTTTTCTTACCAACTTAATAGCTTAAGTATCTTGATCATTCAAGTATGCAATGATCAGATAATTCAGTGTGTAAGTTAAGTGAGCTTTTAATAAAGTATATGATATAATGGTTTATCATTAGTTTCCCTGTTTTTTTTTTTTTTTTCATAATCAAGACAGTACTTAATTATCAGAACTGATACAGGGACTGTTCTTGTAAAACCTACAGGAAAAAACTACAGAAAATCAGTGGAATCCTGCAATATCACCAAGCTATTTGTACTTTGCTAGGCAGAAAGATCAGAATATAGGAAGTTAGGAATCCTTGAAGAGATTGTTACTGAAGTAGCCTTAACTGCCTACCTACCCAGTCAGAATGTGTTTTCTAGGGGGCGGGAAACTTGGATAATTCAAGTCTTAACCTGTTAATTAAGCATGTATCAATTAAGCATAAGCAAAACCTATTCAGTTGTTAGAGGAAAGAAGTATATTACTAGAAGGGAGAGCAACTTTGTGGAACCTAGAGAGACTCCAAACAAGAACTTAGCATATTTTCCACAATGTCCAAAGAGAAGAGAAGCCAGCTTTCCATTGTGATTTGAACATGTAATTTTTCAGGCCTTCTGGTTTTCCTTTGTTTTAGATTTTTAACTCACCAGAAAACCTATTATATCAAAATATGGGGAATGAGGTACTCTAGGTGTTAATATGACTGTCCCCTTTGTAAACAAATAAACTGGCATCTGGGATTGTTGTTTGGTCGCTAAGTCGTGTCTGACTTTTTGCAACCCCAAGACCTGCAGCACGCCAGGCTTCCCTGTCTTTCACTATCTCCCAGAGTTTGCTCAAACTCCTGTCCTTTGAGTCAGTGATGCCAACCAACCATCTCATCCTCTGTCACCCCCAGCTCCTCCTGCCCTCAGTCTTTCCCAGCATCAGGGTCTTTTTTAATGAGTCAGCTCTGCATCGGGGGGCCAAAGTACTGGACCTTCAGCTTCAGCATCAGTCCTTCCAATGAATATTCAGGGTTGATTTCCTTTAGGATTGACTGGTTTAACTTCCTTACTGTCCAGAGGACTCTCAAGGGTCTTCTCCAGCACCACAGTTTGAAAGCATCATTTCTTTGGTGCTCAGGCTTCTTTGTGGTCCGTCTCTCATCCCTACATGACTCTTGGAAAAACCATAGCTTTGACTATAGGACCTTTGTAAGTAAAGTGATGTCTCTGCTTTTTAATATGCTGTCTAGGTTTGTCATAGCTCTTCTTTTGAGGAGCACTTCTTTTGATTCATGGCTACTGTCACTGTCCACAGTGATTTTGGAGCATCTGGCATGTATGTTAGTTTTCGAAATAACTTCATTAAATATAACCATAACCTTTTATAAATTAGTAAGTGTAAATTAAGCCTAATCAGTCCTATGTGGGAAAAAAGAGCTAAGGGCCACACACAGCAATGTCTTTTGTATAAGGCAGGAATCATAATCTTGTATAGCCATTGTATTGGTACATGGTTGGTGCTCAATTTAGTGTTGTATTAATGAAACTAATTACTAAATTTCAGAGATGATAACTCCAGACCTCTATTGAGAACAACTATCAGCATTTTATGGCTCTATTCGTAGATTTATTCTCATGTCAAAAGAGCAGTTCTGGCTTTTCTTTAATTCAACAGAAACAGTTCATTAAGTGATGAAAATAGAATTCTCTCAAGAAACTAGTGCCAAATAAAAGGAGTGTGCATCTGTTAGAAAAAAGGGAAGGGGTAGTGCATTTGAGAACAAAGATAGTCTTGTTTGTTTCATTGTCTTTATTTTTAAAATAATTAAAACTTTATTTTTTAGACCTTGTTGCAGTATGCAAGCAACAAGAACGCATCAGAACATATTGTGTATCTCCTGGAGGTGTATCGGCTTGCCATCCGAAGCTTCGCCAGTGCTCGCCCGTATTTAACTACTGAGTGTGAAGATGTCCTGTTAGTGCTTGGCAGATTAGTACTGTAAGTTTAAGAACTTAAATCACTGTTAAAATTGAGTATTTTTGGTTGTAATGTTTGCCGGACTTCTCTTTACTATGGCATCACATTGTTTAAAGGGTCATACCTTTGAATGAAATTTCCTTTGCTCTGACCCCTTTATATTCCCATTTTCAGGAGACAAGTATAAGTGAAACTGCAGCCAAGCAGCCTGATATTTAATTGCCCCTACAGTCTCTTTTTCTCCTCAGGCTTAGATTGATAACATTTTCTTTCTGTCCTTAGGTATAGATCAACTGAAGTGACAGAGTATCTGGAAGGTGTAGTGGTCTTTGAGGGAATTACTGTGAAATTCTGCAACTCAGTTGTATTATTTGAGTTTTACTAGCAGAAAGTATCAGGGCACAGTGTAAAATTACCACCCTAAGAGCCCATAACGATTTAGTTGATATTTTAATACTTCACTGCCTAATAGCAGACAGAATTACACCTTTAATGTATTTTATTTGCAGAGTGAAAAAATATAACAGCTGTTAGTTTTTAGTTCTGGAATCACCTTGATTCAGTTTACAGATTGTTGGTAGGATAAATTTTAGTCTGGATGATCGATTTTACTTTTCTGTGGTCTTAACTGTTTTCTTTCCTATTTTCCAAAATCCCAGACCTCTAACATCATACTATTTTTGGAACACAAACATTCCTTGTCTTATAATCCTATTATTCCTTCTCTAAAGCTTCATAGTTTTTCTTTTTTCTCTTTTTTAAAGTTGAAAAGTTAATATAACAATGTTGAATAAAATTTTGAAGAGTAAAAAACAAATTTGAAATAGTCTAAATATATCTAAAATGTGTATTGTGTCACTGTCATACTGTACTTGATTATGACTATAACCAGTGTTATATACTGACTTAGTTTTTCATATTCTAGGAGTTGTTTTGAATTACTGCTTTCAGTGTCTGAAAGTGAACTGCCATGTGAAGCCTGGGTACTCTTCCTTCAGTCTTTACAGGTGGGTTGATTTGGCCTCAAAAAAGGTCTCTGTTTGGATATCTAAGACACCTAGTTAATTTCTCCCAGCAAACTGAAATTGGAAACTTAGAACAAAAACAAGTTCATTATATATTGTATTAAGTTCATGGAATGAGAAAGAGGCCTTCCAGATGAAGAGAGTATCCTAAAAATTATTGGGTTTTTTTTCCCTTTCATTTGGTTTTGTTAGTCTTTACATAGCTTAGAAGTCAACAAAAAATTTTTCATTCTTCAGAAACAAAATTTTAGACAGAATAAATCTATTAAAATATAAAATTGTATATGTTTATTATGCAATACTATTTGGTTCATTCATGATACATTTATCTAGTAATTTCCCCTAAAATTTCCGGGACTTACAATGCTAACAATTAAAAGTAGTCATCAGGGATTCTGTTCATGCATTTTACTTACAGGAGAGCTATGTTAGTTCATCTATTGGCTTGATAATAAGCATTCTCAGATGAGCAGATCAGAAAATAGCAAGTTGGGGAGAGGAGAGTAAGGTAGGAGAAAAAAAGCAAGTGTACTGCCAGCAATAGAAAGCAAATTTACCTGTTAGCAGTGGAGATAGAAAAACTGTTTAAAGAAAACAGACTTAATAAGTAAAAAAGCTATCATTCAGTTATTATCATTAATTATGTGGCAAACAGTGCTCTACATTGTTTTCACATTTTGTATGTTTTAATCAAATTGCAAACCTTATATAACATAGAGATCATTTGAACCACAATTTATAAATAGGGAGGCAGGCATAGAGAGGTGAATTAACTTGCCTAAAGTTAACACCTAGATTTATACCTAGAACTTGCTTTGTTTAACTGTTTCCTCAAGGACACAAACTCCATAGTAGCCTGGACCTGTTTCATGCAGGCATAAGCCAAGGTTTGTGTGTTAACAGACACACCTCATTATTTGAAAATTTCTTTCTTCTTGACTATAATCCAAATTGAAATGATATAATGTTCAGTTCAGTTCAGTTGTTCAGTCGTGTCTGACTCTTTGCGACCCCGTGGACTGCAGCACACCAGGCCTCCCTGTTCATCGCCAGTTCCTGCATAATTGTTACTCTTTAGATTTTCTGTTTAAGATGAATTCTTTGTTATGTTCTAATCCCTATAATGTCCTAACTCTTCACATATTCATACAGTTGTTAAAATCATCTTTCATACAGAGCATATTGATTTTGTCATTCTTTGTTTTGGGGTCTGCCAGTAGTTTTGCCCTGGCATAAGACATTTTAATTCTAGAAGGGCAAATGAACTTATTCTTTTATTAGGGCTGTTACTGTTGTTTTTTATTAGTATCCCTTTGCAGAGTGATACTTTCTTAGTATCTCTCCTTAGATTTCTTCATTCTTTTTTTAGATTTTATGCCTAAATAAAATATTTGCCTTCCTCCCTGCTTGTACAACTTTGTTAAAATATTTATCAGACAATTTAGGATATATATATTCACATTTCTGAATATGTGTTCAATAAAATAAATACAGTAGAGGTACAGATAAAATATGACACAATCCCTGTAGAAATATAAAGCATGAAAAATGGAAGTTTTCTTATTTTAGGTAAAAATGGATAAGGCATCAGAATATGTTTTGAGGATACCTTTGGTAAGAGAATAGTTTTACCAGGCAGGCCGCAGAGAGCATTCTCAACCACTATTTACAGCTTGTGTAACCCTTCCAGACCTTTTCTTTATGGATATAAAAATACATTCTGAAATGGGGTTTTAAATAAAAACGAGATCCTATGTTTTGCAACCTTTTTAACTTAATGATTTTATCATGGACATGTGTCTAGGATTGCGTATGTCTAGGATTGCATCTTCCTTGATGACTGCCTGGGATTCTCTTATGTGGCTGCACCATAAATTATTTGGCCAGATCTCTTTGCTGTTTATTGTAAATAATGCTAGAGTGAACATCTTGCACTTGTATTTCTATATTGTAGATTTCAAGATGTGCACTTCGGATAGTTTTACCTTAAACAAGAAATTATTTTTAAAATTCCACCATAGTTTTTGAAGACTCTGTTTGAGGTTATTAAAAAAAATTTTTTTTTCTCTATTTGTTTATTTGGTCATGCTGCTCAGCTTGTGGAATCTTAGTTTCCCAACTAGGGATTGAACCTGTGGCCCCTGCATTTAAAGTCCCTGGAGCCATCTATCGTTTAAAGTCCTTTGATAGAAGAATTTAAACAATTAAAAAGATACATAACAGTAGATATCATTGTCATGCTTATGTTAGAAGGAATAGGTTGCCTATGTGAATACTGCAGAATCTTTTAAAAGAAAGCTATGCCAGTGACCTTAAAATAATTTAGTAATTCAAGGATGTAAACTGAATTATGGTGATAATTTTACATAGGGGAATTCAGGAAAACATTTTAAAGGTACTCTTTAACTTAGTGAAAATGCCCTAGTTTCATTATTTAAAAGCAGCAACAGAATTTCATAAAACTTTGAGGATAGCTATTTTTTTTCCCCCTGCTTATTTATTTTTAAGAAATCCAAGATACAGGGCTTTTCATAGACTTTCAGATATATTGAAAAGGCAAAAAGACTTTATATTGCCTGTTTTCTGGATATACTTTTTTTTTTTTAGGAGTCACATGATGCGTTATTGGAATTTGGGAATAATAACCTACAAATACTGGTTCATGTTACCAAGGAAGGGGTGTGGAAAAATCCTGTTCTTCTTAAAATTTTATCTCAACAGCCAGTAGAAACAGAAGAAGGTAAGCTTAAAACTATACTGACTACTGAAGGAGGATTTAGTTCTAAGAGAATTAAAAATTTTTATGGGTTAAAATTTTGTGAATGTCACCTGTGTGAAATAAACAGTCATTCTGGTCTCCTTTGAATAATAAAAACTAGCCATTAGCACTTAATGTTTTATTTAAAGATTCTTGAATTTTAACATAGAGTTTTAAAAGTATCCCTTTGTACTTGTTTTTAAATATTGCTTTGAATAACAGTGTTTATACAGAGCTCCTGTGATAGAAGGAGCTATCTTCTTATTATTATTACTGCTTCTAGTCCTTGGTATATAGTAGAGCTTTGCTTATATTTTGTTTACTGGTTACTAGAGCTGAGGACTATTGACAGAAAATTACTCTTTATTTTAGATTTATGAAACATTGGAATTTAGCATTTTATAGAGATACACAAAGAAGAAAATTTTTATTTAAAAATTGTCAGTTGAAGACCAACAGATTTATGGATTTGGATTGATGTTTCCATTTAGACGCACAAAATATCTCATTTTACATGTCCAACATTTATGATTTTGTTTGCTTTAAGTTAGTAGAAAATTAACAAGGATCACATCTTTGTTAAGTGTGTTTCTGGAATAAGAATGAGTTTCAAAACAGTTTTTATTTATACTTTTGATATATCTTTAGTTCAAGCCTCGGGCCTTTTGTATGTTGATGTCTTAAAATATGGGCATCCCAGGTGGCACTAACGATAGAACCTGCCAACGCAGGAGACATAAGAGGCAAGGGTTTGACCCTGGGTCAGGAAGATCCCCCATGGCAACCAACTCCAGTATTCTTGGCTAGAGAATCCCATGGTCACAGGAGCCTGGTGGGCTACAGTCCATAAGGTCGCAAAGAAATGGGCACAACTGAAGCTACGTAGCATGGAGACAGGTCTTAAAATATTTCAGTTAACTTATTCATTTCCCAAGTTTGATAACCTACTGTATACATGTTACTTGGGTTTTTCTTTATAGTGAGATGATTGATAATAAGAGTGCTTAGATTTTCTCTTGGTTCCTTACCTCTGATAATTCTACTGCTTATCAGTTATACTGATAAGGAAAAAAAAAGACCTGTTAAATAGAAAATAGATTTGTATATATGTTTTATGTTGAGGTTCTTGATAAATGGCATCCTTTTGTAAATATAGGCAGGTAGACGCTCAATGATTACCTTTTATCATTATTAAAAATTGCATTGGCAGGAGGGATGTTTACCACTAGCGCCACCTGGGAAGTTTTAAAAAAAAACAATGTTAGAGGACAAGCCAAATAGTTGCAAAAGGATCCTAGAATTAGCAGATTCCCAGATAAGGTTCCAGGAGTGAAGAGTGCATGACCTTTGTAGACAGGCTCAAGCCCCAGAGGGAAGAGATGGAATTGCATTAAATGTCCCTCGTTTTTTTTCCTGATGTAACTAATCAAATATTTCACCCTCCTACCTCTGGAATTAATAGTATTCAGGTTTTTTTTTTTACATAGAAAAAAAAAAGAAATGGGAAGAAGCACTGTTTACCTAATATCCCATGGTATCCTGTATATTCAATAAAGATTAAGTACCTAACATCTGTAGAATTCTGAATGGGTATAGGATACCTACATATGTAAGGAATTTTTCTGAGAACCACAATGTAAGTGGTGAGCAGCCTGTGACCTGCTTGCTTTTGCAACTGGCCCTTACTAATTTCAGATCAACAGATTTAGAAAGCCTCCTGTGTAGCTTCATTGCCCTTGCAGCCGAGATATTAACACATTTGATACTTGAGAGCAGTGACTATCATTTCATTAATTGCAGTTTTTCAGTAGTGTACTAATCAGAAACATTAAAAATAAATTTTCTAACTTCCAAGTAACTGAGTAAATGCCTTTTGGTTTAGTTTTTGAATTAAAAAGGTGCATAAGATTTTTATTTTTCCTGCCATGAAGTCTCAAATTTACCACTGCCCCCCTTCCCGCCCCTCAAAAAAATGGGTTTCCCCTTGTGGCTCAGCTGGTAAAGAATCTGCCTGCAGTGTGTGAGACTTGGGTTTGATTCCTGGGTTGGGAAGATCCCCGGAGAAGGGGAAGGCTACCCACTCCAGTATTCTGTCCTGGAGAATTCCATGGACTATACAGTCCATGGGGTCACAAAGAATCTGACACAACTGAGTGGCTTTCACTTTCACACCTACCCCCCCGCCCCCCCCAAAAAAAGACATTTCTTACTGAAGCATGTAATATGTACCAGTTGTGGACACTTTTGCCGGCCTGATCAGCAGGGAAATGAACAAGTCCTCCCACCCAGGTATCAAAGGCTTTTACCCCAGGCCACCCTAGCAGCCTACCACAAAATGTAGAGATGGCAAGACCAAGCCCAGCCAAGGTCCTCCTGGTGGTTCCTGGCCTGAGCCCCAGGGCCCACAAACCACCCGTACTTCCAGTGGTGGTGGCAGCAACCCATAGCTTCAAAGTTCTCAGGCCCGTCCACCTTGGAGACCCTCTTTCACTGTGCTAGAGAAAACCCAGAGCTGCCATCTGGTATCTGTCAGTTTTTCCAACTGACTTGTGCCTTCCCCAGCATCCTCCTCCCCTCTTAATTCATGACATCAAAACACTGGCTTTTCCTTATTTTTCTTGAGACTCAGGAGGGCCAAATCAATAGGCTTTTGCTCTTTTATTTCTCTCCCTACTACGGGTTGAGGGAAGAGAGCCATCCTAATTGTTCAGAGGCAGTAACTTCCTCCCCTCAATCTAGTAGAGAAGGAACCAGCCAGCTCTTACTTCTTCCTGGTTGTTTTTCTTCCCACCGCAGTCTGTTTTTTGTTTCCCTTCTACCACATACCTCTAAAGCTATTGTATGACTTGTCATGTGTCACCTGAGCCTTCAGTAAAATAAGCAAACAAACAACACTCTTCTGTTAAAAAAGACAAAGATAATTTTTCACTGGACCTTGAATGTTACAATTTATTACATGTTGAAATATATAGGAGGTAAACTGTCATGATGTTTGCAACTTACTTTTAAGTGGCTCAGAAAAAGCAAAACTAGACAAAGAAATATGGCAAAATGGTTCAGTTGTTGAATCTAGCTGGAGGAGAGGCTATATGGTTAAACATTTTTTTTATTAAAACGTTTGAAAAATGAACACAGAAGGGAACACAATTGGGAGTGAGACTTCTTAGTGTACACTTTGTTGTGTCGTTTTAAATATTGACGTGTATGGATGGATTCCTTTTTAAAAATACAGTTAAGGATTTATAAAATAAGTAAGGATTGATTTTAACATAACAAAGTGTTTTTAAAACTCAGCTTTGATCTCTGTGTTAAAAATTGATAGAGTGGTTTAACTGTGACTGTAATATATTGAGTAAAGTAGTTTTACCTCATAGAAGTAATAGCTGTGATTTATAGCATGCCTGTTATGTGATGGGCACTGTGTTTTCCGTCTCATTTAATCCATTCAACAGGCGAGATATTACACATGGGCAAGGCCATGTAGTTAAAATTGTGGAGACAGAATTTGAGCCCAGATGAGGAAATATTTAAAAGTTTTTGATTGATTAAAAGTGATAACCATTTGGTTTCTAAATACATGGTTTTATCCAAAAGTTAACAAGACACGGTATTTGTCCTCAAATTGCTGATAGTATAATGTAGATATCAGAGTCAAAAAATAGCAAGTAGTATTGAGCATTCACTCTGCCTGGGCCCTGTGCTCTGTGTCTTACTTGCATTCTGGTATTTCATTTATGATTCTTTCATCTTTGTGAGGCAGTCTTTTCATAGTTAAAGAAACTTGAGACTCAGGAAGGTCTAATTTGTCCAAGGGCCTCATAACTTAGTATGTGTGAGAGTCATGATTTGGCATCAATTAATTGATTCCAAAATCTAAGATCTTAACCTTTATATACTCTGATCACTTATTACTATATGTAAAGAGAAAAATATGTGTGGTAAAAGAAGTAAAATGTTACAGGAATTTAGAAGGGGTTGGGTTGTACAGCTAACATACCTGTTTTCAGGTGTGAGATTTGTGAAAATGCATATACTTGATAGAGTAGATAAATGGAGCATAATCTGATGTTAGGCAGTTTAGGATGGAGGGGACAGATGTGGCAGGAAATAACATGAAGTAATTAGGTTGAAGAGAATTTTTAAAAGAATTGCTAGGACACGGTAACTAAGTTGATTTTCTTAGGAAAGGAGTTGGCAAGGAAAGGGTAATGCCAGAATTTCATTTTTTTTAAAAAATTGAGAGAATACCATTACTGAAAATAGAAGTAAGGAATGAGGAGCTCTTTGAGATATGATTGTGAGTTCCTTTTGTGGAATTTAGTGCTTGTAGGACTAAAATAAAGAAGTCCACATGCAAGTAATCTATTTTCTGTCCATGCCTTTTGACCTTGACTGTGTATTAGAGAATCTGTGGAATTTAAAGCCAGAACGCACAGACACATATCCCAGGTCCAGGCTCCATCTGCTAAATCAGAATCTCCAGAGTTGAAGCTCTGAATACTGACCTTTCTGAAGTGCCACAGGAAACGAGCCCCTTCCACGTATGCCTGCTGGGAGTATAAATTGGTACAATCTCTGGACATCCACCTGGCAACAGTTTCACTTCTAGGAATTTATTCTATAGATACAGCCATGCATTGTGAAATGGTCTCTGTACAGGGATGTAAATTGTAGCATTATTGACAGTTGCCAAAGATGGGAAACAACTTGCAAGTTTATCGGGAGGGGATTGGTTAAATTAGTTATATTTGATCTGTACAGTGGAATAACACACTTGTTAAAAGTATTGAGCTCCCAGTGTACAGTGATGTGATAGAATGACCTGTATGATATATTAAATAGGAAAAGAAATAGGTCTTCTGTACTCAGAAGGATAAACAAACTGTACTGGCTGCTGCTGCTAAGTCGTTTCAGTCGTGTCCGACTCTGTGCGACCCCATAGACAGCAGCCCACAGGCTCCCCCATCCCTGGGATTCTCCAGGCAAGAGTACTGGAGTGGGTTGCCATTTCCTTCTCTAATGCATGAAAGTGAAAAGTGAAAGTGAAGTCCCTCAGTCCTGTCCAACTCTTAGCGACCCCATGGACTGCAGCCTACCAGGCTCCTCTGTCCATGGGACTTTCCAGGCAAGAGTACTGGAGTGGGGTGCTGTTGCCTTCTCCGAACTGTACTGGAAGGATAAACAAAAATGATTATTGTTTCTTGAGGGAAGAGACTAAGAGACTGGAGTCAAAGTAGAAGGGAGACAGCTTCTAACTGTACATCTTTTTGTGTGCCTTTTGACTTTTGTGTCATTTGCATGTATAATGTTACCTATTTTTTTTTAAAGAGAAAATTTTAAAATCTCTATAGTTGATTCTCATATGTAGTTAAGATTGGGCCATTGGTTCCCCCAACCCTGGTGGTTTATCATTAATTTTAACGATTTCTGTTCCACATGTGGCCTGTAGACCTAGTAGCATGGGTATCATCTGTGAGGCTTATTAGAAAAGCACAATCTCAGATCGCACTCCAGACCTACTGAATTAGAATCTGCATTTTAATAGGATTTCCCTGGTGATTCAGAAAGCACTTTCAAGTTTGAGAAACACTGTGTTAGGTGAACCATCTAAAACACCTAGAGTGCTCGCTTGCCACTCAGCTTCGCATGTACGTTCCCACCTCTGTTCTTTCAGTGATACTGGGTAACAGTGCCACACACTTGTTGAATATTTACTACTTATAAACCAAGGGCTTGCTCAGAACACTGTACAAATCAATGTGAGTACTGCTCCGAGCAGCATTTTCCAAAGTGTGTACTGAACCAGGAACACGGACTTTATGTCATGTTAATGATACGTGTAAAAGGGTTCTCTGGTCAAATCAGTTTGGGTAACATTGGGTTTAAATAAGAGTGAACAGTTTTCTTCATTGCAGGACTGTTCAGAGATTTGACCAAGGAATCCTTTTTTTTTCTAGGACTATCTCTCAGGTCTTTTGCTCGGTGGAACACACTTTGAGAAATGCCTGGTTTAGAGGAAAGACCACCACTGGCTTTGGAATCCTTGGCAAGTTACCTAATTTCTCTGAGTATTGATTTTCCTAACCTTAAACCGGGGATAACAATACTTGCCTTGGTGGTGGTGTGAAGAGTAAATGAGAGGTGTGTAAAAACACTCAAAGCTTGGTACTTCATGAGTGTTTAAGTGGTAGTTGTTAATATGACACAGGATACTTCATTTTCCGTGTTCTTATGTTTATAGTTCATTTCACTGTTCCTTACTATCCTTATCAGGATGTGAGGGAGGAGAAAGTGAAAGAATGAATTTTGGTGAAATGTTAGTAGTAGCTTTATTAAAAGGTTTGGTGTTTGTGGGACTTCCCTGGTGGTCCAGTGTTTGGGGCTCTATGCTTCCAGTGCAGGGGGACACGGGTTCAATCCTTGGTCAGGGAACTAGGATCCCACCTGCCGTTTGGTATGGCTAAAAAATAGAGTTAAAAAAAATTTTTTTTAATGGTTTGATGTTCAGAATAAAACTGCTAATATGGGAATAATTAGCAACGTTATTTTGCTCTTTGCTCTGTTAAATGAGTACAGAGATCAGAATAAACTTCCAGTAATGTCAGCTGACCTTTTATCTGCTAAAAACAAACAACAACAAAAGATATCAAACTTTCATCTTCACAACCTTGATATGTGGTATGTTATCAAACTGTTTTATTTTTCCTTTTTTCTAGTCAATAAATTGATTGCACAAGAAGGACCTTTCTTTCTGCAAATGCGAATAAAACATTTGTTGAAATCTAACTGCATCCCCCAGGCTACTGCTTTATCAAAACTGTGTGCAGAATCTAAAGAAATTTCAAATGTGTCATCTTTTCAGCAAGCCTATATCACATGCTTATGTTCCATTCTTCCTAATGAAGATGCTATTAAGGAGGTAGGTAAAGCAAGTAACTGCTGTTGTCATTCATACAATGAATTTATTAGATTTTAATAATTGTTGCATGACAGGATGAAAACCAAGACTTTTTTTTGGTCAGGCTACTGATAAGTACCATTTTAACTGTATATTTAACTGTTCAGCACATTGAATATAAAATTGTGTCTTTTAGGTGTATTTGAAAAGTAGATAATTAAAAATATGCAGATAAATGCTTATGAATTTGGCTGATGGTTTGTTTTGAAATGTTTAAATGTGAAAGTCACTTTTTCTTCTTAAACTAACAATTTCTCTGGGAAATGTAGACATTATTAATAGTGGTGTCAAGAGATAAACTAAAGATAATGGCAGTTAGCTTAAGTTACTTTATACATTTAACTCTGTAAGCAGAGAAGTATAGGACTTTAGAACCTGTGGGTACACTTTGAACAATAATTAAGCAGACAAGGTTTTTTTTTTTTTGGTGTGGTTTTTTTTTTTTGGGGGGGGGCCTAAATCATCGTTTTCCTTAGAAAAGTTGTAATTAGTCTTTTGATAAATTATAGAGAGAAAAATAATAGATATTTCATCATCTGCCTTTAATTCTCTTACCTGCCATTCAGGTCTTAATATAGATTCTCGTTTTACCTCTACACCGAACTTTCTTGTTAAATGAAGGAATCACGAGGATCTGGTTCTATGCTGTAGTGATTCTTAAACTTTTATGACAGTTTTCAGCTGTAAATATCTTTTCTCCAAGTGAAACTGTCTTTCCGTTTTAATAATTTTATTTGTTTATTTTTGGCTGTGCTGGGTCTTCGTTGCTATGTGGGCTTTTCTCTAGTTGCTGAGAGCGGGAGCTACTCCAGTTGTGGTCCTCGGGTTTCTCATTGTAGTGGCCTCTCTCGTTGCAGAGCCGGGGCTGAAGGACGCGCAGGTTCCAGTAGTTGTGGCTCCCAGCCCCTAGAACACAGGCTCAAGAGTGTGGCTTAGTTGTTCCTTGGCATGTGAGATCCTCCCAGATCAGGGATGGAACCCATGTCTCTTGCATTGGCAGGCGAGTTCTTTACCATTGAGCTATAAGGGAAGCCCCTATCTTTAGACTTTAATATACAGACTCCACCAGGACCAACCAATCTATCGGTCCTATCCGCTTTTCACTTTCCTTCACTCTTCTCATGTACTCACTTCCCTCCTTAGCCTGCTTTTCCATAGTCAATCACTATTATCACTCCTTTGCATATACCCTCAACTCCTCTGCTGGTCTCTTCCTTAATTATACTTATTTGACTAACCTGTATCCTCATTATCCCTACATCTCCACCTCCTTTATATCTTTACCTGCATTAGTGGTTTGGGTGGGGAAAAACCTGCTAACTGATTTACTTTAATTGAGTCACACTATGTTTCTGTAGTCTATTCACTCTCCCACTCTCTGAGGTTACTATTTCATACTCTTAACTTTTTCTTTTAACCTATACTACAGTACTTTCTGTCCCATCCCTTTCCCCACGGATGAGCTTTCTTCCCCTTTCTCTGAGGAAATTGGAAATGTTGGAAGAAAATTTCCATGGCATCTATTGACCTACCTGCATTTATGTATTTACACCTTCTTTTCTGTTCTGAGGATAAACTATATGTGCTTTCCCCCTACAAAGGCCAACAGCTTCCTAGACTTCTGTATCAGATCCCATCTGCTCTTATCCCCTCAAGGTTAATGCTGCAGCAGTTCTCCTTTTCTCTACTGCATTATCAATTCCCCCTCTGCTTGTAACCATCGTAGCAGCACTTATGCTGTTATTTCTTCCATTTTTTAAAAAGAAATGCTTCTTTCAGCTATCACCTTGTTTCTCTCCTCCCCTTTCAATATAATTTCTCGAATGAATTTTCTGAATTTGCTGTTTAATGTTTTTCTCCTTGAACATATTCTGCTATGGTTGGTGCCTTGTGCCGGCCTACCACATCACTAAAGCCAACTACAAAAGCAAAAGAGGGAGTTTTATAGCAATACAAGCCTACCTCAGGAAACAAGAAAAATATCAAATAAACAACCTAACTTTACACCTAAAGGAACTTACAAACAAAACCCAAAGTGTAGAAGGTAAGAAATCATAAGGAATCAGAGCAGGAATAAATGAAAGAGAAATTAAAAAGAAATAGAAAAGATCATTGAAACTTTCAACAAGCTGGTTCTTTGAAAAGATAAACAATTTGATGTCTTTTAGCTAGACTCAATCAAGAAAAAATGAGGGCCCAAATCATTTCAGAAATGGAGAGGGCTCACAGCTGGCACCAGGGAAGTACAAAAGATCGTAAGAAGTTACTGCAGACAGCTATATGCCAATAAACGGATAACCTGGAAGAAATGGGCAAATTTCTAGAAGTTTACCTCTCCCAACACTGAACCAGGAAGAAATAGAAAATAGGAACAGACCAATTACCAGGAATGAAATTGTCAGTAGTTTTTAAAACTCCTAAAAAACAAAACTCTAGGTCAAGATGGCTTTACAGGTGAATGTTCCAAACATTAGAGAAGACTTAATAACTGTCCTCAAACTATTCTAAAATCTTGTAGAGGAAGGGATACTTCAGGACTTACCTGGTGGTCCAGTGGTTAAGAATCCACCTGGCAATGCAGAGGACACTGATTTGATCCCTGGTCTGGGAAGATTTCACATACCTTGCGGCAGCTAAGCCTGTATACATCAACTGCTGAAGCCCAGGCGCCTTTAGCCTGTGGTCTGCAACAAGAGAAGCCATCACAATGAGGAGCCCATGCACTGCAACTAGAGAAAGCCCATGTGTAGCAACAAAACCCAGGCCTAGCCAAAAATAATAAATAAATACAATTAAGAAGAAAAAATACTTCAAACTCATTACACAAGGCCAGCATCACCCTAATATTAAAACCAGACAAAAAAAGACAGCACGAAAAAAGAAAATTATGGATTAATATTACTGATGAACATAGATGTAAAACTTCCCAATGAAATATTAGCAAAGTGAATTCAGCAATAAAGGATCATGTACTATGATCAAGTGGGATTTATCCCAGGGATATGATTATGGTTTGATATCTGGTCTTCCCTGGTAGCTCGGCTGGTAAAGAATCCACCTGCAGTGCAGGAGACCCTAGGGTTGATTCCTGGGTCAGAAATTTCTCCTGGAGAAAGGATAGGCTACCCACTCCAGTATTCTTGGGCTTCCCTGGTGGCTCAGATGGTAGAGAATCCACCTGCAGTGCAGGAGACCTGGTTCAATCCCTGGATTGAGAAGATCTCCTGGAG
Source organism: Bos grunniens (assembly GCF_055505025.1). NCBI lineage: Eukaryota > Metazoa > Chordata > Mammalia > Artiodactyla > Bovidae > Bos > Bos grunniens. The sequence continues at coordinate 15,484,578 of NC_141167.1, forward strand.
GAGGGCATGGCAACCCACTCCAGTATTCTTGCCTGGAGAATTCCATGGACAGAGGAGCCTGGCGGGCTACAGTCCATGGGGTCGCAGAGAGTCAGGCATAACTGAGTGACTAAGCACACACACATCTGCAAATTGGTCAGTGTAACTCAGCACATTAAATTGAAGAATAAAAATTATGTTAATCTCAATAGATGCAAAAAAGGCATTGACAAAATTAAAAATCTGTGATTAAAAAAAAATAAAAAACTCAAAAAGTGTGAATAGAGGGTACATGCCTCAACATAACAAAGGCCATATCTGACAAGCCCACAGCTAACATCATACTCAATGGTGAAAAACTGAAAACATTTCTTCTAAGATCAGGAACAGAATGAGGATGTTCACTTTTACCACTTTGATTGAACATAGTATTGGAAGTTCTAGCCAGAGTGGAAGTGAAAGTCACTCAGTTGTGTCCGACTCTTTGTGGCCCCATGGACTGTAGAGTCCCTGGAATTCTCCAGGCCAGAATACTGGAGTAGGTAGCCTTTCCCTTCTCCAGGGGATCTTCCCAACCCAGGGATCGAACTCAGGTCTCCCACATTGCAGAGTAGTCAGACGAAAAAAAAGAAGAATCCACATTGAAAAGGAAGAAGTAAAATTGTCACCGTCTGGAGATGACATGATGTTTTACATAGAAAGTTCCAAAGACATCACCAGAAAACTACTAGAGCTCATCAGTGAGTTCAGTAAAGTTCATCAGGAGTTTAGGATACAAAATAAATATACAGAAATCTTTTGCACTTTCTATATAGTAACAGTGAACTGTCAAGAGAATTGAGAAAACAAGCTCATTTATAGTCACATGAAAAAGAGTAAAGTACCTTGGATGAGTTTAAGTATGGAGGAAAATACCTGTAATTCAGAAAACTTTAAGACCCCCCTGGAGTAGGCAGTGGCAACCCACTCCAATATTCTTTCCTGGAGAATCCCAGGGACAGAGGAGCCTGGTGGGCTACAGTTCATGGGGTTGCAAAGAGTCGGACACAACTGAGCAACTAAGCACACAGGTGAATGGATAATTAAACTGTGGTACATCCAGACAATAGAATATTATTCAGTGTTAAAAATAACATGAGCTGTTGAGCCATAAAAACACATGGAGGAAATTTAAATGCATATTACCAATTGAAGAAGCCAGTCTGAAAAGGAAGGGAGGGAAGATTAGGTGGAGCAAGTGGGAATTTTAGGGCATTAGATTGGGGACAGGAGGAAAAGGGGACGACAGAGGATGAGATGGCTGGATGGCATCACCTACTTGATGGACATGAGTTTGAGTGAACTCCGGGAGTTGGTGATGGACAGGGAGGCCTGGCGTGCTGCGATTCATGGGGTCGCAAAGATTTGGACACGACTGAGCGACTGAACTGAACTGAACTGAAACTGCTCTGTGTGATAATATAATGTATCATATTATATGTATAATACCATAATACTATAACATAATGTATAAAACATGTCACTGTGTCTTTGTCCAAACCCATAGAATGTGCGACACCAAGAGTGAACCGTAATGTAAACTGTGGACTCTGGGTGATTGTGATTTGTCAAGTAGGCTCATCAGTGTAACAAATGTCATGCTCCAGTGGGGGAATGCTGATAATGGGGGAGGCAGTGACAGGGGCTAAGAGGGAAATCTGTGTACCTTTCTCTCAATTTTGCTGTGAATCTAAAATGGACCTAAAGAAATAAAGTGTTTTATTCTAAAAAAAAGGAAAACTGTAAGACACTCATGAAAGAAACGGAAAGTGACACAGATGGAGAGGTACGCTGTGTTCCTGGATTGGAAGAATTACTCCTGTTAAAAAGACCATACTCAAGGCAGTCTACAGATTTCAGTGCAAACCCTATCAAGTGCCAGTGGCATTTTTTATAGAACTAGAACAAAGAATTCTAAAATTTGTATGGAAACATGAAAAATCTCAAGTAGCCAAAAGTCTTGAGAAAGAACAACAAAGCTGTAGGTATCATGTTCCCTGACTTCAGACTGTACTACAAAGCCACTGAAATGTTGGGAAGGGTAAGGAGATGGAAGATTGCTTGCCTCTAATAACAGCTGCAATATTGTGTGTTGGGAAGCTTAATCAGAGTAAGATGGAGTAATGGTTAGTCTCAGCACCTGATACATGCCAAAAGAATTCAGAAGAACCAAAATTGCGAGACCTTGGATTTGATTCTTCTTCTGTAATAACTACTTTTCCTTTAATCTCTCAGACTTTGTTTATTTGAAACCTGTTTTGTTTTTAGCATTGCACTAGGCAATGGCAAATACAAAAGTGTGTGTATGGCCTTGTTTGGTTGCCAGAAACAGTAGTAGATACTTAGCTATATGATAGTTCCCTGAGATTATGTAGAAATGGAGAGCATATCTTTGTAGAGTGGTGTAGAGCCTTTTATAAGGCTTTATAAAAACTGATCCTTGAGTTGGACCTTGAAATAATGGTGGGGTTTATGTAGGTAAAAAGAATGGTTTAGGGATAACTGATAGTAAAGGTACAGAAATGAACGTGCACTTTGTAGGGAACCACTAGAGAACACCTTGTCTGGGGAAAAGCGTGGATGTTGAGGTCTTGCGAGAAGTAATAAGACCTGTTGGATAGGGAAAAGAAAGGCCTCGGAAACGGCAGTGCATTTGAACTTTTGATGCAGTAGAAATTAGAACGGTTTTGAACATAGGAAGTAAAATGACTGAAACAGTGTTTTAGGAAGCATAGACAGAAATAGATTTAGGAGAAGAGATTGGAGTTAGCAAGAGGAAAAAGAATGGGACTTGCTGACAGGACCAAAATAGAGGATAATGTACAGAGATCCCTTCAAGAGACTCATGAGACCTTGAGAGACTGGAAGAAAGGGAGTGTTCTGCTGCTGACAAAAATGGCAAAGAAGGGAGAATATGGGACACTTTGTGCCGAATCTCTCATGGTTTATTAATAACAAGGCAAGAAAATAGGATTTCTTCCTGAGGTTATATAAATATCAACAAATTTGTTGAGAATATGAGGAACTGGGTTATTGGAAGTATGATTTGGTTTTTCTACAACAGGGACTGGCAAACTATGGCCTGTGGACCAGATCCACCCTGCTGTTTGTTTTTGTAAATAAAGTTTTACTGGAACACAGTCACGCCCATTGGTTTATTATCTATGACTGGCTTTGCTCCACAGTAGCAGAGCTGAATAGCTGTTACCAAGACCATTTGACCAGCAGCACTGAAAATATTTTCTCTCTGACCCTTTACAAAAAATGTTTGCTGACTTTTGTTATGCAAGATTCAGATTTCCTAGTGTGTTACAACCATTAATTATCATTTAGTTTAACCTTCCATGTTTTATCAATGGTGAGACTGAGGCCAAGAGGTAGTGTTTCCAAGGCCCTACCTTCATTAAGCTAATTATTAAGTCCAAGCCCAGGCCAGAACTCAGATCTCCTGACTCTCTGGCCAGCTCTTTTTAGAGCTCTGTACAACTTATTACTAGTTGGTAAACATTGGTGAGTCATGTTCTCATGGGAAACATTTTGGTGGTATTTCATTCCATTCATGTTTATACATTTATGTATAGGTGCAACTTAAAATATTTTTATAATGATTGGGGTTAATTTGTTAAGTATGTTGATGTGAAAACATTTGGCACACTTTGTAAAATTATTTTTAAAGGAACACTGGTACCATCATAATTAGTCTTTTATCCAGTGATGCTATTTTTTGCAAGTGAGAGCACAATTAAAGAAATCTTAAAAATTTACTGTGGAAAAAGACCAGTGAATCACTTGATGTTCATTAATTGGAGTTTAAAATCAGCATATGTTCTAAGGCAGCAAAGTTACATATACATTTGCCATCTTCTTCTGAGTTCAGGAGAAGAGTCAAATTAACTTCGGCAACAGCTGGGAATAAAAGTACTTATGTGTTGGCACCTGTGGGTATCACAGTAATGGGTGTATGTAATGGGAAACCTCTGCTGGGGAAGATTTAGCCAGGCACAATTAAGATTAGTTGATGGAGTCAGCTTCAAAGCCAGAATTTGTATATTTTTATTACTGAGAAAGAGAATCTTTGCAAAGATCAAGTTTTCCACATATAGTATAAAGGATAAAGCTGTTTTAAACATGAAGCACTTCTGTTACTATGAAGAGCAAGAAATTTGTCTGCAGAGTTGTTGGCACAGATAAGGTAGGGGTTCAGTTTTGATCCTTGAGTGAACTACATCTTCAGTGTCTGATGTGGTTACGAGGCTTGTTTCTTCTCTTGATGGGAAAAGGAAAAGACAAAGACAAACAGGACCTGATTTACTCACTGGTCTAACACTGTTGGGAATTAACATAGTCACTAGGTATATAAATGATAAACAGAGCAAATACATTTAAACGGGACCCACTGGGAATTCAGTTTGGGAATAGAAGAAACAGTAAACAAGAGCATAGAAATTCCGGGTGTAGTTTAAATAAGATTAAGATGGATCCTGAATGAGGAATAATAAAGTGTGTAATTAAAATCTGGATAATTTACTTCATGTAACCTTATGGTCATATGGTGAATAAGATGTACACTCAGAAAATACACTAAAGGTAGATTGTATGAAGAAGTGGAAGGTTTGCCAATTTAAATATTTATCCCCTAGAGCAGAGTTCTTTTATTTATTTATTTTTTAATATTTTATTTACTTGGCTGCATTGGGTCTTAGTGGTGTCATGCAGGATCTTTCGCTGCTGCACACAGACTCTGTAGTTGTGGCTTGTGGACTTAGTTGTTCTGCAGTGTGTGGAATCTTAGCTTCCCAATCAGAGGTCGAGCCCATGTCCCTTACATTTCAGGGTGGATTCTTAACCATTGATCGCCAGGGAAGTCCCCCAGAGTTCTTTTAACTAACTTTGAAGAAACTTCTTCCTAGACCTCAGTATATATTTGGATCTCACTTTTACTGTTACTTTGATGGGTTGTGCTCAGTCGCTTCAGTAGTGTCTGACTCTTTGTGACTCTATGGACGGTAGCCTGCCAGGCTCCTCTGTCCATGGGATTTTCTCCAGGCAAAACTATTGGAGTGGGTTGCCATTTCTTTCTCCAAGGGATCTTCCCGACCCAGGAATCGAACCCACATCTCCTGCATTGCAGGCAGATTCTTTACCAACTGAGCTACTTGGGAAGCCACTTTCATGGGTTACATGTAGGTATTTTGGTTGATACATGATTACACTGTAGGGATCATTATGGAGAGTTAGTCAGACACAGTCATTTTCAAGAATTCAGTAGGACAGTTCAGGTGTCTCTCAGATACTCATAGGATTAAGCCATAGGATTTAATCAGAAGCATCAGTGACCATTTATTTCTTCAAGAAACATACAAATGACCAACTTGATAGCATAGTGTTGGTCTGTGGTATTGCTGCAGTTTAAAAGAAACCTGGTTTTTAGAAGCACAGCCTTTTTTTCAGGTAATGTCTATGAACCTGATGAATAATTCTCCCAAAGTAGACTCAGGGTTATTAGACATGAAGACTTGCTAAGAATAACTCCTCCCTTTTTCCTACTCAGGGATGCAAGTGAGAGAGATCTCATTATATGGATAATCTTAAATCCACTTTGTCTCTGTTTTGAAAGAAACATTTACCAGCTTGTTTTTTTAAGATCTCCTATTAGGAACAATGGAGAAGGAAATGGCAACCCACTCCAATACTCTTGCCTGAAAAATCCCATGGACTGAGGAGCCTGGTAGGGGTCTCAAAAAATCGGACACGACTGAGTGACTTCACTTCGTTTCACTTCATTAGGAACAAATTACTTGCCTTATACTCCAGAACTGATCAGGAGAATACTAGATTGAAAACCATCATTCTAGAGAAAGGTAAATGTTAAAATATTACAGTAATGCCACTGGCCAGAATACTAGTTTACCTGGTAGCCTAAGCGTGATGATAACTAAAGAAGACAAATAAGTCGTCTAAACGCACATTCTTTCATGCCAGTGACTACCTCTTGTACCATTGGTGTTTAATTCACTGATTATCATGAAAGCCTTCTAATAACATCTGTTCTTGCCCCAGAATTTATTTTCTACAACAACTGAGGTGATCTTTTTTTTTCTTTTTCAAATTAAAACATTTTATTTTGAGATAATAGTACATTCTCATTGTTACTATAAGAAATAATACAGGCATGCCTTCCAGTCATTTAATGTATATTCACTGGGGACTGTGCTAGGCACTGGGAATACAGAGATGAACAAGACACAAGGGAGAACCAGCAGCAGTGTTCACACAGTGTGAGATTTGGGGAAAGGTCGGTGCTGGAAATTGAGTTCCAAGTTATCAGCATTTGAAACCAGAGTGTGGAGGGCATTCACTTTTTTAGACCTCCGGAAATTAAAGGCTTACCATAATCCTAGAAAGTTTTATTCAAGAAAAACAGATGAATGTCAGAACAGTGAGCTTGGTGGCGTTTGAACCTTGAACCCGTAAGCTTCCTAGCAGCCACCCGAGGAAGCAGAATGGTTGTGGAACTCAGCAAAAGCCTGACTCCACAGAATTGTCACTCTTTGACCTGTTTGGCAACATTCCGAAAACCTCTGCTCTCAGCATTTGTTTTTATTTGATTCAGAGCCCACTCTGCCAAAAGATCTGTTCCAGGGCACTTATCAGAAATAATCATTGGGAATTGTTTCACATGACATTTGTCTGAGGAGGAATTACCAGTTCAGGTAACAAAAGGCTGACAAATTTAAAAAGAAAAACTGAGATAAAGGATATCCATAGAGGACTTTGAAAACCTCTGATGTATTCCTAGTGCTCTGGAAGGTAACACAAATGTATAGTGCTGTGTGTCTGCCAAGGAATGACTTGAGAAGGCTATAATCTCTCACTCTTGTTTACCGAGAGGCTGCATACAAGTAGGAGATGAAGGGCAAGGAAGAGCCATTAACTTCCTACTGTAATATTGAAAGGATGCCCCGACACACACACAGAGCTGTTCGGCAAAAACAGAAAGACTACTGGTGGTCCAGTAGTAAAGAATCCACCTGCCAGTGTAGGGGACACTGGTTCAGTCCTTGGTCTGGGAAAATTCCGCATACCTTGGGGCAACTAAGCCCATGCACCACAACAACTGAAGCCTTCATGCTCTAGAGACCATGTTCTGCAACAAGAGAAGCCACTACAGTGCGAAGCCCATGCACTGCAACTAGAGAAAATAGCTTGCCACAGTTGGAGAAAGCCTGCATGTAGCAGAGACCCAGTGCAACAAAAAATAATTTTTTTAAGAAAAGTAGACTTACTTTTTCACAGCATTTAGGCAACATATTTAGCTTGTTGAATTAAGCTAATGAAGCAGAGACCACATATGACAGAATATAGGCTTTACAGAATTATTCCAAGAAAACTACTAAACAAATATTAACAATAGTAAACCCCAAAGAGATGGAAGATTCTGATTTCTGGAGTTGCCACAATATATTTTTTAAAATATTCACTTATTAAAAAAAAAAAAAAAGGTAGCCCATACACAGGGAAACAGTATGAAAAGGCAAAAAGATATGAAACTGAAAGATGAACTCCCCAGGTCGGTGATGGTGGTGGTTTAGTTGCTAAGTCGTGTCTGACTCTTATGATCCCATGGACTGTAGCCTGCCAGGCTCCTTTGTCCATGGGATTCTCCAGGCAAGAATACTGGAGTGAGTTGCCATTTCCTTCTCCAGAGGATCTTCCTGATCCAGGAATCGAACTCGGGTCTCCTGCATTGCAGGCAGATTCTTTACCGACTGAGCTATGAGGGAAGTTCTGTGAGGGTACCCAGTATGCTACTGGAGAAGAGTGGAGAAATCACTCCAAGAAATCACTCCAAAGAATGAAGAGACAGAGCCAAAGCAAAAACAACTCCCAGTTGTTGATGTGACTGGTGATGGAAGTAAAGTCTGATGCTGTAAAGAACAGTATTGCATAGGAGCCTGGAATGTTAGCTCCATGAATCAAGGTAAATTGGAAGTGGTCAAATAGGAGATGGCAAGAGTGAACATAGACATTTTAGGAATCAGTGAACTAAAATGGACTGGAATGGGTGAATTTAACTCATATAACCATTATATCTACTACAGTGGGCAGGAATCCTTTAGAAGAAATGGAGTAGCCATCATGGTCAACAAAAGAGTCTGAAATGCAGTTCTTGGGTGCAATCTTAAAAACGACAGAATGATCTCTGTTCGTTTCCAAGGCAAACCATTCAGTATCACAGTAATCCAAGGCTATGCCCCAACCAAATAATACTGAAGAAGCTCGAGTTGAACAGTTCTGTGAAGACCTACAAGACCTTGTAGAACTAACATCCAAAAAAGATGTCCTTTTCCCAACCCAGGGATCGAACCCAGGTCTCCCACATTACAGGCGGATTCTTTACTGTCTGAGCCACCGGGGAAGCCCATGAGCAACAAAAGAGCCCCAAAATACATGAACTGGCAGAGTCGAAGGATGAAATAGACAATTCAAATACAAAGGTTGGAGACTTTAATACCCCACTTTGAGTAGTGGATAAACCAACTAAACACGGATATGGAAGGCTTGAGCACTACTGTAAACCAACTAGACCAGGCAGACATCTGTGGAATACTGTATCCAAGAACAGCAGAATATACATTTTTCTCAATTGCACATGGAACATTCTCTAGGATAGAAATATGTTAGGCCGTAAAAACAAACTTTGGTAAATTTAAAAGGATTGAAGTCAGACAGTATGTTCTTTGGCCACAATAGAATGAAATTAGAAATCAGTAACAGAAGGAAATTTGGGAAATTCACAAATAATGTGAAAATTAAACAACACCTCAAAATAAGCAGTTGATCGAAGGGAAAAAAATGGTAAATTAGAAAACACATTGGATTGAATGATAAAAACACAACACACTGAAATTTATGGGATGCAGCTTGAACAGCACTTAGGGGAAATTTATGATTGTAAAATATCAGTCTTAAGAAAGATCCTGGGAGTTCCCTGGTGGCCTAGTGGTTGAGATTCCGGGCTTTCGCTGCTGTGGCCCTGGTTCACTCCCTGGTTGGGGAACTGAGATCCTGCAAGCCACATAGTGTGGCCAAAAAAAAAAGAGACCTCAAATTAATAACTTAACCATCTGCCCTAAAAGACAGGAAAGAAGAGCAGACTAAACCCAAAGCAAGCAGAAGGAAGGAGGATGATCATGATTAGAATGTAAATAAATGAAATAAAATCAATAGAAAAAGCAGTAAAAGTTGCTTTTGTTTTTAAAGATCAACAGAATTGATAAAGTTTTAGTTAGACTGAACATGAAGAAAGAATACTCAAATTATGAAAATCAGGAACAAATGAGAGGACATGACAACTGACATAGCAGGGATAAAGATTATGAGAGTATTCCTTGAATGACTATATGCCAAAATGTTGGATTTGCTAAGATGAAATGGACAGATCTCAGAATGAAACAAGCTACTAAAACTAACCAAAAAAAAGAAGAAAAACTGAATATACATACCTATGACTAGTAAAGAGATTGAGTAGGTAATTGTAAAACTTCCCGTAAAGAAAAACCCACACCTTCACTGATCAGTTGTGCAAAGCACATTAGAAAAGTTTACACCAGTCCTTTACAAAGTCTTCTAGAAAAAAAAAGAGGAGGGGGTGCTTCCAAACTCATGCACTGAGGCCATTATTATCCTGACAACTAAAACCAGACAACGACATCAAAAGAAAGATACAGATCAATATCTGTAATGAGTATGGATGCAAAAATCCTCAACAAAACCCAGCAATATAAAATAAAGGAGTGCTGTCTGCCCTCTGTATCCTTAGGTTCTGCCTCCACCTATGGATTAAAAATATTCAGGGAAATATTTTCCAGAAAGTTCCAAAAAGCAAAACTTGAATCTGTGCACTCCAACAACTGTTTACATAACCTTTACATTGTATTGGGCTTCTGCGATGGCTCAAGGGTAAAGAATTCACCTGCAGTACAGGAGACACTGGTTTGATCCCTGGGTAGGGAAGATCCTCTGGAGGAGGAAATGGCAACCCACTCCAGTATTCTTGCCTGGAGAATCCCCTGGACAGAGGAGCCTGGTGGGCTACAATCCATAGGGTCACAGAGAGACAGACATGATGGTATTATGAACAATCTAGGGGTGATTTAAAGTATACAGAAGGTTATATGTCCGTAGGTTATATGTGAATACTGTGCCATAGAAAAAAGGACAAAAAGTATGTCTGCCTCTGTCGTCAGAGACAGAAAAAGCATTTAACAAGATCCTGTACACTTTTGTGTTAAAAACATTCAGCAATCTAGGAATAAGCTGAAAACTTCCTCGCCCCAATAAGGAGCATTTGTGGAAACCCACGGCCAACTTTATACTTAATGATGAAAGATTGAATGGTTTTCCATAAGATCAGGGACAAAACAAGAATGTCTGCTTTTGCTGCTTCTATTAAATATTGTATGGGAAGTTTTAGCTGGAGCAGTTAGGCAGGGAAATAGCTAAAAGGCATCTCGATTGAAAAGTAAGGTGTATAAGTATTTCTGATTGCATGTATCATGATCTTATATATAAATGATTCTAATGAGAACAATATACAAAAATGATTTTTATGTATATACATCTAACAATGAACAACACAAAAATATAATTAGGAAAACAATTTCATGTACAATAGCATCAAAAAGAATAAAAAATATGGGAATAAATCTTTTAAAAGAAGTACAAGACTCATTTGTATACTAAAGACTTCAAAAATTTGTTGAAAGAAGTAAATGGAGCAACATCCCATGTTCGTGGACCAGAAAACAATACCTTGAAGATGGCAGTACTCCCCAAATTGATCCTCAGATTCAGTGCTACCTGTGTCAAAATTCTGTTTTCTCTCTTGCAGAAATTGACAAGATGATCCTAAAATTCATGTGGAAATTCAAGGGGCCCTGGGTAGCCCAAACAGTCTTGTAAAAGAACAAACTTGGAGGGCTCATTTGTCTTTATTTCAAAGGTCACTAAAAATGTCAGTAATCAAGACAGTGTTTTCCTGGCAAAAGTGTAGGAAAAAAAAAATCAATAGACTGAAATTGAAAGTCCAGAAGTAAGCCTTCACACTTAATGGCCAGTTGATTTTCTACATGGCTGCCAAGAGAATTCAGTGGTGGAAAGAATAGTCTTCAATAGTTGGTTCTTTAACAAATGGATATCTACTTGCAGCAGAATGAAGTTTGACCCTTAATACCATGTGCAGAATTTAACTCTGAATGAATCACAGACTTAAATGTACTAGCTGAAACTGTATCATCTTCAAAGAAAATACAGGAATTAATCTTTAAGACCCTTGATTATGCTGTTGTTTCTTATATCCGACACCAGTAACACAGGTGACAAAAGGAAAAACAAGTAGGACTGTATCCAACTTTGTATGTCAAAGTCAACAACATGAAAAGTTGATCTGCAGAATGGGAGAAAATATTTGCTAACTATATATATATTCAAGAATAGATATAGGATTAAATATATGTAGAATTGAACTGAATTCTTGAATCCTGAATATATATAGAACTCTTGAAGATCAGTACTAAAAAGATAAATAATTTAATTATTGAAATGATCAAATTGTTTTTAATCATTAGATTGTTGTTTTTTTTTTTTTGAGGAGTTTTAGATTTACAGAAAAATTGAGCAGAAAGTACAGAGTTCCCATTTGTACTCCCTCAGCCCTAGAGTCGCCCGTTGACATCTTGTCATTGATGTCTTAAATTTGTTAACAATAGGTGAGCCAATACGTTATTATTTACTAAAGTCCATAGTTTATCTTAGGTCCCACTCTTGGTGGTGTACATTCTGTGGGTTTTGACAAACCTGTAATGACTTGTATCTACCATTGCAGAGTCACACAGCGTAGTGTCACTGCCCTAAAGTACTCTGCCTGTTCATCCCTCACTTTCCTCTCATGCCCCTGACAATCGCTGATCTTTTTACTGCCTCCATAGTTTTACCTTTTCTGGAATATCATGTAGTTGGAATCATACATTATGTAGCCTTTTCAGATTGACTTCCTTCACTTAACTATGCATTTAAGGTTCCTACATGTTTTTGTCTCTGTCTCTTTTCCCCAAATTATTATCAAACTTATATTGCCCTTATTTAATTTTTTAAAATTATTTTTTATTGAAGGATAATTGCTTTACAGAATTTTGCTGTTTTCTGTCAAACCTCAACATGAATCGGCCATAGGTATACATGTATCCATGTATACCATAGGTATACATGTATCCCCTCTCTTTTGAAACCCCCTCCCATCTCCCTCCCCATCCCACTCCTCTAGATTGATACAGAGCCCGTGTTTGAGTTTCCTGAGATATATAACAAATTCCTTTTGGCGATCTATTTTACATATGGTAATGTAAGTTTCCATGTTACTCTTTCCATACATCTCACCCTACTCCTCCCCTGTCCCCCTGTCCTGTAAATAAATTCTTCAGTACCATTTTTCTAGATGCTGTATATATGTGTTAGAATACGGTATTTATCTTTCTCTTTCTGATTCACTTCACTCTGTATAATAGGTTCTAGGTTCATCCACCTCATTAGAACTGACTCAGATGTGTTCCTTTTTATGGCTGAGTAATATTCCATTGTGTATATATACAACTTCTTTATCCATTCATCTGTCAATGGACATCTAGGTGGCTTCCATGTTCTAGCTATTGTAAATAGTGCTGCAATAAACAATGGGATACGTGTGTGTCTTCCAATTTTGATTTCCTCAGGGTATATGCCTAGGAGTGGGATTGCTGGGTCATATGGTGGTTTTATTCCTAGTTCCTTATTTCATTTTTTAAACCAACCAAAGTCCATATTAGGTTTCAGTCTTTGTGCTGTGTATTCTGTTATCTGAAATTCTCAGGAGTCTAAATCTGATATTTATTGTGTGTGGTGACATTTCTGGAGTGGCTTGTTTATTTGTGCTTTTTATAGTTTGGGATTGTGAGCATCAGTTTTGGTGGGATGGATGGGGGTAGGGAATGCTTTATGTCTGAAAATTTTCATAGGCCTTGGTTAGCATGTATCTCTGTAAATCATTTTTGCATTTGCTTCTACCAGGTGATTCAAGGATATTACCAGCCAGAATCTTCTTATTTTGTTTTTCTCAGTTTGGATTTTTTAGACAAACAGAATAGTATTGTATGAGACTTCTAGTTTGAATCAGGACAGATTAAAATTCCCCAAAACTTTTTGGTCCTACAAGAACCAGGGTGAGATGGACAAACATATTTTCCTGTTATATCCCTGTTTTTCCCCCTTTTTTAGTCTGTACTTTCTCTTGAGTTTTGAGCTCTTCAGAGGTTCCAACCATATGTTGAAGGGCTCAATGCCAACTTCTTGTCCTCAGGTTCAAGCTTTATCATCTAAACACAACTTGTAAAACCCAAGCCTCTTAGTGAAATTATCAACAACCCAGAAAGTTAAGGCAGTTGTCCATTCACACTTCTTTCTTGAGTTTTCAACTGTGTATTTAAGAAACACATTAGTTGTGTTTTATCCAGGATTTCTAAGTGCTTTGCCATAGGAGAATTTTCAGACATTATTCTTGTCAAGTCCAACTCGTTGTTTTTATTCCTTATTCAGCACCAGGGCTGTCAGGGAAGCATATAACCATTATATATAAAATTCATACAGTAAAGTCTTATGTTTTTTGTCTTTGACACCTGAGTTTCCAACATTAGCCTTTATACACAGTTTTGATTCTGGTATATTTAAATGTCATTAATAATGTTTCTGCACGGTTTATATTTTTATATCATTAAGTTTATCAGACTTTATGAGGTAAATCTTGGTAAGGAAAAATCTGAGGAGACTGTTTAGGGTTTGGAAGAAGCTTAAGGTTGAAAACATGGTGTATAATGAATGAGCCTGAGTAGTCTTTCAGATGCTTCTAAGTTCTTAGCTAGTTTTGCTCACTGTCCGTTCATTTCAATTCAGTAAATGTCTAGACATAAAACAGTCACCATATTCCTTGCCTTCAAAGAGCAAACAGTTGGGGATATAGTTTCCTTTCTATTTAGTAATAGTGTATTGTGAGTTCTACCCTTAAAGCATCTCAATAGAGCATAAGTGGCCAAGAGTGTGGACTCTAGAGCCAGACCATCTGGGGTAGATCTAGGGATGTGTACTACCTGTAAAACTTTTGTCAAGTTACTTAATCTCTCTATGCTTCAAGTTTTGTAATCTATAAATAGGGATAACAGTAGTTTATCTACATTGTAGGACTGTTGTGTAGATGTAATAATTTAGTTTATATAAATTGTAGAACAGTACATGACATACGTAATGCTGTATAAGGTTTAGAAATATTATCATCATTATTATTACTTTTACAATGCTTTTTTTTCTTCACATCTTACTTCTGTCTCTGCCTCGACAATCTGTTTACATTCTCCTTTCTGTCTTATGGACTGATTAAAAAAAACTCTTAAGTCACAACAGAACATTAGGATAAAAGAACAAATATACAATCAGCATAATCCAGCCTTTGTCTAGAATAGGTACCTATTTGCAGTAGCCATGTATTGAACCCATGCTATGTAGTTAGTGTATATAGACAGAATACTCGATTAAAATTCACTGTATTTTTAACATTAGTTATTATTGAGTTGTAAGGTCTAAGGCTAATTTTTATGTTTTCAGATTTTCTAATATAAATTTTTTATAATCAGGAGAAATATAATAAATATAAGTTAATCAAACTAAGAACTATGCTGAATTACAGTCATCCCTTTCAGGTATATATCCAGAAGAAACAGTAACAGCAAAACCTGTGATTCCCCATAAAACACAAAGGATAAATTCCATGTCCTAGAGTCTCCACTAGCATTAGCCTATAGGTACTTTTATGGAAATCAGCAAGAAATACTGTGCTCCACTGTCCCCCCATCTCACGTGATTGCCTTTCAGAGGTCTCACTTCAAAGAAGAAGTGCCACATGTTGGAACTTAGGGCTTGGCAAGCTGACTAAATTTTAGCCCCTATTAACCTCCTTAGCTGGTTACCTTCGTGTAATGTGAAACTGCACAACTCTATGGCGTGGCCTCATTCATGACACCTTCTGATGACGCAGTTGAGCTCTGTGCTAAGTCTCTGTGTGCTGTGCGTTGTGTCTGACTCTCTGCAACCCTGTGGACTGTAGCCTGCCAGGGGATTGTCTGGGGATTCTCCAGGCAAGAATACTGGAGTGGGTAGTACTGGGTTCTATTCCCAACCCAGGAATCAAACCAGGGTGTCCTCTTTGCAGGCGGATTCTTTACCAGCTGAGCTACCAGGGAAGCCCATCCTAAGTCTCTAATCTTACTTACTAATTCAACCTTAGTTTCACTGAGTGCCAGCTAAGTGTAAATATCACTCTTTACAGTTTTATCAGATAATCCTCCTCCCCTCATATGCCATGACTACTCTCACATTTGTTTGTTTGCTCATTCTGGCAGCTTTTGAGGGGTCATTTACACCTTTGTCCATCTAGACACTGGTATCCCCTGAAGAGCTATTTTTCTTAAACCCTTCTTTGCTTACTCTAGTCCACATTATGCTTCTTGTTTTCAGTCTTTCCCACTTATCCTGCCATTTTGTGGTCACTTACTTATCTTGTAGTTATCTTTCATTCCAACAAATATTTATTGATATTCCTTCATGTGCTTGGAACTGTTGTACACTGAAGATACAGTAGTGAATGGAATAAACTTTTGCCCTCCTGAAATATGTATTCTAGTGGATAAGATAAATAGTAAACAAAGATTTAATTATTTGATGCGTGTTATACTTGTCTTAATAGCTATAAAATGTAAACCCAGAAATAAGATTCATATTTAAGAATAAGAAGGTTATTTCCTGTCCAGGTACAAAGTATTTCTAGATACTGATTGAAATGCTCAAAATCTTGTCAGTGACCTTTGTTTTAATTTACTTTAGCTGATAAATATTTTGTCCATGTATTTGTTTTTAGTGTGCTTTCAATTGCAGTAGCTGGGGACAAGTAATATAACTGTATTACTAATAAGGTGTTAAAAAGTATGTCATCTTAATTTTTTTGTCATATTTCCACATTTCCTCGACATTCAAGAAAATGCAGGTATTTGGGGCAAAATACTAAGATTCTTTTTACCCCCACCCCAAGAAAAAAAGTTAACTGGTGTTTATTTGTTAAACAGTGATCCTGAAGCAGGCATTTAGGGGGGTGGTGGGTAAAAGTACAAAATGAGGGTATGGTATTGGCTTTTGGGGGATTTAGAGCCTGTAAGGAGGGACAGATAACAGACACAATCAGATTTGTTTATTACTTAGTAAAATGAAAGTGGAAAGTAAGACTAGAAGAATGTTCCAGTGTTAATAGCCTAGATAGGTGTGTGTGAGGCAGAGTTCTTAATCAGAAGGTTAAAATAATTCTACTATTAAATAGGCCCACCATAAAATGTGCTACTTTCTCAATAAAAAACCTTAATGGAAGTAAAATTATCACGTTAATGAATAATAAAAAAAAATGTGTTAAAATTATGTACTTGGGTTCCCAGGTGACGCTAGTGGTAAAGAATTAACCTGCCAATGCAGGAAACATAAGAGATGCAGGCTCGATCCCTGGTTGGGAAGGCCCACTAGAGGAGGACATGGCAACCCACTCCAGTACTCTTGCCTGGAGAATCCCATGGACAGAGAAGCCTGGTAGGCTACAGTCCATAGGGTCACAAAGACTCGGACACGACTGAAGCGGCTTAACAGGCTTGCATGTGCTTGGGTGTTACAGACCTTGTGTTAGAAACATCATTATCAGGCATATTCTAAAATGTAAGGTAAATGGCAGTATTGAACACAAACTAAAAGAATGTTAGTATTTAAAATTTACTAGAAATGTATAGCTTTTGGAGAAAAGTTGAAGTCAGTTTGAGAAATTGCTAGAGGCTAGTGCAATGCAGGGGCTGGCTGCCACACTACCCTGTGGTGGACTCAGAAGGCACTGGGATGCTGGAAGAGCAGAAGTGCTTCTCTTCCTGGGAATCGCTCGATCTGATGTTCCAGCAGTGCTGCTCTGTTCCTCTGTTATGTTGAGATATTTCTGTTCCTTCAGTACCATGCTCACTTTTAGGCCCTTGCATGTCTTTTTCTTCCTGTCTGGAACAATTTTCTTATTTCTCTCTCCTCTTTCTCATGGCTTATTCCTACTCATTCTTTTAATTCACATATCAGTTGTGACTTCATCCAAGAAGTTATTTTCAAATCCCTCCCCCCAAATTTCAGTTAGATTTTTCTGACAAAAGGTATTTGAAAAATACTCTGTATACCTCCAGTGTAGTCTTTAACATACATTATAATCTTGCTTATTTATTATCCCTGACTGTGAGTTACATGAGGGCAAAAATGACTTGTATCCCCAATGTCTAGCACAGTACATAAGTATTTAGTAAATAGCACTACTTTGACTGAAGAATACGTACATTTTCCTTCTGACCAGATTTAGTGCACAGAGGATTTTGGATATCATTTATAAGACTGCTCTTCTCCATTCATCATCTGATTGGAGAGCCAAAGTAAAACCATGCGAAGAGGTAAAATAACAAAGGATAAAGGCCAGCGTGAATCACTAGTTTAATGGTTGACTCAAAGTAGAATTAAAAACAGCCCAATTAAAAGTGTTGACAACATGCTATGAATTCAGGGCAGGGCAACAGATCACTGGATGCTAGAGTAATCTATGAATGGAGACTTGATAATGGAAAAAGAGTTTCAATTAGATGTTGGAGGAGGAGAAGGATTGGTTAGGCGAGAGGAGGAGCGACTGTTCTGGCCTAATAGACACTGTTACTGTTCTAAACACTTTGGTTCCAAAGGATGAAAGCCTGTACATTTCTGAAATGTACCTTTTCAAAATTTAAGGATTTCCCTTTAGGAGTAAAATGGCATGAGATTAGTTTTTCCCTTTGTTTACCACAGTTGACTTGAGACAAGAAACAGTCTGTCTTAGGCTCATTTTTTGTGTGAAGTAAGAATACCACCTGCCTTGCCAATCTTACAGATCTTAACATGTTGATAAAGTGAGATATTACAGTAAAATTATTTGAAATGAATAAAAATATTCTAGAAATGCAGCTTGTATTTATTTCCATTCTAATGTATATGCCTGGCAATAGAGAGCTTCTTGAGCTATTTCTCAGCTTGGAGATGTTATACTGCTGCAAAAATTGAACCTTAGAGTTCTTGGTTTTCAACATGAGCTTTAACATGGCGTGGAGTGTAGGTGGTGGTGGTGGTGGTGGCTCTGGAGCAACTCTTGTTACTTGCTGTGGAATCCTTATTTTGATCCTTCAGCCAGCGCAATTTTAAGTGGCTCTGTTCTGGGCATTTCGTCTCTAGATGACCCTTGTGATTGATTCAGCTATGGTAGAGGACATGGAATTCCATTTTTATAATGTATGATTTTATTTTTTTCCTTGAAACCTGAATTTAATTATGTTTAGGCTTTAATAACTTAACTTTCCCTCCCAACACTCATTAGATATAAATTTGCACCAAGTGATTTTTGCATCTGAGAATGATCTTTTCAATTACTTTCTAGTATCCCAAGGTTCACTTTTTTTCTTTTTAAAATTTATGTGTTTTATGAAAACAATTTTTTATTATTTACTTTTAATGAAAAGCTTTAACTCTGACTTTAATAGGCACATGAACCACATCTTTAAAACTTGAGATATAATTGACATATACTCTTAGCAAATTTCAGATAAGCAGTATGGAATTATTAACTGTAGTCACTATGCTGTGCTGAAACATACAATTCTTGCAATAACTATAGGGAGGTTCTGTTATTCCCATTTGATAGATGAGGAAAGAGGCAGTAAGTTACTGAAAGGTTATATAACTTATCTAGGATCACACAGCTAGTAGCTATGAGCTGGGAAGAGAATGTATACAGTCTGGCTCTACAATAATTGCTTTTAACCACTGTTAAAACATTGCTTATTATGTCATTGGATTGTCCTTGAAAAGATTAAAAAACACAGAAATAAGATTCACTTTGTAAACATAAACTGTTTACCCTGGTTAGACCGGATTTCATTTATTTCATTTAGCACATATTTACTAGGTGTATTTATGTTTCGGACACTGATAAATGCTGAGTTTTGAACAAGATGTACATAATCCTGAACCTATGAAATAAGAGACTTAGAAACACCAGAGATGAGCTAAACTATATGCTTCATTTGCCTTGAAAATACATCTCATTTGTCCTGAAAGTATCATTGTTTTGTGCGGTTGGTGCCTAGTATAATTGACATTTATAGTGCTGACACAATCATGAAATAATTATGTTCTTCATATCCTGTTTATTAAGACAGGAAAAGGATAAAATAGACTGAGAAAGGTTCTTTAGAAGTCTTAATCTCCTGTTTTACCACTATACAAAAAGATCCCCAGAAAACTCTTATTTGCTCCGAGATTGGTTTTTTGTTTTAAGATTCCTATAAATAGTATAAATATAAAAGATGTGTTTCTGAAAGTGTTTTAGTTGTGTGAAAAACTCATTTATACAAAATATTTTTTCCTTAATTATATGAGAAAACTATATATTACCGTAGCATTTATATTTAAAACAGTTTCTCAGCAGGCCTCCTTTAGCCCTACTGGGAGGAAGGGTAAGCATGGTATTTTTCTTTCTGTAACTTGAGTGACTTGAATAAAATTGAACAAGAAAGAAACAAAAAACAAGGGAAAAAAAAGATGGTACTTCAGGTGAAAATAACCTGAAGTTATGCATAATTTGATTCTTCTATATAGTAACAGTGTTCACGAGTAATTTTTTTTTTTAACTCTACAAAAATGTTTTTATCTGTGTTGGGACTGCAGTGGAACTTCCTCATAGTGTCTGTTTTCTTCTGTTTAATAATTTCTTGTGTGAAATATTCCAGCAGACTCAGCCATTAGTAGAAGAAAATTATACGCTTCTAATTCTTGCCTCATGAATTATCAAAGATAGAAAACGTTACATAAAGAAGCTTCATGTTATATAACAAAGTTTATAGAAAAGTCACCATTTTCTTTTTGACTTAGTCATCTCATTTTTGATAGATTGCAAAGGTCGACTGCAAGGAAATACTAGACATCATATGTAATCTGGAATCTGAGGGTCAGGATAACACAGCATTTGTTCTTTGTACGACTTACCTTACCCAGCAGCTCCAAACTGCAAGTGTATATTGTTCTTGGTAAGTATATTTAGTTTTTATTCCCTTTATTTGTTAGTACATAGTATAGCATTTAGGGTTTATGTAAAACATTGGTTTGTTTCAAACTTAAAGTCTTAAGTGGATTAAATGATGACATGACAATTAAATCTCACTTACAAGCTAAACCATTTAATTAAAAATATTGAGTCCAAAAATAAAGAAAGAGTGAAAAGTCTGAGCTCCTCTTGATTATTTCATGGAGGGTTATCTGTTAACTTCAATATAAATCTTCTTCTTTGAAGATGAAATTATGGCAGTATGAACCAAATAGGTGTGAGTTTGTTATCCTTTACATTTATTTCACATCTTCTGGTAGTCACTTTCACCCTCATATTTGGAAACGCACTAATTATCTAGGTTTCTAGGTCAAACTTGCACTACAGAGGGAAACCCTTTTGAATAGTAATCTTTTTTGCAACTTTAGTACTGTTCAGCAAAATTGCATTATTTGGTTTTAATTCAGTTTATGTCTTGTTTGCATACAGAGTATTTAGTTGCTAAAAAGGAAACAATAAATGTAACCCATGGTTCTTTCATCCTAACTGTATTGAAGCTATTTAGGACAGCAGGACAAACCTCTAAAATGTAACACTCTGTCAGTAAGTATCAGATTAGTGGTATGGATAACACTATAAGGTATTAGAGAAAGGTGCTCACTGTATACCAGAGTTTAAGCAGGGTGTTAGAGAGGAGGTAGTATGCAAAGAATGGACTGGTTGGATTTGCATCAGCTTTTTTTTTTTTTGATTTGCATCATCTTGATTAGAAGAGCTTTTAAGGATGGCTTGAAGTTGGAAATAAGCATTTTGTTTATAGGAAAACCTAGTAAAGCCTTTTATATATACTTCAGCCCTTATTGATCTCCCTGTGGAGCATCTGTATATATTTGTAAAGTTTTATAACTGTTAGCATTTTTTATGTTACTGTATTTCTTTTTATTTACTAATTTGTATAGAAATATTATTTGTGTTCCATAGATTATCTCACCCAGTCCTCATAATAATCATTGTACAGATAAGGGAGTGGAGGATCGAAGGAATTCTAGAAGTCTTCCGCTGCCCACCGTCTCAGGGCCAGAGTCGTAGAGTGAAGCGCAGGGTTTTGGCTGCTCATACGGCTGTTTCCTTGACAAGGGCCAGAACTCAGTGGCAGTCTTCTGCTGCCACTTCCTCTATGCTAGAGTTACATCTCCTATGAGGGAGGAGATAGTGGGACAGGACTGACTATACTTTGTAATAATCATTGCGGGCATTTTATTAGCCAACCAAAAGAAATGATGTAGGTAAAAAGAAATTTTAGCAGAGCAGTGAGATTTTTGATCACTGTCAAGTAGAAGGATTTGTTTGCTTTTCATGCATAAGAAATTAGAGATTTAACCTCAGTAAAGCAGATGTATTTATTTACTGCTGGGGGAGCAACCCCCATTTTTTCTTGTTATAGTTATTTTCTTTGCCTATAATAAATATAGGCATCTTTTCTTTTATAGTTACTTTCTTTGCCTATAAGGAGTAATATCAGCTAGCTGCAGCTAGGTTTTTAGTGCAAAGAAATCACATGAAATCACATAGGAGATGTGTTACAGATTATAAAGAGTTTTTTAAACTGTAGTCACATGGTTCTTGTAATATTCTTCATACAGCTTCCCTTGTTTCCCTAATGGGTCTTGGATTAATGCTCTTCTCCTGCAGCAGGAAGGGATTAACAGGGATTTCCCACTTGTTGGCCTCCTGAGGCGCTGTAATGAGTAAAGGAAAGGAAAGAAAATCTTAAATCACTTCACACTTTGTTAAAAGTAAGCTTCTTCCAAGCATTTCAGAGGGCAATAGAATATAACATTTAGAATTTTGAAGTATTCTTTCACCCTTCTATTTGGAGAGAGGGGAGTGGGTGGTAAGGTAGTAGATATTAGAGTTAGAATAGTCATGACATAAAAACTGAATTTTACTAAGGAAAATAAATCCCAGGAATTCTGTTCAAATAGATTAGATTCTTTTGTTGTGATAGAGATGTTCCTGTGTTGAAGATAGTGGACTATATGGGAGTATTTGTCTAGAAAAGAAAAAAAAATATTAATTGGCATTTTATTGGCAACAGTAAAGTTGGAATATGATAATAAAAACAGTCATTTATTTTTAAATACATATATATACTAGAATTTATAAAGTGTCATTCTTGAGCTTGGTTACCATTGAAGATAGTTGAAAGGTAAACTATGTAACTTGTCGCCCAAACTTTTTTATTCTTTTAGAAATTTCCTTCAGAGATGCTTAACAAATTGCAGTAAATCTTACTACTTCATAGCGGTTACCATATTATTGATCTCAAAAGGTATATCACTTAGCTTATTCATTAAGCTTGGCCACAAAAGATTTTTGGCTGTCTATAAAAGTCAAGGAAGGGCTGAAGGAGTGAGTTCCCTGTAGATGTTTGGCAGTGGTAATGTAATTAGAGTAGCCATGCAGGTGAGAAAGGTAACCATTTTGAATGGGACAGTGTACATACACATGTGTAGTTACCGCTGCTACTTTGAAAATAAAATCATACAGTTGAACTTTAATCTCCACTGTAAACTTTCAGTCAGTGTTTGATACGTTGACCTTTGGTTTCTGTAGCATCTCTGAGCTTAAATCTTGTGTGTTGTTATTTATGTTTCTTCAGGTGTAATTTCATGTCTGTTCTCTCTCAACTAGACTGTGATGGATATACCATCCATCACATACAACATCCATATATGTTGTCCAATTTATAGGTCAGTCCCTAGCACCTGGCAAAGATCAGATCCAGGATATCCATATGTTTTATTAATATTTAACTGACATTTTTTATGAAAAAAGATCATGAGAATCAGCCTTTCCAGGAGCCCTTTTAAGGGGGTGGTCATTCCTTAATTCCACAAAGTTGTCTTTGCCTTGCTTCTAAAATGTCTAAATTCTGGATCACAATGTGACATCGTGGGCCTCCTACTTTGCAGAAACATAGTGTAAAGTTCTTACTTGGTAGGTAGATGTCTGCCAGTTTTTCCTTTAAATTTCCTTTCCAATTTTTATAAATTTGTATGTAATTTGTTATCTTGAGGTAGGCAGTGACCTAATTTGAAGGTGAAGTAAATCATCTGAACATTGGAAGTATCCATACAGTAGAATCATTTTCAGTATATTTTTCAATGATTGTCTATTTAAAAAGATCACATCATTATAGTGATTAAAGTACATGTATGATCCGGGAGACTATAATTTGCTGGTGGTAGTTCATTATTCTGGTATGTAGATTTGAATGGATGGTTAAAGTGACATCTTGACTTTCTCACTAGTAAGTAATCCACTAGTTGTCATGGTTTCAGGCATGGTTTTATGTTTGGGATGGCAATAGTAGTTTTAAATTGTTGAATTGAAACTGTGGAAATATGTATACAGATATAAAATACATGATAGAAATTCTCTTTTTTGGTCACGGTTATTTGGAGTTAAGATAACCAGAGTTTGAAACACCTAATTTGGAATAAATCAGACCCCACACATTCTTACTTATTAAAAAAAACATTTTGAGACATTTTAATTCTCAACGTGCCTTTTATCACTTTATCAAATTTGCCTAACTTTAAACTTCTAGCTAGTTGATGAATTTTAGATAGTAGATATTCTTTACCCTTTTATCTTTATAATCAGGTTTCACTAGCTTTAATGATTTTTTCTTTTCAAATAGCATAGATTTCATGTACATATATTTCAGTAGGTACTCTTTTTTATCTCTGAGCATATGTAATTCTCCATTTTCTAAAGTTTTGTTAGTAAGATAAACATATGTGTAAGTCTTGTAAGTTTAAAAATGAACAGTCATCCCAATTACTTGCCTGGTAGCTATTTTCATAGCTGGCCTATCTTATATCTATGTAAGAATTTTACCATATCCAAATGTCAGTTACTTCCTTAAAAATATGAGAAAATGATAACATTTCTCTTCTATTTTGCTAAGTAACTTTCTTTGCATTCACATTTCATATTCACGTTATAACTCATTTCTGTCCTGGATGATTTTGAGTTTCTAGTGCTTTTTCTTGAGAGTTTCTCTGAACCCATTCAGTGCTTTTATGTAACTTATTCTTTTCAAGCTTTTCTTTGTATATTTGTGGGATTCTTCTATTGTAGCCATTTCCAAGAGTGTCATTTTACTAATTTTATTAGTAATATTTAAGCATTCCAAGATACAGGCCTAAGTAGCATTATGACATTTTAGAGATGGAAAAGGATTTCTCATGAGATGAATGTGGAGAAGTATATATACCATTAGACTACTTCATAGTTGTATGCACTTTGTTAGCAGCATAGTGGTGCCTGATGATCCTTGCCCACTAGAACAGGGCTTGATTCAGTCATTATAATTATCAGTGTAAGGAGTAAAACCTTTTAGGATAAGGTGGGATCTAAAGAAGTCTTTGAAAATGTCAGCATAAAGGAAGTAGTCTTCTGTTGTTTTTTTTCCCCCAGGCACAAAGAAGAAAGTGGGGAAATTTTCAAGGAGGATTCTTTTTAACAATTTAACCAGTTTGAGAGGAAGCAATAGGGAATATGGAAAGGGAGGTGGCAACCCATTTCAGTGTTCTTGCCTGGAAGGTCCCATGGACAGGGGCGCCTGGCGATCTACAGTTCATGGGGTCGCAAGGGAGTCGGACATGACTTGGCCACTAAACAGCAAAATAGGGAATATAGATGGTTTGTTCTTCTAGATTTTGTTACACTACTGTCAGCTTACTTTCACAAACTGAAAAACTGGGGTAGCGATACCAGTTCCTTTAAATGTTTTATCATAATCTCTCTCTGTTTTTTAAAATAGGGAATTGACTCTCTTTTGGAGTAAACTGCAAAGAAGAATCGACCCTTCTGTGGACACTTTTTTGGAGCGCTGTCGTCAGTTTGGTGTCATAGCTAAAACACAGCAGCATTTATTTTGCCTGATTAGAGTTATACAAACTGAAGTGAGTAATTTATGTTTTTTGTGCTGATTGTTACTGGAGGGAAGAAATAAGTGGGGAGACAACTTCTCAGGCAACTCTTTTTAAATAAGGGAAAATGAGAAATAATGGGATTTAATAAGATTATGGAACTAGACATAGCTAGCTGTTTCTGCAGATTTCCTAGGAATCAACAATATTTCTTTGTGGAAAATAGTGATCGACATTACAGACCACTGGAGGAAGGAAAGATTGTTTCTTGATTGTCCCCTCAGTCACCCCAACCTAGGTCTGGTTTTCCTAGAATAGTGTTCTGTATTATATACAGACATGTTTGTTGGTAAATTAGGATAGTAATTATTAGTGAAGAAAGTATAATTGTATTTTCCAGCTCCTTGATAATGGAATGACTAACTCCTTGATGATGGAGTGATAGATTATCTAGGTTTTAGAGGAAAGGACTGTACACAGATTGCAAGCTTCTGTGCAAATTAGGAAGCAAGTTAGTTTTGTCTTGTTTTTTAAGAAATAAATATTTCCTAAAATGAAGTGCTATGTATAAAACCTAGTGTTTTGAATTTGGCCCCATAAATTAATGCTAAGACTGGAGATTTAGACGAGCCTTATGCTATGCTTGGTTTCTGTTTTTAGTGTCTACTCAATGACAGAGATCCCTGTATACCTGTATCTATGATGGTTTATGGGTATGTTTTATGGGTTACTTCTTTGACAATATCCAAGGATTGTTTATACTAAAGTCAAGGCACAGTTGTATCATTGATATGTTCTGTAGCCTTTAATGTATCCTATTTTAGTACTATCCATATCCTATTTTAATACTGTGTGTCTAGTCTTCTCCAGTAAAGATAGGAAAATGTAAAACAGTTATCAGAAGCAAATTCATACTTAGACAAGCTAGGTGATTATTATTTCTCATCACTACAAATGAAGTTGTATCCCTATCATAGGAGCATGTTCAAGTAATTACAGAACTTGCCTGTTTAAAATAATCAGTGGTACAACTGGCCTTTTAGAAGTTTTGGTTTTAGGGTTTGTTTGTTTTATTTAATCTTGAAGGAAAGGCTGAGTTTTTCCTTGCTGCATAAGAGAACACCACAGCTTAGCCCTGAAGTCAGCACCCATTTATTAGCTCACAGTTTTGTGGGGCAGAAGTCCAGCACAGTGTGGCATGGTTCACGGCTCAGTATCACAAGGCCAAAATTGAGGTGTTGGCCAAGCTGAGTTTTTATCTGGAGGCTCTGTAGACAGTCCACATCTGAGCTCATTCGTATTGTTGATAGAATTCAGTTCCTTTCAGTTGTAGGGCTAAAATCCTCATTTTCTTGCTGGCTGTCAGCCACAGCCTGTTTTCAGCTCCTGGAAGCCACTCTCATTTTCATTTTGAAGCCAGCAAAGGCACAAAGAATTCTTCAAATATGACCTCCTTCACCTCTGACTTCCAGACCTAGATTTAAAGAGCTTGAGTGATTGGGTCAGGTAATCCACTTGTCTTAAGATCAATGGGTTTGGGGCTTTAATTACACCTGCAGGGTCTCTTTTGCCATATAACATAACATAATCATAAGAATAATTCCATATTTATAGGTTCTGCTTATACTCAAAATGAGGAGATTATACAAAAGTGAAGGTCAGGGGGTTATTTTAGATTTCTCTTTACCTCAGGGAATCACAAAAATGGGAAAATGTTAGAGGATTAGAGAAGATGGGTTTCTGACACATACCAAGGAATTTGCTGTCCATTTGTATAAACAGAACCCATTTATTTTTCATCCTAGTCCTAGGATATTTTCCCCCTGTAATCTTTACTTATGATATTTGTCCTAAAGGGTAGAAAAGCTATGGACTGGTGGGTGGAAGGGGAGTGAAATGGAATTCCTTTCAAATTGAGCAAGACACCTCTAGGTTTTCAAAAGCGAGAGGTGATCTAACCTCTATCATTTGGGATCTAGTTCTACTGTGACTGGAGATATCCCAGATGATAGTGATGTGAAGAAGAAAAGTTTTTCCCTCTCTTTTACAAATCAATAACCCAGCTAGATAGGCCAAGGATCCTCTCATGGCTCCACATATCAGAAACCCAGGTTCCTTTTATCTGCTGTTAACATATAGCTTCCATCTCATGTTCCAAGATCTAACTGTTCCAGTCCCAGCTATAATGTCTTCATTCCAGATAGCGAGTAGAGTGGGGAGCAGACCACACTATGACACACCTTTTCCCCTGTTCCTTCTAACGCATTCACAAACACGGTCACCTAGCTGCAAGGGGAGCTTGGAGATACACTGATGATTCTGGGTGACTTTCTAACCAGATAAAATCAGGTATTTGATTTTTGTGAAAGAGGTGAAATGATCTTAGTGCATAGCAACCGGTTACATAGCCCTTGGGAAGGAAAAGATTAATGATGCTGAAAAACTTTTGTGGGCATTGGGTCTTTTGTGGAAGGCAGGCCTTGTAATAGTACCTCCTTATTTTCTGGGTTTTAGTTTTCTCTAAATAAAGAGCTTAAAGCAGATAATCAATTAAAGGTGCTCAAGACTTCTTAAACTTTGATTCTGTGACTTGAGAAACTCATATTGGAAGGGATGACTTTAGAGAATGTAGGGTGTCTCTCAAGGCTTTAAAAATAGTATGACAGAAGAATGGATATAGATGTTGGTTATATTTGAAATGGAAGGTATAAGAAGAGGGATAATCTTGAAGCCAGTTTATTTGACCATTGAGCTCTTTTTGGTGGAACATACAAGTTAGAATCATTTTGCAAAATTTTGTCTAGTTTTATTCCCTTCTCTTCAGTAATAAAGAAGCTGAAAATTAGAAATGTGTGACTTGTAAGGATCTAGACCCTGGGTATCTTGACAAATGGCATCATGGTTATCATTTGTAAGTCAGATACAATGGTTATCATTTGTAAGTCAGAGCACAGAGGACTTGGAGAAAGTCCATTAAGTTTTAAAATTTTTCATAGGTTCTTAACAGGTTACTAAACCCCTTTCACAAGACTGTGTGAGTAAACAGCAAAGAATCCAGATCTGTTCTTTCTTAAACAGCCCAATCTAGTTGAAATGGTAAAGTTTGTGAAATCACTAAGAATACTTTTCCAAAAACAACCCCACAGAACTACCATTATACATTCTGAATGGGTAGTTACTTGTTAAAGGAGTGGTGAATAAATTAGAATTAGGGTGTGGAATGTGGAACTGAATTTTGAAGAAACTGATGGATATGAATAATTTGATAGGTTTTTAAACAGGAAACTGAAGAAGTGCCTTGGCATATTGTATCAAGGGCACGTGGGATATAGCGAAGCCAAATGAGGATAATCTATGCAAAAAGTTTATTCAGAATAATGTCCAAGATTAATAAGGGTTCTGTATATTGATGGCAGTTATTTCATTGTGTTCTCAGAATTTAGAATGGTACCCAACACAGAATAATTGCTTAGCAAATTGAACAGTGGGATTTATCATCAAGTATTTTATATGGGATTCTGTTGAATATGTACTGTGTGCCAACATTGTATTAATCACTTTCTGTTACCTTACTTCATTTTTATAACAACATTAGGAGAAAATCTAATATTGCCGCTACAGTTGTCATTTTACAGATAAGGGGACTGAGGCTTAGAGGCGTTAAGAACTTGTCACTGTTGTGAAGCTGGGGTTCAAAGGCAGTCAGTCTGGCTCAAAATTCTGTGCTTTTCAGTACTGTATTTTAAGCTACTCTGCCATAAGATCCTGCTTTTCTTCGTTCATATTATTTTCACATATCCTTTCAGCCTCTCACATGAAAGGATCATTTTAAATGCACTTGCCTTTTATCATATACAACCAGGTCTTTTTCATGATTTTTGACTAATTTCTGAGAACCTGCTGCTTTAGAGAAATTTTCTTTTGTTTTTCTATGGGAAACAGATTCAGTACACCTGTAACTATAAAGTACTGATTTTTTTTTTTTTTTTGGAGGAAACGGAAAAATCATTTATTTTACCCTTGAGGTTTTGAAAACACCCAGTTGTTCATGATACATGAATTTTTTAAATTGAATTCAGTCTTAAACTCCCTTTTACACATGTATTTCCTCTTAAACCCATTTATTTAAGCCCTATCCTTCCTACCCAGCTGAGACAGTTCTTTTTTGACTCTTTCAGTGACCTTATTTATTCTGAGCTCCTCTGAATTTATGTGCCTTTTTAATTTACACATTTGGCACATAGGTAGATTGCTGAGGGTTAAGGACTGCTTTAATATGCAGTGCTTTGGGACTTGCCTGGCGGTCCATTCGTTAAGACTCCACATTTCAAGTGCAGGGAACATGGGTTTTGTTACTGTTGGGGAACTAAGATCCTGCATGCTGCACAGTGTGGCCAAATAATAATAATAATATGCAGTGCTTTATAAAGTTGGATACTCTATAAATGTACATTGTTGTTGTTTATAAGTTTTAAGAAGAGTGTATGTGTGTATACTATCAGTGAAATTTATGTAGTATTTCCAAATTTATGTAGTTTTCCATATGGAAAAAAAACCTTTTCTTCCCTGTTTTTCTTAACAGGCACAAGATGCTGGTCTTGGGGTGTCGATTTTACTGTGTGTCAGAGCTCTTCAACTCAGAACAAGTGAGGATGAAGAAATGAAGGCATCAGTTTGTAAAACAATTGCTTGTCTTTTGCCAGAAGATTTAGAAGTTAGACGAGCTTGTCAACTTACAGAATTTTTAATTGAACCCAGTTTGGATGGATTTAACATGTTGGAAGAACTGTATTCCCAACCAGATCAAAAATTTGATGAAGAAAATGCACCAGTTCCAAATTCTCTCCGATGTGAGCTTTTACTAGCTTTAAAAGCCCACTGGCCTTTTGATCCTGAATTTTGGGACTGGAAAACTTTAAAACGACACTGCCACCAACTTCTAGGACAAGAAGCCTCAGATTCTGATGATGATCTAAGTGGCTATGAAATGTCTATTAATGACACAGATGTTTTAGAGTCATTTCTCAGTGACTATGAGGAAGGTAAAGAAGATAAACAATATAGAAGAAGAGATGTGACAGATCAACATAAGGAGAAAAGAGACAAGAAACCCATTGGTTCTTCTGAAAGATACCAGAGGTGGCTTCAGTATAAATTTTTCTGTTTGTTATGTAAGCGAGAATGTATAGAGGCCAGGATTCTTCATCATTCTAAGATGCATATGGAAGATGGAATTTACACCTGTCCGGTTTGTATTAAAAAATTCAAGAGAAAAGAAATATTTGTTCCTCATGTGATGGAACATGTTAAAATGCCACCAAGCAGAAGGGACCGCTCTAGAAAGAAATTACTCTTGAAAGGCTCTCAAAAGGGAATCTGTCCCAAGAGTCCCTCTGCAGCCCTGGAGCAAGGTCAGTCACTGAATGAACAAGCCAAAGGAGAGTCACATGAATATGTCACATTCAGCAAATTAGAAGATTGCCACCTGCAAGACAGAGATTTGTACCCATGTCCTGGCACAGACTGTTCCCGTGTGTTTAAGCAGTTCAAATACTTAAGTGTGCATCTTAAAGCTGAACACCAAAATAATGATGAAAATGCCAAGCACTACTTAGATATGAAAAATAGAAGAGAGAAGTGTACTTATTGTCGACGACATTTCATGTCTGCTTTTCACCTGCGAGAGCACGAACAAGTGCATTGTGGTCCTCAGCCTTATATGTGTGTATCTATAGATTGCTATGCTAGGTTTGGATCAGTGAACGAACTGCTTAACCATAAACAAAAACATGATGATCTGCGTTATAAATGTGAATTAAATGGCTGTAATATTGTTTTCAGTGACTTGGGACAGCTTTACCACCATGAAGCACAACACTTTAGGGATGCATCTTACACGTGCAACTTCGTTGGCTGCAAAAAGTTCTATTATTCCAAAATTGAATATCAGAATCACCTCTCAATGCATAATGTTGAAAGTTCAAATGGAGATGTGAAGAAAACAGTGAAACTTGAGCCGGCAGCAGGTGAAAAGCAGGATTGTATTGATCAGCCCCATCTGCTTGACCAAACTGATAAGTCACGTTTACCAGAGGATCTTCTCTTCTGTGCAGGATCAGCTAGTTCTCAGATAGAAACTACAGAAAATCTGAAAGAAAACAGTGACAGTAATTCTAGTGATCAGTTAAGTCATAGCTCTTCAGCTTCCATGAATGAAGAGTTAATTGACACACTGGATCACTCTGAAACCATGCAGGATATATTATTATCTCATGAAAAAGTTTTTGTGCCCTCCAGTTTAAAGGAGAAATGTTCCAATGTAGCAGTTTGTTTTGATGGGACTAAGTTTACCTGTGGTTTTGATGGCTGTGGTTCCACATACAAAAACGCAAGAGGCATGCAGAAGCACCTACGGAAGGTTCATCCATACCATTTCAAACCCAAAAAGGTAAAGACAAAGGATCTCTTTCCCTGTTTGGGTAATGAACACAATCCAACGACTGAAAAGTTTGATGCAGAACCTAAACCCAGCTCAGATACAAACAGTGACTCCCCAGATGAAGGTCTGGATCACAATATCCATACTAAATGTAAACGAGAACATCAAGGCTATTCCTCAGAAGCCTCCATCTGTGCCTCTAAAAGGCCCTGTACAGAGGATACCATGTTGGAACTTCTGTTACGCTTGAAACATTTAAGCTTGAAAAACTCAATAACCCATGGATCTTTCTCAGGGTCATTGCAGGGGTACCCATCCAGTGGTGCTAAGTCTCTTCAAGCAGTTTCAGCTACAATCTCAGATCTTAATTTTCAGAATCAAGATGAAAATATGCCAAGTCAGTACCTGGCGCAGTTGGCAGCCAAGCCTTTTTTCTGCGAGCTTCAAGGATGCAAATATGAATTTGTGACTAGAGAGGCTTTGTTAATGCATTATCTTAAAAAGCATAATTATTCAAAAGAAAAAGTCCTTCAGTTAACCATGTTTCAACATCGATATTCCCCGTTCCAGTGTCATATTTGCCAAAGGTCATTTACGCGAAAAACACACCTTAGGATTCATTATAAAAATAAACATCAAATTGGCAGCGACAGAGTAACTCAAAAACTATTAGATAATGAAAAATGTGATCATGAAGGCCCATGCTCAGTAGACAGGTTGAAAGTTGATTGTCCTTCAGAACTTGGAGGTGATCCCAGTGGTAACTCTGAGAAGCCACACTGTCATTCTAAAAAGGATGAGTGCAGTTCGGAAACAGATTTGGAGTCATCCTGTGAAGAAACGGAAAGCAAAATATCTGATCTCTCATCACCAATAGGCAGCCATAGAGAAGAAGGAGAAGGAAGAGAGGGCAGAGGTAGCAGGAGAACTGTTGCTAAAGGAAATCTCTGCTACATTTTGAATAAATACCACAAACCATTCCATTGTATTCATAAAACTTGCAACTCCTCCTTCACCAATCTCAAAGGCTTGATTCGCCATTACAGGACTGTACATCAATACAACAAAGAGCAGTTATGTTTAGAGAAAGACAAAGCGAGAACCAAAAGGGAACTTGTCAAATGTAAAAAGATATTTGCCTGCAAATATAAGGAATGTAACAAACGCTTCCTGTGTTCCAAAGCTCTTGCGAAGCACTGTAGTGACTCTCATAACCTAGATCACATTGAAGAGCCGAAAGTGCTTTCTGAAGCTGAGTCAGTGGCCAGATTTTCCTGTAACCAGCCTCAGTGCCCTGCTGTTTTTTATACATTCAGTAAGTTGAAGCACCACTTGATGGAACAGCATAACATTGAAGGAGAAATACATTCAGACTATGAAATTCATTGTGATCTTAATGGCTGTGGCCAGATTTTCACCCATCGCAGCAATTATTCTCAACATGTATATTACCGACATAAGGACTATTATGATGATCTGTTTAGAAGCCAGAAAGTAGCAAATGAAAGGTTACTACGGAGTGAAAAGGTGTGTCAAACAGCTCACCCTCAGGGGCACGAACATCAGACGACCAGGAAATCGTTTAATGCCAAGGCTAAAAAGTGTGGCTTAATCAAAGACAAAAAAGCTCCAATTAGTTTTAAAACGAGAGCTGAAGCCCTCCATATGTGTGTGGAGCATTCTGAGCACACACAGTACCCCTGCATGGTTCAAGGATGCTTGTCTGTGGTGAAGTTGGAGAGCAGCATAGTGAGGCATTACAAACGCACCCATCAGATGAGTAGTGCCTACCTAGAGCAACAGATGGAAAACCTTGTCATGTGTGTTAAGTACGGTACCAAAATTAAGGAGGAGCCCATTTCTGAAGCAGAGCCCTATATAAAGAAAGAAGAAGATGGAAGCTGTGAATCAGAGCTCATACAGCATAGCCATCCCCCAGCAGACACTAGCATGCCTGTGCAGACCGCTGACCCCCTTCATCCAGGCGAAAGGGATGGAGGCCAGAAAGGATGTACAGAGAGCAACCCAGTTTTTGATGCAGATTCTCTGCTCTACAGAGGAACTCTGAAATGTAACCATAGTTCAGAAACCACTTCTTTGGAACAATGTAATATAGTTCAGCCTCCTCCTTGTAAAATAGAAAATTCCATACCTAATCCTGATGGGACTGAAAGTGGGACTTATTTCACAAGTTTCCAGCTGCCTTTACCAAGGATCAAAGACTCAGAAACTGGGCAGCAAAGTTCAGGGCAAGAAAACACTGTAAAAAATTCAACCCATGTTCCAAAAGAGAATTTCAGGAAGCATCCACAGCCCAGGTCATTTGATTTGAAGACTTATAAACCAATGGGATTTGAATCTTCATTTCTGAAATTTATTCAGGAAAGTGAAGAGAAAGAAGATGATTTTGATGATTGGGAGCCTTCAGAGCACTTAACATTAAGTAATTCTTCACAACCGTGTAATGACTTAACAGGGAGTGTTATGGCAAACAATATGGTGAATGACAATGACCCTGAAGTTGACATACCTCATTCTTCCAGTGACTCTGCAATTCATGAGAACCTGACTGCAATCCCACCTTTAATAGTAGCTGAGACGACAACAGTTCCCTCCTTGGAAAACCTGAGGGTCGTATTGGACAAAGCATTAACAGACTGTGGAGAACTTGCCTTAAAACAGCTTCATTATCTACGGCCAGTGGTTGTCCTTGAAAGATCTAAGTTTTCCACACCAATTTTAGACTTGTTTCCAACAAAAAAGACAGATGAGCTTTGTGTAGGAAGTTCCTAAATAGCAATTTTGTTTTAGAAACAGACTGGCTCCAGCACTGCAACGTGGGGACAGTTGCCAACTTGAACAAAGGCTGAGAACCAGCCACACCATCATTAGGGTAGAATAGGCTGTGTATTTACATGAATGTATAATATCTATGTCAGCAGTATTGGCTGAGTCCATTAGCTCTCCAGTTGGTTTATTGATTGGGTTTTTTGTTTTGTTTATTAAAAAATGGAACTGTATTCTTGTTTGGTGCTAATTAATACATCAAAATATATTGGGGCTTCCTTTTTCAAATTAAGTGTGCATGATTGTATATGGAACAGATACTAAGGTCCCAGGGTGGGAGGGCTAGGGAAAGGGGTATGGAGTTCTTACTTGACTTGAATGTGCGCCTGAGGGTGCTTTGTGTAATATATTGTACACTACAGCATCTTATATTTTTTGAGTTGAGTTTCAATAAATTACAATTTTTCACCCATTTTTTTTGTTTACTCATAATGAGTTTTCATGCCACACATGAATTGGAATTGCACATGTATTTTCTGAAATGTGCACTTATATTTTACCCCAGTTCTTAACCAAACCATTCAGATCAAGCTTCCTTTTGAATGACTGTTGTCTTAAAAAATTTGTGGAAAGAAAATTCTAAGATAGAGTAATAGAGTAATTAACTCTGGGAGTCAAGGTAGCTCCTGGAAGAGGATGTTCAGGAGTTTTTCAGGTAGAAAGGAGAGGGTATGCCAGGCATACGGCTCAACACATTCAGAGATAATAAAGCCGTGTTTCCAGGCAACTACAAATAATGTGATAGGCTGACAGTAAAAGGGGAGCACTGGAGCATATGAGCTTCTTGTAGAGATAGGAACCAGACCACGAACACGGAGGACTTTGGACTTGAGTCCATAGGCAGCCGAGAGCCTTTACAGAATTTTAAACAACATTCATATTAATCTGTAGATTGCTTGAAATGAGTGTGATTGGAGGGGCTGAGAATGGAAACAGATCTAAGTCCGTTAAAGTAATTGAGGCAAACTTGGTGAGAGGCAAACAACGGCAGCAGAGGGACGAGTAGATGAAATTGAGAAATTTAAGAGGATTATTATGCACTGGAGGGTAGAGAAAATGTTTTGAGGAAAACTTAAGGTTCTGTAGTGATGGATGCAACCAACTGAGGCAAGACTAAAAAGGAGTTTGGGGGAAGACAATAGAAACACAAGATGAGTTTGGCCTCTGTGTTAAAGTTTCAGTGGACAGTGGGACATCCATGTATAATGACAAGAAAAGCACTGTTTTCTTATATAGCAGCTTTATTCTCTGTTCTTTGTGAAGTCACTTTATCATTATTTAACAATGAAATGACACAGATAGTCCTAAAATCACCTTCTTATGCCTCTGGTTAGAATTTTAAGATCTTTTCTCTGACCCTTAAACCTTGTTTTGTCAGCTCTTAAAGAATTTTATTCTACCATCTCCTCAGCCTAAGAGTCTAAAGCACCCTACCACCACTACCACCACCACCAAGCTGAAGTCATTTCTTGGCTCAGATCTTAGTAGGATACAAGATTCTCAAACAAGATTCTACTGAAAGCAAAAGTGGCAGAAACAGTGGAACTTCTTAGAGGCTGAGGTCACTACTGACTGAGTTCTTTGGGATCTTGAGCTCATTTCCCCTCTGGGCTTCAGTTTCCTGCCTTACGAAGTGTTGAGGTGTAAGTGATTGTTTCAAAAGGTCCTTTACCTGTGGTCTGAGCATGAGAAATAACCCGTGGCCTCATCTTAAAAATTCCTCATTCTAGAGATTTTTAGACCAGACCAAGAGAAAGCTGCTAATTTTAAGACTCAACTGTATCCATCCAAAAAGGGGAAGTCCCCAGTGGTCCAGTGGTTTAGTTAGGGCTCTGCATTCCCACTGCAAGCGGCACAGATTTGATCCCTGGTTGGGGAACCAAGGTCCCACATGCTGTGTGGTTTGGCCAAAAGAAAAAGACTCAACTGTATTCAACCACTCCTAACTCCTACACCCTGGAAGGACCAAGTGAGTCACTGGCAGTAGTACCAAACCCTAGTTTTTAGAACCCAGTTGAAAGTTTGCTTTAATATGATCCTAGAAGCATTTTCTATTCTAGTTGGAATGGTTTGCTTCTTTTGATCTTTTTTTTTTTTTAAGATATTTCAATATGGACCATTTTAAAAGTCTTTATTGAATTTGTTACAATATTGCTTCTCTTTTTACGTTTTGGTTTTTTGGCTTGGAAGCCGGTGGGATCTTAGCTCCTGCCCTAGGAACTGAACCTGCACTCCCTCCACTAGAAGGCAGAATCTTGACCACTGGATCGCCAGGGAAGCCTTTGATGTTTACTGAAGATGACGTTCTGTTAAAACCAGCATGTGTGATTATATGATAATACAGAAGGTCAGAGGGTTATTTTTGAAGCTTTTAGTACTATCATTTTTACTTGATACCTCTTTGGGGATTGTCCTCCAAATCCTCCAGACCTGGAAGCGCTGAGTTTGTGCCCCCTAAAATTAATAGGTAGAAATCGAGAATGCCAGACACTTTGATTCTTGCCCTTTACCCAGAATTCTCCTGCTTCTGTGTTTCTCCATGTTTGTGAGCACATATGTGAAAAAGAACAAGTGGGCAATGTGGAGAAGAAAGGTTTTGATGAGCCTTCCTAGGGATTTCAGCCCCAGCCTATCCCCTCTGTCCCAGGTTGCCTGCTTCTGAGCTGCACGGGCAAGGACAGTCATTGAAGGACGGAGTTACTCATTAGCCAAACACTTAAGTACACACATACTTACAGATAATTACAGGTATTTGGGGGACATAAAAATAACGAATTTGTTAAGGAGTCTGCCATTATGGAGCTTCAATGTGAGGGCTGGGGTAGGCTTTCCAGGTGGCGCTAGTGGTAAAAAACCCGCCTGCCAGTGCAAGAGACTTAAGCGACACTGGTTCGATCCTTGGGTCAGGAAGTTCTGGAGAAAGACATGGCAACCCATTCTAGTATTCTTGCTTGGAGAATCCTATGGATGGAGGAGCCTGATGAGCTGCAGCCCATGGGGTTGCAAAGAATCAAAGTATGACTGTGGGCCGGCAGCATGGATGTCATCTAGGAACTTGTTCAAAATGTAGAATGTCAAGTCCAGACCTCCTTGACCAAAATCAGCATTTCAGTAACATCTCCAGATGATTCATAGGCACAGAAAAGTTCTAGAAGCAGAGGCCTAGAATACAAAGTGGAAAGTGCTGTGAGATTGCAGGATAATTAGATTTTTTTTTTTTAAGTACTTAACAATATTGTTGAATTTTCATAACTCCATGAAGTCAGTACTGTTAGTATTCTTACTTGACAGATCAAAAAGATGGGGATCAGCAGTGTCTAGCTGATAAAAATTAGGAATAAGTGGAGCTAAGTTTCTTTCCAGTCTCATCTGACTGGGAAAATATCAGGAAGGGGAACTTAATGTGAAGGATGAAAGATGGAAAGTCGCAGGTGGCATTTAAAGTACCAGAAATACCAGTTTTGTAATTGAGCTGTACTTTCTGTGAAAGCTTGTAATGGGAAATAAAGTTGGAAGCATGGGTAAAAGCCAGGTCATGCAGATCCTGCTCTGAGTCATGCAGGTTCAACTCCAGTTATGTGTCCAGTGCTGACACTTCCTCATTTGAGAAAGAGATGGAAAACAGAAATTACTGTCTCTGCGAATAACATGTGACTTTTGAAAAAGATCTTTTTTTTTTTTTGCCACACCACAGGCTACTTGCAGTTTCCCCAACTAGGGATGGAAGCACAGCAGTGCTTCCACTCAGAGTTCTAACCACTGGAGGGACCACCAGCGGATCCTCTTGAGTTTTTCTTTCCGAAAGAAACTTCTAAAAGAAGTTGTTCAGTCCTTTCTTCATACCCAGAGTAGCCTGTGAGACCGAGTGGCTTTATACTCCTGACTTGGGACATAGCCTCCTAGTATGTAAAACTGAGCCTACCAAGAGTGGCCCACTGTGCTAACAGGCCCGCTTGGTCTACACTTGCAGAAATATACTCTTAACAGCCTGCATTTGGAGGCCTGAACCTCTTCGAGGAGGGTGACCTGTTCAACAAACATTAAACAAAACTGCAAATAATGAAAAGTGCTATGAAAGATGCCCAGATTGAGGGAACCAAAAAAAGGACAGAAAAAGTTTCCGTAAAGAAAGCAATGTTTAAACCTGAAGAAACAAGAAGTTGGGATTATCCAATTCTGTGCCAAATCTTTGTGGTGTAACAGCTGGGTGTGTTAGTGACACTGACAAGTCTAGTAGAGCCAGAGTTAAGGGAAAGGGAAAGAGTTAGAAGATGAGATAGGTCAGCAGGTATTTCAGTGTCTATAACCATGTTCTAGATTTTGGGTATTGTTTGACAGGAAATGAGTCTAGTGAAGGTTTGAAAGTGTGTACCAAGTAAATCACAAGTTGCCGCATGTTAAGTCAGAGTCTTAATAGGGCACTACTGTGGAAATGACTAAAAGATGGCTGGATGGATGATACTAAAGCGGGGCTGAGATACACCTTCCATTGTGATCAATTCTTCCTCAGTGTTTAGGCGTCCAAGAGGAGTCAAACAATAAATGGGTTTTTCAGACTAGATTCTCTTTGAGGAGCTCTATATGGTTTTTCCAGTAGTCATGTATGGATGTGAGAGTTGTACTGTGAAGAAAGCTGAGCGCCAAAGAATTGATGCTTTTGAACTGTGGTGCTGGAGAAGACTCTTGGGAGTCCCTTGGACTGCAAGGAGATCCAACCAGTCCATCCTAAAGGAGACCAGTCCTGGGTGTTCATTGGAAGGACTAGTTCTGAGCTGAAACTCCAATACTTTGGCCACCTCATGTGAAGAATTGACTCATTGGAAAAGACCCTGATGCTGGGAGGGATTGGGGGCAGGAGGAGAAGGGGACGCCAGAGGATGAGATGGCTGGATGGCATCATCGACTCGATGCACATGAGTTTGGGTGAACTCTGGGAGTTGGTGATGGACAGGGAGGCCTGGTGTGCTGCAATTCATGGGGTCGCAAAGAGTTGTACACGACTGAGTGACTGAACTGAACTGATACTATTGAAGTCTACAATACCTAGCATTTGATCATAAACATCACTATAAATGATAGTTGCCTTTACCTTCTACACAAATTACCGAATTCTCATTACAGTAGTCCTATAAGGTGGGAATTACTCTTGCTTTACCAATGAAGATACTGAGCCTCAAGTAACCTGCCCAAGGTAACAACGTTCGTGAATAGTACAGCCAAAATTTGAAGCCAGATCCAGTAGACTCCCAAGCGCCTATCCTCTTTTAACAGCTACTCTGTAAAACTTCCATAGAAACAAGCACACCAATGGAATAGGCACTTGATGATTAAACAGTTTAGGCTATAAGGATATTTGGAATTCTTCTAGGGACTTTGTATTTACTTAGAAATACTCAAATGCCTGCTGTGTGCCAAGCAGTGAATACAATGAACATACGGTAGTGAATCAGATGAACATGGTCCCTGTCTTCCTTCAGTTCACAGTAGTCATGGGAGACATATCAAACCCCAAATTGCACAAATAACCTTAATCGTGTCAAGTGTTTTGAAAGTAAAATGTAAGGTGCCATGTAACAGGGGAATCTAGTGTAGGATATCTTGGGTAATGATTCTGTTGTCACAACTATATTTTTCTCCAAAAAATTTCTGGTTAACATTCTTTAATGGTTTCTGGCCTATGTTTAACTTGTTATGGTAAAACAATTACCTGAGTAATTTTTATTCCTTTCTAGAAAAGATTCTAATTGTGATCAGTCACAAGCAGACTATAGGTTTAACATCATTAACAGTCACGCCTAAATCAGTATGTCATTTTGACCTGACATGGTTTTAATACTATATATCCAACACCATTCTAGACTCCATGTTCTAGATGTGTCCCTGACACCCTGGTAGCTCAGTCAGTAAAGAGTCTGCCTGCAATGCAGGAGACCCAGGTTCGATTCCTGAGTTGAGAAGATCCCCTGGAGAAGGAAATGGCAACCCACTCCAGTATTCTTGCCTGGAGAATCCCATGGACAGAGAAGCCTGGCAGGCTACAGTGTGTGGGTTCGCAAGAGTCGGACACGACTGAGCAACTAAGCACACAGCACACATTGACACCTTGAGCAACTTGCTGTACCTCCCCTTCCTGCAAGAACAAGACAGTTAGGACTTCCCTGATGGCCTAGTGGTTAAGAATCTGCCTGCCAATGCAAGGGACCCAGGTTCGATCCCTGGTCCAGGAAGATCCCACATGCCACAGGGCAACTAAGCCCATGCATCACAACTGCTGAGCACAGAGCCGCAGCTACCCAGCCCGCACACCTAGAGCCTGTGCTCCTCAACGAGAGAAGCCACCCAGTGAGAAGCCCACACCCTCAACAGAACAGTCCCCGCTCACCAAAACTAGAGGAAAGCCCAAGAAGCAACAAAGACCTAACACAGCCAAAAATAAACAATTTTTTAAAAAGAACAAAATAGTTATATTTTCCAGGCATCCCTATCCATGTTCTTTCTTTGAGTCAACCAGATGAACAAACCAGAAAAGCAGACAATATTTTTCCAGAAGTTTTCATAATTCCCCCTTTCTCTCCCTCCTTACCATGCCCCTCCTCTCGGTACAAGCCCTCTGTTGGATTCTTGGTGTCTTCATAACTGATCTCACAATTTATATGATACACTTGTGTGTGAACTACCTTTTTTATGTAAGACTCTTGGGAACAGACCTTGTATTTTATCTTCATACCTCCTTGACAAGTACATAGGTACTAGTCAGTAAATAATGGATTTGATAACATGGCATGTAGGTTATGGGACAGCATGCTACTCTTTACAAAGTGCTTAGGCAATTATACCATTTGTTCCTATATAAATCTTACGAAGGCGTAAATAGATGAGCACAATGAGGCTCAAATATGTCAAAAGCTTTCCCAAAGATACAATTTCTAAGCAGTAGTGACATACAAAAAAGGAAATGCTACAAAATGATCCACTAATAACCTCCCTGCACATTCACCAAGTACACTATTAGCTTGGGTGTGTGTGTGTGTGTGTGTGTGTGTGTGTGTGTGTGTGTGTGTGTGTGTGTGTGTGTGTAGTCGTGTTGGACTCTTAGCAACCCTGTAGACTATAACCTGCCAGGTTCCTCTGCCCATGGGATCTTCCCAGGCAAGAATACTGGAGTGGGTTGCCGTTTCCTTCTCCAGGGGATCTTTCCAGCCCAGAGATCAAACTGTGTCTCCTGTATTGGCAGGCAGATTCTTTTCCACTGAGCTACCAGGGAAACCCAGCTCTTTAGAAAGTCCCTCTTCAAATCCTGTCTCCTCAAATCTCCACTTAACCTCACTTTTCTTATTTGAAATGTGAAAATAACTGCTCTCCATCCCGTGGATTGTTGGAAATGCACTATACACGAAGAAGGTAACCACATGTGTCTACTTAAATTTAATTAAAATTAAATGAAATGTAAAATTCACTCCCTCAGTCACTCCACATTTCAAGTGACCCGTGGCTTCCACATTGGAAAGACCTGATACATCATTGCCGAAAGTTCTATTGAACAGTGCTGTGTCAGCGCTGGGACTGGTCAAAGATCAGAGAAAGTGATATGATTGAACTGAAAACTCAGGCCATTGCCTGGCTGGTTTTGAGTGAAAAGGATCAGTGGGTGGGTTGGAAGCAAGCTGGCCTCCAAAACAGTGACATCACAAAGAACAGCTCACAGTGGCTCCAGAACACCTGGACTCCCAGACCACTCTTCCCAACTCATATCTAGGTTCCTGAAGCCTCTGCACATGTAGTTCCTGGAGCTGCTGGTATATTAAAATGTCATCTTCATCTTCTATCTGGGACATCATCATAGATTATCTCTCTTTGAGCTCGATATGGAATTATCTACAAGCAACTCTTCTGGGAGAGACTAGTGTGCCTCAGCAAACAAATTTGGGGCCACTAGATAACCTTGCTCCGGCTGTG
This sequence comes from Bos grunniens, assembly GCF_055505025.1. Taxonomy (NCBI): domain Eukaryota; kingdom Metazoa; phylum Chordata; class Mammalia; order Artiodactyla; family Bovidae; genus Bos; species Bos grunniens. The sequence continues at coordinate 15,527,044 of NC_141167.1, forward strand.
CAAGTTATCCTGGGAATTTCCTTTTTGATTTTGTTGGGAGTGGGAATGTATGCCTTATGGAAACGAAGTGTCCAGTCAATTCAGGTTATACTCTTTTGTTATGGAGAAATTTAAATAGTTACGCATTGTGAAATTTGGTCAGTTCTCTCCCATATTGCTGCCACCCAGTTTTAAGACCATGCAGATGAGCGAGAGTGCACCTTTTGTCTCTGTAGTTGGTTGAAATTAGGTTATCCCTAAAATTTTTCCTTCAATTAGCTTTTTGACATAAAAATGCTTTCTCACAATGATCTTTGGCTTGCTTATAATAAACAGATTAAAGAAGCTTATAACATGAGAAGGCAGCCTTATCTCCAGATTTCTTTGATCATGTATTCGTATTCATCTTTGAGTGTCTAACCATGTGCCCGACACCATGTAGAGTACTTCTTATAGAATAGCACCACAAGTATAACTGGCATCTTGGGTTTTGCCTTTCTGTTCCTACTGTGCCTTTGCTTTGTAACTGATGAGGAAGCATGTACATATATGTTTATTTAGTCACTGCAATGAATGTACAGGGGCTCCTTAAATTACAAGAAACATTTCAGATTTTATATACTTCTGTTTAATTACCAATAATAACAGCTATATTTATAATATAGTTAAAATCTTTTGAGAATTTCAACAATTCCATGAAATGGATAGAGTTTCTTTTCATGTGACAAACAAGGAAACAGGAGCATTGACGTTCAGCCTAAATTTAAGAAGATGGGGTTTAAAGAGGGCTTTGTTACGGAGTGACTGGTTTACTTGGTAAATGCTGAAAGAAGTTATTATTGGATTATTTTGTAGCATTCACTTATTTTCATGTCACTCCTCTTGAGAAATCACTCACCTGCATTTCTCCCAACCTTTGAAAACTTTGCATGGTAGGCAGGGCAGGGATTATTGACTCCATTTTGTAGGTGAGGGAATTTGGTTATCACCTACCCAAGGTGACATAGATTGTAAATGCTGGCCAAGCTGAGATTCGAACCCAATTTTTAGCATTCCAAATTACATTCTCCAAAATCTCATTTAATATAGTCCAACTGATCGAAATCCCTAACAGGGATTTGTGTATCTACATATGCATATTCTGCATTTCAGTTAACTAATAGAAGAAGAGAAGGCAAAACACCAAACTCTCATCTGTGTTACTTGGTTCTGCTCTTGTTTGGTTATTGCTTAATTCAATCAGATGGATTCGCAGCCCTCCAGGCACTTCATCCAAGGAAAAGAGGTGTATAACAGAGTGGTAATAAACTCTGGAGTCAGACTGCAGGGGTTTCTGAGTGAGCTGAGAGCAATCCCTTAGGCTCTAAACCCCCGTTTCCTTATCTGTGAAATGGGTTTGATAACAGTGCCCCCTTGGGGTTTTTTGTGAGAATTAAAGGAGGTATTGTATGTATAAAACTTAGCACATTAACAGTGCTCAATAAGCAATGCTAGTTATTATAAGGGAAAAACGTGATTTTTTTTTTCTTTTCCTAGTTAGACTCTGTCCTAGCACCTTTTAAAAAAAATTTCCATGACCAAGAAATCCAGTGTTTCAGACTGCCATGTCCTAAGAGAATATACATGGAAATCAGAATTCCTGGATTCCAGTCGTGGCTTTACCATTTCCAAGTATGTGACCTTGGACAATGACAGGGTCCCAACTGGAAGGTATCTAAATAATTATCTGGTTCTTTTTTTTTTTCTACATAAATATGTCCTGCACAGGCAAGGCAACTTCTAGCACAGAGCCTTGCATGACGCAAACTTTCAGCAAACATTATTTACTATTATAATCTTTATTAATTAGATGCAAATAATAATCCCTGCCCTGCCTACCTCTCCACTTTGTGGTAAGTAAAGATCAAAAGACAAAATAGGTGTGAGGATGTTTTGTTAGGAATGAGGGATTATTATTACTATTAGAGTTTTGTTTTCGCATCTACAGTAGACTGTGGCATTTCATGTGAATAAACAAGTAACATTCAACTTCTGTTGTTTTATTTTAGAAAATACTGTTGTTTGCAATCACACTCTACAAACTTTACAAGAAAGGCTCAGATTTTTTTCAGGCTTTGCTGGTCAACCCAGAAGGGAGTGATCTCACACTTCAAGACAATAATATTTTCCTGTCTTTGGGTCTGCAAGAGAAGATTCTGAAAAAGCTTCAGACAGTGGAAAACAAAGTGAAGGACTTGGAAGGGATGATCATTTCCCAAAAACCTACCACAAAGAGGGAGTACTCCTCTGACCACTACTGCAGCTGCTCTGACTGCCAGAGTCCCTTGCCTACATCAGGGTTTACATCCACATCTGAAATGTGATGGACTCCAACCTTTTCTAGAAAAGCACTGTTTTCCTTGTGTGTGCGGTGGTGTATCAATAAAGATAGAGAACTATATTGAAATTACCTGGCCAGGACTGGTTCTCTATTCAGCAGGGCCGTTTCCACTTGTGTACGTTTGGTGGGGTCATGTGGGGAATCATGGTGGTTAAAAATGTCTGAGTTTGTGGGGCCTGCTTGGCAGGCTGGAGACCATAAGCAGCCATATAGAAAAGGAACCATGGGGAGGGAATAGAAGGGAGAATGGTTAGGGATGTGACCTTGAGCTCCATGCTGAAGAGGTTGGATTAGATGCAATAAAAACAGGGGAGTACTGTTACGGGCGATGCTGTGGACTGTCCTATAGAGAGGAAGCTGACCTTTTTGTTTGTTTTTGGTCTAAAATACGTGGCCTGGAATCTCCTTGCATTAATTGTTCAGCGGTGGGCAAGGATGGGGCTGGACATAAAGGAGATTGTTTGATTTTATCCAACTTTTACTAATTCTTACTCTGTGCTAAGAGTAAGAGCATTATGGTAATTCTTGGGAATCTGTCCTGAATACTTCTGGGGCACTGTTTTGGTGGTTGGATGGGTAATTTCAGAACAAAGAATTACAAAAACAGTACAGGGAATTCCCTGGAGGCCCAGTGGTTAGGAGCCTACACTTTCACTGCCAAGGGCATGGATTCAGTTTGATATTGTGCAGGGTCCCATAGGGCTCCTAGGCACAAACTCTTTCTGTATCCCCCATTTCTTTGATTATAGGAAACGGCCTTCATTCAGCCTCCGTGACCTTCCCTGAGTTCCAGTGGGTAGATTCAAGCTGCTGTTAATTAGGGAAGGGTGGTGCGTGCCTGCATTCATGAGTGCTTGGTCTTGTCCAATGATTCTTTGCAACTCCAAGAACCGTAGCCTGCCAGGCTCCTCTGCCCATGGGACTTCCATGGCAATATTACCAGAGTGGGTTGCCATTTCCTACTCCAGGGTATCTTCCTGACCCAGAGATGGAACCCATGTCTCCTGCATTGGCAGGCAGGTTTTTTATCAGCCGGGCCACCAGGGAAGCCCATAATTAAGGATAGAGGAGATAGAAGACTAGGGAGAAACACTCAAGAGCAGCCTTGGTGCAAGGTCCTGTTTCCCCATCAACAGCACAAGATCTTTGAGCTGTTTTGCAGATACTGAAACCCCTCTCAGTGGGACAAGTTATTGATTAATGATGGTGCGCTGCCCATAGCATGGAGACCCCACACCAGTCGGACCTGAAGGTTGTTGTTGCTGACTCCAACTTACTCACCACCAACCCATCAGAAGAATGTCAAGGAATTGATCATGCCATCTTTGAACAATACTATAAAACTTCTTGCTATCTTCCCCAAGTGGGACATATGATTTTGAGGGCATTAGCCTACTGTGTCCCTCTTCGTCTGGCAAAGCAATAAAGCTATCCTTTTCTGCTTCACCCAAATCTCTGTTTCCCAGATTCAATTAGGCACCAGTGTACAGAGAGGCTGAGGTTTCGGCATCAGATCCCTGGTTGAGGAACTAAGATCCTGCAAGCCGTGTGGTCAAAAAAAAATAATAATAATACTGAACAAGGGTCATATCATCTCGACTTATGTGAATTTTCCACATGTGAATCTTGGCTTAGCAGGGAGGGAAGAAGGGAAGGAGGCACCTACCTGCTGTTCCACTCAATGAGTGTGTCCCCCTGATTAGACAGATAGCTTCCTGGAGAGATGGTGGCAGGTGGTCCTCTCAGTGAGTCTCAGATTCCACAAACTTTGTTTTTTTTTCAGTCACTTAGATGTGTCCAACTCTTGGAGACCCCATGTACACTAATCTTTGAGACCCCATGGATCCCAGCATGCCAGGCTTCCCTGTCCTTCACTATCTCCTGGAGTTTGTTCAAACTCATGTCCATTGAATCAATGATGCCATCCAACCATCTCATCCTCTGTCTCCTCCTTCTTATCCTGCCCTCAATCTTTCCCAGCATTAGGATTTTTCACATCAGGCAACCAGAGTATTGGTGCTTCTGCATCAGTCCTTCCAAAGAATATTCAGGCTTGATTTCCTTTAGGATTAACTAGTTTGATCTCCTTGATGTCCAAGGGACTCTCAAGAGTCTTCTCTAGAACCATAATTCAAAAGAATGACATGGAAAGTATTCCTACTGGTGGGGTTATCACACAGCCATAGACAAAAGAGGGTGGCTGACCTGGAGGACAAAGAGAATTTCAGGATGACTGAGAACTGGCTATTGCCAGAGGTACCATGAAGGATTTTGGCTTCAGGCAAGGACACACTAACTTCATCCTCAAATCAGCTTTAATTCGTGAACAGAACAGATGGGGGTTATCAATAACGTACATTATCTGACAGTGTAGGTGGGAAGGTTTTTAATTGTGCTGCTGAAGGAGTGCCAATCAATCTTTTAAAGTCAGTGTCTCAATTTTTGTGCTAATTTTCAGCACCTTCCTGCAAAATCCCAGTTTTCTTGGTTACAGCTCTGGGCTAGATCAAAAGAAGGACCCAGAAGAGCAGAGTGATGTTGAAACAGGGCACAAACTTTAAAAGAATGTCCCGAGGACATGACATAAACTGATTAGACCCAAATAGGTCCAAGATGATAGACAAGTCGACTTGCGCTAGACCTGGTGCCTCAGTATACACTCATTTTAACACATCAGAAAGCTAAATGAACACCCACAGGCATCATGAGAGGTCTGAGACTGACCATCAAAGATCACAAAGTGGGTATTGGCCCAATTCCTGGAACTCCCCACCCCTTTCCCCAAATAATTGGAATAATTCTCCCACTCATGAGCCTATGAAATTACCCAGCCCATAAAAAATAACCATGTCATATTTCAGGGTCTCTTGCTTTCTGAGATGGCCCAATCACTGTCTGCAGGGCATGCTTCTCTCTAAACAAATCCATTTCTTACCTATCACTTTGTCTTTCACTGAATTCTTTCTGCTCTGAGACACAAAGAACCTGATCCTCAGTAAGTCCAGACACCAGGTGAGTGATTCTAATGAAAAGACCATGGATTCAAGTTCCAATCAGAGGTGTACCATTTCAATGTCAGGTAATGAAGGGCCTTAAATTTCATACCATTACTCTTGGAAATGGCCCAGTATAGATTTTTAAACAGGGGAGTAACATACATTTGGTAGTCTGTGCGGGAGACAGAGGATACAATGAGCTAGACGCAAAAGAAACTGAGGGAGATCACCTTGTTCCTGGCTCTCAGTTCACGAAAAGATAGGTGATTCACACCACAATCATAAGAGATTGATACCAAATACTCATTCCTAGTGGGGGAGGGTCATTCTTTTCTTGAGATCAAATCACTTACGTAAAATACATCAATTAAGAGATCTTGGATGCTTGGCAAGCAGAGAATCAAGGCAAAATAGAGAAAAGGTTTGAGAGCTACTTTACCATTCAGGTTAGATGGGGTACATGAACTGCCTTATACCGGTGGCCACCACTCTAAGGAGGAGAATCCTTACTCACCAAATTCAGTCTCTCTTCTTTGGCAAAACCCAGACAACGGCCTGTTTTGAGGCTTCCATGTCAGTCTCCACACAGGCCAGCCCATCTATTTTTTTTTGGTAGATGAAGCCTTGTTTTTTATTGATTTGTGCAGTTGCTGAGGCCACTGTACAGAGAAGAAGGGGAGAACTTTATTTCTTGGTCTCTTCCTTCTTGGACAGAGTCTTGATGACCTCCTCCTTTTTGGTCTGGAGATGCTCTTCATGGTGCTTGCGGGCTTCCTTGGTCTTAGACCTGCAGGCCTCAGCCTGGTTCACCAGAAGTTTCTTTTGAGTCTTGTCTGCCTTCAGCTTGTGGATATGTTCCATGGGGATCTGCTTGTTTATGAACACGTTATCCTTCACCTTCAGGTACAGGCTGTGATATATGTGGTGGTTAATCTTCTTGGATTCATGGTATCAGCTGAGCAGCTGGCACAGAATTATCATCCTCCTCATCCAGGTTAGCTTCTTGGGCATTTGAGCATTCTTCCCATTCTGGCTCAGAGGGTAAAGTGTCTGCCTTTACAATGCGGGAGACCGGGGTTTGATCCCTGGGTCAGGAAGATCCCCGGAGAAGGAAATGACAACCCACTCCAGTACTCTTGCCTGGAAAATCCCATGGATGGAGGAGCCTGGTGGGCTACAGTCCATGGGGTTGCAGAGTTGGATACGACTGAGCGACTTCACTTTCAGCACCCTTTTGCTTACCTATGCCTATATGCCTGCCCTTCTGGCAAGCCAAGGTGTTTTTCCGGCATCAACCCCAGGAATGGACAGTCACAGGCTTCCCCATGATCAGCCCGTCTTTGATCAGCTTCCACATCTGCTGATGGGAGTTGGCATTGGCGATTTCATTAGTCTCACTGGGGTCCAGCCAGACCTTCTTTTTGCCACAAAAGAGGACTCTGGAGGCAAGCCTCTCCTGAAGTCTAAGCATACTCATGGCTGCAGCTGCAGCGGCCAAAAAAAAAATGTATTTTTTTTCACTGATGAATTGACATTTATGGAGCCCCTTTCTTGTGCCAGGTCAGGGCTAAAGTTACAAAGGATGAATAGGGGCTGCCTCATGGAGCTCTCCAGCCCATCTATCAATACTATTTTTCTGCAAAGAGGAACAAGTTATTACTCACTTTCCATGATTCACTTCTCTAGAGCTACACCCCTACCAACCAAGTCCCAGGCACAAACATTTCTTACCTGGATCTTCTATGAATTGAGCTCCTAACTGGACTCCCTACTTTCATCTTTGTCCCCTTTCAATTTATTCTTTACAGAGTAGCTGAAAACATATTACTCCTTTTATCAAAACTTTTTAATGGCTTATTATTTCCTTCTGCGTAAAGGTCAAATTCTTAAGTAAAAGACTATGCATTATGGCATGACCGCACACTCCCCGCTCCTTCTTACTTTTCCCATTCTTTCCCCAGTCTCTTCCTTCTCAAATATGCTAAACATTGTCAGACCTCAAGGCCTTTTTGCTCTTGCTGTTCACTGTGCATGGCACACTTATTCCAGCCCCACAGTTTTTCTCTTATTTTCTTTGGGTCTGTCTGTACTCAAATGTCAGCTAATCTTGTAAACAGATAACATATGGGGCCCTCAGAGAAAAAGAACCAGGCATGGCTTTCTTGACATAAGAGAATCCATTTTTGGCCTAAGCCATTTTGTGATCTAAGCCTGGCCAAAATGGTTGCCCTTGAACAGGTCTTGGTAATTAATGAGCTTAAATCATGTTCCGATGTCAGATCTGGACCATAAAGAAGGCAAAACGCCAATTAATAATGCTTTTGAACTGTGGAGAGTCCCTTGAATTTGAGAGTCCCTTGGACAGCAAGGAGATGAAACTAGTCTATCCTAAAGCAAATCAACCCTGAATATTCACTGGAAGGACTGATGCTGAAGCTGAAGCTCCAATACTTTGGCCACCTGATGCAAAGAGTCAACTCAGTGGAAAAGACCCTGATGATGGGAAAGATTGAGGGCAAGAGAAGGGGGTGACAGAGGATTAGATGGTTGGATGGCATCACTGACTCAATGGACATGAGTTTGAGCAAACTCTGGGAAATAGTGAAGGACAGGGAAGCCTGACATGCTGCAGTTCATGGGGTCACAAAGAGTGGGACAGGACTTAGCGACTGAACAGCAACAACAAGGGAACAAAAGAAGGCAGGAACAAAGGAAAAGCAGCCAAGAAACAGTGCTGCTGCTAAGTCGCTTCAGTCGTGTCCGACTCTGTGCGATCCCATAAACAGCAGCCCACCCGGCTTCCCCGTCCCTGGGATTCTCCAGGCAAGAACACTGGAGTGGGTTGCCATTTCCTTCTCCAGTGCATGAAAGTGAAAAGTGAAAGTGAAGTTGCTCATTCGTGTCCGACCCTAGCGACCCCATGGACTGCAGCCTACCAGGCTCCTCCGCCCATGGGATTTTCCAGGCAAGAGTACTGGAGTGGGGTGCCATCGCCTTCTCCACAAGAAACAATTGTTGAGTGCTAAAACAGAGCCTTTTAACAATCTGATCTATATCTTTGAGCTGTTCTTCAGGCACTGAGGTCTCCACCTTAGTGGCTTCTCTTGTGGATCAGATGGTAAAGAATCTGCCTGCAATGCAGGAGAGCTGGGTTTGATCCCTGAGCTGATAAGATCCCCTGGACAAGGTAATGGCTACCCACTCCTGTATTCTTGCCTGGAGAAGTTCATGGATAGAGGAGCCTGGTGGGCTATAGTCTATGGGATGGCAAAGAGTTGGACACAGTTGAGCAACTAACACACAAGGTTTCCACCCAGGTGGAGGATGGTAACTGTCAATACATGCAAAGATCCCAAACTGGTTGGAAACTAAGGAATGATAATGTTGACCTGTTTTGACCCTCAATCAACTAAAGCTTGGGTTCTGGCAAGCTTTGCCCCAATTCTATGCTGAATTCTCTTTAGCTTGAGCCCCTTCATGAATATTCATGTTCCCACAGTTCAGAACTTCCCCAGTTTTGCTGTTTGGGGAGATACTGCTGTAGGGAAAAATCCATGGTGTCCTCCTTACTTGCTGTAAGAAATAAATCATACTTTCTCCCACTCTTTGGCTTGCTTGTGTCTTTTTTGTTGTTTTTGTTTTTGGCTGCACCATATGGCTTGCAAGATCTTAGTTCTCTGACTAGGGACTGAACCTGGGTCCTCAGCAGTGAAAGCAAAGAGTCCTAACCATTGTGATAGGAATGTGTGTGATAAGTCACTTCAGTCGTGTCTGCCTCTTTTCAAACTTATACAGTGAAGCCCGCTAGGCTCCTCTATCCATTGGATTTTCCAGGCAAGACTCATTTCAGTTCAGTTCAGTCAGTCAGTCATGTCCGACTCTTTGCGACCCCATGATTCACAGCACGCCAGGCCTCCCTGTCCATCACCAACTCCCAGAGTTCACTCAGACTCACGTCCATCGAGTCAGCGATGCCATCCAGCCATCTCATCCTCTGTCATCCCCTTCTCCTCCTGCCCCCAATCCCTCCCAGCATCAGAGTCTTTTCCAATGAGTCAACTCTTCACATGAGGTGGCCAAAGTATTGGAGTTTCAGCTTTAGCATCATTCCTTCCAAAGAAATCCCAGGGCTGATCTCCTTCAGAATGGACTGGTTGGATCTCCTTGCAGTCCAAGGGACTCTCAAGAGTCTTCTCCAACACCACAGTACAAAAGCATCAATTCTTCAGCACTCAGCCTTCTTCACAGTCCAACTCTCACATCCATACATGACCACAGGAAAAACCATAACCTTGACTAGACGAACCTTTGTTGGCAAAGTAATGTCTCTGCTTTTGAATATGCTATCTAGGTTGGTCATAACTTTTCTTCCAAGGAGTAAGTGTCTTTTAATTTCATGGCTGCAGTCACCATCTGTAGTGATTTTGGAGCCCCAAAAAATAAAGTCTGACACTGTTTCCACTGTTTACTCATCTATTTCCCATGAAGTGATGGGACCAGATGCCATGATCTTCATTTTCTGAATGTTGAGCTTTAAGCCAACTTTTTCACTCTCCACTTTCACTTTCATCAAGAGGCTTTTGAGTTCCTCTTCACTTTCTGCCATAAGGGTGGTGTCATCTGCATATCTGAGGTTATTGATATTTCTCCCGGCAATCTTGATTCCAGCTTGTGCTTCTTCCAGCCCAGCGTTTCTCATGATGTACTCTGCATAGAAGTTAAATAAGTACGGTGACAATATACAGCCTTGACGTACTCCTTTTCCTATTTGGAACCAGTCTGTTGTTCCATGTCCAGTTCTAACTTTTGCTTCCTGACCTGCATATAGGTTTATCAAGAGGCAGGTCAGGAGGTCTGGTATTCCCATCTCTTTCAGAATTTTCCACAGTTTATTGTGATCCACACAGTCAAAGGCTTTGGCATAGTCAATAAAGCAGAAATAGATGTTTTTCTGAAACTCTTTTGCTTTTTCCATGATCCAGCAGATGTTGGCAATTTGATCTCTGGTTCCTCTGCCTTTTCTAAAATCAGCTTGAACATCTGGAAGTTCACGGTTCACGTACTGCTGAAGCCTGGCTTGGAGAATTTTGAGCATTACTTTACTAGTGTGTGAGATGAGTGCAACTGTGCGGTAGTTTGAGCATTGCCTTTGGCATTGTCTTTCTTTGGGATTGGAAAGAAAACTGACCTTTTCCAGTCCTGTGGCGACTGCTGAGTTTTCCAAATTTGCTGGCATCTTGAGTGCAGCACTTTCACAGCATCATCTTTCAGGATTTGGAATAGCTCAACTGGAATTCCATCACCTCCACTAACTTTGTTTGTAGTGATGCTTTCTAAGGCCCACTTGACTTCACATTCCAGGATGTCTGGTAAAAACAAACAAATAAAAGAATACTGGAGTGGGTTGCCATGTCCTCCACTAGGGGATCTTTCTCACCCAGGGATTGAACCTGCGTCTCTTATGTCTCCTGCACTGGCAGATGGATTCTTTACCACTAGTGCCACCTGGGAATAGGAATAGAATATTTATACAGGTAGCTGTGAAAGTTCCAGTTTCTAAGTCACATCCAACTCTTTGTGACCCCCATGGATTGCAGCACACCAGGCTTCCTTGTCCTTCACTCTCTCCTACAGTTTGCCCAAATTCATGTCCAGTGAGTTGGTGATGCTATCTAGCCATCTCATCCTCTGTAACCGCCTTCTCCCTCTGCCTTCAATATTTCCCAGCACTGTTACCCAAAGGTGTGTGTGGGGGGGTCCAGCTGCTCAGTGCTCAAAAGCCAATAAGCAGACCAGGTTGGTGGAAAGTTAAGTTTGCTTTATTTCAGATGCCGGCAACTGTGTGTGTGGGGGGTGGGGGTAGGGTGGCAGACATCTGTCCAAAGGCCAATTCCCCCCAGCTTCCTGCCAATAAGGAAGTGGTCAGAGTTTTTATAAATAGAGTGCGTTGGGGGGCAGTGGGTTACATGCAGAAACAGCACAGTCATCTCTAACAGTCATGTTCAATTGGTCACCAGTGGTCTGACCAGCATCATCTTGGTTGTTTTAGGAATAGTTAAATCTTCAATTTTAGGGTGCATTTGTTCCCATTTCTTTGAGGTCAATTCTCAGAACTGTGGCAGTTCAAGTCCTGGGTACAGTCTGGTCAGCATGTAGTTAACTTCTCCACCTGGTGTTTTGGTATCTGTAAGACAGCTCACAGGATATGGCTCAGAACATTATCTATAGCTCTTGAGAAAGAACTAAAGGTCCTTGACTATGCTTAATGACTACATTATTGTTAGTCTCCTTTGTTTTCCTGTTTCCACATTTCTCACTTCTCTGATTACACTTATTTTTTGACTAAAGTTTTCCACAGGCAAAAGGCAGGCAGAGGACATGGTGTGGGGTCAAGGACCATATGGTCCTGCTCCATTTCAACATCAGGGTCTTTTCCAATGAGTTGGCTCTTTGCATCAAGGGGTCAAAGTATTGAAGCCACGTCCAGTGAATATCCAGGGTTGATTTCCTTTAGGACTTTGGGAGAACACTGTATGTCAGTGATCACTCAAGAAAGCTATCAGAACAAGGTCACGAAACTAAGTAGTCTTGCTTAACTATAAAGCCAATAAGAGCACAAGATATGCCTCCAGGTTATTAGGTAAAAGAAAAATGTCACTACCCTTCTACTGATTTGAGTAAGCACTATGACAACCCTAGTTTGACCTCATAGGGTCAGATGCTGTCTTCCCAATACGAAGGAGGAGCTAATGATGTAAACCTGATGTCTACTCAAACAAGGGGGTCTTTCCTACTCCAAAACTTTCCTTTGATTATAAAATTGTAGCCCACTTAATCCTTGGGGCAGAGCTCCCTCGCCTGCCCACTTTCATCTCTTTCAAGCTTCCTATATTAATAAATCTACTTCTTGCCTATCAGTTTGTCTCTCAAGGAATTCTTTCTGTGATGAGACATCAAGAACTTGAGCTTCACTAAGTCCTGAAATCAGGTGTGTGATCTTAGTTGGAAGACCATGGGTTTTGCCAGGGTTCAAGTCTCAATCTGACATGAACAGTTTCAACTGGACTGCCAGGGGATTCCCATTGGTTGTGTTCTTTGGCTCGATACCCACCATAAAGACTGGTGACCCAGTCTTTTACATAAGAACCTGAGAGGTTTTCCTTGACCATCTAATATGAAATAGTGCCCATCCCAACACTGCATCCTTCTTTCCCTACTTTTTATTCATAGAACTTATCACATCCTCAGCTTTTACTGCTGTATACGTGCTTCTTAGCTATCAACTGGTCATCCACTTCAGCCCACTAAGAAAGTTAAGTTTCAGGAGAGGAAGGGGCTTTGTTTGGTTCACTGTAGTATCCTCAGCACCTAGAACACTGTCTAGTACTTAGTAGACATATATTTGTTAAATAAATGATTAAATTCCAGTTTGACTTTTAGAAACCTCATACCAGCTTTCTGATCCTCTGTCTCCTCAGACTAATGGTGACAGTTCAACTAAGGTGTGATTCTCCCAAGTATGGTGAGCGAGTAGTTAGTCTTTATTGGGCACTAACTCAGGGCCAGACACCTGACTAAAAGCTTTACATGATTTTCTTCATTTAATCCTCACAAAATGAGGGGGTAAATACCATTATTCTCATTTTACTGGTAAGGAAATGATGCACAGAGGTTTACGTTATTAATATGTGGTATAGCTGTGAAGTCCTAGCATGCAAGCAGTGACCCTACGTCTGTACCCTTAGCCACACAGTCTGGGTGGCAGGGGCTTCTGTGAGGCTCTGAACTGAATGCAGCAGGCTGGATGGACCCAGAGAGGAGACAAGATTGAAGAGGACACAGCAATCAAAGTCCAAGAGAGCATTTTGAGAAAAATGTTTATCTCCTTTCATTTTTAAGTTGAGATCTAATTTGTCTTCTAAAAGAAGGCCGACGACCAAACAATTGATGCTTTCCAACTGTGGTGGTGGAGAATACTCTTGAAAGTCCCTTGGACTGAAAGGAGATAAAATCAGTCAATCCTAAAGGAAATCAACCCTGAATATTCATTGGAAGGACTGATGCTGAAGCTGAAGTTCTAACACTTTGGCTACCTAACCTTGAAGAGCAGACTCGTTAGAAAAGACCCTGATGCTGGGAAAGATTGAAGGCAAAAGAGAGCGGCAGAGGATAAGATGGTTAGATAGCATCACTGACTCAGTGGTCATGAATTTGAGCAAGCTATGGGAGATAGTGAAGAACAGGAAAGGACAGCACACCAGGGGGTGCGGTCGATGGGGATGCAAAGAATCAGACACGACTTAGTGACTGAACAATATCTAACAGTTTTCATCATAAATTGAAATAGTTGCAATGTATGTAAATCCTGGAAAACTGTCAGTCAGTTCAGTTGCTCAGTTGTGTCCAACTCTGCAACCCCATGGACTGCAGCACTACAGGCTTCGCTGTCCATCACCAACTACCGGAGCTTACTCAAACTCATGTCCATCGAGTTGGTGATGCCATCCTACCATCTCATCCTCTGTCGTCCCCTTCTCCTCCTGCCTTCAATCTTTCCCACATCAGGGTCTTTTCCAGTGAGTCATTTCTTTGCATCAGGGGGCCAAAGAATTGGAGTTTCAGCTTCAGCATCAGTCCTTCCAATGAATATTCAGGACTGATTTGCTTTAGGATGGACTGGTTGGATCTCCTTGTAGTCCAAGGGACTCTCAAGAGTCTTCTCCAACACCACAGTTCAAAAGCATCAATTCTTTGGCGCTCAGTCTTCTTCATGGTCCAACTTTCACATCCATACGTGACTACTGGAAAAACCATAGCTTTGACTAGATGGACCTTTGTTGGCAAAGTAATGTCTCTGCTTTTTAATATGCTATCTAGGTTGGTCATAATGTTTCTTCCAAGGAACAAGCGTCTTTTAATGGCTGCAGTCACCACCTGCAGTGATTTTGGAGCCCCCCAAAATGAAGTCTGTCACTGTTTCCATTGTTTACCCATCTATTTGCCTTCAAGTGATGGGATCACTGACTTGATGGACATGAGTTTGGGTAAATTCTGGGAGTTGGTGATGGACAGGGAGGCCTGGCATGCTGCAGTCCATGGGGTCACAGTCAGACACAACTGAGCAACTGAACTGAACTGATGGGACCAGATGTCATGATCTTAGTTTTCTGAATATTGAGTTTTAAGCCAACTTTTTCCACCCTCCTCTCTCACTTTCATCAAGAGGCTCTTTAGTTCTATACTTTCTGCCATTAGGGTGCTGTCATCTGCATATCTGAGGTTATTGATATTTCTCCTGGAAATCTTGATTCCGGCTTGTGCTTCATCCAGCCCAGCATTTCTCATGATGTACTCTACATAAAATTTAAATAAGCAGGGTGACAATAAACAGCCTTGACGTACTCCTTCCCCGATTTAGAACCAGTCTGTTGTTCCCTGTCCGGTTCCTAACTGTTGCTTCTTGACCTACATACAGATTTCTCAGGAGGCAGCTCAGGTGGTCTGGTATTTCCATCGCTTTAAGAATTTTTCAGTTTGCTGTGATCCACACAGTCAAAGGTTTTGGCATAGTCAATGAAGCAGAAGTAGATGTTTTTTCTGGAACTCTCTTGCTTTTTCGATGTAATTGTAAATTGTAAATAATGACGATTTAAGATAAAATCTAAATCATTAGTCATAATATATCCAACAGGATCTACATAACAACCGAATAACCATCATCCAGTTAAAATTACATAAATGAGGTCTTCAACATTCTGTAATTCTACTGTTTTTCTACAACTTATATTTATGTTCTACTTCCCCATAGAATGGTATCCAAATGTAATACGTTTTATGTTTGAAAAACATTTTACTGATCACGTCTTTGCAATAAAAATATGTATATAGGTAAAATTTTAAAATATTTTCTGTAATCGTTTGACTGTATTAGAAAGAATTCTTCTGAACTAATTATTATAGTCATCCTTAACATGTAACTGCTCAAAATGACATGATTACAAATTTGATAATACATAAACATAAAAGGTAAAATTCTACTGGAAATGCAACTCTCGGTGAGATAGATGGGGTTTCTCTATCAATTAATTCATGTATCTAAATGACTACTTCTTACTGTTAGATAAAAGGGTTCCCTTTCAATTTTATTTCTTCTTTTAGTTGATACAGTGCTGAGGAATATTACTCACAAAAATATATGATAATGCTGGTAGTTTTGTTAGAAGAATATTAATCAGTTCTTTGGTTTTATGGACAAAAAAATACTGCCTGCTATTTCAGTAAACAAAGAATGTTACCTATAAGAATTCCCTGCTGCCCCAGTGGTTAGGAATTTGTGCTTTCACTACAGTGGTGCTGGATTCAAATCCTGGTCAGGGAACTAAGATCCTGCAAGCTGCACATGGTCAAAAAACAAGAAAACATCAACAGCAAAAACAGAGAATGTTGCCTGTCATCACATCATCAGCTACTGCAGCTGCCCCAACATTGTGCCCTGAGAGGAATTTAGGATGGAGAAAATGAGCATACTGGCCCTGGATAGTAAAACATATATCAAAAGGAATAATTACAATGAGCCCAGAGTCTTACATATTCCCATTCATGGAGAATTGATGCTTTTGAACTGTTGTGTTGGAGAAGACTCTTGAGAGTCCCTTGGACTGCAAGAAGATCCAACCAGTCCATCCTAAAGGAAATCAGTCCTGAATATTCATTGGAAGGACTGATGCCGAAGCTGAAACTCCAATACTTCGGCCACTTGATGCAAAGAACTGTAGTGCTACAGTCCATGGGATCGCAGAGCTGGACATGACTGAGTGATTGAACCGAACTGATTCACAGAGAAGCACTGAAACTATTAACTTGAGATGCCTGTTTTTTGTCCTTAGCAGTAATCTTTTCGTGTTTGACTACATGTTGTTTTTTCCCCAGCAAAAACTCACTTATCCTGGTTATCCCTTACTTCTTTGAAACAGTCCCTCAGAGTTCTGAAAGGCCTTCCCAGGTTATAGTCTTCAGCAAAGTCCTCAAAAAAAAACATAATTCTCAGCTTTTAGGTTTTGCATTTTTTTTCACCGGACAGTTTCCTTCTGACTTTATGTCAAAAATCCAATAGTGTTCCTTCATCAGCTGACAGTTCAATTAGCTCCACCACTAATTTTGTTGAAACGAAGAACTTATAACCATCTGACTTGCAAAAAAAATTGTTATGCTGTCATTAGATTCCTTAACTTTCTCAAGGGACCTTTAATTATACTGATCACTCTCACTGAGAGGCATTTAGGAAGAGATGAGAAATTCAAGATACTGTTAATTGCAACACATCTTTAGCATTAAAATATCACTTTAAATATATCTTAGCTGCAGCTGCAGCTCAATTTATTGTAAATAAGAATCATGCAAATCAGCAAGGCCAGTCTCTTTGTCAAACTAGCTAAATCAGACTTCATTTAGAAAAATTTTCAAGTCAAATCAATGTGCTAACAGGTGTTATTGTGACCACAAGTCATTTGTAAATTTCAAGACACACATGGCACTGAGTTTTGATAGAAATCTGTTCTTAGATAAGGAGTAAAGCTCTTTCACTTGAGGTATTTTTTTAACTTTTCATTTTATATTGGAGTATAACTGATACAATGTTATTGACACTTCCAGGTGCACAGCAAAGCCACTCAGCTGTATATATGCATATATTCTCCCCCTCCCCTGTAACCAATCATCAGTTTGTTCTCTGTGAGTCTGTTTTGCAAATAAGTTCATTTGTATCATTTCTTTTCAGGTTTTGCATATAAGCAATATCGTATTAGGATACTCCTCTTTCTGTGGCTTCACTCAGTATGATCTCTTGTTCATGCATGTTGCTGCAAATGACATTATTCCTAATGGATGTGTAATATTCCATTATATAAATAAATACACACACACACACACACACACACACCATGTCTTCTTTATCCATTCCTCTGTTGGTTGATATTTAGGTTGCTTCCCTGCACTGGCTATTGTAAACAGTACTCCAGTGAACTTTGGTTGTATGTATCCTTTCAGATCGTGTTTTTCTCTGGATATATGCCCAGGAATGGGACTGCAGGATATGGTAGCTGTTTTTAAAGGAAACTCCATACTGTTCTCCGGAGAAGGCAATGGCACCCCACTCCAGTACTCTTGCCTGGAAAATCCCATGGATGGAGGAGTCTGATAGGCTGCAGTCCATGGGGTTGCTAAGAGTTGGACATGACTGAGCAACTTCACTTTCACTTTTCACTTTCATGCATTGGAGAAGGAAGTGGCAACCCACTCCAGTGTTCTTGCCTGGAGAATCCCAGGGACGGGGGAGCCTGGTAGACTGCCGTCTCTGGGGTCGCACAGAGTCAGACACAACTGAAGCGACTTAGCAGCAGCAGCAGCCACACTGTTCTCCATAGTGGCTGTATCAATTTAAATTCCCAATTTAAATTTAAACAGTGTAGGAGAGTTCCTCAGAGAAGGCAATGGCACCCCACTCCAGTACTCTTGCCTGGAAAATCCCATGGACGGAGGAGCCTGGTAGGCTGCAGTCCATGGGGTCGCTAGGAGTCAGACACGACTGAGCGACTTCCCTTTCACTTTTCACTTTCATGCATTGGAGAAGGAAATGGCAACCCACTCCAGTGTTCTTGCCTGGAGAATCTCAGGAACGGGGGAGCCTGCTGTGCTGCCGTCTCTGGGGTCGCACAGAGTCGGACACAACTGAAGCGACTTAGCAGCAGCAGCAGCAGCAGCAGCAGGAGAGCTCCTTCACTTCAGGTATATCTAACCTAGCTCTTTGCTTTAATCCAGGTCACACTCTCTTTGGCAAAATGCCACCTCTGACTTCACTTGGGATGGGAGCGCTGAGATTTTTAAATGAAAATTCCCGCATGCTGCAACTACTGAGCCAGCCTGCTGCAACTAGCAAAACCCCCAGTTAGGTCTTAAGACTTTCACTGCTGTTGCCTGGGTTCAATTCCTGGTGAGGAACTAAGAGCCTCTAAGAGGTTGTTGTTTAGTCGCTAAGTGTTGTCCAACTCTTTTGAGACCCCATGGACTGTAGCGCCCGCCCCTACCCGTCCCCCCTCCCCCGCTTCCCCCTCCCCCAGACTCCTCGGTCCATGGAATTTCCCTGGTAAGCATACTGGAATGGGTTGCCATTTTCTCCTCCAAAGGGGTCTTCCAGACCCAGCGATTGAGCCTGCAACTCCTGTGTCTCCTACATTGGCAGGTGGATTCTTTACCACTAAGCCACCCGGTAGCCCATACCTTGCCTTACCGCTTCCATTTGGCTGTTCCTCAGTTGTATTCTTATAACAAACCTGTAATGTAAGTGAGGTGTTTTCCTTAGTTCTGTGGGACGTTCTAGAAAATTTTTGAACCTAACCGGTACAAAGTGGCAAAAGAAAACAAATTTCTTACTACGGCCCACTCTCTAACATGCCTAAATTCAGAACAGCTCAATAAAGTAAAAATATTACACTTACAATGTCTACTCCCACTCTTAACTATTGCTTTAGTCTTAAAGTTTCCCCGGGATGCACACCATGGTCTGCGAAGCACCAGTTTAGAGGAATGATTTCTAGAGCCTGGGAAGCCGGCTCGTCTTCCGTTTTTCCTCAGGGCTGGAACAGCGGTCCACTCTGTTCGTTCCCACTTAGCCCCAAATACAATGGACTGGTCCTGGCCGCGGAAAGTACAGCAGAGACTGTAGCCCAACCAGGACAAGACCCGGAACAAGAAGTAATTTCCCCTCTGGAGGCTAGAAAGCGGAGATCCCGCCACATTGCCCCGGATAGACAGGAAACGGGAACCCTTAGCAGGCACCCGGCGTGAAGTGGAGGGGGGAAATGTCGGTGCAACGCAGCAACAGGGACGCTGGGGCTGGCGGAGGCCGGAAATCAGCGTCAGGATCTTCCTCAGGCCGGAAGTGAGAAAGGTGGGGCTTGTCTTGCTCCTGCAGACACTAGGCGGCCCTAGGGGGCGTCAGCATGGGGAAGAGTGTCTGTGTAACACTGCGGGCTGAGAGGAGGGAATTGGATGGGCGGGGTGTCGGTATAGGGGCGTTCGGGAGGGACGCGTATTGCTGTGACACTGCGGGGACTCTCTGAGGGGACGGGTGTCGGTGTGGCACCAGTACACGCTGAAGGAGCCGGCGGAACCGGGTGGCCATGGGGATGTGGGCATTGCTGGACGCGATGTGGGAGATGCCGGCCGAGAAGCGTATCTTCGGGGCCGTGCTGCTCTTCTCCTGGACAGTGTATCTCTGGGAGACCTTCCTAGCACAGCGGCAGGTGAGCCTAGACAGGGCCCACCTGACCCCGACACCCGGCCTGCCTAGGCCAGCCTCGTTCTCCACTCCAAGTCCCTGGATGATTGCTGCGGCCACAGCAGCAACCTTGACGTGATGGGTCCCTGTGAGCCTCCTATCTTGGCCCGATGGCAGGGTAGGCCTTGAGGGAATCTGGTGCTTCAGGATGTTTTCCGCAACGTGGTCATGGGCCCCAGGCTGATTAGGGCCTGGTGAAAGGGGAATCAGGGCTTCCGCCTTGTCAGGCCTGAGCTCTTGTACCTACCCCACAACTTCCTGAAGATTCTCGGACCCAGACTTACCTCCTTTATGTTTGGCAGCAACCCATAAGCCTTCAGAAGGAAGGTGCTAAAAGTTTAGAATCACAGCTTCCCCATGACATTTGTGTCTCGCTTAACCATAGGACGAGGAAGCCGTTTTCTGAAAATAAAGATTTCTCAGTCCTTCCAAGACCCTGAACTCTTTTCCCTTAAAAAAAGAAACACATATGTTGGTTTTTGCCCAAAGAACAGTATTTTCTTAAAAGCATATTTATTGTTTTTGTTCAAACAGTAAAGTAGAAAGTTACCTAGTAACAGTTCCCTGGAGATAATCAGAATTAACAGTTTGATGGATTACAGATCAGAACTTTTTTTTTTTTCTGGCAGCACGGTACTATTTGAGGGATCTTAGATTCTCCACTCGCCCTGGCAGTGGAAGGGCAGAAGTCCCAACCACTTAACCATCAGGGAATTCCTGAAATGTGAACTTTTAAATGAGATAGATTTTTAAGTGTAATTGACCAGTCTTTCACTGCTGGTTTTCTTCTATGTTGGCACTGAATTGTCAACTGTGATGGTTAGGAAAACCTTTCCTTTTTTAATTGCTGGAAACTTTTTCTTGAGCATTACATTTTTTTCTCCTCTGCAAATTTTTCCTCTCAGATTGCATTCTGTATGAATCTTTAAATCGAAAATTTTAATTTTTCTATGTCTGTCAATGTTTGGATTCTATCTAGATTTCTTTTTTTTAGTCCATGAGATCCAAAGAGGTGTTAAGCTGTATAGCAGTAGGTTCTCTGACTAAGCTCTTAGGATACCTTCATTAGTACAAAATCTTTAGGCCTAGAGGAATACCTTTGCAGAAAGTAAGCACACAGAATGTAGTGTCTAAATTGAAGATGGGTTATTGAACATCTACCTATCTTTAATAATAAGCCTAGTTATAGTAACTACTTTTTGGTAGTCTTCTTTATTCAATTATGCTTTAATGTAACACCAACTACCAAGGGTTTGTTAAGGTATCCAATAATAAATAGAAAAGCCATTTGTTATAAAACCATTGTAGAAAATGCTGTCCATTATATTATGTGGAATCTGTTCCCTCTATTATGTACCATGGGCTGAAATTACTTTTTAGAGTTTGGTATAATAAGAGTTTCTCTCTTGAGGACCTGATCTGTTTCTGTCATTTTTCAAATTTCCCTTAATTTGGCTTCTAGAATCAAATTTAATGACTAGTCCCTGTAGCTGTTAATACCCATGGTTAGCATATTTACTTTCTTCTATCCAGGGATTTGTTTTCTGTGTGATAGGATATATATTATTCCTGGAATGATTGGTAGCCTTTGTAATGTTACAATTTTGGTTTACCTGTGCAAACTTAAGTGTGATGACAGCTTTGATTTTATTTTCACCTGGTCACCTAGTTTCAGGTTTTCTCCTTTTACTTTCTTCACCAGTTGTTTTTAACGGTCAGTGTATTTGATCAATGCAGTATTTGTGCACGTATAGAGCAAATTCATCAGGCTTAAGTGGCAAGTTAATGTTATAAGCCAGTCAATGTTTGATTGTAAACAACTATTATAATAAGTAACAAGTTGGCTTGACTGTTTCCTTAAGGTGTTTTCTTCAAAATATTTCAGAGACGGGTATATAAAACTACAACTCATGTACCGCTGGAGTTAGGACAGATCATGGATTCAGAAACATTTGAGAAATCTCGACTGTATCAGCTGGATAAAAGTACTTTCAGCTTCTGGTCAGGACTCTATTCAGAGGTTGAAGGCACTGTGAGTACCTTACTTCTTGGAGAGACAGTCTCTCAAATTATTTAATACCTTGTAACGTTTATTTTCATTTTTGTGTTCTGTGACACAAAAGAGGGTAGGTACCACACCTACAAGTCCCAGAATACTTTCTTAACCTTTACTGTTGATAGTAATGAGTGGGAGCAAAAGAGGCAGAAACATAACTGTCTATAGACAGTTGAAAATTGTGGAATATGGTAACTGTTACCCTGAGGCCACACAGGAAAAAGGAACCTTACATTGTTAAGTTATTTTTGTAGCAGTTTCAGCTTATCTTCTTGCCTCATTCATGACTCTAACCCATCTTCCACATTGCAGCCCAAGGAATCCTGAAGCACAATTCTGATCATGTTATTCTACGTAAAACCTTTTGCTGGCTCACTGGGGCCACTCACTCATATGTTTCCTTCAGAGTAAAGTCTAAATTTCCTGGCATGATTTAAGGGGTCCTTTTGACTGGGGCATTGCTTACTTGAGCCTCATCTTTTTATTCCTTCCCCCAAATTCTTCCCACTTCTTTATTGTCCATCTCACACCCAGATTGGTTTCTTATGACCTTGAGTCTTTTCACATGCTGGTATCTCTGTCTGGGCTGGCCTTCCTGTCCCCCTTCATCTCCACTCTTACACTGGGGCCTGATTCCTACTCTTCCACTAGGATCTGAGACATCATATCTTCTAAGAAACTCTTTGAAATTTCCCCATCCCTCAAGTCTGGGTTAGGCAGCATCCCATCATTATTCCCATCAGAGTACTTACTTAGCACATTGTATTGAATTTGCCTGTTTGGATGACAGACTGGTAGTTCCTTAAAGACAGGGTACTTTAAAGTCTTGTTTATCATTTTATACCAAGTACCTGGCATATAATAAGCATATAATTCATATTTACTGAATGAAGTAATGAGTGACAGATAGTTTTTACTTAGTAAAACAGGGCCGGTCTTTCCCCATGCTAAAAGAAGAGAGGCTGTACAGTACCAAGCTGTTTCTCTGTTTTCTTCTTGTGATTTTTCCTGGCCCCTGACCCTGGTACTTTTTTAGCCAATTTTCCTAACTGCCCCTCCACAGATATCTGTGTCTGTTTCTGTACTGTCTGTGTATATAAAACTGTGCTTTACACATAAAATGAGTAAGATTTCTTCACACCTGCACCCATAAGACTGATTCTTGGTTTTCCACCCCTGAGAACCATGGACCCTGGAGAAGGAAATGGCAGCCCACTCCAGTATTCTTGCCTGGAAAATCCCATGGACAGAGGAGCCTGACAAGCTATGTCCATGGGATCACAAAGAGTTGGACATGACTGAGCAAGTAAACAGCAGGAACAATGGAAAGTGCGTACTGTTGAGGTTTAGAGCTGACTGAACTGCAGTGGCTTGAGTATGAATTTAAGCTCAATCATACTAGCTTTGTGACCTCAAGCAAGTCATTCAACATTTCTGCGCCTAAAATTTTCCATTAAAATTGTGTGGTAATAATAGTTTCTCATTGATGTGTTGTTGAGAGGATTGAAATTAGTTAATATACATAGGATGCTGAGAACAAGGTCAGATCCACTGTAAATGCTCCGTGAGTGTTGTCTATTGTGTTTTTTATCATCATAGTCATGGTTGTCACTAACCCCCAGAAGTCTTTTATTTATTTACATTTTTATTATTTTTATTTATTTATTTTTTAAAGACAGATCTGCTACTCTTTATCCATTTATAAAACTTAGTTTAAAACTCAGCACCATTCTGTTATTCTGAAATGTGACTCATTCTATGTATCTATCATATATCTAACTGAGCCAAAACACCATACTCTACTTATTTCATTAGGCACAAAATTAAGTTATATAAGTTAAATTTTGTTGAAGTTTTTAAGAGCTACTATTGATAAATAGTACAATATAGAGTGATATATACATGAATAGAATCCATAAGTTTATATTAATGAAAAATGGGTATATATTCTTTTTTTAAAAAAGACTAGACTGTTTTTTAGAGCAGTTTTAGGTTGACAGCAAAACTGAGTAAAAAGTGCAGACATCCCCGTACACCCTGAGCCCCCACATATGTGCAGAACTCTCCCACTGTCAACATCCTGAGTCACAGTGACACATTCGTTTCAATGGATTAACCTACACTGACACATCGCTATCACTCAGAGTCCATAATTACATTGCCTTGGTGTTTCCCATTCTGTAGGTTTGGACAAAAGTATAATGACAAATATCCGCCATTACTGTACCATACAGAACAGTCTCACTGGCCTGTGCTCTGCCTGTTCGTCCCTGCCTGCCCGCTCATCCTTGGCAACAGCTGATCTTTTTATTATTCCCACAGTTTTGCCTTTTCCAGAATGTCATGTAATTGGAATCTTATAGCTTATAACCTTTTTAGATTGGCTTCTTTCACTTAGTAATAGGCACTCAAGTCTCCTGTGTCTTTTCATGGCTTGATTTTATACTCTTTTTAAGAGAATATTCTGTCATAATTTCTCCAGAACTCTTAGATCCCTCAATATCACTAAGAGAAAGATTCCTAAATTGAAAATAAGGTTTTAGGTACTTTGACTGTAAGCATCTTTGCTGCAAACATTTTCTTCACATAACCAATTGACTGTAAGGCATTTTTGCCATAAAAGATAAAATAATGAAAAATAAAAGAGGGACATTAAAAAAGACATAATGAAGCATGTAAAATTGATACCAAAATTAAGACATTATTGCAAAATGTAGAACTTTGAATGCATTTAAAATGTGTGTGAATTCATGTCAATACTGTGTAATAACTAATATTATTTTGTAAATTGTACATAAGCATTTTTGTCTTCCAAGTCTTTTGTTCATGGTATTGTATACATTTTTTTCTTGTTGATTTGTCTCATTGTTTAGTATTGCACTTTTTCACTAAAACTTATTCCTTTGTTAAGAGAAGTACTGGTTTACAAATCCTAGGATGCATATTTGTAACTGAGCCCTGTATTGCTTTGTTAAAGCCTCTCTACTGTATTTTTTTCTGGTGTATTGTAATATGTCCACTGATAGATGTTCCAAAATTCTATGGGAAATATGGGTTCAACTGTGCACCTTTGAGACCCTCAGTGCCTCTTTCTCCTGTGAAGTAGTGTGTTTCAAAGTAAGAAGCCAATTCAGTAAAGCCATCAATAACATCACTAACTGAAGGTTATGCTAACTAATTTTAGGCAGTTGAAACCAAATTGTCAACCCCCAAACTGTCAACCAGTTGTTTTATCTTTCACAAGAAATTTCTTTACAGCCAGTTGGTTATGCAGTGAAAATGTTTGCAGCAACATATTTAAGGCAAAGAAGCTTATGGCAAAAATACAGACACGTGAAAGTAATTGAGATTGGCTACCATAACTGTTTCATCAGTAAAAGAAACCAGCTGTTTGTAGCTTTGTTAAATGATTATAGAATTGTCTAGTAAGTCACAAAATTTGCATTGACAAATATGTATTATTAAGACTAGTGTGGTTAGAACCAAGTTGTTAGGAAGCTCTCTAATTTCCTTAAGATTATGGAAAGTGGCAAAGATTCTGGAAGAGGCATTTTAGAAAAATTAATAAATGGTCTGAAAAATAAGATTATATTGCCTTTTGGGGTACACAGTGATTGCTAGTAATTAGTCTTTTCGGAATTGACTTTTTATTATTTTTACTAGTCCAAGCCAAGTTTATTTACTGCGATATTGAAGATTAATATTAAAACTCAGTGCCTTCCAGCCAAACCAGGAAAAATATACATGTGTGATATATGTGAATTGTATCTGGTTTTGGCTAATTTATCTGAAGCATTTCTTCTATTAGAGACATGGTCCAAGAAGGAAATCAGCCTTCAGATGCAAGTAGAGGGGTAGAATTAGACACTGTCCTTTCCCCTCATTGATGTCTGATTCTTTGAAATTCATTCACTTAACCCCTACAAGGCCATTATACAATGACAGGGAAAATATTTTCAGTCTCCTTGGCTGTCACATAAACCATTCTAGGAAAGATGGGTGGTAGCTTGTTTATTGTGCTTAGTGTCCATGGGAATGGCTCAGTTTGTTCTAGGAGATGACAGAGGTTAGGAGAATCCATATATAGAATGAGAGACCTTTGTAATGTGCTATGGCTCAAACTAGAAGCTGTACTGATGGGCTAAAGCTGGAACAGTAACAGTCATCTTCATAATAATTGTGTGAGTTGTGATTTTCACTTCATATATTGCTTTTATATTTATGGTTTTGTTTGATGTTTACAACAATGCTCTGAGGTTTTAGAAGGGCTTCCCAGGTGGCACTAGTAAAGAACTGGCCTGTTATCACAGTAGATGTAAGAGACACGGGTTCAATCCCTTGGTCAGGAAGATCCTCTGGAGGAGGGCATGGAGCAAGAATACTCCAATATTCTTGCCTGGAGAATCCCATGGACAGAGGAGCCTGGGAGTACAGTCCATAGGGTCACACAGAGTTGGACATAACTGAAGCGACTTAGCCACACACACACTGAGGTAGAAAGTATATAGGCATTATTATTCTCTTTTTATGGCTGAGAAAGCAAAGGCTCAGAGAAATTAAACAGCTTGGCCATATAATGGCCAGGTGACCCTCACTGCCAAATGAGAGAACGGAGTTTCAGACTCTGTTCTTCTGAATCTAAAAAAGAAACCATTCTTGAAACTCTCGGACTGGCAACATGGATATAGTAAATTTATCCTTGGGGAATTAGTAAACTATATTTGCCATTAGATAAGAAGTGTTTTGTGTTACTTTGAAATCCTGTTCTGTTTGAAAGCAAGTTCATTAGTTCCCATTGTGTTGATTAAAATTAATTGGTTTGTAAGCTTTGGTCACAAAGAAAAAGTACAAAAACTAAATTAGACTTTCTTGCTGTGCTACTTTCTACCCAAGGGAACATAAGAGGCCCATGTGACCAATTACAGATGCCACTGTTCACACAAATGTGACAAAGCACCTGGATATAAAATGTCCCCCCTCTCTGAGACGAGCTTTCCCACTATCTCATAGTGATAGTGAAGTCGCTTAGTCGTGTCCCACTCTTTGCGACCCCATGGACAGTAGCCAACCAAGCTCCTCCGTCCATGGGATTTTCCAGGCAAGAATACTGGAGTGGGTTGCCATTTCCTTTTCCAGGGGATCTTGCCGACCCAGGGATTGAACCTGGGTCTCCCACATTGTAGGCAGACGCTTTACCATCTGAGCCACCAGGGAGGGCCTGCTATCTCATAGTCGTCACTAAAGAGCCCTCTCAAGAAATGGAATGGTTGGGGAGTAGAGTAGGGCAGAGTGGGAAAATTTCAAACTAGCTTCTCTAATTTCTGATCAGTTCTGAGTGAGCAGTTCATCCTCTTTGAGTCTCATTTTTTCTCCTCTTTTAAGATGAGAAGCAGATAGATTAGTATTGTATTTCATATGATTTGTGACAAGGACTGAGTAAGATAATATAAATGAAGCAATTAGTACGGTACTCAACACAAAGCAATGACTTAGTCATTGGGTTTCTCTGGGCAAGTTACTTTAACATTTCTGAGTGTCAGTCGCCTTATCTATAAGATAGAGATTACTGTGCTCCCTAGCCTGGCTGCTTTTCAAGACTTTAGTGAAATAATATATGTGAAAGCAGGTGACTTGTTTTTCTTGGCATCATTAGTTCTTTTTAAAGGACACCTGTCTATACAGAGAAACTTTACGGTTGGCTGTGTTTTGTTTTTTGTTCCCCAAAGCATGCCAAACAACATTAGCATTAGCTGTTTCCAGATGCATTCAGAGTTCATATTAAAGCTACCCTTGACACTTAAAAGCTGGACTTTTAATCATAGGTGTTCCAGCCTTTTCCCCAAAGCATTATAAATCCTTAATTCTGCATTATTTATTAGTATTGAGAATAGGATGAAGGAAATGCCATTCCAAGTCAATTAGTTCAACAAGTGGAGCATATACCACACAGAGTGGTGCCAAAGCATGTCCTCTGGGAAAATAGTTTATATCCAAGATTGAGTTAGTTAAAATGGAAACGATGGATATAGAGTTAAGGGGGCCTTACTTTTAAAAAGCAGTTTATTAAAATAGTGATTTTCAGACCTTGGTTGTACACCGCATATAACTGGAGACTGACTCTTGGGCCCCTCTCCCAGTTTCTGATTCTGGTTCTAAGGTGGAGCCGGAGACGTATTTCTAGCAGATTCCCAGGCAATGCTGATGCTGTTCCAGAGACCATATTTGAAACCTGTGGTATTATATCAATCCCCTGCATACTGGTAAAACTCCAAAAGATGGGGACTTCTCTCGTGGTCCAGTGGTTAAGAATCTGCCTTGCAGTGCAGGGAATGTGAGTTCGACCCCTGGTTGGGGAACTAAGATCTCACATGCCGCTGGGCAGCTAAGCCCATACAGCATAACTACTGAGCCTGCGTGCCGCAACAAAAGATCCCACGTGCTGCAACTAAGACCTGAGGTAGCCAAATAAATATTTTTAAAAATCTGAAAGATGAATAGATCAAGTATGAGTGAGATAGTGGAAAACAGGAATGCTCTAATGGGAGTATAATTTGGTATAAACACTTTAGAGAACAGGCTGATAATGCCAAATAAAGTTAAAACTCACCACATATGGATCTAAAAAGATGTAGAGTGTAAAAAGCAAGTTGTAGAATGATAAATACAATATGATCTCATTTATATATATTCTTAAAAAGCATAGGTAAACCACTATATTAGGCTTCCCTGGTGGCTCCAGTGGTAAAGAATCCTCCTGCCAGGCAGGAGAGGCAGGTTTGATCTCTGGGTTGAGAAGATCCCCTGGCAAAGGAAATGGCAACCCACCCCAGTATTCTTGCCCAGGAAATCCCATGGACAGAGTAGCCTGGCAGACTACAGTCTATGGGGTCAGACAGAGTCAGACATGACTTAGCAATTAAACAATACCACTAGCACCAAACCACTATGTTATTTATGGATACATATATAAAAATGGAAAGTGGATTGGAAGGACACCTGTGCAATATATGATAATGCCCCAAATTCTCAAAGCCACAAGGAACCATGTCTGAATGGATGGGAATATTGTGCTTCTGACCAAGGAGTGTGATCATTGTGTTTCCAAGGTTTCATGGTGAAAAAACAAGATATTGACTCCTCTTGGACAAAATGCTTCCACAAACTTGGTATCTGTTGTGAGAAGTCATGTTTTGTAAGCATATATTCTTTTCACATTTTTGAAAACTGCTCCCTCATTCATATGTCTTGTTGGTTTGGTGAATGTCTCTGTTCACTTTATCTGCTCAAGACAAAGGGTGGTGCTGAGAAAGGGGCCTACTCCTGTGAAACCCTGATTCCCACCTCAGGATTCTCTTTTTCCTTATCCAGAGATGGCTCTGATAGCCTATTCTGTCCCCCAGTTTGGTAGGTGGACATGTTTAGTTACACCAATACTAACACTTTGTTCTAACTAAGAGAGCTGTTTCCTTTCAAGGAGAAGCCAGTTATGGAGCCATAGAGCCTGGCCTAAATCCCATTTCTGTCACTCGTAGGAGTTTTGATAAGTTGACTCAGTCATTCTAAGCTTAGTTCCTGATTCTTAAGGTCTTTTGTGGTCTTTTGACAAAAGTTTTTTCTCTCTCTCTCTCTCTCTCTCTCTCTCTCTCTAAACAGCTTTATTGAGATAAAATAACATATACAATTCATCCATATAAAATGTATAGGCGAAAAACTTTTGCTTAACAGTCTAACCTTAGTATCTCAGTTGGTTTCTATTTGTCTAAATGTGTGTTTTATCCTAAATAAGATAGGTCTCTCTCTCTCTTTTTTTTTTTAACACACTCTCATATGGTAGTTTCTGCTGCTGCTGCTAAGTCGCTTCAGTCGTGTCTGACTCTGTGCGACCCCATAGACGGCAGCCCACCAGGATCCCCGGTCCCTGGGATTCTCCAGGCAAGAACACTGGAGTGGGTTGCCATTTCCTTCTCCAATGCATGAAAGTGAAAAGTGAAAGTGAAGTCGCTCAGTCGTGTCCGACTCTTCGCGACCTCATGGACTGCAGCCTCTACCAGGCTCCTCCGTCCATGGGATTTTCCAGGCAAGAGTACTGGAGTGGGGTGCCATCGCCTTCTCCAATGGTAGTTTCTAGTACTGCTTAAATGTGACCAACATATGCTTTGTTTTACAGCTTATTCTTCTCTTTGGAGGAATTCCGTACCTTTGGAGAGTCTCTGGGCGCTTCTGTGGTTATGCTGGCTTTGGACCAGAATACGAGGTATGTCATTCATTAGCCTATATTTGTCAGTCTTTTCTTCTTCCTTGGCCAGCTTTCTACTCAAGTTAATTTTTTGGCTTCTACCTAATGAAGGGTTCTCTGTGTAGTTCTCATCCACTTACGTTAAGATAATATACATTACTGTAGTAAACTCCAGAATTTCAATGGCTTATCACAGTAGTTTATTTCTCAATGACATAATAGTCCAGTGTGAGTATTTTGGGAGTCGACAGGTGACATCCTTTTATGTGGTAAGCCAGAGACCCAGTCTCTTCTTATATGGCTCTGCCACTCCCTAAGTGCCCCTATGTTCTCTTCATCCAACAGGCAGAAGGAATGGAGGGTGGAGAAAGTGCATCCCCTTCTTAACCTCCTTGTCTCCGAAGTGATACCTGTCCTTGGCATTCACATTTCTTTGGTGAACCAGTCATTTAGTCTCAGTTGCAAGGGAGCTAGGTAATGTAGCCTCTGGGTAGGCAGCTGATTCTTAGAAACTTCTTTCTGCAATCAGTGAAAAGTAAAGCATGAATTTTGTTGAACTTATGCTAAGCAGATCCCTGTGCTACACATGTATAGCAGATACTTTCAACCGAGACAGAATGTATCTCCTAGTATCTCCACTGAGCTCCTTGAGTTGGCGGCCCACTTCTGGGAATTCTAGGTACAGTGTTGGAATCAAAGCCTTGGACCTGAGACTTTGCCTATAATGGATGCTGGGACACTGTTTTTGACTTTTTCTTGGTAATTGGTCTGTTCTCTCCTTCCTGTTTATATGAAATGATGCGTTTCTTCAACATGGCATGTATAGGTACCTTGGGCTTTAATTCAGCTCATCCTGTGTCCCTTTTTGTATACCATTTTCTAAGGAAGCCGAACTCTTTTAAGACCTCCTCTTCCTGTGATATCTCTGTATTTTTGTAGACATGTCCTGACCTGCCATTGCACTATTGCTGTTTACTTGCTTGTTCTCTGCATTGTTTTGTAAACAGTTTAAGGTGGTTTTCTGTAAACATGGCTGGTTCCTAAGAGGCCTTCTTTGACCACTTTCAGCTACAATGTCATCCTTCTGGCACTCTTCAGTGAAGCACATCGCCTTATTTTATTTTCTTTACAAATGCATTTACCACTGTCTGCATTTATCATTACTGTCTGAGCCACCAGGGAAGCCCTCCATTTATCTTATTGTTTATTTGTTTACTTTTGATCTATCACCCTGACAAAACTTTTAGGTTATAAGGGGACAGAGACCTTACATATTTTCTTCACTGCTGTGACTTGTGCCTAGAACAATGCTAGTCACAGAGTAGGTACTTCATAAATATTTGTTGAATTAATGAACCCAATCTATATACATACATATAAAAATATTCCTTACCTTAACAGGAAGTTTTTTATATAATGTTCTTAGACATTATCTTTGCATTTAACAATGTTTTAGAGCTCTCTTTCTGTGTATATAAATCTTCATTTTCTTTGATGGGTGCCTGGTACTGGCAGCAGTCCTCACTCAGCACCATTCTGATATACACACATTTCCGTTTCCTTGGTTTAGTTAATAACACCAGCCCCTCAGCAGTTTCGAATTTCACTTACCACAATATGTTATGTGTATAACTGCATAAAGTACGAGTTCCCTGCTAGCTCTTCAGTTCACAAATCACTGTGCAAATAACAGATGCTCATACAGTGACTGATCACATCACTCTTCAAATTCTGCCAGTGGCTGGTCACTGCCCAACTGCTGTTCAGTGATTCAGAGTGTGCAGTTGTGTTGTCTCCTGTCTCCCAGCTATAAACCCACATGACATTTCACAAAGATGGATCACTGAAAGAGGGAATTGGCCAACAAAGATGAAAGTATAGGGACTTCCCTGGTGGCCCAGTGGTTAAGAGTCTGCCTTCCAATGCAGGGGACTTGGGTTCCTGCTCTGGGAAGATCTCACATGTCACGAAGCAACTAAGCCTGTGTGTGACACGACTGGAGAGCCCATCTGCTCTGAAGCCCATGTGCTGCAACTGGAGAGAAGCCTGCAGGCTGCAACAAAGAGCCTGTGTACCACAGCTAAGACCTGATGCAGCCAAATGAATAAATACTTAAAAAAAAAAAAGAAAGTAAAGAAAGATTGGTATTGAAATTCACATCTAATGTACATGGTATAGAAGAAAGAGCTGATCAAATTCTTACCTAAAACAGCTCTTCTTGGTTTATGTTTTTTCACAGTGTATGAAGTATTAAAATACCTCTTTCTTGGATCCCAATAGTCCTTATTATATACATGATATTCTTACTTTTGCCAGTTGGACAGGGAGAAAACAATATTGTACTATTATTTCATATAACTTATTGTTGAATGGAAAAGTCAGTAATGAAGCAGCATATGAAAATAAAAGTATGTGAATATCCATACAGATTTTTCATATAACTAGTGTCCTAGTGATGAATATTTAAGTTGGTTCAGTTTTTCTTGATTGCGTATAGAGGTGTCCATTGTTGCAGACAGGTTTCACATCTCTAAGAAACCTGAACTAGTGCATACCAAAATTTGAAAAGTAGTTTCCTCTGGAGAGAATTTTGGCAATTTTTATTTCCTTATTTTTGCTTATCTCTTAAAATTCAGTAGTAAGCATGTACTTCTTATATAATGAAGACCAATTTCTTCACTAAAAAAAGAAGAAGAGGACTAAGTGGACCTCAACATATCCTTAGGCATAGGTAGTGTGTTTTTCGACAGGACTTTCTGCTTTCCGGGATTCCCTGATAGCTCAGTTGGTAAAGAATCTGCCTGCATTGTGGGAGACCTGGGTTCGATCCCTGGGATGGGAAGATCCCCTGGAGAAGGGAAGGGTTATCCGCTCTAGTAAACTGGCCTAGAGAATTCCATGGACTGTATGGTCCAGGGGGTTGCGAAGAGTCAGACACGACTGAGTGACTTGCACTCACTTTTCTGCTTTCAAGAATACCGACAAGTGGTCTCATAATTAGTGTCCTTACTTTTTGACAGTGAGATTTGGCCCAACCTTTTCCAGCAAGTGCTCAACTTAAAGACTCAGAACGCTCTAGAGTTCTGTTGCCACGTTATGAATATGAGCTGGAATGAGTAGGTTCATCTCAGACAAGAGGTGAAGTGTGCCATCAGGCCATTTTGTTCTGGATCACTCTACCCTCATGGCACAGGACTTTATAATATTCTGTGTCCTGGAACCTTAAGTTATTCACTTATGGCGCTAGAGCCCAGATCATGTTGCCTTTGAGAAGCTATAAGTCAAAACCCTTTCCCCTCACTGCCCAGTAGATCTTGTTTCTAAGATATTTTCTCCTTTCTGAGTTAGAATTAGGGTTCTTCTGAGAAAAGTCCTGGGTGTTTCTGTATACTCCAGTTTTCCCAGTGTGACTGTCACACCTCCTTTTTTCAACTAAAGTATTAATATCTTCCTCAACTCAATCATTTTTCTAAATGCTAGCTTACAGTTATCTGTTAGGAGTAGAAGGGTCTTAGAAAAGAGTAGTGAAAAGTAGCATTTTGGGATTGGATTATGAAAATCGTTAAAAGCATAATGAGTTTGCAGTCTTTTAGAGCCCTTACAAATTTTTTAAGTAGAGAAGTGGCATTTTAGATTCATCTGAGGTGTGTGTAGGATGGATTGGAAGGGGAGGGATTGATAATAGGCAGGGAATGGTGCCGGCTGTTTTAGTGTTTAAGGCAAAATCATTTAAAACACCCTTAGAATCTTAGTGTTTAAGGGGGAAATAAGCCCAGTGATTAGGGAATTAGACCTATATTAATTAATTATTTGGCTACATCACATGCAGGATCTTTTTTGTAGCACCCAGACTCTCTAGTTGTGGCACATGGGCTCTGGAGCTTGTGGCCTTCTGAAGTTGCAGCAAGCATATCCTGTACCAAGATTACATTATGCTCTGTTATTTAATATGGTTATATTTTTTGAAGATGGAATTCTGACTCAGTAGTTTTGAAGAAGGTCCTGGAATCTGTTTTGTTTGTTTTTAAAAAATATCTCATTTCCCATTTGGGGACAAATGCTGAAATAAATCACCTGCATGTTGTAGCCAAATCTCCTTTCTTCCTCTTCCCTTCTCCCTTTTTCTATGTTTAGAAACACAGTGGCTGCATCTTTACTAACAAATCACATATGCTTTGGTGGTATACTCCCATTTAAAAGAATTCCGTTTTAAGGGCTACCCTGGTGGCACATTGGATAAGAATCTGCCTGCCAGTGTAGGAGACACAGGTTTGATCCTAGTCCAGGAAGATCTCACATGCCTTGGGGCAACTAAGCCCAAGTACCGCAACTATTGAGCCTGTACTCTCGAGCCAGTGAGCTGCAACTACTGAGCTACCTGCAGCTGCTGAAGCCTGCAAGCCCTATAGCCTGTGCTCCATAAGAGAGGCCACTGCACTGAGAAGCCCACACACTGCAACTGGAGAGTAGCCCCTGGTCATGGCAACTAGAGAAAAACCCACGTGTCAGTGAAGACCCAGCACAGCAAAGAATTAATTAATTTTTTTTAAAAGAAAGAATTCAGTTGTCCACTGGGGAGTAAGAGGGAAAGTGCTAATGTGGTAGGAGGGAAAGAGAGGGTTCTGTTTGCTTCATTGCCCTTTCCCCTTCCCCACAAGTCCCTTTATGCTAATTAGTCCTTGTCCGCCACTATCATAGGAAAACATTTGTGAAGAGAAATGAGGCAGTTCTTAGCTTTTGATTTCCTAAGGATCTGTTGTAAAGGCAATGAAAGGAATCCTTGAGAACAATTGTCTCTCTTGGATTAGGGCTCTGTGAAAATTTCAACACATTCTGCCCCACCTGCCCTGGCCCAGCTTTTCAGATGCTCCATTATGTTTCTCCAGGCCCATCATCTTGTCATCTTTCACTTTCAGGATGCTCTTTTCTTTCTCCTTGCTTTTACAAATTCTGTGGAATTCCTCTTTGTCTCTTCTGTTCCACTAATTTATCTCTTTCTTCAGAGTAGCACTCCCAGTCTCATCAGCTTTGTAGCCTCTTGAATTCATCAGCATATGTGGCTGTCTCTCACTTTTAAGTTCTTTTAACCATTTTGTCTATATGACTTCAAGTTAACTTTCATATGCTGCCTGTGTAATTAAAGAAGTATTTTATTGCCCTCCTATCTTACAAATAAGCCCTGAGGGTGGAGGTGATGTTTTAGACCTTGTGTTACCCATAGAATCAAGCACATTGAGTTATAGTAAGTACTTAGTGTATACTCATTGATTTGTTCCCTAGTAATTTGTTTGAGGAATGAATTAATATTAAAAAACTGCCTTTTTTCCTCTTGTGTTTAGATCACTCAGTCCTTGGTGTTTCTGCTGTTGGCTACACTTTTCAGTGCATTGACTGGTTTGCCTTGGAGTCTTTATAATACTTTTGTGATAGAAGAAAAGCATGGTTTCAATCAACAGGTAAAATAGAGAATACAATGTTCTCTTTTCAGTGTGAAGCTCATTTGTACTTCTGTCCTCTGCTGGTAGTAATTAAAACATAATTTTCTGTTTTGGAGAAGGAAATGGCAACCCACTCCAGTATTCTTGCCTGGACAATCCCATGGACAGAAGAACCCTGCCAGTCCATGGGGTCACAAAGAGTAGGACACAACTGAGTGACTAACAACAACAACAGTTTGCTATTTTACAGCATGAATTAATCTAGAAAAAGGGAACTGCAGATATGGTAAAGATCATAGTTTAAGGTCTTGCCATAAACTCTTCTACTACTAACATCTAGTGTTTTTCAGCTGCTGCTGCTGCTGCTGCTGCTAAGTCGCTTCATTCGTGTCCAACTCTGTGCGACCCTAGAGACGGCAGCCCACCAGGCTCCGCCATCCCTGGAATTCTCCAGGCAAGAACACTGGAGTGGGTTGCCATTTCCTTCTCCAATGCATGAAAGTGAAAAGTGAAAGTGAAGTCGCTCAGTCATGTCCGACTAATAACATTTAAATAAGTTCATTTTAAACTGTAAAATGCAGGGCATTGACTTATTCTCTTAGGCCACCTGTTGTCATATAGTCTTTATATGACTGCCTTTTCATTTTTAAAATTGCTTTAATAATGTATCCGTTTTATTCACTCATTATTTTAAAAGCAGTTTCTCAGTTTCTTGTGATGACTTTTTATTTTTTCAGACTTTGGGGTTCTTCATGAAAGATGCGATCAAGAAATTTGTTGTGACTCAGTGCATTTTATTACCTGTATCTTCACTTCTACTTTACATTATTAAAATTGGGGGAGACTATTTTTTTATTTATGCCTGGCTGTTCACACTAGTTGTGTCTCTGGTGAGTGAAATCTTTGTTTCGATTTTCTTTTACAAAGTGTACCTTGGTGAGATAACTGTGATTTAATCTTTGTTAGCATCTATATGGTTCTTAAGAAGCAGAAGAAATATAAATAGGTGCTCATATAAATTCCCTTTTTGTTTTCTGCTTTTAGCTATGGAAATAGGAGAGCTGACTCTGACCATAGATTTTCCCCTCCTTATACTGACTCTTACAGATTCTAGAAGCTAGTTGTTAGTTACTTTTAATTATCCAGTTGTCAGGCAGTTTGGGGCTGTGCATTTGTGAGTTGCCACCAGAGTGATGACTGACAATTTTGATGACCCTTGACTGAGCTCCAGTGTCTAAAAACCGTGGATATTTTGAAGAGAGAATAGATGTAAGTGGGATAAGAAGAAGAAAGCATAACCGTATTTGCTTTCTTCTGCCCTCCTTCCCCGCATTTCCCTTCCTCCTTCTTCCCTTTTCCCTCTACTTCTCCGTCCCCTGTGCCCCTCCCTTTTCCCTGTCTCCTCCCTTTTCTTTCCCCAGCTCCCTCTTCTTCCTTCTCAGCCTCCTCCCTCTCCTTCTTCCTTTCCTCTCCCCCATTATCCCTGCCTCCCGTGTTCTTTTCCTCTTCTCTTTCCCAAATTCTAAACTGCTTCATGGCGCAAACACTATGTACAACCCAATCAAAATGCTCTAGTAATAGCCCCCAGAAAATACACCTATCAGCTCTTCAGCTGCACTCGTGATGAGGTTACCGTGATGCTCACCATTTCACTTCCAGCCAGTGGGTTATAACTGCAAAACGGGTGCTAGTTGGACTTACAAATATATGTTGTATGGCTAATTGAAACGAGAGGGGAGAGAGCACAAGAAATGCTCCCAAAATGCTTAAAGAAGTGCTGTTTCAGCCAGTGTGTACAATTGTGAACTGCAAGTCATTAGTGTTAGCAGGCAGATTAAGCTCTAGTAGTTCTTTTTTTAGCAAACACTTCAAGTCTATTATGATTACCCTGAAAGAATTCCAGGTTATGATGGGCTTATGAAGTGTCAGAAATACCCAAGATAGTTTTGAACAGACCATTTGGCTTCTTAATTATTATCATCTAGGGACTACTCATTTTGATTTATTTCATCAAACGCATATTAAGTGCTTACTGTCTGGTACCGTTTGGGGCTGGGGATACCAGAACAAATAAGATAAGGTCCCTGTTTTCAGGGCTGGGAATTACATAATTGTTTTTGTATTGAATTTGTATAGTGAGTCGTTTCTCTTTAAGGACATAATCAGGTTGTTCTAACATTTGCTTTTCAGGTGCTTGTCACCATCTATGCTGATTACATTGCCCCTTTATTTGACAAATTCACCCCTCTTCCCGAGGGAAAGCTGAAACAAGAAATCGAAGTCATGGCGAAGAGTATTGACTTCCCTTTGACTAAGGTGTATGTTGTTGAAGGTAAGGCTCCCTGGGGTAAGAAGGTTTTATTTGAGTAATTTGTTTTAGTTGAATACTTTATTCTTAAAACTTTAATAAAAGATCATGTCAGTTGGTTTTGGGCGGGGGTTGTTTGGTTTTGTTATTTAAAGATTAGGATTTTCCATTTTGGCTTTTGAAGATTTATAAGAATTGATAACATAGTCCAGGGATAGAAACTGGTGGCCTGATGCCAAATCCTGCTCTTGCCTCTAGCTGTGTTTGTTTGGCTTTACAGTATTGCTCATTCGGGGCCAAGGCCTTTTTCACTCCTTGTTATGTCATGATACTAGACTGATTTATTCACTTCTGCTGCCTACCTGGCTTCTTTAGGTAATGGAATTGGACTCTGGCTTTGGACTCAGATCCCATTGGCACTGGTTTGGGGGCTTGGAAACAAAACCAGTGTTATTGGCTTTATCTCCCCCAAGACTTCCAGTGTTCACCTGCAAATTACCCAAGGCTGGTACCACTGAGTACTTTATATTAGTTATATTCTGCTTTTCTGATGACTGCTTTTGAGAGTTAAGCCATCTACGTTAGCTTGTGTAAGACTACTAAAGTCTCAAGGAGTCTTTCATCAAGGAAAGATGAATTAACAGTAACCAGAAGAGTAAAGAAATCTTAGACATTTGGTGGCCAACTGAAGGCACAGTTGGAACGTGTCTATGGGGAAATGGTAGAAAAATAAACCAATGCATACTACTTCTTTAGCCTCTGAGATTATTATTCTTTTAATTAATATTAAACTAGTAGCACAATGATGAGTATATTAGAACAATCTCTGAGGCACTTTTACTGAGGGAGCAACCTAAGTTGCCGACCACTTAAGTTATAATCAGAAAATGTGAATGCTAATGCTATGGCAATAGAGGTAATTGAGAAGATATGTGAAATATACTATCAGTACTATATGATTTTAGCTGAAATAGAGAAGGCTTTATGGAGGGTTACATGGGACTTTACGGGAAAATCAAGATTTGAGTAGTGGGGGTAGCATTTCAGAGGTCAGGTTGTGGAGCCAACAGGCTTGGGTTTAAATTCTAGTTCTATGACACAGTCCCTTTTTGACTTTAGGGCACTTACCTCTGCTAAACAGAAGTTACTCATCTGTAATGCATATTTTTGTTGTTGTTAATAATGGTAACAATCCTCAAAAATATTTTGAGTGAATGAATGTTGTCACTAACAGTAGCAACACATATTATGGATTTGTAAACTGAAAGGAAAAACCAAGTGAAAAACCAGTAGTCTTGCTCTCAGAAAACATCAGAGAGCAGGTACTGCACAGAGAATTAAACTGGTGTGAAGTGATGAAGAATGGCTGAGTAGGTGCTTTAGATTAGGTCATTAGACAAGACTTCTCCAAGCAAATGAGTTTAAACTGAGATCTGAAGGAAGGAGCCATCCATGGGGAGACTGTCCAGAGCTTGATATTTTCAAGAAAAAAGTCCAGTGTGGCTGCCGCATGGCAGGAAAGTGTTTTGACATAAAATCTGAGACATAGGCAAGAGTCAGACCACATAGGCCTTTGTAAATCAGGGTAAGAATCTTGAATTTTCAGTCCACAGATAAAGCTATGGAAGGTTTTAGGCAGGAAAGTGACATGGCCTTGGTTTTTACTTTTTAACCTATCTTAGGTTGCTATATAGAGAAGTTGGTAGGGAGGCTAGAGTAGAAGCAGTGTGAGCAGTCAGAAGGCTGGTGCCGTTCAGGAGGAGAGAATGGTTATTAGACTAGAGTAGTCTATCCTGATGGCTCAGTGGTAAAGAATCCACCTGCCAGTGTAGGAGACCTGGGTTCGATTCCTGGATCAGAAAGATTCCCTGGAGGAAGAAATAGCAGCCCACTCCAGTATGCTTGCCTGGGAAATCCCATGGACAGAGGAGCCTGGTGGGCTACAGTCCATGGGGTTGCAAGGAATTGGACACAATTTAGCGACTGAACGTCAACAACAGTAGTACTTGATGGAGAGAAGTAGGTGTATCAGGGATGTGTTTTAGAGGTAGGGTTGATGGAACTTGATAATAGATGACATGTAAAGGAATAAGGGAGCAAGAGATCTCAAAGATAATGACTTAGATTTTTGGCCTAAATGATTGGATAAATGATAGGCTACTGAGATGGGAAAAAACTGGGAGAAGAACAAGTATATGGGAGTTGAAGTTCTGCTAGGTGGGTTATAATTTGAGATACCTATTGAATATTGTACCAGAGTTCTACAAGCAATAATTAGTTGCAAGTCAGCCATAGAAACCAACTATGGTTAATTTAACGTGAAAAATTCCTTATTGAAACAATATTTGATAAGTCACAAGATCACAGGAAAGTTAATTTGCCAAACTTGGGAAATGGGCTCTTCACTGGGAGACTAGGAACTCAGAATCACCCTGAAGAACCAGTCTGGTGAGGACACTGCTGTTGGAGTTTAGCAGTTTGCATCTCTAACACCCTCCCACTAGCACCTGCAGAATTAATTTCTCACTGCCCTGCTTCCTCGTGTAATTAGCTACTATTCAGAGTCCCCAGTGGGTGCATCTGATGGACTGAGCCAGGGCACTGGGCTAGCTGTCAGGAGTGCTGGGGAAGCAGATATCCAGCTTTTTTGGATTTCTTAAATGAGAAGCAATCTCTCACAAGGCTTGCATGATGCCAAATTCCCTAAATTCTGCAAGGGGATTCTAATACTGGTCAGGGAGAAAATGACACATGAGAATATAAACAACAAAGATGCACTATAGACATCCTTGTGGAGATGTAGGCTTGTCAAATAGGCAGCTGGATATGAGTCCAGAGTTCTAGGGAGAGGCCAGGGCTGGACATAATGGTCTGGAAAGTATCTGGCATGTAGATACTTCCATGGATGAGGGCATTCAGAGAAGAGAAGGGGGCTCAGGTCAGGGTCAGCTGAGGGGGAAGAGTGGGCAAAGGAGGCTGAGGAGGAGAGACCACTGAGGTAGGAAGAAAATGAGGAGAAGATGGTGTTTCTATTGGGATAAGAGAAGAAAGTGTTTCAAGGAGGGAATGCTCAACTGTATCAGATGCTGCTGAGAGGTTGATTAAGATAAGACATCATAAACAAAAGATAAAGAGACAGCTGGCAGTGCCGTACAATCACATAGGACATTTTGGTGTTCAGAATTCTCAGATATGTTACTTCATACCTCAAATGGTACGATAAATCTATTCAGTAAACAAGCATTATTGAATAAATGCTACATGCAAGGCACAGTGATACAAGAGCTTATGGTCTTAAACTTCAGTGAGTATAAGAATTCCCTGGAGAATCTGTTAAAAGATTCCTTGGCCCCATTCCCAGACATTTTGACTTATTGGATATTTCTACTGTTTATGTCTAACAAGTACCTGTAGGTGATTTTGGTGTAGGCATTCTTTGGGCCATACTTTGAGATCCTTGGGCCAGTGGGAGATACTAAGACATTAATTTTGTTTTGCTTATCTGCCTATTTCCATAGATAACTTCAGGTAACTTCTAAGAAATATTTTTAAATTAATTAAAAAATTAGGAAAGATAGAAATGAGATAGAAATATAAGATGCAGATACACAACTTTCCAGATGCTAAGATCCTATATCATTGATAAAATTGGACCACATGTTTGGCTCTTAACTTCCAGGCAATCAAACCAAAAAGTCCTAGCCTCATATCATAAACAGGAAAATAAAGCTTAAAGAAATTAAGAAAGTTTCTTGCATTTATACAAATAATACATGGCAGAGCCAAGATTGGAACTTAAAGTTTATTGTTAACCAATAAATTCACTGCACATGACAGAACATAAAATATAATGAAAATAAAGAAAAATATAAAGAAGAAAATAAATATCAACCATAGTTTAGCTACTGTTAGCCACTGCTAAAAATTTAGGGCTTTTTTTCTAGTTGATTTTAAGATAGTTTTAATTTTTTCTGATTAAATAAGTATACTTACTTTAAAAGCTTTGGAAGAGAAGAAAGTGTAAAGGAGGGAACAAAAATCCATGTTTCTATAAGCCAGTGATAAACACTTCAGTATTTTAATATATTTCTTAATAGGCTTGTGTTAGGCTTTTCTATTTACATGTACATTTTTTCACAACAGTAATGGAATTTTGTATACACGAAGTTTTATATCCTTTTCAGTATGTTGGTGAGCTTTTCCTATCTTGTTAAAATATTTTAAAAGTATAGTTTTTTTCTGGCTGCTTAAAATTCCAACTCATAGCTTTATCATAATTGAATCATTCCACGACCATTGGATATTTAGGCTTTATTTATTTATTGTTAGAAAGCTGCAATGAGCATAAATATTTGTTATTATGACTGAAGAGAAACAGACACTCTCCACTGCTGGTAGTGATTTATGTTGATATAATATTCTTCAGGTATTAAACAATTTGAAAATGTTAACGTCCTTTCCAGTAATTCAGTTTCTAGGCATCTCTCCAAAAGACCCCAGACTTTTTAATTATTTTCCATGCTTTGAACTGTCTTTTCCTTAGGATCTAAACGCTCTTCCCACAGCAATGCTTATTTTTATGGCTTCTTCAAGAACAAGCGAATAGTTTTGTTTGACACTCTACTAGAAGAGTATTCTGTACTAAACAAAGACATCCAGGAGGAGTCTGGCATGGAACCCCGCAATGATGGAGAAGGGGACAGTGAAGAAATAAAAGCTAAAGTTAAAGTGAGTTCTTCTTTTCCTAAGAGACCCTGGCTTAGTTTTTATAAACAGTTTCTGTGACAGCTCAAAATAACCTTAATTTCTATGTAGTGAGTGTTGAACTCAGGGAGACTATCAAATAAAAATATAACTGCCCCTTTATAATTGTGGTATTTGGGAAAGAATATCACTGTTGTTACATGTTAACTATCTTTCAAGCTTTCACAGAATGTTCACAAGTATAAGATAGGAAAATTTGTATGATTATAAACTGTTTTTAAAACAGGGACTTTATATATAATTCCTGATATGTTTATGATTGAAGAATTCCCACAGACAAGATAAAGAGGAGATAATAATCATCTCATTTTTAACTTCACTGAGAATGTAGTAATTATAGGCTTTGGTGATGGAGAGACTTAAATCTGAATCCTGTTGTCATTTAGTAGCTGTGCATTTTGGAGTATACTGTGTAACTTGGTCAGTTTTCTTTTGTTTGCTTAAACATTTATGAATTGTAAACTCTGCTGAGATACTTTCTTTGGAATTCAGAAACGAAGAGGGAAACCTTGCTGTCAAGGAGCTTATAGTCTAAAGGGGAGAAAGTCATACAAGCACAGCTCCATATGGTAGCAGCAGCAGCAAAGCTATATATACTGGATGCAGTGATAGCATAAGAGAAGAGATTTCTTTAATCTGATCTTATAGTCTGAGAAAGCTTCTTCTGAATCTTCTAGATG
Organism: Bos grunniens; assembly: GCF_055505025.1. Classification (NCBI taxonomy): domain Eukaryota; kingdom Metazoa; phylum Chordata; class Mammalia; order Artiodactyla; family Bovidae; genus Bos; species Bos grunniens. Next base: position 15,570,216 of record NC_141167.1, read on the forward strand.
AGGTCAACTGATGGTAATTAGCAAAATCTAATGGCACCCCACTCCAGTACTCTTGCTTGGAAAATCCCATGGACGGAGGAGCCTGGTAGGCTGCAATCCATGGGGTCGCTAAGAGTCGGACACGACTGAGCAACTTCACTTTCATTTTCATGCATTGGAGAAGGAAATGGCAACCCACTCCAGTGTTCTTGCCTGGAGAATCCCAGGGACGGGGGAGCCTGGTGGGCTGCCGTCTATGGGGTCGCACAGAGTCGGACACGACTGAAGTGACTTAGCAAAGTATACCGAGACTAAATGGGGAAGGGGAGACAGTGATAAGAAAACAATATATGTTTAATCAGAAACAGTCTCTAGTAGTTGCATATGTGATGGGACACGTCATCAGCTTTGATGGCATTCAGAGATGATTTGAGATCTGTGTAACTGTGCAAATAAGTTAAGCTGTCTAAATCTTTGATTTCTTAACTGATAGACAATGCCAGCAGGGGCTCTCATCTTGAAACTATTGACATCTTGGACCAGATAGTTTTTCACTGTGGGAGGCTGTCTTGTGCCTCATGAGATGTTTAGCAGCATCCTTGGCCTCTCCCTACCAGGTGCCAGTATCAGTCCCTCCTTTCCCAGCAATTGTGACAATGGAAAATGTCACTAGATATTCCCAGATGTCCCCAGGGTTGGGAGAAAGGAGGCAAGATCACTGCTAGTTGAAAAACACTGAGATAAAGATGCCTACCTTTTAGGGTTGTGAAGATTAAATGAAATAGTACATGAGAAAAACCTGTGTACTCTGAGTACCAGTAGAAAAAACTGTTACCATTGAGCATCTGTTTTGATTTTAAAGAGATGGTCTAATAGAGTGCCTGGACTGTTATAAATATCTAGATGGAACAAAATGTGAAGGGGTTAAATAGCATTGGATGAGGGTTAACTCTTTGGATTGTATTTTTTTTTTAAATAGATTTATTTTATCAGGCTATTGGGATAAAAGTCATTTTGGTCTGACCAAGGATCATAGGATTTTAAGCTAGTAATAGCTCTTAAGGTCATCTTATAGATAGGAAAACTGAAGTCCAGAAAGAGTAACCAGGTAAGAACACTGGGGAATCATGCACGTTCAGCAGGTCAACTTGCTGAAGTGGTATCTACACACAGGGTAGATGACGATAGCCAGACCTGCGTGTTAGATAGTGGTCTGCTGGTTTCAAGCAATCTAATGAAATTACTGACCTTTAGTATCTATGAGGGAGAAGGCAATGGCAACCCACTCCAGTACTCTTGCCTGGAAAATCCCATGGATGGAGGGGCCTGGCGGGCTGCAGTCCGTGGTGTTGCTAGGAGTCGGACGGGACTGAGCAACTTCACTTTCACTTTTCACTTTCATGCATTGGAGAAGGAAATGGCAACCCACTCCAGTGTTCTTGCCTGGAGAATCCCAGGGACGGGGGAGCTTGGTGGGCTGCCATCTATGGGGTCGCACAGAGTCGGACACAACTGAAGCGACTTAGCAGCAGCAGTATCTATGAGACCCTGGAGGAGGAAATGACAGCCCACTTAGTATTCTTGCCTGGAGAATCCCATGGGCAGAGGAGCCTGGTGGGCTACAGTCCATGGGGTCACAAAGAGTCGGACATGACTGAAGTGACTTAACACATCTAACACAGTATCTATGAGAACAGTATTCTTTGGTTTAGCAATCTTAGAAAAGGTTTGGTTTAGATCTTAGAAAAGGTTAGTCTTTTGAACTATGTTGAGTGGAGTTTGAGTTATTTTGCTAGCTTCTTAAAGAGCCTGATTTATTTCATTGATAGCTGCAAAAATTTAATTTTTTAAAATTAAAAAAAATTATTTTGTTTGTGGTTGTGCCAGGTCTTCATTGCTGCATGCAGGCTTTCTCTGGTTGTGGTGAGTGGAGGCTGCTCTTTGTTGTGGCGTGCAGCCTTTCCATTGCTTCTCTTGTTGTGGAGCACAGGCTTCAGTAGATGTGACACGTGGGTTCAGTAGTTATGGCATACAGGCTTAATTGCTCCTCAGTATGTGGAATCTTCCCAGACCAGGGATTGAACCAGTGTCCCCTGCTTTGGCAGGCAGATTCTTATCCACTGTACCACGAGGAAGTCCAGATGCAAATATTTTAGCATGTATGTATAAATTACATAGTCTTGCCCTAGAGAACCTGTAGTAGAGGAGACTAGATGTGGCTCATAGTTTAAGGCAGGGGGTGGTAAATAAGTGGCTGAAATAGTGTGACTTTTAGAAATTAAGAAATGAATGCAGATTCTAATGGTTAGACAGATTTCTTAAAAGAGAGGAAATATTTGAACTAGGCAGAATTTTGACTTGGGGCTGGAGCTTTTCAGGATGAAGATATGTAATGAATAAAGCTATAAAAACAACTGCACAATGGCTATTCTAAGACTAATGAATAAATGGATTCTTGCAGAAGGGGATAGAAAGGTAGGCCGGGACCAGTTTGTAAAGTACTTCTTCCTGAAGACATTCTAGTGGTTGTTTTCAGTGACCTGAAAAGTTTTGATTGATTTGGGTAGAGGCCAAGGGGCTTCCCTGGTGTTTCAGATGATAAAGAATCTGCCTGCAATGCAGGAGACCCAGGTTCAATCCCTGGGTCAGGAAGATCCCTTGGGAGAAAGAGGCCAAAGCTTGTTTTAGGAAGTTTAAGATTTGATGGCAACATATATGATAGAGCAAAGATTAGAGGCAAAGGGGACTACTAGGGACTTACTGCATCAGGATCACCAAGATAGGCATGAAATAAGGGCCTACACTAGAGTGAGAGGTCAGAATAAGTGTGGAGTCATAATAAAAGATGGATTTAAAGGACTTATGGTGATTGCTATTGTGGAGACTGAAGGAGAAAGTCAAAGATTGACCCAAATCTCATGTATTGCTTTTTAGTGCATGTATACAGGTGAGGTGATTTTGGTAGGATATCAATATTTGAAATTTGAATGGCTATATGTGTATTAATGAATATTAGGAAAAAGATCAAACTAGTGTATCATGATTTCATGAAAATTGTCATTTGGGATAAGGCTAAGTTAAAAAGTGAATTTATTTTTAAAAAGATATTAAATAATCACACAGCGGATACACAAGTGTGGCAGAAGTTTAGGATATAGTGGTTTATTCAGCACCTGCTACTGTATACCTACTACACATATTAATACAACACAGTGGGGAATGCAGAAATGATTTTAAGTCTGGAGAGTGTAGAGAGGATGAAGTGTTTCAATTTGAGCAGATGTTTAAAGAAGAAAACTAAATCCCTCTTCTTAGAGATAAATATTATTAACATTTCGATGAGTATCTCTATACTGGCTATTCACATTTTAAAAGAAGTCTAGGAGACTTTCTCCCTGCAGTTTATCCTTCAGAAGACAAATTCAGTAATTAGAACAACCTGTCTCAAAAGCATTTTAAGTGAAAGGAAAAATTTAAATATATAAAAACTGTCCCTTTATAGAAGAAAACAAGTATTTCCCCAGCAAGAGCTAGGGTCATGTGAATGTCTTCCCAGTTGATAAGTATAATAGAAAGAGGACAAGATCCATAGGTGTGAATTCGGGTTTTACCCACTGCTTATTAGCATGATAATCTTAAGACATTTTAACTTTCTGCCGTCTCTAAAATGAAGATAGTACTTCCCATCTTGCCCAGCTTGCTGTTGTGAGGATCCAATGAATCAGCTTGTGAATTTTATTTTATGAAAAGGAAAGTGCTATAGAAAAGAGAAAGATACTTATTTTTTTTCTTATATGTAAAATTAGCATGGGAAGAAAAGAAAATCCAATTTTATCTTAAGAATCTATTACAAATAAACAAGTTTCATTTTTGCAAAAATGACCCTTATTTAAGCTCTTGTCATTCCATATCTTTGAACATGACTCCATGGAGTTCTGAATAGCTTCCTAAACGCAGACATCAAACCAAGATACAAGAGCCTATGTTTTCTAATAGAGACCTGCTTGTTTTATAAAAGGATTAATTCATAGTTCAGATTAAGAAGCAATGAGGCTGATGATAGCTGCCTTGTAGTAGTGGAGATTAACAAACTGTTTGTAAAATATCTAATAATACAATGTCTGGTTCATAGGTCATTTAATGAATGGAAACTGTTATCATTATTATTAAACATAGCAGCCTATTTTGCTTATTACTAAAGTAATAGATAAATTAGAAAACATGAGTAATCCAACTAACCATAAACATCTTACTATATCTATTTCTGTGTTTTTTTTTTATTAAAAATCATTTTTCCTCTTATTGGGTATATGGGTTTCCAGTTTTTTACTGTTAAAAATATTCTTGCAATGAATATTTTTGTATGAAAATCTTCAGTTACATCTCTTAATTTCCCCCTTAGAATAGATGTCTATTAATTAGTGCTTTGTTCTTCCCTCTTGATGGCCATTCCCTGAAGGCACAGGTACAAGTGTTTCTTAGCCATTTAAGAAACTAGGCTAGTTAGCTCTTTCTTTACTTTCTCTACCAAGTGTATTCTGACCTAGATTCTGATCTTTAAAAGGAAAAGAGATAGTAAATGTAAAAGCTGTCTTGCCAATCACTTTTAATCTATCCGTCTTTTTCATGCATCTACCCAGCCTTGTTTTTAAGTGGTCATTTTCCTTAAAGATGAGGAATTGGTGAAGAAATGGAAAACTGGTAGAATAGCTGGATTCCAGTATTTTGCTGCCTGTGTTCCCATTAGGTTGTGTTTTTCTAAGGTGTAGAAAACAAAATCAGTTCCATGTTCATCTGTTTGTACTTCACTCTTTTAAGTAGCTGGAGTTTATTTCAAAACTGTTAGCCTTCACTTTCTAGAATATATATTCTCTCATTGCTTGCTGCAGAACTGATAAGTCTCCCATAGATGAAGCTGTTTTTTTTAAGCTTTTTTATTATTTTGTTTAAATTTGTATATCTTTGTTGACATTTTATTTGCTTGATGTCTTAATTGATATGATGTGTTAACATTCTCTATTATGATACATTTGTCAGATTTTCTTTGTAAGTCTGATAATTTTGAATGAATATATCCTGAGGCGTTAGTATTAGGAACATATACATTTAAAATTATGTGTCCTCCAGGTAAATTGAATCTTTTATCATTCTTTTGTTACTTTCTTTAATAATCCTTTTTGCCTTTAAGTTGATTTCGTCTGGTGTTAATACAGCGACACCATATAACTATTGGTTAATATTTGCTGGATGTCATCCTTTAACTTTTTAAAAATAGTATCGAGATAGAATTTACCATTGTAACCATTTTAAAGTGTACAATTTAGTGTTTTTTAAGTATATTCTTAATGTGCAGCCATCACCATATCACTTTCATCCTTTTACTTTTAACCTTACCATGTATATTTGTCTCACACATAGATATACTTTGTGGTTATGGTTGCTTTTAAATCCAAACTGACACTAGCTTTTTTTTGACTAGCTTTGTTTGTTCACATATATTGTGATTACAGATATATTTTAAATTGTTTCTGCCATATTATTTTATGCCCTTTTTTCCCCTTTATCCTTTTCATATCCCCCCACCCCACCTCCACCCCAAACATACATCTCCTTCTGCTTTATTTTTAGAAATGATGGAAGGTTTTTAAAAAATTACATTTGAGTTTTCATTTAGGTTTGAAGGTTCATATGTGACTGTTCTTTTATGGTTGCTGTTAAAAATAAATCATGCCCACAAAGCCTAAAATCTTAAAATATACAATATCTTCACTGCTTCCTAAACAATCCAGGAACCTTAAATAAACAGTTTGATCTAATGACCCCTTTCATGTTATATTTTAGTTTTATCTTGTTCATTTTTCTTTTTTCTTTTTGGCTGCATGCAGCATGTGTGATCTTAGCTCCCCGACCAGGGATCAAACCCACGTCCCTTGCAGTGGAAGAATGGAGTCTTAACCACTGGATCACCAGGGAAGCCCCTCACACATTCCTTTTAAAAATTACTTTGCTTCTTCCAGAAGTATATGCTTTAGAAATTTCTTTTTTTTTTTTTCATTTTATTTATTTAACTTAACAATAATGTATTGGTTTTGCCATATATCAAAATGAATCCGCCACAGGTATACATGTGTTCCCCATCCTGAACCCTCCTCCCTCCTCCCTCCCCGTACCATCCCTCTGGGTCGTCCCAGTGCACCAGCCCCAAGCATCCAGTATCGTGCATCGAACCTGGACTGGCGACTCGTTTCATATGTGATATTATACATGTTTCAATGCCATTCTCCCAAATCATCTCACCTTCTCTCTCTCCCACAGAGTCCAAAAGACTGTTCTATACATCAGTGTCTCTTTTGCTGTCTCGTATACAGGGTTATTGTTACCATCTTTCTAAATTCCATATATATGCGTTAGTATACTGTATTAGTGTTTTTCTTTCTGGCTTACTTCACTCTGTATAATAGGCTCCAGTTTCATCCACCTCATTAGAACTGGTTCAAATGTATTCTTTTTAATGGCTGAGTAATACTCCATTGTATATATGTAGAAATTTCTTTGGAAAATTCTGGTTTTGTTTTTATTTTGCTCTCATTCTTGATGTCAATCCAAGATTGACAGCTGTTTCTCCTAGCACTTTAAAGATACCGTTCTCTTTTGTTCTGGTTTCCTTTGTTCCTGTTGAAAAAGTCTGCTCTGAGCTTAGTTGTCTTTTACTTATTTATTTTTTAGTTCTTTCTGGTTATTCTTAAGATTTCTCTTTGATTTTTGTGTTGTGCAAGTATGAACTTTATCCCAGTCCTGCTTGGGATGTATTGTAGCTCCTATAAGGACTCATGTCTTTTCCTGAAGTTTAAAAAATTTTTTCCATTATATCTTTTTTTGTTTTGTTTTATTTATTTATTTATTTTTAAATGTATTTATTTTAATTGGAGGCTTACTTTACAGTATTGTATTGGTTTTGCCATACATTGACATGAATCCGCCACGGGTTTTATCTTTGAGTATTGCTTCTTTCCCATTCTCCCCAGTTTATCTTTCTGGAATTCCAGTTAGATGAATGTTATACCATCTCATTCTGTCTCCCACAGATGCTGACACTTTTAAATTTGTCTCTTGGAGCTCCACATTCCAGTTCATAGATTCTTTCTTTAGCTATATTTAGTCTGTTCTTTGACCAGTCCATTGTGTTTTAAAGTTCTGTTTGGTTCTTTTTGAAATCAGTCATTTCTGGTAGCCTCTTTTTCCTTTCTCATGTTTTCAGTTCCCTTGTTTGTATGTTTGCTGTGCTAAGTCGCTTCAGTCATGTCTGACTCTTTGCGACCCCAGGGACTATAGCCTTCCAGGCTTCTCTATCCATGGAGTTCTCCAGGCAAGAATACTGGAGTGGGTAGTCATTCCCTTCTCCAGGGGATCTTCCCGACCCAGGGATTGAACCCGCATCTCTTACATCTCCTGCATTAGCAGGCAAGTTCTTTACCACTAGCGCCACCTGGGAAGCCCACCCTTCTTTGTTTATTTCATATTCTGTATCTGATGGTTCCATTATCTGAAGTCTTAAGGAACTACTGCAACCCTGTATTGTTTCTGCTTACTCTTACTTACTGTGGCTTGTTTTCTGAAGTGTTTGATAATTTTTACTGTAAATTCATAATAGTTCAGTAATCTTAACCTTCAGGAATCTTGAAGGGTCTGGGTTTAGGGTATATTCCTTAATAGAGCATTTGCATTTGCTTCTATCAGTTGCCCCTAGTGCTAGCAAGCCAGCTTGGCCTTTTCTGGTCCGTGCAGATAATGTTTTTGACTTTTTTTTCTTTCTTTTTTGCCACGCATGCCATTGGGCATGCAGAATCTTAGTTCCCCAACCAGGAATCAAATCCACACCCCCTGCATTGGAAGTGTGGAGTCTTAACCACTGGACTACCAGGGAAGTCCCATGATTTTAATTTCAATAAGAGACTTTTGTTTTTCTCCACTTTAGGTGAGCTTGACACAATTGGGTTATTTTGCCAGCATTTTTTCCCTCTAGCTCACTCTTTGACTCAGAGTATAGCCGTTCATAGTTTTATACAAGGAATGTTAATTTCAACTCCTCAGCTTTGGCTTTTCCTTACTTTAAAGTAAACTTAACTGTATGTTTAAAAGGATATTTGTTTTACCTTATTAAGCATTTTTTAGATGTTTTTCAGAGTATGTGTGTATTGGTGAGTGAATGTAGGTATGCACATGTGAGTGTGTGTATAAGAAATTGTTCATTGTGTCTTGGCACTATTTAAATTGAACCTGGAAAGTTTATAAACAATGAGAGTTTTATTTGGCTTTGTAAACATTATATTGTGTCATTCATATGACTACCTATCATTTATGTTTATTTTAAAAGCAGTACTATAACAATATACAAATGATTACATATTTGTTAACTAAAAATTATTTATTTGATAAATGTTGAATAATTTATTTTTCTATCTATACTTGTGTAAAAGTTGAAAGCACAGGTCTCTGGCATCAGACTACTTGGCTTCAAATCCCAGGTTTTCTGTTTATTGGCTTGTGGCCATAGGAAAATTAGCTAACCTCTCTGTACCTAGATTTTCTCATCTGTAAAGTGGTAATAAGTATTCTTAATTCATATCATGATTATGATGTATAAATAATACAGTATATAGCACAGAGGGCCTGGTACATAGTCAGTATTTGGTACATGTTAGCAACATTTGTTGTTATTTTTTTTTTTTTAATCTTTCCTGACCTATTCTTCATGTGTGTTGAAAGAAAAAAAAAAATATGCATGTGTGTATGTATATTTTTGTGTGTGTATATATATGTATTTACATATATGTATTTTTAATGTTGGTTTGAGGAGCTATGATAAAATTAAGGAAGTAGAAGTCCAATAAATTTTAACGTTAAATTTAACTTTATTAAAGTAATACAAACATATTGTTTAAAAGTTAAGAGTACAAAAAAGCATATGATGAAATACAGTAGTTTCCTGTTCCTCCCTTCTCTGTGCCTCTCACCCTGTCAGGCTCCTCTCCCTACGGATTTCAGCTCTGTTAGCTTCTTCTGACATTTATGCACATCATTTATATATACAATGTATGTATACTATTATCTACTGACACTGTCTTGCCTTTTAGTCATGGTAGACGAGGATTTAGCTCTTGGCCTAGTATGTGCTCTGCTCCTACCTTCCCCCAATTCTTCCAGTATAGTCCAGTTACAGTTCTTGTGTGTGTGTGTTTAATTTATTTAGTTTTAATTGAGGGATAATTGCTTTACAATATTGTGTTGGTTTCTGCCATACATCAACGTAAGTCAGCTGTAGGTGTACATATGTCCCCTTCTTTGAACCTCCCTCCCACCTCCCGCCCCATCCTGTCCCTCTAGGTTGTCACGGAGCCCCAGTTTGAGTTCCCTGAGCCATACAGCACGTTCCCACTGTCTGTCTTCTGTATAAGTGTGCTATTTCCATGCTACTCTCCATTCATCCCACTCTTTCCTTCCACCCCCCAACATGCACCCCACCCCCCACCCCATCCATAAGTCTGTTCTCTATGTCCGTCTCTCAGCCAATATCAAAACACTATTGAAAACGTTATTGTTAAACAATATTGTACCTTTTCACTGCTGAGAATATGTTACCTTTTTTTCCCTCTTGCTTAATAATTGCTTAAAAAAAAAAAAAGTGCTTAGTGTTCCTTTTTCTTTTTGCTAATTCTTCTCACAACTTCTGCCATGTCCCAATATAATTTCCTACAAGGTTAATTGCATCATTAACCTTACTAGTTTTAGTCCCCCTCATCCCTCCTACACCCTGGGAGAGAGCTCTGTTCTCTTTCTTTGGGGTATTTCTCTGAAGTCCTGCTCTCAGCTCTCATAGCAGACCTCCCTGTGGTTATTCTTTTATATTTGGCTGTGCCAGGTCTTAGTTGCGGCGTGTGGGGTGGCATGTGGGATCTAGTTCCCTTACCAGGGGTCAAACCCAGGCCGCCTGCTTTGGGAGCACTGAATCTTAGCCACAGGACCACCAGGCCATTCTTGTATTCCTTTTCCTTTTCTTTAGGTTGAAATCCGTGTTGATCTACTGTATTCTCTCAATAGTGTGCATCTTCTACACGTTTCTTCAGCTTAAAAGGATGCTATGGTGACTGAAAGAGTGCGATCATGGCAGTCCTCAACAGATTGTCTTTTGCACATTGTTCAAATCCGAATGGGTTTTCCTCTTTTATCTGGTGTACAGTTGTCATTCTGGGGTTGCCCTTTACCGTTAGAGATTCCCTTCACTTCTGTCCTTCACTGGGTCTCCTGTGTTCTGTATTCCGTGACTTTTTGTTCTTAATTTACTCCTTCATTTTAGTAAAGAACATCCTCCAGCACCTTCCTGAGAAAGGTTGTGTAGTAAAGGAAAGTTTTTGAGTTCTTGCATCAAAATGCCTTCATTTTTCTGTCACATTTTTTTCCTGTCACTTGACTGGGATTTAGATTTCTAGATTGAAAATACTTTTTCCTCAGGATTTTGAAGGCACTGTTCCATCACCATCTTGATTCCAACATTGCTGGCGAGGTGTCTGAAACCATTCAAATTACTGATCCTTAGTATGTTACCTTTGGAGAAGGCAATGGCAGCCCACTCCAGTACTCTTGCCTGGAAAATCCCATGGATGGAGGAGCCTGGTGGGCTATAGTCCATGGGGTCACTAAGAGTCAGACATGTGGAGCGACTTTACTTTCACTTGGAGATACTTTCAATACTTTCATGCATTGGAGAAGGAAATGGCATCCCACTCCAGTGCTCTTGCCTGGAGAATCCCACGGATGGGGGGGGCCTGGTGGGCTGCCATTTCTGGGGTCGCACAGAGTCGGACACGACTGAAGCGACTTAGCAGCAGCAGCAGTATGTTACCTTATTTTATTCTTCTGGAAAATTGTTGAATCCTTTCTCTGTGTTCTGAAATTTCACATACCTTGGTGTGTGTCTTTTGTTTTTTAAAATTGAAGTATAGTTGATATACAATATTACACTAGTTTCCAGTGTACAACCTTGTGAGTCTGTTTTTACCCATTGTATTGGGTATGTATTTGGCCCTTTTAATTTGGAAGTTGAAGTTCATTGGTTCTAGGAGACTTATTGGAATTGTTTTGTTGATGATTTTCTCCTCTCTATTTTTTCTATTCTTTCTTTTCAGAGTTCTATTATTTGAGTGTTGGCTTCCTTATACTGAACTTTCTTACCTTTTCTTCCCTGCTTTTCCATTTGCTTATCTCTTTCTTCTATTTTCTGGGAGATACATCATCTTCCAATCATTCTATTAAGCTTTAATTTCTAAGAATTATTTTCCCTGTCCCTTTTTTTTTTTTTTTTTGCTGCTCTAGGTCGTCGTTGCTGCATACAGGCTTTCTCTAGTTGCGACCAGCGAGGGCGGCTCTCTAGTTGTGGTGCACCGGCTTCTCACTGCAGTGGCTTCTCTCATTGCAGAGCACGAGCTTTAAAGCACAGGCTCGGTAGTTGTGGTGCACAGGCTTAGTTGCCCTGAGATATGTGGCATCTTCCTAGGACCAAACCTATGTCCTCTGCGTTGGCAGTTGGATTCTTAACCACTGGACCACCAGGGAAGTCCTGAATTTCCCATTTTTTAGAGTACCTTCAGTTTTTCCATGAAAGCAGTATCTCTCTAAATTTTCTCCTTAGGTGATTTGTTTCTTCCATATTGCATTTTTTCTGTATCTGGTCTTCCATCTTGACTCTTACCTTGTGTATCTTATAATATATATAATTGCTTGTCTACTCCTTAGTAAGAGAATGGGCTTCCCTAGTGGCTCAGTTGGGAAAGCATCTGCCCGCCATGCAGGAGACCTGGGTTCAGTCCCTGGGTTGGGAAGATTCCCTGGAGAAGGAAGTGGCAACCCACTCCAATACTCTGGCCTGGAAAATTCCATGGACAGGAGAGCCAGGCAGGCTGCGGTCCATGGATCGCAAAGAATCAGACACGACTGTGCAACTTTCACCTTCTTTGAGTTTAGTAAGAGAATGGGACTAAAAGCCTGGTTGGGTTCTCTGCGCCTGTACATAAGGTTTATCAACTTTGAGCTTCACTGTGGTATGTCCTAGGGGTGCTTGCAGTTGGGGAATTCCTGTTAGGATCTCCTGGTCTTTCCTGGTAGAGGGATCAGAGTTCCCAGGGAGTACTCTTCCAGGCTTTTGTCTGGAGGGCAGTGTTTTGAAAGCCAGGTATGAGGAGAGGGCTAGCTTGGGAGAGGGAGTGCTCAGTAGTCAGTGTACCTTACATACCGTTAGGTAAGCAAATCCACGGTCTGTTGCCGGTGTTCTCAGGCCTTCAACTATGCTGAACTTCCAGCTGAAGTGTCCTTTTCTTTGCCCTATCCAAAACGAGCTTTCAGGCTTTTGCCAGGATGAGGGACGAGCAATTGCCTTTTGCTTGAGTGTGGAGTTGGAGAGGAATCTGTACCATTTCTCAAACAGCTCTCACCCAATTCTTATATTTGCCACAACCTCTTCCTGTTCCTCCCAGTTCAGAAGTACCTGGGTCCTTTGAAGACACTGCAGTGTAAATCAGACTGGTTCTATATATTTTCTCCACTGCTGGCTTATGATTCAACTTTCTTGACCTGCCTAGTCCATTTTTATTTATCTGTCTGCTTTCCTGCTTCCAAAATCTTGTTACTATTGCCAGCTCTCCTGTTTTCCCTATCCTGTTTATGTCTTAAAACAAACAAACAAACTCTTGATTGTAGTTTTACTGGGGTTTTTGGAGGGAATAAAATTAGATGTGAATGTTCCTTCTGCCATTTTAACTTGGAGGTCTCAGTTTTTAAAATGGCAATACATGGTGTTTTTGAAGGTCACAAGTGACATGTACTTATTTGTAGATAATTTGGAAAATAGGAATCATCTGAGGTAGTTAAACATCACTGTATTTCTACCATACAGAAAAAACTGTTAACATTTTGATATGCTTTCAGTCTGTTTTCTTTATTTGGGTATTTTTACATACACATTTGTCTTTTTTCATGATTGGAATCATACTATTTATTTTTAGTTTTGTTTCCTGCTTTCTTCACCTAATGAACCATGTTCCCATGTCAGAACATACTCTTTCAAAACGTTTCTAATGGATGCATAATATGAATGTTGTTTGACACTATCATGAGCAGTTTCCCATGTTATAACATAATCTTTGAAAGCAGAATTTCTAGTGGGATTATAATATGGCTGTTACATGACTTTGTCATGATTTATTTAACTCTTGTCCTATTGATAAAGATTTATATTTTTTCTAACCTAAATTAGACTCATGCAGTCAGAATATGTGTGTCTGGTTCATGATTCTATGTTTGAGCTTAACCCAGTATCTAATGTGGAGTGGCTGGAGGAATGTTTTGTTCAGTGAATGAACAGTTTTGCACGAAAGTCTGATTGTTTCCTTAAGTTAGACTCTAAAAAGGACTCTTACTTGGTTAAAAGGGATAAACTTTTTGAAGTTTCTTGATAGTTTATTTTCAATTTGTTCTTTGATTCAGAATAAGAAACAAGGATGTAAAAACGAGGAGGTGCTTGCTGTACTAGGCCATGAGCTGGGGCACTGGAAATTGGGACACACAGTCAAAAATATCATTATTAGCCAGGTAAGTCTGGAGTAATTCTCTCTCTACCCCTTTTTTCTTGGCCACACTGCCAGCTTCTCCAACCAGGGATCAAATCCATGCCCCCTGCAGTAGAAGCACAGAATCTTAACCACCGGACAACTAGGGAAGTCCTGACAATTGTCTTTTTATGGCAGGAGAGTCAAACAATAAGCATAGCAGGCATGAGAGTTCACGTAGTAGAGAAGTGAAGACAGACTCTGTAGCCGGGCTTCACGTTACAGCTTGCTGACTTACTGCCTTTGTGACCTCAGGCGAGCTCCTGAGCCTCGCTCTGCCTCCATTCCCTTGTTGAGTGATGATACCTCATAAGACTGAAAGAATTAAATGAGTTAATACATGTAAAGAGTTTGGAGTAGTACCTGAAATGTGGTAAGTACTACATAAATATTTATTGTTGTTAGCAGTTGCTCAGCTGTAGGAGCTGTGAAGATCAAAAGGAGCGAGCCTAGATAAGTTGGACATTAAAATGCTTTTTAAAAAACATTTTTTCTCTTTTAAAAAAGTCATTGTACAAACATTGAAAAGAAATTGCAAAAAGTAGTAAATACAAAGGAGAAAATACTTTCTGTAACATTCCTCTTTTGGGTATTTATACCACTAAACCAACAGAGTGACCGTAGTTTTCAGGCTCTGAGTGAAATAGCACTCTTGTTTTTTTGACTGGTTCTGAGCATGTATGGTCTCAGATGCGTCTTTAATGGTCTTTGTAGCTTTCTAAAAGGTCAGCTGGTTCTGGGTGATGGATCGCATGGGAAGGCTTGTGTACCTGCTCCTATCGGCACTTTTCTGTTGCCTTACATCTGTAGGTATAAAAATGAGTGCCTTGGCTGGAAGCTATGTTGTATGGATACATGGCAGTGAGTAAGACATTAAGTCCAAATGCACATTTATTTAAGTACTCAGTTTAATAAGGAAAATCATTGCTCCATTCATGAAAGAAGGGGTCCAATAGCCTACTGTGAGGGTAGTGGGCTGATCCCGGAGGTGCCTCATCAGGGCTGGAGTTGATTGCCTCTTCTAATAGATTGGGCACTTCAGCTGGAGCCAGTGGGCAATGTCTGGATTGTTGATTAATGCATTGACTCCATCCCTGTCACCATGGCCACTCTGTTCATGAGCAATTGACCAAATCCTAGAGTGGCTGGGCAGAGAAGCTGGCTAACATCCACAGAGCAGGTATCTTCTCCACCTGAGCATTGACAGAGCCTCCTCTGCTGTGGAATCGTTTCGGTGAAGATTCTCATTAGACCTAAGTATTATCATACTCTGGGCTAGTTTTGGAAGTTTTCCCACATACCTTTTTTGCACATCTCCTTGTTAGCCGTCCTCTAGTTTGCTCCAAGGCCCTAATCACCCAGCTAAACCAATATTTGCTCACTAATAACGAGTTAGTATATATATACCCTCAACTCAGGCCCTCTCTACTTTTAGAATAAAAGTAAAACTATAAAACCACCTAAGTAACTTTTCCTGTGGTCACGGTAACGTCGTTCTTAAAAATCACAGCATGATGTCTTGTTCTACTGATCCCACAATGAAATTAGGTTAGTAATAACTTAGAAATTTTGTATCCTTCTTTCTAGATGAATTCTTTCCTGTGTTTTTTCTTGTTTGCTGTATTAATTGGTCGAAAGGAGCTTTTTGTTGCATTTGGTTTTAATGACAGCCAGCCCACTCTGATTGGACTATTGATCATCTTCCAGTTTATTTTTTCACCTTATAATGAGGTAATGTATAATCTTTAAAATTATCACACATATGCTCTTGTCTATTGCAAATCTAGAACCTTGAGAGTAGTGAAAAAAGAAACAAACAAAACTATAGTTTTACCAAGCAAGTTTAGTCCCTTGATTTATTGGCCAGTATAAGAATGTAGCAGAAAAACCCAGACCCAAATAAAAGGTGCTTCTATATTGTTAGGGGAAAAAAAGTGGAGAATTAGACTTTAGTGGTGAAAACCTCGATGTAGCATGTACCTCAGAGACTTGGTAGATGGAAATTAACTATTGGAACACTATGTCCTAGACCACATTTTGTCAAGTACTGGCAAAAATCTGTATATGAGGGGACAAAACAACTGATAATTGAGTGTGTGTATGACTGGATAAGACAGATTGTATGACAGTGTTCCTCTGGTTGCATTTCCTGACCACCTGCTTCATAATAGACTTAGCATCTGACTCCAGATCCTCTGAAGAAAAGTTGGATGTTTTATGGTAAGCAAAGTTTGAGAACCACTGCTCCATGACTGCTCAGTAGGGGAATGCCATATATGTGATAAGACATGGATTAATGAGACTGTATATGAATAAATCCAGTGATGGCAGCATACTAATTGATTAAGCTTCCAGAGTAAGCCAAGAGATCAGGGATCTTGAGATATCTCCATTCAGAAGAATTCTTTCTTTGGGACAAGTTGTAGAGTTAAGGTTTTAACTTTCTCCTTAAAAGGTGGGGGTAGGGTGAGGTATAAGGCACCAGGAAAGAAAAACAGGGAGGAAGAGATCATGTTTGTATAGCATTGTGCACAGAATGTGCATTTATTTTCCAGAGAAGTAAGATTTATTATCATTAAACTCTAAATGTTTTAATTTTTTAACTTTCGTTGAGAATACTTATAAAGTGCTGTATGCTGATTGTTACTTCTTAAAGAGGTTATAGAACCGCTTGTAATGATACTGTGGAGAAGGAAATGGCAACCCATTCCAGTATTCTTGCTTGGAGAATCCCATGAACAGAGGAACCTGACAGGCTACAGTCCATGGGACATAACTTAGCGACTAAACTACCACCATAATGATATTGTCATTTCTGTCTTCAGTCACAATTCAGGAATGCCTTAAAGACACTGAGCTATGTGTATGAAATGTCCCAGAATCTTCTGCTCTTTATGCAGTCATGCTGTTTATATAACTAATTTTCTTATAATCTCTTCGCTGACTGTCAAGCTGATAATCCTTGCTAATGTCAGTGTACCTTTCTGATATGGTCATTATTTGTTTCTAATTTTCTTCTTCAACCAACTATAGACTGGGAAATCAGATAATCAAACTCATTAGGTAAAAGTTACTGGATTCTGACTGAGTGTATAAGTGTCCTCTGGTAAGTAAGGCACCAGTAATGTTAATCTGCTTTGGGCATCTAATTTGGCCTCTCAGTTTTTGGTTTTATCTCCTTTATTTTGAGTAGTTGAGTTCACATCAAAAAATAGCTAAGTAAATGTGGGATATTAGAGTGATTTGAAATATAATTAATTTAGAGATATTAGCAACTGTTTTAAAAACCTCAATGAGCCCAGGGTATTCATTTCAAAAAGACTAAGTATTTAAACAGAAAAACATACGTTTATGTCCACATTTAAGAGGTCATAAGAAGAAAGTGATATTTTCTTGGGAAATGGGAAACATGCCTTATCAAAAGGATTTGAAAACCTACAGTGGAGCAGGTGGGCGCGGGCTAGTGTCTGCTCAGGGTTTATTTGTGTCACAGTGAGGTTCAAGGGACAGCTGCCCTGGGACCCTTGAAATCAGGAGACACGTAGACAGACAGATTAGTTAATGATTATAACCCAAAAAGTACATTCAAGATCTGGAAAGAAATTTCAGGTAGGAGCCAGGTATTAGCTTTGAACATGTCTAAGAAGATATCAGGAGCTCCCAGACTTTATGCTGAAGCTCTGGATCTGCTGATGGCAATATGAGGTACAGTTGAGAGACTTTAAACTTTCTTTTTGCTTTATTGCCTGATGTATCTTAAGGTAAGAAATAGACATCATGTCATCCAACTTATAATATTAATACTTCAGTATGCAAATAAATAATTTTTCCCTCAGAAATTTCTATTTTCAAATGAAACTTGTCCCCTTCCTAGTAGTCACCCTCAGAGACTGAATATTTATTCTAATGAAGCTACCATAGCTCAGAACACTCTAGAAAATTCTATTTTGAGGCCATCATTAGAGGCTATAGTGTGTGTGTATACATGTATATATATCTATACATGTATACTTGGAATATTCTCAGTGAAGACTGTTGTTAACATCTAAAGATGGATAAGTGAGCAAGAATATTTTTTTTAATGGAAAAAAGAGTCTGAATATAAATCACCACATCTTACCTCTGAGAAAGATGGTGTCATGGGCTTTGGAGTCATCGAGAATGTCAGCACTATCACCTTCTGTTGTGTGACCACAAATAAGTTGTCTCACTGCTGAGACACCCCTTCTTCATCTGTAAACAGGAGTAAGAGTAATCACCTTGTAGGATGCTGGAGAATGTAAAATGCCGACTCAGTGCTTGGCCCATGGCAGGTTCTCAGAAGTCAGTATCTCTTCATTAAGATTGACATGTCTTTGGATATATGTCTGTTTCTGGTCTATCTGCTTAAAGAGGGAAAGGCTCAATTTCTAATAATTCCCCCACCCTAGGGTCTCCAGAACACAAGTGAGGTTTCTTTTGGCTTGCTGTTTCTCTTGTCCTGAGCTGAACTTCCTCTGCAGTATTGGCTCATGAAAGCTTTAGTAACAACAAAGAGGGGAAGTGGTTAAAATGCTTTTATTTCCTTTTTCAGGTTCTTTCTTTTTGCCTAACAGTCCTCAGCCGCAGATTTGAGTTTCAAGCTGATGCATTTGCCAAGAAACTTGGGAAGGCCAAAGACTTATATTCTGCTTTAATCAAACTAAACAAAGACAACTTGGGATTCCCTGTTTCTGACTGGTTGTTTTCCATGTGGCATTATTCTCATCCTCCACTACTAGAGAGACTTCAAGCTCTGAAAAATTCAAAACGAGACTGAGTTGCCCAGGGTCTGCAACTGAAGACATTTCTGATTATTTTCTGTCCTGGCAGCATGTTCTGGCTCTTGATGTTTTTAACTTTTTTTTTTTTTTTTTTAAGGAAAAATGATTAAGTACAGAAAAGCCAAGCTTTAAATACATTTAATATCTCATTTCAAAAATGATTTTAATAATCCATTTCTTAAAGAAAACACTGGATGAAATTTTGAGGCTTAATGTTTTTAAAGGCATAGTTTTATCTTTAAAATCTAGTTTACCATCAACTTGTAAAATTATTTGAGAAAATACAGAACTTGTTTTATTTACATGTTTATATGGAACCTGCATATAAGGTATTTGGGGGCATATGTTTAAAAGGGAACACCACCTCTGAATTCTCTCTGTAAGGCAGAAACAGTGGTCCCGAATCACTGTGCTCATACCTAAGTTGAAACTTATTTCTACTTTTATGCTGTTATGATTTAAGCTGGCCAATCAGTGTTTTAAATAAGGAAGAAAGATAATTCGTAAGGCTGATGTTATACAACTGAAAGTAGTTAGAAATATGCTCTCTACTATTCTACCAAATTTCTCTGTTCCCTCTCTCGTTATACACTGATCAGGAATTTCTGATATTTTAAAATTAGAAATTATGTACAGAGTATTTTAGATCATTGGGTTTTCTTTTTGTTTTTTAGAAAATTTCAGTCTTTATCTTTCTTTCCACCTGGTGGGTATGATCCCATTAGGGATAATATAGTATTATCCCAAACATTCAGCTTTTTTCATTCATACTCTTAAGTATTCAATAAATTGTGCATCCTTTTACTTAGCAGAAATTGCCATATCAAACAGGTTTTGCTGTTAAAAGTGGGAGAATTGTGGAAAGAAGAAATGACATTTTAAGAGACATAAGGGTGAAATACTGATGATTCTCTTATGATGTTACAGGAAAAAATATAATTTTCTATCTCTTTGGACAGAAAAGTTTCTGTTTTTATTTTTCTAATTTTTACCAGTAAGTCATGAGTACTATTTTATTTAATCAAGCCTAATTCCATTTTAGAAAATTATAGTTCTTGATATGCAGGCAATTTTTATTTTCAAGACAAACGTTATGAAAGATTTCCAGTTTCTGAAGCTGCATGTTTGACTCAAATCTCTGTTCACTTTCTGAATGAGACCCAACTTTGTGCCCAGAGTCCCACCCACTGGTGATGTATATACTTTCTGGGCATTTATTCCAAAGTGGGATCAACTGTGTGCACTTGGCCTCTGGCCAGAAAGTCTTTTGCTTAGCTGATATTTGGATGATGTCTCTACATGGAAACAATAAAAATAAGCCTCTAGTTTAGTATCGCATTATTTATTTTCCTAAGGAACAGTCCTATGATTTTATCCAGCATCTTTTACCTATGAATTCATGCTGTGATAACTGCCTTTCCTTCCTTTCTTGCCTTTAAATACAAATTTCAGTTCTACACCAGTGAAACATTAAAAATTGCCAATGCAGATTGATGTACTCTGTCTTTGATTTGACAAAATCTGTCTGTCATTTGTTACCTAGGATGTATGCTTATTACACTAGAGGAGCTGAGTGCTAGTAGTGAAGAGTAGAAGGAACAGCCATAGTGCTGCGTGGTGGCAGGACCATTGCTGTACCTCACTCAGAGCCCTCTTAACTGCCTTCCTCCTGCTCCACTCCAGAGCGTTACCAGTTCTTGCTGACGTCTCCTCGGAAGCGTCATTCAGAACCATCCTTCTCCATTCCCGTAACTTCTCATTGTCTTGGTCTGTTTGGTCTACTCCAGCTGCCTCTTCAGTCTTCCTTTTGTCACATGAGTGTTATGTTCCTCGGTCTTTGTCTCGTCACAACAAAGATTTGGAGCGACGGACATTAAAGCCCTCGGCGCGTCACAGCTCTTAGGTCTTGGACAAACTGTGCTACAGCTCTTAAGCAAATCAGTGTTACAGCTCTATTTTATTTAGAAGATAGCAGGAGAATCCAAGACTTGAAGAGAAGAGAGTGGAGGAGTGTGTGGGGAGGGAGGGAGGGAGAGAGAGAGAGAACGCATGCACGCGGGAGAGAGAGTCCGTGAGAAAACGCTTTGGCTCCTCCTTTTGTATGTTTTTTTCTCCACCTGGGCCTGCCCTATGCAAATTGGGCTTAGCCAGGAGTGCTGTTTGTTCTGCCTGAAGTTTTCACTCTGTTCCTCGGACCTTCCTTTGACCTTCCTTGTCTTAGCCACCGCCATTTTGGACTCCTTTTCCCTATTCTACCTACCTAACATTCCCCCCTCAAGAGATGGGACGCCCAATTCTTTGGGAATAGGGGCGTCAAGGTCTTTCTGGCTACTTCCTGCTGAACTGGGGTGGTGAGGGGTATTGGGCCTCCCCCTCTTGCTAGTCTCAAGCCTCAGAGTCCTTATAGCAGTGTCCAAGGGTGTGTGATATTTTCCGTGGTCAGCTGTAGTTTTATATCTTTGTTGAACTGGCACTGCATGTTGTAGCTGGTTGACAGGTGTATTGAGTGTCCTCTTCTGTTTTCTTCCACGGCTTGACTCGTGAGTAGTGAATCCAGGAGTCATGTCCTGGTACCTTGACTGCTGTGGGGGTAGAAAGTATTACAGGGTAGGGGCCCTTACATATGGGCTGGAGTTGAGCCTTTGGGGACCCATCTTTCCAGACTTTAATTAGGACTTGAGTTCCTGGAGCATATAGTGGTGACTCTTTAGAATCTTTTGGGTTCTGGTTCATACCCCACAAGCGTATATCCTGTTGGAATTGCCCAATGGCTATGGTATAAGACTGGAGGGTCTGAACCTCTGGATCTAGGAAGAAGTCATTGACGTAAACAAAAGGTCTCCCATATAGCATCTCATAAGGACTAAGACCAACCTGTTCCTTAGGGGCAATGCAGGTGCGGAGGAGAGCTATTGGTAAAGCCTCCTTCCATCCCAGGGAGGTCTCCTGGGTTATCTCTTTTATCGCTGATTTTAAGAATTGATTGGCTCTTTCTACTTTTCCTGAAGATTGAGGCCTCCAGGCACAATGGAGATAATAAGTAATGCCCAATTCTTGGACTCCTTGGGAGACCTTAGAAGTAAATGATGTCCCGTTGTCACTTTGTAATGACCTGGGCAGACCAAATCTTGGAATGATTTCATGGAGCAGTTTTTTAACTACCTCCTCAGCCTTCTTGGTCCGGGTGGGAAAGCCTTCAATCCATCCTGTGAATGTATCTATAATAAGTAATAGGTATTTATAACCTTGAGAAACTGGCATCTGGGTGAAGTCCATCTGCCAGTCCTCTCCTGGGTAGGCCCCACGTCATTGGACGGGCTGGGCCAGCTGGGGTCTTCGAGCTCCTTGGAGGTTGTTTAATTGGCAAGTGGGACAAGAGGAGACCACCTGTCTTATTATAGTTGTTTGGAGGCCTGTTCCTCTGAAGGACCTTTCTAGTAATATTTGGAAGGCCTTTTCTCCTAAATGAGTAGTGGCATGTAAGGAGTTAACCAACTTCCATTGGAGGTTTCCAGGCAGAAAAAGGAGTCCCTCCTTTTGGAACCACCCCATATGATCTTCTGGAAAGCCCTCGCTCTTAGCTTTAAGAGTCTCACCTTCAGTATATGAAGGAGTTTCTGGCAAATTAGTCTGTGGAACTAAGGTGGCAATCCCTATTAGGTCATGGTTCTGTAATGCTGCTCTCCTAGCTGCCTGATCAGCTGCTTGGTTCCCTCGTGTCACTTCCCTGCTCCCTTTTTGGTGTCTTTTGCAGTGGGAGACTGAAATCTCAGTGGGCAGATGGACTGCCTCCAAGAGTTGAAGAATCGGATCACCATATTTGATTGGGGACTCTCGGGTGGTCAAGTGGCCCCTTTCTTTCCAAATAGCCGCATGTGCATGTAGCACCAGAAAGGCATACTTGGAGTCAGTGTAAATGGCTATTCTTTTTCCTTTTCCCAGCTCTAAAGCTCGAGTCAGGGCTATGAGCTCAGCTCATTGGGCTGAAGTACCTGGTGGCAGAGGCTTAGCCTCTATGGTCTCAAAATTGGAGACTGCTGCATACCCGGCTCTTCTTTTTCCATCCAAGACAAAGCTGCTTCCATCAGTGTGCCAGATTTCCTCAGGATTGGTCAGAAGATCTGACAATCCCTCTCGGGGTTTTGTCCAGTGGTCCAAGGTTTCTAGACAAGAGTGAAACGGGAGAGAGCCCTTGGGGGTAGGTAGGAGGGTGGCTGGGTTAAGAACCTCACAGGGGGATATAATGAGGCCTGGATTTTCCATCAGCATTACTTGATATCTGAGGATTCTTTGATCAGACATCCATAAATGGCCTCTCCCATTTAGGAGTTGTTTTACTTGGTGGCTGGTAAAAATAGTTAGTTTGCCCCCAAAGGAGATTTTTAAAGCATCTTCTATCATGATTGTAATAGCTACAAGATTTCGAAGGCAGGGGGGCCAACCTTGGGTAGTTGGATCGAGCCTCTTGGATAAGTAAGCTACAGGCTGGGGCTCAGATCCCAACCTTTGAGTTAACACTTCCAAGGCTATTCCCTCTCTTTCATGGACATAAAGTTGGAATGCTTTTTCTGGGTCTGGCAACCTCAAGGCAGCTGCCTGAGTTAAGGCCTGTTTTATTGTAGCCTCTGCCTCCTTTTGAGGAGTTCCCCACATCAGTGGGATTGAATCATCTCATCCCTTTAAGCTTTCATATAAGGGCTGGGCAATTAGACCATAGTTGGATATCCAGATTCTACAATAACCAGTTAGCCCCAGTAAAGCTCACAATTGTTTTCAAGTCGTGGGGGAGGGCAACTGGAGGATTCCTTGTACCCGATCAGAGGACAGCCTCCTGGACCCGTGTGTAATCTGAACTCCCAGATAAGTGACCTTTGTCTCGACCATCTGTGCCTTAGCATGGGAGACTTTATATCCCCTTTCTGCCAAGAAGTTTAGAACCTGAATTGCATGTTGTTGGGCACTTTTCTCATCTGGAGAGCAGATTAGTAGGTCATCTACGTATTGTAATATTTTCCCATTAGGTCCCAGGTCTAGATCTAGGAGATCCTGGCTAAGGGCCTGTCCAAACAGGTGGGGGCTATCTCTGAACCCCTGAGGTAATACTGTCCAAGTCATCTGTTGGTGTTTTTCTCCTGGAGCTTCCCACTCAAAGGCAAAAAGGTATTGGGATTCTTTAGCCAGTGGTATGCAAAAAAATGCATCTTTTGAGATCCAAGACTGTAAACCACTTGGCACTGGGTGGGATGTCTCCCAAGATTACATAGGGATTGGGTACTGTGGGATGGAGGAGGGCTACAGCTTCATTTATGATCTGGAGACCTTGAACCATTCACCAGGTTCCGTCTTTTTTCTTTACTGAGAGGATTGGGGTGTTACATGGCGAACTGGTGGGGACCAATAGCCCACAAGCAAGGAATTTATTTATTAAAGGCTGTAGTCCCTCCCAAGCCTCTCTTTTGCGAGGATATTGTTTCCAGTTAGGAAACCGAGTAGGATCTGGGAGGACAATGATGACCGGTTCAGCTTGGTGGGCTCGTCCAGGAATCCCCTGGTCCCACACCTGGGGGTTAATTTTGTCTTCCCATAGTTTTTGGTCCCTCTCTATTGAAGGTGTAATGGGTTCTTCAGTAGTAACCAGGAGCTGTAGAGCTCTAGGGGCTGAAAAACTTCCCATCACAAGGGTGGTCCCCAGTTTAGTGAGTATATCTCTTCCCAATAAGGGGGTAGGACACTCAGGGACCACCAGAAACTGGTGGGAAAATATTTGTCCATCCCAGCAACAATGAAGTGCTCAGGTGAATCTTTTAGTAGTTGCTTTTCCTGTAGCACCCAAAATGGTACAGGTTTGGGAAGAGAAGGCTCCGGAGTAGGAGATCAAGAAGAGTAGGTAGCCCCTGTGTCAACCAAGAAATTCTCGGACCTACCTGCCACATCCAGTTGCACCCTTGGCTCCAGCCCCGTGATGGTTATCTGTGACAGGCGGCTGGCTGGAGTGGGCTGCTTCAGTCCTCTTGAACCATCGTGAGGGTAGGCTTGGCGCTTGACCTTGAGGCTCTTGGCACTTGACCTTGAGGGTCCCGAGGGCAGAGTGCCGCCCAATGTCCCAGTTGATGGCATTTGTGGCAAGCCGTTCTAGGAGACTTGTCACGGTTTGGACACTCTTTGGCCCAATGCCCTGCCTGTCTACAGATCAGGCATCTGTCTTGTGCCTTGTCCTTCAAGGACTTGGGGTTTGCCATAGGGCTTCTCTGGAGGGCGGCCAGCATCTGGGCATGCCTTGTCTCTTTCTTTCTCTCCTTCTCCTGGGCCTTGGCCTCCTTCTCCTGTTGTCTGTTATAAAAGGTATTGGTGGCTGTCTGGACCATCTCATCTAAAGAGGCAGCAGAGTCCTGCTGTTGTAGCTGCTGTAACTTAATTCTGATATCTGATGCACATTGGGACAGGAATTTGTCCTTTAAAATCACCCATCCCTCTTAAGAGTCTAAGTCCAGGTTGGTAAACTTCTGGAGTGCCTCTTTTAGCCTTTCCAGAAAGGCAATGGGGTTCTCATTGGGCTCCTGAGTTATTGCTGAGACCGGGCACAGTCCCACAAGTAATAGACTTCTTTATGTTTCCATGGGTGGACTTCCTTAGGAGCTTTCTTTCACCTCCTTAGGGGTGAGTCTTTCTGAAGCTTATCCTACCTAGAACTGTTGAAACCTGAGAGCCAGGCGTCCCCGGGTCAGGGTGCAGATCCCCAGGCAGGCTGAGGCGTGACAGCCTCCTAGAGATCGAATCCCCGGGCAGGTCGAGGCGTGACGACCTCCTGGGACCCCTGGGACTAGAGGATCCCCGAATAGATTGAGGCTTGACAACCTTTCGAAGACCGATCCCTAGGCAGGTCAAGGCGTGATGACCTCCTGGGACCCCCCCCGGACTGGAGTTTGGGCATCCCCAAGATCTCCAGTGTGACCAGTATTGGGTAGGATTAGGGGGTTGGATATTACAGAGTATTTCCCTCCCAAGGCCAGCTATTTTCTGGTTGTCTCTCCAGAAGATTGTAGAGGCAACCTTGTGGGTCTGGATGGGGCTCAGGAAAAGAGCATGAAACAGAAGGGAAGGGGGCAGAGCACAAACTTTGAAAGAATGACATAGCACAAGGGTATAATGTAAGCCAATTAAAATCAATTGGGTCCAAGATGACAAGTCAAATTCAAGTAAACCTTAATCCCCAATCTATAAACCAAGAGACACACCCAGAGGTGGCAGGACAGCTCCAAGATACAAGGTCAGAAGAGGGAGGAGTGGGTGGTTCCCCAATGGCTGGGATGATCCTCTCACTCATTAGCATATGAATTCCATCCCCTCACAAAACCTAGCCAGGCCTAATACCAAGGCCTCAGCCCTTGCCTTCGGCAATGGTTCACACCCTAAAGGGTGGATTCTTTCTGGATCCTAACAAATCTACCTCTTATGCTTTGTCTTTCAGTGAATTTTTGCAATGAGACATCAGAGTCTGAGTTTCATTAGTTTTGGCCGGGCTTGAGTCCCGGGAGAGAGCTGAAGGACAGGAGGAAAAAGCAGTGGGAAAAACATGCCAAGGAATACCCTTCATAGCCCGCCGGAAAATTTGCTAAATATCTGACCGGTGCTCACAGTTTCATTGGTCTGATCTTTGGCACAGAGGACAGAAGAACCCCCACCGGCTTGTGTAACAGCTACTGGGGCTCAGCAGATAGCGCCTTTGGGACATGCTGAGGAGTAGCCTCTCCAGAGTCCCTCAATTGTGCCCCTGCGGCCCGCCTGTTCGAGGGAGGTTCGAGGAAACAAGAAACGAGAGACTGTGAAGGTCCCTCCAGCCATAGGAGCGAGGACCTCTTACCTTAACTGGAAGTCTTCTGGAATCTGAGACTGGGCCACGTGAGCTTTCTGCTGAGTTCGGTTTTCGTTGTCCCGGTTTCCAGCACGATGGGCCTTCCCCTGCGCTGGGTTTCTTCACCTTCCGCTTCTAGCGTGGGAGCGTCGCTGAGTTGGGCTCCTGCTGTGCTTGGCCTCTTCCACGTAGAGGTTGTTTCAGCCAGGTTATATCCGAGTCATGGCACCATAGATGTCACGCGAGTGTATGTTCCTCGGTTCTTTGTCTCATCACAGCAAAGATTTGGAGCGACGGACATTAAAGCCCTCGGCGCGTCACAGCTCTTAGGTCTTGGACAAACCGTGCTACAGCTCTTAAGCAAATCAGTGTTACAGCTCTATTTTATTTAGAAGATAGCAGGAGAATCCAAGACTTGAAGAGAAGAGAGTGGAGGAGTGCGTGGGGAGGGAGGGAGAGAGAGTGAGAGAGATAGAGTGCATGCACGCGGGAGAGAGAGTCCGTGAGAAAACGCTTTGGCTCCTCCTTTTGTATGTTTTTTTCCAACCCCCAGGGCCTGCCCTATGCAAATTGGGCTTAGCCAGGAGTGCTGTTTGTTCTGCCTGAAGTTTTCACTCTGTTCCTTGGACATTCCTTTGACCTTCCTTGTCTTAGCCACCGCCATTTTGGACTCCTTTTCCCTATTCTACCTACCTAACACTTTCATGTGGCAGCAATAACTAGCTTTTTAATACGTGATTGTTTTGACCTGGTCCCCTAGAGTTTATGGTGGAGAAGGCAATAGCATCCCAGTCCAGTACTCTTGCCTGGAAAATCCCATGGATGGAGGAGCCTGGTAGGCTGCAGTCCATGGGGTCGCACAGAGTCGGACATGACTGAGCAACTTCATTTTCACTTTTCACTTTCATGCATTGGAGAAGGAAATGGCAACCCACTCCAGTGTTCCTGCCTGGAGAACCCCAGGGACGGCGGAGCCTGGTGGGCTGCCGTCTATGGGGTCGCACAGAGTCGGACACAACTGAAGTGACTTAGCAGCAGCAGCAGCTACAGTTTATGGGAGGCCTACGGATGGCCAGAGGCTACTACTGGTAGGTTCCTGAGGTATTGGCCATTCAAGGGAGGGAGAAAGGCCAGCCAAGGAGGGAAGGAGGTTGTACTCTGTACCCTAATAGTTGGTGGACAGAATGAAGTAGATCAGTGCCTCAGATAAAATGGCATGGCCTCAGCGGGGTTGATTTCTGAATCTAAGGCAGAGTCCTTGCTGTGTGTATATACTGCCTTTGTCTGACTTGGTCCTCTGCTAAAGTCTGTGAGCTACTAGTAAGTGATAACCTCTGTTTAGGAGAGGAGCTGGGATCAAGTCAGTGATTTTAATACCAATGATGGTCCCAGCTTGCCCTTTAACCTGTATATCCTCATGGTCACCCCTAATCCTTTGTGTGGTAACTCCCCTCCCTGAGGTCTCCTTCTTCCACTCGGTCTTTGTCATCCATCTTTTGGTTCCTTTTGTGCATATGTACTTCATGTAGTTTTGATTGTTTTGAGAGTTCTACCATCATTTGCAGAAAAGTTTTCCCATAGGAGAAAGCTTACCTTGAGGGCCTTAAGTTCTGTCTTAGATGCCATACAAAGAAAAAGTACATTGAACCCCTTTCCAAAAACTCTTGATTCAGGATCATGATGATGTGAGCAAGTAACTTCTGTGACAGGCTATGTACAGTCTGGTGGATGAGCAGGAACAATCCACAGTGGGATGGCATAGCCCTGTTCAGATAATATGGATAGGGAGACCTCTGCTCTTCTCTTATTATCCAGGATGGTTTCCAGGGAGGAGGATTTCCCAAACAATTTGAAGGGATAGGAAGATACCTCCATGTGTCCTAAAACCCTGTGAAGCCAGGACTGTTCCCACCCAGCGAGGAGGATGAAGCCTACACCTTCAGGAGAGAGCTCCCCTCTGGCTGTCTGCCTGATGAATGACAAACAGGGAAGCTCCACTTAGGCTGAGGACGCAGGGCAGGGCTCTAGAATGTAACGCACGACTTACTAGGGAGCCCTTGGGTAAGAAGCTGACTGAGCTTTTATGTCTCTCATCTGTTATTTAGTCAGCACATATGGTGCCCCACACGGTACCAAGCTCTGCTCTAGGTGCTGCAGGATGCGTGAGCAAATAAACCATAGAAAGAGCCCCACCTCATGGAGTTTACATTCTAGGGTGGAGAAACAGACAATCAAAATAGAAATTAGATAGTAATACATGTCTTAGAGAAAAAGGAAGGCCTGAGGTGTTTGTGGGGTAGGAGGGAAGTTGTGGAAGTTGTAATTTTAAACAGGATGGTTGTAAAAAGGTATCACTGAAGGTGATGTTTGAACAAGGCCCTGAAGGAAGGGAGTGAGTGATCCCTACAGGTGTTTGGGGGAAGAGCATTCCAGGAAGAGTGAACATGAACAGCAAGTGTAAAAGCCTTGATCTGGGAGTAAGCCTGGTGTTTTAGAGACACCATGAGGCCAGAGAGGCTGGGATGGGGTGTTCTAAGGAGATACGGCAGGAGATAGTCTGAGGGGCAGACATGCAGCAGACTTAGAGGGCCTTGTAGGCCACTGGAGGGACTCAGGCTTTGGTAGACTGCAGAGGGGAAGCCATTGGAGGGCTCCGGGCCAGGGAGTGGCATGATCTAAGTGTTAACAGGATCGCTGGTTACTAGGGTGAGGAGCAAAGGTACAAGCTGAGGACTAGTTGGGAAGCTCTTGCAATACTTCCAGCAAAAAAGTAAAAATGGATACTAGGGTAGTAGGGAAGTGATGAGAAGTGGTTGGATTCTGGAATTTTGAAGGCTGAGCCAACAGGATTTGCTGATGGATCAGACCGAGGTACAAGAAAGAGTGGAGTAGAGAATGTCTCCAGCATATTTAGCTTAAGTCACAGAGAGGATGGCGTTGCCAGTAACCGAGATGGCGAGCAGGGGGATTTGGAGGGGCAGAGCATCTTAACATTTTTCTCATGTTAAAATTGAGATATCTACAGACATCTAACGGGGGATGTTGAGTGAGCAGTCTGATAAATGAATTAAGGGGAGAGATTCAAGCCAGGGAGTTTAGGAGGAATTTAAAGCCACTAAACTGAATGAGACCACAAGAGGAGTGAGAGAAAAAGATGTGTCCCAGTCATGTGGTCCTCTGACTTTCACATGCTGGGGAGATGAGAGACCCAGCAAAGGAATCTGAGTAGGACACGGTGGTGAGCTAGAAGCCAAAGTTTGTTTTAACTTTTTTAAAACAACTTTTATTCCCATAAAAAGGAGGAAAAATATGGGATGGTAGCTGTAAGGAGACATGGGATTGAGAGAGACTCATTTTTTAACATGACAAATGGGGATAATACCTGGTTTTTTGAGCTATCTTAAGGGTTGAACGAGATCACGTTTGCAGGGCGTTTAACACAACAGATAATAAGAGCTCGATAACTGATTAATAACAATGATAATGATATTAATAATTCATCATAATTGCTATGGTGTAAATAAGCACAAAAACAGAAGTGCCTAACGCAGCTGGCAGTTGGGGTGAGGAGAGGGTTACTAGAGGACACAATTAACTTTTCAAAG
Source organism: Bos grunniens (assembly GCF_055505025.1). Taxonomy (NCBI): domain Eukaryota; kingdom Metazoa; phylum Chordata; class Mammalia; order Artiodactyla; family Bovidae; genus Bos; species Bos grunniens. The sequence continues at coordinate 15,600,112 of NC_141167.1, forward strand.
AGAAGGAATCAGTTAGACAAGGGCAAGGGGGTACAAAACTATGAGAACATGGGGTACTTGGGGGACTATGAGACGTTAGTGTGAGAAGTGAGGCTGGAGAGGAAGAAGCCACGTGTAAAGGTCTGTGTGCCATAATAAAGCAAATGGATATTATCCTGAATAATACAATCAGGCATTTAGCAGATATGTATTAAATCCCTGCTAAATGCCATACATTGTTGTAGGCTCTGAGGGTACAGCAGGGAATAGGACAAGATCCCCTGCTTCATGGAGCTTATATTCTTGTTGAAGAGACAAAGAACAGCACTCAAAGAATGAATGAATAAATATTTGCTAAACAAATGAGTGAAAAGGTGGTCAACAGGTTGGAGATGAATTTGCAAGACAAGGTGAAGGCAGATAGAGTTACAGATGATGCACGTTTCACAGTCCTGGGTACTAGGTGGATGGTAGAACTAGATACTAAGATAAGGGACCCTGAGGAGCAGGTTAGGGGCAGGGGGCAACCAGTTTTGGATGAGTTGAGTTTGAGATGCTTAGTAGAAAGGTATTCAAAGGGGCAGAGGACACATTTCTCCTCATCCACTATAATTGGTTGTAACCTCATGAACAGCATGAGAGTGGCGGCTCCAAAATCACTGCAGATGGTGACTGTAGCCATGAAATTAAAAGACGCTTACTCCTTGGAAGGAAAGTTATGACAACCTAGACAACATATTAAAAAGTAGAGACATTACTTTGCCAACAAAAGTCCGTCTAGTCAAGGCTATGGTTTTTCCTGTAGTCGTGTATGGATGTGAGAGTTGGACTATAAAGAAAGCTGAGTGTTGAAGAATTGATGCTTTGGAACTGTGGTACTGGAGAAGTCTCCTAGGACTGCAAGGAGATCCAACCAGTCCATCCTAAAGATCAGTCCTGGGTGTTCCTTGGAAGGACTGATATTGAAGCTGAAACTCCAATACTTTGGCCACCTGAAGCGAAGAGCTGACTCATTTGAAAAGACCCTGATGCTGGGAAAGATTGAGGGCAGGAGGAGAAGGGGATGACAGAGGATGAGATGGTTGGATGGCATCACTGACTCAATGGACATGGGTTTAGGGAGACTCCAGGAGTTGGTGATGGACAGGGAGGCCTGGCGTGCTGCGGTTCATGGGGTTGCAAAGAGTCAGACACAACTGAGCGACTATAAACACAACCTCATCTCTCACATTACTGCCTGAGCTCTGTCTCCCATCAGATCTGCAGTGGTATTATATTCTCACAGGAGCATGAACCCTTCTGTGAACTGCACATGCAAAGGATCTAGATTGCTCGCTCCTTATGAGAATCATCTCAAAACCATCCCCTTTAATCCCCCGTCTGTGGAAAAATTGTCTTCCAAGAAACCAGTCCCTGGTGCCAGAAAGGCTGGGAACTGCTGCTCTGGACCATCTTAAGAAATGCCTCAGCCACACACAAGCTGAGACCAAATCCCTTCCTGGTTTGATGATTGGTGAGGTCCTCTCTGAGCATCCTGAACATAGTTATACATTCACTGAATCACTATTTTATTGAGTACCTGCTATGTGCCAGGCACTGTTTTGTTTTTGTCTTTGAAAGTCTTTTATTTTTCTCTTTACACATGATTTTTTCCCTACGTATAGAGTATGTATGCATATATGTATCTTTGGTGAAACATTTAAATTCTACTCAGCACATTTTGATTATATAGTCTTATCAACTATATAGTCACTTATGTTTTACATAAGCTCCCTACCAGGCACTGTTCTATGTGGTGGGGAATGGAGTGGCCTATGAGACCAGAGTTTCTGCCCTTATGTGTTATTTGTTGTATATGTTGAATAGGGACAAGTGCTAAGGAAAAATAGTAAAACCCAAGATGAGTATCAATACTGGGGTAGGGATGAGAAGGTCACTTTTGAGTAAAGACCTGACCTGAGATCATGGACTATATTTTGGCAAAGAGCTTTCCAGGTTCAGAGCATAAATAGCATGCATGTGGCACAGCATGTTTGAGGAGCAGCACAGGGGCTCGAGCAGCTGGAAGGAAACAAACCAGGGTCCAAGCATGGACATGAGATCAGAGAGGCTTGTAGATCACAGTAAGGATGTGGGTTTTTCCTGAGTGAATCACCTCCAGAAAGTATCAGAAAGGCTACCTGTCACTAGTCCCTGGGAGTCAGCCCCCTTTTGGCTCCTTCAAATGCCTCTGAGTCATAAGGAATGAAGTGTAACCCTGCTTAAGATCTGTGAATCATGTAATTCAAATCCTCTAGTAGACCTACTCAGAGAAAGTCACAGAAAGGGACAAGAAAGGAGGCCAGGAAACCTCAAGGACTAAGTAGACTGGCTCTTTAAGCCCAAAGACTCAGGCACCAGGACAAGTAAAGAGCCATGGCTTTGGAAAGGAGAATGCTTCCATCAGGTGTGATGACCTGGGAGCCGGCTCGGGCCGGTCTTCACTGCCCTCTGCAGCCCTCATCCGCTTCCCCTGCACTGAACGCTCGATTCTTTCTGCATTCCAAGTGTCCCCCCAGTGGCCTACGGCAGCAGCAGGGCCTTCTGAGGGGCCTGGGATGCTGTGATTCAGGGTTTGCGAAAGCACTGGGGGTGAAGTCAGCTCTGTGGGCCCCAGGGCTACCTAAGAGTAGCCCTCTGTCCCTGGAGGGGTAAAGGAGCTGAGAAGTCACCCATGGTGTGTGTGTGTATGGAGGCAGGGGAGGCTGTTGAGGGGAGTCCCAGCCTCTGCTGGTCAGGGGAAGAGAAGGCTGCTTCAGTACAAATGGGGACATGCAGCCAAGTTTGGGGTGAGGTGTAGGAGGGCCCAGACTTCATCAGATGCTGGGACCTCAGGCTGGAGTTCTTATGTCTCCTGGAGGGAGCCAGCAGAACTCTTCAATAATGGAGCCAAGGGGTTGGTCACTCACTGAATTTCAACAGCTCCCACCATCACATGGGTCGGAGGCACCTGCCACACCCTTTTCTGCTCCTGCTGCTTGGAGTAGCCTTGCTGGCCCACACAGTTAGTGAGGCTGGGAGCCCCCAGCCGGTCACATCCGAGCCAGTCTCCCCTGGATGTCCTCAGTGAGAGTGGCGAGACCGAATGTCACTTCTGCTCTCATCATCCAGGTTCAGGTCTGTTTTTCTCATGGACCTGGTAACCCCTGGAAGAGCCAGGTCCTCCCATCTTTGGCTGCCAGCTCCTGCCCCAAGACCAGCACACACTGAGTGCCAGAACTCACAGAGGACCTCCTGTGGGCCAGGCTCTGGCGAGGCACTGGGTACTCTCTACAGGATAAACGAGGCAACCTGGGTCCTTGCCCAGCTGTACAAAGGCTGGGAAGGGATCTGCCCACAGCGAGATAGCAGGTCACCATCCTGACTCTACCTGCAGTGTTTCCCACAGGTGTTCCTAAAATAGGCCAGGCCACCCTCTCAGTTCAGGATGTGCCCAGAGGAAAGCACCCCACCTTCCACCCTCCCCCTTCTAGAACCCCTGACCATCCTGCTCAGGTCGTGGGGGCCCACCCCTAACCTACGAAAAATTAAGCTCAGCACTCACATCTTGGCTTGTACCCAAGTTGAGGGTTTTTATTTACAGAAAGGCCTGGGTGGATCTAGGGTTTGGTGGGAAGGGGTGATGCCAGGAAGGGAAGGGAGATGGGTGTTTAAATACTCAGATGGGAGGAAGGCAGGTAGGAAGCAGAGGACTGGCTTAGGGATGGTCCCCTCCGGGCAGTCACCCAGTAAGCCTGGGGGCAAAAACGGGATCAGGAACTAGCAAAGGCTTCGGTCCACTTGCCCCAAGGACAAGATGGCCAGTGGAGGATGATGCAGATTAAGGACACATTTGTTTTGATGACATCCGAGCAGTGCTCCAGGAACGAAGGCCACCCCATCCTCTCTGGACCGTGGACTCTCCAGTGCCATGTGCCCTGTTGGCCTCACCTTTTCATCTGATGCCCTCCCTTCCCTTCCCCCATGTTTTAGAATTTCCTTTTCCTCAGGACTCCTGGATCCCAGATGGAAGGTCCTGGAAAAGCTAGTTTCCTGGACTGAGGCATGGGGTGCATGTCCACCCAGAGGGGCCTGAGTCCTTTCCCCCCCAGGATGCCCACTGGGCTCTGTCTTGGCCTGATGCTCATGGCCCCTTGATGGATCCAGGCTCCGTGAGGCGTCCAGAGGCATAGGCTGAGGCTCCAAGGCAGGCCGCAGGTTCACAGAAGCCTTGCAGCCCAATGGGGCCTGGCAGGCCAGGTCGACCTGCCTCTCCTGGGGCCCCTGGAGCCCCTCGATCTCCATCTTTGCCGTTGATTGCCTGACCAGGCCGGCCAGGCAGTCCTATGGAAGGGAAAAGGTCAAGACATCAAGGCCTCCTCCTATCTTGGCCTTCGAATTCCTCAGTCTCTCAGGGAAACTGAAGTCAAGGACACCATAGAAAGAAGGGACTCTGCCTCAGACACGGTTCTAAAAGAGTCATGTCTCATGGTGCATTACTCCCAGTCAGTGAGTCGGGGGAATAAAGGCCCCTTCCCTTCCCTCCGTGAAGCAGATTTTTGTGTAGCCCAGGAAGTCCTCAGAATCCCAGCTGTCCAGTTCCCAGCCAGACCTGACCCAGAGGCTCCCGGCTGCTCCAAAGGGATGCAAAAATGGGATGCGTGGAACTGAGTTGGCCTCATGTTGTGAGAGCATGAGGGAGGCCTCCATGGAAGAGATCCAGTTGTCTCAGGTCATTAATCCCAGGACTGAGGGACAGGACTGCTACTGGGCAGGGCCAGGGTCTTACCTGGGATCCCCGGGGGCCCAGGCATCCCGGGGTGCCCACGGCCAACTTCTCCCTGATCACCCTTCTCTCCACGTTTTCCTGCAGAGAAAGAACCGAGCCTTAATTTTTCAGAATAGGAAAATTTTTTTTTCTTCTTTGCTTGCTATTTAATTTCTATTTCACACACAACAATTATTTCAGACAGTTGGAAATGACTGCAGAACTGATTAAACAAAGGCAAGTCCAATGGATGGAAAACTATAAAGCTGATAAAGTTCATTACAGGAAAGTGTCTGATAATGTCAACAGTCGGCATTTAGTATATACCAACTCCATGTAAATTACCTCTAAATGTAATCCTCCTGGCAACTATGAGATTGTTGCTATAAATATCTCCATTTCACAGATGATAAATCTAAGACCCAGGAATATTAATGGGTAACTTGTCCAAGAGCCACAATGAGAAAGTGAGAGAGTCTGGACTCACACCTGCTCTGACTCGAGCTTGCCTTCTTTACTGTTTTGTTCATCTGCCTCCCCACTTCTAGAGACATGGAGGGATGTTTATGGAGTATCACTAAGTCAATTTAAAATCGAAACAACATCCCCCCCCCCCAAAAAAAACCCAGGCTATAAATTAGTACATTTGTTTCTATCAATTTGCTACTGAGAAAGCAAGCCCAGGAGTGACATGGGAGAGCCATGGGTGAGAACTGTATACCTCATCCTAGAAAGGGGAATGATGAAAGATAGAAAACAGGAGGCTGAGCCATCAGCCGGCATAACTGAGACCCCAGGTGGCTGGTCTTGGCCAAATCGCCATCTCTTGGCCACCATAGAATAGCACTTACCCTTGGGCCCAGTGTTGCCAATCTGACCCACGGCTCCCACGATGCCAGGAACACCCCGAGGGCCAGGGTGCCCATGGGGTCCCTGTTTGCCTGGGTACCCAGGAGGCCCAGGGGGTCCTGGGGGACCCATCATCCCAGTCGCACCCAGGGCCTCCCGCTTGGCACTCACAGCCATTTCTGCCAATTGCTCTGGAGAGAGGGATGAGACAGAGAAGTCTGTAAGATGGGTGTGGCTCAGAAAAACTGGGAAGGCAGAGCATCCTGGCCTCTGGCCATGAGGTGTGCAGACAGAACAGCCAGGGGTCAACCTCCCCCTTCCTCAGGCTGTTCTGCAGACATCAAAGGTCCTGAGTGGGTGAGGACATAGGTAGGGTCCCCAACCCCTTGGAGGCAGAGCTGGAATGGCCACCCACGGCTCGTGACTCTCCCACAAGGCCACATGGAGAGTCTTCTGAAGGGTGGCGATGCCCTGGAGGTGAGAAGGAGGAGTTGGTGCCCCCTCACCTTGCAGCATCTTCAGCACCACATCCTCGATGTGCTGGTCACTAGCATCTCGGCCCTGAAAGCAGAGGAGGTCTTTCAGGAAGAAGCCCCCGGCTGCCAGGTCTGACTGCTCTGGTGCTATGACCCCTTCCTGTTCCCATTTTCTTACCCGAGGTATTTTCAGCATCTGACTGAAATCCCTCCAGCACCCACTCCCATCCTCTCTGATCTCGGGGCTTGGTACCAGCCTCAGGGAAGGAACTCCCAGCCTTTGAGGGGATAAGCAGCAAGCAACCCAAAGAGGCTCGTTCCCTAAGAGACTCCTCCTCCCCTGGAGGCCAACTCACCGCCACGCCCTGCCTCCCGGGCTGTCCCGGCAAGCCTCGGTCTCCAACCAGTCCTCGAGGGCCCGGAGGCCCCGGGTAGCCCTGCACCCCCGGGGCGCCCGCATCTCCGCTGGGGCCGGGGTAGCCAGGTTCTCCGCGGACTCCTTGCTGCGGGGCAGGTTGGGTTCCCAGCGGGAATCAGGAGACAAACGCGCAGGGGTGGGGGTTGGGGGTTATGCAGGAGTAGGGGAAGGATGGGGTTGGGGGCAGGGAAGCTGGGGGAGTCACGGTCCTAGTCCCCAGCGGCGCTGAGGCAATGGGGGTGGGGGTGGGGGGGCGGCAGAAGCGGGGAAAGGTGGCGTCACAGCTACAGGACTCACCTGTCCCTTGGGGCCTGGCTCGCCTGACTCGCCCTGTAGGCACAAGGAGGTGCTGTCCCGAGGAGGTGGGGTACCCGGGCCCGCCCGCTGCTCCCCTCCTCCACCCCGCGCAGCCCGCTCACCTTCTCGCCTTTCTCTCCTGGGAGGCCAGCCACGCCCGGGTCGCCCTGCAGATTGAGACAGGGTCAGATCGCGGTGGCCCCGCATGGCGTAGGTGCGGGGGCTGCACTGGCCTGTGACACTCCCGCTCCCCCATCCCGATGCGATGCGAGGGATGCCCTGATTGGTGGGGGTGAGGGGGTTTGGGGGGGAAGGCGGGTTTCTGGCACTCACCACTCCACCGCGGGGCCCGGTCTTCCCTGGGGAACCCTGTTGAAATTGGGGAGTCCAGAGCCTGGTGAGCTCCGATCTAGGGCAGGCTGGGCCCACAGGTCCCCCCAATCCAGGCTCCCAGCCACAGCCCCCTCTGAAGCTCCACCTCGCTCCCCAGGGCTCCTGGGGACCGGCAGGGGGTCATTTTTTCAGGTGGATTTGACCCCTCCCTCAGCATCTGAAGGCCTCTTTCCCTTGTATTTTTCAGTCCCAGTTAGTACCTTGTCTCCCTTGATGCCTGGCAAGCCTTGGGGCCCTGGAATTCCGGGAGGACCCTGTTCCCCTTTGGGGCCCTGAGGAGAAAAGAAACCAGAGGAATAAGTCAGACAAGGTGCCCAGACATACTCCCAGAGCCCATCTCAGCTGCTCTGTACTTACCTGCCGACCTTGAGGGCCTGGCTGCCCCACTGGCCCCCTCTCACCGTGGTCACCCTGAAATGGAAAGTGAAGGTCACATCCCAGCCATCAGCGGGGCAGCCTCTCCCTGCCAGATCCCAGACCCTGCATGGTCAGAGCGCCCTCTATTCCTGCTGTCACCACCATGGAGGTCCTTGGCTCCACTTCACAGACCAGCAAACTGAGGTCCTGGCTGGGAGGCCTCACGATGGAGCCTTGAGCGGACCAAGATCCTGCGTCCAGCAGTGCCAGCTGCTGCAGAGGCCCCCAGGGAGGGACCACTGTGCCAGGCACTTACCTTCTGCCCCATGATGCCCTGGGGACCGATTTCTCCTCGAGGCCCTGGCTCTCCCTGGGGGACAGAGAAATTCGGAGGTGAGCAGTAGCCTGGAGGATCCCTTCTTTCCACACCTGACCAACCCCTACCCACTCCTGGGGCTCAGCTAATTTGCTTCATCAGGGAAGACTTCCTTCACCTTCTTTCTTTGGGTCCCTGTCCTTTTCCTTCATAAGACCCAATACATTCGGAGTCTTTATTTAATTCAATGTCTTTCTCACAAATCCGTAAGCTCTATGTAAATAGGAGACTGTCTATCTCAGTGTCTAGTGGGTTGCAGATATTTGGTGAATGTTTGTGCAATGAGTGATGGAGAAGGAAATGGCAACCCACTCCAGTACTCTTGCCTGGAAAATCCCATGGACGGAGAGCGTGGTAGGCTACAGTCCATGGGGTCGCAAAGAGTTGGACATGACTGAGTGACTTCACTTTCTTTCTTTTCTTTCCTTTATGCAATGAGTAAATGACTCTGCCTGCTGGATTGTCAGCCCCAGTCATCTGGAGAGGTCATACCCCAGGACAGAAGCACCCCATCCTCTCTGCACTGTAGGGAAACAGGGGCGGAGAGAGAGGAGAGCTTTCCTGGGTCAGCGGCAGAGTCCTGACTGGGCCCGAGGGCACTCTGAAGCTAGGGCTCCACCGCAGAGTCTCACTCTGGCCCCACATGCTAAAAGCAGAGTCCTCAGGCCTGGAGGGAGGGATGGGGAGGAAGCAAAGCAAGAAGAGCCCTTGAGTCAGAGGAGGGGGCACTTACCTCCTTCCCGGGGGGACCAGAGACTCCAGGGAAGCCCTGCCGGCCCGGCTCACCCTGTAGGGAAAGAGTTCTAAGGTCAGTCTGTGTAGCCTAGTCAGGCCCTTGGCCTTGGAGAAGCCGGGTGAACCCTAAACAGACTCTGGAACCAAATGAGTTGGAAGCGGAGCGGGTTCTTAGGTCCTCTGGACTCCACTGACTTGCAGCCATGCCATCCTGTTCTCTAGCCAGGATGAGAGGTGGGAGGGAGGCAACAGGAGGGAGGTGATTAGCCCCAGTGAACCTGTGTTTAGGCCCGGTCTCAGCCTGAGAAGGCCTGGGCCTTGCAGTCTTTAAGCCATGGCCCTGGCCCCTGCCCTCAGGCTCCCTTGCTCAGATGAAGCCTACTCTCTGCCCCCAGGCTAGGGTCTCCTTACCTTGTCTCCAGGGCCTCCTTTTGTCCCAGGCATACCAGGCACACCCTGTAGAAGGAAGCTGATGTCAGTTTCTCCCCTGGCAGCAGGGAGCCCTGAGCATCTGCTATTTTGTCTCCCAGATTCCTCTCTCGCCTTGTGGGAGCTGAAGAGCAGAAGGCCCAGCCGTGAACTTGACTGCTAGCCCCGAATCCCCGGTGAGACAGGAGATAGGGACAGAAGGACCTGCTTTCCAAGGCCTGTGGTCCACGGGGAGAAGAGGAGCACACGCGAGTGCACACAGGAACAGTCTGCACGTGGATGTGTTAGCAGTCCTCAACTTAAGTATCCCTGGCAGGGAAGGATAGGGGTTCCCAGAAGGTGGGGGCGGAGGTGGGCCTGAATTGTGAGAAGACTCAGAGATGGGAAGGGCATTCCAGTAAGAGGGACCGGTAAAGGCCTGAAGGTGTGGCGGTAGAAAAGCTAAAGCTCTGTTGAGAAGGCAGAGGGTGAAGAGGGGCAGTGGCTGACGGGTCAGATTATGGTGGTCCTAGGATGCTAAGATGAGCTGTGAGGATGAGGAGTGTAGCTATCCTGGTCATAAATGTTCCCCTGCCACTTCCTGCACCTCAGTGACTCTGCTGAATAACTGGACAGAATGACATTTTCCTGGAGGCAGTGGTGGGGGCGGGTTGGGGGAGTTGGGGAACAGGGAGGGTGGAGCACCATGGAAGGTATTTAGCAGGGAAACGGTCAGATTCCACTTAGCCAACATGGAGGGTTGGTATAATCTAAGAGAAGGCTAGGGCAGCTGTCCAAATGATGAGGCCTAACCCAGGCCAGCGTTGGTGAGGAGGCCTGAGCTGAGCAGGGACAAGGTCCAGAGCACAAGTCCTGGGTATGTGACTTCCACCTCATCAGCCACTCATGCCACTTTGGGGAAGTGGGCCACAGAGTGCCTGGCCTCTTGGTGGAGGAGAAGCGACTTGCCCTGTGGCGGCCCCCACGGCTCCACCCTGTACTCACCGCTAGGCCCTGGTGGCCTGGGTTTCCCGGCCGCCCTGCCTGTCCTGCACTGCCCTGCAAGAGACAGAACCAGAGGCATAAATGAGAGCTCCAGCCTGGGGGGGTCCATGGCCCCCACCCAAGTGCAGGCTGGTAAGCTGAGGCCCCGAAGCGAGAAGGAATGTGTTGGTGACACATCTGAGGCTCCCAGGCTCCGAGGCCTCCAGCCTCAGTGCAGTGGAGCTCAGAGCCTCAGCTGGGAGGACCCCAGACCCTCACCCCCATCCCAGGGGCCGTCCCCACTCGTACCTTCACTCCAGGCGTGCCTGGGGTCCCATCCTTGCCGTCGATGCCTGGGGGTCCCTGCTCAGCAGGAAAGTTGAAGGGAGAGTCACAATGGGGGGATGCCTGGGGTCAGGGCCCCCATCCATGTCCCTCTGTGGGGGGCAGTGTGCAGGTGGGAAGTGGGCCTGGTTGGCTTGGGAAGCCCCAGCAGCTAACTGGGGGAGTGGAATGGAAGTGGGAAGGGATTTCAGGGGATGGGTGACAGTCCTTCGCTTGTGTGGGTGATGAGTGTCTCAAGACCCCTCCTACATCACCACTCTATTTACAGGTGAAAAAAATTGAGGCGCAGAAAGAGGGCATTTCCCGAGGTGACAGAGCCAGCCCATTGGCAACAGAGTTCAGTCTAGAACCCCAGGCTCCTCCTCCTCTGGGGGCTTGGAGACCCACCTGGACCCTGCCCTCTGTCTACTTACGGTTGCTCCCTTTGGGCCTGTTATTCCCTGGGGTCCTCGAACTCCTTGGCTCCCCTGCAAAGTAGACAGAGAGCAGACCACCTTCAGGACCACCTTCAGATTCAGCCTTCAGGAGGCTGAATCCCAGTCTGGCTATTCAGAGAACTGCTGAGAACAGTGACCTCCGAGTCCCAGGGCCCCTATGGCACAGGCCATGCTGGGTAGGGGCTGGTGGAGAGGGTCCTAGTTGTGTGACTTTGCCCTGGACCCAGATGGAGGGAGCAGAGGTGGGCATCAAGCAGGCTGCGCAGGAGTAGCAGCAGGACAGGGGAGGAGCCAGGGTGACCCACCAAGGCCCTGAGTGACACCGATGTGAAGAAACCCAGCAACCAAAGACAATGTGTGGACTTGGTTTGGGTCTTGATTTGAACAAGAACCCTGAAAAGACATTGTTGAAATCATTGTGAAAAATTGAGCACAAGCTGATGATTAGATGCTGTTCAGGAATAACTGGATAATTTTGCTTGTGTGATTGATAGCGATATTGTGGTTATGTGCGGAACCTTATTTTTAAGAGATACATTGAGAAGTGAAATGGGTAATATGACATAATGTTAAGAATTTGCTTGAAAATATCAGAGCAAAGGAAAGAAAGAGAGAAGGGAATGGATAAAGTGAGTGTGGCAAAAGATTAGTTTGGGGAGGGGACATAAGGGCTCACTATATTATTCTCCCTACTTTTGCATATGTTTAAAGACTTGCATAAATAAAAAAAATACAACTAACAATAACAAAAAAACCCCTAACTTTACGTTCTGCTCAATTTTTCTGTAAACTCAAAATTGCTCAGAAGAAATACTCTTATTAATTTTAAAAAGGAGAGCGTTAAGAGAACTGGGATCTGGGCCAAATCTCATTAGCCCCATGACTGATTTGGTGGAATTTCATTGTCTGGCCTGGTAACTATGGGACTGGATCCTACAGCTTCTCCCTGAGCCTGAAGTTGACCAGCAGTAGGTGGGGCTTGGAGGAAGGAGCTGCTGGGCTAGCTGGGCTACGGGCACAGATGTTCCCCCCTCACATCAGCCACCCACATATACAGACAGACAGAATAACACATGGGCACGGGCGTCTACATGTGCACACACGCAGACACACATGTGCACCTCAGTGTATCCACTTGAGCCTTGGGTGGAGCTGAGTCCACCCAGTTCTCCCCCGCAGGGCCCTGACTGCAACAGGGATGACTGAGGACTCACCACATCACCCTTCTCTCCAGCTCGGCCCGGTGGTCCCCGTGGACCTTCCTCACCCTGGTAGGAAGGACAGAGAGAAATCCAAGTTACATGGGCTCAGGGAACTCACATCCTTTGCAGCCCCAGAAGCTGCGTCCAGGGGAGGAAAGTAGGGGCAGGGAGTAGGAGCAGACTCACAGGTGACCCGGCTGCGCCGATGGAGCCCACCATGCCTTTGTACCCCTGAGGGCCCTGGGGAGAGGAGATTGTGGGTCAGTCTTGGCTGGACCCCAGAGGCCAGAGGGCTAGTCCCGGCAGCTCTTTCTTGCAGGACACCCCCCTCTCCCAGACCCACTCACCGTCTCTCCTTTGGGTCCTGCCATGCCTGGGTAGCCCCTGACACCCTGGGGACCCTGTCAAGACAGAAGAATAACAGTGATGGCAACTAGAAGGCCCACGTTGTGACACCTTCCCTAAACCCCAGCCCAGTCTTCGAGACGTCTCCCTAAGGCAGGCACAGAGTCCCTGTCACAGATGGTCAGTGAGACTCAGAGATGCTAGGGACTCGCCAGGAACAGTGGCAGAACCAGGGCCTCAGCTGAGCCTTTTGGCTGACAGCAGCCTTGGTTCCAGTCCCCCAGTGTCTCACAGCCAGCCTCATCCAGAGCCTCACCAGCTGGACACAGGCATCTCTTCTGCCAGTTAGAGGCCAGAACAAGGGAATGACTCCACTAAGGTCTCCTGGGGGGATGAGGTGGGGCGGGGAAAGTGTTCCTTACCGGTGGTCCAGGGATGCCTTGCTCTCCAGAGGCACCCACATCTCCCTTGGGACCCTAAGGGCCAGGAAAGAGAGATCAGATAGGCAGGCAGATCGACAGACAAATATTCAGACAACCAAAGACAACATCCTCTTCTCAGCAAGAGCAGACAGGAAGGCGTCCTGGAAAGCATAGGGTCCCAGGGATGACAGATAGGGAAATGGGGGCACAGCAAGGGAAGGAGCTTGCCCAGGGACATACTGACTTAGCGCCTTGGCCTCCTGCCTCCCAGTTCAAGGCTTCATCCCCGAAGCCCCACATTTGAAGGGAAGGGAGAAGGATGCGCGAGGAGGCTCCAATAGGGCCCTCTCCAAACACACTCTCCCACGGCCCTCTGCCCTCGCACTCACCGGCTTCCCCTGGCGGCCGGAATCTCCCAGAAGCCCGCGTCTGCCTGGATGCCCCTGTGGGGAAGGAGAGAGCTTAGAGTAACGTCCCGTCCCCCCCTCCCCTGCTCCACCCTCCGAGACTTGGGCCAGAAGCTCACCTTCACGCCCTGCAGCCCTGGGGGCCCTTTCACGCCCGCTGGACAGTTGGTTGGACACTGGAAGAGAAATTCCGCAGGGTTCTGTGTCACTGGCCTGCCCCAGGCCAACAGGGCAGTGCTTCCCAAGACCTCTCCTCCGCCCGCACCTGGCTGCACCTCTCCGGCGCAGTCTCTCCGGGTCTCCAGGGACCCTACCGTCTGAAGGAACCTGTCTCCTTGCCCGCCCCTCTCAAGATGACCCGCCCCTTCCCCGGACTAGCCCCGCCCCAGGCCCTGCCTCTCACCAGGAAATCCGCGCTGCCTTCCAGACCCTGAATGGTTCCAGGGCGGCCCTGAGAAAAGATGTGTGGAGATGGAACCTGACTCGAACCCTCCTCTCCCCAGTCTTGTGCCGAAGACCTTTGTCCTTCCCCAGCCCCACCCTGCCATGTGGGAGGCCTGAGGACACTTACCGGTTTCCCAGGGGGTCCCGGAGGCCCTGATGGTCCCTCTGGTCCAGGATCCCCCTGGAAGCAAGAAAGGCCCAAATCATACCCTTGTCCAGCCTTGGCTAGGTCACCTCTGCCCCCTGCTCCAGTTCCCGCTACTGCCCTGTCCATCCTGCCCTCCAGGTCCCCTCCTGAGATCTGGGGAGATCAAAGCCTGATCTGCAGAGGACGCCCCGCCATTGGCTGCCCCAGACCTGGAGGAGATTCCTGGTGGCCAGAAGCAGGCCCAGGAACTCCTGGAGAGGTTCTCAGCTTGCGCTTGAACGCAGAGGGCAAGACAGAGTGAGCAGAGGAGTGGCTGGGGCTCACCTTGGGGCCTGTGAGTCCAATCTCACCAGGGAGGCCAACAGGTCCAGGTGGTCCCTACGAACAGAGACATCAGTGGCTAGAATGCCTCAGAGGGTTAGCCCAGCCCTGCCACAAAGATAGAAACAGGTGCCCAGAGCCCCTTTCCCCACTTTCACTTTGTAACCAGCCCCAAAGAAGCAGACAAATTAGGACAAATTAGGGCTTTAAGGACCAGAGAATTTCAGAGTCAGTGGATAGGCCCAGGGTTCTCTGACAAGTTGGCCCATTTCTGACACCATCACAGTATGCTGGCCCCTCCCCATGCTGGCCAGTCCCCTGGAAGCCCTTCTCAACTCTCCCCCTCTGAAAGTCCCAGGGACCCTGCCCCATCCCTGAGGACTTACAGGAGGTCCGGCGAAGCCAGGGCCCTGAAACAGAAGGAAAGATTAGGTTCATGGCTCCTTTTACAAATCCCCCTACCTACAAAGGGTCCCTTAAAGCCACTGCAGGTTATACTCACCGGCAGGCCGGGGGGACCTGGGAGCCCAGGCTGGCCCTGCAAAAGCAATAGGAGAGGCTCAGAGGCTGGGGTCTCCTGCATTTCTGCTCCTCTCTGCCACAGCCCCTCCTAAACTCTGGTACCTAGATTGCCCATGCTGAACCCCTAACAGGCCACTTGCCTTGACTCCAGGGATCCCTGCAGGACCGGGCTCCCCCTTGGCTCCAGTTAGACCCTGGAGAAGAAAAAGAAGATACATCTGTGAGGGGCAAACCTGCTCCCTGACCAATGGGAGGACAGGGTGGGTCCAGAGGTCTCTCCTGGTTGGGCCCAGGCTGCCTTTCGTCACACTGCATGAAGGCCTATGGGCATCAACACCTCACTTTCCTTTCTTCCAGTTCCCACACTAGCCCTTGATGATTATCCTCTTTTGAAAGGTAAGAACCCAACGCCCAAAGATTTGTTAGCCCAGACCTCACATCTCCAGTCTAGGAATCTAGAAAACCTAGATAGATATGGGTCTGGATTAGCCATTTTCTTAATGTCTGCCCTTGACAGCTTATTCTGAGCCTCAGTATTCTCATCTGCAAAATGGGTTAATAATCAATGCTTGCTTCTCTGGGTGGTTATGAAAATCGATGTGTAAGGCAATATGCTTTGTAATCTTTGCAGGGTATGGATGAGTTGGAGCGACCCTGTGGCTGCTCACAGCCCTAATGGGCACTTCTTGAGCCAGCAGGCCATTCATGGGGGGCCACTTTTTCCTCCCATCTTTTAGTGACTGACTCAAGTGTCTCCCCAACCAGATGACTTCCCAATAACCGTGTCCAGGAGACAGTGACCTTGGAGCCTGTGTCCAGGAGCCTGTGACCTTGAGCCCATGAACCCCTGGAACTGCATGCTCTCAACCAAATGATGTTCTTCTCTTGAGTAGTGCCTGGGGCTGTAAGGGGGTGGGGTGGGGAAGGGTAAAGGGGAGGAAAGGAGAGGATGCAAAAGGGCAGCTCTGCCCAGAGAATTAAGTGTAATACTTGGAGGCCAGAAATGTGAGGCTAAATTCTGACTGCTGCTAAGTCCTCTGGATGCCCATCTGCCCTTGATTCAGTGCTCCTGGTGTGGGTGTGAGGTCAGAAGCCACATGAGGGTAAGGGGAACTCACAGCTGTAGAGTCTCCATTATGCTCTGCACAGCAGATCAGGGAAGATGCCAGAACTGGGTTTTGGAAGTCAGGGGGTGGAGCCCTAGCCTACTCTACCTGACGCTCAGGTAGGTACTCACATCTATCCCGGGCTTCCCGTCTGGCCCATCTGTTCCTGCTTTGCCAGGCTCTCCCTTAGGTCCCTTGAAAACAGAGGTGGAGCAAATATTAGCCACAGGCAGGAAAGACCTGGAAGCATCAAAGGTCAAAGGGAAAAAGCACTCACCGGAGGGCCAGCTTTCCCAGGGGGCCCTTTGTCACCCTGCAAGATATAAGTTGTTGAGAAAGCTTACCGTGGCTTGTGCAACCCCAGATGGGCACACACAAGCCCTGGTTGACCTGCCCACATGCTCCTCTCCTTTTCTGTCCTGGGTCCTCTCAAACCTCGTGCTTTTTAGGAAAATAGCTCCCTTTCTTTCAAGAAAACCATAGGTGGATTGAGACCAACCCCATGCAGGCTGGAGAGAGTGACATCAACATGCAAGTGAGTTCTGGACATGCCAGTGTTGGGACGGTGCCAGTCATGAGATCTGTGAATGGGTTGCCTCGGAGAGCGGTGCCTCTTGGATTTGAGCAAGTGTGAGAAGAAACTTTGGGGCTTTTAGGAAAACACGAAGAGAAGGTGAGCGAAGGGGGCAGTGGTAGACTGGGGTCAGGAGAATGAGATGCGGCAGGGGCAGGGACCAAGGGGGCAGCTTCAATCTGTCCCCAAGGCAGGAAGGACCTCCTTCCCCTGTGACAAAGGATCCTCGATGGAGAACAGACGTGGCCTGTGGAATCACATTCAGCCCCAGAGAGACCTCCAGGCATTTCAGGGCCTCTGGCGGCCAGAGAGCCTGGCAGGGGCCCAGCGCCCGTGTTTGGAGGGTGGGGGCACCAAGTTGAATAGAAAGCTGTGGAGATGGGTAAATATGGGGCTGACCTCGTGGGGGAGCATCCAGAATGAGGTATTTAACTCTCACCACGGTGGGGAGAGCAGGGAAGGAGCCCAGCTGCTTCTAAATCGGGAAGAAAAATGTAAAGGGAAGAGACTGGAGTCTGGCCCCCGCTGGACAGCGGTCTGGCCAAGCCTCCCAAGCTACCCTGAAGAGGCACCCAGACGTGCCAGGGGGCAGCGCGCGGAGTTAAGGCGTCTCCCACCCCCAAACGGGAGGAGGGGGCGGGGGATGAGGAATCGCTGTGAGCTGTGGCAGGTAGACCGAACAGCAGCTCCTTGTCCACCAGCAGCTATAACGGGCTCTGCCGCTCCAGGCTGGTTTGAGGTTTTTGTAGAACAAACGGGCTCCTTGTGGGGCAGGCCGGCGCTGCCTACTGGCAACTGGGGGCACTGCACCTCCAGGCACCGACCTCACCGCCGCCACCCCCTGCCTCCACTCCCAGAGCACACAAAATTCCCCTTTGTCCGCAGCCTCTCGCCCCCCGCCCCCCCTCTCCCGGTCCCGGTCCCGGGTTAGAGACTCACGTCGATTCCGTCGGATCCAGGCACTCCCGGTGGCCCTGGGGGCCCCGGAGGCCCCGGCTCTCCTGGCAGACCTCTCTGAAAACACAAAGCGGGCAGCCCTCAGACACTGCAGGGAACTGGGCGTCCAGGGGCGCACCTCCCCCCTGAGGAGCCGTGAACTCCCCTTCACTGAGAACACACTGTGGACCTTTACATATATTATCTTATTGACTGGTTCAGAACTCTGAGCCGAGACTAACGAGCCCCAGTTTGCAGGTGAGGAACCAGGCTCCGAAAGATCACAGGAGGTAAACTGTGGAGCTAGAATTCCGCCCTAGGTTTGCCCAGCTCCTTCCACTGTACCGCGCTGCCCCTGCGCCGTCGTGGGTGGAAAATAGAAGGAGCTGCTGATGACTCAAATAACGGATGGTTAAGGAAGACGGTACCTAGAGATGCTTGATCCTCAATGAACGGTTGCTTGGATTATTTTTAGATGGACGACAGATATTGAAGATGGATAGGTACCCCTCTACCTCTCCCCCTGGTGAGGATAAAGCCCGACAGGAAAGTTGGGGAGGTGCAGAAAGATGGGGCCGTTGAGGGTGTCTAGGGAGGGCAAGCCTGTTCTCTCCTCCTTCCGAGAGCATCCGTCTCCCAGCACCGCTCCTCCGTCCTCAGTTGGATGGCGCTCTTAACGCGATCCATCCTAGACCCAGGCAGGGGTCCGGCGTTTGCCAGGTGCCCGCGCTCCCATCCCCACCCCCAGACCGAGAAGTGCCAGGTTGGCGCCCCACGGTCGAGCTGCGAACCGCCCAAGGCCCCAGACGGCGCCCCGGCCCGGCCCCTCCGCGCCCGCGTCGCGTGAGGCCCCCCTGCCCCGAGCCGGCCCTCGGAAGTGAGGCGCGGGAGCGCTAGCCGGGCGGATAGCATCAGCCGAGCGGGAGCGGCGTCTGGCTGGAGCCGGCGCCCCCTGGGAGGCGGCGGGGGCGGAGGATCCCGAGCTCCGTGAATGGGCACCATTGTCTCCCCCGCCACCTGGGCTCTCCAGGCTGCCAGGACGCGGCGCCAGCTCCTGCTCCACGCCGCCGGGCCCGGGCAGGGCCGAGCATCTCCGGACAGGGTCCCTCTGGCTCCCCGGCTCGTCCACCTCTTTTCACGGTGCCGAGATCTCCACCCCCGACCCCATTTGTGCCCCTACTGAAGGAACGTGAGCGGCTGCCCCTCAGGCGAGGGGGTGTCAATAGAGGGTGGGGGTCAAGCCGAACACTCCACCAGACCCCAGGACCCGGAACCCCGGACCCAGATCCCGCATTCCGGAGCCCGGAGCGGGAGTGGCTGCAGGACTTACGATCTGCGCCAGGGCGAGCCCCAGCACCTGCAGGAGAACCAGGAGGCTACGGGGGTCGGCCGCGGGGGCCATGGCGGGCGTCGGGCTCGAGGTGGACTGATGCGGGCACCACGCACGCACCGACGGCTGAAGCTCCTGGCGCGACGGCTCCGGCTGCTCTCGGACCCGGCGGGCCGGGCCTCCTGAATATGCGGCTGGGCGGGGCGGGGGGCCCGCGGGGTCTGTCACCTGAGAGGACCCGGGGAGGGAGGCTGGCGTTCCCGGCCCAGCTCCGCCCCGCTCTGTCCAGCCGCCAGCGCCCACCCTCCATCCTCTCGCCCGGCTTCCCGGAGGCCTCGGCCGGGTGATCCGAAGAGCGGCCAGGGTGCGGGACCGGGACCATGGCTCCGTTCCTCTATAAAGAGGAAGAGGGCCGTCCGAGTTGCCTGTCCAGCCCGATCTCCGGGACCCAGCCCGTTTCCCCGACCCGCAGTCTGCCTCCCATCACTTTGCGCCTTGTCCTCAGCCACTTCAGCCTGCGAGCCCGGGCCTGGGTGCCCTGGTCCAGGGCCCAGGCCGAGGACACCGCAGGTTCTGCCGACCTTGTAGCAGGCTTTGCCCAGCTCTCCATCCACCTCGTTCCTCTCCACCTACGATCAATCAGGCCTCGTCCCTGTTAAAACATACCGCAGAGGATGAGATGTTTGGATGGCATCATCCACTTGATGGCCGTGAGTCTGGGCAAACTCTGGGAAGTAGTGAAGGACAGGGAAGCCGGGTGTGCTGTAGTCCCTGGGGTCGGTCAGCAAAGAGCTGGACAAGACTGAGCGACTGAGCAGCAACAACAATGGCCCTTCCTGGGTCAGCCATGCTATGAACACCCCTTCACCTTCTCCCCCTGGCTTCACTGCTAATACTAGCCAAGCTGTCTGCACCCCATTTCTAAACTTCCTCATCTCCCTCTCGTCTCTGTGTTTCCACCCCAGCTGGGAGACCAGTGAGGCTCTTTATTCCTCCAGTCATGAAGCTGTTGGCACCTGGGTCTGCCTTGGCCATTCTATCCTTGAAGTCTTCACTGCCCAGGTGTCCACCATTCAACCCTCCTCCTTCTCCTTCCACTTACTCATCCTTCTTAAAAAAAATTTTTTTTGTTTGTTTGTTTGGCTGCTCTGGGTCTTAGTTGCAATACTCCAGATCTTTGATCTTTGCTGGAGCATGTGGAATCTTTAATTGAATCATGTGGAATCTAGTTCCCTGAACAGGTATTGAACCAAGGTCCCCTGAATTGGGAGTGCTGAGTCTTAGCCACTGGAACACCAGGCAAATCCCAAGCACTTCTCCTTCTATTGCTTTTTCTTCTCTGCAGCTCCCTTAAGCACCAGGGTCTGTAGGATTGACCATTTCTCTACCTCCAGGTGATCTCCTTCATGTTCACAGAAACAACCCGCACCTTATTTACCAGAGTTTCCAAAACCTACTTGTCAAGAGTAGCCTCTCTCCAGTCTCTGCCTTCTCTTTCATTCACTTAAGCAATGTCGGTTTAGCGCTTTGGTGTCTGACTCTGTCACTAAGTATGACCACAGGCCCTAAAATATGAAGTCTTTGCTGTCATTGTTGTTTAGTTGCTAAGTTGTGTCTGACTCTTTCGCAGCCGCATAGACTGTAGCCTGCCAGACCCCTCAGTTCATGGGATTCTCTAGGCAAGAATACTGGAGTGGGTTGCCATTTCCTTCTCCAGGGGATCTTTCTGACCCAGGGATCAAACTTGCGTCTCCTGCATTAGCAGGCATATTCTTTACCACTGAGCCACTTGGTAAGTCTCAGATTGCTCTTCTTTAAAAGGAGATAATAGTAGTCCCTATCTTATGGGGTTTTGTGAAGATTGAATGAGATGATGCATATGAAGTATTTAACCTAACAAGCAGCACATAGTAGGTGCTTGCTACATTTCTGCTTTCATTATGATTTATTGAGGACTCTCTGTATCAGTCCTGTTGTGTGGGGAAGACAACCACAAGCAGGTCAGCTAAAATAGTGAAGGAGAGTACTCTCTGGAACCTGGGAAAGTTCAACTCCATTAGGCATGTTGGCAAAGGGCCCTGCGCTTTGAAAACTGTCCCTGAGTTTGGGAGAAAGGGTTTGAGAGAACTGAATTGCTCTACCCTACAGAGTGAAGGAGAATTAGGAGTTTGCAGGAAGTAAGATGAGAGGAGGAGAGAGAGAGCTGGTGGGCACTGCCTGGGTGCGTGGAATTATATGTAAAGGATTTCTAAGTAACAAGATGTCCAAAGTTGTTGGTTTCATGTTGTTCATTTCTTCCTCTCTTTGTGGGCTGAACACACGAAAGTCTCTGGGGAGTAAGTATGGTTTTTTTTCCTGTATGTGGAAAGATGGAAAGGGGATGAGCTTCATCTTTGAACAGGACACATGAGTGTATTCATTGTCTATTGCAGCATAGCAAACCATCTGAAAACTGAGTGGCTTAAAACAACCACTGCTCAGCTTGGAAATTCAGGAATGGCTCTGTTGGTTGGTTTTTCACTTGAGGTCTGTTATGAGGTTGCAGTCAGATGGTGGCTGGAGCTGAAGTCACCAGAAGGCTTTTTCACTCACGTGTCTGGTGTCTGTACTGGGAATCCTTCAATAACGGGCTGGAATAAGTGGAATTTCTTGGGTGTCTCTCTCCTTGATCCCTTTGTGGGCTTGCCACAAGGTCTCTCCCACGTGGCAGCTTCAGTGTATCTGAACTTCTTACACAGCAGCTCAGAGATAGTGGGACCAGACTATAGCAGAACTGCCACCCAGGAGCTAGTTTTGGAAGTCACACTGAGTTAACTTCACTGAATTCTTTTGGTCCAGGCAATTACAAAGATTTGCCCAGTTTCAAGGAGAAAGAACAGGGATTCCCACACTTGATGGAGTGTCACTGACACATTTCAAGAGCATGGGGGCCCAAGCAAGATCTTATGGTGAGTACTCCTGGGTATGCTTGCCACCAGCTTTTATGTCTCAAGAGAGAGCCGCAGCCTCCCCAGGAGACCCTCCAAGACCAGCAGGAAGAAGCAGAGACATGAGGAATGCACATGCGCAAAAGACCACGTGAAGACACAGTGACGAGGCAGCCATTGCAACACGAGAAGGGAGAGGTCTCAAGAGAAACCAATCCTGCCAGCACCTTGACCTTGAATTACCAACCTCCAGAACTGTGAGAAAATAAACTTCTGTTGTTTAAGCAAAAAAACCAACAAAACAAAAAACAGCATGGGAGATGGAACATATATTGGTGCAGCTATTTTTGGAAAATGCAATCTACCATACTTGGGCTTATAAAATGAACCAATTCAGCGGAAGGCTAAGCTCCAAGTAGGAGCTGATCAAGAGAAATCTTAGACACAAGTCATGAACCAGAGGTTCCGGCCAGTCTCATATAGCTATTAAGGAGCAGGGAATAAATGGAGAGTCGTATATTGACATTCCTGAATAGGAAGACTCAACATTGCAAAGATGTCAGCTTAGTGTATGAATTCCACACAAACCCAATCAAAATTGGAATGCAGTTTTTAAACACTAATTTTATTCACTTATTTTTGGCTGTGTGGGCTCTTCTCCAGTTGCAGCGAGCTGCAGCTTCTCTTCGTTGTGGTGCAGGGGCTTCTCATTGCTGTGGCTCCTCCTGTTGCAGAGCACAGGCTCTACAGCGCGCAGGCCTCGGGAGCGGCAGCACATGGCCTCAGTAGCTGTGGTTTCCAGGCTTAGTTGCTCTGTGGCATGTGGCATCTTCCCAGATCAGGGTGCAAATCCGTGCCTCCTGCATTGGCAGGTGGATTCTTTACCACTGAATCACCAGGGAAATCACATTTAATCTATGATAAAGACATATATATTTAGTTTATGATAAATGTTAAATTTAAGGTCACAGAGGAAAGGGTAGATTAGTCAAAAATTTTTGAAGTAATTGGATAGTCAGAAAAAAAAGTCAGTTTTATAGTAAGGAAAACTTTTCTGAGCAATAAACAAAACCATGAAAAGATGTCTTAATTTGACTTCGTAACACTTTTAAAATGTCTTTATATTAAACATGTTTAGATAAAATTAAAAACAAAAAAGGAAATATTCATCATGTACATTATCAAAGACTTAATCTGAATAACATACAAAAGATTCTTACAAGTCAATAAAACAAGCTCTGACAAACACTTCAAAGGATTATCTAATTCGAATCTTCTACAAGCTTTTTAGAGAATGGAAAAATAAGTAACACTCTCAAGCTCATTTTATGTGGCTAATAAAACCCTGATATCCAAAGCAGTGATGGAGCATAACAGAAAGGAATATTGGAGGCCGATCTGTCCTATGAACACAGATGGAAAAATCCTATTTAAAATATTAGCACATTGAGTATAGCAATCTATTAAAGGAAACATCATGACCAAGTTGATTTTATACTGGGTTTAAAATTAGAAAACCTATTAATGTGATTCACCACATTATTAAAGAAGCTTAAGATCATTTCAAAATGCCAAAAAAAGAAACTCAAATGTCTGCTCTTGTCTTTCCACCTGCCATAGACATTACCTTTATTCTCTTCAAGAATAACCTGGAAATGGGGGCCCAAGAAGCCAGATAGTAGACCAGAAGGAAATGTTGACATCACACCCTTTCACCCTCATCTCTCCCAATGGATTCACAAAGCCTGGACACAACATCATTAGTCATTCAGATCAGATCAGATCAGTCACTCAGTCGTGTCCGACTCTTTGCGACCCCATGAATCGCAGCACGCCAGGTCTCCCTGTCCATCACCAACTCCCGGAGTTCACTCAGACTCACGTCCATCGAGTCAGTGATGCCAACCAGCCATCTCATCCTCTGGCGTCCCCTTCTCCTCCTGCCCCCAATCCCTCCCAGCATCAGAGTCTTTTCCAATGAGTCAACTCTTCACATGAGGTGGCCAAAGTACTGGAGTTTCAGCTTTAGCATCATTCCTTCCAAAGAAATCCCAGGGCTGATCTCCTTTAGAATGGACCAGTTGGATCTCCTTGCAGTCCAAGGGACTCTCAAGAGTCTTCTCCAGCACCACAGTTCAAAAGCATCAATTCTTCAGCACTCAGCTTTCTTTATAGTTCAACTCTCACATCCATACATGACCACTGGAAAAACCATAGCCTTGACTAGACGGACCTTTGTTGGCAAAGTAATATCTCTGCTTTTGAATATGCTATCTAGGTTGGTCATAACTTTCCTTCCAAGGAGTAAGCGTCTTTTAATTTCATGGCTGCAGTCACCATCTGCAGTGATTTTGGAGCCCAGAAAAATAAAGTCTGACACTGTTTCTACTGTTTCCCCATCTATTTCCCATGAAGTGATGGGACTGGATGCCATGATCTTCGTTTTCTGAATATTGAGCTTTAAGCCAACTTTTTCACTCTCCACTTTCACTTTCATCAAGAGGCTTTTTAGTTCCTCTTCACTTTCTGCCATAATGGTGGTATCATCTGCATATCTGAGGTTATTGATATTTCTCCTGGCAATCTTGATTCCAGCTTGTGTTTCTTCCAGTCCAGCGTTTCTCATGATGTACTCTGCATAGAAGTTAAATAAACAGGGTGACAATATACAGCCTTGACGAACTCCTTTTCCTATTTGGAATCAGTCTGTTGTTCCATGTCCAGTTCTAACTGTTGCTTCCTGACCTGCATACAGATTTCTCAAGAGGCAGATCAGGTGGTCTGGTATTCCCATCTCTTTCAGAATTTTCCACAGTTTATTGTGATCCACACAGTCAAAGGCTTTGGCATAGTCAATAAAGCAGAAATAGATGTTTTTTTGGAACTCTCTTGCTTTTTTGATGATCCAGCGGATGTTGGCAATTTGATCTCTGGTTCCTCTGCCTTTTCTAAAACCAGCTTGAACATCAGGAAGTTCACGGTTCACATATTGCTGAAGCCTGGCTTGGAGAATTTTGAGCATTACTTTACTAGCGTGTGAGATGAGTGCAATTGTGTGGTAGTTTGAGCATTCTTTGGCATTGCCTTTCTTTGGGATTGGAATGAAAACCGACCTTTTCCAGTCCTGTGGCCACTGCTGAGTTTTCCAAATTTGCTGGCATCTTGAGTGCAGCACTTTCACAGCATCATCTTTCAGGATTTGGAATAGCTTAACTGGAATTCCATCACCTCCACTAGCTTTGTTCATAGTGATGCTTTCTAAGGCCCACTTGACTTCACATTCCAGGATGTCTGGCTCTAGGTCAGTGATCACACCATCGTGATTATCTGAGTTGTGAAGATCTTTTTTGTACAGTTCTTCTGTGTATTCTTGCCATCTCTTCTTAATATCTTCTGCTTCTTTTAGGTCCATACCATTTTTGTCCTTTATCGAGCTCATCTTTGCATGAAATGTTCCTTTGGTATCTCTGACTTTCTTGAAGAGATCTCTAGTCTTTCCCATTCTGTTGTTTCCCTCTATTTCTTTGCATTGATCGCTGAAGAAGGCTTTCTTATCTCTTCTTGCTATTCTTTGGAACTCTGCATTCAGATGTTTATACCTTTCCTTTTCTCCTTTGCTTTTCGCTTCTCTTCTTTTCACAGCTATTTGTAAAGCCTCCCCAGACAGCTATTTTGCTTTTTTGCATTTCTTTTCTGTGGGAATGGTCTTGATCCCTGTCTCCTGTACAATGTCACGAACCTCATTCCGTAGTTCATCAGGCACTCTATCTATCAGATCTAGTCCCTTAAATCTATTTCTCACTTCCACTGTATAATCATAAGGGACTTGATTTAGGTCATACCTGAAGGGTCTAGTGGTTTTCCCTACTTTCTTCAATTTAAGTCTGAATTTGGCAATAAGGAGTTCATGGTCTGAGCCACATCTGTCTCTAATCTTTCTGAAACTCCAATTATACACATATTAGAGCTTTTAATAGTGTCCCATAGGTCACGAAGTTTGTGATTACTTTTCCGCAATCTTTTATTTTCCTTTGTGATTCAGGTTGCTTGATTCCTGTTATTGTGTCTTATAGTTATGGATTATTTCTTTGTGTCAAATCTGCTATTAATATAGCCAATACATTTTTAAATTTTAGATGTTATATTTTTCATTTCTAGGCTTTCCACGTCATTCTTTTTTATTGTTTCCAAGTCTCCCCTGAGCTTCCTCATTTTTTAACCTAATGTAAGTAATCATCCTTTCTTGTGGACTCTTAAACATATTTTTCATGGTTATTTTAAAGTCCTTGGCTGCTAATTCCAGTATATGAGTTGCCTATGGCTCTGTTCCTATTGATTTATTTTTCTATTTGACTATGAGTCACATTTCTTGATTCTGTTGTATATGTACATATAGTGAACATGAGTGATGTGTTATAGAGACTCTGAATTTCATAACATTCCTCCAAAGAATGTCAAATATTCTTAAGCCAACAATTAAATTACTGGAGGATCATCTTTAATTTGTGGATTTTTAGTTTTACTCTTTGTTAAAATAAGTCTACTTTTGCTTTTGGTCCTGGTTCTAGGGTCTAACTCTTAGTTATAGGATATATAGCTTTTTCCTAAGGTGTGGTCCTTTTGAGACCTTAATAGAATGTCCTGGCTATTTACTGAGAATTTCCAACCTGGAATAATTTAACTCCAAACTGTCTTCTTACAGTGGGAAGTAGCTAAAATCTTTGCTCAGTTCTCTCATCCTTCATTACTGACTTCCCTGTGGGGTACTTGTAGTCTTGTTCATGCATGTGCTGTTCAAGGTTAGCCAAGGATTAGAACTCAACATTCAAAAGGCTAAGATCATGGCATCTGGTTCTAATCACTTCATGGAAAGTAGATGGAGAAACAATGAAAACAGTGACACTTTTATTTTCTTGGGCTCTAAAATCACTGCAGATGGTGACTGCAGCCATGAAATTAAAAGATGCTTGCTCCTTGGAAGAAAAGCTATGATAAACCTACACAGTATATTAAAAAACAGAGACATCACTTTGCTGACAAAAGTCTGTATAGTCAAAGCTATGGTTTTTCTAGTAGTCACGTACGGATATGAGAGTTTGATCTTAATGCTGAACGCCAAAGAATTGATGCTTTTGAACTGTGGTGTTGGAGAAGACTCTTGAGAGTTCCTTGGACTGCAAGGAGATCAAACCAGTCAATCCTAAAGGAAATCAACCCTGAATATTCATTGGAAGGACTGATGCTGAAGCTGAAGC
Organism: Bos grunniens; assembly: GCF_055505025.1. Classification (NCBI taxonomy): domain Eukaryota; kingdom Metazoa; phylum Chordata; class Mammalia; order Artiodactyla; family Bovidae; genus Bos; species Bos grunniens. The sequence goes on from NC_141167.1 coordinate 15,626,891, forward strand.
TCCAATACTTTGGCCACATGATGTGATGAGCCAACTCATTGGAAAAGACCCTGATGCTGGGAAAGATTGAGGGCAGAAGGAGAAGGGGATGACAGAGGATGAGATGGTTGGATGGCCTCATCAACTTAATGGACATGAGTTTGCGCGAGCTCTGGGAGATGGTGAAAGACATGGAGACCTGGTGTGCTGCGGTCCATGGGGTTGGAAAGAGTCGGACAAGACTGACAGACTGAGCAACAGCAAAGGATTAGAGGGCAGCTTATGCATAGAGTTTTGGCCGTCTCTCCTTTTGGCTCTTTCGTTTCTGGAGCTTTCCCCTCAATTTTAGACACTGTGATAATCCTGAACCTTGCCCTCTGATTTATCAAACAATAGGGTTCTGGATTTCTGCCTGAGTTTTAGCTTCCCTGTGCTGTGAAGATTGGGGAATACCCTCAGCAGAAAATCCACATTCAGTGTAGCTCCTTTATTTTAAAATTTATTTATTTGTTTTACTTTTGCTTGTGTTGGGTCTTCATTGCTGCTCCTGGGCTTTCTCTAGTCGCCAAGAGCAGGAAGTACTCTGTAGCTGCGGCGCATGGCTTCTCACTGCAGTGGTCTCTCCTGTGAAGCGCAGGCTCCAGGTGCGCGAGCTTCAGTAGTTGAGACATGTGGGCTCAGTAGTTGAGATTTGCAGGCTTAGTTACTCCTCAGCAAGTAGGATCTTCCTGAACCAGGGCTCGAACCCACGTCCCCTGCATTGGCAGGCAGACTCTTATCCACTGTACCACCCGGAAGTCCCTCCCTTGTTTTAAATGCTGAACTCTTCCTTCAGTTTATGCCTGCTTCTGGTCACTTTCCTGTTCCATAGTTCAGTTTTTATGTTAAATATTTTGACATCCACTGTTACCAGAACTGGAACTCAGCCCAGTTTAGGAATTTAACAACTATTTAGTGAACACCTGCTTTATACTGGGTAGGTATAACTTTCAGACAAGGCAATGGCACCCTACTCCAGTACTCTTGCCTGGAAAATCCCATGGACAGAGGAGCCTGGAAGGCTGTAGTCCATGGGGTTGCTGAGGGTCGGGCACGACTGAGCGACTTCACTTTCACTTTTCACTTTGCTGCATTGGAGAAGGAAATGGCAACCCGCTCCAGTGTTCTTGCCTGGAGAATCCCAGGGATTGGGGGAGCCTGATGGGCTGCCATCTCTGGGGTCGCACAGAGTCGGACACGACTGAAGCGACTTAGCAGCAGCAGGTATAACTTTGAACAAGGTAGACACTTCACAGAGCTCACACCTGGGGCTGGGAGTTCAGATAAAAAGGAAGCCTACTGTGTGAGGGAAACTTGGAGGAGAAACAAAATGTTGTCTCTGTACACAGACACTGTTCTGTACACTACAGAGGATGTGCTTATCTTTAGCTGGTCCTTAAAGACTCCACCCCCAGAAACTAAGCCTCTACAACCTGGATTAGCCCAGAGAATATGAACATTGTTTTAAAAAATGTTCATTTCACTAATATTTCCCAAGGACCTACTTACTATGTGTTGGGCCTGAAGCGTGAAGAATTAATTAAATGACAAAAATCATAAAAATGGTAGCTAGAAATGACTACTAAGAAAAGCATTCATCATGATATATTTGTATTGTAATAATATAATTATGTATTTATAAGAATATACAAAGCACTTGCTATCAGACAGACATTGCACTCCTGTGTTATGTGCATTTGATTAAGTCTCAGAACCCCTCAATGAGATAGGTCCCTTGATTACTCCCATTTCATGAAAAGAAGACTGAGGCTTGGAGAAATGATTTGCCCAAGAATGCTCAGCCGGGTTTCCACAGTTTCTGCCTTATGGTAGGTACCAGGAATGTGCATTTTCTCCCTTTTCCACTGAGATCACAGAGTATGGCTGTGCAATTTGAGCTCCGCACAAAAGTGGACGACAGAGCGAGGTGTGGAATGAAATCCGTCCCTGCCACAAGCCCGCCATTGCGTCCACTGATGCTCCTGGTCCTTGTGGCGCTGGTGGTAAAGAACCCGCCTGCCAACGCAGGAGACGCAAGAGACGTGGGTTCAATTCCTGGGTTGGGGAGATCCCCGGGAGAAGGGAATGGCAACCCACTCCAGTGTTCTTGTCTGGAGAATCCCACGGACAGAGGAGCCTGGCGGGCTACAGTCCTTGGGGGTCCCAAAGAGTCGGACATGACTGAGCAACTGAGTGTGAGCACAGCTCTCCTTACAGGCAAATTCTTAAGTCTTCTTTTTGACTTAAGGCCTGGAGCACTCAAGTTTACAATCCTCAGGCCTCTTATCTCTAAACTTCCAATCTCCTGATCCTTTCTCTGCATTTTTATGGGAAGGAAGTCAGGAAGAAAAGGCAGGCTCCCTTCCCCACCCATTCCTCCCTCCCTGGGAGAGCCCAACTCCTTTGCTGTTGTTCAGTCGCTCAGTCTTGTCTGACTCTTTGCGACCCCATGGACTGGAGCAGGCCAGGCTTCCCTGTCCTTCACCATCTCCCGAAGCTTGCTCAAACTCATGTCCATTCACTCAGTGATGCCATCCAACCATCTCATCCTCTGTCATCCCTTTCTCCTCTCGCCCTCAATCTTTCCCAGCATCAGGGTATTTTCCTGAGTCAGCTCTTCGCATCAGGTGGCCAAAGTATTGGAGCTTCAGCCTCAGCATCAGTCCTTCCAATGAATATTCAGGATTGATTTCCTTTAGGGTTGACTGGTTTGATCTCCTTGCAGTCCAAGAACTGTCAAGAGAAGCATCACTTCTTCAGCGCTCCTGGCCTGCCGGAATCAGGCTTCTGGTACTCTGCCGCCACCTAGTGGTTATTGGCCGCATCACACCATGCTGAAATCAAGGTGAATGGAAAGCCCCCTTTTCTCAGGCAGAAGAATCTTAGAGAGATGGAAAGGAGAGAGAAGATAAAACACGGTGGGAACTCAGTGAGCGAAAAGACCACGACTTCTGGGGAACTGCGACTTAGAATTTGTATTCAGCTAGACTTGGGTCGTGATTCTACCACAAACTGTGTGACCTCGGGCAAGTCATGTCACCTCTTTGAGCCTGTTTCCTCATTTGTAAATGGAGCGAACACTCATGCCTCTTGATGGCCATAAAGTGCTTAGCATAGTGCCCAGCAAGCTTTGGATAGTTATTTTAGGTAGAAGGAACTTTGTAAGCAAAGGCAGGGAACAGGATGAACGTTCAGAACACCAGGTAGATGACATGATCCCTCTTCCCCGCTGGAGTGGGGTGAGGGTGGGAGGCACAGGTCTCTTAGCCATAGCAAAGTGGGGGGAGCTGGAAGCCCTTCCTGGAATCAGCTGCGTGTTCTAAGCTGAGCCTCCGTCTTAAGCAGGTTTGCTCCCCTGAACTCCGGCAGTCCTCATATAAACCTGGACAGAAAATGCCAACTGTCATACTTCCTTCTCAAGCGTCAACGAAGCTCCTCCAAATTCCTGTGACCTGCCAGATCCTGGTTCTGGTTCCATTTCTCCCCGTATTTTTTTCCATCTGAGTCCTTCTCAGTTCTGGTATGACGCTGGTAAACCACAGTGCTGGATTTCCCTGAGCTATGAAGTGAAGTGAAAGTCGCTCAGTCGTGTCCGACTCTTTGCGACCCCATGGACTACATGTTTACCAGTCCATCCCCGCTGCAACCCTGGACTCCATTCTCTTTTGCTTGAATTTGAGTTTTTTGTTTGAATTTGTCTGAATTGGACTCTTTGCCTAGGTTTGGCCCCTTGTTTGTTTCCTGTGTTCTCTTCTGGGAGGTCCAGGGCACCTTCTTGAGGCTTTCCCGATTCTTTGGTTCATAACCCCTTTCCTCCATCTTCAAGACCAGAAGAATTACATCTCTCAGACCATTCTTTCATAGATTTCTCTCTTCTGTTTTCTTCTTCCACTTTTTTTTCTTTAAAAAAATCACATTTTCTTGTGATTGCATTGGACCCACTGGTGTAATCTAGGGTAATCTCTCCATCTCAAGATCCTTAACTTCATGCTATCTACAAAGACTCTCTTGCCATGTAGTTTAACAGATACACAGACTCTGGGGATTAGGATGTGGACATCTTTCAGTTCAGTTCAGTCGCTCAGTCATGTCTGACTTTTTGCGACCCCATGAAATGCAGCACGCCAGGCCTCCCTGTCCATCACCAACTCCCGGAGTCTACCCAAACCCATGTCCATTGAGTCGTTGATGCCATGCAACCATCTCATCCTCTGTCGTCCCCTTCTCCTCCTGCCCTCAACCTTTCCCAGCATCAGGGTCTTTTCAAATGAGTCAGCTCTTCGCATCAGGTGGCCAAAGTATTGGAGTTTCAGCTTCAACATCAGTCCTTCCAATGGACATCTCTGGAGGGCTATTATTCTACCTACCATAGTCTTCTCTCTGCTCTCGAAACATTTGTGTCTGTCCTACATGAAAAATACATTCACCTATTCAAAGTTCCCTCAAAGTCTCAGCCTTTCACATTATCAACTCAAAGTCCAAAAATTTCATCCAAATCTCTCAAGCTCAAAAGTCCCAAATCTCATCATTGAAATTATCTGTGTTAGAAATTGGATGACACTCAGTATAATCTATCCTGAGGCGAAGTTTCTCTCCATCTGTGGACTTGTGAAACTAGAAAACAAGTTTTCTGCTCCCAAAATAGAATGGTGGTGCTGGCATAAGGCACAGTTATAGACATTTGCATGCAAAAAGAGAGAAAAAGAAAAGATAAAGTAATCGCCAGTCCCAAGCAATTTCAAAATTAAGTTGAACAAACTCCCAAACTCCATTAGATTTCAAGGCTTAGGAATAATACTCTGAAGCTCAAGGTTCAGCCCTCTGGGCCTACAGCTTTGCCTTCTGAGCCATTTTTCCTTTTTCTTTAAAGATAGCACCTGTTTCAGATTTCCCTGGTGGCTCAGATAGTAAAAGCATCTGCCTACAACTCAGGAGACCCGGGTTTGATCCCTGGGTTGGAAGATCCCTTGGAGAAGGAAATGGCAACCCACTTCAGTACTCTTCCCTTGAAAATCCCATGGACAGAGGAGCCTGGTAGGCTACAGTCCATGGGGTCGCAAAGAGTTGGACACGACTTCACTTTCACTTTCACTTTTCAGGCTAGATTTTTTTAAAGATTTTATTATACATAGATACATTTTAATATTTATTTTTGTATTTTCATTCTGTTCATGGGGTTCTCAAGGCAAGAATGCTGAAGTGGTTTGCCATTCCCTTCTCCAGTGGACCACGTTTTGTCAAGAAAGGAGTACGATAAGGCTGTATATGGTCACCCTGCTTATTTAACTTATATGCAGAGTACATCATGCAAAATGCTGGGTTGGATGAAGCACAAGCTGGAATCAAGATTGCTGGGAGAAATATCAATAACCTCAGATACACAGATGACACCACCATTATGACAGAAAGCAAAGAAGAACTAAAGAGCGTCTTGATGAAAGTGAAAGAGGAGAGTGAAAAAATAGGCTTAAAACTCAGCATTCAGAAAATTAAGATCATGGCATCCGGTCCCATCACTTCACAGCAAATAGATGGGGAAACAATGGAAACAGTGAGATATTTTATCTTTTTTTGGCTCCAAAATCTCTGCAGATGGTGACTGCAGCCATGAAATTAAAAGGCGCTTGCTCCTTGGAAGAAAAGCTATGACCAGCATATTAAAGCTAGACAGCATATTAAAAAGCTAGACAGCATATTAAAAAGCAGAGACATTACTTTGCCAACAAAGGTCCGTCTAGTCAAAGCTATGGCTTTTCCAGTAGTCATGTATGGATGTGAGAGTTGGATCATGAACAAAGCTGAGCGCTGAAGAATTGATGCTTTTGAACTGTGGTGTTGGAGGAGACTCTTGAGAGTCCCTTGGACTGCAAGGAGATCCAACCAGTCCATCCTAAAGAAAATCAGTCCTGAATATTCACTGGAATGACTGATGCTGAAGCTGAAACTCCAATACTTTGGCCACCTGATGCAAAGAGCTGACTCGGTTGAAAAGATCCTGATGCTGGGAAAGACTGAAGGCGGGAGGAGAAGGGGACAACAGAGTATGAGATGGTTGGATGGCATCACCAACTCGATGGACATGAGTTTGAGTAAGCTCTGGGAGTTGGTGATGGACAGGGAAGCTTGGCGTGCGGCAGCCAATGGGGTCTCAGAGTCGGACACGACCGAGCAACTGAACTGAACTGAATATTTATTTATTTATTATGTTTGGTTGCTGTGTGTAGGCTTTCTCGAGTTGCAGTGAGCAGAGACTACTCTTCATTGGGGTGCATAGGCTTCTGATTGCGGTTGTGTCTCTTGCGGAGCACAGCCTCGAGGTGCACGGGCTCCAGTAGTTGCAGCACCAAGGTTCAGTGGTTGTGGCACATGGCCTTAGCTGTTCCACAGCATGCGAAATCTTCCCAGACCAGAGATTGAAGCCAGGTACCTTGTATTGGCAGATAGATTCTTATCCAGTGGACCACCAGGGAAGTCCCTCAAGGCTAGTTTTATCAGCCTGTTTCTTGTCTATAGAATTTTGGGAGTTGTGTAGGCCTTTATTTTATTCTCTCTGTCCCTTTCAGCCCAAGTTCCACTGTTTCTCCTGGTGTAAAGTTCTCAAGAACTTTGTAGGTCTCTCATGTATGTCCCAAGAATGCCCTCCATTAGACAAGAAGATCCGTAGATCTTCTCTAGATAATTTCATTTCTATTTTTGGCTTCTGTTGAGATACTTGAGGGGAATCTGTGGGTTACATACTTCATCTCTCCAAAAAACTTTGTGTGACTGAATACTCCAGTCTTTTGATCTTTCAGAGAAATTAATAAAGATTGTCGAACACATATTCAGCTTTTCCCCTCCAGGAGCTTTCCTGGCAGTGAATCTTTTCATGTTAATATCATATGCAATTTAGATAGGCTGCTGCTGCTGCTGCTGCTGCTAAGTCGCTTCAGTCGTGTCCGACTCTGTGCGACCCCATAGATGGCAGCCCACCAGGCTCCCCCATCCCTGGGATTCTCCAGGCAAGAACACTGGAGTGGGTTGCCATTTCCTTCTCCAATGCAGGGAAGTGAAAAGCGAAAGTGAAGTCGCTCAGTCGTGTCTGACTCTTAGCGACCCCATGGACTGCAGCCTACCAGGCTCCTCCGTCCACAGGATTTTCTAGGCAACAGTACTAGAGTGGGTTGCCATTGCCTTAGGCTGAGAACTCCCCAAATCAAGTCCTGGTTCTAATTTGTTGGTGGGTTCTTCCCTCAGTTTATCTGTTTTCCCTCTCATTTTACCAAAAGTAACAAGAAACCAGGCCACACCCTTCAACTCTTTGCTTGGAAATCTCCTCAGCTAAATATCTGAGTTCACTGTTGATTAAGTTCTGCTTTCCACAGAACTGCAGGGCACACAGTTCTAATTTGGGCGGGGGTGGGGAGTTTCTGAGTATCGCCCTTTCCTCCAGTTTCCAATGACACGTCCCTCGTCTCCTCCGAGCGGAGCTCTCACAGGCAGCGTCTCTAGGACCCATACTGCTACAGGTTTATTCATGTGCTTCAGGTATTCTTCAAGTTGTGTTGTTTTCTTGGCCGTGCTTTTTTCTGAGTCCCCGCCGGCAGTCCACTCATATTTCTCTTAAGGTCTGTCCAAGGTGATCCGGGGTGTTTTGGTTCATATCCCTGAGTTTTTCTTGCCTCTTCCCACTGTCCAACTCCAAAGTCACTTCAACTTGTTTAGGCATCTGCTAGAGCAGATGTTATTAGTTCTTATGGCTGTTGTAAAACATTACCACAAACTTAGTGACCGAGAACAGCAGAAGTTTGTTATGTCAAAATTCTCTGGGTCAGAAGTCCAACGCTGGGCTAAGATCAAGAGGTGAGCACAGCTGCTTTCCTTTCTGGAGACCCTAGTGGAGAGTCTATTTCCTTTCCTTTTCTGCCTTCTTTTTCTCTCCCTCTCTTTTTTTAATTTTGGCCACACCATGTGGCATGTGAGATCCTAGTTCCCTGACCAGGGATCAAACCTGTGCTCCCTGCATTGGGTGCAGAATCTTAACCACTGGACTGCCAGAGAAGTCTCCTTTTTCTACCGTCTAAGGGCTTCCACATTCCTTGGCTCACAGTCTCTCCCTTCCATTTCTCACAGTCAGTGGTGTAACATCTTTCTTACCATTCTTCCATAGCAAAAGCTCCTCTGCCTCTCTCTTCTGTTCCTCACCCCACACTTTCACTTTTAAGAATGTTTGTGATTAAACTGAACTCATCTGCTTAATCTAGGATCGTCTCCTCATCTCAGGAGCATTAATTTAATCATGCCTGCAAAATCCCTTTGGTCACAGAATGTAACATATTCATAAATTCCAGAGATTAGGATGTAAACATCTTTGGGAGGTCATTATTCTGTCTACCACCATACCCATGCAAATTTTCGCCAGCATGGCCTCCCCAAACAAATTCAATCATGTTAGTCTCCTGCTTAAAATTCTTAAAATGAGTTTTGCCTTGGGGGCATGATGCTGAGTGAAAGAAGCCAGACTGAGAAAGAAAACAACCATATGATCTCACTTATATGTGGAACCAAAAAAAGAAAAACAAAAAACTTCATGGATACAGACAACAGATTGGTGGTGGCCAGAGGCAGGGACTGGTGATGGTGGGGTGGGTGAAATAGGCGAAGGGGGTCAAAGGTATAAACTTCCAGTTGTAAAATAAGTAATCCTTGGAAACGTAGTGCCCAGCATGATGGCGATAGTTAATAATACTGTATTACACAAGTGAAAGTTGCTAAGAGACTAAATCTTACATGTTGTTTATCACACACACACAAAATTGAAACTATGTGTGGTGATGGATGCTAAGTAGACTTATTTCGGTGATCATTCCATGATATATATAAATATCAAAATATGCTGTACACCTGAAACTAATATGTTATATGTCAATTATACCTCAGTTAAAAAACCCAAAACCAACAATAGAAAAAAACCTCCTAAGTGGCTCCCTGTAGACCTTGGGATGGACTTCCCAAGTGGTGCTAGTGGTAAAGAACCTGCCTGCAAGGCAGGAGACGTGGGTTCGATCCGTGGATCAGGAAGATGCTCTGGAGGAGGCAGTGGCAACTCACTCCAGTATTCTTGGCTGGAGAATCTCATGGACAGAGGAGCCTGGCAGGCTATTGTCCAGAGGGTCACAAGGAGTCAGACACGAATGAGTGACTGAGCACAGACTTCGGGTTACCGATCAGATTCCTACTGTAGCTGTTATAAAGCAACTTTTGTGATCTGTTCATCCCTGTCTACTGGACACTCTCACCTTCCCCGTCTGTCCAGCCTCAAGCACCCTACTATACAGCTACACTGAACTGCTGCAGCTGTAGAGTTCCATGACCAAGGTCACTGTTCATCGAGTTCAGTAGCAGGTCTAGTCGAGCATCATCCTCTTCTGGACCTTCCCTGGGTTAGTTGTCCCCCTGCAACACCCTCCACTTTCCCCAAGGCAGGGTGTGACCCGTGGACTTTTCAGTCCCTCCCGCTAGATTGTAAGTCTGTGAGGCCAGGGACTGTGCCTGCCCAGCTGCTGTGTCCTATCTATGTGTGGTCCTGCCAGGGTCCACTATGAAGTAGGCTCTTCCTGAGTTTGCTTTGAGAAGTAATGGACACGATTCCTTCCAGCTCACACATTCTGTTCTGTGAACTCTCACTGCAGGGTATGCTGGAGGATTTTGGCAGAGGTGTCCAAGGCAGTCATCGTGCTTGTGGGAGTGATGCGAGCTTTGAATGACAGAGGCAGAAGTGGGAGTGTTGGGTGGCCAGACTCTTGCCTCTTTAATGATTGTGCTGCTGATTCCCAGCTCAGAAGGCAACGCTTCCAGCCCCAACTGTCACACCCTGGGATATTCAAGGAGTTTCCTTTCTGCTGATGGAAAGGAGACTTCTCAACTCTAAAGGTTCACATTTATTTGTTTTAATTTTTTGTGTGTGAAAAACAAAATAATAAGTAACATCCAGATTCCCACCTCTTAAAAATGCTTTATTTCTCAAGCTCTGTCTCTCTACCCACACAGACACACACACACACACATGTAATCTGCTTTTCTTCAACATATCATGGATTTCATTGATCAGTACATACTCTTTTTTTAATGCCTGCATCTATTGTATACAATCACGTAGTGTTAAAACCATATCCCACAAACGAAGGACTTTGTTGTGGCTTCCAATTATTGGTTTTTGCAGTTACCAATGTTCTCCAATCTGAACCTTAGGAACAATCCATCCCCAATCAAATTCAAATCTGTTTTTGCTCAGCTTCTCCTCTTACCCTGCCTCTATCTTGCCTTCTACACAAATTTCTGTCCTTTCCAGGTTCTTTATTCCAAACCAGGTACAGGTAGCGAGAGGAAGCGGAAGAGGCCAGAGGAAAAGATTGAAGCCTCGAGCCTCTGGAGGTTTGGCCAGGGAGAGGCCTGGAGAATAGGGGGTGAAGTGTGGCTGCGGCTTCCCTTCAACGCCCTTTGGGAAATAAAGCATTGGAATTTCTTTCTACTGGCACTTGATTATTTTTATTTTTTTAATTACAAACCCTTTTTATTTTGTATTGGGGTATAGTCGTTTAACAATGTTGTGGTAGTTTCTGGTGTACAGCGAAGTACCTGGTGTGCATATGCATGTCTGCATTGTCCCCCAATCTCCCCTCCCACTCAGGCTGCCACGTAACATTGAGCAGAGTTCCATGTGCTATGGAGTAGGACCTAGTCAGTTATCCATTTTAAATATAGCAGCATGTACATGTTCATCCCAAACTCCTAATTATCCCTTACCCCCATTCTTCTCCCTGGCAACCATAAGTTTGTTTTCTAAGTCTGTGAGCCTGTTTCTGTTTTAAAAGTAGGTTCGTTTGTATCGTTTCTTTTCAGATTCCACATATAAGAAATGTCATATGATATTCCTCCTTCTCTGTATGATTTACTTTACTCAGTATGACAATCTCTAGGTCTATCCATGGCTGCAAATGGCATTATTTCATTTTCTTCAACAGCTGAGTAATGTTCCATTGTATCTAAGTACCAAATCTTCTTTATCCATTCCTCTGTTGATGGACATTTAGGTTAGGTTACTTCCAGATCTTGGCTGTTGTAAACAGTGTTGCGATGAACACTGAGGTGCATGTATCTTTTCAGATCATGTTTTTCTCTGGATATATGCCCAGGAGTGGGATTGCAGGGTCATATGGTAGCTCTGTTTTTAGTTTTTTTAGGAACTTCCATACTGTTCTGCATAGTGGCTGCACAATCTACATTCCCACCAACAGTGTAGGAGGGTTCCCTTCTCTCCACACCCTCTCCAGCATTTATTGTTCATGGATTGTTTGATAATAGCCATTTTGGCTGGTACAATGGATGAGATCTCATTGTAGTTTTGATTTGCATAACTAGTGATGTTGAACGTCTTTTCATGAACTGGCACTTGATTTTGACCGCTGAACATTTTTTCTGAAATATAGTTGATTTACAATATTGTGTTAGCTTCAGGTGCACGGCAAAGTGATTCTGTTATACACGAGTATTAATAGGTATATATCTGTATTCTTTTTCCTAGATTCTTTTCCATTAGAGTTTGTTACAAGATATTGGATATAGTGCTATACAGTAAATCCTTGTTTATCTATTTTATATATAGTAGTGTGCATCTGTTAATCCCATAGTCCTAATTTGTCCCCCACTCCCCTTTCCCTTTAGTAACCATAAATTTGTTTTCTCTGTCTGTGAGTCTGTTTCTATTTTGTATATAGATTCATTTGCATCATATTTAGAGTCTGCCTATAAGTGATATCATATAATATTTGTCTTTGTCTGACTTCATACGTATGATGATCTTTAGGTCCACCCATGATTGCTGAGCATCTTTGAATGTGACTCCATGTAAAGACTGGGCTGCTTGGGTGTTAGGATTACCAAACAATACTGCAGTGGATCCCACTGACTGTGCTTCTTAATGTGTTTTTGCTATTATTTCTGTAGGATCCATCACCAGAGGAGGACTCCCTTGTTTAGTAGTATGTGCATTTAAATATCACTCCAAAAAAGGTATCGAACCACTTTCCAAAAAGCCTGTAGCCCCTTTTATGCTCCCACCATGGTTTGTGAACCTGGACATTTTTCTACACCCTCACCAACACCAGACCTTATCTATCTTTCATGTGTTTGCTACTGTGATAGGAAAAACACGCACTAGCCAAGTAATTGCTTTTCTTTTTATTAGTAGGGAGGTTGTGCCAGACATTTCAATGACACAGTTTTGATGAAGTTGACATTTTCACTCTATGTTTATGAATATGAATGTTTTACTCAGAATTGTACCCAGGAAGTTACAGACCTAATACTTTCAATTCCTCCAGAGTTCCAATGAGTTATCCAGAATTGTACCATAAATGGCAACACTAGGCTTAGCAATCAGCTCTCGTAAACTTTAATTCAAAAAAGATACATACACCTCAACGTTCATAGCAGCACTGTTTACAATAACCAAGACATGGAAGCAACCTAAATGTCCGCTAACAGATGAATGGATGAAGTAGGTGTGGTACATATATACAGTGGAATACCGTGTTGTTCAGTCACTCAGACATGTCCAACTCTTTGCAACCCCATGGATGGCAGCACGCCAGGCTCCCCTCTCCTTCACAGTATCCTGGAGTTTGCTCAAACTCATGTCCCATTGATGCCATCCAACCATCTCATCCTCTGCCATCCCCTTCTCCTCCTGCTTTCAGTCTTTCCCAGCATCAGGGTGTTTTCCAATGAGTTCGCCCTTGGCATCAGGCGGCCAAAGTATTGGAGCTTCAGCTTCAGCATCAGTCCTTCCAGTGAATAGTCAGGACTGATTTCCTTTAGGATTGACTAGTTTGATCTCCTTGCTGTCCAAGTGACTCTCAAGAATCTTCTCCAGCACCACAGTTTGAAGGCATCAATTCTTTGGTAGTCAGACTATTTTATAGTCCAGTTCTCACATCTGTACATGATTACTGGAAAAACCATAACTTTGAATATATGGATCTTTGTAGACAAAGTAATGTCTCTGCTTTTTAATATGCTGTCTAAGTTTGTCATTGCTCCTCTTCCAAGGAGCAAGTGTTTTTTAATTCCACAGCTACAGTCACTGTCCACAGTGATTTTGGAGCCCCTTGTTTCCCCATCTATTCCCATGAAGTGATGGGACCAGATGCCATGATCTTAGTTTTCTGAATGTTGAGCTTTAAGCCAACTTTTTCACTTTCCTCTTTCATTTTCATCAGGAGGATATTTAGTTCTTCTTCACTTTCTGCCATAAGGGTGGTGTCATCTGCATATCTGAGGTTATTGATATTTCTCACAGCAATCTTGATTCCAGCTTGTGCTTCATCCAGCCCAGCATTTCTCATAATGTCCTCTGCATATAAGTTAAATAAGCAGGGTGACAATATACAGCCTTGACATACTCCTTTTCCTATTTGGAACCAGTCTGTTGTTCCATGTCCAGTTCTAACTGTTGCTTCCTGACCTGCATACAGGTTTCTCAAGAGGCAGGTCAGGTTGTCTGGTATTCCAATCTCTTTCAGAATTTTCCACAGTTTATTGTGATCCACACAGTCAAAGGCTTTGGCGTAGTTAATAAAGCAAAAATAGATGTTTTTCTGGAACTCTCTTGCTTTTTCCATGATCCAGCAGATGTTGGCAATTTGATCTCTGGTTCCTCTGCCTTTCCTAAAACCAGCTTGAACATCTGGAATTTCATGGTTCACATATTGCTGAAGACTGTTGAAGCCTTGGAAAATTTTGAGGATTACTTTGCTAGTGTGTGAGATGAGTGCAATTTTGTGGTAGTTTGAGCATTTTTTGGCATTGCCTTTCTTTGGGATTGGAATGAAAACTGACCTTTTCTAGTCCTGTGGCCACTGCTGAGTTTTCCAAATGTGCTGACATATTGAGTGCAGCACTTTCACAGCATCATCTTTCAGGATTTGAAATAGCTCAACTGGAATTCCATCACCTCCACTAGCTTTGTTCATAGTGATGCTTCCTAAGGCCCACTTGACTTCACATTCCAGGATGTCTGATGCTAGGTGAGTGATCACACCATCGTGATTATCTGGGTTGTGAAGATCTTGTTTGTACAGTTCTTCTGTGTATTCTTGCCACCTCTTCTTAATATCTTCTGCTTCTGTTAGGTCCATACCATTTCTGTCCTTTATTGAGCCCATCTTTGCATGAAATGTTCCCTTGGTATCTCTAATTTGGAAACTCCCAGAATCATCCTTTAATCCCATATTAAAGATGAGGATGCCAAGGCACACAGAAGTTAAGTAGGTTGCCTGCAGTCACGCAGAGAGTAAGTGGAAAGCTCTTCATTATTTCTCATCCTCATGACAACACGTACAGTGTTATTTTCTCTGCAATTCAAACACCCATTTTCCATCCTTTCTAAGGTCACTCACAGGAGCACCTTTCCCAGTATGGCATCTCACAGGCACTTGTTGGAAATAGCAGAGGGCTGGTGAGTCAGATAGACAGCAAGGATTTTCTCCAACCTTTCCAGAGAGTCCAGGTTTGAGGGGTGGACAGTACTCCTACAGGTCTTCTCAGAGGAAGTGTGGGTAAATTCCCCACCAGTAAGGGGGAGCAGGTGTCTGTTCATGAGATTCCTGTCTCAAGAAGTCAGGTGTCAGTGAGTACTTCAAGAGCAGACCAAAGCTCAACAAAGGGTGATACATCTGTTTACTGGTAAGAGACAAAACCAAGGCGAAGATTGTTTTACTGGCGCAAAACTGAACTTGTGTGGCAATTTGCAAATCTGGGCTACTTCCTGTTTAGGCACTGGCTGTGTAATATACTTGGTAATAGGGCCCCATCTTGCTAGATCAAGGGAAATTCCCACCCAGCTCAAGGGTGCTGACAGTTACCTGGAGGTCTGTTGAGTTTACTGGATGAATAATTTAAGGATGTGGTACTTGAAGGGCTGAGAACCTAAAAGCTGTCTTAAACTCAGGAATTGATTGAAAAGAACCAAAAGAACACCATTGTCAAACAGCTTAGTTCTGTGAAGAACGTTTCTGTATAATCTTCTAAAACATTTTTTAAAAAGTAATTTCTCTGAGTTAAGAAAAATAAGTAATAATATTCTGTCCTACTATGCTGGTTCATACATACAAAAAAGATCTTCACGACCCAGATAGTCACGATGGTGTGATCACTCACCTAGCGTCAGACATCCTGGAATGTGAAGTCAAATGGGCCTTAGGAAGCATCACTATGAACAAAGCTAGTGGAGGTGATGGAATTCCAGTTGAGCTATTTCAAATCCTAAAAGATGATGCTGTGAAAGTGCTGCACTCAAGATGCCAGCAAATTTGGAAAACTCAGCAGTGGCCACAGGACTGGAAAAGGTCAGTTTTGATTCCAATCCCAAAGAAAGGCAATGCCAAAGAATGCTCAAACTACCACACAATTGCACTCACCTCACACTCTAGTAAAGTAATGCTCAAAATTCTCCAAGCCAGGCTTCAGCAATACATGAACCGTGAACTTCCAGATGTTCAAGCTGGTTTTAGAAAAGGCAGAGGAACCAGAGATCAAATTGCCAACATCTGCTGGATCATGGAAAAAGCAAGAGAGTTCCAGAAAAACATCTATTTCTGCTTAACTATGCCAAAGCCTTTGACTGTGTGGATCACAATAAACTGTGGAAAATTCTGAAAGAGATGGGAATACCAGACCACCTGATCTGCCTCTTGAGAAACCTGTATGCAGGTCAGGAAGCAACAGTTAGAACTGGACATGGACAACAGACCGGTTCCAAATAGGAAAAGGAGTATGTCAAGGCTGTATATTGTCACCCCGCTTATTTAACTTATATGAAGAGTACATCATGAGAAACAGTGGGCTGGAGGAAGCACAAGCTGGAATCAAGATTGCCAGGAAAAATATCAATAACGTCAGACATGCAGATGACATCACCCTTACGGCAGAAAGTGAAGAAGAACTAAAGATCCTCTTGATGAAAATGAAAGAGGAAAGTGAAAAAGTTGGCTTGAAGCTCAACATTCGGAAAACTAAGATCATGGCATCTGGTCCCATCACTTCATGGCAAATAGATGGGGAAACAGTGGCTGACTTTATTTTTCTGGGCTCTAAAATCACTGCAGATGGTGATTGCAGCCATGAAATTGAAAGATGCTTACTCCTCGGAAGGAAAGCTATGACCAACCTTTTCAATATACTGAAAAGCAGAGACATTACTTTGCCAACAAAGGTCCGTCTAGTCAAGGCTATGGTTTTTCCAGTGGTCATGTATGGATGTGAGAGTTGAACTATAAAGAAAGCTGAGCGCTGAAGAATTGATGCTTTTGAACTGTGGTGTTGGAGAAGACTCTTGAGAGTCCCTTGGACTGCAAGGAAATCCAACCAGTCCAACCTAAAGGAATCAGTCCTGAATATTCATTGGAAGGACTGATGCTAAAGCTGAAGCTTCAATACTTTGGTCACCTGATGCGAAGAGCTGACTCATTTGAAAAGACCTTGATGCTGGGAAAGATTGAGGGCAGGAGGAGGAGGGGATGACAGAGGATGAGATGTTGGATGGCATCAACGACTCAATGGACATGGGTTTGGGTAGACTCCAGCAGTTGGTGATGAACCGTGTGCTGTGGTTCATGGGATTGCAAAGAGTCGGACATGACTGAGTGACTGAACTGAACTGATGCTGGTTCATTCATCATAAGTAGTGGTTGTAAGCTGCCAGAGTTAAAAGACTTCTGAAGACACAAGGGAGGGAAGATCTCACTGATCCTACTCTTAAAAAAAAAAAAATATATATATATATATAAATATTTATAAATATAAATTAATATAAACATAATATATATTATATAGTAATATATATATATATATATTTTTTAAGAGTAGGATCAGTGAAATCTCTTCCCTCCCTTGTGTCTTCAGATATTTATTTGGCCACACCAGGTCTTAGTTGCGCACACAGGACCTTCAATCTTCATTGTAGCATGTGGGAATCTTAGTTCCCTGACCAGGGATGGAACCCGGCACCACATGCATTAGGAGTGTGGAGTCTCAGCACACTGCACCACCACAGAAGTCCCCAGTTAATCCTACTCTTTATGGGGAATCATAGAGACAAGTCACAGGTGACAAGTTCTTTTGCACTTATTCCACTTGCCTTGGAAACATTCACTCCTGTTCCATTTTTCTGGTGACTTCTTGGTGCAAAGTGTGCCATTCTGGAGTGTCCCAGCCTTGATGGATAGCAGTGGTTCTTACATTGTAGATGTTCCATCTCCTCCTTTCTCATCATGTGAAAGAGGCGATAGAGGCCAGGACTGAGAGGTTTGTGGAAAGAAGAGGAACTGTAGGGCCTAGCAGGTGTTTCTCACACACTGGAGGAATACCCACCTCTCTGGGCATCTGTTGGAGAGTGCCCACTTCAGAGATTTCACAGGAAAGGACTCTGGACAGGAAAATGGAACTCTGGTGCTAGTCTGAGCTCTGTCCTTCTCTAGTTAACCTGGACCTAGAATCTGGTTGGAGTCTGAATTTATTCTGGTGATAAATACAAAGTCTAATGACTAATTCTTTGACTCCTCAAAGAAGTGATTCTTAACCTCATTTGGGTTGTATATATCTTAGCAAAATTTAGGGCCCACTCCTCAGAAAAGGTAACACATCTGCACAGCCATGAAGTCCGTGTTCTAATTTCAGAGGATTGACAAGGTTTAAAGTCTACTCTTGCCTGAAAAATCCCATGGACGGAGGAGCCTGGTGGGCTGCAGTTCATGGGGTCGCTAAGAGTCGGACACGACTTAGCGACTTCACTTTCACTTCTCACCTTCATGCATTGGAGGAGGAAATGGCAACCCACTCCAGTGTTCTTGCCTGGAGAATCCCAGGGACGGGGGAGCCTGGTGGGCTGCCGTCTGTGGGGTCGCACAGAGTCAGACACGACTGAAGCGACTTAGCAGCAGCAGCAGCAAAGTCCATCTGCGGGCCCAGGTTAAGACATCCTCCAAGCTTTAATGATATCAGAAACAGTGTAGAGCTCAGCTGCCGGGAGCCGGCGAGAGACATTCCATTCGTGACAAAGGTCATGAGGAAGGAGGCTCGTCATACGCAAAGGCGGGATCGATCCTCAGGAGTCCCCCCAGATGTTCTCGAGCATCTACCCCCAAAAAATCAGAGTCTGCCTACTTTATTGCTTTGTGCTCTCACCTCTGACTTTACTGGGGGCTGTCCCCCACCACCATCTCGCTCTCTCTGTCAAAGAGTTAACTTACAGCTCCAATTAATAAAGTTCCTGGGCAATTAGGAGTGTTTAAATCCAAACCCCTCAGATAGCTCTCTAATTCGCCTGACAAGTTTACCCGGACTCCTACAGCTATGCATACGATTGTTTACAGTCTCCCAGCCTCGAGAGGCACAGGAAGCTTAAGATATTCAAATAGCTTAGAACCTCTCAGAGAGTTAGAAACTGTCAGAATAAACTAGCTTGTTGCCAAGTTTTCACATCCCCTGAATTGTATCCTTGAATGTGTATTAATTAATATAGTTGGTATCTAGAAAAAATAAGTAGTGGCCTTGGTGTTAGTAACTTTAGACCCTTAAGGTAATAAATTCTTTCCTTTGTTGTAAACCCATTACACATCCACCCTATAGGAATGCAATTTTATCTTCGGAAGATGGCGCCAAACCTTAAAATAATTACTCTTAGAGAAAATAAGTCTTTGTTGATAAGTCCTTGTCAAGAGTCATAAAATGTTAATAGGCCTTCTGGTCAGAAGATGATGTAAATCACCTAAACCATTTGTATACGATAAATTTGCAGGAAAGAAACCCTGGTTTTTGATAAGGATCAAAAACTGCTGACTTTGCATCCCCTATTATCCTCTATGTGTAACTTAGGGTATAAAAGTCCCTGTTGAAAATAAAGCTACGGGCCTTGCTCACCAGAGCTTGGTCTCCCCATGTCATTCTTTTCACATTCTGGCTGAAGTCTCCATCTGGAGTGTGGATATCCTCTGCGACCATTTATTTGCCTGGGCTTCTAAGACCCACTCAAGAAGGTGTCTAAGGTGGGGCACCTTCCGCTATTCGAGAGGGCGCCTGCGGCCTCCATGGTCAGAGCTAACCTGGTGTCACGGGTTATATTGATTTTCCGCGTAAACCAAGCTACTCAGCCTCTTTTCTCCACTGAATTTTCCTACTGAGCTATCCTCATTCTACTACTTTTTATATCTCTAATTACCATTTGAATAGGTCGCCGACGCTGTCTCCCCTTCAAATACCCTGGATCAGCCGGGGCTGGACCTCGGCACTCAACCTCCTCAGCAAAGCACACAAGGCCCTTTATAATATGGCCCTTTGCTCTTTCTCCAGCTTCTCGTAATGCTCATCACCTGGACCCTTTCTAACAATTCACTGTTCTCCTTTCCCACCCCTGCTCTTTCAGGAATACTCAGTTGTTGTTGTTTTTTTTCTGCCTCGACTGTCCTGCTTGATTGCCTAGAAACTAACTCTATTAAGATAGAGTTAAGCACTCCTTTTTGTATGTTAGGTGTACCAAAACAGGGCATCTTGATGGGCTGTTTGATCAACGGTATCAAAGCAGTCACTATGTCAAATCTCCATGTTAACATGTAAAACAGTGTTTCTTTCAGCCAGTGTGGCAGGACAGGATTTTCTGTCCCCTCTTTCCCCTGGGCAGGGATTCTTTCTGCATAATGAAGTATGGTAAGAAACACCATGCCATAAGAAACAGATAATATTAATAAGAATTCAATTTCTATGTCTTGTAGATTTTCCTATCTGAAGAATTTGCCAAGTTCTAAGGCTATTTTGAGGACTTAGGTGGCGCTAGTGGTAAACAATTCTCCTGCCAATGTAGGAGATGCAAGAGATGCGGGTTCCATCTCTGGATGGGGAAGATCCCCTGGAGAAGGAAAAGGCACCCCACTCCAGTATTCCTGCCTTGAAAATTCCATGGGCTGAGGAGCCTGGTGGGCAACAGTCCAGGGGACTGCAAAGAGTGGGACGTGAAAGAGTGAGCACGCACACACAAAGCTATTTTTGCAGAAGAGTGACAAGATCTGCTGCTTTTCCATGATGGGGTCAGGAATGATGCTGTCTATGGCCCTGAGCATCATAAACCCTGTGGCAGATGCTGTCTGCTTACTGAACGCAGCCATTCCCAGCCCTCTTCTCTACTGCTGCCTTCAAGTCTAGGGCCTAGAAAGCTATACATGCCTTCCACGTCATCTTTGTAGTTAGGGGTTGAGTCATGTAGCCTGATTCTGGCTAAGGAGTCTTAGGGAAAGTATGCTGGAAAGTTCTGGGAAATTTTTTGCTTTCCTGATAAAAGGAATTTAAAGCATTCTTTCCCCCTCTTTCCATCTTCAAAGATAATGTGATGTTTGAAGCTGTGACAACCGTTTTGTGACCATGAGGTGATGAACATGAGCAGTAGTTCTCAAACTTGAGTGTGCACCAGAATCACCCAGAGGGCTTCTTTTGTTTTAATTTTAAATTAATTAATTTTTGGTTGTGCTGCGTCTCTGTTGCTGCACGTGGGCTTTCTCTAGTTGTGGTGGCCAGGGGCTAATCTTTACCTGAGGTGCACCGGCTTCTCACTGCAGTGACCTCTTGTTGTGGAGCACAGGCTCTAGAGCCCATGGGCGTGAGTAGTTGTGGCTCACAGGTGCTATAGCACAGGTCTAGTAGCTGTGGTTTACAGGCTCAGTTTCCCCGGGGCATGTAGACTCTTCCTGGACCAGGGATTGAACCTGTGTCCCTTGCATTGGCAGGCGGATTCTTAACCACTGGACCACCAGGGAAGTCCCAGAGGACTTCTTAAAACACAGACTGCTGGAACCTCTCCCAGACCTATTTCTAGGTCTGGAATGAGCCTGGGAATTTGCATTGTTAGTAAGTAAGTTTTCACGTGATGCTGATGCTACTGAGCTGGGGACCACCCTTGAGAACCACTGAACATGAAGGTGAAAATTCAATAGCCTGATGAGGGCAAAGCAGAATGATAGAGTGTGGGTGCTGATGGCCTTGTCAGGCAGCTGAATCAATGTAAATAATTGCTCTGCCTCTGGATTTCTTGTTCTGTGAGAAAATAAACCACTATTTGTTTAAGCCATGGTTATTTGGATTTCTTGTGACTCACATTCAAAAGTATTCTGAATTTACAGAGAGCGGAACTCTGTGCGGAGGGCAGATGGAGAGAAAAATCCAGGCAGATGCTTATCTGAGGCTAATTTAGCATGGAGTAAAAACCGCTTCAACAGGAAATGTTTTGAAACATCTCTCAGGGTTCATGGGTATTGATCGTAGAAAGACTGTGGGTTTTAAAAAATATTATGTTAACTAAAAATGTTCTTATCAAAATAAAACATGTATAAAATTTTAAAAATCTGATTATATGAAGCTTATAATGACAAAGGAGAATGCCCTGCTCCACGCCTACCCATCCTGTCCCTACTCCTCTGAGGCAACCATTTTCAATTCTTCTTGTTTCTTCTGGAATTTACAAGTTTACCTAAATGACATGCTTATACTACCATTATATACTGTCTGGGCTTTGTTTATTCATGTCCTGCTGTGGAAGATGAGCACTTAGATTTCTTTCTTTATATCCTTCCCTACTCCACGCCACATACTTCCTGTCCAACATTTTCCCAGTGTAGTTAAATAACAATATTTTGTTCAATTAATACTCAATCTTTCTCATATTATGACTAAATATTATTGACAGTTGAGTCTTGTATTCATTGATTACACTTTTCTGGCTAATTTTTCCCCTCTGGAGTCAATAATTGCTCCATTTTTATTTGTTTAATTCTCTGTGAATCTATAATAAATTCATACCCTTATCCTCTGACAGAGAGAATTTCCTCTTGGTTCCAACACTTCAGCTAATCTATGAATTTCATTTTTCTTGGCCCTGGCCATTCAGTGCTGCAATCTAGGGTAGCCATTCTGTTGTATCACTGTCACATTGGAATTTCCCTTCACCATCACCCTGGGAATAGCCTCTGTCCTCATCCTCCTAAATTTTCTCTTTTTTGGACTTGGTGTTTTCATTTTTCTTGATTAACTCTGTCATTTTGGACAAAGTATGCGTCAGTAAGCATTCTGGGAGATGAATTAGTTAGGGTTCCAACAGGAAGCATATGGCCAACACAAAGAGGGCAATTGAAGAGAATTTAAAGAAGGAATCGTTTTACAAAATGTGGGCAGGGTTAAAAGAAAAAATCAAGAGGCATGATGTACCCTGGGGTTAGCAACAACCGGAAGCTCTTACCCTTAAAGCTGGAAGGGGCAAGAGAAGTGGGTGTTCCTAGAACATGGTGAGACCCACAGCCACAGGAGAGGGCTATCTCAGAGGGACTCTGGCTGTCACTTAGAAATGTGGTAGTTCTGTCAGCAGGGAGGGAGCAGAGAAAATAAATAACTCATCATCTTCTTCTTTTTCCAATTTTCTGGTCGTGTTGCAATGTCATGTGGGATCTTAGTTTGCTGACCAGGGATCTAACCCATGCACCCGGCGTTGACAATGTGGGGTCTGAACCACTGGCCCACCAGGGAATTCCCTGAATGACTCAGCTTCTACTTGCTCCTGCCCTCTGATGTTCCACTCATGCCTCCAGTTGGCTGAATCCAACCAGAAGTCAGTGTGCGGAGGAGCTGATACCAGGCACAGAGCCTCTTGGGGCACAACGCAGGGTGAAGGGTGAGAGTGGATGGGGGCAGGAGGAGGCAATGGAGCATAGCCAGCATAGGAAGCAAAAGTTTTAAATTTAGTGTATCTGAAAGTCTTTACTCGGTGCTGCCTCTAGAGCAATAGTTTTGCTAGTATAGAATTCTGAGCTGGCAATTCTTTTTCCTTCGGGGTTTTGGAGGCAATTTCCATTGTCCCCAGGCCTCCAGAGCTGTTCTTGAGAACTCTGTGCCGTTCTGATTCTTGCATTCTTTTTATGTGACTTGTTTTTCCTTTTTGGAAACTTAGGATCCTCTCTTTCCCCCAGTGTCCTGCTATTTGATGAGGGTTAAATTTCTGTTATTATACAACAGGGTCCCCAGAGTAGGCCAAGCAAGGTTAGGCATACTTGCTCAATTCCTCCTAGGCCCTGAAAATGCAAGAAATAGGAATATCGGTGCCCACTCTCCGGCATCATTCCATAGCTACAATCCAACTGCTCACATGTGATGTCTGGTCACCATTATGCACCTGTGAGCAACATAGCAAGAAGGCTGTGATGGTGAATTAGGCAGGGATTCAGATACTGCTGGTACAGAGGGCTCTGCCTCCTCTCCCAGATTAGTCGTGGTTGATGATAGTCATGGGAAGTTTTATTTTGAAACTAAGAAAGAGAAGAGGCTTCCCTTGTGGCTCAGTAAAGAATCCGCCTGTCAATACAGGAGACGCAAGAGATGCGAGTTTGATCCCTGAGTTGGGAATATCCCCTGGAGAAGGAAATGGCAACCCTTTCCAGTATTCTTGCCAGGGAAATCCCATGGATAGAGGAGCCCTATAGTCCATGGGGTCACAAGTGTTGGACACGACTTAGCAACTAAACCACCACCATCACCAAGAGAGAAAAGAGAGGTCGAGATGTTTAGTAGAGGTCAGAAGCTCAAGTTGTCTTGAGAAAAATGGTGGGTTGATGCGGCATTGAAGTCTGTGCCCCTCAGACTCCTTGAGTCTCTGGACAATGGGCCTGAGCCCCTAGGTGAGAGAGAGAGGTTCAAACACCAGCTAAGCGGCCTTTAAGCAAGACCTTGTAGGACTACGCACCAGGTATTTGGGCCCAGATGACAGCGTGTGATGGAGTTGGAGAGGAGCCATCTCTCTGTCCTTGAGGGGACTACAACTGATCACCTGGAATCCCCAAAATTGCTGTGAACAGCAAGAAATAGTGCTGCTGACAGAGACATGGCTTTCTCACAGAGCACTCCATCAACAACAGAAAATTGAGGCTCTTCCTAGAGTCTCAGGCTGTGGAAATAGACAAATGGGAACTGGAGCAACAGAAGAGGGGCACATAGCTCAGCCTCAGAGCTCAGAGAGTTGGCCTCCAGAGCAGACATATGTTTGCAAGGCAGTGGAAGCTTTTAAATAATCACAAGTTCTCTATACTGAGAAAAAAATTGAGAGTTGACTGAAGAGAGATATTGACTAGATTATGAGTTCACTTGAGATACTAAAAAAGTTCATTTACATGTGACAAAGAGTAAGAGCTGGTAATAAAATGGAAAACCTAATTAGCCAGCTTTATTTTCAATTTTTATTTTATATTGGAGGGCTTCCCTTGTAGCTCAGTTGGTAAAGAATCTGCCTGCAATGTAGAGACCTGGGTTTGAAGGAAATGGCAACCGACTCCAGTATTCTTGCCTGGAGAATCCCATGGACAGAGGAGCCTGGCAGACTACAGTCCATGGGGCCGCAAGTGTCAGACACGACTTAGAGACTAAACCACCATTTTAAAATGGAGTATAATTGATTTATACTGTTGTGTCAGTTCAGGTGTATAGCAAAGTGATTTAGTTTTACATATACATATTTCTATCCTCTTTCAGATTCTTTTACCATATAGGTTATTACAGAGTACTGAGTAGAGTTCCCTGTGCTATACAGTGGGTCCTGGTTGGTTATCTCAGTTTTCTTGACTAAAGTCATTTTATTGAGTATTACCTTGAATAGGTAAAGTGTCTGACCAGGGGATTAGAAGCTGCTTTATTTCACTATATGACTCAGGAGATTTGATCTCTTAGCAAGAAGATACACTAACGATAGTTTCCAATAACAACAGTCCCAAAATATTCACCATACCATTTTTTTCTTTGGTAGTATTCTGGGCATTTTACCACAGTGACTATTCTAATATAACAGTTTAAAAACAAGTTTCTATTTTGTACTTTTATTTATGTGAGTTGGGGTTTCAAACTGTTCTGATATAAAGACCAAGAAGAGAAATGACCTGGAGGTTGAGTATATATGGTGTCAAGTCTCTTCAATTTATCCCAGTTTTCTGAAATCCATAGGTATAATGCAATCAAATTGTATCCAGTAGCCACTGAGACAGATTAGAAACTTTTCTCTCTGGTGGTAGCTAATGTGAAACAGTTTAATGACAAGATAACACAGTCACGTATGGAACGGAGGGAACATTTTTGCAGGAATTGTCAAAGAAAAACTCAAGACTTCAATACAAATATGTGTACTTGGGAAGAGAAGAAGTTTGCTTTGGCCATATTCTGAGACCCTGGAATATGCATTCACTTTCCTCTGCATTTTTTTTTTTTTTTTGACTGCACCACCTGGAATCTTAATTTCCTGACCAGGGGTCAAATCCATGCCCTCTCCAGTAGAGTCCTAACCACTGGACCACCAGGGAATTCCCTCCTGTGCTAATAATAATAACAATAGCACATGTTTGGTGTATCGATTGGGGTAGGGTACACAAAGTTCAGTGGCTTAACACAAAGAAGGCTAATTTCTTGCCCATGCTACATATCCTTTATGGGTTGGCATAGAGCTCTCACTTATAGCTACTGGGGAATTTAGGATAATAGAACAAGCACTGTTAGGGACTGAATGTTTAAGTCCATAATTCCCCAAATGCATATATTAAGATCCTGCCACCTAATGTGATTGTATTAGGAAGTTCAGCCTTTGAAAAGGGATCAGGTCATGAGGGTGGAGTCCTCATGAATGAGATTGTGCATGGATGCAAAGTCACTTCAGCCATGTCCAACTCTTTGCGACCTATGGACTGTAGCCCTCTAGGTTCCTTTGTCCATGCAATTCTCCAGGGAAGAATACTGGAGTGGGTTGCCATGCCCTCCTCCAGGGGATCTTCCCAACCCAGCATCTCTTACGTCTCCTGCATTGGCAGACAGGTTCTTTACCACTAGTGCCACCTGGAAAGCCCCATGAATGAGATCAATGCCCTTACAAAAAGAACCCAGAGAGCTCTATTGCCCCTTCTGCCTTATGAGGACTCAGTGTTACATCCCCTGCTGTGAACCAGGAAGTGGGGTCTCACAGAAACTTTCAGCACCTTGATTTTTTACTTCCCAGTCTCCAGAGCTATGAGAAATATATTTATGTTTATAAGCCTCCCAGTCTATGGTATTCTGTTATGGTACTAAGACAAACGCCATCTTGAACATTGATGGTTTCCATGTCAGAGGGAAAGAGAATCTGAGGAGTCTCAAAGTAGTGATTAAATGCTTAAGGCATGAAGGGACACATAACCTTTCTGCTCAAACTCATTGGCCACACCCAATGGTAAGAGAGCCAGGAAATAAAATCCTACCCTGCGCCCAGAAGGCAGAAGGCCAGCAATATTTGGTGAAGAGCATTGATTGTCTGTCACTCACTGTGTGCCAAGAGCTCTTCTAAATATATTACAGGCGTTATCTCAGTTAAGCTTCACAAAAATCCTATGAAAGAGGTGTTTAATATCACTATCGTTCACATTTTGTAGATGAAATAACTGAGGCACAGAGAGGTTAAGTTACCTGGTAGAAGTCATATAGATAGTAAGTGGTAAAGCTCAGGATTCAAACCCAGTCATTCTGGTCCCATAATCTGTGTGCTTAACTACTAGACTAGACAATCTCTCTCAAGATGGAAAATTTTGAGAAGTATTGCCATAGGTCATGGAGAGGCACTAAAGGGTTTTTAAGCAGGAGACAGTCAACCAGATTTACCATTTAGAAAGCTCTCTCCATAGCGTCATCCTGCTTATTTAACTTATATGCAGAGTACATCAAGCGAAATGCCAGACTGGATGAATCACAAGTTGGAATCAAGACTGCTGGGAGAAATATCAACAACCTCAGATACAAAGATGATACCACTCTAATGGCAGAAAGTGAAGAGGAACTAAAGAGCCTCTTGAGGGTAAAAGAGGAGAGTGAAAAAGCTGGCTTAAAACTCAACATTCAAAAAACTAAGATCATGGCATTTGGTTCCATCACTTCATGGCAAATGGAAGGGGGAAAGTAGAAGTAGTGACAGATTTTCTTTTCTTGGGCTGCAGTCCATAGAGTCACAACTCTTTGTGACTCTATGGACTGCAGCCCAAGAAAAACTTGCCTGGAGAATCCCAGGGACGGCAGAGCCTTGTGGGCTGCCGTCATGGGGTCGCGCAGAGTCGGACACGACTGACGCAACTTAGCAGCAGCAGCAGTAGTGACTAAACAACAACTACTCCAAAGAGTAGAGTGAAGGATCAAATTAACTAAAATTAGACTAAAGCAAAAAGTCTATTTGCATAGTGTTGGGATGAAGATGAGAATTTGAACTAAGGCACGGTGATCACAATTTACTGGGTAAGCCTGAGCCTTTCTTTCATCTTTTGAGACTCTGTTTCATCATTTTTTTGAAAAATTGTTATGTTAATATTATTACTTATCCTGTTGGGGCTTTCTCTGGATTATGATAGATAACATAAGCAAAAACTCTGACAGTACTAAGGCTGTGGGATCATAGAGATCTAGGTTAAAAATCCCAGCTCTACTACTCCCTAGATGAAGGAGTTTATTATTCTAAGTCTCAGTTTGCTCATTAGTAAAAGAAGTGTTAAAATAAGAAAATCTAAGTACGTTAATGTAAGAAAAATGATTACAAATGGGATGTCGGTTGAGAATATTAGCTTCAGAGGAAGGCAGAATTCCTTCTAGAGAAAGAACTGAGAATTTGTTTAGGAAAAATACCTTAATGAACTTATGTGTTTATGAAAGTCAAATCTTTATTTATTTTTTTTCTCTTCACCCTGTACAACCGCTTTCAGTGCTCACAGCCCACAGGTAAAGAGACTGGGCAATGGTTCGAGGCTGTTTTCTCTGGCATGGGTACACTATGAGAGGCCCACAGAGGAGGACCTGCCATAAATCCATTACCATGCTTTGAAAGTCAAATCTTTAGAAGGAAAGACGTTTAGACAGAGAATCAGATTGTTTTGATTAATACAGTAATAGAAAATTTTAGTTTTTTTCTGATGAAAGTTTTGCTTTGGGGGGAAAGTAATGAGATGGTGTGGTAGTTTAGTAACTAAGTTGTGTCTGACTCTTGCAACCCCATGGACTGTAGCCCACTACGCTCCCCTGTCCATGGGATTTCCTGGGCAAGAATATTGGAGTGGGTTGCCATTTCCTTCTCCAGGGAATCTCCTCAACCCAGGGATTGAAACTGTGTCTCCTGGATTGCAAGTGGATTCTTTACCGCTGAGCCATCAGGGAGGCAAAGAGATGGAGGAAAATTTGACTAGAGATAACTCTGAACATCTGGTCTTACCAGCTTCCCAAATCCACTCTTCCCATAGCAGCCAGATTGACTGCTTAAAACCATTAACTGAATCACATTGTTCCCTCTCATCCCGCCCCAGGACAGTGCCTCATACTTAGAAGTTTCTCAGTAACAGTTTACTAGGTGATTGAAAGAATGAATGAGTGAAGGAAAACATTTGCCAGACGGCAGGTAAGTCCCTAAAGAAAAGGACAGCCATTGAGAAATTCTGTACTTAATCCCCTCTGTAGTAAGGGTGGTTTTAGACAATGATGTTTAATAATCATTTTAATTAGTTATCTATTCTTGTGTTTTGATCTGATTCTTGTGTTTTACTGTAATAGCCCCTCCTCTCCACCTCACCTCTCCAAATAACTTTCAGTAAAGGTCTTCTGCACAAAACTGCACTATTTTGGGAGAACTGAGGAATTAAACAAGAAAGTGTTTAGGCAAAACAATGTCCAAAGATGTCAATAATCATAAGAGGAGACCTAATGAACAGAGAAACCCAGAATTCAGCAGGAGCAGGCATACCAAGTGAGAGGTAACCAGGGGGAGGTTGTGACTGATGTTCCCTTATTCTGTATTAGGAGGTGGTTGTTGTTATCCAGTCACTACATCGTGTCTGACTCTTTGTGACCCCATGGGCTGCAGCACGCCAAGCTTCCCTTTCACCATCTCCAGGAGTTTGCTGAACACATGTCCATTGAGTTGGTGATGCCATTCAACCATCTCATCCTCTGTCACCCCCTTCTCCTCCTGCCCTCAATCTTAGCATCAGGATCTTTTCCAATAAG
The DNA here is from genome assembly GCF_055505025.1 of Bos grunniens. Taxonomy (NCBI): domain Eukaryota; kingdom Metazoa; phylum Chordata; class Mammalia; order Artiodactyla; family Bovidae; genus Bos; species Bos grunniens. The sequence continues at coordinate 15,656,015 of NC_141167.1, forward strand.
TCGGATCTTCGCATCACGTGACCGAAGTATTGGAGCTTCAGCTTCAACATCAGTCCTTCCAGTGAATACTCAGGGTTGATTTCCTTTAGGTTGATTTCCTTGCTGTCCAAGGGACACTTAAGAGTCTTATCCAGCACCACAGTTGGAAAGCATCAATTCTTCGGCTTTCAGCCTTTTTTTATGGTTCAACTCTCATACCCATAATGACTACTGGAAAACCATAGCTTTGGCTATATGGACCTCTGTTAAGAGGTTTAGAAGGTAGGACCCTTCTATTTGGCTGTTGAAGGAAAGAATAAGCTTTGGAGCATTCACAACCCAAAGGTTACATAAGGATGGTAAAATTTTAACTCATAGAGAGGTTTGGGGGATTATGTTGGGATCATTCATAGAAAGCGCTCAGCACAGTGCCTGGCACGTGTAAGAGCTCAGTTATTTGTTGTTTCCCTTCACTTTCCTCCACTCCCTCCACCCGCTCTCCGCCTGCTCCATTCATTCTTTTCCAAGGACATGCAGGGGGCGTGCCCAATCCTTCCTCCGCCCCATCCAAGCCCCACCCCTTACTTCTGCCCGGATTGGTTCTTGAGAAGCGGAGCGGAGGGAAGAGCCCAGTCAGGAGCGGTGGGGGCGGGGCGCATGCGCGGGCTGGGCTGGGTGGAGGAGGAGAGGAAGAGCTGCCGGAAGTAGGCGGCCGAGGTGGTGGCAGAGCAGGCGGCAGCTGCCAGGGAAACCGAGGCGCGGGAGCCGTAGCCCGCTGACAGGCAGGCCCGGGGGTCGTCTCTGCGCCCGGCAAAAGCAGGAGGCCCGAGCGTCCCTGTTGCCTGGGCCGAGGGTCCTGCCTGGTCCGGCAGCCTCGTTGGGACCTGGGCCTTTCCCTAAGCCCGCCAGGGGGCGCCGCCCTGAGGGGGGCTGCAGAGTTGGGGGGCAGGCGCGGCTGACTGGAGAAGGGGCGCTGGACTGCGCAAGGGGAGAGGGCTCCCTCGTTCTCAGGAGGTGCCCTGGGCCGGGGACCGGGAGTCCTCACCTCCGGACTGAGGCAGGGGTTTCTGGGGGCTAGGAGGGCGCGTCGCCCTCTGCCCCCACCGGCACCCTGGCCATGACGGGCAAATCGGTGAAGGACGTGGATCGGTACCAGGCAGTCCTGGCCAACCTGCTGCTGGAGGAGGATAACAAGTTTTGTGCGGACTGCCAGTCTAAAGGTAGTGCATCCTTCCTTGCGGGCGAGGGGTCCAGTCTCCGGGCGACACGGGGAAGGCGACCTGTGTGGGGAGGGGGGAGGTCTCTAGAGCTTAGGGGGCCCCTACCGTCTAAATGGTAACGCGTGCTACCCTCTTTGAGGAAGCTGCTAGGTGTTCTGGGGCGCCGGGATTGGTGTGGGGAGAGGTTGCGAGGGCGAGTTGTATGGTTGAGGCTAGGCTGGGGGGCGGGGGCGGTGATGGTCGGGGTTGGGGGAAGTGGCATGGTGTGTGCAGGTGAGAATGTCTGTATTTCAGGGCTCTGAATGAGTTCTGCGCCCACTGTCAGTGCGGCTCGCAGCCTTCCACTTGAAACGCTGGGGGTGAACTGCAGCGGGGTGGGGAGGGGGTGGGGAGGAGAGGGAAGTGAGATGACGGGGAGGAAAACTGCTTAAATGGTTTTTAAAGGTGGTGAGCGTGGCTGCCTGCTATTTGGTTAGCAGTTCCTTCTGTCATTTTACAGCCTTGCTGAGATCTAACAGAGTGCTTAGGTGGCTTTCCTCTTCCAGGATGTGTGGAGGGGGGAACTGGCTTATGCAGTGACACAGTGCGGATTTCTAGACAGCCTAGCCCTGGCTTGTGGAGAGTGTTGGAGGCCTGATGTGTGTGTGGTGGCAGGAACTGGCAGATTGTGGCTGTAGTGCAGGATCGGTTTAATCAGTGCAGAGAAGGAAACAAGGGCTCATCGAATTTGTTACTTCCATGGCGATCATCCTTCTAAAGATGAAATATGATCATGGCAGTGTCTTTGTTTTCTGTGCCCTTAAAGATTCATGATTTGGTACAGTTACAAATTAGCATGCAACCAAAGCTTGCTTATTAGTGAAATATTTGCGCTCGAAATTGATAGGTTACAAATATTTTGTTTCCTTATTTTCTTTCTGAATTCTTTGGAATATAAATTGGAGTTGGGAAAATTCCTTTTTTGGTTTGGGAGCTATTGCGAATTTACTTTTGTTCATAACACAGTGAATTCACCTGGATTGTTTGACATATAGCATGTTGGGCATATAGTACACAGCAAAGATCCAAATGTATTTGTCTTTATCAGTATTGAGAAAGGAATTACATGCTTAATTGATACTTTCACTTAATTACCTTTTATTTTGGAGAAGTAAGGTTATATAAGGAGATCGGAGAGAGACATTGATTTGGACCCCTGGTAGTATATTTTAGTGCCCTTTACCAATGGGTAAATGGCATGTGCCATTAGGAAAGTAGATCCCCCGACTTCTTTCCTGAATTTTTGCATTGGCAAAAATTCATTTTAAAAAGTATTGTAGAATAAGGTTATGTTGAGTAGGTTAATTTCTTATAGTTGACTTTCATGAGATCTTCTGCTAGCTCTATGGGAAGATTTGGCTTAAAATTTGGGAGTATATCTCTTTGGCTTGACTCAAATTCCCTTGTGTCCTCAGTTGACAGATCTTGAGTCGCAGTGGAACAACCCACTGAGTGAGCACTGCTCCGTTTGGGGAGTCAGATACCATTTTGATAATCGGTACCACCCCACCCCCCATTTCCCATACCACTCTTGTACTTACTCATATTCCAACAAAACATAGCACATGGAAGAGAGGTTGATTCATCACCTCCAAATTTTCTGTTGCTCTTTATTGACAGAATTACTGGGGATCAGGTAATAAAACATTAGTTAGTTCATTCTTAATGAGAGATGGTAACTGCTGGCCTGTAAACTTTATTAACTAATTTTGATAGTAGAATCCTGGGTCCTGAAATGACTTCTTTTCATGAATTAGCTTTACATTTTGGCCTGATGGCTTCAGTGACTTGGCCATTCTATTAAAATTGAGATGACAATGTGTCAGTCAGTCATCGTTCGGTTCAAGTCAGTAAGATATTTGTGGCCTCAGTTTTTGCAGTTTATGTGTTAGCTAGCCCTTGTACTCTTTGAACTCCTCCCATTCATTTTCCCGCTCCTTTTTCCTGACTGTGGTTGTCGTAATGGTCATGTGGACAAATGTCAGATGGTGGAAGGAAGAGACACTTGAATCCGTAGATTAAGTTATCTCTTAGCTCTGGTAAAAAACACTTTTAGTGGGAGGAGGAATTTTAAAGCTGCAGGCTAAAATGAGGTTTGTACTTGGGTATTTATCTGTAGGTCTCATGTCCTTTCTTACTTAGAAAATTGAGAGCTTAATTGTGTAGGACCTGGTGAGTGATTGCTTACTAATCCATTAACATAAAATCAGATGATGTAACCCTGAACTGCAGACCTATGAACAGGTATTTTTGTAATGTTTCAAAATACCTCTGGCAGTAATTCTTTAAAAAACATTGTATACTGATTTAAGAATGATGTTATAAGATACGTAATTTGAGTATCAGAATAGAGAATAAATGTGTTCTCTTTGTGTAGTATAAGTTTTGTTGGTTCTGGGTTTTTTTGTTTTTGTTTTTAACTCTCTTGAGCATAAGACTCACAAGTTTCCTGTACCTCCAAGGCATTGAAATAATTTAAGTGGGAATGGAGGCCACTTTGGTACTGCCTTTAAAGCAAATGCTTCAACTTGCTTTAAGCTGAAAGATATGGTTTCATCACCCAAAGCCTTTAACTTACTGTGACCTTTAGGGTAAAATTTTGGGCTGACTTGAAGTTGTGGTAGAAGAGAGGACAAACATACTGAAAACTTCAGATATGTTGATGGTTAACTCCACCTTGCTGAGGCCAGGCCGCGTGTTTGGAGGTTTAGTCTGTAGCTCTGCAGTTCCACGTTTTGTCTGTATGCCTGGAATAACTCCTAATCAGCCTCTTCAGAGAGTGGTTTAAACTGGACACTATCCTATTTAGCATGAAAGGATCTACCTTTCTGATGACCTGAATACTTATGTCCAATGTTGGGATGTTCCTTTCTCAGTATCAAGGTTCGTGAAAAAAATAGAGCTGTTTAATGAGCAAAGAATTAGAATGGAAGAAATTTGATGGTCTTGAGGAAATTTACTTTCAACTGTGAAATACCACATAGAATTCTGGAGTCTGACAAAAAGTCTGTAATACCTTTTTACTGCTCTGTTCTTCTACACTCCATCTCGGAAATGTTTCACTTCAAATCACCTGGCCACTGCCTTTGTTCCAGTGCCTAGTACGTGTTCTTAAATTCAGATTTCCTTTTTGAAAAACCACTTTTATGTGGTTCAAAATTCAAAAAGTTCAAAAGGGAATGTATTCAGTGAAAAGTTGTTTTCCTGTCCCTGATCCCTTAACCAGCTTTTCCCAGTGCTTCTGGAGGTAACCACTGTTGGTAATTTATTACGTGACTTTTAAGAGATGATACATACATAGACAACTTCATTTAAATATATTCCTTTTCAGTGCTTTTATGCAAATAATAGCATGTTACCCAAAGTCCATGGCACCCTGCATTCTTTTTCTTCTTCTTTAATATTTACGTATTTATTTTTTTTTGGCTGCATCGGGTCTTAGTTGAAGCCCGCGGGATCTTTCATTGTGGTGCTCAGGCTGAGTAGTTGCAGCACGTCCAGTAGTTGGAGCACACAGGTTTAGTTGCCCTGCAGCATACGGGATCTTTGTTCCCTGACCAGAGATTGAACCTGCATCCCTGCATTAGCAGGCAGATTTTTAATCACTGGACCATCAGGGAAGTCCCAACCTTTCACTTTTTCAATCAAGTGTATAACATGAAGGGCATGGAGATTCCCTCTCCATGCACCGTAAGGAGTGTCCCCAGGGTTTAAAGTTGAAAGATATGCATGATTTGGAAACATCTGCTCTCGCTGAAGTCATCTTAGGCAGTGTCCTAGCCCCCGTCCATAGCACCTGTAAGCTCACCTTTCAGGTGCAAAGAATCAGAGCTGTAGACTTTTAAAAATATGTATTTATTTATTTATTTTTGACCTCTTCAGATCTTAGTTGCCCCAAGGCATGTGGGATCTTAGTTCCCCAACCAGGGATCAAACCCACATCCCCTGCATTGGAAGACAGATTCTTCCAATGGAAGGACTTCCAATGGAAGTCACTGGACCACCAAGGAAGTCCCAGAGCTGTAGACTTTTGTTGGAAAGTGGAAGTCACGTCTGACTCTTTGTGACCCCATAGACTATACAGTCCATGGAATTCTCCAGGCCAGAATACTGGAGTGGGTAGCCTTTCCCTTCTCCAGGGGAATCTTCCCAACCCAGGGATTGAACCTAGGTCTCCCGCATTGCGTGTGGATTCTTTACCAGCTGAGCCACAAGGGAAACCCAAGAATACTGGAGTGGGTAGCCTATCCTTTCTCCAGGAGATCTTCCTGACCCAGGAATCGAACTGGGGTCTCCTGCATTGCAGGCAGATTCTTTATCAATTGAGCTATCAGGGAAGCCCTTTGATGTTGGAACATCCAGTTAAACTCTATCATTCTGCTTATTTTAGCTTTGGGACCTTCAGCACACCACCTAAGTTTCTCAGTTTAATTTTCCTCATTTGAAAAATAAAAATGCCTTGTAAACTAAAGTGTTACACACATGTAAGCACTATTTATCATTACTATTGCTGAACTCATTTATTTCATCTTAATTTTATTCATTCATTCCACTTTCAGACTTTATTCCCTTAAATACCCTAGTTACTGGAAGCCACAGTTAGAATGACTCACTGAATAACTCACTGAATAGAAAACTCATCTAGTTTTTAAGCCAAAACCATTTCCTATATTTGATTCTAACTCTGGTAAATTCATCTCTAGTTTTGCTTTACTTTTGTTTTCTGTCAATAGCTAAATCATTGCTTGTTGAATATCATTCCCTAGAACATGAACATTGCTATCAGTTTTTAATTATTTTAGCTGTATCTGTGGCACCTTTTAAGAGATTTTTATCTTAATTGCCACAGACCTGGACAGTAGAAGGTATTTTCCTTCCATCTCTAGTTAGACACCCTTCTCCAGCCAAGATCAAATAACTCTCAGTCCTTTTACAGCTCATGCACCTTAACTCTGACCATTGTAGTTAGGCTGACAGAGTTTTACTGAAAGTAATTAAAGTCCCTGTTAGGTTGTCATTTATTTTATTTTATTTATTTATTTGATTGCGTAGGGTCTTGGTTGAGGCACACCAGATCTTGGCTGTAGCTCACAGGCTTAGGTGCCATGCGGCATGTGGGATCTTAGTTCCCTGACAAGGGATTGAACCCACATGCCCTGCACTGCAAGGCAGATCCTTTTTTCTTTTTTTAAATGATTTATTTGTCTGTGCTGGGTCTTAGTTGAGACACTCGGGATCTTTAGCTGTGGTATGTGGAATCCAGTTCCCTGACCAGGGATGGAACCCAGGCCCCCTGCATTGGGAGTGCAGAATCGTAGCCACTGGACCGCTAGGGAAGTCCTGCAAGGCAGATTCGTAACCACTGGACCACCAGGGAAGTCCCTAGGTTGTCCTTTAACATCCACTTATTCAAACTGTTCCCTGGGAGACATTTTCCTATTAGTTCTCTCTGTCCTTTAAATATCATCTGGTAGCAGTGGGATAGAAAGTACAAAATGCCTTGTCTTCTGAGAGTGCAGTCCCACACTGTATGTATTCATTCAGAAAATGCTCTTAAGCACCTGCTTTGTGTCAGACACTACCAAGACATGTAGATTAAAAGATAGGGCCTTTGGTCTCAGGGATTTTATAGTCTAATGAGCAAGCAGATGTGTAAACAGATAAATGATGCAATGTAGTAATTATCATTGTAGCATTGTGTACAGGGAGAAATGAAAGCGCTGAAGAAAGCAAGCGAGTCTGCTTAGGAAGTCATGGCTCAGAGAGACAAGTAGGCTATGTCTTGAATGGTAAGCATGATTTTGTCAGGTGAATTTAGGGGACTTGCATTCCAAGCCGAGGAAGAAGAACGTGCAAAGCCTCAAGACGTGCTGTAATGTGTGTGTGAGATTCTTTGGTATAGTCTCACTACATGTTGGGGATTGACAAGGGCTAAGGTAGGCAGAGACACGTCAGACTAGCTCTGTAGTTGACTTGCTGTGTGGCATTGAAATTATGAATATGCATTAGACTCTCTGTTATGTAAGAAACCCACAGTATTGGAAGTCCACCTGCTACTCAGATGGAGTTGTAAATATAGCAAACATGAAATGTTTTCTAACTGCTGAGTGGTAAGGAAGGTCAGAGTATCGTGCCCACTAGATCTCCCTTCATGAGTACCTTCATTTATCTTGTGAAGTCTAGTGAAATGCCAGCCGTCGATGTCATGCTGTTTCTGGAGCTGATGACGTTGGATTTTTGAAGCTGAGCATGCTCTCACACTCAAGCAGTCTAAGAATATTTCACGCAAGCCCTTGGCTGTTCAGTGCTTGTGTGTGTGTTCAGTCGTGTCTGACTCTTTGCGACCCCATGGACTGTAGCCCTCCAGGCTTCTCTGCCCATGGAATTTTCCAGGCAAGAATACTGGAGTGGGTTACCTTTTGCTTCTCCAGGGAATCTTCGCAACCCAGGGATTGAACCTTTATCTCTTGTGTCTCCTGTATTTGGCAGGCGGATTCTTTACCTTGAGCGCCACTTGGGAAGCCGGATGTGTAAACAACAGGCAGCTGCAGCCACATCTCAGTATACCTTTCAGCAAATCTATTGCTTTTAAATAAATCAGAAAACTACCTTCTTTCTGCATGTTTCCTCTGAGATCGTGGTATGTAGGTGGCAGCTTTCTTGGGCAGAGTCGTCTGTGTAACTGTTCACCACATGAGTCATTGTTTCTGTTCAGCCTAAAAATTCCATCTTGGAAATAATGTCATGCAGTTGGAGACCACAACACTTGACTCGTTAATGTGCATTGTGGCTGGCTTTGTATGTGATACTGGAAGCTACCTGCGCCATAGGGAGGAGATAAAGTGACATTAAATGGACTCAAACTCAATTCCTCCAAGTAATAGCTCCTCTGAAAAAGATACCCAGCAAGACTCTGCATCAAACACTCATGTGTTTTTCATTTAAGCATACAGCGCTTAACTTTTATTATTGTGTCTGCCTAAATCCTTATCACAGTTATATTTTTGTTTGAGCAAGTTGCCAGTTTAAGTAGATACTAACTTTGAAGAAGTTCTATACTGGCCCCTGGAATGTGACAGTTCAGCATACCACACTGAAAAGGTAGGAACCAAGTCTCTGTGGAGCAGAACCCCTTAAAGTTAATTCACTTTTACCAAATTCCTCTATTTTTAAAGAAATATTCCTCTGCTAGTTAACTTCTTAAAATTGTAATTTGCCACAGTTCACTAGAAAGTAAGCCGCATGAGGGCAGGAGTTTTGTGCCTGTTTTGTTCAATATAGTATTCCCAGGACCTAGTATGGTCAGTTCAGTTCAGTTCAGTTGCTCAGTCATGTCCGACTCTTTGCAACCCCATGAATCGCAGCACGCCAGGCTGTCAGGCTCTCAGTAAATATTTGCTTGAATGATACAAATCCTTTGTTTCTTATTAAAAGAAATCCTTTATAACTTATCTGAATATTTGTGTAATTCTTAGGAAATCTAAGTTTTTAAAATATATTTAAAAGTCATGGACCCTTCAGAGAAACAGAAAACACTACAGGAGATACAAGCTGAGGGACTTTAATATCGAATAGGTTCCATAGGTGATAAAAGGGCCAAGAAGGTCAGTGGGCTGGTGAGACAAGGCAGAGATTGGCAACACCTGGGACCTCCTATGCCCTAAGGAAATTAGAAGGTGCTGAAGTCAGCAAAGGCCAGAAGCCTGAGCCATCTGCTGGGACCAAGAAGAGTGGAAAGAAAAGCTGTCTGGTGGAAGCTGGAACTCGGACCAAGTAAGATAGAGAGTGTTACCCTGGCTTCCCCCCTTCTCCTGCCTCTTATCCTTATCAGTGCCTCCCATTGATGGAACTTACCAAGAAATTAGTTGGCAGGGGAGCCTGGGAGATGTAGTTCCCCGTGATAGTGTGGAGGAAGGGGAGGATCCAAGTTGAGACAGGCAAAGGCACTTAAATCTCCAAGATGCAGTTCTTTCTGCTTGTAAGAAAACAGTTGAGTTATTTTGGACAAAGGATAAGAAGGGTGTTCAGGCCAGTGCTTCTAAAGGAGCTTAACTGTTGCCAAAACAATAATTAGTCCTGGGAAGTAATGTTACAACTCAGTCATTGCCTGTTTAATTAGGATGCATGACTTCTGTGGAATCTGTATTTGACTTTCTGTTTCTACCAGGAGCAGTTTATCGTTTGGTTACTTGGAAAATAAGTTCCCACCCTGCTAATTCTGGGAAGACTTAGGCATGATGTGTATACACTGAGTTTGTCCCATCCACAACTAAAAACTCGAGTCGGTATCACTTAAGATATGCAAAGAGTTTTGAGGATTGCAGCCTTAAAACGTGGTACGGATTAGACTTTTCTGATTGTTACGCTGGAGCCAATTTTCCTTGTGTTGGGTATCTCTTTAAATAGTTTTGATTGGTTTGTCTGTTCCCCTCCCTCAGCAAGCTCAGATCAGTTAGCACTGGGTGAGAGAGGAGATCACCGGACACACAGTCTTCTCTGTTGTTGTTGCCCAGTCCCCTCGTCGCGTCCGTCTCTGCAACCCCATGGACTGAAGTCTGCCAGGCCTCTCTGTTCCTCACCGTCTCCCGAAGTTTGCCGAAGTTCGCTGTCTTCTATACTAGACCTGAAAAATATTTTGTCTTATTCAGAAGGTTGCTGCTGTTCCTTGTAAAGACAAGGCTTCTCAGGTTATTGCTGCCAGTTTTCTTGATGATGAGCTGTTTAATGAGTTATGTGATACGAGTTGAGCGCTTTGTAGAAGTGCTTTTTTTGTCAATCGGGTCACCTGCCTTTGGGCGCCTGCCACATTATTGGAATTGGTGGAACTAGGCCAGCAAGGGTTTTTCAGTGGAGTGTGAGTATGTTTGCTTTTAGGTGGTTCTTTTCCTGCAGAAGCTATGGATAAGGACCTCTCATTGAGTAAAGTTACCAGTGGTAAAAATTGCATAGGTTTCATTGTTTTTCTCTTCTTTTCCAAAAATTAGTTTCCTCATAGCAGGTACTACTATAATTCACGCATGTGATTGAAGTGTAATTTGGTAGTGTAAAAAGCATATCTCTTCCCAGAGTACCAGTTCTTCCCAGCCAGCCCCTTTCACCTTAAGAGGTACACTTATGTGGTTTTGAAGCCTCGTGTTTAATAATTGCAATATTTCACTACTGTATTTGACTCTTCCATTTTCCAAACTTTCTCCTTTCCTACCCCACTCTTCTGGATCCTGTATTTCCCCCACAGGCTGTGTGGATGCTGGTCCATTGATGGCTGAACTGCAGGTTTCTTCCCAGTGGAAAACCCCAGAGATGAGCCAAATCTGCCTTCAGCTGTGGCCACCCATCAGCGTAAGGTCACCCTGGTGGTCGTCTTCAGTTTGTGCATCACACCCCTGAAACCCCCATGCTCCCTCTTGTGTGGCTGGAACTTGTCCCGGGTTCCCACCTCTGCAGCCTGTTGCTGGGATTTTGTTGTCGCTGCTTGTTTTCAAACAATGTTAAGTAGCTTTTTAACCATTTTTGTTGACCATAGCCCTCTTTTCCCCATTTGTATATTTCCTATGGGTATTCTGGTTTGCTTTTTAAATAGCTGTTGGATATGGTTTATTTAGAAAGTACTGGATTTCATAAGTCCACTTGGAAAATGCTTTGTTTATCCTTACTTAATTTCAAGTCAAAAATTACAAAAAGAACTGTCTTAATCAGAAACAACGAGAACCAGATCCCTCAGGCTTCATGTCCTTTCTCCTCACCCAAGGAACAAACGTGTAACCTTTTCCATTTTATGATGTAGTGAAAATAATAGAGCAAATACAGGAGGAGGAGAGACCTAGTCTCAGCTGCAGCTGATAAGCCTGTCCCCGCATAGAGATGTGCGGAAATAGAGCACCTTTTCTTTCCCTTTATTGCAAACAGCCACCCTGTCTTTCATGGCGGTTGCTGGTGGTGGGAAGTCCGTAAATATCCCCGCGCCTCTGTCACAGAGCTTACATCTTGAGATGTGGGTTTACATGTTAATCCTACAGTGTTATTTCCTGAATGCACACACAGTGAATTTTAACTTCTTCCTCTTTTCTTATCTTAATGGAAGTCCCCTCTGTGTGTGTGTGTGTTTGTGTGTGTAAATTTAGAAATGAGTTCTCTAGTGTTTCAAGTCTTGAGTTAAAAATTGTCCTAATATTATTTAGATGGTTTTTGTTCTAGTGCCTTCAAAAAATAATCACCTACAGAATTTTCCATCCTGTGCTGTTGATGGAGGGGACATTGGTGTCTTTTCATGTTGACACTTTACCACTTGGGTTATAACTGACCCAAGGCCTCTGATGAGAAAGAGGAAGGAAACTCCCTATTCTTATCATGATGCTTGTGTTCAAAATAGCTGGAAACAATGGACTTAATGGAGACCATTTGAAGTGTGACAGCCGATTTGAAAAAGAAAGAATGAAAAGACTCAGCCTCTTCTGCTGTATGGAAAGCGTTTTTATTGTGAGAATAGCTGTAAGGGACTGGGAACTTGGTCTCTCCCAAGGTAGATGTCAGGAGATGAGTTAGAGGAACTGTTTCAGACTGAGGGGAATTTTGAGGTCTTTCTGGTAGTGTGAGTGTTGTGTGAACATTCCTAGCTCTCCTGTGAGAGAAAGGAAGCATCATTAAATACAGCATTGGAATCAGGAAGATTCCAGCTCAGCTCCCTTGAGCCTTCTGACTTGGTTTTGAGCCTTGTCTGTGAATAGGCATCTGACACAAGTGACTCAAATTAAGGATCGATGGGAACAGATTCCCAGGACAGTTGTGCTTATTAGCTAAACATGATTAAATGCTATTTCTCTAAAAAAGAAAAACTATCTTTTTCTCATTATGAAAGTTATTCATATTTGTGATGGAAATCATTGGAAAGTATGAAAAAGTATAGTAATGTAGAAGATATTTCATATAATCGTTATCACCCATTTTTACTTAAGCTTATACTACTGTAATATAGTTTTATATCATTGTTGTTTTGCTTAATATTTATCATAAGCATTTTTCCTGACATTAAAAATGTTTAAATGCCTTTATTGTACTCCATTGTTTGAATATATCATTACTCAATTCTTGCCCAGTTGTTGGGCATTTGGGTCTTAAATTTTCAGGGTTATAAAATTTTTTATAACGAGACAATGTGAATTTTGGTGTTGCTGTTAGACTGATGGGTTATTTATGCGTTCAGAGTTGAGTAGTGATGTGTGCCTTCTAATTTTAAGGAGTGGTCAGGGGGTTCTCCGGTTGAGCCCCTGTAGAGACGGCCTTGCTGTGGGGGCTGTCGCTTTGAACTGTCTTATTGTAGTGGACATTTGAGACGGGAGCAGAGAGCTGGGGAGAATCCAGGCTTAACCATAAGGAACAGATTTACAGGATATGATCATAGCAAGATGGGCCAAGATATATTTTTATATCTGACGTGCACGTTGCACATTATGTACTTGATATGTGGAACTGTTCTGTCAGGCCACTGATCAGCATCTTATGCTGTTCATACAGGCCTCCTTCACTTAAACTCAGTCCCCTGGGAAGAAGGATTAGAAGCCCTACTATGGTCGAAAGGGGATAACAGCCACTGGTTTTTGCTTTTGTTTTACAAGGCTTTCTTTAGACTGTGTGTTCCATAAGGACAGGCACCTTGTTCCATGTTTCCCTGATACCTGATGCTCAGCATCTGCTGCATAGCCTCTGTGCTTCTGTAACCATTTTTTTTGGAGTATAATCTGCAACATTGTGTTAGTTTCACATCTACCGCAAAACGATTGAGGACACTCACACACACGTGTGTGTGTATACACATTCTTTTTCATTCTTTTCCATTATAGGTTATTAAAAGATATTAAATATAGTTCCCTGTGCTATACAGCAGGTCCTTGTTTACTATCTTATCTATAGTAGTGTGTATATCTTAATTCCAGACTCCTAATTTATCTTCCTACCCACAAAAATTTTGGTTTTAGGTTGAATTACTTTACATTTGTCCCCAGTATCATCTTTTTCTCCTCTCTTTCCAGTCCGCACTCTCGACTGGGTTGGGTGCAGAATGATGTTTGCTGAATGGGGTAGAGTGTGTTCTGTGGGCATCGTGAACACTCTCCTAGTCATGCATGTTCAGGTCATACTCTTTCTCCTGTTTTATTTTTTGAAAGTCACCTTTATCCTCTCAACTCAGATATTTGAAGCTCTGTGACATTGCAGGAAGCCCAGCAGGTGAATTTCCTGGTGGCTTTGTGACCATTGCTTTTGTGTGCCGTTTCTTCTGTGTGCTCCTGGCATCTGTGCCACGTTGAAAGCTGGAGCCAGTCACAAAGCTAGTACCCTGTCCTTCCCATAGGAGGTTTTAGTGTGACACATCACTGGGTGGGGGGATGTAGCCGCGGTGCGAAACAGAAGGCTGAAACAGTAGTCCTTTAGCCTTTTTTGTGGGATGGGAGTAAATATTTAGACACTGTTCTCAGGTGCTGTAGAAATTCATCAGAACCTTGCAGCGCTTTTAGAAGCTCTCTTTGTCCCGCTGGAACAGGTTTGTCTAATTCCAAGAACCTTGCTTTGGCTCTTTTGAAGCTGTGCTTTTCTTTGAGACCTGCCCTGGGTTCCCCTGCATAAAGTTCCCTTTGCAGGAGCTTTCTATCCACACAGCTGGCATCTTGCCCCACCCCCTTCTGACCTGTACCTCATTATACCCAATTCTGAAACACCTGGCTTGTGAAAGCTTGTAGTGAATGTCTTCCTCTGGAAGGGCAGATCTCCACCTTTGCTCTGCTCCCTTAAGCCAGGGCTGTTTCAATGACTAACATTCTGTGCGTCACTGAACTAACTGGCTGTACTTTGATATTGGATTCATTTCTGTTCTGCTGTTTGTTTAGGAATGGAAGTTCTCTAGCTTTTGCATGCGGTTGTGATGCGATTAAACTGGCACTGGTTTTCCATCTGCTGGGAAAGCTGCACACCGGTGTGGAAGGGAGAAGTTCACATGTCTGTGGTCTCGTGTACGAGCTCATCTGCTGACTCGGAAGGTTTTGTGTAAAGCCTCTCTCTGCCTGTGTGAAAAGCATGAGCTTCCCTTCAAACAACTGAAAAATGAGTTCTGCCTGGCCGCTTGTTCTTCACTGTCCTCCACCTCTGGGCTTCCTCTGAGGAGGAGGACTGTGGGTGAGAAGGGGTGGGAGATGAACCTTCACACACAAGCTCAGGCATTGGGCTTTCCAGGAGCAGAGAGTAAAAAGTATGTGGTAAGAGAAAAGAGCACTTGAAGATCAGGACATCGGTACAGAGACTATTATTGAGCGTCTTCTGTGTATAACACATTTCAGGTGGAAAAAGATGATTCTAATTCCAGTCCAGCTGGTGATTTCTTCCATGAACTTGGGTAAATGACTTGACCTCTCTGGGTCTTAGATTCTCCAGCTGTGCTTGGACTAGATAATCCTTAAAGTTCTTTCCAGCTTTGGAATTCTGTATCTCAGTGTTTATCTCCTTGTTATGGAACAAGAGAGGCAGCTTTTCCACAGGATTGGTATATTCTTATATCTCACATGCTCCAAACTAAATGGCTTAAAATAAAGATGGCTTCTCTCGGGCAGGACTTCCTAACCTGAGCACTATTCGTGTTTGGATACGTTGTTGAGAGGTTGTCCTGTGTAGGAGCTTAGGCAGAACCCCTGGCCTCACCTGTTAGATTCCAGTCCCACTTCCTGCCAGTTGTGACAACTAAAAATGTCTCCAGACACCGACATTGCCACTTGGGGGGAAGTTACTTCATTTGAGAAGTACTGCTGTAGAGGAAGAAGAGTGGGAATGGAGGATTAAGAGCTGTCTCATTGGTCAAGAGCTCTATCGCCCCTCTTTGGTAGCTTATTCTAAAGGTATGCCTCCCCCAAATGGGCAGGCTCACTTTGCATCTTCAGTATTTTTTTCAGGATATGAATAGATACTGGTTGTTGCAAAGAGGAAGTTAAAGCTTTAGCCGGAAGTAACCTAAAGAACTAAATGTCCCCAGAGGGTGAAGACAATAACTTCTGGTGAATCAAGTTAACGTCCGTTTCCTGAAGTGAGGTCATGAGCGATAGGAAATTAGTTTAATTATAATGTCAAGTTTTGAAATATCAGGTCCACCTGGCCTTGAAATAATTGCCCAGCTGTCAGCTCAGTGATCCATCTCTATATGCCTCCTCCCCCCAGCCTGATGAAAGCCATTGAGCTAGTGACTGAAATGTCCTAGCTTTCTTACAAGATCTGGGCTTTATCCTTATTACTTTTGCTACAAAATGTTGGTTTTATTTTATCCTTTTAAAATATTTTAAATTTTTTAACCATTTTTTTGAGGTATAGTTTACAACATTGTGTAGTTTTAGATCTACAGCAAAGTGATTCAGTTATACTTGTGTGTATATATGTGTGTGTGTGTGTGATTCTTTTCCATTATAGATCATTAAAGATACTGAATAGGTTCCTTGTGCTATACAGTAGGTTCTTGTTGTTTATCTTACGTATAGTAGTGTGTATTTGTTAATCCTGGGGCTTTCCAGGTGGCTCAGTGATAAAGAATTTGCCTGTTAAGCAGGAGATGCAGGTTCAATCCTTGTGTCACGAAGATCCCCTGGAGAAGGAAATGGCAACCCACTACAGTGTTCTTGCCTAGGAAATCCCCTGGACAGAGGAGCCTGGCGGGCTACTGTCCATGGGGTCACGGAAGAGTCAGACACAACTGAGCGGCTGAGCTTGCACTTTATCTTTGTCCCCAGTGTCATCTTTTTCTCATCTCTTTTCAGTCCACACTCTTGACTAGGTTGGGTGCAGAATGATGCTGTTTGCTGGTTGGGGTAGAGCGTGCTCTGTGAGCATCCTTGCTGGGATGTTCTGGGATCCCAGATCCATGACACTTGAGCCTGTGTCAGTCTCTGTCCCTCAGTCCTGGCAGGCTCTCTGTTCCATTCCAGCTGAGCCTCTGTGGGAGTAATTGGCCACACGGAGCCTTCAAGCCAAACAATTGTTTGTACTCAGATAGTCTCACTGTTTAGCTCCTAATGAAATAATCTCCTTCCTGCCCCCAATGAAAGCAGCTCTTTTTTATCTCCTCCCTCCCCTTTTCAGAGAAGCCTCGCCTCAGCTACCACTCTTCTAGCTTATTCATAAATGCTTTAAGCAGGGTCTTTGTGTAGAGGAAATTAGCTAGAGCCAAAATATCCCGGCTAACCGGGATACAAGGAACATTAAGGACACCCTTCTTCCTAATTTTCTGTGTAGGATATTTAAATCACCTTTGTGTGGTTCAATAATAAGGAATTCAAACCTCAGGTCCACATAGGAGAAATACTCATACTAGGTTTTTAAAAAGTATGCCGACTTAGGCAGTTGTTACCTAAAGGAGATGACAAAATAAAAACATATAAAACCCAGCAACAGAAAAACTGTAGATGAGTGCCATAGGAGTACTGAGAGAGTCAGAATAGGAAGGAAAAAAGACTTGCTGGAGAAAGTGGATGGAGCAAGGTTTTCACAAAATGATGTTTTGCAAGTAACAGCTCACGTAGAGTTGTTTGTGAGCTATATTAAGTTCATCTAGAAAGTGTAAGTAATCCAGTTTTCCTTACTTATCAAAACTGAGAACCTCCAAAACGTAAATCCAGGAAAGAGAATCCACAGGTAGAGATGGAAAGGTGTCCAGGTGACCCCAGCGTGCCCTGCTTCTCTTTCTGTTGTCGTATACTTCTCCTGGATTATTAATGCTCTCAGCACACTGCTGCCTCTGCTCTAAAGCTCTGGTTCGTACATAGACACAGATCATTTCCTTTGATTCTTTGCTCTTAGCCCTGTTAGCACCATTCAGAACTCTGAGTACAAAGAGGGAGCGAAAAGAGAACTTACCACAAAATATATGAAACTGAAAAGCAGTCACTGTTTGAAAGTTTAATTGCTGATCCTGCCTCAACTTGTTCCCAGTCCATGTTCAGCTTCATAATCCTTAAGTTGCTTGCCTTAGTTTATAAACCAGTGTAGATTCTTAATTACCTTGCTTGATTTTTTCCCCTCAACATCAGGCCCACCTCCATGGGAAAGGTGCTATTTAAGGACCTACCACCAGGAATTTTCTCTCTGGAGAGCTTGACCCAGAGGATAAAGCCAAACTAGCCTTCTTGTGCTGCTGCTGCTCACTTAAGGCTCTTTTACTCATTTCTTAGCGGATAGAGAAATCCAGGCCTCTTCCTAAGGCATAGTCAGAGACCTGATCCTCCAGGCGGATCTCAAGATTCTCCCAGAAAGAGAGGGTCTTCCCACTTGGAGGCCCAGCACTGTGTACCCACAACTTTCCTACTGGCTTCTCGTGGGAGCATTTATTTAAAATGAACTATGAACATACTGTTTTTGTTTTTTTAAGAAAGTAAAACTTTTATTGTTGGCATAAAATTTTAAAACATTTAAACAGCAAAACATATGCTAAACAAAATAACAGAGGTTAAAGAGAAATTTAAAAATCAAGAAACAAAAAAAAGTTGCAAAATGAGTTCTCCTAATCTATGCATTTATGGCTAAACCAATAAAAATAGTATTGTTTTTAGCTGGGGATGTTGTTTTGTTTTTACATTCTTTTAAAAACCAATCAATTTTGGGGGATAAATATTGTCACTTTTATAGGTCTTTAATAACAGCTTATTGCACTTCTTGTATTGTTTCAAATGCCTCCACCCTGTCATATCAAGCTTCAATTAATGAATTAAGTGATAGAGGGTCTTTTATTGTAGCCAAAGTACAACAGTTATACTATCTAATTCTAGAGAGTCTAATAAAGTAGGACTACTATGTTCTTAAGCATTATATTGGGCTTCCCAAGTGGCTTAGTCGTTAAGAATCTGCTTGCCAGTGCAGGGGACGCTGATTTGATCCCTGGGTGGAGATGATCCTTTGGAGAAGGAAATAGCAACCCATTCCAGTATTCTTGCCTGGGAAATCCTGTGGACAGAGGAGCCTGGCAGAGTATAGTCCATAGGGTCACAAAGAGCCACACACGACTTAGCAACTAACAACAGGCATTATATTAAATCCTATCTTAGAAATTATAATAAGGGCAAATGTAGCATCAATTGAATAACAGCCATTAAGTAAAAAGAGAGAAAACAAGGTGATTTTTGAAGAGAGGAAGCGTAGACAGATGTCCTGCTGTGGTTTTGAGTATTGAGGACGTGGCTGCTGTGGGATTAAAGCCAGACGTGACCCTGGGTCCCTCAGCCCTGGGCTTTAACTCCTCCTTCCCTGGGAACCTGATGAAAGAGAGGGCTGCCCTGACCTCTCTGGCCTCTGCTTGCTGATTAGCAAGGCAGAGGAGTCCTGGATCAGGGTTGGGGGTGGGGGTTGGGGGGAAGCTAGGGTTTAAATTCTGCTTTGGCCAATTTGTGTCTCCACTTCTTTTCTTAGCTCATTGAGCTTTCTCTCAGTCAATGGAGATGCCAGCCAACTTTGTTGAGGATTTTTTCTCATGGGACATGATCCATCTTTGATAGAAGGAAGTGTTTCTTTCCAATTCTCTCTCGAGGTCTTTGGCCGGCTTTCTGTAGGAGTTGCACTTCTGGTGTACACTGCTGATGTTTTTGTACACTTTAGGAAGTTTCTTCTTTTTAAGTTTTTGTGGTTTTTAAAAATTTTTTTTGAAAATTTGTTTGTTTATTTTTGGCTGTGCTGGGTCTTCGTTGCTGCGTGTGGGCTAGCTGCAGCAAGCAGGGGCTACTCTTTAGTTGTGGTGCATGGGCTTCTCACTGCGGTGGCTTCTCTTATTTCGGCTCTAGAGTACTGGCCTCAGAAGTTGTGGTACACAGGGTTAGTTGGCTCCCTGGCATGTGGGATCTTCACAGACCAGGGATCGAACCTGTGTCCCCGGCTGGCATTGGCAGGCTGATTCTTAACCGCTGGACCACCAGGGAAGTCCAGTTTCTTCTTTATTTCTAAGCAGTAAATTCCCTGCTTGATTACCTTTGAGCAAAGTTTCATTATATATTCTTGATGTGGTTCAGTCAGTATTTCAAGTTTCAGCAGAAGCTTTTGAATTTCACTTTCAAGTTATGAATATTCAAATTGCAGAGAGGCTTGTTCAGTTTGGAAATTTCTTCATTTGACTTGTAAGCTCTTTTTCATTTGATTGTCTTCACACAATTTCAAAAATGTTCCTTGCTTTTCTCCTTCAAACCTTTTTAAGGAAATATTTAAGTAACAGCATAATGAGTTTCTTTGAATTGACTTCTGACTCATAGTCTAGGTGGTCTCCATTTTCTGATCCATTTCTTTTCTTTTTTTTTAAACTTTTTATTTTATCCTGGGGTATAGCCAATTAACAATGTTGGGATAGTTTCAGGTGAACAGTGAAGGGACTCAGTCATTCATATACGTGAATCCATTCTCTCCCAAACTTCCCTCCCTTTCAGGCTGCCACATGACATTGAGCAGAGTTCCATGTGCTGTAAGTAGGTCCTTGTTGGTTATCCATTTTAAATAGAGGATCCATTCTTTTTATGTAATTCCAAATTACTGTCATCCATAAAATCTCTAAAGAGAGCAGGGAAGTTTGTCCTATTTGTCACAGATTTTTAGCTGGCTCTTTTTTATCATTTACAATCTACTTCATCCATGTATTTGAGTTCTCAAGCATTTTTTCCCTTCTGTTCCCACACTCTTTGCCTCCATCATGCAGTTTGTTGGGAAAGCAATCCTAGGTTTTTCTAGAATGAGTGTATTCAACCATACCATCCATTCTTTCCCTCTGAAGTTATGCATTCTTCTGAGATGCTTTTAGGGTGTTTTGGCACCAGTCACTAGGGTTTGGAGAGATTTTGATGTATCTTTGAGTGGCCATGTATGTCCTTGAAAGCAAGCCACCATTACTCCGTGTAATGAAAGTTTAGGGGGCTCACGTTTAGTTCTTTTTAGAGAAAATCTCCTGTGTCCTCAAGTAAAGAGGTGGACCTGTTTAGATTTTTATTACGTTTTGCCATACTCTGTTTGTAATAGCAGAGGACTGGGCTCCAGTGGAGGGAAGCATCAGCTTGTGTGAGAGTCTTCATCCCGGCAGAAGATGTTTTGGCCAGCTCTTTCCCTCTCCTTAGAATGTTTCAGCTCTCTCCTATGAAAACAACCATAGCATCACATACCATAAGCTCCCAGGGAAAGCCCAGGAGACTTGGGCTTTGTCTCAAACTTTCAGAGAGCACCACTAGCAGTACTGCACAGCTGCTGCTCCAGGACTGGCTGGAAAGAGACCTCTGTGGCGGTGCAAGACCTTCTGGGCAGAATCAGGGACTTACCTTGTCCAGGAAGGAGTCCCACAGTCTGCCTCAAATCAGAAAAGTGTCTGTGGGTGGGAGTTACCCTCTCAAATTTTTCTGTGTGCTGGAATCTGGCAACTGGCAGCTGCACACAGTTTTAGGGGAAGTGATGTCTTTGTTGGTGTATAGAAGAGAGAAAAGGAGTAATAAAAGTTGATTCTACAAAAGGCCCAAATCATGGAAGAAGTTAAGCCACATTTAGAAGTTTGGAGTTCAGTTAACAGTGGGGCTGTAAATTACATGTCTTTGAATGGGGCGGTGACATCATTAGAACGTACCTTTGCAGAATGTCCTTTTCAAAGCCAAACAAACAACCAAGTTCAAACTTGGATCTGGTGCTTTCCCTTCTGAAGTATTCTGGGAAGTAGAGTTGAGTAATAATGGTACAGGTTGGTTGATTTGGGAGTTTGGAAGTTCTTTAGTACTAGAAATATCACCTGAGTGTACGTTACCATCCACTGATGGGATAGCCAGAAAGGAAGAGTTAGAGCCTAAGCCACAGCAAATCCCTGCTGTCTAATAATAAAATAAGGCAAATAAGCTAAATTTTCTGAAAGTTAACTGCCCTTCCTTTGATCTTTTCAGAGTAGTTTAATGAATTTTAGAGATACAGTTACTACCTTTTAGGCCATAGCTTTGTGGCTAGCTAAATAACATGAGACATGTACAAGCATGTTACTGGACTAGTTCTCATCAAGGACTGGCTTTCCTGGGCTTTAAAGAAGATAGATAGCCAGTGTGTAAAGAAGCTGAGAAAGTTGCTGCACCCATCTGTAGATAGGTGCCTTGTTTTAGCTCTGGCCCTTTGACTGTTTTATTGTTTTAGACTTATTCCTTTCTGTAGGCTCTTTTTCAGTTATATTTAACTTTCTGTATCACCACCCCGCCTCCAGAGCAAAGTCAAGGCTGTTGTTTTGTCTCTAAGCAAGCTCTGCTTAACAACAAGAGAAAGATGAAGAATGTCTCCTTCTTTTTTCCCACTAGTCCCCAGTCTGCTTCCCTGTTGACTTCCTAGTGTTGCAAGCTTTAATGTCTTTAGAGAAAGACCATTTTAAGTTAACTACTGAAATGGGTTGAGATGTAGATTGACTGCTTATTTCATCAGTGATTGCCCAGCAGTGCTCTGCTTCACTCACCACCTTTTCCTGGTTGCCTGGTAGGAGGATAGTGTTGCTTTGCTTCCTTTCCACGGATGGCGTAGCAGTTTGTTTGCGTTGTCTGTCCTATCGTTGACCTCCTGGATTAAGTTGGTTCAACTGGCTTGTATTTTGGTTGAGTGTAGAATAGCTGCTCTCTCTAGAATCTCCAAACAACTATCTTTATCTTACATTTATTATTTTATATAAATTTGGGAGGAGTATAAAAGCAGCACCAGGAGGTTAAAAATGGTAAGAAGGCAGGTTAATGGGACTCAGTATAAAGAAGACATCACTAATATTCAGTGCCATCCAGCAGTAAAATGGCCTTCCATTCTGGGAGGAACCAGATAGAAGGGTCTCAGTAACTAATGAGAAGTTTAGACTCAGTGACTTTTCCTTCCCTTTTTTAAAAAATAAATTATTTATTTATTTATTTGGCTGTTCTGGGTCATACTTGCGGCATGTGAGATCTAGTTCCCTAACCAGAAATCAAACCCCGCACCCACCCCCACCCCGGTTGGGAGCACAGAGTCTTAGCCACTGGACCACCAAGGAAGTCCCTAGACTCAATGACTTCTAATGTTCTTTCCACCTCTGATTTTCCCATTTTTCAATTCCTTGGTATAGTATTTTCCTTTATTCTCTAATCAGTCTCAGAAATCTTTCAATTTGTTTTTTGTCTCAAACATTTAAAAAGCATAACTTCTGTTTTCAAAAATGTGAATGTGGACAGTGTCTCTTTTTGACAGAAGGAAACGACATTTTTGCAAGATGGACCAGGTGGAAAGGGACTGACTTCTCTTGCAGAGCAATCTGAGAGCAGAGGTTGATTGAGTAAGCTCTTGTTTTGGCCTCATGGTTCCTTAAAATGTTTGTGTTTACAGAAGTTCAAAGTAACTGTTTATTGTTATTTTGGAATAAGGAACTAGGTGAATTCTCTTTGGGGTAGATGGAAATAGGCTGGTAAACATACCTCCTAGTAGCCCTATGTAATTTCTCCAAGATGCCACTGGTGTTTATGTGTATTCTTTTTTTGTAGTAAATCAGGGGTTGAAGGGATATAATGAATGGAACTGAGATAACTAGCATTCAGTTCAGTTCAGTCGCTCAGTCGTGTCCGACTCTTTGCGACCCCATGAACCACAGTACACCAGGCCTACCTGTCCATCACCAACTCCCGGAGTCCACCCAAACCCATGTCCATCGAGTCGGTGATGCCATCCAACCATCTCATCCTGTGTCATCCCCTTCTCCTCCTGCCCTCAATCTTTCCCAGCATCAGGGTCTTTTCAAATGAGTCAGCTCTTCCCATCAGGTGGCCAAAGTATTGGAGTTTCAGCTTCAACATCAGTCCTTCCAGTGAACACCCAGGGCTGATCTCCTTTAGAATTGACTGGTTGGATCTCCTTGCAGTCCAAGGGACTCTCAAGAGTCTTCTCCAACACCACAGTTCAAAAGCATCGATTCTTCAGCGCTCAGCTTTCTTTATAGTCCAATTCTCACATCCATACATGACCAATGGAAAAACCATGACTAGACGGACCTTTGTTGACAAAGTAATGTCTCTGCTTTTCAATATGCTGTCTAGGTTGGTCATAACTTTCCTTCCAAGGAGTAAGCGTCTTTTAATTTCATGGCTGCAGTCACCATCTGCAGTGATTTTAGAGCCCAGAAAAATAAAGTCAGCCACTGTTTCCACTGTTTCCCCATCTATTTCCCATGAAGTGATGGGACCAGATGCCATGATCTTCGTTTTCTGAATGTTGAGCTTTAAACCAACCTTTTCATTCTCCTCTTTCACTTTCATCAAGAGGCTCTTTAGTTCTTCACTTTCTGCCATAAGGGTGGTATCATCTACATATCTGAGGTGATTGATATTTCTCCCGGCAGTCTTGATTCCAGCTTGTGTTTCTTCCAGCCCAGCGTTTCTCATGATGTACTTTGCATATAAGTTAAATAAACAGGGTGACAGTATACAGCCTTGACATACTCCTTTTCCTATTTGGAACCAGTCTGTTGTTCCATGTCCAGTTCTAACTGTTGCTTCCTGACCTGTATACAGGTTTCTCAAGAGGCAGGTCAGGTGGTCTGGTATTCCCACCTCTTTCAGAATTTTCCACAGTTTATTGTGATCCACACAGTCAAAGGCTTTGGCATAGTCAATAAAGCAGAAATAGATGTTTTTCTGGAACTTTCTTGCTTCTTCCATGATCCAGTGGATGTTGGCAATTTGATCTCTGGTTCCTCTGCCTTTTTTAAAACCAGCTTGAACATCTGGAAGTTCATGGTTCACATATTGCTGAAGCCTGGCTTGGAGAATTTTAAGCATTACTTCACTAGCGTAGAAATGAGTGCAATTGTGGGGTATTTTGAGCATTCTTTGGCATTGCCTTTCTTTGGGATTGGAATTGTTCTTAAGACAAATATGGCCTCTGCTTTGCTTTGACTCTAATTTCATGTTGCAGTTGATGACAGGCCAAGTCCAAGAGAAATTGAGCTGTATTTTTCAGACCAGAACATGTTGATGGAGCTTCTTCCTTATGTGTCTCACATTTCAGTGTCAGTCATAGGTTTCTGAACTGAATTTGATCTCATGTTTTTAGATTCATCAAGACATCTTTGTATGTTAGCTCACGTTACACTTTCAGAACCACTGAATTTCCAACAGGAAAGGATCAGCCAGTAGAACTATAGTAGCAGGAGGACATTTATAGTTCACGGTTTACCCTACCCACTGCGCAGGAATCATTTCTCTACCTCCCCGAGAGTTGATCATCCAGCCTCTTCTTGAACACTTACTCTTAGTGGTATCCCACTATTTCCAGATATGCTGCATTTGCTTTCACACAACCTTAATTATGAGTTAGGAAATTCTTCCCCAGAGTGTGCCAAAATCAACTTCTACTCATTGGTACTGGTGCTGCCTTTGGAGCCCCATCAAAGTAACCTAATCCCTTTCCTGTGTAATATCTTGGCCTTGCAGGTGTTTGAAAACTTCTCCCTTTATTTTGCAAAACAGGAAAAAATGGTATGCTTTCTATCTTGCTAATTGGTGACTTCATTTACCAGAGGAAGTACGTTTTGCATGTACTGCCTGCAACCACTGTGCTGGATGTTTGGGGTAAATGATGAAGAGATGAGGTCGTCGCCTTCCAGAGCTGATAGTCTATTTAGGGCAAGAGAGTCTTGTAAGCAACTAACTGTAATAAGATATTCAGTTTGGGAAGAGCAAAGCATGCAGCCATGACGAAGGTCAAGATTTATTCCTTTGATGGCTTCACAGAAAGAGGTGCCATTGGACTAGACTTTGGAGTTTGTCCAGCGGGGAATAGGGGAGAAAGCCATTCCAGGTAGGAACAAGGTGTAGTCAAAGAGAGGCATGCATGAGTCATGACATATTTCAGAATGATGACTTGCGCATCCTGCGTGAAGCACAGGCTGGTAAAGGGCTTTACTGCCATGCAAGGTGTTTCAACATACCCTGCAGCCACCAAGGAGTCATGGATGGCTGTGTTATTTTGTTTTTAAAATACCTCTACTGTTTTTTCTCATTGCACATGTAATACAAGTTCCTTGCAAATAAGTCAGAGAATATATAAAACAATAGGAAAACAAACATTTCACAATCCCACTACCCAGAAGCATTAAGTAGCTTCTAGTATTCTACATACATTCTTGTAGGCATTTTCTTCTGTACATACATATGCATTTATTCACATCCTTAAAAATGGTTTGATTTGTTCTGTGTATACTGTTTAAAATCAGATTGTATCACTCCAATGTTCTGTTCTTGCCTGGGAAATCTCATGGACAGAGTAGCCTGGCAGGCTATAGTCCATGGCATCACGAAAAGTCAGACACAACTTAGCAACTGAACAGCAACACACAGTCAGGCAGATTGTGATTTGAGGAAATAGTTCTTAATGGAAATATGGCATAAAATGGAAAGTGAAGTGACCTAGCAATATGAAATATAGAGTTTGGTAAGAAATTAAAATTTGTGTATAGAATAATAGCTGCAAATATTCAAACAATAAAGTCCGTGGCTAAAGGAAAAAGAAAATCGGATTTTATATAATTAATATAACTTGTACATGTTCCTGTATTAAATAAAGAACTACAAATTTCCCCCCTAATTTTATAGTGATATTATAGTTCTTTTATGTAACCTGTTGATATTTTTTGTTAGAACACAAATCTTTTGAGAACATTCTTAATGTATTTCTTTCTGTATTTGACCTGTTGTTTCCCTGATGAATTCTTACAAGGGGGGAAAAGGAGGGAAGGAGGGTTCAAAGGATTTGCTTACTTCTGATTAATTTTTAAACAAATTTTGCCTCCCTGCCATGTGCTATAGCAACTGTGCTGTGTGCTGGGAACGTGACGGTGAACAGCACAGATCTGTCTGCTCTTGTGGCGCTTATAATTTAGTGGAAAAGACATGTTTAGCAATCACACAAATAAATATATCATAAAGTATGGTACGACTTAGAAAAAAATAAGGGTAAGTGAAAGTTTCTAACCTTTAAAAAGTCCTTATTTCTAGAGATATATACCAAAGTATAGATAGATATAATGGTATGATGTTTGGGGTTTGCTTCAGAATATTCCGGGGTTGGGACTTGAGTATGTGGAAGTATAGCTAAAATAAGATTGGCCAGGGGTTGATAATTGCTGAAGCTGCTGGTTAATTACACTCAGCTTGTTTGAAATTCTCCATAATGAAATGTAAAAGCCAGAAGAGAAGATGGAAATGAGAATATAATCTGGTTTAACTTGAGGGACTGAGGAAAAGCTCTTTTGAGGAGGAAACTTTTCAGCTGAGACCTTAATGATATATGGGCGTTGACCAGGCTATGAGGAATGGATGGTGCTTTGGGAAAGAGCTTTTTAGGCAGTGGGAGTGACTTGTACAAAGGCCAAAAGCCCTAAGTAAGGAACATGTTGGTGTTTTGAGGAAATGAAAGAAGGCTGGTGTGACTGGAGCTGAAAAGCTGGGCCAGATCATGTAAGTCCTTGGAGACATGTTAAGGATTTTGTACTTTAATCCAAACCCTAGAAAGGTTTTAAGCAACTGAGTGACAGGGTCACATTTGCTTCTTTAAGAGCTCAATCTGGCATATGGGAAAAGAATCTAAAAAATAGTACATATATGTATATATATAACAGATTCATTTTACTCTATACCTGAACTGTGGTGTTGGAGAAGACTCTTGAGAGTCCCTTGGACTGCAAGGAGATCCAACCAGTCCATCCTAAAGGAGATCAGTCCTGGGTGTTCATTGGAAGGACTGATGTTAAAGCTGAAACTCCAATACTTTGGCCACCTGATGTGAAGAGCTGACTCATTTGAAAAGACCCTGATGCTGGGAAAGATTGAGGGCGGGAGGAGAAGGGGACGACAGAGGATGAGATGGTTGGATGGCATCACCGACTCAATAGACATGGGTTTGGGTGGACTCTGGGAGTTGGTGATGGACAGGGAGGCCTGGTGTGCTGTGGTTCATGGGGTCGCAAAGGGTCAGACACGACTGAGTGACTAAACTGAACTGAACTGAAACTAACACAACTAATCCAAGAGATCTGGTGGGTTTGAATTAGAGAAATAGTGTTGCAGATGGAGAGGAGACACACCGATTTGATAGAGATTTGGTCTTGGTGATGCTATAGAGATGGTGGTTGAAGGAGAGAGGTATAAATGAGGTATGAATTTTTGACTGCTGCATTTGATTGAATGGAGGTGAGATGGAGGTGAATGGATCAAGATGGAGAAGAATGGAGACAGAAGGTTTTGTGGCAAGAGATTGAGAGTTCAGTTTGGAATATACTATTCAGAAAACTTGCACCAATTTACATTTTCACCTCTATGTTTACGACTGTGTGAAAAGTTTATATTTGGGGCCTGATTTGTATAGTTTTATGTTTAGAGAGATTATTCTAGTGGGAGCCTGGAGACCAATTAGTTGTTAGTCCTTGAGCTCTTTGAATTAGGGAATCTCATCTTCACTGTCTCTGCCTTTGTATTCCTGGTACCTAGCAGGCAGAGTATTTGGCACATAAAAGGTACTCAGTGAAAAATGAAAGTCGCTTAGTCATGTCCAACTCTTTGTAACCCCATGGACTGTAGCCTGCCAGGCTCTTCTGCCCATGGAATTCTCCAGGCAAGAATACTGGAGTGAGTAGCAATTCCCTTCTCCAGGGGATCTTCTCAACCCAAGGATCAAAGCCAGGTTTCCCGCATTGCAGGCGGATTCTTTACCATCTACTCAATAAATAATATTAAAAGAATGAATTCCTAACACAACATTGTAAATCAATTATTTTTCAGTAAAAACTTTTTAAAAGCTCCAACAAGGAAAAAATCTTATGCCCATTAAAAGAGAGAATGAATGCTTATGGGTGAGATAGGAGAAGGTCTAGGTAGAAATGGATAGTTTCTGGGAAAGTTTCCAAGGTAGATTCAACAGGGCTTGGATGGAAGATGGAAGAGAGTTTCTCTCCCTTCCTGGACCCTTCCTGTTGAAGAGCTTTTCAACAGCTCCAAGATGCTGGCAGGTCTGATTATGGGTAACCATCTATTTTGCAATTTTTTTTTTTTCACCTCAACATTTATTTTTTGGAACTCTACAAGTTAGAGATTCATGAGTTATAATTATTATAATAGTGACTTCAAGCTATCTGTAAGTCTAGTTCTCTTCTCTCTGCTGATTTCTCAAGCCCAGACAACACTTCTAGGCCCAGCAGCTCTTGTGATGAGGGAAATTTGAGCAGCAAGAAAAATTTGCAGCCAACTATCAGTAGTTAACTCAGTTATGTAGAAGCCATCCAGTAGTTGAATGTAAATTGGATTTACTTATATGCTTTCCATTTTACAAATGGAGAAATAAACACTCGAGATACTTGTTAGAAGGTGTGAAAATAGTTAGGGTAAGCCCAGATTTCCCTGATACTGGGCTGGTACTTATTAGAGCCGATTTCTTGACAGATTAGCCAGATCCAAATACTTTCTTTATTTTTACTGATCCCTTATTGCAGAGTGATTACTTGTTAATTTTAATGTTGCTTAATGCTTCCTGAGCCTGCTCATAGGCCCCTGTTGAATATGTTCACTTACCTATGACTTTGTTCTTATGTTGTGCTAATCACTACCCAGTTTATGTCACTATCTTTCCTCTTTGCTTTCAAAACAGTTTGGAATATTGCCTCTCAGAGTCTCTATTTTCAACTTCAAAATGGCATCTTTTGTATATTTTCTCCTTGGTTGCCATGACCAGTGTGTATGGAACAATTGGATTATCTGCCTATAACGCCATGTTCCAGTAGGCTGGCCTTGCAGCAGCAATGCAGGGTGCTGTGTAATGCGGACCTCATAGTTGTCAGCTTCTGTCTCCCTCTGTGTGTGTAGTGGAGGCATGTGTGGACCCAAAGGCAGAGTGGGAGTGTATAACAGAAGAGGGGAGCAGGTGGGGGTTTAGGGAATACATTTCAAGAAGTATTTGGGGGGAGATTTAGAAAACTGCCTAAAATTTCATGTTTTCTAGAAGACTTTGAAATTATATCGAGGGTAAATTTCTTCTCTCTGCTGTTCAGTCAGTTGATTCTGGTTCTGACGCTTTAGGACTGGAACTCGCATTCCTGTCTAACAAGAGCATTCTGTGGTCTTGCATAGTGTTGGTATATACATATGAATGTGTTAACATGCCGCTATCGCCGGAAGTAGATGAACGGTAAGTGGGTTCCAGAAATCTCACTCTATACCATGTTCTTAGGCGTAGCTCTCTTTTATTATCCCTCCATAGTCTCAGCACTGTAAGGTGAATATTACTGTACACATTTTGAAGATGAGGAAACTGAGGCCTAGGAGGTTTCAGTGTCTCTCTGAAGGTCACGCAGCTAATTGTTATTGAAGCTGACCTTCAAACCTCAGTTTTTTCCTGGCTGCAAAGATTATGCTTGCAATAACAACACCATTTCCCATTTTCAGCCATATAAGTAACTGTCTCTCCTGTGTTTTCCTTTTCTCTAATTTCGGAATCCTGTATGGAGCATAAAGTTACAGCTTAATAAATCCAGCAGCGTAAAACTAAAGGAAGCTGAGTGTCTGAGATGGAATGGCCTGTATTTCACTGGGAAAAGGTCGTAGGAGGGATGTGGGAGTGGGGCAGAGGAGGCTTTCCTTTGACTTTTCATGAAAATATTATTGCCTGTATTTCTATACTGAGGCCTTGTTAGCAGCTTCAGAATATCAGGATTTAGTCCTGTATTCCTCAGAGACTTTATACTTTGGAATGGGATCTGGAGAAATTCCCCAATTGTGACAGTGGCTTTGATGTTTGGGAATCACCTTCTCCAAATTTAAGGTCAGGAAGCAAATAGTGTAACACTCCACAGCTAACTTTTAATTCGTGTTTTTGGCTTCTGATTTTGTTAGCAAACAAGTACAATTTAACTGTCTTATGAGTTCTAGAATCTAGAGCAGAGGGAAAATGGTAAAGAGACATGAAATAGTAACTTTTGGTCCCACTTTTAATCCTGTATAATTTCAATTTATCTTGAGTTCCTTTATAAAAATTGTAACCCGAAGTAGACCCACAGCACCCTAAGGAATCTCATTTCCGTCTATTTAGGTTTTCCATTTTGTATTTGTGTAGCTCACTGCCACTGAAAGAAGTGTTGGATCATTTGTGTGCTTGTTAGTTATATGGCAGATCTACTGTGCAAATCTGGGGATTTGAAGGGACGGAAAATCTTTTTAGAAGATAAACCTGAGTGTATCAAGATTATAGCAGTAAGAGGGTGTTGGGATAAAATTTCAGGCAGAGAACGCCATCTGGTGGTTATAAGGAGAACTTGAGCCTTCTGTATTTGCAGTTTTTAACCATAGTATCTGAGTGATATCTTTATCTAGAAATGACCTTCTTATATATAATAGCTGCAGATTCAAATCTCTAAGAATAATTTTCTTCCATATAACTCTAGCATTCCTTCATTAAAACTTATGTCAAGGAATCTAGAAAAATGGTACTGAAGAATTTATTTACAGGGCAGCAGTGGAGAAACACATAGAGAATAGACTTATGGACATGGGGAGAGGGGAGGAGAGGCTGAAATGTATGCAGAGAGTAACATGGAAACTTACATCCCCATATGTAAAATAGATAGCCAACGGGAATTTGCTGTATGGCTTAGGAAACTCAAACAGGGGCTCTGTATCAATTTAGAGGGGTGGGATGGTAGGGAGATGGTAGGGAGGTTCAAAAGGGAGGGAATATATGTAGACCTATGGCTAATTCATGTTGAGGTTTGACAGAAGACAACAAAATTCTGTAAAGCAATTATCCGTCAGTAAAAAAATAAATTAAAAAAAACACAAACTTCCGTCAAAACCCTCAGACTAAACACACTATTGTCTGTGTCCAGCAGAACCAAAACCCTATGTCCTTTTTTGTTCCAAATGCAGGCCCTGTTTATCTCTGTAGAAAACCAGTTAGTGTCTTTTCACTTCTTTTTCACAACCTCTAGCTCTTGACATCATGCTTCTTTTATTTGGTGAATTTCTGCCTACTGGAGTAGTGGCAAAAGAAATATTAGTGATTTTTCAGTAAATCTTTGGCAGATGTCATATAAAAGTAAGTCGCTTTTACCCTGTATAAAAATTATGAAGAGGAGTTTGAAATTTTTCCAAAGTGATTATTAGGGTGAGCAAAGTTGGCAGGGGATGGGAGATTATGTAACAGACTTATATTAAAATACATGTCTGAGATTTTTTTTTTTTTGCTATAAGCATCTTTATTATATGGCAATTTTGAATGTAGATAATGCTGTAGTTGGGTAAAGTAGAGACATTAACCCTAGGGGAAGGGATCCTTTTAAGTGAATCTGAATGCATATTTTATAGTCCTGGTGGGGAGGGGAGGATAAACAGAGTTTTAAATTTCAGGCTTAGCTGCGAGCTGGCATGGCATGTCTGTATCTTTTTTCCTAGTAGGAAAACTGAATCCAGGTCTCACCACCATTAATAAGTTTCTTGAGGGAGGGCTGTTCATGAAATACATTAAATAGAATGTGACATGACCTGCCACTGTTCTCCTGGGATTTTTAAAAACATAAGTAACAATATTATAATATTTGTAGTTCAACCTTCATGAAACTCTAAAAAAGCTATTGTTCCATACACAAATGCTCACATGTTATATAATTCTATTTCTATGAAATGTCCAGAATTGGCAAATCTATAGAAAGAAAATGTAGATTTGTGGTTGTCAGGGGCTGGGGTCAGGGGATGTTTGGAGGAAATGAGGAGTGCCTGCTACTGGGCTTGAGAATTCTTCTTGGGGAGGATGAAGATATGCTGGAATTAGATAGTGGCCATGATACATAACTGTGTGAATATACTAAAGACCACCATATTGTACACTTAAATCTTTAAAGTTTTTTTTTTAAAAGCTCATTTTTGGAAAAATGAACAAAACAATGACCAAAAAAAGGTGATTGTGGAATTCCCTGGCAGTCCAGTGATTAGGACTCAGAGTTTTCCCTGCTAGGCCTGGGGTGCAGTCCCTGTTCAGGGAACTAAAATCCTGCAAGCCTCACAGCGCAGCCCAAAGACTAAAAACAAAATTTTTAAAAATCTAAAAGGTGATCGTGGTAACAATTCTCTCATTTATGTTCTAGCTGAAATGTTATCTGATAACTTAAATAATTCTGGTTTGGGTCGTGAATGTTGTTTTAATTTTTACTTTATTGCCCTGCTCCTGACCTCCACAGGGCCACGATGGGCCTCCTGGAACATTGGTGTGTTCATCTGCATTCGATGTGCTGGAATCCACAGGAATCTCGGGGTGCACATATCCAGGGTAAAATCGGTTAACCTTGACCAGTGGACTCAAGAACAGATCCAGGTACTTACACAACCCAAGAGTGAGTCAACCGCTCCCATACTTCATGTGAAAGTAGTTCCAGATGAATTTCAGTCAAACTGGGCACAAAGGTGAAGGTGGAGGGAAGTTTAGGTATTCAACACTAACGCCACATTAAAAAATTTTTATCTTTATATTTAAGACACAAGTTATTCCACTTATATTTTACCTCCTTCAAAACACAAATACTCTGTGGACTAGGACCCCCCTGGATCCATGAAGACATGAAGGAGAATCTTTGTATTGTTTTCTAAGGCCCTTGGCATTTTCAGATCTAATGTTTGTAATTTTAGATACTCACTTAAAAAAGTCCAACACATATACTTTTAATGTTTTTTATTGCAGAAGTGCATATATGAATCCTGCTTGCCGTTAGGTTGGTGGGCTGAGTGTGAGACACTTAAGTTAGTGAGTCCAGCCTGGCCGGAGAGCTGCAACTTGATGTGGCTCCCTGTTTTCTGTTCTCTTCCTGCATTGAAACTTCTTAAAGTAATTTACAAATACATACATATTTTGCTT
The DNA here is from genome assembly GCF_055505025.1 of Bos grunniens. Lineage (NCBI taxonomy): Eukaryota > Metazoa > Chordata > Mammalia > Artiodactyla > Bovidae > Bos > Bos grunniens. The sequence goes on from NC_141167.1 coordinate 15,689,152, forward strand.
TGGGGAAATCTCCTGGCTCCAAAGAAAACCAGTTGCTAAAGTTGATGGTGTAAGTAAGAGGTTATTCTTGATAGAAAATGGCTTTAGAAGTTACTTTAGGTTATCTTTATAGATTCACTGAAGGACTAAAAGATTAGTTATATTTTTCAGTTATATTTGAAGCTGTTTAAAAATCTTGGAATTTATCTCTCACAAATGTTAAGGAGTCTTTCAAAAGCCTAATGAGAAACATAGTTGTTGGTAATACAGTGGATAGGTTAATTACTACTATAAACTCAGAATTGTAGTTATTCCTAATTACTGCCTGCCTGATTAGGCACTGATTATTGCCTGCCAAGTAGACATTTGGATTGGCAGCTCTATGTCTTGGACTTTCAAATGGGATCTTAAATTACTATTGAATCAAATATATCTTGTTAGACAAATCTTTCAATAAAAGGAGACAGAGTGGCAGGAAAGACAGCTGTGGAAGGAAATGGTTGGGAGCAGAGCCGAGAGAATCATGGATTGTAAATCAGAATACTCAGGTTTAAATCTTGGTTCTGCCACTCCCTAGGTTGGTTGTTCCATTGTAAAATGATGCAGTTGGATAAGAAGTTTTTCGGTTCTTTCCTAATGTGACATTCCTTGTTTCCACATCTCTTTGACTGCAGTGCATGCAAGAGATGGGGAATGGAAAGGCAAACCGACTTTATGAAGCCTACCTGCCTGAGACCTTTCGGCGACCTCAAATAGACCAGTATCTTTTTTGGAGCAACTTCGAAGGCTGGATGGTTTTATTGGTGGTGGTGGTGGTGGTGGTAGTGTCTTGGGAGAGTTACAGAAGACTCAGGACCCACAATCTGACTGGGCCATCTTTATATGTGGATGAGTTGAAGTCTGGCTTTTCCTCTCTCCTGCAACCAAGACATATAGAAAGCCCACGTATACTCTCCAATGTCACAATGGTGGTGTCACACAGGGGCGACTCAGAAATTAAGACTGCTGTGGTTCACTGTGAATTCTTCCATAGAGTAATATCTCCAATAGTCTTCTGATCTCTGAAACTATTGTTTGATAAAAAGAATAGTTTATTGTGCTATGTTGATTCAGCAAAACTGCCACTAATTTTTAATGCCTTTTTGTGCTCTACCTGAAAGAATTAACTTGTTGACCAGTTAATCCATAACTTTCTTCCCCCAGCCCCTCAAATGGAGATAGCACCCAGCTCATAAAACCAAACTCCCTGAAGGCAGTGCTTCTCAAAATATGGCTTGTAGACCATCTTGTTAGAGTTTGATTTTGGTGGGTATAGGGAGAACCTACTAAATGTAGATTTGGAGCCCTGCAGAGGACCCCAGATCAGAATCTGGCAGTGGGGCATGGGAGTCCTGTATATTTTTTTTAAGGGGCACTCAGATGTCTGTTTCAGTACTGTTGACTTAAGGACTTTATTTTTTTTAAATATGAATTTATTTATTTTAATTGGAGGCTAATTACTTTACAATATTGTATTGGTTTTGCCATACATCAACATGAATCCACCACGGGTGTACATGTGTTCCCCATCCTGAACCACCCCCCCCCACCTCCCTTCCCATACCATCCCTCTGGGTCATCCCAATGCACCAGCCCCGAGCATCCTGTATCATGCATCGAACCTGGACTGGCGATTCGTTTCACATATGACTTAAGGACTTTAAAATAGATAACTGACTGCTTTACCTGTACTCTATCAGTAGAACAGCCACAGGCTCCACTGATGTCAAAATGGGGAGTGACCCCGTTTCTGCTCTCATTACTCTGAAGGAAGATTGTTGGAAATGGTGATTCCCTGAAGTAGCCATGAAGAAGGCCTTTTAAGGTTTTGGTTAGGGATAGGCCAGAAGAGACAATGCTCATGGGATACAAATTGACCTTTTATAGTCATTCTGTGAGAAAGATTTGTTTGCTTTATCCTTAATAAGCTTCTTGCAGTGCGGTTGAGGGATTTATTCGAGATAAATATGAGAAGAAGAAATACATGGACCGAAGTCTGGACATCAATGCCTTTAGGGTTGGTTGTAAATCTTTCAAGTTTTGTTCATAATAAATAATTTGCTTATTAATCAGGCCTGAGGAGAATTTGAAGAACAGCTGGCAAAATACTCTTAAGAACATAAAAACAAAAAAAGTAGAATAAAGCCAGCTATTGAATGAAGACTATGAGATGTCATGGAGCAAACCTTTGCCTCAGGGATGGACCAGCCATCAGTTAATTCTTTACCGTGATCTGAGTTTAGATGTCAGTGATTCCCAGTTCCAAATTACTTCTTTATATGGATATGTTGGGCATACTAGATCAAACAGAATAGTATGTGTGTGCATACATACGTGTGTGCATCTCTTTTTCTGTAAATGAAGTCACCTAAATTGGTGTAATTATATCACCAGAGTTTCCTTAAATTTGACCAGCATATATTTCCATTGTGTCAGTGAACTGACTGCCAATGGAACGCTTGTTCTTGAGAGGAGTTTTAGGAGACGCCCAGTTGCCAAATACACTTTGCATCCTAGGCATGTGGCTATAATCTAAAATACAGTGTACAAGAGGAAATACAACATGGTTTCTGGAAGAAGAAAATACGCCTGACTAATGACAGCTAGCGGGGAACCTATAAATATGACTAACTTAAACCTTCAAAAAGCCTTTGACAAGACTAATAAATTTTTGAAATAATCGACTGTTTCTCTAGCTAAGGAAGTATGGAGAATATGGGATTCTCCAGTTCTAGCAAAAGACCTATCTACCTATCATCTGTCCTCTGTGTGTTATTTATTTTGTTGGAAGATGTACTAGCCAGTGAAATCATTACATGTACACAGGGCTCTAAGCCCTTGCAGATAAAGTCAAACTAATTGGAATTAGCTCAAGACTGATTTTTTGATCTTGTGTGAAGAGGGGCACTAACCGGTAGTTGATTTCAATGTGGGCAAGTAAGTGCAGGGCAATACATGCAGTTAGGTAATGATAATTCCTTCTCAGCTTTGTATGAAGGACTCTTACATCACACTCATCCAGAAAAGGGATGTGTCATAACTCTTCCAAGAAAGACTTAACCCAGCGTACATTTACAGCTTGGATGGCATCATCAAGAAGAGTTTGAAACCAAAAGAAACAGACCTTTCCTTTCCTTTGTAGAAAACTGTAGTCTGTCTGCTTAGCTCTGTTCATTGTACAAGAACATATGAAATCAGACAAGGTCGAACAAAAGGTTATCTGAGGTAATTCAGAAGGTAGGAGAAGAGGAAAGAGTTGCTGTATGGAAATAGATGGTATTCATTCATAATTATGTTGCTGCTGTACCATACCCATGAAAGCAGCCTGTTTTACTCACTAAATGCTTTCACTTAGAAAGGAAATGTTTCCTGTGTGCCAAAGAGCTATTTCAAAACTTTTTATTTGATGTATTTAGACTTTTAAAAAATATCTTCGTGAAGATGTATATGCCAAGAATTAATATTTGCTAAGTGAAGGCATTTAATATCAAATCTAAAAGAAACTGGCTTTGTTGAAGAGTATTCTTTTTAAATGGACAGTTGAGATGTTTTTAATTTCGAGAAATAAAGTGTTCTGTATTAAAGTATTACACTATGTGTGCAACAAGCATAGCTGCATGTGTTCTTCATGATTATAATATCATTTACAGATAATATGAAAGTTAAAGTGGAAAATCCATGCCTGCTCTTCCCTTCATAATGACTGTCATCCATGTGTTTCCCCCATTCTTCCCTGTGTAGTTACTTTTTGGAGGCATAATCGTGACATAGTTGGATAGAACGTCTCCTGCTTTCCTTTAACTTAGCACATCATGTTCTTACTTGTCACCTGTTAGCTTGTTGCTTTTCACAACTTGTAATCATTGCCTCTTGTTCAGTGAGTAGCTGGATCACAGTTTATGTTACTATTCCCCTCTGCGGCATAAAGGCTAAGTTCTTCTTAAGATATGTTATTCTGGAATGAACTGCTTGGCATATGTAACTTTCTCCATGTTTTGGATTATTTTTCTTAAGGTATATTACAAGATACAATATTGTCTTGGTCAAAGGGTTTCAGTATTTGTCTCTTTGTACTTTTGCCAATATATTTTTTAGAAGTTGTACTGTTGTATACTGTCTTCTCAGCATTGGATGAGTAGTTTTACTCCATCCCTACCAATATTAGATAGTACTATTAAGATTTTTTTCTCCTCCCCAAAATGTTTTTTTTTTTTTTGGCCATGCCTCATGGCTTGAAATCTTATTTCTCCAACCAGAGGGCAAACCTGTACTCTCAGCATTGAATGTTCAGAGTCCTAACCACTGGACTGCCAGGGAATTCCGCCCAAAAGTGCATTTTAAATTTCACTTTTTGATCATTATCAGGGCCGACCATTTTTCACGTGTATTTGTTGTTCAGTTGCTAAGTGGTGTCTAACTCTTTGTGACCCCATGGACTGCAGCACGCCAGGCCTCCCTGTCCTTCACCGTCTCCCGGAGTTCACCCAGGTTCATGTCCATTGAATTGGTGATGCCATCTAGCCATCTCATCCTCTGCCACCCACTTCTCCTTTTGGCTTCAGTCTTTCCCAGCATCAGGATCTTTTCCAGGGAGTCGGCTGTTCGTGTCAGGTGGCCAAAGTATTGGGAGCTTCAGCTCCAGTTGTCCTGCATTTTACAAATAAGATTAGTGAGGGCAGGAGAAGGGGATAACAGAGGATGAGATGGTTGGATGGCATCATTGACTCAATCGGCATGAGTTTGAGCAAACTGTGGGAGATAGTGAAGGACAGGGTAGCCTGGCATGCTGCAGTCTGTGGGGTCACAGAGTCAGACACGACTGACTGACTAAACAACGAAACCCCCTGGCTAGAAGAGGCAGATGGGGGACTTCAAACTTTATTCATTGTATTTTTACAGTATCCTTTAATATATAGCAAATTACATTTATATTCTGTTATTCTTTTGATCCAGGTGCTAGCCCTGTGGGGTTAGTTCACAGCTCTTCTTACTCACGTTTGATATATAAGGAAACACTTGACACTTGGCTCGTATTTGTAAGGGAGAGAACCTTTGATTGAAGGCTGCGTGTCAAGTAAGATGAACATTTTTCACTACCGTACCAAGATGAGCGAGTTAAACTTGGGTCCAAAAGGGACAGCGAACTGGGGAAACGTTTTAACCTCTATAGATAACCCGGTCTGCACGCTAACAGGCATACGTGGATTAGACAGAACAAGGAGGGAGATACTTAAGAAATTTGAAAGATGCCTCTCTACAGCCTTGAGGCCAGGGTGGAAGAAGCCAGCACTCATGCCCCACACAAGACCCTCCCACAGTCCGTCAGGCTCCTGCATCAGATTCAGTAGGGATTTGTGTGTCCTTTTGAGACATTTAGAATTATAATTTGTTGAACTGTTAGTCACCATGGGGTCTGTTCTTTGTCTTGTTTTTTTTTAAATCATCATAGAAAGAAAAAGATAACAAGTGGAAAAGAGGGAGCGAACCAGCTCCAGAGAAAAAAATGGAACCTGTTGTTTTTGAGAAAGTGAAAATGGTAAGTGGGGGCAGTATGTGTGCTGTGTGGATGGCTTAGGGTTTGTTGACATGTGGAGGGGAGGGCAGTGGAGGAGAGGAGACGGGAGGGGAGGGGTGGGGAGGGGGCGGGCTAGTTGCGAGCACACTGCACCATTGCACCTGGGACTAAAGGGGGCCACATTCAGATTAGACCACCCACTGCCATTTCTGCTGCTTTCCCATCGCCTTGCTGCTGCCTGATCTGCTCTGTCACACTCCCTCTGAGGTCCAGATGGGAGCTTGGGAACGGCACCTGTCCCGTCTGAGCAAGAGGCACGTTTCATGGCAGAAGGCCAAGGCTCTGTGACACCTTCTGAGCAGATGCTACGTTAGTCCTTCTCTCCTTAGGCCTTCTGTACCTTGTTTTCCTGTTGCTGTTAAGAACAGTCCAGAAGCCAGGCCACAGTAATTAATTTTAAACCATCCCTTCTTGTATTCTCAAAGTAGGCACCTTTCTTTTCCCACTGGACTCCTGATGGCCGTGGTAGTAGATACTCTAAGATGGGGCTTCCCGGGTGGCGCTAGTGGTTAAGAACCTTCATGCCATTGTAGGAGGCGTAAGAGACATGGGTTCGATCCCTGGGTCACGACTCTTAACATGTTTGGAATCTTGGGAAAGAAGACTTTTTACTGTTTTCCTTCGAGAGTCTTTTAGCATCATTCTGAATCGTATTGTCTGCAGAACACAGTCCCTTTTGGTATTAAAGGTTTTCTAATCACTGGGAGAAGTGTTGGCCATTACCTTTTGTACCATCAGACACCTGCCTTTATTCTTTGCTTTTCCTGGGACCAAAAACCACTGCTTCTGTTGAATACCCTGGTCTGTGGTTGTCTTGGTTTCGGAAAGATCTGTCTCTTTAGAAAGCCAGACAAGTGCAGATGACAGCTTTGTTTTTCACTTTAGGTTTGATTTCTGCACTATGCCTTCTGATTTGGTTTTTTTTCACACAACAGTTCCTAAGTTCTGTTCCTTTGGTAACTCTCTTTGAATAACAACATCCATGCCACAAGAATTCCTGTGGCTTTATGGTTGGAGAGGGGAACAGAGGCTTCAAAAACACCTGCTTATTTCTTTCTGTAACATATTTTAACCCTAGCCACAGAAAAAAGAAGATCCACAGCTACCTCGGAAAACCTCCCCGAAATCCAAAGCTCCTGTGGTGGATCTCTTGGGCCTTGGTAAGAGCCAGACTTTTCCACTCCTCTAATCTCACCAATGTTGATGAATTCTCTGTGATCCTGGGGAGATAGGTAGAGATGGGGTTGTTCGGTTGGTGGCTTCATCACTAAGGTTGTTCCCGCCTGTTCTTCCTGGTGTTTTTCATCTGAGCAGTTGTTCTAAAAAGTGCTGATATTCTTTAGGGAGACAGTACAGTAATAGAGAAGTGGTCAAGTCCAGAGTCCCAGCTCTGCCACTCACTTCTTGGGGGGCTTGCTCAGCCTCTCAACATTACTTTCCTCCTGTAGTGAGGATGATGAGTCTACATCAGAGATGTTGTGGGAAGGACTAAATGAGATAAATAAGCTCTTAGCTCCTTGCCCCACACACTGAGCATTCAGTAAGTGTTTGCAAGCTTCACTAGACCAGCACCTGTGAGCCCTGCCCCAGCCCGCTCGTTCTCCAGGTGCATCCTGTTTCTGAGACGGCCCCTTACCTTGTGGTCATTTTCCTCCAGACTTTTGAAACCCTGAGCTAATGGTTCTGCCCCTTTCAGAAACAGAGCCTATTCTTACTTTTCATAGTACTGATGGCTGTACTTTGTCTCAGTCCATTCCTGCTGAGTGGACTGAGTATTGGCTACTTCAGCTTCTCATGTCTGTCCTTTTCATTTCTCTCTGAGAATAAATCCTACACAGCTTTGCCCCTCAAATAGCCAGAAGGGAGCCAGCCAGCTCCCTTGCAATGGTGCTAATGTAGCCTTCAAGCCCAAGTTCCTCCTGTCCTCTGCTGAGCTACAGGCTTTTCCAGTGTGTTCTCGGGAATCTTGTGAGATGCCTCATCCAAGCTGTATGGTTCCAGAGCCTAGATTTCAGGGTCTGTGATTGGAGCATGTGGGCCTTCTCTGTTTTGTGTCTGGAAGAGAAGAAAGGAATGGGCTTAATAAGCAGGGCTACATTTTAACTTTGGCCTCTCTTTCCAGATGCTCCTGTATCCTGCTCCATTGCAAATGGTAAGACCAGTAATACCCTAGAGAAGGATTTAGATCTTCTGGCCTCCGTTTCATCTCCCTCTTCTTCGGTTTCCAGAAAGGTGAGTCTTGTGGGTGACTCAGGAGGAAAGAGCATTCTGTAAAGGGTGCTTTTGATAACTTAATCCTGGAGTCAAGTCATGCGTTCTTGGTGAAATTTGACTTTGGTTTTCTTGATTCTTCCCTTAACCCTGTCATCTCTGTTACAGCCTATTCATTCCATTTTGTCTCTTGCTCAAAAAGAGTGGGCCCTTCATGTGAACTTCTGTTGAAGATTGTCAGATTGTAAAGGCTAATCCTATAAGTCAGCTCCTCAGCCTGAGTTATTGCCAGAGAGTTTGTAAACAGGAAAGGCTTGAGACCGTCAGTGACTCCCATTTGTGGAATCCCTGCTGTGTACACCAGGCGCAGTGCTAGGTGATTTTGTGTATCATTTTGTGTATTTCCCTTAGGATTTAAAATATTCACCACAATCCTGCAAAATGGGTCTTCTAGATGAGGAAAGAGTTCAGAAAAGTCACATGACTAGCCTCTCATTACACAACCAGTAAACAGTGGTACTGGGACCTTAGTTCTCTCTGGCTGCATCATTTGTAGGTCATTTTAATTTGTTAGTTCTTCACCAAATCACATTTTTTTGCTAAAGAGCCAAGAATTGTACCAGAGCGTAACTATCAGGTGTTTCCTGATGTTTGTATGGCAAAAGTGTCAGGAGGCTACTAACTCGAGCCACGTTTTCTCATGGCAAATGGTAGAAACAGTAGAGAGATGAGGGAGGTCCTTACAGAGAACCCCAGGAGGACCATTCCAATTCCTCCCTGCCGTTTGTCCTAAGGTTGTAGGTTCCATGCCAACCCCAGGGAGTGCTGGCTCAGTTCCGGAAAACCTGAACCTGTTTCCAGAGCCAGGGAGCAAATTAGAAGAAACAAGCAAGAAGCAGCTGTCTAAAGACTCCATCCTGTCGCTGTATGGATCCCAGACGCCTCAGATGCCCACTCAAGGTAGAGTTCACAGGGGTCATGGCTGTGTGCCAGGTGGAAACGGGAGGCCTTCCATGCAGGAATTATTTGTTGTGCCAGGGGCAGTTGCTCTGGGAGCCCTGACATCATATTCCAAACAAGCCTAAGCATGACATTTCTTGTGAAACCACTGAGTATCAGGAGATAGATATTAATGTAACTCAGAGCCATGCTTCTGTGGGGTCTGGCCCCTGTGAAGCCTGACTCGGGGTCTGGATCTGGACCCTAAAGGGGGAGTGCCTGGCTCTGCAGCCCACTGGAAGCCAGAGCAAGTCTTGTAGAGAATCTGTCTGCGGAATTCTAGCTGGCAGGAGCAGCCAGTGAGCATTTGTATTGACCTCGTGTGCATTCCTCCTTCACAAATCTGTATGTCTGTTCTCTTGGCAGCAATGTTCATGGCTCCTGCTCAGATGGCGTACCCCACTGCCTACCCCAGCTTCCCTGGGGTTACACCTCCTAACAGCCTAATGGGGAGCATGATGCCCCCACCTGTAGGCATGGTAGCTCAGCCAGGAGCTTCTGGGATGGTTGCCCCAATGGCCATGCCTGCAGGCTATATGGGAGGCATGCAGGCCTCCATGATGGGTGTGCCAAACGGAATGATGACCACCCAGCAGGCCAGCTACATGGCAGGCATGGCAGCTATGCCCCAGACTATGTATGGGGTTCAGCCAGCTCAGCAGCTGCAGTGGAACCTAACTCAGGTAAGCTGCTCCATTTCACTCAGGACGAGAGTTCTGAGCCTCCCTCAAGGCTGTCTCACTTAGTGTTTGCCCCTTATCCTTTGAATCCTTATAATGTAAATGAGATCTCGCCAGAGACATTCTTGGGTTTGCTTCATTTATTTATTTATTTTAACAGAAGGTCTGTCTAACCTCAGACTTTCTGAGGTATTTTGGGTTCCTGTAGAATAAGGGTAAATTGCCTGATTCTAAAACTCTCCACACATTCATCAAAACAAAACAACCTGTCCAGATAAACAAGAGATGCCAATAAAAGCACCCATAAGCAATGACTATTGGATCTAATAGAATATCACAAACCTCAAATTACACGGTTATAACACTGAAATCCAGGGCTTCCCTGGTGGCTCAATGGTAAAGAATTCGCCTGCCAAGGCAAGAGACACAGGTTCAATCCCTGGTCCAGGAAGATCCCACATCCCGAGGAGCAGCTGAGCCCATGTGCCACAACTGTTGAGCCTGAGCTCTGAAGCCCAGGAACCGCAACTACTGAGCCCAAGTGCCACAAGTACCGAGGCCTGTGCACTCTAGAGTCTGTGCTCTGCAGCAAGAGAAGCCACAGCAGTGGGAAGCCTGCACGCTGCAGCCAGAGAGTAGCACCTGCTCACAACTAGAGCAAAGCCCCCACAGCACCGAAGATCCAGCACAGCCAAAAATAAATAAGTTTTTAAAAACACCGAAATCAAGCAGAGCCAGCACCACAGAGAGACCGTGTGAAAAGAGGAGAAGGAGTAGGGGGCTAGAGGTGACAGCATAGATAAAACACTCCCAAGAAAGAGAAAGCCCTGCCCTGATTAAGTGTTCTGAGACCTGGTGCAGTATAACTCTGGTTACTTGGAGAATCAAAAGCAAAGGACTCGAAATAGATAGGACCATATGGGGTAGCTTTGGCAAAGCATTGTTTCTAGGAGAGATGAGGATGACTTAGAATGAGGGGGTGCTTTTTGGAGACCTTGTGGTGAAGAAGTAAAAATTGAGAACGACAAAACCAGATCTACTATCCTCCTCCCCACCAAATAGTCATTTCACTTTACTAACGGAAGAGGGCGCTCTTGAACTAAAAAATTCAGTAAGTCTCCCCAGATCCTTTCACCTGTGTGTGTTATTGCTGATTCAGGAAAATAAGGTACTACAAAGAATCCGCCTGCCAGTGCAGGAGATGCAAGAGATGAGGGGTTTATCCCTGGGTGGAGAAGATCCCCTGGAGGAGGAAATGGCAACCTACTCCAGTATTCTTGCCTGGAAAATTCTATGGACAGGGAAGTCTGAGGGGCTGCAGTTCATGGGGTCACAAAGAGCCAGACACGATTGAACACGCATACACACACAAAATGAAGTATCAAGTGACATTTATGTAAAACTATTATGAGAAGAAACTAAAAAAATGAAATCTAAACATTTTGAGGAATGAAAATTCTTTCTCCAAAACCAGTCACGAAATGGAAGAAAACTGTTACACAATCCTGAATTAAATGTCCTCTAACAAACACTTGCAGGCAAGACAAAACAGCTTGAATCAAAAAGTGAAAAACTTAGAAGCAAAATGGACAAATAACTGAAAGTTGTGAAATGAAAGTTTCCTAAACTCAGGAAACAAATTGAGAAACAACACAATTATCTTAAAAATAGACTGAATTACAAGTTAGTCAGAGGAGAATAGATTCAACTGGAAATATATTTGGCATAGAGGAAAGGCATGAAATAGCTCAGAGAAAGGAAACTAAATATAGAGAGCACTAAAAAGAAAGAAGGAAAGGAAGAACTTAGGCAAAGAAGATCTAACATAAATATGCTTGTTTGGCGACCCCCAAAGGTGGCACTAATGCTAAAGAGCCTGCCTGCCATGCAGGTTCTCTTACGCCTGGGAAGGTCCCCTGGAGGAGGGCACGGCAGCCCACTCCAGTGTTCTTGCCTGGAGAATCCCATGGACAGAGGAGCGTGGAGGACTACAGTCCATAGAGTCACAGTCAGACACGACTGAAGAGACTGAGCACCCACACAAAGAAGAAAGGTAAAATAGTGGAGCAGGATTAATATGTTTAAAACTTAATATAAGAACGTTTCCTAGAAACAAAGGACTTGAATAACATGTTGAAAGAAACTACTGTGTGTATCTGGAAGAACTGACTCAGAATGGTCACCTCGATCATATCCCAGTAAACTTTTAGGCTTTGTATGGTAAGAAAAAAAATCCGTGAGTCCATTTTTTTTTTTTTTTTAATGGGTGTGGGATAGAGGGAGAGAAAGCCTTCTTTGCAGAAGAATGACAACTAATAATTATAGAAAGAACAGGGTATTCACATATTTGCAAAGAAATACTCTTCAGATTACTTATTAATTACAATGAAAGAACATATGATGGATACAATCTTAGATAAGTGATCAAACGAAAATTATCAACAGTGGGGCACATTAGTATTATGCATTTCTTGGTATCTTATACTAAGAAGGATATAATATCACTTACATAGAATTTTGGGGGTCTTCCCTGGTGGTCCAGTGGTTAAAATTTCACTTTCCAATGCAAGGGGTGTGGATTTGATCTCTAGTCGGGGAAGCTAAGATTCTACATGCCTCACAGCCGAAAAACCAAAACATAAAACAGAAGCAGTATTGTAACAAATTCAATAGACTTTAAAAGTAGTCCACATCAAAAAATATATATATTAGAATTTTTGCCAAAAATATTTAACTTGGATTCAATCATAAGAAAACATGAGATAAATCTAAATTAAAGGATTTTCTCTAAAATAACTGGCCTGGACTCTTCAAATGGTGTTAGGAAAAAATGGCGGGGAAACTCCTCTAAAAAGGAGGCTAAAGAGGTGAAAAATGAAGTGTATATTAGAATATAGTATTAATGTGAAGTATCTTGAACATGATCATTGTATTGTGATACTAGGAAAGTCTTCTTTCATATGAGACCTAAGAGTCCGACTTTGTGCGACCCCATGGACTGTAGCCCGCCAGGCTCCTCTGTCCATGGGATTTCCTAGGCAAGGATACTGGAATGGGTTGCCATTTCCTTGTCCAGGGGATCTTCGTCTCCTGCATTGACAGGCCGGTTTTTTACCACTAGCACCACCTGGGAAGCTTCTTATGAGATGCCTCCTGACTTATTAAGAGGTGAAACGTCACAGTATCTGCAACTTTCAGTGTCTATCAAAAATTTTTTAAAGCTGATACATATGTATATATCAACGATAAAGCAAAAATGTTACCAATTGTTGAATTTAAGGAAAGATGTATGGGTCTCATTATCCTAATCTTTCAACCTTTCTGTAAACTTGAAATTTTCTTTAAAAGTTGGTGGAAGAAAAAAAAGTTAGCCTTTCTCTTAAAGGAAAAGATCTTATACAGAAAATGTACCAGACTTGGGGAATTTAAGGCATTTTTCTTTGATAAATAGTTTCGTCTGTTCACTGCCAGGAGCCAGTCTTTTAATCAGATTCCTAAAGGGGCTTCAACCCCACCCAGGCCTGATGCCACCAACCCTTTTCTCCCAGCAACTTACTTTCTCATGCAGTGAAGACATGTTGGTCTTTTTTTTTTTTTTTTGCCTGCCTTTGTTCTTTGTGAAAAGTCCAGTTTCCTTTTCTTTGTCTTCTTTCTACTCGAGCATGCACAGCACTTTCCCTGACACTCTGGATAATGACTTTGCTGGAGAAAAGACAGGAGTGCTGGCTGGCTGGGGGCTTCTCTTTATACTCTCAGGGTTGGCTCCAGCCAGTTCACAATAGGCTCCTTCTTTTCAGAATCAGAGTGGAAAGGAAATAGAATAACCTCCTGTGCCGCTTTTATGTCAGCTCACTCCAGGATTCCCCCTTCCCCTCCCTGAGCATTAGTCTCAGACAGCATCTCCCTTCTGCAGAGGCCTCCATCGCTGTGGTCTGGTGTCCCCAGAATAATCGTTCAGGGCAGTTCTGTTCACGACAGAGCTCCCCTTTGTCTCACTCTCCTCTCCCCACAGGCGGAAGGACTTCTTCCCGCCCTTTGCTCTAATTGGCCCCGTGCCCACAGCCTGTCTGAAAGCGTCCTCTCTCCTTTTCAGATGACCCAGCAGATGGCCGGGATGAACTTCTGTGGCACCAACGGCATGCTGAGCTATGGACAGTCCATGAACGGCGGGAACGGACAGGCAGCAAATCAGACGCTCAGCCCTCAGATGTGGAAATAGGAACAGCGCACCTGGATGACTACCACTCTCCCCGCCAACCTCTCTCCTTGTGTTTCCTCTTTCCCCATCCCCCTCTCCTACTTCTCTCTGGTTTAGAAGTCGCTCAATCCGGGTCACTTAGGACTTGGCATCCTGCCTAGCCCAACCCCATCCCAAACCTGCAGACCTCTCTGTGGCTTTCTGTCATACCTGTCCCCCAGCTGTCCTGATTCCCTCCCCAGCCTCAGCCGGGTTATCTCCTGGCAGCCGCACCTTAGGAACTGTTGCCAGAAGGCACTTAGACTGCAGGGTAGACGTGCACACCTTTGAGCACCTTTCGCACAAGGTGAAACTTCCTGTCACACTCAGAAAGGTCTGTAGGGGTTGTGTTTTAGGCAAAGAGGGGAGAGTTTAGAGATCGTTCTGTATGTGTTGATAAATTATTGGGTTGGCCAAAAGAACCTTTTGGCCAACCCAGTATTTCCATAGGTTTAAATTTTGGGGATGAGAAAGGAGGCATCATGCTCCCCTGATTTATGGAAATTAAGGAAGTACTGAAATCGAATTAAATGCTCCTGGAGTCTTAGAGCAGTTTGCCCCCAGCCCTGGGGCGAGGATGAGCAAAATATGACTCTACTTCATGCTGAATTGTTTCCTGGATCTGAGACTTCAGGAGTTGCTGCTTCGGTCAGCCTTTCTTAGCACCAAAGACTCTTCAAAGGTCCCACACAAAGACACACACCCTGTTCCCTGACTTCATCTGGTAGGATCTGGCTTTGTGGCTGGAGGACCAGCCCCTCCAGTGGGAATGCAGAGTTAACGTGTGTACTGCTTGTGTGTGTGTGTGTGGATTCCACCTCCGACTCTTTCCCCGTCTGCGCTGGGTATTTTTGTTTTTGTTTTTTAGTTTTAGGTTTACAACAGAGAGGAGTTAATTTATCAACAGCCTAAAACTGTTGCCAGTTTTTCTTTAGTTAAAAAATTTACAATCTCATCGGTAGCTCCCTTCCTCCTTTCCCCTCTCCAACCTGCCAGTTGCTGTTTCGTATTGGTGTGTCCAGGCTGCCCTGCGCCCCCATCTGTCCAGGTGTATGAGGCAGGGCGCCTGGGCAGCCTTCCTCTCAGTCATCGTTCACCCCACTTGAAAATTAAAACAAGAAGACGTTGCTTACAAGATTTCATCTGTGGGAACCACAGCTCCTGGTTGCCTTTCTCCTGTGTATGTATAAATTCCTTAATAAACATTGCAGGGAAGCAGCGCTCACTCGCTCTCGCCGTGTGTCACTTGTGGAAGAGGGTGAGTTCCGCCCCGGTTTTCTGCTTTCCAGGGGCAATTCCCTCACTTTCTGTATTGTAAAACATGATTACATTTAGAACGGATAAACAAGGTCCTACTATAGCATAGGAAACTAGAGCCAGTCTCCTGGGATAAACCAGGATGGAAAAGAATATTTAGAAAAAAATGTAAATATATATATGTGTGTGTGTGTGTGTGTATAACTGAGTCACTTTTCTGTACAGTAGAGATTGGCACAACATTGTAAATCAACTGTATTTT
This sequence comes from Bos grunniens, assembly GCF_055505025.1. Lineage (NCBI taxonomy): Eukaryota > Metazoa > Chordata > Mammalia > Artiodactyla > Bovidae > Bos > Bos grunniens. The sequence goes on from NC_141167.1 coordinate 15,704,391, forward strand.
AATTAAAAAAAAACAACAACAGCATAGGGAGCATACCCAAGGGGCAGGTCAAGACTCAGGCAGTCAGAAAGGTGGCCTTTTTCCAGTAGCATCTAGAGTTGTGAGGGAGTGGACTCTGGATGTCCGTACCGGCTGGAGTCCCGGACCATCGGAACTCATCGGAACCAGAAGTACCCCCCACAATAGAAAAACTGAGACCCCTCCCCCTTCCCGTCCTTCGAGTACACCTTTTGAATACTTCAGGGTGTGAGAGGATAGCACAATGGGTCCGAAAGCTCTGAGCCAAGCTGCCAGTGTTCATATCCCTTCTTGCTCTGTGACCTGGCTACTAAAGCCCTGTGTATCAGTGTAAAGCTGATACTAAACCCCTGTGTATCAGTGTAAAATGGGGCTTGTGTAAAATGAAGCAATTCCTGTGGTACATTCAGCACACAGGGTATTTGCCCTCAAATATTAGCAAATACTACATGCCAGGCCTATGTCAATTCATTCAACAAGTGTTTAAAGAAAGCTTTCAATGTGCCCAGCACTATCTTAGGCTCTGGAATAAAACAGTGAATCAAAACTCTCATAGGATAGTGTGGTAGGGGAGATGGACAATAAACAAGTAAATGAATGATTTGATTTCAGGTGGTATTAATACAAGGTAAGGCAAGATTAGGGGAGAGGGTGGGTGTGGGACCATTTGGGTGGAGCAGTCAGAAGGAGGTTACATTTCAACTGAGACCTGAATAAGGAGCCAGTTGTGTGGAGATCTGTAAAAAGAGAGCAAAGGTGGACGTCTGCATTGAAAATGGTTTGGTGGAGGTATTGGTTTGAGAATCATCAGGGTGTGTAAAGCCACGAGACAAGGTGAAGTCATCTAAGGAGAAAGCATGAAGAGGAGAGGACTGAGCCTTAAGGTCCATCAGCTTTTAGAATTTGAAGAGATGAGGAAAAACATTTTGAAGAGAAAAAAATGAATCATAGTCCCTGCTCTTAAGACGCTCACAGAATCACGGGGCAACAGACTTCGAATCTCTTAGACATGCTTTATGGGAGCTAGGAAGGTTGGGGAAACCTTCCTAAGGACAGAGCACTTGAGCTGAGTCCTGGGGGCAAGTTAGGAGTTAACCAGCGAGTGGTGTGGAGGTGGGGAGAACAGCCCAGGCAGATTGTACCATGTGATCAGAGAGAGAGACCTGCAAGAGCACAGAACACTCCAAGAGGCACAGGCAGTTCTGTGTTTCTAAGGTCTGATACTAGTCAAGGTGTGGTGAGAGGAGGGACCTAGCTGGGGTTGGACCAGATCACGGGGGGCTTCCTACAGCCCAGGAGTGAGTTTAGCCTGAACTGTGGTTAACAGTGGAGTGACACGGTCAGATGTGAGATTCAGGCAGCTCACCCTTGCCTTGCTGACAACGTGTTTGAGAAACAAGACCAGATCTAGGGGACCAGAGAAGGGCAAGAGCTGAACAAGGGCCAAGTTACTAGGGGGTGGGATAAAGGAAGCCGCTCAGAAGAGTATCTCATGAGGCACATGAGATGCTAACAGGTGCAGCACAGAAACGCTACAATGAGCTTGGGAAAGCGCATGTCACATCAGCGCTTGTACTTCTAGAATGTAAATATCCAAGTAGAAATGGCTCTGGAAATTTCCGTGGTAAAGACTTTAAAAAATATATATATTTTTGAAGCAGTTTTAGGTTCACAATGAAATTGATCAGAAGGTATAGAGTTATCTCTGTCCCTCACCTAGCCTCTTCCACTTTTGACACTCTGCACCAGAGGAGTACATTTGTTACAATGAACCATAGCAATAGATCATGATCATCCAAAATCCATAATTTACATTAAGGTTCATTTTGGTGTTGTGTAATCTATGGGTTTTAGCAAAGGTACAATGACATGTAGTCATTATAGTATCATACAGAATAGTTTCACATCTTGAAAACCCTCTGTGCTCTGCCTCTCTATCCCTTGCTCCCCTGTAACTCCTGGAAGCCACTGATTTTTTTTCCCCCACTGTCTCCATAGTTTGGGCTTTTCCAGAATGTCATATACCTAGAGTCATACAGTTTGTGGCCTTTTTCAGATTGACTGCTTTCACTTAGTAATATGCACTTTTGTCTTTTCATGGCTTAATATCTCCTTTCTTTTTAGTGCTGGGTATTTCAGTGTCTGAATGTACCATAATTTATTTTAATCTATTCATTTACTGAAGGACATCTTGATTGCTTCCAAGTTTCGGCAATTATAAATAAAGTTGCTATAAACATCTGTGTGCAGGTTTCTGTGTAGACATAATTTCTAATTCCTTTGAGTAATTACCAAGGAACATGGTTATTGAATCATATGATAAGTGTGTATTTAGTTTTGTAAGAAAGTGTCAAGTGTCTTCCAAAGTGGCTGAACCATTTGCATTCCTACCAGAGATGAGTGAGTTCCTATTGCTCTACATCCTTGCCAGCATTTGGTGTTATCAGTGTTTTGGGATTTAGGCCATTCTAATAGGATATTAAGAAGAGGTGGCAAAAATACACAGAAGAACTGTAAAAAAAGATCTTCACGACCAAGATAATCACGATGGTATGATCACTCACCTAGAGCCAGACATCTTGGAATGTGAAGTCAATTGGGCCTTAGAAAGCATCACTACAAACAAAGCTAGTGGAGGTGATGGAATTCCAGTTGAGCTATTTCAAATCCTGAAAGATGATGCTGTGAAAGTGCTGCACTCAATATGCCAGCAAATTTGGAAAACTTAGCAGTGGCCACAGGACTGGAAAAGGTCAGTTTTCATTCCAATCCCAAAGAAAGGCAATGCCAAAGAATGCTCAAACTACCGCACAATTGCACTCATCTCACATGTAGTAAAGTCATGCTCGAAATTCTCCAAGCTAGGCTTCAGCAATATGTGAACTATGAACTTCCAGATGTTCAAGCTGGTTTTAGAAAAGGCAGAGGAACCAGAGGTCAAATTGCCAACATCCGCTGGATCATGGAAAAAGCAAGAGAGTTCCAGAAAAACATCTGTTTCTGCTTTATTGACTATGCCAAAGCCTTTGACTGTGTGGATCACAATAAACTGTGGAAAATTCTTCAAGAGATGGGAATACCAGACCACCTGACATGCCTCTTGAGAAACCTATATGCAGGTCAGGAAGCAACAGTTAGAACTGGACATGGAACAACAGACTGGTTCCAAATAGGAAAAGGAGTACGTCAAGGCTGTATACTGTCACCCTGCTTATTTAACTTATATGCAGAGTACATCATGAGAAACGCTGGGCTGGAAGAAACACAAGCTGGAATCAAGATTGCCAGGAGAAATATCAATAACCTCAGATATGTAGATGACACCACCCTTATGGCAGAAAGTGAAGAGGAACTAAAAAGCCTCTTGATGAAAGTGAAAGAGGAGAGTGAAAAAGTTGGCTTAAAGCTCAACATTCAGAAAACGAAGATCATGGCATCTGGTCCCATCACTTCATGGGAAGTAGATGGGGAAACAGTGTCAGACTTTATTTTTTGGGGCTCCAAAATCACTGCAGATGGTAACTGCAGCCATGAAATTAAAAGATGCTTACTCCTTGGAAGGAAAGTTATGACCAACCTAGATAGCATATTGAAAAACAGAGACATTACTTTGCCAACAAAATTCCGTCTAGTCAAGGCTATGGTTTTTCCAGTGGTCATGTATGGATGTGAGAGTTGGACTGTGAAGAAGGCTGAGCGCCGAAGAATTGATGCTTTTGTACTGTGGTGCTGGAGAAGACTCTTGAAAGTCCCTTGGACTGCAAGGAGATCCAACCAGTCCATTCTGAAGGAGATCAGCCCTGGGATTTCTTTGGAGGGAATGATGCTGAAGCTGAAACTCCAGTACTTTGGCCACCTCAAGCGAAGAGTTAACTCATTGGAAAAGACTCTGATGCTGGGAGGGATTGGGGGCAGGAGGAGAAGGGGACGACAGAGGATGAGATGGCTGGATGGCATCACTGACTCGATGGACTTGAGTTTGAGTGAACTCCGGGAGTTGGTGATGGACAGGGAGGCCTGGCATGCTGCGATTCATGGGGTCACAAAGAGTCGGACACGACTGAGCAACTGAACTGAACTGAACTGAATAGGTGTGTAGTGGGATCTCAGTGCTGTTTTAATTTATAGTTACCTAATACATAATGTTGACTATCTTTTCATATGTTTGTTTGCCATCTGTATACCTTGATTAGATTAAAATTAATAACTATCAAAAGATTTAATTAAGAGAGAAGAAAAGTTTATCTCAGAGTAAGGGAAAATATCTTTATTTATTTATTTCTGGCTGTGCCGGGTCTTCGTTGCTGCGAACAGGCTTTCTGTAGTTGCAGTGAGTGTGGGCTTCTCATCGCAGTGGGTTTCGTTGCAGAGCACAGGCTCTAGAGCATGCCAGCTTTGGCTCGGTAGTTGTGGTGCATGGGCTTAATTGCCCCAAGGCATGTGGAATCCGCCCAGACCAGGGCGGATTCCTGCATTGGTTTCCTGCATTGGTAGGTGGATTCTTAACCACTGGACCACTAGGGAAGTCCCCTTGGATATATTATAAATAGATAAAGCTAAACATTATATTAGGGTATTCCCAGGTGGCTCAGTGGTAAAGAGTCCACCTGCCAATGCAGGAGACACAGGAGACATGGATTCAATCCCTGGGTCTGTAAGATTCCCTGGAGGAGGAAATGGCAACCCACTCCAGCATTCTGGAAAATTCCATGGACGGAGGAGCCTGGGGGGCTATAGTCCATGGTGTCTCAAAGAGTCAGACACGACTTAGCGACTAAACATATAAGCATGCATACAAACCTTATATTGGCCAATCCTAAAAGCTAGGACAGAAATTCCTTTGTATAATGTAGAGAAAAGATTCCAAAACTCAAGGAATTCTGGGACGAATTACCAAATATGTCATTCCTTTTCCCAACCTGATAAAACACTGAAGGCATTCCCTTTACCCAATGGTGAGACATACTTTGTTATAGAAGTACTAGAATCATGAAAACATGACTTAGTAGGTGTTCTCTATAGGCCAAGAATACTAGTGAAGTGTACTTCCGATTTTCAGTGGACTTGAGCATTTCCAATAATAGCCTTTAACAGTGGCCCACCTGCAATTTATGATAATCGGAATGGATACCAAGATTTTTGGAGATGATTAATTAATTGAAGCTAGGGACCCAGACAAATGGCAGCTCACTAAAGCCCCACTTGATCTGGATAGCCAAATTTTCTCAGGGTTTGGAGACAGATGTCAATAAGATAGATATATAGCCTTATATTCTGTTGCTAGACCTGAGTTCACAGCCTATTGAATAATGGAGAGACAGGTATTCTTGAGGATGGAGCTTGTAAAAGCCCTATTAATGTGTAATGTTTATCTTCTGGCTTTCCCCCAAGGGATGCACTACCATTTTATCTGGGTAAATACAGTAGGGAAACCACAAATCTTGGGCAGCAGTTAGACATTAACTGTTAGCTCTCGCTACATCCTACTTAGAGTATTTTTGTCCATGTGTCAGAGTGGAAGCATGTGGTGATCAGGTAATGATGGAGTTTTGACCTAAGTCAGCCTCACCATAGGCCAAGTGGAACCTTAAACCCCTCCTGTAGCAGTTCCCCCCAAGTTTCTGAGTGTCCAGTTGGAAAAAGATGTCCTTAGCAACGGATAGATTTCTTACATTGACTTGCTGACCTGCGAAGTAAGGACTGTTGAGGAAACAGTGGAGGAAGAGGAAGCCCCTGGAACTCTTCCCTACTGAAATAACAAACCAATAACAGAATTACATCTCTGGGGGAAATTTAGGAGACCACAGGTCCATTTAACTTGAAGTCTAGCTGGTGCAAAAGATGGATGGGTCTGGGAGAATGACAGTAAATTATGGTAAACTGCTCTGGGTTAATACCTCCAAACTGGGCTATCCTCATTATAGGTGCTATTCTGGAAGGCATCTCCTTTTTGAATTTAATCAGGATAATGCTTGAGGTGTGACATAGGTCTATTAACATTATACTTTGGGAGAAGTAATTTATCCTGATAAACAAAAATATCAGAAACAATCTGCTTCCACGTGATAGAACAGCAGTGTGAGTTTACTACCCAATCTGAGGAATGTGCCGTCTCTTAGATCTATGCAGTAATTCAGCGTGTAGAGGCTTTGGTTCTCTCTCCACAGGAGATTGTATTTTCCAAAGATGGCCTCACTGGCATACACCCCATCCCACATGCTCATCTTATAATCATGACATTGGCCTTCCACTGAAGAGGTCTATTTTCTCTTCCTTTGAACATGAATAGACCTTTATAACTGCCTTAACCAACAGAATATGGCAGATACTGCCTCACTTCCCAGGCTAAGGTTATACAAGGGCTGTGTGGCTTCTTCTTGGTTCTCTCTCTCTCTCTCTCTCTCAGGACTCTTGCCCTTCATACCAAGCCAGTATATTTTTAAGAAAGCTCAGGCCACATGGAGAAGTCACGTGTGGGTTTCTGGTCAACGGCTCTGGCCAGGCCTAAGTGGAGTCAGTCATGTCTGACTCTTTGCGACCCCATGGACTGTAGCCTACCAGGCTCCTCCCTCCATGGGATTCTCCAGGCAAGAGTACTGGAGTGGGTTGCCATTTCCTTCTCCAGGGGATCTTCCCAACCCAGGGATCGAACCCAGGTCTCCCGCATTCCAGGCAGATGCTTTAACCTCTGAGCCATGTAACAATAAATAACCTTCAGATGATTCCAGTTCTTTGCCTTTGCATCTTCCAGTTAGGCTCCCAACATCATGGTGCAAAGACACGCTGTCTGCTCTGTGCTCTGTCTGAATTTCTGACTTACAGAAACTGTGAGAAACAATAAAATATTTTTGTTGTTTTAAGCAGGAACTAATAGGCAATCTGTCATATAAACCAATCTGTAAGGAATCCTGCCATATCAATGAATTATTTGAGGCATGTTGGGCTGATCCTTTTAAAGGAAGGAACAAGTTGTTTTCTGTCCTCTGTATTAAAAAAAGAAGTGCTGCACCAGATGAGTCCCTTTGGATTTGTGAAGCACATACACCATTGTCAGATGTATTGACCCAACCGATTTTGGGAGTGATATGAAAAGCTGCCTATTTCAAGTAGAGCCCAGAACGACAGATGTTTCTCTTATTCAGGCTACAGGCACTTCTTCCCTCAGCTCTTGCAATTCGGTAGATCAGTAGTAGATCAGGATACTGTGTGGACCCTCTTACAAGCCCTAAGTAAAGAACCAATAATGGGACTTCCATGGTGGTCCAGTGGCTAAGATTCTGCACTCCCAAAGCAGGGGCCTGGGTTCTGTCCCTGGTCAGGCAACTAAGAGTTCACATGCTGCAACTAAAGATACTGCATGCCATAACGAAGACCCGGTGCAGCCACAGAAATAAATATTTGAAATAAAAAAGAATCACCAAGGAGGCAATTATGGTTTTCGAAACTAAGCTCTCTTCGGCAAGCAACTCTTCCTACTTGGCCTTGGTGTGGATTGAATGCCAGATCAGGAGATCCCAGGTGCCATGGGCTTTCCTGGTGGCTCAGATGGTAAAGAATCTGCCTGCAATGTGGGAGCCCTGGGTTCGATCCCTGGGTTGGGAAGATCTCATGGAGGAAGGCATGGCAACCCACTCCAGTATTCTTGCCTGGAGAATCTCCATGGACAGAGGAGCCTGGCAGGCTACAGTCCGTGGGGCCTCAAAGAGTTGGACACAACTCAGCAATTAAGCACACACAGCACATGGGACCAGAGCTGCCCGTAACTGAACCGAGTAATGGTCTGCCTGCATATCCTTGGAGAACCTTCAATGTCAGTATCTTTATATCTTTTTCTCTTTGGCCGGGTGGAGTCACTGGAGAAGTTTTTCAAATTTGCTGCCCAGGGAGTATAGACCTGGGTAGAAGCATTCTGGAAAGAAGACTGGGAGTCTCAAGTTTAGTGTGTAAATGTTCACATATCCTTGCCCTGTTCCCTGTATTCCCAGCATAGTGCCCATCCCTCAACTCTGCCTGCTCTTCTTCAGTTCAGAGACCCCTCTGTTTTATCTTTTCCTTAAAGGACTCCTCCAGTCTCCTGCAGAGATGGTCAAAGGACAGTCACCTGACTGGAGTAGTGTAGAGACACTGAGAATCCGCTTCTAACAGTTTTACAACCAGTGTTCTTCAGCTAGCATTGCCTGAACTCCCCATTTTCAGAGGGACCCCTAGGCAACCAGTTTGTTTGCTTTTGGAGGTTCTGGAATGTAAATTAGGTTGCTTCTTGGCTTTCCTGCTGCTCACTAAGGATTCAGCCTTTTCAGGACTCATAAGGCTGTCAGCACTCATCCATTCGTTCTTCAGTTGCCAGAATTTTGTTTTTCTCTTCTCTATTCAATGTATCCGGAGAAGGCAATGGCACCCCACTCCAGTACTCTTGCCTGGAAAATCCCATGGACAGAGGAGCCTGGTAGGCTGCAGTCCATAGGGTCGCTAAGAGTCGGACACAACTGAGTGACTTCACTTTCACTTTTCACTTTCATGCATTGGAGAAGGAAATGGCAACCCACTCCAATGTTCTTGCCTGGAGAATCCCAGGGACAGGCGAGCCTCATGGGCTGCCGTCTCTGGGGTCGAACAGAGTCGGACACGACTGAAGCGACTTAGCAGCAGCAGCAGCATTCAATGTATCCTTGGGTTTATGCCTTTGGTTTTGAGTCCTTTTTTCTGCAGCTATGATGGGATTTTTGTGAGGGAGTGGAGCTAAATACATGTGTTCCATCTGCTCCCTTTAACTAGAACTTAAGACCATATGACAAGGACTAAGAAGGCAGAAAGGACAGGGGATGAGACCCTTCTTTTGGAAAGGGGTGTAGTTCTCCCAGGGAAGAGAGTCATGGACTGACAGCCTCAAGGAAAAGAACACCTGTAGGATGAGGGTTGTGACTACAGTCCCTGTGAAGTTCAAAGTGCCAAGTACTTTCTTTTTAAGAGAGGTCAAGTTAATTACGATTGTGATTCTGAGAATTCCCTGACTCTACTATAAAAATTATCATAAAACTGTTCAGTCTGGTTTATGAATCCTGTGAGGGTTTAAGGAAAGCAGGAAGAAGATGGCTTTATTCTGTCCCACTATCTCCCAGAATGGAGAAAGGGCATTAACTTTGAGTACCCACCCTCCTAGCGAAAGCAATAGATCCTGGAAGATTGTTCCAGAGAGGACAAGAGAAGAAAGAGGATCATCTATTTACTCTCATGTGTTAGTGAAGGTTGTTCCTTTGAGGAGAAAGAACTCCAGCAAAATCCTGAATTATTTAAGTGGAGTGACAAGTTCATTTATAAACCAAATAAATTCATTGGAAGCAGAAGCTCAATCCTGGGGTGACTGTGATGCTGAAAGACAATTTTTATTTTTAATTTTTTAATGTGGTTGATTTAAAATGTGTTGATTTCTTCTCCATAGCAAATTAACTCAGTAATACAGATTATACATTCTTTTTGATATTCTTTTCCATTATGGTTTATCCCAAAACACTGAATATTGTTCCCTGTGTTATACAGTAGTACCATGCTGTCTGTCCATTCAATATGTTATAGTTTGCATCTCCTAACCCCAAACTCCCTGTCTGTCCCTCCCCCCTCGCCCATATGTGAAAGTACACAAATTGTAAATGTGCTTGTATTTATTTTTCATGTGTATTAGGAGGAATAGAATTGGTATGTTAAATACAGAATATAGGATTTTATTGCTTTGGATGAGGGTAATGTGCACTGGAACGGCACTCACTTTACAGGGACCGCATGGAAGTGCCCTGGGGGCCCAGGTATTGAGACTCTGCTCGGAACGGCACTCACGTTACAGGGACCGCATGGAAGTGCCCTGGGGGCCCAGGTGTTGAGACTCTGCTCTTCCACTGCAGGAGGTGAAGATTAGGTCCCTGGTCCGGGAACTAAGATCCCACATGCCACACAGTGTGGCCAAAACAAAAACAGAAAATACAAAGACCGTATGACTTGTAGGATCATTGTTCATGCCTTCAGTGACTGTCTGATTTGGGTTCTCTCAGAAACATACTCTGACAAAGGATTGGGCCCAAGTAGTTTATTTGGGAAATACCAATAGGAAATGGGAGAAGAAGGTGGAAAGAAAGGTAGCCAGTAAAAGGTACATTATTAAGCTAGTTACCTCTGTAGGAGTGTTGTGTGCTTAGTCACTCAGTTGTGTCTGACTCTTTGAGACCCCACGGACTGCAGCCTGCCAGGCACCTCCGTCCATGGGGATGGATTCTCCAGGCAGGAACACTGGGTTGCCATGCCCTCCTCCAGGGGATCTTCCCAACTGAGGGATCGAACCCAGGTCTCCCGCATTGCAGGTGGATTCTTAACCATCTGAGCTCCCAGGGAAGCCCCCTCTGTAGGATACTGGAGTTTAATCTCACTGAAACTCTGGGAAACTGCATAATAACCTCAGAATCATGCCATCTAGTGGTGAGCAGTCTGGGTACTGTCAAACCAACTGATGAGAATCATTGGTCGAAGGCTGCTGGTGGGGGTGCTTACATGTCTGCTCAGTCGTGTCCAACTCTTTTCAACGCCATGGACTATAACCTGCCAGGCTCCTCTGTCCATGGGGCTTCTCCAGGCAAGAAGTGGGTTGCTGTACCCTCCTCCAGGGGATCTTACCAACCTGGAGACTGAATCCACACCTCCTGTGTCTCCTGGATTGCGGGCAGATTCTTTACCCACTGAGCCACCTGGGAAGCCTGGTGGTGGGGGTAGTTGGAGGGTAATCAGTGTTAATTCCCTGCCCAGCTGCAGAGATGCAAATACAGGCAGCTGGCATCGCTGAAGCACACTGGAAAGTCTAAAAGGTATGCATACGACACAAACAGCATCAGCTCCTTACCATTGTAAGTGCTTGGAAGCGCTGATAGTATAGATACTTATGAGTGCTAGCATAGATTCCTCCTGCATTTTTTCCATCATTCTTCTGCTGGAACTTGACAATTATTTGTGATGGAAAATACTTAGAAAGTTAAATAATTATAAATTGAAATTGGGCCTCACTCTGTCATAATGTTAATTTCTTTTTGACCCTATCAGAAATCAGTGGTGAAAATGGTAATTCTAAAGAATAAGGCCAAACATTGTAATAGAAATGTGAATAGCAATGGTGATTTGAATAAAATTTACAGATGGAAAAGATTAGTTTTCATTCTAATCCTAAAGAAGGGCAATACCAAAGAATGTTCAAACTATCATACAGTTGTACTCATTTCACATGCTAGTAAGGTTATGCTCAAAGTCCTTCAAGCTAGGCTTCAGTGGTACATGAACCAAGGACTTCCAGATGTACAAGTTGGGTTAGAAAGGCAGAGGAACCAGAGATCAAATTCCAAACATTCCTCAGATCACAGAAAAACCAAAGGAATTCCAGAAAAACACCTACTTCTGCTTCACTGACTATGCTAAAGCCTTTGCCTGTGTAGAGCACAACAAACTGGAAAATTCTGAAAGAAATGAGAATACCAGAGCACCTTACCTGCCTCCTGAGAAATCTGTATGCAGGTCAAGAAGCAGCAGTTAGAACAGGATATGGAAAAACGGACTAGTCCAAAATCGGGAAAGGAGTAGTCAAGGCTGTATATTGTCACCCTGCTTATTTAACTTCTATGCAGAGTACATCATGCAAAATGCCAGACTAGATGAATCACAAGCTGGAATCAAGATTTCTGGGAGAAATATCAATAACCTCAGATATGCAAATAATACCACCAAAATTAATGCGGATGGTGACTGCAGCTACGAAATTAAAAGATGCTTGCTCCTTCGAAGAATAGCTATGACAAACCTAGACAGTGTATTAAAAAGCAGAGACATCACTTTGCTGACAAAGGTCCACATAGTCAAAGCTATGGTTTTTCCAGAAGTCATGTACCGATGGGCTTCCCCAATAGCTCAGTTGGTAAAGAATCCGCCTGCAATGCAGGAGACCCTGGTTCAATTCCTGGGTCAGGAAGATCCCCTGGAGAAGGGATAGGCTACCCACTCCAGTATTCTTGGGCTTCCCTTGTGGATCCCCTGGAGAAAGGATAGGCTACCCACTCCAGTATTCTTGGGCTTCCCTTGTGGCTCAGCTGGTAAAGAATCCACTTGCAATGCGGGAGACCTGGGTTTGATCCCTGGGTTGGGAAGATTCCCCTGAAGAAGGCAAAGGTAACCCATTCCAGTATTCCGACCTGGAGAATTCCATGACTGTATAGTGCATGGGGTTGCAAAGAGTCTGACATGGCTGAGCATCTTTCATTTTTGCTTTCATGTAAGGATGTGAGAGTTGGGCCATAAAGAAGGCTGAGCACTGAAGAATTGATGCTTTTGAACTGTGGTGCTGGAGAAGAGTCTTGAGACTCCCTTGGACTGCAAGGAGATCAAACTAGTGAATCCTAGAGGAAGTCAACCCTGAATATTCAGTGGAAGGACTTTTGCTGAAGCTGAAACTCCAATACTTTGGCCACCTGATGTGAACAGCCAACTCATTGGAAAAGACCCTGATGCTGGGAAAGATAGAAGGCAGGAGGAGAAGGGGGTGACAGAAGATGAGATGATTGGATAACATCACTGACTCTATGGACATGAGTTTGAGCAAACTCCAGGACATGGTGAAGGACAGGGAAGCCTGGACTGCTGCTGTCCATGGGGTTTCAAAGAGTCGGACACAACTGAGCGACTGAACAACAAGCCATCCAATTTTGGTATTTAATTCCCTAAATGGCTAACTAGTTGTCTTCACAACACTTAATGAATAATCATCATCAGTTTGCTAATTTGAATTCCACTTTTATAATATATTAAATGGGTTTTAGTTTAATTTTATTAATTTAAGAGTATATTTTGGTGCTGGTTTTATCTTATCTTGATTATCAAGCCTTGTATTATATTGGTAAAACAATTTATATAAGTTATATTGGTAGATCAAGTCTGACATCATTATTGTTGGAAAATTTTATTGGCCATTCTGGAATACTTACCGTTCCTGGTAAACTTTAGAATCATTTAACTTATTAAAAGGAAAAGTTGAGATTTTTATTGGGGAGCATTAAAGTGGAGGAAGCTGACATATTTAGAAAGTTCTATTCCAATCCATGAACATGATGTACATCACTATTCTTTCCATTTAAATCAGTAATTTTTGTGACTTTATTGATAAGGTCCTGCATAATTCTTATTTATTCTTAGCAATATTTTATTATGAAAACATTCAAACATACAGGAAAGTTGAAAGACTTTACAGTGAGCATCCATGTACCACTACCTAGACTTTACCATTAACGTTTTATTATATTTTGTGCCACGGTTTTGTTGAGTAGCAGGTAGAAGAGCAGACTGCTTGGATTTATCACTTGCAAGCTGTATGATGCAGGAAAAGTTACTTAACTTCTCCAAACCTCAGTTTTCTTTTCTGCAAATTGGGAATAATAATAGCATTTACCTCAGGAGGTTGTTACGAGGACCACATTGGTTAAAATATATAATGCACTTGGAACAAAGCTTCATACTCTAAATACTACATGCTAGTGTGTTAGTCTGCTTGGGCTGTTATAACAAAATATCATGGACTGGGTGGCTTAAACAACAGACATTTATTTCTTCATAATTCTGAAAGCTAGAAGTCCCAGATCATGGTCTGGCAGCATCACTTTCTGGTGAAGGCTCTCTTCCTGGCTGTACATAGTGACTTCTTGCTAAATCCTCGTATTAGCTTTCCTCAGTGCCTGCCTTCAGAGAGAGATTAAGCCCTCTGCTGTCTCTTCTTAAAAGGACACTAATCCTATGGGATCAGGGTCCCACCCTTATGATCTCATTTAGTCTTAATTACAGTGAGTCCCTCCCTGACTTATGATTTTTCAATTTTACAGTGGTGTGAAAGTGATATGCATTCAGTAGAAACTATAATTTGAATTTTTATTTTTTTCCTGAGCTAGCATAGTCTCTCGTGATGCTGGGCAGTGGCAGTGAGCTTCAGCTCCCAGACAGTCACAATCACAAGGATAAACAACCAATACACTCACAACCATTCTGTACTTACACAACCATTCTGCTTTTCACTTTCAGTACAGTATTCAGTAAATTACATGAAATATTTCAATACTTTATTACAAAATAGGCTCTGTGCTAGATGATTTGGGCCAACTCTGGCTAATGTAAGTGTTTTAAGCACATTTAAGGTAGGCTAAGCTAAGCTAGGTGAGGTGTATTAAATGCATTTTTGACTTACGGTATTTTTCAATGTACTATGGGTTTATCTAGATGCAATCCCATCATAAGCTTAGGAAGGTCTGTACTTTCTTATTCCAAATATAGCTACTCTGGGGGTTAGAGTTTCAACATATGAATTTGTGGGACTGGTTGGGGAGACAGACATTCAGTTCTTAACAGCTAGCAATGACATTGCTTTATTCTGTTTTCTAAATTGTTGCTTTTGTAAGCTATTGATGTAGAAGATAAAACAGCATTAGAGTATAATCATTTCTGCAGAAAATACATAAAAGACATGAAAAAAATGGTGTGTGTATGTGTGTGTGTGTAGGTGAGTCTGTGCACCAAAAGTTAGCAATGGTTACCCTACTTGGTGAAATTATAGGTAAGAATTGTTTTGTATTTTGTGGTATTTCAGAAATATAAGGAAAGCAATTAACGTAAGGACTTCTTGAATACTAGAACAAAAAACTAATCGTTGTTGTTCAGCCACTAAGTCGTGTCTGACTCTTTTAATGAAACACTGGATTCCATTCCACTTTCAGTCTTTTCTATGTACATATTAAATGAAAGTGGTATGGTCATTTTATACCAATGTTGTTTCTACAAAAAAGAGATACAGATGTTTTCCTTTGTCAAGGGTTTCAAATATTCCCGCGGAAACATTCACAAGTCTATGCCCGGCAGAGGAGAGCTGGTTCTATTCAGTAGTCCGGGCTGGCGAGAAGACAGGCTCTGTCTCCTTCCACAGGAGCGGGCTTGCCTTACGCTGGGTTCTAGCCCCAGGCTGCAGACAAACCAGAGTGATGGAACCACATCCCGGGGCGCACCCCGGAGAGCATCCCCTCAGGCGCCCGCAGCCCCGGAGGACGCTGGGAACCGCGCGCCGAGGCTGCTTGTCGCGCAGGCGCATCGGCCACGGGTGCGCTACGTGGGAGCATCTTGTCCCTGCGCGGTGACCGGTCCACGGCCGCCGGAGGGCTAGGGAGTGCGGTCAGAGCAGGTGAGACGGGTGAGCCATGGCTCCCTTGGGTCTGGAAAGCGGACAAACTGGTAAGAGCCGCCTCCGCCCAGCCCGATGTCATCTGTGGCTCGCGGTGTGCTCCCAGCCTCTGAGTCAGGCTCACACAAAGGCTGCGAGGGCTGGGCCAGACCGGTCCATCTTTGGAGAAAGGTTTATCATCTCCATTTACAGAGGAGGAAACGGGATCAGTGGGATTACGTGGCTTGCCACAGCCGACAAGTGAAGGAGCTGTATTCAAACCCAGATCCTTTTTGATTACAAATCGCAGACCACTTTAAAAGTGTTGTTCAGTCGCTAAGTCCTGTCTGACTGACTCTCTGCAGCACTCCAGGCTTCCCTGTCCTTCACTATCTCTTGGAGTGTGCTTAAACTGGTGTCCGTTGAGTGGATGATGCCATTCAAACATCACATCCTCTGTTGCCTCCTTCTCCTGCCTTCTATCTTTCCCAGCATCAGGGTCTTTTCCAGTGTATCCAGTCTTCACATTGGATGGCCAAATTATTGGAGCTTCAGCTTCAGTCCTTCCAATGAATATTCATGTTTTATTTCCTTTAGAGTTGACTGATTTGATTTCCAAGGGACTCTTAACAGTCTTCTCCAGCACCACAGTCCAAAAGCATCAATTCTTCATTGCTCAGCCTTCTTTATGGTCCAACTCTCACATCTGTACATGACTACTGGAAAAACCATAGCTTTGACTATATGGACCTTTGTCAGCAAAGTGATGTCTCAGCTTTTTAATATGCTGTCTAGCGACTTCATTTTCACTTTTCACTTTCATGCCTTGGAGAAGGAAATGGCAACCTACTCCAGTGTTCTTGCCTGGAGAATCCCAGGGACAAAGGAGCCTGGTGGGCTGCCGTCTATGGGGTCACACAGAGTCGGACAGTACTGAAGCGACTTAGCAGCAGCAGCAGCAGCAGGTTGGTCATAGCTTTTCTTCCAAAGAGCAAGCATCTTTTAATTTCATGGCTGCAGTCACCATCTGCAGTGCTTTTCAAGCCCAATAATATGAAGTCTGTCACTGTTTCCACTTTCCCCCCATCTATTTGCCATGAAGTGATGGGACCAGATGCCATGATCTTAGTTTTGTGAATGTTGAATTTTAAGCCAGCTTTTTCACTCTTTTTTCACCCTCATCAAGAAGCTCTTTAGTTCCTCTTCACTTTCTGCCATTAGGTAGTATAATCTGCATATCTGAAGTTATTGATATTTCTCCTGGCAGTCTTGATTTCAGCTTGTGGTTGATCCAGCCCGGCATTTCGCATGATGTACTTTGCATATATAAGTTAAATAAGCAGGGTGACAATATACAGTCCTTAATGTACTCCTTTCCCAGTTTTGAACCAGTCTGTTTTTCCATGTCCGGTTCTAATTGTTGCCTCTTGACCTGCATACAGGTTTCTCAGGGGGAAGATAAAGTGCTCTGGTATTCCCATCTCTTTCAGAATTTTCCACAGTTTGTTGTGCTCTACACAGTCAAAGGCTTTAGTGTAGTCAATGAAGCAGAAGTTTTTCTGGAATTCCTTTGCTTTTTCTGTGATCCAGTGGATGTTGGGGAATTTTTTTTTTTAATTAACAAGCCAAAGTAATTTAGTTACATAAATCAACTCATTTACTATAGGCTACCAACGTTATCAAATGGTGGTGCTTCTACTGGTCCTCAATTCCTTCAGTCTTCTGATGGCAGACTTTTCTGTGACAGGAGAAGTGTGAAGGTCCAGGCACCACCAGCAATGTTTTCATGCAGGAACCACAGTACCAAATGCCCACAGCTCATCTCTTTCTTGGTTTTGCCACAGAAGGAGCAGGTATTCTTGGCGTGCTGGCTGATTTCAGTTTTCTTCACTGTTTTCCTGAGGGAGGCACCATAACGGGTGGTGTATTTGCCCATGATTCCAACTTTCTTGGTGCATTTCGCCATTTTAACACAACCTAGGTCTGAGCCCAAGAGCAGATGTTGGTAATTTGATCTCTGGTTTCTCTGCCTTTTCTAAGTCCAGCTTGTACATCTGGAATATCTTGGTTCACGTACTGTTGATGCCTCGTTTGAAGGATTTTGAGCATTACTTTGCTAGCTTGTGAAATGAGTGCAATTGTATGGTAGTTTGAACATTCTTTGGCATTGCCTTTCTTTGGGATCAGAATGAAAACTTACCTTTTCCAGTCCTGTGGCCACTGCTGAGTTTTCCAAATTTATAATTTCCAAATTACTTTAAAGGTTCAGTTCAGTTCAGTCACTCAGTCCTGTCCGACTCTTTGTGACCCCATGAATCGCAGCATGCCAGGCCTCCCTGTCCATCACCAACTCCCGGAGTTCACTAAGACCCATGTCCATCGAGTCAGTGATGCCATCCAGCCATCTCATCCTCTGTCATCCCCTTCTCCTCCTGCCCCCAATCCCTCCCAGCATCAGAGTCTTTTCCAATGAGTCAACTCTTTGCATGAGGTGGCCAAAGTACTGGAGCTTCAGCTTCAGCATCATTCCCTCCAAAGAAATCCCAGCGCTGATCTCCTTCAGAATGGACTGGTTGGATCTCCTTGCAGTCCAAGGACTCTCAAGAGTCTTCTCCAACACCACAGTTCAAAAACATCAATTCTTCGGTGCTCAGCTTTCTTCACAGTCCAACTCTCACATCCATACATGACCACTGGAAAAACCATAGCCTTGACTAGACGGACCTTTGTTGGCAAAGTAATGTCTCTGCTTTTGAATACACTATCTAGGTTGATCATAACTTTCCTTCCAAGGAGTAAGCATCTTTTAATTTCATGGCTGCAGTCACCATCTGCAGTGATTTTGGAGCCCCCCAAAATAAAGTCTGACACTGTTTCCACTGTTTCCCCATCTATTTCCCATGAAGTAATGGGACCAGATGCCATGATCTTCATTTTCTGAATGTTGAGCTTTAAGCCAACTTTTTCACTCTTTCTTTTCCTCAAGAAGCTTTTTAGTTCCTCTTCACTTTCTGCCATAAGGGTGGTGTCATCTGCATATCTGAGGTTATTGATATTTCTCCCGGCAATCTTGATTCCAGCTTGTGCTTCTTCCAGCCCAGAGTTTCTCATGATGTACTCTGCATAGAAGTTAACTAAGTTAAATAACTTTAAAGGTAGGACTGCCTAAACAAATAATTGGATTTTATTAATTCCTTTATGCTTCTAGACATCAGCAGTGTTTTGGACCATGTGGGTTGTGTCTATCCATGATCTCTGTGTATCTGTTGTAAAAGAAATTTTCATTGATTGGTATAAGTTCTGACCATGTGATTGAACTTCCTAGATCCTTTCACTAACACTGATGTTTTCTGCCCATTGTGGTGATTGGGAATAAATACTTGGAGCCTCCAGCTGCCTGCTGAGGAGATAGATGGAGGCAAGGATGGGAGGTGTTCCTTGAGAGCCTAGAGAGTAAAACTGTCCAGACTCTGGATTTTGGTGCTGTTTGTTCCCTGGGTTCCTGAGAGTGGAGGACACCTGTGCAGTTGTAAAGCCTCCTGTCAGAGACTCTGGCAGTTTCCTCATCAGAAAGTGGAGAAGCCCGGTCAGGACTCTGCCCTGTGGGTGGAGCCAGAGTTCCCCAGAAAGGAGTGCTGAAGTCATCATCCTACAGTGACTCCTGATCACCTTGCCCACTGAGGCCAGCACCTGGGTGAAGCTGCACCATCCAGAGAAGACGGTGGTGGGGGCACCCCTGTGGGAGGACGTGACTGAGATGTTTAAAGAGGAAGGTGAGACTAGACTGCTGGGTGGGAGGGAGGAAGAGCACCATCCTCCAGAGTGGGAAGGAATGTAGACATCTGAGCAGAAGCATCTGTTGGGGAGGCAGTTGGGTAAAAAGTCTCTGGAGTTCTTTATTGCTCCTGGCCTGAGGTTTTCCTAAATAGTAGTGGTTAACTCAGCTCCAAACCAGTATTTCAGTGTTATGACTGTGTATGTTATTTCTTTTCAACTTCCTCATGGGTGTATGAGGCTGGGAGAACTTGCCTGATTTTCCATATTTTACAGTGAGGAAATGTGAATCAAACAAATGACCTGTCCAGGTGCCGGGTATGTAGGTCAGAAGTAGAAGGCAGGAGGGAAAGTACCAGGTGAGATGGAGTATCTTTTGCTCAAATAGCAAGGAAGAGCTCAGAGACTAATAGACCTGTGTTTAAAGGATGCAACAGCCCTGTTCAAACTGGGGACAGTTTAAGTATCCAGATTGATTGTAACACCTTAAATAAGTAAAATTCCACACATTCATGATGATACTTAAAATAGAGGAAGAAGAGGGGAGAAAACTCATCTGTCAACATTGGAAGTGATTAAGACACTGATTTTCTTACTTTGAAATTATATTATTATGGGAATGAAGGATGCATTGACCTTGCTTTTTAAATCCTTTTCAGAAAACACCTTCCAGTAATGAATTTGAAAGGAATGGTGGGATATTTTACTATAAATGAAATAATTGGAAGATTGATGGGGAATAGGATATTCCCAAGGTGTCAAAGTTTCACCCCCACAAATGAGATTAAGTGAAAGTCGCTCAGTCGTATCTGACTCTTTGTGACCCCATGGACTATACAGTCCATAGAATTCTCCAGGCCAGAATAGTGGAGTGGGTAGCCTTTCCCTTCTCCAGGGAATCTTCCCAACCCAGGGAAAATCCCAGGTCTCCCGCATTGCAGGCAGATTCTTTACCAGCTGAGCCACAAGGGAAGCCCAAGAATACTGGAGTGGGTAGTCTATCCCTTCTCCAGAGGACCTTCCTGACCCAGGAATTGAACCAGGGTCTCCTGCATTGCAGACAGATTCTTTACCATCTGAGCTATAACCCCCCACAAATCACTTGCTAAATGTCAGGGAAAGAACATACTTTTCCAGTGGCAATATCTGGTGGTCACTATCTTAACCAAGTGTTCCAGTGATGGGATGACCTGACATTTTGTGCCTTCTGGGTCATGTAATATAAAGCACATGGTATCACCCATAATATATCCCTTCCTAAAATGTTTCAGTTCAGTTGCTCAGTCATGTCCAACTCTTTGCGACCCCACGAATTGCAGCACGCCAGACCTCCCTGTCCATCACCAACTCCCGGAGTTCACTCAAACTCACGTCCATTGAGTCAGTGATGCCATCCAGCCATCCCATCCTCTGTCGTCCCCTTCTCCTCCTGCCTCCGATCCCTCCCAGCATCAGAGTCTTTTCCAGTGAGTCAACTCTTCGCTTGAGGTGGCCAAAGTACTGGAGTTTCAGCTTTAGCATCAGTCCTTCCAAAGAACACCCAGGACTGATCTCCTTCAGAATGGACTGGTTGGATCTTCTTGCAGTCCAAGGAACTCTCAAGAGTCTTCTCCAACACCACAGTTCAAAAGCATCAATTCTTCGGCACTCAGCTTTCTTCACAGTCCAACTCTCACATCCACACATGACCACAGGAAAAACCATAGCCTTGACTAGACGGACCTTTGTTGGCAAAGTAATGTCTCTGCTTTTGGATATGCTATCTAGGTTGGTCATAACTAACTTGATCCAAATTAAAGGCTGAACTTCTGATTTAAAGAAAATATAGGGGATGGAGAAGTAAGATAAACCTAACCATGAGGATACAGTAAGACGATGCCAGTGTTTTAAAAGCCACTGTCGTGAAAAAAGTAAGAGAGGCTTTGAATAACAGCCACTTTGAGTGTGTGAACCTTGGTTGGCTCCTGGTTTGGAAAAAAATCCAGGATAAAAGATAGTTTGGGAACAGTTGAGGAAATCTGAATATTTACTGAATATTTGGATGGATATTATTAACTCTCTAAACTGAGATAAATGGTATTATGGTTATGCAGGAGAAGAGTCTTTGAAGTATTCAGGGAGGAGGTATCATGACAGCATGTGGAATCTTAGTTCCCTCCCCAGGGATTGAATCCACGCCCCTTGCAGTGGAGAAGTGTGGAGTCCTAATCACTGGACCTCCAAGGAAGTCCTATGATATCTGCAACTCTGAAATGGCTCAGAAAAAAATATAGATAAATGAAGTAAATATGGCAAACATTAGTGATTATTGCAGAGAAGGCAATGGCACCCCACTCCAGTACTCTTGCCTGGAAAATCCCATGGATAGAGGAGCCTGGTAGGCTGCAGTCCATGGGGTTGTGAAGAGTCAGACACGACTGAGGGACTTCACTTTCACTGTTCACTTTCATGCACTGGAGAAGGAAATGGCAACCCACTCCAGTGTTCTTGCCTGGAGAATCCCAGGGATGGGGGAGCCTGGTGGGCTGCCGCCTATGGGGTCACATAGAGTTGGACACGACTGAAGTGACTTAGCAGCAGCAGCAGTGATTATTGAATGCGGGTGGAAGATATATGGGTGTTCAGTATTCATGATAAAAAGTTAAGGGAAAAATACAAGGACAATAATTCATGTGCTTTAAAAAAAATTTCTCCAACCAAGATGGGTTTATTCAGAATCAGCAGAGAATTGCAGTTTGTGGTCTGCAACTACTGTGAACCATGTACAAGTCCCCACTGATAAGGATAGGAGAATACTTTTATAGAGAAAAAGGAAGTTGGAAGAGCTATAGTTAAAAATAGTCCATAGCTTTTTGCTGGCTGAATGCTTGCCATGAAAGAAGAGGAGTCTCTTCTTCCTGTTGGACTCTGCTATCATTGCAAAGTATGAGAGCTCCCTCTTCTGGTATCCCAGTTTTATTTAATCGAGTGAGTGAAAGTCACTCAGTCGTGTCCCACTCTTTGTAATCCGGTGGACTATACAGTCCATGGAATTCTCTAGGCCAGAATACTGGAGTGGGTAGCCTTTCCCTTCTCCAGGGGATCTTCCCAACCCAGGGATCGAACCCAGGTCTCCCGCATTACAGGCAAATTCTTTACCAGCTGAACCACTAGGGAAGCCTTTTTTAAACTGAGGTTTCTGTAAATTTCTACATTTCCTCCTTTTGACCAAGATCTTCCTCTGGAAACTTGGTTAGTCAAGAGTCAGGTTTTCTAGTTTCATCAGCCCTTTTGTCCCTCAATGTCAAGAAAGTTCTTTCTGGGAATAGTGTCTTACATCAGAGGGAAAGTGTACACGTTGGAAACCTATTAAGGTCAATTTGAGTAAAACGAAGGGGTGGGAGGGAGAACTCTCAGGCATTTTTTTTATCTCAAGTACTTATGTTATCAAGATCATAGACACTGGAGATTATCTGAAGCATTGTGTCATCATTACAGCTTTAGTGATGAACTTCCAACAGTCCTGGTCTGGATATGTTGGGAAAGCTGTCTCACCTATCTCTCGTGATATTGTCTGCTTCAGTTTTAGGAAATACTTACTTTTAGGTCACCAGAGGATGTGCATTTCTAGTTAGTGTCTTTTTTCAGGCATGTCACGTGACTCCAGGAGTCTATTCCCTGGAGTGTAGCAGCACGAGGATTGGTTAGCAATACCTGTTAGGAGCCTTTCTAGGGATATAATACAGAGAGTTTTTGGAGGTGTCTTTCCTAATGGATGAAATCTCCATTCTAAGGTGTGATGCTTAAGATCCTCATCTTTCAAGGGAGCACTGCTAGTGTTGGAGGGTCTCCTGTAGAGACATGGGTCAGAAGTGGGTCTCCAGGGGGATGGGGGTACTGGCAGCAGCAATCCTGGAAAGTGCCCCTTGGCGTGAGCCCTCTTGGAGGTCGCTGTTAGCCCTACTATCTCATGTGCTTTAATTACAAGTTGTTTTGTTTTGCTTTTTTCATTTGTTTGCATCTTGTGGGATCTTAATTAACCTGACCAGGGATTTAACCCTCTAACCTCAGCAGTGAGAGTGCAGAGTCCTGACCACTGAACTACCAGGGGATTCACTAGTTCATATATATTTTTTAAAATATTTATTTATTTATTTATGGCTGTGCTGGGTCTTTGTTGCTACACACAGGTGTTCTCCAGGTGCGGTGAGGGGGGCTACCTACTCTCTAGATGGGGTGTGCAGGCTTCTCACTGTAGTGACTTCTCTTGTTGCAGAACACAAGTTCTAGGCGCTTCAGCAGTTTCAGCTAGCAGGCTGCAGAGCACGGGCTCAGTAGTTGTGGCATATTGGCTTAGCTGCTCCGTGGCATGTGGAATTTTCCCAGACCAGGGATCAAACTCATGTCCCTTGCATTGGCAGGCGGATTCTTTACCACTGAGCCACCACGGAAGCCCCATATTTTTAACATGTCAAATTCAGCTAGTATTTCTTGAGTTCTAGTAGCCTGGCAGGGTGTTATACTTAACTAGCAGATGGGAAAAAGTGAACCAGATAAAGTTTCTACACATATACTCATACTAATACTCAATTGAAGGATATAATTATGAAAATAAATATAATAGGAGGCAGCCTGAGATACCAGATTAGAGAGAAAAACCAAGCTTTGGGGGAATACAGGGGAGAGGACGTTTTTTTCGCATTAAGGGGATCTGATAAAACTTCACTTGAACTGATCCAGAAGGATACCTCGGTTTTTCACTGAGTAGGCCTTGGGGGAAAGTTCTGAGCTGGGTGCTATTAATATCTAGGTATGTTCAAAGAGTGGATTATGTGGTAGGTGTGTCCAGTGTTTAGGGGCAAGAAATACTTGGAGAAATAGCTTTGGACTGTTTGTGGAGGATCTTGAAGTCTATGATATGATAAAGTGTTTGGATTTTTCTTTCTTGTAGTGGGGAACGTCTGAGGATTTTTGAGGTAGGTCTGTGCTTTTGGACCAGCACTGGTCATTGGGAAACATTAACCCTGTAATCAATGCACTGCAGATCCTCCCATTAGGAGGCTCCAGTCTGCTCTTGAGTGGCTCTGAATGTCCCTCTTTGTGAATGTATTGAGAGAGGGGCTGTGTTCAGCAGGTCTGCAGGAAGTTTTTCTATTTAGGGGGATTTGCAGAGGTGCAAACTTCATAGCTCTTTTCCTTTTTCCATCTTGGCTATCTCAGGATGCTGATGAGACCCAGGGATAAAGTTTTGAGGATGAAGTGACCTCTAGGTCCCTGACAGCAGAATCCTAGGTGGGTCGGAGTTTCCTGTCACTTTCATGAAATTGTCTCTTAGATTTTAAGAGCCCTGGACTTTGATTTTCTTTAGCTTGACTTCTTGGATTGGATTTTCTTAGCCTGTTTGAAATCAGCCTGCATGGATTTATTTTACAGGTAATTTCCCCACCAGTAGTAACCCTCCTAAAGAACTCTCTTGTTTCTAGCAAACCTCTAGCCATTTATCCAACAAATTAAAAAATCATGTTTGTGTGTGTGTGTGTATGTGGAAAAAGTACATAAAGTAATTCTTTTTTTGGCCATGCCACACAGATTGCAAGATCTGAGTTCCCTGACCAGGGATTGAACCCAGGGCCACAGCAGTGAAAGCCCGGAATCCTAACCACTAGGCTACCAAGGAGCTCCCTGTAATTCTTGCTCTTAAAATTCACAAGATGTCATCCAGGGGAAAGACAAGCACTGTAAAACATTTTAAGCAACATTTTAAAATGAACAGAGTGAGGTTCTGATATTCTTGGAAATGCATGCACTTCCTTAAAGACCTTTGAGAGAGGATCTTTGGTCATGTCCGGGAGCAGAATTGTAGATGAATAGAGAAGTGAGTAGAGAAGCTGCTGACAGGTCACAAAGGGCAGAAACGAAATAGGCTGAGCAGAATAGGAAGGAAAGCTTCCAAGAGTCATACATTAGCTCATTAGAAAGCCGGTGGTACTGGCAGCAGGCAAAGTTCTGTACAACCAAACCCCAGAAGCACAGGGAAACTCGAGAGTTAGAGAATTAGAAAACCAACGTAGAAGGAGATATTAGAGAACAGGAGAGTTTTAAAGTGAAGAGATCTTAGCTTCCAAAATCACATGGTATAGGGTTTAGTCTCACGTCTTTGGGGCTTTCCTGATGGTTCAGACCAATGTAGGAGAATCCGCCTGCCAATATAGGAGACACGGGTTCAATCACTAGGTTGGGAAGATCCCCTAGAGAAGGAAATGGCCACCCACTCCAGTATTCTTGCCTGGAGAATTCCACAGACAGAGGAGCCTGGTGGGCTACAATTCATGGGGTCACAAAGAATCAGACACAACTGAGTGACTAACAGCAAGTCTTTAACTTTGCTCAAATTCAGTTTTCTCATTGGTTAAATGTGGATGCTAGTGTTGGCCTCATAGGGCTGAAATACATTCCAGAATTATTTACAATCCATTAAAAGCATTAAAATAGTCTGTATACTTAAGGAATTTGTTATTATTTCAGCCTTCTGGCTTCTGAGTTCTCTTCCCATTTGGTAATATTAAAAAAAAAACAAACTCAAATGGTTATTTGTGTAGGTTGTTCACAGCAGGCCCTTGTACTTCCCAATACAGTGTCCGCTTTGGTCAAGGGATCTTCCTTACAAGGCACAATTCATGCTCCCTCCAAAAATGTGCTATTCTCACATACTTTTCCTACTAACAGAAATCCCTAGCTAAGGGTCTTACTCATGTAGAAATGTTCTGATTTATAACCAGTTCTTTCAGCCCAACCAGGGTCCCTGTCTTGTCTTGTGGCCTTAGCCTCCTTTTGGACTCTCCTCTTTCTCAAATATTCCTGATTTTTATTGCCCTTAAATTACTATATACTGTTCTACAACCCTCTTTAATACAGTTCATGAGTATTTTGCCTTCAGCCAAACTGTGAGTTGGAAGAGACAACTTACACGCTCCCTGCATTGTTTTGTAACCTCCATCAGAGAATCAGCCAAATGGTTTTCAAAAGACTGTCCATAGGAGCTGATGAAGGCTGAATGACAAGGAGATCTCCTTCTAGCCTTTCACACAACAGAGATGGTATTGGCCTTTATAGACCGGGACCTGGTGGACCAGAGTTGAGGAAAAGAAAGAAGAGAGAGAGAGAGCAGTATCTCTCAGGATCTCTCAGGTTACATGGAAAACCAATGAAGCCCATACACAGGACTTGTATCGCTCATGAAGGCACAGGGCGTCCTCTCAAGGAGGTCTTGAAAGCCCAGGCAAGAAAGTGAGCTTGGTAGGTTTCCACGCTCTGATGAGAATGAAGACAGAAAGAAGGATGCAGGGGACCCAGGTCTCTAGTGGAGCAAGGGTATTTTATTAGCAGAAATGCACGCTTATATATATATTTTTAGTAAAATGATTACTCAGCTATTACAAAGAGTGAAATTTCATCAGTTGTAACAAAATGGATAGTCTAATATATACAAGGTTGCTAACGCTGAAAACAGTCACTGAAGGGAGTTACTGGAAGGAATCCAAGCAGGTACCCTTTCCCATGATCTCAGTCCTGAGAACTGCATGCAGCTCTACTCGTTCCTGGAATAGGAACTGAAAAGGAACAGAGAATCCTTGAGAAATGGCACGCAAAGGAAGAAAAGTGCAACATGTTGTGTTCCTTAAAGTTGGACGTCCCCCGGCAAGATGGGTTCCCATGTGTGGCAGGCTTTCTCATACAGATTGATATAGACCTATCTGACCTGAGGTGGAGAAGGCAATGGCACCCCACTCCAGTACTCTTGCCTGGAAAATCCCATGGGCGGAGGAGCCTGGTAGGCTGCAGTCCATGGGGTCGCGAAGAGTCAGACACAACTGAGCGACTTGACTTTCACTTTTCACTTTCATGCATTGGAGAAAGAAATGGCAACCCACTCCAGTGTTCTTACCTGGAGAATCCCAGGGACGGGGAAGCATGGTTGGCTGCCGTCTATGGGGTCGCACAGAGTCGGACACAACTGAAACGATTAATTAGCAGCAGCAGCAGACCTGAGGAGAATCTCTGCTGAGGGCTGTTTTTCCACCTCTGTGATAGATTTGCTAAAAAAAAAAAAAGAAGAGGGTCCAGGGTCCAAGAAAACTTGGCTACAATCTCTTAGCATATAGAGAAAGTGAAAACAACTTCCTGATTCAGGCTAAAAAGAAATATATTTGATGTTCTAGGAACCATTGACCTTCAAGGACATAATTGTGGACTTGACCCAGGAGGAGTGGGGGCATCTGGCCCCTGCTCACCAGAATCTGTACCGGGAGGTGATGCTGGAGAACTATGGAAATCTGGTCTCAGTGGGTAAGGGTGGATTCCCTTTGTAAGAAGAATCTGCCTATTGGAATAAATAAAGAATAAATAAAGAATCTTTATTTCTAACTGAACTGCTCTGCTTCGGCTTTGGGTTCTGTGTTAGAAATTTCTAGTTCGTTTGAACAGCAAGTCAGAACTGCTGTGGTCTTTTCTGCCCTGGTCTTTCTACTCTACTCTGCAGAAGGCCTGACTAACAAATGACTGTCTCTAAATTCTTGGGATACCTCTCTGACCTCAGCACATGCAGTTTTTTCGTCTTGTAAGCAGGATACCAGCTTTCCAAACCTGGTGTGGTTTCCCAGTTAGAGAAAGGAGAAGAGCCATGGCTGATGAAGAGAGAGGTTTCAGGAGGTCCAAGTCCAGGAAAGAGCAAGGCAGGTGGAGCCCTTACGTTTGCCAGAGAGTTCAGCTTAAAGGCTTCTCCAGGCCGTGGGGAAGGCTGCAGTCACCTGCGTGAGACCCACAAAAAACTCGATTACCACTCTGTCCCTCCTTTCCTACACTTGCCTCTTCTCATTAGTTTCTCTGGAGTCAGAGGAAAAGAGATGGCTTTCTCTTCAGGGTTAACTGCCTTTACCATTTCTTCTGACCTGACTTTTGTGGTTTTCTTGCTTTCTCCAGCATTCTAAACCTTGCCCTGATCATAGTTTCTTTCTCCTGTACATTCAGATATCCATGGATCTCTCCTCATTTAAAACAGTGCTCTTGGTACTTCCCTGGTAATCCAGTGGTTAAGAATCTGTGAAGACTTTGTGTTTGCACTGCAAGGAGCATGGGTTCAATCCTTGTCAGGGAACTAGGATCCCTCATGCTGAAGTGCAGCCAAAAAAATCAACCAACCAACCAAACAAAAGAAACACAACAAAAGACAAACACTCAAAAAATATCAGCACCCTACACCAGATTCTTAAGTCATTTTATCATGACTTTTTCTGATGATTCCATTTAAATTTTTTTCCTATTTTCTATGACTATCCCTTCAATTTTGATTCTCTTTTTAACTTGGGTAATTTAAATTTTATTTCAGATAATACATGACTCCTTGAGAAATCACCACAGAATTCCTTCTTAGCAAATCCAGTGGGTTTTAATAGTCTTTGACTTCTAAGAATAGTAAAAATGACACTGTTTTCCAAGCTGGTTTCTATGAGTCCTGTACCTACTTTAACCCCATATTACAAATGAGATAAAGAAGGTGCTTAGGTTAAGAAATCTGTCCATGATTGTTTAGCCACTATTAGGTGGAATCCGTGTTTGAATTCTAATCATGCTGCCTCCACGGTTTGAATTCTTATGGTGCTTTCCTACAGGGAAGCATTAGGTTATGTAGACCTCACCACCTTCATGGTATTGTTTTCTTCCATCAGCTAGTTTAATAATATTTGTCTCTTCTGTCTCTCTTATTGCTTCTTCAGTGCTTCTCATCAATCTCCTTCTTAATGCAGGTGTATCACTTATGCCTTTGCTAGGTTAGGCTAACCTACTATAGCATATAGACGCTCAAGTTTGGCTCAAACTGAATAGGGCTTTCTTGCTCATATATTCATCCGGGGAAGTTGGTTAGTTCAGTGGACAGTTTTTTACCACTTTGCATTCAGGGACAGAGATTCCTTCCACATGGTAGTTCTGTCATTCTTGAGGGCCTCCTCATCATTTAAGTTTGGCCAGCAGTGGAGGAAAAGCACACGGAGGGCATGGCAACCCACTCCAGTATTCTTGCCTAGAGAATCCCCATGGACAGAGGAGTCTGGCGGGCTACAGTCCATGGGGTTGCAAAGAGTCAGACACGACTGAGCGACTAAGCACAGCACAGCGCAACACAGAGGAAAAGCACAGAGGAGTTCATTTAGGTGGTTTTTATGGGCCAAACTGGAATGGCTTACATCACTTTTCACTCTTATTCACTTAATGGGAGAGACCTGTTACTTCACTCAAATTCAGGGAAGATTGGGAAGTATAGTATAGTTGTGTGTCCAAAAATAAGGAGATGTTTCAATGAACAGCTAACAGTCTCTGCCACAATCCCTGAGGAGCCTCTCTCTTTTACACTGCTGTCCTGTTTCTGCACAAACTCCCACAGATGCATTGTGATGTTCTCAACTATCCCTTTGATATCTGTATTCTCCATATCTTCATTTGTGTCATACATGTTCATATGAACTCTATTCCCTCATCTCCCTGGTGTTTGGAACATCTCTATATAGACACACTGTTGTTACTTCAAGCGCAGTACATCCAAAATTGGAAGCAATTATCTCTCCCAAACTAAGTTCTCATCCTGACTCCTCCTGTCCTTTCAGCCTCTAAGACTAGAAATCATTGTATCAGCAAGGATGTATCATGCTTTCTACTTTGTTTCCCCCCCCATCCTCCATGTTTTCTTCTCTGGTTTTACCTACTCAGTCCACTTCTACTCTTCATCTCTGTTGATGTACTCTTAAGCCAGGTTCCCATTATTCCATGCCAATTACTAGAATTTCCAGCTGCATTTGTGGATATCTTATTTTCTTTTTCAGAATCATTTTGAATGTTACTGCTAGATTGGACCACTCAAAACATCTCATTTATCTTTTTTTTACCCTAAAAAGAAGTTAAGTGACTCCTTATCCCCTATAATAAGTAATCCAAATATCTCTACTTGCTTTTTGAGTCCAGTCCAAAATTTATCCTACTATTACCAAGTACTTTGTTTGTGCTTTGACTAAAATGAGCTTGGACATCCTGGAGAATAAGTTTGCTGTGAACAGAAACTATTGATGCTTTAGGATGATAGAGTCCAGAATAGTTGGATAGAAGTAGAGAGTAAAAATCCAGGAAACTCCCTCATCTGATTTATAAAAATCACATCTGAAAATGCTGTGTCATGTGTACTATGGATATATTTACCCTATATATATACATTCTCTATCTTTTAAGATTTTACAGTATAGATAATATTTTGTCACAAATTAAGAAACCATTTTTCACCTCTTATATAGACAATAATTATGAAGATAGATAAAAATCCAGTGAAAGGCACCCATATTCACCAATAGCACATATACCCATAACCTAATAATTTCTTTTTAGTAAATCCTATGAAACACTGACAGAAGCATACACAAATTTATATATAAAAAATAAAGGGAAAAAATGGAGACTACCTAAATATTTTTCAGTAGAGAAAAGTCAAAGAAATATGTCTATAAGTGGAATGTGGGCTTCCCTCATAGCTCAGTTGGTAAGAATCTGTCTGCAATGCCGGAGACCTCGGTTCGATCCCTGGGTTGGGACGATCCCCTGGAGAAGGGAAAGGCTACCCATTCTGATATTCAGGTCTGGAGAATTCCATGGACTGTATAGTCCATGGGGTCGCAAAGAGTCGGACATGACTGAGCGACTTTCACTACTTCACTAAGTGGAATGCAGTTGTTATAAAGAATATTATAAATCTAAATGTACAGACATGGGGGGGGGCATAAGACATAGTTGAGTTAAAAAAACATGCAGAATTATATTTATGACCATATATACACAAACGCACATATTTACATGTATATATTATTGAGAAATGTCTGAACAGATTCATTCCATAATCCTAAGAGAATAAAGGAAATGAAGATGAAATTGACAGAGGCTACCCTTTTTTAGTGAATGCATTTCTATATTATTTAATGTTTTATTTGAGCATGCAAAATGTATGAGGTACTTAAATTTTTTAAGTAAATGAAATTTTGTCATAGAAATAGGAGGTTGAGATATTGTGTTAAAATTCTTATCTTCCTGTCTTATCTCTTGATATTTGCCCTTATAGTGATGTTTTCTTCTTAGTCCATTTCCTCTTGTAGTTCTCATGGATGAACTCCTCTCAGTTTTCAAAGTCACTTTCACATACATTTTTAAAAAGTCTTTCATTTTGTATAACTCCTCAGAGCTCCATTTATTTACTTGGCTGTGTTAGTTCTTAGTTGCCGCATGCAGGATCTTTGTTGCATCATGAGGGATCTTTTGTTCTGATACATGGACTCTTTAGTTGTAGCATGCGATCTCCAATTGTGGGCTCAGTTGCCTGGTGGTATGTGGGATCTTAGTTCTCCGACCAGGTATCAAACCCATATGCCCTGCACTGCAAGGCAGATTCTTAACCACTCGATCATCAGGGAAGTCCTATCTCGTATTCTTTTAACAGCTTCCTTGTTTTGACCACTTTGTTATTTTCATATTAGCTCTCTAGGTGGCAGGATCCTATTTGAAGACTATTCAGCCCTCCTGTACCTAGTATATATTATTTTTCCCTCCTCTTTGCACTGTGGCCATTTATTTTTGAAGTGCAGTGAATATGGGTCATTTATATTTTTGGATTTCTTTCAGACTTGGAGGATGAAACAGAAACCAAAGAGACAACTTTAAAGAATGACATTTCATGGGGAGAATTACACCATGCCCTGATGATGGAAAGGTTCCTGAGAGGAAGCACCTTGATTTCCACATTGGGAAGAATCTCCAAATGTCACAAGTTAGAAAACTACCAGGAGAACGAAGGAATGGGTGAGAGACAAATCCCCTTGATCCACAAGAAAAGGCTCACTCAGGAGAGAGGCCAAGAATCTAACAAATTTGAGAAAAATATTAATATAAGCTCAAAAGTTATAGGACCAGTAGGCCCTCCAGAAAAAAGACACCATAGATATGACATATCTGGCAAGAAAAGTAGATACAATTTAGATTTGATTAATCATTCAAGGAATTATACAAGAATGAAAATCTTTGAATGTAGTATATGTGAAAAAATCTTCAAACAGTTCATTCACCTTACAGAACACATGAGAATTCACACCGGAGAGAAACCTTTCAGATGTAAAGAATATGGAAAAGCCTTTAGCCAAAGCTCATCCCTTATTCCACATCAGAGAATCCATATTGGGGAGAAACCCTATGAGTGTAAGGAATGTGGGAAAACCTTCAGACATCCATCATCTCTTACTCAACATGTCAGAATTCATACTGGGGAGAAACCCTATGAATGTGGTGTATGTGAGAAAGCATTTAGCCAAAGCATTGGACTGATCCAGCATCTGAGAACTCATGTCAGAGAGAAACCTTTTACATGCAAAGACTGTGGAAAAGCATTTTTCCATATTAGACACCTCAGGCAACATGAGATTATTCATACTGCTGTGAAACCCTCTATTTGTAGTGTATGCAGTAAAACTGTCAGCCACAGCATATACCTAACTCAACACCAGAGAAGTCATATTGGGGAAAGACCATATAAATGTAAGGAATGTGGAAAAGCTTTTAGCCAGAGAATACATCTTTCTATCCATCAGAGAGTCCATACTGGAGTGAAACCTTATGAATGCAGTCATTGCGGGAAAGGCTTTAGGCATGATTCATCCTTTGCTAAACATAAGAGAATTCATACTGGAGAAAAACCCTATGATTGTAATGAATGTGGAAAAGCCTTCAGCTGTAGTTCACCACTTATTTGACACTGCAAAACACACTTAAGAAATACCTTCAGCAATGGTGTGTGAAATATGTTCAACATCAAAGAATCCCCCAATTAGAGCAAAAGCCTCTAAATTTGGATTTTCTGACTTTCAGATTTCAAGAACGAATCATTTTTTTAATGGTTTGACCCAATGTTACAATTACTAATTTTGCTGTGTTAAAAAAACAAACTACCTATTATCAGCATTGTGTCAGAAAAGAAAGGGCATTTTATTATTTTAAAATATAGGAAGACTATAATTATAGAGAACAGTCTCTTACATTAAATTAGTTTTATGGAAATCTCCCAAATTTGTCTTTATTTTTCTCATTTCACTGTGGGCCAGTGAAATCATCATGACAAGCCAGTGATCTGTGATTGACTTTGAGAGTCACGGATTTAAATATCCCTTTAATGAATCAGAATAAAATATAACCTTTTACTATAGCCCTTTATATGGCTAGAAGAGGTAGAAATAAAAATGTCAATTGTCTCATTCTAGAAATAATGTTAAAGAGAGTTTTCTAGACTTAATAGGTAACCAGCTAAACATGAGGTACTTACATTTTTTGGTTTCATAGAGAAAAATTGGCAAATGTTTTCTGTAAAGGGCCACATAATAAACATGTTAGGTGTTGTAGGCCATATGACCTCTGTCAGAACTACTCAACTCTATCATCTTAGTGCAGAAGTATCCAGAGACAATATGTGGGTATCTCATCTGTGGCACTGCTAATGTTTTGGGGTGCTTTGTTGTAGGTGGCTATCCTGCTTTGTAGGATGTTTAGCAGCAGTAGCAGCTGGCCACTGGATGTCAGTAGTTCCCCGCTCCACAGTGACAACCAGAAATTTCCCCAGACCTGGGGAGGGCAAGATAATTCCTAGTTGGGAACCACTGACATGAATGAATTGGTATAACTGCTCCAATCAACTTTATTTAAAAGACAAGTGTTGGTTTGCATTTAGCCCGAGGATTGTAATTTGCCCATTCCACTATGTAAAATGAATATATGTACAATGATTAATACTGACACTAGACTACCATTTAATGTCATATTCGTATGTTCACTTGTATCTATGCCAAAAGTCTTGTTTCCTTATCAATCTCTTTGGTATTTTGTTGCAAAAAGGTTTTTTAAAATCACAATTGTAATGCTGTTGTGGAAGCCTAGGAATTATTTATGGAGATATTTATGTAGACTTTAGTTCATAATGATGCTTTTTTTTTTTTATTTATCCACAAGTGCTTTGGGATGTATCTCTAAAAGATAACCACCACTCTTTTAAGACTTAACTGCAATGCCATTATTACACCTAAGAAAATTAGACCATAATTCCTAATACATATTGATGTCTTTTTATTAAGATTGGTGGATGGCATTTTAATTGTCTTTTACTTTCTAATTGCCAAATGTATGGCATTAAATTAAAAAAATGTGTTGTCTTTTGAGCGAGAAGGTCTTTGAAACAGCCCTTAGAAAAACACATTTAGGGGCCCACCAAAGAGGACCAGGGAGACGGTGACTGCAGGGGCCAAAGTATGAGAGGCAGGGAAGTATGAGAGGGGAAGTGGAGGAGTTGATTCGTAGTACTTCACTGTCTTTATAAATACTGCATCCTTTCAAACATCAGTGGAGATTGGTCAAGTTCCGCTTCTTACTCTTAAATGGCAGTTCAAAACAAACAATTTAACTGCCTGAATGTTGTGTGAACTATCAAAAGTAAAGCTGTTAATCCAGAATATATTCCATTATCTCTAGATATTTTATATTAGTATGTTTACAAAAACTGGCTTCTAACTCTTAAGTCCTGTATGACTTTGATGGGCACAAGGCCAGAATGAGGGTGCTCACTGTGCCTCTTATATGCTCTTCCATGTTTCTGTGGCCTTAGCTTTCCCAAGAATTTGGGGTTTTTTGATTGCTTCCTTTAGTGAAAGGCATGGCCATCACTTTTCTCTATCTACAGTCTGTGTCTCAGTGATCCTTCATGGTCTTCTGGCTTAAAATAACATCTCTGTTGATATTTTATGGTTGTATCAACTGCCAAATTCATGTCTCCAGCCAAGACCTCCATTCTGAACTCTAGCCTATTCCTGCCACTGGGCCTTTACACTAGCTGTTCCTTCAGACATCCTACCCTTCCTTCCTCACTTTTGCTCAAATGTTACCTTTGCACTGAAGCCTGTTCTGACCATGCTACTTAATATTACAACCTTTCCTTGCCCCCTAACTTCTGTATTCCTTCTTTGTCCATATCACATATTACATAACATACTAGATATTGATAATTCACACATTTATTATGCTTATTATTTACTCATATTTTCCCTTAGGAGTATGTAAGCTCCATGAGAGCAGGGATCTGTTTTGTTTACTGGTGCATCACAAGTGCCTGGCATACAGTAGGGACTCAATAAATACTTGCTGAATTGTTTTGATTTGAACCAAATTGAACTGGGTATCTATGATGGCAATAGAGAAAGGCAATTCCTACACTTTCTCACCTAGCTTTTATAGGTGAGGAAATCTTTTTGTTTCCTTTTTTTTTTAACACACATTTTTATTTTATGTTTTTAATATTTATTTGTTTGGCTGGCCAGGTCTTAGTTGCGGCACACGGGATATTTAGCTGTGCAATGCAAACTCTTTAGTTGTGTCATGTGGGATCTAAGTCCCTGACCAGGGATCAAACCTGGGGCCCCTGCATTGAGAGGGCAGAGTCTTGGCCACTGGACTACCAGGGAAGCCCCTCCTTCTTTTCTTTACAAATAGATCAGAATTTATAAGCTTTTAAGAATGGTGAATCATAACAGACATACTTTTAAGATAGGTTATTTTTTAAGTTAATTTGTTTAAAATGCAATTAACTAGGGCTGATTAACTATGTGAGTTTCTCTTTATTTTGTAAACATGAGTTTACATTACCACCTTTCCTCATCCCAAGAGACTAGAGTTTATCCTCTGGAGAAGAACGAGTTGCTCTGGAATCAGGCACACCAGAGGCAGTACCTGAAAGAGGTCAGGAAGTAACTCAAAATACAGGAAATAATCTTTTCAGTGATGACTAGATTAAAAGTCATTAACAAGTCATAGCAGAAGGTAAAGGCCCTGCTCATTGACATTATTCCTTAGATGTGTGTCTTAACTATCTACAGTCAGCCAGAGGGCAGAAGGTTTCCAGTTTGTCTCCATCCTGAATTCCCCTCAGGGGACACCATTCGTGAGGTCTGCAGCGGCTGATGGCTTGATGGTGGGCAATTCACTGGGCTGGCAGACAACATTACCTTTCTAGATTATTATTATTATCTATTTAATTTTCCCAGAATTAAGATCCAAGAAAGCAGGGACTGAGTTTTGATAACTGGTATTTCCCTAGAGCCTGTAACAATGTGTGAACAGATCTAGGGATTCAGAAGATAGTTGAATAAATGAATGAAGGACAGAGAAAGGGCTTTCGCAGGGGAAGAGCTGGGCCGGTTACCTAGTCTCTTGGGACCGCTGTCAGGAAACGCGGGCGGTCCGCCTGGGTGGCCTCTGTCCAGGGTCTGGCAGTCGTGGGGGCGGCGTGCCCAGGCGCGCTCCGCGGAATCTGGGTTCCGGATTTTCGGGAGCGCCTGCCTCCCCGGAGAGGGCGGGCTCTCGCCGTTCCTGATGGGCGGAGCCGGCGGCGGGGCGGGCCGAACCGCCGGAAGACTCGAGGGTACCAGGGTTGATAGCACTGCGGCTGCGCTGGGGGCAGCACCCGGACCTGGGCGAAGGCTAACAGGGGCGCGGGCAACGGCGCTTCGCTACTGCGGAGGGGCCGGGACACCCGGCCTGAGGCCCAGGAGGCGGGGCGCCGGTGGGCCTCGCCACTGCCGCCGGCCTGGCATCAAAGCAGCGGCGGGCGAGCGGTAGCCTAGCCCGGGTCTGTTGGAAGCCGGTTCAGGGTTCCCTTGGCCTTGCGGGTCCCCAAAGCCCAGCTCCCGGGGGTGTGGCTGGGAAAGTGCCGTTGGAGGGGCTGTGGGTTTATCTGGTGCCTCAGCACCCGCCCTAGGCCGCCTCTCAGGAATTTAGAAAAGAGCCCTGGTCCCGTCTGGAGGCCGATAGTCCTTTGGGCTTCAGAAGGAAGCCTGCGTGAATGTTCGGCGTTTTTTAAAAAAGTCATTGTGTTGGGTGTCGATGTGGTCTGTCTATAAAAGGCTGGGAAAAAACAAAATCTCTTACCGGTCCTTCTCTAAAGAGACACCCTCTGGAGCTGAAAGCCTCAAGAACCGGCTGTCTCACGCCTCCCATCTCTGGTCCACGGCCTCTCTGGTGAGTAGGAAGCTACGCTGTCTGTGTCTGCAGTTTCTTAGGTCCGACAGAGGCATGTCTGGGACTAGTGAGAAGGGGCATACTCGAAATGAAGCTTCTCTGTCGTTAACCATTTCGGGAATAAGATTGGAAAGTTTCTCCATTTGGGTAACAAACCATTTTACTTTTCATATATTTGGGGGTAGGATATTTTTCATATGCTCCAATACAGCTCCTTTCTCTGCATCAGTCACAGCTGAAAACAAGAAGCCAAACACCCTGCCCCACAAACTTCAAAAAGTTGGGCCAGCTCCCTTTTCAGGGAGCTAGGACTAGGATTGTTCTTGAAGCCCTAATACACTGTACTTAGTCGCTGTAGAGGCGCCTGTTCAGATGTCAAGGGCTTCCGCGAAAAGATAGGCGGTTTCCAAAATTTCCTGCCAGGAGCAGTTCTCCAATATTTCTCATTATATTCGAAGTACTATATTTGAGATACTTGAAACTTTAAATTCAGATCTATAATTGTTTTAAAGATAACTTTAAAAAGTAGTGTTGTGGTTGCACATTAAAGCAAAAGGTTTATAATAATGTCTATTAAGGTACTGTATTCCCAACATTGTTACAAGCCTAAAAGAAGTACACTTCTTAGATGCATTTTCTAGATGATGAAATGGAAACTCAGAGAACTGAAGGGTCTTAGAGCTTTTAAGTGCCCGTGTTGGGATTCTAACCCAGACTGTCTGATTCCTAAGCTTGCCCTCTTAACTCCTAAGTCTGTGTCCAAGCAGAAGATGCATGCAGCTTGTTGTTCAGTTGTCAAGTCGTGTCCGACTCTTTGTGACCCCATGGACTGCAGCATGTCAGGCCTCTCTGTCCCTCACCATCTCCCAGAGTTTGCCCAAGTTCATGTCCACTGAATCAGTATTGTCATCCAACCATCTCATCCTCTGTTGCCCTCTTCTTCTTCTACCTTCAGTCTTTCCCAGCATCAGGGTCTTTTCCAGTGAGTCGGCTGTTCACATCAGGTGGCCAAAGTATTGGAGCTTCCAAAGAGGAAAATCAAGGCAAGGTCTGCACATGTTTGTGTATCTTTGGTATTTGTGTGTATTTGTGCTGTTTGTGAAAGTGTGTATGGAACTAGAAATTAGAGCTGCATCCAAAGCATAGATTATACTTATTTTCACATTGATACTAAATCTTTGTTTTTGGATCTTTTTCAGTTTTAAGTATGTTTCTGCAAGTTCTGGAGGTCTATCTGTATGATCAGTTTTCTGGATCCCTCCTCCCTGCCTTTTGCTCCTCTAGAAGAATATGAAGAGGTGTGTACTCAGACCTACTCAACCAGCCACCTGCAAGCAGGCAGGACTTAATTTTAGAGAGGAATCAGTTTTTCAGAGCTGTGAGAGCCACATCAGCCTCTAGGAGCCCCTAGGTTCTGGTGCCACAGGCACACGCAAGAATCCTGAGGGCAGGAGACGGATCACAGGAGGACCACGCAACTGTGAGGCATCTCAGCAGAGGCTCTGGCCGTTTCCTCACCAAAAGTGGACAAGGTCGGTCAGGAGGCATCATCATGCTGCAGCAGCTCCTGATCACCCTGCCCACTGAGGCCAGCACATGGGTGAAGTTGCACCATCCAGAGAACGCCAAGGAGGGGACGCCCCTGTGGGAGGATGTGACCAAGATGTTTGAAGGAGGAGGTGAGAATAGGCTGATGGATGGGGGATGGAGGAAGAAGAAGGGTTCTCAATCTGCTTGGGGAAGATAGGTACAAACATCATTCAAGTGGTCTCTGGGGGAGAAAATTGGGAGAGACTAGGTCCTTGGGACTTGTGCTTGGGGCTTTGGGGAAGGAGATAGCTGTATGAGAAAATGTTGGGCTCTTAAGCACTGGGTCCCTGCGATGTGTGCTCCATGCTGCTTCCATCTCCTGTCCTCGAATAAACACAGGACAGGAAAACAGAATTCAGGGTGTTCCCCACCAGCAGCTGTATAAGTGTGATTTACAGACATTAGAGTCAAAGGTTTCTACCCCCTCAAGCCCTCCAGTGGTTTTCCTTTATTAGTCTCAGTCTAGTCCCAAACCAATGCTTTTTCTTTCTTTTCTTCTCTCACTAGGAGGAAGGAATGACATGCTTGGCTACTCTCACTTTACCTTGAACTGTTTTGAGTTCAGTGGGAAGCATGTCCAAGGTCACACAGTATTTGCTGGCCGGGTCAGGATAGATGGATGGACAGAGGAATTAGCATATGTCATGGGGTCTCTTCGGAGAAGGCAATGGCACCCCACTCCAGTACTCTTGCCTGGAAAATTCCATGGACAGAGGAGCCTGGTAGGCTCCAGTCCATGGGGTCGCTAAGAGTCGGGACACTTTCACTTTTCACTTTCATGCATTAGAGAAGGAAATGGCAGCCCACTCCAGTATTCTTGCCTGGAGAATCCCAGGGATGGGGGAACCTGGTGGGCTGCCGTCTGTGGGGTCGCACAGAGTCGGACACGACTGAAGCAACTTAGTAACAGTAGCAGCAGCTGCATGGGGTCTCTTAGTTCATCTTTAATACTTCAAGAGTCAGACAGGGACTTTGTTAAGCATCTTGATGGATGGAAAAATGAATAATGATCTCTAATGCTAATTATTAATTGATAGAGATAGACACCGGAGAAGGCAATGGCATCCCACTCCAGTACTTTTGCCTAGAAAATCCCATAGACGGAGGAGCCTGGTAGGCTACATTCCATGGGGTCGCTAGAGTTGGACACGACTAAGTGACTTCACTTTCACTTTTCACTTTCATGCATTGGAGAAGGAAATGGCAACCCACTCCAGTGTTCTTGCCTGGAGAATCCCAGGGACGGGGGAGCCTGGTGGGCTGCTGTCTATGGGGTCACACAGAGTT
This sequence comes from Bos grunniens, assembly GCF_055505025.1. NCBI lineage: Eukaryota > Metazoa > Chordata > Mammalia > Artiodactyla > Bovidae > Bos > Bos grunniens. The sequence goes on from NC_141167.1 coordinate 15,744,382, forward strand.
GGACATGACTGAAGTGACTTAGCAGCAGCAGCAGCAGAGATACACACATACCTGGATGGAAAGAAGAGAAAGTAGCCTAAATACATTTTATGGTAAAATTCTTTTGGAAGACAAGAGACAGGAAAATTCTTCTGATTGTATTTATCAGAGAAGTTTTCACAAAGCAGATAGCACTGAATTGAGCCTTAAAAGATGTCTATCGTTTTTATGGAAGAGTTGGGAAAAAATACAAAAGTGGGGACCTTGAAGAGTGGTTCAGAGAATGGAGACTGTTCTAGTCTCACTGAGGGTTAAGAATGTGGCCAGTGCATGTGTCCCACAGATAAAGGGTGGTGGTTAGAGGAAACTAATGCTCGGAAGATATGCTTCAGGCAGATTGTAGAGTGCCGTGAAGTCTGTGGGTAGTGTGTGGATTTTTCTTGCTTGTAAGTGGGGAACCTTTGAGGATTTCTGAACAGAGGAGTGGCCTGGTAGGTCAGTGTTTTGGGACCAGCATTGACCATTGGGAAACATTAATACCCCAGTCAGTGCACTGCAGGGCCTCCTCATTAAGGAGACTCCAGTCTGCTCTTGAGTCGCTCTGAATGTCTTTCTTTGTGAGTGTATTCAGAGAAGGGCTGTTTTCAGCAGAACTGCAGGCAGTTTTTCTGTTTAATGGGGTAAGGTAAGATGCAAACTTTCTCCCTCTTTTCCTTCCTCAGCTCTGCTATCTCAGGATGCTGATGAGACCCAGGGAGAAAGTTTAAAGGATGAATTGACCCCCGGGACCCCAACAACAGACTCCCAGGTGGGTTGGAGTTTCCTGTCACTTTCTTGACATGCTTTTTAGTTTTTAAGATTATAATTTGCCCTTTTCTGGGGAGTTGGGTATATTGAGGCTAATGAATTTAACCAGGGAACTCAACGCAAGTTTGTCTTGTACAGAAAACTGGTCCACAGTGGTGGCAGTTTCCCTCCTCTTAGAAAACGTTTCTTCGGACTTCCGTGGCGGTCCAGTGGTTACAAGTATGCACGTCCACTGCAGGGGGTGCAGGTTTGATCCCTGGTTGGGGCGTTAAGATTCCACATGCTGTGTGGCCAAAAAATATTTTTTTAAAAAATATTTCTTTCCAGCCAACATCTAATACAAATTTTTGTAGAGAAAGCAAAATGAATGATTTAATTCTAACCCATAAAAACCAATAGGTACCATTTGGGATCTAAGATAAACCTCAGTTTTCATGAGTATTTTATACTCAAAAATGGGTGACATCTATCACTCCATGAAGTGGCCCATAGACTAGTGGCATGAGCAGAGGTCAAATAACAGCTAAAGACCTGAGCAGAGAAGAAATGGTCAGGCGATGGAGCACACACATTAGACAGGCTGGGCAGTTACAACATGGAAACATGTCCTCACCACCTGGTAGACGCACAGGTGAAACAGAGAAGGAAAACTGCAGAGTAAATGTGAAAGGAAGACTTATTAAAGAGGGGACATTATCTGAGGACAGAAGAGTTTTGACTGAGAACTTGGGTTTTGAAACTGGATGGTACAGAATTTGAACTTATCTCTGGTATTTACTTGCTCTGTGATTTTTTTTTTTTAGGTTTTTTTATGATGCCATTTTCTTTAGCTAATTCAGGTGCTAACATCTTTTAGGATTGAAATGCATTCCAGGGCTATTTCCAGTAATATGGAAGAAATAGTAATATTCTAATTATTTGGAGAGTTACCTTATCTCTGCATTCCACTTTTCTTTAATTCTCACCTCTTGACAGTTAAAAATACTGGTGGCATTCTTAGCACTGGGAAAAGATTAAATTTCTTAAAATTGAGATATAATTTATATATAGGAAAAACACTTAAGAAAGTACATGGTTCTATTTTGACACTTATACACCATGTAACCAAGTTGAGCATTTCTGCCTCTCAGAATGTTCACTTGTGCCCCTTTCCAATCAAAACTCTGGCCCCTAGTAGAGAGACAGTACATGGGATTTCTGCATTATTTCTTACAACTGCATGTAAATCTATGATTAAAATTATCTTATAAATCTACAATCTCAAAATAAAAACTTTGAGAAAGAATCTGTATGTGGCAGTGGTTAGGTATAATGCTCTACAAATGTCAGGTTAAGTTGATTGATAGGTGTTCAGATCTACATCCTTGATAAATTTTTGTCTACTTGTTCGATCACTTAGTGAGAGGAGTGTTAAAATCTCTAATTATTGTGATTTTGTTCATATCTTCCTTTAGTTCTGTCAAGTCAAATTCTGTTGTCAGGCACATATACACATAGGATTATTGTCTTCTTAATGAGCTGACCATTTATCTTTAGGAAATGTCTCATCATATTCTTTTTCCTAAGCCCACTTTGTCTGATTTAATGTAACTTCTCCAGTGTTTTTAGTTATTGTTGGTATGGTATAGCTTTTTACATTCTTTTAACTTATTTGTGCCTTTATATTTAAAGTGTGGCCCTTCTTAGATACAGCTGGGCCTTGCATGCTTAGTCTGTTAACAGTTACATAATCATTGATATGGAGCTTCCCATGTGGCTCAGTGGGTAAGGAAGCCACCTACAGGATTTCCCTGGTGGCCCAGTAGCTAAGACTCCGTGCTTCCAATGCAGGAGGCCTGGGTTTGATCCCTGGTCAGGGAACTGGATCCCACATGCCACAACTAAAGATCCTGCATGCTGCAACAAAGACCCGGTGCAGCCCAAAAAAACCCAAAACAATCCGCCTGCAATGCAGGACACGAAGGAGACATGGGTTCAGTGTCCTGGGTAGGGAAGATGGCTTGGAGGAGGGCATGGCAACTCACTCCGGTATTCTTGCCTGAAGAATCCCAAGGACAAGAGGAGCCTGGCGGGCTATAGTCCATAGAGCCACAAAGAGTAGGACACAACAGAAGTGACTGAGCACACAGGCAATCACTGATATGCTTGGAATTTAAGTGTATATTCTTGTCCTTTGTTTGCTGTTTGTCAAACCTATTCCTTCATTTCTTTGTTCTTCCTCTCCTGCCTTCTTTTGGATTGTGCAGTTTTTTAGTATTCTATTTTATGTCTTCTAATGACTTTTTTAGCTATACTTTGATTTGTTTTTAGTGGTTGTCCTGGCCATTACAATATGCATTTTAAACATGTCACAGTTGAATTACTATTATACTGTTTCACAAAGAATATGAAAATCATATTTTCCTGTTTACTCTTCCCATTCTTTGTGTGTTGTCATCATGCTTTTCACTTTACATGTTATATACCCTATAATACATGTCCTTATTTTTCCTTTTAACAGTAAACTGTCTCATAAGAGATTAAGAAAAGGAAAAAAAATGAGCCTTTCATATTTGCCCACATATTTACCAGTGCAGGCTTTCCTGGTGGCTCAGACAGTAAAGGATCCGCCTATAATGCAGGAGACCTGGGTTTGATCCCTGGGTTAGGAAGATCCCCTGGAGAAGGAAATGTCAACCCACTCCAGTACTCTTACCTGGAGAATTCCAAGGACAGAGGAGCCTGGTGGGCTCCAGTCCATAGGGATCACAAAGAGTCGGACACGACTAAGTGACTTTCTTTCACTTTACCAGTTGGAGCACTTTTCAGTCCTTCCTTTAGGTTCTAAGTTTCTGACATCATTTCCCTTCAGCCTAAAGAACATCATTTAGCATTTCCTGTAGTGCGGTTCTTCAGATGACGAATTCTCACAGCTTTGGCGATCTAGAAATGTCTTTATATGGTCTTCCTATTAGAGGATCTTTTACTGAATATAGAATTCTAGGGTGACCATTTTTTTCTTTTAAGCACTTTAAGGATGTTCCATTGTCTTTTGGTTTATATTGCTTCAGATAAAAAGTGAGCTATTTTTCTTATTCTTTCCTCAGATGTGACATGTCTTTTTGTTTATTTCATACTAACTTTTCTGGTTTTCCTGTTCTTCCTTTCCTACTTTCTTTTCACTACTTTTATAATCTTCCCTTTTATCTTTGCTCTTCAGCAGTTTTAATGATGTGCATAGACATGGTGGAGAAGGCAATGGCACCCCACTCCAGTACTCTTCCCTGGAAAATCCCATGGACGGAGGAGCCTGGTAGGCTGCAGTCCTTGGTGTCGCTAAGAGTCGGGGACGACTGAGAGACTTCATTTTCACTTTTCACTTTCATGCATTGGAGAAGGAAATGGTAACCCACTCCAGTATTCTTGCCTGGAGAATCTCAGGGACAGAGGAGCCTAGTGGGCTGCCGTCTATGGGGTTGCACAGAGTTGGACACGACTGAAGTGACTTAGCAGCATAGACATGGTATTCTTTGAATTTTATTTTTTTTTTGGTGGAGGATTTGCTGCCTTTTGTATTTATAGGTTGATTTTTTTTTAATCAACTTGGAAATTTTTCAGCCTTTATTTCTTCAAATATTCTTTTCTTCTCATTCTTCTCCTTCTGAGATTTTAATTACATGTATATTAGACCATGTGATATTATCCCCCCCTCTTTTTTTTTCTTTTTCTCTCTTGGTGCTTCCATTTGAATACTGTCTATTGACCTGTGTTAAGTTTCATTGATCTTGTCTTCATCAGGGTCTATTTGATGTTAAGCCCATCCAGTGGATTTTTCAGATATTGTATTTTTCAGTTGTAGAATTGTTTTTTAGTTCTTTTTTGGTATTTCTATCTCTCCTCAATTACCCTGACATTTTGACCTATTCCATCCATATTTTATTGTAAACTCTTCAACATATATTTTAATAATTGCTTTAAATTTCTTGTCTGCTTCTTACAGTGACTTGGTGACCTAGGTCTTTGTTTCTTATGTTTTTATTTCTTGATTATAGGTCAGATTTTCCTCCTTCACTTGCCTAATAGTTTTTTATTATGGTTCAGATCTTCTGTGTAAAAGAACAGTGGAGGATGAAATATGCATAGATAGATCCATTTCCCCATCAGCCTGGAAGGACATTGGTATTGAGAATAACTACAATGGCTTCCAGTTTTTTAATGAAACCTCAGATGTGTGGCCTCCTGGCCAAGCATCTGCAATTTCATATTGTTAGAGCAATCCTTGTATCGCTGGGAGTTGCAACTTTCTACAAGTTTGCTTTGGTGAACCAAGAAAGACAGAATAAAGGACAGAAATGGCAAGGACCTAACATAAGCAGAAAAGATTAAGAAGAGGTGGCAAGAATACACAGAAAAACTGTACAAAAAAGATTCAATGACCCAGATAATCGTTTTGGTGTGGTCACTCACCTGGAGCCAGACATCTTGGAGTGTGCAGTCAAGGCAGCCTTAGGAAGCATTACTACAAGCAAAGCTAGTGGAGGTGATAGAATTCCAGTTGAACTGTTTCAAATCCTAAAAGATGATGCTGTGAAAGTGCTGCACTCAATATGCCAACAAATTTGGAAAACTCAGCAGTGGCCACAGGACTGGAAAAGGTCAAGTTTTCATTCCAGTCCCAAAGAAAGGCAATGCCAAAGAATGCTCAAATTACTTTACAGTTGTGCTCATTTCACATGCTAGCAAGGTAATACTCAAAATACTTTAAGCTAGGCTTCAACAATATGTGAACTAAGAACTTCCAGATGTTCAAGCCGGATTTAGAAAAGGCAGAGGAACCCCGAGATCAAATTGCCAACATCTGTTGGATCATAGAAAAAGCAAGGGAATTAAAAAAAAATCCACTTCTGCTTCATTGACTATGCTAAAGCCTTTGACTGTGTGGATTACAACAAACTGTGGAAAATTCTTAATGAGATGGGAATACCAGACCACTTTACTTGTCTCCTGAAAAACCTGTATGCAGGTCAAGAAGCAACAGTTAGAACTGGACATAGAACAATGGACTGGTTCAAAATTGGGAAAGGAGTATGTCAAGGCTATATATTGTCACCCTGCTTATTTAACTTCTATCCAGAGTACATCATGTGAGATGCTGGGCTGGATGAATCACAAGCTGAAATCAAGATTGCCAGGAGAAATATCAACAACCTCAGATATGCAGATGATAACAGCATAATGGCAGAAAGTGAAGAGGAACTAAAGAGCCTCTTGATGAAGGTGAAAGAGGAGAGTGAAAAAGCTGGCTTAAAACTCAACATTCAAAAAACTAAGATCAGGGCATCTAGTTCCATCACTTCATGGCAAATAGATGGGGGAAAAATGGAAACAGTGGCAGGTTTTATTTTCTCCTGCTCCAAAGCAGGAGCTCCAAAGCAGGGCTCCAAAATCACTGTGAATGGTGACTGCAGCCATGAAATTAAAAGATGCTTGCTCCTTGGAAGAAAAACTGTGACAAAGCTAGACAGCATATTAAAAAGCAGAGATATCACTTTGCTGACAAAGGTCCATTTAGTCAAAGCTGTGGTTTTTCCAGTTGTTGTGTGTAGATGTGAGAGTTGGACCATAAAGAAGGCTGAGCCCGGAAGATGCTTTCAGACTGTGGTGCTGGAGAAGACTCTTGAGAGTCCCTTGGACAGCAAGGAGATCAAACCAGTCAATCCTAAAGGAAAACAACCCTGAATATTCATTAGAGGGACTGATGCTGAAGCTGAAGCTCCAATACTTTAGCCGTCTGAGGAGAAGAGCCGATTTACAGAAAAGACCCTGATGCTGGAAAAGATTGAGGGCAGGAGGAGAAGGGGGGCGACAGAGAATGAAATGGTTGGATGGCATCACTGACTCAATGGACATGAGTTTGAGCAAACTCCAGGACAGAGTGAAGGACAGGGGAGCCTGGTGTGCTGCAGTCCATGGGGCAGCAGAGTCGGACATGACTTAGCGACTTAACAACAAACAACAAGTATGCAGGCATATGCAGATTCTGCAGAAAGTATCGTTCTGTGAAGAATTTTAAGGTGATGAGAAAGGCTGGTATCTTTCAGAGTGCAAAATGATTTCAGAATGTAAAAAATTTCTTTGGGTTGAGTTGCATGAAATTCATCCCTGACCTGTGTTTGTTAATTGTGAAGCATGAATATCTGGGCTATGGAATAGTTTCTCTTGATAAATAAACAATAAATAAATGTATATATGTATAGATAGATAGATATAGTCTGTTTGTTTTGTCTGTTCTGTTTATTTGCAGAAAACTCTAAGCCTTTTCCTCTTGACTGGTGGTTAAGGTGAGGGACTGATTATTCATATTTTTCCTAGAGCTGTGGCTGAGCTCTGGCTGAGATGCACTTTAGTTTGATTGAATTCACTTTTTGTCTTTTTTTGGTTGCATGGCATGTGGGATCTTAGCTCCCCAACCAGGGTCTGAACCCATACCCCCTGCACTGGAAGGTATGGACCTTCCACCGCCAGGGTCCTTGATTGAGTTCACTTCTGATTAACCCAGCTACTAGCACCCCATGACATCAGTGCTGAAGGGCTGATCCTTTTTTATCTGTTCAGTATTTGAGCTAAGGAAGAGCTCGATCACAGTTCCAAACCGTTTTGTTCATCTTGCATTAAACTCCAGCAGGGCCCCAGAATTTCAGCCCTGGAGGAATGCATTGGTCTTTGTGACAGTAAGTACTGAAAGCCTCTCTCTCCGTCCCCTGGACCCTCTGGTCTCATCTACTTCCACTTGCCCGCCTCCAGCAATGCTGGCCACTCTCCTGCTCCTCAGACAAGCCAAGGACATGCACTCCTCAGGTCCTTTGTTCCTGCTTGGAATGCTCTCCCCTCAGATTTCCATGTGGCTCTTTCCTACTGAGTTCATGTCTCTGTTTGAATATTCCCCTTTTAGGAAGACTTACCCTAACACCCTACATGAAAGATCTTCCCCATCCTCACTGTGGTTCTCTCTGGTGCCATTATCCTGCTTCATTTTGTTTTTTTCTAAGACACATATAATAACCATCTGTCCTTCCATATATTGTTTATGATAGTCTCCAGGGAATTACCAAACAGATCCAGAGGAGACTCCCAGTAAAACTAATTTAGAATCTCTCAGAAGACTGTCAGAACATATTGGATCTTGATGGAGGTGGTCTCAGGCTGAAAAGGAATATATTGGATATTCTAGGAACTGTTGACCTTCAAGGACATATCTGTGGACTTCACCCAGGAGGAGTGGGGGCAGCTGGCGCCTGCTCACCGGAATCTGTACCGGGAGGTGATGCTGGAGAACTATGGGAATCTGGTCTCAGTGGGTAAGGACAGGCTACACATACATCCAGAATCCTGCCTATTAACAGGATTAATATTTAATTTAGTATTATTAATTCCTAAATTATTAAAAGCGGTAGATTCCCTGGAGCCTGGCCTTGGGTTCTGTGTTGGAGATGGATGTTGCCTACCTTTGAAAATCAAGTCAGAACATACCTGAATCTCTTCCCTTCAGGGAACACTTTACTTTGTAGAGCGAGAATAGGAAAACATGCTATGGTGCCCCTTTCCATCTTCAGAGACCCTAAATACCTGAGGATTGAAACTACATCCCAGGGATGGTTCTTTGACCTTAACATAAATATTCATACCCTTTTTTTCACTCCATAAGCAGGTTGTCAGCTTTCCAAACCTAGTGTGATTTCCCAGTTGGAGAAAGGAGAAGAGCCATGGATGACAGAGAAAGAAGGCCCAGGAGATCCCAATTCAGGTGAGCCAAGGCAGATGGTGCCTTTTAATATGTAGGCCAGAGTGCCCAGCATCTTCCCAGGCTGCGGAAAGGCTGATCGGGTGGACAGGCATGCTCTGAACTAGATTTCATCCCTCTGTCTGCAGTCCTTTTCTTCATCTGACCTAGCAGAAGTCTCTGGAGTTGGAGGGAAGATAAGTCTTCTCTTCATTAAGGTTTTCCTTCTTTCTTCAATATCCTAAAGTCTGCCATTCGAAAGCTCCTTTCCCCATGCTCTGAGATGTACGTAGTAGTCTCTTCTCACAGAAAGCAGATCTCTTTTCAGGACTCTCACTGCATTCTCCAGATCTTTAATCTTCTCTCTTGCATCCTATTTCCACTTTTCATCAACTTTCATTTTATAATCTTAACTTTGATTCTCACTCTCCTTTGAACTAAAGTATCCTTATTTATTGTAACAAATGTTTTATGGAAAATCCTGCAAGAAAAATGACCATGGGATTCCTTCTCATCAAATCCAGTGATCTTTAACAATCTTCTTAAACTTCGTTTTTATTGCAAAATATTTTAGACATTCAGAAAGGCAGAGGACATTACAATAAATTGCTATGTACTTTCTACCTAGATTAAGAAATGAAACAGAGTTTAAATCCCAGTACTCCCATCTTTGCTTGTGAAATAACCAACTCTTCTGACTTTAAACATTGTCATTCCTATATGTGTCTTCATATTTGTATTGTATGTGTATATTCCCAAAAAATATATAATATTATTTTTTGAATTTATTTTTTATTGAAAGATAATTGTATTTATAATATTGTGTTCATTTCTGCCATATATCAACATGTATCAGCCATAGGTATACATATGTCCCCTCCCTCTTGAACTTCCTTCTCACCTCCCACCCCATCCCACCCTTCTAGGTTGTCACGGAGACCTGGTTTGAGTTCTCTGAGTCATACAGCAAATTCCCACTGGCCATGTGTTTTGCATATGGTGGTGTATATGTTTCCATGCTACTCTCTCCATCCATTCCACCCTCTCCTCCCCACCCCCTCACTTATTTCCATGTCTATTCTCTATGTCTGCATCTCCATTGCTGCCCTGAACATAGGTGCATCAGTACCTCTTTCTAGATTCCTTATATATGTGTTAATATACAATTTTTTTTTCTCTTTCTGACTTTCTTCAGTTTGTATAATAGGCTCTAGTTTCATCTACCTCATTAGCACTTACTCACGTTCCCTTTTATGGCTGAGTAATATTCCACTCTATATATGTACTACAGCTTCTTTATCCATTCATCTGTCGATGGACATCTAGGTTGCTTCCACGTCCTAGCTATATTAAATAGTGCATCAGTGAACATTGGGGTATGTGTGTCTTTCTCAGTTATGGTTTTCTCAGACTATATGCCCAGTGGTGGGATTGTTGGGTCATATGGTAGTTTTATTCCTAGTTTTTTAAGGAATCTCCATACTGTCTTGCACAGTAGTCATATCAATTTGTATTCCCACCAACAGTGCAAGAGGTTCCCTTTTCTCCACACCCTCTCCAGAATTTATTGCTTGTAAATTTTGTGATGATAGCCATTCTGACCAGTGTGAGGTGATATATCACTGTAGTTTTGATTTGCATTTCTGTAGTAATGAGTGATATTGAGCATCTTTTCATGTGTTTACTAGCCATCTGTATGCCTTCTTTGGAGAAATGTCTATTTAGGTGTTTTGCCCACTTTTTTATTGGGTTGTTTTGTTTTTCTGGTATTGAATTGCATGAGCTGCTTGTATATTTTGGAAATTAATCCTTTGTCAGTTGTTTCATTTGCTATTATTTTCTCCCATTCTGAGGGTTTTCTTTTCACCTTGTTTATAATTTCCTTTGCTATGCAAAATTTTTCAGTTTAATTATATCCCACTTGTTTATTTTTATTTTTATTTCCGTTACTCTAGGAGGTGGATCATAGAGGATCTTGCTGTGACTTATAGCACATAAATTACTACTTATAATACTGTTTTGCATATTCTTACTCTTTAAAAAAATGGTATATGTACTTCTTCCACTTGCTTTTCTCATTCAACACTGTTGATATTTACCCATATTATTCATATTTATCCATATCATTCATTTCCATTGAGTTAATAAAGCACAATTTATCCATTTTCCTGTATGATAGAAATTTGGGGGTTACAGAGATAAGGCAATAAAACTTTGTATATGTAACTTCTTGTGTAAGTGTGTAAGTATTTCTCTGAGATATTTGATAGAAGCAGACTTGTTGGGTCATGGAGCAGATATACCTTTATGTTTCAGGAAATTGTTCTTCAAAGTAGTTACACCAGTTGGTGCTCCAACTGAGAGTTTCGAGAGGTTCTAGAACTCAGCATCTTTGTCAACACTTGGCATTGTCAAACTTTCACATTTTTATAAATTCAGTGGTTGAATGTGGTGTCTTGTTTTTTCATTTTCATGATTACTAATAAGAGAGAGCATGTTTTTAATGTTTGTTGGCCATCCTTCCAGGATTTCTTTTCCACATTACAGTCAAACACTTTACAGTCTGAGCCACCAGGGAAGCCCTTCTATAAATTACCAGTTTATATCCTTTGCAAATCTTTCTATTATTTTTTCCTTATTGATTTATAGAAAAAATATATATTATTTTATATCTTTAAAATTTTGTTTTCCATATTTAGATTTGAATCTGCATATATTTTATATATAGTGTGAGGTGAGGCTCTAGTTTAACTTTTTACATGTGGATAATAAGCCCAAGAACCATTTATTGAATAGTTTATGCTACTTGGTCACCTGCCAAGTTTCTTTATATGCCTGAGTCTATTTCTGGGCTCTATCTATTCTGTTCCATTTTTCTATTTTCTATCCTTACTCTGTCAGACTGTCTTAATTACTGTATTTCATAGTGAGATTCAATATCTTGTTCTTCAAAATTGTCCTGGCTATTGTTAGCCCCTTGCTTTTCCATATGAATTACATAATGAGTGCATCAATTACACGCACACAAATTCTCTGGTGGTATTTTGATTGGAAGATATTGAATCTATAGATCAATTTAGAGGGGAATTAATGTTATGATATTGAGTCCTGTTGTCCAGGAACGTGGTATATTGTTCCACTTATTGATATTTTCTAATTTTTTAAAATAAATTTTCAGGATTTTCCCCCATAAAAGTCTTGTATACATTATACATCTTTTGTCAGATTCATCCTGAAGGACATACATTTTATTGCTATTCTGTTTTTTTATTTTTTAGCCACACTGCATATCTTGTGGGATTTTAGCTCCTTGATGAAGCATTGAACCCTCACCCTCAGCTGTGAAAGCTTGGAGTGCTAATCACTGGACTGCCAGGGAATTCCCTCAGACCTGTTTTATGAACTAGCTGGAGTGGGAAGGGGGAAATCTTTTCATCTTTCTGAGAATGTTTCCCAAAAATAGTTATCAGTTAAAAAGACACTGTTAAGACATAGCCCTGAAATATCATTTTTTAGTATTAATAGAAAGAAGAAGATTAAAATGTTCAAATTTTTACTCTGTATATAAAATCACACTTTTGCCTTGTTCATTGTGTCTTAATTTCCCGTTACTTTTACAGGCTACATAACCATATTTAAATACACTCAGAATTTCATGGGACTTCCATGGTGCTCCAGTGGTCAAGACTGCATGCTCCCAATGCAGGGGGCACAGGTTGGATCTCTGGTCAGGGAACTAAGAACCCAGATGCCTCATGCAAAAAAATAAATACACTCAAAATTTCATGTACCTCACATGTATTGTTATCTAAATCTGTATTCCATACCCAGTATAATAATTGATTTTTCAAAGCAAAATGAATATGAGTTATTTGCATTTTTTCCATTTCTTTCAGACTTGAAGAGTAAAACAGAAACCAGTGCATCAAATGCAAAATGCAACATTTTACAAGAACAGTTATATCATGGCATGATGATGGAAAGGTTCATGAGGGATGATGTCATTTATTCCACATTGAAGAAAGTCTCAGAATATGATGATGAGTTAGAAAAGCACCAGGATCGCCATGGAAGAAATGTGAGACAAACCATTATGACCCATAAGAAGAGAAGCCAAGAAACTTACAAATTTGGCAAAAATATTGTGAGTTCAAATGTTGTTCTAGAACAGAGGCTCCGTAAATGTGACACACCTAGAAAGAGAAACAAATGCAAATCAGATGTGATTAATCATCCAACAAGTTACATAAGAGTAAAAACCTATGAATGTAATATATGTGAAAAGGCCTTCAAACAACCCATTCACCTTACTGAACACATGAGAATTCATACTGGTGAGAAACCTTTCAGATGTAAGGAATGTGGTAGGGCCTTCAGTCAAAGTGCATCCCTTACCACACACCAGAGAATCCATACTGGTGAGAAGCCCTTTGAATGTGAAGAATGTGGCAAAGCCTTCAGACATCGCTCATCTCTTAATCAGCATCATAGAACCCACACTGGGGAGAAACCCTACATATGTGATAAATGTCAGAAAGCTTTCAGCCAGAACATTAGCTTGATCCAGCATTTGAGAACTCATTCTGGAGAGAAACCCTTTACGTGCAATGAATGTGGGAAAACCTTTAGACAGATTAGACACCTTAGTGAACATATAAGAATTCATACTGGGGAAAAGCCCTATGCATGTACTGCATGTTGTAAAACCTTTAGTCATAGAGCTTATCTAACACATCACCAGAGAATCCATACTGGGGAGAGACCCTACAAATGTAAAGAATGTGGGAAAGCCTTTAGGCAGAGGATACACCTTAGCAACCATAAAACTGTTCATACAGGAGTGAAAGCATATGAATGCAACCGCTGTGGAAAAGCATACAGGCATGATTCATCCTTTAAAAAACATCAGAGGCATCACACAGGAGAAAAACCTTATGAATGTAATGAATGTGGAAAAGCCTTCAGCTATAATTCATCACTAACTCGACACCATGAAATACACAGGAGAAATGTCTTCCAAAATAATATCTGAAAACAGATTATGCACCATGAGAACAAAAGCTAAATCTAAATCAGTAACCCTGTGCTTTGAATTTTAGGACTCTAAATTTGAGGAATTGACATAATGATGCCAACTTCTAGTTTTGCTCATTGTGTAAATAAACACTACGTTGATAACTACTATTTACTAATACCTCCACACAGAGTTACTTTATCGAGAATAAAAGATGGCCCTTCAATTAAATTCAACAATATAGAAAATTTTGTACATCATTATTTTTATGACTTCATGGTAGATTAATAAATTATTTTTCTTGGGCATTCACAGATACAGACCAGCATTTGGAAACTACTGTTTAAAACATCACCACCACCCCTAATTTTGTAATTAAAATTTTATTTTTTTAATGGGGAAACCCTTCACATGGTATAAATTTCAAAAGGTATGGTCAGTTTTGTAAGTGAAAGGCCTTCTTTCTCCATCCTCCACACAAAATTCTACCTACAGGCAGCCATTTTGTATAACTCATATTTTGTACACCCTTCTAGAGAGCTTTCTGTTTAAATCCAAGAGAATACAAGCATACATTTTTTTTTTACTTTTAAGCATAAATGGCAGCTCCCTAGACAAATGCATATTACTTTTATTACTTCACTGTGTATCATGGAGGTTATTCCATATCAGTAAACAGAGTGCCTACTTGTTCTTTTTTAACAGCTGTATAGTATTCCATGGTTTGAATGTACTTTATTTAGCCATTTCATTGTACATGACCTTTTGGATTTCCAGTCTTTTATTTATATAATTTTGCAGTGAATACTCTTACACATTTTTTTTGTTGCTTACATGTAAGAAGATGCAGAGGGTAAATTCCTAGAATGGGAATTTCTGTGCTAAAGGGTATGTGCATTTGTATGATGGATACTGCCAAACTGACCTTCAGAGAGGTTGGACCAATTTATTTCCCTACTAGCAAGATAGAGAAGCCATGTGGGAGCCATATCTGGTACTGAAGCATCTCCAGCAGCCTTATAATCCATTAAAGAAGTATCAGTTTATCTCAATAACATAGCCTAGAAGTACAGTCCAAGCTCATCCCCCAAAAGAGCAGTACTTGCCATCCCTGGAGTCAGCATTAGCTGAATCTTATCAAATAGCAGCCAAGGCAACCAGTCTCTGTTGGAGAAGAAAACATCTCTCCACCAACTGCTCCAGTCCCTAACTTCTGAGGTTGGAACTGTCTGATGAAGTATAGTCACTTAAGAGACTGATCCACCTGCCTTAGCAAGTATAATCCTGGCTACAACACCTTTGTTTGGAATGGAGGAAAATGGACAATTCAGTCAGGATACTTAAGATGGCAGGCTAAACTACAAAGGATCAACTGACCATACATAGCATTTTATGGCTATGTTAGTGAGTTACAGTTCACTTGTGGAAGGAGACAGAAATGAGATAGGACTTGACTTTCTAATTAATAAACATTAATTAATGAGAGCATTAATTAATTTGTTGACATTGCTTATTACATTGTGAAAGCTGAGTGCCAATGAAAGGACCACAGTGATTTTGTAGATGTTCACTTTTCATTTTGGCAGTTTTATTATTTAAAATTTTAGTGATTCTGTAGAGTGTTGATGGATTTCCCATCTCCATCACCACAGCCACTAATCAAGTTATAAACCAAAGCCTGGCACTCATTACATCTAGTCTACCTTATAGCTTCACCTTCCGTTTACTTTTCTCTTTCCCATATGAGCTCTGCTGCTGCTGCTGCTAAGTCACTTCAGTCGTGTCCGACTCTGTGTGATGAGAATCTTTTAAGTTGCAAGTAACAGAAATCAACTAAGGCTAGTTAAGTCTTAAAGGGGGATGTTAATAGAAGGATATTGGGGTATCATGGAATTCAGGGCAGTGATACATTATAACAGTGGTCTGAGACAGAGATCTGAAATGCTTTGGAAAACCCAGGCAGTTTTCTCTCCATCTCTGATCTTTGCTTCTTGTGTCTTCATTCTTCAGCTGCCCCCCTCCCCCACCCCCAATACCTCATTTCAAATCACGGTTATCATCAACTTTAGATTTTACATATATTCCCTTTTCATTACCCAGAGAAAAACTGTCTTCTCTTCCTTACTTTTTATCTCAAAATCCTGAGGAAGGTCTTGTATTGACCCAGCTAGGTCAGCTGCCTCCCCTAAACAAATCAATTGTAAGCAGAGATCTCAGCTTCTGTGGGAACCACGTGGAGGGTGTGATGGTGAATGGGAGAGGAGGGCTGGAGGGGCAGGAGAGCAAAAGAAAGAGTTACTGTTCATAGAATTCCAGATCCTACTCACTCTTCAATGCTGGCTCATCAGATCAGAACTTAAGAGCTGGAAAGGGTCTAGGAATCCACCTAATTGAAACTTCTCCCTTTATAGATGAAGAAGTGAAGAATCCCCTTCTTGAATTACTCACATCTTTTCACCTGAGTCGTATTTTTTTTATCATGTTTTCCTCTAAATTTGTTAACTTTGTTCTCCAAACACTTGCCCTTAATGGCTGACCATAGCTGCACTTCATCATTCTAAGAATTTTACTTCTTAGATCTGCTATTGCCCCAGGGACATCTTTCATAAATTATGCTTCAGAACCTACCCACTAGTTTTGCCTTTTATCACTGCCTATTCATTCATTCAATCTGTCCGCCAGGCACTTCTGTTGGTCTTGTGAATGTTCTTCCCCAGAGTTATGTCCTTAGGCACATTCTTTTCTCAAGTTAGACATTTTGTCTGATTGATTTTGTTACCATCCCAACACTTCTTACATCTACATTTTACAAATCTCTCCTGAACCCACGTCATTATCTTCAACATTCCAGCATTATCTCCCCTTGGATATTTCATAGTAAACCTCAAAGTCAGCGTGTCCAAACTCAACTCAGCTTTGGGGATAAAATCTGTATTCCTTAATCCAGGAAGTGGTATCACCACTCATTCAATTCTCCAGTTTAAACTTCTCCCTCTCATCCATTTCCCCCACCCCACATCAGGGTCACCTGATGACGATCAGTCACAGACTGATGACAATCAGTCACAGTCTGATGACAGTCAGTCACCAGGTCCTATACATTCTATTTAGGACCTCATCAGTTTATACCCTCTGTTCTATTTCCATTGTCAGGGCTTTAATCAGGCTCTTATCATTTCCTAATTGCTTAGATTCCAAACTATTTTTTCTATATCTAATCTGGACTTATCTATCTTCCCCACTGCTGCTAAAGTAGTCATTCTAAAATATATAACTAATCAAATTATTGCTAGAAATCCTTCAGTGGTTTATCATAAAAAGTAAAGGTCAATTTCCTTAATAGAATACTTGGTATAGAGCATTGCCTAGTTTTCTAGCAGTGGTTCCCAAATTTCTCCCCAAGCATACGTCTCTCCAGACAAAACATCTTATGGTCCTCTAAATTCTATGCTCTTATGGTTTCTGTTCATCATTTATGCTATTTTTTCCTCCTTCTGCCTGACTTCTTTGTTTAGTTAGCTCCTACTCATCCTCCCAGATTTAGTTTGTGCACATCTTCAGAGAATACTGTGGAGCTTTATACCAAGGTCACAAGCGTGAAGCTTATACCTCCTTTACTAGAAAAACATCCTACTTTTCTTAAATAACCATGAACTGTCCTTTATATTATCTTTCTGTAGATTGGTGAAAATAACCAGTGATAATTTCTAAAAACATTTCCTTTCTTATAGGGAACATCTCAGGATGGCACCAAACATATTCATTAATAGTTCAAAATATCTTTAGTTTCTCTGTAAAAGGAAGCCAATGTTTAGTAATTAATGTTTCAGTATCTTATTTTACTTGGGAGTGACCTAGCTATTCAATAAACTTCCAACACTTAATTTAGCACAACCCTAGAAATTCAAGTTACCAAAATCTGCAGAGACTAAAACAAAGTTATTTTTAATCAGTCAGTTCAGTCAGTTCAGTCGCTCCGTCGTGTCCCACTCTTTGCGACCCCATGAATCGCAGCACACCAGGCCTCCCTGTCCATCACCAACTCCCGGAGTTCACTCAGACGCACGTCCATCGAGTCAGGGATGCCATCCACCCATCTCATCCTCTGTCGTCCCCTTCTCCTCCTGCCCCCAATCCCTCCCAGCATCAGAGTCTTTTCCAATGAGTCAACTCTTTGCATGAGGTGGCCAAAGTACTGGAGTTTCAGCTTTAGCATCATTCCTTCCAAAGAAACCCAGGCCTGATCTTCAGAATGGACTGGTTGGATCTCCTTGCAGTCCAAGGGACTCTCAAGAGTCTTCTCCAACACCACAGTTCAAAAGCATTAATTCTTTGGCGCTCAGCCTTCTTCACAGTCCAACTCTCACATCCATACATGACCACAGGAAAAACCATAGCCTTGACTAGAAGGACTTTTGTTGGCAAAGTAATGTCTCTGCTTTTGAATATTTTTAATAGAGTTTACCTAAAAATGCTTACCTCACATTTTCTTTCCTTAAAAGTTCATTCACTTTTAAATAAAGAGGTCTTGAGTTACTTCCCTTATGGACAACTTTGCAACAGATATAATAAGCTCATCTTTAGTTTATATTAAACAGGTACAATAAAAGTATTATGCTTAATGTTGATTATTCTTAAGATATGTCTATATTAATTAGATCAACAAACATTAAATACCAGGTATTAATTTAATATTGACTATTCCCCATTCACATGAACCTGGAAACCTTTAGCTTAATTTCTCTTGTATTTAGAATTGTTTGATTTATAGGTACTTACTTTAGGCCAATTAAATTAGAGCTCATTTACAAATTAACCTCAGCAATATTATCCAAAGACTAAGACATACACTGAGACGTAAATCCAGAGAGACAGAGATCTGATATCATAGTTTTTCACTTGAGATTTAAAATGTCTCTTTGTTCCTTTTTTCCCTTGACTTGAAGTTCTACCAATTTACCAAAGGCTGAAGTCTCAGAAAATGTGGGCTGTGTATCTCAAGGACATGATAAGAGTTAACTTCAGGCTTTTCCTAGGCATATTTCTGTTTAACAACCTGGATTTTTCTAATTGTACATGCTAGGAAAACTGGTTTTATAATTTCAGAAAGATTTCACTTTAACCAGTTTTCTCTGGAATCTAAAGAATATCCTGGTCATATTGTTTTTTTCCCTTCTGTGATCATGGTCTAATAGCTAAAATTTAAATTAGAGTGCTCAGATCAGCTCTGTTAACAGGGGCAGACTGACTGATAAAATGTTGTCCTAGCAAGGATTGTCCCTCTGGGGAGGTGGGGTCTTAGTTTGATCAGAAGAATCTGGAGGAGTAAGGGAACTTGAAGGAGTATGGAAATCTTGGTTCCCCCCAACACCCTCACCCCCAGAGATGAGAGAAGTTAGAAAGGGATTCTTTAGAATGTTAGAGTTTTTTGATCCCTCAGGCTAGGAGAAAGTCCTGGACCAAAGGGAACTTCAAAATCCCTTCCTTGTCTGCAACGATAAAGATCAAATGTGGACAGGAAAAGTTAAGTTGGGGTCATCTGGGAGATCCGATGGAGAGGGAGACAAAGGGATGGGGATGGAGGGTGGGCATGGGGATAAGGCGGCAACAGAAAGACATGTGGCATGTGTACCCAGAACAAAGTTCTGATTAAGGGTCATAAAGATTTGAACATAAGGGACTTCTGAGTGGGTCCTTTTTCCCTGCTTTCGGCAAAAGAGATCAAGTTGGAGGATGGAGGTATAATTTAGTGTGCCATTAAGAGATCAGTTTTCTTGGTCCTCCAATTTTTATTGAGGTCAGTCTAGATTTTCAAATTTTTCCAGTTCCTGAGAATGTAGCCAAAGGTGAGCCTGAGGGAGGCTCCTGGATGTGCTGCTGCTGCTGCTGCTGCTGCGTCGCTTCAGTCGTGTCCGACTCTGTGCGACCCCACAGACGGCAGCCCACCAGGCTCCCCCGTCCCTGGGATTCTCCAAGCAAGAACACTGGAGTGGGCTGCCATTTCCTTCTCCAATGCATGAAAGTGAAAAGTGAAAGTGAAGTCATGCCCCACTCTCAGCAACCCCATGGACTGCAGCCCACCAGGCTCCTCCATCCTTGGGATTTTCCAGGCAAAAGTACTGGAGTGGGGGTGCTATTGCCTTCTCCGCCTGGATGTACTAGTACCCATTTTTAGCCTATATGCTGTAGAATGGGGATACTGAGAGTCACTAGTTGACTCAAAGTCATCCCTTTTGTCCCAGTGAGCCCTCCATTCAACTAGTGGCACAAAATGGCTGACCATCCCAACAGTTGCATCCAACAGTGAGAGGTGACCCCTAAGTGTAAACCATGAGGCTAAGGCACCAACCGTGTGACTTAGGCACGGACAGACAGAAAAGAGAGAGATTCCCAGGACCAATGGATAACTCTCCAATTGGCGATTTCCTGAAACATGGAAGGCACACTTGGGATGGTTCAGAGGCAATACCTAGGCTCCTGTAAATCAATCTGGACTGAAAGAGAAGTGAAAATAACAGGGAAGACAGGCTGAGGAATCTGTCTTTTAGTCCTACCGGGAAGGTGGTGGCCAAGGAAGTGGGCTTAGTGTTTTGCTTGAACCAATATATGCCTCATGGTGCATGGAAGTTGTCTTGCTGAGGGTGGATGCCCTGTAGCCTGGTCCATTCCATGACCACCTTATCCTGTCACAGGAGTCTTCCAGCAGCAGGTGCAGTGATGTCTTTTAAGTGCCTGACCCATGCCAGCACATGATCAATTGGCCTAATCCTCAGCCTAAGGAAGAAAGAGGAGAGGAGAGCCCTCACCCACTTGGGTGACAGCTACTGGGGTGCAGTGGGCTACAGGGCCTTTGGAACATGCCAGAGGGTAACCCTAACCAGAGTTCCTCAATTGCTTTCATAGCCATTTGCCTGTTTGCAGAGGGTTTGAGGAGAAAGCAACAAGCAAGTGGTGGAGGGAAATCCCCAAGAGTCCCTGTATGGGAGGTGCTTTCATACTTTAAGGTAAAGATTTTCATGAGTCCAATTCTTGAATCTTCTCATACCTAGAGAAACATTTAATACCACAGATCAATGTCTGGTTCTGGTTCTGGCTAGCCCCTCTTCTAAGCCGCTTGGCAGCCTTTCTACTTCTATTAATCTTCAGGCCATGTATCTTCAAACTTCTTGGTAAATTTGTTTCTTCTAGAATACAACAAATAAATCTCCAGATGATAGCAGAACAAGAATATCACCTGACCAACACTCAGACAATGCTTGAACAAGCTGCCTTGTCATTCTGCGGACTCTCATCTCCCTCTGTAAATGCACCCTGTCAGAGAGCAGGCAATGGAACCCAGGACCTCACGATGTCTCTGTTAAGCCTGAAGAATCTAGGAATGGTCATCATCCCTTTCCCAGTGACCTGTGTCCCCATGACCTGAGATGGGGTAGGTAGTCAGTTCATCATGAGCAGGCCAAATATTTGGCCCAGAAATAAAAAGAGATGGGATTATGGAGCCCTTTACCAAGGTCACAGGTGTGGAGCCTTATATCAAGGTCACAGGACAAAAATTTCCAGAATTAACCAAGCCGCATAACAGTTGTTGCCATAAGCCTCCTGATCTACACTGGCCGGTTCCCGGGCCCCCTGTGAGGTAAAATACCCACCCTGTTACCCACCCTATGGCATCCTAACCAGTTGCCTAAGGCCACCCTTCCAGGAGGAGTTTTCTCTCTCTGGAGGCTATAAAAATTGGCTACTAGCCTGCAAATGGGGTCAGCTTTCCCTTGAGCTGCCCCACTGTTCTAATAGTATCTCCTGCTCTAATAAACTCTTTTCTCCTTTCATTCTACCTCATGTCTTGAAATTCTCTTTCAACCTGCACACAGACCATGGCAAATACTACCCCAAATTTATGAAATTTTAGATGAACACTTGAGTTCTTGACTGAATTTATTAATAATGATCTAGATCTTATCCTATTGGGTTTTTTCCTAGATGGGATTTTAATTTTATAAAATTACTCCGGAATCACTGTGGAAGACGATGGCTCAACACGACACAATAGCCAATGCTGTACCACTTCAGTTTGCTTCACCCTGTTGTTGGCTACATTTCCTTCTTTTCTTACCTTTGGTACCGTGGTTTTGCAGATTTGCTTTGTGTTTTGGTCACGCCACACTGCATGTGGGACCTAGTTCCCTGACCAGGGATTGAAACCACGCCCCCTGCATTGGAAGCATAAGTCTTAACCACTAGACCACCAGGGAAGTCCTGGGTTTGTACCTAAAAAAAAAAAAAAAGCATCTAATCCTTGCCTCAGTCTCTGTTTTGTTTTTGGTGACTCTCGTTAAGACAAGTATATAGCCCCAGTTTGAGTTCAGTTCAGTTCAGTTCAGTGGCTCAGTCGTGTCCGACTCTTTGAGACCCCATGAATCACAGCACGCCAGGCCAGCATCAGAGTCTTTTCCAATGAGTCAGCTCTTTGCATGAGGTGGCCAAAGTACTGGAGTTTCAGCTTTAGCATCATTCCTTCCAAAGAAATCCCAGGGCTGATCTCCTTCAGAATGGACTGGTTGGATCTCCTTGCAGTCCAAGGGACTTTCAAGAGTCTTCTCCAACACCACAGTTCAAAAGCATTAATTCTTCGGCGCTCAGCCTTCTTCACAGTCCAAGTCTCACATCCATACATGACCACAGGAAAAACCATAGCCTTGACTAGACGGACCTTTGTTGGCAAAGTAATGTCTCTGTTTTTGAATATGCCATCTAGGTTGGTCATAACTTTCCTTCCAAGGAGTAAGCATCTTTTAATTTCATGGCTGCAGTCACCATCTGCAGTGATTTTGGAGCCCCCAAAAATAAAGTCTGACACTGTTTCCACTGTTTCCCCATCTATTTCCCATGAAGTGATGGGACCGGATGCCATGATCTTCGTTTTCTGAATGTTGAGCTTTAAGCCCACTTTTTCACTCTCCATTTTCACTTTCATCAAGAGGCTTTTGAGTTCCTCTTCACTTTCTGCCATAAGGGTGGTGTCATCTGCATACCTGAGGTTATTGGTATTTCTCCCAGCAATCTTGATTCCAGCTTGTGCTTCTTCCAGCCCAGCATTTCTCATGATGTACTCTGCATAGAAGTTAAATAAGCAGGGTGACAATATACAGCCTTGACGTACTCCTTTTCCTGTTTGTAACCAGTCTGTTGTTCCATGTCCAGTTCTAATTGTTGCTTCCTGACCTGCATTTAGGTTTCTCAAGAGGCATGTCAGGTGGTCTGGTATTCCCATCTCTTGCAGAATTTTCCACAGTTCATTGTGATTCACACAGTCCAAGGCTTTGGCATAGTCAATAAAGCAGAAATTGATGTTTTTCTGGAGCTCTCTTGATTTTTCAATGATCCAGTGGATGTTGGCAATTTGATCTCTGATTCCTCTGCCTTTTCTAAAACCAGCTTGAACATCTGGAAGTTCACAGTTCATGTATTGCTGAAGCCTGGCTTGGAGAATTTTGAGCATTACTTTACTAGCGTGTGAGATGAGTGCAATTGTGGGGTATTTTGAGAATTCTTTGGCATTGCCTTTCTTTGGGCTTGGAATGAAAACTGAACTTTTGGACAATTTCTGGACTTATATTTGAGATATTAGGGAATGGACTGTTTTTTCCACGGGACAAAAACCTGGAAGTGGCCCTGGAAGCTACTGACAGAGGAAGAGGAGGAAGATTGCATATAAATGAAACACAGAGCAAACAGATCCAAAAACTGGAGAGCGAAAACTCAGTTCTGATCACACTGATTGAGACCTGGATCAAGCCTCACTTGAAGCTAGAGCTCCTGGGTTTTCGAACTGATAAATGAATAAACCCTATTTGAGTCAAGGGTTCAAATGTCCTACATCTGAGGCGGCCTGTATTAGCAGAAGCATGGCTTAGTCTTACATTCTTAACACAGGTCCCCTAACTTCCTAGCTTTCAGTTCAGTTCGGGCGCTCAGTTGTGTCTGACTCTTTGCGACACCATGGACTGCAGCATGCCAGGCCTCCCTGTCCATCACCAACTCCCAGAATTTACTCAAACTCATGTCCATTGAGTCGGTGATGCCATCCAACCATCTCATTTTCTGTCGTCCCCTTCACCTCCCACCTTCAATCTTTTCCAGCATCAGGATCTTTTCAAATGAGTCAGTTCTTTGCATCAGGTGGCCAAAGTATTGGAGTTTCAGCTTCAACATCAGTCCTTCCAGTGAATATCCAGGACTGATTTCCTTTAGGATGGACTGGTTGGATCTCCTTGCAGTCCAAGGGACTCTCAAGAGTCTTCTCCAACACCACAGTTCAAAAGCATCAATTCTTCAGTGCTCAGCTTTCTTTATAGTTCAACTCTCACATCCATACATGACTACTGGAAAAACCGTAACTTTGACTACATGGACCTTTGCTGGCAAAGTAATGTCTCTGCTTTTTAATATGCTGTCTAGGTTGGTCATAAATTTCCTTCCAAGGAGTAAGTGTCTTTTAATTTCATGGCTGCAGTCACCATCTGCAGTGATTTTGGAGCCCAAAAAAAGAAAGTCTGACACTGTTTCCACTGTTTCCCCATCTATTTCCCATGAAGTGATGGGACCAGATGCCATGATCTTAGTTTTCTGAAGCTTTAAGCCAACTTCTTCACTCTCCTATTTCACTTTCATCAAGAGGCTCTTTAGTTCTTCTTCACTTCCTGCCATAAGGGTAGTGTCATCTGCATATCTGAGGTTATCAATATTTGTCCTGGCAATCTTGATTCCAGCTTGTGCTTTATTCAGCCCAGCATTTCTCATGATGTACTCTGCATAGAAGTTAAATAAGCAGGGTGACAATATACAGCCTTGATGTACTCCTTTTCCTATTTGGAACCACTCTGTTGTTCCATGTCCAATTCTAACTGTTGCTTCTTGACCTGCATACAGATTTCGCAAGAGGCAGTTCAGGTGGTCTGGTATTCCCATCTCTTTCAGAATTTTCCATTTCTGCTTTATTTACTATGCCAAAGCCTTTGACTGTGTGGATCACAATAAACTGTGGAAAATTCCTAGCTTTAGGGCTACCTTTTCTGGCTTTCTCTAACTAAGCAATGCTGTTTTCAATTACCAGAAACTGATGTTTTGCTGAAGAGAGCCTGATCCTAACACAGGGAAGAAGAGATTCTCAAATACAGAATATCATCAGTGGGTTTCTCTTAAGCATGTAACAATTATATCAATAATTGTTCTAGCACTTGTGACAAACAAAGACTTGAGTAAGATAAATTCCCTGCCCTTATATTCTGATGCTCAAGAAGAGCACTGTCCAAGAGCAATGTAATGTGAGTCAAAATAAAAATGCAAATCATATAAGGAATTTAAAATTTTCTAGCAACCAAATATAATGAAAGGCAGTAAATAAAATTAATTTTTAAATATCTTTAATTTGATATACTATATCCAAATATTATAATTCAACATGTAATTGAAATAAAAATTATTAGTTTTTTTTTTTTAATCTACAAATACAGTGTTTTATAGTTACAGCACATCTCATTTTGGTCTAGCTACATTGCAAATGCTTAAGAGCCCCATGTGCCTAGAGGCTAATGTGTTGGACAGTGGAATTCTAGAGAACACTCTTATAAACATTTAAATGAAAGAATGTAATCAGTGTGGTTTAGAGGTACAAATTCTATGCTCTGAAAGAGCAAGGAAGGTAAGACGGAAAGAGGAAACATGATTTGTGTCTAATAGTATTTCCTAGATTACAGACATCCCTGGAGGTAGAAGATCTAAATCAATGATTTTTGTATACAGATGGACCTTAAATCGAGGCAAATGGTAAAGAATCTGCCTGCCGATGCAGGAGACCCAAGAGACATGGGTTCAATCCCTGGGTCAGGAAAATCCCCTGGAGTAGGAAATGGCAACCCACTCCAGTATTCTTATCTGGAAAATTCCTTGGACAGAGGAGCCCTGCAGATTGCAATCCATGGGGTCACAGAGTCAGATACCACTGAGCACGCACACACACACAGACCTTAAAAACCTAGGCTTCTTATGATAGCCTTTTGGGGAAAGGGTAATATTTTCAGAAATTTGAGAATGAAAGCTTTGGGGAACATTATCCAGCTAACTTGGACATATGTTTTCCCCACTGTGTGATCATTTCTCAATCCCTTTTGCTTGACTCCACCCAGCAGTACTGCCTCCTCAAACTCTATTGGAAGATACTAGGTCCATATGTGAAAGAGTGGAGGAGGGTCTTTCACAACATTGGGAATTACATCTTGGTGAAGGAAAGTTACATTTGGGAGGAGGCAGAAACCTCCAGCCTCAATAAGCAACGCCCACTCCTATTTCACTTGATTAAGAAGATTTTCCTCAACTTTCCCATTTCCAAGAACAAGGATGTTTTCCTATGCAGCCACAAAATCACACTCAGGATGTTGGTAATTGGTTGAGTTATATAATTATCTAATATATGTCACATTTAACTTCTTCAACAGATCCAAAATGTCCTTTGTAGTTTTCTTTATTATTTAACATTTTTTTTAATACTACTTCAGTATTCTTGCCTGAGAAATCCCATGGACGGAGGAACCTGGTCGGCTACAGTCCATGGGGTCACAAACAGGTGGACACAACTGAGTAAGTGTTCATGTATTTTTAAAAAAAAATATTTCCCTATTATGAAGTCCAAAATGTATCCAGGTCTTAAATCCTCCTGGAATTGATATTTGTGATGAAATAAGGTAAGTGTCTCATTTTTTTTTCCATAAGGATACCCTATTGTCACAGACCCTTCACTGAAAAGACCAGCTTTTATTCCTCGATTGCTATGTGATGCCACCTTTGTCACAAATCAAGTTTGCAAATATGTTATAAAAACTGTGTTTTTTAAAACAATGATTGTCATATAAGTCAGACTAGTAGTGGGGGGAAGGATCCATTGGGAGTTTGGGGTTGACATGTATATACCGCTATATTTAAAATAGATAACCAACCAGGACCTACTGTATAGCACAAGGAACACTGCTCAATATTCTGTAGTAACCTAATGGGAAAAGAATTTGAAAAATAATTGCTGTTGTTTAGTTGTTGTGTCCAATTCTTTTGTGACCGGGTGGATTGTGGCCTTCGAGTCTCCTTTGACCATGGGATTTTCCAGGCAAAAATACTGGAATGGGTTGCCATTTCCTTCTCCAGGTAATCTTCCCAACTCAGGGATCGAACTGGGATCTCTTGCATTGGCAGGCGCGTTCTTTTACCCCTGAGCCACCAGGGAAGCCCCCCTCCCAAAATATATACGTGTATATGTATGAGCCACTTTGCTGCACACCTGAAAGAAACTAGGACAACATTGTTAATCAAAAGTGCTCCAATATAAAACCAAAATTAAAAAGAAAAAAAAGTCAGACTACTGGTCTTCTTAGGAAGGAGGCAGGGAGTGTATTTGTGAAGCGCCCGACACTTTTCTATTTTTGCTCTACATGATGACATGTCTGTTCAATGATTATTATACTTACCTTTCTAGTTCAGAATATAATTGTGTTACATTTCCTAACAAAAGGGTTAGCTAAAAAGTAAGCAAATAGAAAAAAGAAATACATTCATGAGACGAGTGCCAGCATCTTTGAAAAGTGAGTTTGTGGCTTTTCTCTCGGGTGGGGAAGCTGGTGCGAGATGCAAAGAACAATATACAGAATCCAAGGTGGCAAAGCGCAGGCTCAGCGCTAACGCATAACCGCACCAGGACCCCACCCCGATTCGCAGCTAGCCGCTTGCCAGTCTGAGTCGCAAGCTGGTTAAGACTAAGCGGCGCCGCAGAGGCCTCTGGGAGGGGGCGGTCCTTGGGCAGGGGCTGGGCATTGTGGGCGTGGTCTCCGGGCGGCTTTCCTGAGAAGCCGTCCTTTCAAGAAAGAGGACCTGACTAGTACTTGAGCCTAAAGGAAAAGAGTCCGGGAGCGGTTGCGAAGCTCGAGAGGAGCAGGTGAAGTCCTGGGTTCGGAGGCGTATCCAAGGTTAGGAGGGTTAGAAGAAGGCCGGCGAATGCGGGTGGCGGGCTGAGGGGCTGCGTTTTGGAACCCTGGGATCTGTATCCGCGGTTACGACGTCCCCCTGTCGCTTTCTCCGGGTGGGAACGGCTCCGGAGTAGCGGTTTATCTCGTCTGTTCCTGTGGGTTGAGGACCTTCTCACCCTGGAAGACCCTGCTGTCGGCTGGGACCCCTTCCCGAAGCCGGCGGTCCCCTTCTCGCCGCTCCTCTAGCACCTTGTAGGGAGTGCTCAGTAAACTTTTGGGCATGCTTGAGACTCCCGGGGAGACAGTGGTTTGGGGATGGTGGGAAGGTCCCCGCTGAAAGCAGAAGTTTCTGGGACCCGCAAGTCCGGGCTTGTACCGACCATGTCAGAATATTGGTGGTAAAGCCAGTGGCAGTTCCGGAGGCATCAGGAATCCGTCAGGGAGGAAAAGCCTCTGAATCTGAGATCTCTTTCTGAGCTTCTGAGCCCAGATTGGGGCTGGAAGAGGAAATTGACCTTGGAGTTGCAGGGAGATCTTCGCTATTGTTGACACTTTTACTTGCTGGAAGCAGGGATTGGATCGAGTGTCTGCATCCAGGGTGTGGGCAAAACGAAGAAGTTACGGAGAATTTGCCTGTAAAGAGAGGCAAGCATTACCTAGGATCTGGGTGGGCAACAGTCTGTGCAGTGAGGATCAGAGAGGAGGAAACACCACAGTGTGAGAAACTGGTCGGGTGAGAAAAGACCAAAAGTTGCTCTTTTACCACAGCAAGTCTGGCGGTTGCTAATCTGAATTCTCCAATTTCAGACCTGGTCTTTCAGAGTTCCTTTCTCTTCCCCCGACTTGTCAGTTCAGCATTCTGCCTTTCCCTGTGAGGAGGAAGATCAGCCAAGTCCCAGGTGAGTAGAAGTTTTTTCTCTCCTAAAATTTATTTTAATTCGACAGAGGGAATAGATACACTACCTCATGTCTTCCTAGTGTGTCATCACACTATCATATGGGCATCTGAGTACTGTCGTAAAGTGTTAGTCACTCAATTATATCCAACTCTGTGACCCCATGGACTGTAGCCCACCAGGCTCTTCTGTCCTTGGAATTCTCCAGGCAAGAATACTGGAGTGGGTAGCCATTCCCTTCTCCAAGAAATCTTCCCAACCCGGGGATCGAACCCAGGTCTCCTGCATTGCAGGTAGATTCTTTACTGGCTAAAGCACCAGAGAAGCTGGTGTTGGAAGAAGTACTCTAATTTTAAAGATGTGTCAGTAGCCTCAGTAAAATGAAAAACTTGCCCAAGAGCACTCGGAAGGGACGTAGCCTACTACTAAATACTATTGACCTAGTCAGATTCAGAATCCAGAGCTATAGGACCTCCAGACTCTTGACACTATGCTGGTGTTTCCCAAACATCTTATTCACTTACCACCTATTTATGCCATACCTGTGTACTACCTGTATTATTGTTATTCTCATATTTTTAATTTTTAACTTTTATTTTAAAAAACAAACTTGCACTGAGAAACACTGCATATGAAATTATGCATTTGATAGATGCTTTAAAGGCTTTATATTTATTCTAAGATGTATCTGCGGAGAAGACAATGGCACCCCACTCCAGTACTCTTGCCTGGAAAATCCCATGGACGGAGGAGCCTGGTAGGCTGCAGTCCATGGGGTCGATAGAGTCGGACACGACTAAGTAACTTCACTTTCACTTTTCACTTTCATGCATTGGAGAAGGAAATGGCAACCCACTCCAGGGTTCTTGCCTGGAGAATCCCAGGGACGGGGGAGCCTGGTGGGCTGCCGTCTATGGGGTCGCACAGAGTTGGACACGACTGAAGTGACTTAGTAGTAGTAGTAGTAAGATGTATCTGAAGGTGTTGATCTATGTACCATGTAAAATCGTCTCCTGTCAAAAAGATGCAGACTGCAATTTGGGATACCGTGCACTGTCATGCCTTTTAACTTTTGTTTTTTGATGAAGGGTAAAGATTCTCTCCCACTTTCAGGGACTTAACTGTCCAAATAACATTACTCATTTTGAAACTATCATTATCTAAGACCCACTTATAGTTCAAGACACTTGTGCAAATGTGCTCCTGTGTTTTATTACTGTTGAAGTATCCTATAAAGCAATCACTTAATAGGATATACCCAGAAGTCTGAGCATTGTATTGCCTTTGTTTATTGCAAATAACTTTTCTTCCAGTTATCTGTGTCTTCTTTCTTTGGGGGAATTTAGACTATTTAATGGAGAAGGCAATGGCACCCCACTCCAGTACTCTTGCCTGGAAAATCCCATGGACGGAGGAGCCTGGTAGGCTGCAGACCATGGGATTGTGAAGAGTCGGACACGACTGAGCGACTTCACTTTCACTTTTCACTTTCATGCATTGGAGAAGGAAATGGCAACCCACTCCAGTGTTCTTGCCTGGAGAATCCCAGGAACGGGGGAGCCTGGTGGGCCACAGTCTATGGGGTCGCACAGAGTTGGACACGACTGAAGCGACTTAGCAGCAGTAGCAGCAGCAGACTATTTAAAAGTTAGTTAAGTACAATGACAACTAATATTTGTACCATTTTCAAGGTACCAATTGTTAAACTTTTACCATGGGAGTTGGTGAATGCATCTCTTTTATTGTTCATTAGAGTAGCAAGGAGGAAATTTGGCTTATAACCTCAATCGGCTTAAATTCTATGTCAAGTTATTTTCCTGGGCACCCAAAGTCAAATACTAGTGGACTGATCATACTTTTTTTTTTCCTATGAAGGGTTTGTTTTGCCGGAAGTCTTATTTTCGTTTCAGGTTCGAAGGGTTTACTCACAAAAGAAATAACTCGTTATACACAATTTCAGGTTTTTTTAATAGAAAATTATTTGACTTAATTTCAATATACTATCATTAAAGAAAAGAAATAGAAACAATACAGAAAAGTAACAGCACATACATCACCAAATTGGGCTGGTCAATATCCAAATTTAAACAGTGCTGGGAAGTTCCTCGATAATAGCAAGCTGAAGTCCCAATTAGGAAAAGGTCCCAGGCAGTGCCTCCACTCCACCCGTGAGACTTCACATTGCAGTTTCAGGGGTTCCCGCATATTTGTGTGCAAAAATGCAGCTCTGGTTTTACTTTAATTTTTTTTACAATGCTGTTTGTTTTACCTTGTGAGTCATAGGATTTCATTATACCCTGAGCTGTTGGCCAGACCTCCAGGGGCTCAAGAATTCTAAGACCTACTCCCTTTCTTATCTAAAGTGCTGCCTGACTTACTATGCTTGTGGGCAGGCACTGAATCTGGGCAGTGTCCATGCAGGTCAGAAGCCAGGTCAGGGGCCTACCCTCCTGCTCCTGAAGCCTGAACAAGACTTTCTCCATTTTAATTTCCCTGTCAGCCTCAGGGTTGTTTAGATTGAAAGAGCATGTTGTTGTTCAGTCTCTCAGTTGTGTCAGACTCTTGTGACCCCATGGACTGGCAGCACGCCAGGCTTCCCTGTCCATCTCCAACTCCCAAAGCTTGCTCAAACTCATGTCCATCAAGTCAGTGATGCCATCCAACCATCTCATCCTCTGTTGTCCCCTTCTACTCCTGTCTTCAATCTTTCCTATAGTCAGGGTCTTTTCCAATGAGTCAGTTCTTCACATCAGGTGGCCAAAATTTTGGAGTTTCAGCTTCAGCCTCAGTCCTTCCAATTAATATTCAGGACTGATTTCCTTTAGGATTGACTGCTTTGATCTCCTTGTAGTCCAAGGGACTTTCAAGAGTTTTCTCCAACACCACAGTTCAAAAGCATCAATTCTTCGGCGCTCAGCTTTATTTGTGGTCCAACTCTCATATCCATACATGACTACTGGAAAAACCGTAGCTTTGACTATATGGACCTTTGTAGGCAAAGTAACGTCTCTGCTTCTTAATATGCCATCTAGGTTGGTCATCGGAGAAGGCAATGGCAAGCCACTCCAGTACTCTTGCCTGGAAAATCCCATGGATGGAGGAGCCTGATGGGCTGCAGTCCATGGGGTCGCTATGAGTCGGACGCGACTGAGGAACTTCACTTTCACTTTTCACTTTCACACAATGGAGAAGGCAATGGCAACCCACTCCAGTGTTCTTGCCTGGAGAATCCCAGGGACAGCAGAGCCTGGTGGGCTGCCGTCTATGGGGTCCCACAGAGTCAGACACAACTGAAGCGACTTAGCAGCAGTAGCAGCAGGTTGGTTATAGCTTTTCTTCTAAGGAGCGAGTGTCTTTTAATTACATGGCTGCAGTCACCATCTGTAGTGACTTTGGAGCCCTAAAAAATAAAATCTGTCAGTGTTTCCAGTTTCCCCATCTATTTGCCATGAAATGATGGGACTGGATTCCATAATCTTAATTTTTTTAATGTTAAGTTTTAAGCCACCTTTTTCACTCTCTTCTTTCACTTTCATCAAGAGGCTCTTTAGTTCCTCTTCACTTTCTGCCACTATGATGGTATCATCTGCATATCTGAGGTTGTTGATATTTCCTGTCAATCTTGATTCCAGCTTGTGCTTCATCCAACCCAGCATTTCGCATAATGTACTCTGCTTATAGGTTAAATCAGCAGAGTGGCAATATACAGCCTTGACATACTCCTTTCCCAATTTGGAGCCAGTCTCTTGTTCCATGTCCAGTTCTAACTGTTGCTTCTTGACCTGCATACAGATTTCTCAGGAGGCAGGTAAGGTGGTCTGGTATTCTCATCTCTTGAAGAATTTTCCACAGTTTGTTGTGATCCACACAGTCAAAGGCTTTGGCATAGTCAATGAAGCAGAAGTGGATGTTTTTTTTCTGGAACTCTCTTGCTTTTTTGATGATCCAGCGGATGTTGGCTGGATCTCTGGTTCCGCTGACTTTTCTAAATCCAGCTTGAACATCTGGAAGTTATCAGTTCATGTACTATTGAAGCTTAGCTTAGAGAATTTTGAGCATTACTTTGCTAGCGTGTGAGATGAGTGCATTTGTACAGTAGTTTGAACATTCTTTAGCATTGCCTTTCTTTGGGATTGGAATGAAAACTGACCTTTTCCAGTCCTGTGGCTACTGCTGAGTTTTCCAAATTTGTTGGCATATTGAGTGCAGCACTTTCAGAGCATCATCTTTTAGGATTTGAAATAGCTCAACTGGAATTCCATCACCTCCACTAGCTTTGTTCGTAGTGATGCTTCCTAAGGCCACTTGACTTTGCATTCCAGGATGTCTGACTCTAGGTGAGTAATCACACCATCGTGGTCATCTGGGTCATGAAGATCTTTTTTGTACAGTTCTTCTGTGTATTCTTGCCATCTCTTCTTAATATCTTTTGCTTCTGTTTAGGTCCATACCATTTCTGTCCTTTATTGTGCCCATCTTTGCATGAAATGTTCCCTTGGTATTTCTGATTTTCTTGAGAGCTCTCTAGTCTTTCCCATTCTATTGTTTTCCTCTATTTCTTTGCATTGATCACTGAGAAAGGCTTTCTTATCTCACCTCGCTATTCTTTGGAACTCTGCATTCAAATGGGTATATTTTTCCTTTTCTCCTTTGCCTTTTGCTTCTCTTCTTCTCTCAGCTATTTGTAAGGCCTCCTCAGACAACCATTTTGCCTTTTTGCATTTCTTTTTCTTGGTGATGGTCTTGATCACTGCCTTGTGTACAATGTCACAAACCTCCATCAATAGTTCTTTAGGCACTCTATCTATCAGATCTAATCCCTTGAATCTATTTGTCACTTCCGCTTATTATCATAAGGAGTTTGATTTAGGTCATACCTAAATAGTCTAGTGGTTTTCCCTACTTTGTTCAATTTAAGTCTGAATTTGGCAATAAGGAGTTCATGATCTGAGCCACAGTCAGCTCCCAGTCTTGTTTTTATTGACTTTATAGAGCTTCTCCATCTTCAGCTGTAAAGAATGTAATCAATCTGATTTCGGTATTAACCATCTGGTGATGTCCATGTGTAGAGTCTTCTCTTGTGTTGTTAAAGAGGGTTTTTGGTATGACCAGTGCATTCTCTTGGTAAAACTCTTTTAGCCTTTGCCCTGCTTCATTTTTTACTCCAAGGCCAAACTTGCCTGTTACTCCAGGTATCTCTTGACTTCCTACTTTTGCATTCCAGTCCCCTATGATAAAAAGGACATCTTTTTTTGTTTTAGTTCTAGATGGTCTTATAGGTCTTCATAGAAACCATTCAACTTCAGTTTCTTTGGCATTAGTGGTTGGAGCATAGACTTGGATTACCGTGATATTGAATGGTTTGCCTTGGAAATGAACACAGATCATTCTGCCATTTTTGAGATTGCACCCAAGTACTGCATTTCGGACTCTTCTGTTGACTATGAAGGCTACTCCATATCTTCTAAGGGATTCTTGTCCACAGTAGTAGATATAATGGTCATCTGAATTAAATTTGCCCATTCCAGTCCATTTTAGTTTACTGATTCCTAAAATGTTGATGTTCACTCTTGCCATCTCCTGTTTGACCACTTCCAATTTACCTTGATTCATGGACCTGACATTCCAGGTTCCTATAAAATATTGTTCTTTACAGCATCAGACTTTACTTCTATCACCAGTCACATCCACAGCTGGGTGTTGTTTTTGCTTTGGCTCTGTCTCTTCATTCTTTCTGGAGTTATTTCTCCACTGATCTCCAGTAGCATATTGGGCATCTACCGACCTGGGGAGTTCATCTTTCAGTGTCATATTTTTGTGCCTTTTCATACTGTCCATGGGATTCTCAAGGCGAGAATACTGACCTGGTTTGCCTTCCCTTCTCCAGTGGATCATGTTTTGTCAGAACTCTCTGTGACCAGTCCATCTTGGGTGACCCTACACAGCATGGCTCATAGTTTCTGCAACCTTTATAGCGACTTTTTCGGCTACCAACTGGAAAATGGACTTGATCAGCTAAAATAAATCTTTGACATTGTAACATGGACAATTGTCCTTGCGAATTGCATAATTCTCTCTCCAGTTTTGACTTCTCTTCAGCCAGTTTTAATTTGGCTTCATGTACCTTACAATAGGCAGAGAGGTAGATCCAGCCTGTCTGACCCAGGGCAGTACATTCTTATCCTTTCTCAATTGGCATGAGCTGCAAACATTCAATAAATTCTAAAGTTTTGGCATGCTTATTTTGGGGTCTCAGTTCTCACGCAATCCGGTGGATACGCCCCATTCAGTAGCTAATGAGCAATAAGGCAAATCTTCCCATCCAGGAATTAAAAACTTCATTAATCTTAATCTCTTGTGGCATTTTGCTTCATGAATCCTGCTTGCAGTGCCAGTTTATATTTTGCTTTAAGTTTTACTTTCATTTCAGGTTTGAAGGATTCATTAACAAAAGAAACCACGTGTTACTCACAATTCAATTTTTTATAGGAGATTATCTGACTTAATTTCAATATACAGCCATTAAAAGAAAAGAAACAAACAAACAAAAAAAAGAAACAATAGAGAAAAGTAACAGGACATACATCACCAAGTTGGGCTGGCCAACATCCAGATATAAACAGCACTGCAAAGTCCCTCCTTATATAGCAGCCTGGAGTCCCAGGTGGGAGAAGGTCCCAGGTAGGGCGTCCACTCCACAGGTGAGACTTCAAACTGCAGTTTTGGGAGGTCCCACTTAAAAATCCAGGCCACAAACAGATATATTATCAGTTTTCAAGAACGAATGCAGTTCTGGTTTTACTTTACTCTTTTCACAATACTGTTTATCTTGAGTCACAGAATTTCATTATACCCTGAGCAGTTGGCCAGACCTCCAGGGGCTCAAGAATTCCAAAACCCACTCCCTTTCTTATCTAAAGTGCTGCCTGACTTACTATGCTTGTGGGCAGGCCTGGAATCTGGACAATGTCAAGATGTTTTTAGGGCACTTGGGGAAATTTGAATATGGACTAGAGTATTAGGGAATTATTTTATTAGGTGTGATAATATTGTAGTTAATGTAAAAGTCTTCTTTGGAAATGTATGCTGAAGCATTTATATTTGAAGCATTATGCTGCCTGTAATTTATATTAAAATAGTTAAACTGAAAACAAAAAGCACCTGAAAGAAGCAAATACAGCAACATATCAACAGTTGCTAACTAGATTGTGTTCATTGTTCTATTCTTTCTATCTCCTGCGTTTGAGAAATTGCTTGTTGTAAAGAGAGGGAGTACTTGTCCTGTAGTAAAGTAGTGAGATATTAAATGTGAAGCACTTGGTTCAGTGTCTAGCACATTTGGCTGTGCAGTGCAGCATGTGGGATCTTAGTTCTCCAACCAGGAACCGAACCTGTGCCCCCTGCAGTAGAAGCATGGAGCCCAATCCACTGGACCGCTAGGGAATTCCCAATATCCACTATTATTTGTAGCAAAATCCAGTAATATTTGTTGGCTTCCCAGGTGGTGCTAGTGGTAAAGAATCCACCTGCTAATGCAGGAGATATAACAAACTGGTTTCAGTTCCTGGGTCAGGGAGATCCCCTGGTGGAGAGCTTGGCAACCCACTCCAGTATTCTTGCCTGGAGGATCCTATGGACAGAGGAGCCTGGTGGGCTACAGTCCATAGGGTCGAAAAAAGTCGGACATGACTGAAGTGATTTAGCAAGCATGCTCATACAGTAATATTTTAAGAGTGTTCACTGACAGATGTTTTCCATCATAAGCTAATTTCTTGTGGGGAGAGAAAATAAAACTTAGCAAGAAACATCAATTTCTATAATGTTAGGAGGAATTTATAAAGGCAGTAAAGGTAAAGTATTAATATATCTCAAATAGAAAAAACAACTGATTTCTGCATATTGCTGTGAATATCCTCTACTACTGTATGCTGTTACTTTGTATATGGGTAGGTCTATTTGCATTTATCTGTAGTTAGTT
This sequence comes from Bos grunniens, assembly GCF_055505025.1. Classification (NCBI taxonomy): domain Eukaryota; kingdom Metazoa; phylum Chordata; class Mammalia; order Artiodactyla; family Bovidae; genus Bos; species Bos grunniens. The sequence goes on from NC_141167.1 coordinate 15,780,824, forward strand.
TTTAAATTTTGCCACACCGTGTTCCTGAAACAGTCATTGTAGAGCTGATTTTCCTCATGGAACACTTTGGTATTGAGATTTGTTTTCCTAGCTAAGGACTTTGTATTTAGAGGAATTGTAGAAGCAGTCCATGATAAACTGGCAGACATTGTACAACATTTACAGTGTTCTGTATTTACTTAAAATAATGAAATAATATCCCAAGGCAGTAAAGAGTTATATATATATATATATATATATATATATATATATATATATATATTTTAATTTATATTTGGCTGTGCTGGTTCTTTTTGTTGTGCAGGCTTTTCTCTAGTTGCAGCCGGCAGGGGCCACCCTCTAGTCACGGTGCATGGACTTCCCTTTGCAGTGACTTCTCTTGCTGTGGAACACGGGCCCTAGGGTACGCAGGCTTCAGTAGTTACAGCTCCTGGGCTCTAGAGTACAGGCTCAATAGTTGTGACACATAGGCTTAGTTGCTCCTGAGGATGTGGGATCTTCCTGGACCAGGGATCAAACCCATGTCTCCTGCATTGGCAGGCAGATTCTTTACTACTGAGCCACCAGGGAAGCCCCAGGAGAGCTTTGAAGGAAAAAGGACAAACCTTAAATCTCCTTTTAAATGGAGAAATTGAGGATGAGGAAAGTGATTTGCTTAAAGTCACATAATATGTTAGTGCCAGATTTAGGAATAAAACTATTTTGCACTTAAAAAATATTTGCCAAGTATTCACATATGGATGATACAGTGAGCCTTATTGTAAACTGCATGTGTGCTACAACTCTATAGCATTATTAATTGTTCATAAATTAATAAGCATCTTTAAAGACTATATATAAATAATTAGTTGTGAATCTTTTTCTCATTGGAATTCAAAAGTGCTTTTGAGAAATTTTCCATTTGGATAATGCATTTCTTTAATATGATGTGTACAGCCTTTGCCCAATCCAGAGCTGTGCCATGGCAGAGACTGAGGAAGAGGAGACGGTGTCAGAAGAGGCTTCTGGATTCTCAGACTTGAGTGACTCAGAACTTTTGGACCTGGAGGATACACAAGAGTCAAGTGCTTCAGCTAGCAAGCCTGGTCCTTCTTATGAATTACCTGGGAAGGATGACAAGCTCATAAGGTCACCAAAATGGAAAAGAAGATTGGATGTCTCATCACCTATGGAGCGATTTCATCTGAAATATTTGTATGTCACTGACCTGTCTACTCAGAACTGGTGTGAACAGCAAATGGTATATGGAAAGGAGTTTTCTGGTTTCTTGACACCTGAGAAATCAGCGATTTTGGATACTGGTGCCAGCATCCATCTAGCTAGAGAACTAGAAGTTCATGATCTTGTGAGTATCCCCATCACCAGTAAAGAAGATGCTTGGGCAGTTAAGTTTCTGAACATATTATCAATGATTCCTACCCTGCAGTCAGAAGGGCGCATCAGAGAGTTTCCAGTGTTTGCAGAAGTGGAGGGTGTGCTTCTTGTTGGTGTGATTGATGAACTGCACTATACAGCCAGCGGGGAACTGGAACTGACTGAACTCAAGACCCGTGGGAACCCTGTGCTCCCTTCAGATGCTCAGAAAAAAAAAGACTATTTTCAAGTCAGCCTGTACAAATATATCTTTGATGCCATGGTACAGGGGAAAGTGACTGCTGCTAGCTTAATCCACCACACAAAACTGGATCCAGAAAAGCCACTGGGACCTTCAGTGCTGAGGCATGCCCAGCAGGGAGGCTACTCTGTGAAGTCCTTGGGTGACCTCATAGAACTGGTCTTCTTGTCTCTAACACTGTCTGACCTCCCACTTATTGATAGCCTGAAAATTGAGTATGTCCACCAAGGGACTGCCACTGTGCTAGGTACAGAGATGGTGGCCTTTGCAGAGAAGGAGGTGAGAAGCAAAGTACAGCATTATATGACCTACTGGATGGGCCACCGAGAGCCTCAAGGGGTTGATGTGGAGGAGGCCTGGAAATGCCGGATGTGCAACTATGCAGATATCTGTGAGTGGAAGAAGAGCGGTGGGTTGATCAGTGCCACGCTAGAGCCACAAGTCAAAAAGGCCAAATGAACAGAAGATGTGCCTTCAAGAACTTGGATGTTTCCTGCATCTAATGTACTCAGCAGAGTTAAAGAGGACCAGTCTCTTCAACCAAGCTTGAATTTCTTGGACAGTGTTCTTATTTTGGTTCTTTTCATATTTCCTCAGCCTCTAACCTCACAAATCCAAGACCCTGGCTCATGGCTGAGTGGGAGAGATCTGGGATTATACTATCCCTAGAATTTTGCCACAGGTTGCCAAAAAGACAAATGCTTATCATGGCTGGAGCACAATCATTGTTTTCTTAAGATTCTTCCATTTAAGTCTCTTCCCTATGTTTTTCTCAATCAAGATTTCTACAAGGTGCTGTAGCATGTGCCAGAATTTCCTTTTTAAGACTGAATAATATTCTACTGTGTCAATAGCTTTTAAAAGTAAATGAGAGCAAAGTAGTATTCCAGAGGAGGAGCTGACATGGTAAAAGCTAACATGGTGCAGAATGATTTATCTCAGATGGATCTGAAACTGGAAATATTACAGTGGTGTCACAGTCCACCAGGTTGTCAGATCCTCACATGTGGAAGCAAAAAATGCAGATGGTTCTGTTGACTTGGGAACAAGGGGAGGGTCTAAGTCCTGGAGGTATGGATGAAGTGAAAAATGAGGTGTATTGAATTCCAGGTCAGTATCCAGGAATACTGATTAAGCCTCATAAGCAGAATCTGTGAATGTGGACCACCAATAAGCTAAGAATTGTTATCCCAGCCTCAGTAGCTCTAATTCCACTGAACTTCACTTCTGCTGTTCTTTAATAATGTCTCCAATAAACACAACATTCATTGAATATCTTTATTGGGAGTATCTTTTTCCAGTCTGTGGCTTGCCTTTTTATTCTGTCATGGTGTCTTTTGATGAACAAAATATTGCTGAAGACCAGTTGGAATGTTTCATTAGTGCTTTTGGTATCTCACTTAAGATATACAATATTTTTCAACTTCAACACACCTTGTTTCTTTTACTTATCAATGTACTTTAGAGTTGTTTCATATTAGTATTTATAGTTCACCTCCTTCCTTTTAGTTGCTGCAAAGGGTTCCATTGTAAAGATATACTGTTTATCTAACTAGACCTCTATTTATATATACTTAAGCTATTTCCTATCTTTTCCTACTACAAACACTATAATAATGTATAAAGTAGAAAGTAAATATTGGTCTTACATGCATACCTGTTAATTCTGAATCTCAAAACAACCATCAATAGGAAGTTGGATAAGGTTCTTCAAGGTACTTTGTGGATGTGTCAAAAATCATATATTTAAATATATTTAAATCATACATTTAAATATAAATCAAATACATGTGTTGGGTGTATGTGATTAGACATAAAAAATCTTCTGTAGATGCTTGTTTTTTCAGGTGAACATAGAGTATTTATCAAAATAGACTATTTCTAGGCCATAAAACAAATCTGAATAAATTTATGTGGATGAAAGTCATACAAAGTATGCTATCTGATCACAATGGAATTAAGTTAGAGTTTGATGACAGATATCTGAACAATCAAAAATTATGTGCAAACTAAATTACACACTAAAGTACCCTCAGTTCAGTTCAGTCGCTCAGTTGTGTCTGACTCTTTGCGACCCCATGAATCGCAGCATGCCAGGCCTCCTGTCCATTACCAACTCCTGGAGTTCACTCAGACTCATGTCCATCGAGTCAGTGATGCCATCCAGCCATCTCATCCTCTGTCGTCCCCTTCTCCTCCTGCCCTCAATCCCTCCCAGCATCAGAGTTTTTTCCAATGAGTCAACTCTTCGCACGAGGTGGCCAAAGTACTGGAGTTTCAGCTTTAGCATCATTCCTTCCAAAGAAATCCCAGGGCTGATCTCCTTCAGAATGGACTGGTTGGATCTCCTTGCAGTCCAAGGGACTCTCAAGAGTCTTCTCCAACACCACAGTTCAAAAGCATCAATTCTTCGGCGATCAGCTTTCTTCACAGTCCAACTCTCACATCCATACATGACCACAGGAAAAACCATAGCCTTGACTAGACGAACCTTTGTTGGCAAAGTAACGTCTCTGCTTTTGAATATGCTATCTAGGTTGGTCATAACTTTTCTTCCAAGGAGTAAGCATCTTTTAATTTCATGGCTGCAGTGACCATCTGCAGTGATTTTGGAGCCCCAAAAAATAAAGTGTGACACTGTTTCCACTGTTTCCCCGTCTATTTCCCATGAAGTGATGGGACCAGATGCCATGATCTTCATTTTCTAAGATATCACAAAAAGAGAAATTACTTATATTTACTTGAAAATATACAAATATGTGTGGGAGGCAGTATATTTCAGGGAAATTGATAACACTAAATGCCTAATTGGATACCTAATTGATATGTGAACCGTGAACTTCCTGATGTTCAAGCTGGTTTTAGAAAAGGCAGAGGAACCAGAGATCAAACTGCCAACATCTGCTGGATCATGGAAAAAGCAAGAGAGTTCCAGAAAAACATCTATTTCTGCTTTATTGACTATGCCAAAGCCTTTGACTGTGTGGATCACAGTAAACTGTGGAAAATTCTGAAAGAGATGGGAATACCAGACCACCTGATCTGCCTCTTGAGAAATTTGTATGCAGGTCAGGAAGCAACAGTTAGAACTGGACATGGAACAACAGACTGGTTCCAAATAGGAAAAGGAATACGTCAAGGCTGTGTATTGTCACCCTGTTTATTTAGCCTATATGCAGAGTACATCATGAGAAACGCTGGACTGGAAGAAGCACAAGCTGGAATCAAGATTGCCGGGAGAAATATCAATAACCTCAGATATGCAGATGACACTACCCTTATGGCAGAAAGCAAAGAACTGAAGAAGAGCCTCTTGATGAAAGTGAAAGAGGAGAGTGAAAAAGCTGGCTTAGAACTCAACATGGCAGAAAACTAAGATCATGGCATCCAGTCCCATCACTTCATGGCAAATAGATGGGGAAACAATGGAAACACTGACAGACTTTATTTTCTTGGGCTCCAAAATCACTGCAGATGGTGACTGCAGCCATGAAATTAAAAGACGCTTGCTCCTTGGAAGAAATGTTATGACCAACCTAGAGAGCATATTAAAAAGCAGAGACATTACTTTGCCTACAAAGGTCCGTATAGTCAAAGCTATGATTTTTCCAGTAACATATGGATGTGAGAGTTGGATTATAAAGAAAAAGCTGAGCACTGAAGAGTTGATGCTTTTGAACTGTGGTGTTGGAGAAGACTCTTGAGAGTCCCTTGGACTGCAAGGAAATCAAAGCAGTCAATCCTAAAGGAAATCAGTCCTGAATATTCATTGGAAGGACTGAGGCTAAAGCTGAAGCTCCAATACTTTGGCCACCTGATGTGAAGAACTGACTCATTGAAAAAGACCCTGATGCTAGGCAAGCTCTGGGAGTTGGTGATGGACAGGGAAGCCTGGCACGCTGCAGTCCATGGGGTCACAAAGAGTCTGACACGACTGAGGGACTGAACTGAACTTCCTTTTTTAGGTCGTTGCTGTCCTAAACAAATGGTTCTTTGTACTCTGCTTGCAAGTTTTCTGTGAGTTTGAGTGTTTCCAAATTAAAAGTTAGGCCAAAAAAAAAAAAAGACAGTGCTCTTTAACTGCAGGGGGCATGGGTTTGATCCTTGGTCACAGAACTACCAAAGCTGCAGGACACAGTCAAAACCTTAAAAAAAAGAAAGAAAGCTAGGAAATGGCACAATTGCTTGTGAGCTAAAGTCAAGAAATGATTTTTTAAAAATAAGATATAAAAATATGTGTTTATGACATTGAAAACGCCAGTAAAGTCAAGAGCTTACTAGCATCAAGTGAGATCTTAATGGTGAGCATCAAGTGAGATCTTAATGGTGCTGTGTAATAGTACTTCATTTTCTGAATCCATTCACTTCCCCACATTCCTAAATAACTAACATTAGAATCTCAGATGCCACTGATTATAAGATACATCATTATTTTACATATTACTAGGAAAGAAAAAGTCTACCAATTAAACTATGGCATGTCATCATTTGTGAGACAGCAATTTCACATATGTTGAAATATGAAAAAAATATTAGAATCAGTCTAATGCAGAATTTCTTATCTTTTCTTTCCTCATATCTCAAATACCTTCTCCCTAACTTCACTCTGAGCTTTCAATTTCACTTATAAAATACAAACACTCAGGGAGGATATCCTCATTCTCCCCCCACCAAATCTGTACCTATAGATTCTGCTTCTCCGGTTATTACAATGAATAAATTGCCCAGGCTCTTGCTTAGAACTGATCCTCCCAATTGTGTGCTGGATTCTATCCCTTCTTTCCTTAAGGACTTTGCTCTCGCAACTGTCCTGTCTCTCCTGTATTGTTGATTTTCCCCTCTCCATTGTATCATTTTAAATAGGGTACAAACACTGTAATTTCTTCCATCTTAAAAAAAATTTCTGAACCCCAAATCCATCTGCAATGGACAGTTTTACTTTCCTATTCATCTTTAAAAAATTGAAGGAGTATGTCTATAAGTACTTGCCTTCTCCCATTGTTTCATCCCACTCCTAATTCTTGTCAGACTTCATCAAACTTCCATCAGTACACCAAAAGCGCAAGTTTCAGCCATCCCCGAATTGCTCGATCCAATGGTCAATTATTACTTCTCATCCTACCTAACCTATCAGCAGCAGTTAATGCAATGGATCACTCCCTCCTCCTTGAAACGTTCTCTTCCCTTGATTTTGCAGATCCAAACCTTCCTCCTTTTCCATCTGCCTCGGGATTATTCTGTCTCAGTCTTCTTTGTTGGGTCCTCTTCATGTTTCTGACCTAAGCTACTGTTTTACTAGAAAAGACTGAACTGAGTAAAGGCAAATTATTCTCTTAGCAAACTGCTGACTTAGATTTTCCAGTATTTAAAAATTCTGAGGTCTATAGCTTTTAAACAAAAATGGTATCTACATCTCCCTTTTATAAGTGAGCGTGTCTCTTCAAGCAGCCCCAGAAATACCAGATCTGGAGTCTCCCTCTAAGGAGGCAGAACCGACGCATTCCAGAAATAAGCTCCATAGGCTTTATGGGAAATGTAGTATTGGATGAATAGCCTGCACCCCGCGGGAGCCTGGGAACTCTGGGCGAAGAGTTATTTCCGGACACGCGCAGTGGGGTGGTAGCCGGTATTCTGTAATTTTTGAACCAGTACTGCATGAAGTGAAAGTTGGGGTATCTCCCGGATCTGGGAGATCTCCGTAACCTGATCTCCAGCTTAGAGCCGGAGCTGGGAGTGTGGCGGTGCAAAGCTGGCAAGTATGACTCTACAGAACTTGGGGGACACAAGGAAAGGGCAGGAAGAAAGGGACCGCTTTATTGGCTTACCCAACGAAAATAAAACGTGAAAACCCTCACATGCGGTGACTTCCAGTTTGGGTGTGTGGGTCCTGTCCGATTCTGGAGTAGTTCAGAGAAAGCAAGGGAAGGGTCCAACTGCCACTCCGTGGGTTCCTAGATCCCAGTTGCGGCTTGAGCAAGTTCAGTTTGCATTCCTGCTCTTGTGCTTTAAACTGCACCTTTCCTGATGACAAAAGCACCTTTGGCCCTACTAAAGCCTACAAAAGGAAATAGTAAACCATTTTCAGGGATCTAGGAAGAAAACATTTTTAGAGAAACTTCGGTGCATGCTTTAGGGTATTTTCATGTGAAATGAAAATACCTCCTGCCATATTAATAAACAAGAAATGTCACAGCTATCAGTGATACGTGGCTTCCAAATGTGAATGAGGGCTGCTAAAACTGCGATCCAGCAGAAGCTGCTGCCCGCCCCCCGCCCCACGGTGATTGCTTTGGAGCTGGGAGAATGCCGGAAGTAAGGTGAACAAGGAAACAGGATTAGCCCCAGATAGCTGAGGTGAATATGAAAGGAATGAATTCAGTGAGCCCAGAGGCTTGCATCTTCCCATACAAAGAATGCTAAATTCCTTAACTTGATACTGATATTTGACGTTCAGCCTGCCTGCTTCCTTTGTTGCAAACTTGTGTATAGCCTGACTTCCTCTCCTGCCTCCTTGGAGCAGTTTTCCCAGAGTTACTGAGATGCGGTCTCCCAGGCTAACATTCCCACCAAATAAAATAATTCTCTACTTTCAGATTGTGACTATATTTTTTTAGTCAACACTCACAACAATCATCTGAAGTAAGTATTATCTCTATTTTGTATATGAGTTAACTGAAGCAGAAAGGTGAGTTTAACTTGCCTAGACTCAGGCAGTTTAGTATAGATGATCTGAGAGTTAAACTCCAGATGAATTTCCTTCAAATTTCATTCTTTTTGCGAGTTGAAAAGAACCTGCAAAACAAATCATTGGATTTATTTTTCTTTCGAAATATTTTTATATATGCTAAGTAAATTTTGGTTTGTCATTAAAAAAAAAAAAAAACAACTCATGGTATGTGTATGGCTGAGTCACTTTGCTGTTCACCAGAAACTCCCACAATATTATTAATCGGCTATACCCCAATACAAATAAAGTTTTTTTAAAAAAAGAACCCTTGGTGAATCTGCAGATTTTCCAGTGATGATTGTAAATAAAGCTGAGAGTGCCTCTTGCACATTTTAGCCTTTCTAGGGCTCGAGCAGTTCTGGTTGGAATTTCAAAAAGCCCAGGTTGGGCCTGTAGGAGATGGTGAGATTGAGAGAGATTGAGATTTAGAGTCTCAGTTTAAGACTTCAGTTTAAAAAAAAAAATCCCTCCCCCACTTTCCCTGCATCCAGCCTCTTCATAAAACCTAATTTGAGATCTCTTACCCAATCCACCTACAGAACAGAGGCCAGAGAATCACAGGAAGGAATGACTTCCAAAGATAACTGAGCTTTAGAGATGAGGCTTTTAGTTATCACTTTAACTCATTCATTATTATCTACTTAGAATGAATTTCTGGGAGGAAAAAACCTGTCACTGGTTAAGGTTAATGATTTGCTATTAGGTCAGTAGGATAGAAATGTACAGCCTACTAATATAAGATCATTGCTTATAAAATGTGGACATTTCTGACTTGCTGGAAACATCATTCTCTCACAGGGTGGCCTTTGCTCAGACTGCACTGTATGTGCTTCTGTTCCCGTAGAGCAGGGTTCTCCATTGCAGTCCTGGTATTTCATGTCTTTATTCTCTTCCCCATTTCTACTTTCATAGATCTCTGTGCAGAGAGGCAGAAATGATCAACTTCAAGGTAAGGCGTCCACTTATTGTTATTAAAATCTGTCTCTTTTTTTTGATGGGTAAGAAGTGGATTTATTTAGAGAGATGCACAGTCCATAGACAGAGTGCGCACCATCTCAGAAAGCAGGAGGTCCAAATCTCTTTTTTAAAAATCCATATAAAAAGATTATATATAGTTAGGGAGAATGTAGACTGAATAGATCAGGTCCAATAGGAAATTCAGAAAATTGATAAATTGATATCCAGGTTATAAGGTTTTTCAGCATTTAGGTAGAGCCTCATATCGGAGAAGGCAATGGCACCCCACTCCAGTACTCGTGCCTGGAAAATCCCATGGACGGAGGAGCCTGGCAAGCTGCAGTTCATGGGGTCGCTAAGAGTCGGACACGACTGAGCAGCTTCACTTTCATTTTCACTTCCCTGCATTGGAGAAGGAAATGGCAACCCACTCCAGTGTTCTTGCCTGGAGAATCCCAGGGATGGGGGAGCCTGGTGGGCTGCCGTCTATGGGGTCACACAGAGTCGGACCCGACTGAAGTGACTTAGCAGCAGCAGCAGCAGAGCCTCATATGTGTACCCACTCTTTCTGGTGATCATAGAAAATGGGTAGCCAACCACAGTATTGGCTTTGTCCAGGAGCATAAAGCCGAACAATTCCCCTGATAAGTAAAATCTTTCCTAGCACAGTTGTCCAAAGAAAATATTACAATTCCAAAGAAAATATTACAATAATGTTTCAAAGAGGTTATGTTAGCAACAGTATTGCCAGTAACAATTCTGTGATAAATATAACATCCGATTTCCAATGACCTTAAGAGTGTTCCCTAGAATAAGCAGGGAACATAGTGCCAAGAACTCCGTTTGCAAGTCCATGTGTGCTGTGCTGTGCTGTGCTTAGTCGCTCATTTGTGTCTGATTCTTTGCGACCCCATGGACTGTAGCCTGCCAGTCTGTGGGGGTTCTCCGGGCAAGAATACTGGAGTGAGTTGCCATGCCCTCCTCCAGGGGATCTTCTCGACCCAGGGGATAGATTAGGTAGCATTATTGTGATTGCATTATACTTTTAGATAAATTTGGAGAGAATTCATAACTTTTCAATAATGAGTTCTTCATTTTATTTGCATTTTTATTTTGGTCCTTCATTATAGTTGTATAGGTTTTTATGTATGTAAATTCTTATGCATTTCTTATCATGTTTATTCTTACACATGGTTTAAGTTGCTATTGAGAATGGGATGAATATTTTTTTCATAATATTTTCTAACTGGCTATTCTGGTGCATAGGAAAGTATAGATTTGTCTGTTTGACTTTATTCAACTTACAGAACTCTTACTAAGTCTAAGAGTTTTTTAGTTTAGTCTTAGATTTTCTAGATAGACCATCATATACTCTTCAAATGGAGTTTTGTCCCTTATTTGCTTATCTCCATTGGTTTTTTTTTGTCTTATTGCAATGGACAGGATTTCTAGTACTATAATTTTGAATGTAATTGCTAGCCAGAATCTTTTCTGGTCCAGTTTTAATGGGAATTCTTCCAGTGTCTTATATTCCGGTAGATAGTTGTTCTTTGGTTTTTTATTTTTAATCAAGTTAAGGATTCTTAGCTTACTAAGATTGTTTTCATAAATTGGGAACTTTTCCCCTCATATCCTCTTTTTATACTTGTCAATAATATATTTCATGGTTTTAACATAACAGTTTAAAGAATTTATAATACTCTTCCCATTAAAGGGACAAACAATAAATATTTTAGGCTTTAAGGCTATATGGCTTCCCTGACAACTGCTCAACTCTGCCCTTGTAGTTGAAGTAAAACAAATAGGCATAACTGTTTTCCAGTTACATTTCATTTACAAAATTATATTTCTTCTAAATAAAAATATTTCTGTGGCATTAAAAAAAGCTTGTAGGTTTTAGTTTGCTTCCTTATATGGTCTTAACTATCTCTTTGTGATAGAAATGTTGCTATGTGCCTTTTTAATTTCAGTTTAAATTAAAAATGATTTTGATTCATGGTTAAGAGGATATATTTTATCATATAAAAATCTGTGTTTTTCTATTTTATTATGCTTATATAAGTCTAGCCTGTTAACTTTATAGCCTATTTAACATCTAATTACCTTTATACATTTATTTTGTAGTGTTTAATAGGCTGTAAGATTACTGAGGGCAGTAATAATTTTTTTCTTTTTTGTATCACTAGTACTAAGAAAAAAAGTACTGTACTCGGAGAAGGCAATGGCACCCCACTCCAGTACTCTTGCCTGGAGAATCCCATGGACGGAGGAGCCTGGTAGGCTGCAGTCCATGGGGTTGCACAGAGTCGGACATGACTGAGCGACTTCACTTTCACTTTTCAATTCCATGCACTGGAGAAGGAAATGGCAACCCACTCCAGTGTTCTTGCCTAGAGAATCCCAGGGACGGGGGAGCCTGGTGGGCTGCCGTCTATGGGGTCACACAGAGTCGGACACGACTGAAGCGACTTAGCAGCAGCAGCAGCGGTACTATACTTGGTATGTCCTCATTAAATATTATGTGAGTGAATGAGTGAAGAACATATAAGCAGTATTTTAAAATAATTTTATTAAGACTTAATTCACTTATTATAAGTTGACCACCTTAAAATTAGTGTGTTAGCACAATTCTGAAACTGTCATCACTAATCTCAGAACATTTTCATATCCTCAAAAGAAACCCGATACCCATTAACAGCTACTCCCCATTCCTTCCTTCCCCCAGCCCTGAATTACTTTATGTTTTTATGGATTTGCCTATTCTGAAAATTTCATACAAATTGAACTGTACAATATGTGATCTCTTGTGACTGGCTTCTTTCACCTACCACAATATTTTCAGGGATCATCTATGTCATAGAGTCCCTTTTAGTACTGAATAATATTGGATCATATGGATATACCTCATTTTGTTTATTCATTTATTACTTGCTCAATACCCATATTGTTACCACTTTTGCCTGCTATGAATAATTCTGCCATGGACATGTGTGTATGATTTTTGTGTGGACATATGTTCCCTCGGAGAAGGCAATGGCACCCCACTCCAGTACTCATGCCTGGAAAATCCCATGGACGGAGGAGCCTGGTAGGCTGCAGTCCATGGGGCCGCTAAGAGTCTGACACGACTGAGTGACTTGACTTTCACTTTTCACTTTCATGCATTGGAGGAGGAAATGGCAACCCACTCCAGTGTTCTTGCCTGGAGAATTCCGGGGACGGGGGAGCCTGGTGGGCTGCCGTCTATGGGGTCGCACAGAGTCAGACACGACTGAAGCAACTTAGCAGCATGTTCCCAACTCTTTTGGGTATATACCTAGGAAAAATTGCTGGGTATATGGTAACTCTAATGTTTTGAAAAACTCCTAAATTGTTTTCCATAGTTGCTGCACCATTTTACAATTCCATCAGCAGTGTATGAGAGTTCTAGTTTCTCCCTACCCTTGTGAAAAACTTGTCATTGTCTGCCTTTGATTTTAGCCATCCTGCTGGATGTAAAGTGATATCTCATTGTGATTTTGATTTGTACATCTTTTCATGTGCTTTTGGATCGTATCTGTCTTTTGAAAAATGTCTGTTCACATCCTTTGCCCATTTTTAAATTGAGTTTTCTTTTTATTGTTGTAAGAATTCTTTTTCTTTTAGAGACAATTCTCTTTTCAGATATATGATTTACAAATATTTCCTGCTATTTTGTGAGTTGTCTTTTTCACATTCTTCATGGTGTCCTTTGAAGCACAAAAATGCTTAATTTTGATGAATTCCAAGTTATCTATTTTTCTTTTATCACACTTTTTCTGTCATGTCTAAGAAACCGTTACCAAATCCTATGTCATAAATATATACTCCCTGTTTTCATGTAAGAATTATATACAGTTGACCTTTGAATAACACAGCTTTGAACTGTGTGGATCCACTTAGGTGCAGGTTTTTTCCAGTAAATACATACTGTAGTACTACATGACCCGTGGTTCATTGAATTCATGGTTGTGGAACCACAGATATAGAGGTGTCTGTAAACTTATGTGGATTTTTGACTGTGGGGAGGGTTGGCACCCTAACCCCCAAGTTGTTCAAGAGTTACCTGTAGTTTAACTCTTACATTGGGTCTCTGATCCATTTTTAGTTTATTTTTATTATGATGACTTCTCTGGTGGCTCAGAGGGTAAAAGCTTCTGCCTACAATGCAGGAGACCCGGGTTCGATCCCTGGGTCGAGAAGATCCCCTGGAGAAGGAAATGGCAACCCACTCCAGTACTCTTGCCTGAAAAATCCCTTGGATGGAGAAGCCTGGTGTAGGCTATAATCCATGGGGTCACAAAGAGTTGGACACAACTGAGCGACTTCACTTTCTTTTATTATGATATGAGGTGTGTGGGTTGGAGGGAGTCCAACTTCATTCTTCTGCATGTGGATATCCAACTGTCCCAACACCATTCATTTAAAAGACTATTCTTAGGAGGGTTCAGGATGGGGAACACATGTATATCTGTGGTGGATTCATTTTGATATTTGGCAAAACTAATACAATTATGTAAAGTTTAAAAATAAAATTAAAAAAAAATAAAAGACTATTCTTTCTGCTATTGAATTGTTCTGATACTATTTGAATATTTTTAATATAATTTTTGTTTCTATCACAAAGTATATTTCTGAATCAGGTGTATAGTAGTTTTCATACATAACTTTGAAAACTCATCAACGAACATGATATGATCCTAAGAGGCTGCCATGACTCTTACAAGTCCGAAAATGATGCACACTTTAGTTTGAAGATCCATGTACTATTACAGGGATCAGTGACACTCCAGGATGTGGCTGTGGAATTCACCCCAGAGGAGTGGCAGCTGCTTGACTGTGATCAGAGAACCCTGTATTGGGATGTGATGTTGGAGAACTTTAGAAACCTCATCTCAGTGGGTAAGGACAGTGGGTGGTAACTTTTTAGTTGAAACTCAGAATGTTTTAACAGTACCCTTCCTTTAAGACCTGTGAAAGCTCTGAACATTCTGAAGCATTAGCAAGTTTGGCCTTGAACTTCATTAGTCAAAGATTCTTAATCTCCTTTGGGGATCAGGTACTGTGTTTATGCTTCTGCCTCTAAGTGAAGAAGGGTCTTTTCTGTTCTGAAGCCTGTTTGTCAGCCTTCACAGGCCCTAAGACACCAGGAGACAAACCCGAATTATGAGGTAGTTGTTCCTAGCACTTTGTCCCCAGTTCTGTGTTGTTTCCCAGGAACAGGGTGTCCAGTTACTGAAACAACAGTGATATTCAAGGTGGAGCAAGGACAAGGACCTTGGATGGTGGAGGGAGAGAACTCACGTTGGAGCTCTCCAGGTGAGTCAGAGAAACCCAGGAAGATGGGAGTCTTTGAAATTGGGGTCCCAGTTGGTGAGTGAGGGACTGGCACCTTTGAAACACTTTTTAGGAAGCACATACCTTTGGAAGTGACTGGGTGCATTTGACATGCATCTGACATCGTCAGATCCCCAAATGACACCCTCAGTTCCCCTCTCCCACGTGGCTGCTCTTTCTCTTCCTCAGCTCTTGTGTAGGAGGATGTCCTGCCACTCCACTTTGACTCCTCACACTGCCCATTGCATCGAAGTGCTTGCTTGGTTCTCTCAATTCCTAGAATCCTCATTGTTCTTTCCTTCTCAACACAATGGCAGATCTTTCCATACATCTAGTTCTAATAATGTAGTCAGCTTATGTGGATTTGCAGTCTTACTCCACCAACCTCTTTTGGATAAGGTTAGAAGACTGGAGAGGGAGAAGGAAATGGCAACCCACTCCAATATTCTTGCCTGGATAATCCCAGAGATGGAGGAGCCTGGTGGGCTGCCGTCTATGGGGTCGCATAAGTCGGACACGACTGAAGCAACTTAGCAGCAGCAGCAGAGGACTGGAGATACAAAAATGTTCCTGAAGGGAACTGATATTGTGCCAGCTGACCAAGAGGAAAAAAGAGATATGAATGCAGAAAAAAAGGGAGGTATTCTACCAGGGTGATCTAGGAATTATGTAGTGAGGACTCTGATTCTGATCTCCCTCTTCCAAATCTAATTTTCCCTTAACTCCATTGTCTCTTGTTCCTCTCCCTGTCCATTGATCACATCTCCGTAGTGGGCTGTCTTTGTTCTGTGAGTTGACCATACACCCTGTTGAGCAACTTTTTGATTTTCTTTGTACTTTCCTCACTACCTTATGCTATTTTACTGTTGTTGTTTTTTTTTTCCCCCCAGGTCACAAGTTAAGCTCACTGTCATTCTGTCTCCTTTTTCCTCCCTAGCAATTTTACTCTTAAAGTTCAGGAGCAAGGTGAAAGCATACTTGTTTCAGAATGAGACTAGATTTGAAATCAAGTTTCTTTCTATGACTGTCAATGGCAAAAATTAACTAGGAACATTTCATTGTACTCCTTTTTAGAAGCTGACTGCCCACTTGTTGATGAATCAGACAAGCACCAGAAAAGCAAAGACAATTTTTTAAATTCAATTTTGTTCATGTTTGATAAAATTCTGACTGTGGAGAGACTTCATGGTTATAATATGAGCACAAGTCTTAATCCTACAAGAAAAAAATCATATAAATGTAAGTCATATGGGAAGAGTTTGCAGCCTACTTTGGACTTTCATAATTATAATAGATGTTATAATGGAGAACACGCTGATGAATGCAATGAATGTGGGAAAGCCTTCAAAAAGAAATTTAATTTCATTAGACGTGAAAAAAATCATACAAGAAAAAAACTGTTTGAATGCAACAACTGTGGGAAAGCCTATAGCAGCAAGGCACACCTTGCGACTCATCAGAAAATTCATAACAGAGAGAGACCCTTTGTGTGCAGTGATTGTGGAAAAGCGTTTACACATAAAGCACAACTCGTGGTCCATCAGAGACTCCACACTGGAGAGAAGCCTTATGAATGCAGTCAGTGTGGAAAATCATTCACTTGGAATTCTTCCTTTAATCAACACATGAAATCGCATACACTTGAGAACTCATTTGAATGTAAGGAATGTGGGAAAACGTTTAGGTATAGTTCGTCCCTTTATAAACACTCTAAATTTCATACAGGAGAGAAACCATATCAATGCATTGTATGTGGCAAAGCCTTTGGCAACAGTTCTGTGCTTGTTACCCATCAAAGAATTCATACAGGAGAGAAACCTTATGGATGTATTAAATGTGGCAAAGCCTTCATCAAGAAGTCTCATCTCCTTAGACATCAGATAACTCATACAGGAGAAAGGCCCTATGAATGTAGCAAATGTGGGAAACCATTTTCCCAGAAGTCAAATCTTATTGTACATCAGAAAATTCATATGTAATATTTACTTATGAATATGAGAAAGCTTTAATATTTGATAAGTTATTGAGTAGAGAATTCATGGTGAGGAGAAATGCAACAATTTGAAGGAACTGAAAGAATAAATTCCCATTAAAAAAAATCAATGCCAGTCATGTTCTGGAAGTGATAAAGTTTTTAGAGGAAAGATCACAGAAAACGTTAATTTATAATGATAAAACTTAGAGCTTGGAAAACATAAACAATCAAGGAATCAGTGAAAACTACATTCAGCATCTCTGATTATTTTTATAACAAATTATATAATTACGCAAGTGTAAATATAAAATAAGTTTATATGTTAAATTATATCTATCAAGAGTTTCTGAAGTAAATATCACTTTTTCTTCCAATCTGAATAGTAACATGCAAGTGAAAAAATGTGGTTTAAGATATAGTATGAATCTCAGTAATATTTTCATCCACCCACTGGCGCTTTTAATGGGTGTGGCAGTGTTACTGAATCTCAGAGTCTCCTCTTTAATTCTGAAACTTGTTATAAAGATATATAGAATTACATGTGTATATAACTTAACAAGATATCAGTTGAGATGGTGAAAGCAGTTGTATTCTATACACTAAGTGCTAAGTTGTGGAAAAGGAAGTATTTAAAGAAGTATGTAAATAAAACATTTGCACTTCAGATACCCCTGTTCTTTTTCATTGATGTGTCCACCTGAGGTGTAAGCATAGTCACCTAGGGTATCATCTGAATTTCATCTTAGTAAGGTAGGGTGTCGTGATACTTTGCAACTTTCAGGGAGCAAATTTTTGGATCTATTTTTTGTTTTCTTGTTAAGAGATTGATACAGGTTTAACTCTTAGAACTGCCTGGCATTTTCCATGTGATAGCACATGGAAAATTTCCATAGGCCCTTTAATTGAGTTGAAAAGAGCACTGTTTTTGTTATGTTTAGTTTAGCAACTTCACTTTGGAACGTGACATTTGGTAAATTCCAAATATTCCCTTAAAAGGATGAACCAATCTTTATTTAAGCTACAGTTTTTATAATTGTACACAATATTCCTTGATCATGTCAAAAAATGTTTATGCCTTTTTTTGAGTTGTGGCCAAACAGCTTGATCCGAAATTCAGAAATCAGGCCTTTTCAAGTTTAGGCTCAGTCACAACTTTTTTACATTGCTTTCCTTTCATTAACCATGTTTTGAAGAGTAATGTTGAGTGATGATTATAAATGAATACTCGTGCTGTTTTGAACAAGCACACTAGAACTTAAGGATCTAAATTAAATCTTTTACTGAATATGTTTTTGCTTGACTAAACTTTAGTCAGGTTCCTGAAACTTTCTGAGGCTCACCTGCACGCTTCCTTAAAAAAATCTATTTTTAGCAAGAACCCTGCTAGTCATTTTAAACAGAACTCTCCACCCTGAGTGTCTGATCAGATTTCTCATCCTCCATCATCCTTCAGGTAACGTCTGATTACCCTGGCCTGTTTCGGCAAGAATCCTGTAAGGATGATTTAGCCAGAACCCTCCTTTACCCCTAATGTTTTCCCTTCTTTTCCCTAATGTTTTCTCTTAATAATTTTCCATTCACTGACCCCTACCTACTCCTTGGCTGTAAATACCCACTTGTCCACAGTATATTCAGAGTTGAGCCTGACTAAAACCCCATTGCACTGGTCCCTCTGCCTATCACGCTGGTCCTGAAGAAAGTCTGCCTTGTCGTTTGTCATCTTTAACAAATGTCATCAAATACCTTTTTTTCTGTAACAGTTTGCCAGTTATTTTAGGAGACTACATATTGTTTACACTCTTTCAAGTTCCCTAAATCTCTGTTACCTTATTTTGGAATTGTCTTCAGAATCAGTTTGCCAGCCACACAGGGAATTCTGTGTTTGGCCACATGGCATGAGGATCTTAGTTCCCCACCCAGCATCAAACCAGTACCCCCTGCAGTGGAAGTGCAGAGTCTTAACCATTGGACCACCAGGGAAGTACTGGGAATTCTTTAAGTAGTTATAGTCATGGGATTTGCCTTTTTTCAACTTAACAGTTTTCTCATTTCCTACATGAAATCCTCATTTTGCCCTGCTTAGTGCTTCCCCTTCCCATCCTATCTCCCCTTCCCATGCTTCTCATCTGAGAAACTCCAAATTACTTAAGACTATAGGAGGAGGACACATTTTAAGAGGAAGTAGTGAGCGACTTCACTTTCACTTTTCACCTTCATGCACCGGAGAAGGAAATGGCAACCCACTCCAGTGTTCTTGCCTGGAGAATCCCAGGGACGGGGGAGCCTGGTGGGCTGCCGTCTATGGGGTCATGCAGAGTTGGGCACGACTGAAGCGACTTGGCAGCAGCAAGCAGGGAGCTCTATTGTTGTCAGCATGACGTGAGGTCCCCTTGGAAGAGCAGCTGTGTAGGCAAGAAATGTGTAAAGATGTGGCAAGAAGTGTGTAAAGATCTGTGAATGAAATAAGGGATCTTTAGTTGTGACGTGGGATCTAGTTCCCTGACCAGGGATTGAACCTGGGCCCCTTGCCTTGGGAACATGAAACATTAGCCACTGGACCACCAGAGAAGTCCCTAAAGTAAGGGAGTTTTAATTGTAATACATCAGCAAGCTTGTGATCTAGGTTCTCTAATTTGCTCCCTTCCATACTGAAGGGACTTAGCAGCAGCAGCAGCAGCATAAGTGAAAGAGAGAATACAATAAGCAAGTTAAAAATATATTTCCAATACTAGACAAATATAAACTGCCGCCTTGAAAGCTTTTGTCACTGACCTCATTGTCAAGCTGTACAAGATTTTGACAAGAAGAAAACCAAAAGTATGCTCAGCTCCATCCAAACATCTCAGATTCCCAGAACTCCCTACTCCGTATTCTCTGGCTGAAACAGCCATACACAGTCTAAGGGAGAAACCCCTCAATTTTTCCCACCTCTAAGAGTTTGTCATACATTGAGGTTTTCTTTCTTGTTTAACTTTATAAAAAGATCACTGAAAAATCCTTTCTTTCTCTTTTAGGGCCTTTTTTCCGCCAGTTAATCTGCTCCATTTTTTCTGTGTATATCATACATGGTAGTTTTTAAGAATTAAATATGAAAAGGATAATGAAAAGAAGAAAACACAGAATGTGGAAAAAGGGAGATCTGAAATTAGGAATCCTTGAGTTCTGAAAAAGGATAAGGCCTTATAAGGTGAAAAAATGTAATGGTAACTAGAAGAACAGAAATAAAGTGTATAACTTAAAAATCTGAAGAGAGGAATAATGAAAATTTCATAAATCCAACAAAGCAGGAAAGGTGAAAGTTGCAGAAAAAAGGCATGATAAATAGAAAGTCCCCCTGCCAAAAAAAAAAAGGTAGAAACAAAAGCATATCAATAATATTAACTGAAAATGGGTTAAACTCACCCACAATGAGGAAGAAACCATGGTCTCTTGTTTTTTTGTTGTTGTCATTCAGTCACTAAGTCATGTCCAGCTCTTCGCAACCCCATGGACTGCAGCGTGCCAGGCTTCCCTTCCTTCACTATCTCCCAGAGATTACTCAAACTTATGTCGATTGAGTCAGTGATGCCATCCAACCGTTTCATCCTCTGCTGCCCGCTTCTCCTCCTGCCCTCAATCTTTCCCAGCATCAGTGTCTTTCCAATGAGTTGGCTCTTCTTATCAGGTGGCCAAAGTATTGGAGCTTCAGCTTCAAGCATCAGTCCTTCCAATGAGTATTCAGGGTTGATTTCCTTTAGGATTGACTGATTTGATCTCCTTGCAGTCCAAGGGACTTTCAGGAGTCTTCTCCAGTACCATAGTTTGAAGGCATCAATTCTTTAGTGTTCTGACTTCTTTATGGTTCAACTCTCACAACTGTATGTGACCACTGGGAAGACCATTGCCTTGACTATACACGGACCTTTGATGGCAAAGTAATGTCTCTGCTTTTCAATATGCTGTCTAGGTTTGTCATTGCTTTCCTGCCAAGAAGCAATTGTCTTCTGATTTCATGGCTGCAATCAATGTCTGCAGAGATTTTGGAGCCCAAGAAGAGGAAATCTGTCACTACTTCCACCTTTTCCCCTTCTATTTGCCATGCAGTGATGGGGGTGGATGCCATGATCTTACTGTTTTTAATATTTAGTCTTAAGCAGGCTCTTTCACTCCCCTTCTTCACCCTCATCAAGAGACTCTTTAGTTCCTCTTCACTTTATGCCATTAGAGTGGTATGTATCATCCGCATATCTGAGGTTGTTGATGTTTCTCCCGCCTATCTTGATTCCAGCTTGTAACTCATCCAGCCCGACATTTCTCATGATGCGGTGAGTGTATAGATTAAATAGGGTGACAGTAGACAGCCCTGTCATACTCCTTTCTCAATCTTGAACCAATCAGTTGTTCCATACAGGGTTCTTACTGTTGCATCTTGACCCGCATACAGGTTTCTCAGGAGACAAGTAAGATGGTCTGGTATTCCCATCTCTCTGGGAGCTTTCCACAGTTTGTCATGATCCACACAAAGGCTTTGGCATAGTCAATGAAATAGAGATAGATGTTTTTCTGAAGTTCCCTTGCTTTCTCTATAAGCCAGCGAATGTTGGCAATTTGATCTCTAATTCCTCTTCCTTTTCTAAACCCAGCTTGGACATCTGGAAGTTCTTGATGTCACATTTTGCTGAACCCTAGAATCCAAGATTTTAAGCATGACCTTACTATCATGGGAGATGAGTGCAACTGTCCAATGGTTATCACATTCTTTGGTATTACCCTTCTTGGGGATTGGGATGAGGATTGACCTTTTCCAGTCCTGTGGCCACTGCTGGGTCTTCCAGATTTGCTGACATAATGAATACAAAACCTTGATGGCATCATCCTTTAGGGACTGAAATAGTTCTGCTGGAATTTCATTCCATCCACTAGCTTTATTAACAGCAGTGTTTCTTAAGACCCACTTGACTTGGTACTCCAGAATGCCTGGCTCTAGGTGACTAACCACACCATTGTAGTAATCCAGTTCATTAAGATCCTTTTTTATACAGTTCTTCCCTGTATGCTTTCCATCTCAATCTCTTCAGCATCTACTAGGTCTCTACCATTTTTATCCTTTATTGTGCCCCTCTTTGGGTGGAATGCTCCCTTGAAGTTTCCAGTTTTCCTGAAGAGAATCTCTAGTCTTTGCCTTTTTGTTGTTTTCTTCTATTATTAAGCACTGTTCATTGAAGAAGGCCTTCTTGTCTCTTCTAGTTTCATTTTGGAACTCTGCATGTAATTGGATGTACCTTTCTCCCTCTCCCTTGCTTTTCACTTCTTTTTGTTCTTCTGCTATTTGTAAAGCCTCCTCAGATGACCACTTTGCTATCCTGCTTTTCTTTTTCTTTGGGATGGTTTTGTTCACTGCCTCCTGTACAGTGTTATGGACTTCATCCATTGTTCTTCAGGCACACTGTTAACTAGATCTAGCCCCTTGAATCTATTCGTTACCTCTACTGCAAATTCACACAGGATTTGATATAAGTCATACCTGGCTGGCCTATTGTTTTTCCCAATTTTCTTTAGTTTAAGTGTGAATTTTGCTATGAGAAGCTGATGATCTGAGCCACAGTCAGCTTCAGGTCTTGTTTTTGCTGACTGTATACAGCTTCTCCATCTTCAGCTACAAAGAATGTAATCAGTTTGATTTTGGTATTGACCATTTGGTGATGTCCATGTGTAAAGTCATTTCTTGTGTTATTGAAAAAGGGTATTTGCTATGACTAGTGTATTCTCTTGGCAGAATTCAGTTAACCTTTGCCCTGCTTCATTTTGTTCTCCAAGGCCAAACTTGCCTGTTACTCCAGGTATATCTTGACTGCCTACTTTTGCATTCCAATCCCCTTCATGGATCACTGCCTTGTCGTGGCGAAGGGGCTTATGTAACTCAATGAAGCTATGAGTCATGCTGTGCAGGGCCACCCAAGACAGATGGGTCATAGCAGAGAGTTCTGACAAAACGTGATCCACTGGAGGAGGGAATGGCAAACCACCCCAGTGTACTTGCTGTGAGAACCTCATGAACTGTAAAAAAGGGACATCTTGCTGCTGTTGCTGCTGCTAAGTCACTTGAGTTGTGTCCGACCCCGTGCGACCCCACAGATGGCAGCCCACCAGGCTCCCCCATCCTTGGGATTCTCCAGGCAAGAACACTGGAGTGGGTTGCCATTTCCTTCTCCAATGCATGAAAGTGAAAAGTGAAAGTGAAGTCGCTCAGTCGTATTCGACTCTTAGCGACCCCATGGACTGCAGCCTACCAGGCTCCTCCGTCCATGGGATTTTCCAGGCAAGAGTACTGGAGTGGGGTGCCATTGCCTTCTCCGAAAAGGGACATCTTACAGCTCATCAAAAAAATTCATAGTGGAGAGAGACCCTTTGTGTGCAGTGATTGTGGGAAAGTGTTTATGCATGAAACACAGCTCAAGATCCAACAGAGAGTTCACACTGGAGAGAAGCCTTACGAATGTGGTCAGTGCAGGAAATTACTCACCTGGCCTTACTGAACATATGAACATATGAAATCTCACACATATGAACATATGAAATTGAACATATGAAATCTCACACACCCAAGAACTCATATGAATGTAAGGAACGTGGGAAAACATTCAAGTACAGATCATCCCTAAACACTCCAGAATCCATACAGGCAAGAAACTGTACCAAGGCAGACAATGTGGCAAAGCCTTTGCAGACTTGTCAGTGCTGAGCTTGCATCAGAGAATTCACACAGGCAAGAAACCTCACAAATGCACTGAATATGACAAAGCCTTCATCAGGAGCTCACATCTTCTTTAACGTAACTCACATAGAGCAACAAAATAAAGGCAGCACATGTGGGAAATCTTTTAACCAGAAGACATATCTTGTTATCCATCAGATCAGATCAGTCAGATCAGTCGCTCAGTCGTGTCCGACTCTGCGACCCCATGAATCACAGCACACCAGGCCTCCCTGTCCATCACCAACTCCCGGAGTTCACTGAGACTCACGTCCATCGAGTCAGCGATGCCATCCAGCCATCTCATCCTCTGTCGTCCCCTTCTCCTCCTGCCCCCAATCCCTCCCAGCATCAGAGTCTTTTCCAATGAGTCAACTCTTCGCATGAGATGGCCAAAGTACTGGAGTTTCAGCTTTAGCATCATTCCTTCCAAAGAAATCCCAGGGCTGATCTCCTTCAGAATGGACTGGTTGGATCTCCTTGCAGTCCAAGGGACTCTCAAGAGTCTTCTCCAACACCACAGTTCAAAAGCATCAATTCTTCGGCGCTCAGCTTTCTTCACAGTCCAACTCTCAAAGAAGTCATAAAAACAAGAGAGCTTTGTAAATGTGGGAAAACTTAAAATTAGCCTTTTAGTAAAGTAAATTCTTTACTAAAGCAGCAAAGAATTCATTATGAGAAAAACCCTATCTGTTGAATAAATGTGAAAGAGCACGTCTGAAATTCATGTTCTATGAGTGATATTACTAATTTTTTGGAAACAGTTATGGAAAATTTTGAGCTATAGGCAACTTTACTGTACAGTAAAATTGAGTAAGTTGTGAAAAAATTGAATAATTATGCATCAAACTGACTGTAATTGCATATCTACTCTGCCCCCTGATTTGTGATGTTCACACAAATTATACAAATGTCTGCATTGCTTTAGAAATTTGTATATCTATAGATTTGACATATGTGCTATTCATATTATACTGATTTATATCTGTTGTAATGGTTGTACAACATTGTGAACATACTTAATACCAATGAATCATACACTTAAAAATGGTTTAAGTACAGTAAATTTTATGTTATGTATATTTTACTAAAATAAAAAATATATAAATAAAACTTAACCCCTTCTAGAAAAAGTATATCTATTAATATCTTTGGTAAACACCATCATTGTCTCTTCAAAGCCTAAAATCACCATATACAGAACTGCCAACCATAAGTGAAATAATATGGTTTCTTATGGAAATGAAGGTCAGCAGTATGAACTTGATCTCTAACCATTTTGGGGCACTTGCGAATAGTTGCAGCAGTTGTTCCTGAGCCTGAACCTTCTTGAGCCTCCTCTTAAATAATAGTCAGGGACGGTTATGAAGTCTTCTGCTCTGCTCAGCTGAGCACATCATGTAATATGTTTTTGTCTCTATGCAAAATATGTGTGTGTATGTATTTGATCCTGATTAACCAGACAATGAAGAAAGGAAGCAGCTGTGTTCTGTATTACTCCTAGCACTTAGTACATGGAAAGAGGCATTTCTTCAAGTAGATAGTCATAAATAAAAGCCATCCTATTTTGCTGGAGCAACTTCATAAGTAGAAGTGAGCCTAGCTGAAGCAGCATATAACTGGAGTACCTAGTTTTTAAAAGCTAGGTGTTAAAATATTTTGCAACACTTCTGGAAGAAGATTCTTAAAAATCAATATTACTGATTAAAATAAAATTAAATTGTCAGTATTATTGTTAAAATCAGTCATTACCTTTTTGTTTAGGAAATCGATTCAGAGATATCTCAGACACGTTTGGAAATTTCCAGGTGACTAGCATAGGTATCATACCAAGCTATTTTGAGATCTTGTCTGCTTCCTTGAAGTACTCAGCAACTCTTATAATTTGACATTACATACATTCTGTGTATTCCCTTTAAAAATTCACAATGATTTTAAGTGAAATTTTTGTAGAGTCCTTAAGCTCTTTCTTCAGACATTTTTGTGAAGCTTAGATACAGTGTTGAGCTTAAACCTATATTCGCAAAATCAGGTTTTCTCTTGGAAGCATAAGTTTTTCGATTAAATATGTGAGCTTGGGATTGTTTATCCTCATTAGCATTCTTGCAGGGTAATGATGAGCAAAGACATGTGAATGAGAGTAATTTTCTGCATATCCATCAGATCTAAGTGAAACTTTGTTTTACAGAGTTTTTATTCTATGTGCTAATTAAACTTAGGTGCAGCCAAAGGTGGAGAAGCTCTATACAGTCAGCAAAAACAAGACCAGGAGCTGACTGTGGCTCAGACCATGAACTCCTTATTGCCAAATTCAGACTTAAATTGAAGAAAGTAGGGAAAACCACTAAACCATTCAGGTATGACCTAAATCAAATCCCTTATGATTATACAGTGGAAGTGAGAAATAGATTTAAGGGCCTAGATATGATAGATAGAGTGCCTAATGAACAATGGAATGAGGTTAGTGACATTGTACAGGAGACAGGGATCAAGACCATCCCCATGGAAAAGAAATGCAAAAAAGCAAAATGGCTGTCTGGGGAGGCCTTACAAATAGCTGTGAAAAGAAGAGAAGCGAAAAGCAAAGGAGAAAAGGAAAGGTATAAACATCTGAATGCAGAGTTCCAAAGAATAGCAAGAAGAGATAAGAAAGCCTTCTTCAGCGATCAATGCAAAGAAATAGAGGAAAGCAACAGAATGGGGAAGACTAGAGATCTCTTCAAGAAAATCAGAGATACCAAAGGAACATTTCATGCAAAGATGGGCTCCATAAAGGACAGAAATGGTATGGACCTAACAGAAGCAGAAGATATTAAGAAGAGATGGCAAGAATACACAGAAGAACTGTACAAAAAAGATCTTCATGACCCAGATAATCATGATGGTGTGATCACTGACCTAGAGCCAGACATCCTGGAATGTGAAATCAAGTGGGCCTTAGAAAGCATCACTATGAACAAAGCTAGTGGAGGTAATGGAATTCCAGTTGAGCTATTTCAAATCCTGAAAGATGATGCTGTGAAGTGCTGCGCTCAAGATGCCAGCAAATTTGGAAAACTCAGCAGTGGCCACAGGCCTGGAAAAGGTCAGTTTTGATTCCAATCCCAAAGAAAGGCAATGCCAAAGAATGCTCAAGCTACCACACAATTGCACTCATCTCACACGCTAGTAAAGTAATGCTCAAAATTCTCCAAGCCAGGCTTCAGCAATATGTGAACCGTGAACTTCCTGATGTTCAAGCTGGTTTTAGAAAAGGCAGAGGAACCAGAGATCAAATTGCCAACATCTGCTGGATCATGAAAAAAGCAAGAGAGTTCCAGAAAAACATCTATTTCTGCTTTATTGACTATGCCAAAGCCTTTGACTGTGTGGGTCACAATAAACTGTGGAATATTCTGAAAGAGATGGGAATACCAGACCACCTTACCTGATCTGCCTCTTGAGAAATTTGTATGCAGGTCAGGAAGCAACAGTTAGAACTGGACATGGAACAACAGGCTGGTTCCAAATAGGAAAAGGAGTATGTCAAGGCTATATATTGTCACCCTGTTTATTTAGCCTATATACAGAGTACATCATGAGAAACGCTGGGCTGGAAGAAGCACAAACTGGAATCAAGATTGCTGGGAGAAATATCAATAACCTCAGATATGCAGATGACACCACCCTTATGGCAGAAAGTGAAGAGGAACTCAAAAGCCTCTTGATGAAAGTGAAAGTGGAGAGTGAAAAAGTTGGCTTAAAGCTCAACATTCAGAAAACGAAGATCATGGCATCTGGTCCCTTCACTTCATGGGAAATAGATGGGGAAACAGTGGAAACAGTGTCAGACTTTATTTTTGGGGGCTCCAAAATCACTGCAGATGGTGACTGCAGCCATGAAATTAAAAGATGCTTACTCCTTGGAAGGAAAGTTATGACCAACCTAGATAGCATATTCAAAAGCAGAGACATTACTTTGCCAACAAAAGTCCTTCTAGTCAAGGCCATGGTTTTTCCTGTGGTCATGTATGGATGTGAGAGTTGGACTGTGAAGAAGGCTGAGCGCTGAAGAGTTGATGCTTTTGGACTGTGGTGTTGGAGAAGACTCTTGAGAGTCCCTTGGACTGCAAGGAGATCCAACCAGTCCATTCTGAAGGAGATCAGCCCTGGGATTTCTTTGGAAGGAATGATGCTAAAGCTGAAACTCCAGTACTTTGGCCACCTCATGCGAAGAGTTGACTCATTGGAAAAGACTCTGATGCTGGGAGGGATTGGGGGCAGGAGGAGAAGGGGATGACAGAGGATGAGATGGCTGGATGGCATCACTGACTCGATGGACGTGAATCTGAGTGAACTCCAGGAGTTGGTGATGGACAGGGAGGCCTGGCGTGCTGCGATTCATGGGGTTGCAAAGAGTCAGACACAACTGAGTGACTGATCGGATCGGATCGGATCGGAATCACACCAAATCACTTTGTTGTTAAATCACTCAGTCATGTCTGACTCTCTGCGACCCCAGGGACTATGGCCCAGGCTCCTCTGTCCATGGAATTCTCCAGGCAAGAATACTGGAGTGGGTTGCCATGCCCTTCTCCAGGGGATCTTCCCAACCCAGGGATCGAACCTGGGTCTCTCATATTGCAGGCAGATTCTTTACCATCTGAACCACCTGGAAACTATTATTCAGCTATAAAAAGAAATAAAGTACTGATACATGTAATGACATGGATGGACCTTGAAAATATGCTAAGTGAAAGAAGTCAGTCACAAAATATCACATATTGCTTGATTCAAGTTATATAAAATGCTTAAAATAGGCAAGTTTGAAGAGACAGAATGTAAATCAGTGGTTGCTCAGGGCTAAAAGCGGAAAAGAGGATTTACTGCTAATGGTGTGGAGTTACTTGAGAGGGGTGGGTGGATAAAAATGTCCTAAAATTAGGTTGTGATGTTTGCACATCTAAACACAAGGAGAGCCAGAAAGAAATGACCAGCAAGACAGAAATCTTCTGTAACCTAGTCACAGAAGTATAATAACAACCCTAATTCATAACCATTTCAGTTTAAGCAAATGAAAGGGAAATTAACATTGCTAGTATTTCTTATTCTACTTGTTAGAAGCAAGGTCCAGCCCGAACTCCAGATGAAGGGATTATCCAAGGCTGTGATTACTTACCTGGAGGCATGAATGTGGCAGCCAAGTCAGAAGCTTCCTACTATACACCCATTTTAGATGACTGTGTGATTGTGTGTGTGTGCACAGTCGTGTCTGACTCTTTGCGATCCCATGGACTGTAGGCTTCTCTTTCCATGGGATTTCCCAGACAAGAATACTGGAGTGGGTTGCCGTTTCCTCCTCCAGGGAATCTTCCAACCCAAGGATCAAACCTGCATTGCCTGTGATTCCTGCATTGGCAGGCATGTTCTTTACCGCTAGCACCAGCTGGGAACCCTAAAGCTTTTGACGGTCTTGGAGTTCACATAGTAGAAGGGCCTTGTGAATGGTCTGAGTGGGTTGAGGGTATCAGCCAGTAGAAAAATATTTGCAATCATGAAAATGTCTGTGGAGGAGGGAAACCCTATGAAGAACGTAAAGGTGGTGAGAGTTATTGAAGAGCTGCCTGCCTTAGATGTCTTCAGAGTCCACATGGGAGAGAAACCATATCCACATGATGAGCACAGTAAGGGCTTCGCCAGATGCTCCACTCTTCTCCATTATGCCCCCCATTCCCATTCAGGAGAGAAAGTATATTGATGTGGTATGCATGGTAAGAATTTTAGGAGTGTGAAACTTGGCATTTGAGGGAGGGCCCATAGGGAGAGAGACTCTATAAATGGGATGAGTGCAGTAAGGCTCCTCTGAGGCTTCAACACTTCATATTCATCTGAGAAACCACACAAGAGAAAATTGATATTAATGAGTTTGATATGGACTTCAGTCAGAAAGGAAATACCTTTATTAGAATCTACATGGAAGAGAAATCCTTTACAATCGATGTGATAATAAGGACTGTCAAAACTGTGAGTTACAGACATGCAGCAGAGACACCTATTACAAATATGACAATTGTGGAGAGGGGGAGAGTTCACCCAAAACTTCAACACTCATAATGAAGTTACACATAATGAATTTATATTCATAATGAACATACATAATGAATATACTCATAATGGATATACACTCATAATGAAGTTGCACATAAGAAATAAACCATACTAATAGCCTAAGTGAAATTTAAATGAAAGTGTTATTTGTCAAGCTTTTTAATGTTACAAGATACAGAAGCTGTCACCTTAAGGTTCTGTTTATGAAGAAGCAATAAAGAGAACGCTGAAAAGAATTATTTCTATGGGACACCATGGACCCATAAGGAGAATGAAAAAACCTCACAAAGAGTTGGGTTCATATCATGACTTGTCCAGTGGTACAAGATTCTGCCAAGAATACAAATAATCATGGAGGTAGGTCCACAGTGCTTCTTTTCCAGGGTGATGATATCTAAAACCTTGCCTTGATATTTGTGAACTTTCCACTTTTACATTTCTTAGGTGAGTATTCTTATTTCTTACAGTGTGGTTTGCAGATCACCTATATTGGAATTACCCAAGGTGAGTGTGATGTTCAGTTGCTCAGTCGTGTCCAGCTCTTTGCAACCCCATGGGCTGCAGCACGCCAGGCTTCCCTGTCCTTCACCATCTCCTGCAGCTTGCTCAAACTCATGTCCATTGAGTCGGTGATGCCATCAACCATCTCATCCTCTGTCATCCCCCTTGCCTCCTGCCTTTGATCTTTCCCAGCATCAGGGTCTTATTTCTAAAGAGTCGGCTCTGTGCATCAGGTAGCCAAAATATTGGAGCTTCAGCTTCAGCATCAGTCCTTCCAATGAATATTCAGGACTGATTTCCTTTAGGATTGACTGCTTTGATCTCCTTGCAGTTCAAGGGACTCAAGAGTCTTCTCCAACACCACAGTTCAAAAGCATCAATTCTTTGGCTCTCAGCTTTATTTGTGGTCCAACTCTCACATCCATGCATGACCACTGGAAAAACCATAGCTTTACTAGACAGACCTTTGTTGGCAAAGTAATGTCTCTGCTTTATAACATACCGTCTAGGTTTGTCATAGCTTTTCTTCCAAGGAACAAGCGTCTTTAAATTTCATGACTGTAGTCACCATCTGCAGTGATTTGGGAGCCCAAGAAAATAAAATCTCTTTCACTGTTTCCATTTTTTCCCCATCTTTTTGCCATGAAGTGATGGCACTGGATGCCATGATGTTAGTTTTTTCAATGTTGAGTTTTAAGCCAGTTTTTCACTCTCCTCTTTCACTTTCATCAAGAGGCTCTTTAGTTACTCTTTGCTTTCTGCTATAAGGGTGGTGTCACCTGCATATCTGAGGTTATTGATATTTCTCCTAGCAGTCTTGATTTCAGCTTGTGCTTCATCCAGCCTGGCATTTCACATGATGTACTCTGAATAGACTTTAAGCAGGATGATAATATATAGCCTTGATGTACTCCTTTCACAATTTTGAACTAGTCTGTTATTCCATGTCTGGTTCTAACTGTTGTTTCCTGACCTGCATACAGATTTCTCAGGAGGCAGGTAAGGTGGTCTGGTATTCCCATCTCATTCAGAATTTTCCATAGTTTGTTGTGATCCACACAGTCAAAAGGTTTGGCATAGTCAATGAAGCAGTAGATGTTTTTCTGGAACTTTCTTGCTTTTTCGATGATCCAACAAATGTTTGCAATTTGATCTCTGGTTCCTCTGCCTTTTCTAAATCCAGCTTGAATATTTGGAAGTTCTTGGTTCATGTACTGTTGAAGCCTAGCTTAAAGAATTTTGAGCATTACTTTGTTAGGGTGTGAGATGAGTGCAATTGTGTGGTAGTTGGAGCATTCTTTGGCACTGCCTTTCTTTGGGATTGGAATGAAAACTGACCTTTTCCAGTCCTGTGGCCACTGCTGAGTTTTCCAAATTTGCTGGCATCTTGAGTGCAGCACTTTCACAGCATCATCTTTTAGGATTTGAAATAGCTCAACTGGAATTCCATCACCTCCACTAGCTTTGTTCATAGTGATGCTTCCTAAGGCCCACTTGACTTTGCACTCCAAGATGTCTGGCTCTAGGTGAGTGATTGCACCATCGTGGTTATCTGGGTCATTAAGATCTTTTTTGTATAGTTGTTCTGTGTATTCTTGCCACCTCTTCTTAATATCTTCTGCTTCTGTTAGGTTCATACCATTTCTGTCCTTTATTGTGCCCATCTTTGCATAAAATATTCCCTTGGTATATCTAATTTTCTTGAAGTGGTCTCTAGTCTTTTCCATTCTGTTGTTTTCCTCTGTTTATTTGCCTTGATCACTTAGGAAGGTTTTCTTCTCTCTCCTTAATGTTCTTTAGAACTCTGCATTCAGATGAGTATGTCTTTCTTTTTCTCCTTTGCCTTTCATGTCTCTTCCTTTCTCACCTATTTGTAAGGCTCCTCAGACAGCCATTTTGCATTTATGCATTTCTTTTTCCTGGGGACAGTTTTGATCACCTTCTGTGCAACTTGTGAACCTCTGTGCATAGAACTATGTCTATCAGATCTAATCCCTTTAATCTATTTATCACTTGCACTGTATAATTGTAAGGGATTTGATTTAGTCATACCTGAATGGCTTAGTGGTTTCCCTACTTTCTTCCATTTAAGTCTGAATTTGGCAATAAGGAGTTCATGATCTGAGCCAAAGTCAGCTCCTGATCTTGTTTTTGCTGACTGAATGGAGATTCTACATCTTTGGCTGCAAAGAATATAATCAATCTGATTTCGGTGTTGACCATCTGGTGCTGTCCATGTGTAGAGTCTCTCTTGTATTGTTGGAAGAGAGTGTTTGATATGACCAGTGCATTCTCTTTGCAAAACTATTAGCCTTTGCCCTGCTTCATTTAAGTGTAAATAATACCTTAGTATTTGGTGCATGAAAACGTCAGTGTATATAATCATCTTATCGGGCTTCAACCATATCTAATCAGTCTACAGGTGTGGGGACCAAGGATTTGCATTTATAAAAGCTCCTCCTCCCCTTGTAGGTGATTATTATGTATACCAAAGTTGGAGAATTACTGCTCTGTGGAGTGTTTGCATAAGGTTAAGAAAAAGAAACAAAATCTTAGGTGGCATTTTACTAGTGTGCTGAACCTACTGAATACAGAAATTTCTACCAATAAATTGATTGAAGTAGGAGGTAAAATCTAAGAAACTTGAAAATGCACATCAGCTGCCAAAAGAAATATTAACAAAGGATTCTCTGACATCACCCAAGATGAGATAGGTGATGACCACAAATGAAAAGTAATGGGGACAAGCAGCCACAACTCAGCTTTTAAATGATGTTATTTCTAAAGCTTTAAACATGGTTTGGTATGGGAACATACAACTTGATAAGGGGAGTCTGGTATGAGTCTATTATATATGGAAAAAGACAGATTGAGAAATTTCTGTAGTTAAGTAAGATACTGGTTAAGTTGTCCTTAGAGCAATGATGATTAAATTAGAAACATCAGCATAAATTCAGTCTGTCACTGAAATAATTTGTGCTGTCTCTGGCATCAGCTTATTTACTGTAAATGGTCATATGGAATGGTATAAACATGCAATTTATAGCCTAATCTGAATCCGTATCAGTGATTTCCAAATGTGCGTGGGCATCAGAATCAACTGCAGCTTGTTAAAAATATAGTTATCTTGGGTACCACTCCTGGAGGCTGAGATTCAGCATTTCTGTGAGAAGGCCTGACTAAGCATCTAAGTTCCAGGTTTTTGGAACTGCTGTACTTTATTGTCCTTTTCTAAATGGAATCTGGGCTTCCTCGAAGTTGGCTGATTCGGAGTCTCAGTCATGGCAAAGTGGGGTCTGGAACATCCTGTTAAGGTCCTGATGCTGACAGTTTCCTGAGGTCATGATTAAGAGGAGTAAAGGAACCGCACAAGAAGAGAGCTCTGCAGTTTGAGTTGTTAAAGCCATCTCTGATCGCCCTTACTCAGAGCCAATCGAATATGTGGACAAGTACTGTTTAAAGAATATAAAAATTAATTTTCACTTAGCAGTTCCTCACTGAAAGTATGTTTCTGGTTCTGGAACACTCTGCTCTGTAAGTAATATGTACACCCCCTTTTCGGACATGGTACCATAGGAGTGAGTGAGCCCACAGGCTCCGAGCCCCCACTCCCAGGCTCTCTATAGAAACCTTTATATGGGGCTCTGATACGTTGTCAGAGACAGTCCATGGAATTCAATAAGGAGGAGGTGTCTACTTCAGAAAACAGGCTGAGGAGGGGCAAAGAGATCAGGAAGATTGAGCGTTTGTCAAGGACAGAGCTACCGTGCTGTCCATCCTGTTCTGATGACATTTTAAGACATTTAACACCTGGCGTCCCTGAAATCAGCAAACAGTTGAGGATAAGGTGTCTTCAGGAAACAAGCCAGAAGCCAGGAGGTCAGGAGAAGCCTCCTCACCAAGTGCTTTGTCAGCAAACTTGTCTGGGACTAAAGGTGAGAAATTTGGGGGCAGGGATAGAGGAGAGTCACTCTTTTGGAGGGTCCATTGAACCCTAACAAATAAACAGTTATTTTATTTTGTTTATTTTTAGGAGAGTTATATTTAACTTTATTATTATTTTTAATTGAAGTACAATTGATTTATATAATAGTTTCAGGTGTACAGCATAGTGATTCAATATTTTTATAGGTTATATTCCATTCATATTTATTATAAAATATATGCTGTACAATATAGCCTTGCAGCCTAAGCCTTTATTTTAATAATCTACTATTAAGCAACTAATATGCTCAGTCTGTAGGTTACCAGTTACGGGGAATAAGGACAAACTATTCCCTTTACATTCTCTGATTCCTTCTGCTGACCTGGGTCTCTGGAACACCAAAGCATATTTGACAAATTCACCCATAAGCAGCTGAATCAACTTCTTTATGAAACCTTTCTCCCAATTACGATTTCCTCTTAAATAGGAAATTGTTATTTTCATTAAAGTCTTGGTTTGTGTTCAGTTCAGTTCAGTCGCTCAGTCATGTCTGACTCTTTGCAACCCCATGAATCGCAGCACGCCAGGCCTCCCTGTCCATCACCAACTCCCGGAGTTCACTCAAACTCACATCCATCAAGTCGGTGATGCCATCCAGCCATCTCATCCTCTGTCGTCCCCTTCTCCTCCTGCCCCCAATCCCTCCCAGCATCAGAGTCTTTTCCAATGAGTCAACTCTTCGCATGAGGTGGCCAAAGTACTGGAGTTTCAGCTTTAGCATCAGTCCTTCCAAAGAAATCCCAGGGCTGATCTCCTTTAGAATGGACTAGTTGGATCTCCTTGCAGTCCAAGGGACTCTCAAGAGTCTTCTCCAACACCACAGTTTGTGTTAAGCCTTTTCAAATTAATGCCTAAGCCCTGGAACGGCTATCAGATTGCATTTAGGGAGTTACTTTTCTCCTCTACCACCATCCTTATTTCCCAAATCTTGGAAATGTTACCCTCAAGTGATTATAATGGTCCTCTTTACTTTTGATTTATTTTTCTGCCTTTTACCTAAATACTGAGCCTTAGAATTAGAAATGAGTAACATCTCTCAGGCCAGGGCTACCCTGCTGCTAAATAATCTCTAAGAGTGTAGCTCCTGGTAATCCTTGATGGGCTTCTTGGGTGTAGCCCTACACCATCCAGAATTCTGATTGCAAGTTCTTTTGCTCAAACATTAAGGTTGACCAAGGCTTAATTGGTATAGCCACTATGGAAAACAGTATGAAGTTTCATCAAAAAATTAAAAATAGAGCTATCATATGATCCAGAAATTCCACTTCTAGGTATTTATCTGAGGAAAAGGAAAATGCTAACTCAGAAAGATATCTACACCCCCATGTTTATTGCAGCATTATTTATAATAGCCAAGATATGGAAGCAACCTAAATGTCCCTCCCTGGATAAACAGATAAAGAAAATGTGATGCACGCATGAGCATGCATGTGTGTGCGCACACACACACCAGAATATTATTCAGCCATAAAAAGAAGGAAATCTTGTGAATTCTCTGGCAGTCCAGTGGTTAGGCCTCTGCTTCCACTGTAAGGGGCATGAGTTCAGTCCCAGATCAGGAAACTAAGATGCCACCTCCTGTGCAGTATGGCCAAAGAACAAAACAACAACATAAAAAACCAAGTTCATAGCCAGAGAGAACAAACTGGTAGCTGCCAGAGGTGTAGGGGGCAAAATGCATAAAGGAGGTCAAAAAGCACAACTTCCAGTATAAAGTAAGTAAGTCAGGTACAGCATGGCGACTGTAGTTAATAATCCACTGTACTGCAGATTTGAAAATTACTAAGAGAATGAATCCTGAAAGTTCTCATCACAAGAAAAAAATTTTGTAGTCTTGTGATAATCATTTTATAATATATACAAATATTGAATCATTATGCTGTATACCTGAAACTAATATAACCATATATGTTGATTATAACTCAATAAAGAAAAATAAAGGAGGACCATTGCTTATTTCAAAGACTCTCAAAAATAAGCATTGAATAAATTCTTTTTAAAATTGAAGTATAGTTAATTTACAATGTTGTAGTTTCTGGTGTACAACAAAGTGATTCAATCATATATATATATGATTTTTTATATATATATATATGATATATATATTTACATTCTTTTTCAGACTTTTTTCCATTATAAGCTATTACAAGGTAGTGACTGTGCCACTGTGTGCTATACAGTAGGACCTTGTTTAATTTATATATAAAGTTTTTATTTTGTGTTTATTTTATTTATTTTATTTTTTTTAATTTTTTTTAAATTTTATTTTCTTTTTAAACTTTACATAATTGTATTAGTTTTGCCAAATATTAAAATGAATCCGCCACAGGTATACATGTGTTCCCCATCCTGAACCCTCCTCCCTCCTCCCTCCCCATACCATCCCTCTGGGTCATCCCAGTGCACTAGCCCCAAGCATCCAGTATCGTGCATCGAACCTGGACTGGCAACTCGTTTCTTACATGATATTTTACATGTTTCAATGTCATTCTCCCTATTTTGTGTTTATTTTATATTTATTATTTATATGTATGTTATTGTTTTGTATTTATACATAAAACTAGTTCTTTTTTTAACTGTATAAGTAGAGGAATTTGGTGCAAAGAAGGTAGCTTTGGTAGAACTAGGTAGCTGGCCCTCTTTCCCAGCCTCTCAATCTCCCTCTCCACCAGTTCTGAATATAATTGTTAGTGCCTCTCCACTAACAATTGGGATACAGAGCCAATCTTTACTTAATTTAGTCATATTTTTCTAGTTAAATGAATTGCAATCCTCAAAATGAATTTGTATGATCTTGATACTCATCTCATTCCAAATTTTGTTAACCTTCTAGCCACAAAATCCTTGAAGGCACTTTCCTCACTTGTTTTTAAATTTCCAGAGCTTCCCTTACCCATTCAAATTGACTTAAATTCAACCTTGACTTGTCCTTAGCCATCTAATTGGATGGATAGATTTAGTAAATGTTCCTGCAGTGAAAGCCATTCACTCATTTAAGGAGTGAGTGCAGGTCCTGTGCTAGGTGATCTGATGGGAAAGGCTGGCCTGCTCATTTCTTCTCCATGGGCCCCTCTGTGTGGACTGCAAATGCTTGTCCTCTCTGGGAGCTGGCCCAGGTTGGCCAGCACTATATGCGTCACTCTGAGCATGCCAGAACTTCAATAAGAATTGTTATTTTTGAGGACATTGATGAGATCATGTAGAGCATGATTCCCTTTATTCATCTTCTATGAGTAACTGGAACTCAGATTTCTTGGAAAGCTCTCCATAATAGCAGGAGAAAGTGTGGATGGCCTAGAAAATTAGGTAGATGTCTATGACTTGAAGCAGTGAATAGGGAATCATCTGTTTTATACCAGGTATAAAATAAAGCTGGATGTTTCAGGTGAAAAAATTTGCAGAGACATTATTTATTAATAGAAAGTATGTGGTAGCAGTAGATAATAGTAAGAAACTCAGTGTTTCAGTCATGGAGTGAGGGAGACCAAACTCAGGGAAGGGAGAGTATGGGAGGATCTGAGAACTATTTCCTAGAGAGACTGTAGAAAGCAAGGGGGAAACTGTGGCAGAAAATATAGCAGTCTTTCAAGCTGACACCATAGTTTCCAGGAGGGAATATTATGAAGAAGGAAATTTATTCCAAGCATTCCCAATAATACAGAAACAATGAGCAGGAGTTGGGGACTACCAGTCTAAATGACGGAAGGCTGCCATTTCCCTTCTTGGTGGCTTTATGACTTCACAGAAATTACTTAACATCACTGACCACCACCTCCTGTCTTTCCAGTTCATGTTCTCTGGTACTTACAGGCCAATAATTCTTCAACCCCACCGGGGTCTCCTAGGACCTGAGACCCATTACTTTCCACTCTCTGTCTCTCCCCTCCTATCTCCACTTTCCACTTTTCCATCATCATAGATATCTGCAGACAGCTTCAACACTCTCCCCTCTCTCCATCCATCATACTAACCTAGAAAACCCCAAACCGTTGATAACCCCAACTCTGACTCTGGGCCTATACTTAGGAGCTGATTGTTGCTGGAATAAAGTCACACAACACTGACTGCCTTCACATTAATCTCCTGACTAGACAGGTACTCTGAATACACACCACTCATGATATGATCAAACTAATTGTATTTTTGTCTCTTATCATCCTTTTAACGCCGGGCTTCCCAGGTGGCGCTAGTGGTAAAGAACCCACCTGCTAATGAAAGAGATGCTGGTTTGATCCCTGGGTCAGGAAGATCCCCTGGAGAAGGAAATGGCAACCCACTCCAGTATTCATGCCTGGAGAATCCCATGGACAGAGAAGCCTGGCGGGCTACAGTCCATGAGGTTGCAAAGAGCTGGACACGACTGAAGTGACTTAGCACATGCACAACAATCTCATTCTCTTACCCTTAGTATTTGGGCTTCCCTGGTGGCTCAGCTGGTAAAGGATCCGCCTGCAGTGCAGGAGACCTGGGTTGGGAAGATCCCCTGGAAGGGAACAGCTACCCACTCCAATATTCTGGCCGGGAGAATTCCATGGACTATTCCAGGGGGTCGCAAAGAGTCAGACACGACTGAGCAACTTTCACTTTCATCCTTTTAACATTCATTTCTGGAGTAACCTCCTTCCCTCATTTTTCTTCTCTTAGGAAGTAAATAGCTTTACAGTCATGTAAGTCAACCCAAACAGTCTTGCCTCAGTGATAAGAATATCCAGACACGGCTCAGTGTTGAGCCCTCCCACCTTCCCCACGTGGGAACAGCTTCATCACTCTGCTCCTCCTCCCTTCCTACTCATTTCCTCCCCTATTCATTAACCACGGTTTGGGACCCACCAAAGTGGAAGGCCAGAGGGGGAAGGAAAGCAGTATGTGAACTGGTACCCTTGAGGTATGGTTTCAAGCCCTCTGGTGCCACTTGGCACTTTGGTTGGCTCTAGTAAAGGAAGAAAGCCAGTGTTCTCATGGGTTGTGCTATGTGATGGTTATTTGGAGGTTTCCCATTGCATAAGCCTGACTCAGAGGAAGGCACCTCTGCTCTCCCTGGCTGCTTATGAGTCCCTCCTTAGCCCTGTCATCAAATGCCATTTCTCAGCCTCTGTTGGCCAAGGTCTCTCCACCCCTTCCAGACAGCCCTCTTGGACAGGACCTGAGAAAACAGCACGCCAGCTCCCTCTCTAGCTCCTGGCCCACAAGAAGCATGTGTAACCCTTGTCAGGGCACATTCCAGGAATGAGATAGGTCCCCGTGCAGCAGAATGCCCTGACCAACGCAGCAAAACAGCCCTCCTCTGGCCTCCAGATTTCCACGTCCACAGTCTGCTGTAGCTTTTCCCAGTGTCCTCAGGCCTCTTTGCTTCCAGCTCAGGGAACATGACTCAAAGCTGTCCTGATGAGCACTTTGAAGCCTCTTCAATAGACTTGGGTTCCAAGTTGGCAGCCTCTCACCTGACCACCCAAATGGAAAGAGGAATTTCTCACCTTATCATCAGCAACTTTTCTCCAAACAGTTCCCTTCTCTGGGCTCTTCCTCTCACTGTCTGCTCCCTTTTGAGCTCCTTGGTCTGGCTGAGGATTCAATCAAGGAGTTCTAGAAGAGTCAGACCATTTTCTTGTAGATCTCCAAAGGGCGATTTGCCCCCTCACCTGGGGTTTCACATCTGCTGTATCTTGTGGCAGCTGGTTTCACGTCTATTCTATCTTGTTGCCAAGTCAGAACTTCATTTTTAACAACTCATTTCACTTTAAAAAACACTCAATACCACCCAGAAATTCACAGTTCACTAGTCAGCATGCCGCTGGCCTTCCAAGACAACACAAAAATCAGGGAAATGGTGTCTGAAGTTGCAGAAAGTGAAAGTCCCTCAGTCTAGTCCAATTCTTTGCGACCCCATGGGCTATATTCTCCCAGAACACTGGAGTGGGTAGCCTTTCCCTTCTCCAGGGGATCTTCCCAACCCAGGGATCGAATCCAGGTCTTCTGCACTGCAGGCAGATTCTTTACCAGCTGATCCACAAGGGAAGCCCAAGAATACTGGAGTGGGTAGCCTATCCCTTCTCCAGCGGATCTTCCTGACCCAGGAATTGAACCAGAGTCGCCTGGGTTCAAACCCACTGTCTGTCTGCCCATGTAGTAGCTAGGTGACCTCAGGCAAGTTATTTAACATCTCTGTGTCCTATTTCCTCATCTGAAGAATGGGCTCCAAATATATTTACTTTCCCCGAATTGTTATAAGGATTAAATGAGTTGACACCAACAAAGTGCCTAGAACAGTCCCTGAAGTCTAGTAAGTGTTCAGTGGGCATTAGTCGTTATTACGATCTCCACTCACCCCCCCTCACATTTAATGACTTTGCATCATATTTTATTGAACTAATGAGGCACCAGAAAGGGATGCCCATTTATTTCTTCCTGCCACCAAATCTACCAGCATACCTGCTTCTTCACTAATATTCTTTTTTCTCTCTGCCCACTAAAAATATCCCTGCCAACCCCCAACCCCCAGCCCAACCTGTGCTCAAGACCCCACCCTGTTCACTGTCAAGGACTCCTTTGACTTCCTTCTCTCTCCACTGCCATTGACTTCGCTGGCTGACAACATGCAGGCATTTTTAAAAACAAAAGCAAAAAAAGCCCCAACCCTTCCTCAACCCCACCTCCCTACAAAGACTTTGAAGGATGGGGTGGGAGAATGGAAGAGAGACTTCACATCTCCCCCGTGGAGCTGCTGAGAGAGAAAAACTAATAATGTCAAATCCTAAGCACTGCACCCAGCTGACACGAAAAGCATAAGTGTTAGCCACTGTTATTGTTACTGTTGCTATTACTCTTGTCAGTTTCCATTTCAGTGCTTGCTGCCAGAGTGCAATCTCTTAAAAAGATATTTCAGGCAATGATTAAGAATCCAAACTTAAGATACAATCCAGGGACTTCCCTGGTGGGCCAGTAGTTAAGAATCTGCCTTCCAGTGCAGGAGAGGTGGATTTGATCCCTGATTGGGGAACTAAGATGCCACATGCCGTGGAGCAACTTCAGGTCCACATCTAGAGAGCCCGAGGGCCACGACAAAGACCCAGCTTAGCCACCAAAAAAAAAAAAAACCCACAAAAAACCCCAAACCAACCAACCAGACAAACCATAAAACCCCAAATTATCATTAAGAAAAACAAAATACAATCCACATATGACTTCCTTGAAGTAAGTAAAGGACCTGTAATACAACCTGTTTCCACTCCATCGGACACCATCCTCCTCACCTGTCAATTAGCAGTTTTAATGATCTCACCCTCTTACCCTTAATATTTTTTCATTCATGTTTCTACATACGAAGGGACCATATCTTAAACATTTCAGAAGCAACTTTGTCCTTCAGTCATTTTAGAAGATTGAATTTGCTTGCCTGCATCCCCACTCCCAGCAGAGCCCCCACCTCCACCCCTAGCCACATCCCCTGCACACCCCCGCCCAGTTTCTGATGCCAGGTCTCTTTAGACTTAGATGAGCTGAGCTCTTTATGGATGCAGCAAAGATGAGAAGTCCTCAGACAATATTTTCTCAATTTACAGCCTATTTTATTTCCCTGTTTTACAATCTAAATGTGAATACTTAAAAAGATATTAAACCTCCCTACCCCCTAATAGCACAGCCTCACACCAGTTTTTGTGTTGGAAGATCTTCAAGCTCATATTGACACCTTCATGACAAAGGGCTGTCTCACTCTCTCTTGGCTGCTCTCTGGTAACACCTGTACTCTTCCTTCAGCTCCCAAGTGTTTTTGTGGGGTCCTTTTACATTTCGAACACCAATTTCATTCAGGATTTCCTTCAGGTACACCACAGGTTGCATAGTGATGCCAACCAAGTCCTTTATGTTATAATACTGGTGTTTCTCAAAGGCAGCAAATAGCAAGGTTAACACTTGGTCTTTATCCGCCTTCACTCTCTTTCCGGTTTCTTTCTTTCTCTTCTCATATTCAATATTGTACTGATGATTGGCAACAGGTTTATAATTGGTCGTGACCACCTTCTCCAGTTTCTGTACAGTCCTGGCAGGTTTGGAAGCCCCCTCTATTTGCATCCTCTTCAGCCTCATGTAGTTTTCACTGGGAGCAGGTCTGCATTCGCCGCGATGGACCACGGTTCCTTGCAGGGAAAATTGATCTGGCTCATGCTCAGTCAGCACCGTGAGGACCTGCCCTCTGTCTGTCTGCAAGAGAAACTGATGCTCCGTGGGAGCGTGGACCGGGGCCGGTTGTCCATCTGTACCCCGAATGTCTGTAAGTTCCTTATTCAGAGTAAAGGAGATTTCCGACTTCCCTTGATTTGTGGCAATCTTCAGCTTCCCTACTTCACCGCTTCCAGGAGCTTCCGACCACTGCTGCGATAGGTACTTCGGTACCTTCACCAGCCACATCCGCTGGTTCTGTCGGATTCCCTCCAAGTTGAGTGGAATGCTCTGGGGCTTGAGTCGGCTGCCTCCGGAAGCCATGGGCACCTGAGCTGAGGGTGCAGAGTTAGGAATGCAGGGGAAGCGAGACACCAAAACCAGCTGGTGGAATCCAGAAGCCTAGAGAGGAAGCAGGAAATACACGCACATTCAGAAATGTTCAAAGATGGGGTCTTAGAATCCACAGAGTGCTATGCTATCAATTCC
Organism: Bos grunniens; assembly: GCF_055505025.1. Lineage (NCBI taxonomy): Eukaryota > Metazoa > Chordata > Mammalia > Artiodactyla > Bovidae > Bos > Bos grunniens. The sequence continues at coordinate 15,823,405 of NC_141167.1, forward strand.
AACAATTGTACAATTGTCAAATTATTCATAATAAGGGGAGATGGCAAACCATAAAAGTGGGGAGTTTGATAACTGTGTGGCACAAGGTGAAGACGAAATACTTCAGCAATTAAAATTACAGGAGCTTCAATCTACCAATGTAGGAATTTTTAAGACACAGTCATCCCTAAACACCTACTCTACCAAGCTTCCCCTCTCCCCTGTTCTATATTTCTCCAGAGCACATGAAACATCCTAGATTCTTTATATTTTTACATATTCATCATATTATCCTATATCTCTACCCCACTCCAGACTCTAAACACCATGAAAGTAGAGTTTATCACTTGCTGTTGGTGTTTAATAATTTTGTTTATTTCTTTGAGGGAGGCAGAGAGAGCAACGAGTGAGCATAATTTTACAAAAGGAAGCCAGGAGGGAAGGCCCTTCCACCAGGCTGAGACTCACCACAGGCAGCAGAAAGCTGTGTCGAGCAAGGCTGGCCAGGGAGGGTGCTCTCTACTGAGCAGGGACTCACTCAGGCTCCACGCTGCCTCTCCCTGGAAATGAGAACAGAGTTTCTCTGCATGGCCCTATTTATTGCTACAGGTAGGGAGTCCTTGATGGGATTAGGTAACAACCAGACTGAAAATCCAATCACCTTGATTCAGTTATGGGTTTTCCCCCAAACATCTCCTAAAGCATAATCCTGAGGGTGGGAACCTTCTTGATTTATTTCCTCCACTGAACCCATTTTCTTTAATTCTCCAGTTAGAGTGGGTTCAAGGGAAGAGAGTTTGCTGCAGCGTCTTTAAAAAGGCAGGAGATGCAGGTATTTTGAGGAGTTGTGGGACATGTTATTCCCAGTCCCTGACCAAGCACTTCCACTCAGAATTAAAATTGCTCTCACTGGGGCATTCCAGTGGTTAAGACTCCATGCTTCCAAAGCAAGGTGTGTGTGGGTTGGATCACTGGTTGGGGAACTGGGATTTTACTTTTCAGCTTGAGCTGCATGCCCCGGGTGTGGCTGAAAAATAAAAAATGAAAAAATTTAAGAAAAACAAATTGCTCTCACTACCCTCTGGCTGCCCTGATAGCTCAGTTGGTAAAGAATCCACCTGCAGCGTGGGAGACCTGGGTTCCATCCCTGGGTGGGGAAGATCCCCTGGAGAAGGGAAAGGTACCTACTCCAGTATTCTGGCCTGGAGAATTCCATGGACGGTATAGTCCATGGGGTCACAAAGAGTCAGACAGGACTGAGCGCCTTTCACTTTCACTTTCTTTCACCCTCTGACTGAATGTGGAAAGTCTTTATTTCCTTCCCTGATTGCTCCCTTCTTAAAACACTCTTTCTGTGGTTCCATGACACAAGCTCCTGGGTTCCTTCCTGCCTCGAAGGCTGCCATTTCAGCCTCCTTCCTGGGCACCTCAGTGTGTCTTGGGCCATAAATGCTGCCCATTGGCTCAGGTGATGTCCTTTCTCATTTGACACACATTTTGAAAATTATATTTCAGCAGATGCCTCTCGAAAGGGCATCCATAGTTCAGCTCTCTCTCCTGAGCTTCTGGTAGGCCACCCAAATGCCAGCTGATGTCCTCAACTGCATATGATTCTTAGTAAGTCAAAACCAGGAACCCCTGCCCCGGTCAAAAAAAACCTACTCTTCTTATATTCCCCTTCCACCCTGTCTCCTAAACTGGATACTTGAGCGTTAAGCTTACTTCTCCCCATGTCTTGCTCCAGTGGGCCAGCAAGTTCTACCTATTCTGTCTCCTTAATTCATCTCAGATTTCCCCCTCTATGATTTTCCTCTCCTGGTTCAGTGCAATATCTTTTTCTCTGAACCCGGTTCCTCCTGTCCCTACATCTCATATGCTGGAGTCAGAGTAGTGTTTCTAAAGCATGATTCTAAACATGCCTTTCTCCTTCTTCATAGATTTGGGAGCCTCCCCATTTGTCATAGAATGAAGTCCATTCTGTCTAAGGTGGCTTCCAAAGCCTTTCCAGAAGGGACTGCTGCTCACCATCATTTTTTGCAAAATCTCCATAATTTTCTAATTCTCCTTCTCTTCACCATCTGCCACCACCATCTGCCCTGCCCCACCTCTAAAACTTTCTCATTCTAGTGTAGGGACTTGTTCCCTTGTGTTTCCATCCCATTTTCCAATAGTTATTTAATGGAAAGAGTACAGACTCAGGTGCCAGGATTCTGGTCTTAGTATTGTTATTCTAGTGCTGAGTGGCCCTGGGCAAGTGCCTCCGCCAATCTGGGCATAGTTTCTACTTGCTTAAAATGGAGGTAATGTCCCTACCTGGTGAACTCCCAATGAGACAGTAAGCAAGATGTAGCAGCATCTAATGCAAAGACTAGAGGGAGGATCTAAATTCTCCTTGACCCATCCCCCTGCTCCAGGTCCTTCCTACCCCATTCCCCATACCTCTAGCCCATTGAGCTAAATTATTGTCTGAGGGGGCTTCCCTGGTAGCTCAGCTGGTAAAGAATCCACCTGCAATGCAGGAGACCTGGGTTTGATCCCTGGGTTGGGAAGATCCCCTGGAGAAGAGAATGGCTACCCACTCCAGTATTCTTGCCTGGAGAATCCCCATGGACAGAGGAGCCTGGTAGGCTATAGTCCGTGGAGTCGCAAACAGTTGGACATGACTGACTGACTCACTCACTCACTCATTCTTTGGAGAGCAGGTCAGTATTGGTATTTCCTTCATGTTCAGCCCCTTTCCTGGGTGTATGTAGTGGGCTTTCTCATGGTGGGGAGACAAGAGGCTCCTTGCAGGTTCTGACAATGCTAGTCATGGATAGAAGGTACCTTTCAAAGATGGAGAGTAGATACCTCCAGTGCCTCTATCTAGGGTGGGCTCTAATAGCCAGAGTGACCCCTCCAGGCCCTCGAGAATCCTCCCATTTGACCCACTCCCTGGTCAACCTGGGACTGTTTTTGTCATCTCTGGATTGAATTTTGTCCAAACTGTGCCCCTAACTAACTGTTGAGGGACTTTGGGCAACCCTCTGAGCCTTTGTTTCTCTATTTATAAGATGGAGAAGGCGTACTCATGGTAAAGGTATCTTCCAAGTCAAAATGCCACAGAATTTAGCACTGCCTGTTGATGGAATCTGAGTCATAAAGGCATTAAGCACAGAAAGAATGCTGAACACTGAACCCATCACTTCTCAGCCCAGAGTCACAGAAGGAGCTGCCCTGTCTCCTTCCTGCTCGATGGCCTCTTCGCCTGCCCAGGTTCAGCTTTTGGCTCACTTCCTGCCTCCTGTCTGGCCTTTTGTCCCTATGTCATCCCTGTCTCTTCACCCTATGCCTGCCTCAGTCAGCAGCTACTCAGACCACACTGGTCCCCTTCTTACCACATGCCCAGACCATCTCGCTCCTCTTACTAGTTTTGCCCTTTCCCACCTTCCTGCCTGGATCACCTCTACCCTGGCCTATGCCCCTGCTCCTCCTACCACCCACCTTCCCCTCTCCCTCTCCCTTCCATTCGCTGCCCCTTCCAACTTGTTCCCCTCCTCTCTGACACACCTCCCTTGAACTGTGCCCCTTGCCCCTCCTCCACACCCTGCCTCTTCCCCAACCTGCGTGGACCTTGGGCCCACATAAGCCTCCCTTGCCTCTGCTAGGACATCTGCCCCAACCAGCCCTCACCAGGCCTGATGATCCCCACTCTCCATCATGGCCCTCCTGTCCCTCCCAGTGGGGCACCTGGCCCCTCCCAGAAGTCCTGAGAATGTGGCCTGCTGCATCCTGGTGACCTGGGGGACATGGGGGACACTGGATGGTGGCGAGCAGACACACAGCCTGGTGGGGCAGCTCCTTCAGGTAAGAGTCTCTTTCCCAAGATGGGCAACTTTCATGTCGACTTTCATGCAGACAGCTGCTTTCACGTCCTGGTTATCTTGCTGCCTGAGTTTAGCGTGTCTCTATTCCCACTCCTTAAATCAAACATAAATGGAGATCGTATTATGTTTATTTTTTGTTTAATATTAATTTTTACTTATTATTTATTCGGTTGTGCCAGGTCTTAGTTGTGAATATATTTTTTCAGTTCAGTTCAGTCGCTCAGTTGTGTCCAACTCTTTGCAACCCCATGGACTGCAGCGTGCCAGGCCTCCCTGTCCATCACCAACTCCTGGGGCTTACTCACACTCATGCCCATTGAGTCGGTAATGCCATCCAACCATCTCATCCTCTGTCGATCCCTTCCCCTCTTGCCTTCAATCTTTCCCAGCATCAGGGTCTTTTCAAATGACTCAGTTCTTCATATCAGGTGGCCAAAGTATTGGAGTTGCAGCTTCAGCATCAGTCCTTCCAATGAATATTCAGGACTGATTTCCTTTAGGACGGACTGGTTGGATCTCCTTGCAGTCCAAGGGACTCTCAAGAATCTTCTCCAACACCACAGTTCCAAAGCATCAGTTCTTTGGTGCTCAGCTTTCTTTAGACTCCAACTTTCACATCCATACATGACTACTGGAAAAACCAAGTGAAGTGAAGTCTCTCAGTCGTGTCCCACTCTTTGCAACCCCATGGACTGTAACCTATCAGGCTCCTCTGTCCATGGGATTTTCCAGGGAGGAGTGCTGGAGTGGATTGCCATTTCCTTCTCCAGGGGATCTTCCCGACCCACGAATCGAACCCAGGTCTCCCACATTGCAGACAGACACTTTACCATCTGAGCCACCAAAGCTTTGACTAAACGGACGTTTGTTGGCAAAGTAATGTTTCTGCTTTTTAATATGCTGTCTAGGTTGGTCATAGCTTTTCTTTCAAGGAGCAAGTGTCTTTCATGGCTGCAGTCACTATCTGCAGTGATTTTGGAGCCCTCCTGGCTCTATATATATCTATATATATCTATATAGATATATATAAAGCCTCCTGGCTTTATATATTCCTATATGAAGTCTGTCATTGTTTCCATTGCTTCCCCATCTATTTGCCATGAAGTAATGGGACCAGATGCCATGATCTTAGTTTTCTGAATGTTGAGCTTTAAGCCAACTTTTTCACTCTCCTCTTTCACTTTCATCAAAAGGTGCTTTAGTTCTTCTTTGCTTTCTGCCATAAGGGTGGTATCATCTGCATATCTGAGGTAATTGATATTTGTCCCGGCAATCTTGATTCCAGCTTGTGCTTCTTCCAGGCCAGCATGTCACATGATGTACTCTGAATAGAAGTTAAATAAGCAGGGTGACAATATACAGCCTTGATGTACTCCTTTCCCGATTTGGAACCAGTCTGTTGTTCCATGTTTGATTCTAACTGTTGCTTCCTGACCTGCATACAGATTTCTCTGGAGGCAGGAAAGGTCTGGTATTCCCATCTCTTTCAGAATTTTCCACAGTCTGTTGTGATCCACACAGTCAAAGGTTTTGGCATAGTCAATAAAGCAGAAGTAGATGTTTTTCTGGAACTCTCTTGCTTTTTCGATAATCCAACAGATGTTTGCAATTTGATCTCTGGTTCCTCTGCCTTTTCTAAATTCAGCTTGAACATTTGGAAGTTCCCAGTTCATGTACTGTTGAAGCCTGGCTTGGAGAATTTTGAGCATTACTTTGTTAGGGTGTGAGATGAGTGCAATTGTGCAGTAGTTTGAGCATTCTTTGGCACTACCTTTGGGGTTGGAATGAAAACAGACCTTTTCCAGTCCTGTGGCCACTGCTGAGTTTTCCAAATTTGCTGGCATCTTGAGTGCAGCACTTTCACAGCATCATCTTTTAGGATTTGAAATAGCTCAGCTGGAATTCCATCACCTCCACTAGCTTTGTACACAGTGATGCTTCCTAAGGCCCACTTGACTTCGAATTCCAGGATATCGGGCTCTAGGTGAGTGATCACACCACTGTGATTATCTGGGTCATGAAGATCTCTTTTGTACAGTTCTTCTGTGTATTCTTGCCACCTCTTCTTAATATCTTCTGCTTCTGTTAGGTCCATACCATTTCTGTCCTTTATTGTGCCCATCTTTGCATGAAATGTTCCTTTGGTATCTAATTTTCTAATTAGTATCTAATTAGACGAAATCTCTAGTCTTTCTCATTCTATTGTTTTCCTCTATTTCTTTGCATTGATCACTGAGGAAGGCTTTCTTATCTCTCCTTGCTATTCTTTGGAACTCTGTATTCAGATGGGTATATCTTTCCTTTTCTCCTTTGCCTTTCGCTTCTCTTCTTTTCACAGCTATTTGTAAGGCCTCCTCAGACAATCATTTTGCCTTTTTGCATTTCTCTTTCTTGGGGATGGTCTTGATCACCACCTTGTGTACACTGTCATGAACCTCCATAGTTCATCAAGCATTCTGTCTATCAGATCTAATCCTTTGAATCTATTTGTCACTTCCACTTATAATCATAAGGGATTTGATTTAGGTCATACCTGAACAGTCTAGTGGTTTTCCCTACTTTCTTCAATTTAAGTCTGAATTTGGCAATAAGGAGTTCATGATCTGAGCCACAGTTAGCGCCCAGTCTTGTTTTTACTGAATACATTTTTAAATTTGTTTAAATTAATTTATAAATTTTATTATTATTTTTGGCCACACTGAGAAGCTTGTGGGATCTTAGTTCTCTGGCCAGTGGTTGAACCTCGGCCCTCAGCACTGAAAACACCAAGTCCCTTTAAAATATAACTAAGATCTGATACAGATAAATAAATAAAATGTTAAAAAAAATTCCAGTCACTCCAGATCCTCAGGCAATGCTGACTGACATTCTTCCCTGTAGATGAGTCTTGTGTGGCCTAGAATTTCATATAACAATACTTACTCTTTGTGTTTGGTGTCTTTCTTTTAGGGTCCTATTACCATCCTTCTGTGCTATTGCATATGCCACTGATTCATTCTGTTTGGTGCTGAGTGGTATCCTGTTACATTGATTTGCCACCAATTGCTTCTCCATGGCACATGTTGCGAGATATTATTGTTGTCAATTTGTTGCCTCTCATTCAAATCTACCCTTCATTACCTGCTCTCCGATAGCTGGATAGCCCCCTTTACGGATTTCTCCTTCACAGTGAGAACAGCATTAAGCTGTGTCAGTAGATGGCAATGGAGGGACACCGCAGGAAGAAGCTTTTCCTGCGTCTCACGTGCTCCGTTTCTCTTGCAATTGCCCTGCTCCCAGAGGCAGATGCCTGGCAGCATCTATTAACATTCTGCTCCAGCTGTGTGTCCAGAACATGCCTGTGAACTCACAGCTTGTGCCTACCTCACTAGAGCCTCCCACAGTGGACTCTGTGGTCCTCAGGGATCATCCCAGTGATGAGCAGGCTTCTGATTCCCTGTGCAGCCACCTGCCAGCCTCCACCCAGCAGCTCCCTGGAAGGCTGTTTCCTCCAGACATGGGCACAAGTGTCCTAAGCCTACACCACTCCGCCTGCAAGTAGGCTCCTGACCTGGACTCTCCAGGGTCTCCCTGGCAGCCTCTGCCATCAGTACCCTAGAGGGATGTTTCCTACCAGCCTGGAGGCTATGGATCAGGCCTGGCCTGGGTTCCTAGCACACCTCATATCACGACACATGTTTTCCAACAAATTTTGAGTGCCAGCTTCAAGGAGAGGTTGTCTTTTCAATTTGTTCCTTCCTTGGACACTCCCTCAGCTTCAGAATATTCTGTATATTTCTCCTATCACCTTCTCTAACACTTGAAGAGTTAATAATTTTTAACATTAACATTCCCTTGTTCAAGTAACTACGTGGTCTCTATTTTTTGATCGACTCCTGACAGCTACATTAGGCGCTTGTGTTGTTTCCAACGTGGGGCTATTATGAATAAAGTTGCCATGAGTGTTTTTGTCTTTGGGTAGACATAGCCTTTTATTTTTCCTGATAAACAGCTAGAATTGGAATTGCTGGGTCTTGGGGTAAGTGTATAAGAAAGTTTAAAGGAATTGCCAAACTGTTTTCCAAAGTGATTATACCATTTTATGTTTCCATCAAATTGGCAATTTGTATAACTTCATTTGTGACCCATCTGTTTGTCTTTTGCCCATTTTTTTTTACTTTGTCTTATTAAGTCATCATCTTATTATGAGTCATAATGGTATATTTCAAAGAGGAGAAATTTTAATATTGATGAAATCTGATTTATCTTTTGATTTCTACTTTAGGGTTACTGCTTTTTATGTTCTAAGAAATTGTTGTCTACCATAAAGTTGTGAAGATACTTTTTCCTGTATTTTCTTGTAGAAGTTTTATGATTTTAGCTTTTATATTTAGGTCTATGAACCATTTTGAGTTAATTTTTGTGTCTATCATGAAGGGTTCATATTTTGCACTCCAATACCCAGTTATTGCATCACCGCTTGTATAGATTATTGGATGACTTGGCACCTTTGTCAAAAACTATTTCCACAGTGTTCTGTCCCATCTGATAGTGTTCTGTCCCATTGCCCTATCTTTATGCCAACACCATTGTTACTCTATAATCAGTCTTGCAATCAGATAATAAAATCTTCCAACTCAGCTCTTCCTTTTCGAAAGTCCTTTAGCTATTCAAGGTCTTTTGCATTTCCAAATAAATTTTAGTATCAGCATGCCAATTTCTTCAGAGAAAACCTGTTGGGATTTTTACTGAAAGTGCACTGATTCTAGAGGTAAATTTGGGAGGAATTGACATCTTCACAGTATAGTGTCTTCCAGTCCATAAACACAGTATGATTAACTATCCATGTCTTCAGGTTTTAATTTTTGTCACACTACGTCTCTGTCCGTCCTTCTGCAATCACATCTCCTTTTGACCACAGCTGGGAAGTTTTCCACTTTTAAGACCTGGATCATTAGACTGGGCCCATCCACATAATTCAGGCTAATCTCCCTATCTCAAAGTCCTTAATTTAGTCATATCTACAAAGTCCCTTCTGTCATGTAAATTAACATAGTCACAGGTTTTGGGCATTAGGATGTGGGCATCTTCAGGGGGTTCACTTTCTGCCAGCCGCACTTTACCACAAATAATGTCATGATGAATATTCCTTGTACATGTGCCTTTAATGGAGATATATACAAATGTATAGGTCATAGGATCTGCATATAATTAGACCAGGTAATGTCAGCTTGCTCTTCAAAATGGCTACACCGATTATACCTCCATGTCCTTGATGTCCTTTGGCATTATCAGTTTTCTAATTTTTACCAATTATTATTAGTATAAAGTGGTATCTCATTATTTCTTTAATTTGCATATCTCTTATTATAATGATTCTGAGGCTATTTTCATATGCTTATCAACTTTTGGAGTCTGCCTGTTTATTTCCTTTGCCCATTTTCCCATGGAAGTTGTTACCTTTTTATTGTTGATTTGCAGGACTTCCTTGTATATTCTATAGCTGATATTAGCTAGGGGCTCTATGGCAGCTGACTACATGAAGAGATGTCTTTCTCTTTCATTATACTGCTGATATTTTCTTAACCTCAGAGTCTCTTTCCAGTTAAAAAGTAGCAGCCCCATGCTTGTGACTCATCTGATTGCACAGGGATGGCTGGTGAATACAGACAAAGTGCAAAGACCTGAATTATCCACAAAATACAAGTATACCCCTGACCCACCACCCCTAAATGAGTACTGATACAGACTTCAGGGATATTAACTCAGGGATAGGGACAGGCTTGTGAATCAGACATGGCCAGTTACTCAGAAAGGTTTGGTTAAGGCCTTTGGCAATGGCAAAATAAGAGGCCCCTTGGACTTCTGGTCCCAGCTAGGGAAGGGGACAGAACCACCATTGAGACAGGAATCCTGCTCTCAACCTATGGGCCAGGAGGCTAACTCAAGTCCTACAAACTATAACTGGACATCCCAGGAGTGATTGTGAATGCCATGTGAACCCAGAGGCAACTAGTCAACACCATCTGAGTTCAACTGTTTACTACTGAAGGACTGTTGCCAACTGTTGGTCAGGATAGTAGCTCATTTTTTTGCTATCATAGGATCTGCCCCCAGGGAAACATTATAAAATGGCCCTGGGATTGGCAGGTTAGCTCCTGGTGGTTTGGGTCTGTCACCCGATGAGGAGTAGAATTAGAAAGGGACTTAGAGATTTCACCTATCTTCTTCCCAGCCCCACCCAAGATGACTAAGGTAATTAATCTGGAACCCTACTAGGGAAAGATGCTCCCCCCTCCCCATTCTACTAACTCTGTGCCATTGTTATACCACCTCTCCGGACTGGGCACCAGCTATGGGGACAGAGGTGGACCGCTGCTGCTGCTAAGTTGCTTCAGTCGTGTCCGACTCTGTGCAACCCCATAGACGGCAGCCCACCAGGCTCCTCTGTCCCTGGGATTCTCCAGGCAAGAACATTGACTCGTGGGTTGCCATTTCCTTCTCCAATGCATGCATGCATACTAAGTCACTTCAGTTGTGTCCGACTCTGTGCGACCCCAGGGACAGCAGCCCACCAGGCTCCTCTGTCCACGGGATTCTCCAGGCATGAATACTGGAGTGAGTTGCCATTTCCTTCTCCAAGAGGTGGACAGATGATATGGTATTTCAGGCCAGGAGAAACACCTCAGGCAGGAATGGTATTATCTCAGAATGCAGTTTCTGTTTTTATTTTGTATAATGGTCATGATCTCCCCTGTACTGTGCCTGTTAAACATCTCACATTTCCTCCCTAGCCTGAGTGGAGGGAATCTGTTCACGGACTGCGTGATAATGGTGGCTTCACTGTGAAATGAGTTAGACTGCTACGTCTGCAGCGATTTTCCATGGAAGAGTGACCCAGCTAATGTGACCATGTAGGGATGACTGACAACTCTCACCTTCCTCCTGTCCTGCATGCCAAGTGCCTGGCTCTAAAATTGCCCACCTCTTGGCAATCCCTGTTTTTAGTGTACCAGGTATCTTACTCTTGATACCCTCTAGTTGCTGATGTCTGTATGGCCTTTGTGGTATTTGGTTGCAGAGCACCTCTACATACCTGATCCCAGGGATATCATGGAAGAGAGCTGGACCAAGATTGTCAGGGTCCAGCAAGGTATATAGGTGTAGTATATGGTCAGACCACCCAAGATGGCTGTTCTCTTGCTCTCTGTACACCCAACCCTGCTCCACCAGGGCCTGCCTCACTCACATGACTATCCAATCCTCTTAATTATAGGGCTTAATCAGGAACTGCTTGCCTCCTGCCCCAGCCATAGTCTCCCTGGTAACTGATCACATCATGCCCCCATAAATGGTAGCCTCCCTCTCCTCTCAGGTAGCGAAGATTGCTGCCATGTCCTGCTAGTCACGTACAGTGGGGTGCCACTCCAGGATCTTTTGCTTTGGATGTGTGATATCCCCTGTCCAATAAACTGCTGATGATTCTGGCACTGTCTCCAGACTCCTCTTCCCTCTGCAGGCTAGGCAGCTACAAGGCTTGCAAGTCTGTGGAGTGCAACCCAACAGCAGGGATTTCTTTCTTTTTTTGTCCAGATAGTGAAAGTGTCTCTAATACATATTTTAAACAATCCACTTTTCCTCATTGTTTTAAGGTACCCCCTCATTATATATTAATTTCCTAGTTATATTACATACCAATCCCTGAATTTTCTCTTCTTTAAACAGAAGTTGATCTAACCATTAATAGACTTATATTATTGCACATAAGTTGTAGAGGAAGTTTACTTAACATACCAACTGAAATTTTTAGCTTGTGTTGAGTTTACAGATCAACTTGGAAAGTTAATATCTTTATATTAAACTGCCTTATCCAAGAACAGGGAATGTCTGTTCATTTATTCAGATCATCAACTCTTAAGAATTTGAAAATTCTCTCTATAGAGGTCTTATGTATTCTTAATTATTATTTAATAATTTGAATTGCTATTGTGGATAATGTCTCATGTTTACTGGGTATAGCTGTTACAGAAAAAAAAAAAAAATGCAACTGATTTTGGTAGAGTGATCTTGTATCCAGCAACCTTGTTGCTGAATACTCTCATGAGGTGTAATAATTGTTCTTCTTAATAAGGTAGTAATCAAATTATCTATAAATGATAGCTTTATCTCTTTTTCAATCCTTCCTCTATTTTTTTGTTTTTATGGCTTTGTACAGGATTCCCATACAACTGTGGTGTTGGAGAAGACTCTTGAGAGTCCCTTGGACTGAGAGGAGATCCAACCAGTCCATCCTGGGGGGAGTCGGTCCTGGGTGTTCATTGGAAGGACTGATGTTAAAGCTGAAGCTCCAGTATTTTGGCCACCTGATGCGAAGAGCTAACTCATTTGAAAAGACCCGATGTTGGGAAAGATTGAAGGCAGGAGCAGAAGGGGACGACAGAGGATGAGATGGTTAGATGGTCTCATGCACATAGGTGTCATAGATTTTCAAATTCCGCTGGTGACCAGTTTTTTAATCTCCCCTCTTGATTTGGGGCTTCCCTAATAGGCTGTGTGTTGCAGCTGTTTCAACTGTAAGCCATTAGAGCCCTGTTTGTAGGGGATAAGTTGTGGGGCAGAGGAAGCCTTCTATAATATGATTGCACCTCATTCTTTTAATGGGTCCATTTCCCTGTGTCATGACTTTCACAAGTGTTTTTTGAGCTTTTCATCCCCTCTTAGGTGAGAGAGGAAATCTAGGGGGCCCCTGAGTGGGGAAAATGCCCTCCCCCAGGGTTGGGTCAGTTCAGTTCAGTTCAGTCGCTCAGTCGTGTCTGACTCTTCACAACCCTATGGACTGCAGCACACCAGGCCTCCCCGTCCATCACCAACTCCCAGAGCTTGCTCAAATTCATATCCATGGAGTCGGTGATGCCATCCAACCATCTCATCCTCTGTCGTTCCCTTCTTTCTCCTGCCTTCAATCTATCTCAGCATCAAGGTCTTTTCCAATGAGTCAGTTCAGTGTTTTCCCTGGACAGTAGGCCTTTGTCATGGAGGAGACTCTGGATGTTTTTCAGAACTTTTACCCTCTCCCTGAAAAAGACCACTAGATTTTTCTCAGATCTCTACTGTGGGTGCCTAGAAAAAAAGCCCATAAAAGTATGCACCCTTGCCAGCCTCTAACTGTCGATCATACCCAAAGTAGTTCACACTCAGCCTCCAGAAATTTGTTAGTATTAACATTTAAGTGCTCCCATCAGGTTTTGGCTCCAGCGGGTTCTCCTGGTAATCACAGACTAGCTCTAATTCTCTGTGTGTGCTCTCCAGATTTCAAGGTAGCAGTTTGCCTTCCAACATCAGTTCTCTGCCAGGTCCAAGAAACATCATTGATTCTTCTTCTGTTGATCTTAGAGAATACATTAAATGTTTTCATTAACATAACATTTACTACAGGCTTTTTGGTGTATGTGTTGTTCAGTTGCCCAGTCATGTCTGACTCTTTGTGGCCCCAAGGACGGCAACACACCAGGCCTTCCTGTCCCTCACTGTCTCCCGGAGTTTGCCCAAGTTCATGTCCATTGCATCAGTGATGCCATCCAGCCATGTCATGCTCTGATGCCCTCTTCTCCTTCTGCCCTCAATCTTTCCCAGCATCAGGGACTTTTCCAATGAGTCGACTGTTCGCATCAGGTCACCAAAATACTGGAGCTTCAGTTTCAGCATCAGTCCTTCCAACGAGTATTCAGGGTTAATTTCCTTTAAGATTGACTGGTTTGATCTCCTTGCTTGAGAGTTTGAGAGCCTCCAATGGACCGTCGGAGTCTTCTCCAATACCACAGTTCGAAGGCATCAATTCTTTGGCGCTCTGCCTTCTTTAGGGTCCAGCTCTTACAACTGTACATGACCACTGGGAAGACCATAGCCCTGACTATATGGACCTTTGTCGCCAGAGTACTGTCTCTGCTTTTCAACACATCGTCTAGGTATGTCATCACTTTCTTGCCAAGAAGCAAACATCTTCTGCTTTTATGGCTGCAGTCCCGATCTGTAGTGATTTTAGAGCCCAAGAAGAGGAAATCTGTCACTACTTCCACTTTTTCCCCTTCTATTTGCCATGAAGTAATGGGGCCATATGCCATGATCTTAGTTTTTTAAATATTTAGTTTAAGCTAGCCTTTTCACTCTCCTCCTTCACTCTCATTAAGAGGTTCTTTAGTTCCTCTTTGGTTTCTGCCATTAGAGTGGTCTCTTATCAAATCAAGAAAGTTGACAATAGTTTTATTACAAATAGAATTAAACCGTACAAAATGCTTTTTCTGCATCAGGATAATTATTTTCCTCTGTTAGTCTATTGATGTGGTGAATTACAGAGAACTTTTCTATTGAATCACCCTTATATTCTGGGAGAAACACCAGTTGATTGCACGTGTGTGTGTTCAGTTGTGTCCAACTCTTTGCAGCCCCGTGGACTGTAGCTCACCAGGCTCCTCTGCCCATGGACTTTTCCAGGCAAGAATACCAGAATGGGATGCTCTTTTCTACTGCAGGGGGTACTCCCAACCCAGGGATTGAACCCACGTCTCCTGCATTGGCAGGCAGATTCTTTACCACTAGCACCACCTGGGAAGTGCAGGTGATCATGATTATACCATTTTTAATACACTACTAAGCGTCATAGTTTCTATGTAGGATTTTTGAATCTACTTGATTCCATTTGTATTTTCTTAGTATTTACTCTAGATTTTAGAATGGATGCTTAAGATTGAAGTTATTCAGTATCTTTCACCTCCAAGAACATTCCAAGGGCCAATGTATGTGCTATCGTTCTCTAGTATTTTAGTTCATGACTATATTTAATTTTAAAAAGGATTATTAGTTTTATAATCTGTATGTTAATAGTTACTAATCTTATTTCTTTGCTCACATTTCTTTCTTACATTTCAGCCATTCCATCATTTCTTTACAATGGCAAACACAGTAAATGCTATGTGCCAGACACTGTTCTGAGCACTTTAAACATATTACCTCACTTGAATTCCCCCAATAACCCTATGAAGTGTGTACCGTTTTCCTTCTGTTTGAAGAACATCTTTTCAGAATGTCTCTATGGATCTCAGTTTTGTTGTCTGTTCCTCTTTTCTTAATTTTACTCTCTTTAAAAAAAATTTTTTTTTTACTGGTTAGAAGCATGGAAGTTCTTAAAACCCATGAGAGTATATGAGATGTCTCAGAGAGCAGAAGTGGGAAAGAAAGAAAAGACAGAATGCTGGTGGGGGGTGGGGGCGGCGGGCGGGGTACCAGAGCTTAGATACAGGTCTCATGAGCCTTCCAACAAGAGGTGGTGTCCAGTGGAACTGCAAGGTTAAGGGCCAGAGCCGAAGCAGTGGAGTTTACTCTGAAAGGCTCTTGGCAGGCAGGTGCCAGCCTTTCTCCTGGCAAGCATGTGCTGTGACATTGCTATACTTTATCCATCTTCCATACCCCCAGATCCAGTCCTAAGAGGACAGTGGCACTGCCCAGAAGTGACTATATCCTTCCTTGAGGCAAGGAGAGAAAGGGGTATTCCAGGGGTCACAGCACTGGAGGTCAACAGCTACGCTTACTGCTTGTATCAGGTGTGGCTGAGCAAGGAGACTGCCCAGCCATGCCTGAGCAGAGCTTCTGGACCCAAGTGCTCAGAAAGCAGCAGTGGGTCAAGGGCAGCGGCCTCGGCTCCATTTAACCTTTTCCTCTATTTGGTTCTGGGCGCCCCTTGTGGAATATGTGGGAATAGAAGGCTTTGAGGGCCTGTAAGCAGGGATCCTGGGAACAGAACCAGAAAGCTGCCTGAAGCAGTCAGACTCTATGGCCCAGTGACACATTGTGACAAGATTTCCCAGATGCCCAGGTCAGATCTTTTTTTTTTTTTTTTTTTCCAGGTCAGATCTTTGAGGGGTTTTTCTGAGATGTACTTCTCTCTGCTTCTCAGCCGAGGCATCTTCCTCTTCCTTGTTTCAGTCCTCTGGAACTGTTTGCTCTCTCCTAGAATTAAGAACCATCTTCAGAAAGCAACACGTGAAACCATTTTCAAACTGACTTTAATAATTTTTTTTTTTTGGTGCTGCCCAAATACTGTACATGCAGAAGCCATGTGAAGGATTTTCTCCTCAAGGGAATTGGCAAGAATGTTGTAAGAAACAGCCGGTAGTCCTTCCCAGCCATCCACCTGCCACCTGGGAGCCACAACGAGTTTGGGAAGATGCTGCATATAGAAAATGTAAAAGGCTAACTGCTTCTTATCTAAACAGTGTGCTTGTCAGTCCCTATCCGCTCTCTCTCTGCAGGATGCATTTGGAAACTCTAAAAAAGGGGTTCTTGCCTGCTGTGAATTTACATTCTCAAGGAGTGGATGAAACAATCAGGCCAGCTTTTCCTAAGGAAGCAGCAGCCACTCTGCCTGTTGAGATGGTGTCTGCAAAAGGCATTCTGGAAAAAGAGTGATATATATATATATTTTTTATTCAAGAAGCAAAATACTTTGAAGGGAAATAAGTTCCCTCTCTCCTCCCATCAGAGAGCCTCTTCTTTTAAGATTCTCCCACAGATCCCGTTCTAGAAGCAGAGATGAGGACCGACCCAGCATCGTCTGCTGGTGGGGATACTGACCTACGCAGGATGCAGCTGAGGCTGTAACCTCACATCAGCACCTTGGAAATTGTCCATTGCAGACAACCCTTAATTATCTCATCACATAAGAGGAAGAGAACAATAAACCACGAGGAGGTGGAAGGAGCAGAGTCTGCTAGGATTCCCAGAGTTCTTGTCAGAAGCAGCATCTGGGCGTGGATGGGTGAGGACCTGTCCCCAGGGCTGGAAGGAACCAGCCTGTGAGACCAGGTGCCAGGTATATCAGGCTCACAATCCTCATCAGCTCCAGATCAGACTTTAAAAACCTGGAGGGAACCATGAAATAACTAGCAAATGCTCTGGTTTTGCAGATGAGGAAGCTGAGACCCAGAAAAAGGAGGAGACTTGCATAAGGTCACAGTTTCTCTGTATGTAACAGCCTTGGATTCTCTGTAGCCAGCTGTCCAGGCCATTGACCTTTGGGGCGGATGCTCTATTGCCTTTGGGATTCCCAGGGCCCATTTCTGTTTGCCAAGCTCTCTGGAACCCAGGCCCAAGGACCTTCCTGGCATCAATGTGAACTGCCTGGGAGGCTGAAGGCTCCTACCCTTGCTGGCCAAGTTTCCAACCAGAATGTAGGGAGGTTCTCCTGGAGCAGTAACACGCATGCTTTGTGGCGAGCATCCTCCCCAAGCCAGTCTGTGCCCCTGGAAGAAGGCAAGTTTCCCTCACAAGCACAGCCTTACTGGGCCCACAGAGGCCTGAGCTCAGGGTTGGGGGGAGAGGAAGTTGCTTTGCTACATGGAAAGATTAAGCCCTTTGTCAGAGAACAAGGTCCCGCCATGGGGCATGCCGACACCTGAGCCGCACGTGTGCGGCTCAGCTGGCAGAGCTGCTGCCCGAGGAGACCAAGTTGCTCTCTTTGGCATCACTGACATCACTCTGAGATGCTCAGGCACTCTTTCAAAATAACCCTTGCCCAGCAAGCCCAGGCCGATCCAGTCCCCATCAGGCCTCACTGGATCAGGCGAGGCACGCTTGCCCCTCAGTCTCGACTGTTTTTGTTTTGCCCCAATCTCTTCTGACCTGAGTGAAAAGCAGACTCAAGGGAGAAGGTAGGGGACGAGTCTACGTTCCTATCTCCTCCCTGATCATGCAGGTGGACAGTAGTCCCGTACAGGAAGCAGCATTTTAAGGAACCTCTTTCTGGGTCAGGATATTGGAGAAGAAAACTCTGGGGAGAGGAAGAAAGGGAGAGAGAAAGGAGCCGGCGGGCAGCAGGCCTCTCCCCCTCCCTCTCCTGGCAGCCACTGCAGATACCCTGCCGGATGGCCGGCCTCCTGGTCCTGAAGGACACGCCCCCCCTCCCCCGACGAGCAAAGGCAGCAATTTGTCCACAGGGTTACACAGTGCAGGAAGCAACCAAAGAAGCAGAAGAGCAGCCTTTCTGAAGCCCTGCTGCTTTCTGGGCTGAAGAAGATGGGGACTCAGAGGTTATCAGGAACTCTGGAGTCCCGGCTGGGGGGTGGGGGTGGGGGGCGGGAAGCCCAGCTTCTCCTGGGCTGCAGGGTGTGGAACAAGGACCCTGGTTGTGTGCCAGGGCTCCTGGTAACACAGTCTGAGATTGTGCTACATTTCATTTCCAAAGAAGTGCCCTTGCAGGGCTCTAGAGTCTTTAAAGGGGGCAGGAGGCTTCTGCTTTCCTCAAGGCTGGCAGTAAAGAACTCAGGCATGCTGGCCCTGGTGGGGGTCAGGCCCCAGGAAGAACCAGTGATCCCATGAGTGGTGAGCAAGAGGGGCAACCCTCTTTCTCGGCCCCCTGAAATGCTGCAAGTGCCTGGGCTCGCTGCATACTGGGAGCCTCCTTTCCTAAGAGTGCTGGGTTGGGCGAGAGACTGGGTGGGGAGTAGTTCCGGAGATGGTTTGACAAAAGAGATGCGATCCTTCAGGGAAGAACCAAGACTTGGCCCCATTCGCTGGAGTCTGATTCATACCAAAGGCCCATCACAGCTATCCCTTTAGGAAAGGAGTCTGTGAAGGAAGTGGGACAGATTGAACACAGCAGAAACATGAAGACAGATGCTCTGAATCATCTGTCATGGTTCCTGCCCACAGCCCGGCAGCGCTGCAGGGCTGGCTGTCTGTGCCACGTCTTCCACGAAACCTGCCTGAGCAGAGGGAGATGGAGTGACAAAAAGCCCAGCCTGGCATCAGCCCCAGGGTCCCCTGGGGTAAGGAGCGGGCATGTGGAGCTGTGACACTGCCTCTAACAGTGCCTGGGAGGAATCATGTTCCTTCCCTTCCCACCATGCCCTCCTCAAGGGATGGACGCTCCCCCTTCCAGGGAAGGCCAGCAGTCACAGTGCTCCCTCCTCCACTGGGACAGGCTTCCTCCAGAGCAGCCTCTCAGACAGGCCCCAGCATCCAGGAGGCCCAGACAGACCTGTAAGTCCAGCCACTCACCACCACACACATATGGAGCCTCACTAGACTTCATTCTCATGGGAGAAAATCCAGGTGGAGTAACTGGATTAACTTGATTTGGTACAAAGGGTTAACAATAATCCCCCAAGGTCGACTTGGGTGGGGAAGGACTGCCCATTAGTGAGGCGGAACCAATGGAGTGGCCCACCTCTAGGACAGGTCAGGCCACCCCTCTGGCTAGTATGTGCCCCCTGCTAGCCAACCTTCCCCGGAGGCAAGGGACCAGCAGCCACTCCCCAGCAGCAGCCTCAGCTGGTAGCTCCCCATCTTTTGTCTTCCTGGGTTCCTCGGGGAGGAAGGGTGACACCCTCTCTGAGAGCCTCATTCCCTGGGGGTGACCACACAGTCTGGGTGTCACTGCTCCATGCCACATCAGGAAAGATCCACACTGGACCTTGTGAGATGCCAGCTGGGAATCTATGGGTCACTAATAATCCCCCAACTCCAAAGCTGTTGAGTATCTGCACACCATTCTGAGGGTGACGGCTCTGCATCACCCATAGGACGTACAAATACTCTTCTGCAAGCGCGTTTCCTCCCTCTCCCCACCCTAGGATCCAAGACCAGAGAGCCCTTTGCCATAGACACATGAGAAATGCATTACCCAGTCCCAATGTCAGAAGAGAATTTCTGAGAAAGAGAAAACTCAACCCAGCTGTCTCCTCTCTCTCTCTCTCCACAAACACAACAGTTCCCGTCCGGCTCTGGCAGGAGTCAGCCCAGGCTCTCGTTTTGTTAGTTCTTATTGCCCTCACCCACATTTTGTCCGTGGGCAGTTTTCTTGGGAGGGAGGTGGTCAGGCCCTGGCTTCAGCCCCATGCGGATCCTGCCAGAAAAGGAAACCCCTTGGTGGAGAAGGGTCTGTCTCAGAGCCTCTGCCTCCATGTCCCCGCCTCAGCATCCATCCCCATGTCCACCTGGCTTTGTGATGAATGGAGTCCAAGCACCTCCCCATGGCTCCCCCCACGTATGTGGGTGAAAGTCATGCCGTGCTCGGGGGTGAGGTATGGGGAAGGGGCAGGGGGGCCCCAGACCTTGACCCCGCCATGTCCATCTCCTGGGCAACCTCTCGCCTTTCACACTAGACCCGAGGAGGCAGAGGGACAGATTTGGGCTCCCGAGCCAGACTTCAGGATTCCCAGCCGGCATCTCACAAGGTCCAGTCCAGGCCCTGGTGCCCACCCCCAGGGGCCCAGCTGTCCAATCAGGTCAGGGTTTGAGTGGCTTTGGAAAGCTCCAACCAGACAAAGGTGGAAAGACAGCAGAGACAGGTGTGGCGTCAAGAGCAGGCCCGGCTACTCTCCGGAGGGCAGCGGCAGAGGCGCAGGAGGCAGGGAGGCCGAGGGGGTGAGTATTGCTTGTACAGAGCTGGTGACTGTCATGGTCTATAGAGTGTAGAACCAGGCTGTGCGGGAGCCCAGAGGTTGGAGCTTCAGAAAGTCTGAGCTCTCAAACACAGACCCTGGTCTGGAAATGAGCAAAAAAAAAAAAAAAATAGAGCCCCTAATAGTCAGCTTCATGCAGCTAATCCCTGAAGGTTGGACAGGATTCTTAGAGCAAGTCAGTCCCAGCCCTCCTCCTTCCTGCCAGCAGCCCCGCCCTCCATGGCCCCTCAACAAGCCAGGCCCCTTCAGGATGAGCCCCGAGGGGCACAGGACCACCCTCAGAGCCTGGGAAGGACATGGGTGTTGTCAGGGGCTGCCCACTCTGGCGGACAACACCCCCTCTGAGGCCAACCTCTTGCAGGTTAAGACCATCCAGTCCGCACCTCCTGGGGTCCACTGGGATAGCTCCTTTGGCATGTCGGAAGCAAGGAGGCTTAAAGGGAGACGGGAGGTGAACAATGCAAAAGGAGGCACCCGCACTTCCTGCCAAGGTAGCTGGCCTGCAGCCCTGGGAACCAACACCCCCTCGGATCTCACTTTTAGGAAGGGGGAGGTGCCAGCTGGAGGGAGAAAGCGATCTCCAAGCCCTCAGCTCCCCAGCATCTTCTGCTCCCCGGGGCCCTGGCCAGGGCCCTAGGTGAGCTGCTACATGCTGTGGGTGCATTCGGTGGAAGAGCGGCTGGAGAGCTCGGTGGAAAGGAGGGTGTCAGGCTTCCCAGAGGGGCCTCAGTGTGGCCGGCTGCAGTGGACGCTACATTCCTCAAAAAAGAGCAGCAGTGCTGGGAGAGGCAGCAGTGGAACCAAGGACAAGACGGAAAACTCAGCAGAGACCACCAAGAACAGGCACGGGTGGGAACACGCAGGCTCTGCCCTGAGCCCGGGGCCAGGCGGGAGGAGCCAACGGCCGTGTCCCCCACTTCCACCCCTGGATTCAGCGGGGGGAGTCCTGGCCACACAATTCTCCTTTGGGTTTCTTTACAACGAGACACGGAGAGACATGGGTTTCAGCCCATATAGTCACCAAGACAGACTACACCCAGACAAATGAATAGATCTAACATGGTCACACACAGACACACACACACACAAACACACGTACACGCGCTAGAGTCTCCAAAGACAGCTGGGACAGGCCCAGGAGCCAACAGGCATGCAGCAGGGCAAGGGAGCCAGAAAGACGTGGAGACTATGTACAGGGGGAAGTGGGAGGCGGCCATGCCCCTTCTCACATCGCACCCGGCCTCTCCCTGAGGTCCTTAGGAGCACGAGGGGCTGGTGGCGCTCTCCAGGGAGGACTGGGACAGGCGCCTGGTGAGGGAGCCGAGCGTAGAGTCTGCCACGGAGGACGTAGGAAAGAGTTTGTACCAGCCGGTGACTGCGGCGCTCAGGTCCAGCTCGTCCAGCATGATCTGGGCCATGCCCATGAAGCACTTGTGATCCATGCGGCCGTAGTCTCCCCAGACGATCACCTGCCAGTGAGGGGAAGAGAGAGCAGCTGAGCCAGCTCTCCAACTCCAGGGCTGGGCGGTGGCCGAGGAACCGTGTAGAGACTGCCAGGGCACACGGGACTGCGAGACGCAGAACTCAGACTGACTTCAGGCAACAACTTATTAAGCACTTGCGGTGTGCCATGCTTATTAAGCATTTATGGTATGCATTATGGTGTACAGACTTTACATATATTCTCTCCATTGTTACAACCATCTAGGTAGAGGTGCTATACGGATCATTTCCACAAAAAGGAAATGTAGCTCAGAGCGAACAACTAACCCAAAGATACACAGCAGTTGGTGGCACAGCTGGGATTAGAAGCTGGCCCTGACTTCCAGAGCCTCCTAGCATCCAGGATGACAGGCTTCCAGAGCTGCAAGCAGGCTGAGAGTCCAGGACCCGGGCCACAGCTATCGCTCTGCTGCTGGATCATGATGATAAACATTACCACCTGGTGGAAGAAGGTGGTCAAACTCTGCTTCTAGGGGACTTCCCTGGTGGTCCGGTGGTTAAGAATCTGCTTTCTACTGAAGGAAGTGCAGGTTAGATCCCGGATTGGGGAGTTAAGATACCACATGTCTCTTGGCCAAAAAAAACCAAAACATAAGACAGAAGCAATATTGTAACAAATTCAATAAAGACTTTAAAAATGGTCCACATCAAAACAAAAAAATCTTAAAAAAATAAAACCTGCTTCTACCTACCAGCTGTGCAACCTGGGGGCAATCAAGTTATCCCCCCAAACCTTGGTTTCCTTATCAATCAACAGGAGGCAATAACACCTCATTAGGTTGTAACAAAAAATGGGTAAAGGGTATTAAAGTGCTGGCACAGGATAAACCGTAAGTAAATTTTAAATGACAGTCTGTAGTCTTTGAGAGTTGCCCCGCTCCCTGGCCTCGTGATGCTCACCTGCAGCACCTTGCCCTGCGGTCCCTCGTCAAAGAGCAGAGCCTGCTGGTACAGGGGGTCACAGGTCTTCTTGGCCACCTTTGTCTTCTTCTTGGCCAAGCAGGCCCCGTTCTCAAGTAGGTAAACTTTGATATAGGTGGCTGAGGGACGGAAGAGAGCATGATGGGGAGGGGTCCCGGGGAAACTGCTGTGGCCTGCCCCTTCCCCTAACTTCCACATGATCCTGGAGGGGAGCAGGGTAAGCAGGAGGAGCTGACCAGTGGACAGCAGGTGGACAAGATGGACTCGAATACCAACTCCTCCGTCCTCCCCTCCCATTCCTGCCCCCCACTGGCCTTCCAGGCAATCCATGACTCCACTGTTGAAAATACTGATTAGGTCAGTGGGGAGCCAGGACTTGCTAGACCCAGAGTTCAGCTGTGAATCCCTCCCTGGCAGGACCCCATTTCCAAGATCCCTCATCTCAGCTGCTCTGCCTCACCTGGGAGGGATTTGGAGCCAGGTTTGGGGGTCAGACCCCGAGCCTCAATCACTTCCACCTCCAGCTGGCCACTCCGGTCCATGATGGCAATGTGCACATCCCCTGCAAGGGAGAAGGAGGACCGTCAAGGCAGAGTCAGACCAAGGGGCAGGCTGGCCCACAGCATGCAGTCTGCAGAGGATGCTCCAGCACGGAAAGGGCACAAGAAGGACAAAAACTGCATGCGCTGGAGCTGCTCTCCAGAGGCCAATTTAAAGCAGTTGAGAAATGTTTTGATAGGGCCCTTGGGGTGGGGTGGGGGCGTGACCCTCCACGGCCCTGCTTAGGGAATCACAAAGGTAAGCTGGGATGGGAGAAGGGAGGGGGCTCTGTTTCACTGAGAGGAATAGCAAGTTTGGGGACAGATTTCTGTATCAGGAAGACAGGGGAGGCTGTGTGCTCAATAGATGTCTTCACCATCTACATAGTGGCCATCAGCTACTCCCCTAAATAAACGTCAAGCAGATACTTAAAGAATATCAGTTTGGAGAGCTGACAAGATACAAGACTGCCCAGGCCATGAGGCACGCCCCGGAAACAAGGGCCTGTTCCCACCCTTGACAAAGGATGGGAGGAAAGCAGGAGATGTCCCAGGAGTACAGAGTTGTTGTTGTTTAGTCGCTCAGTCATGTCCAACTCTTTGCAACCCCATGGACTATAGCACATCAGGCTTCCCTGAGCTTCCCCATCTCCTGGAGCTTGCTCAAACTCGTGTTCATTGAGTCAGTGATACCATCCAACCATCTCATTCTCTGTCATCCCCTTTTCCTGCCTTCAATCTTTCCCAGCATTAGGGTCTTTTCTAATGAGTTGGCTCTTGGCATCAGGTGGCCAAAGTACTAGAGCTTCAGCTTCAGCATCAGTCCTTCCAATGAATATTGAGGATTGATTTCCTTTAGGATTGACTGATTTGATCTCCTTGCAGTCCAAGGGACTCTCAAGAGTCTTTTCCAACACCACAGCTCAAAAGCATCAGTTCTTCAGTGTTCAGCCTTCTTTATGGTCCAACTCTCACATCCATACATGACTACCGGAAAAACCATGGCTTTGACTAGATGGACTTTTGTTTGCAAAGTAATGTCTCTGCTTTTTAATACACAGTCTAGATTTGTCATAGCTTTTCTTCCAAGGAGCAAGAGTCTTTTAATTTTATGGCTGTGGTTACCATCTGCAGTGATTTTGGAGCCCAAGAAAATAAAGTCTGTCACTGTTTCCATTGTTTCCCCGGGTCATTAAGATCTTTTTTGTATAGTTCTGTATATTCTTGCCACCTCTTCTTAATATCTTCTGCTTCTGTTAGGTCCATACCATTTCTGTCCTTTATTGTGCCCATCTTTGCTAGTCACTTGGGACGTCCTTCAGAGGAGTACAGAGGGAATTCTCCGGCAGTCCAGTGGTTAAGACTCTGCTTCCACTGCAGAGGCATGGGTTTGACTCCTGGTCAGGGAATTAAAATCCTGCATGCTGCGTGGCCAAAAAAGGGGGTTCAGAATCATAAGCCTGATGCAGAAAATTTCAAATGGGCCAGACTTTGGGCTCAGCCACCCATTTCAGAGTCTCTGAGCCATTACGCCACTGCGCATTTGCACACTTTGGAAGATGGGGACTTAGGACTTTCAGGATACATCCTGCAATTCATCCCTCTCCCTCTAGCTATTCCTGACCTCCCCGTGCGGAATGGGGAGGGGGAGGTCTCAGGAATTAATTAATCTTAACTCTCACTGTTCGGAGAAGGCAATGGCACCCCACTGCAGTACTCTTGCCTGGAAAATCCCATGGACGGAGGAGCCTGGTAGGCTGCGGTACATGGGGTCGCTAAGAGTCGGACACGACTGAGCGACTTCACTTTCACTTTTCACTTTCATGCATTGGAGAAGGAAATGGCAACCCACTCCAGTGTTCTTGCCTGGAGAATCCCAGGGACGGGGAAGTCTGGTGGGCTGCCATCTATGGGGTCGCGCAGAGTCGGACACGACTCCAGCGACTTAGCAGCAGCAGCAACTCTCAACGTAATATCCCCAACAAGGAGAGCCAATGCAAACCTGTCCTTCCCAACTTAGGACACCAGGGGGCGCCATACACGAGTGTTCCAGGCTGAGATGGCGCATAAGCCTTGTGCAAGTGGCTGGTTTTTCTCACCGCCACCCAGCCCTTGGCTGGGCCTAGAGCTGGAAAAATCAGATTCTCCAGGCCCTTAAAAGCCTGAAAGCAAGGATTGGGAATTAGCCAAATCCCACCCAAGAGCCAGATGGGAACTGCCACTTACCCTCTGAGAGTCCCTATGGACCCCTCTTCCAGTAGACAAAGGCTCCTGTGTGAGCCGTTTCCAGGAAGACAGGGCAGTGCAGTGGGAGGAGTCCTGGCCTGGAATGGAATGTCAGCTCCACTGCATGGTCACAGCAGGGCACTGTCTGCACTCAACTTTCTCATTTGCTGTGAGGTCGAAGGTTAGAAACTGTCTATGCGAGGGCTGAGTGCAGACGTCTGGGTCAGACACTGCTCAGGTCAGACTGATGGGGAGGGAGGGGTGGAGGCGAGCGGGCATCTCTAGGGAAGCTAGCCTGGGAGCTGCTGCTTGAAGCCAACACAGCCAGAATCTGAGGGAGAGAGAGGGGGAAGGAGCCAGAACTGCAGCTAAGAGGACCAAGAATAGACCATAGGGAGTACTTGCTAGCTACTGCGAGGAGGGATGAGAAAACTACCAAAAGGCTTCTAGGTGCCAGGCACTGTTAGAAGTAGCAAGTCAAATAAGACACGGTTCCTAAGGCGTAAATGAACTATTTCATGCAAGGCATCAAACAGGGACTCAAAAAATAGTCTTCAGATTGCAGAACTAAGGCAGGCATTATTATTCCCATCTTACAGATGAGCAAACTGAGGCTCACAGAAGGGATGTGACTTGCCCAAGGTCCCACAAAGAATCAGTGACAGAGCAGACTCCGTGGACGTCGATGCCATGATAATCTTTGTTCACCATCTTATGCCTGGCACTAGCACTGCTGGGCGCATGGTAGGTGGTGAGATAGTGGGTGAGAGTGGTGATGTGAGGGCGGGAATGTGCCAGAAAAGCTGCTGCAGTGTGGCCAGCAGAGAAAGGCTGGAACCCCTCTCCTCTCTGCCGTGGGAGGGACTGAGGCTCGCTATGCTGACGCCTCCTCACTGGCATAAGAGCTGGAGTGAGGGCTCCTTTCTGCGGCTTGTACTGCATCATGTGGGGCCCCTGCTGAGCTCACCTGGTCTGCTGCTTGGCTGCCACTGCCCTACTCACCCTGCCTTTAAGAAGACTCACCCAGGACTTCCCTGATGGTCCAATGGTTAAGAATCTGCCTGCCAGTGCAGGGGACGTGGGTTCAATCCCTCCTGCAGGAAGACTCCACTTGCCTCAGGGCAACTAAGCCGACGCGCCACAACAATGGAACCCCGAGAGCCTTAGAGCCCGTGCTCCACAACAGGGAAGCCACTGCAAGGAGGTCTGAGCACCCCATCTAGAGAGCTGCCCTCACTGGCTGCAACCAGAGAAAGCTCATGTGTAGCACTGAAGACCCAGCGCAGCCAAGATTACAATAAATAATAAATAAAAGAAGAAGACTCACCCATCGGCGGTGTTGCCAGTGTCTGTCGCCCCACAATCTGGGCTGGTCCCAGCCCATCCAGGAAATCGCTGAACTGGCTTTCGGCCCCAAGCCGGGTGGTGGGGAAGATGAACCTGAAGAAGGGGGCAGAAGGGTATGTGAGGGCATCTGGGTGGCGGGACGCAGTAGCGCTGCCCCTGGGGCACTGGGTACTCCCTCTGTGCCCCAATCTCCCCTGGACATACTGAAAGTATGCCACTGTGACTGGGGAAAACAGAACTGTTCATTTCTGCACATTACAGAAAAAGGCTTTGATGTCACTTGAGCAAAGAGACTAACCATCATGATATTAAATCTTCAAGTGCTAGGATTTCTAAGGTGACCCTGAAAAGGCAGGACTTGCGAGATACTTTGTGTCCTCACCAGGGGTGTTAATGGCAAGAACCAGAGACAAAGGTCAGATATTTCAATGCCTGGAGCAAGTTCCAAAAACAGGTTGAGTTGACTATGACTTTGAAATCTAAGTCAGGAATGTCAGGTGGTGCCCTAAACAGTAACTGAGACCGAAATAACACAATTACAGGGTTGAGATTAATGACAAGTGTTGGGGGGGGGGTCCATGGCTGTGGGTGGAAATAGTTGTGAGAAAAACTGACAGTGACTGAAAGTTGGCCAGATGCCAACAGTGTACTACACGCTCCAGATGGGTATCATTTCATCTGCACAACCACTGTGGGTGGCAGGAGCTATAATCCAGTTTTACAGATGAGGAAACGGACGCGCCAAGAGGTAAGAAACTTGTCTTGCCTACAAAACAGAGCTGACACTCAATGCATCCAGGGTGATGGTGAGGATTAGGGCAGAGGGAGCAGGAGAAGTTCCAGACAGACAGGAAACGATCGGCGGCAGTTATTGCCGCTGCTGGTGTGACCGTCATAGGAAATGTGCTACTTTTGCATGTCCTCAAGCCTAGATGTTCTGGGTGTGGCCAGCAGAGAAAGGACAGGTGTGGGAGGGCTGGCCCAGAACTGCCCAGGGGCTATAATGGATCACAGGATATTCCCAGATCTCCTAGGACTGCCCAGGCTCCTGCCTCGAGAGAGAAAAGGCTGGCCCAGGAGCAACCCCCCGTTGGACCCTTTGGCCTGAGTCCCCTTTGGCCAGAGACAGGCAGGAAGGGGAGACAGGCTGAATACACTTATCAGAAGGGCCTGTGTCTCTCCCTTGCCAGGCTCAGCCTCCGCTCTCTAGGAAGGGGCTTTTAGGCCCATCCATTTTTATTGGCCAGAGTTAGCAGTAGTCTAACATCATGTTTTTTGGATAGTGGGATCTGAAAAATTTAAATGAATAGCTGACAGTCTTGATTCACGCACTTGCCTCAAAAACTCCACAGATCTGTAAAAGACAGGCTGGTTATAAAAGTCATCATCTCAATAGAACCAAAAGTTACTTCGCAGGTTTGCTAAGTTATTTCAACTTCTTAGGTCTCAGACATATCAATGGCCCAGAGGGAGTTTACTGAACATGCCTTGTGAATACATATATATGATGAAATATTTCTCATCACAATAAGAACACTAGCGCACCTTTTAACTCAGTATTCCCAAGGCTAGACACCCATCCCACACAATATCAAAAGCGGGCATGATGGACCTCCCTGGTGGCGCAGTGGCTAGGAACCCGCCTGCCAACGCAGGGGATGCAGGTTTGATCCCTGGTCCCGGAAGATTCCATATGCTGCAGAGCAACTAAGCCCATGCACCACAAGTACTGAGCCCTGCACGCTCTGGGGTCCGAGAGTCACGACTAACGAGCCTCTGTGCTGCAATTACTGAACCCCATGTGCCTACAGCCTGTGTTCAGAGAAGCAACTGCAGTGAGAAGCCCTTGCACCGCAACCACAGAAAGCCCGCAGGCAGCAACAAAGCCCCAGTGCAGCCAAAAATAAATAATAAAGTGAATAAGTAAATATAGTGTGCACATGTAAAAAAAAGTAGGCATGATCCCGATGTTCATAAGCAGCACTATTCACAATAGCCAAGATGTGGAAACAATCAAAATGTCCATCAACAAATGAATGGATAAAGAAGGTGGGTGTACTATATATCCACAAATATCTATCTATATATATATATAAAATGTATCCCATACAATGGGACACTACTCAGCCATAAAAAAAGAGTGAAACAATGCCATTTGTAGCAACCTGGATGGACCTGGAGACTATCACACTAAGTGAATTAGGTGAGACAGAGAAAGACAGATACCATATATCGTGAGATCTAAAAAATAGCACAAATGAACTTATTTACAAAACAGAAACAGACATAGAAAACAAACATAATGGCTACCAGAGGGGAGGGATGGAGGGATAAACTATGCATATGGGATTAACAGATATACCCTACCATATTAAACTATAAACAGGGCACTACACTCAATATCTTGTAATAAACTATCATGGAAAAGAATCATAAAAATAATATAGACATATACATCATCAAATCACTTTTCTATATACCTGAAACATAATATTGTAAATCAACTATACTTCAGTTTTTTTAAAAAAGAGAAAGGATAACAACAAAGGGAAATATAACTCTTGAGGTCACAGAATTTCAGGAGCTTAGTATCGACAGTGCTGAGATTGTGAACAAAGATTTTAGGGTCGAATGTCCTTAATTCAAAACCTGACTCCACTACCACTTTATAGCTGTGACCTTGGGAAGGTGCCATACCCTCTTCCCGTGCCTCAGTTTCTCCACTTGTAAAATGGAGATACTGGTAGCACCAACATCCCTGAGGGTTGCTGTATTGACTGAGACACTGTTTTTGACTGGTAGATCGCAGAATAAGAGGCCCTGATCTGAAGAGCCAGCAATGCCCTGCATATGGTAAGATAAATCCAAGCAGCTACTCGCATTCACAGAAGCAGGCATAGTAGTGAGACATGATCACAGAATCTCAAATAATGGGGCCATAGAATTCTGAAATTATTGAGCCTTAATGAAGCTGATTCAGAACATCTTAATCATATATCCATCATTTCATAGATTTGAAGAGATCAAGGGAATATCTAACCCAGAGACTTTCAAATTTTTGACTGCAACCCATATGCATATGTAAGAAATATATTTAACATATATATTTATGTTATATATATATGTATATGAGATTATATATATCTCACAGTAAGTCCACCTGTGAGAATGCCATTCATCTGAGCTGTACCAGCTGTTTTGCATTTAAAAGATTTTAGAAGCCCATATCCTTTCTAGCTCTCTCCCCTGGAGTGGAAGGGCACGTAAGCCCTGGGAGGTGGGAGGCATGAAACATACCAGAGGGATGGGCTGCTCTTGGGCCACTGGAGTATTCTGATGGGGAAACGCGGCCAGGAGCAATAGGGAGACTGGGGCCCAGGCAGCCGGTGTCCAGGGGACGGGGACAGAGGGAGGCAGGAGTACAGAGGAACTCAGATATCTGGCCTGCAAACCCAACCATATTTTCCAACCCTGCGCTGGTGACCAGAAGACCCAGGTGGAGGGTGGGGACACGGTGGGGGTGGGCTGAACGCACGTGCCATCGGAGCTATTGCTGTTGGTGCTCCCGTCTGTGGACTCCCGGCTGCCCTGGCGAGGGACCCGACTCCGCATCTCCACGGCAACGCCCGTCTCTGTGCTCCGCCGGATGTTGCTGCGCAGTTTCTTGGTGGCCCCTTCTGTGACCCCCCCGAAGCACAGAGAG
The DNA here is from genome assembly GCF_055505025.1 of Bos grunniens. Lineage (NCBI taxonomy): Eukaryota > Metazoa > Chordata > Mammalia > Artiodactyla > Bovidae > Bos > Bos grunniens. Next base: position 15,853,925 of record NC_141167.1, read on the forward strand.
GGAAGAAGGTCAGATCGCTGATGAGGTTTCGCTGAGATCACTGCTGAAGTCAACCTCTTGGGAGGGTACAGAATAGGCAGGGCTCTGACTGGAGGCAGTGGCAATCTGAGATGACCTCTAGAGCCAGCCCACAGCCTGACCCCTGATCCTGCTCAACGCAGTGACGCAAAGTAGATGAGAAGGATGGCTGAAGGCACAATGGAGATGTTGGGGCTATGGGTGGGCAGTCAGCAGAATTCAGCCCTTGTCCCTCAGCCTCATCCTCACCAGGATCCCCTGACCCACACCTTCCCACTCAATCTCAGCCCTTGACCCAAAGGGTTAAGTTTCTTCTTCTGGAAAGTTTGCTTTCTCCAGAATCCTCAGATTTGTTTTTCATTTTCCAAGTACTGTCATGAGCCCTATCACTCCCGGAGATCACAAACCACCTCTGTGAAACCTTCACAGGTCCTATATAAAAAAAAAAAATCCACACAAACTCTGGCCACTCACAAACTAACACCCATTGTCAATGTGGCTCTGAATGTGAAGGGGGTTGTGTGTGGAGAGGCCACTAGAGAAAGAAGTCAGAGAGAGACTGCTAGGTTGACCTGAACTGATTTTGGCTTTGAGGAAGAGGTCTACAGAAGAACCTCAGAAGCTGTGTGTTGAGAGCTTACCCTCAGTGTCTCCGTACCTCCCGTGGGGGGCGGGGGTGGGCTTGACATCTCTAACCCCCCTCTTTTGTCCTGCAAGGAACATGGGACACTCTGCTTCTCTGAGCAGTGTACCATCCTGCCTGGTTTCCATGGCAACCTCCTCAGCATTGCAGTGTGGTCCCTCTAGACACTCTCTCCTCCTGGGGGCAGGGCTGGGGCAGTGTAGGGGCAGAAGACAGTGTGTGGGTTTGCAGGGACTTCCCCTCCTGGAGCTTGTATGCCTGAGGAGCTTGATGGGGAAGGAAGTGGTGCTTACAGTGATGGGGAGAGGCCCCCCATCACTGAAGATGAAGGTGGAGCTGGTCACCCTGGCGATTCGTGGGTTGGGAGAGGGTGTTCAAGACCTCAGCCTGGGAGAAACAGGGACTTTACCCTCCTGCTTGGCCCTACTTATTTTTCAGGAAGTCCCACTGGGAGAGGAAAGGCTGAGAGGGGCAGCAGCACTGGCGAGTGGGGTGGGGGACTGGCAGTGGGATGCTGGTAAGCAGGCATGTCTTCTCTGAAACCTCGCTAGCTTCTGGGATATTGGAATAGCCTCTATCCAGGAATCAGTAAGACCATCAGTATCTGTGTCTCTTACACACACACACATTCACACAGAGTCATATTAGCTCATGCATTTCTTTTACTCAGGCACACACACTGCCAACAATCACATATATTGATACAGTGATCTCACATCCAAGGTCATGTGTTATGTTCATACATCAGTCACATAGTCACAAATGGTCCTACCAAGTCTTTGTCATATGTACACATGACATGGTTTGCCACACGCATGTGACCTTCACACCACAGCACTAGCAGTTGGACCCATCTGCTCGATCATATATATGGATGCAAATCCACAAATGGTGTGTGTCCCATTACACACGGGACTGGGAAATAATTATAGGTGGGGAGACTTGCCCTGTCCCTTGCTCCTAACTGCCACAGCCCCTCTAATCCAGTTAGAAGACAGAAGGGTCTGTGGGGGCCGCACTTTATCCTCCTTCACCTCAAATCCCCCCAACATATACCCTGAGCTGATGTCAGAACCTTACTACTCATGACCCCAAACTCCCCACTTCTAGAGCTTAGGAAAGCTTTGACCCATTTGAAGGTTTATTTTCTTTGAGCTGCCTGACCTACTGTGAGCCCCTGCTTAGGGGAGTCACAGAATCCTGAAATGCCCCTGTCATTTCACAGATGAGGACCCTAAAGTCCAGACCCTACGTCTCTGGGTGGGAAGGAAGGTCTTGCAACCTCAGTGAAAATTCCTCTACTGGTCTCACACCAGTCCAGTATCTGAACCCTGTTGATCTAGGAAGTAATTTTACGTAGCCTCTCTCCCTAGAGAATTGGACCAAGTTGCTTGCAACAATTTTGTGGTCCTTGGGGACCAACAGACTCCAGGAGCCATCCCATCTATCCCACCACAGACAAGGAAGAGGAAGTCAGCCTCCAGCAGCACTCCCCAGGGGATCTCCTGGAACGATCCTGAGCCCTTGCCCCACCCTGGTCCAGACTCCAGAGCCCAGAGCGAGGCAGCAGCTGTCCTTGGTACTGAAAAGAGAAGCTCCGTTTGATCAAAGGCAAGAACAGCCAAAGATGGCCCTGTGTGGACCCAGCTGAAGGCCAGGCCAGAACCCACCTGTGTCCTGGGAACCCAAAACTCTGACCCCACTTTCCTCTCTGCTCCCACAACCTAAAGAATGTTAGATCTAGAAGGAAGCTGGGAGACAGACTTTTAACCACCATTTTACAGAAGAAACAGAGGCCCAGAGGGAAAGTGAATTTCTCAAGGTCCCTCAAGTGAGAGCCAGGACTAGTCCTCTAAAGTTTCAGGGTGAGTTTTTGGAGGCCTTTCTAGGACAACATGAGGAAAATAAAATGGAAGGAACAGGCAAAAAGCAAGGGAACTAGAGGGGAGGCTGGTGCAATCATCCAGGCTTTGAAATGAAGAGGAGGGAACGGGCAAGGCTCAAGTCAATGAGAGGTATGGAAGATCCTGTGATGGGCAGACCCAGAACCCAGAAGACTGGGTCCCAGAGAGGGGTCTGTCCCCACTTTACACAGCCCTGTCCTTCAGGGAACTGGGCCATCCCAGAAGGGGCAGCAGGGTCATGCTGCTAGGATCTTACCCCGGAACAGAGCTTCCAGGGCCAGTGTCCACAGTGATCAGCCCCATACCTCCCTCTGAGGCCAGACTGTCCATCCAGGAGGATGGGCTCTAAACTGGGACACTGGCAACCCCAAGGCCTGGGAGAAAAAAAACAGGGACAAGGAATTGTAGATGGGAGGGGAGTGTGCTACAAGCAAGGGGTGGCTAAAGAAGTCACTTCTTTTTTGGCCCTACTGTGTGACCATCAGTAATAATAACCAACAATTTACCAAGTATCTACTATGTATCAGGCAAGAGGTGGGGGTACCTCTACACATCCTATCTCATTCAGTCCCCTGGACAATTCAGCAAGGCATGTATTATTGTCCTCAAGCTATAAATGAGGAAGCGGGCTCACAGAGGTGAAGCAGCTTGCCTAAGCTGCCCCGGTAGTTAATGACAGGGTTCTCTCTGAAGGTCAATTTAAAGTTCTTATCTTTTCCAGGCTCAGATGCCTCATCAATGAAATGAGTACACCAGACCAGAGGGTCTCCAGGGCCCCTTTCTGCTCTGACATTTGGCAACTGGATGATTCACAGAGGCCTTCAGTTAAAAGGGCAGTGGGCAATTCCCCTGCCCCCCTCTCCAGGCCTCCATCCATGCCCTTGCACGCTGCAGAGACAAGTGATCCAGAAACCCCACTGTTGATTGTTCCTCTAAAAGGCTGGAGGTCATCCTGGTGTCTGCTATCCCTGCCTGCTGACTGTGGAGTCTGGGTAGGTAGACAGTCCCAGGCACATCACTGACATGTCTTTCAGTGACTCAGGCACTTGCCCTGGCCTTGGAACGCTGTCTCTCCAAAGCATCTGGGCATGAAGTGACCTTTGGGTCTAAAGCTGAATCAGCCAATTCAGCCAGGGATCAGCAGGGCTTGGTTTCCTAAAGCCAGCCTCCTGGGGCCCAATATCTCCTCCACTGTCCTAATCTAGTCTCCCAACCTTAATCTCACCCCCTTGGTCCTGTTCTAGCCCAACTCCTAGATTCTTAGATCCCCATCTCCCCGACTCCCTTTTATCAGGCACATTCACAGGGGCCATGCCCACCCAGGGATGCTGATAATAATCTCAAGCCCCCTCCATGTCTGGCATTTCTTTGAGCCAGAAACCACATCGCAGCTTGATTGCTGGAAAAGACCATCCCACATGCTCCTGTGGAGGGCTTTGTAAAAATCTATTTTAAGGCCTGGAAAAATCCCCCCCCCACCCCCAGCCCCAACTGGGAGTCTCGAGGAGCATTCATTCTCCCCAGATCCTCTGGTGCCCCCACCCCCTCACCACCCCCATCCAGCTGCCTATTTGATGGTTTCTTAGGGAAGTTGTTACTCTGAGCAAAATAAGCAGGAAGAGATTTTAAAACAAAACCAGCTGGTGTCTGGGTTGTTGCCACCAAGGGAGGAGGTCCTGGTGGGGAGGGAGGACTGGCTCCTCTGTGACGTGAGCTCCGGGGCTGACAGTGTGTGACGAGGTGGGTCACCCACCAGTCTGGGGCATAAGTGGGATTCTATAACCAGCCGTTTGGGAAAGTATAATGTATTTATCAGGAGGTAGCTATTAAGGTAGTGTGTGAATGTAGCTCCGTGAGGTATGTGTGCACACACGTGTGATGCGTTTCTGTGACCACGGGCCACTGAGGGTACATGTATGTTACTGTGCTTCCACGATCGGGGTCTGTGCATCTGTATACAGAGGCCTGTATATGATTTGCATAACTGGTTTTACTGTGACCGTGCTTAGTGTCAACGAATGTCTTGTGTTCTCCTGGCAGTGGGGGTAGCTTTTATGAGCAACCGAGCGTGCTAGTCATGTGACTATGCAGGGCACGTGTCTTTGTATGTGTGTGTCTCTCTTGTGGATTGCAACATACGTGTGCGGCTACTTGTACTTAAGAAACTCAGACATTCCAGGTGAGACTGCACCTCCTGGATGTGTCCGTGAAGTGTCAGAGCACGGTGTTAGGAACACGATGGCTATATAATGCCTAATTGCTGATTAGCGGGTGAGTCTGGGTAGAGAGGCGGCAGAGTATAAAGGTTGGGAGCGTGAGCTCAGAAGCCTGATGCTGGGGTTTGAATGCAGGCTCCACCACCTCCTAGCTGTGCAGATGAGGGCATCTTGCTTCCCTTCTCTGTGCTTCAGTACCTGTCTCGGAGAGTTACACGAGGAGTCACGAGTCAGGACACAGACTGGACCCAGAACACCACCTGGTGTACGGTAGTGCGACCTTAGGTGTTTGTGGGGGTGGGAGTGTACAGCCATGAGGACAGTCCCCGGGCGCCCTGTGACCGCAAAGCGAGGTGCCCCTCCCCCAGCGTGGGGTGCCCACGGCCTCACCAGCCTGGGGGAGCTGGAGCGTGCCCTTGCTCCACTGGGTCAGGCCCACGATGGCCACCATCTTGGCCCCGAGGCTGCTGCGTCGCTTCTTGGCAGTGCTGGTCCCGGTGCCGTCCCCAGCCTGCTGGGACCCACAGATCTCCCCACTGATGCTGGAGCTCCGCACCACATTCCTGGAGGCCGCAGCCGAGGCTGGACCTGACTCCCCGTTAAACATGGTCCACGGGGCGGCAGGACCTCAGGCAACCCTGTCGGGGAGGGAGAGGGAGAAAGGGTCATGCATCAGACCCCGGGCCACTCGACCTCGGCCCCAGCCCTTCCTAGCTGTGTGACCTTGGGCAAGGCACTCAGCCTCTCTGAGGTCACGAGGGTTAAATGAACAAGTCCGTGTAAAGGGTGTGCACAGAATCTGGCTCCATCAGTGGGATTGTTCCTATCAGCGTGTGGCTGCCCTGACAAGCGACGTGGTTTGGCAGGGAAGGTGGAGGCTGTGCAGTCACGTGACCCACTTTTGAATTCCAAGGGCCTCTACATACTAGCTGTGTGACCTCGTGACCACACATCTCGGGGTTTCAGTGAACACCTCAGCAAAATGAGAAACGGAAGCACTTACCTCATAGGATTGTTGGAAGGATTAAATTAGCGCAGATGAAAGTGCCTGGAACCGTGTCAGGCAAAGCATAAATATTCAGCAGGTGTGACTGTTGTTTTCACAGCCAGTAATGAGAGCAGAGAGAACAAATGTGGCTCTAGCCGGGCAGACTGCCGAAGGGGTCCTCCTGCTTGAAGGGAGTGGGACAGAAAAGCGTAAAGAAGCAGGAAAAATCACCCTTAACTGCATGACTGGGAGGCAGCCGCGATAGGCATTTTAACCTATTTCCTCCCAGTCTCTTTTCTACACATTTAAAAAAATAACAACTCATCCAAGTCCAACTTTCTCATCTCTCTCCCTTTCCCTTTCTCTCCTGTCTTTTAAACACCACTGCAATAAGGATCTTTGTACACTGATTTTTATCTGCTTATTTCCTTAGGATCAACTCCGGGAAACGAAGTGACTGGGCTATTGAGTGTGAATGCCGCTGGTAGCATCTCCCTTCCTGCTTCCTGGCAGCGTACTAGTTTTATCCACCCCATCCTTTGTTTCAGAGGCAGATCTTGATCTGTTTAAAACAATCAGTGAGCGGCATTCACCTTGGTTACCCTTACTGGCCCAAGGGTGGGCATATGACTAAGTTGGTTGAATCTGACTTAAGGGGAAGATTTGGATTCCAGGCTTACATGAGGGGTAGGTGCTTCTTCTGTGTGTCTCTCTTTTCCCTTCCTCAAGGCCTCTCCCTGAGAGACAGCCCAGCCTAGGATGAAGCCAGTGATGCTGAGGGTGGCATGGCACAGAGACACCACCCCGGAACCTGGCTTCTCTGGCTTTCCAGTTATGTGAGACAGTGTGCTTTCCATTGCTTAAGCCAGCTTGAATCGGGTTCTCTGTTACATCAAGAAGCATCCTACCTAACACTGACAGCATAAACATATTTCTGATTCTCGGAATACATTGCCAAATTCCTTTCCAAAGTTGACAAATTTACTCTCTAATGCTGCATTCAACACATATTCAAAGGGAATGTAGCCAACAATTCATAGTAACTGGGTTTCCCTGATGGCTCAGTGGTAAAGAATCCACCTGCCAAGCAGGGGAGGCAGGTTCGATCCCTGTGTTGGGAAAAACCCCCTGGAGAGGGAAATGCAACCCACTCCAGTATTCTTATCTGGAGAATTCCATGGGCAGATGAGCCTGGTGGGCTACAGTCCATGGGGTCGCGAAACAGTCAGACACAACTTAGCAACTAAACAACAACCACCATGACATCTTGATGTTTTTCTTTGGGCTTCCCTGGTGGCTCAGATGGTAAAGCATCTGCCTGCTATGCAAGAGACCTGGGTTAGATCCCTGGGTTGGGAAGATACCCTGGAGAAGGAAATGGCAACCCACTCCAGTACTCTTGCCTTGAAAATTCCATGGACAGAGGAGCCTGGTAGGCTACAGTCCATGGGGTCGCAAAGGGTCGGACACGACTGAGCAACTTCACTCATAGTAACTATATATTGGAGTGGGTTGCCATTCCCTTCTCCAGGGGATCTTCCCACCCCAGGGATTGAACCTGGGTCTCCTGCATTTCACACAGATTCTTTGCAGTCTTAACTACCAGGGAAGCCCAAATGGAGTATTACTTTTCAAAATTGTCAATTATTATATTGTATACCTATAACATATAATACTGTACATCGACTATACTTAAATTTTAAAAACTATCCCCCCCCTCAAAATAGTCAGCTATCCCTAAACTGACCTATAGTTTCAGTGCGATCCCAATCAATATTCTAACAGGGCTTCTTGTAGAAATTGGCAAGATAATGTCCTAAAATAACCAAAGTAATTTAAAATTTTTATCTATTCATTTTTTCACATGGAACCATAAAGGGCTACAGCACTATCTTAGATCCTGGGACAGAACATAGTGATTTGATGGTTCTATACATTACAAAATGGTCATCACAAGTGACCCCAAGTTTGATCTATTACTCATATTCATGCTAAGGGTCATCATTTTATTTAATAATATACTTTAGAAAAATATCTTTTCTCGGAGAATAAAATTAAGAAAAAAGTAAGCCCCTAAAACTCCTGGGCCTACACTGAGGTCCAACGATGCAGTGATGAGCCAGGCCAAATGCATCCTGCCCTGCCAGAGCCTCCAGCTCGGGGGAGAAGACAGACAGTGAGCAACTAGCTATGCAGCTCTGTGTTTAGCGGCAGTTCTGATGAGAGCTAGGAGAGAGCACGGGGCAAAGGAACTACGCTGGAAGCAGGACTGCAGGCACCCAGGGTTCTGTTTAGCGCGGATGTGGGATCTCCTGCTGTCGACCTCGAAGTCCGAGGCCTGGGCAGAGTTCAGAAGGGACAGCTGCAGGTGGGCTCTGCACCTGGCCCTTCCCAGTTCGGTTCTGGCCCCCAGCACTTTCCCCCGGGCGGCATCCCGCTTCCAGGGTCCCGTCATCCCGAGGGAATCTGATTTTTCAAAAGGACACAGAAAGGGAAGGCATCACTCCAGGCGGATAGCAAGATAGGCCCAGACAGCTGAGTGTGGCTGCCTGCGCTCCTGGTCAGCACGGCTCCTGCCGGCCTGGCGAATGAGGGCTGACAGCAGGGATGAGTCAAAGCCGCGTCTTGCCTTCTTTGTGGCTGTCTGGCCTGTACTCGCTGGCCCTGTGAAGTCTGCAGAGTCTCGGATTGTATTTCTTCATCCATCCCCCATCAACCTTGCAGCTAATGGAAAGTCCCCCTGGACTTGGGTCTATGATGACCTCTTTAGTTTCCAATCCTAGTGCCCAGTCTGTATGTTTGTTTGGTATCTGTGTGGTCTTCTGGTGGACGGTGGGAAAGGGCTTATCTGATACTTTGAATTGGCTACAACATAAACCTAATTTACTCCTTAGGGTATTTCTGTTACATGCACAGTTATCTCCATGTCACAGATAAGAAAAATGAGTCTCAGAGAACTGAAGGCCTCGCCCATCCAACTCAGCTAAGCAGCAGCCAGGCCTGGACTCCTGTTCTGGGTCTCTTGTTCTCACAAAGAGACAGATACGCTCAGCAGCCCCTGCCCTTTCCTCCCCAGAGCTCACCCAAAGAGGAGAGCCCAGCCCTCCTACACAGGTTTGTCCTGGATCTCCAGGCTGAGAAAACCGCAGGCAAAGTATCTGTGATCCGAAAACCTGCTCTGGCCCAGGTTCCCAGGTTGGCAATGAGCATCTGAGGGGCAGCAGAGACACCACTCAGAACATGGGTGGAGAAGCAAGTGCTTCCTGGGTGCCACAGGGGAAGAGAAGGAAAGAGGGTAAGGGACAAAATTCTTGACCCTGCCAACCCAGGGGCTCGTGTTTCCTCATGAATAATGAATGGAACTGACAAGCAGATGGTTTGACATCCAGGACTCTGCACCATCCACAGCTGCGTTCTCATCTTTAACTGCCCGGGAGAGCTGTTGAATGTTTAGGAGGGCCCAGGGTCTCAGGGCCTGACCTCTGGTCCCAAGTGCAGAGCAGGGCAGCTGGGGAGAGTTCAGAATCAGGAGGCTAGATGATAATGTATATACAGATTCTTTGTGTGACTTTCTCTGGGCCTGGGTTCCTCATCTGTGTGTAAACCGAAAGGGTCAGATAAAGTCTGACTTTTGAGTCCTTTCCACACGCAAGGCAGCAGCAGGCTCAGAATCAGAGCTCCGGTTGCTTCTTGGGCAGCCAGTCTAGCTCAAGATGGACAAGATGGAGAACCAGTCACAGCCAACCACCTGGCCTCTATGAGGGAGGCAGTGCTGCTCACAGCAGCCCCCAAGTCATCAGAGCACAGGGGTAGGAACAGGGCAGCAGGTGGAGATGGGAGCAGAATGGAGAGGGGCCGACACACAGCATTTCACATATTGGTGGTCCTAAGAGACGGCTAAAGGAATGTCTGCAAAAGTCACTGCAACAATGCCCTGCCTCCAAGCAGGACTGTCCCTTTTCCAACCCAGGTCATGGTTCCTGATGGAAGGAAACCGTCCCATGATCTTGCCAGGTCATGGAAGAATCACTCTTAAGTTCCCCCTGCTGAAGCCTCTGTGGTGACAGCTTGGACATCCCCTTCAGGGGTCCCTTCCCACTGTCCCCCGTACCTGCCAAGCTCCATGCCAGCAGATACCTTCCAAGCTCCCCAAGGAAGGAGTGTTTTCTTTCCAGCCTTCAATGTTTGACCTCTGCCCTGGGGTCTCAGTACCCTAAAGGCTCCCCACACCCTCCCCTGAATCCTGACAAAAGCAGAACTCAAGTTTCTGCCTGGCCACCCTGGGCCCCTTGCTCCTTTGGACCACGTGTCTAACCAAGAAATAAACCTTCTCTGAGCATCAGTGAAAGTGAAAGAAGAAAGTGTTAGTCTCTCAGTCATGTCCGACTCTTTGCAACCCCATGGACTGTAGCCCACCAGGCTCCCCTGTCCATGGAATTCTCTAGGCAAGAATACTGGAGTGGATAGACATTTCCTTTTCCAGGGAATCTTCCTGACCCAGGGATCAAACCCGCATCTCCCACATTGCAGGCAGATTCTTTACCATTTGAGCCACCAGGGAAGCCCGTGAGTGTCAGTAAGGCTACCCAAAAGCCCAAGATGAAACTACCTACTCACTCTTTCAACAGAAAATACCAAGGAATCTGTCACAGAGTGGTGGACTGTTAGTCTGGAAGGAATGGCAAGTGACTAAGGCTCTTACCACCCTCCCTAGACATCACTAATCCATCTCTCCTTCTCACTAGGGCCATAGTTAACTTCAGAATTCTTCTTAACACAGTGCTGCATCACCAATTGATGAGAACCAGCTTATGAGGTCAAACTGATTTGCCTCCCTATTCCAACCCAAGCCTTTCATTTTGCAGAAGAGGAAATAAAGGCTCAGAAGGGGAAGGAGACACACACCCAGGGTCACAGAGAAAGCTGTCAACAAAACCAGAGCTCTAACCCAAGACTCCTAACTCCCAGGTCCTGTACCACCTGTCAGGTGTTTCCTCCTCCCCTCTCACCTTAGAGAAAACCCCGACTCACCGAACTGATGACTCTGAGTGTGGTGTTTCCATCACAGGGGGCGTGCCCCTCCCAACAGCACACCCCTAGGGCATTAACGCAAGTCTTCTGTTAACTTCTGAGACACCAGTTTTCAAGAAAGGAGGTGAAGACAGTCAAAGTAGCTTCCAGGAGGAGGTGATGTGATGAGAGTCTGGAAGAAAAAAGGAGAGCTTTGAGGAAGGGCTGGAGAGGACACCTGTCCTCCAGGGCTTCCAGTAGCCTGTGGGGTAAAAAAGATAGGCTTTGGAGATAGTTGTGTGCACTTGAGCCAATCATTCAAACTCTTTGATGCTATTTCCTCCTTTAAAACTGTCCAAACTCCTGGGTCCCCGAACCTGCCTTTTAGGGACCTCAGTGCTAAACTGCTGGTGCTAATGCCAAGGGACTCCTCCAGGTCCAAGTGCTAACGAGTTCTAGATCCTATTCTCCCTGTCTTTCCCCTGACTGATGGGGTCTGTGTCCCTCCCCAGATGCTCTGTGACACAACCAGCATTCAGGAGTGTGTACTGGGGAGAGGGTGTTGGAGGGCAGGGGCCCGACTCCCAGCTCCAGCCCGCAGTGTATGACCCTGAGCGGGTCATTCAGCTTCTCTGAACCTCCATCTCCTCTTCTATAAAATGAAGTTTACTGGCCACCTGGACCCAGCCCAGCTCTCTGGGCTGGACTGGAGACCAGATGAGTTAATGAGCAAGAAAGTACAGTGATTTTCTTTTTTTAAGCAAAGTTCTTATATACGTATACTTATCTATTTTTTGGCTGTGCTGGGTCTCAGTTGCTGCACAGGCTTTTCTCTAGTTGGAGCAAGCAGGGGCTACTCTCTCATGGCGGTGGCTTCTCTTGCAGAGCACAGGCTCTAGGGTGCTCGGGCTTCAGCAGTTGTGGTTCCCAGGCTCTTGAGCACAGGCTCAATAGTTGTGGTGCAGGGGCTCAGTGGGTCGGCAGCATGTGAGATCTTCCCAGACCAGGGATGGAACCCATGTCTCCCGTGTTGGCAGGTGGGTACCACTGAGCTACCAGGGAAGTCTCAACACAGCGATTAAATGCGCAGGCTTTGCCTGGCGGTCCAGTGGTTAAGACTCTGTGCTTCCACTGTCAGGGGAAGTGGATTCAATCCCTGGTCAGAGAGCTAAGATTCCCACATGCTGCAATGCTGTGCAGCCAAAAAAAAAAAAAAGAGCACAGGCTTTGGAGGCAGACTTAGTTCAAAACCTAGATCTGTCACTTACAAGCTGTATGACGCAGGGCAATTTCCCTGAGCCTACAGATCCTCATCTCTGAAGTGCAGATAATAATGCCTGCTTTAGGATTCTTAGATGAAATATAAGTATTGCTAAAATAAGGACTGGTACATGCTACATGCTCAGTTGGGCCCTCATATGATTACTTTGCATAACGTGCCTTTGTAAACAGTAAAGGACTCCATAGGTGTTGGTGCTTATTAGTCTGGATTGCACACCAGGTACAACCACTTCATGGGAAGGCTCCGAGACCAACAGGATCACCTCCCATTGCAACCCGGGGTGCTTCCACCCAGAGTCCAGCATAAATGTGAGACCTAGGTCCCTGCACTTCTCAGCTGATGTGGGAGCTAGCATGTGATGCTGTGATCTTCCCTGCCAGCATCTCAGCTCCTGGCCCCTCAACGGATGCTGGATGCTGGGTTTAAGGCCCCTGCCTCAACCTTGATCCAGCACTAGGGCTTGCCCACCACACCACACAGGCCAATCTGTGCCCATGTCAGAAGCCAGACTTAACCTCAGAATCCCTCTTAACACAGTACAGCCTTACCAACTAATGAGAACCAGTTCATGATGTAAAACAGATTTTTTTTTAACTTGTATCTGCAGAAGTGGGGGGTCCCTCATTTCTAGCCTTCACTTTCCCCCATCAAGGTGAGAAAGGTGGGTGACAGAGCTGGTGCATGGTTGGGGAGGGTGAGCTGGGCCCAGGAGGACACCAGCCTGAGTGGGGAGCACTCTGCCAGCTCCTCTCCTGATTACATGACTTTTATCTGCTCCAAACCAGGTTTGCACACACACTAAGCATAACAGGGAGAGACACAGGGCACAGAATTTCAAATGTGTGACTACACATCATACAGACCCATATAAATCATATTCATTTAAAGACACAATCACCTGTGTACACAGACATGCACACACACACACACACACCCCTAAGATACTCATCCACACCAAAGCAGCCACACTGACAGCCACCGGCACACACACACACACACACCCTTCCCCTGGCTCCTGCCCAGCTCAGAGAGGCAGGATGAACCTCATCCCTTCAGTGGGCAGGGAAGTAGGAAGTGTCCTACCTGGATCTATGGGTTCCCTTGGCCAGGCATGCACACTAGCTCTGAGCAGGCGCTTGTGTGAGCCTGCACACACACACATACATACACATTCATACACACTCTGGACCCCAATCTCACCCTCCTGGCCCCCATCCCCACAGGCCGGACAAAGGATCTCATCATGAGGTTTGTGGCAAGGAGTTGAGAAGGCTGGCAGGGAGCAGCTGCTGTCACCATGGCTACAGAGCTGACCCACTTCTCCTCCACCCAGCTTGGCCCACCTAGCCCAGACAAGGAGGGACAAGCAGCTTTGGGCCGGGGGCCCTCTCCCATCACACGCAGTAAAGGTGTGGCCTCTGAGGGTGTGGTAAAGGAGGACCTGAGTCTGCGTCCTGATACAAAGGCCACAGCAAGACATCGTCTGGGGAGAGCAGGGCGCTAAGCACCCGGCCCCTGCAAGACTCAGGTATCCTCCAGCCTCAGGGCTTCTGGCCTCAGGGGCCCATATGGTTCACACACTTGCCCTGGACCCATTCTCAGACACAGTCCTCACAGCAGGGCAAGGGGTTGGGTGTCTGGACTCAACGTGTAGTCCTCCAGACTCCAAAGACTCCAAGGTGAAACAGACCGAGAGCTGAGCAAGCCTGGTCTGTTCAGGACAAGGTTCCTGAGGGAAAGGCTGGGCTTGCCTACTTGGGCTAAGCTGCTGGGGGCACAGCCAGGTCTCCCTTCCTCAGACGGGGCTGCCTTGTATCTTCTCTCAGCCAGGGGGCTCCTGAGGACATGGCCACACATCTGCCCTCAGAACTGGGTTCACAGAGGAACAACTCGGCTCCAGACAGCTTAGTCTTGTGAGGAGACAGCTCACAAGGTAGGATGAATCACTCCTGCATGACAGCCTCCCGCGGCTCCATTTCCTTCAGGAGAAAGTGAAAACCCCTCACAAGGCCGACAGGAGAAGTGACCCAGGTCCTCTTGGACTCTTGCCCTTCCTCAGTATTCCAGCCACACTGGCATTCTTTTTATTCCTCAAAAGTACCACTTTGCCTCCTGTCAGCCTAGAATGCTCTTCTCCAGCCTGTCCCCACCCTTGTGTTCTGGCGACCTGGGATCGGTCTGTCACACCACCTCTGCTGGCTCAGCCCCACTCAGTGCTCAGCCCCTGACTGGATGTCACATCCTGGGAGAGTCTTTCCAGACAAGGTTAGACTCCCTGGCATGCTACCCCAGACCCTATACTGTCTTTGCCTGTTATGGATTGAATTCTGTTTCCCCCCACCCTCTAAAAAAAAGCTAAGTTTAAAGCCCTAACCCCTGGTACCTCAGACCTTGTTGGAAATAGAGTTGCTGCAGATGGCAGATGTGGTTAGCCAAACTGAGGTCATCCTGAAGGAGGGTGGGTCCCTAATCCAGAAGGACTTATAAGACTACGGCTACGGGAAGACACAGATATACCACAGAAAGAATCCCTGTAATGATGAAGGCAGAGACTAGGGAGACAGAGCAACAAGCCAAGGAATACTAAGCATTGCCAGCTGCCACCAGAAGCCAGGAGGGAGCCATGGGACAGCCTCCCTTGGAAGGAACCAACCCTGCTGACACCTTGGTTTTAGATTTCCAGCCTCCAGAACTGTGACACAATAAATTTCTGTTGTTTTAGGCCACCTGCTCTGTGGTACTTTGTTACAGCTGGTCCTAGGAAATGAATACACTGCTTGTCTTATCTTGATCAGTGCCTGCCTCCCACACCATGCCTGCCACCCCCACCCCCCGCCCCAGCTGTGTGTTGCTGAGAAAGAGAAACCATGCCATCTTTTGCATCCAGAATCCCCCAGTGCCTGGCACACAGTAGGACTCTGTAAATATTTGTTGAATGAATGCATGGTGACCTAAAATTAGCATTAACTTAAAAAATAGTATTTATAGCTGGATAGTAGAATTGTGAGTCATTTTTATTTTCTTCATATGACATATTGTGTTTTCTAGAGTTACTACTTTAGAAACCGTATTAATGCTCTCATAAAGAAAAAGTGAAAATACATATTTTTCGTTTCAAAACATACATTAAAATAACAGACATTTCCACCAGTGTGTGTGTTGTGAACAGGGAAAAGTTCTGCTCTCTTGATAACTGTCTTTTTATTGATTAATTGGTTTCTTCTCATGTCACAGGAGTGCCTTCTGGAGTCAGATTTACAGCTTGAGCTCTGGGGCCTTGCAGGGCATAGATTTCAGGGGAAAACATCCAGGCAGAGTGCACATGCTTCCTGGCCATCTCCATCACTCAATCCTTCTCATAGCTCGTGGCCAGATGTGGCTGCTATTGCCTGACAGGGGCTGCGAGACTTGGTCCTTAAGCATCCCACTAGAAAACACCCTGGAGCTGAAGGCCACTCCCAAACAGAAGCAAGATGCTGCCCTCAGTGGACACACTGGTCCAGAGCTCCGCAAGCTTTAATGTGCACAGAAATAACCTGGGAATCAGGTTGAAACACAGATTCTCATTCCAGGGGTCACAGAAAGGTGGAGCTTGAGTTTTTGCATTTCAAACAAGCTCTCAGGTGATACCACAAAGTTAGTTGGAGGACCATCCAAAGCACCAAGAGGTAAAGATAAAAATACCCTGGCTGCTCTGCAGAAAGAGTGAACTCTTTAGGATGGGAAGACCAGAGCAGGCATCATGGATCAATTCACTGCAGAACACCTCAAGAGATAGGTACAATTTGGAGAAGAAAGAGGTGGAAACTAGCTGGGAAGGACTAGAGGAGGAATGGTATGTTCAGAGGCTGGTGAACAGAGCAGTGCAGTTGAAGCAGGAGGTGGGTGCAGCTGCGGAAGAGAGGGCTGGGAACGTAGGCTGGGACAGCCCAGAAAGGGCTCTGAATGCAGGGCTGAGAAGTTTGGCTTTAATCCTGCAGGGAGTGAAATCTGACATGGCTTAGATGTAACATTTTACAGAGATCAATCGGACACAGGACAGAATCAGAAGAAAGCCTGATGGCTGGAAGAGCAGTCAGGAGGCACATAAGAAGGGCTGCACTGCTTCAGACAGTGCTGGTGGAAAGAGAAAAGGGGTGCAGGAGTCGTGGAAGGGCTCAGGGGACTGCCTGGAGTTGGTGATGGGACAAAGTTGGGGGAAGGGAAAAAAAACAGAATCCAACATGATTTACAGGAAGGGTGGGGGCTGACAGGTGCCACCAGCAGAGCATGTGGTCCTGGAGGGGAAAGCTGGCTTAAAGGAAACATGAATGCCCATTTTGGATATGATGAGTCTGAGATAATTTTGCAATTCCCCCATGGAGGTGTTGGGCAGGTAAGCAGATACCCTGGAGTTCAGGAGATCAGAGTGGTTGGGAAGGATTTGGGTGTGTACCCCAGAGGGAAAAGTGGGGTGTGGAAAGGAAGGAGAATGCTCAGAGGAGGGTGAGGAAAGAGTGAGAGGTAATGCCCACAGTTAGGGGGAGGAGGAAAACAAAATCCACCAAAGGAGGGAAAGTCAGCAAGTCAGGGTAGGAGAACTCAGAGAAAATGTCACGAGTACAAGGATGACCAATCTGAAGACCTGACCACACCCTGACATGGAGACCAAGGAGAGGCCTGCGTAGCTCAGGATGCAGGAGGGCAAAGGAAGCCCAGAGCAAGAGCACAGCTTGAATGGAAAGCAGAATTTGGACTAGTGGAGAAGGGAGCTGGATTCCCTGGGGAAGGTCTGGATTGCAGCACGTTGCCAAGGGGCCTGGGGCTCCCAAGCCCTTATTCTGGCTCAGCCCATGCAAAAGAAAGACAGTATTCCCAACCCACAGCACCTGCACATCCACCAACTACCGAATGCCCAGGGCCACAGCAGACAACTGGGGGAAGAGGTCTTTGGAGCAAAGTCTATTGCTGGGCAGCACAATTTATCATCCAATTAGGACTCTCTCTAAGAGTGAGCAGAGACGCTACTAACAATCACACCACAGCAACTTAAGACTGTCCCAGGCAAACCTTAGCCCTGGGGGATACTGGATCCCCCCAAATATTCATTTGGTCCCTGCCCTCCCTTCCTAGAAGGGGTGGTGGAACTGACAGGTGATAGGGACAGACTAGCTCAGCCTCAGAAGCAGAAGCCCCACTAAGGATGTGGGTGAATAGAGAAATCTCTCCCTCTCCCATCCCCGCTTTAGCCTGAGAGCTGACGCCCCCGCCAGGGACGCGGCAGCACCACGGACAGCGCCGCCACTCCCACCCCCACCCACCACCCCCACCGCGCACTCCCTGCTCGCCTGGCCCTATTTGGTCAGGGCCACGGCTAGGTCGGATCAATATTTCATGGAGTAAGGGGCTCCGGTTACCAGACCCGCTCTGAGCCGGAAGGCGCCGCCTGCGCCCGCCTCCTGCCCTAGGGACCCTCTCAGGGAAACCAGCAATCCTCGCTGCCCCAGCCCAGACAGACACCGCCCTCAAAGCCCTCTGCCTCCCCGCCCCGCAACCCCGGCCCCGCACCCTGTCTGAGGCACAAAGCCCCAAGTGCATGCCACATGCTTGCACGCAGCCACTCAGACACACCACACAGCCAGACACACACTCTACAAAGATTAGGACATACACAAAACAGACACACACCACACCCAGCATGCAAGCAACCTAGACACACAGCACACACACACACACACACCAGATGCCTCACAGACACAGTACACACAGACACATTCACCACAGACCCACAAGCACATCACACAGAAGACACCCTGCCATTCACACGCACTCACACAACGCACAGAGCCTCCCCACACAGACCCTCAGACTACCACTCAGAGGTCCATTCACCATGCACACATATATTACAAACTCTCTCTCTCAAACACACTCACACAGTATATGCCTTCACAGAGACCCTTCGACATTTGCTGTGGATGCACAAGCACAGCCCCATACTACCCAGGCCCCCCACCCTCCTGGAGCCCAGGCCTGCCCTCCCACTGAGAGCACAGGAATGGGGAGGGGCAGGCAGGCCTTCCCTCCTGCCCACCTGGCCCTGGTCTTGAGCCCTAAGGATACATCCTCTGTGTCCTCTGAGGGGCCCTTCAAGGTCACTGTCCAATCCCCAGGGACAGGAGTTCAGCGGCACAAAGAGGTGGGAAAGGGGACAGCAAGCAGAACAGGGCCTTTGAGACCCCAAAGCCTCCTGGCTTTGCTGTGGCTGGGCCCTAAGCTTTGGGGACAGCCTCACCCTCATCCGTGGACTCAGCGCTGTCTGGGACTCCAGCCCTCTGGGAGGACTTGAGGCCTGTCTTGTGCATGGAGATCGGGCGGACTGTGGAGTCTGCAGCTCCTGCTCCCCACAGCAGTTTCCCAAGTCCTGCTCAGAGGTGAGGGACACCCATCCAGACACCCCAACTCCAAGAGTCCCCCTAACTCCAAGAGTCCCCCTCTCAAGCAAGGTGGAGGACAGTGGCCCACGTTCTTCTATCTACATGACAATCATGGCAGGATTCTCTGAAAGCACTCCATGCCAGGGCACGGTGTGAGAAGGGAGTAGGCTGGCACAGTACAAGACACTCCCAAATTCTCCAGGCAGATGGAAGGGAGCTTAAAGATTATCCAGGTCCACATACTTGATGTCTCTGGACAACTTCCCAGTCTTGCACTGTCTACATAACACTGTGTGTCCCTCAGTGATTTATGCCAAATCTCCATACCCCCGTATGGCTCATTATTTATTTTCTTGAAATCGACACTATTAACTTAAATGCATTTATTTTAAATAGAAATTTTGCATGACTACTCTATATGGAAAGCCAATATCAATTTTAA
This sequence comes from Bos grunniens, assembly GCF_055505025.1. Classification (NCBI taxonomy): domain Eukaryota; kingdom Metazoa; phylum Chordata; class Mammalia; order Artiodactyla; family Bovidae; genus Bos; species Bos grunniens. Next base: position 15,872,844 of record NC_141167.1, read on the forward strand.
TAAATAGAAAATCACAGTAAAATAAGTACAGTGAAAACAAAGATATATTATTAAAATTTAGCTACACAGAGCTGCCAGTCAAGATCTCTGCAGGGTTTTTTTGTTTGTTTTTTTTACTATGCCACATAGTTTGCGGGATCTTGGTTCCCCAGCCAGGGATCGAACCCAGATCCCTTCAGGGAAAGGGCCGAGTCCTAACCTTTGGACTGCCAGGAAATCCCCAATATCTCTGTTTAAAGGGGAGGGCAGCAGGTGTTGGAAAGTTGTTAAAGACACATCACCAAGGCACTTTCTCTATGGGACAACCGTGGACTTCATAGGGTTGAAAGGGGAACCAATTTTCTCAGTATGCGAGCCAAGGGCGGGCAGTAACACGTCCGTGAGCCACTGAAAGTCATCTCAGTTCTCTCTGATGGTAGCAGGCCCATGTTGGGAAGGAAGCTCTAGGCCTGCCTGCCGCCTGCAGGAGCTTGGATGGCACAGAGGCCAGCTGGCGCCCTGTTGCCACATTCCATTCTGGTAATAACAATCCTTAAAAATTGCTAGGTTCTCTCCTATTTACGAATTGTTCTTACACCTACTATCTAATACAAGCCTCACGGCAGGGATGACCATGCCCATTTCTGAATGAGAAAATGAGGTTCTGAAAGGTTAAAAGACTCCCAGAGCCACACAGCTATATGGAGTAGGTCCACACAGAGGAGCCCCTCAGCTCCTAGGCAGATGCTTTTTCTACCCTGCCTGCATCCTTCCACCCCTCTGGGCTGGCCCCACGCTGGGCAGTAGGGAGCAGGCACAGCAACCTGGTGTCTGCCTGTGAGGCCCAAACGATCCTGAAAGGCAAAGGGGCAAGTGAGTAAGGAGCTAAGGTTAAGAACTGTTCCTTGGGAGTCACACACTGCTGTCTGTCCCTAGCCTGTAAATGTCACTTCTCTGAACCTCAGTTTCCTTGTCTTTAAAATAGGGATAACAGAGACTTTCCTGGTGGTCCATGGCTAAGACTCTGTGCTCCCAGTTTCAGGGGGTCTGGGTTTGATTCTGGTCAGGGAACTAGATTCCACAGGCCGCAACCAAAGATCCCAAATGATGCAACAAAGACAGAAGATCCTGCATGCCACAACAAAGACCCGAATCAGCTACATAAATACTTAAAAAAAAATAAAATGTGAATAATAATAGTACCTATCTTATAGGGTGTGAGGATTAAATGAAATAATACATGTGGGGCTTCCTTGGTGGCTCAGTGGTAAAGAATCTCAAGGCAGGAGACACTAGGGAGTTTGATTCCACATGCCGAAGAGCGACTATGTCCATGTGCCACTATACGTCTGTGCTCTAGAGCCCAGGAACCTCAGCTACTGAGCCACACGCCCCAGCTACTGAAGCCCCTGCACCCTACAGCCCATGACCCACAATAAGAGAAGCCACGGCAATGAGAAGCCCAAGCACTGCAACCAGAGAGTAGTTCCAACTCGCTGCAACTAGAGAAAAGCCCGAACAGCAACAAAGACCCAGCACAGCCAAAATAATTTTTTTACAAATTTAAATAATAATAATGCATGTGTATAGAGCCTGGTACAGAGTAAGTGCTCAAAAACTGCTTATTACTAGGAAAGTATAAGACTAGAAATAATACAGGTAAAGAGTGCCTGATGGGGAGAAATAAAGGCATGCATGGTGCTTCACTGAGGGGAGGAAATGAGTTGAGTTCTAGGAGATGAATACGATTCTGGCAGAGAGAACTGTCCTGACTGCTCACGCCCTTCTCAAGCCTCTCTCTCTACTCTAAAGAGAGGTGAGAAAATCAGGGTCTCACCTCTCTAACTGTCTGTTCAGGCCTCTGAATGACATTTGACAGGTTCTTCAGTTCCTGCCCTGGGTACTGCCGCTGCCCCAGGAAAAGACTCCCCTTACAGTCAAAATGCTAGGTCTGTTTTCTCCAGGTACTACCAGATAGAAGGCTGAGGCCAGGCCCACATGGCACTGTAAGGGTTATAGCAGATGTCTCTTGAAGTACTTGCCCAGATAACTGACAAACAAGAGCCGTGTCTGCATGTCTGACTTTGTGATCCTTCCCAGCAGGCTGCAGTTGATTGGACCAAGGTGGGCACCTGACCTCCCCAGAGCCAATCAGATCCTCTCCTGGGAGTCTGGACTTGGATCTGCCAAGCCCTGGGTTCTATCTCTGAATGTAGCTGGAACTGAGGGATGAAATACAGGAACTATAGGTGGCCCCCATGTCTGGAAAAGCAGAGCAAACCCAGTAGGTGGACAGAGAAGGGTGAAGGCAGTCAACAAGGTACAGAAATCAGTTGCTTCAATTTCTCTTGGCCAACAGGTCTCACCTTCTAGAAGCTAATGATTTTCCTACTCCTCAGTTCCCAGGAACCCCTTGCGTCCTCATAAGAAACCCTTCTTTATTACTGAGGCTGGTTTGAGTGGGTTTCTGTATATAAGCAAAGACCTAATTAAGGACAGGGGAGAAGCTGGAATCCAGAGGCACAAAGATGAACAATCACTATGCCTGCACCGGAAGAGCTCAGTTTCACAGGAGACAAGGAAGAAAAGATGTGGACTCTGTGCAGATATGACTGAGGTGGGGGTGGGGGTGGGGGACTTGGCTCAGGAACGGCCGGGAGGGTTCCTGGGAGGCTTCACAGCAAAAGAGGCAGCTAAGCTTGATTTTGAAGAATGAAGGATGTTCTCCAGGGAGACAAAGCAGAGGTGGGGAGGCGTTCTGGGCAGAGGGAACTACAAGGGCAGAGGCACAGAGGCACAGAACAGCCGGATGTGTTAGAGGACCAGGAGTTCAAAGTGTGGGGAGGGGGTAAGAGGGGAGACGAGGCTGGAGGGGGTACAGATCATAAAGGGCTTTGAATTCCATGCTAAAAAGCCAAGGCACTTCCTGCCCTCAATGGGGAGCTATTGAAGTATTTTAAGTAGCAGTGGGTGACAGGGTCAGTTCTGTGTTTTGGGAAGATCGCTCTCGGGTTGGACAGAGAAAGGCCTGGAGAAATCAAGCCTGGAGGCAGAGAGGCCAGTTAGGATGCTGCAGCAATGATTCATCTAATCCTTTCATTCATAGAACAGCTCACTGTTTACCTACTATGCGCAAGGACCAGGCAAAACTAGATTCCTGATCCCACAGAGTCCATAGTCTAGCGAGAAAGAGGGACGAAGAAAAGCAGGTCAGGTGTGATGTTGTGAAGAAGTACAGGGTCCTATGGAGGGGGCTGATGTTTAGTTTCTGGTTTAGGCTTCTCAGCAGAAATTATGTTCAAGCTGGTATCTGAAGGAGATAGATAAGGAGGGGGAGGGTATTCCAGAATGTGGGGACAACAGCCGAGGGAGAGGGCGAATGGTACAGACGATGCAAAAAGGTAGGCGAGGACCAGATCCCACAGGGCCTTGCAGACTACGTCAGTCCGGCTTTTATTCCAAGAAATCTTGGAAGGGTCTTAAGCAGGGAAATGACACAATCAAACATTTATCTTTCGAAGATCACTCTGACTATAGTGTGAAACATGAAATGAAGCCGGGCAAGAACAGAAACATCAGGAGACCGGTTTAGGAGGCCGTCACTGTGGTCCAGGTTGAGAGCTGAGGCGAGGCTGGGCTGGAGCCAGGCAGTGGACAGAGAGAAAGATGACGGAATGGGGAGGGAGTCAGGAGAACCAACAGCACTTGCTAAGGACTGGCTGTGGAATGTGGGGGTGAAGGAGAGGGAGGTGTCCAGGAGGACTTCCAGCTCTCCAGCTTGAGCAAGTGGGTGGCTGGTGGTGGCAGAGACGAGCTGGGGACACGAGGCAGAGCAGGTGCCAGCAGGCGGAGCTGGGGCCTGAGTTTCCACCTGAGACTGATGGTGAGACATCTAAATGTGGTCCATGAAGTAGTCATACAGGTCTTGAGCCCAGAAGAGATTAAAGTCAAGTCAAGGAGATTACGCGGGAGTCGGGGGAGAGTGGGCGGTACAGGACAGTTATGAGGAATCGTGGTCACAGCAGGGCCCGGGAGCAGAGGGACCAGAAGCTCTGAGCTTGGAAAATCAGAACTGTGAAATCCAAAGGCCACCTCTCAACCCTGGGAGGCATCTGGCTTCAGTTCCATCTCTCCTAGCCAAGTATCACTTCTAGGCACAGGCACTTCCCGGCTGAGACAGCCCTCCCTTCCCCACACACCTCCTTCCTTCTCGGCAAACTCCAAGTTACCCTGCAGACCCGGCTCATCCTGGGGAAGACCTCCCTGGTCCAGGCATGTGCTCTCCCATCTGACAACCCGGGGTTGGAACCCCAGATCTGTCACTTGATGGCTGTGTGACTTTGGCCAAGAAACTGACTCTAACTCTCACCATCTATACAAGGGCAATAATCTTCCTACCTATTCCATAGGGATGTTTGAAGATGAAGATGTCAAGTGCTTAGCAGAGAACCTAGCACACAGTAAGCACTAAATAAATGTTACTATTATTAACATCCCACCCACCTTGGGACAGTTAGTCATGCCCTCCACCTCACACCTCCTCCATTTGGGGACTCTTTGCAGTCTGCATTGCTCCCTGCCTCTTCCTATTCCAACCTAGTTTGTGGGGCCATATAATACGCAGGGCCCAGTGCTAAATGAAAAAGCAAGCCCCCTTGTTCAAAATTATTAAGAATTGCAAGATGGTGACAGCCAAACATTAAATGAAGTGCAGGGTTCTTCCAAGCACGGGTTGCTCTGTGCAACCACAGACTGGTGAATCCAGCCCTGCCCCCACCCTCTGCCAGCCCAGGGCCTGGCCTGGATTCGGGGTCAGCCTCAACGCAAGAGAGTTAAAATGCCAACTGACATAGCAATAGGGTTTTGTGATTTCCATCTGGAATTTCATTTTATCCTTCCTATGAATACATAACATCAACATAGCCGAGGATACTGCAGATCAGAGACAGGTGTGCCTTGCCAGAGGTTTCCCACCCCCACGAACTGCAGAGCTGGGATGTGAATATATGCCTGCCTGGTGCCAAAGCCCTGCCTCTTATGCTCTGGTTCCCCAGGGAGGTTGGGAGAACATGGGCCCAAGAGATAAACTTCGTCAACAAGGCCCAGAGAGAGGGAGCTGAAGGGACTGGGACTGGCCTCCTTCCCCCCGGAATGAGTCACATAAACAACCTGCCCCCTGGGCACCCAGGCTGCTGCGCAGGGAAGGGGTATGAGAGGGCAGAAGGTCACCCCCGAGAAGGCGCTGCCTGAGGGCCACAGACCCCAGCCCGCATGCTCTGGAAATCAGCCCTTGCCCTTTCTGCTTCAGAATCTTTGGAGGCTGCCATTGGCTTCAGGATAATTCCCAAGTCTTTAGTGTCCTGCTAGACAGACCAGGAGGTCTGGCCTGACTGTGCTGACTCCTGCCCCCTTGCTCCCCCTCCTTCCCTCTGCTGCCCTCCCCACCATGCCAGGCCTGTTTCCGCAACATCAAAGCTTTAGCACACCCAGTTCCCTCCTCCTCTGCCTCCTCGACTCCTTGTCATGCTAGCCTCCCTGCATCTCTTTTTTTCCAACACATGTCACATGTGTTATTACCTGCTCTGGGCCGTCTCCCGGCTAGAATGCCCACCCCATGGAGGCAGGAGCTGCCTGACACACAGAGCTGAGAGCATCAGGTATCCTGCGACAGATGCAGAAGAGCCCTGTGCTCTTTCTCCCCTTCCCCCCACGCCTCCCCAACCCTCTTTTTCTTGTCCAGGCTTCCTGAACTCAAGGTGTGAGGAGCCCAAATTTACAAAGGCAAGAGAATCATCACATAGCCTGCACCTTCCGTCCCTCAGTCCTGGGCTACGGGCTGTTCATCCAGTTGTACTGAATCCACCAAGCATCTTCTAGATGGGGTGGGGCAGTATAGGTGTAAATGATTCCTATTTTCCAGAGACGTCTGAATCCTGAAGTGTAACAGAAGCTGAAGTGGAGGATGTGGGTCCTGAACCCAGGTCTCTCTGGTGCCCAAGAACCTGGAGTCCTCTCTGCCTCTGTGACTCACTGTTCCCAGGCAGCTCACCTCCAACCAGAGAGCGACTGTTTCTAACTCGTGGCCTCAGTTCACACACAGCCCGGGCAGCATAGCTCCTTTGTCAGGTCAGCAAAACACCAGGGCAGGAGACAGCTCCACTGTCAGTGAGAAGCCAGTGCAGAAGGCATCCCTCCCCTGAGTTAACAAGATGCCAGTGGGGGAGAATCACGCCCCAGGTCAGCCAAACAGTAGAAGGGGAGACACCCCTAACTGTCAGCAAGGAAGCATTCTTGCACCCCAAGTCAGCAAAAAGGCCAGTGTGGGAGACACTTCCCTACCTCCCCCTACATGTCTTGGGTGTATACAAAGTCTTCCAAGGTGGTGCTCCTGGGGTGGGGGAGTCAGTGGGGCTGGGTTTCGGCTGCTGCCCAGGGCAGACAAGGCTGCAGCCTGGGAGTGGGATAGACCTGGGTGAGAGTTCTCACATGGCACTAATGAAATCAACCACCAGCCTGGCCCCTCCTCCCCAGGGACCCTCCAGCCTCCAGCTGATGCAATGCCCAGGCCAGATAATTGTTTTCTTCCCTCCTTAAAGGGCCAGCTGCTGTTGCAGCTGCAGGCATCACCCAGACCCCTGACAGACCCCACAGAGCTTAGCACCTGGTTAGGGACAGGGCACGCCCAGAAAGGAGCAGCTCAGCCCTGGGCTCCGCACAGTAAAATCCAATTATGTACAGAGAACCAGAAGTGTCTGTGGGCAAGGAGGGAGGGAAAGAGGAGAGTTCAGGCAGAGACAGTGCCTGGTCCACTGAGACCTCACGCCCCAAGGGATGGGATCTTGGTCCCTGCTGAGTCCTCAGCCCTGGGCTCCTATCTGCCTGTCCCGTCAGGTCCTTGGCCCTGGGCTTGCTCAGGAGTTCAGCAGTTACCTACTGAGCTCCCCTGAGTGCCAGCCTCTGTGCTAAGCAGCTCAAATCCACCATTTCATTTTCTCCTCCCAGCAGATCTAGAAGGTGGGTATGTTTTATTGAAGGAGGCTCAGAGAGGAGAAGTGATTTCCTCAGTAGCGCATAGTCAGAAAGTGGCAGAGCCTGGGTTGGAAGCCAAGTTTGCCTGACTCTGGGCTTCATTCCCTGCAGAGGGTCGGGTAGGTATGGAACCCCAGGGCTGGAGGTCTCTAAGCCAGGCAGCGGGACAGAGGGCGGGGAAGGGGTCTGTGAGCCCTAAACAGGCTCCAAAGGGCGCAGAGCTTGGGCTACGCACAGGTTTCACAGACCCCTTCCCCCCGCCTCACCTCCACAAGAGAATGCCCCATTAGGCTGCCCACATGTCCCCAGGGATAGTTGGCAGCTGCCTGATGACAGACTAATTGGTGGCTGGCAGCAACGGTGGGGCTGGTTAGTTAACCCCTTGGTGACCAGGCCTGGTCCAGAAAGGCCCTTGCCCCACCACTTCAGGCCCCAAATTCAAGGACCCCAGACTTAAGTTACCATGAGCAGAAGACTGGACCAAAGGGGTGGCAGCCTTCCTCTCTCCATCCAGACCACACCCCTGGGACTGGAATTGGACAGTGATCTTCATCCAGGCTCCCCAGCCGCACAGGGCCACATCCAGAGAGCCCCCAGGTGGAAGGGCAGCCAGCACCCCTGTTCTCTGGCCTTGGTAAGGCATTGCTCTCCCCAACCAGGACCATGGGGGCTATGGGCCTTCCCTGGGTTTCCAGGCCCAGGGTACTGGGAAGAAACCTCCTTCTCAGGATGGGTTGTCCAGAGAAGGTGATATGGGCATGAGTCCAGGCATCCTGGGGCCAGGAGGTGAAAACACCCTCCTCTTGAATGAGAGGATGCCCAGTTTGTGCACCAAGGGTCTTGCCAAGCCTCCTTGAACCCTGGATTCCCCACCATGGATTAACCAACTGCCTTTCCTGGCTTCCCAGGAGTCCCCTCTCCCCACCCTAGGGCTGGAGTGGGCATTACCCCTTTTCTTTATATGGGGTGGGGGTGGGGGGTCCTCTGGGCACCACCGTGATGTCTCATTGGAGGAAAGAGTGGCCAGCTTCTCAACCAGGCACAGGCAGCAAAAAGAAAGGCAGGCTGCCTGCCAGCTCCCTTTCCAGGATAGATTTTAAGCACTTTCCAAAATGCCATGGGAGGCAATGCTGTTGAGGAGCAGGGGCCCAGGTGCTCCGAGCATCAGCAAAGAACTCAAGACTCTGGGGCCCTCTACTCCATTTTCCGGGCTTCTCCAACACCTAATGTTCCCTTCTCAAACCTTAGCCCCTACCCGAGTCATCACACCCACTGTCATCCTCCCTGAAACCTCCGCCCTAGACCCTGAACACTTAAGTCCCTACGTGGCGCCTCACCATCAGAGACCCTTCCCCCGCCCCGTGGTCCCCTGGACCTCCGTCATCCCCTCCCCACATCCATTCCTAGGCAAGCAAGGCCTATCGACTTACCGGAGGTGGGGCCAGGGTCCAGACAGGGAGGGGTCTCGGCTGGCCCAGGCGACTCCGCAAGGCGGGGCAGGTGCTGCCCCGGGACCCCGCCCCGCGGACCCGGCGGTAGGCGCGGCCCGGTCCCAGGCGCGCGGCGGACTCCGAGGGGTAGGGGCGCGGGGCGGGGAGGGGCGGCGAGAGAGGCTCACGGGGGCATCGCCCGCCACCGGGCCGGACACCTCCGCTCCGCCCGCCTGCGCTGCCGGCTCCGCAGCCGCCACGGTTCTCAGCCGCCGCCGGGTGCAAAGCCCAAGCCCCGGCTGGCGGGAGGCAAAGAGGGAGGCGGGGCCTGATGGGGGCGGGGCCTCGGGCGGGCGGGCCATTGGAAGGGGCGGGGCCGGCGGGGCAGGGCCTATGTTGGTGGGCGGGGCCTAAGGGAATCTGGAGAGTCTCGGTTTGCCTGGTTGGGGGCGACTACGCTAATAAGGCCTCGAAGGGGCGGGGTCAGAGGACACTCCAAGCCTCTACTTTCTCCGGAACGCTCCTGCTAATGCTTGTCTCCCCGCGCCCCCACCTCTACGTCTTTCTGTTCTTTCTCATCTTCCTTCTCTCTGGGGATCTCCCAGGACCTTACTGGCACCACGATACCCCTGTCACACCGTGGACCAGATCCACGAATGTCAGATGATGAGAGAAGGGGGAAATGATCTACAAACTTCAAATCCAGTTTACAGATGCAAAACCTGAAGCCCAGAGAGGAGAGAAGGCTTGCCCAAGTGCCTGCTATGAATAAAAAGACTTTACGATGTCCGTTTCAGACAGAGGGTAAGAGAGTAGTGTCCTGCCCTGAGACCCTCCGCTCCCCTCTTCTTCTAGAGCAGTGGTTTACAACTTAGGGTAATTCTGCTCCCCCAGTTCCAGAGTGTCTGGAGACATCTTTGGTTTTCACATCTGAGATTGCTACTGGCATCTAGTGAGAAGAAATGAAGGTTGCTGCAAGACATCTACCAAGGCACGGGACACCTTAAATGTCACTAATGCCAAAGCTGAAAAACCCTGCCCTACGACTTTGCCCTCTGCCTAACTGGAGCTTCCAAGTGGGCTCCCTGAGCACTAGGACTCAAGGACACTGTATATAGTCTCTCCTAGAGTCGTGCCTGTCCCATCTTCCTGTGCCTAACATTGCTCAGCTGGTCAATTCCACTTTTGGGCTCCAGTGTTCTAAATTCACTGACTTACAGAGGCGCCAGTATTATTACGGTTTGCCTTCCTAACTGTTCCCTGAAGGCAGGCAAAGCAAGTAGTCTCCCTGCTGAGGGCATGGATTACAATGTGACTGGGGAATGGAAAGGGGAGGGGGAGGGGAGGAAGGAAAATGACTGGGATTATTTAATAAAAACAACCCTCCTGAGGATGGTGGAGGTGAAGGACAGGGACAGCAGAATCTGTGAAGATGTAGAAGAGATGGGAGGAATCCAGACTGCTCTGTGCTCCTCCCATGTGCCCCATTACAAAGCCGTGTAAACCAGTGGCTCCCTTGGGAATTGAGGTCCCTTTGCACATCTGATGAAAACTTGGACACTCCCTCTGGAGAAATGTGCAGATGTACACTTCTTACATAATTTCAGGGACCCCAAAGCTCCATAATGGCTTCCAGAAGGATTGGGCAGGGGGTAGAGGGAGGGATAGAGGTTCATCCTTAAGTGCACATAGGAGAATAAACATGCAGGGACAAAAAAATAAAGCTGGAAAAAAGGAATGAAAAGGGATTTGCCTTACCTGGTTTCCCCTCCCCCCACCCACCCTCCGAATAGCGCAGCTTGTGGGATCTTACTTCCTGGACTGGAGATTGAAGCCATGCTTAGCAGTGAAAGTGCCCAGTCCTAACCCCTGGACCTCCAGGGAATTTCTGCACGTTACCTGATACTAAAACATATTCAGGGGGCTCCCCTGGTGGCTCAGTGGTAAAGAATCCACCTTCCTATGCAGGAGACACGGGTTCAATCCCTGGTCCGGGAAGACCCCACATGCTGTGGATCAACTAGGCCCATGCACAACAACTATTAAGCCTGTGCTCTAGAGCCTGGGAGCCACAACTGCTGAGCCCATGTGCCGCAGCTTCTAAAGCTCACTCACCCTGGAGCCCGTGCTCTGAAAGCAGAGAAGCCACCACAATGAGAGGCTTTTGCAGCGCAACTAGAGAGTAGCTGCTGCTCACCACAACTAGAGAAAAGCACGAGCAGCCACAAAGACCCAGCAGAACCAAAAATAAATAAAACAAAAACCATATTCTAAAGCCAGTGTATTCAAAGCAGTGTGGTATTGAAGCAGACCTAGAGGAATCAGTGAAACAAAATGGAGAGCAGAAATGGACAACCACACAGGGGAAATCCGTGTAGGATGAAGGTAGCACTTCAGGAAAATGAGGGGAAATTCAGTATAGGCCTTTTAACAAATAGATGGACTATCAAGCAAGTTATTTGGGAAAATAAGAGAGAGCTGTGTTCTTACCCTACACGGGTATAAATTCCAGGTGAAGCCCATATTTAAATAATAATGCCATAATGTACCAGAAGAAAAATAAGTGAATGTTTTCACAACCTGGGGGGATGGAATGGAAAAGACTTTTCTAAGCATGATGAAACCTGTACGCCAAAGGGAAAACATCGATAAATTTGACTATAAAAATTATAAAACTATAAAAACTTCTATAGAGAAGTGTGATCATATTCAAGTTTGAAAGACTTGAAATACAAACTGGAAGGGCTGCATTCCAGTTGCCCTCTTCTCTTGCCCCTCTGGCCTGCCAGCCCCTCCCCCGAGCCGCGAAGGGCATGAGCAGAAGGGACGGATGTGGCAGTGACACTCAAGGCAGAGTACATCGAAAAGGCTCCTCCCACGGCACCCTGGCCAGGGTCCACCTGTTCAGGGGCCGGGAAGCCCCGGAAATCCCAGCCTGACCATCTGGGTCCACAGCAGGTGCCTTAGCACAGCGGAGCCAGTCTGTGCCGAGGCTGCTCACCACTTCCCTCGTGTGGCCATAGCAGGAACTGCAACCTTCGATTCCGCTTATGCCGTTTCCCAGAGTTAAGCCAGGAAGACTTTTTCTTAATGTAAATAAGAGTTAAATTTTTGAGGAAGCTAATAATGTTCCAGACCTTGTGCTAAACACTTAACATAGACTATTTCCTTTGACCCTTAAAACAACTCTTCTAGGGGGGTCCACTGTATTATCATCTCCATTTGACAGAAGAGGAAATAGAATTTGGACGAAGTGACTTGTCCAGTCTCTTAAGTGGTGCCATCAGGATTCAAGGTCTGACTCCTGGCCCTACTTTTAATGCAAGAAAGCCAAATCCTTGGAGAAACCAATAAAACAACGTGTTTTTTTTAAACCTTGATCCCAGCCTTATCCCAGGTGCTGGCAATTTAGAATTGAGAAAACCAGCCATTAGGAGAGACAGGCAGAGAAACATTTCTGACTCAATGAATCCTGGAAACAGCAGAGAACATGTTAATCCCAGGAAGGGGTGGAGGGGGTGGGGAGGGATCCCAGAGATGTCCTTGAAGCTGAATCTTGTCGAGTTTCAAGGAAGGGTGAAGAAGTGGAACAGAACCTACAGGCCTCCTGTGAGAAGGAACACTGGGGCTTTGGGGAGGAGCTGTTGGGATAGCTGGAGATGAGGTCGGACAAATATACTTGACCAAGCTAGAGTTTGGGCACAGAGGAGTCAGGGCACAAAGATTTTGAGAGCTTTTCCATGTTTTCTGTTGATTTGGTCTAGGGACCATCTGCTCTGCCAATCCAGCCCGCCTTGTTCCTCCCAGATGTTCCCCATCTGGGGTCAAGGTGCAGGTTGCCTAATCTGGAACCGTGGGAGTCAATCTTGACTCACCCTTGTCCTCACCTCCATCCAATTAATTTCAGGGCCTGTCCTGCCTACCTCCTAATGCTCCCCAGGTTCCCTGTCTGCTCTCCACCCTCATGGCCACTCCCTTCCTCCAAAGGGCCATCCTCACTCCTGAACCCAGCTGCTGAACCCAGTGACTGGGTCTCACCACCTGCAGACTTTCACGTAAGTGAAATCCTTCTGCAGCAAATCTAACCACATTCCCCCTCCTATGGAACACCCCTTTCACTATTACATATGGAAATGGGTAAGTAACGAGGTCCTACTATATAGCTTAAGGAACTATATTCAATATCCTCTAATACATAATGGAAAAGAATATGAAAAAGAATATATATATGTACAACTGAATCACTCGGCTGTATATCAGAAATTAACACAATATCATAAGTCAACAAAACTTCAATAAAATTTGAAAAAAAGAAAACCCTTTTTATCAATTCATTCAACAAATATGGAGCAAGAATTTGTTACATGTCGAATACTGAGGCCACAACAATGGGAAGGATGTAGAATTTCAAGCCGACCGGGGTGGCAGACATCAGTCCAATGATTACAAGCTGGGATACGAGTCAGAGGAAGGCCTGACCTAGAAAGGGAGGTCCTAGAATGTTCCCCATGGTATCCATCCAAAGTTTGAATAGCAGTCAACCAGATCAAAGAGTCAAGGGTTGATGCAAAAACCTTGAAAGTGCTTCTCTGAGCCTCAGTTTTCTCATCTGTGTAAGAAGATTAACTGAGTCACTGTGTGTAAAGTCCTCAGAACAGGTCCTAGGATATAATAAACTTTCCATATGTGTTAACTATAATAACAATAAGGGTTATTATTATTATTATTTAAGTGGAGAGCCATTGGAAGTATATCAGCAAAGAATTACATGAAACTAGCACTTTTTAAAGATCTTTCTGGCTGTAGGAAGCATGGGTTGGAACAAGGAAATAACAGATTTGGAGGGTTTAATTAGGAGACTTTAACAGGGATCCATTGAGAGCTATGGGGCATTTAAACTAAGGCAGCAGAAGGGACTTGGAGAGAGTCTATGATTTAGGTGGTAGAAACTACTAACCTTGATCTTTGATTGGTGATGGGATGCTATAAGGGGTGGCAAGGGATCTCCCCAGATTGTGACCCTAGCAGCAGGGGATGGTGGTCATGTTCTTTACTAGGAAGGGGAGGCTAGAGGGGGACCAGGTTGGGGAGATGCTGAGTCCAGTTCTGGACGTGTTCAGATTCAGGTACGTTGGAGTATCCTGAATGAGGAGCTGCAGAAGCACCTGGTTAGGTCTGGAGTTCAGATGAGAAATTGTGGCGATTGAAATTGTTGAAATTGTTGACAAATACATGAATATTGTACCACAATCAACCCATCTGGAAAAGGTGGGAGGAAGGAGATAAATAAATGATTTTTAAGGTTTCTCCTGGTTCCAACACATGTTGGATTCCTAATGCTGAGGTTGGCAGTACTCCAGAGACAAAGAGAAAATGGCCTGAACTTGGCAGAGGCCCCTGGGAGGCTGTTTGTTATTCTTTCATCTGACTGTCTGTTACTGAGCAGCTACTATGAGCCACATGCTCTGCTGGAGATGGAAGGGTCAGAAGACCCAACCCCTGTTCTCAGGGAATGCACAGCCTAGTGTGGAAACAGAAAGGCCAAGAGCAATTCCGAAATAGGAACCCAAGTGCCCTAAGGCAAGCCTGGGGAACCCAGGGATGCTTCCTGGAGGAAGTGATATCCAAGACCAGAGTGGAAGGTGAGCATAAGAAAGGTGTGTGGGGAATCTGGGCAGAGAGGGTTGTTCGCATGGTTATTTTAACGGTTCTCATTCCTCTTGGGTTTTCCACTTTGGACTCTACTGATGTGCCCTGAGAGTCCATTTCAGATGCTGAAAACCAGACACTACTACTTGCGTCTCTTAGGTTGTGTTGAATTCACCTTCTTTTTCTGGATCCTTCTCTTCAAAACTCTTCCTGCCCAAACTCCACCCTCCCTGTCAGGTCTTGGATGAGGGTGGGGCAAGAGAAGTGCTCAGGGTGCAAATTTAGGGAGGCACTCGCTCTTAGGGGCATGCAACCTGCTTCCAGCCCTGCACCCTGATCACACAGAGGCTGTTCACACTGTGGATCCTTCTGTTTACAGTGACTCTCCCCCCACCCCCTGAATATTCATTGGAAAGACTGGTGCTGAAGTTGAAGCTCCAATACTTTGGCCACCTGATGCCAAGAGCTGACTCATTGGAAAAGACTCTGATGCTGAGAAAGACTGAAGGCAGGAGGAGAAGGGGACAACAGAGGACGAGATGGTTAGATAGCATCACTGACTCTATGGATGTGAATTTGAGCAAGATCCAGGAGACAGTGAAGGACAGGGAAGCCTGGCATGCAGTCCATGGGGTTGCAAAGAGTCAGACGTGACTTGGTGACTGAACAACAACCTCCCCGCCCCATCCTACTCCAAGGCTCAGTTCAGATATCAACTCCTCCTGGATGTCTCCTGCTCTCCACAGTCCTCCCCCTGCCTCCTCCCTAGTCCAAGGTGGTCCTCTGTGCTCAAACAGCATGGTGAAGACCGCACAACACAGTGGTTGCCAGAGCAGGCTTCGGCATCAGAGTCCTGCTGTGCTGTTTATTATCTGCGAACTACTCTCTGAGCCTGTTTTCATGCGTGTCAAATGTGGTACCAACTTCACAGGAGAGCTGTAAAGATTAAATGAGAAAAATGTTTGTAAAGTGATCACGAGTGATTGGTACAGGGGACTCAGTAAGTGTTCGTTATTATGACTTTGTTTATATTTCCTTCTAAAGCACTCCTATACTTAGAGATGTTTTCTAATTATTTTCCTGTCTTTGTCTTCATTATATCTTAAGTTCCTTGGGGCAGGGAAGAGGAGTAGGAGGGAGAGATGAAGGAGGAAGAAGAACTTCCTGGATGACATTTAGCAGGAATGAAGGCTTATCTGTGACATAACTCAAGGAAAGAAATGACAAATCCTCTGGGAAAAGTTCTGGGCAGGAAATCTGGAGCCTTGGGCTTGAGTCACATGGTTCCAGGGATGGCACGGTGCCTGCCAGACTCACGTCCACTTTGAAGAAAGGCTGCCCAGACCACAAACCCGGTTGGGGCTCTGGTTTAGACCATATGGTCCCTCTGGCCTCTAGAGGTAGCAGATGGGGGCCAGCCCTGAGCCAAGGGTTACCATCTCATGTATTAGATGGTGACCTTTAAATAATAGCCCAGCACAGCCATCTGAGACAGGCCAGTTAGAGGCTCTCTTGAACCAAGGAACAGAAAGAAATTGTCAGGTGACAGAGGGAGGTGAGGTAGGGAGGTCAGGCTCCAGCGAAGCCCTGAGCGGAGATGAAGAGCAGGGACCAGCAGTAAGCAGCAGCCTGGCTGGAGGGAGGGAGGAGCAGGGCTGTGCAGAGACCGGGAGGCTGTGAGCAGTAAGTCCTAGAGTTGCCTCTGGTGTTTGGATGCCAGTCCTTGGGAGAAGCTCCTTTACATGTGAGCCAGAGGGGTCAGTTTACTGTTCCTGGCCACTTGATGAGTCTGACTCTACTTATCTTGGCAAGTCTCTGCTCCTCACTGGGCCTCAGTTGGCCTAGACCATCCTTAAGGTCCTCCCCAGATGGATGTTCCCTTTGAACATAACATGGAATGGTTTTTAGGTTGTGGGCCACTGAGTTCAGCATTAGTTAAGCATGCCCATGATACCCTAGGTCCCTAGAGAGCTTCAGTTCAGTTCAGTCGCTCAGTCGTGTCTGACTCTTTGCGACCCCATGAACTGCAGCACGCCAGGCCTCCCTGTCCATCACCAACTCCCGGAGTCCACCCAAACCCATGTCCATTGTGTTGGTGATGCCATCCAACCATCTTATCCTCTGTCGTCCCCTTCTCCTCCTGCCCTCAATCTTTCCCAGCATCTTAGTGGCTGGTTAAGGAGCCTGGAGGAGGAACCCAGCACACACCTGGCTTTGAATCTGAAACTCTCCCTTCCGTTGCATCCTTTGTTGGATCACAGAAGAAGTGAAGAATCAGGCTGGGTGTTTCTCCAGTGTCTTTTGGCTGCTGAATGCCCTACCTGTCCCCGAACACTTTCCTGGAGCTGTGTCAGCATTCAGAGGATTTCAGTGCCAGGTCTGCACCAAAGAAAGCACCACTCCAGGAAGAATTTGAACAAAGAAATTTTCCTTTTTTGGTGTTAAGATTTCCTGCCTTCCAGCTGTTTGGCTTTCAGCCTGTGCCCTGCCTTCATCCCTCTCCTCTAACGACTATGTTGATAATAACACTTTCTTGCCTTTTTATGGGACTTTGTACTTTTCAGGGCCTTTTCATGCTTGTTATCTTATTTGATACAGAAACCCAGGGAGGATGGGCAAGAAGGAGGGATAGAAGGTAACACCTATCATTTCTCCCATGCCATCTATCCCCTTAAAACAATGTATTTTAAAAGAATTTAGAAAAATTATCCCTTCGTTCTTTTTAATTTTGTTTCTGCCACGCCACCCAGCTTGTGGGACCAGGCAGCAAACCCACGCCCCCTGCAGTGGAAGCTCGGAGTCCTAACCAGTGGACTGCCCTTTCTGCTCTTTAACAAACAGATGGAAACGTTGAGATTGAACTTGATTTGCCCAAGATCACAGAGCAAATTAGTGGCTCACTGGGTTTAGGAGGTTTCCAATCATGGATCATACTTGAGTAGGACTTGCCCAACACCATCTTGCAAGATGCTACTGGCCATGGCAAGGTACCTCTGAGAAAAGTGGTGTTTTGGGCACGGCTGCTCCTTTGAGGCTTCCAGGAGTCATCCACAATCTTACTTCTCCAGGCCCTGGAGAGACTTGACTACCCCCCGGTGGCCTGGATAGCAACAGGAACCCACAGAAGTAAAGGTAAGACATAAGGATTCAGTAACAGTTCCTCTGGTATCAGTCAGGATAAATGCCATTGGAAGAGTCTGTTTTCTTGTTTTGATTGCAGAGCACTTGCGGAAGGGTAAGACAGGAAACGTTGAGAACTGCAGGTTTATCCCTCCATCATCTCCTCTGGAAAAGAGGATGCAGAGGGGATAGTTCCTACCCCTCCTCCCTTGCAAAACCCTCGTTGGTGGCCAGGGCACACCCTTCCCCGACCTGTCCGTATTGGGCCCCCTACCAACCGTGCTCGTTTTCGATTCCCACCTCATCATTCCAGAGCCCATCCCTTCCAGCCACAGCATGGAGTCCAGTTATCTTAGGAGGCAGGCAGTAAGTTCTCCATCACACGGTTCTGATAGGGAAAGATGAGGAAGCAGAAGGAGCGTGAGACTTTCTCTGTGCTCTCTCAAGGGTCCCCTGTGCTCCTGCCCCAGTGCCCCAGCAGGGAGCTTAATGTGCTTGCCTGTGGCATCACCCAGCTCAACACTGGCAAACAGCACACCTGGGCAGTTAATCATGGCAGTCAGCTTAGTGGCAGGGCAATACCATGCCAGTCTGGGTGAGGACAAGAAAACAGAAAAGGTGCTTGGAATTCAAACAGAGGTAGTTTATTTCGGAGAACTGGTTGGCTTGAGGGAGCAAAAGGGTAAGGTGGAGAAGACTAGAGATTAGTGGCTGCAGGAAGCCTCTTCCACCCCCAGATCTGGAGGAGCAGCTGGAAGGCTGCTACCAGAGCCAGAAGTGCCACTGATGCTACCGGGTTGTTGCTTTTGAAGTGATGCTGCCGGCAGAACTGCCAGGGGTCACTGGAGCCTAGAGCCACCTCTCCAGTACCACTGATACTTTTGGAAATACTGAAGGCCTCTCAACCCATAATCAACAGCTGCTGCCAGAGTCTCCAGTGGATACAAAGAGAAAATGTTCACATCTCCTCCAGCCATCCCATCTCCAGCCATACAGTTGCCCACCTGTACTTCCCACTGACTGAATCTGACTGGAAGTCAGCTAGCAAGAGGAGACTGGGAAATGTAGTTTTCAGGGCCCTCCAGGGCCTGGCACTCTTCAGTACAAAGAAGAACATGAAAGAGTCTAGACCGGAGCTCAGAGCAAACAGGCAAATGACTGGCACAAATGCGATTGAAACTTACAACTAATTTCGGCACCTAAAGGGATACATGTACGGGACGTCGGTTGACTATCTCATTTCTCCATTTCCCCCTTTCCAACAGCCCCTGATTTCCTTTTCAGGATCCAAGTATTTCCAGGAAGCTGACTCTATCAGGGAAAAGGAGGGCTGAGCTGGTCAATCCTACTGGCCAGAATGACTGGTTCAGGGTGGTTGTATGAACTCAGCCTGTCCAATCACAGTGAATCTCAGGATTTTCTTCTCAGGAGGAAAGAGTATCCCTCAAGGCTAGGAGACTAATGTTTAGGTACATGTGGAACCCACATGCTTAGGGAGCTCTGGCATACTTGGTCAAGCTCATGCACCTCAGGGTGCCAATTGCTGGTCACAAAAAAGACCAGTTTACAAGCATCATGGAAAACTCTGGAAGGCAAATGAAGTTCTAGGAATCAGCTATTCTTCTCCTGGTCTCATCCTGGAACAGTGGCTTTACAATATGTTTTACTGTACCCTCAATAAGAAATAAATTTTATAGTACACATGTATTACTAACTGGATATATAACTGAAACCGAAGTTTCACAATAGTTTCCACAGCATTTACCCTTGCTATGTGTAATTAATTCAAATTTTCAATTCTATGCTATTCTTTTTTTTTTTTTTTAATAAAGCTGGTTGCAAACTTCTAAGTGGGTTTATGATCTACTAATAAACTAGGACCTGCAATTTGAAAAACATTGTCCTAGACTATGCCATCATCAATTGCTGCAAAATTTGACTGTTAATTTTAAGCATCCTGCTACTGCTAAGTCACTTCAGTCGTGTCCGACTCCGTGCGACCCCATAGACAGTAGCCCACCAGGCTCCGCCGTCCCTGGGATTCTCCAGGCGAGAACACTGGAGTGGGTTGCCATTTCCTTCTCCAATGCATGAAAGTGAAAGGTGAAAGTGAAGTCGCTCAGTCATGTCCGACTCTTCGCGACCCCATGGACTGCAGCCTACCAGGCTCCTCCATCCATGGGATTTTCCAGGCAAGAGTACTGGAGTGGGGTGCCATAACCTTTACTAACTTTCCTGCCTCTGTACCCTTATTCTCTTTCTTTGCTCTGAAGAAAAGTACACAGTGCCCTAGCTCAGAGGCCAACCTCTCACCCATCTGTGCTGAGGACCCCAAAATCTTACCGCTGCAGATCTTTTCTCTCTCTTTCATTGTCAATTTCTGCCTGTCTACTAAAAAATGCATAGTTTACAAAATTGCTCTGGAGTTTGCCTTCTTAAAACTAAAACAAAGTGAAAGTGAAGTCGCTCAGTTGTGTCTGACTCGTTGCGACCCCATGGACTGCAGCTTACCAGGCTCCTCCGTCCATGGGATTTTTCCAGGCAAGAGTACTAGAGTGCGTTGCCACTTCCTTCTCCAGGAGATCTTCCCGACCCAGGGACTGAACCCGGATCTCCCTCATTGTAGGCAGACCCTTTACTGTCTAAGCCACCAGGGAAGATAAAACAAACCAACAAATAAAAACTCCCCTTGACCCCATTTAATTTCTACTTCCTTGAGTAAAAGCAGAGTAGATGTGGTTGAATAGGACATGAAACAAAAGGGTGGCCTAGAGGTGAACTCAGTAGAAGGGGTAAGGACCGCACCAGGATGGCAAGCGGCGGGTGTTCCAGGGAGAAAGGCATCATAAATTCTGTAAGCGTACAGAAATCAGAAGTGAATTCCGACCCCAGAACTGCCTTCCTTAATTTCTTCTTTGGACACTTCTGCTTCCTGCTTCCCAAATCTTTGCTGTTGGAGCTTGGACTCTGGAATCAGGGAAGCTCAGGTTCAACCCCAGCTGTGCTGTTTTGAACTGGGTAACCAGGAATAAGGCACATCTCCTCTTTAAGTTTCCTCATCTGTGAAATTAGTCTAAGATCTATCTTATTGAGTGGGATAAAGATTAAATGAAATCAATATAGGTTAGCTCCTATTAACTTCCCTGGTGGCTCAGATGGTAAAGTGTCTGCCTACAATGCAGGAGACCTGGGTTCGATCCCTGGGTCGGGAAGATCGCCTGGAGAAGGAAATGACAACCCACTCCAGTACTCTTGTCTGAAAAATCCCATGGACAGAGGAGCCTGGTAGGCTACAGTCCACGGGGTCGCAAAGAGTTGGACACAACTGAGAGACTTCACTCACGTATCTCCTCTTATCATCAAGGCTTTCCCTGATCATTATGCAAAACCTCACTCCCCCACTAATAATCATTACCCTTGTGACCACTTGTTGAGCAATCCCTCTGTGCCAGGTGATACACTAGGGACCATACAAACAGGGTTTCCCTGCCATGAAGGATTCCCTGGCACCTTCTCATTGTAGAGATTTCTCTTTTTGATCATTTAATTAACATTTTTAGAGTGAATACCATGCACCAAGGAGTGGACTGGCTTACTTGCATTCATTCATTCTAGCAAATGTTAATTAAACACCTATTATTGTGTCTGGAACTTACTAGGTGTTGGCAATACTAAGATGAACTTGGCTCTGAACCCTGAAGGGTTCACAGTCTAGTTGCACAGTAAGTGCTATGTCATGAGGATATTTTATGAGATGTTCTTTCCTTCTAGTTTCTTGGTCTATGCAACCCTATCTTTGGCTCCAGACCCTTGGCTGACTGTTTCTGATTGTGTTTTTCTGGCTTGATCTTGGAGCCCTACCTTCAGGACACACCTTTGGGTTCTCAGCTCCCCTCGTGGCCATCAGGATTAAGATTAAATTTTTTTGTTCCCTGTCTTTCCCTTCCTGGGATCCCCTTCCAGAGGAAAGATACTTAACAGATGTCCAGAAGACAGGAAAATTGCTGGTCTGGCTCTAACCCCATCACACTTTGAATACTTCTGTCTTATTTCACTCCATCTCCTAATTGCTAAACCCAGCTGACTTTTTGTCCCTTTGCTATTTTTTGCCCCTTTCTCTCTTTTTGGTATCATATATTATTCACTATCCTTTGCATCTTTCACTTCTACAGCTCAGAGGGGTTAAGGAATCTGTTCAAATTTTAAGAAGTAGAGTTCAGACTTGAACCTAGATCTGACTGACTCCAAAGCACATGCAATAGCCAATACTCCATGCTTTCTTCCCAAACAGACCGGCAGTGTTATCTGACCTGTCCAATATGTAGTCATTAACTACATAGTTTTTCAAATTTAAATTAAAATAAAATGAAGCAAAAAATTCAGTTGCTCGGTTGTATTCATTGTCTTCAAGGGCTGAACTGCCACATGCAGCTGATGGTTACACAGATATAAAACACCTCCATCCCTGCAGAAAGTTCCCCTGGATAGTGTTGGTTTAGATAAACAGCAGGACAGCATTGGATTAGATGGTGTTCTGTCCTCGGCCCCTTCTCTTTACCCCTTCCCCTCTTATTTATTCTCAAGGAGTGGGCAGCCCTTGTTCGGTCTGCCCAACTCTCTACTCCCGCTTTTCCTCCCTACTTGCTATCACACCATATTTGCAGCCTTACAGTGGCTACAACCATATTTACACGTGACCCTGTGCCCCACAATGATGTTGATTGGTTCAGGGGTAAACATCTGGCTAAAACTAGTCCAAGCAACAGCTCTTTCTCCCAGGAAGTTGAAACTGAGCCTAAAATCTAATCACCTGACTGATCTCTTAAATGGAGGTGCCCTGGGATCCAGGGGTGACATTTTCTTTGATTTGGATTGGTAAAACCGGTCTTCAAGGAGATAAATAACAAAACAATTATACATATTGGGGAGGGTTGGATCTTGGAGCTCAAAGGACGTCAGGCTTCTATGTCCTTCTCTTTCTCTGAGATCTGCCTTCCTCTGTGATGCCTTTGTGCTCAGGCAGGCTCTTCCTGTAAAGCAGAAGCGGTAGCCACCCACAGATCTTTATGACTCAAGACCTACAGGAGAAAAGTCTTGCCTTTCTATATTCTACATCTTTAGGAAGGCTTTGCTTAGCTTGGTTTGAGTCAAGTGCTCAGCTGTTCAGAAACTGCGATCTGTCTTAACAAGGGCTCCTAGAAAACAAAACCCGAAGAAGGGATTAAGTGCTAAAGCTTTATAAGGGATGCACAATGCTAGGGCAGTGAGGATGAGGGGGTAGGGAAGCAGGAAAAGATGGTAAGCAATGCAAGGAAATGTTTCTTGCTACTTCTTCACAATGAACTGTAAAGAGACACATCTAGTCTCTGGACAGGTCTACCCACTTGGACGTGCAGAAAGCCTTCAGACTGTTTGTATACAGAAACTATACCTTCAAACAGTCCATCAGAGGAAGGGAGGGAGAGTAAATTGTTCCTCCATTCATCATAGTTGGCCCTGAAATGAAAGTCGCTTAGCAGTGTCCGACTCTTTACAACCGCATGAACTATACAGTCCATGGAATTCTCCAGGCCAGAATACTGGAGTGGGTAGTTGTTCCCTTCTGCAGGGGATCTTCCCAACCCAGGGATCAAACCCAGCTCGCTCGTATTGCAGGTGGATTCTTTACCAGCTGAGCCACCAGGGAAGCCTATATATAGTTGGCCCCATGGGCAGTTAAATCTCTGGTACAGGTTATATCTCCTGTACATCACCGACCCCTTCAGCAGCTGCTTAGGAAGCCAGATCTCTTGCTCTGTGAGGTGGTGGGTCCTCAGGGTCTGGAAAGTTCGAGAGAAGCCAGACTATCCATGCTTGCAACTAGTTGGCTTCAGCCAGTGGAACTGTGAGCCTCACTCAGAGCTGGTCAGCCATGTCTGTGGTTGAGGTGGACCAAGCATCTAATGGTCTGGGAGGCAAATGATGCAGAGAGACTCTGAGGAGGCCCTGGGCCAAGGTGTGGGGCTCATGATGATTGGTCAGGATGGGTCACACACTTACCCCTACAGCTGATGGGATACAGAGGAGATGCTGTGAGCTCCTCCTCCCTCCCCTCCTGTCAGTTCAGATCCTCAGAACACAGACCTCAAGACAGGGTTAAATGCAAGAAATTCAATACGGAAAACACCTGTGAGAGACAATGGTGGGGGGCGGCTAGACCTGAGAGAGACTGGGAGAGGACCACCCAACAGTGAGCCAGGTCTGACCCTAAGTGAAGAAAAGAGAAGGCAGGAGTTCTAGGTGGAAGCACCTTAGACTGCAGTGCAGCTTCAAGGAAAGTTTGTGAGGTCACTGAGCAGTCCTTGAGCCAAAGTCATCCATCAGAAGAGCGTCACTTATCCTAGGCAGATGCCTGTCCAAAAATCCCTGCTGTGCTCAGTCAGTGGCCAGCTTGTGGGAAGTGAGGTCTGGGGGTGAAGGGCAATGGATCTCAGAGTGTAGCATGGATTTCAGAGCTCAGCAGCTGGGCTGCAAGTACAGTGTCATTACCATTGGAAAGGGCAAGGCTACTGAGCAGGCAAGACAAGTGTCCATCCCAGAGCTCACAATGATCCACTTGCCACGCTCTGGAGAAGTCCAGAAATCTTCATCTGGAGACTGCCCTACTCCCAGGGGTGAAGCTGGGGGTCATACCACACACCTTCACTCCTCTTGCTCCTCACCTCTGCAACAGCAGACCAACAATCAAGCGCTTCAGTCCTCCGTCGGCAGCGTGACGTCTGCATTTCTATCTTCCTCCCTCCATTCTCACTGCTACTGATGTGCTCAGGCTCCTGTTAGATCTCGTCCTATGTGGAAGTCTCCAACTGGTCATTCTGCAACCCCACTCCATCTTGTTATCTCTGCCAGATAGCCATTTTGTGTGTTTGTTTTGGTAGCACTGAGTTTTCATTGCTGAGCGCAGGCTTTCTCTAGTTGCGGTGAGCCAGGGTGACTCTTGGTTGCAGTGCATGGGCTTCTCATTGCGACGGCTTCTCTCTTTGCAGAGCACAGGCTCTAGGTGCCAGGAATTCGGAAGTTGCAGCATATGAGTTTAGTTGCTCCACAGCATGTGGAATCCCTGCAGCAGGGATCAAACCCGCATCCCCAGCATTGGCAGGCAGATTCCTATCCACAGGCATAACTAAGGAACCCCCATGTAGTGGTTAAACAGTTTTGACCATGTCATTCCCATTTGCAAAAACATCAATCACTGGGAATGTAAAATGGTATAGCTGCTGTGGAAAACAGTATCGTGGTCTCTCAAAAAATTAAACATAGAATTATCATCTGATCCAGCAACTTCACTTCTGGGTATGTACCCCAAAGAGTTGAAAGCTGGAACTCAAACAGATATTTGTACACCAATGTTCACAGCAGCATTATTCGCCATACTCAAAAGACAGAAACAGCCCAAATTCCATTGCCGGATGAATTTATAAGCAAAATATGCTATATACACACAATGGAGTACTATATTCAGCCATAACTAGAGATGAAAGTTTGCCTGAAAGGCTGTTCGACAAGAGGGCCCAGTCCTCCTGAGGTCTCTCAGGGGTTCAGGTCCACATCTTTAAGCGGTGTGGGCAGGAACAGCATTCAGGGGCAGAATGGCAGGGCCTGAGGCCAGGGGCGCTCTTGGCCTGATGGCTGCTGGTTCTGAAGGTGTCCTTGCCCTGATGCCTTCATGTTGGGCTGCTGAGGGGAGCAAAGGAAACTGAGAGGTGAGTCATAGCGCAAGGCCCTAGTGGAAAGGCCCTTGTCCCCTGTGTGCCTTTGCACCTTCCTCAAGCATGTGTGTTTTCTCTACCCTCTTCTTCCTCCCTCCAAAAAAGAAAGGAATGAAAGTTTGGGATGTGCTATATGACATGGATGAAACTTGAACACATTATGCTAAGTGAAACATGCCAGACACAAAAGGGTAAATTTTGTATCGGGTTGGCCAAAAAGTTCGTTTCGTTTTCTCTGTAACATCTTGTGGAAAAGCCTGAACGAATTTGTTGGCCAGCCCAATATAATTCCACTTATATGATATACTTGGAATAATCAAATTCAAAAGGAGAAAAGAGAACAGGGGTTCCTAGGAGCCGAGGGTGGGGAGGATGGGGAGTTACTGTTTAATGGGCACAGAGTTTCAGCATGGGATGACGAAAAAATTCTGGAGACAAACAGTGGTGACGGTTGCACAATGATGTGAATGTACTTATTGCCAATAAACTGTACTTTTGAAAGTGATTAAAATGGTAAAAGTAATAAAAACAATAAGACTTCCACCACTAAGTCTCCTTAGCAGAAAATAAAACCCAAGAGCCTTAATCTGACCAAAATGTATTTTTCCAGATGCTTTTTCCCTTTTCATCATCTTCTATATTTCCTCCATCAACCCCCTGCTTCCTATACGTGATCTAGTGGCCACCTATACATGGCATGCTCTTTCCATAATTCTACACATTTTTAAAATGTCACATCCTCACAAATCTTTCCTGAATTCTTCCCATTGTTTCATACTAAGTGGAAGTAATATCTTCCTTTTTGAACTCCCACAACATGTGAATTATATCTTTCTTTAGCACTTACTGGTCTTCTTTGATATCAAAGATGCCATACAATGAGATAGAGGCGTGTAGCTTAAGGTATTCTAGAGAGGTCCCTCTATAGTTTTAACACTTTAGGGAATCTACCATCATCTCAGAACTGGGCCTGTCTTACCATCTCAGAAGCCAGGTTTTAATAGCAAGCACAGAATGGAACCATCTCCCAGGAGGGCTCTTATATTCTCTCAGTTCACAAAAATGGATAGTTACATACACCAGGATCTAGTAGATTAATTTACAATGAAAAATGCAATTATCAAGAGAACTGGGATCCTCTAGGTGGTAGATCACTAAATTCTGTCCCAGAGGCAGGACACTTGCTGGGTGAGCACAGAATCACACCAGGAAGGCATATTGATCTTAAGAAGCATTTCTTAGCTGAGGCACCCAGAGATAATTCACCCACTGTAGGGATGACATGGACAAGAAAATCTTAATGCCCAGGTCAGTCTAACTGAGACAGGGCTTAGAGGGACAACATTAATGCTCGTTTCTGCCTTGTTTTCAGTTGTCATGTCTGATTAAGCCCTTTAGTTCACAGAATCTCTCTCCAAATAGGATACAGACTATCGTTTGACAGAATAGTCTCCAAATACAGTACAGAATGGTTGGCTGACAAGATTGATTAGGTTTCTATTAAATTACGATCATATCTGCCCTGAGATTCCTCTCATATGAACTGGATCAGCGTTTATTTTTGATCATGTTTGTAGATAAGCTCTTGGCTTACCCGAGTGTGTGCATGTGATATGTGCGTGTGCTCAGTCATGTCCCACTGTTTGCGCCCCGTGTACTGTAGCCCGCCAGGTTCCTCTACCATTTCCCAGGCAAGAATACTGGAGCGGTTGCCATTTACTCCTCCAGGGGATCTTTCAGACTCCAGGATCGAGCCTAAGTCTCTTGAATCTCCTGCAATGGCAGGTGGATTCTTACCGCTGAGTCACCTGGGTTTCAGAGCTGTCTGCCAGTTTAGGCTAGCTACATTATGCTGCAATAACGAACAACTAAAACAATCTCAGTAGCTTATTAACAAAGATTTATTTCTTTACTCACATTACATGTCGTGTGTGTCAACTGTGGCTCTGCACATCTTCATTCTGGGACCAAACCTGGAAAAGTAGCCCTATTTGGAACGTGATCCTCTCATGACTGAGAAAAAAATATGGTGGAATCATGAGATGGCTAATATATTTCTGCTCAGAAGTGGATCAAGCTATTTCTACTCACATTTCATTGACCAAAACAAAGTCAAGCTTGAGGACATTAGGGTGAGAAGTACAACCTTCTAGGGACAGGCCAGATAGGGAGGGTTTTGTTTATTTGTTTACTGGCTGTGCTGGGTCTTCGTGGTTGCACAAGGGCTTTCTTTAGTTGTGGCAAGCAGGGGCTACTCTCTAGTTGCGGTTTACCAGCTTCTCATTGTGGTGGCTTCTCTTCTTGTGAAGCGTGGGCTCTAGAGCACGGGCTCATGAGTTGCGGCTTAGTTGCTTTGGGGCATGTGGGATCTTCCCGGATCAGGGATGGAATCCATGTCCCCTGCATTAACAGGCAGATTCTCAACTGCTGGAGCACCAGTGAAGTCCCTGAGGGAGAATTTTAGCAAAGGAGGGGCAGAGAATATTGATAATCACAGTCTACAGCAAGGACTAATACTCAGGCTATATGTATTAGTGTGACTGTTACCAGTTATAAATATTAACTGTTAAAATACTGAAATACTTTCGTGCTAGTTGGTAAACAGCTGCAGTTCCAAGTCTCCTGACAACTCCTCCACTGGGACCTACTACCCACAAACTGGCAACTGAAAGCTTAACATCAAGCATAGACGGTATCTCCAGGACCCTTCCTGGACTTCACACCTGGTAGATCAGCGCTTGAACACTTGCTGTTGTTTAATGTTTACTATCGTCCTTGGATAATTTCTTCTACTATGTAAATTTTTATTAGTTTAATTCTGAGGGCAACCTGATTTCCATGCTCCCAGAGGGAAATTGACTACAGCCCCTATATACCCTCAGTGTTTGCTTAGTCACTAAGTTGTGTGCAACTCTTTGTGACCCCATGGACTGTGGTCCACCAGGCTCCTCTGTCCATGGGATTTCCCAGGCAACAATACTGGAGAGGGTGGCCATGCCCTCTCCCAGGGGATCTTCCCCACCCAGGGATCAAACCCATGACTCCTGCACAGGCAGGCAGATTCTTTACTGCTGAGCCACTAGGGAAGCCCATCTACTGTCAATACTTAAATATAATAATGATAACTAGTAATACTAATTTGTGTTGTCCCCTGCAAATTTTTACTTCTCTTTCATAAGCACAGTATATGTAAAAATTGCTCAATAAATATTTGTAAAAAGACTTACCTAGCTTTTCCCCATTAGCCAAGCTTATTTATCTCAACATACTATTTCTTGAGTCTGTTTTTAATTTTTATGCCATTTCTCATGTCTGAAAATATCATTATCACTACTTTGAAATACTTTTGCAAAGCACTCTCCCTTAAACTGTTTCATTCAATATCCCTGACACTCCGAGGTAGGAATTAACATCACTTTACAGATGAAGAAATCAACAAGACTTAGTGAACTCAAGTATCTTGTAACTAGTTAGGTTTTATTTATTCATCAAATATTTATTGAGTGCATTAAATGAGATTTATTAAGGCTGGATTTGAAAACAATTTCCCTGAATTCAAGTCAAGGGTTTAATTCCACTATTCTCAACAACGTTATCACTAGGGTCATAAACTCAAAGGAAGGAAATAATAATAGTGTATTGATTTTATTGTTGAGGAGCCCCACAAAACAAGTCTCAGAAAAGTCATTTGTAAACTTCAAGGTAACCACCAGCAAAAGCAGTCTTATTTGTGCTTGCAACCTAGTGCACACTGTTTCATTGTGGATGATTCTACTCAATATATATTTGATGTATTTATATACAGATTTGGGGACTATTCAAACTGAGTTTCGCCACTATCTGCGGAGTCTTCATTAAGTTACTTAACATTTTGGCGCTTCATCACCAGTAAAATAGAAATACTGCTAATGCCTTCGGACTAAGTAGCTGTGGAGATTAAAGCGGTAAAGTATGAATACGAATGGTGGTTGCAGTTCAGTTTCCAATTGTTTTTAAAGAAGTTTTAATTCTGCCTTCAAGTGACAAAAACAATGTGCATACAGACGTAAAGTTACAAGGTGACCATTCTAGGAAAAGTGCTGTTCTTTATTTTGAAGAATATCTTTACAGTTTTAAATCCCCTTTTACGGTACTGGCAGCTGTCTTCTTTAACGGCGCACTTAATCTGGCATTCCCCATGCCGCCCTCCATCCTCCAACTCTGTTACCTCCTAAATTAAAAAAAAAAAAAAACCCACGAAAACCCATCTATTCCCCTAAAACTCAAAAGCGTGCGTACCATAGCAGAGGTCCACAAAAGCTGAATACGCTGTCTAGGACCCCGCTAGATACCTCTGGACTCTAAAGGGGGCGGGGTCAGATGGCTCAAGTCTCACCAAGTCGTCGCCCCTTCTCAATTCTCGCGAGACTTCAAGCAACTAAGCTTCTGCGCATTAAAGACACTAGGAGCCAAGGCGCCAAAGGAGGGGGAGGGGAAGCGGGGGGAGACGGTGCAAACGGCGTGGCCGCCATCTTGTTTGTACCCCGGCTTAGGGCGCGCTCCGTTCTCCGTGACGCACGCTTCCCCCTCCCCTCCGTCGTGCCCAGGCCTCTGCATTGCCCGACTCCGCCGGAGCGTGGGGGCGGCTCCTGCTCTTCCCTGGCCTTCTGAGCCGAGGCGTGTGAGTGTGCGGGAGCTACCGCGGGTGGGAGGGGGAGAGGTGAGCGGCGGTCGCGAGGGGAGGGGCGGCGCTTCCCGCCCTCGGCGGAGACCTCACTTCCCTCGCGTGGCTGCTGCTGTAGTTCGGTCCGGCCTGCCCACCGCCATGTTGTGTTCTCCCTGGCCCGCCGCTGTCGCCGCCGTCGCGCTCGTGGGGTCCGTGCGCCTTGTCGGCCCGGCTCGCGGGCTTTTTCCCATTGGCGGAAGGCGACGGCGGGGGGGGCTCGCTCGTGATTGGTTGGTGGCGGGGAGGCCGAGGACCTGGCACGTTATTGGTCGCGCTGGCTTCGGCCTAGGGGTTGTCAGGGAATCAGAGGCTGTGGGGATGCGCGCGTCTTCGTCTCGGTCTGTCGAGCGATGACCACTTACAGCGCAGGCGTGGGGTGGAGGTTGGGGGCGAGCCTAGAGGCCTTAAGCCGGGAGAGAGGGTGATGGTCTGGCAAGTACTTCAGGAGTATCCTATGCGTGGCTGGGAGTGGGAGGCACTCCAAATTCCAGAGGTGCCCTCCGGAATGGCCTGGGATAGGGGCGTGTAAGCCACAAGGGTGCCAGGCTTGGAAACGCTGAAACCTGAGTTACAGGTTGAGACGATCTTTGAGATCCAGGGGTGCTAGACTTGGAGTATAACACAGGGAATGACCCTGATATCCACAAATGCCAAATCTGAGAGCATAGTATAGAAAGAGAGGGCATCAGGGCCCTAGAGACATATCCGATGAACAATAGGATCAGATCAGGAATTTTGCTAGAGAGTGCCAGTGCTGAAACACAGGTTTTGGTGAAACCCTGGAGTCCGTAGTTACCAGATTAGGGCTGTGGTTATGGTGGGAGGAGGAAGTAAACAAATCCAGGCCGTTCAGTTCAGTCGCTCAGTCGTGTCCGACTCTTTGCGACCCTATGAACCACAGCACGCCCGGCCTCCCTGTCCATCACCAACTCCCGGAGTTCACTCAGACTCACGTCCATCGAGTCAGTGATGCCATCCAGCCATCTCATCCTCTGTCGTCCCCTTCTCCTCTTGCCCCCAATCCCTCCCAGCACCAGAGTCTTTTCCAATGAGTCAACTCTTCGCATGAGGTGGCCAAAGTACTAGAGTTTCAGCTTTAGCATCATTCCTTCCAAAGAAATCCCCGGGCTGATCTCCTTCAGAATGGACTGGTTGGATCTCCTTGCAGTCCAATGGACTCTCAAGAGTCTTCTCCAACACCACAGTTCAAAAACATCAATTCTTCGGCGCTTAGCCTTCTTCACAGTCCAACTCTCACATCCATACATGACCACTGGAAAAACCATAGCCTTGACGGACCTTTGTTGGCAAAGTAATGTCTCTGCTTTTGAATATGCTATCTAGGTTGGTCATAACTTTTCTTCCAAGGAGTAAGCGTCTTTGAATTTCATGGCCGCAGTCACCATCTGCAGTGATTTTGGAGCCCAAAAAAATAAAGTCTGACACTGTTTCCACATCTATTTCCCATGAAGTGATAGGACCAGATGCCATGATCTTAGTTTTCTGAATGTTGAGTTTTAAGCCAACTTTTTCACTCTCCTCTTTCACCTTCATCAAGAGGCTTTTTAGTTCCAGGCTGAGAGGGAGGCAATCTATTGGATAGGTGTGCTTGTTCTTAATAACAGAATGCCCAGCCTAGGGGGCACAGCATTTAATAGTGACAGATCTGTAGGAGTGAAAAAGTAGAAGCATTTAGGGAAACATTTTCAGATTTGGGAATCATATTAAGAGAGTAGTTATAGATGATGGGGTCTCAGGACCATGCTGCTAGTTTTAGGTGTTCTATAGGAAGTTTTGTGGCTTAGACAGTAAAGAATCTGCCTGCAGTACGGAGACCCAGGTTCAGTCCCTGGGTTGGGAAGATCCCCTGTAGAAGGGAATGGCAACCCACTCCAGTATTCTTGCCTGGAGAATTCCATGGATAGAGGAGCTTGGTGGGCTACAGTCCATGGGATCACAAAGAGTCCAGCGCAACTGAATAACTAACACACACGTGTAGTTTTACTGCTCTAGCAAAGTTACAGATCAGGGCTCAGTTTCCAGGTTTCCAAAGCTACTCTTTCTAGCAAATATCAGATACTTGGCAATTGTTTGTTTGGAAGGATGTTGTTAGGTTCCTCTTTAGTGGAGGAGCACTTGACAGATCCTAGATCTTGACACATTTTTTTCCTTTTATATATGTCTGAAAAGCACACCCACCCTCATACACAGTAAAGGAAAATTTTTTTCATAAGCAGCTCAGAGCGAAAATAAGCTAGTGCATAGCATCTTGCATCTTGTCTTATGTAACAGGGTTTGTCAACTCTGTGGTTCATATTTTAAAAAGATTTTTTTAAAATTGAGAGTTGTTAAGAGTCAGCTTGTTGGGGGTACGTTCTTTTCTCTTTGAATTGTAGTAACTTGGATTGTATTACATTTGCTCCTCCTGAGGTTTGGAGATCATGGAAACACATTTGTTAAACCTCTGTTTTTCTAATTTGTTTTTCCTTGTCTATTTTAGGTGGTTCTTTCAACTTTAGATAGATATTACATTTATGTTTTCAAGAAACTCCTGTGATTTTCACATTTCTCAGTTTTATGCGAATGCAACTAAAATTTCAAGACAGAAGGGGAAAGTAGTAGAGGAAGGGGATTGACATTTTGGAGTACATTTAACACATTTTCTGTTAGGTAGACATCCTCATGTTGCAGATGAGAAAATTGAAGATCAGAGAGGTTAAGTAGCTTCTCCAGTGTTGCTCAGTGGTTGAGCTAGGATTAAAATTCAAGTAGCCTGATGTCAAAGCTTGTAGTTTTATCTGCTGTGTCTTGCTATCAGCATAAACCTGACTTGTCAAAACTCTCAGGTAGTTTTACATTTCACAGTGGATCATTTTTCCTTGACTTCTGGATGTTAGGGATGTATTGAGTGGGAGAATTTGAATAAGAAATTGTATTTATTTGAATAATTACAATAAGAATTTGTTGTACTGTTCAGACCACAGAATGATAACCGTATAGAATATTGTTTCTTCAACTAGGTGTTTAAATTGTATCCGTTGGTTTCTCTTGTGAAGGGAGAGATTAACATAGTAAACTGCTGGAGTTTTTCTGAACCCAGGTAGGTGAAAATATGTGCCGAAAATATGTACAGAAAGTTGAAGAATCTGCATTCTTTAAACCCAGGCTTCAAAATATTGTTGCCATAGACTTTCTATATATGGAAGTGATTAATGCTGAGCAGTGAGGAACTACCAAGTACATAGTGTAAAGAGCTCACTGGGGAACTTTTTCCAACATCACCATTCTTTAGCACATTTGTCTCCAAACACTGCTGCTGCTGCTGCTGCTGCGTCGCTTCAGTCGTGTCCGACTCTGTGCGACCCCATAGACGGCAGCCCACCAGGCCCTGCTGTCCCTGGGATTCTCCAGGCAAGAACACTGGAGTAGGTTGCCATTTCCTTCTCCAGTGCATGAAAGTGAAAAGTGAAAGTGAAGTCACTCAGTCGTGTCCAACTCTTAGTGACCCCATGGACTGCAGCCTACCAGGCTCCTCCGTCCATGGGATTTTCCAGGCAAGAGTACTGGAGTGGGGTGCCATCACCTTCTCCGCTCCAAACACTGGGACCTATCAAAAAACCTAGTGCCTTCTTCAGACTGGGGTGATTGTAGGATATGCTTATCCTCAATGACATGTAAATTGAAACTGGATACAACAGAATATTTGCAATTCCAATTTTTAAGGAAACATTTAAATTCAGGTTTCAAGTGAATTGGAAGTCTTATATAATTAGGTGAGGGTCCCCTCCCTCATGCTTGTAATGACACTGCAGTGTGGAAGATGAATGTCAAAAGTATGAGGGCAAATAGGACGCCATGCGTTTTGTACACTGGTCATCGCAGCTTCATTTGGCTTAGTCATTAGGTTAATCAAATATGAAGCCTGTTAAGACATCCATAAGCTAGTTTCTTTTTTAGCAAATCTGAACGAGGTTACAAAGACAGGCATATACGTATATCATTTTTATTCAGCAAGCATTTCTTAGTGGTGGCTCTTCAGCACCAGTATACCTTTCTGCATTAGCCTCCATACATTCTACATTGTGTGTGTGTGTGTGTGTGTGTGTGCGCGCGCGCGCGCATGCATGCGCACACATGCTGTGTCACTTTAGTCGTGTTTGACTCTTTGAGACCCTATGGACTGTAGCCCTCCAGGCTCCTGTCTATGGGATTCTCCAGGCAAGAATACTGGAGTGGGTTGCCATGCCCTCCAGGGGATCTTCCTGACCCAGGGATCGAACCTGCCTCTCAAGTCTCCTGTATTGGGAGGCTGGTTCTTTACTACTAGCACCACCTGGGAAGCCCTACATTCTCCATTAACCCCTGGCCAATCGCTGGGCCTTGTTATCATTTGGAATTAACCACCCTAGAAATCTTGAACTCCCAGGAGGTCTGAGTTTATACTAAAACCTTGTGAACGTCAGCTTTGTTTCTAAGCAGAAATCATACTAATACTTGGTGTGTGTGTGTGTTAGTCGCTCAGTCGTATCCGACTCTTTGTGACCCCATGGACTGTAGCCCGCCTGGCCCCTGTGTCCTTGGAATTCTCTAGGCAAGAGTACTGGAGTGGGTTGCCATTTACTTCTCCAGGAATACTTTGTAGACTATTTCTGTGTCATTTTATTTAATCCTTATGACAAATAATCATTACCTTATTTGTTTACACATTTCCCATCTGGTCAAAACTGATTCATCGTACTAGAAAAGCATCAAGATTTCTTACCCCATTTACAGAGAAGTGGAGTCAAAGTGAAATGTGGGGCTGAGGTAGGAGGTGGGCTCCAGGAAATGCAACTCTTTGTGATCCCCTGGACTGTAGCCCACCAGGGTCCTCTGTCCTTGGAATTCTCCAGGCAAGAGTACTGGAGTGGGTTGCCATTTCCTTCTCCAGGGTAAGAGGAGGCTGGATGATTGTAAATGTCCAACCTGGAGCCCGTCTGTCTCTTGCTTCAGGGCCATGGTGTGTGCTGTGTGCTTAGTTGCTCAGTCATGTCCAACTCTTTGCAACCCCATGGACTTTAGCCCACCAGACTTCGTTGTCCATGGGATTCTCCAGGCAAGAATATGGAAGTGGGTTGCTATTCTCTTTTCCAGGGGATCTTCCCAAGCCAGGGATCAAACTTGGGTCTCCTGCATGGCAGGCAGATTCTTTACCATCTGAGCCACCAGATAAGCCATGGTCAGTGTCTTTTTGAGGCAGTTTTGAAATTTCCTAGTTCAGAGGTACTGAGCCACTAAAGCCATATGAATAAAATTCAAGAATGTCATGGCTACTGCCTTTTATTGAGTGCTTACATTGAACCAACAAGGGTATAAACAATATGTTTTATCCTCACATAGTATGAAATAGGTACTATTACTACCCTAATTTTTATATAAGGAAACTGAAGAGTTGAATACTTTGCTCAAGATCACACAGCAAGTAAGTGGCAGAGACCAGATTAAGTCTGTAACTTTTTTAAAATTGAAACTGTTTTTTCAAAATTGTTTATTTTTGTTGTTTTGAGAGGGTTTCTCTCTAGTGGCAGTGTGCGGGCTCTAGGTACCAGGCTCAGTAGTTGTGGCTTGTGGGCCCCAGAGCACAGGCCCAGTGGTGTCAGTAGTCGTGGTGCAGGGGCGTAGGTGACCCGTGGCGTGTGGGGTCTTCTAGACCGGGGATCAAACCCATGTCCCCTGCATTGGCAGGCAGACTCTTTACCACTGGACCACCAGGGAAGTCCTAGTCTGTAACTCTTTAATTCTTACACAGTTTGTGGCACCCTGACTCTTAGAAAGTGTTCTCTTGACTCCTTAGAATATTAGGGGAAAAAGAAAAACTCTTGCATTTTAGCTCAGGAAGTGGCCTTTGGTTCTTTCAGGCACACCCCTTTGTACTAAAGTCCTGAAAACTGTAATGACTTTGATAAGGTCACTTCTATGCCAGGGTAGAGCCAAGTCTCCCAGTCCCTGGATCCCCAGGCCAGTGCTTATTCTGCTAGACGGCATTCCCTCTCCTGTGGAAGACCTGATTTGATGGCAGAGATGACTCTTAAGGAACCTATTGTATTTTCACAAGTGTGCCTCAGTCACAGGAGGGAGAGTAGCAGAGATCATTATTAAGGTCACAGATGACCTTCTTGAGGTTCATTCCAGCCTCAGGCATACAACCTAAGAACATTCCTTAGCCAGCAAGTTGTTCTTTTCCATTCTATTTCTTTTGCCCAAAGCAAACTGTTTGTGAGTTATCTGATGTCTTACAGTCTCTCTTTTCATTTTGTTTATTTGGTTTTGCATGCGCGCACTGTGACTAGTTAGGAAGGCTACAAGGTCATTTTAGTGTTTTCCCACAGAGACTCAAAACACCTAACATAACATTAATAGATTAATTGTAGGAGGAAGTGGATTTAAAATGCTTTGGCCAAAGAGTGCCTTTGGGAGGGGCCACTGTAGCTGCTGACCTTGGAGTCAGACCTAGGAAAGAATTCTTCTCTGTAAGGTATTTACCCTCTGTGGAACTAGGGGTCAGATTCTTAACCTGTCTGAGCCTTAGTTTCTTCCTATGTAAAGTAGTGGTTAATAGTAATACCTCTCTTACAGAGTACTTAATGAAAAATGAATACAGTAGCATATGGTAGGTGCCTGTCACTGAATGGGCCTTAATAAGTGAGAAGAACACAGCACTTTCTTTTGAGAATAGCGTAAAATCTGCCTGACAGCCAATTAGAGCTTCCTTGATGAGGAGGCTTTGTAATTATCTGCTCTGTTATGTACAGTAGGATTTCTACATGGGGGGGGGGGGTTGGGTGGGGCAACCATTTGACAGGAAAGAAATATTCTAATTTAGTTGTGCCGTTGTGATTTAGGAGCTGATTTCTAGTGGACCGCTGTGAGGTCAGTATTACTTACGAATGCACAAGTTGTAGGATCATTTATTTCAGTGTTAAAGTGAAATCACTCAGTCATGTCTGACTTTTTGCAACCCTGTGGGCTGTAGCCTACCAGGCTAACTCCGTCCACGGGATTCTCCAGGCAAGAGTACTAGAGTGGGTTGCCATTTCCTTCTTCAGGGGATCTTCCCGACCCAGGGATCCAACCGAGGTCTCCCGCCTTGCAGGCAGACGCTTTACTCTCTGAGCCACCAGGGAAGCCTGTTTCAGTGTTAGGTTGTCTCCTAATCCCCTCTGTTAATCTCCAGGTGCTGAGTGATCATGGTTCTCATGAGAAGAAAATGTCTTCACATTTGCCAAAGAGTAATGGTTGTTAAAATCAGAACAACCAGTTTTATCATTATGTCCAGAAAGAGACTTGTATTATATTCATTTAAAATTTTTTCTGATTGTAGAAATAGTTGAAGAAGGACTGTCAGCTTGATTTGTAGTCACCTGGATAACATTTTCTTTAAAGTAAGCAGAAAGACAACATTGTAGAATGGTCCAGGAAAAAAATCTCCCTGCCTGCAGAAATTTTTGCCAGGTTGCAAAATTTGCTGCACCCTTTCCACAGTTTAGTCACTCAGTCGTGTCTGACACTGTGACCCCATGGTCTGCAGCACACCAGGCTTCACTGTCCATCACCAACTCCCAGAACTTGCTCAAACTCATGTCCATCAAGTCGGTGATACCATCCAACCATCTTATTCTTTGTCGTCCCCTTCTCCTGCCTTCAGTCTTTCCCAGCGTCAGGGTCTTTTCCAGTGAGTCAGTTCTTCTCATCTGGTGGCCAAAGTAGTGGAGTTTCAGCTTCAGGATCAGTACTTCCAATGAATATTCAGGACTGATTTCCTTTAGGATGGACTGGTGGATCTCCTTGCAGTCCATGGGACTCTCAAGAGTCTTCTCCAACACCACAGTTCAAAAGCATCAGTTCTTCGGGCCTCAGCTTTCTTTACTTCCATGTTTACTTCTGCATTTACCCTTTGCACACTTCTCTGTGTTTTAGCTGTGAAGCACCTGATAGCAGTGAGGCTGCCTCTGTGCTCTTTTTCAGTGTGGGAGTTGTATTTTCCATTTTGGTTTAAGTTCTTACTTGTCTGCAGGTTTCATTTAAATCCATTGTACTTTCTTTTATACAGTGATCGCTTTCTCATGGATAAACTTAAGGTGCAATTTAGAGAGAGGGACTAGTCTAATCTTTCCATTTGAATGTTTCCAGTAGAAAAGGTTTAAATTAAGGTTCAAATCTCCGTGTTCAAGGCACATAAGATATCCTATTAAAATGAACACCCTCCATTTAAAATCGACAGTATATTGTTATAAATCAAATTCAAGAATTATTCTTAAACACATTCATGAATATAAGCTAAAATAGTGATCTTTTGAACAGTGCTTCAATAAGTGCTTCAGTGACTCACAGGAAATTATACTGGAGAGTAGAGTATTTTATATCTTATCATTGGCTTACATTTGTTAGAGTTACTGAGGGTTTTCAGAGTCCCTAATTACTGTTAACCCTGTCCTCAGGAGCTGCAAATTTTCCATTCCTGTGTCTGTATGAAGTGGGATTCTTTGCCCAGTATTAAGAAAACATATCCCCTCAACCAGTGGCATGATCTGTCCATTTAAAAGAGAAAAAAGAAAGTACACGCTATCTGCACAGTTGAACATTTTTGTGTTTCTTAACTCTCTCAAAAATTATTATTGTACCCTGAAGGTAAGTAGCTTAGAATTTGCTCATTATCAAATGACAAAGTTGGGGCCTATTTAAGAAGCAAAGCATACTTGGTTGGCAATTATTTGAGAGGCAGAGGATTGCTATTTATGGTGATATTTAGTGTCATTGTCATGAAAAAGGGAAATGCCATAATGTGTGTAAAACTCCCAACCGTTTTGGAAGGTGGTCAGAATAGACTTGCCTGTAGTCTTTTCATTCCACTAAAATGTGTAAATTGGCCTGGAGCAGCATTTCCCAAGCTGTTCATTGAACATTAGTTCTTACACAATGCGAGTAAGTATCCTCGGGGCGGGGGGTGGGGGGTGGGGGGTGGGTGAAGAAGGATCCTTGACAAAATAATGGCCAAAGGCATTTCTTTTCTATATAATTAGTATTGAGAACGTTTGTGCTCATGTACAACCCTTCAAGAGAAAGAATACAGTATGCAGCGTTTCTCGAACTTACTGGGCCATGGAACCCTGTTTGTGAGAATGCTTGATCAGCATTTCATGTTATGACTTGGTGTGGAATAGAGCCCAGTTGAGCAGTTCTGGTATAAAGAGTTTATGAATAAAAAATGAATCCTTTGTATAGGCTAGCTGGGCCAATAGTGGGAAAGGACTTCTCTGGGAACATATATGTTTCCAAACTAACATAGACTCTTAGGGATTATGTGATTTCAAAGATCATGTAGTCCCATTGCCAGTAGCAGTATTAACAGAAGCAGTCTCCATCTTTCGGAACTTGCTGTTCATCAGGCACTGCGTTGTTATTCTACATGCATCATTAACCACTGGTCTCTCTAGAATAGTTGACCATCCATTGGTTTTCATTTATGCTTTGGAGAATATAATTTATTTTTAAAAAACAAATAATTGAGAATTTATAATCCACTTATGCAGCCATTTACTGAGCGCCAGCACCATGTTCTTTATTCTGATGATGTTACCATTGCTCAGAATGTTTCTGGGACTTCTTTGGAGATTATCTTCAGAACATCTATCAGATTTTTTGAAAAATATGTTGACATACTTTTTTTTTTTTACTTGAAGGTGATTTTGATTTGGAAAATAGCTAATAGTGTTTCAGGACCAAGTCAGGTGAAAAATAAGGGTCAGAAGTTACAGTCTGGCAGCCCTCAATTTTCTTTGATCTGCTTATAATTTTTTTTAAAAAACTAACTTGAAAATGTAAAGATTTATCATTTAAAACAATCTGGTTTCCTTTTTCTTTTTTTCTAAACCAAACAAAATAATACTCCTTATGAAGCCATTCCAAGGGTTCTGGAAGAGATAATGAGGGTAGTGACACAGGGAA
This sequence comes from Bos grunniens, assembly GCF_055505025.1. NCBI lineage: Eukaryota > Metazoa > Chordata > Mammalia > Artiodactyla > Bovidae > Bos > Bos grunniens. Next base: position 15,912,488 of record NC_141167.1, read on the forward strand.
TGGGCATAATGGATGTTCTCTGTGATGCTGTTTACAATGTTTTAAAATTGAAGATTTTCCTGGTGGTCCAGTGGTTAAGAATAAAATTGAAGACATTGAGATTATTCATTAATATGGGACTCTTTAAAAATTGCATCCATTCAGTGGAATGTCATTCAGTTATTATAAGGGATGTAGGTCTTTATTTGATAGGGGAAATTATTCACATTATTTAAGTGAAAAGATGACAGAACAGTTGGTATAGTATTTTTGTATGGTATTATCTAATTTGGGGGAACTAACTTAACCTCATATCTCATTTATATAAGAAAAGCTTTTAAAAGTATATAACCCAAAGTACTAATGCCGCTTGACTCTGGCTACTTGGATTAAAGGTATTCTTTCAAAACAAAACAAAACAAACTCAAACCCACAAACCTATAACAGCATCAGTGCAAAACTGCTATATGTATCCATTTCATCAGCTTAGTGTGTAATAAGGCACACAACAAATTTAATAGTCAAATGAAAATGGCTTTGTTTGCCCATCTCAACATATGAAAAGTTCATTTTTCTCTAGATGTTCTCATCTCTTGATATTTCCTGGGAACCCCGGGTTTACTTACTAGTCCAAAAGAGTCAATTAAGGACACCATCAATAAAATGTTCAGGCTGCTAAAGAGCCCAGTTTCTTTGCTGCTATTTTTGCTTCTGCTGGAATATGGTGTAACCTCCAAGATCAAGTGATCTGGGGTACTGAGCAAGACCCTGTCCTTAGCAGGATTGTCATGGTGGTTGAGACCAGCTTCAGCCCGTGACTCTGGTTCTTTAGTCATTCTTCAGGATGCTATGTCAGGAGTTGTGCTAGCTTCAACTTTTTGTGTGTCCAGGATCTGGCTTTTGCTTCTTATATTGAATCTGAAGCTGTCACTGCGATGGACCAGCATTCCTCCATGGCCCTCATCAGTTGGAGCTGAGTAGTAACTGCTCCCCTCCCTCTTTTTTTGGCTGTGTTGCATGGCTTGTGGGATCTTAGTTCCCCAACCAGAGATCGAACCCAGGGCCCCTAGTAGTGAAAGTGCCAAGTCCTAACCACTGAACCACCGGGCAGTCCCCCAGGAGCTGCCCCTTTGGATGAGGTGTGCACTCTCCAGTTCCCCTCAATCCCCATTACTCCTTATTATTTCACTGACACTGTGGCCAGGTTCAGTTCAGTTCAGTTGCTCAGTTGTGTCTCACTCCTTGTGACCCCATGAACCGCAGCACGCCAGGCCTCCCTGTCCATCACCAACTCTCGGAGTCTACCCAAACTCATGTCCATTGAGTCAGTGATGCCATCCAACCATCTCATCCTCAGTCGTCCCCTTCTCCTCCTGCCTTCAATCTTTCCCAACATCATGGTCTTTTCAAATGAGTCAGCTCTTTGCATCAGGTGGCCAAAATTTTGGACTTTCAGCTTCAACATCAGTCTTTCCAGTGAACTGCTACTGCTGCTACTGCTAAGTCGCTTCAGTCATGTCCAACTCTGTGCGACCCCATAGACGGCAGCCCACCAGGCTCCCCTGTCCCTGGGATCCTCAAGGCAAGAACACTGGAATGGTTTGCCATTTCCTTCTTCAGTGAACACCCAGGACTAATTTCCTTTAGGATGGACTGGTTGGATCTCCTTGCAGCCCAAGGAACTCTCAAGAGTCTTCTCCAGCACCACAGTTCAAAAGCATCACTTCTTCAGCACTCAGCTTGCTTTATAGTCCAACTCTCACATCCATACATGACTATTGGAAAAACCATAGCCTTGACTAGACTGAGCTTTGTGGACAAAGTAATGTCTCTGCTTTTTAATGTGCTGTCTAGGTTGGTCATAGCTTTCCTTCCAAGGAGTAAGCGTCTTTTAATTTCATGGCTGTAATCACCATCTGCAGTGATTTTGGAGCCCCCCCAAGTAAAGTCAGCCACTGTTTCTGTTGTTTTCCCATCTAATTGCCATGAAGTGATGGGACCGGATGCCATGATCTTCGTTTTCTAAATGTTGAGCTTTAAGCCAACTTTTTCCCTCTCCTCTTTCACTTTCATCAAGAGGCACTTAAGTTCTTCTTCACTTTCTGTCATAAGGGTGGTGTCATCTGTATATCTGAGGTTATTGATATTTCTCCCGGCAGCCTTGATTACAGCTTGTGCTTCCTCTAGCCCAGCATTTTTCATAATGTACTCTGCATATAAGTTAAATAAGCAGGGTGACAATATACAGCCTTGACGTACTCCTTTTCCTATTTGGAACCAGTCTTAGGCCAGGTTAGGGTTTGATTTATATCTCTGTTCTGAGCACTGAGGATATATGTAGATATAAATGAGACACAGTTGCTTTCTTCAAGAAGTCCTTGTCTGGTAATAGAGACGTGTTAAAAAGTAATTCAGTATGTGATAGGTTCTATAGTCAAGTGTATATTTAAATGTTAACTAAGCACCTACCACATGCCAGGTATTAATGTTGAGTGCTGTAACTTATCTCATTTAAGCAAGCATTTCTGTGAGTTGGTGTTACTTTTTTTATTTCCATTTTACACATAAGGAAGTGAGCTCCGAGATGGTTAAGTAACTTGGTCAAGGTTATAAAGCTAGTAAGTAGGTAATTGTGATTTAAAATCAGTTTTCTGACTATGAGCATCAATTCCCACTCTCCCTTCTTTGGAATCATTAGAGCTTGACCAATGTAACCAATGCACTGGTTCTTATCTTAGGGTGTTTTTTAGGGCAAGATGATACAATTGTCTGGTGAGAGGCTCCTGAGACCAGGACTGGGGAAGAATATGAGTTAGAATCGCAGAGGCTCTTGGTCCACAGCAATGTTAAGCTAGAGAAAGCTAACCTGAGTGGGACTTCCAGATGGAAATTCTAGGGTAATTTCTCTTCCCACTTGTTGTTGTTAAGTAGTTTCTGACTCTTTTGCGACCCTATGGACTGTAGCCTGCCAAGCTGCTGTGTCCATGGGATTTCCCAGGCAAGAATACTGGAGTGTGTTGCCATTTCCTTCTCCAGGGGATCTTCCCGACCCAAGGATGGAACCCATGTCTCCTGCATTGCCAAGTGGATTCTTTACCACTGAGCCACCTGGTAAACCCCCACTGGTGGCTTGAATTCTACTAAGGTGACTGTTGATGAGAAACAGGGATTGAAGTGTTTTTCTTGCAAACTGCCAAGAACTAATAAAAACTATGCCAAAGACCATCACAAAGTATCAAGGGGCATGTTTGGTTTAATCTGGTGCATCAAAAGTGGAGTCAGAGGTAGACTTTTGGAACAATAACTAGACCTCAGCTGGGATTGTTGGTGAAAGGCACGGATTTCCAGCATAAAGCTGGGGAAGATTTTTAGTAGCAGCTGGTAGTCCTCCTACACTGCTCTTTAAGGCTCAGGAATTGCTTTCTGCAGGGTTGCAGAGTATGCTGGAGATAAAAAAAAGAGACATTACTTCATAGTAGCTTTGGGGCCTTAAGGAGCTAGGCCTTTCTGAACTTTAACCCCTATGTAAAACAAGGAATTTGAATTGGGTGACCTTTAGTATTCCCCCCCCCCCCCCCCCGCTTTTTTAATGCTTTTTCAGACACAGTACGGTATACTTTACGTATGCTAGCTCATTTAATTCTTAGAGTGACTCTGATACAGATGGTGATATCCATGTATCACTGATAAGGAGACTGAGGCTCAGGGTTAGCCTCGTGTCATACAGTTAACAAGTAGAGGAATCTCAATTTGGAATTAGCTCCTTCTGTTTCCCAGTGTTTAGTTGTTTTGATGTGAATAAGCATATTCCTCTGCTTCCCACCCCTCAAAGCAGCTTTTTTGCTTCCTTGCAGCTGACCTGACCCCCAGTCTTATGAGGTTAGGCAAGGCTCTAGCGTGAATAAGGCACACAACTGGCCTATTGGCCTTCTGCCTTCCCTTCCAAAGTTGGTAGCTATTCAGAATCTAAACCTTTCAGAAAATAACTGCAATATCTGTAACTCTATGTAGCTTCAGGAATCGTCCCACAATGCACTCTGTTAGCATATCTGAGCTCTTATTTAGATGCTGTAGTGAAATTGCCATGCAGTCCTTTAATATTTTAATGTATAATCTTTTTAATGATATAGTTGTTTCTAGTCCTTATAAATTATACATGTGATTTGCTACTGGTTAAATGTTTCTAGTAGTTTAGCAATAAATTTTGTATCATATTATGGAGTGCTGTTTGTCAGATACTCAACTGGATCTCTAACCAACAGATGAAATTAAACATCATAATTTTTTAATGAAGTTGGGTGTGATGACTAATGCTATCTATGCATACAGTCAGCCTCTGTCTGTGTATACTGAACTCACAAATACAGAGGGTCAACAGTATTGCACCACCTAATATAAGGGGCTTGATCATCCTCGGATTTTAGTAAATGTGGGGGATCCTGGAACCAGTCTCCCATGGATACCAATGAAGGACTGTAAATGTGACACCTGAGAATTTCCTTGGACTTGGGCCTGGGGTGCTCTATGTCTTGGTAAGCATTGTAGTGCCATGGCAAGGTTACCACCCTGGGTGGGACCTGAGTTTAAATCCTAGATGAATGGCTAGGGGCCAGTTGCTTAACATCTCTGCACCTCAGTCTTTCTCTAAGAGAAGTTAGTATGGCAGTCATTGGACAGTCCACCTTGCTTCTTTTTCAGGAAACTGCTGGATCTCTGCATATGTCTATGATGACCTCTTATGTAAAATTGAGGAATTTCTAGAAAGGATCTCATTTGTCTGCAAAACAGTTGTGTTGTTTAGTCCTGGGATATTTTGTTTTGATGAGAGGAAGCAGATCTAAGGAGATCATTAAAGGCCTCAGGTAATAATGAGATGTTTCTATTTGAATACTTTTTAAAAAAATTTTTAACTGATTTTCACTGTATTAGGAGGCTTCTCTTAAAACGTAAACAGTTGGGCACGTAATCCATAACAAGTCTTTGACCACCACTGGTAAACTTTAGTACCCTAAATGTCTTCAGTAACCACGATACTTAAAATTCATCAGCCCTGCTGCTTATTCTTAAAAATGTGGTAGAAAAGTTAATCCTCTTGATATTAAAATTCTGTTATATTGAAAGCTAATCAGCAATATTTTGTAACCACCCTAAATAAATTAGTTAACCCATCAAACTATATTGTTTTAAATAGTATATTCACTAATGTTCACTCTTTGCCAGTTTTCCCCCCCTTTATCATTATATTTTCCTCTTGGGTTCCTGGTGGACTTTCTGAAAATACCACTGTACCTGCCACTAACTTCATACACTATCACAGAATTTTTCTACTTAGATTCGTTTATATTTCAAAATAATGAAATGTGTGTTTTTGAAATTACCAGGGACATAATGACAGATGCCTTTTTGGAAATCTTGCAGACTGTTGTATGACCATTGGTATCACTCTTTGTTACTTTAAAGAAGCTGTATTTTCTTTGGAGCCATTGGATTTAGCCCACCCAGTTTTTTTTTCTTCTTCTGTTAATGCTCAACAGAAAGCTGAAGATAGTTAAGCCACAACTTTCCAACCTTGTGCACATTGCTTTTCTGGTTTACTGCCATAGGATCCTGTAGCAGTATCTTACAGACATCTTTGATGGCCAATCAGAAGCAGTTAAATTACCTTAAATTTTTTTAAAATGGAACTCTGACAGCCAATAAGAAATCCTTTGGGTGGGAACTGTAACAGCCCTTTCGGGTGATTTTAAGAACACTTCTAAAATTTCAGAATCTTCTGTTTTGGAAGCACATGTGGCCCTAGTGCATCTGCTGTGTGCATTTGCCAGGCATTTTGAAGCCTTAAGTTCCTTGTAGTTTGAAGTCTGGATCTGACCCCTGTTCTGCTTCTCAAGGTAACTTTAAAACAGGAAGTGTGCAAAGGAGGTAACTGATGACGTGAGCAGCCAATCATGGCTTTGTGTTCTTAGCTGATAAAGCAGCTCAACCAATGGGACTACTCTGGAGGCAAGGTTTGGTGTCAAATAGCATGCTAGATTGAATGCCTTTGACTGTTAAAGTGGAAGGAGGCTGCAGGGCTTCATTGGAGCCTCGGAGTTTTTCACTGAGGCAGGGGTCAGCTGAAAGACAAAGAAAAATGGCGAATAGTTTGCTGGGGGGTGGGGGGACAGCTGTTCGGGCTTTCACTGGAGTGGACATTCCAGACTCAGGTTTCTGCATCTCCTGCTGCCTTTTGTTTCCTCCGTCCTTTTGTGGGGGGGAGGGATAGGAGTGACTTAAATTCTCCCTGTCCGAGGAGATATAAATAACTACATGTAAAATTAATGCAGTTCCCGGTAAGTTTAATTCTTTGTTTTGTGTTAAAATGGTAGAAACTGTTAAGCTTCAGAGAGTGTAGACAAGTTGCACTGTTTCAGAAAATGGCCACTTTACATTCCATGCATACCTTTTGGTGCACCTAGAATACCTTGCTCTGTTTAGATTTTGCATGCCCTTCAGCTAGGATTTCTTTTCCTAGTTGAGTATTGACTAGAGCAGGTACATGAAGGAAGGCTAATCATTTTTCCGGGGCACACAGAAGCAAAGCACTTTCTCTTTGCTTTCGGTAAACTTAACTGTTTTCCAAATAATTTTCCTTTGTTCAAGTGCACTGAACCTTTCCTATAGAATGAGCTGAGTTGTTGTGAGACTTTTTCTGTTTCCATGCACTTTGTTGACATTTGTGTTTTCAGAGGTGGAAGTAGCACCATTGCTGTTCTAAATTTGTGTGAAAATATGATTTGCACTGGGATGCAGGTTCTAATGGTAAAGGCCCACATGCCAATGTGAAATTCTCCCATAACTTTCTTGATTTACCTGTCTGCTTCTGCATTCTAGTAAGTACCAGTTAATGAACAGCCTTTGTTTTAAAATGCACATTTTAGCTTAGAATACCAGTTAGAAACATCTCCACTATATTGGCAGTGACAAGAACAAATCTTTTTCCACCAGTTTCACACATTTTGTTAGGTGTTGATTTGGTTCCTTAAAATGATGTGAGCAAAATGCTTTACATTTTCTATATGAAGTCTTTAAAATCCTAATTTTACCTACAGTTTGTGAATAGGAAAGTAAAGTGTATAGGCACCCTGTCTTTTGCCCTTGGTTCCCCCCCACCCCCCCTTTAGGGATATGAAACTAATGTAGGTTGCTGGCTAATCGGTAACCAGCCTGTTCTTGTGACTAGTGAAATCTTCCATCTCATGTACTAAGATCCATAAGACACTTGATTCCAAAAAGCAATTCTTTGTTTTCTTTCTGTTTGCAAACATGGAATGAAGGTCATTGGAACATTTCTGCAGCAGACTTAGCATGGAGCAGTGGACCGGCAGCGCTCAGCCTCTGGGGAGGGAAAAGGAGCAGGCCCTGTCCGAGAAGTTTGGAGGCTGTTAGTTTGCCTTCCCCTTGAGTAAAGGATTTACCTGAGAGAATCGATGGGGGTTTAGATTTTGGGTTCTTGGAATTGGAGTGATATAGCAGTCAAAGTTGCTAAATACAGGCCTCTGTCGTTGCTCGGAAAAGTGACCTTGAAAAACTGCCGAGGAGTTGAAAGATTGAAGGACAAAGTTTGTTTATGCAGATTTTGGACTGAAAAGCTTCTATTTAAGATGAAAAGAAGCTGTACTTCTGATGTTCAAGTCCAGTGGTTAGTAGGGTTATGTTATAGATTCAGATTAGGAGTTTCCAAGCAATACAGCAGTGAGGCTGCGTTCATTTTTCTCTCGCGCTCTTCTTCATTCCCTCCCCCCAGCAAAAAAATTTTAAATCCTTCTGGTATGATGGTTGAGTGAACTGCCTAACATTCAGAATTCCTTGCATGCTACCTTGTCTTCTATGTAATCTAGAGGATTCTTAGTGAAGAATGGTATTTCAGGAGTTCAAAGTAGTTATGTTTGTGAAACTTCTTTTGGGAAATTGGAATGCTTATGGTAAGAAAACAGTCCTTCTTTACGGAAAAGAAAAAGGCAAATGGTCATTCTGAGAAGTTAAGTCCTAAGAGAAAGGAGTACATGTTAAAGATTACTTTTTAATAGATTATTATTGTAGTTTAAATTTGTTTTTTTACAAGTTATTGATTTATATGTTACCAGTTACTCCGTTTTTTAATACGGGATTTAAAAAACAGTTGTAGATACTGAATGACCCTGCTGGTCCTGGGAGAAGGCCCGGAGCTGGGGAGGCAGAAGGTAAGTGGCTCACAGTATGAGGCCTAGGTAAAACTCTTTTTTAACTTAAGAACTTTGTGGATTTAGCTTCTTGGAAAGCTGCTACCTCTAGCCTGGGTCCTTAACCTTTTTAGGGTCATGGTCCCTGAGAATCTGACCTACTGCCTGAGAAGGCGCACATAGACATGCCTGTGCAGAGCCCCTGGTGACTAAGATATTTTCCGGTATATATTGAATGGTGTTAATATGATCTCATTTAACACTTGAGCCAGATAAATGTTTCCCAGAGAAATGAAGAAAACTCTACTTCCATAAGACGCAGAGACCCAGAGCTAACTATAACTTAGGCTGGTGGGTGGGTGCATGTGTGGAGGAGAGGCTTACATGGGCTCTGAGGTTTGGACATTTATTAGCTCTGATGATGGTATCTGAGGCTGCATGGCGCAGTAGCACAGCAGGAGATGGTGTGTTCTGCTATCACCAGCTTTGTGAGCTTGGGCAAGTCAGCCATTTAGTGTCAGCTTCCTCACATGTAAAAATGGAACCTAAAAATAGCGCCTTCCTATTTAGTGGTGAGTCTCAAATAAGATCATGTATGTCAGAGTGCTTTGTAAACTGTGAAGTGCTGTGTAAACGTTGGTTGTTACTAATCCAAATTATGGGTTAAATGCTTATGGAGATAGATGTGGCATCAAAGAAAATGCTATTATTTTAATATGTTTAAACAGAGTTTGTTTAAACCTGACACATCTCTTTTTAAACTGGCTTCACATGCCTTCACCTGCATATTCCTGTTTATGCTTATAGAACCCCATGTGATGCAGACTTTGAGACCATCAAACATTCCTTTACCAAGATTCCTATGGAAGAATCTTAACCCTTTAGTCAAAAATCAAGGATCTCTTAGAGCAAGGTGAAATGAGAACACTGATTTTTTAAAAACCCTTGTTAGATTTAGGGACCTCTCAGAATAAACACCGGGAACCTGTTCTGATTGTATACTAAGATTTGCAGTATAATGCAGGTAAGTTGTAATAGTTGCAGATGTTTAACAGGAAGGGGTTACATTTTTAGTTTGTGCACCAAATATTTATAAAGTAAACGGGAGCCACTTTTCATTTGCTTAGTGGTCATATGATCTCTTTTATGTCAGTTTTCAAACTTGTAAGCTAGTGAATATTCGGATGAAGACTTAAAAAATACTTGGTCTTATCAAAATATAAATGCGGGAATAAATTTCTCACAGTTAATACCTATTGTAAGATATATTCCCAAGGTAAATTGTGGGAACTCATGGGGTTTTCTTTCTTACCCATTTTACATGCCTGGTGTCATCTATTTTTAGGGTCCCCCCCCCGACCCGGGTGGTGGTGGTAGTGGATATTTTATAATCTATTTGATTTCCGGTTCTATTAAGTCATTTCCTCTCAGGCATGGTCAGTCAGCATTGATGTCTACCTCCTTTCTGTGCGCTGAAAGAGTCATTTTTATGAAATAAGGTTTGGCAAAATTGGCATTGGCCTCTACAAATAAAATTCTAGTTTCAGGGATGTGTATGTTTGAAGACAGCAGTCATGGTCACTGGGAACATTTTGTTTCTAAAAGAAGACAGGGATCTCCTTTTAAAGAAGCAGTTTACTTTTGTGGAGGCTCCAGTAACCCAAAAGGCACTTTTAAAGCTAATCATTTGTACATGGTCTTCTTCATGAAAGACGTTATTTTTGCCTGTCCCTAATGCCAATGAAGTATGCATACAGAGTGTGTATACTGTTAAGTTAGCCCAGTGAAAATTATTTAGGGATCTAGCCTGATTCCCTTCTTGTGAAGTGGGGAAGTTGAGGCCCAGAGAGGTTAGTTGTCTTGGTCTTCCAGCCTTTTCGTAAGTGGTCAGAGATTGAACTCCAGCTCAGTTCGTTCAATGTTTCTTTTATTCCTCTAGGTTGTTTTTGCTTACTGTGTTTCCTATTTGTCTTCCTTTTTGGTACATCTGTACAGGTTTGCTATATGAATACAGAAGGGACAGAGAGCAAGTGGGCCATGGAAGACGTTCAGAAGTCTTCATGTGGAGTCTGTCGGTTAAGAAAGTCTGCTGTGGCAGCAGACTTACTGTCGTTTTTGGGATCTGAAGATCTCTGGCCTCAGTTAGTTGCTTATTCAGAAAGCTGAGAATCAGCTAGGAAGCTAATGGTGCCCACCTGGTTGAACTGTCCCGGAGAGCAGGGTCTCTTTGATGCATCCCTTTCACTGCAAGGAGTAACGGCACACGAACAACGCCTGCACGCAGCCAGTTCTGTTGTTGCTGTTAACACAGCTCAGGAACATGCTAATTCCCAAACAAGTTTGGGCCTGGTTCTTCAAGTGGTTCCTTAAAGCCAACCAGTAGGTAATAAACAAAGATCCCAGGATCTTTTTAAGCATTTACCAAGACTGAATAGAAATCATTGTGTATATACTTTCAAAGGAACATTTTAACTATGCCAACTTTAATCATTACTGCCAGCGAAATTAGTATTGTATATCTGCATATGTGTGTTTGGGTAGTTGTAGGTTTGATTTTTGTTTTTATTTTATTTTGCATATTCTCTGGTAGACCATAATGTACTTGAAAATTTTTAATTTTTCCCTTTTGTGGCTGCATTTCTTTTAACTACCTTCATATATTTGAACAAAAGATATAGTTTATTGAAAGAAGAAGAGCTTGAATAATGTAACTCGTTCTATTTAAGTCTTGAGGTATACTGTGACTGAAAATTACAGTAGACACAGCTGGATGATATCTACTTCACGTCTGCTTAGTTTTCTTTGTAATTGGCTCTTTCTGCTACCTCTGTTGGGCTTGGCTCTTTAGAACTTAGATTCTATTTGCTTTATCACCCATATCTTCCTGTCTCTCTCCTTGGCATCGAAAAGCCAGACTCCACTGTTCAGTAGTTGGCCAAAGTTTTTCTGTAAGAGTATTTACTATAAACTAAGTTACAACTCTATCCTGCAGTGAAAAGGTGCAACTGAAGGATAAGAAATGAAGGTAAATTCTAGTGTAAAAGCAGAACTAAAGGGAAAAAAAATCTTGTAAATGTTTAACTTTAAAGTGGCATAACATAGCTTGTGACCTTGTGTTCCTTAGTTCAGAGGAAGAAAGGATATATAAAAATAACCACAGCAAACAACAGTGCTGATTCGCTTGGTTATCCTTTTTTCTTGGAAGTTCTGTCATTTTGGTCAGTCTCCATAGTTTCAGTTATACAGAAAACTAAAGAGAAGACCTGCTTAACTGGAAATATCCAGACACAATTAGTTTTTCCTTTATCTACCTACGCTATATAGTTCTTGTGTGTATTTGTGTTAGTAGTTCAGTCATGTCTGGCTCTTTGTGACCCTATAGACCATAGCCCACCAGGCCCCTCTGTCCAGGGAATTCGTCAGGCAAGGATACTGATGTGGGTTGCCATTCCCTTCCCCAGGGGATCTTCCCGATCCAGGGATCGAACCTGCATCTCCTGTGTCTCCCACACTGCAGGCGGATTCTTTACCACTTGAGCCACTGGGGAAGCCCCTGTGAGAAAATACTAAAATTGAATGTTTTATACTTCTTTCACTAATTCACCTGCATGCATGTCTCATTTATGTGGAGATTTCAAAAAAATGTATATAGATAAAATTGGTGTATACTGTAATTGTTGTAATGCTACAGGATCTAACAGTCTGGTAGGGGAGACAGATGATGTATATCAAATGTATTAAACTGATATGGAAAGTATAAGCAAAAGGCACAGAATTCAGAGAAGGGGAGACCCTCTGGCTTAGGAATGAGGGAAGGCATTTTAACTGGGTGTTGGACTTGGAGGTAGGGGCATGAGCACTTCGGGCATGGGGAGCAGGAGGAGCAGCATCATGATTCAAAAGGTGTAGTGTGGGCTGAGAGCAGTGAGTGGTCTAGTCTGCATAGTGCCTAAGGGTGTGAGTCAGGGATAGGTCCGTCCGTCCCAAGTCGCTTCCGTCGTGTCCGACTCTTTGCGACCCTATGGACTGTAGCCTGCCAAGCTCCTGGAGTGGGTTGCTGTGCCCTACTCCAGGGGATCTTCCCGACCCAGGGCTTGAACTCATGTCTCTTATGTCTCCTCCATTGGCAGGCAAATTTTTTACCACTCACGCCACCTGGGAAGTCCTGAGGGAGTAGCAAAAGAAAGAAATCTCAGAAGTGAGTTGGGGTCAGATATTGGAGGGCCTTGACTGCCAAGCTAAGAAATTTGAACTGTCTCTCCTTAATAATGGTAAACCATTGGAAATGTTGGGTGATAGGTTCATATAACATTATCAGAGCTGTGCTTTTATAATATTCATTGAATATAACTGTAGAAATGACCAGAGGATCCTAGAAATAGTAAACATTATGCAGTGACTTCACATACTAGGTTCACAACCCATAGGATTATTGTGAGGGTAAAAGAGCAGTGTAAAAGGCTTAGAAGCATACTTGGCACACAGTCCTACATGAGTAGCATTAGCTGTTATCCATCATTTTTGTTATTACATGAAAGAGATGAGAACCTGAGCAGACATAGTGGCAATATGAAGAAAGGTCAGGAGATGGACACTGTTATTACAGAGTTTACCAGTTGATTAGAATTGAACAGAATCTAGGATGACTCAGATTTCAAGCCTGGGAGACTGGAGGATGGAAATAGAAAAGTTAGAAGGAGCAGGTTTGGGGAAAGAAGAAGATAGATGTAACTTTAGACAAAAGGAGTTAGAGTTCTGGGTGGCTTTCCAGTTGGAGATGTTTAGCAAGCAGGACTGGAGCTTTGGAGAAATACCAGAATTGGTAAAATATGTTTGGAATTTAAGCTCATCAAGATCATAACTGAACCTGGGGAATGGATGGGAAATCAAGGGAGAAGATGGACAGAGGACCAGAAGAATAAAGCTTCGTGTCCATGACGGAAACACAGAAAAGGCTGGACCCTGAAGTTGAGACGTCTAGAAATGAGCATGGTGGAGTGCCATGCATGATACACGATCTTGTCATAGGTTAAAGTGAGCAAGGGCATCAGTATTATCCCATCAGTTCAGTTCAGTCGCTCAGTCATGTCCGACTCTTTGAGACCCCATGAGTCACAGCACTCCAGGCCTCCCTGTCCATCACCAACTCCCGGAGTTCACTCAAACTCATGTCCATCGAGTAGGTGATGCCATCCAGCCATCTCATCCTCTCTCGTCCCCTTCTCCTCCTGCCCCCAATCCCTCCCAGCATCAGGGTCTTTCCCAATGAGTCAGCTTTTCACATAGGTTAAATATTAAGAAAGGTAATACTAACATTTTCAGTGTGTGCCTCGATATGAAGATTAGAAATACTGCCCTATGATGTGGCCTTCACTTTTTCTGAAAAAGTACAAGTGTTTTCCTTGAAAAGTTATGCAGTAGCTCTTTGAAATTAGTTATGTATATGTTTATGTATATGTGTGTGGATGCATAACCTCAGGCTTTCTTGTTTAAGCTCTTAAATATACACACACATCTCCATCCAGTGCAAAGACTTTTCCCTAAGTTGCGTCCACCTAATCTTATCACTGTTAGCTTTGTAAAGCCTCCAATGGCAGCGTTCTGCATGAAGCCAACCATAAATACACAAGTAGGAATCTGGCAACATTTACTTAGCAAGTAATTTATATCCACATGGTCATGATAACACTGAAGAGCAGCACACATAATAAATTACCAGGAATAGGATAGCCTCATCTGTAGGATTAAGCAGATTTCTAGGCTAGGTATGTTGTAACTATCCTCAGTCTAACAGAGGCAATAAGAACTTTTTCATTAGAGGAATAGTGATAAGTTTCCAGCCATCTTCGTTGTTTATATCCTGAACTCCATGATTATTTCTCTTCTGGTAATTAACAGGCAAGATGTTCATAACGCTACCCTTGAAGGTAGTTAAGTAACGTAATATGTTTGCATGAAACATAGTCCTTTACAGTTAATGGAGTGATTTTTAAAGTTTTTGTCAAACAAGATAGATGAACACAACTCTTTCTTTTCAGAATGAAACGTAGTGCAAATAGGTAGCATACTAGTATGAATACTACCATTATGTTGGGGAATTATCTAAATTTACTAAGATCAGAGAAATAGATGAAGGATTTCCAAATGGATACAAGGTTAGAATTGTGTTAGTTGTTCTCTAGTGTTCCTTAGATGTGCAAACGTACACTTGTGGTATGTATTGGGCACCTCATTTGAGTTCTTACCTTGAACCACAGAGATGAGTGTTTTTAGATGAGTCATTGTGTTCTTAAATAATCAGCTGCTTGTATTTCCTAGCTGCGATTCATAATCTTCGTTTTATCCCTGTTAAGGTAGTTAGAACAGGGATTTTGGTTCTAAGCGGAAAGGCCACATAATTAAAATAACATTGCCACTGTGTTCACAGTGTGGCTGTGGCAGGTGATTCCTCCTCAGAATGTGCAGCAGTGGAAGTGGCTTCAGTAAGTGGGGGCTAGGCTAAGGCTGTCCCTCTCAACCACAGTGAAAAGGTAGTGACTTCTCATCATCAGGCCCCCAGAGAGTGAACTTGATCTACTGGACCTTTTAATGTCTACTCTTGGTTGGTGACCAGATAGTCCCAAGTCCTCGTCCTTATGGGCAACTGCAGCTTTAACAAGCTTGAAAACCTTAAACTTTCTACTCTGAAATATATAAGAATGTGACATGTTAGCTTTTGGGGGTATGTTCTCCAGGAGGATGATCAGGAAAACAAAGATAAAGGGCTTGATGGATTTATGTTCCAGGCTGAGAAGATCCCTAGGTTCTCAAGTGTTCGGTCCTTTGCTGAGTTACCAGTGCTAAAGCGGGAGGAGAGCGTGCTGTGAAAGAGCACAGAACTGAGAATAAGGGCATATGGGTCGTGGTTCTGGCTTTGCCATATACTTGCCCTGTAACCTAAGACATGCCCCTCAGTCTTCTGGATTAAGTATCTTTATCTGTCAGATGGGAACATTAGTATTTGTGTTTGTAGTGAAGAATAAATGAGATAACTAAAGGAGGAAAGCTACTTTACAAAGTGTAAAGCATGTACAAATGCAAAGGATTAGCATAACCATCTCCGTTGCTTTGCATTCTTTGAAGTGGTCTTTACATTCTCTGTTCCTGACAGCTGTATACACAGAGGTGGGAGATTTAGCGTTTGGTTGACTTGGAGGATTTGTTTATTCTCGTGCCCTTGCTTGCTTGCTTCTAACTTTCAAATCAGTGCTAAAAGACACTAAGCAGAGGGCAGAATTTAGTGTCTGTGAATCAGCGGAATCATGTAGCTAAATCAATAAAGCCAAGCTCTTATTGACACTCTTCTAATGCCCTCCGAGTTTTTTATCGAGAATTCTCCAGTTTTTAGATAGATTAATTCACCAGCACAATCTTCCATTTTTCAGTGGAGTCTATGATTAGATAATTATGAACATTTTGTGTTAACATTTTCTAAAGTAGAACAGGTTTCTTCCCATCCCCACTGTTTTTTTTACTTTTCCATTGTATTACTACACAACAGTTATTGCACAGCTGAGCTTAGGTACTTGAAAAGGGATTTCCCCATATGCACATTTCAAAGAAAAGAACCCAGAGTGAAGGTGTCTGGGGTCTTAAAATAGTTCTTGAGGAGCTTGTGTTTGTTCATTAGTAGATGTGTGTTGAGTCCCCACTATGTCCAAGCCATGTTTTCCTTGAGGATGTGCCAGAAACAAAGATAATTAAATAAGAACAGGGGAGAAAATAGGAGCACGAAAATTTTAGGCTTAAAAAATAATGTACCTAATAATAGTAATGTGCCTGAAGAAAGTGAATACGCTAATTATAGAAATAGATTTTATTGGGTGTCAGGAATGGTTTCTTGGGGAGAAAAAAATGTAGTGATCACTGATCGGTGACTGTGTATGTTTAATTTCTTACAGTTGTACGTAGTGTGAAAGCAAGCTCCTTAGCAGTGCTAGTCCCCCCAAAACTTTAAAAAGTTGGTTTCAATCCATTAGATAGTCTCATAAAGTACTACATTCACAACATGTTCCCTTTACTCCAAGATCTTAGATGGAGGTAGAAGCAGCCAGGGCTCTTTTCAGAGCTCAAAACAGAATCTTTCTCTTGGTTGGTGGGGCCAGATAGGATGGGATGCTGCCTAGATTCCAGCTCTCCTCCACTTTCTAACATAAAAAACAAGATTCCTTTTGCAAGACAGAACAGCCACATACTCCCTGCTTATGAAGTCTGAGGTGTCCAAGGAGACATGTTCTAAGAATTTTAGTTTTTTTGGATTTGTCTAGAGAGAGAGCCTGCATAGCTACTGATCATTGACATTCCCAAGGATTTAAGTTAAGAGCGTACCTAATCATATCTATCTTGAATTCTTTGTTTGGAACTAGTACATTCATTCTGAATTTAAAACTTTAAAGGGTTTCAAGTTATTTTATATTTATAAAAGAAGTGGAAGAAGATTTCTCAGTGCATTTGTTTCTATGCATCTGACTCTGCACTCCGGAAATTCTAAGTAGTCTAAATTAGAGAAAGAAGCAAATTGGGTTACTTGTTACTGTATGTAAGGGAGATTGGTCTTTTGGTGTGGTACTGTGTTTGAAACTGGTCAGACCAGGATAGATGACTTGTCTAGCTCTGAGCAGTGATTTTGATATGCCATATGACATTTACATGATGCTTGGTATTTTTCAAGGCCTTCTTACATGTGTTTCCCACTTGTATGCTGCAGCTGCCCTGTGAGGTGACCAGAGGCCTCAAGAAGTTAAGTGACCAGTTAGTAGCCAGAGAACAAGAACCTCCAGGTCCAATAGATTTTCTTTATGTACTTACCCTGTACTTTACTGCCCCCCACTGTTTGCAGCTGAGTATTCATAGGTGCTACTGACTGTCCTAGAGACAAGCCAGAGGGAATGATAGAAAAGAGAGTGAGGGAGCAAGGAAAGAGACACAGAGAAATAAGAGAAGGAGATAGCAGTGAGCTATCTTCTCTTCCATGAGCATCTTCTCTTCCATGTTTTCCACAGAGATTTTAGGAGCAAGTGGATTAAAATGATCTTTTAGGTAAAGGATTTGAGTCAGTGATCAAAGCTGAAATTGCTCATATCTCTGAATAGTTTGCATACACACACACACCTTAAAGCAACATAAAGTGAGAATGAACAAGCTGTGCTAAACCGAGAACAGAATTTTAGAGCTTTTGTATTTCCAGCTTCTCCATTTACTACATGTGACCTTGAGCACAAAGATACCCAACCCTTGGCTTTCTTATCTGTAAAATTGGAATGATACTGATATCTTTGGCACTGAGCTGAGTGAAGATCAACTGAAGATAATGTATGAAACAAGTATTATGTAAAACTCTAAAGCTCTTAAGTTGGTATCTTTGAAACATTCTTCAGAATCACGCTTTTCACTTCTGGGCATACATCAACTCAGGAGCCTGCTAGAGACTGGGTGAAAGGTTGTTCTTAGAGTTTCTGAGTTTCAGAAGGAATCCAGGAAGCAAAATGACTCTGTTTTAGAATATGATTTAGCTTAGACAGCAGGCACTATGGACTTCCCTGGTGGCTCAGAAGGTAAAGAACCCACCTGCAATGCTGGAGACCTGGGTTTGATCCCTGGGTTGGGAAGATCCCCTGGGGGAGGACATGGCAACCCACTACAGTATTCTTGCCTGGAGAATCCTTATGGACAGAGGAGCCTGGCGGCTACAGTCCATGGGGTCGCAAAGAGTCGGACACGACTGAGCACACGTAGCACTATTCTTTCTCCAGCTCGTGTTAGAATTTTCTTTGAGGCTCAGAGTCTGAAAAAGCCAGTTACTCGTCATTCTTCCTTCAGAAATGTATTTACTTTCATTAGGTTGGAGTGTCAGGAGAGATTAACAGATATTTTGTGGCGCAGAGCGGGTTGGAGATTGAATGGGTGAGGAAGCCATCTAATAGTTGTGTGATCTACTGCAAGCTTTCCAATCTCTGGCCCTCAGTTTCCCCATTGTTAGGATAGCAAATCCTCTTTTTTGGTAAAGAGCTAGATAATATTTTTAGCTTGTTGGTCATACACTTTCTTTTGTAACACTTTGAACTCTACTGTTACCGCATGAAAACAACCATAGACAACATATATGAATGGGGCTGCAGTCTTCCAGTAAAAGTGAATTTACAGAAAGAGGCTGCAGGCCAAATTTGGCTTGGGGGCTGTGGTTTGTGGGCCCTTGCCTTTAAAATACCTGTTGGTCTTTTTTCTCCATCGTACAAAATACTGATAGTGTTTTGTTGCTATCATATATACCTGTGTATATAATATATATCATGTAAGTTGGACATCAGTGAAGGAATGAGGAAACAAATGTGTGAAGTAATATGTTTACATACCGTTTCTATTCCACAGAAACAGGTTTTTTTCTAATGTTCTGGTCATGCCTTCCTGTTAAGTTTCATACCATAAGTTGCTCTACCTTCCTTTTTTCCCCAGACACACTGTATTATGATCTTTCCCTTGTTTGAAAGAGTATGTTGTTGGAGAAGGCAATGGCACCCCACTGCAGTACTCTTGCCTGGAAAGTCCCATGGATGGAGGAGCCTGGTAGGCTACGGGTCCATGGGGTCGCTAAGAGTCAGACACAACTGAGCGACTTCACTTTCACTTTTTCCTTTCATGCATTGGAGAAGGAAATGGCAACCCACTCCAGTGTTCTTGCCTGGAGAATCTCAGGGACAGGGGAGCCTGGTGGGCTGCCTTCTATGGGGTCGCACAGAGTCGGACATGACTGAAGCGACTTAGCAGCAGCAGCATCAGACGGCAAACAGAAACATGTTTTTGTTTTTGAAGGAAGTGTCTCTGCTGCCAGTTTGAAAATGTATCTTTGTGACCAGATCTTTAGGAAGAGTACTGTGCAGCCAGTTCCAACCTATAGTCTTTTGGAAAGCACAGTTTCTGCTGTATGCAGTTAGAAAAGGGGCTTCAGACTTACTTAGCCATTTGGAGTTCAAGACAGACACACCCTCAAACACTGAACTTGGCGTTCAGGATTAGGGAAAGGGGTCTCCAGTAAGACAGCATTATTCATTATTACAGTAGTGGGGTACTGTATAATAACCTGTCAGTAAGTATGACCATCTGGTATCCAGTTATGTTTAGAACTTGAGTAGTAAGGTTTCTGGCACCAGGCTTAGTGCTTTCGTGCCTTGGTAGAAACCTTAGATGAGCTTAAATAAAGACAGTTGAACCCTCTTTTCTCTCTAGTCCCCCTGCCTTGTATTCATTCATTTATTGCATCCTCAAGCAGTGAAGTGTAGGCCTTCCATGCCAGACCGCCCCTTTGCCCTTTGGTGTATGTGTTCAGTATACGTTGCAGCTGCAGTGGCTTAGTGCAGTGACTGGCCCAAGGCCACTGGCTAGTCGGCAGCAGGCCAGTTCACAAAGGTCTTTTGATTTCCAGAACAGTGTTATTTTTCTTCTGAAATTGTCAATTTAGGATTGGTTTTATTGTGGAAAGCATATGCCTCCTTAATGTTTGAAATCCTTTTTAGCCCTTGTGATTGATAATGGTTTTAGGTCCATCTGTGTAAACATGAGAGCCAACTTGATGTTGGTGGAATTGTTTTGTTGCAGAAATTTCAGTTCTCAAATTTAGTTTTCACTTTTCTTTGTAGTTTGGGAGAATATCTAAAATAGCAAGCACAAGTTAGCTTTCCTCTTATTCATTCATATTAATATTCTTTCTTTATCTCTCGTCGTCTCTTCATTCCCCATTTGAAATATAGTATCCCAACAGTTTTAGCCAGTTCAAGTAAAGAAGTTTGGAACTAACTTCAGTAAATACCTGAGTAGTACTGGAACATAAAATGTGTGTGATAGAGCTACTAATTGGGCAAAAGAAAAATCATGTTATCTAATGACAAACATGATCAAAATGCAAGTCAAGAAAAGAAGTGAAGAAGTTAATGTGCTTTGAACATAGGGAGATGCTTGATACATGTTAAGTTGGAGACATATAGGAACTGTTAGGGCATTCTCAGCCTGAAATGCCTAGAGGCTGCAAGTTGGATGGTGAGGGGCATTAAGGTGAAAGATGGTACCAGTGTTTAGATTTGTTCTTCAGTCACAACTGGGCTAAGGCGTATTTGCTCACATTTAATAGTGAGAACATTATTTTTAAGTAAAAATTGACTGCCTGAAACGGGGCAGCTCTAGTATTTTAATAGGGAGCAGCATTGATCAAAGATTGGTCTTCATTTTAGGGGAGTTTCCTCTGGTCTTTTTTCCTTTAATAGTTGTTGTGATGATAGGGATTTAGGTATTATCTCCCAACAACATTTGTTTTGTTTTAGTTACTTTAGAAAGCTATATGTGGGTTTAGACATATTACAAAGGATTTTTGTAGAGAGAATGAGGTATATGCTAAGAAATAGGCTTTAGCTCTAAAGATGCAGAGTTTTAGAGACTAGGGGATATTGTAGTAAAATCTTATGTTTCTTTGTATATGAGCTTGATTATTTTGATACATCCTGTTCCACGTCCAGCATATCACTCAGGGAGGATTTGGTAAGAATGGTACCTGGTCAAAACCAAGAGCTTGAAAGACTTCCAAGAGAATCTCAAAGGAGGAGCACTCTGCTTTTGAGATGTTTTGAAAACTGCTTAGGTCTTCTTTCTTTAAAACTGATAAAGTAACTGGCTATTTGAATGACAGTTAGATTGTGTGCCCTTGAGTGATCTGATTGAATCATCTCATTTTCTGCATGATGTTCTCCTTATCTTCCTTGCAGTGGATGGCCAAACAGAGGTATTCCCCACCCCTTTTCTCCTCCTGTCCTGGTCACCTTTCTGAGAAGTTTCTGACTTTCAAGAGTTTTATGCTGTGGATAGTACACACCGATGTTTCCAGCCTTCTGGTCTGCCTTGTAACTTCCAGGACACATGTGCGTGCGTGTGTGTGCGTGTGTGTGCGTGCGTGTGCGTGTGCATATCCTCTTCCTTCATTTTATCTTAAATTCACTTAAGCAAGTCACGTGGATTTCTGATTGTAGTCCTACTAACACTTTAAAGGCCCAGCGAGAACCTCATATATTCTGAACTTCCTAAAATAGTTTGCCGTCCCAATAAATCTTATTTCAGAGCCAGGCTTTCTAAGAGGCCTCTTTTTTCTCAGAAAGTACATATGCAAAAACTCTCTTTCATTCAGAAATAATTATTTATCAGACTTTGTGCTCGGTGCTGTGAGGGAATCCAGAGATGAATCATATTCACGTCCTACCCACAAGAAGCTTATAAACCAGAAGGGGATATGTGGTAAGAAATACATAAATATTGATCATACAAGGTAATGTGGTGAGGGCAGGAAGAAGTACAGATTAAGAGCTCTGAAGGTTCACGGAAGGAGTGATCACTTGTGGTGATTTAGAGACTTGTGGAGAGATGGCAGTTGATTTGAGCACTGGAGAAACGGCCTTTTCCTGGTGGACTTTGATTCTTCCCATTTTAGTTTTGGAAAGGAAACTGTGTTTAAAACCAGATAAATGAAAAGATAATGGGAGTTGAGATTTCTTATAGCAATAACCATTCAATACTTTATCTGATTCTTAAGTCTTTATTAAATAATTAAGCAGGCAGTCTTATTAGGTATTTATAAACTAATTAATGAACATGAATGATAAATCTAATATTAATTATTAATTAAATCTGGGAAATTCTGTTGTGCATTTTTCAAAAGAGGCATCTAAGCTAATGCGGCTTGGTCTTACTGTATGTAAGTAGCTTTAAGTAGCTTTATCTCATGATAGGAATAGCAATTTAACATGGAGTAAAAAGGATCCTGGAATATAAATCTCTTCTTACTTTTAAATCCATTCCTTTCTCATCATTCTAGAAGATGAACCTGGCATATTTTCCATGGGTTGTAGATGTTACAAATAGGCTACTTTGTAGCAAAATCAATTTAGTTGCAATTAATGTAATATTAAAATAAGTGAGAAGTTACTTTATGTTTTTTAACTTAGGTGTTTAGTGAGCAGAATTTTTTTATGATTAGGTTTTATTATTTTAATTTTAAGTTGTGCCACAGTCAGAAAATATTGAGAATTCTAGCTTATTTTCATGAAATCTGTTGCTTGAGATTTGATCTAATTTGTAAAGCCCCATGTGAAGACTGGATCTGCTTTAAGGAAAGCCTTTTGAATAAAAATATTCACCTTTTCTAGGAATTTATAGTAACAATTTATGGTCTTCCAAGAGATACTGAGAATTATCTACAAATTATTTCTGTGCAAAGATGCTAGAAAATATGCTCCAAACCATTTTTTCTTTTTCCTCATGAAAAGGTCTTCTGTCCCTGATGAGGAGAGTCCAGTACCTTTGTTTTTTGAAGTCAGGAATTTATGAAGAGGTTTCTGGATGGAAAAATCATAAAAGTTGTAACTACATCTAAAGCCGAAATGATCCTTTGTTTGTAAATTCAACTTAATGTAAAGAAGAGCAGTGAGAGCTGTCCAAAGATGGAAAAGAATGCCTAGCCAGTGCACCAGTTTCCTAGAACTGTAGAGGGAGGAGCTCATGTTTCAATGACCTCGTAGGGTGCATTGAGGGAGCTGGGCAGAGGTTGAAGTAGAGCTGTGAGCATCTTTTAGAGGAGCTGGACCTGGGTGGTTCTTAAAGCACCCCCACCCCATTTTACAGTTCTATGAGGCAGTAAAATGTAAAGAACATTATTATTGATTTGGATTTTTTTTGCCATTATCCATTTATGGTTTTCTAATTCAAAATGGGTCTCTCGAGTTAAAAACTTAATAACCTTTAATACGTTTGTCAGTTCCAGAAAGATTTTTTCAACGTTTGTTTTGTGCGCACCCCTACTCCAACAGTGTGTGGCTCTGAGCCAGCCAAAGATTCATTCATAATCTATTGACTGCACAGATGTTTGGGAACTGATTGCGCCAGCACATGCTTAGTTGGGGCCATTCAAGATTTAAAAGCAGACTATGCACAGATGGTTTTAAAAATGCTTCTTGAATTATGTACCTTGATAACATTTGTGGGAGGAGATCAGAGGACAGTCAAAACTGGTTACCAGCTTTGTAAATCTTAAAGACCTTTGCACTCAGAGGAATCCTGCTTCTCATGAGCAAGTTGTACAGAGTATCACACTGGCAACTGTGCCTCTTCCTTCTTTGACCATAGCAGCTTACATGGCAGATTCGGTAAGATCAGGCCTTTCCTTGGATCTGTACAGTAAAAGGTTAGATTCATTTTTAAAGTTTTTTGATAATTGATTTCATTTCTGGAAAGGTTTTATTTGCCCCTTTTAAAAAGGTTAGATTCTCGCTCTCATCATTGTCATGAGTACCTCATAAGAATCTATTAACAAAAATAAATAACTACACTTCTCTAGATTACCTTGACTTCTTTGTTCTCAGAACATCTGAAATAATAGTGTATAGGTCACGTGCATATGGTGATAAGTGAAGATGTCATGGTAGCTGAGCTGAAGTGTTCTTACTTAGTTTTTTAGGACTCAGGATTTTAATCTAGTCATTTCCAACTGTGATTCAACACTCTTCACTTTATTTCCCTCCAGAAACTCCCAAGATCATATTGCTTCCTAGGACTTAGAGTTCCTGCTGATGTATAGAGCTGCTTGTGGGCCTCCAGCACCAGAAATTGGCTCCAAACCTTTTCCCATTACATCATCACCCACTAATGTCATTATACCAGAGTGAAATCTGCTTTGAAGATTGTACTCTTGTTTTCCTTCTGTTCTTTCCTCTCATCATTTCCTTTAGAAGAAAAAGGGGAAAAAAAATCAGAGATTTCTAGGACAATCCCAGGCAAACATTTAGGAGTGAATCAGACATCCTCACAGTCTAAACTTCGATTTATCAGCCTTCATCCACTCTGCTGATAGAGAGTAATCAGCCCAGCATGCATCCACATGGACCCTGGAAAGTAGCAGTTTGGTCGTGTGACACCTGGCCTTGCTGCTTTTCTTTCAGCCCGTCAGAATTAGTTCTTAATGACTTACATAGCCCTCCGCTAGCATCCTATCACTGGCATATTAAATCTTTTTGAATAATTTCCCAGAATAGAAATTCTTGGGATATCACTAAAGTTTCTTGTTCTTTGTGTCTAATTAAAGTGTTTCTTAGATTCAAGTATTTGCCAGGTAAACATTTAAGCCATTTGGAGTTTTTTACTTTCCCCCTGTAAATCTTTTCAAACATTACAGTATTATCTATATTTATGGTATAGATGTAGGTGGTGCAGGGGTCCTTATTCATCTTCCCTCCCTCACAACAAAACAGTTGACCAAACTTTGGTCCTCTTCTCTCTGTACTGAATTTAATTCCCTATTGTTTTTCAACCATCTTAGAGCTTCCACTTGATGGTGTGCTTTGTTTGACTTTGTGCCCAACAACAGGGTTCAGGTAAGCAAAGAACTGGAAGTGATTTCAAGGACTTTGTGCCACCCACTCAGTTACTGGCCTAGGCTGTACGGATTTTGTGTCCTTTGAGGAAGATTAGTTTGAGATTAGAAAGAATAATAATCGTCAGCCCCAAAGAAATGGGACCACAGTGACTAAAACAGCAGAATAAACTTGGCTCTTAGTTTTTAAGACTCTGGGTTTACATTTATGTACAGTATTACTAACTGGGGACTCTTAATATATGTTCTGCAGGCTGTGGCATGGAGTGTGAGAAGCCACATAGAACTTGAAAAACACTGGAGAGGATGGCGTTGAAAATTACAGATAACACTAGGGCAGCCAAGTACATTTTTATTTTTTCCTTCTCTCCGAAATGAGACGTTAAAAGTCCTTGATTCACATTAGGATTTGAATTTGGGTTTCTAGCAGTTTTATGTATATATATATGTATATTTTTTTTTTCTTCTAGGAATTTTAGATTTTCTGATTTCAGCTTCTTGTTAGTCTCTGTGAGATAAGCTGGATGAAAGGGAAAACGTTCCTCATTTTTTGCCAAGACTTAAGTTGGTGTGAAAAACCTCTTCAGCACAATTGTATTATCTTCTCAGACTGAAAAACTGAAAGAATTAGTGAAAACATCCACAAGGAAAGATATAAATAGATGCAAAGCCTGACTTTCTTCTGTGTAACACGTGTCGCGTATGTGTGTGTTTTTAGCTGTCGGAATGTCCACAGAAGGAGGGTTTGGTGGTGCCGGCAGCAGCGACGCCCAGCAGAGCCTGCAGTCCTTCTGGCCTCGCGTCATGGAAGAAATCCGGAATTTAACAGTGGTAAGGAAGACTGAGAGACTTAACTAGCTTTGAGATGAATAATCAAAACTTAGGCTAAAGCGTGTTTAATCTCAAGCACATTTACAAAGGTATAGTTCATTTCTGACCTGTGGGTAAGAAGATGAAGATACAATTTACTTTAGGTGAGGTAACTACATGGATTTTTTTTTTTTTTTTTTAATTTTAGTGGCTTTCTTTAGGCCTGTGGATGCTTTGACTTGGAGATTGTTTAATGTGAGGCAGATCTTTGAGAGAATGCAGAAAAGCAGGTCTTCCTTCCCTCCAGAAGCTGTAGCTCATTTCTGTGGCCTGATTTAGTGGCCCTGCCAGGTTTCTAGGACCTGGTGAAAACTGTTGGGCAGTTTATTCAACAACAAATCTATTGTAAGCCAGCACTCTTTCCAGGTATTAAAAGATACACTTAGATCGGGGTTTTTTAAGAGCAGTATTATTGACACTTCGGGCCAGATAATTCCTTGTTGTGAGGGGCTCTTCTGTGCATTGTATGGTATTTAGCAGCATCTCTGGCCTTTAATCACTGTAGCCAGTGGCACTGCACTTCCGGTTCTGACAGCCAAAACTGTGGCTAGACACTGGCAAGTGTTCCCTGGGGGCTGAAATCATCCTTGTTGAGGCCCACTGACAGAAGAATCAAAACCCTGGCCCTTGAGGAGCTTACAATGTAATAATTACACCCAGGTCATTTGTTCAACAAGTATTTATTAAATAGTTACTGAGTCAGGCACAGTGATGAATCTGAAGCATTAAAAGGGAGAGTATGATGTTATATCCATAATGAGTAATGTTGTGTTTGGTCCCATTTCAGCGAATGGCTGAAGGAGCACTCTGTGAGATATGTCATTCCTGACCCAGAGGTTTTAGCATCCTGGCAGAGCAAATACTGGATTCTTTCCTGATGTAGAACTCATGTTGCAAGGTCCTTAACCTCTGACATACATGATCAGTTTTCATTTACTCGATGAATACTTACACACCTACTATGGCTAGGCTAGTTATTGTGAACCACACAGACAAAACTGGTGCACTCACAGAACATGTATTCTGGTGGGAGAGACAGAAACAGGTAATGAATGAGTAAAATAAACAATAACTTCTCACTGTGATAAATGTCCACTGACTTCAGGGGTCAAAAAAACCCCCTATATTCTGGGTATCCTTGTGGGTCATGTTTGTTTATAGGGGGGATTTTCAGCATTTGACCTTGGTTTGGGCTTTCTCTGAGTGGCCTGTGTTCACTGGTGGATTTCCACTGAAAAATCATTCTGCAGTCTAAAGGTGGTAGTTACCAATAGTATCTTAGATATAAAGCGGAAGGGAGGGAAAAAATGGAATTATAAAGTCAGAAGTGGGGTATTTTGTATGTTTTGAGGGGATAATGTCATGGTTAAGCTTTCAGGTTCAAGTGCTGGGATCAGCCTGGTACAAAACGAGTGCCTTCCTGAGTTCTAGTGGGACTAGGCAGTGCAGCAAGCATGTTCCAGCTTGAATGCAGAAACAAATTCAGGATCAGACAAGTGATCAGATGAACTTTAGAAGTTGAAATTCAGCACCTAGCTTTTCTGTATTTTGTTGGACTTTGAATTTTTTTTTTAAATTGTGGTAAAACAACACAACAAAATTTACCATCTTGACCATTTAAAATGTACAGTTCAGTGGTATATTTACATTGTTGTAAAACAGATCTCCAGGACTTTTTTATCCTGTGGAATTGGAGCTTTACACTCGTAAAACAACTACCCACTTTCCCCACTCTCCAGCCGTTGGTAATCACTGTTCTGCTTTGTTTCTATGAATTTGGCTGCTCTAAGTACCTCATATAAGTAAGTAGACTCAGACAGCATGTGTCTTTTTGTGTCTGGCTCATTTCACTTACTTAGCATAAGTAAGTGATTTAAGAGATAATTTAAGAGATTTCAAGGTTCATCCATGTTGTAGCATATGACAAGATTTCTTTGTTTAGGCTGAATAATATTTCCTTGTATATGTGTGTATACCACATTTTGTTTATCTAGTCATCTGTCAGTGGGCATTTGGGTTGCTTTTGTTTCTTGCCGATAGTGAATAATGCTGCAGTGAAGAGGAATATGGGCCTTGATGTTATCCTGCTTGATTTACTTTTCAGGTTTGATTGACATCAGAGAAGATAGTGGTGTTGACCAAATTTTTGTAGCTAGACAGCTAGTCCTGCAGAGGTTAAAAGTGGATTACTTTGAGGGATTTACTTTTAGTTCAAGTTTTATGAGTAAGGAGAAAGACCAAGGACAAAAGTCATTTTTAATCATTCTCCTGTTGATGGCTAAAATTTTCCTTCCACATACTCTCAAGAAAAGAATCTTAGAATGCTACCATAAGTGAAAGTGAAGTCGTTCAGTCATGTCCGACTCTTTGTGACCCCATGGACACCAGGCTCCTCCGTCCATGGGATTTTGTAGGCAAGAGTACTGGAGTGGGTTGCCATTTCCTTCTCCAGGGAACTTCCCAACCCAGGGATCAAACCCGGGTCTCCCACATTGTAGACAGACGCTTTACTGTCTGAGCCACCAGGGAAGTCAGAATACTACCATGGTATCTCTTAAATCAGATGCTTAGAATGATGTTTGGCTTGTAATAGTGAGTGAATGAATGAAAATTGCTCAGTCGTGTCCAACTCTTTGCAACCCCGTAGACTATACAGTCCATGGAATTCTCCAGGCCAGAATACTGGAGTGGGTAGCATTTCCCTTCTCTAGGGGATCTTCCCAACCCAGGGGTCAAACCCAGGTCTCTTGCATTACAGGCGGATTCTTTACCAGCTGAGCCACAAGGGAAGCCCTGGCATGTAATAGGTGCACAGTAAATGTTTAAATGAATCATAGACTCCTCCACTTCAGACTTAGTGTGAAGCAGCATAGTGCCAGGTTTGAGTGAGAATGCAATCCGGTAAAGTCCCTTTGCAAAACTTTTATTTTCCTCTGCCAATGGCAAATGAAGGCATCTGCTTCTCTGACTGAACCTCTGCCTGTGTGACGCGGCTGATATTTCAGTGCTTAGTGTGTGCCTTTGTAGAGCTCGAGCAGCACCTCAACCAGACTTGCTCAGATATGGCAGAGCCTCTTAGGCTGGTATCTCAAAATGTCTACTGGATTTTTAAAAAAATCTGTATGTTCAAATCATCCAAATGTAAATAAAGTTTATGAGAATACTCATAAGGTGTTGTGGTCTCTCTAAGCCTGTGACAGAGGTGTTCCAAAAATAAGTAATTCGGGTTTGCTAGTCCGTGGGGTTGCAAAGAGTTGGACACAACTGAGCGACTAAGCACAGGTGATACAGTTCATTATATATTGGCGACTTTGGCCCCAGTTATCTCGGTCTCTGTTCGGCAAAAGCAATTTGTCTTTCATCTCAGCTTGGCCATCTTGCTCT
Organism: Bos grunniens; assembly: GCF_055505025.1. Taxonomy (NCBI): domain Eukaryota; kingdom Metazoa; phylum Chordata; class Mammalia; order Artiodactyla; family Bovidae; genus Bos; species Bos grunniens. The sequence continues at coordinate 15,941,360 of NC_141167.1, forward strand.
CCTCATTCTTGAAAGCTCTGCATTGTCCATAACCTCAGGTGGTGCTCACCTGAAACTGAGTTGATTAAAAATCATACCAAAATGATTATATACCAGGATGATTGTGTTAAATGCTGTATTCCTGCTTAGCAGACCTCTGGGAGCAATAATTAATAGACTTCTTGGCATTAAATTTTACTCTCTAGACCTCTTTGAAAGTGGGGAAAAAAGAGCTAACTTTTGTCCTTTGTGGGGCAGGTGGGGAGGTAGTAATGCTGAATCTTAAAGAAAAATCTAATCCTCCTTCAAACTCCCTCCCTACACCCCATTTAGCCTTCAGGTTAGCCCTAATTTAATGTTTGGTCACTTTCTTTTAATTGCCTGTTACATCTTTTCATTCTTCAGTGTCTCCAGATTGGAAGATGACATTTCCACCATTACAATCAAATCAGATAACCATTTAAACGAGAACTTGGAGGTGAAGATTGGTGGACTGCTAAACAATAGTTCCTGTGCTGTTTGAGCCCTTCCTGTAGAACAGTGCTTCACAGACTTTATTGTCTATATGTGAACCACATGAGGGTCATGTTGAAATACAGATTTTGATTTAGCAGGTTTGGAGAGGAACCTTAGATTCTGCACTTCATTCATGTTCCCAGATGATGCCATTGTGGGTCTAGGGACCTCACTTTGAGCGGCAAGGCTTTAAAGCAGTGGTCCTTAACCCTCACTGTGGATTATAGTCACCAGGGTAGTTTTCAAAAAATGTGATACCAGGACTCCACTCCCTAGAGTTCCTGATTCAGTTAGTCTGAGGTAGAGCCCAGACATCTTGTGTTTCAGAAGCTCCCCAAGGTGATCCTAACATGCTGTCCATGTTGAGAATCACTGCTTTTGAGAAGGTAGAATCTTGATTTTGCAGAGTGAGTGCCTGACTAGGTAGGCCTGCAAAAGATTCCTCATCATTATTTGAAACTCCAGATGTTGTTTAGTTCAGCCTGAGACCTGTTGACTGTAATTTGGCTTTAAACTCTCATTGAGTGAATTCAGACTTCTTGAAGTTCAGCAGTTTCAGATGGCAGCATTTTTAAACATACTTCTTTGGTTGTGGTCAGGAGCACAAAGATGTTCTGAGAGAGAATCCGCTCTCCAACCTTTCTGATGTCACTCCTAAGAGTAAAGTGTGTCAGTTGTTATTCCACTTGGATTCGCATCAGGATAAGAAGTTAAATGTTACTCATGTCAGTTGCATGGTTGCCAATGACAAGGGAGCATTGAATTGAAAGCCAGTTTACCGATTGTGAAGGGGCGCCTCTCTCCAATAAGCTGGTCATAAAGCCTTACATGTGACTGGAAAGCTGGGCTGAGATTATAGAAAGCTGGGCTATTGTCAGTGATTATGAGCCCCACATGCACATCTGAAGATCTTTTAAGATCTCAAGGTTTAAAGATCATGAGAAAATTTCTCACAAAAGAAAAGATGTATGGGACTTAGAACAGAGTTTTTTGTAAGTTTCTTCCTCTCTTCAAGGTGGAACTATATCTTGACTTTTCCTTGTTGTTGTTGTTGTTTTTTAATTGTAGTCTCATAAAAATTCTGAAAGTAATATTTTATTCTTTCAAGTTGGGGAAGGAGATCTTTTTATCAGCTCTGGGCTTTAGTTAAGTAATCTTAGAACAGTGTTGTGGGAATTATATTAAATGACGAAGCCAAATGAGAACTTGTAAGAGACCTAAATCTTGTGGTCATAATCTTGTGCTGTGTGTATCATCCTGGGAGGCCTTCCAAAGAAACTTATCATCCCTAGCGTTTTCTTTGGCATTTCTGTTTAGCATCATTTTGTGTGATACACCACACAAGAAGGAGGACCAGTGATTGATTTCTGTAGTTAAATGTTTTTTTGTTTTTAAATCCCTTTAGGGTCTGGCCCCAATCCAGTATTCCCTTTCCTGCTGCTCCCCTCTGTACTGAGGTCATACATCTAAAACTTAAATAGGCCAGTTTTTTGGTCTCTGTGCTTCTGTGTGTGCTGTGTCCTTTGAATAACATTCACTTACTTTTCCAGCAAGCAGATTTGAAGGATCCCAAGACACAATTCAGATGTCAGCCCCTCTGCGGAACATTTGCCAACTCCTCTTGCTCACTCCAACACCTCCCCGCTACCCACCACTTGCAGTTGGTCATTTCTTTCTTTTCCCTGTGGGATTTTACACCCCCATTCTAGTATAGCTTAGGGGATTATAATATTTCATAAGTGATAGTCTCTAAACTATTTGGCTGTTCGAAGAAAGTGAAGTCGCTCAGTTGTGTCTGACTCTTTGCGACCCCATGGACTGTAGCCTACCAGGATCCTCCGTCCATGGGATTTTCCAGACAAGAATACTGGAATGGGTTGCCATTTCCTTCTCCAGGGGATCTTCCCAACCCAGGGATTGAACCCAGGTCTCCTGCATTGGGTGCAGACGCTTTACCATCTGAGCCACCAGGGAAGCCCAGCTGTTCAAAGAAAAGTGTATTTGCGTCTTGCACATAGTAGTAGGCATCATACATTTGCTGTCAGTTGAGTTGCATGAAGGAACAAATGAAAGAGGAGGAGAAAAAATTAGAATGTGCCGTGCTATCTCCTTTTGGTGAAATTTTAGTAAACTGGACTTCTAAGCCTCTACCACTCCAGAGTTAGATTTTTAGAGGCTTCGTGGAAAATGCTGATACTTAATTTGGAAAAGACAAAAAATTGATGTTGGGGTTTTATAGAGGTCAGTGATAGCCAAGCAGCTTGTTGAATTTGGGTGGAGAAATTAGATGTCTTGGGATTTCCCTGGCGGTCCAGTGGTTAGAACGCCGTGCTTCACTGCAGGGGGTAGTGGGTTCCATCCTTGGTTGGGGAACTAAGATTCTGCATGCCACAAGGTGTGGCCAAAAAAAATCAGATGTCTTGGTGTATATTTTATCTTAATAGTTCCTGTTCTTCTGTATTCATAAAATAGATTCTGGGAAGGCTGATGATGTTTTTCCAAAATGCTTCACTGCCTTCTTTGACGTATAGTTGATTTTTTTATTGGTCTTGGAAAAGAAAGTTCACTAATGCATGTTAATTATACCAAATCTCAAATAAGAGCTGCTTCCTCCATAATGTGATGATGTAACTTCCCAGGTGAGGGTATTGGATTTGGTGAATCACATTTCAGACCACTTATAGTATCAATCATTTGACACCTAGTGCCAGTAGGGATTTTGCTGATTTTAGCTAATCTCTGCCTTTTCAGTTTTCTCTTCTTTGCAGCTTTGAAACCCAAAATTGATTTTTATTTCTAGAATTGCATCCATCATTGGCTGTGTATTTAAATACCAGTAGTATCAAAATAAAATGAAAAAGCACTTAAATCAGAAGTAATTGAGTAATGCTGATCAAAAATTCCTTTCCTAAATCCTTTCCACAGTAAAGTTAAGTGGTTTCTTCCCAACTTAGTCTTGTTTGTTAAAAAATTGACAGGACTACTCCTAAACAGCAGCTGATAAATTCACGCTTACCCTTTTTCCAAACTCTTCTACTCCTACCCCCACCCCCAGCAGATTTTGAAGACAGGGCCTTTGATGCTGTGATGGGTAAGGAGCTCCTCCTCGGCTTCTGGTGTCATGTTAGTGCAAAGGTCAGAAATAGCCAGTGTCACATTGGCTGAAGAGAGCGGTCACTGTGGTCAGGTATTGCTGGCGCTTGCTCTTGTAGTCCTTGATTAGAAGGAAATACTGGCAACTTGGAGAAAAACCCCTAAGGCCAGAAATCTCATTTTAATCTGCATATTGCAGACTGGTAAACTTTCTTAGGGGGAAAAATGCATTCATAATGCATCTCTCTATTGTTCTGGCAAAGAACCTGGTGGTGTTTGGGGTTACTTTTCATGAGGGCCCTGTTAGAAGGCATCGTAAGTTTATCCTGAAACCCTTTGTTGGAAGCTCTGCATTGGTTAAGAAGTATTTTGCTCTAGAGCTTGTGTTTTCTTAATTTCATTTGTAATTTCTCTCCTGCCATATTTTCTAAAAGGAGGGACTAAATCAACCAGGGGGTTTCATGCTGCCTGTCACATCCTATTAATTATTCCTACCATTTATGCACCTCTTGTTACTCATTTCAGAAAGATTTCCGAGTACAGGAACTCCCACTGGCTCGTATTAAGAAGATTATGAAACTGGATGAAGATGTGAAGGTGAATTCACATTCATTTTTATTATTCATGTTGAAAGTAAAACAATGGGAAGATTATTGCTTATTTCTCTAGAGCTCAAAGTTTAATTAAACAAAAATAAAAGTATTATTGTCTGTTGGTTTTGTATTTGGTTCCGAGCTGAAATTGAACAGTTTTAATTATTGTATGGTACTTTTCTAAAAATTGGGAATATCCTGTTTGCTAGCTGTTGAAATCCAAGCTACTGAGTATTTGTTTTTTGAATTGCCTGATTCTTTCCACTGTGTAGCGTAAACATGTATCATCATGTCAGCAGAACGGTGACGTCTTCCTGGCATCTTATTGCAGTCTCTAGTTAGTTGATCTGAGCTCTAAGAAATGTCTGATAATGATATTGCACTTGTTCTAACTTTTCAGTCTGTGAGTTGTTTTACAGTTTATGCTTGTGAGAGGATTTACTTTGGTTGACCATTTTTGCATTCCTAGGAGTCCGCCTCCTATTAACAGTTCTCTCAAGAAGAGAGCAACTCTCTCCACTCTGAATTAATAGTTTCCTGTATTTGTATAGAAAGCTAACAGTTTATAGCAGTTTTCCTTTTTATTAGCTTACTTCCTCATAGTAACCATGTGAGAGTTCACAGGATAAGAGTTACTAGTTTCTCCATCCTGTAGATATGCGAATAGACACAAAGAGGTTAAAAGTGACTCACCTAGAGTTGGAGAACCAAGATCCCAATTCTCACCTCCTGCTTCCTTAACTCTGACCACACAGACAGATCACCACAGACCACCTCACAAAGGCTGCACAGGGTCCAGAGCTTTGTTTGACCAAGAGTTTGAACTTTGAATTCAGATTCGGCAAGGCAGCTTCCAGTACTTGAGGACTTACTATGTGCCAGGCACTTTTACATACATTATCTCATTTGATTCCCACAGCAACCCTGGCAAGTTGTTACCTCTTTTTCACTATGTAAAAAGTGAAGCCGAGAAGGGTGAGAAGCTGGAGGTTTTCCCTAAATCCACTGGCACTCATTATCTTTCCCCCACGTTGTCTCCCTTTGGATTAGAGCCTACATCCTTCCACTTACTGGCTCTGTGTCTATAGGCAAGTCACTTCACTTCTCCTAAATCCTAGTTTCTCTGAAAGGCTTTTTTTATGAGAGCAAGAAAGTCCATGGAAGGTGCTAGATAAATAACCTTTCTCCCTCTTCCCTTCTTCTGTGTGCTACCTGCTTTGTCCCTGCTTTGTCATGGGTTTATTTTACCTTGGAATCTCTTGAGGCGACCCCCTTCTTGTTCTCTAGTCCTTGACCCATAGCCCATTGGCAGGACATGAGATAAGGGACAAACTGACTGGTTTGAATGACTTGCTGGTGATTGACAGGGAGGGCCTACGTCTGTTGCAGATGATCAGTGCAGAAGCCCCTGTGTTGTTTGCCAAGGCAGCCCAGATTTTTATCACAGAGTTGACTCTTCGAGCCTGGATCCACACAGAGGATAACAAGCGCCGGACTCTTCAGGTAATATTGTAGAGAATTAGGCAAGCAGCTGCCTTTGCCTTCTTCTCTTGCATGGCTTTGGACCAAAGATTGTTCTTTCCCACACCTCTGTCAAACTGATGTGTTTAACTGGCATCTTCCTTTTCTGGTGGGAGGCAGGCAGACCTTCTGGCCAAGACAGTATGCATTTCCCTACCAGGAATGTTAATTTCCAACTTCCCTGTTTGTCACGGCTCAGTGACTGAACTTTGTACTTGGTGAGTTCTCACTGTAAACAGAGGCTAAAGTGATTATTTATCTATTTCTAGATCTAAACAGCTTCCAGTTGGAAGGCTTGAGAGTCTTCAGGAAAGAACGGTCCCAGGAAGAATAGTCTCACTAACCTCTTTGGCATTTTTGTTCCTTCTCTCTTTTCCTGGGAATCCTTTCCTTCTTTCTTGTTTCTTTTTTTGTTTTAATTCAGCAAATCACTTTCTTATTGTATGAAGACCCCTTAGTCATTGGGTGTACAGCCCCTCCACTCATCACCCAGGCCCTTTCTTAGAGGAAAGATTTCCCAGACATAGGAGAAGTATGGCAGATACAGGAGTGCCAGTATTTTAACAGCAAAGCCAAGGAAGTGCATTATGTTTTCTTTGTTTCCCTTTATCTCCAAAACTGAAAATGCATGCTTTTGTTCATTTATTCCGCAGATATTAAATGAATACCCACAGTGTGCCAAGCACTGTTCTAAGCCCTGGGAATTAATACACAAAACAGACAGAGATTCGTACCCTTAGAAATTCTATAGTCTCGTGCAGCTAGATATTGAAAACTTACTTATGTTGTCTTGGAGGAAGTCTATGGATCTAGAGAGAACTAATTAAAGCTACCTTCAGAGTCAATTCAGATTAAAAAGTAAAATGGGCAAAGCACTTGAACAGGCCCTTCAGAAAGGAAGACACCTAAATGACCAACAGCGAAAAGGTATGCAACGTCATTTGTCATCTGGGAAATACAAATTAAAACCGCAATGAGATACTGGTTTGTACCCACTAGAAAGACTGACAGTACCGAATGTTGGCAAGAAAGTGAAATGACTGAAACTCATTTACTGCTGGTTAGAATGTAAAGTGGTGTGATCACCTTGGAAAACTATTGAGCACTTTCTAATAAAATGCTATTCCTTAATCTCAGATCCAGCCATTCCACTCTTATATGTACTCCCAAAAGTGTGGACATTCTTGTATAAGACTGTCTGTAACAACCTAGTTTATAATAGCCAAAACCTGGAAACAGCTCAAATATCCATCAAGATGTAAATCTATTAACAAATAGATTTATTCTTAAAATGGATGACTACTCAACAGTCAGAGAAGCAAACTATTTATTCATGCAACAATGTGGGTGAACCTCAGTCATATTTAAGCAAAAGAAACAGATTACACAGTACATGCTATCATATACTATCATCATTTATGGAGACAGGAGTCGGAGCTGTGGTTGCCTCAGGTTGGTAAGGGAAGGAAGTTGGCTGGAAAGGAATAGAAGGAAACTTTGTATGTTCTTATATGGGTGATAGCTACCCGGGTGCATATATTTATTCAGATTCATCAAGCTGGGTACTTAAAATTTCTCTGGCTTTTTTGTTTTGTTTTTTCACTAAATATGATAATTGGTAAAATATTAGCATTACAAAAGGCAAAATAAAAGTGTTTAAAAGACTCATTTAAGTATATCTGTTTCCAAAATTCTGTAGAATGCTTTAGTATATGTCTAAAGGTGATCATTTATTTTTTTCTTCCCCTCATTCTATCCATAGATGAGCCATCTGGGTAGCTTGAGTAGGTGACATCATCATGAATGTGATACTATATTGTACTAATCTTAAATGAGACCTGGCACCCTTAATATGTGCCCTGCCTCTGTTGGGAGGGTTTATTATCAGGCTGGTGGTTGGCAAGAAGGTCGGGCTGGAGTTTTGCATTTCAGTGGCTCGGGGCCATCACAAAGACAAGGAAAGGGGAAAAAAAAAAGAAAACAACAGAAAATTTCCATCCCCTCCTATTTTATCTGATGAGTCATCTTTTAACTGTGATATATAGAGCTTGCTGAGGATTTCTGTTAGCATGTTGACTTTCCCTCCAACATTTTATTATGAAAAAATTAAACATAAGCAAAGTTTACAGTGAACACCTGTGTAACTTACCACCTAGATCTACCATTAACACTTTACTCATTTTAGTCCCATATTTGTCTTTCCCTCTGTCCACCAAATCATCTGGTTTTAAATGCATTTAAAACTTTATATTCCCCTGAGCACTTCAATATGTGTGTCACTTACTAGTGTTCTCTGTTTTTTTTTTCTTTTGCTTTATAATTGTCCTACAATGAAGTACACAAACCTTAAGTATACATAGTGTGTTGGTTCTTAATTTAAAAATCTTTTAAAGAAAGGGAATGTCACTCTTAGAAAGAACCTCATCAGAGCAGGCCTTGGTTTCAGTAGCATTAGTCAGCTGACTCATGTTCTCTTCCCCCCAGCCCCTACCCTAGTGGCTTCAGATTTCCAGTATTCCTGTCACGTTAAACAATATTTAAACTGTGAATTTGACATTGTCATTTTGAATTTCAAAATAAAAATTGTAATTTTGTAGAAACTAACATTAATAGATCCAATGACTACAAAAATATTGTAAAAAGTTACTGAAATAGGATTTCAGCTAAGAGATTCAAAATAGATTATAAACTACATGTGAGCCAAAGAGTCAAAATATTATTTAGGGGCTTAAAGGGTTATCAGGTTGAGTAATAGCCTAACTTTGCTAACCACAGAATGACCAGAAACCTGTCAGTTGATATGGCTAGATTTGTACGAATGTATCTGGAGGGTGATAATCTAAACAGTTGTGGGGAAGACCTTGGAGCAGGATCTAGCAGAGGTGTTAATAGTTGCAGGCTCAAGTATCTAGTCTGTAGAGCATGAGCTATATGTATCTCTTCTTTGGTCAGTGTTTGTCCATCAGGTCTGATCATTTGAAGTTTGTAAGAGTTTGGGTGTGCTTTTTTTTTGGCTATAGGCTTGGCCGTGGGTCTTTAGTTTGACTTAGAAGTCATCGTCTTAACCTTACTTGTAACTTGGAGAGTAGAAAGCCAGGTAAACTAGTTTCTCCCCAAGTTAATTTTTCACCCTGCTTTTCTTTGTTACAGAGAAATGATATCGCCATGGCAATTACAAAATTTGATCAGTTTGACTTTCTCATCGATATCGTTCCAAGAGATGAGCTGAAACCACCGAAGCGTCAGGTGAGCTGGGAAGGCATTGCTGACGAGAGGGTGCCTTGCATCCTGGTATCAGACGATCTCCGTTTCCTCTGTCAGCACAAGTCATTTGTTCTTCTTTTGCTTCTCTTTCTCTAGACCAGATCCATCCTTAACATCTTCTGTTACTCATTTAGGGATACTTTTAACTCAGTGCCTCCGAGGTGGTGTCTCAGTGAAAACAGACAAAATGAAAAGTAAAGATGAGTTACAACAGTAAAGTGTAGCTCATTTAGAAATATCCTGGGAAGTCTATCAAGAGTTCTTAAGTCTGGGATGGGAGAGCAGGTTAAAGATTTTAGATTTCAGGAAGCAGCTTCTGTGTGTGCATAGCTGTGCTTGAAGGGAGTGGACTTGGTCTTCTCTTGCTCTGGATTGTGGTTCTCTACGCAGTGTGCTGGCTGCACATTAGAATCACCTGTTAGAGTTTTTAGAAATACCAGTGCCCAGGCTCTGTCCCCCACACCGGCTGAAACAGAATCTGTGAGGGGGAGGCTCAGGCATCAGTCCTTTTTAAAGCTCTCCAGATGCTTTTAATGTGCAACCAGATTTGGGAACCTTCACTTAAACTTTTTCCAAGCAGTGACGAGAAGGAATGTGTCTGCCTTTCCTGCTCTTCTGTCTGCTCCTCTCCAGAGGTCACACCATTGTTTTTCAGCACTTTGTGTACATAAAGCTCTTAATTGCAATTTTGATAGATCCCTCTCCTGTGTTGCTCATCATTTTAGGCATGCAGATTGCATGACTCACTGGATATAGTAGAGATACTTGGAATAGTGGCAGAGTCTGGCAGGAGCAAAGCTGAGCCTTGATCTACTTGCTTTGTTTTTGTTAATAAAAGTTTCAGTGTTTTTAATGAATTATTTCATAGTATATTATCCTTAGAAATAGGAGTCATTCAGTAATGACTATTCTCCTGTGCTATCTCATGTTAATAACCAGTAAGAGAGTGTAGGAGAAGTGGGCATCTTTAACGGCCTTTGTAATTGCGACCCTGCCTGGGGACCTTTGGGTTAGCAAGCCCTCAGTACCTCCTTCCTAGCACGGGGTGCCTCACTGCGTCTCCATTCTTCTGGGCAGTCTTTGCTACTGTAAACATCCTTGACTGGAAGCTGTAAGGCGTTGCAAGGAGCTTTCAGTCGGATGTTTACAGCGGCAGGCTGCCACGGTCATCCCGCTGCACATGGCCTTTGAAACATTGCAGGTTTGTGTCCACGGCTCAGTTCCTCCTCTGGGTGCTTCCCTCCTCTTTGAGAAGTCACTGCAAGAAGAACTCAGACCACTTCTCTTTCTTCAAAACAGTTGATACCACTCACCCACTCTCCCTGTTGGAATTTGTTTCAGAAGCCCCCTTTAAAAACAAGGTGGTGAGCTCTGTGACAATCAGGCCTTGCTCAGGCTCCTTGCAGCAACTCCTGCTTGTTCCCTGTGGGCTGCCTGCCAAGCCAACTGGCCAGAAAGAATGGTCGTGTCCTCTCCATTCCTCCCGTGTCCTCAGTGGTTGACTCTCCTAGGGTGGCAGAGAGCTCCTTGTTACATCCTAGCCTGACTCTGAATGCTATGATCCATCTCCTTTAAAGTGTGTCTAGCTGAGACAGCTCCTTGCTGCCTGGGTTCAGTTCTTTGCAGGCATTCAGGCCATTGATTGGCATCCTGTTCGGGACAGCTGCTGCCTGGCCTTTTTTGAAAGGTTGAGATTGCCGAAAGCTGGCCTAAAGTTCTAAGATAGCGCTTTTAATCCTCTGTAGACATGAAGTTTTCCCAAGCTCCAAATTGGCTGGCAGCTTCCTTAAGTCTTTTAAAAGCGCCTACTCTCCAAAACTCACCCTTTCTGAAGGAAGCAGCAGTTCATTCTTGCTACTGAAGCAAATGTGCTTTTGGGGGCTGGCTGCACAGCACTGTGGTGATGGCCCTAGGAGGTGATGCTGCCCATTCTCTGGTGTTGTTTATCAGACTCCACTGCTGGAGAGATTCCAAGAGCAGGCACTCTGGTTGGGGAGGCCACTGCTAAGCTGGGCAAGTGCCCCATCCTGAATTGATCCAGTCATTCAGAGATTGTTCTAGCACAGGGGGTGGCTTCCCGCTGCTGGGGAAAGAAACGAGCCAGAAATACTGAGTTGTTGTTCTAAGGTCCTTGACTTCTCAAAGATGCTTGGAGATGTCTCTTGTTCTTTGGTGAAGCAAGTAAAGACTACTCAAGCAGGAGAGAGTTGAGACCTGACTTTTACCCCATAAAGCTATGAGTTGAAAGTTCCTGCTCATTGAAACGTCATTTCCTCTTCACCCATTTCTTTAAACCAAGCATAATCACTCCCTTTCTAGCTTGACCTCCATTGGCAGAATGAGTCTTCTAATGCAGAAGCAGCTTAGATATGCTTCCTTCCATTCCAGTGATTTGAGAGCTGACATGCCTGTCCTCATAAGGCAAACCTTGGTGCCTCTATTTGATACTCACAGAGTGTCCCAGACATTGCCTAGTTCATAAACAGCTTAAGAGGGTACTGTAGGCAGCATAGGAGAAGCTCTTTACATGTTCTCACAGCTTTTGGAAAAGGATATTTTAGCTTCTGAAAGTGGTACAGTGTTTGCTATTTTTCTGGCAGAAACACAGTATTCACTTGCAGATTTGCTGTAGTCAAGGATAACTGGAGACAGAACAGTCACAGGCCAAGGGCTGGTGAAGGCCAGGGGCTCCCTACTCCCCAAGACTTCCTACTGGTTAGTTTTGGAGTTCTTAGTCCTCTATACTCGTTCATCACCCAAGAGCTTTTTCAAGTTAGGTTTGGACTTTAATGGTTAATGTTTTTTATAAAATGGGAAGGGAGTTCTGAGTGGGAAGATAAATTCATTGAACCTATTTCAGGAGCCTTGAAAAGAGTAGCTGGCCTTTGTTTCTTGGCTGGGGAGGGTATCAGTATTACCCCTGTCATAGCCAAGATCTAGTTGACTGGTGGACCTTTATTTATAATGGTGAGAAGTTAGAGTTGAAATGGAGATAATGTTGTCACAGTTAAGTTGTTCTGGAAACTGAGACCTAGATGCAAATAAAAGGGAGCTTCCTTTTTCTTCTGCCTCAGCATGATCATGTCCAGGGTTCATACTGTTTGGGCCTGAAGCACAGAATACATTAACTTAGAAAGTTGGTTCCTGTTGAAGGGCTAGCTTAGAAACCCAGAGTGTCCAAAGTATCTGCCTAGACTGGGTGAATGGCCGTCAGGGAACCTTGCATGCTGAGATCCAAGTTTCTCAGAAGCTAGATCTCCGCAGTCCTAGTTTTAGTATCCTGGGCCCCCAGTTCCCCGGAAGCAAAAGAGTACCCAACCCCATCCTACAGTGGACAAAAGTGTATCCCCACACGGGGGCTGCAGAATCCTAGAGGGAGCAAGAGTTAGGGGTTCTTGTCTGTTGCTGACAGTTGGTGGGTTTAAGAGTGTTTGTCATACTCCCAGCTTGGGTTAGGGCTTCCCTGGTGGCTCAGCCAGTAAAGAATCCACCTGCAGTGCAGGAGACCTGGGTTCAATCCCTTGGTCAGGAAGATCCTGTGGAGAAGAAAAGGGCAACCCACTCCACTATTCTTGCTTGGAAAATCCCATGGACAGAGGAACCTGGTGGACTGCAGATCATGAGGTCACAAAGAGTCAGACGTGACCGAACGACTTAAGCATGCATGCAGCTTGGGTTTAAAAAAAAATACTTTCCTACCTCCCATTGTCTGCCCGGCCCTATGAATTCATTTATCATTTAGCACCTGCTTTTATTGAGTGCTTGAAAGGAGAATGGTAATAGGGACAGTAGGGGGCAAGAGAGATCGAGGCTTTGCCTTCATAGGCCTGTCATTCTAGCAGGGAGGGTAGTGAATTTGACCAGCAAGTACAAAAAGGTTTCATGAGAAAAGGGCCGTGGAAGCACAGATTGGAGATAGGGTCAGTACCAACCGTGTATGTCCCTTTGGAGAGCTCTGAGGCAATCCACAGGGTCTCTGCCTTGGAGAAGCCTTTTCCTCTTTCCTTGAGCCTGAAAGACTTAGTCCAGAGCACAGAAGTGAGTAAATTTAGCTGTTATTTTTGCTCAGCCAGCCGAGTGGTTGTATGTTTGTATTGTTTCTGTTGTCCCAGGCGGGGTTCTGTGTGTCGCAGGGCCCTCCGGAGCAGACGCCGACCTCTGTGTCAGTGGTCAGGGGCCGACCAACCCTGGACCCTCAGACTGTAACCATGCCGTAGTGTGTGTAAACATCCTACACTCTCAGCTGTGAGCTCGAGGTGGCTGGGAGAGGGTTGTTTACTCCTTCTGCCATGGAAAACGTCTGCTGAAGAAGGAACAGTCTCTTCACTCAGCAGGTCGGCCAGAATGCGACCTCCCTAGTCAGCCAAGGCAGCACCCCAGTGGAGAGCTGTCCCTCAGGCCCCCTGGGTTGCACTTCTGTGGCTAAGTACCAGCAAACCACATGTGATGCTGGATAGACTCGGCCTTAGTGACCACTGAGCTCTCGACATGCTGTGAAAACCTGGGCTCTTGCCTACCAGCGTTCTTGGTCCTGACATTTGCTTCTGAAATTCCAACCCAGAAAAAGCCCTGTGTCCCTTTCCCCGACTCTTTTCCTCTGGAGGTGGTGGGGGAATGAAATAAGGAGAGTGCTGCTTATTTGGGAGGTTGGGAGCCAGCCTGAGTGTTTGGGGTACTTGCAATTAGCACTGTTCTCAGATCACAGGCCTTGACAGCATTTACTGACAAGCACTGCTAGTGCGTGGTTTTAGTTACGGTAATTATTTGCCCATTTGCAACTCATCACGCAGTGGGTGATTACTCTGTGCTTCAGAAAATTGGCTGTATGTTTGTTTTGTGAAGCCTATGGAATCTGTTATTTTTAGTTCGATTTAGCACAACTGGTCTCTTCAAATTCCACTTTCCCTTGGCTTCAAATGTAGAGAACTCAGCATTCAGCAGGCAACTGTGCAGAGCCCGTTTGGGGGAAGAATGGAAATTCACTGCGGCGGCTGCTGAGTCGGTTCTTTTCCTCTTACCTGCCTCTCCTTCTGCCCCACAGGAGGAGGTGCGCCAGTCCGTGACCCCTGCCGAGCCCGTCCAGTACTACTTCACGCTGGCTCAGCAGCCTACTGCCGTTCAAGTCCAGGGGCAGCAGCAAGGCCAGCAGACCACCAGCTCCACGACCACCATCCAGCCTGGGCAGATCATCATCGCACAGCCTCAGCAGGGCCAGGTCTGTGAGCAGCAGAGGCTGCCGTCCCAGCAAGACAGCACCCCTTAGATTTGGGATGGGCAGAGTGGGGCTGGGGCGGATGGGCAGTCAGACCATTGTAGGGCACTGGGTTTGGATTCTGGAGACCTGGACTTGCCCCCAGACCCGGCCGCTGAGGTGATGTGTCACCTAGTCTCTCTGGATCCTGGCATGCTCATGGGTCACATGAGGAAAGTGCAGTGAACAGGACATTCTCTGGGGTCCCTAAAACATTTTAGGAGGAAAAAAGTCTCTATGATGCCCCCTTGAAGAGAGTGACATCTTCATATGAGGTCTTTTAAGTGGATTCCATGCCTGCTGTCTGCGTCTCCCCACCAGAATTGGAATTTGTATCTTTAAGGGGGCAATCAGGCGTCATTGCCAGCTTGCATACATTTCTTCTTCTTTTCCTCATCATTTCTGTCTCCCACTGGATGTGTCCAGTGACCTTCTCTTTTTAGAACAGTAATCAGAAGATTCCTTCTCTCCCGATAGTGTTGTTGTGAAAGCAGTTAATATCCACATTGGTGGGGATCATGAAAGGCTGAAGAGAACTATGTTTCCTGAGCCCTGACTCCAAATTCCCTATCAGTCATTGTTTATCCATCAGACATTGAGTGTCCTCTTAGCTAAAGTCCAATGCTGTGTTGAGGATACAAGCATGAATAAACCAGCCCCTATTTTTAAGAATTTAAGAATCTAGTTGGGGCTACAAATACTTAGAGATTACAGCACTTGCCATGTGGGAAGTGTAAGATATTCTTAGGATTGTGTAGAGGGTGTTATGGGAGTGCTTCACAAGGGGTACCCGACAAAAGATGTGAGGGAGGTGGTAGCAGAGAATGTCAGAGGAAAGTTCTCTGAAAGGATTAATGTGAGTCTTAGAGGGAATAATGGAAATGAATCAAATAAAGCAGGGAAGGAGGGCTTTCCTGGGAGAGGGCACAGCATGAGCAAGGTGGGGAGAAACAGCACTGGAAGTGGTAGGCGGGGAGGGTAGAGTCAGCACAGGGGAGCATCTAGGCAGGTTGAAAAGACAGGCAGAGGACCCATCCTAAACAGCCGTGTGTATTCTAGTAAGGAGCTGCTGCTGCTGCTGCTGCTAAGTCGCTCAGTCGTGTCTGACTCTGCGATCCCATAGACAGCAGCCCACCAGGCTCCCCCGTCCCTGGGATTCTCTAGGCAAGAACACTGGAGCGGGTTGCCATTTCCTTCTCCAATGCATGAAAGTGAAAAGTGAAAGTGGCGTCGCTCAGTCGTGTCTGACTCTTAGCCACCCCATGGACTGCAGCCCACCAGGCTCCTCCGTCCATGGGATTTTCCAGGCAAGAGTACTGGAGTGGGGTGCCATTGAAGCTAGGTCTGCCTAAAGAAAAAACAATGGGACAGAGCTAGATTTAAATTACTATGGTTTTGGAATTTATTCCCTGCTCACTTTTTTATCCATAATTTGGAAGTTTATGGAGTGCTTGCTCTTTGCTAGACACAGTGCTAGGCAGGAGGGGTTTACAGATGACCACATCCCAGTCCCTGCCTCTAGGCATTCACTGCAGCATGATGCCTCAGGGACCTTCTTTGGCCGGTGCTTGTGCCTCCGCAGTGGTGAGCGCTTTGCCTGCCTAAGGCTTTATCCCAGCACCAGGAAACTTCAAGGGAGTCTGCCAAGAGCTGTCCCTGATTGGCTAATCATTCTGAAAAGCTCATGACTATTG
The DNA here is from genome assembly GCF_055505025.1 of Bos grunniens. Classification (NCBI taxonomy): domain Eukaryota; kingdom Metazoa; phylum Chordata; class Mammalia; order Artiodactyla; family Bovidae; genus Bos; species Bos grunniens. The sequence goes on from NC_141167.1 coordinate 15,957,271, forward strand.
CGCCCCAACTGCAGGGCACGCCATATGTGATTTGACATCTGCCAGGCTAACATGAGCCCTCATTTTCCTGAAATGACTTAGAAATACCTTGGAAGTCCTCTTGGGAAAATTGAGTTGGTAGTACAGTGATGAGTTGGCAGTATGCATTTTTTTTTTTTTTTTAAGTCAGCCAGAATTTTATCTACCTCTTCTCTGCCACACTGAACTTGGTCAGCTTGGAGCTGATAAGGCTTGTGAGGATGGTGAACTTGGTCCCTCCCAGCATCTCCCAACTCTTGTTCCCCTGTCTGACTAGCTCAGGAAGGCCTTGTGGCTATGCTTTGTCACACCTCCCTAGGCCTACAGGAGTGGCTCTTTCAAGTTGAGCTCAGATACCCTTATAGGACCGATACATATTAAAATTGGGAGGAAGTATATTTTGGTCAAGTGAATCCTGTGTTTCCTGTCCTAAAATTGGAAACATTTTATGGAGGTTTGGGGAGCAGGCTAAGTTGGAGATCATGGTGTCAGAATGGGAGATGTTTCCTGTTGACCTGGCCCCCTGCGTGCATGCATTACCCTCTGTCATCTTTCTCCCTACCCTCCTACAGTTTGTAGTCATTTCTCATCTACAGTTCCCAGAACACCTTCCCCTTCCCAGGTAACGTTACTGCAGAGTAGACCTGTGCGGCCAGAATGTAAGAGCAATCGGGATAACAACATCTATTGAAGACCAGCATTCATTAAGACTCTGAGTCATCTTAGGAGGTGATTCTTGGTTTCAAGTGGGGAGAAATCATACCCGAAGTGAGGGCTTGGGGTTCAGGTGTAATTAAAGGCTCTACTAGCACCACCACCAGTTTGAGCAACTTATTCTGGGATCTGTAAAGGTCACATCTTTACAGAGGTAAAGATGTGAGATTTAAAGAAGTAACTGACCCTCTTGACAGTTTGAATCCACTGTCTCTCGAAGGAACAAGTTTCGTTGGGTTGGATAATCCTCTAAGTGTGTGAGACACAGAATCTTTGTATACATTAGACAGAAATTCCTTAAATCTGAGATTCCTATTTCTAGAAAGTTAAAATTCTTGCTGAATTCTGTTAAAGTGTTAAATTCTATTACTTACATAGCCTCGATTAGGATCCAGGTCTTAACAGTGTCCAGGTCTTAAGGGTGTTTGCCTCTCCCGTGGGAAGCCATGCTGTGATCTGGAGCAGCCAGCTGGCCAGCGTGGGCTTGAGTCACTCTGACTAAGTGGGGGTGACAGCCGGTGTGCCCTTTATGTTTTTTCCAGGGCCTTGCATGCCGGGGAAGGAGCCCAGGGTCCTAAACTGACCCCACTTCCCATTTGGTTTGCCCTCCAAACTCACCTGCTCCAGGCTTGACTTCAGCCAAGTCGTGGGAGAATTATCATAGTTTTAATTATTTTTTACCATACCTGCCTTTCTGTCACTGAAAGGGCTGTGAAAAGTTGCAACATTTGAAGCATAGAGAGAGGTATTGGGGTTGAGGCAAATACTTTGCACTCTGAGCCAAAAAATCCATTCGGCTTTCCTGTCTTTTATTTTGGAAAATGATTTTATCAGTGCTCTGAGTGTGCATAGTCCTGGGGGACTCTGTAGGTTGAGTATTGTTGGTGTTGATGAGGTCAGGCATTCAGGAGGGTTTGCTCCTGGTTAACTGCTCAGCATTAACCCCTTGGGAGGCCTGATGGCTCTGGGCTAGAACTCAGTCAGCTTTTTCATGACTCTTCCTTCCAGACCACACCTGTAACCATGCAAGTTGGAGAAGGTCAGCAGGTGCAGATTGTCCAGGCCCAGCCACAAGGTCAAGCCCAGCAGGCCCAGAGTGGCACTGGACAGACCATGCAGGTGATGCAGCAGATCATCACGAACACAGGAGAGATCCAGCAGATCCCGGTAAGCCCTGCCCTGCCTTCGGGTCTGTGTGGCGCTGTGCTCAACAGTATAATCAGAAACAGTTAAAAATTTTAATACACACACACACACACACACTTTGTTGTAAACCTGTATTTCCATTACCCTAGACCACAACTGGCTTCACTGTGTACTCCCTGCTTTCCTTTAATCCAGGTTCAGACTCACCACTATGGGGCAGCGCCTCTAGAGTTCCACTCCCACCGCCTGTGCAAAGAGGTCATTGTAGCCACTATTCCATGCCAAGGCCCAAAGGCCCTGTCAGGCAGTCCTGTCTTGATTTGCAGATAATAAGAGGGAGGTGTATAGAGAAGGCCATAAATACACTTGTTGCATATTCATGAGTCAGTTCCCAGTGGAGCCTGCAACAAAGTGTATTTTTGGCTTTCATTTAACTTATCCATTGCTTCACTGTGGACTGCTACTTCCTGTGTGCCTTGAGGGATTTCATTTCCTGCATTTGTTGGCTTTTTCACTTATACTTGTTTTTTTTGTTTAAAAAAAAAAAAAAGAAGAAAGTCCTTGTCGTAACATGTGCCACCTATTCATTGGTCAACTTGCCACAAAAAATGTGGAAAACACATGACATAGAGCAGGTCTGTTCCTGCCTCTCACCTTTCCTATTGTTAATGAAATGTTGGCAGATATAGAACCTCACTTGGACTTGGCTAACCACTTCCTCTTTGAAGGAAGCTTGAAAAGTATCCTTAGCTCTATTTTGGGGAGCTGTTCTTAATTAACAGAGTAATAGGCCAAGAGAAAGCTGAGGAAAGGGGGCCGTGTGCATCACTCTCTCTCTTTCTTTGTCACCTCTCTCTCTCTCTTTCTCCCCACCCCCACCTTCCCCCACCCTTCCTTCTTAAATAGGGTGGGGTTGGGGTGGGGTGACCACAAACACACACAAGCACGCGTCGATTTCAGATTCCTTGCAGCCACCAACCCATGACTTCTCTCATAAATGGTTCTCGATTTTGCATGTGAGAGCACCAAAATAAGATCATCTAAGCCAGAGTAGAGTTCCCACTTCATAGTGACTTTAACTTGAGTCTTTTAAACACTTGGGGGCACAGAAGACGTGTTGCAGAATTTAGGACTTAGTCTCCACTGTATACTTCTGCAGGAGTCTGCATTTCTAGACTTAGGAGAGTGCGAGTTCCCGGGAAGGGAACTATGCTCCTCTTTGGAAAGCCCAGGGAGTGGGCTTTGCTCTGTTGCTGTTCAGTTGCTAAGTTATGTCCAACTCTTTGCGATCTCATGAACTGTAGCACACGAGACTTCTCTGTCCTTCACTATCTCCCAGAGTTTGCTCAAATTCACGTCCATTGAGTCAGTGATGCCATCCAACCATCTCATCTTCTCTTGCCCCCCTTCTCCAGCCCTCAGTCTTTCCCAGCGTCAGGGTCTTTTCCAGTGAGTCAGCTCTTCTCATCAGGTGGCCAGAGTGTTGGAGCTTCAGCTTCAGCATCAGGCCTTCCAGTGAATATTCAGGGTTGATTTCCATCCAGGGGGGTGGGCTTCTTTGCTCTGTAGTTAATGTTAAAAGGGTGTGAGGGTCCCCAGGATTATCCCTGTGGTAGAGGACTAAAGAGCAGAGCATCCCCAGATATCTAAGCCCAAGCCTAAAAGAAGAGCTTGCTTCTAAGAACTGCTTAGAACTGTTTGGCTCACGAGTTTTCAGTCACATTTGAGTTTCTGCAAAGTGCTCTTTCCAGCTGGGAAATGTAAAATCCCTATGGCCGGCAGTATACCTTCCCCCACTCCTGGGACCAGGCTTCTTGTAGTCTTTCATCCCATGTCCTTGGCTGGAGTTCTGGAGACTCCTGGGACCAATCACCATCAATCTCAGCACATGAGGTTTCCCAAGCCTCCATGCAGCTGTCTTCCTCCTCGTAAGCAATTTAACATTGGCCTGGAAGCAATGTGGAATGTAGTGGGGGGTTAGGCTTGGCATCACAACTTCCCAGCAACTCTTCTTGGCAAGTTCTCAGAAGAGAAATGACAGTAGGTCACAATATCTTGCCCTGTCTCCTTTAAAGCAGACTCGTAGTGGGTTTAGATTTTGTGTCCCTCCACCTTGCCTTAGACAATTCTGGAATGTTCTACCAGGAACTTCAACATACCTCTTTTCTTGGTTCAGTGTTCATCTTTTCTTGATGGTTCAAATCCTTTTTGAAGCTGAAGTTTCAGAGAAGCAGTTTGATTTAACACTTGTATGCAGGAGTTTCATCCCGTCAGCATTTTACTCATGGTAGCAAAAGCCCATATAATGAAGTTAGCTCTTGAAGGCAAGAGGAAAATTTTCTGCAGGACAAAGAGGCATGACTTGCATATTACCCTCAAGAAGCTCACCCTTAAAAGAAAAGCAGGCCAGACAGCTTTTCTTCTGGAGGGTGGTGTCTGGACACCTAGATGGAGGGAGACCATAGCTGCCGGTCTCCCTGGAGCCTCTTTCATCCCCCATATCCCGAGCATGACTGTCCATAGTCTTCCTTTGCCGACTGTTTTCTTTGCTGAGCCACAGTTCCCCTCGCGTTGTAGCTGCCTTGGTCCTCTCCTCATCCTCACGCTCAAAGCACTAATAATTTTCATGGTATGCTGGAGCATTAAGAGCCCGAGTTAAGGCTTTTAGCATGCAATTAAATGCAGCCTGCGGTATTATTGTATTATCTGAGACTTAATTGTAAGCCTGAGGGACTCTAAAGGCATTTTTGTAGCTTTAGTTTCCCATGATGGGGTATCCTGTGAAAGGTTTATTGATTCAGCATCCCCTTGGGAGGTGTTTGGCCAGAGGCTAGTGCTGAATACCAAGGATCCTGAAAGTCCCACAGACCCGCATTGGTCCTGGCTCTTGGGGACAGAGATAGTTAAGCGGGCCAGCTTTCTCTTCCAAGATGTGCAGCATGGGGCTGGGTAGTTCTCGGGCTGTGGTCCCGAGTGATGGCCATCTGCTCTGGGCTCCTGGTGGATGCTGGGGCTCTTCTCAGTGTTAGATTAGCCAGGAACTGGGGTAGTGAAGGGTGGAGATGGAGGAGAGAAAGGCCCACACTTAAGGTTCAAACATTCCAATAATGTCACTGTTGGGCATAAACTCCTAGCATAAACTGTGAGCAGACAGCTAAGAGCCAGTGAATACTGAGGGTCCAGCGGTGCGGTTCTCACGTGTATGACAAAGTCCTCTGGGAATTTCCCCCAAGTCCATTCAAGGAGCATGCTCTTTTGTGTGACTGATGGGGTTGGGATGTTACGGTTTTGCTTATTTTGGTCTCTGTTTAAAAGGAGCTTTTCCGAGTTGGCTTCTTTGGGTGGTGGGTAGGGGATAATCACCATTTATCGTCATGAAAAGTTTGCCTGTTCGAGGTTGCATTCAGTCTCCTGTGGTCTGCTTGTCTCTGCCCTTGCCATAGGTGCAGCTGAATGCCGGCCAACTGCAGTATATCCGCTTAGCCCAGCCTGTATCAGGCACCCAAGTCGTACAGGGACAGATCCAGACGCTTGCCACCAATGCTCAACAGGTATGTCCCCCAGAGATGCAGGGCTTGAGTTGGGGACCAGCGGGATCTGGCTTCTGACTGGAAAGGGGGGCTTGGCACATAACTCTCTGGCCACCTCATCTTCAGCAAGAGCCACCTCCACATTCTGCACATGTTCTGCACCCCAGAGGACAGATGGGCGTTAACCGAGGATTGGATTCAAAGTGTGTCTCTTCACTGTCTTGTTCTCGAGGGACAAGGAAACACAAGGCAGAGGGAGTCTCAGGATACCTGAGGAGAGCCTGATGTGTGTAAATGCAGTCTGACTGAAGGAAGTGTTTTCACAGGCTGCCTCATCGTCAGGCTCAGTTTCCATGTTTAAACCTGAATGACTGTTGTGTCCTGGCATCTTCTGTGTCCTTTGGAAAGCTACTTAGATCCCCCCCCCCTTCTTGTGCACCCCTAACCAGAGACTGCCCCCTCCTCTCACCTCACACCCCAAGATATTGAATGCTGTGAGCCACAGGTGCTGAGGGGGCCACCTCCCTGGGCGTGGGGATTGGGGGTGTGGGCATTATTTGCAGGGACATGGATGCTGGCAGGGAGGTATTGTTTATCGATTCTTTGCCTCAGACCCAAAAAAGCAGTGATCGTTTAAGAGCTGGACTCGTCTGGCGCAGTGCCTTTCTGGCGATGTGTCTATTGACGGTTGTGACAGAGCTGAGTTTGTGGAGCAGGTCTCCACAGATCTCGTTTGGGGAAATATGAGGAATGAGCCAAGAGCAGGGCTTCTGAGTTCCGTGTGGTCTCTGGGATGGTTAAAGGGCCCTCTCCAAATCCATGCTTCATTGGCTTGCTCACTGACAGGGAATCAGATCTCAAGACTACCCCACCCTTTAGTGTACCCGCTCCCTTTAAACTTGTAAGATTCTAGCCTAGGATCCAGAAACTTTCTGTAGCACAGGATGGGAAGAAATGAGAAGGAAGAATTCCCCAGAGGTAAATTTTGGGACCAGGAGCTAAAGCCAGAAAGTGGGGAGAGTTGGGTCTTAAAGAGAGGAGGAAAGAAGCAGGAAGAGGCACCTGAGGACAGTCAAGAGTCTTCCTAACAACCGATTGACGGATTGTGATTGTAATTTTAACAGTTTGGCCTTAGTAGGTGCTCAGTAAATGTTTGCTGAATGACTGTTGAATAAATTATATGTAAATGGAATTTAAAGGTAAATGAAACTCTGTTCAACTGATGTGAAGGGCAGTCCTGCTGGCCACAGAGCACAGTGAAAACCTCATCTATGAGGTATATTTTCCATTTGTTTCAGGATCACTCCTTTATCCTGCAGGCATTTCTTCAGTACTTACTTTGCACTGGGGGATGGAAAGACAAAACTTAACTCCTGCCCTCGTGGGAGGAGAAAGATCCGAAACAAAGAACAGTAGTTATGAAACCCCTTTCACACCTGTCCCCTTGTTCTTCTCTTAGCCCCATGGGTAGGCCCTGATGGCTTGTTCTTGGCCATTGTGAGGACACTTGAGAAGACAGCCCTTACCTTGCAGGGTGGCTGTGATGATTCCAGGAGAAGGTACACAGCAAACGTGAGCTAGTCAAATGTTCCACAGATAACACATACACACACAAACATTCTTCAGTCTTTTTTCAAGTCTTCCAAGCTATCTCTTGCAGCTGGCATTAGATGATGCAGTTCTCCATGTCAGTAAATTTCTTTTAAAATGTATTTAAAATGCCCACATAAGATTTTAAGTACATGTGACAAATGGTTTCCTTACTGCCCCCCGCCCCCGCCCTTGGCCCAGAGGGCTGTGTGTGGCCTGTCTCGGAAAAAGTACTTCCTAGGTTTGCCACAAGGGCTTCTAGGGCCAAGGCCTCCTGCTCGCCAGGGTGTTTCATATTCCACTGAGATAATCTAAGTGATAGGGTTTGGTTTGGAGCCCACCGACCACTCACCACTTTGCCAAGTGTATTGCAGTCTGCCATCACAGGTTGAAAGACAGACTCTTGGGGTTTCTGCCTAAACTGTAAGTGTTGTGCCCTGTCCTGTCAGCATCTAGGAGCTAGGTGTTTTTGTTTTGACTTGAGCCTCAGGCCTCAGAAAGACCTTGTAGTGAGGGGGTGGTTTTGGGTGGGGGTGGGGTTTGGGCGGACATTAAGAGAGATGGTTGCGGAAATTGTATATTGGCATCTCCACGGGCCTGTCTGTGGTGCCAACTCTGAGTAGCCATCAGTGCTCGGGGGTGGGGAGGGACCCTTGCTTTCCTGCTACTCGTCAAGCCCCTGTGCTGTGCCAGGCCTCGTTCTGGGTACCTCGTATGCACTGTCCACTTGATCTTCATGACCCTCTCGTGGCTGGTGGGCTGGTGGACTGATGGGCCAGACCCTGCAGCTCATCTGCCTACTTTGCCTTCTTGATTCCTACAGATCACACAGACAGAGGTCCAGCAAGGACAGCAGCAGTTCAGCCAGTTCACGGATGGACAGGTAAGATACCAGCCAAGCCAGGCAGAGGATGAGGAGTTGTTGGAGGGCAGCAGGTGCTGTCTGTGGGTTTGGTGCTTAGGGGAGCTGTCCCATCATCTTCTAACAATAAGTGGACAGAAGTTGTTAAAAACAAGTCTTGCCTGTCCTCTAGGTTTATAGACTTGTGGGAGTTTAAAATAACCCTAGACTTTATATAGCCCCCGTGCCCATTTTACAGATGAGTAAACTGAGCCCTAGAGGTGGGAAGTGCCTTGTCTGTGCTTGCCTGGCTGTTCATTGCAGAACCAGGACTAGAGTGCAGGTCTCCAGTCTCCTTTAAGAATAGCTTTTCTCTAAGCTGTGCTCTTTTTAATCTCATGGATTAGTTGAAATGCAGAGAACGCGTGACCTCTCCGCTCTCTCGGTGCCTGGAATTCAGTAATTCTAAACCCATGTAAGGAAGGAACCTTCCCTTTTCCCTCTGCCTTTCCCTCCATGCTCTGGCCCTGGAGACCCCTGAGGATATGGTAGGATGGCATGCGTAAGCCTATGCTCTCTGCTGCCCAGAGAGGGGAGGAGCTGGCATCAGGACCCAGCTCTGGCTTCTGCCAGCACCAGATGCTAGGCTCACACGCCAGGTCTCCTGTGTCAGGGGGTCTTAGCTTTGGGGTTTCTGTGAAAACACCTGAGGATTTGTGTCCAGTTGACCCTGACCTTTCTTGGTGGCTCCATGAGCATCTTCTCCGCCCCTCACGGGTCTTGGCTATAGGAAGCGACTAATCCCGGGTGACCTGCCTGCCCATCAGGGCCCGTGCAGGGGCCTCAGCCTGAACCAGACACTCTAAGGAAAAAGAGAGGGGATAATCCCTACTGCCCCTGCCAGTGAAGATTACCAAGAGTTGGGGAAATGCTGACTTCCAGGCTGCTGGTACAGTGGTTCAAATTGCCTGTGTTTGTCACAGAGGAACAGCATGCAGCAAGCTCGAGGCTCTGAGCTAACGGGAGAGGCAGAGCCGAGAGAAGTGAAAGCCACAGGAAATGCAACCCCCCGCACCTCCTCCCTGCCCACCACACACCCCTGCTCCCACCGGGCTGGTGCCTCCTGGGTCTGCTGCCCCCAGCCCCAGCAGACTGCCACTTCCCCTCCCCCCTCAGACGCCGTGCAGTGGGTGGTGGTTGAGGTATCCGGGGCCCCCAGCCAACTCGAGGCCCATAGGGAGCTGCATGCACCTCTCCCCGGGGTGACCTCACTCTCTCCTCTCCACTCCTCGCAGCAGCTCTACCAGATCCAGCAAGTCACCATGCCTGCTGGCCAGGACCTCGCTCAGCCCATGTTCATCCAGTCAGCCAACCAGCCCTCCGACGGGCAGGCCCCCCAGGTGACCGGCGACTGAGGGCCTGAGCTGGCAAGGCCAAGGACACCCAACACAATTTTTGCCATGCAGCCCCAGGCGATGGGCACCGCCTCCCTCCTCAGAGGACCCCGCCGACCTCCACGCCTCCTGCAGGCTAGGACACTGGTGCACAACGCCCCGAGCCTGGGGGCCGAGATTCTCCAACAGAAAGATGCAATATTTTTTATTTCCTTCTTTCTCATTTTTTTTTTCTCTAAGGAATCAATATTTCAATATGTTGAGCTGTGTGTCCAATGCTATGAAATGAAAATATTAAATAACATATTTATGGCATTTTCTCAAAGAGTGTGGTTAAGAAATATTTCTTTTGTTCTACTTTTTTGGGTTCTTACCGCCACTTCTTTTAGGAGCAGATCTCCCCAGGGGTGTGTGTAGTCTCCCGGCTCTCAGAACAGCCGCTGCCCCGGGATTCGCCACCTTGTTCTGCCCTCAGGTGAAATTAGGTGACGTGTGTAGCTTCCTTTCCACTAGTGCTCTTCTCCCTGGGCCCTGCTCCTGCCCCAGAGCTCTGTGGATTTTCCTCCAGAGGCAGTGGGAACATTCCCTGCATTTACAAGACTCATTTGCCATGGAGAGTAGATGGTTTCATTCCCAAACCCTTCTCTTCCAGGGGCCCAAGGAGACTAGAACTTTGTGCATACCCCCCCTACCCCCTGTTTTCAACTTTATTTTTAAAAGCATTAAAAATTGTGCTAGTCTCCTTTGCTGCATGGACTTCAAACTGCATGAAATGCAATAAATTTCATTTTAGATAATTTGGAGTCTGGGTTTCTGTGTCTGAGGACATTCATGGGACCCTTTGCTTGGGGTTGCCTGCCTGCCTTAGGTCCTGGGCTATGTGTGGTGCATGAGCCGGATTCAGCCTGTGTCCTTCTTGACTGAGGGTCAAGAGAGAGAGAGGAAGCTCTCTCTCTCTCCTTCAAGCAAGGCCCTGAGTAAGTTCCTCCACTCTGGCCTTGGCACATGCTGGCACTCTGAGCTACCTACTATGGCCATGCCCATTACCAAAGGCCTGACATCTGCCATGGAGGGCGGCCCAGGCCCCTTGTCAGCCAACAGGTCAGAAGCCGTCTACAGCCAGGGCTTGCTTCCTGTTAATTGAAGTAGGGAGGATAGAAAGAGCATGCCACTTCATTGGCCACAGAGGCCAGTGGTGAGCCGTCTTCCTTCCTTTTCACCATGCCATTTACAGCTAGAATGAGGCCTGATATCACGGGAAGAGCAGAGAACTGGGTGCCAGGAAAGGAACTCTTTGTTTTCTCAGATAGTAATATGTCATAAAATCTTGGGCAACTTCTTTCTGGGACTCTCTTAAGGGGTGGAGGCCAGGCTGGGGAAGAGGCTTTAATAGATGACTTCAAGTCTGATCCTAAGGCCCACATAATTAATTCCCTCACCAAATATCCCCCATTGTCAACTGTGTTAAGCTCTTGGACATCTATTTCATTTTCTGTTATTTACTTAAATGGACCTTACCTGACTCCACAAGAAAAGACAATATGTCTTGCATTGAAAACATACACGGTGAAATAATAAAACATGGCAGAATTATGAAGACTGTCACTGAGTAGGAAATCTGAATCACTGAAAATGAGAACAAATGTTCTGCTTGCAATGACGGAGACAGAGTTCTTAAAATGAGGTTTCACATTTGATCCTGAGCTTCCTGACCACCAAAGCAAAAAAAGAGATGCGACCAGGTGAGAGATTCACGCTATAAAAGAAAGAAAACATTCTTTGGCAAAAGCAGATGTTCCTCGCTGTAAGGTTTTGGATACGTGGTCCCCCTCCGGTGTCATCAAGGCAGACGAAGCAGGTGATGCTGTCACCATCGGTCTGGTCTGCCCCGAAGATTCTAGCCCTGAATTTGTCTGAAGGGGATTATCTGACTTTCCCACCATCCTGTACCCAGACATGTCTCAGTGAGTCGTGCAGGTAATTTACTGATAGCCTGTGCCCAGCCCCACATGGAGAGGCTGCAGGAGAGGGCTCGTGAGAACGAGGAGCACCCGGAAGGGATTCTGGGCTCATAGAGAGGGCGGAAGCTCAGCTCATTTCCTGGCTAACTCTTCTTTATTGAGGCCATTGCACTGTCACACCTTGCTGCTCTTCCATTCAGTCCCCAAAACCCAAGCATAACTGCAATCTCAGACAAGTGAGTGAGGCCCCATTTTCCCACAAACTTCATTCTTAATTTGGAGGTATTTTGACCAGTTCCCTTACTGAGCACGTTCCCTTTAAATTTCCCCGCCAGCAGGGCCCATGCGGGTGTAAACAAACACTTCGGTACAGCCCAAGAGAGCCCCTATCTAATACCCAGCACGATCCCCTTACATCCGGAGCACTCTTAGACATTTTTCCTAGCACTTGCAGCATCTGTCCTCCCAATGATCTTCACAGTGACCCTGCAGGGGAGACAGGGAGAGGGATGGTGATCCCTGTATTATAGATGAAGACATAGGAGGCCCAGTGAAGTGCAGTGACTTGCCCAAGGTCACTGAAGGAAGAGGGTGGAGCTGAAACCAAAACACTGGTCTCCTGACCCCCTGCATACATGGTTGCTTTCTGGCCAAGGGTGGTGGTGGTGGGGTGTGTGTATGTGTAAGAAAGAATAAGACTTTACTAAAAATGAATGGTCTCCTTTTGCTCTGTCTCCCCAAACCCATTGGTGCAGCCTTGAGTATGCATGGAATAAACAGAGCAATTAGATCTGATTTGTGGACAGCTGGTGGTTGGGATAACCCAGAGGTTGATGCTGGAGACCAGGGACCCCTGGGATTATGTAAAAAAAGACCACATGGCCAGCCTCCTTGCTGCTCAATTCTACTGAGGCCACAAGGGGGCAGCAGGTAGCACTCACCCAAGAGGCAGAGGTGTCTTGTCCAACCCTTATCCCAACTTGAGACAACTATAGGAACTATGAGGCACAACTGTCCCCTTTCTCAAGGGGTACTAGACCCTTAACTCCCTTTTGAATAAGATCCTTAATTTTTGCAGGGAGGGACCTTCCTAGGGCAACGGTGAGGGCTGGAAACACTATCCTCTCCAGAACATCACATCCAGGCAGGTGGTTAGATTCTGTTGTTCAGTTGCTTGTGTCCAACTCTTTGTGACCTCATGGACTGCAGCATGCCAGGCTTCCCTGTCCTTCACTATCTCCCACAGTTTGCTCAAACTCAAGTCCACTGAGTCAGTGATGCAGTCCAACCATCTCATCCTCTGTCACCCCCTTCTTCTGCCCTCAGTCTTTCCCAGGATCAGAGTCTTTTCCAATGAGTCAGCTCTTCACATCAGGTGGCCAAAGTATTGGAGCTTCAGCATCAGTCCTTCCAGTGAATATTCAGGGTTGATTTCCTTTAGGATTGACTGGTTTGATCTCCTTGCTGTCCCAGGGACTCTGAAGAGTTTTCCAGCACCGTAATTCGAAAGCATCAGTTCATCGCTCAACCTTATTTATGGTCAGATTTTAATAATGACTTTTTGACAGCCCTTTTTATCTCCATCCTTGTATCTTCACATTCCTTTCTCCCCTACACTCTATATTCCCGTCACACTCAAATTACTTGCTGTTTCCTGAACTCACCTCCATGTTTTCAGAAGTCCTGACCCCAGTGGCTGTCCTTTTTTAGAAATATATTTATCTATTTATTGGCTGCTCTGTGTCTTTTTTGCTGCACACGGACTGTCTCTGGTTCAGCGATCAGGGGCCACTCTCTAGTTGCCGTGCGTGGGCTTCTCACTGTGGTGGCTTCTCTCACTGCAGAGTGTGGGCTCTAGGGTGCATGGGCTCAGTAGTTGTGTTTCACGGGCTTACTTGCTCCTCGGCATGTGGCATCTTTCCAGACCAGGGGCCAAAGAAAAGTAAAAGTCCTTTTACTTCTTTTTCTAGTTATTGAACTCCTATACATCCATAAAGGCCCAGTTTAAATAACCCTTGCTGAGAAACTTCTAACTCATAGGGCAGAGCTTGCAAAGAGCTCTTTGATGCTGTCATAGCAACCTCTACAGCCTCTATTATCAATGCTCAGACACACAGTCATTTGACAAATATTTCTTTGGCACTTTCTGTGTTTCCGACATATTTTGGACATTGTGAAGATATCTGAAAACAAGCCAGATGAGCCTTGTGCTATCACGGAGCTTATACCAGGTTGGGGGCTGGGGAAGAGGAACGAGTGGGGAGGGGACAACAAACACAAGACCAGTTAGGCTCTGAACAGTCTGTTAGAGCTTTCTGGTTTGGGCTGTCTTCCTCACCAATGGTCCTTCTCCAGTTCAAGGCCGTCTCTGTGCCTCCAGAGCGCAACTTAGGGCCTGGCAGCAACAGAATGACAGCAACTGATGAGCGAGCACATGAACACAAACCCTTCCCTGAAAACAGGGCCTCCAGCACTGCACACATTCTTCCCTCTGCTCATTGGCTCTCACTATCACTTTCCACTTGCTGGCCGTTTTCTGTTGAGCACTGATGATATGCTAGGCAGGGGTATTTGATGGTGATTATTCTTTTAAGAAAATTTTGTGTAGGAAAATACATCTAAAGCTTGGTATTTAGATGAATTAAATCTCATTTCATCTTCACATCCTCATTAGGTAGATATTCTCATTAGTGAGAAACTGAGGCTCAAAGAGGTTGAGAAATTATCCAAGGGCACCAACTGGTTGAGTGGAGCCAGATGCTCCATGAAGCCTCTCATGTCAGTGGGCTCAGCCCCACGGGTCATCCCCTCTGATAGTGATTCTTTTCCTACAGAGAATGGAAGTCCCTGCCTTCCAATTCCTGCGTCGGGACCTAGCCTTTATCCCACTGATCCAGCCATCTATAGGCCTCTGTAAGGTGGCACTGACCTCGCAGGAGGAGAGGACCCCAGGGTGGAGGGCCAGGCAAGTACCTGGTCACATGAGCAACTTGGGCCTGGCCTCCGCAAGGCCCTCAGAGCCAGACTGGCCGTGGTACCCAGCTTGGGTACTGGGCCACTACCTTGAGGGGATAAGAAGACAGCAGGCTGGCATTCAGGAGGGGAGAGCCTGAGCTGGGCCCCAGCTGCACCAGGCTGGGCTGAGCTCCTCAGGTTGGCCGGTGCTGAGGAGAGGTCTGAAATGGAGCTCAGCCCCATCACCTCTTGGGCTCCCAAGCCCTGTGCCCTTCTCTTCCAGTGAAGGTCTACGGGACAGAAGCTTTCTAAGATACTGAATGTGTCGAACTGTCTTTATTTTGCCCTTTGTTTAAACGACCGTTTGGCAGCGTGTGGGATTCTAGGTTCACAATTACTTGCCTTCAGCACTCTGAAGACACTATTCCATTGTCTTTTGGCATCTGTTGTTGCTGATGAGATGCTTACTGTCAAGTCAATTATTGGACCTTTGTAGACAAGCTATCTTTTCTTTCTGGTGGCTTTTAGAATTTCATTATTATTCTTGTTATTCTACACTTTGGTGACAAGGTGTCCAGATACAGGTTTTTTTTTTTTTTTCTTTTTTCCATGTGTATTTTTTGTAACAGTTTTGTTTTTAAAGATATCTTATGAGGCAGTCTGGGACTTTTAAATCTAGAAATTCATGTCTTATTTCTGGAAAGAACTTAGTCACTCTTTCCAGTATCTTTTTCTGAAAGCAATAATATATATGCTAGAGTTTCTCATTCAATTTTCTTTGTCTCATTTCTTTCATATGTCTAATTGTTTTATCGTTCTGTGCTTCATTCTGGAGGATTTCTTCAGTTCTAGCTTCTAATTCACTTATTCTCTCTTCAGCTGTATTTACTCTACTAACCCATCTACTGAGTGTTGGTGAAATTAATTCATTTCTAAAATTTATAGATAACTATTCATAACTGCTACATGTTTCTGTCTGATATCTTCCTATTCTTATTTTATGGATGCTATTCCTTCCTTTATCTTCTTAACGATCTTAACTATATTAAACTTCCTTTCAGATTGTTCCATTATGTCTAGGTCTTTAAATATGAATCCTCCCATGAGAGAGGTGTCTCTCAAGACAGTGTATTTCTTATATGTTGTGGTTTATCCTTGAGATAGCTATTTTCAGCACATTTTCCTGACCGTACCCTGGGATTTGGAGGCCACTCTATGATATCCCTTGTGGCTCAGCTGGTAAAGAATCCGCCTGCAATGCAGGAGACCTGGGTTCAATCCCTGGGTTGGGAAGATCCCCTGGAGAAGAGAAAAGCTACCCACTTCAGTATTCTGGCCTGCAGAATTCCATGGGGTTGCAAAGAGTCAGATACGACTGAGCCTCTTTCACTTTCACTATGGTATGACCTCTCAGCTGTATCTGCCCAAGCCTTGTAGAAGTACACTAGCCCCAAACTAGTTCTTATATGTGTCTTTTTGGATTTTTGCATGGCATGAATATCAGATCCTGAGTCCATATCCATGTGGATGGGCTTAAGGTATCCTAATCCTATGGGCATTCTTTCTTCCCAAAGCCAGGTCAGGTGGTTAACAGGCAGAGATAATTTAGTCCTGTTTATGGCAGGCAGCACTTCCCCAGGCCAAGCACTAAGTGCGGAGCCTGACTCTAGTGGGGTCTACAGGTGTGCGTCCCACCCCATTGCAATGCAGAATCCCTCCTCGGAGGTACAGCTTCAACTCCTGCTCACCACTGGACTCTCCTCTCATTTACTGGCCTTAGAGATTTCGCATTCTTGCTTTTAAACATGGATATGTGTTTTTGTTTTTAGATATCCAGCATTAATCTTGTACATCTGCTTCTTTAAGGGGGAGGGACTTTAATAAAGTGTTCCATCAAGTTTGACCAATCAAGCCCTCTCTAGGCCTCCCATCCCCATCACTGAGCCCCCGTTCTCCTCTCTGAACCTCTACATCTCTCACCCAGTCTCATCCCTTTTTGGAGCCCCCTTCCCTGACACTCCATCTGCCATCCCTACTGTCCACGTCCTCTTCCTCCCTAAATCCTCCTTCAAGTTTCCTGACCATGGGAGAGGAGAGAAGGAAAGCTTTCCCCACTGCGTTCTCAGCAACTCATAAAAATCCTTCCCCCTCATTTTCCAATGAATTCCACTGTCCCAGTGGCTCTCACTAAGAACACGGAGCCTGCCCACAGGGCTACGGTGGTGTTGTCCTCTGCATGGTCTTCTAGGAGTTGGGGTCACGGAGGAAAAATCCTGAAGGCCGAGCAGAAGTGGCACAAGGAGAGATGGCTTTGACCTTCATTCCCACACCCCCTCACCCTCAGTGTCTCCTCCTGGCGGGCACCCCCCAGCCCTGAGGATCAATGGGGGTTCACTTTCGCTGAGCTCAGTGACACTGCTCCCTCCCCACTTCCTGTGGCTCTGAGCTGACTGGCCCAGGAGACCAGCGGGGTCTGGGCCAGGGACAGCTCAGTGGCACACCCAGAGCTGGGAGAGAAACTCCCCAGATCCCTCCAGCACCTCTACCTGCCAGGTGGCCTCAGTCTCTTGTCCTCTCTGTGAAAAGGAAGCAGGCTTGATCTTTCTCTCACTTCCTCCTCCCACTGTCAGTGGAGGTGGATCCCTGGAGGTCAATAGGGTCACCCCCTGAGAACCCTCCATTCCTACTGGAAAGACTTCCCACGAGGAGAAGGGCTGCTAGGAGGAGGGAATTCTCATAGCATCTCCTGGCCCCATCCGAACACATGCCTGAAAAACGGTAAGATCGGCGGTTCACATTTGTGCAGCTCCCTGCACAGCTGTGACTTTTTCATGTATTGTTGCATTTAGTCCTCCTGATAGCCAGAGAAACTGGGGCAGAGGTGAAGTGCCCCAGGGCACCAGCTAGTCCAGAGGCAGAATCAGGAAGCCCAGACTTGACCTGTTGCTCAGCGCTCTTTCTACCGCTCCCCACAGCCCCCCACTGCCAATCTCTCTCAGTACTGTGCCTCCAACTCCCCTTCCTGAGCTCTCTCCTGCAGAGCTCCAGCCTCTGCGGCATGCCTAGGCTCAGCCCCCGCAGGCTCCCTGTTTCCTATCAGGCCGAATCGGACCCTTCAGCCCCCATTCCAAGGTCCCTTGTGTCCCCCTCATCAAGCTTGCTCTTCCTCCCCATGTTCTGTAAATCCTCCCCTTTCCCACTCCACCCCTCACCTACACACACATTCACTACAGCACAGGGGTATTTACTAGGCAAGACTCTTCACCGAGTCTCAGTCTCCTTGTCTGTAAAATGGGGGTGTGAATAGTATTACCTCAGAGGCTGCTGGGGTGCTGAAACAGACGATACAGGTAAGGCATCCTACATGAAGTTCTGGGCCTCCTTCACGCGACCTGCAGGCATTACTTATTGCACTTCTCAGCACCTCTCCAGGTCCTCCCAACCCCATCCCCAAGAAGGTTCCAACTCTGCCATTGCCAGTGGACACCACTCCTTATCTGACTTCTGGCAACACTTAGATATATAAGAAAACCCAAATGGTTTCTGGGGTGTGGAGAGAGAAGAGGAGGAGGTCTGGTGGGTGCGACCTCGACCCTCTTCACCCCGACTCAACCCAAGCACCTCTGCTTCAATGCTCTTTACCCACTGGGGTGCTACTTTAAGATTCTGTCTGTAAAAAAGGATTCTATTGTTAATAAAGCCTGAGACCCACTGGCTTAAAACCCTCTTCCTACTCCAGAAAGGAATCGGCACCCTTGGGTTGACCTGAAGTTGTCAGTCAAGGACAGGCTTGAACCTGGCCCCGTAATGAAGGTCCCTACCACTTCTAGACTGCAACCTTTTCAGACCTGGGAGTCTCAACCCCTGGCAGAAATAAGTCCTAAAGAACAGAGATTGGGGCATCTATGGTTCCCCTCAGCACTGATCTCAGTACCCAGGGCACAGTGTGTGGTGCCGGCCAGGGGTGAGAACAGGTCACAGGCAGTTCTGGACACTGGCTGTGTATCCTTAGGTGAGTCCCTGCACCTCTCTGTGCCTCAGCTTTCTTACACGCAAAGGGCTGCTCTGGTCCCAGCAGAAGCAGCTGGGACAGTCGGTGCTCAGCAAATGGGAGCTCTCTCCCTGCCCACCCTTCCTCTCAATCAATACTTGCTCCATTGATGGATGAAAGTGACAATGATGAATTACAGAAGATCCTGGAGCCCTGCCCCTTCTTGTGGACAGTTGGGGAACCTGAAGCCCAGAGCCAGGCATGGACTTGCCCAGGTGGGACAGTGAGCGAGTCAGGGCAGAGCAGAATGTCTTCTGGGCAGTGTTACTGGGAAGAGATGTGGGGATTTCGGGGGGTGAGTGGGAAGGAAGCTGCTGAGGGTGGGGTGAAGGGAGCAGGTGGGAGAGAGGGCGGGAGGAGGGTGGGAAACCACAGCCTGCCCCCCTCCCTCACCTCCAGCAGGAGGCTGACTGAGCGCGCCTGAGA
The DNA here is from genome assembly GCF_055505025.1 of Bos grunniens. NCBI lineage: Eukaryota > Metazoa > Chordata > Mammalia > Artiodactyla > Bovidae > Bos > Bos grunniens. The sequence goes on from NC_141167.1 coordinate 15,975,897, forward strand.
CAGCTGTGGGCTCAGAAAAGTGTCTTAGTCACTAAAGGCTGCGCTGGGGAAAGGCCCTCCTTCCAGTCATACTCATGTTCTGGAATCCGGATGGGGCAGGAAGGCCACTGGGTGACCCTCAGAGTGACCACCTGTCCTCTCTGCAGTGGACTGTCTCCTCTGCCTCCTTCACTTTCCCATGTGTGGGTGATCATACACATGCATGCGTGCACACACACATACACACACACACTAAGCTTTCCTTACGTCCTCCTAGAACCATCATCCCCATCCCCCACTCCTTAGGAAAAGTTCCAGGACTCTCCACTTTATTTATTAATATTATTATTTGTCCTTGCCACACAGCATGTGGGATCTCACTTCCCCAACCAGGGACTGAACCGGGCCATGACAGTAAAAGTCCAAAATCCTAACCACTAGGCCACCAGGAAACTCTCACATGACTCTGCACTTTAAAAAGCGGTGGGCCTGTCCCCCTACATGTGCTTCTGCAGGAGACACAGGCCTCTGGGCCCCAAGAAACTTCTTCCTGAGATCTAACTTCCATCCGTCTAGCTACAGTCACAGTCTCTTTCTTCCTCTTGCTGCCTCTGAGAGGCTCATCTGGAGCTGGAGTTGGGAGAGGATGGGAGACCCTCTCCCGACAGGGCTCCTCACAAATTGGAAGAAAGCTGTGGCATCCAGAGGTGATGCCACACTTGATGCTCGGCTTTCCCAAAACAGACTCAATTTCAGCTCTTCTGGATGTTGAGGAAGAAGTGAAGTGAAAGTCGCTCAGTTGTGTCTGACTCTTTGCAACCCCATGGACTATACAGTCCATGGAATTCTCCAGGCTGGAATACTGGAGTGGGTAGTCTTTCCCTTCTCCAGGGGATCTTCCCAACCCAGGGATCGAACCCAGGTCTCCCGCATTGTGGGTGGATTCTTTACCACCTGAGCCACGGGGAAGCACAAAGGAAGGGGTTTGATGAGCGTGTGTTCAAGTGCCATTTCTGCCACAGAAGAAGAGCCTCAAAAAGACCCCAGGAAACCCCCTAGATCCCTTAAAACTGCCTTCCTTCCCACCATTCAAGTCCCCAGACCTTAGTCTTACCCCCAGGGCCCCTGATTGGGGAAGCACAGTCAGGTCCCCTAGTGACTGTAAAGGTAGTGCTGCATATCTAAGGGATGCTAGCTTCAGCTCATGGAGAGAGGAGGGGTTAACCTAGCTTTAGCAGTGCAGCCATAGCTGGGCCCTGGGGTCCAGAAACCTTTCCCAGCTACCAGGCAGGAGGAGGCATAACCTGCCCCGGGGGCACCAGGCTCTGGCCCCAGGGACAGCCAGAGAGATTCAGGTTAGACCCCCAAAGGCAGCCCCTGTCTTGCAGAGGGAAAACGGTCACTGTTGGGGAAGGGGTGCAAGCCGACTGCCAAGCCCAGTCGGGGACCCCCAGTTCTCTGCAGCCCCCTCCTTGCCCGCCAGCAGCTCTGTCTCTCTCCCTCTCTCTCCTTCCCCCACTGGTGCTCAGCAGATCAATGCTGCCTTTGCTGACAGCTGAGAATCGAGCTCTCCTTCCCGCCCCCTCTGCCGCCCCTCCCGCTCGGCTCCGTCCCCCGAGATCCTCCCGGAGGAACCGGGAAGAGTTTGCTGCGGAAGCGCTTCACCCTGGGGCAGGGCCTGCGGAGGGAGCGGCTGGTGGGGCCGAAGCTTTGGTCGGGGGAAGAGGGAAGGAGGATGCGGAAACACAAAGGACCACCGCGGGCGGGACCGAGGCGGGCTAACCGGAACGAAAGGGCCTCCCCCGAAGCTAGACAGAGTAGGTCAGGCACCAAGAACTTTCTAGCGGGGAAAAGTCTCGCCGTTTTGGGGTTGGATTCTGTAAACCTTTGCGAGGGGGTCGGGGGGAGACCGTCTGGCCTCCGTGCAGGTTCAGAGCCCACCTCCTAGCACCCGTGTGCCCTGAACCGTGCCCTGACCCGGAGGAGAGGCAAGGTTGCGCTTCAGACTGGCTTGGTGCGGAGCAGGCCCCTCTGATCCGAGGAGACTTTGGGAGCAGCGTGGCCTAAGCGGGGCTCTCCCCGCAGCCTAAAGAAGGGAAGGGCAGAGGTGCGGTGGGTGAGAGGGAAAGCAGACACACCTGAGCCCCACAGTGCTACGCGCGCAGGCCGTCCAGGCAGGAGCGCGCCCCGCCACACACTGCGCGGGCACGCTTAACACACCTCGCACCACGCGCACCGGGCACAGCCGACGGGGCACACCTCGGGACACTGCCACCCTCAGCGGGCGGGACCCTGCACACCGATCCACCTCGTGCCCCCGCCCCGCCCCTCCTGACTCAACCCCACCAGCTCGAGGAGCCACAGCCACCCACTCGGCACACACAGCGGGCACGTCTGCATCCACTCGCACCTAAACTCCGCGGGACGCGCGTCCCCTACCGCGGCAGCGACTCCTCGTTCCGGCGACAACACCGGAGGCGTCCCGCCCGCCCCCAGCCCGGCCTTCGGGTCCACGCAGCCCCGCGAAGCCCGGCGCGCGGCTCGCACCCGCAGGCCGGCCCCCGGGGGCCGCCGCCACGCGGTCCGGTCCCCGCCCCGACTCGGCTGCCTGCGCGGCAGGGGCGTCCTCCCGCCGCCTCCCCGCGCGTCCCCTCCCTCCTCCCGGCTTCGCCGGCTCGCTCGCTCCCTCCCGATTTGGGAAGGCGGCCTCGGGGCGGGCGGGGGCGGCGGGGGCGGGGCGGGGCGGGGGAGGCTGACATGTGAGCGGCGCGCCGGCGGCAGGTGGAAAGGCGAGCGGCATGGAGCGCGTAATAAGAGAGTTGGAGTCGGAAAGAGCCGCCCCAGTCGCCGGGGAAGCGGGCGGTCAGCGCGGGCTCAGTCGGCCCCCCGACTCCGAGCGCCCGCCCCCGGCCCCGGAGCGGCCCCGGCCCGACCCCTAACCCCCGCCGACCGCGCCCGCCCCGGGCCGCCCCGCCGGCCCCGGGTCCGAGCCATGCGCCGCTGAGCGCCCCGCGCGCGCCCCCGCTCCGGATCGGACCCGGGCCCCGGCCCCTTCCCGCCCGGCGCCGCCCATGGCCGAGGCCCCCCCGCGCCGGCTCGGCCTGGCCCCCCCGCCCGGGGACGCCCCCCGCGCCGAGCTGGTGGCGCTCACGGCGGTGCAGAGCGAGCGGGGCGAGGCGGGCGGGGGCGGCTCCCCGCGTCGCCTGGGCCTCCTGGGCAGCCCCCTGCCGCCAGGCGCACCCCTCCCAGGACCAGGCTCGGGCTCGGGCTCCGCCTGTGGCCAGCGCTCCTCCGCCGCGCACAAGCGCTACCGCCGCCTGCAGAACTGGGTCTACAACGTGCTGGAGCGACCCCGCGGCTGGGCCTTCGTCTACCACGTCTTCATGTGAGTTTGCGACCCCGAGTCCCCGGCCGCGCCCTCGCGCTGCCGCCCCGCGCGGCCCCTGCTGGAGCCTGGGCCCTGAGGGGGACGGCCGCCCCGCCCTGGCTCCGCCTCCTGTCCCCCAGCCCCGAGGCCGGCCGACCCTCATCGCTCTGCCCCCAGACCTGAGCCCGATTTCTGATCCCCTTCAGCCTGATCCTAATTCCCGCTCGCCAAGTCCTGACCCTTGCCTGACCTGGCTTCTGACCTCCCCCATCTCAACTCCTTATTTCCACCCTTTCTCCAACCCCTGCTCCTCTGTTCCAAGTACTCCCCACATCCTGCTTATTGTCCCCCATCTCTCTCCAATCTGGAGCCACTAAAGTGTGGCTCCCTCTTTTCTCTTCCTCACTTCTGTCTCCCCGTGTCCCAGACACAGAGGACCCTTTGGCCCTCCCACACTGTCACCTTCTCCACAGCTCTGTAGCTGCAGTAGGTTCCTACCTGGGCTCGCCCCAGAGATGTCCCTCTCCAGGGACGACCTCCACCCCACCCCAGCACTGGCCCCCAATTATAGGTGTTTGGGAGTCCCCTTGAGCCACCAGAGTTCTGACACTGGCATGTGCTGACTTCTGCGAGTCTTCACTCAGTCTTCCCTTCCACCCTCGTCTTCCCTTCCACCCTCAACTTCCCCGTGGCAGCAGTGGGCCATGCCGCCTGCCCTGTGGGCTCGGCCAGCTAGCCTGCCCAGCTCCCGGCCGCACCAGGGAGAGCCAGGCCTGGCTCTGAGCACCCCCAGGGGAAAAGAAAGAGGAGAGGGGTAGGTTTGGAAACACTCAGGCTGCGGGCCCCCTCCTCCCTTCACCAGGCTCCTACAACTTTCAAAAACACTGACCCTTCTTGGATGTAAAGAGTGAATTTTGGCAGCTTAGAGCTCTGTCTTGGGGGACGGCCTGGCCCAGCCGGGAACATGAGAGGCCCAGCAGATATCAGTTGAAAGACTGGGCCTGTCGCTCAGACGCTCAAAGGTGCCCGAGAGAGAGAGACAATCCCTTATTGCTGCCCCCAGAGAAGGCCTTCTGGTCTTAGGGTCTCCGGGGTGGTCCCCTTGCCTGTCCACTGGACTATCCTACAGTCCTCCTGCCTGTCTGACTGTCCTTCTGCCAGAGAGAGTCTGTCTGTGTGTGAGTTGTCCTGTGTCTCCGTCTCTCCTTCTGCTAGTCTGTCTTCACCCCTCTGTTGACCTGTCCAGTTATCTGTGTGCCTGTCTGTCCATCTGCCTATCCACCTGACTGTCACTCTTCTGCTCGTCTGTTTCCACCTGCCTTTGGTCTGTCTTTCTGCCTGACCCACTGCTGCCGGCTTGCCTGCCTCTGCCGAGTCCTAACTGGCCCACAGAATTTCCGACGGGAGGGGAGGAAATGCTGGCAAAGGAGCCCCCTGACCACATGGAGGGTAGAGGAAGGGCGCTCTTTCAAGCCTGCATGTTCCCTTTTTTGCACCTCGGCGCCAGCCTGTGGGGATGACAGCCATGGCTTGGTGCAGGGACCTCGGGTGGGCCAGGTGGGGGTGGGGCAGAGAGTTGAGATCGCTCTAGACATGAGGTCAGACTTAGGGTCAGGGTCAGTGGTTAGGAGTAGCCCAATCCCCAGTGCCCATTGGGAGGGCCTGGGTGAATTTTTCGCTGCAGAGAGCGCTGTTGGAGTGCTGCGGGTTCTGTGCTGGGGTAGCAGGGACAGTGGGATCAGGCATGAGGGTGCAGGGGACTGCAAATTAAGAGCCTCTGCATTGAGATCCCCTTGCCCACCCTACAGCCTGGGTGCTCGTGGAGCCTGAGACTCTCCGCGGGCCCCACTAGGGACATGACTTTTCCAAGGCAAGGCTGGGCCTAGGGAAAGGCTAGGGCTCTGAGGTGGGGGTCTTTAGTCCCCAGGCCTGGCCTCTCAGCCCCTGTAAAGGTCACTGGGGGTGAAGTTGGCCTCATGTCCTCTGGCCAACACTGTCTTCCCCTCCTCTGGAGGGGCCGCTCCTTCCTCTCCAGGAGCTAAATCTGCTGGTACCTTTGCCCCACATCCTGCCCTTTCTGGATGCCAGGAATGCCCTGGCCAGGGCCAGGCTGGTTCTGACCATTTGTCCCCAGGAGCCCAAGGCTGAGGCATCTCTCGGGAGCTCTGGGAGATGAAATGCGGCATGAAAATGTCCGGATGTTTGGGGATCTCGGGGAACTGGTCATTCATCTTAGAGGTCATGGGGTGCTGAGGGGTCAGGAACCCCACCTCTTGCATGCTGTGCAGTCTTGGGCTGATCGCCACAGGTCTCTGAGCTTTAGATCTCTGGGCCATCAGAGTGGGAAGAAACCCCAGCCTTGTGGGCTTTCGACTTGGATGAGCAATGAATGGGAAGGACTTTGGTGAGCTGCAGGGGCCTTCGGGAATGTGAGGGATGGATGGTATTATTGGGCTTGGGGGAGGGGGCTGCTTGGGAGGCCTCTCCTGTTCTTGAGGAGCTCCAGATGGGGGTCACTCCCTGCAGGGTCTTGCGCGAGCCAGGAAGTGCTTCCTACCATTGGACTTCGACTCCGATTGTTCCACTTTTGGTCAAAATCCTTCCCCCATCCCCAGTGACCCTCACAGGCAGCCCAAACGAGGGGAGTCCAGGGTGCACAGGTAGCTAGGACCCCCTTGTGGGAGACGTGGGCCCTGGTGGGAGAGGCCCCAGCAGGGAAGCCTCTGGGAGAAAGACTTAGAGAGGAGGGAATGGAGGTGAGCAGGCCCTTTCACCCCAGGGCACACCTTCCTCACACCTGCCAGCCAGGTCCCTCTGGGCCCCACCCAGAACCCGCACCTTCTCTGGCCCCCGAGGTGTGGGCGATTGCCCAGAGGACCAGCCCTAGTTCCACCTCTTCTGCCAGCGACTGCAGCCGCTGGGAAGTGGGAACCCCCTGACTCCTGTCTTCTCATTGAGATCCAGAAAGAGAGACTGCTAGCTCTGCGAGCCCTTCCGCCTCCCTCCAGGCCCTCGGTCCTGTCACCAAGCCCCCACTCTCCTCCCCTGGGCCCTAGTCCTTGATTTCAGCCCTCAACTCTTCACAGGCCCCGCTCTCTGGATTTTGAGAAACACAACATCACTGCCCATCCTGCTTCCGAGCCCTTGGAAGGGATCTTTGCTCCTTGCTGCCCGCTGCCAAGGGCCACGCCGGCCTCCCTTTTGAAGTCAGAGGCTGGAAGGGGCAAGTCCAAGCTGCGCTGCTGTGGGACTCTTGCAGCTCCCAGCCCCCAGCTGCCCCACGAACTTTCTCTAAGTGAAGGTTTACACTCTGTAAACATCCTCCGGCAGCCTTGTCCCTGGGGTCAGAAGCTGTGGGAATGGGGAGGGAAGGAGGCAGCGGCAGCTCCCGAAGCCCTCAGCCTCCCAACCCCGGCGTCCCCCCCCCACCCTGACTGTCTGAGAAAGAACATGGCCAGCAAAGGGTGCCCAGAGCCCACCGGCCTCCCTGGGAGATGGGGCCACACATTTTGACAGCCCCATTTTGTGGATGAAAAAACCGAGGCTCTGGAGACCCATCACACAGTAGATCAGTGGCAGGTGCAAGGGCTGGAGCCGAAGACTCCTGACTCCCTGTGCAGGGTCTCCCCACTGCTCCCTGAGGCTGCCTGGGTTGGCTCTTGAAGTTTGAACTGAAATTGCTGATCACGTGTGGATCATCAGTTATGTGCCGAGCACCGAGCTAAGCGTCCTCTATAAACCACTGTCGCTGTGTCCTTCAGCAACCCGGCAAGGTGGGTGCTGGTGTCCTCCTCGTGCTGGTGAGGAAACTGAGGCTCAGGAGAGGTCCTGCAATCAGCGTGGAGGAGCCTCAGCCCAGAGCCGGGGCTGCCCGCACTGTCTTCCTCCTGCACCTCGCCTCCAGCCTGCACCCCAATCCTGGGTTGCTCAGAAGCTGTGCTCCTGCACCCTTGTCCCTGTGTCCCTAGCACACAGGCAGTGGGCATAGGGAGGCGGGCAGTGGCAGGATTTTGTGAAACTGGATGGCAATTGCCCGGCCTCGCACATGCAGTCACACTTTGGTTGTGCATGGCAACAGTTCTGCACACACACATCCCCACTATATGCCCATCGATCTGTCTCACGCACGCACTCTTGGCAACTTGGACACACCTGCCCATGGATGTCATAAGAGCACACCCAGCACACATCCAGGGCAAAGAAGTCCAATCACAGCTGCTCCCACCTTTTCTCTGTCTTCACAGACACACACCTGGGTCTGCGCAGGGCAGAGCCGGTCCCATCTCCTGAGTTTTCTGCCCATGCCTGTCCACAGCTGCAAGGGTGCCCTTATGGGTCTGTGTGTGTTTCTTCATCTGCCTTGGGCAGCCCCAGACCCATGTGGAAGGGGTGGCTGACTTCCTAGCACTTTGCCAGGCTTTGCTTCTCCTGAAGGGCCCTGTGGTGCACTGCTGGGTTCACTAAGTCACAGAAAGGGGCAGGCACTTGCCCAAGGTCACAGCTGATGAGTTGGTGGTAGAACTGTGCCTGGAACTGAGGCCTTCTGCCTCTTAGATCAGGACTTGAATGCTTTTGTTTATTTGGCTGCACCTCACACAGGATCTTCAATGCAGCATGCGGGATCTTTAGTTTAGTTGCAGCATGTGGGATCTAGTTCCCTGCCTAAGGATTGAACCCAGACCCCCTGTACTGGGAGCACAGATTCTTAGCCACTGGACCACCAGGGAAGTCCCAGATCAGGATTTTAGATACTGTTTTTCATCGCTCAGCTGATCAGGAAGATTGCTCCAAGAACTTGGCCCTGCAATGGCGAAAGTCTTGGGGTGTGACCCACATTTTCTGTACTGCTGTTTTTCAGTCTCAGTCCTTTAGGTTGGTCTTTGTAAGAAGGGAAGTGGAGAGGCTATCCTGCTAGCCTTCCAGCCCTTCTTCTATCTCTCGCCCTTCCCCTTCCACTCCTTTGCTCCCTCCTTTCCACATTCTCCTTGAGGGGTCACTGGAGCATGTTGGATCTCTTATTGTCTACTACCCTATCCCAGCTCCATGGTACATTCATTCTTTCCATCGAGGAAGCCCTGCTGGATGTCTAACTTCAGTGTCTGTTGCTGCAGAAATCTATATTTTCAGAATGTTGGAGCCAGGAGAGTTTCAAGAGGTGGTTCTTCTTAGGCTGATGGCAGCACTTTGAGTGGGTGATAAATTTAAGGTTCTCAGAGCCAGTCAAGGGAGCTGAAATGGCCTGGGGAACAGGGAGAGAGGAGGGCTCTGCAGACCCAGAGGAGGCCGTGTGGGGAACTTCTCCAGACTTGGAGAAGCCAGCTGGAGGTTTTCTCAGCTCCTTTCCTCCGCCCCCATGCACACCTGTGGGTCTTTGGCCAGGACCGACCTTCTTATGGGCTATGGGGCCCCGGCAGGGAATTCTGAGTGTTTGACAGTTGTGGGGCTGAGATGGATGAATAGGGGGAACTTTTCATTTCCCCAGAGGTTGCCCCACCGAGGTTAAGAGTATGGGATCTGAGTCTGCCAGATTCGGGTTCATTTCTCCTTCTATTCTTGGCAGTTATGTGTCCTTGGGCAAGTTACTTAACCTCTCTGAGCTTCTGTTTTCTCATCAGAAAAAAATAGGACGCATAATACCTGCCTCTAGAACTGTCAGGGCCAAGTGAGGGGGAGCACCTGAGTATCACCATTATTATTATATTGTTGTTGTTGTCATCGCACTCCTCCCCAGGGAGATGTTTGATGGATGTCCTTGTCGGCACCGTGAGTGTATCTGGGTGTTCCCCAGGACAGAGCAGGAGCTGCGTTCCCCTGGGTTGCGGGGTGAGCAGCTCGGCACAGGGAGCCTGAGGACGCGTCTGTGGGCGTCTGAGGAATGCTCCGCGGCACTCTCTCTGTTAACCCTCTCAACCATTACATCAGCTGGGCACCAGTTATGCTCATGCCCACTCGAGGAAAGTGGGGCTGGTGAGGGGACGTCACACACCTGCTCAGGGTCCTGCAGCTAGTGAGATGGTGGCTCCAGGACGCCAAGCTGGGTGCCTAGCATCTCACTGACAGTTCCTTCCTTCACTTGACACATAGAGTTAAAGAGCGTCAACTCTGTACCAGGTCTGGGGAGGCAGAGGGAGACCGAGCATGTCTGCCCCAGCCTGGCGGTGGTGGTGGGGGCTGTCCAGTGAGGAGGCTGTAGAGTCTGTCTGGACCACTGGGCTTTCCTGCCTCCTCTCCCAGGGGCTCCCAGAGAGGGTGGAGGTGTGTGCCTGTCTGCGTGCATACAAAGAGGAGGGCATCCATGAGAGTGTTACTGCACAGCTGAGGTCAAACCCTGCAGCTAGCCTGGCCCCAGGCAGGCAGAAGTGGAGTTGTGGGACCCAGGGGCATGTGCAGGGAGGGGAGGGCCGCCCCCCCCCCCGGCCCCCGCCCCTGCCCCGCTCTCTCCTGAGCTTGCTGTTCTGTGGATAGGCACAGGGCATCCCCAAGGAGATTGAGAGGTCTCAGTCCCAACACTTGGCTGGGAGGATGCCTGCCCCCTACTCCATCCCAGCCCCTGAGCCTCACTGTCCCCCTCTGTAAAATGGGGCTAAACGGGAAAGTGGGCTGGTAAGGGCTGCCTGGCACAGTGGGACTCTGGATGAATGGGAGGAGCCTCTGTCTCAGACCTTCAGCCTTGTAGGGTGCAGGGTGGTGGGAGTTCTCCAGCAGATTCTCCCTGAGCCCCCCCGCCCAGGAGTGGGCTGCACTGAGAAGGGCACTCAGAAGACTGCCTGCCTCCATCGGGGACCCTGAGGGGCTGGGGAGAGGGTGCTGATCAGACTTCTGGGGCCCCTATAAAGCCCCCACTGCAGGACTCCAGGTTTTCTGGGCAACTTTTGTCCCTCAGGCAGGATCTGCCTTCCCTGGGGGTTGGCACCTGGGGGGTAGTGAGAATAGGAGGGGCAGCCCCAGGCAGCAGACTAATTGAGCTGGGAATCCGTGGGCAGTGCCTGAGGGAGGGAGGCGAGGGAGCAGGGATTCAGCGATTCTTTCCTTTCTGAGATTTAGGGAGCGGTGGGTGGAGTGGGGTCTCCAGCCCAGGGGGCCTCCCTAATCCCTGCAGGGAAATCTGGGGAAGGCTTTCTCCTGAGACTCCTCAGACATCCAGGCCAGGCAGCTGGGGAAGTTGGGGGGAGCTGGAGATAAATGGACCCACTGAAGCAGGTGAGATGGAGGTCAGACAGCAGGAAGGACTGACTGCTCCACACCAGGAGGCAGAGTGAGATTCCCTGGGGTACCCTTTCCAGTGCTGGGGAGCCCATCTCAGGCTGGGTTGGACAAGATTTACTCTGCTCATTGTCCCCATCAAGCAAGTGGCCCCTCACAATGTGATGGAAGGAGAGTGGATGGAGCTGCTTGAGCCCCTCTGTTGGGGGCGGGGGAGGAACAGATCAGGCGCCCTTGAGCGTTTAGGGAGGGTGGCCACAGGCTACCTCTCTTCCATCCTTGCTTCCCTGCTGCTCCTCCCTGGGAGCCTCAGGCCCGTCCAGGTCACTGTCTTTGGGTTTATTTTTTGCTGGGCTCCGCTGTCCCCTGGGAGGGGAGGGGTAGGGAGAGAAAAAGGGAGAAGGAACTGCTCTGTCAGCACAATCCCGGCACCTCTGCTCCTGCCCTGCTTGGCCCGGCTGCCACCCTCTTCTGGAAGGACCCGGCCCTGGGGACAATGGGGCCCCAGACCTGTGTGGGACCACCTTCCCTGGGGCAAGACCAGCAGGTCTGGAACAGGCCTTTCTCCCCTCACCCTTCCTCCTGCCGCAGAGCATCAAAACCAGAAGTGCCTCTGAGCTCAAGCAGGTCATGGCTTCACTTCACAGTTGGGGAAACTGAGGCCAGGAGGAAGAACCCAGCACACCTGGGGCCTTCTCCACCTCCCCTCCGCAATAGATGAGAGTCATGCCAAAGTCGCTGAGAACAGAGGGAAGCTGCCTGCCAGTTCCACCCTGTCCTCTGAGAGTTGGGGGCAGTCCCTGATTTCATTTACTCATCTAATCTTCCAGCCTCTGGGGGCTGGTAACCATCTGGTGGGAGAGACACAGGATGGAAGAGGAACACATGAACCATGCCTCTCCCCCCAACCCCATGCCCTTTGTCTTCCTTTTTGTTGAAAAATAAATTAGCCCCATTTTACAGATAGGGAAAGTAAGGCCCAAAGTCAATATAGCTAATAAGTTGTTGAAACAGGATTTGAACCCAGGATGTGGCCCCTGGGATTTTGCCCTGCTGCCTCCTTGCTCGCACAGGCCCTTCCCTTGGGCTCTTCCCAGGGTTCTGTCAGCTGCCTCCTCCTTCTGCTCCTTGAATATCAGGGCTCCTGGGGCTCTGTCTTGGGTCCTCCTCTCCATGTACAATTTCTGTGTGGGTGAGGGTGTGTCTCACATACTCCTCTGACTTGGGGCGGTGGTCACCTCTGTGATGACAGCCTCCCACTCTGCAGTTTCATTCCTAAGATTCCTGTGGACCCCTTGCCTCTTCATCCCCAAGGAACCTAAGGCTTGGCATTTGTCTCCAGATCTCCCCTCCCCTCCCCAGCAGTGACTTCTCTACCCCTAGGGCCCAAGTCAGGAAGCCCTTTCTCAAGCATCCTTGGCTCCTCGCCTAAGAAACAGCTTGGAGTGCGCCCAGGTGTGCCTTTAATACTCCAGATGCTTTTCCTTCTGCCTCAAACTCCCTCCCCTCTCCCGCCCATCCCATCATCTAGAGAACTCCTATCTTTCCTTCAAATCCCAGTTTGAACCACCACTTCTCCTTGGAATCACTGCACGCTCCACCTGAAGCTTGACTGGGGGCCCTTCAGAGACCCCTGAGCTCTACTCACCCACCCTTGTGTGTTCTGGGCTCCTCTCGGTGGTGGGGGTTGACCACAGTTCTGGGTTGGTAATCAGTGAATGTTTGCTGAGCCAGGGAATGAAGGTGACATTGAGGCAGGCTGTAAGGATGAGAAGGGTTTTGCTGATTAGAGAGGAGTGGAAAAAGGACCCCTAGGTCCTCTGGGTGCAGGCAGTGAGCTGGAAACGCTTGTGATTTTTGTCCTGAACGCGCTCCAGGTGGCGGCAACAGCTAGAGAAAAGGCTTTGAGGTGGTAGTCTGCCCCTCTACCCTCTTCGCCCCAGGATCTGCAGAGTCTCGTGTGTCCAAGGCCCTGAGGGTCAGGCTATAAAGGTGGGCTTTACCCTGTGGATGACGGAGAGCCATAGGCAGGTCAGGGAGGCACCACTGGCTGGGAGCCCGGGCTTGATTGATCTCTTCTCAGAACTAGGGCTCTGCAAACATGAGACCACTTAGCTCCCCAGGTACTGCTATGTGGCAGCAGTATTCATGTTCCCATTTTGCAGATAGGAAACCGAGGCTCAGAAGGCGGGAATCATGTGCCCCAAGTGACATGACTTGGAGTCAGGACTCAAGCCCGTGTTTGTGTGACTCCCAAGCCCAAGCTCCAAAGGAGTCTCACATGCGTCAGCAGACCCAGGCTTTTTTCAGTGACCTCAGGCAAAGCTGAGAGAACTAAGGACAACGTGGTGACTTTTTCATAAAGCTAAACTTATTCCATTTAAAGGACTGTCATTTAGTCTGAGATTATGTCCTTTCTCTTATGAAATGATGGGCCTGGGAATTTTTTAAAGAATGTCCTTACTTGGCGAAATAAAAAAGTTGACAACCTCATGCAGTCCCTAAATTGTTTTTGAAAATTCTACCCGTGCGTGAAATCCCTGAGTCTGGGCGCCATCCTGCCTCCTCCGGTCTGAGCATTGGGACCGGAAGTGGGAGGAGTCCAGGTAGGAAAGGAAGGATTAGAGGGCTGGGGGGCGGCTGTCAGTCTGACCTTTCTGCTTCTCCTGGGCCTCCGGGCCAGCCTGCCCTGGAGTACAGCGAGGACCAGCCAGGGCTCTTGCCAAGACTGGTCTGCACGGAGGATGGGGCAGGTCACCCAGGATCAGGGCTTGCCCCTCAGTTAAAAGAACACTGAACCCAGAGTCGGCAGGCTGGGGAACGGTGCCCACCTCTGCTTCTTAAAGGCTGTGTAACCTCAGGCAGGTGACTCAGCCTCGCTCAGGCTCTTGCTTCCCATCATCCATGGAGAAGGACAATTATCATCTCTGCCTGCCCCCAGCATCAAGTGCCTCATGGACTATGAAGTGCTGTGAGGAACAGAGGGCCTCCTGTGCTTCTACCCTCCCTTCTCCCCAGCGCATGCTCCCTCTTCTCACGCTGGCCTGAAGAGCATGTATTCCAGACTGGCAGTTCCTTTCCTCAGGAGCCCCTGCAGAGTAGCTGGAGGCCTGGGGGCAAGGTGGGGGGGTTCTCTATGACAACCTTACTGGGGCCAGGCTGAGAGACCCAGAGTTCTAACGTTTTTCATATACTAATGAGTTTCATAGTCTAACTTGTATGGGGTGTGGTGCCAGATGTGGGGTATTTTCCACATGCTACTGTACTTCATTTAATCCTTTTCAGAGCCCTTGGAGGTAGGCACTGTCATTACGCTATTATATAGAGGAGGATGCTGTTCTGTGCTTATCGCTCAGTCGTGTCTGACTCTTTGTGACCCTATGGACTGTAGCCCGCCAGGCTCCTCTGTCTATGGGGATTCTCCAGGCAAGAATACTGGAGTGGGTTGCCATGCCCTCCTCCAGGGGATCTTCCCAACCCAGGATTAGAACCAGGGTGTCCTGCATTGCAGGCAGATTCTTTACCAGCTGAGCTACCAGGGAAGTCCATAGGAGAGGATACTGAAGCTTAAATGGTCAGCATGTGCCCTGTCACACAGCCACTAAGTGGTGAGTATCCAGGAGGACCGACTTGAAGCCTGAGTGGGAGGGCCTCTGTGATGTGAGAAGGTGGAAGCAGGTTCACTGGGCCCCAGTGGGCGAGCCAGGGTGGAGGACACTTGCAGTATACACGGGGAGTGTGGTTTGGGCTGGGAAAGCAAGACACACCATCTCGCTGGGTGACTTCAGGCAGTTACTTCCCTCTCTGAGGTTCAGCCTCCCCTGTTGCTGGGCCTCCCAATAATAATAAAGGTAATAAGAGCCTGTGCTTATGGAGGACCTGCTGTGTGCTGACACTGCTCTGAGGACTTGCTGGTTTTTCTTTCACTTTTTCAGTGACCAGAGGAGGTAGGTCCTATGGTTATGCCCATTTTTCAGATGAGGAGGCTGAGGCACAGAGAGGTTGAGTAACTTGCGTGAGTATAGGTTCTGGGGCCAGGAGTCAGTCAAACCCCAGAATCTAGCTCTAGAGGCCGTCATCTTTCCCACCAGATTATTCCTAACTGGGAGCTTCCCTGATGGCTCAGGCAACCCACTCCAGTATTTTTGCCTGGAGAATCCCATGGCGGGCTACAGTCCCTGGGGTTGCAAAGAGTTGGACACGACTGAGTGACCGAGCACACACATGCATACCTAACTGGCCCCCATGGGCCTGCCTGCTGGGAGGCTGCTGCAAGGACCAGCTGAGCCTTAAAGTTCAGGTTCTGTCTCTACCCCAGTTCTACACTTTCTTGCTCTTTCATTTGGGAAGCCCTTGCCTGGCAGTCCTTGAGGGGCCAGGCCCTATCCCAAGAGCTGGGGACAGAGCAATGAATCTGACTCTCCCCTGCTCCCTGGCAGGAGATGTGCCAGGCGGCTGGCAGCTGTCTGGGTGGAATCCTGTGCGGGCCCAGCTCAGAGGAGCCGAACCCAGCCCCAAACTGGCGGTGACTGGGAAGGCTTCCCAGAGGAAGAGGTTTCAGTGGAGACCTGAAACGTGAGGACTCAGAGTCAACCAGGCAAAAAGGAGGAGGGAACAGCATCCTGGGCTGAGGGACTAGCATGGGCAAAGCCCTGAGGTGGGGCTGAACGTGACCTTTGCAAAGAACTGAGAGAGGGCAGGAGAGTCGGAGCCTGGACGGGGCAGGAGGTGTGCAGACGAGAGGCTGGAGCGTGAGTGAGGCCAGGCTGAGAACTGCAGGCTGAGGAGCGGAGACTTCCTGGAGGAGACTGGCCTCAGGAAAGAACTGGGGACAGGAGTGCCATGGGCAAATTGGTGTCTGAGAAACGCCCCTCTGGGTCTAGCAAGGGAGGCGGACTCCCGTGGGGCGCTCTGGGGCTGCCACCCGCCTGGCCTCTCTTTCCCTCTGCCTTCCCCTCACGGCCCAGCCATCTGAGCGGCTCCTCTGGAGCTGCCCACTAACCCTGCCAGGGCCGGGCTGGACCTGGCCTGAAGCCCTAGGGTTTTTGCCTGTATGGAAAGTTCAGCTGCTTATGCAAAGCCTGGCCTGGGGGAAGGTGTGTGTGAATGAGTGGAGGGAGGCCTTGGAAGCAGAGTGGGTAGGTGCAGGCTCTGATGGGGGTCTGGGGTCTGTGGAGGTCCCCAGAACAGTGATCTTAGAACAGCCCCACAAGAGCACCCGAGTTTAGCCGAGTGGATGGTGGGGTACCCGGGGGAAAGGGGCAGAGCCCACAAGGCCTAGCCTGTTGAACTCCTTGCTCCCTGTCTGCCAGTTAGGGTGTGGAAATCACTGACCCCACCCAGCCCCCTCAGTCTACTGATGCAGAAACTGAGGCCCAGAAGAGGGCGTGCAACAAACTTAGGCTAGTGGCAGAGCACAGGCTTAGCCCAGGAGTCCCGATTGTCCCCATCAATAATGAAGAGCCAGTGCAAACCTCTCAGCAGCGCTGGCCTGGGCTCATGTCCCCTCTGTGTGGTCTTGGGCAGGTCTCTTCACATCTCTGAGCTTCGGCCTTGGGGTCCAAAATGCTACCTCATACTGGGAAGAGCATCACCTCTCCCATTTGAGGCTTTAAGGCATGCCTGACCCATCATGCTGCTGCTGCTGCTAAGTCGCATCAGTCGTGTCCGACTCTGTGCGACCCCTTAGATGGCAGCCCACAAGGCTCCCCCATCCCTGGGATTCTCCTGACAAGAACACTGGAGTGGGTTGCCATTCTCCAATGCATTATGGGGCTTAATCAATGTTTACTCAATGAATCTCACTGAATTCTCACAATGCTGGAGGAAGATATTTATTACACTGTTTTTATACTGAGGCCCAGGAAGGAGAAGTGACTTGCCCAAGGGCATTCAGCTGAGAAGTGGCTGATATGGGGCTGGAGCCCAGGTGTCTGGGCACCTGTCTAGGACCTCTGATGGACACGGGTCCTATTTTGAGCTCTCAGTGAAAAGCAGCTGGTGTCCCAAGCAGGCTCCGTCCGTTGGTTGGCCAAAGTGTGTGTGTGTGTGTGTGTGTGTGTGTCTGTGTGTGTGAAGTTAGGCTGGCTGGCAGGCTGGAACTCAGCTCGCATCAACCCCTGTGCTTCTTTTTTTTTTTTCCCCCTGTGCTTCTGTGCTTGGGCTAGGCTGCAGCTGCTGCCCCATTGGGAAGGGACCTTTCCACTTGCCCTCCTGCATCAAGGTTTTTTTCTCGTGGCCTGCCTAGCTGGAGAGAAGAGCTGGTCATGGCATGACTAACAGGGCACCTGCCAGCCCCTCCCACGCTGGAGTCTGGCCATCTAATGCCTTGCACATGACAGGCATGGGGTGGGCACAGGGTGGGGAGAGGGATTTGTACTTTTCTAATCCAGGGGCTGCAGCCCTCTTCCGTCTTGGCCAGGGCCGTGGGAGAGGTTTGTCCCTGGCCGCCACCCCTCCATGCCCAGCAGCCCCAGCTCAAATCCCTGGCAAGTGCCCGGCTCCTCTGCTTGGGGCCTCCCCTTGCCCTGCCCATGCTCCCCGCCCCACCCCCACACCAACTGAGGCCTAGTCGGGACCTATGGGGGCAGATGCTGGGGTGTCTGTGACTGGTGGAGATGCAGCGCCATGCAGCATCTGGGGCTCAAGGATGGGGCAATGGCAGGGAGGTTTGGGGCCCAGGCTGGGGCAGAGTTAGGGAGAGGACCTGACAGGGTGCAGAGTTTTGAGTGTTTGGGGCTAATGCTGGGCCACCCCTTCCTGGAGAAATTTGGCTACAAGTCAGGGAGGCAAATGTGTGGGCCGTGCCCCCCCCTCGCTGGGCGGTAAACACAGCCGTCTCCCAGGAGACGGGCCCAAACATCTCGGCCCCCCACAGTTATTTATACCAGGACTCCCTCTCCTTCTCAGGCCTGTTCTGGCCTCTCAATCCACTCCTGAACTGAGCGTTCTGAGTGGAGGGTCCAGCCCCTGTCAAGGCAGGAGGGCCCAGCAGCAGGCCTGCTTAAACCCCACTAGGGACTGGGCACTCACCACCTCCCAGTGGCATGTCTGCTAGAGGCACTGGGTCTTACTGATCAGAAATGTGCTCATGAAGGCCAGGGCCTGCGGAGGAAGTGGGAGTCCTGGGATGGAGCTCTGCCTTTGCTCTAAACTGCTGTATGACTGTGGTCCCTGTAACCTCAGCTTCCCCACAGTTCAGCAGGGGGAAAGGGTCCTGATGGTACAAACTTTTAAGCAGTAGATCTGATTCTTTAAAGGAAATGTGACACAGGAGTACAATATACAAATACATTAAAGCTGAGCTGCTCTGGGTGAAATCAAGGGTGGGGGTCCAGACTTCTGCCCACTCAGCCTCTATGGCCCTGCATGCCACCAACCTGGAGCCTATGCATGACCCTCCTTATTCTAGAACACACTTCAGGGGACCCTGGAGTTCCCGTTTCAGGGCTAGCACAGGCCTCTTTACTGGTTCACCAGCCCAAGGTCCAGTGTTGTGTGAGTGCTCCTAGCATCAAGAGCAAATGTTTGCAGCCAGTGTAGATCAGAGCAGGCTTGAGCTGCCACAGGAATGTACCCGAGGCCCTTCCAGTGAGGAATGAGCCCAGTGTGGGAGGAGAAGAGGGCACACCAGGGGCTGGGCACTGGAGGGGAGCAGGGGCTGGCTGTCCCCTCTCTGCCAGATTCTAGCATGGGACACCAAGGAGTCAAAGATTTTAAACCTAGCCTTCCAGATCGGTACGAAGGTGAATATGTCAGGAAGGATAGAACGTATTTTATTTAACAGCTTGTTGGCTTATAGTGTGTGGGTCTCCATTTGTACTCTTTCCCAGTCCCACCAGTGTTCAAGATGGACTTGCATTGGCTCTCCCTCCATCCACCCACCTCTGTAGGAACGCCAAGGTGCCCTTACCCAGAAATCTCAGGCTGCAGAGGACAGTGGGAAATTCCTGTCTCACGGATGCTCAAGGCCCTGGAGACCTGGGTCTTCTTGTTTCCTCCCAGATACTGTCTGAGCTTCTACTTGGCCAGCCTGGGAGATGTGGAAGAGTCAGAACCGGCTTTACCCTTGATGGATAGATCCTAATGAGCTGTTGTTGGTGGGTTGGGAGTGGACAGAGGTAGAAACTGTCTCTGCACAAAGGGATCCTGGGGTCCTCAGAGGGGGCCAGGAATCCCAACCAGGGGCTGAGCAAGTATTCCTCAAAGCAGATCAGGGATTCTTGGGGGAAAAAGGGGACCATCCTGAGGAGAGGAGAGAACACAAAAGTCACCAAGGTAGAAACAGGGTATGGAAGGGTGGAGTGTGGGCAATGCCTAGTGTGTGTACAGCCTCAAACTCTGGGCTGAGAACCTCAGGTGGAGGTAAATCAGTGAGGGGTACTCAGACTGAAGGGGTAATTGAACTGGGGTGAGGATGGGGATGGAGTGGAGTCATGGTGGTCAGTGAAGAGGGAAGAAGGGAGGAGGAATGAGGTGAGTGCTTGGCAGGACAGGAGTGAGGGGCTGGGAAGAAAGAGTTGGTCTCAACTTTGCCTTCTGGAACCTCCTCTCCTGTGTCCTCCTTTGCTCTGTCTTGGTTTCTGCCTCTTTCTCTCACCATTCTGCTGGGGAGAGGAGCACCTCTTCCTACACCCATCTCCCCAGATAGGTGGCAAGTGGAAGCCCACAGCTGTGTAAGAGGGAACCTGTTCATTCATTCATTCACTCAACCAATATTTATTGATAATCTGCCCATGCACCAAGCCCTGTGTGAGGTGTGGGAAAGATAGTGGTGAACAAGATAGAGAAGTCGCTTCATTCATGGAGCTTACATCATGGGGGGCTGGGGCCTAGAAACTATACCTTTCCCTGATGTTCCCCCTCTGGCTCTTTGGCCCATGCCCTTGCATGCCCAGGAGTGGGGCCTCTCTCCATTACCCACTCATTCATTCCAGCTCACCTGGCATTAGCACCCATCTTCAGAACATTGAGGAGGGGGGTTCAATAACCATGGTCCCAACCCCAGGGACCACCCATCTCCATGATGACCCTGGGGCCTGGGGGCAGCACCCGGGCTCAGGCCCTAGTCTTTTTCACTTACCTGTGACTTTGAGCCCCTCACAAGAAATTTCCTGGCCTCAGTTCTTTATAATGTGGGGCTTTGGGAAGTCCCAAGGAAGCGAGGGGAGGGAAAGACTTGTCAGCTCCAATGTTCCCCATTGGTAGACAGCTCCTCTGGCTGTGGGTAGAGGTGGAGAAGTGCCAAGGGTTCAATATCATCATCATTATCAACCAAGATAATAATATCTACTGTCTACTGTGTTCACTGTGGCCAACCTCATGGTTCCTCTCATTTAATTTAGTCCTCACGACCAGCTCCCTATGGTCCATGTATCTTCCCTCCCCATTTGCCAGATGAGGAAACTGAGTCTCTGTAAGGTGACATGCGTGGTTTGATCAGTTCACCCGTGAACCTATCTGATTCTGGGAGCCCTTGAGGACGGCGCGATGAGGGTGCTGCTTGGCACCGGGCTGCCCCTCCTGCCTCGAGAATAGTAACCCAGCCCTAGTGCCTCACCCCACCCTCCTCGGGGGCTGGCACCACCCTGAGTCTGGGCACTGGGTCGACAACACTGGCCAGAGCAGTACCAGGGGCCCGATCAGTCCAGGACCCGATTTAGGGGCCTTGGCACCTCTGGGTCCCGGGGCTCTCAGTGCCCAGCAAGCGGCCTTAGTGGGTGGGCTAGCCGTGGGTAGTCAGGGTGTCGCGCCCCCTTTTCGGCCCCCGTCCATGGGGACGCGGCAGCACCTTCACACTTTCCGCTTGGCCCGCTGCTCGCCTTTCAGGCCGCAGCGTTTTCAATTGTTAATTTGGAAACGGAAAAAGAAGCCGGCGGGGCGGGGGAGGCCGCAGGGAGGTAACCTGAGCCTGAGCGCCGCCCGCGCCCCTCCCGCGAGTGGCGCTGAGTGTCGGCGACGCCCCGTCCCTTCCAGGGACCTCTGGAGCCCCGCCCACCACCGCGCCCCGCCCCTTCCAGTAGCTCTTCCCCGCACCGACGTCGGCCCCGCAGACCCCGGAGCGGGAAGGAAGGGAGGGAGGCCGTGCCGAGGGAGGAGTCCCTCCGGAACCCTCCTTGCCAGGAACCCCTCCTTCTCCCGAGGAGCCCCGCCTGCTGTCAGCCTCCTCCGTGTCCCGAAGTGAACCCAAGTCTTTCTGCAACCCCTCAGAGCGGGATTCAAGCGAGCCAGATCCCTGCCTCCAAGCTGCCGTAAGAGGGATCATTGGCCCCATTAGACAGACGGAGAAACTGAGTCCCAGAGAGAGACAGTTCACTTGCTCAGTCATGCAGCCAAGGCTGAGTTCTTGAGCCTGGTAGGGGTTCGTTTCTTTTGGTTCTCAAATGTGTAGAGTTCTGTCCTCCTCAGGAGAGGAGGGGGCGCCAGGACTAGAGGTGCAATCCGTCTTCCCCCGACCTCTTCCCTCTTTCTGTGGTTAATGAGCTTTTGGAAGTCCTGCTTTGATCTACCCTGACTCCTCCTTGCTATCATTATTCAATTATAGAGGAGTTTTGGAGGTTGAAGGGCTTCCCTGGTGGCTCAGATGGTAAAGAATCTGCCTGTAATGCGGGAGACCCAGGTTAGATCCCTGGGTTGGGAAGATGCTCTGGAGAGGGGAATGACTACCCACTCCAGTATTCTTGCCTGAAGAATCCCGTGGACAGAGGAACCTGGTGGGCTAAGTCCATGGAGTCGCAAAGATTTAGACACCACTGAGCAACTAACACACTTTGGAGGTTGAAGGAAGTCTCTCTAGACTTTCCACACACAGGAGTGCCCTGAAAATGAAATGTAAAAGACCCTTCACTTCCAGCGACTCTATAAGTCCCTTAGGATGGGCGGCTTCATTCATTTCCCATTGGGAAGCCAAGATCACCAGTCCCAGATAGGTCAGCAGAAAATGGGGGCTCTTGGAGACCTTTCCTCAACCTCCTCCTGTCCCTGAGGAGTAACTGAAACAGACACAGCTTCCCACCCCCTCAGCCGAGTGGGGCAGAGACATGATGGAGAGCCTGTTGATCCAGGTTCCTAGCTCTGCCCACAGCTCTTCCTGTGCCTCCCCTTCTGCTGCCCCCAACCCTGACCCCTTTCTTGGAACCACCGCGCAGGCCCTTGCCTTTTAGGGGACTCTGAATCAGTCGGAACCTCTCCCCTTAGAACCCGAGGAATCTGAGGGGTTGTCTGCAGACGTACTTCCAGCCTAAAGCCTAAGATCCTCCTCGCTGTCCCTCCATCTTGACTGTGGAACAGGCCAGTGTCACTCAGCAAGCCTTTCCCAGCTGTCCGAGCCCACTGGAGCCAGTCTTGCTGGATTCCGTCTGGCTGGTCCTGGATTTCGGGTTCCCACCCTGAGCATGGCTCTCAGAGCAGCAGTTGTAACCAACAGCCCCAGGTGTGGCCTGCAAGTTTGCATGCTGCTTTGCTTTTAGCAGCAAAGGCATCCGAATGCTCCTCTCCCATCATTCTCCCTCAGCCTCCCACTGGGTGAGATCCTCAATGGCTGAGTCTGCAGGACTCCCCAGGTCATCCTCCCCAGGGGGCCCAGCCCTCCCCGAAGCTCCTGTTCTACCCTGTCAGCTCTTGGTGCCCTCTGCTCTGGGAGTGCTGAGAACCAAGTGGCAGGGACTTAGCTCTCTCCCCACTTTTGACTCTTCCCTCCCTCCCCTCTTCCCCCTTTGCACAAGTTCTGCTGATTCAGAGGACAGAAGCTTCTTAGAGGTGACCCTGACCCCTGCCTGGCTCAAGCAGCTGGAGGCCTGTGTAATCCTTGAATCCAGTGCCACCCTGACACATACAGTAGGAAGCGCAGGGGCAGGTGCCAGCCTGCCACCCGGAGGAAGGAAATTTTAAGGTGGGGATGAGGGGCGGGTGCCTGGAAAGAGAAGAAAAAACATTACCTACGACCCAGTTTCCCATTTCTAAAGAGAGGATTGATTGACCCTAAGGGATCTTTTGGTGACAAAATATAGTCAGTATGTGCTTGCCTCTTGTCACCTCTACTCCCCCTTGTACAGGTCACCATCATCTCTTGCTTGGATTATATACCATTAGCTTGTCAACGCGAGGCAGGGGCAAAGGCCATAGCCCACTCCCCCATCGCCTTACCTTGCCATAGTCTGTTCTCCACTCAACAGCCTGTGTGGTCTTTTGCAAACCTAAGTCAGACCATGTTATTTTCTGCTCAGAATTTCCCATCTCATTTGGACTAAAAGCCCCAAACCTCGCAATAGCTAGTGGATGCTCTGCTTGCCGCCTCCACCGCCTACCACTCCCGCCTTCCTCACTCCTCTCTGGGAGCACTCCCTTCTTGATGGTTCTGGAACACACCAGGCACCCTCTGGACAGGTCTTTTACACTTGCCTTTCCTTCCACTCAGAAGCTTCTCTGAAACCTACCTGCATGGCTCACCACCTCATTTCCTTCAGGTCTCTGCCCTAACGTCACCTTCTCAATCCTGCTCTCCCTGACCACCCTCCGTAGAACAGCTCCCGACTCCCATACCAATGTTCTTTGTCTCCCTTTCCAGCTTCATTTTTCTTCAGCATCATCTGACATTTTTAACAGTGTCTTGTTTATCTATTATCTGTCTCTTTCCCATGAGAATGTAAGCTCCATGAAGGCAAGGACATCATTGGTCTTTGTGCCTGGCATATGGCGAGCACTCAGTAAACAGTGAGTGAGTAAATGCTCTGTGGCTCTGGACTTCGTGGTTCCTGGGTGTTGCTGCCTGCTCAGTTTCCCTCTGAATCCCATCTGCTGCAGGGAGGGTTGAGGTATGGAGATGGAAGCAGCCACACAGGGGAGGTGGGTGGTACCAGTCAGAGGTCCAGTGCGGGGTTTGTCCCCTCTTTCAGGAGACTTTTACCCAGCTCTCATTCTGAGTTGGGAGCATGGCATTCAAGGTGAGAAGGACAGGGTTTCCACCAGCTCTTGGTCTGTGGGAGCAGGCAGGGACTCAAAGAGTGCTTTTCACATGTTGAGGCAAATGCCATGATAGAGGTGAGTGTAGAGGTGGGAATGGGGGATTAAGGGAACAGAGGGTGGGGTTTCCACTCACCCAGCCAGGATGGAGGAGGGATAAATACAGCAGGAGCAAAGGTGAGGACGGGAGAAGGCTGTGCTTGCTGATGTGGAGGAACAATGAGCCGCAACAATGGAATACCACGTGCCAGGTGGGGCACTGAGTGTGGAGAGTCAGGTGGGGAAGGGCTTGACTTGCAGCCATGCTAAGGTGCTCGGGCCTGAGCCTGCAAGTCGATGGATTTCACACTTTAAAAAAGAGCAGGAAAGCCCTTTGTTCAAATGAAATCTTATGCCGAGCTCAGCATGTAAAACCGAGTCACCCAAATTCCACGAGTGGCTCAGGGGGAACCAGGGGGAAGTTCCCACTGACTGTCTTGTTTTCATTTCCAAAGTTCAGGGGCCTGTGTCCCACCCCTTAGTCTGCTTTCACGTCACTGGCCTCCTGCTCGGGAGCCCACGCTCCCCGTTCATTTGGGCTGTCTGCACTGCCTGGCCAGCCCTGAACAGGTGGAGAGCCCCTCTTCCCTCCTCGCTCCCACCCTTGCTTGATGGTTGCTCAGTGCACTTACCTGGTGTGCCAGGTAGCCTGGCTGGCGCGGCAGAGGGAAGCACTGAGAACAAGTAGGAGATTCCCAGTTGGCCCAGTGGTAAAGGACCCACCCTCCAATGCAGGAGGTGCAGGAGACACAGGTTTAGTCCATGGGTTGGGAAGATCCCCTGGAGTAGGAAATGACAACCCACTCCAGTGTTCTTACCTGGAAGATCCTATAGACAGAGGAGCCTGGCAGGCTACAGTCCATGGGGTCACGAATAGTCGGATACGATTGAGCACACACATACACACACAGGAGATTTGGAGCTGGTCCAGGTGGGAGAGGATGAAGCCGTGACTCATTAAAACACCCTGTCCAGAAGACACCACCTTCCATACCACAGTGGGACCAAGACCTTTCACACTGGCTCAAGAAAAATTGGCATGTGGAGGTGGAGAACACCTACCAGAAGGAGAGGGAAGAATCCGTAGAGGCTTCGTGGCAGGAAGCAGATGTGTGGTTGCAGAGTCGAGAGGGGGAGATGAGACTCTGGAGGGGCAGTCTCATCTCTACTTCTCTCTGCACCTCTGCCAGTGTGCTTCTGTGGTTCCTAATTCCATTCCTGAAACAATCTGATTGGCTCAGCCCAACCGAGATGGGGGCAGGGGGTGGGGAGAAGACTTTCTTGGGCCAGTGTCCATCTCCTGGTGGCCAGGAGAGGGGCACAGAGCCATGTGGTACCACATGGGGTTGGCCCTTCCAGGGCTGTCAGGGCCATCTCCAAGGCTGCCCCACATTCTGTGCATCCTGTACGATCCGAAGGGCTGGGCTGAGAAGGAGAGTGGTGCTGAATCCAGCCTGTGCTCAAAGGTGGATCAGCCCAGATCAAGGGATGCCTGGTTCTTATGAGGTCATTTTGGAAGGGTCAACTTTTCATCATTTTTTTAGGCCGAAAGGAATGCCTTTTCTAATTGATCCTCCAAGAGGTCGCATGTTTTTCATAGTTTGAACTGTGCACTGGCGGCTGTCGTCCCTCCAGGGACAGCCTCAGAGACTCTGGAACTAGCTGAAGACCGGCCTTTTCCCTTCCGCCCCACAGCTGGAGAGTTACGGGGCTGAAGGGACTTTAGCTGTCACTGAGATGTCCCCCACCTTCTCGGTGCAGACAGGGAAACTGAGGCCCCATGAAGGCTTCACCCCTAGCCCTGAACCCCAGCACAGGCCTCTGGCCCAGAGAAGTGGCGCCGCGGCAGCAGCCCTGGTGTGGGTCACGTGCTTTTGCTCCCTTTGCCATATTTAGAATCGCTGGATCAGGGAAACTTCTTCTCGTCCCAGCCCCTGAGGATTCTTGGAAAGAGCCTTGCTCTGGGGCTTGGCTGACTGCCCCTCCCCTCTATCCCCTTGCAAGAGAAAGATCGAGCCTGTTCTCCCCAGAGGAGCTGGGGCCACGGGACCACGCTGCACCCCCCGTCAGGAAGTGCCTCTCAGGCCTAGTTGAAGTTCCTTCTGCAGTATCAGCTCTGCTTTGGGGTTTAAGAAGCCCTTTTCTGCTGGAAGGTGGTGGGGGACATGACCTCTGCCTTCCAGGAACCTTGGATAAATGGGGACAGACTGGCCCCAGCGTCCCCCAGCCCAGGGAGGACAGAACCTTGCCTCTGAGATCCTGGTCTGGAGGACAAGGAAGGGGAGACACACCCCCCAAGCCAGATGCAGAAAGGAGAGAGCCAGTTGGTGGCCAGGCAGGCGGCAGACTCTGGCAGGGCTCAGTCTGGGAGGAGGGACACTGGAGAGAGGAAGGGAAGGCAGGAGGCCCTAGGGGAAGGGAGGACTGGGGCCTGGAACTGCATTTCTTTGGCCTTGTGAGGAGGGCGGAGGGCAGGGGGTGGGGGTCCATTATCCCACACAGGCTCCTCCTTCCCTCAGAATCTTCAAGCTCTGAAAACCAGAAAAGGCCCAACCCAACCCAAACCAAAAATGCATGTCTAGAACACCTGCGATGTTCAGGGTCTTTTCTCCCATCCTCACCTTTGGGGATGATGGTCCTGTGTTCCCATTGGAGCCCTCCCCAGGGCCTGGGCAGCTCCCTTTCCCATCCTCCACACCTGCGGTTTCAAGCCTCATCCACCTCTTCAGACCCCCACCGACCCTGCTCCCTACTGAGAAGTTGATCTGGCCTCCTCTTCCCAGAGAAAGTCAAATCCCCTGATGAGGGATCTCTGGGCTTCCCCCATCTGACCCCCAATCTCCTCTCCCACCTGGTCTCTCCTGCTTCTCGCCTGTCACCTTAGAAACTGGCCGGGTCCTTTCTGCTCAGCACCAGCACTTCTGCTCTGGATCCCAGCCTCCCAGTTGCCCTGCAGACGTCATTCCATTGATCACTCCGTCTCTCTCACATCTTTAACATCTCCCTCTCTCCTGGCTCCTTCCACTCTGCCTCTCTCATCTTAAAACAGCAACAGCGAAAAGAACACTGGCGTATTACCTGTGCTCTGTGTGTTTCTCCAGCTACCAATTTCAGCTTCTACACTTTGCAGTTAAACTTCTTTAAATAGCTAAACCTCCACTGTCTCTACTTTGTCACTATTCCTCTCCCTTTCTTAATTCATTGAGACCTGCTCTGGCCCTCCGTCTGTGGCTGCCCTTGCCAAGGTACCCAGTGACCAGCTTGTCACCAAATCCAGTGACATTTTTAAGATCTTATCTTGTTTGACCTCTTTGGCAGCATTGGACACTGTTGTCCACTCCCTCCTTGAAACACTTTCTTCTCTTGGCTTGACACCTCTGTCTTCTGGTTTCCCTCCCATTTCACTGGCTGCTTCTCTCCAGTCTGGTGGAGGGTCTCTCCTCCCTCCGAGTTGCTGGGGATCCATTGGGTCCTCCTGTTCCTTTTCCACATGCCCTCTGGACTGTCTCAATCTTGCCTCTTGTCTTCGGTCACCATCTCTCCCTTAATGTACTTCAAATCCACATTTCCGGCTCAGGTCTCTGTCTTCATAGAGTGTTTACCCAGCCTTCTGCATCTCAACATGTCCAAAACAGAATTCATCACCCCCATATCTACTCCTCCACGAGGCTCTCCTATCTCAGGTCAGTCATGGCACCTTCATCCATTCAGTCCCCAAACCAGAAATATGAGTCATTCTCTTTCATTGTCCCAGTTCCAGTTAATCACCAAGTCTTACTTTCTCCAGTCCATCTGCTTACATGCTGCCACCAGCATCTCTTACCTGAATGATTGTGGAGCTTCCTACTTGCTCTTCCTGATCAATCTCACCTCTTGTAATCCATGATCCCTACTGCCTCTGAGTGGTGGTCCTAAAACACAAATCAGACCATGTCATTCCCTCTTAAAATTCTTCAGGGACTTCCCTGGTGGTCCAGTGGCTAAGACTCCACACTTCCAATGCAGGGCACCCAGGTTTGATTCCTGGTCAGGGAACTAGGTCCCAGTGCCCAACTAAAGATCCTAAATGCCGCAACTAAGACCTGGAATAGCCAACCAAATAAATCTTTTTTTTAAAGAAAGTGTTTAAAAACCAAAAACCTTTTCAGTGGTTCCCCACTGCCTTCAGGTCATGTTCACAGGGCCTGAGGGTGCCCGGTTTGTCCTCTGCCCCTTCATTTTAGGCTCCCACCTGCCAGAACTACCGGCCACCCTGGACTGCCTACGGGTTCCCACATGTCTGTTGCTTGCACACACATCCTGCTTTCTCTGCTTGGTGCACTGCCAGCTGGCCTCGTCACCTCCTCCAGGTCTTCACTGATCCCTCCACTTTGGCTCTGCTCAAGCCATCTTGAGGTTCCCCCAAACCCCTGGGCACATTGCCGTCACCTTGTCTATCATGTCACCACTATGTTATACTTGTTAATTTCTTGGGTGGTGGGGAGTCCTTTATGATGCATTTCAGGCTTTACAATAAGCCTGACTGGGTGTAGATGGCAAAAAACATTTCTTAAGTGAACGTGGCTCTGAGAGGTTAGGCGCTAGCATATTTTCTGCTGCTTGACTCTACCCTCTCAGCCCTCCCACCTTCTACATCCCTGTCTTTCCAGCCTCCGAGGATCTGCCTCTCTGGGGACATCCCCAGGGAGTCTGGAACTGAGTTTATGGCTGACCCTTCCCTTCTGCCCCACCACTGGGGAGTCCTAAGATTGACCTCATACTGCAGACAGGGTGCCTGGGGCCCAGAGAGGTACTGTGGTGTGGTGGTCCAAGTGGACTTGGGTTCAGGTCCCAGCCTTATGGTTTTGGAGAACCTAGTACTCCTTTCTTCTTCTTTTTTTTAAAATCATTTTTCCTTTCATTTATTTTTTATTGAAGTCTTTATTGAACTTGTTACAATATTGCTTCTGTTTTCTTTTATGTTTTGGCTTTTCAGCTACAAGGCATGCGGAATCTTAGCTCCCCGACTAGGGATCAAACTTGCATCCCCTGCATTGGAAGGCAGTCTTAACCAGTGGACTGCCAGGAAAGTCCCTTTTTCCTTTTAAACAACAGTTTTATTGAGATGTAATTCACATACCACATCCACCTGTCCCCTTTAAAAGTGCACAATTCACTAGTTTTTAATGTAGTCACAGAGTTGTATAGCCATCACTGTACACCTCTCTGAGCCTGTTTCCCCCTCCCTAATGAGCTGTGATGACTGTGTGGCTGGGAGGAGGGGTTAGGAACATGCACATGGAGGGCTCCACTCAGTGTCTGGCCAACAGGAAGCCTGGGCTAGGAGGCACAGTTACGGGGTCATATAGCGAACTGGGGTTAAACGAGGTTAGTATGAAACCCACCTCCCCAGAAGGATTTTCCTACCCCTCCTCCTTGCTCTGTGGCTGTTTCCCTAGCAGTAATTTGAGGAAGGCCATGGAAACAGGGGTGTTGGGGTGAGGGGAAAAGGCAACGATTACAGTTGTTTAAAAGGCCTTGGGACTTCCCTGGTGGTTCACTGGCTAAGCACCATGTTCCCAGATTCCATCTCTGGTCAGGGACTTAGATCCTACATGCGGCAACTAAAGATTCCACATGTGCAATGAAGATTGAGGATTCCATATGCCGCCACTAAGACCCAGCGCAGCCAAATAAATAAATATTAAAATAATAATAAGATAGAAAGCCTTGAGTTGGCTAATAATTGAGTCAGCCATAGCCTCTCCCATTCACTAACCTAGTGACTCTCTAAGTGTGGTCCCTGGGGGAGCAGCATTAGAACACCCAAGAATTTTGTAGAAAGCATACTTTCAGGCCCCACTTCATACTGAATCAGATGCTCTAGAAATGGGGCCCAGAAATCAGTATTTGAATAAGCCCTCCAGGTAATTCTGCTGCCCTCTCTACTTTGAGAACCATATAGCTAAGTAAACCGTTCACTTATTCACCTCTGATCTCCTTGCTGCCCTCCTGAATGAATGGCATAGTCACAGAATGGGTGGGTGGGGGAGAAAGGCTTTCGATAGGTCTCACAATAAGCCCCAGTCAGGACTTCCCTGATAGCTCAGTTCGTAAAGAATCTGCCTGCAATGCCAGAGACCCTGGTTTGATTCCCGAGTCAGGAAGATCCCCTGGAGAAGGGAAAGGCTACTACCCACTCCAGGATTCTGGCCTGGAGAATTCCATGGACTGTATAGTCCATGGGGTTGCACGCAAAGAGCTGGACACAACTGAGTGACTTTCACTTCACCATTTCAGGGAGAACCAATCTGGCAGCACCCACAGAGACAATCCTTAGACAGTCCTTTACTGTATGAATGAAGTCAAAGACTGGTTCTGGCAGATACAATCAGACTTCAGCTCAGGGTGACTTCTCTCTGTCTCCTCTACCCCTAAGCTCCAGACATGATCTCCCTCTGCTGTCCCAAGGGTGGGTGTCTGTGTGAGGACCCCTCAGGAAGGCCATGGCAGCTAGGACCCTAGCTCTGCCATGAATTTACTGAGTAATCTTGAGTAAGTATGTCCTTCCCTGGGCCCCATTTCCTCATCTGGAAGATGGGGATAATTATTCATCTGCCCGGAATACAAGATGTTTGCTGTCAGACTAAATGTATCTGTTCAACTGTATTGAGAATCTAATCCCCTGCCAGTGTGTGAAGGCTGGAGAGGTAAAGTTCACGGGTTTTTAAAACAGCGTCTACTAAATGGAGCTGGTCAAGGATGGAGACTCACCTTCTCTTCCCTTTCAGGAAGGCTTTTGGGGAGCCCAGTGTGTTGGTGATGGATGTGCTTAGGGCTTTGGGAGCCTCTTCAGTGGCTGCAAATTGGGGGCTTTGGTGACATGATGTTTTCATGTTTGTTTAAGCTGACTTTCTGCTGTGCATTTATTCAGTCTATGAAAAAATAAATAAAGCAGAGTCAGGTGAGAGAGAGGGGGGATGGGGCCACTACTCTGGGGAGGGTGTAGTTGGAGAAGACCTCTCCAAGGAGGAGAGGTTTGAGTAGAGATCTACATGAGAATGGGAGCAATAAATAGGCAGAGGAAATAGCAGAGCAAGTGCAAAGCCTGGAGGTGGAAAAACATTTGATGTGTTCCAGGAATGGCAGGGAGGTAGAGCGCCTGATGGAGGAACTGGAGAGAGGCAGATCAAGTTCAAGGGCCGGGTGGGACCGGATCTCGCAGAGTCTTGCTGGACACGCTGAGGAATGTGACTGTAGCCCTCTAAGTGCCACGGGAAGTCAGGGGAGAGTTCTGAGGAGAGTTCTAGTTTCCGGCTTTGCTTTGTAGGAAAATCATACTGATTGCTCTGAAGAGGATTCCAGTTGGGCCAGAGTGGAGACAGGGAGACCTGTCAAGGGTGAGATGATGGGGGTTAGTGAGTCCAGGGCTACAACTCTGTAGTTAGAGCCAATAGAAATTGCTACAGGATGGGATATGGAGGGTGAGGGAAAGGAAGAGTCAAGGATTGCCCTTAGATCGGTGGCCTGAGCCCCTAGATGGGAGATGGTGCCATTCCTGAGATGGGGAGATTTTAGGGCAAATTGAGAGTTTGTTTTTGGACATTATGTTGGGTTTGAAAAGCCTCTAGACATCAGAGAAGAGACGCTGAGCAGGCTGTTGGCAGGCGAGCTGGACTCGGGGGAGAGGCTGCCACACCCCCACACCTGCTAAATGGCCAGGGCTGTTGTGGTAAAGGGGTGGGGACAGAATTTAAAGGGTTCTCTCCTTCCCCCGTTGGTATGTTTAAGGAAATGAATGAAATATTTAATATTTGTTTTTATTTTCTTATTTATTTGGCTGAGTCAGGTCTTAGTGGTGGCATGTGAACTCTCAGTTATAGCAGGTGGGATCTAGTGCCCCTACAGGGATTAAACCCAGGCCCCCTTGCATTGGGAGCGCAGAGTCTTAGCCACTGAATCACAAGGGAGGTTGCTGCATTTTAAAACTGATATTAATTTGTTACCTGAACAGTCATGTTTATTCTTTAAAAATATCAGGAAATGAAGATAAGCAGAAAGCAAAACAAAAACCAAATCACTCTTAATTTTGCCATCCGGAGACCAGCCCTGCTGACTCTTGGTTTGTATTAATATATAAAAAACATCTATACTTAAAAAGTTGGAATCACATTGCTTTAAGGTTTTATAATCTGCTTTTTTCACTTAACCTATTGTGAAGTGGACATTTTAGAGATGTGTAACTCTCGACATTGAAAACATAATGTTGAGAAAAAAAAAAAAACTACTGAAACACTCAGTGTGAAGCCCCACACATGACCTGTTTACTACCTGAGGTTCTGAGGTCAGCCGAGCGATGTAACTGAAGGATTTCTGTCCAGGGCTGGGGTGAAAGCCCATTAAGATTTGGCTGCACCCCTTCCCAGAGGAGGGGATGGGATAGGGTGACTTACGGAGGACCCTTCTGCCCCTGAGCCCATTCCCGGTGGATGCGCCACTGGGTTCACCTGCATTTTCTGTGGTTAATTATTGAACACGAGGAGCTGGTGCTCTCCCCAACCTCTCCCTGTGCCTTACGTCTTCGCTGACTCAGCTCCTGCCTGGAACTGGCCAAGGAGGCCTCTTCCTCACTCATTCATCCAAAACCCTTTACTGACATCTGCCACCTACCTCCTGCCCGGGTAGGTGCTGGGCAGGCTGGGAGCCCCGTCCAGGGAGGGGTAAGTGGGCCAGGTGGAGCCCTGCCCTTCCTATGTCTCTGCACCCCACCCCATCTGCCCTGACTTCACAGATGATGAGACTGCCTCAGAAAAGGTGACTTTCTCAGGGTCACACACTGTAGGACTGGAATTTGAACCTGAGTCTCTGACTCGGAGCCCACGCTCCTGCTGTGATGAAAAAGTAAAGTGAAGTCACTCAGGCATGTCTGACTCTTTGCGACCCCATGGACCATAGCCTACCAGGCTCCTCCACCCAGAGAATTTTTCAGGCAAGAGTACTGGAGTGGGTTGCCATTTCCTTCTCCAGGGGATCTTCCCGACCCAGATTTCAAACCCTGGTCTCCTTCATTGCAGGCAAATGCTGATGAAACAGGAACACAAATAAAATGCTGTTGACTGTGACCTGGGGCTTCCCAGCTGGCGCTAGTGGTGAAGAACCTGCCTGCCAGTGCAGGAGACATAAGAGACGTGGGTTCGATCCCTGGGTTGGGAAGATCCCCTGAAGGAGGGCACGGCAACCCACTCTGTATTCTTGCCTGGAGAATCCCATGGACAGAGGAGCCTGGCAGGCTACAGTCCATGGGGTTGCAAAGAGTCAGACACGACTGAAGTGACTTTACACGCACACACGCAGACAGTGATTGGGAGGCAAGCACAGGGAGGGGGTGTTCTGAGCTGACGGTGGGATGGGGGCTCCCCCAGCAGGAGCATTGGGGTGAGGGGAGGTCGAGGGGAGCTCGAGGGGAGCGTTTCCTCAGGCTCTGATGGTGAGGCGTTTCAGGCAGAGTGCAGTGGCAGCAGTCCCAGGTTGGGGCACTCTGGGAGCATTTCGGGCAGGCTGTGGGTCAATGCGTTCCAGAGAAACACATTCCCTCAGGAGTCTCTTCCAGGTGTGACACCCCCATCAAAAGGAGGAGTGCTTCCGGGAGACCAGCCTCGTTGCCCTTTGCTGCACCTGCAGCCTGTGCCCCCACGTCCTATCTTGCCTCACATATTCACTCCTCTGTCCTTTCCCCTCTTCCTATCCACTGGGAAGTTAGGAACTCTGACTATCATCTCATCTCTGTCCTGGATATCCTGGTGACCTTGGGTGACTCCCTTTCCCACTCTGAGCCTCAGTTTCCTCATGTGTGCAATTGAGGTTAATTCGTGAGCTCATCATGAATCAGATGAGCTGGATTCTAAAGTTCCTTCCATTTCTAAATGTCTGGTTCTGGGCCACTCAGTAGCTTCCCACTGCCCTGTGGGGAGTTCCAGGCCTCGATGGCATGGCCCCCTGGTGCCCGATTGCCCTCCCAACACCCTCTCCCCCTCTGCATCCTCCCTTCCCTATCTGTCTTCCCTGATGCCCTTTCCTTCCATAGCTGTCTCAGTATTTAATTTCATAAGAACCCGCAAAGGCAGAAGCAGTTGTCTTCATTCTGCAGATGAAGCTATGCTTAATAAGGAAGGGGGGTTCCTGGGTTCCTCTCTCGGCCAGCCCAGACAGACCTGCCCGCCACAGCTCAGTGTCCACCTCTGGGAGCTGTGGGTGGCATCAGGGGCAATTGAGAGGATTGTAAGTTTTCTGTGAGCCCAGCCACCTGGAGCTCGGAGGCTTTTCCCTTTGAGGTGCAGCACAGAGCCACAACTCCAGGGAACTCTGATTCTTAGTCCACTTTCCAGATTACTCCCCAGTAATTCTTCCCTCCTCTCCCCTTCCTCTTCCTCCCCCTCCTCTTCTTCCTTCTTCCCTTCCTCCTCCTTCTCCTCCTCTGCAACCCCTTGCCAGAGGCTCCTCAGCTGCCCTGTCCATCCAGCATCTAACCCTCTCCTTCATGCTGCTATTGTAGATTTTTGCTGGTCTTCAGCTGCCTGGTGCTGTCTGTGCTGTCCACTATCCAGGAGCACCAGGAATTTGCCAACGAGTTTCTCCTCATCTTAGTGAGTGCTGGAGTCTGGGTCTGAGGGAGGTTGTGTGTGGGTAGCACCTCTGGGCTGAGGGTGAAGGTCAAGTGAGGCTTCACATAGCATATCTCAGAGAGTGGCTGTCTGTGCTGTGTTCCCTGACATGGTGGCTGTACTTCTCTGGGCTTCATAAAAGCCCAGAGGGCTTTATGGGTTGCCATAAAAGCCCACAGGGCTCCCCTGCTTTAAAGCAGGTGTTGGGAGAGCTCCTGTCTCTATACTAGGGCTTATGATGGGCCCAGAGAAGGGGAGAGGAGGCCCACTCCTCAGGATCAAAGCTGCTAATACCACCCCTATGGGATCTGGTTTTAACCCCTAAACAGAAGCACTTCAGAGGGGCACTGTGACCGAAAAACACCCCTTGTGTCACCTGGTCAGGGTTACAGAGGCTGAGATGGCTGGGAGGGGGAGGGGAGGATGAGGAGCAGAAAAACTCAGACAGTTCATGGACGCAGCAACAGGGGACAGACTTGAATTTTCAGTCTCTCTGGAAGATATGGAAGAAGCCACTTGCCTTCCGGAAGCCTCCCCAGGTCCATCCAGGCGAATGAACCTCCAGGAGAGGCAGGCTGAGGAAATTCTAACATCCCTAACTCAGGGACTCCGGGCTGGGTGCTGTGTAATCTAGGCCCGGGGCCTGAATAGTGGGGACCAGAACTCAGGCCCCTGGTCCCACAGGAATTCGTGATGATCGTGGTGTTTGGTCTGGAGTACATCATCCGCGTCTGGTCTGCTGGATGCTGCTGCCGCTACCGAGGATGGCAGGGCCGCTTCCGCTTTGCCAGAAAACCCTTCTGTGTCATCGGTAATGGTCCTATCCCTCCCGCACCTGATCTTTGACCCCAAACCGTAGGGTTGACACCCTGACCCCAGGACCCTGGCTAGTGACACAGACTCAACGGACCTTCCCAGGCGCCCCCTCGGGCCCCAGGAACAACCCCCACCCCCCACCCCCAGCCTTGGGTCCAGGCACGGGGTAGGTGGGCTTTCTGGCGCTGGCCGTGACCTCGCCCCACTCCCCGCCTCTGCAGACTTCATCGTGTTCGTGGCCTCGGTGGCCGTCATCGCCGCGGGCACGCAGGGCAACATCTTTGCCACGTCCGCGCTGCGCAGCATGCGCTTCCTGCAGATCCTGCGCATGGTACGCATGGACCGCCGCGGCGGCACCTGGAAGCTGCTGGGCTCGGTCGTCTACGCGCACAGCAAGGTGAGGCCTGCCAGGGATGGAGGGGTGAGGGAGAGGGGCGTGTCCGGGGCGGAGCTGGAGCGGTAGGGGGCGGGGCCTGGCGGAGCCGGGGGCGGAGTTGGGGA
Source organism: Bos grunniens (assembly GCF_055505025.1). Lineage (NCBI taxonomy): Eukaryota > Metazoa > Chordata > Mammalia > Artiodactyla > Bovidae > Bos > Bos grunniens. Next base: position 16,011,402 of record NC_141167.1, read on the forward strand.
TTTAGGGGCGATGAACCGAGGAGCCTGGTGGGCCGCAATCCATGGGGTCGCTAAGAGTCGGACACGACTGAGCGACTTCACTTTCACTTTTCACTTTCATGAATTGGAGAAGGAAATGGCAACCCACTCCAGTATTCTTGCCTGGAGAATCCCAGGGACGGGGGAGCCTGGTAAGCTGCCGTCTATGGGGTCGCAAAGAGTCAGACACGACTGAAGCGACTTAGCGCAGCAGGGACCCAGCGCGACTGAACTGAACTGAATTGAAGGAATCCAGCGCCAGCGAGCCCACCGAGGCTGGGGGGGGGGGGGCCGGGAAGGGGCGGGGGCAGGGGGCGTTCGGGACCAGGCCAGGAGGCGGGGCCTGAGGGGCAGAAGCTTTTGGGTTTAGAGGTCTACGCTTAATAGCGAAGTGGTGACCTGGAGTGGGGTCTGGGGGTGGAGCTGCGGTGGGACCGGAAGTGGGGTCGGATGGAAGCCTGAAAGTGGGGGGCAGTGCAAGGTGGGCAAAGAGCTGAGCCTGGAAGCTGGAGGGTCAAGGGCAGGGCCGGGGCGGGGCGTGCTCTGAGGTTCTGTGAGGCCCTAGCTGTGCCCGAAAGGCGGGCAGGGTCTCCTGGAAGGGAGTTACTGAGAAACAAAGGCCGGCAGAGCGGCCACCAGGGACTTCCGAGAGGTGGGTACTCTTACCCGGTTCCGAACACCTCCCATAGGCCATTCTGGGAGCTGTCAACCTCCCCACCTGTGCCGGGTGGGTGGTCTCATCCTTTGCTGCCCCCACAGGAGCTGATCACCGCCTGGTACATTGGGTTCTTGGTGCTCATCTTCGCCTCCTTCCTGGTGTATCTGGCCGAGAAGGACGCCAACTCCGACTTCTCCTCCTACGCCGACTCGCTCTGGTGGGGGACGGTGCGTGAGGGTCTGTGCAGGGCCGCGCTTCTCCCTGGGACCCTCCCTGGCCTGATCATTGTGACCCCAAATCCCGTGACCAGCCCTTGTGTTGTCCCTCAGCTTCCCCCAGTGGACCAGCTTGTGCCCCCATCTAATTCTCTACATCAAGCCCTTGTGACCTCTACCCCTCTCCCCATCAGCAAGGGGGAGGGGGAGAATCTATTGACTAGGAACCAGGCCCTGTGACAAGTCCTAATGACCAGTTCCTGTGGGCAACCATGGTGGCCCCCCTCATGATCAGGCTCCCACCTCCCTGTGCCCCAGGAATCTCCTGTGGGTGGACCCCCTGACCAGCCCTGCAGGTAATTTGTTTGTGTCCCCAGATTACACTGACAACCATCGGTTATGGTGACAAGACACCACACACGTGGCTGGGCAGGGTCCTGGCTGCTGGCTTCGCCTTACTGGGCATCTCCTTCTTTGCCTTGCCTGCTGTGAGTCCCCCTTCACTTAGGATGGCCCAGCCTAGGGGAGGGGGTCCTGGGGAGAGAGCCTGCTAAGCCCCTGTCCAGCATTTGCATGGGTGGGGGAGACACCTCAGATGGGCAGCAGTAGGGGTACCTTTAAAGCCTTTGGCCGTCCCACCTCCAACCATGCCTATTGCCCTAGGGCATCCTCGGCTCTGGCTTTGCCCTGAAGGTGCAGGAGCAGCACCGACAGAAGCACTTTGAGAAGCGGAGGATGCCAGCAGCCAACCTCATCCAGGTACAGGGGCCCCAGGAAGCCCCTGAACTGAACTGGTGTGTCAGATCTGTATGCTGACCCTTGTGTACCACTTCACAACTATGACTCCACTCAGAGAGAATTTTCTGGAGCCACATGCCAGGTTAAGGACAGAGCTAGGAGGCTGGCCAAGATTGTCAGAAACTTCTCCCTCTTCTGCGTGCCCAGTTCATGGCTAGCCAGAGCTGGCCCACTGCCCAGCTGCAGCCCCAGCTCTGCACGGCCTGAAGTGGAGTAGAGACTGGACAAGAGATCCTAGGCCCCAGGGGGAGACCCAGTCCTGCCACCCATCAGCGGTGCAGTCATCAGGAAGCCTGTTCTACTCCCAACACCTTAATTCATCCCACCAGCATCTCCACAAATGAATGTTATAACTGAAACCAAGAAAACACCTTGAAGGAAAGAAATGGTTCTTTGAAGAGCATTTAGCTGGGGCTTGGCCTGATCTGACCTCGAAGGGAAACTGCCCTGGGAAACTGACACTTGAGCAGAGAGCTGGAGGATGGGTAGTTAGCTAGGTGAGGAGGTGAAGGAGGGAGCCTTTGAGGTAAGGGAATGGCATGTGCAAAGGTCCTGTGGTAAAAGGGAGAAAGGTGTGTTTGATGAACGGGAAAGAATCTAGTGAGGCTGGAACAGAAAGCTCAAGTAGGAGTGTACAGTGGAAGGGTTTGGCTCAGTGGATGAGGCCCAGATCTGAGGTCAGAGAGAGAAATTTAACATTTTCCTAAGAACAGTGAGGATCCATTGACAGGTATGAAGCAGGAGGAAGGGGTGTTAATGATCAAATCTGTGTTTTGAAAAGTATTGAGTGGATTGGAGGGTGAGCTGTGTGAGTGGAGAGACCAGAGAAGAGACTCCAGCAATGGTCTGGGTGAGATGGGGTGGCAGGTGACTTGGACTAGGGTAGCAACAGATGAGATGGAAAGAAATGGGCAGATTCTGCATATTTAGGAGGTGAAATTAGTGGCATCAGGAGTGAGGGAGAGGGAGATGTCAGGGTGACTTCTAGTTTCTGGCTTGCCTGACTGGAGGGTTGATGCCCCTCCTCACTAAAGGCTGACTAGACTTGGGGCATGAAGAGTGAGTTTGGCTGGAACGTGAAGAGTCTGCAGAGCCTCTGAGCCCTGGGTGGGTGGGTGGGGCTGTGGAGGAGGCAGCTGATGTAGTGGTGTGCAGCTCTGGTGAGTAATGTGCTAGGCCTTGTGTGCAGACGGTAATGAAGCCCTGGGCATGGAGGTGCTTGCCCAGCAGGCAGAGAAAAGAAGAAAAGATGGTTTCTTTCCTTAAAGCTGAGCTTTAAGGAACCTGAGCATTTAGTGACTGGGAGGGCAGAGCTGAGCCAGTCAAGGAGGCAGAGAAGGAACACCCAGAGGGGTAGGAAAAAAGCAGGAGTATGTGGGCTGTTTCCCCCACTGTCTGAGGCATTCCCGAGGGACATGGGCTGAGGCAAGTGCTCTGAATTTTGGGGACTCTGTAACAGTCTTGTGCAAGAGAAACTCCTGCGAGAAATATCGGGCTGGCCAAAAAGTTCATTTGGGGTTTCCAGCCAATGGTGCAGAAAAACCCAAACGAACTTTTTGGCCAAACCAATAGTTCCAGGAACACTGGCACAGCTCACCTCTCCTGCTCTGACCCCCTCAGCTCAGGTCTGGCTTAGCATCCCCTTATCTCTCTTCCCCAGGGTGCAACCCCCCCCCCCGCCGCCATCTCTGCTGTCTCCAGCCACCAGCCCAACTTTGCCTTCTCAGCATCCCTTGGGGCACAATGGCTGCTGTCCCCTGGGAACTGGCCTTCCAAGGGGCATTGTAGGGGCAGGTGGCTGGCACTGGCTGTGCCGAGAGACAGCTGGTATTGTGGTGCCCATAATTAATGAGACAGCTTTGGCAGCTGCTCCCCAGCCCAATCCAAGGGACTAGGCAAGCAGGAAGTAAAAATATTCCTGTCCTAGGAGGGTGCCTGGCCAGTGAGGTCAGCAGTGGGCTGGCCCTTAAAGACAAGAGGCATTTAAGAAGGATCCAGTTTTGCTTCCTCCTGCCCAGCACCTGTTGTTGTTGATCACCCCACTCACCCCAAGTCCCTACTGGCTCTTCTCTTTACCTGGGGGGAGAGGGGTAGTCCTTCCTCTTGTCTGACCCTCATCCCTGTTGCTGCAGAGGAGACCCAGCAACGTCATGGATGCTAAGGGGCTGGTAGTTGATGTACTTTCCTCCCCTCCTCAATCCCATGGGCAGTGGCAGGCAGCTGGGAAGAATGGGGTAGGGTTATTTTTAGTAGTAATAATTCATTTAGTCAGTATTCATTCCCCAGACATTGCAGAGCACCCACCATGTGCCAGAGGATACAGTGCTGACCAAGACACAGCTTACAAACTAAGGAGAGAGAAATACATTAATCAAATACACAATGAATAAATATATATCAGCTGTGGGAACTAGACATAACAAGAGTGGTTAATAGGGAAACTTGGTATTAAGTGCCTACTACGTGCCATGCACTGTGCTTGGCATTTAACGAACATTTCCCCATTTAGTCCTCACAGCCTTGTTGCATGCATGCTAAGTCTCTTCTGTCATGTCCAACTCTTTGAGACCCTGTGGACTGTAGCCTGCCAGGCTTCTCTGTCCATGGGGATTCTCCAGGCAAAAATACTGGAGTGGGTAGCCATGCCCTCCTCCAGGGGATCTTCCTGACCTCTTATGTCTCCTGCATTGGCAGGTGGGTTCTTTACCACGAGCGCCATGTGGGAGGCCCCCACCACCCTGTTAGGCAAGTCGTACTGTGTCCATTTCACAGATGAGAAACTTAAGGCTCTGCAGCTTTATTTAATCGTCCACCCAAGTAGGTGGCAAAGCTGGAATTGGAAACCCACTTCTGCCTGATGGCAAAACCCCAGCACAGTCCAAGGCCTCTGGCTCTGAGGCTGACTGCATGTCACCTTGGGAGTCTTTTCTCCTCAGGCCTCCTTCTGGCCTTGCTGGTGGCTGTGGAGTTGGAACAAGCCTCTGGTTCTGAGTACCCTTCAACTGGCCTGAGGCCTGGGTTCTTTGGGGGGCTGAGAGGCCTCTCCAATGCCGGGTCCCCCACCACCTCCTTCCGCTTCCTCCCACACTACCAGGCGGCATGGCGCCTCTACTCCACCGATGCGAGCCGGGCCTACCTGACGGCCACCTGGTACTACTACGATAGCCTCCTCCCGTCCTTCAGGTAGGCCCTCCCGTGGGGGGCAGGGAGGTGGGTGGCTGGCAGTAATGCCCCTGAGGACAGATGGCTGGGACACAGTCCTGGAGGCTGGGAAGGGGGTGATGGCTCCCATGGGGGCCTCTGGGGCTGGCTCTGCAGAACCTGTGTAATCCAGAGCCTGGAGGATCCTCTGTCCCACTCTGTTCTGCCAGGGAAGACGGGGACATTGGACTCAGGGCTGAGCCCTGGTCCTGGCAGTCTACAAGCTCCCCCAGAGCAGCTGCCCCTTGGGGCAGAGCCCAGCCAGCTCGCTCCCCTCAGTCTGAGTTGGGGTCAGCGTTAGCCCTTGGAGTAGATAGAGACACTGTGGTGTGGGCAAGAATGTATGTGCCAGAGTTAGGTACTAACACCCACCCCAACACCCCACACATGCCTGCTCTTACTGTACCAGGCAGCAGCAGCCTTAGGGCCCAGAAGTGGGTTCACCCCACTGGCCCAAGCTGGGGTAAGACTGCATGGGGTGGCTCCACACAGGAGGTCATTAATAGCATCACCAAGGTTCATGTGGCCAGGTGCCTGGCCACACCCTGGGGCGGGAATGAAGACCTTGGAGAGCGGCTCAGCACCGAGGGCTGCGAGGGAGGTGGGGCCAGGCTGCAGTGTTCAGCGTTTCTGCGGCTGCCTTTTTCACCTCATTAGTTCTCGCAGAGCAGCTGTTGCGTGATCCCACTCACCCGTACACCTGGCTGCCCCCTCCGTGCTTCCTCAGCCTTAGGGGGCTTCCCAGGGGAGGGGCAGGAGAGAAGGGGCTGGGAAGGGGGCCTCCCAGAATCACACTGGCTCCCCCACCTCTCCACCTGGCAGAGGCAAGCGCCCACCCCAAAGACAGGGATGGTGGTTAGATTATTAATAGAAAGAGCCCTTCTTTCTAGAAGCAGTCCTCAGGACTCAAGGCCAGGCCCTGGGAAGTAGGGCAGGGGCTAGTTTGTTAGAAATATGTGTGTGATGGGAAGGAATGATTTGGGGGTGATGGTCTTGGGTCCTCTGGGAAGAGAGTCAGAGCTTGGTTGGGCAATTCTGGGTCCACTGGTCCTTCTGCTCCCTGGACCTCAGTTTCCTCATCCGTGCAATGGGAAGGCAAAGAGAGGCAAGATCTATTTCTTGGGTTAGAGAAACAGGAGATGGCCTGGAGAGTTCAAAAGAAGCTGAGCCCTCAATCTAGTCTCGGAGAACCCAGCATGAGGGCTGCAGAAGGAAGTGGGCTGCCTATCAAATCTCCCTCCTCAGCCTCAGTTTCCCCTAAACTCCAGTCAGATCTGGAGGGCAGGATTTCAGGGCTGCTGCTGGCCTCCAGGTGGGCACGGCTCTGCGTGCAGGCACTCTGCTTGCTGAGCAGTGAGGTGGATTTGAGGTCTCTGCCTTCCCCCTTGGGAGGGTGCCCCCTAGTGGTGCCCATCCAGCACAATCATACCGGGCATCCTTGAGGGTTTCCCAGGAGCTAAGAAGAGAGAAGGAGAGAGGAAGGCTACTCTCCCGTTCCCACCCCTGCCTATGCGGGCCTGGTGTGTTCGCTGAGCATCTCCAGACAGGCTGGGCCCAGGGGGAATCCATCGGGAGCTCAGGGTCCTCAGGTGGGGGGCGGTGCCAGGGCCCTGCCTGCCGCTGACGGCGCCCTCTCCTGCAGAGAGCTGGCCCTCTTGTTTGAGCACGTGCAACGGGCCCGCAACGGGGGCCTACGGCCCCTGGAGGTACGGCGGGCGCCGGTACCCGACGGAGCGCCCTCCCGTTACCCGCCCGTTGCCACCTGCCACCGGCCGGGCAGCGCCTCCTTCTGCCCTGGGGAAAGGTAGGGGCCCCCCGGGGCTGCCACCTCCTCTTGCTTCTCCTCCTCCTCTTCCATTCTCTGTCTCATCCTCTCTTGGATCTGTCTCCAGCCACTGTGTGGGTGTCTGGGCCTGTGCTGGGGACTCCCAGGCCTTTTCAGGAGGCCTGGGCAGTTGTCATCAGATGGCCTGACAGGTATAGACCGACGGTCTCTCTGGAAAGGCCAGAGTTGACTCACCGTTTCGTCACCTGGGACTCCAGGGGCCTGAGTCGGGGAGATGTCCACACCATCCTTTCCCATCACCTCCTCCATTCATTCCATTGTCCTCTTTCTTTCTCTGTTTCCACGTCCCCCTCACTCTTCCATCCCTGCACCCCCATCCCTCCCGGAAAGCTGGAGAGAGGAGGAGGCCGCTGGCCACAGGTGCTTACGGCTCAGGTAATCGTGGGCACCGTCCCGGGGTGTGAGGGCTGGGGCCCCACCTCCCCAGCATGTTCCTCGAGAAGGGGCTTGACACTGAACTCGCCTCTTGGGAAGGAGATGCCAGCTGGAAAGAGAGCTCTGTGACTAAGAACTGCTGAAGGGCCTATGTAAACTCAACCAGTGACTAATGCTCTTGTCTTGTGCAAGCCTCATCCACAGCTTTGCTAATCCCAGAGCCTCCTCCTGGGATTCTCCCACAATGCCTTTCTTTCTCACGGAAGGACATTTTGCTGTCCTGCCAATCTCTCTCCCCTTGACCTGCCTCTCCTGGAGCTTTTGCATCTTAAAAGAACAAAGAAAGAACAATGCTTACCCCCACATAAATGTTCATAAATAGTGGAATTTCAGGCATACTTGGATAAGGGAAGCCCACTAACTCACTGTATATGGGAAAGTGACTATTCCTACAGAGGTATAGCTTTGAGGCCAAGGGTTCAATCCCCACTCGCTCTCGTCATCATCCCCTGTCCTCTGCCCATTGGTTTGTTTTATTTCATCTTTGCATTCACCCCTGAATCAGTCAGGTGGACATTTGGGCCTTGAGCCTCAGGTGTGATTCTGAGCCCCAGGCTCAGAACAAGGGAGGGGAACAGAGGTGAACTACTTGGGGATCAGAAGGAGACGCTATGAAAGCCTCTGCTGCTTGGTGCTGTGTGTCCTTGAGAAAGTCATCAAGCCACTCTGAGCCTCAGGGTTCTGGGCAGAAAATTAGCAGTGTGAAGGCTGCTCAGGGGCTGATCTGGATTTCTGGGCTGAAAAGGCTCAGGGAACAGGGAAGAGGGGGTTCTGGTGCAGAGATTGCAGGGAGCAGAATTCCTTTCCCGGTCTCAGTGAGGGCAGTTCTGGCCAGGGGCTGAATAAGAAGTGAGTGAAGAGGGAGACCCCCTAGGTCTCTGGGAGGAGGGGACGTGTGATTGGCCAGGCCAGGCTGGAGGTCCCTGGACCAGGGTCCACGGTGCAGCCCATGAATATTGTCTGTCACTATCTGAATGTCCCACAGTGTTATCCTTGCCCCGACCCAACCACAGCAGACAGGCAGAAGCTCAGAAGTTTTGGCATTTGAGCAACCCTGCCCACAGCCTGAGCCAGGGCTCTTTGCAGCTTCAGTTCACTCTGGTCTCACTTTGCCTGAGTAGGAAGGTACCGGAAATGGAAATTATCCTGGACCCCAGCATCTGTACCACCTCCCACAGCTGCTTTGGGTCTCTGAGCCCCACAAGGCCTAGGAACAGATGACCACTGAGGGCTCGGCCATCACTAACTCCCAGCCTGTGCGTGTCTGCCCTGCAGTGTCTGTGTGGCTAGGGCTCCTGGTGATGGTGGTGGAGTACTCCTTATTCCCCAGACCCCAGGGGGCCAAACAGTGACTTCTAGGAGATTAGTGTGTGTGTGCTAAGTCACTTCAGTCGTGCCCAACTCTTTGCAACCCCATGGAGTATAGCCCGCTAGGCTCCTCTGTCCATGGGATTCTCCAGGCAAGAATATTGGAGTGGGTTGCCATGCCTGCCCCCAGGAGAATCTTCCTGACCTAGGGATCGAACCCACGTCTCTTATGTCTCCTCTATTGGCAGGTGGGTTCTTTACCACTAGCACCACCTGGGAAGCCCCCTAGGAGATCAGGCAGCAGACCAAACGGCCAGATCCTTAATCTTGGCTGTCTGGGCCCTGTGGGCTGGGTGCCCAAGACTCCACCCCCTAAACACACACACACACACATACACACACACACCTGGTTGGCCACAGCCTTAGTGGTGCTTGTGGATGGATCCAGGCTGAGCATGTTCCCAGGATGACAAGGACTTCCTGAGGGGTGGCTGTGCCAGAGCCAGCACCTCTCTCTGTGGGTTTTGCGATGAGACGCTAAGACAGTGGTTTTCAGAGCATGGTCCCCAACTTTCTGTGTCGGCATCCCATGGGACATCTGTTCATCATGCAGAGATACCTGGACCTCTCCCCAAGCCACGGAATGAGCATCTCTAGAAAAGAGGCATGGAATTCTGCATATTTAACATGCTCCCCATGAGATCCTTATGCAAAGCTGGAGAACCTCTGCCTTCTAGGCATGTGGGCTAGAGGATGATTTGAGTCGGGGGGGTCCTTCTCTCCTACCAGCCACAGGAGGCTGGCCCCATCCTGGCAGCTCCCCATGCTCCGCCCACCTGCCTCCTTCCCACTAACCTCTGTTGTGTCTTGTTCTCCACTTTCCAGCCAGATGTTTAGTAATAAACGGAGTTTCTTTCGGATCCACGCCAGCTGGAGACCGAGGTACCCCCTCGCCTGCTCCTCCTGTCCCGCTTCTCCTTGCCCCACCCAGTTCTGGGGCTGGAGAGGGAGACAGGATGGGCCAAGGACAAGGTGCATGTGCCTGCCGCCTGCCGTCTGCCTTGGGGCCCTGATGAGCCCCTCGCCTTCCTGGGGATGCTTCTGCCAGGTCTGGGGACCTGGGCTTGGTCCCCAGTCTGTCAGGAGGGACACCTACAGGAGCCTTGGGATGAGTTCTGGCTCTGCTGCTGATGCTCCCCCACCCCAGCCTCATGTAATCTTGGCCAGATTGCTTTCCTTCTGTGGACCTCAGTTTCCTATCTGTGGAATGGGCAGATTGAACTAGAGGCTCTCAGAGGGTCCTTCCCACTCTGACTTTTTCCAGGCCTTTAGCTTCCTGGCTTCATACTGCCCACTGAGGTCCTAGCAGATGCCCGAAGGGGCTGGGGTTGGTGCCTCCTTCACCAACTCCAGAGCCCAGTTCTTTAGCCGCCTCACCACTACATTCCTTGGTACCTGCCCTGTGCCAGGCCCTGCACTAGGAACATAGTGATGAATAAAACATGGTGCCAAGAGAGTTGCAAGGAGTAACTGCCATGTGGTGTGAGCAACACAACTCAAGGAGGAAGCAGAGGGTGGCGAACACCAAGGGGAGGAGGTGAGAGAGCTTGGCTGTTGCAGCCCGTCGTGGAGGTCGGGAGCTAAAGCTGGGTCACAGAAGCCCTGTGAGAACCTCATTCTGTTGGCACTGCCTGGCAGCTGGGGCTTAAGAGTCCTGCGCATCCCAAAGTGCCTTGGCAGCCTTGTGGATTGAGGCGGGGGAGGGGGCTGGGGCAGGAGGAGGAGAGGGGGGACAGAGCTCCTCGCTGCTCGACCCAGAAGCAGAGTTTCTTAGAAATGTGGCTCCGTTCTGAATCTGGCTGGGGGCCTTGGGTGCAAGCCTTCTGTGCCTCCACTTCCTCAGATGTAAAATGAGGGTGATACCAGGATCTGTTTCCACTCAAACTGTGCCTGGCTCAGAGGAAGTGCCAGATAAATGTTGGCCTCACGCAATTTACTGTTATGGTATGCGCTTGGAAACCACTGCTGGAGGGAACACGTTGGGGGGTAAAGCCGAGGAAACTCTGGGTCAGCTGTCCCCCTTTGCAAGATTCCTTGGGCTCTGTGGGTGTGATGGGCAGGAAGGGCAAGGCCAGGGCTGTTTCCACAGTCTCGAAGAGAGAGGCTACATTCAGCATCAGAACAGGTAGGCTGCCTCAGACCCTCTGTGAGCCTGGTGTTTGGCAGGCAGATGGACTGCTTAAAGAAATCCCTGTGGAAGTGAGCACAGGGGTTGGGTCCAGCCAAGCAGTCAGAAGGCAGCATGTGCCCTGAGCTTGCCCTCTCTTACAGGGATGCCCCAGTTAAATTCACACACCTGTCCTCCAGCCACCAATGGTGCTGAAATCACTGGCACCACTGATGTTTTGGGCCAGAAAATTCCTTATTGTTCGAGGCTGTCCCATGCATTGTTCAGCATCCTTGGCCTCTACCTAGATGCTAGGAGCACCTCCCTCCCTGCCTCAGGGAGACAACCAAAAATGTCTCCAGCCAAATGTCCCCTCAGTTCAGTTCAGTCGCTCAGTTGTGTCCGACTCTTTGCGACCCCATGAATTGCAGCACACCAGGCCTCCCTGTCCATCACCAACTCGTGGAGTGCACTCAAACTCACGTCCATCGAGTCGGTGATGCCATCCAGCCATCTCAGCCTCTATCGTCCCCTTCTCCTCCTGCCCCCAATCCCTCCCAGCATCAGAGTCTTTTCCAATGAGTCAGCTCTTCGCATCAGGTGGCCAAAGTATTGGAGCTTCAGCTTCAGCATCAGTCTTTCCAAAGAACACCCAGGACTGATCTCCTTTAGAATGGACCAGTTGGATCTCCTTGCAGTCCAAGGGACTCTCAAGAGTCTTCTCCAACACCACAGTTCAAAAGCAAAATGTCCGCTAGTGAGCAAAATAACCCCCAGCTGAGAATTACTGCCAGAGACCCTCTCCTGTTGGCTCCTCCCAGAGAAAGAACACAGCTTCTGAAGTCACAGAAAACTGGGTTCCAGTCCTTGTTCCATGCAGAGAAGCTCTGTGACCTTGGAAGCTTAGGCACCCCCTTCCATATCTGTAAAATAGGGGTGGTAACTGGAACCCGCCACCCAACGTGGCTGAGAGCCGAAAAGGCTCAGGCAGTCGGCCTGGACCTTGTGTGCTCTTCTGATGTCCACTGTGTGCCAGGTTCCTTTCCATTTTCTTTGAGCTTTTAGGCTCCAGAGAGACTGACATGAGCCATTTTCTGGGCCCTGCCCAAGGAGCTGGAATCCAGGGCCACTGCTGGGAAAACAGCACCTTCTTATACTGAAAAGGAGCCCAGGGTCTCTGGCTGGCTGGAAAGTTACAGAATCCCACAAGTCAGGCTAGAAGCTCCTTCAACCATCACAGAATCAGAGCTGGAGAGAGACCTTTCAAGACCTCTAGGGCAAGTGCCCACACCCCTTCCTTCATGAGCCCTACTGAGCGCAAGCTCAGAATGGTTCACACACTTCTCATGACAGGGAGGTCAGCCCCTTTCCCCAGAACAGCACTGGAGTGATGTGCCAGGCACAGAGGTCCAGACTTCTGGGCCCTTGGCTGACTGTCAGGGCCTTCTCTGCCCCTCTCTCTTCCTCTGCCCCTTGAAGGAGCAGAGGACAGACGGGGTGGTCGCACGGACTGGGTGGGGTGGTGGGTGCTTGCCAGCATGAGAAGAGCCTGAAGGAACTGCTCTGCAGAGGAAAGTTTGGGAGAGCCAACCTCAAACTTCAGTTGGAATCTTTGGTATGTGCTGAGGAAATCCTGGGCCAGCCAACAGCATGATGGATTGCAGGGAGCCACCCCATCCTTCCCTTCTGATATCTTCAGGGCCCCCATCCTTGTCCTATTACCTCTCCCCTCCGGGCAGAGGTCCCTACTCCTAAGGATGGCCCTACATACATCCCAGCTGCCTTCCCAATAGCACCTTCCAGGGCCTCCCTCCCCTCAGCACCTTGTTCTGTATACTCCATCCCCTATGCCCGGGCATGGAGGACCCCGGTCCCCACTCAGCTCTGAAACTAGAATCTGTCTCCTGCTCAACCCTTGATCTGAAAGTCTCTGAGACCCAGTGACACAGTGTCCCACCCTGATCCCTGCTCCCTGTCTGCATCAGAATTCCCCCAAGACTGGCTGGTGTTCTCCTGAGCTGGGGCCCCGGACATTCGAGATACAAGGGCCCCAAAGCTGTCTGAAGGGGGCCTTTCAAGTGGCAAACACGCAGGGTGGTGGCGTTGACACCGCCAGGAGGCCTCTGGATGGGGACGTTTGCACAGGTCCCATTCGGACAGCGATAACACGGTCCTTGAACCTCTTGGACAGAGTTACTCTAGCAGGCACTGGGTACGCTGGGCCTGTCCTGGGGCACCTGAGGCCTCCCCTCACCTGTCTCCTTCCAAGATTTGGAGGATAGGTGAGGAGTTTGGGTGTGGGAAGGGGAGTCTAAGGGCATACACAGATGTATACACGTGTCTTCACGTGTACATAGACGTGTAGGTGCTGTTGAACTGCAGGCTCAGGAGGCAGTGGGAGGTCGTGTGGGCAGGATGTCAGTCTGGGTGGACAGAGAAGAACAGCTTACAGACCTTCACTGGTTTGGGGGTGGGGCCCACCGGCATGGCCTGGGCATACGTGTGGGCCCAGCAGCTAGACCCACAGGGCTAAGACCCCCAGCAGGCCAGGACACTGCACACCTCCAGGCTGTGATTTCATTCACACAGAAATCTGAATGATGGAGACCTTTGGAATTTTGCAGTGCACTGCCTATACAACTGTACCAGGTCCTAAGGCCCTGACCTGACCAGGTGAGGTCAGATAGCTCCAGCGGTGGGCAAAGGAGGAACATAGGTACACACACTGGCACCTGTGTGCATACAAGCACAGACACTACACACGTACACGCACACACCCTCAATTCCACACAGCCGGCCCACGTGCACAGAGAGGAGCTGGGGGCCTAACTCAGTGTGCTTGGCCAGGTGAGCTTCTCCATCCCTCAGCACCTTGTCTGTCCCCAGAGGGGTCTCTTGCCTCCACCCCCCGCCCCCCGGCTGGGCCAGGCCCAGCTCCCAGTCCACTGTCTGTCTCTGACTCCCTTCTTGGGTTTCTGCCACTCTTTCCACTCTGACATCTGTCTCCTGTGCACCCTTATCTGTCCGGGCAATGATGGGTGGGGGTTGGGGGTGGGGGTGGGGAGTGGAGTTGTTCAGACTGATCCTGGATTGGCTTCTCATAGGAGTCAGGGCCCCCCTTACCACACCCATGTTCCATCCTAGGAAGTCTCCGCTTGGAGGAGAGTCAGCCCCAGTAGCTGCCCCCAAGTCCCAAGTCAGCTGTGTCCCCACTCACACCTACCCCCAGCTGCAGCTAACTTGACTCTCTCCCCGACCTGACCTGCCCTGCCAGCAGCCGGATGGGCATCAAAGACCGCATCCGCATGGGCAGCTCCCAGCGGCGGACGGGCCCCTCCAAGCAGCACCTGGCACCTCCGCCGATGCCCACTTCCCCGAGTAGTGAGCAGGTGGGTGAGGCCAGCAGTCCCACCAAGGTGCAGAAGAGCTGGAGCTTCAACGACCGCACCCGCTTCCGGGCCTCCCTGAGACTCAAACCCCGCACCTCGGCTGAGGGTGAGCCCCTGCGGGTCTGGGGCCAGGACCCGCTGAGGATGGCAGGGCGGGCCTGGAGTCTGGGCTGGGGGTGGGAACACTTGGTTCTAGTCCCAGCTTTGCAGCAGATTGAGCATCTTTGGGCACCAGTCTTCTGGTCTGTAAAATGGGCATCATAATACTTGCTTTGCTGGGCTCCAGGCTGTTTGAGAATCAGAGGAGAATATAGAGGTAGCATTTGGTAGTGGTTAAGAGCATGGGGAGAAGGGATACAAGTATATATATGCCTGAGTTGTTCTACCATAACTACCATAACATTGTTAACTGGCTATGTTAAGTTGCTTCAGTCATGTCTGACTCTTTGTAACCCTATGGACTGTAGCCGGCCAGGCTCCTCTGTCCATAGGGTTCTCTAGGCAACAATACTGGAGTGAGTTGCCATGCCCTCCTCTAGGGGATCTTCCTGACCCAGGGATTGAACCAGAGTCTCTTATGTCTCCTGCTTTGGGAGGTGGTTCTTTACCACTAGCACCACCTAGGAAAACACCAATATTTAGAAAGAGAAAAAGAAAAAAGATTGGGGAACACATGTACACTCATGGCAGATTCAAGTCAATGTATGGCAAAACCAATACAATATCGTAAAGTAAAATAAATTAATTAATTAAAAAAAAAATACGTGACAAGAAAAAAATAAAAAAGAGCACAGGCTTTGGAGCCAGGCTGCCTGGGTTTGAATCCTGGCTTTGTCACTTACCTTGGGCAGGTAACCTAATCTCCCTGGGCTTCATTTTCCACGTCTATAAAATGGGGATAGTGAACATATCTACTTCATAGGACTGTTGTGAGGATTATATGAGATTATCCACAGTAGGTGAACAGAAGAGTTCTGGAATATAGTAAGTGCTCATCAAAAGCTAGCAGCCTTACAAACATGCTCTGGAAGGAGCAGGAGGCCATCCGTGCTGAAGAGAGCCCTGACTGTGCACAGCCCCACTCTGGATTATCTTGTCTACTTCTCTTAACAATAGCAGGGTTGTGTCTATCCCCATTTTACAGATGGGCAGACTGAGCTCTCTCAGCAAGGAAATGGCAGAGCTGATATCCTTAAGCAGGTCTGTCCAACTCCATAGCCCATGCTCCCCACCCTGCCCGTTTGCTGGCCCAGCCTGTGGATATGAGGCTGTGAGCCTGGTGGGGGCTGCATTTAGAGAGGTGGCTTTTTGGAGTTCTAGCTCTGTTCCTGACTTACACTGTGACCTGGGTAAGCTACTGCCCTTTTCTGTGCCTTGGTGTCCTCTTCTGAAAAACAGGATTGGACCAAATTCCCTGGAAGACTTCTCCCAGCTCTGACATGCTTCAGGCCCCTGGGTGGTGGTGGGGGCGGGGGTGTAGAGGGGGGTGGATAAGAATGGAGGTTAAGGACAGGAACTTTGGAGGGAGGGGACCCAGCCATACTGCCTCTGTCTGTGCTGTATCAATCCCCCAACGTGCTGCTGGCTGACCACTCTCTTGGTCCTTTCCTGGAAAGTTACAGAACTCCACAAACCAGTCTTTGGAGGGTGCTGGTACCTGGGACCTGGTTGGTACCCAGGGCCTCCTCTTTCCTGCCAAGAAACTGCCTGACCTCCCCACCCTTTGTCCCCAGTGGGGCCAGGACAGCATCACCTGTCTCTGCAGTGCTGGGCACCAGCCTTGGAGAAGCCATTTCTCTTATCCCAGGAGGAGAACGACTTGCTTTAGAGGCTTCCTCCATAGCAGAGCTGGGGCTGGGAGCCCCGCCCCTTGATTCCCTCTTGGCTGAAGGATAAGGCTGATGTGAGAGAATGCGCAGATGCCTCAAGCCCTGTGTCACTGTCCTGCATGGTGGAGCCGGTGGGGCTTCCTCCAGGGCTGTGTGCAACTTGCCCTAGGCCAGACAGATGTGCCCTAAAGTGGTTCCTGCTCACCGGCCACCAGGCAGATGTGTACACAGGGCAGATGGGCCTGCAGCAAACTGAGGTGTTTCCCCTGGGTAGGGCAGCTGGGAGGCAAGAACCTGGTCTGCTTGTGCCCCCAGGAAGGCTCTGGCCCCTTTCTGGGGCTCTGTCTTCCTCTCTGTACCCCTCAGGGTAGTGGTAGGGATTGCAAGCACTCCCTTCTGCCACCGCCACCTGGGCCCCCTGCTCCTGACTTTTCAGAGGGCCCCTCGGAGGAAGTAGCGGAGGAGAAGAGCTACCAGTGCGAACTCACTGTGGACGACGTCATGCCCGCTGTGAAGATGGTCATCCGTTCTGTCAGGTGAGACTGAAGCAGGAGGTGGGCCACCTACCACTGCTCCCCATCTGGGGTCTGCCCTTGTGGCCAGGCCTGGCCTAGCTCCTGGCATACCAGCTGCTGCCTGCCTGGCACCTTCAACGGTGCTGGCTGGCGGGGTCCCTGGAGAGTGGGTGGGGTGGGGAGGTGGCATATGGCTCCCGGCTGGGTTGGTGCAGACTTATCATGTTGGGAGGGCTGGCCAGGTGGGGCGGTGGGCATGGCTGCCCACCACAGTCCCTCTACTCACACTACAGTCTTCTCCCTGCTTCTCCCCCTTACCGCTCTCTCCCTGAATGTCCGGCTGCCTCCTCTCTCTCTCTCTCTCCCTAGCTGTGTATCAGCAATCTGCCTGGCTCTCCCTGGGTCTCTGTCTTACAGGCAGTTTCACCCCATCTCTGTGTCTAAGTCTCATCACCCTCTTGCCTCCGTGACTCAAACTTACTGTCTTCCCTCGGGAGTCTTGACCTCAGCCTGTCTGTTTCCCCCAGGATTTCCTCTAGAGCCATACTGTTCAAACCACAGGTCACAACAGTTTGGAGTCAACTTAGTGAAATCAATTTAGTGGTCAGCATTCAAAAAAGAAAAAAGAAAGTATCAGAGTGCATCCTTCATAGTAAGAATAAATGTTTATGAAACTTCTATTTCAGTTATGTGTGTATGTTTATACTAGTTTCTGTAAACTATTTCTTATCGTAGTTCTTGGTCAAAAAGTTTGAAGGACCCTGTCCTCCTGGCTTCACTGGCTGTCTCCCTTAACAGTTCAGTGGGGACCAGAGTCCCTGAGCTCTTTAGCCATGTAGCCATGGATCTGGCTCCCAAACTCCTTGGAATGGAGTTCCAGCCTAATCTCTGTGTCCATCCGGTAGCTCCAGTTTCACCCCTAGGCCTTCCAGACTCATCCCCCTCTCTTCCCTAGCTGATTCACCTGTCTGCAAGCCTCTTTCTTTTGTGTTCCTTTTAAATCAAAATCATCTGGACACCCCCTCTCCCAGAGAGTCTGAGGCCTCTCTCCACCCCTCTTTTATGCATCCTGTCTCTCCCCTCCAAGGGACCAGCTTCTGCAACACAACACCCAAGCTTCCCCCTGGCCCAAGTCAGCTCTCCTTGGCCCCTCACACTCAGCACGCCCCAGTCCTGCTCCCCCTCCCATGACCCCATGATAGGCAGTGACACCAGCATCCACCCTGTGCCCCAAGCCATGGGAGTCATCCTGGACTCAGACTCATAAGCCTTTCAGGCCCCTCTCCCACACTGCTCACAGCTGTTCTGTATCTCCACCCCACTGCCCACCCCCCTACCCCCACCCCCAGCTCAGGCTCATCCCCTGGAGTGGGTCTTCCTGCCTGGGACTCTGCCCCTCCAGGACATCCTCTACCCACACAGGTGGACAGAGGATGGTCATGCTAAAGCAGAGTAAACCACATGGCCCCTTCCCCACCACCCCAGCTTCCCATTGCCCAATCTCTGCCAGGGATGCTAGGATCTTCAGAATAACCCCTCACCCTACCTCTCATTGATTAACCCCTTTCCTTCACATCCTGTTCTGGCTACTGTGGACTGACTCTCACTCACACACCTCCATGCCTGTTTGTGTCCCCAAAGCCTCCCTTCATGCCCCTCCTCTTGCCCTGGGACTGGAAGGTATCACTTCTCAATATATCTCCTGACCTCCCCAGCCAAGCTCTCCCTTCTCATGGTCCCCAGTCCTCTTTCTCCACTCCTTGACATAGCCCTCATCGCCCCATAATTGTCTGTGTCCTCTTCGTCTCCCACCCCAGACCAGTGCTCCTGAGACCAGGGATTGTACCTGATGCCCTTTGGGGTGTCCAGGGTCCAGCACAGGAGTGCTAACAGGCATATGCAAAAATGTCTTCCCCTAAGCTGTCCTTAGCAGCAGTGTTCACGGGTGCCTTGCTTGTGTCCCACCCAATAGAGAGAAACGACAGTCCCGGCCCTCCCAGTGACTGCATATCAAAGAAGACCAAACAAACTCAGGAGGCTGGGGCCGGAGCGTGGTGGGGAGGGAGGGAGGCCCAAGACTCAGGTGTGGCTGTCTGCAGTGGCCCAGGCAGGAGGTGGCCTCCTGCCAGACAAGGTAGCAAAGGACAGCGAGGGGGCTGGAAAAGAATGCCTGTCCTCTGAGACTCCCTATCCCCACAGGATCCTGAAGTTCCTGGTAGCCAAAAGGAAATTCAAGGAGACGCTGCGACCATACGACGTGAAGGACGTCATTGAACAGTACTCAGCAGGGCACCTGGACATGCTGGGCCGGATCAAGAGTCTGCAGGCTCGGTGGGTGCACCGGGGCCGGGGCCAGGGGAGCGGGGCAGGACTGCCGCGGCACCAGTTCCCGCAGGAGGTCCGCTGGAGCCCCTCTGCGGGCGCCCGAACGCAGCCCTGAGCGCCCCCTAGGGGCCGCGGCGGGAGCTGGCGTTTCTTGCTTGCAGCGCATTGCAGCGGGAGCCTGCCACCCGCACCTGTTATCGAACTTGAAAGGGAAAGTGTTAGTCGCTCAGTCGTGGCCGACTCTTTGCGACCCCATGGACTGTAGCCCATCAGGCTCCTCTGTCCATGGCATTTCCCAGGCAAGAACGCTGGAGTGGGTTGCCATTTCTTTCCCCAGGGGATCTTCTCCACCTAGGGATTGAACCTGGGTCTCCTGCGTTGCAGGTCGAGTCTTCACCATCTGAGCCACCAGGGAAGCCTTACTGAACCTGAAGCAAACCCTACTGACCTGCTCGCTTCAAGGACGTCTTTAGATGACTGCTTTCTCGTCCTAAAATAATAGGCTTAAAATAATCAGTGACCCCCCCCCCCCCCCAGCATCTCCTAATAGAATAGGCAAATTATCCTCAGTGCTGCTCACCTCTTGCCTCTGGAGTCCTCTTCCAACACCTCTTCTCTCTGCCCAGCGTGTAGGAAGATTCTCACACCAAGAACTCAACCACCTATACCTCGCCCCTTTCCTCTTGTGGCCTGCATTGTCACTGCCCATTCATTTGTTCTCTCAAGAAATAGTCACTGGGCGTTTATTTGTTACTTGCCAGACAGTGGGGATATGGTGGAAAACAAATGGCCTCTGCTTCATGGAGCTCTCATTCCAGTAGAAGAACAGATGATAGTAAGTGAAACCAGAACATGTCAGATGATGATAAAGGCTAAGAAGAAAAATAAGGTTAGGATGTTTAGATTTGTGATTTTCAAATAGGCAAGAAGGTGACATTTGAGAAAAAAAAATTGAAGGTGAGGCAAACAGTCCCATGATTGTGGTTTGTTTAAAACAGTTTCCAGAGGGAACAGCAAGTGCAAAGGTTTTGAGATGGGCAGGTGTGTGGGGTGATGTTTTAGGAACAGCAAGCAGCCCAGTGTGCCTGTCCTGGCATGAGGGAAGCAGGAGACGAGGTTAGAAGGCTAATAGCACTTAGACTATATAAAGCTCTGGGGGCCACTGCAAAGATGTTGGCGTTCATCCAGAGTAAGACGCACGCATTGGAGGGCTTTGAACAAAGGACAGATGCAATCTGAGATATATTCTAAAAGGATCATCCTAGATGCTGCGTTGAGAATGGCCTATAGGGGGCTAGAATGGAAACAGGGAGCCCAGTGAGGGGGCTAATTCAGATGTGCAGGCAAGAGATGGTGGCGGTGTGCACCAGGTGGCAGCAATTAAGGGGAGGCGAAATGGTCAGATTGTAATTATGTTCTGAAAGTAGAGCTGACAGCATTTTCAGATAGGGTGTAAGAGGAAAAAGAGAGAGAATCAAGGATAAAGCCAAAGTTTTTGGCTTGAGCAAGAGGAAAAAGTTGCTGTTTATTGACATGGGGAAAGTCAATGAGTGGAGCAAGTTTCGATCAGGAAAGCCGCGACATGCTGGGTTTGTGATGCCCATCAGACAGCTAAATGGAATGTGGATCTGGCAGAGGAGTGTGGAGTTTGGAGGAGAGGTATGGGCTGGAGATAAAGATTTGGTATCAAGCGTATATAGAGGCATGGAAAATCTGGAACTGAAGACGTCATTTAGTGAGTGAGAGTAAATAGAAGAAAAAAAAGAAGTCCTAGGAGTGAGCTCTGGGTCCTGAAATGTTAAGCGGTTGTGGAGATAAAGGAGGAGCCAGAAAAGGAAACTGAGAAGGAGAAGTGAGTGAGGTAGGAGAACTGGGTGAAAGTGATGTTTGGGAATCCAAATGAAGAACCTGCAGAAAGAAGGGGTGAGCCGATGTGCCAGGTACGGCTAACAGGTCAAGCATAGTGAGGGCTGAGAATCGAATTTAGCAACATGGAGGTCTTTTGGTGTCTTGACAACTGTGGTTTCAGTGAAATGGTGGGAATGAAAGCCTGATTAGAGAGGTTTTAGAGAGGCAGAAAAGAGAAATTGAAGATAGAGGGTAGGGATAACACTTTGAAGCATGTTGCTGTAAAGAGGACCACCTTCAGCCTTGTCCCCCTTATAACTCACATCCCCACTTGTGTCTCTCCTCTTCCCAGTCCACCATTCCTACCTGTGCTCCCATCAGGCAGCTGTTTTACTTGTCATGTTTATGGGTGGTGGCTCTGCTCCCCTGGTCAAAGCAGTGACCTGGCACTTCCATTAAACTTGGTCTCCCCATTCAGTTCAGTCGCTCAGTCATGTCCGACTCTTTGCGACCCCATGAACAGCAGCACGCCAGGCCTCCCTATCCATCACCAACTCCCGGAGTTCACTCAAACTCACGTCCATCGAGTTGGTGACGCCATCCAACCATCTCATCCTCTGTCGTCCCCTTCTCCTCCTGCCCTCAATCTTTCCCAGCATCAGGGTCTTTTCAAATGAGTCAGCTCTTCTCATCAGGTGGCCAAAGTATTGGAGTTTCAGCTTCAGCATCAGTCCTTCAAATGAACACCCAAGACTGATCTCCTTTAGGATGGACTGGTTGGATCTCCTTGCAGTCCAAGGGCCTCTCAAGAGTCTTCTCCAACACCACAGTTCAAAAGCATCAATTTTTCGGCACTCAGCTTTATTCACAGTCCAACTCTCACATCCATACATGACCACTGGAAAAACCATAGCTTTGACTAGACGGACCTTTGTTGGCAAAGTAATGTCTCTGCTTTTTAATATGCTGTCTAGGTTGGTCGTAACTTTCCTTCCAAGAAGTAAGCGTCTTTTAATTTCATTGCTGCAATCACCATCTGCAATGATTTGGGAGCCCAGAAAAATAAAGTCAGCCGCTGTTTCCACTATTTTCCCATCTATTTGCCATGACGTGATGGGACCGGATGCCATGATCTTCGTTTTCTGAATGTTGAGCTTTAAGCCAACTTTTTCACTCTCCTCTTTCACTTTCATCAAGAGGCTCTTTAGTTCCTCTTCACTTTCTGCCATAAGGGTGGTGTCATCTGCATATCTGAGGTTATTGATATTTCTCCCGGCAATCTTGATTCCAGCTTGTGCTTCTTCCAGCCCAGCGTTTCTCATGATGTACTCTGCGTAGAAGTTAAATAAGCAGGGTGACAATATACAGCCTTGATGTACTCCTTTTCCTATTTGGAACCAGTCTGTTGTTCCATGTCCAGTTCTAACTGTTGCTTCCTGACCTGCATACAGGTTTCTCAAGAGGCAGGTCAGGTGGTCTGGTATTCCCATCTCTCAGAATTTTCCACGGTTTCTTGTGATCCACACAGTCAAAGGCTTTGGCATAGTCAATAAAGCAGAAATAGATGTTTTTCTGGAACTCTCTTGCTTTTTCCATGATCCAGCGGATGTTGGCAATTTGATCTCTGGTTCCTCTGCCTTTTCTAAAACCAGCTTGAACATCTGGAAGTTCACGGTTCACGTACTGCTGAAGCCTGGCTTGGAGAATTTTGAGCATTACTTTACTAGCGTGTGAGATGAGTGCAATTGTGTGGTAGTTTGAGCATTCTTTGGAATTGCCTTTCTTTGGGATTGGAATGAAAACTGACCTTTTCCAGTCCTGTAGCCACTGCTGAGTTTTCCAAATTTGCTGGCATATTGAGTGCAGCACTTTCACAGCATCATCTTTCAGGATTTGAAATAGCTCAACTGATATTCCATCACCTCCACTAGCTTTGTTCATAGTGATGCTTCCTAAGACCCACTTGACTTCACAAACCAGGATGTCTGGCTGTTGGTGAGTGATCACACCATCATGATTATCTTGGTCGTGAAGATCTTTTTTGTACAGTTCTTCTGTGTATTCTTGCCACCTCTTCTTAATATCTTCTTCTTCTGTTAGGTCCATACCGTTTCTGTCCTTTATCGAGCCCATCTTTGCATGAAATGTTCCCTTGATATCTCTAATTTTCTTAAAGAGATCTCTAGTCTTTCCCATTCTATTGTTTTCCTCTATTTCTTTGCAGTGTTCAGTTAGGAAGTCTTTCTTATCTCTCCTTGCTATTCTTTGGAACTCTGCGTTCAAATGGGTATATCTTTTCTTTTCTCCTTTGCTTTTCACCTCCTTTCTTTTCACAGCTATTTGTAAGGCCTCCCCAGACAGCTATTTTGCTTTTTTTTTTTTGCATTTCTTTTCCGTGGGGATGGTCTTGATCCCTGTCTCCTGTACAATGTCACAAACCTCCGTCCATAGTTCATCAGGCACTCTATCTATCAGATCTAGGCCCTTAAATCTATTTCTCACTTCCACTGTATAATCATAAGGAATTTGATTTAGGTCATACCTGAATGGTCTAGTGGTTTTCCCTACTTTCTTCAATTTAAGTCTGAATTTGGCAATAAGGAGTTCATGATCTGAGCCACCGTCAGCTCCCGGTCTTGTTTTTGCTGACTGTATAGAGCTTCTCCATCTTTCCCTTCAAAGAATATAATCAGTCTGATTTCAGTGTCGACCATCTGGTGATGTCCATGTGTAGACTCTTCTCTTGTGTTGTTGGAAGAGCAAACAGACCCCCTTTCTCAGATGGCCTGCTCCCACCCAGGTGAATGTCTCCCCTTTAAGAAGGCGAGCTCTCATTCTTGTATGAAAAAGGGTGGCCAGTGTCTGGGTCCTTTGACAGTTCCCTTTCCCCACAGGGTGGACCAGATTGTCGGCCGGGGCCCCGGGGACCGGAAAGCCCGGGAGAAGGGTGACAAAGGGCCCTCCGATACGGAGGCGGTGGATGAAATCAGTATAATGGGACGTGTGGTCAAGGTGGAGAAGCAGGTGAGTTGGGATGGAGTTTCGCTGGTGTGGGGAAGCTAGCCGTCGACAGAGAAGCTCTGGAAGGCCCCCGGGTTAGGCCCAAGGGGAGGGTCCGCTTCTCAGAGCTTTAGCCCAGAGCACCTGAACTGCAGGCCGGAGCCGGGCCCACGCATCCGCTGAGAGGTGGACCCCGCCCCACACAAGGCCTGCCTCCCAGAAGGCCCGCCCGCTCCTGCTAAACAACCCGGATAAACCAGCCCTCTCCGGCCAAGCCCCGCCCTAGACTGCTAGCATCTCAGATAAGCTCAAGTCCCGCCTACTTCATTTAACCCTGCCTCACTTGTCTCTCTTGATCATCTGGACTATCCCAACCCGTCACAACTAAATTTCGTTGCGGGGGTGGGTGGGAATAAACCCCAGGTTCCCAGCTTCGTTCCACCCTCCGGCCTTTCCCGTCGCACCTCCTCCCGGGCAAGCCCCGCCCCCGGCCGCGCCCCGCCCCCAGGCCCCGGCCAGGCCCCGCCTCCAGCCGCGCCCCGCCCCCAGGTGCAGTCCATCGAGCACAAGCTGGACCTGTTGCTGGGCTTCTACTCGCGCTGTCTGCGCTCTGGCACCTCGGTCAGCCTGGGCACCGTGCAAGTGCCGCTCTTCGACCCCGACATCACCTCCGACTACCACAGCCCTGTGGACCACGAGGACATCTCTGTCTCCGCACAGACGCTCAGCATCTCCCGCTCGGTCAGCACCAACATGGACTGAGGGTCTTCTCAGGGGCGGGGCAGCACACGGCCAGCCCGTCGGCCTGGCTCTCGGACCCGCCCTCTGAGGCCTCCGGACTCTTACTTGAACTCACTCCCTCGTTGGGAGAGAGGCCACATGCAGTATTGAGCTGTCTGGGTGGGCGAAATATCCGACGTGGGTGCCAGCGACCCGCCCCACCTCAGGAGCGAGAGATGCCAGGCCGCACCGAGGGCAGCAGCGGCGGCTGCCCGGCGGCCTCTGGGTCCCCCAGTGCCCTGCCCATTCCATCAAGGCCCGACAGGGCCTGCCTGGCAGGGGCACTGCCCCTGGAGTGGGAACAGGGCGCTGGGGCCCTGGGCCCTGACCCAGCTTCCAGCTATGCAAGGCGAGGTCTTTGGCCCGCCCTTTGGACAGAGCAGGGAAGCCTTCCCGCCAAGACCCCACTCCACTTGGGGGTGGGCCCATGGTGCCCACACAGGTACCCATAAGCACAGGAGCCTGCCGCCAGGCAGGTGGGCACCATATATGCAAACTATGTTAAATATGCAACTTTGGGGACCCCCATGGGGTCCCTCTGCCCCTCCCACCGTGGGAGATGGGCCCCCAGCTGTAGCTGGTCTCAGGCTGCTTGGCTATGACCCCCATCCCTGATCTTTGGCTTATCAACCCCTCTTTTCCCCTCCCAGCATGGGGCCTGTTTCTCCCTTGCCTCCCCAAGGACAGTGCCTGGGCCTTTCTTCCCATTTGCAGGTGTCCACACCCAGGGGCTCCCTCTTCCTGCCAGTGTTCACTCCCCTCTGGCCCTAGGCACCTCTGACAGCATAACTGTCTGTGTTCTGCCCCCAAATCTCCCAGACAGTGCTCCCACGGTCAGACAAACATGTCCCTACAGTTTCCCCAGACACGCAGGTAGCCTCTCAGCATTCACGCTGACAAAGACAATTACCTACACTTGGAGACTTCAGCACAGAGCCACTCAGCGTTTGCTGTGTCTCTGCAGCTGAGGCCAGTGGCCTGCAGAGTGATGTCCACTCCTACCAACCCCATCCAGGTAGGAGAGGGAGCTCTCACGTGACCCCAGGTCTCGCCAGGCCCCACCCCAGAGCTTTACCAGCTCCCTTTTCTCAAGAAGAGTTACTCCTCATAGGTCCAGGAGCCCTAACTGCTGCTTCTGCCTGTCCCTAAGGGCCCTCCTTGGTATCCCCACAGCACGACTCAAGGCTAGGCCTCTTGGGGTCTGGACAGCCCTGGAAAGCCCCCAGGCCCTTTCCCAGGGTGGCTGTCAGGTCCGCTTCTGTCTAGGCTTGCCCTGCTCCTAGTCGCTCTAACTCCCAGAGAGAATAATAAACATCAAGCAAGTCCCATTCATCAGGCACCAACTGTGCATATGGCGCTCACACGCACTGTTTCCCCTCCTTCCTTACCCTCCTCTTCACTTCAGTTGGCAGCCCCCTTACCGCATAAGCCCCCATCCACTGCAGGCCCCCAGCACCTCTTTGGTATCCCTACCGCTTTGTCCCTCTTCTGCAGAGCCAATGCAGGTGGCAGGAGGGTGACGGGAAGTGGACTAATGGTGACCCTCTGTGGGGCACCAGGGAATAAGGGGCTCAGGCCCAGCTGCCTGCATCTCATGACTGGGGACCTGCATGCACCAGCGCCAGGGCTGGGGTTGGACCTTGCTCAGCCCCCAGGTGCCCAGCCCCTGCCCCCACATGCCCTCTGCATGTGACCATCATGCCCTGGATGGAGCCTGTCCTGGCTCACCTCACCCACACTACACTGTCCCCAGAGAGCCACACCTCCACCCCCTGAGAGACAGAGCTGTGGAGAGGGGCAGGAGGCTGGGATCGCCCCATGACCAAAGGAGACTTGGGGAGAAGCCCTCCCTCCTTCATGATCGAGGTTCCCCACCAACCCGGTTCTCGGATATGCAAGTACCTCACTTTGTTAACTTATTAACTTATTGATTTCATTAAAGTTTTCAGTAGGAGGTGGTTGGTCTTGGCTGTTCAGTGTCTGTGGAGCACCTGGTCTGGGGCTGGAGGTGAGGAGATCTGGATTAGTCAGGACTCTTGGGTGTAAACAACAGAAACGCAACCTGATATGTTTGAAGCAAAAATAAAAGAAAGAAAGTTTATTGGCCCAGATAACTAAAAAGTCCAGGAAGTAGATTTGGCTTCATATGAAGCTAGATCTGGGTGCTTAAATGTGTCAGGGACCTGTCGTCTGTCTCAGCCCTCCTGTTAGGCAGGCTGCCCTCTCACGATGACCCCTGGTACTTCCAAATTAACTTTCTTTTGGTTCAGTGCCCCAGTGAAAAATGAGTACCACTTTCCTAATAGTTTGTATCAGTCAGGGTCCAGTGAGGAAAACAGAAATCGCCCTAGGTTTTTCAACACAGGGAATTTACTATAGGGAACGGCTTACACTGATGTAGGTGGACTGAAAGAACAAACGGAACACCAGGATAACTAATGAGAGCCACTGCAGGAAGCAGATCCCACTCCTGAGGCTGCAGGAATGCAGGGGAGAGGTCGAGGCTGGCAGAACCAGTGGACTTGACTGGGGGAGCCCCATAATGCTAGAGTGCAGAGGTCTGGAGAGGGGTGCTGTCTGGCTAGTGCTAGTACCTCCTAGGGGACACAGTGAAGCTTGTCTGGGAGTGCAGAAAAGTAGCTGAGGGCTGGGAGCAGCTGTGGCTACCAGGCTGTTGTAAATACGGTTAGAAGGAAGAGAAGGCAAAGGAAGAAGGAAAATCTCCACTTCTGCCTTCCAGTGTTTCCCCAGTGCCCCTAGTTATAAAAGCTAGCTGACAAAGTTGATGTGGTTTGCAGAGTCCCAGCTCCAGTTTCACAGAGCAGAGTACAGAAGGCTGCATCTGGAACGAAAAAGCAATAGCTTCATAACTGGCACGGCCCAACCCTTTGGACACTTGGTATTCATACATGTCCATCCACAGATGCTGAACCTCCATCTAGCAACAGTAGCTTCCACCTCATGAGATGAAACTATCCTGCATACAAATGAAGATCTTAACTCACCCCCTAGAAATGATAAACACAAGAAATTCCACCATGCAATAGATGTATCCAGCTCTAGGACTTAGTCATTGAATCCATATTTGGGCGATGTTAATTACTCTAATTCAGTCACAATCACACCTGCAATTGAAGAGTATACTGTAAAGTTAGCAATCGCCTACAAACTTAAAATAAAATCCTAAGGGACAAGGAGAAGAGAGGGGAGAAAAGCAATTAATATCACACACACACACAGACACACACACACACATGCCCCTTGATGCAATAGAACCCCTCTGGTAGCTGGTCACAGTGCCATAGCTGATATATGTTCAATCAAGTAAGTGTTTCTCTTTATCTATTATATATACTTCACTAATTGAGTAAATATATTCTTTCTTCCACTCTCCTTCTATGTTCCCTTTGTCCTTGACCGGGATCTCAGCCAGCTGGAATTTGTCACGTGGTGGAATGATCCCAAAGAATCATTCTTAAAGGGTCTGAAGCTTCAGTGGTCCTGCACAGTTTTGGATGCAATAGCTTTTTGTTAACTCTGTGCAAGGGACCCCTGAGAACGCCCTGGTCCCAGACATAGTCTTCCTTGCCCTTGCTGTGTAGTGACACCCCTATTTCCCCTTGGTAATGGGGACCAGTCAGGCAGCCAGCATGCTGACTCTTTCTTTGCCTGTTATTTGAGTGGCATGAGAAGCCCAATATGGCCAGTTAGAAGTTCCAACTTCCAATTAAATGAAAACAGGGTTGCTTCCCTTCCCTTGAGAACTGAGACCTCCAAACTAACAGAGGCCAATGTTGGGGGGACAGGAAGCAAAAGTTGCATGAGTGGGTATAGTAGCCTGAATAATGCCCACCCAAAGATATCAGGTCCTAATCTCTCAGTTCAGTTCAGTTCAGTTCAGTCGCTCAGTTGTGTCTGACTCTTTGCGACCCCATGAATTGCAGGAATGTGTAAAATGTTACCTTATAAGGGAAGAAGGATTTTTGCAGATGTGATTAAGTTAATGATCTTGACATAGGGAGATTATCCTGGATTATCCAGGGGCCCTAAATCCAATTGCCAGTGTCCTTTTAAGAAAGAGGCAGATGGAGATCTCACACATACAGGAGACAGAAGTAGAGACTGGGGTAAGGTGGCCTCAGCAGAGGAATGCCAGTGGTTACTAAAAGCTGGAAGAGTCAAGGAACGGATTCTTCCCCATAATCTTGGAGGAGTGCAGCCCTGCTTATACCTTGATTTAGGTTCACTGAGGCTGATGTTGAACTTCTGGCCTTCAGAACTGTAAGAGAGTAAGTTCTGTTGTATGATGTCACCAAATTTATAGTAATTTGTTATGGCAACTACAGGGCTTCCTTGGCGGCTCAGATGGTAAAGAATCTGCCTGCAATGTAGGAGATCGGGGTTCGATCCCTGGGTTGGGAAGATCCCCTGGTGAAGGGAATGGCAACCCACTCCAGTATTCTTGCCTGGAAAATTCCCTGGACAGAGGAGCCTGACGGGCTACAATCCATGGGGTCGCAAAGAGTCAGACACAACTGAGTGACCAACACTTTGACTATGACAACTACAGGAAATTAATACTGAGGGTTATCTGGTGTAATTGTGAGAGATACCACTCTCACTTACCTTCTTTTGATTCCTGGAGCTTTATATGCTGGCTGTGTCAGTGAGGATTGGCCACTGCCCCCTCCATCAGAGAAAGGATCCAGTAGAATTAACCTGGCACCAGGTGACTTGATGAATCCCTGCAGAACGGTGGTATTTTGGGTAGTCAGCATCTGTTCCTGCTGATGTTTGGTTGGGCATACAGTGTAACATTAGCCAGACCAGCCTTGGTGAGGCAAGTCCATATCATTGAACCCATAAGCAATCTTCATTCTTGCTGCCATGACCACCTAAGTTATACAAGGGTATGTGGAGCAAGCACTGGAGGGTCTCCGGAGTGAGACTGACTGACAGCCATGGGTTGTGCTGTCTTAGCCATTAGATTATCTAGAGCCTCCTTGTCATGGATGCTCTTTGGTGGGACTTCTCCTTGGCATAGAAATACATTCACACCCTCTACCCATTTCTGATCAGATCAGATCAGATCAGTCGCTCAGTCATGTCCGACTCTTTGTCACCCCATGAATCGCAGCACGCCAGGCCTCCCTGTCCATCACTAACTCCCGGAGACTCACGTCCATCGAGTCAGTGATGCCATCCAGCCATCTCATCCTCTGTCATCCCCTTCTCCTCCTGCCCCCAATCCCTCCCAGCATCAGAGTCTTTTCCAATGAGTCAACTCTTTGCATGAGATGGCCAAAGTACTAGAGTTTCAGCTTTAGCATCATTCCTTCCAAAGAAATCCCAGGGCTGATCTCCTTCAGAATGGACTGGTTGGATCTCCTTGCAGTCCAAGGGACTCTCAAGAGTCTTCTCCAACACCATAGTTCAAAAGCATCAATTCTTCAGTGCTCAGCCTTCTTCACAGTCCAACTCTCACATCCATACATGACCACAGGAAAAACCATAGCCTTGACTAGACAAACCTTTGTTGGCAAAATAATGTCTCTGCTTTTGAATATGCTATCTAGGTTGGTCATAACTTTCCTTCCAAGGAGTAAGCGTCTTTTAATTTCATGGCTGCAGTCACCATCTGCAGTGATTTTGGAGCCCAAGAAAATAAAGTCTGACACTGTTTCCAGTGTTTCCCCATCTATTTCCCATGAAGTGATGGGGCCAGATGCCATGATCTTCGTTTTCTGAATGTTGAGTTTTAAGCCAACTTTTTCACTCTCCTCTTTCATTTTCATCAAGAGGCTTTTTAGTTCCTCTTCACTTTCTGCCATAAGGGTGGTTGTCATCTGCATATCTGAGGTTATTGATATTTCTCCCAGCAATCTTGATTCCAGCTTGTGTTTCTTCCAGTCCAGTGTTTCTCATGATGTACTCTGCATATAAGTTAAATAAACAGGGTGACAATATACCCCTTCCTGAGTCTTCCTTGTCTGCCATCCACCAATTCTGTGCTTTCTGAGTCCCTGACCATCTAGCCAAACCTCGAGCCACTGCCTAGAAACCAGTGTGTATCCACACTTCTTTTTTTTCAAATCAAAGTATAGTTGATTTACAATGTTGTATTAATGTCTGCTATATAGCAAAGTGATTCATATACATATATTCTTTTCCATTATGGTTTATCTTGGAATACTGACTATAGTTCTCTGTGCTATACAATAGGACTTTGTTGTTTACCCACCCTGTATATAAAATAGTTTTCATCTGCTAACTTCAAACTCCTAGTCCATTACCGCCCCTTCCCTCCTGCTTGGCAGCCATAAGCTTGTTCTCTGTGTCTGTGAGCCTGTTGCTGTTTTGTAGACAAATCCATTTGTGGCATATTTTAGATTCCACATCTGATTGAATGGTATCTGTCTTTCTCTTTCTGACTTCTTTGCTTGGTATGGTTATCTCTAGATCCAACCGTGTAGCTGCAAATGGAATTATTTCACTTTTTTATGGCCGAGTAATATTCCATTGCATATATTAGCCACATCTTCTTTATCCGTTCATCTGTTGGTGAACATTTAGGTTGTCTTGGCTATTGTTAATAGTGCTGCTATGAATATAGGGGTGCATGTATCTTTTTGAATTATATCCATATGCCTGGATATATGCCCAGGAGTCAGATTGCTGGCAGATCCACACTTCTTGCCGTCTCTCAATCCAGGCAAAGTGGGCAACCCAGTGTGCTGAAGGGTGAGTAGAGTTTAACCAGGCATGGGAATGGGGTGGTGAATGCTCCAGCTAGAGAGAATAGCATGTGTAACGGCCCAGTGGCACCAGAAAGAGTGATACGTGAATGGGGGAGAAGGAGATCCCTGGTTGGGCCCAGACAGAAAGGGAGAGAGTGGCACAGGATGGCACTTTAGGATGAGGCAGGAGTCAAGGTTTATAGGATCCACAAGTCCTTTCAAAGAGATAGGACTTAACCATGATGGCAGTGGGGAGTCAGTCAAAAATTCTGACTAGAGATCAAACCAGGATAGACTTGCATTTTAGACACTTTTCTTCCCAGGACAGAAGATGAATCTGAGGAAGCAAGCCTGGCTGCAGGGAGACCAGTTAGGAGACTGCTGCAGTAATCTGAGCAGGAGATGCTGGTGACCTGGACAAGTCCCGTGGAATTTCACTAACTGAACAAATGTGTCTGAAGCACCTGCTGTGTGTCAGACCCTGGCTCAGCACAATGCACAGGATGATCAGACACAGGAGACCCAGCTAGGGCCTTGAGGTCATCCAGCCCCTGGAGGAAACAGGTGTACAGCTACCCAGCACACACGCCACTCTTCTAAGTTTGCCTGGCTCAGCAAGGAGGGTTTGCAGGTGGCTATGGGAGTGCCCAAACTGTCATCAAATATGGCCTTGAGAGCAGGTGGTTTTAGCTTGATGTGTCATTTATCTGGGCTCCCCAGGTGCCGCTGCTGCTGCTGCTGCTAAGTCGCTTCAGTCGTGTCTGACTCTGTGCAACCCCGTAGACGGCAGCCCATCAGGCTCCCCCGTCCCTGGGATTCTCCAGGCAAGAACACTGGAGTGGATTGCCATTTACTTCTCCAATGCATGAAAGTGAAAAGTGAAAGCAAAATCGCTCAGTCGTATCTGACTCTTAGCGACCCCATGGACTGCAGCCCACCAGGCTCCTGGTCCATGGGATTTTCCAGGCAAGAGTCCTGGAGTGGGGTGCCATTGCCTTCTCCCCAGGTGCCGCTAATGGTAAACAATCTGCCTGCCAATGCAGTAGACAAGAGACTCAGGTTCAGTCCCTGGGTGAGAAAGATCCCCTGGAGGAAGGCATGGCAATTCACTCCAGTATTCTTGCCTGGAGAATCCAATGGACAGAGGAGCCTGGTGGGCTACAGTCCATAGGGTCGCACAGAGTCAGACACAACTGAAGCAACTTAGCATGCACGTCACTTATCTATTACTAGGTAACAACTCACCCTATACCTCAGTAGCTCAAAACAGCAATTTTATTTTGTCTTGATGCTGTGGATCAGCAGTTTGAGTTGGTCTCAAATTCTAAGATGTTGTTCATCTCACCTGGGATCATTAATGCGATTGCAATCATCCAGCCTCTTGATGGGGGGTGGTTGTTCTAAGATGACTTCATTCATGTGTCTGGGGTTGGGTGCTGACTGTCTGTGCCCAGGCTGGCCCACAGGCAGGACGGCTTGTCTCTGCTCCATGGGGCTTCTCATCTTCTAATAGGTTAGACTGGGCTTCTTCACATGACAAGAGGACAAAAGCAGAAATTAAATAGTCCCTGGAGACTCCGGCTCAGAAATTGTACCAAGCAGCCTGGGAGTGCCATGCTGCAAGGGCTCAGCTCACTGGGATCTGGAGTGCTCGGCATCTGTTACAATTTTTAAAATTATTAATTAATGTTTGGCCCTGCTGGGTCTTTGCTGCTGCACATGGGCTTTCTCTGGTTGGGGCAAGCGGGGACTACTCTCCAGTCGCAGGCTTCTCGTTGCCACGGCTTTTGTTGTTGCAGAGCACAGGCTCTGGAGTGTAGGCTCATTAGTTGTGGAGCATGGGTTTAGTTGCTTGGTGGCCTGTGGGATCTTCCCTGACCAGGGATTAAAGCTGTGTCCCTGGATTAGCAGATGGCTTCAACCACTGGACCACCACTTGTGCTGATCAAAGAAAATCATGCTGCATAGTTCTCAATTTGGATAAACTATTTCCTGGACTTTGGACAGTTCTAGTTGTTGAAAAATCTTCTTTATTTTCCCTCAAGAGGGGTATCTCTCTCCCTTTCACGCCTCTTGTGTGCAAGAGGGTCCTGAAGGCTGCTACAAGCTGTATTACTTTGCTGGGGGCTCCCATCACAAATGCTGCAGATGGCGGATGTGGGGGCTTAAACAACAGAAATCTCTTTCTTCACAGTTCTGAAGGCTGAAAGTTTAAGATAAAGGTGTTAGAAGATTGGTTTCATCCTGAGGCCTCTCTCCTTGGCTTGTAGATGGACATCTTCTTCCAGTGTCTTCACTTGATCACCTCTCTGTGTATGTGTGTGCCCTAACCTCTTCTCATAAAGACACAGGTTATACTGGACTAAGATCCACCCAACAATCTCATTTTAACTTGG
The DNA here is from genome assembly GCF_055505025.1 of Bos grunniens. Classification (NCBI taxonomy): domain Eukaryota; kingdom Metazoa; phylum Chordata; class Mammalia; order Artiodactyla; family Bovidae; genus Bos; species Bos grunniens. Next base: position 16,044,867 of record NC_141167.1, read on the forward strand.
TAACCTCTTTAGGAATTGAATTTTCAAATGTAGTCACATTTTGAGGTACTGGGAGTTAGGACTTCAATCTATGGATTTGGAATGGGGGTCACAATCAGTTCCTAATACCTGGAGTGGGGGTTTGACCTACCAACCTGGCCCCTGAAATTTCTGCTCCAGGTGCACAGAGCTGAGGATCTACTCTGGGGCTTGCTCTATCCCAGCTGGACAGATCCAGACATATATCCAGATATCATGGAACCCAGTGATTTGTAAACCTTTTTTTAAAAAAGCCCCAGAACCCTTTTTAAAAACCTTTTTCAAAGTCCCAGAATCCTTGCTACAATATAACCTATATGGGACCCCAACACACAAGATAAAATCAATGCAACTGAAAAATGATGACCTCTCAGATGTGGCCTCAGTTCTCACCCCCACTCCCTGCCCACACACACATTGAGCATGTGGCCACCTTTTTGTTGCAGCCAAAATGAATCAGATCTTTCTCCAAGATGAGTTAACTGTTACAGCAGATTTATTATTTGTCCGAAAGGCTGCCTTCCATCCTCACATCACCATGGCTATGTTTGGGTGGAGTATACCACCCTACCTGTCTTACAATGGCTTTCCTACAGATTCTGAGACTGGTGTTATTCAGTCGCTAAGTTGTGTCCAACTCTTTGTGACCCCGTGGACTGCAGCATGCCAGGCTCCCCTGTCCTTCACTATCTCCCAGAGTTTGTTCACACTCATGTCCATTGAGTTCATGATGCCATCCAACCATCTCATCTTCTGTCGCCCCCTTCTCCTCCTGCCCTAAATCTTTCCCAGCATTGGGGTATTTTCCAATGAGTTGGCTCTTCACGTCAGGTGGCCAAAGTATTGGAGCTTCAGCATCAGTCTTTCCAATGAATATTCAGAGTTGATTTCCTTCAGGATTGACTGGCTGGTTTGATCTCCTTGCTGTCTAAGGGGCTCTCAAGAGTCTTCTTCAGGACCACAATTCAGAAGCATCAGTTCTTCAGTGCTTGGCTTTCTTTATGGTCCAACCCTCACATCCATACATGACTACTGGAAAAAGCATAGCTTTGACTAAGCAGACTATTGTTGGCAAAGAGATGCCTCTGCTTTTTATATTCTGTCTAGGTTTGTCATAGCTTTTCTTCCAAGGAGTAAGCGTCTTTTAATTTCGTGGCTGCAGTCACCATCTGCAGTGATTTTGGAGCCCAAGAAAATAAAATCTGTCACTGTTTCCACTTTTTTCCCCATCTATTTGCATGAAGTGTTGGGACTGGATGCCACGATCTTAGTTTTTTGAATGTTGAGTTTTAAGCTTTTTCACTCTCCTCTTTCACCTTCATCAAGAGGCTCTTTAGTTTCTCTTCATTTTCTGCCATTAGAGTGGTATCATCTGCAAGTCTGAGGTTGTTGATATTTCTCCTGGCAATCTTATGATTCATCCAGCCCAACATTTTTCATGATGTACTCTGCTAGACAACATATTAAAAAGCAGAGACATCACTTTGCCGACAGAGGTCCATATAGTCAAAGCTATGGTTTTTCCAGCAGTCATGTACAAATGTGAGAGTTGGACCACAAAGAAGGCTGAGTGCTGAAGAATTGATGCTTTCAAACTGTGGTGCTAGAGAAGACTCTTGAGGGTTCCTTGGACAGAAAGGAGATCAAACCAGTTAATCTTAAAGGGAATCAACTCCAAATATTCATTCAAAGGACTGATACTAAAACTCCAATACTTTGGTTATCTGATGCGAAGAGTAAACTAACTGGAAAAGATTCTGATGCTGGAAAAGATTGAGGGCAGGAGGAGAAGGGGACAAGAGAGGATGAGATGGTTGGCTGTCATCACTGACTCAATGGACATGAGTTTGAGTAAGCTCCAGGAGATGATGAAGGACAGGGAAGCCTGGCATGCTGCAGTCCACGGGGTCACAAATAGTTGGACACAACTAAGCGACTGAATAACAATTCTGCATAGAAGTTAAATAAGCAGGGTGACAATATACAGTCTTGACATACTCCTTTCCCAATTTTGAACCAGTCCATTTTTCCATGTCTGGTTCTAACTATTGCTTCTTGACCTGCATATAGGTTTCTTGGGAGACAGGTAAGGTGGTCTGGTATTCCTAACTCTTTAAGAATTTTCCACAGTTTGTTTCCACAGTCAAAGGCTTTAGCATAGTCAATGAAACAGAAATAGATTTTTTTGGAATTCCTTGCTTCTTCTATGATCCAACAGATATTGGCAGTTTTATCTTTGGTTCCTCTGCCTTTTCTAAATTCAGCTTGTACATATGGAAGCTCTTGGTTCACATACTGTTGAAGCCTAGCTTGGAGGATTTTGAGTATTACCTTGCTAGCGTGTGAAATAAGTGCAATTGTATAGCAGTTTGAGCATTCTTTGGCATTGCCTTTCTTTGGGATTGGAATGAAAACTAACCTTTTCCAGTCCTGTGGCCACTGCTGAGTTTTTTAAATGCGCTGGCATATTGAGTGCAGCACTTTCACAGCATCATCTTTCAGGATTTGACGTAGCTCAGCTGGAATTCCATCACCACTGCTAGCTTTGTTTGTGGTGATGCTTCCTAAGACTTACTTGACTTCACACTCCAGGATGTCTGGTTCTAGGTGAATGACCACACTATCATGGTTATCCAGGTCATTAAGACCTTTTTTGTATAGTTTTTCTGTGTATTCTTGCCATGTCTTCTTAAACTCTTCTGCTTCTATTAGGTCCTTACTGTGCCCATCTTTTCGTGAAGTGTTCCCTTGGTAGCTCCAGTTTTCTTGAAGAGATCTCTAGTCTTTCCCATTCTATTGTTTTCCTCTATTTCTTTGCATTGTTCACTTAAGAAGGCTTTCTTACCTCTCCTTGCTATTCTCTGGAACTCTGCATTCAAACGGGTATATCTTTCCCTTTCTCTGTTGCCTTTTGCTTCTTTTCTTTTCTCAGCTATTTATAAGGCCTCCACTCTGAGACACTCAGAGGCAACCACTCTTCCTTCGTGCATTTCTTTTCCTGTGGGATGGTTTTGGTCACCACCTCCTGTACAATGTTGTGAACCTCTGCCCATGTTCTTCAGGCACTCTGTCTACCAGGTCTAATCCCTTGAATCTACTCATCACCTCCACTGTATAATCATAAGGGATTTGATTTATGTCATACCTGAAGAGCCTGTGGTTTTCCCTACTTTCTTCAATTTAAGTCTGAATTTGGCAATAAGGAATTCATGATCTGAGCCACAGTCAGCTCCTGGTCTTGTTTTTGCTGACTGTATAGAGCTTCTCCATCTTTGGCTGCAAAGAATATAATCAATCTGATTTCAGTATTTACTATCTGGTGATGTCCATGTGTAGAGTCTTCTCTTGTGTTGTTGGAGGAGGGTATTTGCTATGACCAGTGTGTTCTCTTGGCAAAACTCTGTTAGCCTTTGCCCTGCTTCATTTTGTACTCCAAGGCCAAACTTGCCTGTTACTCCAGGTATCTCTGATTTCCTACTTTTGCATTCTAGTCCCCTATGAGAAAAAGGACATCTTTTTTTCTTTTGGTGTTAGTTCTAGAAGGTTTTGTAGGTCTTCACAGAACCATTCAACTTCAGCTTCTTTGGCATTAGTGGTTGAGGCATAGACTTGGATTACTTTAATGTTGACTGATTTGCTTTGGAAATCAAAAGAGATCATTCTTTCATTTTTTGAGATTGCACCCAAATACTGCATTTCGGACTCTTTTGTTGACTATGAGGGCTACTTCATTTCTTCTAAGGGATTATTGCCCACAGTAGTAGATATGATGGTCATCTGAATTAAATTTGCCCATTCCCATCCACTTTAGTTCACTGATTCCTAAAATGCTGATGCTCACTCTTGCCATCTCTTATTTGACCATGTCCAATTTACCCTGGTTCATGGACCTAATATTCCAGATTGCTCTGCAGTATTGTTCTTTACAGCATCAGACTTTCCTCTTACCACCAGACACATCCCCAGCTAAGCGCTGTTTCCCCTTTGGCCCAGCCTCTTTATTTTTTCTGGAGTTGTTTCTCTGCTCTTCCCCAAGTAGCATATTGGACACCTACTCACCTGGTGGGACTCATCTTCCGGTGTCATATCTTTTTGCCTTTTCATACTGTTCATGAGACTGGTGTGCAGAAGGCTTATCAGGGAGTGTTCTTAGGAGATTCATCTGATGGAAGTCAGGAAGGCAGGACTAGGCACAGGGAGAAGCTGATGTGCAATGTGATCTCAGCAAGGCATCTTCAGATCTTCAGGTGCTCGGGAGCTCAGATAGCCCTTCAGATTGTGCCAAATCGAGGGGAGGAGGCCGGCTTTTGTTTCTATGCATCAGCCAGTCACTCAAGAGCCCCTGGGAGGGGCATGAGTTTAGATGAGGCGGTTCCCATGGATTGACAGTTGTGAGCCTGCAGTGGAGACTCCCAACTGCTGGGGAAGGAGTGTATAGACCTTTAAGGAGGGATCTGAGCTGCACAGCTTCCACTCTACTACCCCACTGACCTTGGACTTGGCCGTGGGATTTAATCTGGCCAGTGGAATGTTGGGTGAAAGGACAGTGTATTTGTTCCAAGGTAAAGCCAAAAGAGGCATGGCAGGTCTGCCAGACCTCCTGGTGCTTCCTTCCTGCTGCATGAGAAGACTCAGACAGCTCTTGTTCCTTCTTCCCACGTCCAGAATGCAGACTCCTGGAGCAGACCTGAGCCAGATTCAAAGCTGAGAGTCCAGCCTGGCCCAAGTATCAGCTGACCTGCAGTTGATCTAACTAACACCCAGGAGTATGAAGTAATCTTTGATTCTATAGGCCCCTGAGAATTGGGGTTTGCTTGTTTCACAGCATTATCACAGCAAGACCTGACTAATACAGCTGGTGGAAGGTTTACATTATCCATCACAAAACAGAATGTTTTTTACACACTCCTCTAACATCTTTGAGCTTTCCTAGTGGCTCAGTCAGTAAAGAGTCTGCCTGCAGTGCAGGAGAGATGGATTCAATCCCTGGGTGTGGAAGATCCCCTGGAGAAGGGAATGGCAACCCACTGCAGTATTCCTGCCTGGAGAATTCCATGGATAGAGGAACTTGGCTGGCTACAGTCCATAGGATTGCAGAGTTGGACACTACTGAGCGACTAACACACACACACACACACACACACACACACACTAATATCTTTGTTTTTGTCCCAGTGGCTTCTCTGGCTGCCAGAAACCTCCTCTTTTTCTCTTTTTTGTACACAGACTATAGAGTGGATGGGACACATGGAGAATTTCCTAGAAGAAAGGGTGAAGACTGCTGGAGAACAGACAGCTGGGTGGAGGGTCCTGAGGCCTGAAATGCAGGCTGCCCTGCCTGCTCAGAACCGGAGTGGGATCTGCACTTCCCTCTGACCCTCACTCCCACTAGCCTCCTCAGCAGCTCCCCTGGATCTCATGACCCCTTCCCTGCTGCCCCTTCCCCAGGTGTCACTTCAGCTCTTAGAGGGCAAGAAGCACACCTGCTTCTCACCATTCCACACCCCCCCACCCCACCCCTGCCACCCCCCCACCGCCCCTGCACATGGTCATCACCATTCCACCCGCCCTCCCCCCGCCGCCCCCCCCTCCCCGCACAAGGCTGGATGCAAGGTGATTAAGAAATGTTGGCTGGCATTAAGAGAGGGAAGCAGGTCACCAGGAATCGATCATCTTCCCTGTGGGAATCCCCCTTGCCCCTGTTATGTGTCCCCATGGCCACACAGCATGTTTACCAAGACCTTGGCTTGGTGTTGCAGTGTTGGCCTGGAGCTAGGAGGGAGGCTGGACTTTGGGGACCAGTACACCCCACTGTAAGGCCCAGTAGTTAGGGCCAGTGTATCTGGGAGAGAAAGAGAGAGAGAGGGGTGGCAGAGCTGAACAGGAACTCCAGGACTTGCCTTAGAGAGTGATGGGTTGCATTGTCTACCCTTTGCTCATTTATTCTACAACTGTTTGTTCATCTCTACTACATGCCAAACACTATTTGAGGTGCCAAGGTCAAAGAGGCTCTCCCAAACTCACAGAGCCCCTGCTCACATGGAGTAGACAGTAGATTACTGTCTAGACAGAAAATAAACAAGAAGGAAGATAATTTCAGAGAGTGATAAGAGCTATGAAGAAAATGAAAAGGAAATGGGATATTGAGAACATTGAGGGGGAGTGATTTTCAGGGGCCAGGCAGGGAAGCTCAAAGTGGGAACAAGAACCTTCAGAAAATAATCAGAGCTGCCAAGGCTCCCAGACGCATCTTGCAGACGGGGAAACTGAGGCTCGGTAGATCAGGGCAGAGCCCACAACTGAGCCCAAGTCTCTTGACCTCTAGGCTTGTCCTTGGGTGGCCTTCCTCCTCTCAGGTCTTTAACTTGCTCTCATGTCATCTCTGAGAAGAAGGAGTAGATGTGGGGTGCTCTCAGAACGTGAGGGTCAAACAGGGATCAAACACTATCAAAAGTTCCTAGTGTAGGAAACACAGAACCACATTATTGTGGTTAAAAAAAGAGATCTGATTCCCAGAGATCTGATTCTTCCCATGATACAACTTCAGTGCTTTAAAAAAATATATGAGGCATCAAATTCTTTCCCAAATTTTGGTTGTGTTGCCTCTGCTTTGCCTGTTTGAGGGGTGTGACCCTGGGAAAGTCATTTCCCCTCCTCTATGAGCCTTGGTACCCCAACTGCAAAATATGAACCCATCTTTCCTGACTCCAAAACCACAGTCTTTGTAGAACCACACACACCGCTGCCTACCCTCCCTGCACCCACCTACCCCCACCCTGGGCTCATCTAGTCTGGATTCCCTCCATCACCTCCTCCTCCTGTTCCCCCTGGCCCACTCCTGCCATGGATCTGCCCACAAGACCTTCAGACACAACCATACTCCTTTAGTGATCCCCGGTGGCCCCAGAGGTATATTCAAGCTGGTTAGCATCCCTAGCTTGCCAACCAGGAAACAGGACTTCCTCAGGGTCACACAGCCAGTAAGCTAGAGCCAGGATTTGAACTCAAAGCCCCACTCAGTTTCCTCTACTTAAGGCCCTCATCTAAGATGGCGACCCGTCCCCCCTACACCCCCCGCCACCCGCCTCACCCCCACCCCCGCAAGCTTCAGTGTTCAGGGAACTAACCTTTATTTCCCTGAAAATACATTGGTATGGGCGCAGTGTCACTTGGTGTGGTGCTGCCACCTCCCGGGCACAGGTGGTACTACACCCCATCTGGAGCTGGAACCGTATGGGCCAAACCCAGACAGACTTGGGTCTCTTGAGAAAACACTGAGGTCAAAGAGATGACTTAAACAAGTCATGGACTTTGCTGACATTTCTTCCTCTTTCCCACCTCCTTCTGACCTCCTGCAGCCTGACTAGCTGCTCTGCTCCCCTGAAGCGGCTCTGGCAAAGTCAGTTTTCACTTTATGGTTAATAAATTGAACAGCCTCTTTTCAGGCTTCATTTCACCTGACTTCTTAGCAGCATTAGACACTGCTGACCACACCTGCTTCAGGAAATGTCACCCTCGGCCTTCGGGACATTTCTGCTTGTTCTCCTCCTACCTGCCCAGCTGTTCCTTCTCAGTCTCCATCCCTCCCTTCTCTTAAGTGTCTGTGTTCTGTCCTTGGGCACTTTCTTCTATTACTCACCATTATCATCCCTATGGGGCTTCCCTGGTGGCTCAGAGGTTAAAGCGTCTGCCTGCAATGTGGGAGACCTGGGTTCGATCCCTGGGTCGGGAAGATCCCCTGGAGAAGGAAATGGCAACCCATTCCAGTATTCTTGCCTGGAGAATCCCATGGACTGAGAAGCCTGGTGGGCTACAGTCCACAGGGTCGCCAACCACGGATATGCTAGTAACTCAAGAACAAGTGTTTGTTCTCTGTCTAGACCTCACTACTGAGGGCTTGGCCCATTACCTGGGCCTCCTCTACCTGGATGTCAACCCAGGATGACCCCATATGTCCATCCTGACTTCATCCCACTCTCCCCAGTCTGGTCCTCCTCCTGGGTACCCCCTCAGGGAAGACTCACCCTGTCCTCCATCCACACTCTTGAGAATCATCTCTGGCTCTTCTCTTTCCTGTAGCCTCCACTTCAGCAGGCCATTATCAGGACTGCAGGTTGTCCCTGATATCCATCCTCACCTTCTTCCTTAGTGGGAGAACTTCCAAATTCTATTTAGACACATGGATCCCCCAAAACAAAGATCATATTTCACATTGTAAAGCGATTATATTCTAATAAATAAAGAAAAAATTTTAAAAGACCACATTTCTGATGCTCTCTTGAGGTCAGGTATGAGCAACTTCCAGAATATGCCCTTCTTCTCTTGTCATCTCCTTTCTGGCTGGAATGTTGATACAGTGGGTAGGGCAGCCTTTGGGGACCATGAAATCTGACTCAAAAATGACAAAGCAATAAGGTAGAGAAGCTTGGATATTGACAATATGATAACCACACTAGTCTTGAGATACCTATCTTGTTCGTTTCATTTAAGCTGTTCTTATTCTGCCTCCCACACTTAATCCGAAATAACCAAGGTATAAAGTTCATTCAATAAGAGTGTTTATTTATACCAGATGTTGTGTTTCATGCTTTTTCAAACCAAGTCTCCCGTAAGGCTTGAGACTTCTTTCCTTACCATTGCTCCCTCCTACCCTGCCTTGCCATCACTCGTCCTAGGGCCTTTATCCCTACCTGAATCAGTGTGACCATATTCTCAGCCTTCTCCATTTTTCCGATGTGCCCCTCTCAAATCCATTCTGCACTCATCAGTGATCTTTCCAAAGCACCAATCTCGCTCTTTCCCTATCCTGCTCATAAAATCCATGACTCCCCATTACCAACAGGTTCAAGTTCAAGCTCCTCAGCCTGTCACTCAAGGGTCATTCCTGTTTGACTCTTACCTGCTTCAAGTATATCCCTTGCTGCTCTGAGCATTACCCTGCATGGTGACCACACTGGACTTGTTTCCTTTCCCAGTCAAGTCCTATTCATTCATGCCACTTGCCATTGCACAGATTATCATCTTCCCTGGAATTTCTTCCTTTCATGTGCTCAAATCCAAATTCTACCCCAACTCATCAACTACTTGAGCCCCTTGTATGTTACAAACTTTGGTAAGTGTTTTCACATCAGCAGTCTGAGAGTAAGTCCCATTATTATCCCCATTTTACAGATAAAGAAACTGAGACTCAAAGAAGGGAAGTGAGTTACCCAGGATGCACATGCCCAGTGATGACTGACCTGATAACAACTCAGTTCTCTTTGTATAGGACTCAGGTCTCCTACACCTTCCCCTTCCCCACCAAGTGCCATGGGGCCGAGGAGACTTGAGTTCTCAACTGAGAACTGTTGAGAAGTGGTTCTCAACTATTGAGAGTGGTTCTCAAATGTCCTCAACTGTTGAGAAGTGTTTCTCAACTGAGCCATTTGCCATGGTAGAGACTGTTGGTTGCCCACCCAAATCCATCCTCTCCGTCTTCCATAGTAACTGAGCTGCTGGTGAACACATGTTTGACAGCTAGAAGTCATATTTCCCAGCCTCTCTTGCAGCCAAGTGTGATCACATGAATAAATCCTCGTCAAAAGAATCTTCAAATATTTGTTTTGCTCACCTCCTGACTGTCTTCCTCCTGAGAGCTGGGCACGGCCCAGCTTCCACTTCACAGACAAAGAGCAAAAGCAAAAAACAAAAAGAAAGCAAACTTGGACTTTGAGCTGCCATCATACTTCTAGAGGTTGGGGTCAGGTAAGGCGGAGAAGCAAGAAGGAAGCAGTCTGGGTCTAAATGACTGGGTGGAACTAGGAGGAAACATTTTCTGCTTTTTAAGCCACATAAAAAATTTCCCCTTTGTAAAAGAAGCTGAACTAACACTTAAATATCTCTTACCACGTACACGATCCTAAGTCCATTAAATTCTTTAACTCAGTAAATGACTAGCTTGTGGTAGTAGGCAAGTCATTTCACCTCTATGAGCCTCTGCTTCCTCACCTCTATGTGACCTGGAATAACAAAGTCAGATCACCACGAGAGGTAGGTGAGATATTATGCATCAGTACTGGGTGACCTAACCAGCAGACAGCTCATATGGTTAGGGCACTAGCTGCAAATTTGAATGATTTCGACTTGAAGAAGAAAAGGAAGGGGAGGAGATAAAGCATAGCTGTTTCAAAATAGTCATGGAAAATAGAAGAACTTTGGGGGATTCCTTACACTAAGAATTTTACAGCCACTTAGAGAACTATTTGTGGCTGTTGCAATTTTATTTGCTCATCTCTTCTGATTCAGTGATTCCCCTTTGAGGAAGCCACTCTACAGAGATGTTCCCATAAGTGTTCCAGGGTAGATATACAAGGATGCTCCTTGTAACATTATCTGTAACAGTGAAAACTTGGAAACAAGCTAAACCTCCATCAGTTAGGGTCTGGGGTTAATGGGTTACACAAAGTGCAGTCATTAAAAAGAATGAGTCAATAAAAAAATGTACTGACATGGAAGATTTCCAAAATATGTTAAATAAAAAAAATCCAATGATAGAAAACATAATTCCATTTCTGTGAAAAAGTGATGCATGTTATGTATATAACATGTAACACAATGTACACATTATATGTGTGTGGTGGGGGAAGTCGGGGGAGGTCTTTGACTTTTCACTTTACATTTTCTAAATTGTTTTTAAAGTATTTTGCCTCTAGCATACATTATTTTTGACTAGAGACAATGTAATTGTTTTAAAAACAAACAAACAATGATTGGCTCAGAGTCTCAGATTCCCCAGCCAGCGTAGGTCGGGGTGCCCAGAGAGAGTCCTCTGCTTGGTTGTGCCAATTTTATGGCGGAACCCTCAGCCAGAGCTGCTTACCAGGAAGAGGGGAAGTCTCTCTGGAGACCACCCTCTAAGCAGCTGTGTAGGACTCCCTGTCCCCTCCCAGCCACACTCCTGCTTCCTGGGCGCGTATCTGGACTGCAAACTTATTCCTGTTCAACCCCCTTCCACTCTGCCAAAAAAGAAGCTCTTCCGAACAGCCATGCCTGTTTAACCACATGTCTGTCCATCCACTGCATTGGCTGTGTGTGGCTAAGCAGGTTGCTTGACCTCTCTGAGCCTCGGCTGCCTAGAATGAGGCCAGCGGAATAAAATGAAGCCAATAACTACACCCACCTTCTGGAGTCATGAGGACTGAAGAAGAGAGTGCACATCAAGCCTGCTGCCCCACCACGATGCTAGGGGGGCATCGCACTTCCTTGCCCTCTTCCCGCAGGCCGGCCTCACTGCCTCCCAGCACCTGCCAGGGAAGAGGGGCGAGGAACATAGTCCTCATCACACAGAACTTGGAGAACTCAAATCACACGCCCAGGGTCACAAATTCACGGGGTAGCTGGGACTAGAGCTCAGAGCTCCCAATGCTAACTCAGACGAAAGCCCTGGCCATCTTTCAGCCTCTGCTCCCAGCTCAGGGCTTCACTCCAGCACTTGCTAATATTAATACCCACTTCGAGCCACACAGGGGCTGGAAGTGGGGATGATGAGATCAGGTTCTTGTTCCTGAGAACCTAACAGTCTAGGGAGTAAGATTCACCATCAAACCTGGTATGTGATGAAATAGGTCTTTCACAGGTGGGAAAAACCCTGGGGAGGGCATTTCAGGCCAAGGAAACAGCATAGGCAGAGGTATGAGGCATAAGGAGCATTGCGTATGGAGAGCTGGGTGGCTGGAGTGGAGGGTGGGGTGGTGGCTGGAGGTTGGCTGAGACAAGCTCTCTGGTCCTTGCCCCTGTGGTCAGGTATCCTAGCAACAGCTTCCGTCTGAGCCTCTCATGGGGGCAGGCACTTCACCTCATGTTAGTTCTTTCTCGAAGGGAGCCAGTGGTGTCTCCAGTTGACAGATGAAGAGACTGAGCTGAGAGCAGCTTCCTTTACTTCCTCCATCTGCCAGGCCACACATGGGGCCTTGGGTCTTTACCTGGATGTTCCCTCTATGTCAGGTTGCTGGACACCTTGCCCTTTCATCACCACCAACTCTCAGAGTTTCCCAGACCCCAACCTGCTCGGTATCACCTGCCCAGAACCCCCGTGTGTGTGTTTCTGCATTGCACACTGCCAGCTGGCCCAGATCTCAAGTCCCAAAGTGTGTGCTGGTCTCCTTCCTCCAGATCATGGCTATTTACCCCCAGCTCAACCCAACCAGTTAGCGCTGCACTGTTTACAACGTGCTCTTAGAAATGCAGTCTCATTTGAATTCTTGCACACACACACCTCGGAGGGTGGGATTATTCTCCCCATTGTACAAAAGGAGAAACTGAGGCTGAGAGAGGCTCCGTGTGACTTCTACATCTCATGGACACAAAGTAGCAGCCCCAAATCTGGGGCTCTGCTCTTCTCTCATTCAGGCTCAGGTCTTTGGTCAGCCCCAGCTTGGGGAGGGAAAGGGCCCTGAATATATGGGAATGGGCATGCTCACGCCCATCACTTACTGGGGTGTAACTTAGAGGAGTAATTCACAGTCTGAGACCATTTTCTAACGTCTGGAATGGGAATAAAACCACCTAGTGGTGCTATTTGCTTCCCAGGGGTCTCTAGGAGATCCAACCAGTCCATTCTAAAGGAGATCAGTCCTGGGTGTTCTTTGGGAGGAATGATGCTAAAGCTGAAACTCCAGTACTTTGGCCACCTCATGCGAAGAGTTGACACATTGGAAAAGACTCTGATGCTGGGAGGGATTGGGGGCAGGAGGAGAAGGGGACGACAGAGGATGAGATGGCTGGATGGCATCGCTGACTCAATGGACGTGAGTCTGAGTGAACTCCAGGAGATGGTGATGGACAGGAAGGCCTGGCGTGATGCAATTCGTGGGGTCGCTAAGAGTCAGACACGACTGAGCGACTTCACTTTCACTTTTCACTTTTCACTTTAATGCATTGGAGAAGGAAATGGCAACCCACTCCAGTATTCTTGCCTGGAGAATCCCAAGGACGGGGAAGCCTAGTGGGCTGCCGTTTATGGGGTCGCAGAGTCGGACACGACTGAAGCGACTTAGCAGCAGCAGCAGGGGGCGCTAGTGGTAAAGAACCCACCTGCCAATGCAGGAGACATAAGAGATCCCTAGGTTGGGAAGATCCCCTGGAGGAGGGCTTGGTAACCTACTCCAATATTCTTACCTAGAGAATCCCATGGACAGAGGAGCCAGGCAGGCTACAGTCCATAGCGTCTCAAAGAGTCGGACATGACTGAAGTATTTAGCACTCGCAGCAGCTTTGTTGTCGTTGTTTAGACGCTAAGTCGTGTTTGACTCTTTGCAACCCCATGGACCAGCCCACCAGGCTCCTCCATCCATGGCTTTGGGTGATACTTAAAGTAGGGGCTAGAAGAGAAAAAGTACCCACTGGGTGCTGTTAGGTCCCACCATGCCTGCTCACAGTAGACACTCAATAAGTTTGACTTAGTCCCCCAGTCAGCAGTAATCCTGACCCAGCACTTTTAACAGCAGGGTGGCATAAAGAGTTAGGCAAGAATGGATTAAGGAATTCAAGAGGATTACACAGTAATCAGCTAAACAGCCTAAGCTTCCTGGGAAAAGACCAGGCTCAGACTGCTCATTTAATTTACTCAATAAATGTCTGCTGGACACTTAGCTGAGCTGGAATGACGCCAGTGGTGATGGTGATGATGATGGTGGTGGCAGCTCTCTATCAAGCATCTACCATGTACCAGGAAGTTGTGTAGAATCCCATCACATCGACCCTAGAAGCTATATTCCTTAAAACAAACTTCCCCCCTCTAACAGGGAAGGTGCTAGTCAGGCCTGAGACTAAGCAGTCGGAGGCAAAAAGGCATCCAAAGACAAATGTAAGGAGGCATTCTTATGACACTGGCCTCACCTAGCTCCCACTCCAGTGTTTGTGGAGGACACTGTGATAGTCCCTGCTTCCATCAGCTTGTTCCCTGGGCCCCTGGGAGTGCAGCCAGCAGAGAGTTTTCCCCGACAGCTCCCCCAGAGATGGCTCAGCAGGGGAGAGCTGCCCCACCCCACCCACAGCCACACCACTTCCCGGGGCAGCCACATCCCATGACTGATGGTGTGAGCATGCATGCTAAATTGTTCAGTCGTGTCTGACTCTGTGCGACCCCATGGACTATAGCCTGCCAGGCTCCTCCGTCCATGAGGTTCTCCAGATAAGAATATTGGAAGGGGTTGCCATGTCCTCCTCCAGAAATCTTCTTGACCTAGGGTTTGAACCCGCCTCTCGTGTCTCCTGCACTGGTAGGCAGCTTCTTTTACCACTGGTGCCACTTGGGAAGCACGACTGATGGGGGCCGGAGTAAAAAGGAGTAGAATGATTGGGAGGATTCTGAAGGGCCCGTCAAGCACCAAACCTCCCCATGGGTTTGGCTCTTGTTGGGTCTGTCATGTAGCTTCCTCTGCTTGCTTCCGTTCTGGACCCTTTCTTCCCTAATAAAATTTTTGCAAGCTAAACACCATCTGAGGGACTTCCCTGGCAGCCCAGTGATTAAGACTTGACCTTCCAATCAAGAGGTATGGGTTCAATCCCTAGTCAAAGAGCTAAAATCCCACATGCCTGCTAGCCAAAAAAAAAAAAAAAAAAAAAAACCAAACCCAAAAAACCCAGAACATAAACAACAGAAACAATATTGTAACAAATTCAGTAAAGACTTTTTAAAAAGTAAAATAAATAAACACCATTGTTTACTGGTGTTTGGCTACTGAGAATCCCAATAAGCAACAGTGTTGGAGTACCCTCTCTTCCTAGCTGGTTACCACACAGCCTGTCTAAACACTAATATATAAAGGTATCCCCAGAAAGCCAGGGCTCAGGGATGATAAACCACAAGCTTTCTGTTTTAAACACCTCATGGGAATTAACTAATCACTGCAGCTCTATGAGAGAGGTACTATTAGCATCTCTAGTTTGTAGATGAGTTTGAGAGAAGACATACTTGGAAAAAACTACTTCTAATGAAATCCAGGCAACCAAAAGATGATTCAAATAACAAACTTAAGCCTAGGGGAACTTGCATATGAAAAAGAAAAAAAAAAAAAAGATGAAATAATGTCTTGCCGATGCCATGAGTCAGTTCCCAACCCTGAGGGAGCCTGTCTCCCAATCCCAAAGAGTCAGTCCTGGTAGGAGAATGAAATTCACAGGATGGGGGTTGGGGGAGGGGGCAATGGGTTATTTTAGGAGGTAGCCCCAGGAAGAGGTGAGAACCACAGGAAGCTGGTTGAATAACTGTAGGTGAATCAAGATTCAGAAGGCCAGGCAGCTAGTAGGAGCTGCTTCTGGAAATGGACCCCAAAGCTATCAGACTACAAGCCTCCTGGCAGGAAGGACACTCCATCTTCCCCCCCAGCTGGGAGGGTCAGAATCCTGCAAAGTTATCAGGGATTTGGGGATCCAAGTGGTGGGCTGTCCCAGATTTACCTTCTCCTCTGTCCATCTGTCTGCTGTCCAACTTGTCAGCAGTCCCTCTGGAAAGGATAGTGGGGGGGAACTCGCTCAGGAGCTGGACTCCCTCTTCTCCTTTTTCTTAACTCTAGGAAGAGGTGGGTGTTGGGTTTTCACGGTAACCACTTACGTATGGTGGGCACTTCAGAGCTGATCTACTGCTTACCATCCCACCCCTGAATCTGCTCCCCACCTACCATGAAGCTTATTGTCTTGTGAAATAGTAGGGCAGGGTTATTAACCCTACTTTATTGGTGGAGAAACTGAGGCTAGACCAGGGCCAGGCCCTCCTATCCCAATCCAGCCCTTTGGTTTTTATCTCTGGCCTGGGATCTTGGCCAAAGTAGAGCAAACATTGTCCATTCTCATCTCAGAGCTCAGGCCAGTCCCTGCCTAGAAGCCTCTTTGCCCTCCTCCCTATTCTGTCCCAGAATACCCTTGGTATCTTAGGGAGGGACCTTCATTTTTTTCATCAAACACCTCTCTGGCCCACTCCATGCCTGTCTTGGTGGTGGCTCCTCAGCTGGTGTTTACAGTGTGTGCTGGGTGAGCTTGGGCTGGAGGGAAAGTTGTGTCAAGCTTGGCACGAAGGTAAAGTCACCCATGGGTCACAAGTCACAGCTCTGTGTTACTCCCCGCACAGAGCCTCTGGAATTCATTATCTCCTCTCCAGCGCCCCTGCCCTGTCCTGTCTGGTCTCTAGCCTCTCCTCTCTGCCTTCCATTCCCCTCTTCCTGCCTTTCTCCTACACCCTTGAAGCACCAATGGACCTTTCCAGAGAGAGGCAGCAGCATGGCGTGACCAGGAACCCGTGCTGGTGGGCAGTACTGAGGCCAAATCTGCCAGGTTTGGGCCAGCCCCACATCCCTGTCTGTAGAACAGGGGCTCTGCCTACTTCCCCAGTCCCCATAACCTGAATAGACCTTTCGATAGACCCCGTGCCTTCTCATACAGGCCCTGTACATGTGTGGCCCCCTGCCTCTGAATGGACTATCCACTTGCATGCCATTCTCCAAGTCCTAAGGATGTACTCATCCTTCAAGACTCTTCTCACCACATCAAATGTCACCGCCTTCCTGAAGCCTGAATTGACCTGACCACTCCCGCCCACCCCCACCCACCCACCACCACCACCACCACCAGCTGAAACCACTCCCTTCTCTGGGTTTGCCTGCTGGGCCGTCCTACCTAATTCCTAGTCCTCATCCCAACTCTTCCGTGTACCAACTCACCCTGACAACTTTCCAGGCCTGTTACCTGCTACTACTCCCACTTGGACTGTGACTCCTCGAGGGCATGATTATTGTTGTGGAGTAGTCATCATTTCTTGAGTGCTGCCTAGGGGTCTGGCCCTGTGCTAAAGGTCTCACATTGCATGTGAGCCTCACCACCACCTAAGATGGGGACCGTCTGTATCTGTCTCTGAGGAAATGGCTTCAGAAATCTGAATAGATGGCCTCACAAACAAGAGAGAGAGAGTCCTGGTTCCAAACCAGCGCCTGAACCCTCAGGGACACCCAGTTACACTCTGGCCTCCGTGCTGAGTGAACAGTGAGGGCAGTACCCCTAAGCTCCACCTCCCCTACCCCTCCCAGAAGCGGGGAGTCCACCTTCGGTGCCCTTGGGTTACCTTGCCACCGGTGGCAGTAGCCCCTGCCTTCCAGATTATGACAGAACAATTGCACAACTCACAGATATTTTTGAAAGAAACTGGCAGTTTCCTCTCCTGGCCACTGCCAGGGCCTGTGGCCTCTATCTCACCCAGGACCCCTGGCAGCCTCAGGACTCTAGAAGCCAAATATAGTTGGAGTGATAAGGAAATGAAAACGCCAGACTGGAAAGTGACCCAGTTTTATTTTGGTGTTGGGGGCCAGATGGGGCATTGCTCCACTCCACAGGGGTGAGGGCTGGACCGTCTGCCCTTCCCCAGGGCGGAGTGCCCAGTGACCTCAGGGCCCAGGCGGCAGGGCTGGGGGCCCGGTGGGTGGGTGGCTCCAGGGACCCAGTGACCACAGTGGGCTTCACAAGGAGAGGGGGAATCAGGCAGAGGCCTGGGTTGGCTCAGACTGGGGGCTGGGGCCGGGGAGAGTTCGAGAGGAGAAGATACAGAATCTGAGAACTGGGAGTCCGAAATGAGGGTTCCTTCCCCTTCATTTTACCGCTGAGGCTCCGGGTCAGAGAGATGAACTCAAATTGTCATCCTGCAGGAGGCAGGGCCTGGAGTGAGGCCAGGCGTCCCAGGCCGGCGTCGGCTTGGTGCACTCACCGCGGCCTCCACCCTCACAGAGGGTGCGTGCCGGGCCCAGACGCTGGGGGCGGAGTCCGGCGGGCAGGCTGGGCCCCTTCTCTCCAGCACGCCGGGCAGGCGCCTGGCCTCGCTCAGCAGCTCACCGAGCCGGCGGGCGGCGCCGACCCCAAGTCCGAGAAGCAGTCGAACTCGCTCTGGCCCAGGAAGAGCTCGGGCAGATCGCGCACGCGGTGCAGCCCGAGCTCCAGCTCCAGCGACGTCAGCGCCTCCTCGTCGATGAGTTCGGCGTCCATGCCGCCCAGGGCGTGAGCCGGCGGCTGCAGTGGCGGGGCCGGGGCTCCGGGTGCGGGCTGCGGGCCTGAGGGGCCTCCTGGGGCCCCGGGGGGCATGGTGGCGCGTCCTGGGTACAGCGTCGCCACGGGCTGCAGGTGCGCGTTGCCGGCCGCCGGCGGTGGCACAGCCGGGAAGGGCTGGAAGGTGGGAGACGGCCCGAAGGCCCCGTACGCCACGGTCCCCTGTGGAGGCGGCGGCGGGCCCAGCGGAGCCCCCCGCGGCCGTAACCCGCTGTCCAGGCCTGGGCTCGAGTACGGCTGCAGCGTCCGGAGCGCGTGAGGGCCGTGGGCGGGCGCGGCGGGCGGCGGCCTCGGCACCAGGCTGTAGCCCTCGGCGAGCATCAGGTGGTCAGCCATGACGGAGGTCCGGCTGCCGGCGGCGGACCGATGGTCAGCGCGCGCGTCCCCCGATCCCGGCCAGCTGTTCCTCTGCGGCGAGCGATCCGAGCCTCGTGCTCTCTCCGCAGCCCAGCCGGGCAAGGGAAAACCGAAGCCGGCCCTGGTTCCTGCGCAGCCCAATATACACAGAACTCAGAGCTCTTGTCCACCCCAGCTATGAGCAGCAAAAACCCTGCACACCTACACAGTCGCGCTACTAGAGCTCTGCGCCGCGCCCCCGGACTCGGCACCCTCTTATACTCGGAGGCGGGGCTGATCCGCCCCCAGGTCCTCATTGGCTGGATGAGTCGCTTCTGGGCGGGCCACGCCGCTCCTCCAGGAGGTCTCAGCCCCGCCCCTGTCAGAGATTCGCCCTTTGGACCTCAGGCCACGCCTCCGGCTTTGAGTTCTGTCTAGGAGCAGGGCGTTTGGCACTTTTCAAATGATCATCAGCTCTACCTGCTCTACTTTCAGTCTTGGGTCTGGCTGAGGCCAAGCTTGAATGGACCAGAGGTGGAGTGGGAAGTCTAGGGGTTTAGACCCCCCAGAACTTCAGTATCACAAGCCCAAACTCTTAACCTCGTAACCTCTTAATTTTCCAGATTAAGAAAACTGGCAAGTCTCAGTGGCTGGAGAGGGTTTCCTAGGAATACACAGCACAGCCTTGACAGAAGCGAACCTCGAACCCAGGCTTTTTAACTGCCGCCTCTGCACACTGCACGAGTGCCTTAGTGGAGCAGGGCCCTGGGGAAGATTTGTTGCCCCTCCCCATAATCCCAGGAGAGTCAATTGCTCCTCCCCTCTCTCCCACTCACTTGTCTGTGGAAGCATGTACTGAGTTGTTATTAAAGTAATTTATAGGCATGTCTTCTGAAGGACTTGTTCAGCTTCGTGTCCTCAGCACTTGGCAGAGAGCCTGGCCCAGAGCAGGTTTTCAGTAAAAGTTGGGTGAATGAACAAATGATCAAATGAACTGCCACTGGTTCCTCTGAGCTTCAGTTTCTTCCTCTATAAAACAAGGATAACGACGGCACCAATCCCACTGAGATGTGGTGAGGGTTAAATGAGGTAAAGTGTGCGGTGTCCACAATGCCCAGGAAAATGCCTGGTGCATACTAGGCAGCTCGAAAATGTACCTCAAATGAATGAAAGGCTGGATTTACCTTTGTCCCTAGAGATCTGGTGATCTTCTGGGATGTTGTATCTTTCCTTGGTAACGATAGTTTTACTTGGGGTTTGGTCACTAAGTCGTGTCCCACTCTTTGTGACCCCATGGACTACAGCATACCGGGCTTCCCTGTCCTTCACTGTCTCCCGAAGTTTGCTCAAACTCATGCCCATTGAGTCTGTGATGCCATCTAATCATCTCATCCTCTGTTGACCCCTTCTCTTCTTGCCCTCAATCTTTCCCAGCATCAGGGTCTTTTCTGAAGAGTCGGCTCTTCACGTCAGGTGGGCAAAGTGTTGGAGCTTCAGCTTCAGCATCAGTCCTTCCAATGAATATTCAGGGTTGGTTTCCTTCAGAATTGACTGGTTTGATCTCCTTGCTGTCCAAGGGACTCTCAAGAGTTTTCTCCAGCACCACAATTCGAAAGCTTGGCCTCCTTTATGGTCTGATGCCACATGACTACTGGAAAAATCATAGCTTTGACTACACGGATTTCTGCCAGCAAGGTGATGTCCCTGCTTTTTAATACACTGTCTAGGTTTGTCATAGCTTTTCTTTCTTTTCTTTTTTTTTTTTTTTTGTGTGTGTGTGTCATAGCTTTTCTTCCAAGGAGTAAGTGTCTTTTATTTTCGTGATTTTGGAGCCCAAGAAAATAAAATCTGTCACTGTTTCCACTTTTCCCCCCATCTATTTGCCATGAAGTGATAGGACCTGATGCTGTGATCTTACTTTTTTTAATATTCAGTTTTAAGCCCACTTTTTCACTCTCCTCTTTCACCCTCATCAAGAGATTCTTTAGTTCCTCTTCACTTTCTGCCATTAGAGTGGTATCATCTGCAAATCTGGGGTTGTTGATATTTCTCCTGGCAATCTTGATTCTAGCTTGTGATGCATCCATTTTGCACGGTGTACTCTGCATATACATTGAACTGTGGTGTTGGAGAAGACTCTTGAGAGTCCCTTGGACAGCAAGGAGATCAAGCCAGTCAATCTTAAAGGAAATCAACCCTGAATAGTCACTGGAAGGACTGATGCTGAAGCCGAAGCTCCAATACTTTGGCCACCTGATATGAAGAGCTGACTCATTGGAAAAGACCCTGATGGTGGGAAAGACTGAAAGCAGGAGAAGGGGGTGACAGAGGATGAGATGATTGGATGACATCACAGACCTACTGGACATGAGTTTGAGCAAACTCCTGGAGATGGTGTAGGACAGGGAAGCCTGGTGTGCTGCAATCCAAGGGGTCGAAAAGAGTCGGACACAACTAAGCGACTGAACGACAACAACTCTGCATATAAATTAAATAAGCAGGGTGACCATATACAGCCTTGTCATACTACTTTCCCGATTTTGATGTTCTGTGTCTGGTTCTAACTGTTGCTTCTTGACCTGCATACAGGTTTCTCAGGAGACAGGTAAGGTGGCCTGGTATTCCGATCTCCTTAAGAATTTGCCACAGTCATCAGTCCCATTTTTCAGATAAGGAGCCTGAGGTACTTACAGGGAAAGTGACTGTCCTTTGGCCATACACAGTCAGAGTTAGCATGTGACTGCCCATGTCCTTAGAGCAGCTGGAGTCTCTCCTGGTGGCCAGGAGACAACTTCCTGAGCCTTGCCCTCCACATGTTTGCCACTCTGCCCCTCCCTTCCCTGGCTCCCCTCCCCTGGTAGTGTCCTTGGGATTTCCTGGAACTTGGGTTTATCCAGTTGGTACAGAGAGGAGAACCCTAGAGTGAGAGGCCAGGGGCCCAAGTTCTAACCGTATCTCTAATCCCCGCAGGCAGTATCACCGTTGAGTGTCAGGGCTGTCACTTGGCTCCCCAGGGCCTCAGCTTTCTACTTAGTGAAAGGGAAATTATAGTCCCTCCCCTGTCATCTGAGAGCTTGTGAGAAGGTCACAAGTTACCATGGGTATGATCACAGTTGTTGAAAAAGTAACAAGTTGCACACAGTAATCAAGTCTCCTGAGTCTCTCTCCAATAAAGATTTCACACAGAAATTCCTACACCTGGCTGCACCTTAGACTCACTTGGAGGAGTGGAGGTGGGGGAAGCGGGAGGCTTTGAAAAATCCCAAATTTCTGGTCCCACTCAAACCCCTGACTCAGACTCTCTATGGTATTTTAAATAATAAATTTGTGTTTTTAAAAAGGAACCCTGTCGTCCTGACTTAGTTGTCTGAGGACATCAACATTTGGGATCCAGTATGCCGTCAGTTTTCCTTTTTTAAAAAAGTGTGCATGGGGGACATCCTTGGTGGCCCAGGGGTTTATCTGCTTTCCTATGCAGGGGATGTGGGTTTGATCCCTGCTCAGGGAACTAGGATCCCACATTGCCAAGAAGCGGTTAAGCCCATGCGCTGCAACTGCTGAGCCTGTGTGCCACACCTAGAGACTCCAGGTGCCACATCAAAAAAAAAAAATCCCCCATGATGCAATGAAGATCCAGCGTGTTAACTAGGACTTGATGCCACCAAGTCAATCAATCAATAAAACTTTTTATAAAAGTGTGTGTGAATAATGCTTTAAAGGGTCTTTAATTTAGTCAACAAATATTTATTGAGCACCTATTTTGTGCCAGATATTGATCTGCAAGTGGTTTTTTAAGCCTTGGGGATCAAGTAAGTCTTTGAGAATCTAATGAAAGCTACTGACTGAAAATTAATAAAGGGAAACCTCACTAAAATGGAGTCAGGAGCCCAGAAAGGGAAGCCCTCACAAAGGTACCACTGGGGCATCAATACAGATTCCCAACAGGAAGAGACATACCTTGCATCTCCAGCAGGCAGTGATGTTAGTTTCCCATAGAGGAAGATTTTTTTTCTCCTTGCCTGGTAACAGTTCAGTCAATGAAAGACTATTACAAGCTAGCCAATGAAAAGTGACGATACTTCAAACTCCTAGTTTCCTCCAATGGACTTGCTGTTTATAACAACCCCTCCAACTTCCCAAACCTCTATAAAAGAGTTTCCTCTCCTTTGCTTCACCTGGACTTGAATGTGGTTCACCATAGTTGTTTGTCCTAAATTGCTATTCTTTGCTACTCCTGAATAAGCCTGTTTTGCTGATAAAACGGCTGGCTGTTTTATTGTTTAGTTTATACTATAAACATCATGGTTCACAAAATATTGCATATATATTTGATGAGTTTAGCAGATCCCTGGGAGATTTATGGGATCCTCAGGGCTTCATAACAGTTCTCCGTGGTTCAGACGGTAGAGTCTGCCTGCAATGCGGGAGATCCAGGTTCAGTCCCTGGGTTGGGAAGATCCCCTGGAGAAGGAAATGGCACTCTACTCCAGTATCCTTGCCTGAAAACTCCCATGGATGGAGGAGCCTGGCAAGCTACAGTCCATGGGGTCGCAAAGAGTCGGACACAATTGAGTGACTAACACATACACACACACACACACACACACACACACACACACGGCTTCATAGGATCTGGGTTAAAATAACTCTTAGGTACATGGGGACATATAATTAACAACAAACTAAGTAAAATAATTATCCACGTTAGACAGTGGTCAGTACTACAGAAACAAGGAAAAATAGAGTAGAGAGGAGATTGCGGATACAGGTGGCAGCATGCGGCATTGCCCCAGGGAGACCATAAGATCTGAGCAAAGACTCGAAGGAGGAGAGGGCCGTAGCCAAGTGGTGTCTGGGGCCAACTGGTCCTGCAGAGAAGACATCTGGAGTGTCCTGCTAAAGCTGTCGTACTGGGGACCGAGTCTTCAGCATCACCATCACCAGGGACCTTGTTAGAAATGCACATCCGGGGCCCCACCCCAGACCTGAATTAGTAACTGGGCTGGGGCCCAGTCGTCTGCATTTTAATCAGTCTTGCAGGTGACTCTGAACCCCTGAGTCGGGGAAAGCCTGGAGGCAGGTGTGAATCACAGCCTGGAAGGAGGGTGGCTAGAGCAGAGGGAGCTTGGGGTGGGGGGAGGTCAGAGAAGACAGAGGGAAGAATATCACGTAGGGCCTTGGAAGGGCCTGGTTAGGCACTTTGGGCTTCCCTGGTGGCTCAGCAGTAAAGAATCTGTCTGCAATGCAGGAGACTTGGGAGACACAGGTTCCATCCCTGGGTCAGGAGATCCCCTAGAGGAGGAAATGGCAACTCATTCTAGTATTCTTGCCGGGAAAATCCCACGGACAGAGGACTCTGATGGGCTACAAGTCTATAGGGTCACAAAGAGTCAGATACTACTGAGTGACAGAGAACAGCACACAGGCCCTTTAAGGGCTTTGGCAGAAGAGTGACGTGATCTAATTTATGCTGTGAAAGCATTGCACTAGTTGAACCTCATTTGTTCCCAGCATTTCCAAGAATCGCTTCCTTGCTCTGTCTTGGACTGCCCGGGTACCTGCTGCTCCCTTGGCCTGGGCTGCTCTTCCTTCAGATATCCACATGACTCACTCCTTCCCCTGGTTCTGATCTCCTAAAAGTTCCCCTGCTCAGCAAGACCTTCCCTGACCACCTCTATCCCTCTCTATATCCTCGTTGGCTTCTGCTCAGCTTCTCAGCACCTCCCACCACTTGGCATTGTTTCAGAGAATGTCTCCCCACCACAAGGTCAGCCCTCTAAGAGCAGAGGCCTTGCCTCTATTGTTCTGCATGGTATTTCTGAGGCTTTAGAATGGTGCTTGTTATATCGGAGAGGCTTAAGTATTCATTGAATGAATGATTTAGGCAGAGCAGAAGTTATTACCCTTTTTTACAAAGAAGGAGATTGAAGCCCAGAAAATAACTCAGGAAGTTGGCTGAGGTCACAAGCTGTGTGTGGTGGAGCCAGGGCTGGAAGGGACTTTTGAAGTCCTGCAACTGATTCAAGCCGTGTTCATCCCAAGCCACGTGTTCAAGAGCCCATGCTGGGGAGCAGGGGGAGAAGCTCTTGAGCCCACCTGGAAAGAGTTGACAGGGCCACAGTAATCCTTGACCAGTGGTCACCAGTGGAAGGGAACTGCTGTCTCCTAGGGACCATCTTGTATCACCAAGCAAGGATGCGATTCTTCCCTCTTCTTCCTTGTGTCCAGTCCCTCTTCTTGAGGACTTATAGAAAGCCCAAGTGGCTTCCACCTCTCCCTACTTTGGCCACCTGATGTGAAGAACTGAGTCATTTGAAAAGACCCTGATGTTGGGAAACATTGAAGGCAGGAGAAGGGGACAACAGAGGATGAGATGGTTGGATGGCATCACCGACTAAATGGACATGAGTTCGAGTAAACTCCACGAGTTGGTGATGGACAGGGAGGCCTGGCGTGCTGCAGTCCATGGGGTCACAAAGAGTCAGACATGACTGAGTGGCTGAACTGAACTGAACTGAAGCTCTCCCTAAGACCCCAGGTGCTGGTTGGGAAGACCTTTTGGATTTTACTCTTGCTGGCAGCCCCATTTCTAGCACCCAAGGCAAAGATTGTCTGAGACTGGAGGGCTCAGGAGTGATACCTGGTGAGACCTCACTCTAGAATGGCTCAGCTGGCTCCCTGGTCCCTGGCTAAGCAGAGCCCCCAGCCGTACCAAGTCAGCAGCTTGGCAGACTGGCACTCAACCCTGGAGACTGCTCTGAGACCTGAGTTCCAGAGCAGGTAAAGTTCCGGGTAAAGTTCATCTCTTCTGCAGCTTTTCCTCAAGGCTGCTGAACAGGGGAAGACTTTTGTCAAGGTCCCCTAAAAGTCATGTCTTCCAAGAGCTCCTGGGTGATGACTTGCACCTCTATATCTGATGCTCAGATGATGAGAATGAAGCTACTGCACCAGATCTTAACAAGAATTGTATTGGATACCATCTGTTGAGTATTTCCCCTTCACGGATCACTGCCATGTCGTGGAGAAGGGGCTTGAGTAACTCAATGAAGCTATGAGCAATGCCGTGTAGGGCCACCCAAGATGGAAGGGTCATAGTGGAGAGTTCTGGCAAAACGTGATTCACTAGAGGAGGGAATGGCAAACCACCCCAGTATACTTGCCACGAGAACCTCATGATTGTATAAATGGGCAGCTGAACAACAACACTGAGCATACACTATGGACCAGACGTGGCCTGGATGCTTTGTGTGTGTGTGTGTTAGTCACTCAGTCATGCCTGACTCTTTGCGCTCCCATGGACTGTAGCCTGCCAGGCTCCTCTGTCCATTCTCCTGGCAAGAATACTGGAGTGGGTAACCATTCCCTTCTCCAGGGGATCTTCTCAAGCCAGGGATTGAACTTGGGTGTCCCGCACTGCACGCAGATTCTTTACCGTCTGAGCCTCCAGGGAAAGCCCCATGTACTATTCTATTTAAGCTTCATGATAAACCTGTGAGTTGTTACTATCATTCCCATTTCACAGAGAAGTGACTTGCCCAAGGTCACACAGCTAGTCCTGGAGGAACAGAGTGTGACAGCTCTGCTAGTTTCCTTTCAGTATCACTCTCTCTTCTTTACCAACATGCCAGGTAAGCTGCCTAGCAGCTCCAGCTCTTTCCTCTGCCCAGAGTAAATCTGCTAATTCCGTCACCTCCTTTTGGGTCTTTGCTCAAATACTACCTTTCTCCTACAACTCCATTTCATTGTAGTGGTTTCCAAAAATGTCCACAGATTATTTGACAGACCCTCAAACTCTCCTGTCCTTAATGTGAGATGGACATAGGGATTCACTCCTAAGGACTAGAATGTACAGTGTCATTTTCAAGACTAGGTTGTAGAAGATACTGTGGGTTTCTCCTTGTTCTCATTTTTAAAACATTTTTATTGGAATAGAGTTGCTTCACAATATTGTGTTAGTTTCTACTGTACAGCAAAGTGGATCAGCCTTACATACACATATATCTCCTTGCCTTTTGGATTTTCTTTCCATCTACATCACCATGGAGCAGTGAGCAGAATTCTCTGTGTTATGCAGCAGATTCTCATTAGTTATCTATTTTATACGTATTATCAATAGAGTGTATATGTCAATCCCAATCTCCCAGTTCATTCCACCTCCCTCCCTTTCCCGTTTGGTATCCATACCTCTATGTCTCTATTCCTGCTTTGTAAATAAGATTGTCTTTACCAATTTTTTTAGATTCCTTCCTCATATGTGTCAATATACAATATTTGCTTTTCTCTGTTTTGCTTACTTTATACGACAGTCTCTAGGTCCATCCATGTCTCTACAATTGACCCAGTTTCATTCCTTTTTATGGCTGAGTAATATTCCACTGATATATGTATCACATCTTCTTTATCCATTCCTCTGCTGATCAGCAATTAGATTGTTTCCATGTCCTGGTTTTTGTAAATAGTGCTGCAATGAACATTGGGGCACATGTATCTTTTTGAATTATGTTTTTCTCTGAGTATATGCTCACTAGTGGAATTGCTGGGTCACATGGTAATTCTATTTTTAGTTTTTTAAGGAACTTCCATACTGTTCTCCACAGTGGCCGCATCAATTTACATTCCCACCAATAGTGAAAAAGGGTTCCCTCTTCTCCACATCCTCTCCAGCATTTATTATTTGTAGATTTTGTAATGATGGCCATTCTGACTGGTGCGAGGTGACATTTCATTGTAGTTTTGACTTGCA
Organism: Bos grunniens; assembly: GCF_055505025.1. NCBI lineage: Eukaryota > Metazoa > Chordata > Mammalia > Artiodactyla > Bovidae > Bos > Bos grunniens. The sequence goes on from NC_141167.1 coordinate 16,072,027, forward strand.
TTTCTCTAACAATTAGTGATACTGAGCATCTTTTCATGTGTTGGTTGGCCATCTGTATGTCTTCTTTGGAGAAATTCCTGTTTAGGTCTTCTGCTCATTTTTTGATTGGGTTTTTTTTTTTTTTTTTTTTAAATTGTTCCTTGTTCTTATTCAACCAGTCAATCCTAAAGGAAATCAGTCCTGAATGTTCACTGGAAGGACTGATGCTGAAGCTGAAACTCCAATACTTTGGCCACCTGATGCAGAGAACTGACTCATTGAAAAAGACTCTGATGCTGGGAAAGACTAAAGGCAGGAGGAGAAGGGGATGACAGGGGATAAGATGGTTGGATGGCATCATGGACTCAATGAATTTCCAGGAGTTGGTGATGGACAGGAAAGCCTGGTGTGCTGCAATCCATGGGGTAGCAAAGAGTCAGACACGACTGAGTGACTGAACTGACTGACTGACTGCTCTCACTCTTGAATCACCTGTTCCCGGGATGCCATGAAGACATTCAAGCAGCCCTATTGGAGAGACCCACACAGCAAGGAACTAAGGCTTCCTGCCAACCACCAGTGAGGAACTAAGGCCATATGCCAACAGCCATATGTGTATCACACATACTATAGCTCATATGTGTGAGCTATCTCAGAAGTGGATCCCCCAGCCTTGTCAGCTTTTGCATGTCCACAGCTCCAGCTGATTTTTTGTTTTGCAACCTAGCTAAGCCAATCATGGATTCCTGACCCATGGAAACTGAGATAATACATGCTTGTGGGTTTAAGCTGCTGAATTCTGGGGTAATTTGTTACATGGCAATAGATAACATTAATACAGCAACTAGTTCTTTGTCAATCTCCCTGGCCCTGATTCTGCTCGACTTTTAATTTTTTCTAAGAAGTTATCATCTTCTAACATATTAAATAATATTCTTATTTATTACACTTCCTTGTTTATCTCCTCACCACTAGAATGTCAGCTCTACACAGGCAGGGATTTTGTCTGTTTCATTTCTAGATTTATTCCCAGCAGCTAAAACAGCTCCTGACATTATATTTCATTAAAAATGTGATACAGTCATCCCTATACTTCCTAAGGAGATAGGTTCCAGAATCCCCGTGAATACCAAAATCTGCAGATGCTCAAGACCCTTATATAAAATGGTTTAGTACTTGTGTGTAAGATACACTGAGAATGTGCTCCAGTCACGTCTGACTCTTAGTGACTCTATGGACTGTAGCCCATCAGGCTCCTTTGTCCATGGAGTTCTCCCGGCAAGAATACTGGAGTGGGCTGCCATTTTCTTCCTCCTGTATACTTTAAATCATCATAGTTTACTTAAAGTACCTAATATAATATAAGCAGTTTTAAATATGATGTAAATATAATTTACTAACATGTGGAAAATTCAAGTTTTGCTTTTTGGAACTTTCTGGAATTTTCTAAAAAAGTACTTTTGGTCTTCAGATGGTTGGCTCCAGGGATGCAGAACCTGCAGATGTGGAACAAGTGGATATAGAAGGCCAATTGTATTATCAATGTAAGATGGTTCTTATTTTGGAAAAATTAAAGTGTTAAAAGAATTCAGGGGCTAGAGAATCATAAAATATAATTGTAGGTGTTCAGTAAATATTAGAATATAAAATTAAAAATCAGAGTGCTGATTCTGTTGACAGGAGCAACGTGCCTAGTCAAAAGTCAGACACATTCCTGGCCAATGAGATATAAGCAGAAGAGGTCGGGTGGGGTTTCCTGGAAAGCTCTTTGGAAATGGATGGAATTATGCAGAAGTAAATCCACAGAGACAAAAATGAAGATTGGTGGTTGCCAAAGGCTGGGAAGAGACAGAAATGGAGAGCAACTGCCTAATGGGTATGAAGATTCCTTTCAGAACTAGATCGTTAGTGGTTGTACAACATGGTCAGTACATTAAATGCTAGTGAACTGTTCACTTTTAAGTGGTTAATTTTATGTGATATGAATTTCACCTCCATTGGAATAGAAAAACAGATGGATTCAGCCAGCACTTACATTTTGTGCTTTGCCTTGCCTCCTTTCCCTCCAGGGATGAAAACGTGATGCCTAGAGGCGCAGCATCCATTTTTTCACCATGAAGATATAACGACAGCAGCAGCGATGAACACTCATGGAGCACTTGGCATGTGCTAGATTCTGTTCTAAACTCTGTATACGTATGAATCCACTTAGCTTTCACAACAACCTTGGACAGAAGGTAGTTATTCCCATTTTATAGATGAGAAGGAAGATGATGGCTTATGCTAAGGATGGGCTTTCTGGTAGCTCAGCTGGTGAAGAATCTGCCTCCAGGAGAGCCTGGTTTGATTCCCGGGTGGGGAAGATCCACTGGAGAAGGGATAGGCTACCCACCTTGGTATTCTTGGGGTTCCCTGGGTTTCTCAGCTGATACAGAATCTGCCTTCAATGCAGACACCTGGATTCAGTCCCTGGGTTGGGAAGATCTCCTGGAGAAGGGAATGGCTACCCACTCCAGTATGCTGGCCTGGAGAATTTCATGGACTGTATAGTCCATGGGGTCGCAAAGAGTCAGACGTAACTGAGCAGCTTTTACTCACTCACTCACTCACTCATGCTAAGGATGGCAGAGTAGACTCCAGGAGGAGCTTGGGCCCTCCAGGTCCCATGGCGCTTCTATAACAATCCTGAAAGCCTTACTTTGGTCTTCTTATTATTTTGAAAAAAAAAAAAAGTGTTATTTAGTTAAGCCACTGTAGTCAGGTTTCTGTTTCCGGCATCCTGAGATTCAAAGTCAGGTATATACTTGACACCTGACTTTAGTGCAAGTGTACCTAACCTCTATGCTCTCTTAGCCTGCAAATCAGTTATCAAGTACTATTTGATCCCTTTGATCCCTCTTGGTAATGTTTTTCTACAATAGAAACGGGGTCTTCCTCCACTCTGAAGCCCCATTGCCCAGTATAGGGCCTGGTCTGTACAAAACAGGGCAGTGTGATGTTGAGATAAGCTGTTTGGACCAGGGAGAGGAACTTGGAGTGCAGGAGGGAGACAGTCCCAGGTGTAAAGCAAACATCCAAGATGCCATGAGCTTCGAGGTAGAGGAAAATGTCATGGAGGTGCGGGCCTGATCAGATGGGCTAGATCCGGACAGGTGGAGAAGGCAGATGAAACAGGCTTTCTCAACAAAGAGCACAGCTTTTGAATGAAAGCACTAAAGCGTGAATGTACACAGTGAAGTTCAGGATGTACCAGGTGGCTGGGTGGGGCTAGAATAATGGTCATTTGTGTCTGGGCAGGGAGAGATCAGACCTGAATGATGAAAGCCCTTGAAAGTCAGCACTCAAAATATGGAAAATATCTGTGTAGAGATCTACATCTTCTCACAACAGCCTAAGAAGGAGAAAAGGCAGGAGGTGTTTCACATAGAAAGGAACTGAGACAGAGAAAGGGGAATCAATTTGACTTCCGGTGCATAGCTACATACTGTTGCAAGTGGCAAGGGTGAGACTTGAACTTGGGTCTCTTAACTTTATGCCTGCCTGCTCAAACAGGGGGTTATTAGCAGCTCTGTGCCTAGGGAAGGGCCATGGAAGGTCTCTGAGCAGAGGAGTGATGATCCTTCTATTGGTGCTTTCTCTCTTGCCAGTGGAAATTGACAGGATGGATTTAAAGTAAACTGCTGGGGCACAGCAACAGTTTATTTATTATTTATTCAGCAAATACTGAGCTCCTACTGTGTGCCAGGTACTTCCTGGCCTTATAGAGCTTACAATTTAGTAACAGAGAGACAAGAACCAAGTTATAAAACAATGACAAAGTGTCAAGGACTGGGAAGGAAACAAGCAGGGTGATTTAAACTTTATTTTTTTTTAATATTTATTTATTTGGCTACATTGGATGTTAGCTGCAGCATGTAGAATCTTTTGTTGCAGCTCACAGGCTCAGTAGTTGCCGGAAACAGTCTTAGTTGTCCCACAGCATGTGGGAATCTTAGTTCCCATCCAGGGATCCAACCCGAATGCCCTGCATTGCAAAGTGGATTCTTAACCACTGAATCACAAGGGATGTTCCTAAACTTCCTTTAGAAAAGAAGGGTCAGGGCCTGCCTCTTGGACAGGAGACCTTAGGTTGAACCTGGAGGAGCCAACTCTGTAAAGAACAGAGGGAAGATGTTCTGGCCGAAATAGCAGCATGTAAAAATGCTCAGGTGGGAAAGAGCTGGTGCATTCGAGAAAACGAATAAACGCCCTGGGGTTGGAGGCTGGTGAGCCGAGGGGCAGCCATCAGAGAGGTTGGCAAGGGTCAGGTCAGCTGAGGAGCTGAGTCACGGGTTTGGATGTGTTTCGTGTGGGATGGGATACCACTGGATACCATGAGGTCCCCCTTGGTACCCCCTCAGAATTGGAGTCCTGTGACCCTGTGGAGGCGGCAGGTGAAGCCTAACCACTTAGAGTGGTGTCGTATTTAATAGTGGCAGGGACATTAAGTTCTAAAATCAACATATGAGGCAAAATTCACACACAGTCCTTAAGGATCCCCTGTGAAACTTACTACATGTACAGTTTTGGGTGTTCAATCTTTATAGTAATAGGTATATTTGTATGGACTGTGTGTAGTAATATACAGTATATGAAAAATCATACATTTTAGAAAAAAACAAGTATTCAAAATATAAAGAACCTCCCTAGCTGTGCATTGGTGAAGAATCCACCTGCCAATTCAGGGGACACGGGTTCAATCCCTAGTCCCGGCAGATCCCTCATGTTTAAAGCCCACGTGCCACAACTACTGAGCCCAGGTGCCTAGAGCCTGTACTCCGAAACAAGAGGCCTGTGTGCTGCAAAGAAGAGTAGCCCCAGCTGGCCACAGCTAGAGAAAGTTGCACACAGCACAGCCAAAAATAAAAATAAATAGAACTACAAAAATTTACATAATTTAATATTACTCTTACACACACCAAAGCAAGAAGTAAAGGCAAGCCGTCAACTAGTGGCCTTAAACGTTTGTGTGAGACTCTCTGTAATGGATGCTGCTGGTGCCCGGCCCAGACCCCTTTTCTCGGCTGGTGCACCTGTCTCCCAGCTGCTGGGATGTTGGCTGCTCCCAATCACAGCTGTCCCCTTCTCTTGAGAAGTGCCCTTGGCCAAATGGAAGCCTCCCCCTCCCTCTCCCCAGCCCTTGCCAGTCCTGGGGTCTGACTGATGAGGGTACAATAGACAAGTCCTCTTTGCCTCAATGTGATACTGATTCTGTGGGGCGACTGCCCTAGTGCTCCCTGGGGGTCAGGCTGGGACTCCATCCTTCTGTGAGCCCCCTCCACAGCCCTCCACTGTTTCTTTTCCTCACTCCTGTGCTGACAGCTCAGCTTCTAGGAAATCTGACCTAAGACCCTCCCTTGAAGCACATGCTTATTAGGTGTCAGGGGACTGAGGCCCATTGTCCTATTTAATCCTCAAAATAACTCATGGGGTGGAGGGTGGGGAATCTGCCTCATCCATGGTGACACTCCTTCTCTGAGAAATGCTCTCTTCCTCATTTTACCCGTGGGGGTTCCCATTATGCTCTATAACCCCCTTTGCTGGACAAAGCTCGCTGTGCCATAGACCAGAGTGGTGGAGCTTAAGCCTAGCTGGACCAGATTCTTTCTCCCGGGAATTTGGAATGGGGACTGAAAGACGGCAGCCAGACTGAATGAGGTTGGAACACATATAAATCCATGAGTGGCCTGTGGGGACAGCCAGCCAGCTTTTGTCACAGGCACCAGATAAAGTGGGGGAGCGTCTTTAGAGGGAGAAAAATGAAGCAAGTCTGGAGAGAAGAGAAATGAGAGGGAAGATGGGGGAGGGAGTCGTGCCTGAATTTCTGGGGGCTTTACAGGGGGAATGCCAGGCTCACGGGCCCCTCTGCCTTGGGGTTTCAGGAGGTGCTCCGGGCTCCTGAGACAGTCCTGATTTTACTTAAGCTAGCTCAAGAAACATAAACAGTGTTGGGTCAGATGGGGATTTTGTCCCCATTTTTCAGATAATGAGAATACTCAGGAAGGATTATTGACAGCGTATGTAAGGGAACACAGCCAGCAGCTGGTGCAGCTAGAATTCACCTTGTGGTCAGGTTCCTTCCACGACTCGTGCCTGCCCGCTGGGGACAGGGCTCTGGGCATGTGGATGCTGAATCTCTGAGCATCCCAGCTCAGGGCTGGCCAAAGTTGCTCCCTTGGGCTCAGAAGTCCCTGAGTTGCCTTGCAAGGTGGCAAGGCTACCCGCTTATCTTGGAAGCTTCTACTTCTGACCTGGCACGCACAGATATCCTGTGAACAGATGACTTGTACCGAGCTTTGTAGCCAGGCTCAAAGGATGGGGGCAGAGCCTTGGACTCTCCCCCTGAGGATGACCTTGACCTCTGATTGCTGCATAAGTGGGACCCTGAGACCCAGCACATCTGTGGGAAGGGGGTTTGGCCTGAGCTGCATTTCCTCACCAGCATCGCCCACCCCTTAAGAACTGGGCTGATAAAGAGCCAATGCTGAGCCCAAAGCAGGCATGATTAATCACTTCCTCCTCACGCTGCTGCCACTGCATCCTGTGTCTGACTCATTTCCGCATCTCTGTCCCTGACACGGTGCCTAGCACAAAGGAGGCAGGGGGATGCTTTTACCGAATGAATGGTATTGAATCTTATGCTGTTGGATGTTTGATCCCCTCGATGACACTTACAGCAGCATGAAGTTAGGGCCTACTTTTACTCTGGGATGGGGCTAGGGCCAGGATGGTGCAGTGCCAGCTCGTGGGCTCTGCAGAGTTAGGCGTCTTTAGTTGGAGTTCCAGCTCAGACCTTCTGGGTCTTGAAATCTTAGACAAGTTACTCCTCCTCTCAGACCCTCAGTTTCCTCGTCTGTAAAATGGGGGTGGTCATAATAACAGCTCCCTGACTGTGTAGTCAGGAGAATGAAGTGAGATAATGCACCTAAAATTCCATCACAGGCCCAACACAAGGTAGGAACTGGGTGAATATTAATTTTCTCCGCTGTGGTATTTCCCATGGTGCCTGGGATATGGCAGACATTCAGTAAATTCTGGGTCACCTTCCGACCATCCTGGACCAAGCAGCCCTAGTCAAGCTACCAGCTGACAGCAAAGGCGTGTATGGGCCCAGGAGTTGCCAGTACAGCCCAGCCTAGCATATAGACTCAGGAGCTAATAAGTAATTGCTGTTTTAAGCCCTAAGATTTTTTTTTAATATTTACTTATGTACTTATTTGGCTGTGTTGGGCCTGAGTCGCATCGTGCATGATCTTTCGTTGCAGCTCACAGACTCACCGGTTGTGGTGCACGGACTCAGTAGTCGCAGCTTGTGGGCTTAGTTGCTCTGCAACAGGTGGGATCTTAGTCCCCTGACCGGGAATCTAACCCACGTCCCCTGCCTTGCAAGGTAGAGTCTTAATCACCGGACCACCAGGGAAGTCCCAAGTCCTAAGTTTGGAGGTAGTTGCTAAATTACTAGGAAAGTTACTAAGTTACTGAGACAAACACTGAAGTTCTAGGAAGGGCTAGCTGGAACTAGCACCTTGTCTCTTGCCTTTGTTTTTTTCTGGACATTACCTTTTCTCTTTCACAACACACTGATTTATTTTATGGTGTAGAAAATATGGTTGAGTTGTTATACCTTGAGCCTTTAGCTCATGGAGGAAAACTGACTCCTTTTCCTGAGTCTGCAAGGGCCTGGAGAAAAATCTGTTGGCCCAGCTTGGGTCAGGCCCCTGCCCCCGGTGATGGGGTGGGAAGGGCGGGACCACAAAACACATCCTAGATGACACATGCTGAGCATAGTGTGGCGCCAAGCACTGTTCTACAGTGGGCGTAACGCATGTGAACTGACTTCATCCTCCCAGCATGACAGTCCTATCGGAGCTGTTATTATCTCTGCTTTGAGGTGAGGGAGCTGAAAACTGAGACCCAGAGAGCTAGAGTAACTTGTTCAAGGTCGCAGCAAGAAAGAGGTGTAGCCAGGATTCATACCAAGAGTGACTCTGGAGCCCACACCCTTATCAACCACACTGCTCACCTCTCAGATTGAGCTCCTGGCAGGGAATCCAAAGGCCAGGGAAGGAACTGGAAGTCTTGGCCCAGAGAAGGGAAGCCTCCAGGAGGGTCACACTCACACTGCCTTTAGATCTCTAAGTGGCTGTTTCTAGGTAGTGAGGGTGACATCTGAAAACTAACCTTCCATCGGGAAGTGGGTTTCAGTTTAGTGGAAGGAACTTCTGCATCAGAGGAGTCTGAGGGTAGTATGGTAGCTTTTGGAAACGCGAGCGCCTCGTTGCCAGGAGTGGTAGGAGCCCCATTGCCAGGGGAATGGTTTCCAGGATTTCAGGAGGGCCCGTCTCTGAGGGTACAGGCTGCGCAGGACAAGAGGAAGGCGCTTAGTGGGTGGGAGGTTGGACCAGCTGGGCGGTTCCCAGAACTTTGGAGCAATAAACCATCCCTTTCAAATTATAGAACTGATGCAAGGTGGCTAATTTTTTATTTTTCCAAATAATAAAACACACAAAAACAGGACACATAAAACAGCCCAACCAGGCAGTCAAACAAACCAAAAACAACTACCAATCACTTCACCACTTCATTAAGAGGGAAAACATTTCAGCACCAAAAAATCCAAACAGACATTATCTCAGAATAAACTATGGTTTTCTCTCAAGGATGAGCAGTTGATAAAATTACATAAATATAACCAAAAAAGGATATGTTAAAAACCAATTTGAAAGCAGAAAAATTAAAGCCGAATACTTTGTCTAACATGAGTATGTACAAATATGACTGTTTTCTTGATATGACTTTGTCTCTTTGATGATCTGGAATTGCTAAGACAATAGACTCCTTTGGGGACTTAAAAAAAACCCCACTAATTGTTGAAAATCCTGTTTTAAGTGGGAATATTGAGGGAAACAGAAGCAATACCCTTCCAGTGATTTCATTTTGCAGGTGTACTGAGGGGAATTAATGAAAAAATAGCTTCTGGGGTTCTCCAGTCCCTTTTCCCTTCAGTTTCACCCCACCCCTCCCGACCCTGCTGTCTGGAGTCTGGGGGGAGCACAGGAAGGGGCTCTCTAAGGTCTTCCCCCATCTATGCTGCTTGAGGACCCGAGCTGCCAACCCTCAGCAGAAGAGACTTTCAAGCTGTCACTGCTTTATGAAACACTGGACCAGACACCCTGCAAAAACCCTTTCCAGTCAAAGTGTTCCACTCACTGGTTCTTTGAATCCCTGAGAAGACTCTAAGGCCGCCTTGGTTGGGCTGATTTTATGAAAAGAAGTCCATAAATGAGGAAGGATTCTGTTTTTATTAACAATAGTAACAATAGCTGATGTTTCATAAACCCTTTCTCTGTCATACATGCATTATTCCACTGAGTTCTTACAACCCTACAAGGTCCTTACTAGGATCGTTTCCGTTTCACAGATGAGGCGACTGAGGCCCAGGGAGGTTGCTCAAGATCACACAAGTGAAGTAAAACTGGCTCAGTAGTGTCTGACTCTTTGCAACCCCATGAACTATACAGTCCATGGAATTCTCCAGGCCAGAATACCAGAGTGGGCAGCCATTTCCTTCTCCAAGGACTCTTCCCAACCAGGGATCAAATCCAGGTCTCCCGCACTGTGGGCAGATTCTTTACCAGCTGAGCCACCAGGCAAGCACCTGGCCAAACTGGGTTTTAAACTTATGCCTGAAGGAGAGCTGAGGTTTCACTCTTAACTGCTGTGTCCTGTTCTTTACTTCCTTCCCAAAATGTGGAGGGAAATGTTGGTCAGGGTGAGGCATGCAGAAACAGGGCCCATATCTGCCTGTATCTCAGTAAAGATCTGCTATTTCCCAGTAGATGAAGGCTCCAGTTACACTGTGGGTGTGACCCACCACCTTGGCTGGTGTGTAAATTCCCTGGTGGGGGTCAAGGGGGAGGTCAGGTGCCCCCTTGAATGCCCAGCTTGGGGCCGTCCTGGCTCAGACTTAGGAGACAGAGTTGGGCCAGGCAGGAAGGGGCAGCGGGGGGTTTCCTCAGGGTGGGTCGACTTGGCTCTTGTTGTGCTGGAAGCCAGCCTGAAAAGGAATTTCCCAGTCATGTCTTAATTCCATCTTCCTTGCAGAGTAAGCACAGCATTGAAAGATGGGCTGGACTCTTCACTTCCTCAGAAAACAGTTGTTCAAGGAGGAAGAGGAGACGTGAGGTACCTTTCTTTTGGGGAGGAAACAACACTATCTCATAAGGTTTCAGGGTCTGATTCTTCTCTCCTAGGAAGAGAACATACCTCAACAACTCCAGAGCTGATTATTGCCCAGGGAGGAAATCTTGGCTTGGCTGGGTGATCATCAGCTGTTTATCCAGAGTTGTGTAATAGAAACACAATATGAGTCAATATGTGAAACTGTAAATGTTCTAGTAGCCACATTTTTTTTTTAAAGTAAAGAGAAACAAGTGAAATTAATTTTAATAACAAATTTTATTTAATCCAACATATCCAAAATTATGATGGCAACCCACTCCAATATTCTTGCCTGGGAAATCCCATGGACAGAGGAGCCTGGTGGGCTACAGTCCATGGGGTTGCAAAGGGTCAGACATGACTAAAGAGACTAAACATCAATCAACAACATGTCACCAATAGGAATTCACATTGTTGGTATTATATCTTTGAAATCTGGTGTGTATTTTATTCTTACAGCACAAATAGGGTGAACCACATATCAAGTGCTCAATAGCCACATGTGGTCAGTGGTGACCATACTGGATGGTTACCATACTGGACAGAGCAGCTTTACACCATGGATTCTGGATGCGAAGACCCGGAAGTCTCAGAATTTCTACATCTAAGATTGTGTTTGGAAGGACTTCAAGGTCATTTGGTCAAACCCCTCATACAGAAGGAAATGACTTTCCTCAAGGTGACCTGCTGCTCCCAGCAAAGCTGAAGTCCACACCCACGAGTCTGGGTCCCAGTGTCAGATAACTCCCCTACCCCAGCAGCCCCCTGCCGATGGAGATGCGTTGCTGGTGAACTCCATAAAGGTGTAAAATCGGAGCAAGAGGTGAAGCTGGAAGACCCTGGAGGGAGGTAGACCTCCTCTCCTCTGACACCTTCTCCCATTCTGGAGGGAATGTCTAGGCACAGAGTGGGCAGGAACTCCTTTGATGATCCCTCAAACCGGAACATAGACTCAGGCCCACACCCTCCCTTATGATTCTTCTCTTTTCATGTCTACAGCTACCTACATAGAGTTAGACCCTCTGCCTGCTTGCAGATTAAAAACAAGCCATGGGAATATAAACTGGTGCAGTCACTATGGAAAACAGTATGGAGGTCCCTCAAAAATACAGAGTTGCTATATGATCCAGCAATCTCACTCCTAGGCATAAACCTGGACAAAACTATAGTTTGAAAAGATGCACATACCCCTGTGTTCACAGGAGCACTACTCACAATAGCCAAGACATGGAAAAAAACCTAAAAGTCCATTGACAGATAAATGGATAAGGAAGATGTGGTATATATATGCAATGCAATACTACTCAGCCATAAAAAAAGAATGAAAGATGCCGTTTGCAATATCATGGATACACCTAGAGATTATCATATGAAGTTAAGTAGGTCAGAAAGACAAACACTATGTGTTATCATTTATATGTGAAATCTGAGATACGACACAAATGGATTTATCAGCAAAATAGAGACAGACTCACAGACATAAAGAACAGACTTGTGGTTGCCAAGGGGGCGTGGGGTGGGGAGGCATGAACTGGGAGTTTGGGATTAGCAGATGCAAACTATTATGTATAGAATGAATAAACAACAAGGTCCTACTGTATAGCACAGGGAACTATATTCAATATCTTGTAATAAACCATAATGGAAAAGAATATGAAAAAGAATATATATGTGTATATTTCCTTTGCTGTATAGCAAAAAAAAATAATGCAACATTGTAAATCAACTATACTTCAATACAATAAATAAAAACAAAGACAAGTGAGACTTCCTTGGGGAAAAAGTAGTTAACTCTACCTGGGGCAATCAGGGCAGGCTTCCTGCTGGATAGAGACACAGACAGAGGAGCCGCGGAACTCAGTATGGAGTGGGAATGGTGGGAGCCAGGGGATGAAGGGAAAGGGCTTCCAGGCAGAGGGAGACAGTGGGAGAGAGGGAAGGCGTCAGGAAGCTGGTCTCCTGTTTCCTCAAGGGCGATGGCTGCTGCTGTTCTTTCTCTTCCCTCCACCTGGGGTCCTAGGAAATGCCAGGGCTTCCCAGGAAAGAAGGGAGACTCCATTTTTTATGTCAGCCCCACTCATGGTCCTAAGAAGACCAGCGCATGGTGGGTTCCTAGTGAATGCAGGTGAAAGAGGGAAGCAGCTGGAGAGGACCTTAGGTTGAATCCAGACCAGCTGGGCCAGGGAGTACAGGGGCCAAGAAAGGGGACAGGAAAGGAACTGGTGTGTCCTGAGCACTTCGTCATCAGAGTCTCATTCACAACACCAGTGGAGGGAGGAAGACTATATTTCCCCTCTTCTAGGTGAGGAAAATGAAGCTCAGAGAGACCCAGCGACCTGCTGGGGTTAAGACTCATCCTGTCTACTTCAAGGCCAATCTCTCTAGGTTCCTTCTGGCACGTCCTCACCTGGCTACTGCCAAGAACCCAGCAGTGACCAAGTTCTTGGCAGGCACCTCTGCCTTTGGGGAGGCCCATTTTATTGGGAGTTTCTGGTGGCGTAGAGGGTTCCTAGAAAAGCTTCCAGTAACAGTCACCACCCACACTGGGCTTGGAGATACCCCATCACTCCCATCCCCCACCCTCAGATGAGGATGGGAAGCTACTTGGAGAGGTAGAGTGGCTTGTTTAAGGTTGTACAGTGAGGGGGTGGGTAGAGAGAGGTGGGATTGATCACCCCTGCCCCTGGGCGCTGACTCATAGCAGCTGCTGTGGGAAAGCCACTGCCAATCTCTCAGCCTCAGCTTTCCCAGCCAGGCAATGGGTAGGATTGCTTTGGCATATCTGCCTGGGCCTGGAGCCAGGGGACTGGGAAAAAGCTGAGCACAGCACATCAGCAGGGCGCGTCGTCCTTGCCCCGTCCCAGTGCCAACAGCTCCCATGGGGCATCCCTTCCCACGGGCAGGAGCCTTTCCAGTTCTCAAAGGAGTCATGCCAGGCTCTGATGTGGCTCAAATCTCCAGCACCCAGCACAGGCAGGGAGACCAACTGTCCTGGTTTGCCCAGGATTATCTCAGTTTAGCACTCTGAGTTCTGCAGCCCAGGTACCCCTCAGCCCTGGGCAAGCAGCACGGTTGATCACTCTAGCGGTGGCACCAAGGTGGCAGTTGGCACTCAAGAAGTGTTCTAAGCGAATGAACACAGTCAATGGACTCAAGAACAACACATGAGCAGCAGTGCTGGAAGGGAGGCAGAATGGGGACTGCTGTGCCCATTTTATAGATAAGGAACTGAGGCTTAGAGAGTTTAAATGTTCAGGTTGCTTGTATCTATCTCATGCCCTTTCCTCAGCATCAAACCCCCTCTAAACTGTCCCCTGAGTATTTTGTGCTAGTCCACGGGGTGGGAGGCAGCTGGGCATCAAGACTTTGCCCATCCTACACTTGAGGCTGAAAGGGGCAGGGGGAGAAGAAGTATTGCTCTATTTCAGCTCCACAGGGGAGAGCTGTGATGTCCCCATTGGGTTTGGTGGGTTCAAACCTCACTTCAGCCGTGTCAGCCACTTCAGCGGTGTGGCCTTGAGCAAGTCACTCTCTGAGCTTCAATTTCCGTATCTGAACATGGGGATGAAATACTTACACTTGTGGGATTCCAAGCTACTAATGCAGGGGGCCTGGGTTTAATCCCTCGTCAGAACTAAGATCCCACTTGCCGCAGCTAAGAGTTTGCATGATGCAATCAATATTCAAAAAAAGAAAAAAAAGGAAATATGAATATTCAGTGTCTGAGGTTGCTGCAAGGATTAACCGAGATAAGGCACAAAAAGCACTTAGCTTTTTGTCAGGGCCAAACGCCTGACTCTCCTATTACTGTGTGACCTCTGCAAATCCCAGCATCTCTGGACCTCCGTCTTGTGTGTCTGTAAAATGGAGCTTCACCCCATTCTGGGTGTTTGTGAGGACTAAGTGAGCTGATGCGTATTGAGATGGTGAAGGACAGAATGAATTTTTAGTAAATGAGCCGTCTCTTTCCTCCCCATGCCCATGCTAGCCCTTAGAACCATCCTGTGAGACACATTTTAAGTGAGTAAAGTGGAAGTTGCTCAGTCGTGTCTGACTCTTTGCGACCCCATGGACTGTCCATGGAATTCTCTAGGCCAGAATACTGGAGTGGGTAGCCTTTCCCTTCTCCAGGGGATCTTCCCAACCCAGGAATTGAACCCAGGTCCCTCGCATTGCAGGCGGATTCTTTATTATTCTCGTTTTACCGAAAAGGCAGCCACAGATGCCGCGAACGTCTGTTTGGTAAGTGAATAAATGAGTGGGGAGTGGGTGAGTGAATGAAAGAATGGGTAAATGGCGCGTGGGAACCCGCCGGAGAGCTTGGCCCCTCGGCTTTCCCAGCCAATCGGCGGGCCCTCCCGCCCCGCCACTCCCCGCTCAGGTGTTGGGATGCGGATCACTGGGCGGGGGGCGCTTGGAGAGCGCACTTGAAAGGAGCCGCGCGAGCTCGCCCAGCGCGGCCGGGTAATTAGCCGTGCTAGAGCGGCGAGCCGGCCAGGCTTATCGGTCATCACTGCCTCCCAGGCAGGCGGGCGGACGGGCTCCCCACGCCGCAGCCGCCGCCCCGGGCGGAGGGCACGCCGGTTCCCACGCTCCGGCCCGGGCCGGGGGCGTTCTTGGGATGGCGTGGCCGCGCTCGCCACCGCCGCGGAAGCCAGGCTGTAATTAGGGTAATTGCGCGGCTCCCCGCCCGCTGCTGCTTGGGACCCCAGGACGACAGGGAGGGAGGGGGAGGGGGAGGGGGAGGGGGGAGGGGGGCGCCCCAGCCCCAGCCCCAGCCCCTGGCGCTGCTCAGTCCTCCAGATGAGTGACTCAGCACTCGTGGGCTGCCCGGGCCGAGAAGGGGCGGTGGTATGCGGCCCGGAGAAGATGCTCAGAACACAGCGTAGTATGCTAACCCGCTCAGCAGTTTAATAGGTAGGCACTCGGAGACCAAGAAGGGATAAGTGACTGCCCAATATTACACAGTCAGTGCATTCATGCTTCAGGGAACAGGAAAAAAATGAAGACCTCATGCCCAGCAAATGGTTTTGCTTCCTCCAGTACTTCGACTTTTACTTATGACCAATCTAGACAGCATATTAAAAGGCAGAGACATTACTTTGCCAACAAAGGTCTGTCTAGTCAAAGCTATGGTTTTTCCAGTAGTCATGTATGGTTGTGAGAGTTGGACTGTAAAGAAAGCTGAGCACTGAAGAACTGATGCTTTTGAACTGTGGTGTTGGAAAAGACTCTTGAGAGTCCCTTGGACTGCAAGGAGGTCCAACCAATCCATCCTAAAGGAAATCAGTTCTGAATATTCATTGGAAGGACTGATGCTGAAGCTGAAACTCCAATACTTTGGCCACCTGATGCAAAGAACTGACTCATTTGAGAAGACCCTGATGCTGGGAAAGATTGAGGGCAGGAGGAGAAGGGGATGACAGAGGGTGAGATGGTTGGATGGCATCACTGACTCAATGGACATGTGTTTGAGTAAACTCCAGGAGTTGACAATGGACAAGGAGGCCTGGTGTGCTGCAGTCCATGGGGTCGCAAAGAGTCAGACACAACTGAACGATTGAACTGAACTGAACTGAACTGAATCTCAACCCTGAAATCATCCTTGAGTTTTAGGTTCTTGGCAGGCCTGATCATAACCAGTTCCTTACCACTAATACAAATCACAGGGTACCCTTCTGGAAAAACAGTTAAAAAGAAATAATCTGATTTCAAATTCAGTCTCTAATCCTAAACCCAACCCAAACCTTGGCCCTTGACCATGCCTCCCACCTTCTCTTCCAGTTAACCCCCATCAAGCCTCCAATCCCCTTCCCCAGGTACCCTACCGCTGGAAGATCTGCTGAAGGTCTCCCGCAGCTGCTTCAAGCCTTTGCACAGGCTCTGGCATCAGGAGGGGATGGCCTTTTCCCAGGGCCACAAGGTCGACTTCTCTCCCCTTTTAAGGTTCACTGCAAGTACTTTGAGTGCCACCTTGTCCCCTGTCCAGGTTCTTCACGGTCTCTGAGTCCTTAGAGGGTAGGATCGGTGTCTGCTGGGAGTAGAAATTGAAAGTTATTGTTGTTGTTCAGTCACTAAGTTGTGTCTGACTCTGCAGCTCATGGACTGCAGCATGCCAGGCTTCCCTGTCCTTCACTATCTCCTGGAGTTTGCTCAGATTAATTCCATTGCGTTGGTGATATCTAACCATCTCATCCTCTGCTGCCCTCTTCTCCTGTTCCCTTCTATCTTTCCCAGCTTTTCCAATAAGTCAGTTCTCTTCAAGGGTCTTTTCGGATGAGCCAGCTCTTTGCATCAAGTGGCCAAAGTGCTGGAGCAGAGAATGGCAAACCACTCCAGTATTCTTGCCACGAGAACCCCATGAAGAGTATGATAAGAAATTGAAAGTAGAACCAATTAATTGCTTGTGAATGAGTGAGTGAATGGATGAATGACAGAATAAGGGAGTAAAGGAGTAAATGAATGAGTGAATGAATTATTGAATAAACAAGTGAAGCTTGTTTCTGAGCTTAAATCCTTTACACTCTCCCTAGCCCTGGGTCCCTCCCCAAGTAGGGAACAATTGAAAGACCAAAGGACCCTGTACCCCCCATTCCCCGGGGCACCCTGAGATTGTTAATTCTGTGTGTCTGTGACATGTGTGTGCGCATTTGAGCCTAGGACTTTGAATCGCACAAGCCTGGAGGCCATTCCTGGCCACGGTGTTTTCCAGCTGAGTGACTTGCAAAAGTAACTTCTCTCCTCTGGGCCTCTGTCTGGTGATCTAAAACATAGTAACAATAATAAACAAGGGACTGGTTCCAGATTGGGAAAGGACTATGTCAAGCCTATATATTGTCGCCCTGCTTATTTAACATATATGCAGAATATATCACATGAAATGCCAGGCTGGATGAAGCACAAGATGGAATCAAGATTTCTGGGAGAAATATCAATAACCTCAGATATGCAGATGAAACACCACCCTTAAGGCAGAAAAAGAAGAGGAACTAAAGAGCCTCTTAATGAAAGTGGAAGAGGAGAGTGAAAAAGCTGGCTTAAAACTCAACATTCAAAAAACTAAGATCATGGCATCTGGTCCCATCACTTCATGGCAAATAGATGGGGAAACAATGGAAACAGTGAGATTTGGGGCTCCAAAATCACTGCAGATGGTGACTGCAGCCATGAAATTAAAAGACGCTTGGTCCTTGGAAGAAAAGCTATGGCAAACTTAGACAGCATATTAAAAAACAGAGACATTACTTTGCCGACAAAGGTCCATATAGTTAAAGCTATGGTTTTTCCAGTAGTCATGTACGGATGTGAGAAAGCTGAGCGCTGCAGAATTGATGCTTTTGAACTGTGATATTGGAGAAGACTCTTGAGAGTCCCTTGGACTGCAAGGAAGTCAAACCAGTCAATCCTAAAGGAGATCAACCCTAAATACTTATAGAAAAGACTGATGCTGAAGGTGAAGCTCCAATTCTTTGGCCACCTGATGCAAAGAGCCAACTCATTGGAAAAGACCCTGATGCTGGGAAAGATTGAAAGCAGGAGGAGAAGGGGACAACAGAGGATGAGATGGTTGGATGACATCACTGACTCGGTGGATATGAGTTTGAGCAAGCTCCAGGAATTGGTGATGGACAGGGAAGCCTGGTGTGCTGCAGTCCATGGGGTCACAAAGAGTCGGACATGACTGAGCGACTGAACTGAGCTGAACTGAACAATAATACAGTCCATCATGGGAAACTGTCCTCCTTCAAGCCCCTTGCCTGTAGCTCAGGCTGGTAGCTCAGTGTTGCAGGAATGCGAATGGAAGGAACAGGGCAGGGGTGTGCATGTGTGCACGCGCATGTGGAAAGAACAGTCTTTCTTAAGGGCAAGGAACACCAGTGAGAGTAGGAAGCAGGGCTACAAGGAAGGGAGGCAGCCCCCTGGGTGGGGAGAGAGGCTTTGTAGAGGATATGAGAATGGGTCAGAAGCTGTTGCTGAACAAGTCATGGCAGAGGCAGCTGCATGTTCAAAGACACCAAGCTGTGAACAAAGGGTTCCCTATTATTGCTGGAGGACAAAGTGGGAGGTGGGGGGTGGTGGCAAAAATTGGGGCTGGTGAAGGTGGCAGTGTCTGGGTAAGGAAAGGCCTTGAGGGACTTGGGGCTGTTGCACTTTTTCTTGTAGGCAGTAAGGAGACATGGCAGCTTTGGGCAGGGAGAGATGGTCAGATCCAGGCTTTAGAAAGATCACTCTGACGAGCAGTGTGGAGGAGGGCATGGAAGTAGCCCAGCTGGGAAGCTAGTAGGGCAGTACAAATGATATCAAGTGATATCTGTGATTTGCCAGGCTTTACTGAGTACCTACTACATGCCAGATGCTGTTCTAAATGCTTGCATGTTTTAACTCAATTCACTCCCACAGCACCCATACGAAGTAGGTGCTCTCATGACCTTCTAGAAATACCACCTTTACATAAAAGTCTCCCATACGTCTGTCTCGTCTGCAAATCCCCTCTGTTGGAGTTATATGTCCAACAGCCCATTAGCTTCTCTACGGATGTCTAATAGGAGTCTTAACTTCCACGTGTCAAAAAAGGATCTTCCCAAATCTGCTCCTGTCTCTGTCTTTCCCATCTTGCATGTGTGCTAAGTTGCAAATCATGTCCAACTCTTTGAGACCCCATGGATTGTAGCTTGCCAGGTTCCTCTGACCATGGGATTCTCCAGGCAAGAATACTGGAATGGAGATCCTCCAGGGATCTTCTCAACCCAGGGATTGAACCTGAGTCTCTTTTGTGTCTTGCAATGGCAGACTTCCCACTAGTGCCACCTGGGAAGCCCCCTCCCCATCTTAGTTAGTTCAGTCACTCAGTCATATCCGACTCTTTGTGATGCCATGAACCGCAGCATGCCAGGCTTCCCTGTCTATCACCAACTCCCAGCGCTTACCCAAATTCATGTCCATCAAGTGCTCCAGTCTTGTCGAGCACATATCTTCAGTCTGATGGCTTCTCACTTCTCTTCTGCTGCCCACTGGACTGGGTCCCACTCTTTCTTGCTTAGTTTACAGTAATGGCCTCATTTCTTTATTTCTTTTTATTTTTTTAAAATAATGTGTTTTAAGGGATTGATTTGTTTGTTTTGGCCACAAGGCATATGAGATCCTAGTTCTCTGACCAGGTATCGAACCTATGCCCCCTGCAGTGGAAGCATGGAGTCTTAACCACTGGACCACCAGGGAAGTCCAGTGGTCCCATTTCTGAACAGTCTCCTTGCCTCTGGCCTTGCTTTAGCCCCTGCACACAGCAACCAGTGTGACCTTAAAACACAAAATCACGTCAGGTCCCTCTTCCGCTCGAATCTGCCCCCATCTCCTTAGCATCAAAGTCAAGGTCCTGATAAGAGCAGCTGGATCCCTCCTGACCTCGTCCCTCTCTCCCTGCTCCTTATCAGACATCTTCCTTTCGCTCCTCTCTCACTCTATTTGGCCACACTGACATCTTTGCCAAACCCCCAACTCTTCAAACCCCCATTTGCCTCAGCATTCTGGTACTTTTCCTTCCCTCAACCCAAAGGCCATTTCCCCAGCTCTTCAGGTAGTTTGTGCCTTCAAATTTCAGCTCAAATGTCACCTTGTTAATGGGACCTTTGTTAGGTGCCCTATCAAAATGAACCCTCCTCCTTCCTGCTCCACCCAGATGCTGTTATCCCTCAGATCAGAACAGTCACTCAGTCGTGTCCGACTCTTTGCGACCCAATGAATCGCAGCACGCCAGGCCTCCCTGTCCATCACTAACTCCTGGAGTTCATCCAGACTCAAGTCCATCGAGTCATCGATGGATGACAGTGATGCCATCCAGCCATCTCATCCTCTGTCGTCCCCTTCTCCTCCTGCCCCCAATCCCTCCCAGCATCAGAGTCTTTTCCAATGAGTCAACTCTTCCCATGAGGTGGCCAAAGTACTGGAGTTTCAGCTTCAGCATCATTCCTTCCAAAGAAATCCCAGGGCTGATCTCCTTCAGAATGGACTGGTTGGATCTCCTTGCAGTCCAAGGGCCTCTCAAGAGTCTTCTCCAACACCACAGTTCAAAAGCATCAATTCTTGGGCGCTCAGCCTTCTTCACAGTCCAACTCTCACATCCATACATGACCACAGGAAATACCATAGCCTTGACTAGACGGACCTTTGTTGGCAAAGTAATGTCTCTGCTTTTGAACATGCTATCTAGATTGGTCATAACTTTCCTTCCAAGGAGTAAGCGTCTTTTAATTTCATGGCTGCAGTCACCATCTGCAGTGATTTTGGAGCCCAGAAAAATTAAGTCTGACACTGTTTCCACTGTTTCCCCATCTATTTCCCATGAAGTGGTGGGATTGGATGCCATGATCTTCGTTTTCTGAATGTTGAGCTTTAAGCCAACTTTTTCACTCTCCACTTTCACTTTCATCAAGAGGCTTTCTAGTTCCTCTTCACTTTCTGCCATAAGGGTGGTGTCATCTGCATATCTGAGGTTATTGATATTTCTCCCGGAAATCTTGATTCCAGCTTGTGTTTCTTCCAGTCCAGCGTTTCTCATGATGTACTCTGCATATAAGTTAAATAAGCAGGGTGACAATATACAGCCTTGACGAACTCCTTTTCCTATTTGGAACCAGTCTGTTGTTCCATGTCCAGTTCTAACTGTTGCTTCCTGACCTGCATACAAATTTCTCAAGAGGCAGATCATGTGTTCTGGTAGTTCCATCTCTTTCAGAATTTTCCACAGTTTGTTGTGATCCACACAGTCAAAGGCTTTGGCATAGTCAATAAAGCAGAAATAGATGTTTTTCTGGAACTCTCTTGCTTTTTCCATGATCCAGCGGATGTTGGCAATTTGATCTCTGGTTCCTCTGCCTTTTCTAAAACCAGCTTGAACATCTGGAAGTTCACGGTTCACATATTGCTGAAGCCTGGCTTGGAGAATTTTGAGCATTACTTTACTAGCGTGTGAGATGAGTGCAATTGTGTGGTAGTTTGAGCATTCTTTGGAATTGACCTTTCTTTGGGATTGGAATGAAAACTGACCTTTTCCAGTCCTGTAGCCACTGCTGAGTTTTCCAAATTTGCTGGCATCTTGAGTGCAGCACTTTCACAGCATCATCTTTCAGGATTTGGAATAGCTCAACTGGAATTCCATCATCTCCACTAGCTTTGTTCATAGTGATGCTTTCTAAGGCCCACTTGACTTCACATTCCAGGATGTCTGGCTATAGGTCAGTGATCACACCATCGTGATTATCTGGGTCATGAAGATCTTTTTTGTACAGTTCTTCTGTGTATTCTTGCCATCTCTTCTTAATATCTTCTGCTTCTGTTAGGTCCATACCATTTCTGTCCTTTATCGAGTTCATCTTTGCATGAGATGGTCCTTTGGTATCTCTGATTTTCTTGAAGAGATCCCTAGTCTTTCCCATTCTGTTGTTTTCCTCTATTTCTTTGCATTGATCGCTGAAGAAGGCTTTCTTATCTCTTCTTGCTATTCTTTTGAACTCTGCATTCAGATGTTTATATCTTTCCTTTTCTCCTTTGCTTTTCACGTCTCTTCTTTTCACAGCTATTTGTAAGGCCTCCCCAGACAGCCATTTTGCTTTTTTGCATTTCTTTTCCATGGGGATGGTCTTGATCCCTGTCTCCTGTACAATGTCTCAAACATCATTCCATAGTTCATCAGGCACTCTATCTATCAGATCTAGGCCCTTAAATCTATTTCTCACTTCCAGTGTATAATCACAAGGGATTTGATTTAGGTCATACCTGAATGGTCTAGTGGTTTCCCCTACTTTCTTCAATTTAAGTCTGAATTTGGCAATATGAAATTCTATGAGGACAGGGATTTTTGTTTAGTTCACTGCCATGTCTCCACCACCCGGAATATTGTAGGTGCTCAATAAGCTGTTTTTGAAATTGAGTGTGGAATCCTCATTTTACAGAAGAGTAAAGGGAGGCACAAAGAGATTAAGTAACTTGCCCAAGATCCCACAGTAGTAAGTGGTTGGCTGGATTGATGAGACCAGAATACGGGCAGTGGCCACAGCGAGGATGGAGAGAAGAGGTGAGTGAAAATGAGGACCCTCCCCATGGGCTCAGGTGATGGTCCAGAGTCCATGGGCTGACTGCTGCACCAGAAAGTGAACTTGATACTGTGGGCCTGGGCCTCTTGGGGTTGACATGAAGATTAAATCAGTCTGGAATTGAAAACACATTGTATATGCAGTGAAAGAAAGATTTTTGAACAGGTATCCCATGAAGTTTTAATTCCCAGGCATTTTCCTGTCCTTCCTCACCCTTAAAACTGAGGGATCTATTGCTTCTAAGGGAGAGAGATTCAGCAGCAGCTGACGGTCCTCAGCGCTGACTTTCTGAATGGATATTTTCAAAGAGTAGAACAAGCATAACAGTTTCAGAATCCAGTTTCAATGTAAAGACATAAGCCCTTGGGAGGGATGAAGTTTTTCTAAATTGCTCTCTTACCCCCAACTTCCTTTTTACAGGTCAAGACCTGGAAGCTGGCCAACTTAGAGTGTGGACTTTGCACTGTGAGCTCTCAGGGAAGGTATGAGGTAGGGCAGTGATTCCTGATTGTGACTATGCATCAGAACCCCCTGGCGGGCTTGTTCCAACCTAGGTAGACCCATGCTGTGTGGTCCCACCCCAGAGTTTGTGATTCAATAACTCCTGCGTAGAGCCTGAGATTTTGCATTTCTAACAGGCTCCCAGGTAATGTGGACCACACTTTGAGCAGTCCTGATGAAGAAGATGAATCTGGAGCCTCACAGGGCAGCCTTAGAGCCCATCTGCTCCAGGATGGAGGTATGGAGAGGCAACACAGTGTTTCTCGAACTCCAGGAGACGAGGATGTAGAAATATCCAGGGAGACTGTGGACCAGAGAGAGCCACGATCAGAAAAGCAGCTGTGGCCAGGAGCAGTCGTGGGTAGTGGACACCAGAGGACCAACCCAGAGGACAGGTGAAGCATAGACATCTGCCATAGCTGGAACCACCCTGAGGTTATCTAAGCCCTCCCCTCCCAGAGAAGGGAAGGAGGGGAGTGAAAAATGGAGCATGCTTGTGTAGTCGTGTCTTTGTGACCCTATGGACTGTAGCCCACCAGGCTTCTCTGTCCATGGAGTTCTCCAGGCAAGAATACTGGAGTGGGTTGCCATGCCCTCCTTTACCCCAAATAAGCTCAGTGGACCTGGAGTGGTACCATCTAGAATTTCTTTCCAAACATTGTTGATTAATTCCTCTGCTCCTATGACAGCTCAGGGAAGCAGCCCCATGGCTGCAAAGTGGTGGTAAGAACCCAGGCTGTGGAGTCATTTACTTGCTCTACGACCCTGGGCAGGGGACACCCTCTCCAGACGTCATTCTCCTCTAATGCAAGTTGAAGGTGAAGCTCAGAGAATTGAGAGCTTTAGAGGAGACTGTTCCTGCCGTAGCACACCAAGCCAGTGTCTGACACACGGTACACATTCAATTACATAAATGGTATCTATTGTTATTACGACTTTTAAAAATTCTTCCCCTTGAATTTTTCCTTCTCTTTTCCTCCTTCCTCAAATGCTTACTGGCACCTACTATGCCTCTGATGTAGATTTTTGTCCTACGAAAGGGAGAAGACAGGTCAACTGGTGATTACAGACTGTGGGTTGGGTGCTGTGTTGGGTGAGCCCAGGGCTTTGGGCAATCAGAGGCGGCTTCCTGACAGACAGGTCAGTTCAGTTCAGTTCTGTTGTTCAGTCATGTCTGACTCTTTGCGACCCCATGGACTGCAGCACACCAGACTTCCCCATCCATCACCAACTCTTGGAGCTTGCTCAAACTCATGTCCATCGTGTCAGTGATGCCATTCAACCATCTCATTCTCTGTCGTCATCTTCTCCTTCTGCTTGCAATCTTTCCCAGAATTAGGATCTTTTGCAATGAATCAGGTGGCCAAAATATTGGCGTTTCACCTTCAGTGTGAGTCCTCCAATGAATATTCAGGACTGATTTCCTTTAGGATGGACTGGTTTGATCTCCTTGCAGCCCAAGGGCCTCTCAAGAGTCTTCTCCAACACCACAGTTCAAAAGCATAAATTCTTCAGCACTTAGCTTTCTTTACAGTCCAGCTCTCAAATCCATACATGACCACTGGAAAAACCATAGCCTTGACTAGATGGACCTTGGTCAGCAAACTAATATCTCTGCTTTTTAATACGTTGTCTAGGTTTGTCATAGCTTTTCTTCCAAGGAGCAAGCGTCTTTGAATTTCATGGCTGCAGTCACCAGCTGCAGTGATTTTGGAGCCCAAGAAAATAAAGTCTCTCACTGTTTCCATTGTTTCACTATCTATTTGCCATGGAATAATGGGACTGGATGCCATGATCTTAGTTTTTTAAATGTTGCATTTTAAGCCAGCTTTTTCACTCTCTTCTTTCACTTTCATCAAGAGGCTCTTTAGTTCTTCTTTACTTTCTGCCACAAGGGTCGTGTCATCTGCATATCTGAGGTTATTGATATTTCTCCTGGCAATCTTGATTCCAGCTTGTGATTTATCCAGCCCGGCATTTTGCATGATGTACTCTGCAAATAAGCTAAATAAGCAGGGTGACAATATACAGCCCTGACATACTCCTTTTCCAATTTGGAAACAGTGTGTTGTCTCATGTCCAGTTCTAACTGTTGCTTCCTGACCTGCATACAGATTTCTCAGGAGGCAGGTAAGGTGGTCTGGTATTCCCATCTCTTTCAGAATTTTCCACAGTTTGTTGTTTGATTCACACAGTCAAAGGCTTTAGCATAGTCAATGAAGCAGAAGCAGATGTTTTTCTGGAATTCTCTTGCTTTTTCTATGATTCAGCAGATATTGGCAATTTGATCTCTGATTCCTCTGCCTTTTCTAAATCCAGCTTGAACATCTGGAATTTCATGGTTCACATACTGTTGAAGCCTGGCATGGAGAATTTTGAGCATGGGTGCAGTTGTGTGGTAGCTTGAACATTTTTTGGCATTGCCCTTCTTTGGGATTGGAATGAAAACTGAGCTTTTCCAGCCCTGTAACCACTAATGAGTTCTCCAAATTTGCTGGCATATTGAGTGCAGCACTTTAACAGCATCATCTTTTAGGATTTGAAATAGCTCAACTGGAATTCCATCACCTCCACTAGCTTTGTTTGTGGTGATGCTTCCTAAGACCCACTTGACTTCACACTTCAGGATGTCTGGCTCTAGATGAGTGATCACACCATCGTGGTTATCTGGGTCATGAAGATCTTTTTTATATAGTTCTTCTGTGCATTCTTGCCACCTCTTCTTAATATCTTCTGCTTCTGTTAGCTCCATACCGTTTCTGTCCTTTATTGTGCCCATCTTCGCATGAAAAGTTCCTTTGCTACCTCTAATTTTCTTGAAGAGATCTCCAGTCTTTCCCATTCTATTGTTTTTCTCTATTTCTTTGCACTGTTCAGTTAGGAAGTCTTTCTTATCGCTCTCCTTGCTATTCTTTGGAACTGTGCATTCAAATGGGTATATCTTTTCTGTTCTCCTTTGCCTTTCACTTCTCTTCTTTTCTCAACTATTTGTAAGGCCTCCTCAGACAACCATTTTGCTTTTTTGCATTTCTTTTTCTTGGGTATGGTTTTGATCACTGCCTCCTGTACAATGTCACAAACCTCTGTCCAGAGTTCTTCAGGCACTCTATCAGATCTAATCCCTTGAATCTATTTGTCACTTCCACTGTGTAATCGTAAGGGATTATATAGCCAAAAATAGACAGGACAGACAAAGATGGACAGTGCAGTCAAAGATGGACGGGAGGAGGTGTTTATTTTTATTTAGCTGGCTTTGTAGACATTGGTAACAAATCAAAACGTTTTTAGAGAGTAATAACATTTGAGAAAGAAAGAGTAAAAATTATAGAATTTCTCCCTTAGTCAAGGTTCTGAAATATAATTCCAGTGAGCATCCGTTTATAATGGGAAGCTGGAGAGCATGGTGGACTTTGGAATCAGACTGAATTTGAATCCAGACTCTGTGAAGTTTAACAAAGTTGTGTCCTTGGGCTAGGTACTTAACCTCTCTGAGCCTCAGTTTTCTGTATCTGTAAAATGTGACTAAAGACACCTTGATATATGGGTTTGTTGTAAGAATGAAAGGAGGAAGAAGGCAGAACATACCCTCAAGGTGACTTTTCCCTTGCTGTAATTTCATTGCCCATTAACATCAAGGAACTCTCAAATTTCCCTTCCCAAGTACCTGGACCCGGGAAAGGAAGGAACCTAGGTTAGGGAGAGGGGTTTTCACCCTGGGAGTGACTTCTGAGCTTTACATCATGGTTCTGTGAATTTTATTGCTTTCTGGGCATCACAGGGTCATTTGGAAGAGTTGATGAGAAAAGTCACGGAGAGCCCGGGTGGAGGGCCTGGTGCTTAGTGAGTCCTTGAAAATGTCAGATCATAAAAAGCAAACGTGCCTTTGTGTGATTCCCAGCAGTGTGTGGTGGAAGTGATGCTGCGCGATCTCTGAGGCAAGGTCAGGAGCAGCCTTGCAGCTTCTTCTTGGTGTCCTGCATCTTTGGTTCCTGCTGGGCATGGAACCCAAGTCCAATTCACCAGATTTAATTTATAAAAGCTTTTTAAGGACTCAGTAACTTGGCAGACCTAAGAGAGGGGATTTATGCTCTGGGGAAATTCCTCTGATGGATGTGGGCTTCCCTGGTAGAAGGTTTCCAATGGCCCCCAGCCCTGGCACTACTGGGACAGCCCCCACCCCCACCCCACTATAGCTGACCTCTGGGAACTGAAGCCTTTCCAGAATCCCAGATTCCGAATTCTGGAAGGATTCTCAGGGCTTTCATTCATGAAACCTTGACTTTCCCAGGCTGTGCTACACAGGCAGATTTCGAGTCCTCCCTGGCCCTCGGATCCCTCAGTGGTAAAACGTGGGGACCAATCCTTGCCGTCTTTTCCCCACCACCACCTCGGCTCTTCTCTCTCCTCCCTCATTCCACTGCCTTGCCCCCTCCTCCCATCTTCTCCAGATTGGTAGACCGTGGCTCCTGCCAGTGGGAGTTTGGTGGGGGTTATTTGCTGAGCATTCCCAGGGCTGTGTGCAAGTGATGAGCTTCCCTACCACTGGCTTGATGCCTGTACCTTTGAAGCACTTTCACTTGTATTATGAGTTCAAGTCACCTCTCTGCTAATTCCTTCTGCTCTGGTCCATCCCGTGCTTCTCTCTTCTAGTCCATTCAGTTTCCTTATGTGTAGGATAACATAAGGATTATAAGTGTACCTTCACAGAGGTATGTGCTCTGTGCTGTGCTGTTACTTCAGTCATGTCTGACTCTTTGCCACCCCACGAACTGCAGCCCGCCAGGCTCCTCTGTCCATGGGGATTCTCCAGGCAAGAATACTGGGGAGGGTTGCCATTCCCTCCTCCAAGGGATCTTCCCAACCCAGGCATCAAACTTGTGTCTCTTACGTCTCCTGTATTGGCAATCGAGCTGTTTACTACTAGTGCCTCCTGGGAAGCCCAGAGGTATAAGAGCTCCAAATGAAGTGTAAGGGGTCTAAAGGGCTTAGAACATGGTGGGTGCCATGTCAGTGATGGTTGTCAAGCGGATTCTGGCCTATTCTGTGTAGTAAGTTCTGTGAAATTCTGAGTTACCTTGGTAATAATCAAATCCCTGTACTCAGTTTCTAAAATTAGATCAACCACAGACTGAAAGCTCCTTGAATTCAAGGGAGGCCTGGTGTCCTTGAGCTAGGACCCTGCAGTAACATCTCAAGCACCTGCTCTGTGTCTTCTTTCTAGCTATTCCAGAGGAAACTGGGACAATTAACCAGGATGAATGTCCTGAGGGAAAAGGGAAAAATCTAGACCTTTAGGATAGCTTAACCCTGAAGTTAGCATGAGTCCCTGGAGACACAGTGCCACTTTGGCCCACAAGTCAGTATGAGCGAGCCTGATCTCACCACTCCACAGGACACTGCTGGTCCATCACCTTGATGACATGGTGTGGATAAGACTTAGTGAGCAGGAAGTGGCAGATATCTGAAATTCCCTGGTAAGTTACAGGCATGTTGCAGGTAGGAGGTCAATGTCACAAATGTTCAGGGACTGTTATCTTGTGATGTTTCTGTCATGTTCTCTCTTCCAGGGTGGAAAGCAAGTCTGTGCACTGTAACCCTACCACTAAAAAATGAGCCTGGCACTGGTAGGCTTGTAGAATCTGGAGGCATGGTGCTCCATATTTGGGTATGTTATTCCTACCCATTGGCAAAGTTATCCACAAGGTTTCTGCTTGGAGTGGGATCCAGAGGAAGAAAAGATTCCAGGTGGTGCATGCTACAGTGCAGGCAGGTCGACCAGTTGGACTTTTTGATCCAGTGGGCACAATGGCACTCAGTGAGGTGGGTGTATTAGGAGGTTGTATGGAAACTGGCAACGGCTGGATAGAAGCACACAGGGCAAACCCTTGGTTGTTGTGCTGTTTCTTGAAAAACAGCTTTATTGAGGTGCTGTATCCACATGTAATAAACTGCATATTTTTAATGTGTGGAATTATATGTTTGATACATGTATATACCTGTGAAACCATCACCATAATCAAGACATTACACAAACATATTTATCACCCCTGCAAGACTTCTCTTGCCCTTCTATAATCCCTCCCTCCAGCTTTTTCCCTGTCTCCAGGAAACCACCAATCTGTTTTCCATTTTTGAGACTTTCATATGAATTGAATCATGCTATAAGTAAGTGTTCTTTATGTCTGGTTTCTTTCACTTAGCATCATTGTATTGAGGCTTATCCATCTTATCGCATCTACTAGGAGTTGTTCTTTTTTTTTATTGCTGAGTAGAATCCTTTGTGTGAATATACTGTAGTTTAGCCACTCCTCTGTTGATGGACAGTTAGGTTCCTAGCTTTTGGCTGTAACAAATAAAGTCGCCAAGAACATTCATGTACAGGTCCTTCTATGGACAACATGCTTTCATTCCTCTTGGTATATTTCTAAAACTGGAATGATCATGTCATATGGTAGGTACATGATTAAGTTTTTAAAGAAACTACCAAGCTGTTTTCCAAGGGTGGGTGTACCATTTTGCCTTTCCACCAGCACCATCTGAGAGTTGCATTTCATCTACATCCTCACCAACACTTGGTATGCTTAGTCTTTTTAACTTTAATCATTGTAATAAATATGTAGTAGCATCTCACTGGGAGAAGGCAATGGCACCCCACTCCAGCACTCTTGCCTGGAAAATCCCATGGACGGAGGAGCCTGGTAGGCCGCAGTCCATGGGGTCGTTAAGAGTCGGACACAACTGAGCGACTTTCACTTTTCACTTTCATGCATTGGAGAAGGAAATGGCAACCCACTCCAGTGTTCTTGCCTGGAGAATCCCAGGGACCGGGGAGCGTAGTGGCTGCCGTCTATGGGGTTGCACAGAGTCGGACACGACTGAAGTGACTTAGCAGCAGCAGCATCTCATTGAGGTTTTAATTTGCATTTCCCTAGTGGCGTGCTGCGATTCATGGGGTCGAAAAGAGTCGGGACACGACTGAGCGACTGATCTGATCTGATCCGATCTGATCTGAGTGACGTTGAGCATCTTCAATGCACTTATTGGCCATTCATTTATCTTCTTTAGTGAAGTATCTGTTGAAATATTTTACCTACTTTTTTAGTTACTCATTTTCTTTTTTTTTTTTTGTCTATGCCTTGTAGCTTGAGTGATTCTAGTTCACCAACCAGGTACTGAACAGTGAAAGTGTTGAGTCCTAAGCACTGGACCACCAGGGAACTCCATGAGTTTTGAGAGTTCTTTACATATTCTGAATGCAGTCCTTTATCAGATGTATCATTTGCAAATATTTTCTCCTAATCTGTAGGTAGTCTTTTTATTCTCTTAAAAATGTCTTTTAAAGAGCAGATGTTTTTATAAAGTTCAATTTATCAGTTTTTTTGCTCTTATGGATCATGCTTTTCAGGGTTGCAAAAAGTTGGATACGGCTTATAGACTAAAAACAACACATGAAGCTTGCCAACAACTGAAACTCCTTTGTTTTACAAGTGATCCTGCTAAGCCAGGTCCTGTCAAACCCTCAGTGCTGACCAGTGTGCACTTTACAGCACATGATTTCTGATTAGCAATTGTGTGTCAAGCTTCATGCTAGGTGCTGTACATAATAAATTACTCTTATGGCCACCGCACACTGAATACTCTTACTAAGTACCAGATATTGTGATAAACTTTTTTTTTTTTTTTAATGCAACGGGAATTTATTAGCTCATGTAACTCAAATGTCTGGGAATTGAAAGATCTAAGGCACAGCCTGATCAGGCCTCATAAACCAAGTATTTGGCGTGCTTCAAGCTTACAACAGCCACTTAAAACAGGCTTTATTAGCCCCACTTTATTGTTGAAGACGTTGAGGTTTTTAGAAGTGACATCACTTTTCCAAAGTCATTAGCTAGTAGATGGCAAAACCAGGAGGAGTTGATTCCAGTGTTTACACCATCTTGCTTTCCAGTTTGTAGAAATGAAGAAGCAAGACTTACAGAGATTAAATAAGTTGCCCAAGATCATACAGGTTGTAAGTGATGGTTAAGTAGGGATGAGGGCCTAGGTCTGCCTGGATCCAAAGCTGGGCTATTCCTCTTATGTTCCTTTTTTTTATTTTTTTATTTTTTAACTTTACAATGTTGTATTGGTTTTGCTATATATCAACATGAATCCGCCACAGGTATACATGTGTTCCCCATCCTGAACCCTCCTCTCTCCTCCCTCCCTGTAACATATCTCTGGGTCGTCCCAGTGCACCAGCCCCAAGCATCCAGTATCGTGCATCGAACCTGGACTGGTGACTCGTTTCATATATGATATTATACATGTTTCAATGCCATTCTCCCAAATCATCCCACCCTCTCCCTCTCCCACAGAGTCCATAAGACTGTTCTATACATCAGTGTCTCTTTTGCTGTCTCGTATACAGGGTTATTGTTACCATCTTTCTAAATTCCATATATATGAGTTAGTATACTGTATTGGTGTTTTTCTTTCTGGCTTACTTCACTCTGTATAATAGGCTCCAGTTTCATCCTTTTTTTTTTTTTTTAATTAAAAAAATGTATTTTTAACTGTGCTAGGTCTTCCATGCTGCTTGTAGGCTTTCTCTAGTTTGGGCGAGTGGGGGCTACTACCCAGTTGCAGTTCTTGGGCTTCTTGTTGCAGTGGCTTCTCTCGCTGTGAAGCATGGGCTTTAGGGTGTGCAGGCTTCAGTAGCTGTGGTGCTGGGCTTAGTTGCCCCATGACATGTGGGATCTTTCAGGACCAAGGATCAAACAAACCCCTGTCCCCTGCATTGGCAGGCAGATTCTTAACCACTGGATCACCAAGGAAGTCCCCCAGGCCCCCAACCCCTACATGTTCTTGGGAGAGGAGTCTTGGGCATGAGTAAGTGTGGGGCAAGTCCCTTCAGGCTGTAAGTGATGACCCACAAGTTAGGGAATTTCAAAATCACAAAGCACCAATCTAATGTACTGGGGGTCATTCCCATCATTGTTATCCCAGCTTGCCAAGTCTAATTTAGGACCATGAAGGACCTGCTTCACCGTATCACTGATTGATCTGGGTACACACACACACACACAAAAGCCCTTTCCAGGTAGTTTAAGCAGAAAGTGTAGTTCAATATAAGGAGTCAGGGCAGTCTCTAGACCTCAAGGACAGGCCAGTGACCCAAGGATATCACTCCTGGGACTGGTGAGGCATCAGGATGGAAAGCCCTCTGGGGGTGCCTGTCTTCCCCACCCCACCTCTGTGCTTCTCTCTGAACCCTGGTTTCCTTCCTCTCTCAAACTCGTGTCCCAAGCAGGTCTGTTCAGCAAGTCTCCTCACATGACCTGTGCTTGACCAACCAGGCTCTCTCATCCTAAGTCCAATCTGACTGGCCTCCAGGGCGTTCCCTTTGAGGTGGGTGCCCACCTCTGGCCAATCAGCTAGTCCAAGAGGGGCTGAACTGCAGAGAACAAAGAGGGGCCCAGGACACCCCTGAGTCAGGGTCACCTAGGGGCGTGTGGGCTGAGCAAGTGCCCCCGAAGGAGCCTATTTTCCTCCTGCCCAACCTGGAGAAGGGCAGCTGGGTCGTTTTGCTGCCAGTCATTTCTCAGCGTCAGACTTCTTCAAGGCTAGGGACTTCCCCGGTGGTCCAGTGGCTAAGCTGCCAAACTCCCAGTGCAGGGGGGCCGGGTTTGGTCTTTGGTCAGGGAACTAGATGCCACGTACCACAACTAAAGATCTTGCATGCTGCAACTAAAACCTGGCACAACCAAATAATAAATATTAAAAAAACAAAACAAAACTTCTCCAAGGGTTAACTTCCTCTATCTGGGGTTACAGCACCTCTGGAAAGTCCAGTGAAGAGTGTGTAGCTCATGCTCTGGGGGCTGATAAAACCTCCTGGTTGGGGGAGGGGGGTTTGCCTACTAGTTTTTCTTAGTCCCTGAAGAGTGGCTTACAAATCAATCCCTAAGGATGTCCTATCTTGCCTCCTGAATCACTGCTCAGCCTTGGAAACTTGACAGATAAACATGTTGCATTTGACCAGCTCCTTCTCCCCTGATCCTATCTGGGCTCTGGGTTTTCCTTGCCTGGGTGTGACTCTTTGCATCATAGACTTAGAATGACAGGACTGGAAGGTCATTGTGCCCCAGAGCCCTCTACCTCTAGGATGCCAAACTGGGATGCAGAGAAGAGAGATACCTGAGGGTGCACGGGGGAGGGTTCCAGGTCATGTGGTCAAACACGTGGTTATTGTAGCTGTATTTAAATGAACTATACTATTCCTTAGGCTGAAGATAAGTCTATTCAAGTTATATAGTCAAATACAGAAAAGCACGGAGTAAACAGGCTTATGGGTTATAGTGGGTGAGGCCAAGTGATTAGTCTGGGAATGAGTGAAGTTTAGCAAACGCAACATTAATGGATGAGTGAACAGACAATTGAATAAATGAGCAGATAATGGGCAAAGTGGAATTTTTAGGTTTCATTCCCTTATAGACTCAGAATTACTTCCTGTTGTTGTTCAGTCGATAAGTCATGTGCGACTCTTTGCACCCGCATGGACTTCAGCATGCCAGGCTTCCCTGTCCTTCATTCTCTTCCGGAGTTTGCTCAAACTCATGTCCATTGAGTCAGTGATGCCATCTAGCCATCTCATCCTCTGTCACCTTCTTCTCCCCCTGCCCTCAATCTCTCCCAGCATCAGGGGCTTTTCCAATGAGTTGCCTCTTCACATTATAGACTCAGAATTACTTCCTAGACTCGCCTTTCAAGTCAGAGAATCATGCGAGGCTCAGCCTCCATGGACACTGAACCTGTCACTAGGTAGAACAGAAACTTTACGTGCTGTTCCCATTTTCCAGGCCAGAAAATTCTAGCCTCAGACCACTGAGTCTACTTTTTTTTTTTTTTTTTGCTGCACCATGTGGCATGTGAGATCTTAGTTCCCTGACTAGGGATTGAACCTTCACCTCCTGTAGTGGAAGCAGAGTCTTAACCACTGGACTGCCAGGGAAGTCCCAACTGAGTCTATCTATCTTTTAAGGTGAGTGCCTTGCGGTCTGGTTGCCCAGACTTCTTTGAGGGCTTGTCTTACAGAGGGGTGGGTTTTGAGAGACCAGATGGGGTCTTGGCTTCCCATGGGGATCCTCAAATGCAGTCCCTCTTGGCAAAACCCTGGGCCTAAGCCAGGACTGAGTAATGAGGGGACTCCAACCTGGAAGGAATCTGAACAGGCCTAACTGACCTTGGGTGAGTCCCTTCCCTCCTGCACTGGGTTTCAGATGCTTCCTCTGATAAATAAGGGGGTTTAGCGCCATCTCATTAGCAGGTTTATCCAGTAAACACCTACTGAACCCTTATCACCTTCCTGGCATTTGCTTTGCATGTGGGCAGATAGAGGAATTGCATCCAGTGCCTGGAATAACCCACAGTCAGTGAGTTTGGGGAGAATGCAATGTAACATATGATTTCAGCCACATCTGCTCCATGCCGGGTGATGTGGACAGTCCCTACCAGATCCGGGGTCCCCAGACTGTCAGTCCAGGGAAAGGAGTGCTGGCATGACTTGTTGAGGTCACAGGGCTGCCCCTGGGGAGGTGTTGGCCCTTGAAGGTAAGGGCAGCCCTGGGCCTTGTTCCGGGTCCTTCCTCCATCCCACAGCAAACCCAGTGAACAGGGGCTTTGGAATCAGGCACATCCCTTGGATCCCCGAGCAACTAGAGCATGTGGCTTCACTTTCTGGGTCTCCAGTTTTCTTCTTTATCAAGAAAGGATGACGCCTCTGAGCCCTTTGGGGTTTATATGGTTTCCATAAGACAATGTAATATCAAGAGCCTGGCACCAAGCCTGGTACATGGTGTGGTCCCACCATCCAGGCAGGAAGTAGAAAAGAACGACATCCTCCCCACAAGAACGACATCCTCCCCACCCACCCCTGAACATACCCACCCACCTCTTCCTTTCTCCTCCCCAAGCTGTGTAAGGCAGGATCCTTACCTCAAGAGGTCTAGCCCCAGCCCTTTCTTGTTCCTGCAAATGCTATGGTGGGCAAGCATCCCTCCTCCCAGGCTAGAGGGATTTCTACCACTCCTGTCTGCTCTCTCGACCTGACCTTGAACTTGGTATTTGCAGGGAGGAGACTGGCAGGGCTGGAGCCAGTGAGACTCTTCTGGGGAAACCTGCCAGGGCTGCGGGTTCCTTCCTCTCTTCCCAGCAATGGGTCAATGCTGGAGCTGCCCTGTCTTGCCCAACAATTGCCCAGGACAAGGCAATGTCCTTCCTCCCTTCTTAGTACCAAGACTGATTGATTGTCTTCCTTGAAGAAGGCAGGCAGGACAAGCCCTGTGTCAGATGTATGCAGGGGAGAGGCCAGGGAAGCTGGCTGGGGTGCGAGGATGGGAAGGTCTGGAGCCCCAGCGTGGCAGTGGTAGAGCAGGTTTGCCTGCATTCTTGGCAGGGCCCAGGATTCCAAAGCACTTTCTGTTTTTGTTACTGTGGCCAATTGCTTGCTCTGCCAAGGCCACAGGGCACCCAGCTTTCCAGAGCCCTAAGCCCTTCCACATGCAGTTCTCTTTCTTCATGTCAGAGATGGTACCACTGGCTCATCTGTTTTACAGATGGAGAAACTGAGGAAGAATCATATGCCCAAACCCAGAGGGGTTGATAGAAGGGAATGAAGCTGTCATTTCAAACCTTGGAATGACGTGGGCCATGAGCCAGGCCCATGCCGTACAAGAATCATTCTCCTTTCAATAGCCCAGCAAAATGCCTTGCTGGTATTTCTCCGCTTTGCAAATGCGCAGACAAAACCCACACTGGTGAAGGTACTTGCCTGGGGTCCCAGATCTAGTAACAGAGCCGAGATGTGAGCCTAGCACTGTCTAGCTCCAGCTCCCACTGTGCTGACCTCCCCTCCATGGTAAAGGTGAGGAAGCTGAGACTCAGAAAGGTTCAAGCTGGGCCTAAGGTCATCCCACCAGCAAGTGGCAAAGCTATTTTTAACTCAGGTCTGTCCTACTCCAGATGGAGAAGGCAACGGCACCCCACTCCAGTACTCTTGCCTGGAAAATCCCATGGCCAGAGGAGCCTGGTAGGCTGCAGTTCTTGGGGTCGCTACGAGTTGGACACGACTGAGCGACTTCACTTTCACTTTTCACTTTCATGCATTGGAGAAGGCAATGGCAACCCACTCCAGTGTTCTTGCCTGGAGAATCCCAGGGACAGGGGAGCCTGGTGGGCTGCATCTATGGAGTCACACAGAGTCGGACACGACTGAAGTGACTTAGCAGCAGCAGTCCTACTCCAGAACTCCTACCTTGCCTACTAAGCTACATTGCCTCAAGAAAAACTTTTTTCATGGAGTAACTGGCTGAAACCAAACAACTATAACTGTGTCTTAAAGGCAGAAAGACTCAGGACAGAAAAGGGCTATGAATTCTATTACTAATACCATTAACACTTATTAATTGTTAATATAACAGGTTCAGTATTTATACTGTATGGCTCAGACATGCAGAAATAAAACTTTACTTTTTCCGCAACTGAACCCAACTTGATCACAGCTCACTTCCCTCCCCCTCATTTTATTTCTGAGTGAAAATTTATTCTCTTCACAACTGAATCCAATGCTTGATCTTGCATTTTCCTTTGTTAAATAGGACATTTGGGGATAGTTGGTAAAACCTGAAGTAAGTCTATAGCTTAGATAATAGTACCATATGTTGTTGATTTCCCAATTTTAATGATTTTGTTGCAGGAAAGGGGACCCCTTCCAGGGCCCGAAACTGGGCTCTTGTCTAACACTCGGAAATGAATTGTCCGAGGAGACACATCAGCTGACAAAGTAAGAGATTTTATTGGGAAAGGGCACCCGAGTGGAGAGCAGCAGGGTAAGGGAACCCAGGAGAACAGCTCTGCCACATGGCTTGCAGTCTCGGGTTTTATGGTGATGGGATTAGTTTCCGGATTGTCCTTAGCCAATCATTCTGACTCAGAGTCCTTCCTGTGGTGCATGCCTTGTTCAGCCAAGATGGATGCCAGAGAGAAGGATTCTGGGAGGTGGTCGGACATGTGTTTTCTCCTTTTGACCTTTCCCGAACTCTTCCGGTTGGTGGTGGCTTATTAGTTCTGCATTCCTTAGCAGGACCTCCTGTCATAAAACAACTCAAGCAAATGGTTACTATGGTGCCTGGCCAGGTTGGGCAGTTTCAATCAGTGTGCTTCCCCTGACAACTCCCCTCTGAGAGACTTCATACTCAAGATACTTCTTGGGAATTGGGGCGGAGGTCTCTTTCTTCTGTAACTTTTTCCTGCTGTGCATGGGGTGTAGGCCTGCCTAGTAGAGCAGAAGTCTCTCTCTACCTGATCTAAGTTAAGATATTTTTTGCCTGAAACCAGCATTCACCCTTGTAATAACAGCAACTTAGTTTGAAACTGTTGGCTGCTCTCAGAGATGAAATAGACAGGGGCCAAAGGGGAAACCTAACAGGGTGGTCATCACTGGTCCCCAGAAACAGGAGGCATTTGAGGTGAAGGCTGCAGGGTTTGTGGCCTTTTTTTTTTGATTGGTTGGTGGTGAAGGAACAGAGCTGTGCTCCAGGAATCTTGTGTTCAGTCTGAAGTTACCATCCTCCACCTGCGTGGGGGCTCCAGTTGTGTTCAGTTCAGTTCAGTCGCTCAGTCGTGTCCGACTCTTTGCGACCCCATGAATTGCAGCACGCCAGGCCTCCCTGTCCATCACCAACTCCCGGAGTTCACTCAGACTCACGTCCATTGAGTCAGCGATGCCATCCAGCCATCTCATCCTCTGTCGTCCCCTTCTCCTCCTGCCCCCAATCCCTCCCAGCATCAGAGTCTTTTCCAATGAGTCAACTCTTCGCATGAGGTGGCCAAAGTACTGGAGTTTCAGCTTTAGCATCGTTCCTTCCAAAGTAATCCCAGGGCTGATCTCCTTCAGAATGGACTGGTTGGATCTCCTTGCAGTCCAAGGGCCTCTCAAGAGTCTTCTCCAACACCACAGTTCAAAAGCATCAATTCTTGGGCGCTCAGCCTTCTTCATAGTCCAACTCTCACATCCATACATGACCACTGGAAAAACCATAGCCTTGACTAGACGGACCTTTGTTGGCAAAGTAATGTCTCTGCTTTTGAATATGCTATCTAGATTGGTCATAACTTTCCTTCCAAGGAGTAAGCGTCTTTTAATTTCATGGCTGCAATCACCATCTCCAGTGATTTGGGAGCCCAGAAAAATAAAGTCTGACACTGTTTCCCCATCTATTTGCCATGAAGTGATGGGACCAGATGCCATGATCTTCGTTTTCTGAATGTTGAGCTTTAAGCCAACTTTTTCACTCTCCTCTTTCACTTTCATCAAGAGGCTTTTGAGTTCCTCTTCACTTTCTGCCATAAGGGTGGTGTCATCTGCATATCTGAGGTTATTGATATTTCTCCCAGCAATCTTGATTCCAGCTTGTGCTTCTTCCAGCCCAGCACTTCTCATGATGTACTCTGCATAGAAGTTAAATAAGCACGGTGATAATATACAGCCTGGACGTACTCCTTTTCCTATTTGGAACCAGTCTGTTGTTCCATGTCCAGTTCTAACTGTTGCTTCCTGACCTGCATACAGGTTTCTCAAGAGGCAGGTCAGGTGGTCTGGTAGTCCCATCTCTTTCAAAATTTTCCACAGTTTATTGTGATCCACACAGTCAAAGGCTTTGGCATAGTCAATAAAGCAGAAATAGATGTTTTTTTTTGGAACTCTCTTGCTTTTTCCATGATCCAGCGGATGTTGGCAATTTGATCTCTGATTCCTCTGCCTTTTCTAAAACCAGCTTGAACATCTGGAAGTTCATGGTTCATGTATTGCTGAAGCCTGGCTTGGAGAATTTTGAGCATTACTTTGCTAGCATGTGATATGGGTGCAATTGTGTGGTAGTTTGAGCATTCTTTGGCATTGCCTTTCTTTGGGATCGGAATGAAAACTGACATTTTCCAGTCCTGTGGCCACTGCTGAGTTTTCCAAATGTGCTGGCATATTGAGTGTAGCACTTTCACAGCATCATCTTTCAGGATTTGAAATAGCTCCACTGGAATTCCATCACCTCCACTAGCTTTGTTCGTAGTGATGCTTTCCAAGGCCCACTTGACTTCACATTCCAGGATGTCTGGCTCTAGGTGAGTGATCACACCATCGTGATTATCTGGGTCGTGAAGATCTTTTTTGTACAGTTCTTCTGTGTATTCTTGCCATCTCTTCTTAATATCTTCTGCTTCTGTTAGCTCCATATCATTTCTGTCCTTTATTGAGCCCATCTTTGCATGAAATGTTCCCTTGGTATCTCTAATTTTCATGAAGAGATCTCTAGTCTTTCCCATTCTGTTTTTTCCTCTATTTCTTTGCATTGATCGCTGAGGAAGGCTTTCTTATCTTTCCTTGCTATTCTTTGGAACTCCGCATTCAGATGCTTATATCTTTCCTTTTCTCCTTTGCTTTTCACTTCTCTTCTTTTCACAGCTATTTGTAAGGCCTCCCCAGACAGCCATTTTGCTTTTTTGCATTTCTTTTCCATGGGGATGGTTTTGATCTCTGTCTTCTGTACAATGTCACGAACCTCCATCCATAGTTCATCAGGCACTCTATCAGATCCAGTCCCTTAAATCTACTTCTCACTTCCACTGTATAATCATAAGGGATTTGATTTAGGTTATACCTGGATGGTCTAGTGGTTTTCCCTACTTTCTTCAGTTTAAGTATGAATTTGGCAATAAAGAGTTCATGATCTGAGCCTCAGTCAGCTCCCGGTCTTGTTTTTGCTGACTGTATAGAGCTTCTCCATCTTTGGCTACAAAGGATACAATCAATCTGATTTTGGTGTTGACCATCTGGTGATGTCCATTGTAGAGTCTTCTCTTGTGTTGTTGGAAGAGGGTGTTTGCTATGACCAGTGCATTCTCTTGGAAAAACTCTATTAACCTTTGCCCTGCTTCATTCCGTACTCCAAGGCCAAATTTGCCTGTTACTCCAGGTGTTTCTTGACTTCCTACTTTTGCATTCCAGTCCCCTATAATGAAAAGGACATCTTTTTTGGGTGTTAGTTCTAAAAGGTGTTGTAGGTCTTCATAGAACCGTTCAGCTTCGGCTTCTTCAGCATTACTGGTTGGGGCATAGGCTTGGATTACCGTGATATTGAATGGTTTGCCTTGGAAACAAACAGAGATCATTCCATTGTTTTTGAGATTGCATCCAAGTACTGCATTTCGAACTCTTTTGTGGACCATGATGGCTACTCCATTTTTTCTAAGGGATTCCTGCCCACGTAGTGGATATAATGGTCATCTGAGCTAAATTCACCCATTCCAGTCCATTTTAGTTTGCTGATTCACGGAATGTCGACTGTCACTCTTGCCATCTCCTATTTGACCACTTCCAATTTGCCTTGATTCATGGACCTGACATTCCAGGTTCCTATGCAATATTGCTCTTTACAGCATTGGATCTTGCTTCTATCACCAGTCACATCCACAACTGGGTGTTGTTTTTGCTTTGGCTCCATCCCTTCATTCTTTCTGGAGTTATTTCTCCACTGATCTCCAGTAGCATATTGGGCACCTACCGACCTGGGGAGTTCCTCTTTCAGTGTCCTATCATTTTGCCTTTTCATACTGTTCATGGGGTTCTGAAGGCAAGAATACTGAAGTGGTTTGCCATTCCCTTCTCCTTGGACCACATTCTGTCAGACCTCTCGACCATGACCCATCTGTCTTGGGTGGCTCCCACACAGCATGGCTTAGTTTCATTGAGTTAGACAAGGTTGTGGTCCATGTGATCAGATTGGCTAGTTTTCTGTGATTGTGGTTTCAGTGTGTCTGCCCTCTGATGCCCTCTCACAACACCTACCGTCTTACTTGGGTTTCTCTTACCTTGGACGTGGGGTATCTCTTCACGGCTGCTTAAGTACAGCGCAACCACTGCTCCTTATCTTGGATGAGGGGTATCTCCTCAGGGCTGCCCCTCCTGACCTTGAACGTGGAGTGGCTCTTCTCGGCCCTCCTGCGCCCACACAGCCGCCGCTGCTTGGATGTGGGGTTGCTCCTCTTGGCCGCTGCCCCTGACCTCGGATGAACTTATCTAAAAGCTCATATCTCATTTACTTTTTTTTTTTTTTTAGAAGTTTCTTCACTCGAGGTAATCTCCTTGTTGACAAACTTGTAACAGATCCGATATTGTTTAACTTATATTAAGCCTAGGTACAATGAAAATATTCTACTTAATGTTAATTACTCTAAGACATGTCTATATTAGATAGGTTAACAAACAAACATTAATATCAGGTATTTAATATTGAATATTTACCAGTTCACATGAACCTGGAATTTATTGTTTAATTTAGAATTATTTGATTTGTAAGTGCTTACCTTTCTTTAAGCCAATTAAATAGAGCTCATTTACAAATTTACCTCAAAAATATTACCCAGAGACAAAGACATATCAAGACACATTTAGACAGACTCAGTGCAAGATCTAGCTTGATTTTCTAAGTTTAGTCATGAATTAGATATTACAATATAAAATTTACTAGTTTATTAAAAAACAGTTGGGATAAATAAAATTTATAAAGGCTTTTTCCCATTTTTCCTCAGTCTCAGGTGTTAGAGATGGTCTAGATAAGTGTTCCTGAGAGCTCTGGTTTTAAGGCACAGGGAAAGAAAATCAAGTTCTAACAAAATGGTGGCAGGTCTAAACCCAAAGGTGGCCAGACAATGCAAAATGGCCATCAAAAATCACAACACAGAGCAGAGTTAAAGCACACATGTATAGACCTGGCAGTCCTCATCAGACACTCCCTTAAATACAAGAAAACAGTCTCTCAGAAAACCTCATATAGAGACACAGAACTTCAGATCCAAGTACTAACAGAGTAAACGAAAATATCTCAGATCTTCAAAGATTTCAAAGGGAGGAAA
Organism: Bos grunniens; assembly: GCF_055505025.1. Taxonomy (NCBI): domain Eukaryota; kingdom Metazoa; phylum Chordata; class Mammalia; order Artiodactyla; family Bovidae; genus Bos; species Bos grunniens. Next base: position 16,113,804 of record NC_141167.1, read on the forward strand.
GGAAGCCAGGTTGAAAGAACAAGGGGGAGGAGGCGGGAGAGGGGGGTGAAAGGGGTGGCCTTACAGACGTCTCCTGCCACCTGCAGATACCCAGCATTATGGGACTTTACCCTGGGCCTCCAGAGAAGGGAGGACTGGAACTCGGCCCTACCAGAAATCAGACCAGAACAGAACCAGAATTCGAGTTCTCTGCCAAGAGGAGGTGATCAGCCTCCAATCCTCGGCTCAGGCTGAGGCCCTTCGACCAGATTCCTGCGTCCGGGACCGGGGTACTAGAAAAAAGGGGAAGGATAGGAAGGGTTAAGGAGAGGAAAGAGAGAGGGAAGGGAAGAGAGGTCAGTAAAGTCTCTTGTTCCTTACCCGGTAGGGGCACTCTGGCCAGTTGCCCACATCAGGAGAAGACCAGGGACAAAAGTGTCCCAATTGCAGCCACTGGGTCTGGTCCAGTGGCACGCAAGCTGGCCCGAGTACCCCGAGTGATCAGGATGTCAGTTGCAGTGCAGATGAGTCCCACCAGAGTTGCCATTTGTTGCAGGAAAGGGCACCCCTTCCAGGGCCCGAAACTGGGCTCTTGTCTAACACTCGGAAATGAATTGTCCGAGGAGACACATCAGTTGACAAAGCAAGAGATTTTATTGGGAAAGGGCACCCGAGTGGAGAGCAGCAGGGTAAGGGAACCCAGGAGAACAGCTCTGCCACATGGCTTGTCTCGGGTTTTATGGTGATGGGATTAGTTTCCGGGTTGTCCTTAGCCAATCATTCTGACTCAGAGTCCTTCCTGGTGGTGCATGCCTTGTTCAGCCAAGATGGATGCCAAAGAGAAGGATTCTGGGAGGTGGTCGGACATGTGTTTTCTCCTTTTGACCTTTCCCGAACTCTTCCGGTTGGTGGTGGCTTATTAGTTCTGCGTTCCTTAGCAGGACCTCCTGTCATAAAACAACTCATGCAAATGGTTACTATGGTGCCTGGCCAGGTTGGGCAGTTTCAATCAGTGTGCTTCCCCTGACAACTCCCCTCTGAGAGACTTCATACTCAAGATACTTCTTGGGAATTGGGGCGGAGGTCTCTTTCTTCTGTAACTTTTTCCTGCTGTGCATGGGGTGTAGGCCTGCCTAGTAGAGCAGAAGTCTCTCTCTACCTGATCTAAGTTAAGATATTTTTTGCCTGAAACCAGCATTCACCCTTGTAATAACAGCAACTTAGTTTGAAACTGTTGGCTGCTCTCAGAGATGAAATAGACAGGGGCTAAAGGGGAAACCTAACAGGGTGGTCATCACTGGTCCCCAGAAACAGGAGGCATTTGAGGTGAAGGCTGCAGGGTTTGTGGCCTTTTTTTTTTGATTGGTTGGTGGTGAAGGAACAGAGCTGTGCTCCAGGAATCTTGTGTTCAGTCTGAAGTTACCATCCTCCACCTGCGTGGGGGCTCCAGTTGTGTTCAGTTCAGTTCAGTCGCTCAGTCGTGTCCGACTCTTTGCGACCCCATGAATTGCAGCACGCCAGGCCTCCCTGTCCATCACCAACTCCCGGAGTTCACTCAGACTCACGTCCATTGAGTCAGCGATGCCATCCAGCCATCTCATCCTCTGTCGTCCCCTTCTCCTCCTGCCCCCAATCCCTCCCAGCATCAGAGTCTTTTCCAATGAGTCAACTCTTCGCATGAGGTGGCCAAAGTACTGGAGTTTCAGCTTTAGCATCGTTCCTTCCAAAGTAATCCCAGGGCTGATCTCCTTCAGAATGGACTGGTTGGATCTCCTTGCAGTCCAAGGGCCTCTCAAGAGTCTTCTCCAACACCACAGTTCAAAAGCATCAATTCTTGGGCGCTCAGCCTTCTTCATAGTCCAACTCTCACATCCATACATGACCACTGGAAAAACCATAGCCTTGACTAGACGGACCTTTGTTGGCAAAGTAATGTCTCTGCTTTTGAATATGCTATCTAGATTGGTCATAACTTTCCTTCCAAGGAGTAAGCGTCTTTTAATTTCATGGCTGCAATCACCATCTCCAGTGATTTGGGAGCCCAGAAAAATAAAGTCTGACACTGTTTCCCCATCTATTTGCCATGAAGTGATGGGACCAGATGCCATGATCTTCGTTTTCTGAATGTTGAGCTTTAAGCCAACTTTTTCACTCTCCTCTTTCACTTTCATCAAGAGGCTCTTTAGTTCCTCTTCAGTTTCTGCCATAAGGGTGGTGTCATCTGCATATCTGAGGTTATTGATATTTCTCCCAGCAATCTTGATTCCAGCTTGTGCTTCTTCCAGCCCAGCACTTCTCATGATGTACTCTGCATAGAAGTTAAATAAGCACGGTGATAATATACAGCCTGGACGTACTCCTTTTCCTATTTGGAACCAGTCTGTTGTTCCATGTCCAGTTCTAACTGTTGCTTCCTGACCTGCATACAGGTTTCTCAAGAGGCAGGTCAGGTGGTCTGGTAGTCCCATCTCTTTCAAAATTTTCCACAGTTTATTGTGATCCACACAGTCAAAGGCTTTGGCATAGTCAATAAAGCAGAAATAGATGTTTTTTTTTGGAACTCTCTTGCTTTTTCCATGATCCAGCGGATGTTGGCAATTTGATCTCTGATTCCTCTGCCTTTTCTAAAACCAGCTTGAACATCTGGAAGTTCATGGTTCATGTATTGCTGAAGCCTGGCTTGGAGAATTTTGAGCATTACTTTGCTAGCATGTGATATGGGTGCAATTGTGTGGTAGTTTGAGCATTCTTTGGCATTGCCTTTCTTTGGGATCGGAATGAAAACTGACATTTTCCAGTCCTGTGGCCACTGCTGAGTTTTCCAAATGTGCTGGCATATTGAGTGTAGCACTTTCACAGCATCATCTTTCAGGATTTGAAATAGCTCCACTGGAATTCCATCACCTCCACTAGCTTTGTTCGTAGTGATGCTTTCCAAGGCCCACTTGACTTCACATTCCAGGATGTCTGGCTCTAGGTGAGTGATCACACCATCGTGATTATCTGGGTCGTGAAGATCTTTTTTGTACAGTTCTTCTGTGTATTCTTGCCATCTCTTCTTAATATCTTCTGCTTCTGTTAGCTCCATATCATTTCTGTCCTTTATTGAGCCCATCTTTGCATGAAATGTTCCCTTGGTATCTCTAATTTTCATGAAGAGATCTCTAGTCTTTCCCATTCTGTTTTTTCCTCTATTTCTTTGCATTGATCGCTGAGGAAGGCTTTCTTATCTTTCCTTGCTATTCTTTGGAACTCCGCATTCAGATGCTTATATCTTTCCTTTTCTCCTTTGCTTTTCACTTCTCTTCTTTTCACAGCTATTTGTAAGGCCTCCCCAGACAGCCATTTTGCTTTTTTGCATTTCTTTTCCATGGGGATGGTTTTGATCTCTGTCTTCTGTACAATGTCACGAACCTCCATCCATAGTTCATCAGGCACTCTATCAGATCCAGTCCCTTAAATCTACTTCTCACTTCCACTGTATAATCATAAGGGATTTGATTTAGGTTATACCTGGATGGTCTAGTGGTTTTCCCTACTTTCTTCAGTTTAAGTATGAATTTGGCAATAAAGAGTTCATGATCTGAGCCTCAGTCAGCTCCCGGTCTTGTTTTTGCTGACTGTATAGAGCTTCTCCATCTTTGGCTACAAAGGATACAATCAATCTGATTTTGGTGTTGACCATCTGGTGATGTCCATTGTAGAGTCTTCTCTTGTGTTGTTGGAAGAGGGTGTTTGCTATGACCAGTGCATTCTCTTGGAAAAACTCTATTAACCTTTGCCCTGCTTCATTCCGTACTCCAAGGCCAAATTTGCCTGTTACTCCAGGTGTTTCTTGACTTCCTACTTTTGCATTCCAGTCCCCTATAATGAAAAGGACATCTTTTTTGGGTGTTAGTTCTAAAAGGTGTTGTAGGTCTTCATAGAACCGTTCAGCTTCGGCTTCTTCAGCATTACTGGTTGGGGCATAGGCTTGGATTACCGTGATATTGAATGGTTTGCCTTGGAAACAAACAGAGATCATTCCATTGTTTTTGAGATTGCATCCAAGTACTGCATTTCGAACTCTTTTGTGGACCATGATGGCTACTCCATTTTTTCTAAGGGATTCCTGCCCACGTAGTGGATATAATGGTCATCTGAGCTAAATTCACCCATTCCAGTCCATTTTAGTTTGCTGATTCACGGAATGTCGACTGTCACTCTTGCCATCTCCTATTTGACCACTTCCAATTTGCCTTGATTCATGGACCTGACATTCCAGGTTCCTATGCAATATTGCTCTTTACAGCATTGGATCTTGCTTCTATCACCAGTCACATCCACAACTGGGTGTTGTTTTTGCTTTGGCTCCATCCCTTCATTCTTTCTGGAGTTATTTCTCCACTGATCTCCAGTAGCATATTGGGCACCTACCGACCTGGGGAGTTCCTCTTTCAGTGTCCTATCATTTTGCCTTTTCATACTGTTCATGGGGTTCTGAAGGCAAGAATACTGAAGTGGTTTGCCATTCCCTTCTCCTTGGACCACATTCTGTCAGACCTCTCGACCATGACCCATCTGTCTTGGGTGGCTCCCACACAGCATGGCTTAGTTTCATTGAGTTAGACAAGGTTGTGGTCCATGTGATCAGATTGGCTAGTTTTCTGTGATTGTGGTTTCAGTGTGTCTGCCCTCTGATGCCCTCTCACAACACCTACCGTCTTACTTGGGTTTCTCTTACCTTGGACGTGGGGTATCTCTTCACGGCTGCTTAAGTACAGCGCAACCACTGCTCCTTATCTTGGATGAGGGGTATCTCCTCAGGGCTGCCCCTCCTGACCTTGAACGTGGAGTGGCTCTTCTCGGCCCTCCTGCGCCCACACAGCCGCCGCTGCTTGGATGTGGGGTTGCTCCTCTTGGCCGCTGCCCCTGACCTCGGATGAACTTATCTAAAAGCTCATATCTCATTTACTTTTTTTTTTTTTTTAGAAGTTTCTTCACTCGAGGTAATCTCCTTGTTGACAAACTTGTAACAGATCCGATATTGTTTAACTTATATTAAGCCTAGGTACAATGAAAATATTCTACTTAATGTTAATTACTCTAAGACATGTCTATATTAGATAGGTTAACAAACAAACATTAATATCAGGTATTTAATATTGAATATTTACCAGTTCACATGAACCTGGAATTTATTGTTTAATTTAGAATTATTTGATTTGTAAGTGCTTACCTTTCTTTAAGCCAATTAAATAGAGCTCATTTACAAATTTACCTCAAAAATATTACCCAGAGACAAAGACATATCAAGACACATTTAGACAGACTCAGTGCAAGATCTAGCTTGATTTTCTAAGTTTAGTCATGAATTAGATATTACAATATAAAATTTACTAGTTTATTAAAAAACAGTTGGGATAAATAAAATTTATAAAGGCTTTTTCCCATTTTTCCTCAGTCTCAGGTGTTAGAGATGGTCTAGATAAGTGTTCCTGAGAGCTCTGGTTTTAAGGCACAGGGAAAGAAAATCAAGTTCTAACAAAATGGTGGCAGGTCTAAACCCAAAGGTGGCCAGACAATGCAAAATGGCCATCAAAAATCACAACACAGAGCAGAGTTAAAGCACACATGTATAGACCTGGCAGTCCTCATCAGACACTCCCTTAAATACAAGAAAACAGTCTCTCAGAAAACCTCATATAGAGACACAGAACTTCAGATCCAAGTACTAACAGAGTAAACGAAAATATCTCAGATCTTCAAAGATTTCAAAGGGAGGAAAGGAAGCCAGGTTGAAAGAACAAGGGGGAGGAGGCGGGAGAGGGGGGTGAAAGGGGTGGCCTTACAGACGTCTCCTGCCACCTGCAGATACCCAGCATTATGGGACTTTACCCTGGGCCTCCAGAGAAGGGAGGACTGGAACTCGGCCCTACCAGAAATCAGACCAGAACAGAACCAGAATTCGAGTTCTCTGCCAAGAGGAGGTGATCAGCCTCCAATCCTCGGCTCAGGCTGAGGCCCTTCGACCAGATTCCTGCGTCCGGGACCGGGGTACTAGAAAAAAGGGGAAGGATAGGAAGGGTTAAGGAGAGGAAAGAGAGAGGGAAGGGAAGAGAGGTCAGTAAAGTCTCTTGTTCCTTACCCGGTAGGGGCACTCTGGCCAGTTGCCCACATCAGGAGAAGACCAGGGACAAAAGTGTCCCAATTGCAGCCACTGGGTCTGGTCCAGTGGCACGCAAGCTGGCCCGAGTACCCCGAGTGATCAGGATGTCAGTTGCAGTGCAGATGAGTCCCACCAGAGTTGCCATTTGTTGCAGGAAAGGGCACCCCTTCCAGGGCCCGAAACTGGGCTCTTGTCTAACACTCGGAAATGAATTGTCCGAGGAGACACATCAGTTGACAAAGCAAGAGATTTTATTGGGAAAGGGCACCCGAGTGGAGAGCAGCAGGGTAAGGGAACCCAGGAGAACAGCTCTGCCACATGGCTTGTCTCGGGTTTTATGGTGATGGGATTAGTTTCCGGGTTGTCCTTAGCCAATCATTCTGACTCAGAGTCCTTCCTGGTGGTGCATGCCTTGTTCAGCCAAGATGGATGCCAAAGAGAAGGATTCTGGGAGGTGGTCGGACATGTGTTTTCTCCTTTTGACCTTTCCCGAACTCTTCCGGTTGGTGGTGGCTTATTAGTTCTGCGTTCCTTAGCAGGACCTCCTGTCATAAAACAACTCATGCAAATGGTTACTATGGTGCCTGGCCAGGTTGGGCAGTTTCAATCAGTGTGCTTCCCCTGACAACTCCCCTCTGAGAGACTTCATACTCAAGATACTTCTTGGGAATTGGGGCGGAGGTCTCTTTCTTCTGTAACTTTTTCCTGCTGTGCATGGGGTGTAGGCCTGCCTAGTAGAGCAGAAGTCTCTCTCTACCTGATCTAAGTTAAGATATTTTTTGCCTGAAACCAGCATTCACCCTTGTAATAACAGCAACTTAGTTTGAAACTGTTGGCTGCTCTCAGAGATGAAATAGACAGGGGCTAAAGGGGAAACCTAACAGGGTGGTCATCACTGGTCCCCAGAAACAGGAGGCATTTGAGGTGAAGGCTGCAGGGTTTGTGGCCTTTTTTTTTTGATTGGTTGGTGGTGAAGGAACAGAGCTGTGCTCCAGGAATCTTGTGTTCAGTCTGAAGTTACCATCCTCCACCTGCGTGGGGGCTCCAGTTGTGTTCAGTTCAGTTCAGTCGCTCAGTCGTGTCCGACTCTTTGCGACCCCATGAATTGCAGCACGCCAGGCCTCCCTGTCCATCACCAACTCCCGGAGTTCACTCAGACTCACGTCCATTGAGTCAGCGATGCCATCCAGCCATCTCATCCTCTGTCGTCCCCTTCTCCTCCTGCCCCCAATCCCTCCCAGCATCAGAGTCTTTTCCAATGAGTCAACTCTTCGCATGAGGTGGCCAAAGTACTGGAGTTTCAGCTTTAGCATCGTTCCTTCCAAAGTAATCCCAGGGCTGATCTCCTTCAGAATGGACTGGTTGGATCTCCTTGCAGTCCAAGGGCCTCTCAAGAGTCTTCTCCAACACCACAGTTCAAAAGCATCAATTCTTGGGCGCTCAGCCTTCTTCATAGTCCAACTCTCACATCCATACATGACCACTGGAAAAACCATAGCCTTGACTAGACGGACCTTTGTTGGCAAAGTAATGTCTCTGCTTTTGAATATGCTATCTAGATTGGTCATAACTTTCCTTCCAAGGAGTAAGCGTCTTTTAATTTCATGGCTGCAATCACCATCTCCAGTGATTTGGGAGCCCAGAAAAATAAAGTCTGACACTGTTTCCCCATCTATTTGCCATGAAGTGATGGGACCAGATGCCATGATCTTCGTTTTCTGAATGTTGAGCTTTAAGCCAACTTTTTCACTCTCCTCTTTCACTTTCATCAAGAGGCTCTTTAGTTCCTCTTCAGTTTCTGCCATAAGGGTGGTGTCATCTGCATATCTGAGGTTATTGATATTTCTCCCAGCAATCTTGATTCCAGCTTGTGCTTCTTCCAGCCCAGCACTTCTCATGATGTACTCTGCATAGAAGTTAAATAAGCACGGTGATAATATACAGCCTGGACGTACTCCTTTTCCTATTTGGAACCAGTCTGTTGTTCCATGTCCAGTTCTAACTGTTGCTTCCTGACCTGCATACAGGTTTCTCAAGAGGCAGGTCAGGTGGTCTGGTAGTCCCATCTCTTTCAAAATTTTCCACAGTTTATTGTGATCCACACAGTCAAAGGCTTTGGCATAGTCAATAAAGCAGAAATAGATGTTTTTTTTTGGAACTCTCTTGCTTTTTCCATGATCCAGCGGATGTTGGCAATTTGATCTCTGATTCCTCTGCCTTTTCTAAAACCAGCTTGAACATCTGGAAGTTCATGGTTCATGTATTGCTGAAGCCTGGCTTGGAGAATTTTGAGCATTACTTTGCTAGCATGTGATATGGGTGCAATTGTGTGGTAGTTTGAGCATTCTTTGGCATTGCCTTTCTTTGGGATCGGAATGAAAACTGACATTTTCCAGTCCTGTGGCCACTGCTGAGTTTTCCAAATGTGCTGGCATATTGAGTGTAGCACTTTCACAGCATCATCTTTCAGGATTTGAAATAGCTCCACTGGAATTCCATCACCTCCACTAGCTTTGTTCGTAGTGATGCTTTCCAAGGCCCACTTGACTTCACATTCCAGGATGTCTGGCTCTAGGTGAGTGATCACACCATCGTGATTATCTGGGTCGTGAAGATCTTTTTTGTACAGTTCTTCTGTGTATTCTTGCCATCTCTTCTTAATATCTTCTGCTTCTGTTAGCTCCATATCATTTCTGTCCTTTATTGAGCCCATCTTTGCATGAAATGTTCCCTTGGTATCTCTAATTTTCATGAAGAGATCTCTAGTCTTTCCCATTCTGTTTTTTCCTCTATTTCTTTGCATTGATCGCTGAGGAAGGCTTTCTTATCTTTCCTTGCTATTCTTTGGAACTCCGCATTCAGATGCTTATATCTTTCCTTTTCTCCTTTGCTTTTCACTTCTCTTCTTTTCACAGCTATTTGTAAGGCCTCCCCAGACAGCCATTTTGCTTTTTTGCATTTCTTTTCCATGGGGATGGTTTTGATCTCTGTCTTCTGTACAATGTCACGAACCTCCATCCATAGTTCATCAGGCACTCTATCAGATCCAGTCCCTTAAATCTACTTCTCACTTCCACTGTATAATCATAAGGGATTTGATTTAGGTTATACCTGGATGGTCTAGTGGTTTTCCCTACTTTCTTCAGTTTAAGTATGAATTTGGCAATAAAGAGTTCATGATCTGAGCCTCAGTCAGCTCCCGGTCTTGTTTTTGCTGACTGTATAGAGCTTCTCCATCTTTGGCTACAAAGGATACAATCAATCTGATTTTGGTGTTGACCATCTGGTGATGTCCATTGTAGAGTCTTCTCTTGTGTTGTTGGAAGAGGGTGTTTGCTATGACCAGTGCATTCTCTTGGAAAAACTCTATTAACCTTTGCCCTGCTTCATTCCGTACTCCAAGGCCAAATTTGCCTGTTACTCCAGGTGTTTCTTGACTTCCTACTTTTGCATTCCAGTCCCCTATAATGAAAAGGACATCTTTTTTGGGTGTTAGTTCTAAAAGGTGTTGTAGGTCTTCATAGAACCGTTCAGCTTCGGCTTCTTCAGCATTACTGGTTGGGGCATAGGCTTGGATTACCGTGATATTGAATGGTTTGCCTTGGAAACAAACAGAGATCATTCCATTGTTTTTGAGATTGCATCCAAGTACTGCATTTCGAACTCTTTTGTGGACCATGATGGCTACTCCATTTTTTCTAAGGGATTCCTGCCCACGTAGTGGATATAATGGTCATCTGAGCTAAATTCACCCATTCCAGTCCATTTTAGTTTGCTGATTCACGGAATGTCGACTGTCACTCTTGCCATCTCCTATTTGACCACTTCCAATTTGCCTTGATTCATGGACCTGACATTCCAGGTTCCTATGCAATATTGCTCTTTACAGCATTGGATCTTGCTTCTATCACCAGTCACATCCACAACTGGGTGTTGTTTTTGCTTTGGCTCCATCCCTTCATTCTTTCTGGAGTTATTTCTCCACTGATCTCCAGTAGCATATTGGGCACCTACCGACCTGGGGAGTTCCTCTTTCAGTGTCCTATCATTTTGCCTTTTCATACTGTTCATGGGGTTCTGAAGGCAAGAATACTGAAGTGGTTTGCCATTCCCTTCTCCTTGGACCACATTCTGTCAGACCTCTCGACCATGACCCATCTGTCTTGGGTGGCTCCCACACAGCATGGCTTAGTTTCATTGAGTTAGACAAGGTTGTGGTCCATGTGATCAGATTGGCTAGTTTTCTGTGATTGTGGTTTCAGTGTGTCTGCCCTCTGATGCCCTCTCACAACACCTACCGTCTTACTTGGGTTTCTCTTACCTTGGACGTGGGGTATCTCTTCACGGCTGCTTAAGTACAGCGCAACCACTGCTCCTTATCTTGGATGAGGGGTATCTCCTCAGGGCTGCCCCTCCTGACCTTGAACGTGGAGTGGCTCTTCTCGGCCCTCCTGCGCCCACACAGCCGCCGCTGCTTGGATGTGGGGTTGCTCCTCTTGGCCGCTGCCCCTGACCTCGGATGAACTTATCTAAAAGCTCATATCTCATTTACTTTTTTTTTTTTTTTAGAAGTTTCTTCACTCGAGGTAATCTCCTTGTTGACAAACTTGTAACAGATCCGATATTGTTTAACTTATATTAAGCCTAGGTACAATGAAAATATTCTACTTAATGTTAATTACTCTAAGACATGTCTATATTAGATAGGTTAACAAACAAACATTAATATCAGGTATTTAATATTGAATATTTACCAGTTCACATGAACCTGGAATTTATTGTTTAATTTAGAATTATTTGATTTGTAAGTGCTTACCTTTCTTTAAGCCAATTAAATAGAGCTCATTTACAAATTTACCTCAAAAATATTACCCAGAGACAAAGACATATCAAGACACATTTAGACAGACTCAGTGCAAGATCTAGCTTGATTTTCTAAGTTTAGTCATGAATTAGATATTACAATATAAAATTTACTAGTTTATTAAAAAACAGTTGGGATAAATAAAATTTATAAAGGCTTTTTCCCATTTTTCCTCAGTCTCAGGTGTTAGAGATGGTCTAGATAAGTGTTCCTGAGAGCTCTGGTTTTAAGGCACAGGGAAAGAAAATCAAGTTCTAACAAAATGGTGGCAGGTCTAAACCCAAAGGTGGCCAGACAATGCAAAATGGCCATCAAAAATCACAACACAGAGCAGAGTTAAAGCACACATGTATAGACCTGGCAGTCCTCATCAGACACTCCCTTAAATACAAGAAAACAGTCTCTCAGAAAACCTCATATAGAGACACAGAACTTCAGATCCAAGTACTAACAGAGTAAACGAAAATATCTCAGATCTTCAAAGATTTCAAAGGGAGGAAAGGAAGCCAGGTTGAAAGAACAAGGGGGAGGAGGCGGGAGAGGGGGGTGAAAGGGGTGGCCTTACAGACGTCTCCTGCCACCTGCAGATACCCAGCATTATGGGACTTTACCCTGGGCCTCCAGAGAAGGGAGGACTGGAACTCGGCCCTACCAGAAATCAGACCAGAACAGAACCAGAATTCGAGTTCTCTGCCAAGAGGAGGTGATCAGCCTCCAATCCTCGGCTCAGGCTGAGGCCCTTCGACCAGATTCCTGCGTCCGGGACCGGGGTACTAGAAAAAAGGGGAAGGATAGGAAGGGTTAAGGAGAGGAAAGAGAGAGGGAAGGGAAGAGAGGTCAGTAAAGTCTCTTGTTCCTTACCCGGTAGGGGCACTCTGGCCAGTTGCCCACATCAGGAGAAGACCAGGGACAAAAGTGTCCCAATTGCAGCCACTGGGTCTGGTCCAGTGGCACGCAAGCTGGCCCGAGTACCCCGAGTGATCAGGATGTCAGTTGCAGTGCAGATGAGTCCCACCAGAGTTGCCATTTGTTGCAGGAAAGGGCACCCCTTCCAGGGCCCGAAACTGGGCTCTTGTCTAACACTCGGAAATGAATTGTCCGAGGAGACACATCAGTTGACAAAGCAAGAGATTTTATTGGGAAAGGGCACCCGAGTGGAGAGCAGCAGGGTAAGGGAACCCAGGAGAACAGCTCTGCCACATGGCTTGTCTCGGGTTTTATGGTGATGGGATTAGTTTCCGGGTTGTCCTTAGCCAATCATTCTGACTCAGAGTCCTTCCTGGTGGTGCATGCCTTGTTCAGCCAAGATGGATGCCAAAGAGAAGGATTCTGGGAGGTGGTCGGACATGTGTTTTCTCCTTTTGACCTTTCCCGAACTCTTCCGGTTGGTGGTGGCTTATTAGTTCTGCGTTCCTTAGCAGGACCTCCTGTCATAAAACAACTCATGCAAATGGTTACTATGGTGCCTGGCCAGGTTGGGCAGTTTCAATCAGTGTGCTTCCCCTGACAACTCCCCTCTGAGAGACTTCATACTCAAGATACTTCTTGGGAATTGGGGCGGAGGTCTCTTTCTTCTGTAACTTTTTCCTGCTGTGCATGGGGTGTAGGCCTGCCTAGTAGAGCAGAAGTCTCTCTCTACCTGATCTAAGTTAAGATATTTTTTGCCTGAAACCAGCATTCACCCTTGTAATAACAGCAACTTAGTTTGAAACTGTTGGCTGCTCTCAGAGATGAAATAGACAGGGGCTAAAGGGGAAACCTAACAGGGTGGTCATCACTGGTCCCCAGAAACAGGAGGCATTTGAGGTGAAGGCTGCAGGGTTTGTGGCCTTTTTTTTTTGATTGGTTGGTGGTGAAGGAACAGAGCTGTGCTCCAGGAATCTTGTGTTCAGTCTGAAGTTACCATCCTCCACCTGCGTGGGGGCTCCAGTTGTGTTCAGTTCAGTTCAGTCGCTCAGTCGTGTCCGACTCTTTGCGACCCCATGAATTGCAGCACGCCAGGCCTCCCTGTCCATCACCAACTCCCGGAGTTCACTCAGACTCACGTCCATTGAGTCAGCGATGCCATCCAGCCATCTCATCCTCTGTCGTCCCCTTCTCCTCCTGCCCCCAATCCCTCCCAGCATCAGAGTCTTTTCCAATGAGTCAACTCTTCGCATGAGGTGGCCAAAGTACTGGAGTTTCAGCTTTAGCATCGTTCCTTCCAAAGTAATCCCAGGGCTGATCTCCTTCAGAATGGACTGGTTGGATCTCCTTGCAGTCCAAGGGCCTCTCAAGAGTCTTCTCCAACACCACAGTTCAAAAGCATCAATTCTTGGGCGCTCAGCCTTCTTCATAGTCCAACTCTCACATCCATACATGACCACTGGAAAAACCATAGCCTTGACTAGACGGACCTTTGTTGGCAAAGTAATGTCTCTGCTTTTGAATATGCTATCTAGATTGGTCATAACTTTCCTTCCAAGGAGTAAGCGTCTTTTAATTTCATGGCTGCAATCACCATCTCCAGTGATTTGGGAGCCCAGAAAAATAAAGTCTGACACTGTTTCCCCATCTATTTGCCATGAAGTGATGGGACCAGATGCCATGATCTTCGTTTTCTGAATGTTGAGCTTTAAGCCAACTTTTTCACTCTCCTCTTTCACTTTCATCAAGAGGCTCTTTAGTTCCTCTTCAGTTTCTGCCATAAGGGTGGTGTCATCTGCATATCTGAGGTTATTGATATTTCTCCCAGCAATCTTGATTCCAGCTTGTGCTTCTTCCAGCCCAGCACTTCTCATGATGTACTCTGCATAGAAGTTAAATAAGCACGGTGATAATATACAGCCTGGACGTACTCCTTTTCCTATTTGGAACCAGTCTGTTGTTCCATGTCCAGTTCTAACTGTTGCTTCCTGACCTGCATACAGGTTTCTCAAGAGGCAGGTCAGGTGGTCTGGTAGTCCCATCTCTTTCAAAATTTTCCACAGTTTATTGTGATCCACACAGTCAAAGGCTTTGGCATAGTCAATAAAGCAGAAATAGATGTTTTTTTTTGGAACTCTCTTGCTTTTTCCATGATCCAGCGGATGTTGGCAATTTGATCTCTGATTCCTCTGCCTTTTCTAAAACCAGCTTGAACATCTGGAAGTTCATGGTTCATGTATTGCTGAAGCCTGGCTTGGAGAATTTTGAGCATTACTTTGCTAGCATGTGATATGGGTGCAATTGTGTGGTAGTTTGAGCATTCTTTGGCATTGCCTTTCTTTGGGATCGGAATGAAAACTGACATTTTCCAGTCCTGTGGCCACTGCTGAGTTTTCCAAATGTGCTGGCATATTGAGTGTAGCACTTTCACAGCATCATCTTTCAGGATTTGAAATAGCTCCACTGGAATTCCATCACCTCCACTAGCTTTGTTCGTAGTGATGCTTTCCAAGGCCCACTTGACTTCACATTCCAGGATGTCTGGCTCTAGGTGAGTGATCACACCATCGTGATTATCTGGGTCGTGAAGATCTTTTTTGTACAGTTCTTCTGTGTATTCTTGCCATCTCTTCTTAATATCTTCTGCTTCTGTTAGCTCCATATCATTTCTGTCCTTTATTGAGCCCATCTTTGCATGAAATGTTCCCTTGGTATCTCTAATTTTCATGAAGAGATCTCTAGTCTTTCCCATTCTGTTTTTTCCTCTATTTCTTTGCATTGATCGCTGAGGAAGGCTTTCTTATCTTTCCTTGCTATTCTTTGGAACTCCGCATTCAGATGCTTATATCTTTCCTTTTCTCCTTTGCTTTTCACTTCTCTTCTTTTCACAGCTATTTGTAAGGCCTCCCCAGACAGCCATTTTGCTTTTTTGCATTTCTTTTCCATGGGGATGGTTTTGATCTCTGTCTTCTGTACAATGTCACGAACCTCCATCCATAGTTCATCAGGCACTCTATCAGATCCAGTCCCTTAAATCTACTTCTCACTTCCACTGTATAATCATAAGGGATTTGATTTAGGTTATACCTGGATGGTCTAGTGGTTTTCCCTACTTTCTTCAGTTTAAGTATGAATTTGGCAATAAAGAGTTCATGATCTGAGCCTCAGTCAGCTCCCGGTCTTGTTTTTGCTGACTGTATAGAGCTTCTCCATCTTTGGCTACAAAGGATACAATCAATCTGATTTTGGTGTTGACCATCTGGTGATGTCCATTGTAGAGTCTTCTCTTGTGTTGTTGGAAGAGGGTGTTTGCTATGACCAGTGCATTCTCTTGGAAAAACTCTATTAACCTTTGCCCTGCTTCATTCCGTACTCCAAGGCCAAATTTGCCTGTTACTCCAGGTGTTTCTTGACTTCCTACTTTTGCATTCCAGTCCCCTATAATGAAAAGGACATCTTTTTTGGGTGTTAGTTCTAAAAGGTGTTGTAGGTCTTCATAGAACCGTTCAGCTTCGGCTTCTTCAGCATTACTGGTTGGGGCATAGGCTTGGATTACCGTGATATTGAATGGTTTGCCTTGGAAACAAACAGAGATCATTCCATTGTTTTTGAGATTGCATCCAAGTACTGCATTTCGAACTCTTTTGTGGACCATGATGGCTACTCCATTTTTTCTAAGGGATTCCTGCCCACGTAGTGGATATAATGGTCATCTGAGCTAAATTCACCCATTCCAGTCCATTTTAGTTTGCTGATTCACGGAATGTCGACTGTCACTCTTGCCATCTCCTATTTGACCACTTCCAATTTGCCTTGATTCATGGACCTGACATTCCAGGTTCCTATGCAATATTGCTCTTTACAGCATTGGATCTTGCTTCTATCACCAGTCACATCCACAACTGGGTGTTGTTTTTGCTTTGGCTCCATCCCTTCATTCTTTCTGGAGTTATTTCTCCACTGATCTCCAGTAGCATATTGGGCACCTACCGACCTGGGGAGTTCCTCTTTCAGTGTCCTATCATTTTGCCTTTTCATACTGTTCATGGGGTTCTGAAGGCAAGAATACTGAAGTGGTTTGCCATTCCCTTCTCCTTGGACCACATTCTGTCAGACCTCTCGACCATGACCCATCTGTCTTGGGTGGCTCCCACACAGCATGGCTTAGTTTCATTGAGTTAGACAAGGTTGTGGTCCATGTGATCAGATTGGCTAGTTTTCTGTGATTGTGGTTTCAGTGTGTCTGCCCTCTGATGCCCTCTCACAACACCTACCGTCTTACTTGGGTTTCTCTTACCTTGGACGTGGGGTATCTCTTCACGGCTGCTTAAGTACAGCGCAACCACTGCTCCTTATCTTGGATGAGGGGTATCTCCTCAGGGCTGCCCCTCCTGACCTTGAACGTGGAGTGGCTCTTCTCGGCCCTCCTGCGCCCACACAGCCGCCGCTGCTTGGATGTGGGGTTGCTCCTCTTGGCCGCTGCCCCTGACCTCGGATGAACTTATCTAAAAGCTCATATCTCATTTACTTTTTTTTTTTTTTTAGAAGTTTCTTCACTCGAGGTAATCTCCTTGTTGACAAACTTGTAACAGATCCGATATTGTTTAACTTATATTAAGCCTAGGTACAATGAAAATATTCTACTTAATGTTAATTACTCTAAGACATGTCTATATTAGATAGGTTAACAAACAAACATTAATATCAGGTATTTAATATTGAATATTTACCAGTTCACATGAACCTGGAATTTATTGTTTAATTTAGAATTATTTGATTTGTAAGTGCTTACCTTTCTTTAAGCCAATTAAATAGAGCTCATTTACAAATTTACCTCAAAAATATTACCCAGAGACAAAGACATATCAAGACACATTTAGACAGACTCAGTGCAAGATCTAGCTTGATTTTCTAAGTTTAGTCATGAATTAGATATTACAATATAAAATTTACTAGTTTATTAAAAAACAGTTGGGATAAATAAAATTTATAAAGGCTTTTTCCCATTTTTCCTCAGTCTCAGGTGTTAGAGATGGTCTAGATAAGTGTTCCTGAGAGCTCTGGTTTTAAGGCACAGGGAAAGAAAATCAAGTTCTAACAAAATGGTGGCAGGTCTAAACCCAAAGGTGGCCAGACAATGCAAAATGGCCATCAAAAATCACAACACAGAGCAGAGTTAAAGCACACATGTATAGACCTGGCAGTCCTCATCAGACACTCCCTTAAATACAAGAAAACAGTCTCTCAGAAAACCTCATATAGAGACACAGAACTTCAGATCCAAGTACTAACAGAGTAAACGAAAATATCTCAGATCTTCAAAGATTTCAAAGGGAGGAAAGGAAGCCAGGTTGAAAGAACAAGGGGGAGGAGGCGGGAGAGGGGGGTGAAAGGGGTGGCCTTACAGACGTCTCCTGCCACCTGCAGATACCCAGCATTATGGGACTTTACCCTGGGCCTCCAGAGAAGGGAGGACTGGAACTCGGCCCTACCAGAAATCAGACCAGAACAGAACCAGAATTCGAGTTCTCTGCCAAGAGGAGGTGATCAGCCTCCAATCCTCGGCTCAGGCTGAGGCCCTTCGACCAGATTCCTGCGTCCGGGACCGGGGTACTAGAAAAAAGGGGAAGGATAGGAAGGGTTAAGGAGAGGAAAGAGAGAGGGAAGGGAAGAGAGGTCAGTAAAGTCTCTTGTTCCTTACCCGGTAGGGGCACTCTGGCCAGTTGCCCACATCAGGAGAAGACCAGGGACAAAAGTGTCCCAATTGCAGCCACTGGGTCTGGTCCAGTGGCACGCAAGCTGGCCCGAGTACCCCGAGTGATCAGGATGTCAGTTGCAGTGCAGATGAGTCCCACCAGAGTTGCCATTTGTTGCAGGAAAGGGCACCCCTTCCAGGGCCCGAAACTGGGCTCTTGTCTAACACTCGGAAATGAATTGTCCGAGGAGACACATCAGTTGACAAAGCAAGAGATTTTATTGGGAAAGGGCACCCGAGTGGAGAGCAGCAGGGTAAGGGAACCCAGGAGAACAGCTCTGCCACATGGCTTGTCTCGGGTTTTATGGTGATGGGATTAGTTTCCGGGTTGTCCTTAGCCAATCATTCTGACTCAGAGTCCTTCCTGGTGGTGCATGCCTTGTTCAGCCAAGATGGATGCCAAAGAGAAGGATTCTGGGAGGTGGTCGGACATGTGTTTTCTCCTTTTGACCTTTCCCGAACTCTTCCGGTTGGTGGTGGCTTATTAGTTCTGCGTTCCTTAGCAGGACCTCCTGTCATAAAACAACTCATGCAAATGGTTACTATGGTGCCTGGCCAAGTTGGGCGGTTTCAATCAATGTGCTTCCCCTAACAATTTTACTCTGGTTATGTAAGAGAATGCCCTTGTTTTTAGGAAATACACGTCAAGGTACTTAGGGGGCTAAGAGGCATCATGTCTGGAATTTTTATTTATTTATTTTTAAAAAAATTAATTTATTTTTTGGCTGTGCCATAGGGCCTGTGGGATCTTAGTTCCTCGACCAGGGACTGAACCCACATCCCCTGCATTGGAAGCTCCAAGTCTTAACCACTGGACTGCCAGGGAAGCCCCTGCAGTTTTCTTTGGCTGCTCTGGGTCTTTGTTTCTGCAGTCAGGCTTTCTCCAGTTGCGGTGCGTGGGCTTCTCATCGCGATGACTTCTCTTGTTGCATCAGAACACTGGCTCTAGGAGTGAGGGCTCAGTAGTTGTGGTTCATGAGCTTAGTTGCCCCTCATCATGTGGAATCTTCTCCCACCAGGGATCAAACTGGTGTCTCCTGCATTGGCAGACGTATTCTTAACCACTGAACCACCAGGGAAGTCCTCCCTGCAAATTTTGAATATTTCAGAAAAAAAATACACTTGCATTGCACTAAAAAAACAAAAACCATGACACAGAAGAAAAAAGCAAATGTGGTAAAATGTTAACATTTGGGGAATTTGGATGAAGAGTATCTAGGAATTCTTTGCAATATTCTTGTAACTTTTCTGTAAATCTGAAAATGATGTCAAAGCAAAAAATCTATGTAAGGGAATTCCCTGGCAGTCCAGTGGATAGAACTCAGTGCTTTCACTGCCAAGGGCCTGGGCTCATTCACTGGTCAGGGAACTAAGATCCCACAAGTTGAGTGGCATAGCCAAAAAAAAAAGAAAAAAATTTTAAAGTACAAAAATGTCCTCTTATATGGAAAAATCATCAAACCAAGATCCAAATACTCTATTAGGATTGCTCCATCCCATCTCTGGGTGGTGACCTCCTTTTACCCCTCAGGATGCTGTCAGAGGAATCTTCCACGTCATCCATCGCCCTGGCCTAGGCTTCTGGGCTCGAAGGCCTTGCTGGCTACCTTGTCTTCTTAGGTCTTTGGAGTCAGCTTCCCTCCCCATCACTTCTCAGTGTAGTGTAACTGGTTAATCTGGCTTTGGGCCTGAGTGTGACTTTGGAGTCATGGCCTTTGCTGTCAAGGCTATGTTCTCCAGCCCCCCTCATCCTGACCCTAAGCCTCTGGCAATCATGCCTTATCAGTGCTTGGATAGGCCCCCACTGGAAACTTCTGGTGCTTATCATGACCCACCAAGGCCTGGAGGAATCAGGTCCTTGAATGAGTCAGTCCTGTCAGGAAGACAGAAATCACACTGGTTGTTGTTGTTGTTGTTAGATATATATATATTTTTAATGTGGACCATTTTAAAGTCTTTATTGAATTGTTACAATATTGCTTCTGTTTTATGGTTTTTTGGCCATGAGGTGTGTGGGATCTTAGCTCTCTGACCAGGGAATCTCACCTGCACCCCTTGTATTGGAAGGTGAAGTCTCAGCCACTGGCCCACTAGGAAGTCCCCACCTTGGTTGTTTTAAGGGAGAATATATAAGGAATTGGCTAAATCATATTTGACACATAGAAAAGCAACTAGTGAGATATCAGAGGTACTAACTTCAGGAAACAGATACCCTAGGAATGAGAGGCCAAGTAGAGGTTATTAGAACCTAGAAATGGGGATCCAGACCTTGAGGAAGGCATGCCTGTGCTTGGTGTTCACATACTTGAGGGGCCATGATGAGGCTGGTTCTGGGAACGTGGAAAAACTTGCAAACTGGAACCAGTTGCTACTGGGATCAATAGCTTCTGCCAGAGCAAAGGGCTCTTATGAGGTGATGCTGGCAGGAAGGAATAGCAAATGGAAAGCAGGAAGTTGTTTCTTCCTAGTCTAGTCTTGCACTCTCTTAGTGCCCCTATGGACAGAGCCATGGAAACAGCTGGCACAGTGCCAGCCCCAGCATTCCAAGACTGAGTGTAGAAGGATGGGTTTGGGGCTGAGAGCCAACAGCTCAATGACTGGCACTGGGCGAGGGGTAGGAGGTGGGGTGGAGCTGAGCAGCATCAACATGAGGTTCTCTGTCCCTAAACAAGCCTCACAGCCATCGCATCCATCACAGGACCCTCTGTGTGGAGGAGTCCTCTCTAGCACCAGGGGAAGTGAGGCACAGCCCCTTTGCTCTGGGGTCTTCTATTTGTTTCTGCTGGACGTGCGCCCTGGGGCAGAAGGTTCAAGGGTCAGGCCCCAGACTTGAATATTACGCTTTTGTTCTTCTTTCTCTTGGTTTTTCCACGCAGCCAGGGAGAGTTCCTCAACTCACATGAGAAGCTGCCTGTTCTATGACTCAATAAAACTTGTATTCTCCAGTTCATCCAAGCTTTATTTAAAGTCTTATACTAAAGTTTATTCAAAGAGAAGATTTGAGAATTATGGAAAAATTGTTTCTCTCTTATATATGGTGACTCTTGTGATTGAATGCCTGGCCCTTCAAAATGATTTTGCTTTGGACTCTTTTAAAAAAGAGTCCAGTTTGACATTCAGTGCTGAACAAAGACTTCTTTCTCTGAATCTGTTCTCCATCGCCCCCTCAACAATTGGTGAAGGACAATGAAACAGCAAGAAACATTTCTCAATTTAGAAACTTATTCCTGCTCCAATAACATGATCTGAGTACTATGTTCTTGGAGCCATGCTAAGTTCAGCGGTCATCATCGTATTTGTCCTCTCAACAAACCTGTAAGGAAAGTGCAAAAGTCTCCATGACTTCAAGGTCTGAGCTCTTCCCCACTGTGCTACATCGCTTTCTGGGGCCAGTTCTATCCCTTCACCTTTTGGAAAACTGAAGACTAAGTGGGCACCAGGCAAACCAGTAATGAATACAAGTTCTGGAACCATCTAGCCTGGGGCAAGTCACTGAGCCTACTTTACATAACGTAGGGATGTTGTTAGGGTTTGAGATAAGGGATGGGAAGGTTTTAGTGCGGGACCTGGATGATAATGGTAATGCTATTAATGGGGCTTCCCAGGGGGTACTAGTGGTAAAGGACCTGCCTGCTGCTGCAGGAGGCATAAGAGACATGGGCTCAATCCCTGGGTCAAGAGGATCTCCTGGAGGAGGGCATGGTAACCCACTCCATATTCTTGCCTGGAGAATCCCATGGGCAGAGGAGCCTGGTGGGCTACAGTCTATAGAGTCACAAAGAGTCTGACATGACTGAAGCAACTTAGCGTGCACATACATGCAACCCTATTAAGAATAATAATAATAAATATATATTGACTAGTTACTAGGGCAAACAAAGAGTAAGCACTTTACATGTGTTCATTTAAAAATATATATATATGTTTATTTATTTGGCTATGTACTTTGGCCACCTCATGCGAAGAGTTGACTCACTGGAAAAGACTCTGATGCTGGGAGGGATTGGGGGCAAGAGGAGAAGGGGACGACAGAGGATGAGATGGCTGGATGGCATCACTGACTCAATGGACGTGAGTCTGAGTGAACTCTGGGAGTTGGTGATGGACAGGGAGGCCTGGTGTGCTGCGATTCATGGGGTCGAAAAGAGTCAGACATGACTGAGCAACTGATCTGATCTGATCTGATCTGATGCTGGGTCTTAGTTCCAGCATAGGGGATCTTTAGTTGCAGCATGTGAACTCTTAGTAGAGGCACATGGGCTCTAGTTTCCTGACTAGGGATTGAACCTGGGCCCTTGAATTGGGAGTGCAGAGCCTTAACTGCTGCACCACCAGGGGTGGGGTGGGGGTGGGGTGTGGGGGGAGGGTCTCTACATGTGTTAATTAATTATTTTAATTTCCACCACTCCCTCCATTCATACTGCGATACCCTCTCTCTTCCCATTCAGCCCTACTGGGAAACCTCAGTGTTTCCATCCTGTACGTGCTGGATCCCAGCCCTTGGTCACAAGCTCTGAGTGTGAATAATGCTAATCCACAAGAGGGCCACCAATGCACTCACTGTGCATCCATTGGGATGGATGGAATCAGCTACACAGTCTGTAATTCTTAGTGTTATAGTTTGCTTTCCTTCAGCTCTTTGAGGGTTGTGTAAACTGCAGTTCTCAACCTTTGTATGTTTGAGAAATTTTGAAGTCTTTGTGGTTTTATTCTTCTCCTTGTTATTTTTATACTAGGAAAGTATTTTGGATTTACAGAGGAGTTGTAAAAATGGTACAGAGAGTTCACGCACTTCCCTCAATGTTACATTAGAGCTTCATAATCAGGGCACATTCATCAAAGCTAAGAAACTGACATTGGCAACCACTGGCTTTATTCAGATTTCACCAGTTTTCCCACTAATGTCCTCTTCCTTTCCAGGATCCCATCTAAGATCCTGCATTAACATCTTTCTCTAGTCTCTGCCATTCTGTGACAGTTTCTCAGTCTTTCCTTGTTTTTCCATGACTTTGAATTTTGAAGAGCACTTAGCAAGTATTTTGTAGAATATCCCCAAGATTTTGTCATGTTTTTCAAGATTAGACTGGGATTATGGATTTGGGGGAAGAATACCCCAGAGGTGAGGTGGGATATGTGATATTAACATGCCTTCCTTGTTGTCAATCACCCGGTTAAAGTAATTAACCTTAACTTGCCAGATTTCTCAACTGTGAAGTTACTATTTTTCCACTTTTCATCCTCTAGAAGCAAGTCACTAAGTCCCGCCCCAGGGAAACTTCCCAGAGGGAGGCGTATCAAAGAACTTGTGGGCGTCTGTTAAAACCACTATCGTAATTAGTATTTTGAAGAAGATACTCTGAGGCTAGGGAAATATTCTATTTCTCCTTAAAGTTTTACCCACTCTTTTAGCATTCATCAGCAGATCCTGCCTGTAGCAATCATTAATGTGTTACAGAAAAAATACTTCTTAGCATCATGGTATCCATTGTTTCAGAAAATCCATAATATCAATAAGATATTGTGAAATCAGTTTTTGTATTGTTATAAATCACAATAAAATCTCCATAGTCAATATAGATTTAAACCTTATTGTATTCAGGGCTGATTCAGAGCTGAGACCCACCACTTCAGCCACCTTGGCTCTGAATTTTTGAAATCTTTCTGCCCTCACTGGTAAATAGTTATTGCCTATACCCTGCTCCAAGTTTCACCCCTGCCCAAGTCTTTGGAAATCTCTCCTGATGTCTCCACAGTTAAGTAAAAAGAACAACAACAAAAAGCAAAACTCTCCAGACATTTTGGTTATGAGCACATTTGAAATTTAGTTATAATCTTGCTGCAAGGGAAAAAGTCTCCAGTAGACCAATTCAAAGATTTGCTCCTGGAAGAGACATTTTATGGGAAAAGAGAATGACTGAAATAATTATTGTCAAATTGGCAAGAAAAAGAGAATATTGCCTAGCTGTCTGTAAAGTGGACTATGGGCTTTGGAAATGGGTTTGGGAACAATTTTGCTTATTTGACGCTATCCAGCAACTCAAGGGCTAATAGTTGGCTCAGAACTGGAGCCCTCCTCTCTCTCTCCCCCAGCTTGGGGTTAGACAGTTTCCTTCTGAAGGTGAGCCCTATGCTGAGCTGGTTGCTAAATACTTTGACTAGCACCCAAGTTTTGTGTATATACACAGGACATAGTAAATAATCAGTCTGTAGTTTGGTTCAGGTACAGTTAATTGAGTTCAGATAAAGCAGACTTTAGAGCTTTCAAAACCCCAGAAGAACTAGTTTTGAAAACCAGTTGCCTTATGCAAGTCACTGAACCTCACTGTATGTAAAGTTGTAAGGATTTGAAATAATGGAGGGGAAGTTTTTAGTGCCTGGTAAATAATAGGTATTAGACAAATGGTAATACTCAGTTCAGTTCAGTTGCTCAGCCGTGTCCAACTCTTTGTGACCCCACGAATTGCAGCACGCCAGGCCTCCCTGTCCATCACCATCTCCTGGAGTTCACTCAAACTCATGTCCATCAAGTCGGTAATGCCATCCAGCCTCTCATCCTCTGTCGTCCCCTTCTCCTCCTGCCCCCAATCCCTCCCAGCATCAGAGTCTTTTCCAATGAGTCAACTCTTCACATGAGGTGGCCAAAATACTGGCGTTTCAGCTTTAGCATCATTCCTTCCAAAGAACACCCAGGGCTGATCTCCTTTAGAATGGACTGGTTGGATCAAACTACCGCACAATTGCACTCATCTCACACGCTAGTAAAGTAATGCTCAAAATTCTCCAAGCCAGGCTTCAGCAATACGTGAACCATGAACTTCCAGATGTTCAAGCTGGTTTTAGAAAAGGCAGAGGAATCAGAGATCAAATTGCCAACATCCGCTGGATCATGGAAAAAGCAAGAGAGTTCCAGAAAAACATCTATTTCTGCTTTATTGACTATGCCAAAACCTTTGACTGTGTGGATCACAATAAACTGTGGAAAATTCTGAAAGAGATGGGAATACTACCTGACCTGCCTCTTGAGAAACCTATCTGCAGGTCAGGAAGCAACAGCTAGAACTGGACATGGAACAACAGACTGGTTCCAAATAGGAAAAGGAGTACATTAAGGCTGTATATTGTCACCCTGCTAATTTAACTTCTATGCAGAGTACATCATGAGAAATGCTAGGCTGGAAGAAGCACAAGCTGGAATCAAGTTTGCTAGGAGAAATATCAATAACCTCAGATATGCAGATGACACCACCCTTATGGCAGAAAGTGAAGAGGAACTAAAAAGCCTCTTGATGAAAGTGAAAGAGGAGAGTGAAAAAGTTGGCTTAAAGCTCAACATTCAGAAAACGAAGATCATGGCATCTGGTCCCATCACTTCATGGGAAATAGGTGTGGAAACAGTGGAGACAGAGTCAGACTTTATTTTTGGGGGCTCCCAAATCACTGCAGATGGTGACTGCAGCCATGAAATTAAAAGACGCTTACTCCTTGGAAGGAAAGTTATGACCAACATAGATAGCATATTGAAAAGCAGACACATTACTTTGCCAGCAATGGTAAT
The DNA here is from genome assembly GCF_055505025.1 of Bos grunniens. Taxonomy (NCBI): domain Eukaryota; kingdom Metazoa; phylum Chordata; class Mammalia; order Artiodactyla; family Bovidae; genus Bos; species Bos grunniens. Next base: position 16,139,011 of record NC_141167.1, read on the forward strand.
ACTACTACTACTACTAATCATAAACACTTACTGATAAGTTACTATGTCAGGCACAGAACTCAATAGTTTATGTGAATTATTTTAATCCCTACAATAACTGTGAATTAGGTACCTTTAGTATCACCCCCCACTTTACTGATGAAATTGAAACTCAGAGAATTTAAGTTCACACAGGATAAAATGTTGATGGAGCTGAGGTTCAAACATAGACAGCCTGACATCTGCACCTCTGTGATTAACATGCGGGACACAGGGCTGCCCACTAGGCAGTAACTCTGAAGGCTTCCAGAATTGTACAGATCACAGGGAGGGAGCTCTTGCTATAGACCAGATGGAGACCTCTGGCTTCCTATGAAACACTTCCGACATCAGCAGGATTTGGTACTTATTTTTATAACTTTATAGCAAGAGGAAGACAGATAAAAAGATACAGAGATTCAAGCAGTTACCCAGAAACAAACACTGACTGTCTTATGACATTTGGCAGGCAGAGTGCAACAGTTCAGAAACAGTCATCGATAATGCATCTTTCCAAAACATTGTCTCAGGGGATCCCCTCAAGATTTACTGCCCAGTCATCCACTTTCTCAAATGCCACAAAACTTTCTAAAAGTCTGAAGGTAACAAATCCTGGGCAGAAAGAAAAAACAAGGCTTCTCTTGAATAAAAAATAAAAATAGGAGTGACCTACTGAAAACAGTTTTTTTTCCCCTGCTTTAGCATAAAATGTGCCAAAAATTCTCTCTTGTCTCCCCTCCAAAGGGTTAGGTGTGGTATGAGGTAGTTCCTCCATGACCCACCCTTACTTTGCTCCCACAGGTGAACTGTTTTGAATTTCTAAGTTCTGGCCCTGCTTCAGGGCAATTCAAGACCTATTATTGTTCAGGAGGAGTTGCCTGAATCTTTAGGGCTTGAGGGTTTGAGAAAGAAAGTGGTTGATTCAGACAGTGGATGACCAGGGACTGAGAGGAGTATAGCCTGAGAGGTGACCAGGCTGGCATGGTGGCAGGGGGTGGGAGGTGACGCCTACTGGCTCTCGGTGTTTGGAGCATGGGCTGAGACCCAGAAACAGGAGTTCAGTGTGAGGATGGCATCCTGGAGCGGTGTTGCCTGGTAGGGGTGCTGGCATCACGAGACTGCCTCTGTACTTTAAGACTCTCTCTCCATCTTGGGAGTGAAAGTCAAGTAGGTCTACATCTCTTGAGTTTTAGAAACTCTGGCCATTCCTGAATGATCCAAAGAGGTCAGAGTGGTGGGGGAGGGGAGGCACTGTCCACAAAGGGCGATCTTGGACTCTGCTGATCTACCTGGGGGATGCTCAAGACCATGTAAATTCAATTTGGATAGAAAAATTTTTTAAACACCTCACAAATTCTTCCTCAGTTACAGAAGGGTAACAATGGCCTTCTGCCACATCTCCTTCCAGGGGACAGTGACTGTTGGGACTTGGCAAGACTCAGCACTCTTGGTCACCAAGTTTTTCTCGTCTCCATCACTCATTGTGCATAATTCACCGGAACTCACAAAGCCCCTTTGTGTGTGGTGAGCCGGATCCCGGGCAGTTGGAAGGGCCCAGGCTGGCGCTGTCCTCGAAATTAACTGAGAGAGGTACCTCTACTGATGAGTCTGGAGCCAGAAAAAATAGAAGGTCTAGGAGGAAAAATAACCTTCCACCAAAACGCTCCAGTCTTGTGGAAGATCCGTATCACATTGGATGATCACTCCAGGGACACAATGGGACTTTCATTATTCTTTGTGTTTGGAGACAAAAGATCTTTCTGTTCAGCTTAATGCTGAGCCTTTTAAAAATTACCTGGAAATGGAAACCTGTTTTGAGAGAATAGCCTCTGTTGGCAACTTGCACCCACTTTTAAGGAGAACCTAGCACTTTGGCCAAGACTCCCAAAGCTGATCCAAGTACTCACCTTAGCAAGTAAAGTCAATTTCACCAAAGATTTCATCAAAGATGAAGACAAGGTTGCACTGACACTGTGGAGCAAAGCTCAATAAAAATGTTGAGTAGATGCCTCTGTTCTCTCCTCCAGCCCCAGAATTTCCTTCGTGACTGCTGGCCGCCTATCTCCTCTTGCCTGTTTGCACTCAACACCCTTGTCCAAGAATTCCCTGGCAGTCCAATGCTTAAGACTCCATGCTTTCACTGCCGAGGGTGTGGGTTGGATCCCTAATTGGGAGCCTAACATTCTGCAAGCCTCCTGGAGTGGCCTAAAAATAAAAAGGTATTTCCCTGTTGGTTCAGCGGGTGAGGCTCCTCACTTCCAGTGTAGGGGCTTTAGCTTTAATTCCCGGTCAGGGAACTATGATTCCACATGCCGCACGGTGCAGCCAATAAAATATTAAAAACAAACAACAACAAGAAACACTCTTGTCCGTGTCTTTGCATGACCCCCTCAGGCAGAGCAATGTAGATGCCTGGTTCATCCACTTTGCAAACATCACCCCTCCTTCCAAACAGAAGAGCCTCTTGAGGGGCCTTGGCATCTACTTTCCTTGGATTGGGCTGCAGCAGATGTAAAGAAATAGTTTTTCCCTCTCACGGAGACGTTTTTCTACTGCGTTTTTTGACATTATAAACACAGATGTCACTCCTCACCTCCCCCTCAATAAATCATCAAGCATGAACTCAGAGTCTAGAATTTGAGGGCAGAAGGAAGAAAATAGTGAAAGGAGCAAGGCTAGAGATTTAATTGGGACCTGGCAGGGATGGACAGACCGCCGCCCCTCGCCCCCACTGGAGCATGAGGACCGACTGCCACAAAGCCTTTCCTATCACACTCAGAGACCAGGGTTAAAGCCCACAGGCTCCTCAGTGGATGACTGTGGGCTGAAATTCCCGTTCAGGTGTAAGTGACTGACAACTGCTCTTAACCCAGACAGGAACTTGATGTGGGGAGAGGAGGACATGCAGAGGATTCTTAGGTGGGCCAGGCTTCTGGCTTTGGTCTGGTGACCTAGGTTCAGTGTCATTCAGCTGTGTCCCAGGACTGATCAGGGATCAACAAAAAAAATTTTTTTAAATATTCATTTATTTTATGCTGCATTGGGTCTTAGTTGCTGCATGCAGGATCTTCATTGTATCATGGAGATCTTTCATCGCAGCATGCAAATTCTCTCGTTGCACTGCATGGGCCCTGTGGCACGTGGGATCCTAGTTCCTAGACCAGAGATCGAACCCTCATCCCCTGTATTGCAAGGTGAATTCTTAACCACTGGACCACCAGTCCGCTCAACAAATGTTTGAAGGATGAATCAAATGTTCTTGGGCACACCACCTCGTTTCTCTGCTTGTCTCCTCATTTGTAAAATGGGGGCAATACTCTTTTTTCCTGTCTACTTCTCAAAGATCAGATGAGTTAATGGATGTGAAGGCACCAAGGAGATGTAAAAAAATCACATCCTTACCTGAGTTCTTGAAACCCCTAGCCTTGGCAAAAATAGCCTTTGCATGTTACCACCTTTTCCCCCTTCCCCTTCCTGAGTCATTTTTCTTTATCTTGCTCAGATTTGCCACCTTTCCACCTATTCTCCTCTCCCCCTCATCAAGTTCCTGTCAGTCACTTACACCTGAATGGGAATTTCAACCCACATTCATCCACTGAGGAGCCTGTGGGCTTTAACCCTGGCCCTCCGAGTGTGATAGGAAAGGCTTTGTGGCAGTTGGTCCTCATGGTCCAGTAGGCACCAGATGGCAGTTTCCTGGGCTAGAATCTGTGATTCTGGTTCTGCAGATCTGGGTCAAGGCCCAGAAATCTGCCTTTCATATGAGCAGTCCAGGTGATTCTGATTCAGGTGCTCTGCTTATGGAACATAGAAGAACACTGATTTCTAGAGTCAGGGACTTTAAGAAGAGCTGGAGCGGGTGTGTCGGAATGGGCAGGGGATCCCACTGAACTCCTGCCCAGGCAGAGGCCCCAGGATTCCCAGGGCAAGTGTCCTGTGGTCATCAGAGAAAGCCATCGCTGTGTCAAGAATAACAATTGCTGGTGTGGTTAAAAGTCTTTTTATCCCAGCCATCCCTCCCTGAAACCCAAGAGGGCAGACAAAACTGAGGCCTCCGAAGGCTGAGCGACTGGTCTCAGGTTCCAACCCTTTATAACCCCCGTACCTTCACCCCACCCCCATGACTGAACCAGAGGGGCTGCCCCCCAACCAGAGTGCCTTCCTGTATATTGCATTGTAGATCATGGGGCCAGAGTTGTCGGATGACTCCTCCTAGGTCCCCACTTCACCTCAGCTGTCCTGATCTGGTCAGGCATGTGATAGGAAGTGGTGAGGCTCCTGTCTGAACCTCAGTCCCCTCTTCTAATCTTCACTGAATAATGGACTGTCTACTTCCTAAATATCTCTTGAACCCACCCACTCCTCCCCATCTCCACCCACTACCCAAGTCCCAGAGGCCAGCTGCGTCCCCACAGGTCCACTGGGGTGTGGTGGTGTAGTAGACGCCAGACAGGCTGCCTTCCTGGCCGCAGTCGCCCTTCTTGGGCAACATGACTGACAGCATGACCCCACCAGCCACGCCTAGTCTCGTGTGGTCCTGTCGCTGGCATAAATGATTGGTGCAGAGGTGGACCCTGACCCAGGTTGGACCACAGAGTCCTTCACAAAGAAGGGGGTGGTCCCTCTTCAGTGATGGGCATTTCCCCACATCTTGGTCAAGAGAACCAGTCGTGAGGCTGTGAGAGGAGCAGGTGTGTCCAGAAGGAGGTGAGAGCTGAGGACTGACCAGTGGCCTTGGCAATGTGGGGGTCACTGATAACCGGACAAGGGTGTTTCAGTAGCATGGTGGATGCAGAAGCCTGTTGGGAGGGGGAGAGCAGGAGGGGAGGGAGTAGAGACCACGGCCAGTGTAGATCACTTTGTGGACCTAAAGGGCAGATCGGCCCCAACAACGGACTCCATAAAGAAGTGAGATCAAGAGTGGTTGGTCAGCCTGTTAAAGATGAGAGAAACAATAGCTTGTTTGTATGCTTCTGAGAATGGCCCAGTGTTGGGGTGGGGGGAGCGGAAATTAGATGGCTCTGGAGAGAGAGGGAGATTGCTGAGGGATGTCCCTGAAGAGGCCAGGGGTGGGGTCTGATGTCATTCAGGGAGGGACTGCATTTGTGGGGAACTCAATTTCATCCCAGGAGGAAGGAAGTCTAAGAATAGGAGCAGAGATGCAGGACAGGGTGATGTGCTGGTGTGGTCAGGCTCTCAGCTTCTATGTTCACAGTGAACTAGGGCAGGAAGCTGAGGTTTGAGTATTGATGCATGCTAAGTTGCTTCAGTCGTGTCTGATTTTTTGTGACCCCGTGAACTGTAGCCCACCAGGCTCCTATTCCATGGGATTCTCCAGGCAGGAATACTGGAGTGGGTTGCCATGCCCTCCTCCAGGGGATCTTCCCCACCCAGGGATCAAACCCGCGTCTCCCATGGCTCCTGCATTGCAGGCAGATTCTTTACCGCTCAGCCACTGGGAAAGGAGAGTGACTGATCTAGGGATGCATGGAGGCATTGCCAGGACACTGGGACCCATTTGGGACAAGCAAATATGAATGAAAGTGACACATGTCAGCAGGGGCCAGTCCAGTGTCACGTCCTTCTGTCTCCTTTTAGGCTTCCCAGAAGGGCCCCATCCTCTGGGAAGGCAGAGGAGGAAGCCCCCAGCCAAGAGCATCTGCAGCAGGTGGAGGCCCAGGCGAAGGTCCCCTTGGCCTCCCTCAGCATCTTCAGTGGGTCCTGCTGGCCTGTGCTGCAGACCTTCCCCCGCCTCCTGCCTCCTGTCCCCTTCCTGTGTCACCCTCCGTCTGAGCCTAGTCACCATGCTAGGGGTCGGGGTGGGGGGGTTTTGGTGCCCTGACAGTGAAACAGGCTGCCTTGGGAGGCAGCCCCGCCCCTCTGCTTGATTGACAACTCAGAGGGGGTGAGGGGGAAGGGGTAAAGTTTGGAATGGGAAGGAGCTGCGTTAGCTGACCTTGGAGTCTGAAGATATGTATTTTGTACCAGGCTCAGACACACATCAGTCAAGTTCATTCACGACTCTGAACCTGAGTTTCCTCATTTGTAAGATGGAGACAGTGACTGGACTTGGCACCCAGGCTGCTGCCGGGATTTGGTGAACTCACACTCCCCAAGTGCTTGGCACTCTGAGAGCTTGGCTATGCTCTCATAGCGGCGGCTGTTTCTTTCCAACCCTATGAAATTTCAGTCTGAAATAAACAGCCAGTGTAGGAAAAAAGGAACGTTGATCAGAGATGGGGTGCGTGCTGGTAGAGCAAGGCGAGAAGATAGGGCTGGGAGGTGGGCGGTCTGCTTGCTGCCTGTCCCCTGAGCAGCAGGCTCTCAGTGTGGAGCAGGTCTGAACACGAAGCTCAGTCTCTCTGCAGAGTCCTCCAGGGGCCACCATCTTCTAGCCTCCGAACCTGTGTAGACACTGCAGTTTCCAGAGCACTTAGCACACACCATCTCTTTGGATTCACCCAACCATTCCTTTCTGTGCTGCGGGGTATTATTAGCCCCTCTTTCAGATAAGGAAATCAAGACTGGGAGGGATCACAGAGCTGGGACTTAGCTCAAGTCTTCTGCTCCTGATCCATTTCTCCTGAAGCCAACCTGCTGCTGCTGCTCTGGATAAACTAGGCAAAGTCATCGAGTGACCGTGGACGAGTCACTGAGTCCTACCTGCAGGTGAAGATGGACCTGGGTGCTCTCTGGAGCACTCCCCTCCCCCATTTTACTAAGATGCCTAGGTGTGGCTCCCCCCTTTCCACTGCACCCCCCGGGGGGGTCGGCTAGAACAATGCTTCAGGCCCAGGCCCAGCTCAGGACTCTGTGTTCCCACCCCACTGCCCAGGTCCCCTCGCCAGCATGCCTGGCTGCTCCCCAGGCAGCAGGCAAACAAGCCTCTATTGATTCTGGGTCATGGCTAGAAGAATGTCCCTTTGTTGGGGCATCGCCCCCCTCCTCTCTGTGTCCGTGCCCACAGGGCAGGCATTCAGGTAGGAAGCAGCCTAGCCATGGCTCCTTCCCCAGAGAAGCCAGGGACAGAATCCCACCCCAGACCCCAGAGAGGGTTCCACATCCTGCACTCTCTCCTCTTGGGTACTTCTTAAGCTCTCTGCACGCTTGCCATCATCCTGGTCACCCTGCCTTTACTCAGGGTGGGCCCAATCCCAGACCTCTCAGTGTTAAAATCCTCCCTACCTTTTCAGGCTCTGCTGCTCTGTGAACGCCCTGCTAGAATGAGAGCTCGTCAGGAGATGAAACGTGTCTGGTCCATATCTGTCCCTCTGCGTCCCACCTGGAACTTGGTCCAGAAGAGATAACCCAGAGTCTTAGTCACCCAGGCCTGAAACCTGACCAACTCAATACCTGGTTGGTCACAAGTTCTGTTGATTCTTCTTGAAATGTCACTAGGACTTTCCCAGTGGTCCAGTGGTTAATACTCTGTGCTTCCACTGCGAGGGGTGAGGGTTCAACCCCTGGTTAGGAAACAAAGATTCTTCATGCTATGTGGACTGAAAAAAGAGAAGAAAAGAAAGTTAAAAACACAAGAACCAAAAAAAGAAAAAGGAAAGTCACCAAATTCCTCAGGCTAGGATTCACAGCCTTTTTCTCTGTGGCATCAATCTACCCAGTGGCCCCTTGCGTTCTCCCTCCTTCTCCTGGCCCAGACTCTCTGGGTTGTTAGACATCCTCCTGCTTTAGCCCTGTTTATTGAGCATGTACTATGTGCTGCCGTTGCTCCATCAACTGGAGGTGCTCCAGGAAATGAGGCAGACACAGTCCTCTCCCTCAAGGGTCTTACGGTCTTTTTCGGGTAGACAGACAAATGTGTGCTGTGCTCAGTCGCTCAGTCATATCTGACTCTGTGCGATCCTTTGGACTGTAGCCCACCAGGCTGCTGTGTCCATGGGGATTCTCCAGGCAAGAATACTGGAGTGGGTTGCCATTTCCTCCTCCAGGGGATCTTCCCGACCCAAGGATCAAACCCACATTTCTTGTGTCTCCTGCATCGGCAGGCAGATTCTTTATCACTGCGCCAGACAGACAATAACAAAAACCAAAGGACCAAATAATATCGTATCAGAGTGTGAGATGTGCTCTGAAGGGAATCATGCAAGTTAAGGGGACATTGTGTGTAGGAGGGAGGTGGTCACTGAGGTGAAGCGGGGGCAGGGACAGAGTTGTGGGACTTGAGGTCGCAGAGGAAGGGCCTCCATGAAGAGCCGCCGTCTTGTGCAGAGTGCGAGAGGAAGCTGCTGTGTCGTGCTTACCCCTTCCCCTAGGCTGTGTCCCGAGGGTAGTCTGCCTGAAATGCCCTCCCTGAGCCTCTCCAGACATCTCAGTCACGTTTGGCTTTCAGGACCAAGTGCCAATCTCACTATCATTCTGGAGCCTTCCTTGTTTCCTCCAGACTGCAATCATCTCTTTCAATTAAAAAAAAAAATCATTTATTTGGCTGCATTGGGTCTTAGTTGTGGCACGCAGGGTCTTCACTGCATCGAGTGGGATCTTTCATTGCAGTATGTGGGCTCCAGAGCGTGTGGGCTCAGTGGTTGAAGTGTACAGGCTTAGTTGCTCCTTGGCATGTAGGATCTTAGTTCCCTGACCAGGGATCAAATCTGCATTCCCTGCATTGCAAGGCAGATTCTTAACCACTGAACCACCAGGGAGTCCTTTCTTCCAATTTCTTAAGAAGATACCTCTGGGCTCGGAGCTTGATTGTCTAGACTCTCCAAGTTCAGATTCTCAATGACTCAGCGCTGGCTTCAAGCTGGTACTGCACATGGGTGACTCATCCAACCCTCACCAACTCCCCATGAGGTTCATATGATGCTCCTTTCTTCACAGAGAGGTAAATGGAGCCTCAGAGAGGTTTAGCCACTTATCTGAGGCCTGACTTTGAAGGAGTGGTGGGGGCAGGGTTTGAATGGATAGCAGCTGGTCCCACAAGTCCAGCTCTGTTCTTACTGGTCCACAGTCCCCTACACCTCTCTCCCTTCTTATGATGGGTTCCTGCCATGAGAGGCAGGGAAAGACCTCGCTCTAACCAACACCCGCATCCAGGGCCACTCAGTCAGGCTCACTCAGCAGAACCAGGGCCTTGAAAAAGTTGCCAATCGTAGAGTTGCTGCTGCTGCTCCAGAGTTGCTTCAGTCGTGCAACTGCATAGACTGCAGCCTACCAGGCTCCTCCGTCCCTGGGATTCTCCAGGCAAGAATACTGGAGTGGGTTGCCATTTCCTTCTCCAATGCATGCATGCATGCTAAGTCACTTCAGTCATGTCTGACTGTGTGACCCCATGGACAGCAGCCCACCAGGCTCCTCTGTCCACGGAAGTCTCTAGGCAAGAATACTGAAATGGGTTGCCAATCCCTTCCCCAGCCAATTGTAGAGTTGGGTTATTGTAAATACAACCATTGCTCCTAGGCCTGTGGCATGATGGTGTGGGAAAACCATGAAGGCCTTTGCTGCAATAACTCTTCACTGGCACCAACCAGCCTTAAACTTTTCCTTTTGTTTACATTTGGGATGTCAGTAATAATAATAAACAGCAATAGTAGCTGCTTCATCAAGGATGTGCAAAATCAGAAGAATCTGCTGGGCATTTTGTGTACACTGCCTCACCCATTCCTCATAATAACGCTAGGATGCAGATGTGATTATTATTCCCATTTTAAAGACTCAGAAACTGAGTCTCTGACAGGTGAAGAAACTCGGCTGAGGTCACAGAATTGATAAATGCTGCCATTCAAACCCCAGCCCCAACCTTGATCTGGTGGGTCTCAGAGTCCTTGATCTCAACCTCTGTAGCCCAGTTCTGCCTCCAGGCGTTCAGGAGCCCCGTTCCAATGGACAGGTGAGGAAGGTGTGGTTACTCAGGCTCCTAGAGAGGAGCACTGCAGCCAGCGGTGCTTGGTGCGCTGTGAAGACACTGTTCTTGTTGTCAGGCAGCTCTGGGCTCTGTCCCCTGCCAGCTGTGTGTCTTTGCTCCCTTTGCTCACCCTTGCTGTGCCTTCATTTCCTTAGCTGTGAGATAGAATAAGTCCTCCCCTGCCTGCTGTGAGAAGGAACTGTGATGTTTGTGAACCTGTGTTGAGGCCATGAAGCACCACACTCAGAATGTAATGCCCACTCCCCAAGCATCCAGGATGAGTGGACAGCGGGAGAATCAGGAGCAGCACCAGGGGAAGGGGGATAGGGGATTGCTGGGTCCGGCTTTCTCCGAGCAGAGAGAGGCCAGGGAATGTCTTGTTCAGCCAGTCTCACATGACAAGAGGAACCTGTTAACTAGGTCACCTTGCAGTGGGAAAGAACTATTCTGGGATCCGCTGCCGCCGCTCGGAGCAAAAGCTGGAGAGCAGACTATTTCAAGGGTGATGCAGAAACTTCATCTAACAGCTCGATCCTGGCTCCTGGCCCTGCCTTTGTGCCTTGGGCCTCGAAGGCCAGGTGGCTCTGGTGGGCACAGTGCCGGCACTCTCTGGGACAGGCAGCAGCAACCTGGGACAGTCACAGCACCATGCTGGCCCCCACCAGTCCAGGTGAGTATGGTGGGTGAGGACAGCAAGAGGCCAGGCTTTTCTTTCCCAGCCTGGCTTCAACTCTCAGCTCTTGAATGCATTAGCCCTGTGATCCTGGGCAGTTCACATTATCAGCTGAGCCTGGGTTTCCTACCTGTAAAATAGGGGGTAAGTGCTTATGTTCTAGGACTGTTTCGAGGATTAAGTGAGATAATGACATAAAGCACCAAGCACAGAAGTCTGGCCCAGAGGAAGTGCTTAGTAGGTGGTTATTGTCCAAAACTGAACGTCTGGGGTATTCCACGCTGCAATGGTAACCGTGAGAGGGACCACGAGCTGCTCACGTGTCCTGAGATGAAGGCTGTGTGGTGTGGGGTTGGTGGGGACGGGATCAGGGGCAGAGGTTATGCTAGAAAAGCTGGACTTTGGGGGCTCTGGCTCTGGATTGATGAACACAGTAAAGAGAACGATTCCTGTTGGTGGGAATGTAAACTGGTGCAGCCACTATGGAAAACAGTATGGAGGTTCCTCAAAAAACTAAAAATAGAATTGCCATATAATCCAGCAATCCCACTTCTGGGCATATAGCTGGACAAAAGTATAATTCAAACAGATGCATGCGCGCCCCCTCCCTTGTTCATAGGAGCACTGTTTACATAGCCAAGAACTGGAGACAACCTAAATGTCTATCAACAGATGAATAAAGAAGATGTGGTGCGTGTATATATGTGTATATATGGTTTCCCAGCTGATGCTGGTGATGCCAATGCAGGCGACGTAAGAGACTCGGGTTCAACCCCTGGGTTGGGAAGGTCCCCTGGAGGAGGGCATGGCAACCCACTCCAGTAATCTTGTCTGGAGAATCCCCAAGGACAGAGGAGTCTGGCGGGGTACAGTCCATGGGGTCACAGAGTCGGACTTGACTGAGCAACTAAGCACACACACACATATGTATGTATATATACACACATACATACACATGCATACATATTATGCGTGTGTGTGTGCTAAGACATTTCAGTCATGTCCAACTCTTTGTGACCCCATGGACTGTAGCCCACCAGACTCCTCTGTCCTTGGGGATTCTCCAGGCAAGATTACTGGAGTGGGTTGCCATGCCCTCCTCCAGGGGACCTTCCCAACCCAGGAGTTGAATTCAGGTCTCCTGCATTGCAGGCAGATTCTTTACCAGCTGAGGGAAGCCCACATACATACATACAATGGAATACTACTCAGTCATTAAAAAGAATGAAAAATGACATCTGCAGCCAGGTGGATGGACCCAGAGATTACCATACAAAGCAAAGTAAGTCAGAAAGAGATAGACAAGTATCATATGATATCACTTACCTGTGGAATCGAAAATATGAGACAAATTGACATATCTATGAAACAAAAACAGACTCACAATTATATAGAACAGACTTGTGGTTTGCCAAGGGGGCGAGGGTGGTAGGGAAGGAAGGACTGGGAGTTTGGGATTAGCAGATGCAGATTATTACATATAGGATGGATCAACAAGAGTGTCCTCCTGTGCAGCACAGGGAACTATATTCAGTATCTTGTGATAAATTATAATGGATAGAATATGAAAAAGGATACATATTTATATATATAATTGAGTCATTTTGCTCTACAGCAGAAATTAACAATATGTCAATAAAATTTGTTAAGAAGAAGAATCTTTTCAGAAGGTAAGTTTTGAGTTAATTCAAATCTTTTGAGTTTTGAGGTCAGTGGCTGACTTGTGTGTGATTCACTCTGCTCTGTGCAGTGTGTCTGTGCTCTGAACTTCAGGGACCTCATCTGCAAAACGCAGCTGAAAGCACTTACATCCTAGGTTCTGGCAAAGCACGCACGAGGTCATTAATGCACAGTGCATGGCACCTAGGAAGCAACCCCAAGATGCCAGCTGTTACTGTTATCTCATTCAATCTGCACAGCAACCTTGTAGAAAGATTTCTCATCTATAAAACCCCATTTTATAGATGAGAAAATGGAGGCACAGAGAGGTGAAGTAATTGACCTGAGATCTCACAGTTAGGAAGCAGTCTTGCTGAGACTTGAATCCAATCTGACTCTAGGATTTGCACTTTTCACCACCATTCCCCCTACCTGGGACGTACCAAGCACTTGATTAAGAGCATATAGATGTGTGTGCTCAGTTGTTCACTCGAGTATGACTCTTTTGAGGCCCCATGGACTGCAGCCCACCAGGCTCTTCTATCCATGGGATTTTTCAGACAAGAATACTGGAGTAGGTTGCCATGTCCTCCTGCAGGGGATCTTCCCAACCTAGGAATCGAACCAGGGTCTCCTGCACTGCAGGTGGATTCTTTACCCACTGAGCCTCTGGGGAAGCCCATATAGATGTGAAGATTCATACTTATGGCAGGTGCCCAGCATGGCACGGCGACATCGTCTACACTCAAAAGTGGACACTCATTTCTATTGTAATTATTATTCACATTATGATCATTGTTCAGAATCAAACTAGAAATTATAAAGTCTGAGACTGGCTGGTGAAGATAGAGGGTGTTCAAAGATATGAGAAAAGGCAACAATCTCATTCTCAAGCAAACTGTCAAAACGAAGGGGCAAAAACTAAAGTTGTAAGCAACTTTCTTGCAACATTCTCTGTAATTATAAAAAATAGAAAAAAAAATGCATACATCAAACAGCAAGGGAGTGGTCAAGTAAATTATGGTTGATCTTTGGGAGAAAATTACACACTCATTTAAAATGATGATAATATGACTTAACATGGAAAATGTTTATTATGCAATTATTATTAAAGGGAAAAGGATGGATATAAAATTCTACTTCTGCTCTAATTATACCTCTATTAAAAATATCAACTGCACGTAGAGAAGAGCACAGAGGGAGTATGCAAACAGTTGATGTGTTAAATGCTGGTATTGAGGGTTTCTCTTTTTGCAAGTGAATTAATAATTCAACAACCATAATTTATTGAACACTTACTAAGTGTCAGTCACCATGTTAAGTGTGGTTATTAGTGTGGGTTATATTGGGCTGCAGGAAAGCTTAAAGAGGAAAAGAGGTTTTATTGCCTCTTGGAATATTCTGAGGGTAAGCAGTTCAATGGTTTCCCCGGTGGCTCATCAGTAAAGAATCCGCCTGCAGTGCAGGAGACATAGGAGATATGGGTTTGATCCCTTGGTTGGGAAGGTCCCCTGGAGGAAGACATGACAACCCACTCCAATATTCTTGCCTGGAGAATTCCATGGACAGAGGGCCTGGTGGGCTATAGTCCATAGGGTCACTAAGAGTCAGACATGACTGAACTACTGAGCAAGCAGTTCAAAGCTGATGTGACAGTTTCAGGGTGTCAGGGCCCCCAGATCTCTCTATCTGGTGACTCTGCAGCTTCAAGGAAGTTACTCTTCTCCATAGTCCAATAGGGCACACCACTGTGTCCACATTCCAACCAGCAGAACCAGAATGGGGAGGGAAGGGCTTGATTCTTCCCAGAAAAGGTGAGTCTGGAAGTTGTTCATGCCCCCCTCCCATTCTTGTGCATTAATCAGAACTTTGTCACTTGCTCACCCCTAGCAGCCAAGTGGATGGAACATGCCATTACTTACTTTGGCAAGCCACGAGGCTAGCTAAAAATTCTACCTAATGTATAAGAAGGGAACTGGGGGAACAGCTACTGGGGGACGTCTGCTGTGGGATGTCAAGCTAAGTAAGTTAAGGCTGTGATTTAATAGAGATCATGAAGAAACCACTGTTAGTGAAAGAGAAACACATCATGAAATGATGGCAAGAGAGTCCCAGCAGCGCTGTGATGAGTGATGGGATTACTGAGAACAGGGTGAAAGTGAAGTCGCTCAGTCGTGTCCGACTCTGCGACCCCGTGGACTGTAGCCTACCAGGCTTCTCTGTCCATGGGATTCTCCAGGCAAGAGTACTGGAGTGGGTTGCCATTTCCTTCTCCACTGACTGGCAGAATGTTAGCAGCTCCATCTCCCATGAGGTGTTTGCCCTGTTTGTTCCACGAAGCACAGTGTGCTCCCTGCACCAAGATCTGACTGACCTGACCTGGGGCACGCGGTACGCCTGACTCAAGCCAGGAGCACCCATTGCCTTCTGGGAGCATGAATGGAGTGGAGAGACAGGGGATCTGGAGTCACGGCTGCCCTGTCCCCTGAAGACAGCAGCTCCCACTGCATCCTGGACCTGCCCTTCCTATTGATCGTTTATTCATCTCCTTGTCCTTTCCATCTGTGAGGGACCTCTGTAGCCTCCCAAAAAAGCCATCAAGCTGCCCTCTATCTATTTTTTTTTTTTTTTGGCTTAAAGTAGCTACTTGAGACCAAAATAAGCTGAACTGATTTAAGATCAGGATGAGTTTTGCTGAGATTCAATTGCAGGTAGATTTTCCCCCAGGCGCTATGAGAAGCCAGGAAGGTTTTAAGGAGGACAAAGGGGGTGGTTTTCCAGGCAGGGGATCAGCAGTGTATAAATCTGGAAGCCTCTTACATCTGTTAGTGGTTTATTGATTATGCAACAAAGAGACCACTGAGCAGAGAAAATACTTAAAAGTCACTGAAGGACCAGGAGCTAGCAGCTGATGATGGAGTTTGGCATGTAGAGGCTGGAAGTCCGCCATCCAACGTATCTACACCATTACAACCCGATTTAACCCTTGTGGGTTAAATCCTCAGTCTTTTCTTCTCTGAACGTCCCTCTACTGTCCGTCTATTGGCAGCTCCGAAGAGCCAGTCCCCACGGGCATTTTAGTCTGTGCACTTCTGCACACTAGCTTGGCCACCCACTTGTTTGAGCCCCTAGACCCACCTGCTTTACCTCCTGGCTGACCTGCCTGCTGTTATTTTTGTCTTCTTTCAATCTGTTCTCTGCAAACCAGCCAACATGATCTTTTAAAAAAAAAAATCAGATCAAGTGAAAGAAGCCAGTCTGAAAAGGCTACATACTGTATGATTTTAACTACATGACATTCTGGGGAAGGCAAAACTCAGTAAAAAAATCAGTGGTTGCTGGGGTTTTGCTGGACAGGAGAGATGAATAGGTAGAGCACAGGGGACTTCTTGTGCCATATAATTATTCTGTGTGAGACTGTGATGGTGAAAATATGCCATTCATTACACATTTGTCAAAACCCGTGTGCAGCGCAGAATACACCGGAATGTAAAGATGGGCTTCAGTTAAAAATCATGTATCAATATTGGCTCATTAATTATAACGAAAGTATCACAGTAATACAAGATGTTAACAATAGGGGAAAGCGTGCGTGTGCACAGTGGGTGAGTGAGTTAAGGGATGAAAGGGTGTACGAAAATGCTCTGTACTTTCCACTCAATTTTTCTGTAAACCTGAAACTACACTTAAAAAAATAAAGGTTATTAATGAAAAACAAATTAGATCATGTCACTTCCTTGTTTAAAAGCCTCCAACTGCTTCTGTTACACCTTGGGGAAAAAAGAGTAAACAATGGAAAACAAAAAAACTCCTTCCTTTGGCTCATGGAACCTTCCGGATACGGCCCCTGTCACTGTTCCCCTTCGCTGTGCGCCTGGCTTCTCTCTATCCCCAGATACACTCAGTCTGTGCTGTCTCAGGGCCCTTGCGCTTGCTGTTCCCTCTGTCTGAATGCTTTTGCCCCTGGTTTTCAGATGACATGTCAGCTCTTACCATTCAGGTCTTAGCTAAAAGGTCACCTCCTTAGAGAAGCTTCCTCTGACCACCCATCAAAAGCAGCCACCCTGTCACTGTTTGCTATATAATCGTGTTTAAACTCTCTGCACGAATCACTGGCTGATATGTTTCTTGCTTGTGTGTTTGTTTCCTTAGTTTGTACCTGAATCCCCACTAGAACATAGATGTCATGGAAACGGGTCTTCTCTGCCTTCTTCATTGCTATATCCCCAACTCCTAGAACAGTGCCTGACATATCACAGGTGCTCAGTAGATGCTGAAGGAATGAATGAGTGAATGAATGGGTGGATCCATTGTAACTCACTCCGGGCCAGGCCTGGACCCTGCAGAAGACACGGTTGGTCCACGACCCCTGGGATCTCACAGTCTAATACACAGTGCTTTATATTAATGCTAAGCCTCCTGAATGAAACAGTGGAGGGTTAACAGCATGGGCCATGGAGCCTATGTTCATATCCTAACTGGTCCATAACAGCTGCAGTCTATAAAACACTCCGAAAAGTTCCTAGAGCCTTTTATATGCTAGGCTTTATCATTATCATGCAGGTCATGTAAAAACACACAAAACAACACACCTCTGACATGTACGCTTGCTAAGTTGCTTCAGTCGTGTCTGACTCTTTGTGATCCCATGGACTGTAGCCCGCCAGGCTCCTCTGTCCATGGGATTTCCCAAGCAAGAGTACTGGAGTGGGTTGCCATTTCCTTCTCCAGGGGATCTTCCCGACCCAGGGATCGAACCCACATCTCCTGAGTCTCTTGCTTTGCAGGTGGATTCTTTACCATTGAGCCATACCTCTGACACCAGAGCTTAAATCACTTTATTTATTTATTCATTTGTTTGGGCATCATTCGTTGAAGGCTTTTGGAAGTGGGCATGAGTAGGGGGAGGGTGTTTGGGGGAACCTTCATCCTCTCAACAACTCTGGGATAACAACTAGGGCTAACTTTTGATGAGAGAACTGAGATTCAGGGTGGCAAATTCATTTGCACTGTGTAACACAGCTAGTAGGTGTCAGGACCAACAATCATACCCAGGTCTGATGAGTCGTTTCACTCCCCCCGCCTCCCTCCCCTCTCTCCATCCCTACTCTGGAGGCATGGGCTCCAGCCCTGAACCGTGGGCCTCCATTGTTGTCGTTGCCTCTCAGTCGTATCTGACTCTTGCTACCCCATGGATTGGAGCCTGACAGGATCCTCTGTCCATGGGATTCTTCAGGCAAGAATACTGGAGTGGGTTGCCATTTCCTTCTCCAGTGGGCTCCATGGGAGGCAGCAAGACAGACTGAGCAGGAGATGGACTGTTGATGTGGACATGTCTGCTCAAACCTCAACCAGGGCAAGACCTGGGGCAAAACTCTGTATTGAAAAAATGGGGACCCACGGCAGTTTCTGCCTCATAGACCACAGACAGCAGCTCTCAGGACAGCAAATACGCATGAATTGAACGCTTATCAAGTTGTGTGGGCTGTGAGGTGAGGCTGGTCTCTCAGGTATGTGATAATCCCCCAAGTTCCATAACAAGGATCAGATGAAGGATTCTACTCTGCATGGCTGTATGGATAAGAGTTCTGAGGAGGGGAGCAGAGCTGGGAGGAACAGGAGCAATCATCTTGGGGACAGAGGCCCAGAGGGGTCCTGACCTGGCCAGCTCACCCAGCATGTTGGTGGCAGATAGCTGCAGAGTGTCAGTGCGGGGAGAGGACCATGCCGCTCAGAAGGTCTCAGTGCGCATGCCCATCGCATCCTGCCCCAGCTCGGGCCCACCTCTTTGCTCCCGTCACTAGGTGTGGGCTGCTGGTTCAAACGCCTCTCTGAGCCTCAGTTTCCTCAATTTTAAAGTGGGGGAAATAGCTCGGAAATTCACAGAGTTGTAAAGATTAAATATACAGGTGGGTCTCCCCTGGTGGTCTAGTGGTTAAGACTCCACCTGCCGATGCAGGGGATGCGGGTTCCATCCCTGGTCGGGGAAGATTCCGCATGCTGTGGAGTAACTAAGCCTGGGCGCCCACCTATGGAGCCTGTGTTCTAGAGCCCATGCTCCGCAGCAAGAGAGAATAGCCCCCACTTGCTGCAAGGAGAGAAAGACCATGCACAGCATCGAAGACCCAGTGCAGTCAAAAATTAATTAGTTAATTAAAATAATAACAAAATACATATGTATATAAAATGCCAGCACAGTTGCTAGAACTTGGCAAGTGGACAATAAATGGTAGTTTCCCCACACTAGCATCAGAGGCAGCCTCCCAACCCTCATCCTGCTTAAAAATCGTTTACTCTTCTAATGGCTTCTAAGACAAGGACAGAGGACAAAATTCCAACTTGGCATCCGAGACACCCATGCTATTTTTCCTGCCTGCTTTTTTGCCACTTCTTTATAAATAATGTGTTGTCAAGTTAATAAATGGTCTGCAACCATGTTCTGACACATTGTACATAATATCCCTGTCTTGCACACTCAGTGCATTTTAACATATGAAGAATTCTGAGAAAACCTGCAGGAAAGATTTCTATTTAACCTTGTTCAAACCAGAAGTTTCCAAATGAGTTTGACGGTGGAACCCTATAAATATCCCACAGAATGTGCTTTTGTTTCCTGAAGACCCTTTGTGAGTTTCCTGCCTGCAAGCTCTGCGTAGCTCTGTTTGGCTTTCCACAAAGTCCTCCCTCCCAGCATGTGTTCACTCAACTCTGGGGGCCCGGATTGAGACCTTCCCTCTCCTCTGGTCACTGTGCCCCTCCTCTGAGCTCCCTCAGCTCTGTGTGTGGCTCCAAGGCTCACCCTTCCACCCAGGCCCATGGGTGCCCCTGCAGGCCGCCAGCCCTCCCTGTCACTCACCTCCCCATTCTCTGTCTCCCTGTTGTGCCTGCCCACAAGCCAGCGTAACTTCTACCTGGCCTCTGTTCTCCAAGGATCATCAAAAGCACCACCTCTAAGAAACTTTTCTATATGCCCCCATCAAGAAAGATCTCTTTTCCTCAGGCTTTTAGAGTATTTAACGTCTATGCAGAGTACAGAGTACATCTTAAAAAATGCTGGGTGATTCACAAGCAGAACCAGGATTGCCAGGAGAAATAGCAACAACCTCAGATATGCAGATGATACCAGTCTTATGGCAGACAGCGAAGAGGAACTAAAGAGCCTCTTGATGAGGGTAAAAGACGAGAGTGGAAAAGCTGGCTTGAAACTCAACATTCAAAAAACTAAGATCATGGCATTTGGCCCCATCACTTCATGGCAAATAGAAGGGGAAACAGTGGAAACAGTGATAGATTTTATTTTCTTAGGCTCCAAAATCACTGCAGATGGTGACTGCAGCCATGAAATTAAAAGACGCTTGCTTCTTGGAAGGAAAGCTATGACAAACCGAGACAGTATATTAAAAAGCAGAGACATCACTTTGACGACAAACGTCTGTCTAGTCAAAATTCTGGTGTTTCCAGTAGTCATGTATGGATGTGAGAGTTGGACCATAAAGAAGGCTGAGCACCAAAGAATTGATGCTTTCAAATTGTGGTGCCGGAGAAGACTCTTGAGAGTCCCTTGGACTGCAAGGAAATCAAACCAATCAATCCTAAAGGAAATCAGTCCTAAATATTCATTGGAAGAACTGATGCTGAAGCTGAAGCTCCAATACTTTGGCCACTTGATGCGAAGACCTGACCCACTGGAAAAGACTCTGATGCTGAGAAAGATTGAAGAAAGCAGGAGAAGGAGGCAGCAGAGGATGAGATGGTTAGGTAGCATCACAGACTCAATGGACATGAATTTGAGCAAACTCTGGGAGATAAGTGAAGGACAGTGAAGTCTGGCATGCTGAGTCCATGGGGTCGCAAACAGTCGGACACAACTTATGACTGAAAAGCAACAACAAGACTTGGTGAAGGTAGGATCCATAGAGTTTAAAAAATTTCTCCAGTATTTTGTACTTAATATACTCAGTAAATACATGTTTATTCATAATCCAACCAATATTTATGGAACACCTATTATATGTTCTATGCTGAGTTCTGGGAATATGATGGGAAATAAGACAGACATGGAAGGCAGAAAGGGAAGTGGGAAAAAGCAAAAATTCTGAAACATTCAGCTCAGATCAGCTTCAAATCCTGTTTCTATCATTTACTAGCTGTGCTTCCTGGGCAAGTTACTTGACCTCTCTGTGTCTCAGTTGCCTCATTCCTAAGACAGGAAAAATTATAGTATCTATCTTAAAAGGATTACTATGTGGACTAAATGAGATGGTAAATGTGAAGTGCTTAGAACAGTATGCAGAACATAGGAAGGGTTGTATATGTGGCAGCTATTATTATTATAATAAATGGGCTTTTTGCCTCATAGAGCTAGATGTCTAATAGGGAAGACAGACACTGAGCAACCAATTATACAAATAACTACTTCATGGTTTTGAGAAGTGTCAAGAAGGAAAAGAACAGTGCACAATGGGAGCAAAAAATGGGCAGCATGGGCTTGTCCAGAGAGTCAAGGAAGCCTTCTCAGAGGAGGTGACATTTAAACTCAGACCAAGGATGACTAGAGTTACCAGGCCAAGTGGGAGTTGAAGGCCATTCCTTACAGAGGGAATAGTATGTGCAGAGACATGGACTCAGGGAGGAGTTGGCAGTTTGGAGGGGTGCAGAGAAGGCCAGAGGGACAGAAGCACGGAGAACAGGGGGCAGCAACAGAGGGGAGTTTGCAGAGGCAGGGAGCAGACCATGTAGAACCTTGGGGCATCATCCCAGGAGATCTGGGGAGTCTTCAAAGTTCCAGATCAGGGCAGTGATCATATGCAAATGATAACAGACCATTGCAGAGATCTGCAGGAAGCTGGTCCAGGTGAGAGAAGCTGGTGCTTAGCGTGGGGTGCTGGCTATAGGGAAGGAGAGAGATACATGCGTTAGAGAATGGTGAGCAGATCAAAGAAATGACAGGAAGTGACCAAAGAAAAGAGGCAGCCAAGATGCTTCTGGAGCAACTGCAGACAAACCCAGTTTCTGTGCAGGGACCAGGTGAGTTCAGCTGGGGCATGTTGGGTCTGAGATTGCAATGGGGTAAGCAGTTGAAGGGGTGAAAATAACACTTAAAGCCAAATCGTACTATAATAAGAATATAAAAGTAGGGGATGTAATTATAGGCTGAACAGAGACTTCAGGTTGGAGAGAGAGAGAGAATATGTGTACTATATAAAAAAAGAGTGAGTCTGTTCCTTTTTTTTATGGAAAAGAGTTACAAATGCAGGGGGTATTAGAGGAGATGTGGGCGGGGAGCTGCGGTGGGGTTTAGGCCACAGCAGACCCTGACTCTCACCAGCCCTGCAAGTGGGTGGAGCAGCTTGACAGGAATCACAGCGCAGACTCACTCTGGTGCCATTTAGGAGACTTAATCACTAAGCCAAGCAACAAGCGTTTATTTATCTACTTATCCATCTATCTGTCTATCAGCGTTTTAGGGCTTGGGGATATAACTGATCTAAACATTCCTTAGCTCCCCCTCAAGGGAGACATACAACAAATGGATCAGTACAAATTTAACCTCAGATCAACTGGTGCAAAATAATCACGGTTTTATATTGTTGGACTTTGCTGTTTGATACTGGAATACGTTCTTAAATAAGTATAGTTATGTTATACATTGTTTTAATGAGCATTTCTCACTTTATGTGTTTTGCTAATGATTAATTACTTGCAGTTTATATTTATTTTAGACTAGGGAAATGATGTTCCACAAAAAGCAAATTCAAACAATTTTCTTATTCAAAAATAAGAAACCCATTCAAGTTCAAAATGGGTTGTAAAGCAGCGGAGACAACCTGCAGCATCAACAATGCATTTGACCCAGGAACTGCTAATGAATGTGCAGTGCAGTGGTGGTTCAAGAAGTTTTGCAAAGGAGATGAGAGCCTTGAACATGAGGAGCCCAGTGGCAGGCCATCGGAAATTGACAACAATCCATTGAGAGGATCATTGACGCCGATCCTCATACAACTACATGAGAAGTTGTCAAAGAACTCAACATCGACCATTCTATGACCATTCAACATTTGAAGCAAATTGGAAAGGTCAAAAAGCTTGATAAGTGGGTGCCTCATGAGCTGACTAAAGATAAAAAAAATCATAGTTTTGAAGTGTCGTCTTCTCTTTTTCTACGCAACAACAATGAACCATTTCTTGATCAGATTGTGATGTGCAATGAAAAGTAGATTTTATACAATAACCGGTGATAACCAGCTCAGTGGTTGGACCAAGAAGAAGCTCCAAAGCATGTCCCAAAGCCAAACTTGCACCCCAAAAAAAGTCATGGTCACTGGCAGTCTGCTGCCAGTCTGATCCACTATAGATCTCTAATTTCCAGTGAGACCATCACATGTGAGAAGAATGCTCAGCAAATTGATCAGATGCTATGAAAGCTGCAACATCTGTAGCTGGCATTGGTCAGCAAAAAGGGCCCAGTTCTTCTCCACGACAACACGTGACCACGCATCACACAACCAATGCTTCAAAAGTTGAACGAATTGGCCTAGGAAGTTTTGCCTCGTTTGCCATATTCACCGGAGCTCTCACCAACCAACTACTACTTCTTCAAGCATCTTGACAACTTTTTGCAGGGAAAACACTTCCACAACCAGCTGGAGTTGGTTGAATCCTGAAGCACAGATTTTTATGTTACAGAATAAGCAAATTTATTTCTTGTTGGCAAAAATGTGTTGATTGTAATAGTTCTTATTTTGATTTTAAAAAGACGTGTTTGAGCCTAGTCATAATGATTTAAACTTCATGGTTCAAAACTGAAATTACATTTGTACCAACCGGATAGAAAGAGAAAGAAAGAAGACAGGATTGGAAAAAGATGGGAAAGCCCCGTGAATCACTGGTAAAGGCACCTTTGAAGGAGAGACCTTTGAGTTTCAATAAAACATCATGAGATTACAGATTTCTAATTTGAAAATATAGATGAAGGTACTTTCAAATGTTGTCATCTTTAAATACATAACAGAGTTTGAAGTAAAAGCTATAAAACTGAACAATGATACCAATAGAAAATCAATATTAGAAAACGGTAACAAGAGCAACAAAAAATCAAGTCATTCCAAAAGCAGTAACTCATTAAGAGTAGGAGATAAATTTGAAAAGCAGGTATGAAGAAGCTCCTGGAATCTGATAGAACTGGGCCTCATGGACACACTGGGGAAAAATGCTTACGTGCTTGTGCACTTGACACAAAGCCCTGAACTAAGAGAACATAAAACACATAGTGAGCCACTACAGACCGACACGGATGACAAACTGGATAATGAGTTTCATCAATTAAGAGAGAGTTTACGATTAGGATTCCACGAGAAAACTTACAATGTCCTGAGAGAAGCCTGCCAGAGATTTTCTCAAGTTTGATAACTGGAAGAAACTTTTCTAAATTATCAACAAAATTTTGTTTTCCTCCTCCAGGGGATTGTCGAAACCCAGGGATCAAACACATGTCTCTTACGTCTCAGACATTGACAGGCAGGTTCTTTACCACTAGCACGATCTGGGAAGTCCCCGAAGTGTGCTAGTTCAGTTCAGTTCAGTTCAGTCACTCAGTAGAGTCTGACTCTGCAACCCCATGAACCGCAGCACGCCAGGCCTCCCTGTCCATCACCATCTCCCGGAGTTCAACCAAACTCATGTCCATTGAGTCGGTGATGCCTTCCAGCCATCTCATCCTCTGTCGTCCCCTTCTCCTCCTGCCCCCAATCCCTCCCAGCATCAGAGTCTTTTCCAATAAGTCAACTCTTCGCATGAGGTGGCCAAAGTATTGGAGTTTCAGCCTCAGCATCAGTCCTTCCAATGAACACCCAGGACTGATCTCCTTTAGGATGGACTGGTTGGATCTCCTTGCAGTCCAGGGGACTCTCAAGAGTCTTCTCCAACACCACACTTCAAAAGCATCAATTCTTCGGTGCTCAGCTTTCTTCACAGTCCAACTCTCACATCCATACATGACCACTGGAAAAACCATAGCCTTGACTAGACGGACCTTTGTTGGCAAAGTAATGTCTCTGCTTTTCAATATGCTATCTAGGTTGACCATAACTTTCCTTCCAAGGAGTAAGCGTCTTTTAATTTCATGGCTGCAATCACCATCTGCAGTGATTTTGGAGCCCAAAAAAATAGTCAGCCACTGTTTCCACTGTTTCCCCATCTATTTCCTATGAAGTGATGGGACCAGATGCCATGATCTTCATTTTCTGAATGTTGAGCTTTAAGCCAACTTTTTCACTCTCCACTTTCACTTTCATCAAGAGGCTCTTTAGTTCTTCTTCACTTTCTGCCATAAGGGTGGTGTCATCTGCATATCTGAGGTTATTGATATTTCTCCCAGCAATCTTGATTCCAGCTTGTGCTGCTTCCAGCCCAGCGTTTCTCATGATGTACTCTGCGTAGAAGTTAAATAAGCACGGTGATAATATACAGCCTTGACGCACTCCTTTTCCTATTTGGAACCAGTCTGTTGTTCCATGTCCAGTTCTAACTGTTGCTTCCTGACCTGCATACAGGTTTCTCAAGAGGCAGGTCAGGTGGTCTGGTATTCCCATCTCTTTCAGAATTTTCCACAGTTTATTGTGATCCACACAGTCAAAGGCTTTGGCATAGTCAATAAAGCAGAAATAGATGTTTTTCTGGAACTCTCTTGCTTTTTCTATGATCCAGCGGATGTTGGCAATTTGATCTCTGTCTTTTCTAAAACCAGCTTGAACATCTGGAAGTTCAATTTTCACGTATTGCTGAAGCCTGGCTTGGAGAATTTTGAGCATTACTTTACTAGCGTGTGAGATGAGTGCAATTGTGCGGTAGTTTGAGCATTCTTTGGCATTGCCTTTCTTGGGTTTGGAATGAAATCTGACCTTTTCCATTCCTGTGGCCACTGCTGAGTTTTCCAAATTTGCTGGCATATTGAGTGCAGCACTTTCACAGCAGCATCTTTCAGGATTTGAAATAGCTCAACTGGAATTCCATCACCTCCACTAGCTTTGTTCATAGTGATGCTTTCTAAGGCCCACTTGACTTCACATTCCAGGATGTCTGGCTCTAGGTGAGTGATCACACCATTGTGATTATCTGGGTCGTGAAGATCTTTTTTGTACAGTTCTTCTGTGTATTCTTGCCACCTCTTCTTAATATACTTTCTGCTTCTGTTAGGTCCATACCATTTCTGTCCTTTATCACGCCCATCTTTGCATGAAATGTTCCCTTGGTATCTCTAATTTTCTTGAAGAGATCTCTAGTCTTTCCCATTCTGTTATTTTCCTAAGGCTAAATCATCTCTCTTTCTGTCTATAGAAACACAAAACTCACAAAATTATTGTCATGTGTGAAGAGGCAGACAAAGAAAATGCAACCCCCAAATGCAGTAATCTATAAAGGTAAATCAAAGAGACAATTCATAAAAATGTTATGTATTTTTCCAGAGTTTTTGACTTCTGCACTGTCAGTAGCTAAAATTTAAGGATCTGTTGCAATGTATTCTCTTATTAAGACCAAACCTTGACTTTTATACCTGTATGCAATAGCTATGCTATTGCTACAATACCACTGTGTAACATTCCCATCCAAAATTCAGTGGCTTACAACCATATATATATTTGTCTTTTTGTGGCATGCAGGATCTTTAGCTGTGGCATACAAACTCCTAGTTGCAGCGTGTGGCCTCTAGTTCCCCGAGCAGGGTTTGAATGTGGGGCTCCATGCATAGGGAGCATGGAGTCTTAGCCACTGGACCATCAGGGAAGTCCACAACCCCTCTTCATCTGCACAGATGCAGGACAGCTGGGGCCCTGCAGCTGGGAGTCAGGTGATCCAGACGGGGTCAGGGGGTTGGCTCTGCTCCATGGATCACCTTTTACTGCTGGGACTCCACTGTTAACCAGAGAAAGTCCTTCTCATAGTGATGGGAAGGTGTAAGGGGGCAAGCCTCAGCGTCAGTGGGTGGCATCCCGTCAATGCCATTCCATCCCATTGGCCACGCAAGTCATGTGGCCAGAGAGCTGAGAAGCCTGGAAATGTACTCTGCTAAATATATACTCCTAAAATATACTTTTAGGAGCCAGAAATGCAAAGTCATCCAGCAAAGAAATAGACACAGGAAGGGTAAAGAACTGGGCCCAGTAACTCAATCTCCTTTCAGACCTACTGGTATACTTGTCCTTTTGTAATCTTTTTCTTAAAGAGCTCCTCCCCACAAATTGTTAAACCTCAGCCTTCCACAGAACCTAGATCAATCCCTGGTAGTTATGTTCTTTTGTTGGTGTCCAGGGTAGCTGCAGGGTGTCTACTCTCACAATGAAAATTCTGCAAATAAGAGCTTCATTAGTCCTTTGAAATACTCGATACAGCAAGGTTCAAAGTGCACTAATACCCTTTCAAGCAATTTCTGGCATCAATGACAGAAGAGGAAGTGCTGCTAGGTTCTTCAAATAAAATTTCAATTATTATTAGTGCTAAAATGGTTGCAAAAAAAGTGATGAAGGTCATTGGTAGAGGTAATTATTTAAATTTGGGGGTCAGGAATTATGGGTAAGACATAAAATCTTATCTAAAAATTTATGTTCTTAGAATTCAGCTCAAATCTCTCAGCAAAAATTTGGAAAACACTTTATTTAGAAGTGTTTACCACAGGGGAGCATCTGAATGGGAGACCTGAGGCTCTGCACCTGTCCTCAGCCCACACCTGTGGGGAGTCACCTGTCTGGGGTTGCTTCTTTTGCCCATGACCCCAACTAAAAGCCCATTTCTTTTTCAGAATAAAGCCTCAGTTGTCTCTGCCAACTGACACACACACCCCCAAAAGAAATGTTTACCAATCAACATTTAGTATCCTTGCTAATTTTTTTTTCAAGGGAATCCCAGATGCACATTTTATAGTGAACCCTGATTTCTGGTGGGCAAGTTCTTCCTCCCTGTCCTTCTCAGAAGTGCCCGGCAGAACAGCAGGGCCCCCTGACCTGGGGCTGGAGGGGAGTTGGACCATCTCTTTCATTAAAAAATGAGATATCTGTGGTAAAGTAGAAAGGATGAGGCATTCAGAATCAAATTCCTAGCTCAGGATTGAATCCTAGATTCAGCTGAATGGAATTCAGATTGAATCCTCGCTCTGCTTTTTCTAAACAAGCAGCTTCAGCCATGTCAGTGTCCCTTTTGCATCTTGGGTGTCGGTGTGTAAATCTGGGGTGATGACCAACAAAGGTACCCTGAGAATCAGATAAAACCTTGTGAGAAGAGATCTGGGCACAGCGCCTGTCTGTTGACCCTGAGTGTGAGATGGAGCTCAGAGAAGTTACAGGACACGCTGAAGGTCACAGGACTAGATGGATCCTGTGCTGCCTTTTCCACTGCCAGAATTCAAAGATCATTTCTAGACAAGCTGGTCTTCTCAGTTTCTTTCTCTTGTTTTCTTCCTCTCCCTTAAAAAAAAAAAAATTCTGAAAGCTCACAGCACACCATAGTTCCCAATGACCCTGTCTACTTTGACTTTTTCTTATCTGATGGGAACAGGGTGAACTGGATAAGGGTCTCTCTAACAATGGTGGAGAGGAAGCCAGGTTTATTTAAAATTGAACTTTTTTTGGCCCCATTTCCACTGGCCTTGGCTAAGTTATGCCTTGGGGCATCCGAAAGCAACCGGGCCTGGATGTGGCTTCCAGGAAAGTCCTTGGGTGGATAGAGAAGACCCTCTGGAACTTGAGAATTGTGGAATCGCAGTGGCCTGGAGGGTTAATTGCTAAAACCAATTTTGAAGCAGGGCCCGTGTGTGTTATTCCTTCTGTCCCTCCTAATCCCTCCGCAACCCTTGGTGTGGAGCAAGTGCTGATAAGCATTTGTTGCATGAATAAATGAATGCAGTCAGAGAGATGCAGAGTCACTTTGAATAAACAATTTGACTGCACTTGAAAGGCACTAACACAGCCAGAGGGAAGGTGGACAGCTCACCAGAAGATTTGGTAAAGTCTTACAGAGAGAAATGTTAGGAAAAGAGAAAAGGAAACTTAGCATATGATAAGGGTGGCATTTCACATATGTGAAAGAAAAGTACATATTAGGACAATTGATGGGCCATCTGGAAAAAAATTTAGCCGTGTCCCTAACTCATTGCATTCACCAAAATAATCCCACCCACCGCTCCCCGCCCCCCCACTGCCACGGGTTAACTATGTATAAATAACAAGCAAAACCATAAAAATTCTAGGAGAAAATATTAGAGAATATTTGTTTTCCCATTCACAGAGTAGGAAAAAAAATCTTTCTAAAGCATGACACAAATGCCAGAAATCACCAAGGAAACAATGGATAGATCTGATACTTAAAAATACATAAGTATTTTTAAACTTCTATAGGGAAAGTGAAAAAGGAAAAGTCGCTCAGTTGTGTCTGACTCTTTGCAACCCCCTATATAGTCCATGGAATTCTCCAGGCTAGAATTCTGCAGTGGGAAGCTGTTCCCTTCTCCAGGGGATCTTCTCAACCCAGGGATCCAAACCAGGTCTTCCACATTGCAGGCGAATTCTTTATCATCTGAGCCACAAGGGAAACCCAAGGATACTGGAGTGGGTAGCCTATCCCTTCTCCAGAGGACCTTCCTGACCCAGGAATTGAACTGGGGTCTCCTGCATGTGGGCGGATTCATTACCAACTGAGCTCTCAGGGAAGCCCTATGGGAGAAGAAATACACAAGGCAAACGACAAGCACCACACTGAAGAATATATTGATTTCCTTTCCTTATGACAGATGAAGTCTAAGAAAAACTGTGAGAAATCAAGTTTTAAAAAGAGAATAAAAAAAGAAAAGTAAAAAATAAAACATGAATAGGAAAAATCGGGGAATAAACACAGGAAAATGCATTTTACAAAAGACGAGATCCAAATGGCTAATGAGCACACAAAGAGATGTTTGACTTCACAGAAAAACTGATCCAAATGAAAATGTGTTAATATTTTTCATGTATCAGGCTGGCAAAAATTTAAAGGAACCCAGTGTTGGGGTGGAGTCTCCTCAGGCCCTCACCTCACTGCTGGGCAAGTGCAAACTCCGCCCAGTAGTTTTGAAGAGGAATTCATCAATTCCCATCAAGACTTTATGTTTATGCATCCTTTGATCCAGTCAATTCCGCTTTTAAGAGTTTATTTCATAGAAATGCTGGCAAGATTGAGCAAAGATAAACACACAGAAAGTTCTCTGCAGCATTGTTCGTAATAACTGAAGACTAGAAATAATGGGTATCAGCAGAGGACTGAAGAATTCATGGTATGTCCATACTCTACAGCTGATAAAGAATGAAAGAGAGCTATGTGTGCCACCATGGGAAGATGCCCACAACATAGTGTTCTATTTTGAAAAAAGAGCAAGTTGAATAGTACATATATTCAGTTTAGTTCAGTCTCTCAGTCGTGTCTGACTCTTTGCGGCCCCATGGTCTGCAGCACGCCAGGCTTCCCTGTCCATCACCAACTCCCAGAGACTACTCAAACTCATGTCCATTGAGTTGGTGATGCCATCCAACCATCTCATCCTCTGTCATCCCCTTCTCCTCCCACCTTCAGTCTTTTCCAGCATCAGGGTCTTTTCCAAGGAGTCAGTTCTTCGCATCAGGTGGCCAAAGTATTGGAGTTTCAGCTTCAGCATCAGTCCTTCCAATGAATACTCAGCACTGATTTCCTTTAGGATGGACTAGTTGGATCTCCTTGCAGTCCAAGGGACTCTCAAGAGTCTTCTCCAACACCACAGTTCAAAAGCATCAATTCTTTGGCGCTTAACTTTCTCACGTCCATACACGACTACTGGAAAAACCATAGCTTTAACTAGATGGATCTTTGTCGGCAAAGAAATGTCTCTGCTTTTTAATATGCTGTCTAGGTTGGTCATAGCTTTTCTTCCAAGGAGTAAGTGTCTTTTAATTTCATGGCTGCAATCACCATCTGCAGTGATTTTGGAGCCCCCAAAATAAAGCCTGTCACTGTTTCCATTGTTTCCCCATCTGTTTGTCATGAATTGATGGGACTGGATGCCATGATCTTCGTTTTCTGAATGTTGAGTTTTAAGCCAACTTTTTCACTCTCCTCTTTCACTTTCATCAAGAGGCTTTTTAGTTCTTCTTCACTTTCTGCCATAAGGGTGGTGTCATCTGCATATCTGATGTTATTGATATTTCTCCTGGCAATCTTGATTCCAGCTTGTGCTTCCTCCAGCCCGGCATTTCGCATGATGTACTCTGCATATAAGTTAAATAAGCAAGGTGACAATATACAGCCTTGAAGTACTCCTTTCCCAATTTGGAACCAGTACGTATATTATTTATCTATAATACTATTATATAGACAACGTGTATATATTTAAATATGTCATTATGTTTTACATTTTTAAAATGATCTCTCACTCTCTCCATATATATTTGTATATATACACACGTGTGTGTGTGTGTGTGTGTGTGTTTATGTGTATAAAAATGACTAAACGTGATTAGATGTATCTGGAAATTTATAAGGTAGAAGTTGTAATTCATATTTATTTCTCTATCACTTAACATTTTTTCACTGAGCACATGCTACTATTGCAGCAATGTTAAAAAAATTTTATTAAAACAATATTAACATACAGTTTGGTTCACATATCAGTGTTGGTGAGTTGGTTACTAAAAGTCTATCTCTGAGAACAGACCCCCCCCAGCCTTCTAGCCAATGGTTTTTTGCTGGATCATGTTTCCCTCCCCTGATTTTTAGAGACTTCCCAAAAAGAATCTTGGCCTCTCTTGGCAGGTAGAGTTTGCAAGGACTGCCCTCCTTCCTGGGGGAGCCAGAGAGGCCACTTGTGTTTGCCTACTACTCGCTGGGGCGTAGCAAACGCACCCCAAGTGCAATCCAGGTGAGCTCTTAGTAATAAAGCTCTTGTGTTCTGCTGCTCTTTCAAATGTGGTCATAGCAGCTTTCCCTTCCCACCCCAGGCTGTGAGTTCCCCCAGGGTAGACACCAAGTCCAACTACTGTCTGTGCTTCTAGGAGCCAGCCTAGAAAATGTTACTTGACCTAATTTCTGAATGCAAACATAGACCAAGAGAACTCGCCCACCAGGCAGATGGTGAAACTTGGCTATAAAATTGACCTAAGGAAGGGAGAAAAGGGATGAGCGACGAGCCATCTATGGCAGGAGGGCAGGAGGGAGAAAGGGTAAGTGAGACAAAGAGACTCAGTTTACCAAATGGTCCCTTTCCAGGGAGGGAAGTACCTCAGGTGGGGGCATGGAGCATGCCCATCTCAGGAACAGAAGGTGGAGAGGTTGGGGAGATGGAGTGGGAGGTGGGACAGGCTGTACTAAATCCTTTTTAAAATATTTATTTAGTATTTGGCTGCATCGGGCCTTAGTTGTGGTACGTAGGATCTGTCGTTGCAGTGCATAGACTCTGTAGTTGTGGTGTGCGGGCTGGGTTGCTCCACCGCATGTATGACCTTAGTTCCCCTACTGGGGATTGAACCCATGTCCGCTGCATTCCAGTGTAGATTCTTAACCACTGGACCACCAGGGAAGACCCGGGCTATACTATATCCTGGAGAGCTGGTGGATGAGGATAGAGTTGCTGTTGGTGCTGATGACAACAACCGCAGCAAGACTGCCTTTGTAATGAAGCAGCTTAAAAGCATGGAGCAGCCACCCACTACAGCCCACATAAAATTGAAAGGCTGGCTTGAAGGACTTATTTGTCTTTGTATCCCTGGTACCCAGAGCAAGGACTCAGGAGATGCTCAAGAAGGAAGTAAGCAAAGGAGGGCAGTGGAGAGAGAGGACGGGAGCAGATGGAGAGAGATGACCCAAGGATCCGTGACTTTGTTTTGGTTTCAGAATATCAGGGAACACTTTGAGGGGGTCCTAGAAAGCTGCCTCCACTTTATGTCCCTCCTTGGGCTTTTGTATTCTTTTTATTTGCATTAGAGTTTAGTTGCTTTACAATATTGTGTTAGTTTCTGCTGTATAGTAGAGTGATCATATTTTTATCTACATAGCAGGTGTTGGGAGAGAGAGAATGCTGGACTAGTTCAGTGATTCTGACCTGGAGTCCCAGAACTCCAGGGAACTCTCAAGATAGAAATGGGCACCAGTAGTTATTTTAGTACATCTAAATGCATGGCAGGAATTGTGCATTCACTCGGGGTAAGGCTGTATGTGCTGACAAGTATCTTTCTCTGGGGCTGGAGCTCCATCGCTCCCAAGAAACAGGGAAGCATCTGATAACAGTCCACTCTGCAGCAGGGCTGACCCAGGTAGATTATATCCAGTTGGGCCTTCAGCCAAGTTAACAGCCTCTCTTGTGCTAGTTTTTTTTTTTTTTCTCTTTGGTGATTACAGTACCCCCACTCAGAGAGGCGTAGGAAGGCGATTAAATGAGCTAGCGCACGTAAAGCACTTGCCAGCCCTTGGCAAATGGTTGTGACTACCATTATCAATTCAGAGTGGTGAATATAAACATCTCATGCTAATCAGAAACTCTGACTGGACTATAGATATTGATTAATAAATAGTAGGAAATTAATGAGTTATTAGTTATTTGGATACAATACCTTTCAAAACATGAGATCCCTTGAAAAGAAGTCAGGAGTCTCGATGGGGGGACAAAGATTGAGCTGCTCTGTGTAAATAAGCTCCCTTTCAGCTGGGGTCTACCAAAAGACTAAGCTCTTCCTCTTATAGGCCTTGGTGTATTTGTTCTCTATGCTTGGAATGACTTTCTCTCTCTTCCCCTGACTGGGTGTTGACTTCTATGACACCTCCTCCAGGAAGCCTCCTGTGGCCTTTGCTCATCTGAGTCAGGTTCTTCAGCTCTTCAGCATCACACTGGACTCACTCCTTCCAGGCACCCTCTACATTGTACAGTACTTCCTTAAACCAATGATTCTCAACCTTGACTATGCATCAGACTCAAAAGAAGGACTTGTTTGAAAGCAGAGATTGCTGTGCCAGAGTGTCTGATTCAGTAAGTCTGGAGGGGCCCTGAGAATCTGCATTTCTCACATGTTCACAGTAATTGCTGATGCTGCTGGTCCCAGGGATCCCACTTGGTACTCCTCTGGTTTAGAGAACTTGCTCTAAGCCATGAAGTTTCTTCTCCATTATTCCTCCAGCAGAGCCTCAGTCTCAGTCTTTATCGCATAGAAAGAGAAATCAAATGGCAAGATGCAATACAGATTTCCCAAGGCTTTGTGTGCTGACAGCCAGATAGTGATGGCGACCCAGCTGGAAGACTGGAGGTGTGGTGCCCACAAAGGTGGCAGGAAAGGTGAGACCTGTGTCCTAGGTCTTAGCGCCCTCTGGTGCCAATAGCTCAGCTCTGCACTTGGAGCTGTGACGGGTGAGAGAAGGGACTGGTTTTCCCCTCTGGACCTCGTTCATGTCAGCACCGGAGGAAATGTGCTAAAACCCAGCTCTGACCCTCCCCCCAGGTTAAACACTCAAGGTCGGCCCCTCCTCATACCCTCCCTTGTCCCTGGTGAACTGCCCTTCTCTGGGAAGCCCTCTGTTTTACCCACACAAACAGGCCATGATTACGTGCCCTCCCACATGCTATTTATTCCTCCCAATAGGGCCACAAACTACTTTCTCTTTGTGAAAAACACTCTAATGTCAACTATGGCCTCCTCCATGAAGCCTCCCTTGGACTCTCCCAGGCAGAAGTGATTACCAATGTCACCCTGTGCAGAGACCAGTAAAGAGACTTCACAGAGCATGGAAGTACAGATTTGTGGGGTCTGAATCCTCCTTGAGACTGTCAACAATTTGGAGCTCTTGACTCAACCTTGAAATAGCTGAACTGGAATTCCATCACCTCCACTAGCTTTGTTCGTAGTGATGCTTTCTAAGGCCCACTTGACTTCACATTCCAGGATGTCTGGCTT
Source organism: Bos grunniens (assembly GCF_055505025.1). Taxonomy (NCBI): domain Eukaryota; kingdom Metazoa; phylum Chordata; class Mammalia; order Artiodactyla; family Bovidae; genus Bos; species Bos grunniens. The sequence continues at coordinate 16,173,146 of NC_141167.1, forward strand.
TAGGTGAGTGATCACACCATCGTGATTATCTTGGTCATGAAGATCGTTTTTGTACAGTTCTTCTGTGTATTCTTGCCACCTCTTCTTAATATCTTCTGCTTCTGTTAGCTCCATATAATTTCTGTCCTTTTTCGAGCCCATCTTTGCATGAAATGTTCCTTTGGTATCTCTAATTTTCATGAAGAGAACTCTACTCTTTCCCATTCTGTTGTTTTCCTCTATTTCTTTGCATTGATCGCTGAGGAAGGCTTTCTTATCTTTCCTTGCTATTCTTTGGAACTCCGCATTCAGATGCTTATATCTTTCCTTTTCTCCTTTGCTTTTCAGTTCTCTTCTCTTCACAGCTATTTGTAAGGCCTCCTCAGACAGCCATTTTGCTTTTTTGCATTTCTTTTCCATGGGGATGGTCTTGATCCCTGTCTCCTGTACAACGTCACGAACCTCCGTCCATAGTTCATCAGGCACTCTATCTATCAGATCTAGTCCCTTAAATCTATTTCTCAATTCCACTGTATAATCATAAGGGATTTAATTTAGGTCATACTTGAATAGTCTAGTGGTTTCCCCTACTTTCTTCAATTTAAGTCTGAATTTGGCAATAAGGAGTTCATGATCTGAGCCACAGTTAGCTCCTAGTCTTGTTTTTGCTGACTGTATAGAGCTTCTCCATCTTTGCTGCAAAGAAGATAATCAATCTGATTTCGGTGTTGACCATCTGGTGATGACCATGTGTAGAGTCTTCTCTTCTGTTGTTGGAAGAGGATGTTTGCTATGACCAGTGCATTTTCTTGGCAAAACTCTATTAGACTTTGCCCTGCTTCATTCCATATTCCAAGGCCAAATTTGCTTGTTACTCCAGGTGTTTCTTGACTTCCTACTTTGGCATTCCAGTCCCCTATAATGAAAAGGACATCTTTTTTGGGTGTTAGTTCTAAAAGGTCTTGTAGGTCTTCATAGAAACTCAGCAGTGCCCACAGGACTGGAAAAGGTCAGTTTTCATTCAAATCCCAAAGAAAGGCAATGCCAAAGAATGCTCAAACTACCACACAACTGCACTCATCTCACACGCTAGTAAAGTAATGCTCAAAATTCTCCAAGCCAGGCTTCAGCACTATGAGAACTGTGAACTTTCAGATGTTCAAGCTGGTTTTAGAAAAGGCAGAGGAATCAGAGATCAAATTGCCAACATCTGCTGGATCAGGGAAAAGGCAAGAGAGTTCCAGAAAACCATCTATTTCTGCTTTATTGACTATGCCAAAGCCTTTGACTGTGTGGATCACAATAAACTGTGGGAAATTCTGAAAGAGATGGGAATACCAGACCACCTGACCTGCCTCTTGAGAAATCTATATGCAGGTCGGGAAGCAACAGTTAGAACTGGACATGGAACAACAGACTAGTTCCAAATAGGAAAAGGAGTATGTCAAGGCTGTATATTGTCACCCTGCTTATTTAACTTCTACACAGAGTACATCATGAGAAACGCTGGGCTGGAAGAAACACAAGCTGAAATCAAGATTGTGGGGAGAAATATCAATAACCTCAGATATGCAGATGACACCACCCTTATGGCAGAAAGTGAAGAAGAACTAAAAAGCCTCTTGATGAAAGTGAAAGAGGAGAGTGAAAAAGTTGGCTTAAAGCTCAACATTCAGAAAATGAAGATCATGGCATCTGGTCCCATCACTTCATAGGAAATAGATGGGGAAAGAGTGGAAACAGAGTCAGACTTTATTTTCTGGGGCTCCAAAATCACTGCAGATGGTGATTGCAGCCATGAAATTAAAAGACGCTTACTCCTTGGAAGGAAAGTTATGACCAACCTAGATAGCATGTTCAAAAGCAGAGACATTACTTTGCCAACAAATGTCCGTCTAGTCAAAGCTATGGTTTTTCCAGTAGTCACATATGGATGTGAGAGTTGGACTGTGAAGAAAACTGAGTGCCAAAGAATTGATGCTTTTGAAGTGTGGTGTTGGAGAAGACTCTTGAGAGTCCCTTGGACTGCAAGGAGATCCAACCAGTCCATTCTAAAGGAGATCAGTCCTGGGTGTTCTTTGGAAGGACTGATGCTAAAGCTGAAAGTCCAACACTTTGGCCACCTCATGCAAAGAGCTGACTCATTGGAAAAGACTCTGATGCTGGGAGGGATTGAGGGCAGGAGAAGAAGGGGACTACAGAGGATGAGATGGCTGGATGGCATCACTAACTTGAAGGACATGAGTTTGAGTGAACTCTGGGAGTTGGTGATGGACAGGGAGGCCTGGCATGCTGCGATTCATGGGGTCACAAAGAGTTGGACACGACTGAGTGACTGAACTGAACTGACTCAACCTTGGTGTTGATGCAGAAAACTTGGCCTCTGTGCACCTGTGCTGAATTGAATCTTGGAGACAGAGTTTTCTGGTAAAGCAGAAAAGATAGCTTTATTGCCTTGCCAGGCAAAGGGGAACACAGCAAGCTCATGCCTTGAAAAACTGTGTGTCCCAACACGGGACCATTTGGTGAAGAGTTTCATAGCAGCCATTCAAGAGTCGCTGATAAGGATCAGGGTGTGTGTGTGCAGGGCCCGCACTCCTTTAATCTGGCCTCGGGTGGTCTCCTTCTCCAGGTTATTAACTTGTGACCTTCTCTGGAATGAAGAATGCTAACATTTTCCATTCATTAGGGTTTTAGTTCTGTGAAAGAGTTCAAAGACATTGTGATGTGTGTCCCTTGAGAAGGAACCAGAACCCTGCCCCAAAGCTCCACTATCATTTCTTGACTGCTCCTCCCTTTTCTCTGCATCCCCTCCCTTCCCTGATTAGCAGCTGTTTGAAAGGCTTCCATGCCCAGGAACCCCACAGGGTCCTGCTCAGTTTCCGTGTCTCATTAAGTGCTAATGGAATCTAAAGAGCTGTTTTCCTACTTCAAAAATAAAATATGTTCTTTTAAAGCAATGATAAATGAAAATTAAACAGGGATAGAAATTAATGGAGGGGGTCTATTTTATAGTATGGTTAAGGAAATTCTCACTGACGAGATGATACTTGAGCAAAGATCTGAACAAAGTGAAGCTCTGGGCTGTGCATGTATCTGATGGTGTGCAAAAGTCCTGTGGTAGGAGCAGGCTTACCTGCCTCCTGAGAACTCTGTATGCAGGTCAAAAAGCAACAGTTACAACTGAACAGGGAACAATGGACTGGTTCCAAACTGGGAAAGGAGTATGTCAAGGCTGTATATTGTCACCTTGTTTATTTAACTTATATGGAGAGTACATCATGCGAAATGCCAGGGTGGATGAATCACAAGCTGGAATCAAGATTGCCAGGAGAAATATCAATAACCTCAGATATGCAGATGACACCACCCTTATGGCAGAAAGTAAAGAGGAACTCAAGAGCCTGTTAATGAAAGTAAAAGAGGAGAGTGAAAAAGCTGGCTTAAAACTCAACATTCAAAAAGCTAAGATCATGGCATCCAGTCCCATCACTTCATGGCAAATAGATGGGGAAACAATGGAAATATTGAGAGACTTTATTTTGGGGGGCTTGAAAATCACTGCAGATGGTGACTGCAGCCATGAAATTAAAAGATGCTTGCTCCTTGGAAAAACAGCTATGACCAACATAGATAGCATATTAAAAAACAGAGACATTGCCAACAAAGTTCCGTTTAGTCAAAGCTATGGTTTTTCTAGTGGTCATGTATGGATGTGGGAGTTGGACCATGAAGAAAGCTGAACACCGAAGAACTGATGCTTTTGAACTGTGGTGTTGGAGAAGACTCTTGAGAGTCCCTTGAACTGCAAGGAGATCAAAAAAGTCAATCCTAAAGGAAATTAGTCCTGAATATTCACTGGAAGGACTTACGCTAAAGCTGAAACTTCAATACTTTGGCCACCTGATGTGAAGAACTGACTCATTGGAAAAGACCCTGATGCTGGGAGAGATTGAAGGCAGCAGGAGAAGGAGGCAGCAGAGGATAAAATGGTTGGATGGCATCACGGACTCAAAAGACATGAGTCTGAATAGGCTCCAGGAGTTAATGATGGACAGGAAAGCCTGGCGAGCTGCAGTCCATGGGGTCGTGAAGAGCGACTGAATTGAACTGAACAGGGAGCTCTGGTACCTGAGTTATGCCTTAGAGTTTGTCTTGACCAAAGACAACTAAGACTTTACTGTTCCCATCAATCCCTGGTTAAGGGTCACCCCAAGGGTCACCAAGGGCTTCCCTCATAGCTCAGTTGATAAAGGATCCACCTGTAATGCAGGAGACCCCAGTTCAATTCCTAGGTCAGGAAGATCTGCTGGAGAAGGGATGGGCTACCCACTTCAGTATTGTTGGGCTTCCCTTGTGTCTCAGCTGGTAAAGAATCTGCCTGGGTTTGATCCCTAAGTTGGGAAGATCTCCTGGAGAAGGGAACAGCTACCCACTCTAGTATACTGGCCTGGAGAATTCCATGGACTGTATAGTCCATGGGGTCGCAAAGAGTTGGACACAACTCAGAAACTTTCACTTCATTTCAAGGATTTGTAAATGCTTAGACACTTTATATGGGCAAAGTGGGGTTCAGCAGCTTAAAGGCTGCCCCACCACCCAAAAGAGCCATGGGTACTGAGTGTTGGAAGCAAAAGCAAATCATAGCTAGGGGCCACACACACAGTAGGATCTGAAGGGCTCTTGGTGGAGGTGGAGTGATAGCATTGTCTGTTATAATCAATAAGGTTAAAGAACAGGAGTCAAGGGGGAGAATTATGAGATAAGATCTGAGAGTCAGTTGAGGCCAGATTAGGGAAACCAGTATCTGATTTTGCCCAAGGAGGCAGCATAGTAAGCTATAAAACTACATTTCCCAGTCTTCCTTGTATGTTGGGTGGCCAGTTCTAGACACAGATGTAAGTAGAAGTCTGCTGAAGGTGTTTGAGAAAGCACTGGTTTCCTGATGGAGGCACCACTTCCTCTTTGTTGCACTCTTCTTCTTGCCTGGGATGTGAACCTGAGGCTGGAGCTCAAGCAGCCACCTTGCAGTCATGAGGACACAATGAGGCAAATGTGAGAATAAAAGCTTTATGCTAAGGATGGTAGAGCAGAAAGACATCACCTCTGCCTACAGCTGACTACAAACTACAGGAAAAGACTCGATCATTGGTAAATGTCTGTCATTGCAAAGCAAGAAACAAAGTCCTTTTATAAACTGTTACAACACTTTCAGGCAGAGCACAAGAGACTGGTTGGAAGTTCATAAGCCGGCACTTAATAGCCCAGTCCAATATCTTGCCCGTATGCAGAATCACTGAATTTACCAGCCCCTACGAAAATCAGCAGCACTATGTTTGGGGCTGAAGAAATAAACAAAGAAGCCCGCCATTCCAAAAAATCTTAGGGATGCATTGAAAACATCTCAGATGACACAGAGCCAAAGCTAATCTAGAAGCTCCAAAAATTTTTGCATTGCAGAGTGACAAATCATTGTAGAGTGATGCATCTATAGACATCAGTAACTGTAGTCGGTTAGAAGCAGCAACAGAATTCTCAGAATCCAGCGAGGAGGAAGTAGTCAGAGGTATATGGACACCTTGAATGGACAACACCAGGTGAGTATGTGAGCTCCTGGGGTGGCTGCAACAGCACAGTGTCAAGGCTTTACTTCACAATTCATTCCTCCAATCCTGAGGTTTCAGGAACACATCCTTTCATTCACAGAAAGTTATCGTTTGTAAAGATTTCCTTGAAGATCTGAATTCCACAACGATATGATCAAAATGGTGAAATGAAACCCAAGGCTCTCAGCAGTATATAGTTTCAGCTTTAAGAGAAGGCTGAAAACTACTTTTTGCTGTTTTATACAGAAATGGGTTGACTCTCCAAAGAAAGTTTTGTCAAACGTTTATAAGCTTAAAAAATAATAAAAAAAGAAATGTAAAAATTGTGAACCAGTCTCACTTTGCAATTTTTTTTTGAAGGAATAAGTAATTGGCTTCAAAATCTGACTTACTTAATTGACATTTTTGAGTCTCTGAATGAATTTGATCAAAAATTATAAGAATTATGGGAAAGTATATTTGTGAATGAGTTGACCCAGCAGGCTTGGGTGGCCCAAATTTTCACATTGCAAAGGTCACTGGGACTAACCCTTGACCGGCTCCTGGAAGATGATCTTTGAGCCTTTGAAATGTCCCACATGATCTACCAGATGAGTATTTTTGTTAGCCTGAAACTTTGAGCCTCGCTGCATCAACTTGACCTCAGTAGGCCAAGATTGAGTAAGTAAGGTCAATTTTGTGGGTGTTGCCATTTAAAGTAAGTGACCCTTAAATAAAAAGCCTGGACGCCAAGTCTGGGTGAGCCTCCCTGAGTGTCAACAATGCCCTGCTTTCAGACATCATTCCTGGGAGAATTAGGTGCTCTCCATGTGATGTCACAGGAAGAAGAAAAGTGAAGCTTATGCCTAGTTCTTCCTGGACTGCTTCACCCAAGCATCTTTTCTCTGAACTGATTTTAATCTGCATCCTTTTACTATCTGAAAGTAAAGAAGACATGAAGTAAAGAAGTAAAGTAAAGAAGACCATGAAGACACCAGATTTTCTAAGTTCTGTGAGTCCTTCTAGCAAATCATTGAACCTGAGGGTGGTCTTGGGGTCTTTCCACACAATAGGAATGTGTGCTAACAACATGTATGGAATCAAATAAAAAACTTACCTTTGGAGAAGTGAAATGACCAGCGAACTAAGTTGGAGTTATTGTTTGAATCCTAAAGAAAAATGATTCAGACTAATAGAGCATTGTCTGTGTACACTGGAAGAAATTTTTTTTTTTTTTAGTCTTACCGCTCAATTTTATTCTCATTTAAAACCTTTTAACAAATGGTAGAAATTATACTTCAAATCAGATTCACATGTAAATGCATCAAATTATAACAACTTTAAGAATACCCTCTGACTACTCAAGTTAAATTGGAGAAGGAAATGGCAACCCACTCCAGTATTCTTGCCTGGAGAATTCCAGGGATGGGGGAGCCTGGTGGGCTGCCGTCTATGGGGTCGCACAGAGTGGGACACGACTGAGGCGTCTTAGCAGGACTCAAGTTAAAATTAATTTTTGGTTCATCTATACATGGGACTCTCACAGCTCAGAAACAAAAATCAGGAAATCCTGATGGAAACTAAACACTGTTTCCAGACAAAATTTGTTTCACGTTTGGATCCTTCTCACACTGTTACTTGTCCTTTCTGTTCCTAATCAACACCCAGCAAATCAGTTGCTTGCTTAGGAAGAATGTAATATTCATCCTAACCAAAAAATAATTACCTTACAAAAATAAATCCTTCTATGACTGTTCTGTTTGCAAAATTGAGGCTGTCTTAGAAAGCACACAAGGATGCACTGAGGGGAAGCACAAACTAGGAACTTTTTGCTAAAGTATTCTTGATCATGTACTAAATCTTTTTAAGCCAAGGGACAGTGAGAAGTGAGGAGACCTTAGCTCATATGTAGCCTACTCAGTCTACTTTGGCCACCTTGGCCAGGCTACCTCTTTGGGCTTTGGATACCCCAACTTAAAAAACGAAAGGCAGGCTAAATGATTTCTTAAGATTCTCTATGGACTCAAACACTCCTATTATCTAAATCTAACTCATGGTTCAGAAACAAGTAAGACTCAAAATTTTATTTCTGAACATGTGCTTAGGAAAAACAGTTGTTTTGTTTTTCCATAACGGAAAATCAACTTTGTATTTGATCTGTCAAAGGGGATGAGGTGGGACTGTGTACCATTATAGGAACATCTAAATGCAAAAATCTGACTGCTCCTTCTGTGACCCACTTTTTTCATCCACTTTAGAAATTAAGGTACACAAGGAAATGAGAATTCAAAGACTATTACAATATGCTGGACAAAACTGAAGGCCAAACTCACCTTAGCAATAGCGAACTTCTACAGCAAAGTCTAGAGACTGACTCCAGATAGCCCCTTTTTAAAGAGAGACCATTATATGTTAGCACACTTTAAGTGTACCTGGAGCAATCCTGATTCCAAAAGCATCACCAAGTAAGCTACAGAATAATTATAAGCATTTGACTTCTTTCGGGGGAAGACCTCCCAAATAAGTACTGTTGTACAACTACTACCCTTTGTTGGTTATGCTCCCCAGTGATGATTCCTGTCTGCAGGTATTGATGGAAATACTGTACTCTGGTCTATGTCAACTTCAATCACATGAAGCTGGGCCAAAAACTGTTGAAAAGAGTACAGAATAATCTAAAATACTTCTTTATAGCCAGCTCCAGGATAAGTAGATTCATTCATTTATCAGACATAGATGAATTATCAGTGGTTCTGATAGAACTAGAAGTTCTATCACATATTCAGGCTGATAGCAATATCACCTTATATCTCAGCTTATTTTCTACCAAAGAAAAAGATTAATTGCTTCCCTTAGCATAGCATCTATTGGTGGAGTGGAGGTGATGTTATTAACTTCTTGGTACCTTCAGAATGTGCCCAGTGGAAAGTCTAAAATAAGTGTCAGTCTAAGACATAAGTTGATGTTAGGTAGACAAATGGAGTACTCCTTGGGAAAGGAAAACAGACATCACAGGATAAATAATTCAAAACAGAACATAGGAAAGGGCAAAAGGCAGGCAAGACCACTCCAAGTGGCAAGTTGCCTGGTCTGTTAGTGCTTTGACTCACCCCTACGACCTGCACAGAGGATCTGGAGAAGTCAAATTAGCGAAATGACTCCTAAAAAGCCTCGGACTATTGCCATGTTTGTAGTCAGTTCTAGTTAGGAGCACAAAGGCCCTGTTTAATTCACGCAAGTGCTATCGCTCCTTAAGTTCAGGACAGCTTGGGCCAGTTTACCGGCATCCAGGACCTGTGCCGCATCAGGCTGCGGCTGACACCCTTTAGAGTCTGTGACTGTTGTACACGCAAAAGAATCAAAGTCCACAGTGAGGTCTTGCACATTTCTTTCATTGGCATTATCAAAGCTGTTTTTGCCATGCAGCTGTTTAAGGTGCTTCCTCAAAACTGGCTTATGTGCAAAAACCATGTTACAATAGTTACACTTATGGGGCTTGTCTCCACTGTGAAGGTTAAGATGATCCTGTAAGGAACACTTCTGAGAAAAGGTTTTCCCACAGATTTTACACTGGAAAGGTTTAATGCCGGCATGCACACGCATGTGTCGATGAAGGTTGCCTTTCTGAGTAGAAGTCTTGCCGCAGAGTAGACGCATAAAGAGTTTGTGCATTTTTAAATGGTTGGCGTAGTTCTCCAGGTGATGAAACACCCTGGTACACTTTGGGCACTGGTGGTGCCACTGCAGGCCTTTGTCTACACCTCGAATATTAGGCCCAAAGACATCTTTCGCGGCCATGATGATGTTATCACTGCCTGTGTAAGAGAGGGCATAATTGTGGAGATGGTTTTGCTCTATTTCACTTACTCTGTTTTCCACAGTTGAATTTATCAGAGTGCTGGGGCTCGGATGAATGTAAAGCAGTGGGTTCAGAAGAAATACTGGTTCTGATCTTTTTTACTTCTAACCTCTGATACATCCCCAGTAGATTCTACCTTAACGATCTGAATATCACTGTTCTCTATATCCATACTGTCTTCAGATGGGTGAATACAAGGTGAGTCCTGCTTTGGGGAGCCTCTGGCATCTCCCTGATGTTCTTTCGACTGGGGAGAAGCACTCTGTGGTTCACATCCCTCTTTACTTTCCATTGGCTGTTTTGGCTTTATAAACTTCCACAAGGCCTGCGTGCACCGTTCTACAAAGTGACTCATCTGAAGAAAACTCGCAGCAGTCAAGTAATTGACCAGTTCCATCTCGGGGAATTCCAGCACACCACTATAGCACGACAAGAGCAATTGTCTCCCCACTTCGGAACTCTGCAATATGGAGATTTTCACCTCTCTCGAATCGTTCAGTAAAAACTGGTCTCTTAAGAAGGGGGAACCTGCAGCAAACACAATTTTATGCCCCTGTACCTCAATATCATCTATGAGAACTGTAACATCACAAAATTTATTCTCTTCTCTTAATTTGTTCATTTTTTGTAACATTGAATCTCCATAATTTTCAAACTTGAAGTGAAGGAGATCTGATCTTTCAGACATTTTGGCAGACCCGGGGGAAGGCCACCGTCAGGATCCGGCACCGCCAGGAGCTCCGGCCCCTCGGGGCTCCGGGAAGAAGGAAGAAATTTTCATTGTGATTTTAAAGTACTTAACTTGAACAAAGTACTATTGTATTCTAAAGACCTTAATATTATTACGAGAAATGTCAACATTACATTTGTCAGTGAAATAAAAGGCCAAACCACTAGATTTAGAGAATAATTGCATCATCCAAGTAAAATTCAAAAGATCCTAATTCTATTAAGAACTAGAAAGGAGTGTCTGACGAGTAGGGGGAAAAGTAATAGATCTCGCTGCCGTTCACAGCATCTACTTGTGAAAGTTTCTTGATGGATGATCATGAACTTGAAGTGACCATAACTGGAAGAACATAACAAGGAATTTGTGGTCATTTCAAGTACAGACTCTATTGCAAAATGTTTGTGGAAGCAAACTGATTTCTTATTTGAAATTTGAAAAGATGTTATTCAGAAGTTTTATCCTAATTCAGTAGTTATTATTTTTCTAAATACTTTGTATTTTATTTCTTTTCATAATTATGTAGTATCCAAAAAAATGTAATTAGTATTTTCACTCAGTCCTATATAGACATTCCCAAACCATGAGTACATCCTGATATGTCATCTAAATATTGCCATTTTCTACATATCCCATGGTGTGAAACCATTAGGAAGCACTGAGTTAAAAGAGTTCGATTATTGTTGTTAAAAAAAAAAAAAAATCAAAATAATGGTGGCTTAAAAATATAGAACCGTATTTCCCTCCAGGTAACAATCCACATGTAAGCCATCCTGGGGATGGCGTGATGACTCCTTAGCTCTTCACCCAAATACATTCTCTCAAGCAAGAATGTGAAAGAAACCGTCCCCTGTCTAGTTTCACATGTTTCTTTGTTGGGTTCGACATAGATTGCTAGTTATTCCCTTGTGCATGTGCTAAGTTGCTTCAGTCACATCCAACTCTTTTCGACCCCATGGACTGTAGTCCATCAGCCTCCTCTGTCCATGGGATTCTCCAGGCATGAATACTGAAGTGGGTTGCCATTTCCTTCTCCAGGGGATCTTCCTGACCCAGGGATTGAACCAGCATTTCTTATATCTCCTGCATTAGCAGGTGAGTTCTGAATCCTCCTGCAATGCAGGAGACCCTGGTTTTTATTCCTGGGTCAGAAAGATCCACTGGAGAAGGGATAGGCTGCCCACTCTAGTATTCTTGGGCTTCCCTTGTGGTTCAACTGGTAAAGAATCTGCCTGCAATGCAGGAAACCTGGGTTTGATCCCTGGGCTGGGAATATCCCCTGGGAAAAGGAAAGGCCACCCACTCCAGTATTCTGGCCTGGAGAATTCCATGGACTGTATAGTCCACGGGGTCACAAAGAGTCAGACACGACTGAGTGACTTTCACTTTCACTGTCTTTACCACTAGCGCCACCTGGGAAGTCCTAGTTATTCCCTTACCTGCCCTGCTTTGGGGATAGGGAGCATTTCTCATCAGATGCAGCAGTCTTGGAATCAAACAAATATCTCTGCTGGGACTTCCCGGTGGTCCCAGGTTTGATCCTGGACAGGGAAATAGATCCCTCATGTCTCAACTAAGACCTGGCACAGTCAAATAATAAATAAATAAGTATATTAAAAAAAAATCTCTGCTGACTACAACCTGGGGATTTCAGTGGTATTTATGCTCCCTAAGCCTCAGTTTTCTCATCTGTAAAATGGAGCAAAGAAGAGCACCATGAGAATTAAAGTAGGGATGCAGCTGAAGCAGTCAGGACTGTGTCTGGCATCCAGCATGTGCTGATGGACCTCAGGGTTACTCTGCATCCCTGGTGTCCAGCGTGGAGCCTGAAACAGGTGGGCCAGCATCGGCACTGACTGAGGTGAACTGAACTGAACTGGGCTCAGGGGAAGGACGCTAATTCTCCAGCACATAAGGCCTATCCTGTGGCTCTGGCAGCTGCAGAAGTCCTGGGGGGAGACTTTCAGGAACGAACAGTTGGAAGGCAGGGTAATCTTCCCTGGAGGGCTAAGGACATGGGTTGGGTGATGACAGCATCTGCTAGACTGAACCATCATGTCATTTTTACATTTTTTGAGAAAATTTAGGTCTGAGTAGACTGTAAATTTTATCTGGGATGAGGGAGGGACAAGAATGTTACCAGAAGCGGGCAGTGGCTAGCAGGGGATTGATCATTTCTGGGCCTTAGGTGGCAGCCAGGCCATGGTGGACTCCACACAGTTGTGTAGTCACTCCAGGTGTGTCCAACTCTGTGCTGCCCCAAGGACTGTAGCCCGCCAGTCTCCTCTGTCCATGGGATTTCCCAGGCAAAAATACTGGAGTGGGTTGCCATTTCCTTTTCCAGGGGTTCTTTCTGATCCAGGGATCGAACCTGCGTCTTCTGCATCTATAATATTTCCCAACCTCCCCATGGCCAGGACACGGCCCTCTGACTCAGGTTTAACCGGTGGCATGTGACAGAAAAAGTGTGGACAACTTCTACAGTATTTGCTTTAAAGGAAATCATTTTTCCTTCACTTCCTTTCCTTCCTCACTCCTGTGCAGATGTGAACACAGACACGGCGGCCTTGACCATGCAGATAAGAACAGGGCACCCTGTGGGAAGGTGGAGTAACAAGATGGGGGGAACCTTAGTCCCTGGATGACTAGCCTGTGAATCAGGACCACTCACCCCAAGGCTGTCACGTAAGTGAGAGATAAACATTTATCTTAGTTAAGCCACGGCATTTCAGGGTCTCTGGCATGGAGTCTTAGCTTCCTGTTGACCAGGGGGTGAGGCAGCCTTTGATTAAGGCAAGAGAGTACGGCCTGGACCTGTCAGAGCAGAGTGAGCATTGAAAACCCTTCACACACTAGCTGTGGAGGAGGCCTCTAAAGAACACAGGTGCCCACCATGGAGATGTGAGTTATGCCCCAGAGAGGGAGACTGCAGGGCCAAGTGCAGACCTCAGCCCAGCGCTTTCTGGAGAAGGCAAAGAAGGTGGGCAGGGCTTATGGTAAAAGACACTGGACCTTCACAGCTGAAAGCAGAGTTTCTCTCCTGCCTGGAGGAAAGGCCTGGGTGGGCTCAGGGGAGAATTCACTGCAGCCTGCCACAGTGATAAGGCTTGGCTTGGACTCCAAATGGCTGTGGGCATGTGAGCTGTCCCCCAGCATGGGAAGCCCAGGGACTGACAGAGAATGAAAGGCAAAGAGCAGAGCCATGACTTGGAGGGATTTGAAACTGCAAGCGACAATTCCAAGTGGCAAAGTAGTGGGTATTTTAATTGGGATCTGCATTCAGTGAAAGGAAGAGCCCCAGAATTACAGGAGTATCAGCATAGACACAATTTCTTCCTCTCGCCCCATATTCCAGGCATGAGTGATCCAGGGCTGCCCCTGCAGCCAGCCTCTAGCCTCCTTCTGACTCCTTATCCCCTGCATTTGAGGTGTCCCAAGGTTTACCCTCAACTTGGTTAAACTGAAGCCACATTTCCTGGAACCCCTTTCCCTATAGACTTCTGTGTGAGAGAGGATCCCACAGAGGATCTGGTGTGAGGCTTGGGAGATGGAAGGCAAGCAGTACCGTTGTCTGAAGCGGAGGCATGGTGACAGAGGAGAAGTGCTCGGCGGGGTCCACCTGGTCCTCTGTGCCACACTCTGCACCTCTTCCCAAATGACCACAGTGGCTCCAGGCATACCACCAGAGGCTTGGACCCACTGATGGGTACCCGAGGCTACAGCACCCCCACAAGCCTCTGCACAAGGCCCCAGTTCCCAGTGGCCAGACTCGCCCAACTTCTCTATTTCCCAGCAAGCTCCACGTTGTCCACCTTTGATCCTTATCCAGGAGGATTTGTTACTGAGTCCTCCCATCCCTCGTCTCCCTACTCTGGACCTTCACTTTCTCAGTTCCTCCTACCGTTGTGCAAGGTCTCATTCCAGTATTAATCCTTCCTGCCCTTAGCGTAAGCCTGCTGGGTTCTCAGTTTCCCCACGGCTGGCTGGCGTTTTGTCTTTGCTAAATTTGCTCAGTTTTTATTCACTCATCTCATTTCTTACTTCCAAAATGTTTACTTCTGTCCTCTCTCCTGTTCTCCATGCCTTCATGTAGATTTATGCTTTAAAAAAAAAAAATTCTTTATTGTAGTCTCAATGAGGTTACCATGGGAAGGGAAAGTTGGCTGTGTTTGTTCAAGCTACCACTTTAACACAGAAATCTTCTCCCTGCTGTGGTCTTCCCACAGAATAAACTGCAGTTTAAGCTCTCATGGATAAGCTCCTCCTGCTTGTGACCCTCCCCCCTCCCATCCTCCAGCCTGGCTTCCCTTCCCCGTGTTGGCGCCTGCCCATCCTGAGAGACAAAGCTTTTTATGGCCATTTGGCTGAGTTAGGTACCCCTCCGGGGGTTCCAAGGCGCCCCACCACTTCCCCCAATTCTCTACTGTCCTCTGTATTATAATTGTCTTTGTAACCCTGGTGCCTAGGGTGAATGGAAGATGCCAATAAATGCTCTGGAAATAAATGAATGAAGTAGATACCCATTTTGACAACTCTTTGGCTTTGCATAACCAGAATCTGAGGAAGATGATTTGTTTACCTAAAAAGAAAGAGGATCTGGCACGGGGAGGAAGAGAGGAGGCAGGTACAACTTAAAGGAGCCAAATAGAATGTTGTGGATCTTAAGATTTGTGGGAAAAGAGGAGAGCTTTAATAGATGACTGTGTTATCCCAGTATAGATTTAAAAAGAGCCCTGAGAAAACTAATGTAGGGTGTTTGAAGTCAGGGTAGCTGTTTATACTGGTGGCATAGAAATTGGAGGGGAACAATGGGGCTTTCTGGAATGCTAGTAACTGTGTTTCTTAGTCTGGGTGCTAGTTACATGGGTGTGGTCAAGTATGTAAAAACTCATCAAATTGTACTCTTAGCTTTTTTACACCTTTTAAAAGGATGCTGCTGGTGCTAGGTCGCTTCAGTTGTGTCCGACTCTGTGCGACCCCATAGACGGCCTCCTACCAGGCTCCTCTGTCCCTGGGATTCTCCAGGCAAGAACACTGGAATGGGTTGCCATTTCCTTTTCCAATGCATGAAAGTGATAAGTGAAAGTGAAGTCACTCAGTCCTGTCCGACTCTTAGTGACCTCATGGACTGCAGCCCACCAGGCTCCTCCGTCCATGGGATTTTCCAGGGAAGAGTACTAGAGTAGGGTGCCATTGTATATCATACTTCAAAAACAATTTACAAAATAGAAGTACATTTTAAAAAACAAAACAAACAAATGAAAAAACAGTCCTTAACTTCTTTCTTCAAAATAACATCACCCTCTACCACACTATCCTTGTCAATATTTCCAGTTGTTTAAACCCACGAACAGATGAGTGTCTTTCCCATATGCCCTTGAGCTTAAGAGTCGTTGAATATATGTTGAATGCAGGTGTTTGAAAAGGTTGAATCATTTAAAACACTCTCCTGATGTGCAACAGGAATTGAAGGGCTAATTATGTAAACCTGGATGTTGGCTATCCTGTATGAGTAGTCCCTATTTTCCCCAGATTTAAAAGGTGCCTTCTAAGTGATCACAGCACTGATGGCAGGAGTGTGAACTATTCCTGGAGACAGAAATAGATCTCTTAAAGAGATCTGAGATACAGATGTCTGGAGCTTGGGTCCAGAATTTGAAATTACAGCTATTGAGTTCTATACAAATTAAGGCTCCACTGAGCGCTTCCTAGATGGAAATCTCTCAATGTCCTAACATTTGTCAGGCCACTCAACTCTGTGGCAGCTGGGAGAATGCTAGATGCCCAGTGGGAGCCTGGAGAATATTGGCATACTGATCCCCTTAGTGATCTTCTGATTACCCTGGGCGGAACGTTGTCAGGAAACATTCAAGACCCTTAGATTATTAAGCTGGGCTGGTGTAAGGATTGCTTTTGTGGTATCTCCCCATCAACTGAAATACAATTGGTTTTCTTGCAAGAATGCTCATTTGCCTTGGTGGAAAAAAGCCAGATGCCGAGGAGGTTAAAAGTCACAGGGGAATTCCCTGGTGGTCCGATGGTTAGGATTCGGTGCTTTTAGTACACGTGTCCAGATTTGATCCCTGGTGGGAGAATTAAGACCTGGTTCAGTTCAGTTCAGTCGCTCAGTCGTGTCCGACTCTCTGCGACCCCATGGACTGCAGCACGCCAGGCTTCCCTGTCCATCACCAACTCCCAGAGCTTGCTCGAACTCATGTCCATTGAGTTGGTGATACCATCCAGCCATTTTGTCCTAAGCTCAACCAAAAATAGAAAAAAGAAAAAAAATTAACGAGGTAATTTCTTAGTCCTAATCCATCAAATATTTACTGACGGTCTGCTGTGTCCCAGGCAATATGCCAAGACAGCGTGGACAGAATGCTCGGCCTCTAGACTTTGGATACTGCAAGTGTTTAGGGGCCACATGCTGTTTGGAAGCAAGTGGTGGGAGCTTGTCTGGGAGCTCTGTTTGTGTAACAAGAACACAGTTTGTAGGTGGATTATATGGCTTATGGAAGTTTGGGAGAGGTTTTGCCAGTCCTCTCGCAGCTACTGGAGCTGAAAAGAGGCGGTTTTTTCAGTCTAGGAAGAAGCCAATCCAGACAATTTCAGTATAATGTGGTAAATGCCGGGAGACATGAGTACAGAGTAGGCTGTGTGGGTCAAGGAGTGGTACTCAAGTAGCATGAGAGGCTTGGAGGGGTTCTCCCAGGTGGGGGATACTGGAAATGAACCTTGTTTGCTGTGTTTTCTGAACCCCAAAGTCAAAACATATGATCTAAAAAGTGTTCATTTTCTCACCTACCCATTTATTTGCATCAAAAACTTTAGGGATTTAATAACAAAATATTTGGGCTTCCCTGTTGGCTCAGATGGTAAAGAATCCATCTGCAATGCAGGAGACCTGGGTTCGACCCCTGAGTTGGGAAGATCCCCTGGAGCAGGGCATGGCAACCCACTCCAGTACTCTTGCCTGGAAAATTCCGTGGACAGAGGAGCCTGGCAGGCTACAGTCCTTGGGATTGCAGAGTCGGACATGACTGACTATGCACAACAAAATATTTAGTACATGTAACACATTCCTTTTATTGAAAATAATAAAATACCAAGAAATCAGAACTGTCCCCTCAAATCTGGGATATGTGGTGATGCTAGCCATGTTATATTTGTCAACTAAGAATTCATAGTAACATGTTTTGTCGAAACAGTTTTTCTTCATTCTCTTTTACTAAATGTCCCGCCCCCGCCATCTGTTAATGAGGCCTTACTGTATGATTACACCAAATGGTCATATAATAGTAGTATGTATTATTATACACCCTACACAAGACAGATGTCTCCAGCAGATCTTTCTGACATCCCATCACGTTCTCTGTGAAGGACACCATCAATTCTGAGGTGCATAGGAATTTTACCCCCAGGCTCAACTGACAGCTGAAAGCCTTTGAATTTAACTTGGAGCTCAGAACAGCTTCATTCTATGTATTTCTCAGAGAGTATAATACTGACTTCACTGCCTCTCAAATTCTACCTAGCACTCTCATTAGAGAAAACTCACACAGAGGAAAGCCAGAAGATGCTGTGTAATAAGCCCAGGCCTTCCAGAGGCTTCTCCCCGACACTGCATACTATTGGTAGCCTACAGGCCCTCTGCAGAATCACTTTGCCTGACCTGCACTTTATGGCACCGCCAGCAGGCTTTATTGAGAATCATTATGAGGAACAGCCCCGTGACTGTAGCCTGTATGTCTGCTGTGTGGGTGTTATTGAGACTGCTCATTCTTACATTAGGTACCCTGCATCCGCTCCAGGAAGACTCACGGGAGAAACTGATTGCTGATCTCATTAGCAGGAATAATGCTCCCTTTAATGCACTCAGTAAACATTTACTGAGGGACTTCCTTGGTGGTCCAGTAGCTAAGACTCCTCACTCCCAACTCAGGGGGCCTAGGTTCAATTCCTAGTCAGTGTATAGATCCTACTTGCCACAGTTAAAGATCCTGCATGCTGAAACTAAGACTTGGAACAGCCAAATAAATAAAAACAAATACTTAAAGCAAAACCAAAAACATTTACTGAGCACCTCCTACATGCAGGCAAGTCAGATGTGCTGGGGATACACTCATAATTGAAGTACAGTCTGATAGGGAACACAAACATCCTATAACCGATTACCCCATCAATCGTTACACTTGTGGTAACTGCTAACAAGAAGAATACCGCCACTTAGGGGGCCAATAAGAAGGCATAGGGGGTCAGTGAAGAGGTATTTGAGGAAGTGATATTCCTCATGATCAGCTGTGTGGTTTTCTGCTTGATCATACTGATCCTCATCAATTATGGGGCTGGGAAGTTAAAATCATATTTGTGACTCGCCTCTAGAGAGAATAGGATTTGGGGCCTAATTTAATTCCTGGATTCATTTATTTGTGGAACCAAGTGCCTACTCTGTGCTGGAACCAGCTAGGCACTGAGCTTTCAACAGTAAGTCGGAGAAACAGGTCCCAGACCTCACGGAGCTTAGAGAAAAGTGGGAGGTTTGGACAAGGAATAGAACTGTTAAAACACAATCTGTAGGTGCTGTGCATGGGGAAACCCAGGCAGCAGCAGGAGCACAGGGGAGAAAGACGAACCCCAACTCGAGGGAAGGGGGCTGTCCGGATTAGTTACTTTGGGGAAGTGGAGGCCAGGCTGAAATGTGACTTTAGGAAGACAAAGGGGATATTTCAGCAGGTCTATGTGAAGATCCAGGTGTGAGAAAGAACAAATGGCATATTCAGGGTACTAGAGGAGCTGGCATGAGTCATGTGGCCAGAGGGTTGTAAACTGAGGCCAGCTTGTGCATGGCCTCATGCTTCAAAGTGTGGTTTTGACTTTATCCTGAAAGCAACGGATATCACTGAAGAGAAAAAGTACCTACCCTTATTTTTCTTTTGCCTTATTTCTCTCTCATATTATATATATATATATATATACCCACACACGCGCACGCGTGCGCGCGCGCACACACACATACACACACACAAATGGCCTCAAATTTTTCATGAACAAAGTAAGGGTATAACTAACTAATTTGCCAAATAACATCATGGAGGGAAGCTGGCTCAAAGGAGGAAAATCCAACATAACACACTCATACTAAAATAATTTATAGCCAGTAAGAAAGGATACAGACATGCACAGTGTCTCTTGAAAGAAACAAGAAATCAGGAAGAGTGGTTGCCCTGAGGAGGAGAACTAGGTGGCAGGCACAGGTATGAGTGGAAGGCTTTTACTGTGTATTCCTTTTTCTTATTTATTTTAATTTTGATTTTTTGACTGTGTTGGGTCTTCATTGTGGAGCACAGGCTTAGGTGCCCTGTGGCATGGGCAATCTTAGTTCCCCAACCTGGGATCGAATCTTCATCCCCTGTACTGGAAGGCAGATCCTAAGCACTGGACCATCAGGGAAGTCCCTAGGTATTCCTTTTTATCTTTTGAATTTTGTACCATTTACATAGTTATTAAAAACTAAGTAAAATTTAATTTTAGAATAGATAGCCCCAATCTGGTAAAAAACAACAACAAATTTAAGTCAATAGTTGTAGGCTCTCTCCTGCCCCATTGCTCCCCCAGATGATCTGTCAGAATGCCAGGCTAGGATGACAGCATACTGATGTAAAAGTGAAAAAATTAACTCAAAGGAGTCTTGGTTAGAAAATAATTAGTAAGATTTGGTGATGGGTAGAATGAGGGGGAGCAAAATGGAAAGAGGATTCAAAGAGAACCTTTACAAGTGCTCTTGGGAGGGCATTTATACTTCTCAGTCTTGGCTTCATCATATGTATATAGCAATAATGGTGGCATGTACATTACAGGGGAGTGTTGGGAATTAAATATGCTTCATCCTGGTTATTAAAAGGTGAGCAAGACTGTACCTGATAAGGAAACTGAGACACAGAAAGGTCGGGTAATCTCAGGGAGATTATAGTCTGGTGTGGAGACAGACAAGTAGGTAGCAGGCAGTGTGAGCACCCTGTGAGAAGTGTCTTGGCGGAAGTGAGTGCAGCACAGGAGGACATGCAGGAGGAGTGCCGCCTTACGTTGGGTTCCCTAGGAACCCATCTGAGAAGGGGTAGCTGAATACAATAAGTCCCCTACATACAATGAGTTCCATTCCGTAAGTCCAATTTGTTACGCGTGTGTGCTAAGTTGCTTCAGTCATGTCTGACTCTTTGCGACGCCATAGACTGTAGCCCACCAGGCTCCTCTGTCCATAAGATTCTTCAGGCAAGAATACTAGAGTGAGTTGCCATTTCCTCCTCCAAATCCAATTTGTTATAAGTCCAGCAAAGTTAGCCTAGGTACTCAACTAACACAATCAGCTATATAGTAATAGGTTTATAAAACTTTTTATACAAATGATCCATAAAAAACAAAGAAAACATTTTAAACCTTACAGTGCAGTACCTTGAAAAGTACAGTAGTCCAGTACAATAGCTGGCACACAGGGGCTGGCATCGAGTGAACAGGCAAGAAGAGTTACTGACTGCGGGAGGGAAAGGAGGTGGGAGATGGCAGAGCTGAAGGTTCGTCAGCAATAGGAGACGGAGGGCAAGCTGCAATTTCACTCATGCCTGATGCTGATGGCACAGGTTCTGGCTCCTTGCTGGACCAGATGCACGTTTCCATCTTTGAAAGTTCACAACTTGAAGGTTTGTATGTAGGGGATCTACTATAACTGTGGAATGTTCTCAAGAGCAGCCTGTAAGGGAATGAGGGAGGCGGGGTAGGGCAGGAAGAAGCTGGACAAGGGGTGTGTTTAGGGGTGGACAAACTGGACTTCAGACCAGATCTGTATTTCTAGAATTGAAGACTTGTACTGGAATACAGTCACACTTATTCTGTTTACATATCATTTATGGTCATTTTTGGGCTATGAAGACAGAGTCGAGGAATTGTGACTGAGACTGGATGGCCCACAAAGCCTAAAATGTTGACTATCTGGCCCTTTACAGAAAGGCTGCAGTCCCTAGTTTAGCTGAGTCTAGTCTCAGCCTGATCCCAGGGGGAGTTCTGGAGCACGAACAGCACTGCAGAATTGTCCCACCTGAAGCCAAGGGGCCTGGCCTTCTGTACCTTTGCCCAGGGCAGACTTTGGAACCTCATGCTTAGAAGGGCCTCAAACTCAGAGATAAAGAGAGAGGTCCAGGCTGGAAATAGAACTTTGGGAGTTGTCAGAATATAGACGGTATTTAAAGCCTAGTATTTAAAGTCTGATAGTTAAAGTCCGAATTAGATCATCTAGAGAATGATTATAGATGGTGAAGGGATATTCTGAGCCTTGAGGCGTTTTGATGTTTACAGGTCAGGAAAAGGAAAGGATCTAGGAAAGCAGACATGGAAACAGAGGGCTATGAAATAGGAGAAAAACTGAGAAAGCAGTTTCCTAGAAACCAAGTAAAGAACACATTTTAAGGAAGGAGTGACGAGCTGCGACAAATACTGTTAGGGAAGTAGTGAGTTTAGGGGCAGGATGTGGGTGCAGTATGATTGCACAAAGAAGTCTAAAGAGAGTCTGTGAGCTCAAGATGAGCGAGAGGAGCAGCCCAAATATGCAAATACACACACCTACGCTCACATCATGCACGTGCACATGGTGCTTGTGAGTCTAGGACTTGTATATAGAGAAGGGGTCTGAGAAGGTAGAAATTAAAGTTTTTTTTAGGAGTTAATTTGTGTGTGTGTGTGTGTGGCTGTGCTGGGTTTTCTCGTTGTTGCACACTGGCTTTCCCAGTACGGCAAGTGGGCTATTGTGGTGCACAAGCTTCTCATTGTGGTAGCTTCTCCAAAGCACAGCCTCTAGAGCGTGTGGGCTTTAGTAGTTGAGGTTCATGGGCTTAGTTGCCCCGCACCAGGAATTAAACCTTGTCCCCTGCATTGCAAGGTGGGGTCTTAACCACTGGACCACCAGGGAAGTCCTAGAACTTAATTTTTGACAAGAGAAGCTTCAGTGGAATTACATGAGCAACAGCCCAACAGAATGAGTTCAAGAGAGAAGAAACTGGAGACAACAATTTCAAATAACGCTTTCTAGGAGGTGTGTTGAAAAGGGGTGCAGAAAAATGGAGAGGTGGCCAGAGAATTATATGGAGTCAGGGAGGGGTTTTAAGATGCAAGAGACTGTATCACGCTAGCGAAAATCATCTAGGAGAAAGAAATCAATGATGCAGGAGGGGAGAACTACTGGAAGGATGTTCTTAAGTCGATGAGAGGATACAGCACTGGCAGCAATGAGAGGCTGATGGATAGCTGGTCCACAGCACAGGAGACAAAGCAGAGCTGTGTGCACAGATGCAAGCAGGTTGATGGATAGGGTGGTGGGAACTTAAGGGAGTTCTCCTGATGGCTGCTATTTTCTTAGTGAGACAGGAAGTAAGACCATCAGCCGAGAGAGAGTGGAGGTCTGCAGGAGAGGAAACGGTAAAGCAGTCACCCAGAAGAGGGGCTGAGCGAGAGGCTTGGATCCTCTACAGCACCTTCTTTACTTTGGCAAGTATGTTCTCAGTGTCTATCACATCCCAGGCACTTTGATAAACACCAAATGCTTCTTGAAAGAAGCACGGCTGTAAAACATCCCAAGCATGTTTGAGGTTTGGAGTACAGTGCATCTTGGCAGAGCAGAAGCGCTGATGATTCAGATTGGGAAGAAGGCAAAAGCCTGCTAACTGGTTTCTCGGAATCCATTTGGTTGAGTCATGGTCCCGAAATACAAGTCTGATCGTGTCATACCTTTGCTTTACATCCTTCAGTGAAGGTATACAAGGACTCCTGACAAACTGCTTCTAGGGAAGAAAACAGAACCCTGGGATACAGAGACTTACTTTTTAGGTATACACATGTATAGTGTTTGGAGAAAAAAAATGTGCAGGTATTCAGTATTCAAAACAAAACCCCTTCCTCAAAAAAGTTTCTATGGCTTTTCACTGCCCTGGCAGAAGGGGTGTTGCGGGGCGGGGAGAAAATCCTTGGTTCCTAATGCTCTGTGTGGTGTGGCCACACCATATTGATCTGTCTTTCCTTGGCTTTCTTCAATGCAGAGACACTGCACTCCAACTCAACTGGGCGAGGCTCTTCTGGGCCTCACTGCCTTCATACCGGCTTTTCTTTCTGCCTCACACATTCTTACTCCCACGATGAGGAAGGAGCCTGGGTCTAGCCTCCCTCTTGGCCTTCCCTGGACTAGAGGTGGAGGGTGACACTGCAGGCATCCCATGGTTTAGAGGGCGCCGCAGGGGAGATGGGTTGGGGGGGGGGGGTGGTCACACCATCTTGTCCACAAGGTTAGACGGTTCAGGGACACCATGTGATGATCTCGCCTCCTCTAGAAGGCTGTTGGGGAGTAGGGGCTGGAGCCAGGCGATGGGATTTGCCAAGTGTGAATCAAAACAGGGTCTCCTCCTCCTCCAGAGGGGAAGCCCGCACTACTGGCTGTGACAAAGGCAGCAAGGCAGAAACGCCACGACCTGCCCGGTCTCCCAACAGCTCGCGTCTGCTAGGCGTCAGCAGGGTTGGGAGCACGATCCCTGATCCACCACACTGGTGGGAAAGCGTGCCACCCCGCGCCTGCGCACTCGGGGCCCTGAGCCCCGCGTACCGAGGTCCCGCCCGAGGGAGGGCCCGCACCCCCGCCCCGCCCCCTGCCTCTGCGTGCGCACCGCCTAGAGCCCGCCTCCGTGAAAGACTGCCCGGCGCATGCGGCCGGGCTGGTGCACTGGCTGCTGGGGCTCAGTGTGAGCGTCGCTCTTTTAGCTTCTTAGCCGACGGCAGGATTTAAAGCCGGCCTCAGGTAGGCTGACTCCGGGGATCCTGCGGGAGCTGTTCTCCAGTGCAGCAATCGGCGGCGGGAGCCGAGCCCGGTGCGGGACAGCCCCACCGCCGGTGACAGACATGGTCCCCACCAATCAGGGGCGAGGTGGCCCGCCGGCCTGCCCAATGGGCTGCGTGCCTAACGGGAGTGGGGCGGGTGGCCAGGCCGGCGAGGAGCCGGCTCCCGCGCGCCGGGCCGCGTGGCCGGGCGCAGCCGGGTAGAGCGGCCGCAGGGGGCGTGGGGCGGCGGGAAAGGCCGCGGGGCCCCGGGCTGCGGGCCCCGGCAGCGCCCTCGTCCGTGCGGCTTGGCTGTCCTGATCAGGGTGCCGGGGTGGCTTGCGGGGCGGAGGGGGCCGTAAAGGCGCGGGAGCCCCCTTCTGCCCGGCCCGCCCCGAGCAAGCAGCCCGGCGGCCGCCGTTCCATTCAGACTGCCCGGGGCCTCTCCCCTCCGGCTTCAAGGCACGGCCTGAGCCTCGCTGGAGGGAGATCAAGGCCCGCCGCGGTGGGGGATGGGCTCGGCGGCCTGGCTGCGGCCCCCTCGGGCGTGCCCGGACTCCCGCAGGCGGAAGGGGCCTCGGAGCTTACAGAGCCAGACGGCCTCCCTTGCTGGAAGCTTCGGCCCCACAGCTGGCCTCCTCACCTCCCCGGCCGCCCAGAATGAAGATGCTGCGTTTTAAAGAAGTTCACTACGTGTGCGTGGCGCACTTACGTCCACACTCATTATAATTTTGAATTCTCAGCAGTCCTGTGACACGGGCGATGCGGAGATTCTCAGCCCGGTTTAACAGATGTAAGGATTCGGGCTTCAGGCGGCTTCCGTGACTTGACAGGTCCCAGTACATGACCGGTGGAGCTGCAGCTGGATCTCAACATTTACCAACAACATCTTTGTTGCTGTTTCATCTTTGTTGAATTCCTCTGATGCATCTTGATATATGTTACTTCTGTGCTTGAAAATCTTCCCGTGTCTCCTCACCTTCCGACTGAAGCTCAGATTGAGCACTCAAAGTTGCCACATGGTTTAGGCCCTTGCCTAAATTTGCAATTTATTTCCCACCATCCCCAGACCCCCCTCACTCTCAGTCTCTTTTCTTGGCCCTGCGTCTGTGTTCTGTAGATAGCTGTCACCTTCCTGTCCACTCTGTTCCCTTGCCCTTCAAAGCCATTGTCAGGTCCACGTAGCAGGAGGTGTCTGGATCCTCTCTTCCCTACTTCCACCTTTTTGTGATGTCCATGGTACTTACTCTTGTCTTGCTATTGAAAGCTTTCTGCTCTGTCTTCCCCATTTATACCTGTCACATATCATCCCTCTGCTACCTGCCATCACTAGATTACTCATTTATTTGTAAATGGTTCTGTCTCTCTAACTGGACTGCAACTTGAGCTGTGGGCCCAAATCTGAGTAATTTTTGTGGTCCCTAAAGTGTCTAGCACAGTAGCACTTAGCTATTGGGTAGGCCATCCATGGGAGTGACTATCCCATCAGTATCTCCCATCAGCATCTCCTGCCTGGTCTCTGAGTACATTGGGATATTTATTGTCAGGCACTGTGGGGGGCTACAGGAATCTCCCATAAAGAGAGGTGTTATCCTCTGTGAGTAAAATCAAGGCCAGTTAAATGCCAATGGATGAGATGAGTCTTCTATAGAAGTAATCCACTCTGTACCCACTCAGAATGGTTGAGGAATTTCTAGGAACATCCAAAATTTAATCAGTGAGACTAGACTATAGCCTGGCTAGGACAGCTCTAAAATATATCCAGGTCTAGATACTCACATGTCAGTAAGGCACTGTTCAGGTGTGAAGTGAGAGCAGAGTGTCTCTCAAATACTAGGGACTTGGGGTCAAACAAGTTTGGAGAAACTGCAGACTGTATATCCCTTTGGGAAATCACAGTGCACATTGACTTATTAAAGGCTCCCATGGGTCTTGCATTAAAGAAACCAGTTGACTGCTTAACCAGCATTTCTCTGATTTATCTGTCCATAAAGCCCTTTTTGGGAGTCCTGTGTACATTTTGACAAAACCAAGGAGCATGCTTTTGGGAATGCTGCAACAGAATAGAAAGAGCAGGACATGGTTGAGTGTCTTTCTTGCTGTCCAAGTAGGGAGGACATTCTGAGCATTCTCATCTCTTTGCCAAGTATGTTCATTCCTGCCTTGGGGAGGAACACAGCGGGGCAGGGGAATGTTTCAAGCAGAACTCCCCAGTTTCCTTGTTCCTTTCTTAGCTTATTTTTATTATAATTTGGCTTCACATGGAAGTGTTCCCAGAGGAGGAAAATGTCCTGGACCATGCCAAAACATTCTACTTGTGATTGTGTTTTCGTTTTGATCACATTCGGGTTTACTGACCCAGTGATATTTCTGAGCCTCTGAAGCCGGAGCCAGTGGTAAATTCTCCCTGGTGAGCCTGTTGCTGTTTGTCTGCTCACCTCTCACCTCTGCAGTTCTTGCATCTATCCACCCCTTTTTCTCTCACCAAGTCAGAATCTTCTGTTCCTTGCCACCCCTGCTCTTAAGATTTAATCTTCTCTTCCCTCTCTGAGTCTTCTGCCCAGTATGTGCTTCAGACTGGTTTATTATCTGATGTCCTTTTCCTCCAGTATGTACAGTCTCTCCTTATGACATACCTGGAAGAGATTGCTGGTAAGGAACAACTTGTTAAATTTCAGAAGAGAGTTACCTTTAATTAAAAGACCTTTAGTTTTAACTGCAACTCCTTTTAAATGTTGAAGTTCTTTTATTCTGTCTTCTATAACCTAAACGAACTGTGTTTTCTTGGTGATACAGTATAGTTTAGCCAAAGGCATTCATTACCTTTTTCATGGGGAATCAGAGTGCTCATCCAATATTGAAATAGTTTCCCTATGAAGGGAAAATAACAAAGCACCTGCCTGAAGCACATCCAGTGTCTGGTGGCAGTGTCAGCCAGCGTTGGGAGCATTGGGTTCTGTCAGCAGAGCTGGGTTTTGTTTGTTTTTTTGTGTTTTAATAGGCTCTCAAGGTTGTTGGGCTTCCCAGGTGGCTTAGTGGTAAAGAATCTGCCTGCCAAGCAGGAGACATGGGTTCTATCCCTGGGGTCAGGAAGATCCCCTGGAGATGGAAATGGCAACCCACTCTAGTATCCATGCCTGGGAAATTCCATGGACAGGGGAGCTTGGCAGGCTACTGTCCATGGGGTCGCAAAGAGTTGAACACGACTTAGCGACTAAACAACAAGGTTGTTAGCTGTCAAAGCTTTAAACCAAAGTGGCATTATTTAATTAGCAGTTATTTTCCAATTCATATTTGACTAAAGCCATCCAGTGATCCAAGAAACATTTGCTGGGATCCCACATAACAACATTCCAAAGTCACATGGCAGATAGGGAAACTGAGACTCCTAGAGGCTTCTTAGCTAGTAAATGGCAGAGCTGGCATTTCAACCCACATCAGTTTGATTTCTTGAGGTATGTTTTTTTCTTCCTCTCAGGTCAACAAGTAAAATGAAGTACATTCTAGTTACTGGCGGTGTCATATCAGGAATTGGAAAAGGAATCATCGCCAGCAGCGTGGGCACGATACTTAAGTCATGTGGTTTACATGTGACCTCCATTAAAATTGACCCGTATATTAACATTGATGCTGGCACATTCTCTCCTTATGAGCATGGTAAGCAAAATGCATTTCTTTTTTAGAAATAATAATTATGTAATATGTGAAAGAAAATGTCAGCTCTTGGAAATTGTGTGTGTTTTGCTTTGCATAACCTCCATTTCCTGCCTCCTGAGAAGAGTCCTTGGCAGAGCAGAGTGATGGTTTTCTCACCCTGACATAAAGGAAGCAGAAATCTTTTTTTTTTAATTTTATTTTATTTTTTATTTTTTTAAATTTTATTTTATTTTTAAACTTTACATAATTGTATTAGTTTTGCCAAATATCAAGATGAATCCACCACAGGTATACATGTGTTCCCCATCCTAAACCCTCCTCCCTCCTCCCTCCCCATACCATCCCTCTGGGTCGTCCCAGTGCACTAGCCCCAAGCATCCAGTATCGTGCATCGAACCTGGACTGGCAACTCGTTTCTTACATGATATTTTACATGTTTCAATGTCATTCTCCCAAATCTTCCCACCCTCTCCCTCTCCCACAGAGTCCATAAGACTGTTCTATACATCAGTGTCTCTTTTGCTGTCTCGTACACCGGGTTATTGTTACCATCTTTCTAAATTCCATATATATGCGTTAGCATACTGTATTTATGTTTTTCCTTCTGGCTTACTTCACTCTGTATAATAGGCTCCAGTTTCATCCACGTCATTAGAACTGATTCAAATGTATTCTGGAAGCAGAAATCTTAAGAGGCAATGGAGTCATTAGAGTTTTGTGGTTTCTGTGATAGAAATGATATTTTAGGTGGCCGAATGAAAGTTTGTCTCTTCTCTTGGAAAAAGATATCTGATGACATCGTAACTTTTCGAATATTTGAGAAGAGGGATTGTGTTTATTCTCTGTGGCTCCAATCTTTAGGAATAGGATGGGTTGATAGAAGTTGCAAGAACATGGATTTTGGCCCAATATACGATCTTACTAATAGCAAATGCTCTCCAAGAGTGGGGTGACAACTTCAAGAATTTGTGTGTTCCCTTTGGTTGAAATGTTCAGAGACCAAAGGACCATTTTGTAGGGATTCAGGCCACAGATAGATGTTGAAGTTGGATCATCTCTATGCTTGAGATTCTGTTTTGCTTACAGAGTTTGGATAAGAACAAGCATCTTTTGAAGTGAGTGAAAAGTCAAAACCATTAAGATAGGGTAGGAATACAGCACTTTACTTCTTTGCTATTGCTGATTACCTACTGTGTGGTAACTGTCTGAATTATGTAAGAGAGTAATTACTTGAAATTGGGGGTAGATGTACTGTTAAGACATGTTAAGGAAAAAAACTTCTTCAGTTTTTAAATTGTTTTCATACTCCTACTTTCTAATAAGAGGTAAAAATCAATGAATGTCATCAGAGCAAAATCTTTGTGTCAGGAGAAGATGGAAAAATTGAAGCAATATTTCAGAATTCTTGAGAGCAGAGGATGAGGGAGAAGCAAGGCCAATTTTTACTTTCCTATTTTTGAGCTCGTTTCCCATTGTGATGGTTGGAAGGCCCCATTTAGGGCAAAAATTGTAATGGCACATCAAGGCATGCGTGTTAAACAAAAGAATAGGAGGAAACTTGAGCAATTTTGCACTTTTGTTTTGGACTAAAACGTGGCCCAGAAGTCAGTTTTTATAATCAGCATGACTAGACTATGTTTAACTTTTTGGATCAAATCCTACTTTTATCACATTTAAATCTTTCTCTGCTCAAGTAGGAGACTTTGTCGAAAGTTCTTTTTGTTTGGGTGATGGATGCCATAGCATATAGAGCCCCCTGTGTCTTGCATGGCCGTAGCTTCCTTCTGTTCATTCCATGCTGTTTCACAGCAGACTCTTCTGATTCAGACTGGGTTTGGAGGTAGACGGGAAGTATGGAGTTAACCTTTTGCAGAATGGGGGGTGATTTTTCTTTCATGTTATATTTACTTTTCTAAAATAAATTTCCCTGCTTCCTGTCAAGTTAATGCAAACATCGGTCTGTTCAGGTGTTTATATGTGGGGACTCAGTGTGTGCCACGGTGTAGGTATCTCTCACGCGTCCTAATGGTTTCCACTGTTCACTGCAGGTGAGGTTTTTGTGCTGGATGATGGTGGGGAAGTTGACCTTGACCTGGGTAACTATGAACGTTTCCTTGATATCCGCCTCACCAAGGACAATAATCTGACCACTGGCAAGATCTATCAGTACGTCATTAACAAGGAACGCAAAGGAGATTATTTGGGGAAAACCGTCCAAGGTAATATAGGATTTGCCTTCAATGTTTAAAAATCTTTACCAGTTTAATTTCTTTTGTGTATAAAAATGTACCTTTTATGCAATTTCAGCATGAAAGCATCAAGTATTGTGATTGAAATATATCTTCAGTTGAAAATTCAAGTTATTTTTTGAGTGGGCTCCCGCCTCTCTATGAATGATATTGAAGCTGACAGTCCAGCTGTGTGGTTTGAGTCAGAGAGCTGTTGTTTTTGCATAGTGATGAGTGTGAAGTGATGAAGGCAACTAGATGAGGGCAGTAAGCCAGACAGTGTGTGTCGTGCATCTGGAATGTTCTGTGTATAGACAGTGAGAAGGAGAAGAACTCCCGTCATGTCCATTGGCCTTTGGGTTGGTCATGGGCTGGAGGGAGTTTGAGAAGCGGGTCTCTGGTCTGCCTGAGCATTCACCAGTACAACATCACTCGTGCCTTTGCACACTGATCGTTTGAGACTCATGCTACTTAAAAGGTGTGGTTGGAAAACCACTGGTCTGCTATAATGGCATAAATCCAAATTTGGGGGGTTGTTGAAGAGTGACTTTCATCTGAGTCATGAGAGAAAATCTGCTTTTGACTTTGGACTTTACTGGACTGAGAACGAAGGGTTGCGATGACAGCTGGCTCTGCCCTGGGGCCACCCTGGCCGGGTTCTGGGCTGGGGGGTCATGTGTAGGTCTTAGCTCTGCCACTTACCAGCTTTGTGAGCCCTGGCAGATCACTTCCGCTCTTTGAAGTCTTAACTTCCTTTTCTGTGAAATGAGGTTAATAACAGTGCCTACCTATTTAGGTTGTTGGCAGAATTAAAGGAGCTGAGTCAGTGGAGTATGTCTCCGAGTTCCCAACACACAGGACAGGGTTGATTAGGAGCTGCAGTGATCTTTATCATACAGTTTGCTGTTCTAGGCCCCTGATGTCTTCATTCATTTATTCACTCATCAGCAATTTCTTCAGTGCTCAATACGGTCAGTTGCTCACTGGTGCTGGGAGTAAATGGTGAACAAGATCAGGGAGGCCATTGTCCTCATGGAGTTACACAGGGTTACATGGGAGAGGAAAAAACAAACAGATGAAGTGAAATGCCTGGTAGGAGCTAAGAGGGAACTAAATAGAGTGAGGAGAGAGTGGTGGGGAAAGGGATCAGGACCGGTGGTCAGGAAAAGCCTCCAAGGAGGGGGCTAGTGAGCTGAGAAGCTAGCCCTGGGAAGGGAAGGAGGGGGCTCAGCACAGACAGAGACCCCCGGTGGCAGTGGGCCTGGTTAGGTACCGGGAGGAAGACTTTCTGCACTGAGACCAAGGTACAGGGGAGAGGTGGGTTGCACCCAGGTTCCATGGGGCCTCCCGAAGAGCCACGGCATGGAGGTCACCTTTTATGCAGAGTCTGGAAGGCCGTTCAAGAATGTAAGCCTGGGAGAAATGAACTCTGACTTGTATTTTTAAAAGATCACTTTGGCTGCTGTGAGTGAACTACATCATATCCTGTGCTGGAGGCACTGCGGGTTATATACATAGTGGGTTAAACAGTAATCTCTGCTCTGTTGGAACTGGCCTTCTGAGCCCCAGGACTGTGATTTAAAAAGTGCCGAGCTGTGGCTGGTGAGGGCGAACACTGTCTGCGAGGGCTCTGCCAACCAGCTCCCCAGGGCACTCTGGTGACATTTCCACGACCTTAGGAAGGAGAAACTCTTAGCTCCAGTTCACGGACAGGGAGATTGGACTTAGGAATAGTTAGGCATGTTGCCCAAAGAGCCACACCTAATGAGTGGAGGACCTGAGATTTGAATCCAGACGTTCTGGCCCCAGATGCTGTGTCCCAGCCACCCTGCTGTGCTCTCCCGCCTCTGCAGCAGGTTGTCTACCCTTCAGTAAGCTGGAAACTGATGGATCTGGGTCCTGGGGCTCTCTTGTCCTTGGAAAAGGGTGTGTGTGATGTGCCTCCCCAGCCATAAGCGGTCGGGGTGGCAGCCGCTCAGTGGTTGTGGAACCAGGTTAGGTTCTGCACTGGGGCCGCCGCTCCCAGGTGGCTCGGTTGCCCCTCGAGGTCCTGCTCTCCTGCAGGGCTTCCAGTCACAACTGGGAAATCTGGAAGGGAGGCCAGGGGAGTGTGATTTGTTAAGGGCATTCAAGAGGGGTCTCACTGATACTGTTATACGCCCCTGCTGCTCTGTGGTTTGTTGTCACAAAAAGTATGTTTGCCTCAGTTAATGCCCATGGGATGTGCAAGTCACGCAGGTCTTTTCTCTTCCTCAGTGGTCCCGCACATCACAGATGCAATCCAGGAGTGGGTAATGAGACAGGCCTTAATACCTGTGGACGAAGATGGTCTGGAACCTCAAGTGTGTGTTATCGAGGTTTGTTGAGTCTCTGTGGCACTCCGTGGTACCCGTGCATGTGACCGGGTGTACATTTTCTCCTCTTTAGTCAGCCACCAGCTACTGATAAGCCAATTGCCAGTGAAGCCCTTGACCCTCCCAAGGGCAGCGTGGCAGGTGAGGGCACCGTCACGGTCATGTGGAGTGGCCCCACCATCAAAAGCGATACTTCATTCACGCCTTCTTCTTCCAGCATTTATACACTTGCTTAGTATGGCTTGTACCAGTAAGAGTGGTATGACACATTTTCCTTTGTCTCTTGAGAAAATCAGGTGATCCAACCTTCTGTTTCCAGCAGCAGCAATGTTCCTTCCTGAGCCTCTTTCGGTTTCACTTTCTGTGCTCCTGCTTTGCGGGTCCCAGCTGTTAGATCTCAGCATTCCTGTGAAAACAGGAGACTCCAGCAGTTTGTTTATAAGTGGTTTTTATTATAATACAGAAGTTATTTATGGCTAAGTAGTCAGATCTCAGGTTCTTTGCTTTGTGACTCTTCAGACAAATAAAATTCCTTAGGGCATCGTTTACCTGACCTTTTCCTTGAAATGATGTGGAAAGATCCGTAATAACCTTGGGGAATGGTGAGCCTATCAGAAAGGGATCTTTTAGTAGAGAGAAACGTCTGCTTCTTGTTAACTGACGTTTGTTGGATCCAGGGCATCTGTATTATGTTGTTAGTGATAATTGAGATGACACAGTGCAATTGTTAGGAAACTAAACCACAAGAAGATGTCGTGTTTCACCTCTAAATTAACTTTGTCATTCTAGCTCGGTGGGACAGTAGGAGATATAGAAAGCATGCCCTTTATTGAGGCCTTCCGTCAATTCCAGTTCAAGGTCAAAAGAGAGAACTTCTGTAATATTCATGTCAGCCTCGTGCCGCAGGTAAGGCATTTAGGGCTTCACTTTGGGGGACGGAGAAGAGGGAGAAAAGGGTGGTTTTCACTCCTTATCTGTTTCAAATATTTGAGGTGCAGGAAACAGGGAATATACACACTTCTTTGTGAACTTTAAATTATTATAATCATATTTTTGCAAAGGTCAAATGGAAAACATTTGAAAAATTGATCAGGGTAATTTGCAGTTGTAGACAGTAGGTTGCACAGGTCCATTTGTCTCTAGTACATGGTGAAACTATACGGCAACTGGAGTAAAGGGAATTCCTTTTTAAGACAAAAATTCACAAAGATGAATCCTCTGAGTGGAGTCAGTAGTAACAAGAAATTAGGAAGACAGAAAGCAGATGGCCTAGTAGAAACGAGCCGGGCAGACCTGGGAGAGCTGGATCCTAAGCTGGCAGCGGGGAAAGCAGAGAGCAAGCCTGCTCACCCTGCAGAGCCGTGAAGACTCGGGAATGGGCAGCCCTGGGCGCCTCGGGGTGACGTGGGGCTCGTTATAATTGCTATTTCGGAAGCACTTAGACTCTGGCATTCCCTATCTAATGTGCACAGTTGGGCATCAGTCCTCTCTTGCCTTGGCAGAGGACTAGGCTTTTTCTGGATGAGTAGACACTAGGGACAGTGTAATTTTGTGTTGTGGAGACACCCTGCCTTCTTCTGCTACTGGGTTTGCAGATCATCATAGCCAGGCTTCCCTTGTGGCTCAGCTGGTAAAGAATCCGCCTGCAATGCGGGAGACCTGGGTTTGAACCCTGGGTTGGGAAGATCCTCTGGAGATGGGAAAGGCTACCCACTCCAGTATTCTGGCCTGGAGAATTCCATGGACTGTATAGTCCATGGGGTCGCAAAGAGTCGGACACAACTGAGTGATTTCACTTTCACACTTTCATAGTCAGGCAGGGACTGTCTGTAAGAGATTATAGGATTCTTGGGGTATGTGACTAACCCAGGAGAAAACACACTGCCTTCAGAGGCTCCCGGTGAAAACAGACCAGTCAGATCCCCACAGCTAGGACCCTGGTGGACAAGCCCACCTACTCACAGAACTTTCGGTTAGCTTTTATAGTGAGCTGGCAGCCAGTGATCACAAGGCATTTGGAGAAAGCATCAAGCATGCAAAAGACCAAAACAACAGAAGAAAATTAACTTAGAGGAAATTGAGGCTCTGCAGGGGTAGGAAAAGGAACCATCAGAAAAAGAAAAAGCAACATCTCATTAATATCCTCAGAATTAAGAGGAAATAAACTGCATCCATTAAATGGAGCCGGATATGTTAAGAAGAGAACATTCAAAGCACAGGAAAGAATTCTCGGAAATTAGAAATTAAATAGCAAGAATGAAAATTTAGGAGAGAGAAGGCTAAGGAAATACCCTATAAAGTAGAGCAGGAAGATCAGGAGAGAAAAGGCAAGGGACTTAGAGGTTGGTCTGGGACTTCTGATCCAAATAATGAGGTTTTTAAAAAATAGGAGAAATGGAGAGGCATGTGTAATGTGAACCAATCAGCCCACCTTCTGTTTCTGAAAATAGAACAGCCGTGCCCATTTGTGTTAAAACATCAGAGTTGAGTAGTTGTGACAGAGACTGTGTGGCCTACAAAACCTAAAATATTTATTGTCTGGCCTTTTATAGGAAAATTTTTCTGACTCCTGATCTAAAGAATTCAAGGAAATTTCCAGATAGGAGTTTCTAGATTGGAGGGCCTAGTTAATGCCCAGCCTATTAAATGAAAAATGACCCCCCACCAAGGGACATAGTTGTGACATTTTGAAATAATGGTGCAGAAATTCTAAAAATCTCTAAAGAGGAAAATCGAGAATCACTATGGCATTAGAGTTCTCAACAGCAGTCCTGAAAGGTAAAAGATAGTGAAGCTGTTTCCTTAAAAATTTTCAGGGAAAATGACTTCTAACTTAGAATTATATACCCAACAAATATATCTGCTAGAGGAGAATAATTTAGTATGTAGAAAACTCAGCATATCCACAAAATAAAACCAAAAAACCAACCAACGAAGCCAAATCATTGGAAAAGTCATGGCACGTGGATTAATTTGCACAGTGTCTACAGAGATGGGGGCTGCAGACACAAGGCAGGTACATGTAATAGGGGCAGGGAAGTGAAAAGAGTGGGTTCCTGATCCAAAAGGGAAATCAGTAGAAAATGCCTCAAAATGTCAAGAAATAGCAGTGTAAAGCATAGGAGGAGGCTCATTCAAGGGTGAAGGACCTACTGTACGGCGTAGGGAGCTACATTATATATCTTGTAATTACAATGGGAAAGAATCTGAAAAAGTATACATGTATGTATGTGTGTACACACACATATGTATGTATATGTATATAGTTATGTATGTATAAGGATATATCTGAGTCACTTTACTGTGCACTTGAAACTAACACAACACTGTAAATCAGCTATTGTTGTTTTGGTCGCTCAGTCATGTCCAGCTCTTTGCGACCCCATGGGCTGTAACTGGCCAGGCTCCTCTGTCCGTGGGATTT
Organism: Bos grunniens; assembly: GCF_055505025.1. Classification (NCBI taxonomy): domain Eukaryota; kingdom Metazoa; phylum Chordata; class Mammalia; order Artiodactyla; family Bovidae; genus Bos; species Bos grunniens. Next base: position 16,208,804 of record NC_141167.1, read on the forward strand.
CCCAGGCAGGAATACTGGAGTGGGTAGCCATTCCCTTCTCCAGGGGATCTTCCCGACCCAGAGATCAAATCCACATTCCCGCACTGGCAGGCGGATTCTTTACCGCTGAGCCGCCAGAAAAATCATGTATACTCCAATTTAAAGAAAAACGTGGAAGAGCAGCTGTCTCTCGGGTTTGGAAAGGCGAAGGGATAGATAGGACTGGTGCTGCTGCTCTTTGGACAAACCTTAAATGACTCTTTTACTGTAAAACATGCATGGGTGTAACCTTGACAATCTGAAAACTAGATGGGAGTTTAGGTAAATGGTCAAATTATCTATTTACGTATTAAAAGAGGTTGGGAGAAAAGTCATACTTGAAAGTCCCTTATCACAGAGTAACTAACTTTTTTTTTTTCCTCCTGTAAAATAGCCAAGTTCAACAGGGGAACAGAAGACTAAACCCACCCAGAACAGTGTTCGGGAACTCAGAGGGCTTGGGCTTTCCCCAGATCTGGTAAGATTTCCTGGTTACCTGGTTTCAGTGTGATCTTGTCTGTCTAATTAAGATCTGGCCTTCATGAAAGCGAAAACCTTTGTTTTCTTGGCCTGCGTGTAGTTAGCCGACGGTGGCCAAATAGAGTCAGTGCTTTGAACTGGGATGTGGTTTGCAAAAATTTCCCTACCTGGCATGTGTGAAGTTGTGTCTTCTCCTGCTATGCAGTCATTCATTCTCCTTTTCCTCCTGCCCAAGAGCAGTGGTTGAAGGAAACGCCAGTCAGCTCATTAATCTCTCTGTCAATTTGTCCTACTGCTCTTGCACATTTGTCCAACTTGGGATTTAGGAAGTTTTGAAAACAGGTAACATTTTTACAGTTTCTGTGCATTGTGCTAGGAGTTGACATTTTCATCCAGTGTAACAATGTGGTGTCTACTTTAATTTCAGTCCGGAGAAAAACCCAACTTTGTAACCCCTTCTGTCTCTCCACGTGTCTAGGTTGTGTGCCGGTGCTCAAATCCTCTTGACACGTCAGTGAAAGAGAAAATATCGATGTTCTGCCATGTGGAACCTGAACAAGTAAGTAGAAATTTCATCTTCTCATAAACCGTTTTTTGCTTCTAATTATCCTAGTCTCTTAACCAGTTTCATGAGGCTTATTGCTATTCCATAATTTGAGACAGGAGACTGTTCCCTAGAAGAACTGACACCCACAGGCCCTATAATTTTCCATCACCTTATCCCTGTGGTTCCCCAAATATCCTTTACCTGTCCTGTCTGTCCCAACTCCTATGGTTTGCTCCAGCCATGCCCAGCAGGTGTTCCCCTCCCTGGAAATAGGCCTGACAATCTCCCATTCCTCCTCATCCTTCGGAGCCCAACTAGGACACGGTATTGTCTGAGAAGCTTTACCTTCCAAACCTCCTCAAAACTCTGGGTGACCTGTGTGTCTCACAGGTCCTGCTGGTGAGCCTGTCATTGCCCCTTATTGTGTTTGTGTGTATCTGTTCCCGTGTGTGTGTGTGTGTGTGTGTGTTCGTTTTGTCTGTGTGTGTCTCCCCTCACAGACTGAGCTTTTTGAGGGCAAGGATCACTTTATTCAACTTTATATTCCTGGAGCCTGCTGTCTAAGTGTTGGAGGCTCTAGACATTTTTAAGTCTTTTTTTGTTACTTGTGCTAATGGCAGATACCTATGGTATAGGAAATTCAACATTTTGGAAGTTGATATATCTCAAGTGCATGGTACGGAAATTCCAGGGGTGGTGAGTTGGGATTGTAACTCTGGTCAGGTTTGGCTGACTTAGAGCAGAAGGAAGTTGAGGTCAGGGAACTTACGGTCGGGGTATGGATGGTTTGTTCTATTACTAGGTTGTTTGAGAATCAGAGGAGCCCAGCTGGCCTAGAGAGGAATGAGTGAAGCAACAGGGTTAAAATAAGAGAAATCCATTTACAAGACTTCTAGGAGTATGGAAAGTGAATATGAAAAAACGAAAGTAACTGTGCTGGCATTAGAGCCAATGAAGCAGAGGAAAGCCTTTGTCCATTAGAGGCAGCGGTCCTCTCCAGTCCACGACGGCTTGTGCTTCAGGGTGTGGGAGCAGCCGGAGGCTGGAGATCATTGTTCCTGGGTTGATGCCTGAGCCAGGAGCTCCATCTGAGGGATTCTGTTTCATACTAAGTGTGTGGAACGTCAGAATACTTTGATTGGTATAAACAGCCTTTTTTCATGCACTTCAGTTATTTTTTGTATTTCTGTCCCTGCAAGCCAAGGTAATTCAATTCTATAATAGAATAGGTTATTATTAAAATTGGAAGTGTTAGTCACTCAGTCGTGTCCGACTGTATGTAACCCCATGGACTGTAGCCCGCCAGGTTCCTCTGTCCATGGGATTCTCCAGGCAAGGATACCAGAGTGGGTAAGCCATTCCCTTCTCCAGGAGATCTTCTGGCCTAGGGATTGAACCTGGCTCTCCTGCATTGCAGGCAGTTTCTTTACCATCTGAACTGTGGCATTTTATTAAAAATGTAAAGGAAAGTTCCTTATATAGGGGAGTTTAAAAAAATTCACAACTGTTGAGAAGCAGAAGTGTACATATGAAGCAAATTCCATCACACAGCTCATGCTGGGAGCCAGGGTTGCATGTAATTTAAAAATACAGATTTTTTTCCCCCTCCTCTCTTTTCATCTTAGAACTTTGCTGAAATTAGTCACTATTAAAAATGTGACAGGAGTTTCTGTATTTAAATTAGACCTTCACATTTTTTGCCTGTCTTTTAATTTTCTTACTGAGTTTTAGGAGTTCTTTATATATTTCGAGTGCAGGTCTTTTATCAGATACATCATTTGCATATTTTTTTCTCAGCTTGCGGTTTGTCTTTTCATTTTATTTTTCCTTTTTTAATTGAAGTACAATTGATTTACAGTGTCATGTTAGTTTCAGGTATATGTCTTTTCATTTTCTTAATGGTGTCTTTGGGAGCATAAAAGCTTTTATATTTTTGATGAACTCCCAGTTTATCAGTTATTTTCTTTATAGATTGTGCTTTTGGTGTCATATCTAAGAACTCTGCTTAATCAAGGTCATGAAGATGTTCTGTGTTTTCTAAAAGTTTTATAATTTTAGGTCGTAACATGTACATAGGTCTAGGATTCGTTGTAAGTTAATTTTTATGGATAGTAACTTCAGTAAAATTTGGAACTCATCTTTTTTGCATGGAGCTGTCTAGCTGTTCCAACTCCATTTGTTGAAAGATCAGTAATCTAGTTTTCTTTGTGAAGGTGGTTTATAGACTTTTTATCTTTGTGAATTGTGTTTTAGATTTATTTATAGGTATTCATAATTTTTATTACTATGTGAATGACATATTGTTAAAAAATTTAATTTCCTGATTAGATATGACCTATGTAGGGGGCTTCCCTGGTGGCTCAATGGTAAAAAACCCACCTGCAGTGCAGGAGACATGGGTTTGATTCCTCGGTCGGGAAAATACCCTGGAGAAGGGAACGGCTACCCATTCCAGTATTCTTGCTTGGAGAATTCCATGGACAGAGGAGCCTGGCAGGCTGCAGCCCATGGGGTCACAGAGTCTGACACGACTGAGTGGCTAACACACATACACACGTAGGAAACCCTGTTGACTTTTGCCTGTTGATCTCAAGCTTAGCAAGCTTACTAAACTTATTAGTTCTGATTGTTTGCCTGTAAGTTCGCTTGGTTTTTATGAATAAGCAATGTTATATGCAATTAGTGGCAATAGTTTCTTATTTTCCAATTCATATACATTTTTTCTTATCTAATTGTAATGTCTCATATCTCTAATATATTGAATAGAAATAATGATAGTGGCCAGGTTGGCCTCTTTCAGACTTTACGTATTAAGTGACATTAAATATCAAGCCAAATGGTATTTGCTGTGGGTTTTTTATATTTTTACATTTTCCTCAATTTACTAAGAATTTTTATTATGAATTTGTATTAAATTTGGATCCACCAAGGTGATCCCCCCCGCCTTTTAATCTATTCCTGTAGTGAATTCTACTGTTAAATTCAAGTGGTGTGCAGTGCTGCATGGGCCTTTGAATTTTTAAAAGCTCACTTGGGAGTGATTTCAATGAAAGCCAATTTTTAAAACCATTGATCTTCGGACATTTGCTACCTGGACATGATTTTTTTAAAAACTAATTTGTGGTTTTGTTTATGAATTCTTGAGGATGTTTGCACCCATGTTCATAGAAGATTAGCCACTATCTGTTCTTAATTTATATTTTTTAGAAAGTTGACCTTTTCTGTGTTTTTCAAATTTAGAACAGTTATGTTCCCAAGGTCATAATACCTGCTGCTGCTGCTGCTAAGTCACTTCAGTTGTGTCCGACTCTGTGTGACCCCATAGACGGCAGACCACTAGGCTCTTCTGTCCCTGTGATTCCCCAGGCAAGAATACTGGAGTGGGTTGCCATTTCCTTCTCCAATGCATAAAAGTGAAAAGTGAAAGTAAAGTCGCTCAGTTGTGCCCTTAGCGACCCCATGGAGTGCAGCCTACCAGGCTCCTCCATCCATGGGATTTTTCCAGGCAAGAGTACTGGAGGGGGGTGCCATTGCCTTCTCTGATAATACCTGCTAGGAGACTGTATTTTCCCAAGGTCATAATGCCTGGTGGGAGCTGTCGGCTCAGTTTTTGTTCCTTTTCATGAATTAACTTTGCTCATTTTTAAACAGGTGATCTGTGTCCATGATGTCTCGTCCATCTACCGAGTCCCCTTATTGTTAGAGGAGCAGGGGGTTGTAGATTATTTCCTCCGGAGACTTGACCTTCCTATTGAGAGGCAGCCACGAAAAATGCTGATGAAGTGGAAAGAGATGGCCGACAGGTTTGCTTCTTAATAAGGACCTGGGGGTCTCAGCCTTATTTTTCCTTTTTTTTGGTGGAAGCTCAGGGAATTCAGCTCTTTCTTATGTGGTATCAGCTCACATTGGAAAGGCCTTCGTGGTAAGGGGTGTGAAGAAAGGATCTTGGCCAGCCCTCGCGTAGCTGCATCATGGATGAGGAAGTCCTGATAGAGCTGGCTCAGGTCACAGATGACACAGCTGTCCCCTTGTCTCCCGTGCAAACAGGCCTGCTTGTGGTGATGGGCTAGCACTGGTACCTGAGGCCCACACGGATGGCAGGACATGGCTGGAGCACTCCTGGGTGCTCCCAGGCATCTGAGCTGTGTTTGGGAACGTGCCCACCCCACACCACAAAAGGATCAGCAAGGATGTCCAGTCTTTTCTTTCTTCCTTTCTTTTTGTCACTGAATTTGGATTCTTATTTTTCGTGTCAGAGGAAAAGGATTTTTCAAATCATTCAGCTGCCAGTGATATTATCAGGCAGAAGAAAAGCTTTAGTTGGGTGTCTGTCATCAAAAATAAATACAGTTGCATGAAGCTGTTCAAGATCTGAATCAAACTAAAAACAGGAAGGCAGGGGGTTGAAACAGTGTTTTAAGAACCTCCCCTGCCTGCCGCTGTGGGTCGCTCTGGGCTGGAGGTCCTGTCCAGTCTGTTCTTACTGCTGCTGTCACAGCTCATCAGTCTGGGGACTGGCCCACCACCCTGTTTGCCCCCTCACTCTGAGATGCTTACCCAGCACGTGACGGACCTTGACCCTGCGCCGCCGAGCTCTGGGCGTGCACTGCTGCGGCCTCAGAGTCACCCCGACAGCACTAATCGGCATTTGCGGAGGGAGCGCGCCTGCCATTGCTCAGCCATCCTCATTTTCATTTTGACATTTTTCCCTTTCAGTCTATGTCCATTTGCTTGTATATCATTATGTGGCCACAAAAATAGCACACGGTTTTATGATCTTTCATAAAATATTATAAGCTTTTTTGTGTTACTGATTATACTTTATAATGAAAAAAACTTTAATGAGTATGGACTATTGTGTGGATGCCAATAATTGGACTGTTCCCTTCATCACATAACTCTTGTGAATTGTCTGTGTTTGTTAATCTTTTCATTAAAAAAATTTGGAGTAGATTTTGAAGCCATCTCTTGGAGGCGGGTTCCAAAATCTTACTTTCTTTACAAAGCCTGCCATGTTGATCTGAAACTTGCTTTGTCTTTACTGTTCTGTACATAGAACTCAGACAGTAGTTGCTCCTATCATATTTTTCTCAGACTTTTTTTTTTCCCTCTTTAAATAGTGATTTTCATCTCATGGAGGTACATATGGCCTGAGTAATTTGATATTTCTTGACCTTTGTGTGATAGATATGACCGCTTGCTGGAGACCTGCTCCATTGCCCTCGTGGGAAAATACACCAAGTTCTCAGACTCGTACGCTTCTGTCATTAAAGCTCTGGAGCATTCTGCACTGGCCATCAACCACAAACTGGAAATCAAGGTGAGCGGGGAATGCAGGTGCAGTGTGGTGTGGCATGGACACCTGCTTTGTATTTTTGGAGCTCAGAATTTCTTTTTAGAAATCAAAAAGATCTGTGGTCGACTCCTGGCTGGGAGAGCACAGTAGAGCATTTTTAGGAAATATGGGGCGATGTGGTCGGAGTAGAAGCCAAGAGGATGGACACCTGGATCTGAACATCAGGTGACTCCAGTGGTGAGGAGTCCTAGTGGCCAAGCATGTGGCATAGTTGCTGGCATCTGTCCAGTGTCCACCCCATGGAGCCAGGAGGTTTCTCAGTGACTTGTCTCCACTCGGTGAGTGGAGACTGGTGCCTGGAGCATGGGCAGTGCCTGGTGAACAGTGCTTACCGTGTTCTCTGGGATAAGCCAGGCAGAAGCTGAGCTGCTGGCATGTCAGGGCACAGCCCCTGCCCATCTCCTAGAGGTGGCGGAGGGTCAAGCAAGGTTCAGGGCAGGTCTTCCAGAGCCTAGTGGCAAAGCCGCAGAGTCTGTGTGAGCCTGGGCAGGTTACTTAGCTCTCTTTGGGCCTTAGTTTTGCCATCTTTATTTAAAAAATATATGGTCTTAGTTGCATCACGCAGGATCCTCCTTATGGTGTGCAAACTTTCTATTTGGGGTGTGCAGGCTTAGCTGCTTTGAGGCATGTGGGATGTTAGTTACCTGACCAGGGATCGAACCTGTGTCCCCTGAATGGCAGAGTGGATTCTTAACCACTGGACCACCAAGGAAGTCCTGGTTTCCCCATCTTTGAAAAGGATTAGTGATGGTGCCTTAGTCACAGAGTTCTTTTTTTTTTTTTTTTGGAGTGGGTTGCCATTGCCTTCTCTGCTTCTTCTGGGACCCTATAATTCGAATAGTGTGTTTGATATTGTCCCAGGGGTATCTGAGACTGTCCTCAGTTCTTTTCATTCTTTTTACTTTATTCTGCTCTTCAGAAGTTATTTCCAACATTTTATCTTACAGCTCACTGATTTATTCTTCTGCTTTAGATATTCTGCTATTGATTCCTTCTAGACTATTTTTAATTTCAGTAATTGTGTTATCTGTATATGTTTATTCTTTTATTTTTCTGGGGCTTTGTTAATTGATTCTTGCATTTTCTCTGTTCTGTTTTCAAGATTTTGGATCATCTTTACTATCATTATTCTTAATACTTTTTATAAGAATTGAGTGAGATCATGTGAAGTGCTTGGGAGTGTGTCTAGGGTAGAGGAAGTACTATATGGGTCAGCTCTTCCTGAAAACCTTCCACTTGTCCCTTTATACTTTTTTTCCCCAGCAAAGTATCTCCCACATAGAACTTTTCAGGAGGGGTCGGAAATTAGAAGTGAAGTTGGAGCCCAGTGCTGAGGGGCTGACTAGGCACAGAGCTGACGGCCCTGGGGAGCTGACCTCGCCCTTGGCACTTGGGTTGGCTTCCTGCTTTCCACTGGTTTCTCAGGATGAAAGTGAAGCTGCTTTCAGCTGGTGAGCAGGTTCCTAGAGGAGGAGCTGTTCTATGTGCTTTAAGAATTGTGGGATCTCCTTACCTTGCCTAGCCTTATTTTTTCACTAGTGTTTTCAGTCATTGATTCATTTTATCTCCTTGGAGGTACCCTGTGCCAATCATGTGTTAGATTGTGGAGGCTGAGAAGGGTGTCTGAGTCAGTGAGGTCTCTCAGGTTTGAAGGGAACATGCAGAAGAGGGGAGATCCTGCCTTGGTAGATACGTGAGGAGGGGTCTGTGGGCAGGTCTGGGAAGATAGATAAGGTCACAGGGAAGGGCATTCCCAAGAGCAGATAGCATTTATCCAAGGACTTGGAGGTGTGGGATGGTTGGGAGCTCAGTGGATGGGAGAAGTGTGAATTGGAGGGTGTCTGGAGAGAGGCTGGCGAGGGCCTAGCCATGAAATGTATCGACTGGGCCACTCCTGGTTTTTGCCCCCAGGTTCAGGGAAGTCACCACAGGGTATTGGGCAGGAAGGAGCAGGAAGATGAGCAAGGTAATAAAAAAGTGGGCAGAAGATTTGAACAGACACTTCCATAGAAGACACGTGATATACATGAAAAGAGGCTGAATGCCTTTAGTTGTCAGGGAGATAAATGCAAATTAAGTCTCAGTGAGGTACCAACACGCACCCACTGAAGTGGCTAAGCATGGCGGTGAGGATGTGGGGATGTAAACTGGTGCGGTTGCTCGAGAAAAGAGTCTGGCGGTTTCACATGAAGGTAAACACATGCCTTCTGTGTGACCCAGCCATCCCGCTCCTAGATATTTACTCAAGAGAAGTGAAAACATGTCCACCAAAAGAATGTATTTTTATACAAACGGACCAGTTAGTCATAACAGCTAAAATCTGGGAACAGCCCGAATGTCCAGGATGAGTCGGTGGATAAACATTATCATGTGGTGTATTCCTACAGTAGAAAAGTACCCAGTAGTAGAGAGGAATCAAGTCCGTGGTGATACACCACACCATGATGAATTTGAGAAATGGAAGGCTACCCAGTGCATAGTTCCATCTGTCTGAAGTTCTAGAGGAGGCAGACCCAGTGGTGACAGAACACAGACCCAGGATTGTCTGGAGCTGGAGGCAGGAAGGACGTTGTTTGCAGGGGGGCAGAGGGAATCATGGGGAACTTTCTATATCTTAATCAAGGTAGGGGTCACTCCTTTGCAGGGGATAAAACTCAATGCAAGTCCCCACTTAAAATGCTTGTGTTTCATTGTATGTAAGTTATACTTCAGCACAATCGAGGGGAATGAGAAGCCCCCTGGGAGGGGAGATGGACTGGAGGAGATGTCTTAAACAGAGGGGACACTTCAGGGTCTGCACCACTCGACTGAGTATAGATGGAGAGCCAAAGCTTAATGATTTGAGAAGGAAACTCATATTCTAAAATATAAGAAAGATGCTAAAGTTTATCTTTAAAAGATTAGTATGAATACATGAAAGTTATTTTTAAACTTTATTTTAAAATTAAGAAAGATGGAGTGCTGTTCATGTTGTTTAGAGATCAGGAAAGAACGTGCTCAGGAGTCATGAGCCTGCTTCTTTTCTCTCCACTCTGACCGCCCCCAGTACATAGATTCCACGGACCTGGAGCCCAGCACCTTGCAGGAAGACCCAGTGCGCTACCATGAGGCCTGGCAGAAGCTCTGTAGTGCTCAGTAAGCAGAACTCTCTACCTTTGCTTTCAGGGGTTCGAGGTGTGTCTTAGTGAATGCAGTGTGTGCTCTCTTGTGGTGGTAGATAATCTGATTGTTTAAATGTCTTTTAATTATTGACCCTGGAGGACTGAAGCCTCACAAAAATATAGCTTATCAGTTTTTTAAAAAGATATTTTTGATGTGGACCATTTTAAAGTGTTTGTGGAATCTGTTACAGTATGGCTGTTTTTATGTTTTGGTGTTTTGGCCACAAGGCATGTGGGGATCTTGGCTCCCTGACCAGGGATCAAACCTGTACCCCCTGCATTGGAAGGTGAAGTGTTAACCACTGGACCACCAAGGAAGTTCCACAGCTTATTAGTGTAATTAATACGAAGCAAACTAGTTCTGAGTTCACTGATAATATTCACTGTATGCATCTTTAGATGAGATAAATCCTCTCTGGTGCCTCAAGTCTTACAGGAGCTCAGTCCCCCAGCCAAGGGTTGAACCCAGGCCATAGCAGTGGAAGTGCTACATCCTAAGCACTAGGTCACCAGGGGATTCTCTGGATGAGGCTATAAAGGTTTTTCCTTCAGACCATTTGATGAGGACTCATCAGTAGGATTTCAGAAATAGGTTTTTTTTTTTTCCCCCTGGCAGCTATTATCTAATATTAACAGTAAAAAAATCAGTAAGAATTTCTGGTTCCCTAGATAAGTTGAATGTTACAGAGCCATACAGCTATAGTTAGTGTGGCGCTGACTGACCAGGAAAGGCCCCCTTCCTACTTGGCGAGCTAAGGGTTAAACAAACAACAACAAAAAAATATTGCAGACTTAGGGAAGAATCCCTGCCTGGGACAAATACTGCGCAGTAGTGGTATTACAGTTACGTATGCCATCTTTTTTTCCTGGTTATAAGCATTTTCTTGATGTTACTAAGAAGGAGAGTGGATGCTTTTCTGTGCATTTTCCAAGTCCATAGTGTTTCTACAAGTCATGGGCAGGATTGAAATCACAGTCCTCAGAGCTGGAGTGACTTCGGGGCGTCAGTGTCTTGGAGGTGACTCCTCGAGTGGTTTCTGGGAGCTGGACTTGGTGGAAAGGGGCTGCCTGTGGTGTGCTCTCTTGCACAGTGGCGTGCTGGTTCCAGGAGGATTTGGTGTCCGAGGGACTGAAGGAAAAATCCAAGCCATCTCCTGGGCTCGGAAACAGAAGAAGCCTTTTTTGGGTAAGGAGTAGGAAAGATAAGAAAAAGTGCCCCGTGGGCCTGTAAATAAACAGAGATTATCAAAGTCAAACATAAATGCTGTCTCTCCAGATAGCAGCTCAAGCAGAAGAAGCCTTTGGGTTCTGTTTTTGAGAAATTTAAACTCCTCTTTAAAATGAACCTTTTAAACTTGAGCTCCATGTCATTGTTATGGACTTCTGAGAGAATGAAATAGCAATTAGGAAATCTTGTCCATTTACTGAAACCAGCTGTTTGGCAGGACATGTGAGACTGGGTTTCATATCCTTGTTTGGAACACCAGCTGTCTGATTGGGCAGAGTGATTTTGGATGCTTCCTGTAAATTTCAGTCATATTCAGCATGATCCATTTTAAGTGGGAACTTAATGAGAGAGGATAAGAAAACTTGAATTTTAAAGTACCGAAGAGAATATTATTTATGTCTAAGATCACATGACTCTAAAACCTGAAATCTTCCTATACACTTAAACCCCATGTTTGAAATCTGTTACAGATAAAACATAGCAGGGGGTTGCATGTTTATAGCAGAAAATGATGAGAATTTGTCATTGGAATTCTGTGAACAGTCAGGATGCCGAGTCCACGTAGGCGGGTTGGAAGTGTGGGGACTCCCTTTTCAATGAAGTTTCATTTGCTTTCCCTCCATCTGGAAGGTGTGTGCTTAGGAATGCAGTTGGCAGTGGTTGAATTTTCAAGAAATGTGCTGGGATGGCAAGGTAAGTGTCTACTTAAAAATGTGTAAAATTCTCACTGGAATGTTCCTGGTGCCTGTTGGGTGGTGGGGGCCCTGGAGGCCAGGCTTGGTTTCCCAGTATCTCACAGCCACAGCGAAGGGAAACGGCTGAATGTATCAACAGAAAATACTCTGCCCTCCTCCAGGGGAACCACTAGCCACTGGAGGAGGGAGCATGGTGAGCCGCTCGCCTCTGCCCTTGCGCCTTTCTCTGGAGATGCCCACACTCCCGTCACCATGGCTGTGGACCCTGAACTGGTGCACGGCAAGGAAACTAACTCTGGCCAGTGTGAGCCTGTGCAAATATTATGAACTTGGGCTCTGGAGTTGATTAGACCTGGCCTCAAATTTTGCCTTTCTTTTTTTTAATTTATTTGGCTGCTCCAGGTCTTAGGGAATTCCCAGGTGACTCAGTGGTAAAGAACCCACCTGCCAATGTGGGAGATGCAGATTTGATCCCTGGGTCAGGGAGATCCCCTGGAGGAGGAAATGGCAACCCACTCTAGTATTCTTGCCTGGAAAATCCCATGGACAGAGGAGCCTCGGGGGCTACAGTCCATGGGGTCGCAAGAGAGTCGGATAGGACTGAGCAGTCATGCACGCCCTCCGGGTCTTAGTTGCCGCAAACGGGATCTTTAGTTGCAGTGTGTGGGATCTAGTTCCCTGACCAGGGATCAGAACCGGGCCCCCTGCACTGGGAGTGTGGAGTCTTAACCACTGGGTTACCAGGGAAGTCCCTTTATCACTGTGAGTGATCTTAGCCTTTCTGAACCTCTGTCTCTTCTGTAAAATGGAGGTAGTAGCGGTAACCCGCTTCACTTGGTTGTAGGAGCTGAATGAAATGATACCTGTAGATGGTCCCAGCACAGTGCCTGGCAGTAGGAAACACTCGCCAGTGTTGGCTCGGTGCCCGCTGACTGCATTGCTGCTTCCAGACCACCAGCAGCTCAGTGGCTTCCAGCGGTGGTTTCCTGTTTCTCAGTGTTCTGTGGTCTGAGTGGACTCAGTGTGTGGTTTTCTGCTCAGTGTGTGGTGTGTCTGAACTCAGCCTGCCCCACTTTCGCCTCTGCCCAGCAGAGGTAGAGGGACAGTCTCATTGTCCACCAGTTCAGCCGAGCTTCCTCAGGGCGTGGCGACCACCTGGCTCCCGAAATGACAAGCCCGCTGTGTAGGCCCTTACCAGGAGTCCCATGGCTGAGCCATCATTGGAGGGGGGAGGGGACCACACGTGGTGTGAATCCTGGGGCACAGTGACCCCATCGCGGCCACCGGACCTGTATATGTTCTAAGCAGAATGAGCAAAGTTACCTGAGGAATAGAACCCAGCCTGGCTTTACCAAATACGAGGGGTTCCCAGTGGCCAGCTCACTGTTAGGTCATGTCACAGATTTTCACAGGAACCCGAGGAGGCAGCAGCTCAGTTCTGTAGGTAGCGCGGCCCTGGTGCTGGCTTCGGAGCTCTGTCCTACCACCTACGACTCGAGGTGGCCCTCGGGCGCCCTGAACCCCTGCACGGCCATCACCTCCTGCTGCTGCACCCACTGGGGTCCCCAGGTGGGTGGGTGACCTGGAGATGAGCTTCCCTGCATCTGAGACCTGGCCCCAGGTTAGGCCCTGGAGGAGGATGAAACCTCGCATGATGCACAGAAAGAGCAAGCAGACAGACGGTGCCAGGTTCTTTCTGTTTTAGTCTTCAGTGCTTTCCCTTATAGTCAGATGGTAAATTCAGTAAAGGATAGAAAGGATATTTGGGTTTTGAAATTAGTTAATTTTTGATTTAGCTCTTGAGTCGGGCAGTTGGGTAGTACAATGTGTAAGATGCTGAGGATGAAAGAAACGTAGAAGAAACTGTATTTGCACATCAAAGAGAGAGACTGGGAGAGAGATACAGTCTGAAACAAAAGGTGGAAAAAGAGAGTCTAAGAGCCATCAAAAGGATGTACTATCTAAGTAAAGATTATCAGGTTATGGCATTGATTTGATTTCGCCATTTTGTACAGCTTGACTTCCCAGAGCGTTACAGATACAATGGGGAACAATTCAGCTTTGTCTGTTGAGTGCCCTTGTGTCTTGAAAATGTTATCCCTGGTTTTGGTTCTGGTCACTGAATAAGCTGAGGAGGGAATTTGTGACTTAGAGCTTAGGAATGAAACTGTTAAATAATCTGTTTGGTTGTAACTATTTTTGTAACAAAAGTATTTTGGTTTTTCAGATGCCAATTCTACAGAGTTTGACCCCAACACCAATCATCCCGTGGTGAGTCCTGTGTCTGGAGCATCTGGAAGGGTGTGGAAGGGATGTTATGAGTGTGATTGAGGGCTGGAGATGGGAAATGAGACCACTGGGTTCATTCTGGAGAACCCTGAGCACCTGGGCTTGCAGATGTCCCAGCTAGGAAGGAAGAACTTCCTGTTTCCATCGTGTGGTTTCTCACTGCTCTTCCCAGTTAGCTGCAGGAAGTTTCTAAGACAGGTGCCACTTCAGCCAGCTGGGGGTGGCAGTAGGGGTTCCTGATTAAGTAATTCTCAGGAACACTCTAGAACAATATTGACAGGAAACACTTATTGGGCACTTATTACATACCAGGCACTTGCTCACTTCTTTGTATCACAATCCCCAGCAACCCTGGGAGATGGCCGCCTTAGGAAAGAACTGCTGGAACTTAGGACTGATTGTTTGACTTGGGCCCAAGCCCCAGGAGGCCGGCATTCCTCGTGTTAAATCTCCCATCAGAGGAATGTGGCTCATGGAGGGCAGACAGTGCCTTCATTCATCACCGAATCCCCAGCCCAGGCGTGACGGGCCTGTTTGATATCAAGGATGTTGTGATAAACAGGATGGACAAGACTCTTGACCTCAGGGTACTTAAACAGCATTAGTATGTGTTTTGTTTACCTGAAATTGAACTTTGCTGATAATCAGACCTCAGGGAGAAAAGAACAAAGGTTTTGAGACGTGGAACCTCGGGGAGGTGGGGGAGCCCAGAAAAGGTCCTCTCAGTCCCGCAGACATTCACCAAGCTCCTCCCGGTTCCTGGCCAGCCTTATAAGAGCATCCCTTTCCTTCAAGCAGCTGTCAGTCTAGTGAAGGAGACGTGTGATAACATGTCTGGTCTCGTATCCACGCTACTGTGTCAGTCTTTATTAGAACAGGCCCTTGGGGTCCAAAGTACCAGGGCAGGAATGGCCAGGGCAGGGGTCAGCAATGTCCAGTCCTGCGACTCAGGAGGACAGGCTGAAGGGTGAGATGCTTACCCAGAAAAGGTTTAAGAATGGCCATCAGGAGACATTTTCCTCTGACAATAATCTCTTCTAAGGAAAGGCTGGACCTTCTTGCAGGCTGTCTTCACTCAGTGCGGGCGGTCTGTCAGGGTTTGGTAGCACATGTTTGTTTTTGGAACATCTCCAGGTCATAGACATGCCGGAACACAACCCTGGCCAGATGGGTGGAACCATGCGGCTGGGCAAGAGGAGAACTCTGTTCCAGACCAAGAACTCCGTCATGAGTAAGAGCGGCCTCCCTCCAGCCCAGCCTCCCGGATGCATGTCCCGGTTCTATAGCCAGGCCGGCATTTACAGCTTTGTTCTTACTTTGGAAGTTCTTTACTTCTTTCCCAGTGACATAGCCTAAGTTAGCACCATGCTCATAGGTCACAGGCAGTACAGCTGGGGATCTGGGGGAACTTTGGGTGTGGATCACTCATCAGAATGAGTCGCTTAGGGGAAATCCATGGCA
The DNA here is from genome assembly GCF_055505025.1 of Bos grunniens. Taxonomy (NCBI): domain Eukaryota; kingdom Metazoa; phylum Chordata; class Mammalia; order Artiodactyla; family Bovidae; genus Bos; species Bos grunniens. Next base: position 16,224,039 of record NC_141167.1, read on the forward strand.
GTTTTACTTTCCTGTCTTATTAGGTCAAAGTGGATAAAACTGCTGATGTCGAGCACTTAAATGGCAGATGTCGAGCACTTGTCTTACAGAAATGGCAGTTTCACCTGGCTCAACCTAAATAGATTTTATTCTAGACGTACTAACATAACGTGAACTTCCCTGGCGGCTTAGTGGTAAAGGTTGTGCCTACCAGTGCAAGAGATGTGGGTTCAGTCCCTGGGTCTGGAGGATCCCTTGGAGAAGGAAATGGCAACCCACTCCAGTATTCTTGCCTGGAAAATCCCATGGACAGAGGAGCCTGGCTGGCTACGTGGGGTTGCAGAGTCGGACATGACTTAGTGACAAACAGCAGCAATAACTAACATATGCTAAAGATTTAGGGGAAATTTAAGATATTTAAGAATTACTGGATTGGGTTTGCTTCTTCTTCCACTGGGAAAACTCTGCCATTGTTGGCAGAGCACCTATACATCTGTCTGGGGTGTGGAGGCAGCGTAATTTGAGTCACTTGAGTAGGTGGTCATCCAGTCCTCTGGCTCTAAGGTCCTGTGGTTTAGGGGTCTCACTTGGCTCTGGGAATCCACCTGTTGGCAAATGCCACTCTTGTTCCCAGGGAACAGCAGGCGCTGGGTGACCTTAGTGGCTCTGACTTAACCCTGGTGTCGCTGTAGTCACGTGTGAGGGATGGTGGTGAAAGTCCGTTTCTGTTAGTTTTTCTTGGTTGCAAAGAATCAAAAGCCGAAGAATTCATCTGAATTGTGCTGCTAGAGCAGGCAGTGGGGATTGGCAGCAAAGTCACAGAAATAACCTTCAAAGGGCCTGGCCGTGTAGATGAGAATAGGTAACCTGGGCGGCAGGATGTGGTGTGACGCCTTTGTGAAATCAGGGTCCTTCATGTCACGTGGGTTTTCCCCAGGGAAACTCTACGGAGATCCAGATTACCTGGAAGAGAGGCACCGCCACAGGTTTGAGGTGAGGATGTGAGCTCTGTGACCTTTGACATTTTCTCCTTTCTGTTACTCTGGAAACACAGCTGAGAGCCCAGCAAAACTGTTCTTCATGCTTCACAGGTGAATCCAGTCTTGAAAAAGTGTTTGGAGGAGCAAGGCTTGAAGTTCGTTGGCCAAGATGTTGAAGGAGAGAGAATGGAAATTGTGGAGTTGGAAGGTGCTTGCTCGGGCGGTTGTGTTTAGTGGGAAACTTAGGTTTTCTTGGCATGTGGGAAAGACACAGTAATATAAATTGTTGCCCTTGACCTCACCAGATCAGGCAGCCGTGCCACCTGGGGAGGGGAGGGCTCTTGGGGACAAGGTTCTGGAGCCCTGGGGGACTCAGCCTCCCACCAAGGCCTTCCTTAGGCAGCTGCTTGACCTCTGGCTTCAGGTCCTCGTTCTCCAGAATGAGAGCTCGAACTTGGTACCAGAGTCTAATCTCACGTGACCTGCAGGACTCAGTCCTGTTCCAATCAGGGAGCTGGGGTGTGGGGGTGAGGATCGGGTGGCAGAACCTGGAGAGGAGGGGTCACCTTCGTCTGCAGGTGGAGGGCATCATATCTCCCGTGCTTTGTGATTGCCTCTACCCAGGCTCCAGATAAGTTGTTTTCAGATCATTTTAGGGTCTGCAGAAACGTGGATCATTCGAGATTTTTTTCCATCTTCCACACGTTCTGCGGACACACGGTGAAGCTGGCTCTTCTGCACTTCTGTTTCAGATCATCCCTTTTTCGTCGGAGTGCAGTATCACCCTGAGTTTCTGTCCAGACCTATCAAGCCTTCCCCACCGTACTTTGGTCTCCTCCTAGCCTCCGTGGGGAGGCTCCCACATTACCTCCAGAAAGGCTGCAGGCTCTCGCCCAGGTGAGGTCGCGCTCCCCTAGTCCCTTGGGAGGTCACTGATTGCTTACAGAGAGCCGTCCCCACACCATCGGTGATGAGCAAAGCCACAGGACTGGGGAGCCTTGCTGGGACCCTACTTCTCATGCTGACACACAAGCATCCTCTACTTCCCTGGGGTTTTCTCAGGCTGCTTTTGTGCCACCCCTGGCCTTACCCCCCGGCATGGAGGCCATGTCCCCCCTCTGCAGCACCTGGGCTCCAGGATCCCATCTCGGCCCTGTGGCCTGTGGAGAACTGTGTTTTTTTCACGGGGAGGTTGAGGGGTTGCCTCGGCCACAGCCCGGGGGGATTTCATGTGCCACTGCTGTGTTGGTTGGGAACAACCCTGTCTTGGTGGGTCCCTAACCATCATGACTGAGATATAAAGCGAATGTATGTCTTTCATAACAAGAAGAAAATCCCTCTGCAGCTTTCTGCTAAATATATAATGTCTTTGATTTCTGCTGTGAGCAAGCATCCCTTTGTGGGTGCTGTGGTGGCTGCAGAATCAGGGAAGTAAAGCGAGTGTTTGGTGGAAGCCGATGAATAAACCATCTGAATTCTACAGGGACACCTACAGTGACAGAAGTGGAAGCAGCTCCCCTGACTCTGAAATCACTGAACTGAAGTTTCCTTCAATAAACCATGACTGATGGTAACGTAAGTGATACTTTGAAACTTGTTTTCTTTTAAATGGTGGTGACACCAGAATCCTAAGAGCATCATGAAAGTTCAGTGTTGAAAGATTGTATCTGCCAGAGGATGTAAGTGGTCAGATCATGGTGGGCATCAAATGGGTGAGGACCCGGCCCCCCAGTTAGAGTACATCTACCCACCCTGCTCTGGGGACTCCACTGGGGTGACACCAGGCACAGGGCAATTGTTGTCTTGCTGATTGCTGCTTTCAGGTGCCAATCTGACCTAACCTGGGGGAACTGGATTCTTAGAGCCATGTTATTTCATGTAGCCATAAACTTGGAGATCTTGAAGGAGGTGACAGGTGTGACAACATGCTGTCATTTCTGCAGACCCTCAAGTTTTCACCAGAAAGTGCTTTAAAACCAATACATACAACACTTTTGTGTTGCTTGCTTATTCTGGAAGTCCATTAAAATCAGAGCAGTTACTGGACAAACTTGGAATGTTTGTCTTTTGTGACCAGTTGGAAAGTTTATAAAGTGTAGTAGCTGTGGGCAGCTGCCGAGAATTGTCTAAAATCCCATGAAGCTAACTGCGTGAACGCTCGGCAGAAATACCTGCTCAGAAGGGGGCTGGGGTGTCAGCCGGGCGTCTGGGGGGTCTAAAGGAGAACCAGGGGTGTGCGGGGGGTCCTACCACAGGGAAGCTGAGGTCCTGCCTCAGGCATGGGAAGGCGGCCTCCCCAAATCCTGCACACTTTGCCTTCCCCACCAGGGGACCTCTCCACTGGCAGTGTGGTCTCTTGGGCATGCGGTCGTGCTGAGCAGCCGCTTGGCCTGTGATGACCGTAGCCACGTGGGCAGGCGTGAGAAGGAGGTCCGAATCGGGGGTGGGGGTGGGGGGTAGTTGGTTGCCTTCTCTGCCAGGTGAGCATTTAGCACTCATGTATTCATTAATCTTCACCAGATAGTTACTGCCCTGGAAAGAAAGGAACCTTTGTTAACGGTACAGGGGCAGATACTTGGTCAGTTACATGGAGTTTGTACCTGCCTCCCCAAGTGGAGATCCCCTGTGAGTGGCACCATGGGGAGACTGGCGCGGTGCAAAACGCTGCTTGTGTTGGGGCAGAGGTGGAGTCCATGTGCTTCTGTAGGAATCCCAAATTTAGCTTCTCATGATTCAAGTTAGGCTCCTAATACTGGTCCTCACTGAAAGCCAGGCAGTTTACCACAGCAGCTGACAGCAAATCCTCACTTTTCTATTTTAACATGCATCCTATAATTAATTGCTCAATTTTTTTTTTTTTTTTTAAACAGGGATAATTCTTGAAGAGAGCCTTTGGACTTCAGGAGTTTACAGCTTTGATTTTACACTCAGCTTTTGACACTTCCTTTAAATTATGTTTTTATTGAGACTATTTTATTCTGGGGGAAGGGATTCGGGGAGGCCATGACTTGATGTCCTGCCGTGTGTCCCAGCTCCCGCGTGGCGTGCTGCTGGATGTCCCGTGCTCTCCTCTGCGGTCCTCGAGCCTCGGGTGAGAGGCAGGACGTCGGGGCCGAGCGGGTGAGGGCCGGGTGCTGGGGTAGCCCTTGGTCATGGAGCTTCTGTGGCCACCCTGCATCCTTGTGGCTTCGCGTGTGCAGCTGCTCCTTCCCCTGAGGCCGTTATACGAGGTGTGCCATACTGCCTAGTGGCCGTGGAGGGGCGAGTCAAGCTGTGCTCACGACCCGGTGCAGGAACCCATGGGCACCCCTTGCCACGATGAAGAGGGAAACCAGAGACAGAGCGTCGGCTCCGTCCTGTGCTGGGGATTCTCTGTGGCAACCACGGCTCGGGTTTGCTCAGGACAGTCAGTTTGGCGTCACACGAGACAAGAACTGTCTCCCTGAAGTCTGAGTGTGTTGAATCCCTGTCCTCTGGCTGCGAGTCCCCTCTGGAATCACTCCTTGCATCAAGGGATCACTTAACAATGAACAAAGGATCTTTTCGGGACACTCCCTCTAAACCTCTCTCTTATGTAGACAGCTTTGCTCAAGGGGACTGTCTCCTTCCAGAATGGTGTTACTCCGGTTGGAATGCAATATGAAAAGCTATTTTCTTAATGTGGTGTAACGACAGGCGGAGCTGCGTGCCAGTTATATCCTGGCTGGACTCAGTGTATACTCTAACTTAAGAAATAAATAACGCAGAGCAAGAGACACACCTTGTCTGTCATTCTCTTCATGTCACGGCCAGATGGGAGCCGTTGGAGCATGATGCCGGCTCGCGTGTGACCCCTGAACTCTCTCGGTGCCAGGCTGTCCCCCCAGGGAGCAGCCTGAGGTGGGGGATCTGATAGTTTTGTTTAGAAACTAAGAGAGGAGCCTAATAGGAACCAGAATTTCCCCAGAAGGTTTCAAATTTAGGTTCTTAGCATATAGAGATTCAAGTATTTATGAAGGAGGCCAGTCCCTCTGCTGGGTGTAGACCAGAAGCAGCCTGCCTGCCTCATCCACCCTGGCCTTCTGAGTGTGGGTCATCGTCCTTTGGATTCTCCTCCAAAGTGAAATTCGAGACCCTGAATCCGTGCTCCTCACAGCAGGATGGTGACGCTGGGACCACCCACCCACCCGCCCTCTGGCTGCCGAGCACACTTGATTGTGAGCTGGCTCCTCTGCAGTGTGTGAGGCCAAGGCCCAGGGCTCAGGCTGGTTGACGTTTGAGAAGCTGGGGCTTGGGAGAAAAATGTTTCCCACCATTTGGCCCGGTTCCTCCATCAGGGAGACCGAGGAAGGAAGCAGGCTCCCTCTTGTCTTCCACCCACTAGTCCAAGGCCACCATCAGGGCGGAGGCCTAGAAGCCTGTGTGGGAGCACTGCCCTCTGACCCAGGCCAACCCAGCTGCCTCTGTCAGTCTGCGAGTCTCACGGCCTCTTCACTTACGGAGGACTCCATACTGGTTTGGGAACTCAATGTGGCTGACTGGGTGAATTCCAACCTCTCCTCCCGACTGTCTGCAGTCATTTTTATAAAAGCTGGTCCCCAAACTGAAGGCTCTGATGCCTCTTGGTGACAGCAGCTCCCTCCCAACAGTGAGGACACAGTTGGTGGGCAGTTTGCAAAACCTCGCGGGGTCAGCTGTGCCCCCGCTGCTTTGAGTGGGCCTCCACCGGCCAGTTAAGTGCTGGCTGCTTACACAACCTAGAAACAGGACCCCCAGAATGACTTTCCGGGGCCTGCCAAGCCCCACTAGCCTTTCACCCCGGCTGTGCAGACAGGATGGTACCAGGGCCGAGGGCTGTAGTGGAGACGGCACAGGAGGGTTGCCTTCAAGCCTGGCATGGGCCGCCCAGTGCCCAGAACTTCTTGGGGAGGGAGCTGGGCCCACTCCCTGTCTCCACTCCCTGTCCTCCTCTTCATCCCTGGTGATCTGGGCAGGGTCTGCCTTCGTGGAGCAACCCTGACGGCCGTGGTGCTTTGCTCTTGATGAGATGGAAGACGTTGAACCTAAGCATGGCATGATCAGACATTGGCTTTGCAGAGTCCCCGGCTCTGCTGGTAGAGATGCAGGGGAAACAGCCAGAGCAGGAATCCTCTCTGGTGGCTGGAGGGTGCATGGAGTAGAAGTCAGACGTCTCTTTCCTGTGCACGTGCTGGAGAGAATCAGGGCCCCAGCTGCCCTGTCTGTCGTCCTTTAGATTTGCCTTAAGGTATCTGGTCTTCAGGGTTTCCCTGGCAGCTCAGCTGGTAAAGAATCTGCCTGCAATGCAGGAGACCTGGGTTTTATCCCTGAGCTGGGAAGATCCCCTGGAGGAGGGCATGGCAACCCACCCCAGTATTCTTGCCTGGAGAATCCCCACGGACAGAGGAGCCTGGCAGGAGCCCTACAGTCCATGGGGGTCACAGAGTCAGACACGACTGAGCAACTAAACACAGCACCCGGTCTTCAAGCTGAGTGTCTGGACCCCAACCATCCAGGCTCCTTCCCTCACAGCTCTCTGTGGGGGAGGAGCCCAGGGCTGGCTCAGTCTTTTGGACAGAGGTGGGTTGGACATGGGACTCAAGACCAAGTTGCATCCAATCAGACAAATGTTCTAGAAAGAACCATTCTGGCCTGGGTGCATGTAATTTATTAAAGAGCTTTTAGTCCCAAATCCCAGCAAGCCAGGGGAGGGGCTGCAGGGTGGTCTGTCAGCTCTGTAACTGCAGTTAGCCATGTGCCATCTGCAGAGGGGCTTTCCCAAGACGAATCCTTTTCTGGCCCTGCTTAGCTGTTGAGAGTTCAGGGACCCCAGCCTGAGCTACAGGAGCCCTTCAGGGAGAAGGACAGTCCCTGCCAGCTCTGCCCAGGAGCGCACTGGCCCAGTTCTTTCTGAAAGTAAGGCCCCTTGGGGTGGGATTTGGGGGGAGGGCTCATGCTAAGAGCAGTTTCTTAGCTACACAGCCCAGGGTCTGCTCAGGACTGACACTACGTGGGGACCAGCCTCTATGCACGGTGTCGTAGGAGCCAGGAAGTGCAGTGTTCCTGTCCACCTCTGAGCAGCCCAGACTGGTTTTATTGGGGGGAACCTGGGGTCAAGCAGGAAAGCCCCGCATGTTCCAGGGGGGGCACTAGGCCCTCACAAGATGCAGCAGGTGCAGGAGACGGGCCTGTGCTGCTGCTGCTGCTGCAGTTGCTGCTGGAGCTGTTCCTTTTCGGCTGTCAGCGCCTGCAGCCTCTCCTCCAGCTTGCTCAGCTCGGCCATCCACTTCTGAGGGGACATGGGAGAAGCCAGGTCTGAGCTGATGAGGGCTTAGACCCGGGGCTGAACTGATGGGAGGGAGGCGAGGCCCAGAGAGCCTGGAGGTGGCGGGGGGTGCCTGCTCCAGGCCACTGGGCGCCATCCTGGGCCTGGTCGGTGGAGAAGCCAGGTCCCCGGACCAAGCAGCCCTGGGGTCTTGGGCAAAGTCCTGCCAGCCTCCCAGACCCTGGGTGACTCGCCCTCCGCAGCCTCTCGCCCTGTCCTTCTGTCAGCCCTCGCCCTCTTCCGTTTTTGTGTCACCTGATGTTCCCCTCTTGAGAAAGCTTTTCTCTGGGGCTGGGTCCAGCACTCACTCAGAGCTTAAGGACCTCCCCCAAGTGCAGTACACAGTTCTTGGGTTTGTCTTAAAGCTTTGACACTGTTCTCCCTGCTCCTCCAGTTACACTGCAGAGGAATCTGGGATGCAGCGGGCTTATCGCTCCCCGTGGGAGCACCGGTGGGAAACCCGACGACCCCAGGCCTGCCTGGTGAATGGCTGAGGGGCCCCCTCCCCACACAGCCGGCCTGGGCCACCCACCTGCCTGCACCACTCCTGGATGGCGCTGACGGACAGCGGGCCCTGGATGCTCCCGTCCCGCCGCAGGAACACCTCCCCCTGGTCGGTCTCAAAGAGCTGCGGCTCGGCCTGGGCCTTGGGAGCCTGCACGCTCAGGCGGATCACCTTGGGAAGGGCAACGGCAGCTCTGTGGGCGCCGAACCGCGGACAGCGTGCGACGCCCCCAGCCCCGCCCCGGCGTCGGCCCTGCCTCGTTGGCTGCCGGGCAGCCTGGGGGCAGGGCTCACCTTGAGGAGGGTGTCGGTGGTGGAGGTGCTGACCACGGGGATAAAGGTGAGCCTGTAGGCGTCGGGGAAGACCTGGGGCTTGAAGCCCTGCAGGACGGAGTCCACCAGCAGGCGCACGCGGTCCTCGTCGCGGTGGCTGCAGCGCACACCCTGCACCAGGCCGCTGTCCTCCACGCCCACCAGCAGGCTGCCGCCCTCGCTGTTGAGGAACGCGCACACGTAGCGCCGCAGGTGGTGCTTGAAGGCCTGGCTCAGGTACTCGCCGCCGCCGCGCTTGAACTCCAGGTTGCGCGTCTCGTTGCCCAGGAAGGCGCCTTGGAAGAGGCGCTCCTGGCCCAGAATGCCCTGGTCCGTGATGGCGCTGTCTGAGCGCGTGCCGCTGGGCCAGCTGGGGGAGACTCCTTGCGGGCCCAGTGCCCGGGTAGGAAGGGGTTGGGCCGGCCTGGCTCGCGGGGGGCTGGGGCCATTGTCCTCTTCCTGCTGGAGTAGAGGTGGGGGCAAGTGCAGGGTGTATGCTCCTGCTAAGAGTTAGGAGCCAACCCGGAGGGACAGGCGGCCAGAACTCCCACCTCCCTCCTCACCCCGCCCTCGGGGCCCAGCCCACACAGGGCATCCTGATGCCTCTCCCGGGCGGAGGGGCCTAATTCTGCCCACCGTGCTGGGGTCCATGTGGGAAACCCTGTGGGTCGAGGGTTTGTAGCAGCCAGTGCCTCCGCCCTCTTCCCAGGTGAACCATGGGAGGCTTGTGGGGAGGAGCTCTCCTTTCCATTTGGAGCTGGGACACCTGCAGCCGCTCTCTGCCCTCTTGGGTTTTGCGTCGGCCTTGGAGACACAGGGTTGGATCATTCTGGAAGATGCCTCAGCGCCCTGAGGTCCCCTGTGACCCAGCTGCAGGTCTCTGAATTGAGAGGGCCTCCCAAAGATCCCACCCACTTCCTAGTCTCCCTGAAAACCTGGCTGATCGGGCCTGAGTCTCTCCCACCCCTGCCTGGGCCTTCCTGAGTCCCTTTCGTGGTTTCTGCTGGGTGTGAGGGTTCCGGGAGCAGCCTGCTCAGGGCCGCTGCCCTGGTCTGGGTCTCACCGACCGACTCCCTACCTCGAGGCTCTCCTCGTCCTATCCATTCTCTTGCTGACCCCAGATATAAGTCCCACAGTCACTCTGTCCTGATAAACCCTTCCCTGGTTCCCTGCTGCCTTCCAGCCTTCAAAAGCGGCTTCCAGGGCTGGGAGCTCAGTGCAGGCTGGGGTGTGGTGATGAGAGCCACTCCCAGCCCTACCAGCAGCTCCCAGAGAAGACAAGCTTAGCAGAGACTCAAGAGAAGCCTCAATGTCATATAAACATGCCATCAGGCCACAGGTCTTGAAATGTAAGCCCATTTAGCTCTGCAGCAGTTTAAATGTCATGGAGCCTTCATCCAGAAGGAAATTCAGTTCAAGAATTTAAAATTCAATTCAAGAAGGACAATTCAAGACCACCAGCCTACCACCTCAAAAGTGAGTTGACTGTTCCCTCCTCCCCCACAAAAGCCCACTTTTTCTGGCACTGCTGTGGTCTCACAGCCCTGCCCGCCGGCTTGATTTTGTCAGTCCCCACCCTGGGCAGCCACCAACCACCCTGCAAATGCCGCCACAGCTGGGCCCCTGGTATGCACCCCATCCCTCTGCTAGGGATGTCCTTCCACTGAGTCGGTCCCATTGCCTAAGCCCCAGCCTGGGTTTCATTCCCTGGGGAATCTGTCCTCAGAGATCAGTGAGGTCAAGCCCTGCTCTCTGCTGCGCTGCCCCCCGGAGCAGGTGTCTGTCAACTGAGTGGATGAGCTTGGCCAAGGAGAAGGTCAGGACCCCTGTATATGCTTGGGCCTGGCCTGGCTGGACCCACCTGCTGGCTGTAGATAGGCGCAGGGAGGGTCTGATACTCAGGCTTTCACCTGCTTCCAGGCTGGAGGCAAGCTCCAAGGGTCAGTGTCCCTCTGGGACCTTGGTTATTTGAGTAGCAGCCCCAAATTTACCAATTTGTCCCCAGTTCCTTGAAGACACCCCTCACGCCCACCAAGCAAGGCCATCCATACCCAGGCCTCTCCCGAGGGAGGCTCTGGGGCTGGCGGGCCCCCTGCTGGGGGAAGCCTGGCTTACCTCTCGGCGGTTTGAAAGCTCCCGGCCCTCACCCAGCACTGGCTCCTTCCCGCGGGCCACCAGTTCCTTGATGATCTGGTGCTGCCCCCAGGCCCTGTGCAGGCGCCGGGGCAGGGAGGCCAGGGTGTCTTCGGGGGTGGCCACCTGCACCAGCGCGTAGGCCTGGCGTGGCCGCCGGACGACCTCGATGTGCTCTCGAGCCACTGGCAGTTCGAGCCGTTCCAGGGCGTCTCTCAGCAGGCAGCTGAGGACTGGCACCGAGAACTGGGGGTTCAGGTGGCCCACGTAGAGAATGTGCCTGCTGGGAGCTGCCTTGGCACCTGAGTCCTCAGGTGGGGGCTCTTCTGGGGGGAGCTCCCGCAGGGGCTGCCTGCCTGGGGGCTCCATGGCGGGGGTCGGGGGTGTGCCTGTGTTTTGGTGGTCTCTTCCTGTGAGTCTCTGGAGGGGCCTCCCCTGGAGGGGCTTCTAGGATTCCTCACCGCGGGCTGCTCCTCCCAGGGCCCTGGGCTCTCAGCCTGGCCCAGGGCCTCCCAGGGGACTCGGGGAGGCCGAGGCTCTGGGGAGGTTCACAGATTGACAGGGGCTGAGGAGGGCCAGAGAGAGAGAGGGTGGGCAGAGGGCCAGCAGGAAGGGCCCTGCCACCCACCCAAGGCCTAGGACAGGGAGGAGGGGAGTCAGAGCTGAGCCAGCGAACAGAGCATGTGCGCCTGCCGGTCCATTTCCACAGAAGGGAAGACTGAGGCGATACAACCCAAGAGGGGTAGAGGCAGAACTCAGGTCTCTGAAGGGCCCCCATATCCTGTCATTGGCCCCAGCGGGCCTGTCTTCCCTCAGGAAGCCCCAAGCTGGGGCGTTAACCCAGGGCTCTGAGGATTAGTCACGGACCCCTTGGGCTTCTTGCCTGCTCTGAAGCTGGTGTGAGCCCAGCAGAGGCTCTGAAGGGGTCAGGCTGGGTCAGAGGGTTTAGAGAGAGGTTCTTATGCTTTGGGTACACTGATGGAAGCTGTGGCCCCTCACAGGACAACAGCGTTTGCATATATACATGTAATTTGAGGTTTGTCTAGACCAAATCCTCTGGTTTGGGTCCAGGGAGCAGAAGCGAGGAAGGGTCAGAGCTGGGCCCTTGGGTACGTCCCCCACCACCTCTCACTAGGCCAGGGACCTTGCTCCTGAGCTGTGCACACACCAGCCCCTCCACTCACCCACACACACCCAGCCTCCAGTCTCTGTGGCAGGTATGGCTGGCCTGCATCTTTTCAGATTGGATCCTTAAGGCAGTCAGGGTCTGGGGGCCACCACTGCTGGAGTGGGGATGTTCAAGGCAAATGGGAATAGGGGGAAGAGGAAGGCCTATGACCCTCATGTCCTGATGGTTCCTGGGGGAGCATGGGAGGTGCCAGCCCTCAGCTCCCACAGACCCCTGACCCCTGGCCAGCAGCTCCCCAGGGCAGGTAGGGGCTTGGCTCAGGAGGGGGAGCCAGGGCCGTGGGAAGTGGGCGGGGCCTGTGCAGCCACCTCTGTGAGCTCAGGAGAGTCGACAATGCCTCCAGCAGGTAGGCTGTGAAGAGGGTCAGGAACACTTCTCCCTGACGCCCCACCCCCATGTAGACAGACGTCCCCTGCAGCTTGGTGCAGGGCTCCTTCCGGACAGCTCCTAGAATCCAGGGGCTGAAGACACACTTCCTCCCCCTGCCAGGCCTCTCCAGGCCCGTGTGCCCACACTGGGCCTCACCTCCCACCTCAGTCACCAATCCCAGGCTCCCTGAGTGGGGATCAGAATGCAGTTGGTTCCAGCGCTGCAGAGATGGTTCCTGTCCTGAAGAGCCCTGAGAAATAGGTCAAGCGTTGCCATCTCTTTTGAAGGTCAGGGTTGTCACCTGCTATTCGACAGGTACCAAGATTCAGGTGGTACACGGTCTTTATTAATGCAGACGCCTGTTCTTGGGTGGGTGGGGGCTGTGATGGTGCTTTTCACTACGCAGATGTAGGCAGCACTTTCCCACTGCCTCTGCAAGCTCCAATGGGGCGCGGGGCGGAGGGTGGTGTCCAAGGGCAGGTGCAAAGGTTGACCTCCTCTTCTGAGCAGCCTGTTCTGAAGATGCTAATGAATTTTTGTTTCCCTGAGGGACTGAGGCAGAAGCTTGGGTGGGGAACCTGAGCGACTGTGGTGTGGGGGCAAGGAAGAGGCCCCAGGCCCTGAGAGGTGGTACTGTGAGGCTCTGGGGAGGGACTCTGCAGCCAGTGCTGCCTGGTCTCTGCATCCATGCCAAGAGTTACGGGGTAACAGCTCTAAGCTCTCCGGGGTCCTCCTCTTCAGGCCTTTCTAGACTCTGCCATCATGAGCTGTTCTCACAGAAAGTGTACAAGGGGGGCTGTGGCTGATTTAGGCTGTTAAGCCATGTTGAGTTAGGCAGAGACCGACAGCGGGCCAGGAGAGGTGCCCTGACAGATGAGACATGTACCAGAGACATGTACCAGGGTCCTCACTATCAACCAGCTGTTTGGCATGAAATTTCCCAAACGGATTTGAGTGCCAAATCTTTCCCCATTCTTACTGGAAATCTCTTTCAATGATTGTATTACATATTTCCCTGGGTTCTGTTAACCTTCTGTGAGTTGAACATCAGTTCCATCTTTTTTTGGCTGGGGGGATAAAAACTGTCTTTCATTGTAAGCACTAAATACATTTTCAAAATGATATTTTAAATACTGAAATGCACTGCAGTGTAACTGGGTTATTTACAGCACCCCAGGCTTTTGTAGGACCTAGGTGGTGGCGGACGTGAGTTCAGTGTTGTGGAACAAGCAGCTCCCTTCAGTCGTCTTACTGGATGTCTGTGACCTTACTGACAACCCTCCTTGGCACTGGAGGTAAAAGACTTCTTGAATTTAAAGAATGTGAGGTGGGCCCAAAGATGAGGGGCAGAGGGAGGCTATAGATAGGGCTCTTCTCACGTTATCTGGAGAGTGTCCACTGGGTGGCGCCCGTGGCTGGGATCCCTGACACCACAGAAAGCATGGGTGTCTAGCAAGCTGCCTAGGAACCCCTAGATTCCTAGGGGAGGGGTGTGGGCGGGGACTGAGCTCAGCCTTATGCTGGAGAGGACAGGATGCCAGGAGAGCACAGGATGCCAGGAGAGCACACTCTGGGACTCAGGGGAGGGCGGGGTGTAGATAGAGGCAGCCTTCAGCCTTTGGCCCCAGGAACACTCCAGTCTGCCTTGACTCCTCCCTTGCATACCAGCGGCTGGGGGATTCCTGCCCACCCTCTGACAGGGTCGGCCCACAGCCCAAAGGTATCTCGGGCCCGGTGCCTATACCCTGGGACCTACTGGCCGCTGGCCCCTGGAACCATCCTCAGTGGCTTTGGTTGTTGCAGGCCAAGCACAAATACATAATTCTCTCACTTGGCCTGCAGGTTTCCAGCTGTGGAGCTTCCCTGATGAGATGGGGGGACTTGGGCCCTTAAGTTAAAGGAGACTGCAAAAAGCAGAGGGACGACAAGGGGAGGAGAGAGTGTCTGGAGTCCCTCAAGCAGAATGATTTCCATGCTTTCAGCCTTGGTTGTAAAGATGAGCAGCAAGTCACCTGTGCTTCTTCTGAGGAGGGGTCATGGCATTGGGCATGAGGGCAGAGACAGTGTGTCTACTGGGCCCACCAGTGCCACAGGCCAGAGAAGGGCCTCAGGTTGTTCCACAAAACACCAAAGAGGAGTGGTGTGGACACTTCCGCTCAGGACTAATGGCCGGGACAAGAGAGACAGTGCAGAGCCCAGGGACACAGGCCATGATGTGGCTGGCAGGTGGAGAGTGGTCACAGGGGAGGGGGGACAGGGCATAGAGGTTCTCAAAGGATTCAGCCCTAAGTGGAGCCTGGACTTTCTCTCCTAAAGGGCCTGGGTTTTTCTCTCCTCATGCTCCTTAGCACCAGAGTCAGCGTCTCTCCTTGTCATGGCGATGAGGGTGGGCACGGGAAGCTGCTCTCGGGAGGCCTCTGTGCTCAGTCCTGCTTTCCCACGTGCCTTCCCCCTCCGTGGGTGGCTGCCCTGTCGGGGTCAACGGTGTGGCCTCATCTGCCAGAGACCCCGTCAGCTTCTTTGGATGACTCTGGGTCACTATTAGAAAGCTTGGCTTTGTGAAATAGTTTCAAAAGTTTAGGCTGGGTTTTTTGCTTTTTGTTTCTCATAAACGACATTCAATTCAATTCAATCCTGCCCAGGGGCTAGGGCAGCATGAGTAAAAGGGTAACAAATCCTCTCTTCTGTAGAATTTGACATTTGGTTACCTTTCTGGTTCTGTTCCCTTGGAAACCAGATAAAAATGGAGTGTCAACCATTTCCAAGAAACAGTGCTTACAGTAGACCTGCCCCCGATTGTCAGTCACCTGGTCTAGGAGTGCAGTGCATGGACTGAACGCATCCCTTCCTGTGGGGCTTCCTAAGGGCAGGGCTCAGTTGGCACGTCCTGCCCAGACCTGGAAGCTCTGCTGCTGGCAGTGGGGAGTTACTGGCTGCCCTGGGGTGTGATACTTCTAATCCAAGGTGAACCCCACTTCTCCCTGGTATGTCTTATCCCCTTAAACCTGAGCTGCAACCTGGGTAACAGAGGATAGTCCTGGGTGACTGTGGGCTCTGTAATGACTACCCCACTGAAAAGGCCTGCTGCTTACTGCCCTGCTGGCAGCATTTCCGGTCTGACAGGAGCCTGTGTAGTCCGCATGGTGAGCGGGATCTAAGACAAAAGCCACCTGTTGGGTGTTGCAGGCAGTATGATGTCTCACACCCCTCATTAGCTATGGAATTTGGGGCAGCTAACTTCACCTCTCTAAGCTTCAGTTTCCTCATCTTTAACATGGGGAACATGGTGGCTATCTCTGAGATGTAGCGAGGTTTAAGAGAGCTAATGTATATAAACAACTTAGCATAAGAAGTCCTTAAATAGTGTTCCCTGATGACCTGACAAGGGGCAGGGTGAGGTGGGAACCACTTTGCTCCACAAGCCAAGACTGGCAGCATGTTTGGCCTGCCTGTGTATGTTGGTATTACTCTCATATTTAGAAGTTCATCATCAGGGCCCAGGAAGGCCCTCTTTGGGAATACCCTGAATGAACCGCAAAGCCCACTGGACACAGGTCCAGGAATCTGTGGAAAATGGGCTTATTCTGGTTCAGCAGCCCTGACCCCGACTGCTGCAGGGGGCCCAAGGTTATACTCTCAGAGTGGCCAAGTGGAAAAGACCATGTTGCGACCAACCAGTCACTGGTGAGGGCAGGCAGGATCCTCAGAGGTCTCCTCATCTAACCCCCTAGAGCCAATCGGGCCCAAAGATGGGAAAGGACCCACCCAAAGCATCACAATAAATAGCTGCACTGGCTGGGACCTCGGCCTTGGAGTCAAATTACTTGGCTTTAAAGGCCTCCTCTGGCAGTTTCTGCCTGCATGATCAGAGCTTCAGTTTCCTCATCTATAGTGGGTCTGCTGTGAAGGTCACCTGGGGGCATCTGATTCGCACAGAGCAGCGTGTGGGGTGCAGTGGTGTGTCACTCTAACCAGGTCTCGCTGTGCTGCGGCCCCTTCATACACAGGCAGGGGCTGGACTGGACTTCCTGGCCCCTGGGTGGCACGAGGGGCGCCCTGCATCTCCTCACCCTGCCACGGAGGGTTGCTGCAGCTGCTGGCCCTAACGCTGTCCCTTCTGCTCGGGCTTCCTAGGGCTGCCGTGCTCGCTGCTGTCTGCTGCACCAGGGCAAAGCCCTTTGAGGGCAGAGCATGGACTGCACACTGGCTCCCCAGGGGCTACGCAAGGCTGGGCCTCAGCGGGCCTCTGGCAGACAGCCTGTTCTTTAGGGACTGCTGGAGTCACAAGAACTCAGGGAGCATCCTGTCCAAGTTTCCTCATAAATAAAAACGAGGAGCTAAGACAAAGGCAAGGGGAATGACCTGCCCTTTGGAGGCATACTGATTTGTCTGCTGACTGATTGCAAAGACACTGGTATCTATATTGTTTTTTATTTATAAACAAATTGACATAAAATAAGTCCAGATGGCAGCAGGGGCAGCTGAACTGCTGACTTGCTTACAAAAGAAGCCTGCGGACAGTGGAGTGGGTGCAACCAGACTCCAGCCTAGAGACCATCCTCTCCCATCCATCTTAGGGCCTTCTTGGCTTAAAACATTGGGCCCAACCTTCTTTGGCAGCAATTCTGGCCAGGGCAAGGAGCTGTGGCGGGGCAGTGCAGGGCAGGAACGCCTGTTCCCACAGATGAGGCTGGGGCTGCAGAGGGCCCAGCGGAGGGAGAGATGGGAGATGACAGGGACCCTCTCCTCCCTGTGCTGAATGATGTGGTCAAGGCTTGGTAGGTCTGTCCATCCCAAGGAGAAAGTGCCTGGGTAATGTCCTCTGAGAAGGGGCCACAGCTCTCTGGAGAGGGCCTGTGTGGGGCCAGGGCAGTGTGGTCGCCCTCCTCCTGAAACCAGTGTCTGGAGCAAGAGGGGTATGACTGGAGGGCTTGCCCAAGTGCCAGAAACAATAAATTAATAAGAAAAGATCTTTTTTTAAAAAAGGTAGAGGTTTGCACCATGAGTTTGGGATCTGTGGATCTCGTGAGGAGAAGGCAGGAGCTATGGGAGCCACACCACCAGGCCCAGCAGCTGGTGAGGGAACTGGGCGTGAGTGTCGCTTCAGAGCTTCATCTTTCGAGACCTCATCAGGTCAGCTCCTTCCTCCATCACCTGGAAGGTGTTCAGTCTAAACTCCTGGAGGGAGGCCACCCAGGCTTGTGAAATAAATACACGGGACCTCAGAGCCAAGATGGGGCTGAGGGGAAGAGCAGTGCCTGGGCCGCACACCCCGCTCCTCGGTCCTTCATGGAAGGACATCTCATGGCAGGAGGGGGCAGTGGTGGCTCCACACAGCCTCCTGGAGTCCTGAGGTGGCCTTGGACCCCGCGGAGGTGCCCGATGGCCCTCCTTTCTGGGAGAAGAGCCCCCTCTGCTGGAGCCTCGGCTGTCCAGGCTTCACTGCCCTGCTCAGAACTTGCCCTGCTTCAGCCGGTCAATGTGGTAGCAGAGCTTGAGGGCAGGCCCCAGCTTCAGACCCATGTACTTCATCATCGTGTCACTTCGCAGCAGGAGCAGGGCCTTGCCATCGATCTCCTGGAGGGAGGAGGGGGGTGCCATCAGAGGCCTGGGTGGTCTGTCCACCCAGGTTCTCACCAAAGACCATCCGGGGAGGTACCAGCCACATGGAGCCCTGTGAACCTGCTGTGACACTGAAGCCTACGTGTTCCATCCACCTTCTGTCTCTAACCACCCCTCTCCAGCGTCACCACTGAACCCCCCAGGTTAAGCTCTTCATGCATATTTGTAGGAATCTCCTTTTTCTTGGGCAGCCGTCCCAAACCTCTGAGATCAAGCTCAATCCCAACTCTTCCCAGGAAGCCTCCCCAGTCAGTGTCCTTGTCACTCATCACAGACTATTTCTGTATTGACCCTCAAGGGCTATTTGGAAAGTCACCTTCCTTCCTGGGCAGCAGGAGCCCTCCTCATGAGCCACACACAAAGCAAGCACTCAGTGAGCAGCTGTGAGACCCACAGGACTGATCTAAGCACTCTCCAGCCCACCTGGCATGAAGAAGTAGATGACCCGTGAAAGCAGCGGAGCTCTTCTGAGTACCCAGGGTGCAGAACAGCACCAAGCAGCAGGGGCTACTGGGAACCAGGTTTGAGCCCCAAATCAGGAGTTTGGTCATTGCAGGGGGGTCCTTGGCAGTCCCTGGCCACAGGGCCAAATGGTCACTTGACAAGATGCTGGGGCTCACAGCAGATAAAGTAGAGAATGGGGTTCTGATGAGGTTGGAGAACTGGGAGCCACACAACAAGGGACTCTCTAACCTGGCCTTGGCCTTAGACCACGGCAGGTAGAGAGGAGAGCAGTGCTCCTAGAAGAGGAGAGTCCTGTCCTGGGACCCAGCAGGAGTGTGGCTGAGTCAGGTCCAACACTAAAGGAGTGTGCAGTGCCCAGTGAAGGCCATTTGGGGCCAAGACTCTGTCACTAAGTTTGTATGGTATCATCTGTGCTCAGTTTCAAGGGACTTGGAACAAATATGTAGCTTGTGCCTTTTAAGAGTCTAAGCAAGACACCTGGTAGATATAGGAGAGGTCAGGCAGGGACACCTACGTGTTTGCGAAAGAGGTCAGCATGGGGTCCAAACTGGGGATCAGCTTCCCGGACAAACTGCATCACATCCTCAACCGTCCACGAGGAGGGGTCCCGGCCACTCAGTCGAGAGGCATCCCGGCGGTCCGACCCTGCAGGACAGAAGGACACCTGCCGTAACGGGCGGGGACTGGGCTGTAACTCGCCTGCACTCTTCACAGCCTGTCCCAGGGGCCCTGTGTGACCACTGGGCTTAGAGCAGTGCCAGAGCAGAGGAATCAGAGGTGACTGAGGGCGAGCCGGGTTTCTCCACAAAGGGAATGAGGACCTGAGATGCTTCTTCACTCAAATCTTAAGTGTAGGTCTGATTCTGGAAATGGTCAGAAGGAATTTTACACTGAGGTTGTGACTGAGCCTGGACCTGAGTCAAGGGTAGTGATGAGGTGAGAGTATTATCTGTGTTGGGGTAGAGGGAGGGGCTGGTAGGTGAGGCTGCTTTTGCCTTGGCTCTGGGGACCATTTCTAGAGATACCTCAGGAGCTGGGTAAGATTAGAGCTAAGACCTTGGGGCCCAGGGAGAAAAAAAAATGGCAGATAATAATAACCTGTGTCTCTTCCAAGGCCTGGAGAATAGTTGACTTCATTATAGCCAAATACTTGGAGGCAGAATACAGCTTTGCCTTGGCTGCCAGGAATCTCAATGTTAATTTAGTGCTCTGCTTAGAGCTTTTATTTCAGTCTTGGCCATTTCCCCAGTGGGATCTGAGCTCTCTGTACGGTCATCACCTGCATGACTCTCTGGCAGGCGTCATCCCCTCTGCCTGGAATGTGCCCCCTTCTTGCCCTTCAGTTTCTCCTTTCCTTCTGGCAGACTCTAACTTAACTAAACAAGAGCTGGCTTCAAGGATCAGCTCCTTTATGAAACTTTTCCAGGCCTCATCCTGAAAAAATTGGTCTCATAAAAGCATTTCACGTATCTCTTGGTTACAGCTCAATCTTTATACACTTTTCCCCATCACATCACTCTAATAATCTCTTCTCCATAAAGCAGTCAAAACAACTTTTAAAAAGTAATTGGATCATGTCAATCAATACAACAGCTTCAAAATGCATACCTGAAATAAGACTGAACCCTTTACCATGGTCTAGAAGGTACCCCATCATCTGGCCCTTTCTGCTTCATCTCTCCCTTCCCCCCACCCTTTACTCACCAAGCTCCAGACACGCTGGCTTTCTGCCTCCTGAATAAGCTATGCTTTTATGCTTTGATCCAGACACACAATTTCCGCTGTCTAAAATGTTCTTTTCCTCACATCTTTGCATGCCTGATGCCTTCTCAATATTTGGGTTTCATCTCAAATGCTGATTCCTCTGAGAGGCCTTCCTTGACATCCAAATAAAAGTACTCTATTCCCCACACATCACTCTTTATCTGATTACTCTAGTTCACCCCCACCAGCCTAAAACAATCACAACCTAAAAACAGTCTCACGCATTTATGTTTATCACCTGTCTTCTGTTCTCTGTTAATCCTTCTGATACTGTGATTATTAATAAGAAACATACATATCTGTGTTCATTCTCTTTTCTGGCACAGCACTTAAAGTCCTGGGAATCTCCTAAGAGGTCAGTGTCATTTGCTATTCCAGGCCTCATCCAGGTGATGAGGCAGAAAGGGCCAGAGGGTGGGGTACCTTCTGGAGCATGTTAAGAGGTCAGAGTGTTGTTTGCTATTCATAACAAGTCCCTGTCAGTCACATCTGAATATGCTAATGAGGTACTTCTGGAAAGTCCTAAGGATGGGGCTGTTTGTCAGGGGAACCAATCAGGTGACTAGAAGTTTTGGACCTTTCAGTCCTGCCCTCTCCAATCTTTAAGGAAGGGAGAGGGGCTAGAGATTCAGTTCAATCACCAATGATCAATGACTTAACAAATCTTGCTGACATAATGAAGCCTCCATAAAAACCCCAAGGACAGGGCTTCAGGAGACTGTGGGCTGGAAGGAATCATGGAAGCCAGTCAGAGACACAGGTAACAACCTGGACTTTGAATTGGCATCTGAAGTTGGGGGGTGGTCAGTCTTGTGGGACTGAACCCTCATCCTGTGGGCTCTGACACTTCCTCCAGGGAGTTAGTGTCATAACAGGGTTAAACTGCGGGACGCCCAGCTGGAATGGTGGACTTGCTTGGTGTGTGGAGACCTGTACTTCTGGCGGGGGAAGTGAAGCAGTGCTGAACAGAGTGCTGAGCGTAGGGAGACACACAGGAGGAGAGAGTTTTCCTTTCACAGCACACAAGAGTGCCTGCTCTGCCAGAGACCACGATCAAATATGTCTGCTAAATGAATGAATGATCATATGTAATAGTTCCATGTATATTTTTCTGTCTCCCCCACCAGACTAGGTCTGTCCTGAGGCTGAGGTGACTTAAGTCTCAAGGCAGGGACTCTACCTCAGAGCTCCTTACATGGCTCCATCTGGGGCCTTGTTGGGCTTGGGGTTGGGAAGCAGTATCCTGGGCTTCTCTGTCTCAGCCTTCCTTAGAATGCCCTCTGCTCCTGCAGGCCTTGCTAATGGATTCTTCTTATTCTTCCACATCTAATCTGTCCTTGGGCTGGGGGAGGCCACAGTGGGTGTGGAGATGGCTTTCTCCTGTCTCCCCATTGCTGCTTTTAGACCATCCTCCAACGGAAGCTAGTGTTCTTCAGAGGCCAAACATGTACTGAGCACCTGCTTTTCCTGATCACATACATTTTCAAATCTCTGGGTTTCTGCTCTTTGTTAAGTGAAGACTTTTGGGGATTTAACTCACTAACTTCCGGTTCCACCTAATTGCTGCCATAATCCTCTGAGGAAATCCATCCAACTGCCTTGCTTTCAGTGATTTCATTGCTATTCTACTTCAAATACCCACTACCAACATCACTGTCTAGTTCTTGGATCACTTGGAACAAATCCACTTCATAATTTTAAACACCCACCTCTCTGACTCCAACCGCCCACCTTTCCAACTCTCTTGGGACGTATGTCCACTATGACCATTATATCACAAAGACCTTTAGCACATCAGACTTACAGTCTCCCCATCCTTCAGGCGTCTCTCAGCCCTGCTTCTATCCCCGCTGTCTGGAGGCAGTGCTGATGATCTAAAGCACACCTCCTCCAGCTCCACTGATTACATGCTCCCCACCCGCTCTTGTCCTGTTAGCTCAATGTAAAATCTTAACTCTCAAACTGTCTTTTCTCACCCACATCTAGGTTTCTAAGAACCACAGAAGAAAACCGAAGGCCTTGCAAACTGGTCTCCAAGCTCCAAACATTGCAAGACCTTTGATGTTTCTGCAAACCATCCCCTGTTCCTTGACCTATTTCTCCTGTATTCTTGATGGGTCATCCCATCTCCCAGCACTCCTGAGCCCCTCCCTGCTCAGCCCTCTCTCTATTCACTCATGGCCACAGTCTTCTTCCAGTCTCAGAGAGAAAGGTTTGCCTTCTTCTGTCATAAGACTGACCCTTAATCCTTCCCAACACCTCCAAGGCCTTCATTTCTCCTCTTTCCTATATTCTTAATTTCTTCTTCGTGGAAGGCTCAGGCTGTCTGCTGACAAACATGCCCAGCATGCACCCACTCTGGAAGACCTTCGTCACCTCCTTCTTTTCCTCATCAAACTCCCCTTGATATGCCTACCCACAGCAAACCTCCCTCACTAGCCTCCAGCACCACTGAAGCTGCTCTTACTTACTAAGATGAGCAATTACCTTCTAATCACCATTTCCAGTAGGTATTTCTCAGTCCTTATTTTACTGAACCTTTTTGGGTTATACTCTTCGTCTCTGTACCCCGGCCACCACAATATCAAATTCTTCTGCCTGCCTCACATCTGAGTGCTCCTCTGGCCCCTGTAGGACCCTCTCCCTGCTCCCTCCTCCTGAACTTTGTTGGTCCCTAGAACTCTTTCTTTGGTCAACTGTTCTTTTTATTCTACACAAAATTCTGGGAGGTGGGTGTCATTTTACTCTATAGCTTCAACTTCTATCTGCTAACTCCTAAATATGTAACTTCAGCTCAGTCCTCTTCCCTGAGGATCAGACCTGCATAGCCACTGCCTGCTGGGCATCACCTAGACAGACCCATGGGCTCCCTCCCCTTCTCTTCTATGGTTGGTTCCCTCTCTCAGAGAATGGCACCATCCAGTCAATCACCCCTTCTAGAAACCTGGGCAACATTCCCACTCCTTCCTCCCAACCCTTAAATCTGACTATATTTACCTCATGAAGAGTTTTCACATCTATTCTCTCTTCTACAAACCTACCACTGCCCTAATCTAGGCCTTTATCATTTTGGGTGTGGCCCATTCTAGTAACCTCCTAAGTGGTCTCTCTAGTCTTGTCCTTCCTCAAATCCATCCTCAACACAGTAGTCAGTGACCTATTTCAAACACAAACCTATTTAGGTCTTGCCTCTAGTAAAAGTCTCCAGAGCTTCTCATTAGTTACAAGATCAACCCCAAACTCTTTTTTTTTTTTTTCTTTTGGTGGTGGTGGTGGCGACGGCGGCGGTGGCGGTGGTGGGGCCGGCGCCGCCGGCCTCGCGCCCAGTCACCAGCCCACGGCCTCCGCAGCTACCTCGGTCGGGCCTCCTCCCCTCCCGCCCGTGACCTCCGCCTCAGGGGAGCGCGCCCATGGCCCTCGCGCCCCAATCGCGTGCGGGAGGACAGAGCGAGCCGCGGCGGACGCCTCGTCGTCCCTTTCCCCGCAGCAGCCCGTGCCCCGGCAGCGTCCTGCCTTCGGCCCTCCGCCCTTCCGTCCCCACCCCCGGCGCTCTCCGCCCCAGCCCCCACCACCGAGCCGCCTTCCCCGGCTCCTCCACTAGGTGTGGCGGAGGCGGCGGCCAACCCCAAACTCTTTAACATGGCATTTAAGGTCCTCTATGGTACAACCACTGACCCTTCCAGGATTTTCTCTTTGAAGCCCCAGAATTACCCTTTGTTTTTCAGTAATACCAAACTACATATACTCGCTGGTACAATCTGTGTTAGTTCTCATCCCTCTGCCCTTGTCCATGCTGCACGCTCTCCCCCGGAGAGCTCTCCCCCACCTACCACAACCCCTGATACATTCACACAGTCAACTTTAAAACCTCAGACACTTTCTCAAGGAAGCTTACCCTGGATAACAAGCTTGAGTGAGGTGTTCCTTCTTTCAGTTTTCATACAACTCATCTCTGCAGCCACACTCTGGATGTTATTTTACTATTATCTATTTAAGTGTTTGTCTCTCCTACAAGACTTTGAACTCCTTATGGACAAGAAATGATTGATTTTTGTGTCCCCCTGACAAACACAGATGGTGTTCACATAAATGGCTCATGAATGAATGAAGGACTCCTTCCCTGTCCCTTTGGCTCTGAGTCATTGGTGTTTGGTCCCTGCTGTTCTCAAGCTAATCCCAGAGCTTCAGCTGCTCTCCAGGTGCCTAGTCAGGCTTAATGGGGCCAGGCCCCAGTCTGATCTCTCTAGGTGGGGAAGGGTGGGGCAGTGCAACACAGTTAAGTCCTTTCTGGCTTCCCAAAGTTCAGGAAGGAAAGAAGAAAAGAATGAGAGAGGGCAGGAGAGCCAGAACTCTGAAAAGCTTACCCCTGGAGCAGAGCCTGCGCACAGCTGAGGCAGTGCTCAGCGGGAGACCACAGGATGGAAGCAGAGGCCGGTACCCTGGATTTCGAAGATTTTGGGAAGTGCTGACAAGATTGGTGGGATTCAAGGTAGAGTCCATTGAGTCTGAGTGTGGCTCCAAAGACCGGGCCAGACTATTTCCCAGGGCAAAGGTCTCACCTGGAAAACAGTAAAACCAGAGTTAGAACAGGGACTAGTCTGGAAGAACTGCAAGGGCGCTGGCTCCCAAGAGCCTATTTGGGTGGAGTAAGAGGCAGCAAAACAGAGAGCTCTGGGCTGGGCCGCAGGAGGCCTGTGCACCAGCCCTGGCTCTGGCTCTCACTAGGTGGCCTTAGTCAAGCCCAGCACCACCCTCTGGACTTGGATCTCCTTAGAGACTCTTCCCTTTGGACTAGATGGTCTCTGAGTTTTCTTCTGGTCTGGATGTGTTAGGCTCTTTCTGATAGAACCTTAAAAAAAAAAGCAAAGAAGAAAGCTCTTCTGAGAAGAGTCTGTCCTAACACACAAGATGCTAGAGTAGGGGATAAAGTGCTGAAGAAGAGATACATTTGCTTACATGAGGGCACTTTAGAAGTGGACCCTCTCAGACAGCAGGACATCTCAGAAATGCTTCCTGATGCCTGGCTCAAGGCTTGTCTGCAAAGGACCTGCTCTTATGCTCCCTCCCTTCTTTCACATTTGCCTCGTTTTATGGAAATAGTCCAAGGAAGCTGTGGTTGTACTGTAGTGAGAACATGGGCACAGAGCCCAGAATTTGGGTCAGAATTTGACTCTGCTACTTAGCAGGCAAAGTGCTTTCCTCAGAACCTTAGTCTCCTCATCTATAACATGGGAGCCCCCTTTCTTCCAAAGGGCTTGTGAACGTCAAAAGAGAATGGCTATGAAAACCTTTGTAAAGGGGTCCTCACCCTGACATTTCTACACCCTGGTCATGGCCCAACCCCAGGCAGCAGCCCCTAATCACTGGACTACAAAACCAGAAACAGACTCCCTCCTGTAGTTGGCTTCTGCTCATATCAAGTCAGAACTGGCCACCGCATTCTCTGTTTATGGGAGATGTCTTGGGTGCTGGACCACATCACACTGTCCTTGGTGGCTTTGCTTAAACACTGAGTATTAAGATAATGCTTGAAATTCATTTCGGGCCTCTGATGAACACTTAATTCAAAGAAATTGCCGGGGCACAGACTAAGACCTCTTCAGCGAGATGGTTTAGGATTTCAGGACTACTTTCTAATTCTCACTTAAAATTGCTTGGTAAACTATGGGATAACAGTCAAATCTGGCCTGAGACAGCTATTCATCCATATGAAATTTGGAAATTTAACTGATGAAGCCCTTTCCTCGAAATGGTCCTGAAGAGAGAAGTCTCTGAGCTTCCAGAATACCTAAACCATATCCTACCCCATTTCTGCAGGTGAGGTTTCAGATTCCTGTTTTTCAGGAAAGATGCTTATAGCAATGTCCCACTTTGAGACACACACAGGAGTCCAATATAAGAAATAGGATTCCTGGGTTCCATCTCTCAGCTCCTGACTTTCACTATGTATATGAGTCAAGGTAACTCGTTTGTCTTTTCTGAGTACTAGTCTCTTCATCTGTAAAATGGGGAAAACTCACCCTCTGTTATGCTTAGAACATTAACTGAGAAAACAGAATGGGATGGCTGTTACAACAGTAGGGAGTTGCATTTTATTCTTCATTCAGAGTTACAGTGGTACACCGAAGTTCTCTGTAGTAGCTCAAGAAAAAGATGAACTCTACTTTCTGTATTTATCGGCATGGTGGTAACCTCACCTTTCTAGTACTCCTTTTACTCAGCTAAGACTGGGTTAGTACCACTGACTTCACATGAGCTAACAGATGTGAAGAATAATTATGATGACAATGCCAGGGGCTCACCAGATGCTGATGCAAAATCAGTTAAGTGTCTCTAGTCTTGGCAATGCTAAGAATGCTAACTGAAATCTGGATTCTGAGTTGAGGGGTCTGGAAATCTGGACTGGTGGCACCTGGACTAGGCAGGGTCATTAAATCTTAACCTAATGAGATGAAGAAAAATGAAGCATAGTGCCCAAGGCTCTGGGAGGTTCTAGTCTGCTTAAGGCTGATCAAATGAGGCCCAGGCTGCCTTCAGTAGAGGAATGCCAGGGCAGAAGACTGCAGTGCTTTCCAGCTGTGCTCCACAGAGCCCTGCAGTACACCCAGCTCCTGGGTGGAGTCTGGGCCTCATCCCAGCGTCTATCAAAACAACTTTGGTTTTGACTTTTTTAGACCAGAGTTTCATATAATCTTACCTTTGCAAAAAGAGATCAATTTATTCCCATGAAGGGGAAAACATGCTTCTGAGCATTGAGTCCTTGAATCTCAGAAGCAGAGGTTCTCAGATGACTCTAGAGATGCTTCAGTATTCATATCTAGCCCAGTAGATTAGTGTGCTCATCTGACTCGCTGATGATACACTGCTCAAGTCCACTTTACAATCAGTTTTATTGTTGGACATTTTTGATTCATTACCAAATGCCTTCCTTTTTGAGCTGAGATCTGCCTTACTGTAACTCTGGCCCCCATTCTACTATCTGCCTTTCAAAAGAACCAATCTGCTGTTGGCCCCACTAAGGGCTTGGAAGGGAGGAGGTATGGGATGGAAGGGACAGAGCAAACAGAGGGTTCCCGCAAACTGAGAGTGGGCCCCTGAAAACAGCAGCAGGCTGAGGCCTGGGGTGAAAGAGGCCAGTCAGATATTTGCTATAACATCTGATAAACACTGTAACAAAAATGCTTCCTTTCCTTTGTGGTAATCATCCTTCTTTCCACCCTCAAACCTCAGTATTAGTCTATTACACGTAACAGCCTTGTGTTAGTTCTTCCTCAGGGAAATGAAGGATGAGGCGCTGGGTCACATGGTGGGGTCAAACCATTAGCTCCAGGAACTGACAGGGGGCTGGGGAGGGGGTGGTGGGGGATAATGGATTAAGGTCTGACTCAGAAGCAGAAATTCTGAGTGAGAAGTACAAACTGCTGTGAGGAAAATATAATCCCAGCCTGGGTTATGTGGGATGGGGATGTTCATCCAATTGTATTTAGATTTTGGTATCAAAGGAAAGGACAAGCCCCAAATCTAGGAGGCTTCACAGAGTTCAGAAGCCTCCAACTGGTTTCCCTGCCTACCTCTTGCTCCACTCCAGCCTGTTCTCGCACACAGTAAGTATCCTGAGTGAGCTTTCAAAAACACAAGTCGGATTATGTTCCTTCCATATCACAGTCATGGCTTTAAATACTCTGATGGGTCCTCACGGCTCAACGAGGTAACGTCCGTAAGCTGGTCATTAGGCCTTGTCTGCCTAGGCCTTTGCTGCCACTACGGCCTCACCACTCACACCCTTCTTTTCTACTCTGTGTTTCAGCAGCACATTCAGAGGAACATTCAATTCCTCTGAGACAAGTCAGGCTTCCTCTTGCCCCTCACAGTCTCACATCTCAGTCAACAAGAACATTCTTTATCATTCCCCTCCTCCATTTCTTTGGATCTGTGGCATCTTTACCTCATTATCCTACTCCTTCAGGTCCAAGCTTATATATCATTTCTTCTGAAAAGTCTTCCCTGACACACCTGGTTTGAACTTTTGAACTCTGAACCTGTTCCATTAAAGCACTCATCACCATGAATTAATTCCTTTGCTTATTTGTTCGTATTCTCTACCAGGCTGTAAACTCTGTGGGGTGTAATGACCTTGACTCCTAGTTTACAATGGAGCCCTCTATGCCGACATCAGAGCTTGGCATCGTGCAGTCAGTAAATACTGGGTTGACTGATTGTCTGACCAAATAATTGAATTGCTACTAATAATTGAATAATTGAATTGAGTTTCAACTATTTATGAACATTTGAGTCATCCTAAAACTCTGACACTTCTATGAGGAAACCTTGTATGTGAATGAAAGGGCATCGAAGAAATTTCACAGTTCTTACTTGGCTTTTATTCTCTGAATGTGTGTGTGTGTGTGGCAGCAGCGGGTGGGGAGTGGTCTGGCAGGAGAACCACTCTATAAACAACTTAGACGACCTGGATGGTAACTGGAAAGACAGGCACAAGGAACTTATTGTCCTAGGACAAATGAACCACTTCCTTCAGCAGAGAGGAACCAGCAAGCCCAGAGGTGAATGCTAGCTGGATTCAATTACAGTCATGGGGACCGGTTAAGGTAATACGATCTCCTGTTTAATATCAGCAGTTATTGGAGACCCAGAAAGAACCCTCTCTCTCTCAATCTTCATAGGCCTCTTCTTTGATCCTGCCATGTATGTAACTCTGAAGAAGGAACTCTGATCTGACATCGCTGCCCTGAAGAATCCTTCCTCGACTTCTTCTTCAGCTGATTCCTTGTTCATCATTCCTGGCTGGGCCAGAGAACTTCTGGTTCCATGCTCTCACTACACACAGGTTTGCCTGTATCTCCCTCTCTCAGCTGAGAACTCTTTCAGAGCAGGGATTGAGTCTATTGTCTGTCTCCCCATAGTCCAGTATAGGATCTAGGACACGTAAGTATTTGTCAAATGTTTGATTATCTGAACCAGAACAACTGGCCTGAATTCTTCGAAATGCCAATGTCAGATCATGAAAAGTAGACAAAAGGGCTGGAAAACTGCTCTAGACAAAAGAAAACTAAAGAGACAGGATAAGTAAATGCAGTGGACCACTCTTCATGGGATCTTGGATAAAGGAAAAAAGTTACAAAGGATGTTACTAGGACAGTTGGGGAAATCTGTATATGGACTATATTATATATATATCAACTAGTAGATTTTATTAATGAGAAACTTCTCAAGAATGATAGTAGTATGGTGTTCTTGTTCTTAGGAGATACATATAAAAAAGTGTTTAAGGATCAAGTCTCTCACCTGCAGTTAACACTCAAATGGTTCAGTAAATAAAAAATATATAGACAGAAATACATGCATATATACTTAGAGAAACAAATAAATACTGCAAAAAATTAGGTGGTAAGTCTAGGTGAAGAGTACATTGCTACTCACTGTATTACTGTATAACTTTTCAGTAAGCCTGAAACTTTTCAAAATAAAACATTGGAGGAAAACACTAAATCTCAACTTAGGTAAGGAAGCCTAATGGGATGTACATTTGGTGACTATTTGCTATATTGAAAATGAGTTGTCAGTTAGTCCAAGACCCTAATGGGGCTTCCCTGGTGGCTCAGAAGGTAAAGTGTCTTCTGCCCGCAATGCAGGAGACCTGGGTTCGATCCCTGGGTCGGAAAGATCCCCTGGAGAAGGAAATGGCAATCCACTCCAGTACTCTTGCCTGGAAAATTCCATGGATGGAGGAGCTTGGTAGGCTACAGTCCATGGGGTCGCAAAGAGTTGACACAACTGAGCAACTTCACTTTCTGTCTTTTCTTTCTTTCTAATGGGTAGGGTAGTATGGAGACAAGGCTGTAGGGAGGAGAGAGGATGCTAGTAAGTTCCTGGATAAGAGAGGTGGTACCTCCAGATGTGGAACTAGTAGAAGACGGCAGCCAGGCAGAAGGGTGGAAGTTAATAAATACCAGCTTCAAAGGGCAAAGCAGAAGAAAGCCCTTATGCAGATCAAGCTCTTCAGCAGAGGTTTGGATAACTAATCAGAAAAGTGTTAAGAAATGATAAATGATAAATGTTAATAAATGATAAATGATAAATGGGTGGGGCAAAGAGAAGTGAGGCAGAGAAGATAGGTAGTCAGGCAGGCAGAAGAGATAAGTGAGGGAGCACAGAAGCATTAGAAAGTTGGGCAAAGCTCTGGTTTGTCTGGGCAGAGTTAAAACATTTCAGGGAGGCAAACAAACTAGGGTGAGAGTAGCCAAACTGAGGAGCACTCACTATGAGAAACAGAGGTTAGAGAGCATAGGAAAGCAGAGAGCTGGCTGAACCTGTCTGAAAAGGAGAGAAGGAAAGAGAGGCAGCTGATGGGGAAGGTGGTAACGCTCGTCTTCGTCTCTTCTTAGCTGGAGAGGCAAGAAGGAAGAGTGGCTAAAGCCTGCTTCCCCTTATCTGGTAGTTGAATCAGAGAGATGCAAACTGGAGTAGAATTCCTGGGAAAGGTCATGCCCCAATCCCAAGCTATCGTCACAACCGCAGGTCCATAATGTGTATCCCTACCAGCCTCTGCATGCTGCTACAAGTACGTTTCTCTTGATTCTCAGTGGTGGTATTCCATTTAAGAATTCTGAATTTCTATTCCTTTGAGAACGCTCTTTAGATTAGCAGCAACATTCATGGACATGCTACCCTCTCCCGTGTATCCATTCTTTCAGAATCTCAGGTAGGGCTAACTTTTATTATTGAAGTGTAGCTCAGAGTTCCCGAATGCCAACAGCAGGGGATATTTAACAACCTGCTTCGTCTGCACCTGCTCCACCATGCCTAGCCCAGACTTCCAGTGCCATACCCTAACTGTAAGTAAGAATGCTCTTTTCTGTACACAGAGAGTCTCAGGTTAAAAGAAAGCAATCTAGAGAAGGTTAGATGACAAGTTCTTTCTGAAGGGTCAGTGAGAGGGTCACAGATATGTCTGCAGGGACCAGGTGATGGGGCCCCTAGAAGGAGCATTAGAAATTCTGGTATCTTTTTGCCAGGCATGCAAGTCACATAAGTAATTCTTGTTTGGGTGCAGAGGAGATAAGAGTGGGAGGAGGGTGGTGGTGCTGGGTGAGAAGTCACTTTCCCAGCACATTCTCCAGAAGTGGCACTTTTATCAGAAGTGATTCTGACAATGATGAAAAGACAAAAGGGAAGGCAGGGTGGGAACACGGCTCGCGCGGGTCAGAAGGGAGCACCTTTGGGAGTTACACTCCCCCATCAACAGGAAGCACAGCCCCAGCGCTGATAGCACTGCCTCTATTCCTCTGGCCAGGACAAGGTCCACGGGACCTTTTCAAGGGCCTTTCCTCCCTCTCTCCACAGTGACCTACCTCGCTAGTTTAAGGCCGAGCTTTCCTTCCCTCCCTGTCGTGCTGTGTCCTGTGCTCCAGATTAGAGATGCCGGGTTCCATTCACTCAAACCTCTCTCGGGAAGTGCTTAGTCACTGATCTGGCCACGTGGCATCCGCTTTCCCGTTGTGGGTCTGGTATGTTAACTAAGAAAGTTATTTTCCAGTCTAGTTAGAAACAGCAGGAACTTGAATCGACTTGCTAGACTGGCGCTGCTGGAGGAGTTAGGGCCACGTGCCAAAGGAAAGAGTGGATGGCCAATCACCAGGGAGCATATTCTCAATCTGAAGCCTGAGACTAAACCCTCCCGCTGGCAAGGGAGTTCTGTGTTAGGACTTTGCTGCCAGATCACTCTGGGAGATGTCCTGTGACTTCACAGTGGCTCTGCATGCAGTTTGGAGCTCAGGAAAACTGTGAACCACCATTTCTTTAGGGATAAAAATCCAGAGGAAAGTCTTAGAGATAGGAAACAGAATCCTAAAGAGACAGTAAAGATGAGAGGAGACCAAAAAGCACCAGAAGAGGGAAAGGTAAGGGACAGAAAACCAAATCTCAGGACAGTAGGTGCTGGGACAGCAGGTCTGAGGGCTGGCCCTGGGCCCTCGTGGCTGCTACTAGCCCTGCCTCCCCTTTTCACCCAGACCCCAACCCAGCTCCTA
Source organism: Bos grunniens (assembly GCF_055505025.1). Classification (NCBI taxonomy): domain Eukaryota; kingdom Metazoa; phylum Chordata; class Mammalia; order Artiodactyla; family Bovidae; genus Bos; species Bos grunniens. Next base: position 16,255,725 of record NC_141167.1, read on the forward strand.
CCTGGTAGGTACCTGTCGTGGCTGTGGCTGTACTCTGTGGTGCTAAGTGACAAGTGAGTCTGTGTAAAGGGCTGGTTGCCAAACAGATTGTCACTGCGAAGGTTGTGGCAGAGCTTCTCCAGGAAGCGGAGGACGTAGGTGATGCTGTTGACTGCTGGCAGGTTGAGCGTGTGCTGCTCTCGGTCAAACACGGCTGTGGAGTTAAGTAAACAGGGCCCAGCACGTCAGCTCGTAGCACAGCGCAGAGCTAAACAGGAGGAGTCCGGCCCACTGCTTGCCTCAGGCTTAACTGGTTACACAGAGGTAAATGGTGCCCAGGTTTCCCTCCTCCCCTCCTCTCCCTCCCCTGAGGGTTTGATTTTTGCCTCCAACTCCAAAGGGTTTGCAATAATGGGAGTGGCCAGGCTAGGTCTGTTGCACCTGGGGCTTTGGAATGATTCTGCTCAGGCTGTGAAACAACTGTGAACATAATTCTATCTGCTCCATCAGTTGGCTGGGCCTCCCAAGGAAATCTGCTCATTTCCTTAAGAACTGCTTAAGAACAGAGGAGCTGGGCAGCAGAGGAGAACACAGCTATTGCCAGCAATGGCTGAGGTGTACAATCTCATCTGGATAAGGGCAACTCGAATTTTGGCAACATTCATGTCTTTTTTTTTTTTTCTAAATCCCTATTTATTTCTATTCAAAACATATCATATAATCCCTGGGCTTCCCTGGTGGCTCAGATTGTAAAGAATCTGCCTGCAGTGCAGGAGATCAGTGTTCGATCCCTGGGTCCTGAAGATTCTGGAGAAGGGAATCCCTAACAAGCAAAAGGCCTCTGCATCCGTCTTTGAGGGCAGCAAGGGAATGTGGAGATAGGTCACTCTCAGGAACAAATCTAGGGGACAAAGAAAGAACCCTAGAGAAGGTGTGGGTGGCAGTCACTAAGGGAAGGTGGTAAAGATGGCTGGGTCCCTGCAGACTGCAGCATGGAAGCAAACGAGAAGCCAGGCAGAGGCCTTAGCCTCACAAGGAAAGAAAGGCTTGATTTCCCATGCAGTTTTCAGCCATTTCTAGCAATTCTTTCCCTGCCTGTCCCCATCCTCTGGGCAGGCAATTAATTACTCTGTGTCTGGGCTCCCACACCACCCTGCATGCATTTCTCATATATTATAACACCTCCCACAGTTAGCTATGAGCTAGTCCTTTTCCGTCAGGGCACAGCCTGAGCGTGTCATCGTCTTTTCTTCCCTTCCTCTGGCCAGTGTCTGTCAATAACCTCTCACATAGAGTCAGGGCTCAATGAATATCTGCTAAAAGAACTCATTTGTGGTATTTATGGGGTCTTCCATGTCAGCTGGGTTTCCTGAGGCTGGATATTGATTAGTTAGAGGGCAGGGGAAGGAGATTATGGAGTACTACATAATAAAGATCGAAAGGCTCAAGGTCAAGTCTTCATAGGTTTGGTGGGTAAAGATGGGGGTTTTGGACTCAGGAAAACTGAAACAGAACCAGGACACAGCAGAAGTGACTATTCTTAGTGAAAACAAACAACCAAAGCAAAAAAAAAAAAAACACACACACATTGTGCAACTGACTCAAACTCCCAATGCAGGAAAGAGAAGACTGATTCTTCCCACTCTGCCCAGGATATTCAACTTCTCTGTATCGGGGCTGGCTGAGGACTAGGGGTCTAAAGAACGAGAGAAGACTTCTGTGGTTCCCTGAAGCCAGCTGGGAGGCTGGAGCAGTCTGGAGAAACTCTCCTGTTGCCCCAATAGAGCCCCCTCTGGATTTGTTTCTTTTGAAGCATTTTTAAAGCAACATACTTGCATATTTTCTGTATGCGAGAGGCTAGGTAGGTAGACAGGAGGGAGTCTCTTTAGAGACTGGAGTTAAGCAGAGTCTGCAGTAGTGGTATTCTACTTGACAGCGATATGCAGAAGACCTCGAGGACTCTGGGAGTTGAAATGAGGACTCTGAAGAATGGAAAACTTCATTCCAGAGCCTACTGGTGTGAAGTAAAATCCAGGGGGCCTTGCTAGAAATCAACTAGTTGCAAAGGCCTGCCTCTCTGGCTAGAAGCCATACCAGACCAAAGTGCTTACCTGAGATAACTGCACCACCGTGGCCCTGCTTGAGGAAGCTGAAGACGGTTTTCTGGTGATAAGCACAGTCGATGCAAGCCTGCACAGCCTGCTGCAACACCACGGAGGCTCGGGCTGGCCCAAAATGGTCAGGGAGCTGCTGGACCTTCTTCTTATCTAAGTGGGGGCCTGTGCTGCCATTCTTGTTCAAGTAAATACAAACTGCAGGAGACAAAGAATCAAAGCAGTTTAAAGAGTTTCAGAGTACAGAAGTCGGAGAACAGAGCTCTCTTCGTCTTTCCTACCCTGGGCTCTGGCCTCTACAGGATTCCCAGCTGCTAGGCTGGTGAAACACTGTGGGAGGGAGTACAGGGTGACTATGCCCAGCTGCTGCCAGCCCAAATGCATGACCACAGGCTCTGGGAACGCAGCCTGCTGGGAGAAGAGCCCAGACCAGCAAAGGCACAGAACTTGCACTTTGTCTTCTTTACACTGAAAAGAAAATCTAAGCAATTTTCCAGATGGCTGTACTTTCATTTTCAGTTCTTGGCTGCTTTATGTATTCTTGGTATCTCTCACATGCTCTGTGTACCAAGCTGTGGGGCTATGGCAATATTAGCATGAGTGTGCTTGTGTGTGCCTGGCCTGGGACCTAGAGTGGTTAAACCACCAGTTACTTCCCTTGCTTTCCATTCTAGGCTTTAGAGTTCCTTTGTCATCTTCTACATTAAGACTTAGGCTCAAAGATAGTACTGGAAATAGAAAAAAATTGGAATAAAGAAAAACATGCAAAGGGCCTGAAGGGCCCATCTGTATATTTGTTTCAGTCGTTTCTTCTGTCAAGATAGCTGGGCACTCTCCCAACTGCAACCCCCCCACCTGGCACTGTGCTGCAAGGGGAGAATCAGGGTGAGCACGGAAGAAAGAGACAGAGCTCCCCAGAGCTGCTTCTCTTGGTCTGTCGAGAAGACTCATGTGCCTGACCAGCTACAGCATTCTTTCTGCTGATCTGATTTCTAGGCTTCCACTTGAGTAGGGGGTACTCTGCTTCTTCACACTGTCCTGGCTCACTAACTGAATGGCAGGAGGGCAAAAAGTCTCTTTTGTTGTTAAAGGCAAAAAGATAAAAGCAGTAGCTGTGTGGGCTGTGGATGGACTGGTGTCCTCTCTGGGCCTCAGGTCTGCCGCCCACATCACAGAGGGGCTGAGCCAGACATTCTCTGAGGACTCTTTCGCCTTCATCATTCTAAGGGGAAGCAAGATGGAGAGAAGAAAATGGAGAGAAGCAGGATGTGGAAAGTGACAGATGAAAAAGAAAGACAGGGAAAAAAAAAAGAAAAAGGGTAAACAAGAGGAATTGAAATATACATTTAACTCTTTTCTCTCTTAAAACCACAAAAATGAGCCAGATAACAAGAAAGGAGACAACTTAAAACTCTGGAAGCTGGAAAGCAGAGTGGCTTTCCTAAGCAGCAGACCTAAGAAAGCTGAATCTTTACCCAAGAGTGGGGAATGATGAGAGCCAAGCTGTTCCATCTGATAAGTCACAAAAGGCCCAAGAATGGGCAGGGGTTCTTGTGGGTGGGTATGACGGAGATTTAATAGAATAAGTATTGGCTCATGTCTGTTAAGAAATGATTAGTATTCCATGTCATAATATGACTCTTTCACTGAACGCAAGACCGATAAAAATGCAGGAACTCAAAGAGATAAAGAGTAATAAAAATAAGTGAAAATGTATGTCTGTAGAAAGACACTTATTAGAATGTTCAAACCAGGTTAGTCAAAATAGCCTCAAACTACAACCAACCCAAATGTCTATCAACAAGAGAACAGATACACAAATTGTGTATGAACATTTATTTGTTGGAATACACTTGGCGGTAAAAAAAAAAACAAAAAACAAAAAAAAACCATTGATAGAATGCTTCTCAAAAACATTATTTTGAGTAAAAGAAACAATACAAAATAGAACACACAGTCTGATTCCATTTATATATTAAGTTCAGTTCAGTTCAGTTGCTCAGTCATGTCTGACTCTTGGTGACCCCATGAACCACAGTATGCCAGGCCTCCCTGTCCATCACCACCTCCCGGAGTTTACCCAAACTCATGTCCGTTGAGTTGGTGATGCCATCTAACCATCTCATCCTCTGTTGTCCCCTTCTCCTCCTGCCTTCAATCTTTCCCAAAATCAGGGTCTTTTCAAATGAGTTAGCTTTTCGCACCAGGTGGCCAAAATGTTGGAGTTTCAGCTTCCACATCAGTCCTTCCAATGAATACCCAGGACTGATTTCCTTTAGGATGGACTGGTTGGATCTCCTTGCAGTCCAAGGGACTCTCAAGAGTATTTTCCAACACCACAGTTCAAAAGCATCAATTCTTTGGCGCTCAGCTTTCTTTATAGTCCAACTCTCACATCCATACATGACTACTGGAAAAACCACAGCCTTGACTAGACGGACCTTTGTTGGCAAAGTAATGTTTCTGCTTTTTAATATGCTGTCTAGGTTGGTCATAACTTTCCTTCCAAGGAGTAAATGTCTTTTAATTTCATGGCTGCAATCACCATCTGCAGTGATTTTGGAGCCCCCCAAAATAAAGTCAGCCACTGTTTCCCCATCTATGTGCCATGAAGTGATGAGACTGGATGCCATGATCTTAGTTTTCTGAATGTTGAGCTTTAAGCCAACTTTTTCACTCTCCTCTTTCACTTTCATCAAGAGGCTCTTTAGTTCTTCTTCATTTTCTGCCATGAGGGTGGTGTCATCTGCATATTAAGTTCAGAAACAAGAGAATCTAGACTATAGTGACAGAAGTCGGAATAAAGGTGAGAGTGAAGACTGACTTTAAGGAGGCATGAGGTAACTTCCAGGGGGTGGTAGAAATGACTCTTAGCTTGATTGGGGCTGTGGCTACATAGGTATTAACATTAATTAAAACTCAAATGATATATAAAGATATGTACATTTCACTGTATGTAAATTTTACTGGCAGTTTCCACTTATTTCTTCTTGGGACATTCACTCTTGGAACCTGACCACCACGTGTGAGCAGGCAAAGCCTGTGGTGGGTTCATGTGAAGAGAAACCAACAGCCAGAGACAGCCTGTCAGCCCTTTGGTGGAAGTGGATCCTCCAGTCCTGGTCAAGCCACCACAGCTGACACTGCAGGGAAGAGAGACCAGCCGCTGCCACTCAGCACTGCCCACGTTGTTGTTGTAAGCCGTGAAGTTTTGTAGTGGTTTGTTACGTAGGAGAAGACTGCTGGAGCAAACTGTGGTACCAGAAACAGGGCGCTGCAGTAACAAAAGCCCAACACACACGACCCTGGCTTTGGGACTGGGAAGCAGAAAGCAGCATAAAAGACCACAGAAAGATTATGAGTAAAGTTGAGAGGGCCTTGAATAGAAGCCTGTAAAAGGTTGGGGTCCAAACGATTCTGTTCATTTTGTATCATCTCTGGCTCTCTTAGCCTGAGATAGTAATGCTTCCACCAGAATGAAACTTGGGTGGTTTTCTATGAATACTACTGAGATTTATTTCTTTAGTCAAAAGCCACAGTCACAAATCTTTTGAAGACAAGCCTTTCTCTACTTTGGTCTTCCTCATAGCTGCTGTTAGACAATGCCCTGAAGATTTTTAAAAATCCTATTGTTTAAGGAAGAGAATCTGTGAGACTTGCCCTTGAGATTTTCAGAGGGCCTTTTGATCTCAAAGAGTCTGTGAAACAGAGTCTTAAGTCATTCTGACATCTTAACCAAAGATTTTTATTGTCCCATTCTGGTTTTGACCCTTTCTTAATTTAGGATTATTTGCCTTCTGGAGAGACTGGAAATGAGAAACATTTCCATATTGTGAGTCCTGGACTTTAAAATGTTTAATTTTTTTTTTAAGCTCATCTCTCTCATCTTACATTTTATCACAGGCAGTGAGAAGCCAGGTGGCACTTCATGACTCTGTCTGGAAATCTAGTATTTCACTGAGTTCATCAGGAAAACTTCCTAGTTCCATGTTCGTGCGGGTGAAAGTGTTATCACACTTTCCTTCATTACCTAGCAGGTATCCCCGTCCTCCATCTTTCATTGAGACTTTCCTCTTTCCTTTAAGCCCACACTGACAGCCTCTTCAAGATCTTTTCAGTTTCAATTCTCAAGTTTCTAAGAGAATCATTCTGGCAGTAGTATTGCCAGCTTGGACTGAGATGGTACAAAACAAAAGAATTCTTTGGATCCACAACCTTTTACAATCAGGAAGAAGACTGAGAAGGCAATCTCGGCTTTCTTATGGAAAAGGAAGGATGACTCAGAGGACAAAACCAAAAAGCCATGGAAACAACTTCCAGAAAGCATTGGATCTAATCAAGGAATTGGCAACATATGCCCACCTGGATTTCAGGATTTCTACATACCAGTGACTGCGTGTGCCTCCAGTTTTTTTGCCCTTTCAACAAATGTATCTATAAGTTATTATGCCTATCCCACCACTGTATGCAGGTTATATGGGGAGCATACAACACATTTCTTTAGGTCACAGGTCTTCAGTTTGAGAAGAAACTGCACCAGAGAGATCCCATTTGCCTGGCTCTGATTTCGATGATGAGATCCTAGATCTGAAGTTTGATGTTGTAAAGGGATGAGACCTTTAATGGGGAACATTGCAAAGGGAAGAATACATTTTCCAAGTGAGAAAAATAACTTATGTCCAGAGAGTGGACTGAGGTGGTTTTAAAATATGGTCCAAAATTCTTTGACCCTCCTCCCATCAAGATATGGGGTCTACTCCCATTCTCTTGAATCTGGGCTTTGACTGCTTGATCAATAGAATATGGTAGAAATGAAACGCTGTTAATTTTGGGGCTCAAGCCTTAAGAAAATGATAGCTTCCACTTCCTGTCTCTTGGGGACACTTGCTCTTTGAACTCAGTCACCCTGGTATGGGGAAGCCCAAGCTTCCTGCTGGAGACATCTGTGGAGAGGAGAATCCACAGCCAGCACCAATTTTGTTAGCTGCATGAATGAATCATCTTGGAAATGGATCCTGCAGCCCCAGCTGAGCCACCTAAACTGATACCAAATGGAAGAGAGACAAGCTTTCTCTGCTTTAATTTTAATATGGCTGAATATACTGATATTATCTTTTCTAGCTACCGAAAGGTTATGTACTTTTTCTCTCTTTTTTAAAAAAATATGTATTTATTTGTTTGGGTTTTTTTTAATATAAATTTATTTATTTTAATTGGAGGTTAATTCCTTTACAATATTGTATTGGTTTTGCCATACATCAACATGAATCTGCCACAGGTATACACATGTTCCCCATCCCGAACCCCCGTCCTTCCTCCCTCCCCGTACCATCCCTCTGGGTCGTCCCAGTGCTTGGATGTGCTGGGTCTTAGTTGCATCACTGAGGATATGTCCTTGGGGTACACAGACTCTCTAGTTGTGGCACATGGGCTCCGGAGTATGCGGGCTCAGTAGTTGTAGTGCCAGGCTTAGCTGCTCTGTGGCCTGTGGGATCTTAGTTCCCCAGCCAGGGATAAACCCGTGTCCCCTGCATTACAAGGCAGATTCTTAACCACTGGACCACCAGGGAAGTTTAAATACTTTCTGTTTTATAATTTATGCTTATTGTCTTATTTTAAAAATATTTCCCAATCTTAAGGTCATAAAGATATTTTTTCACACTGTCATGCTTTGGTTTGGGGTTTCCCTGGTGGCTCAGATGGCAAAGAATCCACCCGCAATGCAGGAGACCTGGGTTCGATCCCTGGGTTGCTAAGATCCCCTGGAGGAGGGCATGGCAACCCACTCTAGCATTCATGCCTGGAGAATCCCCAAGGACAGAGGATCCTGGTGGACTACAGTCCATGGGGTTGCAAAGAGTCGGACATGACTGAGCGACTAAGCACAGCACATGCTTTGGTTTTCTACTGCATCCATGAAATTGGAATTTGAGGCTGTAAAAAAAAATTCGGAGCAGGGTCCAGCATGTAAGGAGCGTGGAATTAGCCACTTCATCTTGACAGTAAGTAAAAAGCTGAACAAACTGAAAAATCCTTTTAAAATCCATCAGAAACGTGAGGTCACAGGGCAAACTGCTGCCCCCCATCAAGTCTGAAGAGACAGACTGATGAATACAGAGAATCACAATTTACTAAAAAGAAACCTGAACAGAAACTAGTGCAGAGGTAGGAAAATCTAAACTACAATCGATGAATTGCTGGAAGCTCAGTGTGAACAAGTCTCAGAGTGAAAAATTTCAGGGGGATCCACTCATGGGGTAGCGGGGGGCATCCCACACTTTTGTGAGTTTTACCTCCAGAAGCTCAACCAGGTTCTCACAGTGAATGTCGGAGAAAAATCCCCTCATGCTTCCAGCAGGGGGTAGGGAGGAAAAGGAGCCATTTAAAGGTATGCCAGAGCATTCTGTCCTTTTTAACAAGGTCTACCCTCAGGAGAATTATTTTACCAGAGTTTAACCTGCTGGGGTTTGATCAGAGACTAACATACCAGGGGGAAGGGAAATACCCAAGTCTAGCCCCCTCCAGCCATCTTGTCCCATCTAAGGGGAGATGAGGGGGACTGAGAAGCACTGGTGAAGTTCACAGTCTAAGAGCACAGCCTCACCGAAAGACTGAGACCTAATCATAAGACTACAGAATATCTCTCCTTCCTCATACCTTACCTCTATATTACCAAAGGCCTATTTACAATTCCTTTTACCCAGTACATTATACCTGGCTATCAGGAAGAAGTTACAATGCAAAAAATCCAGTTTGAAGAGACAGACCAAGTATCAAAAGTAGACTCAGGCATGGCAGGGATATTGGAATTATTAGATAAAAATTTTAAAACAACTACAATTATTACACTAAGAGTTCTAATAAATAAAGCAGAGAGCATGCAAAACAGATGAGCAATATATGCAGAAGATGGAAATTCTAAGAAAAATAAAAAAGCAATGCTAGAGATAAAAAACACTGAAATAGAAATGAAAAATGCTTTTGATGGGCTTATTAGGAGACTGGACACAGTAAAGAATTGCTGAACTTTAGGACATCTCAACAGAAACTTCTAAAATGGAAAAACAAAGAAAAAAGAAGACTGAAAAAAGAACCCACCCAGAACAGACTGAGTATCCAAGAACTGTGGGACATACAAAAGGAGGAACATACACATAATGGGAAGATCAGAAGGAGAAGAGAGAAAGGAACAGAGGGAATATTTGAAGGCCAAATTACAGTCAGACACCAAAGCACAGATCCAGGAAGGACAGAGAACACCAAACAGCATACATGACCAAAAATACTACGTCTAGGCATATTACATTCAAAATGAAGAAAAGCAAAGATATAACATCTTGAAAGATTTCAGAGGAAAAAACCATCTTATCTATAGAGGAGAATCCCCAAGAATCTCCATTCTTACATCTTTAGAAGCCGTGTGAGCAAGAAGAGAATGGAGTGAGATATTTTAAGGGTTGAGAGAAAATACCTATCAACTTAGAATTCTGTACCTTGAAAAGTTAAAGTGAAGGAGAAAAAAACCCTTTCTCGGACAAAAACCAAAGGAGTTTGCTGCCTATAGACCTGCCTTGTAAGAAATGTTAACGGAACTCTCTAGATAGAAGGAAAATAACATAGGTCAGAAACTTGGATCTACACAAAGAAAAGAAGAGCAGGAGAAGGAATAGGTGAAGGCAAAATAAGAACTTAATTTTCTCATTCTTAACTGATCTAACAGATGGAGGCTTGGTTGCTCAGTCATGTCCAATTCTTTGTGACCCCATAGACTGTAGCCTGCCAGGCTCCTTGGTCCATAGGGATTCTCCAGGCAAGAATACTGGAGTGGGTTGCCACTTGGATCTTCCCAACCCAGGGATCGAATCCAAGTCTCCTGCATCGCGGGCAGATTCTTTACCGCCTGAGCCATCAGGGAAGCCCAAGAATACTGGAATGAGTAGCCTATCCCTTCTCCAGGGGAACTTCCCAACCCAGGAATGGAACAGGGGTCTCCTGTATTGCAGGTGGATTCTTTACCAGCTGAGCTATGCAGGAAGCTCGATATAACAGATAAGATATTTGTTCAAAATAAAAATAGCAACAATATATTAGATTATATATGTTTGCATGTATATGTATATATACATGCTTATGTGTACTTATTCCTAAGTGAAGTGAATGACAGTAATCATACAAAGGATGGAAAGGAGGAATTAGGATTTTTATATCTGTGAAGTGGTATAGTGTTATTTGAAAGTAGACTTAGATTCCTTATGTATATCACAAACTTGAGGGTAATCATTTTAAAAAGTAAAAAAGAAGTAAAAATGATATGCTAAGAAAGGAGAAAGAATGGAATCATATAAAATGCTCAATTAAAAGCCATGAAAGGCAGAAAAATAGTGTAAGACAAAAATAGGACAAAGTACAAGGGCAAAAAAATAAAAAACTGTAATAAATATGGTAGATATGTATCCAATTATATCAACAAACATTTTAGATGTCAATGATCTAAAGATCAAATTGCCAACATCCGCTGGATCATGGAAAAAGCAAGAGAGTTCCAGAAAAACATCTACTTCTGCTTTATTGACTATGCCAAAGCCTTTGACTGTGTGGATCATAACAAACTGTAGAAAATTCTGAAAGAGATGGGAATACCAGACCACCTGACCTGCCTCTTGAGAAACCTGTATGCAGGTCAGGAAGCAACAGTTAGAACTGGACATGGAACAACAAACTGGTTCCAAATAGGAAAAGGAGTACGTCAAGGCTGTATACTGTCACCCTGCTTATTTAGCTTATATGCAGAATACATCATGAGAAACGCTGGGCTGGAAGAAGCACAAGCTGGAATCAAGATTGCCGGGAGAAATATCAATAATCTCAGATTTGCAGATGACACCACCCTTATGGCAGAAAGTGAAGAGGAACTAAAAAGCCTCTTGATGAAAGTGAAAGAGGAGAGTGAAAAAGTTGACTTAAAGCTCAACATTCAGAAAACGAAGATCATGGCATCTGGTCCCTTCATTTCATGGCAGATAGATGGGGAAACAGTGGAAACAGTGTCAGACCTTTTTTTGGGCTCCAAAATCACTGCAGATGGTGACTGCAGCCATGAAATTAAAAGACGCTTACTCCTTGAAAGGAAAGTTATGACCAATCTAGATAGCATATTCAAAAGCAGAGATGTTACTTTGCCAACAAAGGTCCCTCTAGTCAAGGCTATGGTTTTTCCAGTGGTCATGTATGGATGTGAGAGTTGGACTGTGAAGAAAGCTGAGCGCCGAAGAATTGATGCTTTTGAACTGTGGTGTTGGAAAAGACTCTTGAGAGTCCCTTGGACTGCAAGGAGATCCAACCAGTCCATTCTGAAGGAGATCAGCCCTGGGTGTTCTTTGGAAGGACTGATGCTAAAGCTGAAACTCCAATACTTTGGCCACCTCATGCGAAGAGTTGACTCATTGGAAAAGACTCTGATGCTGGGAGGGATTGGGGGCAGGAGGAGAAGGGGACAACAGAGGATGAGATGGCTGGATGGCATCACTGACTTGACGGACGTGAGTTTGAGTGAACTCTGGGAGTTGGTGATGGACAGGGAGGCCTGGTGTGCTGCAATTCATGGGGTTGCAAAGAGTCAGACACAACTGAGCAACTGAACTGAACTGATCTAAGTACATCAGTTAAAAGAAAGAGATTCTCAAAGTGGATCAAGAAATGAGACCCAACTTCATGTTGTTTAAAAGAAACCAACTTTAAATATAAAGACACATATAGGTTAAAGATAAAGGGATGGAGAAAGATATGCCATGCTAACAGTAATCAAATGAAAGTGGGAGTAGCTTTATTAATTTCAGACAGAGCAGATTTCAGAGCAAGGAAAGTTTTCAGATAAAAAGGGGCATTACATGATATCAAAGGTCAAACAGCCAAGAAGACATATCGATTCTTATGGTGTATGCCTCTAACAACAAAATATGGGAGGCAAAAATTGACACAGGAGAAATAGATGAATTTTTCCTCCGTGCAGGAGAAATTGATGAATCCATTATTATGGATGGAGATCTTGATATGTCCTCTATCAGAAATGAACATATTCAGCAGGCAGGAGGACATAGTTGAACTCCAAAGCACCATCAGTCAACTGGATATAATTGATATTAGAGGCTACTTTACCCAACAACAGAGAACACATATTCTTCTCAAGGTCACATCAAACATTCACCAACACATAAAAAGCACTATACAGTCCATGGAATTCTCCAGGCCAGAATACTGGAGTGGGTAGCTATTCCCTTCTCCAGGGGATCTTTCCAACCCAGGAATCAAACCCAGGTCTTCCACACGGCAGGCAGATTCTTTACCAGCTGAGCCACAAGGGAAGCCCAAGAACACTGGAGTGGGTAACCTATCCTCCAATGGATCTTCCTGACTCAGGAATCGAACTGGGGTCTTCTGCATTGCAGGGGGATTCTTTACCAGCTAAGCTACCAGGGAAGCCCAAAACATACCTTAACAAATTTAAAAGAACAGAAATCATACAGTATGTATGCCCTTAGATGACAATGGAATTAAACAAAAAATCAGAAACAGAAAGATAAGTGAAAAATCGCTAAATACTTGGTGCTTAAAGAACATATTTCTAAGTATCACGTGGGTCAAATTAGAAATCTCAAAAGACATTTAAAGATATTTTCAACTAAATGAACATGAAAACATAACTTATCAAAATCTGTGGGATACAGCCAAAGCAGTGAATAGAGGGAAATTTACAGCACTGAGTGCATACATTATAAAAGAAGAAAGACCTAAAGTCAATAATCTAAGCTTCCACTTCACGAAATTTTAAAAAGAAAACTAAATCCAAATAAGCAGAAGAAAAGAAACAGTATAAATTAGAGCACAAATCAATGAATGAAAATTAGAAGTCAAGAGAGAAAAATCAATGAAACAAAAGGTTGAAAGTGAAAGTGTTAGTTGCTTAGTTGTGTCTACCTCTGTGACCCCATGGACTGTAGCCTGTCAGGCTTCTCTGTCCATAGAATTCTCCAGGCAAGAATACTGGAGTGGGTAGCCATTCCCTTCTCCAGGGGATCTTCTAGGCCCAGTGATTGAACACAGGTCTCCTGCATTGCAGGCAGATTCTTAAGTGTCAGATCCAGCAGGGAAGCCCCAAACCAAAGGTTGGTTCCTTGAAAAGATCAATAAAACCAATAAGCCTTTAGATATGCTAATAATAAAAGAGAGATGACACAAATTACTAATATCAGATATTGAAAGAGATGGATCACTACAGATCCATGGTCATTAAAAGGTACTATGACTAATTCTATGCTGACAAATTTGATATCAAGATGAAATGGACCAATTTGGTGAAAGACACATTCTACCGAAACTCACACAAAAAGAAAAAGACATTCTGAATAGGCCTATATTTATTGAAACTGAATCAATAATTAATAACCTTCCAAAATAGAAAGCACTTGGCTCAGATGGGATTTACTGGTGAATTCTGCCAAACATTAAAAAAAACCACATTCTACCAATTCTCTATAATCTCTTTCAGAAACAGAAGCAGAGAGAGTACCTCTTAGCTCATTTATGAGGACAGCATTACTGCTACACCAAAATGAGACAACAACTTCACAAGAAAATTACAGACCAATATCTCTCATGAACAGAGGCAAAAATCCTCAACAAAAATATAAGCAAACTGAATTCAACAACATGCAAAATGAATTATACACTAAAATCAAATGGAGTTTATTGCATGTATGTATTTCCAAACTCTTCATTTGAAAATCAATGTAATCTATCACATCAAGAAGCTAAAGAAGAAATATCACATATCAATAGATGCAGAAAAAAACATGTGGCAAAAAGTCCAAGACCTATTCATGATGGAAACTTTCAACAAACTAGGAAGAGAGGAGAACTTCCTCAACTTCATAAAGAATGTCAACAAAACCCCCACAGCCAACATCATACTTAACAGTGAAAAACTAGAAGTTTTCCCACTAAGATCAGGAACAAGGTAAGGATGTTTCCTCTTACCACAGGTTTTAACCCTGTACTCAAAGTCCTAACTAATGTAATAGGATGAGAAAAGGAAATAAAAGATGTACAGTTTGGGAAGGAAGAAATAAAACTTCCTTTTGTCTGTAGATGACATGATCATCTATGGAGAGAATGCAAAAATAATTCACAGAACTAATAAGCAGTTGTAACAAGATTGCAAGGTATAAATATACAAAAGTCAATCCTTTCCTATAAAACAGTAATGAATAAGTATAATTTGAAATTAAAAACAATACCATTTACCTTGTAGCACCTTCAAAAATAAAATACCCAGGTATAAATCTAGCAAAATATGTACAATATTTATATGAGGAAAACTATAAAACTCTGATGAGTAAAATAATAATAAAAAACCTAAATAAATGGGAGAGATATCCCCATGTTCATGGATAGGAAGACTCAATATTGTTGAGATGCCCATTCTTCTCAACTTGATCTATAGACTCAAGGCAATCCCAATCCAAATCCCAGCAAGTTATTTTGTGGCTATCAACAAACTGCTTCTAAAGTTTATACAGAGAGGGAAAAACCCTGAATAGCCAACACAATACTGAAGGGGAAGGACAAAGTTGGAGGACTGATACTACCCAACTTCAAGACAGTATGGTGTTGGTGAGTTGAGTTCAGTTTAGTTGCTCAGTCATATTCGACACTTTGCCACCCCACGGACTGCAGCATGCCAGGCTTCCCTGTCCATTACCAACTCCTGGAGCTTGCTCAAACTCATGTTCATTGAGTCGGTGATGCCATCCAACCATCTCATCCTCCGTCATCCCCTTTTCCTCCTGCCTTCAATCTTTCCCAGGGTCTTTTCCAATCAGTCAGTTCTTCGCATCAGGTGGCCAAAGTATTGGAACTTCAGCTTCAGCATCAGTCCTTCTAATGAATATTCAGGACTGATTTCCTTTAGGATTGACTGGTTTGATCCCTTTGCAGTCCACAGGACACTCAAGGGTCTTCTCCAGCACTACAGTTTAAAGGCATCAAAACTTCAGCACTCAGCTTTCTTTATAGTCCAACTCTCACATCTATACATGACTACCGGAAAAACCAGAACCATAACTTTGACTAGACAGACCTTTGTCAGCAAAGTAATGTCTCTGTTTTTTAATATGCTGTCTAGATTGGTCAGAACTTTTCTTCCAAGGGGCAAGCGTCTTAAAAAATTTCATGGCTGCAGTCACCATCTGCAGTGATACTGGAGCCCGAGAAAACAAAGTCTGTCACTTGTTTCCATTGTTTCCACATTTATTTGCCAGGAAGTGATGGGACCCGATGCCATGATCTTAGTTTTTTGAATGTTGAGTTTTAAGCCAGCTTTTTCATTCTCCTCTTTCACTTTCATCAAGAGGCTCTTTAGTTCCTTTTTGCTTTCTGCCATTACAGTGATGTCATAGGCATATCTGAGGTTATTGCTATTTCTCCCGGCAGTCTTGATTCCAGCTTGTGCGTCATCCAGCCCAGCATTTTGTATTATATACTCTGCATATCGGAGAAGGCAATAGCACCCCACTCCAGTATTCTTGCCTGGAGAATCCCAGGGACGGGGGAGCCTGGTGGGCTGCCGTCTATGGGGTCGCACAGAGTCGGACACGACTGAAGCGACTTAGCAGTAGCAGCAGCAGCAACTCTGCATATAAGTTAAATAAGCAGGGTGACAATATACAGCCTTCACGGGCTCCTTTACCGACTTGGAACTAGTCTGTTGTTTCGTGTCCAGTTCTAACTGTTGCCGTTGTTTCATGTCCAATTCTAACTGTTGCCTCTTGACCTGCATACAGATTTCTCAGGAGGCAGGTCAGGTGGTCTGGTATTCCCATCTCTTTAAGAATTTTCCACAGTTTGTCATGATCCACACAGTCAAAGGCTTTGGCATAGTCAATAAAACAGAAAGAGATATTTTCCTGGAACTCTCTTGCTTTTTCGATGATCTAACGGATGTTGGAAATTTGAGTTCTCTGCCTTTTCTAAATCCAGTTTGAAAGTCTGGAAGTTCATGGCTCACGTATTGCTGAAGCTTGGTTTGGAGAACTATCAGTATTACTTTGCTAGCGTGTGAGATAAGCGCAATTGTGTGGTAGCTTGAGCATTCTTTGGCACTGCCTTTCTTTGGGATTGGAATGAAAACTGATCTTTTCAGGTTCTGGGGCCACTGCTGAGTTTCCACATTTGCTGGCATATTGAGTGCAACACTTTTGCAGCATCACCATTTGGGATTTGAAATAGCTCAGCTGGAATTCCATCATCTCCACTAGTTTTGTTCATAGTGATATCTCCTAAGGCCCACTTGACTTCGCACTCCAGGATGTCTGGCTCTAGGTGAGTGATCACACCATCATGGTTATCTGGGTCATTAAGATCTTTTTTGTATAGTTCCGTGTATTCCTGCCACCTCCTCTTAATATCTTCTGCTACTGTTAGGTCCATACCATTTCTGTCCTTTATTGTGCCCATCTTTGCATGAAATGTTCCCTTGGTATCTCTAATTTTCTTGAAGAGATCTCTAGTCTTACCCATTCTATTGTTTTCCTCCATTTCTTTGCATTGATCACTTAGGAAGGTTTTCTTATCTCTCCCTGCTATTCTTTGGAACTCTGCATTTGGATGGCTATTTCTTCCCTTTTCTTTTTTGCCTTTCGCTTCTCTTCTTTTCTCAGGTATTTATAAGGCTTCTTCAGACAACCATTTTGCCTTTTTGCATTTCTTTTTCTTGGGGATGGTTTTGATCACAGACTTCTGTACAATGTTATAAACCTCCATCCACAGTTCTTCAGGCACTCTATCAGATCTAATCTATTCAATCTAATAGACTGACTCTATTTGTCACTTCCACTGTATAATCATAAGGGATTTGGTTTAGTGGTCTACTGAATGGTCTGGCGGTTTTCCCTACTTTCTTCAAGTTTGAATTTGGCAATAAAGAATTCATGATCTGAGCCACAGTCAGCTCCCATTCTTGTTTTTGTTGACTGTATAGAGAGCTTCTCCATCTTTGGCTGCAAAGAATATAATCAATCTGATTTCAGTATTGACCATCTTGTGATGTCCACGTGTAGAGTCTTCTCTTGTGTTGCTGGAAGAGGGTGTTTGCTACAATCATTGTGTTCTGTTGGCAAAACTCGGTTAGCCTTTGCCCTGCTTCATTTTGTACTCCAAGGCCAAACTTGCCTGTTACTCCAGGTATCTCTTGACTTCCTACTTTTGCATTCCAGTCCCCTATGATGAAAAGGACATCTTTTTTTTTTTGGTGTTAGTTCTAGAAGGTCTTGTAGGTCATCATAGAACCATTCAACTTCAGCTTCTTCAGCATTAGTGTGTTGGGGCATAGACTTGGATTACTGTGGTATTGATTTCTGGTTTGCCTTGGAAACAAACATAGATCATCCTGTTGTTTTTGAGACTGCATTCAAGTACTCATTTCAGACTCTTTTGTTGACTATGATGGCTACTCCATTTCTTCTAAGGGATTCTTGCCCATAGTTTAGATGTAACAGTCATCTGAATTAAATTTGCCCATTCCCGTCCGTTTTAGTTCACTGATTCCTAAAATGTCGATGTTCACACTTGCCATCTCCTGTTTCACCACTTCCAATTTACCTTGATTCATGGACCTGACATTCCAGGTTCCCATGCAATAATGTTCTTCACAGCATCGGACTTTACTTCCATCACCAGTCACATCCACAACTGGGCACTGTTTTGCTTTGGCGTTGGTGAAAGAACAGACAAATCAATGAAACAGAACCCAAAAATAGTCCAACACAAATACAGTGAACTGATCTCTGACAAAGGAGCAAATGCAGTACAATGGAACAAAGATACGTTTTTTCAAGTTTGTTCAACAAATAGTACTGAGACAACTGGATAGACACACACAAAAAAGTGAACCTAGACATAGATTTTATACCCTTCACAAAAATTAACTCAAAATAGATACAGACCTAAATATAAAATTCAAACTATAAAACTGCTGGTATAGCCAGACAATGGTATGTTATTCAGCACTTGAGAAGTGAGCTATCAAGCCACGAAAAGACACAGAGGAAATTTAAATATATATCATTAAATGAAAACACCAATCTGAAAAGGCTAAGTATACTGAATGATTTAAATTTTATGACATTCTGGAAAAGGTAAAATTATAGAGACAGTAAAAAGGTCAGTGGCTGTCAGAGATGAGTGGGGAGGTAAGAATGACTAGGCAGAGGACAAAGGATTTTTAGAGCAGTTAAATTATTTTGTAAGATTCTATAATGGTGGATACTTGTCATTATATATTTGTCAAAATCCATAGAAAGTACACCACCAAGTAAGATCTCTAATGTAAACTATGGACCTTGTGGGGTGATGATGCTCATCAATGAACAAATGCACTATACTGGTGGGGGATGCTGATGATGGAGAAGGGGAAACGTGTCGGGGGTAAGGAGTATATGGGAAATATATTCTATACCTCCTGCTCAAATTTGTTGTGAATCTAAAAAAGAAAAATAATCTAGTAAAAAATCGATAAAACAAGAGTTCTTCATAGCAGATGCAAATACCAAGAGTGGGTAAGGAGAGTGTAGGCATTTTCTAAACATATGTGACCAAATTCCTAAATGTATGTAAAGTCCCTTTATGCAGAGCATTTTGCAGGACTAGTTTTCTACCAAATACCCTTTGGAAAATGCCACTAGAGAAATAATGATAATTAAAAAAAATTGCCAGGAATAAGAAACTCAATAAAGAGTTTAGAAGATACAGTTGTGGAAAGCTTGAAGAAAGTTGAACAAAAAGACAAAGAGAATAGGAATAAGAAGAAAGAGGGTCAAGAATACAAAGGATGACTTCAGGAGGTTCAACATCTGAACATATGCCAGGAAGAGTAAGTAGATAAAAAGTGAGGGAAAATCATTGATGAATTTAATAAAGTTTCAAGAAACCAAATGATGGAATGGGCACACTATATGTTCACATGGTGAGTAAAAATACTCATATTCTAGGTGAAATTTCAGAATAATGGGGATGAAGAGAAGCTTCAAAGAGAATAAACAGGCTTCACACAAAACTGAAAATAAAAATCTAGGGAAGATTCCATGGTAAAATAAAGATTACATTGTAAAATAAAGGAGCAAACTGGGATAACACGAAAGAGAGATGAACATGCTTGAACATAAAAAAGAAAGATGTATACAGCAGTAAGAGACTGTAAGGCTGAGCTAGTAAGTACATAGCAAAATAAACACATAACAAAAAAGGTCAAGATTTAATCTAAAACAAAGTTTTGTACAACAAAGGAAAAGTAATCATAGTACTCTACATGGCTCAATTGAGACTAGCATAAAACAAGTTACAATAACACACTATTGAATTTCAATCTAATCATAATCATATCATCTTATTAAGACAGGGAAGTATGTGTGGGTGGGTAACAGGCAAAGAGATTAAGAAGAGTTAAATCCTGGGTTGCCAAAAAAAGAAAAGGAAGAGTTAAAGTGTGTTGGTACAAAAATACCTCAAGTTTAAAAAAAAGCCATTATAAGCATTCTATTTACATATATGAAAGTAAATAAAAGAATCAGCTAAATTAAAAGTGACTGCCTTCTGTGAGAAGTAAATGACAGGGGATAGAGGGGGTCTGTTCCTCTTCTTTTTATAATAATTCTTGTAGTCTATTTTTCCTTTAAACTGTTCTCATGTATATAATTCTGAAGAAAATAAAAAGTGTTGTGCAGTTAAAAAAAATGAAAGGTTGGTAATAAAGGATATAGCATGGCACACAGCTTTCAATCTATGATAGCTTTTATTGTTAACAGTTGAAGCATCTATAAAGGTAACTTGGACTAACTGTATCATTGTATAGGTGTGTAAACTGAGATCAGAAAAGGAAGTGAAAGCAAGATCACACAGAAAGAGCAAAGGTCCAGTCAGGATGGTGAAACAGTGATCAGTGAAAACTGCTATAGCCTGGCCAAGAGCAAGAAACAGGGATACAAAGTGAAGTTGCCATTTTTCTTAGCTATGAGATTCAGACCAAGGGATGGATTTCAGCATAGTGACGACCAAAAGAGATGAGTTACGTCATTTTAAATGAGTAGTGAGGCACAGTCATGAGGCTTCCACTAGTATGAATCATCTAGGTTTTGTTGAAAATGCATCCAGGCACCTAACTGATATTTAGAATCATATGGAGTAAACAAGCAGGTATACAGGAATCTAGTGGGCATGTTATAGGTTAGAAAATGGAATTAATATCTTCGCCGAGGTGTTCCTCTATCTTTACTTCCTCATCCATGGAGCTAAGCTAAGCTTTGTTTATCAATCTAGTAACATTTTTGGACTAAGCAAACCCAGTAACTGGCTGAGGCTAGATGCATAAGACACATTTGGAGAAATAATGTGATAGTACCCTGATGAGAGCTGAACATAAATGTTACCAGCAGGCTCTGTTCTTTTCCAAAGGTTATTTGGAGAGGAAATGATTGGGCTTCCCTTCAAGCACTAACATTCTAGGGTGGAGACAAACTCAACTCCTAAGAAAAAGGCTACCTTAACTTCCATGAGGATCATTCATTCCAGTTCCTTAGATTTCCCTAAGAAGACGTTTTCACACATGTATCTTAATTTACACATAAAAATGAATATTGTTCTTTTTGTCAATAGTTACCCCACTGGGAGGCTGTACATCTATTCTAAAGGGGTAGCTCTTTTAGAATTACCTTCATATAGTTTATGAAATGGGAACAGATATGCACAACCCAAGTGATTACCCACTCACTATGGTTATCAGATTTTGCTTTGAATCAAACATGCACTGATTTGTCCAAAATAAAAAACACTTTCACAGTACCAAAAATTGCCACCGTCAAAAATTAAAAAAACCAGAGCAGTGTCATACATATTTGAGTGGTGGCAGAATAATTATAATGCTGGAAGGGTTCTGGAAAGGGTCACTAAGGAGGGAGCATCCCAAACTGGAAAGGATGGGTATAATTACAAACTGAGCCAGTGAGCTCCTGGTGCTGGCTTCATGTCCATCCCACCCCCAAGCCCTAGATCCCCAACTGTAAGTTCACAGAACATCTACCGAAGTTTCTTGGATCATTTTGACAGAATGGAGATGTCTCTGAAGTTATTTCAAATATCAAATTAAAAATTTTTAAAGATTCTGTTTAGATTTGGATAGGGGGCTAATTGGGCTACCCTGATGGCTTTGCGGGTAAAAATCCGCCAGAGATGCAGGCAGATGCAGCTTTGATCCCTGGGTTGGGAAGAGCCCCTGGAGGAGGAAATGGCAACACACTCCAGTATCTTTGCCTGAAAAATTCCATGGACAGAGGAGACTGGAGGGTTATAGTCCATGAAGTTGAAAGAGTAGGACACGACTAAGTGCGTGTGCCCCAGCAGGGGGCTAATTATTGGTACGGTATGAGAGACAGTACAGACCCTGGGGCCTGGGGCCTGTTGCAGCTAATACTGTGATCTGCTCTTACCTGTGGGGGCCTGCATGGCTGAGCTGGGTATGGTGGCAGCATCTTGGGGTACAGTGCTGGTGTCCGGTTCAGGGGTGCTGGTTGTTGGTGAGGTGGGTGGTGGGTTCAGCAAAGTCCGAGGTTTCCTCTGTCAAAATGGATGAGGAAAAGTTTGCTACCCATGATAGGTAACTTGTCTTCTCATTCCTCTATTCTTAGCACTCAATGCACCCATGAAACTGGAATACGTTTGTGGATGGGACTGTGTTCTTTCTTTTTTATTTTAATTGAAGTATAGCTGATTTACAATGTTGTATTAGTTTCTGGTATACGGTAAAGTGAGTCAGATATATATGCAAACACACATATGTATTCTTTTTCAGATTCTTTTCCATTACAGGTTATTACGATATATTGAACACAGTTCCCTGTGCTATACAGCAGGACCTTGTTGTTTATCTGTTTTATATATAGTAGTGTGCATCTGGTAATACCAACCTCCCAACCGAGCTCTTCTCCCACTTTGCCCTTTGGTAGCCGTAAGTTTGTTTTCTATATCAGTGTGTTTATTTTGTAAATAAGTTCATTTGTATCCCAGATTTCACATATAAGTGATATCATATGATATATATATATATATTTTTTTTTTCCCCCCCAAATAGCCTCTTGTTCAAAGCTGCAAAAATAGTAGATGCTTAGTAAATATTCTCTCAATCTATGTATAAGAGTCTGGGCTTCTGTATAGCCAGGGCTTAATTCACTATCTTTTATATGTATTCAGTATTATTATCTGAAGTCTGGATTTTTTATTAGTTAGACAGAAAAAAAGCAAAAAAGGAAAAAAAAATGCTGCGACCTAAGTCTACTTTGACATCAGTTTGTTTCTCTGTTGAAAATGGAAACATCCCTTCCCCTAATTCCACAAACTACTTTCCTCTACCTACCTCTTTGGCTTATTACCTGCCATTTCTTATCTTAAACCTTGTATTCCAGTAATCTCTAACTATAGTACTTCCCTAAAACCTGCAGTTTTATCTAGTCCTTGCCTTTATAACAATAAACCATCTGTTTTGCTAGAATACCTTTTTTTTACCTTATAAATATCTGTTTGTCCAGGAAGCCTTTCTAGATGTCCTCTAGTTACTGTCTCTTTTGTGCCATTTCTGTACTTTGTATGGTTGCATTTGTTACAATGTACTTTCGCTATATATTTATATACTGGTGTCCCCTATTAGCTTGGTGCTCCCTGAGGGTCTGATTCTCCTTACCATTCTGACATGATACTTGGCATATGATAAGTATCATAAATGTCTTTCAATGAAGCATACAGTATAGAATATCAATAATGGGAGTAGTAATAATGATTTGAGAAAAATCTAGTATCTCCTCTATGCTGTTCTGGGCAATCTCTGGGGGAGAAAGATCACAGAAGGTTGTTTTTTCCTCAAAGAAACAGTTTTCTAAAAAGCCTTTCTGAATGCAAGGAAAACATAACCATCACTGAGATCCAGAAATCCATTTTTACTAAATGTCACATGTAGGGTCCACTCTGGGAGCTGTATAAACCTGACTGCCTTCTCGGAGTGTATCAGAGAGAGAGCCCAATGACAGCAGGCACATATACAGGATGGCGTTGCCTGTCAAAGCAGTCATGCAAACTCTTATATAACATTCAAAGCATGCATAGGACATGGACATTTCCTCCTGTTTTTGATATTGCCACAAGTAAAAATCTAAATGAGCAATGAGTCAGGAAAGAAAGGAAATAGTTCAACTTTACTGAGTTGGTAGGATTTCATGGGGGTTCCTGAAGAAACAAACCTGGTGAGTTTTGGTTCCCAAATATTGGAGAAAAAAGCAGAAAGATGTAAAGCATTATTGAGATAGGTGCATTTACATGTATTATATCTATTCATATGTTATCCATTCTATTGGTGAGAAAATTGGGGCTCTTAGCCTTACTCAAAGCTTTCTCAAAGTCAACACAGTGGTAACAACTGGAGATGAGATATAAATCTAAGTTTCTCTGGCTTCAAAGCCTATGCTCTTATCACAAGATCACTCTGCTTCAAAAATGAATATACAGGTCATGGGTTAAGTAGAGGCCTATACACTTACAGGAATAGGCAAAATCACAGGAAGGGGAATTAGGGAGTCAAATGCCAGGCCATAAAATACAGTATTAGATGAAAGTTATTGCTTTTAAGAGGACTGGAAAGAAAAAGGACTTTGGTTACTATGTTTAGGACTTCCTGAAAGCAGAGCTGAAGCAATCATAGAATTATAGTTCTTAGCTTTGAAGGATCTTAAAAGTTACTTAATCCAACTATCTACCTAATACTTTTACATCCCACTCCTTAAAAACATCCATATCAGTACCTGGGTACTTGATGAAATACCTGATGAAATGCCTCTAGTGATGGGAGATTACTACTTGCATTTTGAAATAGATTTAACTGTTCCTTTTATGTTGAGACAAAGCCTATTTGCTTGAGTTTCTGCTTATTGGTTCTTTCTGTCTTATTGGTTTTTGGAACCTCATGGACAAGTTTTCTCCCTTTTTAATCTAACTGTCAAGGTGCCCTCACATCATCAAAAGCATGACTTCCTTGGCCTTGGAATTTTTAGAGCCTTCAGCCTCTCCTCCATAACATGAGAATGAGAAGAGAGTAATGGAGACAAAAATGAATCAGGATCTGGGTTAAGGGTTAATGATAACAGATTGGGAGTATTATGCATTACATAGAAGGATCAGGATGTGACATCAAGAATTCAAAACCAATAAATAAGGGATATTCTCAATTGGAAATCATCACTAAAATCATCTATCTATCCATCCATCCATCCATCCATCCTGCATATATTGAACATTTCCTAAGAGACTGAGATATAGGGCATGGGCAGGAGAAAAAGAGAAGACTAGGTTCTTGACCTTCAGGAGCTTATATTCTAGAAGGACTGAGGCCAGCTGGAGCTAAGAAACAAAACAAACCCACCCAAACAATCAAACCTAGAGAAGAACTTAGGAAATTGGAATGGAATGCCTAAGGAGAACTGGGTATCATTTTCACACTGGAACTCAGGTAGTCTAGTTTGGGAAGGAGTTGCAGAGAAATTCTCTGAGACTTAGGAAGTGATTGGAGAAGATGATGCCAAAGGAAGCCTTAGAGAAGCAGCTGAGGAAGTTTCATATCAATGGTTTTCTGAGGGAAGATACACATGGAGACCTGGTCATGACTAAAAGGCGGTACTTTCAGTAACAGTGCTCAGTGAAGCTCGACCCAGAAGTTTTTTCCAACACCAGAGATTAAGTGTTACCTTCCTCGGGAAATGTGAGTGAATATATGATGGGGCAGCAGTGATCTTAGAACTAGAAGATCTGGAGATCCATCTCTGTAGCCTTTGCCATTGATTAGCTGTGTGACTATAGGGAAGTCATCTCCCATCTCTAAGTCTCAATTTACTTGACTATTTAACATTAACACTACTTATCTCCTAGGGTTTTGTGAATATCATATGATCTGTAATGGTGTCAAGTATACAGCCTGATCCTTAGTATCAATAATTTCCTTTTTTTTTTTTTTTTAAAGAAGGTATAGGGACAGAAAAATAAATACATTTATAGTGTCAGTTTTCTCCTTCTGATCACATACCTGGGCATCCACTTTGTGTAGGTTAGTAACAATTAGGAGCAGAGCCTTTCATCTATTGAAGATATCAGACCAGAATTCCCATGAATGTAACTTTCAAAGTAAAAATTTGTTTCTTATCCATACTATCTTATCTCTAACATTACCAACTCCCAGCTAAGTAGCTAAAGTAGGGATGACAATATAGGAGATTCTCCTTAAAAGCACACACGAGGTGGAGAATAGAGTCAGACACATTCCTTTCTAAGATGGATGGATATGGATGAGTTATCCCTTTATAACCATTTATCCCTTGCTGGCAAACCCACATTTTTACCTACCTTACTGCCAGGTTTGGGACCCCTCTTCTTTGGGAATTTCAAAGGCTCAGCTGACTTGGATGGGGTAGAGATGGGATGGGGAATTAGGGGCTTGGGTGTCCGGCCCCGCTTCTTTCCTGGTTTACGACCCCTCTGCCCTGGTTGATGCTCCAAGACAGTTTTGGTGCTGCTGTGGATGCTGGGCTTCTCAGTGTTCACATCGGATGCAGGGTAGGGATTCTTTGGAATCACAACTGCAAGAAAAAGACTCATTCTAACACTCCCTCCTCCCACCTGCATCCCCATCCCAGCCAGAGGGAAAAAAAGACTTGCTACTTCTGCTTGGATAGTTTTATCCCAGGAAGCTAGTCTCTTGGCATCTGACCTAAAAGTTAGAAAATCTCAGAGGAGAACTGAATTTAGATTGGCCAGAATTGGAAGTTTTAATTATTTCTGGCTAATGTAGGAAAAATATTACACGTTTCTTCCCAAAGAACCTAGTTCAAGCATATAAACAACCACAGGCTCAGAGATGGAATGGCTCTTAGAAGCTTACAGTCTTCTGCTAAGAATGAAGACCTGAGGCTCAGAAGAGGAAATGATGCCTTCCCTAGGTTACACAGGGAGTTGGGATAAGGACTTATGTGTGGAAACTGGGTTCTGACAATCAAATCAGGGATTTTCTGTATCAATTTACTTAAAGTTTTAGTGTGATTATTGCAGTGAGGACTACTGAAATACATACAAATATATACATCTAATAGCATCTTTCCTTACCTTAAAAATTTGGACTTTAAGATAAAGTCCAAATTCTTTATTCTGATATCCAAATTCTTTATTCTGATATCCAAAGACCTTTGTGATTTTGCCCCTGCCTTGCTTCCTAGATATGTCTGATGTCATTTCCTATCACCCACCCCCATGTCGTAGCTCCACTGTTTTCTGAACACCAGTTTGTTCAAATACGTTGAATTCTCTGTTCTTTCTGATCTGAATATATCAATACTCAGTTTCTGACACTCAGCTCCAGAATCACCACCTTATTGAGGCCTTGTCTGACAACTCCATCAGTGCTCCACCTGCTCTAAAACAGTCTGCAGAGTACTTTCAATTTACTCTGATCATTCATCTCCTTAATTGATAATTCTTCAAGGTAAGCAATATCTAATTCATTCCACAAAGTTATTAAGCATTTACTACAGGCTATACATTATTTTAAGTCCTGGGGTAGAATAGTGAACAAAACATAGTTTCCACTCTTATGGAGCTTACCACCTAGTGGGGGAGACAGAAAATTGGCCAAAAAAGACACAACATAATATTAGGTAAATGCCATGATTAAAACTAAAGCAGCAAGTTAAGGAGACACAGAGGTGAGGAAAGTCCTCTTTGTGAAGGTGACATCTGCACAGAGCTCCCAAGTGAAATAAAGGCAAAGTCTTATGAAGGCTGAGGGAGAGCCATCCACTAGATGGTCTATAACAAGTGCAAAGATTCTGAGATGGGAACATGTTACTGTCTTTGAGAAATGGAAGGAAGATCAGTATAGCTGGAATTGAGTGAGCAAAGGGGAGAGTGGTGGGAGATTAGGTAGAGAAGAAGTAGCAATAAGACTGTGTGGGATTTTGTAGACCCTGAAAATGAACCTAAATTTATCTTAAGCTTGAAGGGAAGCCACTGGAGAGTTTTGAGCAAGTGAGTGACAGGGCAGACTTAAAAGGGAACACTCCGGCTGCTCTGGGAGGGGAGGGGACGAGAGTAGAACTTAGGAGACAAGTTGATAAAGTAATTACAGTGGGCAGGTAGAAGACAGTGTTTCTTGTGCTTCCAGGTAGTATGTAACAGATATGACTATGTGGTGCTGCTGATCCAGCAACTAGAAAAAATCAGATACATTTTTTAAAAGATACTGCATTGTTACAGAAATTATGAGGATTAGATGAACTGGAATTCCAGACCTGGATGAGGAGGATTTCTTAAGTAGCTGACACTGTTTTCTTTCCTGAGCACATTTGCCAAATTTGGGCATGAATTAACGGTCAGTCTTGGCCTGTGCAGAGGAGCTTCACTGGAGGAAAGAGAAACTGATGAGGCTGCTATGAGATTGGAATTTGAGGAGGTCCATGAATATGGCCTGTTTTTCCCACAGGACATCTGCTGAGTTTTGAGCCTGCATGTTGGGGCTGCAAAGCTAGGCTGAAAGCTTCTAAAAAGACAGAGTGAAAATTCCCATAATTTTGTGACTTCAGCAGACAAGGTCCCACCAGAAGGATGAGGTCTACTTCTAACATAGCCGATCTCCTCTTCAAGATAAATGCCTTATTTTGAAATTGTAAGGACTGAAAGGTCAAAGAACCAAGCCCCAAAACTCTCAAAGGCAGGACAATTTCTTGTACTTTTTCACGACTATGAAGATGAAGACCCATTAGGCTCTCAGTCGAGGGCCCAGGGCCTCGGAATATGGATATAAACCGTAGATAAAATTCATATCTGAACTAGTTCAATCCATGATTAAACTGAGAGGATCAGGCCCTTATCCTATTAGCATAAAGGAAAGAGGAAAGAAAGAATTCTTTCTGATAGAAAATATCAGCTGGAGTCTCAAAACTTCTTTTATATAAAATATCCAGTGTGTGTGTGTGTGTGTGTGTGTGCAAGACAGAAATATAAAGAGTCAGAACAATGTGACTGATAATCAAGAAAAAATATAGACAATAGAAAACTCATGATCCAGATAATGAAACAGACTTTAAACTAACGGTAAGTAATACAGTTTTAAAAAGTAGAGGAAAAGATGAAAAAAATGTAAGAAAAGATAATACTCACAGAAAACTGCAACCTTCATAACAAATTAAACAAACATACTAGAATAAAAACAATATTAAAAATTAAGAATTCATTGGACGGATTTAAGGGTAAACAAGATCTAGCAGAAGAATTAAAAAATTTGAAGAAAAATCAACAGAAAACATGCAAAATGAAGCAAAAATACAGGGAAAAAAACCCAGATAAACAGATTAGAACATTAGGGACACGTGGACACAGTCAATAGATACAAAATATGAGTAACTATAATCCCTGTGAGAGAAGACAGAGAGAATGAGGAAAAACTATACTTGAAGACTAATGAAAGAAGAGCTCAGCAATCCACAAGCAGCAAAAACACACAAAAAATCCAAACTATACCAAACCACATCACTGTGAAACTGCTGAAAATAAAATACATAAAATAAAGCGAAATGAAAGACAAAGATACATTTTTAAAAGCAGTTAAAGAAAAAAGGATTATTTTTACAGAAGCAATTGACTTTGTAACAGAAACTGTGAAAGTAAGAAGCAATAGTGTTAAATGACAGTTTTAAAGGGCTAAAATATGTAAACTGCCAACCCAGAGTTCTACAGTGAAAAATCACTGCAGATAGTGACTGCAGCCATGAAATTAAAAGACGCTTACTCCTTGGAAGGAAAGTTATGACCAACCTAGACAGCATATTCAAAAGCAGAGACATTACTTTGCCAACAAAGGTCCGTCTAGTCAAGGCTATGGTTTTTCCAGTGGTCATGTATGGATGTGAGAGTTGGACTATAAAGAAAGCTGAGCACTGAAGAATTGATGCTTTTGAACTGTGGTGTTGAAGAAGACTCTTGAGAGTCCCTTGGACTGCAAGGAGATCCAACCAGTCCACCCTAAAGGAGATCAGTCCTGGGTGTTCATTGGAAGGACTGATGTTGAAGCTGAAACTCCAATACTTTGGCCACCTGATGTGAAGAACTGACTCACTGGAAAAGACCCTGATGCTGGGAAAGATTGAGGGCAGGAGGAGAAGGGGACGACAGAGGATGAGATGGTTGTATGGCATCAATGACTCGATGGACATGGGTTTGGGTGGACTCCGGGAGTTGGTGTTGGACAGGGAGGCCTGGTGTGCTGCGGTTCATGGGGTTGCAAAGGGTCAGACATGACTGAATGACTGAACTGAACTGATTCTTCAAAAATGAAGGTGAAAAAGTATAAAAGCAACCTAAGTGTTCATCAACAGATGAAAGAATAAAGAAGATGTCTCACACACACACATGCGCACATACACATACACACACACACACACACACACAGGAATACTACTGAGCCATAAAAAAGAATGAATTCTCTTTTGCCATTTGTAGCAACATGTATAGATTTGGAGGATATTATGCTAAGTGAAATAAGTCAGACAGAGAAAGAAAAATACTGTATTAGATATCTCTTATATGTGGAATCTAAAAGATACAACAAACTAGTGAATAAAACAACAAAAAAGAAGCAGATTCCCAGATGAAGAGAACAAACTAGTGACTTACAGTAGAGAGAGGGAACTGAGGAGGGGCAATATAGGTGTAGAGGGAAAAAAGAGGGCTACTATGGGATTATAAGAAATGATTTCTTATAATCATCTGTGTGAAACTTTTGAAAACTGTAAAACATAACAGAATTTAAAGACTCTTGCATGCAATTAAAAATTTTTTAAAAAGGTGAAATAACATTTTCAGAAACATCAAAGCTGAAAGAATGTCACTAATAGACCTAAACTACAGGAAATAAAAAGGAAGTTCTTCAGGATAAAAAAGAGTAATCCCAGATGGAAAAATACAACTGTAGGAAGGAAGAGCATTAGAAGGGGTAACTATGTGGACAGATACAAGATAATATTGACTATTTAGAAAAGATATTTTTTTAATGGCTTGTAGGGTTTATAGTACATGTACAGTTGACCCTTAAACAACATGGATTTTAACTGTGCATATCCATTTGCATGCAAATTTTTAAAATAAACATGTACTACAGTACTTCAGGATTCATGGTTTGGTTTAATCCATAGATGTACAACCATGGATATGGAGGGCTTACTGTGAAGTTATATGCAGATTTCACTGCCCCTAAGCTACACACTGTTTAAGGGTCAACTGTATTAGTAAATTACATAAAAGCAATAGCACAAAGGATGGTAGGAGTCGGGTAAATGTAGCCAAAATTTGTTAAGAACTTTGCATTATTTGGGGAGGGGCCCGAGTGCTTACTTAAGATGAACTTTAGTAAGTTCAAAATATACAATTCCATCTAGTTAAAAAATTCTAACAAGAATGCATCACTAAAAAAGCTAAGGAGAGAGAAATGGAATAATAAAACATGCTTGATTAATCCCAAAGAAGGCAAGAAAGGAGGAACAAATAAACTAGTAAGAACTCAAAAACAAAAAGCAAAATACAAAATGACAGACTTTAACACAAATAAATAATCACATTAAATACAACTGGTTTGGATAAACAAAGAGAAAATAAACAAACTAGACCCCAAAACTCCCAAGAACCCAATTATATCTATTTATAAGATAGCACTGAAATATAAGAAAACTTAAAATATAACGATAGAGGAAGACAAAAACAAACAGATGGAAAAATACATACCCTATGAACGTTAACCAAAGAAGGTTCAAGTGGCTATGTTAATATCAGACAAGACAGTCTTAATGCAGGAAGTATAACTAGACTAAAAAGGGATACTTCATCAAGATTAAATAGTCAATTCATATCACCAAAACGCAAAGGCAGTCTACTGGATGGGAGAAGATATTTGCAAATGATATATCCAATAAGGGGTTAACATCCAAAATACACAAATACACAACTCAGCATTAAAAAAAAAACCTAATTAACAAATCGGCAGAGGACCTGAATAGACATTTTTCCAAAGAAGACATACAGACACACGAAAAGAAGCTCAACATCACTAATCATCAGTGCAATGCAAATCAAAACCAGAATGAGATACCACTTCACATTTGTCAGAATGGCCATTACTCAAAAAAGAACAAATAACAGGTGTTGGCAAGGATATGGAGAAAAGAGAAACCTCATTCACTGTTGGTGGGAATGTAAATTGGTGCAGTCACTATGGGAAACAGCATTCTTAAAAAAATTAAAAACAGAACTGCCATATGATCCAGCAAATTAACTTCTGGGTATTTACCCAAAGAAAACAAAAACACTTAATTTGAAAAGGCATATAAGAAAAAAAAAGGCATATGCACACCAATGTTCACAGCATTATTGTTTACAATAGCCAAGACATGGAAACAACCTAAGTGTCCACCAATAGATGAATGGCTAAAGAAGATGTGGTATACACATACAATGGAGTATTTACTCAGCTATGAAAAAAGAAATCTTCCCACTTGTGACAACATGGATAAATCTAGAAGGTATGCTAAGTGAAGTAAATCAGACAAAGACAAATACTGTATGATCTCACATGTGGAATCTAAAAAACAAACCAAACAGAAACAGAATCTTAGATACAACAGAACAAACTAGTGATTGAGAGAGAGGAGAGCAGCGGAGGAGCGATAAAACAGGTGAAGGGGATTAAGAGGCACAAAACCCCAGTAATAAAACAAGACCTTGGGGATGTAACATACAGCGTAAGAAGTGCAGTCAATACTGTTTTAATAGCTTTGTAGGGGGATAGACGGTTACTAGATTCATCATGGTGATCATTTAAAAATATATGAAATGTCAAATCACCATGTAGCACACCTGAAATAAACACATTATACATCAACTATATTTAATTAAAAAAAACTCAAGTTAAAGTGGAAATGAAACTAAAATTACTTAGAAATGATAATTACAGCAAAAGATAGTCAATTCAAAAGGAAGCTATAATAACCTTATGTTTATATGGACCTAATAATACAAAATATAAAAGCAAAATTTAAAGAACTAAAAGGAGAAATAGAAAATCCATAATTATGAGTTGGAGATTTCTGACACATTTCTCAGTTACTGGTAATTCAAGAATGTGAGGACGTGGGAAGCTGCAGCTCAGTGCTCTGTGATGACCTTGAGGGGTGTGGCTAAGACTCCGTGCTCCCAACGCTTGGGGTCTGGGTTTGATCCCTGGTCCCAGGGACGGAGAAGCCTGGTGGGCTGCCTGCCGTCTATGGGGTCGCACAGACCAGACATGGCTGAAGTGACTTAGCAGCAGCAGCAGCAGCAGCAGCAGCAGCAGGGAACTAGATCCTACATGCCACAACCTAAGAGTTTGCATGTTACAACTAAAAGTTCGCATGCTAGAACAAAAGATCTTGCATGCTGCAACTAAAGATCCCATGTACTGCAACTAAGACCCAGCACAGCCAAATAACTAACTAAATAAAGTATTAAAAAAAAGAACATGAACATATAAATAAGGATAGAAAATATCTGAATAATACAATCAACTAACTAGTAACATAAATAACTAATTAACGTGTGTGTGTGCTTAGTTTCTCAGCCGCGTCTGACTCTTTGCAACCCCATGGACTGTAGCCCACCAGGTTCCTCTGTCCATGGGGATTCTCCAGGCAAGAATACTGGAGTGGGTTGCCATGCCCTCCCCCAGGGGATCTTCCCAAACCAGGGATCCCAACCCCAGGTCTCCCGCACTGCAGGCAGATTCTATACTGTTTGAGCCACCAGGGAAGCCCAAGAATCCTGGAGTGTCTCCAGGATCCCTTCTCCAGGGGATCTTCCTGACCCAGGAATTGAACTGTGGTGTCCTGCATTGCAGGTGGATTCTTTACCAGCTGAGCTACATAGGAAGCCCACTAATTAACATAAATAACCAAATAACAGGTTAACCAACCAACCTAACTGACACATACAGGACATTATATCCAAAAAGCATAGAATACACATTCTTTTCAAATGTTTATGTAGTGTACTGGGTGAAAAACCAATTCTCAATAAAGCACAAATAACTGAAATAATAAAGAATATGTTCTCTAACCACATGGAATTTAAATACAAATCAATAATAAATTAATTAAAAGACCCAGTGTTAAGAAATTAAGTGACATATATGCTAGTGGTAAAGAACCTACCTGCCAATGCAGGAGACATAAGACACACAGGTTTGATCCCAGGTCAGGAAGATCCCCTGGAGAAGGACATGGCAACCCACTCCAGTATTCTTGCCTGGAGAATCCCGAGGACAGAGGAGCCTGGCGGGCTACAGTCCATAGCATCGCACAGAGTTAGACACAACTGAAGCGACTTAGCACACATGTAGCACACACATACTTGTAAATAACTCATATCAAAGAAATAAAATGTAAGTAAAAAATTTTTTAGAACTTAAAATTCATGAAAATATGAGATATACAAACATGAGATTTAACTAAATCAGCGCTCAAAGGGAAGTCTACAGCTATAAATGTTTATATTAAAAGAAAAGAAAGGTTACGTATCAATGATTTAAGCTTCTACTTCAAAAAGCTAAGCAAAGAAGAGCAAACTAAACTCAAAGAAAGTAAAATTAAGGACACAATAGAGATGAGTAGAAAACAGAAAATGGACATACAGTAGAGATATTAACAAAGTTAAAGGCTGATCCTTTGAAAAGATAATCCTTCAGCAAGCCTGATTAAGAAATACACCCCCCACCCTACAATCTACAAGTATCAAGAATAAAAGAGGAGGTTTCATCATAGATCTTTCAGACATTAAGAAGATAGTAACAGGATGTTATACATAACTTTATGCAAATAAATTAGGAAATTTTTATGAAATGGGAGATTCCCTTGAAAAAACACAACTTTTAAAATAGACACAAGACTGCGGATGTGCCAGTTCTCAGCATGGTGGATGCCTGGCCCTCTGGGCCAGGTGTTCCCAAGACGGCCTCCTCTGGCTCCTGGGCGTCCTGTGATTAATTAGCGTCAGTCACCACGGGACCTTGGGGAGCTGCCGCCAGTGGCGGTGAAGAGACACAGTGAGAGGGCCTCAATGTGGGACAATATATTTGTAAAGATCCAAAAATAAATGATGTTACCACAAGAACCGGTTAACTGTAAAAACTACACAGCTCATGATCAGATCAGAGTACGGTCATCTGATTTATAATAAAGGAACTCCTGTAATTCTGGGGTGGGAAGGGGACCATGGACTCTTCAATAAAACTGTGGGGAGTCAAACAGATATCCATATGTAACCATATACTTCATTCCAGATACAAAAATTAATGTTTAAGTTAAAACATCAAATTTTCAAAGAACACAGAGGGGAATATCTTCAAACCTCTGGGATAAGTAAAGAGTTATTAAACAGAACACACAGTATTAATATAAAAGGTTGACACATATGACTTCATTAAAACAAAAAAATTTCTCCTCACCAACAGAAAACATTTCTTTTTCAAAAAGTGAAAAACAAATCCAGGAAGTGGAAAAAGATATATAAAACACATATGTCTGGATATTACTGGAAAGTAATATCCAGAATATATTTTTAAAAAATCCTAAAAATCTATAACAAAAGTTTCATAATCCAATTTTAAAAATGGGTAAGACTTGAAAAATGGTAACACAGGTGTGCTGCAGTCCATGGGTTGCAAACAGTCAGACATGACTGAGTGACTGAACTGACTGAAGACTTGAAAAGCCATGTCACAAAAATGAATATATAAATATCAATAGGATATGAAAAGTTGTTGAATATTATTAGTTATCAGGAAAATAAAAGTTAAAACTAAAGATATAAATCTCCACCAATTGCTAAAATTAAAAAGACTGATGGTACCTATCATTGTTGAGGAAAATGAGGCAAGTAGAACTCCTGTATGTTGTGAGACTGTAAATCATTTTGAAAGATTATTTAGCTTTATACTCTATCACCTGACAACTTCACACTTCAATATATAACCAAGAGGACTGAGTGGTACGATCACCAAAGATATGTAATAGAACGTTCACAGTAGCATTTTTCAAGACAACTCCCCTGGGTACATTGCAGGCATTATCTGTCTGAAGATGCATCTACACTAGGATTCAGCAGTTTCAATCTAAGGTATAAACGCCAGAGAAATTCTTGAACATGTACACTGAGATATGTGTAAAAGAATGTTTGCTAAGTCACTTCAGTCGTTTCCGACTCTGTGCGACCCCATAGACGGCAGCCCACCAGGCTCCCCCGTCCCTGGGATTCTCCAGGCAAGAATACTGGAGTGGGCTGCCATTTCCTTTTCCAATGCATGAAAGTGAAAAGTGAAAGTGAAGTCGCTCAGTCGTGTCCGACTCTTAGCGAACCCATGGATTGCAGCCTAACAGGCTCCTCTGTCCATGGGATTTTCCAAGTAAGAGTACTGGAGTGGGGTGCCAGTAAAGAATGTTTACAGGAGTATTATTTGTAATGACTGAAAACTCTGAAATGACCCAAATGTCCCTTACTGGTGAATGGATTTTTAAAATGTTATATGGTTAGCAGTTTTCCAAGTTCAGTCTGGAAGCCTCTGGGGGGTTCTTAACATTCTTCTGAAGGTCTGTAAAGTCAAAATTATTTTCATGATCTAAAACATTATTTGCCTTTTTCATTCTCATTCTCTCACAGAAGAGTTTCCCAGATGCTATAAGAGTGATATCATCACTTTGACAGCTAATGGGATTTGTGCCAGTATATTCTTATGTTCTAAAACATTCTTAAGCTTTAATTTCTAATGTACTAACATGGATAATTCACATAAATAGAAAGCCTTCAGGTTAAGGATATAAAAGTTTCCTGATAGCAAAAGTTTTGAGAACTATTGATCTATAATCACTTCCTTTCCCTTCTCTTTCCAATACACTAGAAAGAAACCCAATCCAACTCTCTACATATTCTATACATAAACTTGAGTAACTGAACATGGCAAACGTTCAAACTGATTCAGTTCAGTTCAGTCATTCAGTCGTGTCCGACTCTTTGTGACCCCATGGGCTATATAGCACGCCAGGCTTCCCTGTCCTCCGCCAACTCTTGAAGCCTACTCAAACTCATGTCCATTGAGTCAGTGATGCCATCCATTTCATCCTCTGTTGTCCCCTTCTCCTCCTGCCTTCAATCTTTCCCAGCATCAGGGTCTTTTCAAATGAGTCAATTCTTCCCATCAGGTGGCCAAAGTATTGGCGTTTCAGCTTCAGCATCAGTCCTTCCAATTCAGGACTGATTTCCTTTAGGATGACCTGGCTGGATCTCCTTGCTGTCCAAGGGACTCTCAAGAGTCTTCTCCAACACCACAGTTCAAAAACATCAATTCTTTGGCACTCAGCTTTCTTTATAGTCCAATTCTTCACATTCATACATGACTACTGGAAAAACCATAGCTGTGACTAGACAGACCCTTGTTGGCAAAGTAATGTCTGCTTTTTAATATGCTGTCTAGGTTGGTCAGAGCTTTTCTTCCAAGGAGCAAGCGTCTTTTAATTTCATGGCTGTAGTCACCATCTGCAGTGATTTTGGAGGCCCCTAAAATAAAGTCTCTCAGTTTCCATTGTTTCCCCATTTTTTGCCATGAAGAGATGGGACCAGATGCCATGATCTCTTAGTTTTCTGAATGTTGAGTTTTAAGCCAACTTTTCACTCTCCTCCTTCACTTTCATCAAGAGGCTCTTTAGTTCTTTGCTTTCTGCCATAAGTGTGGTGTCATCTGCATGTCTGAGGTTACTGATATTTCTCCCAGCAATCTTGATTCCAGCTTGTGCTTCTTCCAGCCCAGTGTTTCTCATGATGTACTCTGCATATAACTTAAATAAGCAGAGTGACAATATACAGCCTTGACATACTTCTTTTCCTATTTGGAAGCAGTCTATTGTTCCATGTCCAGTTCTAACTGTTGGTTCCTGACCTGCATACAGATTTCTCAGGAGGCAGATCAGAGGGTCTGGTATTCCCATCTCCTTAAGAATTTTCCATAGTTTGTTGTGATCCACACAGTCAAAGCCTTTAGCATAGTCAATAAAGCAGAAGTAGACGCTTTTCTGGAACTCTCTTGCTTTTTCAGTGATCCAGGGGATGTTGGCAATTTGATCTCGGGTTCCTCTGCCTTTCCTAAAACCAGCTTGAACATCTGGAAGTTCCTGGTTAGTGTACTGTTGAAGCCTGGCTTGGAGAACTTTGAGCATTACTTACTGATTACTATAAACCATAAGACTGCCGCATGTATTTCTAGTAACAAGCACGGAATCTGAGCTGATCAGGGAGAAAAGAGATTTACTTCTGAATTCCTATCATCACAAGAAAAGAGGCTGACTGAGTTCTTACTTGGTACCCAGAACATGTTTGCAAAATAAGAAAGGAAACAGATATAAGAGAAGAACTGAATGGGCTTTAATTGGCTTTATAAGTGCTAGAAAGCAGTTCTTTTCCCCCCAAAGGCTGGAAATAAAAGTCCATGATGCCAAATGGCAAAGAAGTTGCTCCCTCTGGCTTGAAATATACAGACAGAAGAAACTAACCAAGTACACTTAACAGTTCTGAAAAATCAGGGCATGCTATTCATGTGTGAGTAGCTAGCAGTGAGATTAAGCTTCATACTAATTTAAAAGTGTCTTAATAATGAATTTCTTAAGCTATCCTGAGGGATTCCAGGATTTTGAGGTCTTCCCCATCAGGAAGCCCTGTCCTGCCATATTCTAAGTTAATTATCCTAGTGGAAAAAAAATTGAGGTGATGTCAGGGGACCTGGTATTTAATTCTAGCTCTGTCCCTTATGGTGTGACATTGAATTTGTCATTTAAATACAATCTTTCCTTATTTTCCACATGCAGATAATTAAATAATTTAATGCCTGTCCTAGTTCAGAGAAAATTGAAAGACTGGAATATTCTCCAATATATTTTGATGCCACTATGGCTGACAGAATTACTCCCTTAATCAACAATGCTGCTGCTGCTGCTGCTTAGTCGCCTCAGTCGTGTCCGACTCTGTGCGACCCCATAGACGGCAGCCCACCAGGCTCCTATACTTTGACAAAATTCTTGTACACTTGTGATTTCACATGGCCTTCATAACCTTGTGAGGGCTGACATTATCTTCTCCTTTGACAAATGAGGAAAACAAGCCTCAGAGAAGTTAAGAGTGGCAGACCAAGGCATGATTCTAGCCTTTGGGATCTTCTCTGCACACATTCTGTCAGGTAGCTGAGGAGGAAGGAAGCAATCTCTTCTTTCCACCAGGAAGTGGCAACTTAAATTATATTAACTTAACTATATCAATAAATTTCAGCTAATTTTTTCACTGAAAATTTAGCAAATATCAAGTACCAAGGTTTACCAATTATCTAAGGTGAAAACACCCCCAACATGATTCCCATCTTAGAGGAGCACAATCTAGAGATGGTCAGAAGTAGATCTTTACACAATAATCACAATTCAGTGGCTTTGGACTGAGATAGGGAAGATGAACCTGGAACACACTGGTCAGGAAATAATGGGGTCGTGTCAAAAGGACATATGAGACAACTTCAAGGGGCTTCTACTTGCTACATCTAGGGCAATTCGAACATCAAAACATAATGACAATAAGAAAAGTGAAAGTGAAGTCACTCAGTTGTGTCTGATTCTTTGCGACCCCATGGACTGTAGCCTACCAGGCTCCTCTGTCCGTGGGATTTTCCAGGCAAGAGTACTGGAGTGGGGTGCCATTTCCTTCTCCAGAGGATGTGTGCAACCCAGGGATCGAACCCGGGTCTCCCGCGTTGTAAGCAGACGCTTTACTGTCTGAGCCACCAGGGAAGTCCTGATAAGAAATTATTACTAAATAAGTAAGACTCAAGAGTCCATACTGATATAACTAAATTAAAAAAAATAGAAGAGAAGGAAAAACTCTTGATTACAGTAGTATCTCAACTAACACATGTGGAAGAAATGAGGGAATTAGAAAACAGCGATTTGGGCAATAACTGATTCAAGCATACTCATCAGTGGATGCTAAAACTATTAGGTAGAAGTTTGAGGAGAAACAGGATACTAATCGTCTCAACATATTTATCTATAAGACTATTAACTAACTACCTAATTTCAAAGGCATGAAGTGAAGAAATGTGGTAGATACCGCCTGAACCAAGTAATCCAAATTACTGTGTGCAGTGAGGACAAATGGTATCGTGTATCCCCAAATACAATGCCTTGAGAAGACTGTCACTTGTAGAGCCTTGCTGTCAAAAAAGCATAATCTGAATCTAGTCATGAGGTAACATTAGGCAAACCCAAATTGAGACCCATTCTATAAAATAACTAGACAAATATTTGTAAAGAAATATTAAGGTCATGAAAGACAAAGAATAATGATGAAAGAACTGTTTTAGATTAATGGAGACTAAAGAGACATGACAAGTATAACTCATGATCCAGAATTTTCTTCTGGTACAACTGACAAAATATGAATAAAGTTTACTGATTAACCATTGGTACTGTACTGATACTAATTTTCTAGTTTTAATAACTGTAGAAGGTCTGTCGATTAGCTCAATACTATACTGATAATTTTCTAATTTTAACAGATGCACTTTTGTCATGGAGACATTAGCCCTTGTTTTTAGAAAACATACACTAAGGTCTTTGATAGTAAAGGGACATTATGCATGCAAGTTATTGCCAAATGGTTCAGAAAAAATATGTATTATATATTGAGAGAGATTAATAATGCATATATGATAAAATGTTAATATTTGGAGAATCTTGATGAAAGGTATAAGGGAGTTCTTTGTACTACTGTTGCAATTTTTCTGTAAAGTTGAAATTATGTCAAAATAAAAAATTACAAAAATTGATTCATGAGTGTGATGCAAAAATATATACGCATGGGGTTGTAAGAACCTGGAGGAAGGAGCGACTAACTCTGCAAAGGCAGGCAGGGAAGCAAAGGAGATGGCTAAGAGAGACTTGTCAGGCAAGATTTCAAAGTGATATTTTAACTCATCTTTTTTTCTTATGCCACATGGCTTGCGGGATCTCAGTTCCCCAGCCAGGGACTGAACCAAGACCATTGCAGTGAAAGCCTGGAATCCTAACACTAGGCCACCAGAGAACTCCCTTAACTAATCTTTGAAGAACTGATGGTTCTTACATTAGAAAAGGGCAAGGGTGGAGGGCGAATAGAGTATTTCAGACAGAGGAGATAGTATGTAGAAAGGCACAGAACTGAAAAAACATGGTTATATGAGGACCTGTGGGTAGTTCCATGTGGCTTAAATCCATAGGAAGGAGAAAAGATGCTGGTGGGGCAGCTTGAGAAGACTGCATGTGACATTTACGGAACTTCTGCCAACAGACAAAGGGGTAGGTACCATGACTCTACATATGGAAAAGATAATGATGAAGTTCACTCTAAAGGAAGAGGCA
Organism: Bos grunniens; assembly: GCF_055505025.1. Lineage (NCBI taxonomy): Eukaryota > Metazoa > Chordata > Mammalia > Artiodactyla > Bovidae > Bos > Bos grunniens. The sequence goes on from NC_141167.1 coordinate 16,296,448, forward strand.
CATCTAAGTTAGGGTAGTAGCACATAAAGATGTACATAAATGGCCTCCTCTCCTTGATAAACTTGTGATAAATGCACGTATGTGTATACCTAATCTTATTTCCTTGGCCATTGTAACTATCAATAATGTCACTAAAAGGCAGACAGAAACTGTTAAGACCAAGAATGGAGAAAGGAAATAGTTGACAAATGAGTGCCCTCTAATGATAATTCCTTTAAGCAAAATTACTCCAATGTTTATTGAGCACCTGCTATGAAAGTGATGCCATACTACATGCAATGGTGGTATGGACAATCATTGTCATTAACTTACTAGAGTATAAAAGTAGTATACACTGGCAGTCAAAACAATGGACTTTGAAGTCTTGCCTATGAAGCCTGTATTATAATCTTTATTTAACTTATTAGGCAACTTAAACTTGAGTAACTTGGCCAAGGTCACATAAGTAATGAAGCAGGACTGAAATTTAAATCCAGAATGTCTAAAGTCCTTGCTCTTTTCATCACATTAAAATTTCCTCTAACTCCAGATCTGTTCATTCACTCACTTGTTCATTCATTCCTCCAACAAACATTCTTTTTTTTTGTTTTGTTTTGATTTGATTTTTTAACTTTACAATATTGTATTGGTTTTGCCATATATCAACATGAATCCGCCACAGGTATACACGTGTTCCCCACTCTGAACCCTCCTCCCTCCTCCCTTCTCCCTCCCCGTACCATCCCTCTGAAAAATCCTTAACAAAATTCTAGCAATCAGAATCCAACAACACATTAAAAAGATCATATACCATGACCAAGTGGGCTTTATCCCAGGGATGCAAGGATTCTTCAATATCCACAAATCAATCAACGTAATACACCACATTAACAAATTGAAAAATAAAAACCATATGATTATCTCAATAGATGCAGAGAAAGCCTTTGAAAAAATTCAACATCCATTTATGATAAAAACTCTCCAGAAAGCAGGAATAGAAGGAACATACCTCAACATAATAAAAGCTATATATGACAAACCCACAGCAAATATTATCCTCAATGGTGAAAAATTGAAAGCATTTCCCCTAAAGTCAGGAACAAGACAAGGATGCCCACTCTCACCACTACTATTCAATGGTTTTGGAAATTTTGGCCACAGCAATCAGAGCAGAAAAAGAAATAGAAGGAATCCAAATTGAAAAAGAAGAAGCAAAGCTCTCACTGTTTGCAGATGACATGATCCTCTACATAGAAAATCCTAAAGACTCCACCAGAAAATTACTAGAGCTAATCAATGAATATAGTAAAGTTGCAGGATATAAAATCAACACACAGAAATCCCTTGCATTCCTATACACTAATAATGAGAAAATAGAAAGAGAAATTAAGGAAACAATTCCATTCACCATTGCAATGAAAAGAATAAAATACTTAGGAATATATCTGCCTAAAGAAACTAAAGACCTATATATAGAAAACTATAAAACACTGGTGAAAGAAATCAAAGAGGACACTAACAGATGGAGAAATATACCATGTTCATGGATTGGAAGAATCAATACAGTGAAAATGAGTATACTACCCAAAGCAATTTATAGATTCAATGCAATCCCTATCAAGCTACCAACGGTATTCTTCACAGGGCTAGAACAAATAATTTCACAATTTGTATGGAAATACAAAAAACCTCGAATAGCCAAAGAAATCTTGAGAAAGAAGAATGGAACTGGAGGAATCAACCTACCTGACTTCAGGCTCTACTACAAAGCCACAGTCATCAAGACAGTATGGTACTGGTACAAAGACAGAAATATAGATCAATGGAACAAAATAGAAAGCCCAGAGATAAATCCATGTACCTATGGACACCTTATCTTTAACAAAGGAGGCAAGAATATACAATGGATTAAAGACAATCTCTTTAACAAGTGGTGCTGGGAAAACTGGTCAACTACTTGTGAAAGAATGAAACTAGAACACTTTCTAACACCATACACAAAAATAAACTCAAAATGGATTAAAGATCTAAACGTAAGACCAGAAACTATAAAACTCCTGGAGAAGAACATAAGCAAAACACTCTCTGACATACATCACAGCAGGATTCTCTATGACCCACCTCCAAGAATATTGGAAATAAAAGCAAAAACAAACAAATGGGACCTAATTAAACTTAAAAGCTTCTGCACAACAAAGGAAACTATAAGCAAGGTGAAAAGACAGCCTTCAGAATGGGAGAAAATAATAGCAAATGAAGCAACTGACAAACAACTAATCTCAAAAATATACAAGCAACTCCTACAGCTCAATTCCAACAAACATTCTATATTGAGAATACGTTATATGGTAGGCTCTATAGTATAATCCAGGGATATAAATAAATAAAAAGGCAATCTTAACTAATGATGAATGCTATGAGGTAAAACAGAGCAATGTGACTGAGGGATGGTCAAGAAAGGCTCTTTGAGAAGATGACATTTGGACTGATTGGCATGACAGGAAGGAATGAGGCATTTAAGGATCTAGGGCAGAATTCAGGCAGTGGAGACAGCAGGTGTAAAGGTCCCCCAAAATAATGAACCTCACTTGTTTAAGAAACAACATGCCAGAGACTGCAGAAGGGTGAATGGAGGAAATCTTTTCCAGCATCAAGGTCTTTCCTAACGAGTCAGTTTTTGGCATCAGGTGGCCAAAGTATTGGAGCTTCAGCATCAGTCCTTCCAATGAATATTCAGGGTTGATTTCTTTTAGGATTGACTGGTTTGATCTCCTTGCTGTCCAAGGGACTTTCAAGAGTCTTCTCCAACAGCACAGTTCAGAAGCATCAATTCTTTGGCGTTCAGCCTTCTTTATGGTCCAATTCTCATATCCATACATGACTATTGGAAAAACGATAGCTTTGACTATATGAACCTTTGTTGACAAAGTAATGTCTCTGCTTTTTAATACGCTGTCTAGGTTTGTCATAGCTTTTCTTTCAAGGGGCAAGCAGTCACCATTTGCAGTGATTTTGAGCACAAGAATATAAAGTCTGTCCCTGTTTCCATTTTTTCCCCATCTATTTGCCACGAAGTGATGGGACCAGATGCCATGATCTTAGTTTTCTGAATGTTGAGTGTTAAGCCAGCTTTTTCACTCTTCTCTTTCACCTTCATCAAGAGGCTCTTTAGTTCTTCTTTACTTTCTGCCGTTAGGGTGGTGTCATCTGCATATCTGAGGTTACTGATATTTCTCCCGGCAATCTCGATTCCAGCTTGTGCTTCATTCAGCCTGGCATTTCACATGATGTACTCTGCATATAAGTTAAATAAGTAAGGTGACACTATGCAGCCTTGATGTACTCCTTTCCTAATTATGAATCAGTCCATTGTTCCATGTCTGGTTTTAACTGTTGCTTCTTGACCTGCATACAAGTTTTGCAGGAGGCAGGTAAGGCGGTCTGGTATTCCCATTTCTTTAAGAATTTTCCACAGTTTGTTGCAATCCACACAAAGGCTTTGATGCAGTCAATAAAGTAGATGTTTTTTTGGAATGCTCTTGCTTTTTCGATGATCCAATGGATGTTGGCAATTTGATCTCTGGTCCCTCTGCCTTTTCTAAATCCAGCTTATATACCTGGAAGTTCTTGGTTCATGTACTGTTGAAGCCTAGCTTGAAAGATTTTGAGCATTACCTAGACAGCGTGCAAAATGAGTGCAACTGTGCCATGGTTTAAACATTTTTTGGCATTGCTTTTCCTCAGGATTGGAATGAAAACTGATCTTTTCCAGTCCTGTGGCTACTCCTGAGTTGTCCAAATTTGCTGGCATCTTGAGTGCAACACTTTAACAGCATCATGTTTTAAGATTTTAAACAGCTCAGCTGGAATTCCATCACCTCCACTAACTTTGTTCATAGTGATGCTTCCCAAGGCCACTTGACTTTATATTCCAGGATATCTGGCTCTAGGTGAGTGATCACACCGTCATGGTTATCTGGGTCATTAAGACCTTTTTTGTACAGTTCTGTGTATTCTTGCCACCTCTTCTTAATATCTTCTGCTTCTGTTAGGTCCTGCTTCTGTTCTGTTAGGTCCTGCTTCTGTTAGAAGATATTAAGATTCTTAATATCTTCTGCTTCTATTAGGTCCATACCATTTCACATACCAGAAATGGTATGTGCCCATCTTTGCATTAAATTTTATTGTGCCCATCTTTGGATTAAATTTCCCTTGGTATCTTTAATTTTCTTGAAGATATCTCTAGTCTTTCCCATTTTATTTTTTTCCTCTATTTCTTAACATTGTTCACTTAAGGCTTTCTTATGTCTCCTTGCTATCCCAAAGATGTCTACACATTAAATCTCTAGAAACTGCATATATGTTACTTAAAGGGCAAAAGGGATTTTGCAGATGTAATAAGGTTGAACTCTTAAAATATCACAGATTATTCAAGTGGGTTCAATATCATTGTGTGAATCCTTACAAGCTGAGGGAATTCTCCAGCTGGAAGCCTGAGAGAAGCAGCAAAGAAAAGCAGAGAGATTCAAAGTATGAGGAGGACTCAACCTACTGCTGCTGATTTTGAAGATGAAAGAGGCCACAGATCAGGAAACGTGAGCAGCCTCTTGAATCTGAGTATTCCCAGTCAACAGTCAGCAAGGAAATGGAGACCCAAGCCTACAACTGCATGGAACTAAATCCTCCACCAACCTGAACGCACCTGAAAGTGATTCTTCCCCTGAGCCTCCAGCTGAGAGCTCAGGCTGGCCAACAGCTTGAGACTGGAGCAGGGAAACCAGTGACCTCACCCAGTGACCTCACTCAGACTTTTGACTTACAGAACTGTGATAATAAATACATGTTGTTTTAAGCCACTAGGTTTCCTGTCATTTGCAGCAACAATAGAAAATTAATACACGGTTGAATTTCAGAGATGTGGGGCATTAGCTGCAAGGGAGATGCTATATCTAGGGAGGATTTTAAAAGATCACAGAGACAGAACATGTCTGTATGCTAATGAGGATGCTTCAGAAAGGAGGGGTTTGTCAAGGAAACAAGTGAGGCAGATGAAAGAGAGGCAAGAGAGAATGCAACTGAGAACAAGTCGAGGGGCTAGCCTTTGACAGGAGTAGGGACTTATCTATTTTAAGAACCAGACAGGTACCATAAACTGTGCTGTGGCCTCTATGTATGCATGTGTTTCTGTGTGTGTGTGTGTGCGCACTAAGTCGCTTCAGTTGTGTCTGGCTCTTTGCGACCCTATGGACTGTAGCCTGCCAGGATCCTCTACCCACAGGATTCTCCAGGCAAGAACACTAAAGTGGGTTGCCATGCCCTCCTCCAGGGGATCTTCCTTACCCAGGGATTGAACCCACATCTCCTGCGTCCTGCATTGGCAAGTGGATTCTTTACCACTAGCTCTACCTGGGAAGCCCCTGGCCTCTCTATGCTGCTCTGCAAAAGCTTGCTTCTGGGCAATCAGTGGTGATACTGGACCCTTCCCTTTGAGTATGTTCTGTTGGCTCCTTAAGTGTAATCTATTCAAATCCAAGACCTGTTTGGAATGTTGATGTAGGTGTGCACCTGATTTTTTAGGACTTCATAGTTAATCATTCTCATTTAACATAAGTCAATGGCTGATGCTTGTGCTTTGGAGTCATAAATTGGTTTTAAATTTGGGTTTAAATTGTACCTCTACCATACATGAGTTTTATGACACTTGGCAAGTCACAAACATGCAGGGCATTTTTTCTAAAAATTGGGATTAATAATATTTATCCCAACACTGAAAGAGTTAGAATAATATAAACTATCTTGTATAGTGCCTATCACATAGCAGATGCTCAGTAAATGGTAGCTACCATAATTATTCTCCTACCAAGCTGTTCTTTTATATGTCAACAGTTTTCCTTTAAGGTGCAAAAATATTGGCAAACAATACATTGATTGATAAATTCCAGTAAAAGACTGGCATGACTGAAATGTCAGACTTAGTGAAAAGTGCATGGGCTTTGATATCAGAATGACCTGGTTTCCATCTTGAGTCTGCCATATGTGTAAGTGGTATGACTGTATGAATCATTTAACATTTTGGGGCCTACTGTCTCCTCTGGAAGATGGAGGTAATCTCATTCACAGCATTGTCTGAAAATTACATGAGAAGTTAGAATAAAGTGCCCAAACACATATGAGTGCCACAACCAATGTTTATTTCCTCAGTTCTCTTAACCCTCAGAGCAAACAAACATAATTGATGGATCTGGGGAAAGAAATTCTTTGTACCATTCTTTCAATTTCTATGAACTTGATATTATACCTAGGCAGAAAGTTAAGAGACCATACCATGACTAAACTGGGTTTATAAGAGGAATGCAAAGATATTTTAATAACAGGAAGTCAATTAACAGACTATAGTCATATGATGCCTATATCCATAAATACAGAAAAAGCTTTTGAGAAAATTTAACACTCAAAAAAATTACGAAGAATTGGCTACTTCCTTAACAAGATAAATACATATACATAAATCCTAAAGCCAATTTCTTAATGGAGAAACACAAGAGACATTCTTATTAAGGTAAGGAAAAAGAATCCCTACTATATCTTCTCTAATATTTTGGGCTCCAAAATTACCACAGATGGTGACTGCAGCCATGAAATTAAAAGACGCTTACTCCTTGGAAGGAAAGTTATGACCAACCTAGACAGCATATTAAAAAGCAGAGACATTACTTTGCCAACAAAGGTCTGTCTAGTCAAGGCTATGGTTTTTCCAGTAGTCATGTATGGATGTGAGACTTGGGCTATAAAGAAACCTGAGTGCCAAAGAATGATGCTTTTGAACTGTGTTGTTGGAGACTCTTGGGAGTCCCTTGGATTGCAAGGAGATCCAACCAGTCCATCCTAAAGGAAATCAGTCCTGAATATTCACTGGAAGGACTGATGCTGACGCTGAAGTTCCAATACTTTGGCCACCTGATGCAAAGAACTGACTCATCTGAAAAGATCCTGATGCTAGGAAAGACTGAAGGCTGGAGGAGAAGGGGACGACAGGATGAGATGGTTGGATGGCGTCATCAACTCAATGGACATGAGTTTGAGTAAACTTGGGGAGCTGCTGATGGACAGGGAGGCCTGGTGTGCTGCAGTCCATGGGGTCACAAAGACTCGGATGCGACTGAGCAACTGAACTGAACTGAAAAAGAAATATGCAACATCTTTACGAGAAAATTAGAAAACACTCTGAAAAACACAAAAGAAGACTTGAAGAAATAAAAAGACATTTTTGGTCTCACACGTCTCAGTATCATCAAGCTGTTAGTTCTTGCTAAATTAATTTACAAATTGAATGCAATCTCAGTAAAAATACCAAGACTTCCTCCCTACCACTGAAGCAGGACGAATTGACATTAAAGTTCATATGAAAAAAAAAAAAAAAAACCCACGAGAATAGTGCTAAGAAACAATGAAAAGGAAGAACTATGAGAAGAGACTAGCTTTAGCAGATAGTAAAACAAACTACAAAGCTTCTATAATTAAAACCATGGTACCAGTGCATAAATAGACAGGCAGAGCCAACTATACACATAAATATGGTATATAACAAAGCTGGTATATCTTGAATTACTGGGGCAAAAATGGACATTTTAATAAGTGATAGTGGAACAATGAATGGGACATGTGGAAAAAGATAAAATTGGATCTATTTCTTATACCATAGACAAGAATAAACTCTAAGTGGAGAGATCTAACTATAAAAAATGTAACTATACAAGTACTAAAGGAAAATATGCATGAATTCTTTTTTTAAAATTAGTTTTTATTGAAGTATAGTTGCTTTACCATGTTTTATTAGTTTCTACTGTACAACAAGATGAATCAGCTATACATATATTTATCCACTCTTTCTTAGATTTGATTTCCATCCCATTTAGGTCAGCACAGAGCACTGAGTGGAGTTCCCTGTGCTATACAATAGGTTCTCATCAGTTATCTACTTTATATATCAATCCCAATCTCCTAATTCATCTCTCTCCCTACCTCCTTGGTAACAGTGAGTTTGTTTTCTAGATCTGTGACTCTATTTCTGCCTTCAAATAAGTTCATCTGTATCATTTTTCTAGGTTCCACATATAAGCAATATTATACAATATCTGTCCTTCTCTTTCTGACTTACTTCACTCAGTATGACAATCTCTAGATTTATCGGGAATACTTATAATAAAAGGTTGAAAGACTTAACTGTAAAATAAAATTTATGGTATCAAAAAACATAAGCAAAGTACAAATTGGGAGGAAGTTTTTATAATATGTATCACAATAAAAGTCAATATATTTAACACAAAAAAGACATTTTCAAATTGAGGGGAAAAGAAGACCAAAAATCCTACAGGTAAATGAGCAAAAGAAACAAACACATGACATACACACACACACACACGCAATGGCTTTTATGCACGTTAAGACAGGCTGAACTTCATTCAGAAAGAGAAACACAAATTAAAACTACTGAGAAACCATTTCTCAGCCATAAGATTGGCACAGAAAGTCTAAAGCTTAATAATACAGTCTATTGTGGAGGCCACTGGAAAACGTATTCCTGCATTGCTGGTGGGAATGAAGAAGGGTTATCAACTCTATAAAGGGGAGTCTAGCAATACCTAACAAGACTATATCTGTCTTTACCCTTTGACCTAACCTGTGCAGCACAGGAATGGCTGAGAGAGCTACCCCACATCCAAGGTCAGGGGCGGTAGCTGAGAGGAGCTACCTCACGTCCAAGGTAAGGAGCAGTGGCTGTGCTTTGCTGGAGCAGCCATAAAGAAATACTCCATATCCAAGGAAAGAGAAACCCAAGTAAGACGGTAGGCGCTAAGAGAGGGCATCAGAGGACAGATAGACTGAAACCACAATCACAGACAACTAGCCAATCTGATCCAAAGACCATAGCTTGTGTAACTCAATGGAACTAAGCCATGCCGTGTGAGGCCTCCCAAGACGGGCGCGTCATGGTGGAGAGGTCTGACAGAACGTGATCCACTGGAGAAAGGAATGGCAAACCACTTCAGTATTCTTGCCTTGAGAACCCGATGAACAGTATGAAAAGGCAAAATGATAGGACATTGAAAGAGGAACTCCCCAGGTCGACAGGTGCCCAATATGCTACAGGAGATCAGTGGAGAAATAACTCCAGAAAGAATGAAGGGATGGAGCCAAAGCAAAAACAATACTCAGTTGTGGATGTGACTGGTGATAGAAGCAAGGTCCAATGCTGTAAAGAGCAATACTGCATAGGAACCTGGAATGTTAGGTCCATGAATCAAGGCAAATTAGAAGTGGTCAAATAAGAGATGGCAAGAGTGAATGTAGACATTCTAGGAATCAGCAAACTAAAATGGACTAGAATGGGTGAATTTAACTCAGATGACCATTATATCTACTACTGTGGACAGGAATCCCTTAGAAGAGATGGAGTAGCCATCATAGTCAACAAAAGAGTCCAAAATGCAGTACTTGGATGCAATCTCAAAAACAATGGAACGATCTGTTCGTTTCCAAGGCAAACCATTCAATATCATGGTAATCCAAGTCTATGCCCCAACCAGTAACACTGAAGAAGCTGAAGCTGAATGGTTCTATGAAGACTTACAAGACCTTCTGGAACTAATACCCAAAAAAGATGTCCTTTTCATTATAGGGGACTGGAATGCAAAAGTAGGAAGTCAAGAAACACCTGGAGTAACAGGCAAATTTGGCCTTGGAGTACAGAATGAAGCAGGGCAAAGGTTAACAGAGTTTTGCCAAGAGAGCACACTGGTCATAGAAAACATCCTTTTCCAACAACACAAGAGAAGACTCTACACATGGACATCACCAGAAGGCCAACACCGAAAACAGACTGATTATATTCTCTGCAGCCAAAGATGGACAAGCTCTATACAGTCAGCAAAAACAAGACCGGGAGCTGACTGTGGCTCAGATCATGAACTCCTTATTGCCAAATTCAGACTTAAAGTGAAGAAAGTGGGGAAAACCACTAGACCATTCAGGTATGACCTAAATCAAACCCCTTATAATTATATAGTCAAAGTGAGAAATAGATTTAAGGGACTAGATCTGATAGACAGAGTGCCTGATGAACTATGGACGGAGGTTTGTGACACTGTACAGGAGGCAGGGATCAAGACCATCCCTAAGAGAAAGAAATGCAGAAAAGCAAAATGCTGTCTAAGGAGGCCTTACAAATAGCTGTGAGAAGAAGAGAAGCGAAAAGCAAAGGAGAAAAGGAAAGATATACCCATTTGAATGCAGAGTTCCAAAGAATAGCAAGGAGAGATAAGAAAGCCTTCCTCAGCGATCAATGCAAAGAAATAGAAATAGAAGAAAACAACAGAATGGGAAAGACTAGCAATCTCTTAAAAAAAAATTAGAGATACCAAGGGAACTTTTCATGCAAAGATGGGATCAACAAAGGACAGAAATGGTATGGATCAGACAGACGCAGAAGATATTAAGAAGAGGTGGGAGGAATACACAGAAGAACTGTACAAAAAAAGATCTTCACGACCAAGATAATCACGATGGTGTGATCACTCACCTAGAGCCAGACATCCTGGAATGTGAAGTCAAGTGGGCCTTAGGAAGCATCACTACAAACAAAGCTAGTGGAGGTGATGGAATTCCAGTTGAGCTATTTCAAATCCTGAAAGATGATGCTGTGAAAGTGCTGCACTCAATATGCCAGCAAATTTGGAAAACTCAGCAGTGGCCACAGGACTGGAAGTCAGTTTTCATTCCAATCCCAAAGAAAGGCAATGCCAAAGAATGTTCAAACTACCACACAATTGCACTCATCTCACATGCTAGTAAAGTAATGCTCAAAATTCTCCAAGCCAGGCTTCAGCAATACGTGAACTGTGAACTTCCAGATGTTCAAGCTGGTTTTAGAAAAGGCAGAGGAATCAGAGATCAAATTGCCAACATCTGCTGGATCATGGAAAAAGCAAGAGAGTTCCAGAAAAACATCTATTTCTGCTTTATTGACTATGCCAAAGCCTTTGACTGTGTGGATCACAATAAACTGTGTAAAGAGATAGAAATACAAGATCACCTGACCTGCCTTTGAGAAACCTGTAAGAAGATCAGGAAGCAACAGTTAGAACTGGACATGGAACAACAGACTGTCCACATAGGAAAAGGAGTAAGTCAAGGATGTATATTGTCACCCTGCTTATTTAACTTATATGCAGAGTATATCATGAGAAACCCTGAGCTGGAGGAAGCACAGGCTGGAATTAAGATTGCTGGGAGAAATATTAATAACCTCAGATATGCAGATGACACCACCCTTATGGCATAAAGTAAAGAAGTAAAGAGCCTCTTGATAAAAGTGAAAGAGGAGAGTGAAAAAGTTGGCTTAAAGCTCAACATTCAGAAAACTAAGATCATGGCACCAGGTCCCATCACTTCATGGGAAAAAGATGGGGAAATAGTGGAAACAGTGGCTGACTTTCTTTTTTTGGGCTCCAGAATCACTGCAGATGGTGACTGCAGCCATGAAATTAAAAAACGCTTACTCCTTGGAAGGAAAGTTATGACCAACATAGACAGCATATTAAAAAGCAGAGACATTACTTTGTCAACAAAGGTCCGTCTAGTCCAGGCTATGGTTTTTCCATTAGTCATGTATGGATGTGAAAGTTGGACTATAAGGAAAGCTGAGTGCTGAAGAATTGATGCTTTTGAACTGTGGTGTTGAAGAAGACTCTTGAGAGTCCCTTGGACTTCAAGGAGATCCAACCAGTCCACCCTAAAGGAGATCAGTCCTGGGTGTTCATTGGGAGGATTGATGTTGAAGCTGAAACTCCAATACTTTGGCCACCTGATACGAAGAACTGACTCACTAGAAAAGACCCTGATGCTGGGAAAGATTGAGGGCAGGAGGAGAAGGGGACGACAGAGAATGAGATGGTTGGATGGCATCACTGACTCGACGGACATGCCTGTTGCTGCTGCTAAGTCGCTTCAGTTGTGTCCGACTCTGTGCGACCCCATAGATGGCAGCCCACCTGGCTCCCCCGTCCCTGGGATTCTCCAGGCAAGAATACAAGAGTGGGTTGCCATTTCCTCCTCTAATGCATGAAAGTGAAAAGTGAAAGTGAAGTTGCTCAGCCGTGTCCCACTCATAGCGACACCATGGACTGCAGCCCACTAGGCTCCTCCGTCCATGGGATTTTCCAGGCCAAAGTACTGGAGTTGGGTGCCACTGCCTTCTTGGGTAAACTCCGGGAGTTGATGATGGACAGGGAGACCTGGCGGTCTGTGGTTCATGGGGTCGCAGAGTCAGACACGACTGAGCAACTGAACTGAACTTTGACCTAACAATACCAGTTCTTTGAAAATTTACTCTGAAGTCAGGATTCCAAAATATGAAAATATGTGTGAATAAGTTTATTAATCGCAGCAATATTTATAATGATGAAATACTGAAAACTATCTGATGCCCAAACAAAGGACACTGGCTGAGTAAACAATGGTGGATATACACAATGGCGAATTCTACAGCTTAGAATAAACGTGAGCTCCATGTGCTCACAATGTAGTGAGTTCCAGGGTGTATTCATAAGTAAAAATAGCAAGCAAAGTACAAAAGAGAATAAAGTATGCTACCTTTTTATTCAAGGGTAGGAAAACATATGGTATCTGCTTACTTTATGATACACGGGAAATATAAACCAGAAAGCAATGAAAGTGACTAAGAAAGAATAGTGGTGGTGGAGGGAACAGGTTGGAAGGAAAGGGACAAGAGCACAATGCTCTCAGTAAACTTTTTTGTATAGTGTTGACTCTTGAAAGCAAGTTAATTTTGTATATTTCAAAGAATAAAATTAAGTCAACAAAGATGGGAGAAAAATGAAACCCCAAAATGAAGGTAAATGAAATTAATGAACCCAACTATACTTTAAATAAATAACATAATCACAGTGAAGGAAAAAAGAAAAAAGAATGTAAGTAACTTTTGAACATAATATTTGATGAAGGAGGAAAATCCCAATAATCCTGAGTTCTTAGTTTTCTTTTCTTCTTCTTAATAGTGGTGTGTGTATAGCAATACTTAAATTATTTTATGAGGAGTATAGGACTGATGTTGGTAGGAACCAAAGTTCTTACTATAGAAAAAGGGATATTCAAAACTATTTCACCAACCTGTAAGCTCTGGGAATGTTCCCAGACAGCTGTTGGAGAGCTTCTCTTCTCTATCCATACTCATGCTCCTCAAGATAAGTGGTTTGTAAGCTTTCACCTGCATCAAAATCACCTGCAGGGCTTTTTAAACCACAGATTGCTATGTCCCAGTCTCTGAGTTTCTGATTCAGTACGTTGGGAATTTGCTTTTCTAACAAGGTCCCAGGTGATGCTAATGCTGCTGGTTTGTGGACCACACTCAGAACACAATCCTATTTTTTAAAAAAAGAACACAACCTCATATGACCTCATCTAGCCTCATGGCTTTAAATTCCATCTATAATTAACTTCTGCATTTATACCATTAGTTCAGAAATTTTCAATCTTGTTTTAATAAAATTTCTCACTTAAAACTCCATTAGGAGTTTATCAATGAAAACATTAATATGTCTTGAACCAAACTCCTGATTCTCTCACCTCTTGCCTTCAAACTTGCTTGTCTCTTTCCTACCTCATTCCTTATCCTCTCAAATGACTCAGGCTAAAAAGCCTGGCATCATCCTGGACTCCTATGTTTTTCTCATATCCCAAATGTATCAGCAGTAAATTCCATCACCTCTAACTTCAAGATACATCCACAATCAGACCAGTTCTCACTATTCCTCTCCTACATCCCAGGTCTAAGTCACCATTATCTTTAACTTGGGTTATTGTAATAGCCTCCTACATGGCTGTTCCTGTCCCTCTAGTCTAATTTCAACATAGCTACCAGAGTGATCATCAGGTATCATTCTTATGCTTGAAAACTCCAATAAAGTGAAAGTGAAAGTGAAGTTGCTCAGTCGTGTCCGACTCTTTGCAACCCCATAGACTGTAGCCTACCAGGCTCCTCCATCCATGGGATTTTCCAGGCAAGACTACTGGAGTGGGTTGCCATTTCCTTCTCCAGAGGATCTTCCTGATCCAGGGATCGAACCTGGGTCTCCCGCATTGTAGGCAGACGCTTTACTGCCTGAGCCACCAGGGAAGCCTGAAAACTCCAATAGAATCCCATTTTTAGATGGAGTTAAAGCCAAGTCCTTATACAGACCTACTGAACCCTATAAGACCTGATTCCTCATTATTCCTCTGACCTAATTTGCTACCACTCTCCTTTGATTACTTTAACAATACTGTTGTTCTTGCTGTGTATACTAAGCTAGTGATTCTCAAACTTTTTGGTCTCAGGAAAACTTTACATTCTTAAAATTTATGGAAAGTTGAAAAAAGCTTTTGTTTATGTGTGTGCTGCTCAGCTGTTTAGTCATATCTGATTCTTTGCAACCCCATGGACTTGTAGCTCACCAGGCTCCTCTGTCCATGAGATTCTCCAGGAAAGAATACTGGAGTGGGTTGCCATTTCCTTCTCCAGGTGATCATCCCAACCCAGGGATTGAATCCAGGTCTCCTGCATTGCAGGTGGATTCTTTATAGACTGAGCCACCAGGGAAGCCAGTTTATGTGTGTATTATCTATCAATATTTATCCTATTAGAAATGAATGACAAATTAAAAAATTTAAATTAACAAAAGCATGTTGATACAACATATTTCAAAGGAAAAAAATTCATTGAGAATGGTATTGTTTTATATTTTCAGAAAACTCTTTAATCTCTGACCTAATAGCAGACAGCTGGATTCTCTGCTTCTGCATTTAATTGCCAGTATGCATCATTTTGGTTGAAATACATGAAGCATACAAAGAAAATCCAGATTCATGGAGACATGTAGTTGGAAAAATTTTAAATAAAATTATCAGGTAATTGTGGATATCCTCCTCTGATACTATGTTAAAACTCAGTAATTTTCCTAAATATTAGTTGAAACATAGAATCTGAGGCCATACAGTGAATTTTTCATATTCTGTTAATGTTGATATTTGGCAAAACTAATACAATTTGTAAAGTTAAAAAAAAAAAAAAAACATTGGTCAATCTCACACTTTGAATAGATCTTTTATCCACAAATGATTTTGTAACATTATGCTTTGGTCATTTGGAAAATATTGTTTCACTGAATTATGCAGATTTTCCAATGTTGACACATTTCATTATGCAATATAAAAAATTCACAGTACTTGCTATCATTATAATCCCATCAGAAAAGTCTGTATGCTGCTGCTGCTGCTGCTAAGTCGCTTCAGTTGTGTCCGACTCTGTCTGATCCCATAGACGGCAGCCCAACAAGCTCCTCTGTCCCTGGGATTCTCCAGGCAAGAATACTAGAGTGGGTTGCCATTTCCTTCTCCAATGCATGAAAGTGAAAAGTGAAAGTGAAGTCACTCAGTCGTGCCCGACTCTTTGCGACCCCATGGACTATAGCCTACCAGGTTCTTCCAACCATGGGATTCTCCAGGCAAGAATACTGGAGTGGATTGCCATTTCCTTCTCCAAAAGTCTGTATAAGTACTAGGAAATTGTTGAGATATGGTGGCAGATACAAGTTTTCCAAAATTCTAATATTCATTTGAATTTTAGCATTGTTGGCAAATGCTATTAGTTTTTTTCCTTGAAGTGACAAGCTCAGTTCACTAATTTTTGGGAAAATGTCTGCCAAATAGCAAATCTGAATAACCAGTCTGCCAGTCATTCTTTTAAGTGAAAATGGTGTTCAATTAAAAAGTGGCTGACAGGTCAATTATACATGCACTTTTTATTGAGGCAACCACAGTACTTCAGTATGCAGCAGAATTATTTTATCCGTACTTTTTATTTCCTCACGAAAAATCTTAAAAAGATTGAAATCTAACAAAATTAATCAAATTTGGTAAAATTTATATATGTATATGATATAAATAAATTTTGCTGCTTAAGCAAGGGCACTCTTAAGTGAACCTGGATTATTTTTGCCCCCTGCAACACATGTAGTAACATTACTGTTACTATAGCTTAGTGTCATTGCTTTTATTTGTGCCAAAGTGCCAGCAGTTGTATGCTTTTATACCATCAATGTAAAAAAACCCAAGGAGAAAGACAAATAGAGTCAGTTCATCATGAAAATAGTTTTAAACTCAGATCCTATGAAAGCATCTTGGGGATGTGATCTAAGGACCACAGTTTGAGAACTGCTGCACTGAACAATTGCTTTTATGCACTTAAACGTCCAGCTCCCCTTGCCAGGAAATAATTTTTTCCCCAGACACCCATATGGTACCATGGTACCTTTCGGAGGTGCTTTCCTTGATCACTCTGTATAAAATAATACCTCCACTTATCCCCTGCCTCCCATACCCCAACTCCTGGTACTTTTCATTTCCCTCTTTCTCTTTACCCTATTTAATCTTTCCACAGAGAAATTATCACTATTTACTTGATTATTTTCTGTCTCTTCCAACTTGCATATAAATTTTTAAGGGCAATCTATTATCTCCACCTACTAGAATTTTCCTTTATACGTGGCAGGTGCTCAATACATCTTAACCGGGTGAATGAATATAACCTATGATTTGATTCTAAGATTCTGGTTTGCTTAGACTTCTTTTTCAGTAGTTCATGTCTTAACTCCCTAGTAGAATAAAAACTCCAAGAACAAGCTAATCTACATTCCACATAGTCCCCCCAAAGATTCTGGCACAGGCCTTGGACATATTATGTGCATTCCCTTCCCCAGGGAATACTTGCAATATTACAACTCTGAGTAATGGCTATTTCCAAAAGACAGCACACATGTGGAATGGTAGACAACTGGCAGAATATTTTACTACTTCTTTCTGGTTTGCAACAATTTCTATTGTAGGAACACATATAAAAATGATGATATCTTGGCTCCCTGGCTCTGGGTTTCCTATCCAAATATATGCTGGGAGTAAAAAAGTCATTCTGATGCTGCTTTCTGGTTGGTTTTAAGCAGAAGGTTCTTGGTTGAACGCACAAATCACAAATATATGTTTCAAAAATGAGAAGACTAGGCTCTGGCAGCCAAGATCCTTAAAAATACTCAATTTCTTTGACTTGTATTTCTGGGAACCAACGAGGCTTCCCTGGTGGCTCAGCACTAAAGAATCTGCATGCAAAGCAGGAAACACAGGTTTGATTCCTGGGTCAAGAAGATCCCCTGGGAAAGGAAATGGCAACTCACTCTAGTATTCTTGCCTGGGAAATCTCATGGGCAGAGGAGCCTGGGGGGCTACATATAGTCCATGGTCAATGAAGAGTCAGACATGACTGAGCGACTAAACAACAACAAATCTGAAGCACATGCTTCTTAGAATTGAAACATGCTTAAATATGTTTATCAAAGCATCACTGTAAAAGAATTTTGGAGCACCAAACCAAGGGAATAATTAGGCAAACAACTGCATATCCATTCAACTAAATTATGTAATCACTAAAAATGATGACTATAAAGACTTTGGAATAGCAGAACAAGGGAAATGATATAATGTTAAGTGAAAAACAATATAAAATTTAACATATAATTAAGCTGTATTTCAAAGAATTATTTCTAAAGACTAAAAATCAGAATAAAATATACAAATAGCTAACAATGGCAAAGGAGAGGAGGAAGGTGGGAAATTCAGAATAAGTGACTAGGTCCAGTAACAACAAACACTAACCTTCCATGCCTATTTCAATTACTAATCAGATAATATACCTAAAACAGAATCTTAATATATTAAGTGCTGAAGGTAGCTTACATATCTTTTTTTTAGCTTAATCTCTTTTTTTTTTGATAGATGGAGAAACTAGAGATTATAGGAAAAAAATACTTGCTCATGATCTTCCAGGATGTTAATGGCTAAGCTGGAGCTGGAACCATGGACATTTGAACATGATGTGTGATTCTGAGGAAGTTACTTAATTTCTTTGCATTGTTGTTTCTTCATTTGTAAAACAGATAACAGTACTTTCCGAATGTGTTACTGTTATGATTATACAAAATAACATACGATGAGACTACTATGGCACTGGCCACATAGTGACCACAAACATTAGAGCCTCTTTCCTTCTAACTGCTACATGGGAGGCAGAAGAGCAGAATAAAATGGGGAGGATTAGAAAAAGAAAGATAAAGAGGAAAGCAGCCAAGGGGTACCCAAGGCAGAACAATGCTTGAGATCTGTTGGTTGTGTGACTCTGAATCATTGTTTCAGTAGACGACAGTCAATGGGAATCCTGTCCTAAGACCAGAGTGAGCCCACTTGAGTTGATGAAGAGTGTGGACAAGTCAGTGTCTTGCCTCCTTCTCCTCACCTTTTGCTCATCCCTCTCAGGCTAGTAATTAGAATAAAATCATTCTGATGGTTTCCATTTCACAGGGGGTAATTTGGGCAGTATCTGTGACCAGCTGTGATAGGGACCCCACATACTAGCAGCAATTTCTAGCCCTTTAACCTAGTTCAACGAAATGCCTATTTCTTCACATGCTAGTTTTTAATAACTCTGAGAACCTTTAATTCTGGTCCAAACTTGGCAATGTGCAATATGACTAAGTATAGAAAAGGGAAGTATATATTAATTAGAATAATAGATGCACAGTAATTATTTCAGTCCTTGAAATAAAAGGTTAACTAGAAATCAAGTTAGCCTGTCAGAATCTGGCTCAGAGTACTGTACCTTTAAGGATGGGAGAAACTGTATCTTTCATCACAAATTCACTTGGACAACTAGCCTTCTAGTTTTTTAACTTTGTTGACTGATTTCAGATTAGTTTCCTGGTTTTTATACTGCCTAAGCCTAGATCTGGCATTTTCTGCTGATGACACAGTCTATCTCTAACTCTGTATTTATTCTATTTAGTTTATTTTAGTTTGACATCCACAGAGAAGGCGATGGCACCCCACTCCAGTACTCTTCCTTGGAAAATCCCATGGATGGAGGAGCCTCATAGGCTGCAGTCCATGGGGTTGCTAAGAGTCGGGCACGACTGAGTGACTTCACTTTCACTTTTCACTTCCATGCACTGGAGAAGGAAATGGCAACCCACTCCAGCGTTCTTGCCTGGAGAATCTCAGGGACGGCGGAGCCTGGTGGGCTGCCGTCTATGCGGTCGCACAGAGTCGGACACGACTGAAGCGACTTAGCAGCAGCAGTAGCAGTCTGACATCAAAGTCCATGGTTTCCCCAGCATCTCCCCAGCATTTCAGTCTGCTTCCAGTTCAAAGATTCTTTAACACTAAAAGCATAAAAGAATGTGGCTCAAAAAAGAAAATGCCTTTTCCCAGAAAAATTGTCCTCTGAATGTCTCAAATTCATTTCTTTCACTCCAACCACTACCTTAAGTCAGATCCTCATTATCTCTTGCCTTGATCACTGAAATGGCCAACCAACTGGTCTCCTTGCCTCTAATTTACCCTCATCCATCATTACCTCTATCCCTTATCTAACAGGTCATAAAGATCTGTCTAAAAAACAAATATGACCACGTCACTCCTCTGATTAAAACCCTTCTATGGTCTCTTCTAACTTTCGGGGTAAAGTCTCTTCTGAACAGGCCCTGCTTATTAATTTACATCATCTGGTTTTAGTTTTCCGACATAAGTTATGTTTTAACTTTCAGAATAATTTTTTCCCCTTAGCTTGTGCCTTGTACATGTTAGTCCACCTGGAATGGCCTTTTCTATTGCATGTCTAGTTGGCTAACCATTCTAGGCATCCTTCAGCAAATGACACAAATTCCAAGAAGCCTTTCCCAATCTTCCCTATTTTTCACCTATTCAATTTGTATGGTATTATTTTGAACTTTATTTCTGGGTAATTCAAATATTTCCTTCTATTTTTGACAGCAGTCTTATAAGCACCTGCTTTTGCAATACACAAAAACTTAAACTCACCTTACTTATAACCATACAAAAACATATCTGATAGCTAACCCAAATAAAACTTGATGAGGTGCTGGGTCTCAATTTCTTTATTTGCAAAATAACAGCTTTAGACTATAAAACGATTTATATTTTTGAGAGCTTAGTATATGTTAGATGTTCTAATACGTGAACTCATTTAACTCCTTACAACAATCATGTGAATAGGAACTATTACTGCCTTTAACTTATAAAGAAACTAAGACAGTGTTAAATAACTTGTTCAAAGTCACACAGCTAGCAAATCTCTAAAAAGATCCATTTTGAAACTTTGATGAGAATTCTACGGTTCTAAAAAATACCCAGATCTAAATAAGATGTAGAAGAAAGTCAAATGAGCAACTGTTTCTACCTTATATTTTATTTATCTATATCTCATGGCAACTCACTCCAGTGTTCTTGCCTGGAGAATCCCAGGGACGAAGGAGCCTGGTGGGCTGCCATCTATGGGGTCACACAGAGTCGGACACGACTGAAGCAACTTAGCAGCAGTAGCACCATCTCCTCTAATAAATTATGTTTCCTGCTGTACATGCATTAGAAACTCAGTGAATATTTCTGAATGAGTTTACTGAATTCTCAGTTTTTAGCATCATGTATTTCACTGAAAGCCAGGTGTAGGCCTACAAATATTACTGGGAAAGATAAAAAACTCCAATTTCTCCTCAGTGTTAATGTGGAAAACAAAATTAACACCGTTCTATCAGTCTTGGTGAGGCTGGGGCTTAACTTACAACAAGTTAGTCTAGGCCTCCCTGGTGGTGCTGGTTTAAGGACCCGCCTGCCAGTGCAGGAGACGTAAGAGATGGGTTTGACCCCTGGGTCGGGAAGATCCCCTGGAGGAGGAAATGACAACTTACTCCAGTATTCTGCATGGAGAATCCCATGGCCAGAGGAGCCTGGCGGGCTACGGTCCATAGCGCTGCAGAGAGTCAGAAACGACTGAAGTGACTTAGTGCGTGCATGTGCACGTGCACACACACACACGTTAGTCAAGGTGAGAATATTATTTTATTTTTGATATGGTTAACATAATTTTGGAAACAAAAACACACATAAACAAATATGAGAAAAAAGAAAAAAAGGTGTGGTGATATGTTGTCACTAAAAGGCACAAGTACTCTAAGCTCCGTCCAAATAGGCTTCTAGGCCATATAAAGCAGAGAGTCGGACTACCAGTTGCTATACCAGCACTGGGAAGAAAGGTCAGGGAAACCAGGATGCACTCAAAATATCCTGGGTGAGGGAGTCCTTGATGGCTTTTCCACTCCTTTTATTTCCACAAAAGTTAAATTTCTTAGGAATACCTCAATTGGCACAGCTGACTGCACAACTATATATACAGGTGGTTCCACTCTATTATGAATGACTTCTCCTGTGAGAACTATTGTATTTCATTTTCTGTGGCTGAACAGCTGGCAGTAACTAGCCTAGAAAACTAACTTCCCTTGTCCAGATGTACAGTAACTAGTTACTGGTGTTTTGCAGAATTTATTTCCCAATCTTGATCTTTCTCACTAGACTCCCAACACACATTCCAAACTCATCCAAACCCCCGGCTGCTGGGGTAAAAAAGGCCCCTGGAGTTTCTGATAGATTCCACTATGCATTTCCAAAATCACAGATGGAAACTCCTTGTATGAGAATCACACTTTGCAATTCTCAAAGAGCCTTAACATTCATTAATTCACTCAATCTTATTCACAATTATCTCAGACTTCTTTACCTAATGGTTATTTCTAAAACTCCTTTGAGGCATGGAGAAGTGAAGTGTGGTGTAACAGAAAGAAAAGGATTTTGAAGTCAGAAACCATTAGGTTCAAATTCTTGCAAATCACTTAACTTCTCTGAGCTATGAGCTATTATGAGGTTTACTTGAGATAAAGTTTGAGGATATGGATATAATAAACACTGCATCTGATACGACCTCCTTAGGTCAGGATTCAGCAGATTTTAGTTCTTATTCCTCTCAGGAAACTTCCTGAGCCTCAGTTTCTTCAAAGGTAAAAGAAAGTCATATGCCCCATAGTGGGTTTGTGAGATTCACTGAATAATGTATCAAAGGGTCTGCTGTATCATAGATCTTATATCAATCAGTTCAGTCACTCAGTTGTGTCCGACTCTTTGCGACTCCATGGACTTCACCAACTCCCAGAGTTTGCTCAAACTCAAGTCCATCGAGTCAGTGATGCTATCCAACCATCTCATCCTCTGTCATCCCCTTCTCCTCCTGCCTTCAATCTTTCCCAGCATCAGGGTCTCTTCCAATCAGTCAGTTCTTCACATCATGTGGCCAAAGTACTGGAGTTTCAGCTTCAACATCAGTCCTTCCAATGAATATTCAGGACTGATTTCCTTTAGGATTCACTGGTTTGATTTTCTTGCAGTATGCAAGGAGATGGCTGCAAAGGGACTCTCAAGAGTCTTCTCAAACACCACAGTTCAAAAGCATCAATTCTCTGGCAATCAGCTTTCTTTTTTTTTTTTTCTTCTTCCTGTTTATATTTATTTATTTATTTTCTAATTTTATTTTATTTTTAAACTTTACATAATTGTATTAGTTTTGCCAAATATCAAAATGAATCCGCCACAGGTATACATGTGTTCCCCATCCCGAACCCTCCTCCCTCCTCCCTCCCCATACCATCCCTCTGGGCCGTCCCAGTGCACCAGCCCCAAGCATCCAGCATCGTGCATCGAACCTGGACTGGCAACTCGTTTCCTACATGATATTTTACATGTTTCATTGCCATTCTCCCAAATCTTCCCACTCTCTCCCTCTCCCACAGAGTCCATAAGACTGTTCTATACATCAGTGTCTCTTTTGCTGTCTCGTATACCGGGTTATTGTTACCATCTTTCTAAATTCCATATATATGCATTAGTATACTGTATTTATGTTTGTCCTTCTGGCTTACTTCACTCTGTATAATAGGCTCCAGTTTCATCCACCTCATCAGAACTGATTCAAATGTATTCTTTTTAATGGCTGAGTAATACTCCATTGTGTATATGTACCACAGCTTTCTTATCCATTCATCTGCTGATGGGCATCTAGGTTGCTTCCATGTCTTGGCTATTATAAACAGTGCTGCGATGAACATTGGGGTACACGTGTCTCTTTCCCTTCTGGTTTCCTCAGTGTGTATGCCCAGCAGTGGGGTTGCTGGATCATAAGGCAGTTCTATTTCCAGTTTTTTAAGGAATCTCCACACTGTTCTCCATAGTGGCTGTACTAGTTTGCATTCCCACCAACAGTGTAAGAGGGTTCCCTTTTCTCCACACCCTCTCCAGCATTTATTATTTGTAGACTTTTGGATCGCAGCCATTCTGACTGGTGTGAAATGGTACCTCATAGTGGTTTTGATTTGCATTTCTCTGATAATGAGTGATGTTGAGCATCTTTTCATGTGTTTGTTAGCCATCTGTATGTCTTCTTTGGAGAAATGTCTATTTAGTTCTTTGGCCCATTTTTTGATTGGGTCGTTTATTTTTCTGGAGTTGAGCTGTAGGAGTTGCTTGTATATTTTTGAGATTAGTTGTTTGTCGGTTGCTTCATTTGCTATTATTTTCTCCCATTCTGAAGGCTGTCTTTTCACCTTGCTAATGGTTTCCTTTGATGTGCAGAAGCTTTTAAGGTTAATTAGGTCCCGTTTATTTTTGCTTTTATTTCCAATATTCTGGGAGGTGGGTCATAGAGGATCCTGCTGTGATGTATGTCGGAGAGTGTTTTGCCTATGTTCTCCTCTAGAAGTTTTATAGTTTCTGGTCTTGCGTTTAGATCTTTAATCCATTCAGCTTTCTTTATAGTCCAACTCTCACATCCAAACATGACTACTGGAAAAACCAAAGCTTTAACTAGACAGACCTTTGTTGGCAAAGTAATGTCTCTGCTTTTTAATATGCTGTCTAGGTTGGTCAGAGCTTTTCTTCCAAGGAGCAAGTGTCTTTTAATTTCATGGCTGCAGTCACCATCTGCAGTGATTTTGGAGCCCCCCAAAATAAAGTCTGTCACTGTTTCCATTGTTTCTCCATCTATTTGCCATGAAGTGATGGGACTGGATGCCATGATATTAGCTTTCTGAATGTTGAGTTTTAAGCCAGCTTTTTCACTCTCCTCTTTCACTTTCATCAAGAGTTCTCCTTCACTTTCTTCCATAAGGGTAGTGTCATCTGCGTATCTGAGGTTATTGATATTTCTCCTGGCAATCTTGATTCCAGCTTGTGCTTTATCCAGCCTGGCATTTTGCATGATGTACTCCTGTATGGGTTTGGTAAATGGTAACTTCCTTTCCTATGAAAATGGTTGCTCATTGAACATCCTTCTAAACAACATTATGGGCTTCCCAGATGGCTGAGTGGTAAAGAATCCACCTGCCAATGCAGGAGCCGCAGGAGACTTGGGTTCAATCCTTGGGTTGGGAAAATCCCTTGGAGGAGGAAACGGCAGCCCACTCCAATATGCTTGCCAGGATAATTCCATGGGCCTGATGGTATCACAAACAGTCAGACACGACTGAGCAACTGACCATGCATGCAAACAACATTATAAAACAAAATTAATTTAATACAATACTAAATATCAGATACAAAAAAGGTTACATATATTTTGTGACCTATAGTCTTTGTTTTGTAGAAAATTTAGAATTGAGGTTATGATTTAAATCCAATGCTTTTAAATTTTGTTTTATATTGGATTGCAGTGGATCAGGTGTACAGCAAAGCAATTCAGGCATACATAGATACATATCCACTCTATTTCAGATTCCTTCCCCATTTAGGTTATTAAAGAATACTGAGTAGAGTTCTCTGTGCTTTACAGTAGGTGTAACCTACATTGTTTGGAACTTTCATGGGAAGGTCCAAATAATTCTGAATCTATAGTTGTTGTTCAGTCACTAAGTCATGTCTGACCCTTTGTGACCCAATGAACTGCAGCACACCAGGCTTCCCTGTCTGTTACTATCTCTCAGAGTTTGCTCAAACTCATGTCCTGTGAGTTTGTGATGCTATCAAACCATTTCATCCTCTGTCACCCCCTTCTTTTTCCAATGAGTCAGCTCTTTGCATCAGGTGGCCAAAGTATTGGAGCTTCAGCATCAGTCCTTCCAATGAATATTCAGGGTTGATTTCCTTTAGGATTGACTGGTTTGATTTCCACGCTCTCCAAGGGACTCCCAAAAGTATTCTCCAGCACCCCAGTTCGAAAGCATCAATTCTTCAGTGCTCAGCCTTCTTTGTGGTCCAACTCTCGCATATGTACATGACTGTTGGAAAAACCATAGCTTTTGCTATATGGACCTTTGTCAGAAAAGTCTACAGTATACTCTGAATTTTAAATCTACAATATACTCTGAATTTTAAATCTACAGTATACTCTGAATATTGGCCATGTGTACATGACTGAATTCAATTCTAGGGCAGGCTTCCGTGTTTCTACAGAGCAGATATTATATCTTCCTTACTGATTTGAATCAAGAAAAGTTATCATGGAGAAAAAAGAGGAATTCTCCTATTTGATGAAAACTTTTACTGAGGAAAATACTTGGTTTATTACAACTTGGGTACTGTGATAAAAGATAAGTGTAAAAGCACTTTCTAAATCTTGTGAATTACCACTGTATCCCTCAGTCTTAAAAAAAAAGATCAGAAAACCCCCTTACCTAACATGACCATTATGTCCTGAAGTTTGATTCAATTTGTGCTGAGACTCAATAAGGGGTTAATTAAACATCTACTGTGACCATTTGAGAATATAAAAATTTTAAAAGCGCAATCCCTTATTTTCAACTCTTCAACAAGTTAGGTCACAGTATAGTTACTTTTTAAGGGAAGCTAGAGTGCCACTCTATTCTGCACTAGCTGGACCATTCCCAACATTGGAGCTTATTCTTAAGAACAACATCAACCAAAACGGATCAAGAAGAGAGTTCAAGCTGATGAGGGCCTTAGAAACTATCTAATTTCAGAAATATATGAGGAAAAAACAGACCTTGAGGAACAAGAGTATCAAGAGTGCTCTGAAAAGGTTTAAAGTAAAACAAGAAACAAAATTAGAGCCAAATGACAGACACTGGGGTAAAGCAGATTTCAGCTCAAAATTAAAAAGAACACTTTTACCCATTAAAGCTATCATAAATGGAAGGAATGTGCTCCTTTGGGAGGGTACAATCTCCCTGTCTTTGGAAGAATTCTAGTAAGGGATATATGAGTATTTACAGAATATGCTCTCAAGGAGCATCCTGAATTAGGTGGGACATTGAATTTGAGGACTTCTGAGGTTTCCTCTAAGCCTGAGATTCTAGGATCCTATGACTTTTTACATTCCCGACATCTCATATTTCATAGTAAGGTAACAAACTGTATCTTAACCAAAGTCACTTCTAGATAGGTGATAATATGGTCAAGAGTGACTCTGAATTCTTTACATATTGGAAAGATGTTGAGCTCACATTAGTGGATACAAGTTTTCCAAGATCCTAATATTTACTTGTAAGTTTATAATTTTACAGGTTGTCCTTCTTGAAGTGACCTTCTCACTTAATATTGGAGAAACTGTCTGCCAAACAGTCAAGTCAGTTGTTCCGTTAAATAAAGATGATGTTCCATGAAAAAAGTAGCTACTTCAGTTTGCAACTCTAACAGTCACATAAGTGCCTCACTTCTTCCTGGGACAACATTATATTTGATTATTTTAAGGATGGAGAAACTGAACTCACGAGGTTAAAAGACTTGTTCAAAGGACACACAGTTAAAGCTAGGATTTGAACCTAGATCTTTCGGTCTCCAAAGTCCATACTCTTTTCACTAACTTCGGACTTCTATGTCTCCAATAATCCGTAGTTAGAGGATTCTTAACTGCCTCCAGAGAATTCATTACCAGATTTTTCCTCTTTACAGCAACAAAACAGCATATGTAATTGGAAACTGATTCATAAGTCCAGCTTGTGTGTGTGTGTGTGTGTGTGTGCACGCACGCGTGCATGTGGGTCCACATGACACAGAACATGAACAATGGAAAAGAAAAAAAACGGGGAAATCCATTTGGTTTATCAGTTTCCTGGACTGGGATCGTGTTTTCATTCACAGCAGCGTATCACTGGCCTTGGCATAGTAATTTAGAGGATGTGTTCCTTATTAGGTTTGCTCAACTTGGCTGGGTTCAGCTATATACTGCCAGCTGGGCTGATGCCAAGGCTGAAACTCCACTGCTCCAAATTCCAGTTCACATAAAAAAGCATGGGTTGCCTCCTGCTCCTATCCAGCTGAGTTAACACGTTCAGTTCCCCACATCTAGCTCTTTCTCTCCCTCCTGACTCTTATTCCCACAGCATGAATAAAGGACTTCTGAAACCAAAAAGACATTTAACATTTCCCTAAGGCCTTCTCCGATGGATAAATCTGTGGAGAGTAGGAAGAACAGAAGGAAGATAAAATTACCCACAATAGGCCCAGAGCCAACCTCAAAAGCCTTACATTACTGAGACTCAAAGCAGTGTCTGGAGCAACAGGTAAGAGGATTCAGGAACAATTTCAGCAAGTGGAGAGCTATATTCTCAGAAGATGGTCCGCTAATGTGTCTGGTCAAGTCTAAGCTGCTTAAAGAGGCGACATAAAAGTACACTGCGATGAAGCACCTGCCGGTCAGCCATGTAGTCAAATGAACACACTCCACCTTTCCTTAGCATAGGACAATTTAAAAAACTTACAGTCAAACTCCTGCCTTCCTGCCATATCACCCTCATAATCTCCTGTTTTTCTTTGCTCCATTTAAGAGTTTGCCCAGTTTTCCTCATCTTCCTGATATATTAGGTTGGCCAAAAAGTTCGTTCAACTTGAACCAATTTTTTGGCCAACCTAATACATGAAAGTTTATATTTTGTTTGTCTCCTAGTAAGTCGTTACTGAGATTCAGAAAATCTCATTTGTAATTGTAGTATTTCCTCAAAAATTAAGGGGGAAAATGTAAAATACAGAGTTTATATTACTGGTTTTCAATATGACTTTACTAACCACCTACACTTATCATGGCAAATAGATGGGGAAAATGTGGAAACAGATTGGATTTCATTTTCCTGGGCTCCAAAATCACTGTGTATGGTGAGTGCAGCCACGAAATTAAAAGACACTTGCTCCTTGGAGGAATAGCTATGTCAAACCTAGACAGTGTTTTAAAAGGCTGAGACATCACTTTTTCAACAAAGGTCCATATAGTCAAAGCTATGGTTTTTCCAACCTACACAGCATATTAAAAAGCAGAGACATTACTTTGTAAACAAAGGTCCATCTCGTCAAGGCTATGGTTTTTCCAGTAGTCAGGTATGGATGTGAGAGTTGGACTATAAAGAAAGCTGAGTGCCGAAGAATTGATGCTTTTGAACTGTGGTGTTGGAGAAGACTCTTGAAGAGTCCCTTGGACTGCAAGGAGATCCAACTAGTCCAACCTAAAGAAAATCAGTCCTGGGTGTTCACTGGAAAGACTGAAGTTGAAGCTG
Source organism: Bos grunniens (assembly GCF_055505025.1). Classification (NCBI taxonomy): domain Eukaryota; kingdom Metazoa; phylum Chordata; class Mammalia; order Artiodactyla; family Bovidae; genus Bos; species Bos grunniens. The sequence goes on from NC_141167.1 coordinate 16,324,926, forward strand.
AAACTCCAATACTTTGGCCACCTCATGTGAAGAAGTGACTCATTTGAAAAGACCGTGATGCTGGGAAAGATTGAGGGCAGGAGGAGAAGGGGACAACAGAGGATAAGATGGTTGGATGGCATCACCGACTCAATGGACATGGGTTTGGGTAGACTCCGGGGGTTGGTGATGGACTGGGAAGTCTGGCGTGCTGCAGTTCACGGGGTTGCAAAAAGTCGGACATGACTGAGCGACCGAACTGGAATAGTTTCTCCAGTAGTCATGTATGGATGTGAGATTTGGACCATAAAGAAGGCTGAGCACAAAAGAATTGACACTTTCAAACTGTGGTGCTGGAGAAGACTCTTGAGAGTCCCTTGGACAGCAAGGAGATCAAACCAGTCAATCCTAAAGGAAATCAACCCTGAGTATTCATTGGAAGGACTGATGCTGAAGTTGAAGCTCTGATACTTTGGCCACCTGATGCGAAGAGCTGACTCACTGGAAAAGACCCTGATGCTGGAAAAAATTGAGGGCAAGAGAAGTGGGTAACAGAGGATGAGATGGTTGGATGGCATCACTGACTCAAAGGACATGAATTTGAGGAAACTCAGGGAGAAAGTGATGGATAGAGAAGCCTGGTATGCTGCAGTTCATGGGGTCACAAAGAGTTGGACAAGACTTAGTGACTGAATGACAACAAATAACAACACATTTAAAACAGGGAATTTTCCAAGTTGATATATATTGATGCTGGCACAGTAGGTGTTAACAAAACCTTGTCAGAGAAAACTACATGGATCCACGTATTTTCAAGAAAACAGCAGGTGTGGTCAAATTTATGAACTGCCTAAATCACATCTCACTATTTCCAGGAGTTTGAGAGATGCCAGTTGTTTCATTATACATGCCAGAAAATTGCTACCCCTCTCAGGCATCTGTGGTTGGTGAAGGCAGGAGAGAGAACTGGGCAGGGCCAAAAGCCAGCTTAAGGAAGCCGGAAGAGAGATATGGGGCTTTTCTGTCCCTTGAGCAGATATAATTAGGAGCAGTGACAGAACCCAGATTCCCTACTTCATAATGTAATGCCACTCATTTAATTTCCTCATATTCCCATTTCTACTTATGTACCATCAGCATACAATCAAGAGAAAAGCAGTTATGGGAGCATTAGTTCACTGTACAAACCTCATCTCATAAATATATTTATTTTTCCTGACCAAAATACAGCACTTAAGTGTCTCTGTGTGCAGTTCCCTTTCCTTGGGATGTCTAGACATCTAAATTCAGATATAACTAACAGACGTGGGGCATCTACTCTGTGCTACATGCATTTACACACCCATTTTCTCATTTCAACCACTGAATCAACCTGGGAGGTAGGTACTTCTTTACAATCTTCACTGAGCCTAACACTGCTAAGATTGGAAAAAAAGTGAAAGTGTTAGTTGCTCAGTTGTGTTCAACTCTTTGAGACCCTATGGTCTGTAGACTCCTAGGCTCTTCTAATTCATGTCCATGGAATTCTCCAGGCAAGAATACTGGAGTAGGCAGCCATTCCCTTCTTTAGGGCATCTTCCCAATCCAGGGTTCGAACTCAGGTTGCCTGCACTGCAGGCAGATTCTTTACCATCTGAGATACGAGGGAAGATGGGGCTGTTCTACAACTATTGTGTAGATGGATGAATAAAGGCCAGAGTTTCTAGATGCAATTAAAGTACAACACCAAAGCTGGAATAATGACAAAGATATTGTGTGTGTGTGTGTGTGTGTGTGTGTGCGCGTGTGTGTGTGTGTAGGGAGGAATCGGTATATTCAACAAAGGCAAAGCTCGGAACTAGTTATGTCTGAGAGGGAAAAAGGGAAAACTGCCAAATAGCCAAGCGGCGGTCCTCAGTAAGGGCACTGAAGATTTGATTCACTTATTAATCAACAGGCTCATGCCTTTTCTGACAGGGCTACTGAACACACGTTCTCAGGAGACAGGAAGAATATACCGATTGCTTGAAGCTTCCTGTAAAGAGGACATTCTCCTGTTTGTTGTGGCTTAGTAGAAAAAGAATCTGGGTGGAAAGGCAGGGGGTATTCCAGGTGTAAAGGTGTTAAGTGTGTTTTGTGATAGAGAGGTGAGTGAACATGAGTTCAAAGATATCCCTTTCTGGAGATGAGAGCCCTTTGTCACTCTTATTTTTGGCCACAAGTTTCCAAGACTTAAAACAGAACAATAGTTTAAATAAATTTTAATCTGCTTTTAAAATTATAGTAGCCCTCTCACTTTTGTACCTCAGTGAATAATGGCTTTAGATGATGGTGAACAGAAATGAAATCAGAAAATATAGCATGATTTATTTCACTCAATAAGTATTACTGAATAACTACTATGGGCCAAGTGCTGGGGATATAAAGATGAAGTTAATAAATTGATCCCACTTAACAAGGACTCCAAGTAGACATGAACCCTAACCTTCTAGACAGGGTAGAAAGAATTATGTTCATACTAAAAAACTAGCATTATTTTACAGGCTGCAGGGATAACTTTGTTAAATAAATAAAATAGTTGTGATAGGTGTTGAAATAAACTATAAGAACTTACATTTCAGCTTCTTTATTCAAAGACTATCCCCTCACCTCATGTTATCTTCTCACCACTCTCCACTGGCCTGGGAGTGTAAGTACACACTCACAAAACTATAAACTCTAAAGGCAGGATTCCTACAAATTTATCCAATGACTTGCCCCTAGTCATGACAATATTTAAACCTGAATGAATGGCTGGCTGAAGAAAATCAGGCCATTAGCTGATCAATAGCCTCAGTTGTGTTATTCTTGCCTCTACTTAGTTTTTCCCTGCACAGTTTAGGATTCCAATTTAACCAATTCTCTCTTTCTGACCCAGAATTCCAAAGTTATTACAGTATAGTTTCCTATGTAGTTTTACAACAGAAAGAGAACATCCATCCAAAAAGTATGGGACACACTTTTAAATGTTACACAGAGGAAAAAAGGAAGAGGTATTCTGAAAGTTTTGTTTTTAAGTATCAAATTCTTACTCTCCAGGTCAGAGGAATACTCCTGTGGCACCTTAGGCACAGCACTAAACCAGATTTTGAAATGTTCTCCTTGTGTGACGCCACAGGTAGAAAGGGCAGACCGAAAGGGTAAAGGAGGACTGGTTGACCATTTACTCCAACTGGTGTGCTCGAGGGCCACACTTTTATTGGACCCGCATATCTGCATCAGCAGAGAGAGCAGCCAGACCAAGCTTACACTATATGAAGCACAAGAGACGGGTGTACAGTCCAGAATAATAATATACAATAAAATATAAAATAAAAATATAAACATGAAGTAGCTGGGATCCCATTATATAGGAAGCTAAGCTATAATCTGAAACTGTCTTGCCCACCTGCAGTCAGAACAAAGGAGGGGAGTTAATTAGATTATTAAGTGCCTAATTAACATTATAGTCACACCAAGTGGACTGAGCTCTTTATTTGGTTTTTTAATTTTAAAAAGTAAAGTTTACCTCTGTTTTCTTCTAAGTCAGATACAAAAAGAGTGATCAGCTGAAAAAAAAAAAAAAAAGCTTCTGCTTTTTATAACCAGTACCCTGGATTAGCTGCAAGCTTAGCATTTGAAGCCCATCAGAAGTGGCTTGGCCCAGGAGTTTAGGACCTAAAAAGGTTTACTACTGGCTTTGCAAAGGAGAAACAGCTAGCATGAAGGATCCCCTTAGAGAGGCAGAGCCCTGTGTGGCTGGGGTACAGAGGTAGGCAGGGGTGAGATGAGCATCTGGGATCAAGTAGAAGATAGTCAAAGAAGTCATCTTTTACTCTCTGTCAAGGCCAGGAGCCTGCACAGTACACAGGGGCACAGGATGCTCAAGGATCACCTAGTTCAATCTCTTGCTTTAGGAATGACTTGCTCCAAGACAAAACAAATTTGTGTCCAGCTGGGACTAGACTTCCGTTCAATTCTCTGATGTTACACTACACTGCTTATGCCAAAACCCAAGGTCTCAAATGAAGTTTTGAAGAGAGCCCAAAGGAGAATGGGAGAGTACAGGGGAAGACTGTGAAGATGATATGGCTAAAGTGATGGCCTTGATAGCGGACCTTACTAAAAATCTCCATGGCTTCTCCCTCTAGACTCAGAGATCAACAGAACTAAGTCACTTAATCCTTTGAACTTTCTTTTCTTATAAATAGAATGTATCTGACTGTAACACCGAGTTCAAAGTTAGCAAAAGATACAAAGAAATAATGTGTGTAAAAGAACATTAAACGAATATCGGTATTTTTCCTGCTCACTGTGGGCAAGAAACAATTGTATAGTACCTGAATTTTTTAACATTTGCACACTGATGACGAGAAGGTAGAAAAGAAAGAGGAGATAGGATGATTAGAAAGAGAACAGGCTTACACATAGAGAACATCTTGTTTTGTGAAATGAATTGAGTAATCACATTTTTTCCAAGTTGTATCACTTGTTTCTCAGCCAGGACACTGAATGGCCCAAGTTCTGCTATTACTAAAAGCTGCATTATAAAATTAACTGAGGGTATGAGGTGGGGGAGGAGAGAGTTGTTGGAGTAAACAATCCAGCTGCTGGGATAAGGACTGAAGGTCCTTATCTGGAAATGCCAACTGGAATAACCTCCTACCTTCTGAGCTGGTCCTTCTGGTCATCTATTAAAAATCTAAAATCCCCAGAGACACACAGAAGGGAAGGAAAAGAGCCAGCAAACACTCTGGAATCATCAGCCACACGGTGTGCCATATTTCTTATCAGCATGATGTGCAGTCAGAAAAAAAATGTGAGTCCAGAAGACTCTCCTGCTCCTCTGGCTTTTGAGAATCGCCCAATTGCTCTAGGAGACTTACCAGTCAAAATAGCAGAGTTACTCTAACCAAGGAAGTAAGAAACTCAGCCTACTAACTAAATTTGGCTGGGAGCACCAAGGCTTATCCTGTTTTAGTCTTAAGTAAGCAAAAATGACTCCACTGTTGCTCTCAAGACACTCCTTTTCCTGCTATTTCCACAGAGATATTATCTCATAGACTCCGTAGAGGGAGGGCAATGGATGTCTCACACTGACCCCACATTTGTTTCTTGGAGCATTTAGAGAAGTAGCACTTTTCCAAGGCAGAAAGTCTGTCTTCTCTCGTCCATGCTGCCGCCATCTCAAGTTCTCTCCACTCAGTGCCACTAACCTAATCCAAGCAACCCTATATTTTCCTTGTCCACAGTCACCATGATACAACCCATTTTCTATCAACCAGCCCAAATGAGGTCTTAAATAACAGCTTTATTGATGTGTACTTTACATACCATAAAATTCACCTTTTAAAGTGCATAATTCATTGTTTTTAGCAAACTCAGAGTTGTGGGACTATCATCCCTGACTTTAGAACATATTCATCATCCCTAAAAGAAATCCCCATTAGCAGTCACTTTCCATTTCCTCTTCTTCCAAAGCCCCTCAGATCAGATCAGTCGCTCAGTCGTGTCCGACTCTTTGCGACCCCATAAACCACTATTTTGTCTCTCGGTTTTGCCTATTCTGGACATTTCATATAACTGCAATTATACAACGTGTGGTCTTTAGTGATTGGCTTTTTCACTTAGCATAACGTTTTTAAGGTACATTTTATGTTGTAGCACAAACCAGTACTTCATTCTTTTTTTTATTGCCAATAAATAAATAATTTATTTCATGTGAATATAACACATTGTGTTCATCTTGTCATCAGATGGACAGTTGGGCTATTTCAATTTTTTGGTCATTATGAATAATGCTGCCATGAAGTTAAAGTTACATTTTTGTGTGGACATATGATTTCCATTCTCTTGGGTATGTACCTACAAGCAGACGTGCTAGGTCACGGATAACTCTATGTTTAACATTTTGAGAAACTTCCAAACTGTTTTCAAAGTGGCTGCAGCAGTTTAGAATCTCACCAGAAACATATGAGAGTTCCAATTTCTCTACATTCTCACCAACACTTATTACTGTCTGTCTTTAGATTATATCTATACCCATGTGGCTTGGATTTGCATTTCCTAAAGGTCCGTCTAGTCAAGGCTATGGTTTTTCCAGTGGTCATGTATGGATGTGAGAGTTGGACTGTGAAGAAGGCTGAGCGCCCAAGAATTGATGCTTTTGAACTGTGGTGTTGAAGAAGACTCTTGAGAGTCCCATGGACTGCAAGGAGATCCAACCAGTCCATTCTAAAGGAGATCAGCCCTGGGATTTCTTTGGAAGGAATGATGCTAAAGTTGAAACTCCAGTACTTTGGCCACCTCATGCGAAGAGTTGACTCATTGGAAAAGACTCTGATGCTGGGAGGGATTGGGGGCAGGAGAAAAAGGGGACAACAGAGGATGAGATGGCTGGATGGCATCACCAACTCGATGGACGTGGGTTTGGGTGAACTCCGGGAGTTGGTGATGGACAGGGAGGCCTGGTGTGCTGTGATTCATGGGGTTGCAAAGAGCTGGACACGACTGAATGACTGAACTGAACTGAAGTGAACTGAATGACTACTGATGTTGAGCATCTTTCCAAGTGCTTACTGACCTTTTGTATATTTCCTTAGGAGAAATGTTTAAGTTCTTTGCTCATCTTCTCAACTGGGTTATTTATCTTTTTTATTGTTGAGTCATACATGCTCTTTTGTATTCTTGGACACAAGTGCAAGTGATTTTTTTTTTTTTAAGTAAATCAGATTTTGTTACTCCTTCTGCTAATTCCCCATTATGTTTAGAATAAAATCCAAATTCTCACTCTGGCTTATAAGGTCCTACATGATTGTGCCACTTTCCCCCTCCCACGGTCCACTGTAGTCAGAGCAGTATTCTTTCTGCCCTTGAAACATAATAAACTCATTCATGTCTCAATACCATTGTAAGTATGTCACATCTGCCTGCTTGGAATTCTCTTTCCTTGCATGGCTTCTTTTTGTCATCAAATTAAAATATCAATCATCTTTTTGGACAATTTTTCCTAAAAAGAAAGTGTATCTGAAAAGCTCCCTCTCCACAAAAAGGAACAGTGAACTTTTGGGGATGATGGATATGTTCATTATCTTGATTAAGGTAATGGTTTCATGGATATATATCAAAACTTTTCGAACTGTATACTTTAAATATGTGCAACTTATTTTACTTCAATTATATTCAATAAAGCTGTTACACAAATCCTTTCACAGTTACTATTTTATTATACTTTATTTCCTTAGGAAAAATTGTTTATCTGAAATCATCTTGTTTATTTCTTGATTTAAATGTATATTGACTATCCCATCCCTCTAAAATTAAAAGTGTCATGAGGGCACTTGATGAATGCTTTTCATCTTTGTAGCTACTGTATCCTCAGTTTGGCTCACAATTAGGTACTACAGAAATATTTGGCTAATTGAATGAATGAATCTGATAGAGGTTTAGAAATGAAACCCACAGACAACAGGAAGGGTGACTTTCTATTCTCTCAGATTTACCAGTACTTTTAGGAATGAGATTCTTACTATTTATTTTTATTACTCTTACTTATTTCTTACTCTTTATTAAGAGCTACCTCAAACTTTATCCTGGATGTTCTCCAACATCACGATCATCAGAAATATTGACTGTTAACTACTCTGTGGTACTATTCTAGTATTTTATGTATATTTGCCCATTAGTAGCAGTTATTTTAATAATAAGAGTATTATAATAATATAGCATATTACATAGTAATTATAATAAATACTAATACTTATGTTAATATAGAAAAACAGCAGCAGTAATACAATAAAAACACTTGTTTAGCATTTGGTGTTTGCTAGACATTATGTAAACATTTTGCCCAGGTAATCTCATTTATAAAGTAGGTATTCTTTTACAGATGAGGAATTTTGAGGTTTAGAGAGGTCAACTAACTGACCAAAAAGCCACACAGCTGGGAAAAGGCAGAGATGGACTTCAAATCTAAGTCTACCTAACATCTAAGCCCATGGTTTTTCCACTAAACTACAGAGCTGGTTAAGTATTTTTATGTAATATAATGTTACTCCAGCTGAAATACAAAGTTGGGATGTACACCTCAAGAATGATACTATTCAAACTCTGGAACAGTCCAGGAATAAGAGTAAGAGAGATGAGAAGCTAGTTGCCTGAGAATAAACCAAGCTATCTGAGCAAGGAAATTGTACTTTATGCCAAACTCCATATCTATCCTCAAGTGATGTTTAAATTCTTTCTGTTTCTGACTACTCTTGACTAGATGTTGGTTTTTTACCCTAGTTGCTGGCCCCTGATCCTCCTTTGCTTGTGAGTGAGGTTTACTGGTGAAGGTATGCTGACCATGGGAGATCTAGGTAAGCTCCCTTAGCAACTTGGGTTCCGACTTTACAAGCCTTTACCTTTAGTGCCAGGTGGCTGCAGGTTGTCTCCAGTCAAGGAACACCAGCCCACAGGGAAGATGTCACGGGAGTCGAAGCGGCACCAGTAGTCAAAGGCCCCTCGCCACCCATCGAAAGTGACAAGCACCTCTGAGCCCCGCACTTCCCCAATAGTGGCTGGGCAAATGAAATGAGGGTTCTTCCTGTCCACAGCTTCTAGCTTCATTCCCATTTTGAAGAAGTTGTGAGAAGGTGACGGTGGTTCCTAGATGAGAGACAAGAGATATAGACCTAGACACAAAGAGAGAGGCTATGTATGCCAAGAAACTGGTACTTCATTTGGATGATTAGAAAGTGCTATATAAGATTTACAATGGAACTTTAGACTTTCCTTTAAATGAACTTCAAAGTATACCAAAGTATTACTTTGTTAATTCTAATATTTTGACATCTTTGTTTCAGGTCTTTTTTTTTTTTCAAGAAATAAAAGGTAACAGACAAGGCTGAATCCTCCTTTGTGCCCTTCTCCATGAGTATTTTTATACTTTACTATTTGTGTGTGTGTGTGTATATATATGTAATTTGCACACTTTAAAATTTTATATAAATAGTATTATAGTGAACATATCATTCTACAACTTGCTTTTTTTGTTCAACACTATGTTTTTGAAATGTACCCATGATGTAAATTTAGCTCTAGTTTAACTGCTAATAGTACTCCATTATATCACAATTTATTTCCTCTCTTTTGACAGACATGCAATATTGTTTTGAATTGTTTACTATTTCAAAAGAGTTTTCACAGCCATTCTTACAGTTGTTTCTTTTTTCATATGTGGGACGATTTTTTTCAGTATGTATACCTAAGAGTAGAATTGTTGGGTTATAGGATGGATATATGGGCTTCCCTGATGGCTCAGATGGTAGAGAATCTGCCTACGATCCAGGAGACCCAGGTTCAATCCCTGGGTTGGGAAGATCCCCTGGAGAAGGGAATGGCTACCCACTCTAGTATTCTTGCCTGAAGAATTCATCTTCCACTTTATTAAATATTGTTAAACTGCCCTCCAAAACAGCTGTAAAACTGTGAACTCTCTCCAGTAGTGTAGCTAGTTTTGGGGTGCTGATTTGCAATGCAGTTGCATAGAGTTCCCAAAAGCTGTTGTATACTCTGTTACCCTTTGTCTTACTGTCTGATCCTGTACCAATAACACAGTCTTATTAAATGGGTATCTGGAAGAAAAAGTCCCCCTACTTTGTTATTGTTCACTATTGTTTTGGCTATTCTTTCTCCTCGATCTTTCATACGAAATAGATGGGGAAACAGTGTCAGACTTTATTTTTTGGGGCTCCAAAATCACTGCAGATGGTGACTGCAGCCATGAAATTAAAAGACGCTTACTCCTTGGAAGGAAAGTTATGACCAACCTAGATAGCATATTCAAAAGCAGAGACATTACTTTGCCAACAAAGGTCCATCTAGTCAAGGCTATGGTTTTTCCTGTGGTCATGTATGGATGTGAGAGTTGGACTGTGAAGAAGGCTGAGCACCCTAGAATTGATGCTTTTGAACTGTGGTGTTGGAGAAGACTCTTGAGAGTCTCTTGGACTGCAAAGAGATCCAACCAGTCCATTCTGAAGGAGATCAGCCCTGGGATTTCTTTGGAAGGAATGATGCTAAAGCTGAAACTCCAGTACTTTGGCCACCTCATGCGAAGAGCTGATTCATTGGAAAAGACCCTGATGCTGGGAGAGATTGGGGGCAGGAGGAGAAGGGGATAACAGAGGATGAGATGATTGGATGGCATCACTGACTCGATGGACGTGAGTCTCAGTGAACTCCGGGAGCTGGTGATGGACAGGGAGGCCTGGCGTGCTGCAATTCATGGGGTTGCAAAGAGTCGGACACGACTGAGTGACTGATCTGATCTGATCTGATCTTCAAGTTCCACAGGAAAATTCTATTTGTATTTTGATTGGAATCCCAGTGAATTTATAATTTGGGAAAAAATAACTTTTTATGTATGATATTGAGCCTTTCCTTCCATGAACATAGTATTTTCCATATGTTAAGTATTCTTTAATGGAGATTTCATCTTCAGTATAAGTTTAAAAGTTCCTTGTAAATATCTGATATTTTACTAACATTTTTCTAGCCATACTGTAACCTATTGCTATCTTAAAGAGTATCTTCAAAAATTTCATTTTCAAATCACTTGTTAAATAGGAATGACTTTATTTTTTAAAACTGATTTAAAATTGATGAAGAATTGATGCTTTTGAACTGTGGTGTTGGAGAAGACTCTTGAGAGTCCCTTGGACAGCAAAGAGATCCAACCAGTCCATCCTCAAGGAAATCAGTCCTAAATATTCACTGGAAGGACTGATGCTGAAGCTGAAACTCCAATACTTTGGCGTCCTGATGAGAACTGACTCATTTGAAAAGACCCTGATGCTGGGAAAAATTGAAGGCAGGAGGAGAAGGGGACGACAGAGGATGAGATGGTTGGGTGGCATCACCAGCTCAATGGACATGAGTTTGAGTAAACTCCGGGAGTCGGTGATGGGAGGCCTGGTGTGCTGCAGTCCATTGAGGTCCCAAAGAGTCGGATACGATTGAGCAACTGAACTGAACTGAATTGATTTATAACTGATTAGCTTATGCTGACTGATACTTTTTTGTCTTGCCTATTTATCAATTATTGAGAGATGTGTATTAAAATATCCTCTAACGAGTGTGGATTTTCTATGTAATTTTTTCCATGTAATTCTGTCAAATTTTGCTTTATCTATTTTGAGGCTATGTTTTTTAGGAGCATGTACAACTTTTATCTTCATAGTGATCTATTTTTTTTTTAAATCATTAGATAGTAACTTCTTTAATGCTTTTTAGCACCAAAGTCTTTTTTGTCTAATTTTGGTACAATTAACACCAGCTTTATTTTGATAAAGGTTTGCCTGGTATATGTTTTATATTCTTTTATTTTTAACACCTTTGTGTCATATTACAGCAATGTCTCTTGTAAACAGCATGCAGCAAGATTTAAAAACAATCTGATCTATGTCTGACTAAACTGATGAGTTTAATTTCTCATAACTGATGTATTAAATTTATTATAATTATCATTTCTAAATATCATTTCTATTTAACTTGATTTTTCAAGTTGTACCTTTAACTTCTTTTTTCTCCTTAACAATCAACTGAATTTTCTTCCCTTTTCCCCTTTCCATTGATTCAGATGTTAATCATTCTATATTTAATCTTTTGGTGGATCCCCTTCAGATCATAACTGTACAGCTGACATAATTAAGTCTAAAATTCATCCTTAATTAAACAATACTAGGACCTCTGAATATTTAAATTACTCCTGAGTTAACAGGTGTTGGATAATTTAGTTCCACACTGTTATACTGCCAACTGATCACTTTTGCTACTATAACTGGTTTATACAGTTACAGGCAATGATTGTTTAGTTATACTCACATGCTAACCTATCTTTCCCTAGCACTACATTTTACATCTCATTCTTACTTTCCAGGTTCAATTATCTTCTTCTTGAAACATACTCTTCAATTGTTCTTTCAGTGAATATATTTATATTAGTTTGCTGAAAATGTCTTGATTTTGCATTCATTCTGAAATAACAGTAGAATTAGATATAAAATTCTAGGTGGACAACTATTTTTTTCTTAATTCTTTTAAAGTATTATTCTATTATCTTTTGCCTTGTACTACTGCTGTCAAGAAATGTGTTGTCAGCCTAACTGCAGTGCCTTTAAAGGTTCAGTCTGCATTGTGAAAGTTGCAGATATGGAGAGCTTGCTGTACTACACCATTTTATATAAGACAGTTGAGTGTGTGTGGATCTTTGTATTCAGGGGTTCCTGTAACCAGTCCCCCATAGATACTGAGGATGACTGTATTCTTGTGATTATTTGCTCAGATTTTTTGACTTCAGTTATTCCACAATGTTTTAAAGTATACATTTGTGTTTATCACACATTCTGGAAAATTCTGTCATTATCTTTTCAAATATTGACTCTTTTTTATTCTGGAATTCATGTTCAGCATGTATCGGACCTTCTAATATTATTATCTTTATCTTTTCTCTTTAATATTTTCCATCTCTTCATCTCTCTGTATTGCACTCTGAAGAAATTCCTCACACATGTCTTAAAGTTAATTCTTATCTAGGTCTAAGTTGCCTAATCACCTATCTAAGATTTTTATTTTATTTTTAATTTTTAAAAGATTTTTAAATTTAAATGGTTTCATTTTAGATATTCAATTTGCTTTTTTAAACTCTGTCTTTAAAAAATAGAGGTTTGTACTTTTCTCATTTTAAAATTCCTTTTTATTCTTTAATCATTTTCAAATACTTTATTTAAAATTTCTATCCGATGTTTCTATTATCTGAAACTCCTTGAGGTTACAGTCTTACTGTTTGTTGTGTCTACTGATGTTTCATCATGAAGGATTTGCTTTGAGAGTTTTGAGGGCTCTGTGATTATGAACTGAACTGAACTGATTTTCAATGGTACTTCACTTTTGGGACTTCTATGACATCTGGGTTGAAAACAACCAAACCCTCTAGAGAGGTTTTGGGTTTCCTTCTGCCAGGCACTCAGAAATATCCCTCTACAATTTTGGAGTTCTGAGACAACACAGACACTATATCTGAACTTTGGATTTCCATGGGGGAAAGCTTTTATCAGAAGAATGACTCAGTTCCCCTACCCACGGCCCAGGCAGAGACTCTTCCTCGTCTTTTCACTGAGGAGTAAACATTTGAGGGATCCATTTGTTTTTTCATGTGGCTGTCCCAGGTCCATTTTCTGCCTTGCATGGGCCCAAGGCTTCAACTTCTATCTAACTCTAGTTGTTAAAAGACAAGGTCCTTAAAAAGTAAGACTGGTAAAGCCCGTTAAGGCATCAGCACGTTCAGTATACCTAACACTCTGGTTTTCCTTCTTCATTTTGGCCTTGGAGAATTCTCTTAATTCCTAGTAAGATCAGTAAAGCATTTAAAAGAATACTTGTTGGCCCCTACCTCCCACCATTTTGAGGTACTCTCCAGTGGAAGGATTTCAAATTGCCCAGTATACTGTATTCTGGGAACCATGGTGCTCTCAGGTTTTAGACTTAAATGGCATCATGTTATGCTAAGTCGCTTCAGTCACATCTGACTCTTTGCAACCCCAAGGACTGTAGCCTGCCAGGCTTCTGTCTATGGGATTCTGGGAATACTGGAGTGGGCTGCCATTTCCTTCTCCAGGGGATCTTCCCAACCCAGGGATCGAATCTAGATCTCTTACATCTCCTGCATTGGCAGGAGGGTTCTTTACCACAGTGCCACCTGAAAAGCCCAAATGGCAGCACAAGTAGTGCTAATTCAGTCTCCTTTATAGTAACTGCAACCTCATGAAAGATCAACTGAGAGGAGACTGACTGCCTTTTCCCTTGAAAAACCAGGAAAAACAAATACAGGTTTTTAATTCCTGTTCTACCACTTACTAGTCAGTCATGTGATCTGGGGCAAGCTCCTTATTTGAGTGTTTTGTTTCCTTAACTACTAAAGCAAAATAATAATTCTTGCTTCATAAAGTTAACTGTGGGTATTACATGAGATAGTGTATATAAAACCCAAACATACTGCAGGCACTTAAAAAATACTCTCATTCCTTCCTCTCTGTTTAGAAGATGGACATTATGGAATTCCATAAGAATAGCCTTTAGATTTATATTACATTTTATATGTTTTACTAACAAAAAATGTTTAATTTCTTAATAACCCTGTGAGGTAGACAGAAATCCACATTACAGATGAGGTCAAAACTTGTTATTAGAAGAGAAATAAGAAATCCCCAAACCCAGAAATCCTACCTTACAATCTAGTATTTCTCTGGGGATAATTGCTGCTTCATAAGGCACTTTAAAAATCCTTCTGCTGAACTAGTTTCTGAAAACGCATCCTCAGGCCATAAATATAATACAGACATCAGAGGCTCGGTAATTGAAAGGATGTACACATTTGACCTTAAGTAATTTGGAGCTGGTGATAGCTGAGGAATACCGTACCTTGTGGAAAATCCTGATGGGAGCCATCTCTGCTCCATTTAGTGTCTTCAAAAGGAACATGGGCCAAGAGGAAGCATTCAGCCGAAATCCTGCAGCAAACATAACGGGCAACAGATAAAAAATACATCTCAAAGGGAATTGCGATACCAAGTTTTCCCTTGGGAATCCAGCTACTCCTGCCACAACCTATGCTGTGATAGTTACAGACTGTTAGGAAAGGACTTAAAGGTTAAGCAGAGAAAATGCCTCATTAGACAGATGAGAAAATGAGGCACGTAAGAGGGAATGTAACTTGCTCAAGGTAATATTGCAAAGGTAGTAGTAAAGTCCCCAACCAAGTTTTCTGACACCAAGACAAGTATTATAGAACGTACATCATAATGCCTGAAAAGTTTCCTTGAAAAATCCAAAATAGATGTGTGATAGGAATAACAAATACTTAGAAATGATCTAGACAGTCTAGTGTGAAAGGGGATATAATAATCTCTTAAGAAACCAAATATGTCTGATAAATCCAATATACAAGTAAAACTTTTTAGTTTATCTCAATATAAATACGCTTTCACTCTCTCACTTTCTCTTTTCCCCTCTCTCACACATATACAGAATACAAAAAACTTTTGGATATTCATTTTTACTTAACGAAGGATCAGGCTTCATGAGGAAGATGAAAGGGGTCATTTTATTAAAAAATATTCATTTTCCAAAAGAGTCAAAGGAAGCCTAGAGAGGTTAATTGTCCATTGTCATTCCTCAATGACAAGTCATTGGAAAAGATCCTGATGTTGGGAAAGACTGAAGGCAAAAGGAGAAAGGGAAAGCAGAGGACGAGATGGTTAGATAGCATCACCGACTAAATGGACATGAATTTTAGCAAACTCTGGATGACAATGGAGAACAAAGGAGCCTGGTGTGCTATAGTCCATAGGGCTGCAAACAGTTGGACATGACTTAGTGACTGAGTAACAACAAGTCAAGAATATACTATTTAATTAATAAATTGTAAAAATAAGATCATTATCATATTTTCCAATTAGAGCTCCAAGTGCTCTCTTCAATTTGGCTTCAACCTTCTACTTGAGATACCAAAATCTAGTGCCTTTTGATACTCTCCCAGTCAACCTCAGCTCTCCTGCTCCTGACAAAGGACAGACAGACTGAACCACAGCTGCACAGCTGGAAACAGCAACAACAATATCTGATTACTGTGTACTTCACTGTGAGCCAGATACTGTGCTGGGCACTTTCTACTGGTTATCTAATTTAATCCTCAAGACAACTAGTGAGGTAGAAATTATCTTCATTTTATAGATGAGAAGAGAGGTATAAAGTAAACTGCTTAAATTTCAAAGTGAACAAATGGCAAAGAAAGGACTGAAACCCAGGCAATCTGACTGTTGAGCCCATGCTCTTATCTACTATGCTAAACTATCAATGTGCATGGGAAATGGAAAAGGAAGAAGCAGCTTTTGGGATTAAGTATTAATTAAGAGCTATAATTAAATTAAAGGGGGGGGTGTGAGAAGAGAGAAAAAAATGGAAATAAGAAAAGAGGTACTACCCCACATGATCTAAATGCTTAGTCTCAAAGCTGGCTAGGCTAAATGGGGTTTCCCAAGGTCAGAAGACTTCCTGGGATAGCTCATTCTTATCAACAGTGGAGACAGCAATTTGTACACTCCTGTCAAACTGCTACCACTTCCGTTTTTGCCTGCCTAGCCTTTTTACCTTTTGCAAACACCCCCTACCCCGCTCCAAACCCTGATTTCAGGTGATTTGGTGGGGATGTCTACAGTGGGCTCTACCTACCTACCTGGTTATGGAATCCAAGATAACGCCATTTAAGAGCATCACATTCCCTTTAGACCAAAAGTATGTTATGTATGTCCCAAACTGGTTCAACTGTTTTCTGATATGATATGCATGTTGAAGAGCTTTTCTTTCTCTGAGATCATATTTGTAAGGGTGTTTGTAGATTTGGCACCGCTAACTAGAGAACATAACTGAGAATAAAGCCAACTCAGAGCAGAAGATGGAGAGACATGAGAGTATTTAAAACAACTCTCCTTAGGTCAGGAAAGGGTTGGAGCAAGCCAAACCCAGAGCAGATCTGCCATGAATAGTTCACTACACCTAAGAATAAGGCACAGCAAGGCACAGCTGTTCTAGAGAAATGTTCCCTGCACCTTTGTAAAACGGGGGAATAGGGAGGAGTGACTACACAATTAGAAAATTCAGATTCATGCCCTCAGTTCTCAACAACTAGAATGCCTCACCATGTGATTCCCAATTCAACTTTTCAGAAGTGGGTTTCTGAGAGGCTTCTATCTCACCTGGTACCTGAGCTAAGGAAAAAAAAAAAATCCTCTCATTCTGGAAACCCTTATTATAATAATAGCTAATATGTATTGAATGCTTATCATGTACTACTTTACAGGTACCTTCTCTCAGGATATTTCAAATAATACCATGAGAAGTACACTATCATTATCCCTAGTTTGCAAATGATGAAAGAGAAACTCAAGGGAAGTAGTTCATCTCAGGTAGTAAGTGGTGGAAACAGATTCTACTATATAAGGGTCTTACTCCAAACCTCATGTTATTAACTATGTTTCCCTACCTCCTAGCAAGCTTCTTCAAGAGTATAAGGGCACAACAGAAATGCTGCCGAACCAATTACTGAGTACTTTATCCCCCAAGCCCCGGTTCTCTTTCACTATACCATGCTACTTCCCACAAAAAACATTTATTATGCTCATATGTGCTAGCCTCCAAGTGCTAAGTACTTGTAAACGGGCTGTCTCATTTAATCACTTCTACAGCTCTGTGAATTTGGTATGAGAAAAGCAGCACTGGTTTTGGATCCAGGCTGCCTAGATTCAAATTCAGCTCTGCTACTTAGCTGGTATGTGATATCTGGGAAATAATAAGGTCCCTTACTGGCTTTAGTTTCCTCAACAAAAAAGTGGGATAAGACTAGTAACTACTTCAGTGGGTTGTTTTAAGGATTAAAATAAGTTAATATAAACACATGTGAAGCACTTAAAAAGATACCTGGTATATAATAAGTATTAAATAAATGCTGGCTTTTATTTTGACTATTATAGACAAAAGACTGAGCTAGTCAATAGCAGAGCAGGATTTAAACTGCATTCTTCTGTCTTCAGAGCCTTCATTATTAATCAGCACGTTAATGTCTTCAAGCATTTAATCATTCAGTTCTACCATGCTATCTCTCTTGCTAAGAGTTGGAGTTGTACATTTGTGCAAGAAGGAAAAGGAAAAAACAATAATTTGAGGGTCTCCTAAAATTAAACAATGGCATGCAAGAAACAGGCCAGGTGGTAAGAAATCTGAACCTCTGAAGTGGGAGCACCTCAGTATCTGGCCACTGGCTCTCTCTTCTTTGGTCTGTACTCCTTTCCCATCAACGGTGACTGCCAATTTATATCTCTAACCCAAACCTCTGTTCTGAGCTTCATGCTCATATTTTCAACCGCCTTATTCTATAATTCTTAGATGCCAAGAAATCTCAAAATTAGTGAGTCTAAAACAAAACTCTTGATTTTACAACCCCCTTTCCTCTAGTCACCTCATCTTGGTTAACAGTACGAGTTATTTAAACCCAGGTTCTGAGACCAAACTTATGGGGCTTCCCTGGTGGCTCAGAAGGTAAAGCATCTTCTGCCTGCAATGCAGGAGACCTGGGTTTGATCCCCGGGTCGGGAAGATCCCCTGGAGAAGGAAATAGCAACCCACTCCAGTACTCTTGCCTGGAAAATTCATGGACGGAGAAGCCTGGTAGGCTACAGCCCACGGGGTCGCAAAGAGTTGGACACAACTGAGCGACTTCACTTTTACTTTTCTGAGACCAAAAAGCCTGGAAGTTACTCTTGGTTCTTCCATTTCTACTGCCTCTCAAATACAATTAATCAGCAAGTACTGATGGCCCTTACATCGAATGTATCCTAAACCGAACCATTCCTTGCCATTCTGTATTTCTCCCCCACTAACGCCCTAATCTAAGCCACAGTCAGGCTCTGTCCATCCTACGACAACAGCTTTTTAACCACTCTGCTTCTATTTTTGCCTCCCTACTGTCTATTTTCCACACAGCAATCAGAATGATATGGTTATATTTCTAAAAATATAAATCAGATCACATCACTCTTATGCTTACATCTTATACCACAAAATAAATCTAAAGTCTTTATGTATTTAACAAAACTTACAAGATCTGGAACTTGCTTGCGTCTTATAATTCATCTCTCTCTCCCCTACCCTTTGAGTACCGGTCTTCCTATTTTCCAAGCACACCAAGCTGTGTCCCTCTGCCTCCAAAGCCCTTTCCTTTTCTCAAATCTTGTATTAGTTCTTTGCTAACCTCCTCAGAGTGGCATTCCTAGACTACTCTACCTCAAATAGCCTCCTAGATTCTGCACCTTATTATCCTTAGCTTTCATCAGCTAAGGATAATTTTTTTTTTCCATGTAATGTGTTTTTTCTAACCAGAATATAAGCTCCATAAAAGTTTTACTAAGCAAAGGAAAAAAATCTCCACTTATTAAATGGGTGCTAGGAAATGCTTTATCATGTTATCTCATTTAATCCTCACAAAAACCATGTGTGGCAGAGTTTATTAATGATCTGGCAGGTCAGGCACCTGAAACTGAAGGTTACAAGTCAAGGTAAAGCAACTTACCATTGGCCACACAACTAAACTAGTAAGTGGCTGGGGTAATATTATAAAGCCAGGTCTCCAATTCTAACCCCAGGCATTTGCGAGTGTTCTGTGCTTACCTAAGCTTTCTTTTACAAATATTTATAAACAAACAGTTCCAAAGAACTTTCAGATGCTCCCAAGACTGTTGGACTACTGAATAAATTAAGGTTTGTCTGTTTAAACAGTGATCTGAGCGAGCTCGGGACTTGAGTGTAGATACGCAGGCTAGAATCTAATCGCAGTTCATGCCCTCTGGTGGCAGGTAACAGAACAGCACTCGTACCAGGAAGCACATGTACATGTGTACATGTATGTAAAGCTCCTCTGGGAGGAGAAAATGATTTGAGAATCATCTTGACAGTTATAGAGTCTAAAGCTCCTCTAAGTTATTAGACTCTATGGCTCTCAAGATGATTCCTAAATCATTTTTCTCCTTCCAGAGGAGCTCTACATACATGTACAAACACAAATACATGTCGAGAAACATGCCACTCACTCGCTCATAACCCTGGACAACTCACTTCGCTTTCCCTGTTTCTGTATTTGTCAGCTGATGACACAACTAAAGCAGTGCTTCCAAACTGAGTTTGGGTGGGCTAAACCTAAATTAGGAGAAGGCGATGGCACCCCACTCCAGCACTCTTGCCTGGAAAATCCCATGGACGGAGGAGCCTGGTGCACTGCAGTCCATGGGGTCGCTAAGGGTCGGACACGACTGAGTGACTTCACTTTCACGCATTGGAGAAGGAAATGGCAACCCACTCCAGTGTTCTTGCCTGGAGAATCCCAGAGACGGGGGAGCCTGGTGGGCTGCCGTCCATGGGGTCGCACAGAGTCGGACACGACTGAAGCAACTTAGCAGCAGCAAACCTAAATTATACCTCAAGAGTGAGAGAAGTGAGAGCTGGGGGAGAGAGACGCTGAACAAACTCTCTTCCCTGAGTAAGAAGTGAATGTTCAGCCAGGTTGTATTTGGGAAGGACTGCTAGAATTCCTTTTGGTTCTGCCAGGATGCTGTCACCACTTTGCTACTCCACTCTCATATACACACTCAAACACAAGTTAATACAGATTTATTTAATTGGGGGTGGTTGTGACTAGTCTTGAGATAAGTGTAGGTAAAGATGGGTCTGGCATTATTCAATGTCAGGGGCCTTTCTGCAGAGAAGAGAGTTCAGTGAATATTTTTAAAATTACCTTTATCACATAAGTATTTAAGATACTGTAATTAAAGTTACTTCTCTCTAAAATTTTACCCCTTCCATCAATTTCTAGAAATAGAGTTCAAATTTCCATAACCATAAGTGAGATACGCATCTTTTAAAACCCCCCTTTCCACTGACAGACTCCGGAGGTTACTGACCATATGAGAAGACTGACTAGTGTTGGGAATATAAAAGAGCTCAAGTCAATGTCCCCTACACACCAGGGTATGTGATCAAGTTTGCTGAACAGGTAGTTTATACTGAGATCCTGACACAATTGACTAGGGGCCTCACTAGAGGCCAGCTCTGATATAGACTGCTGCTACTAAGTCGCTTCAGTCGTGTCTGACTCTGTGCGGCCCCACAGACGGCAGCCCACCAAGCTCCCCCGTCCCTGGGACTCTCCAGGCAAGAACACTGGAGTGGGTTGCCATTTCCTTCTCCAATGCATGAAAGTGAAAGTGAAGTCACTCAGTCCTGTCCGACTCTTAGCGACCCCATGGACCACAGCCTTCCAGGCTCCTCCGTCCATGGGATTTTCCAGGCAAGAGTACTGGAGTGGGGTGCCATTGCCTTCTCTGCTGATATAGACTAGGGACTCTCAATCTTGAACACTGGAATCCCCTGGGGAGCACTAAAGAACACATTATCCTACCCCCAGAAATTCAGATTTAATTGATATGAGGTAAGGCCTCACCCTAAAGGAGATCAGTCCTGGGTGTTCATTGGAAGGACTGATGTTGGAGCTGAAACTCCAATACTTTGGCCACCTGAAGCAAAGAGCTGACTCACTGGAAAAGACCCTGATGCTGGGAAAGATTGAGGGCAGGAGAAGGGGACGACAGAGGATGAGATGGTTGGACTGCATCACCAACTGGATGGACATGGGTTTGGGTGAACTGCAGGAGTTGGTGATGGACAGGGAGGCCTGGCGTGCTGTGGTTAATGGGGTTGCAAAGAGTCGGACATGACTGAGCAACTGAACTGAAGGCCTAGGCAGTGAAATTTTTGAGAGCTGCGTAGGTAGTTCTAACTGGCAGCCATGTTTGAGAATTAGTGATCCATACGGTCCTGTTTAGAAGAAATAACCTCAGACTAAGTATAGAATGGACCATTAAAACAAGGGGATGTGAGGAAAAGATTGACATTATCTGAGAATCATTCTACCTTTTCACCTGGAGGACTATGCAATGTTGCTATTTGAACAGAACACACATACTTATACACACACACACACACACAAACCACACAAGATTTTAATAGAGAATAATGGTCTCAAGAGCAATGCTTCCCAAATATAAACCAGCTGTGTCAGAGTCTCGGGAGAGCCATTTTACCATGCAGAATCCCAAGCCCCATTACCTAGAGATTCTGACTCAGGAACTCTGGGGAGAGGTCCAGAGGAGGCCTGGGGAACATGAACACACACACATATATACATGTAATTATATTCATAATTTAAAGTTTTTTATTTTGAAAAATTTTAAACCTAGAGCAAAGTAGCAAAAACAGTACATGAACAAATTATGCACCCTTCACCTGGTTCAACAACTAAATAATACTTCACCACAGTTGCTTTCCATCTAGCCACAGTTTTCCTCTGAACTATGTGAAAGTTAGAGACATCATGATACTTCACCTCTATATATGTCAGGACATGTGTCCTGACAACAAGGACATTCTCCTTTAAAACTGCAATATTATCTTATCCAAGAAATTTAATTAAAAGTATTCTCAAATGTCCCCGAATCTTTATAGCTATTTCATTTTAAAATACACCACGGATTACATATTGTATTTGGTTGTCATATATCTTTAGTCTCCTTTAATCTACAATAGTTCAGTTGCCTTTTGTTTTTCACGAAATTACTACTTTTGAAGAGTCTGAGCTGTTTTACAGAATGTCCCAAAATTTGGATTTCTTTCTGATTGTTTCCTTATGATTACATTCATGCTAAATAGTTTTGACAAAAATACTACACAAGTGATGTTGAGTACTTCTCACTTCATTGGTCTGATCAATGATGATACTAAATTTGATCACTTGTTAAGGAATGATTGACAGATTTCTTTATTGTAATCCCCCCTTATAATTAATAGATAATCAGTGGGGGAAAACTTCAGGACTATGTGAATATCCTATTCTCCAATAAGCTTTTTTTTAGCATTCATTGATTGTCTTGGCCTGAATTCATTAAAATGGTGACTGACAAAATGCTAACTTTCTATCATTTTTAATATTTATTAGCTGATATTCTGCAAAGGACTTTCTCTGCAACTTTCTTTTTCTAGTGTTTCACTAGGGACCCACGGTGCTACTACATTGTATTTTTATTTTTATTATTCTTTTTGATGGTTTTATTTTTCCAGTTTTGGTTAGTCAAAGTCTCTTTAGGCTGGCTCCTATATCCTTTTGATATGTACCCATCATTCTTTGAAACTGTTTCCTGGCAAAATAAGATGTTCCAGATTCACCTGTTGCTCAGTCTTGAAATCAGCCATTGCTTCAAGGAGCCATGATTCCTTTAAGTGGAGAATGGGATTTAGAAATCAACTAATTTGGAAATTTAGAAATCAACTCCTCACATTGCTGCTGAGGAGTCATTGTTTCTAGGCCTTTCAATAGATAGAGCTTGGGACATATACATACATACACGTATACATGTACCATCTTGGAATATATACATATACACATGTAAACATGTATATGTTCTAAGGGAATGTGTATTATATGTTAATATATATGCATATTTTAATATATATAATTATAGATTTATATACCTATTTTAAGTAGAGTTCATAACATACCTTCAATTCAAATCCTACACTGCAAGGTTCTTCATCTTCTCCTATTACATATTTTGTATCTTATTTACTCATTACATTTATCTTCAACACACACACAAAATAGTTTCAGATTATTATGGTGAAACCACTAACATTATTTTTAAAAAAAGTCAGAATTTTCCTTTGAAATATGTCCCAATGAGGGTATACTGTAAGGGTTCTGATTGTTGGAATTTTTTCAATGTGGCTATGGTAATCATTTGATACAGAGTTCAATTTGTTCCTGTTTATCAAGTTTCAGTTCAGTTCAGTTCACTCAGTCGTGTCCGACTCTTTGCGACCCCATGAATTGCAGCATGCCAGGCCCCTCTGGCCATCACCAACTCCCAGAGTTCACTCAAACTCACATCCATCGAGTAGGTGATGCCATCCAGCCTTCTCATCCTCTGTGGTCCCCTTTTCCTCCTGCCCTCAATCCCTCCCAGCATCAGAGTCTTTTAGAATGAGTCAACTCTTCGCATGAGGTGGCCAAAGTACTGGAGTTTCAGCTTTAGCATCAGTCCTTCCAAAGAACACCCAGGACTGATCTCCTTTAGAATGGACTGGTTGGATCTCCTTGCAGTCCAAGGGACTCTCAAGAGTCTTCTCCAACACCACAGTTCAAAAGCATCAATTCTTCGGCGCTCAGCTTTCTTCACAGTCCAACTCTCACATCCATACATGACTACTGGAAAAACCACAGCCTTGACTAGACGGACCTTTGTTGGCAAAGTAATGTCTCTGCTTTTCAATATGCTATCTAGGTTGGTCATAACTTTCCTTCCAAGGAGTAAGTGTCTTTTAATTTCATGGCTGCAGTCACCATCTGCAGTGATTTTGGAGCTCCGCAAAAATAAAGTCTGACACTGTTTCCACTGTTTCCCCTTCCCGTGAAGTGATGGGACTGGATGCCATGATCTTAGTTTTCTGAATGTTGAGCTTTAAGCCAACTTTTTCACTCTCCTCTTTCACTTTCATCAAGAGGCTTTTTTAGCTCTTCACTTTCTGCCATAAGGGTGGTGTCATCTGCATATCTGAGGTTATTGAGATTTCTCCTGGCAATCTTGATTCCAGCTTGTGCTGCTTCCAGCCCAGCGTTTCTCATCATGTACTCTGTATATAAGTTAAATAAGCAGGGTGACAATATACAGCCTTGACGTACTCCTTTTCCTATTTGGAACCAGTCTGTTGTTCCATGTCCAGTTCTAACTGTTGCTTCCTGACCTACATATAGGTTTCTCAAGAGGCAGGTCAGGTGGTCTGGTATTTCCATCTCTTTCAGAATTTTCCACAGTTTATTGTGATCCACACAGTCAAAGGCTTTGGCATAGTCAATAAAGCAGAAATAGATGTTTTTCTGGAACTCTCTTGCTTTTTCCCTGATCCAGCGGATGTTGGCAATTTGATCTCTGGTTCCTCTGCCTTTTCTAAAACCAGCTTGAACATCTGGAAGTTCACGGTTCACGTATTGCTGAAGCCTGGCTTGGAGAATTTTGAGCATTACTTTACTAGCGTGTGAGATGAGTGCAATTGTGTGGTAGTTTGAACATTCTTTGGCATTGCCTTTCTTTGGGATTGGAATGAAAACTGACCTTTTGCAGTCTTGTGGCCACTGCTGAGTTTTCCAAATTTGCTGGCATATTGAGTACAGCACTTTCACAGCATCATCTTTCAGGATTTGAAATAGCTCAACTGGAATTCCATCACCTCCACTAGCTTTGTTTGTAGTGATGATTCCTAAGGCCCACTTGACTTCACATTCCAGGATGTCTGGCTCTAGGTGAGTGATCACACCGTCATGATTATCTTGGTCATGAAGACCTTTTTTACAGTTCTTCTGTGTATTCTTGCCACCTCTTCTTAATATCTTCTGCTTCTTTTAGGTCCATATCGTTTCTGCCCTTTATCGAGTTTAGTCATATACTAAAAGTTAGCCAATTTTAGTATATGCCTGTTCATCTATTTTTGATTTAATTTTATGTAGTAAGTAACACTTTCAAATAATTCAAAAGTCAAAAGAATATAAATGGGTATTCTCCAAGAGGTCTGTCATTTCTATTCTTTCCACACTATTCCCAGACACTCCCCACAGGCAACCTTTTCATTATTTTCTCGTTTTAATAGTCCAGTGTTTCTTTTTATAAAAATAAGTATATAAAATATATATAAGTTCATGTACATTATATATATATGTGCATGTGTGTATACACATATATTTCCTTCTCTTTCTCAAAAGTAAATGGTATTAAATATGTTCATATCAATGTGTAATCATCACCATCATGTATTTCCAGAATTTTTTCATCTTCCTCATATCAAACTCTGCCCATTAAACAGTAACTCCTCAGTCCTTTGTCCCCTCTCCCAGTTCCTTGCAAATGTCATTCTTTTTTCTGTAGGTACTCAGTGGAATCACGTGACTGGCTTATTTCATTTAACATAGTATCTTTAAGGTTCACTTACACTGTAGCATGTCAGAACCTCCTTCCTTTGTAAAGCTGAATAATATTCTGCTATGTGTATATACCACATTTTATTTACTCATTCTTCTGTCAATGGAAACTTGGGCTGTTTCGGCCTTTTGGATATTATGAATAATGCTGATAATATGGGTATAAAAATACCTCCTTGAGTCCTTACTTCATACTTTTTTGCCTATCTATCCCAAAGTGGAATTGCTAGATCATATGGTAATTTAACTTTTAACTTTTTTTTGTGGAAACACCATATTGTTTTTCATAGTGGCTACGCCATTTTTCATTTCCAGTACTCACCAATACACAAAGTTCCAATTTCTCCACATCCTCACCAACACTTGTTATTTTCTATGTGTTTGATAATAGCCATTCTAATGGGTGTGAAGTATTATCTCATTGTGATTTTGATTTCCCTAAATGATTAGCAATATAGAGTATCTTTTCATATGCTTATTGGACATTTGTACATCTTCTATAGAGAAATGTCTATTCAAGTCCTTTGCTTATTTTTCAATCAAGTTGTTTATTTGTTACTGTTGAGTTCAAAAAGTCTTAAAAAATATATTGTGGATAGTAACCCCTGACCAGATACATGATTCACAAATATTTTCTCCCATTCCATGAGTTCCCTTTTCACTCTAACACTTTCCTTTAATAAACAAAATTTTTAATTTTGATGCAGTCAAATATAACTATTATTTTTCTTTTGTTGCCTGTGTTTTTGGTGTCATATCCAGACACCACTGCCAATTCCAATGTCATGAAGCTTTTCCTCTGTTTTCTTCTAAGTTGTATGGTTTTAGCTCCTACATTTAGGTTGTTGATCCATTTTGAATTAATTATTATATAAGAGTGTAAGGTAAAGGTCCAATTTCATTCTTTTGCATGTGGATATCCAGTTTTCCCAATATTCAGCATACAATATTGTATGTTGAATTGGTTTATGTGACTTTGAAAAAATAATAGCTTTATTGTGGTGAAACTCAATTATACTTTTAAGTATCTGATTCAATGGTTTTTAGAGTTATGCAAAGATAATTCTATTGGCTTCCCTGGTGGCTCAGATGGTAAAGCATCTGCATGCAATGAGAGAGACCTGGGTTTGATCCCTGGGTCAGGAAGATCCCCTGGAGAAGGAAATGGCAATCCACTCCAGTACTCTTGCCTGGGAAATCCCACGGATGGAGGAGCCTGATAGGCTAGTCCATGGGGTCGCAAAGAGTTGGACGCAACTGAGCGACTTCTCTTCTCTAAAGATAATTCTACCTAATTTTGGAAGATTTTTTATCATTCTTCCACTCTCCCTGTTCTCAGTTTATCCCAGTCCCTGGAAACCACTAACCTCTCTGCCTTTTTAGATTTGCCTATTTTCTCCCATTGTTTGGGTTGTCTTTTCACTTCCGTGACAGTGTGTCTGGAAGCATAAAAACTTTTAATTTTGAGGTCTATCATTTTTTTTCTATTCTTTGTGCTTTTGGAGCCAGATCTAAGAAAACCACTGCCTAATCCAAAGTCGTGAAGATTTCCTCCCATGTTTTCTTCTAAGAGTTTTAGGTCTGTTATCTACTTGCAATTAATTTTTGTATATAGTGTGGAAATGGCAACCCACTCCAATACTCTTGCTTGGAAAATCCTTGGATGGAGGAGCCTGGTAGGCTACAGTCCGTGGGGTCACAAAGAGTTGGACACAACTGAATGAAAAAAAAAAAAAAAAAAAAAACTGGGGTCCAATTTCATTTTTTTATATGTGAATATCTAGTTGTCCCTGTGCAGGTTGTTGAAAACCCTGCTGAATTATCTTGGCACCTTTGCTGAAAATCAACTGAGCATAAATGTATGGGTTTATTTCTAGACTCTCAAATCTAACCTTCTTATCTCTAAGTCTATGTTTATTTTATGCCAGTACCACAGTGTCTTGAGTACTGCTGCTTTATAGTAAGTTTTGAAATCAAGAAATGTACGTTCTCACAAGTCTGCAGAGTTTTGTCAAAGTTCATATGACTTTCTTCCTTTGCTATTTTAATATGGTAAAGTCCACTAATGATTTCGCTAAACTTAAATCTTTTCATTCTCCCCAAACCCCTACCACTTTGTCTTGATGAATCACTGTTTTAAATATGTTGAATTCTACACACACACACACACACACACACACACACACACACCATCATGTATAAGTATTATTATAAAAATCCTAAATAAAATGTTAGGAATTAGAATTCAACATATAATTTTTTTTTTTTAAGTATCAAAGTTCTACTTGTTTATAAAAAGAATTTGGATATTTTCTTACTTTTTCTATGATCCAGAAGTGCACTGTCTAATACCATGCCACCAATCACATAGGTTTTCAACTTTAAATTACAATTAAATAAAATTAAAAATTCAATTCTTTAGTTGCAGTAGCCACATTCCAAGTGCTCTACAGTCACACGAGGCTGGACATGTATCATACTGGACAGCAAAGACACAAAACATTTCAATCATCATAGAAAAGTTCTGTGGGTATCACTGACCTACAGCAACTTGTAGGTAATTAAGAATTGGGACTATTTGGTATTCAAGATTTTGAAGGATTTCCCTGTAAAATAATCTGTACATAGTACTTTGATGTAGGTGTTTTGAAAACATGTTTTCTATAGATCTGTTTAAACATTGTGATGCTCCTAACTAGCTTTCTGGTTTATTACACTATTGCTCCCTTTGTCACTTCTACTTCTGTATATCTGCTCTAATTGCTTTTTTTCTTTATTAGGCTAACTAGTGGCTTGTATGTTTTGTTGATGCTTTCTCCAAAGAACCAGCACATTGATCTTCTGCTTTTCTATTTTCTACCTCACTAATCTCTTTTTATCTTTATTTTTTCTATTTATTTCTCCTTTGTATTTTCTTTGGGTTATAACTTTTCCTAGCTTTCTGAATTGGGAGCTTAAATTTTTAATATTTATCCTTTCATTTTTATTTATGACAGGTATTTAAAGCTATGATTTTTTTTCCAATCACCCCTTTGATTGTATCTCAGACTTCTGATGTGATGTTTATTATCACTATGTTTTAGGAATTTTGAAATTTTGGCTTATATATCCGTTTTCCAAACAAAAACCGTTTAAACAAAGAGCTTTAAATTTCAAGGTGGAAGGGTATTTGCCAAGGTATACAGTTTGGTATGCATACATACACACACACACACACACACACACACACACACACAATCTATCTTATTCATTAAAGTCTTCAGCACTTTTACTTTTTGTACTCTTAGCCTGTCTTGAGAGATGTGTGTTAAATATCCTATAGTATGTTTGTCTATATCACTTTGTATGTACTGTAATTCCTATTTTATGAATTCTACCATGTCTAAAGGGCTTCCTGGGTGGCTCAGTGGTAAAGAATCTGACTGCAATGCAGGAGATGTGGGTTTGATCCCTGGGTAGGGAAAAATCCCCCGGAGAAGAAAATCACAACCCTTTCCAGTATACTTGCCTAGAAAATCCTATGGACAAAGGAGCCTGGTGGCCTACAGTCCATGGGGTCACAAAGAATCAGACACAACTTAGTGACTAAACAACAACAACAGTCATGTCTGATAACAGAATTTTAACCTCTGCTTATTTAACTTATATGCAGAGTATATCATGCAAAATCCTGGGCTAGATGAATCACAAGCTGGAATCAAGATTGCTGGGAGAAATATCAACCACCTCAGATACGCATATGATACCACTCTAACAGCAGAAAGTGAAGAGGAAACAAAAGGCCTCTTGATGAGGGTGAAAGAGGAGAGTGAAAAGCCTGGCTTAAAACTCAATATTCAAAAAACTAAGATCAGGGTATCTGGTCCCATCACTTCATGGCAAACAGAAGGGGAAAAAGTGGAAATTGTGACAGATTTTATTTTACTGGGCTCTAAACTCACTGAGGACGGTGACTGAAGCCACAAAATTAAAAGACGCTTGTTCCTTGGAAGAATAGCTATGACAAACCTAGATAGGATATTAAAAAGCAGAGACATCACTTTGCTTAACAAGGTCCATATAGTCAAAGCTATGGTTTTTCCAGTAGTCATGTACAGATATGAGAGTTGGACCGTAAAGAAGGCTGAGCACCAAAGAATTTATGCTTTCAAGCTGTGGTGCTGGAGAAGACTCTTGTGAGTCCCTTGGACTGTAAGGAGATCAAACCAGTCAATCCTAAAGGAAATCAACCCTGAATATTCATTGGAAGGACTGATGCTGAAAGCTGAAGCTCTAATACTTAGGTCACCTGATGCAAAGAGCTGACTCACTGGAAAAGACCCTGATGCTGGGAAAGATTGAAAGCAAAAGGAGACGCGGGTGGCAGAGTAGGAGATGGTTAGATAGCATCGTTGACTCAGCGGACATGAATCTGAGCAAACTCCGAGAGACAGTGGAGGACAGAAGGGCCTAGTGTGT
Organism: Bos grunniens; assembly: GCF_055505025.1. Classification (NCBI taxonomy): domain Eukaryota; kingdom Metazoa; phylum Chordata; class Mammalia; order Artiodactyla; family Bovidae; genus Bos; species Bos grunniens. Next base: position 16,355,029 of record NC_141167.1, read on the forward strand.
TGCAGTCCACAGGGTCACAGAGAATTGGGACATGACTTTGTGAAAGAACAACAACAAACCTCTGCTACTATATTGTTTGAAGTTGCTTCATACATCATTTGTCATCTTTTACTTTTAGCCTTCCCGACTCACTTTATTTTAGGTATGTCTCCTGTACAGTGTAAAGTTGGATTTGACTTTGAACATCAATCTGAAATGTTTTAACAGGTGAGTTAAATGTAAATGTTCATTTATATTCTGTATACTCTGTATAAATCACACTCAACTTTACACTCTGTATAAATTACGTATTTGTTCTCAACTTTATCACCGTATGTTTTATTTTCTGCATTTTCCATAGTTCATCTCTTTGTATCATATATTTCTTGACCATTTTGTTCTTTTGGTATTGAGGAAGTTTGGGAATTTTGTTTTAGTGGTTATCTTTATACTAACATACTTTATAATGTCCTTAATTCCCCCATTTCCTCATTTAGGCTACCACTATCTGATTTATTGGTTTTAAATGATATCCTCTGATCCTATCTAAAGATATTACAGGAGGAAAGGGACTTGCTTTCTGGTCCCACTGCATCTGCTGGCAGGCTTCTGCAGCACTCCCATCTCCTTGGTTGCCTGTGTCCTGGAGCACTGGACAGTTAGTAGTTAAGTATCCGGTGGCCAGCAACAACAGCAGCAGCTCCGCCTCCACCACTTTCTCCCATCTTAAATGGTTTTGTAAGAGTTTCTAGAGAGAGACACACCTCTCCATGAACAGTCTTCTCTGCACTATAGAAGGCAAATTTCTAGCAAGTTCCACTGCTGTGGCACTAGTGATTTCTCTCATCCAGTGAGCAACCGTGCCCCCTCCAACACGGCTTACATCTCAGGCCTGAGATGGGGGAAGGGAGGCTCTTCCTTGGGCTGTCTATCTCTGCCCCAGTGTAGTGGCTTCTCCTTATGTCTGTTCTTCAAATATTCCTTAGAGTTCTCTGCCTTTTGACTAGCCAATCCCTGACTTCAACTCTCTGTTAGAGTTAACAATTTCATTAAACTTTCTGTGTTCCTTTCTCACTGAACCCAGACTGATACCATACTATTCTACTCTTGTTCCTACCTTTGTTTTTCTTAGATATATCACCTGTTATTTGGATGAAGCTCTTTCCATAATTGATTTAGGAAGGGGCTGGGGTCACAATATTTCCTGTGTTCTTGCACATTAAAAACTCTTTCAGTATAATCTCAGCACTTGAAAAAACAGCTTGTCTATATATAAACCTGTCTTTTCTTTCCTCAAATTTCTTAAAAATGCTCCTCCATTTATAGCCTTGCTTTGCACTTTGCTGTTGAAAAGTATGATGTAAACCTGACTTTCTTTGCCTTGAAAATAATTTGGCTGTTTTGCTAGAGGCTTAGCTGACTTTTTCTTTATTCACAGAGTATAACTGTTTTACTAGAAAAGGTCTTAGAGTTGACAATTTTCCAGGAATAAGGTAGGCTTTTTCAATATGAAGGTTCAGGTATTTTCCCATTTTTGAAACATTTTCTTACATTACAATTTTAAGTATTAATCCTGTTTATCTTCTTTAGGGAATCCAAATATACATGTACACATACATATACCCAGAGGACCTTTTTGACTACATTCTATATCTAACAGTTCCTTTCTGATACTTTTAAACCTTTTCTTCTAATATTTACTTTTATTCTCTTGACTATTTTATTTCTTTTCTCAATGTCTCTTATTATATTTTAAGTTGAATATATTGTCCCAATGGGTACCTTGGAACTGAGTCTTCAATTTAGATTATTTTTCTTTCTTCATTTTTTTCCTTGAGTTTGCACAATTCTATTTTCATATCTTCCTATTTACTGTGCATTTCTAGTCTGACTTAAAATTTACGATTCAAGGTATTTTTTTTCGTAGATGTCAATACTTATTTAATTCAAGATGGGTCATTGTGCAACAGTTTTCCTCTGATTAGTCACTGATTTTTGGCTTAGAATTTTCAGTAGTTAAAATGGTTTTATCTTCTACTTCTGTTTTTCCTCATGTAGAAGTTTTTTATGGATGTTGACTGCTGTTTCCTAACGATTTAAAATGTCATATTTTCTCGGGCTAGCAAAAAACAGGATGTTCCATTTTGTCAGGAATCTTGGGTCATGAGTTTTCTGTTGGCATAATGAAATGCAGCTTCTTTAGTGGAGCCTGTTTGGGATGCGGTGCGATAGGAAGACCCGAATGTCTTCTGATTTTATGATTCTCTTTGTTCCTGTGTAACTCTAAACGATTACCCATGGCTTCCTTCTTTTCCTTCAATATTATGTTTATCCCTCCCATGAAAGTAGTTATCAGCCCACGGCTGCTATCTCTGGTCCCTCACACTTTTAATTCATTCTCTTTCTTCTGATTCTCCAGTAGACAATGCTCTTATCAAGTAGCTCTTAGTTCTCTTTCAGTATTTCCAACTCTGGATGGGCCTATCTTTTTCTGGGAGTGATTTTGGCTATGTTAGGCTCCCATTGCCCTCTGCCTTTTTAATGTAGTTTCTATCTACATAAAACTCTATATTCTGGTATGGGGTGGGTATTAGCTTTACTGGTTTCAGATCTTTATGTCAGAACATGCAGACAACATGTTATTGAAATGTGTGGTATTCTTGACTCCTAGTTATGTTTAGGCATGAGTTATGGATGGCTTGATTTGCTTTCCTTTTTGAGCTACATGTTTGTGGAGAACTTATGGAAACATTTTGATGTAGATAGTCACCATTATCCCTGGGAACTTATATTTTGTAATAGCCTATCAAGATGCTTCTAAACCATGGTTCATAAAATCAGTTGAGAATCTTCTGGTACTATGCAGCTACAAAAAGGAATGAGAAACATCTCAATACTAAGAAGTCGTTTTCAGGACATATTGCTAAATGAAAAAAGTAAGATTGAGAAAAGTATGTATAGTATGTTGTCATTTATATAAGAAGGGAATACATATGTATATATATGTACACACACACTCACAGATATATTTGCTTATTTTTAAAAAATGGACTATGAACTATTAAGTTAAAAGAAAGTGATTACTCTATGGCAGAAGAAAGGGATAAGGTAAAAGGCATTTCTCTGAATATACTGTTTTACAGATTTCAAGAATTATTTATATACATGAGGCCAAAGATGGAACAATTCAAGAATCAACAAGGATAATTAGTGCAATGGAGTGAAAAACATCAAACATGTATGAATCTTTGAGTCTATGTTATTAAATACAACAGCAGCAATAAGACTAAGTAATTTTGGAGGATAATGGCGATCCAATTTATTATTCTGAAAAGTGGTAAACAAAGAAAAGAATCAAGCATTTAAACTGTCTCTCCTGCATGAACTATGCTTCAGGATATCCAAATAGTTGAAAGTTTATTTTAACAGACATATTCCATTTAGTTTATGTGGACAGAATGATAATATTAAAATTTTCCATTTTGCAACCAAAATGAATTGATAGGTCTAAATCAGGGGTCAGCAAACTATAGCCAGAAGGCTGGACAACTTGTTTTGTAAATAAAGCTTTACTGGATCACAGCCTTGTCCATTTTTTTATGTATTGTCTATGACTGCTTTCATATTACAAGGACAAAGCTGACAAGTTACAACAGAGAATGTATGGCCTGTAAGCCTGAAATATTTACTATCTCTTTTAGAAAATCTGCCAACCCCTGCTCTAGACTACAAGCAGTAATGGCTGCTACATTATAAAATGAGAGACAACCAGACCATATATACTTCTTAATAAATGTAAATATCACTACCTATGAAATATTCTTATTGAAAAAAACTGAATCTTAACCTGATCAAGCCTCTAGATCTAGTTACCAATTTCTAGGAAGAGAGGTCAGAGAAACATGTTAAATGATACCAAAGAGATATAATCAGCAAAATCTAATTGTGAGAAAAGTTAAAGAAAATGACTTAGGTTTTTCAACAAATAAATTGCAAGGAAAAAATAAGAGAGAGGAGGAGAACGCATAAATTAAAAGAGGCTTAAGGAACATATCACCCAACTGCATATGTTGATTTTATTTGGATCCTGATTCAAAGAAAATGAAATAAAGAGAGGAAGAGAGAGAGACAGACAGACAATAGGGGAAATTTAAATACTGAGTAAATATTTGTTGATACTAAGAAAGTATCATTATTTTATTCACATGTGACAATGTTATTATGATTATGTTTTTAAAATATTAACTATGAGACAGATACATACTAAACATTTAGTGATAAAATGATACTATGTTTAAGCAACTGGGCAGGAGTGGTCAGGGAATGTATGTAGGTACTAAGAAAACAAGACTAACTATCAAAGAAAACATACATGGACTTTCATTCACTGTATTATTTTTTTCTACTTTTGTATATGTTTGAAATTTTACAAGTAATTTTTTTTTAAAGAAGGAAAATGTTAAATAACCACTTGAGGAGGTCTTTCAAATGACACTTTCCTCTAATGCTCATTTAATTTAGCACAGCCTCCTGAGGGGAACACAGCCTATAAGCCATCTCCATCCTCCCGAGAGACACTGCAATAGTGACTGACGGTAACTGATGAAATGTGCTAAATCGCTCAGGTATACTTACACTAAAAAAGGTGAATCTGATCTTGAAGAGAAAAATACAGTGGTGTCATTGAAGTAAAATAATGCATAATCAATTACTTAATAATTGATTTAAAGTGAGAAAATTCCAAGGACCAATTGAGAATTTAGGGGAAAGGAGATAAGGGATTTTTATAATAGTCATCCTTTCTAATGGGAGATTTTTCTCTCACTGCCTGTTGTGATTGTAGGATTTGATAAAAGCTCCATGGTTTTTTGAGGCAAGTTCATGGCAAGACCTTCTTCCATCCTTTTTCTTAAAGTAAATGGGACCTGCCAAAGAAGGATGCAGGGTGTGGTTTCTCATTAGAAAAAGAAGAGCTGAAGAGAAGCTTGGATATCACAAGTTAATGTAGAATGGAGAGGTCCAGATTTTACAGCTCATTTCATGTTAGGTGGACCTTTTGGACCATACGAAAAAGAAGGGATGGGCAGGCGACCCTATGTTTTCTTCTAACACAATGTACAATTTGAGGAAGATAACTAATGGGCTAGGGAGAGCTTGGGTCCAGTTACTCACCCAGAGGGGGCTGCAGCATACCCCCATTCTTCTCACAGTTCCCGATAGGCTGGATTTCCGCTGAGTCAACCAGCCGCCAGAAGTCATTCTTGTTGTCGCTGCCATCAAGGCGAAGGCGGAGGCGAGCACCTGTCAGTCCAACTACTGTGGCAATACAGGTAGATGTGGTGTTCCTGGGGTCCTGCGCTTCCAATTTCATGCTGATCTTGAACTCGTTGCTTGGAGGTGTGTAGGACTGAGGAGAACAAGCCATGGGGATTAGGCAGACTAAGAATACATGGCATTTTCAGTAAGGATATTAGGCGATGGAACCTGAAAATTTTCGCTTTGGATGCAAACTGATTACAGCTGAGTCAGGGACAACCCTCATGAATTATTTCCTAATGCCTAGGAAGGGTCTCATGAAAAAGAAACACTGAAATGTAACGTGAAGGGGAAAAATTACTTTCCAGTGAAGCATCAAATATTGACTGACCAGTAAGAAAAGGATAAGAGTATCTCAAATGGTCCTTGATTAAATGCTGTTTTTTATCCTATCTTCTCCAATTCCCTAACCCTCCAGGTATTCTTAATATTTTCTTTGCAGAAATCATCCTATTAAACTATCATATCCTTAGTGTTTCTTCATGGAGTGCTTCAGTATGTGTACCACACAGACTAACCAATGGGAATAGATTATTTTTTTTTACTTTGACATTAACTTAGAAATCAATTCCTGTTTTTTGAAAAACAACTTTTAAGTTATAACTGACATACAATGAATTACACACTTAGGTTAAGTACTGACATACGTATACACTCATGACACATACATCACAACACTCTGGAAACCATCACCACTATCAAGATAATGAACATGGACATACTACCAAGTTTTGCATATCCCTTTAAGATCTGTCTAGCCCTTCCCAGATCCCTCTCTCTCCAGGCAAACATGCTTTACTTTCTATCAGTGCAGACTGCTTTGCATTTTGCATTTCTAGACTTCAAATGGAATCATACAGAATATACTTTTTTTGGGGGGGGGGATCTAGTTTCTTTCACTCAGCATAACCATTCTGAAATTCATCCATTTGTTGAATGTATCAGTAATTCATTTCTTTTTCGTTAAGACTCACTTTTAAGAGCAGTTTTAGGTTCACAGCAAAACTGAGAGGAAGGTAGAGAGATTTCCTATAAACATCCTGCTCCACACATGCAGTGTCTCCTCTACTTTCAGTATATCCTAACATACTAGTACATTTATTACAACAGATGAAACTACACTAACATATCATAATAACCCAAAGTCCATTATTTACAGTAAGGTTCTCTCTTGGTGTTGTATACTCTATGAGTTTGGTCTAATGGAGACATGTATCTATCATTATAGGATCATACAAAATAGTTTAACTGTACTAAAAATCCTCTGTACTTGGCCTACTCATCCACTCAATCTCTGGCAACCACTGATCTTTTTACTGTCTCCATAGTTTTGCCTTTTCCAGAATGTCATATAGTTTGAATCACACAGTACATAGCTTTTTCAGACTGGCTTTTTTCTTGTAGTTAAGACGCATTTAAGTTTCCTCTATGTCTTTTCATGGCTTGATAGCTCATTTCTTTCTGGGGCTGAGTAATACTCCATTGTCTGGCTATACTACAGTTTGTTTATCCATTCACCTACTTAAAAAAATCTTGCTTTCTTCCAAGTTTTGGTGATTATGAATAAGGATGCAATAAAATCCATATATATACACACACACATACACACACACATACACATGAGTTTTTGTGTGGACATAAATTTTCAACTTCTTTGGGTAAATATCAAGGAATGCAATTGATGGATCATATGGTAAGAGTATGTTTAGTTTACAAGAGAGATCACCAAACTACCTTATAAGATGTCTGTACCATTTTGCATTCCCACGAGGAATTAATGACAATTCCTGTTGCTCCACATCCTTGCCAACACTTGGTGTTATCAGTGTTCTGGGTTTTGACATTATAATATGTATGTAGTGGTATCTCACTGTTGTTTTAATTTGCATTTTTCTGATAACATATGATGTAGAACATCTTTTTTATGCTTGTCATCTGACCATCTTTGGTGAGATGTCTGTTAAGATGTTTGATCTTTTTTGAGTTATTTTCTTATTTTCAGTTTAAGGTATTCTTTGTATATATTGGGTAACAGTCCGTTGTCAAACACGACTTGTAAAAATATTTTCTCCCAGTCTGTGGCTTGTCTTCTCATTCTCTTGACAGCGCCTTTCATATAGTAGAAGGTTTTATTTTAATGAAGTTCAACTTATCACTTCTTTCTTTCATGAACTGTGCCTTTGGTTTGCACCTAATAAATCACTGTCGCACCTAAGGTCACCTTCAGTTCAGTTTAGTCGCTCAGTTGTGTCCAACTCTTTGCAGCCCCATAGACTGCAGCACATAAGGCCTCCCTGTCCATCACCAACTCCTGGAGTTTACCCAAACTCATGTTCATTGAGTTGGTGATGCCATCCAACCATCTCATCCTCTGTCATCTCCTTCTCCTCCTGCCTTCAATCTTTTCCAGCATCAGGGTCTTTTCAAATGTCAGTTCTTCGCATCAGGTGGCCAAAGTATTGGAGTTTCAGCTTCAACATCAGTCCTTCCAATGAATATTCAGGACTGATTTCCTTGAGGATGGACTGGCTGGATCTCCCTGCTCTCCAAAGGACTCTCGAGAGTCTTCTCCAACACCACAGTTCAAAAGCATCAATTCTTTGGCTCTCAGCTTTCTTTATAGTCCAACACTCACATCCATACATGACTACTGGAAAAGCCATAGCTTTGACTAGATGGACCTTTGTTGGCAAAGTAATGTCTCTGCTTTTGAATATGCTGTCTAGGTTGGTCGTAACTTTTTTCTCAAGGAGTAAACATTTTTTAATTTCATGGCTGCAATCACCATCTGCAGTGATTTTGGAGCCCCCCAAAATAAGTCTGTCACTGTTTCCCCATCTATTTGCTATGAAGTGATGGGACTGGATGCCATGATCTTAGTTTTCTGAATGTTGAGCTTTAAGCCAACTTTTTCACTCTCCTCTTTCACTTTCATCAAGAGGCTCTTTAGTTCTTCTTCACTTTCTGCCATAAGGGTGGTATCATCTGCATATCTGAGGTTACTGATATTTCTCCTGGCAATCTTGATTCCAGCTTGTGCTTCCTCCAGCCCAGCATTTCTCATCATGTACTCTGCTTATAAATTATATAAGCAGGGTGACAATATACAGCCTTGACGTACTTCTTTTCCTATTTGGAACCAGTCTGTTGTTGTTCCATGTCCAGTTCTAACTGTTGCTTCCCGACCTGCATACAGGTTTCTCAAGAGGCAGGTCAGGTGGTCTGGTATGCCCATCTCTTTCAGAATTTTCCACAGTTTGTGGTGATCCACACAGTCAAAGACTTTGGCATAGTCAATAAAGCAGAAATACATGTTTTTTTCTGGAACTCTCTTGCTTTTTTGATGATCCAACGGATGTTGGCAATTTGATCTCTGGTTCCTCTGTCTTTTCTAAATCCAGCTTGAGCATCTGGAAGTTCATGGTTCATGGACTGTTGAAGTCTGGCTTGGAGAATTTTGAGCATTACTTTACTAGGGTTGAGATGAGTTTGAGCATTCTTTGGCATCATCTTTCTTTGGGATTGCAATGAAAACTGACCTTTTCCATCTTAGTCTTCTCCTATGGTAACTTCTAGGAGTTTTAGTTTTGTGTTTTACAGTTAGGTGTGTGGTCTGCTTTGAATTAATTTTTTTGAAGGGTGTTAAGCTCTGTATCTATCATCTTTCAATTCATGTAAGGACTGTGTGACCTTTTTCATGATGAAATTACTGTATTTTTATCTGATAATATCCTTTGGCTCTGAAATATTCTTTGATATTAATATGCCATTTCAGCTTTATTATAATTTTTGATTCTTTTACTTTTAACCTGTTTGTGTCTTTACATTTAAAATATAATTGCTTGCAGGAAGTATATAATTGGGTCTTACTTTTTATCCAATATGACAATCTCAGTTTGTTAACTGAGGAAGTTAGATAATTTATGATTGGATTATAGATATGGCTGGATTTAAACCTACCATTCTGCTATCTGTTTTCTATTATTTTAGTGGATGCTTTGGGGCTTAAACATATTTAAATTATCAGTCTATCTTCAAGTAATATTATACTACTTCATGTATAAGAATTTTATAATAGCCTTCTTAAATTTCTCTCACTTAAGTTACTGTTGTTATACATTTTACTAATACATTTTACTATATCTACAATACAATGTTATTATCATTATTTATAGTCAATGATCTTTTATAAAGGTTTAATAAGAAATAACATTTAAAAAAAAAGAAATAACATTTTAAGTATTTACCCTTGTAATTATCATTTCTAGTAACTTTCATTCCTTTGTAGATCTGTATTCTATCTGGTAATATTTTCCTTCTGCATGATGGACTTTGTTTAACATTTGTAAGAGTGAGTTTGCTGCTGCTGCTGCTGCTGCATCTCTTCAGTCGTGTCTGACTCTGTGCGACCCCATAGATGGCAGCCCACCAGGCTCCCCCGTCCCTGGGATTCTCCAGGCAAGAACACTGGAGTGGGTTGCCATTTCCTTCTCCAATGCATGAAAATGAAAAGTGAAAGTGAAGTTGCTCAGTTGTGCCCAACTCTTCGCAACCCCGTGGACTGCAGCCTACCAGGCTCCTCCATCCATGGGATTTTCCAGGCAAGAGTACTGGAGTGGGGTGCCATTGCCTTCTTTGAAGAGTGAGCTTACTAGTGATGAATTCCTTCAGTTTTTATGCATCTGAAAATATCTCTATTTTTCCTTCATTTTGGAAGATCTTTTTGTTGGATATAAAATTCATGGTTGATAGTTTTCTTTTGAAACTTTGAAGATTTTATTTAACTTTCTTCTTGTTTGCATTATGACAAGAAAATATAGTGTCATTCTTATCTTTGTTTCCCTGCACATAAAGTGTCTTTTTTCCTCTGGCTGCTTTGAAGATGTTCTCTATCACTAGTTTTGATAATTTATGACATGCCTTTGTGTAATTTTATTCTTGTCTTTTTTTTTAGGATATTCATTTAGCTTTCTGAATTTGCAGATTTTTAGTTTTCCTCAACTGTGAACAATTTTTTGCCATTTTATCTTCAAATGCTTTTCCAGTTCTCCATCTCTTTTCTTTTGGGTAGTCTAATTACATGGTCTATGATGTTATCCCATGCTTCACTGATCTCTTTTTCATATTTTTTAAAATACTTTTTTCTGTGTGTTTCATTTTAGGTATCTTCTACTGCTATGCTTTCATATTTATTAATCTCTTCTTCCACCATTAATCCCATCTAGTGTATTTTTCATTTTGCTCAATGTCTTTTTTTTATATTTCATGTCTCTGCTTAACTTTCAAACATATAGAACATAATTAAAATAATTGTTTTAATGTTTTAATCTTCTAAGATTTGCAAAGGTTCTAAGTCTGTTTCAATTGGTTGATTAGTCTGTTCATTATTAGTTACGCTTTCCTGCCTCCTTATATGCCTGATAATCTTTGACTAGATGCCAGACATTTGACTTTTACCTGTTAGGTGCTGGATATTTTTGCATTCCCTTCTTGTGCTGTGTTCCTAGATGAAGTTAATTTACTTGGAAATAATTTAATCACATTGAGTCTTGCTTTTTAGTTTGTGAGGCAGATTCAAAGCATGCTTATCCTAAGGCTAATCATTTCCCACTACTGAGCAGGATCTTCCCAACTATCCACATGAATTATGAGATTTTCCAGTCTAGCTGGTGGAATCAGGCACTATTCCCAGTCTTGTGTGAGCACTAGGCTCTATCCTTTTACTATCCTTCTAATCCTTTCAGACAGTGTTTCCCTTGGCTTTGGATGCTCACATGCATATACAGAGCAACAGTACTTTGATGAATATTGGGGGCTCTCTGCAGTTTTCTTTCTGTGCCACATTCTCTTCTCTGGTACTCTGTCCTGCAAATTCTATCCCTGGGTTCTCAGTTCCATCTCCCTAATTTGATAGGGAATCTCTCAGGCTTATTTAGTCTGGGTTCTCTTTCCCTGGGCCATGGTCTCAAACTATTGTAAAGCAGTAAATCATAAGAGGCTCAACTCATTTGTTTTTTCATCTCTTAGAGATCACTGTTCTTGGCTGCCTGATCTTCAGTAACTTGAAAACCATTATTTAATATATTTTGTCTTTTAAAATTATTGCAGGTGGAAATATGAATTCAGTCCCTATTATTTCAGATGAGCAAAGTCCTATTTTGTACTTTTATTTAGACAAAATTCAAACTCAAAATGTTGACAGTTTGTGGAAGTAACACTTGAATACTAAAAAGGAGGGAGATATAAACCATTTCCTGATGTGCAGCTCTATTTAGCAGCAGTACACATCTCTACTTACTAGCCTTATCATGTACTGATAGTCAACATCATCTGTGCATTGTATGGGGAACTTAATCCTATGTGGGAAGCTCTAAATGACGTCCAATGAACTCCTAACATACTCCACAATGCGATTCAGTGCCAACATTTTTATGGAAAGATAAGATTGTGGCAGGGGAGCTGAATTCAGAGATATGAATACTGCTCCACTTTCAAGAGTTGTCTAAGGGCTATAACTCTGTTTCCTATCTGCCTGAACTAACAGCTGTAGTAAAAATTAGCAACTGTTTTCAGTAACACAGAGTATCTTCAAGGAGGTGAAGAAGGAAAAGGTGTTACTTGGGAAATTGAGGAGAATGTTTAAAAGTCACAGCTGAGTTTTGAGTCTTGAAGCTATAGTCTTCCCATAGAAGTTTATTCTGGGGACTTCAGGTGAGAAGCCCAAAGGCTCCCACTTCATGTTTTGCTTGTCTAAGGACCAGAAAAACTACTTGCCTCCCACCTTCTAAAGATGCTGAGAATCAATTACCTGCTTGAAGCAATGGATAGGCGCTGGGACTGAACATGTTTCTTTTAGGTATTTGTCCCAGGTAAAATGACCTGTAAAGGAAATAAAAATCTCTATCACAGTCAACTTCCTAAAAATGCTTTCAAGATGTAATCTACCCTAAACATTAGGCTATTTTCAGATTTGTTTGGAGCATAAGAAAACTTACATGGCCCTGTTTGGACTCAAAGAAGTATAGTAGGGGGAAGAATTGAGGTGACCTGAGTGAATCATTTTAGATCAATGTTTTTTGAATCACCGTCTAGATGACCTAAGGAATCTTTCAAGCCAGTCTCTAAAATGATCCAAAATGCTACACCAAGTCATACCAGTGTCTCAAAGAAGTATTCAGGAAGCTCATGGAAAACAGTACAGAAGAGGCACAAAGTGGGTGGGAAGATTCCTTCTGAACAATCTGACTCCTGTAAAGGTCCCTTATTGCCATGAAATAACTGATTTTAACACCCAATGTGGCAGAATCCCACCATCACAGCTCAGAAAGAAAAAAGAAGAGGCTATCTTGAGACCCTGGGCAAGAGGAGTTGTTGGGGGCAGGAAAAGCCAGAATGAGATTATACTTGAATCCTCACTCTAAAAGATGTTTCTCTCCCATTCACCTCAACCCTCTCCTATTCCAGTCACCGTCGCATTGCTCTGAGGTGCAAAATGGCCAAGGCTTGTTAATTTAGAGAAAAGCTGATCCTCAGTAGCATTTCTGATGACAGTAGTTAAGAATAAGTTGGCAAATTTACAGAATCTTTTTAGCCTCTTGAAGTGGCCCTTAAGGTCTTTCAAAGTTTGAGGAACACTGTGCTAGAGAAATAATCTTTAAGGTGACACTGACCTGGCATCAGGGAAAACATTTTAAAGGATGGGTTATTAAACACATATCTTACTGAACCACAAAAGATGACCAGGTTCTTTATTAAAGGTTAAATCAATTACAAATATCCCCCTAATACCCACCTAGAGGTGACCCCATGATGGAGCAGGTAAGGTCCCAGAGACTTTCACAAGCTAAAACACTGTAGCAAACCAGCATTTCTTGAAGTTTCCTCTGCAGTGGAGCAGCACAGGGCCCCTTTGGGCCATGAAAAAAGCACTAGATGCTGGGAATAAAAATGAGTCATGGAATGATGAAATCTAAGTCACTCCAAAGATGATGCCAAGACTTTATACTCTATTGACTTTATAGCTTCTGTTTTAAAACTGGTTCCTTTCCCACCATCCTAACCAAGCCAAATAGATTTGGCCAGAAATCACAGTCAGTTCTGAACTATTTAATGAACTGGCTGATGACTGGGTGTGTGCATGCTAAGTTGCTTTAATCCTGTCGGGCTCTTTGCAACCCTATGGACTGGTGCCTTCCAGGCTCCTCTGTCCGTGGGATTTTCCAACAAGAATACTGGAGTGGATTGCCATGCCCTCTTCCAGGGGATCTTCCTGACCCAGGGATCGAACCCTAGTCTCTTGCATTCACAGGGACATTCTTTAGCACTAGCGCCACCTGGCAGCCATCCCCTTTGGTCAATAATTAATCATTTTGAATAGACAGTCCAAGGGTAAATGAGATGAGTATTTCCTTAAGTCAAGATTTAAATAGCTTATTAAAATTTAATAAAGAGTTTGCTCTTAGCTGAGATGGCTTCTAAAGCAAAGAGTTTCATCACTATTGGCTGTTAGAAAAAGAAAACATCAAGAATTATTATTCCATTCTTGCAAATAAATAAGTCTAACAGTAAGTCTTGGATTTGACTAGGCTGCACCTCTTGAACTCTAACAAGTACAGCAGTTCTACCCACTAAAACTTTCTCTGATAACAGAAATGTTCTGCATCTATGCTGACCAGTAAGATAGCCACTAGCCGCATGCCACTATTGAACACATGAAATGTGGCTGGTGTGAGTGAGAAATTAAATTTTAAATGGTATTTAACTTTAATGTAAATTTAAATACCTATATGGGAATTACTGTAGAAGGCAGTACGGAAGAAGTTAGGTCAGTTCTGAGTTGCTTGTTACTGTTTTGAGTTCTGACCAAAAACACCCAAGAGACTTTGGCTTTAAGATGTAATTACAGCAGCATCAGGGTACCAAAATAATTAGGGTATTATAGTTCTATATTACACATAACAACTATGGTAGTCAATTCCTATTACATAGGTTAAGAAATCCCACATCTTCCCATTTACTATCAACTGAATGAAAAAGAACCTCTTTGTTAAAAGCAGTTCATCCACTGAGGGTTCACTAGCTTCAATCATACCTAGATTAGTATTTTTTCTTAAATTTGACTGCTTAGGTTGTTTATTGTTTACTATCAATCAGGTAAGCTGCAAAATAAGTTAATTTTTATTGACTCACTAAGAATATCTGAGCACCTATTATAATGCTCATAATGAAGCCAAACATCAAACCTACCACACTGCCAAGCACTAAAAATACCACAAAAGAAGTAGGACAGGCAACAAAGTATAGATCAGGGGTTGGCAAATTTTCTGTAAAGGACCAGATAGAAAAAAATTTACCCTTTGCAGGCCATTCGGTCTCTGTCACAAATACTCAACTTGTACATGGTAGCATGAAAACAGCCACAGGCAATATGTAAATGAGCAAGCATGGCTGTGTTTCACTAAAACTTTATTTATAAAAACTGGCAGTGGGTTGCATTTGGCCCCTAAAATAGCAATCTGTCAAATCTTGGGATATAATACCATTCTCAAATGCTACTTACCATCAAAATACACTAAATAATTTTTCTAACTTCTTTTTACAGTTCTGAGACTATCTTCAGAGATTCTCATTCAGTAATCTCTTCAGTGTGGTCTGAGAATCTGTATTTTCAAAGCCTTCCTAGGTAATATTGATTAAATTCCATGCCTAGAAACTAGTGGGATAATTGAAAGAATGTGATATTGAGAATTAGAAGATGGTGGTTGAAGTCTTGTTTCTATAGCTAACTGCTGCTGCTACTGCTGCTGAGTCGCTTCAGTCGTGTCTGACTCTGAGCGACCCCACAGACAGTAGCCCATCAGGCTCCTCTGTCCCTGGGATTCTCCAAGCAAGAATACCGGAGTGGGTTTCCATTTCCTTTTCCAATGCATGCATGCATGCATGCTAAGTCACTTCAGTCGTGTCCGACTCTGTGCGACCCCATGGACAGCAGCCCAACAGGCTCCTCTATCCACAGGATTCTCTAGGCAAAAATACTGGAGTGGGTTGCCATTTCCTATCTTGAATAAATTACTTAATCCTTCCAAGCATCAGTTCATTTATCTGAAAGAGACATAATAGCCCACAAGATTATACATACACTCCTTCATTCAATAGATACTTATTAACCTTCTTCTAAGTGCAAAAGCACAGTGTTAAATATTAGGAGAACAAGATAGACATGGTTCTGAAATTCATGGAGCCTACAGTTTAGAGATAAGCAAAAGTAGTAAATTAAGTAATAATACAAATAATCTGCCACAATTATGATAAATTTAAGTTAATGAGGTAGTGCAGGTTGCCTTGAGAATGCAGAACAGGGAAATCTAATTCATACTTGGGTCAAGATTACTGTGAAGATTGACATTATTAACTAGTATAGTATTTTATAATTTCTGGAGTGATTTCAATTATTCATTCAAATGATGTTTGAGTATCCTGTATGTGCCAGGCACTTCTTCTAAATGCTAGGATAAGGCAGGAGGTCCCTGCCCTTATGGAATTTATATTCCAGGGCATAATGAGGCACAATTAACCCAAAGTCAAATAGATACGGTAGTAAGTGATAAGTATTTGAAGGACATAAAATAATGATATGTGACAGAGACTGGGAATCATCTTAGATGGTGAAATTACAGACAGATGCTCTAGACAGGAAACATTTGGGCTGAAACTTTATAGATGAGAGACAGTCAGTCATCTCATTTATACTGCTGAATAATACTTATGAAAGTATTTTTAAAACTCTAACATACATACTACCATATGACAGTTATGTCTATTATTAGGAAATAAGATTGGCTTAAAACTCAACATTCAAAAAGCTAAGGTTTTGGCATCCGGTCCCATCACTTCATGGCAAATAGATGGAGAAACAACTGAAACAATGAGAGACTTTATTTTCTTGGGCTCCAAAATCACCACAGATGGTGACTGCAGCCACGAAATTAAAAGATGCTTGCTCCTTGGAAAAAAAGCTATGACAAACCTAGACAGCATATTAAAAAGCAGAGACATTAGTTGCCAACAAAGGTCCATCTAGTCAAAGCTATGGCCTTTCCAGTAGTCATGTATGGATGTGAGAGTTGGACCATAAAGAAGGCTGAGCGCCAAAGGCTGATGCTTTGAACTGTGGTGCTGGAGAGGACTCTTAAGAATCCCTTGGACTGCAAGGAGATCAAACCATCCAATCCTAAAGGAAATCAGCCCTGAATATTCATTGGAAGGACTGATGTTGAAGCTGAAGCTCCAATACTTTGACCACCTGATGCGAAAAACCAACTCACTAGAAAAGACCCTGATGCTGAGAAAGATAGAAGGCAGGAGGAAAAGGGGACAACAGAGAACAAGACGGTTGGATGGCATCACCACCTCAATGGAAATAAGTTTGAGCAACCTACGGGAGATGGTGAAGGGCAGGGAAGCCTGGCATGCTACAGTCCACGGGGTTGTCAAGAGTCAGACATGAATGAGCGACCGAACAACAACCACAAAGACTTCTGCCCTGAAGGGATTTAAAACTACACACAAATACTTTAAAAATTAACAGTTCCCTAAATTGTAAAACGCAAAAGATCCACCAGTTGAGCGCATGAATTCCTTTCTCTAATATTCACTCATTCAACAAATGTTTACTGTGCAACTACTATATGCCAAGCTCAATTCCAGGCACAGGCGATACACAGCAAAGAACAAAACAGCCAGAATCTCTGCCCACATGGAGCTTACATTCTAAGGGGGAAGAGACACAATAAAGAAACAAATAAACATAATTCAATTGATCCAGAAAGTTACAGAGAAACCACATAATAACTATACAATTTCTGGCCCTTTTCAAATAAGGAAAAAATAAAGCAAGGTAGAAGGGGAAAAGAGTGCTGAGAGTATGTATGCTATCAATAGTACTGGAGTGGATTGCCATTTCCTTCTCCAGGGGATCTTCCCGACCCAGGGATCGAACCCAGGTCTCCTGCATTGTAGACAGACGCTTTACCGTCTGAGCCACAAGGGAAGTGCTATATAATTTCTGGCCCTTTTCAAATAAGGAAAAAATAAAGCAAGGTAGGAGGGGAAAAGAGTGCTTAGAGTATGTACGCTATCAATAGTACTGGAGTGGATTGCCATTTCCTTCTCCAGGGGATCTTCCCGACCCAGGGATCGAATCCAGGTCTCCCGCATTGTAGACAGACGCTTTACCGTCTGAGCCACCAGGGAAGTCCTATATAATTTCTGGCCCTTTTCAAATAAGGAAAAAATAAAGCAAGGTAGGAGGGGAAAAGAGTGCTGAGAGTATGTATGCTATTTTAGGCAGGATGGTCAAGAAAGGGATCTTGATGAGATGATATAAAAGCTGAGACCTGAATGGTCCCTCCAGCCTCTAGTTAAATAATTCCAATGATGAGAAATTTATTATTCAGCTATGGTTCAACAGCAGAAATGGATTATTTTAACCATTAGAATCAGCCAAAGTCTACCTTTTTCTAAATCTTTACCTACTGACATTAGACATAATATATCTAATCCCCTAAATATGTCCCAAATCCCTCAACTGCTCTTAATTTAAAATGGTTACATCAGGCATTTCCATTCATGCTGGCTACTATTGTGTCCACATTCCTCTACAAGAACTCTATTTAGTTCCACCTAAAGTGTGGAACCCAAATCCTTTAAGCAATAAAGACAGTCACAGTCTTTATTTTTGGCCATGCTGTGCAGCATGTGGGATCTTAGTTCCCCAACCAGGGATTGAACCTGTGCCCCCTGATTTGGAAGCTCAGAGTCTAAACCCTGGACTGCCAGAGAAGTCCATTTTATGAGCTTTAAAAACCTTCACTGTTTAACCCAGTACTTGAAACTTCAGAGAGGCAACATAAAAGTTTGAAAAGTGAGTGAATGAAAAGAAGCAAGCCAGTAATGGTCCTGCTCTTTTCTGGACTAGTGAAATCACACCTGGGAAATTAAACGTTATGGGCACTAGTCCTTGAGAGGGACAGAACAAAGCAACACCTAAATGGTGACCTAAATGATCAAGAGAAACAAAACCATGTCACATGAGGACCAGCTAAACGAAGAAACAACACTTAGCATGAAAGTCTTAAAGTCATTTCTTTATCCATCCATCCAACAAGTATTTATAGTGTGGATCAAGGAACAGTGCTGGAGATATGACCATGATCAAAATATTGTCTTGCCTTCACAAAGCTTCAACTTAAGGCTTCCAAGTTAAAATGTAAAAGGATAAGCAAGGAGTTAGCCAAAGAGAGACCTGTTGTTTCAGACAGAAAGAAAAGCATGTATGAGGGCCCAGAAATGAAAAAAAGCAGTTCTCAAACCTGAATCTTTCAGTATGGCTACTGGGCAGATAAAAATGGTTTAGAAAAGTGGTTGTCAATAAAAGCAGTGTTTGGGTTTCAGAGTCTCATATGCAACACTAAGGAGAAGAGGAAGCACAAAAGGGTTTATAAGAAAAAGCATCCTGTCTACAATGTGAAGAATGGACTGGAGGAGGGTAAGGCTAGAGGCAGGAAGCTTTTTGATTAGGAAGATTTTCTAATAAACTAGCTATGAGACGATGGTTGCTTGAACTAGGAAATGTAACAGAATGGTAGTGAGAAAGCAGTCCTTAGAGCTGCTGTCAAATAACTAGAGGCTGGGCAGTGAAAAACTGGCTAAACCTATACATATCGCTCTAAAAGTTATAGGTAGGACTAATAGAATTGACAAAGAAACAGATTTTGGCCCAATAAATATTTGTTTAAACATGAGTGAGTTGCTTGAGGAGGTTTTAAGTCCCTAACAACTTTGGGGAAAGTTTAAGACAAGACATTTTACAAGAAATACAAAGTGTTGGAATTTTGAAATGCAGGCCAAGGTAGATTTTTTAAGGCCTCTTCCAAACTCTGAGATTCTAAAAATCTACTGAATTTTCTTTCAGTGTGGTATTTGAGGCTACCCTCTATGCCTGATGGACAAAATGAAATGCCCAAGATCACTTTATCAGAGGCTCTGCCTGGCTTCGCTACCTCTACTCCCACAACAAAAAACATACTTTCACATTTTAACGTCATTTATGTAAATATTTTAAACTGAATATCCACTTTTCACAATTCTGTCAACAAAACAGGTTATTTACAACATACCTTAAATATCACTGAACTAGAACTGTTATCATCATTCACATTAGCAACTGCAGCAGCTATCACTGAGAACCTTCTGTTTGTCTGCACCATGCCACACTGTGTTCAATATTTCCCCTGTTAATTATAACCCGAAAAGTAGGTTTTATTCTCATCTTAAAGATGAGGAAATGGACTCAGAAAGATCAAGTATTTTTTCTGAAGTCACAAAACTGGTTAGTGAGGAAAAGGAATATGAACCCAGGCCTGTCTGATTCTTATGCCATGCTTTTTAAACCACACACCATTACCTTAGAAAGGATGAGGAAAGTTTTAAGGAAAAATAAAAAGTGACTATCATTTATTGTTTATCAAGTATCAGGCCCTTTACCTGCATTATTTCATTTCATTCATTTCTTCAGCTCATAATCATAGAATGCTTCACTTCAAAGAATGTCACAAGATTTGACTTAAAAGGCTGAGGATAGTTGCAGAACAAATGAAAATAATAATCCTCCAAAGTTGAAAAGTATTTGAGAGTTTTTAAGATGTTTTCACATCCATTAGTTCATGTAATCTTCTTAATAACCCTGTGAAGTAGGTAGAATGGGATTATTATCCCCATTTACAAATCAGAAAACCAAGGATTAGTGTCACAAACTTACTAAATGGCAAAGTTGGCCTTCAAAGAATCCAGGAATTCTGACTTCTAGTCTAGTGTTCTACTACTTTACATCACCTTCCTTGTCAGCGGGCAATGAAAGTAATATGTTGTCAGAAGAAAAGGAAAGAGGGAGCAAATGGAAAATGATGATAATAGGATTGAACACAGGAAGTTGCAGTAACAAAATATGTAATACTTCAACAAAAACTGATAAAGGTATCAGAATATCAATATTTAAATAAAATGCAGGATTTTAAAGAACACTTAAGAAGTTAAGATTGACATTTATGTAGGAACTCGGAAAGCTGATTGAAAAATATTGCTATTAGTTTCATTTCTGAAATCCTAGTCCTGAAGTACACTATTCAGGGATGAAAACCAAATGCAGTCCCAGGCTGATTCCTGTTATTTGACATCTTAATATTTCAGTTTTTTATTTAGTTTAAAAAAAAAAAAACTTAGAAAATCTTTAGGTTTAATTTCAGTTCAATATATCTCATGAATAATTTCTTTTGGGAAAATGCCATCAAATTCTGATTTACGGACAAATGGGCTTTGTTTTAGCTCTAGATTTAATGAATTAATAAGAAGTAACTTGCAATTTGGTTTCAGTTCCCATTCCTTATTGTACTCATGTAATTAGCCACCCTTTTCCCTTTCGTTAGCTTAGTCTGTGGCCTCCTGATAAGGAGAGTCAGACTCACAGCAAAGGAGAACTGCATGGGCTCATTAGGCAGACAAGAGCACAGGATTCACGAGCTCATGAGACAAAGACACACGGAATTCTGTTCCTAGTTACTATCTAATCCCTGGCTCAGTAATTTCCCATATTTAACAGAAACACAAGAAAGATATCTTACCTAGCTCCAGGATGTCGGTAGCTTCTATTAAAGAAAAAAATGTTACAGCATAAGTCATCATGCAGAACATACCAAAATGACAGAAAAGTGAGATTCTGGGGTAAAATGAGGGCTTGAGACTTTGTGTAGTTCAATTCTCTCATTTTAAAAGACACTAAGTTTATTACTAGTAGTTGTGGAAGTATACACTCAATTCTGCCTTATTAAAAACTAGATATCCAGAGAGGATAAACAACTGTACCTAAAGCTAATTTGGGATTGCCTGAACTCAGAATCTAAATTTCCTGATTTCATGCTCAAACCAATGTATATTGGTTTTGACAGATACCTCTACAAATTATATATGCTTGTGTTTTAACCAGTGAGTTCTTGGTATACTCAGACCTCCAAAAAAAAAGGCTTTGTGGTAAGAGATGTCAAATTAAATTTTTCCATGCTAAATACAGCTTTTTTTCTTACCTTGATGTTGGGATGCAGACTCTGATAGATGACCATATTTATGTTTTCTAACATCATTCCAGTCTATTACTGCAGGAAGAGAGAAAACAGTCATGTGGAAAGAAAGTAAAAGTTTCAATACTTCTCCAATTTAGCAGCATATTGTGACAGTTTTTGATAAAGTAATCTACTTTTGAGATTCTAGTCTAAGGAAATAACCCAAAGTATAGAAAAAGAGATTTTATTTCAAGAAACTTTAGTATTCTTTATAATAACAAAAAATTGGGGTGGAAGGGTGCTTAGATGTTCAACACAGAAGACTGATTAAGATACTGAAATACATTTGTTATTTGACAAAGTATTTTGCAGCTGTTAAATTTTTACAAGTCTAAGTGGGAAAATGTTTGAGTTATAATGTTATCTGGTAAGGTAAAGGATCAAAAAATATATGCAGGAATAACCACAATTACATAAAAAACTGAAGACAAAGAACACCTATGTTACAGGCTGCATTGTGTTCTCCCAGAATTCATACTGAAGTAATCATTTCTCAATACTTCAGAAGGTGACTTTGGAAGTAGGGTCTATGAAGAAGTAAATAAGTTAAAATGAGATCTAATTTTAGAGTGGACCCTAATCCAATATGACTGGTGTCCTTATAAGAAGAGGAAAATCTGGACACAGACAATGATAGAGAAAAGACTATGTGAAGGCACAGGGAGAAGACAGACATTTACAGGCCAAAGGAAAAAAAACAACAACAACCCTGCTGACACCTTGCTCTTGCTCTTGTAGCCTCCAGAACTGTATGAAAATGTCTGTTGTTTAAATCACCCAGTCTGTAGCCTTTGTTATAGAAGGTCTATCTAGTAAACTAAAACAACCCTTAAAATTATCACTAGAAAAAAAAGAAGTAAACAAAGAAAATATAAACAACTGGTTATCTTTGGGTGGTGGTACTGTTTTTCTCCCCTTTCTAATCTCAAATATTTTCAGATTTTTTTTATACAGAGTATCAGTTCAGTTCATGTCCGACTCTTTGTGACCTCATGACCCGCAGCATGCCAGGCCTCCCTGTCCATCATCAACTCCTGGAATCCACCCAAACCCTTGTCCATCGAGTCGGAGATGCCATCCAACCATCTCATCCTCTGTTGTCCCCTTCTCCTCCTGCCCTCAATCTTTCCCAGCACCAGGGTTATTACTTATATAATAGAAATATATTTTCCTTGCTTGAAAATTTAGACTCACCTACTGACCCCAGTGCTTTCTTACCATTATTTACGCACCTTCTTTACCAACGAACGGCACCACTTTTTTTTTTTTAACCATTATTTACCCATTTACCCACTTCTCTTCTCACTCAGCTCAGATGCTATGGTCCCTCACTAAAATCACTCCCTGGCCAAGTCTTCAACTCCTTCACACCTGTGTTTTGTTTTTTTTTTTTTTTTGGTTAAACTTGACTACTAAAGCCTCAACCCTAACTTGGCTAAAACCACTTATCTGCCTGTATCATGCCTACCCCAACAGATCACAAGTGCTAAAGAAAAACAAGTGGAAGCTTACTGGTCTCACCATGAACTCACGGCTACAATCTCAATGCTACTTATCACTGTCTAGGAATCAAACCACATTTCCCTACCATGCTTCCTTTTCTCCTTTCCAAAAATACAAATACACGTACTCTTCTAATGCTGAAGAAGCTGAAGTTGGACGATTCTATGAAGACCTACAAGATTTCTTAGAATTCATACCAAAAAAAAGATGTCTTTTTCATCATAGGGGACTAGAATGCAAAAGTAGGAAGTCAAAAAATACCTGAAATAACAGGCAAGTTTGGCCCTGGAGGACAAAATGAAGCAGGGCAAAGGCTAACAGAGTTTTGTTACAACAAACATCCTCTTCCACGAACATAAGAGATGACTATACACGGACATCACCAACTGGTCAGTACCAAAATCAGACTGATTTTATTTACTCTTTTTGCAGCCGAAGATGGTGTAACTCTATACAGTCAGCAAAAAAAGACCTGGAGCTGACTGTGGCTCAAATAATCAGCTCTTTATTGCAAAATTCAGGCTCAAGTTGAGAAAGTAGGGAAAACCACTAGGCCATTCAATTATGACCTAAATCAAATACTTTATGATTACACAGTAGAGGTGATGAATAGATTAAAGGGACCAGATCTGGCAGACAGACTGTCTGAAGAACTATGGATGGAGGTTCGTAACACTGTGCAGGAGGTGATGACCAAAACCATACCCAAGAAAAAGAAATGAAAGAAGGCAAAGTGGTTGTCTGAGGAGGCCTTACAAACAGCTGAGAAAGGAAGAGAAGCAAAAGACAAAGGAGAAAGGGAAAGAGAAATCCTTTAGAGTTCAGAGGGTAAAGAATGCAGAGTTGCAGAGAATAGCAAGGAGAGATTAAAAAAAGCCTTCTTAAGTGACCAATGCAAAGAAACAGAAGAAAACAACAGAACGGGAAAGACTAACAATCTCTTTAAGAAAACTGGAGATACCAAGGGAACATTTCAGGCACAATAAAGGACAAAAACAGTAAGGACATAACAGAAGCAGAAGAGGGTAAGAAAAGGTGGCAAGAATACACTGTACAAATTAAGAACTGTACAAAAAAGCTCTTAATGACCCAATGAACCACGATTATGTGGTCACTCACCTACAGCCAGACATCCTGGAGTGTGAGGTCAAGTGGGCCTCAGGAGCATTACTATGAACAATGCTAGTGAAGGTGATGGAATTCCAGCTGAACTATTTCAAATCTTAAAATATGATGTTGTTAAAGTGTTGCACTCATTATGCCAGCAAATTTGGAAAACTCAGCAGTGACCACAGGACTGGAAAAGGTCAGTTTTCATTTCAATCCCAAAGAAAAGCAATGCCAAAGAATGTTCAAATTACTGTATAATTGTACTCATTGCAAGATTTTGCCTGAGATGTACCAGGTAAGGCTTCAGCAGTATGTGAACTGAAAAATTCCAGATGTTCAAGCTGGATTTAGAGAAGGCAGAGGAACCAGAGATCAGATTGCCAACACATTCAGGATCATAGAAAAAGCAAGGGGCTTCCAGAAAAACATCTGCTTCTGCTTCATTGACTATGCTAAAGACTTCGACTATATAGATCACAACAAACTGTAATATTCTTAAAGAGATGGGAATACCAGATCACCTTACCTGCCTCCTGAGAAACCTGTATGCAGGAAAAGAAGCAACAGTTAGAACCGGACATGGAACAATGAACTGGTTCAAAATTGGGAAAGGAGTATGTCAAGGCTGTATATTGTCACCCTGCTTATTTAACTTATATGCAGAATACATCGTGCAAAATGCCAGGCTAGATGAATCACAAGCTGGAATCAACACTGCCAGGAGAAATATCAATAACCTCAGATCTGCAGATGATACCACTTTAATGGCAGAAAAGTGAAAAGGAACTAAATAGCCTCTTGATGAAGGTGAAAGAGGTGAGTGAAAAAGCTGGTTTAAAACTCAACATTCAAAATACTAAGATCATGGAATCCAGTCCTATCACTTCGTTGCAAACAGATGGGAAAAATGTGGAAATAGTATTGGATTTCATTTTCTTGGGCTCCAAAATCACTGTGTAAGGTGACTGCAGCCACAAAACTAAAAGCTGCTTACTCCTTGGAAGAATAGATATGTCAAACCTAGATAGTGTTTTAAAAAGCAGAGACATCACTTTGCCGACAAAGGACTGTCTAGTCAAAGCTATGGCTTTTCTAGTAGTCATGTATGGATGTCAGAATTGGACCATAAAGAAGGCTGAACACCAAAGAATTGACACTTTTGAACTGTGGTGCTGGAGAAGACCCTTGAGAGTCCCTTGGACTGTAAGGAGATCAAACCAATCAATCCTAAAGGAAATCAGTCCTGAATATTCACTGGAAGGACTGATGCTGAAGCTGAAGCTCCAATACTTTGGCCATCTGATGAGAATAGCTGACTCCCTGGTATAGACTCTGATTTGGGAAAAACTGAGGGCAAGAGGAGAAGCGGATGACAGAGGATGAGATAGTTGGATGGCATCACTGACTCAATGAACATGAGTTTGAGGAAACTCAGGAAGATAGTGATGGAAAGAGAAGCCTGGTGTGCTGCAGTTCTTGGGGTCACAAAGAGTCGGACACGACTGAGTGACTGAACTGAACTAGCCAATGAACAACAAGAACAACACAATTTTTCACTTTCTTCATATTCCAAATATTCCCTCCTTAACCTTCACTCTTAGGGGATGACATTAATTCAGGGTTTATTGAGAACAACAAAAATAAGACATGAGAACCTTCTATATGCCACACATTTCAGGAAGATTCAGACTTAATCTTGCCTAGTGGTATGTCCCCAAAGCATAATATAGTAATTAGCAGGTGTTCAGTCAATAATTGGTGATTTAATGAATCTACTTATTCATCATTCTTTCTGACTTTTCTCCTGCTTCTGTGGATGAAGCGTCTCTGATTTTAAGCAACAGCCCACCCTACATTTTTGCTCCAGACCCTGTTTCCTCTCATCTTCTTAAGGACTTTGCAAGTATTTCCTCTATAACAGATCATTTACATCAGTACTGTTATTGCTTTGTCATCAACTATCAAAACACACACACAAAAAACCAATAATATGCTCTCCCCAACCCTCTCTTAATTCCACACATATGCTTCCCGCTCTATCTTTCAATTTTTCTACTCTCTTTCATGGGAAAACTTTTTTTGAGTTGTCTTAAAAGCAATGAATTATTGCCTCCTCACTTCCTCATATTATGTCCTCATTTTAATAGGCTTTTTTTTTCTCTCACCACTCCACTGTGATTACTTCCAAATTCATATTTCCAGCACTGGCCTCTACTTGGAATTCTATACTTACATATACAACTACTTTCAGGCCATCTCTACATGGTTCTCAATCAGTTATTTCAAACTTAGCTAAAACACAACACCGTTTGTCAAGCTGTTCTTTTTGTCCTCCACAAACCAGTAGCTGGCATCTCCATCACCTAGCTCTTCAAGGCAAAATTCTTGAAAGTATCCTTGATCCCTGTATTTCCTCTACATTCACATTAAATCCATCAGTAGGTTCTGTTGGGCCATATCCCAATCCAGTCTAGTTTGAGTCACTATTACCTCTTATCTGGACCATTACAAAGTATGCTAACTTATCTTGCTTCTACTTTTGCCCTACTCCAACTTATTCTCCACAGAAGAGTCAGAAGGAGCATACTGTATCTGAGAAAGCAGATCTATAAGCAAGAGGAAGCCACTGGGAAAGAAGTGGAGGTGAGGGATGGAGGAGATTCGAATATACTAGTGGCCCATGGAACCTTGGCTCTGGAGGCTCATCATACTCTTGTTTTTCATGTGGCTTGGTTGTTCAACCTGCTTAGTAATTAAAAGAATTCTAACTGTTTCAAATGTAGAGGTAGAAGAAAAGCCTTCTGAGAACACACCATGATTTTAGTGTCAAGTGGAAGAGCAAGCTTGACTTAATCTCAGACAAAACAAATCATCCCAACTAAGTAAAAACCAAGGGATAAGATATAATAAACTCGCAAACTATGTTTAATCACATAGAGATTTTTATCTTTAAAGATTTCTGACAAGGTTCTTAGTTTGCACAAAACTAAAATTTTGTTTAGAATCTAAACCCTGAAATTTGCAAGATATTTTTCTACTAAATTCCACTAATACTATTAAAATGTGACTATAACAAATGGCAAGAATGCATTACCTTCCAGAAATGACTATAAATTTTAATGACATTTAAGAAATACAAAGTGTCTAGCACAGTGCCTAACAGAGAACAAATTCATTAAATAATAAGTTTTCATTTCTTTCTTTCTTCTGGCTAAATTGTCATAAAAATATTTCTAGGTATTTAAAAAGCAAAACTTCCAATCTATACTCACAATCTTGAAAATTGATGCTAACGACAAAAAGACATCATGGTTAAAAGAAAAGGATAACGAGTGACATAATTAAAAATGGGAAATTCCTTAAACTCAGTTCAGTTCAGTCCAGTCGCTCAGTCGTGTCCGACTCTTTGCGACCCCATGAATCGCAGCACGCCAGGCCTCCCTGTCCATCACCAACTCCCGGAGTTCACTCAGACTCATGTCCATCGAGTCAGTGATGCCATCCAGCCATCTCATCCTCCTCTATCCCCTTCTCCTCCTGCCCCCAATCCCTCCCAGCATCAGCCAAATCTCTTAACTACCCTTACCTCCAGGATGGGGTAAAAATATACTTACCACTAGGCTGCATAGTCAGTAGACTACAAACTGGTCAGGGAGTTAAAAGGTTTGGGATTTACCCCTGGATCCACCAATACTTTGCTCTGACCTCTGACAAGTCAGTTTCTCTGTATGTTAATTTCTCCATCTGTAAAATGGGGATGGGAGGAAGGGCACACTTATTACCCTATAAAGGACTGAGACTTTACTAGTATTAACACATTGGACTACATTACAAGAAAAGCAGGACATTTACATATAATATTTTTGCTTATTCGAATATCTCAGGGTTGGAGAGTACCTTATGGTAAGTACCACAGGTTAAATTTAACTAAGCCTCAGTCTTCACAGAAATAAAAAATATAATATTCGCCAAATTTGGTCCCATGAAAACATCAAATTTCCAACTAATCAAGGTAAACTAGAAAATAAAAAGATACTAAAACTACATTAAGATGGTGTTATAAACTAAATTGTGCTTCCCACCCCAAGCGATATGTTGAAGTCCTAATCCCCCAATGTGACTTTATTTGCAGATAGGACTTTCACAAGCTTGTTGTTCAGTATCTCAGTTGTGTCTGACTCTGCGACCCCATGGACTGAAGCATGCCAGGCTTCCGTCCTTCACTATCTCCTGAAGTTTGTTAAAATTCATGTCCATTGAGTTGGTGATGCCATCCAACCATCTCATCCTCTGTCATCCTCTTCTCCTCCTGCCTTCAATCTTCTCCAGCATCAGGGTCTTTTCCAGTGAGTCAGTTCTTCACATCAGGTGCCCAAAGTATTGGAGCTTCAGCCTCAGCATCAGCCCTTCCAATGAATATCCAGGACTGATTTCCTTTAGGATTGACTGGTTTGATCTCCTTGCAATCCAAGGGACCCTCAAGAGTCTTCAGTACCACAGTTCAAAAGCATCAATTCTTCAGCGCTCAGCCTTCTTTATGGTCCAACTCTCACATCCATAAATGGCTACTTGAAAAACCATAGCTTTGACTAGACGGACCTTTGATAGCAAAGCAATGTCTCTGCTTTTTAATACACTAAGTTTGTCACAGATTTTCTTCCAAGGAGCAAGTGTCTTTTAGTTTCATGGATGCAGTCACCAGCCACAGTGATTTTGGAATCCAAGAAAATAAAGCCTGTCGCCGAATCCACTGTTTTCTCCATGTATTTGCCATGAAGCGATGGCACCAAATGCCATGATATTAGTTTTTAGAATGTTGAGTTTTAAGCCAGTCTTCTCATTCTCCTCTTTTACCTTCATGAAGTGGCTCCCTAGTTCCTCTTTACTTTCTATCATTAGGGTGGTATCACCTGCATATCTGAGGTCATTGATATTTCTCCCAGCAATCTTGATTCCAGATTGTGCTTCATCCAACCCCTAATTTTGCCTGATGTACTCTGCATATAAGTTAAATAAGCACAGTGACAATATATAGCCTTGAGGTACTCCTTTCGCAACTTTGAACCAGTTTGTTGTTCCATGTCCAGTTCTAACTTTTCTGCTTCTTGACCTGCAGACAGATTTCTCAGGAGGCAGGCAAGGTGGTCTGGTATTCCCATATCTTTAAGAATTTTCCACAGTTTGTTGTGATCCATACAGTCAAAGGCTTTAGTGCAGTCAATGAAGCAGAAATTTTCTGGAATTCTCTTGCTTTTTCTATGATCCAATTTTGGCAATTTGATCTCTGGTTCCTCTGCCTTTTTTAAACCCAGTTTGAACATCTGGAAGTTCTTGGTTCACATAGTGTTGAAGCCTAGCTTGAAGGATTTTGAGCATTACCTTGCTAGCATGTGAAATGAGGATAACTGTGTGGTAGTCTGAACATTCTTTGGCATTGCCTTTCTTTGGGATTGGAATGAAAACTGACATTTTCTAGTCCTGTGGCCACTGCTGAGTTTTCCAAATTTGCTGGCATACTGAGTGCAGCTCTTTAACAGCATGATCTTTTAAGATTTGAAATAGCTCAGCTGGAATTCCATCACCTTCACTAGCTTTGTTTGTTGTGATGCTTCCTAAGGCCCACTTGACTTCACACTCTAGACTGTCTGGTTCTAGGTGAGTGATCACACCATCATGGTTATTTGTGTCATTAAGATCTTTTTTGTACAGTTCTTCCATGTATTCTTGCCACTTCGTCTTAATATCTTCTGTTTTTGTTAGGTCCATACTTCTTCTGTCCTTTACTGTGCCCATTTTTGCATGAAATGTTCCCTTGGTATCTTTAACTTTCTCAAAGAAATCTCTAGTCTTTCCCATCCTACTGTTTCCTCTCTTTCTATGCATTGCTCATTTAAGAAGGGTGTTTGCTATGACCAGTGCATTCTCTTGGCAAATACTCTGTTAGCCTTTGCGCTGCTGCATTTTGTACTCCAAGGACAAACTTGCCTGTTACTCCTTGACTTCCTACTTTTGCATTCCAGTCCCCTATGATGAAAGGACATCTTTTTTTGGTGTTAGTTCTAGAAGGTCTTGTAGTTCTTCTTGGACCGTTCAACTTCATCTTCTTTGGCATTATTGGTTGGGACACTGACTTGGATTACTGTGATGCTGAATGGTTTGCCTTGGAAACAATCAAGATTATTCTGTCATTTTTAAGACTGCACCCTGCATTTCAGAGTCTTTTGCTGACTATGAGGGCTACTCCATTTTTTCAAAGGGATTCTCGGCCATAGTGGTAGATATACTGGTCATCTGAATTAAATTCGCCCATTCCCATCCATTTTAGTTCACTGATTCCTAAAATGTTGATGTTCACACTTGTCATTTCCTGTTTCACTACTTCCAATTTACCTTGATTCATGGACCTAACATTCCAGGTTCCTATGCAATATTGTTTTTTACAGCATTGGACTTTACTTTCACCACCAGACACATCCACCACTGGGTATCATTTCCTCTTTGGTTCAGCCTCTTCATTCCTTCCAGAGCTGTTTCTCCACTCTTCAATAGAATACTGGACACCTACCGACCTGAGGGGTCCCATCTTTCAGTGTCATATTTTTATGCCTTTTCATACCGTCTATGGGGTCTCAAGGTAAGAACGCTGAGTCGTTTGCCATTTCCGTCTCCAGTGGACCACATTTTGTCAGAGCTCTCCATCATGATCCAACTGTCTTGGGTGGCCCTACATGGCATGGTTTAGAGTTTCACTGAGTTACACAAGGCTGTGATCCATGTAATCATTTTAGTTTGTTTTCTGTGACTGTGTTTCCCATTCTGTCTGCCCTCTGATGGATGAGGATAAGAGGCTGGTGCAAACTTCCTGATGGGAGGGACTGGCTGTGGGGAAAACTGGGTCTTGCTTTGGTGGGCAGGCCATGCTTAGTAAATCTTAATCCAATTTTCTGCTGATGGGTGTGGCTGTGCTCTCTCTCTGCAGTTTGGCCAGAGGCAGCCCAGTCCTAGAGTCTGCAGTCTCTATGGTAGGGTATAGACTTTATGGTAGGAGTAGTGGTGACCTTCTACAAGAGGATTTATACCAGCACACTACGCTCCCAGGACTGCTGCTCTCAGTCCCCCTGACCCCATGTCAGGCCAATGTCCACCCACGTCTCCACCAAAGACTCCCCAAAACTCACAGGACTGGTATCCTGATGAAAAAGAAGAGATACCAGAGACTGATTGGCCTCTCTCTCTCTCAATCCAACTCTACCCCTCCACCAACACATACAGAGAAAAAGGCCAGGTGAGCACACAGTCAGAAGTTCTTTCTATAAGCTGAGGGAAGCCTCACTGTAAACCAACCCCGCCAGCATCTTGATCTTGGACGTCTAGACTCAGGAACTGTGAGAAATAAGTGTTTGTTGTTTAAACTACCCCACTTGTGGTATTTTGTTACAGCAATCCAAACACACGAATAGACATGGTCATAGGACAAATGAGGCTATAGAAATTCTTTGAGAGTATCTCATATGACACTACTTCATTTTCAAGTTGTCTTAAAGAATCTTCATCCTTCCTTTCACTACAGTTGGATTGGTGGGAAAACAGAGCATAACAAAATAAAAATAACAACAAAAAAACAAACTGGAAGTTAAAATTTTATCCTCTTTTGAATCTCAAGACTGTTTTCTCTTAACAATTTTAGGCAAGTTGTTAACTCCATTGAGTCTGCTTTCTAAAAAAAAAATCAGTAAAATAGGGATGATCATCCCAGTGCTACTTGCTTCACTAGGTTGTGAAGAGCAAATAAAAACTAGGCTTTAAACGTGCATAATAAAGATAATAGGGATTATTAAAGGAAAACATGCTGTTTTCTACCTTTCTCAGGGGGAAAACTCAGATTCTGACTAAAATAATGTATGTACTTACAAAAAGGACATAGCATATTAGAACCTCCTGTTACTAGTTAGCCCCTATGGATTCTCATATTCACAACTGAATATCTGCTAAAGTTATTTTTAATTGGAGTATAATAGCTATACAATGTTGCACTGGTTTCTGCTGTACAATGAAGTAAATCAGCTGTTGTTCGGTCGCCCAGTCGTATCAGACTCTGCGACCCCGTGAACTGTGGCACGCCAGGCCTCTCTGTCTGGAACGAGATCAGCTGTATGTACACATGTATCTCCTCTTTCTTGGACTTCCCTCCCACTTCTCCCATCTCATTCATCTAGATCATCACAGAGCACTGCGTTGAGCTTCCTATGTTACACAACAGGGTCCCACTAGCGATGTATTTTTACACGGTCGTGCCATCCCCCCCACTCCTGTGTCCACACATCCTTTCTCTACATCTGGCTCTATTCCTCCTCTGCAAATAGGTTCATCTGTACCATTTTTCTAGATTCTACATATATGCATTAATATATGATATCTGTTTTTCTCTTTCTGACTTACTTCACTCTATATGACAACTTTGTCCTTTCTCCCTTTGGCTTCCTCTTACTGTACACTGGGATCTTTAAAAATTATGGTAATGCAGTCTCCACAGGAGAAGTAAAAGTGCCTGTATTTATTTCAAAAGACATTTAACGACACTAGGGCTGGGGAAAGAAGAGTAACTTGAATCCTTAAAATGAATGTATGGAGCCCTGAAATACTTAAGAGGGCAATCTGTGAACATCCTAGAAAATATACCCTCTTTGATTTCTAAGCAAAGAGCACAACAGCACATTCTAGTAGTATCCAAAGTAATGCTGTCCAATAGGACTTTCTGTGATAATGGAAATGTTCTATATCAGTGTCATCCAATGGATAACCACTAGCCACATAGGGCTATTCAGCATTTGAAATATGGCTGGTGTGGCTAAAGAGTTGCATTTTTAATTATATTTAATTCCTCTTAAATTTAAATAGACATATGCAGCCAGCGGCTACCATACTGGGTAGTATAAATCTACAGAATGTAAAGACTCTGGTATTTCAGGATGCCCTTGAGGGGAAGATAATACATAACAGAAAAATCTACAAAGCTATGGAAGCATCTTTTCAAAATGTGATAAAACAATCACAATGGTTCATCCTCTGAAGCAAGGAAAAGTTGAAAACATTCTTTAATATTGAGAAGAAATTCAGTTATAAATTATTACTATATATTTACAATAGCAATACTGTAATATTACTAATATTGTATAGCTTATAAATAATATTTTTAAGTGTTTACTCTGTATCAGATATTGTGCTAAGTATTTCAATAACATCATCTTGTTGTATCCTCTCTGGTATATTACTTACTCTGGTATCATTACCCCTTTATATTAATGAGGAAATAATATTCAGAGAGGTTGAATAAATTTCTAAAAAGTTACAGTCAGTAGAAAGGTCAGGATCTGAACCTAAACTATGTTTGTAACTACCTTCTCCTCAAAAAACAAAAACAAAAAAGGTAACAAAAAAAAATAAATCTTACGAATGTTTCTGACATAGAGTAGCCCAGCTTGGACAGTCTTTCCATTTTACTATAGTAAAAACTGAAGCACTGGTGCTTATTAGCTTGATCTGGATGCTAAATAATCTGAGACACAGTCTGGGATTTAATGATGTAAAACTAGATTAAATGAAAGATGTTCACAGGTACCATGTTTCAAATACTCACAGAGCTTGGAAAATACAAAACAAGTAATGCAGGTTTATATGCACATACCAGTGAGACAGCAGGGATAGGCAGGAAGGAAAGAAAGGAGCAGGAAAGGAGAGATGTCCCCCTCAGAAATGAAACTGGAAAATAGAAAGATCAAATGTACTTCTGAAAATACATTAAGACAACACAGAACTCCTTTAGCAGTGAAAGCAACCATGGTTTTAATAAACCAGAAACCTATGCTGAGAAGCAGAGATCAAAACAGGAAAGCTGGAAGCAGAACACCTGTCCCACTATGGTCAGGAGGACAAGCTACAGGGGAGGCGGGAGATGGAAAAGGGGCTGGTCTGGAGTGTGCCATTGATCAGCCACTCCCTCTAATTAGCAAGTACTCCTAGGGCCTCTCAGCTGATTTCTCTGCCTCCAGCTCTCCTTCATTTACCGCTATTTCATTCGGAGATTAAGTGTGAAGAGACAGTATTATTCCTCTGGGATATCTGTCAGAAAAGGGGGGAGGGGAAGCAAGCTAGGCAATCCCTTCCTAGAAGAGCCATAAATTCTGTCTTGTACATGTAGCAGATGTGAACAAAGAAGATGAAACAGATCTCTTCTTGGCAATCATCCCCACCCCCACTCCATCTTTTGCAATTATATATCTGCACGTGCAGACAGAATCCCAGAGAACATCAATATTTCCTTTAACAAGCAAAGCAGCTAGCAATGAATGGCTAATGACAATGCAGAAAAGCCATAACTCCTTTTGTTCTATAGGCAGTCCTAGTAGACTTCAACTATACATAATGTTTACCCTTTCCAGAGCCTTATGGAAGTGTGAGCCAGGGCACAGAAGAAGCTAACGCTTTTTAAAATGCTTCCAACTCATGTTTCTTGAACACTGAAAAAGTTTAGTGATATCAATGGTGCCACATCATACTTTCTGGCAGACATAAACGGACCTGATATTATGAAGTAAGTAATGTACAACCATCATCATCATTCTAGTGTGTATTGGGAATGAAGAAGATGACTGTACTGGATGGTCTACTCTAATAGTCAGAATACTCGAGAGGACTCTATCTGAGTTTTATCTTCAAATCTAGGTCCTAGACTCTGAATGAGATAGAGGCACATAATCTCATTTAAAGGAAAACAAGGATAGTGAGGGTTTAAAAAACTGAGGAGATTTACCAAGAGAAGAGAAGACTCAGGGGGAGCAGGAAAGCTTTTTGCAAATATCTGGAGTGTTCTCATGAAGATAAGAGATTTGCTTTGCTTGTTTAATATCTGTGGGTGGAAGCTATGGGCAGATAGGTTTCGGCTCATTACTAGGAAGAACTTTCTGAAAGTTGGAGGTATCCAACAGTGGGATGCACTCTCTGGGAGGTTCAGTTCAGTTGCTCAGTCATGTCAAACTCTTTACGACCCTATGATCTGCAGCATGTCAGGCCTCCCTGTCCATCACCAACTCCCAGAGTCCACCCAAACCCACGTCCATCGAGTCGGTGATGCCATCCAACCATCTCATCCTCTGTCGTCCCCTTCTCCTCCTGTCCTCAATCTTTTCCAGCATCAGGGTCCTTTCAAATGAGTCAGCTCTTCACATCAAGTGGCCAAAGTATTGGAGTTTCAGCTTCAACATCAGTTCTTCCAATGAACACCCAGGACTGACCTCCTTTAGGATGGACTGGTTGGATCGCCTTGCAGTCCAAGGGACTCTCAAGAGTCTTCTACAACACCACAGTTCAAAAGCATCAATTCTTCAGTGCTCACCTTTCTTTATAGTGCAACTCTCACATTCATACATGACTACTGGAAAAACCATAGCCTTGACTAGACGGACTTTTGTTGGCAAAGTAAAGTCTCTGCTTTTTAATATGCTGTCTAGGTTGGTCATAACTTTCCTTCTACAGAGTAAGCATCTTTTAATTTCATGGCTGCAATCACCATCTGCAGTGATTCTGGAGCCCCAAAAAATAAAGTCAGCCACTGTTTCCCCATCTATTTGCCATGAAGTGATGGGACCAGATGCCATGATCTTCGTTTCTGAATGTTGAGCTTTAAGCTAACTTTTTCACTCCTCTTTCACTTTCATCAAGAGGCTCTTTAGTTCTTCTTCACTTTCTGCCATAAGAGTGGTGTCATCTGCATATCTGAGGTTATTGAGATTTCTCCAGCAATCTCGATTCCAGCTTTTGCTTCATCCAGCCCAGCGTTTCTCATGAGGTACTCTGCATGTAAGTTAAATAAGCAGGGTGACAATATACAGCCTTGACGTATTCCTTTTCCTATTTGGAACCAGTCTGTTGTTCCATGTCCAGTTCTAACTGTTGCTTCCTGACCTGCATACAAATTTCTCAAGAGGCAGATCAGGTGGTCTGGTATTCCCATCTCTTTCAGAATTTCCCACAGTTTATTGTGATCCACACAGTCAAAGGCTTTGGCATAGTCAATGAAGCAGAAATAGATGTTTTTCTGGAACTCTCTTGCTTTTTCGATGATCCAGCGGATGTTGGCAATTTGATCTCTGGTTCCTCTGCCTTTTCTAAAACCAGCTTGACCATCTGGAAGTTCACGGTTCATATATTGCTGAAGCCTGGCTTGGAGAATTTTAAGCATTACTTTACTAGTGTGTGAAATGAGTGCAACTGTGCAGTAGTTTGAGCATTCTTTGGCATTGCCTTTCTTCGGGATTGGAATGAAAATGGACCTTTTACAGTCCTGTGGCCACTGCTGAGTTTTCCAAATTTGCTGGCATATTGAGTGCAGCACTTTCACAGCATCGTCTTTCAGGATTTGAAATAGCTCAACTGGGATTCTATCACCTCCACTAGCTTTGTTCATAGTGATGCTTTCTAAGGTCCACTTGACTTCACATTCCAGGATATCTGGCTCTAGGTGAGTGATCACACCATCATGGTTATCTGTGTCATTAAGATCTTTTTTGTATAGTTCTTCTGTGTATTCGTGCCACCTCTTCTTAATATCTTCTGCTTTTGTTAGGTCCCTACCATTTCTGTCCTTTATTGAGCCCATCTTTGCATGAAATGTTCCCTTGGTATTTCTAATTTTCTTGAAGAGATCTCTTGTTTTTCCCATTCTATTGTTTTCCTCTATTTCTTTGCACTGATCACTGAGGAAGGCTTTCTTATCGCTCCTTGCTATTCTTTGGAACTCTGCATTCAAATGGGTATATCTTTCCTTTTCTCTTTTGCTTTTCGCTTCCCTTCTTTTCACAGCTATTTGTAAGGCCTCCTCAGACAGCCATTTTGCTTTTTTGCATTTCTTTTTCTTGGGGATGGTCTTGATTCCTGTTTCCTGTACAATGTCACGAACCTCCATCCATAGTTCATCAGGCACTCTGTCTATTAGATCTAGTCCCTTAAATCTATTTGTCACTTCCACTGTATAGTCATAAGGGATTTGATTTAGGTCATACCTGAATGGTCCAGTGGTTTTCTCCACTTTCTTCAATTTCAGTCTGAATTTGGCAATAAGGAGTTCTTGATCCAAGTCACAGTCAGCTCCCGGTCTTGTTTTTGCTGACTGTATAGACTGTAAAGAACAATACTGCATAGGAACCTGGAATGTTAGGTCCATGAATCAAGGAAAACTGGAGATGATGAGAGTGAACATCGACATTCTAGGAATCAGTGAACTAAGATGGACTGGAATGGGTGAATTTAACTCAGATGACCATTATATCTACTACTGTGGCCAAGAATCCCTTAGAAGAAATGAAGTAGCCATCAGAGTCAACAAAAGAGTCTGAAATGCAGTACTTGGATGCAATTTCAAAAACGACAGAATGATCTCTGTTCAGTTCCAAGGCAAACCATTCAGTATCACAGTAATCCAAGTCTATGCCCTGACCAGTAACACTGAAGAAGCTGAAGTTGAACGGTTCTATGAAGACCTACAAGACCTTTTAGAACTAACACCCAAAAAAGATGTCCTTTTCATTATAGGGCACTGGAATGCAAAAGTAGCAAGTCAAGAAACACCTGGAGTAACAGGCAAATTTGGCCTTGGAGTACAGAATGAAGCAGGGCAAAGGCTAATAGAGATTTGCCAAGAGAACACACTGGTCATAGCAAACGCACTGGTCATAGCAAACACCCTCTTCCAACAACACAAGAGAAGACTCTACACATGGACACTGCCAGATGGTCGACACAGAAATCAGACTGATTATATTCTTTGCAGCCAGAGCTGGAGAAGCTCTCTGGGAAGGGAAGGTCTGAATTTGCTATCATTGTGGGTATAGAAGTAGAGGTAAGATAACCTCTTGGTGGAAATACTAAATCATAAGAAGGAAGAGGGAGGCTGGACTAGGTAACCTTTAGAGGTCTTGCCCAAATCTGAGAGCCTATAATTTTATGGGAGTATGGACCTCCTGCTTTCATCATTACAACACAGTGCAACTTAAGGTCTGCATAATGGACAATGTACATTATTTGCAACGCCAACTTTCTCTCTGAAAGCTTACAGAAGAGTGACAGAGGGACAGAAGAAATACTAAGATCATTATCATGATCTTACTTCCCTTCTGCATCTTCATCTACCACATACTGGCACTGTGGTGGACACTTTACATAATTTATCCAGCTAGGTTATTGTGAGACTCTGAGCTGGTAAGACATTGTCTTTGGGTTTTACTTTCCTCATTTGGAAAATGAATGGGTTGAACTTCATTATTCATGAAAGGGGACATCGAAGTTCCTTTTAATTTCCTTCATATCATGAGTCTGGAGGAAAGTAGCAGCAGGGACCTAGATCAATTATTTCCTCCCTATGCACCACGATTTAACCTGGCAGATACTCTGAAATATCTTCCTTCTTTGGAGTAATGAACAATGTGTGCCATCTTCATTTTATACAGTAAACACAGTCCTAAAAGGTTAAGTGTAAATAGAAATTTTAATAAAAAATGAAGTACATTTTGTACACACCAAAATGGTTAGTTAAAAGCAGGCTTTATAAAAATAAGTGCAATGTTTGCTGCAAAGCAACTTGTTCTATGAGAAGAGCTCACTGGAAAAGAACCTGATGCTGGAAAAGACTGAAGGCAAAAGGGGAAGGTGGTGGCAGAGGATGACAGCATTACCGACTCAATGGACATAAATTTGAGCAAACTCAGGGGTATGGTGGAAGACAGAGCAGCCTGGCATGCAACAGTCCTTGGGGTCACCATGAGTCAGACAAGACTTAGAGACTGAACAACTAGTTCTATAAATTTGGATTTTATGTATTGGATTTTCTGTTATCACTTTGTCTTCCACTTAAGTTACCATGTCAAAGATGCATTGCAGTTTTTCCCTGTCTTTGGGGTGATCAGCCTGTTCGTACAAACACAAAACTATGGGTTTGAAAGCAATATTAAAAGTCATTCAATGCTTTCTCCTTCCTCTGCCTCTAACTCAACCAACCACAGCCAATGTTTGAATTTTCTAACATCTTTACCAACTCTTCGCTTACTCTTCCAGTGATGAAGACCCCACATCTCCCCATGAAGCTCCTTCCATGCTTGGCAGTGGACCTTGGCTTTAGGGATGTGATTCTCTATATTTTTCCCATCTTAACAAACACGAGGGAATCCCAGAACATCTCCATCAGTAACAACAGTTTCACATATAACCAAGCTTTCAATAGAGGTTCTCGAGAGAGAGCAAGATGGTGATAGGAGGGAAACTTTCTCTTTTCATTTGGCATACTTCT
Source organism: Bos grunniens (assembly GCF_055505025.1). NCBI lineage: Eukaryota > Metazoa > Chordata > Mammalia > Artiodactyla > Bovidae > Bos > Bos grunniens. Next base: position 16,394,446 of record NC_141167.1, read on the forward strand.
GCTGGTAATTTTTTTTTTACACTTACTATGTATTCCTTTAATACATATATGCATGTATTTTTAAAAAGTGATCCAGGGGGTAAATCTTATTCACACTAAGGATAGGGGGATGGAGGGGAATACGTCCCCCTAGAGGAACAACAGAATGTGAGGGAATAGTGTGTTATGATTTGACACCTCCATCAGCTGTAATATTCTTGGATATAGAATGGGCATTGAACTGACTGTAATATAGTTAGTATAGGAGGTTGAAGGACCCCTACTTCCTTGGAAATCATGGCTAATCTCTTTCTCAACTGAGTAAGCCAGCTCTTCAGGCATTTAAAAATAGCTTTCATGTGTATAAGGAAAGTGAACTACTTCCTGGTCTCATCAAGGTTAAATTCAATGACTAACTGTAACATGTCTCACTGTGTGATGTATCTGCCTCTTTTTCTCTGTCATTCTGCCTAATTCATAGTACACTCTTCTCATTGGACCATCTGCCTTCTAACATGATTCTTCTGTAGTCTGTTCGTTTACTCTTTATCATGACAGGGTGGCACCATTTTCCCAATTACTCAGTGTGCTGTGTGTGCTCAGTTGCTTCAGTGGTGCCCAACAATTTGTGACCTGTGGACTGCAGCCCACCAGGCTCCCCTGTCCATGGGATTCTCCAGCCAAGAATATCGGAGTGGGTTACCATGCCCTTCTCCAGGGGATCTTTCTGGCCCAGGGATTGAACCCGTATCTCTGGGGTCTCCTGCATTGCAGGCAGGTTCTTTAGCCACCTTAAAGTGAAAAATGAAAATTACTCAGTCGTGTCCAGCTCTTTGCAACTCCATGGACTATATATACAGTCCATGGAATTCTCCAGGCCAGATTACTGGAGTGGGTGGGTAGCTTTTCCCTGCTCCAGGGGATTTTTCCAACCCAGAAATTGAACCAGGGTCTCCTGCACTGCAGGCAGATTCATAACCAACTGAGCTATCAGGGAAGCCCCTGAACCACCTGGGAAGCTCCAATTACTCAGACTTTTTACCTTATTTCAAGCTTCTGGATGTTTTTACCAAATATCCCCAGTTTCCCCTATTCTGTTATGAAGACCCTGCCGCCGGATTGTCTGGGTTCAGATTTGGTTCTATCATTTACTAGTTGTATAACTGTAGCTAAGTAACTTAACCCCCTGTGCCTCAGTCTCCTCATTGGCAAAATAAAAACAGCCCCAGCAGCAATTAACTTATACAGTTGCAGGGAAAATAACTAGGATACATATAAAGCACATAGGACAGTATCTGGCACACAGTGGACACAATGTTAATTTGTATTATTGCTTCCTTCTCCTTCATCATCATAAGGTGAAAAGACAACCCTCAGAATAGGAGAAAACAATAGCAAATGAAACAACTGACAAAAGATTAATTTCCAAAATATACAAGCAGCTCATACAACTCAATACCAGAAAAGCAAACAACCCAATCAAAAAGTGGGAAAAAGACCTAAATAGACACTTTTCCAAATAAGACATACAGATAGCTAACAAACACATGAAAAGATACTCAACATCACTAATTATTAGAGAAATGCAAATCAAAACTATACTGAGATATCACCTCATACCAGTCAGAATGGCCCATCATTAAAAGTCTACAAACAATAAATGCTGGGGAGGGTGTGGAGAAAAGGGAATGCTTTTACACTGTTGGTGGGAATGTAAATTGATACAATCCCTATGGAAGATGGTACAGAGATTCCTTAAAAAACTAGGAATAAAACCACCATATGACCCAGCAATCCCACTCCTAGGCATATACTCTGAGGAAACCAAAATTGAAAAAGACACATGTATCCCATTGTTCATTGCAGCGCTATTTACAATAGCTACAACATGGAAGCAACCTAGATGTCCATCGACAGATGAATGGATAAAGAAGTTGTGGTACATATACACAATGGAGTATTACTCAGCCATAAAAAAGAACACCTTTGAGTCAGTTCTAATGAGGTGGATGAACCTAGAACCTATTATACAGAGTGAAGTGAGTCAGAAAGAGAAAGATAAATACCGTATTCTAATGCATATATATATATATTTATATATATATGGAGAAGGCAATGGCACCCCACTCCAGTACTCTTGCCTGGAAAATCCCATGGACAGAGGAGCCTGGTAGGTGGCAGTCCATGGGGTCACACAGAGTCTGACACGACTGAGAAACTTCACTTTCACTTTTCACTTTCATGCATTGGAGAAGGAAATGGCAACCCACTCCAGTGTTCTTGTCTGGAGAATCTCAGGGACGGGGAAGCCTGGTGGGCTGCTATCTATGGGGTCGCACAGAGTCGGACACGACTGAAGTGACTTAACAATGCATATACATGGAATCTACAAAAATGGTACTGAAGAATTTATTTACAGGGCAGCAATGAAGAAACAGAAATAGAGAATAGACTCATGGACATGGGGAGAGGGGAGGGGAGGCTGAGATGTAGGAAAAGAGTAACATGGAAACTTACCTTACCATATGTAAAACAGACAGACAAAGGAATATGCTGTATGGCTCAGGAAACTCAAACAGGGGCTCTGTATCAACCTAGAGGGGTGGGATGGGGAGGGAGATGGGAGGGAGGTTCAAAAGGGAGGGGATATATGTATACCTATGACTGACTGATCTTGAGATTTGACAGAAAACAACAAAATTCTGTAAAGCAATTATCCTTCAACTACAAAATAAATTAAAAAAAAAAAAGCAAGCTAAGATCATGGCATCTGGTCCCACCACTTCATGGCAAATAGATGTGGAAACAATGGAAAAAGTTCAGTCCAGTCGCTCAGTCGTGTCCGATTCTTTGCAACCCCATGAAAAATAAAGTCAGCCATGTTTCCACTGTTTCCCCATCAATTTCCCATGGAAATAGTGAGAGACTTTATTTTCTGGGGCTCCAAAATCAGTGCAGATGATGACTGCAGCCATGAAATTAAAAGACACTTGCTCCTTGGAGGAAAAGCTATGACCAACCTAGACAGCATATTAAGAAGCAGAGACATTACTTTGCCAACAAAGGTTCGTCTAGTAAAGTTATGGTTTTTTCAGTAGTCATACATGGATGTGAGAGCTGTGACTATAAAGAAAGCTGAGCACCAAGGAATTGATGCTTTTGAACTGTGGTGTTGGAGAAGACTTGAGAGTTCCTCGGACTGCAAGGAGATCCAACCAGTCCATCCTAAAGGAAATCAGTCCTGAATATTTATTGGAAGGACTGATGCTGAAGCTGAAACTCCAATACTTTGGCCACCTGATGGGAAGAACTGACTGATTGGAAAAGACCCTGACGCTGGAAAAGATTGAAGGCAGGAGGAGAAGGGGATGTCAGAGGATGAGATGGTTGGATGGCATCACTGACTAATGGACATGAGTTTGAGCAAGCTCTGGGAGTTCGTGATGGACAGGGAGGCCAGGCATGCTGCAGTCCATGGGGTTGCAGAGTCAGACACAACTGAGAGACTGAACTGAACTATGTGTTAATATACAATATTTGTCTCTTTATGACAGAATTCACTCTGTATAATAAATAGGCTCTAGGTTCATCCACCTCATTAGAACTAATGTGTTCCTTTTATGTGTTCCTTTTATGGCCGATTAATATTCCTCTGTGTATATATACCACTGCTTTTTTGTCCATTCAACTGTCGATGGACATCTAGGTTACTTCCATGTCTTCAGTTCAGTTCAGTTCAGTCGCTCAGTAGTGTCCGACTCTTTGTGACCCCATGAATCGCAGCACGCCAGGCCTCCCTGTCCATCACCAACTCCCGGAGTTCACTCAGACTCACGTCCATTGAGTCAGTGATGCCATCCAGCCATCTCATCCTCTGTCGTCCCCTTCTCCTCCTGCCCCCAATCCCTCCCAGCATCAGAGTCTTTTCCAATGAGTCAACTCTTCGCATGAGGTGGCCAAAGGACTGCAGTTTCAGCTTTAGCATCATTCCTTCCAAAGAAATCTCAGGGCTGATCTCCTTCAGAATGGACTGGTTGGATCTCCTTGCAGTCCAAGGGACTCTCGAGAGTCTTCTCCAACACCACAGTTCAAAAGCATCAATTCTTCGGCGCTCAGCCTTCTTCACAGTCCAACTCTCACATCCATACACGACCACAGGAAAAACCATAGCCTTGACTAGACGGACCTTTGTTGGCAAAGTAATGTCTCTGCTTTTGAATATGCTATCTAGGTTGGTCATAGCTTTCCTTCCAAGGAGTAAGCGTCTTTTAATTTCATGGCTGCAGTCACCATCTGTAGTGATTTTGGAGCCCAGAAAAATAAAGTCTGACACTGTTTCCACTGTTTCCCCATCTATTTCCCATGAAGTGATGGGATCGGATTGTAAATAGTGCTTCAATGAACATTGGGGTACATGTGTCTTTTTTGATTATGGTTTCCTCAAGATATACGCTCAGTAGTAGGATCGTTGGGTCACATCATAGTTTTATTTCTAGTTTTTTAAGGAATCTCCATACTGTTTTCCATAGTGGCTATGTCAATTTGCATTTCCACCAACAGTGCAAGAGGGTTCCCTTTTCTCCACATTCTCTTCAGCATTCATTGTTTGTAGATTTTTTTGATGATGGCCATTCAGATTGATGTGAGGTGATACCTCATTGCAGTTTTGATTTGCATTCCTCTAATTATGAGTGATGTTGAGCATTTTTTCTTCCATTTATTAGCCATCTTTATGTCTTCTTTGGAGAAATGTCTGTTCAAATCTTCTGCCCACATTTTGATTGCATTGTTTGTTTTTCTGGTATTGAGCTGAATGAGTTGCTTGTATATTTTGGAGATGCATCCTTTATCAGCTGTTTCATCTGTAAGTTTTTTTATCCCTTTCTGGGTTGTTTGATCTTGTTTATTGTTTCCTTTGCTGTACAAAAGCTTTTAAGTTTAATTAGGTGCCATTTATTTATTTTTGCTTTTATTTCCATTACTGTAGGAGGTGGGTCATAGAGGATCTTGCTGTGATTTATGTGAAAGAGTGTACTGCCTATGTTTTCCTCTAAGAACTTTATAGTTTCTGGCCTTATATTTAAGTCTTTAATCTATTTTGAGTTTATTTTTGTGTATGGTATTAGAAAGTGTTCTACTTTTATTCTTTTGCACGTAGCTGTCCAGTTTTCCCAGCACCATCTATTTTTTTTAGGTTTTCTTAAAGTTAATTTAATTGGATGATAATTAATACAATATTGTGATGGCTTTTGCCATACATCTACATGAATCAGCCAGAGGTGCACATGTAGCACCCCATCCTGAACCCCTCAACTACCTCCCTCCCCACCCCATGGCTCTCCAGGTTTTCCCAGAGCATCGGTTTTGTGCCCTGCTTCATGCATAACACTTGCACTGGTCATCTATTTTACATATGGTAATACACATGTTTCAATGCTATTCTCACCTTCTCCCACAAGGTCCTTAAGTCTGTTCTTTACATCTGTGTCTCTTTTGCTGCCCTGCATATAGGATCATCATTTCTGTCTTTCTAAATTCCATATATATGCGTTAATATACAGTATTGCTGTTTCCCTTTCTGACTTACTTCACTCTGTATTATAGGCTCCAGTTTTTTCTATCTCATTAGAAATGACTCAAATGCATTCATTTTTATAGCTGAGTAATATTCCATTGTGTATATGTACTACAACCTCCTTATCCATTCATCTGTTGATGGACATCTAGGTTGCTTCCAGTCCTATCTATTGTAAACAGTGCTGCAATGAACATTGGGGTACACGTGTCTCTTTCAGTCCTGGTTTCCTCAGTGTGCATGCCCAGCAGTGGGATTTCTGGGTCATATGGCAGTTCTACTTCCAGTTTTTTAAAGGAATCGCTACACTGTTCTCCATATTGGCCCAGAACGACTTATTGAAGAGGCTGTCTTTTCTCCATTGTATATTCTTACCTCCTTTGTCAAAGATAAGGTGCCCTTAGGTGTGTAGGTTTATCTCTGGGCTTTGTATCTTACTTCATTGTTCCATATTTCTGTTTTTAGGCCAGTACCATACTGTCTTTGTGACTGTAGTTTTGTAGTATAGTCTGAAATCAGGAAGGTTGATTCCTTTACCTCCATTTTTCCTTCTCAAGACTGCTTTGGCTATTCGGGGCCTTTTACGTTTCCATACAAATTGTGAAATTCTTTGTTCTAGATCTGTGAAAAACATCACTGGTAGTTTGATAGGGATTGCACTGAATTTGTAGATTGCTTTCGGTAGTATAGTCATTTTCACAATATTGATTCTTCTAAGCCAAGAACATGAAATACCTCTCCATCTGTTTGGGTCATCTTTGATTTCTTTCATCATGTCTTCTATGTTTTCTGTCTTCTAGTTTTCTGCATAAAGGTCTTTTGTCTCTTTGGGTAGGTTTATTCCTAGGTATTTTATTCTTTTTGTTGCAACAATGAATGGGATTGTTTCCTTAACTTTTCTGATTTTTCATTGTTAGTGTATAGGAATGCAAAGGATTTCTGTGTATTAATTTTACATCCTGCAACTTTACAATATTCACTGGTTAATAATTTTCTGGTGGAATCTTTGCAGTTTTCTATGTATAGTATCATGTCATCTGCAAATAGTAAAGAGTTTTACTTCTTCATTTTCAATCTGGATTTCTTTTATCTCCTTTTGTTCTCTGATTGCCATGAATAGGACTTCCAGAACTATGCTGAATAAAAGTGGTAAGAGTGGGCACCCTTGTCTTGTTCCTGAACTTAGAAGAAATGCTTTCTGATTTTCACCAATGAGAATAATGTTTGCTTTGGTTTTATTCTATTAGGCCTTTATTATGTTGAAGCAGGTTTCTTCTATGTTTGCTTTCTGGAGAATTTTTATCATAAATGGGTGTTGAATTTTGTCAAAAGCTTTCTATGCATCTATTGAGATGATCAGATGATTTTTATCCTTCAGTTTGTTGATATGGTGTATCACATTGATTACTTTGTGTATACTGACACATCTTTGCATCCCTGGGATAAATCCCATTTGATCATGGTGTATGATCTTTTTAATGTGTTGTTGGATTGTGCTTGCTAAAATTTTGAATTTTTTGCGTCTATATTCATCAGTGATACTCACCTGTAATTTTCCTTTTTGGTGGTATCTTTGTCTGCTTTTGGTATTAGGGTGATGGTGGCCTCATAAAATGAGTTTGAGAGCTTTCTTTTCTCTGCTGTTTTTTGGAAGAGTTTGAGCAAGATAGGTGTTAGCTCTTCTCTAAACTTTTGGTAGAATTTGCCTGTGAAGCCATCTGGTCCTGGGCTTGTGCTTGTTGGAAGATTTTTGATTAGTTTCGATTTTGGTGCTTGTGATTAGTCTGTTCATGATTTCTATTTCTTCCTGGTTCAGTTTTGGAAGGTTGTACTTTTCTAAGAATGTGTCCATTTCTTCCAGACTCTCTATTTTTATTGGCATATAGTTGTTCATAGTACTCCCTTATGATTCTTTTTATTTCTGTGTTGTCTGTTGTAATGTCTCCATTTTTGTTTTTATTGAGTCCTCTTCCTTTTCTCTTGACAAGCCTGCAAGTGGTTTGTCAATTTTATCTTCTCAAAGAACCTGCTTTTAGTTTTATTCATCTTTAATATTTCTTCATTTCTTCTCTGATCTTTAAGATTTCTTTCCTTCTACTAGGCTTTGGTTTTTTGGTTGTTGTTGCTGTTATTGTTGTTCTTTTTCTAGTTGCTTTAGGTGTAAAGTCAGGTTGTTTGATGTTTTTCTTGTTTCTTGAGGTAGGCTTGTAGTGCTATAAACTTCCTTCTTATAACTGCTTTTACTGCATCCTATAGGTTTTGAGTCATCATATTTTCATTGTCATTTGTTTCTAGGTATTTTTTAAAATTTCCTTTTGATGTCTTCAGTGACTTGTTGGTTATTTAGAAGTGTGTTGTTTAGCCTCCATGTGTTTGTGTTTTTTACAGTTTTTTTCTTGTAAGTTATATCTAGTTTCATGCATAGTGTTGTATTCAGAAAAGATGCTTGATACAATTTCAATTTTCTTAAATTTACTGAGCTTGATTTGTGACCCAAGATGTGATCTATCCTGGAGATTGTTCCATGTGCACTTGAGAAAAATGTGTCTTCTACTGTTTTGGGATGGAATGTCCTGAAGATGCCTATTAGGTCCACATGGTCTAATGTGTCATTTAAGGCTTGTGTTTAAGCCTTGTGTTTCCTTAGTAATTTTTTGTTGTGATGATCTGTCCATTGGTGTAAGTGGGGTGTTAAATTCCCCTACTATTATTGTGTTACTGTTGTTTTCCCCTTTTATGGTTCTTAGCATTTGCCTTATGTACTGAGGTGCTCCTATGTTGGCTGCATAAATATTTATAATCATTGTATCTTCTTGGGTTGATCCCTTGATCATTCATTATGTACTGTCCTTCCTTAACGCTTGTAAAAGTTTTTACTTTAAAGTCTATTTTGTCTGATATGAGTATTGCTACTCCTGCTTTCTTTTGATTCCCATTTGCATGGAATATCTGTATCTATCCCCTGACTTTCAGTCTGTGTCTTTAGGTCTGAAGTGAGTTCTCTTACAGGCAGCATATACATGGGTCTTGTTTCCATATCTATTCAGCCAGTCTGTGTTTTTTGCTTGGTGCATTTAATCCATTTACATTTAAGGTAGTTATTGACATGTATGTTCCTACTGCCATTTGCTTAATCATTTAGGGTTTGTTTTTGTGGTCTGTTTCTTCTGTTGTGATTCCTGCTAGAGAATCCTTAGCATTTATTGTAAGGCTGGTTTGGTGGTGCTGAATTCTTTCAGGTTTTGTCTATAATGCTTTTGATTTCACCATCAAACCTGAATGAGATCCTTGCTGGGTAGCATAATCTTGGTTGCAGGTTTTTTTCTTTCACCATTTTTTTCTTTCACTTTAAACACCTGCATAGTTCCTGCTGAAAAATTAGCTGTTAGCCTTATGGAGATTTTGTGAATATGTGTCTGCTAAGTTGCTTCAGTTGTGTCTGATTTTTTGCAACCCTATGGACTGCAGCCCACCAGGCTTCAGTAGGTATTCTCCAGGCATGAATACTGCAGTAGATAAGCCATTTCCTTCTTCAGGGGATCCTGTCAATCCAGGGATTGAACCTAGGTCTCTTGCATTGAAGGCAGATTCTTTAACCTCTGAGCTACCAGGGAAGCCCTGGGAATTCCTCTTTATGTTATTTTTTAACTTTCCCCTTGCAGGTTTTAATATTTTTTTTCTTTGTGCTTAATTTTTTGTTAGTTTGATTAATTTATATGTGTCTTGGTGCTTTTCTCTTTGGGTTTATCCTATATGGGATTCTCTGGGTTTCCTGGACTTGGGTGGTTATTTCCTTTCCCATTTTAGGGAATTTTTCAACTCTAATCTCCTCAAATATTTTCTCATACTCTTTTTCTCTTCATTTTGGGACCCCTATAATTCAAATGTTGGTGCATTTAATACTGTCCCAGAGATCTTTGAGACTGTCCTCAATTCTTTTCATTTTTTTTTCCCCTCTATTCTGCTCTATGGCAGTTATTGAGGAGTTCCTGGTGGCTCATTGTGGGTGGCTTCCCCAGTAAATCTTCTGATCTCACCAGAGGTCCCCCAACCCCCGCCCAGAGGAGCAGGTGCACTGCTCCCAGCACCCAAAGGCGCCCAAGCCACTCCCAGTGCCAAACTACTCCTCCCCCCAGTCACCACTGAGTGAAAGGGGAGCCCCAGGGGCTTCCCGTAGTGGATCCTCTGATCCCTAAAGAATCCCTACCCCTCTCAGGTGAGCAGGCATGCTGCTTCCAGTGACCAAAGGTGCCCAAACCACTCAAGGCACCAAAGCCACTCCACCTCCCCCAGCAACCCCACAGTTGCTGGTCATCAAGGTTCAAGTTTCCTCCACTCCCCCTTACCCGGTTGTTCCCAGGGCTCCTCCCTTCAGCCTGTCCACAGGAGGTCCCCCATTAGCACCTGGTGAGTATCCCAGGCGTGGGGAGACATGCCTCCCTGTCTTCCCTCACCCCAATCTTGGGTCTACCCTCAAAGCATTCTTGACATTTCATTTCTTCAACACACTTCTCTCTGACAAACTGGATTAGCGTGGAACTTCACTTGGCATTCCTACTACTATGGCTGTTTTCATTGCATTATGATGCACACTCATGCTTCACCAATTCACATTCCTCTTTGTTTCATACCTCTTTTCAAAACCTATCTTGTAGAGCAGGGAATAGAAAACTTTTTGAAAAGAGCCAGAGGGTAAAAAATTTCAGGTTTATGGGATATATGGTTTCTGCTACAACTACTCAATTCTGCCAGTGTAGAATGACAGTAGCCATACACATTAACAAATGGACATGGCTATATTCCAATAAACCTTTATTTACAAAACCAGGCACCTGACAGGACTTTGCCTATGGACCATAGTTTACTGATCCTGGATCTAGAAGAATCTTCCCTAAATAACTTTGCCTAGCTGTGATCACTCCATTATTCTACTTCAAAATACATGTACTATATTCATTTACAAATAGTTATAAACTTCTGAATATTTTTATGTGATCAGTCTCTCACTTAGAACACTGTACAGATTCTTTAAGGAAAACTGTCATTTCATTCACAGCTAAGCCTAGGAGTAACACTGAGTGTCAAGGACATGAAGACAAATGAATCCCAGTCTATGTGCACAAAGAACTCACAAAGAACAGATTAACAGGACAGACAGCAACGCAAATACACAATCATAATATAATGGGATTTTTGCTATAAGAGAGATTTCCTATACAAAGTGCTCTGAGAAAAGCAAAAGGAATGATTGACTTTACTTGGGGAGAGGAGGAAAGCTTCACAGAAGACCTGAGGTAGGATTGTCAGAAAAGAAAGATGAATAGGTATTTGAGTTAAAGGAAATGTAGTATAATGGTACTAAGACATGGAAATGGATTAAGTGTATGGATAATAACCAGCAGCTACTATAGATGGAAAGGGGTAAGGGAAGCTACAGAGACAAATGACAGAAACTGAAGAAGATGAGAATACAAAAGAAAGTATCAGCAAAGAGTGCCATTTGCCACAATAAGACAATGTTATATACATAATGAGGAGTCTGGATCATTCTAGAGATCATATTTAAATATTCAATATCATGATCTGATTTGTTAATAATATTTTATACTCATAAAGAGGCTTTAACTTTTTCTTAGACTTTCATGTATGTTATTTTTAATGTTCATACAGCTTCCATACTTACATGTCTACTAAATTCTAATAACGATCATGAACTTATGAGGTAGTAAGAAGAGTAAGATTTAGAGGCAAAAAGATTCGGGACAAAATCTTGCAGTTTGTAGGAACAACATGTTGAGTAAGTCTCTTAATCTTTCATTGTTTCCAAAGAACAGGAATAGCAACAGTCCCTGTTTCATAAGATTACAGAAAAGACTATTTGAGACAATTATGTGAAGAGTACTTTGTAAAAGAGCTGCAAAATGACATGCAGGATTTGTGAAATTGCAGGGTAAGATGGTAAGAAAGGATGAGATACTTTTATTTACTTGACAGCTTTTTGTGACACATACATTCATTCACAGCCTAATAGAAGATAACTCTGCATTTCTATCATATATAAGTACAGGTTCTGACCTTTTCGAGGATCTGATTTTTGCATGGTATCATCAGCTATATCAAATAGGAATTTCCTCCTTAACAAGATGGAGAAATCTAGAAGCAAAAGATTAAAAAAAATTAGAAATATGAACAATTGTAGATCAAAGGAGACCTGCAATGAAATTAGGTTTTAATCAGAGAAAACCAGCAGGCTGAACACCCAGAAGGGCTTCCCAGGGGCAGTAACTCAGTTAAGTTTCCAATTTCCACGATCCTTCCCTCAGTTTTTGAGTTCAGAACCCTGATTCTATTAAAAACAGAACAGACTTTTCAGGGCCTTAATAGCTCATTTTAAATAATAATGGATAAACTAGAAGGTTACTCTATTAATTCATTGTGAGAAATATAACAGTCATATAACCAAAGTATTGTACACTGAAAACTATAAACATCGCTGAAAGAAATCAAAGAAACAATGAAGTATAAAGACACTTACATCCATGAATTAGAAGACTAATGTTAAGACAACAATACCATAAAGATCTACAGACTCAATGCAATCCCTATCAAAATCCCAGTGATGTTTTTCTGTAAAAATAGAAAAAGCCATCCTAAAATTCACATGATATCTCAAGGACCTCTAATAGCTTAAACAATCTTGAAAATGAAAAATAATGTTGGAAGACTCACAATTCCCGGCTTCAAAATTTACTACAAAGCCATAGTAATTGAAACTGTGTGTGTGTGTGTGTGTGGCGGGGGGTGGGGGGGTGGGGTGGGGGGAGTACTAGCAGAAGGACAGGCACACAGACCAACAGAATAGAGAGCCCAGAAATAAGCTCAAGTATGTATAGTCAAATGATTTTTAATAAAGGTGCCAACAACATTCAATGGGAAAAGAATACTCTTTTTCACAAATGATGCTAGGAAATCTGGATACCCACATGCCAAAGAATGAAGATGAACCTTTAGCTTACACCATATATAAAAATTAACTCAAAATGTATCAAGACCAAAACTTTAGAGCTAAAATTATAAAACTTTTAGAGAAAACAGAGAAGAAAATCTCCATGACACTGAATTTGGCAATAATTCTGGAATTTGATATCTAAATCTCAGGCAACAAAAGAAAAAAAAACAGATAGACTGAACTTCATCAAAATGAAAAACATTTGTGCATCAAAGAGCACTATCACATGGATGAGAAGAAAACCTACAAAATGGCAGAAAACATTGGCAAATCACTTATCTGATAAGGGACTAATCTCTAGAATTATGTACAGAACTCCAATTCAATGACAAAACAAAAACAAAAACAAAAAACCCTCAAATAATCCAACTGAAAAATTAGCAAAGGACCTGAATAGGTATTTCTCCATGTATCTATGTGTATGTGCTAAGTTGCTTCAGTCATGTTCAGCTGTTTATGATCCTATGGACAGTAGCCCACCAGGCTCCTCTGTCCATGAGATTCTCTAGGCAAGAATACTGGAGTGGGTTTCCATGCTCTTTTCCAGGGACCTTCCTGATCCAGGGATTGAACCCACATCTCTTACATTTCCTGCATTGGCATGCAGGTTCTTTACCACTAGTGCCACCTGGGAAGCCCCATTTATCTATGTAGATGGCCCATAAGTACATAAAAATCAACATCATTAATCATTAGGAAAGTGCAAGTTAAAGTCACAATGAGATACCACTTCACACCCACTGGGGTGGTTATTATGAAGAAAAAAAAAGAAAAATCATAAGTGCTAGCAAGGATATGGAGAAATTAAAGCCCCTGTGAATTGCTAGTGGAAATGAAAAAATGGTGCAGTTGCTGTGGAAAACATTAAAAAGTTTAACATGGAATTACCAAATGACCCAGTAACTCCACTTCTAGATATTTCCCAAAAGAATTGAAAACAGGGACTGAAACAGGTACCTGTACACAAATGTTCAGAGCAGCATTATTCACAATAGCAAAAGAGTAGAAACAATCTAAGTATCCACCAATGAGTGAATGAAAAAATAAAATGAGGCTTATACATACAATCGAATACTATTCAGCTATAAAAAGGAATAAAATTCTGATACATGCTGCAACATGGATGAATCTTGAAACCATTACACTCAGTGAAATAAGCCTAGTACAAAAGGCTAACTACTGTATGATTTCATTTGCACTTGGCAACTCGAATAGGGAAATTCCTAGAGAAAGGAAGCAGAACAGAGGTTATCAGGGGCTGGGCAAAGAAGGGGAATGGAGAGTTATGATTTAATGGGTACAGAGTTTCTGTTTGAAATGATGAAAATATTCTGGAGTTGGACAGCAGTGAAGGGTATACATCCCTATAAATGTACTTAAGCATTAAAATGGTAAAAATGATAAATTGTTATGTATTTTTAAAAATATATTTTTAATTGAAGGAAAATTGCTTTATTGTGTTGGTTTCTGCCATACATCAACATGAATCAGTCATAGGTATACATATATCCCTATACATATGTCTCTGTCCTCTTGAACTCCCTAACACCTCTCACCCCATCCCACTGCTCTAGTTTGTCACAGAGCCCCAGTCTGAGTTCCCTGAGGCATACAGCAAATTCCCACTGGCTATTTTACACATTGTAGTGTATATGTTTTCATGCTACTGTCTCAATGCTTCCCACCCTCTTCTTCCCATCCTGTGTCCACAAGTCTGTTCTTTATATCTGCGTCTCCATTACTGCCCTGCAAATAGGTTCATTAGTATCATCTTTCTAGATTCCATATATATGCATTAATATATGATATTTTTCTCTTTCTTACTGCCTCTGTATAAAAAGCTCTAGGTTCATCTACCTCATCAGAATCAATTCAAATGTGTTCCTTTATATGGCTGAGTAATATTCCATTGTGTATATATACCAGAGATTCTTTATCCATTCATCTGTTGATGGACATCTAGGTTACTTTCATGTCTTAGCTATTGTAAATAGTGCTGCAATGAACACTGGGGTACATGCGTCTTTTTCAATTATGGTTTCTTCAGGGTATATGCCCAGTAGTGGGATTACGGGGTCATATAGTAGTTTTATTCCTAGTGATTTTAAGGAATCTCCATACTGTTCTCCATAGTGGCTAGCTCTATCAATATACATTCCCACCAACAGAGCAATAGGGTTCCTTTTTCCCACTCTCTTCAGCATTTACTGCTTGTAGATTTTTTGATGATGGCCATTCTGACTGGTGTGAAGTGATATCTATTATAGTTTTTGATTTGCATTTCTCTAATATTGAACAATGCTGAGCATGTTTTCATGTATTTATTAGCGACCTGTATGTCTTCTTTGGAGAAATGTCTGTTTAGGTCTTCTGCCCACTTTTTGATTGGGTTGTTTGTTTTTCTGGTACTGAGTTGCACAAACTGTTTGTACAGTTTAGAAATTAATCCTTTGTCAGTTGTTTCATTTGCAATTTTTTAATCCCATTTTGAGGGTTAGTCTTTTCACCTTGTTTATAGTCTCCTTGGCTTCCCTGGTGGTTCAGAAGGTAAAGCGTCTCTGCCTACAACGCAGGAGACCTGAGTTTGATCCCTGGGTCAGGAAGATCCCCTGGAGAAGGAAATGGCAATCCACTCCAGTACTCTTGCCTGGAAAATTCCATGGATGGAGGAGCCTGGTAGGCTACAGTCCATAGGGTCGCAAAGAGTTGGACACGACTGAGCGACTTCACTTTCTTTCTTTCTTTCTTGCTGTGCAAAAGCTTTTAAGTGTAATTAGCTCCCACTTGTTTATTTTTGTTTCCATTACTGTAGGAGGTGGGTCACAGAGGATCTTGCTGTGATTTATATCAAAGAGTCTTCTGCCTATGTTTTCCTCTAAGAGTTTTATAGCTTGGGTTTTATGTTTAGGTCTTTAACACATTTTGAGTTTATCTTTGTTCTTTGTGTATGATGTTAGGAAGTGTTCTAATTTCATACTTTCACATGTCCAGTTTTCCCAGCACTATTTACTGAAGAGACTATCTTTCGCCATTGTAAATTTTTGTCTCCTTTGTCAAAGGCTAGGTGCCCGGAGCTGTGTGGGTTTATCTCTGGGGTTTCTATCTTGTTCCATTAGTCTATACCTCTGTTTTTGCACCAATACCATACTGTCTTGATGACTGCAGCTTTGTGGTACAGTCTGAAGTCAGGAAGGTTAATTCCTCCAGCTCCATTCTTCTTTCTCAAGATTGCATTGGCTATTCAGGGTCTTTTGTGTTTCCAAACAAATTGTGAAAATTTCCTCATTCTGGTTGTGAAAAATGTCACTGATAATGTGACAGTGCCTGCACTGAATCTGTAGATTGCATTTAGTAGTATAGTTACTTTCACAATATTGATTCTTCCAACCCAGGAACATGGAATCTCTCTCCACCTGTCATCTTTGTTTTCTTTCATCAGTGTCTTATAGTTTTCTGTACACAGTTCTTTTGTCTCCTTGAACAGGTTTATTCCTAGTATTTTATTCTTGTTGCAGTGGTAAATGCCTTAATTTCTCTTTCTGATTTTTCATTGTTAGTGTATAGGAATGCCAGGGATTTATGTGTAATGATCTTGTATCCTGTGGCTTTACTAAATTCACTGATTAGCTCTAGTGATTTTCTGACAGTATCTTCGGGGTTTTCTACGTATAGTATCATAGTCTCTAAAAACAGTGAATTTTCCTTCTTTTTCAATTTGGATTCCTTTTATTTCCTTTTCTTCTCTGATTGCCATAGCTAGGACTTCTAAAACCATGCTGAGTAACAGCTGTGAGAGTGGGTACCTTTGTCTTGTTCCTGATCTTAGAAAGAATGCTTTCAGTTTTTCACCACTGCGACTAATGCTTGCTCTGGGTTTAGCATATATGGCCTTTATGTTGAGGTAGGTTCCTTCCATGCCTGTTTTTTGAAGAGCTGGTGTCCTAAACAGGTGCTGAATTTTGTTGAAAGCTTTTTCTGCATCTACTGAGATTATCATATGGTTTTTTATTTTTCAATTGTTAATATGGTGTATCACACTGATTGATTTGTGTATACTGAAGAATCCTTGCATCCCTGGGATAAACCTCACTTAATCATATGATCTTTCTAATGTGTTGTCATATTCTGTTTGCTAGAATTTTGTTGAGGATTTTTTGCATCTATGTTCATTAGTGATACTGGCCTGCAATTTTCTTTTTTTGTGTTATCTTTATCTGGTTTTGGTATCAGGGTTATGGTAGCCTTGCAGGATGAGTTTGGAAGTGTTCCTTCCTCTAACTGTCTGAAAGAGTTTCACAAGGTTAGGCATTAGCTCTTCTTAAATGTTTGACTGAATTCACCCGTGAAGCCATCTGGGCTTTTGTTTTTTGGGAGTTTTTTTTTTAAATCATAGTTTAGATTTCACTGCTTGTGACTGGCTTGTTCATACTTTCTATTTCTTCCTGGTTCAGTCTTGGAAGGTTGACTTTTTCTAAGAATCTATCCATTTCTCCCAGGTTGTCCGTTTTATTGTTCACTGTTGCTCATAACAGTCTCTTATGATCCCTGGTATTTCTACATTGTCAGTTGTAATCTCTCCATTTTCATTTCTAATTTTGTTAATTTGATTTTTCTCCCTTTTTTTCTTGATGAGTCTGGCTAATGGTTTGTCAGTTTTACTTTTCTTTTCAAAGAATCCACTTTTAGTTTTATTAATCTTTACTATTATTTCATTTCTTTTTCACTGCTCTATGATTTCTTTCCTTCTACTAACTTTAGGGTTTTTTTTTTTTTTATTCTTCTTCTTCCAGTTGTTTTAAATGTAAAGTGAGGTTGCCTATTCTATTTTTCTTGTTTCTTGAGGTAGGACTGTATTGGTATAAACTTCTTTCTTAGGACTGCTTTTGCTGCATCCCACAAGTTTTGGGTTGTAGTTTTTGTTGTCATTCATTTCTAGGAATTTTCTGATTTCTCTTTTTATTTCTTCAGTAACTGATTCATTATTTAGAATCATACTGTTTAATCTTCATGTGTTTTTTTTCCTGTAACTGATATCTAGTCTCATAACACTGTGGGTCAGAGAAGATGCTTGATATGATTTCATTTTTCTTAAATTTACCAAGGCTTGATTTGTAACCCAAGATGTCTATCCTGGAGAATGTTCCATGTGCACTTGAGAAGAAAACGTATTCTTCATTTGGATAGAAAGTCCTGAACATATCAATGAGGTCCATCTGGTCTAATGTGTCATTTAAGGTTTGTGTTTCCTTTTTAATTTTCTGTTTTAATGATCTGTCCATTGGTGTAAGTGGGGTGTTAAAGTTCACTTTCACTTTTCACTTTTATACATTGGAGAAGGAAATGTTCTCCAGTGTTCTTGCCTGGAGAATCCCAGGGACGGGGGAGCCTGGAGGGCTGCCGTCTATGGGGTCGCACAGAGTCGGACACGACTAAAGCGACTTCGCAGCAGCAGCAGCAGTACTACTGTATTACTGCCAACTTCCCTTTTATGTCTGTTAGTGCTTGCCTTACGTATTGAGGTGCTCCTATGCTGGGTGCATAAATATTTACAAATCTTATGTTTTCTTCTTAGATCAATCCTTTGATCATTACTTGATTCAAAGCAGAAGTTCCCAACCTTTTTGGCACCAGGGCCCAGTTTCATAGAAGACAATTTTTCCATGGATGGGGTGGGGAGTGGTTTCGGGATGATTCAAGTTCATTACATTTATTATGCACTTTATTTCTGTCATTATTACATTGTGATATATAATGAAGTAATTACACACCTCACTGCTCATCTGATAGGAGGTGGAACTCAGCAGTAACGCAAGTGATGGGGAGTGGCTGTAACTGCAGCTGAAGCTTTGCTCACTTGTCTGCTGCTCATCTCCTGCTGTGTGGCCCAGTTCCTAACAGGCCACAGACCGGTACTGGTTCATGGCCCAGGGGCTGGAGACCCCTGTTTTAAAGCACCCCAAAATCTGGCATTTTTCATTTAAATAGGGGGGAAAAAAGAGCTGAGGTTCTGAAGTTAAACAAGATTAATTATAGCATCCAAGGTCACGTGGCTACTAAATGGAAAGGCTAAAATTAAGGGCTAATTTCAAAGCCTATACTCTCTTTGGTTTCATTATGCTTGCTTACTATAGTTTAAAAACAACAAGAAATAAATCCCTTCCCTAGTTTACTTGTCATAGGCTATATTATACAGAGAGAGGTTTGGCAAACAGTCAAGTGCTATGTAATGTAAGAAATTACTATTAGCACAAGGAAAGAGCTTACTAAGGCAGTGGCTTTCAGACTTTTTCAGTTGTGATCCACGGACTTAAATCCAGGAGTCTTTATAACAGTATGCATTCCTGAAAACCTTATATCTTATAAAATTATGCACCAAACGTGGGCTTGTGGTTAAAACAGAGTTACGAACAGACTACTAAAAGCCCATAAAACTTTGTATCCTTTATATATATACACACATACTTCATAAGGATTTCAGTCATTCAGTTCAGTTTCTTAGTTGTGTCCCACTCTTTGCGACCCCATGAACCACAGCACACCAGGCCTCCCTGTCTATCACCAACTCCCGGAGTCCACCCAAACCCATGTCCATCGACTCAATGACACCATCCAACCATCTCATCCTCTGTTGTCCCCTTCTCCTCCTGCCCTCAATCTATCCCAGCATCAGGGTCTTTTTCAATGAGTCAGCTCTTCCCATCAGGTGGCTAAAGTATTGGAGTTTCAGACTCAATATATGTCCTTCCAATGAACACCCAGGACTGATCTCCTTTAGGATGGACTGGTTGGATTTCCTTGCAGTCCAAGGGACTCTTAAGAGTCTTCTCCAACACCACAGTTCAAAAGCCTCAATTCTTCGGCGCTCAGCTTTCTTTATAGTTGGACTCTCATATCCATACATGACTACTAGAAAAACCATAGCCTTGACTAGATGGACCTTTGTTGGCAAAGAAATGTCTCTGCTTTTTAATATGCTGTCTAGGTTGGTCACAACTTTCCTTCCAAGGAGTAAGCGTCTTTTAATTTCATTGCTGCAATTGCCATCGGCAGTGATTCTGGAGCCCAGAAAAATAAAGTCAGCCACTGTTTCCCCATCTATCTGCCATGAAGTGATGGAACCAAATGTCATGATCTTAGTTTTCTGAATGTTGGGCTTTAAGCCAACTTTTTCAGTCATTAATAAATGGTTAAAATTAGACCCAACAAACTAAATATAAGGAAGAATGGTATAATCCACTTTAGGATACTTTCCAATTAAAATTATTTTTAAAAATAAGTTTTAATGTGTAATGGAATAAACCTGTAGTAATTCAGAACGCTAAGCTTCTAAGAGTGACTTATTTCTCCAAGGTTTTCTGGAGTGAAAATTTGAATGTATGTCATCATATGCAGACAGGAGCCACTTAATTAAAGCTTTAAAGAGACAAAATTAAAACCTGAAGTCAGATTCATATGGGTTTGGGGACTGATAAGAGATTACTAACCTGTTCATCATTTTTCAATCTGTTCACACTGCCCAAGTAGACCTTTGAGAGATGTCTATGCCTCTCAGTACCAGAGATCTCAAGATCAACTTTATTCTGTTAGAATGTAATAGGATAGAGTCCTAGTTAGGAACTAACTCCTTAGACGTAGAGCTCTGAGAATAGAGTAAATCCTCACTGTTTAGACCACAGAGACAGGTATGTAAAGTAATTTGGACTCATTAACAGAGCAGTATCTATAAACCATTTCATAAATCATCCCCCAAAGTTTCAGGTTCTCATCCTAAACAAGTGAGTTATGAATTCATGACATTTTACAGGGTCTTGCAGGAAACATACAGAATTACAAACTTGGGGCAAATATGGTTTTTCTATACCAAGAAATTGAGATGCAACTTTGAAACTTGGCCTGGTATATTCCTGGTTCATTCACTGAAGTCACCCCCTCAGGGCTTCAAATTCCTCACTTTAAAACCAAAAGATTAGAATTCAGGCAGGTCCCATGTTTACCACACACTAGCTGCATGCCTCTGTTTCATCATCCACCCTTACATGTGTTTGATTTTATGGTTTTGTAGAAAATACTATTGCTATTGAAATAAGGAAAATTTATCAGATGAAATCAGCTGTCTTCCTGTGAGCTATTCAGGCAATTGTCCTGACACCCGTTTCTAGTTGGGACACTGAGATCATTGCTTTCTTCATTGTAATAGGAAGGCTAGACCACACAAAGGGGCTTCCAGGGAAATGTATCTTATGTGAATCTGAAACAGCAGTCTCAGGAAAAGGCTCTCTTCTAGAGAAAACTGATTTGACTGAAAGTGAAATAATCTTTGCCACATATATTAAGCTAAAGAATATTATAGATTAAAAAAATTATCTGGGGGTGATAGAGAAAGAATATATAATCAGCATTCTAAACAGCTAAGGCAGAAGAGTGGTACCACTTGCCAGCAGTCACTCAACATTTACTAAAAACTTTCTTAATGATACTTCTTGAGAATAACACCTTTTAAAGCAAGTCAGAAAACCTTTGTATATAACTACAGACTCACCAGGAACCAAGAAGCATGAGAATAAAAAACATAAGTCCAGTTTCAATTCAGAGACAGAAATGTATGGTTATTTAGCTTTCTGAGTTTTTTTTTTTTTTTTTTTAATCTGGGAAAATTAGCTTTAGGACACAAGATGCTTTCCTCAGCTTCCTTAGCTTTTGATCCAACAACTCATCTCTTCAGTTCAGTTCAGTCACTTAGTCATTTCCGACTCTTTGAGACCCCAGGAATTCCACCATGCCAGGTCTCCCTGTCCATCACCAAACCCGGAGTTCACTCAAACTCACATCCATCGAGTTGGTGATGTCATCCAGCCTCTGGATGATGTGATGAGGTGATGCCTCATCCTCTGTCCTCCCCTTCTCCTCCTGCCCTCAATCCCTCCCAGCATCAGAGTCTTTTCCAATGAGTCAACTCTTCGCATGAGGTGGCCAAAGTACTGCAGTTTCAGCTTTAGAATCAGTCTTTTCAAAGAACACCCAGGGCTGATCTCCTTTAGAATAGACTGGTTGGATCTCCTTGCAGTCCAAGGGACTCTCAAGAGTCTTCTCCAACACCACAGTTCAAAAGCATCAATTCTTCGGCACTCAGCTTTCTTCATAGTCCAACTCTCACATCCATACATGACCACAGGAAAAACCATAGCCTTGACTAGACAGACCTTTGTTGGCAAAGTAATGTCTCTGCTTTTCAATATGCTATCTAGGTTGGTCATAACATTTCTTCCAAGTGTCCTTTAATTTCATGGCTGCAGTCACCATCTGCAGTGATTTTGGAGCCCAGAAAAAGAAAGTCTGACACTGTTTCCACTGTTTCCCCATCTATTTCCCATGAAATGATGGGACCAGATGCCACCATGATCTTCGTTTTCTGAATGTTGAGCTTTAAGCCAACTTTGTCACTCTCCTCTTTCACTTTCATTAAGAGGCTTTTTAATTCCTCTTCACTTTCTGCCATAAGGGTGGTGTTATCTGCATATCTGAGGTTACTGATATTTCTCCTGGCATTCTTTATTCCAGCTTGTGTTTCTTCCAGTCCAGGGTTTCTCATGATGTACTCTGCATATAAGTTAAATAAGCAGAGTGACAATATACAGCCTTGACGTACTCCTTTTCCTATTTGGAACCAGTTTGTTGTTCCATGTCCAGTTCTAACTGTTGCTTCCTGACCTGCATACAGGTTTCTCAAGAGGCAGGTCAGGTGGTCTGGTATTCCCATCTCTTTCAGAATTTCCCACAGTTTATTGTGATCCACACAGTCAAAGGCTTTGGCATAGTCAACGAAGCAGAAATAGATGTTTTTCTGGAACTCTCTTGCTTTTTCCATGATCCAGCAGATGTTGGCAATTTGATCTCTGGTTCCTCTGCCTTTTCTAAAACCAGCTTGAATATCAGGAAGTTCACGGTTCACCTACTGCTGAAGCCTGGCTTGGAGAATTTAGAGCATTAGTTTACTAGCATGTGAGATGAGTGCAATTGTGTGGTAGTTTGAACATTCTTTGGCATTGCCTTTCTTTGGGATTGGAATGAAAACTGACCTTTTGCAGTCCAGTGGCCACTGCTGAGTTTTCCAAATTTGCTGGCATATTGAGTGCAGCACTTTCACAGCATTATCTTTTAGGATTTGAAATAGCTCAACTGGAATTCCATCACCTCCACTAGCTTTGTTCGTAGTGATGCTTCCTAAGGCCCACTTGACTTCACATTCCAGGATATCTGGCTCTAGGTGAGTGATCACACCATTGTGATTATCTTGGTCGTGAAGATCTTTTATGTATAGTTCTTCTGTGTATTCTTGCCACCTCTTTTAATATCTTCTGCTTTTGTTAGGTCCATACCATTACCGTCTTTATTGAGCCCATCTTTGCATGAAATATTCCCTTGGTATCTCTAATTTTCTTGAAGAGATCTCTAGTCTTTCCCATTCTGTTGCTTTCCTCTATTTCTTTGCATTGATAGTTGAAGGCGGCTTTCTTATCTCTTCTTGCTATTCTTTGGAACTCTGCATTCAGATGTTTATATCTTTCCTTTTCTCCTTTCCTTTTCACTTCTCTTCTTTTCATAGCTATTTGTAAGGCCTCCCCAGACAGCCATTTTGCTTTTTTGCATTTCTTTTCCATGGGGATGGTCTTGATCCCTGTCTCCTGTACAATGTCACGAACCTCATTCCATAGTTCATCGGGCACTCTATCAGATCTAGGCCCTTAAATCTATTTCTCACTTCCACTGTATAATCATAAGGGATTTGATTTAGGTCATACCTGAATGGTCTAGTGGTTTTCCCTACTTTCTTCAATTTAAGTCTGAATTTGGCAACAAGGAGTTCATGGTCTGAGCCACAGTCAGCTTATCTCAATTCAGATGCTAAGTTTTCATCAGAAATACTCGGTATTTATTTTTCATAAAACTTACAGCTGAAAAGATTTTTATAGTCAAAATTACTCAAAACACTTTAAAAATTCCCAGTAACTCCATGGAGACTGTTTTAAAATTTAATTAAAATTAAATAAAATTCATAATTCAGTTACATTAGCCATGTGGCTATTGTGTTAAGACAACCCATAACTAGAAGAAATAAATAATACAAATTAAACATGAAGTACTATATGCCACCATGACCCGTCCATCGTGGGTGGCCCTACACGGCATTGCTCATAGTTTCACTGAGTTAGACAAGGCTGTGGTCCATGTCATCAGATTGGTTAGCTTTCTGTGACTGTGGTTTTCAGTCTGTCTGCCCTCTGATGGAGAAGGATAAGAGGCTTATGGAAGTTTCCTGATGGGAGAGACTGACTGATGGGGGAAACTGGGTCTTGTTCTGATAAGCTGCCATGCTCACTAAATCTTTAATCCAATTTTCTGTTCAAGGGCAAGGCTGTATTTCCTCCCTGTTATTTGACCTGAGGCCAAACTATGGTGGAGGTAAGGAAGATAATGGCGACCTCCTTCAAAGGTCCCATGCAGGCACTGCTACACTCAGTGCCCCCAACCCGGCAGGAGGCCACCAAGATGGAGGGGTCATGGTGGAGAGTTCTGATAAAACATGGTCCACTGGAAAAGGGACAAACCACTTCACTATTTTTGCCTTGAGAACCCCATGCACAGAAGGAAAAGGCAAAAAGATAGGACACTGAAAGATGAACTCCCCAGGTTGGTAGGTGCCCAATATACTACTGGAGATCAGTGCAGAAATAACTCTAGAAAGAATGAAGAGACAGAGCCAAAGCAAAAACAACACCCAGTTGTGGATGTGACTGGTAATGGAAGTAAAGTCTGATGCTGTAAAGAGCAATACTGCACAGGAAACTGGAATGTTAGGTCCATGAATCAAGACAAATTTGAAGTGATCAAACAGGAGGTAGCAAGAGTGAACATCGACATTCTAGGAATCAGCAAACTAAAATGGACTGGAATGGGTGAATTTAACTCAGATGACCATTATATCTACTACTGTGGCCAAGAATTCCTTAGAAGAAATGGAGTAGCCACCAAAGTCAACTAAAGGGTCTGAAATGCAGTACTTGGATGCAATCTCAAAAACGACAGAATGATCTCTGTTCAGTTTCAAGGCAAACCATTCAATATCACAGTAATCCAAGTCTATGCCCCGACCAATAATCCTGAAAAAGCTGAAGTTGAATGGTTCTGTGAAGACCTACAAGACCTTCTGGAAGTAACACCCAAAAAAAGATGTCCTTTTCATTATAGGGGACTGGAATGCAAAAGTAGGAAGTCAAGAAACACCAGGAGTAACAGGCAAATTTGGCCTTGCAATATGGAATGAAGCAGGGCAAAGGCTCAGAGTTTTGACAAGAGAATGCACTGGTCATAGCAAACACCCTTTTCCAACAACACAAAAGAAGACTCTACACATGGACATCACCAGATGGTCAATACCAACATCAGACTGATCATGTTCTTTGCAGCCAAAGGTGGAGAAGCTCTATACAGTCAGCAAAACAAGACCAGGAGCTGACTGTGGCTCAGATCATGAACTCCCTATTGCCAAATTCAGACTTAATTGAAGTAGGGAAAACCACTAGACCATTCAGGTATGACCTAAATCAAATCCCTTACGACTATACAGTGGACGTGACAAATAGATTCAAGGAATTAGATCTGATAGAGTGCCTGAAGAACTATGGACAGAGGTTCCATAGTTCCATAGTGTCCATAGGGACACTGTACAGGAGGCAGTGATCAAGACCGTCCCTAAGAAAAAGAAATGCAAAAAGGCAAAATGGCTGTCTGAGGAGGCCTTAACAACAGCTATGAAAAGAAATGAAAGGCAAAGGAGAAAAGGAAAGATTTGAATGCAGAGTTCCAAAGAATAGCAAGGAGAGATAAGAAAGCCTTCCTCAGTGATCAGTACAAAGAAATAGAGGAAAACAACAGAATGGGAAAGACTAGAGATCTCTTCAAGAAAATTAGAGATACCAAGGGAACTTTTCACGCAAAGATGGGCACAATAAAGGACAGAAATGGTATGGACCTAGCAGAAGCAAAAGATATTAAAAGAGGTGGCAAGAATACACAGAAGAACTATACAAAAAAGATCTTCACGACCCAGATAATCACGATGCTGTGATCACTCACCTAGAGCCAGACATCCTGGAGTCCGAAGTTAAGTGGGCCTTAGGAAGCATCACTCGGAGAAGGCAATGGCACCCCACTCCAGTACTCTTGCCTGGAAAATCCCATGGACGGAGAAGCCTGGTAGGCTGCAGTCCATGGGGTCGAGAAGAGTCGGACACGACTGAGTGACTTCACTTTCACTTTTCACTTTCATGCACTGGAGAAGGAAATGGCAACCCACTCCAGTATTCTTGCCTGGAGAATCCCAGGGATGGGGGAGCCTGGTGGGCTGCCCTCTATGGGGTCACACAGAGTCGGACACGACTGAAGCAACTTAGCAGCAGCAGCAGGAAGCATCACTACGAACAAAGCTAGTGGAGGTGATGGAATTCCAGTTGAGCTACTTCAAATCCTATAAGATGATGCTGTGAAAGTGCTGTATTCAAAATGACAGCAAATTTGGAAAACTCAGCAGCGGCCACAGGACTAGAAAAGGTCAGTTTTCATTCTAATCCCAGAGAAAGTCAATGCCAAAGAATGCTCAAACTACTGCACAACTGCACTCATCCCACATGCTAGCAAAGTAATGCTCAAAATTTTCCAACCCAGGCTTCGACAGTATGCTAACTGGGAACTTCCAGATGTTCAAGCTGGATTTAGGAATGGCAGAAGAACCAGAGATCAAATTGCCAACATCTGCTTGATCATCGAAAAAGCAAGCGGGGTCCAGAAAAACATCTATTTCTGCTTTATTGACTATGTGAATGCCTTTGACTGTGTGGATCACCACAAACTGTGGAAAATTCCTAAAGAGATGGAAATACCAGACCACCTGAACTGCCTCCTGAGAAATCTGTGTGGTCAGGAAGCAACAGTTAGAATTGGACATGGAACAATACACCAGTTCCAAATCGGGAATGGAGTATGTCAAGGCTGTATATTGTCACCCTGTTTATTTAACTTATATGTAGAATACATCATGCAAAATACCAGGCGAGATGAACCACAAGTTGGAATCAACATTGTCAGGAGAAATATCAGTAACCTCAGACATGCAGATGACATGATCCTTATGGCAGAAAGCAAAGAAGAACTAAAGAGCCTCTTGATGAAAGTGAAAGAGGAAAGCAAAAAAGTTGGCTTAAAGTTCAACATTTATTTATTTTTAATAATTTTATTTTATTTTTAAACTTTACATAATTGTATTAGTTTTGCCAAATATCAAAATAAATCCACCAAAGGTATACATGTGTTCCCCACCCTGAACCCTCCTCCCTCCTCCCTCCCCATACCATCCCTCTGGGTCATCCCAGTGCACTAGCCCCAAAAGAAGATCATGGCATCTGGTCCCATAACTTCATGGCAAATAGGTAGGGAAACAGTGGAAACAATGACAGACTTTACTTTTTTGGGCTCCAAAATCACTGCAGATGGTGACTGCAGCCATGAAATTAAAAGATGCTTGCTCCTTGGAAGAAAAGTTATGACTAATCTAGACAGCATATTAAAAAGCAGAGACATTACTTAGCCAACAAAGGTTCATCTAGTCAAAGCTATGGTTTTTCCAGTAGTCATGTACGAAAGTGAGAGTTGGACTATAAAGAAAGCTGAGTGCCGAAGAATTGATGCTTTTGAACTGTGGTATTGGAGAAGACTCTTGAGAGTCACTTGGACAGCAAGGAGATCCAACCAATCAATTCTAAAGGAAATCAGTCCTGAATATTCATTGGAAGGACTTATCCTGAAGCTGAAGCTCCAATACTTTGGCCACTTGATGCAAAGACCTGACCCACGGGAAAAGACCCCGATGCTGGCAAAGATTGAAGGCAGGAGGAGAAGGGGACAACAGAGGATGAGATGGTTGCATGGCATCATCGACTCAATGGACAAGTTGGTGATGGACAGGGAGGCCTGGTGTGCTGCAGTCCATGGTGTCGCAAAGAGTCAGACATGACTTACCGACTGAACTGAACTGTCTATGTGCCAAGCATTGTTCTAAGCACTTCACTGGTATTAAGTTGCTCAATACTTACTACCCAAAGGTAGGTAATATCTTCATTTTATTGATAAGGTAACCAGTGTAGAGAAATGACTTATAACCTGAAGTCACAGTTAAACTGTGGAGCTGGATTCATAGCAAGGTAATTTGGTCCACTTCTTGTCTTGAGGCTTAGGATTTTTCTAGGAGAACAGAGTTACTTATATTTAGAATGTCCTAGGAGTAAATGCAACCCTTGCCTATGTTCAGCTAGGGAGTCTCAGCACTGGTTGATTTTCTCCATTATATGGCCCCATCTAGAGTACACATTACTATAAATTAGAGTATGTTATTCCCCTGCTTAAAATCTTCAACTGCTCTCCAGGGCAGCACTTAAAAGGAAATCCAAGTACCTTACCCTGACTGACCCCACCTCTTCCGTTTCTTCTCCTACAGCTCTCATCATTCACTCTGCTCCAACTGGCCGGCCTTTTCTGCTCCTGCTGCAGGTCCACTTCCTTACTACCTGAGGGCCTGTATACTGCCTGGAACACTCCACTAGTATTCATAGGGCTGGCATCTTATCATACAGGTCTCAGGTAAATGTCACCTCCTCAGAGCAGCCTTCCCTGACCACTCAATCCAAAGTAGTCACCTAGACTCTATCACACCACTCTTAATTTTCTATAGCAACTTAGCACTAGTTAGTATTTTCCTTGTTTGTTTGTCTCCTCCACTGGGGCCTTGTCTGTGTTACTTATTCAGCACTGTATCTTGGCACTTGGAACATTGCCTAGAATAGAGGAGCCACTATTTTTGAATGAAATAATAAATGAAACCTAATCATTAACAACAACAACAAAAAAAAACCCAGCATAAAATGAAAACATGACATGACCAGAAAGTGACTACTTTCTGAATTTAAAAAATGTATTTGGATGGTTTGTAACTAAAACTCATAGTTGATTTCTGAGAGAGAAATAGTTAAGAAAAAAAATCTCTAAAAATGTAACAAAAACAAGTTGGGTCCTTTAGTATCTGTAAGTCACTCTCAAATCTGACAAGATCATTACATAAAGGTAATGAGGGGATGTAAGGAGTTGATAGACATAATCATGAATATAATTTACTTTTCAAAGAGTTTTCTGAATACAGTCCTCACAGCTTATTAAGGAAATCCACATAACACAAAGGCAAATTCCTTCTGATTAAAACTCATTTAAAAGACGTGCACTGAGATGACAGAAGAAGATTCTAAAAATAGGAGAAAGTATATAGCTACCTAGCAGCACTGGGAAGTAGGAAAAGAGCACCATCAAACACTCAGAAACTGAAGAACTTTTATAACCTATAATCAAAATTGAGCTATATAATGGAGAAATCAATGCTGAGTGCTTCTAAACAAACAGGTAAAGGACTGTATTGACTTCTGTAGCATACTAAACAGACCAAGTGTCCTGGGGAAAAAATCTGAGTGCAGAAATAAGAAATGGGAGTTAATAAAAAGTAGTGAAACACCTTGGAGATGGGAGGAGCCTGGTAGGCTGCAGTCCATTGAGTCATGAAGAGTTGGACACGACTGAGCGACTTCACTTTCACTTTCATGCACTGGAGAAGGAAATGGCAACCCACTCCAGTGTTCTTGCCTGGAGAATCCCAGAGACGGGGCAGCCTAGCAGGCTGCCATCTATGGGGTCACACAGAGTCAGACATGACTGAAGCGACTTGGCAGCGGCAGCAGTAGTAGCAGCAGCAGCAGTGAGACACCTGAAATTTAGAGACCTGTGCTATGGGGCTTCCCCAGGGGTCCTGTGGTTAAGAATCCAATCCACCTGTCAAAGCAAAGAACACAGGTTCAATTCCTGGTCCCAAAGATTCCACCTGCTATGGAGCAACTAAGCCCACGTGCAACAAGTACTGAAACCCACGTGTTTAGAGACTGTGTTGTGCAACAAGAAGCCACCGAAACAAGAAACCCATGCACTGCAAGTAGAAAATAGTCCCTGCTTGCCACTAGAGAAAGCCCACACACAGCAACAAAAGACCAAATGTAGCCAAAAAAATATATATTTTAAAAACAAAAAAAAGACCTGTGTTGGCACACCCCTCCTACATGCAAAGCTTCCAACCAACTGCAATGTTTACCACTAGCCACAAAATGTATGGTATTTTTAAAAATTAATTTAAAAAGATACTTTAAAAACAGAGACAACCACTACTATAAAGAACCCAATCTAAATGTGACAATAAAAAAAGACTAAGACATTCTCAGGAAAATGCAAATGGGATGAGTTAGGGTAAGAAATGATAGTGTAGGAGCACAGATAGTACAGAGATCCAAACAATGAATAACCTTATAGATAACATTCTTTGCAGGCACAAAACAATGTAAATGGGGGAAATGTAATGTAATTACAAATATCTGAAATGTATTTGCACTCCTGGACTCCAAACTAGTTAAAAAAAAAACAATAAACTCAGAAAAGTCCTAAAGAATTATCAGAGAAATTTTAATACCACTGGGTTAGAAAAGGGATAGGTAAATCGATATGTGATATTTATAAGTCATGGTAAAATACAGGTGTTGGACATAAGGTTTTCCATTGCAAAACCCTTTCAATTTTATATGTTTGAAATTTTTCATAAGTTAAAAAGAACACCTTAAAATATATCAAAGAAACTGCTGTTTTTCAAAGCTCAACATAGAGCAATAGTGAAAAGGTGGGTAGGTTAGAGACTGAAGGAAAGAATGAATATTAACGGCTTTTTAGCACTTATAATTACCATTTCATCACAACAAACCTGAAAGGTAGGTGATATTATCTCCATTACACACACACACACACACAACCTGAGGCTCAGAGTACCTTAACCAAGTTACTTGGTATCAGTGAATACTAAGCCTGATCAAGTCTGGGATCAAAATACGCATGCAAGTTTAGAAATCTACCTAAAATCTGGATCTATCTTTATCATTTATTTTCCACAGGCATCCAGAAAGTGACTCCATCTCAATTTTACTTGGAAAAGCACTTTAAATAATAAGAATATGTGAGATACCTTTTATAAAATAAAACAATATTTTGTATAATATGACTTCTAGTTTCAAAGTCCTTTGTAGTTTTCAAAGTTAGCTGACTCACAATCATCCTATTTGTATTATCTATATTCATTATATATTATCTATATTCATCTTTTACAGCTCTTTTAGCACTGTGATTCTCTTGAAATTAGGATCCAGATCTGATTCATTTTTACATTCTTCATAACAGTATCTAGAATAGTAGTTTAGTGAGTGTTTACTTAAGAAAAGAATGTGATCCTCACAACAGAGATGCAAGGTAGCAAGGACATCTATTCACATTAATATTATTAAACACTTGAAGAAAGAGAGGCAGAGTAAACTCTGACACTATTTCCCAGCTATAAAGATCATCTGTTAGGGACTTCTCTGGTGGTCCAGCAGTTTAGAATCCACCTTGCAATGCAGGAACTTGGGTTTGATCCCTGGTCAGGGAACTAAGAGCCCACATGCCACAGGGCAACTAAGTCAGAGAGTTGCAACTAGAGAGTATACACCACAATAAAGACCACATGCATCAAATAAGACCTGACATTGCCAAATAAATAATTTTTTTCCCAAAAAAAGCTCATTTGTTGAGCTAGGGCTCCAATTTTTTCTTATTGCACCAGTGACTCAACAAAGATACTCAGCCTGATCCTCTGAGAGTCTGGCATGGCATCCAAAAGATAAAGCTTTAGTTATTAATATATATTTTTTTAATGTTTGGAAAATTCTGGAATGTAGATCTTAATGTAACTATAAAGTATTTGTAAATGTTCTGATTCCTTTGTTTTATTGACACAGGGTGGTAGAAGGAAAGTGAAAGTGCTTCTTAAAAACCCTAAATTTGGTTGTAAGTTAACTAAAACTCACCAAAGACAGAAGTTGAAATATAAAAGCTCTTTGGAGCAATTCCATATATATATATATATATATACACATATATGTGTATATATATATGTTATTTCATATGATTGTTCATAATATCCAGTGAGAGATTACTATTATTCCCATTTCTCTGATGAGTAAATTCCAGAGTTAGTTTAGAAAGTTAGTAGGCGGCTGAACTGGGACTTGAAACCATCTGGGTTATGCTCTTTGTAGTACATAAAGGTGTTAGTTACCTGCTTGCACAAAACTAGTCAATAGCCTTCTAACTGGTCTCTTTCTCCTTCCATTCCATGCTATGTATGGCAACCAGAGTAATCTTCCTAAAATAAAAATTCGATCATCTTGCATCTCTGCTTAAAATCCTTCAGATCCATGGAGCCCATAGAATGAAATCCACCAAAGTCCTTGGCATTGCATACACAGCCCTTCAAAACCTAAATCTTACTTCTCCAGCCTCATCTACCCATCTTCTCCTTCTTTTTACCTTCTTCCCCTATTTTATTCTACATGATCTATAGTCCCTCGACTTGTCTGCAATGAAATCTCTTTTCTCACTACACACTCGTTAACTGACAACTCATCCTTTAAAATTTAATTCAAAAATCAATGAATCTCATCTTCCTCAGCCTTCTTAGCTCTATTCCCTAGATAATCATTTCCCCTTCAATGCTATTGTTTATATTGAGTTCACACTTAAAAAGCATTTAAATACTACTACAAAAGTATTTGCCTACATACCTCTTCTCCCTATTTGATGGTGAAGTCCTAAGGGATGCCTTTATACATCTTTAGGTCTAATACACTGCCTGACAGTCGCAGGCATCAGATACATGTTTGTTGGGTTGAATTCAAATATATTCATTTAGAAAGTACATATGTGTTAAAAACAGGACTTGGATTTTGCAAAACACAAATCTTTCAAAGAAAATAAAAAGCTGAAACCTTTTAACTGAACTGTCTATACCAATGGCAGTTGCCCTGAAGGTCTCTGCTAATGCTCTGTGACCCAGCTGGGCCTCCAGAAGGCTCATTACTTTCATATTACCAATGCGGCAATTTATTAATGAGCTCAGTGCAAGCAAGACAAATTGAAATGATAGCTTTGGCAACTAACATCTCTTATTTATCACCAGAGCTAGTCTCTCACTACCAGTGTCATGGATAAGCCTTCTTCAATGCAAAACACTATTTATGGAGTATCTTCTAAGAGGCCTGCAAACACTGGCTCTTAGACTGGCTAACAGGAATTCAAGAAAGTATAGGTCCATATTAGAATAGGAAAAGAATATGTCCTTGAAAAATAACCCAAAACTGAAAAACACAGATGTCCGTGAGGAGTACTGGTAAAGGACTTACTATGTAATTCATCATTCATGGGTCAAATGTGTATTCAAGGGCTAACTGAGTGCCACTACAGCTCTTATTTCACCCTGCTGAAAGCAGGTGTTACAACAGTATTCTTGAGGAGGAAAACACTCGGCACTCAGAACGCACACTTGGCATTTGGGCAGAAGGAAAGTTTCTAAAACTAAAGCCCCTACTGCCCCAAAAGTCTGTAGTCTTCTTGATACCAAAGCATCCCAACCAAGCACTTAAGGCTGCTCTCCTGAGATAAAACAAAGCCAAATTGTAAGCTGTTAACATAACAAAAGTAAACTTTATAGTGCAATTAGACACAAATATGGTTTAAAAGAGAAATAGCAGGAAACCCTGGATACAGGTGGATACTCACTGTCTTTCACTAATGACTACAGTAACTCAGTTAACACCCTTGGTTTTGACTCCTTATGGCTTTCATAACAAAGAACTGCAAACTGGATGTAAAAAACAAAATTTATTCTCTCATTGTTTTAGAGGTTAGAAGTCTGAAATCAAGGTGTTGGCAGGGTCATTCTGTCTCTGAAGCCTGCGGGGAAATCTATGTCTTTGCCTTTTCCAGCTTCTGATAGCCCCAGGAAACCAATACAGATTTCCATGCTGATCAGAGAGGGTGGGGTGCTGCTCTAACAAATACTTTAAAATGAAATTGCTCTGGAATTGGATAATGAGTAGACACTTGATAGGAAAAAAACTAAACTGCCTTAAAAAGATGGTTGGTAGAAATATGAAAATTAAAGGTGCTTTTCAGTGAGGCCTTAGAAGGAGATGAGGAACATACTGGACACTGGGGGAATGGCAGTTCTTGCAATCAAGTAGCAGAAAATTTGCCTGAACTGTGTTCAGTCACTGGGTGAACTTGTAAGTGATGAACTTGGATATTTAGCTGAGCAGATTTCTAAGCAAAGTGTTGAAATGTGGCTCAGTATTTCTTTGGTGTTTATAAATATGAGAAGAGATAAATTGAAGAATGAACTATTAAGCAAAAAAGAACAAGCACTTGATGATTTGGAAAATTCTCTGCCTATCCAAACAGCATGCTCTGGAAACAGGGCCAAGGATGTGGCTGGACAATCATTCACCCGACTCAAGGCACACAATCAACCACCTCAGAAGCTAGGAATAGAGATACATGGTTATCCAGGAAAGATCTGAGAGAGATCTCCTTGTCAGATGGTTTGGACACCAATGAACTGCATAGAGACAGACAAGGTTTTCAGAATTTTATATCAGCAGAAGTGCTGCCAGCCTGGACTGAAAGGAACAGAGATGGAATTAAATGAAGACCAATTAACACCATGGGCAGAGCCACAGATGGAGCTGCCTGGGCCGAAGGGACCCTCTTGGGTTAAAAGACCCCCTTGGCCCCAGGCCAGAGGACAGAACACTGAGTCACAGAGGATTATTCCCAGGCCTTGAAGTTTAACAGGAGTTTATTTTGCTGGGCTGTGAATTTCCTTTAGACTACTGATTCTTCTGTTCCTTCTATATTCTCACCTTCAAAAAAGAAACGTCTTTCCTAAGCCTGTCCAACCTTTCTATCTTGGAAGCAGATAACTTGTTTTCCAGGTTTTAAGGGCCACAAAGAGCAATTTTTGTCTCAGGATGGACCACAGCAAAGTTTTATCCGTACCTGATTTAGATGATGTAGAAGGTGAGATTTGAGACTTTTCGAGTTGATTTTATTTAGATGAGATTCTGGACTTGGGTTGCATGCTGGAATGGGTTAAAATTTAGGGGGATATACAGATGGGGGGAATGTATTTTGCACTTGGAAAAGACATGAATTTTGAGGGGCCAGAGGATAGACAGTTATGAGTTATGTTCTCCAAACTGTGTACTGCTGGTACCTGTGAATGTGACCTTATTTGGAAATAAGTTCTTTGTGCTCATGTGCTCAGTCACTTCTGTTGTGTCCGGCTCTTTGTGACCCTATGGACTGTAGCCTGCCAAGTTCCTCTGTCCATGGGATTCTCCAGGCAAGAATACTGGAGTGGGCTGCCATGCCCTTCTTCAGGGGATCTTCCCCATCCAGGGATCAAACCCAGGTCTCCTGTGTCTTCTGCACTGCAGGCAGATTCTTTACTGCTGAGCCACAAATGAAGTCATTAGTGTTAGTTGCTCAGTCATGTTTGACTCTTTGCAATCCCATGGACTGTAGCTCGCCAAGCTCCTCTGTTCATGGGATTCTCCAAGTAAGAACACTGGAGTGGATTGCCATTCCCTTTTCCAGAGGATCTTCCCGACTCAAGGATCAAACTGGGGTCTCCTGCCTTGCAGGCAGATTCTTCACCATTTGAGCTACAGGGAAGTCCATATTTGAGGTCATTAGGGTGGGTCCTAAACCGATATGACTGCTATCTCTTTAAGAGAAAGAAAACACCATATGAAGATAGACATATATACACAGAACACCATGGGGCAAAAGAGGCAGAGATTGGAGTGATGCACTGTAAGCCAAGGACTGACAGCCACCACCACAAACTAGGAAGAGGCAAGTAAAGACTCTATCCAGTCTCAGAGGGATCATAGTCCAACTGACACCTTAATTTTGGAACACTATTCTCTAGACTGTGAGAGAATAAACTGCCATTTCATTTGTGATATAATTTGTTACAGCAGCCCTAAGAAACAAAAACATCCCTTAATACTAGCTAATATATATTCAAGACTTTCTATGTATTGTGTAAAGTGCTTTACATGCTTTACATTTAATCTCTACCACAACCCCATGAGGAAAAGAAATAAAATAAGCTTCTACTACACTACTCCTAACTACTATGCTAAACTTCTTTTTATATGCCAGGCACTCTTATAAGGAATTTATCGGTCTCTGGTTCCAGGTTCCTAACAAAGAGTTTCTAAAACCCCTGAAATTTTCCAAGTGACAGAAGTATTTTTGTTATCCATTAGCCTCTTGGGCACATGTGAGTTTATGCTAGATAACTCAGGATGGGGGCTGGGTGCCAGAAAGATCAAACCATATGATTAAATAGTTGGGGCTTTGAGCCAGTCTGAACTTCAAGGCCTAAATAATAAAACCCCAACCAAAGCTCTGGACACTCAAGGTCAGTGGAGTGTACTAATTAGTAAACACATCAATGTGCCAGGAGGGTGTTGTGCCCTGATCTATGGAGAGAGGACACAGAAGCTCTGTGCAGGACTCTTCCAGGCCTTGCTCTATGTGTCTCTTCATTTGGCCGTTCCTGATTTTTATCCTTTATAATAAATCTGGCATTTATATGGCATTTCCCTAGTCCTGTGAGTTGTTCTAGTAAATTACTGAACCTGGGAGCGATCATAGGAACCTGTGTATCAGATTTGTAGTCAGCTGGTTGGAAGCACAGGCGATCTGGGGACCACAGCTGAGGCTGGCATCTGAAGTGGAGGCAATCTTTTGGGGATCATATTCCCTTAAACCCATGAAATCTGATATTAACTCTGGGTGGTTAGTGGCAGAATTAAATTGCAATATACTAGGTGGTGTCAGAATAGCTGGGGTTAAAACAGAATTCTATGATTGAGTCTTACAGTGACCCAGTATACCCAACAGTAATCAGTGACAGAAAATAGAAAATGTGCTAAAGAAGATACAAATCACTTGGTCTTTCAGCTATTTGACTTCCACACACCAGTCTTTCACACATTATATTTTAATCAACACTCAAACTGTCTCTCATATACAGAACTGAGTTTTTCATTTTTTATCTTAAGAAATAATGATTTTGAGCTAAAGCATCAGTTCAG
Source organism: Bos grunniens (assembly GCF_055505025.1). Classification (NCBI taxonomy): domain Eukaryota; kingdom Metazoa; phylum Chordata; class Mammalia; order Artiodactyla; family Bovidae; genus Bos; species Bos grunniens. The sequence continues at coordinate 16,431,179 of NC_141167.1, forward strand.
TTCAGTTCAGTCGCTCAGTCATGTCCGACTCTTCGTGACCCCATGAATTGCAGCACGCCAGGCCTCCCTGTCCATCACCAACTCATAGACGAATGTCTACCAGGGGAAAGATCTGGGGCATTTGCTAGATGTTGAGGCGTATTGGCTCAGGACAAATCATGAGAGAATTGACTTGTCTACAGATGATATGAATAGATGACTAATTTTAAGCTGGTAGCATTTAGTTAAAGAGGTATACCTATATATTGTCTTAGGAAACATTATTTGCAGCATCTTGACATATCTTACTTGGAAATATGAAGGGGAGAGAGAAACAGAGGGAATGAGAGAAGAAAGGAAGAAGGATGGGAGGAAGAGAGGGGGGGAAGAGAAGGAAGAATGAAAGGAAAAATGAAGGGGAGAGGGGAAAAAGAATGAAAGAAAGAAAAAGAGAAAGATACTGTTAAGTGTAAAACAACTGCTTTGGGTGACAGTTCTTTGTCATAGCAACGGGCAATAAATGTGGTAAAGCAATGCTAGTGGAGTCAGGCAAGGAAAAATTCTTTTGCAAAAGTTAAACAAAAACAAATACTGGATTTCCTCAAGATTTTAGATCTTATAGGCATATAGTTAGAGCTGTATATGCACATTACTTTCATGTAGAAGAAAAAAAAAACCTTAAGCAAGTATTGTCATACTAATTCTTTATAACATAAAGATTCTTAGGAATGCACCTACAGCAAAACAGACTGTTCGAAAAATCCTTCACAGACCTAAGGGGGAAGACAGCATTATGACAAGGAATTTTGCAGAACTAATACTTAGAAAATCCAGACAGCTGACACCTAGAAGACTCTTTTAAACGCAGACATTAGGATCCAAATAACTAGGCTGATGAGTTTGGGGGCAGAGTTTTAATTTCTGGGAAGGATAATTCAAACACTTAAGAAGGATACTGGCAGGTAATCTAAACAGAAAGTGAGAATGTGGACCAAGATAGCACAGTGGGACTGTATGACTCAGTCATTTTACAAAGGACATTGCAGGTGAGTATTATTATTACACATAATAATACACTAGCAGAGAAAACTACAGATGATCCCGGTCCATAGCAAATCAAGTCCAGATCACACAATTTATCCCTAAAAACTGAGTCTTCTTTTAAACCATTATTGAACTGTTTTCTAAATTAATTAATGACCTAAATAAAATTTTTGTTCACTTGTATTTGTATGAATCAAAATTTTACCCTTTTATCCCCCCTTTTACCAACCTCTCCCCATTTCTTCTACCCTCCAGCCCTTGGCAACCACCATTCTACTCTCGGTTTCTAAGAGTTCAATTTTTTTTTTTTCAAGAGTCCACATAGGAGTGATGTAACTGTCTTTCTCAGTCTGATTTATTTCATTTAGCCCTCCAGGCTCATACATGCTGTCACAAATGGCAGGACTACTTTCTTAAGGTTGAATAATATTCCATTGTACATCTACACATTTTCTCTATCTACTCATCCATCAGTGCACACTTAGGGTGTTTCCATATCTTGGCTAAAGACTTCACTCTTTTAAAGAAAATTGCCCTTTCACATCCCCAACAAGCCGTCAATTTCATTTGGTGGCAGGGACCGTGAGTTTCAATGTATTGTGGTGAAACTAAAAGTAAATTGGGAAAAGGCCTGGGTTTAGTCTTTATTCAATAAGTGCTGACCTTGACTAATTTCCAGTGTCATCTCTAATTCTCACTGGTTCATATATCAAATGGGATTAATTTCTGCTTTGCCAACTTTCAAAGGCCTGTTGGAAGAATCAGATGAGTTAACGTAAAAGAATTTAAGTAATCTGTAAAGATCCCCAGTCCCATCATTCACGATGCCATCCATGCAATTTTCCTGTAACATATAAGAGATCCTCTTGTACTATGCTCCAAACTCTGTGTCCCTTTTGTCTACAGGGTGATGTTTAAACTCCTAGGAATGGTGTATAGGTCTTTTGGATGATCTAGCCCTTGCCTACCTCTCACTCCATTTCCAGTCACTCCTTCTCAACCTTAATACCACAGTGCATGCATGTGGGCTTCAGTCGTGTCTGACTCTTTGCGACCCTATGGACTATAGCCCACTAGGCTCTTCTGTCCAGGGGATTCTCCAGGCAAGAATACTGGAGTGGGTTGCCGTTCCCTCCTCCAGGGGATCTTCCCAATACCATAGTTGCACTCAACTATTTATACAGTCCCAAACATTGTATATGCTGATACCTTCCATCTGGAATGCTCTCTCCTTAGCACTTCAGTCCAACTGATAAACTTCCATGCATCCTTTAAAACCCAGTTTATATATTACCTCTCCTGAGAAGCGTTCCTCATACTCTTAAGTAACATTATTCTTTCTTCCTCTATATTATAGCCCTCTACAGTGTTAAAATTTATTTGTTTGTCTGATACTTCTGCTAAATTATAAGCCTTGATGGGTAGGGTTGCTTCAAGTTTACTTCTTTATCCTCTGAATCTGACACATGGTAAGTGCTAAATAAATACTTAATAGCTAAAATGAAATGTTAGGCATTGCTACTATATCTCCATTTCCCCCACAGCACTGGCACAAAATTTAGCATACACTAGCACTTAATAAGCAAATAATTAATCTCTATTTCTTGTCACTTATCATTATTATTACCCAATCCTAATTCAGGGTGGGGGTTGAGAAAGCATATGTGCTAAAGAAAATGTGAATGATTGTTAATCAAACACCGAAGTCAACTGGTTAGACACTTTGTATGAACAACTTAATTCTCACAATAAACCTATGATACAGGTATTACGATTTCCATTTTACAAGAAAATAAGCGAAGATAAAAAGACTTTAAATTCTCTAAAGTCAAGCAGCTGACAGTAAATAGTACACCTTCTGGGGTTTCATATACTCTCATATACTCTACTTCATTTGACCCTCACAACCTTGTGAGGTACAAAGTACAAATCTTAGTATTCCTGCATTACAAATGAAAAAAAAAAAAAAAAGAAAGAAAACAAGATTTAAGTGACTGGTAAAGTTTACAAAGCTAGCAACCACTGGGTCTAGGATTAGAAACACCTATGTCATGTGACTCCAAATCTGGTACTTTTTCCATAGGCCAGTCTCTCTGAACTAAGAAGCCTGAGGGCCGAAGAACTGATGCTTTTGAACTGTGGTGTTGGAGATGACTCTTGAGAGTCCCCTGGACTGCAAGGAGATCAAACCAGTCAATCCTAAAGGAAATCAACCTTGAATATTCATTGGAAGGACTGATGCTGAAACTGAAGCTCCAATACTTTGGCCACATGATGTGAAGAGCTGACTCATTTGAAAAGACCCTGATGCTGGGAAAGATAGAGAGCAGGAGAAGAAGGGGATTACAGAAGACGAGATGGTTGGATGGCATCACTGACTCAATGGACATGAGTTTGCGCAAGCTCTGGGAGATGGTGAAGGACAGGGAAGTGTGGCATGCTGCAGTCCATAGGGTCGCAAAGCGTCAGACATGACTGAGCGACTTAACAACGGTCTCTCTTGCCATAGGAGATCACTTATAGGTCACTCATAAAACTGCATGAACAGACAAATTCAATTAAGATAAAACAAGGGTGCTATTTAAAGGATTAGATTTCAAAATTTTCAATCAAACCAATTTCAAGGCTAATACAGTTTTAACCTCCTTCTCTATACACTCCATACACACACAGCTTCAATGCATGAGGATCAATACTTCTATTTTTCTAGGACCAATATTTCAACCTTTATTATATATGTCATAACACTCAGGGACTCCTTGGAAGGAAAGTTATGACCAACCTAGATAGCATATTCAAAAGCAGAGACATTACTTTGCCAATAAAGGTCCGTCTAGTCAAGGCTATGGTTTTTCCAGTGGTCATGTATGGATGTGAGAGTTAGACTGTGAAGAAGGCTGAGCGCCGAAGAATTGATGCTTTTGAACTGTGGTGTTGGAGAAGACTCTTGAGAGTCCCTTGGACTGCAAGGAGATCCAACCAGTCCATTCTGAAGGAGATCAGCCCTGGGATTTCTTTGGAAGGAATGATGCTAAAGCTGAAACTCCAGTACTGTGGCCACCTCATGCGAAGAGTTGACTCATTGGAAAAGACTCTGATGCTGGGAGGGATTGGGGGCAGGAGGAGAAGGGGACGACAGAGGATGAGATGGTTGGATGGCATCACTGACTCGATGGACCTGAGTCTGGGTGAACTCCCGGAGTTCGTGATGGACAGGGAGGCCTGGTGTGCTGCGATTCATGGGGTTGCAAAGAGTCGGACACGACTGAGCGACTGAAATGAACTGAACTGAACACTCAGGGATAGGTTCCCTAGTGAAGAGAAAATCATACAGCTTCTCCAAGACCAAACAGAAAGCTTCTATGCCTGAGATATGCACAAAATATTGATGACTTTCCCAATTTACTCACCTAATATTTATTAACTAGTTTATGTGCCCAACCCTAGGCTAGGGATGTAAGGATGGACAGGACTTGAACCATGTTAATCTATGTGGAGACAGAATAAGCAAACACATTATAACAATGTAATATATAGTTGTTAAAGGTGGAGACCAATTTTGTCTAAATGAATTGAAAAGGCTTCACAGAGAAGGTGATTTTTGAACCAAAATTTAGGGAAAGCATCTTATTCCAGATACAAAAGGAAGTTTGGGAAATTCTAATTAAGCAAAAAGAAATACAAAAGTACTAAGCAGTAAAATGGCTTGTGTGATGTTTTGTGGAAAATGATAGATGATTCAAGCATAGGATACAAATCAGGAAGCAGTGACTGAATTACAAAACTAGGTTAGAATCAGATAAAGATTGAGGAACATATGCTGCAGATTAGAAGTTTTCAAACCTTTTTCAGTTAAAGAACATTTTCAAACACATCTTTATGCAAAACATAATAACAATAACTACAGAGCTTACCTGGAAGAAGGGGAGCAGGGAAGCAGAATCTATCCATTCTGCCTCACCTTAACACCCTCTCCCTGGTGCTCCTTCATAGAGACCTAAGGCAGTCTAGTACTTTATGTACAGTTCTCAACAGCAAATGGTACCAGTTTGTAATAAGTACAGAAATTGAAGAGTAAACACTTAGAAATTTTGTATTATAATTTAATGGGTAACTTTGTGTTGTTAAGCCTAATAAAAATTTGTGGTTTATGCTTAGATTTTTAGAAATTTCATGTTTCTAGTAACTCATTTTTATTATATTTATAAACTTCTTAGTCTAAGATGAATGAAAAATATTGCTCCTTCAACAGACATAGTGTAAGAAGCACTGCCCTAAAGGTTCCACAACAGATCAGATTTGTAATTTAGAAAGTTAGAAAAATAACTAGTGACAGTTGAGAAGGGGAAGACCCATTGGCAAATACAAATACTAATAATACAAAAAAAATAGAAAATTTAAAGATGAAATAAGGATGACTTGTGAAAACATTAAGCATCTGGCAAACAATGTATAAGGATTTTTAAATTCACACAAAAGGGAGATTTCTTCAAGTCAAATAAGGCTCAGATAGTAGATTCTGAGAGATAGAAAGACCTTAAGCCATCAATCTCCAGATCTAAATTTATTAAGTCAAAGAATTTTAATATACTTATTATATATGTAACACTATTTACTGAAAGACCTATCACATACTTGGTATCAGGGATACAGTATTGAACTCAGGACACAGTCTCTCTGTTATGCTCCACATGCTAAACTTAGATAGTAAAAAAAAGACATGGTCCCTCCCACCATGACAGACATTCACCAACCACAGAACATAAATAGATGTTTCACTTAAACTATTTTAAGTACTACAAAAAACTTACATGGTACTATGAGATCATGTAACACAGAGATTAATAGATTCTAGGAGATGAAGGAAGGATTCCCTGAAGAAGTTTTGTGTTAGTTGAAATCCAAAGAATGAGCAGAAAGTAACCAGGCAAAGAAGGGGAACGAACATTCTAGAGAGAGTAAAAGGCATGTAAAGGAGATGGGGCATGAGAGGCCCACAAAACAGAAAGAAAGGAAGTATGACTGATGCACAGAAAGCAAGGAGAAAAGTGACAAGAGGTCAAAACGTTAGATGAGCTAGTTCATTAAAAGTTCTATAAGCAATAATACAGATGATCTTGAGGACATTATGTTATGTGAAATAAACCAGTCACAAGAGGACAAATACTGTGTGAGTCCACTCATTTGAGAAATCTGGAGTAGTCAAAACCATAGAGACAGAAAGAATGGTGGGGCAGGGGCTGGAGGGAAGGAGGAACAGAGAGTTATTATTTAATGGGTACAGAGTTTCAGTTTAGTAAGATGAAAAAAGTTCTGGAGATGGATGGTGGTGATGCTTGCAAAACAAAGTGAATGTACTTAATATCAGTAAATTGTATGCTTAAAAATGGTTAAAATTATAAGTTTTGTTAAGTTAACCAGAGTTTGATTCTATTACTTCCATCCAAAGATCCTTATGAGACAGAAACTGGTACACAGAAGAGGGGTGGTATAAATGAGTCCTTAAAACGTAGAACTGACTGGATCAAGACTGGGGATCACACAGTGCAGACCTCCATCTCATGCTGAGGTTGGCCATTCTCACGTAGTGGGAGACAGTTCACTGAGCCGTGGTCTTTTTTACCAGGACTCACCACTACTAAGGCACACTACAAAAAGAGACGCGGTAGAGAAAACACAGGATGCACTAGCTATACAGATGGGTTTCAATCCGTTCCTATAAAAAACAAATATGAAATAGAGGAGATATTCAAAATATTTACAATCTGTAAGATCATACTAGTGCACATTGGAGATTATCAGTACTGAGTTGAACTGGTCAATCTGAAAGCTGGGGAGAAAATACTACTTTTGTAAAAAAGATTCCTTTTGCCTAGAGCCTGCACACGATCCTTGCTGAGATGGGAAACTACCCAGGGCTAAAATAAGAATGGTACAAAGGCAGAAAGGCAGGACCTACAGCTATGGATAAGACAGAAGCATAAGAGTTCTCCTGAATACCCTAGGGTTCCCCCAAGCATCTGTTATGCATTCTTTGCCCGATAAAGCTAGGATACAATCCAGAAGCAAGAAGCAGATTAATACCTCCCTTCCCCAGGTCCTATTTCAAATTGAGTGAAGCAATAAATTCCCTTTTCTCCTCCTTTGGCTGCAATTCATTTATGTTGGATTTCTGCCCTTTAAAACCAAAAAGTGTTAATACACTACTACTATTTAAAAATGCACTGCCTGTTTCAAAAGGATCACCACGATCTACCCCAAATCTACAGAAATGATCTCCAGGTCAGGGTATTTGTCATTTCTTAATACGTGTTTTTGAACCAGTGCGACGGGGCACAAGCACGGCCGAGAGGAGCTACCCCGCGTCCGAGGTCAGGGGCATTGGCCAAGAGTGCCAGGCGGCGACGGCGCAGGAACGGCCGAGAGGAGCTACCCTGCGTCCGAGGTCAGGGGCATCAGCCGAGAGTGCCAGGCTGCGACAGCACAGGAGCAGCTGAGAGGAGCTACCCCACGTCCAAGGAGCAGTGGCTGTGCAGGCGCAGGAGGGCCTAGAGGAGCTATTCCACGTTCAAGGTCAGGAGGGGCGGTGGTGGGAGATACCCCTGGTCAAAGGTAAGGAGCAGCGGCTGCACTTTGCTGGAGCAGCCATGAAGAGATACCCCACATCCAAGGTAAGAGAAACCCAACTGAGACAGTAGGTGTTGCAAGAGGGCATCAGAGGGCAGATACACTGAAACCATAATCACAGAAAACTAGTCAATCTAATCACACACACAGCCTTGTGTAACTCAATGGAACTAAGCCATGCCCTATGGGGCCACCCAGGATGGGCGGGTCATGGTGGAGAGGTCTGACAGAATGTGGTTCACTGGAGAAGGGAATGGCAAACCACTTCAGTATTCTTGCCTTGAGAACCCCATGAACAGTATGAAAAGGCAAAATGATAAGATACTGAAAGGGGAACTCCCCAGGTCAGTAGGTGCCCAATATGTTACAGGAGATCAGTGGAGAAATAACTCCAGAAAGAATGAAGGGATGGAGCCAAAGCAAAAACAATACCCAGCTGTGGATGTGACTGGAATAGAAGCAAGGTCCAATGCTGTAAAGAGCAATATCGCATAGGAACCTCGAATGTTAGGTCCATGAATCAAGGCAAATTGGAAGTGGTCAAACAAGAGATGGCAAGAGTGAACGTCGACATTCTAGGAATCAGTGAACTAAAATGGACTGGAATGGGTGAATTTAACTCAGATGACTGTTATATCTATTACTGTGGGCAGAAATCCCTTAGAAGAAATGGAGTAGCCATCATGGTAAATAAGAGTCTGAAATGCAGTACTTGGATGCAATCTCAAAAATGACAGAATGATCTCTGTTCAGTTCCAAGGCAAACCATTCAATATCACAGTAATCCAAGTCTATGCCCCAACCAGTAATGCTGAAGAAGCTGAAGTTGAATGGTTCTATGAAGACCTACAAGACCTTTTAGAACTAACATCCAAAAAAGATGTCTTTTTCATTATAGGGGACTGGAATGCAAAAGTAGGAAGTCAAGAAACACTTGGAGTAACAGGCAAATTTGGCCTTGCAATATGGAATGAAGCAGGGCAAAGACTAATAGAGATTTACCAAGAGAATGCACTGGTCATAGCAAACACCCTCTTCCAACAACACAAGACAAGACTCTACACATGGACATCACCAGACGGCCAACACAGAAATCAGATTGATTATATTCCTGGCAGCCAAAGATGGAGAAGCTCTATACAGTCAGCAAAAACAAGACTGGGAGCTGACTGTGGCTCAGATCATGAACTCCTTATTGCCAAATTCAGACTTAAATTGAAGAAACTAGGGAAAACCACTAGACCATTCAGGTATGACCTATATCAAATCCCTTATGATTATACAGTGGAAGTGAGAAATAGATTTAAGGGACTAGATCTGATAGAGTGCCTGATGGACCATGGACGGAGGTTCATGACATTGTACAGGAGGCAGGGATCAAGACCATCCCCATGGAAAAGAAATGCAAAAAAGCAAAATGGCTGTCTGGGGAGGCCTTACAAATAGCTGTGAAAAGAAGAGAAGTGAAAAGCAAAGGAGAAAAGGAAAGATATAAGCATCTGAATGCAGAGTTCCAAAGAATAGCAAGAAGAGATAAGAAAGCCTTCCTCAGCGATCAATGCAAAGAAATAGAGGAAAACAATAGAATGGGAAAGACTAGAGATCTCTTCAAGAAAATTAGAGATACCAAGGGAACACAGAAATGGTATGGACCTAACAGAAGCAGAAGATATTAAGAAGAGGGGGCAAGAATACCCAAAAGAACTGTACAGAAAAGATCTTCATGACCAAGATAATCACGATGGTGTGATCACTCACCTAGAGCCAGATATCCTGGAATGTGAAGTCAAGTGGGCCTTAGAAAGCATCACTACGAACAAAGCTAGTGGAGGTGACAGAATTCCAGTTGAGCTATTCCAAATCCTGAAAGATGATGCTGTGAAAGTGCTGCACTCAAGATGCCAGCAAATTTGGAAAACTCAGCAGTGGCCACAGGACTGGAAAAAGTCAGTTTTCATTCCAATCCCAAAGAAAGGCAATGCCAAAGGATGTTCAAACTACCACACAATTGCACTGATCTCACACGCTGGTAAAGTAATGCTCAAAATTCTCCAAGCCAGGCTTCAGCAATAGGTGAACCGTGAACTTCCTGATATTCAAGCTGGTTTTAGAAAAGGCAGAGGAACCAGAGATCAAATTGCTAACGTCTGCTGGATCATTGAAAAAGCAAGAGAGTTCCAGAAAAACATCTATTTCTGCTTTATTGACTATGCCAAAGCCTTTGACTATGTAGGATCACAATAAATTGTGGGAAATTCTGAAGGACATTGGAATACCAGACCACCTGACCTGCCTCTTGAAAAACCTATATGCAGCTCAGGAAGCAACAGTTAGAACTGGACATGGAACAACAGACTGGTTCCAAATAGGAAAAGGAGTACGTCAAGGCTGTATATTGTCACTCTGCTTATTTAACTTATATGCAGAGTACATCATGAGAAACGCTGGGCTGGAAGAAGCACAAGCTGGAATCAAGATTGCCAGGAGAAATACCAATAACCTCACATATGCAGATGACACCACCCTTATGGTAGAAAGTGAAGAGGAACTAAAAAGCCTCTTGATGAAAGTGAAAGTGGAGAGTGAAAAAGTTGGCTTAAAGCTCAACATTCAGAAAACGAAGATCACGGTGGCATCTGGTCCCATCACTTCATGGGAAATAGATGGGGAAACAGTGGAAACAGTGTCAGACTTTCTTTTTTTGGGCTCCAAAATCACTGCAGATGGTGACTGCAGCCATGAAATTAAAAGACGCTTACTCCAGTACTTTGGCCACCTCATGCGAAGAGTTGACTCATTGGAAAAGACTCTGATGCTGGGAGGGATTGGGGGCAGGAGGAGAAGAGGACGACAGATGATGAGATGGCTGGATGGCATCACTGACTCGATGGATGAGTCTGAGTGAACTCTGAGAGTTGGTGATGGACAGGGAGGCCTGGCGTGCTGCGATTCATGGGGTTGCAAAGAGTCGGACATGACTGAGCGACTGAACTGAACTGAACTGATGAGCCTACGACTGTATCAGATTCCACCGTTCTGGGCACCAAAAATTTAAGGGGCTACCTTGTCTTCCAGGATATCAGAAGCAAAGACAAGACCTACAAATCTGCAGAAAAGATAAGACCTACAGATACATCTGGGACTTCTTAACCTGTCTGATCAATGGAATGATCTAGGGATCTTTTTGGTAGATCACAGATGGCAGACAAGGGATTTAAACTCCCTACCCATCAGACAACAAAGTCATTTCCAAAATATGATCAGTGTAAAATACAGTTCTTTCTCAATAAAAAGTACAGGAGCACACAAAGAAAAAATCATGAATATAGTCCATTAATTCAGATTTGGATTTAACTCAGAAAACTAAGATCACGGCATCTGGTCCCATCACTTCATGGCAGATAGATGGGGAAACAGTAGAAACAGTGTCAGACTTTATTTTTTTGGTCTCCAAAGTCACTGCAGATGGTGACTGCAGCCATGAAATTAAAAGACCGCTTACTCCTTGGAAGGAAAGTTATGACCAACCTAGGTAGCATATTCAAAAGCAGAGACATTACTTTGCCATACAGTCAAGGCTATGGTTTTTCCAGTGATCATGTATGGATGTGAGAGTTGGACTGTGAAGAAAGCTGAGCGCTGAAGAATTGATGCTTTTGAACTGTGGTGTTGGAGAAGACTCTTTTTTTTTTTTAATTTTATTTTTGAAACTTTACAATATTGTATTGGTTTTGCCAAATATCGAAATGAATCTGCCACAGGTATACATGTGTTCCCCATCCTGAACCCTCCTCCCTCCTCCCTCCCCATACCAGCCCTCTGGGTCATCCCAGTGCACCAGCCCCAAGCATCCAGTATTGTGCATTGAACCTGGACTGGTGACTTGTTTCATACATGATATTATACATGTTTCAATGCCATCTCCCAAATCTTCCCACCCTCTCCCTCTCCCACAGAGTCCATAAGACTGTTCTATACATCAATGTCTCTTTTGCTGTCTCGTATACAGGGTTACTGTTACCATCTTTCTAAATTCCATATATATGTGTTAGTACAATGGCACCCCACTCCAGTACTTTTGCCTAGAAAATCCCATGGATGGAGGAGCCTGGTAGGCTGCAGTCCATGGGGTCGCTAGAGTCAGACACGACTGAGTAACTTCACTTTCACTTTTCACTTTCATGCATTGGAGAAGGAAATGGCAACCCACTCCTGTGTTCTTGCCTGGAGAATCCCAGGAACAAGGAAGCCTGGTGGGCTGCCGTCAATGGGGTCGCACAGAGTCAGACATGACTGAAGCGACTTAGCAGCAGCAGCAGCAGCAGCATACTGTATTGGTGTTTTTCTTTCTGGCTTACTTCACTCTGTATAATAGGCTCCAGTTTCATCCACCTCATTAGAACTGATTCAAATGTATTCTTTTTAATGGCTGAGTAATACTCCATTGTGTATATGTACCATAGCTTTCTTATCCATTCATCTGCTGATGGACATCTAGGTTGCTTCCATGTCCTGGCTATTATAAACAGTGCTGCGATGAACACTGGGGTACACGTGTCTTTTTCCCTTCTGGTTTCCTCAGTGTGTATGCCCAGCAGTGGGATTGCTGGATCATAAGGCAGTTCTATTTCCAGTTTTCTAAGGAATCTCCACACTGTTCTCCATAGTGGCTGTACTAGTTTGCATTCCCACCAACAGTGTAAGAGGGTTCCCTTTTCTCTACACCCTCTGTTGGAGAAGACTCTTGACAGTCCCTTGGACTTTAAGGAGGTTCAACCAGTCCATCCTAAAGGAGATCAGTCCTGGAAGGACTGATGCTAAAGCTGAAACTCCAATACTTTGGCCACCTCATGCGAAGAGTTGACTCATTGGAAAAGACCCTGATGCTGGGAGGGATTGGGGGCAGGAGGAGAAGGGGACGACAGAGGATGAGATGGCTGGATGGCATCACCGACTCGATGGACATGAGTTTGAGTGAACTCTGGGAGCTGTTGATGGACAGGGAGGCCTGGCGTGCTGTGATTCGTGGGGTCGCGAAGGGTCGGACACAACTGAGCAACTGAACTGAACATGCATTAAGCATTTATTATTTGAACACTTACTATATCAAGCAACTAAATATAGGTTTTCACTAATAATAATCAGAAACTACCAACAGATTAGTAGACTGATTGAACTGACGTTTCTAATTCAAATAATGATTTATTTAAATGTAATGATTACGGGATTTAACATATTAAAAGCAACTTGCTAGTGTTGAGAATAAAGAAGTAAACAAAATATTAATTTAACATTACCAAATTCAACTAGCTCTTTTCAAGAAGATTACTTTGACACCTAACTATCAAGGTCAGCATTCAGTTCAGTTCAGTTCATTTGCTCAGTTGTGTTTGACTTTTTGCGACCCCAAGAACGACAGCATGCCAGGCCTCCCTGTCTATCACCAACTCCCGGAGTTTACTCAAACTCATGTCCATTGAGTTGGTGATGCCATCCAACCATCTCATCCTCTGTCGTCCCCTTCTCCTCCTGCCCTCAATCTTTCCCAGCATCAGGGTCTTTTCAAATGAGTCAGCTCTTCACATCAGGTGGCCAGAGTACTGGAGTTTCAGCTTCAACATCAGTCCTTCCAATGAACACCCAGGACTGATCTCCTTTAGAATGGACTGGTTGGATCTCCTTAAAGTCCAAGGGACTCTCAAGAGTCTTCTCCAACACCACAGTTCAAAAGCATCAATTCTTCGGCGCTCAGCTTTCTTCACAGTCCAACTCTCGCATCCATACATGACCACTGGAAAAACCATAGTCTTGACTGCATGGACCTTTGCTGGCAAAGTAATGTCTCTGCTTTTGAATATGCTGTCTAGGTTGGTCATAACTTTTCTTTCAAGAAGTGTCTTTTAATTTCATTGCTTCAATCATCATCTGCAGTGATTTGGGAGCCCAGAAAAATAAAGTTAGCCACTGTTTCTACTGTTTCCCCATCTATTTGCCATGAAGTGATGGGACTGGATGCCATGATCTTAATTTTCTGAATGTTGAGCTTTAAGCCAACTTTTTCACTCTCCTCTTTCACTTTCATCAAGAGGCTCTTTATTAAAAAATCCATTTACTATTAAGGCAGTTAACAGAATTCAGCCCAAATAAGCAATCCTTGTTTACTCATTAAGAAAGCTGCATTAAATAATTAAGTTGGAGGTGGTGTGGAAGTAAGAGGGTTAAGAGTTGTGGCGTTTGAAGAGTAGGCTCTGGATCAATAAAGAAGAAAGAGAATTGCTAGCTCTACTGGTATTTGTCATATTATTTTCTAAGCTTTCTATACAGACAGGACATCTAGTCATTAAATAATTATTTACAGAATATGTACTTTGAAGACAAATTTCTGTGAGTGGTTTCCCTTAGGACTTCCCTGTTGGTCCAGTGGTTAAGAATCCGCCTTTCAATGCAGGAGACACCGGTTTGATCCCAGGTTAGGAAATTAAGATTCCATATGCCAAGCAGCAGCTAAGCTGGCATGCTGCAACCAGAGAGCGCGCGTGCTCTGGAGCCTGTGCTGTGCAAAAAGAGAAGACTGTGCACTGCAAGGAGAAGCCCATGCTCTGCAGCTACAGAAGCCCCTGTGCACCCAAACTAGAGATAGCCCGCACACCACAATGAAGATCCACTACAGCCAAAAAAAAAGAGTATAAATGCAGGCACAACTATACCTGATGAGCAAGATGCATTTAGTAAAAGAACTATTAATATAAACTATGATTAAGTGATTTCTCAAGAAGTTTTTTCTTAAAACTAAATTTAGGACTTTTAAGTTGATGTCATTCAAGAATCACACTAATCTTATAAAGCATTTGTAGAAAAAATAACTATCCAACTCACACTCATATATAGGGATAATAAGTAACCGCACCTTTTTATAGTATCACACAAACAGCTTAATAAAGTAACATTCCTATATGAACTGAATTATGTCTGCTCGCAAGCCAGTGTGAGTACTTAGCTACAATCCCTCCAAATAAGTGTTTTGTGGTTTCAATTAACAAGCAATATTATGTGGTAAGTTTTTACCTTTGTCTGAGTTCTCTCTGTTGATTAGGAGTTAGCATACTTCTGTCATCTACATATCAGTCAGTCCAGACACTCAAAGTCGTGTCCGACTCTTTCTGATCCCATGGACTGCAGCACACCAGGCTTCCTTGTTCATCACCAAGTTCCAGAGCTCATTCAAACTCACGTCCATCGAGTTGGTGATGCCATCCAACCACCTCATCTTCTGTCGTCCCTTTCTCCTCCTGCCTTCAATCTTTCCCAGCATCAGGGTCTTTTCAAATGAGTCAGTTCTTCCCATCAAGTGGCCAAAGTATTGGGAGTTTCAGCTTCAGCATCAGTCCTTCCAATGAACACTCAGGACTGATTTCCTTTAGGATGGACTGGTTGGATCTCCTTGCAGTCCAATGGACTCTCAAGAGTCTTCTTCAACATCACAGTTCAAAAGCATTAATTCTTCGGTGCTCAGCTTTCTTTATAGTCCAACTCTCACATCCATACATGACCACTGGAAAAACCATAGCCTTGACTAGATGGACCTTTGTTGGCAAAGTAATGTCTCTGCTTTTGAATATGCTGTCTAGATTGGTCATAGCTTTCTTCCAAGGAGCAAGCATCTTTTAATTTCATGGCTGCAGTCACCATCTGCCGTGATTTTGGAGCCCAAGAAAATAAGGTCTGTCACTGTTTCCACTGTTTCCCATCTATTTGCCATGATGTGATGGGACCAGATGCCATGATCTTAGTTTTCTGAATGTTGAGTTTTAAGCCAACTTTTTCACTCTCCTCTTTCACTTTCATCAAGCTCTATAGTTCTTCTTCACTTTCTGCCATAAGAGTCATGTCATCTGCATATCTGAGGTTATTGATATTTCTCCCAGCAATCTTGATTTCAGCTTGTGCTTCATCCAGCCTGGCATTTCCCATGATGTACCCTGCATGTAAGTTAAATAAGCAGGATGACAATATACAGCCTAGATGTACTCCTTTCCCGATTTGGAACCAGTCTGTTGTCCCACATTCAGTTCTAACTGTTGCTTCTTGACCTGCATACAGATATCTCAGGAGGCAGGTCAGGTGGTCTGGTGTTCCCATTTCTTTAAGAATTTTCCACAGTTTTTTTTGTGATCCACAGAGTCAAAGGCTTTGGCATAGTCAATAAAGTAAAAGTAAGATTTTTTTCTTCTTGCTTTTTCAATGATCCAACAGATGATGACCATTTGATCTCTGGTTCCTCGCTTTTTCTAAATCCAGCTTGAACATCTGGAATTTCAAGGTTCACGTGCTATTGAAGCCTCGCTTGGAGAATTTTCAGTATTACTTTGTTAGTGTGTGAGATGAGTGCAATTGTGCAGTAGTTTGAACATTCTTTGGCATTGCCTTTCTTTGGGAATGGAATGAAAACTGACCTTTCTCAGTCCTGTGGTCCCTGCTGAGTTTTCCAAATTTGCTGGCATATTGAATGCGGCACTTTCACAGCATCATCTTTTAGAATTTGAAAGAGCTCCACTGTAATTCCATCAACTCTGCTAGCTTTGTTCGTAGTGATGCTTCCTAAGGCCGACTTGACTTCGCATTCTTTGCAACCCCATGGACCATAGCCTGCCAGGCTCCTCTGTCCACGGAATTCTCCAGGCAAGAATACTGGAGTGGTTTGACATTCCCTTCTCCAGAGGATTTTCCCAATCCAGGGATTGAACCTGGGTCTCCTGCATTGGAGCAGATGCTTTACCATCTGAGCCACCAGGGAAGCCCATCTACATGTATAAGACACTGAAATAGAAAAAGTTTATACGGCATGTACTAGCATACACATGTAGTACATGCAGCTATCAACAGATTGCAGGTTGTCAGTCCCATCATACATGTCAACCAAATTGGGAACATTTTATGAAGAAATGTGTTTTAATTAAATTCCAAAGAAATAGCATATACAATTATTTTGACTTTATTATTGCTTTTTACAAATAAGCTTTTATTTAAGAACAATTTTAGATTTACAGACATCTACAAAGATAGTTCAGAGTTCCCATAGATTCTGCACAGTTTCCCCTATTAGTAGCATCTTACATTAGTATGGTACATTTGTTATAATTAATGAACCAATATGGATATACCATTAACTGAAGTCCACATTTCATTGAGGCTTCCTTGGTTTTCACTTAATATCCTTTTTCTGTTTCAGGATCCTATTACCCTTCCCAGGATAACATATTTTTGTCATCATGTCATCTTAGACTCATTTTGGCTGACTTTTCTTGCCTGATGACCTTGATAGCTTTGAGGAATAATGGTCAAGTATTTCACAGAATATCTCTCAATTGGAATTTGTCTAGTTTTCCTCATGATTAGATTGGAGTTATAGGTTTGGAGGAGGTAGACCACTGATATAAAATTATAATAACTTTTTATCCCAACTATCACCTGGATAGTAAGCTCACTGAGGGAAAGAATCTTATTCACATTTTTGTATCCTTCAGTTCAGTTCAGTTCAGTTCAGTTGCTCAGTCATGTCCGACTCTTTGCAACCCCATGAATCGCAGCACGCCAGGCCTCCCTGTCCATCAACAACTCCCGGAGTTCACTCAGACTCACATCCATTGAGTCAGTGATGCCATCCAGCCATCTCATCTTCTGTTGTCCCCTTCTCCTCCTGCCTCCAATCCCTCCCAGCATCAGATTCTTTTCCAATGAGTCAACTCTTTGCATGAGGTGGCCAAAGTACTGGAGTTTCAGCTTTAGCATCATTCCTTCCAAAGAAATCCCAGGGCTGACCTCCTTCAGAATGGACTGGTTGGATCTCCTTGCAGTCCAAGGGACTCTCAAGAGTCTTCTCCAACACCACAGGATGCCATGGTCTTCGTTTTCTGAATGTTGAAGTTTAAGCCAACTTTTTCACTCTCCAGTTTCACTCATCAAGAGGCTTTTTAGTTCCTCTTCACTTTCTGCCATAAGGGTGGTGTTATCTGCATATCTGAGGTTATTAAGATTTCTCCTGGCAATCTTGATTCCAGCTTGTGTTTCTTCCAGTCCAGAGTTTCTCATGATGTACTCTGCATACAAGTTAAGTAAGCAGGGTGACAATATACAGCCTTGACGTACTCCTTTTCCTATTTGGAACCAGTCTGTTGTTCCATGTCCAGTTCTAACTGTTGCTTCCTGACCTGCATACAGATTTCTCAAGAGGCAGGTCAGGTGGTCTGGTATTCCCATCTCTTTCAGAATTTCCCACAGTTTATTGTGATCCACACAGTCAAAGGCTTTGGCATAGTCAATAAAGCAGAAATAGATGTTTTTCTGGAACTCTCTTGCTTTTTCCCTGATCCAGTGGATGTTGGCAATTTGATCTCTGGTTCCTCTGCCTTTTCTAAAACCAGCTTGAACATCAGGAAGTTCACAGTTCATGTATTTTTGTATCCTTAGTACACAGCTGATAAATATATGTTGGTTAAGAAGGAGGAAGTGGATTACACCAAGGGTTGAGGTGCTACAGCAACTTTGCAACTCATTAAAAATAGGAGCACTTACGCTAACAAGGAAATAGTTCATCTGTTTACTCAAATTAAAAAAAAAAGCATAACTGATTCATTAAAGTATTTCATTCTTCTATTCAAGGATCCTTCTAGTTTACCTATAATGTTGAGACAGGATTTGTTGTTTGTTGTTTAGTCACTAAGTCATGTCTGACTCTTTGCAACCCCCATGGACTATGGCCCACTGAGGTCCTTTGTCCAGGGGATTTCACAGGCAAGAAAATTGGAGTGGGTTGCCATTTCCTTCTCCAGCATATCTTACTGACCCAGGAATCAAACCCACATTTCTTGCATTGGCAGGTGGATTCTTCACCACTGAGCCACCAGGGAAACCCTGAGACAGGATTTATTCAGCTAAAAAGCAAGTTAATTCTTACAAGTAAACCTCACCTCCTGTACTGACTAATGAAACCCAACTGTATAACACTGCTTGTGGGGAGTATGCATGGTAAAATGGAAAGATGCATTATAGCTTAAGACAGGATGTCGGGGTTTGAAACTGAGTTATATCGCTAATAAATTGTATAATTTAGGCCAGATATCTTTGAGTCTCAGTTACTTTACATATAAAATGGAGCTAATAATATTTACATGACAGTGAGAGTTATAATCACTGGCCCACAGAACTGGTGGACTGAATCACTACTGAGATACCCACATCTCTATTATCTTGGTATCCCTTACTACATCTTAAAGCACAAGTGATTTTTTCTTTTTTTTAAATCCAATGGTCTCTTTGTAGTATTTCTACTTTATCTCCCTAAGGTCTTTCACACTGCTAACTATTCCTTTCTTTTTGAAACTTATTCTTGTTCCTCCGGCATTAAAAACACCCTTTTCTTCTGATTTTGCTTATCATGCAGTGATTCAGAGTACAGCTTACTAGCCAAGAGCATAGACTCTGGACCAGACAGGATTTGAACTGTCAAGAGTTTGAATCCTGGTTCCACCGCCTGCTAGTCTTATGACCTTGGACAGGTTACTTAACTCTTTTTTATTTTTCTAATTTATTTATTTTTAATTGAAGGATAACCGCTTTACAGAATTTTGTTGTTTTCTGTCAAACCTCAACATGAATCAGCCATAGATATACACATGGTCCCTCCCTCTACAAATATGGAACACTTCAGGAATTTGTGTGTCATCTTTGCGCAGGGGCTGTGCTAATCTCTGTATTGTTCCAATTTTAGTATATGTGCTGCCAAAGAGAGCATGGTTACTTAACTCTCAGGTGCCTGTTTCCCATCTGGGTTTACAGGTATATAGAATGAGTTTACAGGTATATAACATGTACAATAAATGCTATACAGATAACTTGCTGTTGCTTTTGTTCCCCTCCTTAGTCTCTTCCTCTGCTACACTTCTTTAACCTCCGCATACTCCACCTGGAGGATTCCACCCATGCAAAAGTGTCTTAACGTCTGTCTATTTGGAAGGCATTCTTCTCTTCAGCCTACTTAGCGAATTCCTTCTCAAACTTTAAGACCCAGGTTAAATGTCATTCTCTTTCTCTCTGAAACCTTTCCAAAAACCACCTCCCTCATTCGGCCTTGGCAGTCAATTGTGCCTGTCCTTGTGGCCCATATTATTTTGAATATATTTCAATGGGAGTC
Organism: Bos grunniens; assembly: GCF_055505025.1. NCBI lineage: Eukaryota > Metazoa > Chordata > Mammalia > Artiodactyla > Bovidae > Bos > Bos grunniens. Next base: position 16,451,019 of record NC_141167.1, read on the forward strand.
CTTGTACATCAGATTGAAAGATGCTGAGTTACTTGAAGTTCCCTATATTAGACCATTTCAGACCTGTAAAGACAGTTACATGATTCATTCTATAAATAGAATATTTATCCTATTCATAAATATTCTATATTTCTGCTGATCCTTCCCTTCCTGCATTAAACTCATGACAAGAACTACATATTATTTCTTAAAATTACATACCTAACACAATATTTCAGATATATAAAAAGCAATAAATAATAATGAATGGACAACCATATATCCACACTTTGGCTGAAAAAATATTTACCAATACAATTTAAGTCCCCTGTTACTCTTCCCAGTAGTATTACTAGTCTTTTCTCGCAACCCTGCACTTCAGAGATACCCACTATCCTTACTTTGATACTGTATTACCATGCATTTCTTTAGCATTTATTATGTAAGTATGCTTCCATAAATAATACATCAATGTTGGGCTTTATATAAATGTGTTCTGCCATTTGCTTTATTTTCTCAACTTTTTTATTTGTGAGATTCACCCAAGTTACTGTACAGATCTAGTTTATTCATTTTCATTATTGTATGGAATTCCATTAGATAAATATAATATTTTCTTTCTTTTATTAATTATACATTTGGATTAGTTTGAATTTTCTGCTATAAAAATGTTGCATAAATATTTTTGTAAGTCTCTTTATATATGCACAGGAGTATTTCTAAAGGGTATTTCCTAGAAGTGGAATTGCTGGATTAAGACAAAAATTGTTGGAATGTAGATTATTATTGCTTGAAATGATAAGTAAAATTGATAAACCTTTAGCCAGATTCATGACGAAAAAAAGGGAGAGAGCCTAAATCGATAAAATTAGAAATGAAAAAAGAGAAGTTATAACCGACACCACAGAAATACAAAGGACCTAAGAGACTACTTACTATAGGCAACTATATGTCAACAAAATGGACAGCCTAGAAGAAATGGACAAACTCTTGGAAAGATACAATCTCCCAAGACCAAACCAGGAAGAAATATCAAACACAAACAGACTGATTACAAGCACTGAAATCGAATCTGTGATTTAAAAACTCCCAATAAACAAAAGTGTAGGGAAATTCACAGGCAAATTCCATCTTTTGTCAGTGTACACAGCACAGAGTCTGGCAGTTAAAAGACATTAATAAATATTTGTTGAATGAATGAATAAAAACTTGAAAAAAACATACATAAAGAGATTAGACAATGTTTTTAATCTCTTAATTTGGAACTGTGCCTATTAGGCTTTGTAAACTTTTATACTTAAAGAAATAAATTTAATTTAGCTTGGAGACTTTCCAGCAGTCCTTTGAGATAACCAGAGACAAGAAAGAGCACCAAAAAATTGGGATTGGAAGTCTAAAACTTTAAATCATCTAACACAAATAGTTGTCTACTCTTTTCTTAAATATCTCTAAGAACAAGTATGCTGGCTTTCATGTTTTCTATTATACTTCACAGAATATAATGACTAAAACAGCCTTTATTTGCATCATGTTTGAACACCCCAGAGGAAAGTCTACAAGAGCAAATGTAAAGCAATTATAATAAGAAACCACTTAGAAATGTGCCTATAATACATCAATGAGCAACAGATATACTGATTAAAATGAATATACAATTATGTACATGCTTTAATTTTAAAAGCTAACAATGGCAACAACTATGGTAAATACAGAGGGGGAAAATAATGCATCAGCCTTAAATGCTTTAAAATTTAAGGAAATTAATATATGATGACTTGTAGCAGAACCACCAGGAGGTTCAGAAAGCATCAGATCAGATCAGTCGCTCAGTCGTGTCCGACTCTTTGCGACCCCATGAATTGCAGCACGCCAGGCCTCCCTGTCCATCACCAACTCCCGGAAAGCATAAGAGTCTTCAAAAGTAAGTCATAGGAGACTGAACCATTCTGGACAAAATACAGAATCTCTAGTAAGAAGGCCTGGTTTTGAGTTGCTATTCTGACATTTACCAGCTATTTGACACTGGGCACAGCATTTAATTCACCTACACCTCAGTTTCTTATCAGTAAATAGAATTTATAATGACCTGGCATCCTATCTAACAGAGTTTTATATGCTTCTAATTAAGCAGAAAAAATGTGTGACATCCTTCAATAATATGCAATTGTAATTATCTATCCTTCTTCATCTTCCCATCTCCCCGACGGCGGCGATCTGTAAAAGTGTGTATTTTTTTTCCCAAGCAGGGCTCAGTAGAGCTAGTATAGGCAAGAAGAGATAGATTAGTTTGGGATTTTGCCCAGACAGGGACAGAAGGACAACAGAGCAAGGGAATAAAAGATAATGATAAGAGAGTGAATGAAATAAGCTAGAGACTAAGAAAGTTGGATAGGGAAGGAAGTAAAAACAGGTCATGCTGAGGTCAAAGGAAAGAGAGAGTAGGGACGCTCAAAGGTCAGGTAGTTGGCAAAATTTTGAACAAATATGTATGTCTTCATTCATAATTTCAGAGGTGGGCCATCTTCAGGTGAGACCAAAGCCCATGGTGTGACAACGGGAGCTGATTAGTTAAAAAGATGCTCACTTCAGTTGAAGAGGTCAATGTCTTGAAGAAATAGACATCCATATGAATACTAAAGTCACTCAGGATAAGGCCAAAAATTGAGGTAGAAAGGAAGACTGTGTGTGTGAGGTCTTTAACAACAGAGAAGATGTACGTATAAGACAATAAGAGTGGTATAGCTGTTGTGCCAAAGAGAACAAGATTTTAACAAATTCAGTTCAGTCGCTCAGTTGCTTACGACTCTTTGTGACCCCATGAACCACAGCACACCAGGCCTCCCTGTCCATCACCAACTCCTGGAGTTTACTCAAATTCATGTCCATTGAGTTGGTGATGCCATCCAACCATCTCATCCTCTGTCGTCCCCTTCTCCTGCCTTCTATCTTTCCCAGCATTAGGGTCTTTTCAAATGAGTCAGCTCTTCGTATCAGGTGGCCAAAGTATTGGGAGTTTCAGCTTCAGTATCATTCCTTCCAATGAACACTCAGGACTGATTTCCTTTAGGATGGACTGGTTGGATCTCCTTGCAGTCCAAGGGACTCTCAAGAGTCAACACTACAGTTCAAAAGCATCAACTCTTCGGTGCTCAGCTTTCTTTATAGTACAACTCTCACATCCATACATGATTATGGGAAAACCATAGGGTTGACTAGATGGACCTTTGTTGGCAAAGTAATGTCTCTGCTTTTTATATGCTGTCTAGGTTGGTCATAGCTTTTCTTCCAAGGAGTAAGTGTCTCTTAATTTCATGGCTGCAGTAACCATCTACAGTAATTGGAGGCCAAAAACATAAAGTCTGACACTGTTTCCCCATCTATTTGCCATGAAGTGATGAAACAGATGCCATGATCTTAGTTTTCTGAATGTTGAGCTGTAAGCCAACTTTTTCACTCTCCTCTTTCACCTTCATCAAAAGGCTCTTTAGTTCTTCGCTTTCTGACATAAGGGTTATGTCATCTGCATATTTGAGGTTATTAATATTTCTCCCAGCAATCTTGATTCCAGCTTGTGCTTCATCCAGCCCAGTGTTTCTCATGATGTACTCTGCATAGAAGTTAAATAAACAGGGTGATAATATACAGCCTTGACGTATTCCTTTTTCTATTTGGAACCAGTGTGTTATTCCATGTCCAGTTCTAACTGTTGCTTCCTGACCTGCATACAGATGTCTCAAGAGGCAGGTCAGGTGGTCTGGTATTCCCATCTCTTTCAGAATTTTCCACAGTTTATTGTGATCCACACAGTCAAAGGCTTTGGCATAGTCAATAAAGCAGAAATAGATGTTTTTCTGGAACTCTCTTGCTTTTTCCATGATCCAGCGGATGCTGGCAATTTGATCTCTGGTTCCTCTGCCTTTTCTAAAACCAGCTTGAATATCTTGAAGTTCATGGTTCATGTACTGTTGAAACCTCACTTGGAGAATTTTGAGCATTCCTAGCGTGTGAGGTGAGTGCAACTGTGTGGTAGTTTGAGCATTCTTTGGCATTGCCTTTCTTTGGGAATGGAATGAAAACTGGCCTTTTCCAGTCCTGTGGCCACTGTTGAGTTTTCCATATTTGCTGGCATATTGAGCACAGCACTTAAATAGCATCATCTTTTAGGACTTGAAATAACTCAGCTGGAATTCTATCACCTCCACTAGCTTTGTTCATAGTGATGCTTCCTAGGGCCCACTTGACTTCACATTCCAGGATGTCTGGCTCTAGGTGAGTGATCACACCATAGTGATTATCTGGGTCAGGAAGATCTTTTTTGTATAGTTCTTCTGTGTATTCTTGCCACCTTTTCTTAATATCTTCTGCTTCTGCTAGGTCCATACCATTTCTGTCCTGCATTGTGCCCATTTTTGCATGAAATGTTCCCTTGCTATCTCTAATTTTCTTGAAGAGCTCTCTAGTCTTTCCCATTCTATTGTTTTCTTCTATTTCTTTGCATTGATCTCTGAGGAAGGCTTTCTTATCTCTCTTTGCTATTCTTTGGAACTCTGCATTTAAATGGGTGTACCTTTCCTTTCTGAAAGAGATGGGAATACCAGATCACCTGACCTGCCTCTTGAGAAATTTGTATGCAGGTCAGGAAGCAACAGTTAGAACTGGACATGCAACAACAGACTGGTTCCAAATAGGAAAAGGAGTACGTCAAGGCTATATATTGTCACCCTGTTTATTTAACTTATATGCAGAGTACATCATAAGAAACTCTGGACTGGAAGAAACACAAGCTGGAATCAAGATTGCCGGGAGAAATATCAGTAACCTCAGATATGCAGATGACACCACCCTTATGGCAGAAAATGAAGAGGAACTAAAAAGCCTCTTGATGAAAGTGAAAGTGGAGAGTGAAAAAGTTGGCTTAAAGCTCAACATTCAGAAAATGAAGATCATGGCATCTGGTCCCATCACTTCATGGGAAATAGATGGGGAAACAGTGGAAACAGTGTCAGACTTTCTTTTTCTGGGCTCCAAAATCACTGCAGATGGTGACTGCAGCCATGAAATTAAAAGACGCTTACTCCTTGGAAGGAAAGTTATGACGAACCTAGATAGCATATTCAAAAGCAGAGACATTACTTTGCCAACAAAGGTCCATCTAGTCAAGGCTATGGTATTTCCTGTGGTCATGTATGGATGTGAGAGTTGGACTGTGAAGAAGGCTGAGCACCCAAGAATTGATGCTTTTGAACTGTGGTGTTGGAGAAGACTCTTGAGAGTCCCTTGGACTGCAAGGAGATCCAACCAGTCCATTCTGAAGGAGATCAGCCCTGGGATTTCTTTGGAAGGAATGATGCTAAAGCTGAAACTCCAGTACTTTGGCCACCTCATGCGAAGAGTTGACTCACTGGAAAAGACTCTGATGCTGGGAGGGATTGGGGACAGGAGGAGAAGGGGACGACAGAGGATGAGATGGTTGGATGGCATCACTGACTCGATGGACGTGAGTCTGGGTGAACTCTGGGAGTTGGTGATGTGCCAGGAGCCAGCATGAGGAACTCCACCTGTGGCAAAGGTCATGAGGAAGGAGGCTCAGCATACACAAAGGCAGGATCGAGCCTCAGGAGTCCCCCTGGATATTCTCGAGCATCTACCCCCAAAAACCAGAGTCTGCCTACTTTACTGCTTTGTGCTCTCACTTCTGACTTTACGGGGGCTGTCCCCCACCAGCATTTCACTCTCTCTGAAAAAGAGTTAACTTACAGCTCCAGTTAATAAAGTTCCTGGGCATAATGGGAGTGTTTAAATCCAAACCCCTCAGATAGCTCTCTAACTCGCCTGACAAATTTATCCGGATTCCTACAGCTATGCATACAATTGTTTACAGTCTCCCAGCCGCGAGAGGCGCGGGAAGCTTAAGATATTCAAATAGCTTAGAGCCTCTCAGAGAGTTAGAAACTTGTCAGAATAAAACTAGCAAAAGATTTCATTGATGAGCCAATGCTTGCTGCCAAGTTTCCACATCCCCTATTTTGTATCCTTGAATGTGTATTAATTAGTATACTTGGTATGTAGAAAAATAAGTAGTGGCCTTGGTGTCAGCAACTTTAGACCCTTAAGGTAATAAATTCTTTCCTTTGTCGTAAACCCACTGCACCTCTGCCCTATAGGAATGCAACTTTATCTAACACCTTCGGAGGATGGCGCCAAACCTTAAAATAATTACTCTTAGAGAAAATAAGTCTTATGGATTGACAAACCTTTGTCAAGAGTCATAAAATGTTAATAGGCCTTTTGGCCAGAAGATGATGTAAATCACCTAAACCATTTGTATACCGATAAATTTGCAGGGAAAGAAACCCTGGTTTCGATAAGGATCAAAGACTGCTGACTTTGCATGATTTCATATCCCCTATTATCCTCTATGTGCAACTTAGGTTATAAAAGCCCCTGTTGAAAATAAAGCTACAGGCCTTGCTCACCAAAGCTTGGTCTCCCCATGTCATTCTTTCTTTCACATTCTGGCTGAGTCTTTCTGGAGCGCGGAGGTCCTCTGCGACCATTTATTTGCCTGGGCTTCTAAGACCCACTCGAGAAGGTGCCTAAGGCGGAGCACCTTCTGCTATTCGAGAGGGTGCCTGCGGCCTCCGTGGTCACAGCTAACCTGATGTCACAGGTTATATTGATTTTCCGCGTAAACCAAGCTACTCAGCCTCTTTTCTCCACTGAATTTTCCTGCTGAGCTATCCTCATTCTATTACTCTTTATATCTCTAATTAATATTTAAATAAAGCCATTGTATCCTGTTCGCCGAAGCCGTCTCCCCTTCGAATTCCCTGGATCAGCCGGGGCTGGACCCCGGCAGTGATGGACAGGGAGGCCTGGTGTGCTGTGATTCATGGGGTCGCAAGGAGTCGGACACGACTGAGCGACTGAACTGAACTGAACTGAACCTTTCCTTTTCTCCTTTGCTTTTCACTTCTCTTTTCTCAGCTATTTGTAAGGCCTCCTCCATTTTGCCTTTTTGGATTTCTTTTTCTTAGGGATGGTCTTGATCACTGCTTCCTGTACAATGTCACTAACCTCTGTCCATAGTTCTTCAGGCACTCTATTAGATCTAATCCCTTCAATCTATTTTTCACTTCCAATGTATAGTCGTAAGGGATTTGATTTAGGGCATACCTTAATGGTCTAGTGGTTTTCCCTACTTTCTTCAATATAAGTCTGAATTTGGCAATAAGGAGTTCATGATCTGAGCCACAGTCAGCTCCCAGTTTTGTTTTTGCTGACTGTATAGAGCTTCTCCATCTTTGGCTGCAAAGAATACAATCAATCTAATTTTGGTGTTGACTATCTGGTGATGTCCATGTGTACAGTCTTGTCTTGTGTTGTTGGAAGACGGTGTTTGCTATGACCAGTGCATTCTCTTGGCAAAACTCTGTTAGCCTTTGCCCTGCTTCATTTTGTACTCTAAGGCCAAACTTTCTTATTACTTCAGGTATCTCTTGACTTCCTACTTTTGCATTCCAGTCCCCTATGATGAAAAGGACATCTTTTTTAGATGTTAGTTCTAGAAAATCTTGTAGGTCATCATAGAACCATTCAACTTCAGCTTCTTCGGCATTAGTGGTTGGGGCATAGACTTGGATTACCGTGATAATGAATGGTTTGCCTTGGAAATGAACAGAGATCATTCTGTCATTTTTGAGACTGCAAACAAGTACTGCATTTCAGACTCTTTTGTTGACTATGAGGGTTACTCTATTTCTTCTAAAGTATTCTTGCCCACAGTAGTAGATATAATGGCCATCTGAATTAAATTCACCCATTCCAGTCCACTTTAGTTCACTGATTCCTAAAATGATTAGATGTTCACTCCTTCCATCTCCTGTTTCACCACTTCCAATTTACCTTGATTCATAGAATGTGTGGAATAGTGGTACACAAAAAATTACAGTCAGCCTTATCTCTTTCCTTTTGCAAAGAGTGGTCTAGGAGAATGAGCTGCACCCATTCAGAAGGGCTAGAGAGCAAGTACTCTTACTCTACTGGCTCCCATTTAAGGCCAGAACACACATAAAACATCCCGTAAAATGGTTGACAGTTCAGGAAATAGGAGTTTCAAAGAACAAGTGGAAAGGTTTGAAAGGGAGCAACAAGCAGGATTGGGAGAGAGTAAAAGGAAGCCAGGTCAGCACCAGAATAACAGTACAGAAGAAAAACAGATGATTGGAGGAACTAGGACAAAGATAACAGAGAATAAGACTTGCCGGGTTTATATGGCCAAAGGTTATCAAAATAATTAGTTTCAGCAGTTCTCTGATGGCTAGGGAGTTAGCACTAAGCCCTTGGCAATGGTTTGGTTAAAATCCCTCATTTACAGATGTGGGTAACATTTGAGTATCTATTATGTATTTTTCACATTATGTAAAGTGCAATACACACACAACTTTAGTTAAGCCTTCCACCTACACTTTTCCTCATTTTATAAATGAGGGAACTGAGGATCACAGAAGCAAAGTGACCAGCCCTGGGCTGTATTATTTAGTGACACTGAGGACCCAGGCTTCTTTTTCAAATCTAAATAAGTATGGAAATATAAAAAAGAATTTGAAATTAGAACATCTTTAGTCACTTTCTTCTTCCTTTTTTTAGTCACTTTCTACCAGTGAGATCTTGTATGTTTTTAAGTCCACTAAGCCTGTCTACCAAACAAGGTTTTATTGCAAAGATTAAGCAACAACTACAAGATAAATCCTAGTAGCTATCTTTTTAAACTTATTTTCAAATGTGAATTTCTTACTTGGTTTATTTCAAACACAAATTCAAAGTTTCTAAATTAATGCCTACAGATTTTACAGTTAGAAGACTGAGGTAGAGAGGAAGGATCTACAATCTGTGGCTCCCTAGTATATTTAGGATCAAGTCCAAGCTTCAGAGTTTCAGGTCTTTAATACTATGCCCCAGCCCACCTCTCTAGCCACATCTCTCACTACTGACTTACACAAATATAATACTTAACCTCTGGCAACTATTAAGTTTTAAAAACATATGATATAATTACCCCATTTTATAGTTCCACCTAAATTATTTAATCTATTTCAATGTGTTCTCCAAGGCCTAAATAAAATTCACCTTGAGTGTAAAGCCTAACCTTGTCCCCAACTGTTGAGAAATGATGGCTCTACCTTCTGAACTTCTGTATCGCTTTGCTTTACCTCCCTCAGAGTATTTACTGCCTTTTAATTTAGTCAAGCATGAAAAAATTTCATTTCTGCCAGTGGAGCTTACATCCCTTGAAGGTAGTTGGAGGAAAGGTACCATTTACTTTGCATCTCTGAAGTGCCAACTGCTTTTCTAGTGTGTGTGTATACACATTACAGTATACACACACACACACACATTATTTCAGGTAATCTTTGTGACACCCCACAAAGCAGAAATCTATTTTTTACACATAACGATACTGAAAGTCACAGAGGTTAAACAATTTGCTTACAGTCTTAAGGCCAGTAAGCGACGCAGCTCAGATGTGAATCTTGGTCTTTCTAAACCAAAGCCTAGGTTCTTAACTATACTCTTTCCAGAAACCATGGGCATATCCTCACTACTGATTGCTTTCTATCTATCCACAGAAAAAACATCAATGGACTTTTTGTCATTAAGTATTAGCAGAAAGGATTTGATATAGGGTATCTGCTCTCCTGCTTTTCAAGACTAAGAACAGACTTCTCAGACCCAACACGACTAACATGAGATTAGAATAAAGATGAATAGATCCGAATCCTGCTTCCAGGAAGGAAAAGTAAAAAACCACTACTGTCCCATTCCTGCATTTATAAATTCCTTCTCCTCTGAGGTTTCCACCATCTGGTTATATCAATCCTTACCCCTCCTCCTCATCTGTCTTCTACCACCCTCCCGATTAATCCCTTATATTCACTGCACCTGGGTCACAATCTCTCTTCTCCGCATCCTGAATCACTTCACTACTGATGCAGAAGACTCGTCCCATACAACAGCCTCCCAGTTCCCTGTCACACTCAGCTTCACCAGCCTTCACCTTTGCTGTACTTCAGCAATCCACACACAGACCTAGCTGTCAGTGAGAAGAGCTTCACATCAGACAATTTAACTCTAGAATTCCACTTTCTGACCACAGCCTCTGGTTTTTTTTCCTATTTTACTTCCACCACATTTGCTCACTGATCTCACTCAAAAAATCACAAAACCTCTAAGTCCCAAACTGAAATCATTATCCAATATTTCCTGTCTCAGTTAATGTCACCGTCATCTCTGCAGTCACCCAAATCAAAAACCTGAACATCACAGTGGGCTACTCGCCCTCTGGTCTACACACCCACCCAATCATAAAGCCTCACAGATTCTCTCAACTTCATCCCTCTCTTCATCCCCATAATCACATTTTAAAATTATTCAAGCATATCTATAAAAACCTTCCAGTGATTTAAAAAAATCACCCATTGAATTCATTTCAAGATACTTATGCATACAAGGTTCACCATGACATGGACTCTGATTGTATTTCCAGTCTCACAACTTAACCACTTGTATCGCCATTGTTATTTCTTAGCAGTACCAAACTGCTTGTGGTTCCCTAGGCAAGCTATTGGAGAAGGCAGTGGCATCCCACTCCAGTGTTCTTGCCTGGAGAATCCCAGGGACGGCGGAGCCTGGTGGGCTGCCGTCTATGAGGTCGCACAGAGTCGGACATGACTGAAGCGACTTGGCAGCAGCAGCAGCAGGCAAGCTATTCCTTTTCTCACACTGATGTCTTTCCTCAAACTATTCTTTCTTTGTAAAGCACATTTTTTTACTCATCTTTGTCTGACTTACTTCTACTTACCATTTAGGACTTGGGCCAGGTGTCATCTCTTCCTCAAGCCTTTCCTCAAGTCCTGAGCTAGTCTGAGTGCCCTCACCTTGGTGCAAGTATCAAGCAGCAAAGCTCTCACTTTTTATTCTGAGATGACCTATTTTAGCATCTAATTTACCATTTCCACAAGGATTGGAAATGTATCTTACTTATCTCTGTCTACCCAGTTAACATAGTACATAGCATAGTGCCTGACATACAGTAGATACATTAAGTATAAAGTTTAGAAGATGTTGCCTTTACATTTTCAGTAGGATAGTCACACCAGTTCTTTCTCATAGTTTTTTAGTATTTCCCACTATTAACTCCAAGTCCTTTGAAGGGAAGGAATCAGAGCTTTTCCTGAGTCTGTACAGTTCTGTACAGAACGGTGCTATACAAAGTCTTATCCAACTTACATAAAAGGGAAACAGTATTTGCACAAACATACCAGAAATCAAAACTTGACCTGTGCTGCAAACTTCAAAACCATCAACCAATTGAAAAAATGAAGACATAAGAAGAAAGATAAAGAACCAATTCTGACTGCTGGTATGTGCTTGTTTATGTTAATTTGTTTAAAATATAAATAGGGTCCCAGATACAAGAGCTTGACATTTTATCTATAAGGCCATCACATCTCTCCTAAGTTTAAAAAATTACTAACCTGCAGGCTTTCTTAGGCAGGGGTTCAGGATGTTGGTAAAGATCCTGTTTAAAAACATAATCCCAAAAACCAAGGCTAAGTGATGAAAAAGTAAAAAAAAAAAAAAAAAATGCTGGTTGGTATGTGAGCAACAACAACAAAAAAATGTCCTTTTTCATAGTAATTTTGGGTCTCGTGTTGGTAGTTATAAAGAGAGCAAAGAGGTCAATATAATAAAGCATTTCCCTCTCCAACTAAATATTAAATTGCAGTCTGGCATCAAATGAGATCTCAAATGCTTTTCCAGTATAAAAAATAATAAGCTCTTCTATTTGCATGGTGCACTGCAACATTTCAATATACACAGGCTCATTTGATAGTGTTTATAGACATTTTTAAAAATGAGGGAAAAGCCAAAATTTTCCACAAAATAAGAACTTTTAGTTGGTTTAAACAAACAGTACTAGATGTCTTTTTTTTTTTAAAGTTCAAAACGCAGTACCGAAATGCGTAAAGGAATAGAGTACCTTATATTTAAGCAAGTCTCTCCTTGGAGCCAAAAGAGTTTCTTGCAGAAATAGGTTTTGTCTCCTGGCTTACACTAAGAAGCGCTCCATTAAAGGGCAAACTAGAGTTCATTTAGAGAAGGAATGAGAACCCCAGACTATGACAAACAACTGAAGGCAAGTGGAATCAGTTAGTTAAGACAAGGTTCCGGGGACATGATCTTCAGCTATCTTAATGGGTGTCCATAAGGGAACAGAATTAGGAAGAATTGGAGGCATCTACTTCTTTCAACCAAAACAAACAAACAAAAATTTCGAAACACCAAAGCTTTCCAGGAACGAATAGGTTTCCTAGGGAAGAGATTAGTTTCCCGTCACTGGAGAAGATCTTCAAATAGACTGGTCAAATTATTAGGGTAGAATTTGGGATTTTCGAAGCTACTTTGGTACGGGGCGAGAGAAACGGATCCTAGATGACTTTTAAATTCCTTTCCAATGTGGAGACGTTCTGGGGTTCACCTATCTCCTAGAAACCCCTTTTCATTCCTCTGGGGCTGGCCCACAGCCGTGCCCACGTGTCCAAGCCCTCCCGGCCCCCGGCTCACCTCAGTGCCCAGAGTCCCCCGCCCCCGTCGGAGGCTGGAAACAAGCTCTGCCCGCCCGTTTCCGGCGGCACACGTGAGTTGTCCCGGCGCAGCTCCCGCAGCCGGAGCCAGCCCGGAGGACGCGGCTGACAGCTCCCCGCCCTTCGCACCTCCGACCCTCGGCTGGGCCAGGAAGCCCGCCGACCTCGGTCCTCGCCCGCCCCGAACCGGATCCGGCCGGCGAGGATCCACAGGCATCTCTCAGCTCTCCTGTCGGAGCAGACTGACAGCTCCTCCGACTCCTGGCCCTCGGCCCAAAGCCAACACTCTCCGGCCGACCCAGCCCCGCTAGCTTGGACAGAACGACCCCCGCTCGGACCGCACGCGATGCTGACCCTCCCGAGTCCCCGTGTCCTTGAGTTTTTCCCTCGCGGAGCCCCGGGGTGCCCCTACTGAGAGAGGGCCGCGGGCCGGATACTGGGCCCCGCCGGACCGGCCGCGGATGCAGAACGCCGCGGGGGTTCCCGGACCGCTGAGTAGGCGGGCGACAGCAGCGCTCGGACCCCTGACAGGCTGACCGGCCAGGACACACAGACGGACAGTAGGGCCCGAGGGGCGGGGGCAGCGGCCCGGCCGGTCCCGGCGCCTCCTTCTCGCCCGGGGCGGCCCCTGGCGGCCCAGGCCCCTCAGGGCGCGGGCTTTCCTGGCGAGCGGAGGCGGCCACCGAGGCGCTTACCTGCGGGCGCAGCGACGGCGCGGGGCGGCTCACTCCCTGCCCGCCGCCATGTTTCCGCTGCGCAGCGAGCTAGAGAGGACGCGCGGAGGGGGCGGGCGGGGACGGCTCCGGAGATCGGCGGCGGCCGGTCGGCCGGCGGGCTGGCGGGCGGCAGGGGGCTCGACCGAGGCGGCGGCGGCGGCGGCGGCGGCTGAGGCGGGGGCGGGGCGGGGGCTCCCTGGCCCCGCCCCCCGGGCCTCCCGCCGTGGGGTGGCGCGCGCCTGGGCGGTTGGGCCCGCGCGGAGCCGGGGGCCGGAGGAGGTAGGGGGGCGTGTGTCGAGGGGGTGGTGAGCACGGGTAGGGCGCCCCCAAGCGGCCCGGCCTAGCCAGCGCCCGCTGTCGGCCTCCTCCCGCCTTATAGCCCGCGGCCCAGATCCACACCCCCACTGGCCCTGCGCACCCCCTCTCAAGGGAGGGTAAACTGAGGCGTGGAGAGGGCTCGTGGACCCGGTGGTGGGTGACATTAAGCGAGTTAGCTCGAATCTCTGCCGCAGGACCTTCACCTCTAAAGGAATATTGTTCAATCCAGACGGTTGGTGTGAAGATAAAATAAGTTAATGCTTGTGAAGCCCACAAGAAACAGTGCTGGGCACCCAGTAAGTAAATGCTCAGTAAATAGAAGATGCCACCGTCCTTTAACTGGTTGATCCATTCAACAAGTACTTAATGCATTGAGCCCTATCCATGTACCTGTTTTCAGGCTCGTTCTGTCAATAAACAGTTTTTGCTGCACTCCTCTGGTTAAATGCCTGTCCACTTGGACTATCCCTGTTTTAACAGAGAGGAAACTGAAGCTCTGGGAGGTGAAGCTACTTGTCCGAGGTCACCCAGCCAGTAAATGACTGAGTGGAGATTCACCTCCAACCTGACTTCAAAGCCTGTGCTCTGCCAGCAGGGAGACATCAGCTGTCAGGATAGGTCAGAGGAGGCACTTTGAGAGTCAAACCCTTTCAAGTTCGTTCTTGAAAGAGCCTGCAAGGAAGAAGCTTATTTCAGGCAGGGGGATGGATGTGTGTAAGGGCATAAAGACACATGATAGGGGATGGCTGGTTGGTGTGACTGGTGGAGCGGGAATATGGGAAACTGTGGATATGGTGCTGAAGGAGGTCTTTGTGTATCTAGAATGACAATTAATGTCTTTGTATGTAATTTATTTTATAGGCCAATGGTTTTCATAGTGTGTAGTTCTGGTACTCCTTGGTGTCCCTGAGATCTTTCAGAGGTCAGTGAGCTCAAAATTATTTTCATAATAGTGCTAAATGTGATTTGCTTTTTTCACTGTGATTCTCTCATGAGTGTACAGTGAAGTTTTCCACAGACTACAGGACAGATGATATTTCAACACATTAAATGCGGAAACAGATTTGAGAATCCAGCTGTCTTCTTTAAGCCAGGTGTTAAAAAAACTTCTACAAATGTAAGACACCACTTTTCTCATCAATATTTTGTTTTAGAAATTACAGAAAATTTTAATTAAAATGTGGTTATGTTACCATGTGATGGGTTTATTGTAATTTTAAGTGAATTAACAAAATTTTAGAAATTTCTGTGTTAATTCCTAACATGGTAAGTGTTGTTAGAAGTAACAAACAGCACATGAAAAATCTCTTCAAGTTCCTCCATAATTTTTAGAGTGGAAAGGGGTCCTGAGCCCAAAAGGCTTAGGAATACCTGCAATAGCTACTGAGAGGCTATTGAAGTTGTAAGTAGGAGAGTGACTAAATCAGATTTTCATTTCAGAAAGCTTTCAAGATCCCAGCCCAGCCTGGAGGGGTGAGTTCACGAGGCATAGGCATGCTAGACAGAAGGACAGAAACGGAGAAGTGCGGGGCTGGTAAGCAACAGAGCTAGGGCCCAGATGAGACTGGTCTTTTTATTCTTCATTTGGTATCCCTCACCACCTGACAAGCACCAGAGTGAATGTTTTATTCCTTCATTTCCACTGAGTGCTGTGTAGGGAGGCTTCTGCTCACATTTGCTATGGACGTTAGAGCCCTTTCTGACCCCACCACACTGTTTCTGCTTCTCATTGCCCACTTTCTAAGCAGTGAAGTGGGGGAGGCAGATGAGAGGAAAAGAGGAGGTTACCGATGGTCGTGTGAGTGAGCCTGAGAATCCTGGCAGAGGGTTCCGCAGAGCTACACAGCCCAGGGTATCCTTCACATACTTTGAGGGCTCACAGGTGAGGGGAAAAACAATTGTATCAAAACCTCTGCTGTCAGGAAAGCTATTTTTGAAGTGAGGTTCCCCAAAGTTTTGAGACTCTGTTCCTTAACATTAAAAAAAAAAAAAAGAGTCCATATCCATTGAGAATCTTCTAAAGGTATATTATAAACTTCCTAGCCATCCTTATTTAAGAAACAGAAGTAAATTTAGTATTTTCTTGATTTATTATAAACATGCACTGGTAGCAATCAGGCTTTATTATTAAGGAATCCTCTTGGACTATCGAGTTAAGGACTCTATTTCACCTTAATGGATGGCCCCAGAATGCTGTGCTTTGGGGATTCTCATGGGGGTTTCTTAAAGTTTCTGGTTTTCAGTTGCCACTTCTCCTGCTGTCATTATGCCTATCCCTTTTATCAGATCAGATCAGTCGCTCAGTCGTGTCTGATTCTTTGCGACCCCATGAATCGCAGCACACCAGGCTTCCCTGTCCATCACCAACTCCCGGAGTTCACTGAGACTCATGTCCATCGAGTCAGTGATGCCATCCAACCATCTCATCCTCTGTCGTCCCCTTCTCCTCTTGCCCCCAATCCCTCCCAGCATCAGATTCTTTTCCAATGAGTCAACTCTTCGCATGAGGTGGCCAAAGTACTGGAGTTTCAGCTTTAGCATCATTCCTTCCAAAGAAATTCCAGGGCTGATCTCCTTCAGAATGGACTGGTTGGATCTCCTTGCAGTCCAAGGGACTCTCAAGAGTCTTCTCCAACACCACAGTTCAAAAACATCAATTCTTGGGCGCTCAGCCTTCTTCACAGTCCAACTCTCACATCCATACATGACCACAGGAAATACCATAGCCTTGACTAGACGGACCTTTGTTGGCAAAGTAATGTCTCTGCTTTTGAATATGCTATCTAGGTTGGTCATAACTTTCCTTCCAAGGAGTAAGTGTCTTTTAATTTCATGGCTGCAGTCACCATCTGCAGTGATTTTGGAGCCCAGAAAAAGAAAGTCTGACACTGTTTCCCCATCTATTTCCCATGAAGTGATGGGACCGGATGCCATGATCTTCATTTTCTGAATGTTGAGCTTTAAGCCAACTTTTTCACTCTCCACTTTCACTTTCATCAAGAGGCTTTTTAGTTCCTCTTCACTTTCTGCCATAAGGGTGGTGTCATCTGCATATCTGAGGTTATTGATATTTCTCCCAGCAACCTTGATTTCAGCTTGTGTTTCTTCCAGCCCAGCGTTTCTCATGATGTACTCTGGATATAAGTTAAATAAACAGGGTGACAATCTAATTTGCTGAAGCCAAGAAGGTGCATAGTCTAAGCTTACTGGAGTTGGATCAAATAGCCTCTGAGCAAGGGTCTGAGGGACTCTCCTGAGATGAGATACTAGAAAGGTCAACTGCACAGGCAATAAAGTGGGGTAGTTGATGATGAGCTGTGGCCTTAGCCTTAACTTACTTGGTTTCACTTTCTTCCTCTATAAAATGGGGACAGTCACATACAGTACCTATCATGTTGAGTTGCTAAAAGGATTAACCCAAAGCATTTAGTTGTGTATTATCCTCAAACTCTATGGGTTAAAGACCAGAATCATGACTCTCCATCCTAAACCTTCTCTTTCTGTCTGTGCTCCCCATTTCAGACAATGCCACCACCATACTCCCAGTCACCCAATCTTAAAACTTAGTAGTGCTTCTTTTTAAATCTTTTTTTTTTTTTTTCCTTTTCCAGCCATGCTGTGCAGCTTGCAGGATCTTAGTTCCCAGTCGGGGATTGTACCTGGGCAACAGCCGTGGAAGTGCTGAGTCTTAACCACTGGACCACCAGGGATTTTCTGGTAGTACCTCTTAAAATTCCTCCCTGTCCTCCACATCCAGTCAGTTTTCAAAGCACACTGCCTTTTCCCTAGTCAAGGTGCTGTTCCCTGGACTATCAGAGATGTAACCTAATTCTTGACTCTCTTCTCTCTACTTGCCTTCCGCAACTGCCAGATCCTGGAAACATCATGCCTGCAGGACAAATTCCACACTTTTTAGCCCTGTCTTCAAGGTTCATTGGGCTTCCCAGGTGGCTCAGTGATAGAGAATCCCCCTGCCAATGCAGGAGACACAAGAAACGCAGGTGCTATCCCTGGGTGGCGAAGGTCCCCTGGAGGAGGAATGGCAACCCACTCCAGAATTCTTGCCTGAGAAATTCTATGGACAGAGGAGCCTGGCAGGATACAGTCCATGGGGTCGCAAAGAGTTGGACACAACTGAGCACATCAAGGGTCATTATGATCTGGCCACAACTCTTTGTTTCTGAATTTATTTCTCTCCTTTATTTACTCCTTGATTCACATGTAAATTTTCTACATTTTTCCTTTGCTGTCCTTTTCGACATATGTTCTTTGCTTCTTTTGGTTTTTCCATATATTGTTCTGTCTTCTAGAATACCTTGGTCTCCATCTTTGTGTGTCCAAACCTTACCCATCTTTTAAAACTTTGATTCTATGCTGCCTTCAAAAGCCTTACATGATCCTCTAGCTTGTGTGTGCTGTGTTTAGTCGCTCGTCGTGTCCGACTCTGCAACCCCATAGACTGTAACCCCCACTAGGCTCCTCTGTCCATGGGGATTCTCCAGGCAGGAATACTGGAGTGGGTTGTCATGTCCTCCTCCAGGGGATCTTCCCAACCAGATACTGAATCCAGGTCTTCCACGTTGCAGGCGGATTCTTTACTGTCTGAGCCACTAGGGAAGCTTCCCCTCCAGCTTGTATAATAAAAGCCAACATTTATGTAATGCTAAGTAAGAACCAGGAACTCTTCTGGGTGCTTTATGTGCACCATCTTATTTAACTTTTATGACAATTTAATTTTCACAGCAAATCTATGCAGTGAGAGTTACTAGGATCTGCATTTTACAGATGAGAAAACTGAGGAACAGGAAGCTAAAGTGACTTGTCCAAGGTTACAGAACTAGTAAATGGTGAAGCCAGAATGGGAATCCAGGCAGCCTGGCTCCTGGTAGCTCTCAGGTCAGGGCATGCAAACCTCTCTTAGGGCCTTGGTCACTTTCTGCCTCCTTATTGGTTAACATGACTTATCTTGTCTACTTGAAAGTGAAAGTGCTAGTTGCTCAGTCATGTCCCCTCTTTGCAACCCCATGTGCTGTAGCCCACCAGGCTCCTCTGTCCATGGGATTCTCCAGGCAAGAATACTGAAGTGGGTAGCCATTTCCTTCTCCAGGGGATCTTCCTGACCTAGGGATCGAACCTGGGGTCTCCTGCACTGCAGGCAGATTCTTTACCATCTGAGCCACCTATCTTGTCCATATTTACACACTAAGTTTTTTGAGAGTAGATTAAAAAAATGATCTATAACAGTATCTTCTGAATTTCTTGAACTGGTAAATATTTATTTAATTTTTTTAAATGAATATAAAGTCAACAAAATATTCTATAGCAATAAAAATAAATGATCCAGAGCAGGATTGACAAACAATGGTCCTTGGGCTAAATCTGACCCAATTCCTATTTGTGTATGGTCCAAGAGCTAAGATCTTTTTTTCCAAATTTTATTTTTTTTAATTATGGAAGTATGATAACACATTTATAGGATACTTGGAAAAATATAGAACAAGGTTACATATAGTTTCACTGTGTAATTATTTTAAGTAGATAAATTAAGACTTACAGTTGGAATTTCAATAACAAACTCTCAAGAATTATTGGAATGAATATGTAGAGAAGTATAAGGATTGTGAACTGATTAACCATAATATTTATACAATTTTTATACAACAGCGGGATACAAATTCAAGTTCCAATAGACTGTAAACTAGGAGACATTGGAAGATATCCATGAACATAAAACAAGATGTGAAATTTCATGGTCTAAAGGTATTGCAGTCATACCACAAATTCTCATCACTGTGGAATTATGTTAGAAATCAATATCAAAAGGTATTTAAAAGTAATCCACATATGTTCAAGTGCAATGTGACATTTACCAAGAGAGATCTTCGACTTAGCCGTTGAAAGCCTCCATAAAGTTAGAATGAGAAAAACAGAGGGTGATTGCAGAGAAAAAAGCATTTACATAAGAAATTAGTGTCAAAATGAGAAATTAATATTAAAGATACTTTCAACAAAATCCCATGTACATGGAAATTAAATTATTTTACACTTTTTAAGTGGTTGAAAAAAGAATATGTCATGACATGTGAAACTTCTATGCATATAAAGGTTTATCAGAATTCAGACAGGATTTCTATGGCTACTTTTGTATCACAGTGGGTTTTATGACATGTAAAGCCTGCAGTATTTACTCTTTGGCCATTTATAGAAAAACTTGCCAACCCCTGACCTAGAGCTACATGTAGTAAAATGAAAAGGTCTTTGAAACAGCACTGAACAAAAAAGTATAAGCAGTATGCCACTTGTATAAACCTTAAAAATAAGCGAAACAGCACCAATTTTATTTAGGGACCCACATGCAGTACAAGTATAAAGACATGCATGGAAACAATAAATAATAAATTCAGGGGAAAGGTTATCTCTAGGAGTTGGGGTGGACATGCCTTTGGAGAAGAGTACACAGGGAATTTTAACTGTTTGCAAGCAAGGTGGAGGGTATACAGCATCCCTTGTGTTAAAAATTAAAACATAACATGTAATACTGACAAAAATGTTTCATAAGAAATGAATGAATGAGGTTAGGGACTCTCTGTTTTCGCTGGTTGAAAATATATTTGGCTTTTACCTATAGCTAATGTGTTTGACTGTGTGGATCACAATAAACTGTGGAAAATTCTGAAAGGGATGGGAATACCAGACCACCTGACCTGCCTCTTGAGAAATCTATATGCAGGTCAGGAAGCAACAGTTAGAACTGGACATGTAACAACAGACTGGTTCCAAATAGGAAAAGGAGTACGTCAAGGCTGTATATTGTCACCCTGCTTATTTAACTTATATGCAGAGTACATCATGAGAAACGTTGGGCTGGAAGAAACACAAGCTGGAATCAAGATTGCCGGGAGAAATATCAATAACCTCAGATATGCAGATGATACCACCCTTATGGCAGAAAGTGAAGAGGAACTAAAAAGCCTCTTGATGAAAGTGAAAGTGGAGAGTGAAAAAGTTGGCTTAAAGCTCAACATTCAGAAAACGAAGATCATGGCATCTGCTCCCATCACTTAATGGGAAATAGGGAAACAGTGGAAATAGTGTCAGACTTTATTTTGGGGGGCTCCAAAATCACTGCAAATGGTGCTTGCAGCCATGAAGTTAAAAGACGCTTACTCCTTGGAAGGAAAGTTATGACCAACCTAGATAGCATATTCAAAAGCAGAGACATTACTTTGCTAACAAAGTCTGTCTAGTCAAGGCTATGGTTTTTCCAGTGGTCGTGTATGGATATGAGAGTTAGACTGTGAAGAAAGCTGAGCACCAAAGAATTGATGCTGTTGAACTGTGGTGTTGGAGAAGACTCTTGAGAGTCCCTTGGACTGCAAGGAGATCCAACCAGTCCATTCTAAAGGAGATCAGCCCTGGGTGTTCTTTGGAAGGACTGATGCTGAAGCTGAAACTCTAGTACTTTGGCCCCCTCATGCGAAGAGTTGACCCATTGGAAAAGACTCTGATGCTGGGAGGGATTGGGGGCAGGAGGAAAAGGGGACGACAGAGGATGAGATGGCTGGATGGCATCACCGACTCGATAGACATGAGTTTGAGTGAACTCTGGGAGCTGTTGATGGACAGGGAGGCCTGGCGTGCTGTGATTCATGGGGTTACAAAGAGTCAGACACAACTGAGCAACTGAACTGAACTGAGGGTGTTATGGTAAAATATAAAACTGAAGTCTCCTGCTCAGATGGTGTGGAGTTGGCTCAAATTCATGTCCATTGAGTTGGTGATGCTATCTAACCATCTCATCCTCTGCCATTCCCTTCTCCCTTTCCCTTAATCTTTCACAGCATCAGGATCTTTCTGATGAATCAGCTTTTTGCATCAGGTGGCCAAAGTATTGGAGCTTCAGCTTCAGCATCAGTCCTTCTAATGAATGTTCAGTGTTGATTTCCTTTAGGATTGACTGGTTTGATTTCCTTGCAATCCAAGAGACTCTCAAGAGTTTTGTCCAGCACCACAATTCTAAAGCATCAATTCTTTGGCACCCAGCCTTCTTTATGGTCCAACTCTCACATCCATACATGACTGTTGGAAAAACCATAGCTTTGACTATATGGACCTTTGTCGGCAAAGTGATGTCTCTGCTTTTTAATACACTATCTAGGTTTGTCATAGCATTCCTTCCAAGGAGCAAGAGTCTTTTAATTTTATGGCTGCAGTCACCATCTGTAGTGATTTTGGAGCCCAAGAAAATAAAATCTGTCACTGCTTCCACTTTTTCCCAGGAATTTCAGGGGCCATCTTAAAATTCTGCTTCCTACACCTAGCGAGAAGTGTTCTCTTAAACACTTCTCTATGAATTCTCCTGGCAGTTTGTAACTTATTAATAGCACAGTATGCATTGTATCACTATTATTAGGGCACATTTTAAAATTGCTTTTCTAGGCTGAAAATGTCTTGAAATCAGGAAACTTGTCTATACCTGTAGCTCTAATGCTTCAAACGAGGCAGTTACATGAAGAGGATATTCCTACATGTTTGCTGAAAAATTAAAAGTGTGCATATTATCGTTTGAATCCTTGCTTCTTTTTTAGATCCAGATCAAAACTCCTCTGACACGTCTCAGGAAGAATTAATAGCTCCCTCCCTGTGCTGTCACTTGATATCATCTCTGTATGAAATGTGTCACCTTAAAGTATCTTAAGTTAGACTATAGTTTCTTGAAAGTAGCACTTCACTTTTATTCCACTTTGTATCCCAGAACACAGCACATCATAGATTTCATTAATTGTTTAATGTTTAAAATGTTTAAAGGAAAGTGTAAAGGGTTTAAAAATGGAGGCAGGTGTAGAGTAGATTTGGGCTATGACCAGACCCTTGGGAAAGAGTCATAGGTGGGAGAAGCCAAGAGATACAGAGACAGTGGCAAGGGAAGAAGACAGGCAGATCTGTAAGGATGTGATTTTTTTTTAAAGAAGGGGTGCTACAAAATCCCAAGTCTGCTGTTTTATATGTCTCATTAAGGAATAAAGCTGAAGAACACTCTATTAAGGACAGCATGAAGGAGCAAAGATTATTCCAGGACTGACAATTAGGGAATGGTGTTTTATCAAGTTGCTGGGTGGACAGTGACCCTGCAATGCAGGAGACCTGGGTTCGATCTCTGGGTCAGGAAGATCCCTTGGAGAAGGGAGAGTTGGTAAATGAAAAGGAGAAATGGCTTCTGGTGCTTAAAGAAAGTAGGGATGGCGGTTTTGGCAGGAGGCTCTGAAAAAACCTGCAAGCTCTTAACTTACTCCTGGATTTGGATTTTTTTCTCTTTCACGTCTTCTTCTGGTTGTTGGCCTTCTGTGACTTCTTTTCTGCTTCGTGCCTCCAGTACTCTTGTCTGGAAAATCCCATGGACGGAGGAGCCTGGTAGGCTTCAGTCCATGGGGTCTCTAGGAGTCAGGCATGACTGAGCGACTTCACTTTAACTTTCACTTTCATGCATTGGAGAAGGAAATGGCAACCTACTCCAGTGTTCTTGCCTGGAGAATCCCAGGGATGGAGGAGCCTGGTGGGCTGCCATCTATGGGGTCGCACAGAGTCAGACACGACTGAAGCAACTTAGCAGCAGCAGCAGCAAGATCATTAAAAGGCTTCCCAGGTGGCTCAGTGGTAAAGAATCTGCCTGCAGTGCAAGCGATGTGGGTTCGATACCTGGGTCAGGAAGATCCCCTAGAGAAGGAGATGGCAACCCACTCCAGCATTCTTGCCTGGGAAATCACATGCACAGAGGAGCCTGGCAGGCCACACAGCCCATGGGGATGCAAAAGAGTCAGACACAACTTAGAGACTAAGCAACAGCAACACACTAAGTTTGGAATCAGAAGGATGGTTGGACATTTTCTGACTGATTCACCAGGAGCCCTGAATGTTCTGGAAACGGGAGGATGGGATAACAAGTCCGTTGTTGGATTAGAAGTGGGCTCGTTACCACTGAAACACATGCCTTGACTGTAGGGGAATAATGCTGGAGAACCAAAGGATGACAGAAGAGCCCCAGTTCTCCTTAAATGATGGTCAAAGGCAGGTTCGTTTAGACCTTCCCTCCAATTCTGTTGCTCACAACCCATGGGTTTATTGGCTGTCTGGCGAGTTATACTCCCTGTGCAAGACTCTTGGGAGAGACCCCAACAGGGCACACTGCTTACCCTCGAGGAGTTTACAGTCCCACGAGAAAGAGGATTATAATACAAGGCAGGAAGTTAAAGTACCAAGAGGGAACTGCAATCAAAATAATGCAGTGTTTGGAAGAGATTGTTTCATAGAGAAGGAGGACTTGAATGATGGGTAGGGGAAGTTGGAGGTGGTGGAGAGAGTATGAGAGGAATGGGGCATTGTATGGAGAAGGTATAACAAGCTAGGGACAGAACACACTGAAGAAATGGCAAGTAGTTTCATATGGCTAGAGCCAAGGATTCTTATTAGGGAGACTCAGTCAAAAAGCTGGAGAGAGAGAATGAGGCTTAGCTATGGAGAGTCTCAACTGTCAGCTAAGAATCTCGAGAGTGTGTTGGGTAGGGTGAGCAGAGGATAGAGGGGTGGAGGGGGCTTGAGAGCTGGTAGGGGTGGATGGGGAGAGCAAAAGTACAGGTTTGGGTTGCTTTTGTCAGGCTCTTGCATTTCTTTGCCTGGAATGTCTCTGCTCAGCCTTTTCTCTGATGTTCTGAGTATCCTATGTCCATAATAAAGCCATCTCTTCCAAAAAGCCTTGCTTTGACCCTCCATGATGACTGTGACCTCTCCCAATTCTGAGCTCCCCACAACTTATCATCTGACCCTTTCCACTGACCTTTGTCACAGCCCACCTGCCAGATAGCTATTTTAATCTATATCTATTTTATATCCTACACATATTATATACTTGGTAAGCGTTTTTAAGTCTGATAGAATTAACTTCCCCTTGAGTGTTCGGCATGTAACTTGGGGAAGCAGGGTCATGAAACTTGATGAACCTAATATTTCTGTAAACATGGTGGACAGACCATAGATTAGAATGCATTTCTGCTAAGGTCAGAGGCTGAAATTAGACAGGACCTTGGAATTCATGTTCACCTCATTTCACGAGTGACACCCAGAGAGGTACAGTAACTTGCTCAAGGTTACACAGTGAGTTAATGATCTTAAACAGAGTATGTGAGGGTTTTATCACAGTGCCTAACACAACAGGCACTCAGTGCTTCCTCTCTAGCCTCTTGAACTTTAATCAAACACCAAGCCACTTGTAATTTTTTTCCATCCTTTATGGAAACTTTATGCTGTTTCTTGCATTTGAGGTTCTGCTTGTACCTGGAGTGAGTGAAAGTTGCTCAGTCATGTCCAACTCTTTGTGACCCCATGGACTATACAGTCCATGGAATTCTCCAGGCCAGAATACTGGAGTAGGTAGCAGTTCCTTTCTCCAAGCGATCTTCCCAACTCAAGGATCGAACCCAGGTCTCCCATATTGCAAGCAGATTCTTTACCAGCTAAGCATTTCCCTTGCTTAGTTGCATACGTATCCTTTGCATCTGTGTCTGGCTGCCCTCTGAAGATAAACTCAGAAGGTTGGATCTCTCTGTGTATTCTTCGGTACACACTCAGCACCTCACACCATACCTGGAACATAGCGGTGCTCAGTAGATCTTTACAGAATGAAAGTGCAGAGAGGGGCCATTCTAGGCCCAGGCCCCAGACCAGAGAGGTAGGCTCCTTATCGTTCCTCTGTAACTCACAGGGCCCAGACTGGATGCTCAGATTCTAATGGTGTGAGGGCTTTGCAGAGGAGTGCTGAGCTTCAAACCTCACTGTTTATCTAAGACACTTCTGCTCTTGTTCCTCTTATAAAATACCAAATAAAAATAGTTCCAGGAAGCTAGTGGCTGAGAAATTCCAGGCTCTGTCTGAGCTCCTAGATAAAGGCTGTTATTGTTAGGAAGTTGGTCATTAATCCAACCTGCATTCTCTCTGTGCTTTCGTTCCACATCCTTCTAAAGGCACTGATTCTTTTTGTCCTCATTTGCCCTTAAGCCTGGTAACTGGAAAAAAATTAACTTGACAGCCGTTGATGTAAAAATGATCTAAAGGTATCAGTTGTCTAAGCACACTTTGTGCTCTGGGCTTGTGACTTTAACTTGCTCTCAAAGTACTTTACCAGATGGCTAGTATCCTCATGTAAAAGATGAGAGAAATTATACCTACCTTGCCAGATTAGTGCAAGAGTGAAAACAAGATAGGCAGAGGTTCCTGGCACGTGTGCTCAGTCACTCAGTCGTGTCCGACTCTTTGCAACCCCGTGGACCGTAGCCCACCAGGCTCCTCTGTCCATGGATTTCCCAGGCAAGAGTACTGGAGTGGATTGCTATTTCCTTCTCCAGGGGATCTTCCCCACCGAGGGATTGGACCTGTGTCTCTTGCATCTCCTGCATTGGCAGGTGGATTCTTCACCACTAGCGCCACCTGGGTACAATAGCAACGGTTAAAGAAATGTTACATCTTGATCAGGGGTTGTGACCCCCTTACTATGTTATGCTGTGGTCAGACTTCATCTGGGCTATTAAGTTTTCTCAGTGAGGCTCATATTTTTGAAGAGTGATGTTGACAAATTATTACTCAGAAGCAAACAACCAAGATGATAAAAATCTGGAAATCAGACTTTATAAGAAACAGTTGAAGGATTTGGAAATATTTACCTGAGGAAAGAAATCACTAGGGCTAGAATGGCACGTGGCAAGGCTGTAGATGGGTCTTCAAATAATGGAAGGATTAACACTTGGAAACATGAGACACGGGTTTGATCCCTGGGTCAGAAAGATCCCCTGGATAAGGAAATGGCAACCCACTCTAGTATTCTTGCCTGGAGAACCCCACGGACAGAGGAGCCTCACCAGCTGCTGTCCATAGGTTGCAAAGGGTCGGACACAAATGAAGCGACTTAGCATGCAGGTAACATTTGGAAAAGGGTTATACTTCACTTCTATTCCATAAATATTTATGGAACATGTGTTAATGCCAGGATCTGGGACTGCAAAAAATGCCACGCCTGCCTCAAGGATTTGAGACTACGAAGGACCATGACAATGCAAAAGAGGCTGTTTTAAGAGGTGTTCGAGGTGCTGAGAGGAAGAAGAACTGATTCTGCAGAGAGGCAAGGGAAGGATTCGCCAAGGAGGTGACACTGGAATGAATGGTAAAAGCAAACTAGGATTTCTTCAGGCAGAGAAAGAGGGGAAGGGCATGCAGGCAGTAAGTGCAGCGTGTGCAAAGACAGAAAGGTTTCCTCCAGGAGAAGCTGGGATGAGCAGGAAGAAGAGAGAGAAATGAGCCTGTGAAGTCCTCTCAGGGCCAGATTGTCAAGGGCCTTGGATATTAATCTAAAGAGTTTGGACTATTTACCTTGAGTGGGTATTGAAGAGCCATCAAAGACATTTAAGCAGGGGATTTTTATTTTAAAAGGAAAGCTCCAGAGTAGCGTGCTGAAAGGGCTTCGTGGAAGAGAGAAGGCAGGGAAATGGGGCATCTCCATATCCCAGAGAATTACACACTGGCTTGACTCTTCCACTTACTGTGGGTGAACTTGGGCACATTATTTGGACTTTTTCCCCTTATATTGGGATGATCACATCAATAGGTGCCTTCTCTTTCTCTTAAAGGACAGAATAGACAGAGAAACAGAATTCTGCTCAATGAACCTTAAAATCACAGTCAAACAATGGAATAAATTCCCTCAGGAGAAATAGATATGTTCCCTGGATATGTCCAGAGGCTATTTCTTTGGTGGAAGGGGAGTTGAACCAGATAAAGCTCTAAAATCCCTTTCTACTTTAAGATTCTGTCACCGTCAGAGTGGATGTACTAAGGATATGGCCCAGAACCTGAGTTTTGACATAACCTTTTAGTATGGAAAGCAGAACATTGGACCCAAAGGAAATGAGTTTTTTTTTTTGGCTGTGCTGGGTCTTTGTTCAGTCTTTCTCTAGTTGTGGAGAGGGGGTCTACTCTCCAGTTGCAGTGCACGAACTTCTCACTGCGGTGGCTGCTTCTGCTGTAGAGCTCTAGACCGTGTGGACTTAGTAGCTGTGGCGTGTGGGCCCCGTGGTCGCAGCTCCCAGGCTCTCGAGCACAGGCTCAGTGGCCGTGGTGCGTGGGCTTAGTTGCTCCTCGGCAGTGGGCTCCTCCGGAGCAGGGATCAAACCTGTGTCTCCTTCATTGGCAGGCGGATTCTTTACCACTGAGAGACCAGGGAAGCCCTGGAAATGAGTCTTTAAAATGAACATCTATTAACTGAAGTGTGCAGTTTGAAAAGACCCAACCTCAACTGACAACAGTAAGAGCAGGTAACCGTAGGAGAAGGAGAAAGAGAAAGTAGGAGAAAGCTCACTGGATATGAACCTTAGAGGTCTAGGCTCCAGTGTCAGAAATTAAGGCTTTTGCTCTATGGTCCTTGGCAGCTCACTCCCTATGTCTTGGCCTCAGCTTCTTCATCAAGAAGATGTAGAAGTTGAACCTCTGAGGGGTCTTCTACTACTAACATTCTAGGGTTCTTGGAGTCTTGAGTTATTAAGGCCGTGAAAATTATGGATATAAAAATATTAAGAGATTCTAAGGATTCCCACAGCAGCTGTATCACTCACAGGTTATACACATGTCTCAATTTAACAGCATCAAACTCCATAAAATCTATTCAAAAGAGTGTCACATGCACTGGGAGTGAGACTCATTTAACATTCTCCTTGGAATCAGAACTTTGGAATTCAGTGCATTTTAATGCTCAGCATTAACTTAGCTGCAAATTGGATTATTTCATATTTCTGGTTGAGAGAGAAGGCACATTCACCAGTATGGCACAGAAATAAAAACGTCAGTCATCTGTCACAGAAGGAAGAGATTGTTTGATCTCTGTGTTAACTTCAGAGCTCTGACGCAGCCTCATCTGGCAATAGACAAAAATGAAGATCAGGCGCTTGTGTATGTGCCATTCCCTCTGACTAGCATATCCTCCGGACCAACCCCTGCTCACCCTGTTCCCCTTCCTCCTTTCCTGGTCAGTAGAACAGATCCCCTCCCTTCCCTATGCTTCCTCCCCTAGCACCTGGTGTCCGTCACAGAGGGCCTTCAACTTAGTGTATGGAAAGTGTTGCCTGCATGACAGCAGTTCTCTAGGTATGGGGACCATGCCAGTCGCATACAGCTCTCACATTCCACACAGCAGCGTTTATGGAGCAGGCACCATTATCCCCAGTGTAACTGAGGAAACAGGGGTCAGAGAAGTTAAATCAGTTTCTCAAGATCATGCGACTAGGAGTCTGCCTTTGAATCATGCCTTTTTGACTCCAAAGCCCAGGTGCTTTAGATTTGTCATGCCCTTTCCTTGTCTTACTCATCTCTGTAACCTGAACTCTGAGTAGAGGCCCAGCCTTGGGTATACATCAACTGCTGTTGTCGAATGACTATCCAGTTCTGGTCAGTCAGTCAGTAACTATTTACTGAATGGAGCAAAGTGGTGGGGGGCGGGTTTGGGAGTAGGGGGATGGAGCTACAGAGGAGAATGTAATTGGGTGGGACTGAGCTAGCCTTCCCTTGACTTGCTGTGAGCTTCTGGAGACATCTGCTTTGAAATAAATACTCTCATTAGCCGTGGAGGTGTCTCAGCTCACTGGGAGAGGCAGTCTCTTGACAAGGCCAGCTGGCAGGATAGACCTGTTTAAATCAAGTTAGTTTCACATCTTTCTAACAACCCTGCCTTAAGGTCCTGGTGTCATAGGAGAAACAGAACTCAAAAAACAACTATTAATATAAGGCATACAAAAAGGGCTTTATGAAAGGCTGTCCAAGATTCTGAGAGAGCAGAACGGAGGACGTGATTAATTCTGCCTGTAAGAATCAAGGGGGCCATGAAAAAAACTTCAAAAAAAAGAAGAATGGAAGGTTTTACAGAGAAGATGGCATTTGAGCTGGGACTCAAGGGATAAGTAGCTGTATTTGTTGGTTTATTTATTTTCTAGACACAGAAAGGGAATGGCATTCCTGATGGAGAATATGCCGAGGAAAGGAGGGACCCCACAGGAAGCTCCAGACGGTTCTCTGGGAGTGGGGTGGGAGTGGCAAGAGGTGAGACAAAAACCTCACCCGGTAGGCAAAAGGTCTTGTTGAGTGCTGTGCTAGGGACCTGGATTTATTCCAAGACGTTCTAGTGTTCAATGAGCTACATCTTCAGAGTTACCTTACCTTGTGTCTTTCCACCCCAAAGTTCTGACAATAAGCAGGAAAGCAGAAGTAGAGTATGGTGAAAATTAGGAACCAGAGGACTTGGAATCTAGTCTGATTCTTGACTCAGTCTCTCTGGGCTTCAGTTTCCTCATATATTGAGTAAAATGGCTAGAAGATTTTTCAGAGCTCTACTATTCTATGAGTCTGTCAATCAGTTTCACAAGGAAACTCCTTCACAAAGTCCAAATCAGGTCCTGTGGTGGATAGACCCTTGAGGCTGCCTATCATCCTGCTGATATTCATGGCTTTATGTAGCTCTCTCCACTTGACTATGGGGCCTGTGACTTGCTTCTAACCAACAGAATATATCAAAGATGATCAGATGAATGGAGGCATGTTATTTCATAAGTGATTACATAGTTACATGACAAAATTATAGCACCCATCTTCCTGGAGTCTCTCCCTTACTCCCTGATTGGCTTTGAAGAAGCAAGCTGCCCTAATGGGGGATGCCTATCTTGGGGGGCCCATATGACAAAAGGAACTGCAGGCAACTTTAGACAGCTGACAGCCAGCAAGAAAGTGACAGTCCTAGAACTGCAAGGAACTGAATTCTGCCAACAACCCAAATGGAAACATCCTTCCCCAACTGAACCTCAGATAAGACTCCAGCCCTGGCCAACACCTTGACTGCAGTTTTGTGGAACTCTAGGCAGAGGACCTAGCTAAGCTGGGCTTGGGTTCCTGACCCATAGAATCCATGGAATAATAAATACGTGTTGTTTTCAGTCTCTAAGTTTGCAGTAATTTACTGTGCCACAGTAGATACAGTTTCCCACTCTTAATGCTTAAAACTCCTGACCTCAGGCCCTGTGATCTATTCACAACTGCATGCCACCTGTCTGTGAGTAATCCCATACCAATATCTACGTGTATTTATGTGTGGGTGGTTTTATCTATGCCAACCTGTCCAATACTTTGGCCACCTGATGCGAAGAGCTGACTCATTGGAAAAGACCCTAATGCTGGGAAAGATTGAGGGCAGGAGAAGGGGACAACAGAGGATGAGATGGCTGGATGGCATCACTGACTCAATGGACATGGGTTTGGGTGGACTCCGGGAGTTGGCGATGGACAGGGAGGCCTGGCGTGCTGCAGTTCATGGGATCGCAAAGAGTCGGACATGACTGAGTGACTGAACTGAACTGAACCTGTCGATCATACATTCGTTTTCAATCACAGACCTTCAGGAAATACTTATTAGGTATGAAGCACACACAGAGATGGCTAAGTCCAGGGTTTGCTCTGAATCGCCCACAGCCTGGTTAGGGAGACAGTCCACAGTTCTAGAGCTGAGGAGGGTCCACCTGCAAAGGGGTTGCAGGGATGGGTAGAGAGCTCAGGAAATAAATGTGCATCTGGCACTGCATAAATAAGTTTGCTTTCCCAGTGCCATCTCATTTGAGTCTCGTAAACTTCTAGGGTAGGTGCTGATTTTACAGAGGAGGCAACTGAACCCCAGAGAACTTAAAGGACTTGCCTTAGGTCACACACCTACTGTGGGTCAGATTCAGGACTCTAACCCAGTTCTGACTTCAAATCGTTTGGATAATTAAACGTTAACTACACATTTCCTGGGCCTCCCTCTGGCTCAGCCATAAAGAGTCCCGCCTGCCATGCAGGAAATTCAGAGACTTGAGTTTGATTCAATCCCAGGGCTGGGAAGATCCTCTGGAAGACGAAATGGTGACCCACTCCGGTATTCTTGCTGGGATTATTCCATGGACAGGGGAACCTGGCGGGCCACAGTCCATAGCATCTCAAAGAGTTGGACAGGGCTGAGTATACACCCATACATACATTTCCTGTGTGTTACTATATTCCAGTGAAATGTCTAGTGGGAGTACTTACCTAGAACTGTCTGAGAGGTGACGTGGTAG
This sequence comes from Bos grunniens, assembly GCF_055505025.1. NCBI lineage: Eukaryota > Metazoa > Chordata > Mammalia > Artiodactyla > Bovidae > Bos > Bos grunniens. The sequence goes on from NC_141167.1 coordinate 16,482,846, forward strand.
AATTCTGTCTGATTCCAATGTCGATGGAATAGTGAGCTTTCTACCATCACCTCAGGGGTGGAGAAAGAGGACAGAAGCACAGCCAGGCCTGTCTTCACCCACCCTCAGTGAGCACCCAGAGCATTTTCTATGAGGGCCTAAACTTGGCCCTCTCTGTCTGGAGTCATTTTGTGGTGATTAGGATGCAGAGCAGTGATGCTCAGGAACCAAAAGAATCTGAGACTTGGTAAAATACAGATTCTTCGGTCCTGCCTCCAGGGATTCTGATTCAGTGGGGCCCCGGAAATATCTTCAACAAGATCCTCCCTGATTCTGACACAGACACATCACAGAGCACATGGACCTCGATGATACAGTTGCAGCTAAGCCAGGTGAGGGGCTGTTTGCCTGGACTCTGATGGGAGCTGGTCCTGATCATCACCCCACTAATGTTTATAATTTCCTTACAGCAGAGGGGAAGCCCGTGGTGTGCTGGTAAATGTAACAACTAGCTCTCTGGGGAAAAATTTAAATCAAACACACAAAAATCCCTGATTTATAGCATTTGTCAATATCTATGGTATAAATATTTACACCGTGGATGATATTAAGGACCAAATTGACAGCAGTGAACCCTGAACTGGGAGGAGATACACACCACTGGAGATTTACACCTTTGACCCTTGCAAACTGGGAGGAGCCAGCTCCAGCAACCACTGGAGGAGGCCCAGAGAGGAAACGGGACTTGCCTCCGGGGCCCTCAGTTTCCCCAATTAGAAAGTGACAATTCATGAAGGGTGTCTGGTCTCTGATGGATTATGCCTTACTCATGACTCAGTTATTAGGCCTTACCTGGAATGTTGGGGCTAGAGAGGATGAATTCAGGTGGCCAGGTTGCTAAGGCATGCAAGGATGGAGGGCAAAGAGTAGGCCCAGCTCTGCTCATCCCTTCTTTCCTGGGAGAGTACAGGAGCTCATGGATTGGCGGAAGGAGCATGGGCTTTGAAGTCAGTACTGCTTCAAATAACGGCCCAAACATTTACCCTATCTGTCAACTGGGGGGAATAATGTTATAGTTACCCCACAGAACGGTGGTAAGGATTAAATGAGATAAAGTCTGGCATGTGGTTAGACGTCTGTGAATATTCTTCTCTCTCCTTTCTCCATTTCTTCTTTTGCCTATGACATTAATTTCTCAAATTTTTCTTGAGCCTGGTTAGATCAAAGGGCCACTTTTGTTCATAAGCAGAATAGTAAGTCACCCATATTATATAATTGAGGGAAAGATGCTTCAGACAAAAATTTATATGTATTGATGTAAACACGTGTACATTTACATACATACGTGTGTGTTCCTCTGTTATTCATTCTGTCTATTAAGGGGGCTGAAATTTTGTACCATTTAAATCTTGGTCAGCACCCCACAGCAGAAGACCACCAGGAACATACCTATAGTCAACAGAGCTGGGTTTATTACTTGCTGCACAAAGGCCACGGCCCTCCTTGTGGAAGCCCATGGTGTCTCAGAAAGGCCAGCAGGAGGGGCTTGTTATCAACAGGAGTTTGCTCTGGGTTAGGTGCTGTCAGAGAGCAGAGGCAATGGGGTGATTGGGTATCTTCATTTTTAATCAGAGGGCCTGGCAGAGGGCAAAGGCTGTGATTGGTGCAGAGACTCGTCATTCATGTTGCCTGGGGAGAGGGGGATGTCAGTCATTTTTACGGTTCTGTTTTTGCCTGTATTTGAAGCTGGTGGTGTACTTTTTGTCTCACTGCATCACTATTATGGTGACCTTGTCTCGTGTTGGTGTCCTGTGAATTTTATGTTTGCAGGAGGACACACGGTCTAGCTGTAATGGCCAGGCTAGCTGACGGTTCCCAGGGCTGCTGTTGACTTCATTTATTCACAAAACATTTACTGTTGTCTTTTAGGCACAGTCACAATACTATCTCATTGAAACCTCATAATCCTGTGAGAGATAATGATCTCCATTTTATAGGTAAGAAAACCAAAAGGTGAGTGAGTTTCCACATTCACCCATTAAAAGAAAAACATACACAGATGTTTCTAGAGGCTTGAATCCAGAACTCTGAACTCTGAATCCAGGAGCTATTAAGCCACTCTGCCAGGAGTGAGTCTCTGAGGAGGCCAAGATTACCACAAGACTTCCTTTGCTATCTGGAAGTGGCTGCTGCTCCTGGCAGGACTGGCCTGCCCCGCCAGAGGCCTTGACCACTCAAAGTGAGTGCTGGGCACAGCAGAGGGGCACATGCCTGGAGTTCATGGGCACAGGGATTTTGTAGAGTGGAGAAGATGGGCACCTGGACTCTTTCCGCCATGTGACCTCAGATAAATAATTTCCCCACTCTGGTCCTCAGTAGCTTTGTCTAATTTTCTAAGAGCCCTATAACTATATTATACAGAGTAACTCTATAACTCTATTATACAGAGTAAAGTAAGTCAGAAAGAGAAAGATAAATATTGTATGCTAATGCATATATTCAGAATCTAGAAAGATAATACTGAAGAATTTATTTGCAGGGCAGCAATGGAGAAACAGGCATAGAGATCAGACTTCTGGACACAGAGAGGGGAGGAGAGGGTGAGATGTATGGAGAGAGTAACATGGAAACTTACATTATCATATGTAAAATAGATAGCCAATGGGAATGTGCTGTATGTCTCAGGGAGCTCAAACAGGGGCTCTGTATTAACCCAGAGGGGTGGGATGGGTAGGGAGATAGGAGAGAGGTTCAAGAGAGAGGGGACATGTGTATGACATGCCTATGGCTGATTCATGTTGAGGTTTGATAGAAAACAACAAAATTCTGTAAAGCAATTGCCCTTGAATTGAAAAATAAATTGATTAAAAAAAAAGAGAGAGAGTCCTGGGGAGGTTGGGGCCTGCCTTAGATTTGACCCCATCCAAGAAGGCAATGGCACCCCACTCCAGTACTTTTGCCTAGAAATCCCATGGACAGAGGAGCCTGGTAGGCTGCAGACCATGGGGTCGCTAGAGTCGGACATGACTGAGCGACTTCACTTTCACTTTTCACTTTCATGCATTGGAGAAGGAAATGGCAACCCACTCAAGTGTTCTTGCCTGGAGAATCCCAGGGACGGGGGAGCCTGGTGGGCTGCCGTCTATGGGGTTGCACAGAGTCGGACACGACTAAAGTGACACAGCAGCAGCAGCAACTCCCTCAGGCCCAGAGAGGGGACACAATTTACCCATAGTCACACAGCAACTGAGCATGAGTCACAGTAGAACCCAGGCATCCTGATCACTAGTTACAGCCCCTTGTCTTCTGGGGAAGTCCTTTTTAATTGAAACCTGCAGATCATTGTACATTCAGTACGTTGATTCCACCCACCTTTGTTGATTTGTCTCCTGTCGTGATTCTGGAGATGGAAAGAAGAAGAAAACAGTGTCTGTGCTTCCAAGGAGATCCTAGTCAAGTGGGGAGACAAATAAATAGATAATTGCATTGTAAGTGCTCTGGTAGCTAAGTAGACAAAAATGCTGCAGGAAGATGGGGAAGTAACAAGGAACTGTCAGGGATAGTAAGAAGCTCATGATATTTGAGTCGGGTCTTGAAGTATATGTAAAAGTTTACCAAGCAGAGAGGGTGAGTGTGGAGTAGAAGATCATGGCAGTCAGGAAGAACTACCTAACCTAAAGAAAGCATGCCATTGAAGAGCATGGCAGAAGTTACCAAGCATGATTTAGTGGGGAAAATGGTCTAGAATAAGAAGGATTTAGGTTCTGGTTTCAACCCTGCCACAGAGTCACTGGATGCCTTTAATCAAGGATCATTTAGTCTCAGTGTCTCAATCACCTCCTCATTTTGCCAGGACACCCATTAAGCCTTCCAGCTGTAGAGCTGTTCTACCTGATACAGTAACCACTAGCCACAAGACCGGAGAAGGCAGTGGCAACCCACTCCAGTACTCTTGCCTGGAAAATCCCATGGACGGAGGAGCCTGGTGGGCTGCAGTCCATGGGGTCGCTAAGAGTCGGACACGACTGAGCAACTTCACTTTCATGTTTTACTTTCATGCATTGGAGAAGGAAATGGCAACCCACTCCAGTATTCTTGCCTGGAGAATCCCAGGGACGGGGGAGCCTGGTGGGCTGCCGTCTATGGGGTCGCACAGAGTCAGACATGACTGAAGTGACTTAGCAGCAGCAGCCACAAGACACTATTTAAGCTTTAATTCGTTTAAATGAAACGTGATTTAAAATTCAGCACCTCAGTTGCACTAGGCACATGTCAAGGGACCAAAAGCTACTGACAAAGTGGCCACCCTGTTGGCTAGCACAGATGTCAAATCCTTCCATCATCCCAGGAAGTGCTTTGGGCCGTGGTGCTCCAGCGCCCTGGGATCCTGACAGGGGAAGGGAAGTTATCCTGATCTGTCACATAGCAAGCTCTCCAGCCTCCCCACCAGCCTGTTCGGGAGATCCCTGAGAAGATATGGAGAGGACACGGTTCCAGGGCCCAGCCCTGGTTCCTGCCTCACAGTGACCTAGTGGGAAAGGATGGGGTCCTTTGTTAATACATGCTATTTTCTTTTTTAAAAATATCAATTTATTTATTTTTCGGTGCTGGATCTTATTGTGGCATATGGTATCTTTAGTTGCAGTAATACATGCTATTTTCTGATTTAGCTACAGGAAGACATATTGCAGTACCTGGCTTGTAACTTTGTATATGATCAGCTAGTCTATCCTCACCACCATTCCCTCATGAGGAAACAAGTCCAGAGTAGCTCAGTTTAGGATCCAGGCTATCTTGAATGATGGAACTTAGGGTATAATCATGGTCTTTGGGCCTCAATTTGTCTGAAGCAGTTCAGATTTTAAGTTGTGGCCCACACAATCCTACGAGAAACCAGTGTGTCAGACAAATGACCATTAGTATTGTCTGAATGGTGGCTGCATGTATGATTGTGTCCTGGAGCTCACAGGAATTAAACAATGGAAAACCTTGTTTGTGATGCACAAGACTGTTATGTGATCTGGTTTAATAGTTGAGCAAAAAGTAATTAGGTAGCAGGTAGAATGGATATTGTTTTTAAAAGAACAGGAAAATATTAAATATCCTGTACCAAGCAGTGTTTTGAGAGACCTTAATAAATAATAACCCTTTGAGGTCAGGAGGTGAGCAGTCTCTTTATCTTCGCTTTACAGACATGAAAATGGGGGCCAGGATGAGTGGCTCACCCGAGACCCCACAGCTATTGTGTGGCAGAGCTACGGCTCACCTGTGCAGTGACTTCAGAGCCTAGAATGTTACCCCTCATCTAGAGCCCTCTCAACTTGGCAGCTGTTGAACATCAGGACGTGAGGGAGGCTTTGGAACCATGTAGTCTTATCCTTGTCTTTAATTATGGGGATACCAAAGACCACGGAGGGGCACTCATCTGCCCAAGGCGACTTGACAAATTTTTCACAGCAGATCTTGAACCCTAGTGTGGGTCTCCGGAATCCTGTTCAGTGTTCTCTTTGCTTCAGTGCTTTAAAAGAGCCTAATAAGTAAAATGACCCCCCTGAGCATCTTGTGTGCTGGATGCTTTGTGGAAAAAATTTGCTCTGGCAAAGAGAGGTCCCAGAATCAAATCTTACCTTGATTGTTTACCCAGTGACTTTACGTAAGTCACCTTTAATGTCTCGGCATCGGGTTCTTCAGATAAAGAATAAGGATGTAATTGCCTTAAGGATTAAAGCAGAGTGACTGGCACAAAGTAATTGCTCAAGAAAGAGAAATGGATTCTGAAGACCTAGGTCCTGCCTTCTACAATATGAATATGGAGGCAGGATTGTCATGCCAGGAGGGATTCAGAGAGCGGGCTTTGTTGGCAGATCAGACAATGAATGTTAGGACACTTCATGTGCTGTTGGCTCCATCTGGCAAAGGAGTCTTTAACCTTGAGGTGATTGATTCTCAATCAAGACACCATCCAGGAAAGGCAGGCCTGCAGGAACCAGACTGGACACTAGGTGGCGCTGGCAGCCCACCTGGGAAACAGGAAAGCCAGCTGGCAGCCTGGGGAACTGGGTGAAAAGTAGTTTTACTCTTTTTGCTTCAGTCCTATGTCCTACAGAGGGAAGACCCTGGGGGACCAGAGGGTCAGGGCGCTGTGTGCCAGAAAGAAGGGTAAACAGGAATTTCACACTCTTTGCCTCATTACTCATCCTAGCCACCTTTTCAGGTATTATGTCAGTTCTACGCACAAGGCATCGTGACTCAGAGAGGTTAAATAATTTCCCCCAGGGATGCTATTAAGAAGTGGATCTACGGGACTTCCCCGGTGGTACCGTGAATAAGAATCCACCTACCAATGCAGGGGACACAGGTTCTATCCCTGGTCCAGGAAGACTCCACATGCTGTGGAGCAAGTAAAGCCTGTGCTCCACAACTGCTGAGGCCTATGCTCCTAGAGCCTGTGCTTCGCAACAAGAGAAGCCACTGCAATGAGAGGCCTGCTCTCTGCAACTAGAGAAAGCCCGCACACAGCAACAAAGACCCAGTGCAGCAACAACAACAAAAAATAACTGTGAATCTAGGATTTGAATGGAGCCCACTGATTCCAAAAGCCCACTCTCTTTCTACGGAAATCAGTTTCTCCCAGCCAGTGGAATCATTCTATCAACAGAGGTTAATCAGCATGTTAAGGGAGATCACATCAGAAAAATAGAAGAAATTAAAACTGCTTCCTGCCAGTGACCTGCAGATCAGTTCCCATCCCCTTTTCACCCCGTCACAGCAATTTGTTCCTAATCTATTTCCCTCCTTCCCTTCTTGCACCCCTAAGCACTCTTCCTTAGTGATCATTGCAAAGAAATAGAGGAAAACAATAGGATGGGAAAGACTAGAGACCTCTTCAAGAAAATTAGAGATACCAAGGGAACATTTCATGCAAAGATGGGCCCAGTAAAGGACAGAAATGGTATAGACCTAATAGAAGCAGAAGATATTAAGAAGAGGTAGCAGGAATACACAGAAGATCTATAAAAAAAAAGATGTTCACAGCCCAGATAATCACGATGGTGTGATCACTCACCTAGAGCCAGACATCCTGGAATGTGAAGTCAAGTGGGCCTTAGGAAGCATCACTATGATCAAAGCTAGTGGAGATGATGGAATTCCAGTTGAGCTATTTCAAATCCTAAACGATGATGCTGTTAAAGTGTTGCACTCAATATGCCAGCAAATTTGGAAAACTCAGCAGTAGCCACAGGACTGGAAAAGGTCAGTTTTCATTCCAATCCCAAAGAAAGGCAATGCCAAAGAATGCTCAGACTACCGCACAATTGCACTCATCTCACACACTAGTAAAGTAATGCTCAAAATTCTCCAAGCTAGGCTTCAGCAATACGTGAACTGTGAACTTCCAGATGTTCAAGCTGTTTTTAGAAAAGGCAGAGGAACCAGAGATCAAATTGCTGACATCCACTGGATCATCGAAAAAGCAAGAGAATCCCAAAACACATCTATTTCTGCTTTATTGACTATGCCAAAGCCTTTGACTGTGTGGATCCCAATAAACTGTGGAAAATTCTGAAGGAGATGGGAATACCAGACCACCTGATCTGCCTCTTGAGAAATCTGTATGCAGGTCAGGAAGCAACAGTTAGAACTGGACATGGAACAACAGACTGGTTCCAAATAGGAAAAGGAGTACGTCAAGGCTGTATATTGTCACCCTGCTTATTTAACTTGTATGCAGAGTACATCATGAGAAACTCTGGGCTGGAGGAAGCACAAGCTGGAATCAGGTTTGCCGGGAGAAATATCAATAACCTCAGATATGCAAATGACACCACCCTTATGGCGGAAAGTGAAGAAGAACTAAAGAGCCTCTTAATGAAAGTGAAAGAGGAGAGTGAAAAAGTTGGCTTAAAGCTCAACATTCAGAAAACGAAGATCATGGCATCTGGTCCCATCACTTCATGGGAAATAGATGGGGAAACATCTATTTTCACTGGGGAAACAGTGGAAACAGTGGCTGACTTTATTTTTTGGGCTCCAAAATCATGGCAGATGGTGACTGCAGCCATGAAATTAAAAGACACTTACTCCTTGAAAGGGAAGTTATGACCAACATAGACAGCATATTAAAAAGCAGAGACATTACTTTGTCAACAAAGGTCCATCTAGTCAAGACTATGGTTTTTCCAGTAGTCATGTATGGATGTGAGAGTTGGACTGTAAAGAAGGCTGAGCACCGAAGAATTGATGCTTTTGAACTGTGGTGTTGGAGAAGATTCTTGAGAGTCCCTTGGACTGCAAGGAGATCCAACCAGTCCATTCTAAAGGAGATCAGTCCTGGGTGTTCATTGGAAGGACTGATATTAAAACTGAAACTCCAGTACTCTGGCCACCTGATGTGAAGAGCTGACTCATTTGAAAAGACCCTGATGCTGGGAAAGACCCTGATGCAGGAGGAGAAGGGGACGACAGGATGAGATGGTTGAATGGCATCACCGACTCAATGGACATGGGTTTAGGTGGACTCCGGGAATTGGTGATGGACAGGGAGGCCTGGTGTGCTGGGGTTCATGAGGTCGCAGAGAGTCAGACACGACTGAGTGACTGAACTGAACTGAAACGCTCTTCTCCACACTGATCTTGTTTCAATGAAACCACATCGCTTTGTTTCCTAGTTCAAAACCCTCTGATGGCTTCCCATTCCAATTAGGGCAAATTTCTCACCACACCGACAAGCCGTGGTGTGCTGGTAAATGCTCGACAATGGGCTCTCAGGGATGTGGAGCCCTGATTTGCAGCATTTGCTAACTGCGGTATATATTCTCCCTCCATGGCCAGTTTCAAGCTTCTAACGTGGCATCACTGAACAACAAGTGCTCCAGAGCCAGTCTGAGCTGGCTCCACCCCACACTGCACCAAGGCCTCTCTGTCCTGGCTCACTCTGCTGGATCCCTGGCCTTTTCTCGGTTTCTTGAACATAACAAGCAGACTCCTACCTCAGGGCCTTTGCACTTGCTCTTCCCTGTTCAGGATGCTCATCCCCCAGATCTGTGCATAACTTGCTATATCTCCTCATTCAATGCTCTGCTCAAATGTTACACAGAGGCCTTCCCTCATCAACCTGCCTAAGATATACAAACCCCCACCTATGCTAAGTCCCCCACTTTGACTCCCTTGCTCTGCTTTAGTTTTCTCTAAGGTCACCAATCACTGTCTGATAGTAAATGATAGACTTATTTATACTTTAGGAGAAAAGGGCGGCAGGGGGTGAGATGGTTAGATAGCATCACTGACTCAATGGACATGAACTTGAGCAAACTCCAGGAGGTAGTGGAGGACAGGGAAGCCTGGCTGCTGCAATCAATGGGGTTGCAAAGAATCAGACACAACTTAGTGACTGAACAGTAACAATTTATATGTAGTTGTCTATGTCATCAGTGTAACCTGTAGGACAGGTCTGGCTCAAAGAAGGCACTCAGTAAATATTTGTTAGATCAGTAAATGAGTAGCTACCTCTCCTCTACATATGATGAGCCCCATGTGAGGCCAGGGCCAAGCCTCATATGGTTCAGTGAAGGGACATGTGAAACTCCCACCAACGTCACAGGATGAGAGCCTTGAGTTATGAGCTCCAGACCAGTTCTGGATGGGGTCCCAGGAGTCCAGGGAGGAACCAGCCATCCACTAGGCAGGGTGAGCAGGCAGAGAAAAATTGATCCCACATGAGAAAAAACTACAAACTAAAATTCTGAAGTGCAGGGGAAAACTAGTGAATAAAGTTGAGAGTAACACCCATCTATGAAAAGAGAATAATAAATGACAAATTAAAAATAGGCAGAAATGAAACAAAACCATTTAGAAACACTGGGAATGAGAAATAAAGTTATTGAAATAAACTAAAGAGACAGACTACATCTAGACTGGATATGATAGAAGATAGGATGAATTATTTGGAGGAGAAAACTGGGGATTTCACCCAGGATGCAGCAAGAGATCAAGAGATGAATTACGGGAACGAACAGTATAGAAGTTAGAAGGGTTTTAACACAACAGATATGTTGCAGACACTGCTGGTGCCTGACCAACACCAGCAGTCACCTGAAAACAGACCTGTGCAAAAGAACAGCTCCCTGCATCTCCATTTGAGTGCATTTTCTGGCTGCAGGGGCATGCTGGCACAGGGGCAGGGAGAGTTAGCCCTAGAAAAGACCCTCAAGCAGAAGGGGACAGTAGTTCAAGGATAAACACTCTGGCTTCCTTGTTCCTTGGTTGGGTAATTACACAGACCGCTTCACATGGTTTCCCATAGGTCCCACAGCAGGACAGAGTCTGCAGCTAAAAGGAAGACTGAGAAGCGTAGTCTTTATTCCAAGTGGTCATGTGCCTAATTAAAAACCAGAGATTCTACTACTAAGGAAAAAGGGGAAATGGACACCGAGAGATAACTGATATTCTATGCCCCAAGCAGTTAAGAAACATGGAATATCAGTTGGCAGACTGCTACGCAGGAGTTCCAGGAGAACAGAGGGGATGCGAAAGAAGCAAGATGAAAGAATAAAGGCTGAGAATTTTCCAGAATTAAAGAGATATGAGAGCTCAGATTCAGAGTGCATACTCCATGCTGAACAGAGCAAATAAAAGTAAATTCACACCTAGCCGTGCTGTAGTGAAACTGTAGCATATCAAGGGTAAAGGAAAAAACACAAAAGCTGCTACAAAGGAGCCCCAGACTCCTGGGACCCCATCCAGAACCAGGTTTCATGCTGATGAGTCTGGCTCTCATCCTCCATGCTGATGGGGGTGGTCACACCCAGTCACTGAGCCAGCGTGACCTTGGTCCTGGCCTCACACAGGCCTCATTTAGCCTTTTCTCTCTGAGGGAGCCAAAGTCCCGACTCCTAACTGCTCCCCCTGCTTCCAAGCCCAGACCCGTAGCTTTCATGCTACAGGCCCTTTGTCTGCCTGTTGCATTTCGTGTCCACAAAGATGTTTATCCTGTTTTGAACGGGGTTATTTCTGCCTTGAATTTCTCTTTTTATGTCATTTCTCTGAGTTTTGGGCTCCACAGGTGCTTCCCCAGTGGCTCAGAGGTTAAGAATCTGCCTGCAATGTAGGAGCCACAGGAGACATGGGTTCAATCCCTGGGTCGGGAAGATACCCTGGAGGAGGGAGGGTATGGCAACTCACTCCAGTATCCTTGCCTGGAAAATCCCATGGACAGAGGAGCCTGGCAGGCTCCAGGGGGTCGCAAAGAGCCAGACATGATTGAAGCGACTTAGCACAGATGCTCTGAGTTTAGTGCGTGTAGGTGTGATTCAGAACAAAGACCTACAGTACCATCTTGACCAGAAGATTTTGGGCCATTTGAATCCCCGTAGCATGGAGAGAGTCTGCTTGTGATAGGAACATGTTCAGCAGCTAGAAATGCAGATATGGGAAAGGAAGGAGTCTGCCTTTCTAGATGCTTCTTTTTTCTTTTCCAAGGAGACACAGGCCCTGGAGGACCCCAAACACCCCTGACTAAAGCACACTGGGCCTCCCGGCCTCCCTGCCTCCCGGTTCACTGCGCCCTGACTCTCCCAAGTCATTCCATCACGGGGCTTCCTGCCAACACTCCACCTCAAAGGTCTCCACTGACGTGGGGCTTGAGGTGTTCACAGCTATATTTGAATTTCAACAAGGAACTCATAAAGATGTTTTCATCTTTGAAACGTACAGGAATGGAATTCAAACAGCAGAATGACAGGCTGTGTGTGGGGTCGATCGGCTGGGTCAGAGACATCACACCTGGCTGGCGGCGAGAGCTTTCTGACGACAGGAGCTGTCCAACAAGGAGTGGGCTGCTGTCACCGAGGGAAGTCAAGCGGGGGACGGCTGACCTTCCACTGGGCACCAGGTGGGGCCCTGGATGTGGGGAGGATTCTGGGAGAAGCAAAGGCAACAGCTCCACAAACCTTCCCAAGCACTGAAAGCCATCACTAAAACATTCTTACTGTTCTAAGAAGCCACACTGCTGCTCTGAAAGCCAGCCTCCCTCCTCATCCTCGTGAATTTCCAAAAGCACACGCTCCACTGCTACCTGTGTGCCCTGAGATCTGGGTGTCTCATTCCCCTTTTGGGGGTCTCATCTGTGCAGGGAAGGGTTGGACTCAACCCTAGCGATTCTTAGAGGCTCCACCAGCAGAGAGAGCTCAGAATCTAGGTGACGTGGGGTGTCCACATGGTTCCCAAGACCTTGGCCTCCTCCTCAGCCTCCTCCTCAGTCACCCCGTGCACCGCTCAGGCCACCCCATGCGCCCCTCAGGTCTGCCCACCTGTGTGACCCATTCTGAAGAGGTGACCCCACCTGCCAAACGACTGCACTTCAAAACCTGTGCTAACATTAGTGTCTTACAGTTACCATAGCACTGAGATTCTCTTCTTTTATAATTTAAAAATACTAACGGAATTGCTGTTTTGGTCTGTGTTTTAAAGTCACAGCATTTTCCTCAATGCAACCATATTTGTGATGCCTTTAAATTTTACTCTAAAAGGTAAACACAATGCCGGAAAGACTTTCTTGGGGGAAAAATACGCATTTTTCCCCCCAGTTGTGGTGGGGCTCAAAAACTTTTATAGCATGATTGGTAGCATATAAGGGATTTTATATCATGATTGGTGGCCTTTAAGGGACTTTTCTTAAGGGCCTTTTTAGCATTAATCTCCCTTACTGGCCCCAGCAGGTGAAGGCCAGGTTCCTTGCAGGCCAGTGTACTTGTGGCTGTTTTGAGAAAGGAAGGGACTTCAAATTTATGGAGCACTACACGCTTCAGAGTGCTGTCTCTTGTAATACGTATGGGAACCAATTTTACAGATGAGAAATCTAGGCCCAGAGAAGTAAAGTGACATGCTCACAGCCACACAGCTGAAGGGCAGAGAGCACTACCCTCTCAGCCATACTCTCTCCAAATCCTCTGGTTGGTTTCTGTTCAGGCTTCTATTCTCCAGGAGGATTTCTGCTTATGCAAGAATTTCTGTTTGGATTGTAACCCGTAGGTAATTACATAAACTGTAGGTAATGACATATGGTTTTCCAGTAGTCATGTGTGGATGTGAGAGTTGGACCATAAGCTGAGCACTGAAGAATTGATGCTTTTGAACTGTGGTGTTGGAGAAGACTCTTGAGAGTCCCTTGGACTGCAAGGACATCAAACCAGTCAATCCTAAAGGAAATTGACCCTGAATATTCATTGAAAGGACTGATGCTGAAGCTGAAGCTCCAATACTTTGGCCACTTGATGTGAAGAACTGATTGATTGAGAAAGACCCTGATGCTGGGAAAGATTGAAGGCGGGAGGAGAAGGGGACGACAGAAGATTCTCGAGATGGCTGGATGGCACCACCGACTCAATAGGCATGAGTTTGAGTAAACTCTGGGAGTTGGTGATGGACAGGGAAGCCTGGCATGCTATCGTCCATGGGGTCTCAAAGATTTGGACACAACCGAGCAACTGAACTGACTGAATGACGTACTAGGGCTTCCCAGGTAGCTCAGCAGTAAAGAATCCGCCTGCAATGCAGGACACACGGGTTTGATCCCTGGGTCAGAAAGATCCCCTGGAGGAGGGCAGGGCAACCCATTCCAGTATTCTTGCCTGGAGAATCCCATAGACAGAGGAGCCTAGTGGGCTACAGTTCATGGGGTTGCGGAGTCCGACGCAACTCAAGTGACTTGGCATAAGGATACTTCACACTTTGAGATAACTTTTCAGACTACGAGAACAATAATATGTGATCTGTTTCTTGCTAACTTTATTTGGGTAACTTTCTATGTCCAAATTATTACAGATTCATAGAAAGTTGCAAAAATCATACAAAGAGGTCACACGACCCTCCGCCTAGCTTCCCGCGATGTTGCCGTATCAGTCAGGACACTGACGGGGTGTGTGTGTGTGGTCTGTCTCATTGTATCACAGGCCCAGATTTCTGTCGGCACTGCTGCTCTCAAGGCAGAGAACTGTTCCAGCATCACGAAGAAATCTCTTCAGCTACTTGTAGAACTGCTCCTATCCACTTTCCTTCCACGATCCCTCGCCCCGGGGCAATTATGACTCTTCTCCCCATTTCCGCAATTTTGTCATTTCTAGGGTGTCATGTAAATGGAATCGTGCAGTAACCTTTGGAGACTGATTTTTTTTACTCAGTGAGATGCCTTGAAACCCATCCAGCACGTAGTGATAGTTGGTCCCTTTTTATTGTTAAGTAGTATTCCATCTGTGGTCAGACTTTTTTAAAAAAATTGCAAATACAGAAAATATGCAAATATTTATATACAAAATATACAAAAATATATATAGAAAAAAAAAAACCCAAACACCCAGATTAAGGCCGGGGTGGGGGAGGTCTCCTGACTTCCTTTTTGCCCAGGTAACAGCCCGAGAAACCCAGGGCCAACCGTCTGCAGACACGGAGGCCGAGACGTGGAAGACAGGCGGGGAGAAGACGAGCCGCCTACCCCGAGCCCTGCCGCTCCCTCTCCTCAGCTCTGTGGGACTCCATCTGGCTGCTGCTGACTCTCCCCTTGCATCTCTGTCTCTTTTCTTTTTTCCCCCTCTCTTTCTCCTCGCCCTGTGTGTCTCCATCTGTCTGTGAGTCATTCTCCCTCTTTTTCTCAAACCACAAAACACGGCTAAATGCGATTTCCATTGAGTGCAGAATCTTGTGTCTGTACTTCATTATTCTGTCTGGATTTGTACATGTTTTCAATTGCATAATTCCCCTCCTTCTTCATTTTCTCCCCAAGACTTTCTCCCACATAATATGAGCATTTGGGGGCCAGCTTTTGACAGTTCTGCTTTTGAATGCTGTAAAAAGTAGAGTGAGTGCCTCTTTCAGTCCTGCACCACCAGGGAAGCTTGGTTGGCAAATTCCCCAGGGTTCCTGCTGGGCTTTGTCCCTTAGGCCAGTCCTGGGGGAGGGAAGCCCCTTTATCCGCTCCTGAGAAGGCCAAGGCTTCAGCTGTAGCACCAGCCTTGGAAGAGTTCAAAGAGCATCCTGATGGCCAGCTCCAGACCTTCCACCTGCCGGCAACCAAAACATCAGGTTCAAACTCCCCTCTCTGCTCTTTAGAGTCTTTAACATTTGGACTGAACCTATTCATTTATTCTTTCAGCCAGAAAGGCTGGGCAGTATACTAGCTTCTTGCTCCAGGAGCCATTGCAGTTCTGAAACGGGTTGATAAATAATAACCTAAATATCCAACAAGAAGAGAATAACTCAATATGTTGTAAGATATCCTAAAGGAATAACAATTACAAAATCATTAAAAGTCATAGCTTGGAGAGTTTTCCAAGTGGGACGATACTCATGATATGCTGTGACAGTTCTAATGATGTAAAGATACACAGGCATGGAAAAAGGACTTCAAGAAAAGGCACCAGAGTGTTAACAGCTCTTATTTCTGGATTGTGGGATTATAGATGACTTTTTAAATTTTTCTTAAAGTTTGCAATAAGTACGTTTTATCTTTATAATCAGAAACAAATATGCATTATTAAAACTACATGAACTCTGCTGGATAAAAAGTCATTTCCACAGCTTTCTGCTCAAGTGTTGGAGGGCTTCCGTGTCTATCCTCCCCAGAACTCTGAGGGGAGGGCAGACCCCTGTCCAGGCATCTTTCCTCCAGCTCACGCCTCTGCTGCTGTGCCAGGGTCGGGGGTGGGAGTGGAGGTAAAGCAGTCTGCATTGTAACTGTGTGGCTGCGCTGTTCCCACTCGCAGGTGTGGTTACAAATGGGGTTTGCAGAGTGGGCAGGTCCTGCCTGATGTCTCTGCATCTCTACATCGCACTTCTGAAGTCAGGTGCTGCCCCACCCCCGGATGCAGCGTCCTTGGTCCTCCTCACAGTGGGTTAGACAACCCCCATGGCCCCTGTGTACCCAGCACACACCCTTCAGGAGAGCAGCCATGCAGTCTTGACCTGGCAGCTGGGAGCTGGCAGGGACATGAGCCTTCCAGACGTGTATAGGTAGCCCAGAGGTTCCCTGGTTCTAGTTCATTGTACTGGAAAGAACTCTAGAAATAGAGCTCTAGAAATCCGCAGCTCTGCCATGAACCCCTGCCTGAGAGAAGAGAACCCAAGAGAAGGCTCTCAGTCCCGTTTGCCATATGGAAAGTAACCTACAGTTGTGTGGGGCACAGTTTTTTGACCGTGGGATTTTTGAGCCAGTTCTGTGGGCAAGCAACTGTCACCTGTAGTCTGGCCGCCACAGGGATGGCTTGGGGCTGGGCTCCGGAGCCAGTCTGCCTTGGCTCCTATCCGAGCTCCACCACCTTGGGCAAGTTTCTTCCCTTCTCTGTGCCTCGGTTTCCCCAACTGAAAAGCGGGGGTAATGATAGTACCTACTTCCTAGAGTCACTGTCAAGATTAAGAAGCTGATTCGTGCAAAGGCGGAGAACAGTGCCTGCCTCAGAGTAGGCTGCAGTGAATGTTAGCTATTACTCTTATTATCCTGCCATGCGTTCATGGGGCATGGGAACATTTGACATCAGGGCTCTCCCAGGAAGACCCAGATGTAAGTCTCTGTGATGAATGCCAAATGAGGATTACCAATGAAAAGCTCTGCCTCCAATCCATTCCTGAGTTGGGTGGGGTATAAAGAAATACAGGCTGGGCAGGGAGAAAGGACCAGGCTTCTTCAGAAATGGTAGAATCGCAGCCAGGACAGGGAGTCCATGCATGGGGGTGTAACAAGAGATAATTTTCAATCTGTGCTTGCAATGCCTGTCCATTTACAGATGCTATTTTCTTATACCACCCTGCAGGGCAGATTCCCATTAGGGGAGGAAACTGAGAAGGCTCAGATCGGGCGGTGACTCGCTCTGTACCCTGCACCTGGGACGGTGGGAGCTGAGATTTGAATCCAGGCCCATGCCAGTTTATGTGGACCTTTGCTGGCCTTTGCCTGGGCCAAGGAAGCCTCTGTTCCAGGGTGGGGGTGGGGAGGCCTGAGGCCTGAGGCCTGAGAGGGGACACCTGGCGGGGAAACCCAGCCCCAGGAGTGGTGCTGGCCAGCCACAGGGGGAAAGAGCAGAAGTAGGTCAGGCAGGCAGGAGACAGAGCATGAAATTAACAAGCACACGGGGCTAGAGGAGTCACCTTCCAGGAGGGCGAGCAGGAAGAATGCAGTCCCTTGGCGGGGTGGGGGGTGGGGCGGGGGGTGCTGCAGGGCTGGAGCAGGTGGGGGAAGTGGGTTGCCCTACCAGTGTTTTCTTTCCTTGGCCTGACCCTGGGGGGCAGGATGGGAAAATGATGGGGGGTAGGAGGGTAGAGAGTGGCAGGCAGGGCCGCCAGTACAGGCTCCCTGAGGGCAGGACCATGTTCGCTTTCTTCACGGCTGACAGATCCTTTTTTTTGGCTGCATCGGGTCTTGGTTGCAGCACGTGGGTTTTTTTGTTGCACGTGCCAGTTTAGTTGCCCTGCAGCATCCTTGACCAGGGATCGAACCTGCATCCTCTGCACTGGAAGGTGAATTCTTAAACACTGGACGCCACCCCCCTCCACCTGGGAAGTCCCCCCTCCATGGCTGACCAACTCTTGCTGCCTAGGACAGTAGCCGCATACGATGAGCAAATCTGAACGAATATCTGTTCAGAAATAGCTCTGCTGTGTATATTATCAGTGACCGGGGGAAATAAGGCTTTTGTTCCTTGTTGGTACGGAGGAGCTTCACCAGAATTTGGTAGCATTTGCTGAGTACCTGCCGCGTACTAGCCCCAAGCTAGGTGCTGGGGACACCAGCATGTACAAGATACCTGTCTTCCCTTACAAACTTTGCCATCCAATGGAAAGACAGGTTAGCAAACGATTGTAATACTATGTGCTAAACATGTAGATGCAAAGTTGAGACACAGAGAAGAGACAGTTCTGTTGGGGGTGTCCTCAGAGTACAACGTCTTAGAGGAATGACTCAACAGGTGGATGGAAGGTTGAGGACAGGCCCATATTATGACGTTCACGGGTCCTAGGCACTTTTGTCTTCGTGTGCCTCTTCCTACACACATACACACACACACTCTCACTCATGTGTGTGCATGAACAAATGCCAAGTAAACATCATTTTTAAAAACTATTTATTTGGCTGCACAAGGTCTTAGTCGTGGCACACAGGATCTTTGGTCTTAGTTGCGGCATGTAGGATCCAGTTCCCCTACCAGGGATCGAACCCAGGTGCCCCACATTGGGAGCACGGAGTCTTAACTAACGGGTCACCAGGGAGGTCCCTATATTATTAAAATTAAATGATGCCCACACACATACAATGTAAACAGTGTATTTTGTGACCTTGCCCGCATAAACACAAATTATTAATGCTACATATTAAAGCATTTTCTTTGACCTAAAAGTTCATTTATTTCCTTCTCATTTTAAGAGAAGTGAAAACATTTCCGTGGATCCCTATAAGTGCTGTCCCTATAAGACATGACGGTGCCTGCTGTGCCTAACAGACCAGCTGGTCCAGGTTGAGAAAGAATTGGCTCAGCTCACCAGATGGACAAAGCACGCCCCGTAGAAGGAGCAGCTCATGCTCACGGAGGCGTGAGGGCGCTGGCACCTTCCAGCAGGAGCACACTGTCCTGTGAGGTGGGACACTGGGTGTTTGAAAAGACTGGCAGGAGTTGGACTAGGAAATGTTGGGTGGAGGCACACAGGCTTGGAGGCCCTGTTATGGGCATGTTCAGCTCAGGCTTGAAACAATTGCAGAGGTTCTGGAATAGGGTTCAGAGGTCACTAGTGAGACCAGCAGATTTCTGAACCTGGATTCCAGAATGCCCTGTTGGGAATAGTGATGGGTGCTGGCTAAGGTCTCTCCCAGCTCTGGGGACTCCCCACCGACACTGGCTAGGGTAAGGCCGAGGGGCTGGGGTGGGACAGGGGGAGCAGTGAGAATTCAGCTGGCTCCTAGTTTCTCTCCACAGGGCAATTTGGGGGGGCCTTTGGGCCGGAGCGACTTTCTAGAACTGCTTCTGAACCCCGGACAGGAGGGACGCAGGGTGGTTTGGTGGAGAGGCCATGGGCTCTGATAAGAGGTTGACCAGAGCTCATATCACAGAGATGCTGTCTATGAGCCAGGTGACTCTGGACACCAGGCTTCACATTGTGAGTCTCGCTCAGCTCCTTTGTGAATAGAGGATGTATCTCCTCCCTGTGGGGCTCTTACAGGGATCCCATGGGGCCTGTACAAGGCTAGGACGGGGCACAGACACAGAGGGGGCTCCTTCACGAGAGTCAGTGAGCACATACTTGTTCTATGTGTTCACGGAAAGCTTCCGGGTGCCAGAGGTTATGGCAAGCACCGGGGATGCGGCAGAAACAGCACGGGCACTGCTCTGCTCCCAAGGAGCTGCTTCTTCACCCTGCACATCTTCTCGAATCATCATGGCCTGTTGCTCATCTGGGCCAGATCCTCCTCCTCCAGCATCCCACTGGCTGTGGCCCACCTAGGGCTATGGTTAACAGAGATTTTCCAGGAAGCCATCCTCGCCAGTAGGGCCCCTGAAACTGAAGACTCTCCAACGAGCCAATCTGTCCCCTTCAATAGGAAGATTGTTCTGTGTCTGTCCAGTACTTTACACGTGTTCACAAAAGCCCAGTAGGGGCTGGTCAGGGATTGTGCTCCTGGTTTACAGATGAGGGAGGGAGGAGAGGGGATGTATCCCAGGGCACAGGGAGTGAGTAGAGAGCTAAGACTTGAACCCACGTTGGTCTGATTCTAAAGCCCAGGGCCAGCTCTGATTCAGGTGTGATTGTGGTCTGTGACCTGAAGGGAAAAGTGGCCCCACGGGTAAAGGTGCTTTGAGCCCCTTCTCCTGGGGCCTTCTGACCTCCAGCCCCATCAGCCCTGCCAGCGAGAAGGAGGGTGGGGCCTGCAGGGTGGAGTCAAGGGTTTTAAATGATACCCTCCCAGAGTCAGGGGGACCCAGAAGTTCCTGGTCTGGTCTTTATCCATTAGCAAACACTTCTGAATGGCCTTACATGTGCACAGTGGCACTGGGTGTGCAGAGGAGAATCTGACATTTCTTACCCCTCCAGGAGCTCACAGTTTCCTCACCATGGTACTCTTGACACTTGAGGCTGGATAATTCTCACGGGAGGCTGTGCATTATAGGTGTGCAGCAGCATCTCTGGTCGCTACTCACTAAACGCCAGTACGTGTGCATGCTCAGTCACTGCAGTTGTGTCCGACTTCTTAGTGACCCCATGGACTGTAGCCCGCTAGACTCCTCAGTCCATGGGAGTCTCCAGACAAGAATACTGGAGTGGGTTGCCATGCCCTCCTCCAGGGGATCTTCCTGACCGAGGGATCAAACCCGTGTCTCCTGTGTCTCCTGCAGGCAGATTCTTTACCACTGAGCCACTGGGGAAGCTTCTAACATCCTCCTCAATGTGACACCAAAAATGTCTCCAGGCACTGCCAAATGTCCATTGAAGGCAAGTTCCCCCTGGTTGAGAACCACTGGCTTAAGGAGAGAGGGAGGCTGTCATATCAAGACCGTGTGCTGGCTGCTATGCCAGAGGGGAGCACGAGTGCCTTCCGACCCAGAGACAGGAAAGGCTTCTGGGAAACGAACTGACGGTGGCAAGGCCAAGGCCGCGCAGCAAGCGCCCAGGATCCCTGCGTCCTGCTCTGTGCTTCCCTCCCGGCCCCCTCCCGGCTCCCCTCCCCCAGGATCCTCTGACACAAGTGCTTCGGCTCTGGGAAGCAGCCACATTGGTCTGAGCAGTCTGGCTTTCTCGGTCCCCACTTGGTCTCATGGTCCTGCTATCGAGTGGGTGCCCCATAAGCTTTCACACATGTTAAGAAAGACTCAACTTGTCCCCTGGGATAGCCCTCCGCAAGCTGACTGGGTGGCCACTTAAGTACTGTGCTTATGCTAAGAACAACTCTTCACCAAGTGCTTCAGCATAAGGACTTCCAGGTCCCTGGCTCCCTGGGAGTTGCTGAAACGTGGGAAGGAGAAAGCTCTGCGGCCTGTGAGCTAGCACGGCACAATAGGCTCGCCCAGTTAGTCCCTGGAAACAGCTGTGTGACCACCCAGATGCAAGCCCTTCCTTCTGCGGAGCTTCTGCTTCCTCATCTACCAAGCGGGCACAGCCACCTCCCCACCCAGGCTCCTCCCAGTGTTACCTTTGGGGGTAGCATTGTTTCCTAGGAAAATCTTTGCTGCTAAGTCACTTCAGTTGTGTACAACTCTGTGCGACCCCATAGACGGCAGCCCACCAGGCCCCACCGTCCCTGGGGTTCTCCAGGCAAGAGTACTGGAGTGGGTTGCCATTTCCTTCTCCAATGCATGAAAGTGAAAAGTGAAAGTGAAGTCCCTCAGTCGTGTCTGACTCTAGCGACCCCATGGACTGCAGCCTACCAGCCTCCTCCGTCCATGGGATTCTCCAGGCAAGAGTACTGGAGTGGGGTGCCATTGCCTTCTCCGAGGAAAACCTTTAATAGACAGAAAAGTCTTCTCCATGTTCATTGTTGTCTGAGTTTACAAGAGGCAACACAGGGTCAGTGTCCTGGTTTTGTTCTTTCTTTAAAAAATTGTGATTTGAATAGTTATCCACACATTTAACAGATTTATCAAGCCCTGACTGTATGCCAAGAACTCAGCAGCGGAGGCATGGAGCAGGAGAAAGGCTGAGAGGAGTAAGTCAGGTGTGTTAGGTGGCAACAAAATGCAAGAGGAGAGAAAACAGAATGGTGTGGGAAAGGTGGGGTGGGAGTGAGGGGGGGTGGATGAAATTTTAGGTAGGGAAGACCCCTCTGGGAGGTGAGATTTGAGTAAAAACTCAAAGGCAGTGGGAAAGCGGGTTATGCCAATGTCATTCCAGATGGAACATCAGACCCTGCACCCAGATGTTTGGAAACAGGAGACCAACGTGGTGGGGGGGGCGGGGTGGAAGGGGAGGAGCGCGGTGGGGGAGGGGAGAGGGAGGGGGGCAGGTCCAAGCGGCGTGCTCATGGCCACTGTGTGGACTTTGGCTCTTCCTCCCCCCAACTGCCTGGAATCAAGTGTTTCTCATACTTTGTTGCTAATCCCTTAAGAACCCAGTTTATAAAGTTCATTCCACCTCGCAGGTAATTCAGAGCTTCTCTTAGACCGGGGGGCGGGGGGGGCGGGGGGAGCTTGGGATGGTCAAGCTGAGCCCCTGACAGAGCCAGGATTTGACCCCCACTCTGTCTGAGCCCCCAGGGTTCCTCCAGACCATTCCACAGCCCAGGGCCAGACCCCGCTCCATTCTAAGGGTCACAGCGATTTAAGACTATTTCTGCCCCACTAAAGAGGGGTTGTTGAAGACTTACTCATCTCTTAGGTGCTAATGGTCACTCTACCCAGACATGCCCTTGGGAAAAAAAGACAAAAAGAGCTTGCTAGAATCAGGAGGCTGGGCTGGAGCTCTGGTTTGGACTCTGCCACATGGTTGCTACTTGACCTTAGTTTCCTGGTCTTGAAAATCCCTGACGTGCCCTCCTCAAGGTAGCAGTGAGGACAGAGAAGACAGATAAGATCAGGAGCAGCTCTGATAGACAGACAGACAGGGAACCCCCACATCCTGTCTGCCTCCCTCCGCAAAGCTGCAGTGGAGGCCGAGTGCCCCTAGGTGGCGCAGTTTTCCTAATCTAAACCCCAGCAGCTGCTGCCAAAGCGGGTAGTAAGATTTGGGGGAGACAGAGGGGCAAAAATGATATTGGAAATCAACGAAGTGGGAGTTGGAGGTAGGATTCTGAAGCTGGTGATCTCTGCTGTTCTTCCAAAGGGTGCCATGGGAGATAGCGGGCAGGGAGGCCCAGCCACCCGTCCTGCTATGAGAGCCTGGAGGCTGCAGCCCTTGGGGTCGTGGGTCGAAGAGCTGAGGGTGTATGCATCCTTTCTCTTGTCCAGATGAGGAAGCTGAAGGCTGGAGAGGAGGGGGCTTACCTAGTCACCCTAGAAGTCAGGGACAGCGCTGCTGCCGGCTGGCTCCTCCACTGATTAAATGCTCCCTGGTAGGACCTTTGATGAAAGCCTGTAGTGCCACCTCCTGGGGTGGCCACCACTCCTCCCAGCATTCTTCCTGGGCTGGCCCTCCTTCCTCTGCCTCCATGGATGTTCTCAGGAAAGGCTGGGAGAGCAATCATTAGCTCCTCTTATAAAAAGTTTGGTCTCTGAGTAGTAGAAGGACACTGGCCAAGGGGCAGGAGTCTTGGGCAGTAGCTCTGTCACTGCCTTGGGCACATGGCTCTTCTCTCTCTGCTTTCTATGCTGTTATCTGTAAAGTGGGGTGGGACAGAGAGAGAAGGTTGGGCTGAATATGGCCAAGGTCAGTCTCTAAGTTGTACTGGAGGCTTCACTTCTGTCTATCAGGGAACAGGTGGGGGAGGGAAGGGCTCCATTTCTCTCATTTAAGAAACATGAGGGAATGGACTGGGTGATGTGTCGTCTTGGCTCTGATGTCTGGCTTGGCGAGGCTGAGAGGTGGTCACAGAGACCAGAATCATCCCCTCGGAGCTGACCACCTCCATCCTGGGAAGTCATGTCTTCTTCCCTCAATGGCCTCCGGGAGTGACCCTGCAGATTGGGACTGTGGGCTCCCCAGCAGGACCACCCTCCTTCAGAGATAGTTCTGGAGGCATGAGGGAGAGAAGCTCTCCCTCCCCTTCATGGGGTTGAAACCCATCTATATATCCAAAGGGTGTTCCTTCCGGAGCTTGGTTACTAACCGCCTGGCTCCCTGGACAGACAAGCCCCTTGGTGACCTTGGGCTCTTCCCAAAATCAAACCTTCCTTCAAAGGAAACAGGAGGTTGGTCACCACTGAAGAAACTCAGAGAATGACAGCTGGAGGGAAGAGTTTGGGGGGAGGTCAAGAAGCACTGATTTACTGTCGGCCAGCCAGGTGAAGGCCCTTTCCGTATATTACTTAATTTAACTCCATCAACCACAAATTAAGTATGACAATTCCCTGTTTTCAGATGAAGAACCCTTAAGGACATGAATAATTTTTCCCACAGTTGCACTGTTAGGGAATGGAGGAGTGGGGTCCAATCCAGGGCTCTGAGTCCACAGCCCACCCTGGTGTCACTTAAACACACTGAGGGGTAACAGAGCCAGGGTCAGCAGGCTTGGACGCTGGCCCCAACTTTTTACGGTTAAGTGACAGCTAACCTTGATAGTATTTTATAGTTTCCAAGTGTTAATCATGCAGAGTCTTGTTGATTATCAGGCCAGCTCATTGTACAGATGAGGAGACTGAGATTTGTGCAGGTCCAGTGGCCTACCCAACTGTGGTCACCCAGTGGCTGGGCTGGCTTTGGATCAGTCTTTTGCCCCTTCGGTGTCTGTGCAACTCATAAAGAAAGCTGATTCTTTGACAAGTCAAGCTCCTTCTCTTGGATTCATTTTTCCAGTCTGTGACAATAAAGTATTGGATCAAATTATTAATAGTAGGCAATTAGTAGTTTCCAGACCCTTTTATTTTTTAAAAAATTGTGGATTCATAGAATTTTGCAACTTAAAATTTTGTCCAATAAGAATGCTTTAAAAAAAAAAAGAACATTTTACCTTCAAAAAGCTAGGAAGATATAATCTTACAGCAAGGAGAGAAAAAAAAAAAAAAAAAAGTGAGAACAGAATTCCTCTAAGGAATTAACTAAGTTATGTTTAGCCTAACACCTTGAGGAGCCACTGCAATAAGACCCATTAGTTCTCTAGGCCCGGCTAGAGTAGGTTGGAAGGGAAATGAAACCAGAATAATTTTCTACAAAAGAAGTGGTTTATAGTCAGCGGTTTGGAAGCATGAGCAAACTGGTGACCCCATGAGGAGAGGCTGAATGGAGAAGTCTAGACCCCGAGCAGGGGACTCGAGTTCCAGAGACCACTGCTGAAAGTTCCCTGCATGGAAACCACAGACTGCAAAGCTCCCCAAGGAGAGAGATGTCTAGTACTTGATTTCAACCAGCAGGTGTCTGGTCTCCTGTACCAGTCATCTCGCTGGTATCCCAGACCTCCCACCAAAGTGGCATTGCTCAATTCATGGAACCCTGGCAGTTGAAGGTTAAAGGTCCCCTGGTTAGGGGTCCTTGGAGTCCAGTAGACCTGAGTTTGAGGACTAGCTCCATCACTTGGCAGTTACACGAGTGCTCCCAGCTTCAATTTCCTTTTCTGTGAAATGGATATAATATTCTTGCCTTGGAGGTAGCCATGAGGAGTAAGTGGGACCATGAACTTAGCCTAGTTATTTGCTACTCAAGTCCTCAGTAATTAGCCACTAGCTGCCTACTATCATTAAGCATGGTTATTTGGATATTTCCAATTTTATTTACTGTTGGAGATTTTTGTTCCGGGAGGGGCCTAGCTTTTGCTGCTCTTCAGTCCAGCCAGGATCAGGCAGGAGTATCATCTGGAAACAGGGGGCGGGAGATGGGGTATCACCTTCCGCCCCAGTCCTTCATGCTTTTTCAAGGCTGAGTGCTCTCTGTGTCTGAGAGTCCGCTCTCTTGGCAATGACAGCATCTCCTCCCAGGGCCGAGCCCAGAGGGCAGGGCTCCCGCCAAGGACAGGCTGAGGGCTGGTGGGGAGAGGCAGAAGAGAGGGGGAATGAGCAGGAGGAGATGCGAAGAGGAAGGATAGGAGCTTCCAGGACTGACAATCAATCACAGAGACAGAGGGTGGAGTGCGCTTGCACGCGTGCATGAATGTGCGACCACACTGGTGCATCAGGTAGCAGGTACACGTGGTCGGCGTGTCTGGGCGTGACTGTGTTTGAATGAGTGTGCGGACACGTCAAGGTATGAGCATATCAGCATGTGACTCTGCATGTGAGTGGCTGGCAATGTGTGTGTGTGTGTGTGTGTGTGTGTGTGTGTGTGTGTGAGTAGGTCACATGCACGTGTGCCTCAGGTCAGCGTGGGCAGGCTGGGGTAGAGAGCGAGGCTGACTGCGTGACCCCCTTAGTGGGTGTGGGAGGAGGCTCTGTCCTGGAAAAGAACAGGGCTCGGTGTAGGAGGGGCCCTGACACATGGGGATGTCTAGAAGGAGGGACTTTCCTGCAGGAGCCCTGAACTCCCCACTCACCTCACCCCCACAAGTGCCTGTGTTCCCCCCATCTATACCAGCATCCCCTGTACCCCACCGCACCTCCTGCTGGCTGCTGGCCTCCATGGTGGGGTGGGAGGAGAAAGGAAGGGAGGGAGGAGGAGAGGAGTGACCGGGCCTCCTAGCCCCAACCCTTGATACTGCCAGGGAAACATCCTCCTCCCGACCCCACCCCCCAATCACCGTGAATCCTGCTGTGAGGGAGAGAGGAACCCTCCGTTTCCATGGCAACATAGCAGCCCTGCTTCTCAGCCTGAGCCCAGGCTCCTCTGAGCCATGGAAGAAGTGGGAAGAAAGCCCCTCCTTGGGCTTTTGAGCCCCCACCAAGTGCCTCAGCTCACCCCATATATCTGGTGCTCCTGACCCCACTGGGACTCCGGAAGCACCCACCTGCCCAGCCCCGCACCTCCTCCAACGCTCCCAGGGTCTGGGGACCTGTCTTGTCTGCACAGAACTGGATCTGAGCCCGAGCTCTGGAGAGTGGCAGGATGGGTGAATTCCAGTCTCTGCCTGTAGAATGGTGCTCATGTTACTACCTCTCAGGGCTCTTGTGAGGAGCATTTGAAACAGTGCTTGTGGAAGTGCTTTGTGAATTCAGAGCATGGGGTCAGAGTGGGCCACTGTGGAGTAGAGATTGGCCCAGGCTGTTCGAAGGGACGGCCTTTCCTCTTACAACTCCACTGTAGTCCGCCTTCCTGTAGAAACGCATGTGTGTGGGCTCTCGGTGCACACGGGGTGGGGGGGCCCCTGTAATCGTGAAAAATTGGCAACAACCCTTACGTCCATCAGTAGAGAAGTGGTGAAATAAATCACGGGGTGTCCACGGTCTCACAGCTCTTCAGAAGGGCATCTATGAGTGCTGCCGAGGCACAATTAAAAAAAAATCAAGCTGAAGGATAGGTGTGCTCGGATCACATCTATTTAGCAATGTTGTTAGTGTGTGAGCAAGTGCTGGTGTGTAAGTGCCTGGAAGGGGCTCCTCTGATCAGGCCAGACTGTTGGCCATGGTTACTTGGAAGAAGAGTGGGGAGGCAGGGGACAGGAAAGGGGAAGTTTGGCTTTTGCTTCTTCATCTCTGATCTGTTCGCTGACATGGCAAACATAATTTTAAAATAGTGTGTCACTGCTGTTGGGGTTGAAGAGAGAAAACATGCAACATCAGAGCACAGACTCCAGTACTGGAGAAGCTCAGAGGAGAGGGAGAAAGTCAGGAGGGCTTCCAGAAGAAGGTGAACTGGATTTCAGAGCAAGAGCAGAGCTGAGACTTGGAGCAGAGGGGAGGGCAGCCCAGGCACAGCGGGAAAGAGCAGGAGAGAGGGTGTGTGTTCAGGGGAGAGGCGTCTCAAAACAGGAGAAAGAGCAGGGGAGCTGTCCTCGCATGACTTCAGGCGATTCCCATCTTGGCCACACCCTGAAGCTACAATCGTGGTTATTAAATCACTCTCACTGTTGGTGTCTGTATCGTCATCTGTAAATGGAGGTACTGGTGCAGCCTTGCTGGATGGCTGTGAAGTCTGTTCGATGTCAGTATGGGGGAAACTGTAAAGTATTCTACCGATGGGAGTGTGTTGTTGCAATTTCCTCCAGGGGACAGAGAGAAGGCAGACTAGGTTGTAGTCAGGCTGTTTGTCAGTTCTTCACAAACCCTGGTCCACCCTGAACCAGCCGAGCTCGGTCAAGGCTCACACTCAAAGTGGTAGGCAGTTTGGAGCCAGCACGGATTCTTAAGCAAGGGAAGGAAGGTGAGTTCCAAAAATACTACATGTCTTTAGGATTCACATTATGCCAACCATGACCTATGTATTTTAATATATTTATTCAGTCTTCACAAGTACTTTATAAGGCGAGCACACCTATTTTTATAGGTGGGGAAACAGAAGATCTGAGAAGTTCATTCATTTGTTCAGCAAATACTGTTTGAGTGGCTCCTGTGGCTGACACCATTCTACTTACTGAGTAAATGAAAAGTCAGTGTCCCTCTGGAGCTTACAGCCTGGTGGGGGAGATAGACATTAAAAAAAAAATACATCTATGACATAATGTCAGGTGATAATGAATGCTCTGCAGAAAACAAAGCTGAGTAGATATCAGGTTGCTCTGACTTTTAAGCAGAGAATGGAATGAAGGAATTTTATGAACATTTTGAGCAGACATAACAGCCTGTGTAAAGGCCCTGGGGTGGTAGCATGTTGGCTGTAATCAAGTCGGGGCAAGAAGGCTGATGAGGTCATGATATGATGGGCAGGTAAAGATGAGAGAGAGGATGAGGTTGGAGAGAAGTGAGGGACGTGAAGGTGTAGATTGTATGGAGCTTTGGAGGTCAAGCAAGCACCGGAATTTAATTCTACGTGTGTTGCAAAGCCATTGGTTTGACCTGGAAAGTAACATAATCTCAGATTCATGTTTTAAAAGGACTACTCTGGCCACTGAGTGTAGATAAGACTGTAGGGCCATATGTGGGAGTGACTGTAGAAGTCCAGGTGAGAAGACAAACCCAGTTTGGAACTCAGTGGCAAATGTGGAGGTGGTCAAGAGCATTCAGATTTGAAATATACTTTAAAAATAGAACCAACAGAGTTTCCTGATGGATTCAACATGGGCTTGAAATAACGAGAGGAGCAGAGGCTGATTCCAAGACTGTGGACCTAAGCAACTGGGTCAATGTTGGTGCCATTCACTGGGATGGGCAAGATAGGGGCAGGGCAGGTTTGAGGACAATCAGGACTCATTTAATTTTGAGACGTCACGAGTATCTAATTGGAGATGTCAGGTAGGCAGCGGGATGTATGAGATGGGAAGGGAGGATGTCAGGACTGAAGATGTAAATTGGGAAATTGCCAGCATAGAGATGTCTAAAGCTGGGGGATAGGATGAGATCACCCAGAGAGAGAGTGCGTAGATGGAGGAGGGCAAGTGTCCCCGGGTGCTGAGGAAGAGCAGGAGGACCCAGAAGGCTCACCTGGCATCACCCTGGAAAAGCTTCTCCCTTGCCCAAGATGAGAGTGCTATACAGCACAGTGGCTCTCAGAGTCTTTCAGGCTTGTTAGCAAGAGTGACCCCCACCCCCCAGGTAGGTCTGGAGTGGTGCCTAAGAATTGCAGTTCTAATAAATTGCCGGGTGACGATGCTGCCCCTGCTGCTGCTGGCGTGGAGACCACACTGTGAGGTTCTGTTAAGGGGAGGGCAGACTTACAGCTTACAGTGAAAGCACAGCTTCTGGAACCAGGCAGAACTGATTTCAAACCCAGGTTCTACCTGTGTGATCTTGGGCAAGACAGCTTCTAGATTTGAGCCTGGACAAGCCGAGGTCCGGGAAGTATTGTCTCTACCCCGGGGAAGCCCTGGGACAGGCTCACTCCCGGCAGTCGTCTGCTGGAGCCAGGGGAGAGGCAGCAGGAGTGGCAGGCTTCTCCGCTTCAAATCTTTGCCTCAGGACGGTCCTGAGATGTGGGTCCCGTGGAAGTGGGCAGCGCACTGAAGGCCCCCTTACCCCCAGACTCCATTGTCCCCCAGGCACTTCCACCATCCCTTTCTCCTGCGCCTCCAGGATACCACCGAGGGGCCCTCACTGCCCTGGCTCTTGGCGAGCTCTTCTTTCCCTTCACCTCCTCCTTCTTCAGTGACAGTGACCTCTGCTCCTCACTCTCCGCCCTGATCCCTGGACCTTGTCACTCAGCTTCCCCTGAAGGGGAGTGTGGCTGGTGGATGAAGGCACAGCGGTCAGGGCCAGGGGCAAGCTGTCATCTCCAAGGCCAGTGAACTGATGCTGACTGCCAAGGGCTGCTTGGGGACCACTCAAAAGAGCATGGGGAAAGCCCCAGATTCACATTCTCCTCGCCCGTCCTTCTCTCCACTCTCTCCCCACCTCATGCCAAAGCCTCCCTCTTGGGTGGCTGCAGAGCCAGCCCAGGCCTGGCTGTGCTGAGAGGAGGCTGGCTCCCCCCTCGTCGCCCCCCATTGCCATTTAATGCCGTTAACAATGGATTCATTAACTGGGATTAATCTCATATACCAGCTCTCTATCCCCTTGGCTATTAATCACTCACTTCATTAACAGGACAGCATTAGCCAACCTGGGAGCGAGACATGGCTCCCATACCAAGCACCTGTGCCTGCACCTTCTCAGCTCCCCTCCTCACCCAGCTCCTGTCTTCTTGGTGCCTTTCAGCTTCTGGCCAGTTTCTGTCTCAGTGAAGCAGAATGCTTATGTCTCTGTCCCCCCGCCTCTTACGCATTGTGGCCTTATCTCTGCCCCTGATACCTTCTAAGTGTCCATGTCTCTCTTTTTCCTTCCAATCTGGAGCCTAATGACTCATAGGTTCTCATTACAGGTTGGCTGAACAAAGTGTGGAGAGATACAAATAAGGATACGCCAATTCCAGGAGGCTCATTTTTGAAAATTGTCTTTTCTGTTTACAAAGATAATATATGCTCACTGTACAAAATCCAAACAACACAAGAAAGGAAGAAAGGAAAAGATAAAAATTCCCTGAAATCCCACCATCTCAACATAATAACCTTTAACGTTTTGGTGCGCATCCTCTCAGATCTTGAGTGATATATATATAATTTTACCTAAATGGGATCCCAGTACGCATGCTGTTTTGCAACCTGCTTTTCCACTCCACAATATGTTGTCAAAATCTTTCTGTATCAGTGAATATAAATATACATCATACTTTTTAATGGTTGCATAGCATTCTGTTTTATGGAAGGAACATAATCTATTCAACAGATCTCCTACTGATGGACATTTATATTGTTCCCATTTTTTTCCTCTGATATGTTTGACAAAGAGAACCACATCCTTGTATATTCATCTTTGTGTGCTTGCCTAATTAACTCCTTAAGATTGATTCCCAGAAGTGAAATTTCTAGGACAAAGGATTTGCATGATTAGCAATTTTGGTCTTGTATGACATAGTAGGGGACTTCCCTGGTGGCTCAGATGGTAAAGCGTCTGTCTACAATGTGGGAGACCTGGGTTCGATCCCTGGGTTGGGAAGATTCCCTGGAGAAGGAAATGGCAGCCCACTCCAGAACTCTTGCCGAGAAAATGACATAGTAGAGTTTAGATGCCTAGGATTTAATATCAATGTCAGTTTTGCCCTTTGCTAGTAAAGGTATCTTGGGTAAACTATTTAACCTTTCTGGGCTTCAGTTTCCTCATCTGTAAAATGGGGAGAATAATACAATTACTTTGCAGGAGTGCTGTTTGGAGGAAATTAGTTATTAAATGCAAAGCACTTAGAATGATGCCTGGTGTGCTGTGCTTAGTCACTCAGTCATGTCCGACTCTGTGACCCTATGAATTGTAGCCCACCAGGCTCCTCTGTCCATGGGATTTTCCTGGCAAGATTACTGGAGTGGGTTGCCATTCCCTTCTCCAGAGGATCTTCCCAACTCAGGGATCAAACCCAGGTCTCCTGCTTTGCAGGCAGAATCTTTACTGTCTGAGCCACCAGGGAAGCCCAATGCCTGCTAGTAAGGGCTGTATATATGAACTACTGCTATGGGCACATTGTCTCTCTGGCCTCCAGAAACTCTGAAATTGTTCACATCTCTCTTACCAGCAGTGTAGGGGGAACCTCCTTTCCTCACATCACTGCCAATGATAGACACTCTGGTAAATTTTTTTTTTTTTTAGATTTTTCTCTCAATTTAAAAATTATGACAAATATGTGAAATTTATCATCTTAGTCACTTTAAGTGTATAGTTCTATGGCATAAAGTACATTCATATTGTACAACCATTACTGTCATCCATCTCCACAATGCTTTTTTGATCTTTTAAACTGAAACTCTACACCCATTAAACAATAACTCCAACTCCCTCCTTCCCTCAGCTCCAGCAACTACCATTCTACTTTCAGTCTGCGTAATTTTGACTATTCTAAGTGCCTCATATAAGTGTAAGCATATATTTGTCTTTTTGTGACTGGTTTATTTCACTTAGTAGAATGTCCTCACGTATCAGAATTTCCTTTTTTTAAGGCTGAATGATGTATTTTGTATGTATATACAACTTCTGGCTTATCCATTCATTGGTAAATGAACACTTGGATTGCTTCCACATTTTAGCTGTTGTAAATAATGCTGCTGTAGACATGAGTGGATCACACGGTAATTCTATTTTTAATTTTTTGAGGAACCTCCTTACTGTTTTCCACGGTGACTCTACCAGTTTACATTTCTATCAGCTGCACAAAAGGGTCCAGCTTATCCACATCCTTGCCAACGCTTGTCATTTTCTGCTTTCTTGATTGTGACCATCCTAAAGGGTGTGAGAAAGTATCTCACTGTAGTTTTGACTTGTATTTCCCTAACGATTCGTGAGATTGAGCCTCTTTTCATGTGCGCATTGGCCATCTGTATATGTTCCTTACAGAAATGTTTATTCAAGTCCTTTGTCCATTTTTGAGTTGGGCTGTTTGTTTTTCTGTTGTTGAGTTTTAGGAGTCCTCTACATATTCTGGATTTTAATCTCTTATCAGATATACAATTGGAAAGTATTTTGTTTTGCATATTCTGTGGATTGCCTTTTTACTCTGTTGACATTGTCTATCGATGTACAAATTTTTTAAATTTTCATGAAGTCTGGATTATCTATTTTTTCCTTTTTGACCTATGCCTTTCATGTTATATCCAACAAACCATTTCAGTGTCATGAAATGTTGCCCCATGTTTTCTTCTAAGAGTTTTAAAGCTTTTAGATTTTTTATTTAGGCCTTTGACCCATGTTAATTTTTGTATATGATGTTAAGTAAGGATCTCCCTTCATTCTTTTGCATGTAGATATCCAGTTTTCCCAGCATGATTTGTTGAAAAGACTGTTCTTTCCCCATTAAATCATTTTGGCACCATGGTGGCCATGTGATCTTATCCATGCGGGTTTATTTCTGGTCTGTCTACTCTACTCCATTGGTCTATATGTCTGTCTTTATGCCAGTACCACTCTTTTTTGATTACTAAACCTTTGTAGTAAGTTTCAAATTCAGGAAGTCTGAGTCCTCCAGTTTTGTTCTTTTTCTCAAGATTGTTTTGGCCACTTGGGGTCCCATGAGATTATGATGGCTTTTTCTATGTCTTCAAAAACATCATTTGGAATTTGATTTGGATTACGTGGAATCTGTAGATTACTTTGGCTGGTATCAACATGTTAACAATATTAGGTCTTCCAATCCATGAACACAGTGTAAGAGACAGCCTCTTTCCTTACACCCTCTTGTCAATTCTAAACAAAAAAACAAACAGAAAACTTTTGCCCACCTTATAGGTGACAGTTCATACCTGTTTTTCATTGGAAAGTCTTCGATCAGTATTAAACTGGAACATAAGCTTAATTCTTAATGGGCATTCATATTTCTTTTGTGAGTTGTCATTATGTTCTTTGCTTATTTCTCTATTGGAATAGTTATCTTTTTTTGTATTGTAGGAGCCTATATATATATATTAGAGATTATATCCCTAATGTTTTTCTACTTCATCGTGACTTTCAATGTTATTTATTTTTTGTCCTTTATAAGTACTTGATTTTTATGTGGTTAAGTCTACCAGGCTTTTTCTTTATAACTTTAGTATTTTATGTCATGTATAGATAGGCCACTTTTTCTTTAAATAATAAAAATATTCACTTTGCTTTAGTACTTGTGTCATTTCACTTTTTACACTTTACGTTTTTCTCCCTTTGAATTTATTTGTGTGTAAAGAGTGAGTATGACTCCAACCTCTATTGTTTTCTAAATGGTTCATCAGCTATCTCAGCAAAATTTGATTATTCGATCTTTCTCCCAATGAGGACTCATGAGAGAACAAGGGTAAATAAATAATCTTCCAAGACAGAAAGGGATGCCAATAGGTCAAAAGAGTAGTTCTGACAGGATTCTCCAGAGTCTGCTACCAGTTAATCCCTGAGAAATCCTCTTCACTGTGGTCCTTCTTGCTCCTCATGGGCAGAGGCAGGCAGGATGTTAGAGGGACAGAGCTAGAGTCTGCACTAGTAGAAAGATTTCCTTTCAGAAGGCTCTACATGTGCAAGACAGCCTTGTTCCCAGCTCTCAGCAATCCAGGAAAAAATTCTTTCTTTTTTGAAGTTAACAGTAAATTGTCTTATAACTTCAGATCATTGTCAGCCTCCCCTCCTGTTTCTCTCCCCCCATCATTACTCAGGTCCTCAGCACTGCTGTGTTAATATGTAATTAATCTGTGTTCTTTTTCTACACTGCCACTGCCTTGGCAATGAGCATCAGCCTCAGAAGTGGCTTAGGAACTGCCTGTCCTCAGGAAGGTTCCCCCAGAGCTGGGACAGTGTGTGTGTGTGTGTGTGTGTGTGTGTTTGGGGCTAGGGAGTAGAGAAGGCCAGTGATGGGAGCAGTAGCTTCCAGGTTGCTGGTGTGGCAAGAAGCCTGGATTCTCACCACCGATACCTGTATCCCAGGTTCAGGCTGCTGGGATCCTCTTTGCCAATTTGTTAAGGCAGGTAGGATTTGACTCCGGTCTGGGTGGAGAGAGATATTTGTCCTAGAGCCCCTGGCCAAGTGCTCAGCCTAGGGCATACTGGAAGACACAGAGGTGATAGAAACATCTTGTGGTCTGGGAGACAGAGCTTTTCTGTGACCTCCACTTCCCATACCTCATAGATGCAACTTGGCTCTGGGGCCAGGAGAACAGGCACAGGCAAGCCTGGAGTGTATCAGGCAAAATGCCAGGCTGGGCAGTCATGTTGTGGGCACTGAGGGTGAATTATGGTCCCAGGGCCCACAGAGCAGGCACAAATCATGAGGCTGTCAGGTCCGGGGAAAAGCAGCGACTGCCCTCCTCCCCTGGCAGGATTGATGGGCACAGGACATGGGTCTGGGTTCAAGATGGTTAGACTTTACGACGTTCCATTTCTCCAGAATGCTCCTGGTGAAATGCTTGTCACCCGAGACCATGTCTGCGTAGCGCGTGCATGTCTTTATTGTAACACATGACTTGATGTCACTTCCCAGGAGGGTTTGAGCTTCTGCATAACTCTCTGTGTGTTCCCTCTTTCTCTTTTTAAAATTATTTATTCATTTGGCTGCACTGGGTCTCAGTTGTGGCATGCGGGATCTTTCATTGCAGCGCGGGCTTCTCTCTAGTTGTGGTGTGGGCTCAGTAATTGCCGTGCTTAGTCGCAACTAAGTAGGGCTTAGTTGCCCTGCCAAATGTGGTATCTTACTTCCCTGACCAGGGATCGAGCCGTGTCTCCTGCATTGGAAGATGGATTCTCAACCACTGGACCACGAGGGAAGTCCCTCTCTGGGTGTTCTGATTTTATTCTTGCATGACTGACCGTGCCTCCGGATTTTGTAGGAATTTCGTGAGATGTGGCAGCTCTCATGGAGCTGTGGGATCTTCGAGTTTGTGTGTGGCTGTCGGATGGTGCTGCTGGGGGACAAGTCAGGGGTCTTGAGTCTCTGAGCCTGGGTGGCTGATGGGGCTACAGTCCTAGAATGGGGAAACAGGAAGGAAAGTAGGTTGGAAAGGATGGCTTTGGGTGTGATGAGTCTGCAGTCTTGGCAAAACATCAAGGGGAAACCTCTAGAAAAGCAGCAGTGAGGCTCAGGGGAGAGTAAAGGGCAGGAGGGCCTTGGCTCAGGCTGTCTTCCAAATATTTTCAGATGACAATGCACTGGAAAATGTGGCTTTTGGCTAGAGAGTTGAGTGCACGTGCACACACACACACACACCCCTACCTCTCAAGGCTGAAAGGATTAACTGTGTTAATCCCAGCTGGACAGAGTTTAATAAGAAATTTCCAAGGGTTGTTGGAATGGCATAAAATGTGCCCAGTGGTGAAAGTCAGGGAAAACATCCTTGCGAAGGAGAATATTCAGTGAAATCATAAGGAAAATAGAATGCAGATGGAAGAAGGTGTTTTGTCTTTAGGGATGGGGCCCAGGAACAGATTCTCCAAGACTAGGGGCTGGGACAGCAGACGATTTTGATGACAATGAACTCCTAGATGGCAGGAGTTGCTGTATATTCATCATGGGATTTCTAGCACCCCGTGCAGGAGTAGGAATGTTCGGTGACTTGGAGTCCAAGCCTCAACCACTGTATCTAGGGAGAGTCCAAGTAGTTTACTGCAGGGGAATCTACGCAAGACACTGGGTGAAGACTGATCGGACAAGGAGGGAATGCTAAGGAGGTGCTCAGCCCTGCCCAACGCTCAACTTGGCAGATCTGCTTACACACCTTGCACTGTTTTTTTGTCCAAACAAACAGGCCTCTGAACACTTCCTTCCTCTGTGACCTGCCACCTATGCTCTTGATCCTAAGCCATCATCTTTCTTTGCCTTTTCTCACTGCTTCCTGATCATCCCAAGCTCTGACCTGGACTCAGTTTCTTGATTACAGCCTTGCCGGTCTCAACACCTCTAACAGTTTCTGCCTGATCTTTTGCTGAAATAAGCCAGGGGACCAGATAAGGGTCTGGGAATATGGGAAGAGCCTGTTAAGCCTCAGTTATAAGGATGTGGGTTTAATGCAAAAGGTTACAAGTTATGTTTGAGGGGTTCAAGGTCTAGGACAGGGTATAAGGCCCAAAACTGGCTTCCTGGGGCTGGAGGAAAAGAGGGCTACAGTGCCATAACCAGGTTGCCAACAAAGTGGGTGTCCTAGTAGATAAGAAGGGAGCTACACAGGTGCACATTGACAAAGGTCAGCCTCAGAGACAGAGGGGGTGCCTGTGACCCAAGGTTCAGCATGTTTTGGGGTACTAGTAACAGAAGACCTCAAAGTCAGTGATGATATGCAAAAACACATTATCTCACATAACAGGAACCCCCTCCAGAGATGGAGGATGAGCTCTTGTCCATTAGTTCAAGGATTTGGGTTCTTTCTATCTTTTGCTGTTATCCTGAGCATGTTCATTTTGCCCTCAAAATGACTCCCTTCATAGTCACAAAAGAGCTGCCCCAGATCCAGGCCCTTCATCCAGGCACCACAATGCCCATTGGAAGAAGAGACATTCTTCTCCTGGGGGTATCTGAGTGAGAAACCTTTCCCATCAGGCTCCTCCTTACATGTCTGTGCCTAAACTGATCATGAGCAGGGGAGTGGGATGGCCAAAACTGACTCATGGCACTCAGGACTTTCCCCTTGGACTGGGACCAACTTCTCTGAAGCACAGGCCCCATTTAGGAAAGGGGATTCCTTGAACACACACAGACTTCTGTTAGGAACAAGGGAGTTAATGTTGAGTAGGCAATCAATGATCTCAGTTCCAACAGGCCTCCATCAGTTCCAGAGGATAATGGGTACCAGACAGAGCTGCAAGGCAGTTGT
This sequence comes from Bos grunniens, assembly GCF_055505025.1. NCBI lineage: Eukaryota > Metazoa > Chordata > Mammalia > Artiodactyla > Bovidae > Bos > Bos grunniens. The sequence goes on from NC_141167.1 coordinate 16,520,242, forward strand.
CAAGGCAAGAGTTTCACATGAGAGGCCAATCTAGGGACCAATTATTTCAGATGATACCTTGTGTCCAAATGGAATCAGCAGGCAGGTCAAGCCACTAATCAAAATCTCCTCATCACTATTTCTGCTCTAATACATCCCATGCCTACTTCAAAACCAAATTCCTCATAAGGTCTGAAAAGTCCTACATGATCTAATCTCTGCGTTTTAAGCTTCATCTGGAGTTCTTGTCCTTCTTTTGCATTTGCAGTGCTCCTTTCTGCCTCAGGGCCTTTGCACACGCTGCTCTCCCTCCACTTTCCTCCTTTCACTGCCTGCCTCCTTCATCTTACTCTTAGCTTAGGTCATTTCCTCTTTTGTATATTCCCATGACTCCCTACAAACCTCTTTGGTGCCCTGAGGGAGCTTGTCCATATACACTGCTAGACTGCAGGCTCCTTATGGCTCAGGAAAGTGTCTATCATATCATACACTATGCTCTTCTCCCCAGCACAGTGCTCTGCCCACAAGTAGGGATTTGATAAATATTTGTAGGATGTATGAACAAATGAATCCCTACAACTAGGTATTATCCTGAACTTTGGGCAGGGTGGGTGGGTGTAGTACTTATGAGAAGCCTGGTCTACTGGAAACTCCTGATGGTTTCAGAGCATAGAAACAGCAAGATCTCCATGGGCTCAAGGGCAGGGAGGACATTGATGTGCACAGGGTGGGTAAGGAGGCCAGCCAGGGCCCTGAGCTCATCATCCAGACACAAGATTCTAGCCACAGTACCACTGTCCAGAGAATTGGTAATGACATTATAGACACAAGAAGGGTTGGAGTTGTGGGTTACAATTGGGGGTTACCGTTCTGAACTGTGGTGCCAAAGATTGGGTGCAAAGTGAGGAGGGAAATTGTATCTACTTTACAGTGTTATTAGAAAGGGTGAACAAGATGCAGTGTATCAAGAACTTAGTCTAGTGCCAAGTAGTTGCTGTTCAGTCTCTAAGTTGTGTCTGACTCTTTGTGACCCCATAGACTACAGCACGCCAGGTTTCCCCGTCCCTTACCAATTCCTGGAGTGCCGGTAGGTGCTCACTAAATAATTAAGCCTTAACTTTGCCCTTACCAGCTTCTCAAATAATCTATTATCCCCAGTCCCCATTCCAAACCAGTTCTGATTTAGTCCTAGTCCTCTTTCTCATCCCAACACAGGGTTCCACATGAGAGGTACCAGAGCTGTGCTCTCTACTATGCTGAACCTTCCTGAGCCTCTGTTTCTTCTTCTGGTTAAATAGGGATTAATAATGCCCCCTCACCTAGCTGTCATGAGGGTCAAACAAGATAATACATTTTAGGGTGCTTTTGAAACAGTAAAGAACTGTGAACGTGTAAGGAATTACTATTCTTATTATTTTGTTGGAGTTGGGCTCCTTCCTCGTCCTGGCATCTGCTCTGACTTTCCCAGTTCCTAGTCCTCTTTCTCATCCCAACACAGGGTTCCACATGAGAGGTACCAGAGCTGTGCTCTCTACTATGCTGAACCTTCCTGAGCCTCTGTTTCTTCTTCTGGTTAAATAGGGATTAATAATGCCCCCTCACCTAGCTGTCATGAGGGTCAAACAAGATAATACATTTTAGGGTGCTTTTGAAACAGTAAAGAACTGTGAACGTGTAAGGAATTACTATTCTTATTATTTTGTTGGAGTTGGGCTCCTTCCTCGTCCTGGCATCTGCTCTGACTTTCCCAGTTCCTGTTTCTTGCTCAGTCTCCGTTTTCTTGTAGCCACCCACGATTCTGGCACTGATTATATAGAGATATAAGACGACATCCAGGGAGTTTGAATGTAGAAGGAAAAAGAAGAAACGCGACAATAACCAGCAGCCCCCTCTCTTGTTCCCTGACTCAGGGATGACCTCACTGCCTTTCTAAGTCAGCCAGACCCCAGTCTGGGCATCATGCATGTTTTAGTTAGCTGTTGCTGCGTAACAAGCCACTCTAATACTAAACGACTTAAACAACAATTTACCATGATCTCTCATGGCTCCGAGGGTTGACTCAGACCGGTAGCTCTAACCTGTGGACTTTGGGAGGATTATAGTCAGAGGGCAGCAGGGGTGGGAGTCTTCCATAGGCCTGACCAGATGGAACATCTGAGACGGCTTCCTTCACTCACATGTCTGGTGTCTGGGTTGAAAGGGCTGGAATAGCTGGGAAATCAACAGGCATCTCTCTCTTCATGTAGCCTCTCTATCTTGGGCTTTCTTATAGCAGAGTGGTAATGGCATAGTTAGATTTTTTTACATGGCTTTTCCAAGAATGAGTATTCTAAAGGACTCAGGTGGAATTTTATGGCTTCTTCTGACCTAGCCACAGAAGTCAGGAGGCGTCACTTTTATTGCACCACTTCATGGGAAATAGATGGGGAAACAGTGGAAACAGTGTCAGACTTTATTTTTCTGGGCTCCAAAATCACTGCAGATGGTGACTGCAGCCATGAAATTAAAAGACGCTTACTCCTTGGAAGGAAAGTTATGACCAACCTAGATAGCATATTCAAAAGCAGAGACATTACTTTGCCAACAAAGGTCCGTCTAGTCAAGGCTATGGATTTTCCTGTGGTCATGTATGGATGTGAGAGTTGGACTGTGAAGAAGGCTGAGCGCCGAAGAATTGATGCTTTTGAACTGTGGTGTTGGAGAAGACTCTTGAGAGTCCCTTGGACTGCAAGGAGATCCAACCAGTCCATTCTGAAGGAGATCAGCCCTGGGATTTCTTTGGAAGGAATGATGCTAAAGCTGAAACTCCAGTCCTTTGGCCACCTCATGCGAAGAGTTGACTCATTGGAAAAGACTCTGATGCTGGAAGGGATTGGGGGCAGGAGGAGAAGGGGACGCCAGAGGATGAGATGGCTGGATGGCATCACTGACTCGATGGACGTGAGTCTGGGTGAACTCCGGGAGTTGGTGATGGACAGGGAGGCCTTGCGTGCTGCTATTTGTGGGGTCGCAAAGAGTCGTACACGACTGAGCAACTGATCCGATCTGATCTGATTGGTTATGGGGCCAGATTGGGTGTGGGAGGGGCATACACAAGGGCCAGGTCCTGGGGCGGGTGGTGTCTTTTTGGGGAGACATATTAGCAGGATCCTGGTCCAGATGGTAACATTGCAACGTGGAGTCCTCTTGAAAGTCAGGGATTGGGAGAGGAGACAAGGGTGGCAGCAGTGAATAAAACTGAGCCACTAGGAATCCAGGCCCTCAGCTTAATATTTCATATTTATTTGTCATTTAATGTTTTGGGATCCAACCAGGCCATCCTAAAGGAGATCAGTCCTGGGTGTTCACTGGAAGGACTGATGTTGAAGCTGAAACTCCAGTACTTTGGCCACCTGATGCGAAGAGCTGACTCATTGGAAAAGACCCTGATGATGGGAAAGATTGAGGGCAGGAGAAGGGGATGACAGAGGATGAGATGGTTGGATGGCATCACCGACTCAATGGACGTGAGTTTGGGTGGACTCCGGGAGTTGGTGATGGACAGGGAGGCCTGGCATGCTGCGGTTCATGGGGTCATAAAGAGTTGGACACAACTGAGCGACTGAACTGAACTGAATTTTGGACTTTCGCAAACAGTTAAATGTAAATGAAAAGTTTTGAGACTCATTTGCCAAAGAAGAGATACGAGTGGTAAATAAGCATAGGGAAATGTGCTAAACAGCATCAATCATTAGGGAAATGCAAATAAAATCACATGAGATATTACCACACACCTACTAAAGTGCCTTAAGTAATAATGTTTTTAAAACTCTGATAATATCAAGTGCTAACAAGAATGAGACCAGCTGGAATTCACACATTGCTGGTGGGAAAGCAAAATGGTATAGACACTTTGGAAAACAGTTTGGTAGTTTCTTATGAAGCTAAAAGACATTGTTATGAATCTAGCAGCTTCAATCTCAGGTGTTTATCCTAGAAAAATGAAAAGATATATCCACACAAAGACCTGTACATAAATTTTCACAGAAGCCTTATTCATAATAGCCTCAAACCAGGCGAAAAGCCAAACCCAGGTGTCCACCAGCTAGTGAGTGAATAAACTTCCTGTGGTACATGTGTACCATGGATCTGATGAGACAGAGTGAACTGTGATACACACAGCTTGATGGATGCATCTTTAAAAGCATTATGCCGAGTAAAAGAAACTAACCAGAGAGGCTATATACTGTATGAGTCCACTGTGATAATCTGGAGAAGGCGAAACTATAGTGACAGAAGGCAGATTAGTGCTGGCAGGGGCTGGCAGTGAGGGAAAGCGACGGAGTGCAAGGGGGCACTAGGGAATTTGGTGGGTGATGGAAGTGTTCTAAGACTTGATTGTGGTGGTGGTTACACAACTGTACACATTAGTCAAAATTCATCAACTGCCAACGTAAAAAGTGTGTTTTCCTGAACATAAATCTTGCAGGCTGGCAGTTTGAAAATGCAAGACTCCTCTTTCTCCTGCCGTCAGTCCCAGGCACTTCCCTGAACCTGTTTCCAGTCATCTGTGCACTCCACCCCGGTCATATCTTCCATCTCGGTGCCTTTTTGTGAACGCTTTTTTCCCTTCTCATGGCCTGGATAACTCTGATGCTTCAGGCTTCCCGCTAAATCTCACTTTCCCAAAGAGGCCTTTCTCTCTCCCATCAAAATCAGGCATCCTTTTAACCTGCGGATAATGTACTTGCTCTTCTTTCTTTAATAGGAGTTATGCTCTATAAGGGCAGGGACGATGTTTTTTTTTTCCTCTCATGCGTAGTTAGAACTTTTTTTCAAGAATTAATAAACACGAGAATGTTTTCACATCCTAGCTCTGTACTGCACAAATTTATTTTTTCTTTCTTTTTTTTAATAAAAAAAAAAAAACCTTTTTTGTCTTCTTAAATGATTTATTTATTGTTCATTTGACTGTGTCAGGTCTTAGTTGCCGCGGGTGGGAGGATCCTTTGTTGAGGTGCACAGGCTCTTCCTTGCCGCACCGGCTTCTCTTTAGTTACTGTGCGCTGCTTAGCTGCCCTGCAGCGTGTGCAATTTTAGCTCTCCTATCAGGGGCTGAAACCAGGCCCTCTGCATCGGAAGGCGTATTCATAACCTCTGGACCACCAGGGAAGTCCCGATCAATTTGTTCTTTCAAAAGGATTTTTCAAAAGGATGCCCTCCTTTTTCAGTTTCATGTATTTTTAACCTACTTAAGAATTGATAGAATTTGAAAGTACATAGACTGGAAGGTGGAAGACTTCCACATACAAAGTTTTTAAAAATAAAAATAAGGTTCTGTTTTTTTTTCTCATTGGACATGTATATTGCATTTATTCTTTTTAGTAGCTATATAATACTCCACAATATGATTATATCATTTTAAATGTTATTTAATCATCAATGGGCATTTAAAGATTTTCCCTTTTCATGTTTCAGTGTTTTCTTATTTAAAATGCTGAATTATACAGCAGCACATACATGTGAGTATTGCTGGAGGATGGATTCCTAGAAATTTGAGCTGTTAGGAGAGAAGTTATATGCATTTTAGATGTAGGGAATGTCTGCTGCTGCTGCTGCTAAGTTGCTTCAGTCGTGTCCGACTCTGTGCGATCCCATAGACAGCAGCCCACCAGGTTTCCCCGTCCCTGGGATTCTCCAGGCAAGAACACTGGAATGGGTTGCCATTTCCTTCTCCAATGCATGAAAGTGAAAAGTGAAAGTGAAGTCGCTCAGTCGTGTCCGACTCTCAGCGACCCCATGGACTGCAGCCCACTAGGCTCCTCCGTCCATGGGATTTTCCAGGCAAGAGTACTGGAGTGGGGTGCCATTGTCTACCCTGTTCCAAAAAGATGCATGCAAACACATGTTGTCACTACAGTCTATGAGTGAACCCTTGCCCACATCTGCAACTACCCTGGATGGCATCAACCCTGCCAATTTCCACCAGTCAGGTGATAAAATAAATTTTCACATATTGAGGTATGGGGAAGTCATTCTGGCTTATATATGACTTAACTTAAATTTTATTCTCAGTAAAACAGCCTGTTTGTGGCCTATCAAACATACATTACACATTTGCTATAACTATTAAAGGAAAGGGCACACTGACCAGAAGTAATGAATGTCCATGTTAAAAACAAAGATTAGATGCCTCCCTTCCTGGGATGCCAGTGCTGGTCCTCCTTTTAATGATAAGCCTCCCTTCCCAGGTGCCAAGGCCATAGTGACTTACCGTGTATGTATGTGCTGGTTTTTTTTAAACCTTGAAGGAATGTATCCCTGATTTGTTTAATGTTCTTTGTCCTGACAAGATATAAAACTGTGCCGAAAACCAGGCTTCTCTAGAGCAGTTTCACAGAATAATTTAGGAAACTGGCTTCTGGGCTAATGTCCTTACTTTGGCTCAGATAAAACTCTTTTCTATTCTTCTTATTGACTATTTATTAATTATTATTGTCAACACAGGTTAACATGCTCTCTCATCACTTATATTTACATTTCCTGCATCATTACTGAGGTTGTGCATATTTTCGTATAATTGTTAGCTATTTGTCTGTTTTGTACTGTGGATTCTTGGTTTCATCCTTTGCCCATTTTTATGGGCTTGTATGTTTTTGTCTTATTGGTTTGTAGGAACTCCTTGTATATGTATGATATGGAGATAATCCGTTTTGAAAGTTATAAATAACTTTTGATGGTGATGGATATGTTCATTCTTGATTGTGGTGATGGTTTCACAGGTGTATACTTATGTCAAAACTCATCAAATTGTACACTTTAAATATGTACAGTTTATTGTATGTCAATCATACCTCAAAAAAGCTGTTTAAAAAAGAAAGTTATATAATTAGTAATATATTTTCTCCTAGTTGTCCTCTTTCTTTAAATTTTATTTATTTTCTTGATCATATATAAGTTTTCAAAAAATATTTATTCATTTACTGGGCTGTGCTAGCTTTAGTGGGGGCACATGAAATCTACAGCTTTCACTGTGGCATGTGGAATCTAGCTCCCTGACCAGGGATTGAACCTGGGGCCCCTGTAATGGGAACTCAGAGTCTTAGCCACGGGACCATCAGGGAAGTACCTCTTGGTCATATATAAGTTTTATGTGTCACTTATTTATATATTGTTCTGGAGTTACCTTAGCTGTGTGACTCAGGCAAATTACCTAGACTTTCTATAACTTGGGCTTTCCTGGTAGCTCAGACGATAAAGCGTCTGCCTACAATACAGGAGACCCAGGTTCGATCCCTGGGTCGGAAAGATCCCCTAGAGAAGGAATTGGCAACCCACTCCAGTATTCTTGCCTGGAAAATCCCATGGACCAAAGAGCCTGGTAGGCTACAGTCCATGGGGTTGCAGAGTCAGACATGACTAAGTGACTTCACTTCACTTCACTTCTATAACTTAGTTTTCACATATCAAATGAAGCTAAGAGTACCTACTGCCTAAGGTTGTTGTGGGGATTAAATGAATTAACACGCATTAAAGGTTCTTAGAATGGTGACCATCACAGGATATCATGCAATAAATATTAATTATTACCGTTTTTGGAATCTCGTATCTTACTTATAAAAGCCTTCTTCTTCCCAATATTATAGAAATACTCTATCTTCTTCTAGTAGTTATATATTTTTAACGTTTAGGCCTTTTAATCTTTAAAGTTACTTTCCTATATAGTTTGAAAGTGAAAGTTGCTCAGTCATGCCCAACTTTCTGCAACTCCATGGACTGTCTGGAATTCTCCAGGCCAGAATACTGGAGTGGGTAGCTGTTCCCTTCTCTAGGGGTTCTTCCCAACCCAGGGATCAAACCCAGGTCTCTCACATTGCAGGTGGATTCTTTACCAGCTGAGCTGCCAGGGAAGCCAAGAATACTGGAGTGGGTAGCCTATCCCTTCTTCAGTGAATCTTCCTGACCCAGAAATCAAACTGGGGTCTTCTGCATTGCAGGCAGATTCTTTACCAACTGAGCTACCAGACGGTTTGAGACAAGGCTAAAATTTTATTTTTCCCCCTACTGGATAGATAGCTATCCCAATACTACTTATGGTATAACCCATCTTTTCTGCACTAATTTGAAATATCATCTTACTTAAATAGTAAATTCTCATGTACAAACAGTTCTGTTTCTCAATTCCAATCAGGCCCTTTGCACTACAATTTTATTCCTCTGCAATATTTTCTACTGATAAATTCTAATAACTCCTTCCCAATTCTAATCCTTGGTGACTTCACCATTAAATCATCTTTCTAATACATTGGTCTCTCAGTTCCTTGATTTCTACTATGATCTAGTACTCCACCTACTTCACTCACTCATGCCTGCAGTCATGCCATACACCTAACCATGACCAGCAACTGACATCTCCATAATCCAGCTTAAGTCATTCACCTTTCTGATTACCATTTGTAATGTTTCCAGCTCATACTTCATGTTCTTCTACTTCAACAATTCTACTCCTCATGAGGACCTACAATCTTCAGTGTCTTTACTTTCCACCCTGCTCAGCTTACAGCCTATCGTTCACCATCCTTATCCTCTAAACTCCCTTGCCCCTCCCTAGGGGGCAACTCTCAACCCTGACGAACTCCAGTTCTCCTTATGCTCCCTATTTTCCCTGTGCAACAGATGAGTCTGGGAAAAAAAACAAAGACATTCTGGCCATTCTCAGTTCAAATGCAGGAACACTAAGCTCAAGTGGACTTCTGGTGTTGTAGGTGAAAGTGAACATCCTACTCCATCCATTCTCTTTTTCTCCCATTTAACACCTTCTCATTTCTCTTCAAAAGACTTGAACATCCACTTCATAAAAGAAAATGCCCAGATAACCATTAAATGTATACAAAGGTGCTCAGTCATCAAGAGAATGAAGATTACAACTTTGATGGGGCACCATGACATACCCATAAAAATGGCTACAATTAAAAAGAGACGTGACAGTACCAGGTATTGACAAGGATCTGTGACAATAGGGCTGCCCTGCTGGTGGGAGTGAAAACTGATACAACCACTTTGGAAAACTACTTGGCAATATCTACTAAAGCTGAGCATACCGTTTACCCTATGATCCAGCAATTCTATACCTACTGTATATACCAAACAGAAATGCTCACACTTGTGCACCAAAAGACATGCCCAAGCATCTTCATAGTAGCATTAATATAACAACACAAAGAGTAAACACCCCAAATGCCCACTCATCAAGAATAGAATGGATATAGGAGTTGTGAAACTGTCATAAAAGGGCCGATTATATGTCAATAGAAATGAATAGACTGTTGCTACATTCAATATCTCGCAACCATTTGAGTGAAAGAAGTCATACTATGCGATTCTAGTAAATAAGATTCAAAAACAGCAGAACAAATTGATGGTTAGATTAGTAGTTATCTTAGAGAGGAAAGAGCGAGTAATCACCGGGCATGAGGGACCTTCTGAGGTGCTGGCAGTGTTATCTTTCCTAATCTATGGATCAATGAACTTATGAATACCTACTGAGTTTTACAGTCATGATTTGTACACCCCTTTTAATGTATGCTATACTTTCACAGAAAGTTGTTACGTATTGTGCATGTATATGTGTGTGTGTATACAAATGTATATGTATTCTTCCCTTGACCCCACTTTTATTTCCAACTTTTACACAATTTATCTCCTGCATTTCTAGCAAAACTAAAAAAAAAAGTTTTTTTTTTTTAATGTTTATGATCTCCAAGTTTTTAACTGTAACATTCTCCTGCAGTTGCACTTGTCAGAGTCACCAGTAACATCATATAGCAAACTGCAATGGTCAGTCTTAGCCCTCATTGTACTTGACCTGTAGGCAGAATTCGACATCTATGATCTTTCTCTTAGGCACATCTTCTTCAACTCACTTCCAGGACATTGTGCTTCTGGTTCTGTGACCTGTCTGAACACTCACACTCTTTTGGCAGTCCCTCCTCATCTCCTTTTAAACATCGATGTGCTCGTGGATTTAGTTCATAGAACTCTTCTGTATGTAGATTCACTCTACTGGTGTTTATTGATGGATTTCTCAGGTTTTTCTGCCTATACATTGATGATTCCCACATTTATATCTGCATCTTGTGTCTCTTTCCTGAAAGGCTTCATGTATCCAACTGCCAATTTTATATAGTTGCTAGAATGTTTAATGGGCATCTCAAACTTAACACATCCCCCAAACTCCTGTCTCCTCTCATCCCTTCAATCTGCACATTCTCATGAAATGTTAAGCCTATTCTAGGTGTTCAGGTCCAACCTTCCAGTAATCTTCAACTGCTCTTTTTCTCTTACTTCCTAATCCCAGTTCAGTTCAATTCAGTCGCTCAGTTGTGTCCGACTCTTTGTGACCCCATGAACTGCATGCAGCACACCAGGCCTCCCTGTCCATCAACAGCTCCCGGAATTTACTCAAACTCATGTCCATCGAGTCAGTGATGCCATCCAGCACTCTCATCCTCTGTCGTGCCCTTCTCCTCCTGCCCCCAATCCCTCCCAGCATCAGAGTCTTTTCCAACGAGACAACTCTTCACATCAGGTGGCCAAAGTATTGGAGTTTCAGCTTTAGCAAATGTCCTTCCAATGAACACCCAGGGCTGATCTCCTTTAGAATGGACTGGTTGGATCTCCTTGCAGTCCAAGGGACTCTCAAGAGTCTTCTCCAACACCACAGTTCAAAAGCATCAATTCTTCGATGCTCAGCTTTCTTCACAGTCCAACTCTCACATCCATACATGACCACTGGAAAAACCATAGCCTTGACTAGACGGACTTTTGTTGGCAAAGTAATGTCTCTGCTTTTGAATATGCTATCTAGGTTGGTCATAACTTCCCTTCCAAGGAGTAAGCATCTTTTAATTTCATGGCTGCAATCACCATTTGCAGTGATTTTGGAGCCCATAAAAATAAAGTCTGACACTGTTTCCACTGTTTCTCCATCTATTTCCCAGGAAGTGATGGGACCAGATGCCATGATCTTCGTTTTCTGAATGTTGAGCTTTAAGCCAACTTTTTCACTCTCCTCTTTCACTTTCATCAAGAGGTTCTTTAATTCCTCTTCACTTTCTGCCATAAGGGTGGTGTCATCTGCATATCTGAGGTTATTGATATTTCTCCCGGCAATCTTGATTCCAGCTTGTGCTTCTGCCAGCCCAGCGTTTCTCATGATGTACTCTGCTCTGCATATAAGTTAAACAAGCAGGGTGACGATATACAGCCTTGACGTACTCCTTTTCCTATTGGAACCAATCTGTTGTTCCATGCCCAGTTCTAACTGTTGTTTCCTGACCTGCATATAGGTTTCTCAAGAGGCAGGTCAGGTGGTCTGGTATTCCCATCTCTTTCAGAATTTCCCACAGTTCATTGTGATCCATGCAGTCAAAGGCTTTGGCATAGTCAATAAAGCAGAAATAGATGTTTTTCTGGAACTCTCTTGCTTTTTCTATGATCCAGCAGATGTTGGCAATTTGATCTCTGGTTCCTCTGCCTTTTCTAAAACCAGCTTGAACATCTGGAAGTTCACGGTTCACATATTGCTGAAGCCTGGCTTGGAGAATTTTGAGCATTACTTTACTAGTGTGTGAGATGAGTGTAATTGTGTGGTAGTTTGAGCATTCTTTGGCACTGCCTTTCTTTGGGATTGGAATGAAAACTGACCTTCTATAAGTAAATTATTTGTCTCTATCACTTTCCATCACCTCTAAAACTATTACTCTGGAGAAAGCCCCTTCATTTCTCAACTGAATGATTCCATTAGCCCCCAAACACGTTTCCTTGTTTCTGTCCTTATCTTCTTCTTTCAAGCAAGATCTACTCAGGACAACAAAAACCACTCTATGAAGCAAGATGATACTAGAAACTGGTTACAAAGGTGATAAAAAAGCTGAGAAGACAATAGGGCATTGGGAGGCAGCCCTGAGGCTATCAACAGCAGGAAGCTGTGATCACCCATAGATTGTAAGAGACAGCAGGAGATGGTGGTATCTACACCCAGGGGCCAGAATTGCCCTGAAAGAAGCTGCAGCCAAAGTAGGCTTGTTTGTCAGGCGATAGAGGTACAGAGCAGAGGCTAATGGTGCCTCCAAAGGTGGGAGGAGGACTTGGTTTCTCCCTTCTTCCAGCCCTCTAATCTCCCACCAGACCTCTCATCCCTTAGGAGAAATGGAATAGGCATCATAGTCAACAAAAGAGTCTGAAATGTAGCACTTGGATGCAATATCAAAAACGACAGAATGATTTCTGTTTATTTTCAAGGCAAAGCATTCAATATCACAGTAATCCAAGTCTATGCCCTGACCAGTAATGCTGAAAAAGCTGAAGTTGAATGATTCTTTGAAGACCTACAAGACCTTCTAGAACTAACACCCAAAAATGATGTCCTTTTCATTATAGGGGACTGGAATGCAAAAGTAGGAAGTCAAGAGATACCTGGAGTAACAGGCAAATTTGGCTTTGGAGTACAGAATGAAGCAGGACAAAGTCTAATAGAGTTTTGCCAAGAGAACACACTGGTCATAGCAAACACCCTCTTCCAACAACACAAGAGAAGATGCTGTGCATGGACATCACCAGATGGTCAATACCAAAATCAGATTGATTATATTCTTTGCAGCCAAAGATTGAGAAGTTCTATACAGTCAGCAAAAACAAGACTGGGAGCTGACTATGGCACAGATCATGGATTCCTTATTGCCAAATTCAGACTTAAATTGAAGAAAGTAGGGAAAACCACTAGACCATTCAGGTATGACCTAAACCAAATCCCTTATGATTATACAGTGGAAGTGAGAAATAGGTTTAAGGGACTAGATCTGATAGACAGAGTGCCTGATGAACTATGGACAGAGGTTTGTGACATTGTACAGGAGGCAGGGATCAAGACCATCCCCAAGGAAAAGAAATGCAAAAAGGCAAAATGGCTGTCTGAGGAGGCCTTACAAATAGCTGTGAATAGAAGAGAAGTGAAAGGCAAAGGAGAAAAGGAAAGATATACCCATTTGAATGCAGAGTTCCAAAGAATAGCAAGGAGAGATAAGAAAGCCTCTTCAGCCATCAGTGCAAAGAAATAGAGGAAAACAATAGAATGGGAAAGTCAAGAGATCTCTTCAGGAAAATTAGAGATACCAAGGGAATATTTCATGCAAAGTTGGGCACAATAAAGGACAGAAATGGTATGGACCTAAGAGAAGCAGAAGATATTAAGAAGAGGTAGCAGGAATACACAGAAGATCTATAAAAAAAAAGATGTTCACAGCCCAGATAATCACGATGGTGTGATCACTCACCTAGAGCCAGACATCCTGGAATGTGAAGTCAAGTGGGCCTTAGGAAGCATCACTACAAACAAAGCTAGTGGAGGTGATGGAATTCCAGTTGAGCTATTTCAAATCCTAAACGATGATGCTGTTAAAGTGCTGCACTCAATATGCCAGCAAATTTGGAAAACTCAGCAGTAGCCACAGGACTGGAAAAGGTCAGTTTTCATTCCAATCCCAAAGAAAGGCAATGCCAAAGAATGCTCAAACTACCACACAATTGCACTCACCTCACACACTAGTAAATTAATGTTCAAAATTCTCCAAGCCAGGCTTCAGTGATACGTGAACCGTGAACTTCCAGATGTTCAAGCTGGTTTTAGAAAAGGCAGAGGAACCAGAGATCAAATTGCCAACATCTGCTGGATCATAGAAAAAGCAAGAGAGTTCCAGAAAAACATCTATTTCTGCTTTATTGACTATGCCAAAGCCTTTGACTGTGTGGATCACAATGAACTGTGGGAAATTCTGAAAGAGATGGGAATACCAGACCACCTGACCTGCCTCTTAAGAAACCTATCTGCAGGTCAGGAAGCAACAGTTAGAACTGGACATGGAACAACAGACTGATTCCAAATAGGAAAAGGAGTATGTCAAGGCTGTATATTGTCACCCTGCTTATTTAACTTATATGCAGAGTTATATAAGTTACATGAGAAATGCTGGCTGGAAGAAGCACAAGCTGGAATCAAGACTGCCAGGAGAAATATCAATAACTTCAGATATGCAGATGACACCACCCTTATGGCAGAAAGTGAAGAAGAACTAAAGAGCCTCTTGATGAAAGTGAAAGAGGAGAGTGAAAAAGTTGGCTTAAAGCTCAACATTCAGAAAACGAAGATCATGGCATCTGATCTCATCACTTCATGGCAAATAGATGGGGAAACAGTGGAAACAGTGATAGACTTTATTTTTCTGGCCTCCAAAATAACTGCAGATGGTGACCGCAGGCATGAAATTAAAATACACTTGTTCTTTGGATAAAAAGCTATGACCAACCTAGACAGCATATTCAAAAGCAGAGACATTACTTTGCCAACTAAGGTGCATTTAGTCAAAGCTATGGTTTTTCTAGTAGTCATGTATGGATGTGAGAGTTGGACTATAAAGAAAGCTGAGCAGTGAAGAATCGATGCTTTTGAATTGTGTTGCTGGAACAGACTCTTGTGAGTACCTTTGACTGCAAGGAGATCCAACCAGTCCATCCTAAAGGAAATCAGTCCTGAATATTCATTGGAAGGACTGATTCTGAAGCTGAAACTCCAAACTTTGGCCACCTCATGCAAAGAACTGACCCATTTGAAAAGAAAGATTGATGGGAAAGATTGAAGGCAGGAGGAGAAGGGGACGACAGAAGATGAGTTGGTTGATTGGCATCACTGACTCAATGGACATGGGTTTGGGTGGACTCCGGGAGTTGGTGATGGACAGGGAGGCCTGGCGTGCTGCAGTCCATGGGGTCACAAAGAGTTGGACATGACTGAGTGACTGAACAGAACTCAACTGAGACCTCTCATAGGCTAGATTCTGCCAGAAGGCAGCTGACACAGGATCCCTGGAAACAGCTTGCAGGGTTCTTCCCTGCAGAGCAGAGCAGTGGCAAGAAATGGATATAAGACAAAGATGCCAAGGAGTAGCATAGCCCCGCCCCCTTTGCCTATTTACTCCTAGGACAGATCCAGGTCCTGTGGGGCAAACAGTATTTAATGGGTTTTCATTAAGAAGAAAATTAACAGATGAAAAACACTAAATTAGGAGTGAGAGTAAATCTTTATTTAAATGAAAAAATCACATTAAAGTATAAATTTTTCAAAGGCAGATAAATACCACAAATATGTGACATAATAATATCTGACATATCAGAAAACAATAGCAATATTTTTATTAACTAATTGCCTGGCATACTTCTATATTACCTTTTCTGCTGTATGTTTTGGCTTCATATTCTTTGTCATATCATCTCACATGACAAGATGTCTTCATAGAAAGAATACATAAGTCTTCCCTACTAGAGTTGATTATTTTTTAAAGTTACCAATAGTTTAGTAAAGCTTCCTCCACTTTCCATAATTTGTTATTGGTTGAGTAAATTTTTAGAATTGTTAAATTAGAGAAAGCTCTATCAAATGTCTTTTATATATGAACTCTAAGATTTCCAGGTCTTTAAAATTTTCTTTGTGCAGTGACTAATTTTTAAAAATTCTGTAAGCTGACAATACTCAGACCTCTACTGTCAAGATCCTGGTAAGTCAACACAGTGGGTGGTAGTCTGATTCCTAGAAGCCATTCTCGCTCCAGGACAGCTGGCAATATCTCCCAGTAATATGGAAAGAACTGTGAAACACACAGACGTATTCTGCTAAGCTCAAACTAAAGGTATTGCCAACCCAACTTTCCCTAGCTGGCTCCCCCAAATTCCCATAGTCATTCTAGCACCGAGAATTTATATGGTAGTAAAATCAAGAAAGAGATCAAGTGGTCTTAACCATGATTGTGGTTACAGCATCTCACTTATGTAAATTTTACAAAGCATATGACCATATGATGAATTGCTGGGGTCTTGGCAGGGGCCGTTGCAAGTATAGAGTTCTAAAGTTTGAGTTTCATGTGTGATAAAGCGATCACCTTGACCACATTCCTGGTCACCAACAGCAGACAGAGTGGTCATTTTGAACTGTAAGGTGAATCATGACCTCTCTGCTGGCTCAGAGGTAAAGAATACGTGGTAAAGATGGTGAAAAATCTGCCTGCATTGAAGGAGACATGGGTTTGATTGCTAGATTGGGAAGATCCACTGGAGAAGAAAATGTCTACCCATTCCAATATTCTTGCTTGGGACATCCCATGTATCCTGGTGTATCCCATGTATCCTGGTGGGCAACAGCCCATGGCAAACAGTCAGACATGACTTCATGACTAAACAACAACTGCTCTAGGCACTCAAGAGGTTCTGCATCTCAGTCAGAGTGAAAGCCAAAGTCCTTACTACACAAGGCCCAACCACCCCTCACTGACCCAGCTCCTAGTCCCCTCTCTCTGGTTTCTGCTGCCCAACACACTCTGGCTTTTTGCTGTTCCTTTAGCATTCCTACCACAGGGTTTTGGCTCTTGCTTTCCCTCTATTTATCACTCAGTCCTCAGTTCTCCCAGATACATGTTTGTTTAACCTCCTCTCTTCCCGCAGATCTGCCAAGTTAAAAAACAGTCACAGCTTAAATTTGAGAGTTCTGTCTTATTTGATGGGAATTTTTAAGACTGCAAGCCCAGGAGACAGCATCTCAAGTGACCCCAAGAGAATTGCTCTGAGGAGGCAAGGGGAAGAACCAGGTTATATAGAAGTTTTACAACAAAGGGCAGGTAGTCTTAACATCAAAAGATTATTGTTAATTAAAGAAAACTAGATATCCCAAGTTAAGGAATTAAGCGCTTTTCTACATATGGGAAGATGCAAGAGTTTCTGGGCTCACTGAAATCATTCCTTTTATATGCGTCTCAGCTATCTGGGGCCAGTATCCTGTGTTGATCACATCCTGAGCTCCATTAGGGCTCACCGTAGGGAGTGGCTGCAGCCCTGATGGCTGCCAGACCACAGGTATTCTTCATCTTCCCAAGTGCCCTTAGGGCTCACCAGCTTACACTGGAGGGCTGGAATTGCTGATGACTATGACATCCTTGTTTATTGATATGGCAGGAAATACTCCAATTGTCACTTGTAAGCATCCTTCTAATTATATTGGACCCACGTGAATAATCCAGAATCATTCCTCCCTTAAGAACCTTACCATAATCACAAAGTCCCTTTTGCCGTGTAACCTAACATAGTCACAGGTTCAGATGTTAAGACATGGATATCTTTATGGGGAAAGGGACATTGTTCTGCTATGGCACCATCCCACTAAGACCCTCTCTGATCATCCTTTTAAAATGTTGGACATAGTGGGCATCTTGTCTTGTCCCTGCTTGAGAAGGAATGTTTCTTGTGGTCCACAGATATGTATGATGTTTGTTGAGGCTAGAAACCTGTACTAGTCAGGGTTCAATCAGAAAAGCAGAACCAGTAGGAGATACACACATATGAAGAGATTTATTGCAAGGAATTGGTTTTTGTGAATGTGGGAGCTGGCGAGGCAAGGCCAAAGTCTAAAGGAAAGGCTGTCAGAAAGGGCAGGCTGGAACTCTTGGACATGAGTTGAATGCACACCTGTATGCACAAGTGGAATTTCTTCTGAGAAGTTTCAGTTCTGCTCTTAAAGACTTTTAAGTAATTGAATCAGTTCCATTCAGATTGTCTAGAACAATCTATCTTAAAGTCACTTGATTATGGACTTTGGTTATCCTGCAAAATACCTTTGCAGCAACACCTAGATTAGTACTGGAATGACAGGGGACCATAGCCTAGCCAATCAGACCTGTAAAACTGACCATTGCAGGATTCTTTATTGGATTAAGGCAGCTCATGGTAGTTTACAACAAATTTTTATTATATTATGGACATGATCATTTAGCTCTCTTTCTTTAATGTACCACTAAAGTGAATTAAAAAGTAAAGTTTAATTTGTAATGTTAAAATCTGTGCTTGATTCTTGGGGTAAAACCTATCTGGTCATGATTTATCACTCTTATAATATGTTGGTCTATAATATATAACAAGATTAAATTTGTTCCCATTTTCTTTATGAGTTTTACATCATGTAATTGTGGTTGGGCTATACTTGCCTGGGTGGCACTAATGGTAAAGAACCCACCTGCCAATGCAGGAGGCGTTGGATCCCTGGTCAGGAAGATCCCTGGAGGAGAGCACGGCAACTCACTCCAGTATTCTTGCCTGAGAATTTCATGGACAGAGGAGCCTGGTGGGCTACAGTCCATAGGGTTGCAAAGAGTTGGACGCAACTGTAGCAACTTAGGACTCACACATGCATACTTGCTTGTGTATGTTGTCTTCCTTCACTTTTTGTATGTCAAGATTAATGAGTTCTGCAGAAAACGACAGAAAATTCAACTGTAGCTGATTGAAACACTCGTTCAAAGAGCTGACGGGTACAGGGGAAATGTGTACCTGAAGGTGTGGCTGCACTCAGAGCTTAAATTTGATAATCAATGCTTATTTCCTCTCCATCTCTTGGTTCCACTTTCTCCCTGTGTCAGCTTTAATCTCAGGGTCCACATGGCAGGCAAATGGTTGCTCCAGGATCTGCAGCCTTAGCATCAAGGACAACCTCTTCCCAGAAGTGACTGAAAATCTCTTGTGTTTCCTTGTCCTTGACTGGGTCACATGGCCATCCCAAGTCATTCTCAGCCATTCAGTTCAGTTCAGCTCAGTCACTCAGTCATGTCCGACTATTTGCATCTCCATGGACTGCAGCACGCCAGGCTTCCCTGTTCATCACCAACTCCTGGAGCTTACTTAAACTCATGTCATTGAGTCGGTGATGCCATCCAACCATCTCATCCTCTGTCGTCCGCTTCTCCTTCCGCCTTCAGCCTTTCCCAGCGTCAGAATCTTTTCCAATCAGTCAGTCTTCGCATCAGGTGGCCAAAGTATTGGAGTTTCAGCTTCAGCATCAGTCCTTCCAATGAATATTCAGGACTGATTTCCTTTAGGATTGACTGGTTGGATCTCAGCCATTAGGGAGAAACAAAGCTTGATGACTTGTGGGCACAGGCCTGAAACTAGGGATGATGTCACCTTCCCCGGAAATACGTGGATTTAGAGTAGGGTGCAGAGGGCTCCCTCTGAGGAAAATCAGGATGTGGTTACTAGAAGGATGAATGAACTCTGAGGAACAAAATAACAGATGCCTCCCCTATTTGTTGCGCAAGCCCAACAAAACGGATTGGGAAGTTTTCCTTCTTTGTTTCGTGCTTTATAACCATTTAAATATCAGGAATTATTTGTTCCTTGAAGGTTGGATATAACTCACTGTTAAATCCATTCTGGGCCTGATGCCATTTTTAGAAGTATATCTTTGATGATCTGATTTCATCCATGGGTATTAGCATTTTTACCTCTTCTTTAGCCATTAAGGAAATAAATGAAAGAAGCAGCATTTGGTTTTATTTACTAAGTCTACATTTGCTTCTCATCTCATTAATTTCTGCTTTTATCTCTATTAATTCCTTATTTCTATAGAGGTTTTATTTGTTCCTCCTAGTTTTCCTTTTCCCAGCTGCTTGGATTCAATTCTTTTTCCAGGTTTGTGATAAATGTATTCAAGGCTATATATTTTTCAAAAAATACTGTATTGGCCTTGAGAATTTGTTTCATTATATGATGCTCTCAGTGTCATTAATGGCTAATCAGTCATTTCAATTTTGAGTTTCTCTTTGACCCAGGAATTATAACAGTGTTTTAAAATTTCCAAGTTGCTGAGCTATTGTTATATTGTTTTGTTATCCTTTTGTCTGTTTCTTGTTGTTGTTTTTTTTTTTAACATTGTAGTCAGAAAATGTAGCCCAAATGATTTCTGCTTTGTGGAAATAAGATTTTGCTTCTAAGCTAATTTTAAGGGATGGTCAATTTTTGTAAATGTACCACTAAACTGCTTCAGTTGTGTCAGACTCTTCGACCCTATGGACTGTCGCCCACCAGGCTCCTCTGTCCATGAGGTTCTCCAGGAAAGAATACTGGAGTGGGTTGCCATGCCCTCCTCCAGGGGATCTTCCTGACTCAGGAATCGAACCAGTGTCTCATTATGTCTCTTGCATTACCAGGTGGATTCTCTACCACTAGTGCCTTCTGCTGCTGCTGCTAAGTCACGTCAGTCGTGTCCGACTCTGTGTGACCCCATAGACAGCAGCCCACCAGGCTCCCCGTCCCTGGGATTCTCCAAGCAAGAACACTGGAGTGGGTTGCCATTTCCTGCTCCAAGGCATGAAAGTGAAAAGTGAACGTGAAGTCGCTCAGTCGTGTCCGACTCTTAGCGACCCCATGAACTGTAGCCTACCAGGCTCCTCCATCCATGGGATTCTCCAGGCAAGAGTACTGGAGTGGGGTGCCATTGCCTTCTCTGAGTGCCTCCTGGGAAGCCCTAAATATACTACAGATACTAAAAAAGAACGTATAAATGTGTATTCTCAGTTCAGTAAATTTTCTTATATAACTCTCAAATCAATATCTCAGTTCAGTAAATTTTCTTATATAACTCTTAAGCCAAAATTTAAATTACAATCTTCAGATTCTCCTACAGTTTTTCTTATTTTTGCTTGACCTATCAATTCTTGAACATGCATGTAAAAATCAAGTATTGTTACAAGTTTGTCAATTTCTATTTGTAGTCATAAATCTTTTTCTTTTTATATTTTCAAACTCAGCTGTTTAGTACAAAATTTACTTGATTGTCATATCTTCTTGGTAGATTATACTTTTTATGAATACCTTTAACTTCTATTTAATCAGATACTAATAATTCTGTGGCTTCATTTTTTGTTTTATTAGCATATATTCATTTTAGTCTTTTTTGCATCATATTTTAAAAATGTGACTTTAATTACATTGTGTGAACACATGTGTATATATATTTATGTATGTTGTTGAGATTTCTTTCACCCGTTCTTAGAGTCTCTGTCATTTAATAGAGCAGTTTAACCCATTCACATTTATTAATGTGAATTCTAATGTTTGGATTTATTCCCTGCTTTCTGTTTGATTGATCAAGTTTCCTTTATTTCTAATTGTTTTTCTGTTTTTTTTTTTGCAAGCTATAAGTACTGTTGCTACTATTCTAGTGTTCTAAATTTATAATAAATTTATTTCAGGTCTTTTTCTTTCAATAGTATCTTAAACCTACTCCTACCTTTTATATTTTGTTGAAACTTTAGTTCCAAGTGTTATTAGTTTGTTTCTATATTTTTAAAATAAATCATTTCTTAAAAATTGGATGATGTTTTATAAATTCATTTTCACTTATCCAGACTCTTAGACATTTACTGGTTTCTTTTCTTTAAAATAAAAAAAAAAAAACCTTTTCTTTTTTGAATTCTTTTTGTTGTTGTTGTTCTTTCATACTATATAATTATTTCTTCAGAAGGAGTGAATGGGTGGTAAATTTCCTTTGTCCTTTATTATCAGAAAGTATGTTAGATTTACTTTAATGCTTGATAGTTTGGTTGGTATAGAATCGCAGGTTCAAGATAATCCAGAAGCATAGAGAATTTCTTTTTAATTTTATAATATTTAGAAATGTCACTAAGATGTGTGTTTTCTTCTTACCACTTGGTGGGTGGTTTTATAGTTTGAGGACTCAGCTCTCAATTTTCCTATAGTTTAAAATATTTAAAAATCATATGTTTAATGATTAGATCACCTCTAGTCTTTTATCTCTGTCTTAAAATTCTTATAAGATAAACATAAGGTTTAATATTGTCTCATATTTTTCTTTATCTCTTTGTGTTTTCACTCTAGTTTCTAGGAGATTTCCTTAACTTTATCTTCATGTTTTTAATTTTCGAGGATAATTTCTCTTCTATTTGATTGCTTCTTTTCTATAAAATCTACTCTTATTTCTTGAATGCAAATTCTTTTGGATATCTCTGAGGATACAATACCTAGCGCCAACAGAGATACAACACCTACAGCCAGACATCTTAGAATGCAAAGTCAAGTGGGCCTTAGGAAGCATCACTACGATCAAAGCTAGTGGAGGTGATGGAATTCCAGTTGAGCTACTTCAAATCCTAAAAGATGATGCTGTGAAAGTGCTGCACTCAGTATGTCAGCAAATTTGGAAAACTCAGCAGTGGCCACAGGACTGGAAAAGTCAGTTTTCATTCCAATCCCAAAGAAAGGCAATGCCAAAGAATGCTCAAACTACCGCACAATTGCACTCATCTCACACGCTAGCAAAGTAATGCTCTAAATTCTCCAACCCAGGCTTCAACAGTACACTAACCAGGAACTTCCAGATGTTCAAGCTGGTTTTAGGAAAGGCAGAGGAACCCGAGATCAAATTGCCAACATCCCCTGAATCACTGAAAAAGCAAGAGAGTTTCAGAAAAACATCTACTTTTGCTTTATTGACTATGCCAAAGTCTTTGACTGTGTGGATCACAACAAACTGTGGAAAATTCTTCAAGAGGTGGGAATACCAGACCACTTGACCTGCCTCCTGAGAGATCTGTATGCAGGTCAAGAAGCAACAGTTAGAACTGAACATGGAACAGCAGACTGGTTCCAAATCAGGAAAAGAGTATGTCAAGGCTGTATATTATCACCCTGCTTATTTAATTTATATGCAGTATACATCATACAAAATGCCAAGCTTGATGAAGCACAAGCTGGAATCAAGATGTCTGGGAGAGACATAAGTAATCTTAGGTATGCAGATGATACCACCCTTATGGCAGAAAGCGAAGAACTAAAGAGCCTCTGATGAAAGTGAAAGAGGAGAGTGAAAAAGTTGGCTTAAACCTCAACATTCAGAAAACTAAGATCATGGCATCCAGTCCCATCATTTCATGGCAAATAGATGTGGAAACAATAGAAACAGTGGCAGACTTTATTTTGGGGGGCTTCAAAATCACTCCAGATGGTGACTGCAGCCATGAAATTAAAAGATGCTTGCTCCTTGGAAGAAAAGCTATGACCAACCTGGACAGTATATTAAAAAGCAGAGACATTACTTTGCCAACAAAAGTCTGTCTAGTCAAAGCTATGATTTTTCCAGTAGTCATGTATGGATGTGAGAATTGGACCATAAAGAAAGCTGAGTGCCAAAGAATTGATGCTTTTGAACTGTAGTGTTGGAGAAGACTCTTGAGAGTCCCTTGGACTCCACGGAGAGCCAACCAGTCCGTCCTAAAGGAAATCAGACCTGAATATTCATTGGAAGGACTGATGCTGAAGCCAAAGCTCCAATACTTTGGCCACCTGATGGGAAGAACTGTCTCATTTGAAAAGACCCTGATGCTGGGAAAGATTGAAGGCTGGAGGAGAAGAGGACAACAGAGGATGAGATGGTTGGATGGCATCACCGAAGAAGTGAGGATACAAGTTGAAATTCTTTTAAAGTTTCCCTCTGTCTCCTACATTATCTCTAGTTCCTCTAGAATGAATTATTTTGATTATTCATTTTGTTTCTTCCTCATGCTCTTGGTTTGCCTCAGTGGTGATTCATGTTGGTCATTTCAGATTTGTAAATTTAAAATTAGGTTGTCTAATATATTCAGGAAACTGGTATGAATTTCTTTTGGCTGTGTAGTCTTGCTTCCAGGAGAGGCCTTCCCTAGAAGGGAGACTGTCTGCAGTTCTGTATAAATGAGAGAGTGGGAGGGACTTGCATACTATTGGATTCCTTTTAGGAAGAGCGAGGAGACCATAGACAGGCTGGGGACCATGTGGTTACCAAAGTAAGGAAGACTTTCTCCTCTGTGTAAAGTACTTTAATAGACTTTACTGCTGAGCATGGCTGCCTGATTGTCTTCTCTTTCCCCTCCCCATGTTCACTGCAGAGATTTGACTCTCTTCTTCTCTGGCCTCAGTATCAACATAGTCATCATTCCTGTATCAGTTATCAAGTGCCATATAACAAAATACCCCATAACTTAGTGCCTTCAAGCAACAATGATTTGTTAATTCTCATGACTCTATGAGTTGCTTTGGCTCATTCTTCTACTCACATGAGGTTGGTTGGATCCACTCACACTGTTGCCAGCAGCTAGGCTGGGTTGGAAGGCCCAAGAAAGCCTCCCTCTCGTGTCCGGGGCCTTGGTGCTGCGTTGCCTGTCTGCTGAAGCACCTAGTTTCTCCACCAGGTGGCCTCTTTCTCTACATGGTTTTTAATCCTCCAAAGCCTCTTTCCAGGATAGGATAGACTTCCTTACAGAGTGGTGGCCAGGGTCCAAGAGGGAGTATTCTAGCAGACAAGCCCCTCACGTTGCATCAGGCTTGCTGATATCCTAGTGGTCAAAGCAAATTATATTGCCAAGTCCAAAGTCAGTGTACAGGGAACTCCACAAGGATATGACTACTGAGATGCAGGCTTCACTGCCACCAAGGTAATAGTTTATCATACCTCCTAAGGCAGAGCGTTCACGTTGTTTAGAAAGCAGTCTACCAACCTTCCATATCAGGGACAAAATCCACAGCTGATCATTCTATATATGTTGGGAGAGGAAGGGTCTGGCCAGCCATTTGTTAATTCAACAGTTCTTTATCTGATGTTTGCACTGTGGCCTGCTCCCTGCCCCCTGTACTTGGAGTCTCTCCAAGGCTCTGCTGGAAAGGACAGTTTACATCTCTTTAGCCAATTTCTTCTCAGCTGATATAACCACTCTGTTTTTCTCCATAAATCTGATTCTGTCTGCTTTTTATCTTCCAGAAAGTGTTCTTTTTTTTTTTTTTTTTGATCTCCTATGATGCCATAATTTCTAGTTTTCTTGGGTTGATATGGATGTATTTTTTTGGCATGTCTTTCTACTATTTCAATGGAACTTGAAGAAGAAGGGGAGGATTTGTATGTGCTTCAAAAACCATCTTGGGTCACAAGAACAAGTAAAACCCTGCAAAGTGTATTCATTTTGTAAAAAGGAAAAGAAAGTAGTGAGACTCCAGCCACTATGGGTATGCACTCACATGACAGGAAGAGAAGTGGTTGCTGGAATACATGACCATTTTGCCTTTTGCCAGTGCTGAGATGTTGGAGATACTTCAGCTTTTTCTTCCTCAGGAATTGAGGTTGGTGAGTTAAGGCTGATTGTTGTGATTCAAGGCCCTGCTGGGACTAGGATTGAGACCTTGCGGCTGGCTTTTTAAATGATATGGTTCAGACTGCTGTTTTGCTGTTAAAGAAACAAGGCACAGAGATGGGAACAAAAGTCCCCTCACAGTTTAAAAGCAGAACTGGGATTCGAACTTGGGCCCCCAGGCTCTTAACCTACAATCATTCCACCACACACTTTCCTGCATCTTGCCCCCATTTATACCTCTGAGCACCCCTAAGAGAAGCCCAGGAAGTCCCTCCACCCCAGAATACCCAGAGATGAAGGATTTTAGCCTAGAGGTGCCCCAAATGAGACAGATGTCTGTCTGACTCCTCCCCACACCCCACCAAAAGGTGATTATTTGAGCTGGAGCTGACAGCATGTTCAGATCATACATTCTCCATCCCCCTCCAGCACCATCTCTCCCCAACTTGGTTATCTATTTACCTATCTATTTACGTGAGACTTTTTTTTTTTTTCCAGTGAATTACGTCTGCAAGGCAGTAAAATGTTATGTATTTGCAAGGCCCATAATCTTTAAAAGCCCAGTGATGCCAGCTCCAGACAGCAGCGAGCTCCCTCCAGTATGTTAATAGATAGTATTAGGGCAATAATGAAAACACTTGAGACAAGTAAGCTCCTATCAAAAGCTGAGTAATAGGGCTTCGCCGAGTGAATCACAATGCAGAAGAGATTAAGACGTCTGCCGTTGTGCAGTGTCTATTCAGACTAACAGCTGCTCCATTTCTGATTAAAATGGGGTTGGGGAGACCTTTTCGAGCAAGTCCCCTCTTTATCCTGCTCTGTCCTCACCCTTCCCACCTTCACCCTCACGCAGAGGCACCTTCATTTGCACTTAGCCACGGCCATCCAGACACACACAGACTAGCAGAAGAGACTCACAGACACAGACTGCAGCATCACACACACACACAGAGCCACAGTCGCACACACAGCCACCGACACCAACACACAGCTACACGGAGGCATCCAGGCACGTACACACACAACCACATCCTTGCTCACAGGCGCGCGTGGAACAGTCTCACACACTCATGGCCCCAGTCAGTCTCTTACACACACTAAATTACAATCTGTCACAAACATAGTCTCACATGCACATTAAATTCCAATCTGTCACACACACGCTCTGCACACACAGAGTCACAACTACACACTTAGAGACAATCTAACCAGAGCCACAGACCCACACATACCTGGCTGGACACTTCCACACAGAGCCCTAGCAAGTTCTTTACATGCAGAATCACACTTGTGATCACAGTCAGTCATACACACTTGGGCAATGGCCATGAACCTTCCTACCCACATACAGCTGCGGTCATAAATACTCACACGCAGTCAGGGGCTCACACACGACCCTAGGCTGGGCACATAGGAAAGGAGGCTTTTCCTTACCTGCAGATGCAGAGCTGGTCTGCACCCCTGCAAACCCCCAGCTGTACAAGTCAAGTACACATCCAGGCACACACTCAGGTGCAGACGCTGCTCTGCACGCTCCAGATAGTGACCCAAGATGGAAGACTTGACCTGCAAGCCATGGGCTGCCTCCTGAGCTGGTTCAGTGGCCTCCTGAGAAAGAAAGTCCTCAGGGGGCAGGCCCCAGGCTCTGCCTTCTCCAATCCCTGCAAGGCCGTAGCGTGAAGGGAGACCTGGAATCATTTCTGTGGTACCTAAGATATAGAGCCCTGACCTTGAGTGGAACTGTGGACTTAGACGTAGGAAAACTCAGAGCTGTCCGAAGATAAATTGGCCACTTCCGGAGGCGGTGAGTGCTCTGTCAGCGGAGCTGTCGTGTGCAGGCAGGCAGGGGTGAGGAGGAGGGACTCCTGCATTGCACCGGGGTGAAAAGGGTGCTCTGAAGGTCCAGCCCAGTCCTGATTCTGTGCCCCAAGTTCCTGTGTGTCTTCTTTTCCCAACCCCCATCCCACCAGTGACTCCCTTCCTCTGCCCCAGCTCTCCAGACAGGACCTTCTGCTTCTCTCTCTTGACACGGTTTCTCTTCCAAGATCACCTGTAAGTGATGATTTCTACCTCTTTCTTTAAACCTCTGAGACCCTGACTTTAGGCTCCAGGAGAGATGCAGGTGCAGGAATGTGGGGAATTACTCAGATCCTCAACCTTTGTTTCATCCCAAGGGACTCAGCAGGGCCTTTGAGCCTGACTTGAGTGTCTTTTGGATGGAAGGTGCTGAGTTCACAGAGCCAGGAACACCAGGTCTGGGCAGCTAGGAGGATCTTAGGCAGCTGACCAGCCTCAGGGCAGGCCTTAGAAAAGTCAGAGGACTCTCTGCCTAATGCTGCACTGGGCAGGCTCCAGACTGTAGCTAGTGGCTCTAGCCCACTCCCCTCCCAGCCTCCTCTCCTTGGGCACCCATCTCTACCCTGGGTGACATCTCACTACACCTCTCCCCCTAAGAAGACCATTCCCTCATATTGTGTGCTTTTGCTCATGTTCAGCCCTCCATCTGGGATGCCTTCCCCTAGAGCCTGCAGCGATATCTGCACTTGCCCCAGATCCACCCTCCCAGCCTGAATGTACCGTACTCAAGAAGAGGTCTCAGAAGCCCTAGGCTAGAATCTATTCTGCCCCCGCTCCGTGCTCCTATAGCCACGGTTTTACTCCGGTACCATTTGTCATCCACCCAAGGGGTGGGGTTAAGTAGAGTACGCATGCCGCTCAGAGAGGGGAGGGGGTGCGGGGAGGCCTCAGAGCTGAGTGGACAGGAAGGAGAATCAGCTCCTTGGTGAACAGACTCAAAGGCCTAGTTAGGAAAACAATGGTCAGATTCAATTATGGTGTGATCGGGGGGCCTGGGAATTCAGCCTGAAGGGGCTTTGCCATAGTGGGGTCCATTAGCTGAAGCTGGCTGTAGTGCAGGAGCTTGTATGTGACCCAGAAAGTCAAGGTCCTCAGTTGCCCCACACAAAGGAAGCATGACTGAGATGAAACTCATGTGTGAGCAGGTTCAAAACAAGCCAGTGGTGTCTGGGATGCTGGCCAGGAGCTCTACTTTTACCCACCTTTAGGAGCCTGTAGGAATGACGGCCTCATTTCTACAGGTCATGGTTTACACAGACCCTATGGGTCATATTCAGAGGGTGAGGTCAAAGGCAAGAAAATAAAGAAGTCAAGTTCATCCAAAATCAGAGACTCAAAACCTCGAGGGCTCAGAAGAGCCCTTCAGAAGGAAGATCTTCTTTTCATGGGGCCTGGGTTCCAGGAGCTTGTCTGGGCCCTTAAAGGAGTCATGAAAGATTGGCATTATCTATCATGCACCTGGGTGATCTGTCCACTTGTCTCTCCCATTAGATGGGGGGCATCTCCAGGAAAGACCGTGATTTATGGCTTTGGGTTCTTCCCTCTGTGCTTTGCACAGTGCTTGGCACAGAACACATGCTCAGCAGGATTTTATGACATTTGAATTCTGCCTCTGCCTCTGAATCCGTGGTCTAGACTTGACTCTCAGCCCCTGCCTGGCCTCTGAGTCCCTCTCCCGCCATAGCTTACATCACCTGATTTACCTGCAGTGGTCTCCTCCTGTTTCCCAGAACCAATCCTGCCTGACCTGAGACTGAAGGGTTTAGGGCCTCCAGCCTGGATTTTGGAGCCTTGATCCCCAAGCCTCTTTGGCTACTACTGAATTGGCATCATCAGCTCCTTCACTCTCCATGAGGTCAGTCTCTACCCCAGAACCACATCCAGCACTCTAGTTTATTCCTGATTTATTCATCCAACAAGTATTTATTCTACATTGTCATTGGCCAGTTCTCAAGCCTCGTCTTACCCTTAATGTAGATGATCACTTTCTCTTCCTTGACACTCTCTTCACGCATCTTCTTGGGCACCATGCTGGCCTGGCTTTCCTTCTTCTAGACTGAGCTCCCCTGCTCAGTCTGCAGTGTTGGTTCCCCTTATTCCATCTCTTCAATTTCTTAACATTGCTGTGCTCCAGGTTTAGTCTTTGTACCTCTTCTCTTTTCCAGGGGATCTCCTCTAGGTTCATGGCTTTATCTATCTGCTGACAGCTCTCAAGTCTCAAGTGTATTTCTTCAGCCCTGATCTCTGCCTTGAACTCCAGACTTGTGTATCCACCTGCATTGCTCAACATTTCCACCTGGACATCAATTAGGCATCTTCAACTTTAAATAATCTACTCTTTACCACTTTCAGCCTTCTTCCCTGACAGTTACTCAAACTTGACAAGTGATAACTCCATAAACGGTCACTTCCAGTTGCCCAGACCAAGGACCTTGGAGTCACCCCTCGACTCCTGCTCAAACTCAGCCTGAGTCACCCTCAACTCTTGCCTGGATCACTGCAATGGCTTCAGACTTGCTTCCCTGCTTGTGTCTTTGCTGCCAACTCCCAAGGTTTTGGTCAGTTGCTCGGTTACCTACCCCCTCTCCTGACATGCCAATCACACTGCTATGGCCCTGACCCACCAGTACCTCTCTGTCTTCCTGGTGTCATCCCGACCCCTCATTCCCATCAGCCTGGCTCGGATTCCTCCTGTATCCAACTGCTGGATGGTGACGTCGTCTAAGCTGAGGTGGGAACAACTCTTCTGTCCCCACCTGCTCCGTCTTTTCTGTCTGCACTCTAGCACTGTGGACCCAGCCTTTCTGTGCCCACACTTAGCAAAGAAATACCAGGCCTAATCCAGTCCCTTGACCAACAGCTTGAATCCAAGAGCATAGGGGTGGGGGACCCTGAGAGGTTGAAACATTCCTATTATGTTAGGCCCTTACATTCTTCTCCTCGTTTAATCATCACTTCAGTCGTGTCCGACTCTGTGCGACCCCATAGAGGGCAGCCCACCAGGCTCCGCCGTCCCTGGGATTCTCCAGGCAAGAACACTGGAGTGGGTTGCCATTTCCTTCTCCAAGTAATCCTGTGAGGCACGAGTAATTGCCCCTGCCTAGAGGTGAGGAGACAGAGAAGGCGATAGCACCCCACTCCAGTACTCTTGCTTGGAAAATCCCATGGATGGAGGAGCCTGGTGGGCTACAGTCCATGGGGTCGCTAAGAGTCGGACACGACTGAGCGACTTCACTTTCACTTTTCACTTTCATGCATTGGAGAAGGAAATGGCAACCCACTCCAGTGTTCTTGCCTGGAGAATCCCAGGGATGGGGGAGCCTGGTGGGCTGCCGTCTATGGGGTCGCACAGAGTCGGACACGACTGAAGCGACTTAGCAGCAGCAGCAGGAGAGGTGAGAATGAGGAAACACTCACTTGACCATAGCTACCCAGCTGGTCTGGATCTAAACCTAAGCTAACCCTGAGTTATCTGACACCAGTGCTCCTGCTTTTTCCCCTCCATGATCCTTAGAGATCAAGTCTCGCTTTCCCCTGTCCTTTCAGCCCATCATGTCCCATTTACAGGAGGGGGCACTGAGGTCCAGAGGTGGGGAATGTCTGTCCCAAAGCCACAGAGTGACTCGGTGACTGAGCCGGGAGGAGGTCCCAGGTCTCCGGGCTCTGCTCTCCCCAGCGGACCCAAAGGCGGCACGGGCAAACAGACCAGACTCTCTGCCCATGCGGCTCAGTCCCTGGCTCCCAGCCTGAGGTCTGAGCCCTAAATAGCACAAGCAATGCTATCTCCCTTCTTGGGGAGAGAAGACAGCTGTGGCAGTTGTGGCGGGTGGAGAAAAATTTCCCCTTTCTCTAGATTGGATCAGTCACTCTCAGAATTGATGGCAACGGCTTCATCACGAAGATCTAATGCTTTAATTATGTTGTGACATGACCTGACACGGGGGTGGCATTTGATGGATTCTCTGGTGTCATCAGCATGGCCCTGACATAGGAAAGTGGCAGAAGGCAGGGGATGGTGGGGGAGAGGAAGTGCTCCCGGTGGGAGATCTGTCCTCTCAGACTGCCTTCACCTCTCCATGCTCCTCATCTTCCAGGGCAGTTCTAGCCACAGTGGGGACTTGGAGAGGAGGGGAACAGTTTTTGTGCTGAAGAGGGTTGATGCGCCCTTCTGGGCTGGACTATATCCGGGGTGGGGGGGCCCAGTGGGAATGCATATATGTGTGTGCACACGTGAGCACGTTCCTAGATACAGAGCGACATGTCTGAGCAGGTGAGGGGATTCAGATCCCTGTTATAGAAGCAACAGCTGAATTGCTGTCTGGCCTGCAAAGAAGGTCCAGGAGGTGGGGGTAGGGGGTCAGGGTGGGGCACTGGGTTGGTCTGCAGGTCCTGGGACTGTCATGAGGCAGGAAAAGCAGAGGCATTCATGCAGCTTGGAGGGCAGAGCTGGAATCGAGAGAGGGAATCTCCAGGGAGGCAGGCTTAGCTCAGCATGTGCCAGGGCACAGAACAGGCAGCCTTGGGAGGCAGTGAGCAACCTGTTCCGGGATTCCCTGGAAGTCCAGTGGTTAAGACCCCACGCTTTCCCTGTGTCTGTTCAATCCCTGGTGGGGGAACTAAGATCCTGCAAGCCACATGCCATAGTCAAAAAGAAAATAAAAGAAGGAAAAAGTGAGCAGCCTGTTCTGGAGGAGGCTGCCAGGGCTACTAGGGAAAGCATCCCTTTCCTTGGTGGATTCTTCATGGCTCATGAGCTCCAGACTTGGGTTCCCCGTTATCTGTGGGTGAGTCAGTGAACGCGAGGATCTCCCTCTCATTTCCCCCAGCCCGACTGCTTGCTCAGGACTTCACCGCACTCTCAGTGTGGCAAGGATGAGGAGCAAGCTGCTCTGGTCAGCCCCAGCTCTGTCGGGATGCTGGTGTGCGCGCCCTCCCCTGACCACTCTCCCATCTAGTTCCTGTGGCCAGCCTTCCTCCCTAAGTCGGGCAGGCTCCAGGGAGTCCCACTCATAGTAGAGGCCAGAAAGGGAAAGGAGTGGGGATGCCTGTTGGTGGGGCCCCTCTGGGGCGAGTGCTGTCCCTTCTTATGCATGGCCTTGCAGGGTCTTCATGACTACCTGAAGCCAGGAGCAAGTGGTTAACCTGGTCTTACAATGGAAGACAGTTAGAGAGAACTCAGAGACCCCAAGTTGCCTGCCCAAGGCTTCACAGCTAGGAAGGGTGGATTGGATTGGTTTTCACAAATGTATGTTAAGTGACTCCTGTATGCTAGATCCTGTATGCTTCCGATCCAAATGGAAATCCCTGCCTTCGAACTTGGTGTATGCCCACAGCTTTCTCTTTCTCATTCAAACATCACTGCTCTTTCTGTTCTGCCTTTGCCGAGGGCCTGGGGTCACCAGTCTGAAGTGGAGTAAGAACACTCAGAGCAGGTGGCAGGAGACTAGGGTTCTCAGCCAGGAGCTCTGGCCTTGGAGCAAAGCAGAGTCCAAGAAATGTGAGACTAGAGGGGGCCTTTGCAGCTCTCTTCCACACTTTCCTCCTCATCCCACCCCGCCCTATCCACCCTTGTGGTGCAGTAGGAGAAACCGAGGCCTAGAGAGAACAGATGGGTCCAAGGTATCTTAGCATAAGCACCAGAACAAGAATTAGGGACCAGGGCTCCTGACTCTTGGGTCAAGACTTGACCATTCCAGGAATGGTCATGAAAGGCTTTCGGGGACAGTCTTGAGTTTCTTCTAGAAAGATGAGTTAATTTCCAGCCAGAGAGGAAATTACCAAAGCCTTCTAGGATTTTCACAGTCCAGAGAAAGCTCTGAAAATCCACACCAGCCCTAAACCCACCCAACCACAGCCTCCACGAAGGATGTAGGAGGCCTGACTGGTTCAGTCTGAGGTTGGTTGCTGCCTGGCCCGTGTCTCAGAGATGTCAAGGTGGGAAAGAGGCAGGAACCATGGTTTGGCTTTTCTCGAAAATTCTGGATGCCCTGAAATGATGCTCGAGGAAGACATGAGAACAGGAGGACCTCACAGAGACAGGGGCTGCAGCAACACATGTCTGGGCATGCGCAGAGATGGGCATTCACCTGTGTGGTCCAGAACCTGCTGTCTGGGGGTGACAGTAAGACTTTTCCTCAGGCCCATGGGTAGAGGATTGGGGGTCTGCACAGGTAAGGGTTTGTGAATAAGAGCTGGGTCAGAGAGGAGCCATACATTCTCCCAGAGAGGCCCATGTCTAGATGTCACTGGTATTCCAGTATGACTGCAGTACCATTATATGCTTGGGTGTGCCCTGCTGGCTGACCACTACCCAGGACTTAGTTGTGGCCAGGTATTGTTAGGTGCCTCTAACAGTGTGTGAAGGTGTTACCCTGCCATTTCTTCCTGTCTGAGCACTCATGCATGTAGCTGTGAATACCAGCCTGACCATGTGTCTGGCTGTAATTATATGTTACAAGACCCACCAGGCAGCGTCTTGGCGTGCAACACAGCACTGCGCCTGGTTGCAGCCTCATTTGCACAGAATTGTGTGGCCCAGTTTGACGCTGTCTCTGGGGTAGCCTTAGCCCTGAGGCCTGGGGTTCTGGGCTGCTGGGATCTTCAGTAGGTGGTCCCCCATCACAAGGGTACCATTCATCTTCCCAGACCTCACTGCCAGCATGCTTCCAGTGTGTGGGCAGGGGAGGCTGGGAACTGGACCCAAGACTCCCTTGGGCAGGCCCAGCCATTTCTGCCTCTAGGTCCCTGGGAAGTCCCAGGGCTTCTCTCAGAGAGAGAGAAGGGAAAAAATGTCATGAAAATCCTCCCTCTTGAGTTTCACGGGAGGAGCCCCATAGCAATATCTCTTCCAACAGCCTCATTTGACAGATGGAGAAATTGAGGTTCGACAGGAAGTAATCTGCCCTGGATTGAATCTCAGGATTGTATGCCAACCCTAAGATAAAGTTGATGATACCAGTGTGCAAACCACATTTTACAGTTTCAATTCAGGCCTTAAAGTGCCCCTTTGACAGATGGGTATTAACAGTACATATTAGAACTGCCCTGGCCTGGGATTCTGGTCATGACTTCATCGCCTGATGTGTGACTTTGGGTCGTTCACACCTTTCTCTGGGCCTCTTTTTCTCAATTGTAAACTGAGGGAGTTGTGTTTGCACTTCAAATGCCCTATTTCAGCATGAAACTTCTCATTGCTGAAGGTTGGAGGTCAGTGCAGTCTGGGGGGATTGTGTGCACCAGCTGGGTGAACATTGCTATGCTAAGTCACTTCAGTCGTGTCCGACTCTGTGCGACCCCATAGACGGCAGCTCACCAGGCTCCCCCGTCCCTGGGATTCTCCAGGCAAGAACACTGGAGTGGGCTGCCGTTTCCTTCTCCAATGCATGAAAGTGAAAAGTGAAAATGAAAGTGAAGTCGCTCAGTCGTGTCCGACTCTTAGTGACCCCATGGATTGCAGCCTAACAGGCTCCTCCGTCCATGGGATTTTCCAAGCAAGAGTACTGGAGTGGGATGCCATTGCCTTCTCCGGGGTAAACATTACTCAGGGCTTAATTATATCTGGGTATTAAGTATAGACCAGAGGGGAGAAATGGTGATTTTGAAATCACACAGTGAATTGGTGGCAGAGCCAGGATAAGAAGGAAGGTGGGCCTCCTGACCCCACCCAGTACCCATTGCCCCTCCCCAGGAGTGCCCCACCCACTTTCTGAGACTGTAGATGTTAGTGTCTCAAGGATACAGCTTTCCCTCCCTGAAGTTGTCTTACCATTTCCTGAGGTTGTGTGCCTCTCATGTCCATGCCAGGCAGATGCTACGCTGGAGACTGTCTTCCCCATTCCTTTATTTTGTTCTGCTAGGAGCCCCATTTTACAGATGAGGAAACTGAGTACCAGTGGAGTTAAGAAATAATAATTGCTACTATTTTTGAGCTTTCTTTGACTGAATGCAAGATTCTACACTGGACACTCATTGAGGTGAGCAGAAGGTGACTGGTCCGGCCTCCAAAATATCCCCTCAAAAAGCGCCGAGACCTGCCAGGGTTCTGCCAGCCTGATTTAGACAGCAATTTGCATACAATTTACCCAGAAAGCTGCACTGTGAAAAATATAATTACTTTTTTAATATTCTCACTCTGATGTGAATGCTTGCCGCCCGGTAATGAATTACTTGCTTAATGAAGATAAACCTGAATTGGAGATGCACTTCGGAGAGCTGCTGGGGCAGCCTACTTGATGCCATCATTTGCAGCTGTTAATCTCTGAAATTGATGCCCTTGTTGGTAGGATCATAAATTGGTGGGGGGAGGAATCTGTGAGCTTCAGCACCTCTAGGAACTTTCTCTGTGGTATGGTAGGACCACAGAGCCTCTCTGTGGCTCAGTTTTCTCATCTGCAACCAGGGCATGGGGCAAGATAGAATCACAGAAATGTAGGCATGGAATGGATTGTTGATATTCAGGAACGATTAAGCATCTACAGTGTGTCAGGTGTAAGTTAGAGGGAGGAAGTGGTATTTTTCAAAGACACATAAACTAAGGGGCTTCTTAACTAGAATGAGTAGGCACTTCTTTGATACCAGGGCCTGGATCTGGATCACTTCTTCTAAGGTAGTTGACCCCTCAGCTACCTTCCAGTTGCTGGTGATAGAAGAGGGAGTTAGGCTGGAGTCAGACCTGGGTAGGAGAGAAAAAAAAAACCCATGGGCAAGAGTAGCCAGTGGAAATCACCTGTTCTTATACTTGATGCTGGCCAATCCCAGGGACCAGTCAGAGGAGAGGCCAAGATTCTTCAAGCCCCCTTTCCCAACAATTTCTCAACACATGTACTCAGTCAGGGTTAGGGATTCCAGGACAGCAAATCAACCATTTAGTACATGTATCATCTATGACAAGGTGTTCTTTAAGGACACAGCTGTGAACAAGTCCAACAAGGGCACTGCCACAAAAGACCTGAAATTCTATGTGGTAGATATCAGGTAGAAATAATGGGTCAACTGATAATAAAGATAATGTCAGATCATGATAAATGCTATACATTTTTAATGGATAATACAGAATGATTGAGAGTATTTTGATTTGTTGTGCAAAAAGACCTCCCTAAGGAGATGAGCATAAGGGTAGTGTCACCTGCATATCTGAGGTTGTTGATATTTCTCCCGGCAATCTTGATTTCAGCTTGTGCTTCATCCAAACTGGCATTTTGCCTTATATGTACTCTGCATATAAGTTAAATAAGCACGGTGACAATATACATCCTTGACATACTCCTTTCCAAATTTGGAACCAGTCTGTTGTTTCATGTCCAGTTCTTGACCTGCATACAGACTTCTCAGGAGGCAGATCAGGTGGTCTGGTATTCCCATCTCTTGAAGAATTTTCCACAGTTTGTTGTGATTCACACACTCAAAGGCTTTAGTGTAGTCAATAAAGCAGAAGTAGATGTTTTTTTGGAATTCTCCTGCTTTTTCTATGCCAATGGATGTTGGTGATTTGATTTCTGGTTCCTCTGTCTTTTCTAAATCCAACTTGAACATCTGGAAGTTCTAGGTACACCACCCTTATGGCAGAAAGCGAAGAGGAACTAAAGAGCCTCTTGATGAAAGTCAAAGAGTAGAGTGAAAAAGCTGGCTTAAAACTCAACATTCAGAAAACTAAGATCATGGCATCTGGGTTCCGTCACTGCATGGCAAATAGATGGGGGAACAATAGAAACGGTGACAGACCTTATTTTCTTGGGCTCCAAAATCACTGCAGAGGTGACTGCAGCCATGAAATTAAAAGACACTTTCTCCTTGGAAGGAAAGCTATGGCCAACCTAGACAGCATATTAAAAAGCAGAGACATTACTTTGCTGACATAGGTCTGTCTAGTCAAAGCTATGGTTTTTTCAGTAGTCATGTATGGATGTGAGAATTGGACCATAAAGAAGGCTGAGCACCAAAGAACTGACACTTTCAAACTGTGGTGCTGGAGAAGACCCTTGAGAGTCCCTTGGACTCCAAGGAGATCAAACCAGTCAATCCTAAAGGTAATCAGTCCTGAATATTCATTGGAAGAACTGATGCTGTAGCTGAAACTCCAATACTTTGGCCACCTGATGTGAAGAGTTAACTCATTTGAAAAGACCCTGCAAAGAGTCGGACACGACTGAGCGACTGAACGGAACTGAACTGAACTGATGCTGGGAAGATTGAAGGCAGGAGGAGAAGGGGTGAGATGGTTGGATGGTATCACCAACTTGATGGACATGAGGTTGAGCAAGCTCTGGAAATTGGTGATGGACAGGGAGGACTGGCATGCTGCAGTCCATGAGGTTGCAAAAAGTCGGACACGACCGAGCAACTGAACGACCGCTACAAGGAGGTGACACCTGGGCTGAAATCTAAATGATGTTAAGGAATCATCCTAGTGAATATCAGAAATGTGGATCCAGGTGAGATCTGTAAATCAGGCAGGAACCAGATCC
This sequence comes from Bos grunniens, assembly GCF_055505025.1. NCBI lineage: Eukaryota > Metazoa > Chordata > Mammalia > Artiodactyla > Bovidae > Bos > Bos grunniens. The sequence goes on from NC_141167.1 coordinate 16,557,569, forward strand.
TAAAGAGCCTTACAGATTATGAAAGTGACTTTGGATTTTCTTCTTAGCACAAGAAGTCATTGGAGGTTCCATAAGGGAAGTGATATTATTTATTGACATTTAAAATTATCATTCTTTTTAAAGAAAAATTAGAAAATCTGGATACCTCTAAATCTATTAAAGAAATTGAATTCATAATATAAAAAATTTCCACCTAGATGGTTTCACTGGTAAATTCAATCAAATATTTAAGGACTAAGGGATACCAATGGCACACAAACTCAGAAAATAGTGGGGAGCACACTTCTATTCATTTATAAGCCCAGCATAAATGATTCTGCTAGTTATTTATTTCCTTTTAAAGCATATTTATTTTTACTTATTTATTTGGCTAGTTGCCGCACATCGTGTCTTCGATCTCCAGTATGGCATACAGGATCTTCTGTGAGATCTTGTAGTTGCGGCACATGGAGCATTTGATTGTGGCATGTGAACTCCTAGTTGTGACATGCAGGATCTAGTTCCCTGACCAGGAACAGGACCGGGGCCCCCTGCTTTGGGAATGTGGAGTCTTAACCACTGGACTGCTGGAGAAGTCCCATTCCTGTTTATTTCCATAGACTGTCTGTCTGTCCCAGGCCTTGGGATCACTTGGCCCAAGGATCACAGTTCTTGCACGTGACACTTGGAGGTAGAGATGGGAGGAGGGCATAATCCTTGATCCCCTCCCCTCTCACCCTCCCGGGCCATTGTCAGCCTTGAGACTGCTCAGGTGCAGGGTGTTGGTTCTGGCCTGAGATGGGAGGGGCCTTGTGGATCAGGAATGGCCCTTCCAAACCTGTGCTCCCAGCTTGGGTTGGTCCCGTGGAGGCTCAGTATGCTTCGTGCCATCTCCTACAGCCCCCCACCCCCTGGGTTGCTGTCAGAGGCTGGTCTGGGGCTCCAGACGTCTCACCTGAAAAGACTGAGGTGAGCCTGGCCCAGTCTTCCCATCACCTGCCTCCTCTCCCTCCCCTCCTGCCAGCTTCAGGGCCCCTTCTCCAGGCTTCTCCAGACTCAGGCCTCTGTGATGGGACTGGGCCGGGGGAACAGGCTTCTCCCCACCACCCTGCAATGGCCACTTGGCCTCTTGGCTCACATTCAGCAGCCTGCTGGGCTCAGGACAAAAAGAAATCCGGATGGGGTGAGGTAGGAGTGTGTGTATGGATGTGAGTGTGTGCTTGTGTGTGTGTGTGTGTGTGTGTGTGTGTGTGTGTGTGTGTAGTTGCAGGATGCGAGGTGTATCAGAGAGTAAATGGCATACCGGTGTCAGAGCCCCTGAAAGTGCTGATGGACGAAATATGTGTGGGACAGACTTCGTGTGAAAGGGTGTGGGGGAGGGGGTGTGACTACAGGCATTTATCAAGGGCGCCCTGTTAACCAGGCAGGATGCTAAGTGCTTTGCTCAGATTATCTCATTTAATAAGTGTGACAGCGTGTGAGAGGGTGAGGGAGGCAGGCGCAGAAGGGCGGGTGCTTGGGAGGCTGCTGCCTGGAAACTCTGGTGGAATATCCCCTCCCCCGACCCCAGCAGAGGGCCCCCCAGCTTCTCACCCTCTGGGGACTGTTGGAGGTAAGGGGTGTGAAGGTCGGGAGCTATTCCACCGGTTCTCAGCCCACCTCCCTGCCCTACCCTCATCCCCCAGGAATGAGCTGTCTCCCCAGGTCTTCTCTTTCCTCTTGGCTGTGCTTAGGACAGGGCTGGGCATTCTACAGGTGCTTGATCAGTCCCTGTTCCTTAGCAGAGGGCAAGGCAGACCCTAGGAGCCATCTCTGCATTGGCTCAGTCTGGTCCTTACTTTGTAAAGCTCCCGTGGAGGCAGAAGCCAGGCCCCAGAAATGAAGGATGCAGTGTCTGAAGGGGACCGAGCTAAGGCTGAGACAGCTAATCGGGCCAGTACATGTGAGGGAGTGGGACTTCTGTGCCCCAACCAAATCTTGGTGGCCCACCTCTGACACTCACTGCTCTCCATCACTGCAACTTGTCATGGGGTTTCAGGAAAACAGCAGTGCTTAGAAGTGAGGACTGGGGTTTCTTGTCACCCAGGTGATCACTTTGCAGGACCTGATGGCAAGGATGCCTTGGATTTCTAGAGGAAGAGTGACCAAGAAGGAGGGAAGGAAGAGCCAGAGGGAGACCATGGACACGAATGGAGACTCTCCTGTCGCTTGTGTCAGTAACCAACTGGGGCAGAACAGTTACTTGGAGACAAGTTATTGAAATGTCAGAGGGCCCTGAGCAGCAGCAGTCGGGAGGGCTTCCTGAAGGAGGGAGGGCTTCCTGGAAGAGGCAGGCCTGGGCCCTGAGGCACAGGATTGCCCCAGTGAGGGGAGGGGAGAGCTCCAAGAAGCAACAAGTCTTCCTGAGGGTCAAATGCACATCCAAGAGAGCACATCACCTCCTGCACGCTCTCTGTGGTTGTAATGGCAACAGTAGCTACCATTATTGAGAATTTTCAGAAAACACTAATGTTAGATATCATTTATACAGTATTTTGAGATAAACGTCACTGTGATTCCCACACTTCCCAGGTGGCACAAGTGGTAAAGAATCCACTTGCCAAAGCAGGAGATGCAAGAGACTCAGGTTCGATCCCTGGGTCAGGAAGATCCCTGGAGAAGGAAATGGCAACCCATTCCAGTATATCTTGCCTGGGAAGTTCCATGGATAGAGGAGCCTGAGGGCTATAGTCCATGGGGTCACAAAGAGTCAGATATGACTGAGCATGCACACGCTAGATGATTCCCACATGAGGAAAGACTACAGCACTTGCCCAAAGCCCCATGTAGAAGCAGTGCTGGGATTTGAACCCAAGGTTTTGGCTTCAAGTCTGATGTACTGACCTATTGATATTATACTACTTCCCAAATCTCAAGCCCACTCCCTCCCAGGTCTTGGAAGCCTGGACACTACCATATGCTTTTCCAGTGGTCATGTATGGATGTGAGGGTTGGACTATAAAGAAAGCTGAGCACAGAAGAATTGATGTTTTTGGACTACGGTGTTGGAGAAGACTCTTGAGAGTCCCTTGGACTGCAAGGAGATCCAACCAGTCCATCCAAAATGAAATCAGTCCTGGGTGTTCATTTGAAGGACTGATGTTGAAGCTGAAACTCCAATACTTTGGCCACCTCATGCGAAGAGCTGACTCATTTGAAAAGCCCTGATGCTGGGAAAGATTGAAGGCAGGAGGAGAAGGAGATGACAGAGGATGAGATGGTTGGATGGCATCACCGACTCAATGGACATGGGTTTGGATGGACTCCAGGAGTTGGTGATGGACAGGGAGGCCTGGCGTGCTGCGGTTCATGGGGTCACAAAGAGTCAGACACGACTGAGCGACTGAACTGAACTGAAGGGCTCAAAATCTGCCATGGTCCCCATCCTCCTCTACCATTCACCACTTCAAGCAGGCACCAGATTCTAAATATCTTTGCTCCTTAGGGATGGAATCGGATCAACTCGGGTCCCAATTACAGCTTCATCACTTGTTAGCTGTGTGATCTTGGGCAAGTCACTTAACCTCTCTGTGCCTTAGTTTTCTATACTGTACAGAGGGGCTGATAATAGCTCTTAAAGGATTATAGGGAGAATTCAACTAGTGAATGCATGTGAAGAACTAAGCACAAAGTCTGGCAGAATAGACAGGAAACATGAGCCCTTTTTGTTTCCACTAAACTATATGCTTCCCAGATGAAAGCTGTGCTTCTAACTTAACACTGGAAATTAATTTTCTCACAGTCCCAGAGGCTTGAAGTCCAAGATAAGCACTAGGTGTCAGCAGATTTGATTTCTCCTGAGGCCTCTGCCCTGGCTTGCAGGCGGTTGCCTTCTTTCTGTGTCCTCAAATGGTCTTTCCTCTGTGTGTACACCCATCCCTACTGCTTCTTTGGACATCCAAATTTCTCTTCTTATGAGAAACCAGTCAGGTCGGATTGGGGCCCATCCTGATGGCTTCATTTTAACTTAATTACCTTGTGAAAAGCCTTGTCTCCAAAATACAGCCACATTCTGAGGTACTGAGTTTTAAGGCTTCAACATGTAAATTTGGGGGAAACACAATTCAGCTCGTAATACTCTCCTCCTTCTCTGGTCTTTGCTCATTTTGCCTTTCCCTCTGCCTGGAACACTGTTCACACTCTTTCTTCCCCCCACTGAAGACATGCTATGCATCATCTGAAACTCGACCAGAGGATAACCACCTGCAGGAAGGCTTCCTGGCTAGACTGCTGCCCTCTCTGGGCTCCCATGACACACTGTACCCGACTATAGCATGGCATGGACCAAACTCTAAGAATTGTCCTTTTATATTGCTTGTCTCCCCTGCTCAGGTGGATGCCTGTTGCTTTGATCTGTACAGTGTCCCTTGCCCCATTTGATAAAAGCATCCTTGGAAAAATGACATTCCCACTGTGACTCCACTTGTTTTTCTGATGGGACATCAAATTGCAGTTCCTGCTTCTTGCCACCAGGATGAGCATGTGACTGAAGCTGAACCAAATAGCGTTCTTTGAGGTTTTTGGCTTTTTATCTAAAAATGCTAGGTGAGAAAATGCTTCTCTTTTTTCTGGAATCCAGAGTGATATAAGCCAGGAACTTGTGTGGCCGTGCCTACCCTCCTCCCATTTATAAAGGAAATCCATCTGTAGGGAACAGAATGAGGCCTATGTCACAAGAAAACACCTGCTAAGGGCCAGATACAATACTGAAATTTTTAACTTTTTAAATGTCAATCTTCAGTGTTTTGGGTAAGCAGAGCATTTAAACACTTCAAAAATCAAAATAATATAGAAACTATACAATAAGTATCAGTTTTATTCCTGTTCCTGTCAACAGCATTACCCATCTTCCACCATATTACTAATCACTTTAAAAATTCCTAGTTGATCTTTCCAGTGGTTCTTTATTGCAGTATAAGCTAAGAATATATATATTCTTATTTCTTCCTTTTCCTTTTAAAAAAGAATATATATATATATATATCTTGTTTATTTTCATTTAACAATATATCCTAGGGCACCTTTCATGAATTACTCTGTGACCCTCTCTTTTTTATAGCTGCATAATATTCCATAATGTGGATGAACTACACTATTCCCAATGATCAACACTGAAGATTATTTCCAAACTGTTACAACAAACAGGTTTTGTATGCATCATTTCATATAAGAGTATCTGTAGGCTTAACAATAAAATGATAACCAAATTTAAAAAATGGGCAAAGTATTTGAATAGACATTTTTCTAAAGAAGATATACAAATGGAGGATAAGCACATGAAAAGATGGTTACCTCCACTAGCCGTAAGAGAAATCAAAGCAAAACTACAATGAGCTATCACTTCACACTCACTAGGATAGTATAATTAAAAAAAGACAGACAATAGCAAGCATTGGTGATTTAGTCTGTTCTGGCTATTTTAACAAAATACCACAGACTGGTTGGTTTAACAATAGACATTATTTCTCAGGGTTCTAGAGGCTGTGAAGTCCAAGATCAAGGTGTTGGGCAATTTGATTTCTGGGGAGCCTCTCTTGCTGGCTTGTGGATAGCAGCCGTCTTTGATGTGTGCTCCCATGGACTCTGTGCATACACACAGGCATACACACAGAGAGAATGCTGCTGTCTCTTCTTCTTCTAAGAGTACTTACTAGTCTTAAATAATTAGTCTCCTACCCTCGGGCTTCCCTTGTGGCCCAGCTGGTAAAGAATCTGCCTGCAATGTGGAAGACCTGGGTTCAATCCCTGGGTTGAGAAGATACCCTGGAGAAAGGAACAGCTACCCACTCCAATATTCTGACTTAGAGAATTTCATGGACTGTATACTCCATGGGGTTGCAAAGAATTGGACATGACTAAGCGACTTTCACTTTTTCACTATGACCTCATTTAATCTTTCACCTCCTCACAGGACTATCTCCAAATATAGCTGTGCTATGGATGAGGGCTTCAACATATGAACTTGGGAGTTGGTGGGGTTGGGCGGGGGCAGGAGACAAATATTCAGTCCCTAACAGTTGGTGAAAATGTAGAGAAATTGGACCTCTCATACATTGCTGGTGGGAAGGTTAAATGGTGCAACCACTTTGGAAAACAGTTTGAAAGGTCTTCAAAGTGCTAGACATGGAATTATCATTTGACTCAGAAATTCTGCTGCTATATATACTCAGGAGAAATGAAAACATTATGCCCACACAAAAGCTTGTTACATGGATGCTTATAGCAGAATTGTTCTTTTTTTGGCTTTTACTTACTTTATTTTGAAATAGTTATTGGAGTATAGTTGATTTATAGTGCTGTGTTAGTTTCAGGTATACAGCAAAGTGAATCAGTTATACAGATACATATATTTACTCTTTTTTTAAGCATCAGGCAGGAGATGGCAAGAGTGAACATTGATATTTTAGGAACCAGTGAATTAAAATGGATGGGAATGGGTGAATTTAATTCAGATGACCATTCTATCTACTACTGTGAGTAAGAATCCCTTAGAAGAAATGGAGTAGCCTTTACAGTCAACAAAAGAGCCCAAAAGCAGTACTTCGGTGCAGTCTCAAAGATGACAGAATGATATCAGTTCATTTCAATGGCAATCCATTCAACATCACAGTAACCCAAGTCAATGCTGCAACCACTAATGCTGAAGAAGCTTAAATTGAACCATTCTATGAAGACCTACAGGACCTAGAACTAACACCAGAAAAATATGTCCTTTTCATCATAGGGGATTGGAATGCAAAAGTAGGAGGTCAAGAGATATTTGGAGTAACAGGCAAGTTTGGCCTTGAAGTACGAAATTAAGCAGGGCAAAGGCTAAGGGAGTTTTGCCAAGAAAATGCACTGGTCATAGCAAACATCCTCTTCCAACACAAGAGATGACTTTACACATGGACATCACCAGATGGTCTATACTGAAATCAGATGAATTATATTCTTTGGAGCTGAAGATGGAGAAGCTCTATACAGTCAGCAAAAACAAGACCTGGAGCTGACTGTGCTCAGATCATCAGATCCTAAATGCAAAATTTAGGCTTAAGTTGAAGAAAATAAGGAAAACCACTAGGCCATTCAGGTATGACCTAAATCAAATCCCTAATGATTTTACAGTGGAGGTGATGAATAGATTCAAGGGATTAGATCTGATAGACAGAGTGCCTGAGAACTATGGGTGGAGGTCTGTAACATTGTACAGGAGGTGGTGACCAAAACCATCCCCATGAAAAAGAAATGCAAGAAGCCAAAGTGGTTGTCTGAGGAGGCCTTGCAAGTAGTTGAGAAAAGGAGAGAAGAGAAAAGCAAAATATACCCAACTGAACGCAGAGTTCCAGAGAATAGTAAGGAGAGATTAGAAAGCCTTCCTCAGTGATCAATGCAAAGAAATAGAGGAAAACAATAGAATGGGAAAGACTAGAGATCTCTTCAAGAAAATTGGAGATACCAAGGGGGGATTTCATGCCAAGATGGGCACAATAAAGGATCAAAATTGTAAGGCCCTAACAGAGGCAGAAGAAATTAAGAAGTGGCAAGAATACACAAAACTATACAAAAAAGGTTTTAATAACCCAGATAACCATGATGGTGTGATCACTCTGCTACAGCCATACGTCCTGGAGTGTGAAGTCAAGTGGGCCTTAGGAAGCATTACTGCAAACAAAGGTAGTGGAGGTGATGGAATTCCAGCTGAGCTGTTTCAAATCCTAAAAGATGCTGCTGTTAAAGTGCTGCACTCAGTATGTCAACAAATTTGGAAAACTCCGCAGTGGCCACAAGACTGGCAAGGTCAGTTTCCATTCCAATCCCAAAGAAGCACGATGGCAAAGGATGTTCAAACTACCATACAATTGTATTCATTTCACATACTAGCAAGGTTTTGTTCAAAATCCTTCAAGTTAGGCTTCAGCAGTATGTTAACCGAGAACTTCCAGACTTATAAGCCAGGTCTCAAAGAGGCAGAGGAACCAGATGTCAAATTGCCAACATTCATTGGATCATGAAGAAGCAAGGAAATACCAGAAAAACATCTACTTCTGCTCCAGTGACTATGCTAAAACCTTTGGCTGTGTGGATCACAACAAATGTTGAAAACTCTTGAACAGGTGGTAGTACCAGACCACCTTGCCTGTCTCCTGAGAAACCTGTATGAGGATCAAGAAGCAACATTTAGAACTGGACATATAACAACTGACTGGTTCAAACTTGGAAAGGAGTATGACAAGGCTATATATTGTCACCCTGCTTATTTAACTTATATGCAGAATACATCATACAAAATGCCAGGCTGGATGAAGCACAAGCTGGAATCAAGATTGCAGGGAGAAACATCAACAACCTCAGATATTCAGATTATACCACACTAATGGCAGAAAGTGAAGAGGAACTAAAGAGCCTCTTGATGAAGGTGAAAGAGGAGAGTGAAAAACTGACTTGAAATTCAACATTCAGAAAACTAAGATCATGGCATCCATTCCCATCACTTCATGGCAAATAGAAGGGGGAACAATGGAAGCAGTGACAGATTTTACTTTCTTGGTCTCTAAAAGCACCTCGGACAGTGACTGCAGCCATGAAATTAAAAGACGCTTGCTCCTTGGAAGAAAAGTTATGACAAACCTAGATATTACATTAAAAAGCAGAGACATCACTTTGCTAACAAAGGTTCATATTAGTCAAAGCTATGGTTTTTCCAGTAGTCATGTACAGATGTGAGTGTTGGGCCATAAAGAAGGCTGAGCACCAAAGAATTGATGCTTTTGAACTGTGGTGCTGGAGAAGACTCTTGAGTCCCATGGACTCCAAGGAGATCAAACCAGTCAATCCTAAAGGAAATCAATCCTGAATGTTCATTGGAAGGACTAATGCTAAAGCTAAATCTCCAATACTTTGGCCACCTGATACGAAGAGCCAACTCATTGGAAAAGACCCTGATGCTGGGAAAGATTGAAGGCAGGAGGGGAAGTGGACGACAGAGTATGAAATGGTTGAATGGCATCACCAACTCAATGGACATGAGTTTGAGTAGGCTGTGGGAGTTGGTGATGGACAGGGAAGCCTGGCATGCTGCAGACCATGGGGTCTCAAAGAGTCAGACACAACTTAGAAACTGAATAATAATTCTTTTTTTAAAAGATTTTTTCCCCATATAGGCCATTATAGAGTAAACATTGTTCTTAAGAGCCCCAAAAGAGAAAGAATCCAAATGCCCATCAAGTGATAATGGATAAACATGTCATATAGCCACACAATGGAATATTATTCAGCAATAAAGTACTGATACTTGCTACAACATAGATGAAAGATGGAAGTGTCATGGTAAGTGAAAGAAGCCAGTCGCAGAGGCTCACCTATTACATGATTCTACCTACGTGGAACGTCCAGAACAGGAAAATCTATATAGAGAGAAATTAGACTAGTGGTTCTCTAGGGCCGAGGGAATTGGTAGGAAGTGGGAGTGTCTACTAATAGGCATGGGCTTCCCGGGTGGTGCTAGCGGTAAAAATCTGCCTGCCAGTGCAGGAGATGCAAGAGATGCAGGTTCAATCCCTGGATCAGAAGGATCCCCCAGTGGAGGGCATGGAACCCAGTCCAGTATTCTTGCCTGGGAAATCCCATAGACAGAGGAACCTGGCAGGCCACAGTCCATGGGGTCACAAAGAGTTGGACATAACTGAGCACTGAGCACCCTAATAAGCATAGAGTTTCTTTGGGAGGGAGGTAGAAGTCTTTCGAAATTAATTGTGGTAATGGTTGCACAACTCTGTGAATAATCATTGAATTTTGCATGTTAAATGGTGATTTGTGGGATACAGGAATTGCATCTCAAAAAACCCATCGAAAAACAGAGTTCCAGAACTGGGATTGCTGGGTGAAAGGATAAATACATTTAAGTTTTTTATAAATACTGACAAATTTGGCTCTGTGAGGTTACAGTTGTCCCTCAGTATCAGCAGGGAATTGATTCTAGGACCCACCTGGAAATCTGAGGATGCTTGAGTCCTGTAGTTGGCCCTCCTATCTGCTGGTTCCACACCTATGTATTCAACCAATCACAGACCATAAACAGGCTCTGCAGTTGGTTTCATCTGTGGATTGGAAGCTGTGAAGATCCAACCATATTACATTTTTGACTACCACTAGCAATACAGGTCGGAGAAGGCAATGGGACCCCACTCCAGTACTCTTGCCTGGAAAATCCCATGGACGGAGGAGCCTGGTGGGCTGCAGTCCATGCTAAGGGTCAGACACGACTGAGCAACTTCACTTTCACCTTTCACTTTCATGCATTGGAGAAGGAAATGGCAACCCACTCCATTGCTCTTGCCTGGAGAATCCCAGGTGCAGGGGAGCCTGGTGGGTCGCATGGAGTCGGATACGACTGAAGCGACTTAGCAGCAGCAGCAGCAGCAGCAATACAGGTGCACCTTGGAGATATCGTGGGTTGGTTCCAGATCACCACAATAAAGTGAATATTGAAATAAAGTAAATCATATGAATTTTTTTGGGTTTCCCAGTGCATATAAGAGTTATTTTTACATTTTACTGTAGTTTATTAAGTATGTAGTTTATTAGCATGTCAAAACAATAATGTACATGCCTTAATTTAAAAATATTGCTCAGAAATGCTAACCATTATCTGTTGTTATTGCTGTTCAGTTGCTAAGTCTTATCTGACTCTTTGTGGCCCCATGGACTGCAGCACACCAGGCTCCTCTGACCTCCGCTCTCTCCCGGAGTTTGCTCGAATTCATGCCCATTGAGTAGGTGATGCTATCTAACCATCTCATTCTCTGCTGTCCCCTTCTCCTTTTGACCTTAGTCTTTCCCAGCATTGGGTATTTTCCAATGAATTGACTGTTTGCACCATTATCTGAGCCTTCAGCTAATTATAACCTTTTTGTTGGTGGAGGCTTTGAAGTACTGTGAAAATTACCAAAATATGACAGAGACATGAAATGAACAAATGCTGTTGGAAAAATAGTGGCTATGGACTTGCTTGATACAGCGTTGCCACAAACCTCAAATTGTAAAGAAAAGTGCAATAATGTAAAGCACAGCAAATCAAGGTGTACCTAGACATGAAAATGCAAGGCAAGTACTATTATCTCTTTTGTTTTACTCCTCTTGAGGAAACTGTAATATGGACAATCCCAGATCACATAACTAATAATACCCTAACTGCAGGTGAAATCTGGATTATCAGACTCCAAAGCTTGTGCTGTGTTGCACCATATTCATTGGTTATTTTTCCAACAATCGTTTCAAAAAATGATCTTCTAAAAACAACAGCTTTTGCTTGTATAGATTTTCTCTATTATTTTCCTGTTTTCTATTTCATTGATTTATGCTCTATTCTTTGTTATTCTTTTCTTCTGCTGATTTGGGTTTAATTTATCCTTGTCTTTATAGTTTTTAAGGTCAAAGCTAATGACACTGATTTAAAATCTTTCTCTTTTTCTCTTTATAGGTATTTAGTCCTATAAATTTCCCCCTAACTTCTGTTTAACTGTGATTTCACAAATTCTAATATATTGTATTTTCATTTTCATTCAGTTCATGATATGAATGTCCCATCTAATTTCTTTTTGACCCATGGGTTATTTAGCTGTATCTTATGAAGTTTCTAAATATTGGGGGGATTTCCAGATAGCATATTGTTGTATGATATTGTGATATCATATTTTCCAGATATCACATATCATATGTGTGTACTCAATTGTGTTTGACTCTTTGACACCCCACAGCCTGTAGCCCGCCAGACTTCTCTGTCCATGGCATTTTCCAGGCAAGAATACTGGACCAGGTTGCCATTTCCTACTCCAGGGGATCTTCCTCACCCAGGGATTGAACCTGTGTCTCCTGCCTCTCCTGTATTAGCAGGCAGATTCGTTACCACTGCAACATCTAGGAAGCCCCTTTTAATTTCCTCTTGTTAAAGGAGAGACATGAGGTATTGTATGGAAGGCACTTCAGAAGGAATGTGCTTAAGTGCTTTTTGCTGTTGTTTATTCGCTAAGTTGGGTCTAATTCTTTGGCGAGCTCCTGGACCATAGCCCCCCAGGCTCCTCTGTCCATGGGATTTTCCTAGGCAAAAATACTGCCATGTGTTGCCATGTCCTGCTCCAGGGAATCTTTCTGACTCAGGGATTTGAACCTGTATCTCCTGCATTGTCAGGTGGACTCTTTACCACTGAGCCACCAGGGAAGCCTGATCTTTGAATTAATTCCACTGTGGTCAGAAAACATACTTTGACTAAAAGTAAATTTATTGAAACTATTTTTATGGTCAGAATATGACCTATCTTGGTAAATGTTTTATATGCACTTTAAAAATATGTATTCTACTATTGTTGGGTGAAGTTTTTATAAATGTCAATTAGGCTAAATTGGTTGTTCTAATTTACTGTATCCTTACTGATTTTCTGCCTTCTTGGTGTATTGTTTATTGAGAAAGGGATATTGAAATATTTCCAAATATAATTGTGTATTTTTCCAATTTCCCTTGCAATTCTACCAGCTTTTACAGATTTAAGTTTATACTTTATTTAAATTTATAAATGGGTTTCTGCAGGCAATACATGGTTGGATCTTGCTTTAGATAAGCAGTCTGATAATCTTTTAATTGTGGTTTTTAGACCATTTACATTTAGTGTGATTATTGACATGATAAATTTAAATCTGTCTTCTGGTATTTGGTTTCTGTTTGTCTCAGTGTTCTTCAATCCCTTTTCCTTCTTTTTCTGATTGGGTATTTTTTTTTTTAAATTTCATTTCCCTTACTGGCTTAATTAGCTGTATTTTTAAAGAGGTTACTTTGGGGTTTATAGTATACATCTTTAACTTATCCTACTCTACCTTCAGTTAATATTATACCACTTCCTGTTTGGAAAAGGGATCTTATGACAGTATGAGATCTCCCATCTCCCAGCTTTTATGCTATTTTTGTCACACATTTTATTTCTATGTATTTTGGGTTTATAATATAAAAATATCTTTGTTTTAACCATAAATTATGTTTATGCATTGGTTTAAATTTAAACCAATAAATTATGTTTTCTCATTTTACACACAAAAAGTATTTGATATTTTCCCACATACTCACCATTTGCAGAGGTCTTCATTTTTTTGTGTAGCTTCATATTTCCGTCTGGTATCATTTTCCCTTCTGTTTCAAGGGCTTCCTATAATATTTCTTACGGTGCAGGTCTGCTAGTGATTAGTTTTTTTCATTTTGTAAAGAGTATTTTACCATTGTTTTTAGATAAATTTTCACTGGATATGGAATTCTAGATTAATGGATTTGGTTTGATTATTGTCTTTACTTTCTGTACTATAAAGATAGTTGTACCACTGTCTTCTGACTTGAATTCTTTCCAATGGGAAGTCTGCTGTCATTCTTATCTTTATTCCCTGGTATATCATGTGTCTTTGTCTTCGACTGCTTTTCAGATTTTCTCTTTGTCACTCGTTTTAAGCAACTCTATTATTATAAAGTTATAATAATAAACTTTCATTGGTAAAGTTTTATTCATGTTTCTTGTGCTTGATTTTCATTGAGATTTTTGAATCCATGGTTTATGGTATTTATCAAATTTGGAAAAATTTAAATTATTTACTTGGGTGTTCTCCTGCTCCCCTCTTCCTTTGAAAAATGAAAGTGAAAGTCACTCAGTTGTGTCCAACTCTTTGTGACCCTGTGGACTATACAGTCCATGGAATTCTGCAGACCAGAATACTGGGGTGAGTAGCCTTTCCCTTCTCAAGGGGATCTTCCCAACCCAGAGATAGAACCCAGGTCTCCTGCATTACAGGCAGATTCTTTACCAGCTGAGCCACAGGTAAGCCCAAGAATACTGGAGTGGTAGCCTCTCTCTTCCCCAGGGGATCTTCCCAACCCAGGGATCGAACTAGGGTCTCCTGCATTGCAGGCAGATTCTTTACCAACTGAGCTATCAGGGAAGCCCTACTGGGGACTCCAATTACATGTGATGTAACTCCTCTTGGAGTTGTTCCACAGTTCATTGATAATCTGTCCATTAAAAAGTTTTTTTCCTCTCTATGTTTCATTTTAGATACTTTCTATTGCTATGTCTATGAATTTACTAATCTTTTTTTCCTGTGTGATCAAATTTGCTGTTAATCCCATCCTGTGTATATATATTTTTCAAACATTGCATTTTTTAATCTCTAGAAATTTAATTTGGGCTGTTTTTCCTAGTGTCTATTTAACATGATCAATCTCTAGCTTCCTGAGCATGTGGGATATAGTTATATTGTTTTAATGTCCTTGTATACTAATTCTATCTCCTGTTATGTGGCGGTCTGTTTCTATTGATTAACTTTTCTCCTCATTGTAGGTTGCATTTTCCTGCTTTTTGGCATGCATGGTAGTTTTCTGCTGGATGCCAGATGTGAATTTTACCTTGTTGTGTGCTGGCCATTTGAGCATTGTATATTCAGTATTCTTGAGCTTTGTTCTAGGATGCAGTCATGTTACTAAAAAAGAGTTCATTTCTGCTGAGACTTGCTTTTCAACTTTATCAGGCAAAACAATTACCTTTTTTTCCACTACTGAAGCACTACTCTTCTGTGGAATCAACTTGATGCCCCACAATTTATAAGGCTTTCTACTCTGGTTGGTAGGAATACAAACCATTCCAGGTCTTGTGTGTACTTTGGAAATTGTTTCCCTTGCTTCTTTGAGATGCTCTTTCCTCAAACTTGGGTAGTTTCTTCACATACAAGTGCTATTAAGTATTCAGTTGAAGGCTTTAGGGGAACTCTCTTCAGATTGTTGAAGCTCTCTTCTCTGCAGTTCTCTGCCCTGTGAACTCTAGTTGCTTTGGCCTCCCCAGACTCCTTGCTCTGCCTCCTCAAAGCGAGGAGACAGCTGGGACCCTGCTCCCTGTGCTGCAGCCTGGAAACACTCCCCAGGCAGAAGCTGGCAATCGTAGGGCTCACCTCATTAGTTTCTCCTCTCTCAGGGATTGCTATTTTGTGCTGCCTGATGTTCAGTGTCTGAAAACTGTGGTTTTATTTACTTTATCTATCTTTTCAGTTGCTTGAGACAGAGGGTAAATCCACTCCCTGTTGTCTGATCTTCCCAGAAGCCCTATAATTATATTTTCACATTTAATTATCACTATAATCTTATATATTAAGTAAGATTATCCCCATTTTACAGATTGAGAAGAATTGGGACTTAAAGAATGAGTTATAGTAGAGCTGAGAGATAGAATAATATAATAGATAAAAAGATGGATTATGTAACCAAACTTCTGGCTTTGACTCTCAGATTACTCAGTTATTAGTTGTGTGATATTGGAAAAATTATTTAACCTCTCTGTGCCTCAGTTTCTTCACTTGTAACAATGAAAAGATAATAATAAAAGCTACCTTATAACATTGTTATGAGAATTAAATGAGATAAAACTGGCTTATAGTTACTATATAAGTATTGAAGCTATTGTTACCAAGTAGAATAGTTAAAAATCTAGAGCTGAGTGACAGACAAACATTTTGAATTCCAGCTCCATCGCTATGTACTTTGGAACCTTTGCCGTGTATATCAGTCAGGGTTCAATTAAAGAAGCAGAACCATTAAAAGATTCTAACCAGGACTGCAGAGGAAAGGGAATTCTGGGAACTGTAGTCCAGCTGAGCCAAGTCGATGCATTGCAAAGCCACCACCTCAAGCTATTTACTTACTGCTCTGAGAATCAAGTTCCTCGCCTGTGAGATGGGATAACCCTCATCATTGCCTGAAATGAGAAAATGCACATGCAGCACTGGGCACATTGTCTTTCACAGGGTAGGGTTCAAGGAATGGTTCTTACCATAGCTGCTCAGGACCCCACAGCTATTAACTGCCAGAGGCATAATCTATCCCTAAAGCCTGTTGCTCTTCAACTTCACCTGTGCTGGACCTGTGCGTGTGGAAATGAGTAGAGCAGTTTCGCCCCACAGTTCAGGAGGGAGTAAGCCAGAGACAGAAAGAAGTATAGTATGGAGTAGGACAAGGAAAGCAGTCCCTATTATTGGGAACTTTCTGTGAAGTTATGTAAGTGCTTGTGGTTCAGATGGTAAAGAGGGAGACCCGGGTTCAATCCCTGAGTCAGGAAGATCCCCTGGAGAAGGAAATGGCAACCCACTCCAGTATCCTTGCCTGGAAAATTCCATGGACTGAGGAGCCTGGCAGGCTACAGTCCATGGGGTCACAGAGTCGGACATGACCAAGCAACCTAACATCTTAACTTCTGTGAGGTTGACTCTGAGCTGGATTCCCTACACAGAGAAAGAAGAGGAAGGATCCAGGATTCACTGCATACCTACTGGGTGCCAGGCAGTCCACATGATGATCACACTGAAGCACCACAATTGGAAAATGAGCTGGATGTTATTATTACCCCCAAAATACAGATAAAGGAACTGAGACCCAGAGAGATTAAGTCATCTGCCTTGGGCCACAGAGTGGGCCAGTGACAGAGCCCCTGGTGTTTCTGGAGATGGCTAGAATGGTAGGGGAAGCTGTGCCTTGGGGTGTGCCCTAGGAGATGGGGATTCCTCTGAGCTCAGAAGCCACGGCGGGCTGGGAGCTCCCCGGCCCATCTCTGCGCCTGTGCCTGCCCGTGGGCGGCGGGCTCGGCGGTGGCTGCAGTGCCGGTGGTGGTGGCAGCGGCGGGCGGCAGCAGGGAGACAGTCACACCTCGCTGTTTTGTAAACTGTTTCTCACAGCTTGTTTGTTCCGGGTTAGGGCTGGAGCGGCACCGTATGGAAGTGTGACTCATTGTTTAATGTGGCAGCTCATTAGCAGAGCTTGTTGCTGCCTCTGATTTCTCTGCTCTCACTAATTGGAGAGCCCAGTGGGGCCCTGGCTTCCCGTGAACAAGGAGCCAGTCCCCCGGCTCCACTGGCCCTTGCCCCTCTGGCTCCCCAAGGAGGCCACCCCATGACTGTGGGCACTGCTGTCAGCCAGACCAGGTTCAAATCCCAGCTCGCCCTGGCAGTGTAACCTTAGACAAGGCTCTTGTCCATTCCTCTCTGAGCCTCAGCTTCCCTACTCTCCTAATGGGGCAAGAAGTAGCCACCTCATCAGGGTGGGTAAGAGGGAAAGTAATAATGTGTGTACATAGTAGATGGTGGTACATAGTAGGTGCTCAATAAGCCGTTATTGTAGTGTTATGTTTATTAGGCTGGAAGCCCAGGAATCCCTCTGTCCTGACTTCCCTGGCGCAGCCACCCAGCCCAGAGGTGCCTCAGAGCCTCCAGGTATAATGACACATTTCTTTGTAGGTCATCGAACATTTCTTCTTTGCATGCTAAACAGCTTCTGAGAAAAATCCACCAGGCTCTCTTCACCCTCTGCACCCCTGGAAGAGGCCATCCAGTCCAGTTGAGGACAGTCCTGGCCTGCCTGGGAGGAGAAGTCTGTGTTCCTGGAGCTCTTCCTGAGACCTCAGCTCTCCTCTTTCATGCCACATGGAACACATCTGCTCCCTTGGCCCCGTGACTGTCCTTTGCTATTTGGAGACAGGGATCAGGTCCCCTCTCTAAGTCTTCTCTCCAGGTGGAACCAGTCCAGGTCTTTCAACTGTCCCTTCTGTGACATACTTTGTGGGGTCACTGAATACAGCCCCCCTGACTGTGACATCAGAGATGCCCCTGGGGTTGTGCAAGCTGTGGCCTCCTCCTGTGGCCCCTGCTGTCTCTGGATATGCCCCTCCCTGCCTTCATGCCTCTTGAGATGTGCAGTCTAGAATTCTGCACAGATAGGGGCAACCCCATCTCCTCCTACATTTGAGACTTGTGTGGTCAACAGCAGTATAAGGTGGGCAAATTTTCTAGTAGCCACCTTAAAAAAGGTAGAGGGTGGGAATTCTCCAGAGGTCCCCCGATTGTTAGGACTCTGCCTTTCTGCACTTCTACTGCTAAAGGGCTCAATCCCTGGTTGGGGAACTAAGATGCCACAAGACCAAATAAAAAAGTAATGTGTCTAGGTAACATGAACTTAAAATTATATTTTATTTAAGCTAATATATTCAAAGTATTATTTCAACATAAACTGTTCAGCATAAAAATCATTAATGAGATATCTTAAAATTAAAGAAATCTTCAAAATCTGGTGTTTTCACACTTAGAGCACATCCCATTTGGGAAAAGCCATGTTTCAAATATTCAGTAACCACCTGTGACTGTGGCTGTGGTGGTAGACAAGTGTGAGGCAGGTCTAGACTTCAGCTCTACTAATGTGGTCTGAATGGGTTGGGTGTTGTATCTAACGCATCACCCCCACCCAGGAGGGAAGAATGTCAAGGGCCAGGGCCTCTGGCTGCCAGGAGATCTGGGTTCCAGTCTTGGTTGTATCACAAGCTCACTTGATATGTGACCGTGGACAAGTCACTGCCCCTCTCTGAGCCTCAGTTTCCTCATTCGACAAGTATGAGGTAAGAGGAAGAATCATGCGCTCTATGGAAAAGGCAATGGCACCCCACTGCAGTACTCCTGCCTGGAAAATTCCATGGATGGAGGAGCCTGGTGGGCTGCAGTCCATGGGGTCGCTAGAGTCGGACACGACTGAATGACTTCGTTTTCACTTTTCACTTTCACGCATTGGAGAAGGAAATGGCAACCCAATCCAGTGCTCTTGCCTGGAGAATCCCAGGGACGGGGGAGCCTGGTGGGCTGCCATCTCTGGGGTCGCACAGAGTTGGACACGGCTGAGGCGACTTAGTCTGGTCTAGTCACGTGCTCTACGCCAGGAAGTCTCCAGGTGCCCTTTATGTGTTCTCTTACATATTTCTTGGGAAAACCTTGTGATGTGAATTTTCTTACTTTTATTATTATTTTTTTAAAAGATATTTTTGAAGTGGACCATTTTTAAAGTCTTTATTGAATTTTTTACAATATTGTTTTTGTTTTGTGTTCTAATTTTTTTGGCTGCGAGGCATGCGGGATCTTAACTCTCTGACCAGGGATCAAACCTGTACCCTCTGCACTGGAAGAAGAAGTCTTAACCCCTGGAGCTCCTGGGAAGTCTCAATGTAAGTTTTCTTATCTCTGTTTCCCTAGAGAGGAAACTGAAGCTCAGAGAGCTCTGACCTCTTCCCTACTCTGGAGAGCTTGTCTATTCACCTGATTGGTGGGCAGGTTGCTCCTGGCTTCCTAGCCACCATAGATATCAGTAGGGCTCAGTCTCAGGCAGGCAGCTCCCACCCCGCCTCCTTCCTTGTCATGACTCCCTCCCTAAGGAACAGACAGGACAGGTGATGGCAGCGTTTGGAGGTGTGTTTGCAGGTGGCGGTCTGCTAGATGGAAAACCTCCATCTGCTCTGATGTCTGGTCTGTCTCTGCAAAGCTGTCCCACCAACAGTAGGTGGCTGTGTGGTCAGGTCCCAGCCCCTCCCTGTGCTTATTCCTGCTCCACCAGGATTTATTAGGGTAAAACCCAGACATCAGATTGCCCATGGCTCCCTCCCTTCCTCCACTGCCTTCCTAGCTTCTCAAATCCAGCTGGGCTCTCCTTCCTGTCCACAGACTCGCCTTCCAATCCCAGAGCCATCATCTGTCATCTGTGGGACTTTGAGTAAATCACTTTTTTTGGACAGAATTTTGGTTTCCATGTCCCTTCTTCACAAGTTGGTGGGAGTAATGGCTGAGATAACCTGTGTAATGTGTCTTTCTCAGTAGTAGGTGTAAATGTTCATTGTAACCGAATCTTACAGGTCATTTTAGGAATGACTTAACTTACTTTCATAAACTTGTCCTCGCCCAAGTGCCTCTGTTAGGCTCTGTATGGCTTTCTTCCCTCTCCCTCAAGCCATTGGGCCTTTTGGCCTGGCCAGGCAGGCTCCCCACCGTTCTCTGAATGGAGAGGTCATTCACAGATGGCCACTTCTCTCGGGAGAGCACGGGATGAGGGGGCTGAAGGGGAGCTTGGAGGTCATGCCTGGGGTAGCCCATCACCAAGTCTTCAAAAGTAAGACAGGTGTGACAGTGTGAATCTTTCTCAAGTATTCCCTGTGTTTCTAAAAGAGGAGATTTGACTTGAACTTAACTTTTTACTGATTTGGGATCATCATCAGGGATAGACATTTTTATATTAAAATAAAGAGTGAGGGTATGAACTTATGTTGAGTGGCCACGCTCTACCAAGTCTCTTGTAAAATGATGTCATCCAATTCTTACAACCCTGATGTAAAGTTTGCATATTATCCCCTATACACATATGAAGAAATGGAGGCTCACGGCTGTTTAGAGATGTGGCGGGGCCTCATGCAGAGGGATTCAGCCCTCCTACATCTACACTGCCTCTGGAGGGCCTTTGGGCTCCACTTTGAGGTCCTTTAATGCCTAGGATTTCTTATGTGAGCTTTAGAGGTTAGCCTTGCTCTCTCTGGGGGCTGGTGGTGAATGCTGGGAGTAGTTGCTGCCTCACTTTCTGGCTTGCCCTGGTCTGAGAAAGTATATACTGCAGCACATGCTTTAAGCTTGGCTTTCTTGACCTGTGTGCTATATCTGCACTGTTTACCAGTTCCTTCTTCTTTAACCTCTCTTTTCTCTTGGTTTTCCAGAGTCCACCATTTCTTAACTCCCTGGCTTCTCCTTCCCAGACTCCTTTGAAGTTCCCAGAATCCTTTGCAGTCTGCCCATGCTCTGCTCCCCATAATGTGCTCCATCACCCCCTTGGATTCTCTGCTCTCTTCACATCTTGCTCCACATCACCCATCACCTCAGTGTCTTAGCCCCTCCCATAGTTTCTCCATCTTGGTGCCAAGGATTTAAGACCACATTTCCTGTCCACACCTCTTCTCAGAGCCTTGGACTTCATATCAACGTCTGCCAAGTGGATGTCCTCCCTGGCTGTCCTACAGACACCTCCAACTTAGCACTTCCAAACCAAAATCCATCCCTTGCTCTCAAGTGCCCACACCCTCTTGTGATCCCTGGCTCAGTGAACGCCCTCCCTGCTGTGCTATGCTTTATGAAAATATGGGCTTCTGTTTATCAGGGGCTTACAGAGTGTAGGCTCCAAGCTAAGTGATTCCATGGCTCTTCTTGATCCTTCATCAACCGAGAGAGGTTGCCATTGTTTTATCGTCATCCCCATTTCACAGGTGAAGATGTAGTAATAGGAGTTTCTGGCACAAAGTAAGCACTTGACAAGTGCCGGTTCCTTTTTACAGCTTTTGTTTTTTCAACTTTCTAAGTTCATAAACTAAATCAGCTATGCTCAAGCCATGCTGGGGTACACAGCCATTGTTCCCACCTGGGACATCTTCACATGTCCAGCTTGTACTATGAGTCCAACTTGGCAAAGCACATGCCTGGCTGCTTCCTTGTCCTGAAATATCTCATCCACAGATGCTCCCAGCAAAGCCCCAGACCTTTCTTCAAGAGGAAGCTTTGGTCTGTGAAGAGACTGTGCAGAAGGTTACCCAGGAACCCACTTTTAGCCAGGCAGACCCCAAGCCTGCTCCCTTTCTCACCTCAAATTACAGCTAAGGCACAGGTGATGGCAATGTTTTCAGGTGTGTTTGCAGACAATAGTCTGCTTGATGGAAATGCCTTCACCTGCCTGGGTCTGGTCTACCTCTCCAGAGTGGGTCTATCTGGTGGGTGATCATGGGGCCAGGTCCCTGCCCTCCCCTACATCTGCTGTTACTATTGTTGTCATTATCATTCACACAATAACCCTGTGAAGTAGGTATTATTAATGTCTCTTTTGAAAAAAACAGTCTCTAATTGACATATTAGTTTTAGGTGTACAATATAATGATTTGATATCTGTATGTATTGCAAAATGGTTACTGCAGTAAGTTTAGTTACTGTCCACATCACTTACACCACACCAGTTACAATTTTTTTCTTGTGATTAGAAATTTTAAGATCTACTCCCTGTTGTTGTTCAGTTGCTCAGTCATTTTCAACTCTGCAGCCTCCTGGACTGCAGCATTGCCAGGCTTTGCTGTCCTTCACTATCTCCTGGATTTTGCTCAGACTCATGTCCATTGAGTCAGTGATACCATGCAACCATCTAATCCTCTGTCACCCTCTTCTCCTCCTGCCCTGAATCTTTCCCAGCATCAAGGTCTTTTCCAATGAGTCATCTCTTCACATCAGGAGGCTAAAGTATTGGAGCTTCAGCTTCAGCATAAATCCTTCCAATGAATATTCATGGTTGACTTCCTCTAGGGTTGACTGATTTGATCACCCTGCTGTCCAAGGGACTCTCAAGAGTCTTCTCCAGCACTATAGTTTGAAAGCATCAGTTCTTTGGCACTCAGCCTTCTTTATGGTCCAACTCTCACACCTGTACATGACTACTGGAAAAATCATAGCTTTGACTCTATGGACCTTTGTCGGCAAAGTGATGTCTCTTTGCTGACAGATATACTCTTAGCAACTTGCTAAGATCTACTCCTGGCAACTTTAAAAATATACAACAGTAGTATTAGCTATAGTCACCACACTGTATATCACGTGTGCAGGACTTCTTTATCTTCTAACTGGAAGTTTGTACCTTTCGAACACCTTTATCCATTTTGCCTACCTTCACCTCCCCTAGCAACCACCAGTTTGTTCTCTGTATCTGTGATAAGGTTTTTTAGATTCCACACATAAATGAGATCACACAGTGTTTGTCTTTATCAGATTTATTTAATTTAGCATCATGCCCTCAAGATCCATCCATGTAGTCACAAATGGTAGGATTTCCTTCTTTTTATGGATAATATTCTACTATATATGTGTATGTCTCATTTTTTCTTCATCCTTTCATCAATCTATGGACACTAAGGCTGTTTCTATGTCTAAATAACACTGCAGTGGACATGGGGGAGCAGAAGTGAAGTGAAGTGAAAGTCGCTCAGTCTTGTCCGACTCTTTGTGACCCCATGGACTATACTGTCCATGGAATTCTCCAGGCCAGAATACTGGAGTGTGTAGCTTTTCCTTTCTTCGGGGGATCTTCTCAATCCAGGGATCGAACCCAGGTCTCCTATGCTGTAGGTGGATTCTTTACTAGCTGAGCCACAAGGGAAGCCCCAGGAGAGCAGATGTCTTTTCAAAACAGTGCTTTGGTTTCCCTCAGATAAATTCAATGCCTCTTTATAGCTAAGAGAACTGGGATTCAGGGAGATGGAGTGACCTGCCCAAGGCTACAGGGTTAGAGCCAAAATCTAAACCAGGTCCTGATTCAACGTATGTGCTCTTCCTATGTTCAATTTCAAGGTGATTAGTTGGTTAAGGAGAGTAAGATTGAGTTGTTCTTAAAATGACTTAAATGTAGGTATAAAAAAAAAAAGAGACTTAAGATTCAGTCAGTGAAATTTACTGAAAGTAGTGGATAAAGCACATTTACATATATTCACATTTATTGCCTTAGTTGTTACTAAGTTGTCACAAAATTGCCTCAATCTTGTGAGGATGCAGGAATCTCCCCAACCCAAACATGGAAACTGAGATTCTGCCAAGCACAGTGATTTGCTCAAAGTCCCACATGTGGGATGACCAGACAGGTGATGCCCTGGGTCTGGAAGGAAAGTCTTTGAGACTCCAAGTCCAGTGCTCAGTTCTGGAGACTGTGAGATGGTGGTCAGGAGCGATGTGCTGGGGAGGAAGCAGATGGAGAGAGTGAGCCTTAGGCAAAGTAGTCTGGAGCTTTACTTTACTATGTTCTGGTAGAGCAGGAACAGGTATACAAATCCATTTGAGGGGATAAGGAAACTGAGGCTTGGAGAAGTGCAATAACCTGTTTAAAGCTACACAGCTAAGGTAGTGATGCTGGTATTCAACTCAGATCTGTCTGACTCTTACGGCTTGGCCCTCTGCACCACTCCACATTGTGGTTGCCAAAGCCACATACCTCCTCTTTCTGATGGTCTCTTCTCCCAGCGATAGCCCTGAGGTCCATTAGGAACTCTGGATCCTTTCCCCTCAGGTAGAAAGGCCTTGAGTGCCTCTATCTTATAACTCCAAAGAATGCCAGGCACTGTCCTAGGTAATTTACCTGTATTATTTCATTGAAACCTCATGATAATCCTGAAAGGTTAGAATTACTATTATCCTCATTTTTGTGATGAAGAATGTGAGGCCTAGAGAGGGCATATGATTAGAAATGAGGAAAACTGGAATTTGTATCAGTGACTTACTCCAGACCTGAGTTCTTAACTACTACCTCCCTCCACCTTTTTTTCCCCTGGATTGGTGTCAATTTCACTCTCTGAGATATATAAAGCCACAAGCCCTAAAGACCAGAGTCCATATCTCCAACTACCCTTGTCCCTATCCATAAATCCCCATCTCTTCTTAAAGACACCACTCACCCTGAATGCCACAAATAAAGTCCGACTAAACTTGGGGGCTTGTTTGTCCCAAGTCTTCAATTCTCACACTCACTCTCAGCTTGGTAGTATTGGCTCCATTTTCCTGAGGAGGTTGTTGAGGCTCTAGGGTCTTGTGGGTGGGCATCTAGGTCTAGAACCAGGTCTGTGTGTCTTTCAGACCCATGCTGTTTCTACTCACCATGCCCCTCCCACCTGGGAGGCTCTGAGGGAGCCTGGAAAGTCTTCCACTTAGCATCATGATGTCTGCATTCTGGCCAGCTCTGCCCCTACCCAGATATCTCACAATGTCTCAGGGACTTGGTTCCCATCCAGTCCCAGATCAATAGGACAAGGTGGCAATGGGCTTGATGATTTCTAAGGCTCTTCCTGGTCTGAGAGCATGGGGTCTTGTCCACACGACTCCATCTCAAGGCCCACAGGGAGAACAGGGCGCAGCTCCAGCACAGGCTCAGCCTCCGAATACTCAGGGATCTGAGATGGCCCCTCTGTCTCCAGAGGGGTCACCAGTCACACCCCTCCTCAGTGGAGGCTAAGTCACCTGGTTTTCCTGGTTTCTGGAGCCTTTGCCAAAGGTCTCCTCATTAGACTCTGTCTACCTAGGCTGTGCACTCATCAGGCCCGTCCTGGGGCAATGGAGGCAAAGAGACCAGATCGCTGGACCGCTTTACTGAGTCACTGTGCTTGTCAGCTGAACTCTTCCCAGGGCACTCATTACTCATGACAGCATTTACCTCTTTTTTCCTTTATTGTTGTTCATTTGTTGTGTGTGTTAGTCGCTCAGTCCTGTCTGACTCTTTGCCACCCCATGGACTGCAGCCCACCAGGCTCCTCTGTCCATGAGATTTTTCAGGCAAGGATACTGGAGTGGGTTGTCATTTCCTTCTCCAGGGGATCTTCCCAACCCAGGGCTTGAACCCAGGTCTCCTGCACTGCAGGCAGATCCTTTACCAACTGAGCTACAAGGGAAGCCCCTCATTTGTTGTAAAGCTATTCAACAATACAAAACTACATAAAGTAAAAGGGGAGGCTCTCCCTAATCTTCATTATTAGCTCTTGATTGGAACTAATTAATCTTAACAGTTTGGGGAAATCCTTCATACACACACACACACACATATATATGTATAGGACTTCTATATACATGGATCCGTACATGCAACATGCACATGTGTAGTATTGACAGAAACAGATCACATATTATACACAGTGCCCAGCATGCTGCAGGCACTGCTACATTTCTGTCACTTCTTTTTTCACTTAATGTGACATCATGGACACCTTTCTGTGTTAGCACACGGAGGTCTGTTTATTCTTTTTAAGGGCTGCGTCGTTTTCCTCTGCATGGCTGAGGCAGAACGTAGTCTCCTGCAGGTGGCCTCCAGTGTTTCCCTATTATAACCATGGCTGTCACTTTAGTGACTATCACATGCCTGTCTCTGTAGGAGGCCCTTTAGGTACATGTTTTCTGAATATGTCATTCTTGGAAACCTCGCTTGGCATCTAATAAATGCTCAGGAAATTATCAGGAGACCCAGCTCAAGCATTTCACCTGCGTGAAGCCTCTCTTGCCCTCTTCCCCCACCCCCTCCAGCCCGCCATTCAGGTCCTGCGCAGGATGAGAGACATGAGTGGGATAAAACCCAGAGCGAGAGGACCTCACAGACCAGTAAACAGATGTGGGAACAAATGTTCGTAATGACAGGCCAGGGTGAATGGAACAAGAAGCAGGTACAAGCAACAGAGGAGAAAGGACGGATACGGCCTCGGGGGCCTGGGAGACTTCTCCGGGAAGGGACGCTGGAAGTTAGTCAGGTGTGTGCGGATGATGCTTCGGTCTGTCTTTACCCTTCACGTGACTTACTTCCTGCATCTGTTCTTCTTTCATTCACCATTCATATCACCTCAATTCCAAAAAAAGGGACTTGGGGGATATCCCCATATTTATAAAATGGCTCATATGCCAACAACAGCATGATTAATTGAAGAAAAGGAGTAAGGGTTTTGTTACAAAATGGATGAAGAGATGAACCATAAACCTAGACTGAGGATAGTTACTGCAACAGAACACAAGGGGTGGCTGTGCTTCCTGGCAGGAAAGAGGGTTGTACCTGCTGCGCTGTGGGGGCAGGGCGCCTGCTCAGCCCCATCAGCAGCGCCCATGTTGCCTCCTCTCCACACCTGACCCTTGGTTGGTTCCCGGGTTTATGGTTCTCCTGTATATTGGGCTGGTCGGGATTCGGGCTTGATCTTTAACTCTGACTCATTCACATGACTAAGCTGGATGGAAAGGCTGTGGACCGACAGTTTCGGAGCATCTACTGTCCGCCACTCCTTTCCAGCTACCCCGCTCTGAGACACAAACAAAGCAACTGCGGTACAGAAAAGTTCAAAGAAACGCTGGCAGGGCTGGCCCTGGGACCACGGCTCCTGATCCCAGCACACCCTCTTCACAGGTTCAGCTAAAGCTGGCCTGGGGATGGTGTATTTCAGAACAAGGAAGCAGCCTGGACGTGATGTTTGCCAAGCAGGAGTTGCACAGCAAGCTGGACACAGCAAGCATGTCCCAAGTGGGAACAATGGTTGTGTACCCTGGTAGGACTTGAGTGTATCTGCTTTAGTTTATGAATTTCACCCGTTTAAAAAAAAACAAAAACAACGCTGTGAGACAGAGCTAGTACTTGTCAAGTGCCTCCTATGTGCCAGAAACTTGTTACTACGTCTTCACCTGTGAGATGAGGATGACAATGAAAGCAACCTCTCCAGGTGATGAATGATCAAAGAGAGCCATGGAATCACTTAGCATGGAGCTAGCCCTTGTCAGACCCTTGATAAATATTATTATCTTTGTTGTTATTATCACCATTCTCACAGTAGTTCTGTGAAGTTGCTGCTGCTAAGTCGCTTCAGTTGTGTCCGACTCTGTGCGACCCCATAGACAGCAGCCCACCAGGCTCCTCTGTCCATGGGATTCTCCAGGCAAGAACACTGGAGTGGGTTGCCATTTCCTCCTCCATCTGTGAAGCAGATGTTGCCAAATTTGCCTTATGCCTGAGGAACTGAGGCTCAGGAAGAAGCACCCGAGGTGACCACCGGGACACTAACCCAGGGCTGTTGGGCTCAGCTCTTGTGCTCTTTTCATGCTGAGCTATAAAGGAAAGGCCAGGACATAAACTGAAGGCTCAGAAGAAGCAGAAGGCAGCCAGGCCTGGGGCAAGTGTGTATGGCATTAGGTTCCTCTACTGGGCGAGGAGGCCTCTGAAAGACAGGTGCAGAGAACATGGATACAGTCAGCTGGCCTGTGCCTACAGCCACAGTTACAGCCACATCATGTAGGCTGTGCTCAGGCCCTGTAGAGCACCCAGAGGACCAGTAGAGACAAAGTTGCAAGGCAGACTGGGGCTGAACCCAGATCCCAGGGTGCTGGGCATGGGACGGCCAGGCCACCTAAAGGGGCCATCTCGTGGAAGCTGGGTGATGAGAGCTTAGGAAAGCTTTATCATTTGCATGGACCACATTTTTGACTTGTTCTCACTTACTCTTATCTAAGTATCACATTACAATGATTAAAAAGTAAAAATTAAAGGATTTTCCTGGTGATCCAGTGGTTAAGACTTCTGTTACATGGGGCATAGGGTTTGATCCTTCATCAGGGAAATAAGATCCCACATGCTACATGGAGTATGGCCAAAAAATAAGTAGAAATTAAGAGTGTGGACTGAACACGTTTCACAAAACATGGATGCAGATGATGGCCTATCCCATCTGCTGCCGTGTTGGCCACACTTGGCTTGGGCAGTCTGTACCACCCATGTGACATCACTCACCTATGCAGGCAGCAACCAGTTGAGAGAAAACAGTTGCAGTGGGGAAAGCATCAGCTTTGGGGCTGGAAAACTCTGGCTTGGCTCTTTGCTCTGTGACCTGGGGGAAGTTACTTGACTTCTCTGAGCCTCTGCTGCCCCCCCTAAAATAATGCCAACCTCTTAGGATTAATTTAAGGATCAAGAGAGAACCATGGAATCAATTAGCACAGAGGCTATACTTGATAAATAAGTAAGATAAGGAAGCACTTGATAATAATGATGGTGATGATGAGGGTGATGTTTATTAAATATTATTATTGTTATCATACTCACAACAACCCCGTAAGTTTTCTCCAGCAGATACTACCTCAATTTCCTCAGCAGATGCCCTCAGTGTCCCCATCTGTAAAATGGGAATAGCACCAATGGCTCCAGAGTGAGGCCATCAGGATGAAATGAGCAGGTGCATACGGCCCAGTGCCTGGCACACAGGAGGCCTTCTGTTACTTAGCCTCCCCCCTCCTCCTATTAGCTGGCACATCAGTGGGGCTGGTTGCTGTCACTATTCTAACTTGCTGGGAGTCCACGGGCTTTCTTCCCAGCATGCTTCATTCCAGAGGGGCCTAAGTCTGAGAATAAGGCTGGGGAGGCAGTGATGGGCCCAGAAGACAGAGGGCAAGGCCATGCTGAAGGCCACAGGGAGAGACTTCCTTACAATGCCCCAGAGGTTACGCAGCTCCTTCTCCATGTCATCTTTCATTCTCCTGCCCACTCTGGTGGTAGGTGCATCTCCATTTTGCAGGCGGGGAAACTGAGGTATGGTACCAGGCCCAGGTCCCCTAGGGAGTCCATGATGGAGCTGGCATTCACTGCTGTGTCCACAGCTCCCTGTCCTCCAGGGCTGGGGCTGGGGCTGCTGCCGAGGTCAGAAGCAGCCAACCCAGGGGCCTCTGGGTGAATGTCTGTGGGCTCCTCACAGGCAGAGGCTCACTGGCTTGGGAAGTCTGCTGCCTTCATGGCCTGATGGGCCTCGGGGAACCTGGTGAGAGGGGGCAGCTGGAAGGTCCTAGAAACCTCATTCCTTTCCCTAGGACTCCTTCTCTGACCAGCCATGGCTCTACAGAATTCCAGACGACTTTAGCATTTTGTGAGGAGATATCAAGGCACTGTGAATGTTGGCTTCCAATGGAACCTTCGAGATCATCTGATGCAGGCCTCTCACCTGTTTGATCAGATAACAGAGGCTCTGAGGAACAGAGCAGTGAGGAGCAGAACACTGTCGTCCAGTGATCTGCTTGGATCACTGGGTCAGGACACAGGCCAAGCCAGGACAATCCCGAGGAAGGCCACGTGGGCAGGAGGGCCAGCCCGGGCCGTGAGGCCACAGTGAGATGCTGCGGTCTTCTGCCTGGCACTGCTGTCAAGCCCCACTTCATCTTTTCCTTTCAACATCCCTGGGAGGTCAGAGTTGCTGTCGTCACTCTACATGGTAAGAAACAAGACTCGGTGCAGTCTACAGTCCAGACTCAGAGCAGTCTACAGTCCAGCCTCCTGGTGAAAGAGGCAGAATCTGAAGCCCTTCCTGCAGGTCTCCGAACCCCCCACCTTTTCTAGTACACCTCTTGTAGTGGGTTGAATAGTGTTCCCCACCCCCAAAGTTTACGCTCTTCCTGAAACCTTAGCTTTGGATATATTTTTTTTTGAAACAAAGTCTTTGCAGATGCAATTAGTTAAGATTAGGTCATAGTGGAGTAGGGTGGACCCTAAACCCAGTGTGGCTGGTGTCATCATAAGGAGGAGACAGACCCAGAGAGGACAACGCCATGTGAAGACGGGGAGAAGGGACGGGAAAGACTGCTGTGTGAAGACAGAGGGAGAGACTGGAGTGATGTGTCTATATGACAAGGACTGCCAGGATCACCGGCAAGCCCCAGAAGCAGGAAGAGGCGAAGAAGGACTCACCCCCAGAGCCTTCAGAGAGAGTGTGGCCCTGCCAGCATCTTGATTTCAGACTGCTAGTCTCCAGAGCTGTGAGACAATAAATTCCTGTTCTTTTAAGCCGCTTCGGCACTTTGTTGCAGCAGCCCCAGCAAACAAATACACCTCCTTCCTGTTGTACAGAAAGAAGGGAGACTTGCAATCCTCATGTGTCCCAGGTGTGGCTGTGTGGAAGTTTAGACTATCAGGGCTAACTCAAGGAGGAGAAGGATGAAAGGAGCATACATTTGTCTGACATTTGACTTTACACAGATGGACTTAATCATCCCCAACATGTAAATATAGTCCCATTTCACAGATGAGGAAAGTGAGGCTCAGAGAAGGGAAACGATTGGCCTCAAAGCTCAGTTTTCCCCTGTCTCTAGTGCTTGGCGAGGAGCAAACCCAGGCTCCAGTTTGAGTTCCAGGAAAGCAGGCTACTCACTTCCCTTCTCTGAGCTTCATTTTCTTCATCTAGAAAATGGGAGTGACAGTGTCTGCCTCTCAGGTGCTTGTGAGAACAAAATGAGTTTATTCTGTCATCCAACAAATGCTTATTGAACGTCTCTGTGCCAGCCCCTGCTCTGGGTCCTGGGGGTATAGCTGCGAACAAGATAAGCAGAGTTCTTGCCCCCAAGGATTATCATGCTTGGCAGGGTCTCTGCAGGGGCTGGCACTGAACGGATGCTCATATATATATATATATATACACACCTATGGATGATTCATGTTGAGGTTTGACAGAAAATAACAAAATTCTATAAAGCAATTATCCTTCAATAAAAAAATAAATTAAAAAAATTGATGGGGATAAGGATACAGGATTGAAGGGGGATGGTGGGTGGGACAGGTTTGACCTACAAGAGTTCTTCACTTCAGCACTATTTCTCTGCCACTGTTGGTGGTGGTCCAGCTCCCTGGCCCAGGAGGACACAAGGTTCTCTTGGTTGGAGGCTCATGTTTGGGGGCATTGAGCTGGTCTAAGTCACCTCCCTAAAGCCAGCAGGACTCTCTGTCCCAGGCCGGCACTGTGGAGGCAACTGCAGGAGCCGTGGTCTTGTCACAAAGCCCTGCCCTGCTGCGCTGCCCCCCTCAGCCACACAGCCTCAGTTCAGCCCCACCCACTCTCTGACGTGGTCCTGGGCCAGGCCCGAGCCTGCCCTGGAGGCTCTCCCAGCTGTCCTGATGTCCCCTCTGGCTCCTACAGACTCTCCCTCTTCCACCCCTGGAGGCCTCAGCTGGGCACCAGCCCCTCCCCATCCAGAGGCATCCCCAGACATCACCCCTGTGTTATTCTCTTTTCCTGACAACTGTGGCATCAGATGTCAACCAGGCTCTGCTCAGCATCAGCAGGCGGGGACAGAGGGGCAGTTCTTGATAACTGTGTGGTTAAGGAGGGGGTCCCCCAGGAAAGGCTAGGAAGGGCTGGTCCTGGCCTGGCTCTGCTCCCGACTCTCTGCTCTGCCTTGACCAAACTCCTTCCTCCCCAGACCTCAGCTTCTCTGAGCCACGAAGGGGAGGCAGTCCTCTCTGGGCTCTTGAGGATAAAAAGGGACACAGGCAAAATCCTTCAGGGACTGGGAATGTGCTGGGCGAGTGGCAGTGGGTTCCAGAGAGCTGACTGTCTTCTAGGTGGGTTCTGGAAGGAGGTTTCCAGGGGTGCAGAGCAGCTATGCCCGTCAGACCTCAGCGAAGCCTGCCCTTCTGTCCTCACTTGCCCCGAGTGAGCCGGGACAGCTGGCACTGCGCTGGGGAAGCAGGCTCCGGCGGGTCCTGACAGCTCAGCAGTGGCAGCGGTGGAGGTGGCGGTGGCCACAGACGCAGGGGCTATTCTGAGAGCTGGGAGGGCATGGGGAGCGAGACTGGAGGAGGGGAAGCAGCTGGGAAGACACAGTCCTGTGGGGGGTGACAGTAGTGTCACTGTGTGGCCTGAGAAGGGATCTGCCAAGGGCAGTGTGCCTTAGGAGAGCTGGGTAGTACGTGCTCATCGCTGGGAGGGATGGACCCGCTGAGGTACGAGACATGCCCTGGGATTGTCTGGTGTATGTATGTATGTACACAAGTTTTGTGATCCAAGTACGAGCTGACCCGGTAAAGCAGGCATCTGAGTGTGCCTGAGTGTGTGTGCACTGGAATGCAAGTGTGTTAAGTCCAAGGGAAGGTGGAGCAGAAGCAAACGTGCCTGTGTGTGGAAGGGGGAGGAGAGCGAGGGTGAGCAAGTGGGGGCTTGTCTGTGAGCAGAAATGAATGTGGGAGTAGCAGCGAGGGTAATTGGGAGCTTGAGGGCAGGTGTGGGGGAGGGGAAGGGAGTGGACGAGAGTCCTGGGGTTGGGACCACAGGAACTTGAGGGTCTATGTAATTGGGACACATGTGTGAGGGACATAGACAGGTGTGCCTGCGAGCAAGCCCGAGTGTGTGAATGGACACCATCATGTGTGTGGCGACAGCAGGTGGGACAATGTGACCTGGGACAAACGGAGGGAAGGTAACACCTACAGTAATAAAAAAATGCTAGGATTATTGAGCACTTACTATGAGCCTGATGCTGACATTCATGATTTTATTGAATTCTCCAAATAGCCTCTGAACTTGTGCTATGATGTTACTCATTTATAGATTAGGAAATAGTGGATTTGGGCAGTTAAGGAACTTGTCCATACTTTAATCATTAATGTTAGACTGCCTCACAATGAACATATGAGCAGGAACCAAGTTGTGAGTAGAGAAAAGTGAGTGTCTGTGTACATGGTGGGGAATGTGTGTGTGTCTATGTAGAGTGGGGGCTGAGTGTGCCCAGTGTGGGACCCAGACTAGAGTCCAGGCAGAAGCTGTAGACACTGGGTAGGGCAGGGGCCAGAGCAGAGCCTGAGTCAGCCTCTAGGGCATCTCTGCCAACCTGGCTTCCCAGTCCCGCAGCAGCCTGTGCCAGGGCCCCCAGCTAAGGATCCTCCCTGCTCTGGTATGGCCCCCAGCAGGCCCCATCTCACAGAGCAGGCTAAGCCAGAGCTGAAGACTAGCAGGAGGCCTGCCTGGCTTCCAGGGAACTTGAGGGGGCAGCCTCCAGCATGGGCACGGAGGGCATATGAGAACTGTGGGAGGGAGTCCAGCAATGATTTCAGGGCCCTTGTGTCTCTAAACTGAACCACCTGGAGGGTGTGTATACGTAAGCAGAAGAGGGGCAGCCAATGGTTTCCATGCCCACCCTTGCCTTCGGAATGTGACTCAGGCAGATGCCACGCCAGGCATTTGCAAGCTGGACCTGCTCCCACCCTCGGCGGCGGGGGGGCGGGGGGGGGTTGGCAAGGAGGGGCCTCTCCAGCCCCACCCCCATCCTCACCCTTGGCCCTACTCCTTGGGACCTAGGCTGAAAGGAAGGAATTTTGGAGAGGGCTGTCTCCTGTGGCCTGGGCCCAGTCCTGCACAGAGAACTTTCTGCAAGTTGCAGTGTCCAGCCTCTCCAGGAATGTGGTACTGGCTGGTGAGTCTGAGTCTAATCCTGGCCATTCCATCTGGGCAATTCACTTGCCCACTCTGGACCTCAGTTTCCTGATTGGCAAAAGAGAAATATTGTCCTAGAGGGACACAGAAATTACTGGCAGAGAAGACAGTGATCTGCGCAAGCAATGGACAAGGACAGTGCTGGGAGTTGGGTTAAAGAAGAGATCAGGGATGAGTTAAGCTGAGTTTTTTTTTTTTTTTTTAATTTCTTTCCTCGGATAGAGGACGTATCAGATATTAAACTGATAAGAACAGATACTACACTTGATCTTAGCCAAAAGGCCGAGAAGCGATCTAAGCTGAGTTTTGAGGGATGGGAGAATCTCTAATGACAGCCTCTGAGTGGGGGAAAGGGTGTTTTAGGCAGAGGGGATACACAAAGCAAAGGCTGGCAGGTGGAGTGTTGGCTGGAAACCTAGCCTAGGGCCCTGTGGGATGAGATCATGGGCTGCCCAATTGCTCAGCTGGCCTCTCTACTACTGAGGCCATACAGTGATCTGACAACACCTGACTTCTTCACAGCCTATGCTGTAGAGACCTCATCTGTCTCCATTGCTGCTCTCGCCTTAGTAGCTGGAACAGTGCACATGCATCAAAGGTGCTCAATAAATACAGTAAGTGAACGAGAAACTTCTCCCCAAACAGGATGAAATTTGAGGCAAGTGTTTGTTCCAACAACCCTGGCAACAGCCTGCAACAGACTCTAAAAGAGTGGTTTGCAAAGTATGGTCCCGGGTGCATCACCTGGGACCTTGTCAGAAATGCAAAGTCTCAAGCCGCAACCCAGTAATCTGGCTGGGGCCCAGTAAAACGTTTCAACAAGCTCTCCAGGTTGATTCTACTACACGTTAAACCAGGCACTCTGAATGCCTACGAAAAACAACTTGCAGATGGAGAAGCCAAAATTGTGGCCAAGCCTGACCCAGAACCCAGGTGTTCTTGACCCTCTCCTTTTCCCCAGCCCGGGGCACAAAGAACAGAAGAACTCCATCATCCACCCCACCAGGTTTCTGGAACGGAGATTTGGAAATACCAAGGGTCTAGAAACAGAGGGCGGGGCATTCCTCCCGGGAATAGAAGGCGGGGCCATGTGCTCTGAGCCCCGCCTCATCCCTGTTGCCCCGGGAAACCCCGGGTTGTAACAATAACCCGCTGACGCGCTCAGGGGAGGGATCCAGCCGAGTCCGTGGGCGGGACAGCCCTGCTTCGGACCAATGAGAGTGCCCGGACCCCGCCCCCGCGCGCCCTCCCCTAGAGCAAAGCAGGGGGCGGGGTCGCGCCTGCCTTGTCTTCCCTGCTCCGTAGGCGGCGCTGTTGCATGCAGGGGCTGCGGCGGGGTCGCCCCCGGCCGGGAGCCCCGCGCCTCCGCCTCCAGCCCGCAGGCGGGGCACCCGGCCCGCCTGAGGATTCCGCGGCCGCGGGCGGGCACGCCCCGCCCTCTCCCGCGCCGGACCCGCCCCCCTCCCCGTCCCCCGCCCATCCGAGGTGCAGCCGGCGCTGAGCGCGGCAGGCGCGGGAGCTGGCGCTGGAGCCGGAGCGGCGGCGGCGGCGGCATTCACCGGGCGGCGGCGGCGGCGGCGGCGCGGGCTCCGGCAAGGGCTCGGGCTCCGGCATGGTGCAGTCCGGCTTCCTCCCGGGAGAGCGGGGCCAGCGTGCGGGGTCGGCGCCGGGGGAGCGGCGGCAGCGACGGTGGCGGTGGTGGCTGCAGGCACAAGCAGGCGGCAGGTGCTAGAAGCGGGGCTGGGCGAGGTGTGTGCCCGTTGGGCTCCGGGGCCGCCGCTCTCTCACTGCCCCCCTCTTTTCCTCCCTTCGGGCTTTTCAGCGCGTCCAGCCCCCTGTCTCCGCGACCTGGCCCATGGCGCCCCGCGGTTGAGCCGGCGCCGCCAGGGACCCCTCCCGCGGGCCTCCCCGGGGCGCGCAGATCCCGGAGCCGCCCGCCCACCCTCCGCGGAGCCCCCCTCCCCTCCTCGCCCAAGCCGGGCGGGACCATGGCTGCGAAGCTGCGAGCGCATCAGGTGGACGTGGACCCGGACTTCGCGCCGCAGAGCCGGCCGCGCTCGTGTACCTGGCCCCTGCCGCAGCCCGACTTGGTCGGCGACGAGGACGGAGCGCTGGGTTCGGGGGTGGCCGAGAGCGCCGAGGACTGCGGGCCGGAGCGCCGGGCCACGGCCCCGCCGATGGCCCCAGCGCCGCCGCTGGGCGCGGAGGTCGGACCGCTGCGGAAAGCGAAGAGCTCTCGGCGGAACGCGTGGGGGAACCTGTCCTACGCCGACCTCATCACCAAAGCCATCGAGAGCGCCCCGGACAAGCGGCTCACGCTCTCGCAGATCTACGACTGGATGGTCCGTTACGTGCCCTACTTCAAGGATAAAGGCGACAGCAACAGCTCGGCCGGCTGGAAGGTGGGGGCGTCCGGCTGGGAGGGGTGCTAGAGCCGTTGGCTGGGGCTTCCAAGGGCTGCTAGATGTCCCTGGGCACCCGGTAGTTGGTCTGGAGGGAAACCCTGGGGCACCCCCAGGGGTCACAGAGTGTGTGCCCAGGGCGTGGGGCCGGCCGGCAGACAGGCGGGGGCGTGCTGGGAGCAGCTGTGTGCATGCTCTGGATGCAGGGTGGGAGGTCTGGTAGGGTGACAAGGGACTGCCACTTTGAGGCACCGCCGAGGGATACCCTCACCCCATCCTTGGGGGCATAGCAGAAGAGCCTATTCTCAGGCCTCAGACACTGGGGACCCCTCTGTTACCTCCCGAGTTTGCTTTCTGTTACTCTTGTTTTACCCTCTCCACCAGGGCACCCTCCTTAAAGAGCTGAAATAATGACCGGGCCGGTGGCTGCTTTCCTCCCAAATCTTTCCCACTGCCCTCCCTGAAGCTGGCCTCAGGGTGAGGAATGCGACCCTAGGCCCACAGTTCTTTCTGTAGTGCCAGGAGTTCACCCTAGGGCACCAGCCAGTCTAAGGTGGGGAACTGGTCAGGTGATCTGAGTTCTCCATGGGGCAGCTGCTGTCCCCCCCTTGCCTGGATCAGCATGGTGGGCTGGTGATGACCCCTGCTGGTGTGAGGGCAGGGTGTTGAGACCTGGGGATCTGTCTGTGCCCACCCCAGGCTGTCTGTCTCCCACTTCCCTGATTTTCTGAGCCCAGATGCATTTGGGGGTGGGGGAAGGGGGAGGGGCACCCCAGGGAGGCCTCAGTACCAACCACTGGAAAGGGGGGAGCCATCTTGGGAGAGGACGGGGTCTTGACTGGATTGTGGCCTCCAGATCCTCCCCTGGCTAACTTGTTGGGGAATGGGGATAGTCAATGCCTTTGGAGGAGAGGAGGCTGGGGGGTAGGGGTGGTCAGGCCATGCCTAGGGCCTGTAAGCTGTCAGGCTCCCTGTGGAAGAGGGGGTCTCTATGAGGGAGACATGCCTAAATGGAGGGCAAGGGCTGTGGCTGGTGGTGGTAGGCAGTGTCAGGGGAAGGAGGTGTGCCAGTGGAGGAGGGGAGGCTTGTGGACATGAACAGCACGAGATGCCCGGTGGCTGTGTTGACCTGGGAGTTGACCTGGGAGCCCATGGCTCTCAGCCTTTATGCTGGCAGCTCCTCTGTCTCTCTGGCCACTACGGGGTGGGGACGCAGGCTGGAGTAGCAGGCCTGAGTCTTTCTCTCCATCCTCTAGCTGGTCCCCCTGGGCTCAGCCCCCAGCAGAACACTTGTTCCTCCTAAGTGGGTCCTGTGCTTTGCTCCCACCTCCCTCCCCTGCACTGTCCCACCCTCCGCTTCTCCTTGTGGATAGTTCCTGTCCTCAAGGGCAGAGTTCAGACACCTCTTCCAGGAAGCCTTTCCTAACCCCTTTTCGCTAGCTCAGGTCCTCTCCCTACCTGTCATAAGTCTTAGTCTTTTGTGTCCTGTCTCATTTCCCTTCCCCACCCTCTTTGGAAAACAGTGGCACTGGTTAGATCAATCTCTGTGCCCATGGCACCAAGCATAGAGCCTGGCACCAGGAGCTACCAGTGCATGTCTGGTAAAAGAGTAAAGGAGTGAGTGGATAGTGCAGAGGGTGCTGAGACCAGGGAGGATACTGTGAGTCAGAGCAAGCCAGGAGGGCTTCCTGCAGGAGGCGGAGCTCCAATTGGAGTTGAAGGGTTAGGGATGATGGGGAAGATGGCAAGAGGGAACATGAGGCTTGAACCTGGGAAAAAACTACAGTGCACTGAGGGTCTCAGGGCCAAGCCCTCTGCCAGGCAGCTTTAGGCATCTGTGCCAGGTGTCACCTTTAATGCCCTCTGCACTGCCTGAGGTGGGTTTTACTGTCACTACTTACAGAACTGGGCCCTGAGGCACAGAGTGGAGAAGCAAACTGCCCAAGGTCACAGTCAGTAGATGGGAAAGCTGGATTCCAATCTCTGTGTGTCTCCCTCCAGGGACCCAGAGCCTCTGGAATAGTGTCCTGCTTGCCCTGGGTGTGGCAGGGGGACACTGGCAACTTTCAAACAGGGATGGATCTAAATCTGAGAATGGGATTGGGAAGGTACTTGGAGATAATATAGTCCCATGAGTTCATTTTGCAGACTGTTAGACTGAGGCCCTGGCAGGGAATGGGACTCTTCTTAGGTCATCAGTGAGCGGCAGGCCCTGGATGATGGCCCAGGCCTCCCGCCTGCCCGTTGGATGCGGGTTCCTCTGCACCACACTGCTGGGGACACACTGCTGGGGACACACTGCTTCTCCCTGTGCCTGGGCTCAGGAAGGCTTGCCCTGGGCTGGGGCATTGGTGAGGGGTCCTCAGGCTTGGGCTCCTCACCTAGACCCTGGCAGAGACCCCCGCAGCAGCGGAGGAGGGCTGTTCAGAAAGACCTCTGGCCTTTCCCGTCTCATCCCCTCAATGGCTGTCCTCCTTCTATCCCACCTGCATCCAGCTCCCCAGGGAGCCTCTTTCCCCTCTCATTCCCGCCCCTCCCACCACCTGTTCCCCCATTCCCAGTCAGTCCCTCCAGGGGCTGGGTGGAGGGGCCATTCCCAACTCCCAGCCACCCTCTGGTTACAGAGCCTATGGGACACCTCAGGTGCCAGGGTTGGGGCCAGGGACCCATTGTTCCTTCTTCCCTCCCCTCCCCCACATAAGTGTTGCCCTTCAGCCCCTGCCGTGTACTGAACCCTGTGATAGATAGAGTGGGGGGACCAGTGGGGGAGGCATTGGACCTACCTTCAGGATGCATCAGGGCTACCCAAGCCCTGCGTTTTACAGGCAGGAAGGGCTGGGGGGTGGGGACTGGGGGGGACAGGGCTGGGGGACAGGGGTGTGGTGAAAGCAGGGAGATCCCCTGGGGAGCCAGGCAAGCCCTCCCAGAGAATATGGCACTCGATCTGGTCTGTCTTCACTGGGTGGCAGTCTGGTCTGTCTTCACTGGGTGGGGAAGGCGGGTAGAATTGGGGGAAAGACTTCCAAGGGATATTGACTGTGTATGCAAAGACAGGGAGGTGGAATTCATACGCTGGGTTTGGGAGACTGTTGGGCGTGCCAGGCTGGAACTAAGGGCTCCTGGAGGGGGCAGGGCTGTGTCATGGGAAAGGCCGAGTGGGCCAGATCAGGAAGGGCTTGACTTTTGCCCTGTGGCCCAACCAGGGATGTGGGATGACAGTTCAGAGGTGTTGCAGAGAGGAATTGGAGGAGGCAAGATCATCAGCAGGCGCAAGGCACCCAGCAGGCTGAAGCCCGAAGAGAGACTGGGCTTGGTGCCGGAGAGGCTGGAAGAGTTGCCATCAGGGCATAGGGTCTCCAGGTCCGGGGCCGAGGGCTTGGACAGGAAGTCTCCCTCCCTCTACAGGGTCCGGAAGTGTGGCTGTCCCACATCCAGGTTGTTATTGTTGTTCAGTCGCTAAGTCATGTCCACTCTTTGCTACCCCCATGGACTGTAGCGTGCCAGGCCTCCCTGTCCCTTACCATCCAAGTAGGGTCTCCCACTTCCTCTGACACTCTAGCCCCTCCTTCCCTAGTGCTGGACTCCTCCAGGAAGCCTTCCAGGCTACTCTGGATCTTGGTGCTCCTTCCACTTAGCACCCCTGGAGTTGTTCTGCCTGCTTTTGTGTTTCCTGGCTGCCAGCTCCCCTGGGAGCTTTCAGGCCAGACCTGGGTGCCTCCCATTCCTGTCCCCAGGATGGGTGGGGAGGAGCCCCGTGGAGGGGGACTTCCCTTCTCCCTCAGTGCCTGGAGCAGCTTGGCTGTTGTGGGGTGGGATCAGGAGGGGTGGTGCCCTACCCCCCATCCCGCCCAGGCTGGCCAGTAGGTCCTAGGTGGGGTGGGGTATAGAAGGGAGGGGCTGCTCCCTGAGGCCAGGAGGAGGGTCCTGCGACAGCCCGGCTGAGCAGTGGTTTGCTTGCAGGGCTCCCCCTTCTCTCCTCCCCGCAGCCCGTTCCAGCAGGGCTCCCTCCTCCTCCTTTGTCCTCCGGGGATCCCCAGCCCCGAGGGCTGGTGGGGGTGTGGGAGGAGGCGGTGTGAGCCCGGGTTGGGGGGTGTCCTCACCCCCCGCGCTGCACGAGCGGGGGGCTGGCAGCTGCCCGCCTCCTGGGCACGAGCCCGTGCCAGCCGCTCCTGGCACAGTTGCTGGCACGCCCGGCAGACTCCCACGGCCACCTGCTCACACCCACCCACGAGCGCTGGCGCGCGGCGGGCCCTTCCGGCTTCCCGGGCCTCCCGGCGCCCCTCCCCCGCTACCGCGCCCCCCCCCCCGCCCCCATCCCCTCCCAGTCCTCTGTTCAACGAAGGCCCCCTCACTTCTGCCAGCCGTGTGCGTGGCCCCCCGGGCCGCCCCTCCCCAGCAACTTGGGGATCTCGAGAGGCAGGGCCGCCAGGAGGCCCCTGGGGTAGCTGCACCTCTGAGGGGAGAAGGAGGGGCGGACCCGGAGGCAGGCAGACAGACCGACAGACAGGGTGAGGGCCCCCGCCTGCCACCTGGCGCCGCTCCAGCGGGACGATGGCGGGCAGCGCCGTGCCAGGCGGTAATTGCAGACAGACTAATTTAAAGAGATGAGACGGTTATTTTTAACTCCTGTTAAGGTAATGAACGGCGCGGGGAGGGGGGTGTGCAGGTTCGAAAGTTCAGTGCCACCCCCCCAGCCCCCACTTTCTGCGGGTTGGGGCTCCCCTGTCTGCAGGCCCTGAGGACCCAGCTTCAGAACTGAGTGGAGTGGAGGGGCTCTGCCAGAGAAGGGGAAGGGCTCAGAGGGCTGGGGAGCAAGCGCCCACCGGTCCAGGCTGGTATTAGCATCCCACTTTCCCAGGTGGAGAAGACTTGTCTTAGGATCACCTTCCTAAGAACTGGCAGACCTGAGAACTGAACCCCCTTATACACCCCAAACTCACGTGTTTCCTCCTGTGCCATTAGGGCTGGGGTGGGGAGGGATTTGGAAAGGGGGCAAGCTTGTTTCTAGCAGCCCACCTTCTCTTATCTTTTGAGTGGTGGCTGGTGGTGGCCGCTAAATGGGGTCCAAAGAGCTTTGGAAGCCCCTCTGTGTCTTGTGAGGAGTGCAGGTGTAGTCGAAGGCTTCGAGTGTGGGTGAGGGCTTCTAGGGTATGGCTGTAGCAGGGAGAGCCCCGCCCCCCCACCCCCCCCCCCCCCCCGCCCCGCCCCGCCGCCACTGTCTCCCTTACCTCGCAGCTGACTCCTCAGCACCCCTTCCCTATCTGAGCCTGTGGCCTGCCTACCATCTTGTGGATGTGTCCCCGAGAAACAGGTTCACGTTGGTGCCTCCTCCTATCACGTCCAAGTCTGACTTCCGTCTCCAGGAGAGTTGGGGAGTCATGGAGCCCATCACCTGCTGTCAAGGCTCCTTCCTAGATTACTCCCTTTCTCACACACTCCGAGGTGCTGGGAGCTTGCAGCCTCCAGCACTGCCCATTCTGTCACTAGACAGGCCTTTGGGTGGTTAGGCCTTTCTTCCTTCTCTCTGGCCATGGCCCATCTCTCTGGAGCATTGTGCCAGGTGCCCTAGCTCAGCCCCTCAGGGTCTGTTGGAGCTGTGGAGTTGGGAGTGGGTGAGGTGTGGGGACAGCCCCTGTAGAGGACCGTCATCTCGAGTGTGTTGAACTGGAGCAAAGCTCTCTCCTGTTCTGGTCCTCTGTGTTCTCATCCATAGCCAAAGGGCCTTAACTCACCCAGTCTCTGGCCCTTTTGGGAGCTGTAACTGGATAAACCCTCTCGTTCTAAGAGCCATGATGGGTAGTTGGGCCTGGGGGCGCAGAGTACTGATGGGGCTTCTCGTGGCTGGACGCAGGTGAGTAGCAGTGTGGATGGACTTGAACTGGGGGCTCCTGCTTGGGGCTGCCTACCCTGCCCCTGGCGGTACCCAGGTGGCAGACGTACTCTGAGCACAGTGAAGGGAGTGCTCGTGGCGGTCCCAGCTGTCCCCCCAGAGCAGGCAGATGGGGGTCCAGGGTGTTAGGTGGGCATCAGCAGAGGCTCTGGGGCCCGGGTAGGGCGCTCAGGGGGGACAGCTGGATCTGGAGCGCCCCCCTTCCTCCTGGCACCCTCGTTACCATGGAAACCAACTCCTGTTTGGGAGGGTTTGGCTGTTTGCTGCCTCTCCCCACCCCCCAACCCATATGTGGAGGTGGGAGGGGGGCCAGGTGGCTTGTGGGGGAGGGGCCTCCCACACCCTCCCCCCACCCAGGGCCTCCGTCTTTGCAGAGAAACCTTTCTGGTCTCTAAGAGGGGTGCCTCTTGTGGGAAGGGGAACAAGAATTAAGAGAATTAACTCCCGGGTGCTAGGCAGTCAGTTGGGCACTTCACATAAATCTTCCCATTTCATCCTCCCTGGGTCCTGCCAGGTATGTGATAATAGCCCCATTTTGCAGCTGAGGAAATTGAGGAAAAGACGAAGTCTCTTCTAAGGCAAGTCTCTTGCCAAGGCAGCACAGCTGAAACGAGGCTGAGCCTGGGTTCAGATGCAGACCTGTCTGTTTCTACCATGTGTCACCATCTCCCAATGCCGGTGCAGTGTCAGCCCACATCCCAATGAGTCCTCCTGCCCCAGGGCTCACTCATGCTCACTCCAGAACCCTCCAGGGCTACTCAGTTCCCTTGGGAGCCAACCAAGCCCAAACTGCTCTGATCGGGCCCCTGGGCCCTCTGCTGGCCGGGTCCAGGCCCCGCCCTCTCTCCTGTTTGCCCCTGCTGCCTCTGATCGATCCCACACTGCCCTCACACTGCCATCTTTATACCTGACACTGGAGTTGCCAACCCAGACCACTGCCATTGTCAACTGCTCGCCAAGACTGCTGTTGACTCTCAGGGGCTGATCCCTGGGGACACCCTTCAGAAACTAGGCAGGTGCTTGGGTAGTTTGAACAAAAACCTACCTACTAGGTGATTCTGAAACCCAATGTGTCTTTCTGAGAATCCTGCCTTAAGTCCTTAGGTGTTGGCGGAGCTGGCTGGTGATCTGAGTCACCTACAAGCTTTTATAGTACAGTCTGCAGCCCCGTCTCAGACCCTCTTATCAGACTGTCAGCGGGTGAGCTTTGAAATCTGTATTTTAACAGGTCCGTCTGGTGACAGGTCAGATTCTGAACTGATGCCTTCGATGGTATCTTCCTTGACTCCTGCTTGTCCCTCCTGTCTTCTGTTCCCAGGGTGGACCACCTTCTCCTCCAAGCAGGCTGCCCAGATTGAGCCCACACCTCTCTTCCTCACTCTTTCTGGGTCCTCCAGGAGTTGAGCCCCATGCAGTCAGCTTCAAGGGACTGAAACCACTCCCACCACCCCCCACCCCCCAGAATCCATTCACCCGCCCTCCGCCCTCCGTGTCTCCTGTGCTCCGCCACAGAGCGTTTGGCTGCAGGAGGGAGGGGAACGGTCATGGCGTGAATCCTCGGCAGACCTCTTTGGCGCTGGCCCGTGAGGAACCGGAAAGTCGCAGTCCCTGCTCTCTGCTAGCTCCCTGTCTGGTGGGGGAGGTGAGACCACGTGTGCTGTTCTTACAGGGACCAGTTCTGGGGCCTTAGCCACTCCAGGTCTTGGCCTCCTGGCCCCAGTCAACCTCTCGAGCCACATCACTCAGCCCTGTCTTCTGACCTTTGCTTCAGCCACACACAGAACTCTTCCAGCTGGAGATGCAGCCACCATGGGCCATGACAGGCGTGCTCCCATTTAATTTTCATAGCAAACTGTGAAGCTGGTACCGCTACTGTCCCCAGTTTGCAAATGAGGAAAGTGAGGCTGAGAGACACAAAGTAGGCTCTCATAGTATCCCACTGGCAGTGACAGAGATGAAACTCCCCTGGGCCATTCCTCCCTAACCCAGTGCTCTGTCCAGGCTAGTGCAGGCTGGCCTCCACCCGCAACATTGTCTCTCTGATTTCCCTTGGAGTTTGGCCCTGAGGCTTCCAGCCTGGGGGTTG
This sequence comes from Bos grunniens, assembly GCF_055505025.1. NCBI lineage: Eukaryota > Metazoa > Chordata > Mammalia > Artiodactyla > Bovidae > Bos > Bos grunniens. The sequence continues at coordinate 16,601,582 of NC_141167.1, forward strand.
GCTCTGGGATCCTGACTCCCTTTCTGCAACCCAGAGCTCCCAGAGGGAGGGAGCTGACATCGGCCCCCTCTCCATCTGCAGGCCCCGGGGCTGATGGCTGCTTCCTCCACTCACTTTAATCCAGGCCTACACCCACTGGGCACCCACTGTGCAGCGCTGCTCAGAGGAACTGGACTGGCTCTCTGCCCTCAAAATGCCTGCAGGTCCAGCTGGGGAAATAAGATGAGGATAAAAATGACCCAGGGTCATGATGGAGGGACAGATAATTCGCTGTGGGTATTTGGAGGTGAGGGAAGAGAATGAGGCAAAAAAGTTAAACCCTCAGTCAGGATTCTTTGGGAGCCTCACAGGGTCTGGCTATGTTAGCCAGAGCCCAGCAGCACTTGAGGCTGGAGAAGCAAGCAGGGGCTGGCTGGTGAGTGAGTGGCCTTGAATGCCACACCAAGAAGTTGGCACTCCAAGCTGTGGGGGATGAGGGATGACATGGGCAGAAAGGATGGTATGGAGGGTTGGGGCAGGGGAAGAGACTGGCTCAGGGGCCACTGTAGACTTCATACTGCGATCCAGGATAGAAGATGAATCTGAGAAAGAGTAGAGGCCCCAAGATCCCAGGCCTGAAGTGCCAGGCAGCACCCTTTGGTGCGTCGAGGATCTCAGAGGTAAGACAGAGTGCGGGTAAGAGTCTCGAGGCAAGCAGGGAGGAGCAGTCCTAGTTTTGCCACTCACCCTGTGTAGCCTTGAGCATCCAAGCCTCAGTTTCCCCTTCTGCAAAATGAGATGATAAGACATGTCCAAACTTTGCTGTGAGAATTACATCTGAGGAGAGTTACATGTAAAGTCCCCAGTGAAATCTGAGCAAATACTGTTATTGTTGTTCATCGCTCTGGCAAAGGAAAGGAGATAACTGTCCATGCCCTGGGTAGGGTGGGGGTCCTGGGCCCTGATCCCTGAGAGACACTGACTTGTGTGTGTTGGGGGTGGGGGCAAGACTTCTTCTAGTCCCTCCCTTTCTGTCCCTGGGGTGTGAGGGAATCAGGAGGTTCCATATGCTGCTCTCTAGCCTACAGAGCTTTCCCTGAGGACTTGAGGGCAAGCAGGCAGGTTTCAGGCCCTGTGCTTTTACAAATGAGGGCAGTGATTTACCCAAGGTTACCCTTGAACTCAGCACTGCCTGCCCCTAGATGCTGGCTCCTCTTTACCCACTGGCAGGCTGTGTGACCTTGGGCATGGTCCTTCCCTCTCTGGCTCTAAGTCCCATCTAGGGATCCAAGCTCCCCTCCCCCAATACTCTGGGAAGCTGTGAGGCCTCCTCCACCCCTCCTGTCCCCTCCCCCTGTCCTCAGCTGGCCTTGCCTCCTTTTGTAACCTGAGCTGGGGCTGTGGGGGAAGGGGCTTGCCCTCTGCCAGCGGCACCTGCCAGCTGAGCAGATGTGAGGGGATGAAGGCCCTCATCCCCCAGGGGATTGTCTGCTCTTGGCTTGACAAGACTGGGGCTGGGCGGGCAGCGCTCAGCACACCCAGCCCTGGCCTCTGGCCTCTGCCCCCTAGAACTTACCCCAAGCACTTGTTCATTTTCCAGCGGACATTCATGCTCCAATGTGCCCTGCAAGGACCTCTCAGGCTCCGGGAGAAGACAGATGGCAGATGAGGGCTGGTGCCCCAGTCTGGGTGGGCTGCTCAGGCCTCCTGGAGCCCCTTGGCATGGGGACAGAGGGCCAAGGGCAGCCCCTGGGGGTGAGGCCAGTGTCTGTGCGGGTGGCCATGCCCCTGGGAGAGCAGATGGTTCTCTTGGCACCATGCCCACTCTTCCTTTCCACCCCCTGCCCCCCAGCCGCCTGCAGGGCTGGGGCACAGCTGCTAAGCCCTCCCCAGAGCTGGGCTCAGGGCAGGGCCGGGTGAGGTCACTGCAGCTGCTCCCAAGGCCTGGGGCAGGGGTGTGGGAGGTGCTGCCAGCAGAGTGAGGGAGGGGATCAGAATGAGGAGGGGCTCGGAGGGGCCTGAATGGCTTGGCAACTGGGGATCCCCTTTAATCCTGGAAGAGAGAGGAGATCTGTGCAGGGGTTGCTGAGCCAGCGTGGCAGTTCCTGGCGCCCTTTCCCCAGGAGAGTTTCTGTCTGGCCTAGGCTCGCCTAGAGGTGTCTCAGGGTAGGCGGAAGAGCACAGACCCTGGTGTGAATTCCTGCCGCAACACTTATCCCCTGGAGCAGGTCAATTGTTCCCTGAAGCCTCAGTTTCTCCTCTGTAAAATCAGAATAATAAACTAACTCAGAGGTTTGTTACAGATACTCAGTAAGACTTAAACTGTTGAGTGCCAGCATGTGTGTGAATGCTCAGCAAATCGTAGTGTCTTTCCTTCTCCACTTGTTGAAGTCTCCGGAGGAGTCAGCAGAGAGTAGGGAGGTGGCAGAGGCACCAGGAACTGGAGGAAAAACCAGGAGGAGGAGGAGCCAATACCTGGAACTTCAGCCTGAGGTTTGGCGGAACAGAAATGGCAAAGTTGCCAGGCCTGAGTGGTTCATGGCTGCTGAAAGTTCCAACCTATGTATTGACTTACCGTGAGCCAAGGATTGCCCACAAAGTTCAAGTTGGGAGGCAGACTCATCCACAATTACACTCTAGTGCACAGGTAGATTTTTTCAGTAGAAATGGGGAGGGAATAGTTATTTTGGGGGCTTGCAGAGGGGAAAGACACCACAAAGCTCGCCTTGATAGAGCAGGACCCAGTTGCACAGAGAAAGAGAGAAGGGCACAGGGAACAGTGTGCAAAGGCAGGAAATGTGAGATATCCAGGGTGGCTGGAGTTCCAGGTGGGTGTAAGCAATGGAGGTGACGAGGCTGGAGAGCATCAGAGGCCCTTGATTGTCAGTCTGGAGGATGAGGAGCCCTGGGTCTTTGAGTAGGGGTGAGCTGGGACTTCTGCTGTTGGCTTGTTTGCTGTCCAGGCTGAGTGTGTGGGCTCTGTTGTCTCTGGGGTGGCAGGGGTGGGGGATGCCAGGGCCTGTCTCTTGACCTCCTGCCTTGCTTTGGCTATTTGGTTCCTCCTGGCCCCTGGCTGCCCACTTCTGTTCCACTAATGACTCCAAGCCATTCACCTGTCAACACCTGTGGCTCTGATGCTCCTGCCTGCCCTTCCACCCCTCCTTCCCTGCAGACCCTAGTACCAAGGGTTTGCATGTGGCCTCAGGGCCCTGAGGTCATCTAGGTCACTCCTTCTCCCAGGAAGTCTGTCTGGACTGAGTACTCCAAGCAGCAGAGCAAGTGACCCTCCTCCTTACCTAGATTCCCCACCCCCCACCCCCGGTTTTGTGGCTCTCTCTGAGTCAGGTGTGTTCCTGGGTCAGAGGTGGGTGGGGGATTTAGGGTGGTACAAGGGTTGCTCCTGGGCCTGAGATAGGGACTCCATAAGATGTGGGATGTCATGCCCTTCCCGGCCTCACTCCCTTTCCCATGGATGTTGGGATAGTTACTGTCTTTTACAGGAGATGCTCAAGGTCACATGGATGAGGCTGGGATTCCAATTCTAGCCCTCAGTACTTCTTCATGCAGGAAGGGAGGGAAGGAAGGAAGGAGAGAGGAAACAGGAGTCACAGAGGGAATCAGAGCACTCATGCAGCCCCACAGGTGATCTCTGCTCTGGGAGGCACCAAAGGGAGGAGCTGGGTCACATCCCCATTGGGTAGGTGGGGCCAGCTTCCTGAGGGCAGGGCCAGGCAGAACCTTGGACAGCAATGGAACCTGGAGAGGCAACCATAACTGGTTTTAGGTTGGATGGATGGACACAAGATCCAGGACTGAACTGGGAGAGTCCTGGGATCCCCTCGGTACTAGAGACCAGGGGGTAGCACAGGGCTTGTTATGGGTGGGCAGCGTAACACTTGGGTCTCCTGTCTCTGATGAAAGCCAGGAAGCTTGGGCTTGAGAATCAAGACAGGGATGGCCACTGAGGTGGGCAGCAGGGCAGCGTTCCCCACCTCATTAGGGATGTGAGTGAGAAGAACCTTGGCTTTGGAATACAAGAGCCCTGAGACCCAGACCTAGCTCCATCACTTCCCAGCTTTGTGGTCTCAGGAGTCATTTAACCTACTTGAGCCTTAGTTCCCCTCTCTACCCCCACTTCATAAAATAGCATTACCTACCCACAGTGGTGTTGGAGAAAGACTCTTGAGAGTCCCTTGGACTGCAAAGAGATCCAACCAGTCCATTCTAAAGGAGATCAGTCCTGGGTGTTATTTGGAAGGAATGATGCTAAAGCTGAAACTCCAATACTTTGGCCACTTCATGCGAAGAGTTGACTCATTGGAAAGGACTCTGATGCTGGGAGGGATTGGGGGCAGGAGGAGAAGGGAATGACAGGATGAGATGGCTGGATGGCATCACTGACTCGATGGATATGAGTCTGAGTGAATTCCGGGAGTTGGTGATGGACAGGGAGGCCTGGCGCGCTGCGATTCATGGGGTTGCAAAGAGTCGGCATGACTGAGTGCCTGAACTGAACTGAATCCACAGTTTGGATGGTTTTTAGAATTCACAGAAGAAATGTATCTGAAGAACCTAGCTTAGGTCTGGCACGTGGTAGGTGGTGCCCTTCTCCCGCCTTGGTATGTGAGTGTGTGCCAGTGGTGTGTGAGAGTGGGCTTGCACTAGCTCGTGAGAGCTGATCAGGGAGAACTTCTTCCCAGTTCTGCGCTCAGTGACATCATGCTGCCAGCTTAAAATTGGCTACGATGGGAATATCCATGCCACAGAAACCAGCAAATGCTACAAATCTAATCAGGTGGAGTTTTTTCCTTGTTGGAGAGCTGGAAAAAAAAAAATCCATCCTGTGGATTCTCTTTAGCCATCAAGGGGACCAAACAGGAGGTGGGGGGCAATGGTGGAGCACTGGCTGGACCATGCAACCTAGAACTCAAAGTCCAGGGGCCTGGGAAGATTGGATATAGTCATAGTGCCAGGCAGCCCTCCATAGGCCAGGGACAGCAAATGGTGGGACCCTTCTTCTTGCTCCAAACCCCTCCTCTTTCCCCCCCACTCCCCAGCCCTGAGATCTGCTGGGCTCTGGCTGGAGAAGTGAGATTGGATGAGGTTGAGCTATCAGGGAATGAAGCTGTGCTGGGAGGAGAAATGAGGTTGAGCTGGAAGATAAACGAGGTTGTACTGTCAAGGAATGAGGTGGTACTTGGAGGCAAGGTGAGGCTGCATTATTAGATAAATGAGGTTGCAGTATCAGGGGATGAAGTGTACTTGTAGGAGAGATGACGTCCTGCTGGATCAGGCGGGTTGCACCATCAGAGAACACAGCCACACCACAGGAGGAAGGAGAGCCTCCGACTTGGAGGATAAATGAGGGTGTCCTGCTGGATAAATGAGGGGGCCCGTCAGGTGAATGGAGTGCTGTTAGCAAATGAGGTTGTACTTGCTGGATAAATGGGACTGGTGTGCTGGATAAATGGGGTTGTGTTGTCAGATGAATGCATTACTGCTCGTGGGCGAAGGGTGTCCTGGGAATAGATGAGGGTGTCCCGTTGGATGGATGAGCTGCCGCCACCAAACAGCTCAGACCCTGTCCATGGGGGAGGCACCATCAGCAAGGACGAGGTTATTCTGTTCCCCTGGGGGCTCCTGGAGCATCTTCTGGCTCAGATGGTCCAGGCTGCGAGAGACCTTGGCCGCAGCAAGCCCTGGGTTACCCAGATCTGTTCGGGCAGCAGGAGCGAGCAGGTAGGGGGCCAGGGTGGGCAGCTGCCTTGTTCACCCTGGGAGCCCTACTTTCCCTCTCACCAAAGCCCTTCCTCCTCTCTGTGCTTCCTTCTGTGGCCCAGGATGCTCCTGCCTTTCTCTACCCCTGCTTGCCTCCCATTCTGTCCTGTGTTCTCTCAGTTTGGAGCAGCCCCTATTCTGTGCAAGTCACTCTGCCAATCTCATTAATTCTCCCTGCAAGACTATGTTACCCTCCTTTGCTGTCTCTCATTCATTCACTCAACAAACATTTATGAAACGCCTGGCATACAGCAAACACATGGGGTCTGGTAAGAAAAAGAAAGGGACAGAAATGCTTCATGGAACTTGGATTCTAAAACAAGGGAACCCAGATAACAAATTAATGAACATAATATAAAGAAATTATACAGTACTTTAGAAAGTGCTAATTGTTCTGGAAAAACTCAGAGCAGGGTTAGGGAGCCAAGAAACGGCAAGGCAGAGGAACATCTGTTAAGAGCGGACAGGATAGGTCTCATTGCGTAGGTGGCATCTCAACAGAGACTTTGTGGAGCTGAGAGATGGACGTGGGCATCTGGGCAAGGTGGGATGGTACCTGGCAGGTTCCTGGAAGGTTTGAAGAATGGGAGGGATCAAGCAGGACAGTGTCAGGAGAGGAGCCTAGGAGGTCACAGAGGGGCTGGTGGGCTATGGTAAGGCCTTTGTTCTTTACTCTGAGTGAGATGGGGGCATATGAGTGTTCTGGGCAGGACTGGACCGTGATCTGGGTTATTTATAGGATCCCTCCGGCTGCTGCCTGGTGGAAGGCTCAAGGGAAACAAGGGTGGAGGCAGGTAGCCTGTTTGAGGAACTGGAGGTTCAAAGCATGCAGCTCAACTGCTTGTGGGTGTCAGAGCCAAGACTGGAATCTGGATCCAACACCAGAGCCCTGCTCTTTGTCCTGCACCAGCCTCCTCGCCCTGGTGACTGAGGCCCCAGCAGGCTGGCCTCTCACCCAGGTTCTGCAGGACAGTAGGAGGGGCTGGGATGTAACCCCCTGTCCCTTCCCTCTGCCCCCACCCCCGATAGTCTCACTGAGGCACCAAGTCAGGGAGGTCCCATCCTGGAAACTGCACCAGGCCTGCATGAAGGTGTGGGAGATGTGAGGCCCCAGAAGCCCAGCTTGGGCACCAGGGGAGCCTGGGCATGCCGGGGCCTTGGCTGTGGTGGCGGGTTGCTAGGCAACTCTGAGAGGGAACCCTGGTTACTGCTACCTGGCAGAGGCGTCTCCCTGCCCCACCTCCCTCACCTCCTCCGTGGCCTCTGGCCTCCCAGGAGGCCTTGTGTGGGTGAGATGTGATCAGTGCTTGCCACAGGATCTTGGCCGGGAGCTCTGATGGGTACCAGGTGGCTGGGCCCTGAGGAGCCAGAATGAGCTGCAGGGCCTGGCCTGGCCTCCTGGGGCACAGCCCTGGTGCACACCTGGTGAAGAGCCCTGCTCAGCAGACCAAGGCCTAAGTCCTCACCTAGCTCTGGGCCACCTCCCTGGGTGACCTTGGGCAAAGAATGGCACCTTACTAAGCGTCAGCCCCATCCAGGTGGCCTGCAGAATTCCTCGCCAAGGGCCATTTTCTGTGAGAGTGCCAAGGGAGGGTGCTGAGCAGAAAAGGTTCCAGGTTACCCCCACCCCAGCCCCAGTGGCTTGAGTGCGGAACACTCATGTTTTGTGTTAGATTCCATTTACTACAAGAGTTCCACTACTTAAAAAAGTTTGAAAACCCCTGGCCTGAACAATTCCAAGAACTTTTCGTTGTCAACTGCAAAGGTGCCTAGAGTGCATGGCCCATCTCATCAATTTCTGGGGAGGGAAACAGGCCCAGAGAGGAAGAGGGAGTGGCCCCAGATCAGGCTTGCTGGAGGACAGGGAGGAGCACCAAGCTGCAGGTCAGGAGGCCTGGGCTCGAATCCCAGCTCTGCCACCAGGTCCTGGGTGATGCAGGGCAAGTCCTTTTTTCTCTCTGGGTCCAACCAGCTGTGGTTTCAGGCTGGGGCTTAGGGGTACCTGGCTGGGCAAGGAACAGAGTGGGGAAGGATAGAGACCTTCATAGGCCTGGAATGTGTGTTCTTGACGGTGATCTAAAACATTTGTATTGATATTCAGAAAATTTGGAAGTCTCGTGGAATACAAGCCAAGATTCCCTTGAATTCTAAAAAGGAAACGCAAGACTCTTAGAGAATTTTGACCTTTTAACATGCCCCCAGCTTCCCATGCTACCAGCTTCTAGGGTTGATTATATCATGGAAAGTTTGAGAAGAAATGGAGGACTGGTTTCCTAAGATTCTTTGGAAATTCTCTGACTTGTTCTCTCTCCCATGGTGGAATGTGAGGTCCTTTAGACTCAGAGTGAGTCTAACCTGAAATCAGTGCCTGGCTCTGCCACTTAAAACTGTATGATCTTGACAACTTACGTAATCTCTCTCAGTCACCTCACCTTGAGATGGTTGGTGGTTTAGTCATCAAGTCATGTCCGACTCTTTGCGACCCCATGGACTGTAGCCTGCCAGGCTCCTCTGTGTGTGGGATTCTCTAGGCAGGAATACTGGAGTGGGTTGCTATTTCCCTAGAACATCTTGAGATAGGGGTCACAGTCCCTGAGTTATATGAACACTGACAGAATGATCATAAAGTACTGAGAATGGGATAAAATACTCCCAATACCAGGGCTGACCCGGCAGGTACTCAGGAGATGCCCTACTTGGTGACATCCTTCCTTCTCCTCCCACCCTCCAGCACTCAGAACCGGGCTGGCACATAGTGACATGGATAAAGAGGTGTGGCCTGACTGACCTCCAGCTGGAGGGGCTGCGAGGTGGAGCCTCTGGCTAGGCAGTTAGTCCCACAGGGGTTGAGAACTGAGGCCTCAGAGGTCCCTGAACACAGGTGTTGGGGAGGGGCTGGGGAGCCAGGTGCAGGGGCGGGAGCAGGAAAGGGGGGTTTCTACTCCAGGGAGCACCACTCCCTGGGGGTCCGGCTCCCCTCCTCTCAGGGCCCCAGGAGGAGCCAGGCAGGGCAATGCTGGGAGGAGCCTTGGGGCCCCAGCTGTTGTCTCCCAAGACCAGAAAGTGCCAGAGATAAGGAGCCTGGGGCCCTGAAGAAGTCAGGTGCGTGCCTGGTGCTGGGGGTGAGGGGCAAGTGGGCGCCCTGGGCAGCAGAGAGGACCCCTCCTTCTGCAGTCAGGTGGGAAGGAGGCAGCAGGGAGAGCCTGGACGGATCAGAGGTTCTGGGGCTGGGGGGATGAGAGCAGGTCCGTATGCTGGGCAGACCTGGAGTGGTGCCTGTGGGACCGTGGGCAAGTTACATCATGCCTCTGGGCCTCCATTCCCTGGTACAGGAGATGGGGTAATGCCAGCTCCCCAGAGTTGTTTGTGCCCAGCGCAGGTACACTCAGGGCCTGATATTAAGAATTGTAGAGAAGGAGTAAGTCTGTGGAGTGATCTAAGAAGTGAGGTCTTCTGGCCAGAGTGAGGGATTTGACCAACATTTATGAACACCAAACACTTAGTATGCACATTATCTCAGGTAATGATCTAACAGCTTTCCGAGGTGGTTACTGTATGTTGCCCATTTTTTTCAGAGCAGCTCACCGAGGTATGCGCTCCTAGAGATTGAGTCAACAGCCATGGTCACATAGCTAGGTGGCTGAAAAGAGCCAGGCATCCTGCCCAGCCCTTCAGATACCCAAACCCCTGCTATTTCCACAACAGTGCCAGAGCCAGGGAGTCCAGGCCTCCAGCAGGGAGGCCCCAGAGGTGGGGCGTGGTAGGCTCTGCAGTAGTTCTAGTCCTCCAGGTTCTCTGTGAGGAGCCAGGTCAGTGGAGCTGTGGACTCCCCTGCCTCCCTCTGTCCCCAGGCCAGGCCTGGCAAAAGTAGGCAGTGATATGGAGCCCAACAGAAATTTACAAGAAGATATGTGTAGGTGTGGCTAAGGTGAAGCCCGAGGAAGGACCAGAGACAGCAGGAGAGCTTTGTGGCCTAAGGCAAGCCACTTCATCTCTCTGAGCCTCAGTCTTCTTGTCTGTAAATGGGCATGATGTCACCTGCTTTGTGGGGATTTTGTGCAGGAAGGGGCTTGAGAGCAAAGCTACTTTGCATCAGGTGGGTGGGGAGGGAAAGGAACTGGGCTGACCTGAAGGTGGGTACTGAGCAGCTGTGGGGTTTGAGGTCTCCACGGCTGATGGATGTGCTTTGAGGGGTGTCCTGGGATCGGAGTGGAGTTCGCAGAAGCTCCGAGAATTGGGGAGAAAATGTGGGCCTCTGCCCACCTTGGGGACACCCAGCCGATTCTGCTTATCCTGGCCAGACCCTCCCAGCAAAGGGTTAACAGTCTTCTCTACCTGCAGTTGCATTTTAAAGACACGAAATTAAAGCAGGTAATTTATTCTCCCCACACACGAAAGAGCAATTAGTTCTAAACAGGGCTTAATCAGTCACCGCGAGATTGATTTCTGGAGCCCTGGGTTTTCGGGCTCCTGGCGCCACGCCAGGCTGGGGGGGGGGGCGGACAAATGAGCCGCAGCGGCATGAGCCCTTACATAATCTGTTGGGGGGCCCTAGCAGCCTGGCTAGCCCCGGGCAGAGCTTGGCTGAGTTGGGGAGAGGGGTCTTGCTCCCCTGCTGCAGGCGGCTCCTCAAGAGTAGCCTCCCTGGCAAGACTAGACCCAAAGCTCCGGCCCCATCCTACAGACAGTGCCTGTGCGGGCTGCGAACAGGGAGGGTGGGGCGGTTCTGGGGTGGGGGATGGATATTCTGAGTTTGTCCTACCTGGTACTTACACCTGTTCCCCCTTCTTCCCCGCTGTACCCTTTCATCTTCCCTCTTTCCTCCCCTTCTGCTTTTTGGCGTTTCTTTTCGCCTTCTCTCCTCCTCTCCTCGATTTTCTCCCACTCCTCTTCCCATCATTTATCCCCTCACTGCCCACTCCTCCACCCCTGTCCTTGTCTCTGGCCACAGAACTCCATCCGGCACAACCTGTCTCTGCACACCCGGTTTATCCGCGTGCAGAACGAGGGCACAGGCAAGAGTTCCTGGTGGATGCTGAACCCCGAGGGCGGCAAGACGGGCAAGACCCCGCGGCGCAGGGCCGTGTCCATGGACAACGGGGCCAAATTCCTGCGCATCAAGGGCAAAGCGAGCAAGAAGAAGCAGCTGCAGGCACCAGAGCGAAGCCCAGACGACAGCCCCCCGGGCGCGCCAGCCCCAGGGCCCATGCCTGCCGCGGCCAAGTGGGCCACGAGCCCAGCCTCGCACGCCAGCGACGACTACGAGGCGTGGGCCGACTTCCGCGGCGGTGGGAGACCCCTGCTCGGGGAGGCAGCTGAACTGGAAGACGACGAGGCCCTGGAGGCCCTGGCGCCGTCGTCGCCGCTTATGTACCCGAGCCCGGCGAGCGCGCTATCGCCCGCGCTGGGTGCGCGCTGCCCGGGGGAGCTGCCCCGCCTGGCTGAGCTGGGGGGCCCGCTGGGCCTGCACGGCGGCGGCGGCGGCGGCAGCGCAGGGCTGCCCGAGGGGCTGCTGGACGGCTCGCAGGACGCGTACGGGCCGCGGGCCCGCGCCGGGACGCCCGCCTACTTCGGCGGCTGCAAGGGCGGTGCCTACGGCGGGGGCGGGGGCTTCGGGCCGCCGGCGCTGGGCGCTCTGCGCCGCCTGCCCATGCAGACCATCCAGGAGAACAAGCAGGCCAGCTTCCCGCCGGCCGCCGCGCCCTACCGCCCCGGGGCGCTGCCCGCGCTGTTGCCGCCGCCGCCACCCGCGCCCAGGCCCGGCCCCGTGCTTGGTGCACCCGGGGAGCTGGCGCTGGCGGGCGCTGCCGGCACCTACCCTGGCAAAGGGGTGGCCCCGTACGCGCCGCCGGCGCCCTCGCGCAGTGCCTTAGCCCACCCCATCAGCCTTATGACGCTGCCCGGCGAGGCGGGCGCGACGGGTCTGGCGCCGCCGGGACACGCGGCCGTCTTCGGGGGACCCCCCGGCGGCCTCCTGCTAGACGCGCTGCCCGGGCCGTACGCCGCCGCCGCCGCCGGGCCGCTGGGTGCCGCGCCCGACCGCTTCCCGGCCGACCTGGACCTCGACATGTTCAGCGGGAGCCTCGAGTGCGACGTCGAGTCCATCATCCTCAACGACTTCATGGACAGCGACGAAATGGACTTCAACTTCGACTCGGCCCTGCCGCCGCCGCCGCCCGGCCTGGCCGGAGCCCCGCCCCCCAACCAGAGCTGGGTGCCAGGCTGAGGGCCGCCTGCCGCGCGCCCCAGGTGCCCTGCCCCGCACCCCACCCCCCCAGGGGCCTCTGTCTTCCCATCCTGATCCCCGGGTCCCCATTCCCATTTCCGCTCCACGGGGGGATCCAGGAGGCAGCCCCAACCCAGCTAGAGACAGCCCGCAGAAGCTGACCGCTGAGGGAAGTGGTAGGCAGGCGCTGGAGCACCCTGCTATTCCTGCCCAAGCCCCAGAGGCCAGCTCTGCCTCCTCCCAAAGACGGGAAGCCTGCGGGGTGGATGCTGGGTTCCCGGCTGGGTGGGAATGGGGAGGAATGAGGTGGGACGCGCTGGTCTGGGAAGCAGACTGGGAGATGCGACAGGGGGGCGTCTCCGAATCCTCAGTATCATTGGTAGGGCTCTCGCGTGACTAATCGCCCACCCAAAGTCGGGGCTGATTCCCTATTGACACTTTCCCACTGGTCTTTGCGTCACCCACCCCAAGCCAGGAACCCCTCTCCTGAAAACACACCCACACTCACCTATCGGCTGTTCACCTTGAGCTGTCCTTCAAGTCCTGAACCACCCTCCGACCTCCACCCCACGGTTCAGCCCTTCCCACTCATCCTCGCCTGCCCTTGTTTCTCCCCTCCCGGTCGAAGTCCCTCTCCCCTTCCACCCCTGCCCGTCCCCCAGTACTGGTTTCAGCCTCTCCAGCTAGCCTCAGCTCTGGATCCACTCCCCAACCCATCACCCCTTTCTCCGTGCCAGTCCTGGCTCCTCTCTCCCATATTTATAAGTGTCCGGTCGGGGCGGGCTGTGGGCGCGGTGTCCCCGGCGCATATCGTAGGCAGTGTACCGTGGCCGTGCCGTCAGCGTGTGCGTGTGTGCCGTGTCGAGGCCGTGTAGAGTGCATTGTACAGCATATTTTCATGAATAAAATTGTTTTAAATATTTCCCGCGCCTTGGGCTAGCAGGAGAGCGGCGGCGGAGGCAGATAATTGGCAAGGATCGCGGAGGCGGGGGTCCCTGTGCCTGAGCCCATTGTGACTTTGTGTCTGCATCTGTGTCAGCATTCACGGATGCCTATTTGCTCAACACACATTGGTTAAGCGCCTACTGAGTTCTGGATGCTGGAGATGTGCCTGGGTGGACTCTCCACCTGTTTCTGTGAACATGTGCCTTGCGGGAAGTTTCTGGTCTGGGGATATTCTGTCCCCAAAAAGCTAGAGTTGGAAGAGAAGGCACAGATATTAACTGAGAGCATGTCTGTGTCAGATCCTGGGTTAGGTGTAATTTTTGTTCCCATTGTACAGATGAGAAAATAGAGTCGGAGCAGGAAAATGGCCTGGCAAGGCAGGCTGGGATGGTGGAAAGGAGGCCCTGGAAGGCACACAGACTTCTGTTTGAATTTATCCTCTACTATTTTCCAGTCGTGTGACCTTGCACAAGTTTTCAACCTCTGTAACCTTGCTTTCCTGGCTGGCACACCTTGTGAGCAGTAAATGAGAAGAGATATGCAAAGTGGCAGCACAGGTCCTGTGCCCACTCATCCATCCGTTCATCCATGGAAGATTTCGTGAGCACCTGCTATGTGCCAGGTCTCATACCAATCACTGGGGCTGCTGGAGAGCAGCACAGGCACAGTCTCTGCTCTGAAGGAACTAAGAGGTTTGAGGGGGACAGAGATGAGTTAATGGGCAATTTTAGATCAGAGATGTAATGAATGGAGGAGAATCGAATGACACAGCTGCACACATCTTGGGCTTGAGGACTCAGGGAAGGTGCCTGGGGTGGGGGTGGGGGTGCTGTCTCAGCCAAGCCTTAAAGGGTGAGTTGTCACTGGGAAAGGAAAGAATTCAGACAGAGGGAATGGCTTGATCAGAGATCCAGAGTCAAGGGATCATTTGGGTTCCAGAACAAAAAGCAATTTAGCATGGCCAGAGCTCAGAGATAGAAGGATGACCAGTGATAGGGAGGCAGGTAGACCAGAAGGGACAACAATGGGAGAGGGCCAGTGGCCAGGCCAGAGGTGCTGGTGGTGACTCACACGAGAAGGGACAAGGGAGGGCAGTGGGGCTGGAGGGGAAAGGATAGTTTCACACATATATTTTGGCTCTAGAGTCATTGAGACTTGGTTGTAGGTTGGACATAAGGAATGAGGATCAAATGATGTCTGATTCTGGTTGGGCACTTGGGCAGACAGGGCTCTTCCCCTGAGAACTCTGACGCAGGGAGAGTCCTGGGGAAGACAGTGCGCTCAGCCTTATGGGCTGACTTTTCAGTGTGTCTTATGGGACCCCTTGAGATTTGGGGGGAATGTTTGGGAACGTATGTATTGCGTGAATGGCATTCCCTGGTGTTGGGCAACATGGTGACCCAGTGATGTCCAGCTGGATAATAAGGTCAGAAGCCCAGGAAGGTGTGGGCTGGACAGGGAGGTCAGAGAAGCAAGAGTGTGGAGGTGCTGGGAGTGGCCTGGGGGATGGTGCAGAGTGGGAGGAGCAGGCCACCCAGGTCTGCTCAGGCGAACACCTCAGAACACCTTGGCACAGGGAGAGAAGGAAGACCAGGACACTGTGGGCTCCTAGAGTTTGTGAAAGGGCGTGGTCTTTGAGAGAAATGCCCAATGCTCTTACTCTTGGAGCCTCAGTTTCTAGGTCTGGAAGATGGGGCAGTAGCACCTATCTTAGATTTGTTTTCAGGGGCATATGAAATTGGAATTATTCCCCGAGGTCAAACTCCTGGCAAGGGGCAGAGCTGCCCAGGCTGTCCTGTGGCACCCACTGACTGGAGGTGGCTGAGCAGACAGTCAAGGAGATCGGAGCCAGCAGAGCCTGTACTGGTTCTGGTCTTGGTTCAGGATGGCAGGACCTCCCTGTGGGGTGTGGCAGGTGTCATCCTTGCTGGGTGGGGACCACAGAGATGAGCTCTCTCCAAGGACTGATGCCCCAGCCCCACCCCACACCCAGACTCAGGGACAGCCCAGCTGGGTCTGGGCTCCAGATGGGTTGCAAAACTGCCCCCACCCTAGGCTGATGGAGTGTGGGTGGCTGCTGTGCGTGTGCAGGTCTGTGTGTGTCCATGAAGCACCATATGTATCTGTCTGTGTGGGCCCGTGTGTGTGTGTGTGTGTGTGTGTAAGTGTAAGTGTAAGTGTGCTGGGAGAGAGGGTGGGCTGAGGGTTGGTTGGGGTCTCCCTGTCTGAGTGTGCACACGTCTGAGCATTTGTATGTGTGTGCGCATGCATGTGTGTATGTGTGGTAGGAATGACAGTGTTTCCATCTCCGAGTGTGCCCACATGTGCGCCCTGGGTGGTAGAGACCATGCCTGTGTGAGTTGTGTGCACTGCCCGCCTCCCTCTCTGGGTGTGTCTTCCTGTCTTGGCCCACCCCCTCTCTCCGGGTGGATGAGAGCTGGTGTCCCCCTGCCAGGAGCATCTTCTGGGCGGCTCTTCGATGGGAGGGTAGCAGAGCGGAGGGACACTCCCAGCCCTGGGATGGGCTGGACTCCTGCGCAGGGAGCAGCGGGACCACCTCAGAGGAAGGGCTGATCTCCTCCTGGCTCAGGCCAGTGGTAATTCCAGAGACAGCTCTGTCCTGCTGGGCCCCATGAGGAGAAAGCGGGCAGTACCCCTGTAGCCGGGGGTCTGCAACCGGCCCTTCCCCGCCAGCCTCGGAGCCCAGCAGACGCGCCCCCCTCCATGCCCACTCCCTGGGAGGCGTCTGACACATGATTTATTCATAAAAAGCCATTATTTGTGCCAAAGAAGAACTGAGCTGCTCGCTTTTTAAGTGCTGATAATGCTCTCAGCCTCCTTGCCTCTCCTCCTCGCCCCTCCCCTCCTCTCTTCTCTCTCCTCTCTTTTTCCCTCTCACCTCCTTGGGACTTCCCATCCTTTCTGCCCTCTTCCCCTTCTGTTCTCCCATCCCTTTCTTGTTCTCCCCCACCTCTTCCTGTCCCTCTTCTCATTCCCCTCCTCTTTCACCACACTCACCTCTTCTCCAACCACCACTCCACCATTTGCGGAGGGAGGCGGGGTCACCAGATCCTCAGAATCGGTGGTTCCCAGATTAGGCAGAGCCTGATCCAGCCTTTGGACCCCGGTGTGATCTGCCTTCCACCTCAGCCCCCACCTCTTCAGGGCCACAGAAAGGTTGGGAGGAAGAAGAGCAGGCTGAGAGAGGCTGGGGGGTTTTGGAGGCTGTCAGGATAGCTCCCCATACTAAACGACATGGCTTTAGCCCCCTGTCTTTATTAACACCAGCCCCCCAAATGAACATTCAGTCTAAATAAAAATGGTATATTGGCTATGCAAATGCAGGTTCAGGTTAAGCTCCCGAGGCCTGCTTTTCCTTCCAAGTGCTCCATATAGAAATTATGGAGTCACCAGTATTTAGGCGGTGCCAAGGGAGGCTGACTTCAAGGAGGCACATGGGGCCTCATCGCAGAGCACCTGCAGAGCACAGGAGGCAGCAGAATGAGTATCATAGATGTGAGTGTGCACCCAGACACACACAAGGCTCTTAGAAGCGGACAGCAGAGATCCACATGTGTGTGTGCCCTTATGCCCACACATGCGTGTGTGCGTGCACACAAACACACAGTCACACACACAACCACACATCTATGCCTACAGATGGAGACTCATTCCTCCCCTGATCACCTGCAGTGGGGGCTGAAGCTCTTTTCCCATTCAGATACGTCTTCATTCATTCATTCATTCATTTGCTCCATCAACTTTGCTCTCACAGCCCCTTTGTGCCAACTCTGGTGCTGGGCACCGTGGTGGTGGAAATGAACAGGACTGAGGCACAGGGGGAGGGGACTGCAGCCTTGGACTCGGGGTTAGGAGCTCAGCAGGCAAGGGGTTAAGTCATTTGGCATCCAGAGCTGGAGCCATTAGGCCTCCTAATTATGAAATTATCGAGGTCCTCAGGTGACTGCTAATTTCACACACACTGTTCCTCTCACGGCTAATGAACGCCCGCAGAACCCACGCCTTGTCTTTCCTGCTGAACGGTGACCTGCAGTTAATGAGCTCAGGAAGGCAGACAGGCCGCCGGCTGGGTGGGTGGGGCGCCAGGCCTGGGGAGGGGGCTGCTTGGCCCTCCTGCCCCTCCTGGCTCCCTTGTTGGCTGCCAGCCCCCAGTGAGGCCTTCAGGGCCAAAGCCCAGCCCGCAGTTTCTGCAGGACAGGCGAGGCCAGGGGCTCAGGGGAGCAGGGAGGGTTACAGATCTGGGAAGGGCTTCAGGTCAGATGATCCTGGAATAAGCCCCGAGGGTGGGAGGAGAAATGAAATGCAAAGGGTGGCAGAAGACCATTTCTGCTTGGTTTTGGGGCCAAGTCCGAGACACTAATGAAGGGCTGGGGGTAACCACAGTTTAAGGGGTGGGAGTTGGAGGTGGGGGCACAGTCAGACTGATGCTGGAGAGGGTGATGGCTCAGGGGGAAGGCAGTGTTAATGACAGAGGCAATGTTGACTGGCAAGGAAGCAGGGCTGCTGCTGCTACTGGTTGTGATTTTAAGTTTTCATGTTTTTAAAATTTTATTAAAAAGTAGCATAAAAAAATCACTCTGCAAAATATGACCTTTGGGTGGGTTTGAAGGCCCTATGACCTGCCGTGGGGAGGACTTTGCCCCGACCCCTGATTCGCCAGCCTGGTTGGTGCAGTGAAGGCTGCATGGTGAAGGAGGAGAGCAAGAGATGAGAATCCTGGCCTGCCTGCTGGGGGCTTCTGCTCTTTTCTGTCCCATGTCCTTGAACAAGCTTCTTCCCCTCTCTGTGCCTCAGTGTCTTGGTGAGAAGATAACACAGATCAGACACAACTACAGCTGGGTTTACAGAAGGGACATGGCTGGGCACCCTGGGGGTGGCAGTACTCAGCCTGAGTCCCCAGCAGGGATGCTCCCCCGAGGCAGGCACCCCAGGCTGGGACAGGTAAGGAAACCCCTTTGTTCTGAGTCGTGTGTTGGTGCATAGGGTGTGTGCATTACTCCATCCTTCTGAAGCCGCCCCCTCTCCCTTGGAAATGAGGGACATCCCAGCTTCCCACAGCTCAGCTGTAGGCTGTCTTCTGACAGCAAGTTCCTGCTCTGCCACCGACTCCCACCTACTTCTGCACCTCAGTTTCCCACCTATTCAAAGGTAGGTAATAAAAGTGTGAAATCACTTTGGATGTGATGAAGATCTCAGAGGTTGTAGCTGTTACTGTGTGGTCTGGGGCTGGCCATTTCTCTCCCCAAGTGCCCAGGGTCTCTCCTGGGCAGTCAACTCCATGTTGAGGCCAGATGGGGTTGTGTGTGCCCAGCAATGAGAGAAGATCGGACTAGCCCTCTACGTGTATTATCTCATTTGATTCTCAGAACAGCAATATGAGACAGATGCTTTTATCATCCCCATTTTACAGATAAGCAGATGTGACTAGAGAGGTTCAGTGGTCATCGCAAAGTCACACAGCTAGAAAGTGGCAGAGCCGGGTCTCGAACCCAAAGCCTGTGGGCCCTTGACTATTGTATTACACCTTTTCTTCACACAGCATATGCCCAAGTACATGCGTGCTATGTAGATCGCCCAACCAGAGATTCCCTCATCCCTGCACCCTGCCTGTGCATGGGCACACAGATGGACGTGTCTACCCTCCCCTGCACTTAGGCATGCAAACCCATACACCCATGGATACATGAACATGTACCTTGTTAGTCAACTTGCAAAAATTCGCAAGTACCGGTCTGCCTGCAAGCAGATATCCACACACAAACATGCAAAGCATACGAGTGCATGCATAAACACATACAAGCTCTATCACGTGGGTACACAAACACGCCCAGGGAAATGTACAGGCACACACTGCATACTCCCACACGCACAGATGGTAGTGTTCACCCATGCACGCGCACTGACACGCAAGCAGGAATATACACAAGAGATATTCTGAAGGAGTTTTTATACCCACGTGCACATATATGTGCAGACGTGTCCTCCACATACAGCATAAGGCACGCGGGCCCTCTCCTGTGTGCGCACAGGAGCAGGAGCACCCAGGCTGGGCACCTTGCTGCAGGGAGGTGAACCACCCTCTGTACCAAGGGTGTGATGGATGGACCCATGTCCTAAGTGACTATCAAAGTGTCGTGGTGTGTGAGGTGCAAACACCAATTAGTGGGGCCTTTGAAAGCATCAGCTTGTTAGAGAGGAAGCAGAAGAGGCAGGAATTGGCATAAAACATGGAGCTATTTAACTACTGTGGGGCGGGGGTATGTGTGCTGTGGAAAGGTCTTTGGGCACAGCTCCCCCCGCCACTCAGCACTTGTTAGTGGAGAAGGACCCTCACGAGGGGCCTTGGCAGGCGGCTTTGATGCTCCTTGAAAGCGGGGGGTGGGGGGCAGCCTCCTGCCAGTGCTGGGCTGGCACTGAGCGCGCGGGGGCCGCGCCAACTGGCGATCAATTTCATGCACATCGTAAACCTAAGTGCTTTCTGGAGAGTCAGGCAGATTGCACATAAAGTCCCCCTTCTGTCCCTAGCACACGGGTGGGCGGGTGAAGCAAAGGCTCACCCTAGTAGACAGACCCCTGCCAGGTTGCAGGAGACCTGGATACCCTGGTTCCCAGTAGGAGGTACCCTTGGGGACATGGGGAATTCTCTCAAGAGGACTGGCACTTCTGGGGGTAGCTGGAGATGTGGACATTGTGTGAACCCTGGATCTGCCAGACTCTGCTACCTAATGGCTGAATGACTCTGGGCATTCAAGTTCTCTGATGCTTGGTTTCTTCATCTGTGAAATGGGTTGATATAAGAACTGAATGAGTTCCTGTCTGTAGCATGATATGTCACAAGCTGAAGGACCTTTGAGAATGTGAGAGGTCACATTTGCATTTATTATTATGCTCAAAGGATTCAGGCTTGGAATTTGTCCTGCCCAAACTCCTGTTTATGCCCATCTGCCACCCTTCAACATGTGTGGAGAATCTTCCCTTCTGTCCCTCCCATCAATGCCAGGCCAAAGGGGTGGCCCCTGAATATTTCAAATGCCCTGCCCTTTGGATGCCACGGTGCTTCTGGGGTCTGTACGGAGGCCAAGGTAGCAGGAGGTGGGGGTTACAGGAATGGAAGTGGTGAAGGGGGCTGAGTTCCTGCTCAGCTCTGTGCCTTGTGCCCTGGGCCCCAGAGAGCTGTGCACATGTCCTCTCAGACACCCTCATAAAATCAGTTTCTTTAGCATTTGCCCTCATCCTAACCCTGGAAGCTCAAATCCAGGCCAGGTCCTAGGTGGGGGAGGAATTGCACATTATCCTCATTTTAGGAGCCCGAACAGGAGAGGGATTGAGAGCAATTCTGAAACCAAAACGCCCGGATTCAAATCCTGTGGATGTGTGCTAAGTCACTTAGCAGTTGTGTCCAACTCTGTGACCCAGTGGATTGCAGCCCACCAAGCTCCTCTATCCATGGGATTCTCCAGGCAAGAATACTGGAGTGGGTTGCCATGCCCTCATCCAGGGGATCTTCCCGACCCAGGGACTGAATCCACGTCTCATGTCTCCTGCACTGGCAGGCGTGTTCTTTACCTTGGAAGCCCCAGTTCAAATCCTAGCTTTGCTATTTATAAGCCATGTGATGTTGGGTTATTTATCTCTGACTCAATTTCCTCATCTGTAAGATGGGGGATGATGATGTTTATCTCATAGGGCTGCTGTGAGAAATGGATGAATAAATGTAAATGAAAGCCTTGGAGTAGTACCTGGCACATAGCAGCACGATGTGAAATTTTCCTGACATCATTATTTTTTATTAATACTATGAAATTACAAGCATTGTTCCTGTTTCTCCCGTGCCTTTTTCAAGCCCCCTCCCCACCCCAACTCTTCCTCTTTATAACTATAAAATTAGTGTCAATGTTTATCAGTGATTTAAAGCAACACTGTAACTAGGAGGACAACAGGGTTTCTACAGTTCACAGCTCCAGGGAGTGACTTCCACATTATAATCTCTGCCAGTGCCCCTCCCCGCTGGGATTGTTCAGTTCCCAACCTGAGCAGCTGAATGTAGCTATCTTCTCTTCTCTCTGATAAATGGAGCCCTGCTGTCTTAGTCTGCTTGGGCTGCTGTAACAAAGTACCATAGACTGGGTGTCTCAAACAACAAACATTTATTTCTCCCACATCCGGAGGCTGGGAAGTCCAAGATCAAGGTGCTGACAAATTTGATTTTTGGTGCGAACACTTCCTGGCTTGCAATGGCTTCCTTAAGGTTTCCTTTTCTCACGAGGACACTAATACCATCACGGAGGGTTC
Organism: Bos grunniens; assembly: GCF_055505025.1. Taxonomy (NCBI): domain Eukaryota; kingdom Metazoa; phylum Chordata; class Mammalia; order Artiodactyla; family Bovidae; genus Bos; species Bos grunniens. The sequence continues at coordinate 16,622,823 of NC_141167.1, forward strand.
CACGCTTATGACCTCATATAAGCCTAATTATCTCCCAAAGGCCCACCACCTTCAAACACCATAGTAGTGGGTCTCAACATATGAACTTGAGGAGGGGGGCGGTCAGGACACAAGCATTCAGTTCATAATACTTTTCCAGCTAGGAGATCTCATAGTCAGGTACTTATACTGAGTCTGACATGCAGCAGGCACTCAGAAGCTGAATGTGGATGTTTTAATACTTTAATTCTCACTACCACAGTGAGAGCAAAATGTTATCCTCAGACAAGAGATGGGAAAATAACACTCCAAAAGGCCTGTATTAGTCAGGATAGGAAAGGCTATGCTGCGGTAACCAACAACCCCTCAATCACAGTGGGCGAACACAACAAAAGTTTATTTCTTGCTTAAACAAAGTCTGCTGCAGGACCAGGCATCTGAGGGCTCTTGTCCTTCATGAGGGGACTCAGCTTTCCATGCTGCTTTGATCTTGAGGCTCCACCATCTCCAAACAGGTTGGTTGCTGTGGCAGCTAGAAGATTGCACACTAGCTCTTGTATGCTTTGGCTGGGAAGTGACCATTTCACCTTTATCTCTAGCTCATTGGCCAGAAGCAGTCACATGGCCCACTTACCAAGGAGCCTGGGAAATGTAGGAGACCATGTATATAGGAGAAAGAGCGGAGATGATCCTGTGTGTCCAGGCACCAGACAAGAAGGGTTCATGAGCTTAGGGTGGGAGAAGGTTCTGCCAGCTGGGGTGGAGGGAAGAGAACTTCCTTGCAGGGGGCTGGAGCTAGGCTTTTAAGAAGAGGGGCAAGATGGATTTGACATGGGTTAGGCAAAGAAGAGAAAGTGGGCATTCCATGTGGGGATAAAGAGTAGTAAACACTTGCAGGTGGAAAAGCATTAAGATGCCTCCAAGGGAACAATGAGAACATCTTGGCTTGAGCAGGTCTGCCTAGGGAGGATGGGGAAAGTGAGGGTGGACTTTCAAGGCTTTATAGAAGAGAAATATTTTGGAGGCAGACTCTGTCGTCTGTTATCACCCACTGTGTGGAAGTGGTGGGGGAAAGGAGCTCTGGTTTCACCTCCAGGTTTCTGATTTGGGAAACTGGGAGATGAAAGTGCCAGTCATCCAACTGGGGAACCCAAAAGGAGAAACAGGCTTGAAAGGTCAGGGTTTGGGCTGCTCTGGGTTTGGGAGGGCCATGGAACACGCAGGGAGGGGCCAGGAGGCAGTGAATAGTTGCATCCTAAGCGCAGAAGAAAGAGCTGGGCTAGAGCAGAAGGCCAAAGGTGTAGACACAAGTATGACTGAAGCCTGGGTCGGGGGAGCAGGGCATGGGTTAAATTACTTAAGGAGCTGTACAGAGGGTGAATGGAGAAGAGGAGCTGGGATGGCTCTGGAGGGCAACTGTGAGGCCAGGGCAGAGGTGGGGTCCAGGAAGGGGCAGGCCAAAGGGGTGGAGGCAAAACCCAGAGGCATTGTGTGAATAAGGGAGAGTCAAGAAGAGAGAAGTCAATTGTTCAGATGCTGTCTGGGCATCCAAGTGAGGTGTGATCAAGGGGGCTGAGTGATGAGAAGGTTGCTGGTGACCTTCCTGAGGACTGTTTCTAGGGCCTGAGGGGTGGTCCCGAAGCCACCTTGGAAGGGGGTCAGAAGCAAGAGTAGATTGCTCTCCCAGAAGCTTCCCTAGAGGGAGAGGAGAGAAAGGGGCTGTGGAGGAAGCAGTGGGGCCATCAAGGAGAGTATCTCTTTAAAAGGCGTTTTATTATTATTATCGTTTTTAAAACAGGAGAGACTTGAATGTGTTGACAGCTAACATGAAGACGCCAGTAGGGAGGGAGGTGTCAGAGATTCAGGGATCCCTGAGGGTCGGGGGCAGTGAGGAGGAAGTCAGGCTGGGGCAGGGAGTTCAGATTTACCTGGCAGGTCAGCCTCAGGTGGGGAAGGATCAGCCAGGGACAGGGATGGGGAATTACAGATGAGCAGCTGAGGCTAAAGGGTCCCAGGAGGCCAAGGACATGATGGGGGTGGGTGGGGGTGGTATAAGATACAGAAAAGGAGAGGTTGGGAATAAAGGAATGAGACTGAGGAAAGAAGTAGAGAGGGGGAAGAGACACAATAACAGCCAGAGAAAGAAAGACAGAAGGAGAGGAAGCAACACAGAGGAGGGAGGAGAAAAGGCCAAGCTGAGGCTCAGGAGAGGACCGCTGGCTTGGCGCCAGCAAGGGCGCGCCGGGCGGGGCTGGTGGAAAGAATGCATTCCCTTCTCAGGGGACCCTGAGCTAGCTCAGAGCTCAGACCCTCTACCAGGCCTGTCGAGGGCCCAGCCCAGGAGTCCACCTGACTGTAGCCACACAGCTGCCTCCTTTTAGGGGTGAGGGGGGGTTCTGCCAAGTCCAGGAGCTCCAGCCATGCCCCGCAGTTCCTCAGTGCTGCAGGTCCTGGGCAGAGAGGAGCTTGGTCTTCACAGGGGCCATCCAGGCGGCTGGCCAGCCCGCAGACGTTGGGCCAAGTCTGGACAGGCCCCGAGGGAGATGAGGGTGGCAGCCAGGCCCCTGCCCCTCACACTTCATGGCCCCAGCCCCAGGCCCTGGTCACCCCGTGGGGCCTAGGCCACCCTGACATTCACCTAATTGTCTTCCCGCTTTGATGAGTGGCTCCGCAGAGGCGCCGCCACAGATCAAATTAAATGTGAGCCAAGCAGGCAGTCCTGCTGATGAGACACGGGAAATACCACATTTACATAGCCCAGCACTGGGGCGGGGAGACCCAGGCCCAGAGAGACAAGATCCAGGGACCCAGGGAGAGACAGAAGGAGTCAGAGAGACAGAGAGACAGAGAGTGGGAAGGGAGGGGGGAGATGGCACAGAAGGTGGGCGGGGTCCCGGGTATTGTTGCTGAATGAAAGGCCGCGGGGAGGGTGAGAGAGAAACAGGTAGAGGCTCTGGCCACCTCCAGGCAGGTGACCTCCACCCTGCCCAGCTGGGCCAGCTGGCCCCCAGAGGTAGGAAGGGGGCCTGGAGCCAAGAGACAGCTGAGAAGCCCTCCTGCCCGACTCCCAGCTGGGTATCCAAGCAGCTCCCCTCGCCCACTCCAGACCCCACAGCTGGCTTGCAGCTGCCTCTCCCGGCTCATCCCCCTTGGGTGTGGCCATGAGCTTCCCCTTGGTTCATATGGGGACATTCTGGCCGCATCAGGAAGGGTGTATGTGTGCGGGTGAGCGTGTGAGATGCATGCACAAACGTGACAGCAAGAGTGCGGTCAGGTGTGGCACCTGCATGGGTGCTTCTGTGTGCAGGTGTGTTGACTGTCACTAGTCTGGGCCCTGAGGACATTAGTGAGCTGGGTGTTCCCTCTGCTCCATGGGGAGTAGGTCCTAAAGGCCTAGGGCAACCCGGAGGCTCCCACCCTTAGTCCTTGACTCTGTGCAGGACAAGGGTGGGGGATGGGGGATGGTGTTCCAGTCAGGGCGATTGTGCCTCTAGCCCCTCCCGCTCCTAAAGCACCTACCAGGAGCAAATTAATGTCACAGCCTTGGAGCAACTCCTAGAGGAAGCTACTGCTGTCGTCCCACTTTACAGAAGAGAAAACTGAGGTTCAGAGAGGGGATGTAGACACTGCCTGACTAGCTAGAAAGCACACAGCCCAGACACAACCCAGAACTATCTGATCCGTAGGGTGGGTCCTTCTTGGCTTGGTTTTCTGTTCACTTCTCTGAGTGATTAGGCCCCAGAGGAAAGTTGGGTCTGGTGGACCCAGAACACTCTGCACAGAGCCCTGTGTCCAGCCCCGCAGGCCTGGGCTGGCCCCCTTGGATAGGACTTTCACTTTACTGAGCACTTGCCGTGGGGCCAGGTCTGAGGCTCGCCCCCATCGTGGGTGTCACTTAACCTTCATTTCAGCCCAGGTGGAAGGCACCATGCGTAACCTCATGTGAGAGATGTGGAGATGGAGGCTCACAGCTCAGGGAGGCACACGCTGTTGAGTGAGGCTCTCCTTGGGTTCAGGCCCCCTTTCCCTGAGTCCCCGGCCTGTGTCACACACACAGACCCAAAGCAGCAAAGGGGGTGGAAGGAGAGACTTCCCCAGTGTGTGAGTGTGTGAGCTTGCAAGTCCACAGAGGCGTGTGTGAGTCGTGAGTTGTACTGGGGGCTGCTTCACCTCTTTGACTCCTCACAACAATTCGGCTACTTAGGAATGGTTGTTCCCCCATTCTGGAAAGAGAAAACTAAGGCTCAAAAAATGAGAAGTGCCAGCAAGTCCCATGGCGGCTGGTTCTGAGATCCAAGTGTCCGGATTCTCTGCCCTTTCCAGCCCCTTCCTGCCTGCCTGGGGAGCTCCCATGAGGCTCCCCCACCCCAGGGAGCGGGGCCTACAAAAGTGCCTGTTGGCTCCACTGAGAAGCCCTTCCCCCTCACCCACGGGGTCCAGGGCGGCTTTTACTGGGAAAATAATTAGAAATCTAATTCTTATTTCTCCCACTCCGCTAATTGTCTGTGGACAATTTGATTGTAACAGTCGTCACTGAAGCAGAAAAACCACCTTATTTCTGCCAGACATCCTCCCTGCAATTAACACCAGCAACTGCCCAGCTCCCCTCTCACCTGCAGAGATTCAGGGCCTGAGGGGTCCTCACCTCTCTGCCTCCCCTCTCTGGCAAAGACACACCTGGGGGCCAGGCCTGCCACCGGGGGTGGGGGGCAGGGGGAGATGGGAGTAGGGGCAGGGGTGGGTGTTTAGAGACCTACAGGGCAAGGCAGAAAGAGAGACTGGGGGTGGGGAGAGAAGATGAATATTTGAGCATCTGGGGAAAAGGAGGGAGAGATAGAGACTTGGGCTCAGGGAGAGACAGAGGGGCAGGGAGCCAGACCCAGTGCCCAGAGCAATGTTGGGGAAGGGAAGGCAGAGGAAGGAGAAAATGCTCATTGGGAGCCAGGCTGAGAGGGCAGGAGCCAGGACCCCCAGCCCAGACCAGCTCTCTGTCAAGGCAGGGGACACACCTCTGAGACAAAACCAGACAGTGTTTCTAGGAGGCGGCTGCCAAGGGCTCCCCAGAGAGCTCAGCCTCCTGTGGGATGTGGCTGATTAAGAAAGGAAGGAGGGGATGGGGCAGGAGTGGTAGGGGGATGGGACGGTGAAGGACCGGGATCAGACAAGAATGCGGTAAGGAACAGACTGAGCAGGAGACAGCCGCGCAACCAGGACTGACCTGTTGATCAAAGCCGTGAGGGCTCCCATCTCCTACCCACCACCCCACCCAGCCTTCCTTCCCTGCGAGCACAGCCCTGGGGGGAGGGAGGCACCTTCCATGTGTACCCCAGTCCCTCCCCCCACGTTGTATCTCCAGAGTCCTCGTGCCATCCCTGCCACCCCCGACCCCGCCCTGGGCGGGAGCTCTGACCTCGCATGGACTGACCCTTTCTCGGGGGTGCAGGCGGAAGAGCTCGTGGTGACCCACCTTGGCCGCACTGAAGCCTGCCGGGGCGGGGGAGACAGGAGGGCGGCCTGTTGCCTGTGTTGGCACCCCCCCACTCTCAGATGTCCCACCCCGGGGTGTCTGTTCCTGGGTGGGTGCCTATGGCTGGTCTGCTGGGTGCTCCCTGAGAGGCAGGGGTAGGCAACCCAGCCTCACCTCAGGGGAACCTTGGCAGCCTCCTCTGCCATTGCCCCGGGGGCTTTGCCCCAGCCCCCTCTCCCTGTGCTGGGCCAGGAGGGAGAGTGAAGGGGGGCTGAGGGGCGGGCAGACACGTGGTGGGGCCTGGGGCCGGCACAGGGGTGGGAGAGGGAGAAAGGGAGAGAGAAAGGGAAGCTACAGTGAGAGCCTCCTCCGCCTCTTCTTCCCTCCGCCGGTTCTCAGCCCTCCCCACTCCCCTCCTCCCAGGCCCGTCAGGGAAGGATGTGGGGGGGCGCCGGGGGCTCCTGTCAGTCTCGAGCTGGAGAGCTCCCGAGCTTCATTAACATGCAAATTAGCAAGTTCTGACTGGCTGTGGCAGCAACGGGCAGCCACCCCTCCCAGCCCCGTGAGTGTGTGTGTGTGTGTGTGGTGTGTATGTGTGTGTGCGCGCTCGCGCGCCCGTGCGTGTGCAGCCAGGCTGGAAGGAGGAGCAGCTCTCATTGCCCTGGACTCCACAGACAGCAGTACACATGTCTACACACACACACACACACACACACACACCTACACAGAGATACGCACACATTCACCTTCCATGTATATACCTATAAATACCATACATGCATATACTCCTGCTCACAGCCAGCGGCTACTTATCTACACCTTAGGGACACCCATGGACACACAGTCACACACAGTGGTCAGCCGCAGTGGTCGCCCCCTAAACCATCTCAGACAGGCATGCCAAGCTCCGCCCTCTTCGAAACACACTATTTCACACTGTCACACACAGTCCCTCACAGAAACAAATCCACAAGCACACCAGCCACCACACAGCCACACACATACACACACAGCCCCAGTCGATTACACAAAGTCACACCCAGACACAGAGTCCTATGCGAGGCAGGCCCTGAGGCTCCACAATCTGGAGTGCAGCTGCCAGCACCCTGGGTCCTCCATGCTGTCTCCTGGCCCGCCCTCATGGCTGAGTTCCCTATACAGTTGACCCCTCTGCTTGGACCCCTATCCTGAACCCCCCTTCACCCAGCCCACTTGTACTAGCTTCCGGTTGTCACCAGCCCCAGCAGGCCTTGGTTTCCCTCCTTGTCTTGGGCCAATCTTGTGCACACTTCTCCCCAGGCTTCCCTAGAGAGTGGCCCTGGTCTCTCTGCACTGAAATTGCCTGCTGATGCATCTGCCTCCACCAGGTGGGGAACTCAAGGAGGCCAGGGTGGCAGCAGTCAGTCTGGGGCACCCCTCTGTGCCCAGTGCTTGGCTCACTCCTACCATCCAAGCTACTTCCCAATGGGGTGGTCCAGGAGCCAACAGAGATGAGAACCTGAATAGCTGATACTTATAGGGCCTTAAGGGCTTCCCAGGTGATGCTAGCAGTAAAGAACCTGCCTGCCAATGCAAGAGACATAAGAGATGCTGGTTCGATCCCTGGGTGGGGAAGATCCCCTGAAGGAGGGCATGGCAACCCACTCCAGTATTCTTGCCTGGAGAATCCCATGGACAGAGAAGCCTGGCGGGCTACGGTCCATAGGGTAGTGAAGAATTGGACATGACTGAAGTGACTTAGCACGTGTGCATAGGGCCCGACACAGAAACAGCGCCCCCACGGGGCAGTGTCTATTGTAATTAAGTTCTCTGTTACAGATGAGGAAGTGGAGGCACTGAGGGGTGAAGAAGCCTGACCAAGATCATCCAGCCTTGAGGCAGCAGCAGAACTGGGATCTGAACTCTGGTTCAAGCTCTGCACATTGGCACATCCACTTCTCCAGGCAGAAACTCAGAGGGTTGGGGGGTGGGGGGGACAGTCATAGGGGCTGGGGAGACCGAAGTGGGGAAGATGAAGAGCAGCCGGAGGATTTTCCCAGTCCTGAGGAACAGAAGGGGATCCTGACCTCTGAGAGGAGAGTCTGTGATCGCTCATGCCTGTCATGGAGGCTCAGGGCTGTGGGATCCTGGGACATCAGGGCTGGGGAAATGAGCCAGGGCACCCACCCATTTTAGAGAGGGAGTGACTGAGGACAGAGAATTGACTCTCATTCCTTCTGTACCTGTTGTGTGCAAAACGCTCTCGTCTGAATGGGCTCCTTTAACCCTCAAGATAGCCCAGTGAGGCTGGCACTCTCATCAGCTTCATTTTACAGGTCAGAGAAGTGAGGCTCAACCTATTTCCACCTGCCCGACCAAGGTCAGTATTGTGGCCGTTGGTGGTTTTGTCTTCAGGGAACCATTTCCCCCCATGCTCACCCTGCTCTGGGAATGGGAGCTGCCATTGTTTATAGATCCCTACTCCTGGGCAGTGCTGATTGGCTTAGTGATGGGCTTCTGATTCACACCAGGCCAGTTGTGGCTGGAGTTTTGAACTTGGGCCCAAGGTGAGTTTTAGAAAGGAGACTGGCCAATGTGTTAGGGGCAGGGAGGGGCAGTCCTGTGGCTTCAGCATGACCTTGGCTTGCTGGCAGTCTCCTCTCAGGCCTCTCCTCCCTTCCTCTATCATCCCCTGCTTGTCTAGGACCCATCTTCACCCAGGTGGCTCACAAGTGTCCTGGGGATAGAAGCCGGGCAGGATGGTGCCGTGTCCATTGGGTGACCTAGGGTGCTGCTGAGGCAAAACTCAGGGCACCAACAGCCTCCCTCCTGCTGGACAATTGCTGGATAAATGGCTGAGGGCCATCACTGAGTGACTCTCATGTCCTCAGCCTCACCCTGCCCAAGGCCAGGGTCCTTGTTGCTCATCCACTGTGCCCAGAACAGTGTCTGGCATACAGAAAGTAGTCACTGTCCATTTGTCAAATGAATGAATTAATGGATGGATGAATGTGTTTCAGGCCTTGCTGGGCCCAGAGCTCACTCTCCAGTGTCAGGGCTGGGTAGGCAGTCCTTCCTGCTGACATGTCCTCTCTGGTCCCCTTTGCCACCTTCTTCCAGCCTTTGGAGTCTTTTATCCAATCCAGGGGGTGGGTGCAGGTGGTTCTCTCCATGTGAGCTGCATCTGAGTTTTTTGGTCTGAACTTAGAACCTGAGTATCTTTTGAATATAAAAAAAGGCCAAGAGCACACCCCTGTTTCTCTGTGACCCCAGTGCCGCAGCATATGGTGGATCAGGCTTTGCATGGCAGTCCTGAATCCGGTAAAGCAGCAGCAGCTCAAACCAAAGCCTGACTGCTGAGGCAGGGCTGGCGGGTTGGGGTTGGGTGGGGAAGGGACAGTGGGAATGGTGAAAGACAAAAGACCCTTGGAGGACAAATAAAGACATTTGGTGAGAGTGGGTGGGAGAAAGAGTGGCCTATTGATTAATCATTCAAAATATCATCAGACCCCATGTCAGCTGTTAAGCCGGAACTTGAACTCAGGCCTCCTGACAACCAGGCCCCCACAGTTGCCTGTCCAAATTCCGCTGAGAGGATTCTTAGACTGACCATTTGCTCCTGACATTCGAGGTGTCAGGGCTTCCTGAGTGTGGCCCAAGGTGTCCTGCCCTGTCCCCTGGGCCCCTACCCTTTCCTAGACCCAGTGGGGGCCCCAGGTCAGGTTTGGCCGTGAGCCACCCTCCCGGCCTGAACCTTCTTCTCAGTGGTTTTTGATGCAGGAGGAGGCCCTGGGTCTCTGGAGAGAAAAGAAAGGGCCAGGCTGGAGGCCCTGAAGATCCTTTGAGCCTGACCCCAGATTCCACTGAGGTTGAATGGAGGTGTCTGTGTTTCTGGCTCTGGTTCCTCAGCTTGGCAGCTGCTGCCAGCACTTGGCACAGACAAGGCAGGAGCGCGGCATCCAGATGGGGGCCCCAGGGCTGAGTGCGGTCGGCCAGCCGGGGCAGCCCTTCCCGGCCCTGGCAGCGAAGGGTTAACAGGCTGGGGAAGGAGGGAGCAGCAGTCATTTGGCTAAGGAGCCTTGTTAATTGATTCCCTCATTCCCATTTGTTCCTGCTAAAGAGAGACAGATGAGAGGGAGCCCGCCAGGCCCGGCTTGGCACCCGGCAGCTTGGCTGGGCACAGCTGTGCTCCTGGCGTGGGTTTCTCTGTGGGGGAGGGGCCGGTCACAGGGGAGGTGAGGAGGTGGGGCGCCTCACGGCCAGCCCAGTGCCTCTCTGCTCACCCTCGGCACAGACACAGAGACCAGCTTGGAGTGCTCTGAATGCTCACAGGAGAACAGATCTCTGCTTTCACCTGTGACACTTCTTTGATCTTCTGGCCAGCACTGTCACCACCCATGGTCTGAGGACTCGGCAGCAGGCAGCAGAGGCAGCTCCCTTACCGTAGGCTCACCGCAGGGCCCTGTCAGCGTGAGGTGCAGGCAGGGTTTCTGCCTGGAAGAAGGTCAGCCCTGGCCTGGCCTGTCCAGTTCTGTGGCTTCATGAGGCAGGCTGATGTCCACGTCGCCAAGCTGGCATCCTTGTCGTGGCCACAGGCTCTGTCTGAATCCCTTGCTCCTGTCCTTCTTCCAGTTCATCTCTTTATTTGCTCCCGCCCCACCCTCATCTCAGTCAAGTCCTCTGGTGCCTGTTAGATTGGGCCCTTGTGGACTGTGCCAGACAAGGGTGCTTCTGTTGAGAGAATGGAGTTTGCATGTCCCAATGCAGTTGAGTGTGGAGACCCCCCAAGTTCAAATCCTGCTTCTGCCATGCTTACTAGCAGCATCACTGGGGCAAGACATTTTTACCCCTTTGAGTCTCAATTTTCTCACGTGTGAAATGGCAGTAATACCAGTACCTATCTTGTAGTATACCAGTGGTATACTGCAAAGGAAGGAAAGTGAAAGTTGCTCAGTCGTGTCCGGCTCTTTGTGACCCCATGGACTAAACAGTCCTTGGAATTCTTCAGGCCAGAATACTGGAGTGGCCTTTTGCGTCTCCAGAAGATCTTCCCAACCCAGGGATCGAACCCAGATCTCCCGCATTGCAGGCGGATTCTTTACCAGCTGAGTCACAAGGAAAGCCTGATACTGCAAGATCAGCCACATTTCTCCGCCTCTTTCTGAGCCCACCTGATGCAATCTCACCGTGAAGCTTCTCCCCACCGGCTTGAATCTGGGACGTCCCTGTGACCTGCTCTGGCCAACTGAAGGTGGTGGAAGCGCCAGTGCCAGTTTGGAACCCAAGCCTTAAGAGGTCTTGCACACTTTCATATGTTCTCTTGGAACCCTGCCCAGCTTCTCTGTGAAAAAGCTCGGGCTACTCTGCTGGATGAAAAAAGACACATGGCTCAGTCATTCCCATCACCCAGATGACAGCCAGGCAACTCCCAGAAGTGGAGCCACTTAACTAGCAGCTGCAGATGTATGAGCAGGCCCAGCCAAGACCAGAAGAGCCTCGCTGGATGTCCCAACCTTAAAATCATGAGCTTTGTAAGGGGTTGCTGTTACAAGCTATGAGTGTGGGGGTGGTTTATTATGCAGCAGAAGCTAACTGATACACTGTCTCGAGTCATTGCTGATAATGCTCAAAAATGAGATAATAGAGGTAAAGTACCTAGCCCAGTGCCTGACACTTAGCAGGTGGATCAGAGAATAAAGTTGCTATTACAGTTGCCTGGGGTGGAGTCAATGCCAAGAATGAAAGCCTCCCATATTGAAACTGTCCTCTAGGAGGCACTCAAAAGTTAATGGAAGGACTTCCCTGGTAATCTGCCTGCCAGTGCAGGGGACAGGGGTTCAATTCCTGGTCAGGGAAGATTCCATACACCTCAAGGCAACTAAGCCTGTGGGCCACAGCTGCTGAAGCCAGCGCACTCTAGAGTCCTTGCTCTGCAATGAGAGAAGTCTGCACACCACAACCAGAGAGTAGACCACACTCGTTTCAACTGGAGAAAGCTCACCCACAGCGATAAATAAATATTTTTTTAAACGTTAACGGAAAGCTCTCAGACCTACCCACTTCACACACCTCCTCTGTAGCAGTGATGAAAGCATTAGATGATATTATTGGGCACATACTATGTGCCAGCCTCTGTAGCAGGTATTTTCCTTGCATTATATCATCATCTCTTCACTTGACCTTATGAGAGAGGCACTCTCCTTTATACCTTATTTAATTTTACACTTTCACCATTTTCTTTAATTTTTGCACATTCACTATTTAAAATCAGAGCACACCGAGGCTCAGAGATGTGAAATCTAACTTATCCAAGACTGCATGGCTAGTGAGGGGCTCGAGAGCCTCCCACTCATTGGAAGGCAATCGACTGACTACCTTCCACTTCTGTCTGCTTTGCCAATTCAGGTTCCATCTGCAGGCTCTTTGACTGGCAACGCCACTCTCTGGGGGGAGATAAGGGTTTACCAGATATTACAGTTGTGCATCATCGGAACCCTACTCAACCAGTTCGAGTCTGGACACTGCCCCTCTGGTTTCTCACACACACAGACAAACTCCATCAGGACAATGATTTTTATCTTCTGCTCTCAGTAGATAGCTTTGAGGGCCGTGGGCATTTCTCTGGCTGTCCTTCCTGGAACTCCAAGTAAAAACTGCTCAGTTCTCTAAAATTTGCAAATTTTTCCTTGTTCTCATGGTTTCCTTTCATCTCTCTGGCTGGGAATTCTGCTGACCCATATCATGTAAAAGAGCATTGTCTAATCATCTCTGTCTCTTGGGCATCATAGCCCTTCCTTAGTGTGAGCTGTGGACATAGTGTGAGCTGTCATATTCTTATAGAAACCCCACCCGTGGCAAAGCTGATGGGCCCAACAGTAGCATATAATGCAACCCTAGCCAATTAAAATTCTCTTAAGTTTTTCAACTGGAAGTGAGAGTCATTGGAAGTTACAGAATATAAAAACTGAGAGGATGCTTTTATAAATTTTTTCACATTATATTTTTCCTGTTTTAGACTAGTTTTACTACTTTTGTATGTGAATCATTTTTAGAAGAGTGAAGTTTTTTACTAATGTGATTTTGAGTAGTAAACAAACTACTGCATTTGTGTCGTGGTTTCATTCACAAACTTCATTGTCACATTTCTTAATATTTTTAGACCAAAGGTGGTCTGTTGAAGAGAAAAACAATTTTGAAAAAAGTTGATTCCTCTTTTTTAAAAATCCTGAGGATTCAGTGCTTCCTGCCTTGGGGAAGAAGTTGGTTTGTGGTTGGAATGGAAGAGCTGGGATGTGGGGAGAGGCAGAGAGGAGAACAGGCCCAGCTGCTCTCTGGTCCATTCCCATGGGTTAATTCCTTGCATTCTGCAAGCCACTAAATCGTCCTTTGTGCCTATGAAATTCAGAGTTAGGTTTCTGTCACTTTCAAAACAGAGTTCTCACCGAGGGCCATGGCCATGTAGCCTCTCCAAACACTTCTTTTGGAAAGGCTGGGGGACTGCCTGGGGACAGTGGAGAGGAAGTGGCCCATCCTGAAGGTTTCTCTGTTAGGAGTGTGGTTTCCACCCTTCAGAGAAGACTTTAGCCCCTTGGACTTGTCTCGTGAACATAAGCCCTGTCTTTACAGATGATCTACAAACTAATCAGTTCTCCTAATTTTAGAAATTGATACCACTAACCACCCTCTTTGGACACCTGATGCGAAGAGCCAACTCATTGGAAAAGACCCTGATGCTGGGAAAGATTGAAGGCAGGAGAAGAAGGCGGTGACAGAGGATGAGATGGTTAGATGGCATCATCGACTCAATGGACATGAGTTGGAGCAAACTCCAGAAGATAGTGAAGGACAAGGGAGGCCTGGTGTGCTGCCCATGGGGTCACAAAGAATCGGATACATCTTAGCCACTGAACAACAGCAAACAACCCATAAACTCAAACCAGAGGCCCACATGTTGTCTTTCTTTCTCTCCTTTCCCTTACCTCTCTTATATGGACCAGAAACAAGTCCTGGAGTTTCTGTCTCCGAGAATTTTCTTGAAGATGGCTATTTCTCTCCTTCTCTGTTATTGCCTGTGGGTTCACAGCACCCTCCTCTGTGCTCTGGACTTCTGCAGCGGGCTTCTTCCTGGGCTTGCTGCAGAAGGCCTGTTCTCCACTCGGCAGCTAGAGCTTTTGTAGCATGTACCTGGAAATCAAATCATGGTGCTTCTTTATTCAAAGTTCCTTGACTTTCCACCGCTCACTGCATTTGGGATAAAATCACCGTTCACACTTAACCTGTCTGCCCTACTGTCTTCACAGTGGTCCTCCTCCTGTGCTTCAACCACATCTCAGGATTCTTCTTTTGCTGTCCCTGGCCTGGAACTCTCTCTTTTTCATTTGAGAGTTCAGCCCTTGCTCATCACTTAGGTCTCAGCTGAGATGTCATCTTCTCAGAAAATCCATTCTGATCATCCTTCCTAAAATAAGCCCTTGGCCCAGTTGCTCTGCAGCCCAGTTCCTTGTCTGTGTTCTTCAGAGCCTCATCACCTCCTGGGGCATTTTGTTGGTTTGGGTACTTGTTTTGGGTCTGTTTCTCCCACTAGAACATAAGCTCAGTGAGGGCAGGAAATGGGTCTGCCTCATTTACTCTTGTGTGTCCCTAGGACCTAACTCTGTGCTTGGCACATAAATGGAGTTGATAAATATTAAACGGCTAAGTGAAGAGTTGAATCCAGTGGGGGAGGCACTATTATCTCCATTGTACAGAATAGAAAGTTGGTGCTGGAATGGAACCAGCATATAGCAGAGGAGGGACTGGAGCCCAGGTCTGCATGAGAACTGAGCCTCCAAGCTCTCCCAAACATCTGTTTGTGTCAGGTTTGAATTTACAAAGCAAGCTCATTGTTTTATTTGATCTTTATCATCCAATCTATTCTCCCAGTTTTTTTAAATGAGGCGATAGGGGCTTGGAGAGGACTCATGGCTGGCTCAAGGGCCAGCCTTACCTTCAGTGGGGACCTTTAGGGTTTCATGAGCTTCTGGAGCCCCTAAACCTGTCACAGTTGGAGAGATTCAGCCTGAGCCGTCCCTGCCCACAGGGCACCACATCCCTCTGCCTCTGTGCAGGCCACCCGCCTGGGTCTGTCACATCAAGTTCAAGTGATTCATGTGGCAGCGGCTCCTGGTCTGCCTGTCGGCACGTCAGCTAGTCCTGGTTACCATGACAACGGGATACAAGGCACCAGGGCATCAGTGGGCTGTGGCTCTGGGAGGGCAGTGCCATAGCAAGGGAGGGGGCTTTTGCATCCTCCTCCTCTGGGAAACTTGGCAAGGGCTGGAGCCTCCGGGGGCTGGGTGGCCCCTCCCTACCTCCATGCCTTGGCATTTCCTTCCTGCCATCTGTGCTGGAGCTGGGGGAGGGGCTAGAATGCCATCTCTGGTGGGAGGGGTCTGGGAGCAGATGGGTGGGAGGAACAGCCCTTCCCATCTGAGCTGTGCCCCTACCACCCCTAATGCTAAAGTCTCTCTTCCAGGGTCCCCTCCTTAACCCCTCAGACTCCCACCTCTGCCTCACCACTCTGTGGCCTTTCTTTCCTGGACACAAATGGGAAGTTCAAGACCCATTTCTGCCAGAAAATTAGTCTCTGGGTTTGGAATGGAACCCTGGTATCCTGACTGCAAGGGAGGGGTCCTAAGGGGACTAACCTGCTTTGTGCCAATGCCTGACTAGGACCTCATCTCCCTTACCCTTCCTGGCAACCCTCTGGGTTCAGTATTATCATAACCATTTTACAGAGGGGAAAACTGAGTTGCAGAAATATGAGGCAACTTGCCTCTAATCAGCCAGCTGGGGAGTAGGAGCACCAGGATTCAAACTCCCAACTTTGCTCTTGTAGGAACCACTGCTGGTGTCGAGAGGGGAAAGGACTCTTCCCTGCCCCAGCCGCTCCATCAGTCAGCTCATCCCTCCTGGAGAGAGGATGGCCAAGGGTTGAGCTGGTGGAAGAAGCATTGGCCTGTGAGTTGGCACCCAGGTTTGAGGCCTGGCTTTGCAGCCAGCCTGCTTGGGGCCACAATCTCCATCCAGGCACTGCAGGATGGCTGGAGTGAATGTGCTTCTCAGTAGTGGACATGAGGCTGTAGGGTCCTGCCACAGAGAGAGGGTTGGGACTTGGGGTAGGTGACAAGGACAGGGGTATGGCCAAAGAAGAGGCAGAACCAGTTGGAGAAGCAGGGGCTTGCTTTCATAATAGGCTGTCCAAATGGGACACGGCGTACTTGGAGTGCTTGGAGAGTAACTAGTGCCCAGAACTCCCACATTTTAAATGGGGATGTAGATCTCTTCAGGCCTTGCAAGGTTGGTGCCCCCAAGTTGGTTCTGTGACCCTCAGTACTTACTTCCAGGCTACACAGAGGAAAGTGAGGGTGAGGAGGTGAGGCAGGGGGAGATGGGCAGTGAGGACTGTGCCCTGCTACCCTCACCTTGATTGTGTGAGCAGTGGGAGCTTCAGGGGAAACATTTGGAAAAGCTGACATGTATCCCCAAGCATTGGGTTGGCACAGTGGCCAAGGCCTGACTCTGGCTTGAAAAGAGTCTAGAAGAGGGTGGTGACTTGGAGCTGTCTAGGATGGTGGGGAGAGTCTGGCAAGCCCAGGCTCTTCTGTGGGTCGGAGTGGCCACACCAAGGCATGCTGAAGGAAGGGCCTGCCTGTTGAGGCCAGGTGACCTCTTGGAGACTGAGTGGGATGAGCCCCAGAAGCAGGAGCATCATTGCACATGTCAGGGAATTACT
Source organism: Bos grunniens (assembly GCF_055505025.1). Taxonomy (NCBI): domain Eukaryota; kingdom Metazoa; phylum Chordata; class Mammalia; order Artiodactyla; family Bovidae; genus Bos; species Bos grunniens. The sequence continues at coordinate 16,639,022 of NC_141167.1, forward strand.
AGCTGAAGGATCCCAGTGAGGGGGACTCCAAAGTCCCACCAAAAATACTGCACAGAGAGGATCTGGTAGCCCCAATATCCTGGAGGACCAGGCCTTCCATCCCTTTTGAATGCTTCTTAGGCTGGGTTGGGCCTGAGCTAGAGAGGGAAAGAGCAAATCTTTAGATTGAATGAGAAATTGAAGTTTTGATGCTAGATTAGATTGGAAATTTTAACTCATAAAAATGAGACTGATAGTGCCTGAGAGTGTCCAGAAAAATTATGGGATATGCTCAGATATGGTCCAAGAGGAGGGAAACAACAAAGCAAGCTCTAAAAAGAACCTCAGCGATGCTGAGAATCAATTATCCTCTGCTTTAGGCCCTGCCAGGCCCAGCCATTCCAGGCAATGGGTCCCCTTGATTGGTGTCCTGAGGCAGGAATGGGGGGTAGTGGTCTAACTTCAATCCAGGCCCCTCTTCTTCTGTCCTCCCACTCAGATCACTCTTCCCTCCTGGGATAGCCTTCCACCCACTGCCCCCTTACAGACCTCCTGGATTCCTCCTGATTCCTGTTAGCCTAGCCCCAGAAGCTAGAACCCAGAGTTCCTCTTTGCTGGCTCTCAAACTTCCCCTTGTCTGTTTCCTCCCGTTGCCCACTCTAGAGCTGATTCTGGCTTCTTGAAACTGAGCTGAGGAAGAGCTGGATCTGGTACCCTCAAATGGACCCATGCATCCACTGATCTTGTATCCCCTAATATAGATAGGAAAACTGAGGTCCAGGAAGGCAGGGGAACTTGCCCGAGGCCACATGGCAACCCCAGCAAGGCCAGATTGGAATTTAGGCCATCAGCACCCTAGTGGAGCATCTGGGTCTCCCAGGGAGAGAGAACCAGGCCAGGCTAGGCCCCTGGCAGGCCCCACCTGCCACCCCTCCCTGGCTTCCAAAAGTATGCCCAGGGGTGTCAGAGAGGATGAAGGGCTAGAGCTTCCCAGGGGAGCTCAAGCCCAATTCCTATTGGCAGAGGTGGCAACACCTGGCAGCTACCCGCCCTGCCACACCCAGCCCTTCAGTGAGCCACTGAGACCCTCAGGGAGCTAGTGGTCACAGCCACTTCTGCCAAGGGCATCTGCAGTGGCTACTGCCATAGACTGCAGCAGGTGGGGTTGAAAAAGCACCGGTTCTGGAGTTAAACCTAAGTTCACGGCCTGTCTCTACTAATTAGTAGCTCATCTTTGGACAAGTCACGTGCCTCTTCCGAGCCTCATTCTCTCCTATGTACAACGGGAATAAGGCACCGGGATTCAGAGTGAGGATAATTTGCTAATGCACCCAAGGCACGTATCCCAGTGTCTGGACGGCTGCTTGCTGTCCCCCGCCGAGAGCTCTGTCACCTCAGACTTTCCCCTCAAACAATGTGGTCCAGGCCAGGGCGGTGACCCCTTCTATTGCCCCTGCTCACCCTGCAGGAGCCCCAGAGTCACCCCATCTATTTTTACACTTTTTTCCTCCCTCCGGCCCACCATTTCAACCCTTTTTATCCCCCTCCCCCCTTTTTTAGAAATGACATAATTAGAGGGATTTAATGTTCTGCTGCTGAAATCTTCATTTTCTTGGGGTAATTTCCACTATTTCATCAAGGAATAATTAATTGCATTGTCTTTAATCAATTGTTTTACAAATCCAGCAGCGGGAGGAATTCTCCCACCATCTCCGCAGCTGTTCTCCCCTCCTGGGTGAGGTGCCAGCTCCTGCCCGAGAGAGAGCTTAGCTGCCAGAACGAAGCTGGGGGGTGACTGTAGGGGAGGGACCCAGAGCTTCCCCAGCCCCCCACCCTGGGATAGAGGGCAGAAAGTGCAGGCAATTAGAAATCTGTCCTGCAGTGTGGGAGCACCCACCTGCTGCGCAGGGCAGGAGGAGAGACTGTGCTCCCCAGGGAGCTCCAGGCTCCATTGCCTAGACAGCTGGGCAGGGCTGCTCCCTCCTAGCAGATGTGGAGGCTGAGGAGAGGTGGGGAAAGACTCATGTCTGGCAGGCTCTGGGCCTCAAGAGACGGGAGATGAATCTCTGTTGGAGTTGGATCGTGGTGGTGGCCCTTTCCAAGTGGTGCTGTGCTAAAGAATCCACCTGCAAATGCAGAGTTGGAGATGGGAGTTGGATCCCTGGGTTGGGAAGATTCCCTGGAGGAGGAAGTGGCAGCCCACTCCAGTATTCTTGCTTGGAAAATTTAATGGACAGAGAAGCCTGCTGGGCTACATACAGTCCCTGGGGTAACAAAAAATCAGACATGATTGAGCAACTACGCACAGCACATACATGTGTTCCCTCCCTCTTGAACCTCCCTCCCATTTTGCTGGTCACAGAGCACCAGGTAGAGCTCCTTGTGTTATACAGCAACTTTCCATTTTAGATATCAGTTCAGTCATTCAGTTGTGTCACACTCTTTGTGACCCCATAAACTGCAGCACACCAGGCTTCCCTGTCCTTCACTATCTCCCAGAGTTTGCTCAAACTCACATTCATCGAGTCAGTGATGCCATCCAACCATCTCATCCTCTGTCATCCCCTTCTCCTCCTGCCTGTAATCTTTCCCAGCATCAGGGTCTTTTCCAATGTGTTGGTTCTTCACATAAGGTGCCCAAAGTATTGGAGCTTCAGCTTCAGCATCCGTCCTTCCACTGTATATTCAGGATTGATTTCCTTTAGGATTGACTGGTTGGATTTCCTTGTGGTCCAAGGGACTCTCAAGAGTCTTCTTCAACACCACAGTTCAAAAACATCAATTCTCTAGCACTCAGCTTTCTTTATAGTCCACCTCTCACATCCATACATGACTACTGGAAAAACCATAGCTTTGACTAGATGGACCTATGTCAGCAAAGTAATGTCTCTGCTTCTTAATATGCTGTCTAGGTTGGTCATAGCTTTTCTTCCAAGGAGCAAGCGTCTTTTAATTTCATGGTTGCGGTCATCATCTGCAGTGATTTTGGAGCCCAAGAAAATAGTCTCTCATTGTTTCCATTGTTTACCCATCTATTTGCCATGAAGTGATGGGACTGTATGCCATGATCTTAGTGTTCTGAATGTTGAGTTTTAAGCCAACTTTTTCATTCTCCACTTTCACTTTCATCAAGAGGCTCTTTAGTTCTTCCTTGATTTCTGCCATAAGGGTGGTGTCATCTGCGTATATGAGGTTGTTGATATTTCTCCTAGCAATCTTGATTCCAGCTTGTGCTCCATCCAGCCTGGCATTTTGCACAATGTACTCTGCATGTAAGTTGAATAAGCAGGGTGAACGTACTTCTTTCCCAATTTGGAACCAGTCTATTGTTCCATGTCCAGTTCTAACTGTTGCTTCTTGACCTGCATACAGATTTCTCAGGAGGCAGGTCAGGTGGTCTGGTATTCTCATCTCTTGAAGATCTCTGGTTTCTGTGCATTTTCTAAATCCAGCTTGAACATTTGGAAGTTCATAGTTAACGTACTGTTGAAGCCTGGCTTGGAGAATTTTGAGCATTACTTTGCTAGTGTGTGAGATGAGTGCAATTGTGCAGTGGTTTGAACATGCTTTGGCATTGCCCTTCTTAGGGATTGGAATGAAAACTCACATTTTCCAGTCCTGTAAAGTAATGCTCAAAATTCTCCAAGCCAGGCTTCAGCAATACGTGAGCCGTGAACTTCCTGATGTTCAAGCTGGTTTTAGAAGAGGCAGAGGAACCAGAGATCAAATTGCCAACATCTGCTGGATCATGGAAAAAGCAAGAGAGTTCCAGAAAAACATCTATTTCTGCTTTATTGACTATGCCAAAGCCTTTGACTGTGTGGATCACAATAAACTGTGGAAAATTCTGAAAGAGATGGGAATACCAGACCACCTGATCTGCCTCTTGAGAAATCTGTATGCAGGTCAGGAAACAACAGTTAGAACTGGACATGGAACAGTAGACTGGTTCCAAATAGGAAAAGGATTACGTCAAGGCTGTATATTATCACCCTGCTTATTTAACTTCTATGCAGAGTACATCATGAAAAACGTTGGACTGGAAGAAACACAAGCTGGACTCAAGATTGCTGGGAGAAATATCAATAACCTCAGATATGCAGATGACACCACCCTTATGGCAGAAAGTGAAGAGGAACTAAAAAGCCTCTTGATGAAAGTGAAAGAGGAGAGTGAAAAAGTTGGCTTAAAGCTCAACATTCAGAAAACGAAGATCATGGCATCCGGTCCCATCACTTCATGGGAAATAGATGGGGAAACAGTGGAAACAGTGTCAGACTTTATTTTTGGGGGCTCCAAAATCACTGCAGATGGTGACTGCAGCCATGAAATTAAAAGATGCTTACTTCTTGGAAGGAAAGTTATGACCAACCTAGATGGCATATTCAAAAGCAGAGACGTTACTTTGCCAACAAAGGTCCGTCTAGTCAAGGCTATGGTTTTTCCTGTGGTCATGTATGGATGTGAGAGTTGGACTGTGAAGAAGGCTGAGCACCAAAGAATTGATGCTTTTGAACTGTGGTGTTGGAGAAGACTCTTGAGAGTCCCTTGGAGTGCAAGGAGATCCAACCAGTCCATTCTGAAGGAGATCAGCCCTGGGATTTCTTTGGAGGGAATGATGCTGAAGCTGAAACTCCAGTACTTTGGCCACCTCATGTGAAGAGTTGACTCAGTGGAAAAGACTCTGATGCTGGGAGGGATAGGGGGCAGGAGGAGAAAGGGATGACAGAGGATGAGATGGCTGGATGGAATCACTGACTCGATGGACGTGAGTCTGAGTGAACTCCGGGAGTTGGTGATGGACAGGGAGGCCTGGTGTGCTGTGATTCATGGGGTCGCAAAGAGTCAGACATGACTGAGCGACTGAACTGAACTGAACTGATGGCCACTGGTGAGTTTTCAAATATGTTGGCATATTGAGTGCAACACTTTCACAGCATCATCTTTTAGGATTTGAAATAGCTCAGCTGGAACTCCATCACCTTCACTAGCTTTGATTGTAGTGATGCTTCCTAAGGCCCACTTGACTTCGCACTCCAGCACGTCTCGCTCTAAGTGAGTGATCACACGATGATCATGGTTATCTGGGTCATTAAAATCTTTTTTTGTGTAGTTCTTCTGTGTATTCTTGCCACCTCATCTTAATATCTTCTGCTTCTGTTAGGTCCATACCATTCCTGTCCTTTATTGTGGCCATCTTTGCATGAAATGTTCCCTTGGTATCTCTAATTTTCTTGAAGAGATCTCTAGTCTTTCCCATTCTATTGTTTTCCTCTATTTCTTTGCACTGATCGCTGAGGAAGGCTTTCTTATTTCTCCTTGCTATTCTTTGGAACTCTGCACTGAGATGGGTATATCTTTCCTTTTCTCCTTTGCTTTCGCTTCTCTTCTTTTCTCAGCTATTTGTAAGGTCTTCTCAGACAACCATTTTGCCTTTTTGCATTTCTTTTTCTTGGAGATGGTCTTGATCACCACCTCCTGTGCAATGTCACAAACCTCTGTCCATAGTTCTTCAGGCACTCTATCAGATCTAATCCCTTGAATCTATTTGTCACTTCTACTGTATAATAGTAAGGAATTTGATTTAGATCATACCCAAATGGTCTAGTGGTTTTCCCTACTTTCTTCAGTTTAAGTGTAAATTTGGCAATAAGGAGTTCATGATCTGAGCCACAGTCATTTTACCTATGCTGCTGCTGCTAAATCACTTCAGTCGTGTCCGACTCTGTGCGACCCCATAGAAGGCAGCCAACCAGGCTCCTCTGTCCGTAGGATTCTCCAGGCAAGAATACTGGAGTGGGTTGCCACTTCCTTCTCCAAGATAAAGACTGCTGCTGCTGCTGCTAAGTCACTTCAGTCGTGTCCCACTCTGTGCGACCCCATAGATGGCAGCGCATCAGGCTCCCCCGTCCCTGGGACACGTTTTACGTATGGTAATGTATGTATTTCAATGTACTCTCTCAGTCCTGTCCCACCCTCCCTGCCCCACCCCGCCCGTGTCCATAAGTCTGCTCTCTTTGTCTGAGTCTCCATTCCTGTCACTGGCCCTGTTTTAAGCATTTTACCATCACAATAACCCTGGGAGGTAGGTCTTTGTATTAACCTCAACTATTATGCTTTTGAACTGTGGTGTTGGAGAAGACTCTTGAGAGTCCCTTGGACTGCAAGGAGATCCAACCAGTCCATTCTAAGGTCCATTCTGATCTCTCTAAAGGAGATCAGCCCTGGGATTTCTTTGGAAGGAATGATGCTGAAGCTGAAACTCCAGTACTTTGGCCACCTCATGTGAAGAGTTGACTCAGTGGAAAAGACTCTGATGCTGGGAGGGATTGGGGGCAGGAGGAGAAGAGAATGACAGAGGATGAGATGGCTGGATGGCATCACTGACTCGATGGACGTGAGTCTGAGTGAACTCCGGGAGTTGGTGATGGACAGGGAGGCCTGGCGTGCTGCGATTCATGGGGTCACAAAGAGTTGGACAGGACTGAGCGACTGATCTGATCTGATCTTATCTGATTATGGAGAGGAAGCTGAGCTTCAGAGAGATCAAGTAACTTGCCCATGGTCTTGTGCTAGTGGGGGATGGAGCTGGGCTTTGGCCGCAGGCATTCTGGCACCAGGGACTGTTTGTCTTTTATCTACTAAAGGTCCTGCTCATCTGCAGCCCCCTGTAACAACATCCCATCTCACCGAGGAAAGACCAAGCCCTGGCTGACTTAGTGGCCGTGTGGTCTGCTTCCTTCCCTGAATGCCTCTCTCTTTACAACACTGCCCCTGGCTCCTTGTCCCAGCCCACTGGGCTCCTTGCTCTCCACTTGTCCTAGGACACTCACTCCTCCCTTGCGTTCCTGTGCTCTTCCTCTGGGATTGCTCCAGATTTTGTTTACATATTTGTTTGAACGTGACCTCCTCGGGAGGCCTTTCCCAGACTCCCTCATCCCCAACCTCGCATCTCTTTACACTATTTTTTTTCGTGGTACTTAGCCAAGACTCTATCCATAATGGGCATTAGTGCTGTCTACCAAATACACTGCACCTACATACATCTTCTGGGTACACAGTAGGGCTGCATTCCCCCACCTCTTGCAGAAGATGAACATAACCACGTTACTAGATGGCGGGAAGTGAAATGGGATAGTCGTGATCTGTGTACTTTCAGGGCTAGGGTTGGGGCTTTTGGACTTTGGTGCTACTTGCCATGTGCCCTTTTGTGGAAGTTCGGGATGGAGCCTCCTTCAGCCTGGGTCCCTAGATGGGGGCAGCTTGAAATGGTTTACAGGGATTTTCTCCAAGAACATACAGTGTGAGTGAAAATGACTCTTAGTGGCTTTAAGAATCATTAATGGCAACATAGTTGTGCCCATTCTGACTGAGATACTGCTTCACTTCAGTTCAGTCGCTCAGTCGTGTCTGACTCTTCTCGACCCCATGAATCGCAGCACGCCAGGCCTCCCTGTCCATCACCAACTCCCGGAGTTCACCCAGACTCACATCCATCGAGTCAGTGATTCCATCCAGCCATCTCATCCTCTGTCGTCCCCTTCTCCTCCTGCCCCCTATCCCTCCCAGCATCAGAGTCTTTTCCACTGAGTCAACTCTTCACATGAGGTGGCCAAAGTACTGGAGTTTCAGCTTCAGCATCATTCCCTCCAAAGAAATCCCAGGGCTGATCTCCTTCAGAATGGACTGGTTGGATCTCCTTGCAGTCCAAGGGACTCTCAAGAGTCTTCTCCAACACCACAGTTCAAAAGCATCAATTCTTCGGTGCTCAGCCTTCTTCACAGTCCAACTCTCACATCCATACATGACCACAGGAAAAACCATAGCCTTGACTAGACGGACCTTTGTTGGCAAAGTAACGTCTCTGCTTTTGAATGTGCTATCTAGGTTGGTCATAACTTTCCTTCCAAGGAGTAAGCATCTTTTAATTTCATGGCTGCAGTCACCATCTGCAGTGACTTTGGAGCCCCCAAAAATAAAGTCTGACACTGTTTCCACTGTTTCCCCATCTATTTCCCATGAAGTGATGGGACCAGATACCATGATCTTCGTTTTCTGAATGTTGAGCTTTAAGCCAACTTTTTCACTCTCCTCTTTCACTTTCATCAAGAGGCTTTTTAGTTCCTCTTCACTTTCTGCCATAAGGGTGGTGTCATCTGCATATCTGAGGTTATTGATATTTCTCCCGGCAATCTTGAGTCCAGCTTGTGTTTCTTCCAGTCCAACGTTTCTCATGATGTACTCTGCATAGAAGTTAAATAAGCAGGGTGATAATATACAGCCTTGACGTAATCCTTTTCCTATTTGGAACCAGTCTATTGTTCCATGTCCAGTTCTAACTGTTGTTTCCTGACCTGCATACAGATTTCTCAAGAGGCAGATCAGGTGGTCTGGTATTCCCATCTCTTTCAGAATTTTCCACAGTTTATTGTGATCCACACAGTCAAAGGCTTTGGCATAGTCAATAAAGCAGAAATAGATGTTTTTCTGGAACTCTCTTGCTTTTTCCATGATCCAGCAGATGTTGGCAATTTGATCTCTGGTTCCTCTGCCTCTTCTAAAACCAGCTTGAACATCAGGAAGTTCACGGCTCACGTATTGCTGAAGCCTGGCTTGGAGAATTTTGAGCATTACTTTACTAGCATGTGAGATGAGAGCAATTGTGCGGTAGTTTGAGCATTCTTTGGCATTGCCTTTCTTTGGGATTGGAATGAAAACTGACCTTTTCCAGTCCTGTGGCCACTGCTGAGTTTTCCAAATTTTCTGGCATACTGAGTGCAGCACTTTCACAGCATCATCTTTCAGGATTTGAAATAACTCAACTGGAATTCCATCACCTCCACTAGCTTTGTTCGTAGTGATTCTTTCTAAGGCCCACTTGACTTCACATTCCAGGATGTCTGGCTCTAGGTGAGTGATCACACCATCATGATTATCTGGGTCGTGAAGATCTTTTTTGTACAGTTCTTCTGTGTATTCTTGCCACCGCTTCTTAATATCTTCTGCTTCTGCTAGGTCCATACCGTTTCTGTCCTTTATTGAGATACTGCTTAGTACATTATTATTCATTTATGTGTCTCCCGCCCCAGAAAGTCAGCTCCATGGGACCTGGGCTTTGTCATGTTCATGGCCACAGCCCCAGTTCCTGGAACAGCTGGCATATAGTAGGTAATCAGTAAGTGTTTGTGCAATGCGTGAATGAAGGCCATGTTCCCTTGGGCAGCACTTTAGAACTAAGTTCTTTTTTACATTATTTTTGTTAATCCCACTACAACCCCATGATGTAGGAATTATCCCCATTTCAGGGCTTCCCTAGTGGCTCAGATCTTAAAGAATCTGCCTGCAATGTGGGAGATGTGGGTATGATCCATGGGTCGGGAAGATCCCTGGAGAAGGGAATGGCTACCGCCTCTAGTATTCTTGCCCGGAGAATTCCATAGACGGAGGAGCCTGGCAGGCTGCAGTCCATGGGGTGGCATAGAGTCGGACATGACTAAACGACTAAAACTTTCACACACATCCCCACTTCACAGATTCTGAAACTGACACCTAGATTGACTAGTTGAGTTGCCCCTTGACATGCATCCAGTTAGTAGTGGAAGCTGGACTAGAATCCTCATCTCTTAGTTCATTGCTCCCTGTTCCACCCTCATTCGTTTGCTCGCTGGATAAGATAAACAGAGCTATTCCCACCTATCCAGTCCCCCTCTCCCCACCCCACCCCAGAGGCCCTGCTTCCTTTTGCCTCTTGCACTATGCACTTTGTCTCTGATGAGGGAGTGTGGGAAGGGAGCTTATGGAGCCCAGGGTCCAGGATCCGCCTCTTTGTCCTCCCTGTGGAGTCATCTGCCTGGGAGTGAACTGCCTGCAGGATCTCTTGGTTATGCTGACACTTCCCTCCGCCAGAACCAGCCCAACCCTTCAGTCTCTCCTCACGACAGCTGTCATATCTGGGGCACAGCAGAGGCAGGAGGGCCACAAAGTCCCATCGTCCTGCCACACTCCCCCGAGGAGCAGTGCTCCCAGGTCTCAGGCCAGGGCTGTAACTCTTCCTTTCCATGTGATTCCATCAAGTTTGGTTACCTGATCCTCCTGCCTCCAGTGGACCAGAAGTAACAAACTAGAGGGGTAAAGTGGGGGACAGGTACACTGGCCTAGTGCTGAAATGGGATGATTCTAAAACATACAGAAACCTTAAAGACATTGACTAAAGGGGCCATTTAGTGCCGTGGCAAGGCAAGGGCTTGACATCCTTCATCAAAGCAAAGAGATCACCATCTTGCAGCCCAGATGTTCATTAACGTTCGTCATGCAAAGTCCTTGGGCAAGTCACGTGATCTTTCCAGACCTGAGGTCCTTCCTCTATTGGAAGGACCTTCTGAAAAACCCGGGGTTTGTACTGACATAACCCATACACTCGAGCAAGGTTCAATCATGTCCCATAAACTAGTTTAAAAAGGTAGGAGAGTCTGTAATACCTTTTAGAGGTGTTCCCGTCCAAAATGATTTTTAAATGAGTTGACCTTAAAGTTCAATCTAAAGGTCTTCCATTTTAAGAACTTTATGGAATTCTGTATGCTGGGACTGAGCAAGGTACTAGGAATATAGAGATGAAAGAGACATCCTGCTTTGGAGGTTGTCACTTTGTGGGTGAATAGACATGTAAACAGTTTGTTGTAGTCCAATAAGATGCAATGAGAGACCAGCTCCTCACGGGGAATCAGACGGCTAGGGCTTGACAGATTAGTAGGAATTTTCCAGGTAAAGAAGGGGAGGGGAATCCAGGTGGAGAGAACTGTGTGAGCAAAGGTGTGGAAGTATGGAACTCTTGTGTTCCAAGAATTGCAGGTGGCTCAGTATCAATGGAACACTGAGACAAAGAAAAACTAGAGATGAGGATGGAGAGGTAAGGGGTAGGGGCAGATGAAAAAAGGCCTTCAAAGCCAGGCCAAGGAGTTCGGGCCTTAGGCAACAGGGGAGCCATGGAAGATTAATGAGCAGGTGAGCATCATGATCAGATCTATGTTTTAGGAAGTCCCTCCCTCTAGCGGCCAGTGTGGAGGATGGATGGGTGGTAAGAGCAGCAAGGATGGAGGCAGGGAGACTAGAGAGGAGCCGCTGAACTGGCAAGAGAGGGTGTGGCCTGAGCTGGGGCAGGGCACGTAGGCTTGGTAAAGAGAGGGAGGATTCTAGAGATGGGCAGGAGATAAAAGAGGCCAAGTTTGTCAGTGGCTGAATGCTGGGATAAGGAAGGCAATAATGCACACCACAAAGGTCTGTCTAGTCAAAGCTATGATTTTTCCAGTAGTCATGTATGGTTGTGATAATTGGACCACAGAGAGGGCTGAACAGCAAAGAATTGATGCTTTCGAACTGTGGTGCTGGAGAAGACTCTTGAGAGTCCCTTGGACTGCAAGGAGATCAAACCAGTCAATCCTAAAGAAAATCAACCCTGAATATTTATTGGAAGGACTGATGCTGAAGCTGAAGCTCCAATCCTTTGGCCACCTGAAGCGAAGAGCTGATTCATTAGAAAATACCTTAATGCTGGGAAAGATTGAGGGCAGGAGGAGAAGGGGGTGACAGAGGATGAGATGGTTGGATGGCATTACTGACTCAATGCACATGAGTTTGAACAAGCTCTGGGAGATGGTGAAGGACAGGGAACCGTGGCACGCTGCAGTTTATGGAGCTGCAGAGTTGAACATGACTTAGAGACTAAACAATAATGCACACCACGTATCTGTCTTTGATTCTAGAGGACGTCCATTGGCAATGGCTAATTGTGGAAGTAGATGGGGGGGGATATGATGAGCTCCTCCCTGAACTTAGTTGAGTTTGACATTGGTGACACCAACCTAGGGCTTTTCTGAAAGACCAATGATTCAGACCAGAACTCTGGGGGTAGGCAGCAGAAGGTGGAAATATATTCATTACTTTATTTTGTGTAGCCAGTAACCTTAAAACTTTGTGGCTTTGAACAATCAGCATTTATTATCTCACAGAGCTTCTAGGGATCAGGAGTCTTGGGATTGGCTTAGCTGAGTGGTTCTGGCTCAGGGTCTCTCATGTAGCCAAGATCTTGGCTGGGGCTGGGGTCAGGGGCTGGGGTCATCTGCAGATTTGCCTGGGGATAAAGGATCTGCTTCTAAGGTGACTAACCCCCTCACCTGGCTGGTTGGTACTGTTTGTTGGTGGGAAGCCTCCGTTCCTCTCCACTGGGCTGCTTGAGTATCCTTACCACATGGCGACTGGGGTCCCCAGAGCCTGTGATCAGAGGAGCAGCGTAGCCTCCCTGTCCTGTGCTTCGGGAGCCCTACTCTCACGTTCACGCCGCTCCATCTGTTACACTGATTCAGTCTCTTCAGTGATTACACAGGGGTGTGAATACCGGAGGTAACAGTCGGAGGCCTCCTTGGAAGCTAGACAGACAGAGATCATCCTTTTCAACTCCCCTGCAGTGCAGGTGAGGAGAAGGCAATAGCAACCCAATCCAGTACTTTTGCCTAGAAAATCCCATGGATGGAGGAGCCTGGTAGGCTGCAGCCCATGGGGTCGCTAAGAGTCGGACACAACTGAGCGACTTCACTTTCAGTTTCATGCATTGGAGAAGGAAATGGCAACCTACGCCAGTGTTCTTGCCTGGAGAATCCCAGGGACGGGGGAGCCTGGTGGGCTGTGGTCTATGGGGTCGCACAGAGTCGGACACGACTGAAGCGACTTAGCAGGAGCAGCAGCAGCAGTGCAAGTGAGAAAGCTGAGTTGGAGATGGGCATGGACTTGCCTGGGGCCACACAGCAAGTAAGGACCCCAGCCTGGGATAGAATCAGAGTCTACATGGGCCCAGAGGAAAGGGGCCTTGTCCCCTGGGGGTGCCCAGAGAAAGGAGGAGAGCCCTCAGGAGGCAGAGGCCAGGCATCCAGCCCAGAGCCGGGGGCAGAGGGTGGGGACTTGAGGCCAAACGACCTCTCTGAGAGCTGGCTGGGGGTGTGTGTGAACCCCCATTCCCCACCTCCTCCTGGAGGGTGAGCAATTAACCAGGGCTGCTTCTGCCGGACCCAGCAGCTCTCCCAGCTCTCTCTACCCCATAGCTCTTCGTTCATGCAGGCGTGTAGGAGGAACATCCTGCCTGTTCATCTCTCCACCCTTCATTTATTCACTGAGGAGTTACTTACACTCTACTACGCTCCTAGCATCTCTCCGACCTGTGTTGGACATACAGGGACATATGAGTTCCCATGACATCAGGCAAGAAGCTTATGCTCTAGTGGCGAGACTTATATGAAGCAAATAAATACGTAAAGGGATGTATTCAGGCACACTGGGAAATGTGCCTTGGAGACAAATGGCAGGGATGCTTAGTCTAGACTGGGAGTCGGGGAAGGTTCTCCGGGGCAGGGACACTGAGGCCCAGCACTGAGGGGTCAGGCAGACTAAGAGCTTCTGGAGGAGACATTGCAGGCCCAAGGGTCTGAGGGTGCAAAACCTACAAGAAGAAAACCGTGGGAGTGATGGGAAGTCAGAAGGAAACCAGAGTGGTCTGGGTGCTGTGAGTGAAGAGAAAGCAGAGGTGCTGATGTGGACAGGGAGGGCGGGGGAGCGTGGGGTGTTGGGGGGTGACGCCAGCTCTCTGTGCTCCCACTGCAAGAGCAGATTAGCATAGGTCTGACTGCTGTGTGACCAACGAGCCACTGGAGCTCTGGAATGGCAGCACAGGGAACTGGCATGCAGGCTGCACTGTTACCAGGTGGTTCTGAGCAGCACCCCTGGCCCCAAGGGATGGACGGAGGCAAGGTAGGTCTCTCAAGAGTCAGATTCCAGGAAACCTGGGATGGTGGGTGGAGGCAGGAGGCAAAGAGCGGGGACCCCTTTGGGGGGTTGGGGCTCCGGGAGGAGCCTTCCGTGAGGCCTTAGGTGTGGGAGCAGCCTGAGTTGAGTGAATTCTGCCACTGACCTGCTGTGTGATCTCCAGAAAGGCCCCCTCCCTCTCCAAGGCCTCAATGCCCTTCACCATCAAATGTGCAATTCAAATCCCCACCTCAAAAGAGACTGTTAGGACCAAAAGGGATCACAGCCAGAAAAGGGCCTTATTGATGGAGAAGTATCCCTCTGAAGCCCCAGTGAGGATTTGGGGTTCATTGTTACTAATTAACCTGCTGAGGGCCAGCTTGGGAGCCCATGAGCCTCTGCTGTGGTGACCCCAGGCCAGCTGAGTTTGGGCATGGGCTGTCTCCACCGGGGGGCCGGGGGGTTCAGTGGGAGCTAAGAGGATTAGAGGGTCCTCGTGAGTGCACAGTGTGATCAGCTCCCACTCACTGCCACCCAGGCCACTGTCTGGAGACCAGGCAGCTGGGCCTCCTGGAAGGAAGGAAGCAGGGAGCGGTGGGAGCTGAGGAAGACAGAGGGAGGGAGAAGGCAAGGAATCAAAGCGGGGAAGGACACAGGGCAGCCAGGAAGACCCACCTGCAGTGCCCCCAACACGTTCCTGCACGCTACATGTATATGCTTGCACTCACATACGTGTGCACAGAGCACACCCATAGTGTACTCATATGACATGGACACAAGCACATGTACACATGCTATGTGCCCACACACGTATGTGTGCATACATATGCACACAACACGTGTGTGCATGTGCACACATGTATGAGCACATGACACAAGCACACCACACACATGTGTGCACAGAGACAAGTGTGAGAACATGCACACACACTTGCATACTCACATCCCTCTTCCCCCAGCTGGTCTGCCCATGGCCCCCCACACTCTTCTATGGTCTCTCACAGACAGCCTGAGACCTAGGACCACACCGGTCTCCAGATCATACCTGCATCTCAGATGCCCCTTTGTCTTACATCAGCCTCATGCACAGCCCTGTGACTTGCACAGTGTTGAATAGCTAGAAAGAGCTGGAGCCAGGCTTTGAGCTCACTTTGGAGGGTGTCCCGGTCTGGGGGGAAGGGAGGCAAAGCAGTGGAAGGTGCATCAGGAGCCCCCTGAGACCCACATACCAGAGAGCGGGAGGGTGGGCGATGCTGGTTGAAAGTTCACCTAGGAAGCCATCCAGACACGTGGCTGACACATGTGTCCCCCTACTCCAGGTGGTCCCCCCATCCCATCCCACCCAATGGCCCCTCTGGTTCTCTTTTCAGCTCCTAGGACCCATCTCCTGAGGCCCAGGGAAGGCATTTCTGGCCAAGGGCCCAGTGTCCCTGGAAAAGTATCCAGAAGGCTCCTGACCAGCCTGACTCTGTGCCCAGTGCCAGTGGGGAGAGAGAGGGAATGGAAGGGAGCTGGCATCTGTGGATGGGCTCATGCTGGCAGCCTGGCATGGTGCTGGCCTCTTTCATCTCATTACATTTTTAAGTGAAAGGTCAAGGTGTTTGCAGGGTTCAGGGGGCCAGGGTGGGAGAGGGCTGGCCTCGACCTCAAGTATCTATTTCCACAAAACCATGGGCTGACTTGGAAGGCATGAAGCCATAAATGCTCCAACCCCCTCCAACCCACACACCGCCTTGGACTGACACTGCTGAGGTCCGAGGCAATGAAGTGGCACAGGCAGAGAACAGGCCCCAGGTCAGGGACTTTGGGCTGAATGCCCAGTGTGTAGGTCCTGGAATCCCAGAGTATCCTGGTGAAGCCCCCGCCTTAGCTGGGGGCCCAGTTCTTAGATCCCCTCCAAGTGGGAGTTCCAGTTGGCTGGGGAAGGGACTCCTCTTGCTGGCGTGCTCCAATGCTCCCTGGAGCTGCCCCCTGCCGCCTGCCAGGGGCCTGGCCAGCACTGCAGCCTCAGATTTATGACTGAGGTGAGCCGCAGCCTGGAGGCAGACGGTAAATCAAAGCTGGGAGGCCCAAGCCACAGCCTGGCCTTGGGCTGGCTCTGCTTGCAGCCTTCAGGGCTTCCTCACTGGCCTGGCCCCGGAGCTGGGATGGGGGCATCAGGGGTGAGCCCAAGCCCTCTGCCTTCCCTCTCTCTCCCTGTGGGGAGCCTGACACCAGCGGTGGAAGTTAAGAGCTGGGTTCTGGAAGCCACCTACCTGCATCAGCTGCATCAGACCTGTTGGTGAAAACTTGGGCAAAGGCACAGCTCTTGCGTCTGTTTCTTCATATGTAAAATGGAGACTGTGGTCAGACCTGCCCATAGGCCAACTGGGCCTGGAAGCTAAGTTGCTTTTACATGAATGCCTGCTAAGGTGCTTCAGTCATGTCCGACTCTTTGTGACCCTATGGACCGTAGCCTGCCAGGCTTCTCTGTCCATGGTATTCTCCAGGCAAGAATACTTGAGTGGATTGCCATGCCCTCCTCCAGGGGATCTTCCCAACCCAGGGATCAAACTCATGTCTCTTATGTCTCCTGCATTGGCAGGCAGGTTCTTTACCACCAGCACCACCTGGGAAGCCCTGAAGTTGCTTTCATCTAAGGCCCCAAAGCAGCACACAGGCCCGAACAACCATGTGGGCGTGGTTTTGCCTGGGCCCCTAGTGTTCATGTCTCCTGGTATCTGAGTTCCCTGGGAGGGCTCTGGGCAGCCCCTTCCCCTGAGGCTGCTGTGAATCAGACTCTAGCCTGCTCAAGGAGGTGCAAAGGGGAGACAGGGACTGCAGGGAGATGCTCCCAGCTGCAGCCCAGGTGGCTCAGGGATGGAGCTTAAAACCAGTCTCCCATCCCAGTTGCTGTGCCCTCATTATGGCTCTTCCTCCTCTAGAGGACCCTATGGAATGGATACTGTTATTATTTTTGTTTAAAGATAAGACTCAGAGGGGGAGAGTGACTTGCCCAGGGGCACACAGCTGGTAAAAGGCAGGCTGAGATTTGAACAATCTCCCTGCCACCTGCACCCAAGCCCGGGAATCTAGTGCTTCTAAGGAACACAGCAGGCCCCGGGGCCTGAGGCAGGAGCCAGGGAGGCCTGGCAACTGGCTGGGTCACCAGGTGTGCCTTCCCTCTGCCAAGAGGATGCAGGGCAGAGGCTGTCCAGGGCCAGGCGGGGTGAAACCTAGGGGGAATCCAGGTCTCAGGTGAGCCCCCAGGTGAGTGTTGAGCCTTGCCCTAGGAGAGGCTCAGGAGATAGGCTGGGGCCCTGGGCTGGATCTCCTAGCAACACGGCCCCAGGGACCCTACCTGTCTGCCTTAGATGCCCTAGGGAACCCGGCTCAACCACCACCCCCAAGAGGGGGTGTCT
This sequence comes from Bos grunniens, assembly GCF_055505025.1. Lineage (NCBI taxonomy): Eukaryota > Metazoa > Chordata > Mammalia > Artiodactyla > Bovidae > Bos > Bos grunniens. Next base: position 16,656,190 of record NC_141167.1, read on the forward strand.
GTCTGGCAAGCCCTGCTGGGGTAGGGGGTGTGACAGAAATGCAAGGGCGAGAGCTCTGGCTGAGTGCCTGGGAGGAGGGCATGGGGGCTCCAGACCAGAGTGAAGCCGCTTCGGTGGCCCTCCAGGGTCCCCTGCCCACAGGTCTTTGTTCCTGGGTCTGCCTCCCGTCTCTCTCTGTCACCATGACCCCATCCCCATCTCTCTTTTCCTCAATCGCTCCCTCTGCCTCTGTCTCCGTCCTTCTGCCTCTGCTTCTCTCTTTGCCTTCTCCCTCGGGATTCTCTGTCTCTGTGGCTCTTCCCCTGTCTGTCTCTTTCCACCCATTCACTTTCTCGAATGTCTCTCCTGCATCTCCCGTCTTCCGTGCCCACCCCACCCTGTTTCGCCTCGTGTTTCTTTGTCTCTTCCTCTCACATCCAGCACTTTCCCCAGGCCCTCCGTCCTTGAGATCTCCCCACCATTAGATGTGCTTTTTTCCCTGGTGTCTCTCCTCTGCCCAAGGAGTGTCAGGTGGGCACAGGTGCTGGCTCCCAGCTTTGGTTGTGGGGGTGGGCGCCACACCCATAGTGTTTAGTGGGGTGTACTGGGAGGTCAGTCTGAGCAGGAAGGCCAGAGTTCACCTCATGACCTGGAGCTGGCCTCTCTCAGGCCTGTTTCCTCATCTGTTAAATGGGTCTGATGGCTCTGGAGGGAAGGATTAGGGACACTTTGGGTTGCTGTTGGTCACAGACTGTGCTAGGAATGGGCAGAATATCAAGCCAAGGTGGTGCGGGCATCTCCTGCAGAAAGAACTCCTCGGGTATCCAGGCCCCACCCTCGTCCTCCCAGCTGGGAGGCTTCTGGCTGGCACTGCCACTCAGGATGAATCAGGGAGCCCGCGGTTCAGCTGGGCGGCTTTGGCTGCGTCATGGTGCCCTCTGGTGGCACTAGTCAGGCACTGCTGCTACGCTTGGCTCCACCCGCAGGTCGCTGATGTGGACTCCCGAGCCTTGCTGAGGGACAGTGGCGCTGGGGGTACCAATGGGAGCTAAGTTCTCCTGAGCGCTGGTTAAGTGCCAGGTGCTCTTCTGGCTGCTTCTGTACACTATCGCACTTCATCCTCACCCTGCCCTACTGTGATCTCCATCTTACAGATGAGGAAGTCGTGAACCAGGGTTTCCAACCCAGGCAGTCTGAATCCAGCTTTCACCACCACTCTTGAATTCTGCCTCTAAGTGGCCTGCAGCTGATGTCTACCGTTCCACCATCAATGATGACTCATTCTTTGGGGCTAGTTATTTATCTAATAAATGTTTATTTACACTAACCGTGGGCAGTGATCTGCAGGAAACATCAGAGCCAGAAGAGTCCACTGAATCCACATAGCCTGATGGGGCTGTCTTACAGACGGAGGAGCTGAGGCTTGGAGAGGGGAGGGTGCTCGTCGCAGGTCACATGCGGGAGCCTGTGGGCATGAGGGAGAGCTGACTTCCTGCTAATAGCTTAGCGCGGAGGCTCTGAGTTGCTGTGGGGGCTGAGATGGTGCTGGGACAGGGACAGAAGACAGCCTTCCAGGACAAGTGAGGCCAGAGTGGGTAGGGGTTGGAGGCACTGGGGAGAGAGTGCAGATCCAGGAATTCGGTGTGCCTGTGATTCCAGGATTCTGGGAGCCAAGGCTTGGGGATGGGGCAGGAGCCCTGTGGGGAAAGAGGTGTCTGAGCATTGACAGAGGCCTGGCCGGGGCAGGTGGGGGTGTTGCACCTGCGTGCCCATGTGCCAGGCGTCCTGCAGGGGGCTGGGGGCTGAGAGTGTGGTAGACATTGAAGGAAGCTGGGATGATGAGCCAAGGAGACTCATCACGGCAGCAGCTGGAGCAGGGGTGCAGCCTGCAGCCACCTTGTCCTTCCTCTCACAGCCCTTCCCGAATGTCTGCTCTGTGCCAGGCACTGCCAGCCAGCAGGACAGCCCAGTTGCTGTCCTCAGGGGTTTCAGTCCAACCTGATGAGCACAGAAGAGCTGCTTAGCAAGAGGCTTCTCCCTTCTAATCTGTGGGGCTAGAGGTCTGCTGAGGGGGGCCGGGGAGGTGCAGTGAGCAGGGGGCTTGACTGGGGGCTCTTTGGGGTGGAGGAAATGTGTTAGAGCTCAACAGGGTGGCAGTTACATGGGGCCCAGACAGGGCCTGTGCACAGAGCTGTTCATCTAAATCCAGTGTTCTTTATGCAGGCTTGAGAGGAAGAAAACAAAAAGCAGGCCCCTGCTCTGAGTGGGAGGGGAAGCTGGAAGGGCCAGTAGCTGTGGCCTCTCCTGGGTGAAGAGGACCAGGATGGGGAGAAGCTGGTGGAGAATTCTGTGGAGGAGTTGCTGATGGAGCAAAGGCTGGATTCCAGCCCTGGATGGCGGGTGGGAGGGGGTCTGAGGACACTCAAGGGATGAAGCAGTAAAGATTTTGGGAGGCTCAGGGATCCCTGGGCACCTTGTCTCGGGAAGAACCCTCAGCCCCACCCTCCCCTTCCTTCCCCTGCCCCCACCCCTGAGAGTCAGCAGAAGGCATGGACCCAGGGCACTAGCTAAATCTGCAGAACACCCGGCTCCGCATCTGCTGATCTGCTGGGGGTGGAAGGGAGCCCCCGCGTGTACATGTTCACAGGACTCCCCGGGGACCCTGACTTTGTCAGGCTGCAGGCCAGTGTTAGGAAATCGCAGCCCGAAGTTCTCTCCAACACTTGGCTTCTGGGATTCCAGATCCCGAGATCCTCTGGGTGGGAAGAGTTGTTTCAGCTCGCAGCTCATCCCTCCTCTGACCTGGAGAAGCCAAGTCCCAGAGATGGGAATCACTTGCCCTGGCCTCATAGGCAGCTCACGGCCTGAGCTATAACCGTGTCTGGGTGGCTGGGCCAGGATCCCAGCCCTGAAAGGCTAACTGGGTCACACGGCAGGAATTCCCAGCTGTCAGGAGAGATGGGCGAGGCCTGCGGGTGGGCACATGGAGGCTGGCTGCTGTAGGTGGAGGCTCCCCCCACCCTCCAGGTGCCCTAGGTCTTGAGGTTGGTTGGAGGTCACCTCAGGTAGGTAGGCTGTTGGTTTCTCAGGGCTCCGGCTCACCTCCTGCCCCTGCAGCCCAGAATGGGAGCCCCTGGGTGGGCAGGGTGCTCCTGAACTCCAGGGGAGGGGGCAGGACCCTGGCTCTGGCCCAAGGTGTGGGAGGCTGTCATGTAGATGAGCCACCCCCAAAACGTCTGCCTTCAGGGCCTTACTAGGATGTGAGTGATGCAGGTTGAGTTGTCAAGGTCACCAGCCACCAGAGAACAGGGTGAAGGTGAGAGTGCCCACTGTCAGCCCGGGGAACCGTGCCCCGTGACCCCTGCGGGCTTGGGCCCTCTGCCCCAGGCAGTAGCTTGCTCCCGGTCCCGTCTCTGTCCTGGTAGCCTTCCTGTTTCTCTCCTCCTTCCCTTCTCTCCCTGTCCCTGCCCTGGGGGCTTTGGCTCGGTGACTCCCCTTCCATCTGGACCCCGATGGGGACAAGGAGACCTGGTTTGAGCCTCAGCTCGTGCCTCCCTCACACCCTCCCCCTGCCATCACAGCTCCTGAGCTCTGTGACCTTGGACAAGTGGCCAAACCTCTCCAATTCTCTGTTTACTTATCTTCAGAGTACAAGTCATAGATCCTATCTCCTGAACGGATTGAATGCTGGTTGAGCACTTATCCTGTGCCAGGCACCACAAGGGTGTTTTGCACGAATTAGCTTAACTGTTTGGGGTAGCTACCATCATCACCCTCATTTTACCAAGGCTCAGAGGAGGAAACGGAGGCCCAGAGAGAGGGTACCTACTTGTTTCTGATCGTGAACTTGTATGTGCAGAGCTGAGCTCTGGAGTTTCAAGATCTGGGTTCTTTGCCGGGCACCAGGGAATTGGGGGAGGGTGCAGGGCCTCGGGCAGAGGTGACCTCACCAAGCCAGAGGTCAGAGAGACTGGGAGCTGGGTCACATGCATATACACAAGTTAAGATGCTGCGTTTTAGAGTCAGGCCTTAGTCTCCTCACCTGTGGAACGGGCAAGGGGAACCGTCCCTTGGGGAGACCGTGATTGGCAAAGGGCAGAGTTTGGGATCAAATCCAGCCTCCCATATGCTCACCTGCCCCAAACAAGAAGGACTTTGGGGTTGCTTCCATTGAGATGGGGCACAATCCTGCTTTATGGAAACGGTTGTGTACATAAGCAAATATTGGCGTGTTTAATCCCATTTTTCCTACAACACTATTACAAATCCTGAGATCTCTGCCTAAGGAATGAAAATGCCTGCACACATCATTCGAAGTCCCCACCCCAGGCCCTGAACTTCCCTCTTCTGAGTCATGCTTCGGAACCCCATCGGAAGAAGCTGCAGCTTGGAGTGGGGCCCGGGCTTGGCCCAGATCACACAGCCCAGGGTGGCTGAGGTCCTGTCCTGTCTCACCCCACATGGCTTTCCCTCTCCCTGGGGCCTGAAGCCAGAGCAAAGCTGGCTCCCCGACCCTGAGCAGCTGCCTTCATTAGCATTCTGGGGTGTACCCACCCAGGGTGCCATGTGTGGCTGAGGAGTTCACAGCTGCAGGTTCTAACTCACCCTAATTGACCCCGCAGAGAATCCTCCCAACTCCAGGGCTTTTACATCTTATTGGAGCTTTATTTTGGCTTAAGAAAAATCGTGCATTTGTGCCAAACCTGCAGCATTATAAATTGATGCTGCTTTGACTTACTGCAAAAAGGCTCTTGTGCGGAGTGGCCAGGGCTATAGTCTCCCCCGTGTGGCCAGGCCCTGAGCTCGGACATTCCCCCAATAGCCCCATCTTCTAGAAGCAGCTGAGGTTTGGAGGGCCATGGTGACAACAGCAGCTGGCCCGTACTGGCCACTTACTGCTGTTGAGCTCTGGGTTAAGTACTTCCCAGACAGAAAGTAAAATTGCCCACGGTCCAGACGCTTGTCACTGTCCGGTCCAAAGGCCAGCTTGGCCAGGAAGAAGACATTCAGTGCAGAGCCCGTGAGCTTGTTCTGTTTATGGTGAATCTGAGGCTCTTGAGGGATCTCCAGGAAGGAGACCTTGGTTCAGAGGCTGATCAGCTGTTTACCCTGGGCAACTCTCTCTGTGCCTTGGTGCCCCCATCTGCAAATTGGGGATAATAATAGTACTTCCTTCATGAAGTTACTGTGTCACGATTAAGTTACTTGGATGGAGTTGACCCACACTGAAGACGCAGTTGGATCCCTGGGCGTGGAGACAGGCCTTGGCGAGTTTGGGAACATTGGTACCGGGTAAGAGGGGGCGGTGGTATGGGATGATCATGTGGGGCTAGAAGAGAGCTCCGTCGTCTGTGGGACAGGATGGCAGAAGGACCTACTGGGGGAGTAAGGAGCAGCCAGGGGACCTTCACTAGGGCGTGGGGCCATGGAGACGAGCAGGGGGCAGGGAAGAGGGGGAGAGCAGGGCACAGCTCTCTGGCCCCAGCCTGGGATGGGAACCCAACTCTCTCGGGATGTAGCAGGAGTGACGGATGAGAAGAGTTTTGGTGGACTGCGGTGCAGAGGGCAGGGGGCTGAGGAGGCAGAGATGGGCACACAAGTAACGCTTGAAGAGCTCCACCAGGCTGGGGAGAAGGAATGGGGCCCAGTTGGAGCCATGTGCAGGGCTAAGAGAGCAGCTTGAAAGATCATTATCAAGAGGTGAGTGTGTTTCTTGATGGAAGGTAGAAGTGGGGAGAGACAAGGGAGGGGGACCCTGGGGCCTGGGGACAGATGGGATCCTCTAGGAGGAGCACTGTGGGTCTGCCCCAGGCTGGGCATTTGCAAAATGGGGTGGGAGATTTTTGAGGGTCGGTGTGCTCGAGACTCTGGGTGCAGAAAGGTCCCTTGGGATATAGGCTGGATAGGGAGGGAGTCCAGGAGGAGGAAAGGGGGGTGAGATGAGGTCAGAGAGCGGGGTCAGGAGAGTGAAGCCAGCCCAACAGGGAGGGTGGAGGATGGTGGACAGAGAAGCCAGTCCTGGGTGGGAGGGGGGGAAATATCAGGGGGTGGTTCTGGGGGCAGGCAGTGTCCGGGGTGGGGATGGCTGGGAGAGTGCAGAGGAGGAGAGGGCTGTTGGTGCTGACGGACCCCAGAACTGAGGGGCAGGGGGTGGCTGGGCACAGGGGTACAAAGAACATCAGCTGGAGGTCCTTGAACGGGGAAATCTGATTCTCACCACTGCTGGCACGATGAGGGGGAGCAGCCTCCTCCACGGCCCCCAGGCTCCCTCTGCACCTCAGTGTCGGTGGCCACTGGTGGAGAGAGGTGGCTGCCACAGCCTGAGTCCTGCTTCTAGAACCACACAGGAGGCCCTGAGAGACCAAGAGGGTCAGGGAGCACTGGGGCTGGCTGTGCTTTCACTGCCCCATTAGGGGAAGAGGGTCTCAGAGGGGCGCAGTTAGGTCCTCAAGGTGCCTTGAGGCATAGGTGCCGGCCCTGGGCTGGGTTCCAGGCTGGTGATGCAAAAGGCAGCAGGCTGGGACCCTGGCTGGTGCCCCCACTCCCTCCAGCCAGGCTCTGCTCAGACTCTGAGCTCTGGGCTCCAGGTGCTGCGTTGGTGGCCCAATGGTCTGTGCCCGGTGTACCCAGAGGGTGGTGACCCCGCCAACTCTGGTCCGCATAGAATCGAGGAAGCCCTAGGGGGTACCCATCCTGAGAGAAAGGCGGGAAGGCTGGTGGAGGGCTTGGCTCCATGAACACCCATAACCAATCACAACCCAGTGGTGACTCCTTGATGAGCCCACCATGACTTTGTGATGACCAGGTGCTGGAGGGTGCTGGGAACCAGCCTGGACTCGCCCTTGGGGTGCCCACTCCTCCTACCCACGCAGGGCCAGTTTCTCCCAACTCACGAGCTCCCCCTGGGCCCAGAATGGGAGGCCAGCAAGGGCCATTGTGCTACATTTTTTCCTTGCGACTCAGCTCAGTGGTTGCCTCCCCACAGAAGACCCTGACACCCCTGATTGGTTAGGGGCCCTCCGGCCCTGAATGAGTCATGTGCACCTTGTCTGTCTCCCCTTGGGTGGTGGTCGGTCCATGGGGCCGGGCCTGGTGTTCACCTCTGCCCCAACTGAATAGGTGGGAAAGCTGTTGGGTGAACAGGAGAGGGACGGAGGTGGCCAGAAGCTCCTTTGGGAAAAACAGTTTCCCCAGGACATAGCATGGTGAGGGGAGGGTGGATTCTGGGGCCAAAGTACTGGAACTAAGCTTTGTGGCCTCTGGCAAGTTCTTAACTTCTCTCATGCCTTCCTCCTTCATCTGTGAGTCAGAGGACGAGGATGCCTCATGGGTGTGTAAAGGGCTCACAGCTGGGACCTCTTATTCATTAATGTAATTGCCCAGAAAAGGGTCGGTCTTTATGGCACAGGGTGACCTGGGGGAGCCAGAATCAGGCTTGGTCCCTACCCTGAGGACTTGAGTGCTGCTAACCCCCTGTGAGTTGGTGCCAGGACTCTTTCCAAAGCTCTGCCAGCACCCAGCACCAGAGGGAATAACTTGCTCCATGCCTACTGCTGTGTGACTTAGGCAAATCACTAAACCTCTCTGAGTCCATTCTCTTCATCGGTAAAATACTACATCACCGTTATCATTCAATTAGTGTGTTCCTGGAGAAGGAAATGGCACCCCACTCCAGTACTCTTGCCTGGAAAATCCCATGGACGGAGGAGCCTGGTAGGCTGCAGTCCATGGGGTCGCTAGGAGTCAGACACGACTGAGCAACTTTTCACTTTCATTCATTGGAGAAGGAAATGGCAACCCACTCCAGTATTCTTGCCTGGAGAATCCCAGGGACGGGGGAGCCTGGTGGGCTGTCGTCTGTGGGGTTGCACAGAATCGGACACGACTGAAGCGACTTAGCAGCAGCGTGTTCCTGCGCTTACTCTGCAGACGTATACTGAAGCAGGTAGTGTTGCCATCAGTTGAAAAAAGAGCTAAAGTGTGGATGGGGTCTTGCCTGAGAATGGACGCAGGTAGCTGCATGCCACGCCCCGGGATTCAGTCCCAGCTCCCAGGCCCTCTCCCAGGCACAGCTCCACCGCGGGCCTCAGGCCTTGGCTCCCTGCAAGGTGAGGCTCGGGCGCCCTCTTGTGGTCGCAGACCTCGGAGCACCTCCCCTCCCGAGGGTCCAGAATCCCTGTTGCTGGGTGTTTTGAGCGGAGGAAGGAGCCCTGGGCACCATCCCCACCTCCCGCTCCTCATGGACTGCCCAGAAGAGGCGCCTGAGGCGCTGGAAGTGCGGCAGCCTGTTCCGGGCCACACTGTGAGCGGAGGGTGGCCCTGGCCTCCTCCAGCCTGGCATCCTCATTCTCCCCTGCCCCTCCTCTGCCCTCCCCTCTGCCCAGGCCACCCTCCTAGAGGCTGCCTCTTCCTGGCAGGACACCCCAGGGCAGCCTGGGCCCAGCATCCTGGCTAGCTGGTGGGCAGGCCCTGGAAACTAACAGCTGGTGCGAGTGGGCGATCGGCGGCACTGCCAGGCCCAGGCGCTCGCCAGCTGGAAGCCACCACTCCACCCCGCACCCCCACTTTAGGCAGCCCTGCCCAGGGGGGTGCTGTGGCCCCCTGGGCTGCTCCTTGTAGTCCCGAGTGTGTTAGGCTCAGATGCCTCGTGACGGAGGCAGGGCACACACCCTCGTGGACCCTCAGAAAACAGGTCCTGAGCTTTCTTCTTAGGCTCAAGCTGAGCTGGGCTGCACCGAGGGGTGTGTAATAATGGACCAACCTAGGGGCCCCCTCTGGCCCTCAGCCCGTCTGAGCCGCAGGTGGCTGTGTGTGTTGTGCGCCTCTCTACGTGGCCGTGTCCCTCTGTAGACACTCGTACTGCATTCATTCATTCATCAAATGTAAATCGAGCCTGTCCCAGGCTCTACTCCTGCTCACAGGTAGAGACAGGCCAGAGAACCGATAGGTGGAGAGCAAGGTGTTACGGGGCTCTTGGAGCCAGAGGGAGGACCAGCTGCCGGATCAGGTCACAGCCTGCAGCACATGAGGCGGGTGCTGAGAGGCAGCCGGGAGCTGGCCGGTGCCCGTCGGTGCCATGTGGTGTGGCTGCTCTGAGCCGGGCGCTCAGCATGGCCCCACCCTGGTGCCCCATGAGGTCTTCTTGATGAAGGTCGTGGCAGCCTTGCTTCCCAGGTGAGGAAAGAGCTCAGGGAGGTGGTGTGACTCATCCAAGATCACACAGTCACCAAACAGCCCACCCAGGATGCAGACCCAGACCTGGCTGATCTGGAGCCCAGGGTTTCAGTTGCTCTGTTCCAACCTCAGTGAGGTGAGTGGGAAAATCCCCCCAGTCTCCAAGGCCAGGTTGGGGAGGGCAATGAGGCTGACCTGGTTGAACTTGAGTTTTGGAAAGATTCCCTTGATAATTCATGGGGCACATGCATGTGAGAGAGAGAGAGAGAGAGAATAGTGTGCAGACCAGAGAAATGGGTGACAAGGACTTGGCAGTGATCCAGAGGGACAGTGGTAGTCTGGATTGGGTGGGATGGGGGACAGGGTGCAGGATAGATAGATTACAAAAGTTCGGGAGGTGACTTGGGCAGGACTGGGGGTGGGGTGAGCAGGAGGGAGGCAGCCAGTGTCTGACTTGGGAACCTGGGTGGTTGACGGAGTGTATTCTCTGAGGTGGGAGGAGCAAGTGTCCAGTGGGACCAGTAGTGAGCTCAGCCTTGGAGCAGACACCTGGGGCAGAGCTCCAGCTCACTGGGCGTCCCATGTTCCTCTCTGGGCTGCCGCACACACAGCCATCCCTTGCCTGTGATCCTGGGGCAGTGCCCAGCCTGGCACTGACAGGGCAGCATCAGGGTCTGGAGGGCAGTGGCTGTGTGTCTGTCTCACCCTGATCGCACCCGATCACCGCCATGCCTGGGCTCCCAGCGTCCTGGGGGCTGCAGGGAGCAGGGGATCCTAGGTGCCACCCTATCAGAGACTTGGCTCTGGCTAAACCCCTCTGCCAGAGGGGCAAGGACCCCCAGCGCTGGGACTCTCAAGGTGGATACTGCCTCATGCCACCCACTGTTTTCTTCCAGATTAGGCTCAGGTCCTTTCCTGCAGCCTCAAGTCCCTTCCGATGTCAACCTGGGATCCCTCTGGCTTGACGGTACGTTGCTGGCACCTTAATCTCTCTCCCTAGAGACCCCACCAGCTTTTCTAGGGCTGAACTTTTCCTGCCCCCAAGTAGCATCACCCCACTTTCAAAGTGCCCATCTGCCATGAATACAGCAGAGCGCATCCTGGCCCCCTCTGAGCCTCAGTTTCCTCATCTGTCCAGTGGGCTCAGTTGGCTGGACCTGGCAGAGCCATGGTGGGTCGAGTCCCTGTGATGAGGAAAGGGTACAGTCCACAGAATGGGGGTGCTCTTGTCTTCCTGTCAAGGTTCTTCCCTGCAGTGTTGGGGGGCCCTCGTCCTGCTACCCTTCCCCCACCCCACCCTGGCAGGCTGCCAGCAGCTCTTTCAAGCTAATTAAGTTATTTTGGACCGACTTTGGAGGGTGGATTGACATCTCAGCCATTAGCTGAGAGCTGTGATGGGTACCAACCCTAGGCCCCCACCCTGGTGCCTGGCAGTTCTGGAAATGCCAGTGAGCCCAGGCCTTCCTCTTGGCACTGGGCTGTGACTGCCAGGCCGAGGTCACCCTGGGTGGACCTGCTCATCAGGCCAGGTGGTGTCTGCTGACCCATCTCATGTACTGGAGACCTCCCACACCTGCCCTCCTGGTTGAGAAGGGCACATGGCTGTCCTTATGGGTGGGGTCAAAGCTGAGGCTTCCCAGTGGGGAGACCCCAGGCCCCTCTGCGGCCATCCCCTCTCTCTGCTTTGACCTTCCTGTGTGTCTGAAATGGCAATAAAAGCCCTGAGTCCTCACTTGCCACAGCCAGCTCCACTCCGAGAGGGCAGTGCCCCTGGGGGGTCTTGTTCCTGTTTGTTTAGTGGGAGCTGAAGCCGCCTGCCTTACAGGGCCGGGGGGAGGGGTGGGCACACCGACCCGCAAGCTGGCCCACAGCAGCGTCGTGGTGAGGGGCTCTGTGTGCCACACTCTGTCACAGATGGGGCTCAAGGCTCAGCGCTGGCTTGGGAGAATGGTTCTGTCACTTCTGCGGGCCTCAGTTTCTTCCTCTGTAAGATGGGGGTCATGACAACACCGCCCTTGGAAGGTGCTGTGAGGTTTCAGGCATAGAGGCTGCCAGGTCTGCAGGAGGCGCCCACGAAGACCAGCCTGGGTCCTGGGCTTCCTGACTTTCACCCATGCCTGCCTTCTTGGGTCTTGCCTCCGGTCTCCCCGTGGTCCTGGCCACACTCCCAGGGCCCCCAGGCTCTGGTAAGGTGATGGGGGTAGGGTCAGGAGGTAGGAGCAGGCCAAGTCGGGCTCCTTGGGAGGGAGTCTAGGCTGCCTTAAGCCCTTCCGGTCAGTTTCTGGCTTCTGGGCGGGAGCTGTGCAGCCACCACCAAGGGGAGTGTCGGGAGGGGCTTCTCAGGGCCCTGGAAGACACCCGCTCCCATAGATAGGTATGCCCTCCTCCAGAAGCCCACCTCTGCCTCCACACCCTAACCCCAGGGGCAACTGCCCACACCTGTGCTACAGCCCCCCAGCACTCCTGAAACATTCCTGACTGCATCTGGTTTTATAATTGCAGGTGGGTGACTCATTGGAAAAAACCCTGATGCTGGGAAAGATTGAAGGCGGGAGGAGAAGGGGACGACAGAGAATAAGATGGTTGGATGGCATTACCGACTCAATGGACATGAGTTTGAGTGAACTCCAGGAATTGGTGACGGACAGGGAGGCCTGGCATGCTGCAGTCCATGGGATCACAAAGAGTCAGAGCGCTCACGACTGAGCGACTGAACTGGGTGCACATACACTCACACACACACACACACACACACTCACACACTCCACAGCTCTCCACTGTGAGAGCTCTGGTACAGGGCAGGGCTGTGTATCCCGCCTCCTGCTGCCCCCCTAAGAGCTCTCTCATCCCAGGCTACACCTTCACCTTGGGGAGGGCCTGGACAAGCTGGCATGTCTGGGTCCCATTTGGTCTCCCCCTCTCTGTGGACCCCGAGCCCATCCACACCTCTGACCTTCACAGACCAGCCTGGCCCCCACTCTGGTCACATCAGGCGTGGCGGGCAGAGCACCAGGAAGGTGATTCTAGATGCACCCAGGCAGCTGGGAGAAGGGGCCCTCTGGCCTGTGGATCTTCAGGGAAAAGGAAATTTATGAAGAATGAGCACCCACGGGGTGCACTGTGAGCTCACCTGCTCTGTCTAACAAGAAGGCAGAAGGGGAGCCGCCACTTTACAGAGAGAAGCCTGAGGGACAGAAGGGCCAGTGGGCGTGGACATACAGATGGGAGTGATGCATCCAGGGCTGGACCTCAGCGCTGTGTGAACCCAGATCCCGGGGGTTGGGATGGGGGGTTTCTGTGGAAGTTGGAGCCAGCTTGTGTAGAGCTAGAGACAGGCTTTGTCTTCCTGGAGGAGGCTGTATTAGCCAGATCTGCCCCTGGGGCCCCATCCATAGGTAGTGAGTTCCCACCAGAAGATTCCAACTACAAGCAAAGTAAATGACCACCATGCCCTCTGCAGTTGACAAGGAGTTCCTTCTTATCCCAGTGGGCTCATTTGCTCCCTGGCAACTCTGGGAGGCAGAAATCATCCTCAGTCCCATTTAGCCCTGGAGAAATGAACACCCGGAGAAGTCAGAGGACACCTTTTGGACTGAAAGGGCTATGCAGCTAAAGTAGCCATCTGTGGTTCCAACCAACAGTTCATGGGGTCACAAAGAGTCAGAGACGACTTAGCGGCTAAGTAACAACAATGGTTCCAATGTGTTAACCACTTACAGTGCTGTAGCCAACTCTGGGCTGAAGGCCTTACCTGCATCATTGCACTTCATGTGTACAGCCACTCGAGAAAAGTAGGTGCCATTATCATCTCCACTCTCCAGATGAGAATACAGGCTCAGAGAGGGGAAATAACTTGCCCAAAGTCACACAGCTAGCCAGTGACAGAGACAAGACCCCCATGCACCTGACCGTGAACCCCAAAGAGAAATCTCCAGCTGATGGGCTGCTTTTTCATACGTGAAGCAAACGAGAACCTGTCTCCTCAGGAGCCTCAGTCCCCTTTTCAGGGCCACCGGGGTGACACCCGCATCCCTGTGGGCCTTGAGCAGAAGGGAAAGTCTTGTAGGTATGCCCTCTGGCCATTTTGGGGACAAAGAACGTGGAGGGCTCCCAGGTTGGGAGGCGTGGTCTCCAGCTCTCACAGGCTCCAAGAATCAACCTGCAAAGAGGATCTTCGGATGGAGAGCCTTCATCCAAAGGGGATAGTTGAGAACGTGGGAAAAGCTTCCCACACATGCAGGCACCTGTGGTAGGCGTATCCAGAATAGCAGAAGATGGAAACGACCTTAAGACTGTGAACCAGGGAGCAGCCTTTGGGCAGAGGAAGGGCTCAGAGTGAGAGGAAAATGCTCACTTTAAAATCTTAAGTGTGCTGAGGGAGACAGCAGAGAGTGTTCTAAAGCCCGAGGACAAACAGAAGTCACTAGAAGGCTGAAAGTGTTGGGGGAGACAGGGCTGTGTGGTTTCGCTTTGTAGTTGCATTTTCCCAATTTATTCTGTTAACCAGCAATAATGTTATACTGAGGGGGAAATACACCCTCATACACGCACGCACACATACACACACACCTTCCTTTTTATGCAACTAAAACTGCTCCGGATGCAAACAAGAACCCAGGGTACCACTCTGGCTACAGCACAGGTTTTCCAGCTGCCAGATCCCACCTGGAAAAGAGATGTTTAGCCACTGATGTTGTCCTTCTCTGAGGCACATTGGACGTCTTGGTGAAACATGAGGATGCAGGCTTGCCAGGAATTCCTTCCCGGGCACTTGCCGTCTGACCTCAGGCTTGGCTGTGGGGCATCCTAGCAATTCTCTTCCACATCTGATTCTTCCTTGTTCTCTCCCCAAAGTCCTTTTTAATGACAGTACCTTCCCCCTGCTGGATCATCCTGCAGGCTGGGGAAGGGGAGCTGTGGGTCTGGCATTATAGCTGGCTGATTCCGTGCTCTTGTGAAGGCAATCCAGTTTATCTGATGGCTTGATCAGGGAATTTAATTACAATTGGAGCATCTCAGGTCTGGGAGTCCCTTACAATTTCAGCTGAGCCTCTAACCTCCTTTGTGGCCAGGAGAATCCAGCAGTGCCAGCGACCAAGACATAAGCCCAGAACAGGCTAGGGAAGACTTCAGCCCACTGCGTCTCTCTGCCCAGACAGACGCAGGGTCTCTTGTGTTCCCAGATGCAGAGCTTCCTCAGCTGGAAGGTCTGCTTCAAGGACCTGCAGGAAATCCTCAGGGGAAACTCAAGATACATCAGGAGGGCATCTCAGCTGAGCTCCTGCAGCCTCAGCCCCGGGCAGGCACTATGCTTCTGAGAAGTTGCAGCACCTTTCAGCAGAGCAGCTTCTTGCCATGTTTGTGTGGGCTAGTCTCATGGATTCCCTGGAGAGGGAAGCCTGGGGGTCAGTCTCTGTGATGGAGCAGGTGGAGGTGAGAAGCAGAGAAAGGCCAGGAATGCTGTGTCCAATGCTTAACTCCTCCCCCGCATTTCAGGAGCGGGAGCCTGGGGCTTGGTATGAGCTTTGGACCTTGACCTGGCCTGAGGTCATCCAGTCTGCAGCAGTGCCAGGGTTATCAACCAAGACCTTAGGCTTCTGATGGTGGGGGTCGGGACCCCAGAAGGGCCCTTCATCACTGACAGCTTTCTGTGAACTGAGGATTCTTTTGGTCTCAGATGAGCCCATTATCAAGAAGGAATAATCAATCTGCCCTGAGCTAGTATGTGCTCTAGAAAGAATATAGGCTTTGGAGTTTGATGGGCCTGATATATACTGTGTGATCTTGTGCAAGTCATTTAACTTCTCTGAGCCTTTCCTTTGCTGTAGCTGGGTACCAATACCAACCTCACAGAGTTAGTTTGTAGCAGAGGAGCTTTCTTTATGAAAGAGAAAGAGAAATCATATAGTAAATCATTTAAAGTGTTTCCTGTATTCTCCTAGCGGCATCTGGGGCTGAGAGGGTAGAAAGTGACTCCCTCAGGGGCCCCGGGAATTATGTAGAAAGCCTGGATGTGAACCAAGCCTTGTCAGCTCCAGAGTCTCTGCAAGCAGCGGCCTTTGCAGGGAAGAGAGCACAAGAGTGGGAGATGCCCACCTCTGCCTCCAGCCCACTCCCTGACCTCCAGCCTTCAAGAGCCTTTGACTACTGAGTCACAGGTCATCTTACCTGGGCAGTAGCGGGGCCTTGTGGCTCAAGTGGCCCCAGGATGTGTCCAACTAGTGCAAGCCAGGACGGGCAGAACCCGGCCCCACCCGCCTGGGGCCAGCAGGAGGTGTCACTACCTGGGTCTGTGTGCCTTCTCACCTGACACTTCTGTGCCTGGTACAGAGCCTGCCAGGGGGCAGGTGCTTGATGAATGCTTGATAACTTTGTTGAGCAAATGAAGCAAACCTGTCAAGTGGCCAAGGTCCCAGCTCCATCCCTGGTGCGTTGCCTGGCATTCTGTCCCTGAGGCCCCTTCTTCCTGCACTGAACCCCCTCCGGCTCTGAAGGAAGTGAGTACCCACCCCAACCTGTATGGGAAGGTAAAGGACCCTGGGTCAGTGGCTGGGGGTGGGGGGAGGGCGGGTGTGGGCATCCTCCTGCCAGTCCTGGTGTCTGAATGCATTCTTTGTTTTTTATGAAGCACTTTGTCCATTTACTGGGGACTTACTGCACGCCAGGACCCCAGGCTGGAAGTGCAATGAGCATCTTCCTGTTATGGAGGTGGACTGAAGATCAGAGAGGAAAAGACTTGCCCAAGGCCGCACAGCAGCAACCAGGATTCCAACTCATCTGTCCTTGCAGATTCTGAAGGCTGGGCTCTTATTTATGACACCATACCGGGCCCCCTGTGCTGGGGTCGTGCTTCAACAGTCAGGTCTGATCAGTGGGTGCCTCTTCATTCGGTGCTCTAGCTTCATGTTCTAGCCCTGGTAACCTCCGGACTTGCGACAAGGCCTTCAGGCTCCTTGCAAACCACCTGCTTGGATTTCTGTTGCGCTGGCGCCCACTGCTGGCCAGGACCCCTTCTGCTTCGTCCTTGTCCTCGGCATCCCCACACACATATTTGACCCTCTAAGCTCTGCCCTCTCCTTGCTATCCCTTGGGGTCTGCAGGGAAGCAACTGCTTCTGTGCAGTTGGGTCTTCCCATCACACCTCCAAATCCCAAGGTTCACAGGACAGGGTTGGCCTTCTCCAGCGTGTGGTTTCTCCAGGCTGGGCCAGCAGTCACCCTCCCGTGGGCCACAGGATTCCTGTTCCCTCCCCACCTGAGCTGGCTGCTGCTTCTTGGTCTCGGTCCCCTTTGTTCAGGTCTCTTCTGAACAAAGGGACCAGAGGGTCCAGCACCAACGGGACTGCCCCCAAAGGCCCCGACAGGAGGATAACTGAATAGACAGGCACGATGCGGGCAGGGAAAGACCTCTGTCAGCCTTCTCCCTTCCCCTGCTTGGGCTCGAGAGGCTGCCTGGCTCTGGAGGTGAGGGCAGGTGGAATAGTGAAGAGATGCTAGTGGGGATGCTCAGGTGGCCACAAAGGCTCTCAGAAGCTTCCTGGCAGACTCGATACCATCCTTCTCCCCATCCCCTCGGGTCTGCACCCCAGAGGCCCAGGCCCACTGAGGGGTTGATGGGGGATAGGAGGGACTGGGTAGCCCTTGAGCCCAGGGCTTCTCACTCTCTGCCTCCCCTAGCTGCTCACTAAACCCCTCCAGTCCTTGGAGAGAGTGAGCTGGGAACCTGGCACCAGACATCCCTGGCTTTCTGTATTTTGCCACAAACTCACCTTGACTGTCCTCTCTCTGGGCCTCTCTTTCCCCAGCTGTAAAATGGGGGCAGCAGCAATACTTTGGCCACGTGATGTGAAGCCCGACTCATTGGAAAGGGCCTTGATGCTGGGAAAGATCGGAGCCAAAAGAAGAGGGTGGCAGAGGATGAGATGGTTGGATAGCATCACCAATGCAATGGACATGAACTTCAGCAAACTCTGGGAGATAGTGAGGGGCAGGGAAGCCTGGCATACTGCAGTCCATGGGGTATCAGTTCAGGCTGAGCGACTGAATAGCAACAGCACTCCTTCTTGGGTGTGAAGGGCCCAGCAGAGTAAGTTTGTATAATGCACAGAAGGAGCGTGAGATTAGTGGCCCTGACCGTGGGGAGGTGGGGCCCTTGCTCATCTCCAGGCTGCCTTCCTACCCTTTTCTCCTCTGCAGGGGAAGCTTCCCACCAAGGGCCTGTCAGACGCTTAAAGCTCCCTGTAGTCCCAGCTGTGTATGTGGGTGGCTCTGCTTTCTCCTCTGGGCCAGGTTCGAGCCAGAGAGGCATCCTGAGGCAGCTTGAAGTGAGAAAAACTCAGGGAGGGCAGATCTTGGTTCTGCCACTGTGGAACTCTATGTAAGCAGTTTTCCAGTCTGAGCCTTAGTTTCCTCTTCTGGAAAGTGGGAGCAGTGGCACCCGTCGTGCTAAAGGAGCTACAGAGAAGGTGTGGCTCCGAGTAGCTGCTTCAGGCCTGCACTCACCACACGACCCAGGTGGCGTCTCCTTACCCCCTCACCCCTGGTCTCTAGCTCCAATGGACGCCAGTCTCTCAGAAGCATCTGCAGCTCAGCCTTTTCCCCTCCTCCCACACTGCCCCCAGCTTGGTGGTTAACCCCCATCTCATTGCACAAACCAGAAGCCTGGCGGGGGTTACCTTGACTCCTTCCTCTCCCTCCACTCCGTCCCCAGCTTGTCCCCCACCCCTGTCCTAGCCCTGCCCCGGGAGATTCCATCCTCAACACATCCCTTCTCAACACTCCTTCCTTGACTGCCCGCTGACACAGTGCTGGTCCCGGCCACCATCACCTGGACTATGGAGGAGCCTCTCGGCAGGCCCCGCTTTCACTGGCTCCTTCCAACCCTTTCCTCATACTGCAGCCAGTGGCATTCCCTATGTACAGAGTTCCCTTGCTGAAAACTCTACAGTAGCTTTGCAGTGCTTTTAGGATAAAGATCAAATGCCCAAGCCAGAAGTCCTGTATCGCTGGGGCCCTATGGCCTCCCTGCTGGATCTCAGGCTACCTCTTCACTCAGAGCTCCAGCCATTCTGGACTTCCTCTGCTGGACTGTGCCCATGCCAGACACCCTGTCTGGAACGTTCTTTCCTGCTCCATTTCATCTGGTTGCTGTCTTCCACTCTCCAGATTGCAGCCCAGGCCCAGCATCTCCAGAGAGGCCTGTCTCGGGCCCCAGGTTGGGTTAAATGTCTTTGTCACAAGGTTTCACCAGCCTGGGGCCTCTTTTTTGAAGGTTCTTCTTAGTTTATCTTGGAACATACCTCTGGGTGATCCTGTGGCGGGTCCTTAAACTCCCTAAAGGCAGGGCTGTGTCTGTGTCTGCTGGTCACAGCATTCCCAATCCCCAGCCGCAATCCAGAGCAAGTAGATGCTGGATAAATGCGATGGGCCCCTTGACCCTTCTGTGGTCCTCAGTCTGTGTCCGTGGTTGGCATGTGATGACGCCTGGGCTGGTTATCGGTTAGTGAGCTCACAGGGTGGTGGTAAAAAATCCAGTCCCAAATGCAGGAGTCTCAGGTTCTAGTCCTGATTCTGCTGGGTGACCCTGGACCGATCGTTGCCCTCTCTGAGTCTGTTCCCTTATCGTAACACAAAAGGGCTGTGTTATGTGAGCTCAGAGCAATCCCTTCCGATATGACTGCTCCAGGAAGACTTCTTGGAGAACAGTCCTTTGCATGAGTCGATGGAAGGGCAGGATCGAGTGAGTGGGAAAGGCCTTTAGGGTGGGAGGAACAGTTGTGCAAAGATGAGAATGAGTGGATCACTTGTGGTTGGACAGAGGTAGGGATGGGGCCCAGGGGAGACAGGAGTGGAAACGGAAGGAAGAGTGTGAGACAGGGCTGATGCCCCCTGCCAGAGTCAGCTGGGGCCTCCGACTGAGCAGCATCTCCATCCCCTTCCTGAGAACTCTGGCCCAGATTGAAGGCACAGTAATTGCAGGGCCCCTTAATTACCTGCCCCGCCCAGCCCCCCTCCCCCTGTCTCTGGCTGGTGGGTTAATTTCCTGCTCCCTGGAGCTGTCCTGTGAACAGTCTTGCCTTCCTGTAACCGACAGCTCCCTCATCAGATAGCAGGCAGGACGAGTCCTCTGGGGGAATGGGAGGCTCCTGCCTGCCGCCCTCCATTGCCGGGGAGATGGCATCACCACCCAGGAACGCCAAGCCCAGCCCCCCTCCTCGTTCCCAGCTCTATCTAGTCTGGGATCTCGTGTCTGGCTCTGCCATCTCCGAACAATGTGCCGCTCCTGACACCCCCCCGCCCCACACACTGTCCTCCAGAGCTGGCTCCTCAGTTGGTTTGGGTCTAAAGGGCTGTCCAGCTTGGTGACTGGAGCCCCTTTGGACCAGGCTTGAACCCTGGCTTCTGGATTGAGGTTGGAGTGGGTGCTAGGGTCTTGGCTGGGGGAGGAGGGGCTGAGATGCTGGGCTGCTTATGCAGGATGCAGCAGGCTGAGTTTGCAGAGCTGACTGAGATGGGCAGAGATTTGCTGCCAGAATGAACCAGGATCCTGAAGCAGTGGGGACTGGGGAGCAGGGAGTGAGTGTCTTGCTCTGAACACTCAGCTGGCCTTGGAGGCCCAGTGTCCAAGCAGAAGGGAGAGATTGGGGCAGGTGAGACCAGCAGAGCACCAGATACTCTCCCCCTACTCTTCAGCCACACTGGCCTCCTGTGTTTCTCTGTAATTCCAAGTTTGTCTCTGCCTCAGGGCCTTTGCACTTGCTGGCCTCTAGCTAGGAACTTCTTCAGCCTGCTCTTTGCGTGACTATCTCTTTGCCGCTTTCAGATCTCAGCTCACATGTCACTTGCTCAGAGAGGTGCTCCCCAACCACCAGTCATTCTCCAGTGTGTCACCTGGTTTTTTTTTTTTTTTTAACAGCATGTGGAACCATCTGAAAAGACTGCCCACACTTATTTGTCTGTTTCTTTTCTGTTCCCCCACTAGATTATAAATTCCATGAGAGTGGAGACTGTGTGTTTGTCTTATTTGTAGTATCTCTCCAGGTCCTACCCCTGCATCTGTGCAGAGTCTGTGCTCAGTAAATATTGGGGCCCCACATTCCGGCCTTGAAAGTCAAGATGATTTGTCTTTTTGCAAACATGGGGCCGTTTTCTATCTCTATGCTTCCATACGTGCCATTCCTTCTGTCTTGAATGCCCTTCCTTCAGCTTTTACCTGGAAAAATGGCTTCAAAACCCAGCGCAAATGGACAAGAGAGAAGGTTAAGCTTAAAGTGCTCCCATAAGTGAGGTTGTGTTACAAAGACAGGTCCTACTTGGCAGGTCTGTGTCCATTTCCACCATCGAGGAGTTGATTACCTTCTGAGTTAGCCTGCTCCACTGCCGTTAGGAAGGTCTGTCTTCTTTTGGGAGTGGTGGCAGGCTTCCTGGCTGCCAGCTCTGCAAAGTCACACTCTCCTTAGAGAGGGGATGGTGGGAGAGGTGAAGGGTAGGGATCAGAAACATGAGGACTGAGTGGACTCTGGTTGCTGAAGGAAGTTGGTAATGGAGGAGCCTGTTTCAACAAGTAATGAGCTCCCTGCCAATGGAGGTATACTTTCCCAAGGGTCTCACTTCCTCTCCCTAGCCCCTCGCTTTTCCCCAGGAGGAAGGAAAGCCTCCCTCGTCTCTGTCTCTCCCCTGTAGGGCTTAGTAAATAACACGACTGGGGAAGTTTCTGTTAGGGTCTAATTTTAGTGCATCTTTCTGTGGGTTTAGGTCATTTCTTCAGACTCTGTCCTCAAGCAAAGACAGAGATTGGTTTTATAATTTTGAAAACAGAGAGTCATTCATTTATCCATTTGTTTCCTAAACCTCCATTGTAGGCTGGGTCTTGGGTCAGGTCCCGAGGTTCCAGACAAGGAGGTGTAACTGCAGTTCTGGAGTAAGTCCTGGAGTAGCTGGAGGGAGGGGGTGGGGCAGATGACTCCCAGACAGTCTTGGGCAGGGGGCCCCTGCTGAGACTGGTGTGCAGGTGATGGCGGGAACTCATGGGGACACTGGGTGACTTCCCCTAAGTGTAGAGGAAAAGAAGACACAAGAGTAGAGGGAGAGAAAGGGAAAGAGCGTCTCAGGCAGGGACAGAGAGAGAATGGTACATTTATTGCACTAAAAATAATTCTGTGTGTCTGAATATATATAATTCAAGGG
Source organism: Bos grunniens (assembly GCF_055505025.1). Classification (NCBI taxonomy): domain Eukaryota; kingdom Metazoa; phylum Chordata; class Mammalia; order Artiodactyla; family Bovidae; genus Bos; species Bos grunniens. The sequence continues at coordinate 16,677,528 of NC_141167.1, forward strand.
TTATAACAACAACAATAATAGTGATAATTAAGGTCTCTCTAGGGCTTCCTGGAAAATCCCATGGACGGAGGAGCTTGGTAGGCTGCAGTCCATGGGGTCGCGAAGAGTCAGATACGACTGAGCGACTTTCCTTTCACTTTTCACTTTCATGCATTGGAGAAGGAAATGGCACCCCACTCCAGTGTCCTTGCCTGGAGAATCCCAGGGACCGGGGAGCCTGGTGGGCTGCCATCTATGGGGGTCACACAGAGTTGGACACGACTGAAGTGACTTAGCAGCAGCAGCAGGGCTTCCCTGATAGCTCAGTTGGTAAAGAATCCAATTGCAGTGCAGGAGACCCCGGTTCGATTCCTGGGTCGGGAAGATCCACTGGAGAAAGGATAGGCTAGCCACTCCAGTATTCTTGGGCTTCCGTTGTGGTTCAGCTGGTAAAGAATCCGCCTGCAATGCAGGAGACCTGGGTTCTATCCCTGGGTTGGGAAGATCTCCTGGAGAAAGGAAAGGCTACCCACTCCAGTATTCTGGCCTGGAGAATTCCATGGACTACAGTCCACGGGGTCACAAAGAGTCAGACATGATTGAGCGACTTTCACTTTCACTTTCAAGGTTTCTCTGGCTCCAAAGCACCAGCACTTACACATGTGCGGCCCTTGACGATTTACAAATCCCCTTCCTGATCCTTTACCTTGTTTAGTCTTTCATTCAAATATTTCTTGGGCCCATGCTACATTTCATGCAATTTTCTAGGTGTTGGGGTAACAGCACTAAGCAGATAGATGAAGTCCTTGACCTCACAGAGCCTACCGTCTACTGGAGGAACATTAGTGGTACCTTCACAAATAAATGTCTCGTTATACATTGAACTAAGTCCTATCCATGAGAAAAGGAGGGTGTGGGAGCACAACACGTCAGTGAGGCTGGAAGAATGGATATTGTTCCCATTTTCCAGATGATGAAACTGAGGCCCATCTAGAGATGGTCAGAGATTTGCTCAAGATAACACAACTGGGTCAAGTTGATGGTAGAGATGGGATTTCAGCCTGGCATAGGTCACGTCTAATTTAGTGCTAATTACCCTACAAATCCCATAAGAGAGCTAGCTACTCACTGGTCCTCCTCTCTTCCTACCTGCATGCATGCGCCTGTACCCACACACACACACACACACACTCACCCTCGACTGCCCAACAGAAAGAGTGGCCTAAGGTGCAGGGTCACTGAGGATCATTGTGGTGGGACAGGAGGTTGGTGGCGACACCCCCGGAGCAGCTCCTGAGGCATCATTCCTGTGGCAAGACCTCGTCTGTGACTCTCTGGATCCTGCCTGGTCTTCTGGCTTCTGCACAGGTTCGATGAACATCCTGATGCCTGTGTGGTAAGTGTATTTTCAGTGTATGTCAAACAGAATTTCTCTCTGTTGTTTGCAAACAAGTACCCTGATTAGTACAAATCTTGGTGCCGTAATTGGGGTGCAGGCACAGACCCCGAGGGAATCCTGGGGATCTGGGATTGGCTCCTGCCCTAGTTAGGGCTGAAGGCTGGGAGATAACAGCTAGCACAAAGGGAGGAGACCCAGAAGCCCATGGTCCCCAGTGCTGAAACAGCTAATTAAAGTGTCCCTTGTGGTCACCTAAAATGAAGTACCCATGGAAGGCAAGCCATCAGGGGCTTGGACGACCTGTGCCACAGAGAAGAATAAAGGGCAGGAGGAATCTGAGGACTGTGGGGTGGAATGTTTGCTTTTAATGGCACTGGATAGCTTAAGGAAAGAAAATAATGAACAAAAGTCCCTAGAGCCTTGATTGAAGGCGTGGACTGAAGTTCAGGAACTTGCTATGACTGGGGAAGAGTCTCATCTTTTATTGAGGCAGGGCCGGTCTGTTCTGGTGAAAGTGAAAAGTGTTAGTTGCTCAGTCATGTTCGACTTTTTGTGACCCCAAGAATTGTAGCCCACCAGGCTCCACTGTCCATGGAATTCTCCAGGCAATAGTTCTGGAGTGGGTAGCCATTCCCTTCTCCAGGGGATCTTCCCAACCTACAACCTGGGTCTCCTGCGTTACAGCCAGATTCTTTACCTTCTGAGACACCAGGAGCTTCCCTAGTGGCTCATCAGGTAAAGAATCCACCTGCAGTGCAGGAGACACAGGAGATGTGGGTTCAATCTCTGGGTCGGGAAGATCCCCTGGAGGAGGGCATGGGAACCCACTCTAGTATTCTTGCTTGGAGAAGCCAATGGACAAAGGAGTCTGGCGGGCTACAGTCCATAGGGTTGCAAAGAGTCGGACGTGACTAAAGTGACTGAGAATACACACACCTGGAAAGGTTTGTTCTGGTAGTTGCTGAAGTCTAATGGTTGAATCCTCAACCTTTGCAGGGTTCTTCCATAAAATTGAAAAAATTAATCCGAAAAAGGTGAGAATTGAGAATCCAAATGGAGAATGACAGACTCAACAATCCAGACTCCCAAACCCCAGGAAGTCCTCCATGTTTGCCAAATTGGCCCTGCTACCCTAGTAGACAAGACTGGCCTTAGTTAAAGACTGCTTGCCTAAGGGTGTTATCTTACAAAGGGAAACCAACATTCCTCACAGTCCCCCAGGCTTATGACTAGATCAGATTCCAGTATGTTCCTGGGGACAAATTACAAAGGCAAACCTTAGTGGAGAGAGTTTACTCACTGACAGAATTGTAAGACTTTGCTAATTTATCTTGGCCAATTTCTAGGGAATATATGTGGGGATGAATTCTCGATCTGGATGAATTTCCTGATGTTGCTGAGCTCTGGATTCAATGTTCTGGTTTTAGGAGCTGAAAGAATTTCTTGATGTAAAAATTCAGAAGAAAGAAGAGTCCTCCTACTCTAAACTTTGACTCCTAAGAAAGCCTAGGAGTCCCTTCAGCAAGACCTTGGGGGAAAACACTGATGAAGGAAGAGCCAACCCCCTTGAAAAACCCCTCCAATGGCTGTGCTCTGTGAGCTAGGCATCCTGGCAGAGCCTGCCATAGCTGAATGGGTCCCTGGTGTCAATGGAAATGGGAGGATCGTAGTGTGGCAGAGACCATGTGGTGGCACTTCGAGGTTAGAGGCTGGGTGTGTGACCATCATAGTGAGCAGAGCCTCGTGGTAATTGGAATGGTTCAAACAACAGGGCACTCTTAATTTTTTGGACATGGTTAATGATCATGAGTTTAAGGCCAGAAGAGGTGGAGAGCCCACAAAAGCCCTATATTGATTCATATAATAAAATAGACATGCATCTTATGAGTAGAAAATAAGCTGAACTATCACAATGGAAAATTTTCAGAACCTCCCCTAGTCAATAAGCAGAAACAGTCTGTTGTATAAAAGAGGAGGGGACCCCCTTGAAGAAACACTATGTAATAACACATTGGGTAATAATTTAATTCCTTAAAACTTCTCTTGTCCTTCCCCAAAGGGATATGTGGTCATGTTTCAAGGTAACAGAGTACAGGCAAAGACCCTAGATATTTTGAAAATTAGTAGATACTAGCCCTGAATGAAGGGGCTTCCCTGGTGGCTCAGAGGTTAAAGCTTCTGCCTCCAATGCAGGAGACCCGGGTTCAATCCCTGGGTTGGGAAGATCCCCTGGAGAACAAAATGGTAACCCACTCCAGTATTTCTAAAGAAATCAGTTACCCCAGAGACTGACCTGATTAGATTAGGGATTTATTTGGATAAGATAAACTTTTTAATTTGGAATGTTGATCTGAGCCTCTTCCATAGCACACAGCAGTACTATCTGTGGTTATTTACCCAGATTCCAAGTGTAGAGTTAGAATAGACAACCCCAGAATTGGCAGATTTACTACACTGGCTCCCTGACCCATGGAGCCTAAGTGAAAGCCACTGTAGGTTTTCAAACAACATCAAAGTAGTAAGTCAGTGCAATGACACTTCTTTGGTGGGACCACAAAGCTTAAGGCTAAGGTCAAAATTTTCTAGTTTGACCAATGCGTAAGATAGATAAGTCTTAAAAATTAACGTGGGATTGTTATCATTAATATATATTGGTAACTCCAATTATAGTCCCATGATGCTTCAAGTATGGTTTTGTGGCTATAACAAATTAATGCAAACCTAACACTCAGAGAATACTTTCACTCCTCTATGGTAATAATCAGAGGACATCAAAAGTGTGTAGACTTCTCGCGGCAGAACAGCAGTGCACCTCCCACTTCGCCATGATGCTGTGTCAACTCTAATTTCACGTCTGGCCCTCTAACGAGTTAGTTCATAGGGACATCGATCTTTTCATCATTCATCTAGAACACTGGTGATTTTTTGGCTGCCCAGTGCATCATGTGGGATTTTAGTTCCCTAACCAGGGATGGAACCCATACCCCCTGCAGTGGAAGCAGAGTCTTAACCACTGGACTGCCAGAGACGTCCTGGTGATATCTTACTCATAGGACACAGAGATCATAAGATCATAAGTATCTTGAAATACAATTGTATTTGGAGAGGCATGGTGAAGGAAAAATAGTCTGAGAAAATACAGGGAACTCAATTAAGCTTCTGGGAAAATATCAGCCTGGGAAATTCAGAATATCCCCTTCAAAGTGAAGAACAGGCTGTGACACTCTACATCGCAGATCACTAAGAAAGGGACTTATCACTCGGTGGGCTGCTTTGGGTTTTAGAGGCAACATCTACCACACTTGTGTCTTCTACTTCAAGCCAGCTCCTGAGTGAGCAAAAAAGCTGTTGGCTTTAAATGGGATCTGAGCTAGTTAAGACTTCAAGCCAAGTTTTTATAATACACTAGATTCAAAGGTACTGAAAGTTTGTGGCAGATTGAGATGCTGCATGGAGTCTTTTGGCAAGACCAGAGAGCAGCATCATGCTGGAGATGCTTCATTTTTGGAGCAAGACCATGCCTTCTCTGGCAAATGTTCACCTCTTGAGAAATGACTCTTGGCTTGCCCCTTGGCACTAACAGAGGCTAACCACCTGAGCATAGACTATGATGCAATCATTTAGTCCAAGAGAACAACTGTGTTATCAGGTCCACCTACCCATTAAACTGAGCACACCCAACAGTACTCCCTCCTTCAGTGGAGGTGGTAAAGTGGTCTGGACCCAAGCAGGTCCTGAAAGCACAAGCATGTTGCCTAAGAGGTGGCTCACACCTGCTGGATACTGCATCTTTCTCAGCAGACACTTACGCTCTCACAGGAATTCCCTATAGCCCATGTATGGAGGAGAAAAGCATTCTGAGCCTGCTTAACAAATGGCTCTGCGTGTTATGCTAGTAGAGTGTGAGGCTGTGTAATTACAGCCCCATTTAGAGGTATCCCTGGAGGACAGAATAGAGAAATCCCCGCAGTGAGCAGCACTTTGGTGTGTCTCACTGTCTCGGTCTGGAAGAACAGAGGCTTATGTTCTACAGTGATGTATGGGAAGTGGCTAATGATTTGGTCAGAGGGACAGGGACTGGGAAGAGACAGGACTGAAGGGTTGGTGAAAGAGAAGCTTGGAGAAAAGGCATGTGATTGGACCCTCAGAATGGATCCAACATCACGAGTTTACTTGTGTCCTATAAGAACACTCACTCTAATGAAACCTGAAGACCCTGGAAGAAAGGGCTTTAAGAAACAGGTGGTCAAGATGACCTCCTGTGGATGCCTGTTAGTGTCTTTTCCTGGTCACCCCAGGGCTTGCTCAGTGGACTCAGTGACAAAGCAGCTGTGGCTGTCATGTGGTTGGGGGGAGACGACATCAGATTCTTTCCTTCATGGGAGGAACAGCAATTTTTCTTCATTGGAACAGCTACTTACTCTGGATTTGGATCCGCTTCCCCTGCCTGCCATAATTCTTCCAGCAGAACCATCTGCAGACTCTGTGAATACCTCATCCACTGTCTTGATATCCCATACAACATTGCTGTAGATCAAGAAATCCATTTTACAGGGAGAGGAGTAAGCCAATGGACTGAAGATAATTGGATCCATTGGTCATCCCGGGTACCCCATTACCAAGAAATCAATGGACCTATAAAATTATGAAATGACCTAATAAAAATCTAGGTCCCAGAGCCAAAGGGAATTAAAAGACACTGTGATGTTGGTGGTGGGGAAGGGGCATCCTATAAGATGCTGTATTCACTCTTAATCAGCTGGCTATACATGGTACTATTTCTCCCAGAGCTGGAATACAGGGCCAGGGGCTGAGCAGCAGCAGGAACAGTGGCAGTGCCTACAATCCCACCTAAGGACCTGCCCCTCAGACTTGGGGTCAGAAGTTTTGGTGCCCAAGGAAGGAATGTTTCCACTAGAGGATGCAAGAATATTTGCATTCAAGTGAAAGTTAAGAACGCCAGCTGACCATTGAAAACTCCTTATGTCTTTGGGCAAGCTAGTAGAAAAGGGGGTTTCGGTGTGACTGGGGTTACTGATTCTGTCATGGGGAAATCAGCTTTCTGATTCTCAGTGGGGGCAGTGAATAACAGAGGTGGAAAATGTCTTAGGCTAAAAGTTAACTGAAGACTGCATCACTGATTCAATGGACATGAGTTTGAGCAAACTCCAGGAGGTAGAGAAAGACAGGGAACGCCAGTGAAAGACGGTAAGCCTGGCTTACTGAAGTCCATGGGGTCACAAAGGGTTGGACACGACTGAACACCAACAGCTGAAGACGGCGGTAGCCTTAGTTGGGCGGGGCCTCCAAGGTTTCAGATCCTTGGGTGATTTTTGTGGGCAAAGAATTCTGCCCAGGGAAGAAGGAAACTGATCAATCAATCCCAACTATTATCTCATGGCGAGCAGCAGAAGGAGATCTGTGGCATTTGCCTCTATTCCCTTTGTCCTCCATGTCATGTGTATGTTAATGAGAGTTTCTTAATGTCTGATGTGCATGCAGATCCTCTAAGGACCTTGTTAAAATGCAGATTCTGAATTAGGAGGTCTTGTTTGAGGCCTGAGTTTCTGTATTTCCAAGCAGTCTTTCCTAACCTCTTTATGTAAAGTCAAGTCACTCTCTAATTATCCTGCTTTTTTCCCTTTCATGTAAGTGATCACAATCTGCAATTATTTATTTATTTGTTTATTCCCTCATTTATTGCTTATCTTTTATGCTGCAGGCAAACTACATGAGGAAAGAGACCTTGAATTTTTTCCTCTGCATTCTCAGCCCTAGGACAACACGTAGCATGTAATGGGCACCCTATAAATATCTGGAATGAATAAATGTGTATAACTTACGTAATCACTTGGACTCCTGTGTATACCTAGAAACACACAAGGGCACACACATATGCATGGGCACATAGAGTTGGAATTAAACCTAGTTAGAAGCAAACACACACAGAGGAGTATAGAGATTCACATACACAAACACACAAATATGTGATTTGCATATATATATATGTACATTGCAGCATAATACAAATGAGCATAAATGTGCACTTCCCCGAGGAAACCCAGGCACCTGAGTCCCAGGTACTGCTGGCCAGTTGCAGCTAGATCCTTCTTGGCCACCTTCCAGTCTCTTCTGGGTGGTCAGAGTTTCCTTAAGAGGGACAGAGAAAGAGCTTAAAGCATGGGTCCTCCACCTTCTTTCTGGAAGTACTCTGCTGATCCCCCTACCCCACTGCCTTTCCCTGACCCCGGGTCTGAACCAGAGTGTGTCAGTTGGTGCTCCTTCCTGGGTGTCTGGGAGGTAGTGTCAATGCCTCCTTCTCCCCAGTGCTGGCCAGGTACAGAGTGGATGTCCAGTGGTTCTCAGTTTGCAAATGGGAAGCCTGTGGCCAGAGAAAGGCAAAGCCACCAGCATCATCACTGAAAGCTTCTGAGGCCAGAATCTTAGCTGTTCTGAATGGGTTTCGTTCCTTGTATGACTCAGGGCCCTGCTGCCTGCTCCTGCATGCCTCAGCCCAGGCCCTTCTCTTATATAAGAGGGGTTTGTAGCTGCTGCCCAGTCCCTGGTCTATTTTGTTTGCAATTATCTGACCAGGAAGCCCAGAAGCTGCTCTGAGCAAGTTTCAGCAGACAGACCCATGTCTCTGCCCAGAGATCCTTGCTCCTGATAATCCCCCAGGAAGCCCTGCAGCTCACCTCCTCCTTGGAGCCCGCCCCAACAACCTGCTTTGCTTTGAGTCCCTGAGCAGCCACCACTCAGGCCTGACAAGCCTCCTTTAGCTATGGCTGGAGTCCTTCCCAGGTGGGGCAGGAAGGGATAGATGGTCAGGGTGTGCTTATACAGGGCAGGAGCCTCGAAAGGGGCTCAGTTTCCCTAACCATTGAGAGTCCTGCTTTCCAGCAACCCCAGTTTTGTGCCTCCCACCCCACCTGTTCCTATAGTTACAGGACAGCCCTTTAGAATTTGGAGACGGGGTCTTGTGTCTCTCCTGGATTTTCTCCTCTCTCTTATGATCATCTTGATTTTTCATGCCATCCAAAGAGGACATGCTTTCAAGTACCCGTTAACCATCTACTCAATGATTCCTTCAAACAATATACAGGGTTCCACCATGTGCTCGGCCCTGTGCTGGGCCCTGGGGCTCAGTGGTGCACACTGCACATTATGTGCTGTCTCGTGGGGCAAACGTTCTCCAGAGAGAAGCAGATCAAAGAGATTTTAAAACCACAAGTAAAAATGAGGTTATGATCATTATGATAATATTCTAAGAAAGGAAGAAATATTGTCCAGATGTATAGATGTCATGGGGTGGGGGGAACACACTGCAGGTTCTGGGGCTCAGCGGCCTCTTTGAGGAGGAGATGGTTAAGCTGTAATCTGAAGGACAGGAAAGAGTCAGTATGAGAAGGGCTGGCCCTGGGTCCTCAGGTTTCTGTTCAATCTCGTGGGGCACTGAGCAGAGATCATTCCAGTCCCAGGTCCAACACTTCCCAGCTGAGTGAACTGGCACGTGTCTTTGACTCCTTGGAACCTCAATTTTCTCATATATTTAGTGTGTATAATTATGCCTGCTTATTGAGCTGTTATGAGGAACCAACGAGATAGTCAAGTTCTATGCTATAACCAGAACCATGCACCTCACTAGTTTGGGAGGACTGGTCTTAAGTCTCTTAATTTTTCAGTTAATTGCTCAAATATCTGCCTGTGGAATTTAATGGAAGTTCAGTGTCTCCTGACTGAAGCCATTGCCGTCCCTTGTCCAGAAGGACCCAGAAGGTTTCTCTGTCCCAAGGGAAGACTCCTACTTCCAGTGTCAGGAAGAAAGAAACTAGTTCTCACCAGGCCATCAGTGCTAACTTCTGCTGCTGACAATGGGGGCGCTGTGGAAGACATGCTCTGCTCAGCTTCACGGACCCTTGTTCTCCTTTTCAGTGGAGCCTGTGCTCCTGCAATCTCCGCACTTTGGGTCCAAGGTTAGCACTTTCTTAGCCATTGGCCTCAAAGCAAACCACCATGCCAGGCCAAGAGAGGCTTCTACTTCAGCCACTTGGGAAGCCAGAACCAGCTCTCCTACCAAAATCCCAGACATTGTGCTGAATCTGGTCCTCCTTTCAGACCCTCCCTTCCCTCATGGAGAGGGGACCAGCTATTTGGAGTCTTTTCTAGACAATGGGTTATCCCAACTTTTAAGACACAGTACTGATCATAGAAGGGTTTCCCTGATGGCTCGTTGGTAAAGAATCTGCCTGCAAAGCAGGAGACTTGGGTTTGACCCCTGGGTCAGGAAGATCCCCTGGAGAAGGGCATGGCAACACACTCCAGTATTCTTGCCTGGAGGATCCCATGGACAGAGGAGCCTGGCGGGCTGCAGTCCATAGGGTTGCAAAGAGTCAGACACGACTAAAGTGCCTGAGCATGCGTGCCCCACGCAGGCCCTGATCATGGAAGCTTTTTGGGCCCCATGCATATTTGCCCACTGATGCTTCTGAGGCCAGCTCTGTAGCCAATGGAGTAGTAGAAGCCTTTGTCAGGCCACGGGGACCTCCTGGCTTTGTGTTTGGGGAGTTAAGAGGAGCGTGCTTCCTCCACCCTGGCCAAGGGAGATGTACCTGAACAAGGACGGTCTGTTCTAAGGGGCACCTCTGTTAGTACTTCGACAGAGAAGTAGCTGGCAGCCTCTCTCACCATGCACCCCTAACACAAGCTTCTTCTTTCCAGGTACTCTGCTGTGGATGTAGCTTCCCACTCCGTCCTCACAAACCACCCAGTGGAGAAGGAGCTATTGCCAAGATTGACTGGAATGACATGTGATTTGAGCCAAGGAGAGAGTAGCCGCCTACTGGATGGCAAGCCTTCCTGTTTTTGTTTTTCTCCCAGTGCTGTTGGGCTCCCCTTCAGCCCTGAGAGCACACCTCCCTTGAAGATTGCTGGAGACCTGTCTTCTTGACCCGGGGCAGCGGCCTTCCACAGCTCCCTAAGCCTTGCCCCCTGCCCAGTGTCCGTCCTCTAGATGGACCAGCCAGGTCTTTCCCAGCCTCAGGGAGAGGGAGGGCAGTGGGGAAGAGGCATTTGGGATGGGTGGAAGCAGGGATTCCATTTGGCAGGCAGGTGGGCAGGCAGAGCCCCTGGGCCGGGCTAAGGAGAGGCCAGAGTGCGGAACTCAGCTGGAGAAGGGGGAGCAGACAGTGCCTTGCCTCCCAAGTCCAGGCTGTGCCTATAGTGAACCCAGCCCACAGTCCCTTCCTCAAGGATGGATAGCAAGTAGAGGCCATGCTCCATCCTACAGCATGGTGTCAGCAGTGGCTGGGCCACCTCCAACTGGCGAGGGCCCATTGGTGAAAACAATGCCCATTTTTTGGTCGTTGTTGGCTTCAAGACCCCCAAATCTGTGTTCTTCAAGTCAAGGTAGGGGACCAACTCCAAGGTCAGGGGTAAGTGAGCAAACTCCCTTGGTTCTCTGAAAGATGTCAGCGAAAGAGGTAAAGAAAAAACCACTGATCTGCTGTATGTTTTAGCAAAGTCAGGCCACCTCTGCTGGCTGTAGTGTTCTCTCCTCTCACATGACCTTTGAGGTTCCTTCTGGATCTTATATTCAATGGTATTATAATAATAATGACAAAAATCATCATAATCATAGTGATAGCCAACCCCTTGATATCTTGTTTAATTAAATCCTCCTAGTACTAACATTGTCCCCACTCTATAGCCAAGGGAACTGAGCTTAGAAAGGGTAAGTCAATTGTGCAGCATCACCCAGAGGGTTAGGGCCAAAGCCTGGAATAAACCTGAGAGTCTCTGAGTGCAGAGCCCGACACACTTAACCCTTCTACTATGCCGCCAGGTTTGCCTTTGGAACAGTGCTGAGATGATCTGACCAATGCTGGTCCATTGCTGGCCTTTTGCTGGGGAAACTTGACCCATCCCTCACTCTGGTTTTGTGCCCTATGGCTTTAAAAAACCTTTCCTCTCTTTCTGCTGTAGTTTCTGAAGAAACTGGCTGAGCTGGCTCAGAACCACCAGCTAAAAGAACTCCATGTGTGTAAGTCAAGCAGGCTCTTGCCTAAGAAAGCCAATGTGTGTGTGGAGGGGAGGGACCAGGGAGTAATTAGGGCGATATCTCAGAGCGGGAGACGTGCCTTCTTCTTGGGGAATATGACAGGCCCATCTGTCAACAAGGCCTTCATGACTCCCTGCTCCGGGCTGGGCACCATGGGGGGTACAGGGATGTCAAGAGCTTAGAGATCCCTCCCATTCTGGATGCTCTGACATGAAGACACCTCACCACCCTCTCCCAGCACCACCTCCCCCATACCCTGAAGCTCAAACTCTGTTAGGAGAGATAAGATTTACACACATGAAAGTGAAGAACAATGAGATGACTTGTGCCAAGTGTGTGGTCTATCTATGCATTAATAAGCATTTATTGAGTTTTCTTGGGACCAGGCACTGAGCTAGGCAAAGGGGAAACAGAGATGAAAGGCACCCAGGATCCCCTCTGAACATAGGACCCATGGGAAGGACAGGTTCTTAACCAATTAGGGCCATGATAGAGGAAAGGAGCTTGGAGCTTCTTGGTGCCAAGTGCTGGGCTAAATACTTCTTGTGGATTTCCTTATTTAATCCCTACAGAATTCAATGAGGTGGAGACTCTTAACTGTTCCTGTCTTACATGTGAGGAAATTGGGGTTTAGCAAAGTACTCGCTCAAGATCCTGAAGTTTGTAAGAAGTGCAAGCAGGGCTTGAATCCAGAAAGGCCAAGAATCCTTTAACGGCTAAGTCCTCTTGTGCCAGATTACTCTTGTGTGGGTGGGGGAGATCTGAGAGTGTAGGCTGGAGCCAGATTATGGAGAACCTCAAGTGCCTTGTAATTTCATCCTGAAGCTAGGGAGGATGCCTGTCAATCCAAAAGAAGATGGGCTGTGTGGTCAGGGAACAGAAGCATCATTGGAGAATGGTGAGCTTGAATATCATTAGAGAAAGAAGGATGAAGGAAAAATGGGGGGAGCAAAGGGAGGAGAGAGGAGGCTCCCCAGTGTGGATGGGGAAGGTGTGTGTGAGGGGTTAAGGATGGGGAGTTTTGGAAGGGTGAGGCCTTGAATTCCAGCCTGGAGTTGGTCTCTGGGGCAGTTAATGCTGGCTTTGTGGACTGGGGGTAGCTTGGGCAGGTGGGGCTGTGGGATGCTGTGGGCCTGGCACAGTGTGGCTTTAGGATGAGCAAGACAGACATGGCCCCTGGCCTTCATGATTTGCAGTCCAGGAGCCCAGACAGACATGAATCAAGCAACCACAAGCTCCCAGGGGTGAGCGCAAACAGCCTGGCAGCTGTCGAAATCCTAGAGGCCCTGGGGGGAAGGTGGGAAGCAACCCTTGGCCTCATCTCTTAAGGATGGGTTGGTGGGGATGCTGAAGGAGAAGCATTCTGGACAGAGAAAACAGCAACAGCAAAGCCTCAGAGGCAGGAAGAAATACAGCAAATTGAAAGAAAAGCTGAAAAGACAGAGTGGTTTGTGCTCAGAGAGCTGGCCGGGTTTGGGGGGTGGGTGGGGAGGGTGCGACCAGACGCCAAACATCTGGAGGTTTCACTGGAGAACATTTGGCAGACAGTAATGAGTTTTAAGTAGGGAAATGACATGCAAAGATCTGTGTTCTAGAAAGACCCCTCTGGCTGCTGTGAGAATGCAGTACAGGGTATGTGTGGCTTTGAGAGACCCGTTAGGACTCTCCACTAGGGGAGAAGTGGAGTGTTTGGATTGAGGTCGAGGTGGTGGACTCAGGACGCCTGGACAGGTTGTACAGGCTTCTGGAAGATGGACTGAGCAGGGTGTGGTGACAGACTGGGTGTGGGGGTGAGAAAGAGGACACATCAGGGACTTCTAGGTGTTCAACTTCAAAGATAGGGTGGGTGGTGGGGCTGAATGTAGAGCTGGGGGCTCGGGAGGGGAGATGGGTTTCACAAAAGAAAATCATGAGATGATTTGAGATGTGCTCGGTTGATGCTACCTTAGAGACACCCAGTAGGGACTAAGACTCTGCACTCCCAATGGAGAGTTTGATCCCTGTCTTGACCCCTGGATCAATCAATCAATCCGGGTTCGATCCCTGGTCAGGGAACTAGATCCCACATGCTGCAACTAAGCGCTCACATGCCTCAACTAGGACCCAGTGCAGCCAAATAAACAAATAAATAATCATTAAAAAGACAAGAGACATCCAGTAGAGGCAACAGGGTGCCCAGGCCTGGGCCTCAGGAGACAAGTTTGGGCTGGAGGTGGACTCTAGCAATCATTGGCTAGAGATGGAAATTCAGCCTATAAGGAGGCCAAGGGAAGGAGCATGGGAAGACAAGAGGACCCAAGACAGAATGTCAAGGCTTGGATGGAAGAGGAGCCCAACAAAGGGCATTGAGAAGTTACTGGCAGGGCTGTGGGGAGACAGTGTCAGACAACCCCCAGGAGAGAGCGCTCAGAGAGGAAACTGAGGCAGACAGATCGGGCAGATTGAAGGCTACCCAGAGCCCAGCACACCTGGGGGAAATGGAGTCGCTGCAGACCTGAACAGAAGACACAGCAGAGGCAACCCCATGGGTTGGCGAGTAGGAGATGAAGCCAAGGAGATGGAGCCTGGAGATAACAGGTCACCACCAAGAAACGGGGCCAGACTGAAGGAGAAGAGGGTAGAAGAAGGTTTGCTTTGTCTGGTCCCTGGTTGTTTTTTAAGATGGGAGGAACTGGGAATAGATAAAGGCTTTGGAGAGGGAGGTTCTGGTTTTCTCTTACAGGGTAGACCCTTGAGGCTAAGAACAACAACACAATCCAGAAAGTGAGAAAAGGCAGTCAGCTTTTTAGCTGAGCAGCAAAAAGGCAAGCCAGCATTTGCCCTTTGGCTCCGCCAGGGAAGGTCAGATAAAGGCTTCCCCAGGGATGGAGAGAGAAAAGAGGTGGGGAGAAAGAGCAGCTGGAGGAGTGAGCTTTGCCCAGGAGCAGGAGGAGGGGGGTGTTCTCTGAAGGTACATAGGAATGTTCAAGGTGGGGCATTAAAAGTGAGAATAAATAATAAAGATTCTTATATGGAGCAAAGGTTTTTCTTCTTGTATAAACTGAGACTATCACAATTAAAGTTTGGCGTCTGAACTTGGCTTTTAGTAGTGGCAGCTTGTAGGGAAAGAGTTCTGGCTTGGAAATCAGGAGATGTGGCTTCTGGTCTGTTCTGCTGTTAGCTGGGCTTTGGGCCCCTGGGCCTCAGTTTCACATATGCAAGTTGAGATGGAGGCGAGTGTTTCTAATATTATCATGTGAGGTTAGTTTGACAGACTTGGGGCCTGCCAGTGGCCCGGTGCTTAGGATGTTTGCTGTGTGGGACCGCACGAGGTAATAACAGCACTGATCCTGATAAATAATAGCTAAAGTGAAAGTGAAAGTCGCTCAGTCATGTCTGACTCTTTGCGACCCATGGACTATACAGTCCGTGGAATTCTCCAGGCCAGAATACTGGAGTGGGTAGCCTTTTCCAGGGGATCTTCCCAACTAGGGATCAAACCCAGGTCTCCCGCGTTGCAGGAGGATTCTTTACCAGCTGAGTCATAAGGGAAGCCCAAGAATACTGGAGTGGGTAGCTTATCCCTTCTCCAGCAGATCTTCCTGATCCAGGAATTGTACTGGGGTCTCCTGCATTGCAGGTGGATTCTTTATCAACTGAGCTATCAGGGAATCCAATAATAGCTAAATAATAGCTAATAATAGTTCTGTGATCTGCACTGTGCCCAGACCTTTGAATCCCATGAAGGGATCAGCATTCCCATTTTGCAGATGAGAAAAGTGAGACTCCCTTCCCCAAGGTCACACTTCCAGGAAGTGGTAGGGTTGAGAGTCCCCTCTACCATGGCCCCACTGATTGGGGCAGACGCATGGGTCACCTGCATTCAGAGGAAAAACATGCCCACTACCAGATTGGAATGCGCAGTTCCTGTGGCAAGAACATCCCAAGACTGAGAGTCATGGTTGGGGCAGAGGGGAGCAGTAGGGTTTGAGGTCAGAGAGCAGATCACACTTGAATGTCAAGTCAAGTAGTCTGAATGCCACCTTGTTGACATGGGAGCCAGGGAGGGTTTGGGAGGAAGGGTGAGCACCACTGATGGGATGAGGCTGGAGTCCTGCAGGGAAGGAGGGAAGAAAATAAACCCAGAGGGGATTTGTTGATGCATTTGGATGGGGAGGGAATAGAAGAACTGGCCTGAGGAAGGCATTGGCCTCTCCAAGTCCAAGGCTAGGCTGCCCCTTTCTTGGAAAGGGATGAGGAATCTGAGCAGGCCAGCTCCAGCTCTGAGCCCATCAGAGAGATGAGTTAAGACATGTCTGAGGGTGTTGTGGGATTTTGTTGTCTGTTTACAAACTGATCTCCTGTCTTTGGCTGTAGCTGAAAGTTTTTGAAAGCTCTTAACCTGCAGCTGGCTGTGTCTCTCAGCTTTGCTGCCTCTGGGGTATCTCGGTGGGTCATCTGGCCTCTCCTCTTTCTGCCACACCAGGCCTCAATTCCAAGGATGCTGCGGGCCTCTGTGCCACTGACTCTGCAGAACCTGAGGTTCCTCAGACGCTGGTGGAGGTTTGTCCGGGGCTCAGGCTCCCAGGAGCCCCCAGATGTCACATCAGTGTATTCTCTGCCACCAGCCTCGCCTGCTCAGGAGTCAAAGCTGTGCATCACTGAGGCCATTTAATGCTCTTGCAACCTGGGGAGACTGGCAGCTGAGCCGCAGGCCCTGAGCCCCGCCTCGTGGCTGGTTATTAAGCCAGAACCAGAGGCAGGGATTCTTCCTGCTGCTGGGACCCTCCAGGGCTGGGCTGGAGAAAGGCCCAAGACACAGGACACTGGGTTCCGGTTCTGGCCCTGACATCCCCACCTTGGAGCCCTGAGAAAGTCCTTCCTCCCTTGGTGGGGGTGGGGTGGGGCGGCAGGTGAGGAAAGGTGGATTGGATGATGTCTACATTCTTCTCAGTTCAGAGCCTTTGGGAGAGTGAACCAAGTCCTTTGTCCCGCAAACATCCCTTGGCCCTTCTGTGTGGCCGCCTATGGGGCTGGAGCCGTGTGGGAGGCCTGCCCTCAGGGCTGGCATGACCTCTGTGAAAGGCCTGGCTCCCAGTGTATCCAGTCACAGGACATAAAGAGAGGGCACCCGAAGGTCACCAGGGTTGGTAAAGGGAACTCTGAAAAATGTCAGAGACCCTCTCAGCCCCTCTGTTGACCTCTTCTTTTTCCTCCCTACCCGTCCCAAGCCTCGTTCTCATCCCACCCCTACCATCCATTATGTAAAACCATGCTCTTCACCCCTCCTTCTCAGGGTGCTTTCTCCTCTTCTCCTGGTCCCCTCAGCCTTTCCTTCCTTGCCTTCCTCTGCTTTCTCTTCACCAAGGTTCAGCATCTCCTTGAGGGGCTGGCAGGGAGGGGAGAGACTGAGGCCGTGGGGCAGAGGCAGGTCCCATGCAGAGGTACAAAGGACCTAGAGCAGATGCTGCCTGAGTGGCCCTTAGGCCAGGAGCAGGGGCTGTGTGTTGGGGGGCTGAGTGTTGGGGCTTCCTGACTTAACCTCCGTTTCCCTGTCCAAGGGCTCCTTGTCCTCCTCCAGTACATGTGTCCTCAAGCCCAGACCCACTGCGTCCCGCCCCCGCTCCCCCAGACCAGTGTGTGATGAGGGGTCAGCAGGCAGAGCCCCAGGGAAAACCCGAGATAGCAGTGTTCCTGGGCTCAGAGACCATCAGAGCCGGAGACATGCTCAAGTGTGCCCTCCCCCATTTTACAGATGGAGAAACTGAGGCCCAGAGAGAGCTGAGACGTGTCCTAGCTGAGGTTTGCAGCCAGTCCTTCTAACGTTCAGGCAAGGTTTCCTTTCACGGCAGAACGCTGTCCCGGTGGTATCGACTGTGAATAGCAGTATTACCAGTGTTGCCATTGTTATCGTTACCACTGCTTACATGGTGACACCATGCGCAACAGACAATCTTATTCTCATTTTACAGATGAGGAGCCCAGGAGGCTTGGGAATGGTAAATGACTCGCCTGCAGTTTCCCAGTCAGTAGGTGGCAGTGTGGGGAAGTGGTCCCAGAGTATGCAGTCCCAGTTCCTGTGGTCAAACTCCAGCTCTCTGCTTATCAGCCGTGTGGTACTGGGTCACTTACTTGCCTTAGCTTCCTTTCTTGTAGAACAGAGCTACCTGGGGTGTGGCTGTGAACAGGCCTGGCCACACCACTCATGCCCTGGCCCAACACTGGCTGTGAGCCCTCAGCCAATCCTTCACACTCTGAACTTGGAGGCCTCACCCAGGATGCAGAAAGCAACATCCACTTTGCAGGGTTAGGGTGGGGGTTACAGTGGAGCAACTGGCAAGAGCTGGTGCTCAGTAAGCCACAGTCCATCTGAAGCTGCCTAATTTCTAAAGTGAACAGAGCCCTGTCGTTGGGCATGCAGATTTCTTCCAGTGATCTGCCATACTGTAAATAGGCCCGCTGTGAACAGGTTTTTGGCTCTCTTGGATTATTTCCTATGAGTAAAGTCCTGGGGGTTGAGTGTTGCTTGGGTCAAAGGGCAGGGCATTGCTTCATATGAGCTTTTTGTTATGAGCAGAGCTCTGGCATCAGATGGACCTGGGCGTGAATCCCCCGGGGGAGCCATTTCCTAGTGTGTGGCCCTGGGCCAGTGACTTCACCTCCCTAAGCCTCAGATCTCTTATCTGTACATCAGGGATAACAAAATTGCCTGTCTCAAGGGATGACTGCCTGACATGGAGAATGTGCTCATAAACCTCACCTTTTATTGTGCTACCGACTTGCTCTGATCACTGTCTCCCCAGTTAATCGATAGGAAGACCAAGGCTGAGGGAGGGGACCAGCTGCCTGACCAAGATCACACTGTGCATAGTTGGTGGCACAGATATATTTGGGATCTGCTTCAGCCCCTCCTCTGGGAGACTCTCTGGGACTCAAGCAAGAGCTGGAATTGAGAGGAGATGAAGCTCTGGTGGCCTAAGACCCTATGCAGGTGACAGGTGGTAAGAATGCAGGAAAAGGAAGGGGACACTTAGATAAGAGTTCCAGGTGGCTCTCCGCGTCCTAAACATGTCTGCTGACTCCTCGCCATTTACTTTCCCACCTCCGTGCTTCTGCCTGCAGTTTGCTCCGCCCAGAATAGTCTGCGGGAGGCAGAGTCCCTTTCATCTTTTTCTCCATAGGGGACCACGCTCCTCAAGGAATGTCAACAGAGTAGAATGAACTTGGGCATTTTGAAGCTGGTCTGGACCCTCTCGCCTTCTCTAATGGAGAAATGGAAGCGCTGAAAGGAGATGATGCCCAAGGCCCCATAGTCCATGCACCCATCTGTTTCTTATCGGCCTACTAAACGCTCAGTGCACGTCGAGTGCTTGGCCAGGAAGGATGGAGGTGTGGCAGAAGGAACACAGGTCTGGGGATCAAAAGACGCTCAAGCCCCTTGTCTGTCATTCCTTTGCAGGGCCCTGGGTTTGTGAAGGCCCCCTCTGGGCCTCTTCTCCACCTGTAAGATGGAGGTGATAACCCCACGAATTTCATGAGGCTGCCATGAGGAAGGGGTGGAGATACGGTGCCAGTGTGTGGCACACCTGTGGATGGTGGCCTGGTGGAGGGGCGGGGGCTCCTGTGAGGCAGGTGCCCAGGTCAAGGCTGGAGGCAAACCCTAGCTCCTCCACCTTCCAGCTGTGTGACCTTGGAAAAGTCACCTTTCCTCTCGGAGCCCAAGTCCCTCCCCTGTGAACTGTCACCTCCTTAGAGAGAGCTTCCCTGATTCCTTTATCCCCAGCATCCTCCCATCAGCCCCTTCACTTCCTCCATAGCACTGATCACAAGTTGCAGTTACCTTGTTTGTTTCTTCTTTGTTGTTGCCTGTCTTCCCCTTCCAGAACAGAAGGTCCACTGGAGTGGAGACTTTTGTCTGCTGTGTTGGCTGCTGCATCTCTGGGACCTAGCACAGAGCTGGCACATAGTAGGCACCCAATAAATGAATACCTGTCGAATGAATGGAAGGATGACTAAGTGGATGCAATGGAGTTAGTCATTCCAGCCTCCCAAGGTGGGTGGGGGTGATTATAGATGAAAAAAGACAAGATATGGAATGTGCCTAGCCCAGCACATAGTAGGTTCAACCTGTAAGGATGGTTGGAGCTGCCATTATCAAACTGAACATAAACTTGGCAGCTGCCTCCTAGGGAGCTGGGTCCTGGTGGAGGGCAGGGAGGCTCAGCAGCTCTCACAGAGCGGCTTCCACTTCCTGGCTTCAGCCAAGCCCGCTAATTGCTCCCGTCTCCTTGGCAGCCTCGGCAGCTGTCTAATGAGTTTGCACCCAACTGGCCCCTGCCCATCTGCAGGCAGACAAAGGCCCTCTGTCCCTGGGATCTGCCTCCTGCCCACCCACTGCATCCCTCACAAATCAAAGTCCCGGTTGCTAAGCTCCACGTCTGTGGTGGTGGAGGAGCCCAAGACTCCTACATGGACCTGGGGCCCAGAGCAGAGTGGAAGGAACATCTGCCTGGAGAGGGGGGCTCTGGGCCCAAGCCCAGCTCTGTCCCAGCTGCTGGGTGATGTGGGAGACCATGGGATGTCATGATCAAGAGCACAGCATTTGAAGCCAGACAATCCGGGTGGGAATCCTGCCTTCACCACCCACCAGCTGTGTGACCCTGGGAAAATCACATATGTCTTTAATCTTCATCCTCAAAGCAGGAAGAGATGCGTGAGTGAATGTGGGTAGGCTCTCAGAACAGCTCCTGGCACGTATGAAGACCCACGTGAATTATTGGAGACCACCTTTTGGTCTAGCATCCTCACAGTCTTAGTTCTCCCACCTGTGAAAGCAGGTTGCTTAACCTCGACACTGGGCTTTCCCAATTGCTCAGAGGTAAAAAATCTGCCTGTGATGCAGGAGACCCGGTTTGATCCCTGAGTTGGGAAGATCCTCTGGAGAAGGGAATGGCAACCCGCTCCAGTCGTCTTCCTTGGAGAATCCCATGGACAGAGGAGCCTGGAGGGTTACAGTCCATGGGGTTGCAAAGAGTTGAACACCATGGCACGATTGATCTCTTAGACTAGGTCATTCTTTGTCGTGAAGGGCTGTCCTGTGCACTGTAGGATGCTCAGCATCTTTGAATTGGTGGCCTCCACCCATTCAACTGGGAGGTTTCCTGTCAAATTCTGAAATTCCCTGATTTGCTTCAGAAACCCCAGGATCTTCCCTGTGATCTGAACCATTATAAAACAATCTTGGCTTAAAAACACTCACTTGGAAGTGTTCTCACCAAAGTAACCTCCCTAATTTGGGTGCTCCAAAGCCTCAAGCTGCTGGTGGTGAGTATTAGGGCTGGGAGGATGATGGTGACTTTGTGGAGAGAAGCCAGAAGCTCAATTATGCAACAGCTATAGCAGGACACAGCCCTGAGTGCCCTAGAAACTCACAGACCTGTTCCCCATAGCCTCCCATCTTTCCTTCTGAGATACAGCGCCGCCAGCCCGCAGTCCTTGTGCCCCACTCTGCTTACATCCTGCTGTGTCCCCAGCCCTGGCTCTGCCAATCCCAACTTCTCGACCCCACCACTCAGGCCCTGCGTTCCCCATGGTCCCACCTCCACCACGCCCTCCCCCTGCACTCCTGTGTCTGTCGAAGCCACTGTGCCTTGGCTGCTGCCAGCCCTCCTGCCCCGGGTGCCCTTTCTCCTCCAGGCCCAGCCCTGAGGTCCCTCTTCCTGAGGCTCTCCCAGGCTCCTCCATCAGGCTCTGCCCTGCCGGCCCCGGCTCCAGAGCCAACCCTGAGCTCACTGCACTGCTGGAACACATGTCTGCCCAGCATGGCATCGGGTTTATTTATGAGGCTGTCTGTCTGCCCTGGGTCCTGGGAGCCCTGGGGCAGTGCCCTGTCTGATTCATGGCCCAGCGCAGGGGCTGGCCAGC
This sequence comes from Bos grunniens, assembly GCF_055505025.1. Classification (NCBI taxonomy): domain Eukaryota; kingdom Metazoa; phylum Chordata; class Mammalia; order Artiodactyla; family Bovidae; genus Bos; species Bos grunniens. The sequence goes on from NC_141167.1 coordinate 16,698,866, forward strand.
ATCGGGAGCGCGTGCTGAGCGGTGCTGACGGCAGCTGGCTCTGGGAGGAGGCATCGGGAGGTCTGGTTGGCACGGAGCTCAGGCCCAGGGGCGGCGGGGGCTGGCTGCTGCCAGGGCTGCTGGAGCGGACTGAAACCCTCACGGCTCTCTCCCCCTCACAGGCTCACTCCCCCTCCCCCCCACCCCAAGTCACTGACTCATTCACTCGGTAGCTTCTTCCCTTGCTCATTCATGCATCCGCCTGCTCCTTCACGTATCCCTCACTAACGGCGGCTCATCCATTCATTTCTCCACTCACTCCTTTATTCATCTGACAGATCGTTCCTGAGCTCTGATATTATGCCCAGCCCTGGTCTCTGTAGAAGCCCTGGACGCAGAGACCTGGGCCCCAGCCCAGTTCTGAAGGTCTTCTGTTCAGCATTGGAGGTGGTGGTGGGGGCGGGGGCCGCAGACACATAAACACGTGGCTGCAGCGCCCAGTAGGATCATGTGACAGGCAATGTGCCCACAAAGGGATCTGAGCTGGCTTCACAGAGGAGGTGACGTTTGAACTGGGCTTAGAGATTAAGCGGAGAAAGCATGGCAACCCACTCCACTACTCTTGCTTGGAAAATCCCATGGACGGAGGAGCCTGGTAGGCTGCAGTCCATGGGGTCGCTACGAGTCAGACACAACTGAGCGACTTTATTTTCACTTTTCACTTTCACGCATTGGAGAAGGAAATGGCAACCCACTCCAGTATTCTTGCCTGGAGAATCCCAGGGACGGGGTAGCCTGGTGGGCTGCTATCTATGGGGTCGCACAGAGTTGGGCATGACTGAAGCGACTTAGCAGCAGCAGCAGTTAGAGATTAAGAAATACCAAGGAAGGGCTGGGGAGGCTGGGCTTAGAGTCTGGGGAGGGCGAGGAAGAGAGATGACAGAACAGAAGAGACAGCTTCTGCAGGTCTTGGGGGTGGTTTGGCTAGGTGACTGATAGGGTAGAAGGAGGGACAAGAATCCAGCAACCACCTTTCATGCACATCTAGTGTATCCACAAATACACTGTGAGTGCCCAGACAGCATCCCAGGGTCTGGGGTGTAAGAATGACCCAGATACTGCCTCCAAGAGCTTACACTCCAGTGATGGGAGTGGGTGACTGGAAGAGCAAATTGAGCACGTAATGCTAGAGGGCGACAGGACCGTGGAGCAGGGGTTACTTGTTAAATCCTGTGAACAAGGAGGACCTCTCTGAGCGATGCTGCATCTGGCGAGGGCTTCTGTACAGACCACTGCTGGGAACTTGACCTGCTTGTTGGGGAAGGGGCTGGTGACCATTCAATATCACGTCCCCAGCTGGCGTCGGGCCAAGCAGCTGGCAGTTACTGTGACTGCTTTCATCTGGCCATTGGCCCACCTGCTGTCCTCTGCCCCCCACTGTCCTGCAGCAGGGACCTGCATCATCTCTGAACCTGATGCCCAGCACAGGGCCTGGTGCATAGGGGTCTGACTGGGGCAAGAGACCTGGGGTATCTACTGCCCATCCAGGCAGAGGTCAGGGTGGATGAGGAGGTTTGGGACATTTGAGGGTTCTGGATACCCATGGGGAACAGGATGTCTTCTAGTGGGTGCCCAGCCCTTAACGGAGGAGGTGAGCATGAAGGAATCCCAGACCTACCCCAGGCATGTCTGGGCAGGGGAGTGCTGAGGCCCCCTATACTAGCCTTTCTGAGAGTTGAGATTCTAGAACTGAGGCTCGCACTGAGGCTTTTTCTGATCCTGGAGCCAGAGGCTTTAGAGAGGGACAGAGTCCAGGGACCAAGCACAGGGAAAGATCCAGGGAAGAGAGAGTGGTGGACAGGTGTGAGCGGGTGATGGCAAATGGTCTTTTCTTCAGCTCTTTCATCTTTCTTCCTCCTCTCCCCAGGCGTTGAGCCCAGAGCCCAGCCTCTCCAGCTCTTACTGTGGGGTATGGGGTCAGCCCTGCGGTTTCTTCTGGTCAGGGCAGAGGCTCTTTCCACTCACTCTGAGGTTTCTGGCTTTATCAGCTTGGGGGAAATGACAGAGACAGGCCAGTTGAGCTTGGAGATTGCATCAGGACTAAGCCGAGAAGAGAACCCCTAGGGAGTGACGGGGACCCTGGGGCAGAGCAGGGGGCTCTCGGGGCACTGGGGTCTGGGCTGTGGTCTCTGGCCCCCAGAGTCTGGAGACCCCTCTGGAGATACTGAAGGTCCTCATCTCTGTCCAAGGAGGAGGTGGCATCCTTCTTGCAGGAGGAGCATAAACACAGGATTGGAGTTTGCAAGGAGGCCCTTCAGACCTCACAGAGGCATGGGCGCTTTGTGCCAGAGATCCTGGGGTGGAAGGGAGGAGCCAGACCGTGGCTGACTCAGAGCTGCAGCCCCTCTCCTGACCCCAGGAGACACCAAAGTCCTGTTAACTACCACTTGGCAAAGATTTGGCAAGGGTTTCCTGTGGCGGGGAACATGCACTCAGCTAGATCAGTGTACGCTGTTGAAACAAAAAGTCTAAATTGTAAAGAAACATTGTGACTATTCTTCTTAAGTCATTGCTCTGATCCACAAATAAACTTTCTGCAGGATTGACAGCTGAGCCATGGACGGTACCTGGGGAATTCTGGATGCCTCAGATGACTCTAATCCTCAGGATTTTAAATTACAAGTGTAATACATGCTTACTCTAGAAATTCAAACATTACAGTGATACCAGCCTAGAAAGGGAGACACATATCCCCCAAGTCCTCTTCAGCTGCTCCTGCTCACAGTTTAGAAGTTCTTCCCCCAGGTTTTTTGTGTGAATGTTAGGGTAATGTGGATCATTTCTTTGAAATACAGTAACGTGTATTTTTTCTCAAGCTTCCTTATGTGAATTTTCCTCCTATTGAGCCAGAGGCATCCATCTGCCTTAGGGAGGATTAAAAATTGCTACAATAATAATGTAAGAGGAATAAGGAACAATGCTTAGTTAGCTTTTGACTCCCAAAATAGGATCTCAAAACCCAAAACAGAACAGTAGTCTTAAAAAACTGGCTGTGGCAAGTGGTATATTGGCAAGATGCTTTGGGATGCAGGTAACAGTAAGTCTAAGACACAGTGGCTTCAACAATGAGATGTATTGGCTCAGGTAACCAGATTCCAGAGACAGGGTGGGCTTCAGGACTGGCTTAATCCAGCAACTCTGGCCTAGAACTCAGTAGCCCCTTGGCTATGCTCTGTCTGATGGCTTCATCCTGGGGTTGGCTCCCCTCAGAATTGCCAGACATTCACCACCAGGACACCAAGGGAAAAGGAGAACATGTCCCTTCTGGTGGATCCTTCTAACAGCAAGGAAATACCTGTTTCCAGCAGGTCCCAGTATATTTCCCTTGGCATCGTGGCTGGTGTTGCATGCCTGTTTCTGTGGCCAGAGAGGTGCCCTGCACTGGCACTCAGGCTTGGGTTTCTGGACCACGTGGGATAGATTCCATGCCACCAGTTAGAGCAGCCCCCAGAGCTGAGGTTGGGGTTAGCCTCACCTGAAGCACGTGGGTGATGTAAGGGCAAGATGGACTCCGGAATGAAAACTGGGTCATTTTAAAGAGATGGAGCAGGGAAAGAGAAGGTGGGTAGAGAATCAGCAGCACCTACTATAAGAGAGAAAGCAGAGTTGTCTGCTCCCAGGACTTCCTGCAGATGCCAGGCGCAAACTTGGAGGACTGAACATGGAGTTTTACTGTAAGGCACAGGTAGAAAGAATTTATGGTGCAGTGCAGGGTGAAATGCCTGCCCAGCTCGGAATAATGTAGGCAGAGCTTCCATTTCTCAGAGGAGCCATTAGAGAGCTGGAAAAACAGATTTGTAGGAGGAAAGAGTGATGCCAAGAGGCTGCCTGTGCCTCACCCTTCTCTCTGAGCCCCAGCCTGGGAGCGGTTGTAGAAAAGCTAGAAACCCCAGAGGGGACTTCTGCCCACTTCTAGAACTCTGTAGGATGCTGTCTGGAGGGCTATTTGGTCCATACCCACAGTAGAGTAGAAAGGAGAGCAGGAAATGTGCATGAGTTTCTTGGGTTGCCATAACAAGTGGTTTAAAAATTTATTCTTTCACAAGTTTGGAGACCAGAATTCTGAAATCTCAGTACTGGCAGGGCTATGCTCCGGCCCTAGGGGGCAGTCTGTTACTTGCCTCTTCTGGCGTCTGGTAGTTGGTGGCATGTTGTATGGCTCCATCACTCCAGTCTTTGCCTCTGTCTTCACATGTTCTTCTCCTCTGAGTCATCTCTTCCATGTCACATCTTCCTTGGACTTTCTCTTGAAAGGCCACTTGTCATTGGGTTTAGAGCCTCCCCCCACCAGATATTTCAGGATGATCTCATCTTGAGACCTAATTTAATTATATCTGCAAAGAAAGTGAAAGTCACTAGTCGTATCCGGCTCTTTTCAACCCCATGAACTGTACAGTCCATGGAATTCTCCAGACCAGAATACTGGAGTGGGCAGCCTTTCCTTTCTCCAAGGATCTTCCCAACCAGGGATCGAACCCAGATCTCCTGCATTGCAGGCGGATTCTTTACCAGCTGAGCCACAAGGGAATAACAGGATACTGGAGTGGGTAGCCTATCCCATCTCCAGGGGATCTTTCCGACCCAGGAATTGAACCGGGATCTCCTGCATTGCAGATGGATTCTTTACCAACTGAGCTATCAGGGCAGCCCCATATCTGCAAAGACCCTTTGGCCAATTAACATCCACAAGTTCTAGGGGTTCGGATGTGGACATATCATCTGAGGGGTCAGCATTCAAGCCACTACAGAGTGTTCAGGCAGAGAGAAGACCAGGAATGGTACCCTCTAGTCTCACGTTTGTCTCCTGTGTGATGTGAAGGGGTTGCCTTGGTTTCCCAGCCCCTCAGGGGACACAGAAAGCCACTGAGTTCTGGTGTGTCACTTGCCGGTCAGGACCCTGGACAGGGTCACAATGTCCCCAAGTCCTAGCCAGACTGCAGGGATCCTGATCAGCACTCCTCTTCTGGAGCATCTACAGTCTTTGCAAGGTTAAAATCAGCCCTGGGCTCTGCCTGCTGCACAGGTAATGGCAGCTGGGATGAAAACTGAGACTCTGAACCCATAGTATGAGGCATTCTTACAAGAGAGATGTGAGGCCAGGGAGGAACTCTTCCCTGAAGTCCTAAAGACATCCCAGCTTCTAGTTCTTAGACGCCCAAGTTTCTAGTTCATAGCCTCCCAAGCCTATACTTCTTTCCGTCTTGGGAAATAGCTTGTGAAGGGGAAATAGCTCTGATAGGGAACTAAAGCTGGCATGGACTGAATCGTCCAAGGAGAGTGAGTTACTTTAATTGCAAATTGTTTTTGCCTTCCTTTCCTGCCCACCTCCCCCACCTAATCATATAAATGACAAACTTTTGCAAGTTATAGGACTGTTGTATTATTTTTTAATGGGCATATGTTATACATATAATTGGGCAAATTGATTTTTGAAAAAACTTCACTTTATTGAGGTGTGATTGTGCAAAGTGCACTTAACACTTCATACATGAGACATATTTTTATGATGGTATATTTCAGAGCTACCTTACTTCTTTTTTAATCCATATATTATAATTTATTTAACCAAACCCCTATGGTTAAACACATTTGGGTGGATTGTCGAGCTTCATTGAATTAAACAAATCAAGTCGTGCAACGTGCAATATTGCCCATTCAGGCTGGAGTTGCAAAAATGCACTATTTTCTTCCCTCTCTCTTAAGTCTATATAACTCTGACCCCCATATTTCAACAAATGAAAAAGTAATTAATCCTGACTGTTGGTCAGAAAAATGCACCTTCCAGAATACTCTGGGGAGTCAGGCAGAGGGCAGCTTTCCAGGACAGGTCTTCCAGTGGGAGTAGCATCCTGAACTCTTGAATGTAAGCTGTTGGCAGTGTTTACTCCACTTTGAGTCAGTTAGTTGTCATTTGGCAAAGAAGGGCAGCATGACAGGGATCTTGGCCTCACTGCAACATTCCAATCGCAAAGGCCCTTTTTAAAGAAACTCCGTGCACATCTCTGAGATATGAAGGTGCAGAAAGGAACACTGGTTGTGTTCTCACCCAGTATTTTCATCAGATCCTTTCAGACTGCAAGCATCAGAAACCATGATGAAACATAAATGCAGCAGGAAATGTGTTGGCTCATGCAAATGAGGAGTCCAGGAACTTCAGACATGCTGCACCCAGGTGTTTAATTGACACCACAAAGACTCTTTCTCTCTCTCTCCATCTTCCAGCTAGGCCTGCCTTTTTTTTTTTTTTTTTCTTTCTTTCTTTTATTCTGGGCAGATTTTCTCTATCTTGCAAGCTGTCCACCAGCTGTTCCCATCTCTTCTTTACAGCTCAGGATCTCAGCAGATGAGAGAGTTTCCAGACATCGCTAGTAAAAGTCTCAGGGGAGACTCCTATTGGCCTGGGTAGGGTCCTGTGTTTATCCTTGAGTCAATCACGGCACCTGGGGGTGGGGACATGGTTGGCCAGGCATGGTTCACAAGCCCGCCGCCTGGGTGTGGGGAGACTGCCCCACCCAAGCCACACAGAGCAGGATTAGTAGGGGGGACATGACTTGCCAAAGTGTGGCTGGACTGACAGATACTCACGATGCCTGGGCCCTGCCAGGTTATACTTCTGCAGATGAGATGCCTGTTATTTGGATACAGAACTGGATGTGGCTGGACTCCAAGCTGATAGCTCTGCAGAGCAGTCAGAGCCTGCTCAGACCTGTCTTAGGTTCCCACTTCCCAGTTCCCCTCAGGTCAAAATGATGGTTAGGGGGTTCTCATCCAAGCCCACAGCCCTGGGCCCCGCCTCTCCCTAACCCTCTGCCTTCCTGGTTTAGGCTCTGCAGACAGTGTAAACATGCACAGCTTTTCGGACCTGGGAGGACACTGAGGAGGATCAGCACAGTCTGAACTCAGGTGGCATGGGGGTGAGTATAAGTGGGCCTTTCTCAGGGCTTCAGGACCCCATACCTTAGCTCAAGGTCCTTTGTTAATGTCAACCTTGAGATCTGCCTTGACTTCTCTGATTCCCATCCTGTGGCCTGAGCCTCTGTTGCCCTGGGAACGCTGGTCCCTTTGTCCTTGCTCCGGCCCCGACCTGGCTTGCAGCCTCTCTGCTGGGAACTTCGTCTATGTCTCTGGCTATGGGAGACATTCTGGCATTCAGTGGTGCTTGCAGTACATAGTCAGGATTTGGGAGAGTCAGAGGACTGGGGGCCCTGGAAGACCACATTCTGAGATGGTCTCCAGTACATGGCCCAGCTTGGGTGTCTGAGCAGATATGCACATGGATGGTGCCTCATCTCATTGGACCTTCAGGGTACAATCTCTGCTGACCCTGCCTCGGACTCATCCCTCTCCCCTTCCCTGTACATCCCCAGACTGGACAGCATGATTTCTCTCTCCAGGCCTTTGTCCACACCGTTCCCTCTGCTGGAATGCTGTCTCCTGCCTGGCCCATCTGTATACATCCTTCAAAACTCAGCTTCAAAAGAGTAACCACTTCACTCAAGTGAGGATTCGACCGTTACTAGCATGTGAAGACGTGCTGTGGCCTGTGTACCCCCAGCTCCGAGCCTCAGGGCTTCTGTGAGCCTGGGAGGCACCACGGAGCTAACATCACCGCCCCCACCCCACACCCCCATACCTTGAAATAGGCCTCAACCAGTGACCCGCAGGAGTCGATGTATAGAAGTCCACCTCCCCGGCGCCCTGAGTGGGATAACCCTCGAGGGCGTGGTTTACGTGGTTTCTCAGAATCTCCCCGTGGGATTCAACTCCAGATGCCCAGGGTGGCAACTGGCTTGTGGACACGCACTTCCAGAGCCTCCTCTCGCACGCTGTCACTTCTTCACTCCCTTGTGAGTTTTCCTAGGATCGTCTGCTGTGATGGACTGAATCACGTCTCCCTACCTTCCCAAGTGACTGTATTTGGCGATCAGGCCTTTAGGGAGATAATTAAGGTTTAAACCAAGTCATAAGCCTGAGGCCCTCATGGTGTCCTTACATTGAAGGCAAGAGGAAGACACACCAGAAATATTGCTCCACCTCTCTATACATGCACAGAGAAGCAACCATGTGAGGACTCGGTGAGAAGGTAACCATCTGCAAGGCAGGAAGAGAGGCCTCTCCAGAAACGAACGTGGATGGCACCTTGACCTTGGACTTCTAGCCTCAGAACTGTGAGAAAATAAAGGTCTGTTGTTTTGACACCAGTCTATGGTATTTTGTTACAGCAGCCTTAGGAGATGAACACACCTGCCAAGAAACTACTTGCTCTCAAATCCTTGTCTCAGGGTCGCCACCTAGGGAACCCAAACTAAGACAGGTGCTCAACTTCACTAGGCAGCAGGGAAATGCAAATTATCCCACACCTGCCCGAATGGCTACAAGACAAAGCATGCTTTGTGCTAGTGAGAATATGAGGCTGCCATATACAGCTGATGGAAGTCCAAAATGGTAAAACATTTTGGAAAATCATTCAGTTCAGTTCAATTCAGTTCAGTCACTCAGTCGTGTCTGACTCTTTGCGACCCCATGAATCGCAGCACGCCAGGCCTCCCTGTCCATCACCAACTCCCTGAGTTCACTCAAACTCACGTCCATCGAGTCGGTGATGCCATCCAGCCATCTCATCCTCAGTCGTCCCCTTCTCCTCCTGCCCCCAATCCCTCCCAGCATCAGAGTCTTTTCCAATGAGTCAACTCTTCTCATGAGGTGCCCAAAGTACTGGAGTTTCAGCTTTAGCATCATTCCTTCCAAAGCGTTGCTGCTGCTGCTGCTGCTGCTGCTCAGTCGCTTCAGTCGTGTCCGACTCTGTGCGACCCCATAGACTGCAGCCCACCAGGCCCCTCCATCCCTGGGATTCTCCAGGCAAGAACACTGGAGTAGGTTGCCATTTCCTCTTCCAATGCATGAAAGTGAAAAGTGAAAGTGAAGTTGCTCAGTCGTGTCTGACTCTTAGTGACCCCATAGACTGCAGCCTACCAGGCTCCTCCATCCATGGGATTTTCCAGGCAAGAGTACTGGAGTGGGGTGCCATTAGCTGAAGATGTATATATTCTATGAGCTAGCCATCCCACCCCTAGGTATACCCCTAGCAGAAATATGTACATTTGTTCATCAAAACTCAGGTGCAAAAAATGGTCAAAGCAGCACTAATTTGTAATAGCTCCTAGACCATAAACAACCCACCTTCCATCAACAGTAGAATGGATGAACACATTGTGGTCTATTCGGGTAATAGAATACTACACGGCAGTGAAAAAGAAGAAATCTTGTTACATGTCACAACATGGATGAATGTCAAAAATACAACGTTGCACAAAAGAGGCCATACGTAGAAGAGGGCATATCGCTAAGATTCCAACACAAGATTCAAGAGCATAGTATTCATATAGAAAAGTGTACAGATCATAAATGTACGACTTGAAGGATTTTCCCCAAACAAGAACACCCATGCACCCTGAAACTATATCAAAAAATGGAACATGACTGCTCTGAGGCTCCCTTCCAGTTCCCTTTCAGTCACTGCCTGCCCTCATTCCCCCAAGGGAAACAACTTTGCTGAGTTCTGGCACCACTAAAACTGGAGATATATAGATATATATGGATATAGATATAGACATACGGAATCTTAAAGGATGGAATCTTGTTTCATTTGTAAGATCATCCATATGATTTTATCAGTTGTAGTTCAATCTGAAGAAAGAAAGTGTTAGTTGCTCAGTTGTATCCAACTCTTTTTGACCCCAAGGACCCCACCAGGCTCCTCTGTCTGTGGAATTCTCCATGCAAAAATACTGGAGTTTGTTGCCATTCCCCTCTCCAGGGGATCTTCCTGACCCAAGGATTGAATCCAGGTCTCCTGCATTGCAGGCAGATTCTTTACCATCTGAGCCACCAGGGATCAATTTACTTATTCATTCTACTGTTGCTGCCCTTTTGCATAGTTTCCAGTTTGAGACTATTATAAACAGTGCTGCTATGAACATTCTAGTATATATTTAAATTTTATATTGGAGTATAGTTGATTAGATTTACTTCTAAGTAGTTAATTAACTTCTAGTTAAGGGAAGATCCCTTGGAGAAAGGAAAGGCTACCCACTCCAGTATTCTTGCCTGGAGAATTTCATGGACTGTATAGTCCACGGAGTGGCAAAGAGTCGGACGTGACTGAGCAATTTTCACTTCACTCACTAATTATGTTAACTATAGTTAATTACATTAAGGAGTTTTCTTCCCTCATGGCACAGTTGATAAAGAATCTGACTGCAGTGCAGGAGACTCAGGTTCAATTCTTGGGTCGGGAAGATCCCTGGAGAAGGAAATGGCAACCCACTCTGTATTCTTGCCTGGAGAATCCCATGGACAGAGGAACCTGGCAGGCAAGATTCGGTCACCACTTAGCAGCTAAATCTACCTACCTACCTATAGTTATTTAACAATGTTGTGTTAGTTTGAAATGTAAAGCAAAGTGATTTAGTTGTCCATATACATACATCTATTCTTTCTCAAATTCTTTTCTCATTTAGGTTATTACTGTATTGAGCAGAATTCTTTGTGCTATACACCAGGTCCCTGTTGGTTATCTATTTTAAACACGGCAGTGTGTACATGCTGACGTCCAACTCCTCCCTCCAGTGACCATAGTTTGTTCTCTGAGTCTGTTTTGGTTTTGCAAAGAAGTTCATTTGTATCATTTTTTTCATCAAATAAGTTCATTTTTATCATTTGTATAAGCGATATATGGGGTATCACTTATACCCCATATAAGGAAAATCATATATTTGTCTTTCTGTTTGTGGCTTACTTCACTTAGTATGAGACTATTATAAACAATGCTGCTGTGAACAACCTTGTATGTATCTTCAGATGAACATATCTAGGCACTCCTTTGGGGTAAATACCCAGAAGTGGAATTTCCAGTCCATTGCTTGCTTTGAGTCCATTTTTTCATCTTCTGCTGTGCTGATTCTTATGGAGGATAACCAAGGAGGCCCCTGGTTTCTTTTCTTGGATGAAATCAGTGGCTCTCAGTTTCTCTTTGTGACTGGGCTACGCCTGCCTTGTCTAGGTGCTGTGAGGCTTTAAGAGCTTCTCAGGATAAAGTCCAGGCCCTTTGACCTCTTGGCCCAGTTCCCAGCATTCCTGAGGCCAAAGGTATTTATCCCAGAGGAATGTTGATACTGAAGACCCAGCCCTGGCTAACTGTGGGCCAGGTGCCGAAACCAGGCAGTGGGTGAGTCTCGGGTCAGGGCTGAGCCAAACAGGGGGAGGGTGAAGTGGACAGGGCACAGCCCAGCCTCAGAGGCCCCTGGCAGGGGGCAGCAGGCTTCTGAATCACTCTGGACCCACCTGAGCAGGAGTTGGCCGCCTTAGTGCCCATCTGCTCATCTCTGGAGTTACTTCCTCAGCAGACTGAGGACTGAAGGAGATTGAAGATGCTTACCTGGGGCCAGTGAAAGTGAAAGTGAAAGTCGCTCAGTAGTGCCCAACTCTTTGCAACCTCATGGACTATACAGTCCATGGGATTCTCCAGGCCAGAATACTGGAGTGGGTAGCCTTTTCCTTCTCCAGGGGATCTTCCCAACCCAAGGACTGAAGCCAGGTCTCCCGCCAGTGGACATTGTCAACTTATTTCACAGCCAAGGAAGCCAAAGCTCAGGATGAGGGGCTTTTCTGTCTCCAAGGATTTGAGCCCAGGTCTGTCTGGTTCTACAGCCTGTGCCTTTTCTGCTTCATGATGCTGCCTGTCTGAGATTTGACATGGTGTGATTTGAGGGAAGGCCAACCCCTAAAATCAAGCCATGTCTTTTCCAATGCTTGAATTTCCACCGTTAGAACTTGATTCCTCAGGGTTAAGTAATGTGCGTGCATACTAAGTCACTTCAGTTGTGTCTGACTCTTCGCGATGCCATGGACTGTAGCCCACCAGGCTCCTCTGTCCATGGGATTCTCCAGGCAAGAATACCGGAATGTCATGTCCTCCTCCAGGGGATCTTCCCAATCCAGGGATTGAACCCACATCTCTTACATCTACTGAATTGGCAGTCAGGTTCTTTAACACTAGTGCCATCAGGAAAGCCCACCCTCTTCTGAAAAGCGTGGGGAAGCAAGATATGCCACATCTAATGTTCTGTGTGCAAACTATGTCCTGGCAGAGTCAGAGAACAGGGGCCCTTTGAGGTGCTGGTATCCCTCCATTCACTTCCTCGGCCCTACCAAGGCCCTGTGCCATTTCTTGAATGGAAAGGACAGAGAGGCACAGAATTGTACAGATTTGCCATCTAAGACCTTCCCCAGGCAGCCTCCCTGCTCTGCCAGGACCCAGGCCAGAGGTGCTGAGCAGTAGAAGGCCAGCTGGGAGCCCTGGGGTTTTCCAGCCGGGGTCTACCCTAGGGCTTGCCAGGGCACAGGTGTTCCAGGCCCATTTCTGCAGAAGGGAGGGAGGTGTGGGTGTGGTCTTGGGCCCTGAGATAAACCCTGTTGCCATCAGCTGCTGTGCTCACACCCGTGCCCTCTTTACCCTGGTGCTCCTGCATCCTCATGCGCCAGCCTGACACTGTGTGCAGCTCTGGAGCTGCAGTCAGGCTGGCCTCCCGCCTGCCAGGGCTCCTCCCATGGGTCTGGACCTGCATGTGTCTCTGGGCCTCTGTGGCCGAGGCCTCTTTGCAAGAATGTCCCCCTGGCTTTCCCAGACTCACAGTCCCTGTGGCTGCTGCCCCTTGGTCTTGGGTTGGGGTCCCCAGAGAAGACCTAGACTAAGATTCGAGGGCATGGAGTTTATTTTCGAGGTGATTCTAGGATCCATAAAAGATGTGGAAGGGAGAAAGGAAGCGCAGCCAATACAGACAAGTTAATGAGCAACAGGTGGAAACAGGGCTTAGCCCCTCCAGAGACCTCCGGGAGAGGGTGTGGAAGCAGCCTTAGAGTTGCTCCACCCATGGTGCAAGTGAGCTGGCATATCTACCCACCACCCCAATCCTTTATGATTAAGGGCTGTTCCTGAGGGAGGCTCTGAGGGCATCTTCCAAGCCCTTGGGACAGAGCCACAGACTCCTAAGTGCCAAGAATGTGGGCAGGGCTTGTGGCAGAGAGAAAGAACCTGGGGGGATGAGCCTGTAGGAAGTGCTGAGTCAGGAAGGCTTGAGTCCCAGCTCTGCTGCTGACTCACTTTCTGTGAGGGTCAGTTTCTGCATCTATAAAATGGGAATAAAAATATTGCTTACTTCTCAGGTGTGTGGTGGGGATCAAGTGTGTGGCTGATGCTGGCACCAGGTGGAGCCTGATAAATGACGCTTTTTCTTCCTCCTCCAGGGCAAGGGTCAGGCTGACTCATCCAGTCTTGGGGCACCCAACGACCTGCCGTGTTTACCAAACGTTGCTGCGCCCAGGGGCTCTCCCTTTCTTCTCCTCTTATCTCAGTTTCTAAAATCAGATAGTGAGTGATATCTAAGCTGTGCCAGGTTGAGGTGGGCTCTGGGGACCCAAGAATGCCCGAGCCTTCCCTACCTCAGGAGTTCACAGTCCAGCTGGGATGACAATTGTACAGCTGGGTGGTGACACAGGCGTGGTTTTGGACCAATGAGTAGAAGTTTGTGGGTCAGACCTGTGGCAAGGAGGCAGTGCAGACCAAGAGAGAAGGACAGGAGCTGGGGGTGGGAGGTAGAAATTGTTCTGGGAGGATGAAGGAGGTAGGCACGTGTCGGAGGTTATATTTTGAGGTTCTTTGAGAAAACCCAGGTAGGTATGACTATCTTAGAGTTATAGGCCACGGAAGGGAGAATGAGAAGGGCCTTGCCTTGACTGGTTGCTGTCAGAGCTGGTCTGACACACTCACTCCCTGACTTCCACTCAGGCCAGGGTTGGGGCCCTCTGGGCCCAGAACGATATCTTGCTGGATGGAGGTAGGGATGGAGGTCAGGTGTGGACAGCCTTGGAAATGGAGGCAGGGGCTCTCTGCTCTGGCCTCTCCCTCCCTTGCCTTCCTGAGCCCTGTGTATACTTGGTCTTCAAGCCCTCCCACCCAGATTGGGGTGGAAAATCCTGCACTTCCATGCTTCTTGTTCAGATTCCATATGCATTTTGTATCTATAATATAGCCATTTTTGTTCTTAAAAGCAGTAAGCTTTATAATGACTTACTAATTACTAAAATACTTAGTCTTCCTGTAATTAAAGCAATGACACTGTCCTTCTGTTGGTTCCTCAGTGTGGGTTGAGGGGAGAGGTCCAGGCCAGGTGGGATGGGCCCTGGAGGAGATGTCATAGTTTGCAGACGCTGAGGTGGCCCCTCCTGGGTGCAAATGTACACTCATGTGTATTCACTTCAACAGAGTTACACTGTAATAGTTCCATACATAGCTGTGCCCATATGCACACTGAAGCCCTTCTAGACCCATACATGTGGATGCACTCCATCTACACTATGGATACTCTATGCATGTGTTTCGACATGTGCTCAGACACAGACGCACACATTAGTGTGTATGCTTGTGACACTTGTGCACCCACACACCCGTAATCTCTAATCATAGACATGTGCGCACATCCTGCAGGCTCACCTGCACCCTCACGCATGCACAGGGATTTAGGCACATGTGTGCACACACATCTGGGCTTCCCTGGTGGCTCAGATAGTAAAGAATCCACCTGCAATGCAGGAGACAAGGGTTCGATCCCTGGGTCGGGAAAATGCCCCAGAGAGCCCACTCCAATATTCTTGCCTGGGAAATCCCATGGACAGAGGAGAGTCAGACATGACTGAGCAACTAACACTTTCACACGTTCATGCAGACACATCTAGGCAGCCACAACCAGGTGAAGATTTACAAGCTCAGGGGCACTCAGGCACACATGCGTGTATGTGTTGACACGCACAAGAATGTGCACACACATGGATTGTGTATGGACACTCATCACCTGAGCTGTAAACCTGAATGCCCAGACTTGAGCAGGAGGATCCCCGGTTGGTATACAAGAATGCACTTCACACGTCGGTGTGCCCTGTGCGCCTGTGCTCACACACTCACGTTAGCCAGGCAAGACTCCACTGCGCCAGACTCACCATGTGGCACCAAAGTCATCCGGAGGGAGCCTCCCTTCTCTTGCCTCCATGCCCCTCCCCTGCCCTCAGCCTGCCAACTTGGGGGTGACTCATGCGCATGGTGTGGCCAGTGTGGAGTCTCCAGAGGGAGCAAATTCGGCATCTACCCTGTAAAGGGATTCCCCCAGCCTGGCAGCCGGGAGCCTGGAGTCCAGAAAGGACAGTGACCTGCCTGGGTCTACACAGCAAGACCTGGGCAGAGGCAAGATCCAGATTCAGTCTTTTCCAAAACGTGAGTTTGGATGGCAGGCTGAGAGGGAACCAGGATGCCCCAGGCTCCCCCATTAGGAACATCTGCAGGTTCAGGTGCCCAGAGTCCCCCCGCCCCCAACACGCACACACGCTTTCCCATGATGACGCTGTTCCCAGGAGCGCCTACTCAAAGACACATCTATTAGGGGAGGCTGGGGCCAACTGAGCAGGAAGACTGGCCAGCCCCTCCTCCATTCTTAGCTCCCTGAGGGCCAACCCCTGAGTGAAACTGAGAGACAGAACCCTAGAGCCAAACAGAATCCTGGAGAGCAGTGCTGGAAGTCCCTAGAGGAGTTCTTTGCACCAGGGGACAGAGTGAGACATTGGAGCATCTCCAGACCCCTCACCCTCCTCACCCTGGGTGGCATCAAGCAAAGCTCTTTTGCACATCGTATTCCTTATGAAGAAGTGGTTTTGCTATCAGGGCAGCAAACGATAAGAGAAGGATAAAACCCAGTGCTGGAAGGCTTGTGAGGAAAAGGGCACTCATACCCAGTGGGAACAGGAATGCAGATTGGAATCTCATTCTTGGCAGAATACTTAAAATGTGCTCATCCTTTGACCTAGAAATTTCGTGTCTAAAAATCTGTCCTCTGTAGACAAAGATGTATAAACCAGGTGCTTACTGTAGTGTGCTTATGGAAACAAGAAATGCAAGCCATCCAAAAGGCTTCAGTGGGTGGACGGTCAGGTGACAACTGCCTGTCCTTAACAAGGGCCACGTGGAGCTGTTAAAATTAAGAGGCGGTAAAAGCCTTGTATTGGTCTGGAAAGATGCCTTTGGTGTGAGAAGAAAAGGTTGTAAAGTAGAGAAACTTATGTTGCAGTGCATTATTTTTAATACCTCTAAAACGTTAGATAGAAAACATATATCTGAACCCATAGAAAAAAAAAGGCTATTTACCCCACTCTCAGAGTAGTTGCCTTGGAGTGGGAGGCCCAGAAGAGACATTTTATTTTAGATGTTCCCATAGTCTTTTCATTATTTTAAAGCCACAAGCCTTTGTGTCTATATTGTCCTATTTAAATTGCTTTGTAATTAAAAAAGGAAGTATTAAGATTTCTTATCTAATTATTTAGTAGGTGGAGGCCTGAGGAGACAGAGACCCATTCAAGGGTCCATGCAGCCTCCACTGCAGCTCTGACCTTGACCTCACCCAAGAATGCTGCCTCGGTTACTCAGTGTCAGGGCCTTGGGGACAGGAGGGGAGCCATGACTTTGTAGGTGGAGGTGGGAGGAGAGATGGGCTCTGGGGTGCAGGCCAGAGATGTGCAGCAGAGGGGTCAGTGCCCACGGCCCCCCACCAAGTGTGGAGAGATGTCCCCATTGCTGGAAGAACCACCCGTGTACTGAGATAGTCACTGTTATCACTGGCTGTCCAGACACTCTTGCTCCAGCTTCAGGCCCTGCCTGGCAGACCCTGGCTCTGCCAGTGTCAGAAATGCTGCTGAGAAAAGCCACCCTCTATTAAGTGCCCTGTGGGTATCACTTTTGGCACAGTTGCTGTGGGTGCTGACTTATACTATCTTACTCTGACTGAAGAGAAAGTGATGCTCAGTGGTTGAGGCCACTGTCTCTGCAGCCACTCTGCACCACCGCCACTCACTAGCTAAGTGACCTGCATGGGTTACTTAAGCTCTCTGGATGTCAGTCTTGTTGTTTATATGATGAAAAGAGAGCACCTCCCCATAGGGTCACTGAAGGCTAAAGTAAAGTGCTTAAGCCAAAAGAGTGGAAACAACGCAGACAAATGGATAAACAAAATGTGATCTGTGTGTGTGTGTGTGTGTGTGTTCAGTTGTAAGTCATGTTCAACTCTTTGTAACCCCATGGACTGTAGCCTGCCAGGCTCCTCTGTTCATGAGATTTCCCAGGCAAGAATACTGGAGTGGGTTGCCATTTCCTTCTCCAGGGGTTTTTCCCGACCCAGGGATCAAACCCACATCTCCTGCATCTCCTGCATTGTCAGGGGGATTCTCAACCACTGAGCCACCCGGGAAGCCTGATCTGTCTCTATAAGGGAATATTATTCAGTCCTGGAAAAGCGTGAAGTATCGACACCTGCTCCAACACAGGCAAACCTTGAGGACATTGTGCTAAGTGAACGGAGCCGTACACAAAAGGCCACGGACGTTATGATTCCATTGATATGAAATGTCCAGAACAGGCAAATCCATAGTGACAGAAAGTAGATTTGTGGTGTACAGAGGCCGGGGAAGTGAGATCTGGGGAGCAACTGCTAACAGGTGAGGTATTTCTTTTTGGGATGATGGAAACGTTCTGGAATTAGATAGTGGTGATGGTTGTATAACTGTGAATATATTTTAAAAAAACCCCTGAATTGTACACTTTAAAAGAGTGGATTTTATGGGGTGTAAATTATGTCTCCATAAAAAATATGCAGCAAAAAAGAATTAGGAATGAATATAAAATTTGTGTATAAATGTAGCACACATGTAAACATTGCATTGGAGGGAAATGGGACAAACTAAAATACACACCTACAGAGTAACAGATGCATATGGTGCAGCCTTATGGTGATATGTTACAAAGCTATGAAAAAATCTTGCTTTGGAAAATTTTTAAAAATTAAGTAAACTACTTTGGACAGTACTTGACACATGAATGAGTTCCAGGACATGACTATGGGGCTTCTCAGGTGGCCCTAGTGGTAAAGAACCTGCCTTCCAACGCAGAAGATGTAAGAAACATGTGTTCCATCCCCGGGCTGGGAAGACCCCCTGGAGAAGGAAATGGCAACCCACTCCAGTATTCTTGCCTGGAGAATCCCATGGATTGAGGAGCCTGGGGAGCCAGTCCACAGGATCGCACAGAGTCGGACATGACTGAAGCAACTTAGCCTGCATGAATGCAGGACAAGACTATACAGTTAATGCTCTTAGGCCCATACAGCAGATGAGAAACTGAGGCCCAGAGAGGGGATGCGATGTGGCTGCACTGCCCTCCTCCTGCTCTGCTGCTGAGAAAGAGCAGAGTCTTGGCTTCGGGCCAGTCTGTGTGCCCATCTTCTCCTGGGTCTGTCACTTTCTAGTTGGAAGGCCCTGGTACAGCCATCCCTGCACCATTCAGAGCCCGCCTTGGAGGGGATGTGTTCCGTGGAGCGGATGGAAAGCGGGCTAGGAGGAAGCTGTGAGACCACGTCGCCCAGCTGCCAGTGCAGCCACCACAGCGCCACTGGGATGAAATGAGCAGGGATCCCAGGGAGACGGCATGTCTTCTTCCAGCCCATCTGCCTGGAGTAGCGAGTCACATGTCTTTGAGGATGACCTACGGGCTGAGACAGGAAAAGCCCTATGAGAAACTTCAGGAGGAGGCAGTTCAAGCAGAGGACAGGGGTGTGGTCTTTCTTCCCTATTCAATGTCCCAGGGCCTGTTTTTAGTCGGCTGTCCCCGGGAAAGGTATTGCTCCACCCTGGGCCTCCATGTCCTCGCTGGGCTGGCTCAGCAGTGCTTATGACAACATGCTTGTGGGACCCAGGCTGCCTACATCCCAATCCTAGCTTCCCTGCGTGTGCTTTTTGATTGCAGGATTTCGGCCAGGGAAATTCACCCATCTGTCCCTCAGTTTCCTCATCTGCAAAATGGAGATCGTAACAGTTCCCCTGTCACTGGTCCTTCGTAATGAATAGATGAGAAGTGAGTATAACAGGCTTTGCACAGAGTCTGACACACTTTAAGCCCTCAAGGCCTGTTGGCGATTATTACTATTATCGCACTATTTGCTGTTAAGGGGCTGGAGGACACGTGTGTACCTGGAGGCAAGGGGCTGGCCCCCTGGGCCCCTGTCTCCAGGCTTCCAGCCTGCTGTCCCCGAGCACTGAATGATAGACGGGCTGGGCCTGTGGCGTCCTGGCAGGCCTGTCCTGGCAGCTGCTCCCACAAGGCGAGGCCCTCTGAGCTTTGGAGAATTAATTAGGCCACATTCCTCTTCCAGGGCTCCTGGCGGGCCCGCACATGGCCCCCTTCCGAGCTGCTGAGGGCTCTTGGCTCCGGTCCCTGGCAGGCGGAGGCAAGGCCCACACTTTGTCTCTTCTGCGAGGGGCTGGGAGGGCCCCCTTGAGCTGGAAGCACTGGCCGGGGAGGCAGGAAGAGCCGAGGACAAGCCAGCTGCCCAAGGCCAGCTCCTGTCCTGGCTCTCTCCCCTGATCAGCCACCTTCGCTGGCTCCCCATCACTCAAGTTCAAATTCCTGGCACTGCATGCTGTTCCCAGCCTGGCCCTTGCCAATCAGGCTTGCTGCCTCTTTTCGGATTCTTCTATGCTCCGGCTGTTTCCCTCATCCCAGCGTGTGCAAACCCTACTCCTTCCCCAAGCTTTCCCTGTGAACCCACAACGCCCCTGGGATGAAATGAGCAGAGATCCCAGGGAGACAGGAAGGGCACACAGCTGGAAGGGCAGCCCGTAACCTATCCACCTCCTGTCTCTTCACTTTGCCTTGTCTGTCTTCCTTGCCAGCCTAGGGAAACCCCAAGGGGCGCAAGCATGGTTTGATCCAAAGGTGTGTTTCAGGCATGGCAATATTCTCCAGGGGGACATTGTCTGAGGCTGTCACAGATTGGGGGTGAGGTGACAGCAGCTGTGGATTTCCCTGCTTGTAGCCGCACGCCCACCACCCCCCCGACCCCGCTAGCAACCCCTCTCCAGTCTTCCCCATGCCTCCTTCTTTTGTTCCCTGATAGGGTCTGAGAATGGGCTTCCTGGGTAGCTCAGCTGGTAAAGAATCCACCTGCAATGCAGGAGACCTGGGTTCAATCGCTGGGTTGGGAAGATCCCCTGGAGGAGGGCATGGCTACCCACTCCAGTATTCTTGCCTGGAGAATCCCATGGACAGAGGAGCCTAACGGACTATAGACCAAGAGGTCCCAAATAGGATTGAATGACTAAGCACAGAGAATATAGCTCCCTTCCTACACACTGTTCCCCCTGCCTGAACACTCTGTCCACCCGCTCCTTCTCTTGATCAACTGTCACTTCCTCCAGGAAGCCTCCCAGACTCTCCCACCCGAGGGGCTCAATCACACTATGGATCTACCTGCTTAGAGCAGCAGGACAGCAGACAGGCTGAGAGCCTGAGATTTAAATCCCAGCTCAGCCACATGCTAGCCATGAGACTTTGGGTGAGCTGCTTAACCTCCGTTATCTCTTCTCTCAACTGGGAATAGCGATGATAGAACCTGCTGTGTAAGGTTGCTGCAAGGATCCAAAGAATCCATGTGCAAGAAGAGCTTGATGAGCACTCAATAAATGCTTTCACTTCTACCTTCATAGTAACAGTGCTTTATTGAAAGGCTCTCCTCTTGGCCTGTGAGGGCAGGGGCTGTGTCTGCCTTGTTTACAGGAGTCTCTGAACGGTGATTGTTCATAATTGTTGAACGCATGGATGGCCACACTCCAATGATTCATTGCCCTGATAGGCAAATGACTTTTCTCAACTGAAATCCCTGAGGTTCAGAGAGAGAGAGTGAGATGGCAAGAGTGAAACTAGTTCCTTGGGGTTCTTTGCTGAATGAGAGAGTGGAGGGAGAGGCAGTCCAGGACAGGAAAGGGCCAGTCTGCAGCCTGGATATGTATCAGGCTGCACAGTCCTGGACATGGAACTCCACTCCCCTCTGACTCTGCTTCCATGCATGCACATGACCCGAATAAATCTGGGTCACCCTGTGCCCCCTTCTGGCCTATCTCCGCCTGGTGTTCCAGTTAAAAGGAACACAAGTTTAACTCAGAAAGCCTAAACCAAACCTGTAAGTATTTATGGAAAAGGCAGAAAAAGGCAGGAAAAAGGACGATTTTTTCCCATAAAATCCAGATATGCTTTCTAAAATGTTGACGCCTTTCTTCCCAGGGTTCAGTTTGATTTGGCAACAGTTCTTCATAAATTTTCCTCTGCTTCTTCCAAACTCTATCCCACCTTCCCCCACACTTCTGAGGCCCCTGCTGCATGGAATGTGGTTTAGAAGCAGGCTCAGACTTTGGGTATTCATGACCCTTCACCCTGCAAACTTCTCATTTGGAGAGAAAGATATGGCTGGCAGAGGGCTAGAGTGCAGGGCCCAAGCCAGGGGCCCCCATTTCTTGAGAGTAAGGATCCTGGGGGTTATGGTATCGCCTTGCCTTCACCTGCCTTCTGGGCCTCCCTCTAATTGTCTCTTACTTAATCATTTGGTCGCTGATCTCTGAACTCTGACCAGGGCAGTGAATGCCTAATTCCCTGGGCCTCTGACACACCTTCAACCTACATTCCTCTACCTGGTCTCGATCACTCCTGCCATGCTGGGGTTGCCCCACACCACTGCCTAGCCTGACTGTTGGCCGTTGCTTTGGGATTTCCGTGGGGGCAGGGTTATTTTGAACAGGATGCTGGGGAGTGAGATTCACCTGGCGTTAGGCTCAGTGAGATTTCAGAGGTGTGCCGGAATCCTGGGTAGGAAGTGACTGTGTGGCTCCATCGCCAACCCCAGCCACCCAGGCTGGATCCCTAAGGACCAGCGGTTGACTTGTTTCCCTGCCTTCTGTCTCCCCATTCAGGGTCCCCCTGTGTGGCCCTCTGGCATTTTTTCAAAGTCTGGCTTTACCAGGTCCCTGCTGCCCACAGACCTTTCGAGGGTCCCCATGGCCCATGAGAGAAAGTGCAGGCTCCCTACTTTGGCCTCCAGGGAGTCCTGGTTTCCTCTCCTGCTGCTCTCTCCCCACCATGCTCCAGCCACATGGGGTCCTCCATGGGAAACCCCTTTGTCACTCCCATTGCCAAAACCTTTTACCCTTCCTGTCTGCTCTGTCTGGGGCTCCCTCTTCACTTTCCTTCTATTGATGTGAGTCTCACTCTCCTTAGGCTGTGGGAGTGGCACCTTAGTCGTGCATCTTTCTCTGACCATGCCTCTGCACACCAGCCAGCCCCAATCTCCCCCCAACTTAGGTCCTGCAGCTTTGTGCCTGTCCCTCTTGTTACATCACCACTTCTAATGGCCTGACATTTGGCTTTGCCTCTCATCAGGCCCAGGACTGAGCCCAGCACCATAACTCATCCATTTAGGGTTCACAACCAGCTCTACAAAGTGGAAAGTACTGTTTCCCATTTTATAGATTAAAAAACTGAGGCTCAGGAAGAGGAAGATTTGTTCAATGTCATACTACAGTGGTAATCCATGAATTCAATCAACAAATATTTAGTCAGTACATATAGACATGTGTACTATACACTCTGGGTTCAAATCCTGATGCTACCACTTACTTGCTGTGAGACCCCAGGAAAATTAGTTGCCTTCTCTGTGCATTAGTTTCCTCATCTGTAAAATGGGGATAATAAAAGTATCTATATCATGGGATTGTCATGAGGATGAAGTGAGTTTATCTGCATAAAATGCCAGCAAACAGTAGGAGTTCAATATGCGTCAACATGTTCTTCTCCCAGGAGGGAGTTGGGGCTGGCTCCATGGACAAGGCAGGCTTAGAGTAGTGTGTAAATAATTATTTTTCAATAACTGGCTCAGGCCACAGCGTACCATTCCCAGCAGAGGCCGGCCAGGGGAAAGGGAACAGTTTGTTCGCAGGGGGATTTGGCAGCAGTGGAGGCTGTAGGTCTCAGGAGCTGCCAGCGGGGGTAGCTTCTGGCTGTCCCTGGGACTCAGGTGAGCAGCTTCCTGGGGCCTTGGCAGGATCAGCCAAGCCAGTGCTAGAGCCCTGGGCTTCTTTAGTGAGAGAAGTGTTGAGCGCCCCCAGCAGGGTCTGTCCAAGCCCAGGGTGAGGGATAAGGACCAGCCTGTGACTCCGTTACAACAGCCATCCTTGGGCCAGTAAGGCTGCACACAGTCTTGGAACAGCACACAGCCCTCACTGGACAGGTTTGCTCTGAATCTCAGGGGTGGCAACCAGAGCAGAAGTGGGTCCTTATAGTCTTGGCTCCTATGAAACATGCTCTGGGGAAAGGCCTGGCCAACACTTACCGGCCTGATAGAAACACAGGTCCTGGAACCCGGGATATCAAAGCTGCAAATGGCTGTCTAGGCACATGATAGTCAAAAGTCCAGAGAGGGTGGGTCAGCAGCCAGTGATGCCCAGCCGGGACACAGGGGTGTGGAACTCAGGGCTCCACACCTGCCTCAGGCTCTTTCCCCGCCGTCCCTTTGTTCCCTTCACTTCTAAGTAGCCCCTTCCTGAAAAGTGCCTCCCACCTCCTGCTCAACCAAGACCAAATGCTAGAGCATTATTTTGTTGTTTATTACAAACACAAGTTCGCAGGTAAATAATTGAGAGTCTAAAAAAATACGTTAAAATAAATAATCGGAATCGTCAAATTTCTTAGAGCAAATAAGTTATATACAGACAGGTGAAGTGGTGCAGGCCCTTCTCACCAAGAGTGCCCCGAGGGTATGAAGGGAGAATAAGGACATTGGAAAGCGAGGGCTGGAGGGGACAGAGCGGGGGTGAGGGGTTGGGGGCGGCCGGGACTTCAACCCTGGAAGGACTCGGGCTGGCTTAGGTGTGAGTGCCCGCCACTGCACGTTGTTCCTGGTTCACAGCCGCCAGACAGGACACCTCCAGGTTAGCACATTCCGCATGCCATTCCTTTCAGCAGGGCCTTGGAACTGGAGCCAGTGTGGGAGGCCACGCTGCAGCCTGGGGCCTGATGACTTTCCTGGTGTCACGGAGCTGCCTTGAGCGAGGCCCCCTCCCCAGGGCGAGGAGGCCAGAGCTTGTGCCTGCTCCAGCAGCTGGGTTTTCTGGCCCAGGAAACAGGTCAGAAGGTCTCCCAGCTCTGGGATGCCCCTCTCCTCCTGTATCCACACAGGCTTCCTTCCCAAAGTTCTCCCAGAGTCGAGAGCTATCTCTTCCTCTGCTTGGAGTGTGTAGGTCTGGTCTCCCTCATCGGCTTCTGCTGTTGCCTAGCAAAGTGGATCTTGGTTGCAGAAATAACCCTGAAATGGAAAGAGGTCAATTGAGCATCTCTGGAGATATAGATCACTTGAAAGTTCCCCATGAGAGGCAGCGGTCATAGGGTCTGGATTCCTTATTCATGGCCAAGAGGTCAGAGGGTGGTCACAGCCGACCCTGAAAACAAGGTCTGAACCTCAAGGAGAGGTCGGGGCAGGTTAGAAGCTTTTCTGCCCACAAGGAGCTTTGACAAAATTGATGCTCAACATCAAGTGCCACCAGGGTGACTGCACGGCCAAGAGTAGCCCCGTGGCTCTCCCCTGATTGCCCTCTCACTTCCACACCTCTATCCCTGTGGCTCCTCAGGCTATTGACCTTCCACTCACCCCATACTCCGTGCCCTAAAATTCCCATTCTTCAAGGTCCAGCTCCAGATATGTATGGATCCTAGCAGTCCTTTGAATCTGGCTGAGACCCTGGTAGGGGCTCTGCCGTCATCTAGGTGGCCTCACTCTGGCTTAAGGCGTTCTAGCCTGGGAACTGGGAGGCTGGTTCCCAGCTTTGGGAACTTGGGCAAAGGTCTCAACCTCTCTGAACCCCCTTCTTGGTCTGTAAAATAAACACAGGCCTGAACTGGTGTGAGGCTGAGTACAGACTGGCGAAAACACTCTTTGCTGATTATGGAATGCCAAGTACTTGCAAAGTCTTACCTTGAAGTTTTTCATCTTAAGACATTTCCTGGGTTTCCCTAGTGGCTCAGATGATAAAGAATCTGCCTGCAATGTGGGGCACCCAGGTTTGATCCCTGGGTTGGGAAGATTTTCTGGAGAAAGGAATGGTTACCCACTCCAGTATTCTTGCCTGGAGAATTCCATGGACAGAGGAGTCTGGTGAGCTATAGTCCATGGGGTTGCAAAGAGTCAGACACGACTGAGTGACTAACACTTTCATTTTATTATTATTTTTTTAAGACAGTTCCTCAGTATATCCTGGGTCCTGCCTAGCCGGCCATCCTGTCTTTTTGCCTATGTTTCCGCCTCCTCACAGAGATGTGGACCCTTGAGGGGCTAGGCTGCACCCCGGCCCTGGGCAGCCCTGAGGAACCCTCAGGGACAGAGGTTCGGGATGGCTAAAACCTTCAGAGCTCCCGTAGGGCCTGGGCTTTCTTGGGGCTCTTCATGTATGTCAACTGCTCTAACCTACAACAAGCCCGTGAGATGGATAGCAGCGGTGTCCCTGCCTCACAGACAGGAACCAGAAGCACAGAGAAGTTCAGTGAGCAGACCAAGGTCACAAAGCTTGCTCGTGGCAGGGCTGGGACTTTCTAGCTCAGATGCTGCCCCTTCAGCCACCCTGCCACATGACTGGCTATAGGTTTCTGTTCTCAAGTCAGTTTGGTTGGACACACGTTCATGGGCACCTCCTGGATGCCAAGCCTTGAGCTGAGCCATGTTGTAGCTACCAGGGAGACAGTCCAGTCTGGGACCCAGGGAGGGAACAGGCTGGGTAGCATCCGTTTGGACCCCAGCATGTGGGAGATGCTTGATTCAGACACAGCCTGATTGAACACCTGGGAACCTTCCACAGTCACAAGCCTTGAAACCCTCAATAAAAGTCCACTTCCAGGCCTGGCGGTAACAAAGAGCATAGTGGTTAAGAACACAGGCTATTGAGTCAGCCAGATGCTGTAGCTTGCTGTGTGACCTTGGGTAAACACCTTCATCTGTCTGAGCTGCTATTGGCTGCCCCGTAAGGACCCAAGGCGTCATATGGAGAATAAGGGAAATGTGCAAGGCATACAGAAGGCACTCAATCAGTGTAGGGGCCCCTCACCTCAGCCGCTGGAGGAGCTCTCCTGCTGTGGCCTGCGTCTTGCCATCCTGGAACGCAGCTGCAGGGGACCCGCTGCCTGGGACTGCCACCGCATCAGTCCTGAGTGAACAGCATTAGGGCCCAAGTGAGGGGCTGTCCAGGGCCCCCAGGCTGCCTGGCTGCAGGCCCAGCCCAGCCCCCCGCCCCGACCCGCCCTCAGGAGCAGATCCATTTCCACCCTGTGCACCTGGCACCCTTCTTTTCCCAGGTGGGGTGGGGCCTGAGGAAAACTGAGCCACTGGGAATGCGTTCTCAGCCTCAGAAAGAGGCAGTGGGGTGGCTGGCCTTCCCAGAGTCTGGCCACTTGCAGCCAAGCAGAACCCTCGGCAGGGAAACTGAGGCAGGGCTGCAGCCACAGCTGAGGTCTCAGGGGAGGAGTTTCCCATAGGCCGTCATGGGAGAGGGAGGTAGGGGAGGGTGAAGTCACTGTCTGCTTTCCCAACGCTCCGCGTGGAGGGAGGGAGGTCCAGAGGGCCGAAAGACTGGCAAAGGCGCTTTGTGGCAGCTCGGGGACGGTGCCATGGCCTCCCAACTCCAGCTACTGCTTCTCCACTGAGAAAGTTCCAGAGGTCCCAGAGCCCCAGCGACTAAGGCGGAAGGCCCAGCTCTCGTCTGACTGGCTGTGTAGCCTGACAGGACAAGTCCTGTTTCCTCTCTGGATCTGTGCTGCCTCAGCTGTCACCTGGGGAGGATTCCTCCTGCCCAGGAGTGGGGACGCAATGGTCTCAGAAGCCCCCAGAGCTGGGGGTAGTGGCAGGGGGGAAGACTCAAGGGTGACTGGCTCCCTGCAGGAAGGGAGGCTGCCCCACAGCCCAGGGCAGCCTCTGGACCCCCAGGACCCTGCTCCCCTGGCCCCCCCTCCACCATTTAGCCACGCCTCTGCTGGCCTCCTGGACACCCTGGAGAAGGGAATGGCAATTCACTCCGGTATTCTTGCCTGGAGAATCCCATAGACAGAGGAGCCTGGCAGGCTACAGTCCGTGGGGTCACAAACAGTCGGGCACGACCTAGGGACTAACAGTCCGCCACTGCTGGCCTTCCAGACACCCTGCCCTCCAGAGCAGGTCCAGGCCAGCAGTCACCTCTGGCCCCTTGCAGGCTGGGTGCCCACTTACCAGGGCCTTTGATGGCAGAAGGTGGCACAGGCGGGGTCCCTGGCACTGTAGCACTCACAGCGTCTTGGCAGAGAGCGGCGCCGGCGTCTTGGCGGGTTTCCCAGGCCGTAAGGAGCTGTCTGTCTGTGGGCGGGCCGCCAGCAAGGTAGTGGTATAGGGTGGAGAGAGACAGAGAGAGGATTAGATAAACCAGGACCATTGGCAAGCTGGGACTGTCCACACTGCACACTGGGATAGCCATCCATGCCACCAGGGTGGCAGCAAAAGTAACCAGCTCCTGCCCTCAAGAATTCCCACTGCAGCTTCCTCCTTACATGCCAGGGAGCCTCAGGCAAGACCCTTACCCTCTCCGGCCTCTGTTCCCTCCCAACTGCCCTGGTCCTGCTCAGTAAGATGCTCAGCATGGGGGGGGAGGGGTGGAAGCTGTCCTCCCTGCCCCTCTCACTCCCAGACAGCAATTTGAACTGATGGAGTCAGGCTGGTCCCCCTGTTCTCAAAGAAGACCCCCAACTAGTCTGGAAGAAAGGGAGAGAGTGCCCTCTCACAGAAGTGAACACTCAGGCTCACAGCTCAGCTGCCTCCATCCGGTCACCACTTGCCTGGAAGGGTGACCCAAGTGTTTCTTAGAGTTTTGACTTTAAAATGGTGAGTGTGCCTGACCTGCACGTGTGCGTGTGTGTGCATAGATATATTAGATTGGCTGAGATTGATTTCAGATTCCGTCTGGCTGAGGCGGGCCAGGCGAAGGGCAGGGCCCCGTGGCCGGTCAGACCAGCACCTCGGATGCCTGAGCTAATTTTAGACGGTGTGGTTGGAGCTGCAGAGACTCCAGGTAGACCCAGCACGCAGGGACTGGCAGGGTTCCCGCCCTGAGCCAGTGTTTGGATGCGGATTAGCTCCACACACGCTTACGTGCCGGGCTTCTCTTGTCTTTTGCAATTTGGAGAAGGAAAAAAAAAATACAAACACACAGAGAAACTTCAACTTGAAGTATGCAGTGGCCCGGAGGCAGCGCGGGTGCAGACAGAACAGACAGCTCTGGGACCCCACCCCGGCTCTGCCAGGTGACATGGGGCAGGTCTCTTGTCTGTCATTTGGGGACAGCAGCAGTCCCCGCTTCACTGGGGAGGATGGGGGTGCGTTCACGAGGTGATAACGCACCAGCAGTGCTTGGCATAGGGCCTGGCGCAGTCAAGACATGGGTGCTGTCATTAATCATATCATTCTTGGAAGATTATACAGAGGCAGCATGGCAGAGCCGCTGTGCGCTCTGGCATCTGCAGACCTAGGCTGGAGCCTCCTACCTACCACTTACTCTTCCTGTGTGACCTTGGAAAAGGCACCTAACTTCTCTGAGCCTCAGTACCCTGATCTGGAAAATGGAGCCAACACTTTCTGACCAGGCTTTTTGTGAGGATTTTCATGAGACAGCCCTCTGTCTTGCTCAGGCAGCCCCCACGTGAGAACTGAAGCAATAGCTGATTGCTATTGTTGTTAGCCCCACACTCCAAGAGAGAGCTGCAGTGTGCCAGGGCTTCCCCAGCATGCCAGCATTCCCCACCCCTGCCCCCTGCAACCCCTCTTGGATCCCTCCAGTAGCTCACCCGGGAGTGTTCACCCAGATAATGTCCAGGTGGCAAAAGTAGACGCACTCCTTGTCGAGCCAGGAGCTGCAGGAGCAACGTCGAGTCCGCAGGTGGGAGCCTCGGGCCCGGGGCAAGGGCGCTGGTTGCTCTGGGATGGGGGTGGTAGCAGCCTGGCTCTTGCCTGCATGCACAGGAGGGAGAGAAAAGTGGAGAGGTGGGTCAGGGCGCCTGGCACAGCTGGGATGGGGGATCCGCCGGGCTCCTCCTCTTGCATAATCGAGGAAGTTGGCATTCTCAGTGTTCAGGAGCCCTGGGCCAGCCTGGGGAAGCCCCAGCACCTCTGGGTTGGAAGGACCGGTGATTGTCCTGGGACGGCAGCACCTCTAATAGCACAGCCTCCTGCAGCCCCCAAGCCGCCTAACTCCTGCCCCTGAAGGCCCCCGGCTGGCTTGGGGGGCACAGAGCCCCAGCAGGAGATACAGACAAGCAGCCTCAGGGCTGCTGCAGCTGCTGAGCCCGTGGGGGGTGCTCACCTTCGTGCAGGGCCACGAGCAGGGCTAGAGCGATGGAGCACAAGGCGGTGGGCATGGCGACCACAGTGGTGAGGCACGCTCAGGCTGGGCTGGAGTGCGGAGTGTGCCTGCTGCCAGCGTCCTGCTGCCAAGCTGAGCGACAGCTCATTGCCTCGGTGCCCTGGCTGCCTCTTATAACACCAGGCATGGCTCCGCCCCTGCCCGTCCAGCCCTGCACCGGTGGGCAGGGAGCCAGGGACACCGCCTCCTCCCAGGGCGCCCGGCCCGCCCCAGCCTCTGCGGTAGGGAGGAGGGCAGGATGAGGGAGGAAAAAGGGGGGAGGATGCTCCCTCTGAGCCTGGAGCACCTCCTGGAGTCCTGAGGCTCCCCTGCTGTCCCCAGGGACCCCTTTCAGTCCCACTGGACCCCCTCAAGTCATCCTCCAAATGCCGTGAGCCCCTCCCCACTCTCCATGGGTCTTGCCCAGAGCTCAGAGTTGGGAGGGAGAGGTCCCATGGGCAAAACCCTCCCTTTCCTTGGAGGAGACCCTGCTTTCCTGTCTGCCTACTGTCAACCAGGTGGAGGGTGTCCCTTCTGCTGTGTGGGAGGTAAATGACCTACAAGGCTGTGTGGACTTGGGAGAGTCAGAGCCTTCTCTGGGCCTGCTTTCCTTAGGGAAGGACACAGTTTACCCCTGACCACTGACCAGCCTGGAGCCGCCTCCTCCCCACCTCCCCCAGGAAGTGCCCTTCTTTCCTTCTTCTTAACCTATGTGACCCACAGATTTCCTTGATGCTAAGAAGGGGCCCTCAGAGCTCTTTCCAGAAAGGTGGCTTGTGGATATGTACACCAAAAGCCCCTGGGAAAACCTCCCATCTTGGCCAGGACAGGATGTCTTGGCTCACCCCTTGACCAGGACAGGATGTCTTGGCTCACCTCTGTGACTTTCTGCAAAAAAGGCAGAGTGATGGAGGGGCTCCCTGGGGGCCAGCATCCTGCTCCTCCCCCTCGGCTGGCTCAGAGTCCCTCCTTCTCAGGGACCCTGTCTCCAGGCACAAGAGGAAAGGCCCTCTCATTTCTTGGAACTCCCAGAACCCGTGCTCTCTCTCATGCCTGACTCATGACATTGGGCTTATCTCCCCAACAATCTCGAGGTCCAGAGCTCCAGAGAAGGCCGGCCCTGGAGCCCGTCTGGCACACAGTAGGAGACTCTGAGTGAGTGCTGTCCGAGGGAGGGGGCGGTGAATGAATGAAGGCCTGGATTTGAAATGGAGAAATTCAGGAACCCACTAAAGCCCAAGTTTTTGCTCCTGTGTTCAGTTGGGATTTTATCATTAGACATTTTGGAAGGGAGAAGTAGATGACGGTGAAGAAACAGCTTTGTTTCTTCCCAGGGCATGTTCGTGTGTGCGCGCATGTGTGATCCCTGTAGAGCAGAGCAGAACCAAGGAGGGAGATACCAGTTAGCATCCCCTTCCTTCCCTCCGACTGGCTCAGGCTGCAGTGGAAGCAGGAAAAACATTTCAGAGCACAAGTGTGTGTGCAGGGCACCACCATCCTCTCTCCTTCACAACCTTACACACAGCTGTTCTCATCTGGGTACCAGCTCCACTGCTGCCTGGGAGAAAACAGAGACTGACCAGAGGCCAGCTGTGTCAAGGTCACACAGCTGGTGTACCCAAGAGCCCACAGAGGAACTTGGGTCTTGTTCTCTCCAGTAAACCACAGTGACTCCCTGTCCAGTGCTCACACCCTCCCCCGTGTGGTGCCTCTCTAAGAATTTAGAAGAGTTATTTCTGGAATGAGGTGAGCAATGCTTTCAGTCATTTCTATGAGGCTCCGGGAGAATATAAATGTGGAACTAAGCAAGGTTAGGGTTGTGGTGGTGGTGGTGGAGGGGGGAGAAAGAGGATTCAAACTACTGAACTGTGAAGAGATGACAGAGGAAAAGCAGGTCAGTGGGGAGAAGGAGGGGGTCAGGGAAGGGAAGAAAATAGACAGGGAGGCTGATAAAGACAGGTAGGGAGAGAGAGAGAATAAGGAAGCAGAGCGCAGTGAGAAGGAAAGAACTTGGATTTGAGAAAGTAAAAAAGACCATCGGAGTGAGAGCGAAGGCTCTAACCTGTCTAATCTTTACATAAATGCAAAATGCCTGCTCAGGACAATAGGCAACCAGAGGCTCCGAGTCTGGGAAACATGATAGAAGAATTAACGAGACCAGGAGACAGGATCCCTCTCTGCTGTGAAAGGAGGATGACGACAGGACAGGGGCCACCGCCCGGCCTGGCAGGGTCAGCTTGGGAGGCTGCGCCCAACTCCAGTTTCCCTCCTTCCCTGCCCGCTGCTCCAGCCGGGCGAGCAGGGCTCCTGTGAAATGGAGACGCCGGACCTGGGAACCTGAGCGAACCCCGGTCTTAGCAGCTGAAAGTGTTCCGGGAACAGCACCACCTCACTGGCAAGATTGGTTTCCAGGTAGAGAAAATCAAGCCGAGTTAAAAACAGCAGTTTTCTTTATTCCCTCTTCCCTTGCCTTTGACATGATCATGGTTTGTCTGCACAAGCCAACTGTTCCAATACACACATGAATTTCCTTTAGTTCCTGGCCCGTGGGCTTCACAGATGGCTCAGTGGTAAAGAACCTGCCTGCCAATGCAGGAGATGTGGGTTCGATCCCTGGTTTGGGAAGATCTCCTGAAGAAGGAAATGGCAACCCACTCCTGTATTCTTACCTGGAGAATCCCATGGACAGAGGAGCCTGGTGGGCTTCAGTCCATGGGGTCACAAAAGAGTTGGACATGACTTAGCAACTAAGAAACAACAAGAACAACAAGAATATCCACCCTAGGTCTCTAAGCCTGGGCCCCGACAGTCACCTCTATGCCTCCTGGCTGACCTGGCTGCATGGACCCTCAACTCCTTTGCTCTGGTTCCTACTGACTGCCCCCACCAGCTGCTCTGCTGCACTGCCTCAACCCCACCTGGCCCCGCTCCCTGCCTGGGTTGGTAAAGGCTGCAGACTGAGGCACAGGGATTCACAGGAGATCACCCTGTCAGAAGCTGGAGGAATTGATTTGCACACAAAATAATTTGCTTCACTTACACTTGGCACCAGCCTAATCCAAGAAGCAGAGATTTGTGGGGAGGGCGGGCTGGCAGAAGAGGATAGTTGGGGTGTATTTTTGGGTGAAGAAATATACCATGCTAGCAACTGCCTTCTAGAAATTCTCTCTGGTTTTCACTCCCATTGGGCAGATGAGATAACTGAGGTCCAAGAGGAGGAGCAACTTGCCCAAGACAGTGACGGGCTGGACACACTCTCCGGGCTACTAATCCAGACTCACCTTTTCCTGCACACCAGTGTAGTTCCCAGGGGTCCAAGCTGAGCCCCACTGGGTCCCTTTGAGAAGGGCTGTCAGGAAGGATCCCACTGGCAGGAAGGCAGGGACATTGGGATGGGCCTAGGCCACCTTCCTGGGGACCCCAAAGCTCCTTTGATTGCCCCTGTACTAATGATAAACTTGGTCCCATCGAATAGCTGTCCAGTGGCATGGGATGGAGGATGTACAGGAGTGAGGATTAAACATCCTTCTGATGATGTCCAACAGGGCAGGAAAGGGCTGGAGCAGCTACCCGATGTTGTAGCAGTGGGCAGCTTTGTCCCCAGCTTTGCTATTCACGCTGTGTGGCCTTGGGCAAGTCCTGTCCCTTCCTTGGCTTCCCTGGACAGCTTTCCTCTCTTCCCATCGACTGTGAGGGGCCTGCTCAGCTCAGATAGCCTACGACAGGCAGAATCAACCTGCCCTGAGTTTCCAGCTCCCAAAATGCAAGCTCTGCAGACTCTGTGACTTCATTGTTATCAGTCCTGCTCCCAGCCTGGAACCCTTTGCTCTTTCACTTTCTGGAAAACCAGCCACTTCCCTGTTGTCACCTGGCCCCACCAGGTTTCAGGAAGCTCTCTTGTTTGCAGTCCCAATGGAAGGGACACAGAGTCTCAGTCGCAGGCACATACCATGCAGGCAGTATAGCAGAGCAAGCAGATGGGCAGATGGGGCTGGCCAAGGGGGATGTCTGGACCCTGCAAGGAATAGGGGTCTGGGGAGGGTATGGCCCCGGAGCCAGCCTGAGTTGGGGATTTCGGAACTGAGGGAGCTTAGACATTCCCATAATGACCTGTTCCCGAGTTATGTCCTCAGGGCTACAGGTCAGGACTGCCCCCACTCAAGCCTAGGGCCACTCAGACTCAGGGCCTCTTTCTGGTGGGTGGTCTGGGCCTCTTGCCATTGGCTGCAGCTCACCCTGAGCCAGCAGGGCCTGCCACCGCCCACGGCATCGTCCCCACACTGGGTCTCTGCAAGAGTAGCCTCGGTCCTGTGGGACCAGCTCTCCTGGTCTTTGCGGCTTCCCCGGGAGGACACCCCCTTCTAAATTCTCCTCCTCCCTACAGCTCAGCCCATTGGAAAGATTTGTAGCTCCCACACAAACCACTTTTAAAGGGATAATTCATGTGCCCAGTCTGCTATTAACCTAAGGGTAATCAGGACAGGGTCAGCGAGGCCCATGGAACTGCTGGAATTGCAGCCAAAACCAGACACTGTTCAGTCAAGGCACACTTGTCAAGAAGAATGTCAGTCCCACTGAACATTTTGAAATAAGGAAACTAATCCAAGGACTGAGCATTCAAGATGGAGGTCTCTAGACTTGAAGTTTTGGACTTTTCTTCAAAGTTCTAAGGGCGCAATTCTGCACTTGGATACACATGCATTTAATATATTCTGAGCTCTATGTTAGGTGGTTACATAAGTTATGCTTATTAATTGTCATAACCTACCTAAGGGGTAGGTACTATAATTTGTTACTATTTTATAAATGGGGAAACTGAGGCTCATGCCTTGTCCAATGTCAGGCAGCTAGGAAGTGGCAGAGCCAAGGCTGGAAGGCAGATCTATGTAACTCCAAAGCCCTAATCCCGAGCCCTGGGTGCCCCCTTGCTGAGCCTACTCTTACCCTGAGATGAATAACAAACAGGACACCTCAATTACTCCTTGACAAGTACAGCATATGGGGAGCCTCTGGCAGCAACACTTCTGCAGAGGTCACCTCCTTTGCTCCTAACTGGGCAGAGAACTCTGTGCAGGCTGGAGGAAGTGGGAAGCCTAGGAACACACCAGCAACCACAGAGGGGCGTCACTCCCTCAGCAAAAACACCTCACGTTGCCGGTGCCTGTGAGGCCACTGACTGAGGACTCGTCACAGCCGTTATGTAGGCATGGGCAGTCCATACCTCTTTCACTGGATACCCACAACAGACCTGGGATGCAGGCTGGGCTCATGACTCTCACTTGATAGGTGAGGTCTTTCCAGACAAGATTCTCACTCTACAGCTAAAGAAGTGAATTCTTCAGGGTCACACAATGAACAAGAGGCAGGACTGGAACTTTCCCCTTATATTCATCTGCTGTGGGACCAGGAACCTAAATCACACATTCAATGATTCCCACCCCCAACCCCCACAATCTATTCACCTACTCACCCATTCATCCCTCCCTCCATCCATCCATTCAACCTCCCATGTCCACAGCCATCCATCCACCCTTCTATTGATCCATCCATTTATCCATTATCTGACATTTTATCCATCCTTCCATCCATATACCTATACAACCAATCTCTCACCCATCCATCCTCCATCATGACAGATGTGGTTAGAGAGATTGGAAAGGTCAAAGAGCTTTGAAAGGCATGTTAAACTTGTCCTGGAAATATCTGGTTATTTCTGGGGGAGAGGTGTCTCTCCCCCCAAATTATGAACTCACTGAGACACAGTCTTCTTTGCAATCCCAACTCCAGGGCCTAGCACACAGGCCTGGGCACATGGTCCAGGCCCAAGGCTGGAGTGAATATACAAGATGACTTAATCTCATCAGACAAAACTGCCCTTGCAGAGACACCGCTTAAGATGAAGAAGACTTATGTCCCCTTTTCTGCCTGATTACATCTTCAAAATGCTCTAACGATGAAGGCTTGGACATAATTTCTAAAAGCAAAAGACAGGCAGCCAGAGAGGGAAAGTCCCTTGGCCTACACCTAGATGAGGAAACTGAGGTACAGGGAGAAGGAACAGCCCACCAGAGATCCTGGAGATCCAGAATGCCTGGATTCTCATCTCTGAGGCCCCTGCACTTGGAGGGGCTGGAACCCCAGCTTTCTCCTCCCTCCACTACCACCAGCCAAGACACGCAGCTGGTGGTTTTGCAGAGTCACACCCACCGTGTTGCCTAGAACCCATACTTTCCAGGGCGCACCCAGCACCTCACCAGGCGGCTGTCTTCCCTCTGGGAAGGGGTGAGCCACCCGGAGTCTGGGCCATGCAGAAATACAGTATTTCATTCTTCATTTAACAGCTATCCCCAAGTGCCTAGTTGCCTCTGACATCAGGCTGGTGAGGTCCGGGGTTCCCACTGTGACTCTAGGCCTACATACCTGAGCAGAGGTGTGCCCAGGATACCTCCTTGCCTTGAGGCTTTGGCCCTGCCCGCCCAGCTCCTGGGAATCCTGAGCCATGACAGACTCAGAAGAGGCCTTGCTGGGCTCTGGCAGGCAGGAGGGCGGCCAGGAGCTAAAGCCACTGCCTGGGGCAGCCTCAGGGTGTGGGGGTGAGTCAGGGGCCAGCCCACCCCTGGAATCTCTGAGGCTCTGCTGCTCTGGCTGCCAGCTTCAAAGCCCTGTGACTCAGACTCCAATCCTCCACTTATCCCCAGTGCCCAGCACTGTGTCAGGCCCTACAGAGCTCAGGGCAGGGGCAGCCAGTCTGTGCTTTCATTTTGCTGCTCACCAACCTTGGGACCAAGCGTATAGCACTGTTTAATTTTCCTGAGTATCAGAGGTCACATCCATCCCA
Organism: Bos grunniens; assembly: GCF_055505025.1. Taxonomy (NCBI): domain Eukaryota; kingdom Metazoa; phylum Chordata; class Mammalia; order Artiodactyla; family Bovidae; genus Bos; species Bos grunniens. The sequence goes on from NC_141167.1 coordinate 16,735,122, forward strand.
GACTCCTAAGAAGAAAAGTCCTACCTCATAGCTGCAAGGAGGCTTTGTGGCAGAGCTCGTGGACGCTTTGGCCCATTGCCTGGCACAGGAGTTTCTTTCAGCAGGCCTCTGCTATCTCTCCCTCCCTCACCTCAGGCTGCAGGGTGTGTGTGGGCCTCTTGGTGTGGACATACTCCTGCAAAAGAGTGATGTGTGCATGTGTGTGTTGGGGGGATGTAGTAGAAAGTGTGTGAATCTATACACCATGTGCCAGCTGCACCACGAGCATCCCTTCCACTGCCCTGGGTCACACAGTCCCTCCAAGTGCCCAAGGCCAGCCTGGCTTGCTCCACTCACCCACATTTGCCTTGGCACAGTACCTGATGCCACAACAGACATGAGGGGTATTGAGACTTGGGTCAATTTGCCTTCCTATGAAAACCAGGCTTCTGGAGCCAGGACCTGGCCTGGTGTCAGCGTGAAGCATCTTGTTCAGTCCAAATGCCCACCTGGCATAAGGCCTGCTTGGGACCTGACTTGGACCTGTCTTTCCTTCCTTTTCCCAGAGGCTTGTCACTTCCTGAACACACTGCACACTTTCTCGCCTCCCAACTTCTGTGCAAGGTGGGCCTTTCCTCCTCCTTCCATTCTTACTTGATTTATTTTGCCCAAACTCAAGGCCCATCAAAAAGGTTGCCTCCCCCAGGTGCGTGCGTGCATGCTCAGTCATGTGTGATTCTTTGTGACCCCATGGACCAGCCTTCCCAACTCCATCCAAGACATGAGATCTAACTCATCTCTGAACACCCACAATATTCTCATCCATAGCCACCTTTGCAGATGGCACTAGTGGTATAAAGAATTTGCCTGCCAATGCAGGTGACATAGAGATGCAGGTTTGATTCCCTGGGTCAGGAGATCCCCTGGAGGAGGGCATGGTAACCCACTCTAGTATTCTTGCCTGGAGAATCCCATGGACAGAGGAGCCTGGCAGGCTACAGTTAATGGTATCACAAAGAATCGGACACGACTGAATCAACTTAGCACACACGCCCATAACCACCTCTGGCTAGGCTTTATTTTATGTCTCTGAGGGCTGGCTAGTAGCTAAGGTCTCTGGTTCTGGTGTCAGACCCCTTCTTCCCCATCACATATGCCCTTTCTTCCTTTTTTGAGCTCCAGTTTGCTCATCTGTAAAATGGGTATAATCACAGTAACATGGCTGTGTAAGGATTAAATGAGGAAGAGCTCCATCGGTGGTAGCCATCATTATTACTGACTATAACTATTTACGGGCTTCCCTGGTGGCTCAGAGGTTAAAGCATCTGCCTGGAATGCGGGAGACCTGGGTTCGATCCCTGGGTCGGGAAGATCCCCTGAAGAAGGAAATGGTAATCCACTCCAGTATTCTTGCCTGGAGAATCCCATGGACGGAGAAGCCTGGTAGGCTACAGTCCATGGGGTCGCAAAGAGTCAGACACGACTGAGCGACTTCACTTTCACTTTCATCCCTATTTACGGAGCCTGGTCACACTCTTGCTCTCACTTCATCTTTGCAGCATAACCCTTTGAGGCGTCTCAAGGCATCTGCTTTCAGATGCAACTTCAGATTCTGAGAAGTTAGAGAGCTTGACGTGTAATGGTTGGGGTTTGAATTCAGGTCTGTTTGACCCCAGGGTCAGTGTTATTTCTATCCCCTCACCCTTTACGTATGCGACCTCCCCCAGCCTCTGTTCCCTCATTCAGATCACATGCTCAACACATCACCCGTTGAACTGGAAATGAGGAGGTCACAGAAGTTTTCTCCTGGGTCCTCTCCTCTTTCACTGGCCCCATGGCCCAAGGAGCTGCCTCTCGAGCATTACGGGGGAAGATAGAGACAAAGATAAAGAGTCTCCAGTGTGCAGACAAGCTCTGAGACTCTCCCAGAGTGCTCTCTGAGACTGGGAGGTGAGGGTATCCCCAGTCCAGGGAGGCAGCTCCCAGGCTGGGAAGAAGGGGAACACGGAAGTGCAGGCTTGGGCTCAGCTTCCAGCTGGGTGGCTGCAGACAAGCCCCTTCCCTTGTCTGAGCATCAGCTTTGTCCTCTGTAAAGTGAAGTGCTTCTTGAGTGGCCTGGAAACTGGAAAACTGTGAGGCCAGCCCCAGCCAGAAAGACTCTTGAGAGAGCCTTCTGGACCCACTAAGGGAAGTGGGGTGGTCAACCTGCAGAGGGGATGCTGGAGCTTTCCAACCTGGGAAGCCCTTCCCTGATGCTACTCCATCATCCAGCAAAGAGCCAGACCATTGCTCTCCATCTCCCCATCATTCATTAAAACCATCCTGGGATCACTTAATGCCTGGCACTTTTTTTTTTTTAATTGGGGTATAATTGCTTTACAATGTTATGCTAGTTTCTGCTATACAGTGAAATGAATCAGCTATATGTATACATATATCCCCTCTTCCTTGGATCTCCCTCTGCCTGCCCCCTCCATCCCACTGTCTAGGTTACCACAGAGCACTGAGCTGAGCTCCCTGTGCTATGTGGCAGCTTCCCACGAGCTATGTGTTATGCACACGTCACTTTAAGATTTAATTACAGCTACCGTTTATCCACATAAACGTTTACCCGTGTTTGGTCCCTGGGTGCCAGACACGGCTTGACCTTTTTCATGTCTTATCACATTTAGTCACCACAGCAGGAGGGCTCTCTTCCTCTCGTTCCCATTTTGCAGGTAAGGACCCTGAGGCTGAGAGAGGCAAAGTGGCTTACGCGAGGCCATACCACCATTTGAATCTAGAGCCACCTGCATTTTTAAGCAGGATCCTGGCCTCGGTGATGCTGTAGGAAATCTTCATGGGCTGCAGCTTGTTTTACTGTTGCCCTCCTTCAAATGGAGGTATTTTGTACAAGGTCACCCACCTAACAAGGAAGGAGCTGGGATTTGAGCCCAGGTCAGTCTGAGCTCTGGGCCTGAGGCCTCAATCTCAATTCTAGATTTTCCTATCAAGGCCAGAGAGTCCCTGAAAGTAGGTTCTGGGGATGGACCTCAGGGCCGAAGTCTGGGGACAGCAGGAAAAGTGCCCCCACCCCTCAGCCTGGCTCCTGGGCTGTAGGGAGCGGAACCCTGGGAGCCTGGGGGAGGGGAATAGTCTGTTTATGCGGTGAGCATTGTGCCAGGTGGTGAGGTGAGCGGTGACTCAGGCTGGGAGGCCCTGAGAGGGTGGACAGGCAGCGGGAGCAGCCCTGGCCAGGCCAGACCATTGCTAGAGTTCCCTGGAGAAGGAGGTTTGGGGAAGACAGGGCTGAGTCACAGCAGTGAGAGCCAACAGGGAGCGGGGATGGCCCAATGACCTCATGCTTCCATCTGAGCCTGGCAAGGAGCGTCGGGCCCAGGTGGGCCTGGTAGGTCCATCCTGGCAGGATGGGTACCCTTCCTCTTTGGCCCACCCATAGCCAGGGGGTGTCTGTGAAACCAGAGGGCTGCCCTGCAGGCTCCCTGAGGCCTGGTCAAACCCCTACCATCCTGGGGTAGCAGCTGTTCTAGGGCACAGAGCAGAGGTATGGGAGACTGAGCATCCAGCCACCACTGTGCTGTGTGACCAGGCCAAGCAATTCCAGCTCTCTGAGCTTTGACTTCCTCCTCTGTCTTACATTCATGTGAAGATCTCATAAGTTGGTGACTGTTGTCCAAGCCTTGGCATAGAGCTGGTGTCCTAGGGTGTAGGGAAAGAGTGTTAGTAGCTCATTCATGTCCAACTCTTGCAATTCCATGGATTGTAGCTCACCAGGCTCCTCTGTCCATGGAATTTTCCAGGCAAGAATACTGGAGTGAGTAGCCATTTCCTTCTCCAGGGGATCTTGAACCCAGGTCTCCTGTGTTGCAGGCCGATTCTTTACCCTCTGAGCCACCAGGGAGGGAAAGAGAGAGGCAGCCGTCGCCAGCCAGGAGGCCACAGGAGAATAGAGGATTGCAGTAGGTGGGCCCTGAAGACCCTGGCAGGGTCACATGCCTGTGTCCTGGCTGTTGACTGTGCTGCCTTAGGTGAGGGTCTTTTGATCTCTGGGCCTCATTTTTCTTATGCGTCAGATGAAAATAATAACTCCAGACTCTAGGGAGGATACTGGGAGTTCCATCACCTGGAGAAGGCAATGGCACCCCACTCCACTACTCTTGCCTGGAAAATCCCATGGACGGAGGAACCTTGTGGGCTGCAGTCCACGGGATCTCTAAGAGTTGGATACGACTGAGAGACTTCCCTTTCACTTTTCACTTTCATGCATTGGAGAAGGAAATGGCAACCCACTCCAGTGTTCTTGCCTGGAGGATCCCAGGGATGGCGGAGTCTGGTGGTCTGCCGTCTATGGGGTCGCACAGAGTCGGACACGACTGAAGTGACTGAGCAGCAGCAGCAGGTCAGTGTCAGGGAGGGAGAGAACAGGAGCCATCCCTCTGGGGCCCAAAGCAGTGGGAGAGTCCCCCCACTAAGCACCTGGAAGACACACTGGGAGCCTTTTGAGGTCACTGCCTGCCCCCCACCCCGGAACTCCCCAAGCCTGGTCCAGAGAGGGTGACTGTTGCCAAGGTCACACAGAAGCCATTTGAATAGATCCACCATTCAAGGGGAGGGGGCCTTTATCTTCCCAGATAAGAGGCCCTGAAAGGGCCTGGAAGGCCTTGTGGCCTCAGATTTGGGTGACGCCTGGGGGTAGGAGGAGAGGGCCAGAGCTGGGCTGGCTCAGGCTGACCATAAAGCACCCACTTCTCCCAGTGCCTCAGCCTGAGTCAGCCCAGGCTGCGGCTGCTTCTGAGTTCATCGCCTGCCTGCCCGCCTGCTGCCCAGCCTTGGAGGCACCGCCCCCCCCAGGCACAAGGCAGGTCCGTAATAATGACTCGGTGATAATGACAGCTGTGTGGGGAGCTGTGCCCACGCGCCAAGCATTCTCTCTGCCTTCATTCATTTGATCTTCCAAACGGGCCTGGGAAGTGGGCAAGGCAAGGCCTGGGAATGAAGAAGTTCAGAGAAGCTACAGGCGTTGCCCAAGGCCACACAGCCAGGAGCAGAAGAGATGGGACTTCAGGCGCCTTTGCTGTGCCTTTTGCCATCATGCAGTAGACAGGCTGAGCCTGCTCTGCAAGACCTGGGCTGGGTCTGTGGGTCTCTGTCCCAGTTGGGATTTGGGGGGAGGGCCCTTGAAGGCCTTTTCTTGGAATATGGACCCGGCGGGGGGGGGGGGCTCTATGGGATAAGGGCCAGTGTGTGTTCTGTGTCAGTCTTTCTGTTGGCCAAAGAGGGAGGACAAAGAGCTACAGCACCCCAAAGGAATGAGTGCCTGCCTCTTCCTGAAAGGTCAGGATGGCTTTCCAGCAGAAGAGGCATCCAAAAGAGGCTCTGAAGGTGGAGAAGGCATTCCAGGCAAGAGGTATGGGATGGGGAAAGGCTGGGAGACCTGGAAGAGCATGGCACGTGCTAGGAGCTGGAGCGAAGAGTGTGCAGGATCCAGGGATGAAAGGAGCTTGGAGGCCAGTGCACAGGCCGTGCGCACCCAGCCCGAGCTGACCTCCTCCTGAGCTTAAAGTGGAGTCTTCCCAGGTGGCACAGTGGTAGAGAATCCTCCTGTTGATGCAGGAGATTCAGGAGCCGTGGGTTCGATCTCTGGAATGGGAAGACACCCTGGAGCAGGAAATGGCATCCCACTCCAGTATTCTTACCTGGGAAGTTCTATGGACAGAGGAGCCTGATTGGCTATGTATAGTCTATGGGGTTGCAGAGTCAGACACAACTGAGCGACTGAGCACACAGAGTGGAGTCCTGCGCATCTGTGCCGTGGTGGCCCAGACCCGCCGGGACCCAGACCAGGCCTGGCTCGGGGGCTGGTGGTGGTGGGGGTGCTGAATTCCTTCTAGGGCCTTCTCTGGACTATCAGACAAGCCTCAGATGGGGGACACCACAACCTGGGTAAGAGCTGAGAACAAAGCCACCTGGTGGCCACCTCATTCCTACAAACTCAGGGCAAGCCTCTGACCCTGACACAGGACAGATCCAAAGAACTCCACCTTCTCTGAAATCAGGCTGTTGGGGGCGAGAGGCCAGGCTGGCAGAGGGAATATGGCAGGGCTCCCCCTGCTCCCTCACTTTCCCAAAGAGTACAGGCAACTCCGTGCTCCCCAGACTCCTGGGGAGGCCCAGACGAGTATGGCTTGGCCTGGCTGGTGACCCCAGGCATAGCTCGTCTCCTCTCTGTACTTTGGTATTGGCCTAGATGACCAAAGGTGGTTTGAAGGCTTGTTGAACCAAATCTACCTTTTCTTCCACAGATCACACTTGAACCTTCAGTGTAATTTCCCTGACAATCCCTTGAGGGCATCCTTCACAGTCACCCCACCTTACAGGTGAGGGATTAGAGGTTTAGTGAGGTGAAGTGAGGGACCAGGCTCAACCACCAAGGGTCAGGGCACAGTGAGAACACCTGCTGGGCACCAGATATTTCAATCCTCATTTTAGCATATAGGGGATACATGCAGATTCTGGAACATTACAATTCATATTTAAATCCTACCTCTGCAGCTAGCTAGCACTTGTGCCTGGGTGAGTGCTCAGTCGTGTCCAATTCTTTGCAGTCCCATGGACTGTAGCCCACCAGACGCTCTGTCCATGGATTCTCCAGGCAAGAATACTGGAGTGGGTTGCCATGCTCTCCTCCAGAGGATCCTCCCCACTCAGAAACTGAACTCATGTCTCCTGCCTCTCCTACACTGTGGGCAGATTCTTTACCACTGAGCCACCAGGGAAGCCCACTAGCACCTGACCTCAAGCAAATCAGTGTCTGTGCCTTAGTTTCCCTACCTGTGAGATGATGATGATAACAGTATTTCCTTTTGGGGTTGGTGTAAGAATATGGGGAAAGAACTCATATCAAACGCTTAAAATGGTAACTGGCACATCCCCATTTTGCAGATGAGGAAACTGAGGCTCAAAGACAAGCAGTGCCTGCATCTACGCCTTATCCCTAGCCTGCCACCTGTGCCTGATCACGAGCCCTCCCCCAGGGGGTGGCCCTGGCTATCCTGGGGAACAGCATGCCCCCCAGTGCCTCTTGCTTTCTTGCCTGTTTTGGGAAATCCTGGGACTGGGGGCTCCTGGAGAGCGTGGAGCAGGTGAGTGAGCAGAGGACCCCAGGCTGCCATGTCTGGCCCGCCCCCGCCTCCCAACCAATTTTGGGCAAAGCAGCCGCTGTGGCTCTACGTGCAGGCGATGAGTCAGCGTGCAAGAATGCGCAGGACGCTTTGTTCTCTGCTCTGCCGACTCTGAGAAGGAACGTGCTGGGGCCCGGGTGTGGTGGGCCTGACATCACCGATCGGGCAGCGCCGCCACGTGCCGCTGGGGACTCAGGTCTTAGCTGCCCTGCTGGGGACCCCAGGAGACCTCAGGGAGGCCAGCCCCCTTCCCAAGTCTCAGCGGCTCTGACTCTAAAAGGCCCTGGCAGCCCGAGCGCCCTGTGTGGGTCACAGGACAGCAATCCCTGGGGGCAGGGCCGGTGGGTGGGATGAGAGGCCGCTTAGCCACAGCGAGACCCCCAGGGTCCCCTGGGGACACTACGTGGGGTCCAAGGCCTGTTCTCTCCATGAAGCTGGTATGGGAGAAGTCCTGCCTGCTTGTGTGCCTCCCCCAAGTCACTGCCCCTCTCTGGACCGCGGGTCTGTCCAGCTGACCAAGTGGGGTGACGCTGGCTTCTTGGTTTGTTTTCCTCCCCTGAGTCTCGTGCTGGACAACGAGGTCTCAAGTCCAGCTGTGCCTTGGGAAGGAGTGCAGAGGCCTAGAGGAGTCTTTGGAAACTTCGGGCGGAGGGGAGGCGCCTGAGAGGCTTTTTGTGCCAGGTCATGCTTTGATCTAAGTTTGATGCCGTTGGATGATGAGAACAGCCTTGAGTGGAAGGCATTGCTGTTTGAAGAACCAGAGGCGCAGAGAAGTGCAGTCATCTGCCCCGGGGGCAGTGTGCCTGGGTCCCTGTTCTTCCAGAGAGTTGGAGGGCAGGCTCGGCTCCCCAGGGCAGCCCTGGTGAGTGTAGCATGACGCCTTGGGGCTACGCATCTGGTTGTCCCCGGAAGCAGCAGTTGTGACAAGTCAGAATCCTCTGCCCTGTGTGGCCTTGGGCATGTCCCTTGCCTCCAGGTCCTCCCATGACAGCACTGTCATTTTCCCATTTTTGCTCCCCAGCAAGTAAATAAATGGCCAGGTCTGTAAACAGAACCTGTAGGGGGCAGGCAGTGTGGCCAGTGGAGTATAGGGAAGGTCCCCAGATGGACTTTTTTCAAGCACTGACTCCCTTCTTCCTTCCCTCATCCATGAGGTCCTGAGCACCAGGGCCTAGCATGCTCCTCCCCAGCAGTTCCACCCAGCAAATAGCTAGAGCTGGAGGGTGAGGGACCTAGTTGGCTCGGGGGCCTTTCACAGGAGGCCACCACTTGTCACCCTGGCCTCAGAGACTCAGGAACTGGAGGCAGGTCTCCACTGGCAGCCCCTCTCCCTGTTCAGTCTCTTCTGGAACTCTTTGGTCTCTGTCCCTCTTAGGCCATGTTTTCTGTATGAAGATGGAGAATGACCTCTCTCCACCCCAGGGCTGAACTTGCAGAGGCCATGTCCCACCTTCATGCCTGCCATTTCTTGGAACCCTGACATGTTCCCCAGCTTCAGCTGGTCCCCAGGGATGGCTGCTGCCAGAAGATGCCAAAAGCCTGGATGGCTCTCAGCCTCCCCCTGCCATCTCTATGTAGCTGTGACCTGGGAGAGCCCTCTCTGCCACCTGGGCTGGGCTGCCCCTGCATGTGGGACAGTGGCTTTCGTGTGCCAGCACTGTTTCAGCCTCATTTGCAAACCTCTCCTCCAGGGTGTGAGATGTGCCCTTTGACAGAGGCCGCATGGCCCAGTGGTTACGTACCGGTGTCTGGAGTCAGCCAGCTAGGGGATCTGGGTAGGTGACGCCGCCTCTGCCCCTCAGATTCCCCATCTGTACATGGGAGCAGAGGCCCTTTTGTAAGCACTCAGGGAGTTGCTAGATGCAAGTGCCTTACCTAACATACACTGGCTTCTGAGTCAGTATGAGTCCTGCCTGAAGAGTTCTAGTGACTTCCACATTGTCTCCGTCATCTCGGACTTGAGCCAATGATGACAGTATGGGCCTAGAGGCTGTCATACAGAGTGAAGTCAGAAAAACAAATATTGCATATTAACATATATGTGTGGAATCTGAAAATAATGGTGTAGGTGATCTCATCTATAAAACGGAAATAGAGACACAGATGTAGAGAACAAATGTATGGACACCAAAAGGGGAAAGAGTGGAGGATGAATTGGGAGATTGGGATTGATGTATATACACTATTGATACTATGTATAAAATAGATAACTAATGCAGAGTACATCGTGAGAAACGCTGGGCTGGAAGAAGCACAAGCTGGAATCAAGATTGCTGGGAGAAATCAGATATGCAGATGACGCCACCCTTATGGCAGAAAGTGAAGAAGAACTAAAGAGCCTCTCGATGAAAGTGAAAGAGGAGAGTGGAAAAAGTTGGCTTAAAGCTCAACATTCAGAAAACTAAGATCATGGCATCCAGTCCCATCAGTTCATGGCAAATAGATGGGGAAACAGTGGAAACACTGTCAGACTTTATTCTTCTGGGCTCCAAAATCACTGCAGATGGTGACTGGCAGCCATGAAATTAAAAGATGCTTACTTCTTGGAAGGAAAGTTATGACCAACCTAGATAGCATATTGAAAAGCAGAGCCATTGCTTTGCTAACAAAGGTCTGTCTAGTCAACGCTATGGTTTTTCCAGTAGTCAGGTATGGATGTGAGAGTTGGACTGTGAAGAAGGCTGAGCGCCAAAGAATTGATGCTTTTGAACTGTGGTGTTGGAGAAGACTCTTGAGAGTCCCTTGGACTACAAGGAGATCCAATCCAGTCCATCCTAAAGGAGATCAGTCCTGAGTGTTCATTGGAGGGACTGATGTTGAAGCTGAGACTCCAATACTTTGGCCACCTGATGCGAAGAAATGACTCGTTGGAAAAGACCCTGATGTTGGGAAAGATTGAAGGCAGGAGGAGAAGGGGATGACAGAGGATTAGATGGTTGGATGGTATCACTGACTCAATGAACATGAGTTTGAGTGAACTCCAGGAGTTGGTGATGGACAGGGAGGCCTAGCATGCTGCAGTCCATGGGGTTGCAAAGAGTCAGACATGACTGAGTGACTGAACTGAACTGAACTGAATGAGAATCTACTTATTAGTAGTAGGGAGTAGGGAGCTCTACTCAGTGTGCTGTGGTGACCTAAATGGGAAGGAAATCCAAAAAAGAGGGGATATATGTATACATATTGCTGATTCACTTTGCTGTACAGGAAAACTAATACAACATTGTAAACCAACTATATGTTAATAAAAATGAGGAAAAAAAAAATCCACTCCTCTTCTGCTGATCTCTGCAGTCATAGATTCTTCTGGGTCATAGATTCTCCCCATAGATTCTCCCCATAGATTCTTCTGTGATCATAGATTCTTCCCCAGTGAGGAAGAAAGACCCTATGCCAAGAATGATCCCTTCTAGCTGAGACCAGGCCACTGCAGCCCAGAGACCCAGTGCTCTGCCAGGCAGCAAGGCTGTGCAGGTAGAGCTGGCTGGCTGTCTTGGATGGAGAACGGTGTTCTGTGCAACCCTTTGGCCTCCAAGTCCTAGAGGCTGAGGACATAGGGTGATGAGAGAGGAGACTGGAGCAAGTTAGAGTCTGCACATGCCCCCCCGCACTTCCTGACACCCTAGGACTCCACCTTGGCCTGGAACGCCTGCCTGGATTCCTGCCCGTGTGGTTTCCCCTGGGCCTCTCCCTCACGTCCGCTGGCAGAGCATCCCCAGCTGTCTGCATTCCTCTGCTGTGAAGACGGCCACCTCAGGGGCAGGCCTGGCTAGGGCAGGCCTGGCTAGAACACCCCTGACTGTGGCAGCGTGCGTGCTGGTGAGGTGTGCAGGGACACACCTGTGGGCACCAGCCTCTCCGAGCTCGCACACAGCTGTGCCCTGTGTGTCCATAGATGCACGCATGTGTGTGTGCAGGAATGTGGAGAAGGAGCCTGTGTGGATATGCACGAGTGCATGAAGAGTACAGGGGGAACTTGCGCATCTCTGATGGCTCCAGGGACCCAAGAGCAGGAACATGAGCTCATGCATGATGTAGGGGCTGGTGAGTGTTTCCCATAACTGAGAACCCTTGCATGTGTGAGGGTCATGCACCCAGAGGGTCATGCACCTGTCCTGGGCTCAGCTCATAGCCACTGAGAGAAACTGGAGGAAACAAGAGATGGGGCTCAGGATGAGCTCAAGCATAGAGAGTCCACTTGCCTGGCTGAACTGAGAGTTTCGCACTTGTTCCCCCGTTTAACCCTCACACCAATCCCAAGAGGGATAGAAGTGGATTCTGAGGCTTGGAGAGGGCCAGTTACTTGCCCAAGGTCACACAGTCTGTAAGTGGTGGCAAAGTGAAAGTCACTCAGTTTTGTCTGACTCTTACAGTCTATGAAATTCCCCAGGCCAGAATCCTGGAGTGGGTAGCCTTTTCCTTCTCCAGGGGGTCTTCCCAACCCAGGGATCGAACCCATGTCTCCCACGTTGCAGGCAAATTCTTTACTAGCTGAGCCACAAGGGAAGCCCGTAAGTGGGAGCCAACCTTCAAATCCATGTCTGCCTGACTCTTGAAGCTTTCAGGCAGAGCAGGGAGCTGCTGCAAGGGTCACAGAGCAGGAGAGACCAATGCACCGTAGAGCTCAGGGCTGAGCTCTTCCCTTGGAGGGCAGGAGACTTGGAGACGCCCACCCACGCCTCTTGCGCCCAGGCCCCCACCTGCCCCAGTGGCTGCATCATCATAAACATGCATGTGGAGTCATTGCTCTGTGTCAGGCCCTGGGTAAGTGCTTTGTACTAATCTCACCTAATCCACCCCAACACTCTGAGAGGTTGGTATTGTTATTAGGCTATTATTATTGTAATGATATGTAAATAATACATCTACATATATGTGCCTGCGTGCTCAGTCACTAAGTCATTTCCAACTCTTTGTGACCCTATAGACTGTAGCTCGCCAGGCTCCACTGTCCATGGGATTTCCCACCCAAGAATACCGGTGCCTATATGCATGGTAAGTCACTTCAGTCATGCCTGACTCCTTATGACCCTATGGACTATAGCCCACCAGGCTCCTTTGTCCATGGGATTCTCCAGCAAGAATACTGGAGTGGGTTGGCATCCCCTCCTCCAGAGGATCTTCCCCACCCAGGGACCTGAACCCGCATCTCTTATGTCTCCTGCATTGACAGGAGGATTCTTTACCACTAGCACCTCCTGCGAGACCCAAATGTGGGTAGACACACATGTCTACATGTATATATGTATCAATACCTATGTGTATATGCATATATGTATGTGTATATACGTACACATATACATGTACATATATATAACATCATACTTGTGTTCAACTCTTTGCGACTCCCTCGACTATAGTCCACTAGGCTCCTCTGTCCATGGGATTTTAGTATTATAGACAGTATTATTTGGGCTTCCCTGGTTGCTCAGTAGTGCTAAAGAACCCACCTGCCAATGCAGGAAACACAAGAGATGTGATACAATCCCTGGGTCAGGAAGATCCCCTGGAGGAGGAAATGGCAACCCACTCTAGTATGCTTGCCCCCGATTTCCATGGACAGAGGAGCCTGGTGGACTACAGTCAAAAGGGTTGCAAAGAGTCAGACACAACTGAGTGACTAAGCACATGAATACTGGCGTGGGTTGCCATTTCCTTCTCCAGGTAATCTTCCTGACTCGGGAATCGAACCCATGTCTCCTGTATTGGCAGGTGGATTCTTTACCATTGAGCCGCCCAGGGAAGCCCAAATAATACTGTACATATTATTTATTGTATAGAATAACAATTCTTATTATTCTTATATTAGAGATGAGGAAATTGTGGCACCATGTTAAGAAACTTGCCGCAAATCTCTTGGCTGAAAATGGTGGAGGGGGATATTGAGCCCAGGTCATTTGGCTCCAGAGTCCCAGTGCTGAAGCCCTACACATGCGGCTCGGGCCAGCATTTCCTGTGCTTGAGCCTCCAGCTTCATCCCCTTTCTGCTGTGTGGTCTCCAACTCTACCCTACACGCAGGCTCCAGGGCGTTGAGGGCCGGGGGTACCAGGTCCCCATCTCACAAATATGGAAACCGAATCTTGGCTGGTGCATTGCCTGGACCTGATAAACTGACTCCCCCAGTGCAGCCCTCGCGTCACCAGCTCCTAACCCGCTGTGGGATGTGAGGCGGGTGCCCTGCTCTCTCTGGGCCTCAGTTTCTGTCCTGCCCCCAGAAGGCAGGCAGGAACGGCTGTCCTGAAGTTTGCAGGTGGGGCGTCCTGGGAACAGGTGGGGCAGGCCTGGCAGCAGACACCGAGGGGGCAGGCGGGTGAAGGTGAGACCGGGCCAGGGCTGAAGTCGAGGTTCGGAGCCGGTTTTCCCAGGCTGTGTCTGAGTAATCCTGTGTCTATATTTATCTCTTCCTTTCTTGGGTGAGCAAACAGAGCCTGATGCCAGCCTGGCCTGCCACCCCCCAGGTCGGCACGTTTCTCTCACCTGCAGGGTGGCCCTGGGGAGTACCGCAGTCTTGGCTTTGAGCTCGACTTGGCCCACGTAGGACACACAAGGATGTTGGAACCCAGTGAACTTCCGTGACAAATCTAATTGACAGTGGTGGCCTGGGACACTCTGCAGGGGCCGCTGCATGCGTGGGCAACCTGACCAGGGCCTGGGCAATGGCCGTGCACTGGGGGCCTGGCCCTACCCAATTCAGGAACAAAGGGCACCCTTGGACTTCCCTGATAGTCCAGCGGTTGGCAATCTGCCTGCCAGTGCAGGGGGCACGGGTTCAATCCCTGGTCCAGGAAGATTCTATATGCTGCAGGGCAACTGGGCCCGTGCACCACAGCTACTGAGACTCGTGTGCTCTAGAGCCTGTGCTCCGCAAGAGAAGCCGCCGCTGTTAGAAGCCCATGCACCACAACCAAGAGTAGCCCCAGTCGTCACAACCAGAGGAATCCTGTGCACAGCAACGGAGACCCAACACAGCCAAAAACAAAGAAAGAATAAAAAGATACATATTTTAAAGAAAGGGTCCTCTTATCTCAGACAATGACTTTCTCGCCTCCATTCACACTTCAGTGTAAATGGCAGCCCCTGGTCCCTCCAGGATCGGAAATTTCTAGAGATCTAGAGTCAGACCACTCTGGGGCTGAATCCTGACACTCCAGTTTCAGACAAATAACTTCTCTGTGACTTGATTTCCTTGCTTGCCAAACAAGGCCAATAGTTTCCACTCCTCGGGGGTCCTGTGAATTCATAACACTCAGGTGTTATGCACTGACAGATGGGATGGGCTCCACTGGGCAGGGGTCACCGGTCCCCACCTGCTTCCACAGCCAAGGCCCAGATCCATGGCAGTGACAGTGGACCCCCAAAGACCACAGAGGGGGCTGTATGTGCCTGATGCTCACAACGTGCACTTAGAAATGGACGCCCCAATTCTGAGAGGTGCATGCAGCCTCAGACCCTGGATGGGTTAGAGTAGTTGGGACTTGGACCCTGAGAAGACCTCAGAAGGGACCAGATACTCACTGTGCTGAGCCCCGTCTCCACGGTGAATGGGGAAGGATAAGCAGTCAGTCAGGCCAAAGGGGTGATGGGAACAGAAGAGCATCTTACAGAGAGATACAGCTCAGCCTGGACCAGACCTGAGCTCATCCCTGACCCCAGCCAGGATCTCCGATGCCCGGCTAGGTCTTTGCCCCGATTCTGGCCTCTGCCCTGGCAGTGCCACCTTCCTGACCTTGGGGAACCCTGGGCCCGGTGCACGTGCGCTGCAGCCCTGCCTGCTTCCAGGTTGGATTAGGCAGAGTCCGAGGACGTGCCGGGCTGGCAGGCTCCCGGGCGGGGCGGCTGCCGACGCTGGGGCTGTCCTGTGGTGGCTCAAGATAGGGCTGCAGCAAAGCCTTGTATGGCTCTGGCAGAGTAGCTCAGCGGCAGCACCGATTGGCTGGGCTGGCACTCCCAGCCAGGGTTGCCCGGGCCCCAAACCACGGTAACCAGAGCCTCCGGGAGCTAGTGGATTAGAGTGGCTGCCTGCCCACCCGCCTGCCCCCACCAGGGCTGCTCTTTTCCTTTCCTAAAAAGGCAGATCTGGGCAGGTGAACCTGGGCCTGGGGTAAGGAGGGGTGGGCGGAGTGGTCCAGGTGGCTCTGCTGAGGGTTCGGGAATCCTAGCTCTGGCCTTGGGCCAAGCTCTTCCCGGCTCTGGACATCAACTTTCTCATTTATAAAAGGGGGAGGTTGGTAGCTGGGTCTCTGTAAAGTGGCTGAGGCTGGATGGAATTAAAGGATATGTCTGCTGGGGTCCCCCAACCCACATTTCAGGACTAAGAGGTAGCCAAGAGGCCCAGATTCCCTTTCCATAGTCCCAACCACTCCCTGAATGTGTGGGCCTGGTTTTAAGTCTCTGCTCTGCCCCTGACCACTGTGGCCTTATGAGCAGCATCACCTGTCCAAGCCCCAGCCTTCCTCCTTTACAAAGTGACGAGGTGATAAGTCTCTCCCCGGGCCAGATGGCAGTGATGAGTCCCATGCAGGGCAGCCCTGGGCTGCTCCCTCCTCAGTCGCCCCCATCCTTATTTGACTCTTTTTGCTTCCTGTTTCTCCCTGCTCATGCCCATCTCAGGCTGGCCTGCCTTCTGAGGCCATCCAGCCAGCCGTGGTTTGTCCCTGAGAATCTCTAGGAGTAAGCATGGTCTCTAGGTCTTAAGCCCAGAGAGGGTTTAGGCCTAGGGAGAAGGCCCAGCCCTGATGGGTAATGGCAAGGCTCAGCCCAAGCCTTCCTGAGGTTCTGGGTCAGGTGTGACCTGGGTCGGTGGCCCTGCCACTTGCCAGGGTGCAATCTTGGGATCTACTCTTCTGTGAAGTGGAAGTAGCTGCCCCATCTCCCTCACTCCAAAAGGGAAATTGCCTCGTGAATACGAGAGGCCATGGGAGGCTTGGTGTGAGTGACAGGTGGGCCTGGGTGCCAGCAGCAGGCTGGGGAGTCAGGTTCTTCAGAGAGTTTGCATGCACTTGGCATGGTCTCGAGCACTGGAATCCCAGCCCCTGAGTCTGATGGTCCATCCCTGCGCCTTCAGCCTCAGACATGGGGACACACGGGGCTATCCTGGATGGCTGCTGAGAAGCCAGGCAGCTGCTGGGAAGAAGTCTTGGCCTGGGCCTGCCTCCTCCCCTGGGTTCCTGGGGAGAAGGAGGTGAAGAGTCTGAGATCCAGGGCTCCCCTGGGGCCAGAGCACAGGGAGGAGATGAGAGCGAGGAACTTGGGGCTCCCAGAGGCGCTGCACCAGAGTCAGGCTAGAGTCAGTCTCACACAGCCTCTAACCAGCCCTGCATCTTTGGCTGGTGGGGGTCCTTTTGTTTTTAATATTTCTTTCTTTCTTTATTTGTATTCATTTGGCTGCACCGAGTCTTTGTTGTAACTTGGAAAGTGGATCTTTCCAGGATCTGCTCAGGATCCTGGATCTTCTTTGCAGCTTGTCGGATCTTTAGTTGTGACATGTGGAATCTTTCGTTGTGGCGTGGAGACTCTCAGCTGGGGCGTGTGGGATCTAGTTCTCCGAACAGGGGTCAAATCTGAGACCCCTTGCATTGGGAGCACAGAGTCTTAGCAACCGGACCACCAGGGAAGTCCTTGGTGGGGACTCTTTGGAACTTCCACTTTCTTCTCTAAAAATGGGGACCGTAAGTCTCATCTCCCTGGGTTGTCGCTGGGAACTATACATTGTTGTTGTTTAGTCAGTCATGTCTGACTCTTTCGAGACCCCATGGACTGTAGCCCTCCAGGCTCCTCTGGCCATGGGATTTCCCAGGCAAGAATACTGGAGTGGGTTGCCATTTCCTATTCCAAGTGTTCTTCCCGACCCAGGAATTGAACCTATCTCTCCTGCATTGGCAGGTGGCTTCCTTCACTGAGCCACCAAGGAAGCCCAAGGACTATAAATAGGGCTTGTAAAATGCTGGAGGCCAGACTTGGCTCCATTCTGTGCTCTTCTTCTCCTGGGCCTTTTTGGGATTCCACTTTCCCACTGGTCTCGAATGAAATTCAGGATCTCCCCAAGGACTCGCTCCCAGACAGCTGCTCCTTGCCTTCCACACCCCATGATCAAAATGCCAGGGGCCATTTTCTTCCAGGCCTCCTTGCACACCATTATTTTTTTCACTCCCTGTAAAAACCCAGCACCTTTGAGGCCGATGCCATGAGGCCCTGTCCCTGCCCCCATCCCATCGTTGACATCTGCTCAGCCCTTGGGTGTTTCTGACACTGGGAAGTCGTATCCTTGTGTGACTGTCACACATATTCCTCATCTCGGTCACTAGGCACAGCAATATGATCTGCTTTGGCAGGTGAAATTTGAAAGGAGAGATGTCTTTTCCCATGTAGAGCATTTAGCTGTCAATGCAACATTTCACAGCTCTCTCCTTTCTTCTGCCTCTGAGGTCACAGGAACACGGGATAAAGCGTCCAGCAGCCTAGGTCTCCAAATGATGAGGATGAGTACACTTCAGCTGCTGACCCACATGGGACAGATGGCAGAGGGGAAAGTTCAACTTTCATTGTTTTCAGTTCTGGAGTTTCTGGCTTGCTTGTTTCTGCAGCGTGACAGCCCATATCCTGGATTATGAAGCCTAGCTCACAGCCTGGGTTTCCAGTCCAGCCCTGTGGTCAGCAGAGATGAACATTCAGGTCACTGGCACCATGGATACTCGCTTCCCAGCCTTTTCATCTCTTGTGCCCAGCACCCACGCCTGTGTGGTCCACACTGCCTTCATCCACAACTGTCCTGCCTCTGGAATAATGAACAAAGACAATTTCCAACCTTTTCTTTCTCAAGTCTTTAGTCCACACCACCCCTGCTCCACACCCCCTACCCTATACTGGAGCTTCCTCTTCCCCTCTCAGCAGGTGACAGAGAAAATTCCGTGGCGGAAATGTTCTCAACTTCCGATAACTGTTATCACTTGCACCTCTTCCCTTGGGTCACACTGGGGGAAATTTCTGCATCTGGTACTTACATCTCCTCCTAATCAAGCAGGCTGGGGTCTCACCACCTCATTCCCATCTCCGTTCTTTCCTGGACGCCTTGCTGCCCTCCAGCTGCTGCCCAGCTCTCCCCTGCCCTCCCCTCAGGTCCTGGGGAGGATGTCTGGGTCTGCCGTCCCCACTTCCCTCTTCTCCTCACTCTCCAGCCTCCACCCCCTGCCTCCACAATCCATTCAGCACTGGCAGTGTTTACGAAGGGCCTGCAGGCCGGGCGCTGGACCAGGCCGGCTTTTCCCCAAGTCAGCAATGATCCTCCTGCCGCTGAAACAAGCAGGCCCTCTTAGGTTCTTAGTGCTAAACTTGTGTCCAGCATTTTACCCCGAAGGCCTCTCTTGATTTGTCCACGTACCTCTTCTTCTGTCTGCTCCTATCATGGCTTCCCCTCCACTCCACCTCCACCTGCAGCCCTCCCCACAACCCACCCAGGCTCCAGAGCCCACAGGAGTTTTAGGACTTACTCTGTGTGAGAGCTTTGTTCTCTCCTGTAGCAACAACTACAGCCACTGGGACTGAGGAATTGATGATGTCGTTATTTGCTTAAGGACAGCCTCTCCCATTAGAATGAAAGTTCTCTGAAGGCAGGGCTGTCTGATTTGCTCACTGTTGTATCTGATGATTAGTCCCTCACTGGCGCAGAGCAAGTCATTGTTGCATACAAAAGGTGGGGACCTATACCTGACTTTTTCATCCTTGTAACCACAGCACCCTGTGTGAGGTCTGCTCAGAGGACACTTGTTGACGCCTTACCATATTCAAGGTTCTGTTAACCATGCTGTATGCATGCTTCCCAGGTGGTGCTAGTGGTAAAGAACCTGCCTGCCAATGCCGGAGACATAAGAGCCGCAGGTTTGATCCCTGGGTCAGAAAGATCCCCTGGAGGACGGCATAGCAACCCACTCCAGTATTCTTGCCTGGGGGATTCCCATGGATGGTGGAGCCTGGTGAGCTATACAGTCCACAGTGTCACCGAGTCGGAAACGACTGAGTGACTTAGCACTTAGCACATATACTCTCTCATTTAATCCTCACAGGAAACCCTCCACTTCACAGAACAGGAAACAGAAGCCCAGAGAGGTTGTGTAACTTGCCCAGTGTCACACAGGCAGTGAATAACTGTCACGATCAGATTCCAGGTCTTACCTTGAGGGGCTCAGTGGTGGCCCCTCAAAGGTAAGTCCATGTCCTAAACCCTGGAACATGTAAGTGTGATCTCCTTCAGAAAAGGAGTGTTCGCAGATATACTTCAGTTAAAGATCTAGAGATGAGATCATACTGAATGAGCGTGTTCCCCAAGTCCAGTGATGAGGACCCTTAGACAGCACACAGAGAAGGCAGCGAGAACGAAGGCAGAGGCGGAGACGAGAGTGCTGCGACGACAAACCAAAGGCCAAGGATGGCCTGCAGCCCCCAGAAGTGAGGACAGAGGTCTGGCCCAGAGCCTCCCTCAGAGCCTCCCCAGGAACCTTGGTTTCAGACCTCTGGCCTCCAGAAATGTGAGAGAACACATTTCTGCTGTTTTAAGCCATTTAGTTTGTTCATTTGATCCAGCAGCCCTAGGAAATGAATACAGACCCCAAACCACATGGCCGTGTACCTGTGCCTCCTGCCAAGCCTGGAAGGGCGGGGCCCTTGGAATCCCAGGCTGTGTGACTATGGCCTGGCCACTCGCCTTCCCTGGCCCTGATTTCTCTGTAGCAGAAGAAGCACTTGGGACTCCGAGTGTCCTTCCAGCTCTGACATTCTACAGCCCTAAGAAAAATCATGAGCCGGGCAAGCAGGCCTCTGTTGGGATTTTCAAATTTATTCCAACGTGCTGTTTTTTTTTAAAAAATATCCTCAGGCTGAACACTCAGCCAGAGCTATAATAAAGGCAATTATTATACTTGTAAAAACTTCTCATTCACAGTACAGATGTAATTTACAACAAAGGTCACACATCAATACTGAGCAGTATTTTCTTTTTGTACATCAGACTCTGTGCTTTAGACCTGTGGGAGTTTTTGTTTTTTCCTTTTGCACTGATATATATACCATACCGACATTGCAAGATGCAAGTAGAGAAACTGGAGTTTAAATAAAGTTACAGGCAAAACTACCCCATCCCAGTGTGGTTGCTGTACATATCTACAGTACGATTTTTGGAATGTATTGCCATTTAAGAACATAGAAACTCTCTACAGACAATTTCACATACAGAATACATACACCTTTTAGGGAAAAAAAAAAAAAAAGGCAAATTTCTATCTTACAGAGAGCGTGTTATCTTACATTTGCCTATACATTTCTTTTTTCTGTTTCTTTTCTCTTCCTTTTTTAACACTAGGCTTAGTAAAGTGATCATAAGTGCCGAAGCAGTTTTCTGATGGAAAGCAGACAGGATTCACGACTCAGGAGCAGAATTGGTGGAACAGGTCTTTGGGAACTTTCTCCCCTTGGTCAGTGCTGCAGATCTGTCTCCAAGGACGACTGTCCAGGCAGGACTTTTATTTTGAAGAGGTTTTGTCTGGAGAAAGGACTAGAAAGCAATTCAGCTTAGTTATCTTGCTTATTCTTATTCAAAAGGGTTGGGTGAGGATGGAGCAGGGGCTACCTGGACCCAGAAATTAAATCTTTCAGACTTGTTAACACAGAGAGAGGTGAAGGGACTGCTGGGTCTGGAAGTTGGAGGTGATGGAGGTGGGAGAGTGGGCAGTTCGCTGCTGTTGACTTCCTGGAGGGTCTTAGTAGTCGGGGCCTTGGTGGGTGGTGGGGCAGGGGAAGTAGGCTTGTAAAAGGTGCCTTGGAGAGGAACAGGTTAGTGCCCAGAATGACCCTGAGCTTGTCCTGAGGGTGAAGGGCATCCTGGAGGGTAGACCTGGGGGCCGGCTGGCTTGGAATCCCCATGACAAGAGCTGGCTCTGAAACCCCAGCAAGTTGGTCTCCAGCCCACAAGGCTGCCAACACCCGAGGACCAGAGCCAGCCTGTACCCAGGAATGACTGTCCTGCACATTTCAGCAGAACAGGCACAGGTGTCTGTGCCAACAATGGGCACTGCTTTCTACACTGTGTCCCTTAACAGGGACAACAGTGTCACAGGCAGGCTGGAAATGTGAAAGTGGCTGGGAGCAGGGCAGGAGGAGGGTGTGATGTGAGAGTCTTTCCCTTATCATGCAGGTGTGCGTGCGGGCTGGGAGCTCTGTGTTTGGGGGAGCAGGAGTTGAGTGAGGCAGAGGGGGTGAGAGCCATGCCCAGTGACATACAGCCCAGGCGGGTGGCATCAAGTCCATTTCTCTGGATGCCTGTGCAGGGCAACAACCTTTTGGCCAGATTGCTTGCACATTGTGTCTGTCATTGAGAAATGGGTCTCTGGTGACTCCTGGCCCCCATCCCCTCTGCCTGTGCCTGACTCTCCCCTGCTGACCACCACCAGCCATGACTACGGCTCCAGGAAGGAAACCTTAGTAGTTGGGCTGTCTGAGTACCAGAGGAATGATGCCCCAGGGAGAGTTGTGGGGCAGGGCTTGGAGGAGGGGCCTGGCTACCCCCAAGGTCAGGGGCTACTCTAGCAGAGCCCCCTGTTTGCTGCTCTGTAGGTTGGGAGCTGGAAGATCTTGCCCAGGAAGATTTCAAGCCTGGGCTGAAGCAATGCCCTTTATTCAGCTCCCAGGCCTCGGCCCTTGAAGTCTCCAGTCCTTAGGCAGCCACCTTCCCATGTCCCTCGCCTCTGCCCTGGGGTAAGGTTGGAAAGCAAGGGTGAGGAAAAACCCAGCCTCTGGCCAAGGCTGTGACTGGGGTCCGGGGCTCCTTCCAGCTTTCTGCCAGGACCCACAAGTGCCAGCATAGCCAAGGCTGGGCTTGTTAGCCTTCTTCCAGGGGGACCAAGAGCTTCAGACCCTGGGTCAGGCAGCCAGGAAGTGCTGGTTAACCCTAGCCTCAGCACCCTGGGGCCCAGCCACCCCCTCCCAGGGAAGCCCATCCCTATTGTCCCCTTTTTGTCTTAGCCAGAGGGAAATGAACCAGGTGGCCTGGCTAGTTTGTCCTGGCAGCAGAGTCCAAGGAAGGAAAAGTCCTGAACTGGTGGAAGAGGGAATTACGCCCAAGGGTAGGAGCCCACAGAGGTGCCTCTGCATGGTGTAGCCCTCTGCACCTTATGGTGTCCTGTCTAAGCAACTTCAACAGCCCAGGAGCCCCCTCTGGCCACAGGATTCATACAGCCTGGCTGAGGAATGAGGACCGGCCAAGGAGGTCCCTGCTCTGCGGCATTAGCACCTAGCCTGGCTGGGCTGTGACCACGGTCCTTGTGCTTTCTCCCCCTGGTAGAGACAAAAGAAAATAATTTCTGGAGGTTGGGGAAAACCCCACCTATCCCAGGGCTGGGTAAACATGCTAGAGTTCAAGTTCTATATTTCAACTTGGGATTTTAATTTCTAGTCATGTTATTACTATTTATTAGTATTTTTTACAAAGCAGGCTTTTGCCCCAGAAAATACAGGGCAGCTTCTTAAAGGAGGAGATGGGGATGAGAAATGAGGCACTAGTTATTCTTGATTGCTTTGGAGAAGAATTGAAATGACCTCGGACAATAGGAGGCTAGGGGAAATATCAAACACCATTCTCTTTCTATATATATATATGTATATATACACATATATAATTTTATTTTTTAAAAGAGATTTAAGCCAACCAATAGGAGGCCTGGGCAGTTCCCACCAGTCATGGTTCTGGGTACTTCCTGGGGATAGTAGAGGCCTGACAGTGTGTGACACGCCAATAGGAGGACTGGTCCTGCTGCAAAGAGGTCCAGAAATGAGTCCTTGGAAACTTCCAGTGCTAAGTACCGGAAAAGCCCAGTCATGGAGGAAATAGAGCCCTTTGTACCCCAGGGACCAAATGTGAAATGAAGCCCAAGCCTGGCCTTGGGAATGGCAAGGCAATGCACCTTGGATCTTGACCCCCAGGGGTTAGGCCTTGTCCCTTCAGCCTTGTGGGTAGTTACTAGAACAAAGGCGCAGCAATGGCTGGGGCCCTGAGAGCAAGGCCGAGGTCAGGTGCTCAGGAACCGGGAGATGGGTGGTCAGGGCTCCTTCCCCAGTCCAAAGGTTGAGGGCAGGGTGCAGAGTAGAGGTGCCGGGGTGGGGGGATTTGTCTATGGGTCAAATGCCAGAATGGGATCACGAGTCAGACCACCAGGGTGTCTGCGAGCCCTGGGGACCCAACCAGCAACTACCTTCTACCTGCTCCAAACAGTTTGTGTTGAAATCCTAGGAAAATTTACCTTATCTTTGGAAAAGGAAAGTTGGAGTTTTCTGGACCTGCCCATGGAGTCTCCCAGCCTGTCCCTCTGCCTTGGGCCGCTGACCCTTCTGCTAGCAGCCAGGGGAGGCCACTAGCTGGGGTGGGATGAAGCAGCAATAAATAGGAACCATAAACTCTGTACATAGGAGTGCTTGCTTTTACATTTACTCATATATTTTTAAAAGTTTCTTTTTTTTTTCTCTGTCTCTCCCTCAGTGCATCCCCTTTCTTTCAGCAACTGACTGCCTCTTGCCAGCTTTGTGGGGGGCTGCTGATCGCAGTGGCCCAGGGTGAGGTCCCATCTAAATATTCACAGCCTCAGTCTCCTCGTGGGATTTTTTTTTTTTTATGTCTGTGTGTGTGTTGTTTCTTTTCAAGCAACAAAAGGTCATAGAAAAAGGCACAGGTAACTGCATACGAGGTGGGAAGATAAGACAGATGGGGGCTGAGCAGAAGCTGCTTGGAAAGATCAACAGATGGGACAGGGAGCCCGTGACAGCAAGATGACTCGAGGAAGTCGGCTGGAAACGTCTGTTGCCAAACACCAGAAACCAGATGCTGAAGTGGTCAGGGAGAGGCTAAGTGCTCCGGGGCCCCCGCTCCTCGGGCTGGTGTGGAGGTGTCCCGGACCCCCCACTTCCCGAGGGCTGGGGGGAGCCCTGACTGGTCCTGGGTTCCCCGGAGAGGTTCCTCCTCCGGGCTGGGAAGCGAGCAGCGGTCTCGGCCAGG
The DNA here is from genome assembly GCF_055505025.1 of Bos grunniens. Lineage (NCBI taxonomy): Eukaryota > Metazoa > Chordata > Mammalia > Artiodactyla > Bovidae > Bos > Bos grunniens. The sequence goes on from NC_141167.1 coordinate 16,759,315, forward strand.
CAGCCCACGGAACTGCTGCGGTCCAGCGGCGGGGTGGCGGAGGCCGCAGGGTTGGCCGGCACCTGCGGTGACTCCAGGTGGGGGCTCCGGGACTCTGCCCGGTGGCCTGGGGGTGCCCGGGGTGAGGTCTCTGGTGGGGTGCGGGGGCTGTGCGTCGGCGTGGGCTCTGTGGGCACTTGGGCCGCACGGGGCTCCCAGTCGGGAGGTCTGCCCAGGCCCCCTCTCGTCCTCCCCCTCTCCATGGGGTAGTCCCTGGCCTCCAGCTCCGAGGAGAGTGTGAATTTGGAGACCTTGGCCACGGGGGACACGGAGGCTGACGAGCTCTCGGTGGGGCTCCAGCGGCCTCGCTCCTGGGCCTCCCGGGACCCTGTCAGGTCGCTTCCGCCCCCCGAGAAGCCGCTGACCCAGGCCGCGCTGGGCCCGGGGAGCAGGATAGGGTGGGCCCCCGGCCGGGCCTGCACCATCTGGATTCCGCCGATGGGAATCAGGGGGCACGGGGCGCGGGTCAAGCGCTGGGAGTGCAGAGGCAGGTGGCTGAAGATGTTCTCCGTCCGGGCCGGGCTGTGGCCGTGGAAGTCATGGGGGGCCGAGAAGGGTCGGGAGAAGAGAGGATGAGCGGGAGCAGGTGAACAGGACGGACTTGGCGACTCGGCCTTCTGCTAGGGTCAGAAAAGAAGACAGAGGAAGGCGAGGGTTACCTGCTGGGCACCTGGAGACCCTGAGGACTAGAGTGAGGAGGGGGCTCGGCGAGATCACAGAGCAGGTCCTGGCTGAGCTGGGCCACCATTGAGTCCCAACCCTTGCCTACGGTGGCACCCTAGGTGGGTGCCCTCTCTGGAATGGGCCATCTCCAGCCCTATAGTGGCCATAGGCACACTCAGGAACCAAGGTCCCCACGCTTCTGGCCAGCGCGTTCGTTTTCAGAGAATGGAGCTGCCCCTTCTGTTGGCTTCTGTGCGCTGGCCCTCTCTCTTGCTTCTGCTGCCTCTCTTGTTCCTCAGACAATACTGACCCAACTTTACCCTTGAACATGAGTTCCCACCCCAGGCTCTTAACCTCCTCCCACCACCAAGAATCCGCCTGCAATGCGGGAGACCTGGGTTCGATCCCTGGGTCGGGAAGATCCCCTGGAGAAGGGAAAGGCTACCCACTCCAGTATTCTGGCCTGGAGAATTCTACACAGTCCATGGAGTCACAAAGAGTCGGATACAACTGAGCGACTTTCACTTTTTCACCACCAGGAATTTTAACTTGAGCCCCAAATTAAAAACCAAGTTAAGATTCCTGGATGGTACTACTCCTGGAGCTTGAATCGCTTGAGTGATGGTGCTGACACTGCTGGCGGTGAGCAGAGATGTTGGGTCGTGACACTCCAGTGACAGAAAAGGTGTTGGGAGAGGAAAAGTAAGCCGATGATGATAACGTGTCAGTGCTGGGGATCGTGACTGTGGTGGTGGCAGTGATGTTGTGACCACGGTCATCAAGCCTATGGGGTGGCTGGAGTGTACTGATGGCAGATGGCACTGATGACGTGACAGTGACGGTGCTGATGGGAAGATGGGAAGGAGCTGGCTCAAGTGACTTGGAAGGTGCTGGTGGCAGTCATGTTGGAGACGTGGAGATTTGGGTTGGGCTCTGCCATCTGCTCAAAGAATACATGGAAATGGGGTGGGAGGAGATGGCATGAGTGTTTGTACCACATCTAAAGCCACACGGCTCGTAAGTGACAGAACCCGGATTTAATTCTGGGTAGTCCAGAATTTAAAAACTACCAGGTAGTCCCTGGTGGCTCAGACGGTAAAGAATCTGCCTGTGATGCTGAAGACCTGGATTCGATCCCAGGGTTGGGAAGATCCTCTGGAGAAGGGCATGGCAACCCATTTCAGTATTTTTGCCTGAAGAATTCCACGGACAGAGGAGTCTGGCCGGCTACAGTCCATAGAGTTGGACATGACTGTGCAACTAACACTTCCACTTTCACTTTCTTTTAGTCCAGCTCCACAGTCCATGCTCCGCTGCTTCTGACACACAGCTGACTGGTTTCAGGCACCCAGCACAGTGCCTGTGTAAGTGGTGCCCAATGCACGCCTTATTGGTAACCGCTGAACTGGCAGGGGTCCAGCTCTGGGTGTGACGCTCAGGGAGGTGTGAGCTCGCGGCCCCCCACCCATCAGCCACTTGGGGGACAGGAACTCACCCATGTGGAGGTGCAGGTCTCCGCTGGGCTTCTGCCGAGAAGCTTGTGAGGTAGAGGCGCGGGCGGGTAGAGAGCCCGGGGGGCCAGCCCTGAGCCTGGGCCACGCTCAGCCGCCAAGGGGCTGCCCGGCCCTGCCAAGGCCCACTTCCCTGGCAGCGCTGACCGTGGTGGTGACTCGGCCTGGCCTGGAGACCATCTCCTGGTGGGCGAGTGTCTGGGGGGGCCTGGGTCTGCAGCGCCCTTGCGTTCGGGGGGCAGGCGCGCTCGAAGAGGCAGTTCCCTTCCCAGGGGGTGGAGGGCAAGAGGAGACAGCTCGAGTCTCGGGGACCCGCAGGGGAGAGTGCCCGTCTGGGAGCCAGGCGGACTCGGGGCTGAGGCCAGTGGCTCTCGGGCCGGTGAATGTCGCTGGGGAGACGAGTAGCTTTTGGTTAGTGAGTGTTTTGGGGTGAGTGGTAGGTGGCTGCCTGCTTCTTTGCTTGGGGACCACGGCCTCCTTGGGGACAGGGCCTGGGAGCTCAGGGCCGAGCCTGTGTCCTTCTCCACTGGGCCCCGGGGGGCCGGTGCCAGCCGGGGGAGGCACAGGATGCTTTGGCTGGATGTGGAGCAGCTGCTGGGTGCCGAGCGCTCGGCTTCTGAGACCGAGCTGCCCCGGGTGGCCTCTGTGGGCTGAGGGCCCTGAACGGGTGAGGAGTCTGCGGGCAGCGTGGCTGGCGGGCCAGGTGGGGGCGCCTCCGAGGACGGGCCTGATGGCTCGTCCTGGCTCTCCTCCTCGTCCTCATCCTCGTCTTCGTCCAGGTCCGAGTCCGAGTCCGAGTCGTCCAGGTCTGAAAACTGGTGCTCTGCCACGGCCTCTGCGCCCTCTCGCCCTTCCGAGTCCTGGAATGGGTCATCACTGGTTCCTGAGGGACAGACACAGGAGGCCCGAGGTTACAGCCGCCCCCCACGCTGCTCTGTGCCACAAACCCCGCCTGACGGCCAAGATCGTTGAGGGTATGGGAGCACTTTGTAAACAGCAAAAATGACTTCGTATCTACCATGTTAAGGTTCAGCTCTAGGGCCTGCATGTGCGTTAATTCACCTAATCCACAAATAATCCTGCCCGGTACGCACTATTCCTATCTTCATGTTACAGACAGGGAACTAAGATGAGACAGTTCACCTTACCTTGCCCAGGCAAAGTAAGTAGTAAGGCTGGCATCAAACCACAGCAAACAAGACAGGCCTTCCCTTTCTTTTTCTTTTTGGTTAGTATTCAGTCCTGGCTTCACCAAGAGCAAGTTAAGTCACTCTGCTGGGCCTCTGTCTCCATCTTTGTCAAATGAATATGACAGTCTCATCTCATAAGGTTTGCTAGGAGGAGGAAACACAAGCCTGGCACATATCAAGGGCTCAAATATTAATAACTGTAGCCACTCAGCGCATTCATGGAGACATCTATTATTCTGGAATACAGCAGCCATGCTGGCGGGGCCAGCAGCACTGGGCACGGTCAGTTCACATACACACCTGCCACTGTGGCCACGCTGCTGATGCCTGGCACAATAGCATCTGGCAGGTGGCAAGCCCTGTTCCCTTGGAAGGTTTGGCTAAGCTGACCTCAGCCTGCGGAGAGGGCCTCTTCCCAGCCACTCATGTCCAGAGAAGGTGCTTGTAGAACCCCTGGTGCTCCCAGCTGGGGAGGAGAGTAGAGCTCTGAAATACCAGCCTCCTGGTCTGACTTCTGCTGGGGCAGCCCCACCAGCGGGGTCAGCTCTAACAGGACACAGGCCTAGTTTGGGCATCTCTGAAGTTGGCAGCAATCAGGACTCTGGGGAGAGCTCCGCTAACATCTCGCCCACCTGGCAGGATCCTGAGGGTTTGGGTCCTGCTGGCCCAACACTACGCTCATGTCAGCACCCACTCAACTACTAACTAAGAGAGCTGGACACACGAGCTGACTCAGGTCACTGGTACAACCATGCTTCTCTGGACCCCACTATGCCAAGTTGCACCGGGACCAGAAAGCCCAGCATTTGTGCTTTCAAACAGCTCAGCACTCAGCAAATGGATGACAGTCGGGCATGCAAGAGGATGTAGATAAAAAACTGCGGGGTGGAGCTGTCAGGTGAAGGGAGGCCAAGGGCATGACCTCCTGGCAGCTGGGAGCAGAATGACCAGAGATGGGGAAGGGGCTGGGGACCACAGAGCAGGGGTCGTGAGGGGGAGGCAAAACATACCCTAAAGCTTTGCCCTAAGACTTTAGCTCCAGGAGTTCACCTAGCCTCACCTCTCGTCAACCTGTGGGGAAACCCATGCCCAGAGCAGGCAAATGTTTCCCCAAGGTCACCCAGAAAGTAATGGCTGAGTCAGGACTAAGGTTTATAACCCCTACATCATTACACTGCCAGTTTAAAAATGTTTTTATGCACTGAGAAGCAGGAAATGGTCTGGGTTTGAATCTCAGTCCCACCCCTTCCTTACTGTGCAATGTCGAATAATTTACTTTTTCTCTCTGGGTTCAGTTTCCTTGTCTGTAAAATGGTGGGGGGGGGGGAGGGGTAAGAATAATAAAAGCCACCTCATGAAGCTGCTGAGAGGATTGTGAGGGTCTGACACCTAGTAAGTACCCAATAAACCTCAGCTCTTCTCACCCCAAGTACCCCACAACCTCAACACACAGGCAGCACGGGCAGCATCTCATGCTGCAGTTGAAGGTCAGAGGGGTAGTGCTACCAGTCAGGGAGTCAGGATCAGCGGCTCCTGATATTCAGCAGGAAAGATCCTAAAGTCTGTAACAGATGAAGACGCTGAGGGACAGAGGGCTGGTGCCCTGCCCTAGGCACCCAGCTCAGGAGTGACGGAATCCAAGAGTCCCCTGCCCAGCACAAGGTTCGCCAGGCCCCCCACATCTGGGCTCTTGCAGAGCTCTACGGGAGGCCCCTGCCGATCAACAATTCCCCCTCCTCACTGTCAATCTCCACAAAGTCCCGCCTCTCTGGAGCCAAGGGACGGGTTGAACGAAGCGCGCCGGGGCGCTGGGGAGGTCTGACCACACGGTGGCGCTGGTGCTCAACCTCCTCACCCTCAGGGGCGGGGCTGCGGCGCCGGCCTGGCCACCTCCCAACCACTTCGCGTCTAACAGACAAGCTCCTCCCTGAATCTTCATCATCGCGGGAAATGGCAACTCCATCCTTCCAGTTTCCTAGGCCATAAACCTCGGAAACCATCCTTGGAGCTTTTATTCTCATGCGTTCACCCTCCACCTGCCCCCGCCCTGATGTGTCAGCAAAACCTAACAGCACGTTTCTCCACCTCCCTCCGCCCCCCCAGTCCAACACGTGCTCAGCCTGCATCACTGCCTCCAGCCGCGCCCCCTACCGGCCATCCTCTGCGTACAGAGTCAGGGCAGTCGCTCCAGCAGGCGGCTAAACCCATCCCTTGACCTTCACAGCCGCAGCTGTCTCTGACTTCCCAACTCTTGTCCTCAGGGGCTCTGCACCCGCTGTTCCACCTGCAGAGAGAGCCCTTCCCCAGGCTCCACGTGGCTTCCTGACCCCCTGCCTCATGTTCGCGGCTCACATCACCTGAACAGAGAGGCCACTCCCCACACTTCCCTACCTGTCATGGATGCTTTATTTCATACTCAAGGCCCTTGCCCTATTCCACATTTGTTCACTACCCGGCTCCCCTCTAGAATGCAGGCTTCCTGAGGACAGGAACTATATTTCATTCATTGAAGAATCTCTAGCACCTAGAGTAGGACTTAGAATAGGGCTGGTGCTGGCAGGAATTATTTCTAGAACGACTGCACTGATTTCATGCATTCTCAAATAAGGTCATCTGGTCATCATTTTCGGCCTCATTGGGAAAATGAAGCTGAACTTACCCAGTGGACCCCTGGTGCGGTGCTAGTGGACACACCCTGCCTCCCACCCAGGCAGGGCTCTGGGCTTGGGTGCAGCTCCCCTGTCCAGCCCACCAGGCACTGGAGTGGCATGGAGCCACATGGAGTGGTTTTTGTCTGACCTCAGGCAACTTCCATAACCTGTTTGAGCTTTAATAAATGTCTTCAGTTTAAAAAGGAGTGACACCAGTTTCTACCACAGTTATGAGGACTTAATAAGACATCTGTAAATGGCTTGACGTGCTTTCTTGATCAACTCAGTAACCCCACATTCTCATTTTGGAGGCCACAGCTCTGAGTTTACTGTATTCTGTTCAATAAAGCTGATTCATTTCACCTAAAAGGAAATATGATCTAACTTGTTTTTAAGACTGCACATACATTCCCAAATCAGATAAACAGAAAGAAACAAGACACAGGAACACACACCTCTCTTTTTCACACTCTCTTGACCCTGATTTTAGGGGATCTGGCCAAAGGTTTGCTCACTGCAGAAGAATATCTCTGGTTGCTTATCTACCCCCCAGAGCTGCTCTGGCCTCCTTCTTGGATGCTGAGGCCCGACAGGGCCCAGCCAGACATGCTGACTTGGACTCACCTTCCACTCTGCCTTGTGTTCACAGAAACTGGCCCTAATATGGCTCTAATCTTGCTACTGGGGGACTGAGGCTGGGGTGTGGTGCTGGGACGTGGGGTGGGATTGAGAGGTGATAGGGGGCTGTCAGCTCTGCCTGGCTTTGGGTCTCTTGAAAGCCCCTAGCTCTAAAAGACCTGAGCACCAAGCCCATGTCCAGAGTGTGGAGGTGTGAGTGTGGGTGTGGAGCATATAAAAGTATGTACCTCACTGTGTCATTGTGAGGGTTTGCCAAGGTAACCACGGCACGTGTCTAGAGTATGCCTGACAGGTGGATGCTCAATCGATGTTGACTATAATACTCGTGTATTAATGTAACCACCATACATTCACTGAGCACCCACCGGGTGCCGGGTGCTCTACCTGCATGACAGTCAGCAATGCTCAAGTGCTCTGGCTCCAGGCGCGTGCTGTAAGAAGGAGGGGCGTGGGTGCCATCATTCCGTGAACTTAGCCTTTGTCTCTTTGTATTTGGGAAGACTGGAGAAGAGGGTGAGGAAGAGGGTGAGGAAGGAGAAGGGGAGGGGGAGTAGAGGCAAGGAGGACAGAAAGGAGGGGGAGGGCGGGCAAGGGGGCCAGGGGAGGGAGGGGAAGGTGGGCAGGGGGGAGGGGAGGAGGGAGTTGGCAATTCATTACCTTCTTCGGCTTCCAGCTCCTCCAGCACCCCCGTCTCTTGGCACTTTTTGCTGTGGGCCTTCGACTTCATATGCTTAGTCAGATTCCCTGGAAAGGAATGAGAACAGACTCAGGCATGGCTGGAGGGCAGGGGGCCAGGGTGGCGCCTGGCGGCGCCTGGACATCACTCTGCCCGCGTGCTCAGGTCAGGGGTGCAGCCACGGCCGCCGTGCACGATGGTACAGAGGAGCGGGGTAGGGTGGGTGAGGGGCTGTGAGCGGACAGAGGGTATAATGAGGAACTGAGATGCTGGTTAAAAAAACAAAAGGAGATTAAAAGACAAGTCATATGCAAAAGTTTTTCTGATTTAACCCTGGGCCCAGGAGCTGGTGACAGGATTACTGATCATTTCAAATGCTGGGATGAGAGCAGGGACCCAGCCCATGAACTAGCATGGGAGTGAGTGCTGAGGATGTCCTTCTGGCTGAGGACACTGCTAGGCCAGCCCACAGGGAGGGATCTTAGGGTTTGGGAGGAGGAACCAGGACAAAGTTACTGCTATTAATAGACATGGAGAAAGGGCAGACAGCATAGCGAAGTCTGCTAGACAGGGACCTAGGGGCCACAAGGCTGGGGTCCAAGTCCTGACTTCCTTAGAGAGTCATGTCCCCTTCCTGGGCCTCCAAAGTCACTGCCATGCAGACATGGCCAAGGGTGGTGGGCACAGGGAAGGCTGAGCAAAGGCTCCGTCCTCCCCGTGACTACAAAGCCCTCGGGGGGTGGCTGACTCTGTCCATAGTGGGCTGAAGAGCAGAGCCAGAAGCTCTGTGGAATCAGGGGAAACTCTGTGACACCGATTCTTCCTGACGTGTGCACAGCGCTTCACAGGTCACAAAGCCCTATGGGCAGGAGTGCTCTGCGAAGGACCGGCAGGAGAGCCCCAGCTCGCCTCAGGATGCTGGCCAGATGCCTCACGATGTTCCTTTGGGCTCACCAATCGCCTCCAACTGTGATGTGCTCACTGTTGCTCTAGGGATGGCTATATTTCCATGGTCCTTCATATAATACATCACAAGGCCCTTGAGTCAGGAACTCTGTCTCACTCATCTTATTAGCAGGTTTGAACAGATGGATGGAAGAGAGAAGAAGGGACTCCAGGAACAGATGCATAGAACGATTGGTGGACAGATAGATGGATGGATGGAGAAGTGGGTAAGAGGAAATATGGAGTGACAAACAGGATGAAGAGGGAGAATCCAGACAGATGGGTGGGATACTCGATGAGCAGATAAGCAGATGCACAGACAGATGGAGGATAAAAATAAATAGAAGGGTAGATGGGGAGTAGATCCCTAAACAGATGAGAAGATGGAGAATGGAAGAGAAGGTGACCTGGGAAAGGGGGAGAGGGCTGGTTGGATGGAGAGATGGAGGCAGCACACCCAATAGGGAAGGCAGACAGAGAGGGGGATGAAAGGACGGGCAGGATGGAAGGGTGGATGGTGGGAGGACAAAGGAGAGAGGCGGAGAGGCAGACGAGAGGGGAAGATGGGAAGATGAGAGGAAGACAAGCTCTTAGGATGCGAGGATGGGAGACATGGATCAACGGGAGGATGGGTGGGTGACTAGGGAGAGAGCACCCATGCATGAACCAAAGGGTTTTTCTTAATTATTCTGAGAATTTTAAGGAACCTTAAGGTTTTGCTCAGAGGTAACAGGAGCCTTAAGCTGAGGCTGCCTGAGGTGTGCAGGTCAAGGGCAGCAGTGATGGAGAGGAGCTGTTTCCTGCCCCTTCCCTCCTGCTCATCCTGGTCTATGACTCCATCTCTCCCTCAGATTTTCTTCCTTTAACTGGACAGAAAACTGGATCTTCTACTCCTGGCCAAATGGGGAGCACAGCCATAACTTCCAGAGTCATCCCAGGGCTGGGGGACCCCCAACGTCCCTGTCCAACATCATGGGCCTCTGGCCCCACTGTTGTGAGTAGGCAAAGCCTGAGCAGGATGTCAGGGGGCGGTCAAGGCAGCTGCAGTGTTACATAGGCCAGAGAGACCAAACGTCCCCTGAGGTTCTGAGACCAGCCTGCCATCCCCCGAATACCCCAGACCCCAGGGGACTATGCACACTGCTCATTTTGGCTATGACATTATTGTTGGCGCTGTTCTGTCCGGAAGGGTTGGGTCTCTTACTCAACCAAGTTAGGTGCTGAGCACACTATGGGCGCGTAATAACCGTGAGTGGGAAATGTTCTTCTCATCACAGAAGTAAAGTGTCGGGAGGAACCTCCCAGACCATGTGACCCACCCCCTACCAGGCCCAGGGTCTTCCTGCTTCTGTTCTGACTCCTGGCCTTGGTGCTAATGATGCCACTGGATGAGATAATCCGCTGTCTGAGGTGACGGGATGCTCTGGGACAGCTCCTGTTCACCATCACGGAGAACCAAACAGCCAAAGCCACGTTGCCAGCTAGCGCAGAGCCCCGTCTGGAGCCAGGTCTCAGGACTGCAGGTGCCTTGCGTGCTCCATACTGGTGGGACAGACCAAGACATGTAGGAGCTTGGTGGCCTTGGGTCTGAGTCTGGGCTCTGTCGCTTGCTAGCTATGTGTTCTTGGGCAAGTGTCTTAAACTTTTGAGCCCCAGTTTCTGCAACTGTAAAGTTGTACCTACCTCATGGGGATGCTGGGAGAAGTGGACGAACAAACGCATGTAGAGTGGCAGCAGAGCGTGCCTGGCAGAGAGCAGATGCCACTGCATGGAACCTCCCTCCTTCCCATTCTGTGTGTCCCCCCTGCCCCAACGGTCAGTGTTCATTGAGTACCCGGGAGACTCTGCCACAGCCACGCACTGGTTGTGGAGGAGAGAGATGCTGAGATGATGGCTGAGATGTAAATGCCTCCACCAGTCTGTCTGGGCTCAGCAATCCCAGGAGAGGGCACCAGGCAGCCCCTGGACACCAGCTTCTCCTCTGCCCCTGCCCCGGAGGCTGCAGGGAGGAGCTGGGAGTCTGAGTGGCTGCTGGGATAGGCCATGGGGACATAGGGGCGGATGTGCAGCCCTGAGTGTTACCCAGCACCCTCCCTGAGTGTCCCCTCTGTATGCCTGCCTGCTCCTCTGTGAATTGAAGGAGGTGAACCAATGGCTGCAGGTGTCTTTTTTTGGCCTGGACACCATTTCCTTGTCAAGGGTCAGAGCCTCAGCTTTCCAAGCAGAGTTCACAGCTTTTCACATCATCCCAGCCCCCTCACCCCAAACCTGACCATCCTGGAATGAAGGAGGAAAGGCAAGCGGATGGAAATGATGGGCATCTGGAACACAGGTGGATCCTCCACCAAGAGCATAAGCTGAAAACCGTGTCTACCCCATTCGGCTTTGGGCTTTGACCAACCACCCTCCCTCAGCCCCTGAGGGCTGCTCCAAACTGCCAGCTCTGTCCGCAGGCGATCGGCGCAAGGGCCTGTACCCACCACAGCCCTTCTGCTGGCCTCGGGGAACCTTCTCAGAAGAGGACACAGGACCCCAGACCTCCATAGGGACATCCCAGTGGGCCTTCCCCGGCCTCACTCACTGAGACAAGCCGGTGCTAGCACCCAGGACCGGAGCTGCTGTCACAACGTCTGACACAGAGACGGAGACACAGACAGGCGGACAGAGACGGACAGGAAGGCTCCCTAGCCGGTGCAGCCAGGTAGTGGCGACGGAGGGCCCTGAAGACCACCGGGCCCAGCTTCATTTCTCATGCAGCCTGGCGAGTCTGAGCCCAAGGACAAGGGGAGGGAGGAGACGGAGGCAGTTGGACGGAGGCAGGAGCCCTGAGAGGAGGGTAGCTCCTTTGGTATCTGGGCTGATGGCTGAAGGGTCTGAGGAGTCAAGGGAGCTTCAGTGTCTCATGGCTTCCCTCACTCTCCTGCCTCATGCAGAGAGAGCCAAGAGTGAGCTGGCTCTGCTTCCATCTGTCACCGCCCATACTAGCCCCTTTCTACCTCCCAGAGTTTGAGATTCCACTATCTCAGATGCACTCAATGCTCTGGCTCTGGAAGGTTTTTGTCTTTCAGAAGGGTCTAGGAGCCTTGGCAGAGAGCTCAGCACATGCCCCATCACAGGGTGAGAGGAAATCCTCCTGGGTGGGGCCTTCAGGGCTCCACCCCCAGGTTTCATCCCAGGCTCCGCCCCCTGGGCACTCAGAGGGCCCACTGACATTCCATGCAGGTTGTGTGCTCTGGACCCTCCAGGGCTCAGGGGGACCCAGGAAGGGACTGCAGATAGCTCAGCTATGTGGCTTCCAATGCAGGAATCTCCTGGAAAAGGGGTGTTCTTGCCAGGGACCCAGACCTCTTTCAGACTTGGCAGAAAAAGACCAGGCCTTTGCTCTCAATAAAGCCAGAGAGAATTGAATAGAGATTGCTCTGGGAGACTGCTCTGGCTGGGGACTTGGCTCAATGGATCTTTCCAGTCTCACATAGAGGATGATGGCTCCCCGAGATGGTAGGCAGCTCTGTGTGGCCCTGGGCTGGGTGGGGGTGGGGGTGCGGTGGAGGGGGCGCTCTCAGGACTGGGCTCGTCACGCTGAGAACAGAATGGTGTGGTCCGCTGGACAGCCTGGGAGTTGGGCCAGCAGTGATCCACTCTGGAGGCCACCTGATTTTGCCAGTCCGTCCAGACAAGGGGAAGAGAGGAAGGTGGTGGGGGTTATGCCCCAGAGGCAGGGGTCCTAGCTGATAGTTACAGCTCCAGCTTTAACAGTCATTTCTGGCTTGGGCAGGGGCGGGGGGACTCATTTTCTTTCCCTTCATGGTGGGGCTTGGACAAACAGCTTTTGGCATTCAGAGTCAAAGACCATTATCTGAATTGTTGGTCAATGGCTATCCAATTGTTGAATCTCCACCTCTCTCCTCCAGAAAGTCCCAACTGGCCCCCTAAGGCCAGAGGAAGTGGGGCTGAAGGGGGTGTGTGGGGCACGGAGCCCACGACTAGGACCGAGGCCTGCTAGGCGAGCTGTCCTGCACATGGCTGGGCTGCAGGCCAGTCGGTCCTCTCTGGGCCCTCTGGACTGTTGTTGATGAGACACCAAGAAAGAAGAGGGTCAGGGCAAGGAAGGAGGATGGTCGCCTGTATTCGAACCAAAACCTTGGCGGAAAAGTTCGAGTTCCACTTGGGAATGATGGCGCCGAGGACAGAGGAGGACAGGCTAATGGGGTCAGCAGATCAGAGATGAGCACCCAGTCAGAGAGGGGGCCGTGAGCGAGGGGGTGAGATAAACTGACCCCCAACCTAGCACTGACAGAATGGAAGGGATCAGGAGGAGGAAGAAGGAAGACTCAAAGTCCGGAGGGGCCTCCTCAAAGCCACCCAGCCTCTCTCTCTGGGAGCAGCTATACCCACAAAAGGAAGGCTAATGGGCACCAAAGCCGAACCTGCTCTCAAGTTGCATCCACTGAAAAGCCATGTGGCCCTGGAGGGGGCTGTTGTGGAGGCCCCCAACTTGCCCGAAGGGGAAGGCAGGACCCTCGTGCCCAAATCCTGAGCCAGGAATCTGCCAAACACAAGAGGCTGAAGCCACCAGGGTTACTGAGAGCCCAGGCCTCCCTCTGAGGCACCTTGGTCTACTCGGCTACCAGGAAAGAAGAAGTGGGTCACGATGCCTTTCCTGCCCTGTAGGAGCAGCCCGTGGGAGGATAGAGAAACACTCTGTCCAAGCCTCGCAGACTCAGCCTCACTGGTTCACGCCTGGGTCCTGGGTGGCTGCAGCAGCCATGGCTGCCCTCATCATCCAACACAGCCCTCTGGATTCATACCCTCACTGGCCAGTCTGCCTTCTTCTCACAGGTGACTGCCAGAGCCTGAGCTGACCCTGAGGTGCTGCGTGGCCAGGGCAGAATGACAGGGCTGCCAGTCAAGGTGAGGGGAGAGCCGGGCCCAGTGCTGAGGCCTGTGGAGAAGCTGGGTGGAGCAGGAACACAGTCTGAGTGGTGAGGCGAGGTGGAGGCAAAGTCTGGCATGAGAAGTGACCATGCAAGTGTGTTAAGTGGCTCAGGGTGGAATGGATTTCCAAACTCAAGAGTGGCAGTGACCAGTGTGGATGCTGGAACTCATCAGGTCGGTGGATAAAGGGCTAAGGAGACATGCAAAAGGAAGCAGGGTGATGAGATCAAATACAAAACCAGGAGCTGTGCGCTGGAGTGCCACTGCCTGGCCGTGGTGGGAATCGCATAGGTGGAGGGTGGACGGGGCCAGTGTGAGATCTAAGAGGACAGGCTGGGCAGCCGACGGTGCCACTGCCCCGTCTGCAGTGGGCTGCTCTGTAACTGGGGAGCCCGGAAATCAGGGCTGCTCAGGCCCCAGGCAGAGAGGTCCAGGCCTCGGGCTCTGTGCTGGAGCTCCCAGAGGGGAGCTCCCTGCAGCGGGCAGGGCCAGCGCTCCGCTGACCGTCTCTTACCTTTGGTTTTAAAAGCAAAGTGACAGTGCTTGCACACATAGGGCCGGACGTCAGTGTGGGTGCGGATGTGTTTCTTCAGCATGCTGGGCTTCTTGCAGCGAATTCCACACTCCTCACAAACATATTTCCCTCGGCCGCGGCCTCGCACATATACATACTCTTCGTTTGATTTGTACCTATGAGCAACAGGCGTCATGGTAAAGGAACAAAACAGGAGGAGAGGAGGCAGGTTCCCACCTCAGAAGATGCACGCGCTTCCTGGCCACATCCAGCTCTTAGGGGCGGGGGGAGAGGGGGACGCGGAGCAGAGACAGCCAGGGGTGGGGAATCCGCCTGGAGCTCTGCACCTGCCCTGACCTCAGACGGGTGCGGGGGGTGCACCCCCTCCTCTCCCTCAGAGGCAACAGGCCCTGGTGCTCCGGGCCGGGAGGGAAGCCACAGGGGCACAGAGGGTCTCTGGCCCAGATCCAGCCTCAGCACCAGCTTCTGCTTCCAAAGAGCAGCCGCTCTGGGCCACCGCGCAACAAAGAGACTAAAAGAGATGACAGCCACAGCTCCGGCAGCCACCACTGAGCCATGCTCACCCTGTGCCGGACACCTGCCCACATTCAGTCACAACCTCCATGGAGAGCCCGAGGCTCCCACAGCTAGAAAGGGACAGAACTTCTGAATCTGCCTGCCCCAGAGCCTGTCCATCCCCCACGAGGGGCGACCAGCACCGAAACAGTCTGCTCGCAGGCCCGCCAGACGCGCACATGACGGGAGAGCGGAGGGCACTTTATTTCCCGGTCCTCAGAGTCAAGACACCCGGGGCCCGAAGCTCTCTCCCCAGTATTTTCCGTCTTGAGCCGAGCGGGAAGCTCTCAGGACCCAGATTCCAGCCACCAGGTCTCTCTCCGGGGATCACCTGGGGTCCTAGCAGGAAGTACCGACAGCTTGCGGGTGCCTCCTGGGGTGGCTGGCCTGCCTGCTTGGGCCTCAGGGCCACTGCGCTCTTGGCCGTGAATCAGAATGCTCTTATTTCCACTTAGAAGGAACCCATGAGTCCCACAAGCTCACTCGATACCGTCCTTGTCAGAACGCCACGTTGGCCTAACACTGTAGATGTGCGTGTGAGTGTCTTGGCAGGGATGGGAAGGCTGCGGCAGGGCCCATGGAGGGAATCCTGGCATAATTCCAGGAGAAGAGCTTTCTGACTGTGAGACCCAGGGTCCGAGGGCATAGGCGCCTTAGGAGAGGTGTGGCTTTCTCAGCCTGCAGAGTGTGCCTCCTATGCCAAGCAGGAGGCCTGCCTATGCCCACACTCACCTGTACATCTCCCTCCCACCCAGCCTCTGGGTGGGGCTTCAGAGAGGCAGGGAGGGGACTTGGAGTAGGGGAAGGTGAGGAAGTGACAGCGGCTGGGACTCAGTCCTGTTCCACTGAGACCATCAGCTCACAGCTGAGAGGATGTCACCAGGATGGGCCTGCAGGAGGGGTCTCTGAGGGAGGGAGCCGGCAGGCAGAGGCACAGTGTTCACCAGTGCTCACGCTCAGATGCACGCACACACCACACCACTTCCACACTGCCCTGCTCGGAGGTTCCATGACAGCCTCTCCCCTCTCACTTCCAACCACGATGGAGCCTATGGGTCCCCTGTCTTTCACCCCCTCCCACCCAGGCCTACAGATGCCCCAATTTCTACCACATGTGTGCTTCCCTCTGTACATAAGACAGCTCGGAGGAAGGCAGACAGTCCGTCGACCTTGGCTACTCTCAGCCCCTTCATTCTCCCTCAATAGCGAGTTTAAACCACAGGTGGGTGCCCAAGTGGAGACACACAGGTACACAGAGAAAGGACTCTGCTCGATCCCCCGAGGGTGGTGCTGTGACTTGGGGGGTGGGGTGAGAAGGCAGGTACACAACCCCAGACACCACTTTGTCACACTGCATGGAAAGTGCACAGCCTGCTGGGACACAGCCTTGGGTTGGGAGAGGCTAGAGAGGATGCTGAGAGATGGAGGCAAGAAGGGAGGACCCCAGGCAGGGACTCCAGCTGCACAGGCATGAGTGTTAAGATGCCTGGAGAGTTTGTGGGCAGGGCAGACTGGATCACCATCAGCCTTGAATGCCATGCCCAAAAGCTGAGACTTGGTTAAAGTTGTCTTAAAGGTAAACATAAAGTCTCAACAGAAGATACTTCCTTGGTGCCATGGGGAACGGTCTGCAAGAGGAGAAACAGTCTGGGTTCAAGACACACGTGTTGTACGACAGGGATTCGAAGCCTTCTGGATGTAGAATCTACAAATCCTGGTGGCTGTCTGGATGATACAGGGGGCACCAGGCAGGAGGAACAAAGATTTCAACTTAGCTAGCTCAGGTGGTACCAGCCACGGCTTAGAGAGAAATGGTACCGGAGTCTAGTCCTTAATTACTGAATGTGAGATGCTCATGAGAGAATTGAAGGAATGTCCACACACAACCAGAATTCCATGGGACTCAGGATGGGACTTGCAGCTTTGTGAGGAGGCAGGTGACTACTCAAGAGAGTATGAAAACAGAAAAAGGATAGTGAGAGGGCCCAGGAAGCACCCAAAGGTAAGGGTGGGTAGAAGGATGGTGCCAAAAGCCACCCCCAAGCAGAGAGATCCTGATAAGGAACCAGGAGAGAATGTGACTGGGGAGCCAGAGAAAAGAGGTGAGAGGAGGAGGCAGTCAGGTGATGGAGAGCAGGGGAAGGGTGGCCCCTGGGCTCCCAGGACTTGGAGAGGGCAGTTCTGGTTGGCCAGCCTGGAGCCTCTGACTTCTCTGCTCCTCAAAGGCCAGTACTGGGGTTGTGCAGCTTGGTGGTTCCCAAAAGACCAAGTCCAGGGACAGGTGTGGGGCAGCTGTCCGGTGTCGGCTGGGCCCTCCTCCCCTTCCCAGCCCGGGCTCAGTCCCTCCAGTCTGTGCTGGAGGTTGGATGGCCCCTTATAGGGGTCTCCCTATAAGATCCCACCCCTTCCCCTGCAGCTTCAGGCCTCCACCTTTGGACACATCCCACCACTGTGCGCGCGGGCTCGGTCCTCTTGGTACCAAGCAACAGCAGCCCCCGCCCCCCAGACCTCAGCCGGCTCCAGCGACCACTCCATCTGCTTCCCTTCTCAGCCCAAGTCTGGAAAGGGCCGTCCTGCTGGCAGTCACGCCTCCTCGCCACCCTAGCCCAGCTCCCCTGCTGACTGTTCCTGTCAATGTCACGGGCTGCTAAATCTGAGTGACAGTGGCTTTACCCTGTCAGCCCCGTTGCCTACCATCTGGAGATCCCTGCTGGCTTGGTGACCGGGTCTCCTCGGCAAGTTCCTTCTCTGCACCCCCACCCTCCCTGCCTGTACCAACCTGCACGCTTCTCCCCTCACACCTGCCTCCAGGTGAGCTCCTCCACACACACCTGACTTTCCCCCTGGATGCTGAAGGCTCCTCTTGTCTCTCCAGCTCTGACCGCTCTGCTGTACATCCAGCTGCCCCCTTGGCGTCTTCCCGGTGGTCTTCAGGCACCTTGCAACCCACGTTCCCAGAATCCTGTTTCCATGCCCCCCACCTATACCACTGCCTCCTGGGTCCCCGCGTCAGTAAATGGCATGCACACCCGGTGGTGGCCAGGCCAGCATCCCTGGTGCCTCCACATCCTTCAGTCTTGTCGGTCAGTCCATCACCACGGCCCGTCAACACCACATGCGACATGTGTTCCAGGGAGGCCCACCTCCGGGCGGCCACAGGCCAGACCATCCTCTCTCCTACCCTGCTGTCTTCACAAGACAGCCAGAGGGAACTCTCCCCAAATACCGCCCATCCGGCAGCTCCTCGCAGCCCAAGGGCCCACTCAAATGCGCCTCCCACTGCGCTCCGGTAAAGCCCCGCCCCTCACTCAGCGGGTGCTGAAGGCCCCGGGGCACCTCCTGGTCCAGCTACCCCTCCAGCTCTTCCCTTCACGGCACTTCTCCGCCAACCACACCGAATGTCATCCCGTGCCTCTGAGTCCCTTTCCTCTGGCCTTCCACCTCCCCCTGCACTCCCTCCCCCGACCCCCGCCAGCCACCGCGGGCTACAGTCTGTCTGTCTCCTTCAGGGCTCTGCCAATGGGTCCCTTCCTTCAGAGCCCTCTCTCACACACCCGTGGGCCTGGGGGTCCCACCCACTCCTCCTTCACGGCACCTGTCGAGCTGTGTGTACTGTCGTGGCCTCTCACAGGGTGGTCCCTGTTAGCCCCATGGAGGGGGGACACGTCTGCCTCAGACCACTGGTGCATCCCCCGGGCCTAGCACAGTGCCTGATGCCCTGCAAGTGCCCGGTAGGCATTGCTGGACAGACAGGAGCCAAGCCAGGGCCTTCTTTCCTCATGTCTGCTAGAGACCCTCAGCCAAGATGCTCTCACGAGTCCCTGAGCACAAGTTCAGCCTGACACTGTGGGCTCCCCACGGACGTGGCACACAGCCAGTCCCTCCCAACCACGGTGGACTGGCTGCCAGAACGCTCCCCACTTTCTGGTAGGGACCTCTCTGTGCATGGAGAGGTCAGCATGAGAGCTGGATCTGAGTCCTGGCTCCTGTGTGAACGTGCTGGGCAACCTTGGAAAAATCACTTCCCTTCCAGCGAAAAGTCAAACTTTGCCCTTAGGTGTACCAGTCACTGCCACAGGCTTGAGGTCATTCAGCCCTCCCACCAGCCCTTGGCCACTGTTCCCATTTTATACAAATGTGAACCAAGGCCCAGGGAGTTCAAGTGATGTGGACAAGATCACACCACCAGCGACTTTTCCACTTTGTCCCCCTGCCCCTGCACAGACGCTGCCTGGATGCTTTTAGGTGATGCTGACCAAGGTTTCCTTAGCACCTTCCTTCTCTGGGGTGCCCAGGGGCCTGTAGGACTGCAGACAGAGAAGAACACTGAGGTCTCAGAGCCCGACCTCCTCCAGCCGCGAGCTCTTTCTTGTTCTCCACAAGGCTCTGCCGGCCTCCCAGGAACAGGGTCCTTAAATTTAAAAAAAAAAAAAAAAAAAGAGAAGAACACTGCTCTTCTGCAGCCCTCCTGAAAGGCTGCCAGTGCTGGATGGGACTGAGGGTGTTGACAGCTGCAGAGAAATGCCCTGCAAAGAGCCAGGGAAGGAAGCCAGAAATGCATGGTGCGGCGCCCAGGGGCATGGTCCTGCTTCCCAGGTCTGCTGGCCCTTCCACCCTCCAGCTGAGGCAGCCCTTCAGCCGCAGAGGAAGTGCCCTCCTGGCCCCCTACCTGTGCCTAGCCTGGGTACAGCTGACTCACGGCTGTCTGAGCCCCACCACCTGCCTGTCTTTTGCTGCTCTGACGAGCCAGGGATGTCAGCCAGTCTGGAAAATGCTTGGTTTTGTCTTAAAAAAAAAAAAAAAAAAGCTGTTTCTGTGGATTCCAAAATGTCTTAGAGAGACCTTGAGCTTGACTGCCTGAGGCCCAGGGCTGTGAGGGCCTGAGGTCACTACTCAGCACCAGGGGTCCCGAACCCTCGCCTGGAAGCAGCTTTCCTGTTCCACAGCCCTGGGTCAGGAGGGGAGTGAGGCTCCCAGGAGGGGAGTGGAGCTGCCAGAATCTTCTGGGTCTGTTTTCATTCTTATGCTGCAGCTCTGAGACTCACGGATTCAAAGGAAAAGAAAGAGAATCTTGCACAATCCCTTCATCATGGGAGTCTTATTATTTTCATCTGACAGAGAAGGAAACAGAAATAGAGAGGTTGTGTGTCTTGCCCAAAGCCACAAAGGCAGCTCGAAAGTGGTGAAGCAGGAACCGGAACCCAGCTCTGACCCCAGTGCTCTTACGGATGACACAGTCTGACCCCCTGCCTTCAGCAGCTTCCCCTCCAGTCCTGCCACTGGAGATGCTGAGCTGCCTGACTCTGACCATTCAGCACGTGACCCCTTGGGTAGTGGCTCCAGCCTTTTTGTAGGCATTTCTGAAACCTGAAGTTTTGCCCAAGCACTTGGGAACTCAGCGCACAGCTCTGAAAGGAGATGGCATATCCCTCTGCTCTGGATTCCAGAAGAGGGGATGCAGTGGAAATTAAATGGCATCTCAGGCAAGGTGATAGGTGAGCTGTTGTTCTTGGGCCCTGCATAAGATGAAGACTCAGCAGTGAAGCTGCCCTGTGAGGTCTTGAGCGGCCTGCCACTAGTGCTGTTCACCCAGAAGCCAGGCCGGGAGGCCCTGGAGCAAGAGAATGAGTGGTTATGGCAGCTCAGAGACAGAGGGGCAAGAATACTGGACTGGGTTGCCATTCCCTACTCCAGGGAATCTTCCTGACCCAGGGATCCAACCTGGGTCATATGCATTACAGGCAGATTCGTCACTGTCTAAGCCACCAGGGAAGCCCTGTTTATCCTCTAAATTTATCCAATAAACAGAAATACTGCTTCCTGACCAAACAGGGGGCTCAGGGCCCTAGAAGGGAGGGAGCGTGTTGGGGAGGAGCGGTGAGCTGGCCACACCCGCTGAGTGAAACAGAGGAGGTACAAGGAGGAGGGAGAGGTTGAGAGCTAGAAGGCAGGGCACAGTCTC
This sequence comes from Bos grunniens, assembly GCF_055505025.1. Classification (NCBI taxonomy): domain Eukaryota; kingdom Metazoa; phylum Chordata; class Mammalia; order Artiodactyla; family Bovidae; genus Bos; species Bos grunniens. Next base: position 16,779,616 of record NC_141167.1, read on the forward strand.
TCTAAAGGGGGAGCGGCTACACCTTTCCAGCCAAGTGTTGTATGAGGCTGCCAGATCTTCTGGGTTTTCAAGAAAACCACCAATCCAGATTTAAAATAATAATAATATTAGCATACCCTTAGATAGCTCCTACTTGGTACCGAGCACTATTTTAAATGCTTTGCATACCTTTCCTCATTTAAACCACAAGGTAGCCCCGTGACACAGGGAATTTAATCATCCTCCTATATACATAAGAAAATGGAGTCACAGAGAGGCTCAGTAACCTGCCTGAGGTCACAGACAGCAGGTTCACAGAATCAGAATTTGAACTAAGGTCACATGTTGCTATGAAATTTTAAGACTTAAAAATCTCCTCTTTAAAAAAAAAACAGTTTCAGGCAAGCAAAATAGGAGAGGCAGATTTAGCTCAGAGCTAAACTTGTGGCTCAAAGTAAATTCCCCAAGGTCATGTGGCTAGTAGATACCTGTCTTGACCTTTAAACCCATGACTTCTCTTTCCACCAAGCTTCATTTTTCTCTTGAATGAGGGGGATAAACTCAATGACCTTGGTGTGACCTTCCTAATTTGAGCTCTGAGGAGGCTGTTCTGAATGTATATTATTGATGTTTTCATATATTGTTAATATTTTATTCTAAAAATTCTCAACTCTCCTCCAGATTTGGATATTTTAAAGTCTTGTCAAAATTCTGATTGTATTATGATCTTGTAGCCAAATATGCTTTCCCCCAGGGGCACACAGCCTGGGTATGATCATGCAAAAGGAGAGGAAGATGCGGCCAGAAATGTGCTCACTGTTCCTCTGAGAAGACCCATGTTTGCGGGCAGCTTGTGTCCCATGAAGTGAGGCTCAGGGTTGGTTCCTGGTGGTCACTGGCCCCCCGGAGGTCCGGCCACAGTGAGCCCACCAGCTCATTTGCAGTGACTCGTTGCTCTCTGGGTGAGGCTCAGAAAGGAAGGGATGTCTGTGGAAAGAGGAGCAAGCGCCAGGTGGCACTGAGCTGTGTATCTGCTAAAAATATTCTGTTGCCAAGAGGTTGGGAACACACCCTTTGGTGACAAGTATACTGGGGAAGCTGAGCTGTGGGTCATGGGGCAAGTTCACACGGGGTTCGGGGCACATTACGGACTCTCATTTTGTCAGGATTCTGCAGAAATCATGTCACATCACTACATCTGGGGTGGTTGTTGTTTAGTTGCTTAGTCATGTCTGACTCTTCTGCGACCCCATGGACTATGAACTGCCAGGCTCCTCTGTCCATGGGGTTTCCCAGGCAAGAACACTGGAGTGGGTTGTCATTTCCTTCTCCAGGGATTGATTGAGGGTCTCCTGTATTGGCAGGCAGATTCTTTACCACTGAGCCAGTAGGGGTGGGGGGCATTTAATGCGGGGTCCAGGGACAGACCTGCTGTGCCAAGAATTCCTCGGCACATGTGTAATACAAGCCCAGGCTCAGAGCCTGACAGAGCAGGGTCTATTTTAAGCAGTATTCTGTGTATTTACTCAATAATACTTACAAAGGCCTGGTCTGAGCCTGGCCCAGAAAAGCAAAGCTAAATAAGACTCTGACCTTGGTCTCCAGAATGAATAACAGGTACTTAAAAGATGGTAAAATAAAGACAGAGAACCTGTAACACAGACAACTCACAAAGTACCATGGAGGATCGGGTGGGTCTTAGGTGGCTTTTGTGGGTGAATCGGGTCTGACTGGGGAGACTCCTGTTTTGGGAGTCCCCATCTGGTGCAGGGTTGGGGATGGAGTGGGCTGGGAGGCCTGGAAGCTGGGGGATGGTGGTGTAATTGTATGGAGCCCAAGATGGGGCAGAGGCAAGGGCGAGAGGAAAGAGGACACAGATTCCAGGAGTCGAGGCTGCCTGACAGAGACAGGAGGGGAGGCAGGTCAAGAAGCCTTCTTTACACTTTTCAGAAGCACTCCCACCACGGAGGCCAGCCCATGTCTATTTTGCAGGCTTGCATCTGTGCCATTTGGGCTGTTTTCTCAATTTTTCTGGTGTGATTTGTCATTCTAGGGGGACAACAGCAAACAGCATCAGCTGCCCTGAAGACAGCAGCTCAGGGGTCTGACACACAGCACTCAGGTCTAAAAAGAGGAGGTGGCTTTTATTCTAAAGGAATCAATACGATGACTTGAGACGCTGTGCAATGAATGACTGAGTGCAGAAGCCTAAGAACCACCGAGCAGGCACCCAGCCTGGGCTGAAACCAGCTCAGGCCCAAAGAATGCAGCCAAGGCCCTGTTTCCGACCAGACAGTGACATTAGGGAGGGAGGCAGGATGCCAGAAACTGGGCCTGTTGTGTTCAGAGAAGTGAAACTACCAACAAGGGGTGCACTTCTTAAAGGTGCCCATTTACATGGGGGTGCCCCAGCCTTTAGCAGGCCCTGACTTGCAGGGCCTTTCACGCTGTGCTCAGGATTTATGGAAGGGGAGGCTGAGCAGCAGGGTTCTGGGCCCCCATGTCCCTCATTGCATTGAGCTATTTTTCAGAATAGGAATCTATTTGTAAAAAAGAGTTCTGTGAATTTAAAATCAATTTGAAAATCACTGTTAAAGCACATTCATGCTGGGAAGGACCTAAAAACCTTCAACTTCCTGGGTGGGAGGGGCCTCGTGCACCCTCTGATGAGGTCATTCTTAGGGCAGCCCATCCACACCCCTCCTTGGGCGCGTCCACCTCTGGCACCTGGGGTCTCATGGTGTCCCAGGCAGCACCTTCCACTCTGGGCAGAGCTCCCCTTAACTAAGCTAAAGTTGACCTTCTGTAGTCTGAGCACAGTTCAGTGCAAGCCCTCTTGCACATGAGGGTCCCTAAAGGATGCTGCTCTAGCCAAGATTCCTCTGCTCCAGGCCTCAAACAGATGTGCTCAAGATGGATTCCAGATTCCTCCCCAGACCTTCCCAACCCCTCCAGGTTGTCCCTCTTAAGATGGGATGGCCCAGAGCACCCAGAGGCCCCCTGTTGTGACTGGAGCCAGTCTAGCCTGATGCAGGACTATGGTTGGCTGGTTCTCCCAGCTTCACTTCCTTGTTCCCCAGACAGGAAACAGGTCAAGAATGGGGAAGTGACCAGATCCTGGAGACTGGACGCATGTTTTACTCTTTACTAAAAAGCACAAAAAGAACGTCAGCCAGGATCAGAGGTGTTTTTTGTTAGGGAAAAAGAAACAGCTAGCATTTGTGCTGTGTTTACTCTCTGGTAGGCGTGTATTATAGGAATTATAATCAAGCCTTGGCATGATTCTATACGGCAATTCTATATGGCAAGAAGCAGGGATGGAAGCTGGCTTAGACAAACCTCAGGGGCTGGTACAGAAGCCTGGCCTGTGTCAGAGGGGATGGTGACAGTGTTCTCTTACAGCCGTGCTCTGGAAGCACCCCCTGAGGCTGGCATGCAAGGGCGAGTTGAGGGGAGCCTGACCAAGGCCATCTGTGATAGCAGCTGATGAAATATGTGTAGACATTGGGTGCCTGATCAATGCCTACAGGCCAATGGCTATGAGGCGCCATGCCACCATGCTCTGGGGAACCTCAGGGTTTCCTCAATGCTCAGAGATTCGTATGCCTCAAGATGCAAATAAGAAAAGGCTGTGAACTACATCAGATTCCCACAATGAATGTCAGGTGTCTCTATGCTGGGGAATAGCTGTGAGGCAATGACAGCAAATTGCCAACATCTGCTGGATCATGGAAAAAGCAAGAGAGTTCCAGAAAAACATCTATTTCTGCTTTATTGACTATGCCAAAGCCTTTGACTGTGTGGATCACAATAAACTGTGGAAAATTCTGAAAGAGATGGGAATACCAGAGCACCTGACCTGCATCTTGAGAAACCTGTATGCAGGTCAGGAAGCAACAGTTAGAACTGGACATGGAACAACAGACTGGTTCCAAATAGGAAAAGGAGTATGTCAAGGCTGTATATTGTCACCCTGCTTATTTAAGGGTATACCCTGCATCCCATGATGCACAGTACATCATGAGAAACATTGGGCTGGAAGAAGCACAAGCTGGAATCAATATTGCCAGGAGAAATAGCAATAACTTCAGATACGCAGATGACACTACCCTTATGGCAGAAAGTGAAAAGGAACTAAAAAGCCTCTTGATGAAAGTGAAAGAGGAGAGTGAAAAAGTTGGCTTAAAGCTCAGCATTCAGAAAACTAAGATCATGGCATCTGGTCCCATCACTTCATGGGAAATAGATGGGGAAACAGTGGAAACATGTCAGACTTTATTTTGGGGGGCTCCAAAATCACTGCAGATGCTGATTGCAGCCATGAAATTAAAAGACACTTACTCTTTGGAAGGAAAGTTATGACCAACCTAGATAGTATATTCAAAAGCAGAGACATTACTTTGCCAACAAAGGTCCATCTAGTCAAAGCTATGGTTTTTCCAGTACTCATGTATGGATGTGAGAGTTGGACTGTGAAGAAAGCTGAGCACCGAAGAATTGATGCTTTTGAACTGTGGTGTTGGAGAAGACTCTTGAGAGTCCCTTGGACTGCAAGGAGATCCAACCAGTCCATGCTGAAGGAGATCTGTCCTGGGTGTTCTTTGGAAGGACTGATGCTGAGGCTGAAACTCCAATACTTTGGCTACCTCATACGAAGAGTTGACTCATTGGAAAAGACTCTGATGTTGGGAGGGATTGGGGGCAGGAGGAGAAGGGGTCGACAGACGATGAGATGGCTGGATGGCATCACTGACTCGATGGACATGAGTTTGAGTGAACTCCAGGAGTTGGTGATGGACAGGGAGGCCTGGTGTGCTGTGATTCATGGGGTTGCAAAGAGTTGGACATGACTGAGAGACTGAACTGAACTGAACTGAACTGAATGACAGCAAGGCTTTCCCAAATATTTGAAGGCACCAGGGTAGCTACTGCAACCCATCAGACCCCTTTTCAAGAAGGGGCCAGCTGGCATTACCAGCTGCTTCAACCTGCAGAGCACACAAGGGGGCTGTGTATTTGGGCCCCAGACTTACAGACTCAAATCTTACAGGGGAAGAGAAGAGAGTTCCGTTCTAGTTGTCCCATGATGGCAGGCACCTTCTTGGCTCTTGTTCTGAGCAGATCTGCTCTCTACCAGCTGGGAGTAGAGGAGAAACCAGGCTCATAGAAATTTGTCCACAAATTCCTCGGGTCACAAGTACAATTAATGCAGTCTCCTGGGAGGTGGTTCAGTCCACAGGCAAAACCAAGACAGGTAGGAAGGACTGGGTTCATTTTAAAATAGAATATTCCAACCCCAGAGCTACAAACTTGGAGCAAAGCAAGCTTGGGTGGTAGTGAGCCCCCCACCATGGATAGTGTAAGCACAGACTAAAAGTCAGGTTTTGGGCAAAATAGATTCCTATGGTAGAGAGGCTGGATTTGAGGTGGGCCTAGTTGGAATCTAAATGGCCAGTATCCAACCTGGAGTTCCAGCCTCAAACAGCCCGCAGGGGGATAAGGTGAGAAAACAGGAAGGAAGGATGTGGTCATGGCTCGGAGGGTGAAAGGACCTGTCTGAGGTTGCACAGCTACAGTGTGGTGAAGTTGGGATCCACTTGCTTTGTTTGGGATGCTGCAGAGTGCAGTGGTTAGGCATGGGTTGGGGGGTTGGTAGGGTCAGACTGCTGGGGTTCAAATCCTGCCTCATTGCCACCAGCTCTGTAGCCCTGAGCATGTTCCTGCCCCATGGCAGGGTTGGTGCTGACGACTCAGAGCAGCTCGCTGTGGCTGTGGTATGGCTTTATTATTATACCTCTTGGCTGAACCCTTAGCTGTGTGATCCTGGACAGGTTACTTAACCTCTCTGTGCCTCAGTTGCTTCATCTGTAAAGTGAGGATCCTGTACTGTTTCTTGACTTGGGGGTAACTGGACATAATTTGTATAATTATACAAAATTATACATCATTTTGTCATAACTCATAGACTGTACTTTTATGACTTGGATTGCTTTTGTGTGTTTGCTGCTGCTAAGTCGCTTCAGTCATGTCCGACTCCGTGCGACCCCATAGATGGCAGCCCACCAGGCTCCCCCGTCCCTGGGATTCTCCAGGCAAGAACACTGGAGTGGGTTGCCATTTCCTTCTTCAGTGCATGAAAGCTAAAAGTGAAAGTGAGGTCTCTCAGTCGTGTCCGACTCTTTGTGACCCCATGGACTGCAGCCCACCAGGCTCCTCCATCCATGGGATTTTCCAGGCAGGAGCACTGGAGTGGGTGCCATTGCCTTCTCCATTTGTGTGTATGGTCTGTTTCAGTTTTTTAAATTATTGAAAGTAACAATGTATACTCACAGGGTTATTGTGAGGTTAACTTTGTTAGTCTAGGTTATGTGCTTTGAACTGTGCTTAGCACATAGCAGGGGATCAATCTGTATCTGATCTGCTGTCTAGCGCTCTGCGTTGAGAGCGCTCATCACAGTTAGGTTTAATTTTCAACAATATGAGGAGGGACTTCCCTGGTGGTGCAGTGCTTAAGACTCTGTGCTGCCAATGCAGGGGGCCTGGGTTCGACCTCTGGTCAGGAAACTAAGATCTCACATGCTGTGTGGTACGGACAAAAGATTAAAATAACGTAAGGAAAACAAATGTCCCCAATTTTGATAGACTGTGAAGCATAGAGATGTCCTTCCCTCCCAACTCAAAGGGGAAGCCATGGTTTGGGGCTAAGATGCCAGTGGAATGTCCATCCCCGGCATATACTGACCAGTCATACAGAAAGCGGTAGGGCTGAAGCTCCATCATCCCCTCCTCCACCCCAGCCACAGGCAAATTTACAAAGGAATTCAGAACATGCTGATGAGGATGCTGAAGCCCTTGGAAGCCCTCTGCGACTATAGGCAAGAGGATGATGGTGAGGACCAAATTCCAATGATGAAGATGGAATTGCTGACTCAGAACATGAAGCATTCCAGTATCCATACTTGGCTACTGAATACATGGCTGAAGGCAGCATTTGTTCCTCCTACAACACAGGATCCATCAGACAGGGAGTTTGTACCACATACTCTAGCAGTCCATGTGAGACAGCTTTTGAAATCAATGTGAAATGGAAATCAATGTGATGAAAGATCAAGACCCAATAAAGAAAATGCAGGGTCAATAAAAGCCTCAGTGAAGTTAACCAAACTGTCAGATTTATATCAGGATGATAGAGGTGCAAGATGGTGAACAGATTTAGAAGAAATTCTGAGTTTAAGAATAAAGAGATTTGAGTTTTTGCACTTGAAAACCAGAAAACAAGGCTTCCCTGGAGGCCTGGCAGACTGGACCATGTGAGCTTTACGTTTACAGGTAGCCTTTCAACAACCTGTCACCTTAAATGACTGACCGAAGCTGCAGCCAAATGAGGGTCCTCACCACTGGAGGATGGGGCTGGGGTCACGGCACATCCACAGGCAGGAATGGTCCCTGGACAGCTTGAGCTCCTGCTGGCTGATCACATCTCATCTTCTCTTTGGTTAAAAGCTTTGAATGCGTTGGAGAGTTCTTAGCATGATAGAAGGGACGGGCACTGCATAGAGGGAGGCAGGGTGAGAGATGTGGCTGCTGAAAGCTTCCAGAGCTCATACATTTAGTTCAGACTGTTGCCACCACTAGCTCGGTTATCCTTCAGAAATGCCATGTCTGTGAAAACTTGTCAGGTCTCATCTGCCTCCAGTTCAGTGAACCTGGCCATGATCAGGCACTGGACGTGAAAAAGCAAACCCAGAGAACGAACATGAGGTGCTGGCCGCCACGGACACGGCTCTTTTGGAATCATCTAATGTAAAGGGGAAGTAGACGCTTCTGAACCTCCCTGAAGACATTTTTCAAGGACTGGGAGTTACACCCCAAGCACACAATGGGCCATCTCCTTGAGGCCTTCCTCATGTTCCACTCTCCTCGGCCCCGCGCAGCCCTCACCTTTTGGAGCTGGTGTCCTCACTTCTGTTCATTCCACTGCTCACCCTGGGGATGCAAGTCTCAAAAGATTACAGCTTCTGACACGGCCTCCAAAGAGTCTTCTTTATGAGAGGGGAGAGGATACCTCCCCCTGCCAATTCCATCCTTCACCACGGGCCCTGGGGCAGCACCGCACCAGCAGCACCATCACCATCACCATCATCTCTATCCACAAACACTCAGTGGGGTCCACTCAGGGCCTGGCCAGGGGCACGTGGAGGGGCAGGAACAGGATTCAACTGGGATTTGCCATGCAGGTGACTGAGAATCAGAAGATGCAGAAAGCAGGGTCCCCAGTTAGTGGCAGGGGGCTGTGAAGGGAAGAACCCAGGATCTGGAGCCACAGAGGTTTGAATTTGAATTGTAGCTCTGTTCCTCACTACCCAAGTGACCATGGTCAAGTTCCTTCGCCTCTCTGGGCCTCAACCCCCTCATCTGGAGAATGGTTGTATGTGTGTGTGTGTGTGTGTGTGTCTAAATATATATATATATATATATATATATATACATATATACACACACACACTATTCATCAAGGGGTGATGGAATTAGAAATTATATTTGTGAAGGGTTTAGTGCTGAGTTCTGTACCTGGGGCACAGCAAGCCTTCAATAGGCCACGGCTGCTATTATTGCAGAGAGGGTGGGAGAGGTTGATGGGAGGGTAGGCGGGTGCAAGGGAAGGACAGGATGGCGAGGGGACTGTTGGAGTGGACAGGGCTCAGTCCAGGGGGCCATGTGCTGCATTTCAATCAGTGGTCACCAGAGATCAGTAAGTTGCCTGAGGTCCCCCCTCAAATTCACACAGGCATTAACAGCAGAGGGCTTCCCAGGTGGCTCAGTGATAAAGAATCTGCCTGCCAAGCTGGAGACTCAGGAGACAGAGGTTCGATCTCTGGGTTTGGAAAATCCCCCAAAGAAGGAAATGGCAATCCACTCCAGTATTCTTGCCTGGGAAATCCCACGAACAGAGGAACCTGGCAGACTTCAGTCCATGGGGTGGCAAAGAGCTGGACATGGCTGAGTGACTAACATTGACAGCAGAGCCAGGACCATGTTGGCCAGAGACTCCCGTCTCCAAAGTGGGGCTGGTGCTGACGGGACTGGGTGTGACCTCCTCAGAAAGGGCTGCTCCATCCCAATGAGTCCACACCTCCCTGCACCAGTAGAGAACTGAGTCAGTGCACAGCCTCTCCTGGAGGCCTGAGGACAGCTCTCTAGCACACTGGCCCTGGAACATCACTTACATCTGCCGTTCACACCACGTGAAGTGCCTTCCAGAGCAACCGTCGGCAAGAAAGCAACCCTGTGATCAGAACGACACCCAGATGAGATGTAGAATCAGCTCAGAGCGGCTGGATGAGAACAGAGCCTGCTAAGGTTTCCCACAGCTCTCCTCAGTGTTTGCTGAGATTGGAGGCAGGTACCGCATGTGTCCTCCAGCCTTCTGGCTTCACAACAGCCTGGGAGGCAGAGATGGCTGTCTGTGCTCCAGAGACGGAGAAACTGAGCCCAGAGACGCACAAAGACCTGCCCTCAGCCACACAGCTAGTGAGTGGCACCACAGCATGCCAAAGATCATTCTCATCAGCCCACTGCCTACATTTTAAAGTTTACAGTTGTGAACTGTAAGTGCATTTTATAAAAAGGATTTCCCCTGCCTGTGGGCTCTAAGGCTGGCCATGAAGGGGAACATGCATTTGTCTGAACCAAACAGAAAATAATGCAAGTCAAGATAAGGTGAGACAATGGGTCTGGGGGGCTGCGGAAGAAGAGGCAGTGTATGGCAGGCAGCAGCAGGGTGGGGAAAGGTCTGGGAGACTCCATGGAACAGGGCCATTTGACCCGAGCTCTGAGGACAGTCCACTGTGGGGATATGGAGCTAAAGAAGAGGAGAGGTTCCTCCAGGTGGAGGGAACATCAAGATAAAGAGCAGAGGCAGAGAAGCCTGGGATGTCTGGAAGCTTGGACTGGGGCACCTAGGGAAGTGGTCTGGGGCCTAATCAAACACGGGGTGCTCTGGAGGGGACTGGGGAGCCAGTCAGGGTTCTTTCTGAGCCAGGCTTTCTGGCCAATTGTCTAATGGAGTTATAGGAATAACAGGGGATTTAAAAATAGCCCCAGTGCATGGAGTGTCTATAAAATTTATAGTTATTTTTTCATTTATGCGTTCCCATTTTTTAAAAAGGGATGAATAATATGGCCTTTTCCATTTAATGGAAAAGCGACAGAGGTCCTTCCCCGCCCCCACTGACACCTGTGACCCCATGACCCCATCACAGGCCCCTCCATGGCTTACTCATCTCCCACTCACTGCAACTCCTGTCCCTCTCCAGCCTCGCCAGCACCACACTTGGGCCAGTTTGTCCATCTGGAAAAATCTTCCCTCCTCCACCCTCTGCCTTTGCTACCTGCCCCTCATCCTCAGCTCACTGCTGCACCCTGAGAGGTGCTTCCCACATACCGCCCAGCCTCCCGGTCAACAGCTGCGTGTGCAAAGCCGGCCAGGAGGTGCCAGGAGCGGAGCTGTGGGACTCACCAAGCTGCCACGTTTATGCGTTTGGTCCTCAGAAAAGCCCTTGGTTGTGTCAGCAGAGCTCTTCCCACACGGCAGATGAGAAAGGGGGCACTGAGGGGTTGAGCCACTGTGCCAGGTCACACACCCAGCAGTGATGGAGAAGGACCCGGCCCCAGAGGCCACACTCCTGATCCCTCCCTGCCGCCACCATTCCTGCCTCTGTCCTGCCTGACCAGCGTCCTTCCAGGCGTGCCAGACTCCATCTCTAGACACACTGGTTCCATGCCGCTGGGGCGATGCGATCGAGGCTTTCTCATTTAAGCCTCACCTCAACCCCAGGAGGCCGCCCTATTCCAGTCACCCCCTAGAAAAGGAGCAGCTGCACAGGTGGGCTAACGGTTCGTCCCAGATCAGCCAGCTCACTGGGGTAGAGCCAGGGTGGCTCCTGGGTCTGTCAGGCCCAGTGATCTTCCTCGAGACCGTAGACAACAACCCAGACCAGCGTGCCCAGCCTCCCTCCCAATTATCCCCCTACCCGACCCACCCACCGGAAGTGATCTTCCCAGGAATTGCGTAAAGGCCTGCAGTGATGCTTCTCTGAGCCAGGTGCCTCAGGCCCTCCAGGTATCTGAGCTCAGAGACAGGCTTGCCTGAGCAGAAGCCCAAGGTTCCTGCCCCAAGGGCTCACAGTCACAAAATCACAGGTTTCACACGCTGGTTACGTCTTCCTAACACATATTAGCATAAAACATGACAAATGTAATAAGGAGCATTCGTGGGAGCTGCCTGAAATCACCCCGGTGGTTTGTATCACAGCCTGCAGGAGGTTCTCACCGGGTAGTGGCTATGCAGCAGGCCAAAGTGGGTGGGAGCCAAGGGCCCAAGAGTCCAGGGAGGGGACAAGACACATGAAGGATTCTTGGGAGGATGGAAGCAACCTTCCCAGCGTGGTGTGGGTGAAAGCACCCTGATTCCTCGAGAGGAAAGGGATGGCACCCAGGCCCACCCAGCAGGTGGGGTGTAGAGAGGGGTCCCTATGGTGCATGGCCAGGCCTGTGTGCACAGCCTGCTGGAACCCCAACCTCCTCCTTACTACTTCCTGCAGGAACCCAGTGCTTGACGCCATCCAGGAGTCTCATGGTTGTACTAGGGAGACGGTCCAACACCTGGGGAGCCCAGCTGGCTGCTTTCAGTGTGTTGTCTGCGCTGGGATGGCCCTTCCTGGCACACTGGGCAGAGGAGACCCAAGGAAGAGGGTGAAGGGGTAGGATTCTTTGGTGAGGATTTGAGCAAGCATGATGGATGCCCTGTCCTGCTGGACCCCAGGTGAGGCCCCACTGCATTCACAATAGCCTCTCCCCTCAGGTAAGGGCTGGCTGACTAAAGGCACTCTGGCCCCTAGAAGGGGGAAGGGAAAGAGCCTGGACCAGCATGGGGACATCCGTGGGTCACTGCTGGGCCTTTTCCTGCAGCAACAAGACCTCACGGGCACCCTGCTGGAGTCCAGGTGGGGGACGGCCCAGCCTGTATGAATCCACAGCATGCTGGCTCCTTCAGCCTCAGCTGGAGCTCCTGGGTCACCGCTCAGCCTATGGCTGGATCCTCAGGGACACTCTGTTCCCCAGGTCCAGACCCATCCAACCACCACCTCCTCTCAGCCCCTCCCCTCCTCCTTCCCGACCCCTGACCACTGAGAGGAGGACATGCGTCCTCAGCTGCCCTCCTCACGGGAAGGGTTCACCACTCGTTGGTGAAATCAGAACCAACAGAGGGCAGACGCTGGGAGGTGACAAAGCTCAGAAAAATCGTGGTTTGTAGGGTCTGGGCCCAAGCTCCCGAGCTAAGCAGTCTCAGATGCTTCCGAGAGACAGCCCGACTGCTCCATCTGCTGATGTTTAGAAAGCTGATGGGAACTGGTTTCTTCCTCTCTGCTAGGGGTTGGCTCCTCTTCTTTCTGAATCAGCCTGGGCTCAACTGGACTGGGTGAACACACTGCCCTCCCAGGCCCCTAAAGGTCCTGCCTCTCAGCTGAACAGCACAGCCGGCGGACCAGCCTCTCCGCCCTCTGCCCTGTCGGCCGTCCCTACTCCTCGCAGCCTTCCCCGGGGAAGCGCCCTGTCTGCTCCTGGCTCCAGTTCCCAGAAGCCCGGCCTGGCCCCTGGCTGGCCGCCTCCTGGCCCCAGTCTGCCAGCTGCATTGCCAGTGGGGCATAAGGCCTCGCTCACAGCCTGGCTCCTCCCTGGCTGCCTTAGGTTTGTTTTGCCTCCCGTGTCCGTCCTGTCTGCTGTCACCATGTTCCTGGGAACAGGCCTGCCCAGCACGCCCGCCGCCTGGTACCCAGGCTCCAGCCCAGGCTGCCTTCTCTGGCTGCTGTGCCCCGGGACCCAGCTCCCACCAGCTGGGCTGTCCTTCTTTGGTCTGCAAGCCGCCTATGGTGACAGAGGACGCCCATCCACCACACAGATCCAACATTCTGCTTGGAGTTCAGGCCCGGCTCTTTGTCTGATCTGATGCCTTTAGCTCCCTTTCTTGGCCTTGGCTGATTCTGCTTGTTCGGAGCTCTGCCCGGCAGCCCCTGACAGCCTCTGCCCTTTTAAACTCTTTCCTCAATTCCTGGCTTCCCTGGTCTCCTTTCTTCTGAGCCAAACTAGTTCGTTCTCTTTTTTAAGTTTTTATTTTTAAACAATCACAAACATGTTGAAAGTATAGTTCTAAAAAAATTCTTTTTTTCCGGAACTGTTTAAGTGCAAATTGCCAACACCATGAACCATCAGCCCTGAATTCTCCAGGGTATGCTCCTTCTATCCAAGGCCACGTCAGGCCTCTCTGTCTGGTCGGGCTCTAACTCTCCATGTAGGGTCCACCCCATGGCGGGGGGAGGCCCTCCTTAAACCGCTAGGGTGTGTCTCCCCAACCAGGCCACCCTGTTAGCTCTTGAACACAAGGGATCCTCTGGAGTCAAACGTCTCTTTTCATGGGAGCTGAAAGTGCGTCAGAATCCCAGCCTAATTCACCACAATGCCACCTCCCTGCCATCAGCAAGGCCGAAGCGAGATGGCACAGATCCTGTGCCCTCATACACACTCAACCACACAGCCTTCCTCCCTTCTTCCTGTTGGTGTGTTCTGAGTGAAGGCCAAGAGGCTGGCTTCTATTATTGCTATGCTGTGTTAATGCCTCCCTGGGCTGTGGTTTCCTCATTGGCAAGGTGAGGAATTTGGATCAAATGATTTCTAGGGACCCTTTCAAAATAATGATAACAATGGACTTTGATTAAGTACTTACTACACATCAAGCACTGCCAAGGCTTTACATGTGGCTTCTTAGTTAAGCCTCATATGGACTCTTTGAGACATAATTGCTATTATTGTCCTCATCCTGTAGATGAGGAAGCTGAGGCACAGAGCAATTACCTAACTCACTTATGATCAGCTGGTTGCCATGTTAGAGCCAGGGTTCCCACGCAGGTGGTCTGGCCTCAGCGCTCACTCTACCACAGAGTGCTTGCGGAAGAGAGAGACACCCGCTGACTCCTCAGTGGAAGAGGCCGTCATGTAAGTAAGTACCGATCATTCATGGCAGATTAAGAGGTCCAACATATGCTGGGCACAGGATATACAAACATCATTTCCTTCAATTCTCAGCTTTGCTCAACAGGTGCTATTATTATTCCCATTTTTCAGATGAGAAACCTGAGCCATAGAGATGTTATATGATTTTCTAATCAGTGGCAGAACCAGAATTTGAACCCAGGTCTGGCTGATGCCGAAGTTATGCTCTCATCCCCATGTTCTGCTCAACTGAGATGCAGGGCTCTGCTCAGGGGGTGGGACTGAAAGGTGCCACTCATCCCCTCTGTCTGGCAGTGCAGTGGGAGGGGTTGGGCCAGACCCTGGACAGCTGACTCTATTTAATGGTCTGATTCTATTTAAGATTCACAGTGGCATGGAGAGGTATCTCCACTTCCAGGGAGGCACTGAAGAGCATGATTGAAGATACTCAGGTCGGTGGGCACAGGAGGCAGGATGTGGCCTCTGGAGGGTATCCCGAGGCTGGGCCTTCCCCACTGTGGGCAGCAAGGAGCAGCTGATGCTTGTGGGGGACAGACCACAGCAGGGACCCCTCCTCCAAGAGATTCTGGTCCAACTCTGTCTTAATTTTTCTAAGCTCCTCATTTTTCTGGCAAGTTCTAGAGATTTGATATGTCTATTGCCCCCCTCATCTCCTCACCTGTGTATGTCCAGGCAAAGCAGTACACAACACCCAACTCTGGCCTCCGAGAGGAAATTCTTCCCAACAGATATCTTATCTCAGGCTGGGGCACACTGCCAAAGACTCCTGCCCAGGCAGGGGCACCCTGCAGATGAGCTCGGCTTAGATTTCCTGACCTTTAGAGAAGGCAGCTTCTCTGAGGGAGAGACAAGGACTTGCAGCAGCCTGCATAGGCCCTTCACTCAGACCCCTCCCTGTAAACTGTCTCCGAGCAACATCTTCCTCAAGTACTGAGTGCAGAGCTGAAACAGCTCACTGACTGACAAGAGCTGGAAAGACCCCGCACATCATGAGAGCCAGAGATGGTTCACCCAAGCCGCACAGTGACCATTCATGCTACAGATGAGAAAGCCAGGTTCACAAAGAGCAAAGGCCTACCCAAGGCCTCAGCACCAGTAAAGGCAGAGTCAGGATGCAGCTCCCAGTCCCGGACTCCAAGACCCAAGCCCTTTCCCACATCCTCCAATTACTGAGGGAGAGACTGCAGTCCAGAGAGAAAAGATGATTTGCCCAAAGTCTCCAGCTCTGGGACCCACCCCAATTACCTCCCTCCCTCCGACAAGAAGGCCTCATTTCAAACAATGCCCAAAGATGGAAAAGGCAAAATTTCCTATGATTTGCAGATAATGAAATTCAGGTGGACCCATGCTCAACCCCAGAGTCAAACTTTCCACCTGCCCAACCCAAGTGTCATTTCTCTTTTTTGATTTCATTTTCATTGTCCACAGATTAGTCTCCAACTCTCACCTTCTTGATATACTGTTCACATACAGCTGTTAGAGACAGAGCCTGGCTAACACCTTCAGCAGCTCTCTAGTGCCTGGGGAGAAAGGCCACTGGAGCCTGGGGAAGATCATGGTCATGCTGGAGAGGGAAGGAGGTGGGAGGAAAGGAAGATGGAAGGAAGGAAAGAACAGTGAAGGGGGAAGGAAGCAAGGAAGGCAGAGAACCCTTTGCTAAGCACTTCCTATATGCCACAGTAAAGAGCCCATAGAATCTTACCATTTAGTTCTCACTAAAGAACCTACTTTAGGGACTAGCCAGTAATTGCCAGAGGTGGGCCTAGAATCCCATTCTGTCTCAGGCCAATGCCCAAAGACTTCCCAGACTTTATGGAACACCAACACCTTCCCCTGTTCTCCTCTGAGCCCAGAAGTTCAAGGAAGTGCCACAGGGGCTCCAAGGACCTATAGGGAAGGCTGCAGGGTGACCTTCTCAGAAGAGCTATTTGGAAGAATGAGTTCTGTGCCTAAAACATTCTAAAAATCAACCCTACTAGTTGCCTGTTATTAAAGATGGTGGGGAAACAGTATTTATATTTCCTTTCCCCTTGCTTCTCTCTCTCGGCATAATAAACACACAAAGAAGGGAAGAGCAGGAGAGGGTACTGGCAATGCAGTTTTGGAAGCTGGAAAGAGATGGATGGCTGAACAAGACTTTGAAGACCCAACAGAATGGAATCTAAGTTGACAGCAGGTTATATGAGAATAAACTCGACTTATGCCACAGGGCCCCTCAAGGACTCTGGAGGTGCATACGGGGAGAACCAAGATAAGGACAACTAGTGGAAAGTCCTGTTAGAAGCAGTCAGACCTCACCTTCCTCAACTCCAGCAGCCAGATCACTCCTGAAAAAGCCTGGAGGTTTATTCTCTGCAAAGGGTGAGATAGAAGGCCTCTGAGGGGGTTCAGGCCAGGTGATGGCAGGATGGGGGATTGCAAACAATTGAAGGGATGCAGTGAACGCATCACTGGAGGCTGAGATCCCCCTTCGCTCTGCGTCCCACCTTTTTCCTTTCTGTGGCTCTCAGATTATGGGAAATGAACCCTGCCACCTTCAGGTGGGAGGCTGGAGTCTTCATCCAAGAAGAAAGACACAAGACTGCCACTGCAGCCTCCGCAGTAGAACAGCCTAGTCTCGGGGAAGCCTTGCTCTCACACTCAGGTGCCCAGGCATCTTTGAGCCTCCCGCTCTTAACATGCGAAGACACCAGAGGTTATCAGATACCTGAGAGAAGAGGCTAAACAAAGCCAAGGGTGAGGGGAACCTGAAGGAAACAGAAATCAAGGGGAAAAGAACACTAAAGACAAAACAACTGACATTAATAGCCTCCGAGAGGCCTGGAATCAGTCAAATAAGAATAGGATACTTGGTACAAATAAACTTATTTACACTACAGAAATAAGGCCACAGATGTAGAAAACAAACTTATTGCTACCAGGGTGGCAAAAGGGAGGAGGCATAAATTGGAATCTTGGGACTGACACATGCACACTACTATATATAAAATAGATGACTAGTAGGGACCTACTGTATAGCACAGGGAACTCTTCTCCATACTCTGTAAAGCCCTAGATGGGAAAAGACTCTAAAAAAGAGTGGATATATGTATACGCATAACTGATTCACTTTGCTGGACAGCAGAAACGAACACAACACTGTAAATCAATTATACTCCAATAAAAATTTTAAAAAATCATTCAACTTAAAAAATAGAGAATATTTTAACTAACAGAAGTACATAAATAAAGATATTCTCAATAAAAAAAGAATAGGATACTATTAATATAAGAGGAACATGCAAGGAAAATTAAAAATGTGATAGCAGAAATGGAAAACACGAATGGTTGGAAGATAAAGTAGAGGTCCCCAGAAAGGAGAGCAAAAATACGAAGAGATGGGGATTCTGGCAGAGAGGCATAGAAATTAGAGGAACGAGCCAGGACTTACTCAACGCATGAATAACAGGAGTACCACAGAGAGGAGAGAGAAAACCAGAGGAGAGAAAATCCTCAAGGAAACCATTCAGGAAAGTTTCCTAAAGCAGAAGTCCCTGACTTGCCAGATTGAAAGCATCAGCGAGTGATGAAAACTGCTCCACACCGAGACCCATGCTTGAGAAGTCGCCACTCTAAGCAGGAAGAGAAGACCCTCAGACAGTCACAGAGGATAGAACAAGAATCAGGATGGATCTGGAATTCTTGAGAACAACCCAGAAGCTTGAGGAGGAGGAAGCAACACTTTCAAAACTCTAAAGGAAAATGACTTCCAACCCAGAATTAGACACTTGAGTCGACTGAGGAACATAATAAAAACACTTCAGTCCATTCACTCACGCAAAGCATCGAAAAAGCTCACCTCACAGGCCCTTTCTCAAGAAGACCATGCTGAAGGACGGTCTCTGTGAAAATGAGGAAGTAAACCAGGAAAAGGGAAGATGTACGGCTATGAGGCAATCAAGCATAGGAGGCAAGAGAATCTCTAGGGTGAGAGTGAGGGAGCCCTGGGGTAGCAGCTGTGTTCCAGGCTGAGGGAGCAGCCCGTGTGGCCTGGAGTCCACAGGATCCCTCAGGGAGGGACTGTGTCTGCAAGATGATTTACAGAGGACCCGATGCATCTGAATGTCTTCAGGGGAGAGTTGTGAAGTGAGAATCTGGGGGTTGAATTAACAATAAATATATAGACAACTGGGGCTCCCCTGGTAGCTCAGCTGGTGAAGAATCTGCCTGCAATGCAGGAGACCTGGGTTTGATCCCCAGGTTGGGAAGATCCCCTGGAGAAAGGCATGGCAACCCACTCCAGTATTCTTGCCTGGAGAATGAACAGAGGAGCCTGGCAGGCTACAGCCCATGGGATTTGCAAAAAGTTGGACATGACTGAGCGACTAAGCACAACACAGCATATAGAAAACTGATGAAGTTAACACACATACAACTTTTATTCCTAGAGAAAATAAAAGTTGTATAGGAAAGCAAAAGTATCATATAAGATAGCTGTGAAGCATAAATGGTACAACTCTGATGAGAGGATGGGGGATGAGGGGTCACGTGTAGACTGGGGAAAGGCTCGTGAGTCACTAGCTAGCACCTAAAGCTGAAAAGCCCAAGAGTAGCAACCCAGGCACATTATTCAGAGATACGAAGGTCAACCAAGATAATCAGCTAGAAGAGATGAAAGTTATTGCTTCTGGGGTGGGGGTGGGGCAGGGCAGAAAATGTAGGGGAAAGAAGGGTACTATCGTCTTCCATAACAAAATTTATAGAGATGTTTGGCTTTTTCAACTCTGTGCATGTAAAATTTAGATAAAATAAACACAGTGGCTAAGACTCAGCCCTCCCAGTGCAGGGGGGGGGTCTGGGTTCGATCCCTGGTCACGGAACGAGATCCCACATACCGCAACTAAGAGTTCATATGCCACGACGGAAGCTCTCGCATGCCACAACTAAGGCCTGGTACAGGCAAATAAATACACGAATAAAAATACATTTTAAAAAATAAATAAAAAAATAAAAACTGAAAGAAAGAGGGAGAGTGTGTGCCACTGTTTGCTAAGAGGCCGCTTCCCCCACAGGAGAGAAGGGGATCCCCCAGGACAGGGAGGAGGCAGGTGGAGACTCAGGCAGATGCGGTCCAGGCCCAGGGGATGCCCAGTGCTCATTGCAGCTGTTGGCGGCCATCGCACACTGGGGTGGGGACTCCACTTCCCACCCCCACCCCCTCAGCTGAGCCTCTTGCTGCCTTAGACCCCATAGCAACCAGAGGCCAAATCCGCTTAAGAAATGGATTCTCCTTTAAATTTTAATAGGATGCATTTAGGTCTTCCCTGACCATCCTCAAGACCCTGGGGACTCCGGCCCCAGCAGACTCAGACACTCAGTCTGCCCCTTGATCAATATGTCTTTTCTTTTCTTTCTTTCTTTCTTTTTTTTTTTTTTACTGTCGTTTCACAGTGTTTACTGGGTTTCACAGTGACATAATCAGTTTTGTCTAATGCCTGGAGTGAGTGTTCCCTGTGAAGTCCTCTGAGTGTTCAGTAGAATGATGCTAGGCCAGCATGGAGAGTCGACCTAACTAGATGGCTTTACATCTGAGATATCTATTTGGAGGATAATCTTTACAAAGGAATAACTTTCCCAAGAATCTAAGTGGTTTCCTAGAAACAGAACAGCCATTCACAGATCTGTTGTTGAGAATGTAGGTATCTAGGAACGGCGAGAAGAGGTCTGGATGGGGGCTGAGAGAACCCTCCCCGCTTCCCCCATCCAAACCATCAGTTCTGCCTGCAGTGCGTCAGCATCTGTCTCCCCTCACCCCGCACCATTACTCTAGGAGAAGCACCCCCTTCTCATCAGTGCTTGGCCCCACACCTTGCACCTCCTCTAGGACCCTGCCTGCACTCAGCCCCTTCTCTCCCAGCATCATCATCTGCCAAGCCCTCCCCCGCCCACCCCTACTGTCAATCATTCCTAGCAGCACAAGCCTAGGGAGGATCTCTCCATGTAAATATCGCCTGCTCAGCCTCACACACATATGTCTGGGTCCTGCTCCTCACCTCCTTGTGATTCCCTCCTTCCCTCCATAACCAGACTCTTGGGACAGGTTTACATGTGCCACCTTTAGAACTCCATCTCCCCAAAGAGCTCCCATCAAGGTCACCAGTGACCCCCATGTGGCCATATCCCACGGACACTTGCCTGGCCTCCCTGTCCTTGGCCTTTAAATGGCCCTCAGCACAGCTGACCTTGAACTCCCTCTGCCCTTGTCTTCCAGGATTTCTCATTCTGCCGGGTCTCTTCTATTCTTTTGGCTTTTCCTTCTCAGACTCTTGCAGCTTCATCTCTACCTCTCCTCTGGCATATCCCGGCTCCGTCCTGGATGCCCTATTCTCTTCTTTCCATTTCCCCAAGTGATCCCCCATCCAGTTGCATCCTCCTAAATAGCATCTATGCACTGAAAAATGTGAATATCTACACATATCTCAAATGTATCTTTCCTGTCCTCTGAAGGCCAGGCTCAGATATCCAATTGCCACACGCCTTCCTGAACACTTGGATGTCTGACTGGCATCTCAAACTGAACACTGTCCACCAAGCTTTGACCCCTCCTTCCCCAAACCTCTTTCTCACTCTCCTTCCCATCCCTGCCCATCTCCGTAAATGGCAGCTTCATATACCCTTGAGCCAGAAACGTGGCAGTCATTCTCCACTCCAAGCTTCTCATCCCTACCCTTTGTATTCGATTCACCAGATGTCCTCTAGCTCCACCCCCATCTCCACTGCCATCTCCCTGGTCTGGGCCATTGAATATCGCACCTGTACTTTGCAATATCCCACCCTCCTCTGTGTCCACAAAAGCCCAGGTCTTCCCTAGGAGAGATGGAACAACAGGGTTTGGGAGAAATAGAAAGAGAGCTAAAGCCAGTGTGGGAACATGTGACAGAAGCCGGACCTCTCGCTCCTGGCCCAAGGGGCCACACTCAAAGCTGCACATCTATACTCCAGGGAGAAGCCTGAGCATTCAAGAGAGATCAAGGCACTGAGTCAGAAAGAAGACACGGCCCTGATAGCCTGGACTCACCCAGGAAGGACAGCGGCCTGTCTCCAGAGTTGGGTGCCCAGGACCACTCCTCTCTGGCCCCCAGGACAGAAAGGATCTATTCAGAGCAGGCACTGGCCAGGAAGCTGGTAACCCATGAGCCAGCCCTTTTTGGAATCATGTTTCGTTTTTTACCTGTAACACTTGCAGGGCAGGTCAGCAAGCAAACAACCTTGGCTCCCAGCCCCAGGGTGCTTGCCCCATAGCCGAAGCCACCCGACTTCACCTTCCCAGGCCAAGTCTGACGTCAGGTTGGTGGGTTGGCCCTGACTCTCTGTCCTTCCTCCTTCCTGAGACCCAGAGTCTCCACTGCTCATGGATTCTAAGGGCTGCTGAGTTCAGGGAGGTAAAGGGAGATTCCTTCAGTTAATAAACATTCACCAGCGCTGCCTACATGCCAGTCACCATTTTCAGCACTGGGGATATGACAATGAATAAAGCACAATTCCTGACCTCTCACAGGGTGTATGTTCTGGAGGGGGAAACAGAAGTAAACTAGTGACTGGGGAAAAATAAAGCAGGGAAGGGAAGCTGGATAAGAAATGCTGGAGGAGGATACAGAGAGGAGGGTGATCTGGTAAGGCTTCTCTGAAGGTGACTGAAGGAAGTGAGGGACCTGTGGGACTCTGAAAAAAGTGTTCAAGGCAGGGCGTGCAGCAAGTGCACAGGCCCTAAGGTAGCAGCATGTCAGACAAAGAGATCCTTGGCTGGAGCACAGGAAGCAAGGGGTAGGAACCTGCCAATGCAGGGGACACAGGTTCAGTCCCTGGTCTGGGAAGATTCCACGTGCTGTGAGGCAACTAAGCCTATGCACCACAGCTACTGAACCTGCACTCTCGAGCCCGTGAGCCGTAACAGGAGAGGCTGCCACAGGGAGAAGCCTACGTACTGCAACTAGAGCGTGGCCCCTGCTTGCTGTAACCAGCGAAAGCTCATGTGACGACCAAGCTCAGTCAATAAATACATAAATAAAAATTTTTAAAAGACCTATTTAAAAGAAAAAGGAGAAGCAAGGGGTAGAGGGGCAGGGAGGATCTGGGGCTAGAACACGCAGGCTACTGGAGGTCTGTGAAGGGTGCAGAGTGGGAGTGACAGGGTCTGCTGATGTTAAATGGGATTGCTCCGGCTGCTGGGTTAAGAGTACATGATAGTGGGTAAGAATGGAAGCAGGAGATTCTAGCAGGAGACTGTGACGATCCAGATGAAACTCAGCAGTGGTTTGAGCTGGGACGTGGGAGAAATGGGCAGCTTCTGGATGTGGTTTCACAGGGTGAGTCGACAGGATTTGTTAATGGAGATGAGACAGAGCTGTTTTGAGCCTAAGGATCTGGTTCCCAAGATGGAAGGAGATGCTGTTGGTGGTACCTGTAGAGCCTGGTCAGCACATACTGAGTTTGAGGTGCCCTAGTCTTCCAGGCAGAGGTGCCCATGAGGCATCAGAAGCAACGGTCTACAGTTCAGGAGTAAGGTCCTAGCTGGAGATTCAGATTTCATGTCCTTGGTGCAGGGATGAAGTTTAGCCAAGGAAGCGGACAACACTGACTAGGGAGACCGTTCAAGGCCACAGGAAACGAGTCCGACTGACCAGGTGCATGAGTCACCAGGACACCCAGACTGCCGTCTGACTCACCTTTCCTCTCTGCCTGTCCGGGTCTCATATACCCTCCAGGCCCAGCCCACCTCCTCCAGGAAGCCCTCTCTGGCTACTCTGGGCCCAGGGGTCCCCACATTTCAGCTCCAGGCCTTCTGCTACCCCTGAGCCAGCCTCCATGAGAGCAGGATCACAGTTGACCCTCCTGGCTCTGGCTATCTTCTGGTACAGAGCACTTGGAAGTTCTGTGACAACCCTAAACTTTCAAGTCCACATTTGCAAACTCTCCTGGAGGGTGACACCAGCCCCCAAAGAACCATAAATATTGAGGGGTCACCAGAAGCGAAGGTGGGAGGTACAGTAGGGGCCCAGATGGGACAGCGGGGCTGTGGGAGAAGATGACCTGACTGGTGGCATTACATAACCCCGTTCCCCCTACCAAAGTGCTGAAATTAAATGTGACAAGTGGAGAGAGTGAGGGTGATGTTCCTCACAGTCGACAGAGTGAGATTATCCTGGAGGGGATCAAAACAATGGACACAAAAATGAAAAAAGTACTCTAATACCCATTTGTTAGCACCATGAACTGAGCTGGTCTTTACATAGGGCAGCACAAGATCCCCCAACAACCCACCAAGTATGTAATTACCCCTTTTACCGATGGGAGGCAGAGCTGGAGAGGTGAGGAGACTGTCCCAGTGGAACAGGTTAGTGGGAGAGCCACTCTGGGGCAGGGATGCTGGACCTGGCAAGACAGGGAGATTCTGAACAGAGTGGGTGGGACTAAGTGATGACCTGGATGGAATGGTGGTGGTGGGTTAGAGTGGGGACCCCTGGCCAGACTGCAGAAAGAGGAGAAGAGGACTCAGACGTGGCCTTCACCTCTCAGCTGAAGGTAGACCGTGTGGCAGAGACTCTAGGAGGCGGCTGGAGCTGTTAACTAACTGGGCTGGGGAAAGGCTCCTTCCAGCTGCCCTTTCGGGGCTCAGAACAAGGGAACTGCCTCAGGGAACCAGATCTCCAGTCTGGGGACTGTTGCCTCTCAAGGCAGAGGCAGACCCCTTTGTTCACACCAGCTGACATTCAGCCACCCCTGGGACCCCACAGATGGTCCTTGAAGCTGCGGGGAGAAGGCTGTGCCTGATCCACCAATCCTGGGGTGAAATGTTACATGGCCTTTGGAGGATCCGATGATGTGCGAACACAGAGACACACGGGGGCGCTCTAACCAAGTAGCAGAAGAGGAAACCCGCCAGTCCCCAGGTGGAAAGACAGTGTTTCGAAAACCCGCTGGTCTAGTGTTTCTCAATGGAGAAGTTACGGGAACTCTGGGCAAGATATTTCTCCCCTTTGGGGACGTGTCCTTGCCACTGAAGGATGCTTGCCATCCCTGACTCCCCTCCCTATTGCTGTGACAACACAAGTCCCCAAGTTCAGTTTTCAAACACCCCTTCTCCTGGGAGACCCTGCTGGTCAGTGCTGAAGGATGCCCACCAGTGGCCTCGGGAGCTGGGCACTGTCTCCTCTCCCAGTGCTCCAGAGGAACCTGGCACCTCCCACTTTGATCTTGTGAGCTGGGCACTTGCAAGTGCTGGAGGATTGTAGGCTCCAGTGACATTCCATGTTCCTGGGAACATGGGTTCCTAGGGACCCTCCTCCCTGGGAGGCAGGTTTTCCTCCATGCCATTATCCCTCAGGACTGGGTAGGAAGAGGGCTGCATTGATTACACTGGGGACACAGACACAGGACCCTGAGACAGACACCACGGGACCTGCGTACAGACACCCACATCCCAGGGAGCACGCACGTGGTCACACAGAACACAGCTCGCATGACACTTCCACAGAGCAGGCCTGGAAGCAGGCAGCCTTCTGGGAGCCCCGAGAGCCCCACAGCTGAGAATTCTGAGCTGTTTCAGTCATTAGGTTGACAAACACAAAGCACCGAAGGTGAAAAACCAGGGGCGTTCCTCTAAATGTTTACAAACCAACAAGTCCTGGATCCGGCCAGTCCAGGAAGAGACCCAGAGACCAGTATGTACAGCTGATGAGTGCAGTGCACCATCAGCCCTGTAAGCATCCCAGTTGGCAGAGCCCATGGGACCTCAGACCTGTCACTGTGGCTGCTTAGGCAGGACAGAGGTGACTTCTGCAGAACATGTACCAACGTAGACGGCAGTCCGCATAGGACCCGGGAGGGTCACTATCAACCCCAATGTGGGGTCTAGGAACCCAGCCAGCATCTGAGGCAAGAGGGGCTGGGGGAAGACCCAGACTGTTCCAGTGCCCAGCATATACCTGGTGTCCCCCAGCCCCCACCAAGGAGCCAATGTTCCTTAACAGAGGTGGCCAGCAAGTCCCACAAAGATGGTACTTCCTGGAAGGTGGAAAGCCCAGGGCTCCTGTGGACACAGCCTTGCCAGATGAGATGCTCACCACCTCTGAACACAGATCACCGTTCTGAACACAGAAGGCAGGCACCACCCCCAGCCTGCGGGCGGGCACGAGCGCTTACTGCGTGGAGAGCAGACACTGCAAACCAAACATAATTCTTACCCTCCTTCGAAGATTTTGATCCTCGCCGGCTCCCCTCTCTTGGAGGCGGGAGCGTCCTCCTCCGGCTTCCCTCTCTTCTCCTCTTCTTTCTCCACTCTAGCTATCTCTTTCTGTCCTTCCGGGGAAACCAGCGAAGGGAGGCGAACCTGGCCCACCGCAGGAACAACAAAATCACTGCTGGTTAACACGCCGTCATGGAATGATGCCCACGCTTCACCATGGCTCACTTCATTCATTCTCCCTCTACCCGGAGACAAGATGCCACCTGCCCCACTTTACAGAAGAAGGGAAACAAATCCCCAGAGGTGAAGTCAGAACCAGGACTCTGCCCAGGCCTTTCTCTAGGGAAGACCAGGCCTTCCCATGAGAGCTGTGTTTCTTCTCTTTTTTCACACTAGTCTAGGGGCTTCTGGGGACAGGTCCTCATCTTGGTCTCCTGGGTCATGCCAACCTCAGAGAAGGTGTGTGAGAGGAATGCTGCATACAGAAATGAAGACTTCACCTTTGAAGATTAACTGGCCCAATTCTCCTTTATACATCAGGAAGTCAAAGCCACACAGCAAGTCAAGGGCATTTCTAGGAGCATAAAGCAGGTCTCCTGAAGGCCCTGACCCCACCCCCGACTGCTGCCAGAGCTGGACACAGAGAGGCTGTGCTGCCCACTGATGGGCATGTGTCTGGGGGGGTGGGCATTTTAGGGAACCCATTCTCTTCATGAGCTATAGGCCTTGGTGTTAAGAGCTGGGTGGATAACCTGTCCCCTAGATCCTCTGATGGTGGCAGGGATGGGTGCACCTTTAATAGAGAGCAGTGATGCTGGGCTGGGGGCTGAGGCCGGCAGTGATATTCTCATCCTGCTTCATGCCATTTCATTAAGGTCAGGAGGAACTGCCCTGTTTATAGCCAGTAGGAGCAGCAACTGTGTCCCCTGGTGCTGCGACAATCTAAGGACAGAAATCCCTGCTTCAGCCACCACACCTGCTCCTACAAGGGGCTGAACAGAAAAGTAGCTGATTGGAAATCAAGGAATCTGAGTTCTTGCATCACATAGGCCACTGCAAACTGAGCCAACCTTGGGTGGATTAATTCACCTCTCTGAGGCTCAGAGTCAAGATTAGACCATCTTAAAGATTCATTCCAGGATCAGCTTCAGTGATTCAGTGACTCACTGACAATCTCTTCTGAATTGGAGATGGGGAGTGGAAACCAAGAGAAGGTATGGTGTGCCGCTTCAGCAAAAGATCGCTGATTTTATGCAATACTCAAAGGTTTTCAGAGCATGCTGTTTTCACTTCCATGTCAGCCTACCATCTGGGCCATCCATGGAATGACCAAGAGGCCTCCCTCAGGCTGATAGCTGTGATGTCAGAGCCAAACTGGAGGAGGCTGGTGTTGGTGGCAGCAGACACTCTACCAGGAAACATGGCTGGACTCGAGCAGGGGACCAGGGATACACTTTAAGTTTTAAAGATAATAATGTGAGTAACTGAAGGTAGTGATTATCAAGTGTCAGTGTGCCAACCACTGTTCTAATCACACCTTGCATATTTTAACTCATTTAATTATCTCCACATTCCTATGAGCTACGTATTTTCTATCTTACAGCTTTTTATCTCTGTCTTACCAATGAGGAAACCAAGGCACAGAGAGGTTAAGTAACTGATCCAAAGTCAATTAGTAAGTGAGATCGGGGAACTCAAATTTGGGCAATCTGGCACTGAAGCCCTTGTTCTTAATCTCTTTGCAATAGTGCATGCGGTTGTCAAAATTATTGCCAAGGAGGAAAAAGGAAGGAGAAACTTGGGGAACGAAATGTGGCTGCAAAGTGAACTCTTGTATAAGCTTGGGTTTCCCCATGGTTTACATATGAAAAAAAAAAAATGTATGTGACCAAACTCAAACCTGACTGGGTGGTCTATTCCTGTATAAAGATGGTTAGGAAGAGCTTTGAAATCCTGATATCACCCAAAGGGCCTTTTCAGAGCTACTAACAGTTAATGGAAGCTATGGGATAACAAATGTCAGGTAAATATAATAGGGAACTTTCTTAAAGCACTGCCCAAAGATGGGTTGGGTTGTACTAAGGGGTGGTGAGCAACCTATCACTGGAATGCAAGCAGAGACCAGAGAGAGGGATGATTGTAGAAAGGCATCAAGCAGTGGGCTATGCAGTTACAGTAATGTATCAGACTGGTGAGCTTCTGGTAGGAAACACGCTAAGTTTAAGTGTTTAAGTGAAAGTCTTCAGTCGTGTCTGACTCTTTGCGACCCCATGGACTATACCGTCCATGGAATTCTCCAGGCCAGAATACTGGAGTGGGTTGCCATTCCCTTCTCCAGGGGATCTTCCCAACCCAGGGATTGAACCCAGGTCTCCTGCATTGCAGGCAGATTCTTTATCAGCTGATCCAAGTGAACCAAATGAGATATTCCAGGAAAAAGTTGCAGCTCATTTTAGGAAAGCAGCGTTTTAAACAACTTGTTGTCAAACCCAGTTAAGCCAAATTAATTCTTTGTTTTTCTTAAACCACCTTTCAGTGTTCAGTCATTAAAACAGAGGGGCAGTTCAGATCATCCAAAAGAACTTTAGAGTGAGATCTAGTTTTGAATCCAGGCCATTTACTATGTTTGGGACCTTGTGCAAGTTACCTGACTTCTTTATGCTTTGGTCTCTTTATCCATCAAATCATGATATAGAAACCTATCAATGTGGTTGTGAGGAAAAAAGTCATGTTGGGCATAGTACTTGGTACATAATAGGTGCACAATAAGTTCTCAGTATGACTATAATTACCACAGCATCTCAGGAGTAGCCACAACCAGTAAGAGACACTGGAGAGAAAATCAGTCATGATGTGTATAACAATAGTGGAAATCTCATTTAAGGATGTCTGTAGACTGACAACAGAGAAGGCAATGACAACCCACTCCAGTGTTCTTGCCTGGAAAGTCCCACCGACGGAGGAGCCTGGTAGGCTGCAGTCCATGGGGTTGCTAAGAGTCGGACACGACTGAGCAACTTCACTTTCACTTTTCACTTTCACGCATTGGAGAAGGAAATGGCAACCCACTCCAGTATTCTTGCCTGGAGAATCCCAGGGACGGGGGAACCTGTTGGGCTGCTGTCTATGGGGTCACACAGAGTCAGACACAACTGAAGTGACTTAGCAGCAGCAGCAGCAGCAGCAGAAGACTGACAAGGATATTTAGAGAATAAATTTGGGAAACAGTTTGGTGCAGAATATCCAGGCGAGCTAAGGAGAAATTCAATGCACAAGCATCACTCAATAAAAGAGGATGCAAATGCAGAAGTTAATGAACATAGTTTGTTCATTTATCTGCAATCAGGATTTAGTTTAGGGGGATTTATTTGGTCAAAGGATCTGTTCTAAAGACTTACTAATGAAGATCTTTAAATTTGCAGTCACTTTTACAGTCTTCTTTCCTTGAATAATTGAAAGAAGAAAATAGACTCTCTGGAGTCAGACAGGTCTTGGTCCAAATTCTGGGTTTGCCAAATAGTTGCCATGTGCTCTGGACCTCTCTCACCTTCTGACTCTCAGTTTCCTCATCTACAGAATGGAAATGGTACTGCTACCTCACAGGCAGTGATGAACATCAACTGGATTCAAGTGCCCAGAACAATGCCTGGCACAGTGAGGCTACTCAACCAATAAGACCAACTGTTATTCCACAAATATCAAGTCAGCATAGCACATCATGACTTGAATCCTTACGCTGCCCTTGTCACCTGACAAGGTGACACCAGGATATGGAGGTGTCACCAGTCCGAAACAAACTCGGAATTATCAAATGTCAATCTTCCTGAACTTGCAGAGATCAAGATTTCATGCCTCCTAATGCAGCCTCAGGTCAGAGGCAATGGAGGATAAAACATGAGCATTTCCAGCGTTGTGCACTACCATCAGCAAAGATGAGTCAAGCTGTGGAACTGTCACCTACCGGTAAAGAGGGATACTACAGTTAAGGTCTATTTGCTCTTCTACTCACATAAAAGAAAAAAGGAATATTTCAGGAGTCTTTTTTGTCAAACTCTAGACTCTCTGAGAAAATCTCAAGTGGCACCAGAGAACAGAAATAGTAGATGCAGAGAATACAAAAAGCAGGAAAAGACTAACACTGTAAGGAAGAAATATATGTTGGAGTGGCATAAAATTCTCAAACTGTTGCAGGCATTCCCATCAGCAAGGTTTACGAACTCAGTCTTTTGGATAAGATTGTTTCTTTGATATTTCAATAGAAGCTAATGGGAAAGTGGGTCACTTTAAAGTTCACTTTATTGAAATGCATCTAGTCCAATGATTTGAGGGACACTGACAAAGAAATCCAATAAATAAGGTGGCCAGTCACAGCTGATAGAGAGGAAATCTGTCCACTCAGTTGGCTCTCGTTTTGCAAATGGACCTTGAGGAGAATGTGGCTTTAAAAGCTCAGCAAAGGCTTTTACAATCAGGGAGTAGAAGAAAAACAAGACTGAACTCACCTCTGTCATGCGGGGCTTGCGGGAGCTGGATGGCACAAGCCTTCCTGTCTCAGGATGTGGAGCTGTGGCCATGGTGTATGTCTCTTTGCTCACCTTCTGCTTAGACCTCAGGAGGGACAAAGCAGCTTTAGTGGAAACCCCTGGAAGGTTGGGGTTGTACAAACTTATGCACCAACCAGCGTAAACAGAGGACCTCCTATCTGCATGCTGGATGTGATTTGGCTTAATGTAGTTTAAATAGCACCAACTGACATTAGTGGTTGTGTGGAGGCTGGGGAACTGCAGTACCTTCTTTGAGTCCGTACCTTCTTGCAACTTGGCTGGTCTGGGGGATGTTTCTGACAGAGGTTGTGAGCTGGGAGGTGCCAGTGGAGGGAGGTCAGCTTGTTCCTTGGAATCTTCTTTCTTCACACTTGATGGGAGTAATCCTCTTCGGTGAGGTTTACCAGATGGTTGGGCATATTCCTTCAAAGCCTCTGAGCCTGAGGCTGTCACATGGGGCAATGAGGGCTGAGGAAGGGGAGGAATTTCCTTTGGGTCAGATGGATCTGAGGACAAGCTGGAGAGTGTTTCTAGTTCCCTCCTGCCCTGGCCCTGACTGCCCAAGTAGGACTTCTCCGATCTCTTGCTATCCTCGGTGCTGCTAAGCACCACGCTACATGGTTTTACAAGTTCAAATTTTTCATCCACCTTAGACGCCTCCTCTTCCTTCACCCTTTTTTGCTGCTGGGTTTCCATGGTAAGTTCAAGGCTGCCAGCTGGTGAAAGGACACGTTTGCTTCCTCCCACTGTTGATGAACTCCCCTCCAGGCTCAAGACACTTTCTGATGCCAGGGAAGTGCCTTTTCTTTCAGGTAATGTCACAGGCACTCTCAAGAATGGAGTCGGGAAACCTCTGCTCTGTTCTTCACTTAGTCCAGCCAGTCTGGGCCCGACCTCATACGCATCTGTCCCACACACAGACGTCCCTTTGCATGAGGGCTCTTCGAACTTGGGAAGAGCCACAGTTGCTGAGCTGCCTTGGGATTGGGTAACCAAGATCTGGGAGAGAGTGGTGTACATGGCACTCCCATAGGATGGCATGTTGGTCTGGATGCGGACGGGCACAACTAGAGACACCATGGTGTCTGGACAGGCAGGCAGGGCCAGTGGAGGGGCTGATGTGGGTGCTGAGCAGCTGGATGGGGGAGCCACAGTGGGCAGCTGGATGTCACTGCTGTACTCTGTGCTGGGGGAGAGGCCAGGGGTTCCTGTTGCCAGTGTGGCCAGGCTAGTTTTGATCTGGGGCACGTGACTTTCCACTTCACTGGGGAGCTGAAGGGTGAACTGGGATTGCAGAGGCAGGAAAAACCCAGAAGAAAGTGCTGAGGAGGCAGGGTAAGGCATGGGGAGAAATGAAGGGGGTTGTCGGAATGGGATGTTGGCTGGGTGAGGCATGAGCTGGGGGAGGTGGAGTTGGCCCGGGTGTAGAACAGTAGGTTGGAGAGGAAGTGGGGGAGCTTGAAATAAGGAGGGAGGAAGGGGCGGCATGGAGTAAGGTGTGGAGAGCAGGCTGGACATGGCCTGGGTGGGGAAGAACTCTGAAGACTGTCCTGGCTCATGCTGTAGGAGGTGCTGGAAGGAGAAAAGGGAGACAGGCGGGGGCAGGTAGGGTTTCTCCTGCAACGGGAGCTGAGCGATGGGGTGGGGGAACACCTGCAGTGCTTCTGTGTAGGGCGGAGTGGCCCCCAGCGCTGGTCTGTCTTGCACCTGGCTCTTGCCTCCTGGGTGCCCGCTGTGCGAGGTGGCTGCAGAGGAAACTGGGAGCAATGCGCCTTTGGCCAAAGATTTACTGGATGAGGGTTTTGGTTCCTCACTCTCTTGTCTTCCCTTGGGGGTGGCTTCTGGCTCGGTTTCAGGAGGCCTGGTCAGAGAAGCCTGTCTCACCAAAAAGCATTTTCTTCTCTCTGGTGGGGCTGCTGAGGCCACTGGAGCTGCTGGAGTTGGTGCTGAAGGGCCTGTCAAGGACAAGCTGCCATAGTCAAAGGATTTGCTGCGTGTCTCGGTCATATGGGTGGAGTGGGAGATGTTGGGGCTCTGTTCTGAGGCTGACCTCCGCATCTCACGGGCATGCGGGTGGTGGCTGGGGACGGTCAGCATGTGGGTGCCCAAGGGTTTGGAGCGTGTGTCTGATGAAGGCCCGGCGGCTTCGGCTTTTCCGTGGTCATCTCTCTCGAAGGAGGCAGAGCGGCTGGACCCACTAAGTGAGACACTGCTCTCCTGGCTCGGGCTGCGAGACAGAGGCACGGAGGACTCAAAGCTGGACTCCCCCGATGACTGGGCCATCTCTGCCAGGCGCAGTCTTTTCTTCTTGGGTGGCAGCTTTTCAGCTGGGAGCTGGGCAAGTGTCTGGCTGCGCTGGGGCCACTGGAACTCCTCTGTCTTCTCTGGCTCCTTAGGGGGTGGCTCCGGCTCTGTATCTGGCCGGTCGGGCTCCTCGGTCACCAGGATTTCGGGAACCTGAATATTGGGCTGGCGGACCAACCTGGGCTGCAGGGAGTGGGCCGAGCGTCCGTGCGGGGCAGGCGGGGGTGATGAGAAGGGGGCCGCAGACTTGTCTTCCCCTTCCAAACTGCCGGGCTGCTCCAGAGAGTCAGATTTCTCAAAGGAGCTGGTGTGCTGGATGACAGAAATTTCTTTGGACGTGGTTCTCCTCTCCTTCCCTGATTCTGAACTGGACCCTGGCTTAGGAGTCCTTGGCTGGAAGCCTGCGGATCCCTCCAGGGAGGGCACTGACTTATTCGGCTCTGCTGGTGACTTGCTGGACTCCAAGGGAAGGTTCCGAGCAGCCTCTGAAGGCCCAGGGCTGCCGAACTGACTCTTGGTGGACTCAAAGCTGGGCGGCTCCTCCTCATCCCCAAGGCTCTTCTCTTTCCTCCTTTTCCTCAGTGGAGTGAGTTCCAAGGTGGTCCCCAGTTTGTAATGCATCATCTGGGACCAGGGCTCATGCTCGGCCTGGCTCTTCTCGGCCTCCGGAGATACATGAGCGCCCACGGTGACTGGTTTTGCCAACTGAAGCTCTGAGCAGTAGTACTTTTTATGGGCCTCATAGTTGTCCCTTTTCTTGTACCGAGCACCACATATGTTACATTCATAGATCACCCCTTTCGTTTTCAAACCCTTCTTGGTCTTTTTGGTGAGGTCGCTTTCCCTGGGTTCCGGTTCATCTGCAGGCTTGGAGGCTGCGTCTTTGCTGCTGGGCCCTGCCTCCTCAGAACTGTACTCTCCGCCCAAAGGCAGTTCGATGGCCGGCTGGCGCTTGAGCATCCGGGGGTGGGAGGTAAACAGTTGACTGCTGCGGCTCAGGGCTTCCGAGTCGGCGACGTGGTCGTCGAAGGAGTAGCTGCCTCGGAAGGTGTGGTGGGGGGTACTGAGGGTGCAGGTGGCAGAAGGCATTGAGTGGCTTCTCAGCAGAGGCACAGGGGGGGTGGTGCTGGGCGGGCGCTGGAGGCTCAGCAGTGATTGTTCGGGCTTCGCTTTCTCACTATGGGAGGACAGTGGCTCCCGGTAGAGGCTGGATTTGGGTGACTCCATGCTGCTCCGCCGCGACAGTGAGCTCCTCCTGGGCTTCACGCTGTCTATCTCGCTGGTGTCCACCACGGCCTCATTGATGGTGATGAGTTTGGTGATATGCTCAATCACCTGCGTCCGGGGCACGGACAGAGGTACCAGGCTGGGCTTGTCTTCGGTGGACAGGGGCAGGAGGGGCTGGGTGGAGGTGGCCGTCAGCATGGCAGTCCGCTGCCCGATCCTCCCACACTTGCCGAAGATGATCTCGGCATAGGACCTGGCGTTGGTGTTTGGGGGGCTGACCTGCTGTTCAGCGCTCTCAGAGCGTGAGAAATACCCAGATTCGGTGCTGCCTTTGCTGCCCGGGCTCAGGAACGCCTGCTCGTCGATCACCTTCTTCCTCTCGCTCAAGCGGAGGGCCAGCTTCTGCTTTATCGTGTGGGTGTCTTCAGGTTTATGGCTCAGGGGGTGTTCGGATGAGGGTTCCGCAAAGGGAGCTGGGTCCTCGAGCGACGGGGCCGAGCTGGACTGGGACAAGGAACAGCGTTCGTGGCTGGAACCCTGGCTCCCGGAGCTGTACAAACTGCTGGACAGGAGTGGGTGTTTGGGCCTCGGGGAGAGCTCTGTGGGGTGTGTGGAAGTGGTGCCCGTCTCCTCTTCCGAATCTGTGCTTTCTCCCTCGGTGGGCTCCTCAAATTCTTCCCCAGGGATCCTCTCCATCTCCAGCCCTGGGGGATACATCTCGCCACCCATTCCCGAGGCCAGGCCGGCTTTGATACGGTGAGCATGGGACTTCCTGTGCTTGTAGAGGTTACTCTTGGTCTTGAAGGAGAAGCCACAGGGGCCGCAGGGGTAGGGCCTCTCGCCTGTGTGTGAGCGGATGTGTTTCTGGAGCACACTGGGCTTGGCACAGGGGCGGCTGCAATATTGACATATGTACTTGCCGGGCTTCTGTGGTTTCCTCTCCTTCTTGTGTGCCTCTTCCGTGGGCTTCAAGGAGACCTGGGAGGGACGGGACACAAAGACTTTGGGGATGCCGGGCAGGTCCTCGGGAGGAATGATGGAAGCATGGGAAGAGAGGAGCTGGCTTTGAGGATGGAGCCCAGGGGTCACAAAAGAGCCTGAGGGTCCAGGTCTCATTGGGTCGACCAGCTGCCATGTGGATCCCTCCAGGAGATGCTCGGGTTTGCCGGGCGACATGAATGCTGGTGTCAGAGGGTGCTGCGGAAGCTGGGAGATGTGGACTGAGGCTTCGATGGAGGACCTCTTGGGGGGCTTCTGTGGCTGACCAGTTTTCTCCTGAGAGCCTTCCCTAAGAACCGACGAGGGGCCTGGGAAGGGCTGCGGGGCTAGTAGCTCTTGGAGGGGGCCCTCTTGAGTGGTGGCTGTGCTGCTGCCAGGATACGGGGCGCTAGATGAGACACTGGTCTGAATGGCCTCTCCTTTGGTCAGCCGCTTCCGGGGACTTCCCTCAGCCTTCTTGGTGCCCTTGACACTTTGTTCAGGATCCATGACCTCCACAGGACTTCAGATGCTATTAAGGGAGGGTTGGAGCAGGCCGCATTTATGAATACTCCAAACGTCCCAAGGAGGCGTCTGGCTTGGGTAACATTGGTCAAGAGCTATGGAAGTCAAACCCAAGGTGGTTTGGGGAGTTTTAAAAATTTTTTTCCAAATGTCACTGGTGGCAAGTGGACTCAGGGCAGGTCATCAGGGCCCAGACTATTCACATCAGTGAGGCATGGCCCTCTACTTCACAGATAGAAAATGCACCAGCACTTTCTGCCTGAATGTCTGTCGTGGAAACGTCATGAAGGATGTCAGAGTCGCCATCATATTGTTTCAGTTGGCAGTGGCAAGTGGCCCCCCACAAGTCCCCCGTGTGCTATGCGATCCGTGGACGGCTAGAGACGGCTGTGTGCATGGTCCAGGCATCCCTGGTCCTGGCACGAGAGAAGCCACGCTGGATGCCGTGGGCAGCTCCGTCCCACCTCTTCTGCTCTTTCGTCCCGTGTTGGAGATGAACAGTCGCAGAGGGGAACTCACGCTCTTCTACTTGACCAGAGCACACACACAGAAATATACAAAGAGAAGAGAAGAGAGGGTTACTGTAACTCATCTACAGCTCATGCAGCTCCGGTGAGACCTGGGTGATCCCTAAAGGTTAACGAGGGAGACTCAACCCAAACCCACAGCCCCAGACCCTGTGCACCAAAGCACTTGGCACCTCCTTTGCCCACATTTCCAGAGGCGCCAGTGACTCTGAATGTCCACTGTGGTTCTGAGGACTGTGACTCTGTGGGGCGTCAGGAGCAGAGTAGACTCTGGGAACCATGGGGCCCTTAGGAATGACAGGCTTGGATTCCAGTCTTTGTGCAGAGAGCAACTCTGAATGGGTTTCAGCTCCCTAAGCCTCAGTTGTATCACCTATGAAATGAAATAGTATGTATGAAATAATAGCAATTCCTGGCTCAACTCCATCTCGAGAGTGCATCCAATGTGAAAATGGACATGGATGCCACTGGATGAATGCTGACTGGTCCCGTGGCCAGTGCAAGAGTTGGGGCTGGTTGATTATCTGGAGATGAGCTTTCTATGAGAGGGACTGTTCTCAGGTTAGTATTTCTCTCTCTATCTGGCCCTGGGTTCTGAAGGTATCCAGGCTTATGGCTTTGCAAACCATTGCTAACCCACCTTCCAAGCCTGGGGTTTAATGAAAAAGCTAAAACCACCATCCATGTGGTGGTTCACAGTCTAACACAGGGTGACCATCAGGGTCACTAAGCAATAGCTAGAAGGTCATTCTGGAAGCTCCCTCCACTTTCCAGCCTTTTTTTTTTTTGTTTAGTCAGTGGCCCAGGGATACCCTAGAAGTGGCTCAGAATAGAGGTCCTTGTCAAACTGAGGGACAAAGCTGGTCAGAGTGGAGCCCCACGTATGTCTGCTCTGCCAGGGTCAGCTGAAATTTGGGCAGCCAAGGCCTCCTGGGCTCTGAGGGCCTTGCAGGGCCCTTTTTCCCAAGAACACAGACAGAATTTCAAAGCTGGAAGTCACTGTGAACTCTGTCCTGCCAGCCATCTTACTTTCCAGTGGATGAATCTAAGCACTGCAGGGGGAGGGGGGCCTGTTGAGGTCCTGTGGTCCTAAGAGGTAGGGCCTGCATTTGAATCTAGGCTCCCTACTGCCAGATTTGATTCCCCAGCCACCTTGCAGGTGTCCATACCCAGGGTGAGGGTCTGGGAGACTGACCGGTGCATCTCTATAGCCTTCTTCCCTCTCCTGTAGGCATGCTCTGCCCTTGGCATACTGACCACAGGCACCCTTCATGGCCTCACCTTTATTTTCACTGGGTGTTTGCTGATACAGTCTTGAAAAGTTCCCACTTTCTACTTTCATAGAGTACTCTGAAAGACTCAAATAATTGTTGCTCAAATGGCAGGACCTCAGACATAGTGACATGCCATGGAAGGGCAAGGAGTTCAGTAACTAGCCAAAAGGTATATTCTATAAATTTATTCTTTTTGTTTCCTTTTCATCTCAATTCTATAAAAACTTCAATATCACTATAATAAAATTTTATAAATATTTTTAAAAGAATGACAAGCTATGAATCCAGATTAAAAAAATCTGTAAATAAGAATGACAAATCAGAACAAAGGAAAGCGTAGATAAGGTAGGAGGTCAGGACTGGTAAGATGGAAAGAGCACTGATATAATAATCATGAGGGCTTACAGTGCTTCTACAGTTCAACTATACACTGATATCTGAGATTCTTGGCAGCCAAGGATAAAAGGGAGACATGGTCCCTTGTAGAGTCATTATAAACCCACTCCAGTGTTCTTGCCTGGAGAATCCCAGGGACGGGGGAGCCTGGTGGGCTGCCATCTATGGGGTCGCACAGAGTCGGACATGACTGAAGTGACTTAGCAGCAGCAGCAGCAGCAGAGTCATTATAACCAGCGAAGAAGAAAACATGTAAGTTCCTTGCAGGAGGCAAAGCATTACCTGAAAAGAACTTTTTCATATGGTACTTCAGACAGGGGCAGCGAATGATGCATGAGATCACCTATGTCTTCAAATAATATCCCTCCAGCAAATGCTATGACCAACCTAGGCAGCATATTAAAAAGCAGAGACATCACTTTGCTGACAAAGGTCCATATAGTCAAAGCTATGGTTTTTCCAGTAGTCATGTATGGATGTGAGAGTTGGACTATAAAGAAAGCCATGTGCCAAAGAATTGATGCTTTTTTTCCTCCAACTGTGGTGTTGGAGAAGACTCTTTAGAGTCCCTTGGACTGCAGGGATATCAGGCCAGTCAATTCTAAAGGAAATCAGTCCTGAATATTTATTGGAAAGACTGATGCTGAAGCTTAAACTCCAATACTTTGGCCACCTGATGTGAAGAACTGACTCATTGGAAAAGACCTTGATGTTGGGAAAGATTGAAGGGAGGAAGAGAAGGGCACAGCAGAGGATGAGATGGCTGGATGGATCACTGACATGATGGACATGAATTTGAGCAAGCTCCGGGAGTTAGTGATGGATAGGGAAGCCCGGCATGCTGTAGTCCATGGGGTTGCAAAGAGTCAGACACGACTGAGCAACTGAACTGAACTGAACTGAACTGAGCAAATGCAGTGATTGAGTTTCTTCAGTGGAAGGTCACAACTCAGCAAAGGCTATTCTTTGAGCAGTCAAAGGCCTCCTCTGACCTAGGCAGAGAGCATCCTCCCAAAGCAGGATGAACGTGGGAAAGGCAGGGGAATTTCATTTCATCATATTACTGTCAATAGGGTGGCCATGTAAGATGTCACCCAAACTAGGGCACTTTGGAGAGTAAAAGGGGTACAATTAACCATTCTGGAGGAGCAATGGGAATAAACCAGGTCATCTCAGGCAAACCAGAACGAATGGTTACCCTTACGATCAATATTTACCTTGTGATCCAAACCAGGCACAAGCGCCATCTCTGGGAGTCTGGCATAAACTTTGACCTCTGCTATGAGGACTGAACTGACACCATGGTCTCCTATGGATCCTTAAAGACTGGGAATCTAGTCTCATTCCCTCACTTGACAAACGAGGAGACTGAGGCCTAGAGAAATAAGGTGATTTTCCCTAAAGACTGCAGAGTGATGGTGGCCAAGGAAGACCACCCTGTGCCACCACCTGCTTGCTGGCCAGAGTTCATCCCCACCTCCGTGAATAACTGGGCACCATAGCCTATGGCTCTGTGGCACATTGGGCACCATAGTCTATGGCTCCCAGTTCTGTGAAGGCA
This sequence comes from Bos grunniens, assembly GCF_055505025.1. NCBI lineage: Eukaryota > Metazoa > Chordata > Mammalia > Artiodactyla > Bovidae > Bos > Bos grunniens. Next base: position 16,818,225 of record NC_141167.1, read on the forward strand.
CCGGCTTGGCCCCACAGGAGGTGGCTGTATCCCTGGCGAGGAGTGACCACAGTGTCCGGAGGCTTAACAGTCAAAGGGCCCTTTCAACTTATGTCCTAACCTCGCTGTGGCTCTTGGATGGGAGAAATGGGGAGAAGACTGAGGTTGGGGAGTCCATCCTGGTGGCATTACCCCAGGCCTTGTTTATCCAAGCTAATGTGGGCCAAAGCTCTGAGTCATGGAAGTCAGATGAGACAGAACTGTGCTCTGGGCTGGTCTGTGACTCCTGGGCTTGGCTGTACCTGTGTGAGGGGAGGAGGCCCCTGGGTGCTGTGGATGGATAATAAAGCATTGACTATACCAACTATGTCTATTGACCCTTTCATGCAAGGATCTCAATGTACCCCCCAAATACTAGCTAGTGGTGAGATTCACTTCTTCTGATGGATGGATGGGCCCCTCTGCATGACTGAATGGGGAGTGATCAGTCTGAGTGACAGTCAGTTGGCCAAGGAGGACCCTACACTGTCGAGTCCTGTGTTTCTCCCTTCACTAAGCCACAGGGGTGGGTGGAGAAGTGCCCAGAGGCTGGGGCTTGGAGCATTTCCCAGGCCAGGCAGGAGGGTGGGGTGCATGAGGGAGACAGTCAGGTGGCTGTTGTGTCATTAGGTGACTCACTGGGCCAGCACCACCTGCCTGGGGTCAGCACCTGCCTGGCTGCACCTGTGAGCAGGGCCTGGCACTCTTCTGGAGAGGGCCCTCATGCTGGCAGCCTCTGGGAAAGGAGCAGGCAGGACACATCAGCACCATCGGCCGCCTAGATCATGGAGTCAGGGAGGCCTGAGAGCCGAAAGGCCCACCCCTTCATTCTGCACAGAGGGCACCTGAGCTGCGGGAGACAATGCCCGGCCCAGGAAACACAAGTCCTCGGACTCCTGGGCCAGTGCTCTCTGCTGCCCTGTTCCATACCTCATGACATGTCAGAGGTCCTTGATACAGGAGGCAGTGGGAGGGGGCAGCTGGGACTGGCTGCAGAACAGGGGAAAACCTACAAGAACTAAGAAGGCTTCAGCCTTGGAATGGGTTACAATTCACACTGGCATCAACATTTTTTTACTTAACTCTTTAACCCCTTTAGAAGGACCATTTCCAATCTCTGGGACCAAGTGATGCTAAGAAAATGGCTCTTTTCTACATTCTGTGCTTCTGAAGGTGTGTGTAAAATTTTAATACTAGCTAGAAGTAACAAAAGGAAAAGTTGCCTCTGCAGAGAACTGGTGAACATACCTGTAAAAATCACCAGTGACATGAGGTCAGAGGTAGGGGGCTTTCCTTACAGGACCCAGAAGCTGGGCCAACAGGAGTCTGAGCCTCAGGCCAGGGGAAAGATGGATGTTCTCTGCTGATGGTGGCAGAACGGACCTGGAGTCCACCTTGCCTGCTCCTAAGGTCACAGCCCTCAGAGCTCTGGCTTAGAAACCAGCTTAGAACCATGAGAAGAACCTGAGTTTTAAGAGCCAGCTGGCTAACATATCAGACTACTTGGCTCTCACTTCTGGAGGCTTCCATAGGTCTAGCTAGTAGGATATCCCAACACGGAAGACAGTAGGGTGCTGGGGCTGGAGCCACGAAAGCCTCAGGGGAGGGAGATGAGGGGCAGGCAACAGGGCTGAGGCCTGAAGTTCTGCAACCAACTGGACACCTCTTCCAGGACACAACATCCAAGGTGTGGGGACAACAAGGCCGTTGCCCAGAGTGGACCCCCACAGAGGGAAGATAGGAGGTGGGCTCTAGCAGGTGGTCAGCTTCACTAGTCCTGGTAGAAGGCCAGCCTGAGTCTGCATGAGCTGTAGACTAGGGAGCTTGAATCACCAGCCAAGATAGATGAGACTCCAGCAAGACAGGGACAGAGGCCTGGTATTCAGAGGGCTATTAGGTCCCAGACCTGGGGCATAAAGTTCTTATAATTTAGTTACATATACCCATGGATGCATGCACCCCAATATCCCAAAATCAGGTAAAAATTTTACTGACCGTAAGTAATAAAACACACTGACGTTGAAAACACCAGGAAAGCAAACCTTTTGCTTATTTTCAGAAGCTGAAAGCAAGCACAGAAGGCCACAGCCTAGACAGGAGGCAAGTAGTGTTTTCATTTAAGAACCCAACACCAAACCAGTGGCCCTTCTGAGAATCTGTGTGTACGACACTGTCTGTGTGCGTACGAGATGGGGCAGAATTCTTACGCAGCAAACAAAAGTGAAAGTGGCTGGGGGCTCGGATGGTGGCAAGAGAGGGTAAGTGTGAAGATGTGGGTCTGGAAACTAACAGGAGAGGTTGTCAGACAGCCAGTGAAGGAAGTCTGGACAGAGAGTGGCCAAAGCCAATGGTGGGGTTCTGGCTGGTAACGGGGAACAGGGCAGAGCCTGAAATGTCTCCCACTAGCCACTCCCTTTTTTGTTTTAGCAACTGAAGCCCCTGAGCATCAGCTGAGTCTCTTGTCACCCACCTAGGCTGCATCTACCAACATCCTTTGCAGCTAGTGCTGGTCAACAGCTGTAGCTTGCAGGTCACGGCCAGAAAGAACAGTGTCTGCCCTCCACGTCCTCATTTGCTCAGGAAGGAACCTGGAGGCAGTAGCGGAGGTGAACCCGACTATATTTCACAAGGCTACAGCTTCCATAGTGATTCCTCTAATGGATCTGAGCAAAGGCAGTTGAAAACCTTCTGGAAAGGATTCGCCATTCTAGATGCCATAAAGAACATGTGTGGTTCATAGGAAGGGGTCAAAATATCAATAGGAGTTTTGAAGAAGTTAATTCCAATCCTCGTGGATGGCTTAGACTTCATGGAGAAAGTAACTGCAGATGTGGTAGAAATAGCAAGAGAACTAGAATTAAAAGTGGAGTCTGAAGATGTGACTGAATTGCTGCAATCTCATGATAAAATTTAACAGATGAGGAGTTGCTTCCTAGGGATGAACAAAGAAAGTAGTTTCTTGAGATGGAATCTACTTTCGGTGAAGATTTTGTGAGGACTGCTGAAACAACAATAAAAAATTTAGAATATTACATAAACTTAGCTGATAAAGCAGCAGCAGGGTTTGAGGGGACTGACTCCAATTTTGAAATAAGCTCTATTGAGGGTAAATTCCTTTCAAAGAGTACTGCAGTACTGCATGTTACAGAGAAATCGTTCGTGAAAGGAAGCAGTAAATTAATGCGGCAAACTGCATTGCCGTCTTACTTTGATAAACTGCCACAGCCACCCTATCCTTCAGCAACCACTACCCTGATCAGTTGGCAGCCACCAATATCAAGGCAAGACCCTCCACCACCAAAAGCTTATGAATCACTCACTGAAGGCTCAGAAGAGGGTTGGCATTTTTTAGCAATACAGTATATTTTAATCAAGTTATATACATGGATTTGTTTTTGACATAATGCTATTACATACTTAGTAGATTACACTATGTGGTGGTTTAGTCACTAAGTCGTGTCTGACTCTTGTGATCCCACGGACTATAGCCTGCCAGGCTCCTCTGTCCATGGGATTCTCCAGGCAAGAATGCTGGAGTGAGTTACCATTTCCTTCCCCAGGGGATCTTCCCAATCCAGGAATCGAACCCGGGTCTCCTGCACCGCAGGCAGATTCTTTACCGACCGAGCTACAAGGGAAGCTACAGATTACACTGTAGTGTGAACATAACTTTTATAGGCACTAAGACTCACTTTATTGTGGTGACCTGGAAGCAAACCCACATCTTCAGGGTATTCCTCTAACTGGCGCACGGCTGATGCTCAAGAAATAAGAACAGATGTTGAATCTAGAGGTCAAAGCAGGGTCTCCAAAGAAGTCAATATGATGCTGAGCCACTCAGCTAGTAGTACAGCCTTTCTAATTTCCCCAGACAAAAAATACATCGGTTCCCGAGCTGGGCAGGGCAGTGGGGTCAAAAGCACAGGCAGGAGATGCTGCCACTGATGGTGGCAGATTTGAATTAAGGCAAATTGGAAGTGGTCAAACAGGAGATGGCAAGAGTGAACATCGACATTCTAGGAATCAGCGAACTGAAATGGACTGGAGTGGGTGAATTTAACTCAGATGACCATTATATCTACTACTGTGGGCAGGAATCCCTTAGAAGAAATGGAGTAGCCATCATGGTCAACAAAAGAGTCCAAAATGCAGTACTTGGATGCAGTCTCAAAAATGATAGAATGATCTCTGTTCGTTTCCAAGGCAAACCATTCAATATCACAGTAATCCAAGTCTATGCCCCGACCAGTAACACTGAAGAAGTTTAACACTGAATGGTTCTATGAAGACCTACAAAACTTTTTAGAACTAATACCCCAAAAAGATGTCCTTTTCATTATAGGGGACTGGAATGCAAAAGTAGGAAGTCAAGAAACACTTGGAGTAACAGGCAAATTTGGCCTTGGAATATGGAATGAAGCAGGGCAAAGACTAATAGAGTTTTGCCAAGAAAATGCACTGGTCATAGCAAACACCCTCTTCCAACAACACAAGACTCTACACTACACATGGACATCACCAGATGGTCAACACCAAAATCAGATTGATTATATTCTTTGCAGCCAAAGATGGAGAAGCTCTATACAGTCAACAAAAACAAGACCAGGAGCTGACTGTGGCTCAGATCATGAACTCCTTATTGCCAAATTCAGACTGAAATTGAAGAAAGTAGGGAAAACCACTAGACCATTCAGGTATGACCTAAATCAAATCTGTTATGATTATACAGTGGAAGTGAGAAATAGATTTAAGGGACTAGATCTGATAGACAGAATGCCTGATGAACTACGGATGGAGGTTAGTGACATTGTACAGGAGACAGGGATCAAGACCATCCCCATGGAAAAGAAATGCAAAAAAGCAAAATGGCTGTCTGGGGAGGCCTTACAAATAGCTGTGAAAAGAAGAGAAGCGAAAAGCAAAGGAGAAAAGAAAAGATATAAGCATCTGAATGCAGAGTTCCAAAGAATAGCAAGGAGAGATAAGAAAGCCTTCCTCAGCGACCAGTGCAAAGAAATAGAGGAAAACAACAGAATGGGAAAGACTAGAGATCTCTTCAAGAAAATTAGAGACACCAACGGAATATTTCATGCAAAGACGGGCTCGATAAAGGACAGAAATGGTATGGACCTAACAGAAGCAGTAGATATTAAGAAGAGGTGGCAGGAATACACAGAAGAACTGTACAAAAAAGATCTTCATGACCAAGATAATCACGATGGTGTGATCACTGACCTAGAGCCAGAAATCCTGGAATGTAAAGTCAAGTGGGACTTAGAAAGCATCACTACGAACAAAGCTAGTGGAGGTGATGGAATTCCAGTTGAGCTATTTCAAATCCTGAAAGATGATGCTGTGAAAGTGCTGCACTCAACATGACAGCAAATTTGGAAAACTCAGCAGTGGCCACAGGACTGCAAAAGGTCAGTTTTCATTCCAATCCCAAAGAAAGGCAATGCCAAAGAATGCTCAAACTACTGCACAATTGCACTCATCTCACACGCTAGTAAAGTCATGCTCAAAATTCTCCAAGCCAGGCTTCAGCAATATGTGAACCGTGAACTTCCAGATGTTTAAGCTGGTTTTAGAAAAGGCCAAGGAACCAGAGATCAAATTGCCAACATCCGCTGGATCATGGAAAAAGCAAGAGAGTTCCAGAAAAACATCTATTTCTGCTTTATTGACTATGCCAAAGCCTTTGACTGTGTGGATCACAATAAACTGTGGAAAATTCTGAAAGAGATGGGAATACCAGAGCACCTGACCTGCATCTTGAGAAACCTATCTGCAGGTCAGGAAGCAACAGTTAGAATTGGACATGGAACAACAGACTGGTTCCAAATAGGAAAAGGAGTACGTCAAGGCTGTATATTGTCACCCTGCTTATTTAACTTATATGCAGAGTACATCATGAGAAATGCTGGACTGGAAGAAGCACAAGCTGGAATCAAGATTGCTGGGAGAAATATCAATAACCTCAGATATGCAGATGACACCACCCTTATGGCAGAAAGTGAAGAGGACCTAAAAAGCCTCTTGATGAAAGTGAAAGAGGAGAGTGAAAAAGTTGGCTTAAAACTCAACATTCAGAAAACGAAGATCATGGCACCTGGTCCCATCACTTCATCGGAAATAGATGGGGAAACAGTGGAAACAGTGTCAGACTTTATTTTTTGGGGCTCCAAAATCACTGCAGATCGTGATTGCAGCCATGAAATTAAAAGACGCTTACTCCTTGGAAGAAAAGTTATGACCAACCTAGATAGTATATTCAAAAGCAGAGACATTACTTTGCCAACAAAGGTCCGTCTAGTCAAGGCTATGGTTTTTCCAGTGGTCATGTATAGATGTGAGAGTTGGACTATGAAGAAGGCTGAGCGCTGAAGAATTGATGCTTTTGAACTGTGGTGTTGGAGAAGACTCTTGAGAGTCCCTTGGACTGCAAGGAGATCCAACCAGTCCATTCTGAAGATCAGCCCTGGGATTTCTTGGGAAGGAATGATGCTCAAGCTGAAACTCCAGTACTCCTCATGTGAAGAGTTGACTCATTGGAAAAGACTCTGATGCTGGGAGGGATTGGGAGCAGGAGGAGAAGGAGACCACAGAGGATGAGATGGCTGGATGTCATCACTGACTCGATGGACGTGAGTCTGAGTGAACTCCGGGAGTTGGTGATGGACAGGGAGGCCTGGCGTGCTGCGATTCATGGGGTCGCAAAGAGTCGGACAGGACTGAGCGACTGAACTGAACTGAACTGAACTGAACTGATGGTCTGGGACACTTATCAGATTGAACCTTTCATACCACCCTAGGGCTTAAGCTAGAACTGAAGACACTCATGGATTAAGTCATTATAGTCTTGACACGCAGATTGGCTGGCCCATCCCCCTGCCTCCACGCTGCACTAGATGGTTCTCCTGCTGAGGCTGGAGATTCTGGAGCCTCCAGTGTACCTCGTGGTCACTAGTTTCCTGTGAAATGATGACAAGTCAGTGAGACCCAGGGCAGGGCAGCTCTCAAGGGGCCTGAACCTGGGCTTCCATTACGGTCAAAAGGATGAATTGCATGAGTACATCCTGTCTTCAGACTCACAGCACTTTGTACCCATCATCTTCATTTGCTGTTGGGAAGAAACTGAGGCCCAGAGGAAAGATGCAATCTGTTCATGGAGAGCCAGCAAAGAGGTATTCAGGCCAAAAGGGAGAAAATTCCTGAGCCCTCCAATTTTCTGTTTGGGGCCATGTACCCTGAATGGCAGGGATGTCTTGACGCTGATTAAGCTTCCCTGGGAGCTCCCCAGGGGCAGACAGATCTGGGCTGCAGGGAGGATGGCAATTAGGGCACCTGAAGAGAACCAGGGGGCAGGATAGCAGGACTCCTCACCACGGCTGGCTTGCTTCCCGAGATACTCCCCACCTTTCTCAGGATCTGTGAGTTCCCTCCAGCAAGGGCAGAGCAAGAGGCCTGGAGTCAAGATCCTGTCATGGGACCCCGTTACTTGTAGAGGAAACCCCTGACACAACTCTGCTGTGTGACCCTCAGCATTTTCGTGCTTTGTCCACCTGCGAGAGGTTGCCTACACTCCTTGGCACCTGGCCCCTTCCATCTTCAAAGTCAGCAGTGGTGGCCCCATCTTTTCACACTGAATAACACTGACTGCCCTACCTCCCTCTCACCCATAAGGGCTCTTGTGATGATGTTGGGCCCTGCCTAGATAATCTATAGGGCTTCCCTGATAGCTCAGTTGGTAAAGAATCTGCCTGCAATGCAGGAGACCCAGTTCGATTCCTGGGTCAGGAAGATCCACTGGAGAAGGGATAGGCTACCCACTCCAGTATTCTTGGGCTTTCTTTGTGGCTCAGCTGGTAAAGAATCCACCTGCAATGTGGGAGACCTGGGTTCGATCCCTAGGTTGGGAAGATCTCTTGGAGAAGGGAAAGGCTACCCACTCCAGGATTCTGGCCTGGAGATTAGATAATCTATAAAAATCTCACCACTTTCACATCTTTGATTTAATCACATCTACAACATGCCTTTTTTTCATGAAAGGCAACATGTTCATAGGTTCCAGAGGTTAGGATCTGGACATCTTTGGGAATCATTATTCTGCTTATCACAGTGCTATCTCAGTATTTTTTAAATCTGTATTTCTTGTTCTCTAGTGAGGCTTAGAACTTTGCATAAGCTTATTAAGCAATTATTTCACTCAGTGAATTATTTTTCATATCCTTTGCTTATGTTCCTAATGGATTATATATTTATTTCTTTATACAAACTCTTCCAATACTGGGGTATTAATCTCTTCAATATGAGGTGCAAATACTTCTATCGTTAGTCTTTAACTTTGCTGAACCGGAAAATTTTGTTTCTATGTGGTCAAATGCATCATCAATCCTTCCTTTTATGACTTTTAGGTTTTGTGTCCAAGATTATTTTTTTAGAATGTCGCCCCCTTTTCTTCTAGTCCCTTTATGATTTTTTTTCTTTCCTCTCTCTCTGTCCCTCCACCCCTTTGTTCCTCTTTTCCTCCTGCCATCCTTCCCTCCCTCCCTTCCTTTCCATTTCTATCGTGGCTCCATCTGGCATTTATTTTTGTGTAAGGAGTGAGGTAGAGATAAAGCTTAGTATTTTTTTTTTTTTTTAATATAGCTAACCAGTTGTCCTAACAGTATTATTGGATAGTCCACCCTCACTCTGCTGAAATATCCTGGGGCATTTAAAAGCCCAGGTTCTAGCCCCATTCAGATCCATTGAAGCAGTATCTATGGGAAAAGGGCCCCAGAATCTATATTTTTACAAAACTCCCTATGTAAAAATCTGACATAAGCTTCTCTACTGTCCACTATTTGGGGAAACTGATGGAACTCCTCTAATTACCTCCTCTAACTAATCACCTTGCGTCTAGGTCCTCAGTGTTCCTCCACTCCACCCCACCATTTATTGCAGAATGCAAAATCTCTTTGGTTGCCAACCTCACCAGGCCTCTCCCTCTGCCAAGAACTCTCAATAGCTCCCAACCACATGGAGATGCAGCCAATGGCGTTTCAGCCTCATCACAATCAGGCCCCTCCCAGCCTCCTCTCTCCACCCTACACTTTGACTTTGCATCAGCTCAAACCCACATGCTCTGGACCTCTCTGCTTAATCACATTGCTGTTCCCCAGAGAACAGGCAGAGAAAGGAGCCCAGAAGGCTAATTCCACAGAGGAGTCAGGGAATGCTTCCTGAAAGAATCTGTGCTTGAACTGGGCCTTGAAAGATGGGGACAGTGTTGATGGTTAGACTTGAAAGAAAAGGATTCTAGTCTAAGAGGGAGGTACAACACATGCAGAGTTCAGGAGGCTGGAATGTGGTCACAGGGAATGCTGTATTTGCAGTCTCTCTTCCCTCCCAGGCTTGGGGCTCCACGTGTGCAGGCAGGGGCCGCACACCATGGTAGAAGTGGGGCTCAGGGCAGGGGCAGAATTTTCACAAGTTCCCTCCTAGGCCCTAGAATGACAAGAAAAAGCCTCAAACTATGGACACTTGGTTCTGCCAAACAGATCTTCCAGCTGAGCGGGGGTGAGTGCTGACCCTCAGAAAGCAGGGAGAAGGCACAGTCTGGTCCTATGGGGTGGCCAGGAGCAGGTTGCTGGGCTAGATCAGGTTTCCAGGATGACCAGTCCCTCACAATAACTCTCTGGCCTGGATTCACTCATGGGAAAACAGGCACTGCCTCAAGTCTGATGGATTGCCTATGCTAGGAAGAGAAAGTTTTCCACTAATCCAACAGGTCAAATCGTGCTACTTCCCTGAGAAGCCTGAGACATCTGCCTTGGATCAGACCTGTGTCTAAACCAGTTCATCAGCACCTTCCTGGGAAATTTGTCTCTCTCTGGACTGGGCAAAGGCTGGGCCTTATTTACCTTTGTATTTCAGTGCTGGGCACTGGACTCAGCCTTAATAAAATATTTAAAATACTTTAAAAATACTTCAGTGAGTATCTGCTGATGCCTAAGCTATACTAAACATGAACATATTGATTCTCATACAGGTCCCCTTTTGCAGAGGAGAGGCCCGAGGCTCATAGAGATGAAGCTATTTGCTTCAGATGATACAAGAAAGGGCAGAGGTAAGATCTGAATCTTGAGTTTAGACCACGGCCTAGAAAACCCCCAGGAGTGCTGACCTTGGTCAGAAGGGCCCAGGTGGGTTCTGCCTTCCTTCCCAGCACCCCAGTTCCTCCAGGAAGTCTTCCCAGTTAACCACAGCCATCTCCACTTGCGCCAAAGTCTCCTCCCTATGTGCAATCACTCTGCATGACCCTGTTCACCTCAGGGCTGCGTTTCTTGATACATGCTTTTATCAGCTATGAGTGGTAGATTATTCACTGTCTGGGCAGCTCCTAAATCATTTCCCTTGGATGATTGTCTGTTGTTCCTACTTTCCCTTCTCCTCCTCCCTCCCAACTCCAAGACCCAGACAAGGTTTGGAATTTATGCACTCTGGTTGAGAAGCAAATTCTATTTATAGCAAAGAGAAACCTAGGTAACTCCAGGTGAGTTATATCTGGCTAATATTTGTCTTCCTGTTAGAAAGCCCAGGGATTGAGGGGGAATTAACATCATGGGGGAAGCACTGGTCTCGAGAAACATCCCCAGGAGGGGAGAAACAGGTTTTACAGTCAAGACCAAGCAACAGTGCAGTCAGAACTCCACTCTCTCCAACGTGAGGAAGCCCAGACTCAGCACTGTTTATTTGTGGCTGTGATAAGTAACGCAAAGATGGTCCTAACAAATGCCTTTTATCTAAACCAAACAACTGAACTTTTAATATGTGTCAGGGCCATTCTTAGTGTTTTACACAATAACTCTTATCAGGCAGGGATCATGATCATCTGCATTTTACAGATAAGGAAACTGAGGCACAGAATCACAAAGTTGGTAATGGCAGAACTGGAACCTAAGCCTGGGCCATCAGTGACCTCTGCCATGGAGAACTTCAAGGCAGCTGGGGCCATGCCAGCCTTGTGGACAGGACTTAAGATTGAATCGCTCCTAACACTTCAGGTCACCAGACACTGTTCCTAGTGAGTCCCTCCCATCCTGTGGACTAGCCTTAAGAAGAGCTTTTTTCTCCCCTTTCACTTAAAAGAAGTATCTACTGTGTTTAACTCTTGTTCCCACTGAGACTAAAAATGAACTAAGGTCAGGAACTGTAGCCTGAACTCAGCAAGGGCCCAGTGAAATCTACATGATTGTAATTAATTAATCTATGAAGATATCTACTGTTAAAAGTTTAGTTATCTATCCACCCACCTATCTTGTTATTTATTTATAACCTCCTTGTTCTGGTAAGGATTAAAAGAGCCTCCTGGACACCTGTGAGAACTTCCTGAGCTTCTGAACTTAACTCAACCTGCTTATCTTAAATGGTCCAGGAAGTACTTATGGGTGAAAGAGCCTGAAATGAAAGCTGAGCACAGTCAGGCAGACTTGTCTTCCAGCCACTCACATCCTGCCAGTTGCTCATGGATGCTGCCTAAGAAACACCTGTGCTCCTTGTTTGTCCCAGTGGCCTCTCTCTCGTCAGTATCCAGCAGGTCTAGCTGTCTCTATACAAATGTCCATGGTACAAAAGGAACACCTGCCTACAAGCTTCCTAGGGAGTTAACTAGGTCCTTTGGTTCACTCTAAAGGGTAATATATAGAACACACTACAGCCCACAATACACATTATAGGATCAATTCTATAAGGACAAATGACCAGAGACACTGGGTGACACACGTAGTGTATTCCAAAGTGGACGATGACAACATAGGGACTACCTATGGCCTCCACCATTCCTGCCCACGTGGCAAGATGGCCATAACTGTACTAGTAATGATGAAGCAGCTATAATGATTGCTTTGAAACTCATTTATTCATTACTCAAGTATTACATGGACCTTCTCAATGCCAGGCCAGTAATATGAAAACAGACATAAATTATAGACCTTACTATCCATATAAAGCTACAGTCATCAAGATAGTGTGGTCTCAACACAAGAGAGAGAACAACAACAACACAATCAATGGAAACAACAGAGTAAGAAAACAGACTCCATACACACAGTTACCTGATTTATAACTAACGTATGACTGCATTTGCTGAGGGAAATGTTAGTCTTTTCAATAAATGGTGCTGATGCAATTGGATCTATATCAAAAAGAATAAACCTTGGCTATACCACATACAAAAGTTAATGTGAAAAAGATCATTGGCCTGAATACAAAAGATTAAAAAATGAAGCTTGTAGAAGAAAACACAAAAACATATCTTCCTGAACTTGAGGCCAGCAAAGATTTCTTACACAGTTCAAAAAAAGCAAACTCACATAATCATAAAAGAAAGTATTGGTAAACTGGGCTGTATTAAAATGAAAAATGTCTACTCATCAGAAGATAAGAATAACAGAGTAAAAAGACAACCTAGAGACTGGGAGAAGATATTTGCAATACATATTCAACAAAGGACTCATCCAGAATTTAAAAAAATCCTAAAAATTAATTTTAAGAAGGCACACAACCCAATTAAAAATGGCCAAAGTTAACCCCAAATGTAAGAGCTAAATGATACAACTATTAGAAGAAAACACAGGGGGAAATCTTCATGACATTGGATTTACCGACAATTTCTTGGCTATGAGACTAAAGCACAGGCAACCAATGTGAAAATAAACTGTATTTCATCAAAATTTAAAACTTCCATGTACTAAAGGACATAATCCAGAGTGATAAGGCAGTCTACAGAATGGAAGAATATATTTGCAAATCATATATGTGATAAGGGGTTATATCCAGAATATATAAAGAACTCCTACAACTCAAGGAAAAAAAAAACAAAACTACCAAATTAAAACATGAGCAAAAAACTTGAGTTCCTCCAAAGAAGATAAACTAATGGTCAAGAAGCACATGAAAAGATACTTAGCATCACTTATCATTAGGGAAATGCAAATCAAAATTATGAGATACCACCTTACACACATTAGAAGGGTTACTATAAATTTTAATAGAAACCCAGAAAATAATAAGTATTGGCAAGGATATAGAGAAACTGGAATCCTTATGCATTGTTGATGGGAATCCAAAATGGTGCGGCCTCTACAGAAAGCAATCTGGTGGTCCCTCGAAATTTTTTTCCTAAATACAATTACCATATTACCCAACAATTCCACTTCCAGATACATACTACAAAATAGATTTGCAGAAGGATACTTGTACACCTTTGGGCTATTCATAGTAGCCCAAAGGTAGAAATAATCCAAGTGTCCACTGATGAATGAATGGATAAGCAAAATGTGGTATATACATGCATAGACTATTATCCAGTCTTCAAAGGGAAGGAAAATTTGACCCATGCTACAATATGAATGAATCCAGAGGACATTATACTAAGTGAAATAAACCAGTTACAAAAAGACATATAGTAAACAATTCCACTTATATGAATTACCTAGAAGAGTCAAATTTGTAGAGACAGAAAGAATGGTGGTTATCAGTGGTTGGCAGAGAAAGGGCAAGCAGATTTGTTGTTTAATGAGTACAGAGTTTCAGTTTTGCAAGATGAAAAGAGTTCTCAAGATTCACTGATATTGCACAACCATGCAAAAATACTTAATATTACTGAACTTAGAAAGGGTTGAGTGAAAGTCGCTCAGTCATGTCCAACTCTTTGCGACCCCATGGACTATACAGTCCATGGAATTCTCTAGGCCAGAGTACTGAAGTGGATAGCTGTACCCTTCTCCAGGGGATCTTCCCAACCCAGGGATCGAACCCAGGTCTCCCACATTGCAGGCAGATTCTTTACCAGCTGAGCCACAAGGGAAGCTAAAAAGGGTTAAGATGGCAAATTTTATGTTACAAGTATTTTACCAGAATTTTTTTAAATGGCAAAAGATTTCAACAGGCACTTTTTTAAAAAAGAGTTTTTATGTGGGCCACATTAAAAAAAAAAGTCTTCATTGAGTATTTTACAATATTGCTTCTGTTTTATGTTTTGGCCATAAGGCATGTTGGACCTTAGCTCCCTGACCAGGGATCTAACGCTCACTCCCTGCACTGCAAGGCAAAGTCTTAACCACTGGACCACCAGGCAAGCTGCTCAACACGTAATTTACAAAGAGGTTATCTAAATGGTCAACGAGCATATGAAAAGGTGATTAACACCATTACTCATTAGGGAAATATATATCAAATCCACCACACATTTACCAGAATGACTAACAGGAAACAAAATGACACGAAATGTTGGGAAGAATGTGGGGCAAATGGACCTCTTCCAGTACATTGTTGGTGGGAAGGTAAGTAGATGCAGCCATCTGGACAATTGAATGGCAAAATCTTCAATGGCAAACATACACCTACCCCATGACCTAAAAATTCCACTCCTAAAAATATTTCCTACAGAAACGCATATATATATATATCTGCTAAAAATCACAAGAATGCTCATAGTAGCTTTACGTTATGAAGCAGCAAAAACCTGGAACCAACCCAATGCCAACAACAAACAGAGTAGATAAATAAATTGAGGTATATTTACACAAGGATTATCACACAGTAATTAAAAAGAACAAAGTACAGCTACAGACAAAAATGGCTCTCACAGATAAAATAATAAGCAAAGGAGTTCAGATAAAATAAACTATATACTGCATGATTCCATTTTCCTAAAGAACTGGCAAAATTAATTTTATTGTACTAGAAATCAGCATAGTGATTAGTTCTGGTGGGGCAGGTAAGTATTGATGAGGAAAAGGCACGTAGGAGTTTTTGGGGTGACAGAAATGTTCTACATCTTGATTTGGTTATATATATTACATGAGTCAGACCTTTTTCAGCAAAGGTCCATATAGACAAAGCTATGGTTTCTCCAGTAGTTTTGTATGAATGTGAGAGTTGGACCATAAAGAAAGCTGAGTGCTAAGAATTGATGTTTTTTACCTGTGGTGTTGGAGAAGACTCTTGAGAGACCCTTGGACTGCAAGGAGATCAAACCAGTCAATCCTAAAGGAAATCAACCCTGAATATTCATTGGAAGGACTGATGCTGAGCTGAAGCTCCAATACTTTGGCCACCTGATGCAAAGAGCCTACTAACTGGAAAAGATGCTGATGCTGGAAAAGATTGAAAGCAGGAGGAGAAGGGGATGGCAGAGGATGAGATGGTTGGATGGCATCACTGACTTAATGGACATGAGTTTGAGCAAGCTCCAGGAGATAGTGAAGGACAGGGAAGCCTGGCATGCTGCAGTCCATGGGGTTGTAAAGAGTCAGGCATGGTTTAGCAACTGAACAACAAAAATATATGTAAAATCTATTTGAGTTGTAACTTTGTGATACATGTTCAGAATTATATATGTTATGCCTCAATTTAAAAAAAGACATAGACTTTTACACTTGAAAAATACAAAGCTTATGAAGAGAGACACAAACAAAAATAGATCATAAGGTATGATAGACTCTGTGATAGAAAGAGGTTCTGAGTATAGGCTGGGGATGGGGAGGAAGGACTCATTGCAGGGAGTCTTTAGAGGAGGTACACTGGGCTCTGAAGGATGCAGGAGATTTCACCAAGCAGAAAAGCGGACTAGTGTGAGCACAGGCAGGACGATGAGGGGGAACCTTGAGTGTGTGAGAAGGTAGCTCAGTGTGGTTAGAGGGTTGGGGGTGTACAGCATCGTTAGTGGCGGGAGAGGAAGCTGAGGACATGAATCAAGTTAGTCTTCAGATTTGTTTATTTAAACGAGCTCCCCCAAAACACTTGCTGAGTGAATGAATGAACCTTCCCACAAGTACGGCACATCTGATCATCTGATGCCTGGGGTAGCAGGCATGTCATGTTTGCATGGCAACAAGTAGTGATGAGATACAGCCCCAGTGCGGTTGTGCAGCCCATTTCTTCTAAGACTGTTAACTTCCCCAAAGTTCAATACCTTCTAGGTCCCAGAATTAGAAAACATCCTCACTCAGTTAACTCACTCTGCTACAAACACTGAGGGATTATTTTTTTTTATAATTTACCCTCTCCGCCAACTTCCTTCCACACCATCTCGCCATTTTTGATAATTATATATTTTAGGTTGTTTTGGCAGTTGCCTTTAACATCTTCTAATAATATACTTAAATTGCTATTTCCTGGTCTGTCAACTTTTGACAGTATCTATTCATTTCTATGAACAATGAAGGAATTTGTGCACAATCCCTCCTTCCTACCTGGTTTCTTCGGTCCACCTTTAAATTCCTGTTAGTTTAAAATTTATTATTCTTACATTGTCAAGTTTCATAACATTTACATTCTGTTCTATATTATCATTGAGTCTAGTCTATAGGTTAATTCCTATAGTCCTTCCCTGAATATTCATTGGAAGAACTGATGTTGAAGCTGAAGCTCCAATGCTTTAGCCACCTGATGAGAAGAGCTGACTCACTGGAAAAGACCCTGCTGCTGGGAAAGATTGAAGGCGGGAGGAGAAGGGGATGACAGAGGATGAGATGGTTGGATGGCATCACCGACTCGATGGACATGAGTTTGAGTGAACTCTGGGAGATGGTGAAGGATAGCAAAACCTGGCATGCTGCAGTCCATGGGGCCAAGAGTTGGATGTGACAAAACAACTGAACAACAACAACAACAGGCTAATTCTAAAAATTGAAGCTAATAAACAATAAGATCGCAAAGAGATTATTTCCTGAGGAACCACTTCATATGAACAGTCCCCAGAGAAGGAAGTGTAATTCCACATAACTAAGGCTTTGTCATAAGAAGAAAAGTCTTCCACAAGTTAAAAACCAAGCAATCCTCCTACACAGTAATATATGCCTTCCTTCACTTTTCGCAATCACATCATCATCTTTTTGGATTGCTTTTTTGATTGACAGAAATAACTCCAGCTTTTTTTCCTTTCAGTGATACGGATGACTGAGTGATAAACTTTCTGAAGACTTACACATAAAAAGTCTTTATTTTGCTTTCAGAGTTTGAGGAGATAGGATTTATAGTTCAAAATCATTGTCCTCCAGAATTCTGAAAGCACCGGTAGACTCTCCTTGGGCATCTTTTTCTTTTTTTATTGATGAAACTCTGATATAAGTTTTGATTCTCTCTGGAAGCTTTTTGTTTTTTCATCCTTGATGTTCTGAAATGTCAAAAAGATTGAATGTCTAAATGTTCCTTTTCACTGATTCCTGTCCTGAATTCAATGTGATTTTTCCATTTAAAAAATCTGTGCATGTTTCTTCAACCTAGGGAATTTTCTTTTATTACATCTTTGTAACATCCTTCTCCCTCTGTCATTGTCTGTCATCTTTGTTTCCAGATTTCCTATTTAGTGGATACTGAACATTCTGGATCCATCTGCCAACTTTTTCTCCTTGATGGTTTGCTCTACATTCTGGGATATTTCCCTAGTTGGAAGTTCTGGATTATCAATTTGGTATTCCTCTATATGGGCTTCCCTTATGGCTCAGCTGGTAAAGAATCTGCCTCCAATGTTGCAGACCTGGGTTCGATCCTGGGTTGGGAAGATTTCCTGGAGAAGGGAAAGGCTACCCACTTCAGTATTCTGGCCTGGAGAAGTCCATGGATTGTGTAGTACATTCATCTATATTGATTGAGTCAGTTTACGCACTGTGGTTTTGTAAAAGTCATATTTTAAATTTTCAATAATTATTTCTTTTTCTCTAATTGCTCCATCTTCATAGCAACTGATTCCTTTCTATTAAATGAGATGAAATACCAATGATAATTTATTTTAGGCTTCTCTTACATTTGAAGTCTCTGTTTCCCTTGGAGTGAGCTCTTCTTTTTCTCTTTTTTCCATTTTCTTCTTGGTTTTCTTCTAAAGCTTGGTGACCTTGTCCATGCTTAGTCCCTCAGTTGTGTTTGACTCTTTGCAACCCGATGGACTGTAGACCTCCAGGATCCTCTGACCACGGAATTCTCCAAGCAAGAATTTCCTCCTCCAGGGATGGGTTGCCATTTCCTCCTCCAGAGGAAGCGACTTAGCAGCAGCAGCAGCAGCAGCAGCTCTGGATCTTCCTGATCCAGAGATCAAACCCCTGTCTCCTGTGTCTCCTGCATAAGCAGAAAGATTCTTTACCACTGAACCACCTGAGATATATATTTATAAATGAAGAACTGCATTGTGAAGACAGTATATGTGTTCAGTCAGTCAGTCAGTTCAGTCGCTTAGTTGTGTCCAATTCTTTGTGACCCCGTGGACTGCAGCCTGCCAGGCTTCCCTGTCTACCACCAACTCCTGGAGCTTGCTCAAACTCATGTCCATCGAGTCAGTGATGCCATCGAATCATCTCATCCTCGGTCACCCCCTTCTCCTCCTGCCTTCCATCTTTCCTAGCATCAGTGTCTTTTCCAATCAGTCAGTTCTTTGCATCAGGTGGCCAAAATATTGGAGCTTCAGCATCAGTACTTCCAGTGAATATTCAGGACTGATTTCCTTTAAGATTGACTGGTCTGATCTCCTTGCGGTCCAAGGGTCTCTCAAGAGTCTTCACCACAGTTCAAAAGCATCAATTCTTTCCGGGTCTTCCTTCTACAAAGTCAGCTACTATATGTGGCATTTCTGGAAAGCTGATTACAAAATTCTTTACACAACAGTTGAGTTGTAACTGGGATTCCATTCTTTTTTCTCATACCTTTCTGATAATACTAGAAAGCCCAACCCCCATCCTAGGAAGAGATACTCTATATAAAACGTAAGCTTCAAATTTCCCTTCAACGGGCTCTTGCCTGCATCTCCAGCCTCTTCTCTTCCTTCTCTCCTTTATGTATTCTGGCTACAGGGAGCTGAAAAGTTCTCAGAACACATGTCTTTCCTGTCAATCCAAATGCCCTGGCCCTTCTAGACATGTGAGAAACTCCTTCAGATGTCCCCTAAACCCACTGCAATGGTGCCTTGGCTGGGCCATTGTACCCAGATGTATGGTCAAACATTATTCTAGATGCAGGTCTCTTTTAAATGAGCTTATCATTTAAAGCTGTAGACCTTGAGTAAAGCAGGTTACTCTCCATAATGTGGGTGCTGCTGCTGCTGCTAAGTCGCTTCAGTTGTGTCCAACTCTGTGCGACCCCATAGACAGCAGCCCATCAGGCTCCCCCGTCCCTGGGATTCTCCAGGCAAGAACACTAGAGTGGGTTGCCATTTCCTTCTCCAATGCATGAAAGTGAAAAGTGAAAGTGAAGTCACTTAGTCATGTCCAACTCTTAGTGACCCCATGGACTGGAGCCTACCAGGCCCCTCTGTCCATGGGATTTTCCAGGCAAGAGTACTGGAGTGGGTTGCCATTGCCTTATTTGTAATGTAGGTGAGCCTCACCCAATCAGTTAAAGGCCAACCAGAACAAAGACTGACCTCTTCCAGCAAGAAGGAACTCTGCTAGCAGACAGTCTTAGGACTCCAACTGCAGCTCCCCTGGGTCTGCACTCTCCCAGCCCACCCTGCAGATCTGGGACTTGCCAAGCCTCCACAATTATGTGAGCTGATTTCTTAAAATAAACATCTCTCTCTATATATTTAAGTCTTGTTGGTTCTATTTCTCTGGAGAAGCCTGACTAATACATCACCCCAGACAGCAAATCCTTCAGCAAGCTTTCTGTGACCCTCATGCATTCAAACACTTCTGTACTTCTCACACCATGTTGTAATTTATTTATGAGCTTTTCTCCCCCTAAAAGACAGACTTCTTTTAGGCCAAGAGCCTTTCTCATTCACCACTGTATCCCTGGTACCTAGCGCAGTGGCAGGCATACAAATATATAGTTCTTCATAACTATGTTGGGCAAAGGGTAGGTAAATTAGTGAGAACAAGCGAGGGTCAAGGCAGGTGGAAGTCTTACTGGATAAGGGAATCAGGTCAGACTCTTGAAAGAGACCCTGTAAAATGGTCCAGAGAGGGACAAGATAACTAGTTCCCAAAAACCAGGCTCATAGCACCACTCCTAAATATAGGTCATCATGAGGGCCTCTATGAGTTTAACCTATGGGAGGACTCTGCATGGCAGCGTACAACCAGCCAAGCTGCTCCAGTCCCAGGGAGCGCAGCTTAATTTAATACCGACTAAATTCTAAACTTAATCCCTTATTAGGAGTCTCACTTTGGGGCCTGATCGAGCCTTCCTTCTTTGATGACAGCCGAACTCTGTAAGCACTGGTGGAGGGGCACTGTTGCATCCTGGAGGGTCACCTTCTCTAACCCCCATCCCTAGACCACTCATGCTCTGTCCTCACCGAGCAAGAAGATGTAGTCAGGTATAATTTTCTGAGACTCCATTACAGAAAAAAAGGCTTTTGCAATCTATACATCCTTTTCTCCGTCTGCACCAGATGATTTTGAAAATTCCACCTGGCAGAAGATCATGGACTGAGGGTGCAAGACAGGAGGTGGATTCTTTGGGAATCTGGACTCTGTGCTTCCCCAAAGTCCAAGCAGGTTGCTGGATCCCCAATGAATCAGGTACAAATGAATAAGTGAATGTTTTGAACAGACAGATGCTAAATTCAATGGATTATAACACGTCCCAAGTTCCTCCCCGTAAAACAAGCTCAGGCCAAGAGCATTTAACTCAGGAAAAAGGAAAAGAGCCAGAAGAAAAGATAAGTTGGATATCTTATCAAAGGGATTGGTGGTTTAAGAAAGATGAATCAGATCTTGTGACAAAGAGAGAAACTGGGGATCAACTTGGATAACTTTAAAAGCTGATGTTACTAAATGCTATGCACCAGGCACTCTGCTAAGCATTTGAAATACACCGTTCCATGAGGTAGGAATGTTTTTAAGTCCACTGGACAGATGAGGCAACCAAGAGGCACATGTTCAATAAAAGGTGGGCTGGGAGTCCAGGCAGATAGGTGGCTCCGAAGTGTATGCTCTGCTTGTAACCGCCTCCCCATATAAGTTTCACATGCGGCACCAGCACATTTAATTGAGGAAATAAGGAAAAAATAGAATTCTGCTTAGGCCAGAGGATCTAGAGACATGACTTTGCCCCACCTCACTGAGCTACCAGAGCAAGTCATCCCAGATCTGTGCTATCTGTTCCCATATTTGAAATAGAGGATATAGACCATAGTTGGGCTCGGGGACCTTACCCACCCTGATATTCTAGATGCTTCTGCTCCCTAACCTGGGTCTGCCAGCTGCTCTGAGCCCCTCTCTCCCAGAAGGTCTGAGTCTGGTCCTTCCCGAGCCTTCTGCCAAGACCTGTGTGGATAGAGACCAGCCCCTACCCTTTCTGGACACTCAGCTTCTTTACAGCACCAGACCCTCCTGCTGGCCGAGATGCTCCACCCTGAGCCCTATGTCCTCCACCTCTTCAGCTTCCCAAACCCCTACTTCCACTCCTTCCCACCTCTGTCCCCCTCCCCCAACTCTTTCTGCCTCCTGGCTGGGGCTCAAGGACCCCTCGGTCCTGCTGGCTGGTTCCTCTTCCCTTCTTTGTCCGGTCAAATCTTACTTGTCACTATTGCCAGCTCCTCCCTGGGGTCTCCAGGGTCCCTGACACAACCAGATCCCCCCTTCTGAGTTGTGCTTACACCTCTACTTCAGATAATAATATGAATAACGCCCCCTTGTATGAGTGCCACGATTATAGTTCATTAAAGATTTTTATAGTCGTTCTGTTTTCTGATTTACCAGGTTCTTCCTTGCAGAGACGACCTACTGTTTATGCTACCTTTCCCAGCTTAGATTGTAAGCACGATGTCTGAGCATCACATCACAATGGAAAAGCTCCTCAAGAGCGCCCTCTGGTTAGGGCCTTATCATCACATTTTGCAGATGAGGAGACAGAGGTTCAGTAAGACCACCGGGCTGGAAAGTAACCAGGAGGGATCCAGAGCCAGGCCTCTCATTTTCAGACCAATGCTTCTCGAGGGTACCTTACTCCCTGATATGCACCCAGGATCTGACTCAGTCCCATATTCCTATCCTGTCCCCTTAGCTCTGACAAAAAGCTGGTGTTCTGAACTCAGGAACCAGGAGCAGTGTGTTGATATGAAAAATTAATTCATGAGGGCCTAGAATCACCTTCCAAGTGCTTCCCTCCAGAGCCCTATGATGCTAGCCCCACCCCTCGCTTCTCTTTATGCCTTGAGAAGATGGGCAAAGGTGGGGCCTTGAGAGTCTGACATCCTGGTCCCTTTTTACTTCACCCAGAACTTCAGGAGACCCAGTGAGTGGCATTTCTTGTTTGTCATGCAGAAATAGGGTGGCTTCTGTTTGTTGTTCCCTTGAGTCTGGCAGGATTTATAGTATGTCCACTTCCAGGACTCAGGCTGAGAGGCTCTGGGGTGCCTGGAAGGGGAAACTACAGGGATGCCCTGGGGAGGGAGTGGTGGAGGTCAGCCAGGACCACTGACTGCTGAGTCACCTCCCAGGGTTCCAGGCAAGACAGAGCCCGGCTCACTGGCCTGCAGGAACTCCCCATTCCCTTCCCAAGAACTCCAAGTCCTTCTAACATGCCGCAAACCTCTCCAAATGGGTTTCATAATCGGTTTTGGCCCAAGTGAGTGATTTCTTTTTCCCAAACAGGATCATATCCCTGTCTCCCTGCCCAGGTCACTCCTAGCTCCCTTCGCCTATGGCAAATACCGCTGCCAATTCTTGATTGCTCAGTACATGCTGGGCTCAAGACAGTTTCTGTTGTATCCCTCACTGTACTGATAGTTTCACATGTCATATCCCCAGCTATAGATTTTAGAGAGCAGAGCTGTGTTTTAATCCCCTTGATGTTCTCTGTGCCTGCCCAATGGTAAACACTTATGGGTGTTCATAAGTGAAAGAATGAATGAAGTTTTAATCATGGAAAACCTTAGCTAATGAATAGTTTACAGAAGTCACTTTGATTCCTTTCTGGAAAAGGGGGTATATTCATTTTCAAAACTAGAGAATATAGTCAGGCCGATCTGTCCATGGGATTCTCCAGGTAAGAATATTGAAGTGGTTTTCCATGCCCTCCTCCAGAGGTCTTCAAAACTCAGGGATAGAACCCATGTCTCTCATGTCTCCTGCATTGACAGGGGGGTTTCTTTATCACTAGCAGCACCTGAGAAGCCCAGAGAATATATTAATCTATTAATAAATAGAATTTTCTAAACTTTGAGTGCCTCTGTCATGAACATGCTCTATTTGGAACTTGCTTTTTGGAACATACTCTATCAGATGATCTCTAGTATAATTCATATACAGTAAATTTCACCTTTTAACATGTACGATTAAGTGGTTTTAGTATATGCATGAGATTGTGCAACCATCATTGTGCAATTTCAGAGCATTTTCACCATTCCAAAAAGAAAGCTCATACCCCTTAACAGTCAATCCACATTCCCCTCCCCTCCACTCCCTGGCAACTGCTAATTTATCTACTTTCTGTTTCATATAAATGGAACCATACAGTATGTGGTCATTTGTGTCTGGCTTCTTTAACCAGCATAATGCTTTTAGCCAATTGCTTTAAAAATATTAGTGTTTATGGTGCTTCTCAGAGCACCCTGGCCCCCAGAAGTTCTGAGGCCATAATGCCAGGGAGATTATGCAGTTTGGAGGGGGCACTGTGGGCCATCAGGACAGCATGGGGCCTGGCAGCAGATCTGTGGAGACGAGAAGTGTGGGAGTCAGACAGGAGATGGTATCACAGCCTGCACAGTCTGGGGTCAGCAGCAGAACCAGTGGGAAAGAGCCAGTTACACAGGGGCTCGAAGCCCTGCAGTGTACTCAGGGATGCCTAAGGGAACAGTTGCCTGCAAACTCCATTCTCTGGTGCGGAGAGAGGGGTGTCCAGCCCTGAGTCTGGAAGGAGAGTCTCACTTCTGAGGTGGCTTCAAAGCTTAAATCCTTAAGGTGTAAATCCCCAGGGCTTGGCTGGTTCAGATCTAGGGGTGCAGGACTGGCAGTGGCTACCGTCTCTGTGTAACCCAGGCATAGCTGGGAAGCAGCGCCTCCTGGCAGGAAATCCCAACAGGCTAGGCGGAGCCAACAGCGCTTTGGTCTTAAGCAGCTTGTATAGGAATTGATTAATTCATTAGTTAGTTGTTTCATTCAATTTTAACTTGCCCCCAATTTTAACTTGCTTTATTCCACAGAGGACCTGAGGTAGTTTACACAAACAAAACTGGAGTTCAAGTTCAAGTTGACACATGGACTAAGGGAAAATGGAATACGTAAGGTCTAGAGCAGAAGGGGGGTGAAGAACATAGCAGAGAAACTTAGGAGCCCCACGTACTGGCTCTGTTTGGGCCCCAGGTCAGGGCAGGGCTTCCTGGCAGTAAAAGAAGTAAGGACAACACAGTGAGTTGTACCTTCCCAGTCTCTGGACGATAAGCACAGCAGTTTCTCAGAGAAAGTGCAGCCCTTCTTGGCATTAAGATCTGAAGGGAATTTCTCTCGTCCTGTTTCAAATAGGGAGCCATTCACGGAGTCATTCCTCTAATACTTCTTGGGCTGTGACGCGCCAGCTCCGGGCTGGCTCTGCTGGCCTCTAAAGATGCCAGGTGGGCCCCACCCTTTACATCATTAGTTCTTGTTTGGGAAATTGGTGGATTTGGTGTCCACTGTGCCACATTTCACCAGAAACACATACCATCTGTACTGTTATTTATATAAAACTTTTATTTACATTGACTTGAATCTGACTTGTTAAAACACAGCCTCATCATAGTAATAGGGATCATAGGGAACTGTTTTAATAATACTAAGAAATTACTCTTAAAAATAAGGGATTTCGTGGTGTATGATTTGTCTAACGTGCTGGTGGATTCTGTTTGCTAGTATTTTGTTGAGGATTTTTGCATCTGTGTTTATCAGTGCAATTTCTTTTTTTGTGATATCTTTGTTTGGTTTTGGTTTCAGGGTGGTGGCCTCATAGGATAAGCTTGGGAGTGTTCCTCCTCTGAACTTTTTTGGAAGAGTTTGAGAAGAGTTGATATTCACTCGTCTCTAAATGTTTGATAGAATTCGCCTATGAAGCCATCTGGACCTGGACTTTTGTTTGTTGAAAGATTTTTCTTGGAAAGATTTTTAAATCATAGTTTTGATTTCATTACTTGTTATTGGTCAGTTCATATTTTCTATTTCTTTCTGGTTCAGTCTTGGGAGATTGTATAAAAACTGTATGATCATCTCAATAGATGCAGAAAAAGCTTCTGACAAAATTCTACACCCATTAATGATTAAAAAAAAAACTCCCCAGAAACTAGGCATAGAGGAAACCCACCTCAACGTAATACAGGCTATACTCAACAAATGTCAGGAAACATCATTCTCAATGGTGATAAACTAAAAGCACTTCCTCTAAGATCAGGAACAAGATAAGGATGTGCACTCTCATCACTATTATCCAACATGGTTTTGGAAGTCAGGCCATAGCATTCAGAAAGAAAAAGAAATACAAGGAATCCAAATGGAAAAAGAAGCAAAACTGTCACTGTTTACAGATGACATGATACTATACATAGAAAATCCTAAGAATGCTACCAGAAAACTGCTAGAGCTCATTAATGGATTTGGTAAACTCACAGGATACAAAATTAATACACAGAAATCCCTGGCATTCCTATACACTGACAATGAATGATCAGAAAGAGAAGTTAAGGGGAAAAAAATCTTGTTTACTATTATATCAAAAAGAATAAAATACCTAGGAATAGATAAACCTACCTAAGGAGGCAATAGAACTATACACAGAAAACTATAAGACTCTGATGAAAGAACTCAAAGACAACACAAACAGATGGAGAGATATACCATGTTCTTGTATTGGAAGAATCAATATTGCAAGAATCAAAATGACTATACTGCCCAAAGCAATCTACAGATTCAATGCAATCCTTATCAAATTACCAGTCATATTTTTCACAGTACTAGAACAAAATTTTTTACAATTTGCATGGAAACACAAAAGACCCTGGATAGCCACAACAATCTTGAGAAAGAAAAAATTGAGCTGGAGGAATCAGGCTCACTGAGTTTGGACTATATTACAAAGCTACAGTAATCAAAACAGTATGTTACTGGCACAAAACCAGAAATATAGATAAATGGAACAAGATAGATAGAGATAAACCCACACACCTGTGGTCACCTAATCTATGACAAATGGAGAAAAGACAGCCTCTTCAATAAGAGGTGTTTGGAAAACTGGAAAGCTATTAATGCATGTAAAAGAATGAAATTAGAATACTCTCTAACACCATGAACACAAATAAACTCAAAATGGATTAAAGATCTATTTAGGCAGAATACCCTTTGACATAAATCACAGCAAGATCTTTTTTGATCCACCTCCTAGAATAATGAAAATAAAAACAAAAATAGACAAATGGGATCTAATGGAGCTTAAAAGTTTTGCATAGCAAAGGAAACCATAAACAAAACAAACAGACAACCCTCAGAATGGGAGAAAGTACTGGCAAAAGAAGCAATCAAAAAAGGATTAATCTCCAAGATATAAAAACAGTACATGCAGTTCAATATCCAAAAATCAAATAACCCAATTAAAAAAATGGACAGAAGATCTAAATAGAAGTTTGTCCAAAGAAGACATATAGATGAACAAAAAGCACATGAAAAGATGCTCAACATCACTAATCATTAGAGAAACACAAATCAAAACTAGAATGAGGTATCACCTCACACTAGTCAGAATGGCCACCATCAAAAAATCTACAGACGAGAAATGCTGGAGAGGGTGTGGAGAAAAGGAAACCTTCCTACACTGTTGGTAGGAATGTAAATATAGCCACTATGGAGATGAGTATGGAGGTTTATTAAAAACCTTAAAATAGAACTAACATGTGACCCAGCAATCCCACTCCTGGGTATATACTTGGAGAAAACCATAATTCAAAAAGATACATGCATCCCGATGTTCACTGCAGCATTATTCACAACAGCCAGGACACAGAAGCAACCTAAATGTCCATCAACAGATGAATAAATAAGGAAAATGTGGTATATATATATATATATATATATATATATACACACCATGGAATATTAGTAATAAAAAGAACAAAATAATGCCATTTGCAGCAACATGCATAGACCTAGAGATTGTCATACTGAGTGAAGTAAGTCAGACACAGAAAGACAAATAACATGATACTGCTTATATGTGGACTCTAAAGAAAAACGGTACAAATGAACTTATTTACAAAACAGAAGCAGAGGCACAGATGTAGAAAATAAACTTATGGTTACCAAAGGATGGTGGGGAGGGATACATTGGAAGATTGGGACTGATATATACATACCACTATATATAAAATACATAACTGATAAGGACCTGCTGTATAGCACAGGGAATTCCACTCAATACTCTGCAATAACCCATATGGGAAAAGAATCAAAAAAATGAGAGTGGATACATGTATATGTATAACTGACTCACTTTGCTGTATACCAGAAACTAACAGAAACTGACTGTATAGAGCTTTTCTATCTTTGGCTGCAAAGAATAGAATCAATCTGATTTCAGTATTGACCATTTGGTGATGTCCATGTGTAGAGTCTTCTCTTTTGTTGTTTAAAGAGAGTGTTTGCTATGACCAGTGCATTCTCTTGGCAAAATTCTGTTAGCCTTTGCCCTGGTTCATTTTGTACTCCAAGGCCAAATTTGCCTGTTACTCCAGGTATCTCTTGACTTCCTACTTTTGCATTCCAGTCCCCATATGATGAAAAGGACATATTTTTTGGTCGTCAGTTCTAGAAGGTCTTGTAGGTCTTCATAGAACTGTTCAACTTCAGCTTCTTCGGCATTAGTGGTTGGGGCATAGACTTGGATCATTGTGATATTGACTGGTTTGCCTTGGAAATGAACAGAGATCATTCTGTCATTTTTGAGATTGCACCCAAGAACTGCATTTTGGACTCTCTTGTTGACTATGAGGGCTACTCAATTTCTTCGAAGAGATTCTTGCCCTCAGTTCAGTTCAGTTCAGTCACTCAGTCATGTCTGACTCTTTGCGACCCCATGAATTGCAGCACGCCAGGCCTCCCTGTTCATCACCAACTCCCAGAGTTCACTCAACCTCATGTCCATTAAGTCGGTGATACCATCCAGCCATCTCATCCTCTGTCATCCCCTTCTCCTCCTGCCCCCAATCCCTCCCAGCATCAGAGTCTTTTCCAATGAGTCAACTCTCCGCATGAGGTGGTCAGAGTTCTGGAGTTTCAGCTTTAGCATCATTCCTTCCAAAGAACACCCAGGGCTGATCTCCTTCAGAATGGACTGGTTGGATCTCCTTGCAGTCCAAGGGACTCTCAAGAGTCTTCTCCAACACCACAGTTCAAAAGCATCAATTCTTCCTCAGCTTTCTTCACAGTCCAACTCTCCCATCCATACATGACTACTGGAAAAACCATAGCCTTGACTAGATGGACCTTTGTTGGCAAAGTAATGTCTCTGCTTTTGAATATGCTATCTAGGTTGGTCATAACTTTCCTTCCAAGGAGTAGGTGTCTTTTAATTTCATGGCTGCAATCACCATCTGCAGTGATTTTGGAGCCCCCCAAAATAGTCACCCTGCTTATTTAACTTATATGCAGAGTACATTATGAGAAACGCTGAACTGGAAGAAGCACAAGCTGGAATCAAGATTGCCGGGAGAAATATCAGTAACCTCAGATATGCAGATGACACCACCCTTATGGCAGAAAGTGAAGAGGAACTAAAAAGCCTCTTGATGAAAGTAAAAGAGGAGAGTGAAAAAGTTGGCTAAAACTCAACATTCAGAAAACTAAGATCATGGCATCTGGTCCCATCACTTCATGGGAAATAGATGGGGAAACAGTGGAAACAGTGTCAGATTTATATAATGGTCATCTGCCTTAAATTCACCCATTCCAGTCCATTTTAGTTCACTGATTCCTAAAATGTCGATGTTCACTCTTGCCATCTCCTGTTTGACCACTTCTAATTTACCTTGATTCATGGACCTAACATTCCAGGTTCCTATGCAATATTGCTCTTTATAGCATTGGACTTTACTTCCATCACCAGTTACATCCACAACTGGGTGTTCTTTTTGCCTTGGCTCTATGTCTTCATTCCTTCTGGAGTTATTTCTCCACTCTTTTCCAGTAGCATATTGGCACCTACCGACCTGGGGAGTTCATCTTTCAGTGTCATATCTTTTTGCCTTTTCATACTGTTCAGTAGGAACAGTACTGTTCATACTGTTTCATATACCACCCTTATGGCAGAAAGTGAAGAGGAACTGAAGAGCCTCTTGATGAAAGTGAAAGAGGAGAGTGAAAAAGTTGGCTTAACACTCAACATTCAAAAAACTAAGATCATGGCATCCAGTCCCATCACTTCATGGCAAATAGATGGGGAAACAGTGAGAGACTTTATTTTCTTGGGCTCCAAAATCACTGCAGATGGTGACTGAAGCCATGAAATTAAAAGACACTTGCTCCTTGGAAGAAAAGCTATGATCAACCTAGACAGCATATTAAAAAGCATAAACATTAGTTTGCCAACAAAGGACCGTCTAGTCAAAGCTATGGTTTTTCCAGTGGTCATGTATGGATGGACTATTAAGAAACCTGAGTGCTGAAGAAATGATGCTTTTGAACTGTGGTGTTGGAGAAGACTCTTGAGAGTTCCTTGGACTACAAGGAGATCCAACCAGTCAATCCTAAAGGAAATAAGTCCTGAATATTCTTTGGAAGCACTGATGCTGAAGCTGAAACTCCAGTACTTTGGCCACCTGACACGAATAACTGACTCATTGGAAAAACCCTGATGCTGGGAAAGACTGAAGGCAGGAGGAGAAGGGGATGACAGAGGATGAGATGGCTGGATGGCATCACGGACTCGATGGACATGAGTCTGGGTGAACTCCGGGAGTTGGTGATGGACAGGGAGGCCTGGCGTGCTGCGATTCATGGGGTTGCAAAGAGTCAGACACGACTGAGCGACTGAACTGAACTGAACTGAGAAACTAACATAACACGGTAAACCTACTGTACTCCAATAAAAATTTAAAAAAAATAAGGATTCCACCCGTGTTTCCCTAAAACCACCTATTGTTCTACTAATGATTTGTGTCCAGCACAAGAGCCCCTCCTCCCTTTACATTCCCAAGGCACTGGGGTGTACCCCTTTCATGAAAAGCAAAACTGCCCATTATCTCTGCCTGCGAGTGATGGAGCCAGTCCCCAGGCAGATGTGATTTAGGTTTCCCCATCACATCCCATAATCATAGAGCTGGAAGGACCCAAGAGTGTAATCCTATTATAAGCCCACGTGTGACAGACAGACATGCAGGGGGCCAGGGAGCAGAAGAATTGCCCCGATCACAAGACTGGTGATGGCAGTTGTCAGGACTTCTTCCAGCCTCGTCTGTATCATTGCCCCAGATGGCCTGGTGACCATTTACATAACCAAAGACTGATGCTACTGAAGCCCTCTATAAGAGGGACCGGGGTCTCACCCAACTCCACAGCAAGCCCTGTGAGGGTGGGAACTGTGTCTGTTTTGTTCCCCAGGGTGAAGTCTGCTGGGCACATAGTAAGCGCTCAGGGAACAACCTTGAGATGTTAACACCAAGGTCTGCATGATCATCTTCTCTGGGGGTTTGGGCAGGGAAGGGTCTGCAATTGCAAAGAGATATGCAGTACCTTCTGCTTTGTTTGTTGAAGTCTTTTTAAGTGGAATGATGAGTTTACTGCTGTTTTTCCTATTATTGTGTGCTTTGTTGCTGTTTGAAATATTTTTTAAAAATTAAATATATTTGTTAAATATTAATACATGAATAAATCAGTACTAAATGGCAACCCACTCCAGTATTCTTGCCTGGAGAATCCCATGGATGGAGGAGCCTGGTGGGCTATGGTCCATGGGGTCGCAGAGAGTTGGACACGACTGAAGTGACTTAGCAGCAGCAGTCTTATAGCAAATGTGCCTTCTCTCTGCTAATATAATGCTCTCTGCCCACCTCATACCTCTGACCCCCTCTTTTCCAAGATGACCCTTGTGATGGTTGATGACAGTCCTCTTTCCCAGTTTTCCCAAGTGTCCCTCTGATCACTGGAGAAGGCAATGGCAACCCACTCCAGTACTCTTGCCTGGAAAATCCCATGGATGGAGGAGCCTGGTAGGCTGCAGTCCATGGGGTCGCTGAGTCAGACATGACTGAGTGACTTCACTTTCACTTTTCAGTCTCATGCATTGGAGAAGGAAATGGCAACCCACTCCAGTGTTCTTGCCTGGAGACTCCCAGGGATGGTGGAGCCTGGTAGGCTGCCGTCTATGGGGTCGCACAGAGTCGGACATGACTGACGCGACTTAGGAGCAGTAGCCTCTGATCACATGGTTGGTTGTCCCTATGGCTGGTCCAGATACCTCTTAAAGTGCAGCATCCTCTAGAATGACCTCCTCCCCACTGAAACACACACACACACACAGAGGGGCAGCATTTTTGCTGGTGCGAACAGTGCGGGAGGAGAGATCCAAGTCAGTGGGGGTTCAGAGTTCTTATCTCAGTTTCCCCCAATTCACACACAGGCCTTCCTGAGAAAGAGGCCCTTTGTGAAACATTAAAGGACAGACCAATTCTACCCTCACCCAATGAGAAAACGGACTTATTCTTTGCTTAGAGAAAATGCCAATAATATTGGAGCCAGATAGAACTTCACATATCTTTCAGCTCAATACCTTATTTTATGAAAGAGCCCTGGAGGGCAATGACCAACCCAGGTTCACACACCGGGTTTTCAAAAGCATCTCTCTGAGTCAGGAGCAAGGTCACTGGGGGGCACTTTTCTCTAGCTTGTCTGCCTGCTGGTTCCTAGGAACCGTCTTACTAGAAAGGCGTAGTGTAAATATTTTGCTAAGCAGCCAAGAGAGGAAACTTACCCAGGCTGAGTTGCCCAGCGCTGGGTGCTGGCCATAGACACAATGCTCAATGAGGGCCATTATCTGGGAAGGGAGGCTGTTTGTTCCGCTACGGGTCGGTGCCAGAGCCCGGAGCCACCAGGCTTGCCACTCTGGCTGCCACACAGAAGAGTCTCCTTGCACTCAGCAGACTCTGCGGTTATGCAATGCCGGGCCAGGAGGTGAACTCTCCCCGGACAGCAGCCAAGCCTTGTTGCTTCCTGCCTGAGTGTATCCATCTGAACAGGCTCAAAATTGAGGGCCTCAGTGTTTGCAGAAAATGCTCGGGCCCTGAACCTGCTGGTTTATTCCAGAGAGCATAGCTTGCCCATCCCTGTAGCCCTGGAATCCTCCTCACGTGGTCCTGGGCCCCAGCACCACTCTCTGGCCTCATGGCCACGCTTACTAGTCTGTGTTCCAGCCACTTCCTCTGCCCGGAACTCCCCTCTCCTGTCTCTTTCTCGGTCAGTTGTGTCTGGTATAAGCCCCCCTTTTAAAGCCCAGGTCCCACCTCACATTCTCAAAGCCTTCCCTGATCCACCAGTGACTTAGCCTGGCTAAGATCCCTAGCCATCAGTGACTTAAGCTGAAGTGGTGAGTTTTCAAGCCAGAAGAGACCTGGAAGTCATCGATCCAATGGCCCCATTTTCCAGATGAGGAAACTGAGGCTTAGAGAAGCTGACAAGCCTGAGAGCAACGTGAGCAAATTCGAGCACCAGCAGGGCTCTCCTGCCCAATCTCCTTTTCTCACACTACACCTCCCATCTGTTGGTGGATCACGTCGGCTCTGCCTTCAGACTGCACGCAGAATCCAACCACTTCCCAAGGCTGCCACCCTGGCTGCACTATCACCTCTTGATGAGAGCACCAGCCTGCCATGCTAACCTGGCTTCCTGCAGTGTGGTCTTCACGCGTAGCCAGGTGGCCTTTCTAGAACATTCAGCAGACCAGGCCACTCCAGGGCTTGGACCTCCAGTAGCTTCTCAATTACCTGCACACGTTCACCCTCTGCCATCACCTCTCCAGCCTCTGCTCCTCCTCTTCCCCAACCCCTACCCCTCCAGTCACGCTGGCCTCCTTGCTGTCCCCACCTGGCAGGTTCCCACCTCTGCCCAGAACACTCTTGCCCGGATGCCCCAGGGCTCACTCCCTCACCCCTTTGCTAGTTTGTTGTTTACTCACTAAGTCATGTCCAACTCCTTTGGAATCCCAGGGACTGTAGCCTGCCAGGCTCCTCTGTCCATGCCCAGGTCTTTGCTCAGATGCCACTTCTCAGGCAGGCCCATCCTGACCACCTGATTCCTTTCCTGATGCCATCTTGTCACTGTCACCACACACTTTATATAAGTAAAAGATAATATCTTTATACTTCTTTTATAGATAATAGATTCGTATCTCTAATATCTCATAAAACAGTGTGTGATAAGGTGACAACATATTTGTCTATCTTCCCCCTGCAAGAGGCAGGCATTTGTGTGTGTTGTCACCTTAAATGGTTGTTGCTGTTGTTCTTGTTCAGTCTCTAGAGTCATGTCCAACTCTTTGTGTATCTTAACGACTTGGTGACTCTTAATACAGTACGTGGCAACTTCTGTCCAGGCAAGGTGGGCTTTAAGGATGATATACCCCTGTTAGGGTGGATACTGGTGATGGAGGTCCTGGTGTCCTTGTGGCATAGTGTGTGTGAGTATGTGCATGTGTTAGGAGTTGGGGGAGGGGATGAGTTTAGGGGCACATGCAGGATCAGCGAAATCAGAGACTCTGAAGCCTCCCGGAAGGCCAGCTGGGAGACGGCCCAGATGCTATATTTACAGGGACTTAAGGGGGAAACACCCAGACACCCGGGCCTCAGTGCTTCCCCAACCCGGCCCAGGCAGAGCTGACCCAGAATGGCTCATTCACAGAGGCGGCCACACAGAGGCTGCCCAGACGGGGGTGTGAGGGCCCAGGCACGACTGGCTCCTCCCTGCTTTGAGGCAACTTGAATCTGCAAGCCCAGGAATCTTTCTGTTTCTTGAAGCTCTCCAGTGGGTGAGTGGTAGCCCCTACTGGGGTTGGGGGCCTCAGCTAAGATCCTCTGCACAGAGCTCTATTCCCCCAAAGAAATATCTGTCGAATGAATAAAGAGGGAAGTGGAAGGGAAGGGGAACAGTTAGGCATAGGAGAGGAAGGTGAAGGCTCCGAGCAACAAAGGGATCCCCAGAAAGCATGCCAACCAGAACCGGCAGAGCCCAAAGGGCAGGGCTTGTCCTGACAGGTGGGACAGGCGGGCCCAGGATTCACTCGCTCTCCCATACCTGCAGCTCCGCTGGCCAGGAGCACAAATCCCAAGCAAACAGAAACTCGTGATTTGGGTTTCATTTGGATTGACATTTTTATTTACCTATGGCACAGTTTCTCTGAGGTTGGCTGGTTTTATTCTAAAGAGGGGCCCAAGCTGAGCTACCCAGGTGACTGACTGTTGAAATCTCTTTTCTTTGTCTGCCCTGGCCCATCCTGACTCTGCTCCTGGCCCTCTGAGCACTTCTCTGAGTCTTTCATCCGAGCCTTTTCTTCCTGGATGCCTGTGCTCAGTCCTCAAGCTTTGGTCCTTAATCCCCTACTTGTCTCTCTTGGCATTTCTCACCTTATCCCATCAGCAGCTTCCACAGCTGCGTAGAACACCAGCCCTGTTCCCTGGAACTCCCCAACCCTACATTTCCAGCGGCCAGCATCTTGGATTGGCATCCCGCTGGCCTCTCAAACTCAATATGCTTAGCACCAAACTCATCTTTTCTCCTCCTCTGCCTCTGGTATTACCATTCTCCTAAACCTCCAGGCTTGCAACATCAGAACTACCTCAGAATTCCATTCTCCTCTGCCCCCATATTGTCCATCCGTCTACCTGCCCCACCCATTCCCTCATTTGTTCAACATCTGGGGGCTTCCCTGGTGGCTCAGACAGTAAAGGATTTGCCTCCCATGCAGGAGACTCAGGTTCAATCCCTGGGTTGGGAAGATCCTCTAGAGAAGGGAATGGTATCTACTTCAGTATTCTTGCCTGGAGAATTTCATGGACAGAGGAGCCTGCCTGGTCCACGGGCTCACATAGAGGGGCGCACAACTGAGTGACTAACACTTTCACTTTCTCGCTGACTTGTCACTGGGGACAGTCCCCATGAGTCCTCCTCCCTCTGTGAAACCTCTAGGACCACCCCAGGCCATGTTCCAAAACTAGTCAGGCCCAAATCTGCAAGTAATTTGTGGTGTGACCTCGGGCAAGTTCTTTGCTGTTTCTGAGCTTGGATGTCCTCCTCTGCTTTGGGAGAAGATAAAAATTCCTACCTGGCCTCTCCTAAGCCTGGCGGTGATACCTGCAGGTGATGTCCATGAGAAGATCATCAGTTTATGACCATCACCCCCGAACATGTTGCAGCCTCTTATAGACCATGGCCTCAACCCCTCTGCAGCTCCTAGCTTCCAGTCTGAGACAGAATCCCCGAAGCTGCATTTTAAAGTAACAGCCGAGGAAATTCTGTTCGAGTAGAGAGAGAGCTGTGGATCACACTTAGGGAAATTCTGGCTCACAGGAGAAAGTCCAAACTCCCTCACGACCCACCCCAGCCCCTGATCAGACCCTCACCCTACTGGTCTGTCCATTCATCACCCTGAACCCAAAACTGAGTCTGATCTTCTCCTGCCATTTCCCCAGCACAGAAAGCCTTCCTGACCTCCCTATCTTTGATAGTCTTTTGTCTACACTGTAAGGTCCAACTCAAATGCCTTCTCCTTCCTCTGATTTGTAATCAGTACCCTGGCTGGCTTTTCACCAGCTCACATTCTAGCTTCCTAACCATCCCGTAAGCTCCCCGAGGGTGCCCATCTGTCTCACAGATATTTGTGTTCAAACACAAATGCTTATTGAGCCTCTACAAAGACCGAAGCTTCACTGCAGTGTCATAGGAAGGAGGAAGGCAGAGTCCCTGCCTGGGGATGCCCTCTCTAACAGTGAAAACAGAGTAGACGTGAAGACAGGGGACCACAGACTCCCAGAGCAAAGATTCCTAATGCCATGGGGGAGGGTCACACTGGAGGCAGAGGAGGAAAGTCCAGAAAGAATGTGCAAGGAGTCAAGCATGAGGAGTTCCACCAGAGCCGGGGAGGAGGAGTAAGAGGGATGGAGAAGACAGGAACCGCTGGGCTGGGAATGCTGAGCTAAGGAGTTAGACTCGTCCTGTAGGTCAGGGGTTGGCAAATCCAGCCTGCTGCCTGTTTTTGTCCGTGAAGTTTTACTGGAATTCAGGCATGCCCATTCTTCTACACATTGTTCATGGCTGCTTACATGTTACAATGGTGAAGATGAGTAGCTGCAAAAGGCTGTACGGGTGGCCAAGCTTAAAAGATTTACATCTGGCCATTTTGAGAAAGTTCTGCGGATCCAGGCCATAGTGGTTGAAAACTGTGGGTGGATTTTAAGCAAGAGACAGCATGGTCAGATTGGTGCTTCATCTTTTTATTACTCTGGGCCAGCACAGGGATGGGCTGGAGCAGACAAGCCAACAGGAAGTGAAGACAGCTGGGAGACTGCTGTAACGAACTGTCCAGGTGAGGAGATGGCTATCACAATTGCTGTTGTTGATTAGGAGGGTTATTAAGAGTTGCTGTGTGCCCGCCTCAGGTTAAGCCTTTTACATGTACTCCCTCACTTAATCTGCACAGCCACTGCAGGTATCCCCATCTCACGGATGGGGCACAGAGAGGTGAAGCAGCTTGCCCAAAGTCACACAGCTGGGAAGAAGCAGAGTTGGGATGCAAAATGCCAAGCTCAAGGTCTCTGGGCTCAAGCCTATTTGCTTGTTGACGGATCCCTTCAAGCTTAGCTGAGAATTCACGGAACACAAGTCCTCGGCAGGAGAAAATCGATCTGAGTCGAGTCAGGCAGGAAGTGGGAGGCAGGCGTGTGGCTATTTTGGAAGAGCGACACGAAAAACCACGAAACTTCCTACCTGTCCCGTTTTGCTCCCATCTGTCCTCGGAAACAAGGCTGCCCCTCTCTTAGATGAAAAGGTGTTTCTCCCCACACAGTGGCTCTGCCGCTGGTGGTGGGAGAGAGCACTAAGCTTAGCACACGCTGGCTATTTTTAAAGGGCTATATAAACAAACAGGGCTATGTAAATAAGAAAAAAAATGAGGTCATCCTTTTAAAATCTAAAAATGTTCTTTTTCTATGGGGTGAGCAGCAAAACCTCAGAAAGAACTCATGCTTTTTTATCTGTGAGAGGCCTTCTCCAGCCCACAGCCTCCCAAAGCCACCAGCCTGCCCCT
Organism: Bos grunniens; assembly: GCF_055505025.1. NCBI lineage: Eukaryota > Metazoa > Chordata > Mammalia > Artiodactyla > Bovidae > Bos > Bos grunniens. The sequence goes on from NC_141167.1 coordinate 16,855,470, forward strand.
CCCTTCTCTGCACCCACCCAGGGAAAGCAGGGGGCCTGGGAGCTGGGACTCCTGGGTTTTATTCCTGGCTGTGTGGGCTTTGCCTCGAATGCTCAAAGTCACTGTCCAGCCCCAGTCACCCCCTCCTTGGGGCCTTGACATCTGTCCCCATTCAGGTCACTGGCAAGTATCGCCCATGCTCACGTGTCTGCCTCCTGCATAAACTGATTTAGTGAGCTGACCCAGAGGACCCCTCTGCCACCCCTCTTCATCTCCCTTGCTCCCTTCCCGTGTCTTGATCTGCTGACTGGCCTCAAAGGTCCTCAGCATGATGATTAGAAGCGATTTGTATGTGCCTTCCACATCCTCCCCTACCATTTCTTGGAGCATATTTTAATCTTCTGGACCTTTCTTTCCAAGCCTACGGCTGGAAGCTTTCAGAGCAGCCCTGGAGAACTGTGTTTAGGTCATCAATTGTTAGGAGACACCTCCCAGCTTCAGCAGGGGGCTCCTGGACTTCTCTGTGTTTCCCAAGCACTTTTTCCATTACCAATGCCCCTCCCCTGCCCCCTGAGCCTCTCCACCATTGACAGCATCACCTCGCTTCTGTCCTTAGCCAACTTTCACTACTTCCTGCTCAGCCTCCCAGCCCCAACCCTCAGCATCCTTGGCTGCATCCTCTGTCCTTCAGCACAGAAAAGAGAACCACCAATATTTGCCAAAGGACCGGTTTTCAAATCGTGTTCTGCAGAGGTGTTTCAGAGGTTCTTCAAATGTCAGGTGACAATGTAGTTTGAATCCTGTTAAAACTGTTAGGGAAAACGGACCTGCACATCCAAAGGTGTTCAATGGCACTCTTAACAATGGGTGTGGCCAGCTGAATGTGGTTTGTGCAGATCTTGGTGGATCTGGAACTTCAGGATTGAAATGTGTCTTCAACCAGAAAGATTGGAGCTCTTTACTGGGCATCTTTATGTTGTTGTTTTTGAAATTCAGGACGATACACACCTCTGTAAAACCACACAAACCAGTACATGCTAAAGCTTTCAGTGATATGAGAATGGATTACATGGATTACCATGAAGATGTCACAAATGACTGTATGCTTCCTGAGTGTTGTAAGAAGAAGGAATTCAAGCAAATGTTTGATACTGTTAGTGATACAAACCAGAATTCCCTTCTCCTCCTCCCCAAATGTCCACATAACATTAAACTAAAGGCCCATCCTGGGCTGCACGGTCGGCTGTGACAAATCTGTTACCAATTCACATCGTTTTAGTGACATGATTTAGAACTTTCTTAATACCATGCAACCAAGCCAAACAAAACAAAAAAAGACAAAGTGATCCTGGATGTTACAGCTGATATACCGATTCAACGACCATCTAGAACAGGCACCAGAAAACTTCTTCTATAGAGGGCCAAAGAGTAAATATTTTTGGCTTTGTGGGACAGACAGTCTTTGTCACAACTCTTCAACTCTGCCATTAGAGTGGGAAAGTCGCCATAAATAATGTTTAAACGAATGGCATGGCGGTGTTCCAAAAAGATTTCATTTACGCAAATCAGGCAGCAGCCTGGGTTAGGTCCATAGGCTGTAGTTTGCTGATTCCTGATCTAGACCCTGAGCTTCTAATGCTTTTATGCATCAAAGCTGAATCATTGCTCTGTTAATGGATGCTCATAATAAATAGATGTTAAAATTTTGAACTTAGAAAATAAATGGGTGTTAATAAACTACCACTTTAACTTGGCATTCCGTGCAGGATTTGACTTTTTTAAATGGTTTCTTAAACTCCAAAAGCTTGAAAACTACTAGCAGAAAGCTTTGCTGCTGAGAAAATGCTTTCATACTCATTTCCAAATTAGATTCACCCTCTAATCACTCATTCAGAAATCACATTTATTCTGGAGAGAGCCCCAGTCCAGGACTATACTAAATGTGAGGGGCCACGACTCCACAAATATGTAACGTAACATATTCATTTCCAAGCCTCAAATAATGCTAATTACCACCCCCCATGCCCCCCGGCCCCCGCCCCCCGCCCCCACCCACACCGCCGGCACGAGGGATTCTGCAAGGTCACTGAAGGCTGGCACATGGTTGGCTCCTGCCTGGCACCCCTGCCAGCCTGGGCCTGAGCCCTCCACCTCACTCAGATGCCAGGTATTCTAGCTTCCCCGCTGGTGGCTGGGGGAAGCTGTGCCAGCAGTGGGCCCTGTGTGCCTGGACACTCCAGAAGCACTGAGTCAGCAGAGTCACATATGCTTGTATTCCCCAGAGGGAGCACGGGAAGGGGTGGGGACGAGATCTCTCGCTGGAACTGATAGCTCGTTTCCCTCTGGGTCAGTCCCATCTCCTAAAGATTCTTCCATGCAGCTGGCAGGGACTCCGTGGACAGAAAAAGAGAGTGTGAGAGTAAAGAAGGAGAGGGCTAGTGCCGGGTCTGGGGAGGATTCTCCATCTGCATTTCCCACGATAGTGTCCCCATATCTCTGCCTGCAACCCTCAGGAGTTTCTATTTCCAGCTTAGTTCAGATGTCTACTGTACACCAAGCTGCCTAAATCCAGACCCTGCCCTGAGACTGCCAGTGGAGCAGACCATGTACAGCTAACCGCGATGGATATGAAAGGAGACAAATGCTAAATCAAGGTACCATGAGGTGTCCCAGGATGCCGAGGAAGGGGGACTCATTCGTATGTATTATGGTCCTACTGATTTCTATTAAAACACAGATATCCCTGGGGCAGGAGTCAGCCTTGAAGCTGTTACTGCCATTCTTCAGGAAGCATGTTAGTGGAGAAGAAAGCACTGTATCTTTTGTAGCCAGAGGCTCTGTTCCTTGCTAGATGTGTGACTGTCTAAATTACTGGACCTCTCTGTGCTCAGTTTCCTTTTCTGTACAAAAGAGGCAATAGAACCAGCCTCGCTGGGGTTTCTGCAGGACTGAATCTTGTCTGCAATGTGCCCAGGCCCTGTGTGCAGCATCGGCCCTTAATTTCACCCTGACTCTCTCTGAGGAACTCAGGCATTGGGACTAGGAAGCACAGCCTGGCTGATACACACAGGTCTACAGTGAGGAGGGTGGAGTGGAGCCAACCTGCTTGCATGAGCTGGAGGGCTCCCCATCTTGGGGAGCCCTGGCTAGGTGTCTGGCAACATCCCAGGGCCTCACCGGTACCTCCCCAGCAGCCCTGTGCAGCAAGGGCCACGACTCTCCTATTTTCCAAGCAAGAAACATGAGGCAGAAACTAAGCAACCTGCCTCCCAAACCAGTAAATGCTGAAGCTGTGATTTGCACTTGGGAAGATCCAGAGTTTCCACTATTAAGTTCCACATTTACATATGCCCTCAAACTGAGGCTCACATGCCAGGGCACCCTTCCTTAGAATCCGGGGGATGATTCCTCCATCTCTGCTGGAGAACCCTGATCATAGCCTGGGTCTAGGAGGTCCACGTGGCACTGCTGAGCTGTGTGCAGAGGCCCAGGCCCAGGCCCCCCACAGTTCAGGCAGCTGTTTCTGAGGGTTTCCAGAGGCCCTATCCTCCTCTCTGTACGTGGGAAAACTTTTGATTAGAGGAAGAGAAAGAGCACCGCTCATGGCACATCAGGCTGGGAAGCACCGGCTGGGACTCACAGCTGAGCCCACAGACCCAAACACAGGACAGGCATCTCCAGGGGCCCCAGAGAGAGACCCCAAGCACCCAGACCTTGGCTAGACCAACATAAAAATACAGATCCCTGTGTCCCCAGCCCCCAAGAGCCTGATGCAGAGAGCATGTCTGGGTGGGCCAAGAAATCTATTTTCTTCCTTTTTTTTTTTTAAACCCAGGCACTCCCTCCCTCCCTCTCCTCCCTGGATGATTCTGATGTACTCCACGGCCAGACAAAACATCCAGAGATTTATATTCCTGACCTAAAGAGCTTCTAACACTACACACCTAAACTGAACCACAGCGTGAACTTATAACCTGAAATCACAACTCATACCTGAAGAGCTAAAAATGAATTAAATGGATATAGATATAGATATAGAGAGAGCGCGCGCCTAGCCATGCTGGGGCCTTTCCCAGGCCCATTTAGTCAGTCTCCCTGACGGTGGGGCCCTGCCATTGGAATTTTTAAAAACTCCACGTGATTCTCATATGCAGGCCAAACCGAGAACCCAATATCCTTTCATTTCTTCACATCCAGGAGGACCCTGAAAGATGCTGCTCTGTTGTGATCCTCTGACTAGGCAGGGGGTTTTTTAGGCAAGAGCCATCGGGGGGCGGGGGGCACAGAGAAGTGAGTGGAGCTCCGGCAGCAAGAGATACAGTGAGGTGCATGCGTAGGGAGATTGTGGGCCCTTAAGAGGAGTTGTTGCCGAGGACAGACTGGAATCTGAGGGGCTGGAGAGACAGAACTGCATCTGAGGGGAGACAGTGTGTGGAGCAAAAGAGTGTTGATTTTCAAGGTCTCTGCTGTACTCCTGACCACAGAAGTCCCGAGGAGGTCCAGCTTTCACGGAGGCTCAAGGGAGGCGTCACCATCAACCCTCAACCCCATCATCATCACCACCATCATCACCATCATCCACTATAAAGAGGAAGGACTCTAGCAAGCTCAGGCAAGAAAGGCCGCGTATTTGAGGACTGCCCATTTCCTACCTGTGTTGAAGGCACCACTTGCGATGACCAAAACTAAAACGCTGTTCTCTTTGAAAACCAGCGTTCATGTCCACTCCTGTGGCAGCTGCCTCCTCTCACACTCTGTTCTTCCCTCTGCAAGGGAGAGCTCGCCTGGCCAGTATCTCTCGAGGCTCCTCCATGAACTAGTTGGAGGCTGCCGGGTTCGTGCTTCGAATCCTGCAGGGGATGGTCAAGAAACATGATCAAAGAGTTTGCCTGGTCAACTTCTTTACACACAGAACACTGTCCGCCTGATCCCAGAGGGCCCAGGCCCCCGGCTCCTCCCAGCCTGCTTGTCTTGGGGCAGGGACAGATTCCCAAGTGGCCTGGGGAGATGGTGGTGGCCCTGGTGCCTACCATATTCTACCTTGTATCAGACACCGAACTTCTCTGAGCCTCTATTTCCTCATCAGCAAGCAGGCAGAATTCTAAGACGGTGCTTAGGTTTCCCATCTCCCTGGGGAACACATCCTGCATGATCCTCAGTACTGTGAATATGATGGATCTTACTCTTACAATTAGGTTCTGTTATAGGCACACTTGACCTTAAAATAGGGAGATTATTCCGTGGGCTTGACCTAATTGAGAAAATTCTTTAAAAGCAGAGTTGTCTCTTTTTGGTCACAAAAGAGGAAGTCATAGGGCTCAGAATCAGGGAAGGGATTCGCCATGCATTTGCTGACTTGCAGATGGAGGAGGCCATCTGGTAAGGACCTGAGGGAAGCCTCTTGGAGCTGAGAGCAACCCCCTGCTGAACCCCCGCAACTCCCTAGGACATGGATTCAAACAAGTGAATGAGTCTGGAAAAGTGAAATTTCCCTCTGAGCCTCCAGATGAGAACTCAGGCTACAAATACCCTGATTGCAGCCCTGTGCAGAGAACCCAGCCACTCTGTGCCAGACTTCAGAACTATAGGACTTCGAGCTTACAAAGGAGGCTTGTTTTTGGCCACCGGGTTGGAGGTGATTTGTTACACAGCAAGAGAAAACCAAGACAACCTGCAAAAGTGACTCATAGTGGGGCCTGGGTGAGAATTAAACACAATAATAGACATAAGAGCTCATTGTACTCCCCAAATCACCAAACAAAACAGAGCATTGAGGGCCAAGGAAGGCAACGTTTACTGCATCAGTTTTTAATAACCAGCTTACCAGGCTGATTTAAGAATCAAACAAGAACATGCAGAGGAACGTGTTTCAAGATCTAGAAAGCCTAGGCATTCTAGTTGAATCTAGAGTCACCACTCTATACTCTGGTGTGTCTGCTGGAGGCAATGTGGACTGGCAACTGAGAACGGGTATCCTGGCTCCTAGGGCCAGGATACCTGGGTTCTACTTAAGGCCTTCTCCTCATTACTTCTGCTTTGCAAAGTTGCTGAGCCTTGCTGTGCCTGATAAGAGGGGCTAAGAATGACAAGTACCTCCCAGGAGATGAATGATTCCATACACCTAGAAGGTCTGGACCAATACCTGGTGCGTGGCTCAGTCCATGTTATACTATGGATACTATTTCATTACTCTAGTAATCTAGGTCTAAGGTAACCTGCATGCAGGTCTGGGGCACTGCCATCTTCCTTCTTTCGGGCACCATGTTTTTATTGACACAGCTTTGGGATAGTTCATGTTTTGGCAACTACATCCTACTGCTGATTCCTATGAAGGCACAGCTAAGCCCCTCTGCTGTCCCCTCCCTGCTTTACCACTGCTCTCAATCCAGCCAGCCCCATCCCACGCTCCGGTGCAGCATCACACCACCACATAGCAGAGTAACGGAACTTGTGCTGTGGCTCCTGTCTAGTCTTCCCTGATTCTGTTGTCCAAGTCATCTAAACTTTTCACGACTTCACATTTTTCTACCATCCCCGGATCCAATCTCACGCCCTCCAATAGATCTCAAATTATTAATAAAAAGAGCTAGCTCTACCCCTCCCAGTTTAAAAACACCAAGGTCTCAGAACATGTTATCCTATAAACACAGTCCAGGCTCTCCCACCTCTGAACCTTGTCCAGTTCACATTTACTCCCCTCCCCATACCCGTGTCTCTCTGGCCAAATCCTCCCCACCTTTCTGAGAAAGCTCAGCCAGCTCACCCCAGACTGGACTCAAGCCCTGCCTCCCCAGAATACCCACAGCACATTTGCTGGCCTCTCGGAATATGTAACAGCACCCTCTATGCCCACAGATTCCAGGAGTCTTAAAAAGCCTTGGTAGGGCTTCCCAGGCAGCACAGTGGTAAAGAACCTGCCTACCAATGCAGGAGTCACAAGAGATGTCGGTTCAATCCCTGGGTCGGGAAGACCCCCTGGAGGGCGGCATGCCAACCCACTCCAGTATTCTTGCCTGAAAAATCCCATGGACAGAGGAGCTTGGCAGACTATAGTCCATGGAGTCACAGAGTTGGACAGTACTGAGCAACTGAGCATGCATGTGCGTGCAAACACACACACACAGCTGAGGCAGGCCATCTGACTCATCCCCCTACCCCTAGAGCTGGCATGGTGTGTCACACACAGTCAGCATAGAACAATTCTCTTTAGACCCTAATTTGGCTGTTCATTCATTTAACTGATGTGCATTCAGTGCCTACTTGGGGCCAGGCTGGGTAGCAGATCCTGGAGATTAAAGACAGCAAAGATTCAGTCCCTCCCTTCAAGGGGATCACAGCTGGGGGTAAGGACGTGGGAGGGGCAAGAAGTCAAAGGAATGCCTTATAGCATCCCTGGTTCTAAGCTGCGCGGTAAAGGTGTAAAGGAAGGAGCAGTCAGTTCCGATGGTGTCGAATGTGTGAGAGAGGGGCGTTTCAAACAACGGGCGCGCCCCCAAACTGACCGAACGTTCAAGAAATTGCACTCTGTCCCTCTGGTTAGAGGTGAGGGGCAGTGGTAACTCATGAGGGGAGAGTTGGGAGGGAAAGACCCTGATATATGTGGTAGTCTGGCCTTGATCTTGTAGGGGAGTGAGGTCACTGAACCGTTTTAGTCAGTGAGGTAATGCGGTCAGGCCCAAGGGTGTGGCTGGAGGAGAAGATGGGGTGAGGTGGGAGGACTGAGCCAGAGCTCTCCTCACTCTCATTCAGCATCGCCTCAATGCCACTTTGGCCTCTGGTGGCCAGTGGGAGAGCCAGGTGGACGCACCTGCATCAGGGTCACCAGGAATGTTACACACACCTGAGGTTCTATATGGCAAACCGGGCTCATCCATCTCCCTCCTCTCCCCCAAACACCACTGAAATGAAGAGAGACATGTACAAGAAAGAAAAGATCCATTGCAGCATCCGCTGGCCAGCAAGTCTGAGGAAAAGCAGATGAGTAGGAAGGACAGAGAATCTAATCAGAGCTCAGTCAGTCTCACCCAACATGGACAAGGGAAGGCCCACCTGCCGAACACCCAGGAAACTGGCACGGAGGCAGGGCAGGGCGGGAAGGATGGGATTCCTGAGAGCCACAGATAATGAGTGAATGCTTCCAGTTGCCAGAAACACCACAGTTGGGGCACAGGGCAGGGGACAGAAGCCACCAGCCCAGACACCTTACTGCCTTCGTGAGCATGATTCACTTCCACGAGACTCCAGCCCTGGCAGATGGATTGACTATTCATTACAGAAATGTGCTGAAGGCTCCATCAGCTCTTCTCTGATTCTCTTGCCTCATCTCAACATTCCTCATCACTGTTTCCACAGGTCTGGGACTGCTGTAGTGTATTCCTTACATGATCCTAGTCAAGCTCTACATTGACATACCTTTTTAAGGGACTTCCAACGGTCAACAAAATCCAGATCTTGCCTCCTTCCTCCAGACATGCCAAGATGCTATAGAAGAGAAGTTTCCCCTTACCCAGTGAGTGATGAACTCAGCTTCCTCTCTGACAGCGTCTATACAAATTTTGAGAATCAAATTGACTTTGGGCTTGACATCTACATCATTAATTGCTAGAGGGCAACAGAGCCAAGACTACAGAGATCGAGGGGAAACAGTTAAAACCCTGAGAACTGTTACTCAGCCGAGTCTCAAAGCCAAACAGAGAAGCACTAAAAATAGAATGCCACCCACTTATCTTTTCTTTAAAAAAAAATTACTCAAGGAATTACTCCAACAAAATAAAAACTGTATCAGAATAAGTAATTCAAGAAAGGTCAAGGCAGGATATGCAGGAAACAATGATGAACAGTGAGAGTAGAAAAATGTACAGTCGAATCTAAACAAATGTGGGTAATATTGGTCTCATCTTATTGGAAATTAGATAATGTTTAATTCTTGACATTGACATAGAAACACGGGTTTTAGTTTTTTATTTAAGGGTAACCATTTCTAGAAGGAAGATAAGATACAGGCCTTTTTTTTTTTTTTTTTTTTAAATTTTTTTTTTTCTAATTTTATTTTATTTTTAAACTTTACATAATTGTATTAGTTTTGCCAAATATCAAAATGAATCCGCCACAGGTATATATGTGTTCCCCATCCCACTGTGGGGGAGGGGGGATAAATTCAATTAATCCAGCAAGAGTTGGTAAAGGGAAAAGAAAACAAGAAAGGAAAAGTATAATAAACAAAAGATATAGAGTAAGACGAAACATCATAAATACAAGAATGTAAACAAATTAAATTACTTTAAGACAAGAGATTATGTAGGGGAAAAAATATCTGGCCATATGCTATTTATACAAATTAATAAAGGTTGAAATCAAAGAAACAGCAAAAAGACATCAATAGGCAAAATAGTAACAAAAAGAATGCAGGCAAGTCAGTATTAATATCTGACAAAATACAAATATGTTAGAATAAAATGGGGCATTTTATATTGCTAATGAGTCTTTCTCTAAGAAGAAACAAAAATCACAAACCTTTACCTTCATCCTGAACAACATAACCATAAAGTGTATGAAATAACACATTCTTAGCACTACAAAGAGAAGGCAAAAGAAACAAAACAAGTTCATGACTCAAGATTTGATGGTACAAGTAACCTTATATAAGAAAAACACAGAGGATCTGCAGATAGTAAGCTTAGCTTCATATATACTCAAGAAACCAAACACCTTTTTCTTAAACGCTCTTGTACTAGACTACAAGAAAGTCTCAAATTCCAGCATAGATATCACAAAGTCAGTTTTCAATACCATAGAATTAGAAACTAACAAGTAGCAAATAATAAAGTAAATCACACAGGACAACTTTAAGATGCTTTGCTAACTAAATCTGAGTCAAAGAGGACAGCAAAACTGAAAGTGCAGAACATGTATAAACATACAAGACTGAGAATCCTACTTAAAAAACCTGTGGAATGTAGCCAAAGCTGCATTTAGACCTGAAATACTTTCACAATAAAAGAAGGAAGACTGAAACTAAATGAATCAAGCATCTAATCCAAGAAGCTGAAAAATAATAAAGCAAAATAATCTAGAAGGGAGAAATGAACAAAGTTGAAAGCAAAAACGAATGAATGAGAAAAGTACAGCAACCACAATGAAAGAAATTGGTTCTCTGAGACAAACAACACGGAGAAACCGCAGGCTAATCTGACGAGCAGAGAACAGTAAAATCACAAATAAGCACTAAGAAAGACACTATTAACACGTATATTAATATGGCTTTACATTTAAGGGAATTTAAGAGAAATTATTTTAAGTTTAAATGCATAATTTGATGTCAGTGAATTTGAAAACTGATGACTTTTTAGAAAATTATAAATTGTATAACTGAAGAAGAGGGAGAAAATCTGGAAAGGCCAATAACAATTGAAGAAACAGGAAAGGCTACCAAAGATGGAATTCCAAATTAGTGAGAAAGAAGGGAGTATTTAAATAAGATAACGGTGACCACTGGCTGGTTGTGTATTCATTTGACAAATATTTACTTAGTGCCTACTATATGTTGGGCATTATTCTGGCATTGCATATGCAGCAATGAACAAACCAGTAAAGGTCTCTGCCTTTGGAGGAGCTGAGGGTCTGGCCAGGGGAGATGAGCAGGAAAGAAACATAGGCAAAATAAAAGGTGTGATAATAAAGTGGGGTACAGAGTGAGGGAGGATGGAGAATTCTACTTTAAATAGAGTACACGCACCACACTTACAACAGAATTAAAGATAAAAACAAAACATACAAGCAAATCCACGAAAACACCAAAACTATTAGAATATTTGTATAATTTAGTGTTGGAGAATAACATTCAAAGCCTGAAGCAGATCTCAGTCCTCTTATAGGAAGAGATTAACAAAATTGACTACACACAAAAATATTAAGCACTACATATAACAGAAGACCCTGCTGACGGTTACCAAGTAAATGACAGACAAATGTCTGCAACATACATAAAACAGGGTCAATATCTATAATATGGAAAAAGCACCCATAAAACAACAAGACGAACAGCTAGTGAAATGGAGAGAGGAAATAAACAGATCGTTATTCAAGAAATTAAAATGTGTAATAAATATATGCAAAGATGCTTGGCCTCATTAATAATCAAAAGATATACATTAAAAGTCAGTATCACCTTTTGCCCATTTGACTGGCAAAGAGGAAAATGACTGCTCCCATCCAGTGTTGGAGAAAAGCAGTGGTCACAGTTTATGTTGATCCAGCAGCTTCACAAGTGCACGCACACAAATTCACACAAATCAGCTTACACAGATGCACACATGATGCCGGCAGCACCATTTTTATCGGTGAACATGGAAACGACCTTAATACCCATCACAAGGAATTGGTCTAATAAGTAAATGATGGTAAACCCACCCAATGGTATAATAATGGGGCAATATTTTTTCTTAATTAAAAATAAATACCTGCTCTGACTGATGACAGAAATTCATCGTGACTTTATGTGTTGAGTATGGGGTGACCTCCCTTACTTGTCACAGCCTGCTGGATGGGAGGCACTGTTGCTGGCCCCACTTTCCACATGAGACGTAGTGAGCAAAAGAGACCTGACAGGTGGTGAACCTTGGTTCCTGTCTCCGTCCAGAGCCTGCACACTTAGCTGCTACACACACTTTCCCTCAATGCGCGTGTGTGTGCGTGCTCAGCCGTGTCCGACTCTTTGCGACCCCATGGACTGTGGTTCGCCAGGCTCCTTTGTCCATTGAATTTTCCAGATGGGAATACTGGAGCTGGTTGCCGTTTCCCACTCCAGGGGATCTTCCCTACCCAGGGACTGAATCTGCATCTCCTGTGTCTCCTGCATCGTTAGGCAGTTTCTTTATGACTGCACCAATGGGGTGGTGTGCAAAAAGGGGGAAAGCAGCATCACAGACACATGCATATCTGTGTAGCTGTTAATGCTACAGAGGACCTGCGGGATGAAGTTGTCAGCACATCCTAGGGGTGAGACTGCATGAATGGGGCTCAGACCATGCATTTTCTTCCTTACATATTCCTATACTCCTTTCCTTTTTTTTTTTTTTAAATCATATATGGCTTTTAGAATTTAAAAATTGTAATTTTAAGATGATATAAAACTGTCTTCTTTTTAGAAAGCAGCTGAACAGGGCAGGTCTTACTAGGGCAAGAGGGGCCAATCTGCAAGGTGGTATCCACCCAGGGCAGGAACGGCCAGGGCCAGCTCTTCTGCCGGCCCCACCCAAAACCACAAGGAGGGAGGCCCATCCTTTCCCCTCCCCACCCTCCTTGTGGAACCAAAGCATCAGAGCATGGCCTCTGCTGGCAGGTGGAAGGCGCCCCACATCCGGCCTGGGCACTGGAGGTGCATCCCTGCAGGGGAAGTTCAGCTGATGAAGAGTTAAAGAAAAACCCCAGATGCCCATAGGGGCCAGCCTCACTAGAGCACAACAAAGCTACTTTCTAAGGGCTGGCAGGGAAGCCTGGGGGCCTGGGATTCCAGCAAGGGGCCTCACACCCTGATCCCAGAGGAAGTGGACAAGGCCAGCTCTGAGGCCACGGCTGCCCTCCTGACACACAGCCTGTCCTCCACTGTGAATCTGCAGACAGGGCCGGCATATGGATAAGCTGAGTCTGATCTGCTTGGGGCAGGGAACTGCGGGATGGATCGCTGTTATTTTTATTTCTGTTATGGTGGTCTGTAAATCAATTAAGAAAACCCCAAAATCCAGGACACTGGGACACACATGCAGAATCCCATAGAATAATCTTGGGAGATCATGAGCAGCTACTTAGCAATCGGGAGGGGAAATGGAGAGAATTACTGCCTCATTTACCTAACATCAGAGTAGTAGCACAGGAAAAGCTCAGAGAGTCAGCCCTGATATCAGAGGAACTTGGTTTCAGACAGACCCTGGTTTCACTCATTAATAGCTGTGCAACCTCGGCTAAATTACTTAACCTCTCTGAGCCTCTTTCCTCATGAGTAAAAAAGTGAAGAACATCACCCCTCCCAATGTTTGTTGTGAGGACTGGATGAGACAAAGTGTGAGAGATCTAGCGTGGACCCAGCTTACGAGAGGCACTCGGTTAATGCCTGTGCTCTTCTTCAGGGACAGTGGGAGACCTTCCAAGCCATCCTCCCTGCTGTCCACCTCTCCTCGTTCTGGATCCTGTTTTGAGATCGGCTCTGTAAGTTTTCCTGCCTCCTTCCCTGTGGTCAGGCTTCAGGCTTTAGGCTGACAGACTTCAGGCTCAGCTCCCTTTGCTGAGATGCACACCTTTGCTTCAAACACGTGCTTTCCAGTCTGAGAACAGTGCCACATTCACTGGGCCACCCCTGGATCCTTCCTGGTTCCTGACCCCATTCTCCAGACAAGAAGCTTCTCTTTTTCATGGAGTAATGAGGTGACCCCAAACAAGGAAAATGAGCAGAAAGAAAGGCAAGGGAGCTCAGAGCCTTTGAGATAGACAGGACATGCTTTGAGAAGTCCTGGGAAATGTTTTCCAGTAAAAGCAGAGTATAAAAATAGAGGATGGTGATATATTTCCACTTGTATTGGAGATAGAAAAAGAGGAACTTCAAGTGCAGGGTAATGGAGTCCGTTTAGTGATAGGTGAGACTATCTGGTCCCACAAACTATTTGGGGATTAGGCAGGAGAAACACCCATGGTTTTCAGATACGGCAGGGAATGGGGAGAGAGAGACACTGAATGCATGTGGAGGACGCTCAGCCCAGGAGTCTAGGAGAATAAAGAGTGGCAGGAAGAGGAGGTGCAGATGAAACCCCAGGGACTGCACGTGAGGTTGAGGTGTTGAGAGCTGCCAGGGGTAGAGGGGTAAAGGACTCGTTTCCTGCCATACCAGGCCACACCTAGTGGAGGCCCTCTTTCACCGGAAGTCTCCTGCAGCTGGGTACAATAGACAGCCCATTGGACTGGTCCACACTCGAGGGCCAACTGCACCCAGCCACCATGGACAAGACACTCCCTGTCACTGGGCTAGACCCTAGGGTGCAAAGGTGAAGAAGGACTGGCCCCTGCCACAGGGTATTCTCCAACCAGTAGGGAAGCTGGGCCAGAAAATCAGTGATTACCACCCTTTCTCCCGAGGAGCCCCAGACTTGGGCTGTTTCCCACCCTCTCCCCACCTGGAAGGCTCATCACATACCTCTAGTCTGCAGAGACAGGAAAAAGGGGCAGGGAAGGAAACTCGCGTTTGCTGAATGCCTACCATGGGCCAGCGTCAGTCCTATTACCTTCCTGTCACACCGATGCTACCATCTGACAGCTGAGGAAACACAGGCATGTAGACAGTCCTGCACAGCTGAAGGACAGCCCTAGGCTTTGGTGTTAGACTAAAACCAGGCACCACTGGTCTCTGTTGCTGCGTGGCTTCAGGCAGGTCACTTAACATTTCAAGGCTTAGTCTTCTCCTCTCTAAAATGGGAGCAATAGTGCATAGCCCGGGTGGGTGTAAGAACTGCATAATACCGAGCCAACTTTCCAAAAAATGACCTTCTCTTCTTCCTCTTTCGGTTATTACCAATCTTTTAGCTTTACTTATATTGACAATGGTTTTGTCTGGTAAGTTAAGATGATTTCAGATTCCAAGACTATGGCAACTTATTGACAGAGATGGCACAGGAGGGGAAAAAAAAAAAAAGAAGAAGCAGGTTGAGGCCCTGGGAGACCTGCAGACTGTGACCCCCCAACCACTGGCCCACAGTGGGGAGGCATCACAATCAAGGCCCTCAGGGCAGAATGCGAAGCAGGGTGTGTGTTTGGAGGAATTATTGCTTTCTGCATCCACATGGCTGCCCCCTGAGCTAAGAGGGGAAGCCTGATGACCCCAGACCCTCCAGGGATCGGGCGAGCTTCTGGTCTAGCTCTCCATCTGCCCAGTGCTGCTGATCCCCTCCCCCGACCAGCTCAGGAGCTCAGGCCAACAGAAAAGGCTGTGCCAAAGGAAGCTGTTTGCTACAGAGCCCTCTGGGTCTGCTCTGCTGTTCTTCCTTTTTTTGGACTTTGCGGCTGTTAGAGCGGGTACCTTTTTCCATAGAAAGTTTCCATTGCATCAGTTATTTACATCGTCACCACCTATATACGTAGGCTGTTTCGAATCGGTGAACCAAATCACGCCCAAGCCCAGGCCCCGCCCTGCCCCCCACAGGGGGATGGGGAGCTCCAGGGGCAGCCCTTAGAGCCAGAGACCCCCACCGGTCCGGGGCTGGGGGTCTGACAGGCGGGAGGACCTGTCTCAGCCCCGGCTGGGCCACCTTTCATTGGCTCAGTCCCCTCGGGAAACTATTTCTAAGGTGGAATTTAAGAGGACAGGCCCCAAGTTCGAATCTCTGTCTCCTCCACATCCTCGCTGTGTGATCTTCCTAGAGATAGGTTACTTACCTAATATCTCTGAGTCTCAGTGAACTAATGTGTAAAACGGGAAAAACTGTAGCACCTGCATGGCTGGACTAAGCGGAGACTCAGTTTATCCACATAAAATGTTTAGAACAATGCCCAGCCTAAAGCCTCAATGAAAGTCAATAAATATGGATAGAGTCCTCTTTTTCCACCACCCTGTAAAGACCTCAGTGGTCATCCCCTCCTCTGGACCAATACACAGCAGCTTCTGAACTGTCATCCTCTCCATAAGGTCAGATAAATTGTCCCAACACTCAGCTCTTACCATGCCCTTTCCTGTCCCAAAGTTCTCAGTGGTTCTTCCTGTAAAGTCTATACTTGGGATCTCCTCCACTAATAGCCTGGTTGCCCCTGACTTCAATGCTCTCCTAGACAACCCCTGCTCCAGCCAAACTATTATGCTCACAGTTTGTCTGTTTCTGTACAGCTCTGTCTGTCTGAAACGCTCTTCTCCATTTCACTGTGGCCAAATACAACCACAATCACCCAAGTGAACCTAGCTCATATGCCACCTCCTCCACGAAGCCCTCCATACCCTTCCCTCTCTGGCCAGAAATGACTTCTCATTTACAGCATGTCCCTTTCCTGTGGCCTTTCCCTTTTCTCCCCTGTGTTTGTGGAATATAATACTGATACAAATATTTGTCAGCATCACACACAAACCACACGACCTTTGGGGACAGGACTAGAATGTGTGTGATTCATCTTTGTATCACATACAGAGCTTTGAGCATCATTCATGAAAATGAGTGAGAAGATATACTCTGAGTTCTCTCACTTGACCGCCCCTGGGTGTAGGTGTGCTGGTGAAGATGAATCAACAACTCCACAGCATCCACGTGTTCTTCCTGAGGGAACCAGCGGACGAGCCATCAGTCAGGACCTCCATGGGCTCACAGCTTCAGCCCAGCCCTAGTTCCACTGCTGAGTCCCAGGTAAGCAGCCCATCACCCTGGACAGGACCCTGAGCCTCGGCACAGGGACCCCACGAGGCATCCTGAGAAGTCCAGGAGCCATGGCTGACTTCTTCCTTTTCCACACCCCCAATTTTCCCCAGGTTTTCAGTGAATTCATTCTGTAAAAGTCTCTCAAGCCCCTGGGCTCCTGTGCACCCACTGCCCCTGGCTCTACTCTCCATGCCATGCAGAGTGGTGTTCCTACATTGCAGAGTAAGTGGGTATCACGGTGTGCCATAACCACTTCTGACGCTTGCTGACCACCCTTAGAAATCCAGATTCCTTAAGAAAGTGTCAGACCCTCTTCTCCATATGGTCCCCATAACCTTCCAGCCTCACTCATCACATGACACTCTTGCTCAGTCCTTACTCTTCAGCTACCTAATACCTGGACATGCCACTTTCTACCCAGGTTCCAAATTCTGTTCAGGAAGGTCCTCCCTCCCCTCTCCGCCAGGCACACTCCTACCCATCCTTTGAAAGCTCAGCCCTGGCAATGCCTCCTTTTCCCTTAGCCCTTCCAACAGCCAGGCACTGCGCTGGAACCTCTTTCTCTCTTGCCACTGACCCTCCACCCAGAGCTGTGGTGCAACACTGACCCTATTACGCAGTGATATTATCTTCCCGTGAGTCCGTCTTCCCTGCAGACAGCGAGTGCCTTTAGGGCAAGAACAACGTGTACCATCCATGTACCTCTGTGCTTGTTAGCACAGCGCTTGGTGTGCGGAGTGAATGAGTGATGAGAAACAGCCAGTAAACAACCCCTACTGGCCTGCCTTCCAGGGTGTTGCCCCTGACATCATCACATTCAGGAACTCACTTTCCAGGACAAGCAACAGGTGACCCTGCCAAACCAGCAGGCCCAGGGTCCACTGAGACCAAAGGGCTTTCCCAGGGTCCCCAGCATCTCCGTCTATGCTGCGGCCCCAGACCCTGGGCAGCCTAAGGCTTGCCTTTGTGGCGGCTGCACATCCTGGGAACCTGGAGTTGGGCTGAGGCTTTGGGGCACTTCCAGGAGGAGGAGAATCTAAAAGGTGTTCTGCCTCTGGCTACTCAGAACCAAGACTGTCCATGCTGTTGCCTCCCTCCTGCCCAGCCTGAGCACTCCTGTCCAGACTGTGCCCACCCTCTAGTCCTCTTACTCCTCATGGGGGCCACCCTCTTGTTTCCTTGCCAGGCTGAGTCTACCTACCCATTCTTTAAACAGCTAAACTCCCAGAATATAGGGGAGGGTGGGGGGCGCACAGGAGGTGGGCAGGATCTCAGCTCTGCCTTTAACTGGCGATGTGACCAAGGAGAAGTCATGTTCCCCCCAAGCACGGATGGTTCCCCTCTGTCAAAGATTAGAACAGGCCCACCTCTGAGGTCCCCTTCTGTTTCAACTCCCTGCCAAGGAGTTATTTACTAGTCAGAATAACTCTTCCCAGTAAAAGGAAAACAAGCAGAGAAAACATGTGTCTTTCTCAGCATCCTGTAAGGCAGGATGGATCTCTCACTCTGGAAATATGTTATATTGTCCTCTGATTCTTGAAGGAAAGCCCTTACTGGGTGGCAATTTCTATGTCCATATAAACCAGGGATTTAAAATGCCCTTGCGCACATCGATTCTTCCTTTTGAATTTAACAGTTTGGTGAGATGGGTCTTTCTCACTCTCATCTAACAGATAAAGTGAGGCTCAGAGAGGTGAGGGGATGGTTAAAGTTCCCCAACTCGTGTTGGGGAGGAGTGGCACTGGCCCCTAGGATGTCACAGCACGGCTGCCAGGGAGCTGGCCTTGCCCGACAGACAGCCAGAACAGTTTAGAAAAGCAACACCCAGCTGCCCATGCTTTTCCGTGTGCTTCCGTCACACATGTGGACACATTCAAAGATGTGTGGAGTACAAGGCCACACAGGACACTGGTGGGAGGGAGACGCCGAATTTCTAGAAGCCAGGCCCCTTCCAGGCCCGCTATTCTAGAAAATAGATGATGCTGAGAGCTGGACAGACAACTCTTCTAAGCAGAGAAACCTTTATTTCTGAAGATTCCAATCCCACCTGCTACCACAGGCCTCCATGCCTTTGAACCCTGTCCAGGACAACAGAATCTCTGCCCCCCAAGGTCGGGCAATGCCTCAATCCTCCTGGTCTTCCAGGCCCTCTGGATGCAGGGCTCCTCCCCTGAGACTCCCAGTGAGAGCTTGACTGCATGTGATCTGATTATCAAACAGGGCGGGAGAAAAGGTGGGGGCTCAGAGCCCTGGGGAAGAAGGAACAAGTGCAGCAGTTCTGGCCCCTTCTTCCAGCCTGTTGTTCCCATTTGTCATCCATGATCTTGTACAGGTGCTTTAAGGATATACTGGTCTGGTATTCCCAATTATACTGTAAACTCCCACTGGAGGCCCCTTGGAAGGACCGCTATGTGCAGTTGTGCAGTGCGAAATCTGCACAACCATCCACAGCTCACAGCTTCCGATCAGTCCCTGCATAGCATTAATCATCACTGTAATGAAAGACCTAACTCATTATTCTTTCCTCACAGAATATGCATTCTCAGGGAAGGACCAGACTCTGTTTGTCTTGTTTCCAAGCTGAAGCCCAGACCCTAGCATGCTATTAACACAAAATAAGTTCTCCATAGATAGGTGTTGGAGTAATAAAGTCATTCAGCCACTCGCTAGTGCATTTAATTGGAAGAAGAGTGGACCTGCCCTGGAGCTGAAAGTGAGAGAATTGCGTTCTGGTCCCAGCTCTACCACCAGCTCCCATGTGCCCTTAAGCGAGGCCTCAGTTTCCTTGTCTATTACGGGAGGGTGGGTTAGATGTGCCTGCCACATTCGCCTGATGCTGAAGGTTAGGATCTCTGGAAATTTTGCACCCTGGGCACCTCACTCGCCTCACCTACGTCCCGACCCTGGTTCTCTATGTTTTGTGCGGGCTCCCCCAGGTCCAGGAGTGCAGGAAGTGTCTAACTCTAGGGGAGAAGGGCTCCAGGCAGGGTGGAGACAGATGCCACAGTGGGGAGGGGAGCTATTCCTGCCGGACTCTGCCTGGGGCAGAAAAGCAACAGTGATAGCCACACTCACCGAGACAGCAGTGCTGTCAGAGGCTTCCACACCAGCCCTGTTTACCTGCAGCCCGTCTGTGAGGGGGAGGGGAGTGATCTGGCCGGGGCCGAAGGTCCCAGGCACCACAACCAGGACCAAATACCGGGCATCCTGTGTTCAAGTCTGGGCCCTTTCATCACGCGGCACAGAACACAGCTTCTACTAGTAGGGGGCACGACTGATTTCAACAGGCAGAAGTCACTCATTCTTTTTTTTTTTAAACTTTTTATTTTGTATTGGAGTATAGCTGATGAACACTGCTGTGATAGTTTCTGATAGTTTCAGGTAATCAGCAAAAGGACTCAGCCACACATACACATGGATCCATTCTCCCCCAAACTCCCCTCCCATCCAAGCTGCCACATAACAATGAAACTCGGCTAGAAGTCACTTATTCTTCACCTAGGTTCTGGCAATGCTCTAGGCCTGTGGCTGTCGGAGGGGATGGGTGGTGGCGGGGAGAGGGGAGGGTAGAGTGTGGGAGGGGCAGCAGCCTGCTGGTGGTTAAAACAGACAATGCAAGGTCCTCAAGTGAGTGACATAATTCTAAAGTGTGTTAGTTGTTCAGTTGTGTCTGACTCTTTGCAACCTCATGGACTGTAGCCTGCCAGGCTCCTCTGTCCTTAGAATTCTCCAGGCAAGAATACTGGAGTGGGTTGCCATTTCCATTTCCAGGGGATCTTCCCAACCCAGGGATTGAACCTGGGTCTCTTGCATCACATATGGATTCTTTACCATCTGAGCCACCAGGAAAGCCCATGAGTGGCACTAATGTCAAAGGAAGGAGAAGTCAGTTAGAGAAGACAGGATAGGGGGCCTTTAGGAACTGGAGGGCTTATGGAGGGACATGGGGGTGGCATTCCGGACTGAACAGATGGGCATCTGCACAGGCCGCTTGCAGGAGACCTTACTCTGGGGTCTGAAGAGCTGGGTGCTTACTGAGGGGACAGTCACTTTCCCCTCAGAGAACAAGTTAGTCAGAGGGGACCTGCGTCCAGAGTGAGGCAACAGGCAATGATCAGACCCCAAGAAAACAAAAGATCATGCCTGCAGCTTTCCTCTCTGAGGACCTCTCCCTATGGTAGGCTCAGTCAGCCTTCCGGGTCACTGCCTGCGGCCACTGTAACACGCACCCATCAGTGGCTTAAAAAGCGCAAATGTATACTCTTCCAGCTCTGGAGGTCACAAGTCCAAAATGGACCACTGGGCTACAGTCAAGGTGCTAGCAGGGCTCTGTTTCTTTTGGAGCTTCTTGGGAGAGTCCACTTGCTCACCCTTTCCAGCTTCTGGGGTCTGCCTGTACTCCTGGTATTACAGCCCCCTCCTCCATCCTCAAAGCCAGCCAGGGCAGTGGAGCCTTCCTCCCATCACATCCCTGACACTGAGTCCCTGGTTTCCCTTTCCACACCTAAAGCCCTCTGTGATAGCACTGGGCTCAGGCGGAGTGTGTGTGTTAGTCACTCAGTCCTGTCCGACTCTTTGCAACCCCAGGGACTATGCCCACCAGGCTCCTCTGCCCATGAAAATTTCCAGGCAAGAATAGTGGAGTGGGCAGCATTTCCCTTCTCCAGGGGATCTTTCTGACCCAAGGATCGAACCTGGGTTCTCCCACATTGCAGGCAGATTCTTTACTCTCTGAGCCACCAGGGAAGCCAAGATAATCTCCCTACCCAAAATGCAGCTAATTAGCAGTTATATTTCCATGTGAAATCTTAATTCCTCTTTGCCAAGTAGAGTGATGTATCCACAGGTTCTAGGGTGAGGACGGGCTTCCCAGGGTGGCTCAGTGGTAAAGAATCCACCTGACAATGCAGGAGCTGCAGGAAACGTGGTTCCGATCCCTGGAAGAGGAAATGGCAACCCACTCCAGTACCCCCTCCAGTATTCTTGCCTAAAGAATCCCATGGACAGAGGAGCCTGGTGGGCTACAGTCCACGGGGTTGCAAAGAGTCGGACACGACTGAGCACACGTGAACAGAGATGAGGCGGCGGATGTCCTCTAAAGATCATTGTTCTGTCTACCTATCACACTGCAAGGAACACATCTCCCCTGAATACAGCTCCAGGAGAAAGGCGGCCCAGGACGAGAGAGAAGGAGATGGGGGAGGGGAGAGGCGGGCAGACACACACACCCTGCCAGCGGTGGCGGCAGCTTCCTGGCCGGCTGGTTAGTGTACATCACCCTTGAAAAACTCGTCATGTTTCTACACTGAACCGGGCACGTGCAGTTTCCACAGTGACTGCAGAAGCAGAGCCAGAAATAGCCCCACTGAGATGGAAAACATCCCCTCCTCAGAGCCACTCACTCTCTCATACTCACAGTCCCCACCGCGTGGCACCGTGGGCACAGGAGGTTCCAGAAGGCCCCTCCGTGCAGTGTCCCAATCTTTCCTTCTCTGACCTCTTGCCACGAGCCACTGGGCACCCCCTTGGGCCTGAAGCCCACGGTGCTCCAATCTGGCCCTGTCCTCAGGCCTCTAGGATGGGGCTGGGCCCTGCCCCAAGATAGCCGGGTCCACAGAGGCAAGTGACTACTCACACCAGCCCAGCCTCTGCTCTGGGGCGAGCCCTGCCAGGCTGCTCTGTGTTCCTGCCCCACGACTCCCACTTGGGAATTTTGATCGAAACCCTGCCCCTCACCCACTAGGGAGTTTCCCCTCTTAGAAGAGCTCACCCCCTTCATGGGCTCAACATTTTGCTGAAATATATAGACCCGCAAATATGCAGGCCTCAGCGTCCACACCACTCACTCATACGACATGGTATTTTTAGGGCCCTGGGAAGTCTCAGCCATGCTGGTTAATTTCTCATGTGGTAGGTCCTATCCTGTCAAAGGAAAACAAAAGTCACCACACCTTCTACCTGCAAGGCATGGTGCTAAGCAATCTGTGTGCACTAGTTCATTTTATCCTCACCTCAACTCTATTACTATCACCCCCACTTTGCAGAGGAGAAACTGAGACTCAAAGAAGGGAATCAATTTGCCAGGGTCACAAAGCCAGAAAGTGGTAGGGCCCAGTCTGAGCCCAAGGTGCCAGACCTCAAACCTAGGCTGTAGCTACCAGTCATGTTGAGGGGTGGGGTGAGCAGAGGAAGCACCCAGATGATGCATGCTAATGCTACAGGAGATGTCCCAGGCTGCCTCCTAGAAAGCTCTGAGCCACTCCTGGCACCTCCAGTTTTGTCTCTCTGTATATATTAAATAAGATTTTATTGGGGCCATGAAGAAGTGAGGGTGAGGGAGGTGCCACTGGAAACCACTGACTGTAGCCAACCCTGTCCCATATTGATGACCAGCCCAGGGCTCAGGAATAGAGGCGACTTGCCCAGAAGCAGGGCAGGCCTCCGAGCTGAAACCAGAGAGGTCCACGTTTCTCCTGGTCCTGGGGGGGATCATCCATTTTCTTCCCTTCAGCCCCCTGCCCTCCTGGCACAGAATTTACAACCAGATGTGGTGTGGGTCATGGTCCCTGCTTTGACAACGTGGCAGACTTGCTGGCTGGGTGGTGAGATCGCGGTCTCCGTTCCCTCTTCTGTGAAGCAGGGCATGTGTGGAAGCATGAGGGCCGGCACAGGCCTGCGGTGAACCCGTCATGATGGAGCACGACAGCTCTCGGCCCTGAGACACCGCTACCCAAGATGGCAAGAGTCCTTCACTTTGAACTACAAGCCTCGAGCCAAGTCCCATCCCACTTTGATACTCGCCCCTGTGTATACTGAGCCACCCACACAGAGAAGATGGACTTTTCTGAGTCTTAACTCTTGGAGACTACAGTGTCTCGGTAAGGGGTCGGTAGGAGTTTGAAATGAGACAGCTCGTGGTAATGCTGGAGGCACAAGCATTCCCTCGGTGGTGGAATGCAGGCCGGTGGTGCTACGGCTGTGGGGCGGGACCCAGGAATACGCATTTCCCCGCCCCTGCCACCCCTATGGTGATTCCACTGCAGGTTATCTGCAGACCACGCTTGGAGAAATCGGTCTAGAAAGTGCTCAATGTGTGTTTGTAGAAGACAGGGATCTGTGAACATCTGTTGAGCTGCACATGGCTGCTGGAAGACATGGGCTGGAGGAAATAAGTAATTTTCTCCAAATACACTTCCTGTGAAGCCCAAATGATGGGAACTAGGTTGAGGATTCTAGGACTGAGAAGATGACGCAATAACTCCCTTCCCCCAGGAGCAGACTTGAGTGCTTCCTGTCAGACAGGAGAGACCTGGCTGAAGAGTCAGGCTGGGGTGGAGCAGGGGTAGGCGGGGGTGGGGGGGTGCTCAGGGTCAAAGGTAGGGAGGGGTGATCCCGGGGGCCCCCAAGGGACTCATTCCACACCCCGGTCTCTTCAGCATCTTCATGCAGACAGGAAAGAAAGAACTGAAAATATGCTCATTAAATCTGCATCTGGCACCCAATTTGGCAGGGTTGCCAAAATTCTGTAAGACTAGAATTAAATTAGCAAATTGGAAGTAAAATGATTTTAAGCAGACATGATGGAATTCATCAGAGCCAGGTGGAAGCTAGTGGGGGAAGGGACCCAGGAAAGCCCGCACACCCGCCTCAGGGTGGGAAAGCCTGGCCGTGAGAGGAGACAGAAAAGAAATAAACGTGTGAGCAGACCTGATTCAGATGATTAGAGTCACCCTTGGAATATGCCAGCCCCATGCTACAAGGTGGTGAGAGGCTCCTTCCAGGAGACAGGAGGTATGGCCGGTAGCAACCAGTGAAGGAAAGCAGCCTTTCACAAGAAGACCAAGAAGAAAGGACCCAGGGAATGGCTAGGAAACGAGACAGGCTGGGTTCCCCAAACCAGGGGTCCCAGGAAGGTAGGCACTGGGGTGGTGCACACAGCACCCTGTGTGCTGTGCAACCGGTGATCACCACTGTGTGTTAACTGAGCTCGTGGTTTTCAGAAAACACCAGGATGGACTTGGAGGGGCAGGGGTGGCACAGAGTCTATGCAGGGATGGAAGCATTTATTGGGTACTTAGTAAGCATCAGACACCATGTTAGATGTTTGCCAAGCATGACCTCATTTCATCTTCTCAATAATCCTGTGCTATAAAGATTAGTCTTTGCTCTTTATTTTCCTGGGCTTTCTTTTTTGCTTTCTTTGTTCAAAAATAATGTAAAAAAAAATACAGAAGTACATAAAGTAAAACGTGGACCAGTCACCTTTTACCCACCCAATTTCTCCTCCCCAGATAAAAGTACCACTAAGAGTTCCCTGGTATTTCCCCATGTTGTTTCCATGAACACAGAATCTCATCTACACATGCACACGCATATACAACTGTTTAACAATTTCTGCATAAAAATGGGATCTGGTAACACATATCACACAGAAAACCTTTTTTCCAGTTAAGAATATGTTGTAAACGTCCTCCCACGTCAGGACCTACAGATGCACTTCTTTCTTTTTAAATGGCCGAAAAGTATTCCGTGGTGCAAATTCACCATAATTTTCTTAAGCATTGCCAATGCTGGACACTGAGGTCATTTCCAAGTTCTCTCTATTGCAAACAATGTGCAAGGGAACACCCTTTATACGCGCACGCGTGTGTGTATGTATGTGTATACACATACATACATATACACATTTGTGCCCGTGTGCTCAGTCGTGTCTGACTCTTTGTGACCCCATGAACCATAGCCCACCAGACTCCTCTGTCCATGGGATTTTCCAGGCAAGAAGAGTGGAGTGGGTTGCCATTTTCCTTCTCCAGGGAAACTTCCCAACCCTGGGATCAAACCTGAATACGTGCCTTTATCATTTTCATTGACACCAAATTAAGCTCAAAGTGCCCTTGACCGTTGCCAGCACTAGCTTGTCTCTATTTTTTCACATTTTTGCCATCTCTAACCATTTTAATTTATAATCCTTTGTTTTTTAGTAGGTAGAGCATCAATCATATGTTTATGAGCTATTTTCACTTCTCTGAATTACCTGTTTACACCTTTGCACATTTTTATTAAACTTAGGTGAATTTTTAGTTGATTGATGGAATTTGCATCATAAGAATAACAACTAACACTTTCTATGCACCCAGCACTGCTCTAGGCTTTCTGCAAGCTTCACAGCAGTGAATCAAAACTCCAGTAGGGAAGTAGTAGCGTCAGTCCATGTTTAAGGTGGGGGAAAGAGAGGCTCGGAGACTTCAAATGACGTCTGAGGTCATGCACGTCCAATGAGGAACAGGCCAGTCTGAGGAACTAGCTGAACCAACTATTTCATCCTCAAATGAGATGCTTGAAAAGCCGCTCCCTAACCTACAGAGAAAGAAAATTCCCTCTGTAAATTTTCCCTCTTTCTGTTATTTGATCTTCACTTTATCTGTGGAATCTAAGTGCATATTGATTTACTATTCCAGGTAGGAAACTGAAGTTCAGTTTCTAACAGAGGCAATAACAACATGGAATTAGACCAAGTACCTTAGGTGGGACGGGGAAATGTTGAGAACAAGCCTGCAGTGAGGAGCAGGATTGGGGTGGGGGCAGGATTTAAGGCAATGGCAACCCACTCCAGCACTCTTGCCTGGAAAATCCCATGGACCTGGGGCCTGGTGGGCTGCAGTCCATGGGGTCGCTAGGAGTCGGACACGACTGATCGACTTCACTTTCACTTTTCACTTTCATGCATTGGAGAAGGAAATGGCAACCCACTCCAGTGTTCTTGCCTGGAGAATCCCAGGGACGGGGGAGCCTGGTGGGCTGCCATCTATGGGGTCGCACAGAGGCGGACACGACTGAAGCGACTTAGCAGCAGCAGCAGCAGGATTTATGCACAGGGGTAAGTGTCATGGGACGTGGAGGTTGAGGCAGGACCCCCTTCTGTGAAGGGCTTCAAAGGGCAGGCAGGCAGTTTCCAGGACTCTACCCCGGGGGCAACATGGGGTGAGAAAGTCTGGGACCAGGGAATAGGGTGAAGATTAGCTTAGCTAGAACTCATCACCTAATCAAAGGGCGACCTCACCCAGCTCAGCATGTCCAGTGACCTGGCACTAGGAACAGTAAAGATGCTCCTATTTCAGGGCGACAGACATATGTGTGTATGTGGAAGTGCTGGGGATCCCTTGTGTGAAATCCACACTTGACAGAGGCAGGCTTTTGGGTTTTAGTGGCACTTTTAATGAGGTTCTTTTTTAACTCCCCAAATACCAATGTTGCATGTGGGTTTCTGGGTTAGAAACCTACCACCAAGTTGTCACATGGCTCGGCTACCCTCATCTCAGGGAACACGTGCAATACTTTTGACTTCCTTGGATACAAGACACAGTGGAGAGAGAAGGATCATTTGCATGCCATTTGCCATTTTTCTTCTGAGAAAAGAGAAATTAAGTTAACAGAATAGGAAAAAATGTGGGAAACTGACTTGCTAAAACTAACATGCAGAAACAAGTTTTAGAGGCACAAATTAGCATGCTTTTTTTGTTGCTGTTGTTGTTACTGTTGTTCAGCTTTGACCTCAGATAACTTTATCATTCCCCAGATATTTTTGTATAGAACTCTAGTTCAGCAATCTTATATATGTGTGCATCTTCCTTATATACACACAAACATATAAAACCTATTCCTTATATGTACAGATATAAGTATATATAAAAAAACCATATATATACTCATACGTATGGGCTTCTCAGGGGATGCACTGGTAAAGAATCCACCTGCCAGTGCAGGAGATACAAACGACATGGGTTCAATCCCTGCTTCGGGAAGATCCCCTGGAGTAGGAAATGGCAACCACTCCAGTATTCTTGCCTGGAAAATTCCACAGACAGAGGAGCCTGGCGGGCTACTGTCCATGGGGTCACAGTCAGGTGTGACTGAGCGTGCACACACGTACTTGAATATATATGAGTTCTTTGATTAATCACGCTTGGAAAACTGCACACAATATCTACCTCTACAAACACACACATACACTTCTGGGGAGATTTTCAACGCTCTGTCGCATATTAAAGACTCAGAAGTCCTGCAGTATATAAGGGTCTATTGATTTGGCTACAGCACTTTTCTTTCCACCCATGGCACTTGTGCTGTAGAAAACACACTACAGGAAACGCCAGACTTTACTTCACAAGATCAGAGCCTGCTTAAAATAAAGACTCTATCTTGGAGTGACTGCCCTACTCTTTTGAACATTAGATACTTTCTAACAGACTCATGGTGATGGTTTCCTGTTCATTTGAGCATCTTTTGCCTTTCCTATATTTCAGGGTGACACCAAATGCCCACATGCCAAGCCACAGGCCCTCTGGAACCTGCAAGGAGATCAGGTCACCCAGATAGGCTAAGCTGTGTCTCCCAAGCAAGTTGCACAGAGAAGCTGGACCAGTCACTTGCTCTGGACTCAGTGGTTTTCAGCTGGAGGATCCCCAGAGACTCATCTAAGGTTGCTTGCTTTGTGAGTGCAAAATCACTGCAAGGAAGCTCTTGATCCTGGTTTCGTTCCTTCATTCCAAAAGACACTGAAATCACTGCAAGGAAGCTCTTGATCCTGGTTTCGTTCCTTCATTCCAAAAGACACTGTTCCCAGACCCTGATGTTTTCTACCATGAGAGAAAACTAGCTTAGGATTACACCTTCCGTCTCTGATTCTATTCTGCCTCACACCACTCCTTCATTGCCATTAGTCACTCCGATTCATATAATCACATGAGGTAGCCCTACGAATAAAACTAGGTTTCCATCTGTCTGTGACAGCATCAATTGTAAATGAGTTAGTGAACTTTCATCACATGTAAAGGGCATACTTGGTATAGCCTAAAATATATGTTATGTGGTACAGGAGACATTCACCTGGGAGCAGTCTCCAGGGGAGATACCTCCCAGGAACATTCCTCCTTCATCATGGTTATATGCATTGGTTTATAATTTTGCTCCTTCTCACACAGGCAATTCTAGGGGTGACAGTAGCCTTAGGGATTCAATTACCTGATGACCCTTTATGACTCTCCTCATTAACCCTGAGGAGGCCAGCTAGTTGGTGTGTATGTGGATTTGCTCATTTATTTTTCCATAAAATTTTCACTTTGGAATAATCCTATATTGACAGAAAAATTGCAAAGACAGAGAGAGTCCCCATACACCGTTCACCCAGCTTCCTTTAACGTTCACATCTTACATAACCAATGCAGATTTGTCAAGTGGAAATTGATACTTGTAAGTTACTATTAACTCAACTGTAGACTTTATTCATATTTTACCAGTTTTTCGGCTAATGTTCTTTTTCTGTTCCAGGGTCCAATTCAGGATCCCGTATTGCATTTAGTCATCATATCTTCTTAGTCTATGGATTTGCTTTTGTTTTCAAAAAAATAAATATCATCCTCTACTGCATGCAAGGTGGTATGCTGGGTCCCCAAATGCCCTGTCAGGAGAAACACAGATCTGCTGGGCAGCAATGTCTGGATTTGACTGCCCACTTTATCCCTCACCTGGGGAACGGTCCTGGTCTTGTCACTCCATATATAGAGCTCTTGAACCACAGCTGCAACGTGGAGATGGTACCTTTTCCTTGTTAGAAGGCTGACAGTCTATGCGGACAGGCATTTTGAAGGTTTAAAGCCCAATTCACTTAGAGTACTATCCAGCCTAGTGTTATGATCATTGACAGGGGGATCATGAATTAGGCTTGGTATCATGTATCTAAAGCAGGATGGTCCAGAGTCTGAGCTGCCTGGCTGAGCTGACCATTTCAGCCACAAATGAGATCTTTCCATAGGCTCTCAGGTACACCATAAAGAAAGGCAATTCTGCTTAAATTAGTCTATTCATTTCTATACTTCCTTCATGGCTGTGCTCAAATGTCACCATAGTGATAACTTCTCCAACCATCCTACATACATCCTGGTATCCTTCCCTTGGCATTTTCTTACTTCTTAACCTATTGGTTTCTCCTTCATGGCACTTATCCCATTTGATATATTACACATTCATGCACTCCTTTGTTCATGGTATGCCTCCCTCTGCTAGTCTATAAGCTCCAGGAGAGCACTGACCATCATCTGTTCTGATCACTGCTTCATCCCTGGTCTGAGGACTTGGGAAGCGTTCGACAGATATTCAGTAAATGACTGGATCTCCAGGGTCACCCTGCAACATTCTGCGTCCATCCCGATCATCTGTAAACAAACTGGTCCCCATCTGAACACACTGTTGAACTCGAATAGGTAAAAAGCTATTTGGGAAGCAGGTGGCTTAGAGCCTTCTGGGTCTTCTTTAAAGGGGGAAAACAGGAGTAATACCCTTCCTTTAATATAATTTCATGCCATTAATGTCCCTTCACCTACCTCCCCTCCCATGAGTAGTTCTGCCAATTAGAAACCACAGTCTCTTCCTTGTCCAGAGTCTGTCTGCTGGCTTCTCTATACAATCAATTCCTGTGGAGCCCAGGCTGGAAGAAGCTGGTGAAACCCCCACAGCCCGCTGTGGTGCTCCATTATTGAGGCTGTTCAGCATGCACATCAAAGGCCCACAGGCTTGTCGGGGCAGGGAGATGCCAGGGGATTTGGAAGACTGGCCTTAGTGAGGACAACGAGATTCAGCGAGGAGGGGGAACTGGAAATGGACACACAGTGACCTCGTGGCAGGTTCCAGACAGAAGCCAGGACTCCTGGCTTTGCATCCTGGTCCTGCTTCCTCTCGGGCTATAACCACCTCCCCAGTCACCATGAGGGGCAGGTGCTTATTTCCTTGAGCACCAGGCTGGCTGTCTGCCTGCCCCTGCCTGACCCTGGGGACCTGATGAGCATGGGCAGCGGTGGGTGGAGGTCTTGTTCCAGGAGCAGCAAAGCACAGGACAGTCAACAGCCAGACAGAAAGGAAATGGGGGTCACATTTGCTGAGAGCCAGGTCCTCTTTATCGTCGTCTCACATTCTCACAGTGCCCCGCGACAGAAGTGTCATAACCACATGAGATAAGCAGGGAAAAGAAAACACAGAGAGGTTGAGCAATGCGGCGAACTGCACGGCAAGCACATGGCAGAACCAGAAGCAGAGGGGAGGTCTTCCTGGTTCCGAAGCCCTGGCCTTCGCCCGCCAGCTCTAGGAGGGACCCTGAAGCCTCAACAGCACTCCAGTGAGGGGCAGGGCCTCAAAATACCAAACTATGCCCCTGGTGAAGAAGCCAGAACAATCCCATTCTGGAGATGAGGAAACTGAGATCTGGAGAGGAAATGCAACTTGTCTGTGGCCACGTGGCTAGGGAGTGGTTGGATCAGCTAGACTCTTGAGTTTCGGGAGGACGCAGGCACACTCCTAGAGCTTAGGCCTGCGCTGGGCCCACGGAAGGACTCCATCTACCGTCTGTGAATACGTGAGTGTATGACAGACTTGGTACAGCATCCTGTGACTCCCACATGCCATGTTCTTGTCCCTCAACTGTGACCTCAGGGACTCAAGACCAGGCTGATGCAGGCAAGCACCACCTGAACTCAACAATGACTTTCAAACCCCACGTACCCCTGTCTGGACCCACGCATCTATCAGAGGCATGGTTAGTGATGCTGGCGCTGGTCCCCATGCAGCCTGCGGCTCCCCACCAGAACTGGACCTGAGCCATAAAGAGGAGCGGGAAGACAGCCGAACTGGTCATTCTTTGGCCCAAGGACTGGCGTTTACAACGTGGACTGGACACTCTTCTCAAAAGTCTGGTATTTGCAGCAGTCTAATTTTAGTGAAACTTTCTGTCATTGTTTAGTCGCTGAGTCATGTCCGACTCTTTTTGTGACCCCATGGACTGTAGTCCACTGGGCTCCTCTATCCATAGGACTTCCCAGGCAAGAATACTGGAATGGGTTGCCACATCCTTCTCCAGAGGGTCTTTCCAACCTAGGAATGGAAGCTGTGTCTCCTGCATTGGCAGGTGGGTTCTTTACCACCAAGCCACCAGGGAAGTCCAGTGAACCCTTTAGTACCAACCAATTCACAAATACTGCAATTGTTTTTATTACTGTAATTCATTTATCATAATAATAACCAAAACTATTGTTTCCTGTTCACCTACTACATGCCAGGCACAGATATCTCATAAGATATCTGACATAAACGGCCTCCTGTAACCCATTCAGCCACCCTGCAGGGAAGAGTGAGGATTCCCATATTACAGATGAGGACACTGAGGCTTGGGAGAGGTAAGGGAACTTGGCCAAGGTACATACTAGAAAACAGGAGACGCAAACTCAGGTCTGTGGGGCTCCATAGCAGTGTTCCTCCCACGTTGCTGATGTGAGCTGGGGACTGGGGGGTTAGAGCTATAGCTGGAGAGGCAGACTCAGGGCCTGCCAGGGTTCCCATACATACAGTTGGCTGGACTTCTCATCCCCAGGCTGAACTTCTAGCGCCAGGGGGCTTCTCCATATGCCCAGAAACCATCCCTAGAACCTCTCAATCAGACAGTGCGGGTATAGCTAGGAATTCTTATGTTACAAGCCCTCAGGTGACAGGAAAAAACACCCATGGTTAAACCACTGCTTTCAATTCTCAGGGGGTCATGCTTTCACATCTACATGCTCTTCCAGAAGGTTCCAACATGTTTCTTAAGATATTCATTGCATTATTTACAAAGGATATCATGCCTCAGAATGGAAGACCTTACAATTCTAGAATTCTCAACAAAGCAACAATAATTCTGATCATCCACAGATGGGGTGTGAAGATCTTTGTTAACCACGACAATTATTCCCAAAGAGTGTGATGCTGACAAGAAGGACTTGGGAGCTCAGAGCCTTGGGTTTGAGTCCTAGCTTTGCCCTTTATTAGCCATGCAGCCTTAGGCAAATCAGTTCAACAAAATAGTTATTCAACGCTCTGGGCTGAAAGAATGAAGACCCAAAAGTGGACCAGAAAAGACATAATGCTCTTAGCTCTGAGTTCCTCATCTGTAAAATCGGAACCAACCACTACCAAGTGTATATGACAGCGTGCAGGCCCCCACATGCTGATGGGTTCTCACTCACAGCCCCAGGGCCTCAGGAAGCAGGCTGTCCTGTGTCCTGCTTTGCAGGTGAGGAAGCAGGGATTCACGGGTGAAGTGGCTTGGGTGAGCCTATAGCAGCATCTGTGGCGCTATCTGTGGTCTCTCTGCCCACTGCCACCACCGCCTCCCTTCTTAACCATTCTCCACTTGGCAGATGAGTCCACAGAGTGAGTGGATAACAGGAGAGAATGCTCTGCAGTCCATCAGGAACCGCACAGATGTATGACATCATGGTTATTAATAATGGAAGTGGCACAACAAATTCGCCATCCCTGCAGAGGGACCACCTGAGTTGTTGCAAACCTCCCGCACACAGAGCATCACATTCTATCATGGGAGAGCTGGGAGGGGTCTTAGGAGTCCAATTCTTTCCTCATTTATAGGGGTGGGGAGTGGGCAAGATGGGAGGGCAGCCCTCTGAGACAGCAGACGGAGCCCCACATCCCAAAGCCCCAAGTGTTTCGAGTTTGGCTTTTGTGACTGAACCACCAAGATAATCCGACACCAGCACTTGCCCACTCCAAAGGGTGCTGGGAAGCGAATCAGCAGTGGCTGTAAGTGTGGCCTCTCCATCGACCCTCAACCCAGCTGCAGGGCCTTTGTACCTGTTGTTCCTCTGCTTGGAGTACTCTTTCCCCAGATATTGACATGGCTATCACATGTTCCTGAGTCAGGTCTCAGGTCAGCTCCTCAGAGAGGATGCCCTAGACCCCAGCTTTGGCTTCTCCAGTTCCTCCCTGACACTCCCCATCGCACAGCCTTGTCTTCATGGTGTCTTCACGGTGTGTATCACCGGTGAGTATTATCTTGTCCATTATTCTTCATTCTCTCTTCCCACTGGAATGCAAGCTCCATGAACAGAGGATTCACTCACTTTCATTGTCTTAGTCCCCAGAATGGTGCCTAGGTCCCAGCAGGCACTTAGCAAACATGCTCAGCGAGTCCCCCTGGATGTCAGCCTGGGTCACGGGCATTCTAGCAGCCAGCAGTCCTTCACTCACTTGCTCACTCACTCACTCATTCATTTAATAAATGCTTATTGAACGTCTCCTCTGTGCCAGGCATTCTCCTAGGAGCTGGGGATTCCAATCCAGCTGAGACAAAGCCCTTGCCCTAATCAAGCTTTGACAGTTGATTAAAACAATCAACACAATAGAAGCCAGAGCTGTTTCGGTCACATCATGTGTGACCAGGCAGTAGCTGACCGAAGGAAAGTCGGGGGAGAAGTATGGCAGAAAACGGGAGAAAGGAGAAGACACTGGGGAAATGCAAATAGACAGCCCTGCCAGGCCCTCCCATGTGCTCAATACAGTACTCATCTTGGGGAGCTGGTGCCAGGCAGCCCCCCACCACCCCAACTTTGGGGGCATGAGGACAAGGGCACATGCCCATTGCCACAAGTGCCTCCTGGCCGCAGCCTGGAGCACAGCAAGATGGCTACACGTGAGAGCATGGACAGGAGTGGATGTGAGGGAGGTGAGACTGGAGAGTGAGGGTGTGTATGCATGTGTAGGAGTGTGTATTCATGTGCAGTGGCACATGTGTGAGTGAGTATATGGGGTCAAGTGTGTAAGTGTGTGGACGGGTTGAGTATGTGGGAGTACACATGCGTGTGTGTGTGTGTGTGTGTGTGGACTCTGGCACCATTACTCTTCAGCACAGCTTCCACATCTGGTAGAACTTTACCTGCTCAAGATCCCCCCTCCACCCCGCAAATGACGCATAGTAGGGACCCGATCATCATCGAATCCATTTAAGTCTTTATGTTTGCCAAATATATTCCACAGAGTGTCCACATAAAGCAGCAAGACTGGTTTCAGAAGAGAAGCGTCAACTTCTGGCCACAACTGAATGGAATAAGGCATTGGATGAGGAGTCTGGGTTTTGTTGCCCGCTCTACTGCTGACGACTGGGTAATCCTGGGTCACTGTTCAGCTGTGATCTCAGGTAAGGCACTCAGCTCCTCTGGGCCTCTGTTTACTCTTCACTCAAGAAGGCAAGTAGAACTCAGCGACTGGATGAAAACACATCATATCTACTGGTAGCTACAGAAGCACTGCTTCCTGGGAGAGCATGTGTGACCCGAAAAGAGCAACAGGATCCACCAGAGAAATTCTGGGTCGGACAAAGCTAAACAGGTTCTTTTACTGCAGCACTTCTCAGAGCCTTTAACTTGCCAATATGAATTGTGACTGGCTAGAAGGGTTATAGAGAGCTTGCAGAATTTGCCAGACTTACTAGCACAGGGAAACCTAACTCGCGGCACAACTTTTAGAACTAATGTTCCACAGAACCTACTTCGGGGGATCTGCTAGCAGGCACATGGGACATTTCTCAATGCCCCTTTTCTTGCAGATGACGGCACAGAAATGGTGTTCAGTCTCCCTAAATCAGAGAGCACAGCCATGGCAAATATCAGCCCAGAACCATCCAAACCACAGCAACTGGCTTGTATACAAGGCTTTATATCTAGAGAACATTTTCACTCATATGATCTCAGTCTTCCCTGACAACATTCAGCTGAGGACCTTCATCCCCATTTTCCAGAGGATAAAATGCAGCCCGAAAGAGATTAGGGAATTTGCCCAGAGCCACTAAACGATGGACCCAGTACTTGCCTTTATCATTTTTCCCTATGACCTTAATCAAGCTGTCAATAAATACGCTCTATATTTTATAGGTAAGCAATTGCAGCCACTTTGCAGAGCCCCCTGCCAGAGCCGAGGCTGACGGACCTGCACCTGTTCTGCAGCAGCCACCACTGCTGTCCAGGATCCCCGGCAGCCGGCCCTGGTTGAGAGGGGAGGGGAGGGCGCTCAGAGAAAAGCCCAGGGAATGAGAGCCGCTCTGGAAACACCCAGGCTAGGAGGCCGGGAGTCACTCCCTGCCGGTGGCCACACCCTCCCCACCATGCCAGGTACATTCCCCTCAGGGCTATACCCCCCGCGCCAGGTGCCACTCTGCAAGAGGGCAAGAAGAGCCAGATCAGTGCTAGTTTCACTCACTCCCAATAAGCCGGAGGAGCCCAAGTCCGATCTGCTCTGACAGTCTGAAACTGCCAGCGCCTCCAGGGGGAAGCGTGGCCAGGACGGCCAAAGCCATTCAGCGGTTCACACCGGGGTGCCTTGTCCCGCCTTGTCCGGCCGTGAGAGGCCCGAGAGGCGGGGCGGGCTGCGGGGCTGCTCCGGGCACAGAGGCCGAGTGAGGCTGTGCCAGGCGCTGGTGTGCGAGAGAAGTGTGAACGCGGGAACGCTGGTGTCACCCCGGGTTGATGACAGAAGTAGCGTCTGGGAAACGCAGGCGAAGAGCGCGTGCACCAGGCAACCCCAGGCTGCGGAGGCGTCCCGGAGGTCCGGGGAGTTGGCCCGACGCGCTCCTGCACGCGCCCGCGCCCAGCCCTCTCTCACCCGCTCCGCTCCCGAGGGTGGCCCCGCTGCGGGCCAGTGTGGCTGCTGACGCGCTTGGTGGTGCCCGGCTCCCGGCTGCCAGGCCGCGGCGGGGCGCGGGGCGCGGGCGCTCGCTGCTTACCTGCGGGTGGCCGCGACTCCGCGGCTCCGGGCTGCGCTGCGCTGGGCTGGTCTGGGCTGCGCTGGGCTGCGCGCCCGGCCTCCGCGCGGCTCGGCAGCGCCCGCTCGCTCGGCTCCGCCCGGCTCGGCTCCGCCCGGCGGTGCCCGGGGCTCTCGCTGGCGGCCCACGCGGCGCGGGGTGGGCGCGGGGCGGGCTGGCGGGCGGGCGCCGGCGGCAGGCGCGGCTCTGGGCCGCCCCGCGGCCGCTTGGAAGCTCCTTATTTGGGCAGTGATGTCAGGGGAAGTCGCAGGGGCCGGACCACCCACTTCTTTCCATTCACTCCCCAGAGTTTCCTGTCGCCGAGCCCGGGGGACCCCGGCGCCCGCAGCGGGCGCCTCTCCGGCCGGCTCGGCCCTGGCGTACAGGGCTTCGCTGTCGGCCGCTTGGGGGTCCCGGCGCGGCCGGGTCCAGGAGGGCGATCGGGCAGGCTGCCGCCCGGGAGGGTCTGCGTCTGGGGAATCCCCGGCTCCCGGCGGCCGCGGGGAGGGTCTGTGCAGCGGCCTCCGCGGTGACAGGCCGTGTCATTCCGGGCGCCGCCCCTCCCTCCGCGCCCGCCCCGGCTCCCGCGCTGTCATTTCCTCCCGGGCCCTCCGGGAAGGGCAGTCAGGGAACCCCGGTCGTCGCCGCCGCTGGGGCCGTGCCCCTCGGGGCCCCGTCTCGGGTGAACCCGGCCCGGCGGGCGTCCATTGCCGTCCCCAAAGTGCCAGGTCCCCGCCTTGCTCCCGGGTGCCAGCCCTGCTCCGGGAAGCCCGTGCCTCCCAAGGCGGGAATATGCCTTCGCGAGTGCTGGGCGGGGCGGGCCTGGCCGGGCTCCCTGGGCTCCAGCCTGAGGGTCGGGGTGGGGATGGGGGCTCCCCGGGGCTTCCCAGTGGCCTGACTTTGCAGAAGCTACCGGATCCCAAGCCTTGGGACCTGAGTCACTCTGGTCCACCTTTGCACCAGCGCCCACCAGGGGCCCCACTGGCCTGCTTCCCGAGGGAGCAGAACTGGCCACCAGGATTTATATTTTACAGATGCGGCACACTGAGGTTCTGACTTGTCAGGTGTCTTGCGGGAGGTCAACTCTGCTGAACCTGAGCTGACCCTGGGTTTGGCTGACTCCAGGGCTGGCCTCTGCTGCCCGGGAATAGCCTCAGGAGGTTGTGGAGCCTGGGACCAAAGTCAGGACAAGAGTCAGGCAAACTGAGTGTCTAGAGTGCCAGCTGAAGAGGCACTCCCTCTCCAGGTCACAGAAGTTCAAGGACCCACAGGGTGACTGACAAGCTGACCTGGGCAAAGCTGCTCAGGGCTTCCAAAAAGGCCTTGGAGGCCCCAGGCTTCCTCTGGCTCTGAAGTGATGGCCTAAATTCAAGGCTCTGCCTGTCACAGGGAGTGGGCTTCCTCTAGGCCCAGGGGACAAGCTAGTGGCCCTGGGGATTTCTGTGCCATCCTCATACAGCAGCTTTCAGCAGAGCCTCTTGCCTCCCTCCAAAGCCAGGGCAGAGCAAACAAGCCCCTCCCAGACCACCAGCTTTAGTAGAGGAATGGCAGCTTCCACAGGGGAACCTCACTCCTAGGTGCCTGCAGGAGGAAACCACAACTCCACGACTTGCAGGGGGTGGAGGGAGGTGTGATCACAGCCGGACACTCACTGTGCCTGCACACTCATGCGTACAACTGCATACCCATGGGCCTGTTGCCAAGGCTCCCAGCTGTTCTGTTGATCACCACCACTTCAGTCCTCCCCATCTTCCAGTAGCACCCAGAACTCCATCTCAGCTCCAATTGGGTCATCCTCTTTCTGACAAAGCTCCAAAGGGAAGGACCACACTCTCTGATCTGGCACACAAGGCCCCTCAACCAGCTGCATCTCCCGGGGTTCAACCGTCCATGTCCTTTTCCAACACTCTCTTCAACCTTCCACCAGCATTCACTTTGGGCGGCGGGGGTGGGGGAGAGCGGGGCGGGGGGGGTCTTTGCATAGATTTTCCTCTGTCTGAAATGCCCTCTCTACCTGTCCTGTGTTATTGACACCCCGAATCAAGCCTGCCTTTGACATAGTCTTCCTCTTAATTAGGGCAAGTGAGACAGGGTACCCCGTGGAACAAGACCTTGCCCCTCACTCCACTCCTGTCCTTCCCTCTCTGCCCAGATTACTGTCTCTGGCTGGGAGCAGCTCCAGGTGGGAGCAAGTGGGTATCTTGTTATAATTCATATGCCTGGAGGGGTGACATTTTGTCACAGGCAGAAAGGCTCAGGTGACAGGCTTGTTCCTACCCCAGGATGAGTACCTTCTCCACCTTTGAGGGGTGGCCCGACCAGTGGATTTAGTCACCCTCCTTTGTTGCCCCTGGCAGCTCAATGCTTCCTGCCCATCACCCCAAGCTGCAGTCAGCTGAGAGAGACCTCCCCTCTTTCCAGTCTGGAAGCTGCCAGGAACTTTCCATCTTGGTTCTTCTCTCCTGCCAAGACTGAGAAGTCTACAAACGTTTGTTAAGTGAATGAATGATCCTGGGGGGGTGGAGGGAAGCAAATGGAAAGATAAACTAACCATAGGAGTGGCAGAATGATCCAATTCAGAGCTGCAACTGAGGTTCAGGGGCCCTGGCTAGGGTCCTGGGGTGGAAGGTGGGTTCTCAGACTGGACTGGATGCTTAGGAAGTGGGCCAGTGTGCCAGCCCTGCAGAGGCTGCCCTGCCGAGGCCCTTTCCTTGGACTGCTCCTTTGTTCCAATTTTCTGTGGCTTGGGATTTGTCTTCCCCGCCCTTCTCTAGGTAAACTTCAGCGCCGCCCCATCAAGGCAGGCTGGGACATTCCCATCCCAACCTTCAAACATATAGTCCAGACTGGCTATAGCGAAGTAGAAAGGAAGGCATGAGAAAAGTGTTTTATTGAGTACTTTCATTGTGCCAGACACAGTCACTCTGGATTTTCTGGAACTCCCCCCAAAGACCCTGCTTTTTACCCCCCAGGTCACACTTCCCAGCTGGTAGCTATCCTCCAGGCCAGGAGTGTCGACCCAGAAGCCCTCCCTCAGCTTCTCCTTCAACCAGAGCTCCCAGTCTCCTGTCTTAAGATTCAGCCTCCATCCCAGTTCTGGTGCCAGTTCTCACCCAAGGCCAGAAGGTCTTCAAGGCTCCAGCCTCAGAGCTCAGGGATATGGGATGCAGGCAGGCAGCGCTGCTTCAAGGCAAGGAGCCGGAGCCCAACTCTGCTCCATGAGCCATCACCCCTACCCTGGGGCCCCAGGCACCTTTCCCACCTTGCAGCTGGACGGGCCCCAGGTGAGAAGGCAGGTGGTGCCAGGTGCCAGTTCCTTCCTGTCAGCCCTTCCCCTGCATATAGCTGGGCCAGGTCTTGAGAAATCCCCAGAGCTTGGCCCTGGGGGCTTTCCTACATTCCTTCATTCCTCAAACATGAATCAGGCTCCTTCTCTGTTCTGGGAACGTGCAACACTCACACAAACCTGTGTGCTAGGAGCTCCATCCAAGGATGGAGACTAGCAGGTAAACAGATCATCCCAGTGCAACTTGCTAACTGCTACAGCACTGTTTGCCAAGCCTGGGGCAGAGCAGGGGCATATGAGGTGAGAGATAAGATTTATTCTACTTCTGGGGCTACAATTCAGGGAGATTGTGGTCCAGGTGTCCCAGGCTAGAGTGCTGAATGCTTGTTTCCATAGAAACAGTACACTACACACACACACTGGGCTTGGTTCTGCTGTGAAGCCAATATCACGCTGTAGAGAATTTATAAACCAAAAGAGATTGGAGCAGAGGAGATGGTTGGCATCGGATCTGTCATCTAAGAGGCTGTCTCTGTGAAATTTTCCTTCCAACTCCTAACAACCAAATTACAGATACAGTTTTGGAACACACCACAATTCCAAAAGGTTGGGGACCACCATGGTCTTGGAGCTTTCAAGGCGGAGCTAAGCAACTCGCCCAGTAGGCTCTCCAGGTACTTCATGTTTGGGTTTTGTACTTACTTACCAGCCACCCCTCCTCTACCTCCTTTCCTCCATGGCTCTGATTCCCTGGACTCGCATGCTTTGTGTTGTTTTACTGTTTGTTGGTGTGTGTGTGTGTTTGCCGGGTGCTCTCTTGATAGATCTGTTACATCAGTCCTCACTTCTCACAGAGGTAGCTATCTCTCTCCTGGGACAGAGGCTGAGGGACTCTTACAGTTTATGGAGATCACCTTCAGGGGTCCCAGAGGACTCAGCCCCAACCTCCCTTCCCAGCCTGAGAGCTGTGTTTCCGGCTTCCTGTCTCAGTCAGGCATTCATTTCATCCTTCATCTGATGCTGTGGGTAACAGCATGGGCCTCAGAGCCACATGGATCTGGCTTCAGCTCCCAGCCACACTTACTGTGCGATCTTGGGCATGTTACATGATGTCACTGATTTTGACTTCCTGATCCTAAAGAACTGCTGTGAAGATGTGACAAGAAACCGCAATAGAGCCCTTGATGGAATACCCAGCATCTAGCAGGTGCTCGATAAATGGAAGTAACAATTGCTTTATATTGTGACCCAGAATCCTGCTCCTCCCATATTGTTTATCTTCACCAGTGGGGACACCCGTCATTCCAAGCCTGAACCAGAATCCCTTCTCCATTCTTGCTGCCCGAGTCCAGGCCACCATCACCTTCCAGTTACAACAGCCTTCTGTCCGGTCCCCCTGCCCATTTCCTGGCCTCCCCCCACCCCCATCCCCTGCATCCATTCTCCACATAGGCAGAACTCTCTAAGACAAATTCAAGTGGGTACCTGGTCAGCTAACTTACCCTGTCTATTAGTGCCTCTTTCAACAGCTTCAGTTCACCTGCCCAAGCCTCCCTCTCTCTGCACACCCCCCACGCTCCCATCATACAGAGCCGCTCCCTGCTTCTGAACCTGCCGAGTGCATTTTGTGCATTCAGTCCTCAGTACTGTTCCCCTCATTTGTATTGCCTGGCTGGCTCCCATCCAGCCTTCCAGGTCAGCTCAGAGGCCACTTCCCTTGTGAAAGCCTCCTGGGTCCTCCAGGTGGCATTGGCTGCTTCCTTCTCTGTGAATCTCCAGCCTTTGGAACAGATGTTCTGGCTTGTGCCCCATTGTATGCAGTCATTTCAATGATGTATCTGTTGCCCCTTTAGTTTCTGCAACTCCATGCACAACCACGTCTTATTCAGTGTTAGGAACGTCACGGGTATGCAGAGCACGCCCAGGATAGACTTCTGTGCCACTGGCCATCCTGTCCAGTAGGCAACTACAAGAGGCCACGTGGCCTCCAGGCCACTGACCAGTCTCCCCCAGATGACAAAAATGTTCTCTTTTCCTACACTTCAGACTGAGGTTTTGGCTCAATCTGAACCCCAGGTCTGCCTCATTCTGGCTTTCCACCAGCATTTCTGGGGACTCCCGCAGGGCCCACTGAATCCCAGGTGGGGAGGGTGGGGCCTTTGGTTCCAGGAAATCAGATTAGTCACTCCCCCTGGCAGCTGTGAGAACAGGTTTTCCCCAAGCCTAGGGGCCGACTTGCAAGATCATCAATAACAAGCACTATTTACTCTGAGTATGGCTTCATGTCTGCCAATGGGAGGTACATCAGGAGAGCATCAGCTTCTGAGGCTTGGATTAAGACAGTCTGTGCGCAGGTCCTGGCTCTGACACTTACTAGCTGCTTAACTCTGAGTCTCAGTTTTCACAGCTGTAAAATGGGGAGGATAACGCATCTCAGGGAAGGATGATGAAGAGCAAATGAAAGTGATGAAATTAAAGGAGTCAGTGCATTGTGAGTATCAAGTAGCTGGCCTGTAGTAGATGCTCAGTAAAGGGAGCCCCTCCCCCACTTCCATTCAAGCTCTTTGGAGGGTATCCTGTAGTAGCTCATAAAGTGAGGGAAGGGAGGAAATGAGAATTTAATCAGGCCCGTAAACATTAAGACAAGATAAACTGTAACAGGTCTGACAAGAAAAAGTTTCAAGAGCAGCAAGAAGAATAGGGGAGTTCTGGGATTGCCATAAAAACATCTCCCCTTGTGTGAATTTTATCCAACCTATATGGCCAGCAGAGTCTGAGGGCCTGGAGATGGGCAGGAGATGGTCAAGGAGGAGCCCCCAGGCAGGACCAGTGAGGTGTGATGGGGCCTGTGCCTCTGCCAGTCTCGTTCCCAAGAGGACTTGCACACTCAGAAAATAATTGCAATAACAGTGAATAGAAGCAATGGATGGTGCAGAAGGGATGGGAAAGAGAGATACATATGAGAGAGTGGGGCTTGTCCTGAAAGCTAATTTTTGTTAGATGAAATTTTTGTTACATGAAAGCCTCCATCTAACAACCATAAAGAAATCTAGAAATGGTCTCACTCCACCCCTGTTCAGGCTCCCTCCCATTGTGGTCTTTCTGATCTCTCAGGGCAGGTGGTGAGAACCCCAAACCTCCATCCTTTGGTCTTGGAGTCCTCCTGCAAGGAGAGCCTGGCTGGTCTAGATCATTCACTAGTTCCCTAAATGCAACAGGAATTTTCACATTCCATGCCTTGGCTCATACTGTTCCCTCTACCTGGAATGCCCTTCCTTCTTCCCCTAGACTGCCATCCACCATTCCCCTTCAGCTCTCCTATTAACTCTCCTTGGCTATTTAGTGAACTCTTCCTGTAAGGCCTCCTTCAAATGTTCTATTTTTCAATTTCTTTTCTGACCATCTCCTACCTTCAGTAGAATTAAAAGACCACCTCCCTCAATGTTCCTGTAACTTGCTTTGCACACATCATCAGAGCATCTATCATATAATAACAAAGCCTTTGTGTCTCACGCCCCCACTAGGTTGGAAGAGCTCCAGGGGTCTATGCCTGGCAGTGCTTGACATATACAGGACCTGGACAGCTTCCTTCCATACCTCCCAGAACTGGGGAACACGGCAGCATCTTCTATTCTGCCTGGGTGTGTGGACGGAGCCCTGTTGATCCCTTGGGAGCTCCAGACTTTCAAAGCAATCAGCCATGCTCCTTCTAGCCTGAAAATGAGCCCTCTGAGGGCTGTCTCCCCAGGACTTCCTGTTGACTTTGTGCAGTCCACTCTCAACCCTACCCTGAATCTGACTGGATGAGAATCCCAGCAAGTATCCTGGGGCACCTAGTGGGTGCCACATAGAAGGAGCTGAGTCAGGGGAGTGGGAGCAGAGGCAGTGTCTTCAAGGGCGGCAGACCAGAAGAGC
Organism: Bos grunniens; assembly: GCF_055505025.1. Lineage (NCBI taxonomy): Eukaryota > Metazoa > Chordata > Mammalia > Artiodactyla > Bovidae > Bos > Bos grunniens. The sequence continues at coordinate 16,898,644 of NC_141167.1, forward strand.
TGGGGACCTGGGGAAGGAAAGGTGGGCATGTGGATTTGGTGGCTGGTTCTGAGCTTGGAGGTGAATGGTCAACAGCAATCTGGAAGTGGGGAGGAGGATGTGATGGTTAATTTTATGTGTTAGATTGGCTGGGCCATCAAATTCTGGGGTCCCAGAATTTGGCCAAACATCAGGGTGTTTCTATGAGGCTGTTTCTGGATGAGATTAACATTCAACTCGACAGACTGGGTGGAGCAGATTGTCCTCTCCAATGCAGGGGGCCTCATTCAATCCATTGGAAATCTGAATAGAACAAAAAGGCTGAGGAAGAGGGAACTCCTTGGCTGCCTGACTGATTGAATTGGGGCACTGGTTTCCTCCAGCCTTTGGACTTAGACTGAAACATCAGCTCTTTTTGAGTCTCCAGCCTAGAGGCTTTCAGACTGAAACTTATACCAGCAGCTCTCCTGGGTCTCCAAGTTGCCAACAGCAGATCTCAGGACTCCTCAGTGTCCAGAATCACACAGTCAATCCTTATAATAAGTCTCAGTCTCTCTCGTGTGCGCCAGTACTTTATAGGAAAGAACGTTATTCCCTTAGTCATTTGTGTCTGACTCTTTGCAATCCCATGGACTGTAGCCTGCCAGGCTCCTCTGTCCATGGAATTCTCCAGGCAAAAGTACTGGAGTGGGTTGCCATTTCCTTCTCCAAGGGATCTTCCTGACCTAGGGCTTGAATCTGGTATCCTGCCTTGCAGGCAGATTGTTTACCCTTTGAGCCACACTATTTCTGATGTATATGTGTATATGTGTGTATGTATCTTATTTTCTGATTCTCTAGAGAACTCTAACTAATACAGAAGGTGAAGGTATAAATTTCCCAAATCTCAGGAGGGTCCCACATTTGCTTCTCTTTGTCCGACAACTCTCTAATAAATGGGCATTTCCTACCTTCCTCACATTGGAATTGGCCTCATTAGTCTAGGAGAGCCTCTTTGCAGCTGGGGACACAAGCTGTCACTCCTCTGGGGACCCCCAGCACTCAGTACGGGCCCAGAGCCCAGTGGGTTCTCCATGTGCTAGCTGAACAAAACAGACACCTTACACGGATTTGGGCCAGTTCAGTTCAGTCACTCAGTCCTGTCCGACTCTTTGTGACCCCATGGACTGCAGCATGCCAGGCTTCCCTGTCCATCACCAACTCCCAGAGCTTGCTCAAACTCATGTCCATCGAATTGTGATGTCATCCAACCATCTCATCTTCTGTTGTCCCCTTCTCTTCCTGCCTTCAATTTTTCCAAGGATCAGGGTCTGTTGGGTAACTTTTGATAGATTTGGGCACAATCACACCTGGTCCTTCATGTCATTGCCAAGGCTCTACAAGAGGCAGGAGAGGGACCATCAACCCCTGTTGCTGGATGAGCAAATGGAGGCCCAAAGAGGGCCTAGAGGTACCCCAACAGCAGAGGGGACAAGGAAGGATGCAGCCCTGGGCCCAGGTGCCAAGACCTCACCTGAACACATGCAGCCTCAAACGGATGCTCAGTGAACACCTAATACAGGCTAGGCCCTATTCTGGGGGCTTAAGAATAAGTACCTCGGTAAACAAAAGGGACAAGAAGCCCTGCTCTGTAGAGCTTACATTCTAGAAGGAAGAGCCAGATAATAAAGAAACTGAATAAATAAGTGAATCATATAACATGATAGCAGGAAGTATATACTATGGAAAGTACAAGGTAGAACAGTTAGGGAATCAGGAATGCAGGAGTGGGAGATGGGCCACAAATTTAAATAGGGTAGTTAGAGTAAGCCTCATTGAGGAGGTGGCGTTTGAGCAATGACTTGAAGCAGATGAAGACTGAGTCCTGTAGATATTGGGGGAAGATCTTTACAGGCAAAGAGAGCAGCCAATGCAAAGACCCTGAGGTGAGAGAGTGTCAGGCATATATGAGGCCTTGCAGGCCATTGTGAGAACTGTAGCTTTTGGAGAAATAAAGGCTACAGCTGGGGGCTGGGCCCCCTCAGCAGGTTTCCAATGGTTACCCCTCTTCCCAGAGAGCAGGACCCAGCTTGGGATGGCAATGAAAGAGTTTCAGGATGTCTGTAAGGAGGAGGGAACAACAAAGAAGAGGCCCAAAGAGGTTTTCCTTGATTATCACCTTCCTCAGCTTCAGCCAGACAGCTGGTGACTTTACCTGCATCATCCCTATGGGCCTGTCTTCTTGCTGCTGGAATTTGATGTTGGGTTCCAGAGCAGCTTGGACTCTCCCTGGTGGGGATGGTACTGGACAGGTTAACCTCCTAGGGGAAGCATTCAGAACCAAAGTCAGAGAGACCCAACTTCTGAGGGCTGTTTGCGAGGGGACACAGCCCTCTCGGGGGATGTGGGAGGAGTCAACCAGCGAGGGGGTGGGAAGCACTCCAGGTAGACTGTACCATGCTGGCCCCTGGCTGGCTGTCACATCGCCACTCAGCCTCGACAGGGAGGCAGGGGCTCCGCTTTGCCTCCACTACACAATGACAGATGTAAGAAGCAGATCCATGCATGCAGCCTAGATGGGAGTCGCAGTCAGCAGCCTAATTTTAGATGGAGCATCTGCTCTTCTGTCCCAAAGACTCAGCTCTGTCTGGGATTCACTCCGTCTGGAATTGCCAGAGAAACAAATTCTGTTCTATAGGTACAGACATGGGTGGCGTCCAGATCAGAGCTGGCCAATGGGCCCTTGCCATGGGGAGGCCCCAGGAGCCACGCTGCACCAGGGCATCTGTGTCCTCCTGCTGGCCTCACGTCACATACCGACAGCCATGGAGTCCTTTGAGTGCCATCTTGGATTTCCAGTCTGCCTTCCAGCAGGTGCATCACGTGTGGGCCTGCCAACCTCCTGAGGCTTCCTGGCCATCCTCCACCCACTGCTCCCAGCATAGGCTCTCAGGAGTTCATCCCAAGTACCTACAGACTACAAAGACCAAGACCAGGAAAAGCACTAAGGAAGGTGCTATTGTTTTGCAAATCTTCCCAAAAAGGCTTCTCAGAGGAGGTGATTTTTAAGTTGGACTTTGAAGAATGGGTAGGTATTTATCAGGGGAAAAGGCCACCATGACAGGGGAAACAGGTGAAGAAACAAAAGCTCAAAAGAGCATTGAATGTTTGGGAATGACCCAAGGAAGAGAGGGAGGGGAAAGTGGGGATTCCGGGTGTGTTGGGGACCCTGGACTGAACTCCAGGCTGAGGAATTGGGCTGGTGCCTGCATGTGGAGCATGTGGAAGAGACTTGGAAGGGGCCTTTGGAGCCTGGGCTCCAACAGATGAGTGTGGTAGCTTTCAGGGCAAAACCCAGGGCCTTTGAATCTGGGAGGGCCACCTTCCTTGTCCCCTTTTGTTATGGCCTGTAGGGTCCTCCCCTACGACCTCCCCCTCAGACACCAAATGCAGGGAATGCTGGGCGTGCCTACTCCCTCCCAGACTCCCACCTGAGCACTGGGCTGAGCATCTCCAGGCATCATTTACCTCCTCCACTCCCCGGCCACTATGGTCATTGTTCCATCCTTGCCTCAACCCCCAAGTCCTGTGGGCAGGTTCCCCCTTGGCTTCTCTGGACTCAGCTTTGCCACCAAGTGCTGCCATCTGAGATTCCTACAGAAGGACCCTGTGGTCTGACACGGCCTGCTCTAACCTCAGCAACGCGATGTGGTACATGGGACAGCAGACCATGCTCTCCAGGCTACGGGCATTGTATGCTTCCTCGTCTAAGTCCTCTAACAACCTTTTCAGATGTTTATTACGTATCCCTTTTTGCAGGTGAGGAAGAAAAGCTTTGATGAGGTGAACTAGCAGCTGATTCCATAACCAGGAAGTGGTGGAAGTGGGGACGGATCCCAGTCTGTCCTTCGTCCTTTCCCACCAGCGTCCTCCCAGCCCTGAGGGCGGGACCTGGGCAGTCGGTGCCCAGAGCATAGGCAGTCATAAGACCTCTGGCCAACTTGGGTGGAGAAGGGAAAGTTGGCATTAAAGGAAGCCTCTCTCAGAGATCCTACCTTGATGCCCTTGAGAAAGAAGGAGTTAAGAGCTTATGTAAAGAGATTTGCAAATAGAATCTACAAAACAACATTTGGATGATTTAAGTGTTAAGGAATCAGAACCATATGGATTAAATGTCCCTGACGTTACGTATGGTTTTTAAAAATTAGAAGGAAATGTACCAGGAACACACACACACACACACACACACACGTAAGGCCAGACCACACTTTGAGCTTTATGGACCTGGAGATATTTGAAAAACATGACACAGCGCTCACCTAACAGCTCCCCAGCTGGCCCTCCCCTCTACCCTCCCCAGCTTCTGTCTTCCCCACCACCAAACAGGGCTCAGTCCTGCCCCAGGGTCCCAGCCTGAGAAAGAGGCTTCCCAGAACGGCCGGCCTGTTGCTCTAACCACAGGACAGTTAGTGCCAAACAGCTGTGCCGGGAGTGGCTGGGGTCTCCCAGAGACCAGATGGGTGGTCACAGGTGGCAGGAGGCAGAGGGGTTGCCAGTTTCCCAAGAGGGAAAACTGTAGGTGCTTTCTGAGAAGACGCTGTGAAGTGCCAGGGAGTTAGGCACTCTGAGGTGGGGTTTCCGTTCATAAATGCTTCTGTACCTCACTCAATTCTCCCACCCCCGCTTCACAGGAGGGGAAACTGAGGCTCAGAAGGGCTGGGTGCCCCACACAGCTGGCAGGCAGGAAACCAGACCGCAGCCTGGATTTCCTTGTCACACGCCCAGGGCTGGTCCCACTGTACCTCGCTGCCTGAAGCAAACTGAACATGGGCGCCTGGGTCCAGTTTAACTCTGAAAGTTAAAAAAAAAAAAAAACAAATCCTGATTGTGTCAGCTGCTTTAAGTTGAAGGGTGTTTTGGGGGACTCCCCAGATACAAATATATCAGGTTTGGTTGTGACTCTAAATTGCACGTGGTGTTGAGCTAGGGGGAGAGGGTCTGTGATGCTCAAGTGGGGAAAAATTAGATGATCAGAAATTGCCAGGTCTGGTTTTAGGGGAGAAGAGAGAGGATGAGAAGGAAAGCCACTGCACACTGTGGTAGATGCCAGGAGCGTGGCACCTCCCTGGACCCTCACCCTGTCTAGAAGGCAGAGTAGATTTTCTTCCCCAGAGAAGGACACCCAAGTGCAGAGTCGAGGTAAGGCTCCCAAGAGTACACTGCTGCATTCCTAACCCAGGCCCCTCCCACAGTAGGCCAATGCCCTTGTCCTAAACTTTTACTCTCTCCTCCCCCAATCCAGCTAGGGCTTAACCAGAAGCAGGCTTGTCAGGAGAATTAAATGTTACACAGACACAAGCCTGGCCCAGCATCAAGAGGGCTGGCACCGAGTCTGTCCTGTGCACGGCCAGGTCCCTTGTGTCTAGTCTCGCTCCTAATGTTTGTTAAATGACAATTAAACATATCAGTGGGCGAAGAGGAAGGGGGCATCCTCATCCCTTCTCTTTTCTCCATCCCTCCCACCATTGTTATGTGGATGTAGGTAAAGGCCTTCACACTGATGTATTTATTCAGGTGACACTTTAGCCTTGTCAATGGGACACATACTTACATCCTGTCCAGAGCTCTAGGGGTGCTGATTTTAAGCTTCAGCTCAGTTCAGTCGCTCAGTCGTGTCCGACTCTTTGCGACCCCATGAATTGCAGCACGCCAGGCCTCCCTGTCCATCACCAACTCCCGGAGTTCGCTCAGACTCACGTCCATCGAGTCAGTGATTCCTCAGACTCACGTCCATCGAGTCAGTGATTCCATCCAGCCATCTCATCCTCTGTCGTCCCCTTCTCCTCCTGCCCCCAATCCCTCCCAGCATCAGTCTTTTCCAATGAATCAACTCTTCGCATGAGGTGGCCAAAGTACTGGAGTTTCAGCTTTAGCATCATTCCTTCCAAAGAACACCCAGGGCTGATCTCCTTCAGAATGGACTGGTTGGATCTCCTTGCACTCCAAGGGACTCTCAAGAGTCTTCTCCAACACCACAGCTCAAAAGCATCAATTCTTCGGCGCTCAGCCTTCTTCACAGTCCAACTCTCACATCTATACATGACCACTGGAAAAACCATAGCCTTGACTAGACGGACCTTTGTTGGCAAAGTAATGTCTCTGCTTTTCAATATGCTATCTAGGTTGGTCATAACTTTCCTTCAAAGGAGTAAGCATCTTTTAATTTCATGGCTGCAGTTACCATCTGCAGTGATTTTGGAGCCCAGAAAGATAAAGTCTGACACTGTTTCCACTATTTCCCCATCTATTTCCCATGAAGTGATGGGACCAGATGCCATGATCTTCGTTTTCTGAATGTTGAGCTTTAAGCCAACTTTTTCACTCTCCACTTTCACTTTCATCAAGAGGCTTTTTAGTTCCTCTTCACTTTCTGCTTAGGATATTCTAAGGATGTGGAATAAATTCTCGGGGCAGGAACCAGGGAGAAAAGGAGAAAGGGCTCATGGACGGGGCAGAGAAGGTATGACTCTCCACTCTGGAGCTTCCTTACTCTCCTATACCCAGCACTCTCTGGAAAGTCTGCAGAAAGTTCTGTTTATTGATGGATTGCTTATAATGGCCTGTTACCAGGTATCTTTATAACTTGTCTCATCCCAGGCTGACCTGGCCACAGGCCACAAGGGCTGTGTCCTCCTCTTGGGATCAGATCAGTCACTTTCCAAGTACCTCTGGGGACTGTCTTTGCCCTCAGCCCTTCTCATGGTCAAATATGTTGGGGAAACATGATAAAACTGATTATTACACAGACCTCTTGGAGATTCCCAGTGTACACCCACTGATAGATGAAAATGCAGAAGGGAGCCAGTAAAGAAAACAGCTCATCTTTAATCTACTCTTATTAGAAAAGAACAAAGATTCCTCTTCCCCCCACCAGAGGCTCCATTCTCTGCACCCGATTTTTAAGCACACAGGGTTCTTGCAATTCTCAGCACGAGTTGCCTAGAAGGCCCCTCTGAGATCCATCTTCCCATGGGCATCCCTGTTTTCGCACCAAAACCCCAAATGTTCTCTCTTCCAGGTTTTAATCCATATCCTTCATGGGCCCCAGGCCTGTCCTGCTTAAATCTTCTCAGTGGCTTCCTTTTGCTCTTGAGACCAAGACCACGTTTCTTCCTTCAGGGACCCCGCCTGCCTTTGCTGCCTCATCTCCCCCTTACTTTACGCAAGGCATTCAGTCTCTTCTGCCTCAAGGCCTTTGCACATGTCATGTCCACTGCCTGGGATGTTCTTCCTGAACAACCCTTCTTTACCAGTTAACTCCTCTCCAAACTCCCAATCTCACCTTGCACATCAGCTCCCCAGGAAAGCGCTCCCTGACCCGATGTTCAAGTATACACCCTCTCTACATACTATCACTTCCTGTATCTAGCCATGCCTAATGCTTACCCGCTTGTCCATCCAGTACACCTGTATGCTCTCATACCCTGCTTACGCTTGCTCAGCATCACATGCTTCCTCTTCAGAGCCCAGCAAGTATCAACATTTGTAACTTCTTTTTATTCCCATAAGTTTTTGTCTGATGACCAGTTCCCTCTCTGAAATATAAGTGCCATGATTTGGGTGATGTGTGTACTCTGCTGCTGCTGCTAAGTCGCTTCAGTCATGTCTGATTCTGTGTGACCCCATAGACGGCAGCCCACCAGGCTCTCCCGTTCCTGGGATTCTCCAGGCAAGAACACTGGAGTGGGTGGCCATTTCCTTCTCCAATGCGTGAAAGTGAATAGTGAAAGTGAAGTTGCTCAGTCGTGTCCGACTCTTAGCGACCCCATGGGCTGCAGCCCACCAGACTTCTCCGTCCATGGGATTTTCCAGGCAACAGTACTGGAGTGGGGTGCCACTGCCTTCTGCTCACCACTAAATCCCCAGAACCTGCCACAGTAGCTGCTGGCCCACAGGTTTTCCCAGCACGGCCTGAGGGCAGCAGGGGATGGTGAGAGGGTCACAGTGACCTCAGTCTCCTCCCCGTGCTGGGTGAGGTGGAAGAATAGGGGACCCAGACTCCAGCCTTGTGTGTTTCAGAAATTCACCTTGAGAGAGTTACTAGGTCACAGAATGCTTCTGAGCCTGTTTCCTAATCGGCAAGATGCAAAGGACGTGCCAATGCAGACTGACTCCCAGTTTTGTATCACGTTATTAACTCAGCTCTTTCTTCCAATCCCAGGGTAAGAGGCACCACTGCTGGGTGTCTGTCTGGTATCCTTTCTTCCCTTTCTCCTGGTAAGAGCTCCTCAGGGAACTGTCTTCCTCAACTTCAGTCGTGATTCTGGCAGGGGTCCCCATCACAGGACCCCACCACCCTGTCCATGGCAGGCAGCAGCCTACCTACTTGGCCAAACACTATTGTCCGCTGGACCAAGAGTAGTCAGGTGACCTAAGCAGGGCCAGTCAGAGCACCTCCCTGGGATTCCTCCCCCTGTAACCGCTTGGAGGAAAGGTTATGTTTCTATCTGGAGTCACCGGCTGGGACAGTGAAGGCCGGAAGCCTATCACCCTTCACTGCCTCCCACTGTGTCATGCTATGTGGAGCAAGAAGCCTAGAGACAGCAGATACAACTGACGTCAGCACGAGGAAGAGTAAATATGAGAAACGTAGGGAAAATAGGAGTCTGATGATCTGATGATATTGTATCACTTCCTGGATCTAGCCATGCCTGATATCCACCCACTCATCCATCCAGCAAAATGAGATGGTCAGGCAATACCCAATCTCTTTCCAACTCTCTATCTTTTAAGGCAGATGGAATTCTATATCTATTACTTTTGAAAGAATGCTGCCTAATACACCCAGGTCCAAAGTCATCCCATAGTACTAAACAAAAAATCTCTGATAAGGACAGCCGTATGGCTGTCTGGGGAGGCCTTACAAATAGCTGTGAAAAGAAGAGAAGTGAAAAGCAAAGGAGAAAAGGAAAGATATAAGCATCTGAATGCAGAGTTCCAAAGAATAGCAAGAGATAAGAAAGCCTTCCTCAGCAATCAATGCAAAGAAATAGAGGAAAACAACAGAATGAGAAAGACTAGAGATCTCTTCAAGAAAAGTAGAGATACCAAGGGAACATTTCATGCAAAGATGAGCTCGATAAAGGACAGAAATGGTATGGACCTGACAGAAGCAGAAGATATTAAGAAGAGGTGGCAAGAATACACAGAACTGTACAAAAAAGATCTTCATGACCAAGATAATCATGATGGTATGATCACTCACCTAGAGCCAGACATCCTGGAATGTGAAGTCAAGTGGGACTTAGAAAGCATCACTATGAACAAAGCTAGTGGAGGTGATGGAATTCCAGTTGAGCTATTTCAAATCCTGAAAGATGATGCTGTGAAAGTGCTGCACTCTATATGCCAGCAAATTTGGAAAACTCAGCAGTGGCCACAGGACTGCAAAAGGTCAGTTTTCATTCCAATCCCAAAGAAAGGCAATGCCAAAGAATGCTCAAACTACCGCACAATTGCACTCATCTCACACACTAGTAAAGTAATGCTCAAAATTCTCCAAGCCAGGCTTCAGCAATATGTGAACCGTGAACTTCCAGATGTTCAAGCTGGCTTTAGAAAAGGCAGAGGAACCAGAGATCAAATTGCCAACATCCGCTGGATCATCGAAAAAGCAAGAGAGTTCCAGAAAAACATCTATTTCTGCTTTATTGACTATGCCAAAGCCTTTGACTGTGTGGATCACAATAAACTGTGGAAAATTCTGAAAGAGATGGGAATACCAGACCACCTGACTTGCCTCTTGAGAAACCTGTATGCAGGTCAGGAAGCAACAGTTAGAACTGGACATGGAACAACAGACTGGTTCCGAATAGGAAAAGGAGTACATCAAGGCTGTATATTATCACCCTGCTTATCTAACTTATATGCAGAGTGCACCATGAGAAACGCTGGGCTGGAAGAAGCACAAGCTGGAATCAAGATTGCCGAGAGAAATATCTATAACCTCAGATATGCAGATGACACCACCCTTATGGCAGAAAGTGAAGAGGAACTAAAAAGCCTCTTGATGAAAGTGAAAGTGGAGAGTGAAAAAAGTTGGCTTAAAACTCAACATTCAGAAAACGAAGATCATGGCATCCAGTCCCATCACTTCATGGGAAATAGATGGGGAAATAGTGGAAACAGTGTCAGACTTTATCTTTCTGGGCTCCAAAATCACTGCAGATGGTGATTGCAGCCATGAAATTAAAAGATGCTTACTCCTTTGAAGGAAAGTTATGACCAACCTAGATAGCATATTGAAAAGCAGAGACATTACTTTGCCAACAAAGGTCCGTTTAGTCAAGGCTATGGTTTTCCCAGTGGTCATGTATGGATGTGAGAGTTGGACTGTAAAGAGAGCTGAGCGCTGAAGAATTGATGCTTTTGAACTGTGGTGTTGGAGAAGACTCTTGAGAGTCCCTTGGACTACAAGGAGAGCCAACCAGTCCATTCTGAAGGAGATCAGCCCTGGGTGTTCTTTGGAAGGAATGATGCTAAAGCTGAAACTCCAGTGCTTTGGCCACCTCATGCAAAGAGCTGACTCATTGGAAAAGACTCTGATGCTGGGAGGGATTGGGGGCAGGAGGAGAAGGGGACGACAGAGGATGAGATGGCTGGATGGCATCACCAACTTGATGGATGTGAGTCTGAGTGAACTCCGGGAGTTGGTGATGGACAGGGAGGCCTGGTGTGCTAGGATTCATGGGGTTGCAAAGAGTCGGACACGACTGAGCGACTGAACTGAACTGAACTGAACTGAGTGAAGACGAGCATGCATTAAGAACTTTGTACCACTTTAACATGCCTCATGTGTGCCATCCTGTCTAATCTTCACAACAAGCCTACACAATAACAGAGAAACACCATGGTGCAATGGGCATTAGGAACACTAGAACAGGGTGTTAAAGACCTCAGCTCTAATCTTGGCTTTGGCATGCACTAACTGGGTGATACTGAGCTTGTTTCTTAAGCTCTAGGAGTTTATCTTTCCTCCCCTATGGGTGGCGATGCCTGTGTGGAAAGCTGCCATGAGGAATGATGAGAGACAAAACAAACAGCGTTTCTGACTAGGAGAGCCTTCATACACATTAGCTGAACCTGGAAAATCCAGAAGTCGTTTCTAGAAGGATAGTTCTATATGTCTCACTTATAAGTAGTGTTGGTCATGGGTAAAAGAGGAGAGGCGTGTGTGAGACCCTCCCAGCTGGAGTTCAGTATGTGGTGAACGTCTGACATTGGCCACTGGCTGCCAACTGTTGGGGGCACAAGGTTGGCTGATGGGTCTCTTTCCTCACATGCTGGGTACTAAGATGTGTCCATAGGGGTGGCAGCTCCAGCTGAGTGGTGACAGGTCGCCAAGGCAAGGAGCCTGTTTATGGCTTCCACATGGGTCTAAGCTGCTTCCAGTTTCTCTGGACGGTGGGAAAGGATGGTCCAGGGCTCTGCAAAGGCTGAACTGACCCCGATTCCCCATCTAATGGGTTGTCAGCTTTATTGGAGTGAGGGTAGGGTATGCCCGTTTGGGCTGGGCTGTCTGGGAAGTTGGACAATCTGTGTCTCCTTCCAAAGAACAATTCTGAAAACTGCTGCTCCAAATAAATATTTTGGTTGCATTTTGCGATGTGACTGTGGGGGAGATTTCCATTGAATGTGGTTTGCAAGGCAATGCTCTTTGGTTGTTTACTCCCCGAGATCCCCACGGCTGGTTCCTGGCAAGCAGCTGTGTCTGCTGCACTCCTGGGCCACTGGGACCTGGATACTCCTCCTCACAGAGGCTGTACCGGCCAGTCCTTCCTGGGGGTCGGATTACAAAGATGCCCTAGGCACCAGCCACCAGACCCTCCCCACCTTCCGGTTCCACCTTGCCCTCCCTTGCCAGTGCTGGCCAAGGCTGGTGCTCTCCTAGGAGCCTCGTTCCCACCAACTAGGGGGAAACTGTAATTAGCTGAGCTGCTCTGGGCCAGGGGCTTGGAATTCCTGCGGGCCTAGAGATGTGGCCTTGTCCGTTTCCTCTTCCCAGGGTGGCCTCCTGCTCCTGCTTTTCTCCACCCACTCACCTCTTCCCTGGAGCCACAACCACAGAGCAGGCACCGTGCAGTCTGAGCAAGGCCACTGTCTCCCACCCATCCCCCATTTGTCCGAGCCCTCTTGAGAGAAAACCCATCCCCAAGGGGCCAGAACATACCATGTCTCTTGGTTACAGTGACTGTGACAACTATCCTACCCCTCCGAGGCCAGGTTCCTAGGGCTGCCGAGACCCTGCATGCCTGGTGTTTGTGCCCGCTCAGATCACAAAGTCCTCTACCCAAGAGGTCATCTCTAATTGCAAAGAGGAGGTAGGTAAAAGTGGAGGCATCAGGCCAGCTTCTGTGCCAGCTCACCCTAGAGCCTGCTCCCAGCCTCCTGCTGGGGCTGGATTTCTGGGCAGAGAGGAATTCGTGGCATCAGGGTCTGGCAATCAAAAGAGAGAAACAACAAAAACGGGGGGAAGGACATTTCCAGGTATGAAGTAAGGTGTTTGTAGTACAGGACCCAGGGAGAAGATGCTTCACCAGGGATGGACCGTGAGGATCCTGGTTAGGGGACCTCATGGGGACCTAACCTCAAATGACTAGGCATTTGGAACGTTAAAGACCCTTGTAGAGGAGGCATCCTTGAGGCTGGGTGGATATTGTTTTTTTCTCCCACTAATTTTTTCACCTCTCCAAAGCCACTCCCCAATTCCTTTGACATGCATCCATTTCTGGACGATCCAAGATTTACCGTTATATGGACCTTTTAGAACTCCACCTCACTTTGTGGGTGAGAAGCTGAAGCTTCCGGAAACCAAAGTTTACACCCAGGGTCCCAGAGTAGGATGAGGCAGAGCCTGGATTTGGACTCATTTATCAGAACTCCTAGACCCAGGAGTCCTGCCATGGGACCATGGCTGCTGTCAAACAGAGAGAAGACAGAGTCTGTCTCCCCCGCTGGGTGCCTTGGGACTCTTTTGTGCCTGTACTTGCAGTGAAAGTTGCTGGTCTCTCCCCACCTTCTCCTAGTGGTCCAGAGACCAGTTGCAGGCATTTAGGAAGGGGGCTGGTGGGGGCGGGGGACAGTCTGCACCCCTGGAGCGGCAGGGAGCTGACCAGTCCACATGGCACTGATGCTCCGCTGGCAGTCTGCAGACCAGGGTGTCCCTCCTTCCCCCCTAGCAACACTCAGCCCCAGGCTCTGGGCTCAGCACCTGAAGGTCCAACCCTGCCCCTCGCCGAGCTCCTCCTGCCCCAGACTGGGAGGATGTGGGGAAACCCAGTTCCACCGAGGGCTAGAATTAATTTTCTCACCATAAGCCACATGCCCTGTGGGTGCCCTGGGCCTGCCTCGGCTCACCTGTCACGGTCTTATTTTAGTGCCTTGGGGGGCAGGGGCAGAGCATCTCCCTGGGGGTCTGACCTGAGGCTGGTCCTGCTGCCCTCATCACAACTTGAGTCCAGCTCACTTCACGGAGAGGCTGGCACCTGGGCCTCATACTCATGGTGATGAGGTCTGGACACTGCCGTGAAGAGAGAGGGGCCAGGACTGCTGAGTCCCCTTCTAACAGGCACTGATTGTCACACTTGAAGCACACACACAGGCCTGGACAGCCACGGCTGTGACACCAGCATTTCTCTGCAGGCCATCTTGGGGAGCAGGCCAGAGACCGGGCCATGCCTCTCTGGCCTGGGGAGGGGGAAACCCCCCTACCCACCAGGTCTCCTCAGTGTTGAACAGGTCCACAGTGACAAAGGGGTCACTCTGGCCTTGACCTTGGCCCTGTGCTCTAATACCCATCGTCCAAACTCTAACTGCAGCAGGGTGTCGCTCAGAGTGCCAACACGGCGGGAACAGTGGGGCACTGAGCTACACCCAGGCATGAAATGTACAGGGTCTCAGCCTAGTCACCTGGTCTGGCTCAGCCTATAGATCCAGGCCATGTTCCATATTATTTTTCTTTGAACTGACTGCTGGGCTGTCTGAGTCCCAGCCTGGAGAGAAGGGATCTCTTTTCTGCTGGTCCAGGAGGTACAATTTGCCCTTCTGCCCAGAAATGGCTTTGTGCCACCTCATTCTTACGTTGGTTACTTACCCCGCTACCCCAATCTTTTAAAACAGTATGTCAGTATGCAGAGTATAAGTCAAAAAGGACATGGAAGCTTGCTTTTTATGGAAATAATCACTGCACCAATTATGGAGCACTTACTATGTGCCAAGCTCCATGCCAAAATTTCACCTGTATTGAACCCTCACAATAATAATCCCAGGAAGCAGTACTAATATTATTCCCCCTTTACAGGTGAGGAAAACAAAGCTCAGAGTCCATATTTAAAACTCTGAAGTCCTGCCCATCCCCCAGGAGCTGAGCACTGACCTGTGTGTTTTATCAATGGCCTTTGGGGGCTGTTTCTTGGGAACCGGGTGGTGATTCAAAGTGATGATGCCAAATTGTGACGTGCTCTCCCCCAGCAAGCAAAGCAGAAGTGCTCAGCCGGCACGCACCTGCTTCAGGCCTCCTTCCCACCTGACCCTGGGCTCAGCTTAGGAGCCGCAGGAGACAGGAGTCCTTGCACTGCCTTCTGCCACGGACACAGCTCACTCAGCACACATCTTCTGGGCCAGCCTGGTGCTGAGTTGGCCTCTCCCCACCCACTGTTCCCAGAGACCACCCTAATGGGATGGGCAGAGGCTCCAGCTGGCTGGGGCACCCAAGAAAGGACAAACCAGGAGAGAGATCCTGTGTCTCAGTCCATGTGAATCCCATTGTCACAACCTGTGGCTGATGTGTATGCTCTTCTTGACATGGTCTAGCTGCCCCAGCTTGCATATTCTGACTATCTGCAAATCTGGTTCATTTATGAATCTGCTCCTAGCTCACCTCTGGGAACGGTGGAGCCCTGCTCAGACACATCAGTTTTCCCTCTCAGGCTCTCCCAGACACTATTTCCCAAGCTATTACATAATCAGGGGAGCCCAGCCCCCACCCAGATCTTTAATTGGAAAGCTCTTTCCCAAGGGCGTTGGGGAAACTTGTGCCAGCCCAGGCCTTCCTACATCTCAACCCTCACTGTGGTCTCTCTCTCTCTCACACACAGACACACCCAGGCACCCTGGAGCAGCTGAGGCCACATCTTCTGTCCACGCAATCAGCCATGCCCAGTAGCTTACATGCTTTGTGTTGATGGTGAAATACGACGCCCTGGGTCATTCAGGCCCATTCGCACCAGGAAGTCTTCTTTGACCACTGGCTTATGGCTGGTCTCCTCCTGGCTCCCACAGCACTGTGCACTCCCCATGGCTGCTTCTGTCTGCCTAAGGAGGCTATGACCTCTCCAGGGAAGGGACCAAGTCAGATTCCTCCCTGTGCCCCCAGCAGCTGAATCTGTCTGGTCCTGAGTGGGCACTGGGAAAGTGGATGAAGGGCTCAGTGAATGAAGAGAAGGATGCCCTGTAATAGGTGGCCTGGGGGGCACTGTAAAAGCAGCCTTATAGACTTCCCAGAAGCACCATATAACATCAGCTCTAGAGAGATTGAGAAATCAATCCACTTTTCAGGGCAGAAACTGAAGCCCAGCTGGGGACAGGTGGTGGCTAAGGGTGCCACCTGTTCGTGGCAGAGCCAGGGACTCGACCCAGCTCCCCCCAGGCCTTTCCGTATTACCATGCTTCCCCTGAACCTTGATAACAGGCTCTGGGGGATTCATTTCCTCAGTAATGAATCCACCATCCTGGGCTCAACCTGGGACACAAACGCCCCCAAGACCCAGTCTGGTGTTCAAGTTGCTGTGCAGACATATACCTAAAGAGCTACAAAGGAGGGTGAAAGGAAGCAGCAGAAATTCATACAGAGGGACCACCCAGGGGGATGCGAGAGGTCAGGAGAGACATCTTAGAAGTGACATCCAATTTGAGTTTTAAATGAGAATTTATGAGGAGGACTCAGACAGAGATGAGAGAGAGGAGAGGAAGTGGTGGTCCAGTGAAAGAGAAATGCGCAAAGACACAGAAACATGAAATGATACAGCAGGATGGGGAACTGCGCAAGCCCAGTGGTGAGGCTGAAGCCCTCAGTACAGAGGGAACCTGCCCTCGGAGGCTGGCACAGGGGTCAAGGCACATCAAGAGGGGCTCGAAAGCCATGCTCATCCAACTGGACTCCAGTTTGCAGGTAAAAAACCTTATCTCTGGAGTTTATATGCCCCACAATCCCCCTTCCTTTGTCCTTCCACCATCTCCAGTGAGGTAGGATGCTATAACCTTACTCGGTCATTTACCCAGGCAGTCCCTCAGGGCCAACTCACAGGTCCTCTTCTTGGCCACAGAGAGCCTTGCATCTTAGATGCTGGAGGAGCTGTACTATGCTAAGAATTGCTACTTGCAGAAATGAGTTGACTTTAGAATATGGTGTTCTTAGGGATAAGCCTGCCGGGCTCCCCTGTCCCTGGGATTCTCCAGGCAAGAATACTGGAGTGGTTAGCCATTCTCTTCTCCAGGGGATCTTCCCAACCCAGGGATTGAACCCAGGTCTCCTGCATTGCAGGTGGATTCTTTACCGTCTGAGCCACCAGGGAAGGCTAGGGATAAGCCTCATCAACAGGTTTGGAACTTCAGCCAAAGCAGCTTCTCTTGAGTCTGAGTGAATGAAAGGGTTATTGCATGGCCCAGGGCTCCAAGGGGATTCTGTTTGGAGCTGAGAGAAGGCCCACTCCAGCTGTGCATTTCCTTACAAGATTGTACCTACACAAGAATCCTGGAGGAACTACTTGGACCTTCACCAGGCTCCAGGACTCAGTAAAAACTCAGAAGCATGAACCATAGAAGACTGGCAAGCGATGGAGCTAGGGAAGAAGAGGCTTCGGTAGCTTTATGGCTGGTATCCCGTGTGGCTATCACCATCGCAGCATTTGGAGGGTCTGCCCACTACTGCCCTCCTGGCCCCAGCTCCCGATGGTGACACTTGGGACCCATGGCAGAACCCAGCAAATTGTATGGGAACAAAGGGCTGTTTCCATGAGGCCCCATGGCTCCTTTTTTCTTTTTCTATTTTATTTACTTACCTTTAATGTGGGTTATTGTTAAAAAGTCTTTACTGAATGTTTTACAATATCACTTCTGTTTCATGTTTTGGCTTTTTTTGGCCATGAGGCATGTGGGATCTTACCTCCTCGACCAAGGCTCGAACTTGCACCCCTGGCTTGAAAGGTGAAGTCTTAACCCCTGGACCACCAGGGAAGTTCCTCTTTGTTAAAAACTGAAGTATAGTTGATTTACAAGCTTGTGTTAGTTTCAGGCATACAGCGAAGTGATTCAGTTATACACACACATATATTTTTAAATCACACAGTGATTATCCAATCCCTACCCAATCCTTAACTGCTCACCAGCTGAGTGACCCTTTGTCCTAAAACGTCTTCCAGGAGGCAATGCCCTCTGAAAAAGCCCTTTTCCTGACTTGGGAGATCCAGTCAGGCCTCCTGTGTGACAGATGTGGAAACTGAGCCCGGGGAAGGGGAAGTGGTTGCCTAAGGGTCACGTGGTGAGGCGACTGTGAGGGTGCAGGAGGACCCAGGGCTCCTCACTCTCCACCTCACCACCCCAACTTCCTGGAGGTGACTCAGCAAGACAGTCAGCACAGGAAGGAAGTGGGGAAGGGAAGCCCAGCCGCTGGATTTCAGGTCACCACTCTGTTCGCCCAAAGCCACCAACCACCTTGGCCATGCGGCTCTGCCTGGTGTCCGAGGCCTTTCAGCCCTTCCTTCCCAAGGCCACAGCTGCTGACCATTTCCTCCAGGGTGAGACTCACTTGACCTCTCTGGGGTCTCCAGGGACTCCCGTGGTGCTTCCCTCTGCTAGGTCAGGGGGTCACTTCCACAGACTTGGCGAGTGGCCGAGCCTGTGTGGGTCAAAGGCTCATGAATGAAATGAAACCAGGAGGAATTACAGCCTCGTGTTTTGTAACTGGAGCTCTGGAGCCAGTACCCTGGGCTTATCGGCTGCTGTCTCTGGGTGCTTTGGTTAACTCAGTTTCTTTGTAAATCTGTTAAGAAAAAGTGATCCCACCTACTTCGTCAGTTGCTTGGAGGATTAGCTGAGATCTTACATATGAAGCCTACCATAAACTGAGCCATTCACGGTAGCCCCTGTCATCGCTGCCTTTGCTAGGTAGATTGCCACACATCATCTCATTTAATTCTCATGGCAAGCCTGAGAAGTAGATAAATTATTCTCACTTAACTGGAGAGACACCCAAAGCTCAGGGAGGAGTGGGCACCTATTTCATGGCTGGTGGAGATAGAATTTGAATCTGGTACAATCTGATTCCAGGACCCAAGTGTTTCCCCACGAGTTACAGCACCTTCTCTTGGTGTTAGGTGTCCTTTGCTGGTGTTTGCACTCCTGGCTACAGGCTTGCATGGGCAGGGCCTCTGTCCCCTCCCCCAGGACTAGAGTCTTGGCTCTGCCACTTCCTAAGAGTGAGACAGGGAGTCTCCGAGCCTCTATGGTCCCATCCACTGCCTGGAAATTGGCTCTCTCCTGGCCCTCTTCACACAGGAGGAAATGAGATGCCCCAAGCTTGCAAACCATGCTGTCTGAACTCACAGTGTTATTCCTGCAATCAGAAAAACTACTGGAACTGTGATCAGTGCAGCCTGAAGCTGGGGGTTCAGGAAGACCAAGCCTCGAGGAGAGTCTTTCTTGGTCACCAACAGAAAATGCCACAGCTTCTTTAGCCTGGGGGCTTTCCATATGCTGAGAACAGGCCTCCGAGAACAAGGAGGAACAGACTGTAAATACATCACAAGTCTCTCTGCTTCACTGGACTAGAAGTTCCCCAAGGGGCAGGACCAGCTCACAGCACAGGCCTTGGATGTTGGATGGAGGACAGTCTGCCCCCAAGCTCCAGCCGCATGGGCCACCTGCTGGGTCACCAAGCAGACCATCACCACCACCTCTAAGATCCCCTGACTCCCCAGGGAGAAGATAGCATCCCCTCCTTTGTGAGCCCCCATCCCCACCTCAACTGCAGCATATTATCATACCATATGTCCTATTTCAACCTAGAATTCTTGTTGGAGCAAGGGGAGGATTTGAATAAATAAATAGACTTAAGCTTAATTGTTTTCCATCTGTTTCTCTTGCTGGATTGCAAGTCCCTTGAAGGTTCATTCTGTGTCATATTTATAATTCTCAAAGACCAGCACAGGGTGCCTGGGGGTTGGTGGTGTCATTCTCCCTTCATCCACGCAGCCTGTGTCCTGTTTCACCATCTTCCCATACCCCCAACTCCCACAGGCTGGGCATGTATCAGAATGATGAATAAAACAGACACTGATAGGTTCCACTACTATCAAAAGAGCTGGTTTATATATATCTATCTTGACACATTCTGGGCTTACTTTTGGGTTCTGGGCTATATTTTCAAAGAGCAAAGTCCTTGTTTAAGTAATCTTTTGCAGAAAAGTGAGCTGATATTGAAGATCCATTGTGGGGTGGCAATAAGGAGCAGGGGCTTCCCTGATGGCTTAGTGGTAAAGGATCTGCTTGCCAATGCAGGAGACGCAGTTCAGTCCCTGGGTCAGGAAGATACCCGGAGAAGGAAATGGCAACCCATTCCAGTATTCTTGCCTGGAGAATCCCATGGACAGAGGAGCCTGGTGGGCTACAGCCCATGGGATCACAAAAGAGTCAGTCACGAGTTAGCAATTAAACAAGGAGTAGGGATTCATCAAAAGCCCTATAAAGTTTTCTTTTCTCTTTTACTTTGCTCCTGAAAAGAATGACTGGCCACTTCTAGGACATACCAAACACTGTCTGACCTGCAGACAGCTGGATTGTGAGAGTTTGCTGTGGCCTTTTAACTACTGACTGTACCATGCACAGACCCTGCCTCTTGTCTGACTCAGGAACCCTGGGAAAAGCGGTATCAAAGGCTTCCAGGGGCGGGATGGGGAGAGCAAGCAGACAGCAGGAGTTTCTTAGACCCCAGAGCCAGGAAGTGGTTCCAAGCTTCTATGAGTCTCTGGTTTTCACCTGGGAAGAGGGAAACTCAAACCCTCCCTGCAGAGTTCCTACAGGACCAGTATGAGATGATAGGATGTTCAAAGTAGCTCAGAGCACAGTAAGCATCAAATTTAGTCATTCCACAAACATTAATTTAGCATCTACTATGGGCCAGGTGGGCTTTCCAGGTGGCGCTAGTGGTAAAGAACCCGCTTGCCAATGCAGGAGGAAGAGATGCAGGTTTGATCCCTGGGTCGGGAAGATCCCCTGGAGGAGGGCATGGCAATCCACTCCAGTATTCTTGCCTGGAGAAGCCCATGGACAGAGGAGCCTAGCGGGCTACAGTTCATGGGGTAGCAAAGAGTCAGACAGGCTGAAGCGACTTAGCATGCACGCATGGGCCAAGTGCTGTTCCTGGCACCAGAAGTAGTATACAGGCAATGGCATGTGAGTGCATTAAGACAAAGAAAGCAGGGAATAGGATGGGGGGGGCAGGAGGCATGGCCACTTTAAATAGGGGCCAGAGACGTCTTTACCAAGACTTCTTTACATTTCAGTAAAGCCCTGAAGGAAATGAGGGAGTGAACCCTGGGTACATTTTTCCCAGCAGAGGAAACAGCAAGTACAAAGGCCCTGAGACCAGTTTAAAGAACAGTATAGGGGCCAGAGGATATGGGGTATTAGAAGTTATTGATGGCTGTTCACTGGGGCTGTGGAGGCATTTATAAGACCTCTGGCTTTTACTCATAGACAGGAAGCCCTGGAGGCTTTCCAGGTTGACACAACCTGACTCTTAGAACTGATCAATACCTTTCTGCCACACCTTCCCTTCAAAGCCTTATTCAATACTCAGACCTCTACCACTCCAGCTCATAGGCTTTCTCCTTTCTCACATTCTACCAGCTTTCTAAATCGACCCAAACCAGGAGGACCTCTGCTTGTCCTGCCAAATGTGGGCTGGAAAGGGGCCTTGCAGAGACACTGTGGTTGGAAAGAGAGAGAAACAGAGAGAAGCCTTAACAGGGGATTCTGCTCTCCTTCAGTGCTTGGAAGGCCTCTGGGCCTGGTTCCGCTCCAGTGGGCACACACGCTGGGTGCCCAGTGATGCCGGGGACACTGGCTGAGTCCCCATGGTCACTGAATCATCTGAGACAGCTCAGCACAGAACTAGGAATTTCATTTAGTACTTCCTTGCCCTGTTTGTTTACCAAAAGGTGAAATCAATTGTTCTAAAAGGAAACAATTCCCATCTCTATCAGTGGTTCCTTAACCTTTTGTGGGTCACCTGCCCCTTTGAGAATCTGCTGAAAGCTGTGCGCTGTCTCTTCAGAAAATGAACACAGAATATACATTCATTCTCTTTTAATTTCAGGGCTTTCACAGATCCCTGAAAATTCAGCAATGAAACTAATGTCTATGCGGACAATTTCTGTCTGTAGTGCCAAGGCAGTGAGCGAATGATGCGATGGAAGAACAAGTGGAGAATAAAGAAGTGGCCGCGCGGGGACGCGAGGCAGCGCGAGGGCAGACACGCAGCACCTCTGAACACCTGGATTCTTGCTGATGGCTCCTGCAGGCTTCAAAGAGGCCAACTGAGGGGTATTAATAGCATGTGGTGAATTTTTACTGGATAGGTGTCCTCCAGAGAGAGCACCTCATTTCCTTGTTGTTGTTCAGTGGCTAAGTCGTGTCGTCTGACTCTTTGCAACCCCATGGACTGCAGCATGGACTCTTTTCCTTAAATTTTATCTATCACTCTCGTCCAGCCCTTCCGAGTGACCATCTTTCCCAAAGGTATCACACACTTTCCTGCCATTCCCAGGGTGCCCTACACAAAGAAGAATCTTTTCTGGGTAACTACGGGGCAACAGGGCAAGCATAAATTCAGACACGTATAGGTAAGCCATTTCTTCTTCCTGACACACAGCTGAGCCAGCTGAGACCTGGAGCCCCAAGTCAGTCCTTCCCCATCATTACCCGCCTGCTGGGACCCAGGCTTCCAGCCTCCCTCTTCATTTTACTTTTCTGATATATGTCCTAAAATGCTGGAATGAACTTTCAACTCATTCTTAATAGCTGCATCTCTCCCTGTGAGGCTTTTAACATAATCTCATTTTCTTCCAATCACTGTACTATGTTATGACGGAGGGAGACCTTCAGATGTGACTGGAGTGAGTAGGGATCTCTGCCCAAACATGCAATAGCCCCAGAGAGTTCTTCTGCTAGAGCAGAGTCTCCAAGGCTCCAGAGACAAGGCTTTGAGGGGCCCCCCACTTCTTCTCTCATAGGTCTCCCTCTCTGCCCTTCTCTTCCCCCCACCCCACCCCACCGCTCAACACCAGGCTCTGGCCATCTGAAGCTGGGAAGTCCCCAAACAAACCCGCTGTTTCCCACCTCTCTTCCTTTGCATGTGCTGTGGCTGCCACCTCACACAAAGGCCACCACCTGCTTGCCTTCCAAGAGCTCCCATCCCTCTGCACAAGCCTCACCTTCCCAACCTCCTCAGAAGATCTCTTTCCTTCCTTTGCAAATCCAGGGTCCTTACCTCAACCGTGGCACCTGGGACATTGTATTTCTGAACTCAGCGCTTCTAACAATGCATTTCCAACCTCTTTTTCGAAACTTTTTCAGGGGAAACAAAGGTAGAGCTTAGATAAACACAACTGTTTACCTGTTCATCCCGTGACCTGTGTCTTATTTATCTTTATTTCCCCAGCAAACAGCACAGGGTACACACTGATGCTTCAGTACATATTTGTTAATAAATGTGTCCTTTGTAGAGTTGTTCTCTCTTTACCCTAAGAGCTGGGTTGTCGGTTGTAATCTCAACCCCCTGCCCTCCCACTGCCTCCACTTCCATTCTGCTGGGAACTTGTTAGAGCTGTGTGTAAACCACAAGGAAATAGGCACTAAGGGATTCTCTTAGGAGGAAACTGATGGACTTCTGTTATGGACTTAGGTTATTGCGCCTTAAGTGATGGCCGTTCTGGTGTAGTTGTGCCTTCTGAGATCCAGTGAGTGAGGTCACTGGATGGGAAAACTCCTCCAGTCAGTTGTCATAGTAACCATGACTTTCAATTTCATGCAAGGGAGTCCCTGAGAGGAAAACACACCAAGGGGTGGGGGAGGAGTGGTAGGAATCCATCAAAGGCGTCCCAGCATTGTCCTCTCATACCCTTTTCTTTGCTTCTTGCTGGTTTACACGCTCAAGGTAGATGCCATTATGTGTGGGCATCTGAGTAGAAGCCGCTTAAAATAGCCACCCGACTATTTCAGGGAGCAGTTGAATATGCATGAAGCTATTTTAGAAAAGATGTGCCCAGCCCAGCCAATCCAAACCCCATCCTTTCCCTTGGAAATGCCAAGAGGAGCTGAATGGGACCTTTCTTAGTCTTCCCCACTGGGGTGGGGGTTTTTCAGAAGCCACAGAAACAACACCTGGGCTAATGTTGGTCTAGCAGCCCTGTCAGCTCTGCCTCCCGATCCTGCGGTCACAGAGGCTCCAGGCCAGACAGCTCAGCCCTCCAGAGTCCTCCGGAGCCTTGGCAGCCTTCAACCACAACTGTGCTCCAATCCAGTTGGCCTATATTTGTTCATTTATTCCTTTAACACACTTTTATGGATAGACGAAATGAGACAAGTTCATTTGAGGGGGTAGATCGACAGGTGAGTGGGGACGACGGCCTTGTGGTTCCTAAATAGACGGGTGACCTGAAGAAGGAGCCCTCGGTTCTTCCTGATGGCTTGAGAGAGAGGGGGATGGATGGATATGGCTCGGGGTGGGATGCCCTGTTGGGAGGGAGAGTGTGCCTGTAAGAAGATGAGAAAGAAAGGGGAGCCAGACTGTGGGGGCATGGAGTGCTAAGCTAAAGCATGCCACTTTCTCTGAGCCCCAGGCTGGGCCAGGAAGGCTCCCTTCTGAGCCTACGGCACTGTTACACCCCTGTTGCTGCCATCAATCCAGACTGGAAGTCCCTTAGTCAGATTCTCCTGGGCATCTATGCAACCCAGAGCCAGGCTAGGCACTGAGCAGATGCTCAGAATTTTGGTTGAAAGCGTGGATTCTGGAACCAGACTGCCTGGGTTCTGATCTGAACTCTGCTTCTCACTAGCTCTGACCTTGGGCATGTTACCCGCCTCTCTTTGCCTCAGTTTTCTCACCTTAAAATGAGGATAATAATAGTACCTATCTCTTTTGGTGAGAAGTACATGAATTAATACATGTAAAGGGCTTAGAAGTCTGCGGGGTGCCTGGTAAGAAACATCTACAACTATTAGCTGTTTTTATTATTCTACCGAATCTGGCTTTTATCTTGACAATGGAAAGCCATCAGGGAAGAGGTTTTCTTTCCAAAATAAAAATAAGTTTACTGCTTTGCCCGATTTTACTTACACACGTCTACCATGAAAGTTGAAGCATTATAAGTACAAGGAAGAAAGAGGGAAACTATCCTTCACGCTGACCCGCAGATAACTATCATTAACATGACTGGTGGTCCGGTGATTGAGGATCCACCCTCCAATGTAGGGGACTCCGGTTTGATCCCTGATAGGGGAACTAAGATCTACGTTCCTCAGGGCAACTAAACCACTTGCCACAACCAGATAAAGCCTGAGCACCACAACAAAAGATTCCCACGTGCCAAAACAAAAGATCCCACATGACGCACCTAAGACCTGACACAGCCAAATAAATAAATCAATATTTTCTTAAAACATGACTAACTTTTTTAGATACAATTGACTGGCATTATTCAAGGACTCTGCATTTGCAAACTCACTGACTCTCTAAAGGTGGTTTAATCTCGAAATCGACACTCAGAGTGCCTTTGTGTGTTTGCAGACGCACACGGAGCAAACGATTTGAGCCTCTCCACGTGCATGTTCCCGGCTGAGGTCGAAAAGGTGCCACTGCCTCTTTCTGCTCCCCTATGTCAACAAGTGTCCCTTTCACAGTCTATTTAGTGCCATTTTTGTGCTTTTTGTCAGTGATCTCACTGTGATGTGCCTTACAGAGACAACACGTGTGTTAGATAAGCTTCCTCCAGGCAAGGGCTATTCGCCATGAGTTCAATGTCTTAATATTTATATATATAGAGAGAGAGTTCAAAAATATATATTAAATAAAGTGTATTTGATAGAAACACACATAAAACAAGGTTACGTATTGACAGGTTGACAAAAATGTCCAGAGGCTCCCAGGCACCTAATGTTATATTTCCCCTAGCAGCGATGGTTCAGTGCTCACTGGGTCAGTGTCTGTGGACCTTTATAGGACTTAACTGTGAATAACAAGAATCAACAGAACTTGTCTAGATACACAGATGTATACCATTTGGACCATACTTTACACATAATTTTGACAATCTAAAAAACAAAAACCAGTAATCAGGACGTTCCTGGTGATCAGTGGTTAAGAATCAGCCTGCCAGTGCAGGGGACACAGGTTCGATTCCTGGTCTGGGAAGATTCCACATGCTGCAAGGCAACTAAGCCCTCGAGACGCAACTAGTGAGCCCACAAACCGCAGCAGGTGAAGCCTGTGTGCTCTAGAGCCTGTGCTCCGTGACAAGAGAAGCCACCCCAGTGAGGAGCCCACGCACTGCAACAGAGAGTAGCCCCCACCCGAAGCAACTAGCGAAGGGCCGCGTGCAGCAATGAACACCCAGTATAGCCAAAAATAAATAAATAGACAAAATTTAAAAACCATATCCTGTTACGTGAAAAGCAGCTTTCTGGACCCATAAATACATACAGGTCTCTAGATGGCTGCATTTCCATGGCCATTCTTTTACTTATTAACCTACTGATGGACGAACTGATTGCTTCTGATTATTCACTATTATAAACAACACTATGATAAACAGTCTGATTGGTAATAATAAAATAGTCAACATTTATTCAGTGCTTACTCTGGTATGCACTCTGGTATTCAGTGCTTACCCAGCACTCTGCTATGAGTTTTATAAGTATTATGTCATTGAATTTTATTTATAATAAGTATACATATAAATTTACATACACATATATAAATTATATCTATGGTTTTTATAAGTGTTATCTCATTGAATATTATCTCACAACAAGCCTATGAAGGTGGTATTATTATCATAACCACTTTACAGATAAGGGATCTGATGCTTAGAGAAGTTAAGTAACTTTACAGGATCACAGGGCTTAAAACCAGGTCTCTCTGACCTCTGATGCCTCTTTCTTAACCACTATGCTCTGCTTCCTTCTTATATGCATGATTCCAGGCACTTTTGGACTGTTTCCTTAGGATAGCTGTTTAGAAGGGGGCTGATGAGTTGAAGGCTGTGCACATTTGAAAATGTTGATACATATTGTTAAATTCAATTCACAATCCACCAACAGGGGCACAATCCAGTGCCCCTGTGTCCCACTCCTCACTTCCCTAGGTATTCTCACACTTTGAAATAGGCAACCAGAAGTGCATCTTGATTCTTTAATGCACATCCTTTGACTACAGGTAGCTACCCTTCATATGCTTGCCACGCCCTGTGTTTTGTCTTTTGCAAACTGCTTATCCATATCCTCTGCCCATTTTTCTACTGATCTGTCTTTACGTGATTTATAAGCTCTTCTGTCTTAGTGCTACTAACCCTTTACCCATCATACACGTGTTCACCCATCATACATACTTTTCTTAGTTCATTATTATTGCTTAACCCCGATTACTGTGGGATTTTTTTTTGCCCATGGGTCTTTAATTATTGATATTTTATTTCATGTTTTCTGGATTTAGTTTTCTACTTAAGGAGGCATTCTCCATCCCAACAGGGTATAAATATTCCCTCACTGTTTTTCTTCTAATACCTTTTTGGTTTCATGCTTTTTCTTTAGCTTGGAAGTACTTTGATGCAAGGACTGAGATTTGGATCTAGTTTTATTCTTTTATTTTTGTCCTAAAATAGCTAACTTGTTGTCTTATAGTATGTTAGGAATCATTTGCCTTTTTGTCTCTAATTTTAAACACCGTGCTCACTTACATCTACTTTTGGGTGCTCTGTTCTTGTCCACCGATCCACAAGCCTATTCCTTTACCAACACTGATTTTTTTCTAGGCTATTATTCCAAGTTTATCTTTCCAGATATACTTTATAATCATTTAATGGAAACACTTTGGAATTGGAATTGGAATTTCATTTAACTTATAGACTAATTCACAATGCCTTCCCAAGTTTATTCTTGGAATTTGGTATCTTTGGAGACTGGAGTCTTTTCCCTATGCTTTTCCCAGCTGGCTCATTCTGATGCCACCTTCTGTTCCAGCCAACCCTGCAGGAAGCAGTCACTCTCACCCCCAACACTTCCCATGTCACTCTTACATTTTTACCCTGAATGACAATTACTAGTGAGACAGCGGGCTCTTGGAAGGCAGGGTCCCTGCGTGGTCTGTTTGTGCACCTCTCGCCATATGTTGGTAGACGGCCAAGGCCATGGAGATATTTTCAGGACGAATAACTGGATGAATCAGTAAGTGAATGAGGACTCCCCTGGTGCTGCAGTGGATACGAGTCTACCTGCCAGTGCAGGGAACACCAGTTTGATCCCTGGGCCAGGAAGATTCTATATGCTGGAGAGCAACTAAGCCCACACGTCGCAACTACTGAGCCTGTGCACTGCAACTATCGTGCATCTAGAGCGTTTGCTCTGCAACGAGAGAAGCCCCCGGAAAGAGAGGCCCCCGGAAAGAGAGGGCCCCGGAAAGAGAGGCCCCCGCAAAGAGAAGCCCCCATAATGAGAAGCCTGCTCATGGCAACTAGAGAGTAGCCCCCACTCACCCCAACTAGAGAAAAGCCCACACAAAACAATGAAGATCCCATGCAGCCAAATATAAATAAACAAAATTATTAAAAAAAAAAACAAATGAAGGAAAGACATATTCCTAGAAAACTGAAAGTGAAGTAGATTTTCTATAAAAAACAAAAACAAAAACAACTCTACTTTTCCATAGACTTTCATTAGAAAACAAAAGCTTTGTCTTCGGCTAAATTCCTGAGACCACGCCAGAATCAGAGAAGTGGTGGCTCCTAGGGTGATGTGCCAAGTGCAGCCTGCCCCAGCACCTCTCCCCAGAGACTACCACCCTTGCCGAGAAGCCTAGGCATTTCTCAGGGAGACTCTCAAGGCCTTGCGGACTTTCCAGAAGGAGGAGCACAGGCATTCATGAAGTGCCTGCTTGCACTTTCCTAGAAGATACAAAACTTCTGAAAGGTTGGTATCACTAGTCCCATTTTGTGGATGGAGAAACTGAGGCTCGGAGAGATGGAGCCCTGATCTAATAACTTGACAAGACTGGCAGGAGCTGAAGCTGTGGAACTCTAAGGGCCTGGCCTCTCCCACAACAATGTCCAGAGCCCAGAGTCTGGGAGGCTAAGGGGCCCAGAGAAGAGTCCCACATGGCGTTGGAGAGAGAGGGTCCTGCCTTCACTGGCCAAGATAGTCCCTCAAGAACTTTTTTCCTCCAGAGCAGCAGTGATGCCTATGGGCTGTGCCTGAAGAGCACTGAACTCCAGTCTAAGAGCCAGTGTCCAGGCTGGGGATGTGTTACACTGGCCATGCTGTCACCCTGAGACTGGGGAGGGGATCTGGGGTGGAGGTGGAAGGTTCGCCATGGGGGAAGGGACTGGTCTCCAGCACACATCTGGGGACGCCCTTCCGTTTTCCTCCTCCCAGTCTGCCCAGGGTTGGCGTTTCTCGACTTGGCCCTGCAGGCCCCTCCTGGGAGTCTGGCCAAGCAGCCACTTCCTTATGGGGCTGGCAGCTGCTGGGCCAGTCTCAGCTTACTTCTAAGCCTGGATCAAAGCTCCAGTTTCTTACGAAGGACTGTGGGCTGGGGATCGATACATTCAACTGTCTTGGCACTGTGTCTGACCCCATGTGGGCCCCAGGGACGTGGAGATGAGTAAGCCACTGGCTTCCTCCTTTGTGGCTCCATTCTGCTCAGGAAGCAGAGTGTGCGGAAAGTTTCTAGCCCCACCTTGGTGCTGCGGTAGAGATATCTAAGTGCTGGGGGAGCCTAGATGGTGAGAAAGTGGGGAGACGATTCAGCAGGTACCAAGATGTGAAGGTCAGATGTCAGGCTATGGCATGTGGACTTCACCTGGTGGACAAAGGGAGCTGTCCCATGTTTTGAAGCAAAAGCCTCACACAAACAGGTTTGTGCTTCAGAAACACACCACCCAGGTGTGTGTGTGTGTGTATATGTATGTATATATGTGTGTGTGTGTATATATATGTATATATATGTGTGTGTGTGTGTATTTCTTAACATAAATTACCTACTTTAAATTAAAACAATTATATTTTCCAACAAAACTTTAGAGAGTGGTATTATTTTATATTTACATATTATTTTATATTTTGGTAATGTCTTAAATAAAGTCAGATTTTTGTATATGTCTCTATACTTGATCTTTATTTTCAATAAACATGTATAGTTTTTAAGGTGAAAATTAAAGCATCTCCATTTTGTAAAAATAATACCAAACCTAAGAGAACACAGAGCAGATGGATATGAACCCAGATGAACCGGTGACCCATATGGTGCCTGGGAATGGAAAGAACCCTGGGCTTACGGTTCACAGTCAAGTTCCTGCCGCTGACATGCTGGATTACTTTGAGCAAAATTACTTCCCCATCTCAACCTCAGTTCCTTTGCCTGTAAAATGGGAATTCTCTTACCTCATACACAGGGCTGCCATCAGAACAAAATGGGATGTCAGAGGACACTGTATGTTTGCACACATTTGACAAAGGTCAAACAGTAACGCGAGGGTCTGGAAGGCTCTCTCTACATGCCCACAGATGTTTAAGATACCCTGCTGCAAACTCACCACCCATCCATTTCTTGAGAAGTCTCTCTCTCAGCTGTTTCAGCTCAAACTCAAGCCTGTCCTGTGAAAACGTGGCCCTGTCCAGAGAAGCAATCGTTCATGTGTTCGGTGGGCCACCTGCCCGCCAGGTCCGGCCTGCTGGGCTGGGAACGTCAACATCGGCCCCTTCCTGGTGAGAGAAGGAACAGGGAGCCGGCTTGTTCTCCGAGAGCAGAAGACTGGCCGGCGAGGAGGAACATTTAAGGTGGGACGCTTCCTCCTGCACCGTTGGCAGCTGTCTACATAAGGCATCCATTATGCGCTGCCCCTAAGGCCAGTGGGCCTGAGAGGCTAGGCTAAAATTAGTGTAAAAATGCGCACCCGCCAGAGACACAGAACATCCGAAGGTCAGATGCCTGCAGCCAGCCACCCGGGCAGGAGCCAGGGAGCGGGCACAGAACAGCTGTGGCAGCATCGGCCTCCGCTTCCTCTCGGGCATGGGGATGAAGTCCTGCCCAGAGTCCTGGTTCCACAGCTCGGCTTGAATTGAAAAATAGGATGCAGAGTACAACCCCAAACATGTTTTTTTTTGTTTTTTTTTTAAATCTGTGTACATTCATAGGAAAAAAAAGGTGGGAGAGGAATTATTAAATATCCAAGAGGCAGTATCAAATATGGAATAGTGGTTAAATTTTTTTCTTTTCCTGTATTTTTCAAAACATTTTCAACAAATACATACTAATTTTTCAATCAGAAGAAAACACAACTGGACTACCCTGGTGGTCCAGTGGTTAGGAACCCACCTGCCAATGCAGGGGACACAGGTTTGATCGCCGATCCAGGAAGATTCCACATGCAGGGCAACCACTGAAGCCTGTGCACCCTGGAGCCCATGCTCTGCAGCAAGAGGAGCCTCTGCAATGAGAAGCCCGTGCTTCACAACTAGAGTAGCCCCCACTTGTCACAACTAGAGAGCCCACGCACAGCAGCGAAGAATCAGTGCAGCCAAAATAAATAAATACATACATACGTAATTTTTTTAAAGGAGGAAAACACAACCAAAGATGCCATCCATTATATGTTTATATTAAATATTATTTTGCATATATCTTAAATTTATAAAAGTGATTAAATTGTATACATTTATAGTCATATAAACTCCCTGGTGGCTCAGACTATAAAGAATTTGCCTGTAATGAAGGAAACACGGGTTCAATCCCTGGGTCAGGAAGGTACCCTGGAGAAGGGCATGGAAACCCACTCTAGAATTCTTGCCTGGAGAATCCCATGGACAGAGGAACCTGGTGGGCTACAGTCTATGGGTCGCAAAGAGTCAGACACGATTGAGTGACTAACACACACACACACACACATAGTCATATGGCACATACGTGTATGAAAATGTGTTTAGATATCTAGTCCACTGATGTTCATCGCTTTGAATTCCAGAATATCAAGCCTGACTGGCATTAAAGAGAAACATTGTCCAAGTCTTCCTTTTATGGAAGAAACTGAAGTCCCAGAAGCAAAGCAGGATGCTGAGAAACTACTTTTCACTGATCTTCATTCTGACAGGAGTTTCCCCAAATCTTGCCCACTTTAATTCTGTTGTTGTTTTTACTCCCACTTTATGGAGATAGAAACTGAGGCACAGAATTGATCACCCCACAGCACCCAGCTAGGAAGTCACAGAGCAAAGTCCCAGCCCTGCTTTCCTATCCAGAGCCCAGGGAGCTGGAGGGAAGGACCTGTGGAAAACACTGGCTCCCTATTGTAAGTAGAGCTGCAATGAACACTGGGGTGCATGTGTCTTTTGGAATTATGATTTCCTCCCAGGATTAGGATTGCTGGGTCATATGGTAGCTCTATTTTTAGTTTTTCTTAAAAAAAATTTTTTTATTGAAGGATAATTGCTTTACAGAATTTTTTTGTTTTCTGTCAAACCTCGACATGAATCAGCAATATAGGTATACATATATATCCCCTCCCTTTTGAACCTCCTTCCCATCTCCCGCCCCATCCCACCCTTCTAGATTAATACAGAGCCCCTGTTTGAGTTTCCTGAGCCATACAGCAAATTCCTGTTGGCTATCTCTTTTACACATGGTAATGTAAGTTTCCATGTTCCTCTTTCCATACCTCTCTCTTCCCTCTCCTCCAGTCTCCCCATGTCCGTAAGTCTATTCTCTATGCCTGTTTCTCCATATTTTTAGTTTTTAAAAGAATCTCCACACTGTTCTCCATAGTGACTGAACCAATCTACATTCTCACCAACAGTGTAAGAGGGTCCCCTTTTCTCCACACACTATCCAGCATTTATGGTTTGGAGATTTGTTGTTGATGGCCATTCTGACCGGTAAGGACATGGAAACAAGCTTTACATCCATCATTAGAGGAAGATGTGGTCCATATATACAGTGGAATACTACTCAGCCATATAAAGGAATAGCATTATGCCATTTGCCAAGACGTGGGTGGGCTCAGAGCCTGTCATACAGAGTGAAGTCAGTCAGAAAGAGAAAAATAAATATGGTATATTAACACAACTATGTGGAATCTAGAAAAATGACACAGATAAACATATTTGCAAAGCAAAAAAAGAGACACAGAAGTAGAGAACAAATGTATGGATGCCAAGGGGGCAAAGGGGGAGGGCGGGATGAATTGGGGGGTTGGGATTGACCTATATACACTGCTATGTATAAAATAGATAACTAATGAGGACCTACTGTATAGCATAGGGAACTCTACTCAGTGCTCTGTGGTGACCTAAATGGGAAGGATTTAGGGTCCCAAAAGAGGGCATATGTGTATACATATAGTTGATTCACTTTGCTGTACAGCAGAAAGCAACAGAACATTGTAAAGTAACTAGCCTCCAATAAAAATTAAAAAGCAAAAAAAAGA
The DNA here is from genome assembly GCF_055505025.1 of Bos grunniens. NCBI lineage: Eukaryota > Metazoa > Chordata > Mammalia > Artiodactyla > Bovidae > Bos > Bos grunniens. The sequence continues at coordinate 16,931,409 of NC_141167.1, forward strand.
AAAAGAAAAACCACTAGCTCCCTGAAGCCTCAAGCATTCAGTAAGCCATCCCACACAGGAACATGTTTGACCATCTTTCCTGAGACCTTTGGGTGGTGCAGGCCGCCCCAGCCCCTGGGAGCCTTTGAAGGAACAAGTGCACAGAGTGGTGTGGGGACACAAAGTCACGGTGCCCCCCTTTCTCCATGTGGGTCAGTTGCGGGGGGAAGGTTTGCAGGCGAAGGCAGGCAGGTGCCAGGTCTTCAAAACAGGAAGAGTCAGCCAGGGAAGCTGACTCTCAAGCTCTGCATTCCTTCACTGGCCCCCTCCAGCTTTCCAGTGTTCCAGCTCTGGAAATACCTTGAAGCCACTTCATGTGCTGGTATCTGAGGCTTTTGCTCCAGCTACAACATCTGTCTGCAGCGCCTGTCCCTGTCTCTACTGCCCCTGCTCTTTCAGGGCTCGACACATCCCTGCTGAGTGCCTACTGGAAATGGCAACCCACTCCAGTATTCTTGCCTGGAGGATTTCATGGACAGGGGATGCTGGCGGGCTACCGCCCGTGGGGCAAAGAGTCGGACACAACTGAGTGACCAACACTGACACTATGCATTAGAGCAAGACACAGTCCCAGCCCTGGCGGTGCCGAGTTCTTAGAGAAGGCTTAGTGTTCAGGCTGCACCAGGTCATTCAAGTGAGGGCTCTGAGGTCAGACTGCCCAGGTTTAGCCTGGCTTGGCCACTTCCCAGCTGTGTGTGCCCAAGACAGTCACTCAGCCTCTCTGCATCAGTTCTCCTCATCTGTAAAAGAGGATGATAGACACCTGCCTCACAGCACTGTTGTGTAGGTAGAGTGTAAGTCTGTATAAAATTCTTAGGGCCTATTATACAGAGTGAAGTAAGTCAGAAAGAGAAACACCAATACTGTATATTAATGCATGTATATGGAATTTAGAAATTTGGTAACGACAATTCTATTGCAAGGCAGCAAAGGAGACACAGATGTAAAGAACAGACTTTTGGACTCTGCGGGAGAAGGCGAGGGTGGGATGATTTGAGAGAACACCACTGAAACGTGTAGATTACCATTTGTAAAATAAATGACCAGGGCAAGTTCGATGCATGAAGCAGGGCACTCAAAGCTGGTGCTCTGGGACAACCCAGAGGGATGGGGTGGGGAGGGAGGTGGGAGGGGGGCTCAGGATAGGGGGACATGTGCACCCATGGCTGATTCATGTCAGTGTATGGCAAAAACCATCACAGTATTGTAAAGTAATTATCCTCCAATTAAAATAAATTAATATAAAAATAAACTTGGATTAGCTCTTAAAAATATTCTTAGAGCAGTGCCTGGCACATAGCAAGTGCTCAATAATCATTCATCATTATAATTTTTCTTCTTATTATTAGCATATTTTTCAGATTCCCTCCTCATGATGGCCCCTGCTCCTGCCTTCTAGCTGCCCCTCCTCTACAGCCCCATAGAGCATCAGTAGTGATGTGATATGGGCCTTGAGGACTGTTCATCCTCATTCCTGTATGTGGTGCAGGGACCATATTTATTCATCTCCATCCCAGGCCCTGGCACAAACACAGCAACAGTGTCTCCAGGGCTACTGTCGAGTTGGTGGGTAACACGTGCCCTCAACTCCAACCAAGAAAAGTCTCGGAAGCTCCTCGCTGCCTGAGTCCTAGAGGAGGCACATCTGGCCATATCTCTGAGCTCACTGATATTCCTCAAACTGTGAAGCCTTCCCTGGATCCGACCCTCCTGAGCTGACAAGGGAGCAGGTACCAGGCTTCCTAGAATGCTTCTCTGTGTTGGGGAGCTGGGGAGCTCTGCAGGGCAGGTCATCCTAAACACCAACACGGATGCTCCACCAATCGGGATCTTTCCCATGGCGGTGCCTTTCTACCTACCGGTCCCCTTGCCTGGAGCGCACTCTTTGCCTTTCACAGTCCTCCTGATCTGATGAACTCCTACTGATCCTTCCACACCCCCTCTCCCACAGTGCTTTTCCTTTCTTACAGGGTGTTGTTATTTGTTTACACACCCCTTCTGGAGAAGGGACCATCTTATTCCCGTCGGGGCCCCCAGTGTCTGCCAGCGCCTGGAACAGAGGAGGTGTCAGGAAAGTTCTGCCAACCTAAATTTTCAAAGGAAAATCTAGTCCATTGGTCTGACTGCCCATGAAGGCACAGGTGAGAACTGCCACACTTGAACCAAGAAAACCCACAGGCCTTCCCAGGACACCTGCTTCATCGCTGGGACGGGAGCTGGGGGAGCAGCCCAGAACGTTAAGCGTCCCGTGTGACGGGCAGCGGGCTGGCCTTTCACAGAGCTCCGGCCCCTGACTCTGGAACCACCCGAGGAGGTGGGTATGGGGGAGATGAAGACACCCAGGCACAGGCGGTTACACTGCTCCCCGAGGGAGTGACAAGACAGGGCTGGAGTCCAGTGCTCTGGCCCCCAGAGCCTACTCTTCCGTCTCTCCCAGGAGACAACAGATGTGAAGGCGTTTCGAGTCCTGCCAAGAGAGGAAACTGCAAAACGACACAATTGCAGAGTGTTACCCGCCACACTAAAACGACTCTAGGGCGGGAGCCACCTGGGTATGTAGTGGAGGGGGGAGGGCTGACGAAGAAGGGCTTTAGGAACAGTACTGCATTCTTTCTCTCTTCCTTTCTTTTAAATATTTATTCATTTATTTGGCTGCGTGGGGTTCTTTGTTTTGGCACATGGACTCTCTAGCTGTGGGATGTGGGCTTGGTTGCCCCACGGCCTGTGGGATCTGACTGCCTAGACCAGGGATCAAATCCACGTCCCCTGCATTGCAAGGCAGATTCTTAACCAATGGACTGCCAGGGAAGTCCCTGAATTCTTTTTTTAAACAAACAGTTCTTTTTTTGCATTTTTAAAATTTTCGCTTTTTATATTTTGGGCTGCATTGCATGGCATGCGGGATCTTAGTTCCCCAGCCAGGGATTGAGCCAGCACCCCTTGGATTGGAATTAGGGAGTCTTAACCATTGGGCCACCAAGGAAGCCCCAACACTGCATTCTTACAGGGCTGCTGTCTGGGGGGAGGCGGCCCAGCGTTCTTCAGGGGCAGGGGAGGAGGGGAACCGGGTCGGTTGAGAAGAGAGGTTCTGATGGCAAGTCCAGCAGCCCTCCACCAGAGAGGCCCCCAGGGTGCCTTGTGGCTGCTTTTCACTAGGAGATCTGAAGGGCCCCAGTGGGACACAGACAGCTCAATGAGGGGTTCCTGTGCTGGGCCTCCCATGGCTGATGTTCAAGGTTCTGACACAAGCATCTCCTTGCTGCTCTCAGCCTCTCCCTGGGGCCCAGAGTCTTCTCCTGGCACCCCAGACTGACCATCTGCTTTCCTTCCTCAATCATATAGGGACCAACCTGAGCTCCTTAATCTGGCATTCAAAGGCCCAACTGTTTCTCCTAGGCTCACTTCTCCCTACTCTTTCTCTGTACCTGCTAATCCCAGTTATTCCACCTTTGCATGTGTTGTCTCCTTAGCCTGGAAGGCCCTTCTTCCTATCTTGCCTGGTGAACTCCTATTCATCCTTCAAAGCCCAGTTCAAGTTTTGCCCTCCAATGGTCCTCCCTGAACCACCCCCACAACCAAACCCAGACAGAATGGACCCCTCCCGCCTTCACAGGTTTCCTCTACCATGGCTATTTACACATTGTCTCCTCCTTCAGACGGGAAGCTTTTTCAGACCAATGATGTGCTTTATTTGTCTCTGAGCCTCAATGCCCTCTGGTCTCATCTCCTGGGCAGCTCTCCTGGGCTTCCTCGTGGATCAGCCAATAAGCTTTGGCCTTGCACTCACTCCCACACAAAGAAAGGCCCTGCTCTTAGGTTAACCTGCTTTCCCACCCTTTGTAGTCTTTCACACCCACACTCTGCTGCAGGCCTGCCCATGCTCTCCGCGTGTGTGGGTTGCCTTTGCCCTTCCCATCTGGGCACTGCAGTCTACAGTGACCATGGTGTGCTATGCAGCCGTGACAGGGCCCATGCAAGGCTGGTGACTGTCCATTTTTGAATTTGACTTCAAGCACAGTTTGCTGGAAGGGACACAGGTCCTGGCCCCCAAAGCACACATGCACACAGAGGGCACACGCGAAGCCCAACCCAGGCTCCACGTGCAGGAGGTCCACGGAACAATCAAATAGGAGGTGAGCCCTAGGGCAGTGGCAGACAACTGCTGTGCCCGTGGTCCCTCCTCCCAGCCCAAGGCCTTGATCAGAGCCTGGAAGAGCTGACTTCTGGCCTGCCCCATTCACTGAATCCTATTCCCTCACATTCACACAGAAAAACAGAAACAAAGAAAGGCAGGTTCCGTCTGAGATTTTCCTGAGTAGTGAAGGCTGACATGGTGTCAGAACCAGTTCCCTGGCTCCTCTCCCAGGACACGTTCCTAGCGCCATATGCTGCCATGGGTAGAAATGCCAGCTGCAGGACTCTGGACAGTTGGCAGTGTTTTCCTGAAGTCTTGGTAGAGTGCGGGGCTCCATTCTCCTGCCAAGGCTGGAGGCAGCCCCACCTCCCTCCTGGCCACACACACGCCCATGGTCTTAGGGTTGTGCTGAAATGGCTCCACGTCCCATGGTGGGAGGGAGTGATGGAGAGCTTACCTGCTAAGGGCCAGCCGTGGTCTCATGGTCGAGATATGTCAGAGCTTTTTAAGAGCTTGCAGGGCTGTGCTGGAGGGAGGCCTGTGGGAAGCAGAGAATGTGAGAATATTATACCACCGCCATCTGTCAACTTGCACTTGAGTTTGAAAAATGCATCCCCACATGGTGAGCACAGCCTCGCTGAGAAGAGCTTCACAGCTGAGCTCCGGCCACCACCCCTTCTCCAACAGGGTCATCCCAGGGTCAAGATCAGACTCCCCGGGGGTGCCATCGTAGCCTCCTGACCCCACTCCCAGAGCTGAAAGTCTGGAGTCAACAGCCCCCGCTGGAGCTTCTGTGTTCTATTTCTGCTTCCCAGTGGAGGAACTCTCACTTTCAAGCACTCCTTGAGAAAAACCTCCCCTCACGGGCTCCCAGAGCACCAATCGTTGTAACTCATTCATTCTTTCTTCCATTATCCATTCATTCATGCCAGCATTCCCTAGCCACTTGGGGAATCTCTTACTGCTGCTGTGAGGTCTCATGGAAGCAGTCATGGAAAGGGACAGCTCAGGTCTCGTAAGTCACTTGTACACCCAGTGCAAATGCTACAGCTCCCAATCCCCAGCCTGGTGGGCTCCCCTCTCCGAGTGATCCTGTGCTAGACATTGGGCAAAGCCCTTACACTCCATGCAGGACCACAGGATGCTTCCCATCAATTTTAGCATGAGGACTCCTTTTCAGGTGAAAGTATTCCTCAAAACTCCCCACCCCTTCATGGTGCCCTTAGTATCTCTTCTTTGAAAAAAAAATACAAAAGCTACAGGAATGTGCTAAGTTGTTCCAGTCGTGCCCGACTCTTTGAGACCCTATGGACTGTAGCCTGCCAGGCTTCTCTGTCCATGGGATTCTCCAGGCAAGAATATTGGAGTGGGTTGCTATGTCGTCCTCCAGGGGATCTTCCCAACCCAGGGATCGAACCTGCATCTCTTACGTCTCCTGCATTGGCAGGTGGGTTTTTACCACTGGCGCCACCTGGAAAGCCCTACAAGAACATAACGCCTTGCAATTAACTTGTTTTTTAGTGATCACAGCACCCCTACTAGTTAAATAATGGTTATCCACACTTGACACATGTTATTTCTGTCTTCCATGTTTAACCATGCTTTGACCCCTGGGAGATCCATTCATTCAATATTTGTTCAATGGGTATTTAAGGGGCATCTCTGGGATGCCTGGCTCTGGGGCGACAGGTTAGGGGTCCAGGTAGGAGAAAGAGCAGTGGCTCTGCATGGTGGGGTCCTTAAGCTCCAACCCAGTACAGACTGGATCTCGCAGGCCACGTGGCCTGTCTCTAGCCCAAAGTCCTTATGAGTAAAGTGGAGATGATCACTCTGACCCTGGGAAGTCATAATAGGATGAAATGAGATAGAAAGCACCCAGGTCAGGGCCTGGCATAAAGCAGAAGCTCAACAGATGGGCACCAGAGGATTAGCATCATCATCGACCATCACCCTCATCATCATCATTGCCTTTATTATCACCACCATCGTTGTGAACATCCTCATTGTCAGACCACCACCGCCACCATCACATCATCCTTTCCGTCTCTTGCTGAGCCCCAAGAGGCCTGTCCTTGCCCCTCCAGCAGGATACTCTGTAGTCTCCACCTTATAATAGAGAGATGTGTATGCACATTTTCTTTCTCAAAGTCATGTGCTGCTCTATAATTTCAGAGCTGTGTGAAACTGAGTAAGGTACTTAACCTGTCTAAATCTGTTTCTGCATGTAAAAATGGGACAAGTTTTAGTAACTCATGGAATTGCTGCAATGTAAATGCGTATAAAAACTCAACATAATACCTGGGATTTGGTAAATGCTTAATAATTGCTGGTCATTATTACTGTTATTATTACACTTCTCCTCCTAGCCTCTGAGCCCCTGCAAGCAGAGACCATGCCAAATTCATCTCAGTCTCCCCACAGAGTCTAGCACAAGACTTTTCTCCCAACAGACATTAATGAATGTTTGCTGAAACAGTCTTGGAGGCTTACACAAAATCAGATGCAAAATAACTCAAGGGCCAGGAGCATGGAACATGGTCAAGGAGAGAGGAGGACAGAGCCCTGATGAGACTCTGAAGACTTCCAACAGATCTCCTGAAGGGAGCCATTTGTTACCTGGGGAGCCGATCTGCAGGTCTGCTAGGACCTTCAGCCATCCATTCATTCATCAAGCTGACCAAAATCTCATTTGGTTCAATAACAAATCCTTGCCCAGTGTCTTTCCCCCCTATTTTAAATCTTACTTCCATCTGGCACACCAGTTGGTCTTCACAGAAATGCTTGGAGGCAGTTAGAACAGGTATGAACAATCCATTTTGTAAATAAAGAACTGGAGACTCAGAGAGGTGATGAGACTTGCCAAAGGGCACATAACCGTCAAGGACATAGTGGAAAGTAGACCAGGGTCCCATTCATGACATTGATTCCTTCCCACTGGCCCCATGATGTCAAGCACTTTACAAATCTGGAATCGCTCATTCTCACTGCCCACTTTGCTTCTCAGCAAACGAAACTGAATTAAGTTATTTTGGTGCTATTTTAACATGCCTGTTGGAAAAGAAAGATGAGAAGTTCCATGAATCAGGGACTATGAGAGCCACAACAGTATAGGGCAATTAAATGTATGGGTGCTGACCCCAGATGGTCTGGGTTCAAATCCTGACTCTGACATTCATTAGCTGTGGACAGAGCTAATGGACAGAGCACTGGACAGAGCTCTGGACAGAGCACTTAAGCTCTCTGGGCCTTGATTTCTTCATCCATAAGGAAAACTCATTCCAGCTACCTGCGGGACTGTAACAGTTAAATGGACTAATTTATGTGCAGTATCTAGAACAGTACCTGGTACATAGAAAGGGTTAGTTGTAATCATTATTATTTTTTTAATACTTTTTATGTTATACAGATTTATATCTTAATATTTTAAATTATTTAGTTATTTATTTATGACGGCACTGAGCCTTTGTTGCTGTGTATGAGCTTTCTCTGGTTGTGGTGAGTGGGGGCTCCTCTCTAGTTGCAGTGCGTAGGCTTCTCATTGCAGTGGCTTCTCTTCTTGCAGGACACAGGCTCTAGGTGTGTGGGCTTCAGTAGTTTTTGCATGTGGGCTTAGCTGCCTCACAGCATGTAGAATCTTTCCAGACCAAGGATCGAACCTATGTCTCCTGCATTGGCAGGTGGATTCTTAACTACTGTATCACCAGGAAAGTCCTGTAATCATTATTATTTGTGATGCATGCTCTGCACCTCAAACAAGGCCTGGCACAGAGAAGATCCCTAAAAAACATTTATTGGATGGGTTAATGCATGAAATACTCCCTGGAAAGAGGTCGGCAGCCGTGCCTCCAGGATGGATAAGTCAGTCACAAAGGGAGCTGGAGCTCCGGTTTCAGAGAACCTAGGGTCCCCGACTTCCTAGGTCAGATGAAACCAGGAGGAAGGAGATTGGTTCAAGAGGTTTTATGTCCAATGCATGTCAGGCTGTGTATGTGCTGTGCGCTCAGCTGCTCAGTCGTGTCCAACTCTTTGCGACCCCATGGACTGTAGGCCACCAGGCTCCTCTGGCCATGGGATTTTTCAGGCAAGAGTACTGGAGTGGGTTGCCATTTCCTCCTCCAGGGGATCTTTCCGACCCAAGGGTTGAACTGGAGACTCATTGGCAGGTGGGTTCTTTACCACTGCACCACCAGGGAATCTATGAAGAGCAGTAAATATGACTAATAATAGTTAAGAATATGGGCTCTAGAGTCAGATATTGAAATTCAAGTCCTCACTCACTCTGTTACTACTAGTTGTGTACTCACTTCCTAATATTGCCTCAGTTTCCTTATCTATAAAATGGGGATACCTACCTTGATGGAAAGTTGGGTTGATCAGATATCCTATGGAGGAGGTAAAGCCTCCTATACCCAGCCCTGGCTCACAGAAATACTGAAGACTAGCCCAATAAGGTCAACAGCAGCTGACCACGATGAACTCGTCCCATGGGCCAGTTCATCCTATGCCAAGTGCTGTTCTTACCATGCTCTCCCTCATGTGGGCTTTGCATTCCTCTGCTAAGGCTAGCTGCACCCTTGGCCAAAAGGCTGCTGAGAAAAGGCAAATTCTCTATTTGGTCCCAGCGCAGATTGGGCTCCATGGAGGTGACATGGCTCCTTGGAAACGGTCCCCTGGGAAAGGTGGTCTCCAAAGAATCCACCTGGGGCGCCCCTCCCAAGCACCAGTGCAAGTATCTCACAGTCACTGTGTCCCAGTCCCTATGGGGGTGCGGACCCTGCTGTGCTCAGTTTCCCTGTTCAAGACCCCCAGACTCACCAGTTGGCCTGCTTATGGGAAGGAATGGGCATTTGTTGAGCCAGAAATTTTACAATCTTGATTTCATGTAATCCTCACAGCAAGCCTGCAGGTGGGCACCTGGAGGTCTCCATGGACCAGCTATAAGACCCTGAACAAACTAGTCAATCACCCATGCCTCCCTTTTCTCACCTGTGAGCACTAGGTAAATATCCTTATTCAGTGAACCTGTTTTGCAGAGAAAGACGCTGAAGCACTGTGGGGAGGGAGGTGCTCTGTCCAAGGCCATATAACTAACAAGTGATGAAGCTGGAGCTGTACGACTTCATAGTTCCACCCATTCATTCATCATCAATTCTGTTTTGAAGGCCCACCCAGTACTGTACACTGGATCCAAACTCCCTCTCTTTTAAAAAAAACATTCATAGATGGTATTATGGTATCATACTGAAACTGTATTTTTAATTTTCTAAAACCACAGTGACTTAACAGAAGTCAATATATTTTTTGTCTTTGAATAAAATTGTATTGACAGGTTCTTAAAAAGTTTTTGCTTGTTTATTTGCTATTCTTTTTTTTTTAATAAGAAAAAAAACTTTATTTGAAGTGTTCACAAGAATTTTAACATAGTAAACCTCAACTCAAACATTGACACACAAACAATAAAAAATATTAAAGAGTATCATCATACATCATTTTGGCAAAACAAGATGGTCCAAGTTCTTTATTTGCTATTCTTTATTTCTCTTTTTGTAGATTTTTTTTTTAAGAAATAAATAATAAAATAAAACCATTTGGAGTTTGACTACAGTAAATAAGAAATAAAAAGTATTCATGATGCAGTGGGACATAAACAGTATAAGCCCAAAAGACTAAATTATTTACTATCTGGCCCTTTATAAAACAAGTTTGCTGACCCCTGATCTACTTGAAGTGACAAATAGATTCAAGGGATTAGATCTGATAGAGTGCCTGAAGAACTGTGGACAGAGGTTCATGACATTGTACAGGAGGTGGCGATCAAAACAATCCCCAAGAAGAAATGCAAAAAGGCAAAATAGTTGTATTAGGAGGCCGTAAAAATAGCTGAGAAAAGAAGAGAAATGAAAGGAAAAGGAGAAAAGGAAAGATATATCCATCTGAATGCAGTGTTTCAAAGAAGAGCTAGGAGAGATAAGAAAGCCTTCCTAAGTGACAATGCAAAGAAATAGAGGAAAACAATAGAATGGGAAAGACTAGAGATCTATTCAAGAAGATTAGCGATACCAAGGAAACAATTTCATGCAAAGATGGGTACAATAAAGGACGAAAATAGTATGGACCTAACAGAAGCAGGCAACGTGGACCACAGCCTTGTCTAACTCAACGAAACTATGAGCCATGCTGCGTAGGCCCACCCAAGATGGCCATGGTGGAGAGTTATGACAAAACGTGGTCCACTGGAGAAGAGAATGGCAAACCATTCAGTATTCTTGCCTTGAGAACCCCATGAACAGTATGAAAAAGCAAAAAGATAGGATACTGAAAGATGAACTCCCCAGGTGGGTAGGTGCCCAGTATGCCATGGGAGATCAGTGGAGAAATAACTCCAGAAAGAATGAAGAGATGGAGCCAAAGCAAAAACAACACCCATTTGTGGATGTGACTGGTGATGGAAGTAAAGTCTGACGCTATAAAGAGCAAAATTACATAGGAACCTGGAATCTTAGGTTCATGATTCAAGGGAAATTAGAAGTAGTCAAACAGGAGATGGCAAGAGTGAACATCGACATTTTAGGAATCAGTGAACTAAAATGGACTGGAATGGGTGAATCTAACTCAGATGACCATTATATCTACAACCGTGGGCAAGAATCCCTTAGAAGAAATGGAGTAGCCCTCATAGTCAACAAAAGAGTCCAAAATGCAGTACTTGGATGCAATCTCAAAAACGACAGAGTGATCTCTGTTTGTTTCCAAGGGAAACCATTCAATATCACAGTAAACCAAGTCTATGCCCCAACCACTAATGCCAAAGAAGCTGAAGTTGAACGGTTCTATGAAGACCTACAAGACCTTCTAGAACACCCCAAAAAGATGTGTTTTTCATTATAGGGGACTGGAATACAAAAGTAGGAAGTCAAGAAATACCTGGAGTAACAGGCAAATTTGGCCTTGGAGTACAAAACGAAGCAGGTCAAAGGCTAACAGAGTTTTGCCAAGAGAATGCACTGGTCATAGCAAACATGCTCTTCCAACAACACAAGAGAAGACTCTGCACATGGACATCACCAGATGGTCAACACCAAACTCAGATTGATTATATTCTTTGCAGCCAAAGATGGAGAAGCTCTATACAGTCAGCAAAAACAAGACCGGGAGCGGACTGTGGCTCAGATCATGAACTCCTTATTCCCAAATTCAGACTTAAATTGAAGAAAGTAGGGGAAATCACTAGACCATACAGATATGACCTAAATCAAATCCCTTATGATTATACAGTAGAAGTGACAAATAGATTCAAGGGACTAGATCTGATAGACAGAGTGCCTGATGAACTATGGATGGAGGTTCATGACAGTGTACACAAGGCAGTGATCAAGACCATCCCCAAGAAAGAGAAATACAAAACACCAAAATGGTGGTCTGAGGAGGCCTTAAAAAGAACTGAGAAAAGAAGAGAAGCTAAAGGCAAAGCAGAAAGGGAAAGATATACCCATTTGAATGCAGAGCCCCATAGCAAGGAGAAAGCCTTTCTCAGTGATCAATGCAAAGAAATAGAGGAAAATAACAGAATGGGAAAGACCAGAGATTTCTTCAAGAAAATTAGAGATACCAAGGGAACATGTCATGCAAAGATGGGCACAATAAAGGACAGAAATGGTATGGACCTAACAGAAGCAGAAGATATTAAGAAAAGGTGGCAAGAATATACAGAAGAACTATCCAAATAAGATCTTCAAACCCAGATAACCACGATGGTGTGATCATTCACCTAGAGCCAGACATCCTGGAATACAAAGGGAAGTGGGCCTTAGGAAGCATCACAATGAACAAAGCTAGTGGAGGTGATGGAATTCCAGCTGAGCTATTTAAAATCCTAAAAGATGATGCTGTGAAAGTGCTGCACTCAATATGCCAGCAAATTTGGAAAACTCAGCAGTGGCCACAGGACTGGAAAAGATCAGTTTTCATTCCAATCCCAAAGACAGGCAATACCAAAAAATGTTCAGACTATCACACAATTGCACTCATCTCACACTCTAGCAAAATAATGCTCAAAATTCTCCAAGCTAGGCTTCAATAGTACATGAACTAAGAATTTCCAGATGTTCAAGCTGGATTTAGAAAAGGCAGAGGAACCAGAGATCAAATTGCCAACATCTGCTGGATCATTGAAAAAGCAAGAGAGTTCCAGAAAAACATCTATTTCTGCCTTATTGACTATGCCAAAGCCTTTGATTGTGTGGATCACAGCAAACTGTGGAAAATTCTTAAAGAGATGGGAATGCCAGACCACCTTACCTGCCACCTGAGAAATCTGTATGCGGGTCAAGAAGCAACCGTTAGAACCAGAGAAGGAACAATGGACTGGTTCTAGATTGGAAAAGGAGTACATCGAGGCTGTATACTGTCACCCTGCTTATTTAACTTATATGCAGAGTACATCATGTAAAATGTTGGGCTGGATGAAGCACAAGCTGGAATCAAGATTGATGGGAGAAATATCAATAACCTCAGATATGCAGATGATACCACCCTTACAGCAGAAAGCAAAGAAGAACTAAAGAGCCTCTTGGAAAGTGAAAGAGGAGAGTGAAAAAGCTTGCTTAAATCTCAACATTCAAAACACTAAGATCAATGCATCCCATCCCATCAATTCACGACAAATAGATGGGGTAACAATGGAAATAGTGAGAGACTTTATTTTCTTGGGCTTCAAAATCACTGCATGTGGTGACTGCAGCCATGAAATGAAAAGATGCTTGCTCTTTGGAAGAAAAGCTATGATCAGCCTAGACAGCATATTAAAAAGCAGAAATGTTACTTTGCCAATAAAGGTCCATTAGTCAAAGCTATGGTTTTTCCAGTAGTCATGTATGGATGTGAGAGTTGGACTATAAAGCTGAATGCTGAAGAACATATGCTTTTGAACTGTGGTGTTGGAGAAGACTCTTGAGAGTCCCTTGGACTGCTAGGAGAGCAAACCAGTCAATCTTAAAGAAAATCAGTCCTGAATATTCATTGGAAGGACTGACGCTAAAGCTGAAGCTCCATTATGTGGGCCACCTGATGCAAAGAACTGACTCATTGGAAAAGAGCCTGATGCTGGGAAAGATTGAAGACAGGAAGAGAAGGGGACAACAGAGGTTGAGATGGTTGGATGGCATCACCGACTCGATGGACATGAGTTTGAGCAAGCTCCGAGAGTTGGTGATGGACAGGGAAGCCTGGTGTGCTGCAGTCCATGGGGTCATAAAGAGCTGGACGCTACTGAGCAACTGAACTGACTGACTGACTGACTGACCTACTTGATGAAATATTCTGCATCCTTTAAAAACATGATTATCTTTCAATTCAGGTTGATAAAAGCAACCTACAGAGTTTTATATACAGGATGATTTTGCCTATGTAAAAAGAACCCTATATAACAAAACCACATGAAAACTGAACATAAAAAACTCAGAAAAATAGATGAAATTATTAATAGTTTTGGGGGGATAGAAACACAGTAAGTGATTTATGCTTTTTATTTCCTTGTACTTGTCTTTACTTTCTAATTCTTAGGAAACACACAAGTATCATACGATGGAAAAATCACCTTTTAAAAAGAGAGATGCATAGTTGAACATCTCAGCTCTGGGCATCCTAGTAGCCAAGGTAAGGAGTGAAACAAGATGGGTTTTATCATCAGTGGTTAAGAAGGAGCCAGAGAACTACAGAAATACAATCCTCCTGGCCCAGATTTCTGAAAGACTTGGTCAACAGGGTCTTTGTGTCAAGGGTATCAAAAAAAAACAGCGCACAACTTTATTCTTTACTAATGTACTGAGGTATTCCATGCATATATGACTATTCTTCAAGTATTGACCTTCAAATGATGTCAAAGAGAAAATGCTAAGCTAAGACAATTCTAGTGGCCAGGGTGATATAGGAGTTTATAGCTCAAGGAAGAACTTGTGGAATCTTGTGGGGAATAGCATTAATGGATCCAATAAATGCATACACTTTCTGCAGAGAATTTTTTTCTCAGAAAACAAAACTTACATTGAAGACCAGTGTGTAAAATAGATAAAGATGAGGTGCCTTGGTAGAAGTTGAGTAGGGCATGTTTTAGGTCACCCTCACAACTTTCTCCAAGACTGCCCCTGAATGGGGTTCTGTGTCACCTCTAGGTGTTCTTGGAGCCCAGCTGGCAAATGGCTCCATTCGCCACCCCTTGGAGACCTGTACAGCCCCTGGTCCTTTGCCAGGTTGAGGGCACTGGTGAGGGCAGCAGAAAGGATGCTCTGTGCTCACAGAAGGCAGAGCCCTGTCCTGCAGAAGACACAACTACGAGCACAAAGACGAGGTTTCACTGGGGATGTTAAAAAGCACACGTCATAACTGTGCTTTCGTTATGGGTGTTGGGTTGGGTAGGGAAGGACTCGGCATTCTGGAGTGGCAGTTCTGGAGCCATCTGAGGCTCTAACAAGCGAGGAGGAGGGTCTTTGGCGGGTGGATAAGCCTAGAGGACAAATATATGAACCAAGGTTACAATCTCATTTCTGTTTGAAACCTGAAGAACAAAACATAGTTAGCAACAGGATGTGGGACAGTATATTGAAGTGGTAAAGAGGGGGCTCTGGATCAGATTTGAATCCTCCTCTGCTACTGACTTGCCCATGGGAAAATCATCAACTCTTCCCAAGCCTCAGTTCCCTCACCTGTAGAAAAGGAAAATCGTAGCCATATGATAGAACAGTTGGGAGGATTAAACGAAATAGTGTCTGCCAAGTGCTTACCGCCTTACCTGCCCCATAGTAGATGCTCCATCATAGTTTGCTATTTGGCCCAAGGGACCTGGCCAAGCCTGTAACCCATCCTTCCTGGAGTTTGGTTAACCCGGGCATGGACTTCTGAATTATGCAGTTTTGAGGAAAGTCTCAGGGATGTTCTGGGGCTGTCACCAGTTCCCTGTAATTGATGAGTAGAAGAATTTGGAGAGCAGCTGGGAGGAGCCAGGAGCAGCCATCCCTCAGATGAGTGTCTCAGGTTGCCTCTAGAATGACTTGACAGAATCCTCTGCTTGTCAGGGTGACGTCAGAGAGGGCTGCCTTTGTCGTGACGGGGTGCTCATGTGTCTCCTGCTCTGAGTGGCCATCCCCATGCAGTTAAGGTCATGTAGCTTTTACTCCACGTGAGGGACATGAAGCGTGCCATCTCTGCTTTGGCTTAGGGTCAGGCATCACGGGCTACTGTGGACATTTGCTGGGTTTTGGCCACTCCCTACTTCTGCAATAGCACTGATTTCATTTTGGAGGAATGAGTTCTCCTGCTCTTGATGGACAGGTAGGCAAGGCTCCCTGCAGCCCAAGGGATGACGTGAGGCTCAGCTAGGTATTTTGTTTGCTCCTCCCATGCCTCTGAATCTTCCATCTCTGCAGCCAGGACAGGACCGCCAGTGATTCGTTCCTGTTTTCTGCTCCTCCAGGGGGCCCTGGATCCTTTTCTGAGCCTGGTTCTCCAGCCTTCCTACAAATTCTGTGAGAGTCTCATTATCCTTCCAACTTACTCCTTTTTCACTTGAGGTGTCTAAAGTCAGCTTCTGTCACTTACACCTAAGAGCCCTAACAGATGCAGAGAGGAAGAAGCCAAAATGGCCTCCCTGGCTACAAAGGGCTACGACCAGGGGCTCTGGAAGATGCAATGCAAACAGGAAGAGTTCAAGTGGAATACAGAAGCCTTCCTTTGTGGGGCCAGCCCCTCCCCATGCCCACAGGGTAGACCATTAGTCCAATTCTGTGATGCTAGTTTCATTTCACTTTCTCGTGAGTGGTTCGGGCATAGGCATGTGACTCAATTCTGGCTAATGGGGCCTTTTATTCCCATTTTATAGCTAAAAGAAGGATCTCTGGGATAAGAAAGAGATTTTGGAAAAGATGATTCTCTTCTGCACCATCCACCATCGTGCCTGCAAATGGCCCCTGGGACCATCTTATGACCTGGGTGAGAGAATGCTGAGTCGGTGGGAAGGTGGGCAGAGCAGGAAAAGCAGGAAAGGGATGGGCCCTTGTCATCACTGGGCTGCTGGGTTATTCAAATCTGGAACTGTCCGTATCTCTAGGCTTCTGGAGTTAATAAACCCCTTTTATTTTTTTTTTTAAATTTCATTTTATTTTTAAACTTTACATAATTGTATTAGTTTTGCCAAATATCAAAATGAATCCACCACAGGTATACCTGTGTTCCCCATCCTGAACCCTCCTCCCTCCTCCCTCCCAATACCCTCCCTCTGGGTTGTCCCAGTGCACCAGCCCCAAGCATCCAGTATCGTGCATCGAACCTGGTCTGGCGACTTGTTTCATACATGATATTATACATGTTTCAATGCCATTCTCCCAAATCTCCCCACCCTCTCCCTCTCCCACAGAGTCCATAAGACTGATCTATACATCAGTGTCTCTTTTGCTGTCTTGTACACAGGGTTATTGTTACCATCTTTCTAAATTCCATATATATGCGTTAGTATACTGTATTGGTGTTTTTCTTTCTGGCTTACTTCACTCTGTATAATAGGTTCCAGTTTCATCCATCTCATTAGAATTGATTCAAATGTATTCTTTTTAATGGCTGAGTAATACTCCATTGTATTAAGCTGGGGCTTCCCTGGTAGCCACCTGCAGTTGGGTTTCTGTTATCTGCAGCCCACAGCATCCTTGTACCCAGCTAGAACTTCATATCTGAGAGCATGTACCTACCAGAGGGCTGGGGTTGTACCATCAAGGGCCAGTGGCAGGAGGAAGCCTGAGGAAGGGAGTATCCAGAGGGTGGGTAGGTCCAAGGGGGGCCACTTATGGGTAAGTATGGGTAGCCTCTGGCAGTGACAGTCTCTGAAGTTAGAAGAATGGCAGTGCCATTTCCTGGCCATCTTCTTTGTTTGGGGCAAGAACCCAGCCAGAAGCTTGAGGGCATAATGAATAAGATCCAACTCAACGTATGGTTTGGATGGAATAGTAAGAACTAGCCAGAGCCTCATGGTATGAAGTTCAAATGGGTCTTTGACCCTTTCAGGGAATTGAAGGTTAAGACAGGGAAGCAGAGGCAGAAAGAAACACACCCAGTTATATAGAGTCACCAGCAGGGCAGAGTTTAGTGGAGGCTGAAACTCCGTAAATACTCCCCTTTCACCACCTCCACCCCCAGGAATGCCAGATGCAGAGCTCAGGGCAACCATGCCAATTCCAGGCCAGCCCCCTGGGTACCCCTACTGGCTTTGGCTCAGGCATTGGACTGGCAGCTTGGATGGATGGCGCCTAAGAGAAGCAGGGGAGGCAGGGACTAACAGAGGCTGAGTTCAGGAAGCAACTTCCATCAGGAGCTGGGAGATCCCCGGTGAGACTTCTAGCTTATGCCACTCTGCTTCTGCCAGTATGTAAGCAACCTCGTGCCTTGGAGAGCCAACCCTGTTCTGGTCTGAAGGCCCAGCAGATGGACCACGCTCTTCCCGCCACCCTGTTCTTCATGCATCAGCAAGGGATCAGGCGCTTCCTCCCGTTGCATCCTCATCTATGTCTTCAGAGCTCCCACCACCCTGACCCAGCACTGAACAAACCACAGAAAGTCTTTAGGGGCCATTTTCCTGGCTGCAAAGATCCTAAAAAGGTCATCTGGAGTGCCAAAGGGGAAACAGAAGCACAGAGAACAGGGGCATGCTCTTAACCTGCTGTGTGACCCTGGGTGGTCAATGACATTGCCAGCTTGCATGTTCCATGGTTCAGCTTCAAAAGGACAAGCACGTGTGAAATGGTAAATTAACTCTTCAGAGCCAGATGGAATGGCCCCTACCTCAGCCTGGAGTGAGGGCTGACTCCTCCCCCTCATCTCTCCTCCTCCAACAGCTGGGTCCCCTGAAACACCTGAAAGCTTAGTCCCACCCCTTGTTCCACCCCATTGTGAGTATCATCTAAGGAAACCCTGGCTCACACTTTCCTGCCCTAACACTGTGCTCTATTTCTGAAACTGGCCTCACCTTGCTCCCAAGACCCAACACACCTTACTTCTCAGCCTTGGCTCAGCTCCCAGCTGCAGCCCCACGAGCCCGGTGCTGAGACTGCTCAGAAGGGTGGTGAGACGGCAGTGTCAGCAGTGGTTGTAAAGCACGTGCTCCCTGCCAGGTGCCCATCTGAGCATTTTGCAGGGATCACTTTATCAAATCCCCAAAGAGGGCCCCATCTGGCAGTTGCTATCATTCGTCCCATTTTATAGAAAAGGGATCTGAAGGCCAGCTTACCAAAGGTCACCTGGCTGGTAAGTGGCAGTGCCTGGATGTCCCCTTGACAGCCCACGTTGGCCGTTTCTCTGGTCCCTGCTGCAGGCCTGGACTGGGTTTTCCCTCTGCCAACCCCTGGGCTGGCCCTGAGTGCTTGTCCAGCCCCATGGGCATGGTTGATCTCAAGTCCCAGGCGTCTGTCTCCCTAGCATTTTAGATTGCTGTCATGTCCTTCAGAGAGGACGTGAGATTTCACAGAACCTGGAAGAACACACAGAGGGCATGGAAGTGGGGCAAGAGGTGAGATCAAAAACCAAGTCTGGTTACTTGCAAATGTAGACCCCACGAGTATATCCATGAGTTGGTCCCCTCTCTTACCCACTCACCCGTGGTCGCTGGGCTATAGCTTCAGGGTGTTGATGGCACCCACCAACCAGGGAAAGCCAAGCAGGACAGTGAAAAAGCTTGATGGCCCTGTGTTCGGACCCCAGTCCTGTCCCTTCGTGTTCTGCGAGCTTGAGGCACATCCACAGGGAGGGTGCCGCTCTCAGTGTTCGAGCCCCATCTGTGACATGAGGCTGATGACACCAACCTTGCAAAGCCTTCCTGAGAGACATGAGATGTCTTCCACAAGTGCCTGGCTCTCAGGGGTGCACACTCCTCTTGGCCCTGGCTGTCTGCTGATGCCAGGGGTGGCCTCTTGGGGCTGAGAAGTCCGCGTGGTCCCAGTGATGCCCACCACATGGCTGGCAGGGCCCCAAGAACACTAGGCATGCACGCTGGAGATAAATACAGGGTCCAGGCACCTGTTTCTGAACAAAAGGCTATTCTGGGGTTTTAATTGCTCAACAGGGGGAAGTCAGGCTCTGGCCAGTGACCAACCCTGGAGGGTCAGGACAAGCACTGGAGCAGCAAATACACCCAAGGGCAGGTGCAGAAATGCCAGCCAACAGGTGACAAATCCCGGACTGTCACCAAGGGAGGGCGCTTAAAAGGCCTCTGAGCACCCTCACAGTCTACAAATAGGGAAACTGACACCTGGGTGGGGGGAAGGCTTCCATTCAGCGCTTCCACGAACGTTCATCAAGCACCTCTTTTAGGCTTGGCTCTGTGCTCAGACCCAGGAACCTGACAGCATAGGGGAGACAGAAGGCACACATGCAAACCCTGTGCCCTGTGACAACTGCCAGGAGGAGGCACGGACAGAGCCGGCGAAGCAGGAAGGAGGGACGCCACCCTGATCACGTGGTCAAGCATTCGTTCATTCATTCACTATGTGCCCGGGCTTGTCTGTACCAGGCGCTGCTTAGGTGCTGGAGACACAGCCCTGAATAAAGTTCAGTCCCAGCCCTCGTGGGATGTACAGTTTCACAGCAGAGAAAGGTAGTCAGATAAATGAAGAGGAATATGATAGAATGTCAGGGTGCTACAGAGAAAACAACCCCAGGATACGGGAAGAGTAGGCACCTGCTGTGGCTGATGTTTCAGTAGAGACAGTCAGATTGATGCCAACCATGAAAAATGAACTTGAGCACAAGAAATACACAGGGTAGTGAATACTTTGCCTTTGGAGTGAAGGAACCAAGGCCCAGAGATAACCTGCCTCAGGGGTCACAGAGGACCAGCCATGGACTCAGAAACTGCCCCAGGTCTCCTCTCCAGGGCGTAGCATGCCCTCTGTGCCCACAACCGCTTTCCCCACCTCTATCCTGCCCCGGGGTTGGGGAAAGTGCCATGCAGCTGTGCCGGGTGGGGGCCAGGCCCGTTCGGTCACCACCTCCTGGCTCACCAGTCGCCCACATCTGAGACAATGAAGACTGACAGCCAGACCCTGGGCCATCCAGACACCATAGGCTTGCCCCTCCCCCCGTCACCTCCCGCTGATGTCAGTGGTGCCTTGGTGTCAGACACACACGGTGCCTGCACTTCTGAGTTGTATGACCTTGACAAATTCAGCACAGCATCTGTCAAAACCGGCTGTTGTACTGCACTCACAGAGCAGAGGGGGATTAAATAAAGTGAGGTGCTAAATGTCCACAAGAATCTGTGGCCCACAGCGGCCTAGAGAGGGCGGCCACCTCCCCTTCCTACAGTTGCCCCCTCACAACCTGTGCCTGGGCTGCATCCCAGAGCATCTGTCCCTCCTCAAGGCTCCCACAACCCCGAGAGCACTCATGGTCTCTTCCTGCGTCTGCTGTTGGTCCCAGCTGGAGAAAAAGATCTCCAGCACCCGGAGCAGCCTCTGGCTCCTGCATGTCTCCACACCACTGGCTGGGAACTCAGCTTAAAGCCACACTCAGCACTGCTCCATCAACACCCCCCACCATGCAGCTTCCAGCATGGAAAACTGAACTTGAAGAATCATGAGGAAGATAGACAAGCAGATTCAGAGTCAGCTTCTTATCAGCCTAATGACACTGGGCAAGTTAACTTTATTTTTTTTTAAATTATGAATGAGGATAATAATCAGTGCAAAGGTTCTGCAAAATTATAAGGTGATTTTAATATTATTGTTTTCATTATAGGATCATAGATTGAGGGCAGAGTTTATTCTACTTGTAACCTGGTACTACAATCCTTTCCACAACGTCCTGACCCCTGGGCAACCTCTTCTAGTTGACCTCTCCAATGATGGGAAACTTACTCCCTGATGGGCAGTCCCTACCATATTTTGACTGCTTCTGAGCATCAGAAACATTGATGCCTGTTGTTCAAAGCCCTGCCATGCTGAACTCTGGAATACAGAGAGGTGAGTGGGTGGTGAGCAAGCCTGGGAGAGGGTCTGGGGAGAGGTTTGAGATGATGGTGGGAGTAAGTCAGGAGTCAAGGGCACCTGGAAATAACACTTCCTGCTACTGGGCCAGGGAGCACTCTCTCATGTAGCCCCTCCACCAGTGGTCAGACCCCCTTCCCAGGTAACCTCCCACTAACGGTATCTTACTCTGCCCGAGGCTTCAGAGCCAGCCCGGCCCTTCCATAAGACATCCTGCCTGGGCTGCCTCCTGCCCGGGATTGCTCAGCAGCTGGACCACAGGGCCCTGGGTTCTCAAGCCATGATGTATGATTAATGACTCTGATGAGCTCACCAGCCCACGGAGGGAGGGTCGATCCGAGGGGAGGCCAGAGGAAGGCTGGTTATGGATTTTAACCCTCTGATGTTACTGGCTGGGAATTTAACATCAATAATTCAAAGCAGTGGAGAGTAGGGGTTGAGAAAAATGCAAAAGAGAGGGAGGTAAGGACAGAAACAGAGAAAGGAAGAAAAGGGATGGGGGAAGGGAAGGAGAAAGGAAAAGAAGCACAGATGATTTACTGAGTGTCTCCCAGGGCCATCTGCACCTCCTTTAGATCCTTCTGAGCCCCACTGAAATCTGGGAAGCATATAGCATCCCCCCCATTACCCAGCTCAAGAAACTGAGGCATAAAGAGGAAAAGTGAGGGTCTCAGGGGTTGAGGGGCTATAGAAAGGACCTGGGTTCTGTCTGCTACACCTTGACTTTGAAGGGTCACCAGGTGAGGGAACACAGCGAGGGTTCCTGCCAGCTGGAGGACAGCCAGCCCCAGCTTACACTCTGGGGCTGACATCCGGTGAGATGAGTCTGAAGGACTCTGTCCCAAGGAGAGAAACCAGTCCTCGGCCTTCTGGACAGCACCAGAACTTTGTTTCTGGAGCTGAAAAAATTAACTGCTATATTTAAAAGCATTGTTCGGTTGCTATGGCAACAGAGGGGCTAAGAATAATATAAAAAGAAGATGATATGCCAGGTTGTCACTGGCAACCCAATTTTAAGGGTGTGTGTATGTGTTTTAAAAGAGGGAGGGGGTGGGGAGGAGAGGGGAGACAGCATTTAGACTGTCTTCACCACTCCCTCTGGCACCAGCTGCCCCCGTGACATGTCCAAGATTCAGCCAGGCCTGGGATCTCACAGGTCTGCCCAAGTCAAGGGAGAGCTGGCATGGCCTGGCCCCAAGCCTAAAGATAAAGGTGGTTCTCATTCTCAGATTGCTGTCCCCTCCTGACAGCCCCCCACTGCCTGGGCAGCTTCCCTCAGCTGTGGAACCCCAGCCGGAGGCACCTCTCAAACAGATGGCCCCAAAATAGCTTCTTCCCTCCAACCTGGGAGATAGCAGCCAGCCTGGCAGACTCCCTGGGGACCACCAGGGAGAACAGATGGTCGGGAGAGAAGAGCAAGAGACAGATTTATTGATCTGC
The DNA here is from genome assembly GCF_055505025.1 of Bos grunniens. Taxonomy (NCBI): domain Eukaryota; kingdom Metazoa; phylum Chordata; class Mammalia; order Artiodactyla; family Bovidae; genus Bos; species Bos grunniens. Next base: position 16,954,041 of record NC_141167.1, read on the forward strand.
AACATGGATATCAGGCTTGGGCAGACATGGGCACAGGGTGGCCCTGGCTCTCTGAGGAGTCCTGCAGAGACACCTTAGGTCTAACCTTGGTCTGGAGCCTGGGCCTAGGTAACCTGGAGGATCCCAGAGCAAGCCTGACCAAGTCGACAGGAAGGTGGATGGGGACTGTGGCCCCTTGTACATCAGCCAGATGCTTGTCAGGGCTGAGATGGACGCACCCACGGGAGACATGGAGGAACCAGACAGCCCAAATCCCCAGGTAGTTCATTAACAGTTACGTTTTGGAAAGAGATCTGTTATTTTTACCTCTGTCACGATCATGCACTTTGGAGGGAACTGTGAAATCAGTCAACCAGGATCCCTGTGCCACATCTGCTGCGTGACCTCGAGCCAGGCCCTCAGCATCTCTGGACCTCAGTCCTGCCATAGGTAAAAAGACAGTGATTTTTTTTTTCAGGACAGCAGGTGGGCCTAAGTAAACTGGAGTTTATACAGCACCAGGCCTGGCTCACAGAATATCTTCAGTGGATCACACCTCCCACCAGGAGAAACTCTTACTTTAGCACTTCTCTCTTCAAGCCAACTCTGAAGACCATGGAGGCATCTGTGCGAATGAATGAGGAATGAGGCACAGCTGGGGAGGTGCCATCACACAGAGATGGTCACGGAGGCCCTCAGGGTGGCTGGATGTGCCTGGAGGGTCAGGGAATTCTGGAGGAAGGGGATGGTCTCATAGAACAAGGAGGAGAAGGAGAAGGAAAGACATTCTGGGCAGAGGGATGACTTGAACAAAGGCAAGGAGGAGGGTCTGAGAGCAGGGGACAAGCTCATGGGGCCAGAAGCTACTGGCAAGGAGAGTCACTGGAGAAGGGAAATGATCAGATTGGTGTTTCAGAAGGGCCCCGTGTCTAGCTCAGCAGGGATGCTAGATGGGCCATGTGAACTGGAGGCAGGGAGGCCCACAGAGATGCTGGTGGAAGAGTTAAGGTAAGAGATAAAGGGGCCTGGGCCAAGGTGGGACAGGACTTTACAGCTTACAAGGCGCACCCATGACCTCATTTGATCAAGCCCAGGATGGACAGAGGGAACAAGTCCTTTCCCCTTCCTGCCTATGGGGCTTCCCATAGGGGAGGGGCACCCACCATGTAGGGAATAGCTACATATTGACTCTCGAGCATCCTCTAGAAGCAAGCAAGTCTAGGAGAGCTGGAGAAGCCCAGACAAGGGATAGGTCTCTGGGCGGGTGTGGTCAGGGAGGGCTTCCTGGAGGAGGAGCAGTGGAGAGCATTCTGGGCAGACAATATAGCACAAACAAGCAGAGTTTGGTGAGAGGACTGGTCTAGTGCATTGGAGAAAGTAGTTCTTGGACCACACTGCAGCTGAGACCTCTCCTAGGAGAGCTGGGAAAAAGCAGATTGGCAATCACGGCAGGGCTAGGTCACAGAGAGCCATGAATTCCAGGTTGAGAGTCTGCATTCTCCTATGGGCAGTGAAGACTTGCGTGGAGCTGAGAAGAGTTGGGGAAGGATGAGAAGACGTGAGCAAAGCAGTTTGTGGAAGCCCAGCAGGGTCAGACATCTTATTCCTCCTTACTCTCCCAACTCTCAAATATAGGATCCTCCTTCTTCTCTGGCTGTGTGAGTGACAGCAACAGACACCAGACCTCAAGCAACACACCATAAAAAATGGGTATATTTTCCACCTGGGCCTCATGGGAGTTCAGGCTAAGTTAGCCCCTGGGCACAGAGCTGTCCCAAGTGGCTCAGCATCTGGGGACCAGAACTTGGGCAGAGGTCTCAGGGCCAGGGCAAGTCCACAAATCTTGGTCTCTGCCTTAACAAATATTACTGAGCACCCATTATGTGTCTTCTAGGCACTGAATCAGGTAAACAAAACCCCTCTTGGAGTCCAAATTCCAATAGGGGAAATAGACAGCAGTAAATGAATATGGGAAAGAGTGTTTCAGGCAGAGGGAGTGCTACACGCGAAGGTCCGGAGGCAGGAATGAGCTTGGTGTGTTTCTCTGACTCTTCATCTAGTCTTCATGGGGGAAAGAGATCCTTAGAGAGGTTAGGTGACTTGCCTGGAGTCATGTTGCTGGTTAGTGGCCAAGCAGGGCTAGAGGGCAAATTTGTTGCCTGCTGGTCCAGAGCTAGTGCATCACTGGCTAACTGGCCACATTTCAGGACATAGGCTCCAGCCAGAGTGTGGGCACGGACTGCTGACCATAGCGGGAGGCAGAAGTGGGGGTGGGTCAGTCATTCAGCCAACAAATATTGACTGATGTCAAGTGCTGGCTCTGCTGGGCCCTGACTTGTAGCAGGGCATGTATGGATGGCATCACTGACTGGATGGACATGAGTGTGAGTGAACTCCAGGAGTTGGTGATGGACAGGGAGGCCTGGCGTGCTGCGATTCATGGGGTCACAAAGAGTCGGACATGACTGAGCGACTGAACTGAACTGAACTGAATGTATGGATGGACAGAAGTTAATGTCCCCATGGAACCTATATTCTAACGAGCATTGAAGGGTACGGGGATCACAGGATTCCAGGATCTTAAAGTCTATGGCCAGAATCCAGGAATCACAGCATGAAAATGACTGCATCTTAGCATCAAGAATTCAGAATCAGCTTCTCAGCATGTGACAGTTGGCGGGGCCCTTCAGCAGCATTTGGTTCATTTTAAGGAGGAAGAAACTGAGGCCTGGTGCAGTTAATGTCCCACAGATGGAGACTGGCAGGAAAGCCAGGACCTTACACCTAGGAGTCCAGGCTCCTAAGCCATAGGATTCTGTTGGGCAATGGAGATGAGCATGGGCTTGGGGGTAGACAGACTGCTGTGGGTCTGCATCCTTTGCTTGTTGTGGCATGGAATCTTTCTGAACCCTGAGTTCCTCAACTGAAAAATCAGAATACCTCAAATAGATCTTGGAAAAATTAAAATAACACATGTAAAGTGCTTAGCATGGTAAATGCCCTAGATGCCTGCAGCTGTTGTTATAATTATTAGTGAACCTTTAAGGACACTGGTATTTGTCTTTATAGGTGACAGAGATTGGACCCTGCTGGAATCAGAATGGCTGGCCTGCTCCAGCTCGCAGACTTAGCATCCCACAGAGCATCTGCGGGGCGTGTTAGCTGATGGAGAAGAAGGATTGCTTCACTCTCACCTCGAAACAGAAACATGGCCTGTGTGGCCTGGCAGAGCCTGCTCCCTGCTCCAGTCCCCATCCCCCTCACTCTCTTTCCACTCCCTCCTCTGTCTCTGTGTTTCTCTGTATCTCTTTCTCCCCTCCACTCCCCCCCTCACCCCCCCGCCCCCGCCCCACACACAGAGGCATGTGCTGCAATTATAACCATAGACCTTGAGCCACCCTAGGGCAGTGGGAGCTGAGACCAAAGGGAAGCAAAGAAGCTTCCAGCGGATTCTAGTTAGGGATCTAGGTGCGTGTTCCAACTCTCCCTCTTGACTGTGCTGAAACTAGCCTTGATGGTACCAGGACCTACCCGAAGGTTGGGAGGGCAAGAGCACGTAACTTGGTGAACTGGTAAGAAACACACCCTTGGCATGGTGAGAGACCAAGGCCAGACAGCCGCAACAGAGGGCTCAGAATGCGCTGCAGCAGCCGTGGAAAGCAGCTGCACAAGGGCAGCCAGGCCTGAACCCAGAGGATGTCCTCGAGGAGGAGGAGGAAAAGGAGAAGGGTTTCATTTGAGCTTTAAAGAATGCGGAGGATTTGGCTAAACAGACTTCGTTGCTCAATATGGAAAACAGTGTCACAAGCAGAAAACAAAATGAAATGAGACAAAAGTACAGAAGCACAGAGGCTGGAACTTCCAGGGCAGAGAACAGCAAGGCTCATAGACCACCTAGACTTTCTCTAAGTTGGAAGTAAAATGTGAGGGGGAAGGTGGAGCAAGAAGACCTTTTGCCTCTAATTTTCACGTTTACCTTGAGTGAACAATGGTTCTTTCATTCATGTGAGTAACTCACCTACCTAGACAGAGTTGAGGCAGTCTAAGTGAGTCATTTTTCCTTCCTGTGCCTCAGTGTTTCCATTTCCCAAATGGGCGTGTCCCTCCATCTCCCAAATGGGCGCGTCCTTGTCCTGGGAGGGGGACTGCCCCAGGGCACTTGCTCCTGACCAAAGGATGGACCTCACTGGCCCACACTGCTCAGGAGGTCTGCAGCAAAGTCCCTGCTGGAAGTCTTAGCTCATCTGAAAGCCCTGGACTAGCTGGGACATCCATCTTCCTGGAGCAAAAGCCACAATATCAGAGAAGGATGAGGCAATGCCCGGACTCAGGGGGACACAGCATCCTTCCTGAGCTTAATCTCAACCTCATGCAGCCCCAGTTGGGACAACAACTCACATTTGTACCACACTGGGGAACGGAATCTTTGAGGAGCTCCATGTCTCGTCCAGGTCTTCCACCCAGCTAAGTGGCAGAGTCAGGATCCGAAGCCAGGACAATGGGACTCCCAGACCCCAAGTCCTTTCCATCATGACAGGCTGTCTCTTGCCTTAAGCTGCCAAGGCTGGGGGCACCCACCACGTACAGGCAGAGTAGCCCCATATCTATACCCAAGCATCCCTTAGAGGAGAAGCTAAGATAGGAAGCAATTTATTCTGAGTCACACAGGACTGGGACTTTGCAGGCTGACTGGGGCCCAGCCACACCTGCCATGCTGGAGGCTCAGCCTCTCTGAGATGGCGGACTCTGGCCCTGCTTTCAGTCAAGTGTCCTTTCCAAGCCACTGTGGACCCTCCTATGCTGCCCCTGTCCACCCTCATTCATCCTCCCAGGCCCTCCTCTATGGCCCAGATGCTGAAAAGTCTCCAGAGAAGCCAGGAAATTCCATTCCCAGAACAGCTTGCTAAACCCCATGTGCTCGCAACACCACCTCTGTTCAGTCCCCTGGGGCTGCTTCCAGGTTCCAGACAGAAACTCTTGAAGGCCAAGAGGAAGGGAGATGCTGTAGTTTTCTTCACTGGGACCATCCCACAATAGGATGGTTTGTTCATAGGTTGATTCCATTTGGGCACACACAGAATAGCTTTGAATCCATCTAGAAAAACTGAGTTCATTCAGTCCTGGCTCAGCCAATTCAAGCACTGAATTATTATTATTATTACTAATCCACCTTTCCAAAGCATGTTATGTGCAATTCCTATGCCAGGTGTTGAGGGACCTGCAAACAGAACCAGAATCAGGCTCTGATGCCAAGAAGCTCCTAAGTGGGGACATTGGAACCCTTGTCCACTGGTGGTAGGAATGTGAAACAGCATGACCACTACAGAAGACAGTATGGCAGTTCATGCAAAAAATAAAAATAGAACTACCATGTGATCCAGCAATTCCATGTGAGCATTTATCCCAAGAACACTGAAATCAGGATCTCAAAGTGGCATCTCACTCTCATGCTCATTGCAGCTTTACTCACAGTAGCCAAGATGCAGAAACAGCTAAGGGTCCACGGACAGGGGAACGGATAACAAATAGGTGGCGTCTACACACGATGGAATAGTATTCAGCCCTAAAAAGAAAGGAAATCCTGCCGTGTGCAACAACACGGGTGAACACGGAGGACATTATGCTACGTGAAAAAAGCCAGTCACAAACGGACAAATATTTAGGATTCCACTTCCACGAGGTATTAAAACAGTCAGACTCAGAAGCAGAGAACAGAATGGTGGTTGCCGGGGGCAGAGAGGGGGAGAGGAGAAGTGGGGAGCTGCCATTCAACAAGTATAAAGTTTCAGTTCAACAAGGTGAATAAGCTCTCGGGATCTGTTGGACATCATGCCTGTAGTAAATGATAATGTGTTGCATGCATAAAATGTTGTTAAGTGTACTAAATGCTCTTATGAGGACTTCCCAGATGGTGCAGTGGTAAACAATCCAACTGCAATGTAAGGGACACAAGAGACGTGGGGTCAATCCCTGGGCCATAAAGATCCCCTAGAAGAGGAAATGGCAACCCACTCCAGTATTCTTGCCTGGAAAATCCCATGGACAGAGGAGCTGGCGGGCTACAGTCCACGGGGTCGCACAGAGTCAGACTGAGTGACTGAGCTTATGCACACAGAGCTCAATGACAGTGAAAAACAAAGCTCATAAACTAGAAAAAGAGATTTATAGGCACACAGGCTAATTAATAATGCTGCTGGAAAGATGTATATAATCTGTGTCCTGTGCCAGGCATAGTTCTGAGTTGTTAACTGTATTAACTCATTTAACACTGGCAATGAGACTATGAAAAATGGATTACTATCATCTCTATTGTACAGATGAGGAAACCGAGGCATTGAGAGGTGGAGGAACTCGCCCACCGTCACAGTTACTCTGCATGCAGGTGCACAGCTGGGATCGGAACCCAGGCAGTCGACTCCAAGGTCATGCTCCTAGCCCTACACTGGGCAGTGGCTTGGTAAGCGGGAACATATTCCCAAACAGGGCTGTGCATTGGGCAGTATAGAGGCGTGCATGAATGATTCCATCCAGGGAGTGATGCCTGACCTCGACTCTCAACAGAAACCCATCGCCTCTGAAGACTAATGGAGCCAACAGACGCATGGGAGCACAGGAGGAGTCTCTGCTCCCTCGATCCCCACCTTCCCCACCCTGACATTGGGTCCCCTTCCTCCAGATGCAAGTTCCCAGGGCTCTTGGCGTGTGTAGCTTGCAGCATGGACACAGTCTGCTTTGCTGTAGCTGTAGGCTCGTCTCAAATCCCTCCAGAGCAGACCCCTTGTCCTACCCCCTTCTCCCTCCTTCAGCACCCAGCACAGACCTGGGATGTAGCTGTGCTTGTGAACTATAAGTTGAACTGACATGAATTTCTTACAAATGACCAGGTTGGCCCTGTCTGGACTGTGAGATTAGCCAAATAAAGTTGAATTCCTCTTTCTTTCTTCCTTCCTTTCAAGAGGTATTTGTTGAGTATCCACTACATGAAACAGCTGGGATATGGCAGGACAATCCTATTCTCCAGGTACTCACAGTCCAGTGGAGGCGAGAGACCAGCAAAAAGATGAGGGTAATGTGACTGACTAGTCCTGGCATAAGTGAGTCCAGGGGGCATAGGAGGGCACTAGATGGGCAATGTCAGTTGTTGGGAGGCATTCAAGTCACTTGGCATCTAAACTGAGATCTATAGGAATTAGTCTAAGTGTATGTGTGTGTGTGTGCACACACACATATGTATTGCCTGCCAGATGAGGGGAGTGGTTAAGTCCAGCAATTTCTAGGAAGAGGGAATCATATTTGCTAAAGCCCTGAGACACAGAGTTGCATCACATTTTGGGGTGGGTATAGCACAGAGGTGGAAAGGGAGAGCGAAACAGTGCGATAAGATCCCAACGGCCCTTGCAAATCACACTAAAAAGGAATCTGGTGTTTATCCCTAGAGGCCACAGGGGTTTTTAAAAAGATTTTATGCGTATATCCATTCTTTCTCCGATTCTTTTCCCGTATAGGCAATTACAGAGTACTGAGTAGAGTTCCCTGTGCTATACAGTGGGTCCTTGTTGATGGTCTACTTTACACACTGTAGTATGTATATGTTAATCCCAAACTCTTAATTTATCTCCCTCCCCTTCCTTTCCCCTTTGGGAAACATAACTTTGTTTTCATAGTTTGTGAATCTGTTTCTGTTTTGCAACAGAATCTCTTTGCTGTGATTTAAAACAAACACAATATTATTAATCAACTATATTCCAAGATAAAATAAAAAATTAGAAGATTTTTTACAAGGGACAATGTAACCAGATTGGTGTTTTTGAAAGACCCCCCTGGTGTGCTGTGGAGAAAAGACTGGAGGGGCACAGAGGTGGTGATAGAAACAGCTACGGAAATCTCGGTGAGACGAGGTTGTTAGAAGTAGGAGAGGGAGGGGGCAGACCTGAAAGGTCTCGAGCCACCAGGACCTGAGCCTTGGATGGGGTGGAGGGTGTGTTGGGTGCAGTCCTGAGTTTGGAGCACCCCATCCCTCTGGAGGCCCCATCTTCTCTTTGCCACTATGTCCATCCTCATCCCATTGCCCAAACCAAAAGTCACGGAATTCTTGGGGGAACTCCGTATAATATCAAATATGTGCTCCATCCCATGAACTGGAAACAATTTTACCAGCAGAAAATGTACCCACACTGTTAAATCATAACCCACATATGCTGCTAAGTCACTTCAGTCGTGTCCGACTCTGTGCGACCCTAGACGGCAGCCCACCAGGCTCCGCCGTCCCTGGGATTCTCCAGGCAAGAACACTGGAGTGGGTTGTCATGCACGTACACCATTAAAATATTCTATGAAACTCAGCAGAACCGGCTGACTCTGATAATTCTCATTAATATTTGTTTGTGATTTGTACATTTCATTTTACTTCCTGGGAGCACTCATTAGCTGTCAAGCAGGTGCCAGGAGCTTAAGAAAAACCAACAGGAGAAAACCGAAAAATTGAGATAATTCTAAGTAGTAGTTTTGTTCTTTAATGCAAACTGGGAAGAGATAGATAACAATTTAGCTTAGTAGTGGAACATCTCAGCACAATTTTCAGAGCATGAGGTAAAGCCCTCCTATAGGTTTCTCCCAGTCAGCATTGGACAGCAATCTGATCAAGTAGTTCATGCTAAAGAATGAATGACCAGCAGGGTACCTGGACCCCTCCTGGAGGTACTAGCAGCTTGGTTAAGGGATGGAGGGCAAGTAGCTTTCCCCACTTCTTCAAATGCCATCATCGGCCTGTCCACCGATGGACAGTTTCTCCTGGGATTACAGCAGCCTCAGGGCAGCCCTAACATGAACCTTCCTCTCCATGTTTGCAGGGGTAGCACCAAATAGTGTCTTGGGGTGGACTTTCGCTTCCATTCCATCACCTCTGTCATCTTCCAAAGTCACTCCAAGAAAGCAAACTGTCTCGGTTCATCCAGACCACTATAACAGAAATCTGGCAATGGCACCCCACTCCAGTACTCTTGCCTGGAAAATCCCATGGACAGAGGAGCCTTGTAGGCTGCAGTCCATGGGGTCGCTAAGAGTCAGACGTGACTGAGTGACTTCACTTTCACTTTCCACTTTCATGCATTGGAGAAGGAAATGGCAACCCACTCCAGTGTTCTTGCCTGGAGAATCTCAGGGACGGGGGAGCCTGGTGGTCTGCCGTCTATGGGGTTGCACAGAGTCAGACACGACTGAAGCGACTTAGCAGCAGCAGCAGCATAGACCAGGTGGCATATAAACAACAGAAATTTATTTCTCACAGTTCTGGAGACTAGGAAGCCCAAAATGGAGGAGATTGCAGATTCAGTGTTTGGAGGGGACCTACTTCTTGATTCACAGACAGCAGTCTTCTTGCTGCGTCCTCACTTGGTAAAAGGGACAAGGGAGTTCTTTTGGTAAAGAAATCTGCCTGCAGTGTGGGAGACCCGGGTTCGATTCCTGGGTTGGGAAGATCCTCTGGAGAAGGAAATGGCAACCCACTCCAGTATTCTTACCTGGAGAATCCCATGGACAGAGGAGCCTGGCAGGCTACAGTCCATGGGGTCACAAGAGTCGGACACGACTTAGTGACTAAACCACCACCAATCCTGCTCTTGGGGCTTCCCTGTGGCTCAGCGGTAAAGATTCCTCCTGCCACTGCAGGAGACACAGGAGACTCAGGTTTGATCCCTGGGTTGGGAAGATCCTCTGGAGAAGGAAATGGCAACCTACCCCAGTATTCTTGCCTGGGAAATCCCATGGACAGAGGAGCCTGGAAGGCCTACAGCCCATGGGATTGCAGAGTCAGACATGACTTAGCAACTAAACAATAACAATCCTGCTCATGAGGGTTCTACTCTTATGACTTTAGCACCTCCCAAAGGCCCCACCTCCTAATACCATCACATTCATTAGGTTTCAACATATGAATTTGGGGGAACACATTCAACCTATAGAACAAACACAAAATATAGGTTAAAAAGTATGCTGACTCTGCAAATGCAGCTTGAAGATAAATCAATATGCTCTCACTTCCACCAGAACACTGTTTGAAAGGTCTTCCTCTGAGAACAGCTGCTGGGGCAGGGGGAGACTGGTTCCCCCTGGGAGACAGAGGCTGCCTTCACATGTAAGGTCTAGGACTGAATGAACAAAAGAATGGGCTGTTTTCCTTTATGAGGTACAATTGCTGCCAACTAAAGTGAATAAGGGCTTCCCTGGTGGCTCAAAATCTTCCTGCAGTGCAGGAGACCCAGGTTCGATCCCTGGGTGGGGAAGATTCCCAGGAGAAGGGAATGGAAACCCACTCCAGTTTTCTTGCCTGGAGAATTCCATGGGCAGAGGAACCTGGTGGGCTACAGTCCATGGGGTCGCAAGGAGTCGGACACGACTGAACGATTTACAAAGAGAATACACACAAAGTGAATAAAACTGTCCATTGAGGAACAGTCACTCTGCAGATGGGAGACGATGACCGGAGGAAGGAGTCTCGCAGCTGTCTCTTTGAAGTGTAGAAATTCACAATGCCACATAGCTAGCAAGGGGCTATGCCGGGATCTGAACTGGGAGAGCCAGGCTCTAGAGTTCAAGATCTTAACTATTCCACCACACTGCATCTCAGACTAGGGCAGAGGGAGTTGAGGGCAAGACTGGAGCGGTCCAAGGGCAACGTTCAAACATCTGAAACAGTGAGGGGCGGAGGGAGTGGTCCCGTGGGGATGGCCAAAACTAGAGATGGAAGTAAAGGCAGGCAGGTCTCTGCTCACTGGAAGGAAGAAATTTCTAACAAGCAGAGCTATCTGACAGTGGATGGGCTGCCCTGGGCAGGACCAAGCTCCTTGCCATGAGCAGTTGGCAAGGAAGGAGGCCTGTGTGCTGCGCAGGGTGGAGGGAATTCCTGAACTGGAAAGAGGGCTGTACTTAGAGGTCAAAACTGATAATACTCTCTTCCTTTCCCAGACTGTCCCTCTGTGCAGGCCTCAGTGGCTCGTACAGAAGGCAGAGATGGTAATTTCTGCCTCCGGCCAGATGTGGGGCCCCAGTGAAGACGTGTTTGTGGGAGAGATGACCACAGACACAGGGGAGAGAACTCAGAGGCAGACCTTGGAGACACAGAACTGGTATTTACTGAGTTTTTCTAAGTACTAGTTATTTGAGTGTTACATGTGTCACCTCCTTTTCTCCTCACATCTACTGAGGTTGATATTCTTACTCTCATCACACGGAAGAGGAGCCCGAGGGCCCAGGGAGGCTAAGCAGAGAGCCTGGGGGGCCCAGGGCACCTGAGAGCCACCTCGGTGTTCCCCCTGTGGGAACAGAGGCCCAGGCAGGCTTGGGGCCACTGGGGATCCTGAGGTGGCAGGAGGGTTGGGGGGGTGGCGGGCAGCCGACTAGAAAGGATGGTTGGGGGTGGGGTGGGGAGACACTGCCAGACGGAAATGAAAGTGGCCTCGAAAAAAAGGAAGGAGGGAAGAAAAGCAGAAACTAAAACAAGTGACAAAGAAAACGAGAGTGTCCAGAGGAAGTGGCCAGGGGGCGTGGCGCCGCCAGAGGAATCCCCCACCGCCTGGTGTTTCCTCTCTTCTCAGGGGGTAGGGGGCAGCTGACCAACGGTGCTGTCACCGCGACACCTTGGGTCAGAGGCTGCCAGGCAGCTTTGGAGAGGAAGGCCTCCTCCCGCCAGCCCAGAGACGGAGCCCCGACACCGAGCCCAGGACCCCAGGCGGGGGCTGGACTGACCACATCCTGTTGGCCGCTTCTGGGACATTGATTAGACCTCACTGGGCCTGCCTCCTCTCTATAAAGTGGGTACAGCCTCCCAAGCCCACAGCACGGCCGGGACGGCTCACGGGGCCACAGCCCGGAGCAAGGAGAATGGCCCCTGGGGGCCCTGCTTACGCCTGGCGGAGCACACAGGGGACGAGGGGGCGGCCGGATGTGCATCGGCAGTCCTGGGAGGAGCGCGTGGCGGGGGCGCTGTGGAGGGAGGACCCATTGTCTCATTCTTGACCATTTACCTATTGGACGCCTGTGGGTCCTTAATCTCTCTATGCGCTGTTGGCCCTGGAAGTAAAAGGCTGAGAAGGGTGAGTCTATTCCCAATACAGGCTCTGCAGAGGGACTCCCAGCTCCTTCTCCCGACTCTTTCACTTGTTAGTTGTGCCACCTCGGGCAAGTGACTTGACCTCTCTGAGCACCCCTCCTCATCTGTAAAGCGAGACCAAGAAGCCTACCTCCCTCCTAGGTGGTGAGGATTCAGTAAGACTGTGCAGAAAACACTCAGTCCAGAGCCAGCCACAAATCCATCAGCCTCAGTGGGGCAGTGCCCAGCCTGGTGGGAAGCTGGGTGCTCTACAGGGAGATGGGCAGCCCTGTAATGGCAGGTACCACCAAGAGCTGGAGCACTCAGGGCTCGGCAGGGATGCAGGGCTGGCTCTGCCAAGGTGTCGGAATGGACAGAAAGGAGATGGAGCTGGCTGGGCGAAAGGGTCCAGCAAAGAGAACAGCAGAAGCAAAGGCCTGGAGGCCAGGCAGAGCGTGAAGTGTTTGTGCACAGCAGTGACGGATGAGGCTGGGTTTGTCCAGGGTGAGAAGCTCTCTAGTCCAAGGCTCTCCAACAGTGCCCAGACCAGCTCCAGAAGTGAAACAGACATGCATCTGGGGATGCTCTGGTCAGAGAGGCTTCTAGGGCTGGTTCATCCAGCCAGACGTTTGCTCAGGCTGTGACTGTCTCCAGATGGACCCGGGGAATTCCCCAGGGGGTGCACATGGCTCTTGTGAACTGGTCTGGCCTGAGATTCAAGGCCAAGAATGCGGGCAGCTGCTGTGGTGAAGGTGTCACACGGCTGGGGTCATGGGGAGAGAAGGAGGGGCTTTCTCGGCCATGCCTTTGCTCAGTGCTCCAGGCCTTGTTTGCATAGAGGACAGCTGCCCGTCTGGGGCCACATCACCTGCCTCCATATAACTACATTCTCACTCTCAGTCACAGCCCCCACTGAAGGCCTGGGGGTTATTCAGGCTGCCTTGGCTGTGTGGCCTTCCACACAGCCATCCAGGAGCAACCAGAAATCAGACCACTGGCTCTTCACCCTTCTGCTCACTTGCCCAAGCATCAGGGTCTCCATCTGTGAGATGGAGATAATAACCAGACCTACCTCCCAGGAGGGTTGTAGGAATGAAAAGAGGTCCTGAAGGAAATGCACGTTGCAGAGAACCCAGAGAGGGGATCAGTCACTGGGGGCCTCCTCCGTTTCTCACCCATCTACTTCCTCCACCACATTAGAGGGACTGGCCAGACCCAGGCCCATTCTCTCCCTCGCTCCAACTCTGTGGCTTGAGGCAACTATATATCCACTATCTATATATCAGTTTATTCACCTGCAAAGTAGAGAAGAAACTGAGCAGCACTGTTCTTCAGGCAAAAATAGACAGTTGGAAAGCTTATCCCCTCAAGCCCTCCTTCTACTTCTACACGAACCAGGTGCTTCCCAGGATTCTGATCCCCCTTCCCAAATTTGCTGTTAGAAAAGGACCTGATGTTAGTCATTTACCTTTTAGTCTAAATGAGCCTCCGGTACCTTTTAAATTGGAATATTTTTAGAAGGACTCTAATCTCCTTCCCAACCCCAGACCCATTTTACAGAAGGAGAAACTGAGAAGAGGGGGAGAAAAAAGGCTGTGGCTGGGGTCGGTGGCTTGTAAATAGCAGCTCTGCACTTGAGACCATGGCCTCATGAATATTACAGTCCTTGTAGACTCACAGCCACCGTGCTTACTCCTCTTGTTATTTCAATGCAACTATAAGCCCACTAGCCCAACAGTTGATTCTGCATCGAAAGGTACAAGGTGCTGGAGACCGAGAAAGAGAAGATGTGTTCCTGCTTTTGATGTGCAATCGTGTGTTACATGAGCCTCCAGTCTTACCACTCCTGAGCCTCACACCAGCCCAAGGAAGGAGGCAGGAATTATTGGGCCCGTTTTCCAGATGAGGACACTAAGGCCAAGAGAGGGAGAGTGATTAGGCCAAGGTCTTACAGCCAGTTGGTTTTAACCTTAGAAAATCCAGTGGCAGAGTAGGGTGCTTTCATCTTACCTCTTCATGTGGAGAGGAGGAAGCCCCCACCTGCCCCAAATTCCCCTCTGTCCACTCGAGGAGGCCTGGTCTAACGTTCAGAAGTTGACAAGGCTCTGATCAAGGAAGGCTCAGTATGGGGAAAGCGCCAGGAGGCTGGCTTCTACCCCACCTTGCCATGACCTTGGACAGGCTGCTTCCCTCCTGGAGCCTCTGCCCTCCTTCCCTGCAGAGGTGAGGAGTAGATGAGCTGACCCCTCAACCTGCTCTCCTTGCTGACCTGGATGTGCCAGACCTGCCCAGGCTGCAATCCCTGGTGTCAATGCTCCTAGCTCCTGCTGCTGCAGGTACTGGGTACCCAGAAAGCTAGTTCCCCCATCAGCACTCACTCCTGGGGCCAATCTAGGAAGGGGGCATTGCTGGACCACCAAAAGGATGCTACCAATGCTGCAAACTAATGCACGGGGGACGCCAGGGTGTAATATATCCACGTGGTTCTCTCTGCTCTCTGCACATTAATAATGCATGCACAGCCGGCATGGGTCCATCACAGGCCTGAGGTCAGGTGGCATTAGGAGGCTCCTAATGGTCCTGATTATGTGGGGAAGGCTCCCAAGTGGAATGCGGGCAGCATGGGCGGGAAGCCAGGATTCCGGGCACTTAGATCCTACAGGTGGGAGGCGGGGGGTGTAAGAGGGCAGCTTCCACAGCCCATAGCTCCATTCAGAAGATCAAATGGGATGAGCTGAAGATTCCCACAGGGGGCTGTTGATGAAGAGGAGGAAGGACCCCAACCTCTGTGCACAGGTCACAAAAAAAGGGAGGAGTCTTAGAGGTCAGGGCTGAGAGAAGCCCAGTCAGAATCTCTCCCTGGTGGCTCCTCTGCTCAGCAGCTCTGCAGCCAGTGCTTGCATACCCCTAGGCACAGGATACTCACTACCTGCAAGAATGACACACAGCCTATCTCTGAGCAGGTCTGACTGTGGAAACAGGGACAGCTGTACACTTCAGTCCAGAGCGCAAGTGCCACTAAATATTGATTGAGTGAGTCAGGAAGCTGGATAAAAGAGTTGACAGGAGAGACAGAGGTCCTGAGTCCTATTCCTGAGGGTCTTCTTTGTCCTCAAGTAATTCCAGGCCACCAACCTGGCCAGTTTTCTGGCCTACCACAGTGGCAAAATCCCTACCAGAAGCCCTGAGCCCACACAGGGCCCCATGAGCCCCTGTGAGCTTTGCAGCCATGAGCAGATGGGTGAGGAGCTGAGGGCTGGGTGGACTTGTCCCCAAGCACAACATCACCTGCGGGCTGAGCCCCACTTCTCGGCAGGATGTCCACCATTTATTCCTACGGAGCTTTATGCCCAGGCTGAACAAATCTCTTCAAGCTCTGCCCACTCCCCATCAGCCAGCTCCTGGACCAGGAAGCTCCACCCTCTAGGACTGGCCCCCAGTTCAGGCCTGGTTGCCCCTCAACAGAACCACAAGCATACAAAAGCCAGAGACACTGTCCAGAGCCCTATCTTCACCAAAGAGCCCCTGCTGGGGGGTTAGATGTAGCTAGGTCCTGGGATGGGCAGGAGAACACAGGACATCCAGCCCCCATAGAAAGTGAGAGTACTCCAGCCGGCCAAGTTCAAGTGTTCGGAGCATTCTGGGAAATCACAGGGAGGAAATGCTGTGGCAATGAATTTTCATGTTGACCCCTGGCAATCCAAGTCTCTTCTGTCATCTCCCCCAGGGGCCACTGGTATCTTCCTTGCTGCATGGCCAACAGGCCATATGGGCTGTGCTAAGACCAAGTGGTGGGGGTGGGAATGTGGAGGATGAGAACACAGCCAAGGAGGAGCCAAGGGATGGGATGTCCTTTGATTCTGAAACCCCAATGCTGACAGCCAGTTGCCTGACACCAAGGTACTAAGTGGTAACCACTGTAAAAAGCCAGGAGCTTGACAGTGAAGAGTGGAGCAGAATGCCTTACTCCATGTCCCCCAGCCCCCGCTTTCACATCACAGGCCTCGTGCTGGTGGGAAGGGCCCTCTGGGGCCACCACCCAGCTCCCCCTGTACTCAAGAGGAAACTGAGGCCCCACCAGGGCAGAGGCTCTCAAAGATCATGTGAGAATTGGTGATGGAGACAGATGTGGAAGCTGGAACTCCTGTCTCCTGTTCATCACCCAGCAAACATAGATGGAGTCAGGAACTGGGACCTATGACTCGGCCTCAGCCCTGGTGGGGAAGCAAGCCTGTGCCCAGTGAGTCTGGCCACTGTGGGGTAAGTGATACAGGGCCAATTGTGCTTGCAGAGAAGGTTGAAACCCCAATACTTGGGACACCTGATTCAAAGAGCCAACTCATTGGAAAAGACCCTGATGCTGGGAAAGATTGAAGGCAAGAGAAGAAAGGGATGACAGAGGACGAGATGGTTGGATGGCATTACCGACTCGATGGACACGAGTTTGAGCAAGCTCTGGGAGTTGGTGATGAACAGGGAAACATGGTGTGCTGCAGTCCATGGGGTCACAAAGAGTTGGACACAGCTGAGTGATTGAGCAACTTTCCAAGAGGTGAGTTTGTGCAGCCAATGAAAGAAGAAGAAGGACAGTGGCTGTGAGGGATGCTTCAGAGAGGACACGGAGAAGGGTGGGGAGACCTCCGTGGCGCCTCACTCTCTTTGTCTCTTTACTGTCCTGTCACATCCTACTTGGCCACCAAGCCGGTGTCCCACAAGTACACTTATACTCATCATCTCCAGCTGCCCCCCATCCTGATCCTGGCTCTCGGTGGGTACAGAATCTACACCCCCTCCTCCTCTCAGCTCATGCCTTCACCCTCACTCCTCCCTGCCTGGCAGCTGATCATGCATGCATGCAAAGTCGCTGTGTCTGACTCTTTACGACCCTATGGACCCTAGACCATCAGGTTTCTCTGTCCATGGGATTCTCCAGGCAAGAATACTGGAGTGGGTTGCCATTTCCTTCCCCAGGAGATCTTCCCAACCCAGGGATCGAACCTGGGCCTCACACATTGCAGGCAGATTCTTTGCAGCAACGGTACCTGGGCCCTTTGGTCTGGGATGGGGTGGGGGAAGCAGAGAAGAGAATATTCATTGACATGGGTGGCTGCAGATACTGCCAGGTGAGATGTAGAATGCAGAAGAAAAGCAAACTGAGGGCTATGGGCAGCAAAAATGATGCAGTGGTGTGTTTGGCATTGGGAGTGTTAACAGGATGTTCCTAGGGCATCCAGGGTGAGTTTTGGCCTGCAGGCACAATGTTTGTGACACCAAATAATGTATTCCTTCTCCAATATCAAGTGACTGCCCCACCAACATGCTCTAACACTAGTGAATAGTTCGCCAGCTCTCTGACTTCTTTCAAGCATTGTATGTGTTTCAACACATTTAAACCTCCAATAACTCTTTGCCGAAAGCACTATTATTATCTCCATTTGACAGATGAGAAACTCAAGGCCCAGAGAGGTGATGTGATCTTGTCCAATAAGTTACCGACCAAGCAGAAAACTGGAGTCAGTTACAAATAATTTCTAATGAGCACCTACTGTATAGGAAATCCTTTCATTTTATAAGGACTTTAACAGTGCCTGGCACACAGTTGCTGCTGCTGCCAAGTCGCCTCAGTCATGTCTGACTCTGTGCGACACCATAGATGGCAGCCCACCAGGCTCCCCCATCCCTGGGATTCTCCAGGCAAGAACACTGGAGTGGGTTGCCATTTCCTTCTCCAATACAGTAGGTGATCTATAAATGCTTGCTATGTTGGGGATGATGATGGTGAAGAAGATGACAGTGCTGATGGGGGAGAGCTGAGAATTCTCTTCTTCTATTTGATTTAATTCTGTGAGGGAGAGGGGTTAGGGTCCCCTAACTGTGAGGAAAGAGAAGTAACGGCATGTGAGATCATGGGTCATGAGGAGGTGAGCTCAGATCGCACAGACCAGCATCATCTTTGGGGCATGCTCCCTGCCCTAAAATAGAGGCATCCCTCCCCACAGCAGCCTGCTCCCGCTGTGCCCTGCTCCCAACAGGGGCTGCCTGCTGGGGCCCTGTCTTCCCATCCCCATACCTGGAGATCCAGGCTTCGCCAGAGGATCAAACCCATCTCCCCTTCTCCACCAACACTAGGCAAGCTCCGTGACAGGCGGATGAAGGAAGTCTGCGTGCTCCCCGCCACCCACGTGCTATCTAAATTCACTGCCAGACAAAGCCTTCTCTTTGTCCTGGCGCCTCCCTCCCTCCCTGCCATTCATGCACTGAGAGATTTCATTTCCAGTAAGTGGAGGCTGGAGAGAGAAGAAAGCAAGCAGGAGAAGGAAGAAGAAAAAAAAAATCTAGAAGGGAGGCAGGAGAAAAAGGCAACAACACTGAATCAGGGCCAAGACTCAGCCCCATTGTCCAAGTGACAACTCATTAAAAATGATTTGTAGGCTGTGCGGGGGAGATGCTGCCTCCAAGGACCTACCTTTCCCCGTTCAATGGGCAGCATCACAGCCAGTGCCTGCCCGGAGTGTCTGGGAGCCCATGGTTATTACACCAGCCCTCATACTCCCATATAGGGGGCAAACCGAGGGTTTCCCCATTCTGATCCCATCCTGCTTAGAAGAAAGGAGCTCCCAGGCTTAATGCCTAAGAACTGTCCAGTTCTGGGTGGCCGCCACCCCCCATGGTACCCAGAGCCTTGCTCTCCTACAGCACCTTGGGAGGTGCATCTCCCACGGATGACATCAGGCCAAGCTCCCTGGGCAAAGTGCCAGATGCTCAGCTCCTCCTGGAAGGGGTGGGGTCCTGGGATGACAAGGCACCCTGGCTTGAAGAGGAAGAAGGTGGTCCCACTGCTCACCCAGCTCCTTCTCCCCTCAGGGAAGCAGGGTGATCCCAGGAACAAACATTCATCTCTCTGGACCCCAGCTTTCTCACTTGTGAAAGGAAGGGATGAACTACAGACATGCCATCCTTCCATGCCCTGCCGCACTGCAGCCCCGATTTTGTGAGCATTCACCACAGGCAAAGGCAGTGCTGGAAACCACTGCATACACCTGCGGCTTCCTTCAGCAAACACTCATTGACTCCCCTGGAGGCCCCGGGGTAAGACGCGGAGGTGACCACACATGTGTACTTCAGCAGTTCAGACACAACAGCCCGTCAGAGGTGAGGCCTTGAGGGGAGCAGTGAAGGGCCAGAAGGAGTTCTGGTTCTTTCTCTCCACAGAGAGGCCAACATGGCTGCCTAAGGCCCTCTGGGTCCCCAGGGCCAGCCTCTCCAGACTCCAGCCACCCTCTGCTTCTCAGACCTCAGGCACTCTCCCCACTCCCGGCACCAAGCACCGAGTGAGGACTTCTTCACATTTTCCTTTATCTGCTGAGAAACCCGAGTCCCTTGTCCCCAGCTCGCAGGAGCTCCCCACTCTGGAGCATCTGGGATCTGAGTGGTCTGCTCTGAAGCCCATTGGGGCCGCTCACAGGCTAGCTGGCCTCAAGCAAGCTGCTTAATGGCCCTCAGCCCAGTTTTCTCATCTGCAAATAAGTACTGGTGTGTTGTGTGCAGCCTTAATTAAGACGCTGTGTGTACACGGTAGAGCTTAGCGCAGTGCCTCAGCTCAGCTTCCGCTGTGTCCACTGTCTGCCCTGTCCCAAAGCCCTGCTTTGGTTGGCTTCCTCCTGCCATCCTACCCATCTCAGAGGAGACCTCATCTCAGCTCTGAAAGGTCTCTGACTCTCCAAGCCTGGTTGGTACATCTCTGTGTCCCCAAAGGGCCCATGACATACCCCTGGGCTTCCTGTCATTGGAGTTCCTGTCCCAGGCTGCAGCAGCCCCTTGACTCATCCATTGGCCCCTAATCTCTGGGCACCTTCAAAAGAGCCTAGTTTATAGTGACTCATTAGCTCTAGTACCTTTGGCTTATGAATGAAGAGGCAGAGGTTCAGAGGAGTGAATGACCTGCTGAGGCCACGTGGTTAATCACACGGACGGTGGGGCGTGGAACTTGGCCCCAGCATTTCTTTGTCACAATTGCATTTTAACAAGAGCTGTCCAGGCCTTAACCCAAGGCCTCGGTGACCCTGAGAATCCCAGACTGGTGACAAAACTGGGGAGGGAGATGTTTTTGGAAAAGGGGCTTTTTACGGGGAAAGGGTTTACAGACTTGTGGGACTCTGCAGTCCTAAAATATAACAGGCATCCTAACTTGTCCTGGCACATCCTTCATGCCAGGCCATGATGGGACCTCTCACACCTCCGCTCTCTTCCGTGCCACCATAATCCTATGACGAAGGATCCGATCCATGTCCATATCTACAGAGGACCGAGAAGTTTGCACATGTGATGTGCCCAAGGTCATAGCTGGTAGCTCAGATGGTAAAGAATACGCCTGCAATGCAGGAGGCCGAGTTTGATCCCTGGGTTGGGAAAATCCCCTGGAGAAGAAAAAGGCTACCCACTCCAGTATTCTTGCCTCGAGATTTCCACGGACAGAGGAGCCTTCTAGGCTACAGTCTATGGGGTCACAAAGAGTCAGTCACGACTGAGCAGCTAACACTACTACTACTGCACAGCTGGTAACACTGAGACTCATATTTGGTGCTGGGCACCCTTGAGAGGGTCCTCTCCCATCCCACTCTGGCCCAGGCCTGAGTCCTGCGCTGCTGATGGCTGGGATGGATGCCCAGTGCAGCAGATCTGCCCCAGACCTTTCCCTCTAGGAAGGAGGAGCTGGTCAACCCCAAAGGGAACCTTGGAATTGTGCCCAGAGCATATGACGCATCTCAGAGCACCATGTCGACATGGACATTTAGCGAAGAAACAAACACAAGGTCTTAAAAAATTAAAACCAACTCATAAAGTCATGGCGAAGAACACAAAAACATGAGTATGCTTACGGGAAAACATAAAACTTCCAAGAAATTCATTTTAACCTTCTCTGTGGAAAAGCTTGAGAAATACTGAACTACTCCAATATTCTCGTGAGACAGAGAAAGCAACCGGAGCCCAGAGATGTCAAGTGACAGGCTCAAGGTCACACAGCAGTTCTCTCCCAGGACCTGGACGAGGCCTGGTCGTCCAACAAGCCCCCGCTGAGCCCAGTGGATCTGTGGCTGGAGAGCCCTGGATTCCAGGTAAGGTAATGCTGCTTATGAACTGTCCTGCCTGGGGTTAGTCAATTCTCTCCCCCATGCCTCAGTCTCTTCATCAGTAAAGTGGGGCCACAGTGGCATATGCACTAACACTGTAAGGATTCACAGTCTCGCCTCAAACAGCCAGCCTCCCTGCCCTCCTTTGTCCCTGTGAACACTGTAAGGAAACGTGTGAGCAGAAAAGTGCAGGCATCAGCACTCAGATCTCCAAGAAGGGGGATTCCGGTATCTTGCTTCCACTTGTAATGGACAGTGGCACCATCACACCACATCATTCCGTGTGGGCCCCCAGATCCAGCCTCCCTAGGATGATACCGTGCTCGGAATAATCTCAGAGCCACCGGAAACCCGAGTTCCCTCAGCCGTCTGTGCACTTCTCCTGGCGGGGGGGAAACAGGAACTTCTGACAACAGTATCCTCATAGATGCCCCATGTGGCAATACCCAAGGAGTGTTCACTGCCCCTGTGCCATTGGCCCAGCCGACAGGGGGTTTCCGGGGAGCCTGGGGTAGGGTTTCGACATCTTGAGCTGGAGATCACATGAGCAGAGCATCGGTGGAGACCAGGGAACTCCAGAAAACCAGGCTGCGGGAGCACTTTAGCAAGAGCTGAGTGAGGTCAGAAAAGCTCTGCTGTCTGGGTGGTGGTGGCCAGAGAGGCCAGCCCAGGGTCAGCCAGCCACTCCTTCCAGGAGCCAGGGCGAGCATGACAGGCTGTCCTAGAGACCGCCCTCCCGAGCCCTGGGCACCCGTAAGTCTTGTCAGATGTGAACCGGGAGGCTCGGGGTGCATGAGTAGTGGAACCTTGGGAGTTAATCAGCTCGTGAAAGAAAGAGTCAGGGTTCCCCCTTCCTCCATCTGCCTTTCTCAGAAGGAAGTCCGGGCTTCTTGAGACCCTTCCACAACTGTGCCCAAATCCAGCTACTATTTTAAAAAGTACTTCTCAACCACAGATGCCCAATCTTATCTACATGGCTACAGATGACCCTGGAAAGGCAGACAGGGTTATCATGTCCACTTGACAGATGAGAAAACCTGAGGCTCTCAGAGACTCTGTGACTCACTTAAGGCCAAGATTCAAGTTCGGGCTCTCTAGTCCAGCCACCCAGGTCACTTCAGAAGAGGGGCCACCAGCAACAGCACAATGGCAGCAAAGCCACATTCCTACATGACCATGACTCAAATGTTTCTAAAGTGTTTTCACAGCCACCCCAACATCTAGTCATGGACAGCCCTTTCTGACCCACAATCCCCATGTAAGTGGGAAATTGTCTCTTCCCATATTAAAGATGACAAAAAGGATCAGAGAGTTACAGTGACTTGCCTAAGGTCACACAGCTAAAAAGTGATAGGTCTAATTTTCTTGGGCTCCAAAATCACTGCAGATGGCAACTGCAGCCATGAAGTTAAAAGACACTTGCTCCTTGAAAGAAAAGCTATGACATACCTAGACAGCATATTAAAAAGCAGAGACGTCACTTTGCCAACAAAAGTCTGTATAGTCAAAGCTATGGTTTTTCCGGTAGTCATGTATGGATGTGAGAGCTGGATCATAAAGAAGGCTGAGTGCTTGAGAACTGATGCTTCAGAATTGTGCTGGGCAACACTCTTGAGAGTTTCTGGACAAGACTCAAGACTGCAAGGAGATCAAACCAGTCAATTCTAAAGGAAATCAACCCTGATATTCACTGGAAGGAAAATGCTGAAGCTGCAATACTTTGGCCACCTGCTGTGAAGAGCCGACTCATTGGAAAAGACCCTGGTGCTGGGAAAGATTGTGAGCAGAAGGAGAAGTGGGTGACAGAGGATGAGATGGCTGGATGGCATCGCTGACTCAATGAATATGAAGTTGAGCAAACTCCAGGAGATGGTGAAGGACAGCGAAGCCTGGCATGTTGCAGTTCACGAGGCTGCAGAGTCGGACACAACTTAACAGTTGAACAAGAACTAGGTCTCAAACCTACATTGTCCAGCTTCCCCATACTCTGTTCACCAAACCATACTCCTGGCCATCTTCATACTAGTGGGATGAAGATATGGACCCTGGTGACAGTGTGGTCCTGGTCCCCTGTTCTCCCAGGCCCCACGGCCCTGAGCCACTATCCCCAAGGTCACCAGAAAGCAGCTTTAGCAAGACCTGCTGGGGGCAGAGCAACCAGGAAGCCTGCAAGGGCACTCAGGTGGGCAGGACCATCGACAACACTCCCTGTCCTCTGCAGTTTGGCCATCGCCCACACGTAGCCACACTCGGAGAACCAGGAAGAGACTTTCGGATGTTCAACAAGGTTCTGGAGTGACACTGCCCACTTGTCTCTCCATTCCTGGCAGGGTGACACCCCAACAGCATTTTAGGGGACAAGGAGTGGGGAAGGAGAAAACTGACATGGACAGAGAGCTCATCTCTGGATGAGGGATCCTTTTATTCATTCATTTATTCTACAAATATTAATAAACACGCTGGGCTAGGAGCTCTCACATTTCCTCTTTCATTGATTCCTACAAGCAGCGCCAAGGAAGCCTTTCACCACACAGATGCTGAGAAGGCAGAGAGGTGGGATAACTTGGGAAGCGAGTGCTGCAGTAGGGAGGGGTCTGTGGTCCTGGGGCTGGCCTGGCTCTGCCACTCATTGCTCGCTGTGTGATCCACATAAATCTGTGCCCTCGTGGGGCCATGGTCTCATTTCTGAGGCTTCTGAGGGAAGGTTCACTTTCAGAGTGCATGAAGTAGCCCCTTCTCAGACGTCACCTGTCGTGACTCATGGTCTCTGCCTTGGGTGGGCAGAAGCATCCTTGGTGAGGACAGCCACGCCCATGAGAAGGAAAGAAGGAATAGGGGCAGCTGGCTGGAGAGAGGGCTCATTCTCCCTGAGCCCAGCCAAAGACTGGCACTTTTCTCTCTTCATTAGACTCAGCCAGAGAAGGGAGAGGAAAAAGAGGAACGAACTTTTGGGACTACCCTGGGTCAGCCCCAGCCAAGCATTTTCACATTGTATCTTGTCTAGTTTATAAGATAACCCAGGGACACCCAGACTGAGGCTCAGAGAGGGAAAGTGACTTGCCCCAGATCACACAGCTAGAACAGGGAGGGGCTGCAGTAGGAACACAAGTCTGTTCGCCTTCAAAGAAAGAAGGTAAGCCGCCTCTTCTTTTTCCTTCTTCCTTGTCCCCCAGCCCTCCCCCTCTTCCTCTAAAGCTAAACTGTGTTAGACAGAACTGGAGGAGCCATGGAGTAACCAGAAGGGAACCCACTATCCCCCGCCCCTGCACTCTCCAAGCAGAATCTGGGTCCCTGACTGGCTCTCCGTGGTGGGAGTCTGCTCACCCCCACAACCCTGACCCCTCCCCCCACACTCCCACCCACCCCTGCCTCAGTGACTAACCAGCCCTGGGGCTGACAAAGCCACCCTCTCTGGGCTCCCCAGTGGAAACAAACCCAAGCTCCTTCCTTCCTCTTTAATCGTCACCCCCATCTCCTTGACCTTGGGTCTCTGGTAAGGCCCTGCATTGCGCTGGGAGATAACCCACAATACAGGTGAGTCACAGGAGGCTGTAACCACACCACACAGGTCTGCTGCTGGAAGAAACGTCGCCTTATTTGTCTGCCTTCCTGTGCACGCTGGGGGAGGGGGTGGGGCTGTAGAAATGGACAACCTGGCTTTGACTTGCAGCTCAACCATTGATGGTGTGACCTTGCGTCCACTGCTTGGGTTATCTGAGCGGCCTCAAACTCCTGATGTATCAAATGCAGGGCTACTTTGAAAACTAAAAGCCAGGATGTCTGTTAAGTGACAGACACATAGCAGGTTCTCAGCAAGCCTTACATCTTTCCTTCAACTGCCTGAGATGTACTAAGAGGACTGAGGGCTCCAGGCATTCATTTACATTGGCCACCCAAGAAAAGTGATAGGAAATGCTCTCCTTAGGCTTGATTTTATTTGAGAAAGGATAAACAAACACTTTTTAGAATTGATCTTGATTTGTAACTTAGACCTTAATTCTAAATCATCTTGAATTGGTCCCTGAACACATCCAGCCTCTGAAATCAGAAGTTCTGTACAGGCACCAGATTTCATCTGTCCAACTCTCTGACCATCAATCTATCTACCTGTCCACACATCCACCCACTTACCCACCCATCCATCCATCACCCACTCTTACATCTACCCATTTATTTGTCCATCCATCTTTCCATCTGTTTGTCCATCCATCCATCCACCCAACATTTGAATACCTACTACACGCCAGTCACAGTGGAGGCTATAAACCAAAAGGAGCTTCCAAAGCTTCCCCGTTACTGTTGACTCAGACCCACACCATAGGACAGTCAATAATTACTTTTCCACTGGTTGGATATGGAGACAGAAAAAGGACTGCCTCCCTTCCCAGTATCTGGCTTGCTCAACGTGGCCTTCCTTCTGTTCCACATGTGAGTCTCCTGGTAAGTGTCTTTCACGTGAATAATTATTTCTCAGTGAGCAGGATATTCCCTGTAAGGGAGAGGGTTTCACTAAAGTAAACATCACTACGCATGCACACACCGCATAAACCTACCAGCCCCCAATTTTCAGTGGTATGTCCAGAGTACCTGTGTGCAAAGCACAGCCAGAGGCCTGCTGCTGATTCTCATCACTCCTCCTTATCGCCCTGCTGGGCTAAAATAATGCTTCACAGAGGAAACACTCCATCCTGCTATTATATCATCTTCATTTATTTTCAGCATAGCCTCCCTCCCAGCTTAGAATCTCCAGTTTCTGTGCTTATTTGAGAGGCTATGTGATAGAGTAGTCAAGAGTACAGTTCTGAAGCCAGGCTCCTGGGGCTCGAATCCATCCCTCCAACTGTGTGACCCTGAAGAAGCTGCTGAGCATCCCGATGCCTCAGTCTCACTACCTGTACAAATGGGCATCGGTTACAGCCCTTTCATGAGGTTGTTGTGAGGATGAAATGAGATCACGTCATATTTCCACTGGGGGGCAGGATCACATCCTGATAAGGCATATTTAATTGTGAGTGGGTACTTGGGTGTTCCAATGACTCGAGTGGGGCATGGGGAAGAGTGTCACTGACAATAGGACACAGAACAAGAAATACTACACCTTGCAACATGCTAGTCAGCCTGAACAAACAAACAACTGCCCTGAAAAGTGCCAGCTGCACCCCCCACCTGAGAAACTCTGTATGGAAAATGTATGGTAGACATCACCACGATGGGAGCTATGACTTGTTTACTGGCCCCTGCCATGGAAGCTCCGTGAGAGCGGGAAAGGGCCTGGTCTGTCTCCTTCCGTGTTGCCAAATCTTCAGCACTTAGGACAGGGCCCAACATATGGCAGACACTGGATGAACGAATGAAGGAATGGTATGCGTTCAGTCAGTAACTGGTGAGTGGCCAGTTGGTGAAACACATCAATTCCAATCACAATTTGTGTTTTCAGAGTAGCTCCAGACCACAGGAAAAGGGGAGGTGGTGGAGGAACAGCTGCCTGCCCCTGCACGTCTTCTCCCAGCCTCCTTCGAGGCCTGAGCCTGCTGGAGATGGTCCCTGGGGGGCTGGCAGCTGCCTTTCACCGGTGAATACTGTCTGCTCATAAAGGCTCCTCTCTTCTCCCCAACCAGAATGTGGAGTAGGGCCCTCCTTGCTTTCCTCTATGTTCTTGGGCGCAGAGGACCTAATCCTAAGTAAGGCTTGGCAGCTATCTGAGCAGATGCATTTTTCTTCTCTTCCCTGCATGTATGCAATCAGGCACCATCACATTAATGTGGACACACCTGATCAAGCAGAGTCCTTAGGAAATGGAAGGGGTAGAGATGAGAGGAGGGAGCCCCTGAATAGTCTAAGCAGAAATGGATTAACCAGAAAACTCCCATCAAACATTTTCCATCCTTAGTCCCCTCTCCTCTTTGGTAACAAATAGAGTCCTTCCCTATCATGTGGAGCTCAGAGGCCACTGAGCTTTTGCTAAGTGCCTGTTGATGCAGTGGAAAGAGGTCTCTGATACTGTAGGTTCCCAGTCTTTGGGGAGACAGCCAGACACCAACAAAGCCATGATCTGAATGTGCTGGCCAGACAGGCAGGATGGAGAAGCTCTGGGAGATTATGTCAAATGGGGGCTGAGTCCCTGACACTCCTCAGAAGGTATGTTTTAGGGGTAGAAAGTTTAATAGAAACTTAAGTCCTTGCATTTAGTTGTATTTTTATTGTTCATTTTGATTTTGGTTTTCTGCAAATTCTGTTTAACAGATGGTATTGATCAGTAAGATCCTGGCTAATCCTGGTTTTATAAGGTATGTTCATTCAGTGAGTGAACAAGAAGATAGTCCATGCCCTCCAGAGCTCAAATCCCAACACACGCCTACCTAACCTGTCAGGTCCTGCCAAGTGCCAGAAGCAGGCCAGCTCTGTTTGAGGATAATGGGGCAGATGGCGGGGGCTGGTGGGGGAGGGGGGAGGGGGAAGGGTGGCCAGGGAGGCTCTCTCTGATCAGGTGCCATGTGAGCAGGGGCCTGAAGGAAGAGAAGGAGCCAGCAGCATAGATCTCAGAGGAGCTTCAGCGTCAGCCAGAGTGTCATGAGTCCTAGTTCTGGGAAGTGCTGGGCTCTGGTCAAAAGCTAGGAGCTCCATGGATGCATGCTGCATGTTAAGTTGCCTCAGTCATGTCCAACCCTTTGCACCTCCATGAACCATGGCCCATCAGGCTCCTCTGCTCATGAGACTCTCCAGGCAAGAATACTGGACTGGGTTGCCATGCTCTTCTCCAGGGGATCTTTCCGACCCAGGAATCGAACCCACGTTTCTCACATCTTCTGCATTGGCAGGAGGGTTCTTTACCTCTAGCGCCACCTGGGAAGCCTCACCACCAAAGAAGAAGATGGATATTTCTCCTGAGTCTCTTCTCTGTGGACTTTCAGCCCAAATGAGCCCTAGACAGTGATTTCCTTCCATCCTCTCACAAGTCTGGGACTCTCCTTCCATGTTCACCCCAACAAGGAGGTGGAGCACAGGGTCACCATCACCTGAATATCATCCTGGTGAAGTTCTCAAATCTTTCCATCAAAGAAACCCTAAGAAGGGAGGACACCAGCAGGTCTCCCTTGGGGAAGTCCAGCGACATGGGTCAAAGCTGGTCCCACAAGCCAAAATGCCTTCAGTCTCTTGTTTATCCTTAAAATGCACATATACAATTCTGCTTCATGATCTATACATGTGACTCTCCATGTGATGAAATATGCCTGCACTTAATCATTCTCCTGAAAGATGAGCTAAGTTTACATGTGATTCCCCGGGCCTCTGGCATCCTGCATGGACTCCAGGGACGTGGGCACCCAGGATAGAGATGCACAAAGCAGAGGAACCCCAGCCTCGGGTTCTAATCATCACTTGCTATGGACACATTGTATGCCGTTGCTTGAACAAAGAGAGGGGCTGTTGGGGCTCTTGGTTCCACCTTCCCAGGCAGCTCATGACCCCGAGGATCCCAGTGCAGGGAAGCACGAGGTGGATGACCAAAAACCGGAGCTAGAGGTGTGGGTGCAAGAGTGGGGATCTGGGAAGAATGTTCTGGCCAGAGGCTCTCCCCTCTCCACCGGAAGGAATATAGCAAATCCCCTAAGAAGGGGGATGTAGAACCTGTGTCAAAGGCCTCCTAGCTGGGGACCAACAACTGCCAGTAGCTTCCAGGAGATCTGGTACCTAGCACAGACCTTGCACATAATAATCCTTAATCAACATTTGTTGAATGGATAGATGAATCAATGGCGAATGAATGAATAAACAGCTACATCACAAAGAACTAGTGACTCCCGCCAGCCTAGATGATGCTAATCCTTTCTGGCCCTAAATAGCATATTTGAGGTGGCTATACCACCCCTCCTGTTCCCACTCTAAATAAGCAATTTCATGTACTGCCTGCCGGCCCCATGGTTTCTCTCTGTGGCTAATGCAGTAAAAAGAGCAATAGATTATAAACCACTAATTATATTTAGACAAAAATCACCTTCCATAAAAACAACAGTAATAATAGGTACCAAATGCCTGGGCCTCTGCTAATCTCCTCACATCCATTATCCAGTTATTTTTCACACCAACCTCTCATCAACACCATTTTGGGGTTAGAAATCAGGGACTTCACAAGGTGGCATGTTTGCTGAGGAAACAGGGCCCTGAACTGGCCATGAAGACCTCAGTCTCTCCTCGGTGAGAAGTAAGGCAGTGGAACTGGCTCCCCTTCCCCCTCCAACCTCCTGGCCATGGTCCTCCTGAGAAGAAGAGTCTAAGGGACTTAGTATTATTTAACCCCATGAGCATGGGGCACAAAAGCTGTCCAAGGAAGCTATGCATGGAGATGGCAGGTCCTAGTTGGGCTGCATTGGCTCCAGACTCAGGGTACCTGTCCCTAGGTTGCTGTAACCCAGGGAATCTCATGTAGGGGGGCCATATTCCATGGGGGTGATGGCACTGAGTTAAGCCCACCAGCAGCAGATGCTGTCGGGGCTCTGTCCATCCTACTTGGCCCCCTGGTCATTTCCTTGCGCGCCAGCCTGTCTTCCACAGCCAGCACTGCGCCTCAGTCTCTGGAACTCACTTTCCCGCCTGCACTGAGGGCTGGAAGGGCCTGGGAGCTGGTGCGTTCCCACCCAGGGGCCAGCTTCTGTCTACCGGCTGATGGATGCAGGGTGTAAATACCCTGGCTCCCTCACACTCAGACCAGGTAATGAGAAAGTCAGGCAGGGCCAGCATGTGACCTGGGGCAATGGCATAACCATGGGCCAGGGGCAACACAGACCAGGATGAGCAGTGAAAGGTAAAGTGCAGACCTCAGGGTTAGGAGGAGGAGGAAAAATAAAATGAGGAGGAAGAACTTTCACAGCTCCTGAGCAGTAAAGTCCTGCTCACGAGAATCAGGGCCAATGACGGGGAGGAAACCCTGAGCAGGCAAGACGTTTGATCCTGAGGACACACAGGCCCAGCTGGGACCCAGAGGGCACTGTGCAGGGCACCCCCAACCCCAGCCTGAGCTCACTAGCTTCCACCAAGTACCCATGTCAGTGCCGCTTACCGAAGACTCATCAGGCAGCTGCCTGCCACCAAGGCCGCTGGCAACCCCCACCCACGTAGAAATGGCAAGGGGATGAGGAAAAGGGATGGAATCCATTGTTTCTTAATTATAAAAACAGTACATGTTGTATTTCAGAAAGTATAAAGAGAACATTAAAATGGCTTACAATCCTACCCCAGAGATCTGATCACCACGGTTCACACTTGGTATCCTTCTTGATATGCTCTTTTCTATGCCTGGTGCAGTTTGGGTTTACTTTTTGTCTATTAGATTTACCATGTTTTTTATTTATCCATGTCAGTGCCTTTTCACATCATGGAATGTCCACCTGTGTCTTCAATATGCCCACCCCCCTTCAATAGCTGTGTGGTGTTGTGTTGTGTAGATTGATCACATTTAAAGCAAATAACCCCTTACTGATAGACTATTGCTGGGTGTACAGTAAAGAACATGAACAAACATCTTTAAGATGGTGTCTTTCTGGGGCCAATTAAGAATGTGGATCAGAACTCTTAAAAAGATATTATTTCCTTTGATCCAGTGATTCCACTCGAAGTGTTTGCTCATCCTAAGGAAGTAATCAGATGAGAAAAGGCTGCTGGCATGGAGAACCCAGAAGACCTGGAAAACCAGCACATTACCAACACGGGGAGCAACGCAGCAATGGAAGGATATACCATTCTTGAGGATGGGGCCTCAAGAGTAGGAACAGGGCTTCTATGCAAATATCATGTGTATTTTTGTCTTGAGTGCCTGGCATGGAGTTGGCACTTAATGGATTCGGAATAAAGTGTGAGATTGGTTTCAAATGCAAGGGAAGCACCTAGTTAAAAGTCTGTGTCTTTGCAAAAGTTGGCATAACAGCAAGACCAAGACATACTGGTCTAAGGTCCCAAGCAGCCTTTAGTCTCAAGGAGAGCAGTAAAGGGTCTGGGGGCTAGGCAGGTGACCAGAAGCCCTGCCTTTATGGAAAAATGACACAGTAAAACCAAATGCATTCTTGTTTTGCCCCTGATCATTGAGAAGTCATTCCCCCTCTCCCTGCCCCACTTCCTTCAACTGCTGAATGGGAAACTGTGGTCCACCTACCTACAAAAAGCCATCAGGGAGGTAACATTTGAAAACAGATCTTCCTCAACTTATGATGGGATCATGTCCTGATAAACCCATTGTAAACTGAAAATACTGTAAATTAAAATGCATTTAATAAGCCTATTCTACTGAACATCATTCCTTAGCCTAGCCTGCCTAAGACATACTCAGAACACTGACATGAGCCTACAGTTGAATACAGTCATGTAACACAAAGCCCATTATTATAAAATGTTTAATATCTCATGTAATTTACTGAATACTGTATTGAAAGTGAAAAACAGAATGGTCATCTGCAGTGTATCTGTTGTTTGTCCTGGTGATCACGTGGCTGACTAGGAGCTGTGGCCGTCCCTGCCCAGCATCATGAGAGAGCATGCGCTATGCATGCTAGCCTGGGAAAAGATCAAAATTCAAAATAAGAAAAACAGCTTCTATTGAATATTTCTTTGTATCACTATAAAGCCAAAAAATCATTAAGTTGAACCATCCTAAGTCAGGGACCACCTATATAGACTTTAAGGTAACAGAATCAGCCTCATCATCACAGCAACCTTAATAAAGGCGGTTAACATTTTTGTTACCCACTAGGTACTATTCTAAGTGCTTTGGTTATGTTAATCTTCATGCTAGCTCTCTGGCATCAATGCTATTACATGGCATGGATGATGAAGACATGAATCGAGATGTCACACAGCTGGCCCAACAGCTGGTTGGCTGCATCACTGGGGTCTACACCCAGTGTCTGCCAGGGCCACTAATCTGAATGCCACATGCCCTCTGCCACCTACCAGCTGGCTCCTCTGGGCTGCTGATTCAGCCTCTTTGAGACTTAAGTTTCTCTATCTGTAACTCATAGATACTGATTGGTGAGGATACTCTGTGGACTGATGTGTATAGGAGCATCCCAGGTGGGGGTAGGGGGATCACTGCTCAGCCCTCAACCTGCACAGAGTAGGTGGTTCTTCTCCCGGCAGAGAACCCATGATGCTAAAGCAGGCAGCAGTAAAGAGGCGGCCTGCTTTAGCAAAACCTGATGTTCATGCAAAGGTGATGTGCTCCAGTCAACACACGTGGCCCTTCTCTCTTCCACTGAGGCCAGAGACAGAATGAGGGTTCTATTTTCAGGCCCGCAGGGGCTTCCCTTCCAACCTTCCAACAAGTCCGAGGCAGGGAATGGCATCAGCTGGGAGGTGTGGGTGCAAAAGAGGTTTGTTTGAAATGTGACTTTCTACTTGGCACTATTAGGTGGCTGGGGTGTTAGCCGCCCTCTGGGATCCACGGCTGGCCCTTCACCCAGTGCCTATTTGAGACCCTCTCATGTCCCTCTGCATGGGTTTCAGCGAAGACAAAAACCCCACATAAAGATTCTAGACCCTAGAGTTCCGGGTTGCTTCTTGGCTTCAGGGGCTCTCTGAACATTCTTACTCTTAAGACATATCTCATGTGTGTGTGTGTGTGTGTGTGTGTGTGTGTGTGTGTGTGTGAGACAGAGAAACAGACAGATAGAATAATTCTAGGGGAAGGGCCTGTAGTAGTCAATGTGACCTCATTCAGTTCCATTCAGTTCAGTCGCTCAGTCATGTCCGACTCTTTGCAACCCCATGAACCACAGCACACCAGGCCTCCCTGTCCATCACCAACTCCCAGAGTTCACCCAAACTCATGTCCATTGAGTCGGTGATGCCATCCAGCCATCTCGTCCTCTGTCATCCCCTTCTCCTCCTGCCCCCAATCCCTCCCAGCATCAGAGTCTTTTCAAATGAGTCAACTCTTTGCATCAGGTGGCCAAAGTATTGGAGTTTCAGCCTCAGCATCAGTCCTTCCATTGAACACCCAGGACTTGTCTCCTTTAGGATGGACTGGTTGGATCTCCTTGCAGTCCAAGGGACTCTCAAGAGTCTTCTCTAGCACCATAGTTCAAAAGCATCAGTTCTTTGGCACTCAGCTTTCTTCACAGTCCAACTCTCCCATCCATACATGACCACAGGAAAAACCATAGCCTTGACTAGATGGACCTTTGTTGGCAAAGTAATATCTCTGCTTTTCAATATGCTATCTAGGTTGGTCATAACTCTCCTTCCAAGGAGCAAGCATCTTGTAATTTCATGGCTGCAATCACCATCTGCAGTGATTTAGGAGCCAAAAAAAATAAAGTCTGACACTGTTTCCCCATCTATTTCCCATGATCTCATTAGGGTTCCTTAATTTCTAATGCAATTCAGAAATGCTCCAACAGAAGTCAGCCACGTGCTCTCTGAAACAGATTGGCCCTTGTGTGGAACAGAGCTCACCTTTACCCCACAAGGCCCCGGCTCACTTTGTCTCCATCAGCTTTGCGATCTTGGACAAGGCATCTTGTTTCTCTCGCTCCTGTTCCTGCATCTGAAGAAGTTGGCCTGTAAGCAGCTTTCACTCTACGCTCTGTGGCATTCCAGAGGGCACAGGCAAGGGTGGTGGCCTGGGGGGAAGAGAGGGATGACCTGGGGGCCACCTCCACCCAATCAGAGCAGCTCCATCTCTCATAGAACCTGCAGGAGATGTTACTCAAGTAACTGGCTCTGTAGCTTAAAGCCAAAATTCAATGAAAGCCCCAG
This sequence comes from Bos grunniens, assembly GCF_055505025.1. Lineage (NCBI taxonomy): Eukaryota > Metazoa > Chordata > Mammalia > Artiodactyla > Bovidae > Bos > Bos grunniens. Next base: position 16,987,983 of record NC_141167.1, read on the forward strand.
CACAACTGATTGCTCAGGTCCTTCCTGACTGAGTCTGGGCTCTGGCTGGGCTGTGCTGCTCTGATTCTTCTTTAATCCATAGATGTGGAGCGGCCTCTTGGTTAAGAGCCACATGCCCAAGTAGATACTGGCTCTGCTACCTACTAAGCACCATGACCTCAAGCATGTTGCCTAAAGTCTCCTGCCGCCCATCTACGAACTGTACACACCTACCTCATAGGCCACTGTGATGATTAATAAACTCATACAAGAGATAACAAGTGTTGATGAGGATGTAGAGAAAAGGAAACCCTTATGCACTGTTGGTGGGGATGTAAATTAGTGCAGCCACTACGGAAAACAGTATGGAGGTTCCTCAAAATATTAAAAACAGACCCTCCATATGATCTAGCAACTCCATTTCTGAGTATTTATTCAAAGGAAATGAAAACAATATCTCGAAAAGATAATGCACCCCCATGTTCACTGCAGCATTATTCAAAACAGACAAGACAGGGAAGCAATCTAAGTATACATCAATAGATAAATGGATAAAGAAAGTGTGATATATACAATGGAATATCATTCAGACTATTTCAAAGAGAAGGAAATGATGCCATTTTCGATGGCAGGGATAGGCCTTGAGAGCATTATGGAAAGTGAAATAATCCAGACAAAGAAAGACAAATACCATATGATCTCACTTACATATGGAATCAAAAAGACAGAAAACAACTCAAATGGTACTAATATATACAGAAAATAGATCGGTGGTCATCAGAGGCAGGTGATAGAGGGACAGGCAAAATGGATCAAAGTGGTCAAAAGATACAAACACCCAGTTATAAAATAAATAAGCCCTAGGGATATAATGTGGAGAAGGCGATGGCACCCCACTCCAGTACTCTTGCCTGGAAAATCCCATGGATGGAGAAGTCTGGTGGGCTGCAGTCCATGGGGTCCCTAAGAGTCGGACACGACTGAGCGACTTCCCTTTCACTTTTCACTTTCATGCATTGGAGAAGGAAATGGCAACCCACTCCAGTGTTCTTGCCTGGACAATCCCAGGGACGGGGGAGCCTGGTGGGCTGCCATCTCTGGGGTCGCACAGAGTCGGACACAACTGAAGTGACTTAGCAGCAGGGATATAATGTACAGCAAAGTGACTATAGTTAATGATACTATACTGTATTCTTGAAAGTTGCCAAGAGAGTAGATCTTAAGATATTAACGATTTTTGCAGAAACTAATGCCTGTGGCTGGCAATTTGTTATGTAAGTGAATATTGATACGTCTCTGGTCAATAATGTTCAGGTAACATAAGATGTATTAATATGTCTTTGGTCAATAAGTTGTTAGAAGTTCTCATCACAAGAAAAAAAAATTGTAACCATGCGTGGTGATGGATGTTAACTAGACTTACTGTGGTGATCATTTTGCAACATATACAAATATTGAATCATGTCTTATGGCTGAAACTAATACAATGTTATGTGTCAATTACATCTTAATTAACAACAAAAAAATCAAAACAGCTCTCCAAACACACAGCAAGTAATCATAAGGGTTAGCAGCTACTCAGGTCTCCTGCATTGCAAACAGATTCTTTATCCTCTGAGCTACCAGGGAAGCCCCCAGATTCTAACACAAGGCCTCAAATGTGGAATTTAATCAATAGATGGCAGCTGAATAAATGAGACAGTAAAAGAACACATTTCTAGAATCTGAAAATCCTATGAATTGATTCTTTAAGTGGGCACCACTCAGAGCACTAGGCTAGAGCTTCATCAGCCTAAATATATACACGAGTCCCCTGGGAACCGTATTAAAATACAGACTCTGATTCAGCAGGTCTGGGGTCTGGCTGGGCACTGACATTTCTGAGCACCTAGCTGAGGCCAACACTGCTGGGCTGCAGGCCAGACTTTGAGTAGCAAGGCTTTGGTCCGTCCCTCGTCATACTCTTTAGCATGCCGGCTTTCCACCTGTAGTTACCAAACTGCTCAGGGCCCTGGGGAACATCTGCAGGCTGGGATGCTATTTATCAGCCACTGGACCACCAAGCCCAGTGCACTCTTGTGCTGGGTTCTCAGGAACTGAGAGGGGAGTCAGGGTGAAACCCTGAGTTTACGTCTGGGCTCTGCCGGGCGATGATGTTGGGCAAGTCCCCCGGCCTGCTCATTTGTGAACTGAGATCAGCAACACCCTCCATGCCCAGCTCTCATGACTGCCGGGAGGGTAAAAAGTGATAACAGATGGGATCATCGAGGGGCGGAGGGCCATGATTAACCGGCAGGCTTCATTGCCAAGTTCTCGTCTTCAGCCCTTGAAGTCCTCCTCAGCGGGAAACTGACAAGCATCGGTGTTTGCATAATGGCTTGTAAGGGGCCAGAAGAGGAAGTCAGGCCGCTAAATTTAGCATGTGCTTACGCCCCCTCACCCGAGGCTCGGCCCCCGCATTTCACCATGAGTAGGTGCCTTTCTATATTTAACATCTGCCTGCACCTTCCACTTGAGCTCTGACACCGAAAACCCCAGGAGGATGTGGTGAGGCGGGAAGGGAAGTTGACAAAATGTGATCAGGGGCTGACATCACATGAGGTCCCATCTGCACCTTCAGGTGTGTGTTCTTCCTGGAAGAAACTGGAAAGGTTCTTCAGCTTCTCCCCCGGCCCCTTCATGGAGCAGAAGACTCACAGGGTCAAAGTGCAGCCAGAGACCACACTACCCTTTAGAATCACAGCACTGAGTGAGGGTGAGGGGACCCTGGAAAGTCCAGCAGAAGTTACTTGAGGCAGGGAAGTCTCAAACGCCCTCCACATGGCAGGTACAGTGCTAGGTCCATTCACAACAGTCAGCCAAGTTCAGTTCACCCCAAGGCATCACTGGGTTGGCCTCATACTCAGGCTGCCGGTGAGCAAGTCGAGGCCCAAAGGGCTGCAGGGAGGTGTAAGAAGTCTGTGATGGATGGAGAACCCTGGCCAGTTTCCGAGTTCGTTCTCCGAGTTCAAACCACCCTTCCCTTCCCACCCTACCTCCTCTACAGGGGGCTGTCAGGGAAGTCAGGGGTCAAGTCTCACCTGTGTCATCACTCAGGATTGTGACCTTGAGTTAGTCATTCCCCTCTTGGGGTCTTCAAGACCTCACCTGTAAAACAAGTCCACTGTTCTCCTTTTCTGTTTCATGTCTGAGTATCTTCTTGATGACATCAGAATCTGACTGTCAGAGGAAGTGAGACTGAATCCTCGGATAATTCTCCAACTTTTGCACCCCAGGGGGACCTCCACCCTTCGCCTCTTTACTGACCAACACACACGATTCTTACATAATCACCTGCAGAGATCACTCGGTCCCTGTTCATTCTCCTGGGAAAACTTCAATGAGACTTCTGTGCTGAGAAATTCAACAGGCCCTGGAGGGGCTGAGATAAAATATGACCCCCATTCTAGGGTCCATCTCCAAGTAGGGGAGAAAGACCCAGGAAAGACTGCATAGCCTTATAATGTGGTCCATGCCATAATGGAGGTTCCATGGGGCTGGTGGTTATCCAGCATGGTTCCTGGACTGGCAGCATCAACATCATCTGGGACTTGTCAGAAATGCAAGTTCTTGGGCCTCATCTCAGACATATTAAATCAGTGGTCTCTGTTTGACGCAGGTGATTCTGAGACTGTCTCAGTTTGAGAACCACTGGTCTGAGGCAGGCCTTTGGAAGAACAGCAGAAGCTTGAAATGTCAGCCCTCTAGGTCCTGTCCAGAGCTTGGCTGGGAAAAGCCACAATTCAGAAAAATGGCACATAAAACATATGCCACCCATCCTCTCCCCCAGACCCCTAAGTGCCCCCTTTACAATGTGTCAGACTCCTGCAAAGCTCCGTGTCCAGACAGCTTGTCACACCTCCACTGGTTACATCTCTAGGCTCTTGCCCTTGGCTGATACAAGGATGGTTACAAGAAACATCCATACGAAGACTGTCTCTGAATTGCTGTAAAAGGGTGGATTTTGATCCAGTCATACAAAACTCTTTCCTTAAATCTCACATGGAGAATACAGTAGCAGGGAACAGCTTGGCAAAGGCTTTCTAAAAATGACAACACCCCGTGGTGGTGAGTAGGGGAAGAGGCACACTCACACATTGCTGGTAAGTGTGGAAATGGATACTGCCTCCCTGCAGAAACAACTGCCAAAAGCTTTTACAAATGTACATCCTCCAACCCAGCAATTGGATTTTCGAAATTAATCCTGAGGAAATAATCATGACTGCGTATGAGCATGTTTGTGTGTTTGAGAAACAGCAGGGACCATGGTGGTTAAAGCGGAGGGACCAAGCAGAGGTCCTGGAGGGGATGGGGCACGGCGAGTGGGCAGGTCATCTGGGAACTTTGGCTTTACCCTGGGGGAGAAGAGAGGGTTTAGCATAGGAGAGATCTGTATTTTAGACAACCCTCTGGCTCCAGGGTTGAGAACAGATGCTGGGGGACAAGTGTAGAAGTCAGGACACGGTTGGAAGACTATTGGCAATTATCCATGCTAGAGATGGCAGCATACGAACCACAGCAGGAATGATGGAGGTGAGACATGGTTAACTTTTTTTTTTGGGGGGGGGTATTTTATTATCTATTTATTTATTGGCTGATTGATTTTTACTGGGGCATAGTCGCTTTACAATGTTGTCAGCTTCTGTTCTACAGCAATACATGGTCAATTTCTGACTATGGTTTGAAGGGACATTTGGGCTTTTCAGTGGAGGGAAGCCTGCCTGAAGATGAACGTGTATGGTGGCTAAACAGATGATTTCCTCTCCAGAAGCCAGAAGAACAAGAACAAACTAGGAAGAGGGTGTGAAATGCCTTCATCGAAGGAAAAGGCGTCACCAATGGATGCCACACAAACCCGTCTGCTTTCTCTGATGGACATTTCTGAAATCTTCCATGTGAAGCTTCAAGGATACCAAACTTTTATACCTAAGATCTGGGGGCCCTGGCTGCCTTCCTAGATTGAAAGGTAACCAAAGAAATGCAATTGAAAATAAGGATGTGATATAATTTTTCAGTTATCAGATAGGCCAAGATTTAAAAAGAATGATAACAGCCAGGGCTGGTGTGGGTGTATGGAAACAGCACCTCCCCACACTGCTAGCGGAAGTTTAAATTAGCACCACCTTTTGGGGGCACTGGGGCAATATGTTATCAAGGGCCTTCAAAAGTACATGCCAAAAGGACTAGAACAGCTAAAACAGTTTTGAGAAAAAATTATGGTGCGAGAAATCACTCTACCTGATTTTAAGGCTTATTATATAATTAGAGTCATTAAGACTGTGTGATATTGGCAGAACATACATCACTGGAACGGAGGAGCAAACCCAGAAATAGTTCCACACAAGAACAGACCTTTGACGAAGGATGAAATGCAATTCAATGAAGAAAGGACAGTCTTTTCGGAAAGTGATGCTGGAACAATTGACCAGCCATAGGCAAAAACTGTGGAACTCAACACAAACCAACATTTTACACAAAATTTGACCCCAAATGGGTCACAGATTTAAAGATAAATTGTAAAACTATAAATCTTTCAGAGATGGCATAGGAGAAAAATCTTCAAAACCTAGAGTTCAGTGAAGAGTTCTTAGATATAACATCAAAAGCATGATCCATAAAAGAAAAAAATCAATACATTGGACTTCTTCAAAACGAAAAACTTATCCTCTGCAAGAGACTCTATTAGGAAGATGAGAAGACAAGCTATAGACCAGGAGAAAATATTCACAAACCACATATTTGACAAAGGACTAGAAAACATATAAAGAACTCTCAAAATCCAGCAGTAAAAATAAATAAATAAGCAATCCAATTAAAAACAGGCAAAAGAAAGAAAAAAAAAAAAAACAGGCAAAAGATATGAACAAACATTTCACCAAAGAGGATATACAGAAGGTACACAAGCACATGCAAAGATACTCAATAGCATTATCCATCATCCAGATGCAAAGTGAAACCTGAGTGAAATATCCCTACACAACTACTGAGACAGCCAAAATAACAAACAGTGATAATGCCAAACGCTGGCAAGGATGTGGAGAAATTGGTCTTTCAGACATTGCCGGTAGGAATATAAAATGGAAGACTCACTCTGAAAAAGTTTCAGTTCAGTTCAGTCGCTCAGTCGTGTCTGACTCTTTGCGACCCCATGAATCGCAGCACGCCAGGCCTCCCTGTCCATCACCAACTCCCGGAGTTCACTCAGACTCACGTCCATTGAGTCGGTGATGCCATCCAGCCATCTCATCCTCTGTCGTCCCCTCCTCCTCCTGCCCCCAATCCCTCCCAGCATCAGAGTCTTGTCCAATGAGTCAACTCTTCACATGAGGTGGCCAAAATACTGGAGTTTCAGCTTTAGCATCATTCCTTCCAAAGAACACCCAGGACTGATCTCCTTTAGAATGGACTGGTTGGATCTCCTTGCAGTCCAAGGGACTCTCAAGAGTCTTCTCCAACACCGCAGTTCAAAAGCATCAATTCTTTGGCACTCAGCTTTCTTTACAGTCCAACTCTCACATCCATACATGACCACTGGAAAAACCATAGCCTTGACTAGACGGACCTTTGTTGGCAAAGTAATGTCTCTGATTTTGAATATGCTGTCTAGGTTGGTCATAACTTTCCTTCCAAGAAGTTTGGCAGTTTCTAAAAACTAAGGATACACTTAACATAGGATCCAACAATAGTATTCCTGGGCATTTATCTCAGAGAAAGGCAAACTTTTGCCCACATAACCTGTAGGCAAATATTCACAGCAGCTATATTTTTAAAACACCCAACAACTGCTTTTCAATAGATGAGGGTTAAAACAGTGGTGCATCCATACCACAGAACACCACTCAGCAATAAAAAGGAAGAGACTACTGATAGATATAACAACTGGTATGGCTCTCAAGGGCACTGCGCTGAGTAAAAAGTTTCTCAAAAGACCATATAATGTTTGATTCAACTTACAAAACATTCTCAAAATAACTGAATTAGAGATGGAGAACAAATTAGTGGTTGTCAGCATCTGGGAAGGTTGAAGAGAGAGGGATGAGAATGACTATAAAGGATTAGCAGGAGGAAGGACTCTGGGTGATGGAACAGTCTGGTGGTTTGGCGGTGGTTACAGGAATCTACATGTAATAAAAATCACATAGAACAATACTGCATACGTTGTCACTGTGTAAATTTCTGGTTTTAACATTGTACTATAGTTTTGCAAGATGTAACCATTGGGGAAAACGGGGTGAATGGTCTATGGAACCTCTCTGTACTATCTTTGCAACTTCCTGTGAATCTGTATTTATATTTCAAAATGAAAAGTCTTAACAACTGTCCTGAAAACAGAAAAAGGAGTGCATGCCCTTTGACCTCAAAATTCCATTTTTATGAATTTATGCTAAGTAAATAGTAATATCTAATAATGTCTAAAGGCATCAAAGATCATTAGACAAACATGATCATCACAAAATTGCTTATAACGGTGAGAAACTAGACCAAGTCATTTTATGTATAATTGGTTAAATGTTATAAATATAGCCAATGGAATAGTGTATGATCATTACAATGATGATATCAATCTACATTCATTGATAAAACATGGAAAGACATTTGCAATATACTATTAAGGGGAAAAGATCCCTTAAAAGTTGTATACCGTTCTTTTTTCTTTTTTAAGTTTAAACAAATGTATATACTGCAAGTTCCTTAAGGGCAGGGATTTTTGTGTATATCTGCTGCTGCTACTGCTGCTAAGTCGCTTCAGTTGTGTCTGACTCTGTGCGACCCCGTAGACAGCAGCCCACTAAGCTCCTCTGTCCCTGGGATTCTCCAGGCAAGAACACTGGAGTAGGTTGCCATTTCCTTCTCCAATGCATGAAAGTGAAAAGTGAAAGAGAAGTCACTCAGTCGTGCCCGACTCTTAGCGACCCCATGGACTGCAGCCTATCAGGCTCCTCTGTCCATGGGGTTTTCCAGGCAAGAGTACCGGAGTGGGGTGCCATTGCCTTCTCCGTTGTGTGTATCATTTGACCACTATTATTAGCTCTCAGTACAGTATCTAACAGAGTAGGCAATCCATAAATATTTGTTGAATAAACACATAAAGCACACAGAGACCCACACCCACACACACGTGCACACACATTTGTATAGGAAAAAGTTTAGAAAGTTATACAAGAAGATACTAATAATGGGCATAGAGGGATTAGGAATAACTAATTAAATCCCCTTTTGCCTATTTATATATTTTTCTCTTTAATAAAAATTATGTATTGTTAATTAAATAATTTTTTTTAAAGTAAACAAAGTGTAGAATGTCCTCTGAGGCCCTCTAGTCTGAAGTGGACAAGCCTGGTGTTGATACAACTGGGTCACCTCCAGCCAGGGCTACCTGCCCAAGAATGCACAGGCTGTATGAGGCCCCAGGACCATTCCCAAGGACTGGGGGGATACTGTGTTTAAAATGAGGACCTTCATAAGACATTTGATGGGATGACATTCAAAGCAGGACCAATGCTGGATATGGGGTCCACGGGCAAGTCTGCTCGCCAGAAGGCTGAGGGTGGATGCAGGATGGCAGCCTGAGAACACATCTCTCCAGCAGGGTCTTGTTCAGGCATGGAGTTGTGCACTTCAGTGGGCCAGGACGGTGGGTCTCAAATACCCACTGAAAACAGGCTGCACCACAATTTCCAGGAAGCTTCGTAAAACATAGTTCCCTGACCTCAGCCCGCAGAACCCGAGTCTTTGGGAACGAGGCCCAGGAATCTGTCATTTCACAAAATGTCCATAGTGATTGTGATGCACAGTGGAGTCTGGGAAACTCCAGGCTGGGGGCAGAAATCCAAAACAGAATCACACTGGACAAATGGTTAGTTGTAATGCCATCTGTGATGAAGTGACCTGAGACCTAATGATTACTGATTTGTAAGAAGCCTTTTCTCTAAAGAGTTCAGGAAATTTTAAGGACGTTCCCTGAGTTGTAGACACCTCTCCTTTAAGAGAACCTGGGCTACTGTCTGCATCGCTCCTCTTTGTTGCTCTGTGACCCTCTGCTTTCTCAGAAAGAAGTCCCTGCTGATTCTAAGAACTGCCTCTTTATTTATTGTGGTAAAACACATGCAACATACAAGCTTTCACTATTTAAAGTGTACACTCATAGTGCTGAGCAACTATCACCACTATCGAGTTGCCTGTAATCATTAGCGGTCACGCCCTATTCTCTCCTTTGCCCAGTCCCTGTTAATCACCTGTCTGCTTTCTCTCTCTATGGATTTACCTACTCAGGACATTTCATATCAATGGAATCATACAATATATAGCCTTTTGATGTCTCACTTCTTTCACTGAGTATCATGTATTCAAGGTTCATCCATGTTGTAGCATGTGTCAGAATCCCATCCCTTTTTATGGCTGATGAACATTCCACTGTATACCGCTTTTTGTTTATCTGCTCATCTGTTAATAGCTATTTGGGCTGTTTCTATCTTCCAGCTGCTTTCAACACTAATGTACACATTTTTGTTTGAACACCTGTTTTCCAATATTTGGGGTCTATGTCTAGGAGGGGAAATGCTAGACCACATGATAATTCTATGTTTAACGTATTCATGAACCTCCAAACTCTTTTCCACCCTTGCTGCTGCTGCTAAGTCGCTTCAGTCGTATCCAACTCTGTGCGACCCCATAGACGGCAGCCCACCAGGCTCCCCCATCCCTGGGATTCTCCAGGCAAGAACACTGGAGTGGGTTGCCATTTCCTTCTCCAATGCATGAAAGTGAAAAGTGAAAGTGAAGTCGCTCAGCCATGTCCGACTCTTAGCCACCCCACAGACTGCAGCCCACCAGGCTCCTCTGTCCATGGGATTTTCCAGGCAAGAGTACTGGAGTGGGGTGTCATTGCCTTCTCCATTTCCACCCTTACTCTCTCTTATAAGGCACCTGGCATCCTAGCCTGTGCCCTGGCAACCTGGGAGACTGTGTCAGAATTTAAAAATATGTGAGGCAATCAGGAGACCTGGGCGTAGGTCAGACTATGACCCCCTAAGAGCTGTGAGACTCCATGCTGGTCATTCATTTTTTTGTGTACAATCTCGTAGGGTGCTCTGAACAGGGTATCAGACATTAACTGAGACTGCAGATGAGAGGAGAGGCAATGAGGCAATGTGTCAGAGCAGTGTCCCTCAGTGATCGTAGATCCTTGGCAGGATCTGCTTAGCCCTCTGAGCCTCAGTTTCACCATCCAAAAAATGGGGCAAGTGAATAAGAGTACCCATCTCACAGGACTGTTGTATTAAATTAGTCAATCCAAGTAAAACATTAACTACAAAGCCATACCAGTTTAGCTGCTGTGATAAAATGCTGCCACCGCTTAGCAATACCGGTTGGGAGGGGCGTGCGCTCACTTTCTCTGTCTGAACCCATTCATTCTCTCCCCTCTTCCCCTTCTTTTCTTCTCTCTCTAGGCATCTCTGCTGGGACCCTTCTCTCCCAATGGACAGGGTGGTGCACATAGGTTAATTAATCCTAGATTAATCCTCCCCCTAACAAACGTTGCTACATTCAGTGTGAGTGTAGATTCTAGCTTATTCTTTCTGTGCATCTTCTCAAGGGCTTATTATATGGTAGGTACATATCATATGCTTGTTGATTGAATAAAGGAAAGAATGGATTTCCTTTCCATTGAGGCATTGGCCCCAGGGGCTGATCATGGCAAGGAGACCTGATGCTTGGGGGTTCTCTTCCACAGCTGAACCAGGAATGCACCAGAATCCTCCCACAATGCCTCTCCCCAGTCTTGCAACTTGGCAAACAGCATAGTCAAAGTCATGGACGGAGGACACGCAGAGCAGTGACAAGGCCAAGCCAACTGTCCCCCCAACCTTCCTTAGCTTTCCTGTGGCTCAGAAGATGGTGAGGAGCAGGCAGGGGCCCTCCTTCCCCATCCTCAACCGTACCCCATCTGTCTCCCCAAGTTACCTCCCTTTGGGAGGGAAGGTCATGCTTTTTGTTGAAGATAAAACATGCTCTGAGAGGCTGTGTACATACCAGACATAGAGGCCCTGAAACCACTATGATGGGGGAAGGGGGCATTATAGGGAAAAAAACATTGCTGAAGGTGTACTAACAGAGAGAGGTCCCACCTGGTGTGTGTGTGTGCGTGTGAGCATGCGTGTGTTTGGGGCCAGGGCATTAGCAGAAGCTGCCTCTTGTTCTCAGAGCCCAACCAGCTCCATTTTGCAGAAGCAGCTTGGTCTGAGCAGCTGGGGCTGCAAGCCTGTCAATGGTGACAGGGTGCCTCCCCAAGAGTGTGAATGCTAACACACAAACTAGAGGCCAAGTGTGAAGAGAGCTCACACATCATCAGCGCCACGGTCACCTTGGGCACCTTCCCTTGGGCTCTAGCTTCCTGTCCATCAAATACCGTGGGAGCCACACTGTGTTAGCATCTCTGCTCAGAGCTGTCATTGTTGGCTGAGACGCAAGTTTCAGGGGGACACGGTGCTGACAGCCTGCTCCATTCCCCTGAGGCCTCTACTCCCCAAGGACCTGGCCTGGCATCTAAAGAGGGCCTGGAATTCCCAGGCAGCCACTTTGCCCAGCTGCTGTTCCTCTCCTGCCCAGGGATCCTCTTCAACTGCTTCCAACTGCCATGCTTGGTTGGGTTGCCACGCTTTACTGAGCCTTTTCCTGGAGCCAGTGGGCAGGAGCAGCCATCCAGAGAGCACCTCTCCTCTCCCAGAACTGCTTGGCTCTGCCACCTGCTTCTCTTCCCCAATGGATGCTTCACCCCATGAACAGCCTCAGCTTCATGCCTCCGCAGTCTGAGTCCTTCCCCCGCTAGACCGGTGATCTCCAAAGTGCAGCACACACCAGAGTTCTGGGGGCACAGGTAAAAGACACCAGGCTTCTATATCAACTATTTTTATCACATCCTTCCATAAATTCCTATTCTTATTGTGTTTCAGGTTGTACAAAATATTTTAGTACAATGGTCCAATTTATAAGTAAATAAAGAGTGTACATGTTGGTGTGCATTCTCAAACTTTTACTAGTGGAGTAAGAAAATCAATAAAGTTTGGAGACTACTTTAGGGGAGGTATACAATGATATCAACACTGAATATTCATTGGAGGGACAGATGCTGAAGCTGAAGCTCCAATACTCTGGCCACCTGGTGCGAAGAGCTGACTCATTAGAAAAGACCTTGATGCTGGGAAAGATTGAAGGCAGGAAGAGGAGGGGACAATAGAGGATGAGATGGTTGGAGGGCATCACTAACTCAATGGATATGAGTTTGAGAAAATTCTGGGAGATGGTGAAGAACAGAGAAGCCTGGCGTGCTGCAGTCCATGGGGTCGCAAAGAGTCAGGCACAACTTAGCGACTGAACAACAACAGCTATAATTTGGTGTTTGGTGACCAATGTCACAACAAGGGTGAAAGGTAGATGTTGTGGACATTCAGGAGGGATGTGATCACTACCAAGAGAAGGCAGGCAGAGAATCAGGAGGGCTTCTTAGGAGGGGTGGCTTTGGGGCTGAGGCCTGTGGCCATGGGAAGGAAGGGCTTGCCCAGCGGAGGACACTGGAACAAAGGCCCAGGAGTTGGAGCACAGAGTGGGCGCTGTGCCAGACCTCAGGGTCCAGGGACACACCGGAAAATCAGGAGGAGACAAGACAGAGGGTGGGCTGGGGATAGATGACAGAGAAGGAGCTCTGAATAGGAGGGATGTGCAGGGCTTATGGGGAACGTACTGAAACGGGGACAACAGAAGGGAACCCATGGAGGCTCCAAGAAGGAAAGAGATGTGATCCTACTGGGCTTTGGAATTTGAATGGAAGGGGAATGTAAAGATTGTTTGAGGAGACTAGATAACAACTGGAAGATGTAAAGTGAGCATCACACCTGACCCAGAGGGCCTGAACTAAATCGGGAGAATAGAGAAAGGAAAGAAGGAGGCAGGTGTCAGAAATATCAGAGAAGCCAATTCAACTGAACACATAACAAAGTGGGAGTGAAGTGAAGACAGGAAAGGCAAGGGATGACTCAACATTCAGTGCAGAGTAAACCCAAGGGATGACGGTAGGAGGTGCCCTTGAGAGAAAATTCAGGTGCAGGATAGCCTCTGTTGTCTGGAAAGACGATTCTCAGGTTACAGGGTCTGAGTTGGTGGTTTGTAAACAGAAGATGAATTCTACAAGGGCTAAAGCTTTCATACGCACCTTTTTGATGGGACTAGGTTTCCATCTTCATTCTACAAACACTTTTGCATCCCTCCTATGGGAACGACCCTATGCTGGGCAGGACGGACAGAGAGAGGAAGCAGAAATTCTGTTCCTGTCCTCAAAGATCCCCAGTTCTGTAGGGAGACAACCACATGAAGAAGTCTTTGACGAGCTGTTGGCTGAGGGCTCTAACATGAGGCCAGAAGAGGTTGTACAGAGGTGACCTTTTACACTTGTGTTTGGCTCAGTAGACAGTCATGTCCTGAGAGCAACCTCAGCCTTTCTTCATGACTCAGGGTCATCATCATAATCAGTTTTTAGACCATCATCACAGGTGTGGGTGGCAGGGGACAGCGACTGAGTTGGCATGGGTGCTGGGTGCCCATGACCTTGCATGATGTCAACTGTGTCACCCTCTGCCAAGTAAGCCAGCCTCAGAATGTGCAGTGCCATGGCTTTTGGAGTTTACAATCCTCCTCCACTCTTGCCTCTCAGGCTTCTTGGACATCCCTTTGTTTGTTTCTGGATTAGGGAGTGCCTGGCAATTTCAGGGAAGGAAGATCCCAGGCTTCTAAGGACTGAACAAGTATGTCTGAACAGTTTGGCTTGCTTTAATTAACTGATAATTTTCCCTCCCTGGTCCCAACAGCCTTCTTTTTTTTTTTTTTTTCAGCCTTCCTCATCCTCCCAGATATTTATAAACTCTTCTTCCCTCAGCCTACATCTTTGTTCCTTTCTCACTCTTGAGTTCTCCTGCTGTAAGGTCTCCCCAGAGAGGGAGATCCCCATCATCCAACCCCTGGATCATCCCATGTTGCTTAAACTCTGACAAGTCCTGAAACTTAGCCCTGTGGGGAGGGCCTAAGCTTCTGAGTCAGTTGGAAATCGGTCAACACCTGGCTTCTCCACCTGGCGGCTGAGAATCTTTGGGCAGGTCTCTGAGCCTCAGTACCCTTAAGAACAATATGGTTCTCCACCATATCGTTTGTTGAGGAGTTAACATTTAGTGTTGATCCATTTTGTTATTGAGTCTCAAGTGCTATGCCAGTAAATTTGGAGCAACGAGCAAACTGAAATTGAACTTCTAGCATGAGATCTCAAGGCTCTTGCTGATCACCCTATATACTATCACAACCCCACAGCTCCCCAGCACCCTTTCCCATCTTCCCTATGGCTCTTATCACATATGGCAGGCTGTGCATCAGACTCCTTTTCTTCCTAGTGTTGTCAGTTTCTCTCCCCAGAATGTAAGCTGCATGAGGGCAGGAAGTTTGTTTCCTGCTGTGTCCTCAGCACCTTGGACAGTTCCCTGTGTGTCAGCCATTCAGTAAACTTTTATTGGTGACTGAATAAATAAATGGGTGTTATGGGGCTATCTGAAAAGTCAGTGAGATAATGCCTGTACAATGCCTGGCATACAGTGGGTGCTCATAATGACAACTCCTTCCCTCTTTTCATCCCATTGCCTCTCCCTACCTGTTTGGCAGTGAGGACCCATGTTATGGCTTCTCCTTCGGGGCAATGCCTTTGCCTGGGCAGTGCCTGTTGCTTCTTTCTTCCCGAGTGTCTTTCTGAACCTGCATTGACCCATGGTAGCTGGGATACACCTCCTGGACTGGTGACAGTTTGCTTCTACACGTACCGCTAGTGGGGCTTGGCCACTGCTGCACCTCTGCCTCAGCTTCCTATGGTGGCCTCCTGTGATGAGTCCCTCAGCCAGATCAAGGAGACCCTAGGATCTGAGCAATCTTGACCAGGACATGTGTGGTCTATACTCACTACTGCAGCCCCATCAGAAAAATACTATCTGAAGACCAGCACCTGGCAGGTCCAGAGTTTGCACAGTAGTTCCAAACCAGGGATTATTTTTTTGTTGTTGTTCCAGACATCAGCAAATCTGATAATGTCTGGAGACATTTTTTGATTTTCATAACTGAAATTTGCTACTTGTATCTAGTGGGTAGAGGCCAGGGATGCTGCTAAACACCTTACAATGCATTGGACATCTGCCACACCAAAGAATTATCCTGCCTAGCATGTCAATAGTGCAAGGTTGAGAAACTGTGGGCAGTGGTAATTAAAAAAATAAGACAGGATATTCATTGAGCACGTACTGCATGTTAGGGGCTGTGCTAAGCACTTTACATGCACTTTCTCATTTACACTCACCACCATCAGGTTAGACAGGCTCGGTCGTTTCCTGTTGCATAGATGAGGAAACAGAGACACCTAAGGTGAAGACACTTGCACAACAATGCCCAGCTAGTAAATGGTGGAGTCAGCATTTGAACTGGTCATGCTCTTAAGTGCCAACCTGGGCATACCTGGAGCATTTGTACCTTGGTGCTCCCAACTCCTTCTCCATTGTATTGGCTCAGAATAGTATGCAGCAGGACATTTACTCTGGTTTTCCTGCCCAGAACTCCGTCCTCTGAAGTCCTGCCAGATCTGCTTGATTGACTCTGAGGAATCTCCATACACCTTCAGCCTTGTTGGGGCCATGTCAGGATGAACAGTCTCTTGGAATCGTTATGGAGCTCCCATCTGCTGACTTTGGGTTACCTGTGGTTTCCCTCCTGCCGCCAAGTTTTGCCCTCAACCAACTCCCCAGATATAAAAGGCTCCCCCAAATTATTCTGCCAATGGACACTTTATACAAACCCACCCACCAGCTTTAATTGTGGCTACAGCTTTGACAGCTGGCTGAGATCCCAGCCTCGGTCCTACTCAGCTCCAGATCCCACCTCCTCCACATCAGCCATCTGGGGTCCATGATGGCTCTCATTCAATCCCCTCGACTTCTGGCCTGACACCCACATGATATTAAGTGCATCATCAGGGCATCCTTATACACCCTGATCCCTCTCCTTTTTATGCTCCTTCCTCCAGACTCAATTTCCTTCCAGATTTTAAGCTCAGCTCTACAAAGTTCTACTGAGCCTTCACTAGGAAGGAAGCTGTGTGCTGAGTGTGGAAGAGGACACAGAGACAAAGCAGAGATATCCGCCCCCCCCCCCCCCCACCGCATGCACACACACAAGAGGCAACAAAGGGACTAGGGAACTGAGTCCTTCCCTGCCCTCCTGGAGGGATGGGCGCAGAGAGCAGTGTGGGTCTGTGCATAGGACAGGCTTCCCAGAGGGGGACACTTTACATTTGTTCCCCAAACTGTGAAGAATTTGAGTTGGGGGGCGTGGACCTACTAGTTCTGATGTCCAGAATTCCATTCCAGGCTCTGTTTCCCTGTCTTTTGTCCGGTGAGCCTGGCTGTCCCTAGACTCTGCCTCAGGACCTGTGGCATCTCAGCCAGTGTTGTCTGCTGACCTTCCCAGAACTGAAGGAATCTCCCTTTCAAATACTGCTTTACTGGCTCCCCTCTCACTTCCTTCATTCAGTTGACACATCTTCATTGAGTGCCTGGTGTGTGTCAGGAACCCAAGAATAGCCAGGATAACAGATGCTCTGAGCTGGTAAGACTTTTGTTCATCCAGTCTCAATTTTCCCAACCTCAGTGAAGTCTCTTTTCACTAAATTATATTTGTCAGGCAATAAGCAGGAAGCTTCAGGCTGAGTTTGCTCAGGATTCATTATTACTTTTTCTTAGCTCAACATGTGTTCTTGATTATAATCTTTCATCCTCACAAGCATAAGTCAAGTAGAAAATAGCAAACACCATTCCACTCATTCTCACTTTGAAGACAGAGACACTGAGGTCAAAAGACTAAAACAACCTGCCCACTAGGCCTGACTCTGAGCCATGCTTCTCTCTGTCCTCTCACACTGATTTTGTCTCATGCAAACTTCCCATGGAGTCCAACTGGGCAGTGCTACCAATCTGTACATGGGCAGAATCAGAAAACATGGGTGATGGAATTCATCTTCACAGTCAAATCATCTGTCTTCTTTGAGGTACAGACCCTTGTTAATCAGCTTCCCTTCTTGTGAAGTGAAAAATCCTCTTCTCGGGGATGAGAGGAACTCTTCTGAGGGGCCAGGAGGAAACCCACCAGCTCAGAAGAAGGAACTGTCTTTGTCTCATCTCAGACGAAGAGCTGCTGCTTCTGGTCATCAGAGAGGAAGCTGGGTGGGGGTGGCGGGTTCTGTTTATGCCATTACAAACATAACTTAGTTCACTGGAAGTCTAAAACCTCTCCTATTGGCTTTGCTGGGCCTGACCAGAGAGGTTCCAGTGAAACTTGACCTCTGAGCGCAGGGCTTTTCCTTAGGGCTATGGGCCAGTGTCATGGCCAGGTGTCCACCAGATCTCCCCTAAAGACTCCTTGTTCTGGCTCTTAGATGAAGAGCAGTCTCGTGATGTTAGGAAGTCCCGCTGACCTCACGTCCATTCTGCTGCCGAAGCACTTGGCCAGGGTGTTGCAATGCAAGCCCTTTCTGGTTAGCACCTCTCAGCACCATGACCCCAAGAGGCCAAATAATACAGCAGGTGGTTCCCTTTTGTAGCAAGAATCATTTCTTCTACTTGATATTCAGAGACCTCAGGCCCTGAAACAACAAAATATCCAAAGCTGACCACATGTCTCAGCTTTTGCACTTGTTAAGTGTTGTTCACTCTCCAAAGCATGTCACATCCATCAGTCCAACTGGTCAACCCTAGGAGGGACAGTGACTCAGGGTTACTGTTAAATTGGGCAAGGGAGTATGCAGCATACAATCAAGAAGCAACTTCATTTTTATCTCCCACTGTCCTATCAAACCTGTCCTGAAGAGCTGTTTATTCTTTGACTTTTGAAAGAAATCTAGAGCATATTCCATGATTTTTCTGGTCACTCTTTGGTAATTAAAAGTTTCTAGGGGGACTTTCTTAATGTTCCAGTGGTTAGGAATCTGCCCTTCAACGCAGGGGACATGGATTCAATCCCTGACCAGGGAGCTAAGATCCTACATGCTGGAGCAACTGGGCCCTGGGACCACAACTACTGAAGCCCACGAGCCACAGCTAGAGAGTCTGTGCTCCACAATGAAAGATCCCATGTGCCACAGCTAAGACCTGATATAGCCAAATAAATAAATGAATAATAAATATATTTTTAAAAAGTTTCTAGGAACCAGGATTCCTTGGAGAAATGTCTGATGCTAGGGCTGGAGTATGGAGAAGGCAATGGCACCCCACTCCAGTACCCTTGCCTGGAAAATCCCATGGATGGAGGAGCCTGGTAGGCTGCAGTCCATGGGGTCGCTAAGAGTCGGACACGGCTGAGCGACTTCGCTTTCACTTTTCACTTTCATGCATTGGAGAAGGAAATGGCAACCCACTCCAGTGTTCTTGCCTGGAGAATCCCAGGGACGGGGGAGCCTGGTGGGCTGCCATCTCTGGGGTCCCACAGAGTCAGACACGACTGAAGCAACTTAGCAGCAGCAGCAGCAGCAGGGCTGGGGTATAGAAAATACAAGTTGAGCCTGCAACATTTTGTAGTGCCAGAAAGTAAGAAAGTGATTTTAAAAAGAAAGAAAAAAAGGAAGGGGAAGAAAGGAAGGATTGGAGGCATGTCAGAAGGACAGAGGAGCCAATGTGAAAAAGCTTCCAATCACCAAAGCTGGAACAATATGAATAACAAAGTAAATAATGATAGTATTGTATTAAAACTCAAAAAAGAAAAAAATCCAGGAACCCATGCTAATATAAATAACCTACTGAATAAACAAATATAAGGGCTATCTCTTTCTTACAAAAGGATTCCAAATAACAAATGAACAAATGAGAAAAATGAAAATCACTATTAGACACCACAGTAATAATGGCTGCAGGCAAAATGCACCTTATGAAGGCTAAAACTGGTGAGTAAAACTCAAAGGAGAAGCAGGACATCGGCATAGCCTCAAAGCGTCTCCCCCCAGTTATTTTTAAATTACTGTGGTGACTTTAAAAGAGGTCCATAGATTCTTTGATATTCCTCCTTCTTTTAAGCTGGGGCTTACATTGCCTCTCCTTGAGTCTGAGCTGGATTCAGGGACTTGCTTCTCATCGAGACAGTATGGAAAGGGAAAGATAAGTTCCCAGTGGAGAAAGCTGTCAGACACCACCTTAGCCAAGTGAGTGAGGTTAACATAACAAGCAATAAGCTACGCTGGTGTCATGTACCCCCGATATGATGAAATGAGAAGGGGGCATTCCCTGCCATATGGTATTTCCCAAAAAATCCGTAACTGCAGTCTAATCATGAGAAAACCTTAGACAAACCCAAATTGAGGAAATTCAACAGTATACCGGATCAGTACTAATGTTCAAAAGTGTCAAGGTCATGAAAGACAAGAAAAGCTTGAGATATTGTCTAGAAAAGCTTGAGAATGGAGGAAACTGAAGGAGACACAATGGCAAAATGCAACATGGGATCCTGGACGGCATCTTTGATCAGAAAAAGGATTTTTGTGAAAACTGGAGAAATCGAGGTATATTCTGTAGTTTAGTTAATGCTGTTGCACCAGTGCTAGCTTTGCAGGTTTGACGAACACACGACCATTATGTAACATACTAACATCAGGGCTGTCGGGTGAAGAGTGTGCTGAGACTCTCCAGAGCGTACATTTGCAATGGAAGAAGTGCTCTTAAAGGGTGAAAATTGGTTGTTGTATAGAAAAAAAACCTTAGCTATTACCATGGTTGGTGGCCCTCTAAAAGGCACAGCACATACATAGATACACAACACACTTGTGGTATTAAATTTTCATGAGGAAACAATTACAGAAATGAAGATCTACAAGGGCTCCTGGGGTGGGGTAGGGTGACAATGAAGAAAGAGGTTTAATCTTAAAAGTTCTCATCACAAGAGAAAAAAACGGTAACTCTGTACAGTGATGGATGTTAACTAGACTTATGGTGGTGATCATTTCAAAATATATACACAAGTATTGAACCATTATGTTGCACACCTGAAACTAACATAATGTTATATGTCAACTGTACCTCAATTCAAAATCTTTTAAAAAAAGAAAAAGGAGGTTGATAAATTCTACTCTAGATGTACTATCTTTACAACTCTTCCGTAAATATAAGAGTATTTCAAAATATTTCTTAAATGTTACTAATAGTAGGTCTGTGAGGTCCTTACCACAATAGATAGATAGATAATCTATCCATCCTCTGGTCATTTGTACACATAAAACAGTTTCAATTAGGTAGTTAATAAAGCCAATAATAATAAAAATAAATTATTCTTAACCAAATTGGAGCTTCTCCTCTCCCCAGTTCAGGCCTGCTTCAAGATAGCCATGGTTGATGGGAAAGCATTTGGTTGTCACCTGCTTTCCTCCTTGGCCAGGGTGTCCATTTTCCCTCCTTGCTGGGCATCTCTGGCCCCTTCCTGGTCTGGGTGGGGGTCGGTGGACAAGGTAAGGGGCAGGAAAGGTTGTTTGTCCCATGCTCTCGGGAGCTGATGGTGCCTCTCCCTGGGCTTACACTGTTAGTCACTGAGTTGTGTCTGACTCTTTGTGACCCCATGGACTGTAGCCTGTCAGGCTCCTCTGTCCATAGGATTTTCCAGGCAACAGTACTGGAGTGGGTTGCCATCTTCTTCTCCAGGGGATCTTCCCAACTCAGGGATCAAACCCTGGCCTCTCAACACTGCAGGCAGATGCTTTGCCCTCTGAGCTTCTGGGCTTGGCAGATATTTAAGCTGACTCTTCCTCTCTTGGGCTGATTGAGATTCTTCAGAGACCCTGATATGTTTCCTGCAGCCCCCAGCTATGAGTGATGCCATGTGTGACCACCTGGTTCTCCACGCTCACTCCTCTAGGCCACACTCCTGGGGACACCCATTACAAATGGATCTGGCTTGTGCCTTGTTTCTCTCCCAATATCTATCCACACCTGGAACACTTAATCCTAATTGCGAAATGGCATCCTCCTTCTTCTAATCACAAGGGCAGTCTTACTGACAGGAGAGGAAAGACTGGATGAAACAGAGCCTTTCTGACTCGATGGGCATGACACCCCTTACTCCCTTCTGTGTAACATGTCCTATCTCCACGTTAGCAAAGCCAGCTAAAAGGGGTTTCTGTTATCTGCAGGCAAATATATCACTGTTCTCAAAGCCAATCTTACTTTGTACAGAAGACATAGAAAGGAAAAGAACAAAAGAAAATAAAAGAAAAAGGAAGAAGGAAGATGGTAGCCATCAGGAGCAAAATATATCAGAAATGACAGAGACTAATGGGGATGGTCTCAGCAAACCAGTACAGAGCTCAGTGCAACAAGGAATAAAACCAGGATTTATTTGTGTGCTGACTACGTACAAGGCGCTGTTCTTAACACTTTATAAGCACCATTCATCTGTCCCATAAATGGACCCGTTTTATGGTGTTTCTAGGAACACGGGTTCACAGAATTAGTGAAGTGGTAGATTTGGGACCCAGATTCAGGTCATGGTCTAATCAGGTTTAGGTGCAAATTCGGACACCTATTGGTGACCCAGATGCTGTGCCAGGCACATCACTCACATTACCCCATTCATCTTTACGCCAACTGCATCAGGCAGAGATTGTTTCCTACATTCCAGAGAAACTGGGCACATAAGAGTTAAGTAATCTGCCAAGTAACTGGTAGAGCTAAGCTTAGAGTGCAGGTCTTGTGATTGCCTAGTTTAATACTCTTTCTGCACAGCAACCCTGCCTTTCTTCATCTGCAGGAATGTGGAAAAAACATCACACAGGGCTGACATGCAGCTGAGGTGCCCTGAAATGGCTGTGCCAGCTGCTAAAATGCTGATGTCCCTCTGTACCCGTTGGTAACCAACCTTGCTCTGAGCATCCTCAAACGCCACTCTGTCTCTTTTTGCCAAGACGTCCCCCACAATCCAGATTCTAAAGAGTGAAAGTGGGTCTCTGGGATGCTGCTCTGGTGCCGTGGCCTGTATCAGCCTTAGCTAATTGTTTCTTTGATGCTCCTTTCTGTCCTAAACGCTTCTGTGGTCATTACCTCTAATGTACAGAGATGAGAAAGCTAAGGCCCAGAGAAGGCTGCCTGGCTGGTTAAGAGTCGAGCTGTGTCTAACCCTAAATCCTTGGACTCCTGGTCAAGTTCTTTCTGTATTATATGGCCTATAGTCACTCAACTAGAAAATTTTACACTCTGTAGAGTTAAATTTAAAAAAAATAGATTAAATTAGAAAATGTCACAGATTAGGGATGAGTCTTTTAGAAAGAGACTTGTTAGTTAATAAATTCAGTGCTATCGGCGAAGCTTCATTAGGTCTGAGACTTAATTGAAAGATCAAGAACACGTTACACATACAAGCAACTGCAGTGGATGGAACTAATATTCCCCACCGTGTACTCCCTCTGAGTCCACCTCTGCCCACTGCCAGGTGACGTGCCTGAGTGTTCTAGAAACATGTTTCTGCCTCTTTGGCTTGGGCCTGATTTGTCATGATTTGGCACTGAGACACGATTTGTCTCTGAGATGATTGGGAATGTGACGTTTTCTGGGACTCAGTAGAAGCTTTTCGAATGAGCAGGCCTCTCTGCCCTCTGCAGCAGGAAAACAGGATGTCTCAGGTTCTGCTGTTCCTTCAGCTTGGGTCCCAGGATAGGAAGATAGGCCCTGAAGGGCCTCGGGGCCCAGAGGTGCCACAGTCTTCATGTAAAGGGAACAAGAAATGAATGTTTATTTTTGTGTGTCAATATATTGGGATGTTTGTCACTGCAGTATAAGCTGACGGATACACTAGGAGAAAAGAATGCTTTGAAAAATTGTAAGAATAAAAGTGAATTGAGTCTTAGATTTTAAAGGTCTGTTACTTCCAGTTAAACACCATTTCTGAGAGAGAATTCAGGCACATAACGGACACTTACTTAGCAGCTATTTGGATTGTCCAGAAATATTTTTACATAGTTTTCAAAAAGTCTTATAATCGATAAACCATGAACTGTATATTTTACGGAACTCCAGAGTTTCTGGGTAGATTATTCAGAAATAGGGGGGAAAAAAACACTTCTTGCCTAATAAAAGGAATGCTTCAATTCAGAGAATGATAAAAGAATACATTTTAGAGATGGGATCTTAGGAGCACTGCATCCAACTCAGATCATGTGTATTTTCCCATAGTTAAGTTTCACAATTACTTATTTTTGGTAAATAGAATAAATAAAGCACATTCTGTTTCCAGGTGTGGAAGCATGAAGACTTTGAAACAAACTCACTCACTGCTTTTCTCTCTATCCATCCACCCACCCCGTCAGCTAGACAGCCAGACAACCATCGTGTTCTTGATATAAGACAAACATCAAAACCCTCTCTTAGTTGTCATTGTGGGAGAAGAAATTTCTGTGGAGCATATAAATCTGAGTTAGGACAGATTCCCATATGAGGAGCTTTAGACATTATATTGTTCTTTCAGGCAGAGTTGTTGGCTTCAGAATCTAAGTTACCAGAAACTGGCATTCTTTCAGATCATCTGAGGACTCCAGGGGAATGGAGGGAGCAATTTTGATACCTGAGCTTCCAACATGGACATTTCAGGATTTCATGGATCCGCTGTGTGGCACAATAAGCCACATTGCTCCTGATGTCAAACCACCAGAAGGACCAGCAGGTTACTCTGCAAATAACCTGACATCCCCAGACTCTGCCTGCCTGGTTTTGGAGAGCTCCTGGAACGTCCCAGGAGTTACATGGGGACACAGTTACATGCGTCCCATGCGTCCTGAAGCCGATGCCAAGTGTTCATTGTCAGCGATGAATAGATCACAGAGGATGTGGTTCAAGGGGAGATCTACAAGTTTAGGCTTCTTGCAGTTGCAGTAAAAACAATGATAAAGGGATGAGCCCCTTGGCATTTAAACAACGTCTTCAGTCAGAATGTGGACAAAAGAAAAGAGGCTGCCCAATCAGGCTCTGCCCACCTGGTTCACAAAGAAAAAGCTAATGGACTCTAGAGTTTTCCAAGGATAAGAATTGTCCGGTCATTGATGCTGGGGACCCAGAACACCTGCCACGTGTCCATGGAGAAAAGGTCAGAGCCTTGAGAGGCGATCAGTTCAGGTGCACAGACATTTCCTGAGCAAGCCCTTTGTGCTGGGCAACACTGGGCTGTGTCCCCACTTGAGCCGGAGTTCAGGGCAATGGGTGTGCCCACGTGGGTGTGTGAGCACATGCTAGGGGACAGGCCAGGGTGATCTGGACCAGAGATAGTCTCCTCCCACTGCTGCCCCTAGGGGATCGGGGTCTGTCTTTGAATCTTTCTGCCTGTGTGTTTCTGAAAGGTGACCTGTCCTCAGCAGCTGAAGAAGATGAGGGTGCAGGTGAGGCTGTGACAAGTCATCCAGGTTGGTGCTGGCTTTTCGGTGCCCTTGTCACTTCATCCAGATTCCATTGCTTCAAGACAGCCTCTAGGGTTGGGGCATGAGGCTGTCGTCTGTTTGCATTAAAGAAGTCGTTTCCATCTCCATTTCTGACTCTTGTTCATTCAGAGACCATCAGGCACTCACTCTGCCATCTTTCTGGAAAGCACCCCAGCTGCTTCACATAATTAGGGAGTGCATGCTATTCGTGCCTCCCTTTCTTTCTTCACCCAAAACCTAACTGTGTGTGGCACATACACTAGGAGGCAGATGTGGAACTAAGTCCTTTCCTGAGCTCCAGGGCAGCTCTGGGAGGACACCCGGGGGCAGGAAGTCGGTGACCCACCCAAGGCCACACGACATTGAGCAGCAGCACAAGGACCATAGCTGGGGACTCAGACTCCTGGTGTGGGTACTCTGCCCTGCACCCACTCCTGAGCCCGCCGAGGGCTGTGGGAGTGAAGAGGCCCTGACTCAGGCCAGGCAGTCCGGGCTGCTGGTCGCCTGCCAGTCTCAGCGCAGAAGCTGAGCTGGGCTCTCCCGGTGGCTCTCCTTGGCCAGTGAGCAGGAAGCTCTGAATCCTGGGCTATGGCCCAGAGGGAAAGGAAAGGGGCTTCTCTATGTTTCTGATAGTCCCCATGACCATCCAGGAACAAAGCGGGGCCTCACACTGCCTCCTGCCACCAGCCTCCGCCCAGCTGTTCTGGCCACGCAGCCCCATCTCTGTGGCCTGTCTGCAGGAACACTGGGTGTTTGTCTGCTTGCAGAATCGCGGCTGTGTGCCCAGGACTCTCTCCGGCCCCTCACTCCAGGCTCCAGGCCCAGTGGGATGGGCCAACAAAGCCACAAGACTGCTTGTTAATCCCCAAACCCATCACCCGGGGAAGCCGGATCCCTGGTCCCTGATAGTTCACTATTAATATTATGTAGACGAACATTCCACTGGGCACTGATCAAGTAAACCCAAATGACAGGTCACCATTCAAATGTGTGCACTTTCTGGACATGCAGGGGAAAGAGCTTCGGGCTGGAGGTCAATGCAGGTCACTTACCAGACCTCACCAAGTTCAATGTCATTATCCTCCAAATGTGAGCAGTGGCTCATTAGTTAATGTCTGCCGAGGACCCCTCCATTACAGACATTGTACTACACACCACATGCATCTTCCCTCACCCTCTGCGAAGAACCCAGAGATGCTGGGCATAGGTAGAAAGTAGCCCCACAAAAGCAGTAGGCACCAGGGTCACTGAGAGCCTCACCGAGGACCACATCATTCATTCGACAGGTGGTTCCAGAGCAGCCACTTCATGTCAGTCACTGTACACAGCCCACAGAATCCCTATCCCCCTAAAGCTTACATTCTAGAACACTCAGCAAAGGCTCAGAGACGGCAGATGATGCTGTCAGTCAGGCAGTGACACAAAAGATGACTTTTCCCTCATCTTCCATAACTAGTACAGTAGAGGAGCCGAGCCAAGGGGGTGCTTGTCATTCCCTGGAGTTTGAGCGGACTGGGGCTGTTCTGCCAAGGGCTCCCCTTGAGTGGCCATTCTCAGCCTGCAAGAGAGGAGGACACACTTCCCTTTGCACTGTTCCAGATACGCAGTGCGGTGCAGTCAGCCTGGCAGGCCCTGGGGGGAGTCCCAGACGCCCACCACAACAGCCTCTTGAGCTCACACTGGGCAGGCTGCTGAGGGTCGCTGGTAAGAACATCTGAAGTGACAGTGAATGCCTGACAGTGTAGCTGGGCCCCCCTGACCCCCAGATATGGGCTCAGCCTTGCTCCAGGCTCAGGAATCTAATCACATTGCTAGGGGTACGGCAGGTCAGCTGACAGCAGGTCCTGCTCTGACACTCGATCTCAGTTCTAGGGACTTGTCTCATTCACTCATTCATTCATTCACTCATACAAGAAATATTGCCCAATTTACTGTACAGCAGAGGGAACTATATTCAATATCTTGTGATAATCTATAATGGAAAAGAATCTGAAAGAAAGAATACAGACATATACATATGTAGTTTGCTATACACCTGAAACTAACACAATATTGTAAATCAGGGCCAGAGGTCAAGGCAGGACCTCATTTCTTACATGGGAAGAAGCCTGGCAAATGGCTCTTTATGACTTCAAAAAAAAAAAAAAGAAATATTGCCTGAGCAGGAATAGGAACTGGGCACTACTCTAGGGACTGGGCATACCCTAGGGAGCAAAAATAGGTCCCTGCCCTTAGAGAGTTTATATTCTAGTGAAAGAGAGAAATGAATAAATGTCAACGGGTGGTAAGTGATGAGATGACAAATACAACAGGAAAGGGGATGGAACGTGATGGAAGCCCCATGTTAGTGTGGTAAGAAAGACCTCTTGGAGAAGGAGACACCTGAGAAGACACAGAAAGGGTGAGAGGGAGCAGGCAAGGTGTGTGTCTGGGGGAAGAGCATCACAGGAAGAAGGAACAGGATATGCACATGGCCCCGAGGCAGAGCGTGCTTGGCGTATTCGAGGAATACGCCCATATTGACAGCTGAGCCCATCAATGCCCTCCTGCGTCTCTGTGCCTGGGCCTCTGCACCCTGCTTCAGACTCTCCAACACCAGAGGATGCCCACCTGCCAGGGTCACTCCGGTCACAGCCCAGATCCTGCTGCCTGGCTTGCCTTCTCCCACCCCCACCTGCTGGGACCTTCCCAAAGGGCATGGGTTGCTCAGATGCCTCTGACTCTTCCCCACATCCCCACGTCCTCCTAGAGCCAAGGAGAGGGGCTTGCTGGCTCTGGAGTCAGACTGCCTGGATTTTAATTTTAGCTCCATCATTTCCTACCTGGGAAGCCTGGGCAAATGGCTCTTTGTGACTTGGTGTCTTTAACTGGGAAATGGAGATACAGCAGTATCTATCACAGGGGCTGCTGTGACAGCAAATGAATTACATGTGCAAAGAGCACACGGAGTAATGCTCCACAAGTAGTAGTGGAAAATTATTAGGGTAAGGAAGTCTTTTCTCCTACTTTCTCCTCTGCTTGCTGCATGGAGAAGAAAAATGAAAATGGCCCAGGTTTGGAGTCAGACAGATGTAGGTTTGAGCCCCTGCTGGTGTTCTTGGGCAAATGACACAACCTCTCTGAATCTTTTTCCTCATCTTAATATGGAGATAACAGTCTGTCCCTCACAGGCTTGGAAAAGACTAAGTGAAATGACATAGTAGGCCCAGAGACACACTCAGGACAGTTTCCTGATGGAGAACCAGCCTGACTCTAGAGCTAGTGACAAGGTTTCAGAACCATCAGGACAGAGAGAACCAGACTTCAGAAACAGAAAGAGAAGCAGCAGCTCTGAGACTCAACGGAGGGGCCCAAGGAGGGGCAACCAGCTCACACTGTGCAGAGAGGCTCCCCCGAGCAGCAGAGAGCCGGACCAGTCACAGGATCTGGGGTGATGGGGAGGTGGATGAGGCCGGGCCAGGTCACCGTCTGCCAAGTGGAGGCATGTGCCAAAAGGACCAGGTGCCAAAGGCCAATGCCAAAGGGGAGCGGCGGCTACTAGGAATCCCAGGAAACAGTCAGGGCACCCACGGTGGGACCCAGACAAGCCACAACTTAGCCAGGTGAGTCAAATCATGTGAGGGCCAGGGGGCCAGGGCAGGTCTGAGACTGACTCTGGGATGTTCTGTGTCTTTTTTAAAGTGGCCAAGTCAGGGGTCAATATAATAGTCTAACAGTGTGTATCAAAGCAGGTCCCTTTGATAACCCTGCAGGAAGCGCTGGGGGAAGTATAAAGACCTTCCTCCCAGCCCAAACCAAACCAGAGCAGAGAGCAGGAGCAGATGCAGAAAGGAGCTGGATTCCTATATGGGAAAAGAATCTGAAAAAGAATGAATATATGTGAATATATACCTGACTCCATTCCTTGGTGGCTCAGCAATAAAGAATCTACCTGCCAATGCAGGAGAAACAAGTTGGATCCCTGGGTCAGGAAGATCCCCTGGAGAAGGAAACGGCAACCCACTCCAGTATTCTTGCCCGGGAAATCCCATGGATGGAAGAGCCTGGCGGGCTACAGTCCATGGGGTCACAAAGAGTTAGGCACGACTTAGTGACTCAACAACAATATAACCGAATCACTATGCTGTATAAAGGAGGAGAAGGGGATGACAGAGGACGAGATGTTTGAATGGCATCACGGACTCAATGGATGTGAGTTTGAGCAAGCTCCGGAAAATGCTGAAGGACAGGGAAGCCTGGCATGCTACAGTCCATGTGGTTGCAAGGAGTTGGACACAACTGAGCAACTGAACAACAACAATGCTGTATACCTGCTGCTGCTGCTGCTAAGTCGCTTCAGTCGTGTCTGACACTGTGCGACCCCAGAGACGGCAGCCCACCAGGCTCCCCCGTCCCTGGGATTCTCCAGGCAAGAACACTGGAGTGGGTTGCCATTTCCTTCTCCAATGCATGAAAGTGAAAAGTGAAAGTGAAGTCTCTCAGTCGTGTCCGACTCTTCACAGCCCCATGGACTGCAGCCCACCAGGCTCCTCTGTCCATGGGATTTTCCAGGCAAGAGTACTGGAGTGGGGTGCCATTGCCTTCTCCATATCTGAAGCTAACACATTGTAAATCAGCTGTGCTATGCTTAGCCACTCAGTCGTGTCTGACTCTGGGACCCCATGGACTGTAGCATGCCAGGCTCCTCTGTCCATGGGGATTCTCCAGGCAAGAATACTGGAGTGAGTTGCCATGCCCTCCTCCAGGGTGTAAATCAGCTATACTCCAATAAAATTTTAAAATAAACAAAAATAATAATAATAAAAAGAAAGGAGCTGGAGATACCACTTGACCCCAGAGAGGTCAATCAGATTCTGTTGGGTCCCTGGGGTCTGAACAGCTTGGATCAGCAACCACAGTGCCAGAACACACACCGAGGGCTTCCCATGAGCCAGGAGCAGCTCTGGGTTAAGTAAGGCAGAAAAAGATAGCATGGGGTTGATTCTCAAAACAGAAGCAGGGGCCTTCTCCCCAGAGATGACCAAGGCAAGTGCCTGTGCAAGAAAAGTGTGCTGGCTGGCTGAGCTCCACCAAGGTTTAATGAACAGCAAGGATAACAAAACTGAGAATTTTAATTACAAGTTCTTGCTTCCCCATTGTTTGTAATTTTGCTAAAGACTTTGGATCTCCCAGGGGTGACTGGCAATAAAAAGCTCTTAAAACAGAAGGGGTGTGTAGTGCAGAGAGCCATTTCATGTGGCTTTAGAGCTAACCTGAGGGAGGAGATGGGCTGGCTGTGCCCATTTGGGTAGATCAGACACCTCTCTGAGCTTTTCTTCTCTGTTTTGTAAAATCAGAACTTGAGCCAGACCAGGCCTAAGGTCTCTGATAGCCAGGGAGTCCCTGCAACCAGGCAGGGAGAGCTACCCTCATGACAATGGATGATCCAAGTCAGATACCAAGTCACTCTCGGTTCCACTCTCCTGCCCATTCCACACTAAGCCATAAATGCCATTTCACCCAGCTCAATAAATGCTGTTGACATGAAAGGAGAACCCATCCAACAACTCCTGTTTCCACCTCTTCTTCCTCCTAAAGAGAGGCTGCCTCATCCTCCCCACTCAACTGCTTCCATTCAACACTCTTTTTTTTCTCACCAGACTATGGTAGCAATTTTCCCTCCAGCCTCTGATGTCTTTTTCACACTAAGGCTATCTTCCACCAGCCACAGGGGGGGCGCTTCCACCTCCTGAGGGCTCCTGACAATCCTGCAGTGGCTTCTCAAGGTCAATGGGACACAGGAAGGTGTGCCAGCACCTAGTGATGGGCTCCCCTTCCACCCACGACCCCAGTCTCCTCTGCTGCTCCCCATACCTCCTTGCCTGAAGCCAGGCCCCACTACTGGCAAGTTTGGAAGAAATCAAGATTTTCTTGCTTCTGAACATCTGCATGCGCTCTTCCTTTTGCTGCGATGTCCTTCTGTCACCATCTCCCTTCAAGTCTCAGTTCTCTAGTCTTTTCCTGCTATCAGCCTTCCTGCTGTGTCTTAGCTCAGCCCTCTCCTCTAGCCCCACGATGTTTTCTGCTGTGGCCAATTCCTGTTCTATGAATGTTCAGCCTTCCTCCCCTACCCTGGAAACCCCTCAAGGGCAAAGAATATCTGTGCATCTAGAAACACCCAGTATCAAGAACAGTGTGACACAATAGCCAAAAGGTGCAAGCAACCCAAGTGTCCATCGATGGGTGAATAAATAAACAAAATGTGGTAGAGCCATACAATGGAATAGTACGCAGCCTTAAAAAGGAAGGAAATTCTGACACCCGCTACAACATGGCTAAACTACGAGGCCACTGTGCTAAGTGAAATAGGTCAGTCACAAAGGACAGACACAGTGCGATTCCACTTACGTGAGATACTTGAAGTCCTACACAGAGGTAGAAAGTAGGATGGTGGATGCCAGGGGCTGCAGGGAGGTGGGGGAGGGAGAGGCAGTTCTCCATGGGGATAGAGTTTGGTTATGCAAGATGAAAACCATTCCGGAGATGAACAGTAGTGTGGCTGTCCATCAGTGGGAATCTAGTTAATGCCGCTGATCTGTACACTTCACTGTGGGTAAAAGGGTACATTTTAGGTTATATATATTTTATCACAGTTTAAAAAAAGAGCAATGTGAGCATAGAGAGAAATTTAATGACTGTTTATTGAGTGAATCAGTGAGAGAATGAGTAATTAACCAAGGGAAATCATTGGAGCCCCCACAAAGCACTTAGGGGATTATGTAACTAGGTCAGAATGAAAAGCCTAGACATTGGTGGGAGACAAGGGTGGCCTCCCTCTCTAACACTGTCCCTTCCAGCAAGGGGTCTTCCCAGTGCCCAGGACATGGTTTTCAAACCTAGACTTCCCAAACCAAGTTGAACTTTTGGGGCTGCAGCTGGATGTGAATCAGTGTTTGTTCTCAGGGACTTGCCACATCCTCCTAGGACCCAGCATAGAATAACACGCAGCGCAGCATCAAGGCAGGAAAACTTCAGCGCTTTGGCAGAGGCTGCCCGGGGCTGGGTGTTTGTGTGGCGTGGGTGCTGGGGTCAGGAGAGCAGAGAGGAGCCTGAGGGGGCAGGCTGCTGGCAGGAAGGGCTCACTCCACACTCATCCCCCGGGTGAGCCGCACGCTTCGGAAGTATCGCATTAAAGAGATGAATCACACACTGACTCAAAGAGAGGAGGCTGCAGGGTTGTAAATCAGAAGAATGGCTTTTATTTGTCAGAATGCTACAATAAATAATATCTCCGTGTGCCACATGACAAAAGGAGAGTGGGAAGGAGGGCGGCTGGGCACTGCAGGGCGAGGGGCTTTCAGAGCAATATATGGTGATGGGGGGGCGGCAACCCTGCAGCCACCAGGCACGTTCAGGACACTCTCCAGTCACTGTTCTTTAATGCAAAGGAAAAAAAAATACAGGATCATCTTTCCCCCAAGCTTCCTGAGAGCATGGGGGTCACGAGAATAACAGCATAAGGATGGCTGGGGATGGAGGAGACCCTCAAGGTCATCGGCTTCAGCCCTGCTTTGTAAATACAGCAGGCTGCCTTGCTGGAGATGGCGTTTATGGTTGTTCTTCAGAACGACAGGACCAGAAAATCATCCATGGAGGGCTTCTCAGGTGGTCCAGCGATTAAGAATTCGCCTTGCAATGCAAGGGACACCAGTTCTATCCCTGGTCTGAGAAGATCCCATGTGCCTTGGAGCAACCAAGCCCGTGCACCACAACTGCTGAGCCACTGGGTTCTACTGCTCTGGAACCCTTGAGCCACAATTATTGAGCCCGCCCATCTAGAGCCTGTGCTCCACAACAAGAGAAGCCTGCGCACCACCTCTCTCCAAAACTAGAGAAAGCCTGAGCACAGCAACAAAGACCCAGAGCAGCCAATAAATACATAGATACAATTTTTGTTAATGAAAATCATCCACTGAGGACAGAGATCCCTTTAAAATGGGGGGTGAGGGGATGTAAGGCCCTCCAGAATTGATGAAGGTCACTGCCCTTGCATTTGTCAATCAGGTAAATGGTCATGGCCAGAATTATGGAAGGAAGCTCTTTGCAAACAGAGGTGCAGGATGGGGCAAGTAGCCCATTACCTGGGGAAGGGCATAGAATATGATCCTTTGGCTTCCGGGGCTTAAGAGTGAAAAGCTGCCTGGGTCTGCATGTTCCTGCAGAGGAAGGATGGGGACTCTGGGTCTGCAGAGGGGCAGGGAGACACGTGATCAAATCAGGCCGAGTTGCCCGGGGCAACCTGGAGCCTGCAGAGGCAGCTGTGCTTCTGGAGAACATCATTCTATCAGGAAGCCCAGATCCTGCTCCCCCCATCCCCCGCCTGCCCTGCCCACCTTGGGTTGATACTGCGGAGGGTGAACTCCAGGCTGTGGGGCTATGTTGCCTGATATGGAAGCCACAAACCACCTGTGGCTATTGAAGCATGACTGGTCCACATTGCAATTTGCTCTAAAGGTAAAAAACACCCTGGCATCTGAAGACATAGTTTTAAAAAAGAAGAATGTCAAATAGCGTATTAATTTTTTAATATTGATGTTGTTGAAATGAAACCATTTTGGATACGTTGTGTTAAAGACAATGTATTATTAAAATGGATTTCAACTGTTTCCTTTTACTTTTTTTAATGTGGTGACCAGAAAGTTTTAAATGATACGTATGATTCCCACTGGGGGCTCACATCATGTTTCTATCAGTCGATGCCACTCTGGAAGAATTCTTAGACACAGAATAGGCAGAGAGATGGCTCCAGACCTACTGCTCTTAACACTGGCTGGGTGGGGGCAATCTGGAGATGTTGAGGGGTGCAGTAGCAGCACCCCACACTGAGAAAGGCTAGGTTAGGCCAGCTGCTGACATAAATAATGGGACAGAGATCTGAGTGATTCCATGACTTGCTCAAGCAAATTAATCAGATCTTGGCTTACAATCAAGCTTCATAAATTCTAGTGTAGTCTTCTTACCATCACATCCTAGTTTACATAGAAACTGCTCTTGAGAAATCATTAGTCATTTTAGGGAGGGTGTCATGAAACAGGCTCCTGATTAGAGCTCAAGTTTTTACAATTTTGGGGGGAGAGCTGGTAAATCAATAATCTCTATCAGAGCCCTGTAACTTAAATAAAACTGGATCTGAATGCTCATCTCGGCATGGTGTTCCATCCAAAAGAAGTGCAAACTGAGATCCCCAAGTTTTGAAAAGTATTCTTCATTCCTGACTGAGCTCTCCCAAGAAAGTAGCAAATGGAAATTACCCAGCATGAGTCCCAGCCAAGTTTCTTCAACACCTGCAGCCCTCCTTCTCTCGTGTGCAAGGATCACTCCATCAGGCAGCCGCTCAGGTGGCTCCCTCCTGTTTCTTACACCTGCCAGCTCCCTTCTTCAGTCCCCCTCCTTCTAGTCAAGCTCTTCTCAGCTCATCCTTCCTCTGGGACCTCTCTCTTCTTGCCGTATCTCCAGACCCTTCTGCATAAAGATCAGTTCAGCTCCTTCTGCTGCTTTCTCTTCTTCTCCGGTATGTCGTCTGCCATTATCTGATCAGCCCAAGGGGCCCTACGACTGGCTGAGGAGGTAAGAAATGAGTGAGGAGATGGGGCTCCACAGTCAGAATTTTACAACCTTTGGGCAATTCCATTCCTAGGAATCTAAAATGGATCAACAGCAGAAGAGATCAACGATTCAGGTTCAAAGGCGGGGACCACAGTATTGTTTATAACAGCAAAAAAACTGGAAACAACCTAAATATCCACCAAGGAGTTGTGGTTAAGTAAATGATTAAAAACTCTACAAACTGGAATATTGGGAGGATGCAAAAACTTCTGTTATTGAAAATATTTATTGGTGTGGTAAATTGCCTCTGATAAATTAATTAATTAAATTTAAACATTAAATGAGACCAAAAACTAGAATATAAAGCTGTATACAAACTATGATACCAATTTTGTTTCACTTATATATGTATATTGAAAACTGCTTCTCTGGTGTCATGTATTCCAGGCTCTTTGCGGCTTTGAATCAGTAAGAATCCAGGAGAAAGTAACTGAAAAGCAGGAAGTGAAGGGACTTTTTTAAGTGGGTTATCAAGGTGTAACCTTCCTTTCTTTGGCCCATGATGAGGACAGGAGGTGACATGGAGCCCAGCCAGCTCCCAATCTCCGGGGGGCTCCCACCAGCATCCAGGAGGAGCAGGAAGAGTATCTGACCCCCACCCAAAGACCTCACCTTCACCACATGGGCCAGGAATTCAATGCCCTGAACAAGGAGACATGAAGACCTGCCTTCACAGACAAGAGTATTCCTTGCAAGGAGACACACATCAGAAGGAGTATGGACACCTGGAAGGCAGGTGACCTAGGACCAAGGGGAGGCTCAGGTACAGATGTGGAGGTCAGGCAAGTTCTGGTCCCCACTCAGCCGCAGGTGCTCATCTAAAATTAGGTTGCTAACACCCACCTCATAAGAGTGTTGGGAAGAACTTCCCTGGTGGCCCAGTGGATAAGAATCTGCCTGCCAATGCAGGGGACACAGGTTCCATCCCTGGTCTGGGAAGACCCACATGCTGTGAAGCAACTAAGCCTGTGAATCACAGCTGCTGAGCCTGCACTCTAGAGCCTGTGAGCCACAACTATTGAGCCT
Source organism: Bos grunniens (assembly GCF_055505025.1). Taxonomy (NCBI): domain Eukaryota; kingdom Metazoa; phylum Chordata; class Mammalia; order Artiodactyla; family Bovidae; genus Bos; species Bos grunniens. The sequence goes on from NC_141167.1 coordinate 17,023,180, forward strand.
GAGTTCTGCAACTACTGAAGCCTGCATGCCTGGAGACTGCGCTCCACAACAAGAGGAATCACCACAACGAGAAGTGCACGCACCCCAGCAAAGAGCTGCCCCTGCTCACCATAACTAGAGAAAGCCCACGCAAAGCAATGAAGACCCAATGCAGCCAAAATAAAAAAAAGAATGTTGGGAGATGCAATGAGGAAAGGACACAGCACATAAGAAGCAGGAGAGAGCACAGGCTCTGAGCCAGGCTTCCTGGGCATGCATCCTGGTGCCTCATCTAGAAAACTAATTATGGTACTAGTAAGAGCCTCTGTATGGATGTGAGAGTTGGGCTGTGAAGAAAGCTGAGCGCCGAAGAATTGATGCTTTTGAACTGTGGTGTTGGAGAAGACTCTTGAGAGTCCCTTGGACTGCAAGGAGATCCAACCAGTCCATTCTGAAGGAGATCAGCCCTGGGTGTTCTTTGGAAGGAATGATGCTAAAGCTGAAACTCCAGTACTTTGGCCACCTCATGCGAAGAGTTGACACATTGGAAAAGACCCTGATGCTGGGAGGGGTTGGCGGCAGGAGGAGAAGGGGACGACAGAGGATGAGATGGCTAGATGGTATCACCAACTCGATGGACATGAGTTGAGTAAACTCTGGGAGTTGGTGATGGACAGGGAGGCCTGGCGTGCCATGATTCATGGGGTTGCAAAGAGTCGGACACGACTGAACGACTGAACTGAACTGAAGAGCCTCTTGATGAGGGTGAAAGAGAAGAATGAAAAAGCTGACTAGAAACTTAACATTAAAAAAACTAAGATTATGGCATCTAGTCCCATCACTTCATGGCAAAGAGAAGGGGGAAAAGTGGAAGCAGTGACAGATTTTATTTTCTTGGGCTCCAAAATCACTGAAGATGGTGAGTGAAATGTAAAAAATGCTTATTCTTTGGAAGGAAAGCTATGACAAACCTAGATAGCATATTTTAAAGCAGAGACATCACTTTGCTCACAAAGGTCTGAGGAGTCAAAATTATGATTTTTTCAGTAGTCAAGTACAGATGTGAGAGTTGGACCTTAAAGAAGGCTGAGTGCCAAAGAACTGATGGTTTTGAATTGTGGTGCTGGAAAAGATTCTTGAGAGTCTTGGACAGCAAGGAGATCAACCAGTCAATCCTAAAGGAAATCAATCCTGAACGTTCATTGGAAGGACTGATGCTAAAGCTGAAGCTTCAATACTTTGGCCACCTGATGTGAAGAGTTGAGTCACTGAAAAAGACCTTGATGTTGAGAAAGACTGAAGGTAAAAGGAGGAGGGGGCAACAGAGGATAAGATGGTTAGATAGCATTACTGACTCGATGGACATAAATTCGATCAAACTATGGAAGACAGGGGAGGGCAGAGGAGACAGTCCACGGGGTCAGAAAGGGTTGGACAAGGCTTAGCAACTGAAAACAATAACAATCCACTCTCCAGTTTTGTTGAGAGGATTAACGTAGTCAATACAAGCAAATATGTGAAAAATGCCCAGCACATGCTCGGCACTCAGCAGCTGTGAGTGTCCTTTCCCGCATTACCTTTCAGGAGGACTGTTCCTACTCCATCTTCTGCTCAGGGTCTGTCCCTCCTTCGCAGCCCATTCTTTCGGATGCTCCTTTAACCCTCACCAGTTCCAGTTTCACATTTACACTTCACTTCCTATTGCCTACTAGGAGTCTAGAACTGCTGTCTGCAGATGAGAGCCTCCAGGTAAAATTCAACCCGCCACCTGCTTTTATAAATAAAGCTTTATTGGAACACAGCTCACTCATTCTCTTCTGTATTGTTTACGGCTGCTTTAGCATTACAACGGCAGAGCTGAGCAATTGTGCCAGAGACCAGATGTCCCACGAAGCCCAAGATATTTACTATCTGGCCTTTTATGGGAAAAGCGTGCCAATTTCTGCTCTAGATCCACACTGTCCAATAAAAATACAATATGAGCGATACAAGTAAATGTCTCATAGCCACATTAAAAAGGGAAAAGAAACAAGGTGAAGCTAACGTTAGTGACATGTTTCATTGAACTCACATATCCAAAATATTCTCATTTCATTGAGAAATAAAAAAATAATTAATGAGGTACTAGAAGCAATGCTGGCATTTGACATACCCACTGTACACAATAGTAACAGCTTCAGTTCAGTTCAGTTCAGTCGCTCAGTCGTGTCCGACTCTTTGCGACCCCATGAATCGCACCGGAGGTTAAAAAGTGAACTGTAATACTTTGAAAACAATAAAGTTGTATTTCACGAGAAAGTGTTCTATGCTGCTTTCTTTTCTTCTTTTCCTTCTCAAATATTTACTTATTTATATATTTTTGGCCGCATTGGGTCTTAGTCACGCACACGGGCTCTCTGTTGCAGCTCGTGGGCTTAGCTGCCCCTTGGCATGTGGCACCTTAGCTTCCCAACCAGAATCAAACCAGCATCCCCTGCATTGGAAGGCAGATTCTTAACCACCCGACCACCAGGGAAGTCCCTGGGCTGCTTTATTTTCTAAATTCAAATGTAAATGAAAATTTTAAAAAAAACCCAGTCCCACAGTTGCACTAGTTACGCTTCAAGGGCTTACCATACTGGACAGCACAGACCTGCACAATGACCCCTCCCCACATGTGCTTACAACCCTTCCACAGACGCAGCACGTTACTTCGTGTGTGGTTCCGCCCGTATGCAAGGGGATTTTCAAGCTGGGAAAGGAGAATGTGGGGTGAGGATCAAAGCAGAGATAGTGAGAGAAATAAGGGGCAGAGTGGATGCCCCTCGGTCCTCTGGCCAGTTCTTAGCTCCTGCAGAGACAGAGGTCTGAGACAGAAGCCAGAAGAACTACTCAAGAGAGGCTTCCTGTGACTTTGGGCCCAAGAAACACTGCTTTGGGACTCAGGGGATAAAGTGCCACCTCTCTCTCTACCTAGCCTCTCATCTCTGTCCAATGTCTGGACTGTCCTATGTCTGAGGACTAGAGGCCTTGGGACTGTCCAGACCAACCCTCCTGGCAACGTGTGGCCACTGTCTGCTAGGTGGAGGCAAGAATAAAGCTTCTCTGAGCAGCTTCAAGGTGGGTAGATGCACATAAATGGAAGCCGAAGCAGGAACGGAGGAAGGGAACAGATGCCTGTGGAGACCACAGCTGATGAGCAGAGTGGTGGGTACATGGGAGACCCCTTGGAGAATGCCTCAAAATCACTAGGAGACTGTTTGGGCTGCAACCAGATGAGCACTGACCCCGAGAGGCAAAGTAACCCAGCCAGTGACCCCTCACAGGTCAGGAGCCAGGGACCCCATGGGGACGAGGGAGAGAGAAGCCTGAGCGGGAGGGCGTGGCCAGGTGGTTCCCCTTCCCGGTTGGGAACAAAGCACAGTGGATCCCACAGCTCTGATGCGCTCTGGGGCCCGGCCAGGTCCATTTGTTACAGGGAAGCACAGGTGAGTCACCAGGCCTCCTGCTAGCAACGGCGTCCTGGGATGTGGTCCAGGTAATTAGTGCCCTGGGCACAAGGGTTTCTCCATATTGTATCTCATCCAGGGAAGTGAAATTTGAAGAAAGCTGGGAATGGTGGAAATCATTCTGCTAGAAATGGATGGCTAATGGCATAAGGAAAACTCCAAGTGCCTATAAACTTGCCCGTGGAAAGGAGGGCATGTCAATCAGCTGCTTCTTTGTCCTCCATCTCAACTCAGCAGCTGAGCCCAGCCTTCGTCTCACATCAGCAGAACCCCCTATCCTCTGCCAATCCAGTCTTTTCCTCTCAGGCATCCCTCCAGCTCCAGGGACATCAGAGCAAAACCCTGGAGCCTCCGCACCTCCCTGCTCCCTGTCCCTCATCATCCTTCCACTCCTTGCCTCTTTAGGTACCGCCTCCCTCCCTGGACTGTGGTCACAGAGGGCCAGCTCACTTCACATGCACATCACCAATCCTACTGCAGCAAAATCCACTGTAATATTATGGCTCCTGAGACAGAGCCAGGCCTTGCCTTGAGCTTCCTAAGATGGGGAGCAGGTACCGCTGGCCAATTATAAAATTATTTGAGGCTGATCTAACTGCGTGATCTTGGGCACATTACACAGTCACTCTGTGTACCTGTTTCCTCACCTGTGAAATGGGACTAATAAAGTTACTGACCTCACAGAGTTATTTTGAAGATGAACTGAAGACGAACTGAGCTCATGTATTACTCTGCTTAGGCAAGTGCAGTTCAACTTTTCTTAGCTGTTATTATTACTATTGGGCTTCCCTGGTGACTCAGATGGTAAAGAATCTGCCCATAATGCGGGAGACCTGGGTTCAATCTCTGGGTAGGGAAGAACCCCTGGAGAAGGGAATGGCTACCCACTCCAGTATTCTTGCTTGGAAAATTCCATGGACAGAGGAGTCTTGAGGGCTACAGTCCATGGGGTTGCAAAGAGTCAGATTGTTAGGAAGACAAACTTTTGTGTTTTATTTATAGTTATGAGTTTATTTTAATGTTACTCAGAGAAAATCAAATCAAAATAAACCCATGATTTTACAGACCCAAAAGAAAAGAAAGAAAGTGAAGTCGCTCAGTCATGTCCAACTCTTTGCAACCCCATGGACTGTAGCCTACCGAGATCCTCCGTCCATGGAATTTTCCAGGTAAGAGTACTAGAGTGAGTTTCCATTTCCTTCTCCAGGGGATCTTCCCAACCCAGGGATCGCACCCAGGTCTTCCGCATTGCAGGCAGATGCTTTACTGTCTGAGCCACCAGGGAAGCCCTTTACAGACCCATGTTTAGGTCAAAACTGGATGAAAAAAAAAGTCAATGTAAATATATTCAAAGAAGAATTTAAAAAACAGTGTAGGGGACAAGCTAATGCGATATGAATTGCGATGGTGGAAAACACAGACAATTTGGGAAATACTCTTCTAGTCTGAACCCTCTAGTTTACCAAAAAGGAAACTCTGAACAGGAACCTGGCTCCTCGGCCACCCGTGTAGTCACTGGCTGGGACCAGACTGTCTTCCCCTGTCTTCCAGGTCCCACTGCCTCAGCAAGAGACTCATATGTGTTCACTTGAATAAGTATATGTAAAAGAAGCTCTGAATACAAGGCTTATACCAGATTGGATCACACATGACATGTGGGTCAAATCCCATGTCATGTAAAACAAAATAACCCCACAGAGTAAAAGCCACCAGTCTTATGACACAGCATCAGGTGTTCCTCCAGGGTCGGAGGTAACTGTAGAACTGGCTTCTCTGGTTCTGCCACTTCCTAGCTGTGTGACTATGGACTTGTTGCTTAACCTCTCTGTGTTTTCATTTGAAGATCTGCAAAAGGAGATAAGAGGCAGTAATGGCACCCCACTCCAGTACTCTTGCCTGGAAAATCCCATGGACGGAGGAGCCTGGTAGACTGCAGTCCATGGGGTCGCTAGGAGTCGGACACGACTGAGCAACTTCACTTTCACTTTTCACTTTCATACATTGGAGAAGGAAATGGTAAGCCACTCCAGTGTTCTTGCCTGGAGAATCCCAGGGACGGGGGAGCCTGGTGGGCTGCCGTCTCTGGGGTCGCACAGAGTTGGACACAACTGAAGCGACTTAGCAGCAGCAGCAGCAGCAGCAAGCCTAGTAGAGAGAGTTGCTTAGTCACTCAGTCATGTCTGACTCTTTTGAGACCCCATAGACTGTAGCCCTTCAGGCTCCTCTGTCCATGGGATTTCCCAGGCCAGAATACTACAGTGAGTTGCCATTTCCTACTTCAGGGGCTCTTCCTGACACAGCTATCCAACTTATGTCTCCTGCATTGGCAGGTGGATTCTTTACCACTGAGCCACCAGGGAAGCCCAGGAGATAGAGTACTCAGTAAAAAAAAAAGTAGTTTCCTTTTTTCTTTCCTCCAAAAGCCAGAGCAAGCATCCCTGCTGAAGACGTGTCCCCACTAGTTGTGGGGAAATCCTCCTCCCAAACCTGTAGCGGCTCCCTGTTTCTTACCACAGTAGGTCTCTGGGTGGTAAGAGGCCACCCATCATCAGCAAGGGTCCATCATCAACAACACGGGCCCTTCCCTCCCAGCCAGCTTCATTCCCCTGACCCCAGCACCCATCCTAGTTTGTCCCACGCTCCCTCGCTGCCCCATGAATAAGATGCAGGCATTCTGACACCAGTGCCCCCAGCCCCCGCCTTCTCTCCCTGTCCTGAGTGCTCAGACTGACCTTCCTAAGACCCCTATCTGGTTAACATGCCCTCTGAAAGTCTATATGATTTGCCCTTTCCTGCAGAATCAAGTCCCAACTCCCTCCAGCTCCTCATAGTTGCCCCATCCTCCCTCTCAGAACCCCTCCTAATCCTTCCCCGCATATATGACACACATATGTACAGATGCATGTGTACATACACATTTCGTGTATACACACACACACACACAGTCTACCCTCAATCCAGCCACACCCATTCACTGTCTCCAAAAGCGTAGGCTCCTTTATATGTGCACATCTTTGCACCTGCTGCTGCTTCTTCGTGGAACACCCTATTGCCTTTCTCTGATGGGCAAATTCCTACTGACCTTTGAACACCTTGCTGAAATGACGTTTTCTGTTCTACAAACTCCCACCTTCCCTCATTTCTTGCAGCTAGGTAACTAACCCCTGACCAATAAGATGTAGGTGCCAATCACTGAGGGGTAAATCCCAAGAAGCTTCTTTGAAAGGAGCACAGAGGACTTTGCATCCTTTCTGCCTTTCTCTTGCTCCTTTATAGAAAATGGATTATGGCTGGCACTTTATCTTAGAACGTGAGGTGGCCTTCACCATGAAAGCCAGGCTCTGTGGATGGAAAGCCTGAAAGAGAGGAGCTTGGATTCTGTTTATATTGCAGAATCACCATACAGGAAGCCTAGGCTGGCTACCTTTGGTTCTTTTATGAGAAAGGAAAAATAAACCCTATGTGCTTAAACCACTGTCATCATAGTTTCTTTTCATTGTTTTATATGCAGAAAATCTAATCCTATTCAATACAACAGCCATACAAGCCATTTCCTGATTTGGCTCCTATTCCTCTCTCCAGGAAGCCCCTTTCTCCAGACACACATTTCCCTTCCCTGCTGCAAACCTACTTATTTATTTTTAGTTTCCTCAAGCATCATGCTTTTCTCAGGTATCACACCCTCTGCCCTTTCTTCAGTGCCCCTCCTCCAGCTACCTGTCCCTCAGCTTTCCAGACCCAGCTCAAGGGACACCTCCTCCAGGAAGCATGTCGAGAAAAGCTTGCCACAGCCTAGCTGGGTGGGAGTAAGCACTCCCCCTGTCTGTATGCTCCCAAACCACCACTATGGTACCTCTGCCATGTCATCATTGTCTTGTCCATCCCAGGTCCTGGATTGCTTGAAGCAGGAGCCACATCACCTATCTTTGTCTCTGGCATCCAGCCCAGAACCTGGCAACACCAGGCATAAATGAAGTTGTTCAAGGAACATTCTCCAGGACAGGATTCATCTTTTCAAGCCTGGGAGGTGGGCTTAGGGGCAGAGCTGTGTCCTTGGGGGAGAATGGGGGTTCCTGCTGGGCAATAGGGCCTGGTCTCGGGCATAAGACCCTAGAAATGTGTGCTGAAAGGATGAATTTGCAGCTCAACCTCCCTCCCAGCTTCTCTGGTGCTCACAGAAACTTTGTCTAGAGCTCTGACTTCTATTCATGGTGGCCCTGCCTGTCACCATCTGTCCCTCCCCTGTTCCTTCTCTGCTGCAGGCACTCACCCTCCAAGGCAGGAGGCTCAAGAAGTGAAGGGGAAAACACCCAGATTCTTGAAATCTACCCTCTTGGGGTCACCTACTGCCCAGAAGCACGGAAAAGCAATAGACATTTTATATTGATTTTGTAACCTGCAACTTTACTGAATCTGTTCATTACTTCTAACATTATTATTTTCTTTTTCTTTTTTCTTTTTTTGGTGGCATCTTTAGGGCTTTTTATATATAATGTCATGTCATTTGCAAAGAGAGAGTTTTACTTCTTCTTTTCCAATTTGATCTTTTATCTCTGATTCTTGCTTAACTGGTCTGACTAGGACTTTCGATTACTATGTTGAATAAAAGTGGCAAGAGTTGGCGTCTTTGTCTCTTTCCTGATCTTAGAGGAAACACTTTCAACTTTTCACCACTGAGTATGATATCAGCTGTGCGCCTGTGGAAGCTTGTACCCTTACAAGTGGTTGGCGGCAATGCCCAGGTACCTCGTACCCTACACAGCACTATGAGTGTTTAGGGTTTATAATTAAAAATTGGCCAATGTGACAGATAAAATCTATCTCTCATTATTGTAACTTGCACCTTTTTTATTATTAGGTAAACTCAACTTTTTTCAATGTGTATTGGGCTTTTATATTTCTTTTGTGCACCACTTATTTTATAAGGGAAGAATTTTCAAAACTTATTTTGAAATAATCTTAGATTTACAGGAAAACTGCAAAGATGGTACAGAATGTTCCCCTATGTCTTTCCCCCAGCTCTCATTAATGTTAATGTCTTCCATAGCTATATGTTGTCAACACTGAAAAATTAACTTCAATACAATCCTATTTACTGAACTCTAGACTCTGTTTGGATTTGACCAGTTTTTTTCCACTAATGTCCTTTTTCTGTTTCAATATCTGATACAGAATCCTACATTATAACATAGCTGTCATACCTCCCCACTCACGTGACAAAACCTGGGCCAGGTTTTCAGCTTTCCTTGTTTTTCAGGACCATGATATTTTTGAAGCACACAGGTGTAGTATTTTGTAGCATGTCCCTCAGTGTGGGTCTGTCTGACGTTTCCTCATGGCTGGATTTGGGTTATAAGCCTTTGAGAGGAATACCCCAGAGGCGGTGTGCCCTCCTCCTTACATCGGCTCTGGGGTCACATGAGAGCAACATGACTTAGAACCGAGGGTGCTAACCTTACTCACTTAGTTAGGCTGGTGTCTGCCCGGCTCGTCAACTTTGAGTTACTATTTTCTCTCTCCACAATCTATTCTTTGGAAATGAGTCACCAAGTCTAGCTTACCCACAAGGGGAAAGGAATTAAGCTCCATCTACTGGAAGGGGAGTAGCATAAATTAATTGAAATTCTCAAAAAGAAGATATGCGCTTTCTTCCCTACTTCAATTTATTTATTCACTTGTTAATTTGTAATACATGGATTCAAGGCTTCTTTTGGTTATAATTCAGTACTATTGTTATTTATTTTATTGCTTCAAATGCTTGGTTTTGGTCATTGAGAGTTCTTTCTAGTTGGCCTGTAAGTCCTTAAGACATACTTGTATTTTTTGTTGGGTTTGGTTTTGGTTTTAAGCACTGTCTTACTTTCTAGAACTATAAGATGTTTCAGGCTCGTGTATTTTCCCTGCCCAACTCCAGAATCAGCCATTTCTCCAAAGAGCCCTGGCTCCTTTCACTGGAGAATGGTACTCAAAAACTAAGATCTGTTAGTGGAGTGTGCTCATTTCTAACTGGAGTATCATTACAAATGGTCAAAGCTAGGGAAAAAAAAACATGTGTGTCCTAACCCAAGCATAAACACACATCTCTATTTACTTCTGTATTTTGTTGTTGTTCAGTCACTAAGTCGTGTCCGATTCTTTGCGACTCCATGGACTACACTATGCCAGGCTTCACTGTCCTTCACTATCTCCCAGACTTTGCTCAAACTCATGTCCATTGAGTCGGTGACGCCATCTAACCATCTCATGCTTTGCTGCCCCTTTCTCCTTTTGCCTTCAATCTTTCCCAGCATCAGGGGTGTTTCCAATGAGTGGGCTCTTCAATCAGTCCTTCCAATGAATATTCAGGACTGGTTTCCTTTAGGATTGACTGGTTTGATCTCCTTGCTGTCCAAGGGACTCTCAAGAGTCTTCTCCAGCACCACAGTTTGAAAGCATCAATTCTTCGGCACTCAGCCTTCTACATTAAAAATATATCCCAGGTGGCACAGTGGTAAAGAATTTGCCTGCCAATGAGGGAGACACAGGAGACGTGATCCCTCAGTCAGGAAGATCCCCTGGAGTAGGAAGTGGTAACCCAGTCCAGTGGTCTTGCCTGGGAAATTCCATGGACAGAGAAGCCTGGTGGGCTACAGTCCATGGGGTCACAAAGAGTCAGACACAACTAAGTACTTACGCTCAAAAGAAAAAATCCCAGCCCTATCATTAATTTTATCTCCTGACAGATTATTTTCTTGTGAAATTAAATTAGATAATGTTTTCTATGATACACAGAAAGTGCTTAATCACTGGCAGTCGAGTGCATGAGTGGGTTTGGGCACATGCTGTGGCCTCTCTCTGGTTCAAATCCACATTCCATCACTCACTCACACGGGTGGGTGAAATACTCTTTTCAGGTCTCAGCACTTGCTGTTTCCTTCCTGGTAATTCTAAATTGTCTAAAACAAACATGTTTTATAAACAATAAGAGAAAACAATTAAAAAAACAGCAAAATAGCATCTCTCACGCTTTTCCCTACAATTAATATTAATAAGCTTTTCAGAGGCTTGCACTCTGAAGGACACTCTAAGGACAGTATGCATGTGTGGAGGAAGACACACACGAGCTGCAAGTTCTTGGCATAAAGCAGACATTTAACAGGTGTTGGCTGCCATTTTCTTTCTTATCTTTTACTGATCCTTCCAGGTGCTATGTGTGAAATGGATGAAAAAAGTCTTCCTCTCCTTTTTTCTCCAGGTTTGAGCAGGGATGACCATAGCAAAAAGTCATCAAATGAGCCCTTTTCTTCATCATGTGGAATCCTCCTATCAGTGCACTCCCATGGTGGAGGTCTCTGGTAGGAATATTCTTGAGGACAAGGAGGGTCCACTCCCAAGGCCCATGCCTGGGTGTCTCCCAGCCCAGCATGAGGCCCCGGTTAAAACTCCAGGCTCCTCTGTTCATCTGCAACCAGAGCTCAGCTTCCATCACTCTCCTGAATCAGCACTGGAAGGCCACGGGTCACAGGGTTTGCAGCCTCTGAGCAAACACAGCAAAGCACCCAACCCTCGGGTGACATGTCACCATCCAGCAGTCCTGGCTTAAAGAGAGTCCTTATTTCTTCTTCTACCCTCGATGAATTCCTCTGGGAAACTTTTCCCTTCCTTTCTTCCAAGAGGAAGGAAGAAAGAGCATTTTAATTTCTATACCTTTTTCAATTAAAAAAAAAATGAAAGAGAACCACTCAAAAGGAGAGGAAATATTCTGAATTTTTAGAACCGAGAACGCAGAGATGTTCAACCAGCAAAGACTGCAAGTCAGAGAAAATGCATCATTTTCAGCAAAACCAAAAGGAACTGAAGGCTTGTCGTGAAAATAAATCTGGAAATACTGAGTTCATTAAAAAAAAAAAATAGTGTTTTGTCAGAGGGCTCATCCTCCACATGAGCTTCATCCCTTTCGAATGGATTTACAACCAAGTTCCCCTCTGCTGCCTCTTCCATTTTCAAAAGAATTAAGGTGCTTTGCTCTTGTACCATCCCATAGAACAGGTAGGAAGCGAAGAAGGCCTCCTTTCTAGCTTGTTGACAGAGAGCACTTAGCAGTTCTCACCTGGAGCACCACTTCAGCCTCTCAGTTGGTCTCCTCCTGTGTTTTTGTTTTTGTTGCTTTTACTACAGAACTTCTCAGAGCCTTTCGTATCTTGATGATCAAGCCAAGAGAGAAATATTAACACATAATGATATATAGATTTCCCAAACTTATGTGCTCATGGAATCCTTTATTCAAGGAGCATCTACTAGCATCTCTCAGGTCACTATCAGTATGGTTCCAGAAATCCAGTGTGGAAAACTCTGGCCTACAGGATACAATGCTGCTGCTAAGTCACTTCAGTCGTGTCCAACTCTGTGTGACCCCATAGATGGCAGCCCACCAGGCTCCCCCATCCCTGGGATTCTCCAGGCAAGAACATTGGAGTGGGTTGCCATTTCCTTCTCCAATGCATGAAAGTGAAAAGTGAAAGTGAAGTCGCTCAGTCGTGTCCGACTCTTAGCGACCCCCTGGACTGCAGCCCACCAGGCTCCTCTGTCCATGGGATTTTCCAGGCAAGAGTACTGGAGTAGGGTGCCATCACCTTCTCCGACAGGATACAATACCAATTCCTTAATAGTCACTAAAGGCCTTCTCTCATCTAGTGAGTCCCTCCCATTCCAGGCTCATCCTCTGTCTCTCTCCTATGCTTTTCCTGCCACTCACCCTTGAACTACCTGCAAGTCCCTAAACAAGATCACCTTGCCTCAAGGTTTAGTGCCTTTGCACATGCTGTTCCGCCAGCCTGAAATGCTTTTTTTAAATGCTTTTCCTTGCTTGTCCTCTGAGGTCAACACTGCTCATTCTGTGAAATGCCCCCAGCTCCCTCAGGCTGATAGAGACATACCAGCCCTGTTGCTCCAGCAGCTCTCTGCCTTCCCCCTGTGAGCATGCCCTCAGACTGTAAATGTATATTTCCAAACTGACTCATTGGAAAAGACCCTGATGCTGGGAAAGATTGAAGGCAGGTGGAGAAGGGGATGACAGAGGATAAGGTGGTTGGATGGCATCACCAACTCAATGGACATGAGTTTGAGCAAGCTCTGGGAATTGGTGATGGACAGGGAGGCCTGATGTGCTGCAGTGCATGGGGTCACAAAGAGTCGGACATGAATGAGTGACAGAACTGAACCTATCAGTCCTCTGCTTTGCTTCTTGCTCTCTCCTGGCCCAATTCTTCAGCCTCCCTTCAATTCCATGAGACCCTATTCCACTTTAATACACTCTTTTTTTTTTCAAGTTAATGAGAATTAGTTTCTGTTGCTTATGATTTAAAAACAAAAAACAAACAAAAAAGTAAAACTAACTTCTATATCCAGAAAGAAGAGTTTTAAAATATATTGAGCTCAAGAAACAGATATTGAAAATGGCAAAAAAAATAAAAAAATCAGGTCTATTTTCACAGGGGGATTAACGCTCACAGGACTCCAGGGAAAGTTTAGCATGATCTGAGTGGTGACCGAGGTCCCCACTGTGACTCTTATCCTGAGAAAGCCCTTTGTCCAGTGCTGGTTGGGGGTGGGGGGGTGTGCACTAAGGTGCTGCTCCTGTTAATCAAGAAGGTAGGTGCCCTCATTCCTTAGAAGCAGCCATCCCCAGCTCCACTATGCAAATAGACTCTTCCAGAGCTTTGGGGCAGGCTGAGACCAGTATCAATTCCTGAACCTGACCATGCCATATTCAGAATGCTCCCCTAGAAACCATTTCACAAAGGTTTCAAAAAAAGGGGTTTTATCTTTCAAAGCAAACGAAGTGGGGTGCAGCAGATCATTGCTAAACACTCCCCGAGGCTTTGCAATGTGATTTTGCTGCTCCTTTCAGCAAAAGGTGGGTCTATTTCCCCTCCCCTTGAATATGGCCACCCTTGATTTTTGCTTTAACCCAAAGAATGTGGCGGAAGTGCTGTTGTGTCAGTTTGGGCCTAGGCCTTCAGAAGCCTAGCAGCTTTGCCTTCACAACTCTGGGAACCCTGAGACCATCGCACTGTGAAGAAGCTGATCTGGCCTCCTGGAATACGAGAGGCCACATGCAGGAGAAGTGCCAGCACTGAGACCCTAAGCACGGGGGTGAGGCTCTCTCGGACCTCCCTACCCCACCATGAGCTGAGTGCAACTACAAGAGTGAGCCCCGCCAAGCCCAGGGGAGAACTGCCTACCCACAACTGTGAGAAATAAATCACTTCCCAAGCTACTAAGTTTTGGGGTAGTTTGTTAGGCAGCAATAGATAGCAAAAAAATGGAAGGAAGGTTCCGGATGAAGGATAGAGTATACATGTGGCAGACCATAGGAGAGAAGATGCAAAAGCAAGGTAGGTGTGCCTTTTCCACAAAATCTCCACAGAATTGAGGTATCAGAAACCCAAATGACAAGACTGCCTCCCCAAACAGAGAGATGACAGGCCCAGATGTGGAAGGTGGGCTTGACCTGGGACTGTCCGTCTCTGCCTCTCCCATAATGTTCCAGCCAGAGTCTCAGTTCAGTTCAGTTCAGTTCAGTCGCTCAGTCGTGTCCGACTCTTTGCAACCACATGAATCGCAGCACGCCAGGCCTCCCTGTCCATCACCAACTCCTGGAGTTCACTCAGACTCACATCCATCGAGTCGGTGATGCCATCCAGCCATCTCATCCTCTGTCGTCCCCTTCTCCTGCCCCCAATCCCTCCCAGCATCAGAGTCTTTTCCAATGAGTCAACTCTTCGCATGAGGTGGCCAAAGTACTGGAGTTTCAGCTTTAACATCATTCCTTCCAAAGAAATCCCAGGGCTGATCTCCTTCAGAATGGACTGGTTGGATCTCCTTGCAGTCCAAGGGACTCTCAAGAGTCCTCTCCAACACCACAGCCAGAGTTTACCCTGAGGCAAAGGAAGGAAGGAACAACCTAACTGCCTAACTGCCCTGGCTCCCTTTTTCTACATTCTCAGGATCTGAACCATGATGTGGAGAGAATAAACTCTAATTAGAATACCTTTACATGCAAGGAGCTACAATTGCCAAGTGGAATTAAAGTCACAAATAACTTAAAAGCAAATACAATGAAGGCAGGTCAGAAGAGAGGCAGTATAACCAAAGATTTAGCAGGATTTGGAGGAAGGAGAAGATACAAGGCGTCTTCCCTCTGTTCTAAGCATGGAAGGAAGGGAAAACTCAGCAGGAAGAGATGGAGATGAAACAGGAGGGAATGTGGCAGGGCACGACCTTTAAAAGAATGACACAGCCCAAGGGCACGACATAAACTTATTAGAACAAAATAGGTCCAAGATGTAGGAAGAGTCAACTTCCACTAGATCTCAAGCCTCAGTATATGCTGGAGAAGACTCGTGAGAGTCCCTGGGACAGCAAGGAGATGAAACCAGTCAATCCCAAAGGAAATCAGTCCTGAATATTCATTGGAAGGACTGATGCTGAAGCTGAAGCTCCAATACTTTGGCCACCTGACGCAAAGAGCCAACTCCTTGGAAAAGCCCCTGAAGACTGAGGACAGGAGGAGAAGGGGGCGACAGAGGATGAGATGGTTGGATGGCATCATTAACTCAATGGACATGAATCTGAGCAAACTCTGGGAGACAGTGAAGGACAAGGAAGTCTGGTGTGCTGCAGTCTATGGGGTCGCAAAGAGTCAGACAGGGCTTAGCGACTGAACAGCGAACAACACATCGGCAAGCTAAATGATACACCTACAGGTGCTCAGACAATTCCAAGGCTGAAAATGAAGCTCCAAAAGTGGGCGGTGGCCCAGTTCCTGGAAATCCCTATCCCTTCCCCCAAATAGCTGGAATGCTCCTCCCACTCATTAGCCTATGAGATTACCCAGCCCTATAAAAACTGACAACCCCACACCCTTGTGCCACTCTTGCCTCCTGACATGGCCCACACTCTGACTGTGGAGTGTGAAAGTGAAAGTGTTTGTCATTTAATCATGCTCAAATTTTTGTGACCCCATGGACTCTAGCCCACCCATCTCCTCCGTCCATGGAATTCTCCAGGCAAGAATACTGGAGTGGGTTGCATTCCCTTCTCCAGAGGATCTTCCCAACTCAAGGATCAAACCCAGGTCTCCTGCATTGCGGGCACATTCTTTACCTTCTGAGCCACCAGGGAAGCCCCTATGGAGTGTGCTTCTCTTTAAATAAATCCACTTCTTGCCTATCACTTTGTCTCTCACTGAATTCTTTCTGGGATGAATCATCCAGAACCTGAGCTTCCTGAGACCAGGTGTGTGATCTCAGTTAAAAGTCTCTAGGTTCAAGCCCCAACCTGAGTTACACGGTCTCAGAGACAGGACATTATCCAAGGCAGAGGGAGTGGGAAAAAGGCAGAAAAGTAGGGGACACTGTCAGAAAGCAAAAGCACCCCCCAGGTCATTCTTCCCCCCAAGCTAGTCTCCCTTCTTCCCTCTCCAACACCCCTCAAGGCAATGCCCTCTTGGATGATGGATTTTACTCTGCCTCTACCCCACCCTGTGCCCAGCTCTGGGCTGAGTTAATCTGGAAAACTAAGCATTTGAGAAGAATTTGAGAATGTCCCCAGGTACTGGTTCTAGCTTTGGGAATTTAAGAATTCCTGCAAGAAATTAGTGGTAACTGTTAGAATCTGTTGCTTGAGAAAATATACCTGTGAAAATAGAGTTCAATCCTCTTTACAGTAATGCCCCCAGGAGTCAAGAGGGAGATTGGGAAAACAAAAACAAAAACAAAAACAAAAACCAGTAAAAGGAAAATAGCCAGCAAATAAAACATACCTACACTTTCAGAAGGATTCCCTGGTTGCTCAACAGGTAAAAAATCTGCCTGCAATGCAGGAGACCTGGGTCTGATCCCTGGGTGAGGAAGATTTCCTGGAGAAAGAAACAGTGGCTATCCACTCCAGTATTCTTGCCTAGAGAATCCCATGAACAGAGGAGCCTGATGGGCTACAGTCCATGGGGTCTCAAAGAGTCGGAGATGACTGAGTGACTAACACACACACACACACACACACACACACACACACTTTTAGAAGGATCATCCTTATTTTACCCCAAAAGACAGAGGCGGAGTTGCAGGATCTGGGATGACACATGAAAGGAGTGGGGGGAGGGGCAGGGAGAAGCAGAACCCTATCCCCTTTCCCTATCCCCTGATGGTCTGTCACCATCAGGCTGCTTTGAGCAGCAATATTCACAAAGGCACCCCTCACACACACACACACACACACACAGGCTGGTCTGGGTACCTTGCTAGAGTTCCAACTCTGTCCCAGGTCAAACTAGCATCATTTCCCTGCCAGTTTAGAAAGTATCTCAGGCAGTCTAGAAAACCAATAGTCTAGAAATCATGAATTAACTTTATGATTCTGCTACTAACTAGCTATGTGAGTTTCTATGAGTTGTTTGTTTGTTTGTTTGCTCCTTGAAATTTCAGTAAGAAGGGATGAGGGCAGGTAGAACCGGTGAGGAATATTGAGCTTGCTTCCCGAGGGAGGTCAGACTGCCAGCTCCTGAGTAAGTGACTCTAGTCAACAGAACATTTCTGAGTCTCAGTCTTCTTATCTACAAATGGGAATCATATGTAACAAGTGAGAGAGGAGTTGTGAAAATGACAGCCTCCTACAATTAACGTTAGCTTTTCTCTCTTCTTCCCTGATCCTTCTAATGATAGCTGCTCTTTCTTCCAAGTCCCACCCTCATGCTCTTTCTGAGTCTCTCATTTGACCCTCGAGAATGAACCATCCCCCCTTTTGTAACACAGAGCTAGTCTTCCCAGAGAGGGGCACTGCAGAACTGAGTGTGGCGACTTCAAACCTCTGGGTGTCCCAGGAAGTAGCTGGCAGGGTGCCCCGGCCCTTGCCCCCACAATCCTGGGTTCCTCTTTGGCTCCTGCTCAGAAGGTAACTGGCTCAAGGGAGAACGAAGGGCCTCAGTGGGTGAGGCCACCTCCCTCCAGGCCAGGCACAGACAGTGACAACCACCCATTTTGCAACAAACAGGAAACCAGTTTACCAGCCTCAAAAATAGAACAGACAAAAACCCCAAAATATGAGGCTCTGACAGTGGGGCAGCTCAGGTTTCTCACACTGCTTCCTGACAGCCTGCAGAATGTGTGTTTTTTTTCTTTTTTTTTAATTTCACCAGAGAAAAGTCTTGCAATGTCTTTATAAAGGCAGCTAGCCTCCAGGGGCCCAAGCCAGGAGGCAGCCCAGGCAATCAGGCTTCTTGCGCCATCGCCAAGGCCCCGCCTTCCGAGTCTCCTATATGATTGTAAATGGTCAGACCACAGGGCCAGAGAAGCCCAGATCCCTGTCTTGTCCAAGTAGGTCTCCACACTCCAGCAATGCCCTTCCTGTGCAGCCTCCCATGCAATCCCATCCACCCACTTCTTCCACAGGTACCCAGAGTCCCTAATGGGTCACCACATCTGAGAACCATGCTGAATTGGCCAGCAGACATTCCCTCCAAAGAACCATAAAGCCATGGAGCTGGGCTCATGCTACTCCCTCTGCCAAGAACACTGTTCCCTGCTTGATACACTGCCCCTCGAAAACACTCATATTGGAATGAAGACTCGATTACTGCAGTGATATCACTAAGAACAGGGCTTCCCAGATGGCTCAGCAGTAAAGAATCGGCCTGCCAACACAGGAGACTTGGGTTCAATCCCTGGGTCAGGAAGATCCCCTGGAGAAGGGAATGGCTCCAGTATTCTTGCCTGGAGAATCCCACGGACAGAGGACCCTGGCAGGCCACAGTCCATGGGATCGCAAAGAGTCGGACACGACTTAGTGACTAAATGACAACAACAACATTTTATCACAGAGTTCCTTTATCGATCAGTCCTGAAGGAAAGGTGTCTCAGTTCTTGGCCTCTGGAAAGCTGTGCACATCGTGGGCTCTTGATCTGTTTCTAGCCTGTGAACACAGTGATTAAGAATTGCCAACCTGATCATGTTCCTTTTCTGTTTTCATGGCTAAGAAGCTTAGTGCCAAATGTGTTAATCACCTCTACCAGTTTTATGTCGTAACCTGTCCCATGGTTTTATTTTAGTTCTTTTTCCTTATTTCCTCATTTACCTTATTTTACTTTCATGTAGAATATCTGTACATCATTTAAAATCTTTATGCGGAATAAGATGTGTGTGCATGCATGCTCAGTTGCTCAGTCGTGTCCGACTCTTTGTGAACCCATGGACTGTATCCCACCAGGCTCCTCTGTTCATCAGATTCTCCAGCCAAGAACACTGGAGTGGGTTGCCATGCCCTCCTTCACAGGATCTTCCCAACCCAGGGATCAAACCTGTGTCTCTTGAGTCGTCTGCATTACAGGCAGATTCTTTACCACTGAGCCACCAAGGAAGCACTGGAATAAGGTAGAGGATACATACATAACCAATTAAACAGCTCCTAGTTACTTTGCAAAACCCACCTAGAAGGTCCCTAACTCTGACTTCTCCCTAACCACCCCATGAAAGCGGGGCTCCCCTCCCCAGGGGCCCCATAGTCCCTGTGTGGACTTCCCTGGACTGGCATTCAGCCACAGTTCTGTACTTCCTGTTTTCCCCACTCTCACCACCATCAGATTAGAAGGTTCTTGGATGTAAAACCTGAGAGCTTACCTTCTGCCAAAACTGGTACCCAGTGCTCCATATAGGTCAGCTTGTTTACTGCTTAAGACAAACCTGCCAGATAGGGAAGGTTGTGCCCATTCTACAACTGAAGAAACCAAGGGTCAGCAACACAAGATGCTTAGACAGGGCCACTGGGGCCAGAGCTGACACCAGGCCTCGGTGTTCTAACCTTGTCTTGGGTTCATGTCCCTAAGTTGACCCAACATATGAAAAAGAACTTTACATAAAAGAAAATAAGAGGGAGAAGGAGGGAAGGAAATTAGATTTCCTTAGATTATTAAATAATTTACTATGGACTCCAAACCCATCCACACCACTTGAACCATTTAAAATATGGCTTGGATTATAAAAATCCATTCTCTACAACTGTCTGGAAAATTTTACACACATTTAATTGTGGTTCCCTCATGCTTACCCTCCCATAGGCTGCTTAGAACAAATAGATTAGGGAATTTAATCACATGCTTGACTGTTTCCGAGTATCCCCATCCTCACCCCTCAAAACATACACACACATTTTTAAATTCTGGGAAGTGGTTACAGAATAAAATGAAACCAGAAGCAAGAGCTACTTCTGCAAGAAGCTTCCAGAAGACGGTAAGGTCAACTTTCCTGATGAGTAGGTGCACGTGAACCATGAGGCCATTCACTCCTCAGCTCTACAGTGGCCAGACTGTAACTAAACTCTATGAAAGAATTTTAAATATTTAATGTTCCAGTTGGGAACCTCATTGGTCTGATGCTTTTAAATTAAAACTCCTACTACATAGACCAGTGCATTTTCATTCAACTTGGGAGGCAAAACCGCAGAAGGCTGCCTGGATCTGGGTCCAAATGAACCTGTACACGTCCAGGTCCCTCCCTCTAAGCGGCAGGCTCAGATGGTAAAGAATATGCCTGCCATATCGGAGGACCTGGGTTCGATCCTCGGGTTGGGAAGATCCCTTGGAGAAGGGAATGACAACCCACTCCAGTATTCTTGCCCGGAGAATTTCATGGACAGAGGAGCCTGGCAGGCTACAGTCCATGGGGTCACAGAGTCGGACATGACTGAGCGACTAACACTTTCACTTTCAAGGGAATGAGAATAGTACTGCCTCCCAGGGCCAAAGAGAGGATGGGCTAGCACAGCAGGGAATTATCACTGCATTTCAGGCAAAGCATATGCAAGCAAGAATGGGGAGCCTCTTTTCAGACCCTGTGTTCCCTTGTTTTACAGTGAGAGCAAAGTTGGAAAGAAAACGGAATACGGCATAAGATCTGCGTAGAGAGGGAGGAAAAGGATTTCTGAGCCACTTCTGTAGGAGCATTCCATGTCCCAGTGGAGACTGTCTCTTCCAAGGGTTATGTTTGTTTTTCCCTTGGGCCATTTTATATCTTGTGTGTGTGTGTGTGTGTGTGTGTGTGTAGTGCCTCTCCTATATGGAACTGTGGACTCTGCACCCAGCTGCCATGCCTAATTCACCCAGATCCCCCCACCCCCACCCCCAGCATCTGGCATGCAATTGAGATCATTATTCGCTGAGTGAATCGATGAGAGCAGCAGCTATCTCAGAGCTGGGGAAAACCACAAGCCTGACAGAGTCCAAAAGCTCTAAGGTCAGAGGGGCTCAGTGTGCAGTTTCAGCTCATCAGCCAGGTGCCCTGGGGGTAGCTTACTCACTCTCTCTGACCCTCCAGCTTTTCATCTTAAGTGTGAGCATAAGACATCTGCCTGGCAGGCAAAGCGCCCAGCCTAGTGTCTGGCACAAAGCAGGCCCTTGACAAGTTCATTCTGGCCTGTGTCCTCCTGCCTCCATCTGCAGGATCCTGGGCCACCCAGCTTCACCTTTTCCTTGGTCAGCACCCAGAAGCAGAGAGCTGGGGTGTGCACCTGCCCCATTTAAGATGCCCAGATTCGACGTGGTGGGCTGGGCATCAGTTGTAACTGTTAGCAGGACTCTCCATCTGTCATCCTCAAGAAAGGATCTCCCAGCCTCCCCATCAGTCCCAGCCCCCACGCTTGTCCATCTCCCACATTGACTGCCAGAGTCACTTCTCTGATACCTATCAAGGGTTTATCTCAGTCGCTCCTCAGCTTCACACTCCACTGACCTGTGAGCCATGGGATGAACCCTGTGGTCGTTCTCCACTGGGTTCACTCTAACCCTAACCCTCTGCTGCTCCTTCCAGAGCCCCAGCCCATCTGTCTTCCCCCTCCCTGCCTTTGCCCAGGTGCTGTCCCCACCTCCCAACAGCTTCTCCATGCTGCCTGGTGGGTGAACTACTGCTTGCCATTCAAGATTCAGCTCAAACAGGAACCCTTCTTAGTCATTCCCACATCCTTCCCAGCCCATACCCACCACCCCTCTGCGCTACCAGTCCATCTTATACATGTCTGTCTCTGGCAGTGCGTCTGGTATTATCCCAAAGCTATGGACCCTCGCCTGCCTCCCCCACTCCACTGGGCTTCCTCAGGCTGAAACACATCCTGATCTGGGTGCCCGGCTCCCAGCACACAGCTCGGCACATGGCAGGCATCTTCAGTAGATGTCAGTTCTCTGTCCTCCCTACCAGATAGGGCCCGGGCACCTGCCCACTCCCTCCCTTCCTGAAGGTTCTGGGGCCTCGGGCCACTCCCCTCTGCTTTCTGAGCCAGCTTCCTCACTGCCCCACAGTTGCTTCTCAGCCCAGATCAGCTGCACCTCCCACAACTGCCCCACTCAGTTCAGTTCAGTTCAGTCGCTCAGTCATGTCCACTTTGTGACCCCATGGACTGCAGCACGCCAGGCCTCCCTGTCCATCACCAGCTCCTGGAGTTTACTTAAACTCATGCCCATTGAGTCGGTGAAGCCACCCAGCCATCTCATCCTCTGTCATCCCCTTCTCCTCCCGCCTTCAATCTTTCTCAGCATCAGGGCCTTTTCAAATGAGTCAGCTCTTTGTATCAGGTGGCCAAAGTATTGGAGTTTCAGCTTCAGCATCAGTCCTTCCAATTCAGGACTGATCTGCCCCACTCAGGTCTCCCCACAGCCTTGGGTGGCATCCCCTCAGGAAACCCAGCCGTGGTGAGCAACCTGACCACACAGGGGGACAGATGATCTTCCTGGTGTATCCCTTCCTCTGCTCCCCTCATCACTGCCCCATCCCATCAGTTTCAGAGACAGTGTCATGGTGATGAACTGCGCTGGGGGCCCACAGACTCAGGAATGAGTCCCCGCTATGTCAAGGCCCTTTCAGAACTTGGGCAAGTGCGTTCACCTCCGCGAGCCTCTGTTTCCACATACGTTCAGTGGGGCTGCAGGGTCCCTGCCCCGAGGGTTGTGGTGAGAATGTGAAATGCTTACGCTGCACCTGGCACACAGCCAAGGCCAGTGAGCGGCGGCTTCTGTCACAGCGTGGTTCTGAGTAAAAGCTGAGCAGGAAGGGACATGTCTGGGCTTCCCTTCTGAAGAAGGGGCAGGGACAGGGCCAGCAGGATGGCTCAGACCTGACTCAGACGCTGGAGGGAAGGAACGTCTTGAGGGGAATCCAGGGGTGGGGGACTCCCAGCTCAGTGCCTTTGCTCCTTTTCCCAGGAAAGGTCAACCCGACAGAATCTAGACTGTGACACGCTCACCACCCCCACTCTCAACCCGACTCCCACCCCCACACCCCCTACACCCCCTACACCCCCAAGAGTTCAGGATGAGTCACCCCCGGATCACCTGGTCACTGAGCCAGCAGCTCAGGCTGCTGGGGCTCAATTTCCTCTTTTCCTCCTGATGTATCAGACCCCCAGCTCCCCTCCCACTCTCAACCCCTGTCCCTTTCCTGTGCTCTGATGTGGGAGGGATCGTGCCCATCGAAATGCTTCAAAATTAAAAGTAGAGGGCATTTAATTCTCCCCACTGTAGAACAAGGCTCAGCCAAGCACAGGGTCTGGGCCTGGCTCCCAGAACTCTCCCCCTGCCGTTTGGCCTCTGGTCCCCCCACTCCTCAGCTTCACACTGAGGTCCCCCTCCCCACTATTTGATAGCCCTATGCTAGAGAATGAAGGCTTCCCAGGTGGCACAGTGGTAAAGCATCTGCCTGCCAAAGCAGGAGGCTCAAGAGACATGGGTTTGATGCCTGGGTCGGGAAGATCCCCTGGAATAGGAAATGGCAACCCGACCCAGTATTCTTGCCTGGGAAATTCAGCTACAGTCCATGGGGCCACAAAGGGTCGGACATGACTGAGCGACTGAGCACACACATACAAGAGAATGAAGACGTGAAATGAGGGGAGAAGGGAAAAAAATACAAAGATAGTTCACCCCTCATGCTTTAGACCTTGAGATGGATCCCAGAAGCCCAGGGGATAGAGAGGAAGGATGCTTAGAAGCCAGTGTGTGTGGGCTCTTGCTAGATCAGGGAGACCGAGGTGAGAAGGGAGGGAGGGAAGGGGCTCAGTGATGGCCCAGACACAGTCTCTACACACCGTGCCAGGTGGCTGCGCCCACCTGCAAAGACACAGGGGTCGGGGGTAGGTAGTTGCCCAGCGTCTCACTCCTAACGAGCTGGGAGTCAGAACGCACATCCAGGTCTGCTGCCTCCAATGTGGTGGCTGATGGATACACACGAGGAGCCAGATCACCAGGCCAGGAGTGAAAGGTGCTCGGAGAGCTTGGAGATGGGCCGACCAGCCCTATGGGGGGAGATGGAGGACCCGAAGGATTTCATGACAGTCCTGATGTCTGGCCTGGGTCTTGAAGGCTGCATGCCTGGGAAAAGGTTAGATCAAGAGGGCAAACAGCAGAGGCAAAGGCCCAGAGGTGTCCAGAAGTAGGGGCTGCAGCCCAGGGCAAGATGGTGGAGGAGGCCTCCAGCGTTCCCTGCTGTCTTCCCTGCTCACCTGGACCCCAGAAGTCATTCTGTTTTCAGATAATTAGAGCTATAACTCCAATAATAATAATATCAAATATGTACACCATCTGCTAGACATGGTCTTCAGCACTTGATCAACACCATCCTGTTTAATTCTCACAGTAACTCAAAGAGGTAAGTGTGATGAATATCCCCACTTTACAGATAAAAAAAACTGGGCCCTGAGACTCCCCGGATGGTCCAGTGGCTAGGACTCCAAGCTCCCAGTGCAGGGGGTCAGGTTCCATCCCTGGTGAGGGAACTAGATCCCACATGCTGCCACTAAGAATTCACACACTGCAACTAAAGATCTGCATCCCACACCTGCATGCTGCAGCTAAGACCTGGAGCAGCTGGATAAATAAACAGAAATAAATTAAAAAAAAAAAAAAAAAAGAAATTGAGCCAAAGAGGCTAAGTAAGGTCCAAGGCATGTGCCCCTGTGAGCGGTGGGGCTGGATTTGAACTGACCAGCAGGCTCCAGCAGGCAGCTCTGCGGACCACGCTGCTTTGCTGCCTCCACAGTCCCGCCCTGCCTTCCCTCTCCCCACAGGTCCATCTCTGCTAGTCTCATCCACCCAGGCTGCAGGCACCTCTGCAGCAGGCGCTGTGTCTCCTCCTCCTCCTCCTGGCTGTCTCCCCTGATACTGCGCCTGGTCTTCCTAAAGGAATTTGACTGGCATGTCCGGACCTGAAGATTCCAGCAGCAGAAAGCCCTTGTCACTGTCTGGTTGGGGCTGGGAACCAACAATTTGTTGACTTAATCAGGCAGATGCAGAAAGGTGTTGTCATGGTGGCAAGGTTTCTATTCCAGGAGGCCAGGCCGTAATTAAATGTCCCAACCTGCACACCTCCAATTACTGTGCAAGAGCCGGTTTCCCAGGCCTGTTAACTAGCAATTATGGAACCTTCCGCTGAAATTCCAAATCACTTAGTAAAGGTCATTTCCTTTATTTATTTTTTGGATTTGGGAGTAGCAGTGAGATGAAATTACTGCCCAAAGTACAAGTGACATCCATTATTTAAAATAGGTTTATCCAAATAGCCAATCAGGAGCAAATGATATAGTCCAGGTTCTTACAATTTGTTAGAAGGGTTCCTATTTAAGGAGTACCTACTCTGTGCCAGGAACCACTTATAGGTGCTTTAAGTATGTTATATGATTTAATTCTTATAATAATAAGACCATAACACAGATTATTCCTTTCTTTGAGAAGAATAAACTGAAAACCAGAAAAGTGGTGTGTGTGTGAGTGCATGCTCAGTCCTGTCCGACTCCTTGCGATCCCATAGACTGTAGCCCACTAGGCTCCTCTGTCCATGGAATTTTCCAGGCAAGAATACTGGAGTGGGTTGCCATTTCCTATTCCAGGGGATCTTCCCGAGCCAGGGATTGAACATGCATCTCTTGTGTCTCCTGCATTGGCAGGCAGATTCTTTACCACTGCACCACCTGGGAAGGCCCCAGAAAAGTTAAGTAATCTCTTTAGGGTCATACAACGTACGGGGAACAGTCAAGATTTACAGCCAAGTCTGTGTGCTTCCAAACTAAGTGGTCTCAAGGTAAGAACTCAGTTTAGGATTCAGAACCAGCGCTTGGCAATGAGTGCTGAGAAGCTACGAAGTATCCCATTCTCCAAGTCTATCTCTGGAGGCTCAGTTGAGACATGAGTCTCTTCCATCCTCTGGTTGTGGTTACACATTAAGGTAATAATTCCTCACCCCTGATGACTAAGACAGCTTTTTTCTGTTGACAAAAGAGACTTGAAACAGCCTGAGAGCAGGAGGACCTTGGAACACAAATGCCTGGTGCCAAAGACAACACCGGAAGCCATATGACATAGACATCACTAATCAGTCATGACCCTCTTTCCCAGTGGAGCGTCAGGCTCCTTCTCAACACAGGTGATTCCTGTAGTGGATTGAACTGACCCAGGAGATGAGACTTATTTTCCCTCTCAGTCTACGACATATGGTGACCACATTTCCTACATGCAAAGTTCGGATGTGTGGTTTGACTGAAGGTTATTTTCCTGATTTATTAATTCATTTATGTTTTATAAAAGCATAAAATGAAATCACATTCAGTTATACACTTAGCAAATCACTTTAAATGAACAGAATCAAAGTACCCATAACCAGAAATGTCCCTGAGAATCTAGGTCATATGGTTGCCACAGGTGACCAGGGGTGCATACCTCTCAGCCTTGTGCAGAAAAGACAATAAATGCCCAAGGAAACCTGAAGGGGAAACCAACTGAGACGAGGAAGTGGAGGAGCAGTGAGGATAAAATCCATGGACATCACCATCTCACCAGGGTCCACACCTGGCTGTGGACTGAACCTATAAATTATACTTTAATGCTTTGTTTCAGAAGAGAAATACCCAAACCGCACGCCCATCTGCACACATACAACAGATGCGTGTGGGTGCATCTTCCCAAACTGCAGTCAGCCAAGCTTTACGCCAAACTTAACCGGGCTCCGCTGTTCAGGGCCAGCAGTCAATCACAACGTGCGAAAGCCTAGCTTCGCCCTGCGTCTCGCAGACAGTCCCCGGCCACCCACGAGAAGTGAATGGATTCACTGGAGAAATCCACAAATCCATGAGACTGAAACAGCACAACTGCCGCTGAGCGTGTCCCAGTTCTTTGGTTCTGCCTTCAGGCGGCAACAATCCTTTCAATTTCTTGTTTCAAATAACTAAGTCACCTCCATTAGAGGAGAAACGCTACCAACTGCCTTTAAGCCAGCAAAATGCCACAATCACCCTAGTGTCAGGATCTAACAGCTGACCCCAGGATCAGGGCAATGATCTCTCCTGGGTACCAGGAAGACTGCAACCAGGGAGAGGGCAGATGCCCAAACTCCATCTTGCTCCCCATCTGTCACCATCCTGGCTCTGGGGTCTCCATCTAGAGAAGCACCAGCCTTCACAAACCAATGCCCACAGTACCTTGGCAGTCCAACAGCAGGGTTCTGCCTCATGCTGAACAAGTTGTCTTCCTCAGCTATTTGGAACCCCCTTGGAACTCTCCAAGGTACTGACCCTCATTCCTGGCTGGGCCCCTAAAAACCGTGCCCTGGTGAACAGTGGTTTTTCAGAGTTTATGTAATATACAGGCACACTTTGGATACATTGTGGGTTTGGTTATAGATCACTGCAGTAAAGCAAATATTTCAGCAAAGCAAGTGACGTGAATTTTTGTTTGCCAATACATATAAAAGTTATGTTTACACTGTAATCTGTTGAGTGTGAAATAAGATTATGTCTCAAAAAAGTATATACCTTAATTAAAAATTTCTATTGCTTAAAAATGCTAACCATCATCTGACAATCCAGGGTTGCCATACCTTTTCAATTTGTAAAAGTCATGGAATCTGCTAAATGCATTAAGGTGAAGTACAATTAAATGATTACATTATTTTAAAAAGGAATCAATTTAAGATAAATTTAGCTTTATTGCTGACCTATTTGTGTCTCATAGGCTTCTCAGGTGGCACAGGGGTAACGAATCCACCTGCCAATGCAGGTTTGTAAGAGATGCAGTTTTGATCCCTGGATCAGGAAGATCCCCTGGAGTAGGGAAGGACAACCCACTCCGTACTCTTGACTGGAAAATTCCATGGACAGAGGAGCCTGGCATGCTATAGCCCATGGGGTCATGAAGAGTCCGGCACAACCGAGCACCCACACTTGAGTAGCCTATCCCTTCTCCAGTGGCTCTTCCCAACCCAGGAATCAAACTGGGGTCTCCTGCATTGCAGGCAAATTCTTTATCAGCTGAGCAACCAGGGAAGCCCTATGTGTCTTATAGTGGGAATAAAAGGAATGTTCTTATCACTTTGAGAAGCAGATTTCTAATTTTTTATCTAAAGTGTGGGTCTTTTTTTGAAACCAGGAGGCCAGTGTGGCATGTGGGCCATGGGTTTGCCTACAATTGCCTTGAACCTTTGATTTCACCAAGTTTTCACGTCTTGGATCTTGCCTGTTCTATTATCTTGGCCTTGGATACTTTGCACCCCTCCCTAGGAACTCCAAATTCCTAGGGTGCTGCTTTTAGCCCTTAAAGGGCACTCCATTTATCTCTTCCACTGGTTTGAGTCTTTCAATGACCAGATGCTTATTCATCCCCACTGTAGGGAATGGTCCTCAGGATCCTCAGTGTTTACTGCCTTATAGACAGATAATGAATAACCTCCTGACTGTGACCCCATCTCTTAAACCCTTGTCTTGACCTGCTCTCTGTGGCCCATTCTGCCTACCAGACAGCTGGGCTCTCCTGACGGTGGGGACAGTGGCCTGTACTGGTCTTGCACTCAGAACAGGCATCACTGGCAACTTTAGGGTCCATGTTTTCTGTTTGCTTGTTTGTTTGTTGTATATTCTAGATGGAAAGAGGCTGATAGTGACCCAGGGTTACACTTCCCATTTCACCCCATAAGAAAGCAGCCATGACAAAATCACAACAAACGGATCTTTGGAATACTATTCTAAGCACTTTATGTGCATTTGTTTATAAGGTGCTGGAATTATCCACAGCCCCCACCCATGCCACTTTTTTAAAAAAGATAACAGAGTAGACACAGAAAGATTATGTGATGCACCCCGGGTCATCCAGATGGTCAGTGATGGACCCAGACCATACATCCAGGCTGGACCCCTCCAGAGACACTGTCCTTAACCACTGTGCTATGTTGCTCTTCCTGCTGAACTCAGAGCATCTTCAGGTTAGGGGATGGGAAGTGGCAAAGCATCAGGAGGAGGTGATAAACAGGTAGAAAGTTATGGAGAGGATGAGTTCTTTTTCTTAGTGTTATTTGCTCAGTCGTGTCCAACTCTTTGGGTCCCCAGGACTGTAGCCCTCCACACTCCTTTGTACATGGAATTTTCCAGGCAAGAATACTGGAGTGGGTAGCCATACCCTTCTCTGGGATATCTTCCCGATCTGGGGATTGAACCCGGTTTTCCTCCATTGCAGGCAAATTCTTTACCATCTGAGCCACCAGGGAAGCCTTTTTCTTTTTCTTAGGGTCACAGTAAACTCTAGCAAGAGAAATAACACTATAAAAAAATAGAAGCTACTGTAGTTATAAAGGCAGATCCTATCTAACTCCCCAAGTGTCATATAATTTAGAGCTAGACAAATTGCCTTATTTTAAAGCCGGGTAAGCAGAGGCCCAGAGAAGCTCCTAAGTGCCAAGTTACAAAGAGAAATACTCAGAGGCACCTGCTTAAGAAGACAGATAGATACTCAGTCAAACCTGCCTTATGAGGGTATAAAGAACCCCCAAGATGATATTTTAATAAACAAAACAACCCAGGTCATAAAAATACCTGCTGCCTTAGGACAGACAGCAGTGCAGGGCCAAGGCAGTGTGTGAGGCTACCCATCCTAATCGCAGCCAGCTGTCCTCCAGGGGGAGCCAGAGTCAGTCCTGGTCTCTAAATGGAGCCTTCACACACACTTACAAACATAAGAAACACAAACGGAGAACTGTCTCGGCCTGAAACGGGCAGATGTCTAATAGGATGCCCCGGATTTGGCACAAACGGAGGATAAGGCCAGCTGGGGAAGTGTCTCAATTCCAGACACTGCTCAGCAGCTTTCAAGCATCCCCTCTGTAATAGCTGGGTCACATCTGTATTGTGTTCCCATCTGGACACCTCATTTCAGGAGTGATAGTGATGAGTGTCCCCAGGAAGGGAAATTAGCAAATACCAGGGCTGCTGGGAGGACTTGCGGTTCCTCAGCTCAGAGAAGGCAAACCACTGGTCTAGGGACCCACTGCCCCATCTGAGAATGAGAAGCATCTCTGCCCGCCCCAACCACCACCCCCAACCTCAGACAGGTGAGACAGAACAAGGCTCTCTGCAGTACAGATGCAGCCTGTTAGGATGGGGGCGGAGGAGGGAGGGTGTCCCCAGCAGCAGTTTTCCGGACCCGGATCAGCCTGGCCATGCCCATGAGCCTGTGTTCTGCAGGGCCTCGGAGACTGTTAGAGGAACTGCAAGCCTTCACGTCTCCAGGTCCTGGTCCAATGTCCTTATTCTAGAGATGAGGACTCTGAGGTCCCAGGCCCCACAGCCAGTAAGAGACAGAAGTGGGCCTGGAATCCAGTCACTGAGACCCCCATCTAGCACTTTCTTAATGTCTGGCCTGCAGCCTCTACCGGCAGGGGCAGCCACTACATGTCAAGCACATCTTGTCTCTCTGGTGACCCAGAAGCAGCACTGCCATGGCAGCCCCCAAACAGTGACTCACACATGTGCCAGGCAGTCACCACCAGCTGGTCCTCCTCCCGAACACCACAACCAAGACTCGGTTACCCGGAGGGAGCTTCAGAGATGCTCTCTCCCAGCTATCTCCCTCTCACCATGTACCAAGGTGCTATTTCTCTCCCTAGGACCACAGTGAACAGAAACTGCTATGGAAATCTCTTCTTTGCTGCTGACCAGAAAGAATGTATCTTCTAGGCCAAAAGGAGATGGATTAGAGTTACAGAGCCATCAAATAGGAATGGCTGTCAGAAGTCAGCAAGTGCCCTCCAACTCTGTGCACGATGTCCAACAAGTAATTCTAACACATGAGAGATGATATTAAAACTGGAAAGCTGACATCAGGCCACTTAACACCTTCCCTTTAATTCTAGGTCAGAGCAGCAGGTCTGCACATGGGGTCTTTCCTAGTCAGCCCCTACCTTTATTCCCCAAAAGGGGCACAAATAGCAAAGAACCATCATTTATCTGTCTCCCAGATTCCTTAACCATTTGGATGGCGATCTGGGCCTTCCCACTTAAGGGGTGTCTGGGACTCCTGTGCCTGCCTGCAGCGACCCATGGCAGCCACCTGCTGACCCCCACTCAGCTCATCCTCCCATGGTGGGGCGCTTCATTTCTTGACAACCTTGTTCTAAGAAAAATCCCCAGAAGACACAGCAAGAGCCTTCCTGACCTGGATTGTCTTTTCAGCCATGAATAAAATTCAAGCCCCAAGATGTCATGTCTATGAAGTTGTAGAAAGCTGGCTTCGGACCTCAGAGGGTGGAGAAGAGTGCCCTCAGCCAGCACTCAGCAGACACTTATCTGGCATGACCTCTGAGCTCACACTGCCAGGGCCAGAGCTGCCCAGAGCAGGATCATGTGATCACAATCCCTGCTCCCTCCCGACGTTTGTTTCACATGCACCATATCCATCACTTTGTTCAGGATGTCAAATTCTGAATTTGGCAGAAATTCAAATTAGAATGCTCCCATTTCGCAGATGAGAAAATACAGCCCCCCAAAGCTGAAGGGAAATGCTCAAAGCCATACAGCTAAGAAGATACAGAAGCAGAACTTCAACTCGGGCCTTATTCTCTAAGGCCAGTGCCTCCCACCACATTATAGCCACAGAGCTTATATAACCTGGGTGAAACACTTTCTCAAACTCTATTTCAGAATCAAGAGTTGTCCTAAAATATGCTAGGCTCAATCCCCAGTGCCTCCCACAGCATGCTAATCTGGTAATTATTACTCATTTATGACCACTTTCCATGGTGCTCTCAACCAAAAGCTTTATTAAGCATTAATGTGTTTCAGTTCCACAAATATTTATGTTTCAATTCGACACATATTGATAGGCACCGAAGAAGTTAGTTTCCATATTTTTTAAATGGACAGCTGCTTCTTCTTACAGTAAGTCTATGTACTCCATCTCCCATGCATTCAAATTTTATACATTTATTGAGTGAAGAGTGTGTACACAGCACTGTTCTGGGGATATAATAGTGATCAAGACAGATGAGATCCCTGCTCAGGCAGAACTTACATTCTAGCAGAGGAGAGAAGTGAATAAATAAATAAGACGATTTCAGGTAATAAGTGCTACAATAAAAACAGGTGACCAGGGAGGCAGCAAGAGATAACGTTTGAACTGATAATGAAGAAGAAGCAAACCCTATAAAAATCAGGTGAAAGAAAGTTGCAGGCAGAAAGAACAGTAAGCACAAAATCCCGGAGGCAGCAATGACCTTGGCCAGTGTTAATGGGACTTGGAGAGCTCAGAGAAAGCAGTGGAAGCTGAGGTATGTCCATCCACAGAAGACTCTGGGCCAAGGGAAGAGGCCTGGCTTTTCTTTTAGTTAAATGTAGCATGTGCACCCAGAATTAAGGAATAAAATCATCTTCAGAATTAAACCATAAAACCTACACACAGTTGATGTAACCAGCCACCTGTTGGTTCCTGGAGTGAGTATCCAAAGAACTGCAAAGCACCCCAAACTAATCAAGGTGGCCTTGGAGGCAGAGTCAGAACTGGTAAGTGTAATAGAAATTGGCACACCCATCATGTGAGCTCCTATCAGCCTGACTCCAAAATCTTGAGTCTCTCTCTGCTCCAGGCTCCCATGTAAAGTTTAGACATGGAACACACGTAAAGATAATATGGAAAAAGGAATCACAACGCTGAATGCAGAGTGTAGTCTTATGTAGCGCATTCCTTATGTACAGTTGGGTGGGTACGTGAAAGCAGACCACCCAAACCTGGTGAGACAGGAGTCCAGCATTTCTCTTACTTCAGACAAACCCCAGAGGCAAATTTTTAGTCTAATAACAACTAACAACATCCATCCCTACAGCACTTGCTGGCAATGCAATATCACCCCTCAGTATCTGTGGGGTCTTGGTTGCAGGACACCCTGAGGATACCCATGTCTGCAGGTGCTCGAGTCCCTGCTGACATTCTGGAAAAACACATGAAAATTCTTACTGTAAGTCGGTGTTTATCTTCCTTGTGACCCAGAGAGTTCACCCCCAGCTATCAATCCCAGAGAAATGTTCACATAAGAGGTTCCACAAGAGGTCATCTATGAAGACATTCCCAAGTATTGTTTCTTGTGGCCAGGAATTAAAGGCAATCTAGGTTCCTGAGACTAGGGGAAAGGGTAAGAAGAGGTTGTGGCAGGATCTGGCTCACCACTAAAGTATCACACAGTCATTAGAGGCCCTAACTAGATGCATGGCTGCACAGAGATAACTTGATGAGTAATGCCAATGAAAATAAATAGAGCCAGTGGTAGATAACACAGTTATCACCTTTCATAGGAGGAAGTAGGTGTTCACATCTAGCACACCAGCTGATGCACTGTGGGGATTCCGTAAATACTGGTTCTTTACCTGGACTTCTCTGGTAGCTCAACTGGTAAAGAATCCGCCTGCAGTGCAGGAGACCACAGTCCAATTCCTGGGTCAGGAAGTTCCCCTGGAGAAGGAATAGGCTACCCACTCCAGTGTTCTTGGACTTCCTTGGTGGCTCAGATGGTAAAGAATCCACCTGCAATGTGGGAGACCTGGATTCGATCCTTGGGTTAGGAAGATCCTCTGGAGGAGGGCATGGCAACCCACAGTATTCCTGCCTGGAGAATCCCATGGTCAGAGGAGCCTGGCAGGCTACAGTTCATGGGGTCACGAAAAGTCAGACACGACTAAGCATCTAAGCTCTTGGCAACTTCCCAGCTCTGGTTCTCCTTCTACAGCCTCCCTTGACAAGCCCTCCCCTTCCTCCCAGGTCAGGTCTAGCGCAACAAGAGAACTTCCTAAAGTCTCCAGAGTAGTTTAAACACTCTTGTCTCAAGGTGAGGGAGATGGATTAAGTGATTCTGGGGCAAGCTTAAGACTAGAGAAAGAGTTTTGAAAAACAATGTCAGTGAAACCTTGGCATGAAAGCCCAGCATCTCAAGAAGGGCCTGTGAGCAGATATTGGGATTATCTCCATTTTACAGACAGGAACAGGAGGGGATGGAGAGGATTTAAGAAACTTGCCCCAAGGCTGCTGCTGCTAAGTCGCTTCAGTCCTGTCCGACTCTGTGCAGCCTCGTAGATGGAAGCCCACCAGGCTCCCCCATCCCTGGGATTCTCCAGGCAAGAACACTGGAGTGGGTTGCCATTTCCTTCTCCAAGGCACTCACTATCAAATTCTAGAACTGGTCTCAAAGCTCAGGCAGTTTGAATCCACTCTCTTTGTTTGCAGATTTTATGTGTGCGCATGTGTATAAGGAAATCTCTCAAACATACAGAAATGTACAGAGACAAATAAAAAGAATACATTGTGCCTATCTCCCGGGTCTATCCAGTCCACAGCCATTTGACTACAAAGCGTTTCATTCTCAATCGTGTTTATTTGTTCTTGTCTTTTTTCCCCGCCTTGGTCTGTGTTACTGAAGGATTCTTTATCTTTTGTTTTCTGATTTACTGGATCTTTTCTATTGGTTCTTTATTTTCTATTTTATTAATTCAGTCTTTAACATTTCCTTTCCTCTTTCTTTGAGTTTGCTCTTCTGTTCTTTCCCTTACTTTTGGACTTGGATTCTTCTTTTCAAATATAAATAATGATAGTTCTACCTTTTCCTCTCAGAATTGTTTCAGCCATTTCCCACTCACTTTTGAAACACAGCATTTTTACTCTCATTCAGTTTAAACATATAATTTCTATTATGATTTCTTCTTCGATTCACGATTTAGAAAATTTTTGAAAATTTCTAACTTGACAGGGTTGGTTATCTTTTCATTATCAGATTTAATTGCTTTGTAATAAGAGATTATATGATACTGGCTTTTTCCCTGTGGTTAGTGATATATATGCCATTTTTTTATTAGTCAATATTTGCTACATTATTAATTTTTACAAATGTTCATGCATGCTTGAAAAGAACATGTATTCTTCAATTGTTAGAAGCAGGATTTTGTTAAATGCTTTCTATCAGAGGTCAACAAACGTCCAGTAAAGGGCCAGCTAGTAAATATTTTCAGTTTTGCAAATACTGTCTGTCACAGCTATTCGACGCTGCCATTGCAGCACAAAGGCAGCTGTTGTCAATACTAAATAGATGAACAAGGCTTCTTCCAATAAAACTTTATTTATAGAAACAGGCAATGGGCTGAAATTTGCCCACGGGTCATAACATGTCAATCTTGACTTTAGACCAAGTTTGTCAGATGTGCGTTAAAATATTCTGTAACCAACCTTAATAAATTCTTTGTCTGTTTACTCTGTCAGTTACAGAGTTATGAGTGATGTTTAAATACCCCTTTATTATACTGGATCTGTTCATTTCTCCTTATCATTCTACAAATTTTTGTTTTATGTTTGCTGAAGTTATGTTATTAGGTAGAAACAAGTTTAGAATTGTTATAGCTTCATGAACTTTTTAAAAGTCCTTAACAACATTCTTTGTTTACAGACTGTTTTCTGATCATAATATACTTTCTTTTGGCAGTATTTGTCTGGTAAATAACCATCCATTAAAATTCAAATGTTTATTTTATATTTACTTACCTCCTCAAATTTCTATTTTGTTTTTGGTAACAAACAGTTTTGTGGTCACTTTAAATCACAACATAAAATATCAACTTCAAAATGTCTAGTCCTAGATATTAATCCATTAAATTGTTAGCTCCATGAAGGAAGATATTTTTATGTATCTTGTTCACTAAGAAATCCCCAGTGTTGAGCAATACCTGGCACAGAATAGGCACTCAATACATATTTATTTCAAGACCGAACTTTTGAATCTCCATTTCAAAGTAAAAGCTCTTCTGTCCCCAAATTGGCTGGTTAAAGGTGATTTCTCCCTTCCCTAAACAGGGCCTGTGGCAGGTGGGAATACAGGATCAGAGAAGGAAAGTATGATGAGCCTCTTTTTCCTCTCACCCTCTTGCCCCTACCTAGTCTATTAAGCAGGGCTCTAAGCCTCAGAAGGAGTTGGGTGCCGAGGGGAGAAGCAGGGGCAGTGACTCTCTTACTTGGCTACTAGGTGGTCCGAGAGACTCGACACTCTCTGAGCCAAGCAGAAGTTACAGCTGGGTTCCTCTGGCTGCGAGTCCCCTGAGGTGGGGGCTGCATCCCATCCCGCTGACTGCCCCACCCCTCTGCCCCCAGACCTCCAGAGGTCCATATCACAGGATCTCACTCTGTCTTTTCCAGTGGGTCTTAAATGTTAAGATTCCCATCTGACTCTCTGCATGATCTATATCTCATCCATGGAAGCCATCCTCAGCTGGTAGTAGTGTCTTAGGTACTTCCCAAACGCAATCCTCTACACTCTCCTCTTGGCCAAACTCCACTTTGGTGTCTCAGTCCAATGTCAGACGTCAGAGCAGGTGCCTCCCACCTGCAGGAGACAAAGTCAGGCTCTCTGAGTTGCCTGGTTGAAGTCTCTGCCCTACCCCCATTCCAGCACCATAGATACTCAGGTTGAATTGATCCTTAGGGGATGGACTTCAAAGCCGCCTCATAAGATCCCCGCTCCTAAATCTTCACCCTCTGGGTGAGTCCTGGGGCTTGTTCTTGGGTCTCAGAGTCATGGAGTGGGGGATCAACATTTCCACTGGAAATTCTGCATCTTGATCAAGCACCTTGTTTTGAAAGGAGCAGATTATTATATCTTGGCCTCTGTCAAAACTTGCATTTAACATCCTATTTGAGTTGTATTTCCTAATGCCTTTTTTATTGTTTATCTTAAGATTTTTTAAATGTTTTTTTATTGTGGTAAAAGTCACATAACATAAGACATACTATTTTAACCATATTTAACTGTACATTTTAGTGGTTACACTGTTGTGCAACCCTCACCATCATCCATCTCCCAAATTTTTCACTTTCCTAAACTGAAACTCTGTCCCTATTAAACTCTAAGTCCCCATCCCACCCACCCTCATCCTGCCATACCAGCCCCTGGCATCTAGAAAAGTATTTTTTCTGAGTCTATGAATTTGACCTATGACTTATAAGTGCCTCATAATAAATTAAGATTTTTTTATGCACAAAAAGACTTAAGTTAGCTCTATTCTTCTGCCAGATATTCACTAGATGGATATTTAAACTGCAACCCAAGAGATTAAGTTTTTAGCTTGGATCCAACCAAGCTAATTGCCTGCTAAAACCACCCAACAAACAAATAAAATTGACACAATTTTTGGAAGAATACTGAAGGGCCAAGTCTGTAAAACATTAACAATGTCTAGGATTCTTGATACTTGTTCAGAATTACCTGATATATGAAAGCAGGAAAAAATGATCCATTTTCAAGAGAAAAGGCAATCAACAAGATCAACATCAAGATAAGCAAGATGCTGGAACCACCAGACAAGAATTTTAAAGCAGCTTTTATAATTATATTTGATAATGTAAAAGAAAATGCAATCACAGTGAAGAAGATAGGAAACATCACTGAAGAAACATGAGCTATAAAAGAAGGACAAAATGAAAACTCTAGAACTGTAAAACACAATATCTGCAATAAAAATTCATTGTCTAAACTTGGCAGCATATGGAGATGACAGAAGAGACAGTGAATTCAAAGACAGATCAACAGAAAATATTCAAATCTCAAGAATAAAGAGAAAAAGATTTTTTTTAAATGAACAGAGTGAACTAATAAATGAATTTGGTAAAGTTGTAAGATAAAAATTCAATATACAAAAATCAGACATGCATTTATACAAATTACTACCAAACTATCAGAAAGAAAAATTTAAGGAGCAATCCACTTACAGTTGCATCAAAAATGAATAAAATATCTAGGAATAAATTTGACCAAGGAGCAGAAATTCCTGAAAACTCTAAGACACTGATAAAAGAAAATGCGGGTTCAAAGAAATGGAAAGATAGTCATGCCCATGAATTGGGAGAATTAATATCCATACTACCTAAAGCAATCTGCAAATTCAATACAATCCTTA
Organism: Bos grunniens; assembly: GCF_055505025.1. Taxonomy (NCBI): domain Eukaryota; kingdom Metazoa; phylum Chordata; class Mammalia; order Artiodactyla; family Bovidae; genus Bos; species Bos grunniens. The sequence goes on from NC_141167.1 coordinate 17,060,896, forward strand.
TCAAAATTCCAGTGACATTTTTCACAGAAGTAGAAAAAATAATCCTAATATCTGTATGGAATCACAGAAGACTTTGAATAGCCACTGCAGTCTTAGAAAAACAACAAAGCTGGAGGCATCATACTACCTGCTTTCAAACTATATTGCAAAGCTATAATAATCAAAACAGTATGGTATTAGCATCAAAACTGATGCAACAATCAAACAGACACAAAGACTGACTAGGGATCTCAGAAATAAACTCATGTACATATGGTCAATAAACTTATGACACAAGAGCCAAAAATATACACTAGGGGAACGGATGGTATCTTTAATACATAGTAATGGGAAAACTGGACAGCTACATGCAAAAGAATTCATCTGGGCTGCTCTCTTACATTATACCCAAAAATCAAGTGAAAATGGATTAAAGACTTGAATATAAGACTTGAAACCATAAAACTCCAAGAAAATTTAGTGGGAAAGTTTCTTGACATCAGACTTGGCCATAATTTTTTTTTGCATTTGATACCAAAAACGGAAGTAAAACTAAACAAGTGGGACTACATGAAACCAAAAAGTTTTTTGTAGGGCAAAAAAAAAAAAAAAAATCATCAGCAAAGTGAAAAGGTAACCTACTTAGTGGAAGAAAATATTTGCAAGTCATATATCTGATAAGAGGTTAATATCTAAAATATAAAAATAACTCATATAACACAATAACAAAAATAAACAATTTGATTAAAAAATAAGTAGAGGATCTGAATAGACATTTCTATAATAAAGACATACAAGTGGCCAACAGGTGCATGAAAAGGTGAACAGCATCACTAATCATTAGGGAAATGCTAATCAAACCATTATCAAAACATTAAGAAATAACAAGTGTTGGTAAACATGTGGAGACAAGGAAAACTTTGTGCACTGTTGGTGAGGATGCAAACTGGGGCAGCCACTATAGAAAACAGTGTGGGGTTTCCTCAAAAAATTAAAAATAAAACTAGCATATGATCCAGCACTTTTACTTCTGGGTATTTATCCAAAGGAAATGAAATCACCATCTTAAAAAGATATCTGTATCCCATGTTCATTGCAGCATTATTTACAATAGCCAGGTCACAGAAGCAACCTAAGTGTTCATTAAAGAATGAATGGATAAAGAAAATGTGGTGAATATATCCAGTGGGATACTATCCAGTCATAGAAAAGATGGAAATCCTGCCATTCACAACAACATGGATAAAAATGGAAGGCATTACATTAAGGGAAATAAGTCAGATTTAGAAAGACAAATACTGTATGACATCACTTACATGTGGAACCTAAAAAAAAAAAAAAATCAAACTCACAGATAGAATAGATTCGTTCCCACAGGATGGGGGTGGGGGGTGTGGTGGTGGTGGTGATGAAATGAGTGAAGGTGGTCAAAAAACACAAACTTCCAATTATAAGAGGAATAAATCCTGAGAATGAATCGAGGAGCATGGTGACTATAGTTAACAACACTCTATTGTTTGTTTGAAAGTTGCGAAGAGAGTAGACTTAAAGGTTCTCAACACAAGGGAAAAAATTGTAACTAACTGCTGGCTAAACTTATTGTGATAATTGTTTCACAGTGTATGCTGCTGCTACTGCTGCTAAGTCACTTCAGTCGTGACTCTCTGTGACCCCATAGACAGCAGCCCACCAGGCTCCCCCGTCCCTGGGATTCTCCAGGCAAGAACACTGGAGTGGGTTGCCATTTCCTTCTCCAATGCATGAAAGTGGAAAGTGAAAGTGAAGTCGCTCAGTCGTGTCCGACTCTTAGCGACCCCATGGACTGCAGCCTACCAGGCTCCTCCGTCCATGGGATTTTCCAGGCAAGAGTACTGGAGTGGGGTGCCATTGTCTTCTCTGTCACAGTGTATACATATAACAAATTATTATGTTGTACGCCTAAAACTAATATAATATTATATGTTAATTATATCAGCTAAAAAAGCCCACCCGTGGTAAGCTGAAATTTAAAAAAAAAGTTTAATAAAAGAAATGCCAAAAAAAGAGAGCCTCAGGGGCTAGAGTAATAATATGAAAAGACCTATGTATATGTATTTGGAGTCCAGGAAGGATAGAAGTGAAATAATCAGGGTAGGAAAAAAATTTGAAAAAATATTGGCTTAAACTTTCCCAAATTTTGTAAAAGACATACATTTTAGACTTAGGAACCTCAGGCAGAACTTCAGGTAGGTAGAATATGAAGAAAATGATGCCTCCTTTTGTCATAGAAAAACTGCTGAAAACCAAAGATAGAAAATCTTAAAAGGAGCCACAGAAAAATGGCACATCTCATACAGAGGGTCAAACTTCAAATTTCAGGCAACTGTTCATTAGAAAAAAAGTGAAATGGCAGCCAGATAATGGAACAGCATCCTTAAAATACTGAAAGAAAAAAAAAATTGAACTCTGTATCAAGTGAAAATATCCTTTAAGAATGAAAATGACCCAAACACACTATGTTAAGTAAAAGAAGCCAACCCAGAGACCACGTAATGTATGCACCCATTTAAACAAAATATCCGAAAAAGGCAGATTTATAGAGCCAGAAAGTAGGTTAGTGGTTGCCTGGGGCTGGGGATAGGAACAAAGATGAACTGCAAATGGACAGGAGGGGTGTTCAGAGGGGCGGGGTAGGGAGGAAATGCTCCCTGACCTGGAGACTTGGCCATCGCCCCAATCTCTCCCCACAATGTGTTTCCAGGGCACCTTGTCCATTTCCCACAGTAACACTCAGTGGGTACTATAATCATGTTTAATATCAATACAATTCATGAAGACAGGCTCCGGCTCCAAATCATTTTTCTTGGTATCCCCAGAGCCCCACACAGTGCTTGGAGCTCCATACATACTTGATGAATGGAATTAAGCTTCTCATTTCCTATTGCCTTTCCCGGTGGCTCAGTGGTACAGAAACCACTTTCAATTCAGAAGAGCAAGAGATGTGGGTTCAATCCCCTGGAGGAGGAAATGGCAACCCACTCCAGTACTCGTGCAGGTAAAACTCCACAGACAGAGGAGCCTGGTGGGGTCCATGGGGTCCCAAAGAGTCGGATACAACTGAGTGACTGAGCAGCAGCGGCAGCAGAGCAAGCAGCAGCATTTCCTGTTGATGAGCCCTTTCCACAAACCATGGGCCCCGGGATTCTCTGTGTGGTCTCTCTCTCTCTATGGGGCTTCTTTTCCTCCAGGGCCTTTCTCTCTAGCAAGAGACCCTGGATTTCTTCACTTCGCAGTTGAGTCCTGAGAAAACAAAGGTAGAAGTTGCCAGGCCTCACTTCTACTGCATCCGATTGAACAAAGCAAGTCAAAAGCCAGTCCAGATTCATAGAACTGGCTTCTGGATGGGAGGAAGAGTGGGTACATAGGGGGCTGGGAGAAAGTGTGGACAGCCAGCTAGAATTAGTGCTGGCCTTCTGCTCATACTTCTTGCTAATTCCTTAGAGATTACTTTCCATCCTTTGCATGGGACAAAGAAAATAATGGTGTGGTTAGAGGTTCACCTGGCCTAGGCCTTAGGATGGTAATATTAACTGGAGGAGGGGCTCCAAGAAGGCTGCTCTGCATTTTTCCCAGTTCAGCTACACTACCAGAGTCCCCATATTTGGGAGTAACAGTGGGGTTTTCTCAAAATTTCCTCCACTGACTTTTCATCACACAAAACTGCTTTTCGTGGAAGAGCAAGCTCTTGAGAAACCTATATGCAGGTCAGAAAGCAACAGTTAGAACTGGACATGGAACAACAGACTGGTTTCAAATAGGAAAAGGAGTACGTCAAGGCTGTATATTGTCACCCTGCTTATTTAACTTATATACAGAATCCATCATAAGAAATGCTGGGCTGGAAGAAGCACAAGCTGGAATCAAGATTGCCGGGAGAAATATCAATCACCTCAGATATTCAGATGACACCACCCTCATGGCAGAAAGTGAAGAGAAGCTAAAGAGCCTCTTGATGAAAGTGAAAGAGGAGAATGAAAAAGTTGGCTTAAAGCTCAACATTCAGAAAACGAAGATCATGGCATCTGGTCCCATCGCTTCATGGGAAATAGATGCAGAAACAGTGGAAACAGTGGCAGACTTTATTTTGGGGGGCTCCAAAATCACTGCAGATGGTGATTGCAGCCATGAAATTAAAAGACACTTAACTCCTTGGAAGGAAAGTTATGACTAACCTAGATAGGATATTCAAAAGCAGAGACATTACTTTGCCAACAAAGGTCTATCTAATCAAGGCTATGGTTTTTCCAGTAGTCATATATGGATGTGAGAGTTGGACTGTCAAGAAAGCTGAGTGCTGAAGAATTGATGCTTTTCAACTGTGGTGTTGGAGAAGACTCTTGAGAGTCCCTTGGACTGCAAGGAGATCCAACCAGTCCATTCTAAAGGAGATCAGCCCTGGGTGTTCCTTGGAAGGAATGATGCTAAAGCTGAAACTCCAGTACTTTGGCCACCTCATCGAAAGTTGACTCATTGGAAGACTCTGATGCTGGGAGGGATTGGGGGCAGGAGGAGAAGGGGACAACAGAGGATGAGATGGCTGGATGGCATCACTGACTCGATGGACGTGAGTCTGAGTGAACTCCAGGAGTTGGTGATGGACAGGGAGGCCTGGCGTGCTGCAATTCATGGGGTCGCAAAGAGTCAGACACGACTGAGTGACTGAACTGAACTGAACTGAAGCTCTCCATCAACTCAAGCATCTTCCTACCATTTGGTGCACAACTGCTCTGAGCCTGAAAGAGGCCTGCTAATGTTTGCAGAATGCAGTAGAGACTTGCCCTTAGTTCAAGCATTTATATTCTATTCTTTGCCATTTTCACATCCTTTTGATGATTTTGTCCAGTTTCACTTTCCCTGATGCTAAGGGCTGATTTATGTCCCTCAAATCAGTGTGTTAAAACCCTAACCACTGGGACTTCCCTGGTGGTCCAGTGGTTAAGACTTCACCTTTCAATGCAAGGGGTGAAGATTCAATCCCTGGTCGGGGAACCAAGATTCCACATACCTTGTGGCCAAAAAAAACAAAACAAAACATAAAACAGAAGCAATACTGAAACAAATTCAATAAAGACTTAATAAAATGGCCCACCCACACACAAAAAAAACCATAAAAAAAATAAAAACAATCCTAACCCCCAATGGGAATGTATATGGAGATAGGGTCTTTAGGAAGTAATTAAGGTTAAATGAGGTCAGAAGTGCCATCCTTAGTTGTTCAGTCGTGTCTGACTCTTTGCAACCCCCTGAACTGTAGCTTGGGGGCTCTTCTGTCCATAGGGATTCTCCAGGCAAGAATACTGGAGTGGGTTGCCGTGCCCTCTTCCAGGAGATCTTCACAACCCAGGGGTCGAAACCAGGTCTCCGTGTTGCGGGGGGATTCTTTACCATCTGAGCCACCAGGGAAACCCAGGTCAGAAGGGTGGGGCCCTAATCCGATAGGACTGGTGGTATTCCTAGAAGAGGAAGTGAAAGAGATCTTTCAGCCTCCCTAATTTTTAGGGGGAAAATGTCTGCTGTTTAAGCCACCCAGCCTGTGGTATGTTGTTAAGTCAGCTTGAGCAGATTACAACACTGCATCAGTGGCTTAAATCTCCTCACAGGGACCCAACAAGACAGGTATCACACCTCACAGATGAAAAATGAGACCTGTTTTAACTACTGTAAGTTGACCAAGGCCACCCGATGAGTGACAGATCAGAACCCAGAATGCCTGGTCCCAAGACTCAAGCGTCACCTTTTTGCCTCCAGTGTATCTCCTGGTAACTTGTAGTTTAGGGAAGGACTGGCCCTGCCCTCTGCTTCATTCTACCCTCTTCTTAGGAACAGGCCATCCCAGAGTATTGACCTTGGGGGGACAGAGAGAAGAGGAATTCTGCTTGGGCTGCACATTCCTTCCCAGCCTTTGGGGAGGGCAACAAAGAAGCCCAATTAGCACGGAGTATGTAAGTGGGCGGGGAGACAGCAGCTTTTGTCTTCCTTTCTGGGGAAGTACACACACAGCTTCTTTCTAGGTCCTGGTCATTCCGAGAGGGCGCAAGGACACCAGCATACACACTCATGTCAGTGATTCAAAAGCCCTGGAACCAAATATTTTTAAAATCCATTTATTTCTCTCTTGGCACATAAAAGTCTGGTTACTTGCTATTTCAAAGTAGGCAGCAGAAGCAAAGAAGCTGGTTTGTTAGCTCTAGTGACAGATTTAATCTCTAGTAAAAACCACCATTGTACAAGACTTTTCAGAATTCGGGGCATGTTTATACCAATTGAGCTTTATGCTCACATCAGGCATGAGTAAGGTGAGTATTTGAGTATTATGATCCCCATTTCATAGAGAGGAAATGAATACATAGGAAGTAAGATGCTATTAATAGCCCAAGAAAGCACCAAGAATCCATCCCAGAGCCTCTCATTCAGAGTGTAACACTCTTTCCATCTTGCTGCTGCTGCTGCTGCTAAGTCACTTCAGTCGTGTCCAACTCTGTGCGACCCCATAGACAGCAGCCCACCAGGCTCCCCCATCCCTGGGATTCTCCAGGCAAGAACATTGGAGTGGGTTGCCATTTCCTTCTCCAATGCATGAAAGTGAAAAGTGAAAGTGAAGTCGCTCAGTCGTGTCCGACTCTTAGCGACCCCATGGACTGCAGCCTACCAGGCTCCTCTGTCCATGGGATTTTCTAGGCAAGAGTACTGGAGTGGGGTGCCATCGCCTTCTCAACTTTCCATCTTAGAAGGCTCTAACATCGAGATGGTCATCACCTGTTTCCTAACTACTTCAAATAGAAATCTCTATTACTTTCCACTAATCATCTTCTTGCTTTATCAAAGCTACCACCTACCATCTTGTAACTTAATCATCAGTTCAGTTCAGTTTAGTCACTCAGTTGTGTCCGACTCTTTGCCACCCCATGGACTGCCGCACCCCAGGCTTCCTTGTCCATCACCAACTCCCAGAGCTTGCTCAAACTCATGGCCATCGAGTAGGTAATGCCATTCAACCATCTCATCTTCTGTTGTCCCCTTCTCCTCCTGTCTTCAATCTTTCCCAGCATCAGGGTCTCTTCCAGTGAGTCAGTTCTTCACATCAGGTGGTCAAAGTATTGGAGCTTCAGCTTCAGCATCAGTCCTTCCAATGAACATTCCTTTAGGATTGATTGGTTTGATCTCCTTGCTGTCCAAGGGACTCTCAAGAGTCTTCTCCAAAACCACAGTTCAAAAGCATCAATTCTTTGGCACTCAGATTTCTTTACAGTCCAACTCTCACATCCATACATGACTACTGGAAAAACCATAGCTTTGACTAGATGGACCCTTGTCAGCAAAGTGATGTCTCTGCTTTTTAATATGCTGTCTAGGTTTTAATATGCTGTCTAGGTTTGTCATAGCTTTTCTTCCAAGGAGCAGAGCAAGTATCTCTTAATTTCATGGCTGCAGTCACCATCTGCAGTGATTTTTGAGCCCAGGAAAATAAAGTATGTCAATGTTTCCATTGTTTCCCCATCTATTTGCCATAAAGTGATGGGATCAGATGCCATGATCTTAGTTTTTTTGAATGTTGAGTTTTACACCAGATTTTTCACTCTCCTCTTTTACTTTCATCAAGAGGCTCCTCAAGTCCTCTTTACTTTCTGCCATAAAGGTGGTGGTATCTGTGTATCTGAAGTTATTGATATTTCTACTGGCAATCTTGGTTCCAGCTTGGGCTTCATTCAAACTGGCACGATGTACTCTGCATATAAGTTAAATAAGCAGGATGACAATATACAGCCTTGACCTACTGGAACCAGTTCATTGTTTCATGTCCAGTTTTAACTGTTACTTCTTGACGTGCACACAGATTTCTCAGGAGGCAGGTAAGGTTGTCTAGTATTCCCATCTCAAAGAATTTTCCAGTTTGTTGTGACCCACACAGTCAAAGGCTTTGGCGTAGTCAATAAAGGAAAAGTAATACCCCCTTTTCAATTGAGGCCAGGATCACACAGCTAATGTTATAAGTGGCCTAGGCTCTAGTCCTGCCATTTTTCCATGCAATCCACACAACCCACCTTCCAATTAACCTCAACCACCCCAAACCTTCATTAAAAACCCTCTCATACCTGAGCGAGGTCACTCAGGCATGTCCAACTCTCTGAGACCCCATAGACTACAGCCTACCAGGCTTCTCCGTCCATGGGATTTTCCAGGCAAGAATACTGGAGTGGGTTGCCATTTCCTTCTCCAGGAGATCTTCCCGACCCAGGGATTGAACCCAGGTCTCCTGCACTGTAGACAGACGCTTTACCACCAGGGAAGTCCATTCACACCTAACCAACTAGGAAAGATCTTTTGCACCCGTCTGTATTGTTTGTGACAAGCTAGTCCTTCTCAGGAACATGAGGAACAGTAACTCAAAGAAATCAGAGTTAACGTGTACTGGTGATCACCAGATTCTGTGTCCCCTGTTTCAAATGCTTGGCAGGTAGTAACATTTAAATCTCACTACTTTTGATGTGACCTCCAGAGACCCCTTGGTCCCATAGCAGTTTCACCTTCCTGAAACCCTAAAAGAGTGACGGGCTGTAATGTGAATGATTCACCCTTGTCACGCAGCACACAGCCTGTGCAACTGAACATGACCGCCCTGCTGGCCTATGCCACTGTTACCCTCCTTGCTCTGGTACAGGGCTTACTTTAGGCCTTCTCTCTCACAGATAAGGCTGCTTCCCTTCTTTCCCAGTCTGTGAGCCATCTGCATATCTTATCATTCATTAATAAATATTTTGTAAACGCCTTATTTCTCTTTTGCAGTTGCTTTCCCAGGAGTCACCATCACAGCAACGAGGGTACACTCCCCTTGGGAGAGGATGAATGAGGAATTTAGGGACTTGAGGAAATAGGAGATTCTACACAGAGTACCTGGCCTTGGATGTGTAGCAGCTCTCATTCCGTATGTGTGCACGGGTATGAGATGTCCCAGGCTTTTAAGGAACACGTAATTACAGTATGGTTTATCTCATACAATAATTAGGCTGGGAATTAGAGAAGATAAAGGGAGAAGGGCACCAGGAGAGGGACTTCACTATTCTTGTGCCATTCAAAATCATTCAACACCAAAGAAAACACTGCCTAATCCATACCACTGTCTACATTTTACAGAGGAGGAAACATAACTTCAAAAATGGCTTATCCTTCAAAACCCAGCTCAAAGGTGTGAACTGATACAACCTTTCTGTTTGGCAACAAATAGCAGGAGTCGTATTTTCCTTTTGACACAGTAATATACTCCTTGCAATTTACTCTAATAAAATAATGAGACTGGCCTAAATGTGTAGAGGGAAATTCATCACAACATTAATCATTGATATTGCTATTAACTATAATTGAGAATGGCAAAAAATAAGGAACATCTTAAATGACCACTGGGGAAATGGCCAAGTCAATTACGGTGGATCCAAATAATAGGATATCATGCGGTCACTAGTACTCAGGTTTTCAAGATGATTGTGACGTGGGAAAATGTTTGTGATATAAGAATCTAAAACTATATATAGTAAAAATTGATTTAAAAGTATATGTGTGGATACACACAAGAAACAGTAGAAAGAAATGCACCAAAACATTAATAGCAGCTGTCACTAGGTGTTAAGACAATGGGGAGATTTTTCTTCTTTATTCATGTGTATCCTTTTCAACTTTTCTATAGTGAATATGTATCACTTTAGCAAGGAGAAGTGTCACCAGTGAAGGTGCCCCAAAGCTCAGGTGCTGCTGACAACAGATTAGGGAATTCTTCCTGAAATAGGTAAGAGACATGAGCCTGGATGGATGGAGAAGTGCTTTCTCGTCTCAGACAAAATCCACATGACATTCAGCTTTTCCACTCGCTTTAAAAAAAAAATATTTTATTTATTAATTTCTTTGGCCACCACAGGTTTTAGTTGCCGCAAGTGATCTCTGGTCTTCATGGCAGCACGTGGGATCTTTTCAGTTGCACGTGCAAACTCTTAGTCGTGGCATCTAGCTCCATGACCAGGGATTAAACCCAGGCTCCCTGCGCTGGGAGTGTGGTCTTAACCATGGACCACGACGGAAGTCCCCCACTAGCTTTTTGACTAGAGCACTTCACTGCATGTCCTCACTGACAACACCTAAAACCTAAAAACAACTCGATTTTTTTTTTCCTGAATCAGTGTCCATGCCTTTTCCTCTTGGCCGGCTTTGTGACACCTCTTCCTCATTGCTGTTGCCAACTTTACTAATTTACCATCACCTGCAAACAAATACCCGCTTTTGCCTAATCCTAGATAAGCTGTTTTTAACATTGTTTCAGGGTACTATACAGGTTCCACAAAGGACATCCAAGGCACCACTGGGAAAGTATGGGCTGGGGACAGTGACAAGGGCTAGCCTGGGCCTGCTCTCCCCTCCCCCACCCCAGCAGAGCAGCCATTATCCATCTTTGGGTGAATACTGGGCTTTGTTTGCAAAAGGGACCTGAGAGTGACCGGAGGCTACAAACAGGTCTAGATCATTAATAGATCAGTAAACACTCCAGTAATTAAACTGTTCCTGTAAAACTAAATCACAGTACAGAACATGAGGATGGTTCTTTTCAAGGCTGCACTTAAACCTCATTGATTCTAATTCACTGGACAATTATAGCAAGGCCTACCTTTTCTAAAGGCTTATTGGGGAAAGTGTGTGTGGGGTAGGAGGGATGGGTGTGTGGGTGCATGCTCAGTCGTTCAGTCACGTCTAATTCTTTGGGACCTCATGGACTGTAGCCTGCTAGGCTCCTCTGTCTGTGGAATTTTCCAAGCAAGAATACTGGAGTGGGCTGCCATTTCCTCCTCTGGGGGATCTTCCCAACCCAGGGGTTGAATCCACGTCTTCCACATCTGCACTAGCAACTGGATTCTTGACCACTGCACCACCTGGGAAGCCCACAGGGCACGGGAGGTGAGTGAAATGAGGGGGAGGGTGGAGAGGACCAGGAAGGAGAGAGGGGAAAAGAGGGAGGGGACAGGAGGGAAGTCAGGGACCCAGGAGAACTTCTTCAAACACTGATACCAAAGAGCACTTTTAAGAAGGTCCATAATTTTTATTTGCAATTTCTCAAAAAGCCATGACTCTGACCTCTCTGCCTTTGCAGGTGCTATTTCCTCTGCCTAGAAAGTCCTTTCTGCACTGGCTCAGCCTGTAAACTGCTCAGACCTCACCTGGCTCAGATCCTACCCCCGACCCCCACCCCCAACCCCGTGGGAGCCACCTCCATGTGCAAACCCCAGTGGAAATGGTCACAGTTGCGAGTTAGCTGGATGACCCTTTGCTTGTTCTCCATGCTAGACTGAAGTCTCCTTGAGAACGTGAGTCCTCCTTGTCGTCTCTGCACTCCAAGCCCAGATCCAGGCCTGACACCTGGCCATACAGCTTTCTTGCAGAGTCAGACAGTCCCATGTTTGAGTCTGGGCTCAGCTACTCATTAGGTGCAGGACCTTAGAATGTTGCTTAATCCCCAGAGCCTCAGTTCCATGACCTATAAAATGGGTATAATGCCACCCACCAGAGGGTGGTTGGGGGGACTGACTGGCCTCCCTACCTTTATTTATCTCCATAGTACCCATCACCATCTGATGAATGGCATATTATCTTGTTTATCTGTTGGCTGTCTTCCCTCACAAGGAGGCAGGGATGTCATGCAACAGGAACTGGCACCGTAGGTGCTCCATACACATCGTTGCATGAGTGAATGGACTGAATATATACATGGGCAGCCCCTCAAGCAATGCCTGACCCTGTGACTGTACTCACAACGGAGAGAGAAAGTGTTCTAGCCAATGACCCTCCAGCTCCCCCAGCACAGCAGACTGTCACAAGAAGAGTAAGGAGGAAGTTGGTGGAGCAATTAGAAGTGACCCACGTAAAATCAGAAGCCTGCACACCATCAGTGGGAATGCAAAGTGGTATGGCTGCTAAGGAAAACAGTATGTAGTTTCCTCAAAAAAATTAAAAATAAAACTACCATATGATCCAGTGATCCTACTTCTGGATATCTATCCTAAAGAATTGAAAACAGGATCTCAAAGAGATATACGCATACTCATATTCATTGCAGCATTATTCACAATAGCCAAGAGGTAGAAAGAACCTACGTGTCCATCTGTGGATGAATAGATAAGCAAAATGTGATATATCCATACAGTGGACTACTATTTAGCCTTAAAAAAAGAAAACCCTCCCCTATGTGGCAACATGAGTGAACCTTGAGGACATTATGCTAAGGGGCAATAAGCCAGTCACAGAAGGACAAACACTACATGATTCCACTTATATGGGATATCTAAAACAGTCAAATTCATAGATTCAAAGAATGGAATGTTGGTTGCCAGGAACCTGGGAGCGGGGTACAGGGAGTTGTGGTTCAATAGGTACAAAGCTTCAGTTAAATGAGTAAGCTCTAGGGATCTGCTGCAGAACACTGCATCTATAGTCAACAATACTCTATAGTACACCAAAAAAGTGTTAAAAGGGTAGATCTCATGTTAAGTGTTCTTACCACATTGAAATAAAATCAGAAAGTGATCCCCGAACTCTTACAAATCAATAATAAAAAGAAATATAATAATTTATATTATAAATTATATATATAAAAAAATATATATATATATAAATATATATAAAAATATATAAAAAATATATATATAAAAATATATAAAAAATATATTATAAAAAAATAAAATAAAAATAAAAAGAAAAATAAAGCTTAAAATGGGCAAAAATAAAAAAAGAAGAGCAATAACAGGAGCTGCTCAAAAAAAAAAAAAAAAGAAAGAAAGAAAAAAGTTGATTCCCACAGGAATAGGGCTTCCCTTATGGTTCAATTAGTAGAGAATCCACCTGTAATACAAGAGACTGCCTGCAATGCAGGCAGGTAGGGAAGATCCCCTAGAGAAGGAAATGGCAACCCACTCCAGTATTCTTGCCTGGAGAATCCTGTGGACATAAGAGTCTGGCAGGCTACAGTCCACAGGGCCACAGAGTCAGACACGGCAGCTTCCTGACTAAACCACAGGAAGAGCGTTCTCCAGACTCACAGTTCTTCAACCACTCCCGTCCAGCCAGTTTGTGTGTCTCAGAAACACGACAGGGCTATATGGTCCTCTTGGCAGTTGCGTTGACTGGAAGCGCAGGGGAAAACGGGCAGCTCCATCCAGACAGCAGTTCTGAAGAGGGACTCCTCACTAACAGGTGAACCTGCCTGGCCCAACCCAACCATCTGGCAAGACTGCTGAGACCCAAGAGGGGCAGAAGTCCCAGGCTGTAAAGCTAGTGAGAAAGAATGGGAAGCGGGGGAGCAAGTGAATGCAGGGGGGTGATCTCTACCCAAAACTCACCCTGTCTGCATAATACCCTCCTTGAGATGACACTCCCTTTTCATAAGGCTCTTTCCACTTCACAGAATTCCTCTACATCCCAGACCTCTCACCCCCCTGTACATAGCAGGCAAGAATGCTTTTAATTCTTTCAAGTGCACTCTGGACTCTGATAAAGGCAGCTGGAATGTTCTGGAGGTCAGGGCACCCACTGGGTGGGCATAGACCATGCCCCTCCCTGGACTGGGGGACTCCTCAAGGCCCCTCATTGATGTTCCATCAGGCCTGCAATCCACAGATGCTCACAAAGGTCTCTGGAAGGAACTGCCTTCATCAGAGCTAATTCTTAACCGCACCAGGGACTGACTCTCCTTATTCAGAATAATTCCTAACTCACATTTTGAAACAATCCAAAGAGCTTTACCAATTTGATGGACTTTTGCCTTTCAACCATTTCCAAAACATGACCATTACTTAAAAGATATAGAATGGCCTTCCCTGGGGAATCCTAGGAAAGAATCATAGACTCTGGAGGCATTTCTGGGAGGTAATTAAGGCAGTGACTCTCCTCCACCTTGTCCACCATAGGACCAACTGGGAAGACTAAAAAAAAAAAAAAAATACAGATCCAAAATCTTACTCCCAGAGACTCTGGTGTAAGAAGTCTGGGGCACAGCATGATGGAGGTATTTTTACTCCCCAGGTGATTCTAATGTGTAGCCAAGTTGGGGAACCACTGCTTAGCACTGGGACTGTAAACCCAGAAGCTGGGTACCCCACTCTGCTGGTGTTAGATGCCTACTTGAATGTTATGAATTTTGTAAATTTGCGAAGCCCTCATTGTAGAAGCTGATCAAGAATAGATGACTTGCCCAAGATCTCAGAGCTAAAAGTGCCAGCTAGGCTCCTTCAGGGGTATTTGTTGAGCACCTGTGCCCTGGTCAATCTCCTAATCCCCAACCAGGATCCCAGCCACAGTACCAGAGTTTACATCCAGTGCACCCAGGCAATCCAGTCTGTGCATCTGTTTTATCTGACATTCACAGGCCTTTATAAAAGTCTGAATTCGTTGGCTCAGAAAAAGATTTTACATTAAAACTCTGGATTTGGGGCCACCACTATGCAGCACCCCCACAAGGCAGAGCTCACCTGTTGCTGGCTTGCTGATCCCCTCCTGGGACACCCCCCTTCAGGCTCTCTGAAGGCTACCCTCTCCCCATCCTGCATGGCCGTTGATTTGACATGTCTGCTCATGTTACATCCACTTTTGTGACCTCTGCTTTATATCACGAATAGAGGTGATGCTTCACAAAACAGGAAGATATCTTAGATATCTCATGATTTCAGGAAAAATCAGTCTTTGCTCTTACCTAAAGAAATGGGAATGAGACCCGATACACAGAAATTCAGATTATAATGACAGAAGGAAAATACCACAATGACAGTGTTTTATCATTCTCAAACTACTTTCATGCACCTTAACTTACTTGAGTTAGAAAAATCCTTCCCTCTCTGTCTCCATCTAACTCTATTGCTTAACCACATCCTGAAAACAGTCTGGATATAAATCCAGATCAGTGGCCACTAGACAGTCGAAACAGAAAGCCATGAGCATAGGAAGCATTGGTCCTATTGCTTCTCAGAATAATCCTCAGAGATGCAGAATTAAAAGAGAAAATGTGATTCTAACATATAATAAGGATATCAAGGGGCAGCATGTAATCTCGCACATACAGATAGAAACTATGAAACATATTCATATACAGTCAACAAAAGTCAGAAGGAAATTTCAGGGATCCACATAATTTTAGATTGGTTAATTAGCCTCTTTCAAAAATGTTTCCTTTATGTTCCTAATTTAAAAAAAAAAAAAAGCCTCAAGCCTGAATGCCAGTGGGAATCTGTGCTCATATTTTACATGTTTTCCATGTAAAATGGAATAACAATGGTATCTGTTGTGCAGAAATGTTGAGAGAACTGAAAGGGTTAATGCATATGCAACACTGAGAAGAGCTCTGGGACAGAGTAAAGGACTCAATTAGTATCTGCAATTATTATTATTATTAAGGTATCTAAGGCAATGCAGCTCTCCCTTTTCTCCTTCCTTTGCCCAAAAGAAGCTGATCAAATGGGTCTATGGAATGCCCATGACTTCTGTCCATTAAGTAAAGGTGAACATGTTCAGCTGTGGCACACTTTGGGCAAAGTTCTTGTTGAACCCACAGATTTAAAGGTTTACATAACTATCGTGTCTATTACAGAAGAAGCATTTGTGTACAATTCACTGGTTGGAAGAGCTACATGGAGATACTTGTCTAACTCTCTCTCTGTCTACTTTTCTTTCTCCCCACAAAAGCCTATAAACTCCAGGATGGGAAATGTGCCTAATTCCTTCCTGCACCTTCAGTGTCCAGTCCCATAGTTGGAAGTCAGTAAACAACGCCAATGTTGAGATACAGAAACGAATATTCAGACAAGGCAAATACAAACCAAGATAAAGATTCTTTATTTTGGTTTGAGGAACAGTCTTGCCAGCAATAAGTCTTGGCGCCTGAGTGACAGGCTGCGACACTGCTTTGATGCCCCTTAAAGATAAAGGTACTCATTCTCCCAGATGCCAGGAGTGTTGCTAGCTGACAGCTCACAGTTGAATCCCTCCTTAGGAAGTGCCTTCACCAAAGGGAACTGCATTACCTAAAATGACCCACCACAACCCTCCCCACGAGCAGCCTGAATCCTGTGACCGGTCAGTTGCACAGAGACAAAGCCTGGCCCCTTGGCCTCCACGTGGACCAACTCTGTGAAGTTCCGTTTCAGCTCCAGAACGAACTGTATGGAATTGACCTTGTTGCAACTGCATCACAGTCTAACTTTTCCCTTTGCCTAACCCTGCTCCCTCACTCCCAGCAAGCCTTCTGCACACAGATCTCCATCTCCAAGTCTGTTTCCTGGGGAGCATGGCCTGTGACAGTTGGTACCAGGGTTAAGAGCTAGGAGGTGGAAGCAGGTTGGCTTTTCCGGGAAGTTTCTCATCCCCATACTCACACGACTGACTGCCTTACTTTATTCAGGGCTCATCCCAGATGCACCACCTCAAAAAGACTTCTCTAACATCCTGTCTAATGCTTCTCCACCTATATCAAATGTTAGCACATTATCTCACTTTATCTCCTCTACAGTCATCACATCTGAAACTGCCTTGTTCTTACTCTTTGCTTTCTTACTTGATCATGGTCTTTCCCCTGCTCTCCTGCCAGATGGAAGCTCCAGAGGACAGAAACCTTGCTAGGTGGCTCACCAGTACATGCCCGGCTTCTAAGCTACACCCAGCACAATGTAAACCCTTAATAAATATTTGCTGCGTGAATGAATGAATGAATGAGAAGATGTATACACATTCTCAGTGGAAAGCACTGGGCTGAGAGTGAACAGCCCTTACCTCTAGCTCTGTGACTGCCATTAACCACCTGTGTGACTCCAGTCAAGTGCCTTGACCTCTCTGAAACCCAACAGTCTCATCTGTAGAATGAGCTGGCCGAATGTGGTAATCACTAGGGATTCTGGCAGCTCTAGCATGCTATAATTTTATATGATTATGCAACTTGGAATTACTCTGTCTATAAACTACATAGGAATCATAGAATGTTTTAGCTGGAAAGAAGCTTCCCAGAGCATTTCACCATATCCAATGACTGCTGCTGCTGCTGCTGCTGCTGCTGCTAAGTCACTTCAGCCATGTCCAACTCTGTGCGACCCCATAGACGCCAGCCCACCAGGCTCCGCCGTCCCTGGGATTCTCCGGGCAAGAACACTGGAGTGGGTTGCCATTTCCTGTGTTTTCAAATGCCAATTTCATGATTTTATAAGTGCTAGAGAAATTTCCATGGGAGACCCTGCATTAAACAATATACTTAACATACGGGTCATCAAAGCATTAAACACCAGGAAATAACTATTTTCGTCTTTCCATAAACACCAGGAGAGACGTGTGAAGTCTCTTTCTCAAGTCCTGTGAGGTAAAGGCAAAAAGAAAGCAGTGCAGGAGGCTGCCTGAGAGCCAGTGGGAATCTGTGCTCACATGAAGCCCTAGGAGCAGTGCCTGGCCCGGAGCAAGCCCTCAAGGGATGCTGGCTCTGAAAGTCTAGTTCTCTGAAGGCAAACAACAGTCATTTTGAGGCAGGGACTCTTATTAGGCATCCTGGAGTTACAGAGACTGAAGCACAGTCATCCATGTCATACAGCCTATAAGCAGTGGAGTCAGGGTTTGAACCTGGATAGTCTGGTCCAGAGCTTTGCCATTTAGCCCCAGAACAATGCTGTCAGCCACAGGAGGTTTATTCTCTTTTTTAAAGACGGGAATCCTGGCCTGGGGATAAGTCACCACCTGACTCTCAACTAGGGGTAACGGGTCTGTTCTAGAGACAACTTTCTCAAACGTTTATGTGCACACAAATCAGCTGAGTGATCTTCTCAAAAGGAAGGTTCCGATTCAGAAGATTTGGGGACTGAAACCTGCATTCCTAACTGCTTCCAGGTGCCCTTCATGCCACTGCCACCAGACTTTGAGTAGCAAAAGTGTAGAAGAAGGAACTCCTTTTAAAAGTCAGAGACTAGCTGCTGGCCCAGCCCGGGCAAACCCTGGTGATGAGACCATAGCCAGGAAGCACCTCACCTCTCTGGGACTCAGAATCCTTGCCTACAATGTAGAGTTGAACTCACCTTTGCACCCACAGCCCAAGATGCTCCTGGTGACCAAAGCATAGGGTGTGTGTGTGTGTGTGTGTGTGTGTGTGTGTGTGTAAGCACATCATAAACCAGAAAACTCATAAGAATAAGCTAGGGGCAGGAATGTGCTTGTCCACTAGTCTCTAGTTCCCTAGGACACAGGTCCTTGAGGAGTCACCAGCAGAGTGCCTGGCACATAGTAGGTAATTAGTGTTCAATCAGAGAGCCAAACACTTTAAGAGATTATCTAATTTAATCTCCCCAAACATCTTTGATGCCCATTTTTACAGATAAGGAAACAGACATTACTGACCACACCCCAAACCATCCATGCTGAACCCTGGACTCAAGCTGAGGTCTGCCTGGTTCCTATACCAAGGCTGTTTACACCCTCACTCCTGTTACCCCTTTAGCTGAGAGGCTTGGCTGAACTCTCCCAATGGACCCAGATTTTACTGCTGCACCTAAGTCAGTCAGATTTTACTTCTGCTGTCTAAGTCACTTGCACATAGAACAAATGAGGACCCTAAAAGGTGGGCTCTGGCCTGGGGACAGATTCATTTTAG
The DNA here is from genome assembly GCF_055505025.1 of Bos grunniens. Taxonomy (NCBI): domain Eukaryota; kingdom Metazoa; phylum Chordata; class Mammalia; order Artiodactyla; family Bovidae; genus Bos; species Bos grunniens. Next base: position 17,079,554 of record NC_141167.1, read on the forward strand.
GGGTTGGAGAAGGCGTGGAACAATTATCTGGTTAAAATAAACTCTTTAAGTATTCTGCAATGAGAAACCAAGTCAAAGGCTTATTATCAGGGACCCCAAAAGCCAATGACAAGTTAAAAGGTTAAAAGGAGCAAATACTTGAAACAGTTGTTCTTAAAGTGGTCATCAGGGTCTCCCGATGGCCCCACTGTCCACGATATTTGTCCTTGACACTGATATAAAGCTCTGGCCCTGGCAGGAAATGCAGAGGTCACTGAGTCCAGCTTCCCACACAAGACAATGCCACAAGGGAAGCCTGGTTTTTGAGGTCAATCGTCCACTAACCAAATATATTTAAGGCCCAGTGGCTTAAGGCAGGAAGAAAGTAATATGAGAGGATGACATTATCCTTATTTTGTGTGTGTGTGAAAGTGAAAGTCATTCAGTCATGTCTGACTTTGTGACCCCAAAGACCATAGCTCACCAGGCTCATCTGTCTATGGAAATCTCCAGGCAAGAATACTGGAATGGGCAGCCATTTCCATCCTTATCTTAGAGGCAGGGAATGGATGCTCAGAGAGGCTAAGGAGTTTAGTCCAAAGCACAAAGGAGTGAATGGTAGAGGTGAGACTTGAATCCAGGGCCACATGACTCCAAAGTCTATGTCCTTTCCTCTGTCTCCCTCTATCTGTAAAAGGGCAGTAGGACCCCGGAGCCCAGGAAAGAGCTGGGTGGGGCTCTAGAGGCTCCCCCAAACACTGCAGGCTTCAAGTATAATGGTGACCAGTGCCTCACCTGCGGCCACAGTGAAAAGGCACTTCCGCTTTCATGGCTCCTTCTGCTGGTGGCCCCCAGCGCCTATGGACAAGGACTAAACACAAGCCGGCCACAGAGAGAAAAACCCTCAAAGGAAATCACTTCAGAGGAGATGCTGCCGAACCCGTTCAACGTGGGAGCCTCCAGCACATGAACCAGTGGGGCAGTAAGCCCCAGATGGGGACACAACATCAGGAGCAGGAAGCGGTGCTCTCACCCCAGAAAGAACCCTGATCCCAGGGGTCTGCTGTCCTCTGTGTCAGAGGTGTGGCCAGCAGGCCCGGCACAATCACAGAATAAGGAAGGTCAGGAGGCTGGAAGGTCATGAGACCAGCTGACCCTGTTCCTCTGGGCCTGTGTCTGGACCTTACATGGAGTGAAAGGTGAAAGTTGCTCAGCTGTGCCAACTCCTTGTAACCCCATGGACGGTAGCCCACCAGGCTTCTCTGTCCATGGAATTCTCCAGGTCAGAATACTGGAGTGGATAGCCCGTTCCCTTCTTCATGCGATCTTCCCAACCTAGGGATCAAGCCCACGTCTCCCACACTGCTGACAGATTCTTTATCATCTGAGCCACCAGAGAAGCCCAAGAATACTAGAGTGGGTAGCCTATCCCTTCTCCAGGGGATCCTCTGGATCCAGGAATCGAACCAGGGTCTCCTGCATTGCAGTCTGATTCTTTATCAGCTGAGCCCTAGGACCTTACATAACATGTCCCCTCATTTAACCCTCTCACAAATGGGTCGGAAAAGCCTGAAGCTATGGAGGACAGGCTGCGTGGTGGCCATCTGGGAGCCCTGTCAGCCTTCTGATATTATCAGAACCTCTCTTGTTCTACCTAGAACCAACTGCTCCTTGCTCAGCTCTCGGCAGAGATGGGGACTCTTCACCAACACCCCCACTGCCCTGCTCTGAGTCGACAGTTCCCTGGCCCCTTCCCCAGGGGGCCTTGTCACTGCCATTGCTCTGTGGGCTCTGTCTGGCTGCCCCTTACCCCTTTACCCTGTACAATACAGAGAACAAAATGCAGCTTTCATCAGCACCTAGTCTATTCATTCTCTGGCACAACAAGTGCTCAGTAAATGCTGGCTCAATGACAGCAACAGTGTGAAGAGTCTGACTCAGGAGAACACTGGGGAAGAAACAGTTCTCCGGTCTTAACAGCACAAGACAATGATGCTGGAGCTCCTTCACAAAGCCAGGCTAGAATTCTACTGGGGGCGTGCACCGACTCATTAAGTACTTACTGATCATCTATTAGGAGCAGGCACTATGTGGGGATTTGACAATCTACAAAACAGACACTAGTCCTCGTCTTCACGGCACTTACATTCTAGGGGAAGAGATAAACAAAGATGTTATATAGTGTCAGGTAGTGACAAATGCACTTAAAAAATACGAAAGGAAGGTAATAAAGGCAATAAAGTGACACTGTGGCTCAGACGGTAAAGAATCCATCTGCAATGCAGGAAACTAGGGTTCAGTCCCTGGGTTGGGAAGATCCCCTGGAGGAGGGCATGGCAACCCACTCTAGTACTCTTGCCTGGAGAATCCCCATGGACAGAGGAGCCTGGCAGGCTTCAGTCCATGGGGTCGCAAAGAGTCAGACACGACTGAGTGACTACGCACACATGAGAATAAAGAGTTTTAAGGAATGTTATTTGAAATGGGATGGCCAGAGACGGTATTCCAGACAGAGAGAATAGCAAGTGCAAAGGGCCCTGAGGTGGGAATGCTCTTAGAGCCAGAAAGCAGTGATAAAAGTTGAAGGGCTGAGAAGTGAAGCTGGTGCAACATGCAGGATTATACTTTCCCTAGTAAGATCTCTGGATTTTACTCTAAGCGCCATGGGAGACACTGGAGAACCCTGAGCACAGCACTGATACTATCCAGTCCACATGGTTTGGGGACCAGAATAACTGATCTCCCGTGTGAGCTCCAAGGACATCTAGAGGCATTAGAGGAACCCTTGTACAGAAAGCAATTTGTTTTGAAAATAAATTGTCACAGTCTGCTTAGGCTGTCACAATAAAAAATAACAGACTGGGTGGCTTAAACAACAGAAATTAATTTTTCATGGTTCTGGATGTTGGAAGGTCCAAGATCAAGGTGCCAGCCAATTTTGTTTCTGGTGAGAGCAGATGGTGACCTTCTCACAGTGTCCTCACACGGCCTTTCCTCAGTGCATGCACTCCAGGGGGTGAGCCAGAGAGAAAGCAACCTCTCTGGTATTTTTCAAGGATGCTAATCCTATCAGATCAGGGCCCCACCCTTAGGACCTCATTTAACCATAGTGAACTAGCAAAGTCCCTCAGTCCTGTCCGACTCCTTGAGACCCCATAGACTGTGTAGCCTACCAGGCTTCTCCGTCCATGAGATTTTCAAGGCAAGCGTACTGGAGTGGGTTGCCAGTTCCTATTACCTCCTAAAGATCCTATTTCCAATACAGTCACAATGGGAGTTGAGGAGTACACAATTCCTCCCATGGCAACTGTACTCCTAAAGAACTAGAGGAAAAAAATCCTTTCTGTTCCTTCATGGTTAGCTTCAGAAGAGCTGATGGAGAAAATCAATGCTAAAGTCAGAGTCAGCCAAATACACAGAGAAAGGAAGCAGATCTCTGCAGTAACCCTAGGGCAGCAGTTCTCTACCTTGGGGTGGTTCTAATTCAGAAGCACAGACGGGGCCCAGGGAAAGTACATGTTAACAAGCATCCTCAATGGACTGATGGATGGTGGATGACTACAACTCTCCCTGGGCCATACTAAGAAGCAGCACCAATAATAAAGTTGATTCCAAGTCCCTAGAGATAGAGTATGCAAATAAAAGGTGATTTTGTGTTCCTCATACTTTCAACAAAAATGCTTTAACCTAACCTGCCATGTTAACTCCTTCTCATCCACCTGACACTTGTCTCACTAGATTGTATGATGTTTGTACATAGGATAATCCATGAACCAGTGCGTCTACAAACACTGGTGCCTGCATGTCCTCGCAGGGCCATAGCTGGACCTTGGCACCTATGCTGCCATGTTTCATGTACCATAATCCTCTGCCCAGGACTAGGCTAAGAATATGTGAAGAAGCCATAGACAATGACCTTCAGGAGAAATTCAAGGACTCCAGCTGCCTGAGCCCTCTGCCCTGCAGACATGCCCTATGGTATACCAGCCAATCCAAGCAGATGCTCCCAGGAGCCATTGTGTAGAGATGTACTGATTTGGAAGAGCTGCCGATGGCCCTGGGTGATGAAGAACGTGCTGTAATTCTCCTTGGTGCTCAAGCGGCAGCTGCCAGGATGTTTTCAGTAAACCTCACCATCGTTACAATTAACCCCATCAACAAGACAATCTGAGTGTGTCCTCTGTTCTCTGCAGCAAGAATGAGCCTAAGAACTAAGACCAGTGAAATTGGTGGCATAGATTCCCACACCACTGCAAACTTACTGAGTCTCAGCTGATCCTCTGCTTCCTCCTGTGCTGTGCCCAGACGGCAACTCGTAAGATCCAGAAGAATATGACCAGGTCCCTGGGGTCAACTGTGGTAGGATATGGCTGACATACCTAGGAAGTCACCCTGGCTTCTTTCGTTTCCACTCCGCCCATGTTCAGACTACCAGGAAAGCCCTGATGGCCTTACTTCCAAAGTATCCTCAAACCGACAGCTCTTTCCATGTCCACTGCCGAAGGCCTATCACACAATCACCATCTTGCCTGGACTATTCCAGTAGCATAAATGTTCTCCTTTTTTCTACTCTTGCTCCTCTGAAATCCATCCCCATGTGGCAGATCATGTCGCTCACATACTTAGAAACTTCCAGGGGCTTCCCAATACCAACTCTTTAGCCCAGCCTACAAGAACCTCAGGATCTCACCCTTGCCCATCTCTTCAACCTCTTCATTCAGGCCTTCCCTCAAATGTCCCCTCCTCTGAGGAGCCTGCCCTGACCACTCTAGCTAAAGCAGCCCCTCAGTCACTTAGTCACACTTTGCCTTTCCATCTTCCTCAAAGCACCTGTCAGCAGCTGACAAGCCGGATTCACTTTTTCTGTGTTTAGTGCCTGTCTCCCATTCTACAATATAAGAATTACAGAGAGGCATGCTGGTTTTCTTACTGCTGAGTCACCGGCCCTGGAACAGGGCCTGATGCCTCAGAAGGTACTCAGTGAGGGTTTGTTACCTGCCTTACTGGTATTGACCAAACATCCCACCACCTCTGGGGGTTATAAGTGGCCTTCCTCACTCTGTCTTATTCACTTCTTTGGGTCATGACAGCTTCCACTCAGGGGTGGCTCCATTGGCTCTGAAGCACCCAAATCAAGCCTTAATGCCTCTGGTACAGATTGCTGCAGAACAAAATGATCAGGTTTTGCATCCAGGGCATGAAAGGCATCAGGATTCTGCTCCTTTGACACAGATGGCCCCATGAATTCCTTGCTTTCTTTGTTTCAGGATTTATATACATTAAAAAAAATAATTTTTATTGGCATATAATTGATTTACAATATTGTGTTAGTTTCAGATGTACAACAAAGTGAATCATTTATACATATACATATACCCACTCTTTTTTTAGATTCTTTTCCCATGTATGTCATCACAGAGTATTGAGTAGACATATTTTTAAGTAAACTTGTTGAGATCATCGTAGATTCACAGGGAGCTTAAAGAAATAACACGAAGAGATCCCACATCCGCTTCACCCAGTTCCCCCCAGTGGTAACATCCTGCAAAACTATGTCATAATATCTCAGTGTCTGGATATTGTCATCAATACTGCATGATACACAGCCTTTCTGTCACCGCACAATCACTCAGGTGGCCCTTTCAGAACACAACCACTGCCCTCTCCGACTCTGACAACCCCTGAAGGCCCCCTTTTCTATAATTTTGTCATTTCCCTCCTGGTGCTCTTACCACACTTTCAGACCCCACGTCATTGCTGCTGGATGCTGGCTGTCTCGCATCCGCTTGTGGTCAGCCTCAGGTCTGGCCCCCTCTTCCTCCTGAGTCACACTGTCCAATCTTCACCCTTAAATGGCACTCTGATTTTTTTTTAGCAACTTCTTTCTACTGTATTCAGGGTATTTCACATGTGTCTCCATCTTTCTGGGTGGACAGTATATCTCTGTATAAAAAGCAGGAGCTCTGAATACTGTCTCCACTTCTTTCAGCCTCAGTTTCCTCATCTGCACAATGGGGTCAGTAATACCAACCTCCTTGAACCATGGAGATTAAATGACATAAGGAAGGAACTTCCCATTACCTAGCACACAGTGGACATTTAATGCCTGGTAGGTGGGAGGGTCAACTGTATGTAATTTATAAATTACACTTACAAATCTCAGCCAGTCTGCAAAATAAAATAATAACTAAACAAAACGCCATTTCCTGATGGGATTAAAGTCAGAAAGGATCATCCTGGTGCAGAATTCCTACAGTTTACACACCGTAGCTGAAAACTGGGCTGTTATCTTCTCTCAAAAAGGGTATCCAAGATTTTGGAAAGGAATGGATTATTAGAAAATCCACCGATAAATAACATTCATCACACAACTTGCTGTGTGCCCTTGTCAAGTTTCTCTACTTTTCTGAACCTCCACTTCTTGGTCTGCCACAGGTGAAGCCCGTCTTGATCTATGGTTTCCTCAACCTGTGCTTCAGAGTCCACAGGGGAGGGCAAGGCAGGGTCCTACGAAGAACTCTGGCCTCCTGCTCCCCTCACCCACCAACCCAAAGCAGCCTTCTATTACTGATCCTATGTATTAGTTCTGTGGAGCTTTCCTCTTTTTTTTCTTTCTCTTTTTTTAATTTTAATTTTTTAAGCCTATTATTATTTTTTCTACATTTATTCCTTTGTTTGCCTTTCCTACTGTTCTTTTCTCCTTGCAGTTTATCTTTAACATATATAAATCTCCTTTGTCTACCTCTATTTAATTCTGCATATCTATTCTTTCTTTCTTTACTTTCTCTCCTTTCCTCTCAACATATTTGTTAGCTTAGCTTTATTTTCATTGCTTTATTCCCCAGTTGGCACCTTGATTTAGTTTTGCTTTCCAGTTCGTGCTTTCGTTAGTTTTATTCTGGTAGATATAATTTTTCTAGTTTCCTTTGTTCGCCAGGTCAATCTATTGTACGTAATTTTTGTTGGACTGTTTTGATTTTGCTTAGGAGTGTATATGTATATGTGTATATTCAGTAACATTTTCTACTGTTGTTATAAACCTCTGCCTCTACATTGGGCTTTGCGGTTCTGTGGAGTTTTCCTTTTTTCCCCACTTTTTTCTTTCTTCTTCTGTTTTTTTCTCTTTTTATATTTTTAATTTTTTAAACCTATTATACTTTTTCTATACTTATTCTTTCATTTGCCTTTCCTACTGTTCTTTTCCCCTTGCAGTTAATCTTTAATGTATATAAATCTTCTTCATCTACCTCTATTTAACTTTCCATATCTATTCTTTCTTTTCTTTTCTTTCCTTTCCTCTCAACATATTTGTTAGTTATGTTTTTATTGCTCTTCTCCCCACTTGGCACCTTGCCTTATTTTCCCAGTTTGTGCTTAAGTTAGTTTTGTACTTAACTGGTAAATACAACTTTTTATTTCCTTTGTTTGCTGGATCAATCTACTGTACTTTATTTTTGTTGGAGTGTTTTCACTTTGCTCATGGGTGTATATGTATACGTGTATATTCCATTATTTTAATTATTATTTGCCTGATTTGGTAACTGCCATTGGCCTGGGGGTTCATCTTTGGTTTCTCGTTTTTGGATATTTGTTTTACTCTCCCTCAATGCCATAACAAACCACTTGTGGAATCTTCATTCCTGACCAGAGATCAACCCCTGAGCCTTTGGAGTGGGAGCACTGACTCTGAGACCCTAGACTGCCAGAGAACTAACCCTAGGGGGTATCAAATAGTGAGAACTCACACAAAGGAAACCACTTGAATACAAGACCTGGCATCACCCAACCACCAGTAGCACCCTATGCAGGACACCTCATCTAAACAACAAACAAAACAAAAATGCAAACCCAATCATCAGCAGACAGAAGTACCACCTCACTCAGCTTCGCCCATCGGAGGGAAAACAAACACACAAACAAAGGCTCAGCACAATCTCACCCTACACAAAGCTCACACAAACCACTGGACCAACCTTAGGAGGGCAGAAACCAAAAGGAAGAAAGAATTCAACCTTCAAGGAGAGAATTCAACTTTCCCTGAAGCCTGGGAAAAGGAGACCTCAAACACAACTTAAAAAAAAAGAAAAGGCAGAGAAATACTACACAAATGAAGGAGCAAACGAGAAACACAGAAGCCCAAATAAATATAGAGGAAATAGGGAAATTACCTGGAAAAGAATTCAGAATAATGATAGTAAAGATGATTAAAAACCTTCAAAACAAAATGGAGGAAATGCAAGAATCAATTAACAAAGACCTAGAAGAATTAAAGAATAAGGATACAGAGACAAACAGTACAATTACTGAGTTAAAAATACTCTAGAAGGAATCAATAGCAGAATATCTGAAGCAGAAGAACGAATCAGTGAGCTGGAAGATAAAATGGTGGAAATAACTTCTGAAGAGCAGAATAAAGTAAAAAGAATGAAAAGAGTTTAGGACGGTCTCAGAGATCTCTGGGACCATATAAAATGCACCAACATTCGAATTATAGGGATCTCAGAAGAAGAGAAAAAGAAAGGGTATGAGAAATTTTTTGAAGCGATTATAGTTGAAAATTTCCCCAACATGGAAAAGGAAATAGCCAATCAAGTCCAAGAGGCACAAAGAATCCCATACAGGATAAACCCAAGGAGAAATGCACCAAGACACATACTAATCAAACTAACAAAGACTAAACACAAAGAAAGAATATTAAAAGTAGCAAGGGAGAAGCAACAAGTAACATACAAGGGAAACCCCATAAGCTTAACAGATGATATTTCAGCAGAAACTCTGCAGGCCAGAAGGGAATGGCAGGATATATTTAAAGTACTGAAAGGGAAAAAATCTACAACCAAGATTTCTGTACCCAGCAAGGATCTTATTCAAAATTGATGGAGAAATAAAAAGCTTTTCAGACAAGCCAAAGTTAAGAGAATTCAGCACCACCAAACCAGCTTTACAACAAATGTTAAATGGACTTATATAGTCAACAAATACAACAGAAGAAAAAGATCTACAAAATCAACTCCAAACATTTAGAAAATGGCAATAGGAACATATATGTCAATAATCACTTTAAATGTAAATGGATTAAATGCTCCAACCAAAAGATACAGACTGGCTGAATGGATACAAAAACAAGACCCATATATATGCTGTCTACAAGAAACCCACTTCAGACCTCAAGACACATATAGACTGAAAGTGAGAGGATGGAAAAATATATTCCATGCAAATGGGAAGCAAAAGAAAGCTGGAATAGCAATCCTCATATCAGGCAAAATAGACCTTAAAATAAAGAGATTACAAGAGATAAGGAAGGACACTACATAATGATCAAGGGATCAATCCAAGAGGAAGACATAACAATTGCAAATATCTATGCTCCCAACATAGTAGCACCTCAATACATAAGACAAACACTAACAGACATAAAAGGAGAAACTAACAGTAACACAATAATAGTAGGAGACGTTAACATCTCACTCAAACCAATGGACAGATCATCAAAACAGAAAATTAATAAGGAAACATAAGTCTAAAATGATATATTAGATGAGATGGATCTCATTGATATCTTCAGAACATTCCATCCAAATGCAGAAGAATATCTTCTTTTCAAGTGCACATGGAACATTCTCTAGGATAGACCACATCTTGGATCACAAATCAAACCTCAGTAAATTTAAGAAAACTGAAATCATATCAAGCATCTTCTCCAACCACAACACTATGAGACTGCATATCAACTACAAGAAAAAAACTGTAAGAAACACAAATACATGGAGATTAAACATGTTTCTAAATAATCAACAGGTTACTGAAGAAATCAAAAGGGAAATAAAAATTTCTAGAAACAAATGACAATGAAAACATGACAACTTAAAACCTATGGGATGCAGCAAAAGCAGTTCTAAGAGGGAAGTTTATAGCAACACAATCCTACTTCAAGAAACAAGGAAAATATTGAACAGACAACTTAATTTTACACCTAAAGCAACTGGAAAAAGAAGAAAGAAAAAAAACCCCAAAATTAGTAGAAGGAAAGAAATCATAAATATCCAAGCAGAAATAAATTAAAAAGAAATGAAAGAAACAATAGTAAAGATTAATAAAACTAAAAGCTGATTCTTTGAGAAGAGAAACAAAATTGACAAACCCTTAGCCAGACTCAACAAGAAAAAGAGAAGAAGCAAATCAACAAAATTAGAAATGAAAAAGGAGAGGTTACAACAGACAATGCAGAAATAGAAAGGATTATAAGAGACTATTATGAACAACTATATGGCAATAAAATAGATAACCTGGAAAAATGGTTCTTAGGAAAGTTCAATCTTCCAAGTCTGAACCAGGAAGAAATAGAAACTAAGAACAACTGAATTACAAGCACTGAAATTGAAGCTGTGATCAAAAATCTCCCAAAAAACAAAAGCCCAGGACCAGATGGCTTCACAGGAGATATCTATAAAACATTTAGAGAAGAGCTAATGCCTATCCTTCTAAAACTCTTTTAAAAAATTGCAAAGGAAGGAATGCCTCCAAACTCATTCTACAAGGCTACCATCACCCTGATACCAAAATTAAAGACAACACAAAAAAAGAAAACTACAGGTAAATATCACTGATGAACATAGATGCAAAAATCCTCAACAAAATATTTGCAAACAGAATTCAGCAACACATCAAAAAGCTCATACATCATGATCAAGTCGGGTTTATTCCAGGGATGCAAGTATTCTTCAGTATATGCAAATCAATCAAATATGGTGATATGGTGATACACCATATTAACAAATTGAAAGATAAAAAACCGTATGATCATCTCAATAGATGCAGAAAAAGCCTTTGACAAAATTCAGACACATTTATGATTGAAACTCTTGAAAAATGGGCATAGAAGGAACTTACCTCAACATAGTAAAGGCCATATATGATAAGCTTACAGCAAACATTATTTTCAATGGTGAAAAACTGAAAGCTTTCCCCCTAAGATCAGGAGCAAGACAAGGGTGTCCACTTTCACCAATATTATTCAATATAGTTCTGGAAGTCCTAGCTACAGCAATCAGAGAAGAAAAAGAAATAAAAGGAATCCAGATCGGAAAAGAAGAAGTAAAGTTCTCACTGTTTGCAGATGACATGATTCTGTACATAGAAAACCCTAAAGATAGTATCAGAAAATTACTAGAGCTAATCAGTGACATTATGCAAAGTTGCAGGATACAAAATCAATACACAGAAATCACTTGCATTTCTATATACTAACAATGAAAAATCAGAAAGAGCAATTAAGGAATCAATCCCATTTACCATTACAACAAAAAGAATTAAATATCTAGGAATAAACTTACCTAAGGAGAAGAAAAAACTGTATACAGAAAATTATAAGACACTAAATGAAAGAAATCAAAGACGACATAAACAGGTGGAGAGGTATTCCAAGCTCCTGGGCAGGAAGAATCAATATTATGAAAATGACTCTACTACCAAATGCAATCTACAGATTTAATGTGATCCCTATCAAATTACCAATGGCATTTTTCACAGAACTAGAACAAAAAATTTCACAATTCATATGCAAACACAAAAGACCCCTAATAGTCAAATCAGTCTTGAGAAAGAAGAATGGAGCTGGAGGAAGCAACCTTCCTGACTTCATGTTATACTACAAAACTACAGTCATCAAGACAGTATGGTACTGGCACAAAAAAACAGAAATATAGACCAATGGAACAAGACATAAAGCCCAGAAATAAACCCATGCACTTATGGGTACCTTATTTTTTTTACAAAGGAGGCAAGAATATACAGTGGGGCAAAGACAGCTTCTTCAAAAAATGGTGCTGGGAAAACTGGACAGCTACATGTAAAAGAATGAAATTAGAACACTTCCTACAACTATACACAAAGATAAACTCAAAATGGATTAAAGACCTAAATGTAAGACCAGAAACTGTAAAATTCTTAGAGGAAAACATAGGCAGAACACTCCATGACATAAATCAAAGGAAGATCCTCCATGACCCACCTCCTAGAGTAATGGAAATAAAAACAAAAGTAAACAAGTGGGACCTGATTAAACTTAAAAGCTTTTGCACAGCAAAGGAAACTATAAGCAAGGTGAAAGACAACCCTCAGAATGGGAGAAAATAATAGCGAATGAAACAACTGACAAAGGATTAATTTCTATAATATACAAGCATCTCATACAACTCAATACCAGAAAAACAAACAACCCAATCAAAAAGTGGGAAAAAGACCTAAACAGACATTTCTCCAAAGAAGACATACAGATGGCTAACAAACACATGAAAAGATGCTCAACATTGCTAATTAGTAGAGAAATGCAAATCAAAACTACACTGAGATATCACCTTACACCGGTCAGAATGGCCCTCATCAAAAAGTCTACGAACAATAACTGCTGGAAAGGATATGGAGAAAAGGGAACACTCCTGCACTGTTGGTGGGAATGTAAATTGATACAGCTACTTGGAAGATGGTATGGAGATTTCTTAAAAAACTAGGAATAAAACCACTATATGACCCAGCAATCCCACTCCTAAGCGTATACCCCGAGGAAGCCAAGACTGAAAGAAACACACGTATCCCACCATTCACTGCAGCACTATTTACAATAGCTAGAACATGGAAGCAACCTAGATGCCCATCGACAGATGAATGGATAAAGAAGTTATGGTATATATACACAATGGAACATTCAGTTCAGTTCAATTCAGTTGCTCAGTCATGTCCGACTTTTTGCGACCCCATGGACTGCAGTACACCAGGCCTCCCTGTCCACCACCAACTTCCGGAGTTTACCCAAACTCATGTCCATTGAGTAGGTGATGCCATCCAACCATCTCATCCTCTGTCGTCCCCTTCTCCTCCTGCCTTCAATCATTCCCAGCATCAGGGTCTTTTCAAATGAGTCAGCTCTTCACATCAGGTAGCCAAAGTATTGGAGTTTCAGCTTCAACATCAGTCCTTCCAATGAACACTCAGGACTGATCTCCTTTAGGATGGACTGGCTAGATCTCCTTGTAGTCCAAGGGACTCTCAAGAGTCTTCTCCAACACCACAGTTCAAAAGCATCAATTCTTCAGCACTCAGCTTTCTTTATCCATCCAACTCTCACATCCATACATGACTATTGGAAAAACCATAACCTTGACTAGATGGACCTTTTTTGGCAAAGTAATGTCTCTGCTTTTTAATATGCTGTCTAGGTTGGTCATAACTTTCCTTCCACAAAGTAAGCATCTTTTAATTTCTTGGCTGCAGTCACCATCTGCAGTGATTTTGGAGCCCCCAAAAATAAAGCCTGACACTCTTTCCACTGTTTCCCCATCTATTTGCCATGAAGTGATGGGACCAGATGCCATGATCTTAGTTTTCTGAACGTTGAGCTTTCCTCAACGTTTTTCACTCTCCCCTTTCACTTTCATCAAGAGGCTCTTTAATTCTTCTTCACTTTCTGCCATAAGGGTGGTGTCATCTGTATTACTCAGCCATTAAAAGGAACACATTTGAGTCAGTTCTAATGAGGTGGATGAACCTAGAATCTATTATACAGAGTGAAGTGAGTCAGAAAGAGAAAGACAGATATTGTAGTAGTCTTGCCTGGAAAATCCCATGGACGGAGGAGCCTGGTAGGCTGCAGTCCATGGGGTTGCTAGGAGTCGGACATGACTGAGAGACTTCCCTTTCACTTTTCACTTTCAGTACTGAATAATTTATTTACAGGGCACCAAAGGAGAAGCAGACATAAAGAATAGACTTATGGACATAGGGACAGGGGAGGAGAGGGTGAGATGTATGGAAAGAGTAACATGGACACTTATATTACCATACATAAAATAGATAGCCAAGGGGAATTTGCTGTATGGCTCAGAAAACTCAAACAGGGGCTCTGTATCAACCTAGAGGGGTGGGATGGGGAGGGAAATGGGAGAGTTTCAAAAGGGAGGGGATACATGTATACCTATGGCTGATTCATGCTGAGGTTTGACAGAAAACAGCAAAATTCTGTAAAGCAATTATACTTCAATAAAAAATAAATTATTTATTTTAAAAAGGAAAGAAAATCCATTACTTTAGTACAAATAATTTGAAAATCGTATATATTTTGTCATAATTTTATCCATATTATACACACTTAAAGTTTCTTTGTGATTTCATTTAATGTTTCATCATAAATATTTTAGATTTTCCTATAGAAAAACTGTAGTTATGGCTTTATAATGTTTCATTGTGTTGATGTCACATTATTAACTCAGTCTGTAATGCTGGATTCTAATTTTTTCCATCATTCACAATATCAAAATAAACATTTCTTTACTTAAAAAAAAAAAGAGTCCAGGAGAGTTTTCCTTTGAAAAAGCTCTGGTGGTTTAAGAACTTTTGAGACCACATCCTGATAATTGCTGAAGTTTCTCTACCTGGGCTTCCCTGGTAGTTCAGACAGTAAAGAAATCTGCCTGCAATACAGAAGACCTGGATTCAATCCCTGGGTTGGGAAAAGCCCCTTCTATTCCCTAGAAGGGAATAGCTACCCATGCCAGTATTCTTGCCTGGAGAATTCCATGGACAGGGGAGCCTAGCAGGCTATAGTCCATGGGGTTGCAAAGAGTTAGACATGACTGAGCGACTAACACTAACACTGCTTCTAGCTCTAAAGGTGTGTGATCCTGAGTACTTGCTCTCGTGAATAAGCACGGGGTTCTCTAAAGAAGAAACAGGTCTCAGCTTCAGCACCAAGTCCTCCAAGAGAACTTCTCTGACTCGCAGATAAAGGTAGGGTCACCTGTGGCCACATGCATGGCAATCACTTGCCCACTGGAGCATTCTAGGTGTAGAACTAAGGTATCTCAAGGTCCAGAGCCTGAGCACCTCAACAGCAAGGTGATGGGGATGCTCTGTGTGTGTGAATACCCGTGAGGGGCTGACCAAGCCCCGACAAATGGGCACCACTGGGAGTGAGAGGACCCCACGTGAATTGTAGCATGGCTTACTTTGTGACACAGTCACTGCAGAAGACTTTGTGTGACATCCTTTCCTAATCCAGAAGGGCAAAGACGTAACAGTCCATCTTGCTCAACTTCGTTAACACTTGGTAATCATCATCGATGCAAATGACTGCCCAAGTCTGTTAGGGTAGCCACTTGTCGTTTTAAGCTAAATTTAAATTAAATACAATTTAAAATCCAGTTCCCCAGTTGCATTAGGCCTATTTCAATTGTGGATACCCTAGTAGACAGTTACAGAACATTTCCATCATCACCCTAAGTTCATCTGGACAGTGCTGCCTGAGCTCAGCCTTCTCCAAATTTCCTCCTATGAATCCGTCACCACCATGGTCCCCACATCTTTACCACTTGTTCCTAAAGGGCTTGGACTGGGGTGAATGGTGCCCCTCTAAATTCATGTTCACCCAAACTATGACCTTATTCTGGAAGAGGGTCTTTGCAGATGTAACCAGTTAAGATGAGGTCACAGTGGATTAGAACGGGGCCCAAATCCAGGAGGATTTATAAGAAGAGACACAGCAGGAGAAGGCCATGTGATGACAGAGGCAGAAACTGGAGGACATATCTACAAGGAAAGCCAAGCACCGCCTGCAGCCACCAGAAGCTAGGAAGAGACCATGCTTCTCCTGATACCCTTGACCTTGGACTTCAGCCTCCAGAACTGAGAGAGAATAAACTCGTTGTTTAAAGCCACCCAGATTGCAGTAATTTATTACAGCAGCCACAGGAAACTAACACAGGCCTCTCCCTGGAGACCTCCACATTCTCATACAGCGCTCCCTCCTTCCCAGACATCTCAGACCACTGGCTCCTTCGGATATTAACCTCTAGACATGACACCCACAGAGTCAAACATTTCCTCAACCACACCAGCCAGCCAGTCACTGCACAAGGTGAGGAAGCCTGGCACTGGAGGGGCGCGGGCTGGTGGGCCTGGCCGGGGCTGCCCACGAAGGAGCCAGGAGACTCCTGTAGAGCCTGCAAATCCCACACGCTCACTCTTTTCCATTCTAAAACAATATCACAAGGTTCCCAGAAAGCAAAAAGCCCCAGGCGATCCAGTCGGTGGTTAAACAGTGGAGCCTGATAGCTTACTTTATTAACTTGCTAAATCAAAGGGCTGTTATAGTCTCTGTCCGGTAATAAAAGTCAGGAAGGAGCTGAATCACCCACCTATTAGCGTGGGGTTGGCGTGGTTAATGGATGTGACCTGGCCGGGCTCAGGCCGGACCACAACAAAGCCGGCCTGCATTTCCACCTCCCTCCACCTGCCGCAGCCCCCCGCCTGTGGATGAAGGCTGCAGCAGACTGTTTGCCTTGGCTTGCTTTTTAAATACACCCAGAATTATCGCTCTCAAATACACTCCCACCCAACTCTTCCACGACCCCAAAGAAACACAAAGAAACCAAACATCCAGAAATCCAGGGTTTATTGAATTCATCCTTCAAGGAAGCAGCCAGCCCTAAGTTTTTACAACACATTATAAACAGGTGCAAGGCCCCCAGAGCCCAATGCTGGGCAGCATGGGTAAGCTGAGCCCTGATCCAGCATCGCCCTCTGACCACACAGGGCCAGAAAACACCCCTGGCTCTTTCTGCCCCTCACCCTACCTTCCTGTGGCTACTCTCTGGAGTGCTTTTTCCCACTGCTTTAAAATGGAAAAGAAGGGCTCCGCTCTGAACAGACAGGCCTGGAACCACTGTTTTCCTTCCTGGAGCTTACTAGCACTGCTGCTCTGGATAGCTGATCAAATGCTTGGTGCCTCAGACTCTTCCCATGTAAATGATGACTCCAACGGGACCTTCCTTCTAGGAATACCTAGGAAGATAAGTATCTAAAGTGCCTAAGTTTGCTACATCATAAATGCTCCATTAATGTTGCTTGTTAATGATTTTGATGAATAATGTGCCCAGCATATAGTAAGTACTCAGCAAAAACAATAATTACTGTTATTATTTCTAAAGTAACATCTAGCAAAACCAGGTTCCAAGTGCAATAAAAACTCATTATAAACAGCTCATTATAATAGATTCAACTCAACATCCATCTAAATTACATCCCTAAAAACGTTCCAAGAACACCCCCAAAAAGACTGAGACTGAATCGCCCACTCATGTTAAAAGCAGGACCACAAAGATCCACAGAGTCCCAGGGAGCCAGGTTTGGCAGATCGCTCCCTACCGTCCCATTACCGGGACCTCATAGAGGCCATTTGATTTATTACCACACTAGGACTGAGTTCTTCGACCAGGAGCTCAGCTCCATTATGCTCCATTACTCTCAACCTCATTTGCAGGCAGCCTCTGGGGCTTCATCCACTTCCATCAGGAAGTCTTGGTGGGAAGAGTTCCATGCACCCCCGTGATAATATAATTCTCGATTCTCAAGATGCAGACCCACTGAGGATCCTGAGGAAGCAACCCAGCATGAGTTCATTCTTCCCAAGAGGAAAGAGAGAAAAAAGATAAGCATTCATTCTTGTCCTCTCCTGAGAGGGTAACGTTCCTTTGCATTTGCTTCTGAGGTCTGCTAACTGGATGGGGATTTTGGCACCATCCTTCTTGCCAGAGCATCAAGAAGGTATTAAGGCCAGTAACCTCTCCTTCACCTGCGATAGGAACTATGGCTGGGATCTGTCCGCCCGGCGTTGATCCTGGGTAGTGACCTCGTTGATCCTGGGTGGTGACCTCGGACCTGATCTGTGGCTCTCCAGAATGGGACTTAGGTGCGAGAAAGTTAAGGCTTTTCTTACACTGGAAAACGATTCACCCTGGAAATTGCTGCTATGAGAACAGGAAGGAAGGATGCGTGCATTCAGCTACAAAGTCGGTACTCCAGTCTCACTCACAAAGCACCTCGACTTCCTCCCAGACCAAAGAGCTGGTGAAACACTAAAAGTGGGCACATGCCCTACACAGCAAATCCCAAATTTCATGGCATATGTGCCTTTCCAGATGACTGCATGGATACACTCCATCACACATTGTTAAAGTGATAATTAGCGATAGACTTGTTATGAATATTCCGAATAACATTTCTCTCCACGACAGTTGATAGAGACAAAGGGCATCACAGGAAATGTGAGAAGTGACAGAGGGATTTTTGTATTTATATGTGTGTATGTGTGTACATACATACATATATATCTTAAACAGGCATTGGGAAAACAGCATAAATCCGAAGTTCAACAAATTAAACAATCTCAGAATCCATCCTCAACGAAAGGCACATGGGTGTGTACATTTCTCACACAATGCTGAGGGAACATGGTCCTCCCTCGTTAAAAAAAATCCAGGTGGCTCTAGTAGAGAACCCACCTGCCAATAAGAAATGCGGGCTCAATCCCTGGGTCGGGAAGACCCCCTGGAGGAGGGCATGGCAACCCACTCTAATATCCTTAATTACAGAATCCCATGGCCAGAGGAGCCTGGTGGGCTACAGTTCATAGGGTCACAAAGAATTGGACACAACTGAAGAGACTTAGCGCACACACACACAAGAGAAGAGAAGCCTGGTTTTGGAAGCCACTCTTCCAAAAAGCCCTGCTTAACGGCAGCCAAGGATGCTAATAAAGATGGGTAGTTTAAGAAAAACCACAGGTAGCACTGAGGAATAAGCAAGGAAGGAATGACAACCAAAGTGACTCACATTTTAAGAGTGAAAGAGAAAAGGCTCCTATTCATGTTTAACATTTTTCCTCCTAAGTGAGGAGGAAAGATTGCTCCTTAAGATTCCTAAAGACTCCAGCTCTGCCCCCACAACCTTTAACACACATTCCCACTTTGAAATTCACAGCAATTTTGCTCCACATAGAACAACGGTGATATCAATGACACACTCCCTCTCCTCCCCACTGCCTAATTCAGCAGCACAGACAAAAGACTCCAGGCATCCAAACTGAGTAGAGTGAGATGGGGAGGGGACCTCTGAGGTGAGAAAGAACAAAAGAAGGAGCCCTGGACCCGCCACGGTGACGTCCACTGCAGACAGAGAACCAGTGCAGCTCAGGGGCACGGGGAAAACCAACCCTTCAAGGGCGCAGAGGAAACAAGGAGAGGAATGCAATTAGCAGTGTTGCTGAATCTCCCCTGTTATCATCAGGGATTCTGGACTTGCTCAGATGCAATATTCTATTTTAAGGGTGAAGTTGAGCTCTTCTAGTCCAAGATGGAAAATCGGGTGGCAGCACACAGCACGTGCACAGAGTCCTCCGCAGGCAGAAGCCCCCACCGCCTCTCCTGCAGTATCACTAGACATCACCCAACACCACTTCCTATCTTAACTGGTTACAGAGTCTGAGGACAGCCCTAAAGCCATCTAAGTATGCCCCCTGCAATTTCTAAATGAGGAAACCGAGGATCAGAGAGATAGAGAAGTGTGTCCCAAGGCTTTAAACTATGTGGCAGTATTTGTTTATATAACCTAAGACCCTGGGAGTCTTAACCTTGCTTTTTCTACTACAATGATGCTATTCCCCTTCTTTCTTTATTTGGACTAAATTAACACCCAAACCACAGAATTATCTTGAAAGGAGTAAAATTAAACATTAGGATCAAAATTTAGATAAAGGAAACGTTAACATCCAGTATACAATAATCTCAGCACTGCAGACAGAACCCACCAGCCTGACCTTTGCTTCTTCAGGACCTGAGGGCACCCAGCGTCAGGGCAGAGGTCCCCAGGAACAGCCTGGGAGTGGATGCTGCTGACAACCGCCAGGACTCACTCTTCTGCCTCAGGGCCTTTGCACTGCCTCTTCCCTCCACAGATGCTCCTTCCCTGGATATCCACAGGGCTCACTCTCTTGCCTCCTTCAAGTCTGTACTCAAACGCTGCCTTCTCAAGCTCACCCTGACCACTCACTTTTAAATCGTTCCCTGATACTCCCAATCTTCTGAACCCTACTCAATTTTTCCCCATAGTAATTTCACATTCTAACCAGGCTATACACTTTATGTATTTATTACATTTATTATCTACCACCTTCCGTTTCTAATAAATATGCATGAGGAAGAGGAATTTTCTTTTGGTTTACTCCTGATTCCCCTGGGTCTAGAATAGTGTCTGGCATATAATAGATGCTCAATAAATACTGGTGGA
This sequence comes from Bos grunniens, assembly GCF_055505025.1. Taxonomy (NCBI): domain Eukaryota; kingdom Metazoa; phylum Chordata; class Mammalia; order Artiodactyla; family Bovidae; genus Bos; species Bos grunniens. The sequence continues at coordinate 17,099,651 of NC_141167.1, forward strand.
ATAAATGAAAGAATGCTTACTCTTTCCCTCTGCTCCTTGTCCCTTCCCTTTCTCCTTTAGCAACAACTACCTACTCCCCTCACAACACACACTCTCTCTCTCTCTCACACACACACACTCACACACACATATACACACATAACCCAGTCTGCCCCTTTCTCCTCTTTGCCAGCTATATCTCAGGCCTGCCACTAAGAGCCACAGGGTAGTTTAGACTAAACTTAAAACAGTCAGTAAAGATACTGATATTACCAAGTCCTCCATTAGAAATTCATATTTTATATGCATATATGGTTTTGTATAGACTTCTCATTGACTGAGTGGTAAGGAATCTGCCTGTAATGCAGGAAATGTGGGTTTGATCCCTGGGTTGGGAAGATCCCCCTGGAGGAGCAAATGGCAACCCACTCCAGTATCCTTGCTGAGAAAATCCCATGGACAGAAGAGCCTGGCAGGCCACAGTCCATAAGGTCGCAAAGAGTTGGACATATCTGAGCAACTGAGCACACACACACACATGGTTTTGTATGCATGAAAAAACTCTAGAAGGATATTCAAGAAACTGATCCTCTTGGGTCTCTCCAGGAACCTAGGTGGCTGGGGCATAGACTTTTCATTCTCTATACTTCTATACTATTTGAACTTTAAACTACATGAATATAATTAACTTTTAAACATGTTAAATTAAAAATTAAAATAACAAAAAAAAAACTAAAAAAAAAAAAACCGCTCACATATTCCTCCACTCTTATCCTCAATATCATCTTAATACACATTTTTCTGGGTAAAGCTGACCCAAACACCACCAGCCATGGGTTAGGATGGTGAGACAGGGTGGAAAGTGGTTCTTTTCTCTAGTTTCCATATTTTCTTAAATGAGATTGTTACTTTCATAATGAAATATTTGAAAAAGTTTTCATCAACAGAAGGATATGAATTAATGCAAATTTCTCTGCATACATAAAACATTGAGACTCTGTTTCAATTCCTGAATCCCTTTACCTTTAATTTTGTTTCCTCCCATTTGGATTTCACATGGAACAGATTTCTGAATAAGTTGTCTAAGATGGTGCCAGAGTCTCTGGAGGTGCAGATGAAGAACAGACAGTGCCTTCACGGAGGTTTCACCCAATGAGGACAATCACAAGCAAGCAAGACCCAAAGAACACACTTGAAGAGGACAGCTGTCATGAACAGGCCAGTGGTTTATGTGCAATTTTCATGTTCTCCCTTTGGGGTGTTCAAATTGTCCCAAATGTTCTGCCCTGAGATGTACAACTGAACTTACAACTTTTCTCCCTTACTATACTGTGGAGTGGAAGTGTTAGTCCCTCAGTTGTATCCAACTCTTTGTGGGTACCATGGACGGTAGCCCACCAGGCTCCTCTATCCATGGAATTCTCCAGGCAAGAATACTGGAGAGGGTTGCCATGTCCTTCTTCAGGGGATCTTCCCGACCCAAGGATTGAACTCATGTCTCCCACAATGCAAGCAGATTCTTCACCATTTAAGCTTCCCCAGGAAGAGTATACTGTGGAGTAAACATATGTTATTCATCACTGACCTTCTCTAGGCTGTGATCTGAGACGAAAAATAACAACCAAAGTTACTTTTAATTAAAAAAAGAAAAGAACAACTGCCCTGGATTTAGAAAGACACTAAAAGGTGAGAGTAAGAGTTAAGAGAGGAACAAGGAAACAAGGTCTCTAGGCTGTGACCTTCCTGAGAATGTTTACTTCATCTTTGTGTTCTCAGACTCCAACTTGGCACTTTGCAACAGTGGCTACTCCGTAAGTGGATAATGAATGAATGAAGGACTATCTTTCAGCATCCAGTGAGGAATTGCAAGACATACCCCAGTACCTAACCTAAAGAGCCAATGCCTACTCTCTGTTTCCCATCTGTTTACTTTAGCCATCATTCATGGGTGAGTTCTGTTCTGGGCAAGGGAAAGGAGCCCAGAGCTACCCAAGCATGGATATGTGACATCATCTAAGAAAGAGTGTATGCAGCCTTTCAGTGGCCCAGCCTTTAACGTAATTGGATGCCAAGCAGTTAATGCTGGTTTCATGCTTAGAGGTCTTAGTAACTTTCACTAACTGTCCTCTGATCTCCTTCTGGGCATTCACCTCAAGGAAATAACTATATATAGATTAAACCAGAACCATGTTCATTATAGAACATTTTAAAATAGAGAAAATCTGGAAATAACCTAAACATGGAACCATATGAGATTAAATAAATAAACGATAGGATAACTCTATAATTGAGTACTCTTACATGACAGTTGCTGTAGACTCACATAACTCACAGCCCAGAAACTGGCGGTGTGCATTCTTTGAGCTATATCTGCCTGGTTTTATTCCCTTATACCAAATGACTTAACAGTCTCATTTTTTTGTAAATTACTTTACATTTTGGCCTACATTTTCTCTTCTGTAATTAAAGGCATTCAGTTCAGTTCAGCTGAGTCGCTCAGTCATGTCCAACTCTTTGCAACCCCATGAATCGCAGCACGCCAGGCCTCCCTGTCCATCACCAACTCCCAGAGTTTACTCAACTCATGTCCATCGAGTCAGTGATGCCATCCAGCCATCTCATCCTCTGTCGTCCCCTTCTCCTTCTGCCCCCAATCCCTCCCAGCATCAGAGTCTTTTCCAATGAGTCAACTCTTCGCATGAGGTGGCCAAAGTACTGGAGTTTCAGCTTTAGCATCATTCCTTCCAAAGAAATCCCAGGGCTGATCTCCTTCAGAATGGACTGGTTGGATCTCCTTGCGGTCCAAGGGACTCTCAAGAGTCTTCTCCAACACCACAGTTCAAAAGCATCAATTCTTCGGCGCTCAGCCTTCTTCACAGTCCAACTCTCACATCCGTGCATGACCACAGGAAAAACCATAGCCTTGACTAGACGGACCTTTGTTGGCAAAGTACTTAATCATTAAAAAACAGTTCGTTGACATAGAAAAGCTGTTCACATTGACATTAAATGACAATATATGTTATTAAAGAATATATGTGGTATCATGATATCACAATATGAGAAGTCATATTGACATATGATATATATTAATATATATGATACTATATGTCTAGAGAGGGATCTAGAAGGCTCAGTGGTTGTCTTTGGGGTAAATAGGATCTGGGCCTGGTTTTTCCTTCTTTCGTTTGTCTTACATTTCTGATTCCTTCATAATAAGCATGTGGTGCTTTGCAATGATGAAAAATAACAACCATTGTTCCGTGCGCGGGCCTGGCTGTTGGTGGGAATGCAAACTAGTACAGCCACTATGGAGAACAGTGTGGAGATTCCTTAAAAAACTGGAAATAGAACTGCCTTATGATCCAGCAACCCCACTGCTGGGCATACACACTGAGGAAACCAGAAGGGAAAGAGACACGTGTACCCCAATGTTCATCGCAGCACTGTTTATAATAGCCAAGACATGGAAGCAACCTAGATGTCCATCAGCAGATGAATGGATAAGAAAGCTGTGGTACATATACACAATGGAGTATTACTCAGCCATTAAAAAGAATACATTTGAATCAGTTCTAATGAGGTGGATGAAACTGGAGCCTATTATACAGAGTGAAGTAAGCCAGAAGGAAAAACATAAATACAGTATACTAAGGCACATATATGGAATTTAGAAAGATGGTAACAATAACCCGGTGTACGAGACAGCAAAAGAGACACTGTTGTATAGAACAGTCTTATGGACTCTGTGGGAGAGGGAGAGGGTGGGAAGATTTGGGAGAATGGCAATGAAACATGTAAAATATCATGTAGGAAACGAGTTGCCAGTCCAGGTTCGATGCATGATGCTGGATGCTTGGGGCTGGTGCACTGGGACGGCCCAGAGGGATGGTATGGGGAGGGAGGAGGGAGGAGGGTTCGGGATGGGGAACACATGTATACCTGTGGCGGATTCATTTTGATATTTGGCAAAACTAATACAATTATGTAAAGTTTAAAAATAAAATAAAATTGGAAGAATAAAAAAAAAAAAAAAAAGAAAAATAACAACCAAAGTTACTTCTAATTGAAAAAAGAAAAGAACAACTACCCTGGATTAAGAAAGACACTAAAAGGTGAGAAAAAGAGTTAAGAGGAACATGGAAAAAAGAGCCAGCCTCGCTGAAGCTGCCTTCTCCCTGAGATAAAGCCCTGCTCCAGTCACCTCCAAATTTACAAAGATATCAGTTCCACCAGACCACACTTGCCCTCACACCTCAAGTCCAAGCACATCTACCACACATGTGGTCCTCACCAGGAGTGGCAGGATCATTACTGAGTCTCCCTTGGAACAGGGTGCGGGAGGGAGAAAGGTACCAGGGAGCTGCCAGGAGACACACTGCCCAGACCAGGCAGCATCTGTCAGAAACGGACCCCTGTTCACAAATGAAACAACTGTGACATGCACATGGCAACTTCTGAGAAACAGGCATGTCCAGAGGTGCTTCTAGCCTAAAATAACCCAGTTTCAGGTAAGAAGTGCAGAAGGCAACGGCAACCCACTCCAGTACTCTTGCCTGGAAATCCCATGGAGCCTGGTGGGCTGCAGTCCATGGGGTCACTAGGAGTCAGACATGACTGAGCAACTTCACTTTCACTTTTCACTTTCATGCATTGGAGAAGGAAATGGCAACCCACTCCAGTGTTCTTGCCTGGAGAATCCCAGGGACGGGGGAGCCTGGTGGGCTGCCGTCTATGGGGTCGCATAGAGTCGGACATGACTGAAGCGACGCAGCAGCAGCAGCAGCAGATAAGAAGACAATTCAATCCAGAATGTGGAGGGAGGGGAAAAAATTAACATTTTCTCATAGAGATGATTAACCAGAACTACCACAGCTGAAGCAGGAACCACATGCTTCAGGGTAGATAGGAGATCAAAGTCCGTAAGGACGGGCATCCGGGTAGGGTGGAACCCAGTGGTGGAGGGAGGATGTCTTCTCATACTATCCATCCACACAAGTGGTTGTAAGTCAATAGATACTTTTCTCAGGGTTATTCTGAAAGCTTCTGGACTCCTGCTGCTTCTTCGGCTTCTCTGGCCTTTGTTCCAGCTTTTGTGGTTGCAAAGTGAGTACATGACCTCCGTTCGGTGGGTCCTGGGTAGACAGCCAGGGAACTGTTATGGGTGGCCCTTGGTCATTGCTGGCATCTGTGAACAGGGAGAGTGCTTATCACGATGGGACTCTACCATTCTCCCATTTCCATCATGTCAACGACACACAGGCGCAGGACGAGGAGGATGGAGTGGGCAGTGGGCAGGGTACAGCAGGAGCCTGGGGAGGGAGCCAGGCAAGAGGATAACAAGGGTATCAGGGCTGCCAGGATGGCAGGAGGAAGGAAGGACCCCAGGATGGAATGACATGGTCAGAGATGAAAGAATTCAGGAAGAGGGGCAGAAGGCAGGAGGATCAGGAAGAGGGGCAGAAGGCAGGAGGAGAGAGGCAAGGCCAGCTTGGGCTGGAAGGCTCATCATACTCCTTGCCATGCCCTTGTCACCTCCTGCTTTGCCCATCTGCCTCCCATGCCTTGCCTTCTGGTCAGTAGAGTCCGTCCCAGCCCCACTCCCAACCCCTACCTAGTACTAACCCTCCTCTAGGCCCTACCGGGAAAATAAACTTACTTCTGCCCTTCTTGGGCCTGTGTGCCTCCAGCTCCAGTATCCTTGATGCTCCTCTTGGTGTGGAGGCAATCCCTCCAGGCATCGGTTTCCTTGGCCTCTGGCAGAGTATTGCAATCTGTGCTTTCAAAATCTCCTCTCTTCCCATTCTTCAGGAGGGCGTCAGCATGTTCTGTCCTTCGACAGGACAAGATCCAGCAGGAGTGGGCAACGCGGGGTCAAATCCGAGACACCAGACTGAGAGGACAGGAAGGGGAAACATGGGACAGTCCTGGGTGATCTGGACCATCTGGTCACCTCATTCTAGTTTTATGAGTGGACATTTAGACAAGGAGACTAAGGGGGATCAGAATTCTAGATCCAGTGTACAGAAGTGTACGGGGCCACCAGATTACTTTTTACTTGGCACCCAAGACCTTTCATCACCATGGATCTTCACAGGTGCAAGCAGGACAGTTTCATGCTTTAAAACCACGTGAACACTAATGTAATCAACAACCAGCTCAGTTTGAATCAGCCTCCATGGAGGCAGGTCCCGCAGTCCCTCTGCCAAGGCTTCCTCTAGGATGAGCATGCCCCCTTGCCAACACCCTCCTCCTAGCAGGCCCTTGCCTGGAGTAGTGGACAGGACACAATGCCAACAGAAGACCTTGGACCCAATCCCAGCAAAAGCCATGAGCCTTCCTTCTGCCTTTCAGCCACAGGAGTGTTTGCTAAGCCAAGTTGGATAAACATCTTACAAATGCAAGCATTTCCTGTGGCCACCAGAATGACTGAAATATAAGAATCTATCACAGGTAGTCCCCAAAGAGTACACATTTCATACTAGACTTTACCATACCTCAGAATCAGCTGGAGGCCTTGTTAAATCTAGATGTTGGGGTGACACACTCACAGTTTCTGATTCAGTAGGTCTGGGGTGGAGGCTGAGAATCTGTATTTCTAACAAATTCCCAGGGGCCACTGATTCAGGGACTACACTTCGGGAGCCACTGGTCTACTATACCAAGAGAAGTCAACAGTAGCACTGGCTTATGTTAAGGAATCACTACCATCACAAATGACTCAGACTTAGTACTCTAACCTCACTCAAAGCAGAGGCACAGAAAAGCCTGTGACAAAGAGAAAACTAACTGCTGGTCAATGCATTCATTTTAAGGCATCAAAAGGGAAAGAAGTACCTCAGAGTTCATTTCATCTCTCTCCTTCGCTTCATTTAATAGTTCTAAGTTTACAGAGATTAAATGACTCACCCAAAAAACAATAAAACACAGATAATCGAAAGCAGAACCCAAACTTGAAACCCCCACAGCACAAGGTCAAATCATAAACATGGAGTCTCAGAAAACCTGGACTACAAGGATCAAGAGTTTCTACAATTGGTGAATTTGGGCTTTCTTCCTGTCCTCCCCAACAAAGCACTCATTCCATGCCATGGTCATTTCTTAGTAAACCTATGATAGAAGCAGTTTCTGGGTCTCCAAAGTCAACCATGAGTCCATTGTCTGGCACTTAGACTGGTTTTCTCACAGAAATCCCCTTATTACATGTGTAGGGCCTGGGGATAACTCCTCCCAGTAGGCACAGTATTACTGAACCACAGTGATCTAACACCATGAAGAATATGTGAAGAAGGCTGAGTGCCAAAGAATTGATGCTTTTGAAGTGTGGTGTTGGAGAAGTCTCTTTGAGAGTCCCTTGGACTGCAAGGAGATCCAACCAGTCCATTCTGAAGGAGATCAGCCCTGGGATTTCTTTGGAAGGAATGATGTTAAAGCTGAAACTCCAGTACTTTGGCCACCTCATGCGAAGAGTTGACTCATTGGAAAAGTCTCTGATGCTGGGAGGGATTGGGGGCAGGAGGAGAAGGGGACGACAGAGGATGAGATGGCTGGATGGCATCACTGACTCGATGGACGTGAGTCTGAGTGAACTCCGGGAGTTGGTGATGGACCGGGAGGCCTGGCGTACTGCGATTCATGGGGTCGCAAAGAGTCGGACACGACTGAGCGACTGAACTGAACTGAACTGAAAATCTCATTCTGAGCTCCCACGTGGGCCTTTGCCCTTCCTGGTCCCTCTTCCTGACCCACTTTTCTCATGCCAGGCTCCTTCTGTCACCCAAGTCTCAGCTTATATGTTTCTTCTTCAAGAGTCACTCCTGAGAAACTAATCCAAGCAGATCTCACTCCCACTCTTCCTACCCCGTCACCTTCTCTATTTTCTTTACAGGCCCCAGCATGGTGTGAAACAGTGTTCATCATTCACTAGCATGTGAGCTCCAAGCGGGTGGGGACTCGGCCTGTCTCATTCACCACTGTGATCCCACCACCTGCAACTGTGCCCGGCACAGAGCCAGTTATTTATACATTTCTGTTAAATAAATAAGTGCACAGAGAACAAAAGCCCCTAAAGCACCAGGAGCATCTTCTTCCCAAGTGGTTCCCAAAGTTGGAATCTGAGATTTTCCTCTTCTCTCCCTTTGCACAGTAGGAGTTGGACCCCTTGTGCTTCAACAGGATGTGGAGGGAGAAAATGTCCCCTTAGGCTGGTGTCCTTGATGACAAGAGCAAAAAGACAGGAAATTCCAGGGATGGGGGCTGGTGCTGAATCACTTCCCAGCGCTGGTGCCCCTTCACATAGAAAGGATGCTGGTGAGTCTGTCTGGGCACAGGATTTGGGAGGCAAAGGGTGTAACAGAAGGATGAGACGCATTAGAGTCAAGGACTTTGGGCTCCAACCCGAGGCAAGTCATTTCAATCTCTCTGAGGTTCATTAGTTTCTTTATCTGTTAAATAGGAATAGTAAAAATACTCAAGACAGGACTTCTATCATGGTCCATTGGTTAGGATTTTGTGCTTCCAAGGCAGGGGTGCAGGTTTGATCCCTGGCTGGTGAACTAAGATCCCACATGTTGCGTGGTATGGCCAAAATTTTTTTTCAAATTTTTTAATAAATAGATTAAAAAATACCTAAGACATGGGGTACTTGTGAGTTTCAAGGAAATTAGCATAAATAGAAACTCTCTGTAAACAGTAAAAGACTATAACTTGCTATTCGCTGATCAATAATAAGACCAGGTAGTCTCTGGAGGGATCCAAGCTGATGAAACGTACCAGGGCAGAAATGTCCACTGGTTCCTGCTCTGTCCCCTCATAGTTCTCCCCAGTGCCTCCAGGTCTCAGGCTGCTGGGTGGAAACCCTAGCCCAACAGTAGCCATCTTGGGGTGCTGGCACGGGCCACTCAAAGCCCTGGTGCAGCTGCCAGCAGCATCACAGCCACAGATGGTGCGGCCAGAAGGAAGCCCAGGAGAAGACCACTGTGGGAAGCCACAGAGGAGCCTGGGGAAACCGTCAGTGGAACTGAACCAGGGCAAGTGGTAGAAAATAGTCTGAGATCCCTGGCCAAAATCTCTGGATAACCTAGAGTCCCATAGATGGCGACTTCAGAGTAGCCAAGATTGCCGCTTATCACCCTGACTTCTCGACATCCTTGGTTGGGGGGTGGGATGGGGGGTAGTGCAGGGTCTACACTCCTTCCTTTCTCCAACCCTATGTTAACCTGGGTGCTGCATGAACCAATTTCCCATTCGCCAATTAAAAAAAAAATATTGGAATGTAGTTGATTTACAATGTTGTGTTAGTTTCAAGTGTATAGCAGATTGAATCAGTTATACATACATGTATATCCACTTTTTTCCTAGATTTTTTTTCCCATATAGTTCATTACAGAGTCAAATTTTCACACTGCAGGCAAAAAAGTTCTTGGCCACAAGGTGCCCTCACATTGCAAGTGTCACCTCCTCTGACCCAGTCACTCCCAAATCATTAATCATTCTTCCTCCAGTGGTTACCTTAATGACAAATCTGCATGCAAAGAGTAATTTCTCATCCCTTCTACCAAGAATTCAATTCATGGGGCAACTGGCTACTAACCACATACAACTGGGCATATTTGTCACACAGCAGTGAGTACATCCTCAGGAAAACACACACAACAGCTTGCTCCCACCTTGGAGCACTACATGACCTGGTTGGAGGCACAGAATTCATTACCCTCACTGTGAACCCCTATGTTCATCACCAGGAAAAAGCCACACAGGGTGGGGAATAAAGCCAGGGGGTCATCTTCAGTGGCTGAGTTCTCTTTTGGCTCTGAAATGCTGCATTGATTGGGTCATCTGGATCACAGGTGAATTCTTTTCTTTCTGGCAATGTTATGAAGTGATTGATGCTGGTGGATCCCAAATCAGAGATGTTCAGGGAGGCATCATGCATCAAGGGGCTTAAAGAAGGAAAGATTTCAACAAGTCAGAAGGGCGAGAAAGGGAGGTCCAGGCAGAGGGAGGTGAGAAAAGCAAAGATGGGGCGAAGAGTGTGCCCAGGGCAAAGTCAGGACTGGGATGCGGAGGGATGAGAGCTAGTAGAATGGGAGGCTCTTATGAACTCTCTAAGGAGAATCATACAGAAGCTATTGATACAAGTCTCCCCCACCCCTCCCCACTCTAGGTTGAGGATGCCACCTGGGGAGACACCAGACCACTGTAAGTGATGATGAATGTGGCAGTGCCAAGGGAGGACCAAGGGAATGCACATGTTAAGGCTCTCTGGCTTTCAAGGGATGAGGAGAAAAGGTGCCATAGAGGGAGGGGACCATGGAGGCTTATTCAGTCTGTCCAATTCCTGGGCCTGTACCTAGGGCCATCTACTGCCCCTGAGGGTGAAGACAGGCCTGCCTTGTTCTTTCCTTCTCTCCCTCCCCTCCCTGAGTTCTGTTCTGGGGCAGAGAGAAACAGCAGGGCTCTGTTACTCCAAATTTTGGTGGGCAGGTTGGGACCTGCTCACAGGCCACCCAGCTACCTGGGACAGGTGCTGGGGGAGGGATGTCTGCTAGTCAGAAACAGGTGTGAAGGGCCCTGGGGTCTCTGGTTTGGGTTTAGGCAGGGTTGGCTGAGAGCATCCCACTGGACTTCTATGCTCCTTCATTCTCTGAGCTGCTGTACAGACCGATCCTTGTGTCGGGGGTGCCCTTCACAGCTACATCTTGGCATACTCTCACTGTATTTTCAAAGTGAAAGTTGCTCAGTCATGTCTGACTCTTTGTGGCCCCATGGACAGAATCCCATGCTCTGTCCATGGGATTCTCCAGGCAAGAACACTAGAGTGGGTTGCCATTTCCTTCTCCAGGGGATCTTCCTGACCCAGGGATCGAACCCAGGTCTCCCGCACTTCAGGCAGATTCTTTACCATCTGGGCCACCAGGGAAGCCCGAAGTCAGGGTCTAAATTCACTTTCCCCATCAAGTCCCTGATTCTTTTCAGCAATAACAATCTTTCCTTTTCACATTCTCCCAAAGGACACAGTTCTTGTAACACTCTTCATCTCCTAAAATTACTTGTGGATCTGTCTCCCTCCCCCACTGGACCAGAAAATCCCTCAGATGAGGGTCCACATCAGATTCAAATGCACAGGCAGCCAGGCAGATCCCATAAATGGGAGATGCAGTTCTTTTATGGGGCCAGGATGGTATGTATCCTGGTGTGGGCCAGAAAACTGGGAGTCTCAGGATCTGTAATGAATGGGGGAGGGGACCTGCCTCACCTAAAGGGGTAACTGCTCTCGTTGAAAATACTACCATGTGGGAGTGTGGGCACATATTGCCAGAACTTCAGATATTCAGGGAGAAGAAGGTATCAGCATTCTCATGCGAAATCACATCTTTAGTGTCAGCAGTAAATTCAAATTTAAGACACCACGTTGTGAGCCAAATGAATGCATCTGCAGGCCAGACTGACTTGAGTGCCACCCATTTGCAGCCTCTAGATTTCTTGCACATTGCCAGTGCCTGGCACATTGTAGACGCTCAATAAATGCTTGTTGATTGAAACGCAAATGAGCAAATGAATGAATGAATAGAAAAGAAGGAGCAGATGGCTGAGAGAGGGGAAACAGGATGGATGCCCAGGAGTCAAGATGCCAAGTGGCAGGTCGGGCAGCTCAAGGTGACCCCAGTGCCAAGCTGTCAGTGTGAACATCATGGTGGTCTTGCTGGCTGACTGGGGTTGGGGGGCGGGGATGAGAGACTCGGAGCCTGTGAACTCAGAGTCAGCATCCAGTTCTCAGAAGGCACTCTCACTTCAGCCAAAACACAGACACAGCAAACAAACTGGTGTGCACACACTCACTGTACAAGGTGTGCAAAAGTGGAGGCTCAGGCATGCCGCAGATTCCACATTCCCAGAGATGTCCACCTTCTGCCAAGGGAAGAAAGAAGAGGCGATTTTGCAATTTGAGGGGAGCAAGGTGGAAAGAAAAGAGTCATCCAGCCAGAATTCTGCCTCTAGCTAGAAAACTCCTTCTCTGCCGCCTGTGGATAGCACTGAAGCCTCGGGTGGGGGTGGCCATGAGTGAGCCTGGCTTGGACCCTCAGCCTCCAGGAACTCTATCAGGAGGGAGTGGTGTGCAAGCTGCCCGGGTGGAATGCCTGGGGTTGCAAAAGAAAAGTTATTTCAGGTTCAACTGAGTTATAATTTATTTCTTCTAACCGATCATTACTGCTGCCGGCTCTATAAATAACCGCCCAGGGAGGCTGCGTTTCTGCTCCCAAATCCTCCAGAAGCACTGCCAGTTTCTCTGTGGTTTCTGGCCTGCCAAACACACAGCACATTTCTTTTCTGTGCAGCCCTTCAGGGAATCCTTCTGCAGTGCATGCCAAGGAATCTGCTGAGTTCTGCCCAACTCAATCCTCCCCTTCCTGATCCAATTCCTCTCCTCCAAACAGGCCACTCAGCCCCCCACCCCCACTCCACAAGAGGCCTCGCTGCCTGGACACAGGTGGTTCCCCGGCCAAGGTCCCAGCTTCTCTCTGTTTACTCTGCTTCAAGCCAACAGCAGTCCTCCATGCTCAGAAGACGGGAGTTATTTGTCGTGCAGAAGCCCAGCTGCCGCCGTAGCCAAACTTCAGCCAAGGAAGGAAAAGAAGGTTAGCCTGATAGCATCACCAGCAAAATATCAAAGGTCAATACAGCCTCAGGAAGGATGGCTGTGGCTTCCACGAAGTCAACTTAAATTATTTAAAGAAGAACATATTCAAGCAGGACTCAGTTTAATCAAGTACAAAAAGAAAAAAGTATGTTCTTGGTGGTGTTCGGAAGGATGGAGAAGTCCTTTCTAAGTGCATGGCACTTTCTCTTTAAACAGAGGAACTAGGAAGGAAATGATATTCAGGGAGACCCCTGGTATTCAGGGAGACCCAAGTTGGCCAGACTCCAAAGCCCACGTTCTTCCACTGCCGTGCCCCGTTGCCCGTCTAGCTAGGAGACCAGAGTCTGAAGACATTTATTTTTCTATTCTTCAGGTTACTTTTGCAGCTCAGAAAGCAAGGGCAACTTGGATATTTAACCACACTCATTAACAGCTTATTTAAACTCCCTGGAAACTACTCTCTCTAGCTAGTCAACTGTGAGCTCTTCGGCGGCCACTCTTCCAGCATCTATTAGGAAAATGACCATCAGGGCCACAGCCACTGGTTGCTCTGCTGCTGTTCAGTCACTCAGTCTTGTCCGGCTCTTTGCGACTGACTATGTTGCTTTAATGGTCTAATAATAAGAGCTTGTGTACTCTTGAATAATTTTAGAAACAATAATTACTGAGACTTCCTCAGTGGTCTAGTGGTTAAGACCTCACCTTCCAATGTAGGGGGTGTGAGTTCAACCCCTGGTTGGGGAGCTAAGATACCACATGCCCTATGACCAAAACACCAAAACATAAAAAAGAAGCAATATTGTAACAAATTCAATAAAGACTTAAAAACAATCATTACTAATATTAACAAAGCAATTTTTGAAAATGTAAGTATTCACAATTATTCAATCCCCCAAGACAAGTTAGGTAGCCCTCTGTATGTTGCCTTGACAATGCTCCATGCTCACACTGTCAGGAACAGTAATAACACCATGTTGTTGTTTAGTCACTAAGTTGGGACTGACTCTTGGTGACCCCACGGACTGTAGCCCACCAGGCTCCTTGTCCACAGGATTTCCCAGGCAAGAATACTGGAGTGGGTTGCCATGTACTATATCGTAATACATTGTATTAAATACATAACATTGATAAATATATTTTAATAAATAAGTAAAATGAGACCTCTTATATCAAAAAAAAAGGACAAAGATCTTGTCTTCCATGGAGCTTACAGTGCAGTCCATGAAACAATGTCAGATCATGTCCGCTAGTGATAATAGCCACAAAGTAAATAAAACAGGGTGTCGTGATAGAAAACGATAGTGAATGACTGTGGGAGTGAGAGGAAAGACACATAGGGACCTCGAGGAAGGTCTCTGCAAGTTGCATGATGAGGAGACCACCTTGCTAAGGTCTACTTGGAGAGTAAGTGCCCTGGGCAGAGAGAACGTCAAGTGTAAGGTCCCGGGGCAGGAGAGGAGGCCAGGGTGGCTGGACTATAATGAGTTTGTAGTAAGACAGGCTGGAGAAGTTAGAAGCTATGGGTGGAAAGTCCCTGCCAGAGACAAAGCCTAGCCACAGTGCCTACTAACTGAGTGAACTTAGAGATGAATGCCACATGCTGCTCAGGGTTATAAAAGACTTCTGTAAAAGATAGGCTTCCCTGGTGGCTCAGACCATCAAGAATCTGCCTGCAATGCAAGAGACCCAGGCTCAATCAATCCCTGGGTCAGGAAGATCCTCTAGACAAGGGAATGGCTACCCACTCCAGTATTCTTGCCTGGAGAATTTCATGGACAGAGGAGCCTGGCAGGCCATAGTCCATGGGTTGCAAAGAGTCAGACATGATTGAGTGGCTAATACACACAGGTAAAAGATGAAAAGAATAAACATATGAAGCATCAATATTAATTAGAAGCATGCACAGCACACAGCTTATGTCAATAAATGGCAGCCTTTGGTATCTGTTCACTTCTTTAACATTGATCTCCCGATAGCATGGAAGTTCTCTACCAGTTGGGCACAGCCAGTCTTCTACTCTGCTTATCCAGAGCAGCTGTCATCATGCTTTGCCAATTGAAAGAGCTCAATGAAAATTTAGTAAATGAATGAGTTGAAAAATGGGAAAAGGCTATAGAATACAAAAGATAGATTTTGTTTTAACTAAACTTTTTTCTAATTATAAAAATAATGTTATGTATATTCTGTGAGTCTATGATATTTGAAACCAATATAGAAGCTTATTCTACACACCACTTAAGATGTATTTTCTGCTTCATATGTTGATATGAGAAGTAGTGGATCATATGGGTTAAGAATGTGTGGGATCTAGAGAGACTGCTGGGATGTACATCCTGCCCCCATCATTGGCCATCTATATCATTTCACTGAAGTTACTTGTCCTTTTCATGGCTCAGTTATTTTTATCTGTAAAACCTCCTAAATAACAGGCCAACCTTGTTGTAGTATCATGAAAATTGAGTTGATACAAAATGCCTAAGTACTTCTTGGACTGTGGCACCACTGACTCAACCAATCCCCTTTTGTTAGAGGCATGACTACTTCTCAGGTTTTATAATAAACATCACACTAGAAATATCCTTATAGCTAAACTCTTGTAACATAAACAGAATTTCTCTCCTCAAGAGAAAGCACTAGAAATGGCATTGCCAAATCAAAGGTTATACAGATTTTCAGGCTTTTAACACAGCTGCCACACTGTCCTCAAAATACAAGTATGGATCCATTTCCTCAAATTTTCATCTATGCTCAGTACTAGACTTTAAGAAAATCTGTGCCAATTTGTTGGGGGAAAGAAGGACATTTTATTGTTTTAATTTGCCTTTTTTTTAATTACCAGGGATGTGGAACAGTTTTCATTTGTGTTGCTTCTCTTGTGAATTGCCTGCTAATGTTTAAAATGGAAGTCCATTCTAGTAATTAGAAGCAGCAGAATAAGCAGCTTAAAGTGAATTCCCTGCTACGGGGAACAGTCACACTGAGCCAAGTGGTTGTACACTATGGAACTTTCACATCTCTTTATCTTGTGGAGAGTCAAACTAGGCGAGCTCCACAGTCCTCCCTAACCCTGAGATTTAACTCTGGTTCAAACCAGCAAGGGGAGTCACCAAACCTGATAGGAAAAAAATCCCTGCAAATCAACAGCTGGACTCTAGGCCCCTCTGAGACCAGTGGTCCCCATGCTTTCCCAGGATAGATTTAATAGCTAAACTTCCGCCAGGAGCGTCTGCATAAGGATGCCCACATTACATCAGAAAGAAAAGTTCAGGTGATGAGGCTATGCCTCGAGTAGATGAGCACACACCACAATAGGGGAAGCTCCCTAACTCTCCCCCTTGCCAAGAATGAAACCTTTGAGGGCCACAGACCAAACCTTGCTACAACACACACCTTCACACTCCAGGCTGATGGAACACAAGATTTCCAAGGTGTGGCTGTGGCCTGCTTATCTCAAGCCATATCTATATAATTTTCCTTGTTGCTCTGCATTGGCTTTGGGACAATAATTTGACATATAACCTCCTCTGTATCTCACCCCCCGACGGGTATTAATATTTACGCAGAACTTTTCTCCTAAGCTGGCCAAAAATCCACCAGACTTGGAGAGTCTACTGTGTTTGCAGTAAGCAGACACCTGGACCCAGATTTGCTAGTTGTCTGCTCTTAAAGCATTACTGTTCTTGGATTAGAAATGGGCCTGAAAGTATCTGACTCCTCCAGCCAGAATTCTGCACTGTTTTCAGAGGACCTCTTCATTTTCACCAAGGGGACTTTCCTCCTCTAAAACCTCCCCCATTTCTGCTGTCACAGTTGGAGTTTCTTGCTGGGTTTGGCCCCACTGGCCTAACGGCAGTTGGAAGCAGAACACTCGCATCTCTTAAATGACTGCTCTGCAGGAGGAGTCACGTGTGGGGTGAAAACCCTGGCGAATTTTCCTGCGGGCACATGGTAAGCCCACAAACCTGAAAGCTGCAGAGTAGTAAAATCAGCAGCCAAAATAAAGCAAAAAGAAGACCATCTTCCAGGAGGGAGGTGGAATCAGATGGAGGCAAAGCCAGGACTAGGTTCTTGGCAATATGAGTGAAACCCCAAACTTGGAGGGGAGTGCTTCTTGCCAGCCTCTTACTTAGCACACCCCTTGGAGGCAGACAGGGTGTGGGGAGCTGGGTGCTGTGCATGTGACCCTCAGAGATGGGCAGACTGGCTGATGACCCCAAAGAAGACCCTTCTCCATCCAGTCTGGGATCACATTGTAGCAGAGGATACAGAGTCACTTGGTGGCTTGCTTTAGCAATGCATGCTAATCCACCAAAGCCATATCCAGCGGTGAATGTGCTACACTGGGCCAAGCACTGGGGTTGGTAAGAAATCAAGTCACTCTAAAGGCTTGTGATTTCACTGAGGAGATTATGTTCATAACAGTAGCTCGCAAGTCAGGTGCCAGAAAGAGATCTCAGCAGTGGGCGCCACTAAACACCCCTGAGGGAGGCTGGCAGACTCAGGAGGAGGCTGCCTGGCCTTTCCGGGAAAGCGGGTGCTTTCACCTTGGAGTGTAGGCGGGGTGGAGTTCAGGCCAGCTGATAAGAAGTGAGCTGGTTTGTGGGGGAGAGCACAGACGGGGAGAGCAGCTGAGCACAGGCACAAGCTGCCTGCATTCCCAGCCCTTGGAGGAAGGTTCCTGCAAGGCAGACACAGGGAGGGAGGAGGCCAGATTTCAGAGAGGTCTGAATCCACACAGAGAAGTCTGGGTTTTATCCAGTAAGCAGTAGGGAGCAGTTGGAGACATGTGAATAGCAGATTAACACACTTAAAGGAGGATCTTAAAGGCTTCAAGCTTTCTGTGGGGCTGCAGAACAGGCTAGGGTAAGGAGCATGCTAGAAATTTTTTCACAGTGGCTGTGATCGAGCTGGACCATGGGAGAGAAAGAGATCTGAAAGGTACCACAAAGCGAATCTCTAAGGGAGAAGAGTCTGGCAAGAGGGCTTGAGGATGAGTCAGAGGCAGTTGTGAATTTTGCAACTTGGTAGCTGTGAAGTAGAGGTGGCCTTGTCAAAGGCAAAGAAACAGGTTGCAGCTGAGGAGGTAAGAAGTGATGGGCTCAGCTCTGGAGAGTAACAGCCGTCTTACAAGAACTTAAAAAGGCCCACATGTCCAAAAGACAGGCAGCAAAACTGGAAGCAGAAGGCCACAGATTTTTGTAATTTCTGTTCAAGGGAATTAAAAATATGACTGAAGTTTTTATCCAGTGTCAATGAAACAGCTGTCTGTCCAAACAAATAACCAGTTAGTGTGGGTTCTGTGCACTCTTTCTGCCTCCCCTGCCTGCAAGCCTCCCCAGACAGTTTCTCAGGCTAGAAGCAGTGATCGGCCATAGAGAACAGTACCTAGAAAATGCAGAAATCCAGATTTCTAATCCTCTCTTCTGCTGACAAACCCGTCTGAGATCAGTGGTCCCCATGCTTTCCCAGGATAGATTTAATACCTAAACTTCCACCAGGAGCCTCTGCATAAGGATGCCCACATTACATCAGAAAGAAAAGTTCAGGCTATGCCTCCAGTAGATGAGGACACGCCATATTCTCACACTTAGGCACATGCTTTGAGCTCAGTGTGTAAGTACTGAGTCACTTCTTCCTTTTCCCTTCCCCTCTCGACTCCGTCTTCCCCTCCCACCAGTACCAGCACCTCATCCTCCACCCCCTAAACCACTGCACACGGTTTTCTCCATCACACTGCTATGTGACCCTGTGCACCTCCCATTCCCTCCGAGCTTGTCTTCTTCTTTAGAAATGCTGGGAGTCTAGTAGGAGATGAACTCCAGATTCGACAGGACAGAGAACCACAGATTTCAACAAAGACAGGTGGCTTGTTGTGAAAAGAGCATTGAGACAAGTCAGGAGACTTGAGTTTGGAGAGTCAAGCAAGGGAATCAGATAAAGATCCTTAGGGACCAGGGGCTCATGATTCCCCAGCTCTGCTGGCGTAGACAAGTTTTCTCCCTCCACAGATACAGATGGGTGATAAGCAGCTCCCTTTCAGGGAGGTAACCCCAAGTGCAGTGCTCACAGCTGCAGTTGCTCTGAATGACACCGGGAGGGAAGGAAACAATGAATGCGAGAAAAAAAAAAAGGGCAATGCTTAAGGTGGAATGGATGTGAACAGTCTGAAATGCACACCTCCTCCAGTTCCTGGAAAACAAAGATGAGTCAAGCAGAAGCTTAATTTCACAGGCTTTCCTCCTCCGCTCGTCACACACATTCCCAGACACAGACTCATCCATCCCCATGTCACCCAGCATCTAGAGCTACCAGCCACCACCTCCTTGTAAATTAAGCTGGAGGGACAGCTCCATTGCCGCTGGGGAGTTGAAAACAAACTAGGCCACGTGGGGATGATTCTAGGGACCTGAGGGCAGGTGAGCTGAGCACAGGAGAAAAAGCAGAGAAGGCTGGTCTGACGTTGTTCTGAAGGAGCCGAGCATCACTCCAACTGCACAGCCTGGAACCTGCTGTTATTTCTAGTTTCCTAGACAACTCTGCCTAAACCAGGTGGAAATTGGAACTCCTGCTTGGAAAATAATACAGGTCCTGGGAATGGGACAAAATAGGAAAGGCAAGAAGATGATGCCACATGCCACTTCAGGGAATGGGGACAAGCAGAGAAAGGGGGGTTTTCCTAAAGGGAAACTGAATTCCCATTAGGTTCATGCTTTCAGTATTCTTGCATTTGTGGCCAACAGAATGATTCTAATTCTAGTTTGCTGCTGAGGGTGTGGATTACACAGGTGCGTGGATTTGTCAAAACTGATCTGTATATTCCACTGTACATTCCGTGTAATTGTTGTTCAGTTGCTCAGTCAGGTCTGACTCTTCGCAATCCCATGGACTGCAGCTTCACTCCCTGTCCTTCACCATCTCCCGGAGCTTGCTCAAACTCATGTCCATTGAGTCAGTGATGCCATCCAACCATCTCGTCCTCTGTCACCCCTTCTCCTCCTGCCTTCAATCTTTCCCAGCATCAGGGTCTTTTCTATATTCCTTAGATACCAGTAAATCTGGCTCTCCCAATTAACTGATTATGTGACCTTGGATGAGTCATTTAACCTTCTGTGGCCCAAAGTTCCCCATCTGTCAAATTGAAACTAAGAAGCCAGCCTCTAAGTGCCACATGGCTGTAAAATTTATAATTGTAAGAGCTGGTTGTGGCAGGAAATGTGCAGTACATTCAGATTAAGAAGCATGACAATCATCGATGCAAGCTAAGAATTTATGAATGAGATTTGCTGCCTGCAGAAAACTCCTCCAAAATCATCCATCCTGGAACCAAATGTGGATAGAGGTGAAGATGCCATCCTCCACATCAAGGAAAGAGGCCAACAATCACTCCCTTTGCAGTATCACCTGTCCCTACAGGCTCTCTTAACCTCTTCCTCCTGAAATTCCCTAGTGGCCTCAAGATTGGGACACACAGTTCTCTTCCCTTGCTTCCAAACTCCCTCTGGGTTTGTGATGTCCAGGTGCCTGCAGCAGGGCTCATCCTGGGAGGGGAGGAGAAAAACGATTCATGCTTGGGTGCAGACACCATCCAGAGAGAGCTGGATAGTTGCAAAGACTTTGAGGATGTGAGAACCAGCCAGCCAATATCCCTATCACC
The DNA here is from genome assembly GCF_055505025.1 of Bos grunniens. Lineage (NCBI taxonomy): Eukaryota > Metazoa > Chordata > Mammalia > Artiodactyla > Bovidae > Bos > Bos grunniens. Next base: position 17,119,924 of record NC_141167.1, read on the forward strand.
CTTCTTATGGATAAGAAAATGAAGACCCAGAAAGGTGGTATCACTTCTTACCATTTCTAAAGCCCCCCCAAAGAACAGAACAATGAAGCGGCCTCTGGCTAACCTCAGGCTGGTCTTCTCACAGTGAGTTGCATCTCTTACTCCACAAATGGGTGACCTCTGGACAAAGGGACTGGATCAACCATGAATAGGCACTGAAGCATATCCGGGTGACTACGCAGCTCACCTGATTCTCTTCTCAGAAGGACTTTGAGACATGGGGAGAGAGTTCAGATATACAGGATGGAGCAATGGCTTCTGTCAGGATGGAAAAGAATTCCCAGAAGATGTCTTGATAGCAGCTACCCTCAGACATAGCTGAGTGGCAGCTGATCCCTGGAAAAACTCCGTATAAGAAAAACTATCAAAGGAGCATCAGATCCAGATTGCAAATTGCTTTAGCAGCTAAAACAGGCATAAAGATAGAGCAACTCACACTAATCCAAGGGGTTTATGCTTCAGTGCTGGCTGCCTCTGACTCTCACCCTTGACCCAGACCATTCATCAGTATTTTGATAAGTAGATTCCCTTCACAGAGCTACTTAATCTGGGTTCCCAGAGAAGTCTTGCAGAGATTAATGAAAGCAGCGTGCCTCCTGCCAGCTCTGGAGGCTGGGGCAGTTAAACAGCAGAAGGGAAAGGATGTGTCATAGGTGCACAAACTTTCTCATCTCTGGACTTGACTCCACGAGAGGTGAGGTCAAGTATCTTTTCCATTTAAACACTTGGGTCTATTTTTTTTTAATCCACTTTTTCCTTGGTATCCAGGGAAATTAAAGCCCTGGCTCATACCCTCCTGGACACCAGCTTTTAGTCCAGAGCCATAACAGCATCTGGAGCTAAACAAAGATTAGGAGACAAGAGGGTAGGAAGGACAGCGACAGAGAAGAGATCTGGTAGGACCAAGGGCACAAGCAATGAGTTAGACCCGCCTTGCGACCCTCCCACCAAAAGCTCTCTGGCTACGCCCTCTTAGGTGGTGGTAGTAGGGAAGCTGGGGCTGGAACCCAGAACCCTATGGCCTTACAGAAGCGCAGCCAGCACCGGCCACCCGGGCCCTGCCCTCAGAGGATGCTCTGCTGAGTTGCCACACCCCAAACCACAGGGATGGTCTGCTCTGGGCATTGCCACTGTCTCCTCCAATTGCCTTTAAAATAGGGCGACTCTGGGTGCTGTGTTCCCTGTTAGAAATGATCCGGGAACATTTTCTGGATTGTACTCTGGACAGATGGGAATTATTTTAAAGCAGAGAAAGACATGACCAGGCAACTTTAGATTCGAATTCAGTTGGTAAATTATTGTATGTGTGCTCAGTCGCTTCAGTCATCTGAAGTCGTCCTGCAACCCCATGGACTATAGCCTGCCAAGCTCCTCTGTCTATGGAATTTTCCAGGCAAGAATACTGGAGTGGGTTGCTGTTTCCTACTCTAGGGCATCTTCCTGACCCAGGGATTGATCCCACGTTCCTGTATCTCCTGCATTGCAGGCAGATTCTTTACCACTGTGCCACCTGGGAAGCCCTTGTGGATTATTAGACAGGAGTAAAATCAGTCTTAAGTAGTTGGTAGAACCTTATATTTGCTAGGAGGAAATAGTCTTAAAAATGAAAAGTTACAGCTGGGGCAAGAAGGAGGTGGATGAGCAGAGGCAGCAGCTTCTACTACGGTGACTGCCAATGCTGACAATATCTGTCTATCACACATCACTTCAGGATGTGGGGGAAAACATAACACAGAACTCTAGGCTCACAAACAGGCCTGAAGGAGCTGACAAGTCAACTAACAAAGGCTTCTGCGGTAGAAAAGACAGTCAAAATCTGAGCCCCTCTGTGCCTGCCCTCCTCCCTGCTGTGACTGCAGCTGGCATCTCAGCCCTCCTGCTGCCTGTGAACAGGCAGGAAGATGGATAACTACCCAGCTGAGTCAAAGTTCACCATCAGAGGAAGATACAAGGCCAACTGTCTAGGAATCTTCAGTCCCACTAACACCGACAGTTCTCAGAGTATGGGGTGCAGATGCCCTAAGTCTGTGGACAATGAACTGGGGGAATGGGGGATGAACATGCCTTGGTCAGGGGAGGGGATGAAGATCCCAGCCCTTACATCTAGGCCACTGCTCTTCAGAGGCTTGTTTTCTGGCCAGTCCCCAGGGCTGGGGGTCATGGGCATATACCCTGAGAAAACCATAATTCAAAAAGACACACGTATCCCAATGTTCATTGCAGCACTATTTACAATAGCCAGGACATGGAAGCCAACGAAATGTCCATTGGCAGAGGAATGGATAAAGAAGGTATGGTACATCCAGCCATAAAAAAGAATGAAATTGGGTCATTTGTAGAGATGTAGACTCTAACCCTAACCTAGAGTCTGTCCTACAGAGTGACGTAAGTCAGAAAGAGAAAAACAAGTATCATATATTAACACATATATATGGAAGCTAAAAAAAATGGTACAGATGAACCTACCTGCAGAGCAGGAATAGAGATGTGGATGTAGAGAATGGGTATGTGGACACGGGGTGGGGAAGGGGGGGGTGGGACAAAGTGGGAGACTAGGATTAACATATACACACTATCATGTGTGAAATAGATAGCTAGTGGGAACCTGCTGAATAGCACAGGAAGATCAGTTCTTGCTCTGTGATGACCTAGAGGGGTGGGAGGGGAGGTTGGGAGGGAGGCTCAAGAGGGAGGGAATATAGGTATACATATAGCCAATTTGCTTCATTGTACAACAGAAACTAACACAACCTTATAAAGAAATTATACTCCAATAAAAATAAATCAATAGAAACCACTGGTGCCACTGCCTCAGCAGTAGTAGGTGCAAAAGACCCTCCCTTCTCGATCCAGAGCTGGACACCAGAGAGGTCAGGCTGAGCTGCAGCTCTGGGTCCAACCCAGACCGACTGCTGCCTGGCCTGCCTCCTGGCCTCTGAAGCACGGCTGGTCCCAACGGCAGGCTCCTTGCCAAGGAGTCACAGTGAGCTTGGCTGCTCCTTGTGGGGTTCACTGGGTCTGGACCCAGAACCCCTCTGTCTTGCCTGATGTAGAAGGTCAAGCAGGCTCAACAAGGTAGCCCCTGTCCCCTAATTTTTCCTTCCCCAACTACCTTTCCAGCTCCAAATCAGCCTTTCGATCAGTTTCTCTCTGACTTTGACTGACCTCTGGGATGCTGGGTATTTATTGGAGGAACACAGCTGATCCATAAGGCACTCTGAGAGGCAGGAGGCTGGTCTTTTCCCCCAGCTAACTAACCACCCCTGGACAGTCAGCCGCACAGTGAGTTCCTGATGTCTTACAGTTAGTTCAGAGGTCACCTGAAGAGCTGGACAAGACTCTAAAAGTCCTGACTCACCATATACATCCTGCCTTAAAGGCAGACTCTCTCTCAAGGGTGATCACTGCTGGGAGACCTATGAGAGGAAGGGCGGCCTCTGAGTATTTCAAACACAATGGGCAAAACTATGACCCGCAGGGTTTCTCCAACACTATCTCCCCCCAGATTCGATTCCTCACAGCCAACCTGATGGACAGCGAGGACAGGTCTTTCTAATCAGGCTTTTAATTTATTTATTTATTTTTGGATGTATTGCTTGCCGCTCATGGGCTTTCTCTAGTTGCAGCTGGGGACCGTTCTTCACTGCGGTGCTCGGGGTTTTCGTCGAGGTGGTTTCTCTTGTGCAGCACAGGGTGTGGGCTTCAGTAGTCATGGTACACGTGCTTAGTTGCCCCAGGGCATATGGGGTCTTCCCGGACCACGGATTAAACCTGTGTGCCCTGCATTGGCAGGTGGATGTTTAATCACTGGACCACCAGGGAAGTCCCAATCATTCAGTCTTTAAATGCTACTCAAGATTCCCTCTTAGGGAGCACGCTGTTCTGTACTGGGTACTCCTGGACCAGATGCGCCCCCAGCATCCTGGAACACCATCTTCCTAGGATCTGTAAGAAGTGGAATGGATGGGGCATTCCTGTCTTGACCCCAGTTTCTCCAAGCCATCATCTGCCTACAACAAGCGTTTCCTATAAAGGGCCAATAGGAAATATTTTAGACTTGGCAGGGTCATATGCCACTTCTGCTGCAAACTCTATCCCTTCAGGGTCTTTTTTTTTTTTTTTAAACAACTCTTTGAAAAATGTAAGAACCATTCTTAGCTTGAGGGACTGAGCAAACACAGGCGGTAGGCAGATTTGGCCAACAGACAGGCTGCAGTTTGTAGAGCCCTGGCAAACAGGAAGAAGCTGGAACATTTTTTTACTGGTCTCCACCCAGCAGCCCCTTGCCACCTTCCCTCCCTGCCCGGATGTCTCTAGACCCTCCTGCAAGCCAAGGGACTGCCCCTGACACTGCTCCAGCTGCACCTGGCATCTGTGCTCAGACCGAGGGTAGCCTCTCTGCAGCACGCATTTCACTGAGAAAGCACAGTACAGATGCAGATGGTAAGCTAGCCTGTCCTCCGTGTGGTTAACACCAAGATGCTGAAGGCCCAGGCAGCTCCATCCTGCACTGTGCAGTCTCGCCTGATCACCCCTGTTCATCCATCTCCCTGCCACGGTGGTCCCATCTAGTAAACGACTTAGCTTGGGTTCGTTCTACTCTACCTCCTATATAGCACAGGACCGGCAGACCCAGAGCATGGCAAATCCCACCAGTTCCATCTTGGAACATGGTCAGGAGCCATCACTTCCCACGTGTCCACTGCTATCACTAGGCCCCACCACTTCTCCCGGTACCACTGCCAGGCTCCCAACTAAGCCCACTCCTTCCATCCCTGCCCTTCTCCCTCCCTCTTTCTTAAAGCCTCAAGGGTTTCCCATCTCATTCCCAGTAAAATCAATGCCTACGAACAATGAAGGCGCTTCCCAGGTGGCGCTAGTGTTCAAGAACCTGCTTGCCAATGCAGGAGACATAAGAGATGTGGGTTCAATCCTTGGGTCCGAAAGATCCCCTGGAGAAGGGCATGGCAGCCCACTCCAGTATTCTTGCCTGGAGAATCCCAAGGACAGAGAGCCTGGTGGGCTACAGTCCACAGGGTCACAAAGAGTCGGACACAACTGAAGCGACTTAGCACGCACACATGGACAGTGAAAATAAACCCAACGTCGAGGCCCCTCCACTGGCTCACTAAGTCCCCTGGGTCTGCATGGCTACCTGCCTGGCCTCACCTCCCATCTCCTCCTGGCTAATGCCAACTCTAACCACGCTGGCCTCCTTCTTTACCCAGGTTTTCTTTTTCCTCTTAGCACTGATCACCAACGGTTCACATAATTTTTCATGTTTTTTTTGTCTTACTTTTTGCTTTTCTCACTAGAATATAAGCTCCATCAGCGAGAAGTTTAACTTCTACAATGTGGTACCCTAGGGCCAAGTGCTCACCACAGAGGAGGGGCTCCACAAATATCTGTAGAATGCACGGGGACAGGTCCCCTGCTGATGGGGGAGAGATGGCAGCCTTGCCATGACACTACGTATTCAGCCGCACTTGGATACCTTTATGCAAATGAACATCTGGCTCTGAAGCCCCCTCAGGACAAAACAATGAAAACAGATAAACCCCTGGAGCCAGCAGTCTCAAACTGTTTATATTCAATCCTAAAGCAGCAAAAAACTCAGATTTCAGCCAAACTAACCACCTATCCACAGGAAAAAACAAACGATCGCTTCAAGGTTTAGAACACACGTGCTCGTGGCTCTTCCTCACTCACCACAACCAAACGGCAGGCCCAGAAAGGGCAGGGGGGGCTCCAGTTTTGGTGGCAGGTTAGATTTCAAATCCTAGAGCTGCCTGTACAAGTAGTCTGATCTGGATGTGGTACCAAGCTCTCTGGGCCTCAGTTATCTCATCTGTTAAATGGAGATGTTGTTGTTACCACTGTTCAGGTGATAAGTCATGTCTGACTCTTTGCAACCCCATGGACTGTGGCATGCCAGGCTCTTCTGTCCTCCACTGTCTCCTGGAGTTTGCTCAAACTCATGTCCATTGAGTCAGTAACGCTATCTAACCATCTCATCTTCTGTCATCCCCTTCTCCTCCCACCTTCAATCTTTCCCAGCATCAGGGTCTTTTCCAGTGAGTCAATTCTTTGCACCCGGTGGCCAAAGTACTGGAGCTTCAGTTTCAGCATCAGTCCTTCCAGTGAACACCCAGGACTGATCTTCTTTAGGATGGACTGGTTGGATCTCCTGGCAGTCCAAGGGACTCTCAAGAGTCTTCTCCAACACCACAGTTCAAAAGCATCAATTCTTTGGCGCTCAGCTTTCTTCACAGTCCAACTCTCGAATCCATACATGACTACTGGAAAAAATTCAACAATCCTACCTATAAAGTAAATTTTTATACTATACTAGTGCCATCATCATAAATCTGAAAACGTGTTCCTTCTGGAGAAAAAGACAATTGGCCTCAGATGCTATGAAAACACGAATTATTAAGGAATAGACATTTTAGGTAAGAAATTTAGAGAACAAATAATGAGGAGACAGCCCAAACAACATCTAAACAGCTTTGAAAAGAAGCAGAACATGAGTATGGGTGACAGTAAGACAAGAAAGCTTTGCTTAAGATGTGAGTCGAAAGTCCAAGACCTGAGGTTCTTGCTGCCCAAAAGCAGTGCCTCTGCTCCTCCAAGAAGAAAGATGCCGCTCTCCTAAATCCCACTCTCCACCCCACCATCCCCGCCCCACTGACCCCACCCATGCCTCAGACCTTTGCCGAAACACCCCTTCTTCAAAGAAGCCTCCCAACACTAGGTCAGGTCATTCATTCATTGCCTCACTCATTCAACAAATAATTACTAAGCACCTACTATGGGTCAGAGTCTCCTTATTACTCTCTACTTTCAACTTTACAATTAAATAATTTTATGCACAACCCTCCAATTTACTTGCACTCCCTTTCACTAGACTCTCAGCTCCCAAATTTCATCCCCAGCGCCTGGCACAGTGCCTGGAACAGAGCAGGCATTCTGTAAGCATTCATCACATGAATGTATAAATGAGTCAAAGCATTCAAAAGCTCCCCTTCCTATGCCCAAACCAAAATGCATCCTGCTGTCTGCCTTACACAGCTATAACTGATAATGTAATCAATGGGAATTTTCTTTATTTTTAATTGCTTTACAATATTCTGTTGGCCTCTGCCATACCACAACATGGATCAGCCACAAGTGTACATATGTCCCCTCCCTCTTGAACCCCCTCCCTACCACCCTCACCCCCACCCCATCCCACCCCTCTAGGTTGTCTCAGAGCACTGGGTTGAGCTCCTTGTGTTATAGGGCAGCTTCCCATTAGCTCTCTATTTTATACATGGTAATGTATATGTTTCAGTGTTACTCTCTCAAGTCCTCCCAGTCTCTCCTTCCCCTGTTGTATCCAAAGTTTATTCTCTATGTCTGTGTCTCTATTCCTGCCCTGCCAATAGGTTAATCATTACCATTTTCTAGATTTCATATATATATGCTTTTATATGTGAAATTTGGTTTTCTCTTTCTGACTTACTCCATTCTGTATAATAGGCTCTAGACTCATCCACTTCACTAGAACCAACTCAAATGCAGAAAGTTCATATTCCATTGTATATATGTACAGCTTCTTTATTCATTCATCTGTTGATATACATCTGGGTTGCTTCTATGCCCTGGCTACTGTAAATAGTGCTGCTATGAACATTGGGGTACATGTGTCTTTTTCAACTATGGTTCTCTCGGGGTATATGCCCATTTGTGAGATTGCTGGGTCATATGGTAGTTTTATTCCTAGTTTTTTAAGGACTCTCCATACTGTTCTCCATAGCGGCTGTATCAATTTGCATTTCCACCAACAGTACAAGAGGGTTCCCTTTTTTCCATATCCTTTCCAGCATTTATTGTTTGTACATTTTTTGACAACATTCGACAACATTTTTGACAACATTGACAACATTCTCTAGCTCCATTTTTCTTTCTCAAGATGCCTTTGGCTATTTGGGGTCTTTTATGTTTCTATACAGATTGTGAAATTGTTTTAAATTCCATTGTTTTATATGTTTTATATGTTTTAATGACAGTCATTCTGACCAGAGTGAGGTAATACCTCATTGTAGTCTTGATTCACATTTCTCTAATAATGAATGGATTTCCCTGGTGGCTCAGATGGTAAAAAATCCATCTGCAATGTGGGAGACCCGGGTTCAATCCCTGGGTCAGAAAGATACCCTGGAGAAGCTCATGGCAACCCACTCCAGTATTCTTACCTGTAGAATCCCATGGACAGAGAAGCCTGGTGTCCAAAGAGTTGGACATGACTGGGTGACTAATACTTTCTGCTTTCTAATAATGAGTGATGTTGAGCATCCTTTCACATGTTTGTTGGCCATCTGTATGTCTTCTTTGTAGAAATGTCTGTTTAGGTCTTCTCCCACTTTTTGATTGGGTTGTTTGTTTTTATGGTATTGAGCTCCATGAGCTGCTTACATATTTTGGAGATTACTCCTTTGTCAGTTGTTTCATTTGCAATTATTTTCTCCCAGTCTGAGGGTTGTTTTTTCATCTAGTTTATAGTTTCTTTTGCTGTGCAAAAGCTTTTCAGTTTAATTAAATCCCACTTATTTACTTTTGGTTTTTATTTCCATTACTCTAGGAGGTGGGTCGAAGAGGATATTGCAGTGATTTATGTCAAAGACTGTTTTTGTCTATGTTTTCCTCTTAAGAGTTTTATAGTTTATGGCCTTACATTTAGGTCTTTAATTTATTTTGACTTTATCTTTGTATATGGTGTTAGGAAGTGTTTTAATTTCATTCTTTTACATATAACTGTCTGGTTTTCTCAGCACCACTTACTGAAGAGGCTGTCTTTTTTCCATTGTGTATTTTTGCCTCCTTTGTCAAAGATAAGGTGCCCACAGGTGCATGAGTTTATCTCTGGACTTTCATTCCTGCTCCACAGATCTATATTTCTGGCTTTGTGCCAGTACCACACTGTCTTGATTACTGTAACTTTTCCTCTAGCTCCATTTTTCTTTCTCAAGATTCCTTTGGCTATTTGGGGTCTTTTATGTTTCTATACAGATTGTGAAATTGTTTTTAATTCCATTGTTTTATAATTCTATAAAAATGCCATTGGTAATTTGATGGGGATTACATTGAAACTGTAGATTGCTTTGGGTAGTATAGTCATTTTCACAATATTGATTCTGCCAATCCAAGAACATGATACATCTCTCCATCTGTTTGTGTTGTCTTTAATTTCCTTCATTAGTGTCTTATAGTTTTCGGTATACAGGTCTTTTGTCTCCTTGGGTAGGTTTATACCTAGGTATTTTATTCTTTTTGTTGCAATGGTGAATGGGATTGTTTCCTTAATTTCTCTTTCAGATTTTTCATTGGTAGCATACAGGGATGCCAGAGATTTCTGTGTATTAATTTTGTATCCTGAAACTTTACTATTCATTGATTAACTCTAGTAATTTTCTGGTGGCATCTTTAGGATTTTCTATGTATAGTATCAAGTCATCTGCAAACAGTGAGAATTTTACTGCTTCTTTTCCCATATGGATTCAATTTATTTCTTTTTCTTCTCTGTTGTGGCTAGGACTTCCAAAATTATGTTGAATAGTAGTGATGAGAGTGGGAACCCTTGTCTTATTCCTGAACTGAGAGGAAATGCTTTCAGTTTTTCACCCTTGAGAATAATGTTTGCTGTGGATTTGTCACATATGACCTTTATTATGTTGAGATAGGTTCCATCTATGACCATTTTCTGGAGAGTTTTTATCATAAATGGGTGTTGAATTTTGGCAAAAGCTTTTTCTGCATCTATTGAGATTATCGTTTGGTTTTTATCTTTTAATTTGTTTATATGGTATATCACATTGATTGATTTGTGCATATTAAAGAACTTTTGCATCCCGAGGATAAACTCCACTTGATCATGGTGTGTGATCCTTTTAATGTGTTGTTGGATTCTGTTTACTAGTATTTTGTTGAGGATTTTTGTGTCTATATTCATCAGTGATATTGGCCTGTAATTTTCTTTTCTGTGATATCTTTGTCTGATTTTGGTATCAGATAATAGTGGTCTCATAGAATGAGTTTGGGAGTGTTCCTCCCTCTGCAATTTTTTAGAAGAGTTTGAGGATAGGTGTTAATTCTTCTCTAAACATTTGATAGAATTCATCTGTGAAGCCATCTGGCCCTGGGCTTTCATTTCTTGGAGTATTTTTGATCACGGTTTCAATTTTGCTGTTTCTTCATGATTTCAGTTTCTTCTTGGTTCAGTTTTGGAAGATTGCACTTTTCTAAAAACCTGTCCATTGCTTCCAGGTTGTCCATTTTATTGGTATAGAGTTGCTCGTAGTAGTCTCCTATGATCCTTTGTATTTCTGTGTTGTCTGTTGTAACTTCTTCATTTCATTTATAATTTTATTGATTTGAGTCTTCTACCTTTTTTTCTTGATGATTCTGTCAATTTTGTTTATATTCTCGAAGAATCAGCTTTTAGTTTTATTGATCTTTTCTATTGTTTCCTGCATTTCTTTTTCATTTATTTCTGCTCTTATCTTTGCAATTTCTTTCTTTCTACTAACTTTGGGGGTTTTTGTTATTTTTTTAGTTGTTGTAGGTGTAAGGTTAGGTTGTTTATTTGATGTTTTTCTTCATTTCTTGAGGTAGGTTTGTATTGCTATAAACCTCCCCCTTAGAACTGCTTTTGCAGGACTTGTAAATCTACTAAAGGAAGTTAATTTATGTATAAATTTAGGAATAAAGGAAAACAATAGGATCTATAGCAACTGGCAGAAGGTTATTTTCCCTGAAAGGCAGCCCCATGGGAAAGACTAGAGAACAGGACTGTGGGTGTTCTCCTGGGATTGGTAGAGGTAGTGAAGAGAAGTGGTTAAGGGGAAGGTGGAAAGAGCCAGACTGCCTGGGGTAGGGTCTTGACCCCACCACTGACTAGCTGTATGACTCTGGGCAAGCTATGGAGCCTCTCTGTCTTCCAGTTTCCAAACTGGAAATTGGAAATAATAAGAATATTATCTTCAGATAACTGAATGAATAATGAAATGAGTTTGAACATATGAACTGCTTAGAACAGTGCCTTGCACGTGCTAAGTGCACACAATGTTAGTTATTTTTATGCTTTTGAAGAATGAGCAGAAAGGTAGGTTAAAACCAATGAGTTTGATGTGCTTTCATTAAGTCCGCAAACCACTCCGAACAAATCTCCAAGATACCCCTAGTACTTAAATTAAGTAAGTCAAGGGCAAGTGATGGTTTATTTACTCCAACTTTTCAGCCTCAGTTGCGGTCATAGTCAAACTATCATAATAAAATGCCACAGACTGAGTGGCTTAAACAACAGGTGTTTATTTTCTCACAGTTCTGGAAGCTGGAAGTCCAAGATCAAGGTGCAAGCAGGTTGATTTGTTCTGAAGCCTCTCTCCTCAGCTTGCAGGCAGCCACCTTCTTGCTGTGTCCTCATGCGGCCTGTCCTTTGAGCACTGCAGCCCTGCTGTCCCTTCCTCTTAAGAACACCAATCCTATTGGACTAGTCCCCGCCCCCTCACGACCTAATTTAACTTTAATTACCTCTTTCAAGGCCCTATATCCAAATACAGTTACACAGAGGTTAAGGCTTCAGCACATGAATTTGGGAGGAGGGCATAATCTAATCCCTAACAGTTGAAATGGTAAGAATGCCACGTGTGTGCTTGTATGTGCTTAGTCACTCAGTCCTGTCCGACTCTTTGAGACCCTTTGGATTGTAGCCCACCAGGTTCCTCTGTTTGTGGGATTTTTCAGGCAAGGATACTGGAGCAGGTCACCATTTCCTTCTCCAGGGGATCTCTCCAACCCAGGGATTGAAACCATGTCACCTGTGGGCAGATTCTTTACCCACTGAGCCATCGGGGAAGCCCTAAGAATGCTATGCCCATCTAAACTAAAAGCTGAACTAAATAACCCCCTCAAGGTGTTTTTAGACCTAGAGTCTAAAATTTTATTTTGCACATCCCAAGGTGCCCAGTACAATGAAAAGCATATGTTTAAAGTTTAGAAAATGCTCACTGTATTAATTTATAATGAACACTATTTAAGGCTGAGAAAACTGTACCTTCCAAAGTCTATACATCTTATTGTTCACCATATATGTATATGTGGGCATGTGTATAGACACACGCACACACACACTCCCAGGAGAACAAAATGCAGTAGTGAGGAAGAGCTGCTTGATGAAACTGAAGGTAACTATACATAATTATCTCTGAGATCTTCAGATGTTAAGTGGACGATAGAAAAGTGAATGCAGAATCCCCTTGATAATGAATTCAATGATGAACACAATCCCACAGAGGACAGCATCAGTCTCACCTGCTGAAACAACCAGCTTTCAGTGATCTGTGCATTATCTGACAACTCAAGCAATAAAATAATAGTCTTATCAATGATTTCAGAACACCTTCAGTGAGTCAATAGAAAATATTGTGAACAGATAGGAGAGACTCAAAGTCAAGAAGCTCAAAATCCTCAACTGCAATTATGGCAAAACCCAGGCAAATCAGTGAACCCAGACTGTCAACAAGCAAATCTCTATATACTTCTGCTGCTAAGTCACTTCAGGCGTGTCTGACTCTGTGTGACCCCACAGACGGCAGCCCACCAGGCTCCCCCGTCCCTGGGATTCTCCAGGCAAGAATACTGGAGTGGGTTGCCATTTCCTTCTGCAATGCATGAAAGTGAAAAGTGAAACTGAAGTCGCTCAGCCGTATCCGACTCGTAGCGACCCCATGGACTGCAGCCTACCAGGCTCCTCCATCCATGGGATTTTCCAGGCAGGAGTACTGGAGTGGGGTGCCATTGCCTTCTCCGCTCTATATACTACATAACTTTTAAAGAAAACTTTTATATTATACTTATTGGGTCCTTTCATAAAAATCAACTTTACTGAGGTATAACTTACACATAATACAATCTATATATTTCAAGTGAACAGTTGGATGTTTTTGACAAATGCACACACTGGGGTAACTATTATCTGCAATCAAGATGCAGCAATTTCCATAATCCCAGAAAATTCCCGGATACCCCTTCCTGGTGAGCCCCTGGTCCTATCTCCCCCACCCTACACCAGGACAACCATTCTTCCACTTTCCCCTCACAGAGTAGTTTTGACTATTATAAGATTTCATATAAGTAGAATTATGCAATATACACTCTTTTATATCAGCTCTTTAAACAAAAAGAAAACTCATGCCTGTCCTTGCCTGTATTCACAATTTATTCCTTTTATTGCTGATTGGATTCCTGCATGTGAGTGTATAGTAAGTTGCTTATACATTTCCCTAGTTGATGGGTGTTTGGCTTTAGATTACTTCCAAATTTTGGATTATTGTGAATAAAGCTATTATGAAAATCCATGTACCAGTCTTTTTGCCAACATAAATTTCTCTTGAGTAAATACCTAGGTGAAAAATTGCTGGGTCATATGCTGTTAGCTGTTTAACTTCATAGGAAAATGCCAAACTTATCCTGAGTAACAGAAATCATCAATAGATTCACTCTTAAAGCTCTAATTAAAGAGATTTTGGAGAAGGAATGGCTACCCACTCTTGCCTGGAGAATTCCATGGACACAGGAGCCTGGCAGGCTACAGTTCGTGGGGTCACAAATAGTTATACACAAAAAATAAGAGAGGAATCTAGAGTAGGGAAGGCCAAGAAGAGCATTCAAAAACACATTCAGCTGCTTTGCTGGGGGAGCTGGCAGGATCTTCTCCAGACAGCTCTACTGGCCACCTCCCCTGTGCCCACTTCACCCCAGGATAATGGCTACTTTTGCCCCACCTTCAGTGGATATGTGTTCCCCCTCAGTGTTGTCTCTTCACTCTGTCTTCAGGGGAAGTCCTGACTGGTATGTCACTGACAGAGTCTTCTAGGAGAGTTAGCACTTGGAGGGGCCATCAGCCCGGCCCCTACCCGGTTCCACTGCCGTAACGGCAACAGGCTATGGAGCCCTCTCATTAGCGTAAGGCATATGCAAGGGGTATTTCCCGACTTCTCCCCCTTGAGAGGGGCCAGGCAAAGCTCACAGTGGGGACTCCAGCATTTCCCTCTGCCTGACAGGACCCAGCATCAGCCACCTGTCAGTGAGGCCTGCCCACAACCTAGCATGTTTTTGAGAACACGGGGGATCCCAACAGCCACATCCCTAGTCAGGCCAGGAAATGTCTCATTTAATGTCATGTTACAAAAATTGCATCTGAACTACAAAAACCTATATGTTAACAATCAGGTGCCTGTTTTTATTATTTCAGAGGCCTTTCATTCTTCTATACAAGATAAATTCCCAAGACACCAAACTGAAATTTGATAACTGTAGGTTTTCTATTTATTCATTGACATATATTTTTCACACAGGCTTTATCTTGTTTTCTAAGAGATAATAAACTCCCCTTAAAATCCTACCAGAATTCCCATCACCTTCAGAAAAGAAGAAAGAAGAGAAAATGATAAGGGGGTGGGTTGTAATTCCCCAAAGGCAGGGATCTTAGAGCTTTGAAGCTTAAAAAGTCAGGATACTCAGGGATCAAAGAGATCAAATTGCGGGCCCAAGGGGAACAAAGACCCCTTGGAATGTAAAGAAGCTTCTCAGAGCTGCTGGCTCTGGGGACCTCATATTGGCCTTGTGCTGGGGTCAGGAACCCCATTCCCATCCTCCCCTCCCTTCTCCTATCCCTGCCCCAACTCACCACCTCCTGAGCCTGAAACAACTATTTGTACAGCAGACTCCCCTGACTTCACTGAAGCTGTTCTTTCTTGCCTTGCTAAGTAACCAGAAATGTAGTTAAGGTGGCTTAAAATTCCCTTGTCCCTGAAATGAGCAGATTGCAAAGTGCCTATTTGCAATTTTCATCTTATTCACTGTGTTTTTAAAAGGGAGCCAAATATACCCAAAGAAAAACATAATTTGAAAAGATATATGCATCCCAATGTTCATTGCAGCACTGTTTACAACAGCCAAGACAAGGAGCAACCTAAATGTCCATCAACAGAGGAATGGATAAAGAAAGTATGTTACATACATACAATGGAATATTACTTAGCCATAAAAAAGAATGAAATAATGCTATTTGCAGCAACATGGATGGATCTAAAGATTATCATACTAAGTGAAGTAAGACAGACAAAGGAAAGACAAATATCATATAATATTACTTATAAGTGGAATCTAAAAAAGGATACAAATGAACTTACTTACAAAATAGAAAGAGAATCACAGACAAAGAAAACAAACTTGTGATTACCAAAGGAGACGCAGGAGAAGGATAAATTAGGAGTTTGGTATTGAAATATACACACTACTATATCTAAAATAAATAACCAACAAGAACCTAATATATAGCACAGGCAACAATGCTCAATGTCTTGTAATACCCTATGATGGAAGAGAACGTGTGTGCATAATGGAAGAGAATATGCTATGCTGTCCTCGCTTCAGTTATGTCCAGCTCTTTGCAATCCTATGGACTCTAGCCCACCAGGCTCCTCTGTCCATGGGATTCTCCAGGCAAGAATAGTGGAGTGGGGTGCCATGCTCTCCTCCAGGGGGTCTTCCTAATCCAGGTATTGAAACTGGATCTCCTACAATGCAGGCAGATTCTTTACCACTGAGCCACCAGGGAAGCCCATGTAAGATGTTAGGGAAAAACCCAAACGAAATTTTTGGCTAACCCAATACCTGCATGGATTTCATGGGCTGTCCATTTGGAAAGCAAAATAAAGGTGCAAGATTTCCCACTAATTCCCTCTTACTCAGAGAATTCTGCCTGAGTTAGGCTTGGCTGACTTGCACATAATCTGTAAAGACAAAAGTCTTTCTCTTTCTTGGCTCGTTGTATTGACCACGCAGAGCCTCAGAGATATGGTTTCTATGAGCAGGATGGCCACACACAGCAACAGACTTGACATGAGGCTTCCCAAGTGAGGCTGCTGCCAAATGCTCTTCTGCTCTGACAGAAAGCCAGGCCCAGACTCCCCATCACTGTCCTCCCTGACCTTTCTCTGGGTGATGGGTAGAGGGCGAGGAGGGCTGGATTCTGGAGACTCAGAGGGACTCTCTATGAGAAATGCTCAGAGAGGCCTTGTAGGGTGCTCTAGGAAGACAGCTGGAAGGACTGTCCAGGTTATTCAGTCCAGTGACTGCTTTTACAGAGGAGAGCTCCGAGCCCTGGAGGGATTCAGCCCTCCACGGGGACAGGACACCTTGACTCCTCTCCCTGACTGCCTTTCCCAGTCTTTCCACGACAGGAGAAGGCCTTCCCTCCACCTGGCTGTTCAGACACAGGTCTGGGAGTCGTCTTGGTGCTGGCTATGTCCTGCTTCTCACCAGATCTGCCCTCCACCTTCTCTGCTCTTGGCCCACGGGCTGACGTGGGAGGACCACATCAATGGGCAGCTCTGCAGTCTGGCTTGCAGCCAGTGGGGCAGTCCCACAGGAGATCACAGGAGGTGGAGGGAGGTCAGTGGATTAATTCCCCATCTCCCTGCCTTCGAGGGAGAGAGTCAGACACTGGCCTGGCTTGACCTTCCCCTGATGGCCACTGCTTCCTTCAAGGCAGCCCCTCTTTCAGGGTTCCAGTAACTTCCCCCTCTCCCCGGTCCTTCAGGCCTCCACAGTAACAGCTCCATCCTACCACCCAGCATCATCCCTGTAGTTCCCCCACAGCCTTGCCTTTGTAGCTGGTCCTTCCTGAACTGTCCTCCTATGAAAAGGCTGTTTCCTGTTCCCACCTAAATGGGACCCCCTCCAGGTCCCCATCTACCCTTATTCCAGCCCTGGCCTCTTCAGGCTGGATGGCTACAAAAGCCTCCTGAACAGGCTCCCAGCTTTCCTCCTGGCCCTTCCTCAACTTTCTCCCCTGGAGCAGGCCGAGTTATCCATGAAATGTAAATCAAATCACACCATACACCTGCAAATCTCGCAATGATTTCCACTGTAGCCCCTAGTAGAATCAAAGCTCTTCCCCTGACTTCGGAGGGCACACTAGACCCAGGCTGTTCTTTGCAGCCTCCTCATGGACCCTGAGCAGCCACAAGGCTTCCTCTCCTTCCTTCTACTCCAGGCGCTTCCCAGCGCTACGACTTAACACCTGCTGGTCCTTCTGCCTGGTATTTGCCACTCTGCCTGCCCAACGCTATCTCCTCATCTCCTGGAAGAGGTCTTCCTTAACAGTGCACATCTTCCATTTTATTCTCTGTCCCTGAACTGTGCTCACATCCTTCCAGAGTTTAACAAATTCATAAATGCTGGATTATGTAATTTTTTTGTTTACTTTTAAAATGACTAACTCCCCTACCCTAACAACAGAAGTTCCACATGGGTGGGAACTAGGTCGGCTTTTCAAACTCTGCCCCCAGAAGAGGTACTCCAGGCACATTTGTCAGATGAACAACTCAGTGTATGTTTCAATAAATGGAAGGACTGTCCTTTAAAGTGAGATTGTGTCCTTACTTTGCTGACAGGTTGTTAATATGGTCCTTTCTTTCATGATATGACTGTAAAAATATATGATAGTTATCAAAAATATTAAATGGAAACCTTATACAAGTTCTCCCAAAATATTTTTGAAATTTTATGAGTCTATGATATCCCATGGACTTCCCAGGTGGCACAGTGGTAAAGAATTCGCCTGCCAATGCAGGAGATGCAGGTTTGATCCCTGAGTCGAGAAGATCCAAGGGAGAAGGAAAAGGCAACCCACTTCAATATTCTTGCCTGTAAAACCCCATGGACAGAGAAACCTGGTGGGCTACAGTCCATGGGGTCACAAAAGAGTTGGATATGACTTAACGACTAAACGACAACAACAAATGCTATCCCAGATTAAGCAAAGCTTCAAAGGTCACAGTGCTGGGCCCCTGAGAGGTGAACTGAGTGACGGGGAAGAGGCAGGCTCTGCAGTCAGACTCAGGGGCTGACTTCAAGTCCCCACTCTCGTTTGGCAGCTGTAAAACTCTGAGCAGATTATTTAACCTCTATGTGTTTTGGTTTTCTTTTCTGTAAAATAGGGATAATAGAATCTACTTCAGAGGATTTTTGTGAGAATTAAATGAATTAATACTTGTGAAGTATTAATAACAGTGCCTGGCACTGTTCAATAAACGTTGAACAAAAAATTTGTAGCACAAAAATGTTCAGCAAATATTAGTGCTACCTTCATCACCATTATCATCATCATCACATCACCATCACCATCATCACCACCACCATGCTCATTACCACCAGCAGCAGCAGCATCATCATCACCATCATCACCACCACCACCATCATCACCATCACCCTCACTATCATCACCACTACCATGCTCATTATTACCAGCAGCAGCAGCAGCATCATAATTATCATTACCATCACCACCATCATCACTATCATTACCACCACCATCATCATCACCACCACCACCATCACCACCATCAAACCAGGTCTTCTAAATCCCCCACCAGGACTGTTATCTCTTTAAAATATTATCTCTCAACATTTTCTCTTCAACTGTTACCTAACCACGCCTGCCAACATCCACTGGATCATGGAAAAAGCAAGAGAGTTCCAGAAAAACATCTATTTCTGCTTTATTGACTAGGCCAAAGACTTTGACTGTGTGGATCACAATAAACTGTGGAAAATTCTGAAAGAGATGGGAATACCAGACCACCTGACCTGCCTCTTGAGAAACCTATATGCAGGTCAGGAAGCAACAGTTAGAACTGGACATGGAACAACAGACTGGTTCCAAATAGGAAAAGGAGTACGTCAAGGCTGTATATTGTCACCCTGCTTATTTAACTTCTATGCAGAGTACATCATGAGAAATGCTGGACTGGAAGAAGCACAAGCTGGAATCAATATTGTGGGGAGAAATATCAATAACCTCAGATATGCAGATGACACCACCCTTATGGAAGAAAGTGAAGAGGAACTAAAGAGCCTCTTCATGAAAGTGAAAGAGGAGAGTGAAAAAGTTGGCTTAAAGCTCAACATTTAGAAAACTAAGATCATGGCATCTGGTCCCATCACTTCATGGCAAATAGATGGGGAAACAGTGGAAACAGTGTCAGACTATTTTTTTGGGCTCCAAAATCACTGTAGATGGTGACTGCAGCCATGAAACTAAAAGACACTTACTCCTTGGAAGGAAAGTTATGACCAACCTAGATAGCATATTCAAAAGCAGAGACATTACTTTGCCAACAAAGGACCATCTAGTCAAGGCTATGGTTTTTCCAGTGGTCATGTATGGATGTGAGAGTTGTACTATGAAGAAAGCTGAGCACCGAAGAATTGATGCTTTTGAACTGTGGTGTTGGAGAAGACTCTTGAGAGTCCCTTGGACCGCAAGGAGATCCAACCAGTCCATTCTGAAGGAGATCAGTCCTGAGTGTTCATTGGAAAGACTGATGTTGAAGCTGAAACTCCAATACTTTGGCCACTTGGTCACTTCACTTTGGTCAGTGAAGAACTGACTCATTTGAAAAGACCCTGATGCTGGGAGGGACTGAGAGTAGGAGGAGAAGGGGATGACAGAGGATGAGATGGTTGGATGGCATCACCGACTTGATGGACATGGGTTTGGGTAGACTTTGGAAGTTGGTGATGGACAGGGAGGCCTGGAGTGTTGCAGTTCATGGGGTCGCAAAGAGTCGGACACAACTGAGCGACTGAACTGAAATGAACCACTCCTAAATGTCAGGTCAAAATTCAGCACTTAGAAAACTACCCCATTCCAGCCAACCAGATTTTCTGGATAACTAAGTGCCCACCCTAATAACACATTTGTAAAACATATTATTCTTTCCTACTTCTTAACCAATTTTGAAAGGAGCATCATCACAAAAAAGGCATGGTGCTGCAGATCCCAGAAACACCACAATGAAAACACCACAGGTCTGAGGCTCTGCAGCCCCAGTGGAGCCTCCCTCTGTCCTCACAAAGCACTCAACACCCTGAGCTTCATTCTCCTTGTCTGCTGAGTGGGAAGGTCACATGTACTGAGAGATCACTGTAGTCCTAATGAGTTAGGTGCACACACTGCAAGCTCCTAAAACACTCCTTTCTTTTTTGGTTAATTATATCATAATGCATCTATATTATAATTCACCTAACACGTTAATGTAGGTCTCCCGGCAGAATTGTCTCTTCCTAAAGATCTGTCAAACATTCAAGCCCCTGCCTAGAAGAGTGGGGTTAATATGTCAGGGGGCACCAACTCCTCACACTCTGTGCAGAGGGAATTCCTTTCTGGGGGTATTCACATGACCTATAGGGCAAGTCACCCGCAGGCTGCTCCTGAGGCAGGATTGGCTTTTGAAGCTGTGATATTTCTGAATTTAGCCTTGGACAAAGACACCATTCTTCCTCACAGCCATTTACACTCTGACTCAAGCAATTTTAACTGAATTCTATTTCCTTTCAACACAAGGCCATTTGAAAACCATATTTGTGAATGAATTCTAGCATTCGATTTGCAGAGTTAATTCCACTGAATTCTTACTCAGAAGTTTTGACTTTCTGAGGCTCAGAATGCTTTTCCCTACCCTCAGTAATATCACACACCCACATTCCAAGTATGCAAATGTACATGGGTATACAGCCAATGCCTCATGTTAAAGAGGGCCTGTATTAAATTAAATAATATTGTTAAGTAGATATTAATAAGGCCAAAATAAAAGATGAGAAAATAGAAGAGTCTTTGTAATTTTTTAATGTTGTTCATTATATAGAACCTGAAAACCAAATCAATAAATTTTCTGACTAGAATCAACAAAATTTCCTCATTTCTAAACAAGTCCTGGAGAATACATACAAATAAACAGCACAGCTACAGAGAAAAGATAAAAGCATAAACCAAAGGCAGGAAGCAGAACTGGATTCTGAAATAATATTCTTGCATTTGAGATCAAAAGAAATATACATACATCTATAATTTTACAACTCCCACAAAGCCTAATTTCATTTGTAAAATACACCAGGGAATCCTGGCAAGTTCCTGTGGAATCTAGCAACTAGGAGTGTTTTTTAATTAACTGTACATCTAGCAATGCACAAATATGAATTAAGCATCACCAGTTAGTTGGCACTGTGGAGAATTTAGGTCTCTGCCCCCACAGAGCAATCAATTTGTGAAACTTTACCCTACAACACAAGAAAACCGTGGCCCCAACTACCAGTTTTAAGGACATTCTAATTCTGTAGGGATTCATCTTCATTCTCTCCAAAAGTGTATCAGCGTCCTGCTGTGTTTCAATGGAACCAAAGGGTTGCTGCTGCTAAGTCGCTTCAGTTGTGCCCGACTCTGTGCAACCCCATAGACGGCAGCCCACCAGGCTCCCCCGTCCCTGGGATTCTCCAGGCAAGAACACTGGAGTGGGTTGCCATTTCCTTCTCCAATGCATGTAAGTGAAAAGTGAAAGTGAAGTTGCTCAGTCGTGTCTGACTCTTCGCAACCCCATGGACTGCAGCCTACCAGGCTCCTCTATCCATGGGATTTTCTAGGCAAAAGTACTGGAGTGGGGTGCCATTGCCTTCTCCGAACCAAAGGGTTAAGGCTCTGAAAGACACCATTTCAGAAGTAAAATGGGTGAGATTATCTCTGAACAATCACTCTATTAGCATAAATTTGAATGTGTGATATTGGTCATTTTGTTTTAGCTTACAACCCTGTTGCAAGTGACAAGATTGAAACTGACTGATGGGGAGAGGGTGGGAAAGGAAAACAACACACATCCATCACAAACACACACATAAGACTCACACACATCACAGGACCCAAATTCAACAAGCAGAGGTGAACACAGAACTGGTCCAAGTTGAATGTGTGCACAAGACTCCCTCCCTCCCTCTCCCTTGTTTCCTTTTTCCCTCCCTCCCTTCCTTCCTACCTTCAGTGTTTCCTCCCTTTCTTTGTGTCCTACCTTTTCTATTCCATCAACAAGGCCAGGTGACTGTGGAAACACCTCACACTCACCCTACTTCAAGTAACAAGGGGGTAGATCATGCGAGAAGGCAAGTGATGTGACCTTCAGAGGTTGGGAATGCCTTTACCAGCATCTGTCCCACTTCAAAGTTTTACTTCCAGGTTATCCCAAATTTGTAATTTATGCACAACACAAGCCCCTAAGCGTTTCTTGAGCCCTCCTGGAAATCCAGAGATGAAGAAGGCCCAGACTCTTATCTGTTCTCAAGTCCTCATGGGATGAGCAGCTCAGTGGGACAAAAAGCACTCTGGGATCAATGGGGGATCATAGTTTGCTCACATGCTCTATTCCATGTGCCGGAAGTTTTCTAGGGGAGTCCTCCCCTTCACCAGTTACCCTGGCAAGAAGGGCTGCCTGTCCTAACTGGACAGGATGCACCATTCACCACATTAAGCCTGGGCATCCCATTGATGGGCCAAGTCTCAAGTAAGACTTTCAAGCCCTGCAAGGATTGTTTCCCTCCATGGATCACACAATAAACAGACCCCAACCCTGCATTACATCTGTTAGCTTGGGCTGCGTATTACCTACAACCTTTTCTTCCTCTCTTCCTGTGATAATACCATAGGCTTCTCAATTGAAGTATATGAAAACCAATTCTGTTTTAACATACCCTGGAGCGCTTTACAGCATGCCTTAAATTAAGCACGAAGGCTGGTCTCCAGACCACAGCCTCTCGGGCCAATCTCCCTTTGTTTCCAGGACTCTGGCAAATAGTCCCCTCTTGGTCTCCCCAGACCACTGCTCCCTGTCAAATTCTTGTTTCCCCAACTTGAAAGAGTACATCTGATATATTTTACATCCTTCAGACCAAGGAGTACTACTGTGTGAAATCTCTGCTTCTATTCCCATTTCTACAGCTTGTATTTGAAGAACATCTGGGCCCTTTATTCAAGCTTTTAGAAAATTAGGGAAGGTCACAGCCCAAGTAGTTACTTGGTAAAAGTAAAATTAGCTACAACAGCAAACTCTCATATAGCCTTGTTTATGTGCCTGGTAGGGTTCCAAGTATTTTACATATACTAACCACTAAAACTCACCACAGCCCTATAAGGCAGTCTTATTTATTACCCCCATTTTACAGGTAATCAAAGTGAGACCTCTCAAAGAGGTTATGAGAAATTAACTTGCCTAGAGTCATCCAATTAATAATTAGTACAGCCAGGATTTGAACCTTTGTCATCCATCTTGGTGGTGCAGCTCACTGGGAAGGGAATGCTGTTGGCATGACAGCAAAGGCACTTTTATGCAGCATTAACTTCTATGAATACCTCGCAAGCCATGTATAAGCTACATTTGTATGTATTTACATGTCACCTTCAGGAAGAGCAGGGTTTCTCAGGGTGAGGAGAAGGGGGAAGAGACTTCTGCCCTTGAAAGATCCTATTTTAATTAAAAAAAAACAACAACACTGAACAGATCCAGCCCTGGATTTCAAGATCAGTTTTCAAGGTCTCCAGACTTGAGGCGGTAGGTCATTTGAAAGGGGAAGCATGACAGGAGTCTGACCTCTGTGTGGCTTCCTTGCTCTCAAGATGCTGCTTTCAGATCTGACAGAGAACAGGAAAGCTGAGGAGCCAAAATCCTCCTCCTCTCGGATCAGGTATCAGTGCCATTAGGCTTTGGAAGGTTGTGACAGCTGATGTCACATTCCCGAGTGCTAACATGGTGGCATCTATCTAAATGGACTGATAACCAACCTAAGACATACAAGGTCAATTAACTATTTCTAGAAGTTCTATCTAAGACTCAGAAACTTGCTTGTTATCCTAGCCTAACTTCCTAGAAACACTGAATCATAACATTGCACAATGCAAGTCCCACAAACCCAGGTCCCTTTGGAGAAAGGAAGTGACTGCAGCAAAGGCCTGACAGGTAGAGGATGATCATTGAAAAGGTGATGGCAATGATGACGATGGAGAAGACAGTGGCAGCCACAATCACGAGAGCCAGCATCGGTGCCACATCTAGTATGGGTCAGGAACCGTGCTGAGGATTCTTCTTGCACTGTCTTAACCTTCACAGCAACCATGAGAGGCAGATATGTCACAAGACCCATTTTAAAGATGGGGAATCAGATGAGAGAGGTCCAGAGGTCAAGGTGTCATGGTTGGAATCACAATATGAACCTGGGCCAATCTGACTCTATAATTTCATATTCTTATGTAATGTTCAACTGTCTTTCTACAAAAAAAAAAACCTTACTGTAGAAATTTCTGGAAACAGGGTTTGCTGATTGCTCACATTTTCTGGTAAATATATGGGCAATCAGTTCTAAATACTCATTTTAAAAATGTTCCACAATGTTCATGGTCCTCTTTCCTGTCTTAATGAGTATAGTATACTAAATATAAATGTACTTGTACTTTATGAATAGATACATTCAGGGCTATCTCCTTGCTATTTGCCATAACAACCAGGTCTGATTGTACAGTATTTCAGATATGGGTTTCCCAGGTGGCTCAGACTGTCAGGAATCTGCCTGCAATGCAGGAGACCTGGGTTTGATCCCTGGTTAGGGAAGATCCTCTGAAGACAGGAGTGGCTACCCACTCCAGTATTCTTGCCTGGAGAAACCCATGGAGAGAGGAGCCTGGTAGGCCTCAGTCTTCAGGGTCACAAAGAGTCAGATATGACTGGAGCAACTTAGCACACATGCATGCACATATATTTATACACATGTGTATATAAATACATGTGTGTGCGTGTGCGAACATATATTTATATGTATGTGTGTGTATAAATATATAATACATACACATGGTATCTGACTTATAACGGTTTGACTTACAATGGTGCAAAAGCAATATGCATTCAGTAGAAACCATACCTCAAAATTTGAATTTGGATCTTTGCCTGGGGCTATGATATGCTGACCAATCCCCTTATGACGCTGGGTAGTGGCAGCTCCCAGTCAGTCACACAATCATAAGGGTAGAAAACCAATACATTAACAACCATTCTGTTTTTACTTTCAGTACAGTGTTCAATCATTTACATGAGATATTCAACACTTTATGATAGAGCAGATTTTATGTTAGATGATTGTGCTGAACTGTAGACTAATGTGAGGGTACTGAGCACATTTAAAATAGGCCAGGCTAAGCTATGATGTTCAGTAGTTTAGGTATATTAAATATATTTTCAAGGTACAATATCTTCATATTATGGTGGCTTTATCAAGATGAAACCCCAAGAAAACCCCAAGAAAGATCTATATAATAGTATACAAAATATATTTTTAAAATATTGTTTCATATATTTGTTATATATCTTATTTTTATAATTCACATCTTTTTATAATTTATATTATATCTTATTTTTTTATAATTTATATTATATCCTATTTTTTAATATCCCACTTTCAGAGCATCCTCATAGCATGTTAAAAAATATATCTAAGAAAATTGATTTCATGATTTGCCTTTCTCTTGTAAAAGTTCAGTCCAAATTATTTTGGTTAATCAGTAGAAGTTTCACAACAGTGAACTGTACCAATGATCGCCCCCTCATAATGTGTCTAAAAGAAGTGCTGAGAAGCAGGAGGAGGAACAAATGAAAACTTACAAACAACAACAACAAAAGCCAGCATAAAAGCTAAAATGACCAGTCCCCTAATGCTAAGGAAAGTCCAATTTCTCATAAAGGGCAGTCAGTGTATTTTTATCTGTGGCTTAATGTTTTTGCAGACACATTAAATCATAAAAATCCAAGAAGCCATATCACACCCCCAAACCACACAATGTACTTTAAGGAATGTGTCCCTTTTCTAAGAAACTGCTTGGTTCGCAGGAAGTGGCAAAGGGGCAGGTGTGTTCCCAGGATCAGCCAGAGAAACCAAATAAACGTTCCACTGGGCAAACCTGTTTCTCTGTGATAAACAACCGCCTGCTGCCTTACAGGGGGAAAAGGAAGCACAGGACTGTCCCTGTTTGCCTGGCACTTCTGTTTTTCTGTTTAAACTGAAAAGGAAGAAGGCAGTCTACACCTATGCAGACAGGCCAATTCCAGGACCTGCGGGGGCTGGGGCTTCAACACCCCAGCTCTGGATGGAGGCCTCACGGTCTTCTGTGCTTTAGGTAGGCAGGTGAGAGCAGGCTAAACTAGGAGATGCAGAAGTAGATTTCACTCAGAAAAGAGATCATTGTGCAGTTAGCTATGTTACACAATAGTCGGGCTCTGGAGGAGTGGGGCTAGAGGGTGGGAAAGAGTGGCCATATTTACTTGCTCCAAGGCAGCCCATTCTTTCCTTCTCACACCACTCACCATCCTGTAAATAACCACCTGCCTGTCTGTATCCTCAGCAGAAGGTGAGCTTCTACTCGGCAGGGACCACCCACCCTGGGCACATAAAGAGCCCCTGTTTGTGTGCCTGCTTAGTCACGTCCACCTCTTTGTGACCCCACGGACTATAGCCCATCAGACTCCTCTGTCATAGAATTTTCTAGGCAAGAATAATACTGGAGTAAGTTGCCATTTCCTACTCCAGGGCATTTTCCCAATTCAGGGATCAAACCCGAGTCTCCTGCATTGATACCCAATACAAGATAATTCTTTAACTTTTTATTTTATATTGGAGTATAGCCGATTAACAAAAATGTGATCATTTCAGGTAGACAGCAAAGGGATTTAGCCAAATATACCCATGTATCCATTCTCCCCCAAACTTTCCTCCCACCCAGGCTACCACACAACACTGAGCAGAGTTCCCTGTGCTATATGGTAGGACCTTGATGGTTATCCATTTTAAATATAGCGTAACACATAATTCTCATTGCTAGTGTGTTCTCAAGAAATATCTGTTGAAGGACTGAAATAGAAAAGGAATGAAAGAACATGACTTTCCATTCGGAAAGTCTCTTGCTAAATGCTTGGCATTGGATAAGACTCTATAATGCAGCTCTGGTTTGTCATGTTGTAAGCAGGGTTAAATAAATAAAGCCAGACTTTGAAAAATACCAAAGAGGAGCAGAGCTGAACTGACTTGCTAGAAGCTTCTGATTACAATAAGGAACCATCTAGGAGAAAGGAGCCAGCTGGCTGCTTAGGGGGCATGGAGGGTAAAGCAAAGTCCTAATGGAGGTGGTCTGAGGGAGACCATCCAAGGGGACCCTGAGCCACACAGACAATAGTAGGGACAGTGTCCAGACCACCTAGGAGCTCTGAGGATGCACAGACAAACAGACCAGGACAGGGCCAGAAGGAAGCTGCTGGGTCAGGCTGGGCCAGCTACTTATTTGTTCTGCCAGTAAACCTCCTCCAGGAATATTGTGCCTTGTAATGAAGGAGCTGTTGTGAAAATGACCCGGGCAGACAATCTGACTGCAGCACACTGTTGGCAGGGCTGTGTCCTTCCCCTTGGCTAAGAGGTCTCTGGTACTTCCTTCTCCCAAGCAGATGGCGAATAAGAAAGGATAGACAACGAATGTTCATGACCTCCTGGATAGACAATGAATGTTCATGACCTCCTGCTATGGGCCACTTCCTTCTCCCATGAAAATGCAGTTGGTGGCATCACTGACTTTACACAAAACTCAGTTGAGAGCTGTAACTCACCTACAGGCAGACAACTGGGAAGCAGCAGAACCAGAACTCTTCATTTTCGCCGGGATCAAAAGAGAACCTCTGGCCCCATGGGATCCAGTCTGCCCTCCCAGCTGCAGAGGCAGCCTGATGGGGTGGAGAACTTGACAGCAAGAGGCTGCTGGCACAGCCGGCTCCTTGAAGAACTTGGCAGGCCTGTCCTGACCTCTGTCCTGGAGTCACCTCTATCTGGAGACATCATCTTATTGGAGTCTCAGCTTGATTTAGCAGATGTTCAGCTCACCTGTCTGCTTCTAACTACATCTCTCCCGACACTTCTGTTAACCCAATTCCACATAAAGGATGAGTTCCCAGACCAGTGTTCCGCAAAGGGTGGTCTCTGGGATGTTTGTGTAACTGGCAGATTTTGGGCCCCACCCCACACCCACAGAGTCACAATCTCTAGAAAAGGGCCCAGGAACCTGCAGTCGTAACAAGTTCCCTGCATGACCCTTATGCCAGCAAATGTGGGGCGCCTCTGTCCTAGGGTCTCCCAAATCCAACTCCCCAAGAACACCTTCCATTCATCCCCCATTTCCAAAATTGCAACAGTACATACTTAAGAGAAAAATTGGGGGAAATTTTTTTAATTTTTTTTTTAAATTTTTATTTTACCTTGGAGTATAGTTGATTATCTTGGTCGTGAAGATCTTTTTTGTACGGTTCTTCTGTGTATTCTTGCCACCGCTTCTTAATATCTTCTGCTTCTGTTAGGTCCATACCATTTCTATCCTTTATTGAGCCCATCTTTGCATGAAATGTTCCCTTGGTATCTCTAATTTTCTTGAAGAGATCTCTAGTCTTTCCCATTCTGTTGTTTTCCTCTATTTCTTTGCATTGATCTCTGAGGAAGGCTTTCTTATCTCTCCTTGCTATCCTTTGGAACTCTGCATTCAGATGCTAATATCTTTCCTTTTCTCCTTTGCTTTTCACTTTTCTTCTTTTCACAACTATTTGTAAGGCTTCATCAGACAGCCATTTTGTGTTTTTGCATTTCTTTTCCATGGGGATGGTCTTGATCCCTGTCTCCTGTACAATGTCACAAACCTCCATCCATAGTTCATCAGGTACTCTATCTATCAGATCTAGTCCCTTAAATCTATTTCTCACTTCCACTGTATAAGGGATTTGATTTTGGTCATACCTGAATGGTCTAGTGGTTTCCCCTACTTTCTTCAATTTCAGTCTGAATTTGGCAATAAGGAGTTCATGATCTGAGCCACAGTCAGCTCCCCATCTTGTTTTTGTTGACTGTATAGAGCTTCTCCATCTCTGGCTGCAAAGAATATAATCAATCTGATTTCGGTGTTGACCATCTGGTGATGTCCATGTGTAGGGTCTTCTCTTGTGTTGTTAGAAGAGGGTGTTTGCTATAATCAGTGCATTCTCTTGGCAAAACTCTATTAGCCTTTGCCCTGCTTCATTCCATATTCCAAGGCCAAATTTGCTTATTACTCCAGGTGTTTCTTGACTTCCTACTTTTGCATTCCAGTCCCCTATAATGAAAAGGACATCTTTGTTGAGTGTTAGTTCTAAAAGGTCTTGTAGGTCTTCACAGAACCGTTCAACTTCAGCTTCTTCAGCGTTACTGGTTGGGGCATAGACTTGGATTACCGTGATATTGAATGGTTTGCCTTGGAAACGAACAGAGATCATTCTGTCGTTTTTGAGATTGCATCCAAGTACTGCATTTTGGACTCTTTTGTTGACCATGATGGCTACTCCATTTCTTCTGAGGGATTCCTGCCCACAGTAGTAAATATAAGGGTCATCTGAGTTAAATTCACCCATTCTAGTCCATTTTAGTTCACTGATTCCTAGAATGTTGATGTTCACTCTTGCCATCTCCTGTTTGACCACTTCCAATTTGCCTTGATTCATGGACCTGACATTGCAGGTTCCTACGCAATATTGCTCTTTACAGCATTGGACCTTGCTTCTATCACCAGTCACATCAACAACTGGGTATTGTTTTTGCTTTGGCTCCATTCCTTCATTCTTTCTGGAGTTATTTCACAATGGTGTGATCACTCACCTAGAGCCAGACATCCTGGAATATGAAGTCAAGTGGGCCTTAGAAAGCATCACTACACACAAAGCTAGTGCAGGTGATGGAATTCCAGTTGAGCTATTTCAAATCTTGAAAGATGATGCTGTGAAAGTGCTACACTCAATATGCCAGAAAATTTGGAAAACTCAGCAGTGGCCACAGGACTGCAAAAGGTCAGTTTTCATTCCAATCTCAAAGAAAGGCAATGCCAAAGAATGCTCAAACTACTGCACAATTGCATTCATCTCACACGCTAGTAAAGTAATGCTCAAAATTCTCCAAGCCAGGCTTCAGCAATCTGTGAACCGTGAACTTCCAGATATTCAAGCTGGTTTTAGAAAAGGCAGAGGAACCAGAGGTCAAATTGCCAACATCTGCTGGATCATCAAAAAAGCAAGAGAGTTCCAGAAAAGCATCTACTTCTGCTTTATTGACTATGCCAAAGCCTTTGACTGTGTGGATCACAATAAACTGTGGAAAATTCTGAAAGAGATGGGAACAGCACACCACCTGACCTGCCTCTTGAGAAACCTATATGCAGGTCAGGAAGCTACAGTTAGAACTGGACATGGAACAACAGACTGGTTCCAAATAGGAAAAGGAGTTCGTCAAGGCTGTATATTGTCACCCTGCTTATTTAACTTATATGCAGAGTACATCATGAGAAATGCTGGGCTGGAAGAAGCACAAGCTGGAATCAAGATTGCCGGGAGAAATATCAATAACCTCAGATATGCAGATGACACCACCCTTATGGCAGAAAGTGAAGAGGAACTAAAGAGCCTCTTGATGAAAGTGAAAGAGGAGAGTGAAAAAGTTGGCTTAAAGCTCAACATTCAGAAAATGAAGATCATGGCATCCGGTCCCATCACTTCATGGGAAACAGATGGGAAAACAGTGGAAACAGTGTCAGACTTTATTTTTCTGGGCTCCAAAATCACTGCAAATGGTGATTGCGGCCATGAAATCAAAAAACGCTTACTCCTTGGAAGGAAAGTTATGACCAACCTAGATAGCATATTGAAAAGCAGAGACATTACTTTGCCAACAAAGATCCGTCTAGTCAAGGCTATGGTTTTTCCAGTGGTCATGTATGGATGTGAGAGTTGGACTGTGAAGAAAGCTGAGCACCGAAGAATTGATGCTTTTGAACTGTGGTGTTGGAGAAGACTCTTGAGAGGCCCTTGGACTGCAAGGAGATCCAACCAGTCCATTCTAAAGGCGATCAGTCCTCGGTGTTCTTTGGAAGGACTGCTGCTAAAGCTGAAACTCTAATACTTTGGCTACCTCATGTGAAGAGTTGACTCATTGGAAAAGACTCTGATGCTGGGAGGGATTGGGGGCAGGAGGAGAAGGGGACGACAGAGGATGAGACGGTTGCATGGCATCACCGACTCGATGGACATGAATTTGAGTGAACTCCGGGAGTTGGTGATGGACAGGGAGGCCTGGCGTGCTGCGATTCATGGGGTCGCAAAGAGTCAGACACGACTGAGTGACAACTGGACTGAACTGATAGTTGATTAACAATGTTGTGCTAATTGTAGATAGCAAAGTGATCCAGTTATGCATATACATGTCTAACCCTAACCCTAACCCTAACCCTATTCTTTTTCAAGTTCTTTACCCATCTAGGTTATGTTTTTTAATGTTACAAAAATATTTAATATTTTAAAATCAGAGTCCACATCAAATAATTTTTCTTTATTCAACTCTTATCTGAGTTTCCAAATCTGAAAAATCAAGAAATCCATTTAAAAATTATAGATAGCTGTAGATATAAACTTTTTAAAAAAATTAATTGACTATTTTACTACGTAGAGAGAAGCACAGGTATTATTTTGGATTAATTCCTTCTGGCATTTTTCTATGCGTACGGACACAGATACGGTTTTCCTATAAACAGCCTTAAACTGCACTGTTCAGAGACCTGCTTCTCTCATGCAGCCAAGCACGAACACGTGGGACTCTCCCACCTGCAAAGATACACGGGTGTCCTGCAGGCCATTGACCTACAGTCCTCTGGCTGCCAGTGACCACCAGAGGATGCCAGGCAAGCAGCACCGGTACAGAAGGAGGATGGGGAAATGGAGTCAGGGTGCCAAGGGATTGAAAATGTGTTTCTGCTGATATTAGCCATCTCGCCAACCTCAGAAGACTACCACCTGGAGGTGGGTCAATATGCCTGAATATTTTTTAATCCTAAAAGTTTAGCAGAGGAAGAAATCTTAGAGGCTAACTGGACTAATTTCCTCACTTGTAAATAAGGAAACCGGAGTCAAGACAAATCTGGCCTCAGCTGGATTCTCATGATGCCTCCTCAGCATACTCAGGGTCCCCCAGGCCTGCCATCTGTGCCTGGATTCTGTTCTCCAGCCTCCCTCCCCTTGCTGCCTGCCAGGCTTGACAGAGGGCAGCAGCTACCTCGGGCAGGCCCAGGTGGGGATCAAGGCCCCAGGAAACACCTTTCAAATTTCAAACGTCTCTCAATATCATCACCACAGCTCTTGATCCAACAACCAATTTTCAGATCCAAGGGTATCTAAGTCTGGCCATAGAACTTTGCTGGGGAGTATCCTGGTCAAGGCTATTGGATTCCAAAAGCATCAGGTCCCCACATTGTTGGCCAAACAGCCTTTATACAAAGGAGGCTCTGAACCAGCTGAGAACTATATTCCAGTCTCATGCTGTTTAAGACTGTTCTCCAGCCTTAATGTGATAATGCAGGCACAGTGCCCCTGAACCACAACACATGGGAGAGTTATGAACGGCAAGACTTGGTTGAGAAAAAAAATCATCAAATTCTGCCCACTTAAAAAATAGCTTGAGGAAAAAAAAATACCTTGAGTATTTCCACTCACGTGAGTTTGGTTTCAGCTTCTGCCTCTCCACTCCCATTTCTGGTTGGGGTGACGGCTCCCCTAGGACTGCTCAGCAGTCCGGGGCACACTGTGAATTAAAGCAGGCCACTAGACTTGCAACAGCTGCTAACAAACATTGATTCTGTCATTCATTCATACATTCATTCATTCTTCCACACTGAGCATGTCTTAATGGCGTTTCAAATACAACTCATTTAATGCTCATTATGACTATGAAATGGGCCTCATTCTTCCCATTTTAAAGATGAAACTTTGTGGCTCAGAGCAATGAACAGATGCAGACTTACTGGGAGGTGAATGAGGAAAGCTTTGGGCCTCTCTTGGATGGATTTCTTTCAAGGCCCTAGCAATGTATTTGCAAAATCATATAATTGTTTTTTTTTTAATTTATAAAATTAAGGTACTTTAGCTGCAATTTATTAGGAGCACTGTCTCTTTCCATTCTGATGTCTCCTCCTGTTGCATTTCCCTTTATGTCAAGAGATATTAAGGCAGCTACAGACACTGGGGATCCAGCCAAGCAGAAGTCGACTTGGGGATAAATTTAGTCTGGGTGCAGTGGGCTTGAGGTCTGTGGTTTAGTCACTTTAATACAGGGGCAGGTTATTGCTAGCTGCCTCTGCAGCTGTCCGCATGGCTTCCAGGAATCCACCTACTGGGCCCACTCACGGTCACAGAGACTCGAAGGTGCACCATCTGGTACCTGAGATATGTGCGAAGTGGAGGAAGGATGAAGACTGAAATACACAGAGCCAGAAGCTAGTTGGTGGGCATTTCTCCCATTCATCAGGCGTGCAGAATTGTAGGAGGAGAATTTAGTTGTCATTCAGTGATGCCTACTCAAAAAGGGAAGTTTTCTCCTGTCAGAAATATATTTGATAATACATCAAATATGGTTATAAACATACTAGACACTTCTTTCTTTTTGATGGGAATTATGCAAAACAGGTTTTATCAAAATTTATACACTATGGGACCCAAACCCATAGCTGTACAACAAAAAAAGTGAATCTGTGTACAAAGTCATGTTTTATGCATTAAGGCTATCAGTAATTAAAAAAAAAAAAAATCAACCATGCCAGAAGAAAATTAAAGGATTTTTTCAGCTTCCATTTAGAAAAATTATAAAATCATTATTGCATGAAGAGGTGATCAATGAGTTTTCAGCCAAAAGATGTTAAGGGGAAAAAAGTATAGAGGTTTGATAGACAAATAACTAATACAAATATTTTATTTTTCTTGATTTTGTAAAATTTGTGATATATATCAGGCTCTTAAGGCTTACGTTGGATGTGATTTCTTCTCTCATTTTAAGGAAATTTGTGTGATCGTATATAAGTTTGTATTTGTAAACTGCAAATATAAATCTTCCCTACTCAAGGATTGAACCTACTTCATTGCAGGCAGATTCTTTACTGTTGAGCCACTGGGAAACCCTTATTACCGTACCCAGTACACTAAGTTTCTACTTCACCTGGGTAGGCAGGCAAGGGCAAGAGGCATTTTGAGGACTTGAGTGCCCATCTGCAATCTGACTCTTTTAGAACCAAGCACCCAGATTAAGGATAAATAATCCCAAATTCCTACACAGCCTCATTAAACCTGATTTGACTCTTCTAGGTGTTGTATTCCCTAGATTTGTACTAAAATGGCAGCCACTAGCCACGTGTGGTTCTTTAAGTTCAATTAAAATGAAATAGAATCAAAAATCTACTGTCTTAGTTGCAGTGGCTGCACTTGAAGCACTCAGCAGCCTCACGTGACTAGTGGGGACTGTACTGGACAGTTCAGAGAT
Organism: Bos grunniens; assembly: GCF_055505025.1. Classification (NCBI taxonomy): domain Eukaryota; kingdom Metazoa; phylum Chordata; class Mammalia; order Artiodactyla; family Bovidae; genus Bos; species Bos grunniens. The sequence goes on from NC_141167.1 coordinate 17,154,283, forward strand.
GACTGCTTCCATCGCCCCCATAAGTCCTACTGTTCGCTCAACTGCTTTAAGTCTTCATTAGCAAGACACATCTAAGTGTCCGTGGCAGACACGTGAGAAGGGAAGCCCTCTTCACAAAGGAAAACAAAGTGGGGCAGCTCATTTACAGAGAAGGGCCAAGGGAGAGCCAGAGAGGAGAGGGAACCCAGACTAGCGAGAAGTGCAGACTTAAACAGAGGAAAGGCATCATTAGACACATGCACCAGGAAAATGACACAAATTGCACCCAAGAAAGAGTAAGAAGTAGAAATATTATTAGCTCCAGGATCGTGGTTATTTTCTCTTTACACACACACACACGTTCTAGAGTGTACTTAGCAAGGAGAGTCTTTACTGGGGACTCAGTTAGACAGCTTTGTGCAATTGGAACATCTACAGGCATGAACCACAGGGTTACTGGCAGGACATCATCCTATACCTCAGGCCTCTCCCTCCACCACCACCCCACTTCCCAAAGAGCTACCACCAACTCCAGGCTTCAGCAGAGATTTGAGGCTCCTAAGGCTGAAGGGACCCCTTACTTCAATTTTTCTTCTGGGTTTGACTTAGGGAATAAATCCTACATCCAGTCTCCCATTATTTCTGAGATGAAAGGACAGCCAGGGGGCCTCCACCTCCTCTCACTGGCTGCCAGGGGCACACGTGCAATGAACTCTAGAGCAAGAGGGCCTGGCAGAGTGTGGGACCCACATTTCTCCACTATGTCAGGGTGTGGGGATGGAGACGCAGATCCGTCCTGAGAAGGATGATGGTAACAAACTGTGCCCTCATGAGCAACTCTAGGATGGAGCTCTCAAAAGGAAGGAGCTCTCGTTACTATGGTGACACTGCTAAAGCAACGGCTCCCCACACCTGGGACAAGGTGGCAGCATTTACTTGACAGTCATCAGCCCACTTCCTCCTCATAATACTGCTCAGCCATTCACCTCGCAACGAACAACTCCTAAGAGACAGCTTGCATAGTGGGTTCAAGTCACGGCTCTGCCAACTGCTAGCTGTGTGCCACTAGGCATGGTATTCATTTACTTCACGCCTCAGCTTCCTCGTCTGTGAAATGGGAGTCATAATCGCAGGACCTACCTCATGGGTTGCTGTGTGGATTAAATGCATATATGTAAAGCACAGAGAACTGAGCCTGGAGTGGGATAAGCAACCCTGAAGTGTTGGCTGCCTTGTTCCGGGCACTGGCAACATGAAGACAACTAAACACAGTACTTGCCCTCGAGGAACTTAGAGCTTAAGAGAAAGAGGAATGAGTACTAGAGGGTAAGGGTGATTGGGGGCACAAAGGAGGAACCCTGAAGCCAGAAAGGGCCTGATTTCTGGGCAAAGCAACAACTCTGTTAAGTGTCAAAGAACCACAGACAGCTACTGTTCCAGGCCCTTTTAGTACAGTTTCTCATTGAATATTTGGCCCATCTGACAAAGAGTGTGAGGCTCAAAGAAGTTAAGGCACTTCCCCACTGTCACCCAGCTGGTAAGTGCTGGAGCCAAGATTCAAGTCCATGTTCAATGTGGGGACCAGCCAGGCAGCTGCCTGGAGGACAGTTCTCTAAGGGGCTCTACAGCAGTACGGGGTAGGAAAGGTGATGAGAAATATGGGGCTAGTTAACACTGGTCTGTGCAAAATGAAATGTCAGTGGGCCCTGTGCTATGCTGTGCTGTGCTTAGTCATTCAGCCGTGTCCAACCCTTTGCAGCCCCATGGACTGTAGCCCACCAGGCTCTTCTGTCCATGGGGATTTTCCAAGCAAGAATACTGGAGTGGGTTGCCATGCCTTCCTCCAGGGCATCTTCCCAACCCAGGGATTGAACCCAGGTCTCCTGCATAGGAGGTGGATGCTTTACCATCTGAACCACCAGGGAAGTCCCAGTGGTCCTGCTGCTGCTGCTGCTGCTAAGACACTTCAGTCGTGTCTGACTCTGTACGACCCCATAGACGGCAGCCCACCAGACTCCCTCGTCCCTGGGATTCTCCAGGCAAGAATACTGGAGTGGGTTGCCATTTCCTTCTCCAATGCATGAAAGTGAAAAGTGAAGGTGAAGTCACTCAGTCATGTCTGACTCTTAGTGACCCCGCTGACTGCAGCCCACCAGGCTCCTCCGCCCATGGGATTTTCCAGGCAAGAGTACTGGAGTGGGGTGCCATTGCCTTCTCCCCCAGTGGCCCTACATGGGCCCAAAAAGCTAGTGCCCTCACCTGGAAACAAACAGTTCACTCTTGCACATATCCTGCTCCTCGCTATGTCATTACTGGATAATCTATTAGGAGGAGGTTTGAATTATTATCCAGCTTGAAGACCTGTTTTCCACAGCCCTGTTCCAACCGGGGAGTGGGGGACTCCTGAAAAGAGCAGGCAAATTGGAAACACGGGCTGACACGTACACTTTCTTCAGCTGGAGGCTCCAGGCCCCCCAGACTGCATACCATCCTACCTCACAGCAGCGTTTAGCCAGAAGAAGGGGCCCCAGCTTTACACCCAATCTGGTCCTTTTCCAGGAGACTCACCTGCTATCTGATTTATGTGTCCCAACTTCAACCCTGGGCTAACAGGGACAAGAATTTCAGGAAAGGTTCAAAATCACATAGAAAACCAAAGAAACGGTAGGCAGGCCATACACTCAGAGCCCCAAATGTAAATCCCAACCTTGCATTTCACTTTTATTTCTACTCACAGACGAGAGTTTACATTCAAGCGGAGGGACTGAGAGTTTTAATTAAATGTCATCAAAACACAAAACTCATTTCCCCTAACTGCGCATCCCAACCCCCAAACGATGACATCAAGGGGACAGAAACCATGATGGTGTGTGTGCCTACACCAGCTGCCTGGCTCTGCGCTCTCCTGCTCTGGGTACCCACTCCGCTTGGGTCCCCAGGACCAGGAGCTCCTGCAGGCTGTCATGGGTGTGACCCCAGCACAGTATCCAGCTGGGACTCAGCAAATATTAGCTGGCAGTTTGACAAATGAGTCTCCCTCCAGGTAAGGAGGGAAGCTCTTGCTCAGAGAACCCTCCAGAAGTCTTTGGTAATTCACTTTTTCTCTCTGTTCTGAGCATCCCTGTGGGCTGGTTTAGCATACAAGCTCACTCAAAAGGCGCCCCCTCCCCACCCCAGAGAAGATCAGGGGTTAATTGTGTCTACTGCGGAGCTGTCTTCCACAGTCCATCCCACAGTGAAGTCTTCCGGCATCCTGATCTCATAGCTTGTAAAAAGCAACGGGTTCCGATGGGAAAAGAGGAGCAGTCAAACTCACAAGAAGCAAGTGTTGGAGAGGGATTTTCATGGGAATGGCACCTCCAGACCTGTCAACGCTTGAGGACTGCCTGCTTCCCAACCGCAGTTCAACACAAGGGCAAACATCGTCCTTCTGCTGACAGGTCGAGAGCAGGCTGGGAAGATAGCCTGCATCAAAATGAGGGGCAAGCAAGATCTGGATCAGCACAAAAAATGTTGGCCATCCAACCTGTGAATACTGATGTAAAACCGTCAGCCTACAATAACAAGTATTTGAATAGGACCAGTGGCCCAAACACTAGAGCTTTACTTAAAAAAAAAAAAAAATTATCTGTTCCCCATCTGCCCTCCCCCCAAGCCTCCCCTGCACCCGCCAAAAGCCACATGTGCTGCTAAGTCAGAGTTTTCTAAGAAGCTGGTCAGAGACCCCGAGTGGCTGGCCAACGTATTTCTTGCAAATGAGGCTCAGAGAGCGGAATCAGCAGCTGTGTGCCAAGAACGCGTCAGCCCCACTCACAGCCCGCATCTGCCCTGACGCTCTGAAGCACAGCCCATCCCTGCCACACGTTCAAGTTTGTGAAACTGAAAGAGAGCACCCAGAAGGGGAGGAGGGGGAGAAAAAGACACAGAAAGAAGCACATGAGAGCAGGAACCAAGTGGGGTGGCTTCAGGACACAGCAGGAATGGATGTCAGCTCTCCTCTCCTCGTCCGCTGACCCTTTCCCCTCTGGAACCCGCGCACGGACTCCAATTAAACCCACCAGCTGTGCTTCTGCGAAGCGCCTGCCTCCGACAGTCTGGCAGCACAGACACTGGCACTGCCACAGAGAGAAACTCAAACCAGCCGCATGGCTCAGCCTACCCTGTGGTCTGGTGAAAATACGTATAGCCAAAAGAACAGCAAACGTCTCAAAAACATGCCGGAGAAGCTGCTGGTTGGGCCTGGATGCAGGGGCTTCCTGGCTGCAGTGTGTGTAGACACCAGCCACCAGGGTCCCAATTCTTCTCCCACCACTGGTCAATTTTTAAAAATTTTGATAACTGGGAATCAGACTTTTAACTGAGACATCAGACTGTTGCTACTCCCTCCAGGGCATTAGACCCTCTCACCTAGTGCTTCTCAGCCAGGAGTGGATCTGGAGACAGATCCAGCTGTTATAACTAGGGTCAAGCTCTTGCTACTGGTATTTAGTGGGCAGACGCCAGAGATGCTGTTATATGCCCTAAGATGCACAGGCCAGCCCCTACAAGAAAGGATTATCTGGTCCAATATGCTGAGGTTGAGAAGCCCTGCTCTAGGGCCAGTGAGTCCTGGGTTCAAATACCAACTCCACTACTTACTAGTTTAGGGGTCTTGGAAAAGTTGCTTCTCCTCTCATAGCCCCAGTACCATATATATTTAATAAATCTTATGTAGAAATTTTTAAATGCCAGGCACTATTCAAAGCACTTTGCACATCAGAACTCATTTAATCTTCCTAACCACCCCATGCCACAATACCATCCTTATCCCCATTTTACAGATGAGGAGACTGAGGCCAGGCTTACTCAACTAGTAGGTGGAAGAACCAGGATTCGCAATGTGGAGGCACAGCCTACATTCTCACATTACTCCACTCTTAGGTTGCCTTATAGATTAGAGCTCATGTTTACTATCTAACTTAGTCCCTGGTACAAAGACATGAAGCAAGCAGGGCTTCTCAGCCCTCCTTCAGCATTTTCTCCCTGTTGTTTGTACTGTCTTCAACACTGACACCAAGGATCGTGACACTCGCTTTTTCTCTTTCCCTTCCAGCATCTAAAAAATGGCAAACATTCAAACACTCCCATTTCCCCAAAGCCAGCAACACCAACAGAAATGCAAACTGAGCTCTAGCCAGGCTGGCACTAACACACTCCAACACAATGTTCCCAAACATTGTCATGGCTCCAGGAGGGTCAGCACTGCAGGGTCACTGAGAACAACATCCAAGACATGACATTGCTCTCTGCCAGCCCCCTGGTTCCTCCACACGTTGGCCTTAGAAGGTCCCAAGTGTGCCTCTTTGGAAACACATTGTCAGACGCCATCTATATTTAACAGACAAGCAGTCCTTCCTAAACAATCTGAAAAACACGCTCTCAGGAGCACACTGTCAGGGCACCCAGGCCAGCCACTACACAGAAGCAGAAATTCAGCTGGCACCAGCAAGTTGGGACAAAAAAAAAAAAAAAAAAAAACCCAGAACAAGTCTGAATGTGGCCAGGTCTGGAAGCACAGCAAGTGAGTAATTAGCCAAGCCAAACATTGGACAAGTGGATACTTTTATGAGAGGACAGACAGTTTCAGCTGATTCATGTGGGAAAGAAGCACAGGGCTCACCCTGCCTGCACAGACACCTCCCATGAAGGCTCTCCTCTCTCCAGCTCTAAGCCGTGGGAAGGATGCTCCAGGACTCCACCTCCCTCTCTTCCACATCTGGATTTCCTTCCATCTTCTCTTACTCTCCCCCCACACATCCCACATCTGGTCCAAGCCTTCATTCTACCCCCTTTCATTAGAACAGTTCCCACACTATTTAGATCTGTAAGGGCCAATCTTAAAAGATGCTGTGAAAGTGCTGTACTCAATATGCCAGCAAATTTGGAAAACTCAGCAGTGGCCACAGGACTGGAAAAGGTCAGTTTTCATGCCAATCTCAAAAAAAGGCAATGCCGAAGAATGTTAAAACTACTACACAGTCGCACGCATCTCACACGCTAGCAAAGTAATGCTCAAAATTCTCCAAGTTAGGCTTCAACAGTACATGAACCGAGAACTTCCAGATGTTCAAGCTGGATTTAGAAAAGGCAGAGGAACCAGAGATCAAATTGCCAACATCCATTGGATCATAGAAAAAGCAAGAGAATTCCAGAAAAACAACTACATCTGTTTCATTGACTATGCTAAAGCCTTTGACTGTGTGGATCACAACAAACTGGAAAATACCAGACCACCTTACCTGCCTCTTGAGAAATCTGTATGCAGCTCAAGAAGAAACAGTTAGAACTGGACATGGAACAATGGACTGGTTCCAAGTTGGGAAAGGAGTACATCAAGGCTGTATATTGTCAACCTGCTTATTTAACTTGTATGCAGAGTACATCATGCAAAATGCCAGGATGGATGAAGCACAAGCTGAAATCAAGACTGCCTGGAGAAATATCAATAATCAGATATGCAGATGACACCATCCAATGGCAGAAAGCTAAGAGGAACTAAAGAGCCTCTTGATGAAAGTGAAAGAGGAGAGTGAAAAAGCTGACTTAAAACCAAACATTTAAAAAAACTAAGATTATGGCATCTGGTCCCATCATTTCATGACAAATAGATGGGGAAACAATGAAAACAGTGACAGGCTTTATTTTCTTGGGCTTCAAAATCACTGCAGATGGTGACTGCAGCCATGAAATTAAAAGACACTTGCTCCTTGGAAGAAAAGCTGTGACCAACCTGGGTAGCATATTAAAAATCAGAGATATTACTTTGCCAACAAAGGTCTGTCTAGTCAAAGTTAAGTAGTTATGGTTTTTTCAGTGTTATGTATAAATGTGAGAGTTGGACCATACAGAAAGCTGAGTGCCCAAGAATTGATGATTTTGAACTGTGGCATTGGAGAAGACTCCTGAGAGTTCCTTGGACTGAAAGGATACCAAATTAGTCAATCATAAAGGAAATCAGCCCTAAATATTCATTGGAAAGACTGATATTGAAGCTGAAGCTCCAATACTTTGGGCACTTGATGTGAAGAACTGATTCACTGGAAAAGACCCTGATGTTGGGAAAGATTGAAGCAGGAGGAGAAGGGGATGACAGAGGATGGGATGGTTGGATGGCATCACTGACTCAATAGATATGAGTTTGAGCAAGCTCCAAGAATTGTTGATGGACAGGGAAGATTGGTGTGCTGCAGTCCATGGGGTCGCAAAGAGTCAGACACAACTGAGTGACTGAAATGAACTGAACTGAAGGTCCAATAGTTATTCTGAATATTTCACATTGCCCAACCTTTACCTGTGATGAAGATATTCACATGAATCAGTACTCAGGGTTGGACTGTTGGCACCCGCCACATGCTAGCATATGCAAGCTCAGGCCAATCAGCAGTGCTGATTGGCAGAAAGGCACATCTCTGATTAAATTAAAATATACCTTTTTTTTTAATGACTTGGAAGATTGCAATTGGTTTAGAAGTACAACTGGATGAGAATCTTTCATTCTGGGGTACAGAAAAGGATAGAATCAAACTGGGTGAGGGGCTGCTACTCTTGCTCACTGACAAATGACACTGTCCTGGGATGCTGAAGGGGCCAGCCAGCTGAGTGTGACTGTGGATCCCTCCCCATGGGGGCCTCATGAGCAGCAGTGGCCTCAAGGTAAGGCAGTTCTGGCCAATGGTAAGGAGCGAGTAGAAGTCAAGGCTGAGGAAGTTCTGGGCATAGAAAGTCAGACAGCGGGACAGGATGTGGCTGCAACCATCTCAGGGGACGCTGCAGGTGGCTGATAAACGTGTACTGTGTCTTAGATTAGGAGAATAAGGACATGGTGGGCAGAGAAATGGAAGTGCTGGGGCAAGAAAAAGGGCTAAAGATAGACTGGGTTTGGGTAAAATGAGAAAGACAAGAAAGGCAACATGGAACTTTTCTTGCTGTAGCAGATCCTTAGAAAACCACTCCCAGGAGGTGGTCCTAAGATGGCAGAGGAATAGAACGGGGAGACCACTTTCTCTCCCACATATTCATCAAAAGAACATTTGAACGCTGAGTAAATTCCACAGAACAACTTCTGAATGCTGGCAGAGGACATCAGGCACCCAGAAAGGCAGCCCATTGTCTTCGAAAGGAGATGGAGAATTCTTGAGGCTACTGTAAGAATAAAACTGAAAACCAGAGGCAGAAGGCTTAAGTCCAAATCCTGAGAACACCACAGAATTCCTGACTCCAGGGAACATTAATCAATAAAGTGAAAGTGAAGTCGCTCAGTTGTGTCCGACTCCTTGCGACCCCATGGACCACAGCCTACCAGGCTCCTCCGTCCATGGGATTTAAGGAGCTCATCAAATGCCTCCATACCTACACTGAAACCAAGCACCACCCAAAGGCCAACAAGTTCCAGAGCAAGACATACCATGCAAATTCTCCAAACACAGGAACACAGCCCTCCATTTCAATATACAGGCCCAAAGTCACACCAAACCCACTGACATCTCAAAACTCATTACAGGACACTTCATTGCACTCCAGAGAGAAGAAATCCAGATCCACCACCAGAACACCAACACAAGCTTCCCTAACCAGGAAACCTTGACAAGCCACACGTCCAACCCCACCTACAGCAAGGAACCTCCACAATAAAGACGAACCACAAACTGCCAGAATACGGAAAGGCCACCCCAAACACAGCAATATAAACAAGATGAAAAGGCAGAGAAATACCCAGCAGGTAAAGGAACAGGATAAATGCCCACCAAACCAAACAAAAGAGGAAGAGATAGGGAATCTACCTGATAAAGAATTCCAAATAATGATAGTGAAAATGATCCAAAATTTTGAAAACAAAATGGAGTTACAGATAAATAGCCTGGAGACAAGGATTGAGAAGATGCAAGAAAGGTTTAACAAGGACCTAGAAGAAATTAAAAAGAGTCGATATATAATGAATAATGCAATAAATGAGATCAAAAACACTCTGGAGGGAACCAACAGTAGAGTAACGGAAGCAGAAGATATGATTAGTGAAGTAGAAGATAGAACGGTAGAAATTAATGAATCAGAGAGGAAAAAGGAAAAACGAATTAAAAGAAATAAGGACAACCTCAGAGACCTCTGGAACAATGTTAAACACCCCAACATTCGAATCATAGGAGTCCCAGAAGAAGAAGACAAAAAGAAAGACCATGAGACAATACTTGAGGAGGTAATAGTTGAAAACTCCCCTAAAATGGGGAAGGAAATAATCAGCCAAGTCCAAGAAACCCAGAGAGTCCCAAACAGGATAAACTCAAGGCGAAACATCCCAAGACACATATTAATCAAATCAACAAAGATCAAACACAAAGAACAAATATTAAAAGCAGCAAGGGAAAAACAACAAATAACACACAAGGGGATTTCCATAAGGATCACAGCTGATCTTTCAATAGAAACTCTTCAGGCCAGAAGGGAATAGCAGGACATGCTTAAAGTGATGAAAGAAAACAACCTACAGCCCAGATTACTGTACCCAGCAAGGATCTCATTCAAATATTAAGGAGAAATCAAAAGTTTTACAGACAAGCAAAAGCTGAGAGAATTCAGCTCCACCAAACCAGCTCTCCAACAAATACTAAAGGATATTCTCTAGACAGGAAACACAAAAAGGGTGTATAAACTCAAACCCAAAACAATAAAGGAAATGGCAATGGGATCATACTTATCAATAATTACCTTAAACGTAAATGGGTTGAATGCCCCAACCAAAAGACAAAGACTGGCTGAATGGATACAAAAACAAGACCCCTGTATATGTTGTCTACAAGAGACCCACCTCGAAACAGGGGACACATACAGACTGAAAGTGAAGGGCTGGAAAAAGATATTCCATGCAAATAGAGACCAAAAGAAAGCAGGAGTAGCAATACTCATATCAGATAAAATAGACTTTAAAACAAAGGCTGTGAAAAGAGACAAAGAAGGACACTATATAATGATCAAAGGATCAATCTAAGAAGAAGATATAACAATAATAAATATATATATGCACCAAAACATAGGAGCACCACAATATGTAAGATAAATGCTAACAAGAATGAAAGGGGAAACTAACAATAACACAATAATAGTGGGAGACTTTAATACCCCACTCACACCTATGGATAGATCAACTAAACAGAAAATTAACAAGGAAACACAGACTTTAAACAATACAATAGACCAGTTAGACCTAATTGATATCTATAGTACATTTCACCCCAAAACAATGAATTTCACCTTTTTCTCAAGTGCACATGGAACCTTCTCCAGGATAGATCACATCCTGAGCCATAAATCTAGCCTTGGTAAATTCAAAAAAATAGAAATCATTCCAAGTATCTTTTCTGACCACAATGCGGTAAGATTAGATCTCAATTACAGGAGAAAAACTATTAAAAATTCCAACATATGGAGGCTGAACAACACACTGCTGAATAACCAACGAATCACAGAAGAAATCAAAATATGCATAGAAGCGAATGAAAATGAAAACATAACAACCCAAAACCCGTGGGACACTGTAAAAGCAGTGCTAAGGGGAAGGTTCATAGCAATACAGGCATATCTCAAGAAACAAGAAAAAAGTCAAATAAATAACCTAACTCTACACCTAAAGCAACTAGAAAAGGAAGAAATGAAGAACCCCAGGGTTAGTAGAAGGAAAGAAATCTTAAAAATTAGGGCAGAAATAAATGCAAAGAAACAAAAGAGACCATAGCAAAACTCAACAAAGCCAAAAGCTGGTTCTTTGAGAAGATTAATAAAATTGACAAACCATTAGCCAGACTCATCAAGAAACAAAGGGAGAAAAATCAAATCAATCAAATTAGAAATGAAAATGGAGAGATCACAACAGACAACACAGAAATACAAAGGATCATAAGAGACTACTATCAGCAACTATATGCCAATAAAATGGACAACTCGGAAGAAATGGACAAATTCTTAGAAAAGTACAACTTTCCAAAACTGAGCCAGGAAGAAATAGAAAATCTTAACAGACCCATCACAAGCACAGAAATTGAAACTGTAATCAGAAATCTTCCAGCAAACAAAAGCCCAGGACCAGATGGCTTCACAGCTGAATTCTACCAAAAATTTAGAGAAGAGCTAACACCTATCCGACGCAAACTCTTCCAGAAAATTGCAGAGGAAGGTAAACTTCCAAACTCATTCTATGAGGCCACCATCACCCTAATACCAAAACCTGACAAAGATATCACAAAAAAAGAAAACTATAGGCCAATATCACCGATGAACATAGATACAAAAATCCTTAACAAACTTCTAGCAAACAGAATTCAACAATGTATTAAAAAAATCATACATCATGACCAAGTAGGCTTTATCCCAGGGATGCAAGGATTCTTCAATATCTGCAAATCAATCAATGTAATACACCACATTAACAAATTGAAAAATAAAAACCATATGATTATCTCAATAGATGCAGAGAAAGCCTTTGACAAAATTCAACATCCATTTATGATAAAAACCCTCCAGAAACCAGGAATAGAAGGAACACACCTCAACATAATAAAAGCTATATATGACAAACCCACAGCAAACACTATCCTCAATGGTGAAAAATTGAAAGCATTTCCCCTAAAATCAGGAACAAGACAAGGGTGCCCACTCTCACCACTACTATTCAACATAGTTTTGGAAGTTTAGGCCACAGCAATCAGAGCAGAAAAAGAAATAAAAGGAATCCAAATAGGAAAAGAAGAAGTAAAACTCTCACTGTTTGCAGATGACATGATCCTCTACATAGAAAACCCTAAAGACTCCACCAGAAAATTACTAGAACTAATCAATGACTATAGTAAAGTTGCAGGATATAAAATCAACACACAGAAATCCCTTGCATTCCTATACACTAATAATTAGAAAATAGAAAGAGAAATTAAGGAAACAATTCCATTCACCATTGCAATGAAAAGAATAAAATACTTAGGAATATATCTACCTAAAGAAACAAAAGACCTATATATAGAAAACTATAAAACACTGGTGAAAGAAATCAAAAAGGACACAAATAGATGGAGAAATATACCGTGTTCATGGGTTGGAAGAATCAATATAGTGAAAATGAGTATATTACCCAAAGCAGTCTATAGATTCAATGCAATCCCTATCAAGCTACCAATGGTATTTTTCACAGAGCTAGAACAAATAATTTCACAATTTGTATGGAAATACAAAAACCTCAAATAGCCAAAGCAATCTTGAGGAAGAAGAATGGAACTGGAGGAATCAACCTGCCTGACTTCAGGCTCTACTACAAAGCCACAGTCATCAAGACAGTATGGTACTGGCACAAAGACAGAAATATAGATCAATGGAACAAAATAGAAAGCCCACAGATAAACCCACACACCTATGGACACCTTATCTTTGACAAAGGAGGCAAGAATATACAACAGAGAAAAGACAATCTCTTTAACAAGTGGTGCTGGGAAAACTGGTCAACCACTTGCAAAAGAATGAAACTAGAACACTTTCTAACACCATACACAGAAATAAACTCAAAGTGGATTAAAGATCTAAATGTAAGACCAGAAACTATACAACTCCTAGAGGAGAACATAGGCAAAACACTCTCCGACATAAATCACAGCAGGATCCTCTATGACCCACCTCCCAGAGTAATGGAAATAAAAGCAAAAATAAACAAATGGGACCTAATTAAAATTAGAAGCTTCTGCACAACAAAGGAAACTATAAGCAAGGTGAAAAGACAGCCTTCAGAATGGGAGAAAATAATGGCAAATGAAGCAATTGACAAAGAATTAATCTCAAAAATATACAAGCAACTCCTGCAGTTCAATTTCAGAAAAATAAATGACCCAATCAAAAAATGGGCCAAAGAACTAAACAGACATTTCTCCAAATAAGATATACAGATGGCTAACAAACACATGAAAAGATGTTCAACATCACTCATTATCAGAGAAATGCAAATCAAAACCACAATGAGGTACCATTTCACGCCAGTCAGAATGGCTGCTATCTGAAAGTCTACAAGCAATAAATGCTGGAGAGGGTGTGGAGAAAAGGGAACCCTCATACACTGTTGGTGGAAATGCAAACTAGTACAGCCACTATGGAGAACAGTGTGGAGATTCCTTAAAAAACTGGAAATAGAACTGCCGTATGACCCAGCAATCCCACTGCTGGGCATACACACCAAGGAAACCAAAATTGAGAGACACGTGTACCCCAATGTTCATCGCAGCACTGTTTATAATAGCCAGGACATGAAAGCAACCTAGAAGCCCATCAGCAGACAAATAGATAAGAAAGCTGTGGTACATATACACAATGGAGTATTACTCAGCCATTAAAAAGAATGCATTTGAATCAGTTCTAATGAGGTGGATGAAACTGGAGCCTATTATACAGAGTGAAGTAAGAAAGAAAAACATCAATACAGTATAATAACACATATATATGGAATTTAGAATGATAGTAACGATAACCCTGTATGAGAGACAGCAAAAGAGACACAGATGTATAGAACAGTCTTTTGGACTCTGTGGGAGAGGGTGCAGGTGGGATGATTTGGGAGAATGGCATTGAAACATGTATATTACCATATGTGAAACGAATCACCAGTCCAGGTTCGATGCATGATACAGGGTGCTCGGGGCTGGTGCACTGGGATGACCCAGAGGGAGGGGATGGGGAAGGAGGTGGGAGGGGGGTTCAGGATGGGGAACACATGTACACCGTGGCAGATTCATGTCAATGTATGGCAAAGCCAATACAATATTGTAAAGTAATTAGCCTCCAATTAAAATAAATAAATTTATATTAAAAAAAGAAAAGAAAATCACTCCCAATTCTAGAGTGATTTTTCCAGAAGTCAAGGACAGCAACAGGCAACATTCCAAAGGAAAGACTGTTTATTGGTCAAAACGCACCCTCAGTTGTTAATATACAAGCATACCAATGAGCTTGGGTTACATCCAGGGACACAGCCTTTCCTGTCTGTCTGTCTGTGGAGGCAACCATATCAGTTGCTTGGCCCACTGTTCTTCTGATCTCTATTCTGCTAGACCTGAATTCCCCTCAAGTCTCACTTTCAAGTCCCCTGAACATCCCTACAAAAGTCAGGCCTCTTAGTTACATTTTACTGTTCTGCCCAAGGTCCCTCAAAAAGTCTTCAAGAAGAGGTGACCCCACCACGACAGACGATCCTGAGAGCACCCTTGTAGGGCCTGTTGGATAAAAACTATTTAATGACGTCTGTTAAAGCATAAAAGGCAAACTTTTATTAGAGAGCCATCATGATAGATGCAGGCACCACTGTCATGGGGTTTTGCAGTAGGTGAGAGAGGTGGGGCTCAACTCTGAATACAATAAAGAAAAGGGGAAAGTTATAACCACAGAGCAAGGCATGGGTTAGTGGATGGAGAATTACTAAGAGGAAACATCAAGGGTCGGGGGTGTTCTGACTAAGCCAACCCAACAGGTTCCTGCTGAAGACAGGCTGGGGTGATGAGATATCATGGCGGGAAGGGGATGGAGGAAAAGGAGCCTGATCAGATATTGAGGTTGATCAGACATGCAGAATGAAGGATTCTGATTAAATCAACTTAGCAAGACTGGCTAAAACTGGACAATGCAGAAACAAACACAGAGGTTCGAAAGGCAAAAACTAATTGAAAAAGAAGGGCCTGCCTAAAGTTTGGTCACCAAGAGAATCTTTGTCAGGCCCTGCCTCCAGAACAGTGTTTGTGAATGAGGCCCACATTCTTAAGGAGATATGAGTCTTTGAATGAGCTACTTCTGTGCTGGGAGAAGGAGGATACAGGGGCTGGGAAGGAGGGGGTGTGGAAGAAGGGGGGAGGGGCGTGGCCATGGGGGAAGGGGCGTGGCCCTGGGGGAAAGACCGAGCCTAAGTGCTTCCATCAGCATGGACAGTTTTGCTCTTAAGATGGTTCAACTTCTGTAAAGGATAAAGCAGTCGTTCAGCCTCCCAGCATCCTAAGGCCAGGATGGTTTCATCCTTTGGTTTCATGTTTATTTGTTTCCCTCTTGGTTCACGTCGGAATCAAAGTTTTCACTGTATGGATACCAAACTAATTCAGGCTCTTTTAATCCAACATAAGAAAGAAAAATGTGGTTTCCAGTGAGTCAATGTCAATGGACACAAAGCCAAGAGGACAGAGAAAAGGCCTCTCCTCCCCAGATGGTCTTTCTCTGCAGTGGAGTGGTGCGGGGGATGGGGTGGGGTGAGCGAGAGGAAGGAGTGAGCTGGAGTCCCACCCCAGAACTGCTGACACCATGTCAGCAAAAAGCTTTGCCTTGCACCTGTCTCAGCTTAGTGCCTTTCCACGGCCCTAGAGCAAAGGCTCAGAACTGTCCCCAGGATTTCTGACGTTCTCCCCAACATCCTAGACCAGGCTCAGAGGAGAACCCTCTGGCATTCAGGGCTAAGCTGTGTCTTCAGGTCAGCCTGACCACACAATCAAGCCCACATGCACATATGCATATGCACACACACACACATACACCTCTGCACACTGAAGATGCACAGGAGAAGCAACAGAACCGCTCTAAGGATTCACAAAGGCACTGGACAGCCATCAGCAGGGATGCACAGAGCTGTGTGTATGTCTGACTCTGAAAGTAACTGTCTCCAGGTAGGAAGAGACACAAATGAAGCTGCCTTCCAGCTGGAGCAAATAGAGGCTTTGTTTTCTCACTGGAGTGCTGTAAGAATTGACAGTTTGGGGGAAATAACATAAAATCTAAGAGTCCTGGTTCCCATGCTAGAAGACAAACCAGATCTATTCATTCAACAAGCATTAAATACCCACTGCTTAATTAATACAGCAGCCATGCTCTCTCTGCAGAGATGCAGGGCCGGCCATCCCGTGGGGTGGCGTCCTCGCCACAGAGACCTCTCAAGGCAGGGAAGGTGAGCACACAGCTCCTGTCATTGTGGATGTTTCCTTGTATCACTGGTAAGGGGATACAAATAAAAACTGGGAAAAATCAAACCTCTGCCATGATGTCTTCATTTGCATCAATGAGTTCCTTTTTTAACAAAGTGCTATGTTCAGGGAACACATCCATTTACTGATTATTCATACAGAAAGGCCCTCTTTCCACCAGGAGACTGCTTCAACCAGAAATCTGTTTGCTTGTTTGATGGGTTTTGTGCATTTTTAGTTCCCTCCTGTCTGTTTCATGACCCCGCTGAGGAGGGGTGTCTTCCTAGGAATACGGATGTTGAAACTCCTCCTGATGACCTCTGTGTGGAAGGAAAACATGTATGTCCCATGTCCCTTACACATCATTTACTCTACCCTGAGCTTGACGTACACAATAGAGTCTAAAATCTAATGAGCACAGTGGTAAAGGCTTCACCCTCACTGAGTCATTTGGCTCTCCCAAGAGCTCTATGAAATAAGTTTTATTATTATCCCTATTTTACAGATGAGGAAACTGAGGCTCTAAGAACAGTCTTCCCAAGGTCCTGTAAAGCGGTAGGGCCAGAATTCTAATCCAGCCCAAGTTTCTCCAAATCTAGGGTCTTGGCCCTGTACCAGAAAGCTTCCAGGCCATAGTCCTCTCCCCAGTCAACAGAACCTTGGCATCCTGGCAAGGTTGGACCCAGGAGTGTTTCTGGGTTAGTTCTGAATTACAAAGCCCTTCCCTAGAGCAGATTTCTTGGAAGTGCAGGCCTTGTGAGACCCATGAGGAGAAAGAACAGAACAAGATCAGGAAGCCTACTTTGCATCTGGCGAAACACAGCCACGTGCTTCAGGACCAACTGCCTTTGCTCAGGGCTTCCTCAGCAACAGTTCGAGAGGGGCCTTTGTCGACTTCGCCTTTTCCGTCTCGGTGTGCCTGCCTTTAAACATACAATCATGCCTGTCCTAGAGGGCTGCCATGAGGAGTCAGTGGCAGAATCCTTCCACATCTGACAAGATGCCTAGCACACGCTGGTCGGTAAATGATGCAATTATTGCTATTATTTCTTGGTGGAGTCCCAGACTTATGTCTAGATCCACCTGAGGGAAGAGGAGAGCAGCCCTCCTCAGTGGGGGAGAGCATTTTGCTATCAGCACTTTTTAGAATTTCTGGTGCATGGTGAGAGTAAAAAGCAAACAGACTTTTAATGGGTTTTATTATTGCTTTTAAATTCTCTACAGACAATGTACCTCCTTCTTGCCTGCACCTGTGGGAGATTCCTCCCATTCCCTCCCTCCCGCTCCAAGTTCCTTCCCCACCAGATGCATGACACAGCCTAGATGGCTTCGTTTCCCCAGAGAGGGAATAGAGAGATAGTGGCCATATCCCCCACCCCGCCATGGCAATCCTAACACTTCAGGGATAAAGACAGCAGATCCTTCATACACATGTGAGCCTGTCCACAGAGGGCCTCCCTGAAATGCTATCCAGGGAGAGGGAGATGTACATGCAAAGCTAAGCTCATCACTGGGAAAGAATATGCTGGTTAGGAAGGCTGGTGGTGGCAGGGTCGGGTGAGGGGGGAAAGGAGGGACTGGGCTGGGGAAAGAGTCAGTGGTCAATTTTCTAGGGCTGTGTAGCTCGTATTAAGAATTTTCCATCATCTTTCATTCAGCAAGAAACCGCAGACATGATCAGGGCCAGGGCAAAGAACAGTCTGAAAGGATCAAGGTAGGGCTTGGGGGACCAGTTAGGAAGATTTGGCCAAAGCCAAGCCTGGACAAAGGGATGGAAGTCAGAATAGACAAGTGGATGGATCCAAACCCATGGCCTTAAGAAGAGGAATGGAGAGGACGTGATGATAGGTGTGATAAGCAGTGAAGACGAGAGGAGGAAGTCTGGTTTCTGACTCAAGCGGCTGGAGGTGCACCTTCCTGATAGGGGGACGTCAAAAAGGAGAGACTCAAAGGCCGAGGGTGGGGCTGACAGGGTCGGGGAGTGGGTGTGAGCAGATATTGAGCCATGTTGTACACACGTGGGGTCATCCAAACAGAGATGTCAAGAAGACAGTTGTAGAGATAGTCAGGTGTTCCGAAGAGTGGTCCGGATGGAATGTTCGGAAACTGAACCCAGCGGGGAGTCCACAGGAAGAACAGGTCCTGGGCTACTTCGGCCCTTAATGGCAAAGCAGAGGGGGTGTGAGCCATGGCAAAAGAGACCAGGCAGAGAAAGCCAGGAAAATGGGACAGAAACCAGGAGGGGATGGTGGCTCAGAAGTCAAGGGCAGAAAAGAGGATGCAGAGTTTTAATGAAACTTAATAAAATGCTGCTCAGAAAGCAAGAAAGATGAAGTCTGAACTCCACCGGTTGTGATGGGCATGCAGGTCAGAGGTCTTATGAGGAGCGGGTGTGATTCACACAAAGGCTGAAGAGGGAGTGGGAGGGAAGACAGGCACTCAGATCTCAGGCAGCTGCCCCAACATTACCCTCCTTCAGCACCACTCAGCATCTCCCTCCCAGCCTTGATCTTAATGTGTGGTTATCCTGCTTATTGACTTGTTTGCTTGCTTGCTGCCTTCTTCCCTCCCAGAAGGGTAAGGTCTGTTAGGATAAGTACTTAGTTTTCTGCACAGTTGTATCCCCCAACACCTAGCAGAATGCTTGGTGCCAAACAGGGACTCAGGAAATACCTGTTGAAAATTGAACGACTGAAATAGAAACAGACAGTAGTGATAGTTTGGTAAATAAAAAGTGAGAGGGGGATCTGGAAAACGAGTGGGCTGCAAGCAGAAGCTACTGATGGAATGAGCCTTTGGTGAGGAGGAGAGAGATGGATGGGTGCCCCTGAGACGGTAGGGTACTGGGTGTAGGGAGACAGTGCCTTGCATTCACCCTCGCCAACATGAGAGGTAAAACAGAGACTGAGAGATATCTTTCTGGTCTAAATGACATCTAACCCATAGCCCTGGCCTGAGGACATGTTCCCCCAGAGTAGGACAAGGATTCCTGGCCAGGTGATTCATTAAAGAATGCTCCCAAGGGACTTAGGAAAAGAGTCCGGGGAGAAGCCAAGCCACTCTAACCTCAGGTGAAGTCCCAGCCTCAGCTTGACCCCAGGAGACTCCTGGAGTACAAACTTGGCCTCCTCCCGAATCTGCTCCCTCCTCCCCAAGGCAAGGCAGCTGAGTTTCTCATTCCCACACCAGTTAATACTGGCTACCGAGACACCAAGATGTCAAGAGGTCAGTTCTTTAAAGGGGCAGCAAAGGCCATAGAAGCTGTGGGGTGGGAGCACAAAACTGGTCAAAGTGATCCCCGGGTGTCCAGGCAGAGCACTACAATGTCTATTAAATCTGTCCCGATCACCCCAGAAGAGCCACCCAACAAACAGCTTCATTCCAGGAGGCTGGAAGGCACAGGGCTAGTTACCAGTTAGAATCACTTTTGTTCTGGAAAACAATCCTACAAAGAAAGATATCAAGGCTGTTTGTTGTTGCTATTGTTAGTCCAAAGTCATATTCATATCTAACTCTTTGCAACCCCGCCAGACTCCTCTGTCTATGGGATTTCCCAGGCAAGAATACTGGAGTGGATTGCCATTTCCCTCTGTAGGGATCTTCCTGACCCAGGGATCAAACCCGCATCTCCTGCATTGAAGGTGGATTCTTTACCACTGAGCCACCAAAAAGCCCTTATCAAGGCTGCTAGAGCACACAAAAGTGTTCTTCTTGGAAAATGATAAGGACAAGAATTAGTCCTGCTACTAATACTGAATATGATGTATAATTCTCAAGAAAGTATGTAGAGTGTTCAGAAATACTTAAAAGTCAAAAAGGGGGAAACTGCAGAACCTGCATTACAATCCTGGGACATATTTACTATTATCGCAGAATGTGATACTATGGCATCCTCAGAAATAAAATCAATTGAAATAAAATCAACCAACTAATATTTACTGAACACCTGCTGTACATCCAGCTCTGTGCCAGAAAAGGTGATGTGGAAAAATGACTTCTGTGCTAGAAGTTCATCATCAGGCCAGAGAGCAATTGATATTCCTGAAATAAAGAACAAGACAAGATAGGACCTGTGGGAGGCAATGTAGTTTGATGGTTAAAAGTGGGGCCTCAGAGTCAGACTGCTTGGGATTACTTGAATTTCTGCCTCAGTTTTCCAATCTGCAGAACGGAGTAATAATAGTACTTCCTTCACAAGGTTCTACTGAGAATAAAATGAAGTCATTTGTGTAAAGCCCTTAGAGCAACGCCTTATGCATACAGTAAGCACTCAGTCCTTGGGAGTTTCACTGCTGCAGCCATTATCAGAGGTGAGGAATGGAAAAATCACCCGATTTGTCTTCTATCTGGCTCTGTTCAAGAAGGACCCAGACATTTATGCCTGGCTAGGGGCCATACCAGACAAGAAATCAAGAAATGAAGGAGGCTCAAGAGGAAGGAGATATATGTATACTTGTGGCTGATTCACACTGTTGCACTGAAGAAACCAACACAATTGTAAAACAATTATCCTCCAATTAAAAGTAAATTTAAAAATAAGAAATTTATTTCTTGGGGAGGAAGATGGGAGGGAGTTTCAAAAGGGAGGAGATAAATGTATACTTGTGGCTGATTCATGTTGAGATTTGACAGAAAGCAATAAAATTCTGTAAAGCAATTATCCTTCAATTAAAAAATAAATTAATTTTACAAAAGAAAAGAAACATCCATCCTTGTTTTCCTGGACACAAGTGAAAACTAAGCAAGGATCAAGAGTTGGGACATGGCATGCACCTCTCCTGGGCTGGCCTGGGGTAGAGGCCGGTGGCTTTCCATCCTGGGAGCCTATCAGACATGAAGCACATAAATGCTCAGACTCTAGAGAGCATTGGGTCAGTAAGGAAGCACTGGGAAAGTCATCAGCATCTTTATATCCTTATCAATGCTTTCCTGCCCAGAACCTGGGAGCCAGTGCTGACAGGTTCCTGATCAGCAACAGAATGGGTCATTCAGGCCCAAGCGATGCGATCATACGTGTGTTCCATCCTGCACCTCCACTCCAGCTGTGTGACCTTGGGCCAGTGACTTTGACCTCTGGAGGCTCGAGTCCCTAGTCTGTAAAACAGTTCCCAGACTTGGCTACACTTTAAAATCACTGCAGGAGTGTTTAAAAGTCCAAATGCCCAGGACTTACCCCAGACCAATAAAGTCAGAATTCCTAAGATGGGAAACACTGCTGAAGGGCACATGGCCATCATCTACTCATCAGAATGAATTAACTGAGATTACTCATGGGAATGTTTAATAACATGTTTTACACAGTGTCCAAGCAAAGGTGGTTAACACATCATACCACTCAGAGGTCTCTGCACAGACCCACAGAGGATCATACTCTGGGAGTTTCATTCTTTCCACAGGAAACTTCTGTTCAGATGCCTCATTTTGGCAAGTATCAAGGATCAAACCCACATTGTGGTATCTCTAGTTCTTTGATCATCCTGGCCCTGAATCATCTTATTCTTCAAGAGAGAAAATGGTCAGACCCAGAAAGAGTTTCTCTGGATGTAGGGTTGTGAAGCTACGTCCTCATTTCCAATTATGCACTCAATGACCTCTTGTCCCTCATCCTAATAAGAGAGTCACCATCCAAAGGAAGCCTGAGTCCTTGGCTTACAGGGGTGACAGGGCCCAGGGATGGGCATCCACAGCCCTGGCTGCCCAGGAGGCTGCCTGTACAGTTACATCCTTAATAGAGTTGTAGGAAAAACAGTTCTGGGCCTGTGGCTCCCCTACCATATCATTCATTGACACAGGGCTTCAAAGCTTGTAATACATGAAGATGTGTGCAAACCTGGGTGTGAGGATTTCAGAGTGTAGCAGGGGCCTTTCCTTTCCAGGCCTTGTTTCCTACCTTACTGGTGTGTCCAGAAAAGGAACTGGGACAAAGCAAACAAGTGGGATCCCTTGCAACTTACAGTTATACAGTTGTTTTTTCTGAAATAAACATTTGGGAGAAATGAACAGAACTTCAATTCAAGGAATAAAAAGGGGGTAGCCAGCATCCTAGCTGGAAGAAGAACTGCTGGGTGACAAAGGAAAACAGTGCTGCCCAACAGTGGAGAGAGAGTGCTTGCGGTTCAATGGGAGCTAGGATGCCAGGGTGCCAGGCAACAGAGCTGGATGGAGACTGTTCCAATCTCACCATGAGTTGAAAAAAAAAAAAGAGAGAAATCTGATCATGTGTGTTCCAGATTCTGAAATCCCTTTTTGTCAAGCCATTCAACAACACAGTATTTATTTATTATTTTTATTTGATTTTATTTAGCCACATGGCTTGTGGGATCATAGTTCCCCAACCAGGGATCAAACCTCAGCCCACAGTAGTGAAAGCATGGAGTTCAAACCATTGTACCGTTGGGGGAATTTTGAACACTGTATTTACTATAGGCTAAGCATATCCATCTATCGATCAACTGATCAATATTTCACAGCCCCATTCAATACGTACTCTGATTGTCTCACTTTGCAGATGAGGAAACTGAGGCATGTAGAGGTTAAGTAATGTGTCCATGGTCATACAGCTAACCTGTGACAGAGTAAAATATAAACCCTCGACTATGAATCTGGCAGCCTGGCTCCAAGGCCTGTGCTCTCAGATCCTATGCCACATTGTCTTTAGTCTAGCAAGGGCGTCAACAGACAGTTAGAATAACATGTCTACAGGATATACTAAGGATGAGCATAGGTGATGGTGTCCAAAATCCCACTATTTAATGCTCACTCATAAGAAAGAACGCTCAACCTACTGCACAATTGCACTCATCTCACACGCTAGTCAAGTAATGCTCAAAATTCTGCAAGCCAGGCTTCAGCAATCCGTGAAACCAGATATTCAAGCTGGTTTTAGAAATGGCAGAGGAACAAGAGATCAAATTGCCAACATCTGCTGGATCATCGAAAAAGCAAGAGAGTTCCAGAAAAACATCTGTTTCTGCTTTATTGACTATCCCAAAGCCTTTGACTGTGTGGATCACAATAAACTGTGGAAAATTCTGAAAGACATGGGAATACCAGACCGCCTGACCTGCCTCTTGAGAAATCTGTATGCAGGTCAGGAAGCAACAGTTAGAAGTAGACATGGAATAACAGACTGGTTCCAAATAGGAAAAGGAGTATGTCAAGGCTGTATATTGTCACCCTGCTTATTTAACTTCTATGCAGAGTACATCATGAGAAACACTGGGCTGGAAGAAGCACAAGCTGGAATCAAGACTGTCGGGAGAAATATCAACCACCTCAGATATGCAGATGACACCACCCTTATGGCAGAAAGTGAAGAGGAACTCAAAAGCCTCTTGATGAAGGTGAAAGAGGAGAGTGAAAAAGTTGACTTAAAGCTCAACATTCAGAAAACGAAGATCATGGCATCTGGTCCCATCACTTCATGGCAAATAGATGGGGAAACAGTGGAAACAGTGGCAGACTTTATTTTTGGGGGCTCCAAAATCACTGCAGATGGTGACTGCAGCCATGAAATTAAAAGATGCTTACTCCTTGGAAGAAAAGTTATGACCAACCTAGATAGCATATTGAAAAGCAGAGACATTACTTGGCCAACAAAGGTCCGTCTAGTCAAGGCTATGGTTTTTCCAGTGGTCATGTATGGATGGGAGAGTTGGACTGTGAAGAAAGCTGAGTGCCAAAGAATTGATGCTTTTGAACTGTGGTGTTGGAGAAGACTCTTGAGAGTCCCTTGGACTGCAAGGAGATCCAACCAGTCCATTCTAAAGGAGATCAGTCCTGGGTGTTCTTTGGAAGGAATGATGCTAAAGCTGAAACTCCAGTATTTTGGCCACCTCATGCGAAGAGTTGACTCATTGGAAAAGACTCTGATGCTGGGAGGGATTGGGGACAGGAGGAGAAGGGGACGACAGAGGATGAGATGGTTGGATGGCATCACCGACTCGATGGACGTGAGTCTGCGTGAACTCCGGGAGTTGGTGATGGACAGGGAGGCCTGGCGTGCTGCGATTCATGGCGTCACGAAGAGTCAGACACGACTGAGCAACTGAACTGAACTGAACTGAACATAAGAAAGAAAATGGAAGGAGCCACCTGGTGACAGCCTGACAGTCACAAAGGCAGATAAAATGAACCTTCCAATTGCTGGAGAGATAAAGAAGAAAAGAAACTTGATTCACCCAAGAGAAATGAAAATATATGTACACAAAAAGATCTTATGTGATTGTTTGCAGCAGTTCTTTTTACTATAGCCAAAAATTTGGAAGCAACTTGAGTTTCTACCGAGAGATGAATGGATCAACAATTTGCAGTACATCCATATAACAGAGCACTGCTTGGCCACACAGAAGATGAATAGCTGATGCTCCCATCAGGAATGAATCTCAAAGCCTTGGGCTGAGGGAACAAAATCAAAATTTAAAAAAGGGGAGGTGTTTTATTTTATGATTCCATATAGGGAACAAAATCAAGAGCAAAAAAAAAAAAATGCTTTATTTTATGACGCCATCTATATGGAGTTCTGTGTGTGTTAATCACTCAGTCGTGTCCAATTCGTGGCAACCCCATGGACTGTAGCCACCAGGCTCCTCTGTCCATGGCATTTTCCAGGCAAGAATACTGGAGTGGGTTGCCATTCCCATCTCCAGATATGGAGTCCTAGAAAAGGCACATTCCAATTTCAGGAAACAGATCAGTGCTTGCCAATGGAAGAGAGTAGGAGGGAAGAAATGAATGAAAGGGGTCCAAGAGAACTTTTGGGGAGATGATGAAAATGTTCTACATGTTAACTGTGATGTGGCTACATGGGTGTTAAGACGTTTTTCAAAACTCATTGAATTGGACACGTAAGAGAGCGAATTTTATTATTTGTATATTATACTCAAAAAAGAGACCTGATGTGATACAGCCCCCTCTGAGGTGCTCGGAGTGACAGTGTATATGTTCTGTTTCCTTCGCTTCTTTCTTTTCTTTTCTTTTCTTTCTTTCCCACTTTCTTTCCTCTCTTCCCTCCTTCCTCCCTTCTCCCTTCCTTCTTTCTTCCATCCTTCTCCCCCTCCCTCTCTCCTTCCTTCCCCCCTCCCTCTCTCCTTCCTTCCTTCTCTCCATCCTTCCTTCCTTTCATCCTTTCTCCTTTCCTTCCTTTCTCCTTTCCTTCCTTTCTCTCTCTCCTGAAAGCCTACTCTCTAGAGCCCTTTCCAAGCCAAGCCTCGTGGCAGGCTGCTGAGTTCTGAGCATTCCCAGTGCTGCCATTACAAATTAGTGGAAGTGATCAGACACCCAGGCAGACTGATTCGCAGCTGACCTCAGAGGGGCAGATGTTCAGCAAGACTGGCCAGTGACCCACAGAGAAGGCTGGCAAGCCCACGAGTCTCTCCTTGGGCTCCTCTGTGACTTTGGCCTCCCAGGTAGAAACTATGCATATATTAGATGAAAAAGAGGAAACACCTTTCCAAGATTCACTTGGCCTGGGGAGGGAGGGAGATCATTTGTCTCTGTCCAAGAAAAAATGTTCACTCACCCTTGAATTGTTCTCTCCAGAACCCTCAGGGGGTGGGGCTGAGGGGCTACAGCATGGGAGAAAGGGCAGTGGAGAGGGTCATACTGCTCTGTAGTGGCAACAAGATGAGCTCTTAGCATCCAAAACCCTGAAAAGGATGGAGGTAGAAGAGGAAACCTGCCCCCACCCCGTTCTCACCTGGCTACCTAAGATAGCACCACATTAGGGTACCCTTTCCCCAGGCTGGATGAGAAAGGACCAGAGACATCGACAGGGCAGGGAGGCAGCAGGCGTGGGAACAGAACACGAGACTGGCACGGGTCCCTCCCCTGGGCCCGCAGGAGGCTCGAGGCAGCCGGAATGTCCATCTGCTGTGCCCCACCACCAGCAGCTTCACAGGAAGGGAAGGGGACAATGACGACCTGAAGGCCCTTTGCTCAGAAGTCACACCGGGAAGTGAGGGCCCACCGGCCCGGGGTAAATCACATCGCAGTCATCCATCAGGACTCTCTGGGACGAACCCCTCACAGCAGCAGAGAGCTATGAAAGCCTTTGGCCAAAAGGCCTGAAAGTTGAGTTCAGCGAAGCATAACCAGCCACACGGGCAGTGGGAGGGGCAGGGCATGCCAGCTGCCATCTGAGCCTTTTGCTGGAAATGGAGCGAGCCAGTCTTAGAGAACAAGATGACAGCACTTTTATTTTTCCCCAAAGAGAGTTGGTCTCCAGGTGATGAAACCTATCATTCAACAACAAGCTAAAAATAAAGACATAAGGGTGGCATGAAGGTAGAACTCCAGCCCAAGACATGGGGAAAACACACACACACACACACACACACACACACAGAGGCATCCAGAGGAGAAGAGGTGAGTGATTCTAGGCACCTAGTTCTTAGTAAATGAAAGAAAGCAGAGGCAGTCCCTAACCTGAATTCACTCTGTTCTAGGTTTGGAACAGAACTGGATCTCGGGGAACTGTTCTATTAAAACAGGACTGTCAAGGTGTGGAACTGGAAAGCAACCAAAAACCATCAGCTCCCCCAGGTTACCAAGAAAGAACAAATTCCCTAGTAGCTGATGCGCTTCTGCATTTACAAGGCTAACACACACACACACACACACACACATAAACACACACAGAAGTCGCTCAGTCATGTCCAACTCTTTGCGACCCCATGGACTGTAGCCCACCAGGCTCCTCGGTCCATGGGATTTTCCAGGCATGAATCCTGGAGTCGGTTGCCATTTCCTTCTCCATTACAAGGCTAAACTGTCTGTCACCTCTTCAATATCACCCATTTCTACTTTGCCAGGCTCTTACTGGCAGGTTTAGAATATTCACACTCAGCCCACTAGCACCAACTCATCTTCTATCTTAGAAAAAAGAAACCTGGAAGAAACCTGTCTATGTTATACTACTAAGAGCACACCATCCTAATCTATGGAATGAATCATGGAATAAACTGAATAAATCATGGTGGAGAGATCTGACAGAATGTGGTTCACTGGAGAAGGGAATGGCAAACCACTTCAGTATTCTTGCCTTGAGAACCCCATGAACAGTATGAAAAGGTAAAATGATAGGATACTGAAAAGAGGAACTCCCCAGGTCTATAGGTGCCCAATATGCTACTGGAGATCAGTGGAGAAATAACTCCAGAAAGAATGAAGGGATGGACCCAAAGCAAAAACAATACCCAGCTGTGGATGTGACTGGTGATAGAAGCAAGGTCCAATGCTGTAAAGAGCAATATTGCATAGGAATCTGGAATGTCAGGTCCATGAATCAAGGCAAATTGGAAGTGGTCAAACAAAAGAAGGCAAGAGTGAACATCGACATTCTAGGAATCAGCGAACTAAAATGGACTGGAATGGGTGAATTTAACTCAGATAACCATTATATCCACTACTGCGGGCAGGAATCCCTCAGAAGAAATGGAGTAGCCATCATGGTCAACAAAAGAGTCCGAAATGCAGTACCTGGATGCAATCTCAAAAACGACACAATGATCTCTGTTTGTTTCCAAGGCAAACCATTCAATATCACAGTAATCCAAGTCTATGCCCCAACCAACAACGCTGAAGAAGCTGAAGTTGAACGGTTCTATGAAGACCTACAAGACCTTTTAGAACTAACACCCAACAAAGATGTCCTTTTCATTATAGGGGACTGGAATGCAAAAGTAGGAAGTCAAGAAACACCTGGAGTAACAGGCAAATTTGGCCTTGGAATATGGATTGAAGCAGGGCAAAGACTAATAGAGTTTTGCCAAGAAAATGCACTGGTCATAGCAAACACCCTCTTCTAACAACACAAGACCCTACACATGGACATCACCAGATGGTCAACACCGAAATCAGACTGATTATATTCTTTGCAGCCAAAGATGGAGAAGCTCTGTACAGTCAACAAAAACAAGACAGGGAGCTGACTGTGGGTCAGATCATGAACTCCTTATTGCCAAATTCAGACTGAAATTGAAGAAAGTAGGGAAAACCACTAGACCATTCAGGTATGACCTAAATCAAATCCCTTATGATTATACAGTGCAAGTGAGAAATAGATTTAAGGGACTAGATCTGATAGATAAAGTGCCTGATGAACTATGGACTGAGGTTCGTGACATTGTACAGGAGACAGGGATCAAGACCATCCCCATGGAAAAGAAATGCAAAAAAGCAAAATGGCTGTCTGGGGAGGCCTTACAAATAGCTGTGAAAAGAAGAGAAGCGAAAAGCAAAGGAGAAAAGGAAAGATATAAGCATCTGAATGCAGAGTTCCAAAGAATAGCAAGGAGAGATAAGAAAGCCTTCTTCAGCGATCAATGCAAAGAAATAGAGGAAAACAACAGAAAGGGAAAGACTAGAGATCTCTTCAAGAAAATTAGAGATACCAAGGGAACATTTCAGGCAAAGATGGGCTCGATAAAGGACAGAAATGGTATAGACCTAACAGAAGCAGAAGATATTAAGAAGAGGTGGCAAGAATACACAGAACTGTACAAAAAAGATCTTCATGACTCAGATAATCATGATGGTGTGATCACTGATCTAGAGCCAGACATCCTGGAATGGGAAGTCAAGTTTGCCTTAGAAAGCATCACTACAAACAAAGCTAGTGGAGGTGATGGAATTCCAGTTGAGCTATTCCAAATCCTGAAAGATGATGCTGTGAAAGTGCTGCACTCAATATGCCAGCAAACTTGGAAAACTCAGCAATGGCCACAGGACTGGAAAAGGTCAGTTTTCATTCCAATCCCAAAGAAAGGCAATGTCAAAGAATGCTCAATCTAACACACTATTGCACTCATCTCACATGCTAGTAAAGTAATGCTCAAAATTCTCCAAGCCAGGCTTCAGCAATCCATGAACCGTGAACTTCCTGATGTTCAAGCTGGTTTTAGAAAAGGCAGAGGAACAAGAGATCAAATTGCCAACATCCGCTGGATCATGGAAAAAGCAAGAGAGTTCCAGAAAAACATCAATTTCTGCTTTTTTGACTATGCCAAAGCCTTTGACTGTGTGGATCACAATAAACTGTGGAAAATTCTTCAAGAGATGGGAATACCAGACCACCTGACCTGCCTCTTGAGAAATCTGTATGCAGGTCAGGAAGCAACAGTTAGAACTGGACATGGAATAACAGACTGGTTCCAAATAGGAAAAGGAGTATGTCAAGGCTGTATATTGTCACCCTGCTTATTTAAATTCTATGCAGAGTACATCATGAGAAACGCTGGACTGGAAGAAACACAAGCTGGAATCAAGATTGCCAGGAGAAATATCAATAACCTCAGATGTGCAGATGACACCACCCTTATGGCAGAAAGTGAAGAGGAACTCAAAAGCCTTTGATGAAAGTGAAAGAGGAGAGTGAAAAAGTTAGCTTAAAGCTCAACATTCAGAAGACGAAGATCATGGCATCTGGTCCCATCACTTCATGGCAAATAGATGGGGAAACAGTGGAAACAGTGGCTGACTTTATTTTTGGGGGCTCCAAAATCACTGCAGATGGCGACTGCAGCCAAGAAATTAAAAGACATTTACTCCTTGGAAGGAAAGTTATGACCGAACTAGATAGCATATTGAAAAGCAGAGACATTACTTTGCCAACAAAGGTTCATCTAGTCAAGGCTATGGTTTTTCCAGTGGTCATGTATGGATGTGAGAGTTGAACTGCGAAGAAAGCTGGGTGCTGAAGAATTGACGCTTTTGAACTGTGGTGTTGGAGAAGACTCTTGAGAGTCCCTTGGACTGCAAGGAGATCCAACCAGTCCATTCTGAAGGAGATCAGCCCTGGGATTTCTTTGGAAGGAATGATGCTGAAGCTGAAACTCCAGAACTTTGGCCACCTCATGCGAAGAGTTGACTCATTGGAAAAGACTCTGATGCCTGGAGGGATTGGGAGCAGGAGGAGAAGGGGACGACAGAGGATGAGATGGCTGGATGGCATCACTGACTCGATGGACGTGAGTCTGAGTGAACTCCGGGAGTTGGTGATGGACAGGGAGGCCTGGCGTGCTGTGATTCATGGGGTCACAAAGAGTTGGACACGACTGAGTGACTGAACTGAACTGAATAAAGTGTTAGTCGCTCATTCATGTCTGACTCTTTGTGAACCCATGGACTGTAGCCCACCAGACTCCTCTGTCCATGGGATTCTCCAGAATACTGGAATGGGTTGCCATTCTCTTCTTCAGGGGATCGACATGTGTAAATATATACATTCTGTAAAAAGACTCAGCATTGCCTTTCATAATTAACAAGAGTTAAGGTTTACTGTGGTATTTGAAAAAACTCTGTAGACTTTTATTTTCAGTGCTATGGTAGGTCAAGTATACAGGCAATTGTACTGAAAACAACTAAGAAAACTGAATACTGGAGAGAAAACATCTTTTAAAATGACTCACAAGCTGAGAAACTGCTCAGAAATTTTTTATCAAGGTGAGATTCACATAACACGATGGAAATTAATTTTCAATTATTCTGGAAGCTTTGAAGATGTTCATAATTGAGACTAGTAATTCTACTCCTGTGTATATTCCCTAAGTCAACTTATATATATGCTCACTGGGGGAAGTTCACAGCAGTACCATTTACAGCAGCAAAAAACTGGAAATAATAATAATTCGTGTTCATTGATAACAGAATATATACATAAACCATACTATATTCATTCCATGGAATTACAGTTCAGCAAAATGAATAACGAGCTGTACTCAACAACATGGACAACTCTAGGAGTGAAATTACTTTGCCAACAGAGGTCCGTCTAGTCAAGCCTATGGCTTTTCCAGTGGTCATGTATGGATGTGAGAGTTGGACTGTGAAGAAAGCTGAGCACCGAAGAATTGATGCTTTTGAACTGTGGTGTTGGAGAAGACTCTTGAGAGTCTCTTGGACTGCAAGGAGATCCAACCAGTCCATCCTAAAGGAGATCAGTCCTGGGTGTTCATTGGAAGGACTGATGCTGAAGCTGAAACTCCAGTACTTTGGCCACCTCATGTGACGAGTTGACTCATTGGAAAAGACTCTGATGTTGGGAGGGATTGGGGGCAGGAGGAGAAGGGGATGACAGAGGATGAGATGGCTGGATGGCATCACTGACTCGATGGACATGAGTTTGGGTAAACTCCGGGAGTTGGTGATGGACAGAGAGGCCTGGCGTGCTGCGATTCATGGGGTCACAAAGAGTTAGACATGACTGAGCAACTGAACTGAACTGAGGAGTGAAATATTTAACAACTAGTTGGCACAGGGATTGATAGTCAGAAGGGACTCCAAACATAATATCAGAGATGACCAATACCCACTGCTGTGCCAGGTGTAATCCCTTTAGGAAGGTGAAGGGACTTGAAGTCTCATGGGAGTACTCAGGTAAGCCGCAATTCACCACCAACTAACATGGAAATATTTCAGTATTTCTGTTGTTTGTCACCCAGTGCCTCTGGTATGCATGGCTAACTAGGAACACAAGTATATAAACAGTATGATTCCACTGATGTAATGTTCAAAAACAAGTACAACTAAAGCTGTGGTCTAGAGATGCAAATATAAAGGGTGAGACAATAAAGAAAAGCATGGGGAAAGGATACAAATGCATCCAGAAAAATGGCTATCCCTAAAAAGGAGAAGTAGGATGGGATGGAGAGAGGTACCACTCTTCCAATGTAAAAGTAACTGTCTTTTTTTTTCTTAAATTGACTGGCAAGGACATGAGTGTTGGTCCTAATATAATATAAAGAATGATTATTCTTTATATATAGTATACAAGTGTTCTTTTGTATCCAGTGGTTATGTCATTAAAATCATTTAAAAGGAATTCATTAGGAAAAATTTAATAAGAAACTCTCATATCATATCTCTATGGTTCCTGATATAACTCTTCTAGGGGCTTGGCAAAAATGATCTCCTCAATTGTAATTGTAATTGGTGGAACTCTTAAATCTATTTAAAATTCTATGAGCTTCTCTGCAAATCACTCCACAAACATTCTTGTAAGAATCCCTCCGATGAGAAGCAGCAAAGTCCAACCTCCAGAGTACATTCTGCTCTGGCTCTTTTATTTAATATAATCATAAGCATAGTGAGTTTTGTTGTTTTTAATCTAGAATCTTCTCAGATTTTGAAATCTTTCAAATGAGAGCACGGTGCAAATGACTACATTCTGTCTCTCTTGCTTAGATTTCAAATGGTGATGTTCTCATTTTGTCTTTTACCATACGCTTCAGCCGTGTGATGCCCCAGTTCTCCTCATGAAATACGCTGACAGTCAGGGGAAGTTTCTAAGAGTGTATTAAATCTATATCGAGGGCCGAAGAGTATGTTTGGGAGGGTGCAGACATGTGTGATTTTTTAGCAACTCCAACAGCTGCTTGGCATCTGTAGACTCACCATTCACTATTTTCAGTTATTTGTGAGCCACTCCTAAGAGCACACCACACGGCAACTCTGTCTTTCCTAAAGCACAGACGTGAACTGTGTAGCAAAACTACACAGCACAAGAGCAAGACATGAGTCAGAGAGGAGTCTTGTCAAAGCTCCCCTTCCCAACACACCACCAGGGAAACGGAAACTCCCTGGATGGGAAATTACTTCCCTGAGCGCAAGTTGAGAAGGCAAATCATTGGAGGGCCGTGAATAATTATGGGAACCTCTCCTCTCTGGACAGAAACCTGATTCAGAAGGAAGTCAAGAGCCTATGCAAATATTTCTGCATTTGCAAATTTGGGAATTTGAAAAGGGTCTGAGGTGCATCCATCAAGAATGTCAAGAGTCTACTGTATAGAATCTTGAATGAGGAGGTTTTCAGAATTCTTCTTCTAATAAAATTGTTGGTTCATTTTTATCAGGGCTCCTCGGATTTAAAGAGAGCTTCAGCATCTAACACTGAGCCTGCAAGTCCTGAACAGACCAAGTTTGGTAACAGAGGCTCAGCAGAGCATCCCATGTATTTATAACACTGTTTTTCTTTTTTTCCATCTCTATTTTTTGTTTACAAGTTTTTCTTTGGATCCCAGTCATGTATAGTACTCATTTTTTTTTTAAATGTTGGCCCTGACCTCCAATTCAAGGACCCATGGACATCCAGAGAGCTCCAAGATTCTTGAGATTGACTTCTGTATGCTTTTCCCTGGCTTCGCTACTTGAATCTAAGATACATTCTCAGTTCACCTCTACTGAACATCTAGATGTAAAGCTCCACCCTTCTTTTTTTTTCAGATGGTGACCAGTCACACCTGGTATTTTTTAAAAGTAACAAAGAGAGGAATCACATCTCTCATGCATGCATGTTTTTCATGGACAGACCAGATCAATAGCCCAAGCCCAGTTCCCAGATGTGATCCTCCCAAGCGGGCAGCCCCTTGGAGAGAGTGATTCAGTTACCCCAGGACCACCAACCAACCACAACGAACTCCTACCTCCTCTGCCTTTCAAGCCCCTAGGAATTTCAGACAATAGTGTTTTATCCATCTTACTACATCAGTATCCTTTTGCTTATATACATAGAAACTTTGGCTAGTTCTGAACATTTCTGATTATATTCAAAGGCCTGTTACTGACAATTTCTTTTAACAAGTTCAAAACTTTTTTCAAATAATTTACCAAAATGATGAATTTCTGTGTGTCTAGAAACCAAGACAGACTCTTCCGCTCCTTTTAATTAGGGTCTTCACATTTTTCAACATACGCATTAAACTTAAAAAACAGTACTCTTTAAAAAGTGTCAGCATTCATTTTCTTCTACTTTTGATTTTCCTGTTGCCTTCGTCTTGGAATACACTGTAACTAAGCAAATTGGCAGAGGGTTAGACAAAGCTCAACACTGCTTGCGTAACTCACACATCCTTCCAGTTTTGAGCACCATGTCTGAATTGAGCCAACAACACAGTTTAACATGAGGGTGTTGTCATGACACCTTGAACTTTTTTAACAGCACACTGGTGGTGGGGAGTCCACACTCCCTACATTGACATAAGAAACACACACCTCTCCTACTTCATCTTTTCCACTATCCAGTCTCTTCCAATTATTTCCAGCATTAAAGTTGCCAAGTTGGAAAGTTCTAAGTGTGTCTCTGGTCACAAGACAGGCTGAGGCTCCCATGCCTCCTTCTTAGAATTTTCTACAACATCAAATGTGAGAACATAAGCACTACTAATTCTAGCATAATAGTTTCCTGCCAAATTTCAGCAAAATATCATACAGTTCTCAATTAATTTCAGTGAGGGGGGTGATTACAGTTATAATTTTGATCAGTAAGTCCTTGGCTGTCCAGAAAACTCAGATATTCTGTTGTCCTGCATAAATGAAGTTTTTTTCTTTTAGCATCATGTTGAAAAAAGTCATTAGGGGTATACTTCAAATTCTTATGCTTTTTGAAACCAGTCACACAAAAAGTCAATTAAACTCCTCTTGGTGCATATAGGTCACGGTAAGCATCAGTTTTTAAGCTACAAAACAGAGTTCTGAAGACCCATCAAAATGCATAAGATTTCACTGAATTGCTCCCATTAAATACTTATATTAAATTCTATGCTTTGAATTCCCGTGCCTTTTAAATTTTATTTTAAACTTGTTCAGTATTTCTGTCTTACATTACTGATACTTCTTAGTGATGTTTTACAAAAGAACTATTAGAACCCTTGTACACTAGTTTATCAATCTTGTCCAATTTGCTGGGTGTATTTGCAAACTAATCACAGAGCCTCTTAGAACTTTGTGTAAATGAATCCTGCAAGAGGGTATGAAGTTTTCTGCACTGAAATTTTCCAATGGCTATAATACCTGACCTGAGCTCATGTCTTATGACATCTCTCTTGCTTTACCACTTAGGTCCCAACTGGATAAGTGACACTCTATCAATGTGCAGTCCAGATGGTCATGGTATCATCCTAACACCCAGCAACTATAGGGGACATGCTTCTTTTTAGCCCAACTCATTTTCTTTTAAAGATATTTCATTGCACTCGGTAAGGCTATCATGGTGACACCCTCTTTACAGAATGAAGAATGACTTTGGTCAAGGGCTTTGTCTAACTCTGGTCTGAAATACCAGTGCTGTCTATTCATATAGCCAGCGTTTCCTGCCCTGCTTATTTATCTGCTGATTTATAAATATGCTTTGATTTCACCAGAAAGAGAATGAAGAACAGCATGTCTGAGTCTCCTTGATGGGCAGCTTGGAGAGCAGAAAAGGACCTGAGAGGCATCAGAGAACTCACAAAGCAAGTTAGAGACAAGTTAAAAGCTATCCAGTTGTCACACAGCTTTCTTAACATTATCTTCCATCAAGTCGAGGTCTGGAATCTGCCAGGATTTCAGACTAAATGCATCTTCTGCTTGCCGGTATTTTTCACACATTGAGTGCTTCAATGGCTCACTTGGCAAAAGCCCAAAGGCAGCACATGCTTCTCCACTCTAAGGAGAGTGGCTGCCACTGAGACAGTGGGTAAAACAGTTCAGTAGCAGCGCCCGTGGGCACATCATCCACTGCCAAGTGCACACCCTTTGTCATTGGCCCTCAGAGCAGATACGGCGGGGTGCTGAGGACAGTAAAACCATCTGAGGCTGAAGAGGCCAGTCCGTGTGTGTGTGTGTGTGTGTGTGCGCGCGCGCGCGCACGCACACGCTCAGTCATGTCGTGCCTGGTTCCTCTGTACATAGAATTCCCCAGGCAAGAATACTGGAGTGGGTTGCCTTTTCCTTCTTCCTCCAAAGGAATCTTCCCAATTCAGGGATCAAACCCGAGAATCCTGCATTGGCAGGTAGATTCTTTACCAACTGTGCCACCTGGGAAGCCCCTGAAGGGGCCAGACTTTTCATTAAATTAATGTCTGCCCAGGCTGAGGCACTAAGGGGTGTGATACGAACTTGCAACAGTTCTGTGTCCTGTGAGTGCCTTAGCTAAAACAGAAGGAGAGAGCGCCAAGTGTCATACCCACCTTTTCCTCTCTGCCTGCAGATATCTCTGTGAGACAGTTGTTCTCCTACCTTGCAAAAAGTAATAATGATCCCACAGTATTTAATGCAAGAATGTACAGGGCCTCCAGTGTCTGCAAGTTATCAGAACTTTAAAGAGCATATGTCAAGCAGCTCAGCCAGCATCTGGGTTCTGCTATTCAGCCATACAGTGTGGCCCAACCCCAGAGCAAAACTGAAACTCTAAGCGTGGCAGAAACTCTTTCCCTTAGCAGGAAGCACGAGGAACAGCCAGGACCTAAAACAAATGAACCTGGTGGTCACCCTGGATTCAGGATTCCGGTTGTGCATCGAGCTAGTCACTCAGGGTTCTTGCAGGGATGACGGTCAACCTTCTCCAGGGTTCAAGCAGGGGTGAAATGACCACATGAAAGTCCAGACAAGCAATGACTGGCCAAGAGGGATGTGGGAGGATCTTTAGATCAACACCAACCCAAAGCCCAATTCCAAGCTCATCCCAACGGACACGTGATTTTTGCCTCCCACCCCACCTCCGTTCCTCACACATAAATTGCTCAAATCATTCTCTCTCTTTCCCACACTCTCCCTGCCCCCTAATACATACAGTTACATAAAAGCATCTTAAACATAGGACCCAACTTCTTCAGTCTGGGGGAGGACCAGGAGATGGTGGGAGCTGCTGGGGCGCATGGTCTGATCATTAGTTGCAATTACATAACCATGCAAACAAGGGCTGGAGAACCGCTTAGATGGAGATCAGTTTAGCGCACACCGCAGGCGCCCCTTTTCCCCTCCCCCGACAGCCTGAAAGCAAGTAAGTTTTAACACAACCACAACCGAAGCACCAGACACGGCTGGGGGGTGGCGAGCAGCCGACTGCTGAGGTTAAAATTCCAATGGTGGCCCGAAACTTGAGGTGTATAGCAGAAAGAGCGCCAAGCGGCCGCTCACCCAGCAACCAGACCCCGAAGACCCTCCTGCCTGCATCCTCGACCCCCAAAGTTCAAGGGCGGGCTGAGCCAAAGAAATCATCCAGACCTGCGAACCTGCAACATGAACCAAAAAAGCCGCGATCAACCAAATCTAAGCCTGGCCCCCAGCGCCTCGCCACGACTTTCGTCCAAGTCTCGGCGAGTTCAGGTTGTCTGACACGCTCAGGAAAAGAGTCCTCCAGCAGCTCCTACCGTCTCAGCGGAAGCCACTTAGCACCAGCGGTGTTTCTAATTTTGAAGGATGGTAAAATGTGGGACACAACTGGGAGAGAGGGTACTTGCTTTGCTATCGGTAAGGCAAGACTCCCCAACAGAGGAAGACTTTGGGTTTGCTTTGGTTTTCTTGGGGTGGGCACGAGGTTGTGATTTTGCTTTGGGAACATTTGCAGAGGGGCGCTAGGATTTCAGGGAGCTGGAGATCTCCCATCTGCCTGGGCACCTAGCATCCTCCGATCGGATTTCATTTTCGGCGACAGAGAGGGCTCGCGGGGGGCTGGGGATTGGGGGTTGCTGAACAATCCTGGAGCCGCAGCCAGGGCAGCTGAAGAAACTGCAGGTTCTGCGGCGGACTAGGCATCCGCCGGACCACTGAGGTTCACAGCAGAGCCGGCCGCCAGTGCGCGGGTGCAGCCGGGCCGCCAGGAGCTGCGAGCGCGCGGCGCGCACAGGGTTACAGCCGCCGCCGCCGCCGTGATTGACGCGCGGGGGTCACTTGAGGCTCCCGCCGCTCCCCCGGCACCCGACCGGGCAGCCCGCTCAGCCCACCGAGGGCAACGCAGGCCCCGCAGCCGCCCACCCGGTCGTTCCCCGCGCCTCTGCCCGCGGACACCTCGCCCAAGAAGGGCCACGACAACATGGAATCGCAGCTCGCTATTTCACTTGCCCGTGGCGGCCGCCGGCAAAAAACAATAAATAAAATGCGAGGCAACCATCAGCCGAATAAAAATCCAGAGTCCCCTACCTTCGGCCTTGGGATGGCACACTGGTCCTGTGTTCTCTGACCCACGGATCCAGCCCCTTCTTCATGAATTATTCCGGTCAGTCAGGATTTTGTGCATTTTTTTCCTGAACACCTGTTTCAAGTAAGGGGTAAAGACCTTATTGAAAGAATTGTCCTTAAAAAATAAGCTGTGCACACATATGTCCATCCAGGCATGCATGCGTGTTTGTATACACACATATGCACACGAAATATACATGTACATTGAAGCACCAAACTAGGCAGTTGGATAATGGGAGAGTCGGCTGGTTGTGAGCATGCTCGCGCCGGGAACAGATCCACCCTCTGTTATTCCTCTGAATAAATATAAATCACGATCAGAAACCCAAACAGCAGCATCCCTCTTGAATTCCTGCTGCTGAAAAACACAGAATAAACGCAGCCCAGA
The DNA here is from genome assembly GCF_055505025.1 of Bos grunniens. Lineage (NCBI taxonomy): Eukaryota > Metazoa > Chordata > Mammalia > Artiodactyla > Bovidae > Bos > Bos grunniens. The sequence goes on from NC_141167.1 coordinate 17,192,575, forward strand.
GACACGGCATCTAATCAGCAGCTGTTTTCTGAATCCAGAGCCAACCCCTGCCTACCCTGTCTTTTCCACTATGAGTTCAGACCTTTTTTGAAAGGGGTTTTAACCTTTTAAAGATACAGTACACCAATTATCACTTCTGAATAGCTGTCACTCCAAGAGCAGGAAGCCAGTCCCATGCCTAAAGCCACAGGGCAGGCTTGCACGCAGAGATAATGATTCCATTCATCGGTGCCTTTTTACAAACATACAAACATATATACATACACACACAGAGAACTAGCAAAGGCAAGCCATAAAACTAGACACATAGTTGTTGCAGTGAGGAGTTCCTCAGTGACTAATCATGTTATGTAAACACTACCATCCTTCACTTCGGAACACACACGTTCATGGGGTGAGACAGTTCCAGGGACACTTGTCAGCATGAGTGTCACCCCTCAGAAGCCCCTACCTGCTGGGAAAGGACCAGGAAGCCTGGCAGGGCAGCTGAAGGAAGTGGGGGGCCCTGCCAGCTCAAAATTAACCACAGGGCACTGCCACGTCCTCAAATTAAAGAAACCTCTAGCACTACTTATAATGTAATCTAGAACCAGATCTTGTTCCAACACACATTTTTTTTTTCCAACCAGAATCTGAAATCAGAACCACAACCTGAACCTCCACCATCTCTAAGATCCAGATGTAAGTCCTTCTTCAAGATTTTGTTAACAAGAGGGTTTTGTTTGGTTGTTGGGTTTTTGTTTCTTTTTTTTTTTTCACCAGGGCTAGATTAAGATGAAGATAGAAAAATGGGTGCTGGGGATTGAGGATAAACAACCCCCACCCTGCCCTAATTCTTTTTTTTTTTTTTTAATTAAGTACTTTAGCCACCCAGGTGGTGTTTATTAATCCAGTTTTGCTTTGGCTTTTAAAGAAGCAGCACTGAGAAGAAACCAAAACTCCCCACCTCATGTATGTTTGGAAGGAAGGAAAATGCCTTTTACAGTTTCTTTTTCACCCCAAGAACCCCAGGGCTTCAGAATGGCGCTGGCTGTTGGTCCCTTGGTTCCCGCCCAGCAGCAACAACACTAGTAGCTTACCTGAAAAGCCACCCCGATGTCCCCACAGCCACTCCTGGCCAGTCCCTCTGGCCCTGGCCTCAGAGCCCACCCTCCCTGGGCAAAGCACTAAAACCAATGCACTGTCACCCTCTCACCTCATCACAGCCACTGCCTGCACTGCCTGCTCCCAGACACACACGCACGCGCGCACACACACACACACACACTCCCTTCCCTCCCAGCTTCCAGGGCTCTTTAGCAGAAAATTATCATATTTCATGTGTCATCACCCAAGCTAGCTGGGCCTTTCACTGATTGGCTGGGCACCCGCAGCCGGAAATGTCAACAGCCACACAGCTTGGAACTGACTCTCCCGCGGCCACCCCAGACCTGAGCCCAGGAGGCTCCGTGACAAGGCGAAGACCTCCCACCGGGAGCCTGTCACTCTTCTCCCTGATCTGCCTCAGGCCCTCTCCTCCCTGCTGGTCTCCCTACACCCCCCTGGGGGAGGGGACCTCCAGGGGATGTGGATCCAGTCTCTCCAGCCAGGCTAGGAGCTGAACTGCCTCCAACTGCAGGGAGGAAGGGAGCCACTGAAATTCCTGTTCTTCCCAGCAGGAAGATGTCTCCATTTGGTTTTAAAAATTTAGAGAAAGTGTTCCTGATAAAAAACTATCTCTCCTCACACTGAAAAAGAAAACTTATCAGTAAGGCTTGGTGAAAACAAGATTGTTTATCCTCAGCAGTTTATCTGTTGCTGCTCTTTATCCCACACCTAATATCACATGCACTAAGGTATCATAACCATAATATCCCAAGGGAAACCGGAAGACAATTTAGTCCATCCTCTTCCCTTAAATAGAACAGCTCTTAACCCTACAGGAAAACTCACCAGAAAAAGAGGCTCCCTAACTTGGCTACCCAATGCTTTGTGATGCCACACAAGTGTTTCAGAGTTAACTGGTCTTTGTAGTGACCAACCTGAGTCATTTTGACTGTAAGTGAAGCATAGTCTCTCCGGCTGTATCTTTAGCAGGTTCAGTGTGACTCACCATTTCAGTCTCACCTCACTGTGTTCTCCTGGTTAAATTAAACCCCATCTCTCTGGACTGTGGTGTAAAAGTTGTTTCTCAAACCTTTAATTATGCTGCTTTGTTCTTTAGACTTCAGAGACAAGCCTCCCAGAGCTGATGTAGTTCAAAGCTTATTCCATTAAGCCATGCATGTGATGCTTCACTCGTGTTGGCTGTTTCTACTCTGGAGTTTTGGGTTTGGGGGAGAGAAAATTGGGCTCAGACATTTACGCCTTCCTTCTCTCCAAAAACAAAACAAAACAAAACCCCACATGTACATGACTGAAACAATAGTGGCTGTGCTGGGACCCAGAGAAAGACGCCATCAACAAAGCCAACATTTTGAAGAATATGGGGAAGATATGAAGTGGATGAGACATCTGTTAGGAAAGGCTGATTAGTGCTGATAAGTCCACGCATGATTCTGCCTAGGCCCCTTAAGAAGAAAGTACACAGACTTCCAGAAAAGGGTCCTGGAAAACCCCAAGCTCAGAGGATCAAAGGTCACATGAGGGTCACAGGCATCAGCTCAGAGGCAAATGAAAGGACGTTAGGAACTAGGAAGATTCTCTCCACACAGAACAGCAATTATTCCCTAACATCTTTGGAAAGTGGGAAGTTTGTCCCTAATATAGGAAAAAGTCAAAGTCTCAATAGGGATAGCACCCCATTTTATTTAGGTATCCCACACATACACACGCACATACACACACACACACACACACACACACACACACACAAAGATGAAGAAGACAGAAAAAACAAAAGAAGAAAAATCTTTATAATCAAATAAGACACAAGTCATAACAGAGAAATCCAGAACAGCCTATATTAGTCTAATAGAAGTACTGGAAGGAGATGACATCATTAAGAAAGGGGAAAAGCAACAATCAAGGGAGAAATAGAAGAACATTTCCTCGAGCTGATGAGACTGGAGGCCTTAGATCATATGGGTCTGAGTGCTGAGTAGCAGGATTACTGAAAGAATACACAATTCTAGATGCAGTCTCTGACTCCAAGAACAAAGGGAAACAACTACAGGCTTCCTGATAGAGGAGAAAAATCAGGTTGCTTAGAAGGAAAGAAAATCAGGCTGACAGCATACCTCACATCTGCAACACGAGGCTAAAAGACAGTGGCACGATTTTTATAAAATTCTCAGGAAATCTTATTGAAACTCAAGAATTCAACCATCTGCCAAATTATAATTTCTCTCACATGTGATGACAAAAGAAAGGCATGTTCAAAGACACAGAAATATCTTTATTCACTTTAAAAAAAAGATTACTTGAAGATCTGTTCCAGACAATGGAAAAAATAAGCCAGAATAATAAACTCAAGAAAAAAGATATATAAGAAAATGTAATGAATAAAGCCAATAAAATGTATGGTTGAGTACAAATACAATTGATCATGTGGTAGTAAAGTTTAATTTACTTGTTAACATAAGATAGGTAGAAAGAGAGGACTAGAGAAAAAAATCAAGAAGTCTGGAATTAAATTTCCATATGATTTCATCCAAAATACTGGAAAATCTCAATGGAGATGGGTAAGTAAAATCACTAGAATAAAAAAATAGGGTGGGAGGATCATTATGGAAGGCAATCACAACTCCATTTATCATCACCTCTCTTCCCAAGACCACATTAAAATGTAATAAAGAATTTTTTAAGTTCAAATACACAACGAGAAAGAAAACAGTAGAAGAGCCATTAGCCAAGAAAACTGAAAAAGAAGAATAGAGAGGAACTGAATTTATCAGCTATGAGTATCTACTTAAATGCTACAATAAATAAAATAATATAGCACAATTGCAGAAACCTAAAAATGGATGATGGAATTGAATAAAGTTAAGAAACAGCTTCAAGTATAGTGTTTGCTATGTGATAGGTGATAAAAACTGAATTTCAAATCAATGGGAGGAAAAAATGTATTGCCCAATAAACAGTGTCAGTGTGGTGTTCGGTATTGCTTCTAACTCATATCTTATACAAAATATATTCTATTTCCACACATACACACACACAAAATACTGCAAGGAAAAACAGGTGCTACGACTGACCAATAAATCATGGAATGTTATAAAGTTGCTGGGTTTTTTTTCCCTAATAGTGGAAAGAATAGAAAAATAGTGGTTATTCAGTCTATTTAAATACCATTGTGGTAGGTTACATAACGGCCCCCCAGAGACATTCACTTATGGAAACTGAATATCACCTTATATGGCGAAGATGTGTCTAATTGGAGACTCTTGAGATGGGAAGTTTATCCTGGATTATCTGCTGCTACTGCTGCTAAGTCACTTCAGTCGTGTCCAACTTTATGCAACCCCATAGATGGCAGCCCACCAGGCTCCCCTGTCCCTGGGATTCTCCAGGCAAGAACACTGAGTGGGTTGCCATTTCCTTCTCCAATGCATGAAAGTGAAAAGTGAAAGTGAAGTCGCTCAGTCGTATCCAACTCCTTAGCAACCCCATGGACTGCAGCCCACCAGGCTCCTCCATCCATTGGATTTTCCAGGCAAGAGTACTGGAGTGGGGTGCCATTGCCTGGGAAGGTACTAAATATAATCAGAGTAACCTTATAAGATGTGGGCTGAAAAAGGAAACAATAATCAAAACAAAAAGACAACCTACAGATGGGGAAGAAATGTTTGCAAATGTCATGACCAATAAGCGATTAGTCTCTAAAATGTACAAACAGTTTATGACACTTAACAGCATCAAAACAGCCCACTCAAAAAATGGGCAGAACTGAATAGAAATTTCTCCAACGAGGACATATAAATGGCCAAAGACACAAAAGATGTTCAACATTGCTAATTACTAGAGAAACGCAAATCAAAACTACAATGAGATTATCACCTCACACCAGTCAGAACGGCTATCATCAAAAAATCCACAACAAGAGCTGGAGAACATGTGGAGAGAAGGGAATCCTCCTGCACTGTTGGTACAGCCACTATTGAGAACAGTATGGAGGTTCCTTAAAAAACTAAAACCAGACCTACCATATGACAATTCAATCCCACTCCCGAGCATATATCCAGAAAAAAAAACATGATCAGAAAGGATACATGCACCCCAATATTCACTGCAGCACTCTTTACAATAGCCGAGACATGAAAGCAACTTAAGTGTCCATCAACAGAGGAATGGATAAAGAAGATGTGGTACATATATACAATGGGCTATTACTCAACCATTAAAAAGAATGAAATAATGCCAACTGCAGCAACATGGATGCACCTACAGAGTGTCATACTGTAATGAAGTAAGTCAGGAAGAGAAGGAAAAATATCATATGACATTCCTTATATATGGAATCTAAAAAGAAATGACAAAATGAACCTACTTACAAAACAGAAAAGAGACCCACAGACTTAGAAAACGAGCTTATGGTTTCTGGCTAGGGAGGATAGTTAGGGAGTTTGGGATGGACATGTCCACACTGCTGTATTCAAAATGGATAAGCAAAAAGGGCCTCCTGTACAGCACATGGAACTCTGCTCTATGTTATGTGACAGTCTGGATGGGAGGGGGGTTTGAGAGAGAATGGATACACGTTTATGTATGGCTGAGTTTCTTTACTGAAACTACCACAACATTGTTAATTGGCTATACTTCACTATAACGTGGCTTCCCCGGTGGCTCAGACGGTAAAGAAGTCACCTGCAATGCGGGAGACCCGGATTCGATTCCTGGGTTGGGAAGACCCCCTGGAGGAGGGTATGGCAACCTACTCCAGCATTCTTGCCTGGAGAATCCCCATGGACAGAGGAGTCTGGTGGGCTACAGTCCATGGGGTCGCAAAGAGGCAGACAGGACTGAGTGACTAAGTGCACACACGCACAACACAACATAAAAAGTTTAAAGTTTGAAAACATAAATAAAGCACATGAATAATAAAAAAAGGAAAGGAAAACAGAGAGGGAGGCAGAAGGCAGAGAGGAGAAGGAAATGTGACCACAGAGGCCAAGATTGGCATGATGCAGCTACAGACCAAGGAAACCAGAAGCACCAGAAGCTGAAAGAGGCAAGGAACAGATCCTCCCTTAGAGGCTCTGGAGGAAGCACAGCCCTGCTGACACCTTGATCTTAGCCCAGTGAAACTGATTGCATATTTCTGGACTCCAGAATTCTAAGGAAATAAAATATTGTTTTAAGCCCCAAAGTCTGTGGTCATTTGTTATAGAAGCCATAATAAACTAATACTGGTGATTAGTATCCACCATTAGTATCCACCATCCACCAAAAACATCATCCACCATGATGAGAGACAGTACTTCCTAGGGATTACAATAATTATGATTACCAGCAACAATACTTACTGTGTGCCTGGCACTGTTAAATTATATACAGATCTAATCTCATTTAATTCACATGCAAGGTGGCAATAGAGAGTTGAAGTTAATATGGCTCCACCACGTAGTAGCATGTATGCCCGGGCAAGCTGTATAAACTTCTAAAGCTGCTTTGTCTCATCCATAAAGTAGAGGTGGTACCTAACTGTCGGGGTTGTTGAGGATAAAGTGAAACTATCTATGTAAAGGGCTTAGAACACTGCCTGGCAATAAAGACTCCACAAATAATAATTAATAATGGGAAAGTTCTTCCTTATGCCAGGCAGCAGTCTGTCTCCCAGAGCATCTCTCATTGATTCTAGTTCTTCCCTTTGGATACTTATAGAACAAAAGTCTCTCCAAACCACCTGACTGTCAATCAAATATCTAAAGCCCATGATCATCTCATTAAGAGTCTCAGCTTTGGGAACTTCTCTGGTGGTCTACACTCCCACTGCAGGGGGCCCATGTTCGGTCCACTGGATCCCACATGCCACAACTAACAGACCTCACATGCAACAACAAAGACTGAAGATCCTGTGTGCCAAAACTAAGTTCTGGTACAGCTAAATAAATAAATTTTTTTAAAAAAATTTTTAAAAAGTCTCAGCTTCTCCAGACTGAAAGTAACCAATGCCTTCAATCACCGCTTTTGTGAATGCATCATAGCTCCTTTCTCATCCTGACCACCTCCTCTGGACATATTCTTGCATATCTTTAGATAAGATCCCAGACTTATCACCATTCTTGTTCTAGAACAGCAGTTGGGAAACTAGCCCTCAATGCAGGTTATATTTTTTAATAGTCTATGAGCTAAGAATGGTTTTTACATTTCTTAAGAATTGAAAAAAAAAAAAAAAAAAAAGAATTTTCAATATGAACTATATATGGCCTGCAAAGTTGAAAATATTGTGTGGCCTTTTTCAGAAAAAGTTTACCAATTCCTGTTCTAGAAGATCCTATACTTCTATCAATGCAATGTAAGATTACCCAAGACATTTGTGCAAACAAAAAAGCCTTTTGCACTCTTGTATCATACCAACTTAACTGTAAGGCTGCTAATTATTCAATCAGTACCCATTCTCTCTCCCCTTCTTACCTAGTAATAAAAATCTTAGCTAGGAATATGGCTACCAGTTTAATACTACATTTCCCAGTCTCCCTTGTCACAAGGTGCGGCCAGGAGGCAAAGTTCTAGCCAATGGGATGTAACCAGACATGACCAGTGTAATTTTCCAGTCCTGCTCTTAAAGGGGAGGCTCATGCCCTTCCCATTCCCCTTTCCCATTGGGTGGAATGTGGATCTGACAGTCCTGTGATGAATTAGCAGAGCAACAACACAGAAGGATCAAGGGTCTCTGGTGCTGCCATTTTACCCAATACTGCTTATTCTCAGTCTGAGAGAGAAATAAACTTGTAGTTTACTTAAGCCATTGTTATTTTAGATCTTTGTGACAGCAAGCGAATCTATGCCCTAACCAATACAACTATCAATTTTAACTCCCGAGTGTTTTATATATTTGTGGCCGCTAAGACACACATCTCCTCCACTCTCCAATCATGCAGTTAATTTTCTGGACACCATCGCAAGATGTTGCATCGACCTTGTAAGAATCGGTGTATCATTTTACCCTGACATCTGGGACCCAATTCTGTCATCCAAAGTAGCTACTGTCCTTTCTAATTTCATGTCATTTTTCAAGAAGCACTTTAGGTGTGGCACTCTAACTAAACACAGTGCTTATCAAAGTACATGATAAATGTTAAGTATAATGTAATGGAGAAGAGTGTGACCTCAGTTTGTGGGGGAAGAAAATAACAGATTAAACTAAGGTCAAATGAAGGAGAAGGTGTGGAGGATGGAGACAAGCAGCTATGAGGAGTTTACTGTGTTCCAGGCACTCTTCTGTGAACTTCCTCAGTGTTCAGTTCAGTTCAGTCTCTCGGTTGTGTTCGACTCTTTCAGACCCCATGAGAAACACTGAGCTGGAGTTGGTGATGGACAGGGAGGCCTGGTGTGCTGCGTTTCATGGGGTAGCAAAGAGTCGGATACGACTGAGTGACTGAACTGAACCGCAGCACACCAGGCCTCCCTGTCCATCACCAACTCCCAGAGTTCACCCAGACTCATGTCCATTGAGTTGGTGATGCCATCCAACCATCTCATCCTCTGTTGTCCCCTTCTCCTCCTGCCCTCAATCTTTCTCACCATCAGAGTCTTTTCTAATCAGTCAGCTCTTTGCAACAGGTGGCCAAAGTATTGGAGTTTCAGCTTCAACATCAGTCCTTCCAATGAACACCCAGGACTGACCTCCTTTAGAATGGACTGGTTGGATCTCCTTGGAGTCCAAGGGACTCTCAAGAGTCTTCTCCAACACCACAGTTCAAAAGCATCAATTCTTTAGCACTCAGCTTTCTTCACAGTCCAACTCTCACATCCATACATGACCACTGGAAAAACCATAGCCTTGACTAGACAGACCTTTGTTGGCAAAGTAATGTCTCTGCTTTTTAATATGCTGTCTACGTTGGTCATAACTTTCCTGCCAAGGAGTAAGCATCTTTTAATTTCATGGCTGCAATCACCATCTGCCATGATTTTGGAGCCCCCCAAAAATAAAGTCAGCCACTGTTTCCACTGTTTCCCCATCTATTTGCCATGAAGTGATGGGACCAGATGCCATGATCTTAGTTTTCTGAATGTTGAGCTTTAAGCCAACCTTTTCACTCTCCTCTTTCACTTTCATCAAGAGGCTCTTTAGTTCTTCCTCACTTTCTGCCATAAGGGTGGTGTCATCTGTATATCTGAGGTTATTGATATTTCTCCCAGCAATCTTGATTCCAGCTTGTGCTTCTTCCAGCCCAGCGTTTCTCATGATGTACTCTGCATATAAGTTAAATAAGCAGGGTGACAATATACAGCCTTGATGTACTCCTTTTCCTATTTGGAACCAGTCTGTTGCTTCCTAACCTGCATATAGGTTTCTCAAGGGGCAGGTCAGGTGGTCTGGTATTCCCATCTCTTTCAGAATTGTCCACAGTTTATTGTGATCCACATAGTCAAAGGCTTTGGCTTTGGCATAGTAAATAAAATACAAATCGACGTTTTTCTGGAACTCTCTTGCTTTTTCAATGATCCAGCATTATCTCATTTATTAAATATTTCACTCATTCATTCATTCACTCATTCATTTTTAAAGCACTAATTTTAATTTTTTGAAACAGTAACTACTAATACCCCAGTTGGGGCAGAAAACTATTACCCATAAACACTGATGAAAACAGAGCCCATCCAAAGCTCTCTTTATCTAAGACCATGGGCACCCACCCTCTTTGGACACCTGAAGAGTTTATTGCTGGCTTTCCTTGCAAGATTTAGAGTCAAAGATAAAAATATCCCAAGCACCAAACTCAGGAACTGCTCAGTGTAGAACAGTGGACAGTATTTTCAGAAACCTCTGCCATTTTAAGACAGGTGAGAAGTAAGTACATGTTGGCCTTCTACAAAGCAGGATGGCAGAAAGAGTGTGTAGGCTCTGAGTAATGTCAGACTATACGGATTCAAACCCTCTGGGTTTGAGCCAACTGCTTAATCCTTTCCTGCCTCAGGTTTCCTTATCTGCAAAATGGGGACATGTTATTCTTACCAAACCATCTCCAAGGCAGATTTCCACCCCCTTTTTTGCAGATGATGAATATGATCATGAGTATGTCCTTGTCCGAAAGTAATCATCCAGTAAAATGTCAGCATGAGGCTTAAACCTTAGGTCTTTTTGATTCCCACCTCATGCCCATATGATCAAAGAGAAAGATAGAAAATAAAGTTACTGAATCATGCTGAAAAAGATGACCTGCCCACCAGAGGGAAGGTCAGAAAACTCTTAATGTGGTACTTGAGATGAGAGACAACTGAGGATAATGAGGTTTTCTTCTAACTTCCTTCAGAGCTTCCATCACTTAGGGTGGAACAACACCCTAGAATGGTGTTTAAAAAACAGAGTGCTGGCTCAAGACCCAATCCTTTTTGACAGTCATTCACCCTGTCTTGGATCTTGGTAGGGTGGTTTCCAATACATAAAAAACCAGCCAAGGTCAATGTGTATCTCCTTTCTTGCTTCTGGTTACCTAAAAGTGCATTTTTCAGAATCTAAAGGCACACACAGGCAAAACAAACAAAACCTTAGGGCACTGGTTCTTAACCTTTCTTTTACCTCTTACACCTAAGATATGAGAGGCACCATCTGGGACTTCAGTAACCAGGGAAGAAGATCGGAAAAGTTTCTAGTGCGAAAGGAGTGTAGTATAACACAAAACAAACTTCTCAGACCTGGTGAGACCCTACTGTGGGCAGCCAGTGACGTGGCATCCAGGTGCCCCAAATGGGTACTCTGAGTGCCAACTCGCACTGAGACAGACCTCACAGCTCCCATTCCATGTGACCACCTGGCTTCTGTTTGCATATCCTGGCAACATCAACTCTACATGTGTGTACAGGGTACAGGGTTGGGGAAAGGCTGTCTTTCAGCAACTCACAGCCCGCCTAAGAATGCCGCAAGAACAAACAAGGGAAAGCCATAATAAAAAGCAAGTCAGAATCTACAACCCCACTTTGAAACTTTGGAAATGGTCTTGCTACTCCTTAACACTGTCACCCACTAATTTTAGCATCCTTCAGGTGAGCTATCTACAACACTGACTATGGTTCTAATGGGATTTTCTATTCCCCTTATCCCTCTATACTTAATTGGAATTCTTCTGTAAGGAAGAGTTGTCCTTTCTACCTATAAAATAAAAGCTCATCCAACTTTTATTTTTATCAAATATGGACTCATGGATAGTTATTTTATTCTCCGAGTTATGACCAAATTTTAAAATTTTATTTCAGCTAAAATTGTCTCAACTTTGGCCATTGGGAGCTGTTTTATGTTGGTTCCTGTATTTGACACAATCCTGCTGTGGTTTTTTTGCTGTTGATTAGCACCACAAGATGCTCCACAATCATCTTGTATTTTCCCTGCTCAGTCCTGGAGTTTATTTTTCCAAGAAGAAACTTGGATATCCTCTTCTTGGATAATGGCATTTAGAAACCGAGACTTGAGCACTGAGTGTGCTCACTGCTACCAGAATGCATTGTTTCTAGGCCATATTAGTGGTTGTCAGTCTGGCTAGAGGTTTATTAATTTCATTTATCTTTTCAAAGAACCAGCTTTTGGTTTGATTAATAATTCTGAATTGCTTTTCTGTTTTCAATTCATTGATTGCTGAACTTATTTTTATTATTTCCCTCCTTCTGATGGCTTTAGTTTTAATTTTTTCTTATTTCTCTAGTGTTGCTTTTTTTAAGACAGATATTTCTATTACTAATTGGAGACCTCTCTTCTTTTCTAATATAAATCATTTAACACTATCATTTCCCACCTAAGCACTGTTCAGCTGCATCTCACAAATTTGACAAGTTATATTTTCTTTTCATTCAGTTCAAAATATTTTTAATTATTCTTCTTTGATACATAGGATATTTAGACCGATGTTGTTTGTTTTTCATATATTGGGGGATTTTCCAGACATATTTCTATTTTGATTTCTGGTTTAATTCCACTATGGTTCATGAACAAACTTTCTGAAATTACTATTCTTTTAAAGTTGTTAAGGTCTGTTTCATGACCCAAAATATAGTATCCCATGGTGAATATTCCATGTGCACTCCAGAAAGATGTGTTGTTGGGTAGTGTTATATGTCAATTAGGTCAAGTTGCTTGATGATGCTGTCCAGATCAATAGGCTTTTATTGATATTCTTCCCATTTATGCCATAATTAGCTAAGGAAAAAAGCACTGAAGTTTTCATGTTTAACTGTGAACTTGTCTAACTTGCTTTTCGATTCTATCAGCGTTTGCATTATGTGCTTCAGAACTCTGTTGTAAAGTACATGCATATTTAGGGTTCCTACTTCTTGGAAAATTGGGGCCTTTACAATAATTTAATGTCCCTCTTTATCCCTGAGAATAGTCCTTGTTCTGGAGTTTACTTTGTCTGATATTACCGGAACAACTCCAGCTTTATCTTAGTTAGCCCTTTTCCATCCTCTTACTTTTAACCTGTCTTTATATTTGAAGTGAGTTTCTTATAGACAGTGTATAGTTTGTTCTTGCCTTTTTTATCCAATTTGACAATCCCTGTCTTCTAACAAGTGTGTTTAGACCATTCATACTCAATGATTTTTATATGGTTGGATAAAAACCTATTTTGTTGTTTCTTTCTTTCTTTTATCTGTTCTTTCTTCTTTTCTTTTTCTGCATTCTTTCATTTGGCTGGTTTAAGGGTAGAATAAGGGAGGAAACACTGCCTGTTGTTCTGATTAAGACTTAGTCTTAGACAAGCACTACATCACTGAGCCTTCTCAGTGATCCCACCCTTTCTCTGGGTTACTTCTGAATCCAGCATTTATACCTGCTCTTTTTCCAGGGGTCAAGAGTTGTTTTCCTGTGCCCTTGCTCCAGAAATGACAGGATTTCATCTGTACCCTAAGGGTAATAGTGTCCATCCCCTTACACACACACACACACACACATGCACACACACACACACCACAATTTAAGGCTTTTGTTCACAGGAAAGAAGGGTCCAGGCAGTTTTCTTTCCCTCCCACAGCAGCTTTGCTCCCTGTGCAGCACAAGGGAGACTTTCTGTAGATGTTCCAAATCATTTCAGGGAGCTCATGGTGGGATTCATGGGAAAATGCCTATAAGAAGGTATGCCCCCCTTTATTTGTGACCCCTAGATTCATCTTCTCTTGCCAGTGTGCATTCAGCCAGACTCCACCTACTCAACCCTAGTTGAATTCTTACAAGGGTCTAGCTGCTTCTTGCCCAGGTAAATCAGGGCTTATGTTTTATTTTTCCCTGCAGATACCTGTCTCTTCCTAAATTCTGGTTTCCCAGCAACCTCAATACTTCAATATGTTCAAGAAAGGATATGAATCTGCTGTTGGTCCATTTTTTTCGCATTGTAAGTTTGGAAGTAATTCTCTTTCTAGCTCTCTACATCTTTGAGTATAAACCATAATCCATAGGGTCGCTGAGGGTCGGACACAACTGAGCGACTTCACTTTCACTTTTCACTTTCATGCATTGGAGAAGGAAATGGCAACCCACTCCAGTGTTCTAGCCTGGAGAATCCCAGGGACGGGGGAGCCTGGTGGGCTGCCGTCTATGGGGTTGCACAGAGTCAGACACGACTGAAGCGACTTAGCAGCAGCAATGGAACAATACAATTAGAGATCACTTATGACAAGCCAGAGATAATACAAGATTTTTCTCATTTCATCATCACAAAACTCAATGAAAGAAATGGAACTCGGAGGGATTAAGAAAGTTGTCCAATACACAGGGCTAGTATGTGCTAGAACCAGAATTCAAACCCAGGTCATACTTAAAAGATCTTGCTTTTAGCTTGAGTGAGACTGCCTTAGAATGATACTAGTTAAGATTTTGTGTGGCCCACTGAGTATTTCCTTCTCAACGAAAAGTTTGGAAGACGTCCACCCTAGCATAAAAACACAAAAGCAGCAGAAATGCCATACAGGCTAACAGCAGTTGTCCAATCAGAAAGTTACTCTGTTTCAGAATGGTAATAAGGGATCAGTTTTTGAGAGAGGATGACAACTGACCTTTATGCGGTTAGTTTGAAAGGAGGGTACAACTGTCCTCCACATTTTTCGAATTTCTCCCTGGCCACCTCTTTATTCACGTGTGTGTGTGTATTGAATATTCTTCTCTTCCACATGACACTGCATTACAATGCTGTCATCAGTAATTTACTTTACAGTCTTCTTGAAATTATATTTATCTATCTCAACCACAACTATCTCTTAAGAATAAAGAGCTCAAAAACAAATAAAATACACAAAAATTTTAACTAAAAATCAATTGGTTCATTCAACAATAAAAATAAAGAATAAAGTGGCTTCCCTGGTGGTCCAGTGGCTAAGAATCCCTCTTGCACGGCAAGGGACACCCTTTCAATCCCTGATCTAGGAAGATCCCACATGCTGCAGAGCAAATAAGCCCGTGCTCCACAACTACTGAGCCCACACGCCGCAACTACCGAAGCCTGCGTGCCTAGAGCCTGTGCTCTGCAACCAGAAAAGCCGCCACAACAAAGCCTGAACAGCTCAAACAAGTGTAGCCCCTGCTGACCTCTGGAGAAAGCCTGGATGCAACAACGAAGTCCACCACAGTCAAAAAATAAAATAAATAGATTATTTTTTAATGTATAAAAAAATAAAGAATAAAGAACTCTTTATGAGACATCTACCATCCAAAGCCTTTGACTGTGTAGATCACAATAAACTGTGGAAAATTCTTCAAGAGATGGGAATACCAGACCGCCTGACCTGCCTCTTGAGAAATTTGTATGCAGGTCAAGAAGCAACAGTTAGAACTGGACATGGAACAACAGACTGGTTCCAAATAGGAAAAGGAGTACATCAAGGCTGTATATTGTCACCCTGCTTATTTAAATTCTATGCAGAGTACATCATGAGAAACGCTGGACTGGAAGAAACACAAGCTGGAATCAAGATTGCCGGGAGAAATATCAATAACCTCAGATATGCAGATGACACCACCCTTATGGCAGAAAGTGAAAAGGAACTAAAGAGCCTCTTGATGAAAGTGAAAGAGGAGAGTGAAAAAGTTGGCTTAAAGCTCAACATTCAGAAAACGAAGATCATGGCATCTGGTCCCACCACTTCATGAGAAATAGATGGGGAAACAGTGGAAACAGTGTCAGACTTTATTTTTTGGGCTCCAAAATCACTGCAGATGGTGACTGCAGCCATGAAATTAAAAGATGCTTACTCCTTGGAAGAAAAGTTATGACCAACCTAGATAGCATATTCAAAAGCAAAGACATGACTTTGCCAACAAAGTTTCGTCTAGTCAAGGCTATGGTTTTTCCTGTGGTCATGTATGGATGTGAGAGTTGGACTGTGAAGAAGGCTGAGCACCGAAGAATTGATGCTTTTGAACTGTGGTGTTGGAGAAGACTCTTGAGAGGCCCTTGGACTGCAAGGAGATCCAACCAGTCCATTCTGAAGGAGATCAGCCCTGGGATTTCTTTGGAAGGAATGATGTTAAAGCTGAAACTCCAGTATTTTGGCCACCTCATGCAAAGCGTTGACTCATTGGAAAAGTCTCTGATGCTGGGAGGGATTGGGGGCAGGAGGAAAAGGGGATGACAGAGGATGAGATGGCTGGATGGCATCGCTGACTCGATGGACGTGAGTCTGGGTGAACTCTGGGAGTTGGTGATGGACAGGGAGGCCTGACATGCTGCGATTCATGGGGTCGCAAAGAGTCGGATACAACTGAGCGACTGAATTGAACAGAACCATCTCTAATGAGGAGGCATAACATGACATCCTAAACTTATCTTAGATATATGGAGTACAGCAACAGCACAGAAATGAGTTAGTTACAAAGATAATAATGCAAACAGCCACTACTAAATCTTCAGCTGGAAGAAGCAAGCTCCACACATCTTTACCTAACAAGCTTGTGTAAAACAAGATAGTAAGTGAAATACAAAAAAAAAAAAAAAAAACAGTAAGAAGTAGTGACAATCACCAGACAAGGAAAGAAGAGTTCCTAAAAAACAAAGAGCAGTAGCCATCTGGGGGATTTCACCCACGAAGGAGAACCTCACCAGGTAGCCCTGCCGGAATCTCTGAGTGACAACACGAAGCAGGAACTGGCTCTTCCTGACCTTTCACAAAGACACACGTGGAAAATGAGGCTTCCCAGGTGGTGCTGGTTGTAAAGCGTCTGCTTGCCAGTTCAGGAGATGTAAGAGACACAGGTTGGATCCCTCAGTTGGGAAGATCCTCTGGAGAAGGGCATGGCAACCCACTCCAGTATTCTTGCCTGGAGAATCCCATGGACAGAGGAGCCTGGAGGGCTACAGTCTGTAGGACTGCAAAGAATCAGACATGACTAAAAGAATCAGACATGACTGAAGCGAATTTGCATGCATGCATGCATGGAAAATGAGTCTATTTAGACAACACATTGGGGAAACAGTCAGGGGCTTCTGTCACCCCAAGCCCCACCTGGCTTTCCTGAGAAATGACGATGGTAGGGGGTGAAGAGGAGAGCATAGCTCCACACATCTGTAATCCATTCATGACACACCAGTGAGCAGCTGCTCAGCAGGGGAAGCTCTGCAATAGCATGTGTCAACAGGTACTCCAAGCATGTTTGATTTACTCTACTAAAGTTAGGAGCATATATAACACATCAGAGCAATGTTTTCATCAAAAGAAATTAATGTTCAAGCATTTTGTTCAATTATTAGAAAAATTAACTCTTGGAATGCCTTCCTCCCTGAGGATGCAGAAACACCAGATACGAATACTCTGCTTTTTATTGGGCTGTCTGTCAAAACAGCCTACTATCTCAAAATATTGTTTTAAAATCTGAATCAACTTTATCAGTACTCACCATGGAGTTAAAGCATTAGATTGAATGACCATATGCTTCAATGCTGGGACTTTTAGAGGTGAAGAGAGTTCTATTAGTAATTACTCTGTAATAACAAGAATAAGCCAGGGCTCTCCTAGGCTTCCCAGGTGGCTCAGTGGTAAAGAATCCTCTTGCCAATGCAGGAGACGCAGGTTTGATCCCTGGGTTGGGAAGATCCCCTGGAGAAGGAAACAGCAACCCACTCCAGTGTTCTTGCCTGGAAAGTCGCACGGATAGAGAAGCCTGGTAGACAACAGTCCATAGGGTTGCAAAAGAGTCAGACATGACTTAGTAACTAAACAACAACTCCTAAGTAACCAAAACACTTGGCCACTCAGGCATGAGACCACATTCCCATATTAGAACAAGGAAAGCTAAGTTCACATATCTTCCTCTTTAAAAATAAAAATAAAATAATAGCAAGAAAGTAAAAACTGAACTATATAAAGCAGGAAATAAAAAGTGTGCTCTTTACAACCCCTAGAATCTCATCCTCAGATATAACTTCCACTAACAGTCTGTCTTCCAGTCCCCCTCCACACAGAAAGGACAGAATTCCCAAACACTACTATCTGAGACCAGATGAATGAGTACCAAATGGCCAAAAATTGCAAATGTCTACCCCATATACTGAGTTCAGACGGGACCTACCCCTTTCCTGCACTTCTGGGGTTCAGCTTATGATTTGGGTGATTTGAGGTCTAAACCATTAGGTGAATCACTTTTTTCCCTGGGCATACAGTTGGTTCAACTGTATGGTTCAATACGGTCACAGAATTCTTTTAGAGCCGAGATACAAAGCAACTTTTACTTGGGCTTCTTTGAAGACTCATTCTCTAGCTCACTCTCACATGTACTGAAATTGAAAGGATCTAAAGCCTTGACTTGCACTGTCCAAGATGGTAGCCACTAGCTACATGGCATGACTGAGCGTTACATGTGCATTACATGTCCAACTAGTCCCTTGGAATGGGACTAGTACAAAGTGAGACGTGATGTAAGTGTACAAGACACACTGGGCTTCAAAGACAATATGAAAAAGGAACATAAAATATCTCACTAATAATTTTTGTTGATTACATGGTAAAGTGATGATGCATGTGGCTCATAGTGAACTACTAAACAGGGCTGGTCCAAAATATTTGAATTCCTGATAAAGCCAGGCCTAGTGGTAGCCCTATCCATGGATTTTTCAGCTATGTGAACTAATGCAAATTATTTTGCTTAAGTAAATTTTGATTAGGCTTTCTAGGACTTGCACTTGAAAGTCTTAACTGATAATGTATAGTCATATGAAGAAACATACTGCACATTCAGGAAACTTTTTTTTTTCCATACCACATGGCCTGTGGGATCCTACTTCCCCAACCAGGGATTGAACCTGTACCCTCTGCACTGCAAGCACAGAGTCTTAAACCATTGGACGAACCCTACTACTTAACCCAGTAGTCTCCAGGATACCACTCTTCATTGACTGAAAGATCATGGGCATGTTTGTGCACAAAGTATTCCATATGTGAACCAATCAGCCATTTGTTTCTGTTAACACCACTGGATGTGCCCAGTGTATGGCACCAGCTTTCTTACAGGTCCCGCAGCATCAATGCTCTTTCTTGTTTTGGACCTTTGCACACACTTTCCCTTCTGCCTGGAACATGCTGTCCTCTCATTTGCCTGTTCCCTCAAGTTGCAAATTCAGTGCCATCTCCTCAAAGGTGAGTTCCCTGGTCATTCAATTTAGAGAATATACCCTGTACTTGCCTCTCATAGCACTTCACCTTCTCTATATCTGTAGGGCAAAATATATGTTAATTTCTTAGATGTCTGTTTGACATCTACTTTCCCCCCCCTGTTATACCATAACCTGCATTAGAGCATGTCATGGCTATGTGGTTCTTCTTTTCATCCCTAGCACCTGGACACATAGTAGGTGCTCAATAAACATTTTCTGAAGGCCAGGCATGGATGTTAAAGGGAGCAGGAGAAACAAGAAGGCCAGGAGAAGGTGAAGTAATGTGGTAAGGGAGCCTAGATAACCCAGTATAACCAAGCTAAGGAAAGCTTCTTTATGGTTCACGCTGTCTAGCGGAACCATAAAGAAAGTAAGGATGAGAACTGACAAAGGAACAACAGGTCTGGAAGGATTTCAACAGTTAACAGCTCCCTGGACCTTCCCCCAAGCATAAAAGTAAATGATCAGAGACTCAAAAGGTAAAGCCTGCAGTACAAAGCATTCCTGAACTTCACACAATAAAAATTCTACCTAAGGTTTTGTTCTGATTTAGAGACAGTGTGATTCTTAGGCTCCTTTTTATAACCTGACTGCAAAAATATGGAAGGATCTAGGGTCTACTCTAAAAGCTCTCATCTGACTGCTCTAAGGACGAGATCACACTTTTGACCTCTGCTTTGTGGAACTTCTCATGAGCCTGGTTGAAATGCTGACCTGGCCATATCCCAACCAGCCTTTTTGGGCTCCATAAAAGTGAAAATATCTGCTCTTTTTCTGTTCACATTCTTGTTCTCCCATGGGATCTACCTTGCTTGGTTTACTCACCTTACTTTATTTGTCAGGGAAGGAGGATGGTTAGTTAGTGAAACTCTTTAAGATTGATATATAAGCCTCTTAATTATTCCTTTGAATATGAGATCTCTCTTTAATGAGAATGTCTTTTCATTTTGCTTTAATGAGATACATTTTTAATTTACTTTTTATTGAAGGATAATTGCTTTACAGTATTTTGTTGTTTTCTGTCAAACTTCAACATGAATCAGCCATAGGTATAGGCTTCCCTGGTAGCTCAGAGGTTAAAGTGTCTGCCTCTAACGTGGGAGACCTGGGTCTGATCCCTGGGTCGGGAAGATCCCCTGGAGGAGGAAATGGCAACCCACTCGAGTATTCTTGCCTGGAGAATCCCATGGATGGAGGAGCCTGGTGGACTGTTGTCCATGGGGTCGCAAAGAGTCAGACACAACTGAGCGACTAACTTTCACTTTCACTTTCACTTTCATACATATATCCCCTCCCTTTTGAACCTGACTTCCATTTCCCTTCTCATCCCACCCCTCTAAGTTGATACAGAGTCCCTGTTTGAGTTTCCTGAGCCATATTTTTAATGCATTACTTTTATTATGAAAAATTGATAGACACAACAGAATTCATGTAATGTATGTTATTATACAATCACAAGAGAAAAATGACATTCTTGAACCAAGCACCCAATTTAAGATCTAGACTACTACCTTTGAAGTCCTCTGTATGGCCCTCCCTGGTTTCATATATTTTTTGAAATAAAAACCACTTAATCAGTGAACCCCAGGCACCTAGGCTTAGATTAGTGGGGTGAGAACTTTGGAAGAGATTTGGTGCTGTCCACCCTGTAGGTGCTGATGAGTCTTCAGAAAGTTGGGAGAGCTACCATCTCTTAGAGGGAAAAGGAAGTGTTCCTCTTCTTTCTCTCTTTCTCCTCTCAACTTTTTAAAAAATTACATACCTCCTCTCTCTGCTGGAAGGACCAGGGAAGTCTACTTATAGAAGAAGCAGGTACAAAGCCCTGCAATTCTGTCTCCTCCGTTTTCTACCGGTTGGCTTTCATTAGGGTTTACTAGGTATTTTTTCTTAATAACATCAGATATGCACTAGGAAAGCAAACATCAGGATCATAGAGCTGGTAACCATTGATTTATTACAGAAATACACAGATTTGATAGCTGGAAAATATCTTAAAGATAATTAAATCCAATCTTCTCATTTTATAGCTGGGAAAACCAAGGTATAGGACTTGACAAAGTCATTCAGCTAAATACATGTCTTTAGTCTCTAAATAATTATTTTTATTTCCTATTATTTAATTCCCATCATTGATAGATTTTCATTATTAAAAACTTGATCACATTATTGACCATCTTACTTTAGTCTGAGGTATCTGGCCGGAACAAAGTATCAGCATTTTCACTTAACAATATTAATAAAAAATAAATTTTGAGTGGTATATAAAAAGGGGATATATACTCATGTCAATGCAAAACATTTTATCTTATTCATAACAGCATTTCTGCTTTCAATCAAAAGTCAGTGAATATTCTATCATACTTATTTTATATCCTTACATTCTTCAACCTTATTTCTACTTCTAATAAAATACAAAATTGAGCTGAATCTTCAAAAATAAAGATACTTTAGCATACTTTTAAAAGGTAGAGATGATAATCATTAAGTTCTTTGCCATATCAGGAACCTACCCACCTTGCTACTATTTAATTAGTTAACCAAACATTTTGAATGCCTATCAGGTTGCCAACACTGTTCCAGACATATATCTTCTTCAGGATAAAAATGTTTCCAATTTAAGATTTTTTAAGAATGCCTTTATTTATTCATTTGTTTATTTATCTTATTCAACACATTTTACTTCCATTGTTCTCCAGGCATTTTGGTAGGCACTGCTGAGAACAAAGCAGATACAGAAACAACTCTTAGAGAACATACAAGCAACAGATAGAGGGACATGTTTACCTAAATACCTACAATATACAGAAGCCAAGCAGACAGTGTAAATGCATGAAACAAGTTGAGTGTAAGGCAACAAGCAATGAAGAAGAGAATGTTATTTTTTATTTTAGGAGAAAGAATGAAAAAAGAGAAGATACACAATGCGAAGATAGGAGGAAGAAGACAGAGGTGGAGTGGTGGGGAGAAGAGTGCAGAGTGAGAGGAGGGAAGAGAAAAGAAAGGGAAGGACCAGGACTGCACAATGAGGAACTCCAGAATTTCAACACTGAGAGGTCACGTAGAAGAAGCAGGTAGAGGGAGACCACTGTGATAGGAGAAAAGCCAAGAAAGCATGGTGTCCCAGAAGCCACAAGGTGTAAATGTTTCAAGATGGAGTAGGAGGCCAACTGTGTCAAATTTTGCTGAAAGCATCTACTGGATCTGACAACACTGAGGTCACTGGTACCCTTGACAAGAGCAGTTTCAGCATTGTGCTGGAGTTGGAGGCCAGGCTGAAATGTTTTGAAAAGTAGATAGAAAACAGAAAAATAGAGGTAGCATGAAGGCAACTCTTTTAAGAGGTTTTACTCTGAAGGGCGCAAAGAAATCAGGCAGTCATTAAAGTGGGACAAGCTATCAAGTAAGGCAGTTTTTTAAAAGACAGTTGATATTAACAAATGCCAATAAACACATGAATTGATGCTCAATATCATTAATCATTCAGTTCAATTCAGTTCAGTCGCTCAGTCGTGTCTGACTCTTTGCGACCCCATGGACTGCAGCACACCAGGCCTCACTGTCCATCACCAACTCCCGGAGTTCACTCAAACTCACGTCCATCAAGTCAGTGATGCCATCCAGCCATCTCATCCTCTGTCATCCCCTTCTCCTCCTGCCCCCAATCTCTCCCACGTCAGAGTCTTTTCCAATGAGTCAACTCTTTGCATGACGTGGCCAAGGTACTGGAGTTTCAGCTTCAGCATCAGTACTTCCAATGAATACCCAGGACTGATCTCCTTTAGGATGGACTGGTTGGATCTCCCTGCAGTCCAAGGGACTCTCAAGAATCTTCTCCAACACCACAGTTCAAAAGCATCAATTCTTCGGTGCTCAGCTTTCTTCACAGTCCAACTCTCACATCCATGCATGACCACTGGAAAAACCATAGCCTTGACTAGACGGACCTTTGTTGGCAAAGTCATGTCTCTGCTTTTGAATATGTTATCTAGGCTGGTCATAACTTTCCTTCCAAGGAGTAAACGTCTTTTAATTTCATGGCTGCAATCGCCACTGCAGTGATTTTGGAGTCCAAAAAAAAAAAAAAATAAAGTCTGACACTGCTTCCACTGTTTCCCCATCTATTTGCCATGAAGTGATGGGACCAGATGCCATAATCTTCATCTTCTGAATGTTGAGCTTGAATGTTCACTCTTCTCTTTCACTTTCATCAAGAGGCTCTTTAGTTCCTTTTCACTTTCTGCCATAAGGGTGGTGTCATCTGCATATCTGAGGTTATTGATATTTCTCCTGGCAGTCTTGATTCCAGCTTGTGCTTCTTCCAGCCCAGCATTTCTCATGATGTACTCTGCATAGAAGTTAAATAAGCAGGGTGACAATATACAGCCTGGACGTACTCCTTTTCCTATTTGGAACCAGTCTGTTGTTCCATGTCCAGTTCTAACTGTTGCTTCCTGACCTGCATATAGGTTTCTCAAGAGGCAGATCAGGTGGTCTGGTATTCCCATCTCTTTCAGAATTTTCCACAGTTTATTGTGATCCACACAGTCAAAGGCTTTGGCATAGTCAATAAAGCAGAAGTAGATGCTTTTCTGGAACTCTCTTGCTTTTTTGATGATCCAGCGTATGTTGGCAATTTGATCTCTGGTTCCTCTGTCTTTTCTAAAACCAGCTTGAACACCTGGAAGTCCACGGTTCACGTATTGCTGAAGCCTGGCTTGGAGAATTTTGAGCATTACTTTACTAGCGTGTGAGATGAGTGCAATTGTGCAGTAGTTTGAGCATTCTTTGGCATTGCCTTTCTTTGGGATTGGAATTAAAACTGACCTTTTCCAGTCCTGTAGCCACTGCTGAGTTTCCAAATTTGCTCGCATATTGAGTGTAGCACTTTCACAGAATCATCTTTCAGGATTTGAAATAGCTCAACTGGAATTCTATCACCTCCACTAGCTTTGTTCATTAGGGAAACACAAATTAAAAAATACATTGAAGCAACCTAGATGTCCATCAGCAGACGAATAGATAAGAAAGCTGTGGTACATACACACAATGGAGTATTACTCAGCCATTAAAAAGAATACATTTGAATCAGTTCTAATGAGGTGGATGAAACTGGAGCCTATTATACAGAGTGAAGTAAGCCAGAAAGAAAGACACCAATACAGTATACTAACGCATATATATGGAATTTAGAAAGATGGTAATGATAACCCTGTATGTGAGACAGCAAAAGAGACACAGATGTGTAGAACAGTCTTTTGGACTCTGTAGGAGAGGGAGAGGGTGGGATGATTTGGGAGAATGGCATTGAAACATGTATAATATCATATAAGAAATGAATCGCCAGTCCAGGTTTGATGCAGGATACAGGATGCTTGGGGCTGGTGCACCGGGATGACCCAGAGGGATGGTACAGGGAGGGAGGTGGGAGGGGGGTTCAGGATGGGGAGCACGTGTACACCCGTGGCGGATTCATGTTGATGTATGGCAAAACCAATACAATATTGTAAAGTAATTAGCCTCCAATTAAAGTAAATAAATTTAAATTAAAAAAATACATTGAGGTACTACATAAGATACTTTAGGATGGCTACTATTAAAAAAAAAAAAACAGAAAATAAAAAATGTTGGAAGAGATGTGGAGAAAATGGAACACTTATGTACCATTGATGGGAGTATAAAATGGGTGGTGCAGTCACTATGGAAAACTTTAAAACAGAAGCTCTTCAAAAACTTCCAAATAGAAGTATCATGAGACTGGAAATTCCACTTCAGCATATATACCCAAAATAAATGAAAGTAAGGTATCTAAGCAATGTTTGTATATCCATATTTTATAGCAGCACTATTCACAGTAGTTACAATATGGAAGCAACCAGTGTCCATTGATGGATGAATGGATAAGCCAAATGTGGTAAATACCTACAATACAATATTATTCAGCCTTAGAAAGGAAGGAAATACTTACCTATATTACAATATGGATGAAACCTGGGCCTATTATGCTAAGTGAAATAAGCCAATCACAAAAAGACCAATACAGTATGATTCCAATTATATGAGATACTGAGAGTAGTCAAAATCATAGAGACAAAAAGTGAAATCACAGTTTCCAGGAGATGGGGGGAAGGGAGAATAATGAGCTATTGTTTAATAGGACCAGAGCTGCAGTTTTATAAGTACAAAGAGTTATAGAGGTGGATGGTGGTAAGAGTTGCACATTTTGAACATATTTAATTCCACTAAACTTCACACTTAAAATTGTCAAATGGTAAATTTTATGTTATGTACTGCTGCTGCTGCTGCTAAGTCGCTTCAGTCGTGTCTGACTCTGTGCAACCCCATAGACAGCAGCCCACCAGGCTCCCCGTCCCTGGGATTCTCCAGGCAAGAACACTGGAGTGGGTTGCCATTTCCCTCTCCAATGCATGAAAGTGAAAAGTGAAAGTGAAGTCACTCAGTCGTGTCCGACTCTTAGCGATCCCATGGACTGCAGCCCACCAGGCTCCTCCGTCCATGGGATTCTCCAGGCAAGAGTACTGGAGTGGGGTGCCATTGCCTTCTCCGATGTTATGTACACTTTACCACAATAAAAAATGAAAGACAAAAAGGCAGTTGACATCAGATCAAGTTTGCCTACTGATGGGGATAATCTGGGAAAG
Organism: Bos grunniens; assembly: GCF_055505025.1. Lineage (NCBI taxonomy): Eukaryota > Metazoa > Chordata > Mammalia > Artiodactyla > Bovidae > Bos > Bos grunniens. The sequence continues at coordinate 17,217,944 of NC_141167.1, forward strand.
ACGAAGGTATTGATGGTCCGAGAAGTGACAAGGGACTAGAGCCCATTCCTTTGTCATTTTCTTCTCAAGCACTTAAGTAGAGAGCAGGTCTGTCACCTCTAAGTCTGAAAATAATAAAAAACAGTTAAATTAAAATGATAATAATTAAAAAGGAGGGAAGCATGGAGAAGATGGAGGAGTGTCTATATTGGAAATACCTTTTCTTGCCCCTCTTCTCTTCTACATTTCCAGGCTTGGCAACATCATACAATCTCACAGCTTCAATCGCCATTTTTATGTGGATATGATGACTCCTTTCTTAGCTCCAAAGGCCTAATGGACACATCCATATAAGTGTCCCACCAGAAATTAAAACAACAAATTGCCCCCAATATTTGCTTCTTCTTGGTCTTTCAATGTATTGATTCTTCTTACTCTCTGCCTTCTACATTTAAGAAGTTGTTAAGACCCATTGATTTATTCCTAAAGTATTAGTAACTTCAGTGAATGCAAATTAGAACTACACCAAGATACCACTTCCCTTTAGCTTACAGGCAAAAATTCAAAAGTTTGACACTCTGCTAGAATGACTGTGAGAAACAGAGACTTACATGCATTGCTAGTGAGAATTAAAGATGGCACAATTCTTATGGAGTGGATTTTTGCAATAATATAGCACAATTACCTACACCTTGACTTTTGATCTAGGAATCTATCCTAAAAACACATTGGCAACACATAAAATGATATGTACACATGCCCATTTACTGTACCACGATTTATAATAACCAATGATTCAAAACAAGCCTCAATGTCCATCAAGAAGGGACTACTGAATAAGTTACAATATGTTCATATGATGGAGTATTATGCAGACATAAAAATACTACCTACATACTGATAGGAAAGAATGTAAGTGAAAATGCAAGACGCAGAAGAGCATACATACTATTTGCTTTTTAAATAAAAAAGAGAAAGAATAGTAATACATATTTCCTTATGTTGTCAAAAAGAAGAAATGTAAGGATAAATCAAAACCTTAAAAAAAGGATTACCTATAACAGAAAGGAAAGAACAACAAGGAGGGGATAGGCATGGAAGTCACGTGCCATACTTTATAGTTTTTACTTTAAAAGCACTAAAATGTTCTATATAATCAAAACATAAAATGAAATAGAAAAACCACAAAGCAATCAATAAACATCAAATCTGAAATCTTCAGTGGCTTCCCACTACCTACCCACTAGATCCAAACTCCTCAATGTTGTCTCAGGGCTCCGAGGCTGATCCAGCCAGGCACCCCCATCTTACTTTCTGATGTTTCCCACCCTGCCACACCCCTGGCATCACATACTCACAGACTAACCACTAATATCCAAGCACCCAGTTTATCTCCCCAGTTAGATCATACACCTCTTGAAAATGAAACCCACCTCTGATCCATTTTGGAAACCGTCAATGTTCAATCTCTAGAATTACCATATGGTAACATAAATTGGTGATAAATTCTGGCATCTGAAAGCTACTGGCTGGAAATTTTGTATTTATTTTGGAGAATTCAAGGAAGCCAGAGTTCCTTGATATTAATAGTATATCAAATATCTGGCTAAAGTGTAACTTTCTAGTTACAAAACAAAGACAACAATGGAAGTAACCCAAGGGTCCTACGGGTGAATGGATAAAAATATGGTATATCCATACAATGGATGATTATTCAGTCTTAGAAAGGAAGGAAATTCTGACACCTCCCACAACACGGAAGAACCTTGAAGACATTATGCTAAATGAAATGGGTCTCAAAAGGACAAATGCTATGTGAGTTCATGTGTAAGAGGTTTCCAGAGTAGTCAAATTCATAGACACAGAAAGGAGCATGCTAGTTGCCAGAAGCTTGGAGTAGCAGGCAGTAGGGAAATATTATTTAAAGGGTACAGAACTTCAATTTTGTAAAATGGAAACACTTCTGGAGATAGATAGTGGTGATGGTTACACAAAGTGAATGTACCTAATGTCACTAAACTGTAATCTTAAAAATAGACAAAACAGTAAATTTTATGTTATGTATATTTTATCACAATTTTTTTTAAATTTAAAGCAAAGAAAATGAGCCACGAGAAAACATTTTAATGGTGACCTTTTAATACCTTGTGTGTGGGTGCATGCTAAGTCGCTCAGTCGTGTCTGACTCTTTGCAACCCTATGGACTGTAGTCCACCAGGCTCCTCTGTCCATGGGATTCTCCAGGAAAGAATACTGGAGTGGGTTTCCATGCCCTCCTCCTCCCAGGGATTGAACCCAAGTCTCTTATGTCTCCTGCATTGCCAGGTGGGTTCTTTACCACTAGTGCCATCTGGGAAGCCCTTTAATACCTTATATTAATATAAAACAGTTTAACCAAATTTCCTAAAGGAAATCAGTCCTGAGTATTCATTGGAAGGACTGATGCTGAAGCTGAAACTCTAATACTTTGGCGATCTGATGCAAAGAACTGACTCATTTGAAAAGACCCTGATGCTGAAAAAGACTGAAGGTGGGAGGAGAAGGGGACAACATAGGATGAGATGGTTGAATGGCATCATGGACTCAATGGGCATGAGTTCGAGTAAACTTCAGGAGTTGGTGATAGACAGGGAGGCCTGGCATGCTGCAGTCCATGGGGTCGCAAAGAGTTGGACAGGACTGAGTGACTGAACTGAACTGAACTGATCCCTCCAGGGCCATTAAAGATGACCTAGGGAAGAGAAAGTTGGCTTTTTGCTTTAAACTTGGTACCATGTTCTCCCCTTAGAGGAGTATTTCCAACAGAAACATCCTGCCTGTGGACTGCTTTACCCCCTGGGCTTTGTATAACCAGAAGTTACACACAGCTGATTACTTTAAAAGGTGTTTCTAAGACTCTGATAGTTGTTTCTAATCAAAGCTTTGTATTGGCATTGATCCATAATATTTGCTTTGATGCTTCTGAGTAGAGCAATGCTCTATCCTTCCTTTCCATTCCCACAGAAAAAAATCACTGAACAGTGAGTTACTGCTGAGGTTGAGAAACCCCTTGGGAAGAATTTACCTTCACAAGGTAAAACTCTGCATCTTGCACCACACTTATACAAAATGCAAATAATAGGGGACATTGTTGGCGGGGGGATAAGAGGTATGTGGGAAGGTTCTACACTTTTCAATCAATTTTTTGTAAAACTAAAACTGCTCTAAAAAACATAGTCTATTAATTGAAAAACTAAAGCTCTGCATCTTAAGTTCCCTTTGCTGTTGGTATAGCAAATAATCATATTGATCCATGTAAGTAAAATGATGCTTTCTTAATAAGGAAATACATTCTCCTTTAATATGCAATATATCTGGCTATAAATTAAGGGATATTTTGCTAGCCAGTCATTTTTCAAAATATATTTGAACATTAGGAGAGGGGGGAAAAAAAGTTGTAAGAATGCAATCAATCCCCAAGTTATAACCCCATAATTTCTGCTCCAGTCTGCATTGGAAACTCCACATCTCCAACTCATGGCTTTCCTTTTCTCTTGCCATTTAGAGAATAGAAACAGACATGTTGAAATCCTTGACCTTAGAGGCAATTAAATACTGGAAGGAGTAAGTTATTGAAATGCCCTTCTAAGAGTTATTTAAAATGTAGATAACAAGCTTACACTTTCAGCTATGATGGCGTAGCTGGTATCAGACTAATCTTCCTGCTAAGAACATCTATAAAAGCTGAGGGAAATATCACACACACACACACACACACACACACACACACACCCCAACTGCTTGAAGATAATGAAGAACAAGTAAAACAGCCAAGACTAGGGGGACAAAGATCCCAAAGAGCAGAAATGCTCCCTGAAGAGAACCCTTTCGCAGAGCCACATTTTTCCCTCAGGACATTTAATACTATACAATGCAGAGCATGGAAATCAGAAATTAGCAGCCTAGAGACTGTGCAGTCTCATTGGGCTGGAAAGATAACACCTGAGATTTATGGACAACTGAGGAGTAAGGGGGTCATTAAACAGTAGGCTTTCAATTGAGACTCTAGAAGAGCCATGACCTATGACTAAGAAAAAACTAGAAATGGACCGGCCTCAACCGGCTCAAGGTGATTTTCCCATGCTCTATCTCGGAAAATTAAACTCTCTCTAAGGAAGATATTATGCAGAGACTCTACAATTTTTCATATACAATGTCCAGCATTCAAAGAAAAATACCAAACATTTCAGTTAAAACAGAACCAAATGACTGAAAACCAAGGGGAAAAATAGACAGGATAAACTGAGTCAAAGGTGATCCATATACTGGAGTTACCAGACATGGGTTTTCCACTAACTGCCAAAATACTTAAACCAATACTTCACAAGAAAAAGAGAATACTTTAATGGTCAATAAGTATATGAAAAGAAACTCAGTATCATTAGTAATCACAAGATAGCACTACAAATCTTCCAGATTTGTTTAAAAAATACATTAAGTATTGATAAGGACATAAATTAATTTGCACTGCAAAAACTGCTGGTGTAAATGTAAATTGATGCAAATACTTTGAAATGTTGTTATGTAGAAGTTACAGAAGCTAAACATACATATACCCTGTGATCCAGTAGTCCATTCCTGGGTGTACACATAACAAAAAAATGAGTGTTTATATCAACTGAAAGATAACAGATATGAATATTCATAAAAACCTTGTTTATAATAGTCTAAATTGCAAACATGGACTTCCTAGCTGGCTCAGTGATAAAGAAACTGCCTACAGTGCAAGAGACACAGGCTCAGTCCCGGGGTCAGGAAGATCCTCTGGAGAAGCAAATGGCAATCTGCTCCAGTATTCTTGCCCAGGAAATCCCATAGACAGAGGAGCCTGGTAGGCTACAGTCCATGGGACTGCAAAGAGTCAGACATGACTTAGGGACTGAGCACGTGCACAAATGGCAAATAGCCCAAATGTCCACCAATAGCAGAATGGTCTCTTTCACTGTATCCAATGCAATACTATAAGAAAATAAAAAAGAAGCTTATAAATATAATATTGAGGTAAAAAGCGAGACAAAAAAGAGAGCAAGCTATATGATTCTAAAGATTAAAACCAGGTAAAATTAGATGACTGTGATGTGACCCAGGATAGTGGTGATATTCAGTGGAAGCAGATAATGACTGAGAGAAGGCACAAGCAAGATTTCTGATATCAGAATATTCTAGTCTTCTTTGGGGTGGACAGTGGAGAAGTGTGTTCACTTTGTGAACTGAGCACTACAAACTGTATACCTAAGATTTGTGTAGGTATAATGCGCCTGAATAGAAAGTAACCAAAACACTCACAGTAGTTAGAAAAGTAAATTATCTGGACAACTAAACATTCCATAACAATGGGGCAAAGGGCACCTGGACTACAAGGTTCTAGAGACAATGTTCGATTGTGATTCACTCATAGCAGCTCCCTTTGGAGCTCTTATCTCTCTCTCTCTTTGGTCCCTGTCTTCCACATCCAATTTGGATTTGCAGCAAGTGATTAGATTTTTTAACAGTTTAACCCCAAAGTTAACATATTCAAGACTAAACTCTTCACCATTTGTCATTTCTCCCTTCATGCTTTCCTTCCCATAGTCTCTATCACAAATATGGGGATCATCAACTTCCTGCTGATGAAGGTATTTGGTTGGTGCAAAAGTAATTTCGGTCTTACACTGTTGACCTTTTTCGTTTGAATAAATGAGACCTTACTAATCTCTTGCAAGAAAATAACTGGACATGATGAAACGTCCAGGTAAATGAGATAAAAATTTTTGAATAAAAGCTTTAATCATGTTTTAGTCTACTTAAAATGATCTTTCTAGATGTTTGGTAACTTAAGATTCTAAAGCTGCTCCAATTTAAGCTAAGTGATGCAAGTTAATTTATATAAAAGATACTAAGACATCAATTACTAGGAAAAAATTAAAAGTATTTGAAAATATTAATGAAAATGTTTGGTATCACCTAAGATGTTCTCTATAAGAAAACAGGGTTTCTCTGGTGGCTCAGATGGTAAAGAATCTGCTTGCAATGTGGGAGACCTGGGTTCAATCCATGGGTTGAGTAGATCCCCTGAAGAAGGGAATGGCAACTCACTCCAGTATACTTGTCTAGAGAATTCCATGGACAGAGGAGCCTGGTGGCCTACAGTCCCTGGGGTCACAAAGAGTCAGACACAACTGAGCAACTAACACACTGGAATACATTCTTAAATCAAGATGGTTATATTATACATCATTTTAATGCGTACTTACTGCTTTATGGTTTTTTTGCTAATGACTTATTATTTGCTGTTTATTTTATATATTTTGGGGGTTATAGTTCAGGGTTTTATTTGGTAAACAAGAGCTGACTCGCTGGAAAAGACTCTGATGCTGGGAAAGATTGAGGGCAGGATGAGAATGGGGTGATAGAGGATGAGATGGTTGAATGGCATTATCGACTCAATGGATATAAGTTTGAGCAAACTCTGGGAGATAGTGGAAGACAGAGAAGGCTGGCATGGTGCAGTCCGTGGGATCACAAAGAGTCAGACACAACTGAGGGACTGAACGACAACAACAAAGGATAGTACATCCCCAAGGTGTGAGGGTGGCTGAATTCAAAGGAGTGGCCTCAACCGCCTCGGCTCCCTCTTCTTACACTTTTTGTCTCCTCCCCACCCCTCCACCCCGAGCCTGCCCTATGCAAATTAAGGCTAGTACCCATACCCATCATCCATCAGGAAGGAGGGGTGTTTGCTTTTTCTTCCTTTTTTTTTTTTTCACCTGACATTCCCATTCCAGTCCTAGGATTTTTCCTTTGTTTCCTTTTCATGGGCTTTCCCCTTTCTTTGTCTGTCCTTTAGCAGCTGCCATTTTGGACTCCTTTTTCTATTCTGTCTACCTAATATTCCCCCCTCAAGAGAAAGGAGGCCCAATTCTTTGGGAATAGGGGCATTGAGGTCTCTCTGGCTACTTCATGTACTTCCTGGCTACTTCTGAGCTGGGATGGCGAGGGGCATTGGGCCTCCCCCTCTTGCTAGTCTCAAGCCTCAGAGTCTTTATAGCAGTGTCAGTCTAAGGGTATATTTATTTTAGACTACGGAAATGATGTTAGACAAAAAGCAAATTCGAGCAATTTTCTTATTCAAGTTCAAAGTGTGTTATAAAACAGCAGAGACAACTCACAACACCAACAATGCATTTGGCCCAGAAACTGCTAATGAACGTAGTACAAGGTGGTTCCAAAAGTTTTGTAAAGAAGACAAGAGCCTTGAAGATGAGGAGTGTAGTGGCCGCCCATTGGAAGTTGACGACCAACTGAGAGCAATCATCGAACCTCTTAACAACTACACAAGTTGCTGAAGAACTCAACGTTGACCGTTCTACAGTCATTCAGCTTTTGAAGCCAATTGGAAAGATGAAAAAGCTCGATAAGTGATTGCCTCGTAAGCTGACCGCAAATTTAAAAAATTGTCTTTTTGAAGTTTCATCTTCTCTTATTCTATGCAGTGACAATGAACCATTTCTCCATCAGATTGTGACATGTGACCAAAAGTGGATTTTATATGACAGCTTAGTGCCTGGACTGAGAAGAAGCTCCAAAGCACTTGCCAAAGCCAAACTTGCACTAAAAAGAGTCATGATCACTGCTTGGCAGTCTGCTGCCAGTCTGATCCACGAAAGCTTTCTTAATTCCAGTGAAACCATTACATGTGAGAAGTATGCTCAGCAAATTGATGAGATGCAACAAAAACTGCAATGCCTGCAGACAGCGCTGGTCAACAGAAAGGGCCCAATTCTTCTCCATGACAACACCCAACTGCACATTGCACAACTTCAGTGCTTCAGAAGTTGAATGAAGTTTTGCCTCATCTGCCATGGTCACCTGACCTCTCACCAACTGCTACCACTTCTTCAAGCATCTTGATAACTTTTGCAGGGAAAATGCTTCCACAACCACCAGCAGGCAGAAAATGCTTTTCAAGAGTTCACTGAATCCTGAAGCACAGATTTTTACACTGCAGCAATAAACAAATGTATGTCTTGGTGAAAATGTGTTGGTTGTAATGGTTCCTATTTTGATTAATAAAGATGTGTTTGAGGCTAGTTATAATGATTTAAAATTTAAGGTCCAAAATTGCAATTATATTTGCACCAACCTAATAGAAACCTCATCCCTGGGGCAGCATTATGCAGTTTCTAGAGGTTCTCCCTCAGAAGCCTTCCTCAGGTCTATGCCCTCTTCTCCAGCCACATTGCTTTCATTTTTCCTCTTTTGTCCATTCATTCATTCATTGACCTACCGTATGTTTGTGAAATGTGGAGAGCATTCTGGTCCCTTTGAGAGGGGCTGATGATTGTGGAGGCAAGTCAGACATGACTTTCTCTTTTTTAACTTTCTATTTGCTATTGGGGTATAGTCACTTAACAAAAAATACTGTGATAGTTTCAAGTTAACAGCAAAGGAATTCAGCCATACATATACCTGTATCCACTCTCCCCCAGACTTCCCTCCCATCTAGGCTGTCACATAACATTAAGCAGAATTCCATGTGCAATACAGCAAATCCTTGTTTGTTCTCCATTCCAAACATAGCAGTGTGTACATGTCCATCACAAACTCCGTAACTATCCCTTCAACCATCCTTCCCCTCCGCCAGTAATCATAAGTTCATTCTCTAAGTTTGTGAGTCTCTTCCTGTTTATATAAATAACTTCATTTATTATATATAGAAATAACTGTTTGTATAGAAATAACTTCATTTGTATCGTTTCTATTTAGATTTCACATATTAGGATTTCACAATATCTCTCCTTCTCTGACTGACTTACTTCATTTGGTATGATAATCTCTTTGTCCATTCATGTTGCTGCAAATGGCATTATTTCATTCTTTTAATTGGCAGAGTAATATTCCATTTTATATATGTATACCACATCTTCTTTATCCAGTCCTCTGTCAATGGACATTTAGGTTCCTTCCATGCCTTGGCTATTGTAAACAGTGCTGAAAAGAACATAGGGGTGCATGTATCCTTTTGGATCACCTTTTTCTCCAGATATATGTCTAGGAATTGGATTGCAGGGTCATATGATAGCTATATTTTTATTTTAAGGAACATCCATACAGTTCTTCATAGTGGCTGTACCAATTTACATTCCCATCAACAGTGTAGAAGAGTTCCTGTCTCTCCACACCCTTTCCAGCATTTAATTTTTGTGAATTTTTTGATGAAAGCCATTCTGGTTGGGGATATTAAAGACAAGATATTAAGAAAAGGTGGCAAGAATCCACAGAAGAACTCTACGAAAAGATCTTAATGACCCAGATAACCACAATGGTGTAGTCACTCACCTAGAGCCAGATATCCTAGAGTGTGAAGTCAAGTGGGCCTTAGGAAGCATCACTATGAACAAAGCTAGTGGAGGTGATGGAATTCACACTGAACTATTTCAAATTCTAAAAGATCATGCTGTGAAAGTGCTGCATTCAATATGCCAGCAAATTTGGAAAACTCAGCAGTGGCCATAGGACTGGGAAAGGTCATTTTTCATTCCAATCCCAAAGAAAGACAATGTCAAAGAATATTCAGACTACCACACAATTGCACTCATCTCACACACTAGCAAAGTAATACCCAAAATTCTCCAAGCCAGACTTCAACAGTACGTGAGTGGAGAACTTCAAGCTGGATTTAGAAAAGGCAGAGGAACCAGAGATCAAATTGCCAACATCCGTTGGACCACAGAAAAAGCAAGAGAATTCCACAAAAATATCTACTTCTGCTTCATTGACTGCACTAAAGCTTTTGACTGTGTGGATCACAACAAACTGTGGAAAATTCTTCAAGAGATGGGGATACCATCCTTTGGGGAACAGAGGATGAGATGGTTGGATGGCATCACCAACTTGATGGACACAAGTCTGAGCAAGCTCCGGGAATTGGTGATGGACAGGGAAGCCTGGCGTGCTACAGTCCATGGGGTGGCAAAGAGTCGGATACGCCTGAGTGACTGAACTGACTAACTGATGCTGGCTGGTATGAGGTGATATCCCTTTATAGTTTTGATTTGCATTTCTCTAATAATTAGCAATGTTCAACACCTTTTCACATGCATATTGGCCATTTGTATGTTTTCTTTCAGAAATATCTATTTAGTTGTTCTGCCCATTTGTTGATTTGGTTGTTTCGAAGTTCTTAAGCATCATGAGGTATTTATAAATTTTGGAGACTAATCTTTTGTCAGTCACCTCATCTACAAGTATTTTCTCCCAATCTGTCAGTTGTTTTTGTTTTGTTTATTGTTTCCTTTGCTGTGCAAAAGTTTTTGAGTTTAAGTAGGTTTCATTTGTTTATTTTTATTTCCATTATTCTGGGAGATGAATTGAAAAAGATATTGCTGAAATTTTTGTCAGAGAGTGTCCTGGCCTATGTTTCCCTCTAGGAGTTTTATAGTGTCCAGTCTCATGTTTAGTTCTTTAACTTGCTTTGAGCTTATTTTTGTGTATGATGTTAAAGAATGATCTAATTTCATTTTTCACACGTAGCTGTCCAGTTTTCCCAGCACCATTTGTTTTAGAGATTCTTTTCAACATTGTGTAGTCTTACCTCCTTTGTCACAGATTAATTGTCCATAGATGCATGGGTTTATTTCTGGGTTTTCCATCCTGCTCCATTGATCTATATTTCTATTTTTCTGCCAGTACCATACTGCTTTGATGACTGTAGCTTTGTAGTATAGTATGAAGTCAGGGAGCCTGATTCCTTCAGCTCTGTTTTTCTTTCTCAAGATTGTTTTGCCTATTCAGGGTCTCTTGTGCCTCCACACAAATTTTGAGATTTTTTTTTTTGTTCTAGTTCTGTGAAAAAAAAAAAAATGCCACTGGTAATTTGATAGGGATTGCACTGAATCTGTAGATTGGTTTGAGTAGTATAGTCATTTTGACAATATTGATTCTTCCAATCTACAAACATGGTATGTGTGTCCATCTGTTTGTGCCTTCTTCAATTTCTTTCATCAGCATCTTATGGTTTTCAGAGTACCAGTCTTCTGTCTCCTTAGGTAGATTTATTCCCAGATACATATATTTTTGATGCCATGGTAAATGGAAGTGTTTCTTGAATTTCTCTTTCTGATCTTTTATTGTTAGTTTATAAATATGCAACAGATTTCAGTGCATTAATTTTGTAACCTGAAACTTTACCAAATTCACCTGGACTCTAATTGCTTCCTACATAGATGAAACTTTCTACACAGTCTCACCAACAAGCTTCCTCCTCAATTCAATCTTCCTTCTGCACTGCCACCAACTCACAACTCCCTTCTCCAACATATATGTAAATATGGGCACATTGGTAAAATCCATACATACTGTTTAAGTAAGCAAGAGAAGCTCATTAAAGAAAATTTGGAAAATATATAAAGGACTATCGTTCATACTCCATCATTCATATTTCTAATACTCAAAGATTTTTAATAATGTGACCATTTTATTTATAACTTTTGAAATGATATCTCTCTCTTTAGTACACAAATCTGATCATTTTCCTCTCTTCTTGGAAGGGATCAAGTTATTCCACCCACTAAGGGACAGTGGTCATGGCCTGTGGATGCAGATGTTCTGAGCCACCCTGTCTCTGGTCACACCATCCCCAATGTCCACAGGGCCCTTCCCTCTTCATTCTTCAACTCTCCATCCTTAAACACCTTTCAAGGCCAGGTTAAAGATCACACTTCTACTAGACTCTACGTACGTGACGCCTGTCACAACATGCTGTAACTGTGTGGGAAGCAGCGTTAATGCTGACTCTGGAGTCAGACTGCCTGGGTTCAAGTCAGATCTGTGACTTGCCAGGTATGTAACTGCGTCAATTATTTACTCTGTCTTTGCCTCAGCCTCAGGGATAAAAGGATAAAAAACTAGAACTCCATTCAGAGTAATTCTACGAAGACTAAATGAGGTGATCTTGTCACTTAGCACGATGCCAGGCACATAATAAGTCCTCAGAACGTTACTTATTATCATTGTCAAATGTCTGTCTCCTCCCCCTACACCACGCACATCCTACAGGAAGGATTTCTTTTCCGTCTTTTTACCTCCTGCCTATGCTCAGTTTGAAGTGATTTATAAATGTATGAGAAATAAATGAATGATCTGTCAAATCTTCCTGACATATACTCTTGCTATACATACTCCCATAGTGAAAAAAAGAGGGGAAGGAAGATGGGGAGAAAAAGGAAGAAGAAGAGACAAAAGATGAGAAGAAGCAGGAGAGGGAGAGGGAGAAGGGAGAGAAGAGGGAGGAAAAGAGGAAGGAAGAAGAAGAGGGGAAGGCAGAGGAAGAAGAGGAGGTGAGGAGGAGAAAGGGGACGAGGAAGAGGAAGTGGAAATAAAGTGGAAAGGAGGAGGAAGAAACAAATGCGAGCAAGGAATTTTTTTATTAATTTATTAATTAGTAATCAATTTATTTACTAATATTTTAATTGGAGGATAATTACTTTACAATACGGTGATGGTTTTTGCCATACATTGACATGAATTGACACTACTAACAATGGTATCTGAGTTTTGTGTGCACAGAAAACAGGCAGCAGCCAGCACAGTACTCCAGCTCGCCTCTTGCTGCTAACCCCTTGAAACTCAGGAATACATTCATCCTTAAGCTTAGTACAAAACTCCACACTACATTCTGGACCCTGGGACAACCAAATTGTATAACCAGGACTCTTCCCAGAGAGCAGGCCCTTAGATAGATTCAAGTCTACCACGACTGAACAGGGCCTCCCAAGGAAATTCTGGGTCAGCTGGGGAAGAAGAAGGCACGGCAAGCATCCTGTGGAGGGCATAATCTCATCCTCACGTGACTGGGGACGGATGTAGCACTATATGTGCGGAATATTTTAAGGTTCCCTTGCAGCAGAAGTAGCTTGGCAAAATCTGCTTTTACTGACTCCAGATATCCTGGCTTCTACTTCTATTCCAGATGCAGTGATAAATCCCCAAGAAATCATAAGTGGTTTCTACCATACATAAAAGTACAGAAAGCCTTTGTTTTTCTGATTAGGGAGACTACATAAATTTTTAACTGATTATTAAGAAATAAATGCCAACCTTTGCAGAAAAAATACATTTCTCTCTGTCTCTGATTGAGTATCAAAGAGGCCTTCAGGGCCTTCACCCTGGCTGAGGCCTGATGGTTTCATGCCAGGTGTGGGGGCCGGTTCCATGCCAACAGCTGTTCTCAAGGGCAGTTCACTCATCACCAGAGGCCCGGAGTCTCTGAGCCAGGGGTCACAGTCCTCAGGGGTCAAAATCCACAGAAAGAACACACGCCTTCCTGGTGGCTGGCAGCACCACTGGCTTGCAGATTTTTGCAAAACCATTAAGCCGTGGACTTGGAAGGCAGTAAGGCCTGAGTTTGAATTCCAGCTCTACCACTTACTAGCTATGTGGCCCCGGGGCGAGTTGCCTCATCTCTCTAAATCTGAGTTTCCTCATTTGTGAAATGGGGATAATAATAGCATTCACCCTTGAGGGTGGTGGTTAGGATTAAACAGATAATGCGTAGAAAGGATGCAGGACAGCACTTGAACACACAGGCACACTCGCTAAATGACAGCTACTGTTACTATTATTTAGGAATCATTTTCTCAGCCTCCAGATTTTTTTCTCTAGTGCTTCCACTGAGACAGAAAGTCAAATCTGAGGCTGAGGATGCAGAATTGGAAATGATAATAATAGCAGACTGTTAGGAGCATTGACAACCCACTCCAATATTCTTGCTGGAGAATCCCAGGGACAGGGAAGCCTGGTGGGCTGCCGTCTATGGGGTCGCACAGAGTCGGACACGACTGAAACGACTCAGTAGCAGCAGCAGGAGCATTGACAATGTTCCAGGCACTGTATAGGTGACATTTACATATTTTCTCTGGGTTAATCCTCACAACAATATATCATCCAAGTACTACCACGGACCCCATTTTACGGAGGGGTGTAAGATTACTCAAGGGCATACAATTACTCACCTTGAGGAGAGGGTGAGAGAGGAGATAGTTCCCTGGGCTGAGCGGTATGGGCAGGGAAGTTGGAGTGGTTCTTTAAAAAACTGTGGTGGAAAGGAAAGGGAATATTACAAAGTGCCTCTGTGGGTTGCGAATCCGTTTCCTTTAATGTTCTTTCAGAGTCACAAGTTTAGATTGGAATTCCTTTTTAATTAGTGGCTCCATCGTTGTTTTGAGATCACCTAAGTGAAAAAGTTGGCTTAAAGCTCAGCATTCAGAAAACGAAGATCATGGCATCCGGTCCCATCACTTCATGGGAAATAGATGGGGAAACAGTGGAAATGGTGTCAGACTTTATTTTCTAGGCTCCAAAATCACTGCAGATGGTGACTGCAGCCATGAAATTAAAAGACACTTACTGCTTGGAAGGAAAGTTATGACCAACCTAGATAGCATATTCAAAAGCAGAGACATGACTTTGCCAACAAAGGTTCGTCTAGTCAAGGCTATGGTTTTTCCTGTGGTCATGTATGGATGTGAGAGTTGGACTATGAAGAAGGCTGAGCACCGAAGAATTGATGCTTTTGAACTGTGGTGTTGGAGAAGACTCTTGAGAGTCCCTTGGACTGCAAGGAGATCCGACCAGTCCATTCTGAAGGAGATCAGCCCTGGGGTTTCTTTGGAAGGAATGATGCTGAAATTCCAGTACTTTAGCCACCTCATGGGAAGAGTTGACTCATTGGAAAAGACTCTGATGCTGGGAGGGATTGGGGGCAAGAGGAGAAGGGGACGACAGAGGATGAGATGGCTGGATGGCATCACTGACTCGATGGACGTGACTCTGAGTGAACTCCGGGAGTTGGTGATGGACAGGGAGGCCTGGCGTGCTGAGATTCATGGGGTCGCAAAGAGTCGGACACGACTGAGCGACTGATCTGATCTGATCTGATCTGAATTCCAAAGGGCAGGGTTAAGCAGGAGGGAAGGACTTTCACCAAAATTGTAAGTAGTCTCCTACCATGGTAAAAACTCAATTTCAAGCCAACCTGACCAATAACCTCCCTACAGTCGGAACAGCGCCCTGCAGTGCGGGGTACATCCTAGACGGGAGAAGAGCTAACTGAGGCCTCCAGAGACTCAGCTACACTCAACCACAGAGATACTCCCCAAGTTCCTCCCAGGGCACAGCTCCTTTCCGTTCTTTCATTCCCCCACCTCACCCCCTCTTTAATAATGAATGTGTGACTCAGAGGTTTAATGAGTTACCAGGAGAAGTTCACCAGAAGGGAAACCCATTGAGTAAACGCATAATTAAAATTACGAATGGACAGAGGAATACAATCATTGCAGGAGATGGGGAGTACACAGGAATGACTCAGGGGTTAGGCTGGTTAGAAAAGGGCCTCTGGGACTTAAATTATTTCTGATGACGATCTGGAAATGAAAGGAAAATTCTGGAACCCTTCCACACTCAAAAGAGACAGAGGAGCCACCCGGGATCCCTTCCTTCCCTCCTCAAATGATCTAGATTGGTAGCCAGGAGTCACTTCCAGCAGAAGTTGAAAATAGCAAAGGCTGAATTCACCAAGGGAGTCATTATCCCTTTGGTGCTAACAGCACAAGGCTCTAGCATCAATTACTTCCCTGGTGTAAATATCCTGCAGGAAATTATAAGTTAGGAGAACATGAAAAGCTAAGGCAGCATCACACTGGATTTTCTCTCTTGAGCTCAAACCTAGAAATATTCTGTATCTGTGGACGCCTGGCTGGGGAGAGAAACCAGGCAAGATGACCATGTTCTGCCTTTAGGAGAAGGAGGCTGAGCTGTGGTAGTCTGCAGAAGAGTACGTACTAGTCTGTAGCCAACAATCTATTCTTGTATGGTCAGGAGGAGATAGAATAGTCCAGGGGGCTATGAGTTCTTAGGAGAAATGTGGGCTGATCTGAAACAAGAACTCAAAGACTCCTTGTGTCAGGATCTCTAAAATGAAAGCAACAGAAAGCAGGTTCTACCTTTGACTATTTCAGGAGCTTCTGTAACTGCAGCCACTCCAGGTCGGCTATGCTAATACACCAGAGGTACAAATTCATGCCAAACATCAATCTAAGTATGATATCTTAGTGTCTTGTTCCCATGCAAGTGTGCTCGGCGTTCATAGAGCGCCAAGGCTACTCTATTTTTTCTTCTAGAACACAGAGCAATTGCTTTGGCAAGGTGGAGGGGCGTGAACAACTCAAAAGTATTTCCACTAATGGTAATAAAAAGAGATACGGGCCTAAAAGGTATGTATAGAGTTGAAAAGTCATTTTTATTTTTGTTTAATTATACAGTGGCACAGTTTTTAAGTAGTACTTGAAACAAATTACTAAAGCTATAATATCAACTTTGAAGGAAAGGGAAGGTCCTCTTGCTTTTGTGTTTTGTCATTTACATACATTTTCCAAATGGCTTTCTCTGTGTTCAGGTTGACAGGAAGTGAATCCCTCAGATTGTCAAAAAGCCTTTCAAGGGGTGGGGAAGGGGGCTGAAATTTTCTTTTAGTCAAAAGAAACCTATATCCATTTTGTAAAAGAAAAATAAAACATATGTACATATATATGTGTGTGTGCACACATATATATGTACATATGTTTTATTTATTTTTTTTTTATCAAGACCATCCCCATGGAAAAGATATGCAAAAAAGCAAAATGGCTGTCTGGGGAGGCCTTACAAATAGCTGTGAAAAGAAGAGAAGCGAAAAGCAAAGGAGAAAAGGAAAGATATAAGCATCTGAACGCAGAGTTCCAAAGAATAGCAAGAAGAGATAAGAAAGCCTTCTTCAGTGATCAATGCAAAGAAATAGAGGAAAACAACAGAATGGGAAAGACTAGATATCTCTTCAAGAAAATTAGAGATACCAAAGGAACATTTCAGGCAAAGATGGGCTCGATAAAGGACAGAAATGGTATGGACCTAACAGAAGCAGAAGATATTAAGAAGAGATGGCAAGAATACACAGAAGAACTGTACAAAAAAGATCTTCACGACAAAGATAATCACGATGGTGTGATCACTGACCTAGAGCCAGACATCCTGGAATGTGAAGTAAAGTGGGCCATAGAAAGCATCACTACGAACAAAGCTAGTGGAGGTGATGGAATTCTAGTTGAGCTATTCCAAATCCTGAAAGATGATGCTGTGAAAGTGCTGCACTCAATATGCCAGCAAACTTGGAAAACTCAGCAGTGGCCACAGGACTGTAAAAGGTCAGTTTTCATTCCAATCCCAAAGAAAGGCAATGCCAAAGAATGCTCAAACTACCGCACAATTGCACTCATCTCACACGCTAGTAGAGTAATGCTCAAAATTCTCCAAGCCAGGCTTCAGCAATCCGTGAACCGTGAACTTCCTGATGTTCAAGCTGGTTTTAGAAAATGCAGAGGAACCACAGATCAAATTGCCAACATCCACTGGATCATCGAAAAAGCAAGAGAGTTCCAGAAAAACATCTATTTCTGCTTTATTGACTATGCCAAAGCCTTTGACTGTGTGGATCACAATAAACTGTGGAAAATTCTGAAAGAGATGGGAATACCAGACCACCTGATCTGCCTCTTGAGAAATTTGTATGCAGGTCAGGAAGCAACAGTTAGAACTGGACATGGAACAACAGACTGGTTCCAAATAGGAAAAGGAGTTCGTCAAGGCTGTATAATGTTACCCTGCTTATTTAACTTCTATGCAGAGTACATCATGAGAAATGCTGGGCTGGAAGAAGCACAAGCTGGAATCAAGATTGCCAGGAGAAATATCAATAATCTCAGATATGCAGATGACACCACCCTTATCGCAGAAAGTGAAGAGGAACTAAAGAGCCTCTTGATGAAAGTGAAAGTGGAGAGTGAAAAAGTTGGCTTAAAGCTCAACATTCAGAAAACAAAGATCATGGCATCTGGTCCCATCACTTCATGGGAAATAGATGGGGAAACAGTGGAAACAGTGGCAGACTTTATTTTGGGGGGCTCCAAAATCACTGCAGATGGTGACTGCAGCCATGAAATTAAAAGACGCTTACTCCTTGGAATGAAAGTTATGACCAACCTAGATAGCATATTCAAAAGCAGAGATATAACTTTGCCAACAAAGGTTCGTCTAGTCAAGGTTATGGTTTTTCCTGTGGCCATGTATGGATGTGAGAGTTGGACTGTGAAGAAGGCTGAGCGCCAAAGAATTGATGCTTTTGAACTGTGGTGTTGGAGAAGACTCTTGAGAGTCCCTTGGACTGCAAGGAGATCCAACCAGTCCATTCTGAAGGAGATCAGCCCCAGGATTTCTTTGGAAGGAATGATGCTAAAGCTGAAACTCCAGTACTTTGGCCACCTCATACAAAGAGTTGACTCATTGGAAAAGACTCTGATGCTGGGAGGGATTGGGGACAGGAGGAGAAGGGGATGACAGAGGATGAGATGGCTGGATGGCATCACTGACTCGATGGACATGAGTCTGGGAGAACTCCGGGAGTTGGTGATGGACAGGGAGGCCTGGCGTGCTGCGATTCATGGGGTCGCAAAGAGTCGGACACGACTGAACGACTGAACTGAACTGATACATATATATACACACAGACACACTTAGAAGGTAAACTTACATGTGAAATTAATTATATTAGCATGGAAGGATCCAGTGATTTATTTTTCTTTACTCAATAAAGTAAGGGAAATCATTTATGTTTTTACCATCCTTTCTAAAAATTTACCTCCCAATAATCCATAAGCCACTATAAACGAAAGTTAAAAAAAAAGTCTTACATCCCAAGAAAAGTTAAATTTTTGCCATAAAAATCTTTATGCAGGTAACTAAAAGTCCATTCCATCAAAGCAAGTGGAATACTATCCAAAATTGTATTACACTAATCTTGATCCAATCCCCAAACAGTCATTAATTCTGTAAAACACTGCTAAACAAGTAGGTAGGAGTTTCTCATCCATAGTTGCCAATAAATATAAAATATATTTTGCACAGCCCTAGTCTGATACAGCGGAACAAAGTGGGGGCTCTGGAGCCAAGCCATTTGGGGTCAAGTCCTGGTTCCCACATACAAACAGCTCAGGCAAGTGAATGAAGCTCTCTGAGCCAACCATGTCCTTAATGTTCTAGTCCATCTGCAAGTACCTGGGAGAACTCACCATTCAAGGACAAACTGGGCAAACAGAGAAAAGTTCAAGATGCAGTCATCCTATTGTCTAGATTGGACACAGAAAACTCAGAAGGGTAGTGGAGGAGAAGGGTTTTAGAAGGGTTTGTTCATGGTTCAGATCTATTTTTAGCTAAGGGATAAGATGAATACCTAAAAGGTTATAATACAATGAAAAAATCCTCCCAGATTTAGCCAGCTCATAGTCTGAATCACTCCCTGAGTCAGGGCAGGACACAACACCAGCCCCTGTCCTTGAACAGTACAGTTACCTGAGTCAGAGCCTATTCTGAAAAGCTAAAACTGATCTACATCTGGCATTTCAAGGGCAAGCCAGTTTACCCACATGCAATCAACCACTGCAAGGAGATCCAACCAGCCCAATCTGAAGGAGATCAGCCCCGGGATTTCCTTGGAAGGAATGATGCTAAAGCTGAAACTCCAGTACTTTGGCCACCTCACGCGAAGAGTTGACTCATTGGAAAAGACTCTGATGCCGGGAGGGATTGGGGGCAGGAGGAGAAGGGGACGACAGAGGATGAGATGGCTGGATGGCATCACTGACTCGATGGACGTGAGTCTGAGTGAACTCCGGGAGTTGGTGATGGACAGGGAGGCCTGGTGTGCTGCGATTCATGGGGTCGCAAAGAGTCGGACATGACTGAGCGACTGATCTGATCTTATCTGAATCAACCACAGGTGACTTTTCCTTCTGTGCATAGATGCCATGGAAATCGGTCTGAAAGCACAGAAGAGGCAACATGGTTCCACGGAAATGGTGCCTACAAACTCCTGAGCCACCGTGCACTGGCTCCAAGACCTCGAAAAATTATTTACCTCCTCTGAACATACGTTTCTCATCTGTATAATGGGAGGCATAGAAGGCTACTAGTTTTCAGAGTTGCCCAGGAATGTGCTGGGGCAGTTTCATGAATGGAGCCACCATGATGACAGGAACATAGGCTACACATGTGTCCAACATACAGGCTCCCACTCTCCAAGCCTTCTCTAGCTACTCTGCTGCTAAATGTTCAATCTGCCGAACATAAAGGCCAGTACTGGGCCCCCAACATGGTATGTCCTTAGAGGAGACCAACTGGCTAGTTGGCAATGAGTTGCTTCCCTTCTATCTTGAAAAGGGTAATATTTCAACTTTCTGATTGTCAAATATTCTAGATATGAATTTACTTTTCCTGCCTGTAGGCCTCAGCCATCACCATCATCCAAGGATTCGAAAGCCTGATCCTGCATAAATTCACTTTGGACAAAGAAATCACTCTGCAGCGAAGAAGGTGCACATGGGCACAGGATTGTGTGGCCCTCTGGTCCCACTACTTAGCAATCCTTCAGAAACTGCTGGCGTGCCAGAACACTGCAATAACCGTGGCAGCACAGCTAAGGTGTAAGCTTAGACATTATACCTGCACAGATGAGACACTATTTGGGGGGAGGCAGCATATGATGGCAGATTTTATTTTCTTGGGCTCCAAAATCACTGTGGATGGTGACAGGAGACATGAAATGAAGAGACACTTGCTCCTTGGAAGAAAAGCTATGACAAACCTACATAGCACATTAAAAAGCAGAGACCTCGCTTGGCCGGCAGAGATGCGTAAAGTCAAAGCTATGGTTTTCCCAGTAGTCGTGTATGGTTATAAGAGTTGGACCATAAAGAAGGCTGAGAACTGAAGAATTGATGCTTTTGAATTATGGTTCTGGAGAAGACTCTTGAGAGTCCCTTGGACATCAAGGAGATCAAACCAGTCAGTACTAAAGGAAATAAACCTTGAATATTCATTGAAAGGACTGATGCTGAAGCTGAAGCTTCAATTCTTTGGCCACCTGATGTGAAGAGCCAACTCATTGGAAAAGACTCTGATGCTAGGAAAAATTGAGGGCAGGAGGAGAAGGGGGTGACAGAGGATGAGATGGTTGGATGGCATCACTGACTCAATGGACATGAGTCTGAGCAAACTCCAGGAGACAGTGAAGGACAGGGAGGACCAGCATACTGCAGTCCATTGAATCACAAACTGTAGGACACAACTGAGTGACTGAACAACATACACTTTAAATAAGAGCCATAATATGGGGCTTGATCCCAATGAACAGAATATAGGTCTGGGAGCCAAGAGAGGCAGAGTGAGAGTAACCCTACTCACTAAAACTCCCAGTAGCACTTGTGAAATCTGTGTTTATATTTAACAGTTTAGCCTTTGTGGGTCTTAGAGATGCTTCCATCACAGGACACAGTTTCTGCTAAAATTAAAGCTATAAACAAAGCTATAGCTGCTGCCTGCCTGGTTACTCTTGGTTATGCATTCCTAAAGCAGAGAAAGAAATTGAGTTGTGTTACTGGCAAGGGGGTTTGACCATGACCATCATAAGAAAGTCGTGATGCTGCTATATAACAGGACAGAAAGGAATATGGATGATATGTGATAGCCTGACAGATGATCCACAGAGTATGTCTTGGTATGTCAATGCCCAACCTTAACTGCACATTGTCAAGTACATCAACCACTGCCTGACAAGGGCATGGTAACCAGAGGCTCAGACCCCTCAGGGATGACTCACTTTACCAGACAAGCCACCTTAATCAGCAGATGTGCTAGCCAAGGGAGGAAATTTTAGAAAGGATAGCAGACAAGGGAGATGATGGGTCCAAGTTAGAGTCTCAGGACCCACCACAACAATGGAAGCTGTAGTTTATCCCACTAACCCCCAAATTCTGACCAAGAAGAATCCTGAACAAGGTGTGAGAGGACAGAGTAAACTTAAAGTAAGAACCAGTGGATCTGAATGGTACAAGGTGCAAGGATCTGAATGGTACAGTGCGGCAGACACTACTGGTGTCCCCTCCGATCCCCATTCACCAGCAGGTCTACCCATCCTCCTGCTACAGGTGTTGGCTGCTTATGGGTCACACCTGTACCCCTCTCTAGAGGATTCTTCTTAGCTAATGGGAGCTGCCTTTTCTAGAAATGCATTTCCTTGCTCCCTGAAGGGATACCCGTGACTGAATGATGCAGGGAAATAAAAGTTCAACCCCTTTGCCTCAAGGTAGTAAATACTCTATAGTACAATTCACACTCTAGAGCTTCTTCCTCATGGAGTTAAGTTCTTAGTTCAGGCTGATATAACAAGGTCCCATAGACTGATAACTTACCAGTTCAGTTCAGTCGCTCAGTCGTGTCCAACTCTTTGTGACCCCATGAACCACAGCATGCCAGGCCTCCCTGTCCATCATCAACTCCCGGAGTCCACGCAAACCCATGTCCATCGAGTCGGTGATGCCATCCAACCATCTCATCCTCTGTCGTCCCCTTCTCCTCCTGCCCCCAATCTTTCCCAGCACCAGGGTCTTTTCCAATGAGTCAGCAATAACTTATAAACTACAGAAATTGATTTCTCACATCTCTGGGAGTCCAAGATCAGGGTGCTACATGGTTGTGTTCTGATGAAACACAACTTGTAACTCCTTAACAAGTTAAAGACTGCTTTTTTCCTATATCCTCATATGGCGGGACAAAAAGCTAGAACACTCTCTGGAACCTCATTATAAACGCATTCCCAACCATCATGATGATGATTAAATTACCCCCCTCCCCAAAGCCCCATTCCTAATATCATCACATTAAGGGTTAGGATTTCAACATATGAGCTGGGGGAACACAAACTTTCAGTCCTTAACATAAGCTGAAGCCAGACTTCTTCCAAATCCAGCACTAGTTTCTTCCTGTCCTACGCTGCTTCTCTCATCCCATTAGGCGTTTCATAAGAGCAATCCCTCAATAAATCTCTTGCACATGCTCCCATCTCACCATGCTTCTGGGTACCCAACCTAGTAGAGCTATCCAGTGTACATTTCTGTGCATCATCCCACATGCTTGCAGGCTAAGTCGCTTCGGTCGTGTCCAGCGCTCTGTGACCCTATGGACTGCAGCCCTCCAGGCTCCTCTATCCATGGGATTCTCCAGGTGAGAATACTGGAGTGGGTTGCCACACCGTCCTCCAGGGAATCTTCCCAAGTCAGGGATTGAACCTGCATCTCTTATGTCTCCTGCACTGGCAGGTGGGTTCTTAACAGCTAGTGATACCTGGGAAGCCGTGTGCATTCCACATAAAATCCTAAAGACATAAGATAGTCTAGGTTTGTGTTTAGCAAATATCTACTCTCCTCTCCTCCACTGTGGGCAGAGAATCCCATCTGCTCCACTGCAGCAGACTATATTTTCCAAAAATAGCTGCAGCACTGTATCCCATCCCTCATGTGCTTCTTACAATGTAACCTTAACACCCTTTGAATCAAGAGTTGGGAACTGTATCTCTTCCCCTTGAATGTGGGCAGGCTTTCGTGACCGTTTTAACCAAACAAGAGCGGCAGAAGTGATGCTATGTGACTTCCAAGGCTGGTCAGAAAGAACAGCGTAGCTTCCACTTGGTTCTCCAGAACAATTGTGCTAGAGTTCTAAGCCTCCTTGTGAGCAGTCTGACAGCCCTTCAGTCACCAAGCTGAGAAAGGCCAAGCTAGCCCATAGAGAAAGATCATGTGCAGAAGCCTAAGAATAATGGCCAGCCCCCTCTTATGCCAACCCCAAGCATCTTCAGGCTGCAACTGTACCAGTGACCCTGAGCCAGGACCACCCAGTGGAACCCTTCCTGAATTCCTGACCCAGAGGAACCATGAGAAACAATAAAATGATTGCTACTACTTAAGCCACTATGGTTTAGGAAAATTTTTTCCATAGCAATAGTAACCAGGATACCTACTGATACTGAGCTTAGTCACATCACTTGTTTTGGCCAATGGGATTTTGCATCTTGTACTTCTGCCATCATCAGAAGAAGAGCATGTCTTGGGTGCAAACAAGTCACAGATACAAGAAAAGTGAGAGATGTGTGTAGCAGACATAAACAAAACATGCAACCTATAGCCAGTCCAGATTAGTTTAACTTTAGCCAAACTGACTTGCAGATGCATGAATGAGAAATAAATGCTTATAGCTCTAGGCCACTGAGATTTTGTGGGATTTTTGTTGTTGTTGTTGTTGTTATATAGCATGATGGCAATAACTGATCCAAGAGGAAAGAGGAAAACATTCCCTGTTCCCAAGAATAGGCTACTTCATAATTTGTAATTAAAGGGGCTTCATGATGATTATTAATACCAGATCAGATCAGATCAGATCAGTCACTCAGTCGTGTCCAACTCTTTGCGACCCCATGAATCGCAGCACGCCAGGCCTCCCTGTCCATCACCAACTCCCAGAGTTCACTCAGACTCACATCCATCGAGTCAGTGATGCCATCCAGCATCCTCTGTCGTCCCCTTCTCCTCCTGCCCCCAATCCCTCCCAGCATCAGAGTCTTTTCCAATGAGTCAGCTCTTCGCATGAGGTGGCCAAAGTACTGGAGTTTCAGCTTTAGCATAGCAGCATTTTCCAATAACACACTTATCCTGAAATTTCAATATTCCTCTCCTTTCATTTCAACTAAGCCCAATTGGTGATATAGGTCCCTTTTCTGAGGCCCTAAAGACATGTAACAAATGACCTCAAGGGCTTTCATTAATCAGCCTCCATAGAATGAAATGTTGTCAGGTGCCCTGAGTGCCTGAAAAAGAGGACAATGGATAGACAGAAAATCTCCTCAGCAGCCATTACCTAGAATGAGAGGCAACAGAAGCCAAGAGTTAATTTATAAGTCCCTTGAGATAAGAGATCAGAAATCCCTTCAAAAAGGGACAGATAGTGATCCATCCAAGAATAGTTATAAGTAAAAAGCACCAATGATTCATTTAAGCCAGGAATATAGAAAATAAACTTAAACCTAAAAGAGAAAGGACTGTAGATATTTACCCATACATGATCAGGACCAAAGTGAAGAGCCATGCAAAACAAGAAGAGGAACCAGGGGCCAGGTGTCCAGACGAAAGTAGACGTCAAATCCGGGGCTTATTCAGGGTCAGTCTTGGCTATGAGGGCTCAGCTTTCCTGGGTCCAGTGATCCAAATGAATATTTGAAGATAATTCACAATATACAAAGAATAATCATTATCTAGTGCCTTTTTAAAATGGAATATAAATTGATTGGGAAAGGAAATTTCATATCAAATTATTCAACAACTCATGTGTTGGTGTTAATGTTAATTTCACATTAGCCTTGTTGTTAATCAAAACTGTATTTACTGAGTATCCCTGGGGCTTCACTGGACCATGAGTATATGAAAGTAATTATGTATCTTTCTGCTTCCCTGGTGGCTCAGAGGATAAAGCGTCTGCCTCCAATGTGGGAGACCCGGGTTCAATCCCTGGGTCGGGGAAGATCCCCTGGAGAAGGAAATGGTAACTCACTCCAATATTCTTGCCTGGAGAATCCCATGGATGGAGAAGCCTGGTAGGCTACAGTCCTGGGGTCGCAAAGAGTCGGACATGACTGAGCGACTTCACTTTCACTTTTCTCTAGTCCATAAAGTGGGACCAGATGGGATACTGAAACTCTTACTCATTTTTGAACAACTTTAGATACTGACTCTGGGATACTGACTTGAGTCTACATTCAAACTCACTTCATCACACTAACCAGACTGGCAAATGAATTGAGACTATCAGAGTCTCTTAGAAAGTCAACCTTGAAACATTTCTAAGAGAAGGAATCACCAGAGCCTGATCTAATTCAGATCAACCATTTTATTATGACCACCCTAGATCTGGAGGCCCACAAAACCCACCGTTTCAGGATTTCTCAATACCAGCACGACTGACATTCTGAACCAAACAGCTTATTTGTGGGGGCCTCTCCTGTTCACTGCTTGATGTTTATTTAGTAGTATCCTTGGCATCTACCAACTAGACGCCAGTAGCCCTTCACCCCAGCCACTGGCTGTCACAGCCAAAAATGTCTCCAAACATTGCCAAATATCCCATCGGGCAAAATCTCTCCAGTTGATGACCAGTGCCTCAGTGTGGCCTAGCCATAAAGGCCCAGCTTCCTATGGATGAAAGAGAAGCAAAAGTCTTTAAGATTTAAGGGGATCATCAGTTAGACAAGGTTATATTATAGCACCGGTTCTCAAAATTTTTTGTCTGCCTAGTAGATTCAAATTCACAAGTGTAACACTTTCATGGACATATTCAGATTCTGACATACTATGACTGTAGGTGAAATGCAAAACTCTACCAGTTTATTCTGACCAAAAAAGAATATTAAAATCCAAAGTGGTAAAAATTTTGTTTCTATGGATTGAACAGTGTCCCTCAAAAAAAGATATGTGGATAAAGATGGCCAATAGGCACATGAATAGATGCTCAACATCACTAATTATTAGAGAAATGCAAGTCAAAGCTATAATGATTTATCACCTCACACCAGTTAGAATGGGTGTCATCAAAAAACCTGCAAATAATAAATGGTGTAGAGGGTGTGGAGAAAAGAGAACCCTTCTACATTGTTGGTGGGAATGTAAATTAGGGTGGCCACTATGGAAAACAGTGTGAAGGTTTTTAAGAAACCTTACAGTATGGAGGTTTCTTAAAAAACTAAAAATAGAGTTGCCATCTGATCTACTAACAGCAATCCCACTCCTGGGCATATATGCAGAGGAAAGCCTAATTTGAAAAGGTACATACACCTCCATGTTCATATCAGCACTATCAACAATAGCCAAAACAACTTTAATGTCCATCAGCAGGTGAATGGATAAAGAAGATACAGTATACACGACTTCTCTAGTTGTCTGTGGTTAGGACTTCATGCTGTCACTGTCAAGGGTGCAGGGTCAACCCCTGGTTGGAGAATTAAAATCCTGCAAGCCACGCAGTATAGCCAAAAAAAAAAAAAAAGATGTGACATATATATATATATATATATATAATAGAATATAACTCTACAGGTTTCAGAGGGAGCATGACCCTCTTGACACCTTGATTTTGGACTTTTAGCCTCCAGAACTTTGGAATAATATATTTCTGTTGTTCTAAGCCACTCGGTTTGTGATACTTAACTACAGCAGCCCTATGATTTGATCTAGGAAAAACTGTAAACCTGATTTAATTTTTTAAATTTAGTGATTTCCATATGAAAACCTGCACATAGTAGTTTACAGTAACCTTATTAATAATTATCAAAATGTGGAAATAACCAGGATGTCTTTTGGTAGGTGAGTGGATAAATTGTGGTATAGCCAAACAATAGAATATTTTTCAGAACTAAAAAAAAAAGAGCTATCAAGTCATGAAAAGACATGGAAGAACATTAAACACATATTGGTAGGTGAGCAAAGCCAATCTGAAAAGGCTACATACTGTACGATTCCAACAATATGACATTCTTCCTAGAAAATGCAAAACTATGAAGACAGTGAAAAGATAAGTGGTTGCCAGGAGTCAAGGGAGGGGAGATGAACAGGCAGAGCAGGGAGGATTCTTAGGGCACTGAAAATACTTTGCATGATAGTATAGTGATGAGTATATTTCCTCATGCATTCGTCCAAACCCACAGAATGTACGAGAGTGAACCCTAAGGTACACCGTGGACTCTGGGTAATTATGCTGTATCAATGTCAGTTCATCCTTGGTAACAAATGTACCTCTCAGGTGGGGGATGTTGATAAAGGAGGCAAGGAGTATGTGGAAAATTTCTGTACCTTCCTCTCAATTTTGATGTAAACATAAAAATGCTCTAGAAAAAATTAAGTCTTTAAAAAAAAATTATGGCATATTGTGAAAACATCAACAATGTTTTACTAGTTGCAGTAAATTATTGGGTTGGCCAAAAGTTCTGTAACATTTTATGGAAAAACCCAAACTTTTTGGCTAACACAATACTTGTGTTAATAATGCAATCATAGCTGATCCAATGTACCAACGTGTCACCACACGAGAGTGAAATTTGCCACAGCACAGGATTTTGGTGTTGTGCCCCTGAGAATCAACAGGTAGAACTTATAAAAGTTATTCATTTTGGCCACATTAATAAAATCTACAACACATATACAAAGTCTAGGAATAATCTTAAGAAGATTGAGGAGGAGACTGGAAGAGAGAAGATCCAACTGCTACTGTCTTACCACTTCCCACGGTGCAAAATTCAAACTCATGAGCAGAGAATGGATGCACTTTGCAGTCCACTCACAGCCTTTTCTCTAGGCTCATCTTCGCCAAATCCTGTATCCTACCTGCTCTGTTTCATCTGAAGCTGATCCAGTGCCTCTCAAACTTTTTCAGGTCAAGGCACACTCAGAAAATAATAATCTTTGAGGGTACATGGGGATAAATAGACAAGGGTCAATAAGGAGGCAAACCCGTACCTCTTCAAGGCAGCCGGGGTCACCACAGCTCACTCTGTGCTGGGAAGTTCTGTTCTAATCCACCAGGATCGTCCCTGCCTTTGTTCTCATGTAGGAAAGCCCTACCTCTCACTGAGTCCACCTTCCTCCACTTCACAAACTGCTGTTTCTACTTCAAAATCCAGCTCAATGACCATTTCATCTCTGATGTCTTTCATACCTCAGCTGTGCCATCCCCCCTACCCCCACTGCACCCAGTACCAAGACCTATGTCATGGCTCTTGCCATCATGCTGGACTGCCGTTGGAGCCACCCACCCAGAATGTAATCTTCTGTGGTCCAGGGAAAACTGGGTCAACAGTGATCCAGCAAATATTTATTAGCCTCCTACGAGAGTCAAGGCATGGGACCAAACAGTCATAAAGATTCAAGGATGAATGAGGAAAGGGAAGGTCCCTGGCCTCCCGGAGCCCACAGTCCAATAGGGATGATGGATATTAAACTTTCACTCACACAATTAATTGTTTAATTACAACGGAGGGCATGTTTCCAAATCAATGAATGCATCTAACAAGTAGACCTGATCTATTTTGAGAGTCAAAGAAAAGTGCCTTAAATGGGTGACACATAACTGATGAGATGTGAAAGGTAAGTAGGAATTAATCAGCTGTGGGTTGAACGTGTACGAAAGCAGCACTCCATGTTCGAAACAAAGCTTTCTGGTTCTTGGCATCTTCCTATCCACAGGACCTGACTCAGGCAGATTCTAAATAAACACCTACTGAATTAAATTGTTTAAAGTGTTTGAGTATCCGAGCTGGACGGCATCACTGACTCGATGGACGTGAGTCTGAGTGAACTCCGGGAGTTGGTGATGGACAGGGAGTCCTGGCGTGCTGCGATTCATGGGGTCGCAAACAGTCGGACACGACTGAGCGACTGGACTGAACTGAACTCAAGCACTTTGTCTGTGTGTGTGTGTGTGTGTGTGTGTGTGGGCGGGGGCTGTGTGTGTTCAGTTGCTCAGACATGTCCAACTCTTTGTGGCCCCACTAACTCCACCCAAGAAGCCCCTTGTCTATAAGTGGGTTCTTTCAAATAATAATTGTTACTTTTGAAATCCTTTTCAACGATTAAAATGTAAAAGCATTGATTGAAACCTTATGATATGCAAGTGTTTAAGTGCTTAAGACATAAAGGCAAACAAGAATTTTTCATGTGAAGAAGACAGATGAAAGCCTTCTAAGTAAAGTCCACAGGAAAATCATGAAGGCAAGAAAGCAGACAGCATGGACTCTACTTCCAAAGATGTATGAGGCCTTGGTAAGGGACAAAGGCATTAGAGCATACATTAGTTATCAACTGTTGAATAAGAAATTACCCCCCAATCTGAGAAATTTACAACAATACACATTTATTATTTCCATTTCTCTGGGTCAAGAATCCAGGGCAGGTTTAGCTTGGTCTTCATTATCAGCTTTAGGGTCTCTTCAGGCTGCAATCAAGGTCTTCACCCCAGGTCTCTCATAAGGCCACCATCAAGGCACTTGCTGGGGCCCTAGTCTTCTCAAGGCTCAACCGGGGTGTGATCTGCCTCCAAGTTCACTCAGCAGTTGTTGGCACTCACAGGCTGTTGGCAGGATCCCATGCCTTGCTGGCTATCGACCAGAGGTCATCCTCAGTTTCTTGCCACATGGGCCTCTCTAACAGCTGACTTCATCAAAGAAACAAGACAGAGAGAAAGAGAGTCTGCTGGTAAGACAGAAGCTACAGTCTTTTGTAACCTAATACTGGAAGTAATACCATCACTTTTGCCCTATTCTATTCACTGGAAGCAAGTCACTAGGTCCAGTCAGCACAGGGAATGAGGAGATGGAGATCACTGGGGGGGGCATCTTATGTCTGTCTGGGATGGCATCATACTGTGCAGACTCTTGAATACCAGTGAGGGGAACTTGTATTTTACTAGGCGGTGGGGATCCCATGACAGTTTCAGGGGCACAGGAATGACAGGAGCAGAGTTTCTCTGCAGAGAGATCACACAGTACTGTGTGGGAGGGACTGGAAGCAGACAGTGTGTTTGGAGTTGGGGAGATCAGTTAGGAGGCAAAGAAAGGGGCAGTGGCATTTGCAGGTGTGACTTCCTGGAGGCAGAATTAGAACAGACCAGAGACTGAGTGGTCCTTTAGCTGCCTGTTTCAGGGTAGCATTCTGGAACAAGCAAGCCCATCAAGTCTGGCTATGAATTGGGAGCTCCCAGTTGGGTTTCTGGTTTCAAATGTCTCCACTTGAGGCAACTGCTATCCTCTCTGAGCTTTAGATGACTCTGTCTTGGGGGAGGATCTCCTAAACACATAACGCATTCATTCCTGTTGCTCCTCTCCAAGACAGTGTTATTCCATCCCCTGAAATCATCTGTTCTAATTCCGTCTCCAAGATGTCACACCTGCAAATGTCACTGCCCCTTTCTCTGCTTCTGAATGTAAATGAGAGGTAACTTCCATCTCTTACTATCTTAAAAGTAAGGATGATATAAAAATGTAGGAGGCTTATTTACAAGCATATTCTTAGAAACCCTGACTCAGCCTATCTAAAGTTATTTCTCATAGTAAATCAAAACTGCTGTGAATATAGGGTCATTGACAATGTAGTTTGTTAAATTAAGATGAGATTATGCTGGAGCAGAGTGAGCCTCTAATTCAATATGACTGGTGTCCTTATAAAAAACGGGAAACTTAACTATTTACAATAGCCTTTACAACACTATACATGGAAACAACCTAAATGGGCATCAACAGATGAATGGTAAAGAAGATGTGAGAGATAGATAGAGATAGATAGATAATGGAATATTACTCAACCACAAATAGAATAAAATAATGCCATTTGCAGCAACAAGAGGGGCTTCCCCAGTTCATGGGGTCCCAAAGAGTCAGACACAACTTAGCGACTAAACCATCTACGCAGGAACATGAATGGACCTAGAGGTTATCAAACTAAGTCGGTCAGACAGAGAAAGACAAAAATCATATGATATCACTTACATGTGGAATCTTAAAAACTGGTACAAATGAACCTATTTACAAAAGAGCAACAGACTCATAGACATAGAAAACAAACTATGGTTACCAAAGGGGAAAGGTGGGGAAGGGGATAAATTAGGAGTTTGAGATACACGTGAACACACCACTATATATAAAATAGATAACCAACAAGGACCTAGTGGGTAGCACAAGGAACTATACTCAATATTTGTAATAAACTATAAGGGAAAAAAATCTGAAAAAAAAATATACATAGACTATATACCTGAATCACTTTGATGCGTGCCTGAAACTAACACAACAT
Source organism: Bos grunniens (assembly GCF_055505025.1). NCBI lineage: Eukaryota > Metazoa > Chordata > Mammalia > Artiodactyla > Bovidae > Bos > Bos grunniens. The sequence continues at coordinate 17,249,743 of NC_141167.1, forward strand.
TGCAAATCATTTATACTTCAATTAAAAAATAAAAACGTTAATAAAGAAGAAAGTTGAACACAGACACGCACACACATGCCATGTGAAGACTGGTGTTACGCTGCCAACAAGCCAAGGAATTCCAGAAGCTGTGAGAGAGGCGTGGAACAGATCTTTCCCTACTGCCGTCAGCGGGAGAATGGCCCTGCCAACACCTTGATTTCAGACTTCTGGCCTCCAGAAATGAGAGACAATAAATTTTTGTTGTTCTAAAAAGCTCAGCCACCCCATTTGTGGCACTTTGCTCCAGCAGCTCTAGCTAAAGAATATGACCATAGTACAGAGTGTCAGAGTTACAACTTTAAAACCCTGACGGTGCCCACAGCTACCTGTTTAGGACTCAAGGATCAAGGAAGTAGGTGAGCTGAGAACTGGGAAGAGGGAGCTTGGGCAGGTAGAGTCTGTAAAGTAGGGTGAGTTGACTCAAGTGGAAAAGGAGAGAGAAAGAGGCAGGGCAAAAGCAAAACCAAATGGGCATTCAGTACAGGGCCTGGCAGGGACAGTATGAGAATGATCACCATCCTTGGCTCCTGCAACTGTACGATCCAGAGGCACCAGCTGGTTGTAGCTGGCACCTGCTACTACCACCAAGTGAGGGAAATAACCACGCTAGGAGAGCGAAGCGACCCCCAGTTCTCCCACCTCCCAGCTGCCTGCCTTCCTTCCTCTCTTGGCCTCAGGAGGTCCCAATCTGCCAGTCTGGGGAGGAAGCAGGTGCCTGCAAAGAAGTGAGCACTGTCCCTCCTGTAGCTCCCAGATGGACTGATGCTCCTACCGGAGCATGAACAAGGGAGGGAGAGCAGGCAGTTCCGGAAACATCAGGCTGTCACCCCAGTGATACCAAAGTCATTAATCATAACATTTGCAAATAAACTAGAGGCCTCCAGTTTAAAGGATTTGATAAGAACCTGCAATGTTCAGGGCTATGCTGTAGGGGGACTAGATGCTGAGAGACTCAAAGCTTAAGTGACAAATTCCACATTTCCTCCCTCCACCCAAAGGCAAAACAGTAAGACTCCCTGCTGTGTCTACGCTTCATCTGATTCCTCCAGGAAGCCGGCTTTCCCTAACTGCATTCAGGGCAAGACACTTCTCCTTAGCACTTTAGCTCTACAGTCAAATTTTAGAAGCATGGGAAAATTTGGGGTTGTGAACAACGTGTAGCTGAGGAATCATCTCACAGTCTCATGTTGTATAGTCAAGAAAAATTAATTATACTTCGCATAGGCAATGGCTCTGGAATTTTAAAAAATTAGTAGTTTGGGGCTGCCCTGGGAGTCCAGTGGTTAAGAATCCACCTTGCAATGCAGGGGACACTGGTTCGATCCCTAGTTCAGGAAGATCCCACATGGGGGGGGCCAACGAAGCCCATGCACCACAACTACAGAGCCTGAGCTCTGGAGCCCAAAAGCTGCAACTACTGAAGCCCATACATCCTAGAACCCATACTCTGCAACAATAGAAGCCAGTCCAACAAGAAATCTGCACATTGCAACAAAGAGTAGCCCCCGCTCTCCACAACTAGAGAAAGCCCATATGCAGCAACGAAGATCCAGTACAGTCAAAAATACATAATTTTTTTAAATGAGTGGTTCCCCACCAAAATTTTGTCTGTTGGTATTTCTATTTCTTTTTTTCAATTAAAACCTAAGTTTATGTCTCTACTCAGCATTTCAGTAAGAAACAAAGGAATCTACTAGATTGGAGGTTCTCAACCTTTATGGAACCCCAAGCTAGAAATATGACTCCTCCAGTCCACAGCTGTGCTTCATGGTGATATAGACGAAATTCTGTCCCCCTGAAATTCATATGTTGAAGCCCTACCCCCTAATGTGACTGTATTTGGAGAAGTGAAGTGAAAGTCGCTCAGTTGTGTCCAACTCTTTGCGACCCCACGGACTATACAGTCCATGGAATTCTCCAGGCCAGGATACTAGAGTGGACAGCCTTTCCCTTCTCCAGGGGATCTTCCCAGCCCAGGTATCGAACCCAGGTCTCCTGCATTACAGGCGCATTCTTTACGAGCTGAGCCACAGGGAAGCCTTAAAAGAGATAATTAGGTTAAATAGATCATAAGGATGGGGCCCTAATCCAACAGAACTGGTGCCCTTATAAGAAGAGCATGAGACAGCAGTGATGCACACACAGAGGAGAGGCCATGTGAGGACACAGTGGCGACCAAGTGGCTATCTACCAGCCAAGGAGACAAGCTTCACGAGAACCCAAACCTACTGGCACCTTGATCTTAGACTTCCAGGCTCCAGAAAGGTGAGAAAATAAATTAATTTCTGTTGCTTGAGCCTCATATTCTGTAGTATTTTGTGACAGCAAGCCTTGTAAGCAAATAACAAATGGTAATTCTCAACCTTCATTCATTTATTCAACAAATATTTAAGGAGCACCTACTAGGTGCCAGGCACTCTTCTGATTACCAAAATTCAGCACTGAACAAAAGAGACGAAGCTGTAGGGGAGGGAGATGTGGACAGGGGGAGTTTGGAGGGGTCCCCATGAAGGATCTCACATGGACGTCAGGAACCGCCTTCTCAGGCCTCCCTCCAGCCCCCGAGAATCATGGTACATAAACAACAAGCGCTGACCGCACAGCACAGGGAAACTACATTCAATATCTTACAATAAAGTACAATGGAAAAAAGAATACAGATATATACATATATACTATAACCAAATCACTCTGCAGTATACTGAAACTAACACAACACTGTAAACCAGCCACACTCCACTAAAAACTCACAGCACTAGATGGCAGGTTGAGGGCAGGGACGGTGTCTGACTCATCTTTTTAAACAGTCTGGGGTGTAGAAGGCACCAGGAGGCACCCTCGCTTCCCTGGGAACAGGCACCTGGCTCCCAGCAGCTCCTCCCCTCTGCACCCGAAGCAGCATGGGCATGGTGGCCTCAGCGGCACGAGAAGCTTACTAGAAATGCCCGTTTTCGGGCCTCACCCTGACCACCTAGATCATGAACACTAGGGGTGCCACCTGAGCCTCCAGGTGATTATTAGGCATGTGGAAGTTTGAGAATGCCTGGTCGACACTCCATAGCGTTCACCTTGACCCAGAACCCAGCCTTACTGCCTCCTCCACAGTCCTTTTCTAGCACCCCTGAGGGCCAGGCTCTGTGCAAGGCACTCTGCACACTGGCCCCAAGCTGTCAGGGTCCACAAGGTGGACATAGTCACTCCAAGGTCCTAAAGAGGAAACTGGGGTTCAAGGAAGCCTTTTCCCTTCTAAAGGACTCACAGTCAGGGTACCGATGCAAGGGCCAGAATGCAAGCATTTCCTCAGGCCTTTCACCATCCTGTTCTCTCTTCCTATTACTATCAGTACATTTTTTTCTTCTTTTCCTTTCTTTTTTCAGGCTCTTGCAGCACCCTACAGTCAGATTCCACTGACCTAATGAGATTCAGCTCACCTTCCCTTGGTTTAGCCATGTCTGCATTTTGAAAGTAATTCTGATTGATGTCTACACATTCAGAATGCTCATCTAAAATTTAATACGAAAATCTCCTTTCTCATGTACAGTATATTACTAAGTTCACTATACTATTCAGGAAAATGGGATACTTTTCCCTTCTTTACAGGAGAAAAGGGACAAAAAAAAAACCTAAACTACCATTGGGGAAGGCAATGGCAACCCACTCCAGTGTTCTTGCCTGGAGAATCCCAGGGACGGCAGAGCCGTCTATGGGGTCGCACAGAGTCGGACATGACTGAAGCGACTTAGCAGCAGCGGCAGCAAACTACCATAAAGAAAAAAAACTAAATAGAATCCACTACTAGTTAGGGAAGCGAGAATAAAAACGTTGGGAAGTTTTATTATCCCTGGCCATTTTAGACTTGCTTTGGGGGAGCAGAAATGCCCACATGAATAAATCTTTAGTCCAGCAAGGGAACATTGCCCAGAAAAGGAACAGACTGAGTAGCAGGCTTTCAAAATGTGTCTGAGTCAGAAACACAAGGGAACATATTGGCAAGGATGGGGAGAAACAGAACCCTTCCTATATTGCTGATAGTAACATAAAATGGTGCAACCACTTGGGAAAACAGTTGGGCGGTTTCTTAAAAAGCTAATCGTAAACTTATTCTATGACCCCAGCCACTCCCCCTCTTAAGTATCTACTCAAGAGAAATGAGGACGTGTCCACATAAAGACGTGTACGTGAGTGTTCACAGCAGCTTTATTCACAATTGCCAAAAGATGGAAACAGCCCAAATGTCCATCAGCTGGTGAACGGATAAACAAAACGTCAGCCAGTCATACAGAGGAACGCCATTCAGCAATAAAAAGAAACGGACTACCAATACAGGATACAACACAGACAAATTTCAAAAACCACATGCTTATTCAAAGAAGCCAGCTGTGAAACAGTATATACTGTGTGATTCCATTTATACGAAATGTCCAGAGAAAGCAGCTCTGCACAGTCACAAAGTAGATTAGACTTTGTGGGAGTGGGATGGAGATTACTGTAACTGTAACAACAGATCTTTTGTGGGTGATGGAAATAATGTAAAACCAGTTATAGTGATGGCTGTGCAACTTATGAAACCATTATGTTCCCATTTGAAACTGGTGAATCTTGTGGCATGCAAATTGCATCTTGATAAAGCTGTTTTTACAAAGGGCGCTGTCAATGGGACACTTGAGGTGCACAGGCGTGAGCTGTTGGACTTGGTACAACTAAGGCTTATTAATGCTAACACACAGGTAAGCCCCAGGGAGAGGAAAGGTTGTCATCATTTTCTTCTCTGATAAATGGCTTGAAAGATAACCTGGGGGAAACAGTTCCACGGAGGCAGAAGCTCTGCGGCTGAGCAAATATTCCAGAACAAATGCAAGCAAGGTAGGGACGGACCTGCTGGAGTCTCAGTCCAGGGCGAGCCGTGCCCAGCCAGGTTCATGCCACACGACTGAGCTGAGCGAGTCTTGGAGAAGCCTGGGTCAGAAGCACAGGCGGGATCCACGGCCTGCAAAAGTGGAGGCACCCAGTGATCACAAGGTGCAGGTGGGCCATGGCAGGCAGGGCCCAAGAACGAGGGGAGACGGGCAGCGCTTCCCACATGGGAGCAGCCAGGAGGGGGGAAAGCAAACAGCAAGCGACAGGAAGCTTGTGGTCCCCAGGCAGCAAGCTCCCTCAGGGAGCTTGGCACCACCTCAGACTTCTCTTGGGCTGGGTATGATGTTGGAAAAATACCTGGAGAAAGCTCATGGGAGCCTCATCAGAAAATAAAATCAAAAGATTGCAGGCCCTTGGACTATGGGAAGAGGGGAGGAAGGGGAGAGAAGGCAGAGGCTTGGCTGAGTCAGGTCTGCTGGGCTGCGCGTAGAGAGAGGAGTCAGGACTCAAATGGCCACCATGAATCCTCCTCCACACTGGACTCATTCTGGGACCTTCCCCAACTTACAGGGCCATTGGAACCCACCCTCCACCATCTCCTCAGATGTGCAATGGAGATTTTATCCACTACAAAAAGTCTTTGTGGGGATTAACAAGGGAATATAAGGCACTGAAAGAAAAGGGTATTGTATCTTAATGAAAACGTAAAGAGTTTTTCACAGTTCCACCGCTGGATTCATCATGCTGGGACTCCCATTCCTCTACATCCCCGTAAAGGTAATGGAAAAGAAAGATAAAGATGAAAGAAAATATCGTATTTCACATTATGCCAAGATTATCATGAACCAATATCCAGGAACAGTTAGAAAAGTAAGCATGAAGTGAGTGAGCAAGTAAAGTCAACCACTCTGGAGGAAGAGAAACCTGCACTGGGTCAAGATGTCCTGCTTATGCCAACAGTCCAGTGAGGGTAAAGCCCATTGTATGGGGCTGCAAAACATGTTGGTATTTCTTCTTCAGACAGTATCCCTCTCTCAACTGGCTTAGCACAGTCCCTGGCTATAGAACCCATTCCCTGCTGAGATTGCATACTTAAAACTTAAACATCTTAATTTTAGAAGACTCCCAAAAGGCCTCTTTACTATAAACTATGACTTTAATTCCACATGGGAAATGCATGGAGGTCCAAGATCAACAAAGAGTTCCCTCCCACTTTGGGGCATAAACTTCTAGCAATTAGCAGCTGTAGGAGATATGACAAAGGTGCCTCTTACCTAAAATTTAAACAGAGGGAGGAGCAGGTATTTCTGAAAGTCAAGAAATGCTTTGGGGACAAAAGGATAAGGGGATGGGAATTTATTTACTCCTCTTGTGAGTACCCCCACACATACATCAAAGCATGTACCTCCAAAGTGAATTGCCTCATGGTAGTATTTTACAAGCTTTCCTTGTTTGCTTATTTCTGCTGCTGCTGCTGCTAAGTCGCTTCAGTCGTGTCCAACTCTGTAGGACCCCATAGATGGCAGCCCACCAGGCTCCACTGTCCCTGGGATTCTCCAGGCAAGAACACTGGAGTGGGTTGCCATTTCCTTCTCCAATGCAGGAAAGTGAAAAGTGAAAGGGAAGTCACTCAGTTGTGTCCGACTCTTCGCAACCCAATGGACTGCAGCCCACCAGGCTCCTCCATCCATGGGATTTTCCAGGCAAGAGTGCTGGAGTGGGTTGCCATTGCCTTCTCCGTGCTTATTTCTAATTAGCAACAAATGCACAGCACTGAAATTGGAGCCTAATATGTCATTCATGTCAAAGGGGCTGGAAAGGTCAGTATTGACTTGAGTGATAATTATTGCTAAAGTTTTCAGAATGGAAATTTTAAAAGGGATTCAAAGATAACAAAATCCTCCTTATAAATATAAATGGTCAAAGGCATTAGTGGAACTAATTCCTTGCCTATTATAGCACTCAAAGTCTGGAAAAAAGGAAACCCGGCTCTTATTTACTTTAATAAACAGCTCTAGCTAGAGTGACGGAGAAGGCAATGGCACCCCACTCCAGTACTCTTGCTTGGAAAATCCCATGGATGGAGGAGCCTGGTAGGCTGTAGTCCATGGGGTCGCTAAGAGTCGGACACGACTGAGCGACTTCCCTTTCACTTTTCACTTTCATGCATTGGAGAAGGAAATGGCAACCCACTCTAGTGTTCTTGCCTGGAGAATCCCAGGGACAGGGGAGCCTGGTGGGCTTCCATCTATGGGGTCGCACAGAGTCAGACATGACTGAAGCGACTTAGCAGCAGCAGCAGCTAGAGTGAAAATCAACATGGTCTTGAGAATAAATCTGATGATTCTTGTCCTTCAAGGAAAGAAATTTGGTTAATGCCAAAGGTTTTATCTCTTTTGACCTACCCATTATGAAACTGGGAAACTATAATTTAGGTATCCAGTGAACACAAAATTGATTAACAGGTCAGTGTAAATGTCAGCTTGAGGGAATTTAACAAATGTAGTTCCACAAGGGTCAGTTCTTGCCCAGTACTATTTAACATTTTCATTAATTACTTGCTGACAGAACAGGTGATAGGATTGGAGGTATATCATTAAACATGTCAATTTAGAAAAAAAATAGTTAAAATAAAAATAGGTGTTAATAAATTGGGAGACAAAGAGGGACCATTGGGTACTCCCAGGGCTCTGCTTGGTACAAAGCAGGTGTCCAGTAGATGCTGGTTGAATTAAATAAATGCCAACAAAACAAAAGATCAACATGAGTGATTCCCTGAAGGAGGAAATGATGCTCTTTAAGTTTTCATAAATACCTACCATGCATTTGTGGCTCAGCTGGTAAACAATCCACCTGCAATGTGGGAGACCTGGGTTCGATCCCTGGATTGGGAAGGTCCCCTGGAGAAAGGAAAGGCTACCCATTTCAGTATTCTGGCCTAGGGAATTCCATGGACTGTATAGTCCATGGAATCACAAAGAGTCGGACACAACTGAGTGACTTTCACTTTTCACCATGCGTTTATTTAAATTTTTTTTTTTAACTTTTGGACCATTTTTGAAGTCTTTATTGAATATGCTACAACAATGCTTCTGTTTTATGTTTGGGATTTTTTTGCTTTTGTTTTTGTTTTTGTCACAAGGCATGCAGGATCTTTGCTCCCTGACCAGGGATCAAACCTGCACCCCCTACATTGGAAGGTAAAGTCTTAACCACTGGACCACTAGGCAAATCCCCTTGGTTCAGTTCATTCACTCAGTCATGTCTGACTCTTTGCAACCCTATGGACTTCAGCATGCTAGACTTCCCTATCCATCACCTGAGCTTTCTCAAACTCATGTCCATTAAGTCAGTGATGCCATTCAACCAGCTCAGCCTCTGTCATCCCCTTCTCCTCCTGCCTTCAATCTTTCCTAGTAGCAGGGTCTTTTCTAATGAGTCAGTTCTTCACATAAATTGGCCAAAGTATTGCAGCTTCAGCTTCATCATCAGTCCTTCCAATGAATATTCAGGATTGATTTCCTTTAGGATTGACTGGTTTGATCTCCTTGCTGTCCAAGGGATTCCCTAGAGTCTTCTCCAACACCACAGTTCAAAAGCATCAATTCTTCGGCATTCAGCTTTCTTTATGGTCCAACTCTCACATCCATACATGACTACTGGAAAAAACCATACCTTTGACTAGATAGACCTTTGTCAGCAAAGTAATATCTCTACTTTTTAATATCATGTCTAGGTTTGTTACAGCTTTTCTTCCAAGGAGCAAGCGTCTTTCAATTTCATGGCTGCGGTCACCATCTGCAGTGATTTTACAAACCAAGAAAATAGAATATGTCACTGTTTCCATTGCTTCCCCAACTATTGGCCATGAAGTGATGGGACCAGATGCCATGATCTTCGTTTTCTGAATGTTGAGTTTTAAGCCAGCTTTTTCACTCTCCTCTTTCACCTTCATTAAGAGGTTCTTTAGTTCCTCTTCACTTTCTGCCATAAGGGTGGTGTCATCTGCATATCTGAGGTTATTGATATTTCTCCCAGCAATCTTGATTCCAGCTTGTGCTTCATCCAGCCTGGCATTTCATATGAAGTACTCTGCATATAAGTTAAATAAGCAAGGCAACAAACAGTATACAGCCTTGACGTACTCCTTTTCCAATCTGGAACCAGTCTGTTGTTCCACATATGGTTCTAACTGTTGCTTCTTGACCTGCATACAGATTTCTCAGGAGGCAGGTAAGGTGGTCTGGTATTCCCATCTCTTGAAGAATTTTCCACATTTTGTTGTGATCCACACAGTCCAAGGCTTTAGTATAGTCAATGAAGCAGTGGATGTTTTTCTGGAATTCTCTCACTTTTTCTATGATCCAACAGATGTTGGCAATTCAATCTCTGGTTCCTCTGCCTTTTCTAGTTACAGTTTGAACACCTGGAAGTTCTAGGTTCAGGTACTGCTGAAGCCTAGCTTGAAGAATTTTGAATATTACTTTGCTGGCATATGAGATGAGTGCAATCATGCAGTAGTTTGAACATTCTTTGGCATTGCCCTTCTTTAGGACTGGAATGAAAACCGACCTTTTCTAGTCCTATGGCCCCTGCTGAATTTTCCAAATTTGCTGTCATACTGAGTATAGCACTTTCACATCATCATCTTTTAGGATTTGAAATAGCTCAACTGGAATTCCATAACCTCCACTAGCTTTGTTTGTAGTGATGCTTTCTAAGGCCCACCTGACTTTGCACTCCAGAATGTCTGGCTCTAGGTGAATGATCACACCACCATGGTTGTCTGAATCATTAAGATCTTTTTTGTATAGTTCTGTGTATTCTTGCCACCTCTTCTTAACCTTCTGTTTCTGTTAGGGAAGTCCCCTGTGATGCATTTAAAACTCAGTATGCAAATACTGTATAGTAGGGAACACACTCAATAGTTCAAAACTTGGTGCACACTGCTATCCTTTTCCCTAAGTATAGACACACAGATAGATAGATCCACCCCTGTCTGGAAAGTAAATGAGAAGGAAGGAAAGGGATGAGAGAATAACCAACAAAGATTAACGGTCTCAGTAGAAAACAGCAACAGCAAACAGAGGTGCAGCTGGGTGGAGAAAAAAATACAATCACACCAAGCCAAGCCTTGGAAACACAAGTTCCACACACTCCCACGTGGCTAGCTCACCCCCAAGTAGGATGGGACAGGACACCAGAGCTAAAGAGAAGCACTAGGACACCGTTATTCACCTCCCTCTGAGTGACTGGATAGCTCCTGGAGGTTTTATTTTGTTTGGGGAAGGGGGAAGCTTTATTTTTAGCTAGAGAGAAAAATAGAAGCATAGTTTACTGATGATGACTATGCTATCTAAAGGCTCAGCCCTCAATCCACTTTCCTGGGCAATGGAAGGACTTAACAAAAATATAAAGACTCTCACATGCCAAGTGGAGTACTCCAGCATAGCCAGGTAAGGAAGTAGAGGAATCAAGAAAAAAAACTTCAAACTATTTTTCAGACCAAATATTAGGTCTTGGTAGAATTTTCTTTGGTTAAAAAAAAAGAATAAGCAGACAATAAATAAGGGCCCTTCAAAACTACAAGAAAAAATATAAGAAAGAATTTAAACAATGTTTTGTTCTCGTAAGGAAACTTAAAAGGAGCATCACCTTAGTGGAGGGGCTTCCCAGGTGGTGCTAATGATAAAGACTCTGCCTGCCAATGCAGGAGACCTAAGAACAGTAGGTTCGATCCCTGGGTTGGGAAGATCCCCTGGAGGATGGCATGTAACCCACTCTAGTATTCTTTCCTGGAGAATCCCATGGACAGAGGAGCCTGGAGGGCTACAGTCCATAGAGTCGAAAGCAACCTGGCATGCACACACCTTAGTGGAAAAGAAAAACGAAGATATCAATGCTGTAAAGTCAAAGTTGACATGCTAGAGCTAATGGGAAATGAAGAAAAAAGCAATATGAATTCAGAACTGAAAAAATGCTGGAGAAACATCCAGAAGCAGGATTAACATTGCAGAAAATCAAATCATCATGGTAAGGAGCCTGGCTTCAGAGGAGGGGGGGAAAAAATCACCTTAAAGGCAGAGGAGACGGATAAAGAGATAAAGGATAAATAGAGAAACTATGGAGGACAAGATGGCATAGAAGTTTTGTTTATTGTGAAAAAGTATATTCACTTCTAACACATCAATCTGATTTTGCTTCATGGAAAGTTCACTGCAAGCCACAGGATAGAGAGTTCAGAGGTAACTCTGAGGTCATTTAATTATATATTCATTCATTCAGTAGGAGTTTACTGGTTGCCTTTTATATGCAAGGAGCCCATAGGCTCACTAAATCAAACACAAGAGGTTCCTGTCCTCCTGGGGCACATCATCTAGTAAAGGAGCAGAGAATGAATAAATTCATGAACGAATAATAGAGAAACAAATAAAACAATTACCAACTGTCACAGATAAGAAACAAACAACGTGCTGAGACAGAAAACAAACAAAAAAGAAGAGCCTGCTTTTGACAGAGCAGCAGGGAAGGTCCTTCTAAGGAGACAACGTTAAGCTGGGAAATGAAGGGTGAAAAGGAGCCAGTCCTGGGAAGAATGGAAAGCTAGGGCCAGGCTATGAACTATGAAAAGCATGGTGAGTTCCAGGAGGAGCTAGATTGTAGCAGTGTAAATTAATATGCAAGAAGTAGGTAGGGGCCAGACTTCCCTGGTGGATCGGGGGTAAAGAACTTGCCTGCCAATGCAGGATAGTGGGTTCAACCCCTGGGTGGGGAAGATCCCCTGGAGAAGGAAATGGCAACCCACTCCAGTAAACTTGCCTGGGAAATAACATGGACAGAGGAGCCTGGCAGGCTACAGTCCATGGGGCAACAAAGAGTCAGACATGACTTAGTGATGAAACAACAACAGGCAGGGGCCGGGTCGTATGGAATCTTTGTTTTTTTTTTGTTTTTTTTTTAGCATTCATTTATTTATTTGGCTGCACCAGGTCTTAATTGTGGCACATGGGATCTTCAATCTTCATTGCACCATGAGGGATCTTCAGCCGTGGCATGTGGGATCCAGGTCACTGACCAAGGATCCAACCTGGGCCAACTGCATTGGAAGCGCAGTCTTAACCAGCAGACCACCAGGGAAATCCTGGTCACATGGAATCTTGGAGGCCACTGTAAAGAATTTGAATGGTCTCCTTAATGTTTATTCTGAGAAATGCTGAGTTCCCCCTGCTTGTCGGATCAGGGGGATGACCAGTAGGTAGAAGGAGGGGATTTTGTGCCATCACACCCAGCCACCAAAGAGAGTGGCTCAAAGGGACCTGTGTTAGATGTTTGCCCCTTTGCCTGTGTTAGATGTAGTCGGCTATAACTTTGCCTCCTAATACACTAGCAGCTTTCCTGGTTGCTCAGTTGGTAAAGAATCCGCCTGCAACGCAGGAGACCCCAGTTCAGTTCCTGGGTTGGGAAGATCCCCTGGAGAAGGGATAAGCTACCCACTCCAGTATTCTTGGGCTTCCCTTGTGGCTCAGATGGTGAAGAATCCGCCTGCAATGTTGGAGACCTAGGTTTGATTCCTGGGTGGGGAAGATCCTCTGAAGAAGGGAATGGCTACCCACTCTAGTATTCTGGCCTGGAGAAGTCCATGAACAGAGAAGCCTGACAGGCTACAGTTCATGGGGTCACAAAGAGTCGGACATGACTGAACAACTTTCACTGTCACACTAGCAAAACTTTCAGCCCAGGGCTAAGGTATCAAATCACTTTTATGAATACAAAAGTGAATTTAAAAAGCAATCCTTTCTGGACTTAGAGACTGTCATACACAGTAAGTCAGAAAGATAAAAACAAATATCATATATTAACACATATATGTGGAATCTAGAAAACTGGTACAGAAGAACCTATCTGCAAAGCAGAAACAGAGACAACAGATGCAAAGAACAAACGTATGAACACTGAGGGGGAAGAGGAGGGGTGGATGAATTGGGAGATTGGGACTGATGCATAAGATTGAGACTGACATATATGGGCCTTCCCTGTTAGCTCAGTGGTAAAGAATCCGCCTGCCAAGGAAGGAGACGCAAGTTTGATCCCTGGGTCAGGAAGATCCCCTGGAGAAGGAAATGGCAACCCACTCCAGTATTCCTGCTTGGGAAATCCCATGGACAGAGGAGCCTGGTGGGCTACAGACCATGGGGTCTCAAGAGCTTGACACAATTTAATGACTAACCCACCACCAACCATGCATAAAATTGGTAACTAATGAGAACCTACTGTAGAGCACAGGGAACTTTATTCAGTGGTCTGTGGTGACCTAAAGGGGAAGAAAATCCAACAAAGAGGGGATAAATGTATGGCTGATCCACCTCGCTGCATAGCAGAAACTAACACAATATTGTAAAGCAACAATACTCCAATAACCATTTTTTTTAATCCATCCATTCATGCTAACCTTGTCACACACATAGTCTCGTTAGTTCAAAGTTAAGATCTTTATAGAAGAGGAGGCAGCCATAGCAGACAGGAAGTCTGCTGAGCTGAGACCTGGATCCTTTATCCCATTCTTGCTCTCTCTTCTCTGTTGCCAGACTGTATCATGTCTGTATCTTAATATCCTCTCTTAAGCGTGACCTCGTTCATGTCATACTACCTGTGCCTCAGTTTCCTCATCTGTAAAGCCCTGGGGAGAGAGAACAACCTGGTCTCTAAGCCCCCTTTAGAATTTAAAACACAGAAAATTTCCAAGAGAGGAGAGCCCACTTGTATATAAACAGCTTATTGCTGACAGAAGTGGAGGACAATTTTAATGCCAAACTGAAGTAATCTGCTCAGGTTTTTCCTTGCACAAGATACTAAATATTATTTTAACAAAAACATTATCATATTAATTTCCATAATAGCAAGTCTTCCATGTATAACAGAGGTTCTATATTTGTTGAACTAGTGACATAGCTTTCCTATGTTGAATAGGAAAATTTTAGCACAAATATATTTATTAAGCATTGTCCATTTAACAAACTATTATTTAGAATATGCATTCAACTTCTGGCAGAATATTCAATGCAAACTATTCAATTATATTTAAAATGTGATGTTTTAAAAACTGAGTTAGTAGTGGGGAGATAAAGAGGTTTTATTTTTTAGTTTAGCAGATCTATATATGGCAATACATTATTCCACATGCTATTTGATTTAAAAAATCTGTCTGCTGTATTATTTTTTTTTTTCTGTCTGCTGTATTATGGGCTTCCCAGGTAGCACTAGTGGTTAAAAAAAAACCCACCTGCCAATGCAGGAGACATAAGAAATGAGGGTTTGACCCTTGGGTCAGGAAGATCCCCTGGAGGCCTGGAAGAGGGCATAGCAACCCACTCCAGTACTCTTGCCTGAAGAATCCCATGGACAGAGGAGCCTGGCAGGCTACAGTCCATGGGGTTACAAAGAGTTGGACGTGACTGAAGTGACTTTGCACGCACACAGGCACGCTGTATCATATCAAATCAAGTCTAAAAGATTCTGAGTATCTGAATGTTTGTTCACTCATACGTGATAGGGAAAGGAGAGTCTCAACAAGCACATAAATGAGTAATTCTGAAGTATCCTCTATAGCAAAGAGCACCATGAAGAAAATAAGGTGGGAGGAAAGCAGCACTATCCAGGGATAGTATTAGGCTGGTGCAAACACAACCGCAGTTTTGGACTGTGGATTGTAAATCATTACAACTAGGCTCAAACGCATCTTTATTAATCAAAATAGGAACCATTACAATCAACAGATTTTGGCCAATGAGAAATATGTTTGTTCATTCCTGTAACATAAAACTCCACGCTTGATTCAATGAAATTTGGAAAGCATTTTCTGCCTCCTGCTGGTTGTGGAAGCGTTTTCCGTGCAAAAAGTTGTCGAGATGCTTGAAGAAGTGGTAGTCACTTGGCAAGAGGTCAGGTGAATGTGGCGGATGAGGCAAAACTTTGTAGCCCAATTCATTCAACTTTTAAAGAGTTGGTTGTACAATGTGGTCAGGCGTTGTCGTGGAGAATTCGATGCCTGCTGCAGGTGTAGCTGTTTTCGGTGCATCTCATCAATTTGCTGTGGAGAAGGCAATGGCACCCCACTCCACTACTCGTGCCTGGAGAATCCCATGGACGGAGGAGCTTGGTAGACTGCAGTCCACGGGGTCGCTAAGAGTCGGACACGGCTGAGCGACTTCATTTTCACTTTTCACTTTCCTGCATTGGAGAAGGAAATGGCAACCCACTCCAGTACTCGTGCCTGGAGAATCCCAGGGACAGGGGAGCCTGGTGGGATGCCGTCTGTGGGGTCGCACAGAGTCGGACACGACTGAAGTGACTTAGCAGCAGCAGCAGCAGCATCAATTTGCTGAGCACACTTCTCAGATGTAATGGTTTCGCTGGGATGCAGAAAGCTGTCGTGGATCAAATGAGCAACAGACCACCAAACAGTGACCATGACCTTTTCTGGGTGCAAGTTTGGCTTTAGAAAGTGTTCTAAAGCTTGTTCTCAGTCCAACCATTGAGATAGTTGTCACTGATTGTCATATAAAATCCACTTTTCATCGCATGTCACAATCTGATCAAGAAATTGTTCATTGTTGTTGTATAGAATAAGAGAAGATGACACTTCAAAAGGACGAATTTTTTTATTTGTGGTCAGCTCATGAGGCACCCTCTTATTGAACTTTTTCACCTTTCCAATTTACTTCAAATGCCAAATAACCATAGAATGATCAACAACCTTTGGTGTAACTGTAAGAGGATCAGCTTTGAGAGCCTCTAAATTTGTTGTCAACTTCCAATGCCAGCCACTATGTTCCTCATCTTCAAGGCTCTCATCTCTTTGCAAAACTTCTTGAGCCAGCACTGCACTGTACGTTCGTTAGCAGTTCCTGGGCCAAATGCGTTGTTGATGTTGCAAGTTGTCTCTGCTGCTTTATGAGCCATTTTGAACTTGAATAAGAAAGTCGCTTGAATTTGCTTTTTGTCTAACATCATTTCCATAGTCTAAAACAAATATAAGTAATAACTCATTAGCAAAAAAACATAAAGCAATAAGTGTACATTAAAATGATATATAACATAACCACATTTTAGAACGTGGTTAGAATAACCACACTTTAGAAAGTATTTTAGAATGTACTCCAATTATCACGGCAAATTTCAATAATGTAAAAACTGCAATTATTTTTGCACCAACCTAATTTTTTAATATTTTACTGTTTTTTTTTATTTATTTGGCTGCACAGGGTCTTAGTTGCAGCTCATGGGATCTTCAGTCTTCACTGTGACATGTGGGATCTTTAGCTGAGGCATGTGGGATCTAGTTCCCTGACCAGGGATTGAACTGGGGTCCCCTGCCTTGGGAGAATGAAGTCTTAGCCACTGGACCACCAGAGAAGTCCCCAGAACAGTATTTCATATTGAGTGGTTAAGGAAGGCTCCCCTGATGTGATATTTGAGCAGAGCTCTGTGGAGAGTTAAGAAAAGAGTGGAAAGGAGAACTAGAGAAAGAGAAAAAGCAGTACTTGCAAGAATTCACTGCCAAAATGTATTTCCCCTGTGTAGGACCCTATCCCCCCAAAAAATCAAGCTGTAAATTTATTTTAAAATGATATTGGAGCAGGAATAATCCTAGGCAAAGAGAGAAACAAAAAAATCTATCTGGAGAAGAGCATCTTCATCTCAAAGGATTCTCACAAACTATTTTTTAAAGGACAATGAGAAAAGGAAAAAAAATCCACCAAAGCACCCTAGTAAACAATATATTATAAGCAGACAACATCAGGAGAAACACATAAGCCAAGATTATCATTACTGTAATTATGAAATGCAAAGTATACAACAAGCATGCTTACTTTGTTTAAAGAAATAAAGCACAAGTCTGACAATATCTGCAGGGAACAAGAATCTGGAAATGACATGAAAGATTTGGAAAATAACTAAAGAGAATCTCCAAGAAAAAAAAAAGCACAAAAGATCAATGTCTGGGTTTAACAATAGATTAGACATTGTTGGAGAGAGAATTAGTGAAAAAGTCCAAAGAAACTAACCAAAATACTGCAAAGAGAGAAAATAACAGAGCAAATACAGAGAAGATATTAAAATATAGAGAGGATATAGTCCTACATGAATTTATTTCAAGTCCCAGGTAGAGAAGAGAGAAAGGGGTAAAAGCAATATTTTAAGAGAATCACTGAGAATTTTGCAGGACAAATGAACAATCACAGATTCAAAGGGTTCAGTGAAACACAATCTGAAAAATCCACTACCAGACACATCATAGTGAAACTTCATAAGATTAAGACAAAGAAAACATCTTAAATATAGCCAGGGGTGAAAAAACAGATTACTTTGAAACACTGGCAGTTGTCTTCCCAGTAAAAACCATGGGGGTCAAAGACAATGGAATGACATCTTCAGTGTATTAAGAGAAAACAATTGCCCATCTAGAAATATAGCCTCACTGAAAACACCTTTTTAAAATAGGAGTGGACTTGCCTAGTGGTACAGCGGATAGGAATCCACCTGCCAATGCAGGGAACACGGGTTCAATCCCTGGCTCTGGGAAGATTCCACACAGAGCAAATAAGCCTGTGTGCCCCAACTACTGCAGAGAAGGCAAGGGCACCCCACTCCAGTGCTCTCGCCTGGAAAATCCCATGGATGGAGGAGCCTGCCCACTCCAGTGCTCTCGCCTGGAGAATCCCATGGATGGAGGAGCCTGGAAGCTGCAGTCCATGGGGTCGCTGAGGGCTTGACACGACTGAGCGACTTCACTTTCACTTTTCATTTTCATGCATTGGAGAAGGAAATGGCAAGCCACTCCAGTGTTCTTGCCTGGAGAATCCCAGGGACAGGGGAGCCTGGTGGGCTGCCGTCTATGGGGTCGCACAGAGTCAGACACGACTGAAGTGACTTAGCAGCAGCAGCAGCCCCAACTACTGAGCCCATGCTCTAGAGTCTGCTCTGCAACAAGAGAAGCCAGAGCAGTGAGAAGCCCTTGCACATCTAGAGAGTGGCACCTGCTCACTGAACTAGAGAAAGCCCACATGCAGCAACAAGGATCCAGCACAGCCAAAAACTGGTAAATAAGTAAAATAATAAAATGAGAGCAAAGTAAAGGCATTTTCAAACAAGAACTGAGAGAATTTGCTATGAAGAGTTACTCGCTGAAAGACATTCTAAATGATGTTTTTCTGAGAAGGGTAACCCCAGGTAAAAGATGTGAGCAACAAGAAGGAAGAAAAGCTGAAAAAGTAACAAAGTTACAAATATATCTAAATTAACACTATTTGCCTAAAACTAAAAAAATTTCTTGTTTTTTTAAGGAAAAAAATACATGATGACATGAATTATAATCAGGAGGGAGGTAAATGAAATTAAAGGGTTCTGAGGTCAGGGTACCATTCAAGAGAATAAAGAAATGTATTAATCAATTTTAGACTTTGATGAGTGAAACATGTATGTTATAACTTCATGTAGAATCACTAAAAGAATATAAATGGAGTGCCTATATTCAGAACCAGGAACGGGAAACAAATGGAATATGAAAGTGAAAGTGAAAGTGCTAGTCACCCAGTCGTGTCTGACTCTTTGTGACCCCATGGGCTGTAGCCCACCAGGCTCCTCTGTCTATGGGATTATCCAGGCAAGAATATTGGACTGGACTGCCATTCCCTTCTCCAGGTGATTGTCCCGACCCAGGGATCACATCTATGTCTCCTGCACTGCAGGCAGATTCTTTATCACCTGAGCCACTAACCAAAATGAGGCAAGAAAGGAAAGAAAACAAAACATAGAAACAGGTAGAAAAAACAGCAGGCCCAAATAAGAGATGTAAACCTAAACAGATCTGAAAGTGAAAGAAAGTGAAGTCGCTCAGTTGTGTCCGACTCTTTGCGACCCTGTGGTCTGTAGCCCACCAGGCTCCTCCATCCATGGGATTCTTCAGGCAAGAGTACTGGAGTGGGTTGCCATTTCCTTCTCCAGGGATCTTCCCGACCCAGGGATCGAACCCAGGTCTCCCGCATTGCAGGCAGATGCTTTAACCTCTGAGCCACCAGGGAAGCCAAACAGATCTGAGGTAAAATTAAATATAAATGAGCTAAATATTCCAGCTAAAAATCAGACTGCCAGACTGAACATAAAAAATCCTGCTGTATATATGCCATTTGCAAAATAATTATAAAGAAATTTGGAAAAGATATAGAATTCAAATACCAAATGAAACTTGATATCAATATATAGATATAGACACATACACAAGAGTAGACACATATATCATTCAAAATATGTACGTTTCAAAGGCTTTATCTTAAGCAAAAGGAAAGATGCAGGTGGGTTTAATGAAAGATGAGAGAGATTATCATTGTTGGGTTATAGTTTCAGAGGTCAGAAGTCCCAAATGGATCTCACTGAGCTAAAACTGAGGTTCTGGCAGAGCTGAATTTCTTCTGAAGACTCTAGGGGAGAACTTGTTCCCTTGCCTCTTCCACCTTCTAGAGACCACCTGCATTCCTTGGCCCATGGCCCCTTCCACCATCTTCAAAGCCAGCAGCATAGCATCTTCAAATCTCTTTTTACCTCTAACACTCTTGCCTCCCTCTCATAAGGACCCTTGTGATTACACTGGATCCAAAATCTCAAAATCCTTCCTCACATTGACAAAGCCCATTCTGTGAGTAAGGCAACATATTCACAGTTTCTAGGGACTAATTAGGACATGAACATCCACAAAGGGATGGAGGGAGGGCATCATTCTGCCTGCCACACATTGGAAGTCACACTGGCACTCCTGCTCTACGCTAGTAATCAACGCAACCACAGCCAGTCCCGACTCAAGAGGAAGGGGCACAGACCAGCCTCTCAATGGAAAGAGTGCCAATGACTCTGTGGCATGTTTTTAACATCCCACCACCACCCCTGTGTGGCTGCTCCATGCTTCCTGGGCAGGGAGGAGCTCCATTACTTTCTTCACTCAGCAACAGCAAAGAGATGGACAATCTAACGATTCCACAGACATGTGAGAGAAGGTGAAAGATACACAGTGCAGTTACAGTTTGGGCTAATTTTAAACAGTGTCATGTAAAACAATTAATCCCTCTGCTCTTTATGCAGTCAAGCAAATCCTAGTTTAAATGTATTCCTCTGTAAGAATCAGACTTGAACTGTGTGAGTTTTGAATTACATGAGTGCTTTCAGAATGCATCCCTTACATAAACTCTGAACACGCTGTACTTGTTTTGATTCTGTGAGGGTCCAAAACATAATATAACACGAAGAAAGAAAACAGAGGAGATGTGAAAATTACAAGCAACTTTCAGCATAAGGATTAAAGAATCACCAAATGATTAACTTCCTTCAAAATACGAGTTTCCCATGCTGTTTGAATTGAAGGAATGTTTTTTGCTGTTGAAATCAAGCATTATTAGTAAACAGCAGTTGTGAGAACTCGAAGTGGCTAAATTGTAGGCTTTGTTGGAAACAGGCCTGAATAGAACATATTAGCATAAATTGTATTTTTTATGGTTAAGCTGCAGTGTTAAATATCAAACTGTGCTAAACAATTGCTCTCCTCACAGCAGCTAAATTGAACTACCTGTTGTATCAGTTTAGTAAACTGTCAAAACTGGAGAAGTCAGCAATTTCAGTGGATGTGTTTCTAAAATATGCTAAGGTCCTCTGGCTTAACTTCAGTGAACAAAATGCTCCTTAGGGTGTTAAAAGCCTGCCTATTAAAAATAAGGATTAGCAATGGGGTAAAATATAAGACTAATATTTAAAAGGAAAGTCAGTTTACCATAAAAATATGAACATAATACATTAAGTTCACATTTCATATCAAAAAAGTCTTTATTCTGTCTTAATTTTCTCTAAATTAAGTATGGGATTCAATCATTTTTGTCTCACTATTGTACCTTCAGGGGACTGGACACTGAATTTTGCCCCATTAAATGGAGCATCACTGTTTCCTTCCACTTTTGATCCTGGCTATTTCACACAAATGAGAAGGGGAGATCAAGCAAAATGTATACCCTCATGACTTCATGGTTTGTGCTCAATTTTATGTATTCTTTGAGAATGCTAAGTATTGCAAATAGGCCTCTGTCTTCTACCTTAAGTGAATGTTTGTCTACTACCCAGCAGATATTAATCATCCTGAGAGTTAAGTAGTTGGTATATGGCTTAGTTCTGTCAAATGTAAAGTTGAGCATCTACATTAGAGAGTGTTAGATGCCAAAGCTAATAGCTGAAAATAAGATCATAAACCCTTGTCTGAGATCTGACCATTCAAAACCACCTGAAATATTTGAAATAATCAAGCATTAGTTCATGAATGGTTTTCTTATGACTCCTGTCATATAAGAAGATTGCCAGAGGATCACAAAAGCTGTCCTGAGCACTTCCCTCAGGCTATTTTGCCACTCTTATTTTGATCTCATCTACATAATTGGGAATCATTTTTCATGTTTTTAATACTCTTGTCTAATTATAAAAGCAACACATGCTCATTGTAGAAAATTTAGAAAACACAAACCAACTAAATAAAAAAGTAAAAATCCTCCATAATAATTTTTAAAGCCCCTGAATTCAAAAGAAATTAGAATTGGAGCAAAAAGGTAAACATAAAAATTAACTCATAAAAGTGCTGGAGGGAGATACAGGTGGATTTTTTATGAGTACCTCCCCAGCAATCCCACCCCAAGGATCTTATCAGCATTCCCCCCCTCCCCACATCAGTGGGCATTCAAGCCAGTACCATCAGAATCTCAAAGCCAGGAAAACTCCAGAGAACAAATGGGACATGTGGAAAATTCATTAAAACATAATGCAAGTTGAAACAGATAGAGAAAACTTAGAACACAGAGAAGAAAGAAAAGGGATCTGACTAGCAGGATCAGAGACTGTGTCAGAAAAGAAGCATTGAGTGGACCCGTGAATGGTGACCTTAGCTATCAAGAAGCTGAGAAGTCAAAGGAACGCACTCCAAAGGACAGGGAACACAATGGAAAACACAGAGTTAGTTGTGACGTTCAGTAAGGACAGTGATCAAGTCACAGAAGAAATGGCTTGGTGACCCACTCTTCAGTCATCAAGAAAGTCAAACCAGAAAGCAATTTGATCCATCTTTTTTTTTTTTTTTCCAGTGTTTTCTTATGAGTCCATGTCAGGGCACTTTAGAAAATCTAGCATCTTCAAACATTTCCGAACTCTGCTAGATGGGGTTATTCTAAAGGCAGTTAACGGAAACTCAATTCAAACTAGCAAAAAATAGGAATTTATTAACTCACATATTGAGAAATTTAGTGAGCTGACTGGTTCAGGTAAAGCTTGATCTAGGTGCTTATATGATGCTCATGTTTCCATCTTTCTCTACTCTGCTTGTTCCTGCTTCTCTTTGCAGACTAGCTCCATTCTTTACTGCTGTAAATGGACTCTTCCCATAACACAGGACAGAGAATTTCTAGCAGCCCCAGGCCAACATCCTTACCACTTGCTGGCACAAGTGAAGAGAACAGTCTTCCTCCCTATATCTGGTAGAAGAGCCTCAGGGAGGCATCTCTGTGACCCATCCCTAAAACCACCCACCATGGCTGGAAGGATACATAGCACTACAGTCGGCCCAGCCAACTGTAGGTCACATACCCCACGTGACAGTTGCTCATGCCACGTGAGCGGTGTATGTCACCTTCATAGTCAGCCCCACCAGGACCACATGAAGTGAGGGAGCAGCTTCCCATGGAAGAAGAGAAGGACGGGAGAGTATGTCTGGCACATAGCAGCTTTAACCATCACAGTCTATCTCCCAGATATTTAGGAGGATTTCTTCCTTCTCAAATATCTTCACAGTCCCCCAGACTTGAGTGTGAGTGTGCCTCACTGCTGGTGGATGGTGGCTCTCCTACAATACATGCTACTGAGAGGTATACTAAAGACACACTCAAGCTAGCACCTAAACAACTCCCCTGACAAAGATTTTCACAAAATACTCAAAACAGAAAGCTTCACCAAATTGCAAAATGGAGAACCAAAGGATCCAATCACTCCCTAACCATACCCCCAAGTATAAGAGCTATCTATGTCCAGCTCTTGTGTCTTAGGTTAGAATATTTAAAATATGGTCATTTAAATCAGATCAGAGATTGAACAAGCATTCATACTGTTACCAACCAGGGTTCCTGGCCTCCCCCCATCAACAGAAATTGATAAGAGGCCAGATAAGAAATGCAGGCAAGGGTTTATTGGGGCTTCTGCTACAGCAGGAGGGAATGAAAACAAGGAGCAGGTTCCCTTGCTTGCTGGCTCCCTGAGTCAGGGTGAGCTGGTTCCTTAAATGGGGTAAAAGTAGCAGTGTATCAGGGGTCAGGCCAGAGGGCTGGCTTAGGTAGTTTGCCC
Organism: Bos grunniens; assembly: GCF_055505025.1. Lineage (NCBI taxonomy): Eukaryota > Metazoa > Chordata > Mammalia > Artiodactyla > Bovidae > Bos > Bos grunniens. The sequence continues at coordinate 17,273,053 of NC_141167.1, forward strand.
ACCCTGATGTGTTGAGTGCAGCAGACATGCATAGACCGTTGCTTTTGCTCCTGACACCCTGGTTTTGCTCCTGGCTCTTCAGAAGTGGCAGCTGAAGTTTTTTTGGTCTTTTTGTAACATGTTGTCCATAATTCGCCCCAACTGCAGGGGCACATGGTTATTTTTAGCTCCTTATAGTTTCTTTGTATTGTGTTGCTAGAGGAGACATTTGTCCTGATGCAAGCATTGCAGTAGTGCAGGAAAGGGTCCCTGGTCTCAGGTCCCAGCCTGTCTCAATATGTCCCTTTATATGTGCCAGGCCCTGTCCTAAGTCTGTTACATACAGTAATACTTTCAATGATCCATGAGGCAGGATCTATTATTATTTCCATCATGGATGGGGAAGCCAAACCAGAGAGAGGCCACACTCATACACACCCAGATATGAGCCCAGGCAGTCCAGCTCCAGAGTCCATGCTGTTAATCCCAACCCTGGAGTCACCCCACTCAAGACAGATCATAAAGTAAAAATGAAGATCCAGGGGACAGAAAGAAAAAAAAAAAAAACAGTGATGAATACTACACTGAAAGAAGTAATCTACAAGAGAACAAGCAAGCAGATGTAATAACATAATCTAGACACAGAACTGTCAGCTCCACAGCATGAACCCACGGGCATAGTCCCAACACTGGCTAGGACACCAGGACACACTGTCAAGAGAAGCTGGAAGCAATCTGCTTTAACTAATCCAGATTAAGGGCTCCTCCTGCACCAAAGGCATGAAAACATCCTCTCCCTGCCACAGATGCTGGGCCCACAAAGGCAGCCTCGCATGTAAGGCTCACCTCTTTACACAGGACCCAAGGCAGCTCATTGCCATGTGCAATAGTGTTCCTTGAATATTGTGGCACCTATTATTAGGAGAGTCACAAGGGCAGAGAGACTAGGTTCTGGGATCAAATACGTATTTATTGAGCACCTATTATGTGCCAGCCATGGGCTAGGTTCTGAGGACATAGGACAATGACCAGAGAGATACGGCCACACCCTCATAATGCTTTCCACCTAGCCCCGATTTGCTTCACATTCTAGCTGAGGTTAACTAGAGTTTCTAGCATCTTTTACAAGCAGACCTGGGATCTGGACAGTATGTACCTGACAGGTACACAGTTGGTAAAATACTGAATTTGTTACTGTTGTTTAGTCACTAAGGTGTATCCAACTCTTTGCAACCCCATGGACTGTAGCCCGCCAGGCTCCTCTGTCCATGGGACTTCCCAGGCAAGAATACTGGTGTGGGTTGCCATTTCCTTCTTCAGGAGATCTTCCCCACCCAGGGATCAAACCTGCATCTCCTGCATTGTAGGCGGATTCTTTACCATTGAACCACCAGGGAAGCCCAGATATTTTTCACTGTTTAGTAAATAGCCATTACCTAAATCTCTTAACTGCCCCACCATTGCACGCCCTAACCTGGCCTCCTTCCCAGGACCCCCTGGAATGTTCTCACAATCCATTAACTAGAGGACTAACCCAGGCCAAGCAGGGGTCTCCAGGATGCTCTCCAGCACGTGAGCTGCATGCAGTGTGATCGGTGGGTACCCATGCCTCTGTTCATATGCACTAAAAACAGCCAAATTGCAAAAAGTGTCTCCCCACCTCTAGACAAGCTTTAAACTCACACTTTCCTGGTTGATTTCCAGTTCTCTTTAGAAACAGTAGTTCTTTATGTTTAAAAAAAAAAAAAAAAAACGAAAAGCATCAGACACACAATGTGACAATCAGCAACTGTCTGAGTACCGCCTGTTGATTCAGAGGACGTCTTGCCAAGATGAGACCAAATTACCTCCTCCGCCCCTGCCACCCACTGCAGCTCCTCTCAACAGACAGCTTCAGAATAGACTTCGGTAAGCCAGACCCAGATAGCCCAGCAGTCAAGGTAACCAGAGGGGCCTCTCACGGCTCAGACTCCTACTGGCTACATCAGTCACAAAGGAATGCAAATCACACCTGTCAGAGAGTTTTACCTGTCTGTTCACATGACAGCCTCACTCACTGGGATATCCCCCTACCTGCCCAGTGCCAGAAAAGATGAAGACTGGCCCTGCAGTCTGCAAAGCAGACTCTCTTGCAGACCTCTGCAAAGAGAGGTCTGCAAAAAGCAGTCAGGTTCCCCGTTATTACTACACTCTCAGTTCTGGCTGCCCCTTAAAATCACCTGTGTTCGTGTGTGATAGTCACTCAGTTGTGTCTAACTCTTTGCAACCCCATAGACTGTAGCCCGCCAGGCTCCTGTGTCCATGGAATTCTCCAGGCAAGAATACTGGAGTGGGTTGCCATGCCCTTCTCCAAGGGATCTTCCAGGGATTGAACCCAGGTCTCCTGAATTGCAGGCAGATTCTTTATTGTCTGAGCCACCAGGGAAGCCCATAAAATCAACTAGAGGTGCTTTAAATATAGAGACCAGGCCACAGCTGGGCACCACCGTGTTGACCACCAATCCACTGGGACCTATTGTGGTGTAGAGAGCTCCATACCTGTGAACTGACTCCATGGATCAGTTATACCCCAAGAATTCCCCTTTCTTACAGACAAGCCTGCAGTCCAGGTGGAAAGTGTTCAGATGTCATTCTGGCTGCAGGTCCTCCCTGCCCACCCTATCCATGCACTCATACAGCAGATTGAGCCATGGGCCATGAGAGGTGTCCTCCTTCTGCCTGGTCAAGGTCTGGAGGCTCCCTGATTTTGGCATTTTGCTCACACATGGTAGCAGGACAGTGAAAACAAGAGAGATACTTATTTAGATCCTAAGATGAGAGTGCAAATTTTCTGTGCCACAAATTACTTATCCACCCTAATGTTTAAGGAAATTTGGGTGGCTTCCAGTTTGGAGTTATTAAAAATCTTCTTGTACTTATATTTTGTTGAACAGATGTCCACACTTCTGTTGGATATGTATCTAGGGATGTAATTGCTTGGTCATAGAATAATATGCATATATTAAGTTTTGGTAGATATCACCAAAGGGATTTTCAAAATGGTTATACCAATTTATTATATGCTCTCACCAATGGTATATGAGAGTTCTACATGTTCTGCATCTTTGCCAACACTTGCTGTTATTTGTCTTTTTAAAATTTTAAACATTAGTGGGTACACAGGTATTTGAATTTCCTTGATGACTAATGCCATTGAGCACCTTTCTTAATGTCTATGGCCATGGGGACAGCCCTTATTTTGAAGTTCTTGTTCAATAATTTTGGCCATATTTCCACTGTTTTCTATTTTTCTTTATTGATTTGTAGTTCTTTATATACCCTTGTTGCAAATCCTTTGTCAAATATATGTTATCTTCTCCTACTCTGAGGATTACATTTTCATTCTCTTAATGGTGTCTTTTAATGAACAGATGTTCTTACTCTTAATGAAGCCAACATTCCCTATCGTGGTTAGTATATTTTGTGTCCTGTTTACTTATCTTTGCTTACTGTAAGGTCATAAAGATGTTTTCCTTTGCCTTTCATATTTAAAACTGTAATTAATCTGGATTGTCATAGTATACATCAACCATACAGATTGATAGGTAGGTAGATAGATACCAAGTGGATTGTGAATGACCTAGAACCATTTATTGAAAAGACTGCCATTCCCCACTGCACTTAAGTGTCAGTTTTGTCAAAAAGCCCGGTGGTCATTTCCGTGTCAGTCTAGCTCTGAACTAGACCCTCTTTCGATGGTCTATGTGTCTTTTCTAGCGCCATACTATAGCTTTAAAATAGATCTTGATACCTAGCACAGGACTCCCAGGTTGCGCTAGTGGTAAAGATCCCATCTGACATGTAGAAGACCTAAGAGACGCAGGTTCAGTCCAGGAGTTGGGAATATCCCCTGGAGGAGGGCATGTCAACCTACTCCAGTATTCTTGTTTGGAGAATCAATGCCACAGGCAGAGGAACCTGGCAGGCTCTGGTCCACAGGGTCGCAAAGAGTTGGACACAACTGAAATGACTTAGCATGCAGGCATGCACATTACCTAGCAGTGTAATTACTCCAGTTTTGTTCTTCTTCAAGACTGCCTTGGCTACTTTTATATAAATATTAGAATAAGCTTGTCAATTTCTATTAAAAAATGCAGCTCTTTTTAAAAATTATAACTGCACTAAACCTATAGATGGGGCTTTCCTGGTGATTCAGTGGTAAAAAATCCTACCAGTGCAAAGAGAGGTGGGTTCCATCTCTTGTTTGGGAAGATCCCCTAAAGGAGAAAATGGCAACCCACTTTGCCTGGGAGATCCCATGGACAGAGGAGCCTGGCAGGCTACAATCCACGGGGTCACAAAAGAGTCAGACAGAACTCAGCAACTCAGCAACAAAAACCTGTAGATCAATGTGGAGGTGACATCTTTAAAATACTGACTTTATAATCTGTGAACATGGTATAACCCTCCATTTATCTAGGTTTTCTTTATTTCAATAATGCTTACAGTAATTTCATATAGAGATTTTGTATATCTTTTATTAGATTTATGACCAACTACATTATGGTTTTGACACCATTGTAAATGATACTGTTTTTTAAATTCAACTTTTATTTATTCGAGGCTTGCATACAGAAACATAATTGATTTTTAAAATATTATCCTTGTGTCAGTAACTTTGATAAAGTTCTACAATTCTTTTGAATTATCTAAATATATAATTATTACATTATCTGGAAATAATGGTGGTCTTTATGCTTCCTTTCCAATATTCATGCTTTTTAATTCTTTTTCTTTTAACTTTTTTCTTTTTATTTATTTTATTTTTTGGTGATGCCATGCAGCGTATGGGATCTTAATTTCCTAATCAGGGATCCAACCTATGGCCCCTGCATTCCAAGTTCAGGGTCTTAACCACTGGACCATGGGGAGTCCCTAATTCTTTTCCTTGTTTTATTTTACTGGCTAGGCCCTCCAGTAAAATGTTGAATAGAATTGGTGGGTAACAGGCTTTCTTGTAACATTTCTGATCCCATCACTAAGGAAAATGTTTGCTAGAGAGTTTTAGTAGATACTCTTTACCAGAACAGGAAATTCCCATTTATTGCTAATTTGTTAAGAGATTTTTATCATGGGTATGAGTACGTGCCAAGTCACATCATTTGTGTCCAACTCTTTGTGACCTTATGGACTGCAGCCTGATAGGCTGCTCTGTCCATGGGATTCTCCAGGCAGGAATACTGCAGTGGGTTCCCATGCCCTCCTCCAGGGGATCTTCCCGATCCAGGGATCAAACCCACATCTTTTATGTCTCCTGTATTGACAGGCAGACTCTTTACCACCACTACCAACTGGGAAGCCCTTATCATGGGTGAGGAGATTGTAGATTTTAACACTATCATTCATTATTGCCTTCCAGGGATTTGGAGTTTTTTTCCTAACCACCAACTAATATTTTAATTTTTTAATGTTAGTGACCTATACAGAAACTATAGTTGGCGTCTAAAGAGGCTTACAGATATAGAGAATAACCTAGCCATTAACAATGTAGAGAGGGAAGGGGGAGGAGCAAGACAGAGGTAGGAGATTGACAAGTACCAGCTAGGGACTTCCCTGGTGGTCCAGTGGTTGCGAATCTGCCCGCCAGTGCAGGGGACACAGGTTTGATCCCTGGTCCGGGAAGATCCCACATGCCTCAGGGCAACTATGCCCATGCACCAAAACTACTGAGCCCATAAGCTGCACCTACTGAAGCCCATGCTCTGCAACAACAGAACCCTCCACAAAGCCAGCACACAGCAATGAAGAGTAGGCCCCACTCACCACTGCAACTAGAGAAAGCCAAATGTAGCAACAAAGACCCAGTGCAGCTAAACATAATTTTTTTTTAAATTGAAGTCAGAAGGAGAAGGAGACAACAGAGGATGAGTTGGTTGGATGACATCACCTACTCAATGGACATGATTCTGAGCAAGCTCTGGGAGTTGGTGATGGACAGGGAAGCCTGGCGTGCTGCAGTCCATGGGGTCGCAAAGAGTCGGACGCGACTGAGCAACTGAACTGAATAAAAAAAGAAGTGCCAACTAGTATGTATAAAATAAATAAGCTACAAAAATATATTGTACAGCACAAGGAACACAGCCAATATTTTATAATAACTATAAATGAAGGATAACCTGTAAAACTTGTAAATCACTCAGTTGTACACCTGAAACATAATATTGTACATGAACTACACATCAATAAAAGTAAATAAATAAATGGTTTATCAAAGATAATGTGATACAAAAGGGGCGAAAAGAATACATAGTATAAATGAGTCCTCGTTGTCTTCTGAGCCCCTCTGCCAAGCACAATGTGCTTAATTCAGCAAAGGGCTCCTTGTTGACACACCCTTGATGCCAATGGATCCAGAGACAGGGTGAAGGCGATGGAAGAGAACCCGCTCTGGGAAGCGAGTCTTTCAGGCACTCCTTCCTGGCACAGATCCTGAAATCTTGCCCCTCCCCTGAGGCTTTCCAGATTGGCAGGGAACCAAGCCATGGTGCCCCAGAACCTTCAAACGTCTCCTTTCTAAAGAAAGATCATGTTTCTTGCTTTGCTGACAAAGAACCTAAGGTTCAAGGAAGTAAAGAGACTGATTCAATGGGCAAATGTCTTTTCAGGGCAAAAAATGTCACCTTCAGCACCTCAAGAGCACAGGAGAGAAAAAACCTCTGTTGTGTATTCGGCAGATGTAAACTTGAGATTTCAGTTAAATTAAACTGCTGTTTTAGAAAAAGCAGAGGAACCAGAGATCAAATTGCCAACATCTGCTGGATCATTGAAAAAGCAAGAGAGTTCCAGAAAAACATCTATTTCTGCTTCATTGACTATGCCAAAGCCTTTGACTGTGTGGATCACAACAAACTGTGGAAAATTCTGAAAGAGATGGGAATACCAGACCACCTGACCTGCCCCTTGAGAAATCTGTATGCAGATCAGGAAGCAACAGTTAGAACTGGACATGGAACAACAGACTGGTTGGAAAAGGAGTACATCAAGGCTGTATATTGTCACTCTGCTTATTTAACTTATATGCAGAGTACATCATGAGAAATGCTGGGCTGGAAGAAGCATAAGCTGGAATCAAGATTGCCGGGAGAAATATCAATAACCTCAGATATGCAGGTGACACCACCCTTATGGCAGAAAGTGAAGAGGAACTAAAAAGCCTCTTGATGAAAGTGAAAGAGGAGAGTGAAAAAGTTGGCTTAAAGCTCAACACTCAGAAAACTAAGATCATGGCATCCAGTCCCATCACTTCATGTTGAATAGATGGAGAAACAGTGGAAACAGTGGCTGACTTTATTTTGGGGGGCTCCAAAATCACTGCAGATGGTGACTGCAGCCATGAAATTAAAAGACATTTATTCCTTGGAAGGAAAGTTATGACCAACCTAGATAGCACATTAAAAAGCAGAAACATTACTTTGTCAACAAAGGTCCCTCTAGTCAAGGCTATGGTTTTTTCAGTAGTCATGTATGGATGTGAGAGTTGGACTATAAAGAAAGTTGAATGCAGAAGAATTGATGCTTTTGAACTGTGGTGTTGGAGAAGACTCTTGAGAGTCCCTTGGACTGCAAGGAGATCCAACCAGTCCATTCTGAAGGAGATCAGTCCTGGATGTTCATCGGAAAGACTGATGTTAAAGTTGAAACTCCAATATTTTGGCCACCTGATGCGAAAAGCTGACTCATCTGAAAAGATCCTGATGTTGGGAAAGATTGAAGGCAGGAGGAGAAGGGGACAACAGAGGATGCAATGGTTGGATGGCATCACCAACTCGAGGCACATGAGTTTGGGTAAACTCTGGGAGTTGGTGATGGACAGGGAGGCCTGGCGTGCTCTGGTTCATGGGGTCACAAAGAGTCAGACACGACTGAGCGACTAAACTGAACTAAACTGAAACTGCTGTTAAATATGTGATTTTTCTGTCTCACAAATCTTGCCACCAAAAAAGGGCCAAATCAACACCAACATCCCAGGTTGGGCACAAATGCTGGGCAGAGTGACAAGGCATCCTGTGCGGCAGGCTTCCTCTCCATACTGTCAGTGCTGACGAGGCCAGTCATAGAATACAGCCTGGCCACCCCTCCTGCCCAGAGGACATCCTTCACAAAGACGATGACAAGCAAGGGAGGGGACAGGCCCCAGGGCGCAGCCAAGGAGGAGAGAGAAGTAACCCTAGGACATGAATCCCAGGGCCAGAGGAGAAATCCAGAAGAACACGCGCTCCAAACAAGCAGATCCTAAAGTGCATTCCAGGCCTAAAAATGTAGCAAACAGAAAGCAGGGGTTTTGGAGCTGTGGTTTTCTCCTTTAAAACCAAAATGTGTCCCTTCCCCAACCACAAAGCAAACCTTATGCAGGTTTGCATCTCCTGGTTCTAGAAACAAGGTGGGGAGGGGGGACTTTAATCTTCATTACTTTTGCATAAGCAACTTCTATCTTAAAACTTAAGTATGTGACTTGGGCAAGACATAACCTCTTTGGGTCTTGACTGCCTCATTAGTAAAAATGGGGTTGTCATGTTATCACATTCAGTTGTGCCCAACTCTTTGCGACTCTATAGACTGTAGTCTGCCAGGCTCCTCTGTCCATGAAATTTTCCAGGCGCAAATACTGGAGTCCCGGTTGCCATTTCCTACTCCAGGGGATCTTCCCGACCCAGGGATTGAACTCACAGCTCTTGCACCCCCTGCACTGGCAGATGGGTTCTTTACCATGTGCCACCTGGGGATGCCCTAAAACGGTAAGAATGATTGCCAAAAGGCAAATGGTTTGGCCAGATGACCCGTTGAGTTTCACAACATATCACTATACAAACTACTGAGGTATTGACTTTATTCATGTGAAAGATATATCCCTAAACATATCATCAAGAGGTTATACCTAAAACATACTGCAGACTTCACTATTAGAGAAATCCCTTTGTCCATGGAGCAGTGGTTCTCTAAGAATGGTGACCAAAGAAGCAGCATCAGCACACCTGGGAACTTTCTAGAAAGGCAAATTCTGGAGCCCTCCACCCAGACCCATTGGCTCAGAAACCTTGGGGATGGAGCCCAGTAATCTGCAATTCTTGAGGCACTAATATAGTGATTCACTTAGCAAACATGTGCAATGTGCTAAGTTGCTTCAGTCATGTCCGACTGTTTGCAACCTTATGGACTGTAGCCCACAAGGCTCCTCTGTCCATGGGATTCTCCAGGCAAGAATACTGAAGTGGGTTGTCATGCCCTCCTCCAGGGGATCTTCCCAACCCAGGGATCAAACCTGTGTCTCTTATGTCTCTTGTATTGGCAGGCAGGTTCTTTACCACTAGCACCACCTGAGAAACCCATTTGTTTCAAGTATTAGCTTTATCTGCCAGCATGTCTGTCATATACAGTTCTAGACTCTTTACCTCCAATAGTATCTGTTTTAGGGAGGAAGAGAAACCTCCCCACAACAGTCCTCCTTGCTGTTCTGGATGCTCCCACCTTAGGGCCTCTCTCCTGGCCATTCCTTTTGCTGGAGAACTGCCCTCTCCACCCAATCCCCTACAGGACTTGACTCCAATGTCACCTTCTCAGTGAGGCCTACCCTGTACCTCTGATTCCCTTCACCCTGCTCTACTTGTCCCAAAGTTCTTATCTCCTTCCAAAGAACAAAAAACTTCCTTATTACTATATAGGGTTTTCTGTATGTTGTTGTTCAGCTGCTCAGCTGTGTCCATGGACTGCAGCACACCAGGCTTCCCTGTCCTTCACCATCTCCCCCAGTTTGCTCAAACTCACATCCATTGAGTCGGTGACACCATCCAACCATCTCATCCTCTGTCATCCCTTCTCTTCCCGCCTTCAATCTTTCCCAGCATCAGGGTCTTTCCCAATGAGTCAGCTCTTTGCATCAGGTGGCCAAAGTACCAGAGCTTCAGCTTCAGCATCAGTCCTTCCAATGGATATTCAGGCTTGATTTCCTTTAGGATTGACTAGTTTGATCTCCTTGCTGCCCAAGGGACTCTCAAGAGTCTTTTCCACAGTTCGAAGGCATCAGTTTTTCAGTGCTCAGCCTTTTTTATTATCTAGCTCTCACATCTATACATCAATACTAGAAAAACCATAGCTTTGACTATATGGACCTTGTAGGCAAAACAATGTCTCTGCTTTTTAATACACTATCTAAAAAGTAAGTTGCATGACTGTAGTTTGTTTCATCTATTAGGAGAGCCTGGAATAGTGTCAGGCACATAGTAGACCCTCATATATTTGTTGAATGATAAATGAATCAAGCAAGTCCCAGCACAAACCTTGGGGGTGCACAGCCTTCCTTTATTTTGTAAAGATTCAAGTGAGAGGCTACCTTTATGAATGCAAGAGGTTTCTATTTCCCTTGGAAGACTGGAAGACTGGTACTGTAGCACCTCACCTGAGGTCCCAGTATTGGTGCCACAGTGTATCTTTCTGAAGATGATCCTTCTGATTTTTCAGCCAATATTAAGAAAGAGTGAATTGTTAGAAGCACACTATGAATCAGTAGTTGAGGTGTTGAGTGTAGAAAGCTTTGCCATTAATTGAATGCACCACGCATCTGACAAAACTTTCTCCCATTCTCCAGTGTTTAAAAGTTAAGACTAGGCGGAGGAGGAGCTAAGATGGCAGAGGAGTAGGACGGGGAGAACACTTTCTCCCCCACAAATTCATCAAAAGAACATTTAAACGCCAAGTAAATTCCACAAAACAACTTCTGAATGCTGGCAGAGGACATCAGGCACCCAGAAAAGCAGCCCATTGTCTTCGAAAGCAGGTAGGAAATAATATAAAAGACAAAAAAAGAGACAAAAGAGGGAGGGACAGAGTTCCATCCCGGGAAGGGAGTCTTAAAAAGAGAGAAGTTTCCAAACACCAGGAAACCTTCTCACTGCCGAATCTGTGCTGAGCCTTGGAAGCACAGAGGGCAACATAACAGGGAGGGAAAATAAATAAACAATTAAAACCTTCAGATTGCGAGCCCTATGGTAACTCCCCCAGCGGAGAAGCAGCACAGACGCCTGCACACGCCACTAACAAGCGGGGGCTTGGCAGGGAGGCGCGGCACGGGCTGCATCGCTTAGAGTAAGGATCGGGCCTGAATACCCTGAGTGCTATCTGAGCGAAATAATTTGGGCTAGCAAACCAGACTGTGGGATATCTACCACGCGAAAAGCCAGCCCTAACCTAAGACACCGCGAGGCCCACACACAGAACAAAGGACTGAACAGAGATAGCCGGCTGCAGACCATCCCCCTCTGGTGACAGGCAGCCAGAGCCGGAAGGGGGCAATCGCAGCCCCAAAGAGACATTATCTATAAAACTGTAAGCAGGCTTCTTTGCTAACTAAAACTTCTTGGGGGTCTGGACTGTCAACATCTGCCTGAGAAGGTGCACCGGTTGTACACCTAGATAACTGAGCGGCGGGGAGGCGATAAGTCGCAGCAATCACGCTCACCACACACCTCATCACCTGAGCTGCTTGGACCTGGGAAGGGCACAAAACGCAGGCCCAACCGAGTCTGCGCCTCTGAAGACTACCCAAGTGCCTGAACCTGAACGGCTTGGACCTGGGAGATGCAGGCAGCCCAGGGCCGGCCACGGATGGTTCCTGGCGGAACAACCTAGAGCCTGAGCAGTGTGGGCAGGGAGGCTACACGTGCCCTGAGCGGGGGCAGATCCAGTGTGGCTGAGACACTGCGAGCACACGCCAGTGTTATTTGTTTGCAGCATCCCTCCATCCCTCCCCACAGCGCAACTGAACAAGTGAGCCTAAAAAAAAAAAAAAAAAGCGTCCTCCACCGACCCCTTTGTGTCAGGGCAGAAACCAGACGCTGAAGAGACCAGCAAACAGAAGAAGCTATAACAGAGGGAACCACCTTGGAAGCTACAGGCAATAGATTTAAACCCTGTGGTTAGTACCGACTACATAGTAAGGGGCCTATAGATCTTGAGAAATATAAGTCGGACCAGGGAACTAGCCAAAAATGAACTGAACCCACAATACTCACAACAAAACCAGAGAAAGTCCTAGATATATTTTTACTATTTTTACAATCATTCTTTCTTTCTTTTTTTTCTTTTAATTTTTTAAAAAAATTTTAAGTCCTCTATTATTCCTTTAATTTTCACTTTTATAATCTATTACTTTGCAAAAAAAAAAAAAAAACCCTATTTTTTTAAAGCAAACTTCATATATATATATTTTTTATAATTTTTTTGACCTTGTGTTTTTTTTTTTCTTCTTTTCTTTAACATTGTATTTTTGAAATTCCAAACTCTACTCTAGATTTTTAATTATAGCTTTTTGGTATTTGTTATCAATTTTGTACCTATAGTTTTTTTTATAATTTCTGTGACTTTTTTTTTCTCTGTTTCTTTCTCCTTTTCTTTTATATAACATTGTATATCTGAAATTCCAAACTCTACTCTAGATTTTTAATTTATGCTATTTGGTATTTGTTATCAATTTTGTACTGGTATTTTCTTTATAATTTTTGTGACTTTGTTTGTTTTTGTTTATCTTTGTTTATCGTTTTGTTTTTCTCTATTTCTTTTTCTTCTTTTTTTTTTAACATTGTATTTTTACTCTAGATTTTTAACTTTTGCTTTTTGGTATTAGTTATCAATTTTGTACCTATATTTTCTTTATAATTTTCACGACCTTGTTTGTTTTGTTTGTTTGTTTTTTCTCTCTTTCTTTTCCTTCTTCTTTTCTTTAACATCATATTTTTGAAATTCCAAACTCTACTCTAGATTTTTAATTTTTGCTTTTATGTATTTGTTACCAATTTTGTACCTTTAAGAACCCAATCTTCAGTACCCATTTTTCACTAGGGAGCGAGATTACTGGCTTGACTGCTCTCTCTCCCTTTGGACTCTCCTTTTTCTCCACCAGGTCGCCTGTGTCTCCTCCCTAACCCCTCTCTACCCAACTCTGTGAATTTCTGTGTGTTCCAGATGGTGGAGAACACTTAGGGAACTGATTACTGGCTGGATCTGTCTCCCTCATTTTCATTCCCCCCTTTTATCCTCCTGGCCACCTCTGTCTCCTTCCTCCTTCTTCTCTTCTCTGTATAACTCCGTGAACATCTCTGAGCAGTCCAGTTGTGGAGTGCACATAAGGAAGTGGTTACGGGCTAGCCCACTCTCTCCTCTATTGATTCCACCTCATCTCATTCGGGTCACCTCTCCCTCCTCCCTCTTCTCTTCTCCATGTAATGCTGTGAACCTCTCTGGGTGACCCTCACAGTAGAGAAACTTTTCATCTTTAATGTAGATGTTTTATCAATGGTGCTGTATAGAAGGAGAAGTTTTGAAACTACTGTAAAAATAAGACCAATAACTGGAAGCAGGAGGCTTAAGTCCAAACCCTGACTCCAGGGAACTCCTGACTCCAAGGAACATTAATTGACAGGAGCTCATCAAACGCCTCCATACCTACACTGAAACCAAGCACCACACAAGGGCCAACAAGTTCCAGGGCAAGACATACCAAGCAAATTCTCCAGCAACAAAGGAACACAGCCCTGAGCTCCAAGATACAGGCTGCCCAAAGTCACCCCAAAACCATAGACATCTCATAACTCATTACTGGACACTTCATTGCACTCCAGAGAGAAGAAATACAGCTCCACCCACCAGAACACCAACACAAGCTTCCCTAACCAGGAAACCTTGACAAGCCACCTGTATAAACCCACACACAGTGAGGAAACGCCACAATAAAGAGAACTCCACAAACTGCCAGGATACAGAAAGGACACCCCAAACTCAGCAATTTAAACAAGATGAAGAGACAGAGGAATACCCAGCAGATAAAGGAACAGGATAAATGCTCACCAAACCAAACAAAAGAGGAAGAGATAGGGAATCTACCTGATAAAGAATTCCGAATAATGATAGTGAAATTAATCCAAAATCTTGAAATCAAAATGGAATCACACATTAATAGCCTGGAGACAAGGATTGAGAACTTGCAAGAAAGGTTTAACAAGGACCTAGAAGAAATTTTAAAAAACTCCCCTAAAATGGGGAAGGAAATAATCACTCAAGTCCAAGAAACCCAGAGAGTCCCAAACAGGATAAACCCAGGGCGAAACACCCCAAGACGCATATTAATCAAATTAACAAAGATCAAACACAAAGAACAAATATTAAAAGCAGCAAGGGAAAAACAACAAATAACACACAAGGGAATTCCCATAAGGATAACAGCTGATCTTTCAATAGAAACTCTTCAAGCCAGGAGGGAATGGCAAGACATACTTAAAGTGATGAAAGAAAACAACCTACAGCCCAGATTATTGTACCCAGCAAGGATCTCATTCATTCAAATATGAAGGAGAAATCAAAAGCTTTTCAGACAAGCAAAAGCTTAGAGAATTCAGCACCACCAAACCAGCTCTCCAACAAATACTAAAGGATATTCTCTAGACAGGAAACACAAAAACCGTGTATAAATTCGAACCCAAAACAATAAAGTAAATGGCAACAGGATCATACTTATCAGTAATTACCTTAAACGTAAATGGGTTGAATGCCCCAACCAAAAGACAAAGACTGGCTGAATGGATACAGAAACAAGACCCCTACATATGTTATCTACAAGAGACCCACCTCAAAACAGGGGACACATACAGACTGAAAGTGAAGGGCTGGAAAAAGATTTTCCATGCAAATAGGGACCAAAAGAAAGCAGGAGTAGCAATACTCATATCAGATAAAATAGACTTTAAAACAAAGGCTGTGAAAAGAGACAAAGATGGTCACTACATAATGATCAAAGTATCAATCCAAGAAGAAGATATAAAACAATTATAAATATATATATGCACCCAATATGGGAGCACTGCAATATGTAAGACAAATGCTAACAAGTATGAAAGGAGAAATTAACAATAACACAATAATAGTGGGAGACTTTAATACCCCACTCACACTTATGGATAGATCAACTAAACAGAAAATTAACAAGGAAACACAAACTTTAAATGATACAATAGACCAGTTAGACCTAATTGATATCTATAGGACATTTCATCCCCAAACAATGAATTTCACCTTTTCTCAAGCACACATGGAAACTTCTCCAGGATAGATCACATCCTGGGCCATAAATCTAGCCTTGGTAAATTCAAAAAAATAGAAATCATTCCAAGCATCTTTTCTGACCACAGTGCAGTAAGATTAGATCTCAATTACAGGAGAAAAACTATTAAAAATTCCAACATATGGAGGCTGAGCAATACGCTGCTGAATAACCAACAAATCACAGAAGAAATCAAAAAAGAAATCAAAATTTGCATAGAAACGAATGAAAATGAAAACACAACAACCCAAAACCTATGGGACACTGTAAAAGCAGTGCTAAGGGGTAAGTTCATAGCAATACAGGCATACCTCAAGAAACAAGAAAAAAGTCAAATAAATAACCTAACTCTACACCTAAAGCAACTAGAAAAGGAAGAAATGAAGAACCCCAGGGTTAGTAGAAGGAAAGAAATCTTAAAAATTAGGGCAGAAATAAATGCAAAAGAAACAAAAGAGACCATAGCAAAAATCAACAAAGCCAAGAGCTGGTTCTTTGAAAGGATAAATAAAATTGACAAACCATTAGCCAGACTCATCAAGAAACAAAGGGAGAAAAATCAAATCAATAAAATTAGAAATGAAAATGGAGAGATCACAACAGACAACACAGAAATACAAAGGATCATAAGAGACTACTATCAACAATTATATGCCAATAAAATGGACAACGTGGAAGAAATGGACAAATTCTTAGAAAAGTACAACTTTCCAAAACTGAACCAGGAAGAAATAGAAAATCTTAACAGACCCATCACAAGCATGGAAATTGAAACTGTAATCAAAAATCTTCCAGTGAATAAAAGCCCAGGTCCAGACGGCTTCACAGCTGAATTCTACCAAAAATTTAGAGAAGAGCTAACACCTATCCTGCTCAAACTCTGCCAGAAAATTGCAGAGGAAGGTAAACTTCCAAACTCATTCTATGAAGCCACCATCACCCTAATACCAAAACCTGACAAAGATCCCACAAAAAAAAGAAAACTACAGGCCAATATCACTGATGAACATAGATGCAAAAATCCTTAACAAAATTCTAGCAATCAGAATCCAACAACACATTAAAAAGATCATACACCATGACCAAGTGGGCTTTATCCCAGGGATGCAAGGATTCTTCAATATCCACAAATCGATCAATGTAATACACCACATTAACAAACTGAAAAATAAAAACCATATGATTATCTCAATAGATGCAGAGAAAGCCTTTGACAAAATCCAACATCCATTTATGATAAAAACTCTCCAGAAAGCAGGAATAGAAGGAACATACCTCAACATAATAAAAGCTATATATGACAAACCCACAGCAAACATTATCATCAACGGTTAAAAATTGAAACCATTTCCTCCAAAGTCAGGAACAAGACAAGGGTGCCCACTTTCACCATTACTATTCAACATAGTTTTGGAAGTTTTGGCCACAGCAATCAGAGCAGAAGAAGAAATAAAAGGAATCCAAATTGGAAAAGGAGAAGTAAAACTCTATTTGCAGATGACATGATCCTCTACATAGAAAACCCTAAAGACTCCACCAGAAAATTACTAGAACTAATCAATGACTATAGTAAAGTTGCAGGATAGAAAATCAACACACAGAAATCCCTTGCATTCCTATACACTAATAATGAGAAAACAGAAAGAGAAATTAAGGAAACAATTCCATTCACCATTGCAACGGAAAGAATAAAATACTTAGGAATATATCTACCTAAAGAAACTAAAGACCTATATATAGAAAACTATAAAACACTGGTGAAAGAAATCAAAGAGGACACTAATAGATGGAGAAATATACCGTGTTCATGGATTGGAAGAATCAATATAGTGAAAATGAGTATACTACCCAAAGCAATTTATAGATTCAATGCAATCCCTATCAAGCTACCAACGGTATTCTTCACAGAACTAGAACAAATAATCTCACAATTTGTATGGAAATACAAAAAACCTCGAATAGCCAAAGCTATCTTGAGAAAGAAGAATGGAACTGACTTCAGGCTCTATTACAAAGCCACAGTTATCAAGACAGTATGGTACTTGCACAAAGACAGAAATATTGATCAATGGAACAAAATAGAAAGCCCAGAGATAAATCCACACACATATGGACACCTTATCTTTGACAAAGGAGGCAAGAATATACAATGGATTAAAGACAATCTCTTTAACAAGTGGTGCTGGGAAATCTGGTCAACCACCTGTAAAAGAATGAAACTAGAACACTTTCTAACACCATACACAAAAATAAACTCAAAATGGATTAAAGATCTCAATGTAAGACCAGAAACTATAAAACTCCTAGAGGAGAACATAGGCAAAACATTCTCTGACATACATCACAGCAGGATCCTCTATGACCCACCTCCCAGAATATTGGAAATAAAAGCAAAAATAAACAAATGGGACCTAATTAAACTTATAAGCTTCTGCACATCAAAGGAAACTATTAGCAAGGTGAAAAGGCAGCCTTCAGAATGGGAGAAAATAATAGCAAATGAAGCAACTGACAAACAACTAATCTCAAAAATATACAAGCAACTCCTACAGCTCAATTCCAGAAAAATAAATGACCCAATCAAAAAATGGGCCAAAGAACTAAATAGACATTTCTCCAAAGAAGACATACAGATGGCTAACAAACACATGAAAAGATGCTCAACATCACTCATTATCAGAGAATGCAAATCAAAACCACTATGAGGTACCATTTCACACCAGTCAGAATGGCTGCAATCCAAAAGTCCAGAAGCAATAAATGCTGGAGAGGGTGTGGAGAAATGGGAACCCTCTTACACTGTTGGTGGGAATGCACACTAGTACAGCCACTATGGAGAACAGTGTGGAGATTCCTTAAAAAACTGGAAATAGAACTGCCTTATGATCCAGCAATCCCACTGCTGGGCATACACACTGAGGAAACCAGAAGGGAAAGAGACACGTGTACCCCAATCGCAGCACTGTTTATAATAGCCAGGACATGGAAGCAACCTAGATGTCCATCAGCAGATGAATGGATAAGAAAGCTGTGGTACATATACACAATGGAGTATTACTCAGCCATTAAAAAGAATACATTTGAATCAGTTGTAATGAGGTGGATGAAACTGGAGCCTATTATACAGAGTGAAGTAAGCCAGAAAGAAAAACACCAATACAGTATACTAACGCATATATACGGAATTTAGAAAGATGGTAACAATAACCCTGTATACGAGACAGCAAAAGAGACACTGATGTATAGAACGGTCTTATGGACTCTGTGGGAGAGGGAGAGGGTGGGAAGATTTGGGAGAATGGCATTGAAACATGCATAATATCATGTATGAAACGAATCACCAGTCCAGGTTCGATGCATAATACTGGATGCTTGGGGCTGGTGCACTGGGACGACCCAGAGGGATGGTATGGGGAGGGAGGAGGGAGGAGGGTTCAGGATGGGGAACACATGTATACCTGTGGCAGATCCATTTCAATATTTGGCAAAACTAATACAATATTGTAAAGTTTAAAAATAAAATTAAATTAAAAAAATAAAAATAAATAAAATAAAAGTTAAGACTATTAGCTAAATTGCACAATCATCAGAGTTAACTGAAATTCAACGCTCTTGCTTCTAGCTTAAAGTGGGAAATGTGACACAGTGCCAAATGCCTATGATCTTTTCTTGGCTGGCTCAACAGGAATGATTTGGAAGTAGGGTATCATCTTTCATAACTAACTTATTTTCTATGATTTTCCTAGGAATTTCCAGATCTAGATATTTTTCTATAAAATTATTTCACTCAGATAGCTTTAAGGTCACTACAGGGTAAAAGTGAAAGTTTACCAACTCGGAAATATCATTGGCTCATTGCTAGATGTTTCCATAGTCTTTCTATTCCCCATTTGCTTCAAATGATCAAACCACAATAAACAAATTTTCCACAATGTATTTTAGTCTGGAAACCAAGATCTGGTGCACTAGTGCATCTCACAATATTCACAAGCTTCCACTCCCGCACTTTTCATAGTAGACTCTTCTCTTATGCAGGGTATCCTCCTTCTCCATGTATCCACCAGGGGTACTTCCTGGCTGGTCTAAATCAATTATGGCTATCCTATTACCTAATGATTAGTTTTAGAATAAGTGTGTGATAAAATTTTGGCCAAAACATGAAGGAAAGTCTGTTGGAGCTTCTGAACAAGAAACATTCTCATCTTCCTCTAGAGACTGTTGTTTCTGGATGTGATGCTTGGAATGACTGGACATCTCGTCAACAGAAAGGAACCAGCCTGTGTACAAAGCTAACAAGCTGAGGATGACACAGTAGAATGAGAAGAATCAAGAATCTTGACTGTTATTCGCCATTATTAAGCTGATTAATTTACCAACCCTGGTGTTGTCCTATGTCTGAATTTCCTATAATGTAATATAATACATTTCCTTCTTGTTTAAGCCACTCAAGGTTTTCTTTCTGTTCCTTACAGTCAAAAACACCCTAATTAATACAGCTGGGTATAGAATTCTTGGTTCACTCTCCTTTAGAATTTTGAAAGCATTATTCTATTATATACTAGCATCTACCACTGATTACTGAAATGATATGCAATCTGTCTCTCATTTCCTTGTGAATAATCTGGTTTTTCCTCTGTATGTGCTTCTGCAGTGTTTGCCTTCATTCTCAGGGTAGTGAAATTTCATCAGAATGTGTCTTGGTTTGGATCTTTTCTCCCTTAATACTCAATGGCCCCTTTTAATTGAAGAATTTGATTCTTCAGAGAAAGTTTATTTTTTCTTTGATTATTTTTTTGTATCGGTTATATAGATGTTAGACTTTCTCAAACTATATCTATTGTCTTTTTCTCATATCTTTTAATCTTGCCACCTTTTTGGGCTCTAGATTCTGAAATATTTTCTTAATCTTCCTGTTCACTCATTTGGAAATTATCAGTGTCCTTTCTATTATTTAGACATTTTTACTGTGCTTTCAAATTTTCAATAACTATATTTTTAATTCCTGAGAATTTTTTCTTGTCTTCTATGTCATTGTTTTATCTATGTGAAATACCTGAATTGTTTTTTACAAGTTCATATTCGCTCAGGTGACTTGTTTATTTTCATCCTTGTCTTTTATGATGTTGACTTCCCTCAGACATTTGGTGGTCCTTAGTTAACCATTTATATTTACTGGTGAAGGACTTTGTGGGCTAGTGTGAGTAACATGTCTGACTTCCTTTTGTAGTTAAGAAGGTCTGTTTGTTCTGAATGTGAAGGCAGACTGAATCTTTGGGTAGACAGAGGTCCTTCTTTTCAGTGTATCTCAGTAGGAAACAAGCAGATGGATTTGGAAACCCCACCACTGTCAAAGAAAAGTGCATTTCCTTCCTAGTCTGAGATGACTTTCTTGTTTAACCTTCTAGCTCTTCCCCAGAATTTCCATTTTATCCCATGGGTCTCCTTCAAATATCAGCCTGCCTTGCTGCCTTGTTCCAACTTCATTACTTGGACTGTCGTTTTGCAAATCTTTTACAAGTTCAGAAAACAATTCTTAGAATTCAAATTGCTCTATGCACACCTAAGAAAGGAAGGAGCTACTTAGCCAAAATGTCCTGAGGACATCCTTCTAGTTAACCACCCGGATGCTGCCTCAAAGTTTACTCATCCTCTACATGTAACAATTCTATTAACTCTATGAAGAAAGGCTCCCACTCCAACACAATTTCCCACTTGCGATCTAGGCCGTGGATTCCTATTATACATTGCACGTGTGAAATAACAGAATGCAAGCCCATCTCACTTCTGTCTTCCAGAAATTTGATGAAATTTCTTATCTACCCATGGCATACATTCCTATTTTCAGAGCTGTCATGGGTTCATTGTTTTCTACATTTCTTTAATTGTCATTTCAGTGGGTCCTAGGAAGGCAGGGAAAGAAAATGAATGCGCTCAAGTCTATCATCTTAAACCAGAATTATTAATGATTTCTATTAACACAAACCAATGTTTTATTCCCATTTTTGACAATGTGAGAGGTTTCAGAGTATCTGGGAAGTCCCTGAAATTGTATGCCAAATTTGATATGTACATGCATATGTGCATTTTTCTTGGGAAAGCACTCAGTTTTCATCGCATTCTCAGTGGCCTGTAATCCAAAACATATTAGGAAACCAAGAGGAAATGGATAAGACAAATAACCGAGTGTTTCTGGTGCAAGTGAAATTTATATAATGTAATGGGTTAGAAGCAAAATTAATGTTCTGTGTAAAAAAAATTTAATATAGATTGAAATGCATAAAGCCAAATATGTTTTTCTCAAATAAATTTTAATCAGAATTAATTTGTCTTGAGCTACCTCTCTCCTAATTCCCTCCAAAGTCAGAAATTTAATCTAGGTTATTTCCAGGTAAGCCCAGTCACTTCTGGGTAAAAGTAAGCATTTCAAGCTACAACTTGTCAATTCAAAATATCACACCATAATCATCCTTCTTGCCAGGGTTCTGTCCAGCATGGCTCAAGCATTTGGGAACATGGTGCCTGCTCTGGCCTCCGTCACACTTACCTCCTTCCACCTGATCTTTGGGTACTGGTCTCTCTCCTCACCAAATCCTTCACTAATGTCTGGTCCTCATGTTAGCCTCTAAGCATCAAGTCCAGAGGAGTTATCTGTATTCTTTTAATCTCAATCACAAATTTCAGGTTCACGGGTTCACTGGCTCACTCATACTCCATCTCTTAGTCCACAGCTCTCTTTGCTACTTCAAAACTACGTTGAAGACCAGGAGTTTTGGATGCTGTTCTGAGCTACAGTCTCACATTAGACTTAAACATCCCACTCTGACGTTTTGTAACTTGCTGGTCCTGTACCAGCCCTCTACAGGGCTTTTACCCAGGAAACAGCCAGAACGGGAAGTACAGTAGTAATAGTCTTGCTCTTGGACTCACCTCAAGCCACCTTCAAGGCTCAGCCTTACTGCATCAAGGTAGGACACTGGACCTCCTTCCCTGAACCCATGGCAAGATAAGCTCTATCACAGCTCCTCCAACTGATGACATCTTAACTTCGATGAAACATGCAATTTCCAATCTGTTGCTTCTAGTATAACTATTACATCGTGTGTCTTACATTGCTAGGGCTCCCATTAACTGTCTTAAACAACAGAAAGTTACTGCCAACAGTTCTGGAAAAACTGTAGTTTACAGTTCATAGAAAAAGCAAGCGAATTCCAGAAAAACATCCACTTCTGCTTTATTGACTACACCAAAGGCTTTGACTGTGTGGATCACAACAAACTGTGGAAAATTCTTCAAGAGGTGGGAATACCAGACCACCTCACCTACCTCCTGAGAAATCTGTATGCAGGTTAATAAGTAACAGTTAGAACCAGACATGGAACAACAGACTGGTTCCAGATTGGAAAAGGAGTACGTCAAGGCTGTACATTGTCACCCAGCTTATTTAACTTATATGCAGAGTACATCATGTGAAATGCTGGGCTGGATAAAGCACAAGCTGGAATCAAGATTGCTGGGAGAAATATCAATAACCTCAGATATGCAGATGACACCACCCTTATGGCAGAAAGCAAAGAAGAAATAAGAGCCTCTTGATGAAAGTGAAAGAGGGGAGTGAAAAAGTTGGCTTAACACTCAACATTCAAAAAACGAAGATCATGGCATCCAGTCCCATCACTTCATGGCAAATAGATGGGGAAACAATGGAAACAGTGAGAGACTTTTTGGGCTCCAAAATCACTGCATATCGTGACTGCAGCCATGAAATTAAAAGATGCTTGCTCCTTGGAAGGAAAGCTATGACCAACCTAGATAGCATATTCAAAAGCAGAGACATTACTTTGCTGACAAAGGTCTGTCTAGTCAAAGCTATGATTTTTCCAGTAGTCATGTATGGATGTGAGAGTTGGACTGTAAAGAAAACTGAGTGCCAAAGAATTAATGCTTTTGAACTGTGCTGTTGGAGAAGACTCTTGAGAGTCTCTTGGACTGCAAGATCGAACCAGTCAATCCTAACGGAAATCAGTCCTGAATACTCATTGGAAGGACTGATGCTGAAACTGAAGTTCCAATACTTCGGCCACCTGATGCTAAGAACTGACTCACTGGGAAAGACCCTGATGCTGGGAAAGATTGAAGGCAGGAGGAGAAGGGGATGACAGAGGATGAGATGGTTGGATGGCATCACCGACTCGATGGACATGAGTTTGAGCAAACTCAGAGAGTTCGTGATGGACAGGGAAGCCTGGAGTGCTACAGTCCACGGGGTCGCAAAGACTCAGACATGACTGAGCAACTTAACTGTATAGTTCTGGAAGCTAAAGTTCAAGATTAAGGTATCAGTGAGGGGGGTTCCTTCTGAGGAATTAGGAAGAGATCTGTTTTAGCCTCTCTCTTTGGCTTATAGATGGCCATATCTCCATGTCCCTTCACATCACCTTCCTTCTATGAGCATCTCTGTATCCAAATTTCCCCTTTTATAAAGACACCAGGCTTACTGAGTTAAAGCCAATCCTAAAGATCTCATTTTAACTTGAATACTTCTATAAATATTCTATTTCCAGATAAGGTCATATTCTCAGGTACTAGGGGTTAAGACATATGAATTTTGGAGGGATATAATTTAAACCCTAACACCGTGATTCCCTCAAAGATTTGCTTTTGATGCTCAAATGCCAGCTCTTACAAATCAGAAGTCATTATGAATTTACATTTATTTATAAATCTCACTAGGATCTCTGATTGTCTCTTTATCCTTACATTCCTGCTATAACAATCCAAAGTTAAAGTCACTCAGTCACGTCCAACTCTTTGAGACTACATGTACTATACAGTCCATGGAATTCTCCAGGCCAGAATACTGGAGTGGGTAGCCATTCCCTCCTCCAGGGGAACTTCCCAACCCAGGGATCGAACCCAGGTTTCCCATGTTGCAGGCAGATTCTTTACCAGCTGAGCCACCAGGGAAGCCCAAGAATACTGGAGTGGTTAGCCTATCCCTTCTCCAGGGGATCTTTCCAACCCAGGAATCAAATTGGGGTCTTCTGCATGGCAGGTGGATTCTTTACCAGCTGAGCTACCAGGGAAGCCTCACAACAATCCAAGTGCTCCCCAAACAATAAATTAATAACAGAATAAGCAGGACATAGGAAAACTTTAAGGGGTGGGAAGAAAAGAAATCTCTATTAATATTTCAAAATTTTCCCCAACTTCATTAAATCAGGCTGAGGTGCCAAATTCACTGGGTCAAACCCATAACAATCTGCTACTTCCCAGGGACTGCTTTTTGTGCTGCTCAATATTCTTGAGGAGTGGAAAGACACCCCAAGAATCTTGAAGACATAACCCAAAGCAGCTTACCCAAGCAAGAAATTTTTGTATCTTCAGTTTAATCTTTAAATGCCATTGGAATTTTATGTTGCCCTCCAGAATATTCTTCAACTCATACGTGGCAATCGTATTTATGAGGAAGAAAAATGCAAAACTATTTTCCCTCAAAGTTTCAAGTGACAGCCAGGAAGATGTGCCCAGTTTATCCTACGATTCCATGTGCCCCTGGCTTAATGCCCCATGTTTGAAAAGCACAGCTTTCAGTGGAGGAAATAGGAAGTTCCACAGATAAAGGGGTTTTGTTTGTTTCCAGGGGAGAAGGAGCTTCATGCTGGTACTGCCAGGAAACCAGTCCTTTTCCACCAAAGGACAGCATTTCCTGAAGAGCAGATACATGTTCCTCCCCAGCTGAGGGAAGAGTCTGCGAGGTAAAGAGAAAAAGGCCAGCCACAAAATTAACAATGGAGCTGCTCTTGAGCAAGGATGAGTACATCACAGGGAAAGAATGGGACCAACCAGGGGACAGAAGGGCCAGGGGCAAATGGGGTAAGAGTTCAGGGAGGAGAAGAAAAAGCAAAGCCCAGCACAAAGCAAAGAAGTCAGCAGAGTGTGCAAAGCATACGCAAGAAGGCAGAAAGGGCACGGGAAGAAGGGTTGAGTAGATTAGACTCTGTGGCAAAGGTCAGCAAAGTCTGAAATGGTAGTGGGACAGCAGAGCACAGATACAGCTGAGCCAAGCAAAAACATCCTCGGCCTGAGCTTCAGAAAGTACCCAGAACTGCTACGAGGAAACAACTTCCTTGGGATTTCCCTAGAAGTCCAGTGGTTAGGACTCTAAGCTTTCACTGCCTGCCAAGGGCATGGGTTCAATATCTGGTTGGGGAACTAAGATCCCACAAGTCGCAGGGTGGGGTGAGGGACAATTTCCTCTACTGTGTGTCCAGTGGTGCTATTCTGTCTTCTTTCCATCAGCTTGTTGTCTTGTGACATCTACTTGAGTGAAGATTCTGGGCACTGACGATGCTGAAGTTGCCAGGTGGTTTCCAAAATTAAATTCTATGAATCAGTGCTGCGTGTAAGTCTGAAAATTACTCAACCAACCCTTGAATTAATGTTAAGTCCATGACAAGCACTGTCCTTGACATTCTGTAAGCTAAGAAATGATTCCTTGTTGGTTTTCATTTACATCTCTTGGATTATTCAGCAAGTGCTTTGAGTTCCTTGAGTTCCAAGCTGGGTTCCTTTATACTCTTGCCCTAAAAAGTCCCATTCCACTGATTTCATCTTTCCCTGCTTTACTCGTGTACAGATGTGACAGAAAAGACATCTGTGACTGTCAAATCAGTGTCGGCCTCCGAAGGTCCATGGCAGCTCCCTCCACTAAAATCAGTATATCAGGACAAAAAGTGAGACAGCCTCCACAGGCCATACTTAAGGAAATCCCTGGGATCATGGCCAATTACATCAAAACCCAACAGTACCAAAATGAAAGCAAAGAAATAAAACTGAACCTCTTCTATTTATAATGGAGACAATTCTCTGTTCTCAGACTCAGGTGTGTAAGGAATGCAACTTTACTGTTCTCTGATAATCTGATGTACTTTGAAATTCTCCATTTGGTAATTGTACGCAATTCAAAGTCTCTGCCCAACCCAATCTTCCTAGGGTAACATCCAAATTCCATGGCCTTCCTTACTGCATGCCAAGGTGCCAGAGGCAGAGAGGCGCCTGGTCCTGCAATTTTTCCCCACTCCCATCTGCCTACAGAGGGTGGCTTCACTGGTCTTCTCTGGGTACCATGGAGACTTTCTCTCCTAACCACAGGGATTTCTCTGCCACTATCTAAGCCAACCTCCAAGCCTTCCATGCCCCTTTAGGAGCACTTTCCCCTGTGCTGAGCAAGGGCCCTGGGAAGTGCTGGGGGGCTTTTCTGCCTCCCTAAGACTTGAAGCCATTTCTACTTGAATCCTCCAGGGCCATATTGGTGATGGGAACTAGAGTCATACCTCCTCTCCAGACTTTGCCTAAACACAGGGGCATGGATTTCCACTGCACTCTGGTTCCCCAGGCTTGTCAGCATCTGGTACTCACTGTCCTTTAGGACTCATCCTAGACACAGGGGACAGCCTACCTCCTCAAGGGTCATAAACATCGTCCTCTACTCCTTCCTCTCCCCCATCCCCACCCCTCACCAAGGGCATAATGACCCCACTAGGAGGGGGAATGTCTGAGGAGCACTTCTCTTACTCATCAGGCATCCTTCAAAATCTGTTGTCTATGTGCTGAGTTCTTTGGTGCCCCCAAGAGGACCAGGCTTTGGAAAAGCAAGAGTCAGGCACTCATTTCTAAATTCCACTGTGTCACCTGTCCCCTGAGGCAATGAATGTGAAATGCCCTAGCTGCCTAGGCAGGGGGATGTGCCATGACTAAGAAGAACCAGAGGAACAAAAACCTCAGTGAATAACTTGAAATGGTATCCTGCCACCTTCCCCATCGTCCTTCAGCTGTCCACATGGCTAGGGCTCTGTCTGCTTTCCTTTCATGCTTTGTCCCTTTTGAACTTCTCCCATTCAAAGTCCTTAGTGAAAGCATCAAAATAATTAGGTGTTGTAATTGCTGTTTGCACAGGGACTAGAGAAAAGGGCAAAGGGGGCTTTTGGCTAGTCATGCAGGGGTGAAACAGCAGGAACAGTTCAAGGAACAGCAAGCAACAGAACATGGTTAAGAAGTAGAGGGCAAGTATTTCCTTTATGCTTTAAAAAAAGACTGTATTTGTACATGGACATACACATGTGAGTGAAGCTACAGAAAAAGATCTTGGGAGGGCAGTGGAATTGGGAAGGGAACTTCCATGCTTTTTCTCTGTATGCTTTATTTTCTTTACATTATTTCCAAAGAGCAGGAATCTGTGTTCTGTAGAAAAATGAAAAGCAGGACGCATGTGGAAGATGAGTGGCAGATAAAGATGGATAGACAGGCAGGAAAGATGAAAAGAAATGCTTTCACAAGGAGTTTGATCATTATTGTAAAGCTGGTAAAATACAGACAGAATTTGAGGGCCCTGATTAGTATCTTCTGATTATTAAATCAACACACACTTACTGTAGGGGATTTGGAAAATACAAAGAAATATGAAAATAATTAGTAATCTCATTCCCAAGAAATAGCCAATGTTGATGACATTTTAGTATATTTTCTACCAATTTGAATACATGTACTTAAATATTTTTACTTTCATGGGGTCATTCTGTACAAATAATTATTTTGCTCTTGTGTGATTTTTATTTACATTGTTTACTGCTTACAGAAATATTATGCTCATCACTATTAAAAAACTCAAACAGATACCTTATAAAGTGAAATTTCCCAAAATCTCATCATCATAGTTAATAGTTTGGTATAGATTTTCCCAGACTTTTCCAATGAAACAGATGTTTATTGAAACAGTAATACACTGCACAAATGTTCACCAACTTACTCTTTTCATTTCACAATCAATTTCCCCCAGTCATCTGATTTCTTCAGTTGATAGAGATCAACCTCAGTTTTTCTACCACAGTATGTTTTATTACATGGGATGTATCTTATTTAACTAGTGCCCACTGATAGAAATTAAAAACATTTCCAGGTTTAACTATTACAAAAAATGCTTTCAGTTCAGTTCAGTTCAGTTGCTCAGTCATGTCCAACTTTAAAATGCTTTAGTGAATATTTTTATATGTATGTATATGTGTACATATGGATAAATATATATATATATAATTCCATGCAGTTATGAAAATATTTCCTAAGATAAAATTCCTAGAAATGAATTGTTAGGCCAAATAGGAATCACATTTTAAATGTTAAAGGATGTTGTCAAACTCCTTGAAAAATACTACGGAAACAGAGAGTTCCAGTAACAGAGGAGGAGAGTAGCTTTTAGCCAAATGTCAGCAATACTCGCTATTATTGATCTTTTAATATTTAATATGATTGGCAACACATATTATTATTTTACAAATGCTTTTCTCAGGCTGACACTTGATTTTGGTATTACTATAATTTTAATTTTGCTTTACAAAGAAAACTTTAATTGTATGCAGCCCAATTTACATTTCTAAGATTGTAAAAATGTTCATCTATTTTTAATTGTGTAACTTTTGTTTTATATTTAAATACTGAATCTACCTACAATTTCCTTCAGTTTAAGAAATGAAGCAAAGATGCAGGTTGCTTTCAGTAAAATTTTTAATGCAATACAAGATACATACAGAGAAGTGTGCAACACATAAATGTACAGGTGGATGAATTTTCACAAGTAAACTCCCCCATGTACCACACCATCCAGATCAAGAGATGGAACATAATCCACACCTCAGAAGTGCCCTCATTTATCCTTCCAGTCATTATCACCTCTGGGTAACCACTATCCTGGTTTATACACCCCAGATATTAGTTCTGCCTGTTTTGGTGTCTGGCTTCTGTTTCTCAGCATTATACTTGTGAGATTCATCGAGTTTCTGCATGTAGCTTGATTACTTATTCTTATTTCTACATATATTGCTAGAGTATGAATATACTACTATTTATTTATCCTTTCTACAGTTTGATTTGCTTCTAGTTTGAAGCTATTGTGAATAATGTGAATGCTACAAACATTCTTACACATGTTTTTGGTAATCATATGTATATATAAATATACATTTTTGTTGGGTACATAGCTAGGAATGAAATTTAGGGTAGGGTATAGAGTGTTCAGCCTTAGTATATACTACCAAACAGTTTTCCAATGTAGTTGTGTCAGTTTACACTCCTACCAATAATGTTCTTGTTGTTTGGTCACTAAGTTGTGTCTGACTCTTTGTGATCCCATAGACTGCAGCGTGGTAGGCTTCCTGTCCTTTGCTATCTCCTGGAGCTTGCTCAAATTCATGTCCATTGAGTCAGTGATGCTATCTATCTCATTCTCTGCCATACTCTTTGCTGTCTGCCTTCAATCTTTCCCAGCATCAGAGTCTTTTCCGTGAGTTGGCTCATTGCATCAGGTGGCCAAAATATTTGAGTTTCAGCATTACTCCTTCCACTGAATATTCAGGGTTGATTTCCTTTAGGATTGACTGCTTTGATCTCCTAGCTGTCCAAGGCTTTCTCTAGAGTCTTCTCCAACACCACAGTTCAAAAGCATCAATTCTTCGGTACTCAGTCTTCTTTATGGTCCAACTCTCACATCTGTACATGACTGCTGGAAAAACCATAGCTTTGATTATACAGACCTTGGTCAGCAAAGTGATATCTTTGCTTTTTAATACACTGTCTAGGTTTGTCATAGTTTTCCTTCCAAGGAGTAAGCATCTTTTAATTTCATGGCTGCAGTCACCATCTGCAGTGATTTTGGAACCCAAGAAAATAAAGCCTGTCACTGCTTCCACTTTTCCCCCTTCTATTTGCCATGAAGTGATGGGACAGGCTGCCATGACCTTAGGTTTTGGAATGTTGAGTTTTAAACCAGCTTTTCACTCTCCTCTTTCACCCTCATCAAGAGGCTCTTTAGTTCCTCTTCACTTTCTGCCATTAGAGTGGAGAAAGGAACAGCAAACCACTCCAGTATTCTTGCCACGAGAACCCCATGAATAGTATGAAAAGGCACCAACAATATATGAGATTCCAATTGTTCCACATTCTTTTCAACACTTGGAATTGCCTGACTTTTTAATTTTAGCCACTTTGGTGGATACCAAGATATACTTATTGTAGCTTTAATTTACATTTCCTTGAGAATTAGTGATGTTGGTTACTTTTTATTGACCATTTGAACATCTGCTGTGTAAAGTTTTTTGTCCATTTTTCTATTTAGTCTGGATTACTTGCCTTTCTCTCATTGATTTGTAGTTATTTGCAGTATCATCTACTCTGTTGGAGAAGGCAATGGCAACCCACTCCAGCACTCTTGCCTGGAAAATCCCATGGACGGAGAAGCCTGGTGGGCTGCAGTCCATGGGGTCACTGAGAGTCAGACACGACTGAGCAACTTCACTTTCACTTTTCACTTTCATGCATTGGAGAAGGAAATGGCAACCCACTCCAGTGTTCTTGCCTGGAGAATCCCAGGGACGGGGGAGCCTGGTGGGCTGCTATTTATGGGGTCGCACAGAGTCGGACACGACTGTAGCAACTTAGTAGCAGCAGCAGCAGCAGCACCAGCTACTTCTGTGGCTTGTTCTGTCATTCTCTTAATGATGTCTTTTGATGGTGAGTTCTTAATTTCAATCTAATCTAGTTTATCAATATTTTCCTTTATAGTTAGTGCTGTGGTGTCTTACTCAGGAGCCGTTTGCCCATTCTAAGGTTGCAGACATTCTTTTACATTTTCTTCTAAGAGCTTTATTATCTTACTACCATATTTAGATCTACAATGCATCTGGAATTGAATTCTATGAATGGTTTGAAGAAGGGGATCGAGATTCATTTTTCCTACATGGCTATTAATTTTGAACCAGCACCAATTTATCGAAAACATATCCTCTCTCTACTACATTTCGGCATCACCTTTCACCTTTCTTGTAAATCAGTGAGCACGTGAGAATTTCTCCCTAAACCCTCTACCTTGTTCCACCGTGCCATTTGTCTATTCTGGTATATACATCACAGTCTTAATTACTATAGCTTTATAATTATCTACATATCTGACAGTTCTCTCAATTTTGTTCTTTTCCTTCATGTTTGTTTTGGCCCCTTTCCTTTCCACACAAATTTTATAACCCATTTGCCAATGCCCATTTTAAAAGCCTAATGCAATTTTGAATGGTGCATGTAATTTATAGAATGATTTGAAGGAAACTGACATCTTTACAACATTGAGTCATCCATTCTATGAACATGGTATATCTCTACATTTCTTTAAGTCTCATTTAATTTCTCTCAATACATCTTCTTGTATTCAGTGTAGAGATCTTATACATCATTATTACGTCTATTCCTATAAATGTGATGTGTGGGGGGGGATAAGCGGTATCATTTTTTAATTTTCATTTTCTATTTTTGTTACTAAAACATAGAGTACAATTGATTTTTATGTATTGACCTCATATTCAGCAGCCTTGCTAAATTTATTTATAAATTCTAAGAGTTTATCTTTGGTTTTTCTAAATACACAGTCATGTTACTCCTAATAATCACAATTTTATTTCTTACTCTCCAATGCCTCTTATTTCTTTCTCCACCCATGCTGCAATAGCTAGGACTTCTAATGCAAAATTAAATAAAAGTGGTGATAGCAGATACCCCAGGGAGAAAACTTTCAACATTTCACTCTGGGATACTCCAACTTCAGAAACCAGGAAGAGAGGATCTATAACAAAGAAGACAGAGGAGCATCCAGTGGGGTAAAATTCTCATGTGTATTCTGAGCCTGTTTCTGAATTCTCCACTCTGTTCTCCTGATCTTTTTGTCTGTTTCTGTGTTCGTTTTCATTCTTTTAATTCCAAATAACAGACAACCCAACTCAAATTTATATCAGCAATGAAAGAAAAACCAAGTGTGACTCCAATAACGTCTGTTATGCTCTCCCCCATGGGGGCCTCATCCTCGGCTTCATGTAATAATGCCAGAGTTGGAGTCCCATGAGCAGGAAAAGAGTGAATTCTGCTGGGCACAGAGTCCACAGATGTCCACCACAATTACAATTCCTCTGCCAACACCAAAGGGGTTTACTTACTTTACCTATGGACACACTATTAGTAACTAGTAAAGCTTTTAAGTTCACATCACTATGGTTCTTTTAAAAAAAATTTTCCAGCTATTCACTCATATTTATTCTGAAAGAATCTATACTTCTAATCTGTCTCCTTCCATTCTTGTCATAGGGGTCTGCTTCCCCAAAGCACCTTAAGTTTTTCTTGCCTACAAGCAAGCTTCATCCTCATCCCTCTCTTAGAATACCTTCTCCTTTTCTCTCTTCCTAATGATAAGCTGACCCTCCGTCAATACACAGATCAAATCTCCCCCCCCTCCATGATATCTTTCTCAATTACCACATCTGGAATTGTTATCTCTGTCTTCGCATGTACTTAATAGCATAAAAAACAGTTTTTTAATGATCCAGATTTGTCAAGTATCTTTTCCTATTTGTCAGTCTCCCAACTAGACTATAAATTCATCCAGGAGGAAATCCTTATTTTCATATTTCTATATAAGCTTCTCAGCAATCTGCCCAACCCTAAACACATAGTTTCTATACTGAATATTTTTAAACCATGGGCTGGTTAAGCTATCACCCCTATATTTTCTCCTCTTCCTTTCAAAAGAATGAAGAGCAGTAGAAGAAAGTAATAATTAATGCATGTGGTTTATGATGTGGATTCTGCTCTGCAGGTGAACCTCATGATTTGGGAATGGTTATAGGTACTTACTACAATAGAACCCTGGATGCTGAAGTTTTGGTTTTAGATACCGTGCAAGGTGCTGGAAAACAGTGAGGGATAATATAGACACAGTGCCTGTCCTCATAAAGCTCAAAACTTTCTTTTCCAGTGCTGTCATTAATTATTACATTATTTTCATAATAGTTTTAATTAAAATAAATTCTTACTTTTAACCTAATCAATGCCAAAGAATGCTCAAACTACCGCACAATTGCACTCATCTCACACGCTAGTAAAGTAATGCCCAAAATTCTCCAAGCCAGGCGTCAGCAATACGTGAACCGTGAACTTCCTGATGTTCAAGCTGGTTTTAGAAAAGGCAGAGAAACCAGAGATCAAATTGCCAACATCCGCTGGATCATCGAAAAAGCAAGAGAGTTCCAGAAAAACATCTGTTTCTGCTTTATTGACTACCCCAAAGCCTTTGACTGTGTGGATCACAATAAACTGTGGAAAATTCTTCAAGAGATGGGAATACCAGACCACCTGACCTGCCTCTTGAGAAACCTATATGCAGGTCAGGAAGCAACAGTTAGAACTGGACATGGAACAACAGACTGGTTCCAAATAGGAAAAGGAGTTCGTCAAGGCTGTATATTGTCACCCTGCTTATTTAACTTATATGCAGAGTACATCATGAGAAATGCTGGGCTGGAAGAAGCTCAAGCTGGAATCAAGACTGCCGGGAGAAATATCAATAACCTCAGATATGCAGATGACACCACCCTTATGGCAGAAAGTGAAGAGGAACTAAAAAGCCTCTTGATGAAAGTGAAAGAAGAGAGTGAAAAAGTTGGCTTAAAGCTCAGCATTCAGAAAACTAAGATCATGGCATCTGGTCCCATCACTTTATGGGAAATAGATGGGGAAACAGTGGAAACAGTGTCAGACTTTATTTTGGGGGGCTCCAAAATCACTGCAGATGGCGACTGCAGCCAAGAAATTAAAAGACACTTACTCCTTGGAAGGAAAGTTACGACCAACCTAGATAGCATATTCAAAAGCAGAGACATTATTTTGCCAACAAAGGTCCGTCTAGTCAAGGCTATGGTTTTTCCTGTGGTCATGTATGGATGTGAGAGTTGGACTGTGAAGAAAGCTGAGCGCCGAAGAATTGATGCTTTTGAACTGTGGTGTTGGAGAAGACTCTTGAGAGTCCCTTGGACTGCAAGGAGATCCAACCAGTCCATTGTGAAGGAGATCAGCCCTGGGATTTCTTTGGAAGGAATGATGCTAAAGCTGAAACTCCAGTACTTTGGCCACCTCATGTGAAGAGTTGACTCATTGGAAAAGACTCTGATGCTGGGAGGGATTGGGGCAGGAGGAGAAGGGGACGACAGAGGATGAGATGGTTGGATGGCATTACCTACTCGATGGACGTGAGGTTGAGTGAACTCTGGGAGTTGATGATGGACAGGGAGGCCTGGCGTGCTGCAATTCATGGGGTCGCAAAGTCAGACACGACTGAGCAACTGAACTGAACTGAATCAATTTTCTTAATCCTTTCTTAAATTTAACACTCTTTGCATCTTATTTAAGAAGTCCTTCCCATGCAGAGATTATGACAGCATTCTCTTGTTTATGAAAATGTTTATAGTTTTTCCTTTCATGTTTAATTTTTTAAATCTCCTTGAAATTTATTTTTACATACTATACACAGTGATAGTCAGATTGTGTTTTTCCATATGCATATCCATGGGTCGAATACCATTTATCAGAAAACTCAATGCTTACCTGTAATGTGTACTTTGCAATACATAAAAAGTCCATAAATGCACAGTTTTGTTTCTGGGCACCCTATTTTGTGCTAATTGATAAGCTATCTTTGAATCAATTCCACTCTTTCGATATTACTACAGCTTTATATCCATAGAGCAATGATATCCATATCATTAGAGACTTATATCCATAGAGACTTGATATCCATAGAGCAAGTCTTCTGACCTAGTTCTTCAAAATGTTTTAGTTATGATTGCAGATATTTCTATTGCTCCTTAGAGTTCTGTCATCCTTTTCTTTATATATTGTGCTATTCTATGAGCATATATTTAATATTTCAAACTGATATTTTTCCTGGTAAAAATAACTTTTTATCCCTAGTGATGTTTTGAACCATAATATCTGATTCACCTGATGTTGTGCTTATCATTTGACAGTATACATTTACCTTCTTTCCCTTTCATTCTTTGTGTAGTTTTAAGCTGTAGATAAGTCTTTCTCAACTAGCTGGGATATCATATACTCTGTTTCTATTCTTTCCCTGGTTCTTCTAGAAAATGCAACATACATTATTCACTTATCAGTCTACGAATAATTATTAATCTTTACTCTCCTTAAAGGAAATACCAAGGCCTTAGAATGCTTTCTTAACTTATATGCTGTTGTTGTCTTATATTCAATTTTCCATATTTTAATGCATAAGCTATTAAAATCCTATTTTATATTTCATCTTTCTTTTGTTTACCTACGTAGTTTACCTCTTACTATCTCTCAACTTTTGCCACTGGAATCACTTTCATTCTGCCTAAAGGAAAAAGAATCAGTGAAGTTAATGGGAGGCAAACTCATAAAGTGCTAGCAAACTACATTTTCTTTACATAGAAATGTCTTCATACTGTCATCTTCTTGAAAGACAGTTTCTCTGTGCATAGAATCCTAGGTTATCAGCTACTTCATTACAGAAAACGTTCCACTGCTTTCTCTCTTCCATCGTTGGGAAGTGTGCAAATCACTCTTTTCAAGGCAAATTGTCTTCTTCTCTGGATATTTTTAGAATTTTCTCTTTGCCTTTAGTGCTCTTCTTGTGAACTTTTGGCTTGACATATTTTATTAATTCTGGAAAAACATCAGTCATTATCTCCTCAAATAGTTGCTTCTGATCCATTCGCCATTTCCTTTTAGAACCTCAATTAAAAGTACATTAGAACTCCTCCTCTAGATGTCTTTTAACATCTCTTCCATATTTTCTGTCTTGTTGTTTCCCTATGCAGCATTTTGGGTAATTTCTTATAATATAGCATCCAATTCACTATCTCTTTTTGCTTTGATCTAATATGTTGTCTAACAGTAATCCATTCGGTTTTTAGATTTCAGTTTTGTATTTCTATTTCTAGAAGTTCAATTTGGTCTTTTTCTAACCTGTTAAGTAACTTTTAACTGTTAGTCATTCTCTGAAGACATTTATAAGTTTGCTTTAATTATTATGGACATAATAAGCATAGTTATTTATTTGTCCCTGATAATTCAATACATAAAAAATTTAGGAGTCTTTTTGTTCACTCATCATGTTTTGTTTCTGACTGTTACTGCTCACTGGACCTGGAAAACCAGAAAGATTACTTCCTTTAGAGAAGATTCATCTTCTGCCAGGGTAGGGGAGGGTAGGGGAAGGGAGCACTGGAAGTATCTTAAAGCTAATTCATGGTTTGAAGTTCTCTGAATCAAGGTGATACAAAACCATCCTCAAAATCTGTACAAAGGCCAGCCAGTGACTACAACCTACCTTTTCTTTTCTCTCTCACTCTTCTCAGTACCTGAGCACTTTCCCTGTTGCCACTTAGGATGGGGAGGCATGGTTTTACTTCTGGTTCACCTCTACCCTGAATAGTTCCAGCTTTGTTTGGAGACAGTCTCCTATGAGACTATCCACCTTGAGCAACCCCTGAACTTTGAGCGCTAAATTCCTTGTCTTCAAGGCTGCCAAAACCAAAGCCCGTATTTATTAGGATCAACAAATCTTCTCAGGATAAAACCTACTTAAGTGCTCTAGTGATTTGTACATCTCTCTCTATGATTTCACTGGATCATAGAT
Organism: Bos grunniens; assembly: GCF_055505025.1. Taxonomy (NCBI): domain Eukaryota; kingdom Metazoa; phylum Chordata; class Mammalia; order Artiodactyla; family Bovidae; genus Bos; species Bos grunniens. The sequence continues at coordinate 17,309,697 of NC_141167.1, forward strand.
TTTGGCCTGACAGTTCTTTTTTCTCTTCTCAGCTCTTTAGAGTTTTTGTCTTAATTTTAAATTTTAAAAAATATCTCCAACATTTTAATATTTTTCAAAGGGAACTGTGGTCCAAATAACCTTACCTATCATTATCAGAAACAAATGTCTACCATTTCCTATTTTCATGATCACTGAATTCGTTTTCCTTAACAGCTACAGTATTTGCATGAGGTTCCTCTTGGCAGGCGGAGAAGGCAATGGCACCCCACTCCAGTACTCTTGCCTGGAAAATCCCATGGACAGAGGAGCCTGGTGGGCTGCAGTCCATAGGGTCGCTAAGAGTCAGACACGACTGAGCGACTTCACTTTCACTTTTCACTTTCATGCATTGAAGGAAATGACAACCCACTCCAGTATTCTTGCCTGGAGAATCCCAGGGACGGGAGCCTGGTGGGCTGCCGTCTATGGGGTCGCACAGAGTCGGACACGACTGAAGCGACTTAGCAGCAGCAGCAGCCTCTTGGCAGGAGAGGGGAGGACAACCAGGATACCCTTTCAAATTACCTGTTTTCACAACCCAAAGGCTCTCTTCCTCCTTGCTACCATAGAGACAGAATACTTCCTACAGATATGGCTACTTTCCTATGTGATTCTTTAACAGTCATTCTTCTTTTTCCTCTTTGAATCAAACTATGTCAGGAGACTGCTTCTACCAGCTATACATCCAATTTCCACAAAAATTACTGCAAGCAAGGGATATAGCTTTTACACATCATGGTACACTTTTCACCTTATAGAATGTGATGTTTATGGTACTTATTAAGATCTGATCTTTGTTGTTGCTCTCTCTCTCTCTGTCTCTGTACCGCCTTCATTCACTTCTTCCCACCTGGCTTCCCTCAATCTCATCTATTTGGGACAGTCTTTTACACACATTTTGAAGTCTATAGATTAAATTTCTCTCCTAGTTGAGCTGGAAATGGAGTTTGCAAGATTTTTATTATTACTTTTTCACCTTTCTTGTTGTTTTTGAACGTTTTCAAGGGAGAGAGGGGAAAATTGCTAACTACTGAAATAATGTTTATCCTCAAAGGTCAGAATCATCTTGATTCCTGTATCTCATATGCAGTACAAAAAATACATCATTAAGTCCTGTCAACTCAGTCTTTGAGATATATTCATAACTTGTCCAATTTGACCTCCTCCATCTCTACCCTAGTCCGAGTCACCATTGTATTTTATCTGGTTTATTGCATAGCCTCCTAACTAGCCGTCCTACAGATACCTTAGGTGCTTTGCGGTTGATTCTCTGTAAGGTATTTACATTTCTCAATTTTTTAATTGAAGTAGAGTTGATTCACAATGTTGCGTTAGTTTTAGGTATCCATCAAAGTGATTCGGTTATACTGAGAATACATATATGCCCTATTTCAGATTCTTTTTTCATTTAGGTTATTACAAAATATTGAATTGAGTTGCCTGTGTATGCAGCCCTTGCTTACCTGTTTTCTATGCAGCAGCTTGCATCTGCTAATCCTAAGCTCCTAATTCATCCTTCCCCTCACTCTGTTTCCCTTTGGTAATCCTAAGTTTATTTCCTATGTTTATGAGTCTGTTTATGCTTTATAAATAAATTCATGCGTATTATTTTTAAACTCCATATATTGTATAAGAGATATCATATGGTATTCATCTTTCTCTGTCTGACTTCATTCATTTAGTATGATAATCTCTAGGTCCATCCATGTTCCTGATGGCATTATTTCATTCTTTTTTATGACTAATATTCCATTGTATATCTATATACCAAATCTTCTTTATCCATTCATCTGCAAGACATTTAGATTGCTTCCATGTCTTGGCCACTATAAATAGCAACATTTACATTTTTTTAAGACATAAGCCAAACCATGCCACCTATCCTCAAAATCTTCCAATGGCTTCCTATCTCACTAGAATAAAATTCAAAGTATTTAACACAGTTGTGAGGCCCTAATCCCCTCTCTCCCTTCTCTCCTCTCCCATTATTGTTGCATTCCAGCCACAATATCCTCCTTGCTGCTCTCCAAACAGGTCAAGCATATACCCACCTCAGGACCTTTGCACTTGCTAAATTGTTACAACCTTAGTTCCCTCATGGTTCACTCCTCACTTCTTTCACATCTCTGCTCAAATATAACTTTGTCAGGAGGTCTTCCTTGAACAACTGCTCTCACACATCACTACCCCACACATCCACTCCACATCTCCTTACCCAGTTTATTTCTCTTCTTGGCACTTATCACCACCTTATTTTTCTTATACTTGCTTTTTTGTTTGGAGTTGTTTTCTACAACCAAAATATGAACTCTATGAGAACAGGGCCTCTGTCTGTTTTGCTCACTGATGTATCACAAGCATGTAAACGGTACCTGGAGTCATAGTAAGCACCCAATAAATGCCACTGAATGAATGCTATGGCTACAAAGGAACCCAACTGCAAGAAGTACAGTGAAAGCAGAAATTGCACAGCTCCTCCATCTTTGCTGTCACACCGTCTCTCACTACTTGCCGTCCACCTTCTCTGCTCATCAGGCACCTCCAACATCCTTGTAGCTGAGTCTACAAGTCTTTCCCACCTGAGGTTCCTTGGCTCAGTGTCTAAATCCCAAATATCTGACTGGTCTGCCTTAGTCCAAGAACCCACCCAGAATCCAATTAACCACTGTTGAGGGACAGATGGGGGGTGGGGGGTAAATATGTCTATTCACATGCCAAGTAGAGTCACCTTCTCCAAACTCTTTAAAAATGGGGAAAATGCTGGCAATCTTTAACTCAGATGCAGAACAAGCCTCCACGAACACATCCCTGACAATGGCAGAGAGAATGTACATGAATTCTATTGATACACGGGTGCCTCTAACAAGTGTCTTCAGAGTCCTGTGAGTAATATAAATGAGTGAAGAGGGCAAGGTGGTAAAGATGGCCAACTCAGGAGTCTCTGCTACATCCAAAGAAGTGCAGCTACTAGAACTAACTCCTGCCAAGGAGGAATGTGGGTCTGGAGTTGCCAGATCTTCTGATGGTTCAAGAGAAGCCAAGAAATTTGGAAATTGTAGTGTGAAATCTCCCACTTTAAAAATGATGACAACTAATCCAATTTTTGAAAAACAAAACACCGTGCAGACCAAATCAAACACATTTGCTGATCAAATTTGGCTCAGGGCTACTTGTGAGCAATTCTGTTTTACACAGTCAGCTCAAAAATAGGACACAGGTAATTTATCACACTCAAGAGCAATGTTTCCCAAGGGGTTCAGTGTGAAGATTTCATTAGCTGGAGTAACCAGAACTTTCAGTCCCCTTTTACAGCACCTGCCCTATCTTCTCTGCCAGTCCTGATGCAAATGCCCACCAACTTTTACCCAGGAGAGACATGGCTTAGTGGAAAGAATTACAGCCTTGGAATCAAATAAATCGGGTTAAAACCCAGTGCTACCTCCTAGCTTTCCTTAACTTCTCTAAAATTCAGTTTCCTCATCTGCAACCTGAGAATACTAATTCCTGCCTAGAAGCATTCTAAGGAATGAATATAAGCAAAGTGCTTGGTACATAATAGAGGCACAGAATAGGTAACTTTTATTAATAGAGTAGCAGGCAGTCTTCCCATAGAAAGGCATGATAGCTGAAAATCTACAATTGTGATACAGGATGTTCACAAGCTCATACCACCTAAATCTTCTGTGGGATAAGTAGAGGGGAAAGATGCATTTAATAAATAAAATGTGGATAAGAAATACAGTCATGCAAGGGCCCAGGTCTTCACACTAATGGAAATACTGGTGAACCTAGTCCAGAATGAATACATTTGTAGAAACCAGCAGTAATTAAAATTCATAGACATCAATTATCTGATTATTCAAGAACTCTCTCAACTTTTGAAGCCAGGTTTTGTATGCATATTACAACACAACACTGAGTCAAGTAGATGCATGCCAATTCTCCAATGGCCTAAAAAATTTAATCCTGTAGCTCAAGGAGACATAACCAGGAGGAAAAAAAGAACCCTGCTGGCCAGGTGTAAAGGGCAGTGCTGACTCCATCTGCTGTGGGCTGCCAGGGGGCTGGAGCAGGACTGTCCGACATCCACCATCAAATGCAGGGGAGCGACTGCTATGGCAGAGAACCCAAAGCCATCAGGAGGAATGCCTCTCTCGCCCACCTTGCCCTGCACTTTCCAGGAAGGAGCCAGGTGCAAGCTGGAGGGCCACACAACGCACACTTAAAGGGTCATGAAACAGGAAAGGGGTCATCCTAAAATGAAACATGTAAATGAAGCTCAATGCAGGAACTGAAAGCACCCTGGACTGCAGAAATCAGAAACACCTTTCTCCTGGCAGGGAACTCTAAATAGGTTTCGCCCTCCATGAGGTTTAAAAAGAGTTTTGTCTCTGATTGGCTGTGCTTCCCCACCAAGGAAACCTGACCTCCCCCATCCCAGATCTGCCTGGGCCTATTCCTATTCCTCAGGCCCTCACGGCTGTTATAATCACGCACGTCCATTATCAGCTTTCCTCCAGGGGGTACCAAGCACCGGAAAATCACTTATCTCCTTCACTGTCAAGTCTCCCCAGATAGGCAGGCCATCAGTAATTATTTAAGCTATTTTCTAGATTTAAAAGGTGGGGGTGCAGAGTAGTCTAACATGAGTGGAGTATAGATCAAGATAGACAGGAACTGGCAATCGTTGAAGCTGGGCATTGGGCAAATAGAAGCTCATTATACTCTTTTTTTCCATTTTGGGGTATGTTTCAAATTTTCCATAATATAAAAGTTTTGAAACAAAGATTTCAGGAAAACACAGCTACAACCTGAAAACAATATCAGGTGCTCAACCCTCTCCATTCTGTGTCTGGACACAGAAGAATCTGGAAAGTGCTCAGATCGACAGCCTCCAGGGTTCCTGCACTCCCAGAACAGAGATAGTATCTTCGAGGCATTACACTCAGTGTCCTCAACAAACCACCTTTGAAAAATTCCCTAGAACTTTTCAGAATTATTCTGGCAAGACCCAGCTTCCCTTCTTGACCTATAAACCCTTGTGCCTCCACAAATTACCCTGACAACCTCAACCCACTCCAAGGGCCTCTACTTCCTGTTCCAAACTACCGTGTTGAGCAATCCAGTTATTGAAATAGCTCCTGGGTGGCAGACGAGCGTCTGTTAAGCTAGTTCTCCCTCCTGAGAGTCAGAAGGGTGCTGTTATCACTTTCAAGGAGCCAAGGAACACTTTATATTTTCTTCTTCCTCTTCCTTCTAACTTCAATTTGCTCCTAATAAGAAGTTGTTTTCATCATCTAAAGTGCAGTTTTTCAACCCAACCCTATGAACATCTCAGCATTTCCTGTTTAGGGGGCCAACCTGTGCATTGTGGGGTGTTCAGCAGCTTCCCTGGTCTCTGCCCACTGGATGCCCATAGCATATATGCTGTCCCCAGCTGCCACAACCAAAAATGTCTCGAGACATTGCCAAGAGTTCCTTAGGGGGCAAAATCACTCCTTGTTGAAAACCACTGGTCTAAAAGAGTGAAAAACCAAGATCAATAGGGTCCTGGCAAAAAAAAAAAAAAAAAAAAAATTGAGATATACAGTTTATTTCCACATACACTATTAGATAACATATTTCAATGTATATATTTCTAAATAAAAATACTGAAGAAATATCACATCCCAAGTCAGAAACACATAAAGGAACAAGAGAAAAATGAACTCATAACACTTGTAACTATTTCTTCTGTCTTGTGGCTTCCTGTGTAAATCTTATTTGTTTCCTCCAGATTATTCTGTTTTCAAGCCAATGCAGACATCATTTCATCTGTGTTGGGAGGGGAGACTCCTAATGAAGTGAGGTGTGCTGGCCTTCCAGCACATAGTCAACAGGTGTCACTGGAGAACAGAAGCCCCAAGAGAAGATTTCCCCAAGAAATCAGAAGAAAGCACCCAGAACCCATCCTCCCGGTAGAGCTTCAAATATCAATAGATTGCCATCATGGCCAAGAAGCAAAACAAAAGGCTAAGCAAGCAGCATGCGAGGTGACAACACTCAAGGGGAAATACTATTCTATTACTTCATTACACAGAGGGAGTTTCCTGTGGTACACTCCCCTTCAGAAGAAAGAAAATCTGCTCTCTGCTCTCTGTTCTGCACAGGCCTTACACTAGTCAGTCCATTATTCAGCTTCGGAGGATTTACGTACAAAGCTGTCTCTCCCAGCTCTACTCCCAATGGCCCCCTGACCCCATGGAGATGTTAACATGTTCCTCCTCTCTGATGCTATGGACAGCCAGGTGCTGGGCACAGGGGATGCTGTCTTTTGGGCTCCATTCCTCCTGAAATCCCACTTCACTGCCTGTCTCAGCCTGGATCCCCTCAGTCCTAGATTCTGGCCAAGGCCTCCTAACTGATCTCCCTGATTGAGAGTTTCCCTTCTAACCCAGGTTTCACATGGACGATGATCTTTCAAGGGCACAAGCCAGAAGAGACCAGAATCCTTCTGCCGTTTCTCGCTCCCTATCACTGGATACAATCCCTTCTTCTTTGGAGCACATTTTCAAAGCACACCAAATAAATGGCCCAGGAGGTGTCCAAGCAGGAGCAGAATGAGCATTGAGTGAAACAGGTGTGCACCCATGGGGGATTCATCCACTGGATAGGTGGTGAAGTGAGGAAGCGAAGAGGGTGTTAGATGCAAGGACCGTAAAGTTTCCTTTTAATCCTGACTTGCCATGACGCTGGGAACTCCTAGATCTGCCATTCAGGTCCTGCCATCTGACCCCAAGCATCCTGCAATGTGATACTAAATGATCACCCGTGAATGTTCCTGAAGTAGTCCAGCACATGGTACCCCACTTCCATAAGATAACTTCTTTTCTGCTTGTCTTTTTTTTTTTTTTTTCAATTACAAAGGAATGGTTTTGCGGTAACAGAATTAAAACAGTCCTGAAATATTTTAAGATGAAGTGTCTCAACAACTGCACTCCCATGGTGACAACTTCCAAGCATACGACATGTGCCCTCCACTCCTTCTCCATAACACATACACACACACATACACACCCTACTCATTTGATACTTGATCTTATACTGTGCCTTAGGGAGGAAAAGATTTAATTCTTACATGCATTGACTCATCTCTCTAGCTCCCCAAGAGGTTAAGCCTGGTTAGTTCATCTGCTTCAATTGCAATTATCCCACCAATGAGGAAATGGGAGGCAGGGAACTCAGGTACCCACTTTAAAATCACAGATTAGTTGGCAACATAGTTAAAACCAGAATAAGAACTCCTTTCCCAGTGTTCATTATTACACTGTAAGTGCTCTTTTCCACACAGTGCAGAGCACGTTCAGGAAGCAAGTAGAAATATTACTTGGGAAAAAAATAACTTACAGAGGCAGGATAGCACAGGGTTAAGTACATGGACTCTGAACTCAGGCTGCTGTCATTAGGATGTAGCTGTCATTTACTTGGGGCTTCCCTGGTGACTCTGACAGTAAAGACTCCCCCTGCAATGCAGGAGAACAGGAGTTCGATTCCTGGGTCAGGAAGATCCTCTGGAGAAGGAAATGGCAACCCACTCTAGCATTCTTGCCTGGAGAATTCCATGGACAGAGGAGCCTGGCGGGCTACAGTCCATGGGGTTGCAAAATTTACTTAACTATGTGACCTGAGTCAATCAATTGGGCCTCAATTTCATTGTCTGAAACTGGGGTAATGATAGTACCTCCCTTACAGGTTGTTGTGAGAATTAGATAAGTTAATACCTATAAAGCACCCAAAACAATGCCTACTACCCATGCTAATAAAATCAGCATCATAGTTCTAATATAGCCCTCAAAATACAGTAAATATTATCCTTCTTAAAATTAAGTCTGGAAAGTCAAGATTAAATCTTGTTGAATTTGTTCCTTGTTCAAAAAGAAATCACATGGGGGAAAACTCACATGCTATTAGTCCACAAAAATTTAAGTGACACAGTGACTGAAATCATTTCTACAAAGAGAAATGACCTCATAATGACCTCATAGATCAAACGCATTGTAATACCTACCGTGCCAAAGAATAAAAAACCTTAACAGCCTCTAGCAGTAATTATCTAAGTAAAATGGGCTGCAAATCTGTTGGAGAATTGTTTTTGCCATGATAATATTTCGAGTAAATTGCTGTTTCTATACTAAAAGTACTGGTGTCACAGAACTGGCATACTAATAGAAAGATTATTAAAGAAACACTATTAAAATGAATTAGGTATTATTAAAGATTCAACACTACAACAGTGCCTGATTACAAGAGATTTCAAGCTATATTGCTTAATGGGCAGATAAAAGTGCTAATTAAGCCCACTCTTAGAGGATGTCCCTAGGCAGGTCTACAAACCACAGGCAGCAAGAGGTCTAAGGACTAAATGAGAAACTAGTAACACCAGCCCAGTTGGATACAGTCCTACCAGGAAGATGGGGAGAGATTAGGAAGAACCAAGGTTTTCTGCACAGAAGAGGTAACCTGGTAAAGCACACAACCATCCAACTTTTTTGAATCTCAGGATTTTTGTTTTTTTAACTGCTTTGTCAGCAACACTTCTAATTGCTCCTTTGCTTAAGTGAAGAGATCCAAATAATCCACCATAGATTGGCGACCCTTAATAAACAGTATAAGCAGGGAGAGGCAGAGAAAGCCTTGCCGTGATCACCAAAGCCTTCTCAGGCAACCAGAAGACACTGAATAGCTCTCATGGCAGCACCTCGGCCAAAAGCATCTCTCACCGCAAACAGCCTAAAGCTCTCAGTGGTTCTTAAAAGAGTTGCTAGACTAAAGGCATTAACCATGCGTTTCAGGATCTATTTTGCTTTCCCACCTTGTTAATTAACTAATCAGGGGTGGCAAAGCGCCTCACAAATATAAAGTGTCAGGGAAATGCTAAGTAAATTCACCTACATGTTCTATCAACGCTCAATTAGGAAAGGCGGAAGAGCTAGAGGCTCAGCTGTCCCCAGAATGCTGCAAGCCAAGGGCCAGCTAACGTGAAGGCGGAGAGACCCGTGTGCCCTGCAGCAGCCTCCAGCCCAGAGCAGGGCTCTCGGCAGGACTTCTGGAAAGGAAACCTGGACCAGGGCCACCCGGGGCAAAGCCAAAGCTGCTGGAGAGGCGCATCCTCGCCGTTCAGCCTCCATCTCCCCGCATCGCTCAGATGTCAACAAACCCGGACCACAAAGTGAAACTTTCCGGGCCCCCACCGTCGTGCTGGGTGTCTGCCCTCTGCCTGCGAGCGCGGCGCAGGGACAGGTGTGGGGCCGAGGCTCAGGAAGGGACCCCCGCTCCCAGCCCCAGCGATTGTGTAATCGACCTGAGAAGGGAGTTCTCGGGACCAGCCCCACGCCGGGATGCGGAGGCGCGGCCCGGGGACCCTTCTGCAGGCGCGGCGCCGGGAGGTGTGAGGGGGATGGGGAGAACGGTCGTCCCGCCCCCCGGGACCGCCCCCGGGAGGCAAAGGGAGCCGCGGAGCTGACACAGCCCGGAGGGGGCGCCCGCGCGGCGGACCGCTGCCGAGCTTGGGGACGCGATGGCTCGGCAGTGCGGCCGGCCTTACCTGCGCGCCGGCCCGGCACGGCGGAAGGCGGTTCGGGATGCCGAGGCGGCGGACGGCGGTCGGCAGCGCCGGCAGCCACCCAGCCACGGCATATAAGTAACCTCGGCGGCAGCGGCGGGCGCGGGACTGACAGCCCCAGGCCCCGCCTCCAGGCCCCGGGCCCCGCCCCCTCCGCGGCCGCGCAGCTGGCCCCGCCTTCTCCGCCCACCGCCGGGGTCAAGCTCGGTCCACCGGCCCGGGGGGCGGGGGCCTTCGCTTCCGATTGGTCCGGGAGGTAACCGCCCCGCCCACTCCCCCGCTCCATCCTTGGCTGCGAAGCGACGCGTGCGCAGTGGCTACGATGGGCAGCGCATAGCGCTGAGTGCTGGCGTAGTTGGTCCCCCATCTCTTGTGCTGGGCATCTTACTTTATCCGGCACGACTGGGAGCCGTGGGTAACCTGAAGAATCAGAAGTCAGACTCAGACTCCACGATGAATTGTCTTTATTCACCTGTGAAGGAATCTACGGGAAAAAAAAACAGAATGGGCCAGGCTCTAACCAAAGGAGACCCCCAAACTAGAAACTGCTGCAAAAAAAACGTACCACTGGCTCGGATGCATCTGCGCCAGGTCTGGGGGTGCTTTATTCACTCTCTGGATTCTATCCCTGGTCAACAAGTATGATGTGTGTGCGGAGGGTCCAGCAGTTGTGAAGCGAGGTTAGAGCATTAAGGTTGTGCCAACAGAAAGTGAGGGATGCTGAAGAAAGTAACCCTTCTCCAGCGCCAGCTTCCTTCTCCCCGGCCCCTCCCTATATCTGTCACTGCTCCCTCTGCGCCACCCTCAGCCTGTAAACAAGACCAGGTCTCTCCCAACAAGAATCAGTTTTGACCCAGCCATTCCACTTCTAAGTACTACTCAAGGGAATTGAAAACTTATATCTACCCAACAACTTGTACACAAATGTCATAATGACCCAAAAGCATATTCATAATGACCCAAAAGCATATTCATAATAACCCAAAAGTCAAACATTCGAACGTCCATTGTTTGATGACTAGATAAACAAATAATGATTTATCCATACAGTGGAATTTCTCTGGGCTGTGAAAAAAAAAACTGATCCCTGCTATAATTTGGACGAAACTGAAAACTAAGTGAAAGAAGCCGGGCACAAAAAATCAGATAGTATATAAGTCCACTTGTATGAAGTATCCAGAATAGGCAAATCTATAGAGACAGGAAATAGGTTGGTGGTTGCCAAAGGCTGGGGGAAGGGAAAATGGAGAGTGATTGCAAATGGGCATGGAGTTTCTTCTGGAGTAATGAAAATGGTCTGCAGTTAAGAGTGATGATGGCACAATTTTATGGATATATTAAAAAACCACTGAATAATACATTTTGAAAGAGTGCATGCTATGGTATGTGAATTATCTCAATTTTTTAAAAAACTGAACAATTTTTTAAAAATCCACACCTAACTACCTTGAGGCTGTATGACTTCCAGTTACCATGCACTTTCCCAGCCATTCTCATCCAAGATTCTTGCAAGGGTGGTCTGCATGTTTTTACTCCTACTTCCTTATCTCCCATTTATGTTATTTCCATAGAATGTGGCTTCTGCCTGCACTAGAGCTCAAAGCTGCTCTCTTCCTAAATCCTGCAGCTTTCTATGAACATTCCCAGTTCTCCCCCTTCTCTCCATTCTATCTTTTGACCTTCCTTTCCTTGGCAAACCTATTTTAAATATTGGTGTTTTCCGTGGCTCATCACAAAATCCTTCCTAGGTTCTACCATCCACATCCACGAGTCCAGTTGCTGTGCTTCAAATTTGTACATCCATCTGATGTCCCACAGGTTTCTCAAACTTGATGTGTCCTAAGTAATTTAGGACAACCCCCAACCCCCAATCCCCCACGCTACTGTCTTTCTAATAGTGATATCTATCACTGCGTGCTGGGACCTGGAAATCATCCTGGATTCTTCCCTCATTCTTCTAGAGTCAAGCACCAGTCTTTATCCAGTTCAGTTCAGTTCAGTCACTCAGTCGTGTCCAACTCTCTGAGACCCCATGAATCGAAGCACTCCAGGCCTCCCTGTCCATCACCAACTCCCGGAGTTCACCCAAACTCATGTCCATCGAATCAGTGATGCCATCCAGACATCTCATCCTCTGTCGTCCCCTTCTCCTCCTGCCCCCAATCCCTCCCAGAAGCAGGGTCTTTTCCAATGAGTCAACTCTTAGCATGAGGTGGCCAAAGTACTGGAGTTTCAGCTTTAGCATCAGTCCTTCCAATGAATATTCAGGACTGATCTCCTTCAGAATGGACTGGTTGGATCTCCTTGCAGTCCAAGGGACTCTCAAGAGTCCTCTCCAACACCACAGTTCAAAAGCATCAATTCTTCAGCGCTCAGCTTTCTTCGCAGTCCAACTCTCACATCCATACATGACCACTGGAAAAACCATAGCCTTGACTAGATGGACCTTTGTTGGCAAAGTAATGTCTCTGCTTTTGAATATGCTATCTAGTTCGGTCATAACTTTCCTTCCAAGGAGTAAGTGTCTTTTAATTTCATGGCTACAATCACCATCTGCAATGATTTTGGAGCCCCCAAAAATAAAGCCTGACACTGTTTCCACTGTTTCCCCATCTATTTCCCATAAAGTGATGGGACCAGGTGCCATGATCTTAGTTTTCTGAATGTTGAGCGCAACTTTTTCACTCTCCTATTTCACTTTCATCAAGAGGCTTTTTAGTTCCTCTTCACTTTCTGCCATAAGGGTGGTGTCATCTGCATATCTGAGGTTATTGATATTTCTCCCGGCAATCTTGATTCCAGCTTGTGCTTCTTCCAGCCCAGCGTTTCTCACGATGTACTCTGCATATAAGTTAAATAAGCAGGGTGACAATCAATATAAAGTCTTGACATACTCCTTTTCCTATTTGGAACCAGTCTGTTGTTCCATGTCTGGTTCTAACTGTTGCTTCCTGACCTGCATATAGGTCTACTTTATCCAGTAGATGTCCTTAAATCCCACTGTTCTTCTCTGTTGCTACTACCATAGCACTGGCCCACATTCCCTCATAATTTAATTTTCTTCGTCTTTTGTCTCCTTCAAATTCGGCTCCCAAACGGCTGTTAAGGTAGTTGCCCACTGCTTTAGCTGACATAATGAGCATTCCTCTTTCTTATGATAGTGGTTAGTCACTCAGTCGTGTCCAGCTCTTTGCAACTCCATGGACTCTACCCTGCCAGGCACCTCTGTCCATGGAGTTCTCCAGGCAAGAATACTGGAGTGGGTTTCCATTCCCTTCTCCAGAGTATCTTCCAGACCCAGGGATTGAACCTGGGCCTCCTGCATTACAGGCAGATTCTTTACCATCTGAGCCACCAGGAAAACCCTCTTATGATGGTAATACTCTGATTTTGCTTCAAGAACTCACCCTTCCCCTCCCTTGGTGAGACTGCTAATCAAGACGCCAGCTTTACCTGGTTCTGGCTGGATGTGCCCTCAAGCAATACAGCATCCTTCTTCTAAAATTTGAATAAAATAATAGTGAAAAAAAATGAAAGTGTTTGCACCTGATTTTCCCTGACCAAGGAGACTGCCCGTCAATTCCTGATAATTCTGTCCTGGGAAGTCCTTTCAGAGCTTGGGTGCTGTAGCTTTTCCTTCAGTTTCCTGAATGAATCCCATAGCTCTCCAATGAATTCCATTTTTGGAATTTAACCAGCCTTGGGTTCTATGCCAGAGAACCCCAGGCAGACAGTAATATGTTTAAGACACAAACCATGCCTTTCCCCACCTAAAACAGTCTAGAGGCATCCTATCCCCATGGGATAGACTCCAAGTTTCTTGACCCAGTCCCTGCCTGCCCCTCCCATGTCTTCTTTCTCTGCTCCCTGCCTGACCCTTCCGAATTACTTGGAGTTTCATGAAATTTTGCTGTAAGTCTTCAGGCCTCAACATTTTTGAGTGCCATCTGTAGAAGAGCCTTCCCCATTTTCCCCCAGCTAACTTCAACCATTCTTTAAGGAGTTCTCCTTCAGAAAGCCTTCCCTACTCTCAAGATTCTGCTTCCTTTATGTCCTCAAACACCCTGTTCTTTCAGCTGTTACTACACTTAATGCTGCAGTATTTTACTTACCCATTTAATTACCTTCCTCTACCACTAAACTTGGCATTCCTAAGGGCTATACCCTTCTCTGTCATATCCTGGCGTGGCAGGTGCTCAGACCTTTCCTTTCTCCTTCTTTGCCACTGTAATTCCTGAATAAATGAAATGGATCTCACTGAGGGACATTAACAAGCATTTTCCCCAGAGACATGAAAAGCAGAAATTCAGGCCTAAAGCACCTCGTACAGTTGGCCCCAAACTGTATTCCAACTCCAAAAAATGTTCCAGAAGGTGGCTAAAATCTCAATATGATTAAAGGGTATTTATTTAAATGACACAGCTCTCATCTCTAAAATCTACTCAGTTTCTCCTGAAAGCCTTCATGGTGGCTTAATGAGATGCAAAATTAAGTAACTTAGACAATTGTATTCATTATTGTGACTAAATAGCAAGATTTTTTTTTTGTAATCATAGCTGAAGAATAAACAACATGAAACGCAAATCCATAGTTCCATCTTGATGTCTACTGTGAAACACGTGCCACCTTAAGAGGAATTATAGAACCAGCCATATGCTGATGTTGACTGGGAAGAGCTGGGTTCTAGTTTCAACTTAGCCATGACCATCTACTTGACCTTGGGTAAGTCATTGCTCCTGGATGCTTGCAGTCAGCCTCTCCAATATCTATTCCTCCATTGTCCCACCACCAGAACCACAAAATTTCTTTGGAAAACCACTTTTTCTCCATTCAAATCTATATGGTCTCACCTGACCTGACCCCAGGCTTCCCTAGTGGCTCAGACGGTAAAGAATCCACCTACAATGTGGGAGACCTGAGTTCAATCCCTGGGTTGGGAAGATCCCCTGGAGGAGAGCATGGCAACCCACTCCAGTATTCTTGCCTGGAAAATCCCCATGGACAGAGGAGCCTGGCAGGCTACAGTCCATGTGGTCGCAAAGAGTTGAACATGACTGAGGGGCTAAGCACACACAACCTGACCCCAAACTCCAGGGGCTTAAATCTATCATTATACATCATTTAGCTACAGAAGTTAGTTCAAAGTAAGACATGAAATTCAGTCAAAGAAATGAGATTTGAGAAGACAGTTTCAAGGACTTCTGAAAAAAAGAAGATTCCTCTCCTGCTATAGCTCCTATCAGATATATAAGGTCTAGAATTAATGCAATCACATGTGACAACAAGGATAAAGACTAGATTGCCAGAGAGTAGATGAGTATTAAGAAATGCATAATGGGAAAATGGAAAATAAACAGAACCTCAGCTACATTGTTGAGTAGAGAGCAACTAGATCAAGCCACACCCCGAAACTGTTAGCCCAAACTTTCCAGTTATATGAGTCAATAAATTCCCTACATTGTTGGAGTTTGGTTTTCTGTCTATAACATAAATTGTCCTAACAATAACAGTTAACAACCTCTGTGGCTCTCCATATTCTCATAAACAAAATAAAGGTCATATGAATAATCTCTAGGAATTTGCCAGCTCTCACATCCTGAGTCTCCAAAGGGTTAATATATTTATAAATATGTAAGTGCATTATAATTTACTAGTAAGCACTAAGGAAATGAGTTCCCTGGTGGCTCAGAGGATAAAGCGTCTGCCTGCAATGCGGGAGACCGGGGTTCAATCCCTGGGTTGGGAAGATCCCCTGGAGAAGGAAATGGCAACCCACTCCAGTATTCTTGCCTGGAGAATCCCATGGACAGAGGAGCCTGGTGGGCTACAGTCCACCGGGTCACAAAGAGTCGGACACGACTGAGCGACTTCACTTTCCTTTCACTTTCTATCATAGTACTTCTAAGTTTATTAAGCTGTGTGACCTTGCAATAAAAATATGTGTTCCTCAGTTGCAACGTCTTGCAAAGGAGACCAGATTACTCAAGCCCATTCTCCTAATGGGGACAAAAAGAAAATCTGGACAAATTTTGCTTCCCTGGGGGCTCAGAGGTTAAAGCGTCTGCCTCCAATGCGGGAGACCTGGGTTCGATCCCTGGGTTGGGAAGATCCCCTGGAGAAGGAAATGGCAACCCACTCCAGTACTCTTGCCTAGGGAATCTCATGGACGGAGGAGCCTGGTAGGCTACAGTCCACAGGGTCGCAAAGAGTCGGACACGACTGAGCGACTTCACTTTCACTTTCACTAAGGAAATTAAGACTTTATAATTTAACGCAACAAAAGATAGCTGAGACTAAAAATGCAAACAAAAATCCTTAATCTTTAACCTATGCCAAGGGTTACCCTGATCTCCACCCTCTCCCACTATACTTCAGCCACTTATTCCTATACTCTGAGAATACCCATTGAAGAAGGGGCGATCTGGAAAGAATGCACCTAGGTGGCCCTGCTTTAGGAGACCTTGGATTCTTGGCGGTGATGCCCACAGCTTTGGACCCCTTGTTCAGATTCTAACCTCTTCTACTTGAACTCTTTGACCTGAGCCCTTCCATGTGCCTTTTCTCTCTTCCCAGCTCTGACCTCTGAGTCATATTTTTCACTTGCCAGCCTTCCCTCACGTCTGCATTCCCAGCCCTGACAACCTTCAATCAGCCGGAAGTGGTGATGTATTAACCAATAATTCCAGAGCACAGATTCATTTATTTGTAGAAACAGGACCTAGAGGAAGGAGCCTGGGATGGTTATTTAATGGAGGAGAGTCACTTAATAAAAAAGATTAAGCACCTTGGAAGCCCAAAGGGTTGAGCAAATCGTTTGATACACTGCACCAGCAATTATGTGTGAAAGGTTTCACATACGGGATATGTAGCTCATTTACAATAATGCATTTGGACATGCAATTGTAGTCAACATCCTAATTTGAAAAAGCGTTATCTGGGTCCTTGTTAGGTATGCCACTGGGGCTAAAGGCACTGGGAACCCCAGGAAGAGGCGATGTGGAAAGAATCCAGGTTGCTTTTCTGGAAATGGAAGTTAAGAGCATGCTGCTAATGAAGTTTGTCCTTTGTTCTGGCTTTTCAAGATTCATGGGGAAAGGTCTTCAGCACAATTTTGATTCATTCCTTTAACATTTTATGACCAGATCCCCTTTGTATACTGAGACGACTAAGACAATGTTCCTATTCTCCAGGAGCTCAGAAACTGGGGCGAGAAATGGCCACTGGATCAGACAGGTTACAGCACTGGCTCATTTGAACAGAAAACCCATCAGCAAGGGAGTCCAGATGATACAGTTTATAGGGATCAGCCTCCCGGGGAAAGAATAAGCAGAGAAGGTGGATAGTGATGTTATTTAGTCACTAAGTCTTGTCTGCTCTTCTGCAACCCCATGGACTATAGCCCGCCAGGCTCCTCTATCCATGGGATTTCCCAGGCAAGGATACTGGAGATACTAGAGTGGGTTGCCATTTCCTTCTCCAGGGGAATCTTCCTAACCTAGGGATCAAACCTGTGTCTCCTGAATTGGCAGGCAGATTCTTTACCAGTGAGCCACCAGGGAAGACAGGAGAATGGATACGCAGCGTAAATATAGAACAATCAGCTCACTCCACCCCACTTACCATCCAGCTTCCGTTTTTGCTTTTCACTTGAGTGATAAAAATCTCATCCCAAACACAAGGAAACACGTGTCATCAGCCACTGTATTATCATTGGGGATGTCGAGTTTACCCCCACCTGGAATCTAAATTTTGTGGTTAGGTACCACCAGTGTTCTTCATATAAAGTAGTTGGTAAGGAGGAAGAGAAAAAAGGACTAAATTAACATAACTATGACAATTAGAGTCACCACTTCTGTAACTTGTCTTGAAGCCAGAGCTCATAATAAACCATGACCTCCTTCTTCAATTATCCATTCTGTGTTCATCTTACCCTCTACCAGCAGCTCAGCTGGTAAGGAGACCCAATCTTCATCTCAAAGTAACTGAACCCTTACTAATCCTCTTTGAGCTGGGTTGCCAGTTTTCCACTGAACTTTATTACTGGAATAGATTCTATAATGTGACCCCATGAACCCTTTGGGTTCCAAGCAGTTTTTTCAGCCCTAGCACATAGCAGAAACCTGATTTCCCCTTGACAGTCAGGACAGTGATCCACTTCTTTCCCTGTTGATTCAGTGGCATGGGGAGTCCCCAAATGGTCAGAGACAAGCTCAGCTTCCAATTCATCAGAACCAAGGCTGCATTCCGTGGTGGGAATACTCTTCTCTTAGAACCAACACCCCAAACCTGTGAAGTCCAAGATCACAGAGAAAGAAGTTCCATTAAGGAGAGGGTTCATTGTAATTGTTATAAGGACCACTCCGAACCCTTCCCTTTTGGTTCCTAGCCCACGTGCTTTTTGTTGCCATGGTAACAGCACCAGCTATTGATTGCTGATTTAAAGCCTATACTGCATCCTACAGGTAAGCTCAAGCCTTGCATGGGATCACATCCCAGATGGCTTACTGGCCCCTCGCTACAGACACCTCAGAAGCCTTATATTGAAGATGACAAAGATGCTGTCAGTCTTTTTTCCTGTATGACAATATGGAGCAGAGTTGCCTGCAGATTTCAGAATTATTATATATGAAAGAAATACATGCCTATGTTCTTTAAGCCATTCTCTTTGCGGGGGGTGGGGGCGTAGTGGGGGAGGGAGCGTCACTTTGGCTCTAAGATAGCAATCACGGCTGTTAGCACGGCCCCAGCTTATGCTCTTTTTGACTGCATTGCAGGGGTGGGGATGATGGGGGGGTGGCGGGTACGGGGCAGGGAGGATAGAAAGAGGAGAGCCTCTGACACTGTAACCCGTGCTCAAATCACCTGTTTGCTGTACATTCCCCACAGGGCAATGTTGTGCCTCAGCAAACCTCCCGTGGGCTTCAGTTTCAGGCACTGCTGTTGGTCAAGTGTTTTCCCTCAATGTTGGAGGAAAGACTGGGACACTCAGATGATGGTACTACTGCTTGAACCTGCTCTGACTCACTCCTGCCCCATCCGGTCCACTGACTCTCCACTCTCAGCCAGCACTCCTGGGGTCCTGCTCTTTCTCTGTCTTGAACAGATGAAGGGGTGGGCAGTGATCTGCCCAGAGAGAGAGAGAAAGAATTCAACTCAGCTAAAAGGCTTTCTCCTCATCTATCCCAGCCTCCTACCTAGCCCTCCCCAGTTCTGTGTGGTTGTTAATCCTTACAGAGACACCCAACTATGTTCTGTCTCCCTAGGGGAGCCTCACCATCTTTCTGATGGTTTCTCAGATACATCATCCTCTTTCTTCCTTCTGTGGCTTTGTTGGGGAAAAGCTGAGTAACCAGTGCTGGTTCCCTGTCCTGTGCTGAGATGAGGTTTCAGAGGTAGTGGGGAGACAGGTCATGAAGAACCTGTAGCAGAAGGAGGTGAAGATAAATAGGAAGATGTTTGCATAGCATATGATTTCATTTATATGCAATTTCCAAAATAGATCAATTTTGGAAAGAGAAAGAATGCCTGCCGACGAATGGTTTCCAGGGGCTCCAGGGAGGCAGGGATGGGGAGTGACTGCTTCATGGGTGGGAGGGTGGTGAAAATGTTCCAGAACTAGACAGCGGTGATAGTTGCACAACACTGTGAGCGTACTAAATGCCACTGAATTGTATACTTTAAAAATGGCTAAAATGGTGCATTTCATGTTATGTGGATTTTATCACAATAAAAATAATAGGCTGTTGGACTTTAATTGGACAGAGAAGACACTCAGGAGTTCCAGGGTGACTCTGATGGAGACCAAAGTACACAGAGCTGTAAGAGAATTATTGGACCTCGGAATCCTTCTTGGAGCATCTGTTCCCTCGAACATAGGGACCAATCGGGATGAATAAGAGTTAGGGAGAGAGCGGGATGAGTAAAGGATGCTGACTCCAGAAAGGGGAGAAGAGCAGACATCTGGGCCAGGCACCTTTCCTGGATTCTCCTAATGTCATGAATTTTCTGTAGTTTTTGTTCCTTTGTTTGTTTCTGATTCCTCAGCATTCTGTCACCTCCTTATCTGGGAAGAATTCAAAGCAAGCAAGCAGGAGGTGGGTGGGTGGACTCCTCCTTTGTAAATCTTGGCCAGAGGCAGGGACCTTCCTCCTAGTCCTCAGTCTGAGAAGGCCAGAGACTTTTCCTCTAAGCCCCATACCCCTGCTAACCATGCTGAACCTCAGACATCCCATCCAGCTCAGCTGATGGGCTATTCCTTCTGGAACTTCAAATCACGGAGAGTGATGCAAAGACACAAAAGTAGGAGACTCACAACACCAAGCGCAAGGATGAGAATTCACTGGAGGCAGCACTGGACTGAGCGTGGGGCTTTGAGATTGAAGTCCAGGGACATCTGCACCTAGCAGCATCTCCACCACACTGACCTTGAGGGTGACCTCGACTGTGGTAGCCACGGCCCGCCCTCTTGTCATGGTTATCTTCCCAGACTTGTTTGCCAGCCTCCCTTCAATTCTCAAGCTACCTGACACCCTTCCAGTAAATCCTTGACTGCTGCAGTTAGCCAGGACTTGTTTCTGTTACTTGTAACTAAGAACCCTGGAACATGGGTATAGCCTTACTGCCTCCCTTCCAAACAGAAAATATGGTGTGTCCCAATTAAATGCAGACGGCTCCTTGCAAAGCCGAAGTGCTCTCTGCACCTTGATTGTTGTGTGTGTGTCTAAGAGTGTGTGTATTTCACTTTAAACATTACAGATGTGAAAACAAAATGCATTTCCAGGCACTGTAACTATGGTGATGGGCAGAAAGAGCATTGCTCCAGCAATTAGAAGACCAGGCCACACCAGTAACGCATCCTCGGGCAAGTCAGCTTCTTCTTTATGCGGGCTGACGTGATTTGTGAGCCCTTCTCCAGTGCTTGAGATTCTGTGATTCAGGAAACGCAAAGGAAATCGTTTATATTAGCAATGTGCCTGGGAAAACAAAGCATTCTTTCTCACAAAGAGGTTCTGTCTGAGTCAGTGTCATACAGTGAAGACAACCTCAGTTGTCAATCTTGACTTCATCTATTAAATGAGGCACAGTCTTGCAGACAAGCAGTAGAAGTTAACAAAAGTCTCATCTCCCTGTGGGGTAGACCATCTGCAGTAATCATACTAGTGAGAGTTCTCACGTGGAGCTCTCAGTTAATCCCTATGATAACCCCATGGAGCAAGTGCTGTTTTATAGATGAAGTAGCAGAGGCACAGAGAGGTTAGGTAATTTGCCCAGGGTCCACACAGCTAGTCGGTGACAGAGCCAGGATTCAAACTCAAAGGTTCTGGCTCCAGAATCCAACTGCTGTGTGTGTGTGTGTGTGTGTGTGTGAGTGTGTGTGAAAATACACAGAACACAAAATTCACCATTCTAGCCATTTCAAAGTGTACAATTCAGTGGCATTTAGTACACTAATAGAATCCGTGCTTTTAATGAAACACTATGTTGCCAAAATTATATATGTCATATGACTAAGCCTAAAAAAGAATAAAATAATGCCACTTGCGGCAACATGGATGGACCTAGAGATTATCACATTAAGTGAAATAAGCCAGAGGAAAACAAATGTATGACATCACTTATGTAAGGGGTCTAAAACAATGATACAAATGAACTTGTTTATAAAACTGAAATAGACTCACATTCGTAGAAAACAAACTTATGGTTACCAAAGCGGCAAGTGGGGAGGCGTAAATTAGAAGCTTAGGATTAACAGGTACACATTAATATGTACAAAATAGGTAAACAACAAGGATTTACTGTGTAGCTCAGGGAACCAAACTCAATATCTAGCAATAATCTACAGTAGAAAAGGAAGGATAGATGTATATGTGTACATATAACTAATCACTTTGCTATACATTTGAAACTAACACAACATTGTAAATTAGCTATATTTTGATTTTTAACAACAATATATGTCATCAAATAAATAAACCCAATTTCCCTTCAGTTTTACAGACTGAGAGACTATGAGATGCAGCAGTCAGTTCTTTCA
This sequence comes from Bos grunniens, assembly GCF_055505025.1. Lineage (NCBI taxonomy): Eukaryota > Metazoa > Chordata > Mammalia > Artiodactyla > Bovidae > Bos > Bos grunniens. The sequence goes on from NC_141167.1 coordinate 17,331,353, forward strand.
TCCACTCCCCTAAATTCGATGGTAGCAGTGTAATTTCCCAGTGGCAGTTACAGAGCTGTGGTGTGATTCATGGTATCAGGTAGCTTCTACTTCTCATCCACTCTTTGCCTCCGTAAAGGCAGCATCTAATCTTTTTTTGATAATTTTATTCATCTTTTGGCTGTGCTGGGTCTTCATTGCTATGTGGGCTTCTCGCTAGTTGCAGTGAGTGGGGGCCACTCTCTAGTTATGTGGGGACTGCTAACAGCAGTGGCCTCTCTTGTTGCTGAGCACAGGCTCTAGGGCATGCAGGCTTCAGTAGTTGCTGCAGTCGTGATTTCCAGGCTGTAGAGCACCGGCTCAATAGTTGGGGTGCACAGGCTCAGCTGCTTCGCAGCATGTGAGATATTCCCAGGGATCAAACCCATGTCTCCTGCATTAGCAGACAGATTCTTTACCACTGAGCCACCAGGGAAACCCCGGCTGCATCTAATCTTAATAAATCTCAAAAGATGAGTTTCCATCACATTTTAATGTTTCAGTGGAGGATCTAGCAAGAGAACACTTCCTCCGAGGGCTGGTCCCACCTTTTAACAACATCCCTTCTTCAGAAAGTGCTGACCTACATCCTCTATCTCATTTGGAAACTTTCAACTTTAATCCTGACTTTGGGGACAGAGGGGAAGGTGTTGAAAAAAGATGGTCTCCCTCTGCAGGGATCCTGCATGTTGATAGAATATCTGAACCACCAAAGTCTGACAATGTGTGGCTTTAGGCAAATGATCAAGGCTTCTCAGTAGTCTACCTGGGACACTCATTCACCCAGCAACTATTGATGGCATCTGTTTGTGGCAGTGCTAAGCTGAACCCTGGAAGCAGAGAGGGTTGGAGGGAGCGGGGAGGTGGTGGGTGGGCAGCCAGTGGTTCTCAGCCTTGTTGGGTCAAGAGTCACCTAATGCAGCTTCTCAAAATACAGTGTTCACTCTCACTGGATTCTGATATCTGAGTGGAGGCTGAGGTGGTAAGTGAACTTGAGGGACACATGCTTCAAAAACTCTGTTGCATGAAAGGTACCAACTTCCAGTTATAAGACTAATAAGTACTAGGGATGTAATGTACAACTTGATAAATATAACTAACACTGCTGCATGTTATACATGAAAGTTACTGAGAATCAATTGTAAGAGTTCTCACCCCAAGGAAAAATTTTTCTCTATTTCTTTAATCTTGTATCTCTATAAGAGGATGGATGTTCACCAAACTTATTATGATAATCATTTCATAATATATGCAAGTCAAATCATTATGCTGTACATCTTAAACTTATACAGTGCTACATGTCAGTATTATCTCAATAAAATTGGAAGAAAAAAACAATTCAAATTTTTAAAAGTCTCTCCCAGACTTATTTCATCTCCCTTATCCTGCCCCCTTGCCATCCACTACTGTCCAACATCTCACCCCAAATACATTTATTCTTTCAGAACCATTGGAATTCATGATCTCTGAAACTACGTTGAGCTCAGAGTAAGATTCTGTGGTTCATTCATTAATATACTTCTCAAGTCAACATTTACTGAGTGCTTCCTGTGTGCCAAGCACTGGAGATACAGGGTAGATAAGACCTAGGTAGATACCTTCCTTAACCCCAGGAAGCTCTCCATCTGGTTGGAGATGGAGACAGATAAGCAGACAGATAAGCAAACCAACAGCATGTATATAACATGAGGATCCTGGAACACAGGGGAGCAAAATTTTATGAATTGAATGCCCCTCAGATTTAATTCTCCAGAATAAGTGATTCCTTTGTCTTCTTTTCATAGTTCCTATTTGCTGATGATCAAACACAATCAGGTAAGAAACATCTGACGAGTCCTAACCCTAATGCATCTACCTTCCTTCTGGTTTCAGATACAAGGAACATCCTCTCAAGCATCTCGCGCCAGTCACAAACCCTGCATGCTAACACTCCTCTACCCAAAGGCCATTTTAATGAGGAACTCAGTTCAGGCATCACTATAGAGCATTAATATTCATGGTTAGTATTTGTAAAAAGCCTTTATTTCAATCTTTTTTTTCTGTTGAGGGGGAAGTCTTAAAGTGGCCAGAAATTCCCAGTTCCTGTATATCCTCCCTGGGCCTCTATTTTCAGAGGGTTTTTTTTTTTTTTTTTTGGCTTCCATTATTTCATCAGGGTTGGCAAGGAAAGTTAGTTCTGCTCCTGTCCAAATGTTAAATGGATACTCATGTGTCTCTTTGCCACATTGGTATAATTAATTTTATTGCAAATAGGATTCTTCTTTTTTTCCCCTTTGCATGCAAATGTGGTACCCTTTCAGTGTTTGCATAATAGCAGTAATTCTTTCATTTGTACAAAAGGACATGCATTATTTTGGCAGATAGATGGAGCTTTGATGGAGAGATTATTACATTTCCAAAAGCAAAGAGAATAAATCAGAATTTAGCCAGACGCTGACTACACACCCCCTCCCCCCAGCTGCACTTTTCATCCACTAAATGTCTGACACACTACACTTTCCTCCCAGATAATAAACCTTCCAGCCAGCAAGTAGTTCTCCACCCTTTGCCCTGCTCACCTGGATTTTCCTGCACGCTGGCTTCTGTTTGGGTTTGGCCAGTGAGAGGCAGCAGCATGAAAAGGGAGGGTGGAAATAGTGAGAGGCTGGAGTAATTACTCCTCATCTTCCTTCCTTGCTTGCTGGAGCTCAGGCAGTGGCTGTGGTCTTATGGGGAGCATAAGACTTATGGGGAGCTCCCCATAAGACCACAGCCCAGCTCTCACTGGACTTTGGTAAGCCCCTTCCTCCTTCTCACTGCTCCAGCCTAGCCCTGGGAACCTCACCACCCCACCCTGACTAACCCTGCCCACATCTAAATGATCGTTTACGCTCAACCCCTTAGAGTGAGCCATCTCCTTGCTTCCAGGACACTGAGAAAATCACCACATTCTTAAGATGTCACTTAGCTCACTATGAACACACTCACACACACACACACAGACACACACACACACACATGCATAGCACAGGGAATCCCCAAACCACTGAGGTATGGAGGCATCTATATGACTTCACAGAGTTTTTAGGAATCCCATCAAGCAGAAGAGGCGTCTTCCCTTGATGTGTCCAGATTCACTGAAGTCATGTAGAAACAGTCAATATCTGTTGTTTTGCCTGCCTGTCACTGGCCCCCTTTTTAGGGTCACCATCCCCTGATTTTCCTTGAGGAGCCATCTCATCCCTTCTCTCGGTACGTGTGATTGGGTGGGGCTTTTCTCACCCTCAACTCAGAAGAAATAGAGATCCTAGCTTGGCCACTCAGAACATCACCTACCTCAGGCCCTAGTGTTGGTTCAGGGATGGGCATGGGATCTAAGCCAGGCCAATGAAAACCACTAGGATGAAATTCTGGGGATTTGCCTGGGGCAGCTAGGGAAAAGGATGCTTTTCTGCCTCTGAGGTTGCCAGGGACATAAACCGAAGCTTTGGTGGCCGTCTGCCATGAGGCACAGAGCCTGCCTGGGAAGTGAACAATCACAGAGGAAGCACAGCTAGCAAGTGAAGAGAGACAAACTGGGCTCCGAGCACATCATTTGAGCCCTGGATCAAGCTAGCAAAATGTTCTGTTTTTTAATTTACTCAGGCTGAGTTTCTGTCACTTACAACTGAAAGGATTCTAACAAGTACATTAAAGATAGACCTTCTTTGGAAACTAGGAACCATTGTGGACTGGGTATAGAGAAGAAAACAGAATTGACTATTTCTGGAGCATCTATTGTGTGCCCTAGAATAGAGCACATATAAGTGTAGGTTAATGTATTTAATTCTCAAAATAACTGTTCAGCTAAGTTGAGGAACTTACCAAGTGCTACACAATTAGCATATGGCAGGGTCAAGTTCAAACCAAGGATGGTCTACTTGCAAAGCTGCATATCTACTCTGATGTGACACCATCATCATCATGATCTTTATCTTCCTCCTCACTAGTATCATCCTCTTTAGGAAGCAAGCTGCCAGGATCTGGACTACAGAACAGGAAGTTGAGTTTCCTGGCCACTAGAAATCACAGACCCTGACACATATGTTGTTATTATTGTTGTTCGTCAGTTGCTAAGTCCTGTCCGACTCCTTGTGACCCCATGGATTGCAGCACACCAGGCTTCCCTGTCATTCACTATCTCCCAGAGTGTGCTCAAATTCATGTCCATTGAGTCAGTGATGCCATCCAACCATCTCATCCTCTCCTGCCCTCTTCTCCTTTGGCCTTCAATCTTTCCCAGCATCAGGGTCTTTTCCAATGAGTCAGTTCTTCACATCAGGTAGCCAAAGTATTGGGGCTTCAGCTTCAGCATCAGTCCTTCCAATGAATATTAACTGTTGATTTCCTTTAGGATTGACTGGTTTGATCTCCTTGCTGTCCAAGGGACTCTCAAGAGCTTTCTCCAGCACCATAATTTGAAAACATCAATTCTTCGGCACTCAGCCTTCTTTATGGCCCACCTTTCACATCCATACATGACTACTGGAAAAACCATAGCTTTGACTATATGGACTTTTGTCAGCAAAATTATGTCTTTTCTTTTTAATACACTGTCTAGGTTTGTCATAGCTTTCCTTCTAAGGAGCAAGCATTTTTCCAGTGATTTTGGAGCCCAAGAAAATAAAATCTGTCACTATCTCCACTTTATCCCCTTCTATTTGCAAACAGTGATGGGACAAGTTGCCATGATCTTGGGTTTTTTGAATGCTGAGTTTTAAGCCAGCTTTTTCACTCTCCTGACAATATATGTAATGGTACAAATAACTTAACATGAAGGAGACAGTAATCAGTACCAATAAAGAGGAGCAAATATCATGTTGAGAAGGATTCAGATCAGATCAGTCACTCACTCGTGTCCAACTCTTTGCGACCCCATGAATCTCAGCACGCCAGGCCTCCCTGTCCATCACCAACTCCCAGAGTTCTCCCAGATTCACATCCATCGAGTCAGTGATGCCATCCAGCCATCTCATCCTCTGCCATCCCCTTCTCCTCTTGCCCCCAATCCCTCCCAGCATCAGAGTCTTTTCCAATGAGTCAACTCTTCCCATGAGGTGCCCAAAGTACTGGAGTTTCAGCTTTAGCATCATTCCTTCCAAAGAAATCCCAGGGCTGATCTCCTTCAGAATGGACTGGTTGAATCTCCTTGCAGTCCAAGGGACTCTCAAGAGTCTTCTCCAACACCACACTTCAAAAGCATCAATTCTTCGGTGCTCAGCCTTCTTCACAGTCCAACTCTCACACCCATACATGACCATAGGAAAAACCATAGCCTTGACTAGACGGACCTTTGTTGGCAAAGTAATGTCTCTGCTTTTGAATATGCTATCTAGGTTGGTCATAACTTTCCTTCCAAGGAGTAAGCATCTTTTAATTTCATGGCTGCAGTCACCATCTGTAGTGATTTTGGAGCCCAAAAAAATAAAGTCTGACACTGTTTCCACTGTTTCCCCATCTATTTCCCATGAAGTGATGGGACCAGATGCTTTAAGCCAACTTTTTCACTCTCCGCTTTCACTTTCATCAAGAGGCTTTTCCAAGACACTGGAAGACCAACATTTAAAAATGGTGGTAAGAAAAAAAAAAAAAAGGTGGTAAGGAATCCAAAGATGAGAAAAGAGTCTAAGCAAAGACATCAAAGTTAGGAATGCCAGACCATAAGAAGATTTGTTTTGCACATTTACAAACTCAGGTTGTTCTCTAGTTCACCAAGGTTCTCTCTTCGGATCCTTTATTTTCTCTTATTTTATTTTATTTTTATTTTGGTAAGAACATTTGACATGAGACCTTAACAAATTAAATTGTTAATCCTCTTAATAAATTTTCCAGTTACAATCCAGTATTGTTGACTCTAGGTACAATGCTGGAGAAGGCAATGGCACCCCACTCCAGTACTCTTGCCTGGAAAATCCCATGGCCGGAGGAGCCTGGTAGGCTGCAGTCCATGGGGTCATGAAGAGTCGGGCACGACTAGGCGACTTCACTTTCACTTTTCACTTTCATGCATTGGAGAAGGAAATGGCAATCCACTCCAGTGTTCTTGCTTGGAGAATCCCAGGGACGGGGGAGCCTGGTAGGCTAACGTCTATGGGGTCACACAGAGTTGGACACGACTGAAATGACTTAGCATAGCATAGCATAGCATAGGTACAATGCTGTGTAGAAATCTCTAGAACTTTTTCATCTTGCTTAACTGAAATTTTGTGTCCCTTGATTAATAACTCTTCATCCTCCCCTTCCCCAACCCCTGGCAACCACCATTCCTTTCCTTGATTCTATGAATACGACTGTTTTAGATACGTCATACAAGGGGAAACAGACAGCATTTGTTATCTGGTGACTAGATTATTTCATTTGGAATACTGTCTTCAAGGTTCATCCATGTTGTTGTATATTGCAGAAGCCCATCTGTTTTCAGGCTGATGGTGCTCCATTGTGTACATATGCACCACATTGTCCTCATCCATTCATCTGTCAATGGCCATTTAGGTTGTTTCCCAAATGTCCTTGGCTACTGTACAGTTACAATGAACACAGGAGTGCTAATAGCTCTTCAAGGTCCTGATTTTACTTCTTTTGGATAAATACCCAGAAGTGGGATTACTGGATCATTTCATGGTTTCATTTTTCATCTTTTGAGGAGCCTCCATCCTGTTTTCCATAACAGCTGTACCACTTTGCCTTCCCACCAACAGTACATACGTGTTCCAATGTATCCACACCCTCACCAGCACTTGTATTTTGGTTTGTGATAATAGCCATCCTGACATGTGTTAGGTGCTATCTCATTGTGCTTTAGATTTGCATTTCCCTGATCATTAGTGATGTTAAGCATTTTTTCCATAAAGGAAATAATTGACAGAGTGAAAATCCTACTTGTGGAATGAGAGAAAATATTTGAAAATCATAGATTTGATAAGGGTTTAATCTCCAAAATATGTAAGTAACTCCTACAACTAAACAGGAAAAAACTAATAGCCCAATTTTTTAAATGGGCTCAGGACTTTACAGGCATTTCTCCAAAGCAGATATCTAAACGTCAACAAGTATACAAAAAAAAAAAAAAAAAATCAACATCTCTATTTTTTCCCTGACATTCTTCCTTGTCAATAACAAGACCAGAGGGTCAATAACTCTGATCGCCCACGTACCGTGGTGCTTGTATATTCCTTCTAACTTTAAGCACAAGGAGAGGAGAGTATGCCTACTCTTCAGTGGAGTTCACGTTGGAGACACAAGAAACAGCGAACTGGTAACCATCCTGCCAGTTTTAAAGGTGAACCTATGTAAGCCTCTGACCATGCCCTTAAAATCCCAGTATGTCAAGGCTCCTATCCAGGTCCCAAAGAAAGAGGTGTTTTGTGTTCAAACATTGACATTCACTCCAAGTATTGTACGAATTCAGCCTTAGAGACACAACTCTTTTTCTTCTCATCAGAAACCATGCTCTTGACCTCTCCTTTCCCCTACAGTTGTCTCACTCCTCTGCGAACAAGTGACAAGCTTTCACACATGCACCAGTGCCTCGTTTTAGCATACTTCCCGCTTACATCCATTAACGAAAGGTGTTGTGCTGATGCTAAACCAGGCAGACAGACCAACCCCACCCCCAGTCAGTGCGTCTGCCAAGAAAAACACATGAAAATATGGTGTGCTATTTTTAAAAGCAAGTTAAATAAGGTGCCTTTAAAGTTGAGTCTCCTGGGATTGTATTGAGTCCCTAGGTTCTTAGTATTGTGAGCCCGAGAGACCAAGCAGGTTAGCTTTAATTGTTTAACTAGGCCACTTAAGCCACTGAGCCTTTGTCTAATAGGACAATATTTATAGGCATTGCGTCATCGCATAGTTGAACTGCTCTTCTCAGACTGAGATCATCCTTCAGTTTGTTGGGATCTTTTTTTTTTTTACTCAGGAAGGATGAAATAAAGAAGGTCTCTTCATTAATAGAAACTACTGATAAAAACAGAAGAGTACAAAAGTGTTGAGATGCTTACTTTTTAGATTTTCCCCTGGCAAGGGTTTGACTCATAGCCATGGAAAATTTGAAAGTGATATTTTGGTCATTAGAGGCTAGGACATAAATATTTTATTAAAATTACTAGTCTGGAAAACTCAATTTAGTCAAATTTTCTTTCTAAAACTCGTTACTATGGTTCGATGTAATTTTATTTTCATGGGCAGATTGATGTGGTTTTTCACTGTTTGGACTATACAGAATCCATTGTGAAAGAGTGAGCTTATTTTGCTGTTATATTTTTCAGGTGAACTTTCCAGTTATGCCTTAACCTCATGATTTGGTTGTTTTATTTCACAAAACTAACTGACACATATGATTTTAATCATAATGATAGCAATGGTTAGCATCTATGGGGCACTGACTATGTGCCAAGTGCTGTGTGGAAATACATCACGTGTGTTATGTCATTTGATCCTCAGGAAAGAGTTCTATGAGTTTCTATTTTTACCAACACGTTGAGGATGGGGAAAATGAAGCTTAAAATGTTCTGTAATCTGCCCAAATCATACATCTAGTAATCAGTGGCCAGGACTAAGGGATTCCCAGAGATTCCCAAGGTTCTTAGCCACTCCAGTAGGCTGACTTCCATCAACAAGTAGATCGTGCACTTTTTCCATGAAGTTCTGCAGGAGTCATAGATTTTTTTAGTGGTTTGGCTGGGGGAGGTGCCATGTTAATCCGAAGAGCACAGAAACCCCCATCAAAACAACAGACTTTAAGTTGCTTTATTCTCACTAAAGCAATGAAAGTGCTCATACATTTGTGAAAAACTTTATAATAAATATAAGTAAAATTATTTAATAAAATGTTACTTCAAGCATGTCACTATACAGCTATAATGTAGCTTTCAGAAACTAAAATGGATTTTCAAACAAAACAAAGAAGTTTGCGGTGTAGGCTGGCCTTCCAGCCGAGATGAAGCATCCAGGATGAATGCTTTGATCCACCCCCTTTCCTCCAAATACAAAGCAAGAGAGGTGGGGGAGGAGAAACATCTCCATTGACCAAACCTGGCAGTGAATTACCAAGTGTTGAGTGGGTTTGAAGGCACAGGTCTGTTTTGTTCCAAGTCTGCAGACAAATGGTGACCATTCAAATTTTGGCTGCTACCATGTAATGGGAACTAAAAATGCTTCATGCACAATAGTGAATCAAAATCAGGCTCGCCACTCGAAGCCAGAGGCTGGGATGGGGAAGTTTCCTCTACAGAAAGAAGTCTACTGAGAAAAAGCGATTATCAACTCACTTCTTGAGACTACAGTTTCACAGGGAATTCTTGGCTGAGGAAAGCAGGCTGTAGACATGACTTCCTGGGCAGGAAATGAGCCAGCCACCTGCTGCCTCATGCTGTACTGGGCACATGGAGGAGGGTTAGATGGAAGCAACTGCAAGTCCCCCAAACTGCTAGACAAAGCAGATGAGAGAAATACACACACAAACACACTCACATTCAAACTGTGGCTGCCGAAACAAATGAAAAAGTGGAATACTACAGAAGATAGCCTACAAAACCATCAGAATCATTCAATGAAGCGTGAAATGCCTAGAGATAAAAGTAATTTAATGAAATGGTCTTACAAAGACTTTAAAATAAGTATGCCTAGAATGTTCAAAACCATAAGCCAAGGCATCATGTCCATTAACAATGAGAACTTCTGAAAAAGAAAAGAGATATATACGCAACAAAACCAGGTATACACATTGGAACTAAAAAAAAAATGGTTACCAAAATAAGAACTTGAAAGACTAAATAAACTACAGATTAGATCCAAAGAGCAGTGAACTAAGAATAAGTTGTGAGATGGATACACAGAATATAGTCTTGAGTGACAATGAGATTATTTTTAATATCAGATCAGATCAGTTGCTCAGTCGTGTCCGACTCTTTGTGACCCCGTGAATCGCAGCATGCCAGGCCTCCCTGTCCATCACCAACTCCGGGAGTTCACTGAGACTCACGTATAGTAGCCTGTTAACAGACATGGAAGATACCTGAGAGGCTCCAACCCATTCCTGAGAAATATTCCAAAATAAGAGAATGAAAAGAATGATGGAAGAGTCATGTTTAGACATTAGAGCTGAGAATTGTCATGATTGCAAAAGATATGTGTCCTCTGGCGAAAGGACACGCTGTGGACAAAATCTGACATATTATGTGAAAGTGGAGATCATTAGTGATAAGAAGAAACTCCTAAAAGCTACCAGAGAGAAAAAAGCAAAAAATACCCAGAAGGAACCATAAGGCTGACAATGACTTCTTTTCAGCAATAATTGTGGCCAAAAGACAATGTAGTAATATCCTTAACATGCAAAAGTCAAATAGCTGTCAGTCTAGAATTGAAATTCAGTTAAGTCATTATTTAAGAGTGAGGGCAAAAAAGAGACATTTTCAAGGCACAAAGACTGAAGGAGTCCTCCCACATATATTCCCATGTTTACACAGTTAGTATTTATTTCAATACAAAGAAATGTGAAATTACTAAAGAATAGAAGAAACAGTTAAATAATGATGAGAAAAAATTAATTAAATATATTTTAGGATTAATTAAGTATTAATTGTACATATGCTCTGTTTAGAAGCATAGAAATATTTTAAAAAACAGTATGCTTGTTAGAATATTTTAAATTCATACAGGATATGCTAAAAATTTTAGGAAAATCTCTTAAAGAATAGATTTATAGCCAACAGAGGATAAAATAAAATAAGTATTTGAAAAATAATATGCCAATCTAATAAAAAGCCAAAAGGACTGGGTTGGAGAGTAAGGAAGAACACAAGGAAAATGCTAACAAAAAGAAATCAGAAAATAAGTTAAAGTATGTCAGTAATCACAATAAATGCAATTGTAGTAAATGAATTTATTACAAAACAGAGATTAACATATTGGATTGAATGGACTGAAAGTAAAGAGTTGATAAAAGTTATATCCACATAAAACTAGTAAGGTGATGTTAATGCAAGAAGTTAATGGGAATTAAGAGGGGAATTACATAACTCTAACAAACAATCTACCAGAAAGATATAAAAATCATGCATTTATATGCATCTAAAAACATAGCTTCAAAATATGTAAAACAAAATAGAATTACAAGGAAAAGGACAAACTCATAATTAGACTCCAAAAATGTCAAACACTTATTCACACAGTTAGAATCAGATAAATAAAGCAGGCGAAATATTGGTAAAGTTATAGTAAGTTTGAAGAACAAAATTTTGTCTGTTTGTTTTGGCTGTGCTGTGTGGCATGTGGAATCTTAGTTCCCAACCAGGGATCAAACCCATGACCCCTGCAGCGGAAGCACAAAGTCTTAACCACTGAACCACCAGAGGAGTCCCTTGAATAACAAAATTTTAAACTATGATATAATACAGAATCTGCAAATTTTTTTAATGTGGTCCCTTTAAGAAATCATTTTATGTAAAAATTTAGTAGACAAATGCACAAAGAGAGACAGAATTTTACAAGCAATTCGCCTTTAATACAAATGATGTATTCTGATACAATTTGTTTCATTCTACTCTTATTTCTTTTTAAAAAATGTGAGTTGCAGTCAACTAAATTGACAGATCATGAACTCCTTATTGCAAACTTCAGACTTAAATTGAAGGAAGTAGGGAAAACCACTAAGCCATTCAGGTATGACCTAAATCAAATCCCTTACGATGATATGGTGGAAGTGACAAATAGATTCAAGGGATTAGATCTGATAGAGTGCCTGAAGAACTATGGACAGAGGTTTGTAACATTGTATAAGAGGCTGTCATCAAAACCATCCCCAAGAAAAAGAAATGCAAAAAGGCAAAATTGTTGTCTAAGGAGGCCTTACAAATAGCTGAGAAAAGAAGAGAAGAGAGAGGCAAAGAGATAAGGAAAGATATACCCATCTGAATGCAGAGTTCCAAAGAATAGCAAGGAGAGATAAAAAAGCCTAAGTAAACAATACAAAGAAATAGTGGAAAACAATAGAATAGGAAAGACTAGAGATCTCTTCAAGAAAATTAGAGATACCAAGGGAACATTTCATGCAAAGATGGGCACAATAAAGGACAGAAATGGTAGGGACCTAACAGAAGCAGAAGATATTAAGAAGAGGTGGCAAGAATACATAGACGAGCTCTACAAAAAATATCTTTATGACCCAGATAACCACAATGGTGTGATCACTCACCTAGAGCCAGACATCCTGGAGTACAAAGTCAAGTGGGCCTTAGGAAGCATCACTACAAACAAAGCTAGTGGAGGTGATGGAATCCCAGTTGAGCTACTTCAAATCCTAAAAGATGATGCTGTGAAAGTGCTGCACTCAATATGCCAGCAAATTTGGAAAACTCAGCAGTGGCCACAGGACTGGAAAAGGTCAGTTTTCATTCCAATCCCAAAGAAAGGCAATGCCAAAGAACGTTCAAACTGCAACACAATTGCACTCATCTCACACACTAGTAAAGTAATGCTCAAAATCCTCCGAGCCAGGCTTCAACAGTTTGTGAACCGTGAACTTCCAGATGTCCAAGCTGGATTTAGAAAAGGCAGAGGAACCAGAGATCAAATTGACAACATCAATTGGAACATTGAAAAAGCAAGAGAGTTCGAAAAAAACATCTACTTCTGCTTCACTGACTACATCAAAGGCTTTAACTGTGTGAATCACAACAACCTGTGGAAAATTCTTAAACAGATGGGAATACCAGACCACCTGACCTGTCTCCTGAGAGAGGTTTATGCAAGTCAAGAAGCAACAGTTAGAACCAGCCACGGAACAACAGACTGGTTCAAACTTAGGAAAGGAATATGTCAAGGTTGTATATTGTCACCCTGCTTATTTAACTTCTCTGCAGAGTATATCATGTGAAATGCTGGGCTGGATGAAGCACAAGCTGGAATCAAGATTGCTGGGAGAAATAGCAATAACCTCAGATATGCAGATGATATCACCCTTAAGGCAGAAAGTGAAGAGGAACTAAAGAGCCTCTTGATGAAAGTGAAAGGGGAGAATGAAAAATCTGGCTTAAAATTCAACATTCAGAAAACTAAGATCATGGCATCTGGTCCCATCACTTCATGGCAAATAGATGGGGAAACGATGGAAACAGTGACAGACTTCATTTTCTTGGGCTCTGAAATCACTGCAGATGGTGACTGCAGCCATGAAATTAAAAGACGCTTGCTCCTTGGAAGAAAAGCTATGACTAACCTAGACAGCATGTTAAAAAGCAGAGACATTATCTTGCCAACAAAGGTCCATCTAGTCTAAGCTATGGTTTTCCAATAGTCATGTATGGATGTTAGAGTTGAACAGTAAAGAAAGCTGAGCACCAAAGAAGTGGTGCTTTTGCACTGTGGTGCTGGAAAAGACTCTTGAGAGTCCCTTGGACTGCAAGGAGATCTAACCAGTCCATTCTAAAGGAGATCAGTCCTGGATGTTCTTTGGAAGGAATGATGCTAAAGCTGAAACTCCAGTACTTTGGCCACCTCATACGAAGAGTTGACTCATTGGAAAAGACTCTGATGCTGGGAGGGATTGGGGACAGGAGGAGAAGGGGATGACAGAGGATGAGATGGCTGGATGGCATCACTGACTCGATGGATGTGAGTCTGGGAGAACTCCAGGAGTTGGTGATGGACAGGGAGGCCTGGCATGCTGCAATTCATGGGGTCGCAAAGAGTCAGACATGACTGAGCGACTGAACTGAACTGAATTCAGATAATTATCACAAGTTCACAAAGGTGAATTTTTAATCTTATAAGAAATCAAACTTTTAAATTGGTTCTCTCTTGAAAAAAAAAAAGAAGTATAGGAGTAGTATAACACAATTATAGAAATTTGGGGAAATAAAATTTTCAGTCACTCAGAATCCTTTTCTCCCCAAAACTCCATATGGGACTTAGGATTTAACAACAAACAACAATTAGGATTTAAGTATATCTCTCACTAGACTTTTATCCCTGTGTATATTGTAACTAGTTTGCATACATAACTTTGTAGCCTATGTTATCCTCTCAGATCAATATTGCTACATAGTCTTCCTACTCTTCCTAAACTTCCTTTATAATATGTACATAATAGTTCATCAAATATTTCTATGATTATTTAACCTTTATCCTATTTTTGAACATGTAGATTTCCTTCAATTTCATATTTATGTAAATTAAAGGCCATGACAAAATTTTAAGTGTATTTTATGTATATATTTTGTATTAGTTTAGAACTTGAATTTCTAGGTTACAGAGCATGATCCTTTCCATAAATTGCTTCCCCAAAGTGACCTTGCTGATTCCATTGCCCTGTGGTAACGTTTGAAGGCCCTGAGTGGCTGATGGAGCCCTGGACACAAGCTGGAATTCTGTGGTTAATTGTTTTTTTCCTAAAAGGTTAGCCGCAATCTTTGTGTCTATTGCAAGCAGACAAGCTGACAAGTGCCTCTTTCAACCTATTTATAAAATTTTCTAAAAGGTGATCTGGGACAATATCATCTCAAATGCCATCTATGTAAATACGAATAACTCTTACTTCATGGTCATACCCTTAAATCTGCACATCTTAAAACCATGTTCAAAATTTGGGCTGCAAGATGGGAAGGTTTTATTTTTTAATCTATATTATTATAAGTAAACTTCTTGAAGATTGACTTTTTAAAGATAACACTGTGCTGGGGAGCCCTGTATCTTTCCTTAAGCATAAGAGGAACATATTAGGGTGGGATGATTTGGGAGAATGGCATTGAAACATGTATAACATCATATATGAAATGAAAAAAATAAATAAAAGCAACTGATGTATACTTCAATTAAAAAATTTTTTTAAATTAAAACTTTTTCAGATTTAACTATTAAAAAAATAAGAGTAACATGTTGAAAAATAATAAAATATGAGAAACTAAATACAAGATCATGAATATTAAATCTGTTTGAGGGTGAATAATTAAATAAAATTTTATTAAAAAATCACAACACATTTTGTTTTTTCTGCCAAAGTAGGTTAATTGGGTCATATTTTGTAAGTAATTAAGTGGTAGTAACAACTCTTGCAGTTACTACCTGTAACTCTTGCAGTTAATATGTACAAGGATGTTCTTTGCAACACTATAGAGGAAAAAAAAAAAAAATCTCAAAACAGAGTGAAAGGCTATCATTAGGGACTTGTTGAGTAAGTGTTGTCACATACATGCTATGGAAAATGAGCAGCAGATAAAAAATGGGCTGCTTCTCTGCCTACTTCATTGGAGAGATTTCCATAAGTTACTGATAAGTGGGAAGCAAGATGTAGGGATTATATAATAAAAACAACAGACAAAAATAGCATGTGTGTTTATAATTATAAATAAGCAGATCATTAACATGAGTTGTCTGCAGGTAGGAGGGGGTAGGAGGAAATTGGAAGGGAGAAGGAAGAAGGACCAAGAAAGGGAAAAAGAATGCATTCTTACAGACAGCTTGGGCAATTAAGTTATGAAAGGGCCGTTAAGGAAGCAAAAAGACAAAAAAATAAAAAAGGGAAGCAAGAAGACATGCCACCAGAGTGGGAGAAGTTCAGTCCAAAACCTCACCTGAATGACACCCCCTATTGCACCACTTAAATCTCACCACAATCAGAGACTGGTATCAGATTCCACTTTCTATCCTTCCTATTTAGTTGTACGAGTCGGACACAGGACATGACTAAGTGACTTCACTTTCACTTTTCACTTTCATGCATTGGAGAAGGAAATGGCAACTCACTCCAGTGTTCTTGCCTGGAGAATCCCAGGGACGGGGGAGCCTGGTGGGCTGCCGTCTGTGGGGTCGCACAGAATCGGACACGACTGAAGCGACTTAGCAGCAGCAGCAGCAGCAGCAAGGTAGTACAATAAGGTAGTATTGGAGAAGGAAATGGCAACCCACTCCAGTATTCTTGCCTGGAGAATCCCATGGACAGAGGAGCCTGGAAGGCTACAGTCCAAGGGGTCGCAAAGAGTCAGACATGACTGAAGTGACTTAGCAAGCAAGAAAGTATAGTAAGGAGAGATAAGAAAGCCTTCCTTGGTGACCAATGCAAAGAAATAGAGGAAAACAATAGAAGGGGAAAGACTAGAGATCTCTTCAAGAAAATTAGAGATACCAAGGGAACATTTCATGCAAATGTGCACAATAAAGGACAGAAATGGTAAGGACCTAACAAAAGCAGAAGATATTAAAAAGAGGTGGCAAGAATACACAGAAGAACTGTACAGAAAAGAGATTCACGACCCAGATAATCATGATGGTGTGATCACTCACCTAGAGCCAGACATCCTGGACTGCAAAGTCAAGTGGGCCTTAGGAAGCGTCACTATGAACAGATCTAGAGGAGGTGATGGAATTCCAGTTGAGCTATTTCAAATCCTAAAAGATGATGCTGTGAAAGTGCTGCACTCAATATGCCAGCAAATTTGGAAAACTCAGCAGTGGCCACAGGACTGGAAAAGGTCAGTTTTCATTCCAATCCCAAAGAAAGGCAATGCCAAAAAATGCTCAAGCTACTGCACAATTGCACTCATCTCACACACTAGTAAAGTAATGCTCAAAATTCTCCAAGCCAGGTTTCAACAGTTTGTGAACTGTGAACTTCCAGATGTCCAAGCTGGATTTAGAAAAGGCAGAGGAACCAGAGATCAAATTGCCAACATCAGTTGGATCATCAAAAAAGCAAGAGAGTTCTAGAAAAACATCTACTTCTGCTTTATTGACTACATCAAAGCCTTTGACTGTGTGGATCACAACAAATTGTGGAAAATTCTTAAAGAGATGAGAATACCAGACCACCTGACCTGCCTCGTAAGAAATCTGTATGCAGGTCAGAAAGCAACAATTAGAAGTGGACATGAATCAACAGACTGGCTCCAAATGGGAAAAGGAGTACATCAAGGCTGTATATTGTCACCCTGCTTATTTAACTTCTCTGCAGAGTACATCATGCGAAATGCTGGACTGAATGAAGCATAAGCTGGAATCAAGATTGCCGAGACAAATATCAATAACCTCAGATATGCAGATGACACCATACTTATAGCAGAAAATGAAGAAGAACTAAAGAGCCTCTTGATGAAGGTGAAAGAAGAGAGTGAAAAAATTGGCTTAAAACTGAACATTCAGAAAACTAAGATCATGCCATCTGGTCATCATTTTATGACAAATGGGAAAACAGTGAGAGACTTTATTTTTGGGGGCTCCAAAAATCACTGCATATGGTGACTGCAGCCATGAAATTAAAAGACGCTTGCTCCTTGGAAGAAAAGTTATGACCAACCTAGACAGCTTTTTAAAAAGCAGAGACATTACTTTGCCAACAAAGATCCGTCCAGTCAAAGCTATGGTTTTTCCAGTAGTCATGTATGGATATGAGAATTGGACTATAAAGAAAGCTGAGCGCTGAAGAACTGATGGTTTTGAAGTGTGGTGTTGGAGAAGACTCTTGAGAGTCCCTTGGACTGCAAGGAGATCCAACCAGTCCATCCTAAAGGAAATCAGTCCTGAATATGTTGGAAGGACTGATGCTGAAGCTGAAGCTCCAATACTTTGGCCACCTGATGCGAAGAACTGACTCATTAGAAAAGACCCTGGTGCTGGGAAAGACTGAAGGCGGGAGGAGAAGGGACAACAGAGGATGAGATGGTTGGATGGTACCACCAACACGAAGGACATGAGTTTGAGTAAGCTCCGGGAGTTGGTGATGGACAGGAAGGCCTGGTATGCTGCAGTCCCTGGGTCGCAAAGAGTCAGACGCGACTGAGTGACTGAACTGAACCGAAGGTAGTATATAGTGGACTTCCCTGATGGCCCAGACGGTAAAGAAACTGCCTTCAATGCAGGAGGCCTGGGTCGATCCCTGGGTTGGATCCGTGGGTTGGGAAGATCCCCTGGAGGAAGGCAAGGCAACCCACTCCAGTATTCTTGCCTGGGGAATCCCATGGACAGAGGGTCCTGGCGCACTACAGTTCATGGAGTCGCAAAAAAGTCAGATATGGCTGAGTGACTAACCAGTGAGATAATATAGTAGGCAGCATTGAGTTCTCTTTTAAAATAAAACCACACTTTAGAGGATGAAAGTAGACACACTGTATTAGACTTCTCTATGTATGGATGTGAGAGTTGGACTGTGAAGAAGGCTTAGCGCCGAAGAATTGATGCTCTTGAACTGTGGTGTTGGAGAAGACTCTTGAGAGTCCCTTGAACTGCAAGGAGATCCAACCAGTCCATTCTGAAGGAGATCAGCCCTGGGATTTCTTTGGAAGGAATGATGCTAAAGCTGAAACTCCAGTACTTTGGCCACCTCATGCAAAGAGTTGACTCATTGGAAAAGACTCTGATGCTGGGAGGGGTTGGAGGCAGGAGGAGAAGGGGACGACAGAGGATAAGATGGCTAGATGACGTCACTGACTCAATGGACATGAGTCTGAGTGAACTCCGGGAGCTGGTGAAGGACAGGGAGGCCTGGTGTGCTGCGATTCATGGGGTTGCAAAGAGTCGGACACGACTGAGCAACTGAGCTGATCTGATCTGATAGAAACAGAGCCAAAGGATCTATATCTCTAACTAATATATATATTTTTAGAGAGAGATTTTAAGGAATTGGTTCATGCAGTTGTGGAGGCTGGCTGGTGGTGAGTCCCAAATCTGCAGGGTAGGACAACAGGCTGAGGCCCAAGTTTGTTTCAGTTTGAGTTGAAAGCTATCTGGAGACACAATTCCCTCTTCCTTCTGAGAAGTCTTTTTGTCTGTTAGGTTCCAACTGGTTGGATGTGGCCTATCTACTTTATGGAAGGTCATCTGCTTCACTCAGAGTCTACTGCTTTAAATGTTCATCTCATCTAAAAAAGCAAACAAACAAAAAACCCTTCATGGCCACAGGCAACCTGGTATTTGCCCAAATATCTGATTACTGTGGCCTAGCCAAGTTAACACATGAAATTAACCAGCACACGACACACACAATATCATTGCAAAAATATCAAGCTCATCTCACGTACCATTTTTAACTGGACCAGATGAGACAACCACATTTTCTCTTAAGTTACATTAGAAAATACAATTAGAACAACCCCAGCATTCAAGGTTCCTGAAACTCTGGCCCTGATTCCAGTTTCCTTCACTAACTAGGCTGAGTAAATGTCAGTGGGTACATGTATGAGAACTCGATGGTGTGTTTATCAGCAAATGTCTTAAGTATGCGGTACAGATTTACTTAGAGTAGAAGCTCTATGCATGTGCCTTTTTATGGGATTAGTCTGATTTCTCTGACTTACTCTTCTCATTTCTACTCGCGGACTCAGAAATCCCTTGTGCCCTTCAAGGCTCAGCTTAAATACTTTTGCTTCCTAGAGACTGCCCTGTAACCTCTAGCTCTCCCATCTGTCTGAGTCCTGCTCCGCACCCCAAGTCTGGTGGGGTGCTTTGGGTCCCCGCTGTCCCCGTCAAATCCTTCCCTCCCCAGTACACTCGTCCATTCCAGCACCGGCCATGCTGTGTTTTAATTTCCTGTTTATGCATCTGTTTTACCCCCAATAGACTGTGAGTTCCTTGATGGCAGGGATGATATTTCACCCGTTACTGTATTCCCAGTGCTTCAGCAGTATTTATTAGAAAGATTAATAATTAAATTCTGAAGGCATTATAAAGTTTTTCAGAAAATCTTGCCCAGCTTCTCCAGTCCCGTCATAGCTGAAGGCGGTTTCACCCTGAACTTTGAAGGATCAGGACCACTTCTTTTAAAGGGTGTCCAGGCAACTTAAAGGTATAGCTACTACTAATGCTATTTACAGACTGTGAATATTTAGAAAGCACCGGAAGGACTGGGCAGTCTTCTGAGGGAAGAGCCTGCTGTGCTATTTTGATTAAAGTGAAGATTGATGTCCCCAAGGCAGCCCTTAATGAGGCCTTCAGCACTCTCATAAAATTTCCATCTAAAATAAACACTTTGGGAGTGTTTGGCCCAGCTCCTAATCCCCCAGCCCCTTTGTCTCGGAACTGCCTCTGATCCCCCAGGGCAGGCTGCTGGCAGCCATGTTTGTGCCACGTGACAGGGTAAGACTGAACCAGGAGTGAGCATCTGCGCCTGGGGCAATCCGACTCTCTGACCAGCTCAGAGAAACCAGCAGATTAGTCTCAGCCTGTAGCTGAAAGTGAGAAACATAGTCTTTCCCGTGAATGGAAGAAATAGAGAAAGCTGCTCTCCAGTGATAAATACTAAAACAGAGACGAGGGGTGGAGTGAAAGGAGCCTGGACTTTCCAGAGCCTGGTTTCAGTTGTCCCTTGGGTGGCCGTGTGCCCACTCAGGAGTTCCTTGAAGCCCTCCTCTGTATTTGTAATAAAGTCCCCCTTTCCCAGTTATGCTTACTCAACTGGATTTTTATTTTTTTACAACCAAAAGAGCGCTACTGAATTTTCCAGTTCATGAAGAGCAAGAGCAGAAAGACTCCAGGTGCCCTGACTTAACTGGGCAAAGGAGCTGGTTACACAGCGTCCTCACACTTTCTCCCCTGAGCAATGGGCCAAGGAAGGGA
This sequence comes from Bos grunniens, assembly GCF_055505025.1. Classification (NCBI taxonomy): domain Eukaryota; kingdom Metazoa; phylum Chordata; class Mammalia; order Artiodactyla; family Bovidae; genus Bos; species Bos grunniens. The sequence continues at coordinate 17,351,927 of NC_141167.1, forward strand.
GAAGAGGAAGTGGATGGCAGAGCAGCCTAGGTCTCCTAGCTTCACTGCAGGGACCTGACGTATATCCCTGTAACTGCATCATGCTTCCGTTTTTTAGCTCCTGTGTAGCAAGACAGTGTTTGCTGAACCTTCCTCACGTAAGCAATAGAGGCTTAAGTAATAGATGTTTACTACACATGTTGGATTTCTCAAATTAAAAAAAAAAAATGGCAAATGATACTCAGTCTGACTTGGAAATTCACCACTCAGGGAAATATATATTCCAGTGACACCTTCCTTGAGCTCTTGGAATGCCCAGCTACATGTTTTACCTAAATATGAACTAGTACTCTGGGCCTATCTGTGTGACCCCTTGACTTATAATTTGGCCACTTGTGAAATCAAGATTTGACACTTGCCATAAACTCTGAATCACCCACATTCATATCAGGGAGGGGAAAATAACGAATTAGTGGAAGGTACATACTTTCCAGAGCTTTTGTCTCAGACAGAATCACTGACCTCCTCTCTAGCAAATGCTAGTTTTAAGTTTTCCTTCTTCTTCCAGGGAAAGCAGGAAGGGAATAGAAGCCTCTGCTTTAAGAGTGTGGAACCATCTGGGATATGAAGGGCCCACAAGCAAGACTGAAGCAACTTAGCACACTCACAAACCCTGGTCAGTTACCTATAGAACTCTTAGAAGAAAGGGACCTAGAACTCCTGAGCCCAGTAATTTCTTGATTTTTGTTTACTTCTAAGAAAATACTTGGCATTTTTAAAGTACTTTTAGTACGTAATTTGTAAGTTCTTTTTCCTAATGAGGGCATCCTTAAGTTTTACAAACTCAGGCCCCTGCTCCTCCCTGGGTGCTCAGGCTGCTGTGTGCAATGTTTCCTTCGTGTATATTGAGGATCCACCATGTGCTGCGTGTGGCTCAGAAAGGCCGTCGCATGGCCCCTGTGCTCTTAGCCATGAAGTCAGGGAGGGAGCTGACCCATCCAGGGTGAGAGGACTAGACAGCCCTCTTGCAAATGGAATTCTGCCTCTCAGAGAATGAAGTCTGAAGTTCCCAGCGTCTATTGGTAATACAAGGATTTCATGTTTCTTTTTAGTAATATAGAGAGCGTAGGTATGTAAGTTTTTCGAATTGGTACTAAAAGTTGAGGGGCTTCCCAGGTGGTACAGTGGTAAAGAATCTGCCTGCCAATGCAGGAGATGCAAGAGACACAAATTTGATCCCTGGGTCTGGAAGATCCCCTGGAGGAGAAGACGGCAACCCACTGCAGGATTCTTGCCTGGAGAATCCCATGGACAGAGGAGCCTGGTGGGCTACAGTCCATGGGGTTGTAAAGAGTAAGACACGACTGAGAGACTTACCAGGCACGCCACAAATTCTGGATGTGCACTGAGATCCGGACTCACCATAAACAAACTGTAAAGTCCTTCTGCCAACTCTTCCAACTGCTGCCTCCCCACCCTTATCCTGATTTCTAACTGTCCAGACATTGCCAAGGTCAAACTTACTTGACAGTCACTTCTCACAGGTCCTTCCATTTCACCTCATCAAAACCAACCTGTCCTTTTTAGTCCTCTTAGGACCAAGATGGCCCACTTCCTTGTTTCCAAGGTGACAGTTTTCTAATAGACTAGAGTTCTGTCAAGGTGATACAGCCTGAAAAATGGGTTGAAATCATGAGTTATACTGAAGATACAGAGCCTTACCCAAATGAACAAACTTTAGTCGAATTTTTTAAAAACTTTTTTTAAAAAATACTGTTTATTTCATATAAGTGGCATATTTAATTGAGAAATATTTAATTTAGTAAGTACAGAGAGGTTCAAAGATTATAAAAATCACCCTGTAAGAAGAAAAACAAAACAAAGCACCAATAATCTCATCACCCCTTGCTAATCCCTACTAACCTGTTCTTCTGGACTGCTTTTCCTCCCTAAACATATATAGATGTATAATATATGATTTCTGCAAAAACAGAACCAGAATGTAATCATATTTTGAAACCTATTTTTTTTCACTTAACAATCTATTGTGAACATTTTCCCTCTCACTAAATACTTGTTTACAGAATCATTGTTAATGCCTGCTCAAAACTCCATTACACCAAGGATCAGCTAAGTTTGAGGATAACCTAGATGAAATGGACAAATTCCTAGAAAGATGCAAACTACCAAAACTTACTCAAGAAGAAACAAAAGATCTGAATAAACCTATAAGTAAAGACATTAGATTAGTAATAATAATTTTTAAAAAAAGACAACTTCCCACAAAGAAAAGCTCAGGCCCAACTGATTTTACTGGTTAAATCCACCTAATGTTTAAAGAGAAATTAATCCCAATCCTCCTCAAACTATTCCCAAAAACATGTGAACTAGAGGAAATAGTTCCCAACTCATTCTATGAAGCCAGTATTACCCTAATACCACAGCCAGATAAAGACATTACAAAAAGAGAAAATTATAGACACAATATCACTTATATTACTATAGATGCAAGTGTCAGTCACTCAGTCATGTCTGACTCTCTGGCTCAGCTGTAAAGAATCTGCATACAATGCAGGAGACACAGAGAACATGGGTTCAGTCCCTGTGTTGGAAAGATCCCCTGGAGGAGGAAATGGCAATCCAATCCAGTACTCTTGCCTGGAAAAGCCCATGGACAGAAGAGCCATCAGGCTACAGTCTATGGGGTCCCAAAGAGTCAGACACAACTCAACAAGCATGCCCACATATACATACATACATACGTACACATACACAATGGAATACTGCTCAGCCAAAAAAGAATGAAATTTTGCCATTTGCAGCAACATGGACGGACTTGGAGGGCATTGTGCCCCAAGACTACGATCGTCCAGAGTGCCTCAACACCTACCTGCAAAGGCAGATAAGGGGCTTGATATTTGATTTCTTTCCTTTCTTTGCCCCAGAGCCCTCTGAGTGTACGGCCTCTTGCTTCTCCAAATCTGCCTCTTCCAGTCCTAAAATCACACAAGATTTTCCCCTAAACCATCTGAACTTTTTGGTCCATGTGCCTGGAAAAGCTTCCCACCTCATTAATAAGGAGAGATTATTGTAGATCCCACACCCCATCTCCTAAGCAGATTCATCCTCTATTTGAATCCCACCTTGATAACTTACTATCTAGGGTAATGGCCTTGAGTGAATCATTTAACCTCTCAGAAGTTAAGGATTAAAAATAATACCTGCTGTACAGGTTTGTCCCAAGGATAAGAGATAAGGATAACACTAAGCACAGAGATTTGCACTTTGCTCAATAATTTCATTTTTGCCAAAAAGCAAGAGTAGAAACAAAAACACATCCTTTCTAAAACCCGGGGCTTATCCCGGACTTAGTGTTAATTTGTTATTGGGAGGGTGGAAAAGCCATGCCAAAGCTGAGAACGTGAAATTGGAGGCAGGAAAGAAACACAGCCACCAACTGCCCAGTCTTTCCAACAAAGTGGAGCCCCTCTGCCAGTCCACCCCAGGGACCACCTGCTTCCATCCTTCTCATCACAAGAAGTTCACCCCTTCACACTGAAGCCTGCTCTGCTTTATTAACATTCATTGATTCATTCAACAAATATGTATGGAATATGTGGCATACGCCAGACCCTGTACCAGGAGTTGAATATGCAGTAATGAGCAAAACAGGTGTCACCCCTGAGCTCTTGGCACTCAGGGCCCAGGAGCGAAAAGAGCTCTCATTTGCAGAAAGTTTTTTATGTAACAGTGTGTTGAACCAGCAGGATCTGTGTCCAAAGCAACGGAATTTTTGTTTCCACTATTCCTTTAGATTCTGACCACTCTTACATATTATAAGATACCTCATCAGTAATAGGCATATATATATATATATATATATATATATACTTTTCACAAAAATGGAATCTTTCTATGTATGCTCATCTCAAACCTGCTTTTGTACTTACAAATATAGCTTGGACATATTCTGCATCGATACATATTGATCTACTTTATTATTTTCAGTGATGATATGATACTCTATTATACAGATGCTTCATCATTTTTTAAACTTGCCCCCTCTTGATGGGTCATTAGTTGTCACTGACACTGTTTCCATGAAGACCCTCATCAATAGTTATCACAGTATGTTGTACAGTGCTTCTGTGGGAGGAGTTTCTGGCAGTGTGATTGCTGGGCCAGAGGACGCCCATCTGGATGGAATGCTGGATGCTGCCAGTTGCCACCTAAGACGCTTGGGCTACTTTACACTCCTGCCAACAGTGTACCGGGCGCCCATTGCCCTGCACACTCACCCATATTAGATGAAATCACTTTAATTTTAACCACTCCAATTGGTGGATTTTTTCTAATTTTTGTTGTTGTTAAATTTAGTGGGGATCAGAGAATGCCAGTTCTTTTCCTGAATCCAATCCCTTTAATCCACTCTTCCAACACAGTACAATTCCTAGCTGAGCATTTGTTCACCCACCTAGAGATATTCCTTGGAGTCTCTTGAAGCTGAGTGTGTAGCCATGTCACTGAGATCTGGCCATACATGTGGCCAGATGGAGGCATAAGAGAAGTGTGTGATGTCCATGTGGTGCTCTTAAAGGGAAGGGGCATTCCCTCCCCTTCCCCTTTTGCTAGACTGTTGGACGCAGAAGACTGCGCAGCTGATTATGGATGCAATGGCAGGAACTGGGGCAGCCATCCTAGACCATGAGATGGAATCTGAATGTTCAGGATGCAAAAAAATAAGATAGTGGATATCTCACATCCTTGATGCTCCAGAATCACCGTCTACTAGCTCTGGAACATCCAGCTGTGTTTTTATATGATAAAAGAAAAAAGTCTTCCTTCTTTATGGCACTGCATTTTGAGACCTCTTTATTTCAGCCCCAAAACTTGAGATAGGAACTGGGAAGACTTTTTAAAGTGTGCTTACATTGACTTTTCCCCCCAAGAAGTCCTGCCAGCCTCTTCCCAACTGGGTTTAAGATCCTTGAGAGCAAGACCTATCTCACTACTTATTTAATGGTTGATTACGAGTGTCCTGCCACTTCTCCAGCCAGTCACAGTGAAAAGAACCTACCTTTATACACTTGCCTTACTCCTGTACTGTGCTTAGTCTTCAGTCCTGTCCAACTTTTTGCCATCCCACAGACTGCAATCCACCAGGCACCTCTGTCCATGGGGATTCTCCAGGTGAGAAGACTGGAGTGGGTAGCTTATCCCTTCTCCAGGGGATCTTCCCCACCCAGAAATTGAACCGGCGTCTCCTGCATTGCAGGCAGATTCTTTATCAGCTGAGCTACCAGGGAAGCCCTGCCTTACTTCCAGAGATGACCTATTGTCCAGATACTATGCAACATGCACCAAGACCAAAGGAAAATTAGAAAACTGTAGCCAAAGTGTGCAGCATAACAATCACTCTGCTTTATGCAGTTTAAAAAGTCTCATAGAATTTGTGTGATTTCTCAGAGTTGTATATTGTTGAAGTTAAAGATTCAATAGACAGTCAGCACCAATACAGCAAAACTTTTATTGTCTACATTTGGGGCTTGCATATGTTTCCTAAGTAAAGGGGTGGGGAGATGTCCAAGGGAGATGGATAACAGTAACAATCACATATGTTGATGTCTTAAGTCATTCTTGAAATGATTCTTCTAAACCCTGGTCAACTCTCAGCTGCCAGACAAACCAGCTGTGATAGAAGAATCCGTGGAATCTGGGGGAAGTACCTGGGAGCCTTCTGGAGCGTAAAAAATTCTAAGTCACAGCTCTTGATGGTAAATGACAGGAAGGGTCAGAGCTGGAATAAGGGTTCAGGGTGAATTTGGGAAAGGTGATTTACTAAAACTTAGAGGGAAATGAGGGCTGAGTGAGTGAGAGCAGTTAAAAAGTTGATGCAAATTGTTGGGAGGTTGGCTTCAGCTCATTCTGAGAGTTTCAGATAGTTTACAGGCTGCCCTTGTAATGTGGTGAGTTTGCTGGAAATTTTTAAGGAGGAACTGGGTGATCATTTTCAAGGAGACCATCAAAGAGCTTGCCTCACTTGCTAATGATCAGGACATGTGATTTCCATAGCCACTTGTAATCATAAAATTCCACATGCCTGGAGAGTCCCTGGGACTGCAAAGAGTCAGACACGACTGAGCTACCAATACTTTCACTTTCGCATGCGTTACCTAGGGACCTTTAATTTTTTTATTGAAGTATAGTTGATTTACAATATTGTGTTACTTTCTGGTATACAGCAAAATGACTCAGATGTATATATGTGTGTGTGTGTATTCTTTTTTGGATTCTATTATAGGTCATTATAAGACATTGAGTAAAGTACCCTGTGCTACACAGTAGGACCTTGTTTATCTATTTCATACATAATAGTTTTACCTATTAATTCCAAACTCCGAATTCATCCCTCTCCCGCTCTGCTTTGGTAAACATAAATCTGTTTTCTATGTCCGTGAGTCTATTTCTGCTTTGTAAATTAGTTCATTTGTATCAGTTTTTAGGTTCCACATATAAGCAATATTATATTTGTCTTTCTCTGTCCGACTTATTTCACTTAGTATGATAACCTCTAGGTCCATCTGTGTTGCTGCAAATGACATTATTTCACGCTTTTTGTGACTGAATAGTTTTCCACTGAGTATATATGCCCCATCTTCTTTATCTGATCATCTGTTGATGGACATTCAGTTTGCTTATCTTGGCTAGAATAAGTGGTGCTGCAGTGAACACTGGGGTACATATGTAAGATTCTGGTTTTCTCCACATATACGCTCCAGAGTGGAATTCCTGGATCACACCACAACTCTATTTTTAGTTTTTAGGGAAACTCGATACTGTTCTCCACAGTAACTGCACTGATTTATATTCCCGCCAACAGTGTAAGAGGGTTCAGGGACTCCCACTTTTAACTAAGGCCTTCCTTATGAAGATCGTACGAAACGCCTTTGTGTGTCATTTGTATTCTTTCTAAAATGGCTCTGAACCTCCCAGGGCCTTCATGAGCTAACACCCATCATCCGCAGGTGGCTCACTGTAAAAGTCTTTTAAAGTCTTTCAAAGCTCATTTGTATTTAGATTCACGGATGATTAAAAATATCAATGGTTCTTCTTCCATCTCTCTTCCCTACACAATTTAGAAATGTCTCCCCTAAATTTATCCAGGTAAATACTCCACCAGCATTACAGAATCAACCGTGATCCCCAAAAAGCAGAGCTGTACCCTGTGTTGCTTTGAGGCCAATCATAGCTATAACTGGGCACAGTAGATCCCATGCACAATCTCATAAATTCGGGAATAAATCCATAACATGGCTGAGACCACATATGACAGGTAATCATAGTCTTTGTAGAATGAACACATCTCTTCAAGAGCTAACTATGGTTAAGGTTTTCGTCTGGAGCCTCCCTCACCCCACCTCCATGCCCAGGACCCTTTTCTCAAACATTTTAACTTAGATTTTGAATGCACAAAAATACCACAAAACGTAATAAGTAAGCATACCTAAGGTGGACCCCTGCTCTCAATGGACAAAATACACTCCCTAGTGGGACAAAATACAAAATATTCCCCTAGGACAAAATACACTGGCAGATGTAAACAGAAATGAACAAATGGCTTCATCAATATGAGGTCTAACTGCCCAAATCCATCAGCTTTTCTCTACCTGGAGGCTGCATGGTTAATCTCTTCCCTACCTTGTTCAGTAAAGCCTGTCACTGAGTCATTAAATTCCTCCCATTCGTGTATCACTTGAGGAAAAGAACCAGAGAGTCTAGGTGATTTTCTATAGCTGCACAGCCCTTACATGGTGGAACAAGGCAGGGAGTTGATCACTGCATCCTTGATCACAGCCTCTCTCTTGTCACCAAATAGGTGCATTTTCTCTGGTGCCTCTCTTAGTAAAGGAAGCTAAACCGCTCCTGCCAAAGCTTTACTGATCTGCAGTAAAGTCTTTAGATGCTGTTATAGCAGTTTAAATATCACACACTTCAATTCCTATTGATTTGACCTTACATGCCTGCCTAAACTAAAGAATGCATGCTAATAAGAAGAAAATCTGGCAAAGAACTGACCATCGATATGTTAAGTTTACATAACATTGCGTCAAAAGGGTAGAAGGAAATATATAGATGTTAAGGAGAACCTCTCAGAAATTAGATCAGCCAGTGGAGAGCTGGTCAATGTTTTAAGGACAGATGGCAGGGTGGGGGTTGGGGAGGGGAGCAAAGGAGGTCTGGCTCATAGCAGTTGCTGATTTCTGTAGTGGAAATGCTGCCACCAGGGCTGATTTCAAGTTATTGTGACATCACTGAATGCAGAGATGGGGGAAGTTGTGGATAATGGGTTCCATGAGTAGGTATGAAGCAGCTCCAGCACACACCATAATGAGGTTTCTGCTACTTGATTATTTATTTATTCTTTCTTATATCAAGTGCCTACTATAAGCCAGGGCATGCGTTTGTGCTAGGTCACTCCAGTTGTGTCCAATTCTTTGCGACCCTATGCACTGTAGCCTACCAAGTCCCTCTGTCCATGGGGATTCTCCAGGTGAGAACACTGGAGTGGGTTGTCATGCCCTCCTCCTAGGGATCTTCCGAACCCAAGGATTGAACACGTGTCTCCTGCAGCTCCTGCATTGCAGGCAGATTCTTTACCACTGCGTTACTGAGGAAGCCCCACTATAAGCCAGTCATTGTGCTAGATACTGGGAATAAATAGGAAGGAAAAGAAAACTTGGTCCTCATCCTCTCAGAACTCACAGTCTAGTGGAGAGGTAGACATTCAATGATAAAATTATGAAAAGATGTAAAATTATAACTGTGATGAATGCTAAGGAGGGGCAGTATATGGTGCCTAGAGGTCACAGAGCTGGAGTACAGACAGGGTCAGCTTACCCGAGGGAGCGAGCACTGGGTGGAAGCATCACCATGTAGAGTGATAGAGACCTATCAAGCCAGAGGCTGAATTATGTGCAAAGGGCCTGTGGTGAAAAGAAAGTTGCCTGTCACATGATAACATCAAGACACGATCACCTTTCTTTTCTTTTGCATATGTCCTTACCTGTAAAGATTTCGAAATCAGTCAGAAGCATCTTGGGTTGCTGCAAAAGTAATTAGGATTTTCATATGAGGAATGCAGAGATAAATATTTAATGTTCTATTTTTCAATTTCTTAAAATAGGCTCCTGTGTTGAACCCCATGTCAGAAATGATAGTTTTGAAAGCCAAAGTTTTGAATTTGATAGAACTAGGTTTCATTGAGAGAGGCAAGGAGTATCTCTTTAGACTCCAAAGGAAAAGGATGTCGAATTTAAGCCTTAGCTGCAAAATGGACAGAGGATAGAAGAGATCAGACACACCTTCCCCTGGGCACTGGATGGGGAAATTGGATGAGACATCTTCCAGGAAGAAAACTGACAGCGTCCTGGGCAAAGGGAACAGCAAGGAGAGGAGGAGATAAGAGCATGCCTCTCTCCAACAGTAGGAGGCAATGTGGAAGCCATAGCAATGCTCAGAGACCACCATCCAGGGAGCCCCAGGGCTGGAAGGGTCTCCCCAGCTGAGGGGTCACATAAGCAGCGCCATCACCACTCTCTGGAGAGGACCTTTCATTGCCAGCTCCTGCAGATCACCCATGATGAACCAGAAAAGTGACACTCTCCCAGACCCAAAGTAGTGCTCAGTTTCATTGGAGCTGCCCCACGCTCAACAGCCCAGGTCACACACAGACTCCCAAACACAGGGTGGTGTTCCTGCTCCCAGGGAGGCTGGAGCAGGTGTTGGAGGCAGAGCCCATGGCAGCACTGGGACGGGACCAGGAAATGAAAACAATGTCCCCAGTGCACCCCTTTGAGAAACACAAAGGTGGAGAGTGCCTGGAGGAGTGTGCAGGTTAAGGATGGAGGGGTAGAGGCTACACCAGAGGACCTCATAGACTCTGCTCAGGAATGTGTCTTTCAATAAAGTAACAGGCCCCTGCAGGATTATAAACGTGAGAGAGCTGTGAGTTGTGGTGTGAAAAAATTAGAGATGGAACACTTTCTGTGAGGCTGGTGATAGCCAGGTGGCCTGCCAGCACCTCCTTGCTCTCACACTCCCCCTCAAAGGCCCTGCCCAACATTGCCCGCATCCCTGCCGAGTCTCCAGAGTACCCTGAGTCCCCTGATTCTCCTGACCTCAGGCTGATCCCGGAGTCATAATTCTCTTCCCATACTAACACACGTTTTTGGGGACAGTATGAGGAAATGGGCTTTGTCTACATGGTGGCAAAAATCAAAAATTTTTTAAATGTATAAAAGCAAAACTTCCATATTTTGGAAGTTTATCGAAATGTAAATGTCCACCAGTAGGTAATTTCTTAAAGTATGGTACATGGTACACCTGTATATGGAATACAATGCCATGGTTAAACTGAGGTGGTACCATTTGTTGGCATAAAAAGATTATCAAAAGAGACTGTGAGGTATAAATAGCAGATTAGAGGGTTATACATGTAGAATGACTCATGTGCGTGTAAGTGTGTCTAGAGCAAAATCGTGGAGATTAATTTCATGATGATGGTGGCTTTCTTTAGAAGGGAAATTAAGGGGAACTTTCTCTTTTTATGGGGTGAATTTATCAAATATTTGAATCATAATGTGCTACTGCATTTGAAGACATAAAAAAACAATTTAAAAAATGAAGGCAAATTGGATGAAAGGTAAGTTCTGACAAATGACTGAGAGACTGCCGAGGAGAGTGACCACATCTGGGCTTACTCTTTCCTCTGACCCTGGACAAGTCTTGCCATCTCTCTGGGCCTCAGTCTCCTTATCTATAAAAGACTCAAGGCAAGTATGAGGCTCCTGGGAAAAGCTCAGATCTGCTTTCAAGATTCTTCCATTCACTAGAGGAGTAACTTTGGGTAAGTGGCCCTCTTTGAACCTGTTTTCCCTGTATGTGAAATGACCCACCTCACGCCCCTCCAGGTGGCCATGAAAATAACCCAGCAACCCTGCACCACCTTGGAGTTGGGTGGGCATCTATGCAAACCTGGTTCCCTCATCCCCAGCATCTTCAGAGCTTCTCTACCTCTGATTCAGTGATTCCATCCCTCCAAGTGGTCATGCTTGAAAGCATGACCTCAATCAAACCATCCCCCTGCTGCAAGAAAGCTTTAATTTATCACCATGCAGTCAAGCTACAAAAATTCTTTATGCTATTATGTGTCCAACTTCAGGAATTCAAGTGAAATATTAATTTCACCATTCTTTCCTTAAAACAATTTGCAACCTAAGACAGGATTTGAGAAGGGAAGAACTCTTATTTCATTAACTTAAAGTGGTGAACACTTACTCTATGAGATTACAGAGTTTATTATAATCCTAGAGTAATGAAGAGAGTGTGATATTGGTACAAGACTAGATAAACCAATGGAAAAGATTAGAGAGCCCAGAAATACACATGCCCACAAACATGTGCGTGTGCACGCATGCACACACACACAAGTGATTAATGACAATTAATCATTGACAATGATAGTGACAATCATTGATAATGATAGTGAAGAGAATCAGAAAAAGAATAGCTTTTACATAAATTAATTGGATATGCATGTGGAAAAAATCATCTTGATCCTTACATCATATTGTACACAAAATAAGAATTATAGGTGGATTGTGTATCTAAATGCAAAAGGCAACAATAGCACTTTTAGAAGATGATACAAGAGATCTGCATAATATCTGAGTGGAGAAAAGCTTAAGAAATAGGACATAAGAAGGGCTAAAGAAAATAAAATATTTATAATTTGGCTACATTTGTTTAGAAACATATCTTCCTTGTTGAGGAGGAAGAAATTTTCCTCTACCCTTTGAGGCTCTTCTGGCTGACCTAAGAATTAAATTTACAAGAGACAGATGAGCAGGAGAAAATCAAACAAAAGTTTAATAACATGTATACGCAGGAAAGATCCAGAAAAACTGAGTAACTTGTCAAAATTTCCAAAATCTTCACTTTAAATACTAACTTCAGCTAAAGACAGAAGAGGATATTTGGGGTAGTGGTTTAGGATGTCATGAGGGAAGAAGGCAATTAACAGGAAGATGGAAAAGTAAATGTTTGGTAAATAAATGTTTGCTGGGCCATGCACAGATGATGGGACACAGTGGACTCTGATCTCTGAAAATTTTCACCAGCACACCTAGCCCATATTCATTGCAGATATCTCCGGTTATAACTCTATTCCAGGGCAGGCCCTCTGTCTAAATTCTTTTAAGCAGTTATGGGGAAGGTGCATGTTTCTCCCTGAGTTTTTTGGGTCTTGATTATTTTTAGCTCAACATAATCTGAATGCTGAAGAGACATTTTAGGGTGGTAAGTTTTGCTCCCTCACGTCCTCAATGGACACCATTAGAAAAACTAAAAGTACACACAGGATGGGAGAAATTATTTGCAACGGTATCAGTGGCAAAATGGCTTCCATCCAGAACATCTACAAATTAATAAGAAAAAAACTAGAATCAACAAATGGCCCCCCCAAAAATTTGTCAGGTACATCGAAAAAGGGAAAGTGAGCAATAACATGTGAAACAGTGCGGAACATCACTGATAATCAGGAAAATGCAAATTGTTACAAGATGTCCCTACCAGCCCTGTGACTCAAAAATTTTACTCTGCCTAGATACGTACCCAACAGAAAACATATATGGTTATTATATATGTGTGTGTGTGTGTGTGTGTGTGTGTGTGTGTGTGTGTGTGTATAAATAATCAGTGTTCCTGGCAGCTTTACCTGTAATGGCCTACAATTGAGAACAACCTAAATTCCATCAGCAATAGAATGGATAAATGCATTTGGGGTATATCCAAACAATAAAATATTACCCAGTAGTGAAAAACGAAAAAAATTACTGCTACACACAAGATAGATAATCTCACCTACAGAATGTCAAGTGGAAGAAGCTATGACTCAAAGAAAACTTTCTTTTCTTCTATAAATTTAAGTTTTTTACTTAGGCAAAACTAAGCAATGCAACTTAGAGTCATGAGTTTAAGTGGTAAAGTTAAAAAGAAGCAAAGACACAATTGCCATAAAAGTCAAGATAATTGATACCTTTGGTGGAAGGGAAAAGTAAAAACATGAAACTGTTCATTGCTCAGTCGTGCCTGACTCTTTGAAAACCCACCAGGTTTTTGGACTATAGTCCTCCAGGCCCCTCTGTCCATGGAATTCTCCAGGTAAGAATACTGGATTGGGGTGCCACTCCTTTCTCCAGGGGATCTTCCCAACCCGGGAGTTGAACCAGGTGTCCTGCATTACAGGCAGATTCATTACCATGTGAGAAGCAAGGAAGGAGTAGCAACTGGTGAGAGGAGGGGCTGGGGAGAGCAGGTGACAAGGGACACTAGAGATGTTTTGTTTTCTTGATAAAGCCAGTAGTTACACAAGTGTTTGCTTTGTGATGAATCTCTGAATTCTGTACTCTTTTTTTTTTTGCTTGTGCATTATATTCCATACTAAATAATATTAAGTAACTGAAAAAGAGTATCATCAGACTTTCCACCAGCAAGTCTGAATACAAGAGTGATATCTTCAAAATGCTAAGAGATAATTGTTTTCAATGCAGATTATTACATTATTACAATCAGACAAGTTATTTATCAAATGTATGGGTAGTGTTCTTGCCTGGACAATCCCAGGGAAGGGGGAGCCTGGTGGGCTACTGTCTATGGGGTCGCACAGAGTCGGACATGACTGAAGCAACTTAGCAGCAGCAGCATGGGTACTATAAAAATATTTTCACACATAAAGGAACAAAAATGGCAAGTAGATGGGGAAACAATGGAAACAGTGACAGACTTTATTTTACAGAGCTCCAAAATCACTTCAGATGGTGACTGCAGCCATGAAATTAAAAGATGTTTGTTCCTTGGAAGAAAAGCTATGACAAACTTAGACAGCATATTAAAAAGCAGAGTCCATCTAGTCAAAGCTATGGTTTTTCCAATAGTCATGTATGGATGTGAGAGTTAGACCATTAAGAAAGCTGAGCACTAAAGAACAGATGCTTTTAAACTGGTGTTGGAGAAGACTCTTGAGAGTCCCTTGGACTGCAAGGAGATCCAACCAGTCCATTCTAAAGGAAATCAGTCTTGAATATTCATTGGAAGGACTGATGCTGAAGCTGAAGCTCCAATACTTTGTCCACCTGATATGAAGAACTGACTCATTGGAACTGACTCATCTGATGCTGGGAAAGATTTGAGGCAGGAGGAGAAGGGGACAACAAAGGACGAGATGGTTAGATGGCATCACCGACTCAATGGAAATGAGTTTGAGCAAGATCCAGGAATTGGTGATGGACAGGGATGCCTGACGTGTTGCAGTCCATGGAGTCACAAAGAGTCGGACACGACTGAGTGACTGAACTGAACTGAACTGATGAACAAAAATAAATTCACCTTCTACAACCCTGTGTAGGAAGTTTCTTGAAGAAATTCTTCAACAAGGTAGGAGTAAAACAAGAAGAAATATTAGTTTCTAGAAATAGTGATATAACCCATAAATACAGAGAAGAGAAGTTCAGAATGATATCAGGACAACCACTCTAGATTGGAGAAAGGGGACAGAGGTCCCAGGAGGGAATTTTCTAGAGAAATATTTTCCCTGATAGTATGTTTATTATTATAAATAGTTTCAAAAGATAAAGTGAAAGGCAATTTTTAATATTTAAATTCAGGTGAGAAAGTTAAAATTATAATACATCACTTAGCTGTTCTGGGAATAAGGTCTTTGTCATAATAGTATAAAGCCTTGATATGTAAACAGTTTGTTGACCTTCAGTTACTAGAATCAACCTAGAGCTAAAGCATGGATATTATAATTAAAGAGCTTTCCATTGACATTGTGACTTTGACAATCTAAAGATTGAAGTATATCAACGACAGAACGTGGGGTGTGAAAGAGGGAAAGGGATTGGAGGGATGAGTACAGACCCTGATATCCTCATCTGACAAAGAAGAGAATCAACAGGTACGGCCTCTATTTGTTAGAATAGGAAATAAAGATGTGCCCCTTCATGATCCAGTCCTTGTCTACCATCTTAATCTAGTCTTAAACCTTCTTGCAGTGCCTCCTGGTTTCCTTCAGCACCTCAGTTATCTTCACCGTCTCTGCTCGAGTGTGAGTCATGGACAACTGGGACACTGTCTTCCTCTTTGTTCACTTAACGGTCTTCATTGCTTAGATCTCACTTCAAGCATCACTTCCTTAGGTAAGCCTTCCTTTGCTCTCCAGACTAGATCAAGTTTTCCTATTCAATATTCCTCTAGTTCACTGTACCTTCAAAAGATGCAAAAAGTTGCAAAAGAAGGTGAAAAAATCATTGCTCTGATCATAGTTACTCATGTTTGTATCAGTCACCCTTGACCCAATAATGCTGCATAACAACCATCACCAAGTGTAAGTGGTACGCAACAATACATACTTGTTCTCTAAAGTCTGTGGGTCTCTCAGGCAGTTCAGCAGATGTGTGGTGGGACTCACTCATGCATATGTGGTCAGTGCAGATCAAATAGACAAGTGTGCTGATCTTGGCTGGACTCTTTGTCGACTCTGATGCCTCGGCTAGGACAGCATTTCTCCAACAAGATAGCCCAGAATTATTCTTAATGTCAGCTTTCCAAGAGTATAAGCAGATAGTATAGGGCCTCTGGAGATCTGGGCTCAGGACCAGCACACTTTCACTTTTCTTTCACTCCATGGAGAAGGAAATGGCAACCCACTCCAGTGTTCTTGCCTGGAGAATCCCAGGGACAGGGGAGCCTGGTGGGCTGCCGTCTGTGGGGTCGCATAGAGTCGGACACGACTGAAGTGACTTAGCAGCAGCAGCAGCAGCGTGGCATTTCTAGTTTTAATTTCTTTAGGAAATTCCATACTGTTTTCCACAACAGCTGTACCATTTCACATTCAAAGCTGGGCCCCATTTTTGCAATCAATCTACCACAGGATGATTTATTTGATTAATGTCTGTCTCACCCAGGAGACTAAAAAGCACTATAAAGGCAGGAATTATGTTTTGTTTGTTCACTATTTTATCCTCAATGCTTAGCACAAGTGCTTGGCATGTAATAGTTACTTAATAACCATTCTAAATCTGGGTCTGATCATTTTAATATCTGAGCTTCTGTGTTTCTATTTTGTTGTGTTTTTTTTTTTTTTTTCTGATGAATGACAGTCATGATATTACCAAGTTTACTCTGATGCCTGGTCTCCTTTGATGTCGAATGTTGCATTCCAAAAATTGTTTGTAAGTATAATATAAGGTTTCAGATGATGATAACTTCCAGTAAGAAGGTTTATATTTGCTTTAGCCAGGTGCAGGGGCAAGGGAGGAGGGGTACCTGGAGTCCAGAACCACTTTAATCCACTTGCAGGAGCTGAGATTGTTGGGGCCTTAGAGATGGGCTACCGAGCCCAGGCAAGAGCTGGTTTAGCTCTCAGATACAACAGACTAATTTTAATATCTCTAGTTTTTCTTTCTGTCTTCAGCAAGAGGATTGACCCTCTATTACCAGAGGTGAACACTCTCCCTCAATAAATATTTATTCAATGAGACACTGAATAAATTTAATGGTCTTCATTCTTGGCCTTTTTGCAATATTTAAATATGATGGGAGGAATGAAAACGTTGCAGTTTTCAAAGGTGCCTGCAGCTGTTTCTGCTTTCTAGTGGTGGCAGCATAATTCATCTTTGGGAGAAGACTGTTCTTTTGTTTGGGAAAATGCTTTAATGAGCCTCTTGAGTATGCAAAGGTGAGGCCCAGAAATTAACCTGGAAGGAAAGGTCGAGACAAGGAAGAGATAACTGCACTGCCAGCAAACGAAAAATATCCCTGGATGCAGAATTTATAATGATGCAAACTAAATATTTCCTTTCTTGGGTGCAAATAAATGGGGATTTGGGGCCCCAGAACTTGGAGAAGGAGGGTTCTGGGTTTAACAGACTCTGCAGTAGGAAAGGGACTTCCCCAATGGCTCAGCAGGTAAAGAATCTGCCTGCAATGCAGGAGACACCGGAGACTCACATTAGGTCCCTGGGTCCAGACCATACCCTGATATCCTGGAGGAAGAAATGGCAACCCACTCCAGTATCCTTGCCTGAAAAATTCCATGGATAGGGGACTGAGCACAAGGCACAAAGGAAGAGCTTTAGACCCCTAGGTGAGGGCACAGCCAGTCCTGTGCTATAATGCCTCTCTGTTACATCCATAGCCTTTCTTCTTTGTTATTTCTGCAGCCTCCTGTCTGCAACCCTGAGGGAACTGACTGGTCCACAACTGAGACAGCCTCGGGTGTAGCAGCACCTCAGTAGAGGAATGTACCCCACATTCCACAAGCCCAGAACAGCAGTTCAGAGCTGGCAGCTGCAAATGGTGCCTAAGTTACAAGCCTCGGTCATCGACAATTCTGGTCACTACTGACCCCACCGTGCAGTATCCGATTGCTCTCCTAATCCTCGTCATTTTACTCCTTAAATAGCTCTTAAATCTTTCGCTCCTTTCCAGCCCGTGGCTCCTGCCCTTCAGGCCTCACCAATCTGACCTAGACAATTGCAATAGCCTTAAGCCAGCCTCCAGGTCTTTCTGCCCTTGTTCATCATCGCAACTACCAAGGTGATTTTTCCAAAGACCAGATCCGGTTGCAAACTCTGCTATGCAGAATGCTTTGCTATAGGGTCAGGTTTCAGTTCCAAAATCAGGCAGGCAAAGCTCTCCACCACTCAGGCCCATCACATGTGCCAATCACGTCTATGGGGCTTCCCTCCACCTCTGTGTCACATGGTGACACGGTGTGGTGGCGAAGAGTACAAACTCAGAGCCAGCCTGCCAGGGTTTGAATCCCAGCTCTGCTGCCAATAAACACTGATCATGGGTAAGTGACCCAGTCTCATCTGTACCTAAGGCTGTTGTGGGGATGAAGTGAGCCAATATACCTAAAATCTAACAACAGTGTGAGGATGGGGCTACATAAGTCATAAGTGTAAACTAGTGTTATCATCATTACGGTTATTCCCAAACTCTCCAGCTTGTAGTTGCTCTGTTTTTCCCTGCCAGCCGCCCCACCCCAATGTCCTTTCTGCTTAATGTTCCTAACAAATTCCTATCCAGCCATGGATGTGGAGAAAAGGGAATTCTCATGCACATTTTTGGGGGAATGTAAATTGATGCCTTCACTATAGAGAACAGTATGGAAATTCCTTTTAAAAAATTACTCTATGATCCAATTGTCTTGATTCTGGGAATTTATCCAGACTATGATAACACTGATTTGAAAAAAAAATATATGTGCCCCTAGCCATAAAAAAGGCTGAGCACCGAAGAACTGATGCTTTCAAATCGTGGTGCTGGAAAAGACTCTTGAGAATCCCTTGGACAGCAAGGAGATCAAACCAGTCAATCTTGAAGGAAATCAGTCCTGAATATTCACTGGAAGGACTGATGCTGAAGCTGAAGCTCCAATACTTTGGCTACCTGATGCAAAGAGCCGACTTGTTGGAAAAGACCCTGATGCTGGGAAAGAGTGAAGGCAAAAACAGAAGGGGGTGGCAGAGGATGAGATGGTTAGATGGCATCACCGACTCAATGGGCATGAATTTGAGCAATCTCTGGGAGATATTGGTGGACAGAGGAGCCTGGCATGCTGCAGTCCATTGGGTTGCAACTTAGCAACTGAACAGCAACAACAAGGACAAATGAAAACATTGACTTGAAAAAATACGTGTACCCTTAGGTTCACTGAGGCATTGTTTACAATAGCCAAGATCCGAACGCAACCTAAGTAACCATAAAGAAATCAATGAGCAAAGACGATGTGGCATATGTATACAATGGCGTTCCCTTCTCATTTGAAACCACAGTTCTCTGTTTGCATGTCTGTCTCTGCATCAACTTATAGGCTATAAGTGAATAGCCTTCTCCCATCTTTTTCTGTCTGTTTCCCTAATGCCTGGCACATAGTAGATATGCAATAAATATTTCTCAAGTTAATGTTCATCTCCCATCCAAAATTGTAGGATGCTCAACATAGAACCATGTCTCAATTATCTTTATGTGCCTCAGCTCTTAACCCAGCATTGGATATCATCTTCCATCCCTATCAACACTTTTCAGCTGACCCTGTGAGAGCCCCAGATCTCCAGCCAGTCTCTGAATAATTCTGAACTTGAACATTGATTCTCGCCTGGTGAAAGTGAATGTCACTCAGTCATGTCCAACTCTTTGCAACCCCATGGACTATACAGTCCATGGAATTCTTCGGGCCAGAATATTGGAAGTGGTAGTCTTTCCCTTCTCCACAGGATCTTCCCAACCCAAGGATCGAACCCAGGTCTCCCGCACTGCAGGCGGATTCTTTACCAGCTGAGCCACAGGGAAGCCCTCTTGCCAGGCCACTGCTTGACCTGTCATCCACTCCTCCTACGGAAAACCCCTCTTGTCCTTTGCTGATAGCTTGCAGCCACAGCCAGAGAACTCAGAGAGAATGTTTCGAGGATTGGCAGGAGAGGAAAATGGGCAGCTTTTGTTGTGACCCCAGTTTCCACAGAATACCAATATATATATGATTTATTCATATTGGGTCTGGGTTAGCAAGAGTCTAGAGAATTCAGTGGGGGTATGGAAACAGAGCCAAATGGTCATTGTCCACAGTACACTTCATTTCAAAGGAAAATATCCACTTAAATAATAGATAAAACAAAGCAGCAGGCCAACTTTATAAAGTTGAATGTTTATTTCATTATACATTTGAGTTAAAATACATGGTCAAGGATATCTGTTCCCAACACATATTCTCGGTCCTATTGGAAATGAAGAAAGAGATAAGTTCAGTAGACACTGAGAATAATAATTGCTTTGTCCTGCCAAATGGCCTGACAGTCACGTAAATCAACCCCATCCGTGAGCTTGTGGAATGCACACAAGCCCACCCAATCCCAGAAGATGGCTTATTGTTGGTGAGTGGAATCCTTCTGTATATTCTAACACATAAGATTCAGAGGACGGATTACCTTGGCTTTTTTGCCCCTTTTTCCAGTTTTTATTCAATTTTTTTTAATTGAGGTGACATTGGTTTATAACATTACTTGAATTTCGTATGTATATTTCTATTTCTGTATACCCTGCAGTGTGCTGACCACCAAAAAGTTAGTTTACATCCTTCACCGTAGAGTTGATCCCCTTTATCCAATTAACCCTCCACCTCTGCCCCTTCCCCTCTGGTAACCACTACTCTGTTCTCTGTATTGACCTGGATTGGCTTGCTCATTTGTTTGTTTTTTATATTCCATATATGAGTGAAATCATATAGCATTTGTCTCTTTCTGACTTATTTCACTTAGCATAATATCCTCAACGCCCCTTTATGATGTCACAAATGACAAGGTTTCATCTTTTTATCGCTGAGTAGTATTCTACTGTATACATATGCCACATCTGTATTTATTCATTTCTTTCTAGGCACTTAGGTTGCTTCCATATGTTGGCTATGGTAAACAATGCCTCAGTGAACCTAGGAGTACATAAATCTTTTCAAATCAGTGTTGTCATAGTCTGGATAAATTCCCCGAAGCAGGACAGCTGGATCATATAGTAGTTCTATTCATTTTTTTAGGAATTTCCATAGTGTTTTCCATAGTGGCGGCACCAATTTACATTCCCACCAACTGTGCATGAGAATTCTCTTTTCTCCACGTCCTCTCCAACACTTGTTATTTCTTGCTCTTTTGATGACAGCCATTCTAACGGGCTTGAGGTGATATTTTATTGTGGTTTTGATTTGCATTTCCCTAATAACTAGTGACGTTAAACATCTTTTCATGTCTTTGTTGGCCATCTGTATGTCTTCTTTGGAAAAGTGTATATTCAGCTCCTCTGCCTATGTTGTCATTATAAATGGGATTGTTTTCTTAATTTTTCTTTCTGCTAGCTCATTGTTAGCGTATAGAAACACAACAGATTTTTACATGTTGATCTTGTACTTTGCAACTTTACTATTTCATTTATTGTTTCTAATAGTTTTCTTGTGGACTTGAGAGTTTTCTGGGCTTCGCTGATGGCTCAGATGGTAAAAATCTGCCTGCAATGCACGAGATCCAGTTTTGATCCCTGGGTCAGGAAGACCCCCTGGAGAAGGGAATGTATCCCACTCCAGTATTCTTTTTTTTTTTTTTAATTAATTTATTTACTTAAATTGGAGGCTAATTGCTTTACAATATTGTAGTGGTTTTTGCCGTACATTGACATGAATCAGCCACGGGTGTGCAGGCATCCCCCATCCTGCACCCCCTCCCACCTCTCTCCCCATTGCATCCCTCAGGGTTGTCCCAGTGCACTAGCTTTGAGTGTCGTTTCATGCATCGACCTTAGGTCATCTATTTCACATATGGTAATATACACGTTTCAGTGCTATTCTCTCAAATCATCCCACCCCGCCTTCTCCCACAGAGCCCAAAAGTCTGTTCTTTATATCTGTGTCTCTTTTTGCTATCTCACATATAGGGTTGTCTATACCATCTTTCTAAATTCTATATATATACATTAATATACTGAATTGGTGTTTTTCTTTCTGACTAGCTTCCTCTGCATATTCTTGCCTGGAGAATCCATGGACAGAGGAGCCTGACTCAGTCCACGAGGTTGCAGAGATCTGGACACGACTAAGTGACTAACACTTTCACTACTAGAGTTTTCTATAATATAAAATCATGCCATCCACAAATAGTGGCAGTTTTATTTCTTCTTTACCAATCTGAATGCCTTTTATTTCTTTTTCTTGCCTAGTTGCTCTGGCTAGGACTACCTTGGCTTTTCTTAAAACCAATAGCTCAATATTTCAAATGTCTCTTATCTGAATAAAAACTGTATTACAGAGAATTCAGTGTTTTGAAGAGTTGTTTGTTGAACAGTAGCCAACACCAACAGAGAGGAGAACTTGCTGCTCATAAGAGCTTAAAGGACTTAACAATTTTAAGTGGTCACTCCATTCCTGGGTCTTGTCTGCTGTTGTGGACACTCTTGCCTGGGCACCAGCCCCAAGGTAGCACTTAGTAAACCAAATCACAAGACCCCAAAATGTGATGCAGAGTATCAATCTGTTTCCTGAGGGGACTGTTCTTCCTAGTCATTGACCATGACTTCCCAGAGGTTCTGGAATGCAGGCCTCATGGAAAGAAGTTGACTCCAGTAAAGGTGGTTCAGCCCAAATTTAGGAGATAATTTAGGATCCCCTCACACTTTGGCAGCACAGTCTTTGAGGCCTCAGAGTAAGTCTCTTCATATTTCTTTATCTATTAAGCATGGCCACTCCATGATATCTCCACTCCTTTTACCTTAGAATCTTCCCAAGCTGCACACATGTGAAACAAGGAGATCCAGGAAGAAAACCTGGGTGTCTGGGGGACAGGGTGGGAGGGGCACCTTTCTCTCGTAAACCTTTTATTTAACTTCCTGAACTTTGTGCCATGTGAATATATAGCATACTCAAAGAAAAAAAAATATAGTTATAAAAAGAATACCCACACCCTTGGCCTTGGGAGCAGTTCTCAGAAAGGCATAAGCCCCAGCCAGGCGCTGCATTTCCCAGCATTTCCCAGAGTTCAGGAGAGAGGCACGCTGACTGTCTCAGGATGGCCACTCACCAGGGTCATTCTTGTGACCACGCACCTACCATGTAGAGTCCTTCTGGAATAGGAAGCTGGCCCTAGGGGTGTCCCTGGGACAATGTTGGAGCACCTCAATCCAGCCTCCCAGCACTTGCCAGCACACGAACATTTTCTTTTTTAAAATAAGAAAAGAAAAATATAGAATTTTTATTCAATAGGACTTCCCTGATTGCACAGTGGATAAGACTCCGCCTGCCAATGCAGGGAACATGGGTTCAATCCCTAGTTCAGGAAGATCCCACGTGCCGAGAAACAGCTAAGCCCGTGTACCACAACTACTAAAGCCCGAGTGCCTAGAGCCTGTGCTCCGCAACAAGAGAGGCCGCCGCAGAGAAACCCACGCACTGCGGTGAAGCCTCAGTGCAGCCAAAACTGAGTGCATGAACAATGAAAATAGTAAATCAATGAAAAGATTTGTTATTAAAAAAATAAGGGTTGGGGAGGATGGATATGAAGAAATTGGGATCTTTCTTGTAGACTTTTGGTGGGAATGTAAAATGGTAGAGCCACTATGGAAAATGGTATGGAGCATCCTCAAAATATTAAAAATAGATCTACCAGATAATCCAGCAATCCCTCTTCTGGAACTGAACTGAAATAAGGATCTTGAAGAGATATCTGCATTCCCACATACATTACACCTTATTCACAACAGCCAATAAATGGAAATAACTCAAATAGGCACCTGCAGATGAATGGATATGAAAACTGTGGTATATTCATACAATGGAATATTATTCTGTCTTAAAAACAGAAGGAGATCCTTCTCTTTTCAACAACACTGAAGACATAGAGAAATAAATCAGTCACAGAATGACAAATACTGCATGATTCCTTTCATATGAGGCATCTAGCATAGTCAGATGTATAGACATATACACTATAATGTACCCAGAGATGGAGGAGGAAATGGAACATTGTTCAAAGTGTATAAAGCTAGTTATACAGGATGGATAAGTCCCAGAGATGTGCTTTAAAACATGTGCCCAGAGTTAACAGTAAAGTATCAGGCACTCAAAGTAAAAAAGAATGTGTCTGTATCACAATGTACTGAAGAAAGCCTGAGCTGGTATAGAGGGCTATCTGCCCAACCTTTTGGGAGGAATCAACATGAAGAAAATGCATGGTGGAATGGTTAGGAGTTTTGGAGTCAGAGATATCTGGAACTGAATGTTGACCTAATCAATTGCTGAAAATGAAAGTGAAAGTCACTCAGTCAGGTCCGACTCTGCAACCCCATGGACTATACAGTCCATGGAATTCTCCAGGCCAGAATGCTGCAGTGGGTAAGCCATTCCCTTCTCCAGGGGATCTTCTCAACTCAGGGTTCGAATCTAGGTCTCCTGCATTGCAGGCAGATTCTTTACCAGGTAAGCCACCAGGGAAGCCCAAGAATACTGTAGTGGGTAGTCTATCCCTTCTCCAGCAGATCTTCCTAACCCAGGAATCAAACCAGGGTCTCCTGCATTGCAGGAGGAGCTACCAGCTAGACACAGGATTTGGGCAAATGACTGGACTTTCTAGAATCTCGGGTTTTAAATTACAAGTTGGGGCTGATAATGGTCCCTATCCACCAGAATGTTAGCTCCATGAGGGCAGGGACCTGTCTCTCTTATTACTGCTTTATCTCAGGAGCTGGTCAATGCCTGGCACAAGGAGGCTCCCAGAATCTAATTTTGTAATGAATGATGAATATCATATAGGGTTGTCATCAGGATCAAACAGGAAAATGCATGTCAAGTGCCTAGCAGAGCATTTGACCCTTGTTGACTGTGAAACAAATGTTGCTTTTTATCGGCATTATTGATTGGGGTAGTAACTTGTCAAAATTATTTTGTTTTCTTTTTTTCACTTCTTGTTATTGAAATCTAATGTGTGTACATAAAAGCACATTATTTGAATTATTTGGCAGCACCCCAACTCCACTTCTGTTTGTCTAAGGACACCTCTGCCACCTGATCCATTCTGCAACATACTGTTTCCAACCATCTGTGCCGTGCTCACACCTTAGGTTGATTGGTTGTTAGATGGTGGTCTGTTGGTTTCATTTCTCCGACCTAGAAACTGAAGTAGAACAGCCTTATTTCCTGCAGGTACCTACAACAGCCTATCTGAGCATCCAGGAGTGGGTATATGTCAATGCAGACGCTTCAACGTCAACAGCACATTTTAGCTCTGAGGCCTTCTGTGGTTTCTGAGTGCTGCCTGCAAATGAAGCCACAAAGTTAATGGTTTTCTCATCTCCTCTCTTAGATGGTGATCCTGCCTTTCCTAATGATGGTGCCAAGCGCAACTAGACCATAAAATACCAGACAGGGATGAGCCAGGATGTGGTCTTTAGAGTTACTTCCTCATTCATTTGGGCCCCCCAGGTGGCTCAGTGGTGAAGAATCTGCCTGCCAAGGAAGGAGACGCAGGAGATGCTGTTTGGATCCCTGGGTAGGGAAGATTCCCTGGAGGAGGAAATGGCAACCCACTCCAGTATTCTGGTCTGGATAATCCCATGGACAGAGAAGCCTGATGGGCTACAGTCCGTGAGGGTCACAAAGAACCAGAGGCAACTTAGCGAGCACGCATGCTCATTCATTCATTGCTCACCACTTTGCTGAGTGCAATCACTGAGTTACAGGATGACACTAGAGCCATAAATAGTTATGGTCCCCACCTTGTAGAATTAATGATCAGGTCAGCTAAATAGATACTGGATTAATAATTACAGATATAACAAGTGTTCTGGAAGGGGAAGTCTGGAGTTCTTTATAAGTATATAAAAGAAGGAGCTAGGTTCATGGGGAGAAGGCAATGGCACCCCACTCCAGCACTCTTGCCTGGAAAATCCCATGGACAGAGGAGCCTGGTGGGCTGCAGTCCATGGGGTCACTAGGAGTCGGACACGACTGAGCAACTTCACTTTCACTTTTCACTTTCATGCATTGGAGAAGGAAATGGCAACCCACTCCAGTGTTCTTGCCTGGAGAATCCCAGGGACGGGGGAGCCTGGTGGGCTGCCGTCTATGGGGTCGCACAGAGTCGGACATGACTGAAGC
Organism: Bos grunniens; assembly: GCF_055505025.1. Lineage (NCBI taxonomy): Eukaryota > Metazoa > Chordata > Mammalia > Artiodactyla > Bovidae > Bos > Bos grunniens. The sequence continues at coordinate 17,377,656 of NC_141167.1, forward strand.
AACTTAGCAGGAGCAGCAACAGCTTCGTGGAGCTAGGCAAGGCTTTCCTGAAAGGTGAAAGCTGTCCAAACAGAGACTAGAGTGTGGGAGGCCAGGTGAGGCTGCTCTTGGGCATCTTTCTTTTTTTTAATGGTTGAATTTTTTTTTCTTTTCTTTTCTTTCCTTTTTTTTTTTTGGACTGCATTGCATTTGTCTTAGTTGTGGCACTCAGGCTTTTCCGTGCCACGTGGGGGATCTTTAGATGTGACATGCCAACTCTTAGTTTCAGCATGCAGGATCTAGTTCCCTGACCGGGGATCAAACCTAGGCCCCCTGCATTGGGAGTGTGGAGTCTTAGCCACTGGATCACCAAGGAAGTCTCTCAGGCACCTTTCTAAGAACCACAACTCACTGTCACTGAACCACATTGGCACCACACCATGAAAATGCAAGATTTTCTGGGTACCTCGAAGTTCCCAGTGCTGTGAGCCTGGACAGTTGGAAGTCCCGACCTTAAGGGGAAGCCAGGACAGTCACATCTAAGGTCCACCCGCCTTGCCTGCCTCAGCACTGTGGAAGGACGTTCCACCGTCCTATGTGGTCAACACTTGCCTCTCAGTAGACCCTCGTTCTTCCTACTTCACACTGCGTCTTCCAAGCCTTGGCTCCTGAGAGGAAATATTTAGCTCCAGGCATGTTCCAAGAAAATGCCTCCTCTCAGGACTTCCCTGGTGGCCCAGTGGCTAAGACTCCACGTTCCCAATACAGGAGGCCCAGGTTTGATTCCTGGTCAGGGAACTAGATCCCACATGCTACAGCTAAAAAAGATCCCGCATTCTGCAATGAAGATCGAAGATCCTGAGGGCCGTAACTAAGACCCGGCATAGCCAAATAATTAATTTCAAAAATTAATATATTTTTAAAAATACGTCCTCTTTCCAAATTGTGCCTTTCTAAACTAGAGTTGACAAACTTTTTTCTCTAAAGGACCAGATGGTAAATTTTTCAGACTTCCCAGTCCTCATCACTCTGCTCTGCTGCTGTAGCGCCGATAAGCCATAGACAGTTTGTAGACAAACGAGCACGGCTGTGCTCCAATAAAACTTAACTGGAAACAAACCGCCAGATTTGGTCCGAAGGCTGTAGTGTGCTGACTGCTGCCCTAGACTATTGTCTGTCTGTGGATTTAGAAAGTCTAGTTTGAAATTTACAGCTTGCGAGGACTTCTTTGTCCTAGACAGCGTTCTTCCTCCTCTCTCCTGGGGCAATGAACTTGGTCTCCTGGCTCAGCTTTAAGGGCAGTGAGAGAGCAAAGAGTAAATTACCAAGAAGGGAAAATATACCAGGAGGTTTTTCAAAGCATTTTCCTGCAACATATTAAAGCCTTTAAAAAAAAGTCTTTACAGCAAATAGAATGAAATCCTATCTGACTTGATTCATTGTTATACAAGCTTGGACAGCTTGGAACTAATCTCCTCACTTCTATTCTTGCCTCTTTTCAACCCATTCTCCACTCTCTTGCCAGATCGTCTTTGAAAAACACAAATCTGATCATGTCGCTCCCTTGCTTAAAGCTCTACAATAGCTCCCCATTGCTCTCAGGATAAAGGCTCTGCAGGACAACTGAGCTCCTCTCTAGCTGCAGCCCAGTTCTTCCTTGCCACCAAGCCCAGCGTGCCTGCAGGGCGTGAACCATGGCTGGTCTAAGCCAATCACAGCAACCCTACACCAGTGACTCAGGTGGATTTGTGACACAGTTCCACTAAGACCGAAGGAGAGTGTCGGGGATTTGGGGAAAACTTCCAACCTAAGAGAGAGCATGTAAAAGAAAACTACGTTTTCCTCTACTCTCAGAACACTTCTGACATCAAATCTGTGGGGGTTTCCATACCAAGCAATTCTCCACTTACAGTTCACAATGGGCACTGATTGGATGCCCTACAACTTAACTCAATTCTGACCCTAAATGCCAGGGATTAGTGCAGACCTCACAGGTTAAGGGCTCAGTCCCACAAGGCCACACCTCACTTCTGACTCAATTTCAATCTCCCTGTACTTCTAACCCTCCTGTAAAGTGCTCAGTCATATCCAACTCTTTGCAACCCCATGGACCATAGCTCGGAAGGCTCCTCATTCCTTCCGAGTGGGTTGTCATTTCCTTCTCCAGGGGAGCTTTCCAACCCAGGGATAGAACCTGGGTCTCTTGCATCTGCTGCATTGTAGGCAGATTCTCTACCATCTGAACCACCAGGGAAGCCAGCTATAAATCAGGAGTTCCCACAGCTTCCTCCATCAGGATCAATAATTTTCTAGACCATCTCACAGAACTTAGAGAAACATTTACTCATGTTTACTGTTTATTATCAAGGATATTGCAAAGGATACAGATGAACAGCCAGATGAAGATGTTCAAAGGGCAGTAAATGTGGAATTGAAGTGGAGCTCCCATGCCCTCCCCGGGTACACCACCCTCCCAACCACCTCCATGTATTCATCAACCCGGAAGCTCTCCAAACTCCATAGTTTAGAGATGTTGATGGAGGCTTCATCATGTAGGTATAATCAATGGCCAACTCAACCTGCAGCCCCCCAGCCTCCTTAGAACTTGGGAGATAGGGCTGAAAATTCTAAGCTTCGCATCATGACTTGATCTTTCTGGTGACTTCTGAAGCTATCAAGGGACCCTCAGTCACAAGTCCTCACCTTAGCATCCAAAGAGACACTCATCACACTGGAGATTCCAAGGGTATTAGAAGTCCTTATGTCAAGAATCAGGGTCAAAGAGCAAATATTAGAATAAAAGATGTTCCTAGTCTCCCATCACTCAGGAGATTACCAGGGTTTTAGGTGCTCTGTACCAGGAATCAGAGACAGAGATAAATATATCTCTTACTACATCACAGCAAGCAAGAAGGTTTGTCCATAGCCCCTTCCTTTCTACTTGGTAAACTGTCATATTGGGGATGTGATGCCTGGAGCTTCAGAAACACACTGGATCACATCAGCCCTAGGCTTTACCTTAGAGAGAATGAAGTTGATCTAGAATCCCCTGGGATTCCTGAAGGGCCCAGCGCCCAAGCTTTAACCCAGGGTGAGCTAAGTTCTTAAGAAAGCTGGACCAAATTCAGCTCTTAACTGTGTCGGGAACAGGAAGATGGATGGCCGAGTCCAAGTCTTCCTGGGTCTTGGCTGCAGGAGCCTCTCTTCCCTGCCTCACTGCACACGGTAAGCACACCCTCCTCCCAGGAGACAAGTTGAATGGATTGTCATCAAAGCTGTCCACTGATGACAGGTCAGGCCCGTGACCCAGCACTGTTAAGAAACTTCAGGTTGAATTAAAATGTAGAGCTGCAGAAGAACTTGGTTTTATTTACCCAGATGGATTTTTAAGATTTTGAGCTCCTCTGTATACCTGTCATGCCGCCAAAGCTGCTATAAACCTTTGGGTAATTTGCAGCATATCCTAGACCAGTCTTGGCTCCCAGGGGCCACCCTCCAAGGAGGCACTGCTGGGTTCTTGGAAGGTGGTCAAAGAACTCAACAATCAAGGACTTTTCCAAATATGTGCATAAAGTTGTGAAAGCTGTACTTTCTCCCCGCCTTGGCCCAGCAGCTGGGGCTCTCCAGTGGGCAGGAGCCAAGGGAAGCTCACTTTTCTTTTCCTTCCTGCTGGGGTAGCACTTCTTTTTCAGACTAACTTTAAAAGGAAGCAACACTGGGAGAAGCTGTAAGAGATCCTGCCATTGGGGAGAAGTTGGAATCGTGGCCCTGAATGACATCCTCTCCCTGTGTCCCTTGACAGCCTGCCTCCCAACTCCTTTCTTCACGTTCTCTAGGCCTTCATGCGTCAAGAACCAGGAACAGAAGGCAAAAATTCCAACAGCTGAGATTTCCTCCTAACAGAGGAAAAAGGCTCAAGGGAAAGAGAAACGTAAGAATACAAGACATGGAAATTCCCTAGCAGTCCAGGGTTTGAGACTCTGAGCGCTCACTGCCAAGGGCACCAGTTCCATCCCTGATATGGAAACTAAGCCCTCAAAAGCCTTGCCCCGACTATGTATATACATATGGCATATTTGTACTCATACCCGGGACAAAGAAAGGCAAGATTTCTAAGATAGTTCTCCCAGCTCAGGAAGTTACTGTTGGAAAACTCTGAGTGGTTACTGTGTGTCCAGCCCGGTTCTACCGTGTTCTTCTCATGATAACTTACTTAATCGCCACAGCAACCCTATGCGGTAAATGCTCTTAGCATCATCATCCCATGTTCCAGATGTGGCAACTGAGGCACTGAGCATTTGAGTTCCCTGCTGGTGATTCCTGAGCGAGTGAATGACAGGGTTCAGATCTGGACCCAGCAGTCCCTGTCCGGAGCCCTCTGTGACTTCTTCAGAGTGGAGGTAAAACATCAAAGAAGAAGTGAACTTTTTAAAAAGCAAATCAGACGGTGTCACCCCACTGCTTAAACTCCTTTCCGTGGTTTCCCACTGCCCTAAGGATGAAGACCAGCTCCTCATCCAGCCCACGAAGTCCAGCCCTGTGTTCCACCATCCTGGCTGCTGGCCGGGTCTCAGCACCGCGCTTCCTCCCACCACAGCGTGCCTTGGTGCTGTTTCCTCTGCGTGAATTTCCTTTTTCTCCTTCTCCTGTCCCTCTTTTTTCCTCCTACTCCCCCTCACTCTCTTTCTTCTTTTCCTCCTTTTCCTCCCCTCCTTTTCCCTCAGATCTGCTATCATCACTGCCTCAGGTGAGCCTTTCCTGACTCCTGAGCATCCCCCCATCATGCTCGCATCTGCCATGTCTCTTTCCTCATCAGAGAATCCTCACGCCAACTGATTCTTTGATTGACGTTTGTTGCTTCTCCACACTGGGGCTTCCCTGGTGGCTCAAGGGTAAAGAATCTGCCTGCCAGTGCAGGAGATGTGGGTTCGATCCTTGAGTAGCCAAGATCCACTGAAGAAGGAAATGGCAACACACTCCAGTATTCTTGCCTGGACAGAGGAGCCTGGGGGGCTGCAGTCCCTGGGGTTGCAAAAGAGCTGGACTCGACTTAGTGACTAAACAACTCCTCCACGCTAACACTGTCTAATAGGAATGGTGGGAGGAGCGTGGGTTGTTTCAGATTTCCTCAGAGAAATTTTTAAAAGTTTTACATTTTAAAAAGTAAAAAGGAACTGGTAAAGTTAATTTTAATAATATATTTTATTTTTCCCAATATGTCCAAAATATTATCGTTTGAACGTGTAAGCAACACAAAAATGAGTGAGATATGTTACTTCATTTCTATCCCACTCATGCTATTGTGCTAAACTGCATTAGTCGTGTCCAGCTCTGCGTGACCCTATGGATTGTAGCCCGCCAGGCTCCTCTATCTATGGGATTCTCCAGGCAGGAATACTGGAATAGGTTCCCATGCCCTCCTCGAGGGGATCTTCCTGACCCAGGGATCAAACTTGTGTCTCTTATGTCTCTTGCACTGGCAGGCAGGTTCTTTTCCACCAGTGCCACCTGAGAAAGCCCTAAATCTTAAAAATTCAGCCTGCATTTCACAGGTGCAAACTAGCCACATTCAAGTGTTCAAACCGCATGTGGCTTGTGACCACTGCATTGGACAGTGCAAATCTAGTCCAATCTCCCGCCCTCAGGGAGAGCAAGTGTGGCCATTTCTCAGGTGGTATAACTGAGATCCAAAATGGCTAGTCCCGTGGCTCTCAGCCAGGGTGATTTCTCCCCCAGGGGACAGCCAGGGACAGTTTTGATTGTCATGACTTTCCCAGGGTGGGATCTTAGGGTGTCTGCCAAATATTCCACAAGGCACAGGGCAGCACCTCACAATAAAGAGCAATTCAGCCAAAGACACCAGTAGCGCCCGGGGTGAGGTGAAGACTCTGCGACGTGTGCATGCATTCTTCACTGGTCAGCCCCTCATTCCCTCCGGAGCCTGTTCCTCCTGCTGTCTACACTCACAGCTGTGCCTGTTTGAGATTCACAGCCTCCATCCCTGGTTAGCCAGCGTTTATCCAACAGTCCAGCAGGTCCTTCCCAACAGACTGCCAAACCAGGAGAGGAGGGGCTTTCACACCTGCATCATGGGAGGAGGTAGGGAGCCAAGTTGCATTGGCCTTGGGCTTGTGTACACACACACACACGCATGCACGCACACGCACACGCACACCAAGACACTGGGGATGGGACCCAGCAGTGATTTCCATTGCAAACATCTCTGAGCATCTTTTAAAATCTTCACTTGGGTCTGTGAAAGGAGAACGAGAGCACCAGACCATGAACAGATGCACCGTCCCTCCCTTTCCTGGCCTGCCTGCCGAGTCTGCCTCCTCAGGAGACAGCTGGAATATGCATGAGACAGATGCTTGAGCATCCCCAGGGCTGTTTCAAAAGGATGAGCATGCGGCCTGGGGCAGAGACGACTCCAGGGCCCTGCCCTCCTCACCTCACTCAGCTCTGAACTGGTAGGCTGGTGCTGCCGACGGAGAGCTGATCCTTCCTCTGCCTCCCATCGTTCCAGGAGGAAGTTAAGGAACACAGCTCCACAGCAATAGCAGTGAGCCAAGGGGAGAGGTGTCAGGTTCAAAGGAAGAACCAGCCCTAAAAGAGCCGAAACTACACATTTGGAAAGTGGAAAGCTGGAAATCTGACGAGATCTCCCCAAGCTTTCCCCATGTGAGCTCTGAGCAGCATCCTCACCCCCACCCCATGCACCTTAGAGGGACACTGGCTGCATGGGCTCTGACCAGGTCCTGAGAGAACGAAGTGAAAGTGCCTAGTACAGGGCCTGCCCTTCACTGGAGATTTAATTTTTAAAAAATAATTCCCCAGGGAATTCCCTGGTGGTCCAGTGGTTAAGACTTCATGCTACCAACACAAGGAAGCACAGGTTTGATCCCTGCTCGAGGATCAAACTGAGATCCCCACATGCCTTGCTGCTGCTGCTGCTGCTGCTGCTAAGTCACTTCAGTCGTGTCCGACTCTGTGCGACCCCATGGACTGCAGCCTACCAGGCTTCTCTGTCTATGGGATTCTCCAGGCAAGAACACTTGAGTGGGTTGCCATTTCCTTCTCCAATGCATGAAAGTGAAAAGTGAAAGAAGTCGCTCAGACGTGTCCGACCCTCAGCAACCCCATGGACTGCGGCCCACCAGGCTCCTCCATCCATGGGATTTTCCAGGCAACAGTACTGGAGTGGGGTGCCATTGCCTTCTCCCACATGCCTTGCAGGCATGGCCAAAAAATTTTTTAACTTAAAAATTGAAAAAAAAAAAAAAAGGAATTTCTTAAAAGCATCAGACCCTGGGTTAAGTCAGTCAGGGTATCTAGTAACTCTTCAAGCCCTTATTCATCACACTTAAATCTCACTTTTAACAGTTTTATTGAGGTATAAAGTGAAAGTCGCTCAGTTGTGTCTGACTCTTTGTGATCCCACGGACTATACAGTCCATGAAATTCTCCAGGCCAGAATACTGGAGTGGGTAGCCTTTCCTTCCTCCAGGGGATCTTCCCAACCCAGGGATCGAACCCAGGTCTCCCACATTGCAGGCAGATTCTTTATCAGCTGAGCCACCAGGGAAGCCTTATTGAAGTATAATTAACATTAAAGCCTGAAGATAGCTAAAGCTTAGAATTGAGTAGGTTTTGACAAATATATACACCTGTGAAACCACCCCCAGACTTGAGATGGCAAATATGTCCTCCTCCCTTAAAGTTTCCTCTTTAAGGAAATGAAATCCTCTCACCTAAGGAGGGCCAAGCAGCTGAACTGGTGAGCCCCAAAGTTCCTTCCTTCTTGAGCCTATGGGCCTTTGTCTTGGGAATATGTCTTCCCAGCTTGGAAATCCAACCCTCTCTCCCCTCACCCCCAGGCAACCACTTGCCTGCTTCCCGTCATTATGGATTCATTTGTATTCCCTGAAATTATATAAATGGGACTTTAGAGATCTACTCGGAGAAGGCAATGGCACCCCACTCCAGTACTTTTGCCTGGAAAATCCCATGGACGGAGGAGCCTGGTAGGCTGCAGTCCACGGGGTCAAAAAAGTCAGACACGACTGAGCGACTTCACTTTCACTTATCACTTTCATGCATTGGAGAAGGAAATGGCAACCCACTCCAGTGTTCTTGCCTGGAGAATCCCAGGGACGGGGGAGCCTGGTGGGCTGCCGTCTATGGGGTCGCACAGAGTCAGACACGACTGAAGCGACTTAGCAGCAGAGATCTACTTGTTTTTTTTTTTTTACCAAGCTTCTTTCACTCAGCCTAACTATTCTGAGACTCATCCACATTGAACAGCATTTGCTGGAGAGTACTCCATAGCACGCATGTACCAAAGTTGTTGATCCATCACTTGATGAGCTGTTGCAACTAGAGCTGCTGTGAGCATTGAGATACAAGTCTTCCCGTAGACTTGTCCTTCCCTTTCTCTTGGATAAATACCTGGGTGTGGTTATCTAGCAGTGGCTGGAATCATAAGGTAGGTGCGAATTTTACTCTTTGAGAAATTGACAAACAGTTTTCCAAAGGGATTGTACCATTTTACACTCCCACCAGCAGTGTTTGAGCTGTTGCTCCACAACCTTGCCAACACATAGTGTAGTCAGTCTTTCAAATTCCAGCTATTCTAAGGGGTATAAAGTAGTATCTCAGGGTGGTCCTAATTTGCACTACAACCATGCCAACTGATGTTAAACATTTTTTTCATGTGCTTACTTGCCATTTGTTTATCTTCTTGTTGAAGTATTTGTTCAAATCTTTTGTTCATTGTAAAATATTGAGCTGTTTTCTTATTATGGCCTTTCACAAGTTGTTTATTTAATCCAGATTCAAATATTTTAACATATATAGGACTTGCAAATATTTCCTCCCAGTCTGTTGCATGTCTTTTCATTCTCTTAACAGTGTCTTACAAAGGACAAGAGTTCTTAATTTGTAACTTAAAAAAATACTCACTTTACTGTGAGGTGGTCTCACAAATATTGGGGATATCATTAAGACTGTTTTGCTAGGGACTTCCCTGGCAGTCCAGTGGTTAAGATTCCTGGCTTTCAACACAGAGGGCGCAGGGTTTGATCCCTGGTTGGGGAACTGAGATTCCACATGCTGTGGGGCACAGCCAAAAAATATATTTTTTACACATAATAGAGTTTTAAAAAGACTGCTCTGGTAGATGTTAAGAATGGGTTCCCCATCTCAAACCAAACCACCCTCCTGTTGAGCAGCCTATAGCCTTATGGAACCTCCTCAGAGATTTCCAGGACAGACCTCTCTGTGCCTCAATTTCCTTATCTATGAAATGAAGATAATAATAATACTCACTTCATGAAGCTGACATAGGAATTAAATGACTTAATACACCTAGAACTCTTAAAACAGAGTCTGGCACCTAGTCTGTGCCAAACAAATGTTATCAAGATTATTACTTCATGCTAAGGATTTCCACGAAGGCCAAAGACACCACTTTGGGCAAAATACCTGAACAATTCTGGTTGTTTTGGTAAATATTCATCTCTGTGCCAGTCTTGGACTAAATGCATTACTCATTCATCCATCATAACAACTCAGAGAAGGAGATTCAATCTGTTATCCCCATTTTACACAGGAGGACCAAGCCTGGTTAGGGAACAACTAGGCTAAAATTCAAACTTAGGTCTGTTGGGCCTCGAACCTGTGCTATCAACCAAAGGATTCCTTGCCTAGGAGTAGAGCAGGCTGTTTCTAAAGTCATGTGGGTCTTCCACCACTGACCTTGCTTACAGGACAGCAAACCAGCTCCAGGAGTGTTTCAGGGCAGGGAGCCTGCCCCTGTGGGTGCCCCTACCAGACGTGGCTCCTTTCTAGAGCAGAAAGGGCACAGCTTGAAGGGTCACTTGGATACAAGTCAGACATATGCCCATAGGCTCAAGAAGGAAAGAACTTTGGGGGTCCCCAGGTCAGCCACTTGGCCCTGCTCAGGTGAGAGGAAGGCCCCAGCCTCCCAGGAGGCTTTCCACTTCTCCAGCTTCAACTGTTAGACACCTTGTCTGCCTCCCTGCAACCTCCTCACACAGGGAAGACCCTCAGCCAACGTTTCTGGAACAATGGGGTGTCAATGAGTAGGGTTTCTAGTGCAGCATCTGCCTGACCTTTTCAATAAGACATGTGGCCTATAGAAGATACCATACCTGCCCCACCTGGTACTCTGGAGTTGGATCCTCGCTGTACCAGTTCCTGCTCTGCCAGCTTGGCACCTGGCTCTATTTCCCAGAGCCTCAGTTTATCCACCTCTAAAGTTGGCATGGGGCTTCCCAGGTGGCTCAGCAGTAACGAATCCACCTGCAATGCAGGAAACGTGGCTTCAATCCCTGCGTCAGGAAGATTCCCTGGAGGAAGGCATGGCAACTCACTCCAGTGCTCTTGCCTGAAGAGTCCCACGGACAGAGGAGCCTGGTGGGCTACAGTCCATGGGGTCGCAAAGAGTCAGACACGACTGAGTGACTAAACAACAAGCAGGAGGGACCCCTCACAGAGGCGTTGAGAGGACTAAAGGACTCACCACTGCCTGCAGAGTAGGTGCCCGGCCCCCGCTGACAGACAATATGATGACGACAATTTCCAGAAAGATTCCAACATCCAGATTTGCTGCCAAGTCTTCTTCCAAATCATGATGGAAGAGGAACTGGGACAATGCATGTTTCAGTAACGTGGTGCATTTTTAAGCAAACAGGTCAAAAGATGTATCGAAGAACACTGCCCCTTCAAGTGTATCACCTCGGACTAGTGTGTTAATCAACGATGCTTGAGAATTTTAGGCAACACTGTCAATCGTGGGAAGGAAGGCAGGGACCAAGCTGGGGTGCCCCTGAGGTCCAAATACGCTGCACTGAAATACCGTGAGGATGGTGCTGATTTAAGCCACATGTGGACTAGGAGCCACTCTGGATTTAAACGGTTGCTTCTTTTTTTTTTCCAATGTATTTTATTGAAGTATAGTTGATTTACAAAGTTGTGTTAATTTCTGCTGTATGGCAAAGTGATTCAGTTATACAAATATATATATTGTTTTTCATATTCTTTTTCATTATGGTTTATTGAAGAATATTGAATATGGTTCCCTGTGCTGTACAGTAGAACCCTGTTGAACAGCTGTTTCAGCCTATATGTTCTGATCTTTTTTCCCAATACTATTTTCAAGACTCTTTTTTTTTTTTTTTGATTCATTCATTCGAAAAGCATTTATGGCCTTTTAGCCGGAACCACCATCTTCCAGTAATTTCACCAAAATGACCAACATGAAGGGAAAGAGGAGGGGCACCCACTAAATGTTCTCCAGGCTTTTAGAAAACAGGAAGTTTTTCTTTCGGCCACGTACACGTGAACCTACAAAGAAGGTGATGTTGTCGACATCCAAGAACAGGACTGTTCAAAAGGAATGCACTGTAAGTGTCACCACAGCAAAACTGGAGGAGCCTATGACACGGGCCTGCTTGTTGCTGACATTGTTATGAACAAACAGGAGAAGGACAAGATACTTGCCAAGAGAAGGAGTGAATGCATTGAATGCAGTAAGCACTCTAAGAGCCAGGATAGAAATGAGACAAGGAGGAAGGTGCTGGGTTTAGTGGAAGTGCCAGCCTGCGCCAACCAGAGAGGCAGGCTTTGTGAGACCCATGGAGAGGAGCCTGAGCCACTGGAACCCATTTCCTGAGAATTGACGGCATGATGGGGGCTTCCCAGGTGGCGCTAGTGGTACAGAGCCTGCCTGCCTGCTAATGTAGGCGACATAAGAGATGCTGGTTCAATCCCTGGGTTGGGAAGATCCCCTGGAGGAGAAAATGGTAACCCGCTCCAATATTCTTGCCTGGGAAATCCCGTGGACAGAGGAGCCTGGCAGGCTACAGTCCATAGGTTTACAAAGAGTCAGACACAACTGAAGCAACTTAGCACACAAGCATGGCATGATGGGGTTAAAAAAAAGAGAAAAGCAAAATAGTTCAGTGAAGATACTCTGTACAGTATCATGATGGATGGATGTCATACACTTGTCCAAACCCACAGAATACACAACACCGAGAGTGAACCCTAAGGGAAACTATGGACTTCGGGTGATCAGGGTGTGTCAGTGTCAATTCACTCTTGGTTTTACAACAGTAACACTCTGGTGAGCATTGGTGATCATGGGACAGGCTATGCCCATGTGGGGCCAGGGGAAATCTCCTTTAATTTTGTGGCAAACCTGATTCAAGAAAATAATGAGGGAATTCCCAGAGTTGTTAGGACCCTGTGCTTTTACTGTTATGGCCCCAGGTATCTGGTTGCTGAACTAAGATCCCACAAGCTGTGAGGCCGTTGATTTGACCAATACGCTCCACCTTTACAGGGGTTACTCCAAGTTCACATGACAACAGCTACAGGGAGGGATGAACGGTTAAATGCACTCCACTTACGGGTGCCTAGCCTGAGCGTGGGTGATTCAGGGACTCTGGCTCCTCCCATCTGTGAGCTCATCCCGCTGAGCCTTGTCATCACCCGAAACCACTTAGTAAAGGAGGGAAATTGGGGTGGAGAAGGTGCACTGCCCCTTAAGATCCTTGGAGTGTGAGTAGCCCACATCGCCGCCTCTCACGTTTTAGTGATGAAAGCCAGCCATGTGACTAAGCCTAACTGCACATCGCTGGCCGGACAGCTGCTTTCCAGCCAGGACTGTGCCGTCTGACAGGGGAGAGGAAACTGCCAGACGGTCCGCCACCTCTGCCGCAGGGAGTGGCTCACCACTTGCTACCCTCCGTTCCAAGAGAAACCAAGAGGAAAAGAAATGCCTCCCATATCACAGCACTGTCCCAGGTCAAAGTGATGGCAAACCATCTGTTATAACCAAAGTCACCCAGCCACATGTTTCAAAGGGGAGTCAGAGAGCAACATACGTATTTGGGCATCAGCCTACAGGGCAGCAGCCGAGCGGGTAGCCTTTGCAGATCCCAATGCAACAGACACATTCCCTTGTCTCTGAGCTAGAATGACCTTCCTGCAGCCAAAGCCAGGCTCCCAGTGGAGCCAATGTGAAGGTGTCCTCCTTCCTTGCTGGGGACCACTCTCTCCTACAAAGAGGCTGCCATACAGGCACCTAGGGACACCCAGCCAACATCAGGCTCAACCGACTCAGCCAAGGGAGCTGAAGACTCCCAGCACGCCTTGCCCACTCTGTCTCTAAACAGTGCCCCAGGAGCACGTGCCTCCAGACAGCAGTGGGTCGGCTTGTCAAGCCTCTCTCCAGAAAGCTGAGACACAAAGCGAATGCCAATGATCCCCCATACCCGCGAGGAGGGGGATGCAATTATAGCAAATTCTGCTTACAGTTCAGATTCAATATTTGGAAGGGATAATCCCGAAATAAGAGATTGCCTGATTTCTCTCTCCAGCCCGTGAATGGTTCATTAGCTCCTATTTGACATTTGATGGTGGAGTCTGATTGGCCTTATTGTGAGAGTTGGACTTTAAGAAGTCCCCAAGACCGAGCAATCAAGTTTCACAATGATCCCCAACTGCAAATTTCAAAACATAAATGGCAGCTGCGCCTTGGACATCAATCCCATGAATGCTGCGGGGAATTTGTATTTCATCCTCACTTAATGAAACTCAGTCCTGCTTGGCAAAGCGGGGGCCCCTGACTCAGCAGTTAGGATTTCCTCAGCGGCTCAACCCTGGTGCTGCAAACAAAGAACCCCCAACTGGAGCATCGGTAAAGATGATGTGCCCCAGGCTTGTGTGGGGCCACCTGAGCACCGAGTCTCTGAGGAATGTGAGATGAAGGCTGAGCCCTGGAGAGGATGCTATCTGTGGAGGTGGGTCCCTTGCACCCAAACCAGAAACAAGGTAGCAGAAGCTAGATTCCATGGAGGGGGCACAAGGACCGCGGGAGTTCCCAAGAAGGAGAGGAAGGGCATGGTCTGGGCTGGCTTCCCGGAAGAAGGGTGCTAGGCCGGACATGGGAGAGGACTGGGGAAGCATCCCGGGGCTGAGACGTGAGCAAAGGGCTGGAGGGGGCCGACAACTCCCCACTTCCTCGTTGGAGGTAGGCGGTGCCTCCTCGGGGTTCCCGCCGCCTCCTGAGCCTCCCCACTCCCCACGTCCGCCACACAGTATTGACCTCACCTGTCCTCATCGACCATGATGAGCCCTTTGAGATCAGGGACCGTCTTATCCATTTCTGAGCCGTGAAAGTGAAAGTGTTAGTCGTTCAGTCGTGTCTGACTCTTTGCAACCCCGTGAACTGTAGCCTGCCATGCTCCTCTGACCATGGAATTCTCCAGGCTAGAATACTGGAGTAGGTAGCCAGCCCCTTCTCCAGGAGGGGATCTTCCCAACCTAGGGTTCAAACCCAAGTCTTCCACATTGTAGGCAGATTCTTTACTGTCTGAGCCAACAGGGCAGCCCCTTATTTCTGAGCCCTGATGTCCAGCAAAGAACTGAAGCTCAATAAATGTCAATTGAATGAAAGACTACATCCAACCTTTATGTATCAGCATATATAACAATATGTTGCTATTATCACCTTGCTGGTGGTGGGGTTACAGGAACCAACATCCAGATCATTTCTTTGATACATCAGGATTCCACGACTCCCAAGAACTTCTGTGAGGTAGCAATCATGAAGAGGACTTACTCTTTCCTTCAACTGTTGCCCTGAACCCTTAAGAGAGATAGAGGGTAGAGAGAACGAGGAGACAGCTATCAAGGGTCTACGATGTGCCCAGCACTTTGAGGGATGCGTTATATCCACTCACCGCTCATACAGGTCAGTATAGTGTTTGTGACACCAGCTCAGGAACTCTGCCACATATAAGCTGTGTGTTCTCAAGAAAGTTAATAAGCCTCTCTGTGCCTTTGTGTTCTCTGTAAAAGGAGAGTTTTCTACCACCGAAGGCTGTGTGAGAAAGCCATATGTTTGTACTTGTAAAACCCTTAGATCAGGGCTGGCTCATTGTCAGCCCCCAGTGAACACTCACTGGCCTTTCTGTGCCCTCATCACCCCACTTCGGTCACCAAGCTGTGCTGTTTCCATCTCACTATCGAGACAACTAGCCTTCAGTGAAGTGAAGGATTTGCCCAGGAGTCCACAGCCGTGTGACCTCGGCTCTACAGACTTCAAAGCCACAGCACTCGGGCTTCTGCTGGAGGTGAAGAAGCGAGAACAGTCCAATCCGGCTGCCCTGGGCTGGACGCCTTCCCGGGTCCTCCATTAGTCCCCCAGCTTCCACGCAGCTGTGTGAAGGCTGCTCCCCCAGCCCCGGCGTCCACCCTCCATCCCGGAACCCCCACCCCCGGGCCCAGGCCTGCCTCAGGTGGGACCCTGGCCACCACCCGGCCCCTGTGCACATCCAGGCGATAGAGGCCTCCCTTCCAGCACCTGGCACACACTGGGACACCCCGCTTCCATAGAGACATAAGCACACACGCATGCTCACATGCACATGCCTACACGCTTACGTCTGCACATGTACCCACAGCAACATGCAGATGCCTACGCAGACAGCCTACTCGTGATCACGTGCTCTTACACACGCATGCACATGGACATGCACACTCACCTACCACATGTGCACACACCTGCTCCCCTATAGACACAAAGAGCACCCATACATACACATGTTCACAGCTGGCAGGCATGCACACACGTGCTCACACACACCTTTGACCCCAAGGGGAGGAAGGCAGAGACGCCGACAGAGGCCAAGGTCAGAAGCACACCGTCCCCTCCCAAGAGGGCAAGACTCAAGTCTTCTGTCTGAGCCAGCTTCTGTCTGCAGCTCAGGCTTCACCAGACCCTGGAGGCCCAGCGTCCCCCGCTTCACCACGGTTCTCTTGCTGCCTCGGGCTGCCCCCTGGCTGCCCCCAAGCCCTGCTGTCAGTACTGGGTCCTGCCTGTGGCCTGAACTTTCTCCTCCCTCTCCACCCCACTGCGGCCCTCTTGTTCACCTCAGCATCCACTATCTAGAGACCACAGAACTCAGACCCCAGCTAGCAAGCAGGGACTTTTTCCTGACGACCTCACAGGCTTCCCCTTCTGTAGACTGTCACAATCATGTTTGCAGGACACCCCTCACAGCCAGACATAGACATGCGGACTGGGGCTTCCCACTGCGTCTCAAATCAGTCTGTCTCCTCACCCTTTACCTCTAAAGGGTTGGCTGAGACAATGATGCCCTAAGGAACAAGGACAGTTGGCTTCCTCTGCCTGCAGTGTTCCTTGACTGTCACCAGGGGGCAGCCCTGATCCACTTATTTGCGTTTTTGAAAACCATACCCAACCCCCAGTCCATCTAGACAATGAAGCTGGGGAGAATACAAACAGACTTAAAGGGCTGTGTGTGTGGAGGTGGGGAAGGTGAGGGGGGTGCGGCAAGATCAGTACCATATGGGTAGACTGGGGAAATAGATCAATAGATTAAAAGGGAAGCCACTGGTTGAATGAGCTTCGGTGTCATTAATGTTGGGGTACAAGCTTACTCTGAGTCTTCCACTGACCAGAGCAAAAAAATGAAACCATTCACTAGGTCACCTACTTCTTCAGGGAAATGCCATTTCATTTGGGAAACTGGAAAACCACTACACCTCAGTTTAAACAATTCACCATACCGGATCTTCTGCTAGACCCAATACACTGATTTTTCTTTAAATTTGTCATCTCTCCATTGCATACTTTAAGGTCAACATTAAGAACTCTGGCTCTAGAACCAGACCTCCATTCTCACTGTGTCCACTTCCTGTCCTCCTCTCCTCTCTCGATCCCACTCCAATCAGGTTTCGTCCACTACTTTCCTGAACCTGATCCTGTCAAGGTCACCAGCCACTTCCATGTTGTCAAATCCCATGGCAGTTTTGTCTTCATCTTACCAGAGCAAACCCAGCACTTGACCCCACAGAGCAGGCTCTTGTAGCTGAAATGTTTCTTTGTTTGGCTTTGAAGACTGATCTCTCTTTGGGGGGCTCTACCTACTGCTCCTTCTCCATCTGCTTAGCTGGTTCCTCATGCTCTGCTTTACCTCCAAATGCTGCAGGACCCTGTCACAGCTCAGCCCTGGGATCTGGCCTCTTCTCCTTCCAGTTCCTCTCTCAGTCCAGTTCCAAGACCCTAAGAATCAGATCCTCCCTGGTGACCACAGCATGTACATCAGTGGCCCACGTCTCTACTCAGAGGTCAAGTAGGCATTTCATACTTAACATGTTCAAACTGAACTCTCCAGACCCTCATCTGACCTGCTCATCCCTCCTTCCCATTTGGGTAAGTGGCAGCCGCATTTGATGTGGGTCAACATTACAATTGTCCTTGACTCCTCTCTTCATTCACCCTTCACATTCAAAAGAACAGAAAATCCTGTGGGCTCTGACTTCAGTGAATGTCTAGAATCCAACCTGTTCTCAGCATCTCCATTCTGACCCCCCATCCAAGCAACTGGCACTGCTCTGTGGACCGTGGCCTAGTCTGGTCTGCTGGTGACTGTACCCGTTGTGCCTAGAATAGTGCTTGGAACATAATGGGCCACCAGCAACTACGTGCTGATTAAATTATTGTATGCCCTAGAATAATTTATGTGCACATATGGCACAAAAAGAATTTTGTTTCTTGATAAATAATTTCACAGCTAAGAACACTAGTTCACAATGTTTTCACATTTTTTGAACAGTCACCAGGCCCCTTGCATATGACAGGAAGATGCTAACAAGATGAATGAGGCTCAGAGAAGTAGAACGTTTTCCAAGGCCAAACATTTAGTGCTTGGTGGAGTTAATCTTTGAATCCTATTCATTTATTCAATTCAATAGGTATTTACATGCAGAGTACATCATGAGAAACGCCGGACTGGAAGAAACACAAGCTGGAATCAAGATTGCCAGGAGAAATATCAATAACCTCAGATATGCAGATGACACCACCCTCATGGCAGAAAGTGAAGAGGAACTAAAAAGCCTCTTGATGAAAGTGAAAGTGGAGAGTGAAAAAGTTGGCTTAAAGCTCAACATTCAGAAAATGAAGATCATGGCATCTGGTCCCGTCACTTCATGGGAAATAGATGGGGAAACAGTGGAAACAGTGTCAGACTTTATTTTTCTGGGCTCCAAAATCACTACAGATGGTGACTGCAGCCATGAAATTAAAAGACGCTTACTCCTTGGAAGGAAAGTTATGACCAACCTAGATAGCATATTCAAAAGCAGAGACATGACTTTGCCAACAAAGGTTCGTCTAGTCAAGGCTATGGTTTTTCCTGTGGTCATGTATGGATGTGAGAGTTGGACTGTGAAGAAGGCTAAGCGCTGAAGAATTGATGCTTTTGAACTGTGGTGTTGGAGAAGACTCTTGAGAATCCCTTGGACTGCAAGGAGATCCAACCAGTCCATTGTGAAGGAGATCAGCCCTGGGATTTCTTTAGAAGGAATGATGCTAAAGCTGAAACTCCAGTACTTTGTCCACCTCATGCGAAGAGTTGACTCATTGGAAAAGACTCTGATGCTGGGAGGGATTGGGGGCAAGAGGAGAAGGGGACGACAGAGGATGAGATGGCTGGATGGCATCACTGACTTGATGGATGTGAGTCTCAGTGAACTCCGGGAGTTAGTGATGGACAGGGAGGCCTGGAGTGCTGCGATTCATGGGGTCGCAAATAGTCGGACATGACTAAGCGCCTGATCTGATCTGATCTGAAGCACCAATTATGTGCCAGATATGTGCCAATTATAGACTTCCCTGCTCAGCTGGTAAAGAATCCGCCTGCAATGCAGGAGACCCCGATTCAATTCCTGAGTCTGGAAGATCCTCTGGAGAAGGGATAAGCTACCCACTCCAGTATTCTTGGGCTTCCCTTGTGGCTCAGCTGGTAAAGAATCTGCCTGCAATGTGGGAGACCCAGGTTCGATCCCTGGGCTGAGAAGATCCCCTGGAGAAGGGAACGGCCACCCACTCCAGTATTCTGGCCTGGAGAACTCCATGGACTGTATGGGGTCGCAAAGAGTCAGACACGACTGAGCGACTTTCACTTTCACTTTCACGTGCCAGGTATTGTTTGCGGAAAACAGACAAATTCCTTTCTAGTGGCAAGAGAAATGTAAGAAATGAAATGCTCATATATGACAGGTGCTACAAAAAAGTAAGGGGACCAGAGTGATGCGGAGGCTTTCTGAGGTAGGATGGTCAGGAGGGATCTCTTTGGGGAAGTGGCATTTAAGCAGACGTGGAGGAAGTGACAGGAGAGCCATATAAGTTCGTGAGTGAAGAGCAGACTTCCAAGGTAAGCTACCTTTAACATGTTTGGATGACAACAAGGAAGCTGGTGTGGCTGGAACCAAGAGGGTGAAGTGCAGAATTTTGCAATGAGTTCAGAGATATGAAGGGGGCCAAAGGGACCTTCAGGGCCAGTGGAAGCCTTTGAATTTTACCTTGAGTAAAGTGGAAAATCATTAGTGTGCTCAACAAGCCCGGGAGAGACATGGTCTTAGATTTCAACAGGATCACTGCGACGGCTGCTGCAAGGAGGCCTGAAGACAGGAAAGAGATCTGTTTGGAAAGCTCTCGGCCAGGTTGTGGTGCCCAGATGTTTGATCAACCATGAGTCTAGATGTTGTTGTGAAGATATTTTTGTCAGATGTGATTCATGTTTACAGTCAGTAGAGTTCAAGTGAATAATGTGTGTGGGCTGCATCCAATCAGCTGAAGGCCTTAGAAAGACTGAGATTTCCCGAAAAAGAAGAAGGAATCCTGCCTCAAGATTGCAACCTGGAAACCCTGCCTGAATTTCCCACCTGCTGGCTTGACCTTCAAAATTCAGACACACGACTGCATCTACATTTCCAGCTGCCAACCGGCCCTACGGATTTCAAACTTGCCACCCTCAGCTGGCAAATCGAGCCAATCTTTTAAAACAAATCTACGCAGTTTACCTACAAAACAAAAACAGTTGCAGGAGTAGAAAACAGATTTATGGTTACCAGGGGGTAAGAGGGTGGGAGGGATAAACTGGGAAATTGAAACTGACATATACACATGGTTGTTGCTGTTTAGTAGCAAAGCTGTTTCTGACTCTTTGCAACCCCATGGACTGTAGCCCGCCAGGCCCTTCTGTCTGTGGGATTTCTCAAGCAAGAATACTGGAATGGGTTGCCATCCCCTTCTCCAGGGGATCTTCCCAACCCAGGGATCAAACCTGAGTCTCTTATGTCTCCTGCATTGACAGGTGAGCTCTTTACTGCTGAGTCACCAGGGAAGTCCAACATATACACATTATTATATATAAAATAAATGACTAGTAAGAACCTCCATCAAAGTCATTCAGTCATGTCTGACTCTTTGAGACCCAATGGACTATACAGTCTATGGAATTCTCCAGGCCAGAATACTGGAGTGGGTTGCCATCCCCTTCTCCAGGGGATCTTCCCAACCCAGGGATTGAACCCAGGTCTCCCACACTGCAGGCAGATTCTTTACCAGATGAGCCATCAAGGAAGCCCGTATAGTACAGGTTAACTCTATTCAATACTCTGTAATAACTTTTATGGGGAAAGAATCTAAAAAAGGGTAGATATATGTATATGTACAACTGACTCATTTTGTTGTACACTTGAAACCAACACAACATTGCAAATCAACCATTCTCCAATAAAAATTGTTGAAAGTAAATAAAATCTAGACAGGTAGAGACAGAAGATGGAGAAGGAAATGGCAACCCACTCCACCATTCTTGCTTGGAAAATCCAATGCACAGAGTAGCCTGGAAGGCTACAGTCAATGGGGTTGCAAGAGAGTCAGGCACGATGGAACAACTAAACAGAAATAGAAGACAGATAAGAAGAGAGAAGAGAATATATATAAATATTTAACAGAATCAGTTCTGTTTCTCTGGAGAATTCTAATACAAAGTGCTTGCAATAATCCATGAGACCAATGATCAATGATGATCGTTTGCACCTTGGCATTTGCAATGGAGATGGTGAGACATGTTGGGGTCCAGAAACATTTCAAAGGTAGAATAAACTGGATTGGTTAATGAGTTGAATTTGGCAGTTAAAACAAAGACAGGCATCAAGGATGACCCCGAGACTTTTGACCTGAGCAACTTGATGAATGATAGTACCCACACCTGTTCTGGGAGATGCTGAGGAGATAGATAAATGAGTCTGGAGCCGAGGGGAGAGGTCAGGCTAGGGTATTTATGGCATTCAAGTCCTTAAGATTGGAGAAGATCCCCAAGGGGGTGATTATAGACAGAGGACAGTAATCCAAGGACTGAGCTCTGGAGCCCCTGGGGATTCTAAGCTCTAGAGGTCAAGAAGAGAAGAAAGAAACAGCCAAGGAAACTGAGAAAATGGGCCAATGAAACTGGTAGAAAAAGTGAAGAGCATGTGTCCTAGAAGCCAAGTCAAGAAGACGCTTTATTCCAAGAGTGATGGCGTGGTCAGCTGTGACAAATGCTGCTGGGAAACGGTCAGTTTGGGGTCATGGAGGACTGTGGCGGTGGGCACTGGGCAGGGGATCCATTGTGGAGAGAGGAGCAGCCCCAAAACACACAGAGGCAAACTGTTTCTCACTTTGTCTCCACGTCTGAGGCTTCCACACAGGGACC
Source organism: Bos grunniens (assembly GCF_055505025.1). Taxonomy (NCBI): domain Eukaryota; kingdom Metazoa; phylum Chordata; class Mammalia; order Artiodactyla; family Bovidae; genus Bos; species Bos grunniens. Next base: position 17,399,237 of record NC_141167.1, read on the forward strand.
GGAGTCCAGGCTGGCCCGACAGTCACTTCCCATGTCCCTCAAGAAGGCAGTGCCCTGAGAAATGTCAACACATGCCGGCTGATGGGGGCAGCGGCAGGAGTGTGCGTCTGTGGCATGATGGATTGGTGAAGAGATTAGGAAGAACAGGGTTGAAATATGAATCTGAGTCAGGCTAGGCAGATGGGGAAGTTGCACCTTGTTCCCAGGGAAAGAATGGCACGTCCCTGGCTGGCAGAGGGGGAAGACAGAGAGGGGAAGAAGGCCACAGACATAGGATCCTCTAAATACTACAGGCTGGCCCTTGTCTCTTGGGGCCAGGCCAGGGAGGCTGAGCTTGCCTGATGGAGAGAGCGGGGACGGGGGATTTGAAGATCGGAAGTGTTGCAGCTGCAGCTTCAAAGGTGGGGCCTATCAGGGAGGCCGCCATGGGGAAGGAGAGGCAGGCGGGGAGACCACGACTCACAATGTGGGCCCCAAGGGCCAAGCACGTTCTGGGGAAAGGGAGAGTCATGGGCTCCTTTGGGATGGGACTGTCCAGGTTTTCCTCCCAATAGCCACTGGGAGGTGGTCCATTATTCCCTCCACTTACTGATGAAGACTTGGAGAAGCTGCCCAAGGTCACACAGTTCAGAAGTGCTGGGGTCTGGGTTTGAACATGGATATCCTTATCTCCAAGGCCCATGTTCCTTTTTTCTCCCATAAGCTGAGCAGAGACAAGAATTCCAGAGAGAAAACGTGCTGCACACACCACATGCTTGAACTCGCTGGGCTTGTAAAATGAACTTCATTTGTAAAAGAAAGACAACAGTGATACCTGTTGCAACAGATTGAAGGGGATTCTGCTCATAGAACAGCATGGTGCCTGCGTGTTTGAGAAGAGAGTTGTTGTTTCTGACGGTTATTTCGGTTTACAGATAAGAAGTCATGTAAGAGTCTATCAAATTCTTTGTACTCAGAAGAGTAGGCCAAAGTCTGGATTCAAAGCAAGACAATGGGAATACCAAAGTTCACTCAAACTTTTTCCATTTCATCCCAAGATAAGAAAGAAGGGGATGAGCATGCAGACCGGTGGGGAGCAGCCCTGAAAGCATGAGATGGGATTAAGCTTTTGCAAAAAGGATCAGCCTTAGGAAACACAGTGACATCAGATTTTAGCCACAAATTGGAGAGTGGGCCCGGAATACCCAGATGGGCTATCTGGGCTTCAGTTCAACGTTAAGCATGGAGTACCTCCTGCATGCCAGGCTCCGTGCCTGGCAGGGCAGAGCCATGGGATGGGCACTGTTGACAGCTGTCCTGGCTGGCGGTGGTGATGACGCCCTTGCGGACTTTGACCCAACCTTCCATCACGGAGATGGTAGGTCACACATTGCCTCGAATGGCAGCTGTGAGATCAAGGGACCTTCAGTGGCATGCGTTACCCCCAGACAAGGACGAGCTCAGGAGGAGCCAGCCTCATCACTCTCATAGCAGCCTCATGTGGTGGGTCCTGTCACAATGCCCCTGTGATGGAAGAGGAAACTAAGCTCAGTTAGAGTTGATGCGACTTGACAAGATCACTCGGCTGCAGCAGGATCAGGATTTGAACCCTGGTCAATCTGTTCCCAAAGCAGGTGCTCTTTCCTCCAGGCCAGGTTAGGACTTCGGCTTCTAAAAGGCATCGACAGGTGAGATGGACGATACCAGGCCCAGGTGTACCCATCACTTGGGAGATGGCCAGCAGAGGCAGGATGAGGGGCTGGGCAGGCACTGATCACAAGGATGGTCCTTCAATAAAACTGGGGAGAGGAGATGAGAGACACAAGATCTAGGGATGGAGAACCCTGAGGTCAGCCTGATATCTGCCCACCTGTCTGCCTGCACCTTTTGACCTGAGGAAAAACCCTAGGCTCAACTGGGGCAGATGCCTGAGTCCCCACTCTACTATCGACTGGCCCTGTTACCTGAGACCAGGTGCTCTACCTCTGGAGCCTCGCTCTCCCTGGCTATGAAACGGTCTCCCCTCACTCCACCTGCAAAATGTCTTGCACACAAGGCAGGCACTTAACCCAGCATCATGCTCCTGTGTTCTCTGGACCTCTCTACCCCCATCAGCCCCAACCCCCGTCCTGGGAGTGGGCCCTGGGCTTGTCAGGGTGCCAGCCAGCTGTCAACCCCGCCCTCACTGGCCAGTTAATGAGTGACCAGGGTGCTGGAGGCCAGCCTATAAAAAGCTGCCAGATGAGGAAGCAGGTGGGAGCCAGGTGGACGGCGGCGGGACACAGAGAGAGCGAGATGGCCAGCAGGGCGGTGTCAGGGTACCTGCTGTGTGCGGTTGCCCTGGTCTTCCTCATGCTGCTGCAGGGCACACAGTCAGTCTACATCCAGGTTTGTCCTGAAGGTCCCCACAGCGAGAGGCTGGGATGGAGAGGGAATGCTGGGAAACTCACTAAGGACAGTCCAGGACCCAGGGCTCAGCCCAACACCCAATCACACCACAGGGGCCAAAAGAGCAGGTGGGTGGAAGCAGCTAGAATGCCAATGACAGCGATGACAGTAATGATAACAATAAATGTGGTCATTCTGCGTTGCTCTCCTCAAGAGCCCATCCCGGTCAGAGGTCAGATGGGGAATCAGACATAGTGCCTGCCTTGAAGAGCCCAGAAGGGGAGGGAGACTTCTTTAATGCTCCCACGACTCTGTGTATCCTCCCACGTGTGGGTGGAGAGGGGATGATGGCCACCAGAGAAGTTTGCTCAGAGAGTTAACTTGAGCTGACATTGCAGGATGAGCAGGAGGGATCTAGGCACAGGGACCAGGACTGCTCCAGGAAGAGAAAGCCCCAGCATACAGAAAGGCCCCAGGAGAAGACAGCAGGGGGTGCAGGTCTCCTCGCAGGGCAGCTGTGAGGCTAAAAGGAGTCCATCGATGGAGGCAGGGCCTGCCTGCACTGTGGCAAGCTGCCACTGGGCTCCTGGGTAGCACATTCAACTGGGCATCCTGGGGAAGGAATAAGGAAATTCTGAGGTGGGGTGTGTCAGCTTCCCCCTGCAGCCTTGGCCTTGGAGCCAACCAGCTGGACTAGGCATTGCCATCATTTTTCCATGTTGGTTCAGGGGCAATCACGCAGTTACAGGGGTGGGGGGGGGGTGGTGCCTGGGTACCAGGCACCTGGGAGGAGTGGAGTGTGACTGTCTCTGTCAGATGAGGTTCAGAGTGGGGAAGAGACGGGCAGCCGGTGGAATTTGAATCAAAGTCCCCCCCAGCCCCGTCTCCAAAGCCCATGCCTTGAACCACCATGATCACAGCCTTGTTCAACCTTATCTCCCAGTTCGCCTGTGGCACAGGGGGATGTGAAGTGTCAGGCAGCACCTCCCACCTGCCAGGTGGTCTTCCACGCCTCAACTTTTCAACTCCATGAGAACAGGGATGCTCCCTGGTCTCCTGGCAGCACCCTGCCCCCTTCCCTGCTCAGGCTGAGATGCCTGAGGTCTCCTTCCTCCTCCAGTACCAAGGCTTCCAGGTCCAGCTGGAATCGGTGAAGCAGCTGAATGACCTGGTGGGTCAATGGGTGCCCAGCCCCGGCCTGCAAGACCAGAGTCCCCAGCCCTCTGTGTGCCATCACCCGGCCCTGCCGCTGGACCTCCGGCCCATCTGTGCCTCTAAGGATGTAGCTAGCATCTTCCAGGCCTTGAGTGAGTCCCCCCTCCCCCACGGAGCCACCTGACCCTCATGTTCTCGCCTCCCTGCACCCCAGGTCCTCTACCTCATGAGGTTTCTGTTAAGCACCTAGTGGCTGAGAATAGGGAGATTCAAGAAACTCAGCCCCTGCCCTTCCCGGCTAGGGCGCTGAAATCAGCCATTCAAGGAGCCCCTTCAGTCCCTAGCAACCTGGCTGGGATAATCAGCCCTCCTCCAAGACTTAACAGGTCGGGGGGAAGGGACACTGGAAAAGGATCCATAAAAATCTCTGCAATACATGGGGCGACCAGGGAGGCACAGCGGGGACTCAGGAGAGAGATGGCTCATGTCTGGGGACATGAAAGGGAATCTGAAAGGCTTCCAAGAGGGGGTGACATCTAAGCTGAAATGTGCGGGATGAAACAGCTGATCAGGAGAATGCAGGAACTGGCTAGCACTTATTTTTTTTCCTTTCGATTTTATTGGAGTATCATTGATTTAGAATGTTGTATTGGCTTTGGGTATACAACAAAACGATTCAGTTATACATATACATCTATTCACTCTTGCTTTTCCAGATTCTTTTCTCTGTAACCTGAATTTATAACCTATATCTATATAGGTTAATCTATAACCTATAGATTCTGATATCGGTTATCACAGAATATTGAGTAAAGTTCCTTATGCTGTACAGCAGGTCCTGGTTGGTTATCTGTCCTATATATAGTGGTGCTCAGGGGCAAAGAATCCATCTGCAGTGCAGGAGACACAGGGGACATGGGTTCAATCCCTGAGTGGGGAAGATGCCCTGGAGGAGGGCATGGCAACACACTCCAGTATTCTTGCCTAGAGAATCCCATGGACAGAGGGGCCTGTTGGCCTACAGTCCATGGGGTCACAGAGTCGGACACGACTGAAGTGACTGAGCACGCATGCATGTATACTAGTGTGTATACGCTCATCCCAAGCTCCTGATTTATCCCTCCCACCTCATTCCCCCTTTGGTAACTATAAGTTTGTTTTGGGTATCTGTAAGTCTGTTTCTATTTTGTGAATAAGTTCATTTGTATCATTTTTTAAAATTAGATTCCACATAGAAGTGGTGTTCTGTGGTGATAGTCTTTGTCTGATGGGTGTTGTTCCGTTGCTTAGTCCCTTAGTCCTGTCCAACACTTTGTGACCCCATGGACTGTAACCCACCAGGGTCCTCTGTCCATGGGGTTTCCCAGGCAAGAATACTGGATTAGGTTACCATTTCCTTCTCCAGAGGATCTTCCCAACCCAGGGATTGAGCATTTATCTCCTGCATTGGCAGGGGGATTCTTTACCTCTAAGCCACCAGGGAAGCCTGACTTACTTCACTTAGTATGATCATCTCTAGTAGCCAGGATTTACTGAGCACTTACTAAGTACCAGGCCCTGGGTCAATCCCTTTGCCTGCCTGCTATCCTCACTACCCCTTGGCCAGGCTGATACTGTCTGTTGAGCAGGCAGGAAAACTCAGGCAGGGTTTGAGTGACTCGCCCAGACACTGCTAGGAGGACAGGACATGGGACTTGAGCCCAAGCCTCTCACTCTGCTTTTAAACTTTCTTGCTCTCAACCTGTGACAAAAATACCAGGCCCCTCCCTCAGACCCTCTCAGAGGCAGGCCTTCTCTGGCTGCCTGGTCAGTGACTCTCTGGACCACAGATGTTTCAGGTTCAGCTGACAAGTGTTTTCCTGCACCCAGGGACCATCGCTAACGACGACTGTGAGCTGTGTGTGAATGTTGCCTGTACCGGCTGCAGCTGAGATGGCCTGGGTGCCCTGAACTCATCCAGGAACCTTGCCCCCACCAGTCCGCTGCCTTCAGAGCCTCCACTCCCATCCAGGCTCTGGGGGTCCCCACCACCACAGTCATCCCCTTTCCTCCAGGGCCCGACAGCTGGATCTGGTGCAAAGCAATTGGAACCACAGTTGGAGAAGAGTTTGGTTCCTGGAGCAGCCCTGCTGCTGAATAAAGATTCTCCACCTACACTCGGAGGCAGGCGTCCATTTGTTCATCCCCAGGAGGCTTAAGCAGAACTTCCCTAGGTTAGCTTCCCTAACCCCTGAGTTAGGCATTTTTCTGGTTTCCTTGTCTGTGGAGTTGATTCATTAAGCTCTGTTTCATATCGGAAGAGTGAGGCTGTGAATGGAAATGAGTCGCCTGGGATCACAGAGTTGGGAAGGCACAGAGCACCCAGACCCATCTGACCCCCAAGCTAAGCTCAGGGCCTGGCCCAGCTACAGAGCCAGAGCTTCTGTGCTCCTGATGGAGTTGGGGGACGATGAGGGGAGAAGAGGAGAGAATGGGAGGAGGAACGGGGCTCTCTCCTGAAGGTGGGAGTGGGGTGGGACAGGTGGAGAGAAGAGCCACTCAGTGCACCTTCTGGGCTGATTCTGCCCATGCCCCCCAACCCCCTCTGCCTTAGTGCACCCTTGTCCCCCTTCCTGGGCTCCCCAGGACCATCTGGCCAGCTCCAGGTGGGAGGCCTTCCTTCCCTCTCTTCACCCTGGTGGCCCCAAGGAATATTAATGATCCCAGCATCTCCTGAGCATCTGCTACACCCTAGGCACTGCTCTGAACTCTCTGAAGATATTAACTCACTGAGTTCTCACAACAGTCCAGTGCAGCAGATACTTCATTATTATCACATCCACTTTATGAGTGAGGGACCCAGGTACAGAGAGGGCTAGTGAGCCCGGCATCACAGGCTCAGCACAATGGCAAAGCAGGCTTCTTCCAGGAAGTCTGGGCCAGGGTCTCTGCTCTGAACTGCCATGTTACTGCCTCCCTGTGACCCCAGGCCCTGACCACAGCTGAGGACATCCAAGGGAGGATGCCCTGCAGCCACCGCCTTCTTCCAAGGGCCTTCCGAGCTCTTCTTGAGGCTGGGGATTCCTGGAAGAAGGGCTTCCCAGGGTGGCTTCCTCCTCGGCCTCTGTCCCAGGTAACCAGAGAGGAGAAAACCCTTGGGTTGTGCCCTCTGAACACAGATCCCAGGGCCATGGCCATGGTGAATCCCTCCAGACTAGTTGCCTGAGGCCAGTGGCCACTCTGGCTCCTTCCTCTGCTCCCCTCACGGAGGCCTGGGGGCCTTTGCAAGGCCTCCTACATCTCTCTGGGCTCCTCTCCTTCCTCTGTCATCACTGCCTCCCAACTCCTACAACCCCTGCCAGCCCAGAGATTCCTCCCTGCCCTGCACCCTGCAGGCTCTCTATGCCCACCATGCCAGATGTACACCATAGCACTGCTCCGACAGTGCCCCTTACCCTTCTGAGGCTCCCCAGTACCATCTCTCATATCTAACCTGAGCCCAGCACCATCTGGCCTCATCTCCCACCTGCCAGGGGAGGAGGCAGTAAAGGCAACTGCCACTGAGTGAGCACCTACTATATGCGAGGCGCATGGTGGAGCCATCTGCACAGAAATAATAACAGCGTCAGCAAAGTGCTCACATGGGCCCCCAGGGACCTCTAAAAGCCTTTCCTCTATTACCCATTTTAGTCTTCACTCAACCCTACAAAGTAGGGATTCTTGTCATTCCCATTTTACAGATGAGGAAACTGAGGAATGAATAGGTTAACTAACCTGCCAAAAGTCACACAACTGGTAACGGGCGATGCCTGAATTGACGGAGTGTGGCTTCAGAGTGGGAGCATTAAGTGTTTCTGCCCCACCACCATTCTCATCAAGTGCCCCTGCAACCTTGGGAGGAGGGATCTGTTATCATCTCCATTCTCAGATGAGGAAACCAAGTCTCAGAGAAGGGTACAGAGCCTATCAATGACAAGATCAGGCTCAAACCCAGCCCTGTGCATCTCCTGGGCTCTACATCATCCAGGCTGAACCATGCCAGTGCCATGGACCTTCCTGATTCTGTGTCTGCATTAAACCCCATCCATTTTCTGAAATGCCTTCTGCCTCTCTCCCTTCACACTGATTTTGAAATTACATCCATCCCAGTGCAAACTCCAAGGGCCAATGCAAACGCCCTGCCTTCTCTCCCCATTCACAGAGCCTTACTGACCTCTGCCCTGAAGATGCCTCACCCTCTGATTCCTGAAGCCCAGGGAATCCTGCCAGAATCACCCCGGGCACTTCTTCCTTCCCTAAGAAGGACCCTGGTTGCCTCCTTTTCCCTCATTCCCTCTACCGTTCTCTGTTGTTTGTATTTTGTTTTGTTGTTTTGACCACTTATTGCATTCTGTTTGCATCTGAACTTTTCTTGCATTACACACACATTCACACACACTATTTCTGGGTGTGTGCTGTGTGTGTGCACACTAAGTCGTTTCAGTCATGTCCAGCTTTTTGCAACTCCATGGACTGTTACCACCAGGCTCCTCTGTCCATGGGATTCTCCAGGCAAGAATACTGGAGTGGCTTGCCATTTCCTTCTCCAAGGGATCTTCCTGACCCAGGGATGGAATCCGATTCTCTTATGCCTCCTGCACTGGCAGGAGGTTTCTTTACCACTAGCGCCTCCTGGGAAGTCAGTACAATTACAATTCCGGTTTTACAGAGGAGGAGATGAGGCTCAGAGTGGGAAAGCGACTTTCCAAACATCACGCAGGATGTGGAAGACCTGAGCAGGACCACAGGGCCGAAACGGTGCAGCTGTTGCTTGCCCTGCCCCCTGTGTACAGGATCAGCCCGGCGGGCCTCACCTGCCCCGGGGCTCAGAGGGACTTCCCCAGACTCCGAAGCCATTAATCCACAGGGAGGCCCAGGGAGCAGCAAGGATGAGGGGGCATAAGGACTCCTCCTGGAGGGGTGAGGAAAGGCTGCCCTCTGAGAGGAGGCACGGGGGTGAGGACTCGGCCCCGAGCAGGAGTGATGTGGTCAGGAATGTGAAAAGTGGAACAAAGGATATGGTGAGAACTATGGCTTGGGGTGTGGGCCCTGGGGGCGGGGCGGGGAGGGCTGGGTGGGTAGGAGGTGGGGGTGGGGCGGGGGCTGGGGGGCAGCGGCAGGCAGGAGGCAGCGCTTAAGTGGTCAATGTGGGGCTAGATTGTGAGGCCCCTTGAACACTCTCCAGCCAGGGGCTGACCGCATAGCCCCTCCGTGCCTGTGTTGGTCATCCAAAGCAGCTCAGGTGCTCTCCTGTGGTTTAGTGGGCTTGATGACTCCGAGGATGGTGAAAGAAAAGCAGAGTTTCCACCTGCCCATTGATGGATGGTGGACTTAAGTCCCCTCAGCGTCTGTGCAAGGAGGCAGCCCAAAGGGGTGCTGGCTTGGCAGAAAGAGTGGCATACTTGCACATAGCACACTGAATCCTGAGCTGGTGAGGGCAGGGTAGGCATCCCTAAAGTGTGATGATGAGTAGACTGACGGATAAAAGAAGGAACGAACGCAACACAGAGAGGGCTCTGGAATCTGGTTTATTAGCCGCGGGTGGGCATGGATCTTAGGAAGCATCAGCAGCTCCGGTGGGGCAGGGGCTGGGCACCCCTCAGGCTGCTCTCTCCTCACTCCTGCATTCGGGGTAGGTTGAGCTGTGAGGAGGAGGAGCGCCCTGCGGGGAAGGGACAGGAGGCAGGGAGTACTATCTGTTCTAGCATCCAGCACAGGCCGCGTAGGCACAGATCTCACACGTGCTTGGATCCGCCGCGATGGCCCCTGGACGGGAGAGATGGAGCCCCGTGAGCGCAGCTTCCCTTCCCCAAAGCTCCCTCCCTCACTTGAGCCAGAGTTTGGACACCCGCCATCCAGGAGAAACCGAGGCCTGTCCTTTCTGACCAGCGGGGCTTTCAGCAACAAACCAGGACACAAGTACCACTCAAGCCAGCCAATTAGAAGAGTCTACTCAGCTGCTACAGCTGAGACCAGAAGAACCCAGAAGCACAACAGAGGGCTTAACAGACCCACCAATCAGAGTAGAGCCCGTCCTCGGAATCCCACCAATCAGAACACACCTCTCCTTCAAGAGCTACAAATCCGGGAATCCATGGGCCCCCAGCTCTTCAGAGAGAGGGTTACTCACCCAGCCTGTCCAGGATCTCCTGGGCGTTGGACTCCTTGCAAAGAGGCTTGAGTTCTTCGGGAAAAGTAGGCAAGCTACAAAGGTTGGAAGCGATGTGTCCACCAGGATTTCTAGGGATCCTAGGCTCCTGGAGCTCCTGGAGCTCCTGGAGGTCCTTGAGCTTCTTCACCGACTCCAGAGAAAAGGAGAAGTCTCCATCCTGAGAGAGACATGTTCGGAGTGTGAGGCCAGGCTGCAGCCTGCTCCCTGACTGCCTCCTCCAGAAGTGACCCCTCTCCCGGCCCAGAGGCACTTGAGCAGTGTTTGCGGCATATGGGAGCCAGGTACTCCGCCGTGGGGCAATATGAGGTAGTCAGAGTTCAAGCTTTACAGCCAGACACTAGGCTTGGATTCTGGTTTTGCTTTGGAATCATGAACAGGTCATTACACTCCGGGAGCCTAGGTTCTGCATGTTATATAAGGAATGGAGAAAACAGACACGAAGTGTCAGGGACACAATAGGTGTCTACTAGTGGGAGCCATGGTGTTGATCTGTGGGGACCAGAGCTGGGACCAGATCCAGGCTTCCCGAATCCACGTGGCTGTACCGGGTTGTCTTCACCTCTGCCTGAGAGCAGTGTGGGCTGATCCCCTGGCCCCCAGCTCCAGCCTGGTGCCTGGCTGATGTTTGAGAAGCAATAAAAGGCCTCCCGGGGCCTGGCTGTGGAGCCAGAGTGGGGCCCCTAATGAGTGCCAGACTGGCCTTTTAGCTGGCATCCACACCAGTAGGGACACCCTCCCGTCAGGACCTTCAGGGTGTCCAGGTGATTTCTGAGACCCAGGTCAGGGCTTTGGCTGAGAAGTAAGGTCTGGAATGAAACTGAGCTCCTTCACTTCCCAACCACGTGCCCATGACAAATTACAAACTCTAAGGCTCCATTTCCCCCCACCTCTAAGAAATGGGGCTAGCAATCTCTTCTTCCCAAAGTGATCCTGGGGCCCCAGTGGAGCCTGGTCATGGCAAGCACTCTGTAAATTGGCTGGTCACCTGCGTTTCCCTGACTGTTTCTCTTCTCTCTTCCTGATCTTTCTATGAGTTTGAAAACGAAAGGTGTGAGAGGCAGGACTGAGAAGGAGATCCGTGGGGCAGAGCCAAGCCTTAGACATACCGCACCCTCAGTCCCCAGGGAGGGGTTGCTTTATCAGAGGACAGGCCCTGCACCCTATAGGTAGAGAGCAGTCTGGAAAATGGTGGGGACAGAGAACTTACCTTCACGATGACTCCTCCTGTCAGGGTGGCCCAGGCTCCAAGGAGGCACAGGGCGGACAGCAGGAAGGTGTTCATGGTGGCAGCACCCAAGAGAGAAGAGTGACTGGTTCTGGATGCCAGGGGGAAACACTGGGACTTTTAAAGAGGGCAGGGTTACTGAGTAACTCAGGAGTCTTGATGAGCATCTCAGCTGCTTGCTGGTCAATTCAATCCTAATCAGATAAGGCTCAAGACCGCCCTGGCAGATAAGAGATCAGTCCAGGGAAGCGTCAGAGCCCCAGCCCCTCCCTGGATTCCCACTTTAACCCACGACTGGACTGGGTTCTGCATTCATTCACCACCAGGCCTTGTGCCAGGGTGGGGCTGCAGACTGCACCCAGCCCTTAAAGAGGGTGGCCCAGGCAGGGGCAAGTGCAGGGTTATTAGGGGAGTGGGTGGGCAAGGGGAATGGAGGGGCCATTCACCTAGCCCAGGGGCAGGGCAGTTCAGGAAGTTTTCCCAAAGGAGGTTATGCCAGCACTTGGTTTTAGAGAATGGGTGAAAATTTTCTTAGAGAAGGGGCCAAGGGTAGAAGGCCATTTTTTGCTGAGAATGCCACGTGTGGGATAGCAGGGAAGTAAAATAGGCCTGGTAGAAGTGGGGAAATGTGAGTAATTCAGCCTGGGGGGAGGAGGAGGTTTCAAGGGGGCTTCGAGTCCTGAGAGATGACACAACCAAGGCGGGTACAAGGTTTAACCACTGTGACTTTGAGAGAGGACTCCGCTCTGTCATCCGTAGGCCTGGGTTCAAGCCCCATCTACTGCCCCATTTCGATGTATGTGAATTTGGGCAAATTGTTTCCATCTCTGAATTTCAGAGCTCCCTGTATTCTCTCTGGGAACCAACATGATAATGCATATCTCATGGGAGTGAGAATTAATGAGGTTAGAAAGACGCTTACCTCAATGCCCGGCACGCAGAAAGCACACAGTTCAGACCTCTGAGTTATCATTATTTTGGTCAACAGTAGCAGCAGCTTCTGGTTCCCTTTGGCCCCTCTGGGGATCAGCCTCCTGGTCTGAGCCAGTCTGTTCTCATCCTGTGCTGGGTCTGCTGCCCTGTCCATCCAGCAGGTTCATATCTTCCTCAAATGTGTTTTTTCTCCTCCTTCCTGATTCCCTTGACCCCTGCTTCTCTCACCATCTCCCCCCTCCCTCCACCGCATCCCTTTTTTTTTCTGCTCCCCCTCCCACAACTAACTCAGCCTAATCTCCTCCATCCTGGCCTTTCCTGCCAAGCTCAATTCTGACTTCGAATATGTGGTTCCATTTGCCTTGGAAGGTTTTTCCTTCCTCATCACTAGATGAACTCCTACTTAAACGTTAAGGTCCAGATCCAGTAGCCCCCACTGCATCCTCAGCTAAATAACCTCTCTTTGTTCTCACAGAACCAGATAACATTCCCTACCTGGGATCTGGTCGAGTTGAGTTACTTGGGTGTGCGTCTTTGCCCCTCTAGACTCTGACCCCCATGAACTCTGTACTCCAGCAGAGTGCATGTTTATTGTATTCTTTTTAAGCAGAGCCTCCTGGACACAGAGGAAGGGCAGCCCCAGGAGCTGCTTTGTTCTAATCTACAAACCAATCTGGCTGGAAGCCAAGGAGGCTCCAAACAAAGAGGTAGGGGTGGGAATCCCTGGGTGGGGAGAGTCAACACTGAAGGGGAAATTGGAGGGAACTTCAAAGGGGTTCAACCCCAGGGAGGAGCAAGAAACACTTGGTTAACTTGCCCTCTCAGGCTAATCCTCAGAACCGGACTAAACTTCCCTCCTTTTCTAGAGTGTGTGTGTGTATGTACACAGAGGTGTGTGTGTGGACTGAAGTGTGTTAGTGTGTATGAGGGGTGTGTATATGTGCTGAAGTCTACGTATCCAGAACAGCCATGTGGTGGCCTCTGCTAGCTGAGAGCTGGGTGGGAGTGAACACCAGTGGAGGGTTAGGTATAGACAGGGTACAGTAGGGTTAAGGATGGAGTTTGGGTTGAAGGTAAGGCTAGAATCAGGGTAGAATTTATTGTGACTGGGATGGAGGTGAGCACAGGTACAGACCAGGAGGAGTGTAGCTGAGGTTGCTGCTGCCTTTGGAACTGGGGTTGGGTGGACTTGAGCTGGGCTAGCGTAGAAGCTGGGTTAAGACCACTCATAGGTTTCCAGCTGGGGCTGGAGTTACCTTAGGGCAAGATGAAGTAGCAGAGAGTGAAAGGAGTTCAGGTTAGGACTCGAATTCGAGTTTGGGTCAGGGTCAGGGTGGAGCTGAGCTTGGGCATGGGGTAAGGGTCAGGGTCAGGGTTAGAACTGGGGGTGCGGCTAGGATGATGTAGGGACTGTCCCTGACATGGAGGTTGGCTGGAGTGAGGTTCAGGTTCTGTGCTTGGTTAAGGTTGGAGTTGAGTCTGCAGCGGAGATGGAGGAGTGGGTGGGGGTCAGGTCTGTGACTGGGGTTGGATGGGGAGCTGGACTGGGATTCAGTTTAGCATCAAGGATGGGGTTGAATAGGCTGCTGTGAGCTGAGGAGCCCTGTCTCTGGTTCCCTTTGGTTCTCAGTCCTTTCCCTCCTGAGGCACCATGGGATTAGGGGTAAAGGGAGGGGGCTTTGGTTCCTGCAGCCTCTTTCTCCCATACGCCCTTAGCCAGGGCTGACCTGGTGCACACCAGGGGTGGGGTGGGTGGGGGTCTAGGTGTGTGGCAGTGACATAGCTCCGCACTGTGGGAAAGAGGAAATGGCTCCCAGGCCTCAGCCCTTTGGGCCTGACCCTACCCAACCCTGCCTCTGACATCTTCCCTGGGAAATGGAAACCAGTACCCTCCCTCTCTCTCCCCGCCAATTCCCTGGCCCAGCCTGGGCCCAGGTGTGGATCCAGGCCCCCTCCCTCCTCTCCTGCATTGAAGCTGCTGGATCTTGGGGCCCCCTTGGAAGCCTGGGGTTCTGGACCACCCCAGGCCCACACCTGAGTCCTGTGGTCTTGGTTCCCCAGCACCCCAACACCCCTCATCATTCCTTACAGGCAAGTGGGTCAGTCTGGGTTGTTTGGGGACGCTCACATCCAAGGCCACCTCTTCTGACAAACTCCTGAACCTCCATAGCCTTCCAGGCCATACCACCTCTATCTGCCTCCCCATGTGAAAACCCATCAGTGGCTGCCCAACACCTTCAGAAGGAAGCCCAGACTCCCTGTCCTGGCATTCAAAGCTCATCATGGTCAGCTCCCTGCTCACCTTTCACCCAGGATCCCAAGTCTCCCTAGGAGTGGCCCAAAAAGAAGGAGCCCAGACCTGGGGCCCTGTAGGTCAGCGGTCCCAACCTTTTTGGCACCAAGGACTGGTTTCATGAAAGACAATTTTTCCATGGACCAGGGTGGGTGGGTGGGGAAAGGCTTAGGGATGATTCAAGTGCTTACGTTTACTGTATACTTTATTTCTATTATTATTACATCATCTCCACCTCTGATCATCAGGCATTAGATTCCAGAGGTTGGGGATTCCTGATGTTGGTAGAATAGCTCCAGTTTGGGAGCCAGGCAGCCCTGGGGTAGAGTCCCTGCTCATCAGTGAAGAGTGGTGTGCTCTTTCTGAGCCTCAGTGTCTACATCAGAAAAATGGAAACAATGACAACTATATTGTAGATTTTGGATTGCCTGGAAGACTTTCCTCACTGACTTCCAGCCCCAGCAAGCCTGTATTAAGACCATATCTGTCCCCTGGGCTCCACCAGCTTCCTATTCTTTCCCCTGATAAAATCTACCAATCTGTCCCGCCCCCTCTCCTGCAAAGTCCTGAGAGCAGAGCCTATGTCTTGCTCCGCAGCGGCCCCAGTACCCACACAAGGCTGGGTACTTAGTGGCTACCCCTGATCCCACAGGAGACCCGAACCAGTGAGCCAGCGAAGTCGCTCAGTCGTGTCCGACTCTTTGCAACCCCATGGACTGTAGCCCACCAGGCTCCTCCATCCATGGAATTTTCCAGGCAAGAGTACTGGAGTGGTTTGCCATTTCCTTCTCCAGGGGATCTTCCTGACCCAGGGATTGAACCCAGGTCTCCTGCATTACAGGCAGACGCTTTACCGTCTGAGCCACCAGGGCAGCCTGAAGACCAGAGAGGCTGTGGTATTTGAACTAATCACAACAGTAACAGGGAGTGAGGATTGAGCACTCGGTCTGGGTACGTGCTTTACGGGTGTGGAAACCAGACCCGGGCCTGCAGCCCAACCACCCCTTACCCACTCTGGCAGCTGCCGGGATTCCCCGTTATTAGGGTGCCCTCTGGACCCTGTGAGGTTGCCGACTGCCATCGTTTTTGGCCTAGAGGTTGTTGAACTCTTGGGTTGGGGTGACCTCAGCATGGTTCCAGTGTGCCTGTTAAAGTTGGGCGCCCCGAGGCCCAGTCCTCCCAGGCCTGGCTCTGCTCCCCTGAGGGCGGGAGGCCTCAGCTGACCCCATGAAGGAAGGCCTGGAGCAGAGCGCAGGTGGGAGGCTGGAGACTCCCATATTGATCTGTGTGGCCAGGAGCAGGGTGCGGCCCACAGTTCACAGGCTCCCCATCCCGCTTGTAAACACGTCCTGGACGTTCTTCCGAGAGCCCAGAACTGCCTGAGGAAGACAGCCGGATGTATGTGAATCTCCGACCAGCTCT
Organism: Bos grunniens; assembly: GCF_055505025.1. Classification (NCBI taxonomy): domain Eukaryota; kingdom Metazoa; phylum Chordata; class Mammalia; order Artiodactyla; family Bovidae; genus Bos; species Bos grunniens. Next base: position 17,414,822 of record NC_141167.1, read on the forward strand.
GGGAATGCCTGAAGAGTCACTGTAGAGCCCCACTTTATAGGTGTGCACACTGAGGCTCAGAGGCCCGGAGAGGTTAAGACGCCACAACTTTCCCGAGGGCGCGGGCAGAAGCTTCGGGCACAGTTGCCCTGATGGTGCTCGGCATGAGGGCACCTAGCCAACAGAGAGGGAGGCACAGACACGGGCATGGGGCAGGCCGGCTCAGCCTAGAGGAAGGCGCAGCTTTTCAGACTCATTGCCAAGGTGGGCTTGGCAGCAGCTGCGGTCACAAAGCTGTAAATTCCAGAGCAGAGGCCAGTTCTCCCAAGTGCCAAAGAAAAGCTGAAACTTCTGCTTGGTTCGTACCTCCTGCCCTGTCTTCCTGGCCCTCAGACTTCCATCTTCGCAGAAGGAGGAGAAGAAGGGTGAAGCCTCTGAGTCAGACCCTGTTTTACAGCGACATCCATTTCACAGAGAAGGAAAGTGGACAACAGAGTGGGAATGTGAAGCCTATGGGCTCGAGCTGAAGTCCAGGTTGGGGTTCAGGGTGCCCTTCCCTCTCCCAGGTGCTGGGGTGGGCAGAATGTCTCCCGTGATGCTCTGGGGGGGCAGCTGGGGAGTGGACAGAGGGTGTGTCTGGTTGTTTGCTTGGCAGTGTCATCTCACATCCCCGTGGCCTGGTGAGGATGAGGCACCTGGGGAGCTCCATTCACCATCTGCTCCCCACATGGCAGGCCAGCTGCTGCCTCATCCCCCCAGCAACTACCCCCAGTAACCCTGGCCCCCTGTGGGCATTGACCACAGAAGCAACCGCTGCTCCCAAAGGCTGTCAGGGACGGAAGGAGACCCATCTGGAGCTCCTGCCATGGGCCCCAGAGCCCACAGGCTAGAGGGAGGAGACACAGGCACAGTTCCTCTGAGGCTCCTCGGGGAAAAAGGTGCCCCTGAGACCAGGTCTGGGGACACTTACCAGACCAGGTGGTGTTTGAACTGGGCCTTGATCAATGGGAGGATTTGGATGGACAGAGATGGGGGCTGCATAGCAAAGGCTGGCATCAAAAAGCCCAAAGTAGGAGGACGGGCTGAAGCAGAGAGTGTGACACCCTCTGGCTGTGGGTGAGGAGTCCAGAGGAGGCTCTACACATCAAGTGGAGGCGTTTTGCCCTCGACTTGGTGACAGTGGGAAGCCAGGGAGAAGAGGGGAGCTGTGATTTAGAAACACCATCATGGCCCTTGGTGTTGGGAGTGGACCGTCTATGCATGGTTGCTGCACTGGTCTAGGAAAAAAGGGGTGTGTCCCACCCTCATGGTGCCCCGAGAGAGCCAGGGGTGATTGGAAGGATGGTGTTGCAGGGGAATGATGGGTCTTGACCTGTGGAAGAGAAGCAAGAGAAGGGGGCAAGAAGGGGAGGTAGATGGGCCCTTGGGATCTGCAACATTCCAGGGCCTGGGCTGGCTGCTTCCATCTGACTGCTCATGGATGGTCTCATCAACACTTTAATCCCATTATACAGATGAGGAAACTGAGGCTCAGAGAGGGCAATGTCTTGCCCAGATGGAATTTTATGTTCTTCTGACTGCAGAATCTATGTTGTTTCCATGGTCTCAGGTGTGATTCTGGCCTTTGAGGCCTGCAGGGAACATGCTCAGGCACAGGCCAGCAGCTCACAGTAGACCAGTTTCTGGTCTGACCAGGAAATCTGGGGGCTGGGAGGACAAGGAGGAGGGTAGGAACTGCCCGGGGGCAGGAACGGGTAGTATAGATAGATCTGGGTGCCTGTCCAAAGGACCACAGCAGGGAGGAGCAGTGACAGGGGCCAGGCCAGGAATATGATGAGAAAGGGGGAAGAATAGATCTGAGGGTCCTAAGCCCAGCTCTATCCCAGGCAAGTTGTCTCCCGGGACGGGGGCCACAGAGGGAGACACGAGTGGCTGATGAGGTTAGGAGCCATCCGGCCCTCCCTTCCGACAGAATGCTTCCCTCCTGTCTGTGGTTCGTGGTCACACACAGGCACACCAAGGCACACAGTCACAATCATACAGGCAACACACATACCCAGGCACAGACACACAAGCACACACATACAAGGCCTTGCGCACATGTGCGGAAGGCCACACGAGCACAATCAGCACCCGCAGTTACCCTGACTTACGGGACCTGCACACACACGGCCCCTGCCCCCACCCCAGTCACAGCTCACACACTCACGCTCTCGGAGGACCGTTCCCAGGAAGGCCTCTGCCCGTGGACGTCACTCAGGCGTGGGAAGGGTGAGAAGTGTCCTCGGACATCTTTATTGCCGTTGTTGGGACAGGAAGTTGCCTCTCTGACCTTCTGGGGGCTGCGTCCTGAGAGGGGTGGCATTCACCCAGTGACGTCAGCTCAGGCTAGGGTGGGGTGCGTTGGGATGGGTGTGGAGACTGGCCCCAAGGAAGGTCAAGGGCAACCAGGGAGTGTTGAGGAAGAGGTCATAGGCCTTGGTGCCAAGAGCAGACCGGAGTAAGCCAGCTCTGGGTTTCCATCCCCTTGCCAACCTCTCACGACGGTGACCTTGGGCAAATGACTTCACCTCTCTGAATGGCAATGTCCAGCAGTAAAAGGGAGATAAATGACATCAACCTCCAAGGCACTGGGAGTGCTAACTCAGATAACGGCTGTCAAGTGCTGGGCACAGGGCCTGGCAAATAGTGGCAATAATCATAATGTTCGTGATGGCCAAAGGGGTTGATGTGTGAGTGCGGGCGGAGGTGGGGGGGGGCTCGGAGGGAGGGGTGGGAGGACAAGGGTGGATGTACAGTGGCAAGGCTTGTGGCTGGCCTGACCACGGCCCTCCCCACACCTGCCCAAATAATGCATCAGCTGAGGTCCCAGAAGAGCAGAGCCTCAGGAAACTCAGCTGCGGTGGATGGCGGGGTGACCTTCCCCACCCTAACCTTGGAGTTGGGGACAGTGGGCACCACTGGGGCTGAGCCAGGGCAGCAGGCTCAGGTATTGTTGTTGTTCAGTAGCTAAGTTACGTCCAACTCTTTGCAACCCCATGGATTCTAGCACGCCAGGCTTCCTTGTCCTTCACGATCTTGCCCAGAGTTTGCTCAAACTCATGTCCTTTCAGTCAGTGATGCCATCCAACCATCTCATTCTCTGTTGCCCCGTTCTCCTCCTGTCCTCAATCTTTCCAAGCATCAGGCTCTTTTTTAATGAGTCAGCTCTTCACATCAGATGGCTAAAGTATTGGAGCTTCTTCAGCATCAGTCCTTCCAATGAATAGTCAGGGTTGATTTCCTTTAGGATTGACTGCTTTGATCTCCTTGCCGTCCATGGGACTCTCAAGAGTCTTCTCCAGCACACTGCTGGAAAGCATCAATTCTTCGGCACTCAGCCTTCTTATAGTCCAACTCTCACATCTGTACATGACTACTGGAAAAGCCATAGCTTTGACTAGATGGACCTTTATTGGCAAAGTGATGTCTCTGCTCAGAGGCTGCTCTAGAGTGGGCCCCACTCCAGACTAGAGGGGGCTCCTTGGCTCCCTCCAGCAAGCTTTCATGATGAAAGAACAGATTCTGAGAGGTGGGCCCTGGGGGTCCCTATCTATCTGGAGGAGCACCCAGCTCTGTGGGGGCTGCAGAGGATAGAACACAGCACTTGTGGTAAAGGAAGCCTTCCAAACAAGTAAAAGCACACAGCTGGTGGCCCTGCGCCCTCTGGCGGCCTCTGCTCCTTACTGCAGCCTCATGGCTTTGTTCTAAGGCTCCCGTTCCTTGCCTGGTATGGACTGACAGAGCAGTGCAGCGGAGTGCAGGCGTTGGGGCTGGACGACCTGGGTTTGAGATATGGGGCTGGACGGCCCAGGGCAGGTGACTTAATCACTTTGCGGCTCAGATTCTTCCTTTGCAGTAGGTTGATAACAAGAGTGTCTACCACACAGCTGAAGGGGAAATCTGATCACCTGTATCAAGTACTTGGAGTACATAAAGAAACAAGGAATACATGGTGACTGCCCTACTCTTGACTTCTGGGGTCAGCGTTGCTCGGGGACACAGCTTGAGAGCAGGGCCAAAGCAGTCTTGACCTGGGGTTGGACTCTGGCTCTGGTGCAGTCCCTTACCAAATGTGTGGTTGACTAGTTGCTTATCATATGGTGAGAGAGATACCAGGAGGTTAAGTCCAAAATCCTCTGGAAAATCATGCTGGAGATAAACACAGTGTCTCAGTAAGCCCAACATGGCCATTTTTCCCAGTTCTTGCTTACAGTCTGTCTTGGAAGCAGCTGACTTGCATCCAAGGGCAATGTTTTACCCAGTAGAATGACACTCAGTGTTGAGATGCTCAGACAAAAGGGACCCTGAAGTAGACAGCATTGTATGGTTAAGTCAGAAGCAGGGAGAGGTCTTGGGCAGGATCATGGGACTGGTAGGAAGTCCTCCCGCTCCTGAGACAGACCACAGCTTCATGTCTATTTCCCACCAGTGTTGTTGGTCTTCCATCAGTGTCATCGAGCATGCTTCCATCATCAGGTTGGGACACTACCACTCATCCCATAGAATCGCTGGTGCTTGGCTCTTAACTAGCAATCCGCCACTTCTCTAGCTTCAACCCCACCCCTTCTCCATGCTACTCTAGCTTCCCAGCCTGGCTCAGCATAGTGATATAAATGGAAATGCCTTCCCTGTCTATCTAGGATCCTACAAGGACTCAAAATAGCCCATACCCACTCCAAGTTTTCCCTAAGCCAATGCCCCAGCCTCAGTATGACCTAACTGCTGACCCCCAGAATCTTCCTGCCAGGTGGCACCTTCAGAGTAGCTTCCCTGGGCAGTGTCCCCGTGTTGGCATTTGCTCCCTGTCATGGGAAGTCTGCACCCCCTACAGACAGGAACTGTGGGTTTCTCATCTCTGGATTTCGCAGGGGAATGCCTGACACTCTGGGCTCCACAGATATTAAGAAGCTCCACTTTCACCTTTTGGAAGGAGCTCTCTGGGAAGGCAGTGCTGGGGGCAAGACTAGGGTCCGGGGGAATTCCCCTGGAGTAATGTGGATGGTGTTAAGAGAACATGAGGTTGGAGTCAAAAGATCTGGATTCAAACCTTAGCTCTACCTCTTGTCAACAAAGGATCTGGGGATGCCTTCACACCTCTGTGTGAGTTGTTCCCACAGGTAAGATGATGATAACAGGGTCTACTTAGCGTAGCACCTGGCACATACTGAGTACTTTTTATGTTCCGGGTACTGTTCTAAATGCCTTAATTAATTTAATCCCTCTACAACTCTAGGAGGCAGGCATTATTCTCACTTTATAGGAACTGTAAATGAGGAAAATGAGGCTGAGAGAAAGGAAATAATTTTCCCAAGTTCACAGAGCAAGTGAGATGGTCAGTAAACAGCAGCAATGACTGTTCTGAGATAGCAATATGTGGGACACGATCTCCGAGACTCCAAGGAAGGACAGACTGCAGGCTTTCTGCTTCTGCACTAGCTCCAGTCTTGTTCCCTCAACTGCAGCAAATGACACAGACCCACTGGTGTTGTAAATAGAGTTAACATAATATATTTATTTTAAGTGCCATTCATGCATATCACTTCTGGCAGCAACAATCCTAATGACACTTGGAATATTTCTTTACAGCACTAAACAGTTACAAAGAATGGGTGCCGTTCATCATAGAGGCAAAATATGAAATCGTGCAATAGCAAAACTGTAGAAACATTAAAACACTGACTGGCCAACAGCAGTACAGAGAGCAGACTGTGTGTGCACAGAAAGCAATGCATTTCATCACATATATACAATATAGATATGTACACGTCACCCTCTGAATGAACAATATCAAAATACTCTATTCCATTTGAAATAATCCCCAGATTGATTCCCTCCCACTTCAAAGGACATCTGAGAGACACGTATTTACAAAAACACACATGAATACATTTACATTTCAAAAACTGCCACAAATGCCAGTCGGATTATTCTCCTGGACAGAGTGCCCCCATTTGATTATATGCATTTGATTCTTTTCCCCAAGTCTTCAGTCAATTTAAGCCCAAGACAGAACTTGCTTTGCATTAACAACTACCCACTGAGACAGCCACTAGAGGGACGCGGTGCACCTCACCAGGTAGCTGTGCTGGCCGGACCTGCCAGGAAGCCCGTCCTGGGCTGCCCAGTCCTGTGCATTAACTAGAGTGGGATGGGTCTGGGTGGAGGCTCTGCCTCCAGGGCCATTCATGCTAAGTTTAAATTCTCACAAAAATCTGGATCACTGCACATCAGTAAATGATTGCTGAATGGGAAATTAGCTTCACACAATTTGTAAAATCTTCATCAGTGGTTTCTATCTGAATCACTCAGTATAAGCTACTGCATTCCAATACTCAAATTGTTTAAAGTGCACATTGCTACCCACACGATTTAAAGATTCAAAACAGCTATTTTGGTATCTAGAGAACAGTGACTTGAGCAGACTAAGAATCACCCTCCCCCCTTTTTTCCAAGCTTTTTCTCTGCAGGCCGCTATCTCATCTTGCCTCTGATCCATCTAAGAGGGGCCTATTGGCTGCCTTTCCAGAATCCCCCGATTTTTACTGATCCAAGGGGCTGGAACTGAATTTCCTTTCCCATGCCAAGCAGGGTCCAAACAACAGGAACATAGAGCCCTTCCTTTCTCCCCACCCTCACCAGCCCTTACCATGGCTGGCTTCCCAGTAATTCATTCAAGGCAACACTCCATTAAAAAAATACCCACAGACGTTCACAAACACTCTCACATACACACAGAGAAATAAAGATGTTTTGCTTAGTCCAAGTAGAGATTACTCAATCACAGAATCAGTAAGGGTAATTAAAGTGACTTAGGCATGGCTGACAGAGACTAGTAATGCTAAAGAGCAACCAGTGAGCAGTTAGTACTCCTTGATTTCATGGAACATTTTATTTCACCATTAGAACTGAAAGAAAAAAAAAATCTGTTTTTGGTCTAAAGAACCAATTCAAAATCTATTCATTGAAAAAAGAAATCTCATTTCTCTCAGTTTCATTATAAAACTAAGACAATCAATCCATGCAAAATAACTGTGATATAAAACAAAAAAAAAACCAAACTAATAAAAAATCCTAAGATGCAGGCTGCATTCAAAGAAAGGAACCAAACGGCATGCATACACAGGCACACAGGACAACAGAAACAGCAGGCCACGCGACAGTTACTGCACTGGAGAGTGAGGCACACAGAACCCACGTGTGGCTCTATGCTCCTCTCAGCGCTCCCTAAATGGAAAGAGAATGGGGGAAAGCTGCTTGATAAGCACTGCCCTGCTGTTCTGTAGCCCAAATGAGCTCAGATTCAAATTCCAGAAAATCTTACTGAGCTAATGTCTCAATCAGCAGAAACGCAAAGATAGAGAATATACTCACAAGGCAGGAATAATGACAAAGAGAAAGACACAATCTCTCTCTGATTGTCTTGTCTGTAAACTCTTATCAAGAAAACTAATTCTGTGCTTGCAGACACTGCATTTCTTCTTAATGAACCCAACAGGAGTTGAGCATTCACAGAAGATAGCAATAAATATTAAAATAACACTTTTGAATAATAAATACGTAAGTGAATGTGGAGACATTGATTTGTTTAAAAAGCCAAGAATGCCCAGATTCTAATCAATCAAACACATTTAGAACTGGCAGACAGTGCAGACTTAGAAAAACAGATGCTGACAAGGTATAACATGAACTCTAGAATCCCCCAAGCATCAAAACACATCCGGTCAGTCCTTCCTGCTACTCGGGAACAACGTGCCCCTTTAGATTGTTTGGAGAGTATCAAACTCTGGGTTCTCTATGACTTACTAAGGAGAACTTAATACTCACATTTCCAAAAAAGATTTTAAATAAGGGGAACTGGGCTTTGAAAAAAATCTATTTCCTTTCAGTTGCCTACATCAGTTAAAAGCATTCTGCATAAAATAGCCTAACAAGGAATAAAAACTCACAGTAACTTTCTTCTCAAGACACAATAATCCAATTAGAAAAAAACTGAAGCCTTTTAGTAATGTTTGTACACATACTTATACATATGCATCTATAAACTGCTTGCAGCAAAACAGGCTCTGTCTGAAAAATCAGTCTGGCACTTGTGGTCAACATCAAACTGACACAATATGCAAAAGCCGTTCAAATCACACAACAGTTAGGAGCTACATAGGGCAGCTGGCAGGGAGACAAACATGTAGTACTTGTCTGGGTCAGATAAAAGCAGTAAGTCATCCAGCTAAAATCTTGATTGTCTTCAAAAAAAATTTTGATAACATTGGTAAAATGATTAGCAACTTTGTTTTCTCCACTGGATTCTCTTAAACCTTTCCCTTCCACTGCACAGAAAGGTGACACTGGGTCTGGAGCCTTGAGAAACAAGCTCTACACAATTGAATCCCAATCAAAGTCATCCTGGATGTCATCTGGAGGCAGAGAGCGCCGCATCTGGAAGGCTTGGGAAGGCATCATGTGCTGCTGGCTCATGGCTCCGTGATGGCCTGGAAGGAACCAACATCAGCAGTGACTCGCGAGAGAAGGAAGGAAGACGAAACAAACACCTACTGAACACTCCTTCATGCCAGGAACTCAACGCACATGCTCTCACTCATCCACCCTCAAGTCTCTACATAAATGATCTCTATAAATGAAAAGTCTCTCTATAAATGATCCTCATTTTATACGTATTCTGCACCCCACCCCTCTCTCTGAAACAGGGAGTTCACTCCCTCCTGAGGTAGCTTCATTCACTGCTGGGAAAGCTAAAAAAGCCCTTCAGTATTAAACTCTGTTTAAAACTTCAGTATTAAACTCAACCCCAACACATCACGCCTCAAATTACCTGCAATCGTTGTTCCTGGAGTGCTGAGTGCCTGTGGGATGTGAGGATAACCAGGGGGCGGCATCACTGAAGGAGGGAGATTTTGCCTGGAGTCTATGTACAGATTTCCTAATCAGATTGAAAAGAACAAAGAAGGAAAACCTATTACCATAAGTAAAACAATCAAGCATAAAAATCTTAATAGAATTGTTACCTAAAACTAAATTAAGCAGGTTAAGTGAAGATGAAAACAGAAGGGAGAATGTCTCCTTCTGGATGCTAAAACTCTGCCAGAGGTAATGCTGGATTTTCAGACAGGGTGCCAGGATGGGTGGATACCCTGGTACTAATTCTGGCACTGTCTCTAATTCTCTGGAAGCTTGCAGGCCAATTATGTCTATTGTTGTTACATACCTTATCATAGTTCTTAAGCATTTTCATATCCGTTAGTTCATCTGAGTCTCCCTCTAGGCCCACAATGAAGGCAAGACAGGGATTATCCCATTTTATGGATGAGGCAACTGACGCTCAGAAGGTTGAGCTGACTTGTCCAAAGACACATCAGTCTGACAGAGGCTAGGGCTACAATTCAGCTCTAATTCACAGGTTCTTTCCAGTAACAGCTGTCTCTACTGCCCTGATTTTCTTATCCTGAAAGCAGACCTAAGTGCACACAACCTGATTAACAAAGTGACTGAAGGCACAAAATGATAGGAAAGATTTATTATATGAAGTAAAAGAGCCACCTCCAAAGTGATTAACAATGTATTATTTAGAAGTGTGCAGATGGAAAATATAGATCTTATTTAAATAGCATTTCAGAAGGTTCTTATATTAATATGCTTTCATTGACAGCAGTCATCAAGAATAACAGCTCTTGTTATTCTTGTAAAATGTCAATTACACTGCATCCTAATGCAAAACAGAAAGGGAGGGGAGGATACATCACACAGGCACCCACAATAACTCCTGGGGAAGAACCATGGTAACATCGGTTTTACATTATGAAACATCTGGAATCCTGGAAAGGCTTTTCCCCTAAGGTACGCTGGTGTTTCACACAGACTACACTTGCACTCTAGGAATACCGTAATCAAACTAGGAAACAGTGATCATTTCCCCAGAGAAAACAGAAGGAGAAGAAAAGTCTTCCTTTTGTATTCAAGGTAGGGCACACTATCTTTGGCCACTCCGAGTCTCCACCTGCCACTGGAAAGTCAGACTGTCCAAGCTTGAGACAGTCTCAGAGATAATCTAACCCAGCCCTACTTCTGTTCATGTAGGTGAGGAAGTGAGATGAGAGAAGATGGGAAAGAACCAGGGAGACAACCCAAGACTTCTGACTTCCAGCTACCGCCTCCCAAGATGACATGCTTTTTTATAGAAAAGTTTAAAGTCAGAACTGAGGTCTTTGACCAATCTGCCATACGGAAGACTTCAGAAGAAGAGAAAAGTTATATGAAGTTATAGCTCTAGTATATTTTTGCAGGAGAAAAAGTTCTGCCAAGTGCTGACCAGCCTTCACATTTGTGGCTCATGTTCTTTCTTAAGGTTGAATCAGGCTATGGGGCTTCACTCCTCTGAGTAAAGGAGGAGACAGGTGAGAATTAGAGAAGAATCATGAAAATAAACAAGACGATGGGCATAAACTGACACCCAAATTAAACAAATGGCCTTAACTTTTTGAAACTGTCACATTCTTAACACTTTTATTTTCATGTAGAGATTCTCATTACTTCTCATCTCCCCCCACCTCCATGTTCTCATTACAGACTGAACAATGAGAGTGTAGTTGGACTTTCTAAGCAAGAAATTAACTTATAAAGCAGCTTCTAAAGATTTCTGAGATCCTATAATATTTAGAATGTAGTCATAAGAATTTAAAAATCTACACTGTACTTCACACCTAAAGCTAATATTGCAAATCAACTATATTTCAACAACAAATCTAATCACAAAACGTGTTTTTTGAAAGCAGACTTTTGTTGAATGACCATTCATTCATTTAAGAAGTATTTGTGCTAATAAGAATAAACGAAAAATAAAATTCCCAGCCTTTGTGGAACTTGTTTTCAGATTATTGGGAAGGATGAAGATGGGAGGAAGGGAGGAAAATAAATAGTACATTATATACACTATGGAGAAAAATAAGGCAAGGAGGGGGAAAAGGAGTGCCGAACAGTAGGTGTTATTTAAGTAAGATGATCAGGGAAGTCATCACTTGAATAGGTGCTTTTTTAGGGAAAAACTTGAGTCATGTGTCTATCTGGGGAAGTCACTCAAGACAGAGGAAAGAGCAAGTGTGAAGGCCCTGAGGTAGGTGGTGTGTGTCCAGAGTGTTCAAGTAACAGTAGGGAGGCCAGCAGTGCAGAAGCAGGGGTGTGACAGGAGGGGAAGGGAAAAGAAGACAAGGTCAGAGAGTAATTGGGAACAAATAAAAATCTAAGATCATGGCATCCAGTCCCATCACTTCATGGGAAATAGATGGGGAAACAGTGACAGACTTTATTTTCTTGGGCTCCAAAATCACTGCAGATGGTGACTACAGCCATGAAATTAAAAGACGCTTGCTCTTTGGAAGAAAAGCTATGACCAACCTAGACACATTAAAAAGCACAGACATTACTTTGCCAACAAAGGTCCGTCTAGTCAAAGCTATGGTTTTTCCAGTAGTCATGTACGGATGTGAGAGCTGGACTATAAAGAAAGCTGAGTGCTGAAGAATAGATGCTTTTGAACTGTGGTGTTAGAAAAGACTCTTGAGAGTCCCTTGGGCTGCAAGGAGATCAAACCAATCCATCCTAAAGGAAATCAGTCCTGAATATTCATTGGAAGGACTGATGGTGAAGTTTCAATACTCTGGCCACCTGATGCAAAGAGCCCACTCAAAGACCCTGAGATTTGAAAAGATTGAGGGCAGGAGGAGAAGGGTGTGAAAGAGGATGAGATGGTTGGATGGCATCATTGACTCAATGGACATATGAGTCTGAGCAAACTCTGGGAGACAGTGAAGGACAGAAGTCTGGTGTACCACAGTCCATGGGGTTGCAAAGAGTCAGACACGACTGAGCAACAACAAAAACCAGAACACAACAGATCCAGAACAAATGATCCTTTTGATCAAGGATCAAAAAGAAATGACCACAGAAGTCTAGGAACAAAGGGTTTTAAGAAAATAATCCAGGATCTCAGTCAAGAGAGAATCCATAAGAGATGCCTGGCCCCTCTGACAGGACAATAGTGGATGGGCCTCAAGAAGACCTGAGTAGGCACAGGAAAACAATCAACAGGCTTGAAGAGAGGATAGGACAATGAAAATTACTGAGACAGATTAACAGAAAAAAGACTGAAGAAAAGCAAACAGAGCCTAAGGGACCTGTCAGACACTAGCAAGCAGCCCAATTATGCATTCTGGGAGTTCCAGAAGAAGAGAGAGAAAAGGGGGTAGAAAGACTATCTGAACACATTATAGGTGAAAACCTTCCAAATTTGATGGAAGACAGGAATATAAACATCCAGGAAGTTCAATGAACTCCAAGTGAGATCAAGTCAGAGGAACCCACACCAAGACACATTGTGAGCACATTTTCAAAAGCCAAAGATAAAGAGAGAAATTTTGAAAGGAGCAAGAAAGAAGTGACTTGTCACATACAAGGGATCCTCAATTAAGACAATAAGCATATTCCTCATCAGAAATTTCAGAGGCCAGAAGGTCAATCTATTCAAAGTGCCAAAAGAGACCAAAAAAAAAAAAAAAAAAAAACTGTCAACAAAGAATCCTACAGCTGGTAAAAGAGTACTTTCAATAGTGAGGCAGAAATTAAGACATTCCCAGATGAGTAAAAGCTAAGGCAGTTTGTTACTGTTAGACCTGTCCTGGAAGATAGTGGTCAAGAGAGTCTTGCAGGAAGAAATCAAAGGACACTAAATAGTAACTTAAAGCCATAAGAAAAAATAAAGATCTCAATAAAGGTAAAATACATGGGCAATTATGGAGACAGCATTATCATAACAATGATTTTTAACTCCACTTTTTGTTCTATATATGATTTAAGATGCTAATATGTTTCTAAAAGCTATTAGTATAAAAGTTCATATTACTGTAACTTTGGCTTGCAGCTTCACATATTTTATACATAATTTAAGAGACTAACACATTTAAAATAATTATCAGTGTATGTTTTGGGCATACAATGTAGGATCATGTAATTCTGAGACACTGACAACCAACAGAGGCAGAGGTGAAGATGAAAAGGAACAGAGTTTTCATATGTTACAGAAGTTACACTGATATAAATTCAAATTAGTGTGTTGTAATTTTAGAATGTTAAACTCAGTTGCCATGGTAACCACAAAGAAACAGCTACAGAATATACACAAAAAGAAATGAGAAAGGAATTTAAACATTTCACTACAAAAAATCAACTAAACACAAAAGACGACAGTAATGCAGGAAATAAGGGACAAAAAAAAGCCACAAGGAATAGCAAAGAAATAGTAAAACATAAAAGTCACTCCTTATCAATAATTCTTTTAAATATAAACAGATCAAACCTCTCAATCAAAAGATGGAGACTGGCAGAATGGATAAGAACACATGATCCAACCATATGCTGACTATAAGAGACTCACTTGAGATCCAAAGACACAAACAGATTGAAAGTGAAAGGATGAAAAGATATTCCATGCAAACAGCAACCAAAGGAGAGCAGAGACTGCTGTACTAATAACGGACAAAAGACTTTAAACCAAAAAAGGTTATAAGAGATATCTTGTAAAGTCTTACTCCCTCTAAAGGATATTATATATCAACAAAAGGTGCAAAATAGCAAGAAGACAGAACAATTATAAACATTTATAATTGTTTATGTACATTTATGCACCTAATAACAGGCTGCAAAAATCATGGAGCACAACAGAATTGAAAGGAGAAATAAACAGCTCTACAATTATAGTTGGAGACTTAAATACCCATTATTTCAATAATAGATAGAACAACCAGACAGAAGATAAGCAAACAGAGGATTTAACACAATAAGCCAACTAGATCTACTAGACATATATAGAACATTCTACCCAATAATAACAGCATAAACATTCTTCTCAAGTGCATCAGTTATTTTCCAGAATAAACCATGTTAGGCTACAAATCAAGTCTCAACAGATTTCTAAAAAATATTTATTTATTTGGCTGAACTAGATGGCACTCAACTCCAGTACTCTTGCCTGGAAAACCCCATGGACGGAGCAGCCTGGTGGGCTGCAGTCCATGGGGTCACTAAGAGTCGGACACGACTGAGCGACTTCACTTTCACTTTTCACTTTCATGCATTGGAGAAGGAAATGGCAACCCACTCCAGTGTTCTTGCCTAGAGAATCCCAGGGATGGCAGAGCCTGGTGGGCTGCCGTCTATGGGGTCGCACAGTCGGAAACGACTGAAGCGACTTAGCAGCAGCAGGTCTTAGCTATTGCATGGAAGATCTTCAGTCCTAGTTGTGGCATATGGGTTCCCTGACCAAGGATTGAACTTGGGCCCCTCTGCATACAGTGCGTGGAGTCTTAGCCACTAGACCACCAGGGAAGTCCCTCAATAGATTTTAAATGATAGATACCATACAAAGTGTCTTCTCTGACCACAGTGGGACAAATTAATCAAAAACAGAAGTAAAACTGGAAAATTATCAATTTGTGGAAATTAAATAACACACTTAACCAATGGATTAAAAAGAAGTCACAAGGAAAGTCAGAATATACTTAAGAGATAATACAAACAAAAACAACATACCAAAACTTACAGGAAACTGCAAAAGCAGTTTTAAGACAGAAATTTATAGCTATAAAGACTTACATTAAAAAACAGACCTACAAAAAGAAGACACCAAACCCAAAGCCAGCAGACAGAAGAAGTAGTACAGGTTAGAGCAGAGATAAATGAGACAGAGAACAGTAAAACATTGCAGAAAAATCTGTTAACACCAGAAGGTGGTTCTTCAGATTAAAAACTAAAAAGCTGACAACGCTTTAACTAAATGGACTAAGAAAGAAAGATCCAAATTATTAACATGAGAACTGAAAATAGTAACATTACTACTGATTCTACGGAAATCAAAAGAATGAGAACTCTTTTAATAACTGTATACCAACAAACAGGACACCCTAGATGAAACAGACAAATTACTAGAAACACAAAATCAACAAAAAGTGAATAATGAAAAAAGAAGAAACCTGAACAGACCTATAATGAGTAAGAAGATTCAATACATAAAAAAAGCAAAACCTGTACAAATAAAATCCCAGGGTCTGATGGCTTCATGGGTGAATTCTACCACATATTTGAAGAAGAACTAAAACCGATAAGTGTAATATAACCACATTAACAGAATGAAGGGGGGAAAGCCCTCACAATCATCTCAACTGATGCAGAAAAAGCATTTGACAAAAGTCAACACCTTTTATGATAAAAGTGTGAAGGTGTTAGTTGCTTAGTTGTGTCTGACTCTTTGAAACCCCATGGGATGTAGTCTGCCAGGCTCCTCTTTGCATGGAATTCTCCAGGCAAGGATACTAGAGTGGGTAGTCATTTCCTTCTCCATGGGATCTTCCCAATCCAGGGATCAAACCCACATCTCCTGCATTGCAGGGAGATTCTTTACTGTCTGAGCCACCAGGGAAGCCCTTTCATGATAAAAACACTCAACAAATCAGGAATAGAAAGAAATCACTTCAACATAATAAAAGCCATGTATGAAAATCCCACAACAAACATATTCAACAGTAGAAGACTGAAAAAGTTTTCCGCTACTATTATTAAGGCCAAAGCAAACATGTCCACTTTCACCACTTCTATTCAACACAGTCCTGGACATCCTAGCCAGAGTAATTAGACAAGGAAGAGAGACAAAGGGCATCCAAACAGAAAAGGAAGAAGTAAATTTATCTCTGTTCACAGATAGAATTTCATGTGTAAAAATCCCTAAAGATTACACACAAAAAAACTGTTATAAGAAATGAATTCAGCAAAATAGCAGGATACAAAGTCAACATGAAAAATTCAACCAGATTCCTATATATGAACAATCTGAAAAGGAAATAACAATAAATCCGATTTTCAGTGACATCAAAAAGAATAAAATACTTAGGAATAAATTAACTTACTTACAGAGATTAAAAACTTGTACAATGAAAACTACAACACACTGATGAAAAAAAATTAAAGATGACATAGACACACACGTCATGTTCATGGACTTCAAGACTTAATATGTTAAAGCAATCTACAGATTCAATGTAATCCATATAAAAAATCTCAATGACCATTGTAGAAATAGAAAATCCCATCCTAAAATTCATATGGAATCTCAAAAGACCTTGAACAGTCAGAACTATCCAGAAGAAGAATAAAGCTGGTAGACTCACACTTCTTTTTCTGTTGTTTTTGAGCTTTTTATTTTGTATTGCAATACAACTGATTAACAATGTTGTGATAGTTTCAGATGAACAGTGAAGGGATTCAGCCACACACATACATGTATCCATTCTCCCCTGAACTCCCCTCCCATCCAGGCTGCCACATAACATTAAGCAGAGTTCCATCACATTTATTTCAAAACTTACTACAAAGATACCATAGTTGGACAATGTACTGGCATAAAGACCAATGGAACAGAATAAAAAATCCAGCAACACATATATATTTAGTTGAATGATTTCTGACAAGGTGTTAAGACCATTCAATAGAGCAAAAGACAGTCTTTTCAACAAATGGTAACAGGAAAACTGTATACACACATACAAAAGAATGAAATTGGGCTGTTATATTAACCATATACAAAATTCACTCAAAATGGTTAGACTTATATGTGAGACCTAAAACTTTAAAACTCTTTTAATAGAGCTTCATGACATTGAATTTGACAATGATTTCTTGGATATTATACTGAAGGTATACAGAACAAAAGAAAAAACCCACTAACAACACAGTAAAAAAGAAAACAAAAGAATGGGAGAAAATATATGTAAATCTTATAATTCATAAGGAGTTAATATCCACAAATACAGAGAATTCCTAAAACTCAGCAACAAAAAAACAAACCTGATCAAAAAATGGGCAAAGAACATTTCCCAAAGAAGATAAAAAAATGGCCAATAAGATGAAAAGATGCTCAACATCATTAATCATACAAATCAAAACTATAATGAGACTCCACCACACACCCACTGAAATAGCTACTATTAAAAAAAAAGAGAAAATAACAAATGTTGGCAAGGATGTAGACGAACTAGAGCCCTTACTGACTGTTAGTGGGAATGTAAAATGGTACAGTTGCTATGAAAAACAGGATGATGGTTTCTCAGAAAATGAAACATAAGAATTAGCACAGGATCCAACATTTCCACTTCTGAGTATATACCCAAAATAACAGAAAGCAGGGCCTAGAAAATATTTGTACTTTCATGTTCACACAACACTATTTACAATAGCTAAAACATGGAAGCAACCCAAGTGTTTATTAACAGATGAACAGATAAATGTGATGTGTATAGATACATAAAATGACCATATGACCTAGCAATCACACTCATAGGCATACACCCTGAAGAAGCCAAAACTGAAAAAGACACATGTACCCCAGTGTTCACTGCAGCACTATTTACAATAGCTAGAACATGGAAGCAACCTAGATGTCCACTGACAGATGAATGGATAAAGGAGCTGTGGTACACATACACAATGTAACACTGCTGCTGCTGCTGCTAAGTGGCTTCAGTAGACTTAATTACTGAATAATGTAACATTACTCAGCCATAAAAAGGAACACATTTGAGTCAGTTCTAATGAGGTAGATGAACCTGGAACCTATTATACAGAGTGAAGTAAGTCAGAAAGAGAAAGGTAAGTATCATATACTAACGCAAATATATGGAATCTAGAAAAATGGTACCGAAGACTTTATTTACAGGGCAACAATGGAGAAACAGACATAGAGAACAACAGACTTTTGTACATGGGGAGAGGGAAGGAGAAGGTGAGATGTATGGAGAGAGTAACACGGAAACTTACATTATCATATGTAAAATAGACAGCCAATGGGAATTTGCTTATGTCTTAGGAAACTCAAACAGGCGCTCTGTATCAACCTAGAGGAGTGGGATGGGGAGGGAGATGGGAGGGAGGTTCAAGAGGGAGGGGATATATGTATGCCTATGGCTGATTCATGTTGAGGTTCGACAGAAAACAACAAAATTCTGTACAGCAATTCCCTTCAATTAAAAAATAAACTGAAAAAAAAAAAAAAAGACACAGAAATGAAGATTCACAAAAAGGACTAGGGTTCTAGAGAATATGGAAAGATCAAGTATGTGAAATAAGCTAGGATAACAACTGAATGAAGCAACTCAGGATAGAAAGAGAGGGCTTTTCAGCATCAAGTTTTAAAACAAGACAACAAACAGGAAAGAAGTCAACTTGGAGATAAAAGACATCAAGAAATTAAGATGAAGAGAGAAAGAACCTGGATACAAAGAACAGAACATAAATTTGAGAAAAGTGTAAGCACCGCAATTTCACAGAATAAATGAGATTGGCCATAAGGGGAAAGAATAAAAGAAGAAAGTGAGATGAAAAATGCAGAGCACAAATTTTGAGTTCAGAGTAAAACTTAAATGAGACTTCCATTATGTATATACTATTTAAATAAATTAACTTTAATTTTAACATTCTTAGAAGATATAAAAGATGTGTTGATTTTCATTGCAAGTCTCTACAAATTTAAATTGATAACACCTTAAAACTATGTTCTTAGTACAATTAAAATGTACATATCCTTAAGACATTTTCTCGATTGGTAACTTGAAAGGTTAAAGACCACAAACAATAAAATAATCAAGTAAATCACGAGATAAAAACATAGTTTCTTTTATCTTACTTTTTCTAAGATATACCTTAAATTACTTGATTTCATTTCTTAGAAATAAAAAGATATAAATGGATCACTTCTATCATTAACAACATATCAAGTTTCCCTAAATAGTTACTAAGTATGAATGAGAAAAAGAGAAAATCAAGAAGAAAATTAAAGCCATACCTGTTCCAATGTGCTGGGAAGGTTTTGTTGGATGCATGGCACCATGACAGACATTCTGCTGAACATTACTCTGTGAGTGGATAAGGCCAGTTTGTGTAAAGAACTGATTAAGAGAAGAACAGAGATCAGCAAATTGAACCTGATCTAAAGACCAGTTCTTGAGATCTGCCTGTCTCATACTCTCCATCAAACCTATGAGGAAAACATTAAAAATACTGTTAGCATGGTCCTGCAAACATTGCAAAAAAACCAGCAATTTTTTTCCAGCCCTCAAAACTTCCACTGGTAATCTTTTGCTTATGACATTTTCTAAATTATTCAAAGACTGATTCTTATTTCCCTCAGATCTCTTGTCTGTGACCATCTACTACATCAACTGGCCAGAAGACTTAATTAAGAATTTTACAAATTGTTGTTTTTAAGCATACTACCAACTGTAAAAGAAACACTACATAAGGAGACGCTTACTTCAAAGAAACTTACAGTGTACTCAAAAACACACGATCATGTGTATTTGGTTATAAGGAAGAAGGAATCAATACTCACCTTGGAACTGTGAGAGGTCTACATCTGACCAATTAACACTGCTGGCAATTCGACAGCTTTCCTTGAGCATATCAAGTGTTGCATACCAATCACTTGAAACACCTATAAAAATAATACTGACAATATTATAAATCTTGGACAGCGAAAGTTTGAGCTAGCCTTATTCCTGGTATTGGATGATCCCAATCCAGTTTTACAAATGGATTCAAACCCACTATATCTTGTGTTGGGCAATCTGTTCTGTGAGACAGGAAGGAAAGGTATTATTTCTTTGCACTTTACAAATAAATGAAATTGAACCTAGAGGTGACATAACTTAACAAGGCCACTGTGATGTATCTAAGAATTGAACCCAGTTGTATTCTGCAAAATTCCAAGAGGCCCCATTCACCTTGCAGAAGTCCATAGCACCCTTTGGAGTTCTGCAATGCAGAGACTGCCTGGTCTGTGAGCTATGTCAGTTAAACATCTCACCAGAAACCATCAAGACCTATCTTATGAGCAGCAGACTTAAAAAAAAAAAAAATTCAGGGTATGAATCTATCATTCTAAAGGAAACACTTGGCAGGAATATGCGAAGAAAGAAAAAGTAGGAACATTCACCAAATACATAAACACAAAGTACTAGACCTCCCTGGTGGCTCAGGCAGTCAAGAATCTGCCTGGAATCCAAGAGACCAGGATTGGATCCCTGGGTTGGGAACATCCCCTGGAGAAGGGAATGGCTACTCACTCCAGTATTCTTGCCTGGAGAATTCCACAGACAGAGGAACCTGGCAGGCTATGGTCCACAGCATCGCTCAGTTGGACATGACTGAGTGACTAAGCACACATGCCAGACTAGGCATTTTATATCTGTATTCCCAATGTGATCCTCATAACAGCACTGTATACCAGGGCTGTTTTATTTTTATAGATAAAAAAATAACAAGACTAAAAGAGCTACTGCACCAAAGATCTAAGAGTCATAATGAGGATTGAAATGCAGGTCTTTCAGACACAAATCTATACTCTTTATTCTATACCACAATGAATCACAATAGATTGCAGACAGACTGTGCATTACATTCTTCTTTAAAATGCTCATTTTCCAGAAGGACAAGAGTTAAAAACCAAAACCTGCAAGGGTTGCTGAGTTTGCTTATGTTATACTAATAAACTGTAATCAAGACAATAATCCAGTTTAATCTATGGATTAAACGATTTACAACTACAGGACCACAGCAAGGAAACATAAAAGAAGACAGATGAGTACAGACAGAAAATATATACAAGCCCCAGATAAAAGATTGGAATTCACAGCCAAACACAACAAGTCAGAAGACAAAAACTTACCAGAATTACAGGATACCTGTTGTGGGGGTGGAGGCGCCTGATGTGTCAATGTCTGATGCGTCTGATGCTGGTGGTTCGGATGGTGCTGTATGTGTTGGTGTGGAGAGGGGTGTTGGGGGTGAGGTGACTGGAGCTGGTTGTGTTGCTGTGGGTGTGGTGCTGGGTGCTGGGGACGCTGTGGATGCTGCGGTAAACCATGCGGTCGATGGGACGGATGTGGAGACGGCTGTGTGTGCATCTGGGGATGTGACAGTGAGACCTGTGCAACCGAATTACTGCCCGTGGTGTTGAGGCCACTGCCGTGACTGTTGGTCAGGCTGCTTTGGTTGCTGTGTGGGTGAGAGCTCACTGTACTGCTGGGAGAGTGCTGATACGAACAAGAAGTGTGGGACTGCTGGGAAGATTCGGAAGGGATGTTCATCAAACCTGAGAACAGAGAAAGCAAGATCAGTGATGGTCAGATTTCAGTTGTATTTTATGACAGACATTTGCAAAATTATTTACAGAGCAAAAGTATATGCTGTCAGGAAGCAATTCTGGTTCAGTTGAACAAATGCTGATGTAATATCCACCATACCCTGGGCTCTGGGGTTACCGAGAAGAAACATCATTCTCTGTCCTCAATAGTTCATGGTCAAGGGGAAGAGACAAACACTTGAGGAGATTTTGTCAACATTATAAGTACTAAAGCAAAAGTAATCAGAGGGAATACAGAATCTCTTCTTCCCTGTTCTACCTAGTAAGGGGCATCGAAATACAAAGAAGCCCTCCTTGAAAAGGCAGTATCTGGGTTGTCTTGAAAGATGTGCTGTGCTGTCCTTAGTCACTAGTCATGTCCGACTCTTTACAACCCCATGGACTGCAGCCCTCTAGGCTGCTCTGTCCATGGGGATTCTCCAGGCAAGAATATTGGAGTGGGTTGCCATGCCCTCCTCCAGAGGATCTTCCTAACCCAGGGATCCAGGTCTCCAGCACTGCAGGCGGATTCTTTACTGACTGAACCACCAAGGAAGCCCCTTGGAAGATGACTAAATGTTAAGGGAAAAGAGGAAGAGGTATTGAGTCACATTCAAGATGGCTCTCTACAGGTCTGAAGACCTTCGGCAAAAGAGGAGAGTAGAAATAAAGCTCACTGATTTCTGATCTCTTTCTCTGACTACTCCAAAAACTTTAAGTCCAATATGGCAGTTTAAGGGTTAAGATTACATATTTCTTAATGCCAGAAAAGAATAATTAAAATCTCTGCACTACAATTTATACACTTGTAACTCTGGAGCATTATTAACCTCGTCAAGTCACAATCACCTCAATTATAAATAGGATGACAATGGTACGTGCTTCGTAAGAGTTGTTGCTAGGATTACAAGCCACTAAACTGTGTCTGTCTCAAGAATGTTCCATAAAAGTAATGAAACAGAGCAGTAGAGATGGCTGGTTGTTTGTTCGTTTGTTTTGCTTAGTCGTAAGGATTCTAGCCATCTTGGGCTCAAACATGAGAAACTTACCACTGATATTTCAAAGCCAGTATTTTTGTACTGAGATCAGCAAAGCTGGATCTGCTTAGCAAAGTCTTACATGGGTTTTTTTATTTTGGTACTTATATAGGAAAAAAATTTTAATATAAAATTTGAGAAAACACGTGACTCTTACTTTAACCAGAAAACTAACTTCCTATACAAACTACGGATACTCACCAATATATGTAATATTTATGTATAACATTAACTTTCATAATATTTGTCAGTGATATGTATTAAAATGTAAAGGAAGGGATTTTTGTCTATTTTGTCTACTGCTGTGAACAGGTATACTCTCTGACCTGGAATACAGTTAACCTGCCAAACAAAGCAATGCTTCGATGTTTGAGTTCCCGACAATTTCTGACTGGTGTTCTATGGGCGAATAATGAGACATCTTGATTCTATCATATGACTCTGATTAAACCAGCAGCTGACAGGACATTAATACATAAATGCACCTGGGAAACCCCAACAATAATGCAACAATCTAGTATTTGTTTGAAATAAAATACTGCATCTCAACCAGTATCTCTTTTAGCATGAAATCTGATTTAAGTATGTTGTACAAAATAATGACAACTACAATGTTTACTTGTAAGTGTCATACATGAAATCGCAGATTTGGTGCTACCATACTCTAATAGCTATCTCTTTGATAACAGCAGTCAGGACAGAAAAGCAAGGAACATCTACTCTTGTGATGCCACATTTACCACTCAAAACATTTCACATGCTAGACATCACTAACTAATCATGACAGGCCTTCCCATATGCCATAAATGCAGTGTCAGAATTCTTTAACACAGTGCTCCAGGACATCAGTAGTAATCAAATGAGGTAGGCACGCATGACAAGATAGATTTCTTATATATACAGACTATAGTAAAGGCGCAAAAGGCATTCAATCCTTATCATGATGGTAATGTTCTAAGATTAAGGAAAAATAACAGTGTTATCTGAAAATAATTCTTAAAAAAATTTCAATAAAATATTAACAAAAAAGTATTAAAACTCACCTTGTTGACTAAGTGACTGCTCAAAAACTGACTTATAAAGGCTCCGAAATGAGGCACTGAGATCTTCAAAATTATATTCTGAGAAAAGTAACTGTTTGTCTCGCTCTGGAAGGTTGTACTGTGGCTGCTGTTGAGGCGTTAATGACTGAGGAACTGGCTCTGGATGATTTGTCACCTAACAGGAAAAGAAAAAACCTACTAATTTAGTAGCTTTATATCAAAATTGATTTGTTACATAAAATATGTAACTAAAAATACTAGAACTGAAAATAGAATCCAAAGGAATTAACTTCCCTGTCTTTGGCTTTCCTATCATCTATTAAATTGTATACACATAAAGGGTACACCATAAATTATTAACTTGTCTCTTAAAGAATCACAGAAATCTAATCCAATCTCCACATTTCACAGGAGGAGTTACGTATTCAAAGGAATTAAAGGAGATTCCCAAGGTCATAATAAGTGATAAATCAAGCCTGGAACTCTTCCAGTTTCTGTGAAATTTTCATCTCAATTTCCACAGAAGCAATCTCATCTCAAACGCACTATACTCTGAAACTAACATTTCTCATTTGTTTATTCAATTAACCTTTAAGTACTTAATATACTGTGAGTATTGCTGAGTCAGGTTGTATGACACTGCCCAAAGAAACAAGGAACTTCAATTCATCTAACTCTTCATTTGTAGGTAAATTTTTCTTTTTTAAATGAAACTTAGGGGAAATGAGAAGTGAAGGATAAAAGACAAAGGAGATGCTGAGAAAAACAGATCAGGGCCTTGAGCTCTGAAAGGGAAAAAGAGTACCATGAACACTAAAGTAAGAATTATCTCTGAAAATAGCACAACTAGAAATAAAATTAATGAAACATGATCAGCAATATCTCTTAAAGACTGTATCAAGCAGTGACAAACTACCATATGTTTTAGTGTTTTGCAAAATTAAATAAGACATGAGCAGTGACTATAAGTGGGCTTCCCTGGTGGCTCAGATGGTGAAGAATCTGCCTGCAATGCAGGAGACCTGGGTTTGATCCCTGGGTCAGGAAGATCCCCTGGAGAATGGAATGGCAACCCACTCCAGTGTTCTTGCCTGGAGAATCCCATGGACAGAGGAGCCTGTGGGCTACATACTGTCCATGAGGTCGCAAAGAGTCAGATACGACTGAGCAACTTTCACTTTCAGTGACCGTAAGTTTATAGAGCTTTTCAAAATGATACTCACAAGGAGTCTACAATAACCTGAAAAAATATGAATTTTGTGTAGGGCAATGGCTTCACCAACTGGCACTCTGGTGACGTTAAACGTTGTCTCCACACAGGCCATGTAAGCCAGTCTCAATGGCAGAATAATCTAGGCCTTTGAAAATCCTGTGATTACCCCAGAACAAGGGATGATGAGTGGCCTTACAAGCAGCAAATTATTATCTGATATTTTTCATCCATTTTTCTACTTGAAGGAAAGCAGTCCATCTCTCTAACTTGCAGGAATCTGCCAAGAGATGGTTTCTCATCTACCTCCTTGTTCCCAAATGGGGGTGGGGGGGAGGGGTACTTTCTAAGGTACAGCTGCAAGTTGTGTAACAATTTAGGTACAGAATGGAATTTACTCCTCCACAACAGGCACCCATCACTTGCACGGTTTCTCATCTGGTTCCTTTGGTTTAGTGTCATCCTGTGGGACCCAGGGAGCTGACACCATAGTGATCTGGCTTATACAGTATGCATAAGTAACAAAACTGTCACAGTGCATTTAGCCTTACTGTGTCCTTAAAGGCTCAATCTATGGATACGTGATAAGCCCAACCAGAAGCTCACATTGTATTGTTGCTTTAGGAGCTCTTGATGACTGATTATCTTATTAAATGAAGGAGAAAAAAAAAGTAGTCTACAATGTCTAGTTTTTAACAGGGGAGTTTAACCCTCTTACATGTACTGGAATAACAGACCTGTCTGCTCCCACTTCTGTCACCTGTTTCTATAAAGGCTTCTTTTTCTTCTTATATTCTGTAATACCGAATTCTGTGTTCTTTGATTTCATTTCACAATTGTCTACTCTAATTATTTTAAAACAACTTAAAATTATTAAATCTTTGCTGAGTTTGCGTCAATGCTCCCAATCAATACTAGTCCTTTTCTATCATGACTTCATCATTACTGAGTTAATTCACCACCCAATCAGCTAAATATGTAACTTTTTTTCAGGAAGCGTGCATGAAAACAAGGGTAGGATGCTTTCCAAACTCTGTATTAAAGAATTAATGTCTTTTTTTGACTTCACAACTGAATGACAATTTGGTGGGCATAGTATTTGTAATTCTCAATCTATACCCTCAACACTCTGTATAAAAGTGTTCCATTATCTTTTGGCATTTAGTATTATGGAAGAAAAGTATGATTTGTGTTTCTCTGTATGCACCTTATTTCTTTTGCTAGAGTATCTATGATTACTTCATTTAAAAATTTGTCATGATGTGTCTAGATAGTTTTTTCCATTTACTTTTCTTAGAGCTCATTAACCCTTTTATTCTTTCTTTCTTTTGAAAACTGCTCTGTACCAACTATTTGGGGACACCTATAATTTGCAGTTCTCCATACCTACTGCATTCTTTTACATAATTGTTATTCTTTTATCTGTTTTTTTCTGCGTTCTTGAAAAATATTTTTCCCCTAGAGCACTGTTAGTGGTTTTCAGTCATCTTTTTTCCTACATTCAATGTGAACTGTACAAGTTTTTGTTTCCCTCTTCTTATTTTTTAAATTCGGGTCCCCTCTGTCCCTTTTACGTTTTCCCTGTGTAGGCTTTTATCTATTTATTCATCTTGGAACAGAGAGTGATTTGATGAGATCAAATTTGTACCATGAACAGTGTGGCTGGTGTGTGACTCTCCTGGGCTTCTGTCTACTGGGGAAGATAGTTTCAAGATGACTTGAAAAGAAGTATCAGATAACAAGGGTCAGCATAGGAACAAGAAGACTCACACAGGTCCCTTTATAGCATACCTTAGTTTTCTAGACCCAATCTAAAAATACAAGACTGGTAAGCAACTGGGTACCAGGTCATCCTAACTTTTGGGGTTTGTAGAATCCTATTCTCAGATCCACTTCTGGGAAACAAGGTGATATACATATCCTCTAAGCACTTTTAACCAAGGGCTATAAAATACCATCAAACACAGCTTTAGAAAAGTAAAGTGAAAATTCTTTTCCTATTCCAATTGTTTTTCACTTGGACATGGAACAGATTAAGTAGACCAAAATATATAACATAGTACAACAATATGTTTGTATCTAACTTGCTAAGGTATAATAAAAATCTGTTTTACTTATCTAAGCTAATGATCATGAACTGACCAATGAGAAATATACATATTCACTTTTTATTTGCATTATCAATTACATTTTGTTCAGTTTTAAGCACTAAATGAGTACTCAACAAAGGAGTTAACTTCACTAAGACTTACCGGTGTGTAACTATGCACACTTCCAACACTGTTCAAATTAACGGATGCCAAACTCTGATCTGAGAGACTGTTGTTAAGGCTACTGCGTGGGCTATCACTACCATCCTGATCAGTGTTGTACAATGTTACCTACAATGAAAAGAACAGCAACATTTGAATGAGCAATTCCCACTATAAAAATTACATTTTAAACAACTCTACAAAAATACAACTAACCGGGACTATGGAAGGAAGGCAAAATATTACTGGTCTTTCCTTTGGTGTGATCTGTGCTCTATACTCACTAATTCCATGTTCACCACAAAATACTTTCAAACTGAAGGATAGATCCCATCTAGAGGTACATAAATTCAACTTTCTAAATGGTACAATTAGTTCATCAACATTTAATAAGGGGATTATAATAGATTTTTATTGTTAAATATTTCTATAATGCATAAACTTATTTTTACTCAAGCTTTAAGCAAAACTGATCTTTCCTTCTTTCAAAATCTTAGGCATCAAAAAAAGAATACAAAAACCAGAATTTAGGCATCATGGTGTTTATAATACTGAAAAGCAGAAACTTAACTATCCAACGTATTTGCACAATCAATAAATATGTGATCTGATTTTAAAATAATATGCTAACATGTACATTAGATATGAAAGAACTATGTATCAAACTGTTATCGATGGTTAACTGGTAGGCAGCTGGGTATCCCTTAAGACTTTCATCACTGATGGTATATGTTTTTACAATGCTTAAGTCTGTATATAATATGCATTATCATTTTTAATTAGAAATAAGAACAAAAAGATATTTTTAAAAGAGGAAATTAGCCCAACTACCCTTTAAAGTTCTATTCATCTGCTACTACTTTCCTTTCTGTGCTCCTGCTTTCGTGGGAACCATTACTCCTGTACTGGCAGGCAGTAACTCCAGTGCCACCTAGGAAGCCCTCATTTGATTTTATGGGCTAATTAATTCTTGTTAAATGAAAAATATATATATATACTTATTTGGCTGTGCAGGGTCTTAGCTGCAGTATGTAGGATCTTCAATCTTTAACATGGCATGCGGTACCTCCCTGATCACAGACCAAATCTGGGCCCCTGGTATTGGGAGTTCAGACTCTTAGCCACTTCCCCAAATGTTTCTCCAACAGTAGACTGTTAGCAACTTGAGTTCCCCCCAAAATAAGTGTAAGCATTACACTTATGCTCTCTACTCAGTATACAAATAATAATACTTGCTGAATTTAATGACCAATTGATCTATCACCACTCTTCTGTCTAAACTAAAAATGGGGTCAAGCCCAATGTTCATCTGTCAAAAGCTGAAAGTGAAGGTCGTTCAGTCATGTCCGACTCTTTGTGACCCCATGGATTGTAGCCTGCCAGGTTCCTCTGTCCCTGGAATTCTTCAGGCAAGAATACTGGAGTGGGTAGCTGTTCCCTTCTCCATGGGATCTTTCCAACCCAGGGACTGAACCCAGGTCTCCCACAATGCAGGTGGATTCTTTACCTTATGAGCCACCAGGGAAGCCCAAGAAAACTTAAGTGGGTAGCCTATCCCTTCTCCAGGGGATCTTCCTGACCCAGAGATTGAACTGGGGTCTCCTGCATTGCAGGTGGATTTCCTACCAGCTGAGCTACCAGGGAGGTGAGGCATATATGCCTCTATATTTCAAGTAAAACCAAACTGTCTCACCTTCACATCAGCTAGGAATAATTATGTGTCTACGAACTAATTAAAGTGGATAAGGGAAAATGAGAGGAAATAAAACTATGGCAAAGATTTTTCTGGTATTTCCAGTATAAATTTCATTTTTTAAAAAAATCAACCTTACAGGCTCTTAAACAATAAAATATCAACAAATTACAACCATCCTTTCTATAGTCCTTCTGTTGGCTGCTCATTCTCTCCTGTCTATGCTGTTACCTATTACTCAAGCCAGAAATACTTCCCATCATCTTAGACAAATCCTCACAACTAAGGAAGATAAGATTTACTAAAATGTAACATAGAGTAAATATACAAATTATAGTTTGTTAATTAAAAAATGGGCATATTCATAGAATCATACTCATGTAATCAACAGTTCTCAAACTCTGATCATAGAAGCATTTTACAGTCTTAAAAATTAAGCAGTCAACAAGTTTTTGATATATTTATCAATAACTGGCGTATCAGAAATTAACAATTTTAAGTATTTATTAATCTAAAAATAATAATCACAAACTCAACTATATAACATAAAAAAATTTTCTCTCAATAAATAAGTAAAATTAGAAGGGTGTCACTGTTTCACATTTTTGTAAATCTCAAACCCTGGCTTAAAGGGAGAACAGCTAGATTCTCATATCTGCTTCTACGTTCCATTTGTTGCAATATGTTGTTCAGGTGGAAGGATAGGAAGAAAACCCGGCATCACACACACACACATATGGAAAAGGGAAGAATATTTTAATAGCTTTTTCAGATAACTTTAGTCTTTTTTGATACGACACTAAAATACAACAAATGGCGATTTTTAAAAGATTAGTTGCAATGGAGAACCTGAAACCACATGAATAAATTATCATACTCTTCTGCATTATAATCCACTTTCCACTTTGTATTCTGAATGCATCATTTATGATTTTATAACACTATACATTGATCATTTGAAAAATACTGTTCACGAAGCTTTGCAGATCTTCCAAATACTGACGTATTTCAAAACATCACACTTGTTAACATCACCAATAATCTCACTGGAAAAGACTGTGAAGTTATCAGACTCACTGCAGTGGATACAAGTTTTCCAAACTTATGTGTTTTGCTTAAAAGCTCAACTTTTACTATTGGCAAGAGACACTGTTAATTGTTTTCCTTGAAGTGAGAGGCTTATTCATTTTCAAGAAAATATCTGCCAAGTACTCAAATCTGAGTAATAGTGTCAGTTGGTCTTTCAAGTAAAATCACATCTCCATTAACAGAGCAGCTAGTTCAACATGAATGCTCTTCCTTGAAGCCATCACACCGTGTTTTACGCATACTTCTCACTTCACTGCTGCTGCTGCTAAGTCGCTTCAGTCGTGTCCGACTCTGTGCGACCCCACAGACGGCAGCCCACCAGGCTCCCCCGTCCCTGGGATTCTCTAGGCAAGAACACTGGAGTGGGTTGCCATTTCCTTCTCCAATGCATGAAAGTGAAAAGTGAAAGTGAAGTCACTCAGTCGTGTCCGACTCTTAGTGACCCCATGGACTGCAGCTTCACTGCACACTCTTAAAAAGATATGTACTCAAAGGTCATACTTTAATAAAATTATTTTTCCTGCATCACCAAGGATATTCTGAGGTAAAACGTTATGTCCCCCCCACAATCTGAAGGGTGTGTGGCTGTGAAGAATACAGTGAGTACTAGCACAGTCAGTACTGCCTTGCCTTGCGCTGATGTTTACCTGTATTGCTCCTGCTACATCCATGAAAACACAAAAACAAAGAAAAAGGCAAGTAATATTTTAGTATTATCATGGAATCCCAAAAAGAGTACTTGTTAGTCAGGTGTCCACAGATCACAGAACTACTGACATAGAACATACTGGCACACCAAAGACCTGCTCATAAACTCCCCCAATCATCATTCACCAGCCAGTCATTAGTTATCCACATTATCTCCTGTTACAGGTAACCTTTATACAGACAGCTACCATTAATGATTAGTTTCATACTATGTATATATCCTTTTCTATCCTTTTGCAGCAAATTTAGCTCAAGGATTACATAAGCTTTGTTTCATACAGCATTAGTATCAGCTCTTAATCTTTATTACTTCCTTCATTCCATTTTTAAAAATTTGGGGTTTTTTTCACACAATTGAGAACTTTATATTAAGGTCTCTGATCCATCTGAAATTGATTTTTGTGAACAAAAAATCTCACTTTACTACTGATTCAGCATCATTTGTTGAAAGACATCACTGAACTCTGTTCCATAAGTCTGTCTGTCTGTTCTTATGCTAATATTACACTTTCAATTATTATAGCTTTACTCTTGATATCTGGAAGTATAAATCCTCTTTTACCTTTATCTTCAATATTTTCTTCAATTACTGTTTCCCATCTGGAGTCTCATTTATATTTCAAAATTAGCTGTTCATTTTCTACTAACTTCCTTTTCCTAAAAAAAGCATTGTGGAATTTTGACTCGGATATTAAATCTACTGACTTCTTTACAATAATCTTCTTTACAAAAACTACATATCTACTAATTTATACCCTTTATTCTCTTAGGAATTCTTTATAGTTTTTTTTGTCTTGCATTCAATCCTAGATATCTGAGATATTGTGGGCTTGGTTTCAGACCACTGCAATAAAGAAAGTATCAAAATAAAGTGAGTCACACCATTTTTTTGGCTTCCTAGTACATAAAAAAGTCATGTTTACACTGTACTAATTCTATGAAGTGTGTTAACAGCATTATGTCTAAAGGAACAATGTACATACCTTAATTTAAAAGTACTTTATTAGCTCAAACAAAAACAAAAAAAAACTAACCATCAGCTGACAACACAGTGTTGCCAGAAAACTTCAATTTGTAAAAAGTGCAGTATCTGGGCAGGGTAATACAGCAAAGCACAATAAAACAAGGTATCTCTATACCTGATGCTTTTGAATGCTAATGTAAGCATTATCTTCCAAATTTTGTTTTCTGTCTATGGCTAATACAAAGAAATACGAATGACTTCCAAAATCCAACAATGATCTAATATTGACACTTTTGTAAATTCATTTTTTAATTCTAAGAGTTTATCTATAGATTCTTTTGAGTTTTCCGTATGAACAATCATGTCATCTGTGAGTGACAGCTTTACTTCTGACTTCCTGAATTTTAAACTTTTTCTTTTTTCGTAACTAATTTCTACTCTCCTTGCCTGAACACTATGACTGTCATATATTTTACTTTTATGTGTTACAAATCCACAATTTGTTTTTGGAATTTTTGCTTTACACAGTTATCTCTTAAACAGATTGACTCCGGGTCATAACTTCAGTTAATACTCTGTGTTATGACTCCAGTCATAATGACTGGACCACCAGGGAGGTCTCCCATCTAGCTTATTTTTCAACTCAAACATAATTTTTCCCTAAACATAAATTTTATCCCTAAAGATTTTGATTTGGGTTTTTAAAATGTCTTCCAAGTGTCTATATACATATTCAACCTGAACTTCCATAAAATATAATAACAGTTCCCACTAACTCCTAGCCTCAGGCTTTATTGAGATATAACTGACATATGACATTGTGTAAGTTTAAGGTGTAGTTTGATATATATTACAAAATCACTACCATCACAACGTTAGCTAACAACTCCATCACCTCACAGGATCATCATTCCTTTTAATGGCAAGAACATTTAAGATCTAATTTCCCAGAAACTTTTCTGTATATAACAGTGCTGTATTACCATGCATGTAATCACAAAGCTATATATTAGATTTCTAAAACTTTATCATCTTATAACAAAAAAAAAAAACTCCCTGTGACCATATCCCCATTTCTCCCCACCCCCTAGGCCCACAGTAACCACCATTCTATTCTGTTTTTCTGAGTCTGGCCTTTCAAGACTCCACATACAAGTAATATCATCATATAGTATTTTCTTTCTCTACCTGACTTATTTCACTAAGCATAAGCCTTCAAGGTCCATCCATTTTGTCACCAATAGCAGGATTTCTGTCTCATGGCTGAGCATTATTCCATTATAAATTATGTACCACATTTTCTTTATCCATTCATCTGCTGACGGACACTTTTAGGTTAGTCCATGTCTTGGCTCATGGTAACTGGTTTAACGTTCTCTTCTACTAGTTCTATCATGCGTGACATTTCTGGGTCAGTTCTGAGTGACTGGTAATTCTCATTAGGGACTGTTTTTTACTGCTTTTTTGACGGCCTTTTTATTGAATGCTGGACTACTGTGAATTTACATTATTAAGTGCTATATTTTTATATTCCTATAAATGTTCTTGGGCTTTATTCTGGGACACAGTTAAATTATCTGACAACAGGAATGAAATATGGTTACAAGCTATATCATGGATGAACTCTGAAAATGTATTTAGTGAAAGAAGTTGGACATAAAAGGCCATATATTCTGCAATTCCACTTATATGAAAGGTCCAGAATATGCAAATACAGTTTTAGAAGATGTATTAATGGTTACCAGGGGATGGAGGAGATGGGAAATGAATGATAAGGGGTATGGAATTTTCTTTTGGGAGTAATGAAAATGTTCTGGAACTAGATAATAATTAATGGTCGTACAACCTTATGGATATACCAAAAACCACTGACTGTAAACTTTAAAAGGGTGAATTTATGGGCTTTGAATTGTATTTGGGAAAAAAAAAATTAATTTGAAAAAGGCTATTACTTTAAAACAGTTTGAGCCTTCTGGGTTTTTCTTTTAAAGTGTATAAATAGGACCAGATCAGTATTTTAAACTAGGGCCAATTTTGTTCCATTACGAGGGCAAAAGACTGAATTACAAAGCATCTCACTGTGGTGGGAACAGTAATTACTTCTGGCCCATTGAATGTCAATGACTGCCGACACCAATACTTTCAGGTGGTTCTTTCCTCAGTCTCAATAATTACCTTCAAATACCCAGTTAATAGGGCTTCCCTGGTGGCTCAGACAGTAAAGCGTCTGCCCGCAATGTGGGAGACCCGAGACCCAAGTTCAATCCCTGGGTTGGGAAGATCCCCTGGAGAAGGAAATGGCAACCCACTCCAGTACTCTTGCCTGGAAAACTTCCATGGACTGTGGAGCCTGGTACGCGACAGTCCGGAAGACTCAAGAGGAACCCTCTGTGTAACTCTGAAATTCCTCTCTGTGCAGCTCTCTCCTCTGACATGCCGCCCTGGCAACGCCAGCCACCAAGTTCTCCTGGTTCTAGTTCCAGTTTGTGTCCTGGAAACTTTCTCCAGGCAGTAATCTAGTAAGTACAACCACAGGACTCACTTTGTTCACCATTTCTCAGGGGATAACTGTCTTTATGACCCAATCTCTTGAAAACCATTGTTTGATATACATTGTCTATTTTTTCAGTTGTCTGAAGTAACAAATTAAGTCTAGACCCTGCTCTTCCACCTTGGCTAGAAACAAATTATCTACTTTATTAATCTTTTATAAAGAAGTGAATGTCTGTTTGTTGACTCAGGCTTCAGTACACCTGCTTTCTATTTCACTGACCTCTATTTTTATGTCCTCCTCCTTAGAATTTATTTTGCTCTTCTTTTTCTAGATGCTTAAACTGTTAACATTCCATCTTTATTGTATTCTACTACATGCAATTGAGGCTAATATTTTGTGCTCTACAGGCTTTGATATTTCATATTTCTGTTCTTCATCAATCCAACTATTTTCTAATTTCTGTAATGACTCTTCCTTGATCCACGGGTTGTGTAACTATATTGCTTATTTTGCAAACTTTGGGTGATTTTCTCATTACGTCCTTGCTATTATCTCTACCTTTAATTCCACTGCATTTGAAAATACTCACTGTATGTTGTTGGTTTCTGAAATTTGCTGAGAATCACTTTAATGCTCTAGCACAAGTCAGTATAACATGATCAATTCTGGTAATTATTCCATGCATACGTTAAAAAAAAAAGTCTATTCTACAACCGTTGGATAAGACATTCTATATATCAGTTGAGTCAAATTTCCTAATTTTGTAGTTCAATTCTTTTAAATATCTTGAATAGGATTTGTCTGATTTTTGTGTTTTGGTATTGATCTGCTGTTTTATGATTTCTAGAGACATGTTATGGAGAAGGAAATCGCAACCCACTCCAGTACTCTTGCCTGGAAAATCCCATGGATGGAGGACCTTGGTAAGGCTGCAGTCCATGGGGTCACTAAGAGTCGGACACAACTGAGCAACTTCACTTTCACTTTCATGCATTGGAGAAGGAAATGGCAACCCACTCCAGTATTCTTGGAGATTCCTGGAGAATCCCAAGGACAGAGGAGCCTGATGGGCTGCCGTCTATAGGGTCGCACAGAATTGGACACAACTGAAGCAACTAAGCAGCAGCAGCAGAGACATGTTAAAACCCACCTCACTGGTCAAAGATCCATCCGTTTCTTCTTTCAGTCCTGCCAGGTTCTGAGGCTGTTATTAAGCATATGCAAATTTAGTAGTGTTACAGTTAATTACTGAAATGGTCCTTTTCCAAAAATAAATCTTTGTTTTTAGTGACGTGTCTTCTTTCTTTTACAATTTATCTTGTATAAGTAGAACATAGTTTAATTTTTGTATTTCCATCCAGTCTGACAATTTTAGCATTTTAAAAAAATTGAAGTTATTTAATTTTCAATGTTGTATTAGTTTCTGGTGTGCAGCAAAGTGATTGTTATACACACACACACATATATGCTTCTTCACATTCTTTTTCATTATACTTTACTATAGGGTATTGAATATAGTTCCCTGAGCTTTACAGTAAGATCTTGTTGTTTATTTACTTTATATATAGTAGTGTATATCTGCTAATTCAAAACTCTTGTTTTATCCCTTCCCCACTCTCTTTTCACTTCGGTAACCATAACTTTTTCACATTTGTCAGTCTGTTTCAAATACGTTCATTTATGTCGTATCTTAGACTCCACATGTAAGTGATATCATAGGATTCTTGTCTAGAACTTTCTGACTTACTTCACTTGGCACGATAACTTCTAGGTCCACCCATGTTGCTGCAAATGGCATTATTTCATTCTTTTTTACAACTGAGTAGTATTTCACTGTATATACATACCACATCTTCTTTATCCATTCCTCTGTCAATGGACATTTAGGTTGCTTCCAGGTTTTGGCTATTGTAAACAGTCAATGAACGAATACTGGAGTGCATGTATCCTTTTGGATCACATTCTTCTCCAGATATATGCCTAGGAGTGGGATTGCAGGGTCACATGGTAGCTCTATTTTCAGTTTTTAAGGAACCTCTATACTTTTCTCCATAGTAGCTGTACAAATTTACATTCCCACCATCAGTGTACAAGAGTTCCCTTCTCTCTACCCTTCTCCAGCAATTACTGTTTGTGAAATTTTGATGGTGTGAAGTGATATCTCATTGTAGTTCTGATTCACATTTCTCTAGTAATTAGCAACGTTGAACATCTTTTCATGTGCCTAATGTCCATCTGTATGCCTTCTTTGGAGAAATGTCTATTTAGGTCTTCTGTCCATTTTTTGAGTGGGTTGTTTTGATGCTGTTGAGTGTCATGAGCTCTTTGTAAATTTTGGAGACTAATCCCTTATCTGTCACATCATTTGCAAATATTTTCTCCCAATCTGTGGGTTGTCTTTACGGTTTATTTATTGTTTGCTGTGCAAAAGCTCCTGAGTGTAAGTAGGTCCCATTTGTTTCCTTTTGTTTTTATTTCCATTATACTGGGAGATGGAATGAAAAATATATTGCTGTGATTTATGTCAGAGAGTGTTCTGCCTATGTTTTCCTCTAATTTTATAGCATCCAGTCTTACAAATAGGTGTTTAATCCATTTTGAGCTTATTTTTCTGTATGGAGTTAAAGAATGATCTAATTTCATTGTTTTACATGTAGCTGTCCAGTTTCCCCAGCACCATTTGTTTGTTGTATAGTCTTGCCTCCTCTGTCACAGATTAATTGACCACAGGTGCAAAGGTTTATTTCTGGGTTTTCTATCCTATTCCATTGATCTATATTTCTATTTTTGTCCCAGTACAATATTATTTTGATTAATTAACTTTGTAGTATAATCTGAGTCAAGGAGCTTGATTCCTCCAGTTCCGTTTTTCTTTCTCAAGACAGGGCAAGTGTCCTTAATTTCATGTCTGCAGTCACCATCTGCAGTGATTTTGGAGTTCCCCAAAATACAATCTGTCACTGCTTCCAGTTTCCCCCCATCTATTTGCCATGAAGTGATGGAACCAGATGCCATGATCTTAGTTTCTTTATTGTTGAGTTTCAAGTGAGTTTTTTCACTCTCCTCTCTCACTCTCATGAAGAGGCTCTTCAGTTCCTCTTCCCTTTCTGTCATTGCTCAAGAGATTATCTTTTCTCAATTGTGTATTCTTGCCTCCTTCAGTTCAGTTCAGTTGCTCAGTTGTCTCCAACTCTTTGCGACCCCATGAATTGAAGCACGCCAGGCCTCCCTGTCCATCACCAACTCCCAGAGTTCACTCAGACTCACGTCCATCGAGTCAGTGATGCCATCCAGCCATCTCATCCTCTGTCATCCCCTTCTCCTCCTGCCCCCAATCCCTCCCAGCATCAGAGTCTTTTCCAATGAGTCAACTCTTCGCATGAGGTGGCCAAAGTACTGGAGTTTCAGCTTTAGCATCATTCCTTCCAAAGAAATCCCAGGGCTGATCTTCAGAATGGACTGGTTGGATCTCCTTGCAGTCCAAGGGACTCTCAAGAGTCTTCTCCAACACCACACTTCAAAAGCATCAATTCT
Organism: Bos grunniens; assembly: GCF_055505025.1. Classification (NCBI taxonomy): domain Eukaryota; kingdom Metazoa; phylum Chordata; class Mammalia; order Artiodactyla; family Bovidae; genus Bos; species Bos grunniens. The sequence goes on from NC_141167.1 coordinate 17,452,096, forward strand.
TCGGCACTCAGCTTTCTTCACAGTCCAACTCTCACATCCATACATGACCACTGAAAAAACCATAGCCTTGACTAGATGGACCTTTGTGATTAATTGACTATGGTGGGTGGATTTATTTCTGGGCTCTGTATTCCGTTCCACTGATCCATATGTATGTTTTTCTGTCAATATCATGCTGTTTTGATTACAACAGCTTTGCAGTATTGTCTGAAGTCTGGGAAGGTTATGCTTCTAGCTTTGTTCTTTTCCCTCAGGTTTACTTTGGCAATTCTGTTTCTTTTATGGTTCCACATAAAGTTTAGGATTATTCTAGTTCTGTGGAAAACATCATGGGTAATTTTATAGGGATCACATTAAGTGTGTAGACTGCTTTGAATAGTATAGCGATTTTAAAAATATACTGCATATACTGATCCATTCTTGTGACCCTGAGATGAATCCGACTTGATCATAGTATCATCCTCAGCTTAGCAATGTCCAACTCTTTCACAATCAGGGACTGTAGCTCGCCTGACTTCTCTTTCCATGGGATTATCCTGGCAAGAATACTGGAGTGGGTAGCTATTTCCTTCTCTAGGGGATCTTCCCAATCCAGATAAAAACACACGTCTCCTGTGGCTCCTGCATTGGCAAGCAGATTCTGAGCCACCTAAGAATTTTTATGTATTCTTCGATTTGGCTTGCTAATATTTTGTTGAGAATTTTTGCATCTATATGAATCAAAGATATTGTCCTGTAATTTTTTTGTTATTGTCTATGTCTGTTTTTGGTATCACAGTGATAAGAGCTTCATAGAATGACTTTAGAAGAGTTCTCCCCCCGCCTTTTCAATCTTTTGGAAGAGTCTGAGAAGGACTGGTATAAATTCTTGGTATGGTTGGTAGCTTTCTTCAGTGAAGCCATCTGGTCCTAGACTGTTGTCTGCAGTGAGTTTCTCTTTTTTTTTTACAGATTCTATTTCACTTCTGGTGTATTATGTATTTCTTCTTGATTCAGTTTTGGTAGGGTGTATTTTTCTAGAAACTTGTCCATTTCTTAGTATAGTTCAAAGTATTCTCTTATGGGTTTTTGTGTTTTTGCAGTATCAGTTATTACTTCTCTTTCACTTCTTACTTTGTTTGGGTCCTCTCTTCTGCTTGGTGAGCCTGGCCAGAAGTTTATTCATATTGTCTACCCTTTCACAGAACCAGTTCTTGGTTTTATTTATTTTTTCCTATTTTTTTTAAAAATTTCTATTTACTATTTCTTTCTTTCTGCTGACTTTAGGTTTTGTTTATTCTTTTCCTAATTCTTTTGGGTGGTAGGTTGTTTGACACTTTTCTTATTTTTCTGAGGAACGCCTATATCACTATGAACTTCCCTCTAAGAACTGCTTTGCTGCATCCCATTGATTTTGTATGGTTGTTTGTCATTTGTCTCAAGGTATTTTAAATTTCTTTGATTTCATTGTGGATGCACTGGTTGTTTAGCTGCCATGTAATCTTTTTTTTCTTTTCTCATTTCTCTTTCTACAGTTGATTTCTAGTTTCATGCTATTGTGGTCAGAAAAGATTCTTTGGCTTTTAAATTGAATATTCAGTGCATTTACATTTAACATATTTCCTAATGCAATTAGATTTAAATACTATTTATTCTCCTGTGTTCCCATTTCTTCTCTGTTCATTTTTTTCTCCTTTCTTGGATACTTTGGATTAATCAAGGATTTATTATTTTTCCTTACTTGGTAATATTCTTTTACTATTCTTGTAGTAAGCTAGACCAGTGGTTTATAAGGTAAGCAACCTGAACCAATACAAGACCAATACCTGAGAACTTCAAAGAAATGCAGTTTTTCAGATCTCAATCCAGACTAAGAGAATCAGAAATTCTCAGAGTAGGGCCCAGGAATCTGAGTTTTTAACAAGCCTTCCTAGTTATTCTGATATATACTGAAGTATTAAGAATCAGTACCCTCTATTTTGCTACACGTCTTTGAGTTAGTACTTTTACTACTTGCCACACAATGTGAAGACATTAAGTACATGCATTTCCTGTCTTACCCTAGTACTGTCATGTACTTTTTAACTTCTGCAAGCATTTTAGACTCCAAATCATTGTGTTATACAACAGCACTGCTATTGTTTTAATCACTGAATACATATTTCTATTTACTGACATACATATTCTTTTGGTTTTCTTCATTCTTTTCTGCACAGGGCAATTTTCCTTCTATGTGAAAAATTAACCTCCTTTAATTTTTTTAATATGGGTGAACTAGTAACATTCCCTCACATTTTGTTTCTGTAAAAGACTATTTTTTAACCCTTTTTCATAGAAATTCTAATTTGAGAATTCTGGGTTAGCAGGTATTTCCTTTCAGCACTACAAAAAGTTCATTCTGGTGGTCTTTTATCATTTCTATTCAGAATTCAGTGTGTTTCTTTAAAGTTGCCTGTTATTTTCCTGATTTTAAGTTGGTTTTTTTTTTAATTCTTGTTTTTCTGTAGTTTGATTTTTATTTGCCTAATAGTGATTTCTTTTAATTGGTCTTTCCTGAGCTTCTCAGGACTTCTTGAATCTGTACTGTGTTATCTTTTATCAGTCTTAAAAAATTAAAACACTGCTTCTTCTCTATTTCCTTTTCTTCTCCTCTGGAACCCTAATGGCAAGTTCAGTAGAGCTTTTCCCGATATCCCATTTATCTCCTAAATTTTATGAATTGTCCAGGATTTTCCATCATGCGTCAGTATGCATATCTTGTACTATCTTCCAGTTCACTGATTCTCTCCTCTGGTGGGTCTAATCTTCTCTTAAACCCATCCATTGAATTCTTAATTTCAGTTGTTATACTTCTTAGTTCTCTTGATTCTTCCACACAGATTCCAATTAAATTTTCTATAATTTGCCTATTTTCTTCAACATATTAGTCACAGTTATTTAAAAATCAGTATCTAGATCACTTGTGGATACTGTGATATCCTTTGTCTTTCCCCTGTCTTGGCATTTAATTATTTGGTCTTGTTTCCTGGAATGTCTGACAATTCTTTCCTGAAAATGAGACCTTACTTATGAAAACTTGAAAAAGCTGAGGATATGTTATCTTCCAGAAAGAATTTAGTTTCCTTTTGGCAAGTAGATTAGCATACCACGCTAATAACAGTTTGAAACTGGTGTTATTTTTGGTTTGCTCTTACTCATAGAATATAATCTTTCTGAATTATCGATCTGAAATACTGGGGTGATTACCATAGCTCCCTTCTGGAAGAACTACAATTTTTGTTCCCCCTTCTCTGTGAGACTGCTGAATCCTGGCTAGTGCCAGCTCTACCTGATTTGTCTGTGTCCGAGTCCAAGCACACACAGGTTAGTGGTCAGCAAAAGCCTTAAGTGGATACTGCTTGCTAAAAGTTGAGGTTCACTTTTGAGATTCCTCAGGATAATGGTCCTTAAGCCCTGGCTCTTTGGCAACCTCAAACTTCAGCTTTTACCTCCCTAGCTCAATGACTGCTCAAGGTTTGCAGTTTTCTGTTCAGCCCCTATGCCATGCACTGAGAAGTGGGAAACGTCCCAAAGGAAAATATGTATAGCTTATCTCAGTGTGCTACCCTTTTTATTGAGATTTTCACTTCTGAAATTCTATCTTTTTCTCCAATGCCTCTCCCCTCTTTTTAACTGGTAGGCAGGGGGTGGGGGATGGAGTGGTAATTTTATATAGATAGGGAGAAGGGTTAATCTGATACTAGCTATTCTATCATATCTGAAAGTAGAAGTCCAAAAACTCCAGCTAATAGTCATGAAGTCTCAGCATTATTATTTTCTAATTGTTTCCTAACAGCCACAACTTCCATGTTTAGAACTCAGTATCTCCTACTTGGACCACTGCAAAGAACAGTACTGGATACTTCTGATTCCAGCCCATAGATTTCACCAGAAATACTCAAGTCTAGCTGGCTACCCTCAGGGATGATTTTTTAAAGTACAGGTTTCTGGGTCCTCTCCATAAAGATAAAGTAATTGATTTGGTAGGGCTGCAATGGAATCTAGGAATTACTACCATCACCAAACAAACATACACACTAACATACTCACCCCTCTCCTAAGTGATTCTGGTGCCATCAGCCTGTATATTGTTATCTGACAAAAATTATTACTCTTTATCTCAGCTGCAAGTTCCCTATCTAAATTAGAAATCTGACTCTGATATAACCTGTCTTCTGTTAGTCCATTAACTTTAACAAATAGAAAGATACTACATATAGCAATTGAGTATGTGTATGTGTTTGTGTTTATGTAGGTGCACAAGAGAGTACAAGCATGAGAGATAAAAAAACAGAGCAAGTGAAAACAAGGGAAACAAGAGGAGAGGGTAAAAGCAAGACTGACAGATTATATGAGTACAAGTGTGGGAAATATACATCCTCAAGGTGCCCATCATGGTCCAGTAAGGAGGAAACAAATGCACAGAACTGAGTTACTTCATGAACCTCCCACAGCCTTTATAGGGTTTTGAGATATGAAGTTAAGAAATTACCTTCATTTCAAATATCTCTTGATACAAAGAGATATTTGTATCCCACTAGGTATACTTGGAGAAGGCAATGGCACCCCATTCCAGTACTCTTGCCTGGAAACTCCCATGGACAGAGAAGCCTGGTAGGCTGCAGTCCATGGGGTTGCGAACAGTCGGACACGGGACACGACTGAGAGACTTCACTTTCACTTTTCACTTTCATGCATTGGAGAAGGAAATGGCAACCCACTCCAGTGTTCTTGCCTGGAGAATCCCAGGGACGGGGGAGCCTGGTGAGCTGCTGTCTGTGGGGTCGCACAGAGTTGGACACGTCTGAAGTGACTTAGCAGCAGCAGCAGGTATACTTAATAATGAGCTGGCACAAAGTTTTGACCCTTGTCTAAAAAAGAAAAAATTGCAGTAGACTACCTCATATTATTTCTGGGTATGTACCTAGACTTGAATATCATGAAAGATGTTGACCAACATTCAAATCAACTCTAGAAGTTTGCCTGAACTATTTACCTTACTGGATTCAGTTGATGCCCTGGGACTTTGTCAATCTTTTTTTAAATCACATATTTAGAGGGGTAACCAATGATATTGAAACAAACTGATTCAATAAAATGCTGTACTCAAAAAAAGTTTTTGGGACCGGAAATGTCAAGAATTTAGATTTAATATAGAGCTTCCCAATAAGTATTTTTCAATTTTCCAGAGCATTATTTATTTACTTCTAACTTACGTAAAGCTAAAAAGCATTGAGGATTCAGCTTTCAAACTGCCATGTATGGTTTGGTCAAACTGATATCTTCTTGAACCTCAACCATAAAGAAACCTGTTGTTACTATATAAGTGAATAAAATGTATTATCAATGACATTTCAAAAATGTTCAAAAAAAAAGAATTACTTTGTTAGTCACAGTGTTGATTGCCAGAGTTGGAGAGGCACTTCCCGAAATAATACACTCCATTCCCAAAGAATCTGAATCTATGCTATATGGAGTTGAGGCCTAAAATACAAGAACAAAATAAATAATTATTAGCTCATAAAACCACCAACTTTAACACAATTTGAAGTTATTTCACAAAATTCTCCAACATCCAGTTTTGTACTTTGTTTCTGAAAATAAATTCCTTGCTGAATTATCTTCTACTATATTTTAATAGGCTACTACTAACCTGATATGGCACCCCACTCCAGTACTCTTGCCTGGAAAATCCCATGGACAGAGGAGCCTGGTGGGCTGCAGTCCATGGGGTCGCTAAGAGTCGGACACGACTGAGCGACTTCACTTTCACTTTTCACTTTGATGCGTTGGAGAAGGAAATGGCAACCCACTCCAGTGTTCTTGCCTGGAGAATCCCAGGGACGGGGAGCCTGGTGGGCTGCCGTCTATGGGGTCGCACAGATCGGACACGACTGAAGCAACTTAGCAGCAGCAGCAGCAACCGGATATGGAGAAGGAAATGGCAACCCAATCCAGTATTCTTGCCTGGAGAATCCCATGGACAGAAGAGCCTGGTGGGCTATCATTCATAGGGTTGCAAAGAGTCAGACACAAATGAAGTGACGTAGCACACACCCACTGACCTGATAATCACCATGGGCTATGGAATGAGTTTACAATGAGAGAGAAACTTCTGTAGCTGATACTGCTAATAGTCCCCTAATGCCAATCCCTCCCTCTTCTACCTTTTAGTAATGGACCTCTGTAGTCATTAATTCATCAGTGCCCAGCTAAAGACCACCTTTTCCAGCCTCATTTGCAACTACTTGCACTGATGGGACTAAGGTGTGACAAATGGGATTTGAGCAAGAGTGAAGTGTGCAACTTTTGGGTCATGTCTTTGAAAAGAATTTGCTTATCCCCCATTCTATTTCCCTCTCCCTGCAACCCTGGGACACAGATGTGGTGGTAGTGATCCTGTATAATCAGCACGCTGAAGCTAATACCCTCAAAAACAATCTCAAAAAAGACAGAATGATCTCTGTTCGTTTCTAAAGCAAAGCATTCAATATCACAGTAATACAAGTCAATGCCCCAACCACTAAGGCCCAAGAAGCTGAGTTAAATGGTTCTATGAAGACCTACAAGACCCTCTACAACTAACATCAAAAAGAGATGTCCTTTTCATCATAGGGGACTGGAATGCAAAAGTAGGAAGTCAAGAAATACCTGGAGTAACAGGCAAATTTAGCCTTGGAGTACAAACTGAAGCAGAGCAAAGGCTAACAGAGTTTTGCCAAGAGAATGGACTGGTCATAGCAAACACTCTCTTTCAACAACACAAGAGAAGACGCTACACATGCATCACCAGATGGTCAATACTGAAATCAGACCGATTATACTCTTTGCAGTCAAAGATGGAGAAGGTCTATACAGTCAGCAAAAACAAGACTGGGACCTGACTGTGGCTCAGATCATGTACTCCTTATTGCCAAATTCAGACTTAAATTGAAGAAAGTAGGAAAAACCAAAAAGCATTCAGGTTATGACCTAAATCAAATCCCTTACAATTATATAGTGGAAGTGACAAACAGATTCAAGGGATTAGATCTGATAGACGAGAGTGCCTGAAGAACTATGGATGGAGGTTCATGATATTGTACAGGAGACAGGGATCAAGACCATCCCCAAGAAAAAGAAATGCAAAAAGGTAAAATGATTGTCTGAGGAGGCCTTACAAACAGCTGAGAAAAGAAAAAAAGCTAAAGGCAAAGGAGAAAAGGAAAGATATACCCATTTGAATGCAGAGTTCCAAAGAATAGAAAAGAGAGATAAGAAAGCCTTCCTCAGCGATCAATGCAAAGAAATAGAGGAAAACAATACAATGGGAAAGACTAGAGATCTCTTGAAGAAAATTAGAGATACCAAGGGAACATTTCATGCAAAGATGGGCTCAATAAAGGACAGAAACAGTATGGACCTAACAGAAGCAGAAGATATTAAGAAGAGATGGCAAGAATACACAGAAAAACAGAAAGATCTTCAGGATCCAGACAACCACAGTGGTGTGATCACTCACCTAGAGCCAGACATCCTGGAATGTGAAGTCAAGTGGGCATTAGAAAGCAAAGCTATGAACAAAGCTAACGGAGGTGACAGAATTCCAGCTGAGCTATTTCAAATCCTAAAAGATGATGCTGTGAAAGTGCTGCACTCAATATGCCAGCACATTTGGAAAACTCAGCAGTGGCCACAGGACTGGAAAAAGTCAGTTTTCATTTCAATCCCAAAGGCAATGCCAAAGAATGTTCAAACTACCAGACGATTGCACTCATCTCACACGCTAGTGAAGCAATGCTCAAAATTCTCCAGCCAGGCTTCAACGTACGTGAACCATGAACTTCCAGATGTTCCAGCTGGATTCAGAAAAGGCAGAGGAACCAGAGATCAAATTGCCAACATCGATGGAGCATCGAAAAAGTAAGAGAGTTCCAGAAAAACATCTATTTCTATGTATGCTGAAGGCTTTGACTGTGTGGATCACAACAAACTGTGACAAATTCTGAAAGAGATGGGAATACCAGACTACCTGACCTACCTCCTATATGCAGGTCAAGAAGTAACAGCACTGTACATGGAACAGAGTGGTTCCAAATTGGGAAAGGAGTACATCAAGGCTGCATATTGTCACTCTGCTTATTCAACTTATATGCAGGGTACTGTATGAGAAATGCCAGGCTGGATGAAGAACAAGCTGGAATCAAGATTGCAGAAGAAATATCAATAACCTCAGATATGCAGATGACACCACCCTTATGACAGAAAGTCAACAGGAACTAAAAAGCCTCTTGATGAACATGAAAGAGAAGAGTGAAAAAGCTGGCTAAAAACTCAACATTCAGAAAACTAAGATCATGGCATCTGGTCCCATCACTTTATGGGAAATAGATGGAGAAACAGTGGAAACAGTGACAGACTTTTTTTTTTTGGCTCCAAAATCACTGCAGATGGTGACTGAAGCCATGAAATTAAAAGATGCTTACTCCTTGGAAGAAAAGCTATGACCAACCTAGATAGCATATTAAAAAGTCAAGACAGTACTTTGTCAACAAAGGTCCGTCTAGTCAAAGCTATGGTTTTTCCAGTAGTCATATATGGATGGGAGAGTTGGACTATTAAGGAAGCTGAGTGCCAAAGAGCTGATCTTTTGAACTGTGGTGTTGGAGAAGACTCTTGAGAGTCCCTTGGACTGCAAGGAGGTCCAACCAGTCCATCCTAAAGGAAATCAGTTCTGAATTTTCATTGGAAGGACTGATGCTAAAGCTGAAGCTCCAATACTTTGGCCACCTGATGCGAAGAGCTGACTCATTTGAAAAGATCCTGATGCTGGGAGAGCTTGAAGGTGGAAGAAGGGGACGACAGAGAATGAGATGTTTAGATGGCATCACCGATTCGATGGACCTGAGTTTGAGTAAGCTCCAGGAATTGGTGATGGACAGGGAAGCTTGGTGTATTGCAGTCCATGGGGTCACAAAGAGTCGGACAAGACTGAGTGATTGAACTGAACTGAACTGAGAAAGAAATAAAAAAGAAGTATATGATAAAGATAAAAATAGAAATAAAAACAGAAAACCAACAGAAAAAAAATCTTTTAAAGACAAAACCCGATTCTTAAAAGACTAACAAAATTGACAAACCTTTAGCTATATCAATGAAGAAAAAAGAGAAAACAAATAATCAATATCAAGAATGAAAAGAGTTATTACTACAGACTCTATATATATTAAAGTAAGAGAATATTATGATCCACTCTATACTAACAAATATAACCATTTAGATACAAGGGACAAAATTCCTTAAGAACATAAGTTACCAAAACTGGAATAAAAAGAGAAAATGTGACAGTCCCATAACAAAGTAACTATTAAAAGTGAAACTGAAAGGGAAATTTGCTCAGTTGTGTCCAACTCATTGCCACCCCATGGACTACAACAGTCCATGGAATTCTCCAGGCCAGAATACTGAAGTGGGTAGCCTTTCCCTTCTCCAGGATATCTTCCCAACCCAGGGACCGAACCCAGGTCTCCCGTATTGCAGGCAGATTCTTTACAAGCTGAGCCTCCACACACATAAAAAAATCTTAAGCTTCAGGTCAAGATGATTTCACTGATGAATTTTCTCAAATATTCAAGGAAGATATATCAATCTACCAGTCAATTAATTTTTCAGAAAATAGAAGGAATATACCCCTATCAGTTTTATGAGGCTAGCATAACCCTAATATCAAAACCTAGCCAATATTACTAGAGACGAAAAATGTCACCTGTCAAATCAGTAAACAGAAGATGATAAGGCCATCAAGCCATCAGCCACTGCAGCCACCGTCAACTGTGCACCCTGAGGCGATTCAGGATGGAGAAAAACAGGCTACTGACCCTAGATACTAAGGTGCATAATCTATCAAAGGAATGATTTCAATGAGCCCAGACTCTTGCATCTTCCCATACATAGAAAAGTGCTAAATTCATTAACTTGAGAGGTCTAGTTTTCTTGAACATAATCTTTTAATGTTCTGACTACCTGATTTTTGTTGTGTCCACATCCCTCATGAACACAGATATGAAAATCCTTCAGATATTAGCAAACGAATCCAACTATACGTTAATGGGATGATATATCATGACTCAGTAAGGGTTCATCCAAGGAATACAAGTTCAACATTTCAAATGCAATCAATGTAATTCAACACTCAAACAGAATAAAAGAAAAGTCATATAATCACTTCAATAAGAACAAAAAGAGCAGTTAAAAAAATTTACACCCATTCATGATAAAAACTCAATAAACTGGGCTTACTAGAGAACTTCCTCAATCTGATAAACAGCATCTACAAAAGCCCTACAGACTATGTCATATTTAGGGGTGAAAGACTGGATACTTTCCTCCTAAGAATGGAAATAAGGCTGGATGCCCACTTTCTCATTTCAAGTAAAGACTTGAAATGAGAGATTCTCATCACTGCAGTAAGGTTCTAGGAAGAGACAGAGGAGGAGGAAGGAAAGACACAGGAAAACTATTTGCATATAACATAATTATAGAAATTCCAAGGCATCTTTAAAAAATACTAGAATTAACAAGATTGCAGGATACAAGTTTAATGTACAAAAATTAATTACATTTTTACCACTAGCAGCAAAAAACTGAACTTTAAACATATAGCATCCAAATCTAAAATATTCATGATTGAACTGGAAACATCCAAATCCTCTACACTGAAAACTAAATATTCCTGAGAAAAATTAACAATGTAATGAATAGAAAGATATCACACTTTCATGGCTTGAAATAATATTGTTAAGATGTTAATTCTCCCCAGATCGGGTTGTCTGGGATAAGACTGGCGGGAAGCACAAGTTACAACAGGAAATGAGGAAACTTTGGGTGTGAAAGAAATGTTCATACTGTCAACTAGTAATAACTTCACATGACAAAAATCCTCAAACTGTAAATTTTAAACATTCAATTAGCTGTACATAAACTATCTCCAACAATACTGTTAAAAAACAAAAAAGTAAATCCTACCCATTGATCAAAATAATCCCTTATGAAACACTTTCTGGTCTACAAAAATGAGTAGCATTTCTCAAGAAATTATATTTCAATGTATCTCATGGAGGCAACATGTAGTACCTCCCACACAATGTACACTCAGTATATGTTTGTCCATTGAAATGTTTTCCAGTTCTAAGAGTTCTGAGAGTATGCAGACTGCATTCCTTCCTCTGCCCATATATACCTTTAACTAAAGCCTCCCTCATTCAGACTCAGCCTCAGAGAGAAAGGCAAGTGGTAAGAGTTCACTTCAAACAACAAAACCACTCTGTGTAACAATTCAGAATCTTAGTTTCCCAACCAGGGATCAAACCTGTGCCCCTTGAAGTGGAAGTGCAGGGTTTTAAACACTGAACCAACTAGGTTAGTCCCCAATCTTTTACTATTTTCTATGTAAAAAAGTTATACTTCTGCATCAAATTTATAAGTCTTACTCCTCTTCCTATAGGCCTTCCCACAGAAGCATTTTCTACTTTGAGTCACTTTAGTTCCCACTGCTTGCTCTAACATGTTGCTTTAATTATATAGTAATTTGTTGTCATTTGTAATAGTATTTATGAGAATTATATATATGTGTGTACGCATATATAGATATAGATTAAATGTGGTGGGTTCTCTCAAAATGAAGAGATCTGGTGAACCAAAACCAAACAAAGACACTACAAAAAAAGAAAATGACAAGCCAGTATCTCTGACGAATATAGATGCAAAAATACTCAACAAAATATTGGCAAGCCAAATTCAACAACATATAAAGACACAAAAAAAGCATGTGACAAAACTAAACATTCACTTATGATACAATGATAACTCTGATCAGAGTTAGTATACAAAGAATATATCAGCATAAAGGAGGCCATGCATGACAAACTAACAGCCAATACTCAATAGTGAAAAGCTGAAAACCTTTCCTTTAAAATCAGGAATAAGCTAAGAATTTGCACTTTTGCCATTTCTTATTTAACATAGTACCAGATGCCTTAACCACAGGAATCAGACAGGAAAAAATTGGAAGGTAATAAGTAAAGCTGTCACTATTTGCAGATAACATCATACTATATATAGAAACCCTAAAGTTTGTAGCCAAAAAAAAAAAAAAAAAACCTCTCAGAACTAGGAAATGAATTCAGTAAAGCTGTAAGATACAATATTTAGACATCTGTTGCTTTTCTAGACACCAATAATGAACTATCAGAAGGAAAAAGCAAGAAAATGCCATTTAAAATTGCATCAAAAACAGTAAAAACACCTAGGAATATACTTAAATAAGGAAATGAAATACATATACTGTGAAAATTATGAAATGCTGATGAAGGAAACGAAAGATATATACAAAGAAAGGGAAAGATATCCCATGTATATGGACTGGAAGAACTAGTATTGTTAAAATAACCATACTACCCAAAAGCAATCTACAGCCCTCATGCAATTCTCATCAAAATACCCATGACATTTTTCACAGAAGTATAACTAATCCTAAAATTTATACAGAACCACAAAAGATCCTAACTTGCCGAAGCAATCTTGAGGGGGAAAAATAAAACAAAGCTGGGAAATCACACTCCCTGGCTTCAAACTATACTACAAAGCTACAGTCATGAGAATAGCATGGCACTGGCACAAAAACAGATACAAAGACCAATGGAACAGAACAGAGCCCAGAAATAAACCTATACACCTATGGCCAATTAATCTATGATAAAGGAGGCAAGGATATACTGTACAATAGAAGAGTCTCTTCAGTACATGAAAAACTGGGAAAACTGGAAAGCTACATGTAAAAAGAAATTAGAACATTTCTTACATCATTTACAAACTTAAACTCTATTACAAAATAAAACTCTAAATGGATTAAAAACTAAATGTAAGACCAAAAAACATAAATCTCCTAGAAAAGGCTATATGTAGAACATTCATTGACATAAATCATAGCATTATTATTTTGGGTCTGTTTCCTAAGGCAAAAACAAAAGCAAAAGTAAACAAACAGGACCTATCAACAAAACAAAAAGAAGACCTACTAAATATGAGAAACATCTGCAAATGATGTGACCAATAAGGAGTTAATACCCCAAATATATTAACAAGCTCAAACAACTCAACATCAAAAAAAACAAACAACCCAATTAAAAGAATGTGCAAAAGATCTGAATTGACACTTTTCCAGAAAAGATAAACAGATGAACAACAGGCACATGAAACAATGCTTAACAAGTAACCAATCATCAGAGTAACACAAATCAAAATCACAATATCACTGCATACCTGTAAATATGGCTATCATCAAAAAGTCTACAAACAAATGCTGGCAAGGATGTGGAGGAAAAGGAACCCTAGTACACTGCTGGTGAGATTGTAAATTGCTGCTACTGCTGCTAAGTCACTTCAGTCGTGACTCTCTGTGACCCCATAGACAGCAGCCCACCAGGCTCCCCTGTCCCTGGGATTCTCCAGGCAAGAACACTGGAGTGGGTTGCCATTTCCTTCTCCAATGCATGAAAGTGAAAAGTGAAAGTGAAGTCGCTCAGTCGTATCTGACCCTCAGCAACCCCATGGACTGCAGCCTTCCAGGCTCCTCCATCCATGGGATTTTCCAGGCAAGAGTACTGGAGTGGGATGCCACTGCCTTCTCCGATTGTAAATTGGTACAGCACTATAGAAAATAATATGAAAGTTCCTCAAAAAATAAAAAAAGAACTACCATATGATCCAGCAATTCCACTCCCGGGTATATACCTGAAGAAAACGAAAACACTAATTTGAAAAGATACATGCACCCCAACGTTCATAGCAGCATTATTTACAACAGTCAAGATATGAAAGCAATGTAAGTGTCCCTCAACAGGTGACTGGATAAAGAAATGAGAGATATATATATATATATATAAATCTGTGTGTGTATGAAGGAATATTAGTCATAAAAAAGAATGAAATTCTGCCATTTGTAGCAATATGGATGCACTCAGAGGGTACTATGCTTAGTGAAATAAGTCAAAGACAAACATTCTATGTCATCACTTATATGCTGAATCTCAAAAACAAACAAAAATAAATTACAAAAGAGAAACAGACTCTTAGATATAGAGAACAAACTAGTGTTACCAGTGAGATGAATGAAGAAGGCAGGGGCAAGGTAAAGGGTATGGGATTAAGAGAAACTACCATGTATAAAATAAATAAGCAACAAAGGTATATTGTATAGCACAGGGCAATATAGCCATTATTTTATAACTTTAAATGGAGTATAATCTATAAAAATATTGAATCACTATGTTATATTCCTGAAACTAATATAATGTTGTATATCAACTGACTTAAAAATACTTTTAAATAGCATTAAAGAAAAAAATTAGTATTCAGATCCAAAAATAAATAAAGCCCATTATCTCATAATAAGATATGTATAGATGAAAAGAAATCTGATTGAGTGCTATGATCTTCAGCACAGCAAATACTAGAGGCAGTGTGGTGCAACTGTAAACAGCACAGACCCTTAAGGCAGACTGAGTTCGTAATTCTGGCCTTGGTACTTACTACTGTCCTTTGTACCCTTGGACAAATTAACATCTGTGTCTATCACTTTCATCATTTGGATTTGCTATAAAAATTAATAATTTAATATGCATAAAATTCTTAAAAAACATCTACCACATAAACTCAATTATATTTTTATTATGGTGTTATCTTAATTCAGGTTGCTATAACAAAATACCATAAACTGGTGGCTTATCAAAACAGAAATTTATTTCTCACAGTTCTGGAGGCTGGAAGTCCAAGATCATGGTACCAGCATGCTGAGGTTCTTGTGAGAGCTCTTTTGCAGGTATCCTCATTGGTATTCTCACATGGCAGAAAAGAGCTAGCCAGCTCTCTGGCCTATTCTTATTATGACGCTGATTCCATTTATGAGGGCTTCACAGTCCTGATCCAATTACCTAGCAAAGGCCTCAACTCCAAATACCATCACACTGGGATTAGGGTTTCAACATATGAATTTAGGGGAACACATTTAGTCCATGGCAGCTGTTAAGACTTCTATCCTTTTCCTTTACAGTTGAGGATTCTGAAGCTCAAAAATTCTAACAATTTGCCAAAAGTCACAAAAGATGTAAATAGTAAGGCCAGAAGGAAAACACAGGAATCCTAGTCATGGAGCCCATTCATCTTCACCATGCTAAACTTTATTAATAATTCTTTTTAGGTATTCATGTCTACTTTATGATAAATAAAGAAAACATGGTAAGATGATGAAAGAAAACAGAAAAAGTAAAATGAAAGGCATTTATTGATACATATTCAAGGATTAAGAAAAGAAAAAAGTAATACCACAATGGACAAAAGAGAACAGAGGTTTATTCAAGTAAATGGAGGGAACAGGAAGATAGTCCAGACAATTGTGTTAAGAATACTAGGCTGGAGATAACAATCAGGCTTTACTTTTCCTTTAAGACATGAAGATACTATTACGTGCATTTTTAAAAATTGCTTCTCTTACATTAAAAACTCTTCTTTCTTCAAAAATTTGTGACATACATTAATATTTCACATAGAACTGTGATGTTTACACATGGACAAAGAAATAACATTTCAGAAGTTTAATAAGCTTTCAGGGATGTCAACATATTTTACCATCTACATTTTAAAACTCTTTCAAGTTTCAACCTGTGGGTCATGTTTAGTTTTTGACAAAAAGTTCTAAATGTTTAACAATCATACTATTTGACCATAGGTACTCCCTTAGATAAAACCCAGTAACTACTTTAATACAAGTACACTTAAATACAAATTGTGTCCTAATAAAAATACTACCTGTTCCCCAAAAACCCTCTAAATAAACAAGTACAGACACATCAGTTTATCAGGGCACAAAATTATGTTTTGTAAAAATATTACCTTTCAGAGTATTTGTGAGAGCTTGTACTCTGTATTAAACAACATCTGTCTCCCTGATTAGACATACTCTGCTCACAGCTGTTCTCTTTCTTTAGGCTCCTCTCCTACAGTAGCAACCAACACAAAGCTCAGGCAAAAATATACTATATTAACTGAAAGGCTCTGGTACTGGATATTTTATGGCACTATATTACAAAGGCAAATTGTTGGATCTTTTAAATGCTTTAAACTTAAAAGATAAAAATATAAACAGCAGAAAATATAGAAAATACATGTTCAAATACACATTCAAAAACATATACTTAGTATATAAAATGTAATTCTGTAATCAGAATACTATATTTTCATAGACTTCCATTATAAAACTGACAATATGGTCTTCAGAAAAAAAAAAGAATGCTTTTAGAAATAAAGAAATATTGCTCTAAGAATTATGAAACAAGGTAACAGAATAAAAGCCAGGCTTCATATCCAAACAGAATGCCCAGTTGTCAACCCAACTACCAATTCAAATTTCCAAAAATATTCAAGTTCCAGGAAATTCAGAAGGAGAGAGCAAATGGTAGAGACCACAATTCTTCAGCCTCAAGATAAAATCATCCATGCTAACGCTCTGGGTTAAATGATGTGGACTCTTCTCCCCTTCCTTCAAATTCTGGCAGTAGCTGCTAAACACTGTGTTCTCCACATTTTCACACAATAAAAGTCCGTATTCTCTTCTAACTAAAAATAAACTTTAAAAAATAGAATATAAATTTTTAAAAAGATACCAAAAAAAAAACAAGTCGCATGTTTAAAAAAAACAAAAGCTTGACAGCAATAACCAAAGGTCATTTCCTCTCAAACCATTACCTACAGAGCTCATCATCTCAGCCTTAAAACTCTATTACCATAAAACTATACCATCAATATAAACCTTTTTAAATTCTGGTTTGTAAAAAACCAAAAAGGGTTCTGACCTGAGAGTTCACTTTTAATTTTGCAAAGCTTAGTAACTAGAGTACTTGAATTCCCTCTGCTGGCACCATAAATTTGCCTGACTAAATTCCACTGCTGCCGTACCTCATGGCTCATCCAATCCCAATTTAAGCCCAGCTTGAGGTCCTTACAGTTTTGTGCACAAAATAATTATTACATAGTTGGAATCAGGAAAAGGCATTTTGAGGATAATCAGGAAAATTCAATATAATCAGACTGATTATCTGCAGTCAAAGTGAATGGTTTTGTTACCTAAAACCAGTCCTCAATGATGCAGAGAGGGAAGAGTAGCAAATGAAGAGCCCTGGATTCAACCTTCAGTTAGATAACTGTGCCCTAATTACAAAACAAATAAACAAACAAAAACCCTTTTACCTGATTGCTAAACTGCCCACCTCACTCAAGAGCTGTCAGGATCAAATAAGTCTCAAAATGTTTTGAAAAAAAAAACAGAAAATGTCACCCAAGTAAAATATTACCTTCATTACAGTTATACTTACTGTAATATTGGAAATTACAGCATTATACAAATATGAATTTTTGAGATCTATATTTCCAAAATAATAACCCCATCATACTAAACTAGTGATAAAGAGCTTTTTACCCGTTCTACAGATCGTGCTCTCTTCTTTGGCCGAGTAGGCAGCGCATCTTCCTTCGGATTGGTGTCTATTGCCCAATAGGACCCCTAAAGGTAAAGAAACAAATATTAACAGTATATTACAGCAATTCTGTAACATTAAACATGGACTTTCACAATCCTGTGCTTCAAAAGAAAACATTCTGCAGATACAATGGGAGAGTAGAGTGAGAGGAAACACTAATTTTCAACTGGGAAAAGTAAACATTTACATAAGAAAAGAAGTCCATTTATAACTAATTATTAAAGATTAAAAAAAATCACAATCTGAAGAAGCCAAGTCCAAGAAATATGTCACAGGCAAATAAAAACAGGAAAATGACCATCCAAAGACATTTAAAATGTACATATACTAAATCTTATTTGAACATATGTGATCATTACAACAGCACATGACATTCAAGGGAAAGAGAATGTTTCTTTTAATTTTTTCCCTTAATTTTATTTTTTAATTTGCTATTTTATGGTCTTTTCCTTCCCAGCTTCCTTGCTTTTCTCTGCAGTAATAACTTGCAATGCCTACACAACTTTTTAAAATATTTATTTATTTGGCTACGTCAGTATCTTTTCATTGCAGTGCACAAGCTCCACCGCAGCACAAGGGCTCTCTAGTTGCGGTGCACAGGCTTAGCTGCCCCATGGCATGTACGATCTTAGTTCCCAGCAAGGGATCCAACCTACGCCCCATGCACTGGAAGGAGGATTCTCAACCACTGGACCACCAGGGAAGTTGCCAGAATCTGATGTGTAGTTTCTGCAACCTGGGACCTCACGAAAACTAAACAAGTAAGTGAAACATTTTATAAAACAACTTTCTTGATCACATTTTATACAATAAGTGTACCCTGGGAAGCAATGGTCTATAGATATATCTTTTATTGTTTATTCTAATTTTAACTATTCATTCTCCCTTATTTTTTGATACAAGTTCTCAGACCACTCTTTCAAAAATACATGTTGATGTCCTACTGTATTCCAGGCCCTCAAATTGTGACTTCCTCGAGAAGTATCTTGAAAAGCAAATATTATATAGTTTCCACATATACAAACGAGGAGATCCAAGCTCAAAAAAATAAAAGCCTGTTCAACCAAGAATTTGAGAGCCAGGACCAGAATCAAGTTTAATCTTGGCCTCTATTATTTAATTAGTCTTCCCAGGTTGCTTTTCCAGGCAATGTTTGACAATGACAATGCAATGACAACATTCCAATCCCAAAGAAAGGCAATGCCAAAGAATGCTCAAACTACCCCACAACTGCACTAATCTCACACGCTAGTAAAGTAATGCTCAAAATTCTCCAAGCCAGGCTTCAGCAATACCTGAACCGTGAACTTCCAGATGTTCAAGCTGGATTTAGAAAAGGCAGAGGAACCAGAGATCAAATTGCCAACATCTGCTGGATCATCAAAAAAGGAAGAGTTCCAGGAAAACATCTATTTCTGCTTTATTGACTATGCCAAAGCCTTTGACTGTGTGGATCACAACAAACTGTGGAAAATTCTGAAGAGATGGGAATACCAGACCACCTGACCTGCCTCTCGAGAAACCTGTATGCAGGTCAGGAAGCAACAGTTAGAACTGGACATGGAACAACAGACTGGTTCCAAATAGGAAAAGGAGTATGTCAAGGCTGTATATTGTCACCCTGCTTATTTAACATATATGCAGAGTACATCATGAGAAATGCTGGGCTGGAAGAAGCATAAGCTGGAATCAAGATTGCCGGGAGAAATATCAATAACTTCAGATATGCAGATGACACCACCCTTTTATGGCAGAAAGTGAAGAAGAACTAAAGAGCCTCTTGATGAAAGTGAAAGAGGAGAGTGAAAAAGTTGGCTTAAAGCTCAACATTCAGAAAACTAAGATCATAGCATCCGGTCCCATCACTTCATGGCAAATAGATGGGGAAACAGTGGAAACAGTGGCTGACTATTTTTCTGGGCTCCAAAATCACTGCAGATGGTGATTACAGCCATGAAATGAAAAGACGCTTACTCCTTGGAAGTAAAGTTATGACCAACCTAGACAGAATATTAAAGAGCAGAGACATTACTTTGCCAACAAAAGTCTGTCTAGTCAAGGCTATAGTTTTTCCAGTGGTCATGTATGGATGTGAGAGTTGGACTGTGAAGAAAGCTGAGCGCTGAAGAATTGATGCTTTTGAACTGTGGTGTTGGAGAAGACTCTTGAGAGTCCCTTGGACTGCAAGGAGATCCAACCAGTCCATCCTAAAGGAGATTGATCAGTCCTGGGTGTTCATTGGAAGGATTGATGTTGAAGCTGAAACTCCAATACTTTGGCCACCTGATGCGAAGAGCTGACTCATTTAAAAAGACCCTGATTCTGGCAAAGATTGAGGGTGGGAGGAGAAGGGTACGACAGAGGATGAGATGGCTGGATGGCATCACCGACTCAATGGACATAGGTTTGGGTGGACTCCAGGATTTGGTGATGGACAGGGAGGCCCGGTGTGTTGGGGTTCATGGGGTTGCCAAGAGTCAGATACTGAGCGACTGAACTGAAACTGGCATTTGACAATGAGGGGAAGTGCAGCTTTCATCTATCAATTGTGGTACCCCGCATGAATTATCTGAATATACCTCCTTAAATACACCATGTTCATTCATGCATCTGTGCCTGTCCTACATGCTTATCTCCTTGCCTATAACAGCTACCTTACCACTGACAAACTCATATTCCACCTCCAAATGTTAGCTCAGATGTTATCTAAAGGAATCCTTCTCTGATCCTTTTACAATACTCAAGAATTCATCTCTCTCTCTACAAGCTCTCTCTATACTATTTATGGGGCTTCCCAAGTGGCACCAGTGGTAAAGAACTACCTACCAATGCAGGAGACATAAGAGACTCAGGTTCAGTCCCTGGGTTGGGAAGATCCCCTGGAGGAGGGCATGGCAACCCACTCCAGTATTGCTGCCTGAAGAATCCCATGGACAGAGGAGCTTGGTAGGCTACAGTTCCTAGGGTCACAGAGTCATATACCACTGAAGTGACTTAGAGCACACACACACATGCACATACAGCACACCCTTTTTAGGCTACAAATTCCTTAAAGCATAGAAACTCATTTCTATATCAACAGTGCCAGGTACCACATCAGACACAGAGTAAGTACTCAATAAACATGTGTTAGAATGGGGGTAGAGGGAAGATAATGCACAAACCGTGCCAAGTACGGGGTATAACATCAGGCTTCCCCAGGTCCTAATCTAGGCAGTGTATCTCACTTCACACACAGCCATACTGGGGCACTCTTCCACGTTATCTTTTCTAAGTGGTCACTGCATTTCAGCTAATAAGCCTACCAGACCTGACGTAAACTTGCCAAGAATCATGTAAAATGTAAATGCTACAGAAATTAAGCACTAACAATTAAAACAACAATTTCATAACTATGGTTCAGGCTAGCAGGTCTCAAAATAAGCAAAGCAAGAAAAAGTTCTACACCCAGCTGTTACTAAAGTTGAAAGTGAAGCAGGAAGAAAAATACTCAAATTCAATGGACAACAGTTTAAATCACTGTTCATGGAAATGATGAATTTCAGTATTTAGTTTGTTTTGCATGAGTGTGTATATTTGTATTAATCTGAGAAACCACTTACTGTCCAAACATTACAGTGATTTGTTATTAAACATTTTAATAAAACTACAAAAACTAATATGTACCGGTCCTTCCACACAAAATATGACTGGCTGTAATTTATCACAAATAGATCAACAAAAGAGAAAACAACTGTTCATAAGCCTAACCCTATCCACTACGTGTTTATTAGGTTGGTGCAAACGTAATGGTGGTTTTGCACTGATGAACTTTGCCATTTGATATTGGAATACATTCTTAAACAAATGTGGTTATGTTATACATCATTTCAATGTGCATTTTTCTATTTTTTTTAACCAATGATTTATTACTTGCTGTTTATTTTACATTTATTTTAGACTACAGAAATGATGCTAGACAAAAAGCAAATTCAAGTGATTTTATTCAAGTTCAAAATGGGTCATAAAGCAGCAGAGACAACTCGCAACATCAACAATGCAATCGGCCCAGGAATTGCTAACATATAGTGCAGTGGTGGTTCAAGAAGCCTTGCAAAGGAGACAAGAGCCTTGAGATGAGCAGCACAGTGGCTGGCCATTGGAGATGACAATGACTAACTGCAAGCCTAGACAGCATATTAAAAAGCAGAGACATTACTTTGCCAACAAAGGCTGTCTAGTTAAGGCTATGGATTTTCCAGTAGTCATGTATGGATGTGAGTAGATTTTCCAGTAGTCATGTATCGATGTGAGAGTTGGACTGTGAAGAAGGCTGAGCACCCAAGAATTGATGCTTTTGAACTGTGGTGTTGGAGAAGACTCTTGAGAGTCCCTTGGACTGCAAGGAGATCTAACCAGTCCATTCTGAAGGAGATCAGCCCTGGGATTTCTTTGGAAGGAATGATGCTAAAGCTGAAACTCCAGTACTTTGGCCACCTCATGCGAAGAGTTGACTCACTGGAAAAGACTCTGATGCTGGGAGGGATTGGGGGCAGGAGGAGAAGGGGACGACAGAGGATGAGATGGCTGGATGGCATCACTGACTCGATGGACGTGAGTCTGAGTGAACTCCATGAGTTGTGGTGGACAGGGAGGCCTGGCGTGCTGCGATTCATGGAGTAGCAAAGAGTCGGACACGACTGAGCGACTGAACTGATTAGCAATATATGAGTTGAACTGCTCCATGTCTTTGACAACACTTGGTATTTAAGTCTTACCAATTACAACCATCTAGGGGTCGCACAGAGTCGGACAGGACTGAAGCGACTTAGCAGCAGCAGCAGCAGGGGATGTGCAGTTGTACCTTAGTGATTTTTACGTGCATTTCCATCATGAATAATGTTGACAGGCATCTCTGCATGTGCTTACTGGCATCCAGGTATCATCCTTTGCAAAGCAGTCATTCATAACTTTGACCATATGGTTTATTTAGGTTATATAAGACTTTTGATTATTTTTAAGAATTGTTTATACTTTTTAAATAACAAGTCTTTTGTCTGAGGTAGATATACAGTTAACTTTCTGTGTAAGTGTGAGGTTAAGGATCAATATAAATTTTTCTTCCACCAAGACATAAACAGTTCTTGAAAAAGACTATGTCCTTTCCCCAGTGAATTACACTGGCATCTCTACCAAAATCAACTGGATATATATGTAAGTCTACCTCTGAACTCTATTCTGTTCCACTGATCTACACATCTACCCCTGTGCTAATACCCTTTTGTCTTGATTACTATAGCTATATAGAAAGTCTTGAAATCAAGCACTATAGTCCTACAATCTTTTTTTCCCCCAAAAAAATTGTTTTGCCAATTCTAGGTCTTTTGTATTTCCATACGACTAAGAGAATCAGTCTGTCAATTTCTTAAAAAGCAGCCTGCTAGGATTTTTATTGGGGTTGCATTAACTCTATAAACCAATTTGGGGAAGACGGACATCTACGAGTCCTCTATTCCACAAACATGCTATATCTTTCCATTTACTTTGGTCTTGCTTTATTTCTCTCAGCAGTGTTTTACAATTTTCAATAAATCGGCTGAATATATTTTGTTAAAATGTATCCCTAAAGTATTTCACTATTTTGGATGCTATTGTAAATGGAACTGCTTTTCTTTTAAACTTCATTTTCCAACCATTAATTGATAGCATTAAAAAATTAAAACTAAAAAAAAACTGTACTGACTTGTATCTTATGACTTGCGAAACTCACTTATTAGTTCTACCAGCTATTCCACAGACTCTTTAGGATTTTCTACATATGCAATAAAGTCACTTGCAAACATAAGAAATATTCTTTTTCAACCTGGATGTCTTTTTTTTCTTTGCCTTCATTGGCTTGAACCTTTAACAGAACAATGGTAACAGTGAATATAAGCATTTTTGTTTATTTCTCAATCTCAGAGCAAAAGCATTCAGTGTCTCACTATGAAATATGATATAAAATGTAGGTTTTTTTATAGATGTCTTTAAATAAAGGAAATTCCTTTATATACCTAGCTTGCTGAATAAGTATCAAATTTTGTAAAAATTTTCTACACTTGAGATATTATTTTTTTCAGTTTTCTTCTACTCACACGGTGAGTTAAATCAATTGGTTTTTTAATTTCAACCTGCAATGCATTCTTGGGACAAATCCTTCCTGCTCATGATCTATTTTCCCTTTTATATATCAATGAATTTAATTTGCTAATATTGTGTTAAAGATTACTGGGTCTAAGTTCACAAAGATACTGGTCTATAGATCTGTTACTTCTTTGCCATCATGGTGATGCTGACGAAATGAACTGTTTCTTCATTCATGTTTTTTTTGGTAAGAATTTGTGTAAGACTGGCATTGTTGCTTCTTGTTTCACTGCTTTTTGTTTATTTTCTATTTTATTTATTTACCTTTATTATTTCCTTCCTTCTACTTACTTTGGATTCAACTTGTTCTTATTTGTTAACTTCTTAAGAAAGATGCTTAAAGTAATGGATTTTGGACCCTTCTGATTTTTCAAATAAAAGTATTTAAATTTTTATATTTTCTGCTCTCATCACTCAGTTCAAATATTTTCTAATATTCTTATGATGTCTTTGACCCAGAGATATGTTAGAACTACATTAATTTCTAAATGTTTGGAATTTCCTAAGTATCTTTTTGTTTTTTCTTCCTAATCTAATTCCTCTAGTCAAAAAATATACATCTCAAAGACTTCATCATTTAGAAGGGATTAATGTCAATTTAACAGTTCACACAACATCGCTAATCATCAGGGAAATGCTGATGGGATACCACCTCATACCCAGAATGGCTATCATCAGAAAGACCACAGATAACAAATGTTGAAAGAATGTGAAAAAAAAGAGGACTCCTGTACACTGCTGGTGGGACTGTAAATTGGTGGAGTCACTGTGGAAAACAGTATGGAGGTTCCCCCCAAAAAACTAAAAATAGAACTACCATGTAATCCAGCAATTCCACTCCTGGGTATATGTGTAAAATAAATAAGCTACAAGGATATATTGTACAGCACAGGGAATATAGTCAATATTTTATAATAACTATAAATATGACTAAAAATTGTGAATCACTATTATTTATGTGATACACTTGAAACTTCTATAATACACTACATCAACTACACCACAATTTAAAAATTGTGGATTTGTTGATTTCTCTTTTTAGTTCTGATAATTTTTGTTTGATTTCTTGAAGCTCTGTTTTTGGCCACATACATTTATAATTCTCAGATGTTCCTGATCAATTGATCTTTTCTTCTGGTGTATCCAATATTTTGTTAAAGCCATTCAGTAAATTATTCATTTAGTTATTGTATTTTCATCTCTACAATTTTTCTTTGGTTCTTTTCTAGTTTCCATCTCTATTCAAATTCCCTCTCTCTTCATTAATTAATTATTAGAGTATGTTTTATTTTAATTCTTTCAACATATTTATAATGGCTGTTTTGAAATCTGTGTCTGCTAAATCCACACTTGTTTCACCTGATTCAGGAGCTGAGGCAACTTCAACTCTTATCAAAGTCACACTGACATCAGTCTCTTTAACTTCCTTCACTGACTGCTAGGCAAGCTCCCTATAAAAGTTTTCCTAAGTAATACACCATGTTAAATTCCAACAAAAGTACTATAAGCATACCTCAGCAATATTGCAGGTTCAGTTGCAGACCACTACAATTTAAAACAAATATCACAATAAAGCAAATCATGAATTTTTTAGTTTCACAGTACATATAGAAGTTATGTTTACACTATACTGTAGTCTATTGTGTACAACAGCATTATGTCTAAAAAAAACAATGTACAACCTTAACTTAAAAATATTTTACTGCTAAAAAATACTAACCATCAATACTGAGCCATCAGGTAGTTACAATCTTTTTGCTGGCAGAGGGAGGGTCTTGCCTCTATGCTGATGGCTGCTGACTATTCAACATAGTAGGTGCTAAAGTTGAGGTAGCTGTGTGGCAATAAGACAACCATGAAGTCTGCCACATCAACTGACTCTTCCTTTCATGAACTATTTCTCTGTAGCATGTAATGCTATTTGATAGGATTTTACCCACAGAATCTCTTTTAAAATCAGAATCAATCTTCTCAAATCCTGTTGCTGCTTTCTCTACCAAGTTTATGTAATATGCTAAATTCCTCTGCTGTTGTTTCAACAATCTTCACCTTCACCAGGAGTAGATTCCATCTCAAGGAGCCATTTTCTTTGCTCATCCCTAAGGAGCAATTCCTCAACACTGAAGTTTTGTCAAAAGTTTGCAGTAGTTCAGGCTCCACTTCTGATTCTAGTTCTCTATTTCCACTTCACATCTGCAGTTACCTCTCCACTGAAGTCTAGAACCCCTCCCAGCCATCCATGACAGTTGGAATTAACCTCTTTCAAAATTCTGTTACTGTTGATATTTTGACCTCTTCCAATGAATTTGTGAGTGTTTCTAACACCATACAGAATGCTGGATTCTTTCCAGAGCACTTTCAATTTCCTTTGCCCAGATCCATCAGAGGAATCACTATGGCAGCTAGATCCTTACGAAACACACTTCTTTCTCAACAGTGGGTTTAACATACTGAGTAAATCATGTTGTCAGACGTATTGTGGTGGTCAAAATGATAAATGAGCACTGGCTTCAACTTAAAGTCACCAGCTACATTAGCCCCTAACAAGAGAGTCAGTCTGTCCTTTGAAGCTTTGCAGCCAGGCACTGACTTCTCCTCTTTAGCTACAGAAGTCCTACATGGCATCATCTTCCAGTAGAAGGCTGTTCTGTCAACACTGAAAATCTGTTGTTTAGTGTTGCCATCACAAAGAATTATCTCAGCTAGACTGTCTGGATAACTTGCTGCAGCTTCTACATCAGCATTTGCTGCTTCACCTTGCACTCTCATGTTATGGAGACAGCTTCATTCCTTAAACCTCATGAACAAATCTCTGCTAGCTTCAGACTTTTCTTCTGCAGCCTCCTTATAGCTCTCAGCCTTCATATAATTGAAGAGAGTTAGGGCCTTGCTCTGGATTAGGCTTTGGCTTAGGGGAATGTTGTAGCTAATTTGATCTTATATCCATACACTAAAACTTTTTCCATATCAATATTAACACTATTTTTGCTTTCTTATCATTTATTTGTGTGTTCAGTGGAGGAGGACTTTAATTTCCTTCAGGAACCTTTCCTTTGCACTCACAACTTGGTTAAATGTTTGGCACAAGAGCTTTCAGTCTATTTCAGCTTTTGACATGCTTTTTTCACTAAGCTTAATCATTTTTCTTTCAATGTGAAACTTTTTAAAAATTTTATTTATTTCTGGGCTGTGCTGGCTCAGGATTTTCTCTAGCTGCAGCAAGTGGGGACTACTCTCTAGCTGCTGTACATGGGCTTCTCACTGCAGCGGCTTCTCTTGTAGCTGACCACAGGCTCTAGGGCGCACAGGCTTCAGTGCTTGTAGCACGAGGGCTCAGTAGCTGCAGTTTCCAGGCTCCAGAGCACAGGCTCAAAAGTTGTGGTACAAAGGTCTTAGCTGCTCCATGGCATGTGGGATCTTCCTGGACCAGGGATTGAACCCATGTCTCCTGCACTGGCAGGAGGATTCTTTATCACTGAGCCACCAAGGAAGCCCATTTTTAGTTTTTGATTTAAAGTGACAGACATGCAACTCTTCCTTTCACGTGAACACCTGGGAGCCACTGCAGAGTTATCAGTTGGCCTAATTTAAATATTGGTGTCTCAGGGAATAGGGGTGCTCAAGGAGAAGAAGAGAAATGAAAATTGGAGGAAAGTCCAGTAAGTTTAACAGAATACAAACAACATTTATCAATTAAGTTTGTGGTCTTATGTGAATGTGGTTCCTAGTACCCCAAAACAATCACAAGAGTAACATCAAAGATCACCAATCACAAATCACCATCACAAATAAAGTAATAAAAATAAGTTTGAAATACTGCAACAATTACCAAAATGTGACACAGAGACATGAAGTGAGCATATGCTGCTGGAAAAATGATGCCAAATAAACCTGCTTGATACAGGGTTGACACAAACGTCAATTTCTTTAAAATGCAATATCTGTAAAGCACAATAAAATGAGGTATATTTATACAAAATTTAGAAGGTCATGTGAGAGAAATATCAATACCCTCAGATATGCAGATGACAACACTCTTATGACACAAAGTGAAGAAGAACTAAAGAGCCTCTTGACAAAAGTGAAAGAGGAGAGTGAAAAAGTTGGCTTAAAGCTCAACATTTAGAAAACTAAGATCACAGCATCTGGTCCCATCACTTCATGGCAAATAGATGGGGAAACAGTGGCAGACATTTTTTGGGGTGGGGCCTCCAGAATCACTGCAGATCGTGACCGCAGCCATGAAATAAAAAGACGCTTACTCCTTGGAAGAAATGTTATGACCAACCTAGAAAGCATATTAAAAAGTCAAGACATTACTTTGCCAACAAACGTCCGTCTAGTGAACGCTATGGTTTTTACAGTAGTCATGTATGGATATGAGAGTTAAGACTATAAAGAAAGCTGAGTGCTGAAGAATTGATGCTTTTAAACTGTGGTGCTGGAGAAGACTCTTGGGAGTCCCCTGAACTGCAAGGAGATCCAACCAGTCCTTCCTAAAGGAAATCAGTCCTGAAGGACTGATGCTAAAGCTGATACTCCAATATTTTAGCCACCTGATGTGAAGAGCTGACTCATTTGCAAAGACCCTGATGCTGGGAAAGACTGAAGGCAGGAGGAGAAGGGGACGACAGAGAATGAGATGGTTGGATGGCATCACTGACTCAATGGACATGAGTTTGAGTAAACTCCGGGAGTTGGTGATGGGCAAGGAAGCCTGGCGTGCTGCAGTCCATGGGGTCGCAAAGAGTCGAACACGACTGAACAACTGAACTGAACTGAGTGACTCACATATAATAACTATTACATATACGTTACTAGTTCAGGTTAAATTCAACACTGTCTTGTGTCTTAGATTTATCAAGTTAATTACTGTTCTAAGTCTAAAAGAAAACTTCACGTTCAAATGAACTTATGACTGGCAATAACCCAGATGTTCTTCAAATGGTGATTGAATTGTGGCAAATCCATAAGACTGGCTATATGAAACAAAATGGAACTGCTGATACTCCAAACAACAAAGATCAATCTCGAATGCATTATGCTAAGTAAAAGAAGCTAGACTCAAAAGGCCTCCTACTGAATGAGTCCCACTTATTTGAATTTCTGGAAAAAGCAAAATTATAAGAACAGAAAATAGATCAGTGGTTGGTTGCCAGGGCTTGGGGTGGGGGACAAGGCAGTGCTGACTACCAAGGGGCAATTAAAAAATTAATCTGAGGGCAAAAAATTATTTTTTAAAAAAGTAGATATGGAAAGGAGACCACCACCAACAAAATGTTATATATACTGCTCCTAAGAAGAGAATAGAGAATACTGTTATGTGCAAATAAAACACAGTTCTTAACTAAACTGCTTTGACTAATCGTGTCTTGTCAGCGTTGTATGCCAGTACTTCTTTCTGTTTCTGCAGTGCTATCTCTCTGAATCAGACCCTCACCTCCTATCTATCCCAATCTTTCAAACCCTCTCTGAATGCCCCTCTTAACGCTTACTCTGGGCTTTCTAACCTTGGTTTGTCTAAGGGACTGTCTCACATTCATAACTACTCTTGTCTTAACATGCACCCTTGGTACCAACGCATTTTCTTCATTCCTGACTTCATGTTAGTACTTACATTAGCTCCCTTAATTACTCATTCTATCTCAGCTGTGTTCTGATGGGTCCCTCAGCTAAACCTGATCAAGTCCTCTTCTCAGTCTTCAACTGGTGTTCTTACCTATCATGAGTTAAAGCTACTACGAAAGTTGCTAATTTCTTCTCTCCTTGAGGTGCTTTAAAAGTGGCAACCTCTAAAGCCTCCCTTGGGAACCCTGGGGTTTTTTTTTTTCACCCCAATAAACGTAACGTCCTTATTTTTGTCCAAGAAAACTTTTGCCTATCTTTAAATTCCACTTCGTGTTTGGTTTTAGTCAAAGACACAGATAAGAGGTCAACTTCTTCCTCACAAAAATCATGCATCTATTTTAAGGCTAGTATTAAAATTACACTATCTTCCTTCTTCAAGGTACATATCTATAATTCTCGCAACACTGTTTATCACTCAATGCTGTATCTTATGTTTTCTCAAACCTTTCCAGTTTTTCTACAACGCTTTACAAATGAAATGACCCAAACAGAATTCCAATAAATAAGAGACAATTTACAAATAAATACAATACAGTACTAACATGGACCAAAAAAAGAATACACTTTGAACAAAAGCAATCTGTCAACTATGTTATGGTCTCCTATACTACGACAGAGGATAGGAGTAGAAAATAATCACTATCTCAGAGCTTTTAAAAATTAACCCTCTAGTAGTAAGTTTGCTGTTTCTTTACAAATCAGGAGATCCCCAATCTCCACAGCCGTTGAGCATTTTACAACCTCCCCAATCCAGGTAAGAAAAACCAACCAAAAAACAAAGAACTCTTCTTACAATGAATTCATTGCAGTTATCTCTCCCACGCCAGGCAGGTGGCCTTCATGGGGTCTTAATTATCATCTAATTTCTCCAGAGCCCACTCCTGCTATTAATTATACAATTGCTGAAACTACCTTTTATAATCTTTTATCTCCTTTAAAGTCAAAGTATCATTTTCCTGACTTAGAGAAGAATAAACAAGGTTGAGAAAAGATTAAGCTGGAAAGCAAAAAAAGAGAACTCTATTTTTTTAAAACAAAATTTAGCTGATAGAATTTGTCTTTTCATAATATGAGCAAAAATACTTATTTCTAAAATAAAGAGGCATGTGTGAACTGCAGAATGAGAAGACTTTTGGCAAAAATTAGATTAAAAAACAGACAAAAATACAAAGCTAATGGTAAGCGAGGAGATAAAAGACAGGAATAAAAAAAAAAAAAAAGGAGACAGACAGATTACAGGATGCAGAAACAGGGCTGTCATCAGGGGAAAGGAAACAAATCTGTCCCAAAAAAGGCAGCAGAGTTATGAGTGCAAAATACAATTTCATTTTGATTTTCTTTTTAAAGAGAGCAATAAAGTAGCTGTTTGCATTTAGTTTCAGGGAACTAAGAAAAATGGATTTCAGACCATTAGGGTATATTGGGAGAGTATCAAATATTAAGGGCTTTTATGACAAAAATTACTAGAAAATAAGGATTGAGTCAGTAATAAGTAGTCATATAAAAGCACCTGTAATTCAACAAGAACTTCTCAAGTTTAAGTTGGTCACTACACCTCTCTGGTGGATACACTGAACAGAGTTATATACCACAGAATTATGGGAAAAAAAGCTGTATGAGCTACTTCTAACTCAACCTCTTTGGACCCATCTGGATCATGGCAGAAGCCTGCAAATCCTAAGGGGTTAAAATACACCCATTACCCAAGACCAAAAACTACTCCCACCCCACCTTGGCTCAATGGTTTTCTCCCACTGTGGTGAGGGTGGTTTTGGAAAAGCTCCTCAAATGCCAGGAAACACTGTAATACAAAAAGAAAAAAAAAACAATTCATAAGTACCAAAACTTAACTAACATTTTGGCTTCCCTTTCAAGGAAGACTGACTGGTAGAATGGAAAAGGCACCAGTAGTAGGAACCAAGAAACCAATTGTAGTCTCCTTGTTGGGCATTCATTCTAAGATGTTTGCTGTACTCCAGGGATTTGGTGGGGTGGGCACCAAACACTGCTAAGGGTTACTGAACTAAGTGAATATGTGCCAGAAGCTGCTGACGGCCATCTCTGCCACAAATCTGGCTAAAAATGAAGCCATGAGAGAAGCTAGTAGAACTAACAGATATAAAGAGACATCCCCAGTGATACAACTGAAGAATCTGGCTCCCATTTCAGTCCCTCCTGCAGATATATTCTCCCTTAAGTTAGTCTGTAATAGGTTCCTGTGACTTGCAAGTAAGTCTAGCCAATACACCTGGGTTCTAATTCCACACTGAACTTGAGTGAGTCATTCCTCATTTATGGACCTTAGTTCCTCATCTATAAAATGGGCTAAATTTAACGTTTTCCAAACTGTTTTAAGCAACAGAACTTATTTAAAAAAAAAATCTTATTTTGATATTAAAAACCAAAATGATTTTATTCATATAAATCTACTTTATGAGATTTACATTTACTTCTGACCGAAATCAATTAAGAACTGGTATTTAAATCTCACCTTGAGACTGAAAATAAAAATGACTATTAGTATAAATACACTATCAAATGTATGATATTTATCATATCAAATGTATATTTTACTACAATGACTAAAATCAATAAGAACAATGATGTATTTGTGTGTGTTAGTTGCTCAATCGTGTCCTACTCTTTGCAACCCCATGGACTGTAGCTTGCCAGGTTCCTCTGTCCATGGGATTCTCCAGGCAAAAAACTGGAGTGAGTTGCCATTTCCTTCTCCAAATGATGTATTTGATAAAAACAAAATTTTAAAAAGACTACTGCTAAAAGTTAAAAGCTTTTATTAACCTGCTGCTGCTAAGTCGCTTCAGTCGTGTCCGACTCTGTGCAACCCCACAGACGGCAGCCCATCAGGCTCCCCCGTCCCTGGGACTCTCCAGGCAAGAACACTGGAGTGGGTTGCCATTTCCTTCTCCAATGCATGAAAGTGAAAAGTGAAAGGGAAGTTGCTCAGTCGTGTCTGACTCTTATCGACCCCAAAGACTACAGCCTACCAGGCTCCTCCATCCATGGGATTTTCCAGGCAAGAGTACTGGAGTCGGGTGCCATTGCCTTCTACTTTATTAACCTACCAGGATTCAATTTCTGTACTGTTTTGGCTGCATAATAGTAAGACAATCCTGATTCAAAAAGAACAGTTGCAAAGAATAATGTAGTATTACTTAATCACCTGCCATACCCCCATGATATTATTTAATTAAAAGTGGAGAAAAGCTTTTAAGTTCTGCACAAAAGAAAAGCTGACAGCACAAGATTTACTAAACAAATCTCCAACTGGTTAAAATTTAGTACATGATATAGTTAAGCTTCATGGGTGTTGGTTTTTTATTTTTTAATGATTTAAATATCATTTAAAAATTAAATCTGATTGCAATTACTAGCTTCATAGAACTCTAATAACACAGATAATCTTGAAACTCTATTAAGAAGACTTTTAGTCAGATTCATATACCCTCATTACTCATCAGAAATTGTAATAAAGCAAATATAAATTACAATTCCTCTTCTTTTATAATAAGCCTGCTTTAAAGCTAAGAAAAATTTTACCAATTCTTATTCACAACCTTAGAGAGTTATGAACACAAATAGTAAATTGTGTCAAACAAGACTATTACAATAATTTATTCAATCTTATTGAGAATCAACTTGATGGGGCAGATCATAGAAGATGCCATAAAACATTATTTAAGAGTGCCTGCTTTACAGTTGAGATGAATAACTCTCCATGTCCTAACCTCAAGAAGTCAACAGTCTAACAGAGGATACAATACGGTTAACAACACAGGTTTGAACCGAACGGGTCCACTTATACACACATTTTTCAATATTAAATACAATATTACATAATCGCAGTTGGTTGAATCTGGGAGATGTGGAACTGTGGATTCACAGAAATCATGTATACCAAGGGCTAACTACAAATTATACTTGGCAGAGGGTCAATGCCTCTAACCCATGCATTGTTCAGGGGTCAGCTTTATATTCATTCATTCAACAGGAGTGTCTCCTCAGTGCCACCAGTCACTGTGCAAGCAACTGGGGCTAAAAAACTGAACTATATACAAACTATCCCCATCCTCTTCACATTTAGACTTTAACCTAAAGGCAGTAAATAAACCAATGAAGATTTTTAAACATAGACCATATGGCCATTTTTGAAAGATGGCTGGCTACTATATACTGGAGATAGTAAGCCCTAGGATAGAGAACGGAGAAGGCAATGGCACCCGACTCCAGTACTCTTGCCTGGAAAATCCCATGGACGGAGGAGCCTGGTAGGCTGCAGTCCATGGGGTAGCTGAGAGTCGGACACGACTGAGCGACTTCACTTTCACTTTCATGTATTGGAGAAGGAAATGGCAACCCACTCCAGTGTTCTTGCCTGGAGAATCCCAGGGACGGGGGAGCCTGGTGGGCTGTTGTCTATGGGGTCACACAGAGTCGGACACGACTGAAGTGACTTAGCATAGCATAGCATAGGATAGAGAAATCAGTTAGAAGCTACTATAGTGATGACAAAGTAACAGGAACTCAAAAGATGGAACAACAAACTCAATTGAAGTACGTGAAAACAAAAAAACTTCACAGGGTAATGTTGCAGCTCAATCTTAAAAGACAAGGAGTATGAAGACAAGTAGAGGGAGTTTGTGCAATAGGAGAAAACTATATGAAAGGTATGTATGGAAAACTTCAAGTAGTTCCTCACAATGGATATTGAGTAAGGTAAAATCATAGCTAGAAAGGAAGATAAGGAAAAGATAGTAAAGGATGTAAGAAACACCTCCAGGACACTGGAGAGTGCTTTTAAACAGGGTGATATCATGATCAGGCTTACATTTTAGAAAAATTCTTTCAGTGACAGTAGCCTGAAGAAGGTGACGAAGAGTCTAACCAACAGAAAAAGAATGTGCGGTTTCCAAAAGATAGACTATCTCAAAAGTCCTAATCTATCAATTTATCATGACAACGAAAAATGGTGCAAGCAAGTACTCTGAGCTTCAGAAACCAAACAACTAGTACCAAGTTCAGGCCACAATTCAGTTGATACAGTTTGAAACTCAAAAAAAGAAAGTTTCTGCAGATAAAATATTAAAAATGCAACAATGGCAGAAGATAAATGGAATGAAGAGGAAAAAACGAGAACCAAGAAAACAAGGATAAAACAGAGAAAAATTTTACTTCAGGGTAAGAATTACTTCCACTAGTCAATTACATATAGATTCACTCCTTTCCCCCTTGACCCAGATTCACTTCTTATATGCAACAATAAATTGTGGTTCTAACAAGAAATTCAAAAGTCATGTTTAATTTAATACATAACACTTAAAAAAATAACCAAACAAAAACTAGATTAGAAACAGCAACCTGGAACAGAAGACCAACTCTTCAGTAGCTAGCTAGCTTCTTACTGCTTGAAAAGAAATCTCTTCCTGTCTGCTGTTTCCTTGAAGCATACAAACTAAAATAGGGTAAGGCGAGGTGAAGTAGAACAGGGAGTATAGGGTAACGGAGGACTTGCTATTTCACAAAGGTATCTTATCAATGAACTACACAAGGTCCTGAAGCTTTAATCCCAATTCTTTTTCTTTATATAATAGGTATAACTCAGATTCAAACATGCCAACAGATACAATGAGGAATCCAATTATTTTAAGAAAATGAATCCTACCTTTCCAGGGTCATCCTTGGATCGAGGCACTTTAAGGAAACATTTGTTCAGTGACAGATTATGTCGGATGGAATTCTGAAATTAAAAAAGAAAAGCTATAGGGTCATTGGAATCCAAAAACCAAAACCCCCTTTAAAAACAGAATCAGCAACCTAAATATCTCTATATGCTGACATATCATTACAAATGGAATAAGCTTTTTAAATGAGCTTCAAATTTAAATCTGATTTTCAAATTATGAATGCTGCAAAGGGAAATAGTTATTGGAAAAGATAGTTCCAGTGAATCTTACAAAACTCCAAACAAGGAGTAAATGTCCCTTTTTAAATGTTTAGTAAGATCTTTTAATGATGCAAGAAGATGTCTATGATCAATGTTAAACACCAAATAAAAAATTATATGCATATTGTGATTTTAATTGTGGTATATATTTATTAGCTAATTTATTTATTCTTAGAAACAAGGCAGAATGCAAAATGCTAGGAGTTATTCTACACGGAATTATAAGTGAAGATTATTTTCTTCCTTTCACTTTTCTATCATGTTCAAATGATCCACAAGGCACATATATTACCACTTTTTAATGAGTTTAAAAAGTTTATGTGCTCCATTACAAGAGCAGCACATAAAAACCAACTAGGTTCTCACTACGATATGTAAGAAAGAAAACCACATGGGAAGACATGGGCTACAGAAGTCAGCAAGAACATGCAGGTTCCTCAATGACAGCAGGAAAGGAAAACCAACTTGGACAGAAGGAAAACACAGAGACCTGAAGAAGCTGTGAAACAGGTAATCTTTCATGAATAAACAGGACTATGCCTCAATTATTAAAGAAAATACCTACAGGCCATTTCTTCTTAATGAAATGCTCCAAAATTTCCAGGAGACAGTGAAGAACAGGGAAGCCTGGCATACTGCAGTCCTTGAGTTTGCAAAGAGTCGGACATGACTGACAGACTGAACAGTAACAGCAACAACAATGGGACAAGTGTCAGAAACTGCCCTGGGGCCAGGACTCTACTCCAATATACCACACTGAGCTGGAGGTTGACTATAGCTTGGAAAGGGGCACAAAACTCCCACTCAAATTTAACTGGATAAACAAGGATAACTGATCTGGCTGAGGGGGCAAAAAAACACTGAAAAAGGACACCCCTCCCCCACAGGTCCAAGGGCCTGAGTAAGACTAAGTCTGGATCAAGACCGAAAAAAAAAGAACACAAAACCACTAGACCCTAGCACAAGCCTGGCAGGAATGAGAAGTAATAATCTACTGACAGAGGAGGGGCAGAAGCATGGAGCCCCCCATCTGCAGCAAGGTGGGCAGAGACAACTAAAACCTAAAGAGAAAGCAGGAACACTGAGAAAACTCTACAATACCCAAGCCTGTCTCCAAGCACAAGGTAACAGGAGTCTACTGTGGAAGAACGTAAAGTCTGTGGCATACTAAAGGTAAAGGTACCAACAACGAAACTCAAATCCAGCTCAACTTCTGGTAAGAGTAATTCAACCCAGACACAAATGGCCTGTGAAAAAAGATGACTGTCCATTTACAGTTATAAATACTATTTACCTCTATCTCAACCATTCTTCTACACATGTAGCTAAAACTGTCAAAAGTTGCAAGAGACATGGAAAAGAAGGGGGAAAAAAAAATCCACTATCAAAAGATAAAGTAATCAGAAAAACCCCACTGAGAAATGACACAGATGTCAGAAATATCAGACAAGCACTTTTAGAAAACTATATGTTCAAGCAACAAGCAGAAAAAGTGCACAACTGCATCAAAAGATGGGGAATTTCAACAGAGATGCGTAAACTATAAGAAAGGGTCAAATGTAACATGATTATGTTTCAAAAAACCATGGTCAAAGATAAAAAATTCCCTAGATGATTCATCAGTAGATGGGACAGAACTAGGGAAAGGCTCAGATATCTTGAGGCTAGATCAGTAGAAATTATCCAGACTAACACATATGCATGCGGGCATGTACACATGCACAAATACAAAAAAAGTCATCCAAGAGTTGTTTAACAATACATGTAATTAGGGTCTCAGAAGAAGAAATGAAATGGAATGGGGCAGAGAAAAAAATTGAAGAAGTAACAGTCAAGAGTCCTCCAAAAATAATGCAGGACACATCACAGATGCAAGAATCTCAGAGAACATCAAGCAGAAGGAATTAAAAATCCACACACCTATATTCATTATAGCCCAAATGCTGAAATTCAAAATGAAGTGAACATTTTGAAGGAAGCAAGAGAAAAAAAAAAGATTATGTACCGAGAAATAAACATCAGAATTATAGCAGATGTCTCAAAAAACTGTGCAAGTTAGAAGACAAAAAAGCGACATCTTTAAAATAATAAAAGAAAAAGTCAATTCTATATGCAGTGAAAATATCTCTCTAAAATGAAGGCAAAATAAAGACTCTGCAAGACACAAAAGCTGAAAAAATTCACTTTTTGTACCACCAGTTGGCTGGCAATGTCAGATGGAAGTTCTTCAGGCAGAAGTATGATACCAAATGGAAACCTGAAACTACAAGAAGAAATGAAGAGTTCCAGAAACTGTGAAAATGAAGGCAAATTTTCAAAAATCACTTTTTCTTATTTGTAATGCCTTTAAAAGATGACTGTCTAAAGCAAATATAACAGCTTATTATGAGGTTTATAACATGTAAAAGGAAAACATGGTAACAACATAAAGGCTGGCTCAGGGGAATCAGAAGTATAGCAGATCCTTGAACAATATGGGTTTGAATTATACCGGTCCACTAAACATACTTTTTTCCAATAAATACATACTATAGTGGGCTTTCCTGATGGCTCAGAAGTAAAGAATCCGCCTGCAATGCAGGAGACATGGGTTTGATCCCTGGGTCAGAAAGATCCCCTGAAGAAGAAAATGGCAATCCACTTGAGTATTCTTGCCTGAGAAATACATGGACAGAGGAGCCTGGCGAGCCACAATTATGGAGTTGCAACAGTTAGACATGTCTTGGTGACTAAACCACCACCACAATACGCTACAGTACTGTACAATCCAAGGTTGGTTGAATGTGCAGACGTGGAACCACAGATATGGAGAACCAACTGTAAAATTATACATTCGATTGTGGAGGAGTCAGCCTGCACTGCCTGGGCTATTCAAGGATCAACTGTATAAGGTTTATAAAGTTCTCACTCCATATAGAAAATAGTATAATGAAGGTAGAGTGTGATAAGTTAAATATATGGGTGGTAAGTTCTAGAATAATTACTTCCCAAAACAAAATTTAGGAAGAGATATAACTAATAAAATATTAGTGAAGATAAAATGAAATCACAAAAAGTACTCAGTCCAAATCCAAAAGAAGACAAAGGAAAGAAAGAACTAATCTGAAAAACTACCCATCTAAAAACTTCAAGATGGAAAAAAAAAATCAAGATGAAATCAAAATGGTCATGTTTTCTAAATGGCTTTGTAAGAACACATCTCTACTTGGGTCTTCCGCCTCTATAAAAAGCTTAAAAGCTGGAAATCTTCCAGATTCTACCACTGTTCTTTTTTCATTTCTACATTTGCTGTGTAGGCAATCTCATCCACAGCCATGGCTTCAATAACATCTGTTACAGACCTTTCTCCTAAATTAACATAAATTTTCAACAATCTACTAGACATCGCCAGAAACTCCAACCCAACATGTTTAAAACTAAACTCAATCTTTATTTCCAATGTGGTCTTCCTTTAGTTTCCTCTTCTCTGCTTATTCATATAACTGCTCCAATCAGACACCTGTCAAGCCTCCTTAACTCCTCCCTCCTCCTTACCATCTAAAACAAATCCATCACCAAATTTTTTAAGTCTGCCTTCAATTTACCTTCTTTATTCCATCTCTTCTGTTACCATCTCAGTCTAGGACACCAGTCGCACCAAAAACTAGTACAATAGCTTCGTTCCTCTCTTTCATTTCAGTTCAGTTCAGTCACTCAGTCGTGTCCGACTCTTTGCGACCCCATGAATCACAGCATGCCAGGCCTCCCTGTCAATCACCAACTCCCGGAGTTCACTCAGACTCACGTCCATTGAGTCAGTGATGCCACCCAGCCATCTCATCCTCTGTCGTCCCCTTCTCCTCCTGCCCCCAAACCCTCCCAGCATCAGAGTCTTTTCTAATGAGTCAACTCTTCACATGAGGTGGCCAAAGTACTGGAGTTTCAGCTTTAGCATCATTCCCTCCAAAGAAATCCCAGGGCTGATCTCCTTCAGAATGGACTGGTTGGATCTCCTTGCAGTCCTCTCTTTACCCCTCTCCAGTATTCTCCACCCAGCAGGCAGTTACCTCCTCACAAGGCAAATCTGACTTTACCGCTTCAATTAAAATCTTTCAGTAAATTCTCATTGCACTTAGGATAAAATCTAAAATCCTAAAGCCTCCAGAAGCGTCTTCATGACCTCACCCTAACCTGCTATCTGTAAGTCTATACTGTCTGTACTCTACCCTCATCCTCTCCAATGTTCTCTCTCACCTGTAGGCTTTCCGTCTCCTGCAAAAGTTACGGCCTCCAGCCTTCCTTCACTCCCTTCACCTGAGTCTACTCAATCTCCAATTCATTCTTAGTTTAAATGTTAGTTCCTTAAGGAAATCTTTTCTGACTTTCATAGATGATTAGGTCAGGCAAAATGTACATTTCACATTACGCAATGATTGTTTAATGCTCTTCCTCCTAAGTAAGGATCTTTTCTACCAATTCAGAAAATGGAATATAATGCTTTTCATATGGTAATCATGAATCTTCTGGAAAAATACCAAGAGCATATTCAGAAAATAAAAACACCCAGAGAGCTATGAGAGCCATGACATGTATTTACAGTACACAACAGAGAAAAGAGATTACTTCAGACCTCACAACTTGGAGACACACTACATCTAACAACCCTAAGGAAAAAAGCTCAAAGAGTAGAGGCAGACATAATCAGGATGGCCAAGTTAAAGGTGGAGAAAAATGGCCCAGGTTAAATAACTGATGGATTTTTTTTTCCAGTAGTCATGTATGGATGTGAGAGTTAGACCACAGAAACCTGAGCACTTAAGAACTGATGCTTTTGAACTGGAGTGCTGGAGAAGACTCTTTAGAGTTCTTTGGACAGCAAGCAGATCAAACCAGTCAACCCTAAAGAAAATCAAACCAGAATATTCACTGGAAGGACTGATGCTGAAACTGAAGCTCCGATACTTTGGCCACCTGATGTGAAGAGCCGACTCATTGGAAAAGACCCTGATGCTCAGAAAGACTGAAGGGAGAAGGAGAAGGGGATGACAGAAGATGAGATGGTTGGATGGCATCATCCTCCAGGAGTTGGTAACGGACAGGGAAGCCTGGCATGCTGCAGTCCATGAAGCTGCAAAGAGTCGGACACAACTGAGCGACTGAACTGAACTAAAATAACTGTTAAAGGCAAACTGCTTGGCCTTGGAAACCACATCTTCAAAGGCAGCTTCTCAAAAGTACAGCCTACTTACCCTAGAATCAGTTGAGATGAATATTAATGCAGATTACTAGGCTCTAAGATGACTAATTTAAAATCTCTGGACTTGTGACCCAGAAATCTGAATTTTAAAAGCACTCTTACTGATTTTTATTTTCAACTTGAGTTTAATCTGGCATCTCTAATTCCATCAATCACCATGTTCCCACATATATTTCTCTTCTCCCACAGTGAGAGCTGGGACTCCCAAAATACGAATATCTGTAGTCATTTGTTCTATCCCACGACGCACACTGATTACTGAGGAAGGCTTTCTTATCTCTCCTTGCTATTCTTTGGAATTCTGCATTCAGATGCTTATATCTTTCCTTTTCTCCTTTGCCTTTATCTTCTCTTCTTTTCTCAACTATTTTTAAGACATCCTCAGACAACCATTTTGCCTTTTTGCACTTCTTTTTCATGGGGATGGTCTTGATCACTGCCTCCTGTACAATGTCTTTAACCTCTGTCCATAGTTCTTCAGACACTCTGTCCATCAGATCTAATCCCTTGAATCTGTTTGTCACTTCCACTGTATAATCGTAAGAGATTTAATTTAGGTTCTAAGTGAATGGGCTAGTGGTTTTCTCTACTTTCTTCATTTAAGTCTGAATTTTCCAATAAGGAGTTCATGATCTGAGCCACAGTCAGCTCCCAATCTTGTTTCTGTTGACTGTATATAGCTTCTCCATCTTCAGCTGCAAAGATTATAATCAATCTGATTTCGGTATTGACCATCTGGTGATGTTCATGTGTAGAGTCTTCTCTTGTGTTGTTGCAAGAGGGTGTCTGTTATGACCAGTGCGTTCTCTTGGCAAAACTCTATTAGCCTTTGCCCTGCTTCACTTTGTGCTCCAAGGGCAAACTTGCCTGTTACTCCAGGTGTTTCTTGACTTCCTACTTTTGCATTCCAGTCCCCTATAATGAAAAGGACATCTTTTGGGGGTGTTAGTTCTAGAAGGTCCTCTAGGTCTTCAGAACCGTTCAACTTCAGGTTCTTCAGCATTAGTGGTTGGGCATAGACTTGGATTACCATGATACTGAATGGTTTGCCTTGGAAACGAACAGAGATCATTCTGTCATTTTTGAGATTGCACCCAAGTACTGCATTTCAGACTCTTTTGTTGACTATGAGGGCTACTCCATTTCTTCTAAGGGATTCTTGCCCACAATAGTAGATACAATGGTCACCTGAATTAAATTTGCCCATTCCTGTCCATTTTAGTTCGCTGATTCCTAAAACGTCGATGTTCACATCTTGCCATTTCCTGTTTGATCACTTCCAATTGACTGGTTCCAAGTTGGAAAAGGAGTATGTATATTGTCATCCTGTCACAAACGAGAAAGGTGTCTATTGTCACCCTACTTATCTGACTTATATGCAGGGTACTGTATGAGAAATGCCAGGCTGGATGAAGCACAAGCTGGAATCAAGATTGCCGGGAGAAATATCAATAACCTCAGTTAGGCAGATGACACCCCCTTAAGGCAGAAAGCAAAGAGGAATTAAAGAGTCTCTTGATAAAAGTGAAAGAGGAGAGTGAAAAAGCTGGCTTAAAAGTCAACATGCAAAAAACTAAGATCATGGAATCCGGTTCCATCATTTTATGGCAAATAGATGGGGAAACAATAGAAACAGTGCCAGACTTTATTTTCTTGGGCTCCCAAATCACTGCAGATGGTGACTGCAGCTATGAAATTAAAAGACGCTTACTCCTTGGAAGAAAAGCTATGACCAACCTAGACAGCATATTAAAAAGCAGAGACATTACTTTGCTGACAAATGGGTCCATCTAGTCAGAGTTATGGTTTTTCCAGTAGTCATGTATGGATATGAAAGTTGGACTGTAAAGAAAGCTGGGCACTGAAGAATTGATGCTTTTGAACTGTGGATTAAAAGGAGAATTGGAGGAGACTCTTGAGAGTCCCTTGAACTGCAAGGAGATCAAACCACTCAATCCTAAAGGACACTGACCCTGAATATTCATTGGAAGGACTGATACTGAAGCAGAAGTTCCAGTATTTTGGCCATCTGATGCAAAGAGCTGACTCATCAGAAAAGACCCTGATGCTGGAAAACACTGAGGGCAGGAGGAGAAGGAAGTGAGAAAGGATGAGATGGTTGGACAGCATCATCAACTCAACAGATGAGTCTGAGCAAACTTTAGGAGATAGGGAAGGACAGGGAAGCCTGGCGTGCTGCAGTCCATGGGATTGCAGAGTTGAACACAAGTGAGCAACTAAACAACAACAACAAAAACCAGAACACAATAATCAAGGTCAAGGATCAAGAAGAGATGACCACAAAAGTCTAGGAACAATGGATTTTAAGAAAATAAGCAAACATCTCAGTCTAGAGAGAATCCAGAAGACTGACTGAACAACAACTGTGTGTATGTGCTGTGTGCTTAGTCACTCAGTCGTGTCTGACTCTTTGCAATCCCATGGACTGTAGCCTGCCAGGCTCCTCTGTCCATGGGGATCTTTAGGCAAAAATACTAGAATGCATTGCCAAGCTCTCCTTCAGGGGATCTTCCCAACCCAGAGATCGAACCCAGGTCTCCCAAACTGCAAGCAGATTCTTTATGGTCTGAGCCACCAGGGAAACCCAAGAATACTGGAGTCAGTAACCTATCTTTTCACCAGGGTATCTTCCCGACCCAGATATAGAACCACAGTCTGCTGCATTGCAGGCAGATTATTTACTAGCTGAGTTACAACTATTACTACTTTTATTCAGTTTTAAGATTTTTTTTAAACCTTTTTTTATTTCCTTACATATAGTTTTTGAATGTGTGAAACACTTAAGATGTTTTAAAACTCAAAACTATATAAAAAGGTACACTCACAATCTCATTCCGTTCTCTCTCTCTTCTACCTCAGTTCTATACACACCTATAGATAACTATATTTACTGTATTTCTAGTTTATTACTCCTAAATTTCTTTTTACAATAAGCAAATACATAATATACTCTTATTTCTTTTTCCTTCACTCAGAAAAGTAGAATATACCCCACATACCAATACCACTCTTTCATATTTTTCTTTTACTACCTTAAATTCCAGTAACAGGTTAGCTTTCTTCAGTAAGGTGGATAGCACGAAAATCTAAATTCCTTTTCTTCTAGTTCAGATTATAAAATCATTCAATTATAGAAACTTATATAGTTTTTTGAACTGTCATGGATTATTCAAAGGATTGTTTTTAATATGTAATCTCCCTTCAATGCCTTGGCACAAAATGAAAGGGAGTTCACCTAAATTGGGGGCTTCCCTTGTGGCTCAGCTGGTAAAGAATCCGCCTGCAATGCGGGAGACCTGGGTTTGATCCCTGGGTTGGGAAGATCCCCTGGAGAAGGGAAAGGCTACCCACTCCAGTATTCTGGCCTGGACAATTCCAGGGACTGTACAGCCCATGGGGTCGCAGAGTCGGACACAACTAAGTGACTTTCACTTCACCTAAATATTAAAATTCTATTTGAATCTTTTAAGCAAGCACAGCAACATTTTCTCCTTTGGGTAACTTTAACTGTCTCTATGTTTCTGGAAAGATGGATGACAACTGCTTTAGGATCTTTATTCAACTCTCATTTCATGCAACACAAGCTAATTTCACAAATTCTACATGACCTTCCCTAACCCATCTCCTCCATACCTGAAGAAGAAATAGTGAACAGAA
The DNA here is from genome assembly GCF_055505025.1 of Bos grunniens. NCBI lineage: Eukaryota > Metazoa > Chordata > Mammalia > Artiodactyla > Bovidae > Bos > Bos grunniens. The sequence goes on from NC_141167.1 coordinate 17,496,353, forward strand.
AATTGCACAAGCAATGTTAAACAAATCTAAAGACCATGAATGGGAACTTTTAAACATGAAAAGAGAGATAAGACCTTGGCAAAGGAGAAGATAAATCACTTTCCATGTATCTCCATTTCAAATGTTCAAAATATTACATTTCTATGTTTACAAAAATAAAACTTAAAAGTAATTATGGCAAGTTCTAGGCTCCTAAAATTGGGTCGAAGAAAACTTTTTAAAAAAGAATAATTATGAAATAGCAATCCCTGGAAATACTAAAGGGCTTCCTAATATAACAAACTGAACCAGATAATCTCCTCGGCATATCCTTTAGTTCTAAAAAGCAGCATCGTTTCTCCACCTAGTCCCATTTTTCTCCTTCATTACATTCAAACCATGTATCTTCCAGGTAAAATATCACTATTTCTAAACCAGTTTCAGACCATAACTTGGTCTGGCCAGCAGCCAGAAATACAACAGACCGAATCTGGCACTCACAGGTGGACTCAGATGAAATAAGATCTCTGAACAAAAAACTCTAAGTTCTATAATAGTGCTGTGTGCTAAGTCTCTTAGTCATGTCCAGCTCTTTGTGACCCCACGGACTGCAGCCCGCAAGGCTCCTCTGTCCATGGGATTCATTCTCTTCCAAGCAAGAATACTGGAGTGGGTTGCCATTTCCTCTTCCAGGGGATCTTCCCAACCCAGGGATCGAACCCACGTCTCTTGTATCTCTTGCACTGGCAGGCGGGTTCTTTGCCACAGGTTCCACCTGGTAATAGAGTTATTAATAAAACATATAGAAACACAAAAGATGACTTCTACATGGAGAAAAGAGGTTACATATGAGCTTAAAGAATAAACAGAATAAAGCTAACAGAAAAAAGGGCAAGAAAGTCTAAGGACAAGTAAGAGAAAAAAGCAAGAAATCAAAATATCTTTATCTAGGAAAACTAATAGGTGGGACTAGATAGAAGAAGAAAGAGTATATGAGAGGGAACTAACAAAAGATAAAGCTAGGAAAGAAAGCTGGAACCAGGATACTGGCTTTCATTCAAACTGCATTTATTAAGGCTTACTAAATGGAAGTATGGAAGAAGGCAATGGCACCCCACTCCAGTACTCCTGCCTGGAAAATCTCATGGACGGAGGAGCCTGGAAGGCTGCAGTCCATGGGGTCGCTCTGGGTTGGACATGACTGAGCGACTTTACTTTCACTTTTCACTTTCATGCATTGGAGAAGGAAATGGCAACCCACTCCAGTGTTCTTGCCTGGAGAATCCCAGGGACGGAGGAGCCTGGTGGGCTGCCGTCTATGGGGTCACACAGAGTCGGACATGACTGAAGTGACTTAGTAGCAGCAGCAGCAGCAAACAGAAGTACTATGCTGGGGCATGGAATAGAGGAAGAGATTAAAAAAAAAATCCCTTCCCATAAGGCACTTGGTTATCTGGCACAGTACAGAGCACATCATTGGTACACAGTAGTTTAGTAAATGCCTTTAATAAATACATTTAAACAAAAAAGACAAAGATGTTAAGACAGGAAAGATTAAGAGAAGCAAGTGTAACTACCAGCTGATGGCACCTCTGTAAATCCCCTTCTTCCACATGCACATAAACAAATACACACACCTCCACAAAGCACACAACTTGGTAACTCCTACATAAGAATATGAATGCAACATGTGTAGATACAAAAGAAAGTTGAATTATCCATTGTATAACGTAAGTTAGGCAGGTAACTACCCTGAAGGTTCCTGAAAAAGCTTAGGTGAGGAAGTAGGACTTCTTAAAAAGGTAGCTGATTCTAGAGCTGGGACAGGAAAGGTATAAGATGAGCCTGGAACATCTTGTGGAGTCACAAAGTTAAGAAGTAAACAAAAGAATTGAACCATATATCAACAGTTACAGGAGCCAACTTGTTAAGAGCTCCCAATGGCAAAAGCAGCACCAATTTGAAGAACAAATAACAGCAATACAAAAAATAAATATCCATGGATGCCAACTGTTACAAATAATGATTGAATGAATGAATAAATAAACAAAAGGGGAAGTAGGGATAAGTTTTTTTTTTACAGAAGAATCCCAATTAATATGGGAGGAATAAAAGAAAAGAGAAAATCACAGCTAAAAAACAAAAACTGCTGTAATGATCTACCAATGAAAGCTGAAATGAATAAAGTTTTAAGGAAAAAACAGGGTACTTGCATGCCAAAGTATCTCCCCCAAAACACAATTTACAAAGTCATAAATAGTAACTTCGTAGTGGAGAAACCTGACAGACACCATCTTAACCAAAGAACCAAGGTCAACATTATCAGTAATAAGATATACTGACGTCAAGATACCCCGATATGACTGATATACAGAAAAGGACACATCACTTCTGTATTATCCCTCCCCAAAATGCACTACCCTCAATCTAATCAAGAAAATATAAGACATATCCAAACCAAGGAACATTCTACAAAATACCAGACAAGTACTTTTCAAAAGTGTCAAGTATTCTTCAAAAGTGTCAAGATCATTATAGGCAAAAAAAGATGAGGAACAGTTACAGATTGAAGAAGCCTAAGGAGACATGACAATGACAACAAAATGCAATGTGGGATCCTAGATTAGATCCTGAAATGAATCCTGGAACATAAAAAGACATAAGTGGAAAAATTGGTGAAATCTGAATAAAGTCTGTAATGTACTTAGAAGCTAACAGTACTGCTAAGTCAAAAATATTATTTCTTAGTTTTGTTAATGGTTAGTTATATAAGGTGTTACCATGGAGGAACTGGCTGAAGGATATACAGGAATGCTTTGTACTACTTATGTAACTCTTCTGTAAATCTAGAATTCTTTCAAAATAAAGGTTTTTTAAAAATCTTGGGTCGTGAAAACAATACTAGTTGCAATACTATGTTGGTTTTTTCGAACCTTAGACTCTCAACTTACCTGAACTGTGGGTATGGTTTTCCAGTGAATGCTACTTTATCTCTACTCCCACTTCATGCTATGCTCTTGCAATAAAGTTCTAACAAATTAATATTCCACCAAAAATAGTTATTCATCAAACTAAAAACATTTCTTTTACATCCTAAAAATGACTAGTAATCAGAATTTCACCTTTAATTACATAAACCTCCACAAAGCTTTACCTTCAGTAGAAGCCAATATTGTTCTTGTTCACAGTATAAAAATAAAAACTTAAATAAAATCCTTACCTTCCAACCACTGCCAGCCTCTCTATAATATGGGAAGTTATCACAAATCCACTGGTAGATCTCACTCAGAGTCATTTTCTTTTTGGGTGAGCTATTGATTGCAAATGTAATGAGGCTGGCATAGCTGTATGGAGGTTTCCCATCTTTGTGCTGTTGGACTTCTTCCTGGTCCAGGGTTGTATTTGGGTCAAGGAGTGCGTTCTTCTTGGAAATTCCGGTTCCATGTGCATTTTGTGCAGCATCAGATTTTTGGATGGCTGCTCTCATGGTGAGCTGTGGTAACCAGTCCATAGATGTTAGGCTGCTCTCCAGTTCAGATGTCATCCTGAAGGTAAATAGACTCCTTAGTCAATATCAAGGAAAGAACCCCTGCTTCTCAAAATATCCAATATTCACAAATCTAGGACTTCCAAAGTGAGGGAAAGCCTGAGTTAAATCTGGAGGAAAAAGATTGAGTATATTAATGACCAAACCAAATATTTAAGGGATTACATTTCCAATTTTTTTTCTTAATTTCTTCCTCTCTAAAACAACAAATTTGGTTTGAAACTATACAAGAGACAGAACAATGCAAACATACAAAGTGTAAAAATTTTTATGTCAGTTTTCTTAAAACAACTATCTGTCACTTTGAACAGATAGACAGGATCACAGTGTGAAAAAAAAAAAAATCTGTCTGCAGTCCAGCTCTTTACTCACCAACACCACAGGCCCTTTTAAAACTTAAGACTACATATCTGGCATTTCTTTTACATAAATTTTAGGGAAACCATACAAAAGAATACCAAAAGTAAAGTGTAGGCAAGAGGTCAGAGAAGTAACTGAGAAATAGGCACAGGAATTTACATGGAGGAAAGAAGGTATAGCTGAGCAGGTGGGAGGTAGGAAGAGTAAAGCAGGGTAGACAAGAATAGCAAGGAGACAAGCTAGCTGGGGGAGTTGACCGAAAAGAGGAATGCAAACTCAAGGACACAGATGAAATACAGAAATGGAGAATAGGCAGCACCATGCGGTTTAAAAAAAAAAAAGTCAAAGAACAAGCTTTAAAAAACTAAGATCTGGGAGTATAGGATATAAGAGATAAAGTCACATAAATGAAAAGCAGGAAAAGAAGCATTAAAAACTCAAGGACAGGCTTACAAAAACATCCAGTAATCTGGATTCTGTAATCTCTCTCTCTCCAAGGCCGAAAAATTTCAAACCATTACCACTCAAAGAAAGAAAAAACAACACCTGCCAGGTTAACACATATTCTGGAGAGAGAAGGAAGCTGCCCTAAGAATGAAAGATAAAATAAAACAAAGCTTGACACTTCACACTAGCATGGCTAACTTTCAACAAGGGCTACAAACTTTCCTATCCTGGGATCAAAGAAGCAGGAAAAGTGAGCCTGACAACAAAGCAGAGAGGCATGAAAGACTTCTAACTGATATGAAAATAAAGGAAAAAAGAAAACAAAATAGGAAACTTAAAATATCTCAGTAAAAAGAAAAAAACTGTGGCAAAGAAAATCCCACATATACCCTTCATTCCAAATGGCCACAGGCAAAAAACAATCTACACTTGGTGCTTAGGATCTGAACTTCTGGAAGGCAATGTAGAACTGATAAAGAACAGATTCTAGAGTCAAGTAGACCAGAATTCAAGTACATAATCTACCAGTTACTATCTGTGAGACTATGAAAATGTTAGTATCTCTAAACCCCATCTCATCTGTGAAATGAAACAATAATAATGCTTATGGTTAAAATACTACTTTGAGAATTAAAAATTAAATGGGTAACTTACACTAGGAAGAAACACTCAATAAGTGTTAGTTAATAATATTGCTCTAGGAGTATCTAGGGAAGGTACTAATGAACCATAAAGTAAACAAGATCAAGCAATCAAGAGACAGCCATGAGGATTCTATCTGCATTACCAGATATTCTTTTTCTTATATTCTGATTAACAGTTTTACATTTTTCATTCTCCCTTCCCATCTCTACAGTATGCATTCCTCTGAAACCTGAACTTTAAATTCCTCTATACAGCACCTTCAGAGATCTAAAAAAAAAAACCTCACCCTCCTGTTCTACAATCTCAGCCAGAAACGTCTGTTTCCAGAATGAAATAAGTTATAGAAACTTGTGGAATAAGAAGCCAAGATAATTTAGAGATCACAGAATGTCAAAGAGTAGGCAAAGTACCCTAGAGATCAGAGAACAATCGCTTCAATCTAAAGATGAAAAACAAATTCATACAAATAGTTAACAGCAGAACTAAAACCAGAGCTCAGAGCTCCTGATGCCCAGTCTAGCAGTTTTTCTACCATACTTACTTGTAATATTAGAATAATAGTATCTACCTCTCGCTGACATAAAGTACAGTGACTGGCAAACAATAAACAGGCAATAAATATTAGCTCTTGGTGGTGGTGATAACAGTATTGATAGTTGCTGCTATTATCATTCACATTTTATTCTACAAGCATTGGCTATTATACCAGGCTGTCATCGTATTGGTCTCAATTAAGTCTCTACCAAACAGCTTTGTTTTGTTCAAATTCCCCACGCAACTAGTCATATACATTTTCAAAGATAATGTAAAAGTACATTGCAAACTGGAATATAACAGATATTGCGGATGCTTCCTATTGAAAATCATCTTTAACTTCTGTTTCCTTCCACCAGTGCCACTGACTTTATGAGAATCTCAGTAATAAAACATGAACATACAGTAAGTAGGTACTTAATACTGTTATAACATTTAATAAGAATTTGTGATTACACATGTATACAAGATTATTCTAGAGTAAAATTTTATACACACAGCAATTAAGATAAAATTTTTATCCTCTAGGAACCTATACTCCAATTAGGAAAGTCAAATACAAGAAAGAGTTGAAAAAGAGCTATGGGTTCTGTAATGGTTCAGAAAAAAGTAGAAGACAACATGGGCTGCAGCCTTAAGAAACAGAAGAACTTTACCTAAGACTTGAAGTAAGTTAAGATCTAAATAGTCTGGAAAGAATTTGTGCCTAGTCAAAGACATCATGAGTAAAAAGTATTCCGTTGTTGTGCTTATGTCTACTAGTTCTAATTTGAAGTAGACTATAAAAATCTCTCTTAAATTTAAAATCTGAAAAACTGGGTTTCTGTTTTCTTTGCTGTTTGTTCAATTTTACATATCCTTGGTGGGGAGATAAAAAGTGTCTCCATTGTTGCTGCTTAGGCTGGTTGCTGCAGTGGTTCTCTACTGAGAAGACAAAAAAATGACCATTAGATTTGGCCAGATCATCAAGTAACTTTAGAAAGAAACCTCTCAATGGAATGGTGATGACAGAAGTCCACTTGTATAAGAGAACAGATGGTGGCAGATTTAAAAACAGCAGGAGAGGCTCTGAGGAATCTGGTTATGGAAATCTGGTTAAGAAATGTCAGGCCCTCATTACCTCACCTCATTCCAAAAGCTTCCTAGCTGGCCTTGTAGGCTCTGATTCCTCCCTGCTAAGCACCTCCAGGGTCCATGCATATACTCCAAGAGAGAAGTCAGCAATGTTTTCCTGCCACTGTGCCCCAAAACTTTCAATGGTTCCTCTTCTCCTATTATACTAATTCTAAATGCCTCATTTTCAACTACATTAGCTTTCATTTGCCTTTTGTTAATCCTTCTTGATAAATTTCTAGAGCAATTATAACCTCAGTTTGGCTCAACCATGCTGTTTTCACATGTACAATTACATCATAAGCTTTCTATCCTCACTTCCTTTTCCACCTCCCCCTCCAGAAAGTCTTGTCAATCTACTCTTCTCATTCTCCATCTCCTAAATTGAACTAGATCTTACCCCTACAGATTATAAATACTTCTATTACAGAACTTACACAGAATTAAATTATCTTTAACTCTCTCATGAGGCCATGAGCTCCTTAGAAGAAGGAACTTTCTGATTCTTTTCTGCTCCTGCAATGCCTATGAATACAGTGGGTAAAGGGTGCTTAAATGATCAGAATAGTGACTATCCAATGAAGGTGGGTATGCTCCTCCCCAAACAAACAAGATCAAACATGTTTTCAAGCTAAAAGGAAGAGGTAAAAGAAAAGAGGACTCAACAGTATGAGGAAGGAAAACCACAGGACTGAAGTCCTTTATGAACTGGAAAAAAATGTGACTCAGCACAGACTGACAAGTAGCACTACACAGAGACAGAAAGTTCTACTACAAGAGGAGAGAAAAATGGGGAGACGGAAGTAAAGGTAAGAAGATAATGTTACTTGCAGGATAAAGCAAGGCATGAAGAAATTATGTCTGAAGTTCTTAAATCTATAATGGTATCTATTGCTTAAAAGGAGTTGCATGAGGAATTTTCTCTGCATACAATGAAAAGGTAAAGAGTATCAAGATCTAACAACTCCACCATACAGGAGGAAGAAAGGGGTTCTGACCTCACTTAATGACATACTGCCAATGATATGCTCACAAATTCGCATTTTAGCTACTTCAGCCTGTTGCTTGGCTTCCCTCTGTAATTTCTCTAATACCTGAGGAGTAACCAAAGCTTACAAAGAAAAAGTTCAAGACTTCAATAGGATTGAAAAGGTGGGAAATGGGTAGAGGTACTGTTGGCTTTCCTAAATGGACCTAAGAGGAAGACATCAAGGAAAATAAGAGTAATGAGTATTATGATGTTGTGACCTAGATATGCCTGAATGTTCCCCCTCCATTCCTAGCACTTGCCATTTTATCTTAAGACTTGGTATCATGTGAAAAACTGAGCAACTGGGAACTTAAAAGAAATCCTTGTAATTACCACAGTAGTAATTCTGATCACATGCATCTCAAGGGGTCAAAATACATATATATACTTAAACATTTTAAAACATAATTCCTGTTACTGCATCTCAGCACTCAAGGCAATCAGAAGCAAGGTCGATGGCAGAGACCACTAACTACCACCTAATACCTGTTGTGGCCTTCTTCCTTAAGACTACAACCCAAATTTTATTCTGGATACTATTACACCTTTTGCCCTATCCTGAATGTGGATACAACAGCTAGTGTGCCAACAGTCATCTTTGGCCATAAAGTGATCTATGGAAATGGAAGTCATATGCTGAAGGCATGGAGCAGAAAGAAGGGATCTGGGTCCCTGATTTTTTGGTGAACCAACTGTGAAGCTGCCATCCTAGTCCTGAACTGCTACCTTCCAGACTTTTTATATGTTTGCTGTTGCTCAGTCACTAAGTCATGCCTGACTGTTGCGACCCCATGGACTGTAGTCTGCCAGGCTTCTCTGTGCATAGTATTTTCCAGGCAAGAATACTGGAGTGCGTTGCCATTTCCTTTAATGCCAAGTGAGGAATCGAACCCATATCTCCTGCACTGTAGGCGGATTCTTTACTGCTGAGCTACCAGGGAAGTTTTACGTGTTTAAGTACTATAAAAAGAACTCTACCAGCAGGTGAACGCAACTACTAACAAACATGGAATGTGGGACACGGAAGTGAAGCGATACAAGTAATAGGACCTAAAATAAGACCAAAACAATGTTGTAAAGTTAAAAAAAAAAAAATTTTTAAATAAATATTTATAATAGTAAAAACTGAAAATAACCTAGATATTCAATAGAAATAAATTATGATACATACATAAAATAGGAAAAAAAAAAAAAGACACTCTCTTAGAGGAGAGGATGAGGTAAACATTAAGAACTCTAAAACTGCAGGATGGACAGTTGGTAACACTTATTAAAGTGACAAAGGCTTTGGTCAAATTGTCACCTACTGTAACTGGAAAACAGATCATATGCCAACTGAGGCTATATAGCAAGTAGAGAATTACTATAGGAAAAATTGAGAATACTGGCATGTGTTGCCTCCTTCTAGTTAATTAAAACAAAGTCCTAAAAGAAAAATTAACTTCAAATAGAGTTGCAAGCAGAGATGGAGAAAACGCAGATTTGCTAAGGGAGGTACTCTCTGCTCATGGCCTGCAGTTCAAGATAAAAGTCCTACAATTGCAAGTCCTACATGGTTGAAAAAAAAAAAAAACACATACTGCTTCTGAAAGAGCCAACCGAAGTAACTGACTGATGGCTGCAAAACTGCAGCCTTAGCAATAGAGAAGAGTGTTGTCTTGCCAAACAAAAGCAATGTTGTGAGGTGCTGACTTTCTACCCAAGACTATTACACTTCAATGGCCTCACCAGCGCCATCATTCCCTCAGGAGGTAAAAGAACTTGGACGGGGGAAAATATAACCTTTATTTCTACTAACTTGTAACTGAAACTAAGCACTTTCTTTAATTAGGAAAGTAGACAACAAATCACAGTAGCATTAACAGTACCCATGACTCTGCCATCAACAAAAATCACTAATATATTCATATACTGTGATAAATGTTACAGAATCTCAACTTTTTAAATTCACTTCAAATTTATGACAGTGTATTAAGATTTGCCATTAGATTTTTTATTTAATGTGTTAATTCAAAGATACATATATTACTGTTATAAAGTTAATATTTTGCTAATATAATTAATTGGTTTCTTTTATAATCCTAAGTATATTATTTTATGAATTTTGAGACCTTATTCTGAGAAGTGTCTACAGGTTTCACCAGACTTTGAAGGGATTCCATGGCACCAGAAGGTTAGAAGTCCCTGGGGTAAGTTCCAAGCACAGAGGGCAGAGTCTTCACATTAAAAAATTCTGCCTAGGCATGTCCTTTGGCTCAAAGTAGCAAAAAGTCTAGAAAATTAAGCTTTTTAAAATAACTGTATGAGGGCAGGGGGATGCCTAGACTGCAAAAGTCTCTTAGGTATCCAAAATAATACCCAAGCTAATCAGTAAGAAGTGAGCTATAAAGTTGTGCATTTCCCAGAAAGGGCATCTTCACCCATACCCACCTCAGATGTGGCCACAAGGTGAGCCCCTTCAGAAGGCACAGGGAACAATGCAGAGCCCAAAAGCAGAATCAAGGAACTTATTATACTGTCATGGCATGAGGCTCTGCCACTGCTACCCAGGAAGATTTTATAATCAATATGGCCTAGTGAGTATTTTGTGCTTCTCATTATCCCATTTTCTAACTAATGGCTTTTATTGCTTTTATTCTATTCCTTCTCCTCTACCATAAACCAAGAAGCCACTCTGGGATCTAATGAAAGTGAAAGCACCCAGAGAGCTTAGAATTTCAGCTGGATATAATAAATGAATAAAATTCTAGGTTGTTTCTCTTGGGAAAGGGGGAAGTGAGTTCTACTTATAGGAAGAAGAGTACATGTAGATATTTGGGTACCCAAGGCATATTGCAGCAGAACCTTAAAAAGTAAAAAAATAATTACTACAGGTTGACCTTACATTTTGGAAGCATGTGACATTAAAAAAAAAATTTTTTTTTAATGTGCAAGTGAAGCAATTTAAGTTATTCCAAGCAAAAGGAGCTGCTGTTATTTTTCAAAATTAGTTATCATATACCAGCAAAGCCAAAGTTTCTTAGTTCAATTTCAGCAAAATAACATGGCCAACATCCTACTTTAGAAAAAATATGGTAATTAAGAACACAGGCTCTGTTTTATGACTGAAATAACTCAAACCCAGGCTCTGTGACAACCTAGAGGGGTGGAGTGAGGTAGGGGATGGGAGGGACCTACAAGAGGGAGGGAACATACTATACCTATGGCTGATTCATGTTGATGTATGGCAAGAACCAAAAAAATACTGTAAAGCAATTATCCTTCAATTAAAAATAAATTAATTAAAAAAAAAAAAAAGAACACAGCCTCTGGAGCAAACTGCCTGTACTGAAATCCAAGTTCTTTCACTTTTAGTTATATGACCTTAAGGTGAGGATAAAAACAGTACCCACCCCAAAGAACTGTTGTGAGGATTACGTGAGATATATATACAAACCATTAAGAAGACCTGATGTGTAGACCTGACTTATTTGAAAACACCCTGATGCTGGGAAAGACTGAAGGCGGGAGAAGAAGGGGACGACAGAGGATGAGATGGCTGGATGGCATTACCGACTCAATGGACGTGAGTCTGAGTGAACTCCGGGAGTTGGTGATGGACAGGAAGGCCTGGCGTGCTGCAGTCCATGGGGTCACAGAGTCAGACACGACTGAGCGACTGAACTGACTGACTGAAGAAGAATTTTGTAAATAATCATTCAATAAATATTACCTATTATCATCAAATTCCTACTCTTCAGAATTTTCTAAATTTTAAATGACTGTCACTCTTACTCAGTGGTTTTAATCTGACATGCCCTAAGTTCAGTTCAGTTCAGCCGCTCAGTCGTGTCCGACTCATTGCAACCCCATGGACTGCAGCACTCCAGGCCTCCCTGTCCATCACCAACTCCCAGAGTTCACTCAAGACTCACCTCCATCAAGTCAGTGATGCCATCCAGCCATCTCATCCTCTGTCATCCTCTTCTCCTCCTGCCCCCAATCCCTCCCAGCATCAGAGTCTTTTCCAGTGAGTCAACTCTTCGCATGAGGTGGCCAAAGTACTGGAGTTTCAGCTTTAGCATCATTCCTTCCAAAGAACTCCCAGGGCTGATCTCCTTCAGAATGGACTGGTTGGATCTCCTTGCAGTCCAAGGGACTCTCAAGAGTCTTCAACACCACAGTTCAAAAGCATCAATTCTTCGGCGCTCAGCCTTCTTCACAGTCCAACTCTCACATCCATACATGACCACTGGAAAAACCATAGCCTTGACTAGACGGACCTTTGTTGGCAAAGTAATGTCTCTGCTTTTGAATATGCTATCTAGGTTGGTCATAACTTTCCTTCCACGGAGTAAGCGTCTTTTCATTTCATGGCTGCAGTCACCATCTGCAGTGATTTTGGAGCCCCCAAAAATAAAGTCTGACACTGTTTCCACTGTTTCCACATCTATTTCCCATGAAGTGATGGGACTGGATGCCATGATCTTCGTTTTCTGAATGTTGAGCTTTAAGCCAACTTTTTCACTCTCCACTTTCACTTTCATCAAGAGGCTTTTTAGTTCCTCTTCACTTTCTGCCATAAGGGTGTCATCTGCATATCTGAGGTTATTGATATTTCTCCCAGCAATCTTGATTCCAGCTTGTGTTTCTTCCAGTCCAGCGTTTCTCACGATGTACTCTGCATAGAAGTTAAATAAGCAGGGTGACAATATACAGCCTTGACGTACTCCTTTTCCTATTTAGAACCAGTCTGTTGTTCCATGTCCAGTTCTAACTGTTGCTTCCTGACCTGCATACAGATTTCTCAAGAGGCAGGTCAGGTGGTCTGGGATTCCCATCTCTTTCAGAATTTTCCACAGTTTCTTGTGATCCACACAGTCAAAGGCTTTGGCATAGTCAATAAAGCAGAAATAGATGTTTTTCTGGAATTCTCTTGCTTTTTCCATGATCCAGTGGATGTTGGCAATTTGATCTCTGGTTCCTCTGCCTTTTCTAAAACCAGCTTGAACATCAGGAAGTTCACAGTTCACGTATTGCTGAAGCATGGCTTGGAGAATTTTGAGCATTACTTTACTAGCATGTGAGATGAGTGCAATCGTGCGGTAGTTTGAGCATTCTTTGGCATTGCCTTTCTTTGGGACAATAATCATTTATCAACCTCAATGGAAATGAGCCCCTCATTCAATTATTTACTCCAAAGAAATGACCCAGAAAGGGTTGTGTTTTTAAATTTTGTTTGTAGACTGCATATGAAAATTGAAAATATGCTCTTCCCACAGAAATAAGATTCTATAATGATGATTCCTGAAACAGCCCACAAAATCTTATTTATTCTATAAAGGAGTTCTAAAAATCCAAAGTTCTGAAAGTATAAAAGTCCCAGCTGGATATTTTGGAGCAAAGAGACAGAAGTATAACAAGGGAAAAAAAGAAATAAATTTTTCCATTTTCCTGGTATAGAACCAGTTTGTTCCCAATAAAATTCAATGTACATGGTTTATATCAGGCATACTTCTAAGAAGCATCTTTATCTTGGCTCTCCCATCTCACACTGACATAAGCCTCCAAAATTCATCCCTGAAATTGGTATTATAAGCTCCAAAATTAATAACTTGCTCTTCTCTTCCAGTAAACACTCTCATCTTTTCAAAGCAGTTGATCTCTGCTGTATTTAGGAGGAAAGTGGACAGCATCAAACTAATCACCACTAAGGTATGAATGACTGAGCCTTTAAACTTCCAATGAATAATGATCTTTTTAAAAGACAAGCTACAAAAATCCTCACTGGTTTGAAGTGAGAATACAGGTGGAAGAATCATAATTTAGGATAAGAAATCCAATACACAAATAGTACAAGTTCACAAGTCAAAACTCTTGACCTTCACAACTTTTGTCTTACCCTTATAATTCCAAGAATATTCACAACAAAGCTTATGCAAAAACTTGGATTTAGTGAGGCAACTGCCATTTGCAAACACAATTGTGGTTTCAGAGATATCTATCATAAAATCAGAGATGAAAAAGAACTTCATTATATCATTTTTAAAAGCCCTGGTTTGGAGACCTGTTTTGGAAACCAACAATATTCTTTATCTCCAAGGGAAGAAAAGTTCACAAAAAGTATGTAGTAATTCATTGTGTTTGAAATAACAATATTTTAACAGGCTAATCTATATCTCCCTCGCTACAGAAGAAAACTTCTTTAAAGTCTATCTTGGAATATGAGACCTGGTCAGAATTGTGATTATTTACAGTTTTAACACCATTTGGGTTCCTTCTCAAAGTTTAATGTCCAGAACTCCAACAGGATTTGAATTAAGAACCATAATATAGTTACTGCTCTTCTCTAGATTCTCTCCAAATTACTCTATTATTCAAATATATAATCTGAGATTCATAAATTCATACAAGCCATACTCAAAGTTAAAGTCCATTTGAGCTAAAGCTTAGGGATCATACTTTCAAAAGATACCTTTATGCTATATATGTAATTTTCACCTTAAAAATATTTTACTCTACAATTTGAGGAGGAAAAAACAATTATTTCTGGACATTAACCACTGAACTACATTCTGTCATCATGTAAGTACTGTATTTTACATTTATATTTCACTCTACATATTAGAATCTCTATGTGTCTTGAGCAGCTGGAAAGCTAAGGAACAAGAATCCCTTTGATATAAGAATACTCAAAGGCATCTCTACATGTTACTTAAAAACCAAGACAGAATCTGCTATCACAATAGTTCTTATACTCAGTTTTCTAAAAATATGTGTATATGCAATAATAATGGCTTCCCTCATAGCTCAGTTGGTGAAGAACCCACCTGCAATGCAGGAGATCCAGGTTCTATTCCTGGGTCAGGAAGATCCGATGGAGAGGGGATAGGCTATGCACTCCAGTATTCTCGGGCTTCCCCTGTGGCTCAGCTGGTAAAGAATCTGCCTGCAATGCAGGAGACCTCGGTTTGATCCCTGGGTTGGGAAGATCCCCTGGAGAAGGGGAAATCTACCCACTTCAGTATTTTGGCCTGGAGAATTCTGTGGGGTTGCAAAGAGTCAGGACATGACTGAGTGACTTTCACTTTCATGCAATAATAAACGTCCTCTGAGTAACATGTATTTATTCATTTAAGTGTTTATCCTGACCTCTCTGCAACCATACTGCTTCAACTCACGATACACAACATTTACTTGATATCTCCATACACACTGCCTCCATGACATTATACCAATAATATGCCATCTATGTTAGCAGAAGGTTAAAATCATGGAATGTGAGCCCATTTAATTTTTAAGTGTTAAGTGTGATACACAGAAAATGCTAAAGAAACAGGTTAAGCTGCTACATATGATGTTTATGGCTCGGTGGTCCTCAAGCGTAGCCCAAACCCTTTCAGGGGATCTAAAGGATCAAAACAGTTTTCAGAGTAAGATATTACTTGTCTTTTTCATTGTGATCCTCTCAAAAGTGTACAGTGGAGCTGTTCAGATGCTATGTGATGGGTGCTATCAAAAGAGACTGAACGAAGAGGCATAGAATATAATCCAGCTATCTCTATGAAGCCAGACATTTTAAAAATTTGCAAAAATGTAAAGCAACACTAATCTTCTAAATTTTTGTTTTGGAAAATACAATGATTTTTCATACAATGTTATCTATGTTAACATATAATTAGTTTACTATATATGTATGTAAATTAATAAATATTTTAATTTTGTTTTAGTTTTAACTTTTCAATACAATCAATTTTGATAGATAAAATTCACAAACGCATGCTCTTTCAACACTAATTTTTGATACCAAAAAGTTTAAGATACTATCCATTAGTTAATATATAAATAAGACCTTCTTTTCTAAGTGCCCATGAATCATTATCAATTAATATAATACATTAATACTGATTACCATTCTGTGGTATGAAGAGGATTAATTTTCATAGAAATTGCACGCAATGTAGGGTGAAATATTTACTAATAAAATCTGTTCAAGTTGTTGCAGCTTAGACTCCAGGGGAGAATTATCTTGCTTATTTCACTACTGGCTCATAAGGATTTTATATTCTTTGTTTCTACTTCTTGTTTCTTGCCATCATCACTTTAAAGCCTATCTTTACTGTCTTTAACATAGACTTTATCTTCTTCTCCTTACAGAAACTTCTTCCATAAATGGCCACCATCTTTCCTCAGTGGTATTTCCTCCCACGTGCTCAAGGAAGCCATAGTTCTTTATCATCTCTGAAAAATTTAATTGGTAATTCATATATATGAACGTCTGTCTTTATCTCAATGTTTAACCCATCACTAAGCAAATACAGGATTATCGAGCTCTTTCCTCAACTTGTAAAGCATGAAGTACTTAAGACTCAGATTTCAAGACTTACTGAAAAACTACAGTAATCAAGACAAGTGGTTCTGGTGAAAGGATAGATACATAAATCAACAGAACAGAATCCAAAAATAGACCCAACATATACAGCCAAGTGATTTTTGATAAATGTCCCAAGACAAGTTGGCAGGGAAAGGAAAGACTTCCAAAAATTGGTGCTGAAACAACTGCCTGGCTACCTGTATGGGAAGAAAAGTTAACAATGACCCCTTACCTCACATCATACACAAAAACTTGATAAACGAATCCCAGAACTAAATGTAAAAACTAGAACTATAAAATTTACAAAAGAAATCATAATAGAAAATCTTTATAACTTTTGGTTAGGCAAACATTTTTTAGATATGACATGAAAAATTACAATTCATAAAACAACTGACAAACTTTATCAAATCAAAAACTTATATTCTTCAAAACACACTGTTAGAACGAAAAGACAAGCCACAGACTGGAAGAAAACATTTGCAAAGCATGTATCTTAAGAAGAACTTGTATCCAAGATATATAAAGAACTCTCAAAACTCACTGTAAAGAAAATTCAATTTTTAAAAATGGGCAAAAGATTTGAATAGATACTTCAACTAAGAAAGTAAGTATGTTATGGCACATGAAAAGATACTCAACGTCATTAGTTATTAAGGAACTGCAAATTAAACTACACTGAGGTATCACTGCACACCTGCTAGAATGGCTAAAATCAAAAGACTGGCCATACAAAGCACTAACAAAGACATGCAGCAAATGGAACTCTCATACACTGCTGGTGGGAATATAAAATGGTACCACGATTTCTAAAACAGTTTTGACAGTTGCTAAAGTTATACATGCACCCACCAAGTGCTAAGAGTCATTTCACTCCAAGGTACTTATCCAAAATAAATCATATGTCCACACAAAGACATAAAAACAAATGTTCACAGCATTTTTATTTGTAACAGTTAAAGCTGGAAACAATCTAAAAATCCATCATCAGGTAAATGAATATGCAAATTGCTATACATAAATCCAATGGAACAGAATAAACTATTGATACTTGCAGAGACATACATGAATCTTAAAATAACTGTGCTGAATAAAAGATGCCAGACCAGAAAAGAATACATACCGTATGATTCCATTTCTATAAAATTCTAGAAAATAGAAACAAACAGAAAAACAGATCAACTGCTATCTTGTAGAGAGAGGGATAAGAGGGAAGAATCACAGGGACACCAGGTAACTTTTAAAAATGATGGACATGTTGTGGTAATGATTTTATGGGTATGTATATATGTCAAACATCAAACTGTACCATGTCAATTATATCTCAATAAAACAAAAAAATTTTGCAATTTGGAGTGGGTAAGGATTTATCCTTTGACAGCAAGAAGATCGAACTAGACAATCCTAAAGGAAATCAACCCTGAATATTCACTGGAAAGACTGATGCTGAAACTGAAGCTCCAAAACTTTGGCCACCTGATGCGAAGAGCTAACGCATTAGAAAAGACCCTGAGACTGGGAAAGACTGGAGGCAGGAGGAGAAGGGGACAACAGAAGACAAGATGGCTGGATGGCATCACCGACTCAAGACATGAGTTTGAGCAACCTCCGGGACATGGTGAAGGACAGGGAAGCCTGGCATGCCGCAGTCCATGGGGTCACAGTCAGACACGACTGAGTGACTGAACAACAACAAGGATTTCTCAGCTAAGACATAAAACAAAACACTATGAAAGAAAAAATTGGTAAACTGGATGCTATCAAAATTTTACTTTTTAACAAAATAATTTGCATCCACAATATATAAAGAACTCTTACAATGCAATTTGAAGACAAGCTATATAGTTTTAAAATATGCAAAAGATTTGAACAAAGGCATACAAGTAGTCATTAGGTACATTAAAAATGTTCAACATCATCAGTCATCAGGAAAATCATAATGAGATACTA
Organism: Bos grunniens; assembly: GCF_055505025.1. Lineage (NCBI taxonomy): Eukaryota > Metazoa > Chordata > Mammalia > Artiodactyla > Bovidae > Bos > Bos grunniens. The sequence continues at coordinate 17,514,311 of NC_141167.1, forward strand.
CTCCATACTCAGTAAAATGTCTAAAATCAATCTGAAAGGCAGTAATAATCTTCATGAATTTATATCCTTTAGGTTTCTTCTTGGTATCAAAAACAAACATAACTGATTTGTGTTGCAAGGAAATAATGAATGATTATCTCCATTTTATATGGCTTCCAAACCAGCATTCCTCTCATTATATTACATGGGCTTTTCTTCTTGTTTTTCTTGTTTTTTCTTCCTGTTTTCCATTTTCTACAGACCTACCTGTAATATATTAAGAAGCACTATGCTTATCTCAGTCTCCATTTACTCAAATAGTCTCATCTTTCCATAACCTGCATGGACTATGCTTTTTTACACAGCTAATCACTTTAAGCTGTCCCCCACTTTAAGCTATGCGGAAGGTGGGAAGGAAGAATGTTAACATACTACAAAGAAAAGGGTTCCTCTGCTTAAAATCTCTATTTAGCGACATAACCTTCCACAGAGACCTGTCCATAGCACCTATCCCTCAGGTTCTCAAGTAAGCCCTACTATGAGCAGACTAACCTTTTTTCCCTGCTTTTGTTGCCTTTATGAGAATCTTGAATACAAATAAGCACATAGTAAGTATTCAATATACATGTCAAACTCTGGACTTCAGAGCAGTCCAGTGGTTAAGACTCCAGGCTTCCACTGCAGGGGGCATGAGTTCAATTCCTTCAGGGGACTAGGATCCTGAACCCTGAGCAAAAAATATATATGTATGTGTGTCTGTATATATACACATACACAAAATAAACATACACATATATACGTCAAACCGAACAAAACTGAAGCAGGAGTCCAATTTCAAATACACAATCCTAAGGATATTCTGTTCTGCTATGAAGACGGGAATCAAGTTTTTCATTCACTACCAATGTAATAGTAAGGAAAATTCTAAACCCTAAAAATATCCTCTCTTGAAATCCTAACTCTTATCACCCAACACTGAACACATGCTGCTTTGTATCACAAACTTTTTGTTGAGTTTTGCCTAACTCATCAAGCCCTTTCTCAGTGTTGGCTCCATTTCCAGGGCCCTATAAGTCAGTGCCACAGCAACAGATTAAAGGATTTGTACCTGACACAAATTGTTTGCCTGAATTTTCTTCTTCAGGAAATTCAGTATTAGGACTAAAACAGTTTGGGCTGGTCTCCTGAATGAACAAGCTATGTACTTGTGAAGTATGGGATAGCCATGTGCCAGAAAAGCAAAGAAAAGTTGGTTTGTAAAAAATGAAGAAATACGTTACATTCAGGGAAAAGCAAGAGAGAAGAAAATACACTGCCTAGGTTCCTAAGAACGTAAGTTCTATTATGAGATCCAGCTATCTCTGGATTCCAAGAAATACTGCAGTATTCACCACATAAATTCCTTTACTTTTGGATATATATCCAGTGCTGGCTTCCTTTACTTGTAACTAAGCAAAACTTGACTAAAATATGTTTTACTGAATCAAATCATAAAATTTTTTTATCGTTCAGTACTATTATTTTACATTCTGTGCACTGTTGGTAGGCACAGATTTTATATTTAACACCTCCTTTACTGTGCCAGTATATCCAGTGATGCTTTGTAGTCTCTATTACCTCTGATATTATTTCCCTCCATGTATATGAATTCATGACAATTTACATTTCTCTACCCACCTTTTAAAAAACTGCTGCCTTTCAAGGTTTTTTCAATTTTAGATAATGTGTTTCAAAATTAAATCACTATTTTTCTATCATTTTTCCTTGTTTCCTGCATTGGTATTTCCCCTTTGCACTTACTCTTTAACAGTGTCTTCAATTAAGTAGAATATTTTTTAGCATTCCTCATTTAAGAGAAAGCCTCAAATTATGATAAATACTGATTAGCCAAGAGGTAGAATTTAGTGATTAAGAGCACTGACCCTGGAGCAAGACCTGTGAATGAAACCCAGCTCTGTCCCTTATTCACTGTATGTTTTGAGTTGCTTTTTACTCAGTTTTCTCATCTGTGACATGAAAATAATAATCACACCAACCTCAAAGAGTTGTGAGGGGAAGTTTAATTAATGTATTTTAAAATTCTTAAATGCCTGGTCGAGTATATTAGTAAGAATACCACAAAGCTAGCTATCAAAATCAATATTTCAGTGCAGTCGCTCAGTCGTGTCCGACTCTTTGCGACGCCAAGAATTGCAGCACGCCAGGCCTCCTTGTCCATCACCAACTCCTGGAGTTCACTCAAACTCACGTCCATTGAGTCGGTGATGCCATCCAGCCATCTCATCCTCTGTCGTCCCGTTCTCCTCCTGCCCTCAATCACTCCCAGCATCAGAGTCTTTTCCAATGAGTCAACTCTTCACATGAGGTGGCCAAAGTACTGGAGTTTCAGCTTTAGCATCATTCCTTTCAATGAACACCCCAGGACTGATCTCCTTTAAAATGGACTGGTTGGATCTCCTTGCAGTCCAAGGGACTCTCAAGAGGCTTCTCCAACACCACAGTTCAAAAGCATCAATTCTTCGGCGCTCAGCTTTCCTCACAGTCCAACTCTCACATCCATACATGACCACTGGAAAAACCATAGCCTTGACTAGACAGACCTTTGTTAGCAAAGTAATGTCTCTGCTTTTGAATATGCTATCTAGGTTGGTCATAGCTTTCCTTCCAAGGAGTAAAGCATCTTTTAATTTCATGGCTGCAGTCACCATCTGCAGTGATTTTGGAGCCCAAAACAATAAAGTTTCACACTGTTTCTACTGTTTCCCCATCTATTTGCCATGAAGTGATGGGACTGGTTGCCATATCTTAGTTTTCTGAATGTTGAGCTTTAAGCCAACATTTTTCACTCTCCTCTTTCACTTTCATCAAGAAAATTAGAGATACCAAGGGAACATTTCATGCAAAGATGGGCTCAATAAAGGAAAGAAATGGTATGGACCTAACAGAAGCAGAAGATATTAAGAAGAGGTGGCAAGAATACACAGAAGAACTGTACAAAAAAGATCTTCACGACCCAGATAATTACGATGGTGTGATCACTCACCTAGAGCCAGACATCCTGGAATGCGAAGTCAAGTGGGCCTTAGAAAGCATTACTACGAACAAAGCTAGTGGAAGTGATGGAATTCCAGTTGAGCTATTTCAAATCCTCAAAGATGATGCTGTGAAAGTGCTGCACTCAATATGTCAGCAAATTTGGGAAACTCAGCAGTGGCCACAGGACTGGAAAAGGTCAGTTTTCATTCCAATCCCAAAGAAAGGCAATGCGAAAGAATGCTCAAACTACCGCACAATTGCACTCATCTCATCTAGTGAAGTAATGCTCAAAATTCTCCAAGCCAGGCTTCAGCAATACGTGAACCATGAACTTCCAGATGTTCAAGCTGGTTTTTGAAAAGGCAGAGGAACCGGAGATCAAATTGCCAACATCCACTGGATCATCAAAAAAGCAACAGAGTTCCAGAAAAACATCTATTTCTGCTTTATTGACTATGCCAAAGCCTTTGACTGTGTGGATCACAATAAACTGTGGAAAATTCTGAACGAGATGAGAATACCAGACCACCTGACCTGCCTCTTGAGAAACCTTATATAGGTCAGGAAGCAACAGAACCAGACATGGAACAACAGACTGGTTCTAAATAGGAAAAGGAGTACATCAAGGCTGTATACTGTCACCCTGCTTATTTAACTTATATGCAGAGTACATCATGAGAAACACTGGGCTGGAGGAAGCACAAGCTGGAATCAAGATCGCCGGGAGAAATATCAATAACCTCAGATATGCAGATGACACCACCCTTATCAAAGTCAATGTTTAGTCCCATAATAATTTTTATACAGCCTTAAGTCAGTGAATAGCCAATGGTACTCTTCAATACCTGATGCTCAGAAGAGGAAGCCCTAGAAGTCAGTGTAAATCAAAGATTAAATTACATTTAGGATACTCTAGACCAGTACTATCCAACAGAACTTTCTACAACAATGGAAATGTTAGTGTGTTAGCCAATATGACAGTCAGTGGCCATGTGGCTATCAAGCACTTAAAATGTGGCTAGTGTGACTGAGGAACTGATATTTAATTAATTAATTTAAAGAGCCACATGACATTACTGGCTACCACATGAGACACAAGCTTTAGAAGATAAGCCAGAAAGTTCAAAACAGATTTTAGAAAAGTTTCTGTAATGGTCAAAATTAAGATGGTTAATTACTACTCTTCATTTAATTGGAACATGTCAGAACTAAACACACAAATTAATAGATTTCAATTACAAAAAGTTTGATAAATATAATGGACTATGATAATACAAGTTATTCCTGCCACTGTGTGGAACTGATATAAAAACATGAAACTGTATTAATTATAAATACGATAAAAATCTAATATTCAATGTCAGCAAGATCCTTAGCCTAAGGTCAGTTGCAAACCTCAACACTACTGGTAAATTATCATATTAGAGAGTACCAAATTAAGTGAATTAAGCCAGACAGAAAGGTAAATATATATCATTTATATGTACAATTAAAAAAAACATGTAAAAATTACTTAACAAAACAGAAACAGACTCATAGAAAACAAACCTTATGGTTACCAGAGGGTCGGAAAGGTATGGGGGAGGATAAATTAGCAGCTTGAGAATAACAGATACACACTGCTCTATATAAAATAGACAACAAGGTCCTACTGTAGCAAAGGGAACTATATTCAACATATTTTGTAATAAACTATAGTGGGAAAAATATCTGAAAAAGAATATACCTATATATGTATGCATTAGTGAATCATTTTGCTATATACTAAAAACAAAAACATTGAAAATCAACCATTCTTCTTAAAAAAAAATTTTAAGAAATTTTAAAAATAAGAATTGAGGGAAAAGGGGAAATAGAAGGAGGAAAGAAATTCTCTTCTACCCCACGTTCTTGAGCTGACAGCAAAGGATACAAATATGTCCTCTTTTGTTCTAAAAATAATGATCCCTTTTGCTTTCTACTATTGAGGGTTTGAATGCGTGCTCAGTCGTGTCCAACTCTTTGCGACTCCGTTGACCATAGCCTGCCAGGCTCCTCTGTCCATGGAATTTTCCAGACAAGAATACTGGAGTGGGTTGCCATTTCCTTCTCCAGGGGATCTTCCTGACCCAGGGCTCGAATCCACGTCTCCTACATTGGTAGGTGGATTCTTTACCACTGCGCCATCTGGGAAGCCCTTTCTACTACTGGAAAACACAAGAGAGGAAAAATTATGCCAGATGCTTTATGTATGTATCCCATGAATTCAAACAGGCCAGTGAGGTAAACCTTAACAACTCTATTACAAAAAAACTTAGGAAAAGTTAAGTAACTTACCCAAGATCTTATGAATAATATGTGGCAGAGATCTGAACCTGTACCTACCCGATTCTACAACTATATAGCAGAACTGCCTTAACAATACCAAATCTGCAACTAGAAACCAGGCAGCAAGAAGCCTTAAAATAAATCTACCCTTCTCTGGTCATTCTAAACTGCACAGTTATCAATATCAAATGGAGGGCAATGACAAAATGGATGGACAGGAAATTCATTTGGGACACTAACACACAAGCTTTTTCTGGTGCTAAAAATCCCTGTCTATTCCCTAACCTCATAAACAGACAGACTGGATCAATAATAAAAGGCATCTTTAAGGGAGAAGCGTAACAAAAAGGAAAAGGTTTAAGTGTGAACCATAAAAACAGAAAAGATAATGAAAGGAAAAATCTCAGGCAGAAGGTCAAAAACTACTGATACTTGAAAGTATTACTGATAACCTAGTGCCCTAGGCTGAACGCACATGTGAACCAAAAAAATCAGTCCTCATAAATGCTGGGCAATTCAGATATGCTTTAACAAGTCCAAAGAAATATCAAATTTTATTTTGCTTTAATCAAACCAAATTATAAAAAATCTAATGCTACAATATGTAAAAGTAGTATGTTACATACATATATGTGTTTACCTGTCTACATAAAACAAATGTTCAAGGAAAACTTTGGCTTTTTCAGTAAGCTTTTGCTATTACTGAGTCTGTACCTGGAAATAAAAAGGAGATTCACCTCAGGATTCAAAGCCTCTTATATAAACTCAGTAAGCAAACAGATTCTGCTAAATTTTTAAGATTCTACTGTCTGACAGAAACTATATCCATCATTACCTGAACTCTCACTCTTGCTATTCAAAACTCAGGACTTAAATAATGTATATGACTCAGTGGGGAAGGCAATGGCACTCCAGTACTCTTGCCTGGAAAATCCCATGGACGGAGGAGCCTGGTTGGCGGCAGTCCATGGGGTCGCTAAGAGTTGGACACGACTGAGCGACTTCACTTTCACTCGCTGGAGAAGGAAATGGCAACCCACTCCAGTGGTCTTGCCTGGAGAATCCCAGGGACGGGGGAGCCTGGTGGGCTGTCATCTATGGGGTCGCACTGAGTCGGACACGACTGACACGACTTAGCAGCAGCAGTAGCATAACTCAGTATTCACTATCCAGACTCCTACTATTCAAACTTAGGATATGAATGCAGTAGATTCAGACTGCAAGGAATATCTGTAACTCATATATATCACATGATTTATAAAATTAGCACTTTTTTAGCAACATGCAAATACCTTACTAAAATCACATAAACACTGGCTGCAGAACAGAGCTGAGAAAACATTTTTTAACACTGTATTTCTTAGTAGTTTGCTGAAACAATTTATTAAGTTACTGCCCCTCAGTTTCAAACCCGCATTGCTTCTTCCCCATCTGCCTTAATGATGCTGGAAGTGGAACTCTGCCTGCAAACCACATTTCTGCTTTACCAGCTGATTTCCTATAAGGGTCTGCCAAGAGGAAACACTAAAAATGGACTGCAAACCTGGAGAAGAAAGAGAAATACTTGTGCTTTCCCATCTCTTCTTTGGGCTTCATAGGAGCACTATCCCAGCAAAGGTTTCTTCACCCCTACAACAGAAAGTCTTCCCCATAGCAGTTTTTCTAACACTTATGAAACTAGTTTAATCATACCCTACTCAAAGACCCCAGCACCAGCCAGCACCCTTTCCCCAAATTTCTGGGTTTCAAACCTATGGGATTTCTATTCTGAACTCAATACAAGCGTTAGCATGTAGTACCTTCACCTTGGAGATCTGAATTGTTTCCACAGGACCCTTCCTCTAAGTCTCTAGGTTTCCCCTTTGGTGCCCAAGCTCTTAGGGCTCATGGCTGCTTCTGGAAGTATCTATCTCCATGATAATTTAAGTAGTTTTATTTTTATCCATTCTGTTATCTAGTTAACAACTTCAAATCTACTCAATGACTCTATTAAAGTCTCTGTTCATGTAACTGGTGTGGTTTCTGCCTGACAGAATCCTGATAAAAAGAAAACAATCTCGTTATACTGTAATAGTATATGATATTATTATAGTAACTTCTGTGAAACTGCAATTTACCTACACTATAAAGTAAAGAACAAAATGCTAGTTAAGAGCAATCGGACTAAAATTGAGTGTATTTAGCTATCATAACAAAATCTTTTGCAACCATTCTTTTAGAGAAAATTTGGGGCACCTTTTTTAACACACACAGTATCCACTGGAATAAAATTACATGATAAGACATTATCAACAATGGCTATCTCTGTTTTTCCAAATTTTCTATAATAATTGCTTTATGATTACTTTTTAATCATGAAAATACAGTGAGCATAATTTTTAAAATAATTCTAACATGCTCAAATTCAACAAGGATCAAATATCATCTATAGAAAACAATATTTAACTTGTTTACCTTAAAGGGCAGAGGAAGAGTTTTAAATCACTTACTAAGCACCTTCTCCTACCTAACAAATTTTTTAGTTGTCACATGATTTCATTCCACCCCCTATCTTTACTTCACGTAAGTAATCCACTCCCACTCTCATCTATGCCTACAACCCTCCCCACCACCTGCTTAACCATTTTCTCATTCCCAGCCATATGGTGGTTCTTCTCCAACAACTCCCACGCTTTCCTATCTTGAAGTTAGTCACCTTCTAGATATATAGGTAGCATATGAAAGTATACACAAGACATAAAGGTATATATACAAAGAGTTATGGCAAATAAGCAGTGTTGGTCACTGGGTTTGAGTTACTTTAAGACTTCTTACTCTACTTCTATTGGGATAGTGTAGTTAGAGGCCATTTCTGGCTTGGGAAAGACTATGCAAAAGCAGACAAAAATTGATTGCGGTTTTAAGTAATTCAGTTTCTCTTCCCATCACCAAAAAAATAGTCATTCTTTTCTTCTCCTCCTTATATCAAACCAAAGCTGGCTTTCAGTTAGAAAAATCAATGACAAACAATGGTCTACCCATATATCTGAGAATGTGAATTCTCTGCCTCCCAGATGGACTGGACCATACAGATTACAAAAAAATGAAAGATTAGGATAGAAGGATCCTAAGTATTTCAGCTCAAATGTCACAGAGCTTCTCAGTTTATTAACTAAATGCTAAATTTATAGCTATATCCATAAAAATTTGATTATAGAGTATTACACACAAGAATTAAACACAGTGAGCAAGTTATAAAATAATTCATGGTATCTCTTCTCTTTCATCATCCCTTTCAATAATATAATTCTATCAAGCAAAAAAAGTTAGGTATCTATTATTCCTAATCCAATGTCATATATAAGCTTCACCTAGACAGAACTATTCAAACAGAGGGATATAAAATCTCAGTAAATGACTTTAATACATGGTTAACATAACCCACAAACGAGTGTCTTTAAGGAAATCTATGATCAGTGGAAAATCAAAGTCTACAAAAATAACCTGATTTGGTCATATCTAAAGTTTTAAATATTCAAAAAAAAGGGTAAAATGATTCTTCCCAACATATTAAGCAGAAATCACTCTTAAATGAAATTAGTTCTACAGCAGCTTTGGAGATTAAAGATAACAGTCCTTTTTTTTTTTTTTTTAAGTTCTTTTCAAAACTGTACAGGTGTCTATTGTGGGGGTGTGGGGGCATATGGACTCCAACAAGGTAGAAACGCATCACTCCACCTATTTCCATTATAAGCTGGAAGATGTATTCTTAGGGAAATGCCAAAACAGCATAGGGTAAAGCTTTCCCACTGAGGAAAAAGGATATCAGCCTTAGTCTGATAAAAATTCAAGCATATGAAAACAAAAAAGGCAACTTTATTTTTCTTTTGTGGCATTCTAAACCACCAGAATTTCTTTCAAGCCTGAAGATTCCATGACTCCACATTAATGACTCTTAATAATTTTGTACCCCTCCTCTCTCTTCTGCCCTCCAAAGTTGGTTAATTCCAACTCTCTTTATCACTTGCTCTGTTCCAGCTACAATGACCTCACTGTTCCTCCAATATACAAAGCAAGGCTCCTGCCCCAGCACTTCTTAGGTTCCCTATGCCCGGAATGTTCATCCTCTACTATCCAACGAAAGGTTTGTTCCATCACTCTTTCAAGTCTTCGTTCAAATGTCATTTTTTTGGTAAAGCTTTCCCTGGCTACCCTATCTAAAATAACACTTTATCTCTGAATTTCCTAATCCCATTCTCTTATTTTTCATTTAGCTCTTATCACTATCAGTGTCTAACACTTCTTATTTTGTTTAATTATGCCTTCACCAAACTATAAACCCAACGATTACAGGATTTTTAATCCGTTATGTTCACTACTGCAGCCTCAGCATTCAGACAGCTCCTGACACTATATTAGGTGATCAATATGCTGAACAAAGAAATGGCAGCAACCACACATGGTAGCTAGCTGCAACACCACACGCAGCTGGTGGGTGCTGCCATCAACACTTCACATTCCAGTCTGAAAAATTTTAATAAACAGGTTAGATCTACGTCATGTTTTCAGACTGTGCTCTGAGAACTACAGTAATCCCTCAAGGGCAACTATGGGGGTAGAACATGGAAGTCTAAGCCCAGCATTTACCTATTTTATTTATTCACAGGATTTCACTTAAGATTTAATTTGAAGAAAGTATTTAGAAACTTCAAAAAAATACAAAACCACTGGGTTGAATACAACTTAGTTCCTACTTTTTTACATTTTACTTACTTATTGTAAATGAGGATAATTTAGGTATCCTGTTTATATCATCCTTTAGAAAGGAATTTCGATTATTATCTAGTCTTATTAAGCAAAGTATCTCCCTATCTCACAAAACAGCACTACTTCCCAAAACAAACTACAGTGTTTTACTGTGAACCTTACAGTGAAACTGATTCTAATATGACTTGACCAGCATAACTTTTAAAATGTTACATGTTCTAATAAAAAACAAAAAAACAAAAAAAACAGTACTCACCTTAATGAAGTTACAGATGGACAAGCCTGTCCATACAAACCCATCTGGCCACAAAGAGAATCTGAAAAGTAAAGAAGAGTTAGTTATCAGATGCTCCAAAATAAATTAAACTATAAATCAAAATATACTGAAAATGCTGTTGAGCAATATGATGAACTACATTAAGGAAGACTGACATACCAAGAAGCACAGGAAAAATAGGCACACTATAACTGTAACACCCAAAGAAGCTAAAAACTCACAAAATTTAACAAATTAAGCTTAGTTACAGATAAAGAGTCCAAATGGTTTAGTAGAGTGTAAGGAGATCAGTCCTGGGTGTTCACTGGAAGGACTGATGCTAAAGCTGAAACTCCAATACTTTGGCCACCTCACGCAAAGAGCTGACTCATTGGAAAAGACCCTGATGCTGGGAGGGACTGGGGGCAGGAGGAGAAGGGGACAACAGAGGATGAGATGGCTGGATGGCATCACCGACTCGATGGACATGAGTTTGGGTAAACTCTGGGAGTTCATGATGGACAGGGAGGCCTGGCGTGCTGCAATTCATGGGGTTGCAAAGAGTCAGACACGACTCAGCAACTGAACTGAACTGAACTGAACTGAGGGATTCCAGAGAGGTGCCTAAAGGCTACCAAACAGCTCAGCATGCAGGTCCCCATCCTCACAGGTTCCCATCTCCCACTTCATCTACCCTTCAATCAAAGCAGTGATATCTTTGTTGGTATCACAGAATGGACCTCAATAAGACTTGATTTGAAGAACAGTTCCACGGCTTAATTAAAAAGTTAAGAATAACATTGAACAGAAAAGGCTTTGTTCAAATTCTAGCTATGACACTGAGATCTTGAAGAATTACATAGCCTCAGAGAACCTCCCGGGGAAGGCAATGGCACCCCACTCCAGTACTCTTGCCTGGAAAATTCCATGGACAGAGGAGCCTGGTAGGCTGCAGTCTATGGGGTCGCTAAGAGTCGGACACAACTGATCGACTTCACTTTCACTTTTCACTTTCATGCACTGGAGAAGGAAATGGCAACCCACTCCAGCGTTCTTGCCTGGAGAATCCCAGGGACGGGGGAGCCTGGTGGGCTGCCGTCTATGGGGTCGCACAGAGTTGGACACGACTGAAGTGACTTAACAACAGCAGCAGCAGAGAACCTCCATTTTTTCCATCTGTAGCTTGGGGATAGTATCACCTAGATCTTTATCAAGAGATAAACTGCAGGTTTGTTATTAGAATTAAATCATTGAACAAATGTGAAACTATCTATTAGCACTACTCTCCAGTGCAAGGATCATTCAGTGTCTACAAGTAATATGAATGAGAGAAGCTGGAATCGAAGAGTATAATATGCATACAATTGTTTGCAACTAAAGAAAACAGGTTCACTCTAAAAGGATTGGCTCCTTTTCCAGTTCTAGCCAACTGCTGCTGAGCAGGATTGTAAGCCCCATACTGTTCGGGTTCAGTTGCTCAGTCGTGTCCGACTCTTTGCGACCCCATGAACTGCAGCGCGCCAGGCCTCCCTGTCCATCACCAACTCCCGGAGTTCACTCAAACTCACGTCCATCGAGTCGGTGATGCCATACAACTATCTTATCCTCTGTTGTCCCCTTCTCCTCCTGCCCTCAATCTTTCCCAGCATCAGGGTCTTTTCAAATGAGTCAGCTCTTCTCATCAGGTGGCCAAAATATTGGAGTTTCAGCTTCAACGTCAGTCCTTTCAATGAACACCCAGGACTGATCTGCTTTAGGATGGACTGGTTGGATCTCCTTGCAGTCCAAGGGACTCTCAAGAGTATTCTCCCACACCACAGTTCAAAAGCATCAATTCTTCGGCGGTCAGCTTTCTTTATAGTCCAACTCTCACATCCATACATGACCACTGGAAAAACCACAGCCTTGACTAGACGGACCTTTGTTGGCAAAGTACTGTCTCTGCTTTTTAATATGCTGTCTAGGTTGGTCATAACTTTCCTTTCAAAGGAGTAAGCGTCTTTTAATTTCATGGCTACAATCACCATCTGCAGTGATTTTGGAGCCCCAAAAATATGGTTAAGAACATCTAATTTTTCAAGAAAAGCAAAATATCCAAAATTTTATTTGAAATCTCCTAATTTTTATTTTCTAAACACTATGTGGGCCAAACAAAACACTGGTGGTTATCCCAAGTTTATAACTTTTATTTTAGAGGCTGACTCCACTCCCTGCATCTATCAATAATTGTCAAGAGATGTTCTACTTCTGCCAGAACAACAGAATAGATAGCTTGATCAACATGTCCAGTGAAAATACAAACACCGGATAATTTTAAACCTTTATATATTAATCAATAATTTGAAAGGAAATAAAGTATGATCAAGACTAAACACTAAGTGAAAGACGGAAACCAGAGAAGTATGCAGAGTACTGAAACCAGCTTTCACTCATTTGGCACTGCGCCAAACCCTGAATTTCAGCTTGCAATTCCAAAGTTTGTTAGGGCTCAAGGTCCAAGAGGCAAAGTCCAGATGTTATCCAAGAGAATCTCAACGAAAATTTCTTAACCTTGGCATTGAGTGTTGGTGAGGGACTGAGGCTAAAAGAGCGGTTCAACAGTGTCTTCTCAGATACAACCAGAAGCTGACCCTCACCTAGATTATGGTTTAAAAAGCTTCATACTCAGAATTTTAGAATGGTCCTAGAATGGTGTTATCTGCCCCCCAACCTTGACAGATGCAAATGCAAATCCTCTCTGGCAATCTGCCTTTGATCTAGGCTTGGAAGAATTCTCAAGGATAAGGTCCCAAGATAAATAAATTCACAATCAAAAATCACAAAACCAGAAGGAAACAAGCCACTCAAGAGTAAAATACAGTTGAAACATCAGGTGGCAGACTCAAAAACTCAGACTTCAGATATGGGAATTATGAGACTTTTCCCTACTGTTTTTATTTTATGAATGATTTACCCATTCTTATATTTCAAATGCCTACATGTAGATGAATTTCAAATCCACATCCCTATTAGGTATCAATCTCCTAATCTCTACACATAACTAACATTCTCTCCCAGAAATCCCAAATTTACTATGTCCAAAGCTGAATTCATCCTCTTTCTTTAAAGTAGTATTTCCTACCTTTAGGGTCCTTTATCTAAGAATGGCTTTCAGGTTTCTAGCCTAACACCTTTCTTTTTCCTTGTTAGAGGTGAACACTTTAACTCTTGATTTCTATGAGGAATGACTTTTAAACACCCCTGGGCTCTCAGGCCATTCCTCACCAAGTGGGTAGAGCTAACTCCAGGACTCTATATCCAGGATTCTGCAAGGTAGTTATCTGAGTATGACTGCCCTATTGACTCCAACAGTTAATCTAGACATCAGGGGAGCTGTCTATATTGGGTGGGTAGGGACAAGAGGACGTGGAAAGTTAGCCAGCACATTTGGCTCTTAAACCTAAACTACATTCTGCATTATCAGCTTTACAAAGAACAAAGGTAAATTCTTATAAAAGTTACCATATGACCCAGCAATTCTACCCTTAGAGATATCTATACTGCATATATAAATTATATATACACACAAATATATACATACATGAATATATATAGAATGCTCTTGGGACTATATAATATATACTCATATGATATACACTCTCCACCAAGAGAACTTAAAACATATGTTCACACAGAAACCTGCACGCAAATGTTCATAGCAGTATTATTTACAAAGTCAAAAAGTGTAAAGAAACCAAATGTCCATCAACCAATGAACACGTACACAAACGTGGTGTATCTGCACAGTATCCATATACTATGGAATATTATCCAGCCATAAAAAGGAATGATACACTGTTACATGACACAACATGAATGAACCTTGAACATCTTAGCATTAAGAAAGAAGTCAGATACAGAAGACCACATACTGCATGACTCCATTCATATGAAATGTCCAAAACAGGCAAATCTTAAGAGACAGAAAGTAGATTAGCCAGTAGATAGGGGGATGGGAGGAGGGATGAGAATAGAGAGTGACTGCTAACTGGTTTTTTTCAGGGTTGATAAAAATGCTCTGCAATTAGATAGAGGTGAGAGTTGCACAACTTTGTGAATAAAATCCTTTAGTATAAGATCACCAAATTTTACACTTTTAAATGGTGAACTTTATCTTTCTAATCTACTGCAGCCTTGATGCCTTCATTTCAGTTTTCTTCACTCTTTTAACTTAAGATTATTGCTCCTACATGGTGTCTTGAACACCAGTCAGGTTAGCTGAAAGAACAAATACACCAATATTATTCTCCCTACCCAGGCAAATGTCCAGAAACATGGAATGCTCACAGAAGAAGGCTAAGATTCATAGTGAAATCAGTCTCTTCCAAATCACAAACTCACATTTCTGAAGTCAACTATGTTGAACAATTATATTAATTCATTCAACTTCATCCAAAATTTATACAGTTTAAGTTGTTGCCAACAGTACCAACTAGCATTTTCTGCAAACCCTTTGAAAATCAACAAACAAGAAACTTTGTGTAGCATAACATAACCAGAGTATGGGGAGTAAAAATCAGTCATGCACTGATGCACAAACTCCAATAGAAACTACTGTATTACATGTCATCACTAACAGAAGAATTCAGAATTTCTTTTAATACAAGCAGTCATCAAGTGTACATTAAACTGAGTTACAAACTATTCATATCTAGGAAGCAGATGTTTAACAAACTAACAGGTGTATAAAATATATTATTTGAGAGGAGGAGGTGAAATGGAAGTATTTTTATTTATAAAGAACTTGTAACCAAGACCTTATAAAGACCTTGAGCCAAGACCTTGATTGCAATCCCAACTGTGATTTTGGGCATATTGTTAAAAGGGAAAAGTTATGCCTCAAGTTACTGTAACAGGAGCTTTAATGAAGCCACCACCGTGGCATATAAAAGAATTAAGTCTGTTGAAAATAAATTCTAGAGCACTGTAAGTCAAGAAAGCATTCCTTAAAAAAATAATAAACTTCTGAATTCAGCTCTATCTTTCCTAAGACTTGAAAATAAAAATTTACTAGCATTCATGAAGGAACAACCCTGTTGAGTCAGGTTCCTTGACTGAACATCGTGAATTGCTATACCATTACTCACAGGTAATCATTAAAGCAGTCATGGAAATAACCTGTGTCTTAATCATTCTAAACAGGAAAAATCTGCCAGAGGAAGGAGTAAAGGGAAAAGAATCTTGCTGAGTGAGTAGCAATCAGCTGTTCATCGCAGCTCCACTCGTTGAACCTAAAGGCAGTGATGCAGCTATAGCTAAAAAGCGAGAACTCAGAGTCACATGCTCTCAGAAAGCAAAATCATGTGAGAATGATCAATTCACCATGGTAATGTTAGAGGGAGAAGAAAGGCCAAAACTTAAACTTGGAGAACTCAGATTTAGAGAAGAGGAACAAGTTTTAAAAAACACCCTTGAGAAAACTGTACTGGAAATAGCAGCAAGTGATTTAATGGGGAAAAAGGCAAGTGTTACACACAGATTAAGATGGACATAAATGGAAAACACAAAACAGGCTTTTAACGGAAGATCATTTAATACTATAGAGGGTGGGGTTTGCAGACTAGTGGGAACAAAAATTAGACTGGAAGGGTGTTAAGAACCAGGAAAGAGTGAAATAAAAAATTAGCTACAAACTACATAAAATGAAAATAAACAAAGTGCAATAAGGTCAAACAGAGCAGAGAGGAACGGATTAAGAAATCAAGAAAGGTGAAGAACATATTAGAAAGCTCATCCATCACACTATATCCCCATTACCCTGTTTTATTCTTCATAGCTCTTGTCATCTGATACGACTTGATAATGACTTTTCTTTTACTGTCTGCTTCTGTCCCCCTAGAACGCAGATTTAAGTTTCTGTTTCAGTCTCTGTTATATCCCCAAACGCTAGTATGTAGTCTGCGGTCATATTTGTTCAAATGAATTAATAAACCAAGTTCCTCTAGATTGGAAAGAGAATAAACCCAAAAGAAGTACAGCTAAGATCTAACTGAAAATTCACCAAATCTTTTAAATGTAGTCTTTGTATCCATTAATTCTCTCTGCCTCTGAAGCAAATAATTTAAGACAAATTCACAGTTAGAAGAACAAGTTGGGTATCCAGAATATATAAAGGACCCTTACAACTCAACAAAAACAACCCAAGTTAAAAACGCCCAAAGATTTGGAGACAGAGCAAAGGGGTAGAGCATTTGACTGTAAAAAAAGAAAAAATGGGCAGAGACTTGAATACGTATTTCTTAAAAAAACATATTAAAATGTCCGATAAGACGAAAAGATGTTCAAAATAATTAGTTATTAGGGAAATGCATATCAGAATCACACTACTACTTCATCTAGGTAATCAGATACTAAGTAATCAGATATTACTTCAGCTAGGATGGCTATAATAAAAAAAAAAACAGACAATAACAAAAGTTGCAAAGATTTGAAGAAACTGAAGCTCTCATACACTGGCAGTGGAAATGTAAACAGTGCAGCCACTCTGGAAAACAGTCTGGCAGTTTGTCAAAAAGTTAAACATCGAGTAACCATATAACACAGCCATTCTACAGGGAATATACCCATGAAATGAAAACATACCACCACAGAAAAATCTATACACAAATGTTCATAGCAGCATTAAATAACAGTAAAATAGTGGAAACAACCCAAGTGCCCAATAACTGATGAATGGATAAGTAAGATGTTATAATCATACAGCAGAATACTGTTTGCCAATAAAAAGGAATGGTACATGCTATGACATAAATGACCCGTGAAAACATACTAAGTGAAAGAAGCCAGTAACTAGACTATATATTACACGATTCCATTTATATCAGATGTCCAAACGAGACAAATTAGATTATGGGTTAGTAGCGACTTAGCAGCAGCAGCAGCAGCAGCAGAGCTAGGGAGGCAGGTGGCCTTGGTAGGCAGATGGTAAAGAATCCGCCTGCAATGAGGGAGACCTAGGTTTGATCCCTGGGTTGGGTAGATCCCCTGGCGGAAGGCATGGCAAGCCACTCAGTATTCTTGCCTAGAGAATCCCCATGGACAGAGGAGCCTGGTGGGCTACAGTCCATGGAGTGGAAGAGTTGAACACAACTGAGTGACTAAGCACAGAGAGGCAGGTAAAGTGGACTTACTGCTAATAAGTGTGGGGCTTGTTTTAGAGGGAGAGGAAAACATACACAACCCTACGAAAATGTTTAGAAAAAATTGAATTTTACACTTTAAATAGGTATATTGTATGGTATGTGAATTTTATCTCAATAAAGCTGGGGGGGGGTCCTTTGTGTTTTTTCCTAAGTTTCTTAAACTTGCTCACAAGTTTAAGCACACATTCACACACAAATATTGTCTTGTTCTGTAAGTTCCTGCTTCTTTCCCCACTGGTGCCATAGGAAACTCCCCTCCCCCCCACCCTATTCCACAAAATGGAAAAGGGGAGAGTAAAAGTAATGACTTCATCAGAAAGCAACTCTATTATAGCAATTACTTTGAAATCTATAACCCCTTCAACCATTAGTGGTTCAGGAAAGTTCGTTTTCTGGTGGTCTCCACCATTTCCAAACCACACACTAATTAAACATGTTTAACAAAGATACACTTGGGTATACATCCGTATAAACCCTGAAAAAATGCTATAGGAAACCACTCTAACATTACCTATAAAACAACTACTTAGGCTATACCACCTCTCCTAAAAAAAAAAAAAAAAAACAAAACAAAAACTAGGGCAAGGTGTTGTTATTCTCTAATAACAGAAGATGAAAAAAAGAAGGCAAACCAACAATCAGCTTCGGCTTTACAAGACTGTTTTAGAAGTAGGAAGTGTAAATATGAACTGTCTCTTTACCCTCTATAGCGTAGGATTAGTGTCAATAAAACAGGTGGTAAATGTGGGGGAGGGGAGCTTCTTGGCTAAACATCACAGAATTATAACTTCTTCCAAATCCCTAAATTTATGTAAACAGATCACAGGCCTTCCTCTTCAAACCAAATCATAACCCAAGTAAATAACACAGGATTCTATTTCTGGGTCTGTTATTAACTCACTGGATAATCTTGAAACTTCAGTCTGTCTACTTTGCTCAATAACTTAACCACAATTTCCGGTCCCAAAATCAAATCATGTGGTCTAATAAAGAATGTTTCCCCAATTTGTAGATTTACTTTCATGAAAAATCTGACAAAGGTATATGAAACTAAATCATATTATATGTTTAAATCTTTAAAGAATATACAAGAAATATGAAAAAAATTCTAAAGACCTGTTCACTCCAAAAACGTTGAACTCTTTCATTTTAAACTTCTAAAGGTATTCACTAAACAGAGAAAGAAGAAGCTCTCAGAGGACTGAACAGTTTTGAGGCTTTAAATTTATGCTCAGTTATATTTAGAAAACCAAGATGCCACCTCTCTGGATCCCGTATCTTTATCTCAGGCATTTGATTCATGTGCTTCGCCTGGTATAATTCAAAGCAAGAGATCCACCATACTCCTGAAACGTAAATTGAACACATCGGAACATCATGACTGTTAGAGGAATGAGACACTGTACTACACCTGGGAAAGATGGGAAGCTATAGTCTCCACTGCTACAGCTTTTTCACAAAAGAAGAATTGCCTGTCTGGTCCCCAAAGCCAGTCAACAAACCACTGCCAACTTTTAAGAATCGTTTCTATCCTATTCCTGGAAATCCTGATTCAAGAGTCTAGGGTGAAACCTAGGAAATCTATTAATTACAAGTATCTGGTGATTCTGGTTGCACAGCTTAATTCAGGAACTACTGCTTTAGGACTGGGATAGCAGAAAGGTTTCCTATCACTTGCCAATTATGTTCAATAGGTAGTAGTTGCCTAAAGTGCTACAATGAGAATGTCATGTCTTAAAAAAACAAGAAATTAGTAGTTCGCCATGGACACGGTGATCGGGAAGTGATAACATGCAAACCATGTATCTGCCATCGTGACTCAGATCACTGACCGAATGGGCTTTTTTTAAGGAGGCTTCTGGGTAAGAGATCCAGAATTGGATTATTTACTTTTAACTGGCAGAAGCTCTCTCCGGGAAGGTAATAGGCAGTAAGAGCAGGCCCACCAACATGTGTGCCAGAACTCTTCAAAAGTAATTATAAAGCTTTCCAATAATATACAAAGATTTTTGCTCTCAAAATGTCTATAATCTTGCTTGAGAAATGAAAATTTCTACATGACAATATACACTTGGTCTTAAAAAAAAAAAAAAAGGTATTTGTGCTTTGAGGAGTTTCACTTTAGGTAAAGGTGAGAATTAGTGGAGCACTGACTGCCAGGCCTGAAACAGTATAGTTTAGTTTGAATCAAGAGACAAAAATCAACTGTGGGTTTCTGATCAGGACATGACTGAAGTAATGTCCACTAGCAGCATTTACCATGAAAATAAATGGGAGGTTATATAATCAAGGCATGCTCCATGTAAAGACAAATAATCTCTTTCCTATTGTTCCTGTATGTACCTGTCTCTGCCACTGGATTGCAGGCCTCCTAGTAGGCCAGGGACATGTCAAGTTAACCATTCTACCTGCCGTAATCCTGAGCACATATTTTGTACGTAATAGTCCAAAACGTTTACTAAATTGCTATAAATGAAGTAAAACTCTTACAGCTATTTCCAAAATAATAGTAACAGAACTTGGTACAGAAACGTGAAAATCCAAAGAAGTGGACAGAATGAAATTATGCCAAAAAGAAAGGGGGGAACTCAGGTTAAGAGAAACAACAAACAATAACAACTAAATGTAATGTGTAGACCTAGTCCGAATCCTGATTCAATTAAAAACTGTAAAAAGACACAATCAAGGATATTTTTACTATGAACTGACACTGGACAACACTAATAGGAAATACGGCTAATTCTGTTAGCTACAATAGCAGCACATGGTTATGTAAGAAAATGTCTATATTTTTTAGACATGCATACTAAGCTTTGTAGGGGTGAAAAGACAATGTCTACAATTTTCTTTAAAATACTCAAGCAAAAGAGAAAAAAGGAAAAAAGGCAGTTGAGGCATATATGGCCAACAGCTTAATAATTATTAAATCTGTAACAGGTATAGGGGGATTCGTTACATCTTATCTAGCTTTGAGTGCACTCAGCAGTACAGCTGGACTTTAATGTTACTCCAGCAGCACTGTACAATCAACTCTTTTTCTTTTTTTCCTCACATTTCAGGAAGCTTAAGAATGACTAGTACTTCTGAGAAAACAGCCTAGACTCAATCAGGAAAAAAAAAGGGGGGGGTGGCATTCATTTGTTAGCTCTACTAATAGGAAATCTCTCTGAATTGACTCAAAGAACTTCTTGTAAATTAATATGAGGACTGAGTATGAGCCAAGACAGTGACTCAGCTGCTGAAAAGAAAATACAATCTTAGGGTTCATTAGAAGAACAGTATCGAGATCAGGGAGGTAGCAGTCCCATTCACTCTTCACTGGTTAGTTCACAAGTGGAATATTGTATTCTGAGTACCACATTTTAAGAACACTTAGGAGCTAGAAAGTTTGGAGGGAGGGATATCAGACTGGCAAGGAGTTTAGAAGCCAAATGTCAAATGTAGAATGACTGAAGAAAATGGGTGTGTTTAGCTTGAAAAAAAAAAACAAACACTTTCCAGCCTTCCATGTCAGCTCTAACATAGAGACCCCAGTATAATATTTTCCAGAGGGTTTTAAAAATTGTTAACAGGCATTCCATAATCAAGAAAGTTTGAGTCAAATACTTTTCTAAGGGACTTTAGCAAAATATTCTATATCCTAGAGCACTTTATGACTCAAGAAATTCTGTATTTCCCAAATGTAACCATTCATTCAACAAATATTTACTGAGCCCCTATTACCTGCCAACACTTCTCCAGGCACTGAGAATACAATAATGAACGTTTTCAATATCCTTGAGAACAGTTTGTGAAACAGCCAGGCTGAGCCTTCTTGCTACTTCTCTAACTTGCATTGTTTCTCCTCACCTCTAGATTTCTAATTATGTGCTCACAGTAGACTACCCTCTCATTATCTTATTTCAAACATTATTGTTTCCAAGAAGCTTTCCAGGTCATAAGCAAAAACCACCCTTTTCAACAAAACCCTGACTCTTTCTCTACATCAGTTCTTTGAGAAGAGACTATGCCTCTTAACTACCTTTGGATCTCTCACAATGCCCGGAACCATGTCTTGAATGTGTAGGTGCTGAAAAAATATTTGCTGAATGAATAATCACATTCAAATATTTAAAGAGTTATCTTGTTAAAGAAGGCAAACTAGGTCTCCAATGTTGCACAGAGAAGGAGAAGGAAAAAGAGATGAAGTTAGAAGCAAATTTTGCCCCAATTAGAGCTAGTAACAAACAAGTTACCTTTCAGCTACAGTGACTACAGGTATTCTAAGAGTAGCTGAATGACTGTATCAAGCATTTTAGTGGGATATCTCACTGGCCTGAATAAAAGATTAACTCAAGATGTATGTCTATATGGATATGTATATTAGACAAAAGATAACTTTTGATACATTAAATTCTTAAAATTAAGCTCAAATATGAAATATCCTTTCATTTATTAGTACAGCTGATCCCCAAATAATGTGAGGTTTAACCTGAGTATAACTTACAGCTGCCCCTCCATATCTGCAGTTCCTCTGCATCTCTGAACTCAAACCATGGACCGTGTAGTACTGCAGCAGTCACTACTGAAAAGTATTCACGTACAAGTGGACCTGTTAATTCAAACCCTTATTGCTCAAGGATCACCAGCAGAGAGAATAGAAGAAACAAACAAAAAAAGACACTGTATCCATTCTGGAAGAATCAACACAGGGTTTCTTAATTATGCTTCCAAAGCAGAACAGATACAAACAGGTAGGTCATCCACCTCTGTAAGCAGAGCTCCTTAGATAAGGAAATTCTTTAGGTCAGTGATTTTCGTATTTTGCAGTAAGAAAAAATAATTATGAAGCCATCAGCTTCTCTCAAAGTCATCTAACCAAACCACTAAAAGGATTAAGTTCTTCAAAGAAATAAGCTAGTCATGCTGCCTTTTAAGTTAAAAACTAGAAAAGAGAAAAAAATAGATGTCTCCGTATGCCTAGGATATCTCTCTGATGTCTCTCCCAAACCAAAAGTGGTCGTCTTTGCCAGCAGGGACCCTATCAGTTACTTGTGTCCCCAGCTTTTAGTACAGTGCCCAGGACATACTAGACGCTGAATAAATAAGCAAACAAATGAGAAAAACTGAGTCCAGTGTTGCTGGATGAAAACAAGTACTTTATAAAGTATCACTAACAGTTTTGTTTTTCTTACTAGAAATCTGCCAAGGAAATGAAAGAAAATGAGTAGATTCTTAAATCTAGTTTTTCACTATAAAAGTGCTATTTTTATGTCATTTATTTATATGTAAATCCAAGTTCTTGGTTGCTTCTGGGGGACTAAAATTAATTTATTGATCAGCAAAGCTTAAATGACAAATGTCTAATGCAAAGAAAAACCTAAAACATTTAATACACCCACAACTTGACCTATAAGAGTATAATCAAATAATTTATAAAACT
The DNA here is from genome assembly GCF_055505025.1 of Bos grunniens. NCBI lineage: Eukaryota > Metazoa > Chordata > Mammalia > Artiodactyla > Bovidae > Bos > Bos grunniens. Next base: position 17,537,238 of record NC_141167.1, read on the forward strand.
GATTTATTAACATAACTGACCAAAAAGCAAAATACTTTTATAATACTACTAAGTGCTTAAATTATTCTTCAAAAGTGCCATGCTTCACATTTTTCAAATTCTCATTTGAACCATAAAAATTAGGTTGTTTGTAGTTAAAAACTAGAAAACAGAAGGTTATAAAAATGATTATCTGCTCCTGGTAGAGAACTTGGAAAATAAGACTACCCAATGTAAAAATGCTTTCTTTCCCAGTCTTTTTTTCGATGGAGTTAAAAATTCTTTATATACTGTCACTCTCCCTACCCACTGCACAAGAGAAAACAGATTCACACTATGGCAGTAACCCAAGTATCCTCGGTAGAATCACGTTCCAGGTACAATTTCTCAATCTCTAAATTTTACAGATGTATACTTTCATAAAAATAAGACCAAATCTATTTAGTAATCCTTTGATGTTTCCCTTCTGATTCCATCTCCTTCTTACCTTCAGAATTCACAAAGAATGCAAGCTGAAGTAAAAGTACATCCAACTACTGGAAAAGGATCCAAATTTAACAAAGGAAGACACTGCTCCCAACAGTTTTTGTCCCTCAGTCTGACATCATCATAAGACAAGTTCTACTCCAAGTAGCCCAGGTCCTTTGATGTTCTTAAACTTCAATTTCTACCTCAAAAATCCATGTATGTTCTTCATAAAAAATCCTGTCAGCTTTCTACTACAGAGTACAAGACTAGAAACAGAATGCAGGATCCAGGCTACTGTCTCTGCTCTATATAACTGAGTAACACTATGTCAGTCTCAGCCTGTGTCTCATTTTCTCCATTTGTCAAAAGAAGTATTAGTTGCCTTACCTACATCACAGGACTGAGTGAGGCTCCAAAATCTAACAGCTCAGAGAAAAAGCTTTTCATAAAGTATTATTCAAATTAAGGTGGATATCTTTCCAATACACACATGCCCTATAATAAACAGAAAACATGACTTGCCCTGATGCACACAGATGCCATTCTGACAGTGATTCCTATCTATGTACACACTTATGAGACAATACCATCAACAGCTCCTTACACACGTAGTAAAGCATGTCACAAATTCACAGACCCAATCACACTAGCAAAAGCTGATGACATATACTGTTTTCCTGCCATGACAGTCTGCTCCATCTTCATTCAGAAAAGTCAACCTGCTCATGACTGCAACATATTTGACTGCCCTGTCTGTAATTTCCCAAAGTTGTACAGCCAAGCCACAGAAACATTTTAGTTCCCATATACACACCAGCCAAAATCTAGGATCACACTGCACCCCACACCCAATCCTATCTCTCTATAAGCAAACAGAATTTGAAATTGTTATTACGGAGTTTTAGCAGTCTTCCTCTGCTCATCCATTCTCTCACAAATCTATGTTCCACAGTAAGGCCAGGTCTCAGCCTTAGGAAAAAGCCAATTCCAACTTCTGAAATCTTTAATAAGGTCACTGGCACCACATGCCAATTCCAACTTCTGAAATCTTTAATAAAGTCACATTGACACCACATTTTACCAATCAATCAGAACATCAATCTTATATCCTTGACACCACTATACACCTCTGGGCAGGACTCTGTTTAGTAGAATTCATTTACAGGTTTCAGCTTTGTACTCCAGGTAAAAACGTCAACTAAAACTCAGTATACTGGGTAAAGTCTCCTTCAGACACACAGTCATCCTAGGATCATCAGTCAACTCTTCAATAGAATCCATGACATACATATTATTTGAAAATAATGAAAGAATAGCCAATGCTATAGCTTAAATATTTGTGTCCCCCACAAAATTTCTATGTTGAAATCCTAACCCCTAAACATGATATTAGGAGGTGGGGTCTTTGGGAGGTGGCTAGTCATGAAGGCAGAGCCTCCATAAATAGGATTAGCCTCTCATGAGAGAGGCTCCAGGAGGGATCCCTTGCCCTTTCCACACAGCATGAAAGCATCAGTTATGACCCAGGAAGGAGACCCTCACCAGAAGGCACTTGGTCTTAGACTTTTCAGTTTCCAGAAGAGTGAGCAACTTCTGCTGTTTATAAGTTACCTAGTCTGTGGCATTCTGTTACAGCAGCCCAAACAAAGACAGTCAAAATACCAGATTTCTACAGACACTCTCTAAAAACTTCCACCCAAGGACTTTCTCCATCTCCAAAATTATTAGCATTCAATTCAAAAGAGTTTTCTAGGACTATGTTCTAAGCAATAGTGTCTCTTATTGCATCCCATAACAGACTTCTTTACCTGAGAAAGTCAGACTAGGACAATGTTAATGTAGGTCTGATTATACCAAAATGAAGTCACTTAGATTACAGTAAAATTCTGAGAGCAACCAGAGCAGTTTCATAATTATCAGAAACTAACCTTGACAGTGCCAGAGTTCTAACTGAATATGGCCCTAATTATCTTATATCAAATTCATATCTACCCTATATTTTCTCTTGTTACAGTACTAGACACCATATATGAGTCTCATTTGCTCTCCATTTCAGTTCTTTTGTCTCAATTCTATAGAAAATAATCACTTTGAAAAACACTGCATTCTCAGGTTATCAGCTGACATGCCAAGTAAAACAGCAGCCAAAGGTACCTAACTAAAAAGATTACTTAAAATAAGTAGAATTCCATTGTTATAAATACATGGGGTTCCAAATAACAAAGCTATTTCCATATCCCAGCAGATGGCCCACAGTAGTAATGCTTTGCTGATCTGGTTATAACAAATTCTATTAAATCCAAAATCCTGTATAGGAGATGCCTTTTCCAATTTCAGTATAAGTCAATCTCTTTAACCAAAATATTAAGCTTTGGTTCTTGTTATTTGTGCACTAAAATCCATTTATGCCAATTAAGATGGTCAAAATTTTTGACAGTTACTATAAAATGCCTCTGTGGTGTTTTCTGAGTTTTGGGGTGGAGGAGGCAAAGAGTACCTCCATTAAGGACTGAAAGGCTAACTGTTCAAAATGAAAAAGATTCATAGCTAAAGGAAGGCTGAGGAGAGTAGTTATAGTAAGCTTCAGCTGTCCTAAGCCAAGGTTTCTGAATAGTGGCAATGTGAAAAGCTAAGTGACTAGCAAAGCTGACAGTGAAGAACACTGAAAACACAATTTCTGATTTGAGAGGCTATCAGCAGGGATAAACAGGAAAAAAGGTACCTGGATGCCTAACAACACGTATCTCTCTACACTGAAGTGTTAAAGACCGGTATTTAAAAGAAATGTGGATAAAACGTCAACTTTACTGTTTATTTCCCCAACCAAACTCAAAATCACATCTTCATATTCTGGTCATATCCTTATTTGAAACATTACCCTCTGTTAATTCATAACACAATAACAGTACACTGCAGTGATTAAGAGTCAATGAGTACTGAAAACAGACTGCAGGGGTTCAAATCCTGGCTGTTTCCATTCCCAGCTACATATCCTTAGCCAATTTATCTAACCTCTGTACCTATATCATCTGTAAAATTTTGGTAATAATAAGATCTACCTTCCAGAGTTGTTGTGAGGAATATATGAATAATATAGTCAGAACACTTTGGAGCCCATACTAAAGCCTCAGAATATGTTAGCTATTATCGCTACCTCTATTATCATCATCATATTAATTCCCAGTAAAGTTCTGAAAGAAAGATAGAAATATGAAATGACTTATCTAAATTACAAAGAAGTGACAAAATGCAGTAAGAAAAATCTCATTTTAAATCCTGAAGTTTAATATTAAAAGTTACTCATTCCCTGCTGCTGCTGCTAAGTCACTTCAGTCCTGTCCGACTCTGTGCGACCCCACGGACTGCAGCCCACCAGGCTCCCCCATCCCTGGGGTTCTTCAGGCAAGAACACTGGAGTGGGTTGCCATTTCCTTCTCCAATGCATGAAAGTGAAAAGTGAAAGTAAAGTCGCTCAGTCATGTCCGACCCTCAGCGACCCCATGGACTGCAGCCCACCAGGCTCCTCCGTCCATGGGATTTTCCAGGCAAGAGTACTGGAATGGGGTGCCATTGCCTTCTCCGACTCATTCCCTAAGCAACGGGATTTTCCAATCTCTCTAATTCTCCCGTAATTCACATGAGGCTCCTTTAAGTTAGAAGAGCAGCATAAAGAAGTGGAAATAGCAACAGACATGCACTAAGATGATCTAATTGCTCCATCACTGACTTCATCTTGGGCAAGTCACCTAATCTAAACTTCAAATTGCTCACCTTAAAAAACACTTTGCCTACCTCACAGGGCTGTTGCCTGATACACAGATAACACATGAGAAAACATATGTAAGCCAAAAACACACTATATGAATGTTCACGAGCCATGTGATACTCATCTTCATATCCCCGATGCCTAGCAAAATGCATAGCAGAGGTTACAGTCTAAAAGAAAGCCGTAAGAAGGATGGAGTTGACAGGGTGAGGACTGCAATGATAAAAGAGTAAGAAACTCAAATGTCCATCAACTGAAAAGTAGAGAAACAAAAGGCGGTAGAGCCAGAAGATGGAATCGTGCTGGTGCTTAGTCGTGCCCAACTCTTTGCAAGCCCATGCACTGCAGCCCCCCAGGCTCCTCTGTCCATGGGATTTACAGGCAAGAATCCTGGATTGGGTTACTTTTCCTCCTCCAGGGGATCTTCCTGACCCAGAGATTGAACCCACATCACCTGCACTGGCAGGTGGATTCTTTACCATTGCACCACCTGGGAAGCCCCATACAATAGAATATTCAACAATAAAAAGGAATGAGATATTGACACAATACAAAAATGGACAACCCTTGAAACACTACGCTAAGTGAAAAAAGTCAGACACAAAAGACCATGAGTTGTATGATTCCATTTATACAGAATGTTCAGAAAAGACACATCTACAGAAATGTTAAGTACACTAGCCCTTGCTTAGGACTGGGGAATGAAGGGGAAATGGACAGTGACAGCCAATGGACACAGACTTTCTCTTTTGAGATGATGTCTGTGATGACGGCTGCACAATTTGGTGAATACAACAAAAGCCACTGAACTGTACACTTCAAATGGGTGAACTGTATAGTATGTGAATTATGTCAATAAAACCGTTTTAAAAAAAGAAAAATAAGTTTGAGAGAAACTTTAAAGTATAAAATCACTGGCTTTAGAACACAAGGTTGTTTCTTTTTTAATGAAAAAAAGTGAGTTTTCTAATATTTGAGCAGCTCTGACATGTGGACAAGAATGAGACTGAAGGAAACATTAGGAGAAAATACTAAGAATTACCACACTAGACCATAACATCTCTACATGCCTTCTGTAGAAAACAAATCTGGAATCTCTTATCCTTCCTTTCAAAATTCACAGGTTACAAATCACCTCCTGGTCCCAGTTCAATAGTCTTTTCATAATGATCATTGTTTCTGAACTTTAAGACTGCATTTGATACTGTCTACCATATTACCCTTCCTATCCTTGGCTTCTGTGGCACTGATGTACTTCCTGGTTCTTCTCAGAAATGCTTTATCTATTAGCCTATAATGTCACCCACAGTTCCAAACCTCAAAGCTCTTTCGCCATCACACTACTAACCTTCCAACACTCATCTACTCATGTTTTGTTTTGTTTTTTTTACTACCAAATACAGCCCTGCTCAATATACAATCTACATTTCATATCATCTTACAGTGATACCCTACAGGATTACTCTATTCAAATCTTGATTATCTTTGCTAAGGCTGGAAAGCAGTGATATGGCTCAACCAAAATAGTTCCTATACATTTTTTCTTTTGAGCAGATCTGTTTTTCTAATTGTTTCGCTTAGGCTAATACTAAACTAGCCTACACTTCCAAGTCAAACCAGCAAGCAGAAAAGACCATCAGGAGTTACAGGAGGCTAATCTTTTATTGAAAAATTGATTGTATACAATCTAAGTGTTAACCATTACCCACCCTGGCTCATTTATCTTTATAGGGACACTTTCCTAATTTCCTCATCATTATCAGCCATTCTCCCAAAATTCTAGCCTTTAATCTTTTAATGTTTAATTTGCCCTCTTCCCTTGGCACACATCCAGATATCACTAAGTTCAAATTAATTTTTACTCCAATATACATCCTCATATATTCTATACATTCTTTCACAGGACAATATAATTTAAAGACTGAATGCATAAGCTCAAAGGTAGAACTGCCTGGATTCAAATTCTGGCTCTGCTGCCTACTCTCTATGGGATTTAGGGCAAATTACTTAACCTTTCTGTAACTCAGTTTCTTCAGTGATAACAACAGCTTATTATAAAGATTTTAGGAGTTAAATACATGTATATAGTTTAAAACACTGTACCCGGCATACAGTACTCTATAAATGCTAGTTACTGTTTTATTCCAAACATCACCATTTTATCTCAGACCCTCATCAGCTTATTCCTAAAATTCTTCAAGAGCCTTCTAGTCAGTCTCCCTACTCCAGAATGCTCAACTAATTATGAAAATCTTCCTCAGGAATATCATCTTACTCCCAATCTTTAGAACCCACAGTGGTACTCCATCAAATTAAACTATATATCCTTAATAAGGTCCTCCATCAATACCTACTCTACCAAGCCTAAACTCATTTATTATATTTCACCAATAAGATGCTCTATGCCAATCAAGTTGCTCGGTATCTTCTGTACTGATGCACTGTCAGTGTATGTCTTGGTAAATACCCCTTCACTCTCCTGGAATACATCTCTTGCCTTTTGAAAATTTCAGTTTCTCCAAATCTCACTTTATACCTTTGATTTTGGCTGCACTGTTATCCCAACCAGGAGCTTGATGTTGTATGGAATTCTGAAAGATGCATGTTATATGTTCTTTCCCTAACAAAAGTGAGAGGAGACCACATATTTTATTTCCTGTGTCTCTTCATACATAGCACATAAACTACTTCACACACAGCACAGTATTTTGCAGAAGTACACAAATACTGACTTAATAAATATGCCTCAGAATGTATCAGAACAACCCTCTTTATCTTCCACTGCCCCACCCATACTTAGCACAGTGATGGCAGATAGAATCTGTCTTTAAATATTTTTATTTTACATACACAGAAGGAGACTATACTAACAATTGTACCAGATTTAAAAAAAAAAGAAAGAGAGAGAATCGTCTAAATCACCCGACCTCATCCAAAAACATAGCTAATAAAAACATGAGGAAGCCCTCATATCTTCAGTAACACAAAACCAAAAACAAGATTCACCTTAACTTCAAGAAACACAAAAAGCAAACAGAAACCTAAAAAAAAAAATTAAAAATTAAATCAAATCTCTAGATGCTACCCAAACATAAAAATGAAAAGGCGCTCACTGCTCGTCTATAAATATGTTTATAGCCTAGGAGAAATAAAAGGCTTCCCTCACTGCTACTGTGGCTTGTTCCCTGTTAAGGGAGCAATCTGTGGTCATAAAAGAGCAAAACACAGGAAGATGGAAACCTTAACCTGGGAGAGACATTAAGGAAAAAAATTACTCAAAACAAATGTTTAAAAAACCAGACAGTACAATGATACTCAATAGAAAGAGAGGGAAAGTGAAATAAAAAAGCACCCACGAAATGGGTGACTCACTGAAACTTATCTAGTGCTGCCTTGCAAGTAAAGAGCTATGCATGTAACACATCCATGACACGCACGCCTGTTTCACTGGCAAACAAAACAGAAAGAAAAAATAAATGTCAGAAAAAGACAAGGCAGATGCCCCATCAATCTCTAACTCGCTGGTCAATCCAACTAAGCTCATTCAGGAATCCAACCAGGAACAGACGTGGATTGCACAATACAGAAAAGAAAAACCTTAGCCAACCATACACAAAAAAGTACAACGGAGAAGTGAAAACTATACACCTCAATGCATCAGCAGCTAGAGCTTATTATTCTGTTTAGGATTAAACTGTAGAGAAAAGAACAAGAGCAGCTCAAGGAAGAGGGGAAAATGTCAATGAAAGTAAGTCCCTTACTAGTCTCAATCTCAGAGAGCACAAGTCTTGCTTCTTCCAGCTGCCCAACCGGCGGCCTCGGCACAGCAAATTGACCCTAACACCTTCCACGCCACCCGGAGGAAATCACAGAGGAAAAAACCAGCCCGCTTTAACCTCCCTCCTCACCAGCTGCAAACTGGAGGGGGGTTGGCGGGGGGGGGGGGGGGGGAGACACCCTACCACGTGGGCAGGATGCAACACACACAGGACAGCAACACGTCCGCATGGAACTGCTGCCTCTGCCCAATGCCGATAGAGGACACGGCGACAGGATGGGTGGGAACATAGGCCCCCCGCACTGGCCTCCCCACCCCGAAGGGCACCCCCGACGCGCGAGATGCTGGCCGCCTCGCCGGCCAAAAAGCACCCCGGAGCTTGAAGGGAAGAAGCTGCATCGCGCCGGGGAAGGGGGGCTAGCCCAGGCCAGGGGCAGGTCACGGAGAGAAGACGGAGGGCACTGTCCTCGGACTCGACGCCCCCGGGAATCCCGTCTAGCTCCCTCGGGCCCCGCCTGGGGGAGGGGCGGGAGGCGCGGAGCCGCCGCTTCCCTGCTGAGGGGCAGCAGCAGCTGAGAAGCGCCGCGGGGGAGGGAGGAACCCAGCCCTAGCCGCTCGCCGGGCCTCAGCCTGGGCCCAGGCCCCCTGCCCCGCCCGCCGCCCGCCCCGCGACGCGGCCGCAGCTGAGAGAACGGAGAGGGCGTCTCGCGGAGGGCAGCCCCTGCCTCCGTCCCGGGAGATGCCCCGGCCCCGCCTCCTCGCCCGCCGCCCCGGCCCGACCGCCCCGGCGGCGGGCGCTCACCTCAGGCTGCGCAGGCCGGGACGGCCCGGCCGAGCCCCCGGCCGCTGTGTGCGTCTCCGCCCCCCGGGAAACGTCCCAACGGCGCCTGGTGCGAGCCGCTGAGGCCCGGAGCAGCGCCGAGAGCGGCGGCGGCAGCGGCAGCGGCAGCAGCCAACATCCGGGGCCGCGTACCCGGAACTACTTCCCGACCAGCTCCCCCGCCCCCGCCTCCCGCGACGTCGCTGCGCCACCGGTACGGCGTCGGCGGCGTCACTGCCCCTCTGCGGTCACTGCTGCGAATATGCGCGCGAGATCCTTCCGCTGGGGCAAATAGTACCCTAGGACTCCGAGCGGGCCCCGGCTTCCGTGAAGCGGGTGTCAGGCAGCCGCAGACAGCTCCGAGCGACTTGTTGAGGCGGGGAGTAGCGGGTTCTCTGTCCCTCAGAGTGGCGGCCAGGAAGTGAAGGCAGTTGGGGCGGCCCTTTAGTTGAGGACAAGAGGAACCTCCGCCTTGAACCCTCCCCAGGGACTCCGGGGCCCTGTGTCCCGGGGGGAAGGGCGCCTTGCGACTTTCCCCCAAGCTCCCTTTACCTCACCGTAGCAACAGGTACCTTAGCCTCTCCGGGACACCGGTTACCGCGGCTTCTACGGCCCCAGCAAAGGCACCTTGGACCTTCACGACACCTCTTCTTCCAGAACGCCACATGTCCCGGGTTCTAGACCCATCTCTCTGCCGGGGCCTCTTCTGTGCCTCGCCTTGGTTTCCTTCTCTTGAAAACAAAGGAGATGAAACTCTAAAGGCCCTTCTGATTGTTAAGCCGCTGCTCAGGTTATGGTCCTTGCTATCAACAGGTGGAGCACTTAGAAGAGTAGTTGGGCGACTTATGAACTTTGGAATTTACTTCTACGTCAGTCTTTACTGAGTTTTTCTCTAAAGTATCTGCCCTGTAATTTCACGTTTAATTACAATCAGACATCGTATTATTTGCTATTGCTTCCTTCATGTTAGTCACATATAGCACCAAGTATGCTTTTGAACTCACAGTAGGTGTTCAATATTTGGAAACTCAGATAACTTGTTAGATGAATACTAGGTTGATTGGATGAGATGAAAAGGAGAGGCCTGAGTGAATTGACCTTGGGAACATCTTTTGACGGACGTAGTCTTGTAGTAACCAGATAAAGACTGCAAGTAAAGAGCTGAGTACCCAATAACTTCAGCCAACATTGAACGCCTGCCATTTACCAAGTAGTACTAGGCCCTGAGGATTCAAATTACTCCTATATCCTTTTATACCTAAGACTCCAGCGAGATTCTGAAGATTAAAAGATTCATTCACTCATCCATCCAACAAATACTTGCTGATCAGGTTGTCAGACCCCATTTTAGTGTTTGGGTTGGATCAGTGACTAGAAGCAGGAAGAGGGTGGGAATACCCTTCCATCTTGGAGCTATCATCTTAAGTATAGAGAGAAAGATGATCAACACAAGAAAAGAATTTGGTATGATAGAAGGTGTTTAGTGCTATGGAGAAAAAAAAAAAAAAAAAAAGACCAGGGTAAGAGGTATGAAAAAATCTGGAGGAAGGAAGAAAAGTGGGATTTTTTTTTTTAACATCAAACATTTCTTCATCAATAATTCATTTACTTCAACTGGACCATGTTAGGTGCAGGGGGGCTTCAGTGAACAATAAGCCAAGGCTCTGCCACTGGTAGAGACCACATGCCAGGTGCTTGCACTTGCCCTCTCCTTCAGTGTTTTCACCAAGTCCCTCAGTTAGAACTCCTGTGTTCATCTTTACAGCTGATGAAGTTGAAGCTGAGAATTGGGACTCAAACTCAGTGTCTTCTGAGTCCAGCTCCCTTTCCAGCTTCACCTCAATTGAGAACTCATATTTTTCTGTTTCATGCCTTACCTCTTTCATCAAGAAGACTGATACATGAATATAGTTGAATGACATTAGATCTGCATTGGGGCTAAAGGGAGGGAGAAAATAAAATATTTAGAGGAAAACATGGGGGACATCAAAAATCTAGACATGTAGAACAAAGAAAAGGGGTAGCAAAGAAGACTTCAGTTCAGTCGCTCAGTCGTGTCCGACTCTTTGCGACCCCATGGACTGCAGCACGCCAGGCCTCCCTGTCCATCACCAACTCCCAGAGTTTACCCAAACTCATGTCCATTGAGTCAGTGATGCCATCCAACCATCTCATCCTCTGTTGTCCCCTTCTTCTCCTGCCTTCAATCTTTCCCAGCATCAGGGTCTTTTCAAATGAGTCAGTTCTTCACATCAGGTGGCCAAAGTACTGGAGTTTCAGTTTCAACATCAGTCCTTCCAATGAATATTCAGGACTGATTTCCTTTAGGATGGACTGGTTGGATCTCCTTGTGGTCCAAGGGATTCTCAAGAGTCTTCTCCAACACCACAGTTCAAAAGCATCAATCCTTCATTCAGCACTCAGCTTTCTTTATAGTCCTTTATAGTTTCTTTAAGAAGATATAGTGGAAGAAAAATGAAGGTAGATTCATAATAGCTTATTCCAATTCCAACTCCAGTTTTACAGAATGAGATTTTAAATAGGACTATCAGGGAGAACCCAATTCATGAGGCGACTTTAATGAGAAACTTGAAAGAGGTTACGGAGTGAGTCATGCAGTGAATAGTAAAAAGTGTCCAGGCAGAAAGGACAGCTAGGGTAAAGGCCCTGAAGTGAAAGTATTTGTGGAAATGTTAGAAATAGTGGAGGCCAGGACAACTGGAACCAGGTAAGCAAATGAAAGAGGAATGGGAGATAAGGTCAGAGAGTGGGGTCTTGTCGGGCATTGTAAGGATCTTGGCTAAAGTGGACACACTACAGGGCGTGGAACAGAGGAGTGATATGATCTGATTCGTGCTTTCAGAAGATCACCCTGGCTATGTGCTAAGAGTAGATAGCAAGTGGACATTGATGGATGCCAGAGGCTCCATTAGTCAGGTGCAGGATAATAGCTTGGACCAAACTATTAGCAGTGAGTGGGTTAAATAAGATACAGTTTCTATATTTTAAGGACTCACAGTGTAGTGGAAAGCAGATAAGTAATTACAATACACTGTGATAAGGGAAATAGTATCCTGAAGAAGAGGCCACCCTTGCCAGTTTTTCTGACAGAGTAGACATTCCCTCTTCTACCAAGTTGCCAAGGGAGTTGAAAGTTCTGTGTTCTTTGTTGGGTCACTGGGTGGATCCTTGATAACATAGATAACATGTGTCTTCTTCCCAGCCCTTCAGGACTTGAACCCCACTATCATCTGAGTGGTCCTATGAGCAGAAAGTTACTAAAGAACAGTCTGGGTCATGCATTTAAGGAGATGAGCAAAAATGGGATTATCCTTATTTGCCAGAGGAAGAAAACAAGACCAATAGTCAAGGTTTTAATCTGAGACTTGGACTTGGAATCAAGGTCCTCAAACCAGGAATCTCTCTGAGCCACTTGAGTTGAGTCAGCCAGATGATGGAATAAAAGAGTAGAAAGACATTTTGGATAGCTGTCATAATGGGGTTGGAGGCTTGGGAATCAGCAGCCTTTGAGAAGGAAAGAATCACAAGCCCCAGAATGTCAAAGGCTGAGGACCACCCTATCCCCTATGCCACCCCCCAAAAGTTGTAAGGACCATAGCATGGAGTGGGGTGGTTCTGGAATAGTAGTGGCAGGGTTAGCAGGGTGGGCAGGAAAAGCTTAAAGCTCAGATTGGGAATGCAGACTTGGGTTCAACCTCATGTTTTACATCTTACTTCCTATGTGCCTACATCAAGTTACTTAGTTTCTCTTTGTCTCTATTTCCAGGTGTATTAAATAGGAAAAATAACCATAGTTGCATAGCAAAAGAGATCATGCACAAGTTGCCATGAAATAAAGGCCCCCAAAGACAGCTACTACTAGGTACAAGGTCAAGTGTCGGCACAGAAAAGAGCAGTTCATAGTCTTGAGAAATGAGAGTGGCCTGGAAGGGAGAGAGTGGAGCGGGAGAGCCCTCAGAAAGAAAATGGTATCCAACTCAGGGGATGATCCTTAAGAGAAATGACATAGAGGTTTTATTGTTTTGTGTTGTTTGCAATCTTTTCCCAGCCTCACCTTGATTATCAGTTCAGTTCAGTCGCTCAGTCGTGTCTGACTCTTTGCGACCCCATGGACTGCAGCACACCAGGCCTCCCTGTCCATCACCAGCTCCCGGAGTTCACCCAGACTCACGTCCATCGAGTCAGTGATGCCATCCAGCCATCTCATCCTCTGTCGACCTTGATTATAAATTTCCTGAAAGAAAATCCCAAACTGGACTGCCATAGCCCTACAAAACCTTAATTCAGCACCAGCAATGTGTCAGTAGCAGAATGTTCAACACTTCACATGACCCACAGCCAAGTAGACTAATGAGGCTTTGCCTGATCCTTTCTCCCTCTTTATTATAAAACAAAAGCAGAAAATAAGGAATGAATTGGTGGTGCTAGTAGTAAAGAACCCACTTGCCAATGCAGGAGATAAAAGAGGCACAGGTTCGATCCCTGGGTCAGGAAGATCCCTGGAGGAGGGCATGGCAACCCATTCCAGTAGTCTTACTGGAGAATCCCATGGACAGAGGAGCCTGGCAGGCTACAGTCCATAGAGTCACAAAGAGTCAGACATGACTGAAGTGACTTAGCACACACACAAGACCTGCAAAGGGGAGAGAGCCCTTCCCATCATTCCCAGTCCTGGAGGAGCTTTCCAGATTCCCTGGGTATCTTTATATAATACTTTATATTTCATGTACTAGATTAAAAAAAAAAAAAGCTATACAGAGGCTACTAGGAGGCTTTTAGCACCACTAACTGCTATTTAATGATAATACTTGGGTGTTTGGTGTTGGTCACTATGCACACTTAAATAGCATTCAATAACCATTTATCAAGCAACTACTCTATAAGAGATATTAGGCTGAACACTACGGAGTCAAGAGGGGATAAGTAAATTCTGTACCTTCAGTGGGCTCCTAGGCTTCTGGAAAACAGACGTGTTAACAGTCAATCCCAGTGCAGTTTGTAGAGATTTGTACTTGTGCCACAGGAACAAAGGAAAAGCAAGACTCAACTCTGTCAGGTTAGTTGGGGAGGGGAAGCACCAAAGAGAGCTTCACTCCCATAGGTAAGATTAAGGCCAAGTCTGAATAAATAGGTAGGAATTTGCCACAGGGACAGAAGCAGGGCTGAGGGTAAAGAAAGAAAATTTGGAGTAGAGGAGGAAAGCCTGTGCAAAGTCAGGGATTGGGTGGATACAAGAAAAGTAGAGGCCGCAGAAATTACAGTCTTAAAAGTGGTCATTAAACACTAATGGCTAATGAAAAGAGCTAACTCATGAATCTAGACCATATCGCTCTATGTAAACCATCCATAAATTGAGTTCCTGCCCTCTAGGAGCTTGGTGTTAACCTCAGATTTTATCACTAAGGCAAAATGTGATCCTTCCCAAACACTCTACTACTTAATCATTCTCACAAGAAAGGAGTAACTTGAACTACATCTCACCAATAGAAAGTGGAAGGCTAAATCTTTTTTCTTAGCAATGAATTTACACTAGTGCGCTCATACCACCTACCTCCCCCATACTCTCCTTCCAACCATCTTCCTTGTAACCACCTGGTTTAAACCTTGGCTTCCCTCCATTCTCAGAATCAACCGACCTAATTAAAAGCATAGTGAAAGACACAAGGGCACTGAGACAGCTGAACAAACAAGAACAAATGCAAAGATTAAATAAGGTACGTACATTACATACAAGCAATGGTGAAGATGAAGTTTGGGTGATGCTAGAAAGGGTGAGTCAGAAGATGTTCAAGTGGAGTGGGGGCAGAGGAACCCGCCTCTCTTCCAGTGACTTAGGAGCATCTCTTGAAATCATAGAAGGAAAGGAACCTGGTGAGCAGGAAAGAGCAGCCAAGATTTGCAGCCCAAAGAATCCTGAAACTCTGGGTACAAACATGGTATTTAGGAAACTATTTGATTTCAAGTTGTGAGCTTTTACCTCTCCATGTCTGATGGGCTAAATAAGAATGATCAAGAAACCCCTATGCTAGAGGAATAGTGGTAGGGAGTGGCTAATATTTATTGTTTCTTGTGTGATTAGGAATGTGGTAGGCCCTTTGCAAATATTTTCACTTAATCCTTAAAGCAAAACTATGAGGTGGGTCATCCTCATTTTAAAGAAGGGGGAAAACAAATGCTCAGTGGTTTGAGAGTGATGGAGTGGGAATCTGAACCCAGGACTGTGGCTCTAAGCTCATCTTCAAAGACCCTCTAACCGGTCAGTTTACATTAATATGAGAAATGTAACCTCCTGGGTGCTAGCCACTGCAGGAGGGTGTATTTACATCCAAGTACCACTTCAGGAAACCTTTCAAACCATATCAGAGACACAGCTGAGGTGGGAACCTCTACACGAAAAATCCCAAAGAATTCTCTTCATTTTTCCTATTGAAACAAACACAGTCCAAATATTCTTTGCTGAGAGAGGGGGCAGAAGGCTAAAAATCTGTTTGTTTTGCAATCAAGAAAGGGTAAAGCGCTCAAACATTATTGTTCCCAAACATTTCCTGTGTCTCTGGGAGGGTGGATTGTACTTCCCCCGCTCCCTCAGCAACAGGTTTGGTTATGTGACTTGAATTAGTCAGTAAAATGTGAGTGACTGGATGAGCCACCTCCAGGTGGAAGCTTTGCGTCAACCTGGAAGCTTTGAGTCAGAGCACTTCACTTTGTTTTCTTTTCCTGCTGCCCTGATGACCAGCAACGTTCAGGATAGAGAGTGATCCATCTGCCTTCATCCTAGCGGGAAGATCACATGCAGCAAAGCTGACCTGGGAATGACATGCAACCTAAGTGAGGAAACTGACTTTTGCTGATAGGGCCATTGAAAACTGGAAGTTGCTCCTGGCCTTGTTGTTATTGTTTAGTCAATAAGTCACGTCCAGCTCTTTGTGACTCTATGGACTGCAGTGTCCAGGCTTCCCTGTCCTTTGTTATATCCCGGAGTTTGCTAAAACTCGGGTCCTTTGAGTCAGTGATGCTATCCAACCATCTCATCCTCTGTCATCCCATTCTCCTCCTGCCCTTAATCTTTCTCAGTATCAGGGTCTTTTCCAATGAGTCGACTCTTCATGTCAGGTGGCCAAAGGATTGGAGCTTCAGCTTCAACATCAGTCCTTTCTAATGAATATTCAGGATTGATTTCCTTTAGAATTTGACTGGTTTGATCTCCTTGCAGTCAAAGGCACTCTCAAGAGTCTTCTCCAGCACCACAATTCGAAAACATCAATTCTTTGGCACTCAGCTTTCTTTATGGTCCAACTCTCACATCCATACACGACTGAAAAACCATAGCTTTGACTATACAGACCTTTGTCAGCAAAGTGATGTCTCTGCTTTTTAACAGGTTGTCTAGGTTTGTCATAGCTTTTCTTCCAAGGAACAAGCATCTCTTAATTTCATGGCTACAGTCATTTTGGAGTGTCTGTATGTATGAGCCACCTCCACAGTGATTTTGGAGCCCAAGAAAATAAAATCTGTTACTGTTTCCACTTTGATTGGATGCCAAGATCTTAGTTTTTTGAATACCGAGTTTAAAGCTAGCCTTTTCATGCTCCTCTTTCACCCTCATCAAGAGGCTCTTTAGTTTCTCTTCAGTTTCTTCCATTAGAGTGGTATCACTGCATATCTGAGGTCATTGATATTTCTTCCAGCAATCTTGATTGTGACTCATCCAGCCCAGCATTTCGCATGATGTACTCTGCATATAAGTTAAATAAACAAGGTGACAATATACAGCCTTGTTGTGTTCCTTCCCCAATTTGGAACCAGTCCGTTGTTCCATGTCCACTTCTAACTGCTGCTTCTTGACCCACATACAGATTTCTCAGGAGACAGGTAAAGTGGTCTGGTATTCCCATCTCTTTCAGAATTTTCCACAGTTTGTTGTGATCCACACAGTCAAAGGCTTTAGCATAGTCCATTAAGCAGAAGTAGATGTTTTTCTGGAATTCTCTTGCTTTTTCTATGATCCAACGGATGTTGGCAATTTGATCTCTCATTCCTCTGCCTTTTCTAAATTCAGCCTGCACATCTGGAAGTTGTCAATACATGTACTGCCGAAGCCTAGCTTAATGGATTTTGAGCATTACCTTGCTAGCATGTGAAATGAATGCAATTGTATGGTGGTTTGAGTATTCTTTGGCATTGCCTTTCTTTGGGATTGGAATGAAAACAGACCTTTTCCATCTCTGTGGCCACTGCTGAGTTTTCCAAATTTGCTGGCATATTGAATGCAGCACTTTCACAGCATCATATTTTAGGATTTGAAATAGCTCAGCTAGAATTCCATTACCTCCATTAGCTTTGTTTGCAGTGATGCGTCCTAAGGCCCACTTGACTTCACACTCCAAAATGTCTGGCTCTAGGTGAGTGATCACACATTGTAATTATCTGGGTCCTGAAGATCTTTTTTGTATAGCTCTTTTGTGTATTCTTGCCACCGCTTCTCAACATCTTCTGCCTCTGTTAGGTCCATACCATTTCTGTCCATTATTGTGCCCGTCCTTACATGAAATGTTCCTTTGTATCTCCAATTGTCTTGAAGAGATCTCTAGTCTTTCCCATCCTATTATTTTCCTGTTTTTCTTTGCTTTGTTCACTTAAGAAGGCTTTCTTATCTCTTCTTGCTATTCTCTTAAACCCTGCATTCTGTTGGGTGTATCTTTCCCTTCCTCTCTTGCCTTTCACTTCTCTTCTTTTCTCTGCTATTTGTAAAGCCTCCTCAGACAATCACTTTGCTTTCTTTTATTTTTTTTTCTTTGGTATGGTTTTTGGTCACTGCCTCTTGTACAATGTTACAAACCTCTGTGCACAGTTCTTCAGGTATTCTGTCTACCAATTCTAATCCCTTGAATCTATTTGTCACTTCCACTGTATAATCATAAGGAATTTTATTTAGGTCATACCTGAATGGCCTAGTGGCTTTCCCAACTTTTTTTCTTTTGCTGATCCAAATTTCTGGAGTCATCCCCAGGTAAAAGAGTTTGTTTGGGAATTACGTGAAAATAGAGGAAATGGATGGTTAATGTAATGTTTCTTGATGTTCAGTCACTAAGTAGTGTCTGACTCTTTGCAACACCACGGACTGCAGTACACCAGGCTCATCTATTCTCCAGTATCTCCTGGAGTTTGCTCAGATTCATGTCCATGGTATAATATAGTGAAAGGTTTTAAAATACAGGATTTGAAGCTCAATCCTGATCTGTGGGCTTAGACAAGCCTTTATAAGATAGGTTCCATGGACTGTGTCACACCCCAGAGGAAGTTACAAAGAGGGTTGCAGTATAGTCCCTGTTCTTGAAGCAACAGCCACCTCATTCATTTTTAAACCTAGCACCCTACTGGGTACCTGGCACTGACTAGGCATTCAATACATTTTTATAATTTTTTAAAACTAATGCTAAGGAATTATCTGGGAAAATAACTAACGTCTCCTAACTCCCCAACAAAGGCTCTTCTATATTGTAGTATATTGCCCACTGGGTTAAGGGATCTCGAGGGGACGGCTGTGGTAATTTTATTAGCCAATTTTTATATAATACTTTCACTCTTGCCATCTCTTGTTTGACCACTTCCAATTTGCCTTGATTCATGGACCTGACATTCCAGGTTCCTATGCAATATTGCTCTTTACAGCATCGGACCTTGCTTCTATCACCAGTCACATCCACAACTGGGTATT
Source organism: Bos grunniens (assembly GCF_055505025.1). Taxonomy (NCBI): domain Eukaryota; kingdom Metazoa; phylum Chordata; class Mammalia; order Artiodactyla; family Bovidae; genus Bos; species Bos grunniens. The sequence continues at coordinate 17,555,788 of NC_141167.1, forward strand.
CTTTTTGCTTTGGCTCCATCCCTTCATTCTTTCTGGAGTTATTTCTCCACTGATCTCCAGTAGCATATTGGGCACCTACTGACCTGGGGAGTTCCTCTTTCAGTATCCTATCATTTTTCCTTTTCATACTGTTCATGGGGTTCTCAAGGCAAGAATACTGAAGTGGTTTGCCATTCCCTTCTCCAGTGGACCACATTCTGTCAGATCTCTCCACCATGACCCGCCCATCTTGGGTTGCCCCACGGGCATGGCTTAGTTTCATTGAGATAGACAAGACTGTAGTCCTAGTGTGATTAGATTGACTAGTTTTCTGTGAGTATGGTTTCAGTGTGTTTGCCCTCTGATGCCCTCTTGCAACACCTACCGTCTTACTTGGGTTTCTCTTACCTTGGGTGTGGGGCATCTCTTCACGGCTGCTCCAGCAAAGCGCAGCCATTGCTCCTTACCTTGGACGAGGGGTATCTCCTCACCACCGCCCTTCCTGACCTTCAACGTGGGATAGCTCCTCTAGGCCCTCCTGCTCCCGTGCAGGATGTGGGATTGGTCCTCCTGGCCACCGCCCCTGGCCTCAGGCGTGGGGTTGCTCCTCCCGGCCGCCGCCCCTGGCCTCGGACGTGAAACAGTGGACGGGGAAACAGTGGAAACAGTGTCAGACTTTATTTTTCTGGGCTCCAAAATCACTGCAGATGGTGACTGCAGCCATGAAATTAAAAGGCGCTTACTCCTTGGAAGGAAAGTTATGACCAACCTAGATGGCATATTCAAAAGAAGAGACATTACTTTGCCAACAAAGGTTCGTCTAGTCAAGGCTATGGTTTTTCCTGTGGTCATGTATGGATGTGAGAGTTGGACTGTGAAGAAGGCTGAGCACCAAAGAATTGATGCTTTTGAACTGTGGTGTTGGAGAAGACTCTTGAGAGTCTCTTGGACTGCAAGGAGATCCAACCAGTCCATTCTGAAGGAGATCAGCCCTGGGATTTCTTTGGAAGGAATGATGCTAAAGCTGAAACTCCAGCACTTTGGCCACCTCATGCGAAGAGTTGACTCATTGGAAAAGTCTCTGATGCTGGGAGGGATTGGGGGCAGGAGGAGAAGGGGGCGACAGAGGATGAGATGGCTGGATGGCATCACTGACTCGATGGACGTGAGTCTGAGCGAACTCCGGGAGTTGGTGATGGACAAGGGAGGCCTGGCGTGCTGCAATTCTTGGTGTCACAGAGTCGGACACGACTGAGCGACTGATCTGATCTGATATAATACTTTACAAGTGATATGCACTTCATTTATTTGAAATGCCACCTAAATGAACAATAGCTGGGACATTGAGATCTGCAGGGCTGGAGTAAGATAGACAATTAAGGTGCACAAATATCCTGAGGGAAATTATGAAGAGTGGAAAACGTTGAAAAAGAGCCCAGTGGACTTGGCAAGGAGAAATATAGCTTGAAGTGCACTGTGAATCAAGTTTCCTAACGGGCCTGATTAAGAGAATATACAGGTGAAGGTTAAACTCAGGCAAATGAAGGAGCATCTCCAAAGAGTACAGGACAGTAATTGTAAAACCTTCCATGAAACATCTTTGAAGCAAGCATTGAAGAAAGCCCTGCAAGTGAATTAGGACTACCCAGATCAGTGCTTCAAAACCAGAAAGAGAAACCGTTACTAACACTCACTTAAACAGTTAAGACACTACATACATGACATGCAGCTGATTCCAAATTATAACAGCATTGAGCATAATTAGTTTATTCAAAGGACATACACAAAGCAGAGAAATGAAGAGTGATCCAGTGAACCTGTTAGGGTTAAACTCAACAGGTAAACCAAACTTAGTAACATGTACAAAAAAATTCTCTCTCTCTTTTTTTTTTTTGGTCAGGAATTTACATTGGGGTTTCTTTTGGTAAAAATAACAGAAATCCTTGCAACTGAAATACTTAAGGTGAATTGACATGATGACTGAGATTTGCTTTGAAATACTCCAGAAAAAATGTGTGGTAGATCTATGAAAGAAGACAGGCAAAATGCTGATTTCTATAGAAGTTTAGAGGTGGTAATATTTTACCTTACTTAAATCCCCATAATGATCCTAAAAGGTGGAGATCACTGTCCCCGTTTTACAGGCAAAAAAAAAAAAAAAAAAAAAACACCCCCAAACTGAGGTCACATTCCTAGTAAATAGCAATGTAAAGACCTAGGCCTTAGGACTTCCCTGATGGTCCAGTGTTTAAGATTCCATACTTCCAATGCAGAGGACCTGGGTTTAATCTCTGGTCAAGGAACTAGATCCTGTATGCTACAACTAAGATCTGGTGCAGCCAAGTCAATTAAAAAAAGAAACTTGAGCCTCAATTCAATGACTTCCAAATTTTTCCTTTTCCTAATATTCCACACTGATTGTCTAAATATATTTTCTCAGATTCTAAAATTTTAATGGAAAAGGAGAAGAGTTGTTTTTCTATATAATAGAAACATGTATAATTCATGTATCTTCTTCTCCTTATAGGTTCTCATCTCCACTTTTGAGCAACTATTTTATATACGTCTTGACTCAGGAAGTAGTTTTAATTTTGTTTAATCTAAATTCATGCTCTACCTGTGACTTGTTCCCACTGTTCAGCATAGTGGAAGGAATGTGGAATGTTTCTTTTTGTAATGATTCTCAAAGCAAGAGATGACAAAAGACCAGCATGCACAAACACAAAGCCTTGGCTCAAGTACCTAAGTACAGTTTTTCCTTTTTAGCCACCTAGCAGTTAATTTATGGCCTACACGCTCACTCCCTTCACCCAATCTCTTTTTCTGCCATATTGGGTATAAGCAATCTTAGTCCTTAAAGTGGGATTTCTTGTTCCTTGTTACCTGGAAATATGTCATCCTCCTTGTGCCTGTAAATTGCCTCTGGATTTGATTTGTTTCCAAAATGAAATTTTCTACAAATGTTGATCAGATGGCTATCCATGTATTCGGTAAACATTTATTAAATGCTAACTCTAGGTTGGGTAACTGGGCTCAGGGCTTGGAGTACAAGGATAAAAGCAGTAGCTAGGGGGCAGTCCAGCACAATAGTGATTGAGTATGTGCTGTGATAAGTGAGTAATGGTGAAAAGTGAGTGAGTATGGATGGGCTCCTTCATTAGGCATTAAATCGCCCTCACTAGCCCTGTTGTTCACTACTAGCTCAATGGCTTTAGCTAGGTAAAATTGCTCAGCTTCTCTGAGACTCAGTTTCCTCATGTGGAAATGGGAATAATAGAACCAACTGCAGCTGCACATTTAGAGTCCTTAACGCCGTGCCTGCTGCTGCTGCTGCTAAGTCGCTTCAGTGTGTCTGACTCTGTGCAACCCCATGGACGGCAGCCCACCAGGCTCCCCCGTCCCTGGGATTCTCCAGGCAAGAATACTGGAGTGGGTTGCCATTTCCTTCTCCAATGCATGAAAGTGAAAAGTGAAAGTGAAGTCGCTCCGTTGTGTCCGACTCTTCGCGACCCCATGGACTGCAGCCTACCAGGCTCCTCCATCCATGGGATTTTCCAGGCAAGAGTACTGGAGTGGGGTGCCATTTCCTTCTCCAAACGCCATGCCTAGCTCATCATAAATGTTACAAATATGAGCTCTTCCTATTCCCCTGTATGGTTCATAGAGAAAGGAGTGTGAAGGAAGGAAATGAATCTGACTGGGGATGAATGTTTTAAGGAAGAGTTTGCAGACACAGAAACATTTGAACTCAGCCTCAAAGGATGAGTTCTAGTTTGTTGGGGCAAGGTAGGCAGGAGGATGATTCCAAGTATAAACCCCCATTCCTCAAAGTGGTACATCTGGAAAGGGCCCTTCCATCTCCTGAGCTCCCAGGGGCTTGGGAGGCTGCTTCAAATGAAATCTGCTTGACAACCGTATCACCACCATTCAACTCTTTCCTCTGCCCTCTCCTCTTTACTCCTCGACTAGGACTGATCACAAAAGCACACCTCTCTATCTTCCCCCTAAAAAACATCTTGTCTACACATTCCTTCTTAGGGAATTTTTTTTTTCCTAGGAATGTAACCTACAACCACATGAATGGTACTGATTGTAATTTGAAATAGAAAAATATTGATATGTCCAATGTAGAAATTGCACTTTGGAGGACTAGCTAAGTGAAATATACATGAATTTATTCATTAAGCCATAGAAATGCATTTGTCCACCACTATACCAGAGAATATTCTGTATTTTCTTACATTTGAGCATCTTTATTGTGCATGTGCTGTGGGTGCTGTGCTCAGTCGCTCAGTTGTATCCAACTCTCTGCGGTCCCACGGACTGAAGCCCACAAGGCCCTCTGGGCTTTCCCAGCAAGAATACTGGAGTGGGTTGCCATTTCCTCCTCCAGGGAATTTCCTGACCCAGGGACTGAATCCATGTCTTCTGTGTCTCCTGCACTGCAGGCAGATTCTCTACTGCTGAGACACCAGAGAAGCCCTTATTGTGCCTACAGTCTTGGATAAATGCACTTAATGTTTTAAATATGATTCCTTAACGTTTTCCAAACATCTTTATTTTCTGTGAAACATCAAGCAGATGTGCAAATAGACAAATAGCACAACAAACCCCCATAGTCATCATTCAGCTTCAACAATTACTAAGTAGCAGCTAATCTTTTTCAATTTTGATTCCTACCCTCACACTGACATTGTCCCATCAATGTTATTTTGAAGCAAATTGCCAACATCATACTTCATCAATACACACATATTTTAAATCTGTATTTCCAGAAGATTTGCTGTTCAGTCGCTCAGTTGTGTCCGACTCTTTGAGACCCCATGTGACCCCATGGCCTGCAGCACACCAGGCTTCCCTGTCCTTCACCATCTCCCGGAGGGTGCTCAAACTCATGTCCATTGAGTTGGTGATGCCATCCAACCATCTCGTCCTCTGTCGTCCCCTTCTCCTCGTGCCTTCAATCTTTCCCAACGTCAGGGTCTTATTTCAAAAAGATAAGAGCTCTTATTATATCAAAACATATCATTCCCTTATCTAAAATTAATGAGAATTTCTGAAGTCACTGGCATTAAGACATATCTTAGACCCATTCTTTCAGTATTTAAATTTCCAGTCGCCTTATGAATTTTTTAAATGTTTGTTTGTATCAGAGCTCAAATAACACATGGAAATTAATGATACATCTCTTAAATCTTATTAATATTTAAGTTCCATCTCTGCCTCTTTTTTCCCAATGTGTTTGTCGAAGAAACTACATTATTTTTCCTATAGTATTTCCTACAATTTGAATCTTACTGATTGCTTCCCTATGCTGGTTTTTAACATGGACTCTGCCCAGGTGGCTCAGTGGTAAAGAATCCACCTGCCAAGGCAGGAGACACAGGAGATGCAGGTTCGATCCCTGGGTCAGGAAGATCCCCTAGAGGAGGAAATGGCAACCCACCCTGGTATTCTTCCCTGGAAAATCCCATGTACAGTCCATGAGGTTGCAGAAAGTCAGACACAGCTGAATATGCACACACGCTGTCCTCTATGTTTCTTGGAAATCAGTAATTAGGCCAAGAGGCTGAATTACATTTATGTGTGATGTTTTGTTTTGTTTTAGAATGGCACCCCAATCCAGTACTCTTGCCTGGAAAATCCCATGGATGGAGGAGCCTGGTGGGCTGCAGTCCATGGGGTCGCTAGGAGTCGGACACGACTGAGCGACTTCACTTTCACTTTTCACTTTCATGCATTGGAGAAGGAAATGGCAACCCACTCCAATGTTCTTGCCTGGAGAATCTCAGGGATGGGGGAGCCTGGTGGGCTGCCATCTATGGGGTCGCACAGAGTCGGACACGACTGAAGCGACTTAGCAGCAGCAGCAGCATTAATAGTTAATTGGTTGCATGTTCTTCCATCAGGAGGCACATAATATTTGGTTATCTCTTCCCTCATGTTTTCTAATGAAATACTTTAAATTCTTTTCTCCCAAGATGTTACAACCAGCATAACTTGGATTGACAGTTCAGACTGTAGGTGATATATAGTTGGACTACCATAGGACAGCTGATCTTTAAGAATCCTGAAGATTAAACTTAGTCCTATTGTTATCCTGTCATCTGTCATTATTATCTTATTACTCATCAAGTATTACTGAGTGCTCATTATAACATGGGCTGGACATGATATTATAATAATTAAGACTATTTACTGGGTCCCTACTGTAAGCCAGCTACTTTATGTAGGTTATCTGTAATCATCACAACAATCTCACAGTGCAAGTTTTATTATCCTCATTTTATAGAATAAAATAAAATCTCAAGAAGATGAAATGACTTTCCTAAGGCCACGCACTTTGCAAATGGCAGAAGCAGAGGTGGTATGTAAACCCACATATGTCTGGCTCCCAAAAGTCTGTCTTTTCCACTAACCCCCAGGCTTTTGAAAATACATCTGAATTATAGGAATGATCCCTACCTTCAATAGGATTATATCTGTGGAGAAGAAAGAGTTAAATTAATAAACAATTAAGGACTCTCAGATACGGAAGCACCATATAAAGCATGAACAATGAAAATGTGTGCATTTCACAAGCAATGGTTGTTGTAAATGAACAGGAAGGAGGGAGGATCTCAATGTTGACTGGAGTTCCTGGGGGAGGTTTCGTCAAACAGTGCAGAAATTATTGCAAACATAAAAGCTTTACCAATGAGCAAAGGGTCCTTTGCACAAGCATCCTCTCCCTTGGGATCCATGTCACACTGACACAAAGATTTTGTCACCATAGCAACTGGTCATTGGACCAATGAAATAATCAGTTGTCATGGCAACATGATCTTCATCTTACTCCCACCAGGCACCTGTTCCAAATCATCACATCCTCCAACCACCTCATACCACCTTAGTGTGCCTTTCTTCTTTCTGCTAGTCACCCTGTTATCCCTAACAGGTTATCTGAGCCCCTAAATTTATGACTACATGTATATATATATGAGACCATTAAAGGCAGGGAAAAGGAAAATGTAGTGCAAAACTTCACTACAGACAGCGGGAATACTTCTGAAATGGAAGAGGTGAATGAGCCAGAGCACTGAAGAAAGAAATCATGTGATGCTTTTCCGCCACCACATTTTCCTAAGTAAAATTCCCTTGGATTTTGAAACATTGCACTACCTCTGTCTATTCCTTCACTGGCTCCTTTTCCTCCTCCTATCTCCTAAAGGCAGAAGTCTCTCAAGTCTCCACTCTTTGTGCACCTTCTCTAAACTGCACTGTCCAATATTGTATCTACTAGCCACATGATGGTTTGGGCCCTTGAAATTCATTATAGAAGTCCCAAACAGAGATATGTGGTGAGTGTAAAATGCTCACCAGATATTAAAGACTTTAAACCAAGAAAAAGAAAGTAAAATGTCTCATTAATAATTTTTATAGTAATTATATGTTGAAATGATAATTTGGATATGTGAGTACAATAAAATATATTATTAAAATTTAATTTTATATGATTTTTTATATGTTTTTAATGTGGTTACTGAAAAATTTACATTGCAAATCTGGCTCACATTTGTGGCTTATGTTTTATTTCTATTGGGTACCACTGCCTTAAGCTTTCTCCCGAAAGCCATCACAGCCATGCTGTAGCTGTCAAGTATCTCCTTGATGAAATGATTCTAGAATTTCAGATCCCAACCTCTTTTCTCAGCTCCAAACCCGCATTTCCAACAGCCTTCTGGCCCCTTCACAGATAACCACCAGCTCCTCAGCAACAACAAAGCCAGAAACTTACTCTCAAAACCTGTTCTTTCTCCTGATCAGCTTTATTAACCTTTTGTATTGCTTTCTCGTTGCTGCTGTAACAAATTACCACAAGCTTGGTGGCTTAAAACAAAATGTATGATCTTCTAGTTCTGCAGGTCAGAAGTCTGAAATGGGTTGCACTGGGCTAAAATCAAAGTGTCTCAGGGCTGCAGCCTCAGAAGAGAATCCACTTCCTCTCCTTTTCCAGTTTCTAGTGGCTACCAGCATTCTTTGGCTCATGATGACCCGTCAAGTCTTCCTCACACGGCATCACAGTGGCACTGATTCTTCCACTTACTCTTTCACTTTAAAGAACCCTTTTGATTATACCAGGCCCATCAGGATAATTCAGGCTAACTTCCCAATCTTAAAATCAGCTGATTAGTTTTTTTTTTTTTCATCTTCCGTCTTCATTCTCCATTGTCATGTAAGATAACATGGTGGCAGTTTACAGGGACTAGAAAGTGGACATCTCATCTCAAAGAGCCGGACAGACAGGGAGAATCTGTGTGCAAGGCCAACAAGAAAAGAAATGGTCATCAGAGCAGATCAGAGGGTAGCTCTGCTTTCAAGGCAACTGACAGGGAGCAGTTAAAGGGGCCAGTTGGTGTGGATATCAAATGTCCAACTCCTTTCATAGCTCACAGCAGAATCTACCTCCTCTTAGATTCCTTTCCTGATCACTGTTTCCTCCCAGTTATACCTTACTTACTCCCGTGATAGCTTTTATGCTTCCTTAGACATCTGTCTTACTCTTTCTATCTCTTCATGATGTATAAAAGCACTTAGTCGTAATCTTTCTACTAGACTGGAAAATATTTTGTGAAAGGGAACTATCTCTTTCACTTTTGTGTGTAACCATGATGCCTAACATGGTACTTAATATATAGTGATTTCTCAATAACTATTTCTTGAATGTGGTTGGATGGAGACAACTCATGTTGACTTACAGAGCATGAGCTTTGTCACCACTGATTTCCTTAAACAGTGAACACTTTGTTAATTGATTTCTACTTAACTCCCCATTCTGTCATTTTTGTTGTTGTTGGGTCTTTGTCACTGCGTGGGCTTTTCTCTAGTTGCAGTGAGTGGTGGCTTCTCTTGTTCCATAGCATGGGCTCTAAGGCATATGGACTTCAGCAGTTGCAGCTCCCAGGCTCTAGAGCACAGGCTCAACAGTTGTGGTGTATGGGTTTAGTTGCTCTACAGCATGTGGAATCACCTTGGATCTGGGATCGAACCCATGTCTCCTGCATTGGAAGGCAGACTCTCCACCACTGAGCCACTGGGGAAGCCCCCTATTCTGTCTTAGAAGAACGATCAGTGTTATCCTGCTCGGTAAGGGGCTATTGTACACTTTTCTGCTCATCCAGGGTAGATTGTATTTTAGTTCATAACCTATTGATACAAGGTGCATTTGATATTAGAGTTACATAATTTAAATTAAAATTATGTGAAACAATGTAATATGAATATCAAAAGAACTGTTTCTACAAAGACTAAGTTGATTATCCCAGAAATACTAGGAAGTGCAGAATCCTAAAATCTACTGAACATTTAAACAGAGTAAAGGAGAAAATTTATCATTCCAATAAATGTCAAAAGTACATCAACAAAATTTAACGCCCATTCGTGATTTTTACAAATCTTTAAAACTGGGATCTGAAGGCCACTATCCTCAGTTACAGAATATATGACTGATTACATGCAAATTCCAAAAGTAATACACACAATAGAATCTATTAAAAATAATAAGTTTAAACTAATAGTTTAAAGTTCGGAAAAATATCGTATAAGAAACGAATCACCAGTCCAGGTTTGATGCAGGATACAGGATGCTTGGGGCTGGTACACTGGGATGATCCAGAGGGATGGTTTGGGGAGGGAGGTGGGAGGGGGATTCAGGGTGGGGAACACGTGTACACCTGTAGTGGATTCATGTTGATGTATGGCAAAACCAATACAATATTGTAAGGCAATTAGCCTCCAATTAAAATAAATAAAAAAAATAAAGTTCAGGAAAAAAAAAACTAATAAAGAAGTTTAGCAAATTTGCCCTACTCAAGATCAGTATGAAAAAAATCAGTAGCCTTTCACATCAGTAAATAATCAGAAACTGTAGGAAGAAAGAAGATCCCATTCACAATAGTAACAACAATAACAAGATTCCTAGGAGTTAATCAGTAAGTGTGTAAGATCATCATGAAGAAAAGTATAAAAATTGAATAAAACACACACACACACACCTGAATAAATAGATATACCATGTTTGTGAATTGGAAGATTCAGTAATTAGTTTATAAATTCAATATAATTCTAAATAAAACCCAAGTATGACTATTTGTGGAACTAAACAGACTAATCTTAAAATTTCTATAGAAGAGGGAAAGGACAAGAAAATTTTGAAGATGTAGAACAAAATAGAAAGACTGTCTCACCAAATGTCAGTGTAAAAATATAGGTTTCAAGATGGCCTCATATTGGTATAGGGATAGACATATTAGTCAGTGGAACAGAAAAGAGACCCCAGAAAGAGATTCATAATATACACAGACTTGATATATTCCAAGGTGGCTTTTCAGTTCAGTTCAGTCACTTAGTCGTGTCCAACTCTTTGCGACCCCATGGACTGCAGCAAGCCAGGCTTCCTTGTCCATCACTAGCTCCCAGAGTTTACTCAAACTCACATCCATTGAGTCGGTGATGCCATCCAAGCATCAACTCCTCTGTCGTCTCCTTCTCCTTCCACTTCAATCTTTCCCAGCATCAGGGTCTTTTCAAATGAGTCGGCTGTTCGCATCAGGTGGCCAAAGTATTGGAATTTCAGCTTTAGCATCAGTTCTTTCAATGAATATTCAGGACTGATTTCCTTTAGGATGGACTAGTTGGATCTCCTTGCTGTCCAAGGAACTCTCAAGAATATTCTCCCACACCACTGGCCTAAAGAATCAGTTCTTTGGTGTTCAGCTTTCTTTATAGTCCAACTCTCACATCCATACATGACCACTGGAAAAACCATAGCTTTGACTAGATGGACCTTTGTTGGCAAAATAATGTCTCTGCTTTTTAATATGCTGTCTAGGTTGGTCATAAGTTTCCTTCCAAGGAGCAAGCATCTTTTAATTTCATGGCTGCAGTCACCATCTGCAGTGATTTTGGAGCCCCCCCAAAATTAAGTCTGACAATGTTTCCACTGTTTCCCCATCTATTTCCCATGAAGTGATGGGACCAGATGCCATGATCTTAGTTTTCTGAATGTTGAGTTTTAAGCCAACTTTTTCACTCTCTTCTTTCACTTTCATCAAGAGGCTCTTTATTTCTTCTTCACTTTTTGCCATAAGGGTGGTGTCATCTGCATATCTGAGGTTATTGATATTTCTCCCAGCAATCTTGATTTCAGCCTGTGCTTCATCCAGTACATTTTTCATGATGTACTCTGCATATAAGTTAAATAAGCAGGGTGACAGTATGCAGCTTTGACATACTCCTTTCCTGATTTGGAACCAGTCTGTTGTTCCATGTCCAGTTCTAACTGTTGCTTCTTGACCTGCATACAGATTTCTCAGGAGGCAGGTCAGGTGATCTGGTATTCCCATCTCTTTCAGAATTTTCCACAGTTTATCATGATCCACAGTCAAAGGTTTTAGCATAGTCCATTAAGCAGAAGTAGATGTTTTTCTGGAACTAGCTTTTTCGATGATCCAACAGATATTGGCAATTTGATCTCTAGTTCCTCTGCCTTTTCTAAATCCAGCTTGAATATCTGAGAGTTCATGGTTCACATACTGTTAAAGCCTGGCCTGGAGAATTTTGAGCATTATTTTGCTCAAAATAATGTGAGATGAGTGCAGTTGTGCAGTAGGTTTGAGCATTCTTTGGCATTGCCTTTCTTTGGGATTGGAATGAAAACTGACCTTTTCCAGTCCTGTGGCCACTGCTGAGTTTTCCAAATTTGCTGGCATATTGAGTGCAGCACTTTCACAGCATCATCTTTCAGGATTTGAAATGGCTCAAATGGAATTCCACCATCTTCACTAACTTTGTTCGTAGTGATGCTTCCTAAGGATTATTTGACTTCTCATTCCAGGATGTCTGGTTCTAGGTGAGTGTGAGTGATCACACCATTGTGATTATCTTGGTCGTGAAGATCTTTTTTGTATAGTTCTTCTGTGTATTCTTGCCACCTCTTCTTAATATCTTCTGCTTCTGTTAGGTCCATACCATTTCTGTCCTTTATTGTGCCCATCTTTGCATGAAATGATCCCTTGGTATCTCTAATTTTCTTGAAGAGCTCTCTCGCCTTTCCCATTCTATTGTTTTCCTCTATTTCTTTGCATTGATTGATCACTGAGGAAGGCTTTCTTATCTCTCCTTGCTATTCTTTGGAACCCTGCATTCACATGACTATATCTTTCCCTTTCTCCTTTGCCTTTCACTTTTCTTTTCACAGCTATTTGTAAGGCCTCCTCAGACAATCAATTTGCCTTTGCATTTCTTTTTCTTGGAGATGATCTTGATCACTGCCTCCTATATAATGTCATGAACCTCCATCCATCCATCCAGTTCATCAGGCACTCTGTGTATCAGATCTAGTCCCTTAAATCTATTTCTCACTTCCACTATATAATCACAAGTGATTTGCTTTAGGTCATACCTGAATGGTCTAGTGGTTTTCCCTACTTTCTTCAATTTAAGTCTGAATTTGGCAATAAGGAGTTCATGATCTGAGCCACAGTCAGCTCCCAGTCTTGTTTTTGCTGACTGTGTAGAGCTTCTCCACCTTTGGCTGCAAAGAATATAATCAATCTGATTTTGGTATTGACCATCTGGTGATGTTCATGTGTAGAGTCTTCTCTTGTGTTGTTGGAAGAGGGTGTTTGCTATGACCAGTGCGTTCTCTTGGCAGAATTCTATTAGCCTTTGCCCTGCTTCATTCTGTACTCCAAGGCCAAATTTGCCTGTTACTCCAGGTATTTCTTGACTTCCTACTTTTACATTCTAGTCCCCCATAACGAAAAGGATATCTTTTTTGGGTGTTAGTTCTAGAAGGTATTATAGGTCTTCATAGAACCGTTCAACTTCAGCTTCTTCAGCATTACTGGTCTGGGTGTAGAATTGGATCACTGTGACATTGAATGGAATGCATTGGAAATGAACAGAGATCATTCTATCATTTGTGAGATTGCACCCAAGTACTGCATTTCAGACTCTCTTGTTGATTATCATGGCTACTCCATTTCTTCTAAGGGATTCCTGCCCACAGTACTAGATATGATGGTCATCTGAGTTAAATTCACCCATTCCAGGCCATTTTAGTTCGCTGATTATTAAAACGTCAATGTTCACTCTTGCCATCTCCTATTTGACTACTTCCAATCTGCCTTGATTCATGGACCTAACATTCCAGGTTCCTATGCAGTATTGCTCTTTACAGCATCAGACTTTACTTCCATCACCAGTCTCATCCACCACTGGGTGTTGTTTTTGCTTTGGCTCCATCTCTTCATTCATCCTGGAGTTACTTCTCCACTGATCTCCAGTCGCATATTGGGCACCTACCGACCTGGGGAGTTCATCCTTCAGTGTCCTGTCTTTTTGCCTTTTCATACTGTTCACGGGGTTCTCAAGGCAAGAATACTGAAGTGCTTTGCCATTCCTTTCTCCAGTGGACCATGTTTTGTCAGAACTCTCCACCGTGACCCGTCCGTCTTGGGTGGCCCGACACGGCATGGCTTGTAGTTTCCTTGAGTTAGACAAGGCTGTGGTCCATGTGATCAGATTGGTTAGTTTTCTGTGATGTGGTTTTCAGTCTGTCTGCCCTCTAATGGAGAAGGATAAGAGGCTTTTGGAAGCTTCCTGGTGGGAGAGACTGTCTGAGGGGGAAACTGGATCTTGTTCTGATTGGTGGGGCCATGCTCAGTAAATCTTTAATCCAATTTTCTGTTGATGGGCAGGGCTGTGTTCCGTCCCTATTATTTGACCTGAGGCCAAACTATGGTGGAGGTAATGAAGATAATGGGGACCTCCTTGAAAAGGTCCCATGCAGGCCCTGCTACACTCAGTGCCCCCACCCCCGCAGTGGGCCAAAGCTGACCCACGTCTCTGCCGAAGACTCCTGGACCCTCTCAGGCAAGTCTGGGTCAGTCTCTTGTGGGGTCACTGCTTCTTTCTCCTGGGTCCTGGTGTCATTACAGATTAGCTATTAAATAAGTAGAAAATTGGTTGTTAAGGATCCAAATAATTTACCTGGACCCACTTCCCCACTGGGAGCCCCAGTCACTACCAGTATTTTTCATCTCCTAATATTTCCAGCTGTCTCAGTGTTAGCATAGAGTGAGAGCCTGACTTTGGTGTGGCCTCCACTGCTCCCAAAAGGGCGGAAGACACAATGGCTCTGGTGTTCAGGTCTCATCCTACCGGACTCATGGGGGATATGGCTCTTCCATCACTATCAGTTCAAACAAAGCATCAAGTACCACACAAGTACTTGGCTTCTGGAGGCTGGCTTCCCCATTACGTTGGTATAATAACCCAGAAGTGATTTAACTTTCAGTGGAGTAACTTTCAACCATGAAGAGGAAGGAGAAAAGAGGAGCCAGCAGATAAGCTGTTACCCCTTCCTCCTCTCTCTGACTGACAGTTCTGAGGTGTGGTGCCTCCACAGGACTTGCTGGGACAATGTCCTGGGTGACCAAGGGTGGATTCCCTTGGGAAGCCGTGACAAGGTTGGTAACATATCAAGCTTGTACTTGCTTTCTTTCTCCCACACCTCACTTCTCTTTTCCTTAGTTATTGCTGCCCTAGGATTGCCCCTCTCTGTACTTCAGCATGTAGGTGGTACCTCAGGCTCTGTTTTTCAGAGAACCTAGGGTAAGATGACAGAGAAGGCGGTGGCACCCCACTCCAGTACTCTTGCCTGGAAAATCCCATGGATGGAGGATCCTGGTGGGCTGCAGTCAATGGGGTCGCTAAGAGTCGGACAGGACTGAGCGACTTCCCTTTCACTTTTCACTTTCCTGCATTGGAGAAGGAAATGGCAACCCACTCCAGTGTTCTTGCCGGAGAATCCCAGGGACGGGGAAGCCGGTGGGCTGCCGTCTATGGGGTCGCACAGAGTCGGACACGACTGAAGTGACTTAGCAGCAGCCGCAGCAGCAGGGTAAGATGACTGTATGTATATAGAGAAGAGAAAGAAAGAGAGAGAAAGGAAAGATGGAAGGTCCCTATCCCCACACCACACCGAAAACCATATCTAAGTAAAACAAGCCACCTAAATATGAAAAAATAAAGCTTCAAGACATTTTGAAGAGTATGTAAGGAGAATCTTTCTCTCAGGTAAGTATTTCCTAAACCTCAAAAGCATAAACCATGACAGAATAGACTATTAAATGTGATTACCTCTATTTTAAAAATATTTATGCAACAAAATATGACATGAGCAAAGATAAATTACGAGCTGCAGTCTGAGAAAGACACTTGCAATTCATTTAAGTGACAAAGATAGGTATCTAGAATTTAACCAGGTTTCTGCAGATCAGGAATAAACTATAAATAATGGAGGGATTGGCCAAGGGGAGAAGCAAGCAATTATGAGAAGAGGACATCTAGATGGCCAACAAATGTATGGAAAGATCATTCATCTCATTATAGATAAGCCAGATCAAAATAAAACCACCTGGGATACCATTCCACACTCATCTAAATGGGAAAAATCTTTAAAGACTGATAGCATGAGTGTTGGCTATAGAGCAGTGAACTCACTGCTAGTGAAAGCATAAATTGTTAAAACCATATTAGAAAATAATTTGACAATATATGTGAAGATGTGCATGCCCTTTGACACCAAAATTCCATTTCTTTTTTACTAAATTTTAAAAAATATTTATTTATTTATTCATGTTATTTGGTTGTGCTAGGTCTTAGTTACAGCATGTGAGATCTTTAGTTGCACCATGCAGGATCTTTTGTTCAAGTTGCAGTATGTGGAATCTAGTTTCCTGACCAGGGATGGAACCTGAGGCCCCTGCGTTGGGAGTGTGGCGTCTTAGCCACTAGACACCAGGAAATCCCCCATATTCCATTTCTTATTATATTTGCTAGGGAAACTTTCACATATATATACAAGGAGATATATGAAGGAATGATCAGCGCAGTATTGTTTATTGGGGGAGAAAATGGAAATAACCCAAATAGTCAACCAGAGAGAAAATAAATACGTTTTGGAATATTTGCAAAATAGAATACAATGCAACAGTTCAAATGAGTAAACTAGAGCTACAAATAGCAACAAGGATAAATCTCAAACACATAATGATGAGAGAAAAACACAGCATGATACAATTTACACATAGAGTCAAAACATGTAAGACAAAGCTATATAAATATTGGTACATGTATGTACTAAGTATAAAAACACATAAAGGAAAGCTAAACAGTGAATTCAGGATGATTGTTACAGATGGTGACATAGAAATAAAATCAATGTGGACTGTGCAGAAGGTTCCAATTCTATCTGTAATATTAATTCCTTTTTTAAAAACCTGAACCAAGTACAGCAAAATGGTAACAATCATACAGCTGAGTGTGGGAACAGGTGCCCTTTCTATTTTCCTTCTGTGTTTGCATCATTTCATTAAATTGTTTTTAAACTTAGTGGAATGCTTTGAAAAAATTCAATAAAGACTGTGTTAGTGAAAAAAACAAAAGCTACCATTGAAATAAGTGTGGGTAAAACAATTGTAAGAAGCTGGGTAAATAATTCTAAGTAATTTAAAGTCCTGTACACAGATTTCTTTCCCAGGTGTGTTTAAGTTCTTGCTCCACTTTAAAGAAAGCCAAACTTAAATCATAAAAATGCATGTTGTGAATGCTGTATGTTCAAGAAAGTTAATGCAGGGATTCAATCCTCCTTCTCAACCTTTCTCTACATTATAACATTGGTGAATGAATGTATAAATATGCTTGAAGTCAAAAATATTTAGTGTAAATATAGATCACATTTTGTGATTTCTGACTTTAACTGAATTGTTCCATTTCCAGTCCTGATTCCTGTTGGATAAGATTTCTACTGCAAAGGAAAAAAAAAAGAGAGATTTCTACTGCAGTCAGTCCAGATTTATTTGTTGCTGTTGTTCAGTTGCTCAGTCATGTCCGATTCTTTGAGACCCCATGGACTGCAGAATGCCAGGCTTCCCTGTCCTTCACCATGTCCCAGAGCTTGCTCAAACTCATGTGCGTTGAATTGGTGATGCCATCCAATCATCTCATCCTCTGTTGTCCACTTCTCCTCTTGTCTTCAATCTTTCCCAAATCTGTTAACACATGTTAAAGGCCTGCATGCTGCGTATTGATTAGGTGCAGATGGTTCCCGAAGGACTAAGTGAACCAAAGAAGTGGGGTGCAAACATCTTGAGCAGAGGATAAAATGGGAACTCAGCAAAACATGGGCAGGAAATGGAGCATGGATTTCTCCTATCATTTGTAGGAGGAGGGGAGGGAAGGGTTGGAAAGATAGTTTATGATAATACTTAAGAAAGAGGTGCTTAAATTTTGTCTGAATCTCAACTTTAACATACTATAGTTTGCAAATTAAGAGCATTTTATTCATTGTTGTGTCAGAAAGTAGTCATCTCCAGTTTTCAAAGCATTCTGATAAGTTAACGCTTATGTCTTTTCTAAGAATAATGAATTAAGTGGGATCAGAGTTCACTCTCTAATCTGCTTAATCATTGGTAAATTGTCGTATTTCTTTTTAAATGAATTTTTATTGATACAAAAAGTTCATGCACCTTCTGCACACTCCACACTGATTTTACTTCTATTTCACTCTCCCCATCTGTAACAATCATCCTGAATTTATTGTTTAGCTTTCCTTTATGTGTTTTTATACTTAGTACAAAATAAAGACATTACAAATTAGGCCATGGCTGCTTTCAACCATACCCCAGTCCCAGTCCCGCTTCCCACACATAACCAAAGTTAAGATTGATAACTCTTGGAGCTAGAGTGTCCAAGTTTGAATCTGGATTTTGCAACTTATTCATGACTCTGGCCAAGTTATTTAACCTCACTTCACCTTATAGAGTTGTTGTAAGCTTGAATGTGTTAAATGTTACAAAGGGCTTAGAGCAATTTCTTTACTAGAAAACATTCAATATCATGTTAATTTAAGCAACCATTCGCTATTATTTTCAGTTCAATAGTATCAGACTTTCTCTAATGTTTTAAATAAGATAAACCTGCAGATAACATTGTTTTATGTGAGTTTACTTTTACTAAACCTGGTAGTTCTGGTAGCTCAGTTGGTAAAGAATTGCCTACAATGTGGGAGACCCAGGTTCAATCCTTGGGTTAGGAAGATCCCCTGGAGAAGGGAAAGGCTATCCACTCCAGTATTCTAGCCTGAAGAATTCCATGGACAGAGGAGCCTGGTGGGCTACAGTCCATGAGGTCCGAAAGAGTTGGACAGGACTGGTTGACTTTCACTTTCACTTTCATCATAGCAAACATTGTTCCCTAGCTTTGTTTTGTCACCCAGTTATAAATCCTGGAGGTCATTCTCTGTAGATAGAAATCAACCTTTTCTTTTAAATTTTGCATAGCCAGTCTACCTCTAATAGACTTCAGATTGTTCCCAGTTTGTCCTATGAAGGCAATGCTACAGTAAACTCCTTTATACAAGCATTTTGTGCACTTGGGTAAATGCTTTACTCTGGTAGATGCCTAGAGGTGTGTGTGTGTGCTTAGTCACTCAGTCGTGTCTGACTCTTTGTGACACTATGGACTGCAGCCGACAAGGCTTCTCTGTCCATGGGGATTCTCCAGGCAAGAATACTGGAGCGGGTTGCCATGCTCTCCTCCAGGGGATCTTCCCAACCCAGGGATCAAACCCAGGTCTCCTGCATTGCAGGTGGATTCTTTACCATCTGAGCCACCAGAGAAGCCCAGAGGGGGATTTCCTAAATCACAGAATACACACATTTAAAATTTCAGTCTGTGCTGCCAGTTTGCCTTCCAAAGAGGCTGCACCAATTTATATTTCTACTTGCAGTCTTTTTGAAAATTACCTGTGACCTCTGTGAAAGTTTTTCATATTCTTCTTAACAGTTTTAATAATCTTTTAAATTTCTCAAGAATCTGATGGGTGAAATTTTTATTTATTTACTTTTTGGCCATGCCATGTAGCTTATAGGATTTTAATTCCCAACCAGCAACTGAACCTGGACATTTGGCAGAGAGAGGGCAGCGTCCTAACCATTGGGCCACCAAGAAAGTCCCAGAATTTTTTATTTTAAATGTAATTTCTCTGATTCCTAGGAGAGTTGCTCAAATGTATATTTTAGTATGTATATTAGCACTTGTGTTTTCCCATTTGTAAATTGTTGGTATCCTATTTTCTTTACCTTTTTAAATTAATGACAGCAGTTTTTTATGCATTATTAATCTTAATTCTCAGATACTTAAAACTATTTTCTCTTGGTCTATTATATACCTTAAGCTTTAGATGTCATAAAGGTATTTACTGTTTTAAAGTTTTTATTACTTATATAGTCAAATGCATCACTTTTATACACTTTTTCTCTTTGAATCTTCTGTAAGATGTTCCTTACTCCTAAGGCCATTAACATTTTTCTACAATTTTTTTCCTAATAAATTCATGACTTAAAAAAATAGCATTCTTTTTTTTTTTTTTTGGCGGCACCTCATGGCATATGGGATCTTAGTTCCCAGACCAGGAATCGAACCTGTACACCCTGCATTGGAAGTGCAGAATCTTAACCACTGGATCACCAGGGAAGTCCCTTTTAGCATTTTTTTATATTTAGGTTTTTAATTTATTAGAAATATATATTTTTAGTGGTATTGGTAAGAATTCAACTTGACTCTTCTATAAAAGGATTTCCAATCATCTCCAACATTTTTGGGGTATTAACTTTGTTGAGAGATAATCCACATCTTTATTGAGAGACATTTCACATTTAAAAAGTACAATTCAATGTTTTTTTAGTATATTCACAGAGTAGCACAATCATCACTAAAATAAATTTTGGAACATTTTTATCACCCCCAAAAGAAACCTTGTAACCCTTTTTACCCCAACTCTTCCTGCAGCCTGAGACAACCATGATTCTACTTTCTGTCACTACAGATTTGCCTGTCCTGGACAATTCATGTAAGTGGCGTCACACATGTGGTCCATGTAATTGGCTCCTTCCACTTAGCATGATGTTTCAGTGATTATCTAGGTTGTAGCATGTATCTGTGTCTTATTCCTTTTTATTATCAAATAACATGCCACTGTATGGCTATACCACATTTTATTTATGCTGCATCAGCTGATGGACATTTGGGTTGTTTCTATTTTGGGGTGATTATGAATAGTGCTATGATGAACATTGTAGCTCCCAAGCAATCACTGATCTGGTTCCTGTCACTGTAGTTTGATATTCCCTTTTCTAGAATTTTATGTAATGAAATCATATAGTACATATGCTTTTGTGTCTGGCTGTTTTCCCTGAGCGTATTGTTTTTATCATTCACTCATATTTCTGTACCTGTTATTTAGTCGCTAGTAGCTCACACGCTTTTTTGCTGAATAGCATTCTGTTGTGTAGATACATTCCCCAAATTTCAAATTCTCATGAATTTAATTTACCAATTTTTTACAAAGTTTATGCTTTTTGGATCTGATTCACAATGTGCCTTTAAATCTTATTCACTGGGGAATTTTTCCACTCCGTTCCAATAAATCTTGGGCATACACATGACTCTTAGATAATAGAAGTTCTCATGGTCATGAGAGTCTCTGTCGTAGACGCTTTACCGTCTGAACCACCAGAGAAGATCCCCTGTCCAGGCATTAGAATGCCCAATTCTAAATACTGATCAAATTGTCAAGCTTTCCTTAAAGTAAAAACTCCTTTCCTTCCCTAACTTGGACCTTCTGCATGAACATTTACAGCAGGAATGGAAGGAGGTAGGGACATGGTTATATTCTCATTTTCTGCCTAGAGTATCTATTTCCTTCTCTTCCAGCTGGCTCTCAGGTTTGGGAGAGAAACCAAATAAATAGTATTTAAATAGTTAAACAGTTTCAAGCTCTCTGGGATTGGCAGATATTCAAAGATGACTCTTTCTCTCCTGAAGTAGCTTTGAGGATTCTGCAAAGGCCCCCAGAGGGAACATTTCTGTTGTTCCTACCACAATGCAGGTGACATGATTTCTCTTCCACTGGCTGCTCCCCACCTCAGCATTTGTTTTTTGGTGGCCCACGCTACACTGGGTCTTTCTGGGGGGGTCCCCTGGCTCCTTCAGACAGTTCTCTTGGGCAGGATTTAAAAGGATTTAAACCAGTTCTCCCTCCATGCAGCCCACTTGATTCATTACCCCTTCAACTTTGTGACAGCATCACCTAGCCCGGCCATCTCTGCCTCTTACACGTTCCAGGCATGAGTCAGAGACTGGTCTACTACCTGGAGGAGTTACACCAAGGTATCCAGATGGTCCCCCTGAAATAGCTCTCTCATGACTTGAGAACAGGAATGAATGCCCTACCCCTACTCACTGAGAGAGGGGAGGAGAGAAATAGCATAGCTCTGTCCAGAAAAGTCCTCTTGAAAAGTCCTGCACCAACAGCCTTTACACCCTGAAGGTGAAGGAGTTGGAAACTATGAAACTGGTTTTTTACTCTACTCTGAAATTCTTACCATATAGTCTACTGACAACCATGTTATTTAATATCTACTGCCTCAGCGTTTCTGGCTGAAACTTCTAATTTAAAATCTTTTCACATTTGCATTTGTTGGATGTGATGTATTTTTTTAAACTATCTTAAAGGATTAAATTTGCCAATGTTACAAGATTATGGAATCCATATTCATAAATGAAATTGACCTATAATAGTGGGTTTTTTTTTTTTTTTTTGTATTAACCTTGTGTCATCTAGCAGGATAGAAATTTACATGCCATGACTCAGGTGTGCAAAGGAATATAATGTTCATTGTTGTTGTTCAGTCGCTGAGTTGTGTCAGACTCTTTGTGACCCCAGTTATTTTTCACAACTAATTCTATCTTAGACTCAAGCCTCTACTGCTGCTAATAGCAGAGAAAACAACGTGTTTATGTCTTTGTGAAAGTCGCTCTCTGACTTTGTAAAAGTCACGGCCGATGCTTTGTAACCCAATGGGCTGTAGCCCTCCAGGCTTCCCTGTCCATAGAATTCAGGCACGATTACTGGAGCGGGTAGCCATTAGCTTCTCCACGGGATCATCCCAACTGAATTTAAATTAAATTTTTGTCAATGCAGAATTCACACTTCCTGCTGACTGTTTTTCCCCCCTCACAAGAGCAAAGGAAGAAACCCACACTGTCCTGAGGCTCCTTCCTGGATCCCACTTCTGAAGCCTGCCAAGGGAAGGCTGTTTCCACCTTCTCTTTGGAGCATCTGTCTGGTATCTACCACTGATTCATCCTCCAAGCATTCTGTCCCTCCCTCATGTCAGCCTCAGGCAGGGAAACAATCCAAATTGTTAGGAAGGGAAAATGTTTCAGGTAGTATTTCTAAACGTTTTAACTAGCTTGCTCACATTTAAATTCAAGGCATTTATTGTTCTTATGCTTTTGTTGCTAAATCAAGATCCAATCACATGTAATGGGCCTCCATTACACTGGTACTATATCCTCCCAAGTTCTTTAGACACCTCTTCAGAACTCTCTTGTGAAACTTGTCAATACCGATCACATATAATAACCACAGCCCAGGTGTCTTACTTATATTTCTTTCCTCACAATAACTCATTGGAGAACATAATTCTATTGGTATGTTACAGAAAAATAAATTGAGGCACAATAGGATATAGGCTAAGTTGCTAAAACAAAGAAATACCAAAATACTGTGACTTGAACAAAGTGGAGGCTTATTTCTCTCTCATAAAACACAACATAGATACACCAAAGGTCCAGGATAGCAGGTGGCTCTGCCTCACACAGTTATCCAGGAACCCAGTACTTTCCTGCTACTTGATCACTGTCAAGAGTGTTATCCTCAGCTGTATCGTAAAAGCTGGCTCACCGCTACCCAGGCATGTCCAAGCCTGTGGGAAGGAGGAAGAGGGAAGTTGAAGGACAGGCAGTTCCTTTTCTCAGGAAATTGCAGATAGACACTTCAGTTCACATGGTCCAGAAAGGTCATGGTCACATGGCTACAACTAACTGCAAGAGAGGCTGAAAAATATAGCCTCTACTTAGTAGCCACTAGCCAGGTAAAACCAGTGGTGGGTAGGTATGGTGGTGATTCTATTACTAAAAGAAGAAGGAAATCTTGGGTGTTAGGGGTTGTTTAGGCATCTCTGCCACAGAACCCAATGTGATTCTCTCTTTCCAAATTCTGAGCAGTCTGTCCAGTTAAAAAACTGTTTTCCATTGCCCTTGCAGAGAGGAGCAGCCAGATAGACAGAGGCAGAAGTCATTGGGCAGGGCTTCCTGAAACATTTTGTCTGCTCTTTATCCTTCCTGCTGCTTGGAAAGCAGATGAGGTGGCTAGAGCATCAGAGGTCACAGCAGACCACGAGTGACCTGGAATATGGAAGCTGCGTACTAAAGATGGTGGGGGATGCAAAAGGAAGAACCTAGAAACTTCATAATTGAAGAGACACTACACCAGTCCCAAACTGCCTACCTCTTCACTTCTCTATTTTGAGGAAGAAATAAGATGCTTTCATATTTAAGTTGCTTTAACTGTGATCTTCTGCAAATAACCTAACGTAATTCCTAATTCAAATTGTTTAGTTAAGCAATATATTTGAAGTCACGCAGCTGGTAAGATGTTCATACTCATATTGACCTAGCTCCAAAGCCCATATTCTTGCCTCTCCAAAATTATATTAGTTTTTTACAAGACAGAAATGGCTTCTTTTTGTAAAGACTCTTCAGTACAATGAAGAAATAGTAGATGGCTCCATCATATTTAGGGAAAGATATTTATCCTTTGCATACAGAGTTCTGTACATAAGAAAGCATTTTGACTAGCAAAATATTTCTATGTATGCAACATAAAATTATAGAAAAGCATTATACGCTATCAATCTAGACATGATTTGTTATCTCTTATCTCTGAACTTTTCTAGTAATATTACTTGGCTTCTTGTTCATTTCTTTTGTTGTCAGCTAGCATGTGCCAACAGACAAACAGTAGGAGGTACCAGTGTTAAGGAAAATTAATGAAAAACACTTAAATGTATAACATTCTATTCATTACTATAACTTTTTTTCCATGGGAAAAACTCCACAATTATTTAACGTTAAGTCTAATATATTGGGTCCATCTTATAGGACATATAGTTGGAAATTCTCTGATCTATGTAATTGACTGATGTGGTTTATACTTGCAGTATGGAAAAGATGCAGAAGGAATAAATAGGCTTTGAGAGACTTCATGACCCTATCATCACGTGTAACATGTATACAGTGTGCACATGTGTGTGCGTGTTTGCTCAGTCATGTCTGATTCTTTGCAACCCCCTGGACCGTAGCCCACTAGGCTCCTCTGTCTATGGCATTTACCAAGCAAGAATACTAGAATGGGTTGCCATTTCCTCCTCCTGACCCAGAGATCAAACCTGAGTCTCTTTTGTCTCCTACATTGGGAGGAGGATTCTTTATCGCTGCACCTCCTGGGAAACCCCCAAATGAATGTATTTCATCATGTGTAATGACCCTGTGTACTTGGATAAAGGCTTTAGCTTTTCTTGTTGAGAGATCATTTGGTCAGAGTAGGAAGTCACTCACATAAACTACTTAACCCACGTGTTCTAAATTTCTACTGGGGGAAAATAGCACTGGAATTAGTGAGGAAAACTGTGCTACTCTTTTGGGCAAAACACCAAAAAGTGACATAAGTTTTTAGGAAAGTTTATTAAATAATATTAACAACATTATTAGCTCTTTGGGGGAAAATGAGAAATGTTTGAAACTGTTGAAAATGTTTAGATTTGGAATATCTTGCATGGTATAAAGGAAACAGCTAAAACTGTGATTCATCAGCAAATGTCACTTTTTGGTTTTAGGATTCTGTGATAGACAGAATAAAGACCCTCCAAAGATGTTCATGTTTTAATCCCCAGAACCTGTGAATATGTTACCTTATATGGCAGAAGGAACTTTAAAGACTTTAAAATAGGAATATTATTCTAGATAATCTAGGTGGGATCAGTGTTACAACAAGGGTCCTTAAAAGATGGAAGAAGAAGGCTGAAGAGAGAGAAAGAGGAGACTGGCTAGCGATTAAGCAGAGGTTAGTGAGATGCTGGAGAAGGCAATGGCAACCCACTCCAATACTCTTGCCTGGAAAATCCCATGGACGGAGGAGCCTGGTAGGCTGCAGTCCATGGGGTCTCGAAGAGTCAGGCACGACTGAGCGACTTTACTTTCACTTTTCACTTTCATGCATTGGAGAAGGAAATGGCAACCCACTCCAGTGTTCTTGCCTGGAGAATCCCAGGGATGGGGGAGCCTGGTGGGCTGCCGTCCGTGGGGTCGCACAGAGTCAGACACGACTGAAGCGACTTAGCAGCAGCAGCAAGATGCCATTGCGAAGTGGGCCATGAGCTAAGGAATGCAGATACCCATGAAAAGTTTAAAAAGGCAAAGAACTGATTCTCCCCTAGAACCTTCAGAATAAATACACCCCTGCCAACATGTAATCTGTTACACCAGCCATGCTGCTGCTGCTGCTGATAAGTCACTTCAGTCACGTCTGACTCTTAGCGACCCCATGGACTGCAGTGCGCCAGGCTCCTCCTTCCATGGGATTTTCCAGGCAAGAGTACTGGAGTAGGGTGCCATTGCCTTCTCCAACAGCAGCCATAAGAAATAACATGTTACAGCAACACTAGGAAGCAAATACAGGCTTCAAACTTTGGCAGGGGATTAAGCAAGGTAAAACAGTTAAATCAGTAAGAAATAGGGTCCTACCCCTTCTGCTCCAAATCTCTCTCACCACTTGCTAATGAGTTTGTTGTAGATGCAAATGTGCAAATCAAGAATGATCTCTAGCTCTTTGGAAAAATGACTCGTTCTAGGATTGGAAGAGGATACACAAGGTGTGACTGCAGCATCTTGTAGTGCCAGAAAGTAAGGAGGTGCTAAAATGCAAACAAACAAAATAAAACAGAAAAGCACAATAAGACAAAGATGGGGCTATGTCAAAGAGACCATTGGGAACCAACTGAAAAAGATCCTCAGGGTCGGAGTTGGAACAATGCAAACAACAAAATAATCAAATCAGTATAACCAACATATAAAACAAATATCCATTAGAATCCAATTTGAGTTTCCTCCTTCTAAATTCTAAGCATGCAGCCAGGTGAAAAAGCACATGTAAGGGGACACATGTACACCTATGGCCGATTCCTGGAGATGTATGGCAGAGGCCATCACAATATTGTAATTATCCTCCAATTAAAATAAATAAAGTTTTTAAAGATACATATAAGCAAAAGTCACTGGGTGATATAAATAAGTGACTGTAAAAATAAGTAAGTGAGAGAGACGAGACATCTCCTGGGCAAAAATATCCCAAATACTTTATGTAGATATTCTGCCCTCAAGGAGGTGGAGCATAACTTCCCATTCCTTACATGCAAGCTGCACACAGTAACTTCCTAAACAGAAAAACATGGAAAGCGGCGGGGAGGGGAAGAGTAATGTTACAGTGGAAAAACCTAGCAAATATTACCTCAGCCAAGTGATCAAGGTTAACATTAGTAGTGATAAGTTGTGTTAATGGTAGGTACTCTTGAAATGATGTGACAAAAAATGGTAACTTACTTCTCTGGTCTTCATCCCCAAAGGCCATAATCCCTGTCTAATTATGAGAAAAACACCAGACAAAGAAGTTGAGAGACATCCCATAAAATACTTGACCAATTCTCCTCAAAACTGTCCAGGTCACCAAAAACAAGGTAAGTTCTGAGCAAGTGGCGCAGCCAAGAGGAGCCTAAGAAACTATAACAAGTAAATGTAATGAGGTATCCTGGATGGAATCCTGGAACAGAAAAAGGGCATTTGGTAAAAACTAAATTGGAAGGACTGGTGATGAAGCTGAGGCTCGAATACTTTGACCACCTGATGCACACAGCTGACTCACTGCAAAAGACCTTGATGCTGGGAAAGATTGAAGGCAAAAGGAGAAGGGGCCGGCAGACAATGAGATGGTTAGCTAGCATCACCAACTCAATGGACGTGAATTTTAGCAAACTCAGGGAGATAGTGGAGCATGGTGTGCTATAGTCCATGCGGTGGCAAAGAATCAGATATAACTTAGCAACTGAACAGCAACAACAAGCAAATCTGATCGCCTCATACCTGTTAGAATGGCCATCATCAAAAAGGCAAGAAATAATAAATGCTGGCATGGATGTGGAGAAAAAGGAACTCTTGTTCACTATTGGTGGGAATGTAAATTGCTGCAAACACTATGATAAACAGTATGGAGGTTCCTCAAAAAGTTAAAAATAAAACTACCAAATGATCTAGCAATTCCACTTCTGGGAATATTTCCAAAGGAAATGAAGACATTGACTCAAAAAGATATCAGCCCCCAATGTTCATTGCAGCATTATGTACAGTTGCCAAGACACAAAAACAACCCAAGAGTCCATTCAATGGGTGAATATATAAACTGTGATATATATACACAATGGAATACTATTAAGACATAAAAAACAAGGAAATCCTACTATTTGTGACAACATGGATGGATCTTGAAGGCATTATGCTCAGTGAAACAAAGAAGACAAAGAAAGACCAAAACTGTGTGATCTCAATTATATGTGGAATCTAAAAGATCAAAATAAACAAAACACCAAATTCACAGAAAAAGAAAACAGATTTGTGATTACCAGGGGAGGGATCAAAGAGAGGGAGACTTAGAGGAAAAGTGGTAAAAAGGTACAAACTTCTAGTCATAAGATAAATAAATGTTAGGGATGTAATGTACAACATGATGACTATAGTTAATACTGCTATATGATATATAGATATGCTGTTAAGAGAGTAGAGCCTAAGAGTTCTCATCATAAGGAGAATTTTCTTCTTTGTTTTTATCATATCTATATGAGATGACGGATGTTAACTAA
The DNA here is from genome assembly GCF_055505025.1 of Bos grunniens. Taxonomy (NCBI): domain Eukaryota; kingdom Metazoa; phylum Chordata; class Mammalia; order Artiodactyla; family Bovidae; genus Bos; species Bos grunniens. The sequence goes on from NC_141167.1 coordinate 17,583,690, forward strand.
TATGTGGTAATCACTTCACAATACATGTAAATCAAACTATCGTGCTGTACAACTTAAACCTAATACAATGACATACGTCAACTATTTCTCAATAAAACTAAAAGGAAAAAAGCAAAACAGGTTTGAATAAGGTATTGTTGTTGTTTAGTCACTCATTTCTGTCTGCCTCTTTTGCAACCCCGTGGACTGTAGCCTGCAGGCTCTTCTATCCATAGGCTTTCCCAAGCAAGAATACTGAAGTGGGTTGCCATTTCCTACTTCAAGGATCTTCCAGACCCAGGGATCAAACCCGTATCTCATGCAAGTCTCCTGCATTTCAGGCATTTACTTTACTGCTGAGTTTCCAAGGAAGTCCATGTAGACTTTAGTTAATAATAATGTATCATTATTGTTTAGTTTGGAGAAGGCAATGGCACCCCACTCCAGTACTCTTGCCTGAAAAATACCATGAATGGAGGAGCCTGGTAGGCAGCTGTCCATGGGGTCGCTAAGAGTCGGACACGACTGAGCGACTTCACTTTCACTTTTCAGTTTCATGCATTGGAGAAGGAAATGGCAACCCACTCCAGTGTTCTTGCCTGGAGAATCCCAAGGACGGGGGAGCCTGGTGGGCTGCCATCTATGGGGTCGCACAGAGTCGGACACGACTGAAGTGACTTAGCAGCATTGTTTAGTTAATTATAATAAGTGTACCACACTAACATAAGATATTACTAATAGGGGAAACTGAGTTTGGAATATATGGGAATTCTATTTACTACCATTGCAAACCATCTAAAATTTTCTATAAATTTAATACTATAAAATGGAAAGCTTATTTAAAAAAAAAAGAAAAAAGAAAAAAAATGAATTCTAGTTTCCGATGTAGTATCCATGAGGAGAATGGACCAAAGATAAGCAAGTTCTTTTGTGTCACCTGGCATGTGAATCCCATACTCTTGGATGGTCCCACTCTGTTCTTTGGTTTTTCCCTAAAATAAACCACCCCCCCTACCCAAGAATCTCTGGATAAGAATTCAGAGGCTACCAAGCACTTGTTCTTTAAGAGTTACCATCCCCATACCCTGTGCTAGCCACAGATATCCCAAAGGAGGAAGGGCCCCTGGATGCAGTGCTACAAGAAAGCAGGATGGATACACTATTTCCTTCTTTGTTCAGTGAATCCAAAATGAACAGTTTTCTGCTGGGTATTATGAGTGCTTAATTTGTTTTGCTCCAGGGGTGGATTAGAATGAGGGGAAATGTGTCATTTTACTGCTGAAACTTTAGGCCTCCCTACATGCCTGGGAAAAAGTTGTTGCCTTTGTTAGCAGGGAAAGGAGGCTGGGTGGAGCACTACTTCCTCTCAATTTCAAATGTCCCTTCCAGGGACTTCCCTAAAACAATAGAAAGGGAAAGACTAGAGATCTCTTCAAGAAAATTAGAGATACCCAGGGAATATTTCATGCAAAGATGGACACAATAAGGACAGAAATGGTATGGACCTAATAGAAGGAGAAGATATTAAGAAGAAGTTACAAGAATACACAGAAGAACTATCCAAAAAAGATCTTCACGACCCAGATAACCATTAGGGTGTGATCACTCACCTACAGTCAGACATCCTGGAATGCAAAGTCAAATGGGCCTTAGAAAGCATCACTACGAACAAAGCTAGTGGAGATGATGGGATTCCAGTTGAGCCATTCCAAATCCTGAAAGATGATGCTGTGAAAGTGTTGCACTCAATATGCCAGCAAACTTGGAAAACTCAGCAGTGGCCACAGGACTGGAAAAGGTCAGTTTTCATTCCAATCCCAAAGAAGGGCAATGCCAAAAAATGTTCAAACTACCACACAATTGCACTCATCTTACACGCTAGCAAAGTAATGCTCAAAATTCTCCAAGCCAGGCTTCAACAGTACGTGAACTGTGAACTTCCAGATATTCAAGCTGGTTTTAGAAAAAGCAGAGGAACCAGAGATCAAACTGCCAATATCTGTTGGATCATTGAAAAAGCGAGAGAGTTCCAGAAAAACATCTACTTCTGCTTTATTGACTATGCCAAAGCCTTTGACTGTGTGGATCACAATAAACTGTGGAAAATTCTGAAAGAGATGGGAATACCAGACCACCTGACCTGCCTCCTGAGAAATCTGTATGTAGGTCAAGAAGCAACAGTTAGAACTGGACATGGAACAACAGACTGGTTCCAAATCAGGAAAGGAGTATGTCAAGGCTGCATACTGTCACCCTGCTTATTTAACGTATATGCAGAGTACATCATGAGAAATGCTGGGCTGGAAGAAGCACAAGCTGGAATCAAGATTTCCAGGAGAAATATCAATAACTTCAGATACGCAGATGACACCACCCTTATGGCAGAAAGTGAAGAAGAACTAAAGAGCCTCTTGATGAAAGTGAAAGAGGAGAGTGAAAAAGTAGGCTTAAAACTCAACAATCAGAAAACTAAGATCATAGCATCCGGTCCCATCACTTCATGACAAATAGATGGGGAATCAGTGGAAATAGTGTCAGACTTATTTTGGTGGGGGGTGGGGGGCTCCAGAATCACTGCAGGTGGTGACTGCAGCCATGACATTAAGACGCTTACTCCTTGGAAGAAAAGTTATGACCAATCTAAACAGCATATTCAAAAGCAGAGACATTACTTTGCCAACAAAGGTCCATCTAGTCAAGGCTATGGTTTTTCCAGTGGTCATGTATGGATACGAGAGTTGGACTATAAAGACGGCTGAGCACCCAAGAATTGATACTTTTGAACTGTGGTGTTGGAGAAGACTCTTGAGAGTTCCTTGGACTGCAAGGAGATCCAACCAGTCGATCCTTAAGGAGATCAGTCCTGGGTGTTCATTGGAGGGACTGATGTTGAAGCTGAAACTCCAATACTTTGGCCACCTGATGAGAAGAGCTGACTCATTTGAAAGGACCCTGATGCTGGGAAAGATTGAGAGCAGGAAGAGAAAGGGACGACAGAGGGTGAGATGGTTGGATGGCATCACCAACTCGATGGACATGGGTTTGGGTGGACTCCGGGAGTTGGTGATGGACAGAGAGGCCTGGTGTGTTGCAGCTCATGGGGTTGCAAAGAGTTGGACACGACTGAGCAACTGAACTGAACTGAACTGAACCTACTAACTCTACCGTGTGCTTGCATGAATGAATGACACACCCTGTGTGAAGCAAGTGATGAACCCTGCTCTGTGACTTCGTGGTGCCTCATAATGACTGAAGGCAGCCCCCAAAAGGGGAGCCTTGTCGGGGGTTTATACCCACCTGCCAGTGCCAAGAGATACCCAACATCCTTGCGAGGGGAGTGGCCAGAAGTGGGCGAAGCCTGTGGACTGAACTTTCCTTTCTTGGTCAGCTTTTCCTGGTCTCTTTGACGGTTTCATAATTGCATGGGGAATTAGAACTACTACCCTAATCTGTTGGATCATAGACTTTCGACGGACTTGTGATCCATGCTGTTACTATGTAGTATTACTTAGACCCCATGTATGAAAGGGCCTAGCCCTGCTAGGAGTACATTTGGGAGCGATACAGAACTCTGACTTTAGGAACGTCTCTCAGGTTAGAGGTCACTCTCTTGGCTGCCTGCCTCAGGGGCCAGAGACCTGAAAGTGAGTCTTTGCCATGGCTGTGCCTCCAATCTATGTGGATAGAAGCATTGCTGGTCACCATGAGGTTTTTGAGGACAAAGATTGGGAATTTCAGGATCTGGTCAGACTGGAAATGAAATGGGTTTCTTCTTTTGGTAGTACTAGCTCTTAGCAGACCAAAGAAGGCTAGAGAGCTTGTGTCTCAACTCCCTAGATGGTCTTTTTGTGGAATCTGTGAACTGGAAGGGTTGGTCCGAGTAACTTGAGGACAGAAATCACTTTTTCCTTGCAGGCCAACCCTCCACAACCCCTTTTGCTCTCACATATACTGGTGTGGTGACACTCAGAAGAGACATCTTTGGTTTTTTTGTTCATCCCTTTGTAACTCTATGGTTCTATTGTGTTCAGGACTGTACTTGGGAATGTGCATTGGCACACGGAACATGGATGCTTCCCCTAGTAGACCTTCCAGAAAGCTACTCTCTTACACTCTGGGTGGCATCAGAGAAAAGGGCAAATCAAACAAAAGTCTTGGCGGTAAGGAACTGAAAATCAATCTGGTATGCCATCAGGTCTACCCCTTGTGCATCTCCACCCCACCTCGGCAGTAGAACTGGGAGGGACAAGTATGGTGCTTGCATCAGTAAGGGACAGGCTTAGTCTGACCAGGGAAGGAAAGCTTTGGTGGAGAGTCAGTGTACACCCCCATCTAGAACAGGAAGGGATGTTTCCGGTGGGAAAAAAGCCACAGCTGTGGATGCCGCTTTTTTCTGTCTTACAGATGGGAGCTAACAGTTCCAGAACCACTCCTTTAAAATGTATTTTTAAAAGCTGGGACAGGTTTGATCCCCCAAACTTTAAAAGACACACCTGATCTTCTTCTGTGATATCGAATGGCCACAGTATCCTTTGGAAGACGAGAAATGCTGGCCGGTTGAAAGGTCTCAATTAATACTGTTTTACAATTAGACCAGTTCTGTAGGAAACAAGGGAAATGGGTAGAAGTGACATAAGTGTTGGTCTTTATCTCCCTGTGAGACATGCCAGACTTGTGTCCTAAGGGTGCAGATTTGGGTGTGAAACCGTCAGCTCCTTTCTGTCCTCTTACTTTGCCCCATATCTGGGGCTCCCAAATGAACAGGCTGAGAATCAGGGTACCCCTCCAGGAGGGGTTGCCTCAGTCTTGGTAGAATTTCAAACAGTACCAATTGCAGTCGAGACTATCAAGAGGATTCAAAGAGTACATAGAAGTATTTATGGGGTTGACTTTACTTTATGACCTTACTTGGAGAGATATAATGCATGTCTTCGGACAGACACTGACTCCTAACTCTAGAGCTTGAGTTTTGGGGGAAGCTACTACTTTTGGAGATGAATGGCTTGAACTGAGACAAGGGGAAAGAGGGAACACGAATTAGCCCTCCTCCCTACTGGGAGCCAAGCGGTTCCCATAACAGCCAGTTTGTCAGATGTATTCTTGAAGGACTCAAGTGAGCATGCATGATGAGACTTTAGATTCTGCTAAGTTGACTGACATAAAACAGAGAGAAGAAAAACTCCTGGTAAATTCCTAGATAGACTACAGGAGGCTCTCCACAAGTTTACTGACATTGATTCCAAAAGTTCAGAGGGAGAAATAATCTTAAAAGATAGATGTCTCACTCAGTCGGCTCCAGGTATCTGCCATAAGTTACAAAAACAGGTGTTTGGACCAAATCAGTCTTTAGAAAAATTGTTATAGCTGGCTTAGATGGTATATTATGGTAGACAATACAAGAAGGAAAACAAAAAGCAAAGAAAGAACCAGACGAAAGACTGAAGCCCCAGCAATGGCTGTTAGAGCCACTCTGAAACAGCCTGAGGAAAAATGCCCAGAGGAACCCAGGTGAAAAGGGATGGACTTGTCATTACTGAGGAAAGGAGGGGCATCTCAAGCGGGATTGCCCTCAGGCATCTAAGCTGCCCTCAGCTCCCTGTCCAGTCTGCAAAGGACCGTACTAGAGAAGACACTGCCCTCCAAGGTGTAGGCCCCAGGGGGTGGATTCTTAAGACAATCAGGACTGACTGAAGGTGCCTGGGGGTCCCTACACAAGCTCCCATCCTAATTACACCTGAGGAACCCTGGGTATTAATAACTGTGGAGGGCTAATCAGGTGATTTTCTTTTGGACACTGGCGCAACTCTCTTTGTGCTCACTGAAGTCCCTGGGCCACTTTACTCCTGATCCACTACTGTAATGGGGCTGTCTGGATGAGCCAAATGCTATTATTTCAGTCACCTTCTAAGCTGCAACTGAGACTCTACGCTGTTTTCTCATGAGTTTCTGATTGTGCCAGAGTCTCCCTCACTCCTTCTGGGGAACGATGTATTGAACAAGGTCCAGGCCTTTGTTTTCATAAATATGGAACCCACTCTTTTAACTGAACAAAATGCAAATCCTAAAGTGTGGGCTGATGAAAAACTGTGAGTCAAGCACAAAATGCTGTTCCTGTCATTATCAAGCTCAATGAATCTCGCTTATTTCCACATCAAAAGCAGTACCCACTGAAGTCTGAGGTTAAGGAAGGGTTAAAATCCTTTTAACCCATCATTGAAAATTTAAAGGAACAGGGGCTATTAATTTCCTGTAATAGTCCATGCAACATTCCTATTTTGGGTGTAAAAAAAGTAAAATGATAAATGGAGACTTCATCAAGATATACAAATAATAAGTATCTAATCCTTATACTTTATCATCTGAAATTCCTAAATGAGCCAAACATGACTTTAAGACAATTGAGAGGATTCTTGGGCATTACAGGTTACTGTAATTTGGATTCTGGGTTATGGGGAACTTGCCTGGTCTTTATATAAACTTATAACTGAGACTCAGTAGGCCCAAACCAACAAGTTGGTTTGCTCCCCAGAGACTCAAAAGGCTTTTAAGAGTGTTCAAACTGCTCTCTTGCAGACTCCTGCTTTGAGCTTGCCCACAGGATCAGAGCTTTGTTTGTTTGTTACTGAAAAAAGGTTATGACCACATTCCTTAAGGGTAATTGCTACTATTGTTTTGCTAATACCTAAAGCTCTAACTTATATGCAGAGTACATCATGAGAAACTCTGGGCTGGAAGAAGCACAAGCTGGAATCAAGATTGCTGGGAGACTCTGGCGGATTCGTGTTGATATATGGCAAAACCAATACAATATTGTAAAGTTAAAAAAAAAAAAAAAGATTTCTGGGAGAAATATCAATAACCTCAGATATGCAGATGACACCACCCTCATGGCAGAAAGTGAAGAGGAGCTAAAAAGCCTCTTGATGAAAGTGAAAGGAGAGTGAAACAGTTGGCTTAAAGCTCAACATTTAGAAAACGAAGATCATGGCATCTGGTCCCACCACTTCATGGGAAATAGATGGGGAAACAGTGGAAACAGTGTCAGACTTTATTTTTGGGGGCTCCAAAATCACTGCAGAAGGTGATTTCAGCCATGAAATTAAAAGATGCTTACTCCTTGGAAGGAAAGTTATGACCAACCTAGATAGCATATTCAAAAGCAGAGACATTACTTTGCCAACAAAGGCCCGTCTCATCAAAGCTATGGTTTTTCCTGTGGTCATGTATGGATGTGAGAGTTGGACTGTGAAGAAAGCTGAGCACCGAAGAATTGATGCTTTTGAACTGTGGTGTTGGAGAGGACTCTTGAGAGTCCCATGGACTGCAAGGAGATCCAACTAGTCCATTCTAAAGGAGATCAGTCCTGGGTGTTCATTGGAAGGACTGATGCTAAAGCTGAAACTCCAATACTTTGGCCACCTCATGCGAAGAGTTGACTCAGTGGAAAAGACTCTGATGCTGGGAGGGATTGGGGGCAGGAGGAGAAGGGGACAACAGAGGATGAGATGGCTAGATGGCATCACCAAATCAATGGACATGAGTCTGGGTGAACTCCGGGAGTTGGTGATGGACAGGGAGGCCTGGAGTGCTGCAATTCATGGGGTTGAAAAGAGTCAGACACGATTGAGTGACTGAACTGAACTGAAAGCTCATAAGTTTACTAATGGGCAAAATCTTACTGTACTGAGTTCTCATGATGTAAGTGGGATCTTAAACTCTAAAGCTCAGAGCAAAAATGCTCCACCTTTAAAGCTGCTGTAACTCAAGGGGTCTCAAAAGCTCTAGGAATAGAATATCACTTACACTGTTCCTGGAGACCCCAATCTTCAGGAAAGCTGAAAAGTCTAATGACATTATTATGAGGCATCTGTGTAAGCTAACTCAGGAAACATAAGACCATAGGTTTAAAGTTTTACCCATACCTTTAATGAGGGCTCGAACTGCCCCCCCCACCCAATATGGGATTATCTCAATGACAGACTGTTTTTGTACACAGATACTGTCATAGATGGAGAAGGCAATGGCACCCCACTCCAGTACTCTTGCCTGGAAAATCCCATGGATGGAGGAGCGTGGAAGGCTGCAGTCCATGGGGTTGCTGAGGGTCGGACACGACTGAGCGACTTCACTTTCACTTTTCAGTTTTATGCATTGGAGAAGGAAATGGCAACCCACTCCAGTGTTTTTGTCTGGAGAATCCCAGGGACAGGGGAGCCTGGTGGGCTGCCGTCTATGGGGTCACACAGAGTCGGACACGACTGAAGTGACTTAGCAATAGCAACTGTCATAGATCCTGAAGCCTTAGAATTAACTATGTGCCTCAGCTTTCAGCTTTTCAACCTCCTCATTGATTGAAGGCTTCCCGTGGTGGGTTTCTCCACTTCAAAGAAAGGGCTTTCTTCAGCTCTGCAACTACCTTCACCAACAAAAATCATATGTGAAACCTCTTCTTGATGACATCTAACAATTCTCAGATGGACTGATGTAACTATGGACATAATGTAACTTTTAATTTTGATTATGTTTTAGCTTGGTTTAATGACTATTTTGCCTTACATCTGTAACTGGTTAACTGGATTTTTTTCTGAAAGCTTCTAAGTTACAAATGGTTGTCCAGGCCCCTACAAGTGCCACAACTTCCTCCAACTATTACTTGGGGCCCCTGGATCAGAGACCCTCAATATGAGAGTTAGGAGAATATGTTGCCTCAACAATTTAGGGACAATGCCCCTCAACAACAGGAAATAGTTATGGAAGGAAAACAACGCCCTTTTCCCTTGGCAACATAATTCTCCTAAAAGAAAACGGGGGAATGAGAGAGTCAGTTTCTAGGCAGGTTGATAAGAAGTCTGGGGTTCCTTAGGAGGAGAAAGGGATTTGGGGTTCTCAAAGAGGAGATAGGGGTCTGGAATTCTCAAGGAGGAGGGAAGGACAAACGTCTTTTTTTTTTTTTTTCTGTCTCTACATTCCTTAATCTTAGTCACATAAAACCTTTTTTTCTTTAAGCCCAGAGCTCATGACTGCAAGAAAAAAAAACCTCATCTTCTGAACTCTAAGTTCAGTTCAGTTCAGTTAGTCATGTCTGACTCTTTGCAATGCTATGGATTGCAATACGCCAGGCTTCCCTGTCCATCACCAACTCCCAGAGCTTACTCAAACTCATGTCCATTGAGTCAGTGATGCCATCCAACCATCTCATCCTCTGTTGTCCCCTTCTCCTCCCACCTTCAGTCTTTCCCAGCATAAGGGTCTTCTCAAATGAGCCAGTTCTTCACATCAGGTAGCCAAAGTACTGGAGTTTCAGCTTCAGCATCAGTCCTTCGGAGTATTCAGGACTGATTTCCTTTAAGATGGACTGGTTGGATCTCCTTGCAGTCCAAGGGACTCTCAAGAGTCTTCTCCAACACCACACTTCAAAAGCATCAATTCTTCGGTGCTCAACTTTCTTTATAGTCCAACTCTCACATCCATACATGACCACTGGAAAAACCATAGCTTTGACTAGATGGATCTTTGTTGGCAAAGTAATGTCTCTACTTTCTAATATGCTGCCTAAGTTGGTCATAACTTTCCTTCCAAGGAGCAAGCATCTTTTAATTTCATGGCTGCAGTCACCATCTGCTGTGATTCTGGAGCCCAAAAAAATAGTTACCCACTGTTTCCCCATCTCTTTGCCATGAAGTGATGGGACCAGATGCCATGATCTTAGTTTTCTGAATGTTGAGTTTTAAGCCAACTTTTTCACTCTCCTCTTTCACTTTCATTCTTTCATCAAGAGGCTCTTCAGTTCTTTGTTTTCTGCCGTAAGTGTGGTGTCATCTGCATATCTGAGGTTATTAAGATTTCTCCCGGAGATCTTGATCCCAGTTTGTGCTTCTTCCAACCCAGCATTTCTCATGATGTACTCTGCATATAAGTTAAATAAGCAGGGTGACAGTATGCATCCTTGATATACTCCTTTCCCGATTTGGAACCAGTCTGTTGTTCCATGTCCAGTTCTAACTGTTGCTTCTTGACCTGCATACAGATTTCTCAGGAGGCAGGTCAGGTGGTCTGGTATTTCCATCTCTTTCAGAATTTTCCACAGTTTGTTGTGATCCACACAGACAAAGGCTTTGGCATAGTCAGTAAAGCAGAAATCGATGTTTATCTGGAACTCTCTTGCTCAAGGATATGTTTTTCCTTAAACTCTGTACCAATGACTATATAACAACAATGTATCCTGCTTGAGGACCTGTTTCTCCTTCTTGAGAACCTTCTGAATAATCCTGTCATTTTTCAAATGTATATTATTGGAGTGGGTCTGGTAAGACCTTTCTACTGTTAGTTTTAATCCCATTATCTTAAAATGTATATTGTGGGAGTGGGTCTTATAAAACCTTGACAACCTTGAGACATTATTTTGATTTATTGTAATAACCAATTGAAAAAGTATATAATTCCCTTTTCTAAGACTAGCGATGGGGGCACTCTCCATCCCTCTTCTGATGTCTATGTCAGCAGCTTTCTCTGTCCGTTTTTTACTTTAATAAAACTCTGCTACACAAAAGCTCTTGAGTGATCAAGCCTGGTCCCTGGTCCTGAAGCTAAATCTTCTTTTTCGGGGATCATGAATCCAACATCATTCATGGTAAACTATCAGTAGTGTAGATTAAGAAAGGCCAGGAGGTCTTGGTAAACTTTGGGCCACATTTTGGTACATCCCGAATGGCCACAACATAATTATTACATTAGTGTTACCACTCATCTTTGTACACCGCCTCTATAGGGACCACAAAGAACTTTACTGAGTGGACATATTTCCCTTGAAATGTGATAACAGACCAAATATATACACATATATATATGAAACAAATCATGGGAAACGTTTAGTTGTATATTACACCTAGATAGAAAGGAACATTCGTTGAGCCCATGACTAACCTATTTCACGGTGCTATCTGCACTGCCCCCGTGACAGCCATCACACTCCTTTCTGGAAAACACGTGTGGGCTTTGTAGCCACACCTCTGGTCTTCCCCCAGCGTGGGTTCTTTTCCTCATGGGAGCTGGCTCAGTTCAGCTAATTTGTGCCTGATTCAGGTGTTTGTTGACGACTTTCTTAAACACTTTGTGACACTTCCACTGAGACTATGGGACTAGCATTTTAGAGTTGGTGTTACAAGGAAACCCAAAGGAAGCTAAAAAATTTCACCTCTGGCAGGAGCTTTTCCTAATAGGAGAAAGTAAAAGTATTTAAAATAAATGGACACCAATCTCAAATGATACAGGCAAAGAGACACAGTTTCCTGATGACTTTTAGAAAACATACTTTTAAAAAACGACAAAGTAGAGGGTGTGGAGAAAAGGGAACCCTCTTACACTGTTGGTGGGAATGCAAACTAATACAGCCACTATGGAGAACAGTGTGGAGATTCCTTAAAAAACTGGAAATAGAACTGCCTTATGATCCAGCAATCCCACTGCTGGGCATACACACTGAGGAAACCAGAAGGGAAAGAGACATGTGTACCCCAATGTTCATCGCAGCACTGTTTATAATAGCCAGGACATGGAAGCAACCTAGATGTCCATCAGCAGATGAATGGATAGGAAAGCTGTGGTACATATACACAATGGAGTATTACTCAGCCATTAAAAAGAATACATTTGAATCAGTTCTAATGAGGTGGATGAAACTGGAGCCTATTATACAGAGTGAAGTAAGCCAGAAGGAAAAACATAAATACAGTATACTAACGCATATATATGGAATTTAGAAAGATGGTAACAATAACCTGGTGTACGAGACAGTAAAAGAGACACTGATGTGTAGAACAGTCTTATGGACTCTGTGGGAGAGGGAGAGGGTGGGAAGATTTGGGAGAGTGACATTGAAACATGTAGAATATCATGTAAGAAACGAGTTGCCAGTCCAGGTTCGATGCGCGATACTGGATGCTTGGGGCTGGTGCACTGGGACGACCCAGAGGGATGGTGTGGGGAGGGAGGAGGGAGGAGGGTTCAGGATGGGGAACACATGTATGCCTGTGATGGATTCATTTTGATATTTGGCAAAACTAATACAATTATGTAAAGTTTAAAAATAAAATAAAATTTAAAAAAAGAAGAAGTTAAATAAGCAAGATAACAACAAAAAAAATAAAATAAAATCACTGATGTCAAAAAAAAAAAAAACCGACAAAGTAATTCTGTTAAACCAGCAGCCACCTTTATATCTAATGATTCCCCACAAGAGACATTCTCATTAGAAGCCAGACATTGTAAGAATATTTACTCTAACCATCTAATCAGGCTATTATTTCACAGAGCTGAAGCAATCAAAAGAGAATGTTCACAAGGTCCCAACACCACAAATTTGCTCACCCAATTGTATGTATGACTATTACTCTTTCTTGTTTTCTGTTATTATTTCAGTTCAGTTCAGTTGCTTAGTCGTGTCTGACTCTTTGTGACGCCATGAATCGCAGCACGCCAGGCCTCCCTGTCCATTACCAACTCCCGGAGTTTACTCAAACTCATGTCCATCGAGTCAGTGATGCCATCCAGCCATCTCATCCTCTGTCATCCCCTTCTTCTCCTCCCCGAGTCCCTCCCAGCATCAGGGTCTTTTCCAATGAGTCAACTCTTCGCATGAGATGGCCAAGGTATTGGAGTTTCAGCTTCAACATCAGTCCCTCCAATGAACACCCAGGACTGATCTCCTTTAAGATGGACTGGTTGGATCTCATTGCAGTCCAGGGACGTTCAAGAGTCCTCTCTAACACCAAAGTTCAAAAGCATCAATTCTTAGGTGCTCAGCTTTCTTCACAGTCCAACTCTCACATCCATACATGACCACTGGAAAAACCATAGCCTTGATGAGACGGGCCTTTGTTGGCAAAGTAATGTCTCTGCTTTTGAATATGCTATCTAGGTTGGTCATAACTTTCCTTCCAAGAAGTAAGTGTCTTTTAATTTCATGGCTGAAATCACCGTCTGCAGTGATTTTGAAGCCCCCCAAAATAGTTTGACACTGTTTCCACTGTTTCTCCATCTATTTCTGATGAAGTGATGGGACTAGATGCCATGATCTTCATTTTCTGAATGTTGAGCTTTAAGCCAATCTTTTCACTCTCCTCTTTCACTTTCATCAAGAGGCTCTTTAGTTCCTCTTCACTTTCTGCCATGAGGGTGGTGTCATCCGCATATCTGAGGTTATTGATATTTCTCCCCGCAATATTGATTCCAGCTTGTGCTTCTTCCAGTCCAGCGTTTTTCATGATGTACTCTGCATATAAGTTAAATAAACAGGGTGACAATATACAGCCTTGACGTACTCCTTTTCCTATTTGGAACCAGTCTGTTGTTTCATGTCCAGTTCTAACTATTCCTTCCTGACCTGCATATAGGTTTCTCAAGAAGCAGGTCACGTGGTCTGGTATTCCCATCTCTTTCAGAACTTTCCACAGTTTATTGTGATCCACACAGTCAAAGGTTTGGCGTAGTCAATAAAGCAGAAATAGATGTTTTTCTGGAACTCTCTTGCTTTTTCCATGATTCAGCAGATGTTGGCAATTTGATCTCTGGCTCCTCTGCCTTTTCTAAAACGAGCTTGAACATCTGGAAGTTCACGGTTCACGTATTGCTGAAGCCTGGCTTGGAGAATTTTGAGCATTACTTTACTAGTATGTGAGATGAGTGCAACTGTGGGGTAGTTTGAGCAGGGCCTAGATCTGATAGATAGAGTGCCTGATGAACTACGGAATGAGGTTCGTGACATTGTACAGGAGACAGGGATCAAGACCATTCCCATAGAAAAGAAATGCAAAAAAGCAAAATGGCTATCTGGGGAGGCCTTACAAATAGCAGTGAAAAGAAGAGAAGCGAAAAGCAAAGGAGAAAAGGAAAGATATAAACATCTGAATGCAGAGTTCCAAAGAATAGCAAGAAGAGATAAGAAAGCCTCCTTCAGCGATCAATGCAAAGAAATAGAGGAAAACAACAGAATGGGAAAGACTAGGGATCTCTTCAAGAAAATCAGAGATACCAAAGGAACATTTCATGCAAAGATGAGCTCGATAAAGGACAGAAATGGTATGGACCTAACAGAAGCAGAAGATATTAAGAAGAGATGGCAAGAACACACAGAAGAACTGTACAAAAAAGATCTTCATGACACAGATAATCATGATGGTGTGATCACTGACCTAGAGCCAGACATCATGGAATGTGAAGTCAAGTGGGCCTTAGAAAGCATCACTACGAACAAAGCTAGTGGAGGTGATGAAATTCCAGTTGAGCTATTCCAAATCCTGAAAGATGATGCTGTGAAAGTGCTGCACTCAAGATGCCAGCAAATTTGGAAAACTCAGCAGTGGCCACAGGACTGGAAAAGGTCAGTTTTCATTCCAATCCCAAAGAAAGGCAATGCCAAAGAATGCTCAAACTACCGCACAATTGCACTCATCTCACACGCTAGTAAAGTAATGCTCAAAATTCTCCAAGCCAGCCTTCAGCAATAAGTGAACCGTGAACTTCCTGATGTTCAAGCTGGTTTTAGAAAAGGCAGAGGAGCCAGAGATCAAATTGCCAACATCTGCTGAATCATGGAAAAAGCAAGAGAGTTCCAGAAAAACATCTATTTCTGCTTTATTGACTATGTCAAAGACTTTGACTGCATGGATCACAATGAACTGTGGAAAATTCTGATAGAGATGGGAATACCAGACCACCTGACCTGCCTCTTGAGAAATCTGTATGCAGGTCAGGAAGCAACAGGTAGAACTGGACATGGAACAACAGACTGGTTCCAAATAGGAAAAGGAGTACGTCAAGGCTGTATATTGTCACCCTGTTTATTTAACTTATATGCAGAGTACATCATGAGAAATGCTGGACTGGAAGAAACACAAGCTGGAATCAGTATTGCGGGGAGAAATATCAATAACCTCAGATATGCAGATGACACCACCCTTATGGCAGAAAGTGAAGAGGAGCTAAAAAGCTTCTTGATAAAAGTGAAAGTGGAGAGTGGAAAAGTTGGCTTAAAGCTCAACATTCAGAAAACGAAGATCATGGCATCCGGTCCCATCACTTCATGGCAAATAGATGTGGAAACAGTGGAAACAGTGTCAGACTTTATTTTTCTAGGCTTCAAAATCACTGCAGATGGTGAGTGCAGCCATGAAATTAAAAGATGCTTACTCCTTGGAAGGAAAGTTATGACCAACCTAGATAGCATATTCAAAAGCAGAGACATTACTTTGCCAACAAAGTTCCGGCTAGTCAAAGCTATGGTTTTTCCTGTGGTCATGTATGGATGTGAGAAATGGACTGTGAAGAAGGCTGAGCGCCGAAGAATTGATGCTTTTGAAGTGTGGTGTTGGACAAGACTCTTGAGAGTCCCTTGAACTGCAAGGAGATCCAACCAATCCATTCTGAAGGAAATCAGCCCTGGGATTTCTTTGGAAGGGCTGATGCTAAAGCTGAAACTCCAGTACTTTGGCCACCTCATGCGAAGAGTTGACTCGTTGGAAAAGACTCTGATGCTGGCAGGGATTGAGGGCAGGAGGAGAAGGGGGCGACAGAGGATGAGATGGCTGGATGGCATCACCAACTCGATGGATGTGAGTCTGAGTGAACTCTGGGAGTTGGTGATGGATAGGGAGGCCTGGCGTGCTGCGATTCATGGGGTCGCAAAGAGTTGGACACGACTGAGCGACTGATCTGATCTGATCTTGGGCATTCATTGGCATTGCTTTTCTTAGGGATGGGAATGAAAACTGACCTTTTCCAGTCCTGTGGCCACTGCTGAGTTTTCCAAATTTGCTGACATATTGAGTGCAGCACTTTCACAGCGTCATCTTTCAGGATTTGAAATAGTTCCATTGGAATTCCATCACCTCCACTAGCTTTGTTCATAGTGATGCTTTCTAAGGCCCACTTGACTTCACATTCCATGATGTCTGGCTCTAGGTCAGTGATCACACCATCATGATTATCTGTGTCGTGAAGATCTTTTTTGTACAGTTCTTCTGTGTATTCTTGCCACCTCTTCTTAATATCTTCTGCTTCTGTTAGGTCCATACCAATTCTGTCCTTTATTGAGCCCATCTTTGCATGAAATATTCCCTTGTTATTTCTAATTTTCTTGAAGAGATCTCTAGTCTTTCCCATTCTGTTATTTTCCTCTATTTCTTTGCATTGATCACTGAGGAAGGCTTTCTTTTCTCTCCTTGCTATTCTTTGGAACTCTGCATTCAGATGCTTATATCTTTCCTTTTCTCCTTTGCTTTTCGCTTCTCTTCTTTTCACAGCTATTTGTAAGGCCTCCCCAGACAGCCATTTTGCTTTTTTGCATTTCTTTTCCATGGGGATGGTCTTGATCCCTGTCTCCTGTACAATGTCACGAACCTCCATCCATAGTAGTTCATGAGGCACTCTGTCTATCAGATCTAGTCCCTTAAATCTATTTCTCACTTCCACTGTATAATTTTAAGGGATTCGATTTAGGTCTGGTGGTTTTCCCTACTTTCTTCAATTTCAGTCTGAATTGGCAATAAGGAGTTCATGATCTGCGCCACAGTCAGCTCCCGGTCTTGTTTTTGCTGACTGTATAGACCTTCTCCACTTTTGGCTGCAAAGAATATAATCAATCTGATTTTGGTGTGGCCATCTGGTGATGTTCATGTGTAGAGTCTTCTCTTGTGTTGTTGGAAGAGGGTGTTTGCTATGACCAGTGCATTCTCTTGGCAAAACTCTATTAGCCTTTGCCCTGCTTCTCTCTGTACTCCAAGGCCAAATGTGCCTGTTACTCCAGGTGTTTCTTGACTTCCTACTTTTGCATTCCAGTCCCCTATAATGAAAAGGACATCTTTTTTGGGTGTTGGTTCTAAAAGGTCTTGTATGTCTTCATAGAACAGTTCAACTTCAGCTTTTTCAGCGTTACCGGTTGGGGCATAGGCTTGGATTACCATGATATTGAATGGTTTGCCTTGGAAATGAACAGAGATCTTTGTGTTGTTTTTGAGATTGCATCCAAGTATTACATTTTGGACTCTTTTGTTGACCATGATGGCTACTCCATTTCTTCTAAGGGGTGCCTGCTCACAGTAGTAGATATAATGGTCATCTGAGTTAAATTCAGCCATTCCAGGCCATTTTAGTTCACTGATTCCTAGGATGTCGACGTTCACTCTTGCCATCTCCTGTTTGACCACTTCCAATTTGCCTTGATTCATGGACCTGACATTCCAGGTTCCTATGCAATATTGCTCTTTACAGCATTGGACTTTGCTTCTATCACCAGTCACATCCACAACTGGGTATTCTTTTTGCTTTGGCTCCATCCCTTCATTCTTTCTGGAGTTATTTCTCCACTCATCTCCAGTAGCACATTGGGCACTTACCGACCTGGGGAGTTCCTCTTTCAGTATCCTATCATTTTGCATTTTCATACTGTTCATGGGGTTCTCAAGGCAAGAATACTGAAGTGGTTTGCCATTCCCTTCTCCAGTGGACTACTTCTGTCAGTTCTAAAGATTATTATTTAGGAACTTGCTATGTTTCCACCTATGTCAATCCTGCCATTTGGCATCAGAGCCCACTTACTCTTGCCCACTCCAGAATATTGCTCAAGCAGTTTTCCCCATCTTGCATCATTATTTCCCCCTGTGTACTTTATTATTATAATTGGCAGAGAAATAGGCTGTTCTTTTCCCCATTAAAAACATTCTCTTGATTTGAAAGCTATCATAAAGATGTTATTGTTTAGTCACTAAGTTGTGTCTAACTCTTGTGATCCCGTGGACTATAGTCCATCAGGCTCCTCTGTCCATGGGATTTCCCAGGCAAGAATACTGGAACAGGTTGCCATTTCCTTCTCCAGGGGATCTTCCCTACCCAGGGATCAAACCTTCTGCATTGGTATAGGTTACCACTGGGACACCAGGGAAGCCATCATAAAGATATTAATTCTTCCCAAATTGATTTAATGGTTCAACATAATTCTAATAACAGTATTCACTCTTTAAAAAAGAAGTTATTTAATTTAAATAATAGGTTATATAATTTTAAATCCTTCATTTACACTAAAGGCTAGTGAGGTTTAAGTGACCTTCCTAACGTGACATTGCTGGCTAGCTGGCAGTGTGAGACAGGACATGAATCAGGTCTCCTCATTCAGTGTTTTTTCCCTACTTCCTATGCTGCTTCCTCCATACTCCAGCTGATATCTGCTGTGTGCATTCACTTCCACTGAACATGACCAACTTATTTGATGCTGTCAAATAAAAACCATTCCTAGGAACCTGTAGCTGGCTTCAGGATAAAAAAAAAAATCTGAAGCCTTCAGCAAGACATGACAAGATAAACACCAAACACTGATAATATGTTGTCAGCTTTCCAGGCAAGAAGAGACACTATTAATTTTTCCAAGAAATGAGTCACCTAACTTTGGTTTTTACCAAGAATTTAGCTCAGTAGGTACAGGACTGACTCTCAGTCAGCAGATCAGTTTGAAAGTCAATTATGCATAGTTGTTTCATTTCTATTCCTGAAATTATCTTTTATTTCCTTTCATCCCAGCAGTAAGAACTAAGTTCCAGTGGTTAGGACCATCTACTTCACAGTTCTTACTGTCTCTACATTGTGTGTTAGTCTCTCAGTCGTGTCTGATTCTTTGCAACCCCGTGGACTGGAGCCCCCAGGCTCCTCTGTCCATGGAATTCTACAGGCAAGAATACTGGAGTGGGTAGCCATCTTTACATTAGGTCCTTCTAATCTTCTTTGCTATAGTCAGGAACTCCTCAGCATACATCCCTTCTACACCCCCTCTTACCCTTGGCCTCTCCTTGGCTAGAACCCCCATCTAGTTTTACTGATGGTAACACAGAAGGAGAACAAAAAAAGTCTCTGGGTGGTGGATTAGAACCACCCTTACTTCTTAAGCTTCATGTTCTTCTGCAGAAAAACAGGGTCATAGGGCAGCAATATGAGAGACACAGGTTGAGAAATGTGCACACGTGTTTGACCACCTTTGATCTCACTGAGTCAGCAGTCCAGAGGACACAGCACGTGGCACCAGCAGCCACATTCTTGTCCACTGCTACTGAAGGGAGTGCCCCCTGGGGTGGAACTGTGATTTGGATGTGGCTAGAGGAGAGTGACATGACTGAGCGACTTCCCTTTCACTTTTCACTTTTCACTTTAATGCATTGGAGAAGGAAATGGCAACCCACTCCAGTGTTCTTGCCTGGAGAATCCCAGGGATGGGGGAGCCTGGTGGGCTTGCGTCTATGGGGTCGCACAGAGTCGGACATGACTGAAGCGACTTAGCAGCAGCAGCAGCAGCAGAAGAGAGTGAGAGGATGCCTCTTCCAGTTTCCGACTGCACTCTCCGTTGTGCAAGTGGAGAAGACTTCCAGGGAAAGAACTCAAACCAGATCCACAATTCACATGCAGGTATGTCTGAGGAAAACAGGCAGGAGGAGAAGCTGACAGAAACCAATTTCAGGCAGGACTCCAGATTCCTAGGAGAGCAATCATCACAAAGGAACAGCGCGGTGTGCCCAGCCACAAGCAGCACCAGGGCTGGATGGCTGGTCAGCATGGTCGTTCTAGAACCAACATAACATTTATTACCCAAACTTATCTCAACCAGCTATTGCCCACTGGTATCTTGCATAAGTTCTGGGGAGGAGGGTGAGGGGTACACTTAGGCTGCAGGTAAAACTGAAAGACCTGCCTTTGAGAGCTATTCCCATCCAAGTGTGTGATTAAGTGTGAACATGGGTTGCCTGGGCATGGTAGTGGTTAGTGTCTAAGATGATTCTTAGTTTTTCTTAGTTTTTCTTTTCTATCTTGATGAAAAATTTGCCAATGTCATAAAACAGAGAACCCAACAAGCCTTACAATTTACATAGCTAATTTCTGTATGCTTTTGATAACACTGCCACATTCGTGACCGTTTTTCACTATTTTTTGCCCTGGCATATTGGGAGGGCACATGAGGACTTTACAGTGAGACGGTGCGGTGGGGAGCCTGTGGTCCTTGCTGTTCTCCCAACATTGTGCTTGTGGTTGGCATCTCTCTGATGCAATGGCAAACAGAGGAGAGGGAGCTGTTTGTCTCCTTTTCAAAGAAAAAGGCAAGAGCTGAACTACTGCAAGCCCTTAGCGAACCTTCATCTGAATTAGAAAAAACCGTCTGGGGGGAGTTACAGTTCTAGGGAGCATAGATTGGTGCCCTTGCACAAGCAGAAAAAGTGCTTCATTCTCCTGGAACATACATGTGGGAAGGTGTATAATTCGAGCTTAGTGAACTGCATTTCACACTAGATTTTAGTCCCCGTGTGTGCCCTTGTGCACTGAACAACCTGAACAACTGTGCATAATTGTACAACTGTGTGTATTGGTTCCTGTTAGAGCATCTGAGAAGCTCATACTGAGAGGAGACCTGCGAAAAAAATGCAGCATGAGCATCGGCCTGAGCGGCAGAGTGGTCAACAGTGGTCCAGAGAAGTGGTATCAGTGTTAAGGGAACCGCTGGAGCAAAGATCCACACAGAAAGTAAGCAGTGGTCAGTGTGGAACGGTAAGGATACAAACAGCAATAGTATGAAGCCTGGGTTGTTTGGTGGGAACACTTAAGATATTTACTGGGAACTCTCAGGCATTACACACGAGAATGTGGTGATTATGTCTTATATTGTTTGCCCAAACCTACACAAACTGTGTGAGTCTGGTGAAGCTCGTAATCATACCATCTGACTTCACAGTCATGGTGCCAAGCCGACCAAGGTACCACGGAGCCTTGGCCAGAATAAGGGGTAAGTTGATCAAATTTCTCTGGGGTAGTCTTTTCATTTGAGGCAGAAAAAAAAGGGCATCTGGTCTTCCAGATAAAGCACACTGAGAAGACTGTGAAGAGATCTAACTTCCTTGCCATGTGGAAGAAGTTATATCCTTGGACGAGAGTGGGATCAACACACAGTAAGAAGAATGAGAGTGAAAGTTAGAGTGAGAGAGAATGAGAGTGAGCCAGAGAGAGAGAGAGAATGGAAGGGAGAGGGGTTGAGAGGTGAGAAAGACCAATTTGGAAAATATATTTTAGTCCCTAGATGTAGCTGTGACTGAAGTCTACTCCTACACTTCCCAGGACTGAAAGCCAGTATATTTCCTTTTCACTTACACTAGTTTAAACTGCATTTCTGACATTCTAAATGAACGACTTCTAACTAATACAGGCAGGGAGACTTGGAAGGGCTATGAGCCTTGAGTTATGCAACTTGAGCTATGCAACTACCTCTAATTCAAGAGACCTTTTGAGCCTGGGAATCTTCAATGCATTACAAATTGCCAATACATCTTCATCTCATCAAGAACACTAGAGAGGGTGTGGTCAGGATGGCAGAGTAGGAAGACCCTGAGCTCATCTCCTCCCATGGGCACACCAAAATTGCAACAACCCACAGAACAACTATTGAGGAGAATGACCTAAAGACAAGCAGAAAAGATTTCCCACAACTAAAGCTATAAAGAAGGAACCACAATGAGACAAGTAGGAGGGATGGAGGTACAGTGGAGTCCAGACTCAGAGAGGTGAGCCACAAAGGGGAGGATAATCACAATTGCAGAGATTCTTTCCAAGGAGCAAGGGAAGCAAGCCCCACACCAGATTCTCTAGATCTGGGGTCCTACACTGGGGTGATGAGCCCCTAGAACGTCTGGTTTTAAAGGGGGCTTGAATATGGGAGAGTCAGAGGGTTGTGGGAAATACAGGTTCCACTCTTAAAGGGCTCCCACAAAATCTGATGCTCTGAGATTTAGTATAGAGGCACCAATTTGAAAGAAGCCTGGGTGAGACCAAATTGCTGATCTTGGAGAGCCTCCAGGAGAAGCAGAAAGCAACTGACTTTCCCTAGGACAGAAATGTTGGTGGTAGCCATTTTGGGGAGCTCATCCTACCATTAAGATACTGGTATTGGCAAGCATAATTTTGGAGTCCTCTCTCTCCCCTATTAGCACTTTCCTACCAGTCAGTTGGCATCAGTCCTGGGGCCCTTTGGGCTACACAACCAGATGCCCCAGGACCCAGCCCTGCCTACCAATAGGCTGGAAGCCTCTGCATGAAGCAGGACCAATATGCCCAATATAGCACTTACCAATATGCCCACAGTAGTTGACCCTTTTAGGGCTTCTCAGGTGGCACAATGGTAATCCACCTGATAATGCAGGAGACGCAAAGACATGCAGGTTCAATTCCTGGGTCAGGAAGATACCCTGGAGAAGGAAATGGCAACCCACTCCAGTATTCATGCCTGGAGAATTCCATGGACAGAGGAGCCTGGGGGGCTACAGTCTATGGGGCTGTAGAAAGTTGGACACAACTGAGTGACTAAGTACATACACACACACACAGTTGACCCTTTAACAAAGCCCACAGAGAGGGCACCCCTAGAGCATGGTGACCAGAGGGGCAGTGCAGCAAAGGATGTCTCCTACAAAAGGTCACTTCAAGATTGGAAAAGAAAGCCAACCTACCTAATACGTAGACATAAAAACAGAGAATTAGGCAAAATGAGGTGACAAAGACTATATTCCAAGTGAAGGAATAAGATAAAATCCCAGAAGAACTAAACGAAGTGGAGACAAGCAATCCACCCAATAAAAGTTCAAGGTGATGATCATAAACATGCTCAATGAACTTGGGAGAAGAATGGATGAACACGGTGGAAAGGTTAACAAAGAGTTAATAAAATACAAAGAACCAAACAGACACAAAGAATACATAACTCAAATAAAAAATACACTAGGAGGAAACAACAGTAGATGAGATAATACAGAGGACTGGATCAAGAGTAAAAAGAAGACAGAGTAATAGAAATCACCCAAGCTGAACAGAAAAAACAAACAAACAGAATTTTAAAAAGAACGGTTTAAGAAATTTCTGAGAAAACATCAAGTATACATGCTAACATTCACATTATAGGGGTCCCAGAAGGAGAAGAGAGAGAGAAAGGGACAGAGAACTTATTTGAAAAGATAATAGCTGAGAACTTCCAACCTGAGAAAGGAAGCAGATATTGAGGTCCAGAATCAAAGAGAGTCCTAAGTAAGAAGAATCCAGAGATCCACACCAAAACATCATGTAATTAACATGGCAAAAATAAAGATAAAGAGAGAATGTTAAAAAGCAGCAAGGGAAAAGCAACTAGCTACATACAAAAGAATTCCCATAAGACTACCTGATGCTTTTCAGCAGAAACTTTGTAGGTTAGTAGGGAGTGGCACATTATACTCAAAGAGATGAAAGGGGAAACATACAACCAGAAATACCCTACCTAACAAGGCTATCATTCAGATTTGAAAGTGAGATAAAGAGTTTTACAGACAAGCAAAAGTTATAAGAGTTCCACATCGCTAAACTGGTTTTACAAGAAATGTTAAAGGGACTTCTCTAAGTGCAAATGAGAAAACTAAAACTAGAAATGTGAAAATTACAAAAGGAAAAAATCTCATTGATAAAGGCAAATATACAGTAAAGGCAGTACATTAACCAATTATAGAGCTAGTCAGAAGAGTAAGACAAAAGTAGTAAAATCATGTATAACCACAATAAGTAGTTCAGGAATATACAATCAAAAGATGTAAAATATGCAGTAAAAATATTATATGTGGGGCCAGGGGTAAAAATGCAGGGCTGTTAGAATGCATTCGAATTTAAGAGATTATCAACATAAAATAATCACATATATATATAGGTTGTTATATACCACATGCATGCATGCATGTTAAGTTGCTTCAGTCGGGTCTGACTGTGTGACCCTATTGACTGTAGCCCACCAGGCACCTCCAGGCAAGAATACTGGAGTGAATTACCATGCCCTCCTCCATGGGATTTTCCAGGCAAGAATACTAGAGTGGATTACCATGCCCTCTTTCAGGGGGATCTTCCCAACCCAGAGATTGACACTGTGTCTCTTACATCTCCTATACTGGCAGGCAGGTTCTTTACCACAAGTACGACCTGGGAAGTATGGTAACCACAAATCAAAAATCTATGAGAGATACACATAAAAAAGGAGAAAGAAATCCAAACATAGCACTGAAGACCACAGTCATCATATTAAATGGGAAGAGTGTAAAACAAGAAGATAGGAACAAAAAAGAACTAGAAAAACAGAAAACAGTTAACAAAATGACAATAAGGACACCAACAGTCAGTTCAGTCGCTCAGTCATGTCTGACTCTTTGCAACCCCCTGAATCACAGCACTCCAGTCCTCCCTGTCCATTACCAACTCCCAGAGTCCACCCAAACCCACGTCCATTGAGTCAGTGATGTCATCCAACCATCTTATCCTCTGTCGTCCCCTTCTCCTCCTGCCCTCAATCTTTCCCAGCAACAGGGTCTTTTCAAATGAGTCAGTTCTTCGCGTCAGGTGGCCCAAGTATTGGAGTTTCAGCTTCAGCATCAGTCCTTCCAATGAACACCCAGGACTGACCTCCTTCAGAATGGACTGGTTGGATCTCCTTGCAGTCCAAGGGACTCTCAAGAGTCTTCTCCAACACCACACTTCAAAAGCATCAATTCTTTGGTGCTCAGCCTTCTTCATAGTCCAACTCTCCCATCCATACATGACCACAGGAAAAACCATAGCCTTGACTAGATGGACCTTTGTTGGCAAAGAAATGTCTCTGTTTTTTAGTATGCTGTCTAGGTTGGTCATAACTTTCCTTCCAAGGAGTAAGCGTCTTTTAATTTCATGGCTGCAGTCACCATCTGCAGTGATTTTAGAGCCCAGAAAAATAAAGTCTGACACTGTTTCCCCATCTATTTGCCATGAAGTGATGGGACTGGATGCCATGATCTTCGTTTTCTAAATGTTGAGCTTTAAGCCATCTTTTTCACTCTCCTCTTTCACTTTCATCAAGAGGCTCTTTAGTTCTTCTTCACTTTCTGCCATGAGGGTGGTACCATCTGCATATCTGAGGTAATTGATATTTCTCCCGGCAGTCTTGATTCCAACTTGTGCTTCTTCCAGCCCAGCATTTCTCATGATGTACTCTGTATATAAGTTAAATAAGCAGGGTGACAATATACAGCCTTGACGTACTCTTTTTCCTATTTGGAACCAGTCTGTTGTTCCATGTCCAGTTCTAACTGTTGCTTCCTGACCTGATACAGGTTTCTCAAGAGGCAGGTCAGGTGGTCTGGGATTCCTATCTCTTTCAGAATTTTCCACAGTTTATTGTGATCCACACAGTCAAAGGCTTTGGGATAGTCAATAAAGCAGAAATAGATGTTTTTCTGGAACTCTCTTGCTTTTTCCATGATCTAGTTGATATTGGCAATTTGATCTCTGGTTCCTCTGCCTTTTCTAAAACCAGCTTGAACATCAGGAAGTTCATGATTCATGTATTGCTGAAGCCTGGCTTGGAGAATTTTGAGCATTACTTTACTAGCGTGTGAGATGAGTGCAATTGTGCGGTAGTCTGAGCATTCTTTGGCATTGCCTTTCTTTGGGATTGGAATGAAAACTGACCTTTTCCAGTCCTGTGGCCACTGCTGAGTTTCCCAAATTTGCTGACATATTGAGTGCAACACGTTCACAGCATCATCTTTCAGGATTTGAAATAGCTCAACTGGAATTTCATCACCTCCACCAGCTTTGTTCGTAGTGATGCTTCCTAAGGTCCACTTGACTTCATATTCAAGATTGGAATGATAGCCAGGATGTCTGGCTCAGGGTGAGTGTGAGTGATCACACCATCATGATTATCTGGGTCGTGAAGATCCTTTTTGTACAGTTCTGTGTATTCTTGCCACCTCTTCTTAATATCTTCTGCTTCTGTCGGGTCCACACCATTTCTGTCCCTTATTGAGCCCATCTTTGCGTGAAATGTTCACTTGGTATCTCTAATTTCCTCAAAGAGATCGCTAGTCTTTCTATTGTTTTCCTCTATTTCTTTGCATTGATCGCTGAGGAAGGCTTTCTTATCTCTCATTGCTATTTTTTGGAACTCTGCATTCAAATGGGTATATCTTCCTTTTTCTCCTTTGCTTTTCGCTTCTCTTCATTTCACAGCCATTTGTAAGGCCTCCTCAGACAGCCATTTTGCTTTTTTGCATTTCTTTTTCTTGGGGATCGTCTTGATTCCTGTCTCCTGTACAATGTCATGAACCTCCTCCGTCCATAGTTCATCAGGCACTCTGTCCATCAGATCTAGTCCCTTAAATCTATTTCTCACTTCCACTGTATAGTCATAAGGGATTTGATTTAGGTCATACCTGAATGGTCTAGTGGTTTTCCCCACTTTCTTCAATTTAAGTCTGAATTTGGAAATAAGGAGTCCATCACTAATTATATTTAAATGGACTAAACGCTCCAATCAAAAGACACAGAGTGGCTGAATGGATAAAAACAAGACCCACGTATATGCCACCTACAAGAGACTCACTTCAGATCTAAAGACATACAAAGACTGAAAAGTGAGAGAACGGAAAATATATTCCATGAAATTGGAAAGAAAAAGGAATCTGGGGTACCGATACTGATATCAGATAAAACAGACTTTAAAACAAAGACTATAACAAGAGACAAAGAGGGACATTACATAATGGTAAAGCAATCAATCCAACAAGAATATATAACAGCTGTAAACACACATTCACTCAACATAGGAATACCAAGATACATAGCAAATATTAACAAACATAAAGAAAAATGGACAGTAACATAATAAAACTAGGGGACTTTTAACACCCACTTACATCAATGGACAGAAAAATCAATAAGGAAACATTGAACTTAAATGACACATTAGAACTGATAGACTTATTAAATATCTGCAGAAATTTCCATCCAAAAGCAACAGAATACACATTCTTTTCAAGTGCACAGAGAACATTTTCCAGGAAAGCTCATAAGCTGCCTCGCTGAACAATAACAAAATTATACCAAAAAAAAAAGAGATTAATTCCTAAGATCTTTCTGGTAAAGCCTTTTGGAACATAAAGAACATTTACCAAATGAGGATCCCTCTCAATATATTGGTTTTGCATACTCAGATATTCATATTTTAAAGACACATATATTTAAAGATATACAAATAAATATCTTCAACTAAATTAAGTCTGTAAAGATTGCATTTTGTTTCAGTGATATGTCACAAAGCTGAGACTCTATTCCCATCTTGGACCAGTTAGCTTCAAACAGAAGGTATCAATGACACTTATTAATCCTAACACAGACAAATTTATTCATAGGTCAGGCATAATAAAGTCTTAGCAGGATGAACCAGTGATAAGGGGCAAATATCCAGAGCCCGGAGTAGAACTGGGAGAAACTAACCTAGCCGTGGCTGTCATGGCCCTGGTTCTGTGTTACCAGTCGGCCCCTAAGGAGTAACAAAACAGGTCTTCGGGCCTCCAGGGGCAGGAATTTCCCAAATCTAGGAGGATCTGAATCTTAGAACAGCAGGGGTTTCAGGCTAGTGCTTCCATTCAAATGGAAAAAGTGCCCACTTACACAGCTTGGCTGTTATGTATGAAAGCTACAACTCAGTGGACATGCAAGGATCAGGCGAATGTGCAATTTATTTTACCTGGTGGGTAAAAGGAATTTAGCTCAATTAGGTGCTAAGGATCTAAATGAGACTGAGACATAGCATATTTGCTCTCAAGTTGCTTACGATCTAAATGGAGACAGAATCATAGAGGTGATTTTAAACTTGTGTAGATAGTGGGGGAATTTGACAGGAGAGGAGAGGAATGCATAGCTTGTTATGAGAACACAAAGGAGGTTCACTTACGCCAAACAAAGTAAGGTTTAGGAGGACTTCTTGGAAAAGATGCTGCTTGAGCTGGTTGTAGCAGGCAAAGAAAGATGAGCAAGATTTACCATGAAAAGCCATGTAGGTTAGACACATAAAACCATATTCAGGGCAGTTCAAGTAATTTGATATTATTACAGGAAAGCCAAAGGTCCAAAGGGTCACTTATGCCATGTTAAGAAGTTTATCTCATATAGGGATAGAGCGGTATGTTGGAAACTGACCGTAATCCCCACCTCCAGTTCTCCTCTTCCTTTTAGTAATAGACACCCAAGGCTTCCCCGGTGGTTCCGATGGTTAAGAATCTGCCTGCAACGCAGGAGATGCAGGTTCAACGCCCTGGAGAAAGGAATGGCTACCCACTCCAGTATTCTTGCCTGGAGAATTCCATTGACAGAGGAGCCTGACTGGCTACACAGTCCATGGGGTCGCAGAGTCAAACACGAACGAGGAACTAACACTTTCACTTTTGCACTTTCCCCTCCTCCTCCACTGAGTTTTAGATGAACACATATCTGTCCAATTAAGGAATATATTCCAGCCTCCCTTGCAGTGGGTGTCACCATGTGACCAAGTTCTTGGGATGTAAATGGAAGTTAGGAGTATATTGTTCATTTACAGCATTAAAAGGAAACTACTTGTATCCACTTTTTCTTTACCCTCACCTTCCAGAGGTCTGAAATACAGGTGCAGTTAATAAAGCCAGCCTCAAATATGCCAACAATGACCACCCCTGGAGCAGGGAGCACACTACGATGAAAGCAACCTGGGTCCCAGGTTGAGCAAGGAGAGAACAGCTACTTCTTCATCCTGGACATCACCTTACTGGCCTATTAAGTGAGAGAGAAATAAATTCCTTGTAGAGTCACTGTCTTTGGGGTCTTTGTTACAGCAGTATAGCCTGTATCCTAACATAAGAGGGAAGCAAATAGAGTGCTGAGGCTTCTAAAATAATTATTGACTTGTCAGAAATGGTGAAGGAGCTAGAAAAGGCTGAGACAACAAACATCTATCTTTAATGATTACAGCTGAGTGAGACTAAGGCTGGCCAAGAACAAGATAAGCAAATATGCAGCCTTGTCTCAAGAGAGATAGGGAAAGCCCCTTGAAAACTATAAACTTCTCCCTGATTCTGAGAACCCAGTTCATCCACAGCATGACAGCTGCTAGCAACCACCTGAATGTTTTCCTTGCACTCTGCCCTGCAAAGCTGTATCTACTCTCATCTTCAAAAGCTGATTAAAAAGAAAAAAAAAAGTTGATTCCAATAAGCTTCTAATGAAGACCTCATTGACTAACCCCACTTAGTCATTTTGTATTAACCATATTTGCAATGGGGAAAATTTATTTGTAACCCCCCTCTATTTCTTGAAGAAGATGGGTCTGCTAATTGAAAGGCCTATTTTGCTAAACAAGTACCTTGTCAGGAGTGCAGGTCTGGAAGTAGAAGCTGGGATAAAATGCATTCCTCCCAATAATAAAAGGTTGAGGAATCTGCCTCGGGCTCTGGGAGGTTGGGGAGTAGGGTGGAAAAAGATCCCTAGTGGCAGAAGCAGAGAGTACTCTGGGAAAAAGAGGTATGTTGTAGGTAATTTTCAAGTGAATTGCTACAGTTTACATGGTGTACATCATGTGTCCCCTTCAGTAAATTCTGCCTTATTCCCTAAGACCCTGGTGGGAGAAGGAATAAGTGAGTGGGAGCTTGAATAGACGATGTGGGAAAAGCTGACATCTGGATTACTAGACCCAGAAAAGTGAGAGTCAGTGCCAGTGGTGAACAATTCTAGAATTTGAGACACTTTCCTTTAGTTATTAATTCAATAATTTTGAAATTATGTATATTGGATTGTCATAATCTGAGAGTTACCATTCACCCAATAATTACTGAGAGCCCATGACTAGAATAAAATTAATCATATTTTATAATTATAATTAAATACATATTAACTCTAATTAATGTAAGCTAGCAGTTATTAATTGCTTATGAGGATTTGGAACTGGAGCACTTTCTTCTAGGTGAGCGTAGGGTGAATTTTAGGAAAGATCACACGGAAGAGTTGCATCTGAGCTGGGTCTTGAAGAGTAGAGAGGCATTGGTCATGCAAAGGCTTTGCAGAGGAATGGAATATCATGAACAATCTGACCAAAGCCATACATTTTTTCCCAGTAACTACTTATCAATGTCCACTCTATTCCAGGCACCATGCTAGGTCCCAGGGATAAGAAGATGAATTTGGTTTCATCGACTTCTGTTAACATGAAAGAAAGAAAGTCTTAGTCACTTAGTTGTGTCCGACTCTTTGCAATCCCACAGACTGTAGCCTGCCAGGCACCTCTATCCATGGAATTCTCCAGGTAAGAATACTGGAGTGGGTAGTCATTCCCTTCTCCAGGGGACCTTCCCAACCCAGGGATCAACCCAGGTCCCACAATGCAGGCAGATTCTTTACCGCCTGAGCCACCAGGGAAGCTACTGCCAATTTTCTATTCGTTCTGTTACTGGTCTGCCACATCTATCAGGTCTTCTTGGACACATGTTTTTTGTGACCAGTTTTTTCTCTCTTGAACCTATCAGTGTGTGATGCTTCTTTTGCCCTTTCAATGTCCTACTTTCCATTAATCTTTTTAACCTGCTATTGACGATCATTTCTCTAATTTATTGAGGTCAATTAAATCTTCTAACTTGGCATATCAATCTGTTTGGGGTCACATGTAAAATTTATGAAGACTTTCACTTTCTTTCCACTGGGCGGACCCACATTTCAGTATCCTTTTGTGTCAGTATATAGTAAAGGTTGGAAGTAAGACAGGAAATAGGGCTCCAGAGTCCCAGGTCACAAAAACCTAGAACATCTGTAACTGACCACAATTTTGTCAACTGAAATTGCAGTGATGTCTCTTACACGACAGTTGTAACTTCATCAACATAAACTTGAGTTCCTACCACATGTGGAAACATGATGCTCAATACATTGACCTTTGTTCCTGAGAGGCTTACAGTCCAGATGAGGAGGCAAATAGACAACGAATACTCATTTGTTTACCCCTCTTCCTAATGGTTCAGAGAAAACAGAAGTGAGAATGTGAGAACAAGAAGAAATTCCCTTTTCCTCTGCCCTCCCCTGTGACTAGCTACCTTCAGAAGGAAGAAGTTATTAACCTGATTGGTCAGAGCCCAGGACACTAACGAGTCCACATTTCACCAGTGGTTGGGGTCACTTTATTTTGAGGGGTCACATGGTCAGGAGTGCTGCTCTTGCTCCAAGTAGGACCGGTCCACTTTCTACTTGATGCACACCTGGATGAGTAAAGCCGGTCTGCTAGCATACCTGGTCGTCTTCTCCTCTCTTTCTGCAGGAATGCTTACACATGACAGTCCCCAAATCTAGAGGGTGGAGGTGGAGCAGGGAATTACGAAGCTTCACTTCAGCCTTAAACCTAAGCCATGTGATTCAGTCTTTTGGCAGAGTTCTTTTCTGGAGGTTATTGGGTGTTAGCTCAACTATGAATAAAATGATCCTTTGGTTCCTATTTCAATTTCTTTCTTCTGTAGAGTTCCCTTGGGAACTCTAAACAGAAGAGGGATGATCAGTGGAGTAGGATTTGGCTATTTCTCATCCTTGAGTGTGGCAGTCCACATTGTTGGTCACAGTTTTGTTTCTTTTTTACAAATTTTTGCTGCTCTTTCCAGGAAAGGATCATACTTCCCTAACCTTAGACTGAGCTCTAACATGTAGAAGTGCCAGGCAGAAGTATCAAGAATCAGCACGTGATTCACTATTGTCATTTTCCTCTTTCCATGAGACCAACATTGTTCCAGATAAAGCTTACTCTAGGGCTTCCCTGGTGGTTGAGTAGTAAAGAGTCTGCCTGCCAATGCAGAAGGCTTGGGTTTGATCCCTGATCTAGGAAGATCCCTCATGCAGTGGAGCAACTAAGACCGTGTGCTACAGCTATTGAGCCTGGGAACTGCGACAACTGAGCCCATGTGTTGCAACCACTGAAGCCCATGTGCTGTCTAGCCTGTGCT
Source organism: Bos grunniens (assembly GCF_055505025.1). NCBI lineage: Eukaryota > Metazoa > Chordata > Mammalia > Artiodactyla > Bovidae > Bos > Bos grunniens. The sequence continues at coordinate 17,615,516 of NC_141167.1, forward strand.
CTGCAACAAATGAAGCCAGCGCAATAGTCCATGCACCACAACTGGAGAGCAGCCTGCACTCTCAGCAACTAGAGAAAAGACCGCAGAGCAATGAAGATCCAGCGGAGCCAAAAAAACTGAATAAACAGATGCAATTATTTTTTTGAAAAGCTTACTCTATCAGTCTGAGTCCTGGCATGAAGACAACCTCAAATATGCCAAACTGATCTGTTATGGCCATGTTCAGTGTTTCCAGAAATAAAACTTCATTGTTGTAAGCCACTTTGGAGTCACTTGTTACCATAGCCTGACCTGGCTTTTCCTGATACGTTTTCCTTATTACCCATCTGTATCAAACACCACTGTTTGTCCTCCCAACATCTATTTTCCCTGCTCTAAGAGAACCCCAATTTTTGCCCAGGGATTCACCTAATTCTAAACGTGCTTGTTAAGGATGGTGGGATTTCAATTCTCAGCCACAGAGGGAAATCATGATTAAGTAACTCATGATGGCTTCTTACTCCCTGCTGGTGACTGGTTCAGATGTGGGAGAGTGTGAGAAGTCTGCTTGAAGTCTTCTGAGACAGGTTTTCCCTGCTAAATAAGACAAGAAACAGTCTCTCTACTTCCACTGGGTAGTATATGCACTCATGTGCCAGCTGGAATTATGGCAGCCATTTTGCAACGATGAGGGGCACTGGCCTTAGGTAGCCAGAGTGGAAAGACAGAAAGAATTTGAGTACCTAAGAAGGTCACTGAGCTGTTAAATGAACAAACCTTTGAGCTACCTACCTCTAGATCTTTTGTTACATGAGACAATACATCTTCCTTAGTATTTAAGACAGCTGAATCAGGAACGAAGGGGGAAAGAATGAGTTTAGCTCTAGGGACACGGAGGTGATGGCAGGACAGCATGTTCTTTTATGGTTGAAGCTCAGGAGATGTCAGGGTTAAAACTGAATTTGGGAGTCATCTATGAAGAAATAGACTATAAAGAGAAATAAATAGACCCCACCAGGGCTTTGCTGGTGGCTCAGAGGGTAAAGCATCTGCCTGCAATGTTGGGAGACCTGGGTTTGAGTCCTGGGTCAGGCAGATCCCCTGGAGAAAGAAATGGCAACCCAGTCCAGTACCCTTGCCTGGAAAATCCCATGGGCAGAGAAGCCTGGTAGGCTACAGTCCATGGGGTCGCAAAGAGTCAGACACGATTGAGCAACTTCACTTTCTTTCTTTCTTTTCTTATGAAGAAATACTGTCTGTGTGCTCAGTTGCTCAATCATGTCAGACTCTTTGTGGCCCCATGGACTGTAGACCACCAGCGTACTCTGTCCATGGAATTTTCTAGGCAAGAATACTGGAACGGGTTGCCATTTCCTATTCCAGGGGATCTTCCCGACCCAGGGATTGAACTCGAATCTCTTGCATCTCCTACATTGGCAGGCGGATTTTTTTTTTTTTTAACCACTGCACCACCTGGGAACATAAGCTTAGCTATCTCCTAACTGGATATGTCACTATCAAGGGCCTCACTTATCATCCATCCTAGAAAAGAGAGATCACAGTGGTGGTAGCAACCTTCTAGGGAGGGTGAGCAAAGACAGTGAAGAAGTGATGACAACATCTGGATCCCCAGATCATGTTCTCCTCAAACCTGGGTTTTGGAGAAAATTGGAGATCTTAGTAGCCATTTGCACATGAATTAAACATTCTTGACTTATGAAGATGACTATGAAAATGGATTGTAAGCAATTCCTAAATTTACTGACTCATACACACATTATTGTTCCAGACAACTATGGTTCTGATCATCTTATAGCCATCCTATGTAGGATACTGCAGAAGCCAAGTAGAAAGCATTCAATTCAGTTCAGTTGTTCAGTCGTGTCCGACTCTTTGCAACCCCATGAATTGCAGAAGGCCAGGCCTCCCTGTCCATCACCAACTCCCAGAGTTTACTCAAACTCATGTGCATCAAGTCGGTGACGCCATCCAGCCATCTCATCCTCTGTCGTCCTCTTCTCCTCCTGCCCCCAATCCCTCCCAGCATCAGAGTCTTTTCCAATGAGTCAACTCTTCGCATGAGGTGGCCAAAGTACTGGAGTTTCAGCTTTAGCATCAGTCCTTCCAATGAACACCCAGGACTGATCTCCTTCAGAATGGACTGGTTGGATCTCCTCACAGTCCATGGGACTCTCAAGAGTCTTCTCCAACACCACAGTTCAAAAGCATCAATTCTTCGGCACTCAGCCTTCTTCACAGTCCAACTCTCACATCCATACATGACCACTGGAAAAACCATAGCCTTGACTAGACAGAACTTCGTTGGCAAAGTAATGTCTCTGCTTTTGAATATGCTATCTAGGTTGGTCATAACTTTCCTTCCAAGGAGTAAGTGTCTTTTAATTTCATGGCTGAAATCACCTTCTGCAGTGATTTTGGAGCCCCAAAAAATAAAGTCTGACACTGTTTCCACTGTTTCCCCATCTATTTGCCATGAAGTGATGGGACCAGATGCCATGATCTTTGTTTTCTGAATGTTGAGCTTTAAGCCAACCTTTTCACTCTCCACTTTCACTTTCATCAAGAGGCTTTTTAGTTCTTCTTCACTTTCTGCCATAAGGGTGGTGTCATCTGCATATCTGAGGTAATTGATATTTCTCCCGGCAGTCTTGATTCCAGCTTGTGCTTCTTCCAGCCCAGGGTTTCTCATGATGTACTCTGCATATAAGTTAAATAAGCAGGGTAACAATATACTGCCTTGATGTACTCCTTTTCCTATTTGGAACCAGTCTGTTGTTCCATGTCCAGTTCTAACTGTTGCTTCCTGGGTCTACAAAATATATAACATGGGATATTAAGGAAATGGTCAAGGTAGAAGATAGAGCCTCTAGTGCCCAAGTCGATCTGTGGTTAGAAGATAGTTCTGAAAGTTACTAAGTCATGGGGCACTAGATTTCTGCTACTTTAAGAAAATACATTCATGGTGGGGAGTATTTTGCAATACAAAAGGATTTACTTAACACTGCTTGAAAAAGAATTAATTTTTGAAATTCTACTTAGAACTTTTCCAACGGCACAAGGCACATCAAGTGGGTAAATAAATGCACACACCTGCAAAAAAAAAAAATATATATATATATATAGTGCAATGGCACCCCACTCCAGTACTCTTGCCTGGAAAATCCCATGGATGGAGGAGCCTGGTGGGCTGCAGTCCATGGGGTCTCTAAGAGTTGGACACAACTGAGCGACTTCACTTTCACTTTTTACTTTCATGCATTGGAGAAGGAAATGGCAACCCACTCCAGTGTTCTTGCCTGGAGAATCCCAGGGACGGGGGAGCCTGGTGGGCTGCCGTCTATGGGGTCGCACAGAGTCAGACACGACTGAAGCGACATAGCAGCAGCAGCAGCAGTGAAGCCTATACCTTACCTGAGATATCTTACCCCATTTCTAAATTATTATTGCTTGGTCTGCTTTGAAATTCCTCTTGCCTCCCTAAGCCAAAAAAAAAAAAAAGGACAAATATTTTAATGAGAGGGAAGAGCAAATGCAGTCTCCAAAGATGGCTAACTTACAGTCCTGCAGTGATTTGGAAAGGAAAGTCTGGCTACAAACACTGTTGTTTGCTGGCAGAATTTGCAATTGGCTAGGGCCAAGGACAGTGTTTAATGATGACTCAGTTGTATGGTCTAGAGGGATGGGGGAAGACCAGCTAGTCATCCTTCTGACTAAAAGGATTCATATCTGTTTTCTTCACACTGAGGTTCTGCAGACCCAGAACTGCTGCAACCTGGGAGCGGGTGTCCGAGGGAAAACCGGAGATCCTCAGAAATGCACCTTCAAATTTATCTGGACCCTCAACCCAAACAACCCAACTCCCTCCTTCTCTCCCCGTTCCCTAGCTCAAGGCCACGATTTGGGCAGAGGAGTCCAAGGCCAGGGTCTAAACCGGGGGCCTAGCTGGATGACCTTCGCCAGGCCCTGGAGTCTCCCTTAGGAAGTCCTCGGGGCCCTGCCCGGGTTCTGTAGGGGCCGCCGATGCACTCAGCCCCTAGGTGTTCGGGACGGCCTTTGGGAAGCATCCCGCTGCCCGCTGCGGACCATTAGTCCGTCAGCCCGGACACCCTCCCCGCTTCCCTGGATAGCAGCCCGGATCCCTCCCGCTCGGGTCGCCCCACCCAGGCCGCCAGCGCCACGCCCACCGGGGTCCAGCGCGGGGCAGGGATGCCCTCGCTCAGCCTCGCCGCCGCCGGTCTCGCTCGGGGCTCCCCCGGCCACCAGCCCCGCTCGGGTCCCCTCCCCCGGCCGCCGCAGGCCTCGGCCCCGCCGCCCCTCCCGGGCGCCGCCCGCCGCGGCCGCCTCTGCAGCTGGCCCCGTGGCCGGCCCGCGTCCGCCGCCGCGCGCTGATTGGCTGGCCGGGGCCGGCGGCGGCGCTGAGTGGCCGGGCAGATTCGCTGGGTCAGGGCTGCAGAGGCGCCTGGCGCACCGGCGGGAGCGGAGCCGCGGCGCGCGCTCGCCGGGACGCCGGCCGCCCGCCCGCCAACCCGAGCGAGCGGCCCGGGGCGCCGAGGGGGCCCGCGCCCCACCGGGCGCCGCCGCCGCCCTGGCCGCCATGTGCTCCCAGCTCTGGTTCCTGACGGACCGGCGCATCCGCGAGGACTACCCGCAGGTGCAGATCCTGCGCGCCCTCCGGCAGCGCTGCTCCGAGCAGGACGTGCGCTTCCGGGCGGTGCTCATGGACCAGATCGCCGTCACCATCGTCGGCGGCAACCTCGGTGAGCTAGGTGGGCCCGGGAGGGTGGGGTGGCGCTCCGGGGTCCCCGAGAGCCAGCGGGTGGCCCCGCGCATCGGGCCTCCCCCGGCCAAGTCTCCTTTGGGTCACCCAAACCTGCCGCTCTCCCCCGAGAGACCTCTTTGGTTTAGAGAAATTCCCTAATCTTGGAAGCTTTTTTGACCACCAGCATCTGCCCTGAGGGCAAGATTTGAGAACGAGGTTTAATTCACTTAGGAGACTTAGTCTGGAAGGAACTTGAATTCACCTGAAGTCGCCTGGAGGTCCGAGGAAAATGAAGCTAACCCCAAATTAGCAAATTCTGCTCGCTTCAGTACCCTGCCAGTTTAGATTTATAAGAGCCAACACTAAATTTACAAAATTGCCATTAAGATGAATGTTTTTAAAAGTTTTCCTAGAGTGTCCAAGCATCAGCAGTGCACTGCATAGACTATTATTTCCAAGCTAGAAACTTGCAGATGGGGAGATATCTGAGAAAGATTAGAATTACCTCTCGAGTATAAAGTAGGAGAGGAGACCTTTGATGGGTTTTCTTTAAACTGATCTTCCTCTCTGAAAGTATTAAATTCTGATTCCAGAAAAGTCAAGATTTCAGGTAGAGACCATTCTGGCTGCATTGATTTCTCCACTACTGTGTTCGAGAGATTTGGGGAGTAGGGAATGGGAGAGGGGCGGTAAGACATGGTTATCAGCTGTGACCATGACCTCAAAAGGTTGTGTGTTTTTAGATATTCTTAATTATCCTAATATAAACAGTTTCTGGCTTAAGAATCCTGGTTTAGGAACCTTCCCCTGGCTTACAGTGTTTGAGTCTCTGCAGCCTCCAGAATGGTGGTATCCACAGGGGTCCAGGACTCAAGGAGCTTTGGGCCCACTGAGAGTGTTTCTTGGAATATCATTTATATTGTTTCAACCATGCCTGGTTAAATAAACTCATAATTTGTTACTTTTCTTTGGCAGGGGAAAGGGGTCCCAACTTCTGAACAGGCTACATACATATGAGATTTTGAATATGACCTGTTTCTAAGTGGACCATATCTGTTCCAGATGTTTCATCCATAAATTAATCAAAAACCTTCATAAGTAGTATCAGATTGAACAGTCTGTTGGAGAAATATACTCCAAACATTGGGTGTCATATACATTTAGTCTAAAAGAGTGGCTGTCAACCATAAAGGGCTCCCTCTCTCTAGTCTTGATTTGCTAAAAATTCTCACAGTTAGTTAATGCTGAGCTGGATTGCTAGACGAGGAATCAGCAGGATTGGATTATTACAGTTTTGCTGCTAACAAGTATCTTGGCTTTGCCTTGACCAGGTCTCTTTATGTCTTTGAATCTCAGCTTTCTCATTTATAAAGCTAAGGGTTAGGGTTCCTCCAGCCATATCTGTCAGTACTGTACTTAAATGGAATGATCTGTCGTATTTTACTGATCTAGATCTAGTATATACATCTTTCCACCCCCAAGAGTTTGCTCTTTTTAAATTTTTTTTTCCAGCCTGTAAAGATGCCTTTTTTGAGATACGGGCACATCATCCTACATCATTTTCCTTTTTATAGACCCATCATGCATTCCGTGAAAGAGTAGGGGAATGCTCTCTGTTTTGTATCTAAAACCCCATTTTAAACAGTCATAGGAAAATAGAAAATTAAATTCTAATGCTGCAGGAAACATTTCCACTCTTTTGTTTAGTGTCTTAAAATTTTGCTGAAATTCATGTGTGAATGTATCTCAATCTATTCAGAAGCCAGTAGTTACTTCTTTCTAAACTACAAGAAGATCTACATAGTTATTTGCCTACTCGATCAAGAAAATGAACACAGTTACTTTTTGAAGCAGTTTTAACTTTTTGCTAATTCAGTGATTGCCCCACACAAGTCACAACACATAAAACAAACCTATTAGATCACTGTTTCTGCTGTCCAAAGCAGTCAGAAGACTTATTCGGTGCGTGGTACGTGGGGGGATTAATTAAAGCACAAGTGAGTTCCATGAGAAGACTGGGCTCCTTTGCTTTGTTCAATGCTGTAACAGTGTCTAAATAGCGCCTCTCACGTACTAGGCACTCAATAAATGTGTTTAAATGAATTAAAATATGCAGTCTATTTCCCAGTTTCTTCTAGAGTCAGTTATAGAAAACTGTTGGTAATTTGTTAAGCCAAAGTATTCCTCTGAAATAAACTCTAGAAATTACTGGCTTTGAAATCCAGAAATAGTTACAATGGTACTGATGTCCTTTCCTATTTGAGAATTATTGTGGGAGCTGGGAATGAGTTTGGGATCATCCATTCTGACCCCTTCATTTTATAAATGAAAAGCCTAATGATCAGAGAGATGGAGTGACGGTTAACAACCTACTCTAATTCCCAGCCAGTGATGATGGAATAAGTGTATCCTTGGACATCTGCAACCTATAGTATTGCCAAAAAGTTTGGGGTTTTCTGTAAGATGTTATAGAAGAACTCAAATGAACTTTTTGGCCAGCCCAATACCTTTCTCAGTAGATATGAAATTGAACAGAATTACATTACATTGAGGCTAGACCGTGATGTTGCAGAGTAATGTGATAGTTTAGGAAGTTAAAGTGTCACCTTTACTCAGGCTTCATATCTTTGCTCCTTTCCATTCTTTCTTTAGATTCATGTGGGAGTAGATGAAGGGGTCATTTTGAGACAAGAACGGGCAGTGACTCCGCCAGTTCCTTAAATTCATTGCCCATCTTCCCTCCATGGAGGCTAGTGGGAACCCAAATCCAGAGATAAGAATTTCAGGTTATATATGAAGTAGAATTCAGACAAGAGGGTCAAAGTTTTGGATTTAAACACTGCAATTATTTTAAACAGAATAATACAAGTAAACTGAAGAAATGCTGCAAATGCAAGGTTCTATGGTTATTTAACCCAGTGGTCTGAACTACTGAGCATAGATTCGGGTGGGGAGACTACTGGGAGGAGTGAATGACCTTCAGGTGACTGAAGCAATCCTGTAGAAAACACTTTCCGTTCACCTTCCTGCTGGATGTAGCATTATGAGAATCTGTGCATCGCCATGTCCTTCTTAGAAACCACAAGTTCTTCATTCATTCAACACATTTTTGTTAATTATTCTCAATCGTGAGGATACAGTGGTGGTGAATAATGCACAAAAATGCACGTAGGAATATTCAAAATGAAACACATGGAGCATTTATCATATGCCATAGGCCAAGTTTCTTTTTACATATTAATCTGATAATTATGTGCCCAGTCAGGGTGTCTGGGCATATGGTGCTGGCTGGCAGTTGGGGACCAACACTGAGTAATTCTGGGCTCAGCACTTTCTGTTTCCTTGCCTCCACTCCATCCCATGCATCAGCTGTACTGACTTCACCTTGCCCCGTGCACTGAAATTGCTTCTGCCTGAGATGCTCATCTGGTCCAGCTCCCTGCCCCTTGGGGAGCTCCTATTCACCCTTTATATGCATCTCAAGTCTTTCTTTTCTCTAAAGTCTGTCTTGACTCCTTACCTGGTCCCCAAGCATCTTTCTCTTCCATCTGCTGCCGAGTAAGATAGCATTCATTGTATTTTATTGTAATTTACGTATTTACAAAGTTCATCTTCTCTCACCCCCCAAAATGACTGGATATTGCTCAAATGTATGCTCCAGAACAGGTACGTAGTAGACCTTCAGTTGACATTTGTTAAAGGCTAATGCAGCTGTGTGAGAGGCTAATGCAGGTATGTGAGACTTGTGCTGTAATTAGGTGCTGTGTCTGAGATTTCATGACTGGATGCATAACTGTTTTCGTGATGAGGATGTTTATTTATTTGAGGGCAGAGTCATTGGTGCAGATCAAGTGTTTTGACCACCCACAGGTCTTTACAATTAACTGTCTCAAGAAGCAAGTATAGCCCCAAACTCAGGAACAGATACCAAGACAGAAGAGATGAGTCTGACCTGGAAATGAGGATGTGTTACAGTTTGGCTCCTAGGAGCAGGATGATTCAGCATTCTTCCCTTACTTTCAGAGTTAAAACCTTGGTGGCTATATGGCAGTTTCTAGGTCAGGTTCTTTACATTAAGTTGTTCTGCGAGACTCTCACATGGTTCTTTGTAGGAATCAGGTGTGTACGATTTAAAATGTTTGGGTGGGGAGAAATCTTAATTAAATTTGAATGAGAAAATGGTCTTTTGTCAGCCTTCCAAAAGAGGACAGGGGCCTTGTAGAGAAAGGATGGATTCCCATTACTGTGCAAGAAGACACTAGCAAGAAAGCATACCAGGCTCAACTTTGTGCACAAAGGTTGATCTTTAACCTTAGTCCATGCTAAAGGCCTGTGCCTGACACCCTGTAATCCGAATAAACCAGCATCCAGCACTAGTGGAAAGATCAGGGAGTGGGTGGAAGCACCGACCATATAATGTTTCCAGACTGACGTGAGTGCTGAATGGATATGCTCTACCCCGTGGGTCCACATTTATTACTGTGGGCTGACCTCCAGGACTGAGGATGGGTTGAAGTGTGGTTTATGTTGATGTTCCTAACAGCTATTTTTAGGGACAGCTCATGAACTGTGTTGGAAAACATTCTAGAACTAATAGATGGGGGTCCTTAGTGGATCTCAGAGCCCTACTTTATAGGTTTCTGAATCACTTGTTGTTACTACCATACCCTCCACCAAATTGGTTAAGCTTGCCTGGTAGAAGGGATACAGCCATCATCAGAGAGATCCAGGTCATCTGCATCCATCCATCCCCCTTGTCATTCCTCTTCTTAGTAGAGTCCACTGACATCCAGGTACATTACTGCTAGGCTTATCCCCACTCCACCAACTTCTCCAGTAGATAGGTAGGCCACAGTACCTATTTCCCAGAGAGACTTGACCTTATTTGAATTTTATATTGTTTTGTTACAAAACTACAACAGAATCCAAAATTCTCAATCTAATTCTACTCGATCCTTCACTATTAAAAAGTAACTCAAGATTTCGTTGTGAGGAAGGGATACAGTTAAGTTACTATGCATTGAAGAATAAACAGGAATAATGGTTCCTCGTTCCTATAACTCTGGTATTGTAATTGTTGTTGCTATTGTTTAGTTGCTAAGTTGTATCCAACTGTTTGCTACCCCATAAATTGCAGCGCTCCGGGCTTCCCCATCCTTCACTATCTCCCAGAGTTTGCTCAAACTCATGTTCATTGAGTCAGTAATGCTATCCAACCATCTCATCATCTGCCGCCCCCTTCTCCTCCTAATAGTTTAATATAATTTATGTGTCAGTTAATCTTCACAACAATCCTATTCATTTCTTTACTTCATTCCACAAATATCAATTGGGTGCCCACTCTGTGCCAGGCCAGGTGCTGTGCTAGGTGCTGGAGACACAATGGAGAGTAAGAACAGACACAGTCTCCCTCATTATTAGGATTTTGTTCATTCATTTGCTTTATAAATATCTGTTGACTGCCTACTATGTGTGGAGTATTGATCTAGGCATCAGAAGAAAACAGACAGAAATCCCTGCCTCTCGAGGAGATTACATTCTAGATGGGGAAATAGAATACAAAGGAGGTAAAATATATTAGCATATGGTGAAAAGAGCTAAGGAGGAAAAAAGGAAGGAAGGAAGAAGGAAGAAAAAGTAGTGCATTTCTGGGGGCGAGAGAAGGGATTGTAGTTTTAGACAGGGTGGCTGGAGTGGTCTTCACCCAGAGCATGAGGTTCAAGTAAAAGACCTGAAGGAGATAAAGACACAAGCTGTTTGGGATATCTGGGCATAGGGTGGTTCAGGGAGAGGGAACAGCGAGGAAACCAGTGTGGCCAGAGCAGAATGAGTAAGAATGAGCATTAGGAGAGGAGGTCAGAGAGGTGAGGGTGGGAGGGGACCCTGTATATAGGGCCTTGTGAGTCACTGATGCACTTTCTGTCTTACCCTGGAATGAGCTGGGAATCCGCTGAAGACTTTTGAGCAGAGGGGTGATGTGACCTGCCCTACGTGCACAGGACCACACTGGCCGTAGTGCTGAGAATAGACTGATGGCAGCAAGGGCAGAGGTAGAGAGATCCCCTAGGAGGATGTTGCTGCAACTCAGGTGAGAGATGGAGGATGCTGATTGTTGGACTAGAATGATTTCAGGGGAGGAGGGGAAAAGAGACTGGATTTTGGATATGTTTTGAAGACAGAGTTGTCAGGATTTGCCTACTGGATCAGACATTGGACATGTAAGAAAGACTAATCAAGGAGGCCTTCAAAGTTCCAATGTTTGTCCTAAACAGCTGTGAGAATCAGGTTTACTATATTCATATGCAAAGGGTGCGAGGGGAGTAGGTTTGGGTAGGTGGTGAGGATCAGGACTGCCTAAGGTGCCCATTAGACATCCAAATGGAAATGGTAAGTAGGCAGTTTGTCATATCAGTTGCAATTCAGGGGAAAGTCCTGGCCTGAGGATATAAAAAGTAGAATCATCTCCATACAGGTCTCCCAGGAGTGACTACAGACAGAAAAGAGATCCAGGGACTGAGCTCTGGGACACTTCACTGTTCACTGGTTGGGGAGAAGGAGAAAGCATGCTTAGTCACTCAGTCGTGTCCAACTCTTACAACCCCATGGACTGTAGCCCACCAGCTTCCTCTGTCCATGGAGTTTTTTCCAGGCAAGAATACTGGAGTGGGTTGCCATTTCCTCCTCCAGAGGATCTCCCATACTCAGGGATCCCACTTCTCCTGCATTGCAGGTGTATTCTTTACTGCCGAGCCATTGGGGACGCTCTGGGGAGAGGGAGAGGAACCAGCAAAGAATCCTAGGTAAAAGAAGTAAACCCTGGAGAGTGTGGTGTGCTGGAAGCTGAGTGGAGAAAATATTTAAAGAAGGAAGACATGATGAGACTATTTCAGCTGTGGTTGGTAAATCAAGTTAGATGAGGACTGAGAAGTGACCATTGGATTTAAACTATGGGCTTAGCATTAGTGACTCTGATAAGAGCAGTTTCAATGAAGCAATGGAACACAGTGAATACACGCACTGTCTTAGGAGTTTTATTATAATGGAAAGGTGAAGAATGGATTGATAACTTGTATGGACTGAATTGTGTTCTCCCAAAACTCATATGCTGAAGCCCTAACTTCTGATGTGATGGTATCTGGAGGTAGAGCCTTTGAGTCATGAGATTTAGATGAGATCATGAGGGTGGGGTCTTCATGATCCAATTAATGCCTTTATAACAAGAGTTGAGAGAACTTGATCTTTCTCTCTGTCTCTTTCTCCTTGCCGTGTGAGGATACAGCAAGAAGGCAGTATCAGACCCCAATATCAGACTTCCAGTGTCCATAACTGTGCAAGATAAATGTCTGTTGTTTAAGCCACCCAGGCTATGATATTTTGTAATAGCAGCTTGAGCTAAGATATTGCTCAAAGATGAATTTGAGAGGCTTTTATTAAAGAAGAGAGAAATAACACCATATTTTATGTTAGTGTGAATGATCTGATAGAGGGAAATGGGAGATTTAGGAGAAGGAGATTAATTGCTGGAGCATTGCCTTAAATGCCTGAGAGGGGTTGGGATCGAATGCATATTTCAAGAAGTTGGCTTAAGCTAGGAACAAGGACACTTCAGCCGCTGTATAATAGAGAAGGTAACCTATTGGCAAAGGAACAGCTAGGTGAGTAGATGTGATAGTGGAAACTTACAGAGAAGTTCTTTTCTGATTGCTTCAGAATCATTGAAATAGGAAGAGTCAGAATGAGAAGGAGGTAGGAAGAAGTAAAGATTTGAGGCAAGAAGACAAAGTGTGAAATAGTTGTTTGGGGTTGAGGGAGAGTGAGTGGACTAGGGAAACAATGCTTACCAGGCAGCGGTAGGGATGCCCTTGAGACCAGCCAACAGATTTGTGTATTTTTTCTCCAGCCATGCTGCATTGCATAGAAGAACACATGAAGTACGCAGAGTGGGGTCAGGGTTACTGGGATTGTGGTTTAGCCAAGCAAGAAATGGGTGCAAGGACATGAGGGTAATATGTGTGGTGCTTCACTATGGAATTTAAATAGTGTAAGGGCGGAAGTGAGGGCATGAAGCGGGTGAAGGGCAGTAAAAAGATGGGGGACCCGTGCATGGTAGTTCCAGATGGTATCAAACTGTGGCTGGAGTTGGGGTACGAGAGAGTGAGCTGGAAATATAGGGCGCAGTGGTTGGAGATGGGAGTTCTGATCACTGCATAAAGTCTGGAATGTAACTGGGAGTGGTGGCTGGGCTGGGGTGATGGACAGGATCCTTGGAGGAAAGGAAGTCAAAAGATGGAGAGACCTGGGCATCGGAAGAATTCTTTTTTTTAAATTTTAATTAATTGACTTCTTTCTTTGGCTACGCTGGGTCTTAGTTGCAACACATGGGATCTTTGCTCTTCCCTGCGGCATGCAGGATCTTTAGCTGCAGCATGCGGACTCTTAGTTGCGGCATGTGGGATCTAGTTCCCTGCTCCTGCTAAGTCGCTTCAGTCGTGTCCAACTCTGTGCAACCCCATAGACGGCAGCCCACCAGGCTCCCCCGTCCTTGGGATTCTGCAGGCAAGAACACTGGAGTGGGTTGCCATTTCCTTCTCCAAAGCATGAAAGTGAAAAGTGAAAGTGAAGTCGCTCAGTTGTGTCCGACTCTTAGCGACCCCATGGACAGCAGCCTACCAGGCTCCTCCGTCCATGGGATTTCCCAGGCAAGAGTACTGGAGTGGGTTGCCATTGCCTTCTCCACCAGGTATCAAACCCAGGTCCCCTGCATTGGGATATTGAAGTCACCAGTATCTATGACAGTGCAAGAGAGTCAGTGAATCTGGAGCTAAAGCTTCAAGGACAGGGGAGTGACTGGGAGCCTTAGAAGACCTGCACAAGTAGGGAGATGTGGTGTGGTTGGACGAGAGTCAGACTGGGTGTCTTAGGAGGAGAGAAGGGGGATGGTCAAGCCACAGTGAGAAGCAAGGAGCACGTCTCTCCTACCTCCAGGCCCAGTGACCCCCGGCGTGAGAGAGAGAAAACCACCACAGCTTGGGAGGGAGTAAGAAGCAGTGCCACTGGGGAGAGGCAGGGGTCAATTAGACTCAAAAAAGAAGAGGAAAGGAACACTCACTGAAAAGGTCGAGGATAGGGGATTTGCTGCCCATTGAGTCCCATTGACTGAGTCCCCTAGGACACAGGGGAGGCGGAGGTGGGAGTAGAAAAGGCAGTGTCAGAACTGGGGTGGGTGTGGCTCAGAGTCCAGGGACAGGGCCTTGGAGACTGGAGTCTTGAGAGACTGACGTGAAAGGGGGGAAGGGCTTGATGAGGGTTGTCTTTGTGGTTGCAGGAAAGATTGTGTTGGTGAGGTGAGGGAGAGAGGAAGGTTTTCAAGTTGTTCTCTTTTACAGAAGAGCAAACTGAGACCCAGGGACATTTTTTGTCTTGCCAAGCTGTTCAATGACAGCACAAGTTAAATCAAGTCTCTGACGTGGAGGCCAGGACTTTATCCACTTTGTCATAATTGCCTTTCATCTCTTGTGGCCTCAACTTCTTGAAAGGCCTTTGCAAATAGCCCTGGGATATTCCTGAACTCAGTGTGTATGGGTTGTCATGCCTTTGCAACAAGAGGTAGACATAAAGCTTTTATTAGTTACACATGTTTCTTCTGAGCCAGAAGCACTGTGAGTCGACATCTCCTGTCTGAAACTTGCCCTGATTTTCTTAGAAATAATCACCTAGCTGTCCCCTCCTCCTTTGCTGTCACTGTACCCTGATATATATACCTGCGAGAGCACTTCTAATATTGTGTTAGAATCTCCCCAGCCCCTGCCCAAACCAGACTGATAACTCTTCTTAATACCCAGGTGCTCTGTAGAACCTCACTGACATTAATTACAGTTGTCTGTCTTCTTTCTTCTTAAATCTCACGCACACACCTCCGCCCCTGTGCCCAGCCCTTAAGACGGTGCCTGGATGCATGTTCCTTCACTGTCAGAGGCTCTCCCATGGTGCTTTGCTCTTACATTTGATGGCACCCCTACCCCCCCGCCCCGCCCCATCCTGCATCTAACCATCAGTAGTACCTGAATCTCTGCCTGACAGCTTTCTCTGCTTACAGGAGGTCACTTTGTCCACACGTGTATGGTAAGCCAGAAGGGCCAGGGAATTAACACCACACCCCTGGATCCGCTCTCAGCCAGACTTAGAATACATATAAAATTATAAATCACTAGCTCCCTTGCCCCTTGGGTGTGGTAACCAAGGAGTGTGCACTAAACCATTTCTTATTGTTGCCCAGCAGGATTAAGCTCTGGGTGCCAAGGTCATCACTCACTTCCTAAGACACCTTTTATTTGCAGCATTGTCTTCTCCTCTCCCCTCCCAGTGTTTCCTGAAATTACCACCCTGATGATAAACCTCCTGTACTTCAGTCCTTGTCTCCAGGAGTCCTGCTGGGGAAACCCAACTCTTACACTGGGTTTGGCCCAAAGTAGGTGCTCAATAAATCTTCACTGAAGGACTATGTGAAATGATAAATGTGTGTTGAGTGACTGAATGATGTCAGTATCTTTCTCCATAAAGAGACAATAAACTCCTGGTAGGCAGAGACCACCTGGCTCATCTTTGTATTTCTGTGTCTGACTCATTGCAACAGTTCAATAAAGGTTGAACTGAATTAAATGACCTCAAAATAGCATCTGGCGGAAAGAGAAGGTGGCCTCATAATGACTGTGAGTCTTAATGGGGTGGAGGTGCAATTTTCTTTGGAGCATTGTAACAAAGACCTTTAAAAGGAAAGGAAGAGCGGCATAGTAAGAATAAAAATAACTTCCGTATGAGGAAATGCTGGGGGGTAGGGTAGAAAAAGACCGGAGAAAATGTGGAGAATGATTGGGATGAGCCAGATCATGTTTGGGATGACACATATTCCTCCTCACACGACATGGTAGTGCGCAGCACTTGATGGATTATTATCCACTTAATTGATAGTGTTGATTCCTTTCTCAGCTTTACCGCCAACCATGGCTAGTAGTAAACCTGATCCTACTCACATGTAGTGGTTCTAAAAACTCCCGTAAGTGAGGTCCTTTGCTGGCTTTCCTGCTGTGGTGTTCTGCGCTTTTTCTTATTTCTGCCACTTGCTTTGTACATGAAGTGTTTTTTTCCTAGCATTCAAGAAGCCAGTTTAGGGTTTTTTGTTGTTGTTGTTAATCAATTATTTATTTTTTGTCCGTGCTGGCTCTTCGTCGTCGCGTGGGCTTTTCTCTAGTTGTGGCGAGCAGGGGTCACTGCTCGTTGCAGTTGTGCGGTCTTGTGGTGGCTTCTCTTGTTTCAGAGCAGGGACTCTAGGGCACACGGGCTTCAGTAGTTGTGGCTCTGGGGCTCTACAGCACAGACTTCAATAGTTGTGGCACACAGGCTTAGTTCCTCCACAGCATGTAGGATCTTCCCAGATCAGGGATCAAACCCACGTCTCCTGCATTAGCAGGCAGATTCTTGAAGACTGAGCCACCGGGGAAGCCCTGCCAGTTTAGTTCTGAAGCTTGCATTTTTGTTGTGAAGCCAGGGATGTACATGTGTGTATATGAATGAGTGCTCTGTGCCCACACATCTAAAGGGTGGTGACCCACTGGGCATCAGGTCTGTGTAAATGCAAAGACTTTTGATAATCAGTCCAGTACAAGGGTTCATATACAAGATGTCATTTTTTAAAATTAAAGCATAGTTGATTTACATTGTTCTGCCAATCGCTGCTGTACAGCAAAGTGACGGAGTTATACACTTATATACATTCTATTTTTATATTCCTTTCCATTATGGTTTTGAATATAGTTTCCTGTGGATACTCCCACTATCCATAGGATATTGAATATAGTTCCCTGTGCTGTACAGTAGGACCTTGTTCATTCATTCTAAATGTAATAGTTTGCATTTACCACCCCCAAACTCCAGGCCATCACTCTGCCTCAGCAACTACAAGTCTGTTCTGTTTTTTTTTTTAACGAAACATCTTTAATTTAAATACGATAATACATATGAAAGCTCTTAGCCAAGTCCCTCAAACACAAAATGTTAGGCAAATTCAGATCTGAATGATTCTACCTTTTATTATCCTTGACTCTTCCCTGTATTTGTATGAATGATTGAAAATGGGTTTTAATTTTTAGAACTCTGCTTTCCAATAATGACTTATTTCTAAAGCTATTTCTCTGTATTATTATGTGCATTTCTCTGCTGTTGTACATATAAATGCAAAAGTCTAGTTCTGTAGAATTAATTTAATCCAATATATAGGTTAGGAAGAAAAACAGGCTCAATTCTTTGGAAAAGTTACTCACTTTTCTATCTTGTTTTTAATACATTAAACATATCTCCAAATATAAATAATAGAGTCGAAAGGAAATCAGAACGTAATTACCCATGAAAATATATTATTCTTTTTGGAAGTAATATGGAGGAAATATTGTGGTTTCAAAAAGTTGATTTAAGCAAGGTTGGTTATTCATCATTGTACTAACTAGTTTGGGGTCGGATCATTCTCACAATCTTATGGACCTGTTCGGGGACAGAGTGATCATTTTAATTAAAAAAAAAAAAAAAAATTGGTTCGAGGCTAAATAGTAAATTTCAAGCCCAGTCTAGGAGCCTGAGAGATCCCAAATATCCCAGAAGCAACTCAGCTTCTTTCCCTTCACCCTGATGTCCAGGTCAAGGTGATACCCAAGAGCACTAGGGCACTTAATCACATGAAATCGCTTGTTATTGAGGGAATGAGCCCCTCATGGTTCGGGCTTTCCTTCCATCCCTTGCCAGCAAAGCAGAAGCCTGCCCTCTCTGAGTTCCTGCATCAGCCTTTCATTCCCTTGGCGTAAGGCCCATAGATTGCAGTGGGAATGTTAATGATCCCAGGAAAGGTGACACATTAAGCTCCATCCTTTCCTGAGAGGAGATATTTATGGGAAGAGGGAGAGAGATTACTAAGTGGTTAAAGGCTCAAGAATTCACTGACAGGTTTGCCGAGCACAAAATGGCAACCCACTCCAGTGTTCTTGCCTGGAGAATCCCAGGGACGGGGGAGCCTGGTGGGCTGCCATCTATGGGGTCGCACAGAGTCGAACACGACAGACGTGACTTAGCAGCAGCCTTAAATCCAAGCTGTTCTTGGCCATGGCTGTGCGGAACTGCCGTTGCTGCTGATGGATGCCATCACAAGCTGCAGACTCTTGTCTCCTGCTTCTAGAAATGTTTAATTTGGACAAGGTGCCGTGACCTGCTGTGCTAAGTTGCTTCAGTCATGTCTGACTCTGTGCGACTCTCTGGACTGTAGCCTGCCAGGCTCCTCTGTGCATAGGATTCTCCAGGCAAGAATACTGGAATGAGTTGCCATGTCCTCCTCCAGGGGATCTTCCCTACGCAGGGATCAAACCCACGTCTCCTGCATTACAGGCAGATTCTTTACCACTGGCACCACACGGGAAGCCCAAGGTACAGACAGCAAAGAAAACGGGAGTGATCGGGGGCAGGTGACGTTGCCCCATAGCATGGATGCTGGAGCTGGGTCAGTGGGCAGAGAAAGAACTGGTTGTACTGATGTTTTCCCTAAATCCATCATGCTCCTCTCTGCACAGAGCTGGAGGCCAGCACAGTCAGAGGCCACATCTGTCTAACTGCTTGCAAGAGCCTTTTCAGCTCCACGTTAATCCATTCCATTCTTCGTTTATTAAAGGCTTCAGTTGGAATGAGCCAGGCCCAAAGATTTACCTTTGGAGAAGAGAGATGAAGTCCTGGTAAGACTTCTAGGTGTACGTGAATCTGCTTGTCGAGGCTGAGCTGTCTCTGTCCACGTGTGGTTGGTATTTCCAGAAATGACTGAATTCTTTTCTTCCCATTTAGAAGTTTAACTGTTTGTCTGTGGTCTCCTGTTAAGATTTAAAAGCCAGATGTTTCTGCTGCTTCTCATCTCTCTAGGTCACTTTTCTGTTGCAAAGCCATTTTTCTCATCAGGTGGTGCAAATCTCCATAAAGTGTCCTACCTTGCTCCGTAGAATGTCTGTGCAGTAAAAATGCCGGTGCCTTGCATATGCATAGCATTTCGTAGTTCTTAAAGCATTTTTGCATATATTACCTCATTATGTAATGTCGTTCTGGGCTGTCACTTTTCCCCTGACTGTTCTGTATTTCCTCACCTTTTTCACCAACTTGAATACTTTTCTTTCTTCTCCTACCAATTTTGAGGATATTACTCAGGGTTTGCTTTTTCCCCCCTTTCAGATTATTTTCCCCAGGGGCTATTAGTGGCAAAGGAAAAAGCACATATAAATGATACTGTTTTCTGATGGCAAAGTGAAGATAACCTGAATGCTCTTTAGACATCATCCCTGAGAATTACGTTCCAGTTCCTTGGGTTCACGCTGTCAACAGAAGTACTGAAAACAATTTAACTTAATGATTGCACTTACTCTCTTTGCTTTAAATTGGTGAAACATCTAGAATGGGAGGAAACTGTGCAAGTTAGATCCATGTAGTCGTTCTGTGGTTTGGGTTTTTCTGTTTGGTTGCTGTTGTTTTGTTTTGCTTAGAGTTTTTGTATTGATATAATTCATCCCTGTATAGAGAAATAGTAACTTCCTTGGTAACTTTTATTTTCTTGAAATTAATATGGTTGTGCACTTTTTATCACTTACGAAATCAAAGGTGCTTTAGGTTAAAGTCTATAACATGGTTCTCGAACTGTGTTTAAAAGGTTTTCTGTGGAGCATGTTAGAGACTCCTTTAAGGTTCACTAAGGCAGACCAAGTAATTCCCTGAACTCACTTCTCATTGCCCTCTCCAGTCCACTTCCTGTCTCTGTCATTGTATCCCCAAATGCTGAGTGCACTGGAGATGCCCAGTTAACTACTAAGAGTAATACAAACCATAGGCTAGCAGGGTTGAAAGAGATCAAGCAGGTTGCTGTGACATTCCTTCTGTGCCATCCTTGAATGACCTAATGAGCCTCAGCCCATTCCATCCTAAGACAGCAGAAAAGTATCCCTTTTGTTGAGCCCATATCTATCTCTATGTAGCTTCTATACAATTAAACAAACATGGAGTGCCTACCACGCACCAGATACTGTTCTAGGGGCTGGGGTCACAGCAGTGAGCAGTCAGACAAAATAATGCTCTTATGGATAGCTCCTCAGCTCTATCTCCTGAGGTCACAGAAGACAAGCCAAGTAATTCTTCTTCATGGAACCCTACAGATAATTGAAGACTGCACTCCTGTTCCTCTGAGTCCTCATCACAAGCTAATACTCCCAGTTCATCCAGTATCATGCAGGTTTAAGTCCTTTGGCTATACAGATCAATTGTTTTGTGATGCATTCTAGTGTTTCTTAATATTAAATTGACTTTTAGTAGATTGATTATTTTTTAAGTTTTTTGTTATAAAGGTAATATACAGTTGGAGGCATTTTGGAAAATATGGATAATTATAGGAAATCATCTATTACCATTACCACTGTTAAAATGTTGATATACCTTTTCTCACTTATATCGATAATTTTGTATTGTTTCTTTTTCACTTAACATTGACATTTTACATTCATTATATTCATAATATTCCAGATGACTTTTAAAGATGAAATCATGAGAGTAGTAAAAATACCTTAAGTGTCTTATACTGCATTCCCTATCATTGTCTCCAGCCTCCTAAGCCACCAAGTTTTAGGGAATACTATTAATAGTGCTATATGGAAGGAGGTACTGCACTATATTATCTCCTGTGGATTTTTCTGACTTGGGTTATTCTCGGTATACTGCCCTCCTCCCCTGCCCCCATTCACTGTTTTGAATTTCCTCAGTGTTCATTTGCTTAGAGTATAAGATGGACAATAGCCTCTCATTACAACAGGATATTCAAGTGCCACTTTCAAGGCTCTTCTTTCTGCTAACTTCAGTCTTGAGGCATCTGTTGGAACCAGTGCTTCTGGTGGGATTAGATGACAGCCAGCACACAGCTCACTTCTTCCTTTGATTGCAGGCCTGCAGCTGAACCAGAAGGCGCTCACCACTTTCCCAGACGTGGTGCTTGTCCGCGTGCCCACGCCCTCCGTGCAGTCGGACAGTGACATCACCGTCCTGCGACACCTGGAGAAGCTGGGTTGCCGCTTAGTCAACCGCCCACAGAGCATTCTAAACTGCATCAACAAATTCTGGACATTCCAGGAGCTGGCTGGGCATGGGGTCCCCATGCCAGACACCTTCTCCTATGGTGAGTGTCCTTAAAATAGAATTGAGCCTTGTTTTTCCAAATTGCCCACATCTCTTATGTTCTCTCTCCCCAGAAGCCCTCTAGTAGCTCTTGTTGGCTTTCAAGGTGAATCTGTTCATCTTAGTTGAGTCAATACCTTGAGTCTGTATCATAGTCATTCCCTCTGTCTGAAATGTCTTTGCTCCTTTTTCTCTGGAATTCGTTCATTAAATATGTAGCTGGGACACGCAGTGTGCCAAGCACCACACTAGGCACTCTGCTTTAGCAGTAAGCAGGAGAGTCCTGCTCTCAAGGCATTTGCAGTTCATCAGGGGCAGAGGACAGCAAGTAAGCAGGCAGTTTCAGGGCAGTGTAGTAAGTGCCAGGATAAGAGTTAGTGCAAGATGGTATGGGTTTGTAGGAGAGCTCCTAATTTAGTTTAGGATATTGAAGACTTCCCAAAAGAGATAAAGCTGACATTATTGAGCTAAAGCAAGGTGGGTAAGGGAGCAGTCTAAGAAGCAAGCAGAATATAGAAAGATCTAAAGGTAAGTGAGAACATGACCGATTGGTGTTATTTTGAGTAATTTGTAGAATATCAGGGAACTAGAGTTGAGGTATATGGCTAGAAAGATAAGAAGTTGCCATCTACAGTATATGAAAGAGGTTGGGGTAATCCTGAGACTAACAGGAAGTTATTGGAGGGCTTTAAGCAAGGAAATGGCCTGATGAGAGGTCAGAATGTCAGTTTGGCTACACTGCAGAGAAGGAATTAGACCAGAGGTAAAGGAGAGACAGGATATATAGTGGTGAAAGTGAAAGTCGCTCAGCCGTGTCTGACTCTTTGCGACCCCATATAGTCCATGGAATTCTCCAAGCCAGAATACTGGAGTGGGTAGCCTTTCCCTTCTCCAGGGGATCTTCCTGACCCAGGAATCAAACCAAGGTCTCCTGCATTGCAGGCAGATTCTTTGCCAACTGAGCTATTAGGGAGGCCGTGTACAGTGGTAGGCTTTATAAATGATGCAGCTGAGCAATGATGGCCGAAACTATAAGGTGGTTAGAGTAGGTATGAAGTGAACAGATTCAAGATTTAAGGAGACAAATATGAGGACATGATGATTGTTTGGGTGTTAGCACAGTGGAGAGGAATCAAGAGTGACTCTGGTGTCTGGTTTGGGCCACCAGATGAGAAAGCAAAAACTCAATGAGTGTTCCAGGGAAGAAGAGAAACAGACGGGTGGGTAGGGCAAGGCATTATTGGGAGAGATTATTTGGGTTTAGGACACATTCTATATGAGGTTTCTACAGTAAGCGAGTAAAAGTATTCAGTAGGCACCAGATAAATGAATCTGGAGCTCCTGAGAGAGGTGTCGACTACGGAAGTAGATGTGGAAACTTCCATTACGTTCAGTGAAATCACAAGAGTGGAGAATATGCAGAATGAAGAGAGGCCTGAGCTGCATGAAATGGTTCAATGGTAAATTTTGTTATGTCTATTTTATCATAATAAAATAATAATTAATAAAAGAGAGTTTGGGAGAGAATCCTTTAGGGAATAGGAAAAGGAAGAAGAACTTATGCAAGAAGCCAAGTGAGAGCAACTGGAAAGGTGAGAAGAGAAAGAAGAAAGGCGACAGACGCCAATGGGAAGAACATGCCACAGAGAGTGGTATAACGAAAAGTCGTGCTTGATTCTAAAAAGACACATGACATAAGCACAGAGACGTGTGTTGGATGTAGCACAGGGCGTTCAATGACTACAGCTTCACTTTAGCATTGGAAAGAAAAACCATCCTGTCGGGGATGAGGAAGTGAGTGGGGTGTGAGGAAATGGAAGCCCTTTGATAGTTTGATCAGAGGGATCAGTTCAGTTCAGTAACTCAGCAGTGTCTGACTCTTTGCGACCCCATGGACTGCAGCACGCCAGGCCTCCCTGTCTATCACCAACTCCGGGAGTTTACTCAAACTCACGTTCATTGAGTTGGTGATGCCATCCAACCATCCCATCCTCTGTCATCCCCTTCCCCTCCCACCTTCAATCTTTCCCAGCATCAGGATCTTTTCAAATGAGTCAGCTGTTCGCATCAGGTGGTCAAAATTGGAGTTTCAGCTTCAACATCAGTCCTTCCACTGAACACTCAGGACTGATCTCCTTTAGAATGGACTGGTTGGATCTCCTTGCAGTCCAAGGGACTCTCAAGAGTCTTCTCCAACACCACAGTTCAAAAGCATCAGTTCTTCAGCACTCAGCTTTATTTATAGTCCAACTCTCACATCCAAACATGACCACTAGAAAAACCATAGCCTTGACTAGACGGACCTTTGTTGCCAAAGTAATGTCTCTGCTTTTTAATGTGTTGTCTAGGCTGGTTATAACTTTACTGCCAAGGAGTAAGTGTCTTTCAATTTCATGGCTTCAGGCACCGTCTGCAGTGATTTTGGAGCCCCCCAAAATAAAATCTCTCGCTGTTTTCCCATCTACTTGCCATGAAGTGATGAGACTGCAGGGCACGATCTTAAGTTTTCTGAATGTTGAGCTTTAAGCCAACCTTTTCACTCTCCACTTTCACTTTCATCAAGAGGCTCTTTCGTTCTTCTTCACTTTCTGCCATAAGGGTGGTGTCATCTGCATATCTGAAGTTATTGATATTTCTCCCACAATCTTGATTCAGTTTGTGCTTCATCCAGCCCAGTGTTTCTCATTATATACTCTGCATATAAATTAAATAAGCAGGGTAAAAATATACAGCCTTTTCCTATTTGGAACCAGTCTGTTGTTCCAAGTCCAGTTATAACTGTTGCTTCCTGACCTGCATACAGATTTCTCAAGAGGCAGCTCAGGTGGTCTGGTATTCCCATCTCTTTCAGAATTTTCCACAGTTCATTGTGATCCACACAGTCAAAGGCTTTGGCATAGTCAATAAAGCAGAAATAGATGTTTTTCTGGAACTCTCTTGCTTTTTTGATGACCCAGAAAATGTTGGCAATTTGATCTCTGGTTCCTCTGCCTTTTCTAAAACCAGCTTGCTCACGGTTCACGTATTGCTGAAGCCTGGCTTGGAGAATTTTGAGCATTACGTTACTAGCGTGTGAGATGAGTGCAATTGTGCGGTAGTTTGAGCATTCTTTGGCATTGCCTTTCTTTGGGATTGGAATGAAAACTGACCTTTTCCAGTCCTGTGGCCACTGCTGAGTTTCTGAGTTTTCCAAATTTGCTGGCATATTGAGTGCAGCACTTTCACAGCATCATCTTTCAGAATTTGAAATAGCTCAACTGGAATTCCATCACCTCCACTAGCTTTGTTTGTAGTGATGCTTTCTAAGGCCCACTTGACTTCGCATTTCAGGATGTCTGGCTCTAGGTGAGTGATCACACCATCATGATTATCTGGGTCGTGAAGATCTTTTTTGTACAGTTCTTCTGTGTATTCTTGCCACCTCTTCTTAATATCTTCTGCTTCTGTTAGGTCCATACCATTTCTGTGCTTTATTGAGCCCATGTTTGCATGAAATGTTCCCTTGGTATCTCTAATTTCCTCGAAGAGATCTCTAGTCTTTCCCATTCTATTGTTTTTCTCTATTTCTTTGCACTGATCGCTGAGGAAGGCTTTCTTATCTCTCCATGCTGTTGTTTGGAACTCTGCATTCAAATGGGTATATCTTTCCTTTCCTTCTTTGCTTTTCGCTTCTCTTCTTTTCACAGCTATTTGTAAGGCCTCCTCAGACAGCCATTTTGCTTTTTTGCATTTCTTTTTCTTGAGGGTGGTCTTGATCCCTGTCTCCTGTACAATGTCATGAACCTCCGTCCATAGTTCATCAGGCATTCTGTCTATCAGATCTGGTCCCTTACATCTATTTCTCACTTCCACTGTATAATCGTAAGGGATTTGATTTAGGTCTTACCTGAATGGTCTGGCGGTTTTCCCTACTGTGTTCAAGGTTGTAACTAAGGGATGATTCAGGGTCAAGGAATGGGTTTTATTTGTTTAAGATGGGAGACGACTGAGCGTGTTTAAAATACTGCTGCCATTCTGAACTGAGAGGTTGAAGATACAGCAGAGGGAGGACACTTAATATTGCAAAATCCCTGAGGAGGCGAGAGGGAAAGGAGTCTGAGGCCCAGGTACAGGAATGGCCTCAGATAAGAAAAACCCCTCTTGGGACTTGGCTGGCACTCCAGTGATTAAGACTCCATACTTCCAATGCAAGGGGTGCAGGTGCAGTGCCTGGTTGGGGAACTAAGAGTCCACATACCATCAGCCATAAATAAATAAATAAAGGGCCTTCCTTGCATTGTATTCTAGGGAAGGACAGAAAGATCGTTAGAGAGGAGTTACCTTTATCAGTGGGTATCAGGAAGCTAGGAGTTCTCTTCTTATAAAATGTTTTCATGTGATGATGCCCCTGTTTTATCTGCACTGCCTCTGTATGCTGCTTTTCATTTTTAATAATCATTAGCACTTTTGTGACAGGTCTTATTAGTATTTCAGAGTATTTTGTTTTGCAAAAAATTTGATGAACTATAACACCTGTGGTAGGAAGAATAATGGTCCCCTAAAGATACAAAGGGGCTTCCCTGGCGGCTCAGTGGTGAAGAATCTGCCTGTAATGCAGAGACGTGGGTTTGATCCCTGGGTAGGGAAGATCCCCTGGAGAAGGACATGGCAACCCACTCCAGTACTCTTGCCTGGGAAATCCCATGGACAGAGGAGCCTGGTGGGCTACAGTCCATGGGGTCACAAAAGAGTCAGACACAAGTTAGCAACTAAACAACAACAACAAAGATGCAAAGTGTAGGAAATCAAGGAAGCTTATAAAACAATTTAGAAGGATTTTAATACATATTAATATTCACAGTTTTTTTTATTTTTTTTAATATATATATTCACAGTTTTTAAATGAAGGCTTAAAGGAGTATAGTGGAGCCAATTCAGTCATGCCTTAACCTTGGATGAGACAAATCCCAGACTTGGTTTCTTTGGATAATGGTTTTCTACCTCTGTACAACAATCTACTGAAAACTCGGCAGCTTAGACAACACCCATTTACCAACTCACAGTTTTGGAAGGTCTGAAGTCTAGCTATGGCATAGCCGGGTTCTATACTCAGGTCTCACTAGGCTGAAATCAAGGTGCAGCTGGGCTGAGATCTCATCTGAGGTCTGGGATTTTCCAGGCTCACTGGTTGGCATTTAGTTCCTTGTAGTTGTAGGACTGAGGTCCCCTCTTTCTGCTGGTTGTTAATTTAGGGCCATTCTCAGCTCCTAGAGGCTGCCCGCCTGGCCCTGTCACATGGACTTCTCTCCAGCATGGCAGTTCACTCCCCCAAGGCCAGCAGGAGAGTTTCTCTGCTGCTTCACCTTCTTTTACAGGGCTCACCTGATTAGGACAGGGCCCACCAAGAATATCTCCCTTTTAATTAATTCGAGTCAACTGATTATTAGCCTGATCACAGGAATGCTGTCCCAGCATAGTCACAGGCCCCTCCTACACTTAGGAGGGGGATTATCCAGGGCATGTACACCAGCAGGTAGGAATCTCGGGGGCCTCCTTAGAGGTCTGCCTACCCCAGCCATGATAAGGGAAAAAAATCCCTGCCCTGCCCATGGGCTTGTCATGAGGATGACATGGACTGGAGCACGTGAAGCCTCTGCCAGGTAGAAGCCCCTGATAATGCCACTTACCTTCTCTCTCTGCTCCCACCTTTTGGATGACAGGTACAAATACATAGTCTGTCGGACGGAATGGGTTCAAATTGCCTTAATCAGAGAATTAAGGCCTCTAAAGAATTCCCACAGACCGCCCCCCCCCCCCCCCCCCGCCCCTCACCAACAGCCTCACCTTCCCTGACTTTCGCTTTTCTTGACAGGTGGACATGAAGACTTTTCGAAAATGATCGATGAAGCCGAGCCGCTGGGCTACCCCGTGGTGGTGAAGAGCACGCGCGGACACCGGGGTCAGTGCCCTCTGCCCCGGCTTGTGGTTGGGCGGCAGCTCTGCGGACGAGACCCTCGCCCCCACGCTGCAGAAGCGCTGCTCAGAGAGACGGAGCTCCCCCTGGCGGAGCTTGTGGTGTAGTCCTTAGCTCTGTCCCCTTCTCGCTGTTCCCACTGTTGTAGCTTTGTCCACACCCTTCCCGGCCCTTCCCTAGACTCTCGCAGTAGACTCCTGACTTGGTTCTGACTGGTTTCCTGAACTCCACTGCCAGTGCATCCGCTCGTCTTTGTGGGAAACAGTTTCTCTGGAACATAGATCTCTTCTTGTCACCCCTTTGCTGAAAAACCTTCCCAAGAGCTTGTGTTGCCTGTTAGACACAGTTCCTATTCCTCACCTTGGAGGGTGTCCACATACCTTGGCAGCCTTCTCTGGCTACCTGAACACTCCACAATCCATTCTAGCCTAGACTGTCTCCTGCTCTCTTAAAAAATCTTTGTTCTCTTCCCTTTTCTGGGGATGCTGCCTTCCTCTGTGCTCTAGTGAGCTTCTGCCTGGGTGTTAAAGCCAGCTTCACGTCATTTCTTCTCCCTCCACAACCCTGGTCTCTTTCCCTCTCTTCCAAAGTTGATCACTCTTCCCTTCATGTTGCCGAAGCACTTCATCCTTGCCTCCAGCATAGTACTACGCTTTACTACAGGGATAGATTTCTGTGCCTTTTCCCCTTTCCTACTGCAGCTGCTCAGAGGTGGGAACTTGGTCCTGCCCATCTCTGTCCCCAGGACCTCCTACAGTGCTCAGGACACAGTAGTTGAAGAGGATGTGTGCAGCCAGAAGTAGTTCCCCTCCCCTGTGGTATGTGAGCGGGTACCTTCTGATGATACCCAGATGGCATCCTTTACTGCTCAGGGCATCTGGAGTGACAGGAGGTACCCTGGGTGGACATGGAATGAGCAGTTCCCATGAACCTGACACCCAGCCTGCTCTTGGTCTTCGCTGTGTAGAGGGTAGAGACGTTGCATTGCAGGCGATGACCACTGTGCCATGCAGGCCCTAGCGCCTGGTTCAGCCTCATGGAGGGAGGGGCCCGCTCTGCCCTGAGGCAGGGAAGGCTTCAGTGGAAGGAAAGGAGACTTCATTTGGAATCTGGAATTTGAACTGGGTAAGCAGCATGCAGAAGCCGGCGTGGGCAGAGCAACCTGGGAAAGGAGTTGAGAAGTAAGAGAAATGAGTTGGGATGGTGAGGTGGGGCTCTGAATACTGTTCAGATATACTGCAGTGCAAAAATGCAGTGTCGCAACTTGTTTTTTTATTGTGGTGAAATATACGTGAAATAAAATTCAGCTGATATTTATTGAGTGCCCACAAAGTGCTAGGGGGATACAGAAAGGAGCAGAACAAAACTTCCTGCCCTCAAGGAGCTCACACTGTAGAAAGGTAAGACAGATGATAAGTAAACTAAATAGCAGATGTAGTACTTATAGATGTTTTAAAAATTAAGAGATAATTCATAAAACAAAAAACGTACCATTTTATGTTGTACAATTATGAGGATTTTAGTAGTTTTACTCTGCTGTACAACCATTGTGTAAATAAATGTTAGTCACTCAGTCATGCCCGATTCTTTGCAACCCCATGGACTGTAGACTGCCAGGCTCCTCCTCTGTCCATGGAATTCTCCAGACAAGAATAGTAGAGCAGGTAGCCAGTTCCTTTGCCAGGGGATCTTCCTGACCAAGAGCTCGAACCCAGGTCCTCTGCATTGCAGGCAGATTCTTTACTGTCTGAGCCACCAGGGTAGCCCCCACTATCTAATTCCACAATATTTTCATCACCTCCAGAAGAAACCCTGTATTTGTCAAAGATCAATCCCAGTGGTCCCTCCCCTGGTCCCTTGCAACACTAATCTACTTTCTGTTTCTATGGATTTGCCTCTTGGATGTTTCCTATCAATGGAACTGTACAATATGTGGCCTTTTGTGTCTGGTTTCTTTTAGTGTAATGTTTGTGAGGATCATCCATGCTGGAGAATGGATCAGGTTTTTATCCCTTTTTATGACTCAGTAATATTTTATATGGATATGCCACATTTTGTTTATCTGTTATCCATTGATGGGCATTTGGGTTGTTCTGCTTTGCGGCTATTATGAATAATGCTGATGTGAACATTGGTGCACATATGTGTGAATATATGTTTTCATTTCTCTTGGGTGTATATGTACACCTAAGAAGGGAATTGCGGGGTCATATGGCCACTCTGTGTTTAACATTAGGGAAACCACCAATGCTTCCCTACAGTGGTGTTCCACAACAGTTATGCCGTTTTATATCCCTACCAGCAATGTATGAGAGTTCTACTTTCACCACATACTAAGTAAAACTTTTATATTAGGTATATTAATTGGCCTAGGCAAGTGATGTTAAATGGTCACCATACCTCCACAATAAAAACAAGTCACAAAGCAAAAAGAACAAAAATGCATGTTTGCCAAGCATTAGTAATATATAGGTCTGTTTTACAGATTTATTTTTAAATTTTTAAAATCTTTTTTTAATTGAGGTATGATTGATGTGAAACATTATATTAGTTTCAGGTGTACATCATAGTGATTCAATATTTGTATGTATTGCAAAATGATCACAGTAAGTTAATATCCGTCATAGGTACAGAATTTTTTTCCTTATTGTAAAAATGTCTAAGATTTACTCTCTCAGCAACTTTTAAATGTCTAATTTGTTTTTATTATAGCCATCCTAGTGGGTGTTTATGGGATTGTACTATAATTTTGATTTGTATTTCCCTAATGACTAATGTTGAACATCTTTTCAGGTTATTGCCCATTTGTATATCTTCTTTGGAGAGATGACTTTTCAAATTCTTTGCCCATTTTCAGTTGGTTTACTGATCTTTGTATTACATTTTTTAGAGCTCTTGCTGTATTGCGGTTACTACACTCTTACCAGATACATAATTTGAGCATGATTTCTTCCTACTCTGTAGGTTGTCTTTTTGCTTTTTTTTTGATAGCATCCTTTGATGTACAAAAGGTTTTGATTTTGATGAAGTCCAATTTTTTCTTTTGATTACTTGTGCTTTTGATGTCATTTTGTGCTTGCCTAATCCAAGGTCATACAGATTTACACCTATTTTTCTTTCTAAGAGTTTTACAGTTTTAGCCCTTACATTTGGAGTGTTTGATCCATTTTGAATTAATTTTTGTATATGGTGTGATGGAGTCAAATTTCATTCATTTGCCTGTGAATATCCAGTTTTCCGGGTATTATTGTTGAAGAGACTGTTGATTCCCCACTGAATGCTCTGGGAACTCTTGTCAAAAATCCAAAACTGACCATCTGTATGGGGGGTTTATTCTGGGTTCTCAGTTCTGTCTCATTGATCTATATGTCTATCCTTATGCCACACTGTTGTGTGTGCATGTATGTAACAGTCACACAGTCATGTCTGACTCTCTGTGACCTTGTGGAAGGTATGTAGCCCAGCAGGCTCCTCTATCCATGAGATTCTCCAGGCATGGAGTGGGTTGCCATACTGGAGTGGGTTGCCATTCCCTTCTCAAGGAGATCTTCCCGGCCCAGGGATCGAACCCGGATCTCCCGCATTGCAGGCCTATTCTTTTACCATCTGAGCCCCCAGTAGAAAATTTTGAAATTGGGAAGTTCAAGTCCTCCAACTTTGTCCTTCTTTTTCAAGATTGTGTTGGCTATTCAGTTCAGTTCAGTCACGCAGTCATGTCTGGCTCTTTGCGACCCCATGAACCGCAGCACACCAGGCCTCCCTGTCCATCACCAACTCCCGGAGTCCACCCAAACCCGTCCCATAAATTTACATATAAATTTTAGGACCAGTATATCAATTTCTGAAGTAAAAGGAAGCTGGAGTTTTGGTGGGGATTACATTGAATCTGTAGGCCAATTTGAGGAGTATTTCCATCTTAACAATATTGTCTTCTGTTTTTTGAACATGGAATGTCTTTCCACTTATTTCAGTCTTTAATTACTTTCAAAAATGTTTTGTACTTTTCTGTGAATAAGTCTTGAACCTGTTTGGCTAAATGTATTCCTTTTGATACTATTGTAAGCGGAATGGTGTTCTTAATTTCATTTTCAGGTTGGTTGTAACACGCAGCATCTGAGCGACAGTGGATAGGGAGTGAGCAAAGTTGCAGCAGCTGTTAGGCTCTGGTATATGGAAATAAATCTCAAGAAGGCGATGGACTCATGCAAGATGTGCCCTTCAGAAAGTTACTAATCTTGTGGGGCCTAATGTTCCTTTTCTGTCAAACAAAAATAGCTATACTTGTCCTAATGCCTTCACAGAGCTAGCATGAAATATGAAAGATATAATTTTAAAATATCAAGTATTTGGCGCACAGTAGATGATTAAATAACCTTAGTACTCTTCCCCCACACCACCCTAGTTTTTTCCCTCCTTGCTTTAAAACTGTAGCTCCTTAATTAACTGCAGACTAAGCCCCATATTGGAAGCTCTGTGCCAGGAACCAAGGAACCTGTTTTTAGCCCTCATTTCTGCTGAAAATCCTCCTATCACTGAATCCCAGCCATCTGCTGCCAGACGCCAGATCTCCTGGTGCCAAATGTCCAATGACCACGCCGTGTTTTGGAGGTTACTTCTTGATCTTATTCGCCACTGGGGACTGATACCCATCCCTCTTTTTTTTTTTTTTTTTTTTGAGACTTCAGAAATGTCCCACTCTTTCTAAGGTAGTAACAAATCTTAGGAAGACCATCTCTTTGTTCCATATTTGCTAACAAGGTTCAGGGTATAGTATGTTCATGTCAGATTTGTAGGGGAAACCCTTCAGGCCCCCCTGCTCAGATCTGTTAGCTAATGTGCAAATGGAAAGGCAGATGTCAAGCAATTCAAAAGCGTAAGTGATTCAGGCAGAAAATAAAGAATTTGGAATCAAGTAGGAATGCTTTCCCCAGACATCAGTAGAAGTATGGGTCATTCCTTTTAGAATGAAATGGATATAGCCAAATAATACATTTCTTATGTTTGAAAGTTCAGGACATCTGGCAGTGGCTACTTCTTGAACTCCCATAGTATTCAGCACTGACCTCTCCTAATGCCATATCAGGCTGTGTCGTTATCTTTCATGGTCTCTCTCCATCTCAACTGGGAATTTCTCTAAAGTATGTTCAGTTAATTATGTTCCATAAACATTGATTGACACAGTAAGTTTGGGGGATTTAAACAAAAGTGAGTGAGGCATGGACTCTGACAGATCAGCATCCTCCAGTTTTGGAACCGAATTAACTAGATTCTTAAGATTTTATTTTGGCCTCTTCTGTGTGTTTCTGGGATACATTTTGATTTCATTTTGGGAAAAAAAAAAAAAAAACATTGTGAACAGAGAGGGAGGTGAGCAAAACCCAGGGAAAATAAAATTTGATGGCCATTTGAGAAGACACAAGAGTCAACTCAGAGAAGTTGAAGGGGCCAGAGTGAGGCAGGTTGGGAAAGAATGGTTGACTCTGGACCGGGAGGTGGGATGGCAAGGACCGTGCTCAGAGGCGTGTCTAACTCCTTTTTTTGCTGTTTGTCTTTCTTCTTAAAGGAAAAGGTGTTTTTCTTGCAAGAGATAAACACCACCTCTCAGACATCTGCCACCTGATCCGCCACGACGTGCCCTACCTGTTCCAGAAGTACGTGAAGGAGTCCCACGGAAAAGATATCCGGGTGGTGGTGGTCGGCGGCCAGGTGATAGGCTCCATGCTTCGCTGCTCCACAGATGGACGGATGCAGAGCAACTGCTCTCTTGGTGAGGCACTGAAGCTCAGAGTGGGACTTTGGTCAGGGGGAAGCCACCGGGGCTTTTCATCAGGATGTTTTTGTTGTTCAGTTGCTCAGTCCACCTGTCTGTGACCCCGTGGACTGCAGCGTGCCAGGCTTCCCTGTCCTTCACCATCTCAGGATGTTTGCACCCAGTCCAGGTGTCTTGATCCCTCCTATCTGGTCAGACCCTCTGCGAGGTGCCAGGATCACAGAGAGGAATTAGAAGCAAGCCTTTTCCCTTAGCAGGAAGCAGTCCAGGTGGGGGACAGGTGGGTATACGGGCTGTGACGGAGGTCAAACCAGGAAATGTCAGGACACTGCGATGTGAACCCTATGTCATAGGCGTTAAGACCTGGTAGTCCCCATTATACAAGGGAGTGACGGGAGGGCTGGTGTTTGAGAAAAACTGACGTCTGGAAAGAGGATGGATTGAAAGCGTAGGAGGGAGGCAGCGGAGCTGAGTTTGGAAACTGCGACAACAGCTCAGGCCAGAAGTAAGGAAAGTCTAAAACTAAGGTGGTGGGGGTACTCCTTGGGGTTCCAGTGGCTCAGACTCTGCACTTTCACTGCTGAGGGCATGAGTTCAATCCCTGGTCTGGGACTCCCTCGAGCAGTGTGGTATGGCCAAAAACAAAAAAAAGAAAGAAAGTGAGAAGTAAACCAAGGTAATGGCAGGAGACAGAGCATATGCTTTTACCTTGCATTGATAATTGACATTGTATTTCTTTTTTTTTTTCTTTAATTGTGTTTTTCTTCTATATTTGATGTTATTAGAAAGCTGCAGTTTGTTTGGGTCAAATGCATAACCCCATCCCATTAACCTTTTGATAAGGCTTGTGTTCTCTTGTGGTGAATGGAGATGGTTCCAAGGGCATGGAAATTCTTATGTTCGTTACAGAAAGCTATTGTCAACTATTGTCATGAGTGGAATTTGTTGGTATTGTGAAAAAATACCTAGTTGTTATTTTCCAAATCACCAGATGAGTGTATCAAGTCTGGTGACTAATGAAGAGGCCGAAACACGAATCCAGTCCTTCAGCTGGAGTGTGGTTGAGCGGTCTCCCAGAGTGGGCTCCAGGGTAGTTGCTGATAGCGTAAGGATTAATGAGAGTCCTTGCCCTCAGGAAGTTTATAGTCCAGTAAAGAAGAAGACGTACGAACAGGTCATCGTAAGATACAGTGACTGAAGTGCTGTGAAAGAAGCAAGTGCTAGGCTGAGGTTGACACTGTACCTAGTACATTATCTCATTTAGTGTTCATGACACTCCTGTGTCTTGCCGCAGTGTCAAACCTTATGTATTATCAGTTTGTCTTTCACAGAATTCATTCTTTAACTGGAAAATACACAGCTTTGTAATTTATCCATATTGCACTTTTTTTTTTTTTTGATGAACTGTTTTAAAGCTGTTTAAAACCTTTTCCTCATACAATGTAGTAAGTGGTGGAGAGGCAGAGTTAAGGTTTAAGTCATCAGTTTATGAGAATGCAAGCGTTGCGTTTTTGTCATTTTTTCTAACCACTTGATTTATTTGGTGTGGCTCTGCTGGGTCTCGGTTGCTTTGCACGGGCTTTGTCTGGTTGTGGTGAGTGGGCGCTCCTCCTCCTCACAGTGCGCAGGCGTCTCGCTGCAGTGGCTTCTCTTGTTGCAGAGTACGGGCTCTAGAGTGCCAGCTTCAGTTTAGTTGCCCTGAGGCACGTGAGATCTTCCTGGACCAGGGATCTAACCTGTGCCCCCTGAATTGGCAGGCGGATTCTTATCCTACTGGACCACGAAGGAAGTCCCAAGTGTTATCTTTGCAGGAAGACTAAAGGGAGACAATTAAATCTGAGGTCTTAGCTTTTTAACAAGTACGAGTAAGTAGATTCTATCTTGGTATGGGATTTTTGTCTCACAAGCCTCTCTCAGAAAACAATAAGTTAATTTTGTTTCTTCTAGTTTCTTCTAATGCATCCTCAATGTAGAAAAGTTAGGAAATATGGCAGAGTCAAATGAAAAAAGATGTTTATCAATTAATCCCACCATCTAGAGACAACCACTGTTAACATTTTGGTGGTCTTGTTTCTGACAGTGGGTTTTGGGGTTTTTTTTGCATAATCATGGTCATGCTGCACAGCCTTTATACCTTTTAAGTGTGAATATTTTCCCATGTGATCTCAAACTCACCATCATTTTTAGTAATGGTTGTAAACTATGCTCCTTTCTTCTGCTGTGAGCTACTTAGATGATAATATTTTATTTACTCATCAACAAATATCAAATGACTACTGTATACCAGTATTTTGATTTTCCAGTATTTTGAATAATTGTGCCGTCAGCATATTTGTGCATAAAGCTTTTTTCCCTATTATATAAGGTTATTCCCTTCATGGTGTGACGACTAGGTCAGAGAATATAAACATTTTTTTAAACTCTAAAAAAGAGTATTGCTTTCATATTACTCTCTCAAAGAGTGTCCTGATTTCCATGCAGACCTTTTGTGAGTGATAAAAATGCCCATTTCGCTGCCTCTCGCCAGCATACCCCCCTTCCTTTGAAAGGTCATTTGAGACCTTTGAAAGGTCAGTTGGTGTCTGGTATTGTTGCCAAAATTTGGCCTCTGTACGCTGGGACCGGATTAAATCTCGGAGACAGAGTTTTGGGAGAAGTAGAAATTCTACAGGTAACTCAGTTGGTAAAGATCCACCTGCAATGCAGGAGACCCTGGTTTGATTCCTGGGTCAGGAAGTTCCCCTGGGAAACGGATAGGCTACCCACTCCAGTATTCTTGGACTTTCCCTGGTGGGCCAGATGGTAAAGAATCCTCCTGCAATGCAGGAGAGGATCCCCTGGAGGAGGGCATGGCAACCCACTCCAGTATTCTTGTCTGGAGCACACTATGGACAGAGGAGCCTGGTGGGCTATAGTCCATAGGGTTGCAAAGAGTCAGACACAACTGAGCAACTCAGCACAGCACAGCACCAAAAGAAACAGCTTTATTGCTTTGCCAGGCAAAAGGGGCCACAGTGGGCTAATGCCCACAGGACTGTGTGTCCCAGCCTGGAGGGGGTAGTGAGGAGTCTCATAGTATTCAGGGAGCTGAGCATGATCAGCTCATGGACATTCTTCTTATTGATCAGTGATGAGATAATGGGGACTCAGCATCATCAACCTTCTGGTTCCTACTGGTCTGGGGTCTACATGCTGGGGTGGACAGCATATAGTTAACTTCTTCAATCTGGTGAGGGTTTCAGCATTTGCAAAACAGCTCAAAGGACATGGCTCAGAATATTATCTATAGTCCTTGAGGGAAAGCTAAAGTCCTTGCTTTGTTTAATGGCTAAAGTATTATTATTTTGTCTTGCTGGACTGTTTTCCTTTCTTTCTGCATGTTCCCACTTCTCTGATTAAATTTATTCTTTGACTAAGGTTTTTCTACAGACAAAAGGCAAGCGGAGAGCATGGGTGAGGGTCCATTCTGGGAAGCCCCGTAGGGTCCTGCTCGGCCACAGTGTCACCGTCACATCACTGTGGTTTCCCCACAGGTGGCGTGGGCGTCATGTGCCCGCTGACGGAACAAGGCAAGCAGCTGGCTATCCAGGTGTCTAACATCCTGGGCATGGACTTCTGTGGCATCGATCTTCTCATCATGGACGATGGCTCCTTCGTGGTGTGTGAGGCAAATGCCAACGTGGGCTTCCTAGCCTTCGACCAGGCATGCAACTTAGACGTGGGCGGGATCATTGCAGACTACACCATGTCCTTGCTGCCCAACAGGCAGACCGGGAAGATGGCCGTCCTCCCAGGCTTGGCTAGCCCCAGGGAGAAGAAAGAGCCAGATGGCTGTGCTTCAGCTCAGGGAGTTGCAGAGAGCGTCTATGCCATCAACAGCGGGTCTACCTCCAGCGAGAGTGAGCCTGAACTGGGAGAGATCCGGGCTTCCTCAGCCAGCACAGCGGGGGCCCCGGCCCCCATGCTGCCTGACCCCAGCTACAACATTAACACCAGGATTGCTTCAGAATTAAAACTTAAGTGAATTCCTGCTTTTTGGCAGCACTGAAACCAAATCCTACTGCTTCCCTAGTAGTTTTGAGCGAATAAAATCTGGACTAGTGTGATTTCATTTGCACAGAAACTAGAAATCCCATCTGGGCACTCGGCATTCTTTCTAATGATGATTTAAGCAAATGGCCTAGCTTTGTGGTTTTTAGAAACACTAATATAAAAACCCTCACCGAGAACAACATCCCGACTGATTGATTTGAGACCGATGTCTGCCGCGAGCACTTGGATGTTACGGCTGACTTGGGGCACTAACTCTGTGCTGTGCTTTGGCTTTTAGCAGTGGAGCCCATTAAGTTGGAACTGCTTCTGGAGATACTGTACAAAAGAGCAACCACCCGACAGAGGCACGTGCAGAAGAGGTGGAATGTGACTGCAGTTGTGTGCTCTTTATTAAGAGTGTGTGTGTGTGTGTGTGCGCGCGCCTGTGTGTGTGTGAGAGATGCTCAGAGAATACACAGTCCCAGTGCTGTAAAAGAATCAGTCTCTGCTCCCCATCAATCGCCGTCTTGACCATATTTCTCTGACACTCAGGATATGGTGTTTCAAAGGGAGCTTCCTCATTAGCATCTTCAATGAAGCACTTTGTAGAAAGTGAGATTGAGCGTCCTTTGACTTCAGTGGTTGGCAGACATCCTGCTCTGTAACTGGAGCTTTCTACAAACTGCCAAGTATATAGACCCTGCTTCAACTACCGCCAGCCCCAGCAGCCCCTTGCACCTTTGCTGCCTTTGGCCTCAGCTGGAAATGCATTTCAGTGAGCTAGTGGCCACACACTTCCTTCCTTCAGCGTGCACTAGAACACCACGGACTTCTTTTCAGTGGGCTCCTGTTCACTTGACATCAGAAGCCAGTGGGTTTTTAATCCTAGAGAGCTACTGAAAAATAATCATTCCCCCTTCCTCTGCTGAAACTTTGTGTACTTAGCTATAGGAGATTTTCTCATACGAGTTGGTGTTGTGGGCCTGTTGGGTAGATAGAGCCATTGGAAACACACTCCAGTCCCATTGACATACTAGTCTTACCCAGGTTCCAGAGACCTGTCTTTACTCACTTTTCCACACTGGGGAGACTCAGGTATCAAGGATAACTCATTGCACATCTTATGGGGGGATGGTGAAGGGAAGTAGATAATGTTGACATGACACCAAGTACTTTCCATTTTAGCTCTTCTAGCAGAGATGATGACCCTTCCCTTGGGAGAAATCACAGAGATGGAGTTTTCCATTTCTGCTCGTATGAAGTATGACAGAAATGAACACGGCTACCTTTTTAACCAAATAAACTAGAACATATGCACTCAAGAGTCACCCTGTTCGTACTTACTTCCTTGGAAGACCTTACTCTTGAGCTGCAATGTTCCATGTGCCAAGACCACATAGACTTCCTGTTCGGAATTATCTCTGAAGCCATGCAAGAAAAGAGGCCTCACCACCTTATAGTCAGACCTCATTTTTTACATCACTCCTCCCCAGAGGTTATCCCAGGCTCCATCAGTCATTTTCTTAGACTTATCTTCTAATGCTCTTTGGCTGTTAAATCCTTCCTCAAAAAAGAAATCTACCCTTAAAGGACAAACACCAACAACATTAAGGAAGCGTACAGGTGGATGGCTCCAAGGAGGGTTCTAGAAATGTTCTGAGTAAGGCCAGCTTCCCTCGACTAACCACACATCTTCCCAAGGTGACTAGTTTGAAGGCAGCAACACCCATTTGGGTGTATGAATTCCTGAACTTCTTCTGTAATGTAAAATGTGTGTCAAGTCAAACTAGTCCGTTTTCTTTCACAACACATTTAAATAGAAACTGGCTTTGAAAATAACTGTGGCTAAAATCAGATCTCACTAAGTAACAGTTGTACAACTGAAAACTGGAGATGTCGCCCTGCACAGTAGTAGTTTAAATACAGTCAAACAAGGTGCATGCCACTGAGCTGCGACTCCAGTCATGTGTCCGTACAGTTGAAAAATGATAATCCTTCACCTTTAGTATAGGTTAAGACATGTACCTTATCTTTACCACTCAGGGTGGGTTTAGCAGAATGGTTCTCGGTCTGTTCTCGTTGGAATTGGCCAGATGCTTTCTATGTAAACCTTTGAACCAAGTGACGACCTTCTGGAAGCTGCATCCACCCCTTCCCACAGTTTAGTGTAAGCTCAGTCTCTCCATTTTAACTAAGGGGATGATAGTGGGCCCCATCCTGAGCAGAGCAGCTAGAGGATGCTTCCAGAGTTGTCAAGAGGGGCCTGTTTTCCAGCTGCCAGTGACATCTGTAGTCATTGGCATCATTGCTCGGAACCCAGCCCTGTCTAGAAGCAGAGAAAGCTGGGGCACAGCTGGGTCGTAGCCTTGCTCCAGGATTTCCCACTCTGGCTGTGGGCCCTGTGAGCCTCAGCCAGATGGCTGGGTCGACCTCGTCACAGCTGCCCACAGGGCCTGCTGGAGGGAACATGGGGCACAGAGCCAACTCCTCATTCTGATTCTCCCCTTCAACAGCTGATAACCCTATACAATCAAGTTGACTCTGACCTCGATTTTTCCATTCTTCTGATAGGGGATATGCCTATTTTATTTACCTCTTGAGGGCGGTGTGCTTTGAGGTTGAAGTGAGTTAATTAATGAGACTGCATTATATGGGTGGTGGTAGAGAGATGCCTATAGCATCTGGTTTTTAACAGTTTCCTATCACCCCTCCTCTGGGAGGAGTTAAGGAAAGAGACCATAAATTCTTGGCTTTAGCACACTAAACAGTGGTGGGGGGGCTGAAAATGGATGCAGCTTCTCAGAGGTCTTAGGACCTGAAAGGAGTAATGTATTCAGCCTTCTGGATGTATCGTATATAACCTGAAACTCTTGACTGCTATATCAACTAACAGTCTTCCTTATGTAACATAAATTGCGGTGTCTGTATACAGTTTCCCCATTATCTGGTAGTAGCATCTTGAAACTGGTCAAAACTTGAATGCCAATAGCTCAGTCACTCAGAATATATATGATTCTGCACTTGGGAAAAATGTCTTCATGCTGTTTGTCTGATTGCTGAGGGGTATGGGTATCCCCCCTCGAAGGTGGATTTGGGGCTTTAGGTCTTGAGGGTCTGGTCAACAATGTAAGTGGATTATAAGCCATTAGTGTCACAATTGCAGACTCAGTGCCTGCAACTCAAAGGGGATTCCATGACCACTGGGGAAGGGATGAGGAAGAAGGGGAGAGGATGAGGAAGAAAGAGAAGGAGAAAGGTCTGGAATAGTTTTGTGACATTTTGGTGGAAGTGGTAAGTTGGGATCATCTGAAATTCTAGTGGGAAAAGGAAGAAATGGCTCTTTGGTGAGTTTGAATGAAAGAATCATGAATATGCGTTGATTAGAGGTAGGGATCTAACCTACTTGTTAGATTAGAAACTATTCTGTGTAAAGAAAATGAGATACATGGATTCCCATCTACCTTGGCAGAAGTAGGAGAGACACATCCCTTTTTTTTTTTTCTTTTTTTTTTAATTTTATTTTATTTTTAAACTTTACAATATTGTATTAGTTTTGCCAAATATCGAAATGAATCCGCCACAGGTATACCCGCATTCCCCATCCTGAACCCACTGGTGCACTGGGACACATCCCTTTTTTAAGTCCTGATGAAGGCTGGTCTTGAGAACACTCTTAATGTAAATCAGAGGAAGATTGAAGCAGCTAGCTTCAATCACTCAGGTAAGAGCTGACCCTCCTGGAAGTGAATGACCAAGAAAGCCACGTGCAGGCGATCACAGAACCATGTCAGAGCGTGAGTCCAAAGTCAGCAAAATGGTCTAACACTTCTTTTGCGCCCGAGGCTGAGCAGGCTTCTCTCTGCTGTTAGTTTATGCTGATGTTTTGGCAAGAGCCCTGACAGCAGCCCTCCTGTCACTGTCCCTGCAGTTAGCGTTCCCAGACCTGCTGCTGTAGCCTAGTATTAATAGAAAACCTGGGGCTGGTTATGGCTGCTTCTGAAACTCCAGCTCAGACTGTGGCTTAAAATGTTGTACCCAGAAGACCACCCAGTTCAGGAGTATGTTGTCTTAATCCTTTCTTAAAACTGCATTGCATTTTCTTTCCAAGTCTATGGCTACACTGCAGCCCGCCCTTCTGAAACACACAGCTGAGTTTGAAAACCTTGTCCCTTCAAGCATTTCCACTTCCTTCTCCAGGTGCAGTTCCCACACTGACCTGTGGCATGGTCCCAAACCTTGTGCTGGCACTCCAACCTTATTGGGAAGCCTTGCTCTGTCATTTCATATTCACTGGGGCTCGGAGGTGAAACTAAGGTCACCCACCGAGCCAGATTTGAGGCCACAGAAGAGCAGGACTTTGGAACCAGTTCAGTCTTATTCCATAGATGGAAATCTGAATCCTAGAGACCGTGTTCACTTAGCTGGTCAGCAGCAAGGCTGGGACCCAGGCAGTCTGGTTCCCCACTGGTTTGGCATACTGCCAGGGGTGTCTCTGTTCTTCCATGGCACTCAATATTTTCTGCCATCCTGGAGCCAACCTGTACCCATCCCCCTTCTGCTGAGCCTCTGCTCTGGATCAACATGGTGTGAAGGATTCGGTTCCTGGATGTGACTTTCAGGTAAGAGCTGCAGAGGTGTATATGAGATTTCCAGGTGCATGCTGGCTTATCACCTGTGCTTTCGACCAGCCAAGAGATCTTACCCCATCAGTGGTAGGATGTGAGAGAAGGCCCCTGCCAAGCTGACTGAAGGCTTCCTTGGCCCCAGTTTGATTCATGTTCCCTCACTGCAGAATGTCTTGGATTTCCAGAGGCCTTAGTGCCACCCCCCATGGATGCCAAGGGCATAAAGGCCCCAAGCTTCTCCCATCAGGCATACCTGAGGGGGAATCCTGATCGATAAACATGTTAGTTGCAACCAGCTGCAAAGTCAAAGGTTTCCTTCCACTCACAGGTCCACAGACATCCCCCTTACAACCAGCCACTAGGAGAGATTCTTGCCTGCTGTAGCCCATGTGTCAGCTGAGGACACCCTGCTCCTTGAGATCCAGAGAAGTCTGCTGACTGGGCCTTTGGAACTCCGTGATTTCTAAGGGACTTACATCTTGGGCAGTCACTGCTGACTCCAGACTTCTGCTTCCTCATTTAAGCGGCAGTGGTGTCTCATCTCTGCACTGCCTCAGCTGAGACGTGCTCAGTTCTCACCCCTACTTCCACGCACACCAAATTTCAAATGAGTCAGCATGGGCGTGGGTTCCTGTGTGTGTTTTGGTGATGTGGGAGGAAATGGGAGCCTTTACAGCAATGCAGACATGGAGCCCCCATTCATAAAACACTCATTTGATATCCTACAGAAGAATCCACTCACCTTCCACCCCACATAATATCTGTCTCCTTTCTAGGTCGCTTCAGTCGTGTCCGACTCTTTGTGATGCTATGGACCGTAGCCCATTAGGCTCCCCCGTCCATGAGATTCTCCAGGCAAGAATACTGGAGTGGGTTGCCATTCCTTCCGGGGAATCTTCCCAACCCAGGGATAGAACCCACACCTCTTACATCTTCTGCATTGGCAGGAAGGTTCTTTACAACTAGCGCCACCTGGGAAGCCCTTCTTGGGACCAACCAAATTCATTTATGTTTTCATGGATGGCAGCAGAGTCATTCCTTTTTTTATTTGATTTTTTAAAATTTGATTCCTGCCAACACCCCTACCTTCAAGATTTCACTTTCAACCATGGGTGGCTTATTAGAGGCATCTTCCTGAACAAAGATCACTCCCTCCTCAAGAGGAACTCAAATGCTGTCTCTTAGGGTGATACACTGATCATTCCCACTACCCTAGCCAGGCATGACAACCACCATAATCACCCTTAGCTGTCAGGCTCATCATGCTTTTTGGAAGCCAACACAG
This sequence comes from Bos grunniens, assembly GCF_055505025.1. NCBI lineage: Eukaryota > Metazoa > Chordata > Mammalia > Artiodactyla > Bovidae > Bos > Bos grunniens. The sequence goes on from NC_141167.1 coordinate 17,658,170, forward strand.
ATGGATGTAAATGGTGCTGGTTTGAGTTACCCAGGTTCAAATCCTGGCTTGATAACTTATGGCTTATGTGACCTCAGGAAAGCCACTTAATCTTGCTTAACCTTTGCATCGTCACCTGTAAATATGGTAGATAAACAGTCTTGAATGTGAAGCTCTTAACCACAGATCTGGCTTTCAGCAGTTTTCCTCTTCTTGCTTCCTTCACTGTCAGCAATCACAAACAGCTCCCGCTTGTGATCATGGCTCAGTGCCAAGGGATAAAAGCTGGCAGACGGCAGCTTTACAGCTGGGAAAAGAGATGCAGGGGAGGGAGGGCACAGGGCTGGTGGCTGCTCAAGCGTGCTGTGGTTCAGGCTTAATGACTGAAAGGTCCCATCTATCCCTGAGATTCTGTGATGCTCTAGTGTGAGATATAGAGGGTGTATCTGGCTTAGAAAAATCCTAGAGGAAAGGCTGCCACAGACAACTGGGAGGCTGGAGAGCAGAGAAGCAGCGTGACCTTGGATGATTTAGCACCTGGCTTCTTTGGCCCTTCCTGTATTCGGTTTACTGGCTTTGCATCAAATGGAAGGAGGAGATGCCAGGGATTTGAATTAAATCTCTCAAACAGAGGCTGAGGGGAGTCAGAAGGCTGGGGGAGGGGGGTGAACTGTGTAGGGAACTCTGAGAGTCCGACAGCACCATCTGGACTTGGCAGGGATGACAGCCTTGAGAGCAGATGGAACTAGCCAGTAAAGCACTAAAGTTCTGCTGCCCTAGGCCTGGCCCCCATCGGACCCCCAGGATCGCCTGTTTAGAAGGAACACTGATTCTACTATCTGGAGAGAGCATGGTCTCTTAGTCTAGAACTAAGAAAGGTCTTCATGGTGGCAGGACCAGGCAGGTGGCTGATTTGTTTAGTTCTACCCAGGGGTCCCCAGAGTACCTGTGGTGTGCTGTACCAGATTGGACCAGCCCATGAGAGCGGATTGTTACCTTTTCAGGAATTTTGTGAGCTGGTTGTTAAAGGCAGCCATCATGCAAGCCTGCCAGGCTCCTCTGTCCATGGGATTCTCCAGGCAAGAATACTGGAGTGGGTTGCAATGCTCTTCTCCAGGGAATCTTCCCAACCCAGGGATCAAACCCAGGTCTCCCACATTGCTGGTGGATTCTTTACCAGCTAAGCTACCAGGGAAGCCCAAATTAAATATATATTATATAAACCTACAATTAAAGTATATTTAAAACATAGGTAAAAAATAATCAAAACTCATCACTGCATAATTATTTTACTACCTTTTACTATTGTCTGTGCCCCTGAGGTTATTGATATCTATTGTGTTTGTATAGTGGAAATGCCACAGAATGGTGTGCAGCTGAGCATCTATACCCAACTGCACTGTTCAGTGACATCACATTGGTAATCTGAAATCAACCATGGTGGGGATATCCGCCTGCACAGAGATGGGCAAACACAATATATCGTTTTCCCCCCTGGGGAGATAAAACTGGTGTTTATCAGCATACCAGTGCCAGTGGGTAACCAAGAAAGAAACTGATATACTGAAGAACTGAAACATCTTGGTTCCACGGAGGTAGCATGTGTGATGGATTCCTCAGAAGCCAGTGTCATAATGTGCAGAACTGACTTGCAGAAAAACACTTGAAAACACAGCTTCTCTGCTTGTTCTATTTTTCTGTTTTTTCACACATGAGAAATCTGTTTGGTTTGCTCCTGAACTTAGGAGTTTTTGAGGCTCTGTCTCACCTGTGGGCTATACTTCAGCTAAGTTCCCCCCAGAAAAGTGAATGTAGTTTTTCTTGCCTAACTAGCAAACGGAAGATGTACCACAAAGAATATATCTCCAGATTTCCCTGGTGGTCCAGAGGTTAAGGATCCGCTTTCCAAGGCAGGGGACGGATGAGTTTTGATCCCTTGTCAGGGAGCTTAGATCCCACATGCCTTGGAGCAACTAAGCCTATGCATCACCGCAACTACTGAGCCATGTGCTGCAACCAGACTCCATGTGCCGCAATGAAAAATCCTGAACAATGCAATGAAGATCCTGCGGGGTGCAACTAAGACCCAATGCAGCCAAATAAATAAAAATAAATATATTTAAAAAAAGAATATATCTTAACTAGTCACCCAAAGAGCTTGTTTCCAAGTGGTTTGAACAGTAATAACAATGTTAACTTCTCCCACAGGGAAGAAATCATTTCTAAATGACTGTTTTGCTGGTTTCGATTTTGATTAAAATTATTGCCATGGAACAGAATGCTTTGTTTGCCTTTGTCCCCAAATCTCTGTCCCTTTTGGTGGTTCTTTTTCAGTAAAAGTCACATGCTGAATCTACATTTTACTATTTTCATATCATAAAATGAGGAAAAGGCTTCATAGAAACTTTGTCCTATTCACTTGCACGCCAGCTGCATTCTGAAAAACCGTAATTTTCCTTTCAAACGCAGAGTGCTGTCTGAATTGTAATGTTGCCAACTCTCAACTGTCAAGATGATGGAGGAAAATACTAATGCAGATGGTATGAGCTTGTCGTGGGCCTGCTCAGCATACTCTCCTGGACTGACTTTAGAATGAATGCAAATAGCAAGTGAGAGCTGATAGCCATTGGGAATGGCTGTGTGGTGCAGGAAGGGTCCCAGGGCACTGGAAGGATCTGGGTACCCACCGCAAGAGCCTTTAGAACTTGTTTGCATGACATTTCCAAAGACTTCCTGGGAGAAACAATGATCAGAGCTTCAGGAACTAACTCCAGGCAGCCCCAGGCCTGAGGACCTTGAACGAAGGCTGTTCCCCAACTGGTGAGGGTCAGGGAGCCCCACCCCACACTGCCTAGGAAGAGAGGCACAGGGATAACGCTTCACTGTGGCAGCCAGGCTGCTGCTCTGCTGTGCCACCCACATTGTCCTTCAACCAAACACTGGGAAACGTGACCCGAACTTCTTTTTTATTTTATATGAAATTCTTCAAATGACATAAAAGTAGAGAGGCTGGTTTAATGAATCCCTCTAGTTTTAAATAATCAAAATTTTCTATTTTTACCTATTTCTTTTCTTAAGCATTTAAAAACAGTTCCCACGCACCATATCTTTTCTCCCCTGCATACTTCAGCAAGCATCTCATTTTTAAGACAGATTTCCAGCACTTCCCTGATGGTCCAGTGGTTAAGGATCTTCCTTCCGATGCAGGGGACACGGGACAGGGCCCCTAAGCCCACTCACTGCACCTACCAAGCCCACGCACAGCAACTAGAGAGCCCACGCGCCGAGTCAACAGAAATTTCCTCAGGATGCAACGAAGATCTCGTGTGCAGCAGCTAAGACCCGACACAGCCAAATGAATATATTTTTTTAAAGTCTATTCCACTGGCTATCTATTTTACATATGGTAACATATATATTTCCATGCTACTCTCTCAATAGCCAGTTGGAATTTGCTACATGTCACAGGGAGCTCAAACCAGTGCTCTGTGACAACCTAGAGGGGTGGGATGGGGTGGAACCTGGGAGGGGGATTTAAGAGGGAGGGAACACATGTATACCTATGGCTGATTCATGCTGATGTATGGCAGAAATCAGCACGTATTGTAAAGCAATTATCCTCCAATTAAAACATTTTAAAATGTCTATTCCACTTAAAAAAAAAAAGAGCGAGATTCCCTTATGCCTATACCACATACAACAAAATTAACAGTAATTCCTTGATTCTAATACCCAGTGCATAGAAACTTCCCCAAGTTGTCTCAGAAGAACTGGATTTACTGCATTGTGGACCAGTGTGCTCGATGGGGCCTGAGGTCCCTGGGAAGGGTGGCACCTGCTTTCCCACCATCCCTTCTGTGGCTCTGGCAGAAACCACGCTGAAGAGGCTCCAGCAGAGAGGTCTTTAGGCTGGCTGCAGACACCTGCCCCTGGTGTTTTAGCTTGGGATTTCCTCTCCCCGAGGAAAAGAGCCAGTGGGACTTCCCCTCCTGGTGTCCGATGGTCCGTTGTCATCCCCTGAGACTGTTCCTGCTTTGTGCTGCTGACACCCACCTGGCTGTCAGGCTGGTTCCCGTTTCACTGCTTTCCCTGCAGCTGTGTTTTTCACTGCAGGAGTTTCCTCAATCAGGGAACAGGCTTCCCCCAAGGATTACCGCTCTTCCCCTGGCCTCAAATCTACGGTACTCTCAGTGAATCACGGTTCTTTAGAGCTCCCAAGAGGCCTTGGCTTCTTCATTTGTTAGAAATTTTGGCTGAATCCCTTCTAAGTCAGACAAGATTTGAGTAGCAGGACCTTGTGTCACATCTAAAGGCCTAAAGAGACAGCAACCGGATGCACTGCGCTCAGGGATGCTCTTTTGCTCTAAAGCGAGGGTCCTAAACTCCGGGATCTAATGCCTGATGGTCTGAGGTGGAGCTGATATAATAATGATAGAAATAAAGTGCACAATTAATGTGTAATGCACTTGAATCATCTCAAAGCCACTCCACCCCCTCTTGTCTGTGGAAAAATTGCTATCCGTGAAAATGGTCCCTAGTGCCAGAAAGGCTGGGGATCACAGCTCTAAAGAGCATCATTATGACAATGGGTGATATCGGAATTAAAGTCTGTATTTCATTCTTTGACAGTATCCTACTAATGATTAATTTCCCAATTTCAATGATTGTACTAACGAGAATATGTAAGAGAGTGTCCTGGTGTTTAGAAGATCCATATTAAGTATTGAGGGATAAAGGAGCATCATGTCTGCAACTCACTTTCAAACAATTCAGAAAATAACATGTATTTATGGAGATAAAATGATAAGGCAAATATGGTAAAATGTTAATGTCTGGGGAATCTGAGTGAAAGACATATGGGAATCCTTTGAATGAATACTCTGGATAAATCTGAAATTATGTCAGCCTCTTCTCCGTTAAACATTCTGTTTCAGGGCATTTCCTGAGGCTCTTGTCCTTCTTTCTCTTCTCTTCCCTGGGTTGTCTCCTTCATTTTCAGAGTATTAATTACCATCTACATGATGCTCTTGATCTCTCAAACCCAGGCTTCTCTTCCTAATGTCAGATGGCATGTCCAGTTTCCTGCCTTTTCATCGCCCCTCAGTGTTTCATAAGTATCTTTAAACTCACCATGACCCAGTCTGAATTCACATTCTTCTCTCCCTCCCACAAACCTGCTCCTTTTCCAGGCCTCCTCAAGTGAGGGCACAATGCTGACCACATGTTCAGACCAGAGGAAAGGGAAACACCCCAGCAGTCATTCATGGCTGCTCTCCTGCCCCAACATCCAGTGTTTGTTTCTTGTGTAAAATTTGACTTTCAAGGCCTGAATAGTCTTTGCTCGTTGAAAACTTTTCTTCCTTATTCTTGAAGATGTTCTAGGATTGTTTCTTGTTTGCAAGCAAGGGACAACATTTATAATATATAATCTAGGTTTTGTATCCTGATCTCAATAGTAAGATTGCTTACATGCTTTTCAAATCTGCTGTTTATTTAAATATTTATTAATTATTGAAACTGTCTGTATACGCATATATATTAAATAAAATATTTATCTCCATCTCATCATCATCCATCTGATGAATATCAGGAAAGATGTACTTTTTCTAGCAAACAAAATGATGACATTGTTTGTCATTCAAGTAATGCTTCATTATCTTTTCTGAAGCACCTACTTTGCCAGATGTGTGTTCTGTGTGACCTCTTGTTCCTGAGATATATTATGCCTCATAGAGCAGTTGTGAATACAGAAACCTCACTTGCATGGCATACATCTATAGTAGGACCTACTGGTGGCAGAGCACTGTGGTGTGCTAAAGTTGTGCAATGATAAAATATTGGTGAGTGGGTACTCAGAGCAGCTACTCAGTGTCAATCTTTGTTACATAAAGGTTCGTAGACAAAATGACATAATTTGTAACAGTGCATATGTACTTGCTAGTAGAGAACATTTATCCAGCCCTTTCAGAAATGATCCCTCAGCTCCACACCTGCAAATTCTATTGAAGAGGCTTAGGGAAGGTTATCTGGTGGCAAGATAAGAGATAATCTTATTTCCCAAGTGCCGGGAGCCGGCATATTGCATATTGAGTGCAGCACTTTCCACAGCATCATCTTTCAGGATCTGGAATAGCTCAACTGGAATTCTATCACTGCCGGTAGCCAGTGTGAGGAACTCCGCCCATGACAAAGGTCATGAGGAAGGAGGCTCGGCATTCGCAAAGGCGGGATCGAGCTTCAGGAGTCCCCCTGGAAATTCTCGAGCATATACCCCCAAAACCAGAGTCTGCCTACTTTCTGCTTTGTGCTTTCACCTACACCTCTGACTTTACGGGGGGCTGTCCCCCACTACCTCTCTGAAAAAAGAGTTAGCTTACAGCTCCAGTTAATAATTCCTGGGTGTGACGGTGTTTAACTTACAAACTCCTTTGGAAATCGTCTAGCCTGCCTGAATAGGTTTTTCCGGCCACATGTGATTGTTCAGAGCCTCCCAACTGTGAGAGGCAGGAGATGTTCTAAACTGTCTAAACACAGATTCTTTTGAGTAGTTAAAAGATTGATTAGAAATTGTATTGGTGAAGGGATTTTCACTTGTTGGGCCAATGTTTGCTGCTAAGTTTCCATATCCCTTACCTGCTGTGTCCCTGGCAGTGTATTGATTAATATAATTGGTGTAAGTAGTAGCTTTAATGTTTGTAACCTGGGACCCTTGAGTTAATTCTTTTTCTTGTTATAGCCCACCACACCTTTGCTCTGTAGGAATGCAACTTTATCTAATGCTTTTGGAGGGTGGCTCCTGACCAATCACCTTTAGAGAAAAATAAGTTTTCTGAAGAAAGGGTCTTAAAATGTTAACAGGCCTCCGGGCCAGAAGATGATGCAAATCACCTAAGCTTTTGCATGTGATAAGTTTGCAGGAAGAAAGCCTGGCTTGCTGCAAGACTCTACCCCTTCCCCCATTATCCTCTATGCATAACTTAAGGTATAAAAACTACTTTGGAAAATAAAGTGCGGGCCTTGTTCACCGAAACTTGGTCTCACCATGTCGTTCTTTCTCTTACCTTCTGGCTGAATTATTCAGCCTCTTTTCTCCACTAAATTTCCTCACTGAGCTATCCTCATTCTATTACTCTTTATATCCTTAATTAACATTTAATTAAGCAGTTGTTTCCTGATCCTCGCCTATGCCGTCTCTCCTTCGAATACCCTGGATCAGCCGGGGCTGGTCCCCGGCACCCAAGAACTCCTGGTTCTCTTGAACCTGTGTATACCTTTTTGGGTCAAGTAAATCACATTTTAGTTTCCCAAGTGGTGCAGTGGTAAAGAATCTGCCTGCTAATGCAGGAGATGCAGGAGACGTGGGTTCAATCCCTGGGTTGGGAAGATCCCTTTGAGTAGGAACTGGGAACGCACTCCAGTATTCCTGCCTGGAGAATCACATGAATAGAGGAACCTGGTGGGCTACAATCCATGGGATCGCAAAGAATCGAACACAACTGATCATTTATGCATGCACACAAATCACATTTCATAGAGAGCTTCAGAACTAGACTATGTCCTGCATCACTGTATCATGTATGAAAGTGAAATACATTTTCATTGAAGAGTCAAAAAAGAGGGCAAAATAAAACACTTTTGAATCAGTGAAAGAAACAAAATTTGAGAGTTTTCTATCAGCAAACTCTTTATTATTTACAAAATAATAATAATAATTGTGATTTGTGGGTTCAAGATACACATGAAATAAGTAAAAGTAGTGATACATAAGTTGGGGAAAGAAAATGCAGTTTAAAGGTTTTAAAGTTCTTGTATGGTTCAGGATGAGGGTAAACAACCTGAATAACTTTAGACTTTGATAAATTAGGGATGAACATTTGAGTTTCTGGAGTAATCACTTAAAGAATAGAAACACAGTGTATAACCTGCAAACTAGCAGATGGAGATGGGGGAAGGTAGAAAATGGAATGAGAAAAAATACATTATCAGTCTAAAAGAAAGAAGAAGGAAAATAGAACATGCAATACAAATAGAAGACACAGAATAATAGATTTAAATCCAAAAACTTTAGCACAGAAATAAAATGTAAATTGACTAAATGATAGTTTTTAAAACTACAGATATAAAAATATCTAACCATACTATTTGTATGAGAGGTACATACAGAATGTAAGGTTACAGATTGCTTGAAAGTAAAAGGTTTTAAGAAGAAATAGTGTTAGTCAGGGTTTAGTTGGGAAAACGGTAGTTTCCTTAAGCATTTTGAGTAAAGAGACTAATTTTATGTAGGGAATTAGAATCTTACATGATCTTTGAAATGGTTGGATAATCAGGAAGCCAAGGTCAGAAAGGTTCTTTTATAGGAAATCTGCTTTCAGGAAAGCAACAGTGGGTGATTCTCAGGAAGATTAAGGGCTCCTCCTTCTCATCTTGCTTCCAAATATTGTGCAAATTGCCCCTCATTGGCTGAATTTATTCTAGATTCATCAAAGGAAAGAGATAATGGGAACTGTAGTTCCATGCTTCCCCTCTGAAGCAGAGGTAAATGCTTAAGCAGAGGTAAATGATAACACCTAGTTGATAACAAGCTATCCAGCCCCAAAGGAAATAGGCATAGTTATATCAGTATCTGGAGAAGGAAATGGCAACCCACTCCAGTGTTCTTGCCTGGAGAATCCCAGGGACGGGAAGCCTGGTGGGCTGCCGTCTATGGGGTTGCACAGAGTCGGACACGACTGAAGCAACTTAGCAGCAGCAGCAGCATGTCAGTATCAGACCAAAGTATTCTGAAAGAGGCACTCCCCAGGTCAGTAGATGCCCAATATGATACTGGAGATCAGTGGAGAAATAACTCCAGAAAGAATGAAGAAACAGAGGCAAAGCAAAAACAACACCCAGTTGTGGATGTGACTGGTGATAGAAGCAAGGTCCTATGTTATAAAGAGCATTATTACATAGGAACCTGGAATGTTAGGTCCATGAATCTAGGCAAATTGGAAGTGGTCAAACAGGAGATGGCAAGAGTAAACGTCGACATTTTAGGAATCAGCGAACAAAATGGACTGGAATGAGTGAATTTAACTCAGATGACCATCATATCTACTACTGTGGGCAAGAATCCCTTAGAAGAAATGGAGTAGCCATCACAGAAAACAAAAGAGTCTGAAATGCAGTACTTGGATGCAATCTCAAAAATGACAGAATGATCTCTGTTCGGTTCCAAGACAAACCATTCAATATCATAGACTTGGTAATCCAAGTCTATGCCCCAACTAGTAATGCTGAAGAAGCCAAAGCTGAACGGTTCTATGAAGACCTTCAAGACCTTTTAGAACTAACATCCAAAAAAGATGTCCTTTTCATTATAGGGGACTGGAATGCAAAAGTAGGAAGTCAAGAAACACCTGGAGTAACAGGCACATTTGGCCTTGGAGTACAGAATGAAGCAGAGCAAAGGCTAATAGAGTTTTGCCAAGAGAATGCACTGGTCATAGCAAACACCCTCTTCCAACAACACAAGAGAAGACTACACATGGACATCACCAGATGGCCAACACCGAAATCAGATTGATTATATTCTTTGCAGCCAAAGATGGAGAAGCTCTATACAGTCAGCAGAAACAAGACTGGGAGCTGACTGTGGCTCAGATCTTGAACTCCTTATTGCTAAATTCAGATTTAAATTCAAGAAAGTGGAGAAAAACACTGGACCATTCAGGTATGACCTAAATCAAATCCCTTACGATTATACAGTGGAAATGAGAAATAGATTTAAGGGACTAGATCTGATAGACAGAGTGCCTGATGAACTATGGATGGAGGTTCATGACATTGTACAGGAGGCAGTGATCAAGACCATCCCCAAGAAAAAGAAATGCAAAAAAGCAAAATGGCTGTCTGGGGAGGCCTTACAAATAGCGGTGAAAAGAAGAGAAGTGAAAAGCAAAGAAGAAAAGGAAAGATATACCCATCTGAATGCAGAGTTCCAAAGAAAAGCAAGGAGAGATAAGAAAGCCTTCCTCAGCGATCAATACAAAGAAATAGAGGAAAACAACAGAATGGGAAAGACTAGAGATCTCTTCAAAAAAATTAGAGATACCAAGGGAAAATTTCATGCAAACATGGGCTCGATAAAGGACAGAAATGGTATGGACCTAACAGAAGCAGAAGATATTAAGAAGAGGTGGCAAGAATACACAGAAGAACTGTACAAAAAAGAGCTTCACGACCAAGATAATCATGATGCTGTGATCACTCACCTAGAGCCAGACATCCTGGAATGTGAATGGAGAAATTTGGAGAACTCAGCAGTGGCCACAGGACTGGAAAATGTCAGTTTTCATTCCAATCCCAAAGAAAGGCAATGCCAAAGAATGCTCAAACTACTGCACAATTGCACTCACCTCACATACTAATAAAGTAATGCTCAAAATTCTCCAAGCCAGGCTTCAGCAATATGTGAACCGTGAACTTCCTGATGTTCAAGTTGGTTTTAGAAAAGGCAGAGGAACCAGAGATCAAATTGCCAACATTTCCTGGATCATCAAAAAAGCAACAGAGTTCCAGAAAAACATCTATTTCTGCTTTATTGACTATGCCAAAGCCTTTGACTGCATGGATCACAATGAACTGTGGAAAATTCTGAAAGAGATGGGAATACCAGACCACCTGATCTGCCTCTTGAGAAATCTATATGCAGGTCAGGAAGCAACAGTTAGAACTGGACATGGAACAACAGACTGGTTCCAAATAGGAAAAGGAGTATGTCAAGGCTGTATATTGTCACCCTGCTTATTTAACTTATATGCAGAGTACATCATGAGAAATGCTGGGCTGGATGAAGTACAAGCTGGGATCAAGATTGCTAGGAGAAATATCAATAACCTCAGATATGTAGATGACATCACCTTTATGGCAGAAAGTGAAGAACTAAGCCTCTTGATGAAAGTGAAAGAGGAGAGTGAAAAGGTTGGCTTAAAGCTCAGCATTCAGAACACTAAGATCATGGCATCTGGTCCCATCACTTCATGGCAAATAGATGGGGAAACAGTAGAAACAGTGGCTGACTTTATATTTTTGGGCTCCGGAATCACTGCAGATGGTGACTGCAGCCATGAAATTAAAAGACGCTTACTCCTTGGAAGGAAACTTATGACCAACCTAGACAGCATATTAAAAAACAGAGACATTACCTTGCCAACAAAGGTCTGGATGGTCATGGCTATGGTTTTCCCAGTAGTCGTGTATGGATGCGAGAGTTGGACTATAAAGAAAGCTGAGTGCTGAAGAATTGATGCTTTTGAACTGTGGTGTTGGAGAAGACTCTTGAGAGTTCCTTGGACTGCAAGGAGATCCAACCAGTCCATCCTAAAGGAGATCAGTCCTGAGTGTTCATTGGAAGGACTGATATTGAAGTCAAAACTCCAATACTTTGGCCACCTGATGTGAAGAACTGACTCATTTGAAAAGACCCTGATGTTGGGAAAGATTGAAAGCAGGGGAAGGGGACGACAGAGGATGAGATGGTTGGATGGTATCACCGATTCAATGGACATGAGTTTGAGTAAACTCTGGGTGTTGGTGATGGACAGGGAGGCCTGGCGTGCTGCAGTCTATTGGTCACAAGAGTTGGACATGACTGAGCAACTGAACTGAAAGTCAAAAACATTCCTGGAGATAAAGAGAATCACTCCAAAATACAAAAAATAAGGATTCAATTCACCAGGAAAATATTTGAATTTGTATTTGCCTAATAATCAAGTCCAAAAATATGTAATGCAAAAATTGATAGAACTGCAGGAAAATCATATTGGAGGGATTTTATATACCTCTCTCAGAAATAAATTAAAAATTCATCAATAAGATACAGAGTTTGAAAATGTGGGGAAAAAAATTGATTTAATGGACATATATAGGGCCCAATAACTCCATTCTTTACTAGCACACACAAAACAATTACAAATACATATTAACTATACCCTGGGCCATGAAAGAAAACTTCAAATAATTTCTTACAGTCAAAATTGTACACAGAATATTTTATGATCTCAATAAAATTAAGTTGGAAAACAACAAAGAGGTAATTAAAGTCACCATCTTTTAGAAATTAAGAATCATACTTCTAAATGGCTCATGAGTCATAAAAAATTAAGATCTATTTAGAGCAAATGATAGTAAAAATACTTTTAATAATATGTGGGATCAATGAAAGCAGTATTTAGAGATAAAATTATAGCTTTAAACGCAAATCTTAGAAAAGCAAAAAGACTGAAAATAAATTACTAGACATGATGCAAAAAAGCAGAACATTATGGGCCATAACCAAAAGGAAAATCAGTCAACAGGAACAGTAAATTGAAGCAATAATTTTATTAATATATGCAGTGGAGAAGGATTCTTGAAGAAGAATTCAGGTGTGGAAAGAACAGAAAACAGGGAGGAGGGGAAAGAGGCCAGTGACTATCGTAAAGAAGAGAGCTCGAGTTTAACGAAAGGGATGTTGAAGGACTTCTTTAGAATAAGGACTTTCTAATATTTTCCTTTAAATTATCTGCTGAAGAGCTGTTCATCCTTCTCCTCACTCCCCCAAACTTCATTAAAGATCTCTTTGGAAGCGCTGGCTCATATTTGAGGTGAGAATCAAGAAGGAGTTGCGTCCCTAAAGAGATGAAAAAAAGAGCTACAAGACAAGATGTGGGAGGTGTGAAGGTAACTGAAGGTAAAAATGAAAGCAAGAGACAGGTAGAGAAGTAAGGCCTCTGGGACTTCGCAGTCTTTGAGAATCCTAAGTACACCCCAAGGGGATTTTACAGATCCGAAGGGGCAAGGTAGCCAGCGGACTTATTTTTATTCATATTATATGTGTCTGGGTGAATTAATTTCAGTGAGGAATATAAAACTCTCTGATAGGTCCTTTTTTTGGGGGGGGATAGTTAAATTTTTACTGAAGTATCGTTGATTTATAATATTGTGTTAATTTCAGACATACAGCAAAGTGATTCATTTACACAACCATATGTGAGGGAAAATGAGCCATTTCAGGTTGTGTTTATCACCTGGGGAGATGATGCAATATACATTTAAAAATTAGGAAACAGAGTGTACGTAAGACTGATCTCTATCAGATATATTTTTATGTCTAGAAAAAATATCCAAAATGTTAGCTATGGCATCTCTGAGGAGTTCTGAGTGGTTTCTATTTCTTCTTTATATATAACTGTCCGTCATAAGTATGAACACTCCGTAAGTATGTATTTTTTTAAAGTTATGTTGAGGTAACATTTTTTTCTTTTTAAAAAGTTTTTTTAATTGGAGGATAATTTCTTTGCAACATTGTGTTGGATTGATTCCATACAGCAACACGAATCAGCCATAGGTATACATATGTCCCCTCCCTCTTTAGCCTCCCTCACATCTCCCACCCCCATTCCACCCATCAGAGCTCCCTGTGACATCCAGCAAATTCCCACTGTTTTACGTACGGTAATGTATATGTTTCCATGCTACTCTCTCAACTTGTCCCACCCTCTCCTTCCACCGCTGTGTCCATAAGTCTGTTCTCTGTATCTGCATCTCTATTGCTGCCCTACAAATAGATTCATTGGTACCATTATTTTAGATTCCATAAATATGCATTAATACATGATACCTGTTTTTCTGACCTACTTCACTCTGTGTAACAAGCCCTAGGTTCTTTCACCTCATTAGGACAGACTCAAATGTGTTCTTTTCTTGTGGCTGAGTAATATTCCATTGTATATATGTACCACGGCTTCTTTATTCACTCATCTTAAAGCGGACATCTAGGTTGCTTCCAGGTCCTAACTATTGTAAATAGTGCAGCAGCGAACAGTGGGATACATGCATCTCTTTCAGTCATGGTTTCCTCAGAGTATATGACCAGCAGTGGGATTGTTGAGTCACATGGTAGTTCTAGTCCTAATTTTTAAAGGAATCTCCATATTGTTTTCCATAGTGGCCATATTGGTCCTTCTTTTTTCTAATTTATTTTATTTTTGGCTGCCCTGAGTCTTCATTGCTGCACATGGGCTTTCTCTAATTGCGGCGAGTGGGGGCTACTCTCTGGCTGCAGTGCACAGTCTTATTGCAGTGGCTTCTCTTGTTGCAGAACGTAGTCTCTAAGGTGGACGGGCTCAGTGGTTGCAGCTCGAAAGCTCTAGAGTGCAGGCTCAGTAATTGGGACACATGGACCTAGTTGCCCTGTAGCATGGGGAATCTTCCCAGACTAGAGATCAAACCACTGTCCACTGCATTGCAAGGTGGGTTCTTAACCACTGGGCCACCAGCTAAGTCCTTTGACAGGTCCTTGATTTGCATATCCTCTCCCTGGTTTAGATCTATCCAGAAAGCCAAGAGCTAATGGGCAGGCTCCTTGGTGAGTCTGGAGCAAAAATGACTGTGCTAAATGACCAGAGTCCTCAATGGGACAAGCTGATAGTCAGGGCCATACCTGGGCCATCTTAGAATGTAAGGATGAGGTTGAGTGTGTGGGGGCAGTGAGTGTGTGGGGGCAGGGGGTCACAGAGCTAGTATGTGAGGAAGCTAGGATTTGAACCAGGCATGTCTGCTCCAGTGCCTGCACTCTGTCCCCGACATCACAGGAGACCTTCCAGAGTACTTCTGCCCTAGAAAGTAGAGATGACTCGCATCCACTTCAAATAACTCTCTGAGGAAAGAGACACCAGCTTGAAAGGGTAATTTAACCCATCTATACTGGAGCTCCTTGAAAGGCCCCATGGGCCTTATCTGCCCAAGACCTACAATTTAGGTCTGCATTTTGCAATTTCCTTTCTATGTGTCACACATCCTTTTTGTTCCTCCATTCCTCCTTTACTGCCTGCTTTTCCATTAAGTGGATCTTTTCTAGTGTGCCACTTTAATTTCTTTGTTGATTTTAACTATTTTTAGAGTAATCTTCTTAGTGATTGCTCTAGGAATCATAATGGGCATTTTAATCACAATCTACCTCAAATTAATGCTAACTTAATTACAGCAGAATAGAGGAACTTTACTCCAATATAGCTCTAATCCCTACCCCTTTCTTTGGCAAAGAGCTATGAAGCATGAATCACTGGGAGACCTCTGAGAAATAGGATAAACTATTTGCAGTTTAATTATGAATACCTTGTTAGTGAACTGACAGCACATTATTCAAAGTTGTACAAAGTCATAATAAACAAGAGTTTTACTGATCTCTGTGCCAAAAGCTCTACATTCCCCCAACATATGCTGTGTAACAATAAAAACACAGCTACGAATGCAGTCCCAGGGGAATGGGGTGGGTACTTCAGCAATTCATAGCACCTCACTGCCCCTATGCAAGGCTGAAATATATGAGATGCTCAATCATCCCTGATTGAGCACAGCTCATGGGTCACTAAGTAATGGGTTGAGCTTCCTCAACTGAGATGAGATTTAGTAAGTCTTGAATGGTGTTTTGTTCCTGGACACTCAGCTTCTGTTTTTTGGCTAGATGGAGGGCTCTCAAGGCATATTCCTCTGCCTGAAAGAGAATTGCAGAGACAAAAGGAAATTGTCACAGAAAAGTATTATATTGGAAGCCCCATCTCTGCTCAGCCCCAGAAACACGGGCAAGGATCCTTCAACTTCTCACACCACCCACTGAGCTCTTTGTGAAAACTTGTGAACACATGAACTAGGTCTTCCTAGCTAGCCTCACGTGTGGGATGAGGGTGAGAGAGGTCAGGGAACAGGACAATCTGGATGCTGAATTTCTGAGTTTATAGTGGACAAAGTATTTTTTCTCCATCTCAGGGCCCTTTGAACCAACACTGAGAGGCATAGAGGTGAGAGGTGCCACCAGTAAATTGCCATCTGGGGAGTCCGGGTGGCCCAGAGTCTTGATTTAGACAGAAGTTTCACAGGACATCTTGAGACAGACTCCAGCTCATCTTTCCTTCCTTGCTACCTTCCCTTCTTTCCTCCCTCTCTGCCTTCCTTTCCCCTTTCCCTCCTTTCTTTCAATAAACATTTATTGAATGGCTACTGTGTTTCAGAGACTGTGACTATAGGCAGAAATTCCTAACCTTGTGAAATTTACTATATAGCAGGAGAGAGAGGCAATAAACAAGACAAATAAGTAGAATATGATGGTGTCTTAAATAGTGATTCATGCTAAGAGGAAAAACTAAAGCAGGCAGGAGGACAGAAAGCATTAGCGATGGCAATGCTGCTACTGCTGCTGCTGCTAAGTCACTTCAGTCGTGTCCAATGGGGGTTGTCATTTCAGACAGAGGACACGGAAAGCCTTATTCAAGAGCAGATAGCTGATTCCAGACCTGAAGGAAGCAAGGTACCAATCTGAGTAGACAGAGGTGGCCCTTTCTTCTAAGAACCTCTTGCAGATCTAACATCCTTAAAATACCTTGGAGGAATGACTTCTTTGAGTAGAAAATGGGACCCTGAAATGCAGAGGTTTTGTCCACAGTAAACCTGGAAATGCAATGAAAATGCTTCTCTGTGCCCTGACCCCGCTCACCTCCATCCCACATGGGGTGGCTGTCCCTCCTTCATGCTCCCGCAGCGCCCCAGGCTTTGTTATCTCTGTTGTAACCCTCTGATCCGGAACTCCTCCAGGCCCTGGTGTACAGTAGGTGCTTAGTAAAAGTTTGCAGACAATTGGAAAGAATGAAGGGAGGAAGGGAGGAAGGGAACAGGGGAAGGACATCTTAACTTTTCCCATGTCACCTGCACAAAATTGCCTCCTCCAACCAACCCTCTCTCCTCTTTCCTCTTGCCTGCTTTGTTTTTCTTTGTACAGCTTTTCTCTCTGAAACTATATTACACATTTATGTGTTTGTTTATTGTGACTTCCCCTCCTCCAGAAGAGCGTAAGTCCCATGGAAATAGGCAACTTGGCTGGTGGTTCACCACTGTACCCTCAGTCTCCAGAACCATCCTTTGCACATGGCAGAAGTTCAATAAATTGTTGAATGAGTGGATCAATCAATAAATCAAGAAACCTGAGATTTGCCACTTACTCTATAAGAAATTTGGCAAATAACGGACCCATTCTGTGCCTCAGTTCCTTACCTGTAAAGTGGGGATGATAAAAGACTTACTTTGTAAGGTTGATATGAGAATTACATGTGATACTTCATGTAAAGTACTTAGGCTAGTGACTGGCTTGTAATAAGAACTCAAAAATGATTACCTTTGGAATTGTTTCTGCCTGGATCCCTCCAGCAGCAGGGAACTCACTATCACTGTGTAGTTAGAGTGACTGCTCCATTTCCCCAAGAACTCCCCAGAGCCCTTCTTTCCTGCAGGCCTCCCAGCACTGCCCAGCCTCAGTTTACCTCTGTGACCCTAGGGTGGTCCCCTTGAAGGAAGAAGGCAATCTTGTTTTCATTGTGCAGCTGGACTTAACACAGGGGAAATGTCATGAGTGTCTGAACTTTTTTGGAGTAAGGGCTTACTCTGAGGACAAAAGCTAGTGCAGCTGGACAAAACAGCTGAATCCAACCAGAGGAATTTCTCCCTCTGTTTTAGACTTGCTGCTTTTCTAGGGGAACTTGCCTTTGAAGAATTCATCATCAGGAAGTAAAGCATGAACAGAATTTTGAGAACAAAGATCGTTTTTTGGGGGGCTTTGTTAGATGTAGATTCTCGAATGTTCAAGATTGAAGTCAGGATCTGAATAGCTTCTGCTTCCTGGGCTTCATCTGCAATGGAAAGAAAGGGAGAAAAGAGGAAGCAGGCCCTGGGGCAGCGGTGTCTACCCTCAGGGATAAGCACTGAGCAGTTAGGGCACTCGGCCTTCAGGCAGTTCACCAGCTTTGTCCAATGTGCCATCATCAGAGTAAACTGAAAGAAAAAAAAAAAGTTCATTCCTACAGGTCCCTGAGTTGCTTAGCTTGCTTTCTTTCAGAGTCCTAGATTTCTCAGGCCCCCCAGTACAGGGAATTTGTCCTGGTGTGATTCCTTGGGTTCAATTCAGTTTCCACTCTACATCAAGAGGAGGGAGACAGGCTTCTGGCAGCCACAGAATCTTAATTCTTCTTCCCCAAATCCAAAGATGCTTAAGCAACAACATTTCCGCTTTCCCCATGTGAGGCTAAGCTAAGAGAAAAAGACAGAAAAGACATACACTATAATGTTAAAGTTGACACTCTTTGGATAGCTATGATTTTCAAGTTTTATGCTTTAACATGAACCACTTTTATAATGAGAGAAAAGTCAATAAAGTTATGAATTTTTTGAAGCTTAGCTCAAAAGTTCTCCTCCAAGAAGTCTTCCTTTTTCAAAACCATCCAACTGTCCTCATTTCTTCATTCTGGGACTCACCTTGTAATATAATTTGTACTTGTTGAAGTTATCTTTTCTTCCACATAGTTCCTGTCTCACTCACTACACTGTTTGTCTCTTTTGAGCAGAAACTAGATCCTGCATCAATTTTTATGATCTCAGAAGGAACGGTGCTGTGTTCAGTCCTCAGCTCTTTGCTGAGCTGAGGATACAGAGATGACTCAGAATCCACCATGCCACGGAGACGCTCACAGTCCAGTAAAGGAAGAGGATGAGGCTCCAGAACAAATGAGCCATTGGACTTCTGTGTGGACACTCATGTGTCCTGGGAGGATAACACATAAAAAAAAATGGATGCTGTGCAAAAATCTCCGGGGGTTCTAGCAGGGTTTTCTTTCCTTCCAAATCTGTCCCTCATTAACCCCACTGGAAAGACTGTGTGTGATGCTGTGGTGCTGTGATGTGTTAAGTCACTCCAGTTGTATCTGACTCTGTGCGACCCTATGGACTGTAGCCCACCAGGCTCCTCTGTCCATGGGATTCTCCAGGCAAGAATACTGGAGTGGGTTGCCATGCGTTCCTCCAGGGGATCTTCCTGACTCAGGAATCAAACCCACGTCCCCTGAATTGGCAGGCAGGTCCTTTACCACTAATGCCACCTGGGGAGCCCATGGGTGCTGCTGCTGCTGCTAAGTCGCTTCAGTCGTGTCCGACTCTGTGCGACCCCAGAGACGGCAGCCCACCGGTAATGCTAGCGACCTGAATTTTTCACAACATTGGCCAAATCTCTTTGATTCCTCTGTCTCAGTTTGCCCATCTGCAAAATAGGGAAGATGGCACGGATGCAGCCCACGACAGGGACAGCTGCTCTCCCTCTGAGGGGCAAAGTCTATGGATCAGAAGAAATGAAGTCACTGCTCTGTTTCCCAGGAAGAATTGCCACTTACCCAAGCCAGTGTCAGTCTCAAATCGTTTGCCCAGTAGATCTATTTGTTGGATGCGAGCCTGTGAGAGGACTTGATAGTGATCGTTCAAATATTTGTTCCAGATCTCAGAGACCTGTTGGGAAAGGAGATGGTAATCAGACAAGCAGGCTGGACTTTAGCCATTGAACCAGCCATTTGAGAGGGCAGAACCTCTGGCCAGGCTTTCTGACCATCTACAGACTCCCCATTTCATTGTGCCTGGAGGCAGGGGGAGCCCTAGGAGCCCAAAGGTGCTTGCCCAAGGTAAGTGTGACAAATGCTGGGCTGCGAAGGGCACATGGCAGGTTGATCTGGGGACAGCCCTGGTGGGGTCTAATTATAACAGCTGCCATGTATGTATGAATACCAAGAGGAGAAAGAGGATGGGATGAACTGGGAGATTAGGATTGACATATACACTACTATGGTGGTTCGCCTGAGCATGCACTCACACATGTTTAAAATAGATAACTAATGAGAACCTGCTATACAGCAGAGGCAACTCTACTCAGTGCTCTGTGGTGACCTAAATGGGAAGTGGCAGCTCTTCCTAGGAAGCAGAGCAGCGACTTCACCTCTTCTGATCCATAGACTTTGCCCCTCAGAGGGAGAGCAGCTGTCCCTGTCATGGGGCGCATCCATGCCATCTTCCCTATTTTGCAGATGTGCAAACTGAGACAAAGAAATCAAAGAGATTTGGCCAGTGTTGTGAAAAATTCAGGTCCCTAGCATCACCCATGAAGGCGATGGCATCCCACTCCAGTACTCTTGCCTGGAAAATCCCATGGACAGAGGAGCCTGGTAGGCTGCAGTCCATGGGGTCGCACAAAGTCGGACACGATTGAAGCGACTTAGCAGCAGCAGCAGCAGCAGCATCCATGGGCTTCCCAGGTGGCGCTAATGGTAAAGAACCCGCCTGCCAATTCAGGAGACATGGTTTTGATTTCTGAGTCAGGGAGATCCCCTGGAGGATGGTGGTTTAGGTGGTGAAGAAATCCGCCTGCCAATGCAGGAGCTGCAGGAGACCCGGGTTCAATCCTTGGGTTGCGAAGATACCCTGGAGGCGGAAAGGGCAACCCACCCCAGTATTCTTGCTGGGATAATCCCATGGATAGAGAAGACTGGTGGGCTATAGTTCATGGCGTTGCAAAGAGTCAGATATGACTCAACACCTGAGCACACATGACTCAACCCACTCACACATGTGTAAAATAGATAACTAATGAGAACCTATGCATAGCAGAAGGAATTCTACTCAACGCACTGTGGTGACCTAAATGGGCAGGAAATCCAAAAAAAGGGGATATATGTATACATACAGCTGATTCACTTTGCTGTACAGCAGAAACGAACATAATATTGTAAACCAACTATACTCCAATAAAAATTAATTTACAAAATAAGGTTTAAATATATTCTTTAAAAAAATGACTGCCATATGTTGAGCACATACAACTTCCTTTACATCCTCCCAACATCCCAACTGAAGTCTTATTCTTATTACTCCCAATTCATAGATAATTAAACTGAGGCTCAGAAAAGTTAAGACCACACTTGACTCTTGGTAAGAGCTGCTATGTGGCACAGCCAAGGTTTAAATTCAAGTCTGCCTGATTCCAGAGCTCTTTTTTTTTCAGCTACATCACAATGCCTCGTCCTCAGAAGTGGGTGTAAAATATGAATAAACAGTCACTGCATGAGAGCCTCGGAGAAGGCAATGGCACCCCACTCCAGTACTTTTGCCTGGAGAATCCCAGGGATGGGGGAGCCTGGTGGGCTGCCATCTGTGGGGTCGCACAGAGTCGGACATGACTGAAGCGACTTAGCAGCAGCAGCATGAGAGCCTATACCACATGCAAAAATGGTTATTTGCTAAGTAAGGTGTATATGAACATAACCAACATTTTAATATATTGGAAACAGTTTTAAATCTTTCACAGGTAAAGATGGACATTTTAAAGTGCTTTCATGTTCTTTGATCCCTTCACAGGACCTTCCCACAATCAATTTTGCTTAAAAACCTAATCTCCTCTATCCCACACTTCAACATGACCACCTTAGCTTGCTGCTAGGGATATGACAGTATGTGTGTGTGTGTGTTAGTTGCTCAGTCGCGTTTGACTCTCTGCGACCCCACGGACTGTAGCCTGCCAGGCTTCTCTGTCCATGGGATTCTCCAGGAATACTGGAGTGGATTGCCATTCCCTTCTCCAGAGGATCTTCCCGACCCAGGGATCAAGCCCTGGTCTCCTGCATTGCAGGCAGATTCTTTACCATTTGAGCTACAGGGAAACCCTATGACAGAGTATATGGCAGTCTGTTTGGAGGGGTTTTGTTCTTATTGACCCATAATTTGTTATTTGCTCACTGCTCTATGAATGCTAAGGACTAAACTATCCTGGTAGAGGAGAAACAAAGAAAGAGAAGTGGAATATATCATGTATTAAGCTACGTGACCTTGGGCCAGTCACTTCATTCTGTCTGTGTCTCGAATTTCTCATGAATGGTCTGACACCAGGTTCAAGATATAAGGCCTAAGTATCAAGGCTTAGCTCCCGTATTCCCAACTCACCTTGGTGTACAATGTGTCTGCCAGGTCCAACTTTTTAAGGCCATTGAAGATATTAGCCAGGTGGAAGTAGCCGCCTGAGGCCCTGATGTGCTCTGTTCCAAATGCACAACTGGCAAAATAAATCTATAGCAGAAGGAAGAAAGAGAGTGCTTGAGTTTTCTTTGTAAATCATATGTCTGATAAAGGACGTGTATCCAGAGTCTATAGAGAATTTTTACAACGCCTCATTTAAAAATGGGCAAAGGATCTGAACAGACATGTCACCAAAAAGATATACCAATGACTAATAAGTACGTGAAATAATGCTCAGTGTGATTAGTCACTGAGGAAATGCAAAATAAAACCCACAATGAGCTACATCTTTACACACACAATAACGGCTCTAATTAAAAAGACAGAAAATCACATATACTGGCAAAGATATGGCAAAAATGGAATCCTCTTGTCCATTGCTGGTGGGAATATAAAATGATGAGGCCTCTGTGGAGGACAGTTTGCCAGTCCTCAAAAAATTAAACATAGTTTAATCACCATAGTTTATTGACCCAGCAATTCTATTCTTAGGCATATATCCAACAGAAATAAAAACATTCCCTGATAGCTCAGTTGGTAAAGAATCCGCCTGCAATGCAGGAGACCCCAATTTGATTCCTGGGTCGAGAGATCCACTGGAGAAGGGATAGGCTACCCACTCCAGTATTCTTGGGCTTCCCTTGTGGCTCAGCTGGTAAAGAATCCATCTGCAATGTGGGAGACCTGGGCTTGATCCCTGGGTTGGGAAGATCCCCTGGAGAAGGGAAAGGCTACCCACTCCAGTATTTTGGCCTGGAGAATTCCAGGGACTGTATAGTCCATGAGGTTGCAAAGAGTCAGACACAGCTGAGCGACTTTCACTTTCTTCACACAAAGACTTATATACAAATGCTCATAATCAGTATTATTTATAATAGGCAAAAGATGGAAACAACCGCAATGTCCATCAACTGGTGAAGGGTAATTGTGGTATATCTACATGAGAGTCAACTATAAGATAAATGAAGTATTGATATATACACAACAACATGGGTGAAGCTCAAAATAATTATGCTAAGTGAAAGAAGTTAGATGCAAAAGATCACATATCATTGTTTATATTAAATGTGTATGCTGCTGCTGCTGCTGCTAAGTCGCTTCAGTCGTGTCTGACTCTGTGCGACCCCAGAGACGGGTAAATGTGTATATTAAAAGGTAAATCTAGAGGGATAGGAAGGGGCATGAGAAATGGTTGCAAATGGACATGAGGGCTCTCTTTAGGGTGAACACTGGATTCTGTTGATGGTTACACAACTTTGTAAGTTTATTAAGAAATCATTGAATTGTACACTTAATTGTACATACCATTGAATTTTATGGTATGTATCAATAATTTGTTTTTTTTTTTTAAACTTAGGCTGAGGAATCTGAGCTTGATCTAATGCTAGCTGTGTGGTCCAGCTCAAGACAGAATGTGCTTCTGCTTGATTTGTTGGAGGTTGTAGAGTATAGAGAGGAAACACAAATGAAGAAGTGCATGAGTCAAGCTCCTAGGTGGAAGTAGATGGTACCCTTACAAGTATTCCCTGAGGACGGTTTAATAAAGGGTTTACCTCCAGAGACGTGGAAGGGGTAAGGAACCAATGAGAGTTAGTCAAGCACTGGGGACTGTTCTATTGAGACTGTTACAGTAAGAGACTGGTACAGTCCAAACTCCTGAGAAAACCAGGGGAGAAAGCAGGGCTACCAGAGCCAGAGAGAGAGCTGCAGAAGAAGGCTACCTGACGGGAGCTGTGGCTATGAGGAGCACTTCCCTTGCCAGAAGTGCGCTGGTGCAGAAAGGCAGCAGAGAGTAAATACCTCACCCTCTGTCTCCTCAGAACCTCCTCTGCCATGCCTCTCACTCCCCAGACGCAACTGAGGCCAGAGAGCAGTGAAGTCCAGGTTCTACAGTCCATAAAGGTCAGCCTTCCAGGGCTGAGTAGAGCAAAGAATGGATCTGGGGTAAGGGGATATGGAGAATAACCAACATAGCAAGGTTTCCAGCAAATTTAGGGACCTCGTTCAGTGGCACGCAACCAGAGGGAAGGCTGCCCAATGGAGAGGCTCAAGAAAGACTCAGCCTTCATTGAGACTGCAGTCTCACCCCAACCTCATCCAGATTTCAGGCTCAGGAACTCCTCTCTGGTAATATTGTCCCATGTGCTGTGCTGTGCTGTGCTAAGTTGCTTCAGTCATGTCCAACTCTTTGTGACCCTATGGACTGTAGTTCACCACACTCCTGTGTCTATGGGATTCTCCAGGCAAGAATACTAGAATGGCTTGCCACGCCCTCCTCCAGGGGATCTTCCTGCCCCAGGGATTGAATTCGTGTCTCTTACGTCTCCTGCATTGGCAGGTGGGTGCTTTACCACTAGTGCCACCGGGGAAATCCCAATATGGTCCAATATTGAAATCCTAATAGAAACCTTTGGAAGAACAGCTCAATCATCACCCTCTAAACCGTCTAAACCGTACAGAGTTCTATAGTTTACAAATCACTTTCACACAACGTCAGGTCATTTAAATGTAATTACCACACTCTGAAGAAAAGATGTTGATGTTACTTATAAAAATAATAGCCAAAGTACTGAACAAAGTACTGCAAAATAATAGCCAAAAATAATAAGACAGCCAAATGCCCTGCTGTCTTATTCATCTCTGCAATTTCTTTGTGTTTGGACCCAATGAGGCAGAGACTAGTTTATGGTTTCTGTCTTATAGGTGATGAATAACGTGAAATAATTTATCCAAGTCTATGTGCCTGGTGAAAAGACACCACTAGAATGAGAAGGAAAGCCCATAAAGCATCTTAATCAGGATGCTCTTCTGCCTCCCTTCATCATCCTCAGGGCAACTGAGGGTTGGGAAGTGATGTGATGTGGGCAAGGATGTACAGACAAAAAGTGGAAAGTTCTGAACTCAGGTTGTTAGAATTGTGTTCTTGCTAATAGTCCACCAAACAAATAGTTGTAAACAGAAAGTTTCAGAGAAACGCTCAGTAAAAAGAAAACAGCAATAAACAACAACCAAACAGAGGTGTTCGCAGATACATTCAGGTGTCGTAATTTAGCTTGTTTACATCATTGGCCAGATGATAGCGGGCTTCCTCGTAGTTTTCCTTAGCCATGTAGAGAAGTCCCAGGTTCCGATGCAGTAAGGAGTGGATGGCATAACTACATTCGGTTGATTTGAGGACTGTCCACTGAGCTTGGGATAGATATTCCTCAGCCTGGACGACCCGGCCCAGACCTGCCCAAAAGAAATAAAGATTGTAATTCATATCCTGGCCAGAGAACACACGTTGAAAGATGAGTCATCACCCATTCACTCATTTACTCATTGACTTAAAATACTGATTGACACAAAAAACCCTGTACATGAATGTTTTTAGCAGCCGATTCATAATAGCCAAAATATAGAATTTAAATGTCCACCAACTGGTGCGTAAATATACAAAATATGGTCTTTCCATATTTGTGAGTGGCATATCATTCAGGCACAAAAGTAATGAAGCACTGATACATACTACAACACAGATGAACCTTGAAAATACTGTACTGAGTGAAAGAAGTCAGAGACAAAAAGCCACATATTGTACGATTCCATTAATGTGAAATTTCTAGAATAGGTAAATTCATAGAGACAGAAAGTGGATTAGTAACTGGCCAGGGACTGTACTCCAATATTTTGGCCACCAGATGTGAAGAGCCACCTCATTGGAAAAGACCCTGATGCTGGGAAAGATTGAAGGCAGGAGGAGAAGGGGACGACAGAGGATGAAATGATTGGATGGCATCACCCACTCAATGGACGTGAGTGTGAGAAAACTCCAGGAGATAGTGAAGGACAGGGAAGCCTGGCATGCTGCAGTTCATGGGGTCGCAGAGGGTAGGACATGACTGAGCAACTGAACAGCAAAAACAGGGACTGTAAGCATGGGGACTGAGGTGTGACTGCCGATGGTATTGGGTTTCATTTTGGGGTAACAAAAATGTTCCTGCATTAGATGTGATAATGGTTGCACAATCTTGTGAATATACTAAAGCTACTGAATGGTACTTTAGAAGGGTGAATTTTATGGTACATGGACTATATCTCAATTTTAAAATATATGTATATTCATATTCAATACCTTCCATGTGCCTTGTGTGAAGTGATAGGAATTCAAGGATGAAATTTTACAGGGAATGAATGAGTGACATGGAAACAAGAATATTCATTGTTGTTGTTGTTCAGTCACTCAGTTGTGTCCAACTCTTTGTGACCCCATGGACTGCAGCATGCAAGGCTTCCCTGTCCTTTACCATCTTTCAGAGTTTGCTCAAACTCATGTCCAGTGAGTCAGTGATGCCATCCAACCATCTTCTCCTCTGTTGTCCCCTTCTCCTCCTGCCTTCAGTCTTTCCCAGCATCAGGGTCTTTTCTAATGAGTCAGCTCTTCACATCAGGTGGCCAAAGTTTTGGAGCTTCAGCTTCAGCATCAGTCCTTCCAATGAATATTCAGGACTGATTTCCTTTAGGATTGACTGGTTTGATCTCCTTGCAGTTCAAGGGACTCTCAAGAGTCTTCTCCAACACCACACACAGTTCAAAAGCAAAAATTCTTCAATGCTCAGCCTTCTTTATGGTCCCACTCTCACATTCATACATGACTACTGGAAAAACCATAGCTTTGATCAAGCAGACCTTTATTGGCAAGGCAATGCCTCTGCTTTTTAATATGCTGTCTAGGTTGGTCACAGCTTTTCTTCCAAGGAGCAAGCATCTTCTAATTTCATGGCTGCAGTCACCATCTGAAGTGATTTTGGAGCCCAGGAAAATAAAGTCTGTCACTGTTTCCATTGTTCCCCTTTGTATTTGCCATGAAGTGATGGGACCAGATGCCATGATCTTAGTGTTTTAAATGTTGAGTTTTAAGCCAGCTTTTTCACTCTCTTCTTTCACCTTTGTCAAGAGGCTCTTTAGTTCTTCGCTTTCTGCCATAAGGGTGGTATCATCTGCATATATGAGGTTATTTCTCCCAGCAATCTTGATTCTAGCTTGTGTTTCATCTAGCCTGGCATTTCACATGATGTACTCTGCTTATAAGTTAAATAAGCAGGGTGCCATAATCTAGCCTTGACATACTATTTTCCCAATTTGGAATCAGTCCATTGTTCCATGACCAGTTCTAACTGTTGCTTCTTGACCTGCATACAAGTTTCTTAGGAGGCAGGTAAGGTGGTCTGGTATTCCCATCTTTTTTAAGAATTTTGCACAGTTCTTTCTGATCCACACAGTCAAATGCTTTAGCATAATGAAGCAGAAATAGATGTTTTTCTGGAATTCTCTTGGTTTTTCTATGATCCAATGGGTGTTGGCAGTTTGATTTCTGGTTCCTCTGCCTTTTCTAAATCCAGCTTGAACTTCTGGAAGTTCTTGTTCACTGTTGAAGCCTCGCTTGGAGAATTTTGAGCATTACTTTGCTAGTTGTGAGATGAGTGAAATTTTGTGGTAGTTTGAACATTCTTTGGCATTGCCTTTCTTTGGGGTTAGAATGAAAACTGACCTTTTCCAGTCCTGTAGCCACTGCTGAGTTTTCCAAATTTGCTGACATATTGAGTGCAGCACTTTAACAGCATCATTTTTTAGGATTTGAAATAGCTCAGCTGGAATTCCATCACCACTACTAGCTTTGCTCATAGTGTAAATAAGTACACTATTATATTTGTAATATATACTAGTATATTCATAATATCTGTAGTATATTCCTAATATAGTATAAATGCAATCATAGTAACATTATAAGGTTTTCAAGTAGAACAAAATTGTTTAGTCACTAAGTTGTGTCTGACTCTTTTTTGACCCCATGGACTATAGCCCACCAGTCTCCTAGGTCCATGAAATTTCCCAGGCAAGAATACCATAGTGGGTTGCCATTTCCTTCTCCAGAGGATCTTTCCAACCCAGCGATCAAACACACATCTCTTGCATCCCCTGCATTGGCAGATGGATTCTTTACCACTGAGCCACCAGGGAAGTGTTTAATTCTATGGGTAGGGTAGAGGGAGACAATGGAGTGGAGAGAGGCATGGTCAGCGCTTTGGACTGAATGTTTGTGTCTCCTCAAAATTCATATATTGGAGCTCTAATCCCCAGTGAGATGGTAATTGGAAGTTGAGCCTCTGGGAGTTAATTCGATTATGAGGGTAGAGCCCTCATAAATGGGATTAGTGCGCTTACAAGAAGAGACATGAGAGAGATGATCTCGCTTTTGGCCTTGTGAAGATACACCAAGAGAAGGCAGCTGTCAGCAAGTTAGGAATTGGATTCTTACCAGATGCCAGCTCTGCTGGCACCTTGATCTTGAACTTGTAGCCTCTAGAACCGTGAGAAATAAATGTTTGTTTAAGTCATCCAGTCTATGGTATTTTTTATACCAACCAAGCTAAGATAGAAAAGTCTAAGCTAGGCTTGGAAGATGATTATGTTTTCCAGATAAAGAAAAGAGGGCATCCCAGGCAGAATGAACACATACGCAAAGCCTAGAGATATGAAGTAGTATGCTGTGTTTAGAGAATTATACGTTTTTCTGTGAAGCCAGAGCACAGAGTATAAGGGATCGAGTGGCAGGGAATGAGTAAAGATGCAGGCAGGGCACAGATCATGGAGGGCTTAGTAAGTCATGCCAAGGAGCTTGCTGCATGGGGATAAAAATTAGAGAAATTTCAGAAAGGGAGAAAGAACTGGATTTAGATTTAGAAGAATCCTCTGGAACTGTGTGGAGGAGAGATCAGAGGGGAAGAGGAAGAGTAAAACACTCAATCCAAAGACTTTTGAAATAGTTCCAGCAAGTACTTGAAGCCAGAACTAAGGCAGTGAATAAGGATGGAGAAAATAAAAAAAGACATTTAGGAGCTAGAATGATTTTGGTGGTTAACCATGTCACATGGTTAAGTGAAAGTCACCTTTATTTCTGATAGTCAGATATTCTCGACACCTAAACCTTTTTGTTTAGCTGTAAAGATATATAACAGTTTCCTGCCTACCTCCTGCTTGCCTCCTAGGGAGATTGTGAGAACCGAACAGAAAACTACTCTGAGGGCATCTGCAGAGCAGGAGGCAAGACCTCACATGGAATGAAGTATTCCATGTGCTGAAAGCTGCAGGAGAAATGGTATCAGTAAAGGGTCGGAAGATGAGGACCCAGACCCCTCCAAAGTCAACCTTCTGTTCTTGGCACTTCCTCCCAGGCATACTTCATATGTAAGCACTGCTTTATTCTAGTCGTAATCATACGGCACTGAATTACTGGAGGAGAGGTGAGGAAGAAGCAGTCAACAAGAAGCAGCAAGTAATTTTGCCTGAGTGATGCTCACACTAAAATTGGAAAACATTAGAATCGAGAAGTCTTGGCCCAGGATCCTGGCTCATGTTAATTAAATAGACAAGTCACATTTTCCAACTGGATTTTGTCTAAAAATTAAGAGCTTTAGACTGAGGCTTTCTCAAATTTAAAGAAGCAAATGACTCCTGGCTAAGATGTTTGCGTACATATGTACTCAGTCATTAAGTTATGCCCGACTTTTGGGACCCCATGGACTATAGCTTGCCAGGCTCCCCTGTCCATGGGACTTTCCAGGCAAGAATACTGGAGTGGCTTGCCATTTCCTCCGCCTGGGGATCTTCTCAGCCCAGGGATTGAACCTGTGTCTCCTGCAGTGGCAGGCAGATTCTTCACTGAGCCACCTGGGAAATCTAGCTAAGATGTTTAAGTTCAGGAAAAAATTGGTAGACGGTATTGATATCTATTGAAAATTTAAATTTTTCATGTCCAGTTCTCATTTACGGAGATATTGCTGGAAAAGGAAGGCCCCTAGGCCAAGCTGAACCACATTTAAACAAGGATCAGTACCAAAGGAAAAAGGGTATGTGCAAGAAAAAAAAAGGACAAGGCTGCAAATTCAGAGAGCAGGATATAATGAGGTGAGCAGATCAAGCTGTGACAAGCAGGTCGGAATTAAGACTGTGACCCATGAGTGGGTGAGCTCAGGCATGCCCTCCTCCATACAGAGCTTACCTAGAGAGGTGCAGGGATAGAGTGGAGGTAACAGAGACATCAGGAAGGGAGACTATCCTACAGGGCAATTTGCAGAGCATACACAGTAGAGAGAGAAAGGATGGCCAGTTAAGGAACAGTGGTACTTGTCTCAAGGGGGAGTCAGCAGGCTTACATTGGGTTGTGGAGATCTGAGATATATTATGTGGAAGATTTTGCAGGACTTGGTGCTGAAAGTAAAGAAGCCCAGAATAAAAGTCACGGATAATTCAAAGGTGTGGCTGGGAAGCGCCCAGGGGAAGAAAAAGGAATCAGCATTTAATGAGGGCCTGCCTTACGCTATGCCTTCCACTAGCCTTCCACCAGGCGAGGCCACCTGCATCTGTGATTACATCTGCAAACAACCCTGCAAAAGAAATATCAGAGGAGGAAACTGCATGCCTTCAGTTAATCTAAGTTCATCAGATCTGTCCAGTGTCTACCAGTCTGCCAGATGCTCATTGCATGCTGCAGTCCTGACCTTAAGGAGTTTACCGTCCAGTGAAATCATTACACAATAAAGAAACAAAAAGTGAAGCGCTAGGAAGGAAATGAACAGCTGCTGCTGCTGCTGCTAAGTCGCTTCAGTAGTGTACAGTTATCAAAAAAGGCAGGGAGAAACCTACTTCGGATGATTACAGGAGACATCTCTGAGAAGGTGGTGTTTAAGCAGATGCCTGAAGGTTGAAAGGAATCAGCCATGTAAGAGGAGAGAAACAAGCATTCCAGGCAATGTGTAAGAGAGCCCTAAGGTAAGAAAAGGCTCGATGACTGGGATCCCACAACTAGTGAGGAGGTGAAATTTAAACCTGGGTTCTCCCAGTTCCAAAGTGCTGACTCGAGTGAGGGAAGATGAATAAAGTGGCTCCTCTTTGAAGTATTACTGAAAATGTCATTTTCCAGAGGGTTAAAATTCCAAAGTTTTACTTAAAAAAAGACGAATGCCTATAATTTTTCCACTCCAGTCTGGAGGAATCTCTAAGATGAGAGAGGAATGTAGGGGGTGGGGGGCACATGATTTATTTAGACTTTCAAAAAGGTTGGCAAGGTTATAAATCAGTAATGGTGGGAGTTATAATGAAACCTTCCATCTAGACAGCACTTTCCTGCTTGCAAAGCACTTTCATGTCCATGACACACAAATTCATTTAATCCTCAAAACAGTCCTGTGAAGACGACTCAGGTTTAACAAATGCTTACATAGTTCCCATTTAGGTGTCAGGTCCTGTGAGAGGGTTTCTGAGTGCCTTCTCTACACTAAGTACTGTTCTGGATGTAAAGACACTATGATGAGTAAGAATATGCTGCTGCTGCTAAGTCGCTTCAGTTGTGTCCAACTCTGTGCGACCCCATAGACGGCAGCCCGCCAGGCTCCGTCCTCCCTGGGATTCTCCAGGCAAGAACGCTGGAGTGGGTTGCCATTTCCTTCTCCAATGCATGAAAGTGAAAAGTGAAAGTGAAGTTGCTCAGTCGTGTCCGAGTCTTCGCGACCCCATGGACTGCAGCCTACCAGACTCCTCCGTCCATGGGATTTTCCAGACAAGAAAGAGTACTGGAGTACTCATTGCCTTCTCCAGAGTAAGAATATACACAGCCCCAGTTCTCCCTGAACTTATAGTCGATCACAGGAGAGGGACTTGAATTAAATAAGCTCATCAACAATGTTGTTCATGTTTAATTGCTAAGTCGTGTCAGACTCTCTTGCAACCCCATACACTGTAGCCCACCAGGTTTCTCTCTCCATGGGATTTCCCAGGCAAGAAAAATGGGATGGGCCACCATTTCCTTCTCCAGGGGATCTTTCCAACCCAGGGATCAACCTCGCATCTCCTGCATTGGCAGGCAGATTCTTTACCGCTGAGCCACCACGGAAGCCCCATCAACAAATGTATAATTATTATCAAGGTAAGTGCCCAGAAAAAAGAAAGATGTTTCTAACTGCATACACAAAAAAAGAGAATTGACTCAGTCTAGGAGCTTGGGAAAGGGTTCTAGACGGGAGTGGTGACTCAAGCTGAGCCTGAAGGATGAATAGGAGTTAGTCAGGTGAGGGGGAGGGGAGGAGAAGTGGGGAGAGTAGCTAGAGAAGAACCTTCCAGAACAAGGAAGCATCGCAGTGCCAACGAGAGAAGGCCAACACAGCTGAAAGGGAGAGAGAAGATGAGAGGTGAGGTGAGAGAATTCATAAAGGCTGGACCAAGCATGGGCTCATAGGTTGCTTTAGGAACTTGGTCTTTACTTATTGGAGTGAGTTGGTCACATTTTGTTTAGAGACCAGATTAGAGGGAGGCCAGGGAAGATTGCAGAGGCCAGTTGGCAGGGAGTAATTCAGATGAGAGATGATAGGATTTAGGCTAGGGTGACCTCTCCAACATTCCATAGCTAGTCAGTGTCAGAGATAAACAGAGCCTAAGCTGTACTTCCTTGTCCAGCGGTCTTCCACTACTTATGGAGGAGGGACAGGCCAGAATGGGGAGTCGGACCAAAGCAGGGTAAAAAGGGTATTTTTGCAGCTAAGTGGCCTGGGATGAAGAGTCAGAGTGCAAACCAGTGAGGAGGGGGTCCATGCAGAAGAGGCATCCCAGAATAAGGAGTCAGAGCCCACAAAAGGAGAGGAGGGCATCTGAAGGGGAAAGAATAGGATTAGAAATGGGAAGTTAACTCATACAGGGTAACAGATTAAACATATAGATACGTCAGTGAAAATGGAAGCCAACATTCTCACCATCAGAGAGGAGAACTACAAATATAAAATGGGAGAAAATGAGATTGAACCCTGTGGATTTAAATGTAGTCCTAGGGACCCAAGATCATGTATAGAAACAGACGTAGAGAGAGAGAGATAAAGAAATTTAGAAATAATGTGTATATACATATACACATTCAGTTCAGTTCAGTCGCTCAGTCGTGTCCGACTCTTTGCAACCGCATGAACCACAGCACGCCAGGCCTCCCTGTCTATCACCAGCTCCCGGAGTTTACCCAAACTCATGTGCATCAAGTCAGTGATGCCATCCAGCCATCTCATCCTCTGTCGTCCCCTTCTTCTCCTACCCCCAATCCCTCCCAGCATCAGGGTGTTTTCTAATGAGTCAACTCTTCGCATGAGGTGGTCAAATTATTGGAGTTTCAGCTCCAGCATCAGTCCTTCTAGTGAACACCCAGGACTGATCTCCTTTAGGATGGACTGGTTGGATCTCCTTGCAGTCCAAGGGACTCTCAAGAGTCCTCTCCAACACCACAGTTTAAAAGCATCAATTCATATACACATTATCATACATATATTTCCTAATTCTGTCCACTGAGAAGCCTGGGAATAGCCATACCTCACTAGCAATGAGTATGTCTAGTGCACAATTCGTGGCTTCTAAATTCCATTTTCCACTAAAAGAAATCAGGGCTCCTTGCAGATAGGTTCCAGAAAGCAGGAAAAGTGATCAAAGAACAATGGGGAGGGAATTCCCTGGCAGTTCAGTGGTTCAGTGCTAATGGGGGACTTCTCTGATGGCTCAGATGGTAAAGAATCTGCCTGCAATGCAGGAGACCCTGATTCAGTTCCTAGGTCAGGAAGATCCCCTGGAGAAAGGCATGGCAACCCACTCCAATACTCTTGCCTGAAAAACCCTATGATAAAGGAGCCGGGTGAGCTACAGTCCATGGGTTGCAAAGAATCGGACACTGCTGAGCAACTAACACTTTCACTTTGACTTTTCAGTGCTAATGGATTCTATGCTTTCTCTGCTGAGGGCACAGGTTCTATCTCTGGTCAGGGAACTAAGATCCTGCAAGCCTCACAGCCACACACACGCACACACACAACCTCCCAAAAAAACAAACAAGAAAGAAAGAAAGAGAACAAAGGGGATGTGTCAAGGAAACACAGAAGCCAGTGTGATGGGCTGCCACTTGCCAAATCAAGGACAGTTTGAACATCAAATTAAAGATACTAATGGACTGTAACCCATTAAATAAAATAGGAAAACAAAGGTCCATGGTGATATAAATATTCACTGAAAGTTTGCTGAGGAATGGGATATTTATATA
Organism: Bos grunniens; assembly: GCF_055505025.1. NCBI lineage: Eukaryota > Metazoa > Chordata > Mammalia > Artiodactyla > Bovidae > Bos > Bos grunniens. The sequence continues at coordinate 17,692,146 of NC_141167.1, forward strand.
GTTTCAAATACCTCTCTATAACTTATCGATTGCAAAGAGAGGAAAGATTAACTTTACAGAGAAGCCTGACAGATACCACCTTAATAAAGTAACTTGAACATCATCAATAATGGAACAAACTAAAAACATGTGCCAACTTCTAGGATGAGATGAGAAGAATACAGCGTCACTTCTGTGATATTCCTGCCAAAGACATATCACCTGAGTCCAGTCATGGAGAAATGTCAGAAAAACTCAAATTGAAGGACATATTATAAAATAATTGGCCTTTAATCTTTAAAAGTGTCAACATGGTAAACATCAAGGAAAGCTTGAGAAACTATTCCAGAATGAAGGAGACTAAAGAGCCGAGGCAACAAAATGAGACTGTGATTCTGGGCTCTGTCCTTTTGCTATAAAAATGTGATTGAGACAATTGGAAAAAGCTGAATGGGGTCTGCTTAGTAGACAATCGTCAATAATGACTGTACTGTGGTTATGAAGGAGACATCTTTGTAGGAAATGCACACTGAAGTAGTCAAGGCATAGGGCGTCAGGTACGCAGCTTACTCTCAGATAGCCTAGGGGGAAAGTCCTTTATAGTATTTCCAACTGTTTTACTTTTTTAAAAGTTTTAAAAAAAAAAAATAATAATGGCTGCTGAGATATACAAAACAGTAGTACAGTATTGAAGGCAAAAGGAGAAGAGGGCAGCAGAGGATGAGATGGTTAGATAGCATCACCAACTCAGTGGACATGAAGCTGAGCAAACTTGGGGAGATAGTGGAGGACAGAGGAGCCCGGCATGCCACAGTCCATGAGGTCACAAAGAATCGGAAACAAGACTTAGCGACTGAACAACCAAACAGTACCTAAAATGCTGTAGATGCTCAAAAATGTTCATCCCCCTTGAAAACGCTAATTCCCCTCTTGTAGTAACCGCCCTGTGTGCTGTCTGCTAAGTCTGTGCTCGCTGCTCTCAGAATTGCCTCTCCCGTCAGTAGGAGCAGGTTCCTAATTTTGTCTGAACTGTGTGACTCCAACACAAAGGTAGATACAGATGGATACCACACTCGAGCTGAGTCAACACGATTCTTTTTTTCAGGAATTTAACATTGGAAATTAGATGCTAATTAGTTTCTATTACCCACCTTGAACCTGGAGGATGTGTAAATTCAATGTAAATTCAGCTACATATGATATTTTGAGGTAGCTGTCTTCTGTGTAAGCAGAGGGTAGAAAAAGCTTGTCTGTAGAGATGGAAAATAAAGCAGAATGCAGAGAGAAACAGAGACAAGACCCAAGAGAGAGAAACAACACTAACCTTGGCTTCTTATAGCATTCAGAGTTTAGTATCTCACAAAGCCTCCCTTCCTTTAGGACACTTAGTGTCCTAATAAATTTCCTCCTTTTGCTAAGGCCAGCTAGCATGGATATGAGTCAGTTATAACCAAAAGTCCATGACATCTCCTTCCCCACCTTGTGCCAAACTTTACAGCAATCCCGTTCTTCCACAAAATGTGTCTTGGTGCCATTGCCAGAGCTGGACATTTTGGCCATTAATATGACCCAATATGGACTTACCTGGTGGCTCAGCAGTAAAGAATCCGCCTACAATGCAGGAGATTGCCTGCAATGCAGAAGATGTGGATTTGATCTCTGGGTTGGGAAGATTCTCTGGAAAAGGAAATGGCAACCCACTCCAGTATTCTTGCCTGGAAAATCCCATGGACAGAGGAGACTACAGTTCTGTAGTCTCTGTAGCCCACAGGTGGGCTTCAGTTCATGGGGTCGCAAGAGTTGGGCAGGACTTATTTACTAAACCACCACCATCATGACTCAATATAGCACTTCTTACTGGTTCCAGGGGGTCTCTAGTCAGCATCACTTACCAAGACTGGCTTCAGCCAACAGCAAGTAAGCAGGCACTAGCTCAACTGAACTCAGGCCGTGCACATTCATGCGAAAGCGAAGAGAGTGCAAAGCTGCCGGGACAGCATCTTCATGTTTTCCTTCAAAGATATATTTCTGGGCAACAGTGTAACAGAGTTCAATCAAATGCTTCTGTGGAAGAAAAAATGAGGCTATCTGAGACATCTAAGGGTAAAAGGTAATGGTGGCTATAGGTATCCCTGGAGATAAGGGCAACACCTAACAACCTGGTCAAGAGCCCATAGTGAGCCTGACCACATTGAGGTGGACATGAGACCCAAAATAGGTGATTAGAAAGGAAAACTCTGGACTGTGAGTTCCTGTGACGATCCAAGGTCCAGGGACAAGGATCTTTTCATCATAGGTCAGTAATTGGCATAAATGAGTGCTCATTATAAAATTATTAAATGAATATTATTATGTTCTTAATAAAATTTTAGTTTAGCAAAACTGTAATGTTTCGGGACAGTTTAAAACTTTCTGCCTTTCTGAGTTAATTTTGAGACAAACATATTTTTCCTTCTGTAATTATCCTGCTTAGCTAATATTAGAAATAACTTTGACTCTTCATCATTCTAAAGCCGCTCTCAAGGTGTCACTATACTAAAATCAATGAATCTTTTGAGATTTATGGCTTATAAAGCATTATTTTTTCAGAATAACTGAGATGCTATCAATGCCATAATAATAATTTTCTCAATCTCCTTTATTTATTAACTAGTATATTCATACATCATTTCTTGACCTTCTACTATGTGCCTAGGCTCTTATCACATACTTAGCATGTTAGGGAGCTATGGCTGAATTTTGTAACCCCAAAATTCATAAGATTTATAAAGATTTTTTTTGTTGTTGATGTGGACCATTTTTATAGCCTTTATTGAATTTGTTACAATATTGCTTCTGTTTTACATTTTGGTTTTTTGGCCATGAGGCATGCAGGAACTTAGTTCCCTGACCAGGGATGGAACATGTACCTCCTGTACTGAGAGGCAAAGTCTTAACAACTGGACCACCAGAGAAGTCCCCAAAATTCATATGATGAAGCCTTATGAATGGGCCTGCATTTGGAGATAGGGCTTTTTAAAGAGGCAATCAAATTAAAATGAGGTAATGGGGTATCACCTAATCCAATCTAGTGGTGGCTTTATTAGGGGAGGAAATTTGGACCCCAGGGATGTGTGCACACAGAGGAAAGACCACAGGAGGACACAGCAAGAAGGCAGCCGTCTGCAAGCCAAGGGGAGAGGCCTCAGAAGAAATCAACCCTGCTGACAACCTACCGTTGGTCTTGGACTTCCAGCCTCCAGAACTGTGAGAAAATAAATTTCTGTTGTTCAAGGCCCCCATCTGTGGTACTTGGTTATGGCAGCAGCTCTAGGAAACTAATACTGCAGTGATTCAGCAAATTTGCAGAGAACTGACTGAACGGAACTGAGGGCATAAAGACATAAAACCACACCTCTGCCTTCAGAGGTTGCAGTTCAGTGGCCTTGCACAGTCCCTCCTTTCACTGGGGCCGCTGTGCTGCACCCCTGACTTAAACCTGCAGCGTCCCACAGGCCCTACCTGCCGCTGCTGCAGCTGCTGCAGGCCATGCTGCCGTTCTTCCTCCGAGTTGTAGAAGGGCATGGAGGTGCGCAGGGGAATCAGGAGCTGACATATCTTCTCGTGGATGCTGCCCCAATCAGCTCTTTGATGAACCACACCACTGACAAAGGAAACACGACTTCGTTATCTCTACCTTGGGCTTGACCGCAGATTCTCCTGACCCTACTGCTGGCCAGGCCCTAGGGACTAGAAGAGTAAGCTCAACACAGACCAGGCAGGGAGCCTAAAGCCATTTCTGACAAAACTTGCTCTTCCTTCACATGGTGACTGGGTGGTGTAAAGACCAGGGGTGTGTGGGAGGAGTGGGGGGAGGATATTTCTGCAGGCTGTTAAGTGGTGATGCTGTCTCTGCCTATTCTGCTTTTGTTCTTCATTAGTAACAACAAAGACAACGTTAACACTGTAATGGTCTAAGGTCATTTTCAAAATATCTGAACGCTGAAGCTGATGAATGTAAGGAACTTTTCTTAGGGAAAGGCGCGAGCCTCTCATGAGGCTCTCGGAGACACTTTCCTTACAGCTGGGGCGTGGCTGGGAAGAGCACCATTTGCGTCTTCTGTGCTGGGGCTGGGCGGGGGGCAGGGGGCGGGCATTCGCATGGAACACACTGTGAATCTCCTCCAATCCTAGCGGCGCAACAGGTGGTCTCACAAGTAACTGTTCAACTTTTTGCAAACAAACAAACAAACAAACAAAAACATTATTTTTTTAAAGGTAAGGAAGCATGGGTATGGAGAGTAAGTAGCTACTCTAGGCCCGTATTCCAAAGCCAGTATGTTTTAGCTCTCCAGAGAAAAGCATTGTGGCAGTTTAGTTTATGGCTTTTCTGACTGTTTTATGTGCATATTTAATATTTTTTAAACACTTAATTGGACAGCACAAATATAGAACGTTTGCATCACTACAGAAACATTCTATTGGACAGCACTTTGACAGAGTCCACTCCCATTCCTTTTATTTTTTTAAATGGCCACACCATGCAGCCTGCAGGATCTAAATTCCCCAACCAAGGAAAGCGCCACTGGAGCACCAGAGCCCAGGGAAGGGACAGGGAAAGTAACAAACCACTGGACCACTAGGAAATTCCCTCCCATTCCTTACACAATTTCCTCTATGAACGACTCCTGTTGCAGTGAAAAGGAAAAAGAGGAATGAGTTTTTCTTTCACTTTCCTGAGAATGAAGAAGAAAAAGAGAACAGTGAGCAGGCCTGAACATTCCTAGTTTTTATGGCAATTGTTGCTAATCTGTAACTGTTTGCTTTTCTGGCCCCTAACTCTGCAGGTGACTGCAGCTATGAAATCCATGAAATTAAGACGCTTGCTCCTTGGAAGAAAAGCTATGACAAACGTAGACAGCATGTTAAAAATAGACAGTGTTTGTCATCACTTTGCTGACAAAGGTCTTACATCATCAAAGCTATGGTTTTTCCAGTAGTCACATGTACAGATGTGAGAGAGTTGTATGAGAACCATAAAGAAAGCTAAGCACTGAAGAACTGATGTCGTTGAACTATGGTGTTGGAGAAGACTCCTGAGAGTCCCTTGGGCTGCAAGGAGATCAAACCAGTCAATCCTAAAGAAAATCAACCCTGAATATTCATTGGAAGGACTGATGCTGAAGCTGAAGCTCCAATACTTTGGGCACCTGATGCAAAGAGTTGACTCATTAGAAATGACCCTGATGCTGGGAAAGACTGAGGGCAGGAGAAGAGGGTGACAGAGGATGAGATGATTCGATGGCATCACCAACTCAATAGCCTTGAGTTTGAGCAAACTCCAGGAGATAGTGAAGGGCAGGGAAACCTGGCATGCCACAGTCCGTGGGGTCAGAGTCAGACATGACTGAGCAACTGAACACCACCAACACCACCATATACAAAATAGACTCAAAATGGATGTAAGATCAGAAACCAAAAAGCTCCTAGAGGAAAACAGGCAGAATACTCTCTAACATAAATTGTAGCAATATTTTTCTTTGGATCTGTTTCCTAAAGCAAAGGAAATATAAGCAAAAATAAACAAATGAGACCTAATGATACTTACAAGCTTTTGCATAGTAAAGGAAACCATTGACAAAATTAAAATACAACCTAATGAAGAGAAGAAAATATTTGCAAATTATGTGACCAATAGGGGATCCCAACCCAGGGATCGAACCCAGGTCTCCTGCATTGCGTGCAGACACTTTACCATCTGAGCCACCAGGGAAGCCCAATAAGGGGTTAATATCCATCATATATAAATAACTCAAACAATTTAACATCAAAAAATAACCCAGTTTAAAAATAGGCAGAAGAACTGAGTAAATATATTTCCAAAGAGGACATCAGTTCAGTTCAGTTCATTTGCTCAGTCGTGTCCGACTCTTTGCAACCCCATGAATTGCAGCACGCCAGGCCTCCCTGTCCATCACCAACTCCCAGAGTTCACTCAAACTCATGTCCATCGAGTTGGTGATGTCATCCAGCCATCTCATCCTCTGTCGTCCCCTTCTCCTCCTGCCCCCAATCCCTCCCAGCATCAGAGTCTTTTCCAATGAGTCAACTCTTCGCATGAGGTGGCCAAAGTACTGGAGTTTCAGCTTTAGCATCATTCCTTCCAAAGAACACCCAGAACTGATCTCCTTTAGAATGGACTGGTTGGATCTCCTTGCAGTCCAAGGGACTCTCAAGAGTCTTCTCCAACACCACAGTTCAAAAGCATCAATTCTTTGGCGCTCAGCCTTCTTCACAGTCCAACTCTCACAGCCATACATGACTACTGGAAAAACCATAGCCTTGACCTTTGTGGACAAAGTAATGTCTCTGCTTTTGAATGTGCTATCTAGGTTGGTCATAACTTTCCTTCCAAGGAGTAAGCGTCTTTTAATTTCATGGCTGGAATCACCATCTGCAGTGATTTTGGAGCCCCCAAAAATAAAGTCTGACACTGTTTCCACTGTTTCCCCATCTATTTGCCATGAAGTGATGGGACCAGATGCCATGATCTTAGTTTTCTGAATGTTGAGCTTTAAGTCTAGTCAAAGCTATGGTTAAAGAGGACATGCAGATGGCCAATAGGCAGGTGAAAAGATACTCAATATTGTTAATCATTCAGTTCAGTTCAGTCGCTCAGTCGTGTCCAACTCTTTGCAACCCCATGGACTGTAGCACACCAGGCCTCCCTGTCCATCACCAACTCCTGGACTTTACTCAAAATCATGTCCATTGAGTTGGTGATGCCATCCAACCACCTTACCCTCTGTCACCCCCTTCTCCTCCTGCCTTCAATCTTTCCCAGCATCAGGGTCTTTTCCAATGAGTCAATTCTTCGCATTAGGTAGCCAAAGTATCAGAGTTTTAGCTTCAGCATCAGTCCTTCCAATGAATATTCAGGACTGATTTCCTTTAGGATGGACTGGTTGGATCTCCTTGCAAGCCAAAGGACTCTCAAGAGTCTTCTCCAACATCACAGTTCAAAAGCATCAATTTTTCAGCTCTCAGCTTTCTTTATAGTCCAACTCTTACATCCATACATGACTACTGGAAAAACCATAGCTTTGACTAGACAGACCTTAGTTAAATGTGAATCAAAACAGCAGTGAGATATCACCTCACACCTGTTCTAATGGCTATCATCAAAAAAGAACACAAATAACTAATGTTGGCAAGTATGTGTAGAAAGGGAAACTTATACACTGTTAGTATAAATGTAAATTGGTATAGCCACTGTGGAAAATGGTATGGAAAATTCAAAAAACTAAAAAGTAGAGTTACTATATTACCCAGCAATTCCACTGCTGGGTATATACCCAGAAACATTCATTTGAAAAGATACACGCATACACACACACACACACACACTTCCCAGGCGGTGATAGTGGTAAAGAACCCACTTGCTAATCAATGCAGGATACATAAAGAGACATGGGTTTGATCCTTGGGTTGAGAAGAGCCCCTGGAGGAGGTCATGGTAACCCACTCCAGTATTCCTGCCTGGAGAATCCCATGGACAGGAGCCTGGCAGGTATACACACACACAGACACAGACACAGACACACACACACACACACACACACACACACACACACTGGAATACTACTTAGTTAAAAAGAATGATATTTTGCCAATTGTAGCAATATGGATGGATTTGGAAGGTATTATGCTAAGTGAAATAAGTCAGAAAAAGACAAATACTATAAGATGTCAATTATATGTGGAATCTAAAACATACAAAACTAGTGAATATAACAAAAAAGAAGCAGTGTCACAGATATAGAGAACAAACTAGTGGTTACCGTTAGGGAGAGGGGAGGGGGAACAATATAGGAGTATGTAGTTAAGATGAACAAACTATTATGTATAAAATATGGTGCAAGGATATATTGTACAGCACAGGGAATATAGCCAATATTTTATAGAACTATAAATGGAGTATAACCTTTAACAATTGTGAAACACTATATTATACACCTGGAACATAGGTATTATTGTATATCAACTGCATTTCGATTAAAAAAAACTGAAAAAAAAAGAAAAGAAAATCTATCAACCATAGATGTATGTGGGCTTCCCAGGTGGCACTAGTGGTAAAGAATCTGCCTCCCAATTTAGGAGACATACGAGACCCAGGTTCTTTCCTAGGGTTGGGAAGATCCCCTGCAGGAGGGAATGGCAAGCCACTCCAGTATTATTGCCTGGATAATTCTGTGGACAGAGGAGCCTGGTGGGCTACAATCCATACGGTCACAAAGAGTTGGACATGACTGAAGTGACTTAACATGCATAGATGTATGTGCTTATTTCTGGATTCTCAATTATATTCCATCAATCTATATGTGTAGCTTTGCAGTAAATATTGAAATTGAGAAGTATGAGTTTTCCAACTTTGCTCTTTATTGAGATTGTTTTAGCTATTTTATGTCCCTTTCGTTTTCATATACATTTTAGGATCAGAGTGTCCTTTAATGCAAAAATGATGGTTAGAAATTTTACAGGGATTGCGTTGAATCTGTGGTGGTGGTGGTGGTGGTGGTGGTTTAGTCGCTAAGCTGTGTCTGATCTTGCAATGCCATAGACTGTAGCTCACCAGGCTCCTTTGTCCATGGGATTTCCCAGGCAAGAACGCTGGAGAGGGTTGCCAGGTCCTTCTCCAGGGGATAATCCCCATCCAGGGATGGAAGCTGGGTCTCCTGCATTGCAGGTGGATTCTTTATCGACTGAGTCACCTGGGAAACTATTTCATATTAAGTCTTCCTGTCTATGAATATGAAATATATTTCCATTTATTTAGGTTTTGCTTAGTTTTATTCAACAATATTTTGGTTTTTTTCCAGTGTATGTGTTTTACTTCTATGATTAAATTTATTCCTTTATTTAGGCAGCCTTCAGAATGGGAGAAAATAATAGCAAATGAAGCAATGGACAAACAACTAATCTCAAAAATATACAAGCAACTCCTATAGCTCAACTCCAGAAAAATAAATGACCCAATCAAAAAATGGGCCAAAGAACTAAATAGACATTTCTCCAAAGAAGACATACAGAGGGCTAACAAACACATGAAAAGATGCTCAACATCACTCATTATCAGAGAAATGCAAATCAAAACCACTATGAGGTACCATTTCACGCCAGTCAGAATGGCTGCGATCCATAAGTCTACAAGCAATAAATGCTGGAGAGGGTGTGGAGAAAAGGGAACCCTCTTACACTGTTGGTGGGAATGCAAACTAGTACAGCCACTATGGAGAACAGTGTGGAGATTCCTTAAAAAACTGGAAATAGAACTGCCTTATGATCCAGCAATCCCACTGCTGGGCATACACACTGAGGAAACCAGAAGGGAAAGAGACACATGTACCCCAATGTTCATCGCAGCACTGTTTATAATAGCCAGGACATGGAAGCAACCTAGATGTCCATCAGCAGATGAATGGATAAGAAAGCAGTGGTACATATACACAATGGAGTATTACTCAGCCATTAAAAAGAATACATTTGAATCAGTTCTAATGAGATGGATGAAACTGGAACCTATTATACAGAGTGAAGTAAGCCAGAAAGAAAAACACCAATACAGTATACTAACGCATACATATGGAATTTAGAAAGATGGTAACAATAACCCTGTGTACGAGACAGCAAAAGAGACACTGATGTATAGACCAGTCTTATGGACTCTGTGGGAGAGGGAGAGGGTGGGGAGATTTGGGAGAATAGCAGTGAAACATGTATAATGTCATGTATGAAACGAGTCGCCAGTCCAGGTTCGATGCACGATACTGGATGCTTGGGGCTGGTGCACTGGGACGACCCAGAGGGAGGGTATGGGGAGGGAGGAGGGAGGAGAGTTCAGGATGGGGAACACAGGTATACCTGTGGCGGATTCATTTCAATATTTGGCAAAACTAATACATTATTGTAAAGTTTACAAATAAAATTAAATTAAAAAAAATAATAAATTTATTCCTTTATTTAAAGTGCTATTGTAAGTGGAACCATTGTCTTAATTTCATTTTCAGATTGTGCCTTGCTAGTGTACAGAAATATAGCTGATTTTTGCACACTGATTTTATATCCTATAATCTTGCTTTTTTGTGTGAGGGGTTTCTCTATATAAAGATCATACTTTTACTCCTTTGTTTCCAAGCTGGATACTTTTTATTTCATTGTCTTCCCCAATTGCCCCAGCTAGAACCTCTAGTTCAATGTGGGAAAGAAGTAATGAAAGTGACATCTTGCCTCATTTCTGATTTTAGAGGGAACACTTACTGTCTTTGACTATTAAGTATGATGTTACTGTTGTGTTTCACTACGGTTCTTTTATGGATACTCTTTACCCAGTTACAAAAGTTCATTTCTATTCCCATTTTTTTAGTGAAAGTCACTCACTCATGTCCAACTCTTTGCGACCCCATGGATATAGTACATGGAATTCTCCAGGCCATAATACCAGAGTGGATAGCCTTTCCCCTCTCCAGGGGATCTTCCCAAACCAGGGATTAAACCCAGGTCTCCCACATTGCAGGCAAATTCTTTACCAGCTGAGCCGCATGGGAAGCCCAAGAATACTGCAGTGGGTAGCCTATCCCGTCTCCAGCAGATCTTCCCAACCCAGGAATTTTGTTAAGTGTTTTTATCATAAAGGGAGTTGGATTTTGCCAAATGTTTTTTCTGTATCTATTGAGATGATTGTGTGATTTTTGTCCTTTATTCGATTAAGATGATGATGTATATTGATTGATACTTTTATGTTGAACAAACTTTGAATTCTCAGGAGAAATTCTGCTTGGTCATGAGATATAATTCTTTTTATATTCTGCTGGATTTGGTCTGCTAGTATTTTGGAAAGGATTTCTGTATTTGTATCATAAGCGGTATTGGTCTGTGGTTTTTATGTTTTTCTCTGGTTTTGGTGTTAGGATAACACTGGCCTCATAGAACTAGTTGGAAACTATTCCCTCCTCTTCTAATTTTTTCAGAAGGGTTTGTGAAGAATTGTTAACACTTCTTTAAATATTTGATAGAATTCACCAGTGAAATTGTTCTGGGCTTACTTTGTGAAAAGCTTTTCTTTTTAATTACTTAGCTAAATTTCTTTAATTATAGATCTACTCAGTATTCTATTTCTTCTTGAGTCAGTTTCAATAGTTTGTGTCTTATTAGGAATATATTTCATCTAGGTTTTCAAATTTGTTGGCATACAATTGTATGTAGTATTCTCTTATAACTCCTTTTATTTCTGCAAAGTTCGTAGCAACGTCTCCACTTTAATTTTCCAATTTTAGTAATTTGATTCTTCTTTTCTTGGTCAGTCTAGCTAAAGTTTTGTCAATTTCAACCATTTTAAACAACTTGTGGTTTTGTTAATTCTGTTTATTGTTTCCTATTTTCTATTTCGCTCAGATGGTAAAGAGTCAGCCTACAGTGTGGGAGACCCAGGTTCGAACCCTGGGTTGGGAAGATCCCCTGGAAAAGGAAATAGCAACCCACTCTAGTATTCTTGCCTGGAAAATCCCATGGATGGAGGAGGCTGGCAGGCTACAGTGCAAAGAGTTGGACACAACTGAGCGATTTCACTTCACTACTTTCTATTTCATTTATCTTTGCTGTAATCTGCACTATTTCCCTCCTTCTGCTAGTTTTGGGTTGATTTTGCTCTTCTTTCTCTTAGTTCTTAAAATGTAAGACTAGGTTATTGATTTGCGATCTTCCTTCTTTTTTAGAGTATTTGTTTACAGCTATGAATTTCCTTCTAGGTACTGCTTTTACTGTATCCCTTCAGTTTTAGCATGTTGTGTTTTTGTTCTCATTTCATTTCAAAGCCTTTTTTAATTTCTCATGTGGTTTCTTCTTTGACCCACTGGTTGTTTGAGTGTATTATTTCTACGTATTCAAATATTTCTCAAATTTCCTTCTGTTACTGACTAATTTCATTCCATTGTGGTTGAAGAACATATTTTGCATATTTTCAATCCTTCTAAATTTACTGAGATTCTTGTATGTATTTGGTCTACCCTGGAGAATGTTCCACATGCATTTGAGAAGAATACATATTCTGTATTCTGTAAATGTCTGTTAGGTCTAGCTGGTTTATATTGTTGTCCAAGTCATATTTCTTTGCTGATGTTTTGTTTAGTTTTTCTATTCATTATTGAAAGGGGAGTTTTTCACTTCTATTGCCTATTACATACTTTTATTTAAAGGTGAGAAAGTTGGCTGTTTGATTCCATTTACACATACTCCAAAATAGGTAACAATAACTGAGGACAGGGATTAGCAAAGCTTTTCTTGGGGCCAGATAGTCAATTTTGGGCTTTGAGAGCCATGTGGTCTCTGTTGCAACTACTCAACTCATTGTTGCATAAAAGCAGTCACAGACAATAATTGCTGCGCTCAAACACTCTCTTGCTTTCCTTTCTTCTGGGACAAAGAAGTGAATAAAGTATTTGCTTTATAAACTGTGACGGCTCTCACACAAGTGACAAAAAGCATTTTAAAGGGTTTTTTGATAGAGAATCACTGTAAACAAATGAATAAAAGCACGTAACAGTCAGAATAAAGAAATAGGTGAGTTCCACAGGGTTTTTATTAAATAGGGGCTTAGTGAGTAATTGTGTGAGCAATGGAAATATTAACTGACTTAACTGCCTGAACTTTTGTTCCACTAAGCACATTTGCATATCTTGCCTTTCTAAAGAAAGGGAGCATATTTTATATATTTATGAGCTTTCTGCTTATTCATCTGTATCATCCCTAACAGTTGTCACAGGGCCATGCATAAAGAAGGATTGGAAAAGTATGCATTCAAATCAGGGATCACAAGCAAATAGCTTGTGGGTTAGACGTGTTTTGTTTGGCCATTCCCATGTTTTTTAAACTGAAGTGGAAGACTGTTAAGCAGGGCCTGAATTCTCCAGTTCACCACAGATCCTACTATTGAATACCACTTGACTGTTATCTCTTCCTACACAGTGAGAGCATTTTTATTTGTGCCCCATTTGTTAAATGAAAGGAAAAATTATTGCAAATTACTCTTATCTCAACGCTACAACTTACTAACCTATACTGCTAAAGCCTCTTTTACCTGTAATGTTGCTGTGTACTTTATAAAATTGCCTTCTCTTAAAAACGCCTATTTCCTGGGAACATTCTCACAGTCCCACACAGAATGATATGCACAAGATTACACAGAATGTAATAAATAAATGAATTTATAGGAAAAGAACATAAGAAAATTCACTAAAATGTGAAGCTATTAATTATCTGGATTGTGAGGTTATGAATTATTTTTCATGTTTATATTTTGTATTGTATTATATATTGTATTCAGTAATTTCAAGTTTTCTGCACTGAGCATGAATTACATCTGCAATCAAAAAATTCTTTTGCAAAAAAATTAACTTCCACAAATTCAAGTTGACTTCCCTTCCTGATCTTTAAATTTGGAGTAAGGAAAAACAATATCTATTGAGTGCCAACTTGATCTCAGGCATGGCGCTAGATGCTTTACATTCAATCGTAAAAACCCTATAAGGGAGAATTAAAGGCCCTCATTTTTGAGATAGAGAACGACTATCACAGTTTTATTTTCTGGAAAATCATGACCTCTCTAGGACACAAGGATATAGATATCTGGAGAAAAGTTAGGGGGAGAGGAGAAGACCTCAAAAATAATTAAAGGGAGTGAAAGCAGTGAAAGAAAATAATGGAGGATAAGGGCATAGGAAATAATAATTTATTCATGGATTCATCAAATATTTAGTTTCAACCATTTCAAGATATTTTGCTGGAGACCATAGGGTATACACAGATGGGTCTGAAACAGATCAAAGATAACATATGAGAGTCCATCTACATATTAAACATAACACTTCTGCATTAATGGCACGGCATCCTGTATTAATGGAGCATGATAAAATTGAGCTAACAGGCTTGCCAACAACTAAAATGAGTCAGGGAAATAAGAGTCATCTGAAAGATTACAAAGTAACTACAAAGTGAGTTGAGAGGAAGGAGGAATTACTTCTGGGCTTGAGGGATGAAGAGGACAACAGAAGAGGTGGATGCTTGTATCAGGCAAAGGAGTCTTCCCTCTCTCCAGAATGCCAGTCCTGCACTTAGAAGTGTTTACTCAGGACTTCCCTGGAGGTCCAGTGGTTAAGTCTCCATGCTTCCAGTACAGGGTACAAGGGTTCAAAGTCTGGTTGGGGAACTAAGATCCCATAAACCACACAGCAAAAACAAAAACAAAGACATTAAACAAGTGAGACAAAAATATAAAAGTATTGAAAAAGTGAAGGAAAAATGTGAGAGAGAAAATGAGATAGAATTTAGTTTGGGTTTAGCAGAAATACCTCTTTGAAGAAATAACATTTCTGAGAAGAGAAAGATGAAAGAGAGTTAGGAAGAGCTGTGACTGTAGAGAAAAATTCCCAACAGAGGCAACAGGCTGGGCAAAGAAACTGAGGGAGGAAAGGAGTTGGCAAATTGGAACTGAAAGAAAGCCTCTGTAACTGCATCCAGGAAAAGAAGGGTGAGTGTGGCGGGAAATGAAAGTAGAGAGGCAGCCAGGGCTTTGTAGTTTCTGCTACAAATTCTGAATTGTATTCTGTATGCAATAAAGAAACAACAGTGGAGACGGAGATGCCGCCCCTGCGCTCAGGGAGCATACAGCTCAGTGAGGGGCACAGGCCACTAAACAAATGATTTAAATCTGTCATAAATGTGAGGATAGGGGACATGACGAGTGCTGTGAAAGCACTGAGGAGGGACACTGGATTCAGTCCAAGAGGTGTGTGCACTCTCCACCCGGACCACTGCAATTGAGAAGCTATGTAGCCTTTAGCGTCTACTTTCCAGTCTAGCTTCACGTTGATACCTGTCATCTTTCCGTAATACAAATGAGAGCATGTGAAAACCATCCATGACCCCCCCGAGGATAAATTCCAAACTCCTTGGTCTCGTATCACTGTTTGGCCCTAACTTTTATCTTCTTGGTATAAACTTCTACTATTACCTATCACAATGATTTTCAAACTTTTGAAAAATCAACCTATAGTAGGAAATACATTTCACTAGTACAAACACATATCCACATAAAACACTAAAACACGAGTCTGAAGAAACAATTCAAGTAGGATTACTCTGATACTTTCTAGGTTTGTTTCCCCTTAAAATGCTGGTTGTGATTTATTCATGACCTGCAAATGGGGCCTGGACAGCAAGGTGACAGTTGTGACTGCTCTCTCCACCACTACCTTCTCAACCCACCTCTGAACAAAGTCTGTTCTCTCACTCTTTACCAAAGCAGTTCTGGATGCAAGAAGTGCCTTTCCTTTCCTTCTCCACTTCTCATTCACCTAGCAACTTCCTTCTGATCTTTCAAGACTTTGCCCAAATAGTACTTCTTCAGAGGAGCCTTTGCAGATACCACCCCAGTCTTCATGCTTCCATCCTTAGAGGTCCCAGGGAATAGTACTCCCGGAGTGACAGCACTTGTCATAGAGAGTTATGTTATAACTTACTTTTTTAAACAGGTTAGCCTGCTCTGGACCAGGTTTCTGAACGTCAGCAACCTCACTGTCTTATCTCAGGCCCCAAACAGGGTCCGATCTGAAGCAAAGGTCAGGGGATGTTATGCTGAAGTAAATGAAAACTAATATCATACCCTTCCCATACCGTCGCGATCCTGGCTGTGCACCGACAAACTAGCTTTCTATCTGTTCTTCAAACACAGCAAGGTCATCCTTCCCTCGGAGCCTCACTGCGCCACTGTTCCCCGAGCGTTTCTCCGGCGGGCTGTTCCTACTCAATCATATTCAGGTCCATAGTCTACCCTCAGAGAGGCTGTTTGCCTAACCTCCCAGCACATTTCCTTTGTCTTTAAGGCATTTCGTTGTTGTTATGGCCGACTCTTTTACAACCACATGGACTGTAGCTCGCCAGGCTCCTCTCTCCGTAGAATTTCCTAGGCAAGAATACTGGACTACTCTCTGGAATTGTTTTGTTTGGTCTGTTGGTTTATTTATCTAGCTTTCTCATGACAATATTACTTTTTTGGGAGACGTGGTCTCCCGACTTTCTCCCCAGACTTCAGCACCTAGAACAGTGCAAGGCGCACAGCAGGCGCCCCACAAAACATCTGGTGACGAACGAGCGAGTGCAAGAGGAAGCAAACGCAGACACTTGAAGTCTTAGGGACCTGTCTTGAAGCCTCCTAGACTCTAGAACCTAGAGGGTTCCCTGAGAGGGAGAGGATTGAGGCGCCCAGGGGCCATGTTTCAGGGCCTACCAGTAATAAGTGACTGTGCAGGCCCCGCACACCCGCTCGGCCGGGGCGTCGCACACCTCACAGCAGAGCCGGCGCCCCTTGGGCACCGCCAGAGGGTAGATCACGTTCATGCCGCGGCAGACGGTGTTGTCAGTCTCTAGGACGGTTGCCCGGCGAAGACACACCGGACAGCGGCGTCACGTGACCGACACGGCGCAGCCTCATCCCCCGCATTTGGAGGGTAAGGGGAGGGACGTGTGGCTCGTCTGACAACTTGGGAGTGCGTTTGTAGGTTGTTTTTTTTTTTTTTAATGAAGGAGGAAAAAAACCAAACAAACAAGCTATCCCTCCACCTCTCCCCCTCCCGCATCTCTCTAAACCCAAAGGTTAAACAACCGGGCAATCATATTTTTAGATGCGGTCCTAGTCTAGCAGGGTCTGTACGGTAGCCGATAAGGATCAAACACGGCCGACCGGACCGTCACGCAGGCTAGGAAACTAAACAAGGGGGTGTGCCTCTCAGCCGAGAACTCAAGTGTCAAACTCGCAGGGTGCAGGGCGGAACCAGCACGTATTTCCAGACAAGCGGAAACCCTGCGCTGACGTCCAGCGCTCCGTAGCCAACCGGCCAGTTACTATTGCGGCTGCGCGCGGGCCAGGTAAGGGGCCAGGGGGCGTGGCGCCGAAGGGCCTAGAGTTTGCGCAGACGCGGAGGCGCTTGGGGCTGATGGCGGCTGTGGACCTGGTTGCCGAGTTTCCCCAGCCGGCCGGTGCTGCGCGCTGGGCAGAGGTTATGGCTCGCTTCGCCGCCCGGTTGGGCGCGCAGGGCCGACGCGTGGTGTTGGTCACTTCCGGCGGCACCAAGGTCCCTCTGGAAGCCCGGCCTGTGCGCTTCTTGGACAACTTCAGCAGTGGGCGGCGCGGTGCTAGCTCGGCCGAAGCCTTCTTGGCCGCGGGCTACGGGGTCCTGTTCCTGTACCGCGCGCGCTCTGCCTTCCCCTTTGCCCACCGCTTCCCGCCCCAGACCTGGCTGTCTGTTCTGCGGCCCTCCAGCCAAGCGCCTTCGGGCTTGCTGAGCCTGGAGGCGGAGGAAAAAGCACTCCCGGGCTTCGCCGCAGCTCTGCGGAGCTACCAGGAAGCTGAGGCTGCCGGCACCTTTCTGGCCATAGAGTTCACCACTTTGGCAGACTATTTGCATTTGCTGCAGGCTGCAGCCCAGGCTCTCAACCCACTAGGTGCGTGCCTTTAGGAGTTCATCGGATGCCAGGAGGCAGAGTCTTTCCCCCTAGACACATAGTCCCTTACTATATACCCAGGGCTCTCACAACGGAGGACCCTGAGTTGAAAAGGAGCTGACTCCGTACCCTTCTCTGATTTATTACACTCTGTGCTTCTTTTTTCAGGTTCTTCTGCGATGTTTTACCTGGCTGCGGCCGTGTCAGATTTCTATGTTCCTGCCTCTGAAATGCCTGAACACAAGATCCAGTCATCTGGGGGCCCACTGCAGGTGATGGGCGCTTCTCTTCCAGAGATCTGATTCCCTATAACCAATCTTGGGTTAATTTCCTTTTGATCTGGAGATGGCCTTTCTGCATTCCGTATGTGCTAGGCACTAGGGATACAGAGATGAATAAGACACCGCCCTCCCTCAAGAACCTCACAATCTGTTGAGGTTGCTGGACACAGACATAATTACAGTACAGAGTGATAAATGCTCTAGTAGAGGTACGTACAAAGTGAAGTCAGAGCATGGGGTGAGTGAATCTTGGGGAAAGTCAAGGCTTTCTGGAGGAAATGGCTTGAACTGGGTTTTAAAAGATGAGCAGAAGGTGTACCAGACCAAGGGAAGATCATTCCAGATAGATTACACAATTGGAGCTCAAAGATGGGCATTGTGTTGTGAACTGACATTGTCTGGTAAAGCTGGAGAGTGGTGAGGGTGGAGGGCAGACTGAAGGGACAGCTTCCTTCATAGAAAATTTTGTGTTCCTTAAGGAGCTTGAATTTAATCCTGTGGAGCCAAGGGAAACCTAAGAGAATGAGATAAAGTTTTTGTTTGTGAAGAACATTCTGGCATCATTGTGAAAAGTGAATTAGCGTGGTGGGGGCAGATTAGATGGTTATTGTTGCAGTTTAAGGAGAAGGTATGGGGAGGGTAGTGGTGTGGTGAAGATGCTGAAATCATCTGGCTTCTTGGAACCTGAGGGAACTCAAGTCTTTTATTGGGTAATACAAGTAGGATTTAAATAGGAGAAACTACCTGTGGAGCACTTGCTGATTCTGTGGGACAGTTCATTTTTTCATTTCTTCAGTAAATGTTTATTGAGTACTTACTATATGCCAGGCACTATTGTAGGAGATAAGGCAGTGAAAAGGAACATATTGTGCCCTGGCTTTGCTTATACTCTGCAGAGGAAACAGTCAGATGCATACTATATTGCTGCTAAGTCGCTTCAGTCATGTCCGACTCTGTGCGAACCCGTAAACAGCAGCCCACCAGGCTCCCCCGTCCCTGGGATTCTCCAGGCAAGAACACTGGAGTGGGTTGCCATTTCCTTCTCCAATGCATGAAAGTGAAAGGTGAAAGTGAAGTCACTCAGTCGTGTCTGACTCTTAGTGACCCCATGGACTGCAGCCCACCAGGCTCCTCTGTCCATGGGATTTTCCAGGCAAGAGTACTGGAGTGGGGTGCCATTGCCTTCTCCGGCATACTATATTAGGTAGTGATAAATTCTAAGGAGAAAAGTAAAATGGGGAATGGGTATGTGATCCCTGTCACTCTTGCTAACTCTTCGAGGGAAAATTCTGATTATTAGCTTAGTGATTTCACACTTTTTAAATTCTGGGAACCTTACTTTATCCTGTAATTCTTAGTTCTGTCTTGTACTTGAAAGTACACAAAACAACTCAGCATTCCCCTTAGAAGGGACTGAGAATGATACTATGGTGTTGATGAATAAAAATAAAATCAATTCTGTTTCCTCAGTGCTAAGGTGTTACAAATGACAGTTTTTAATAGAATCAAATAGCCAGACCACCAGTGGAAGAAATATTTTAGGCTGAGAGATTTAAAAGCTCAACCTTGAGCTTCTGCCAGAGTACCATTTGTATAAACAGATTATTTGTATTTGTTTATTTGAGGGTTTGGTTTAAAAAATATAAGGGAATGTTTGAGAAAATGTAATGCTATTTTTTCAGAGTGTTATTTATGGTAATGAGGGTTGCAAGGCAGGGCTATTTCATAAGATGTGCTTTGCCCCAGAATATGCATGAAGCTTTGAAATCAGGCATCCTTATGAACCCTACAAAGGGAGGACTTTTAAGTAAGCATTTAATACACTTTAAAAAGTTTGGCAGTGAGAAATCCTACTTAAATTGACATGGCCAAACATCTGAGCCCCTGCTTCCTTAATTTCCTTTGAGATTGACCTGGCTGGTAGGTAGTAACCTTGTTTGCTTAATAAGATTCTCTTTTTCCAATACAGATAACAATGAAGATGGTGCCAAAAATGCTTTCTCCTTTGGTTAAAGACTGGGCTCCCAAAGCATTTATAATTTCCTTTAAGTTGGAGACTGATCCCTCCATCATAATTGATCGTGCACGGAATGCTTTAGAAGTTTATCGACATCAAGTGGTGGTGGCTAATATCCTTGATTCACGACGATCTTCTGTGGTTATTATAACCAAAGACTCAGAAACCAAGTTACTGTTATCAGAGGAAGAAGTAGAAAAAGGCATAGAGATAGAAGAGAAGATAGTGGATGATCTTCAGTCTCGACATACTGCTTTTATACATGACAAAAACTGAGGTAAAAAGCCTTTATTTATAGGATCAAAAATTGTTCAGTGGACCAGGGCTCTTATAGGTGGTGAGAAGTAGAATAAATCCTTTGCTTTCATAAAGACAGAAAATGAAGGGGAAAAGCAGTGAGTGGTGGGCAGACTAATGTTGCTCGGTGTCTGTCTTTTAAAGGCCTTTCAGTACTCTCTAAAAATGAAAGCAAAGGCAAATCTGTTATGACCGAGCCACCTGACACACTCACCTGAATGTTATTTGATTTTGAGAACGACTCTAGCTGTTTCTCAGCTTAAAAAAAAGCTTACTGGGTATCATATTCCTCAAAATACACATGTGGGGCCTGAATATCAGCCTTCACACTATAAAAAGGATGATGGATGCCTGAATGGCCATGCTTATTTTGTTGATACCTACTGTGTGGTAGGCCCTCAGGATTTTGTAGCTTCAAAGGTGAATTGTTGTTCAGTCGCTAAGTCGTGTCCAGCTCTGTGACCCCATGGACTACAGCACGCCAGGCTCCCCTGTTCTTCACTATCTTCCAGAGTTAGCTCAAAAAGATGAATAAACATGTCTAGTTTGGGAAATGGGTATATAAAAATTAGTACAATAAATAAAGTGCCCCAAAGTCAATACAATGATGTTGGTTTTTTTTTTTTAAATTTGGTAAAAATGGGTGTAGGAGAGAAGGATACCTCCCCAAAGATAGATTAGCTGTAGATGGATGATTATCCCCCCATATTTACTTCTTGCTGCTTGTCCTAGACTCACTTCATATTTGAGTTAAGAATTTACCTTTCAAATACTTTATAACTGCTATTGTGGGAAAGTTAAGCTGGAGGCCAGGCAGGACCCAGTTGGTGACCACTGCCCTGAAGGAGGTAAAGAGTATGGGTTTTGGAGTTGTCTTAGCCAGATTTCACCCTTCCAGCTGTGCCACCTATTCACTTTGTAAACTTAGATACCTGACTTAATCTCAAGTTTCCTCATCTATAAAATGGTGATAATTTCTCTGCAAAGTAACACCATTTGTTGTGGGGATTAAATAAATGGAGAAGGTAAAGCATGAGTCTGGCATTTGACACATAATTTGCTCAATAAATGGCAGTGTTACTGCTGGTGCCTTGCTTGATTCCTAAATCCTTGAGAAGTTTTCAAAGCTCTCACTGTCCTGGGCTTTGGGTTGGGAGTGCAAAGTAAGTAGACCAGAGAAGTACCCTCAGTGATCCACAGGATGGTCCAGAATGCAGTGTGAAAAACTGTCATTAAGAACTAGGTATAAAAAAGTTCTTGACATAAATGAGTTAAAATGCAATTCATGGAGTGTGTTGGGAAGAGTAGTCCAATGTATCTGTCTGATAATAGAAGTATAATAAACTTTGAGATTTGCACATAAATGCCAAGATATACCTAAACATGTTATCAAATCAGGAAATGTGACTTCATTAAATCAGGAAACAGGAAAAGTAACTGCAGCAATCAGGACTTCTCTGGAAGCAGCAATCCCATTGAACAAAAATTTTAAATTACTTTCTGATCCAAATAACAAAATCTAAAAAGCAACATACTGTAGCCAGTGGCTGCAGTACTAAAGGAGCATGAAGTAAAAGATTGACTTCTTCCCTTCTCTATATCTGTAGGTTCATGTAGATAATGGCTGTCATTATCTTTGAATGTATAATGAGGATAAATGGAGCTAGAACTAATTGTAATGTTTGTTTTTATTAATATCATAATTATTACTCCCCTTGGGAACCATTTTCTATTGTGTTTTGTTAATGCTTAAAAACAGCCTCCATTACCCTAAATGGAATTTAGAATGTTTTCCAGTTCAGTTTCATTTGCATTCAGAGCATGTAAAAATTCCAAGAGGTGGTTTTTTTAGTCAGCAAATGGAAGTGTGTGAAAAAAGCAAGAAAACTAAGAATGAGGGAGTTCCCTGGTGGTTCAGTGGTTACGATTTGGTGTTTTCACTGCCATGGCCCAGGTTCAGCCCCAAGCCAGGGCCCAGCCCCAAACAAAAAACAGAATAAAAAGGAACATAAGTCAATTAGAGCAAATAAGAAGGATCCTGAGTCTAAATTGGAGGACTAAATGGCGTATCCCTAAGGAGAAAAGGACGCTTGAACTGTTAGGAGTGGGTTGAGGGAGATGGTGGTGAGCATTTTAGATCAGAGGGATAAAAAAACACTTGCAAGGGCTCTGGTACCAGAGGGAGAGTTTAGGAAGTGTAAGGGATAAGATCTGTCCAGATAATGCATGTAGAACTGGCAAAGCTTTGGAAAGGAGCCTGTGAGAAACTAGAATAAGGTTAAGAAATGTTAAGCGTATATTCGGGATACCAGAAAAGCATGGGCCCCAAAACATGAGTAAAATCGGGTTTAGGTAAACTAACTAGAATCTTGCGATAAGAGCATTTAAATGAAGAGCATATAAACTGGTCCTTTGTTAAATGTTGTGTCTTTTAGATATTTTTATTTTGCCTTACATAGGTGGAGAATACGGTTCGCGAAAACCGAGTTTTCAGTGCTTAGGACTTCTAAAGTTGTAGTCAAGTTCGGTTTCGTCATTTTTACAATAATAAGCGGGTTCCACAAGTGTTGTGATTTGTCTTAGGTGCCCCACCCAGGTAATGAGTGACAAGTCCTGACCTAAAATTCAGAACCCCTAACCTAGCTCCCCCCAGCCCCCGCCTTTTAAGAATGAAATTACTTCTAGAAATTTTAATCCAAGTTTGTTAGACTGGGGCTCTAGATAAAGTTTGGCAGGAAGCTGAGAACTATTAATGCCCTGTGACAGAACTTGATGTTGCAAATAGGCGCCACGATGTTACCATGGTTACTGCAGAGCCGTTGGGAAGAGCCGTGCCTTCGTTACTGCGGGCCTAACCCAGAGGCCAATGGTCTGCGCCATAGCAATGGTCTCCGGCAGGAAGCGCAGCTCCTGAGCCAATGGCGCGCGTCGTTTCTATGGTTGCCGCCGGAAGGACGGCCAGGCGTCTCCGCGGCGAGCGCGGTTGCTATGATGCCCGGGACTGAGCAGGCACCTGCAGCTCGCACCCTGGCGGCCCCCGAACCCTCGCCGCGCTTTCCAAGAGACAATTTCCGGCTTGGTTCCTGAGGTTCCCGCCGCAGCCCCAAGGAAGAAAGCAGCTATTCGCTCTTTTTCAGCATTCCAGGCCTTTCCTGGCAGGGCCCAAAACGACAGAAGAGCCTCACCTGGCTTGGCCTTTCTAGCCGCGGGCTGGAGGGATTCGGCCTGAGAATAGATCGGTCGGTTTCCCGGGACCCACCCGTCAGAGGCCCTTAGAATTAGGCTGCTGCTTTTCTTTAAAGGGAGTTTAGAACACTCAAGCTGTTTAAGTGGGCGTTCCTTTGCTCACTTTCCAGGCGAAGACTCAGCCCTACTCAGAGACTGCGCGTGA
Organism: Bos grunniens; assembly: GCF_055505025.1. Classification (NCBI taxonomy): domain Eukaryota; kingdom Metazoa; phylum Chordata; class Mammalia; order Artiodactyla; family Bovidae; genus Bos; species Bos grunniens. The sequence goes on from NC_141167.1 coordinate 17,715,643, forward strand.
AGGTAGAGGCCATGACAAAGTCCACCGAGCTACGGCATCCTCTGAGTGTCGGCCTGTGAACAAAGAACTGCTGTTTCCTCCTTTTTGCCGTTTGTTCGCCATGCAGAACTTTAATTCCTGATGAAGCTCTGGAGGCCCTTTGTATCCTCAACATCAGACGTCATCAAGTCAGTTACCTTCTGCCTTTCAAGCTACAACCTCATCCACTTCTCTCATTACCCTGAGCGCCAGTTTTCTCATCCTGATCATTGTACCGCCATTCTCACCCTTTCTTGTCCACACTGCACATTCCTGAATGTTCATTCGTCTCCATCACCTCTGTTATCTCTACACCCCCTCCTTTTTTCCTGCTACAATGCTTTGGGTAACTAAGCATTTCACAATCTCCAGCCCTGGAATCATTTGGAAGATTTTCTTTGTGTCTCTGTACTACGGCAATCTTTCTGTCTTGAGTAAACTTGAGACGAAAACGGAAAAGCATACATTGGTAAATACAAACAGTAAATGTCTACAAGTCTGTTGTGTTTTGAAAATGGAGAAGAAAAATATCCAAATGTACTTTTGGACTTATCTTAGTCTTATTTAGAGAAAGATGTTTCTTGTTAAGTGTATACTGTTTTAGGCATTCATTTTAGTGACGCATTCACGTATGTGAAAAGATCATTCAGAATGATCATCTAACAACTTCAAGTCCGTATAAACTCAACACCATGACAGGATAGAATTTTCAGGAAAGGAGATGCTTGAAACAATTCTTGTGCCTGCTCTTCATGATGGTTCTTAATCAGAAAACAATTCTTGTGATATAAGATAAGAAACAAAAACAGGAGGAATGATTGAAAATAAATATTTTTTGCAAGGGGGCATGCTTAAAAGCCCTCAAAAGCTTGGAAGAGAGGCTGTAAAAGTAGAATATGATTTCTTTAGATCCAGGGCAATTGTAATTGAGCTTGGAAAACTTTAATTTGTCTTAAAGTATGTGTTTCTTGTTGAGTTTTACTGTTTTATATATATAAAGTTATTTTGAAGATATGCAAAGTGTACATTTTAAATGGGTATTTGTGGGGATAGAATGCTTTAGATATTTTTCTCAGACTGATTTCATCAGTTGTTTGTAATAGTCATGCTCAAAGCCAAGTTAAGTGTCCACATACTCAGAAATTCAGTTTTCTCTTCTATAATAGATTGGAGAAGAAAAATGAGTTCTGTGGCTTTTTAAAATTTTTCATATTAATGAGAGCTGAATAAATTTTAACTCTTGGTAGTAAGGGTTGTTAGATGCTAAATATTAAGGAGTTTTCCCCTTCCAGTATATATTTATTAAACAAACATCATTATGGCAATGTTAACATAAAATTCAAAAAACTGTCCTCTTACCCCTAGCCTAGTGCTACTAAACCTTGGATGGGGCAGCAGGGGGAGGATTTTGCTCCCTAAGAAACATGGCAATGGATGGAGACAGTTTTAGTTGTCACAACTGGTGATATGTAACTGGCATCTAGTTAGTAGAAGCCAGAGATTCTGCTCTCCATTCTTCTGTCCACAGAACAAGAAAGAATTTCTGTCCCCCCACAAGAAAGAGTTGGCCAGCCCTGGATGGCTGGCTGAGTCTGACCGCAGTGCTGAGGTTGGCACATCAATAGTTCATTGTTCTGTTCTGTGTCAGTCCTTGCTCATGTGCGTATGTTTGTTACATAGTTACAGTGGACATTTGCTTCTCTGTTTCACTTAATTTTGTATTTTAAGTGTTTAAACATTGCTACATTGTTCTCAACTTTTTAAAAAGTGTTTTTCTCCTTATTTTATTTGCAAATTGAAAAGAAAAAAACCTGTATAATGGATACTGTATTTAAGACATATTTGTATGTTTTAAATGATATTTGTGTAGGAGGAAGAAAGAAGGGCTAGGATGAATAACCTAAGTGGATTTCTCAGTTTTCATGGCCATACTCTTTACTGTGTTCCCTTATGTCACTCAAAGACCATGGGTCTCAGGCTCATCCTTTGTTCAGCGCCAGGACATATGCGGTAGCACGAGGTATGGTTCTGGACCCTGCCCTGTAGTTGGAGGCACCTACTGCAGCGCTGAGAACAAGTCGAAATGACTGCACTCACTCTTTTGTCCTCTTCCCATTTAAAATTCTTGGCCTCTGTCTCAGTTTGCTCTTACCACCTCATTCTTTACACCTAGTTTTTAGACCTAGGTGTTTTTACCCAAAACACCACAGGATGTGCTTCTTTCCAGACCGTGACTTTTTAAGATACTGAATGAGCATGTGTTCAGTATCTCCTTTTAAAGAATAGTATGCATATATACTTTGTTATGTGGGCAAGTTTAGGCACGGTTTAGATGTCAGAGCATTTAGAATTCAAAGAATGAATTTATATTACCTCAAGATCTGCTTTTTTATAAGTTTCAAATTACTCAACCATTGGGGCTCAGTAAATCCATCGGGAACATGTTAGTTCTGGGATGTCCGAGCAGAACAGGCAAAAGGACCCAGGATTCCAGACAGAGGGACCCAAATATTCAGAGTCATGGAGTAAGCAGCATGATGAGGATCAGTCCATACACTGGCATGAAGGGCTGTCAAGGTGTGGCAGAAGATAAGAGAGAGACATGCAGGGCTCATGTTGTGAAGACTCCCGAGCCAAGCTGAGGATCCAGACTCTTCCTGAAAGCAATGGGAATGTTAAGCAGCAAGTGGTTTGCATTTACAAGGGTTGGTCTGAGAGCTTCATAGAGTACAGACTGGATGGGGGCCAGCCAGGCAGCAAGAAAATCAGTTAAGGACACTGTTACACTAAGTTGGGCAAATGATGAGGTGAGGCTAAACTAAGAGAGGATTAATTAGAAAATGATTGACGAGATGGAATCCACAAATGCAAGGACTGGTTGTGGGATGAATAAGGATAGGCCAAAGATGACTCCCAGATTTCTGACTTGGGAAACTATATTGATAGTGATTTCATTAACTGGGATACAGATGGAAGACCAAGTGTTAAGAAAGATGAGTAGATTTTTCAAACTGAGTTGTACACTAGAGAGTTGGATGTGCATTTGGTCTTAACTAGTAGATTCATTTTGTATTGCCGCCTTGCCTACATCCTCTGCCCTGGAACTTGTACTTTTCTGCCAATCCTTGCTTAAAGGATAGGCTTGGTGGCTGTATTTTTATCCCTACTTCCCACCTGTCCTAGCCACAGCTGACTGAACAAGGAATATTGTACAACTAACTTAAGCGAGAGGGGAGCAATTCATGGGGTGAGCAACAAATAATTGTCTCTCATAAATTTGAACTAAAAGGGATAGATAAAAGAAATGACTTAATCTGAAAAATTACATAGGTTTAGGACTCAGATAACTGTTTTTAGCTTTGCTGTTGAGAACACAGAGAAAGTCCATCCATGTGGAAAATCAAGTAAATGGGAGCAGGTTCATAGGGAAACACAGGCGAAAGACCTTATGGGTCAGGATAGACTAGCAATGACTGTCTAGTTCCATGTCCATTTTCCATGTAACTAGGTTAATGGCAGCCCACTCCAGTATTCTTGCCTGGAGAATCCCATGGACAGAGGAGCCTGGAAGGCTACAGTCCATGGGGTCGCAAGAGTCGGACACGACTTTGCGACTAAACCACCAACCAAACCAGGTTTCAGTTCAGTTCAGTTGCTCAGTCGTGTCTGACTCTTTGCGACCCCATAGACTGCAGCATGCCAGGCTTTCCTGTCCATCACCAGCTCCCAGAGCTTGCTCAAATTCACGTTCATTGAGTCGGTGATGCCATCCAACCATCTCATCCTTGGTCGTTCCCTTCTCCTGCTGCCTTTAATCTTTCCCAGCCTCAGGGTCTTTTCCAATGAGTCAGTTCTTCACATCAGGTAGCCAAAGCATTGGAGCTTCAGCTTCAGCATCAGTCCTTCCAATGAATATTCAGGACTGATTTCCTTTAGGATTGACTGTTTTGATCTCCTTGTTTGCAGCATATGCCCTTGTATCTTATTCTTCCAACAACCCTCCTGAGTAGTTAGGATTGGTCAGCTGTAAAGGCCAGAAAACTCACAATAATAATGGCTTGAAAAATAAAAGTCAAGAAGCAAGCACCCCAGAACTGATAGGGCAGCATTTTGAAATTGCCAAAGGTTCAGGTTTCTACTCTCATGATAGTATATCATCCGTGGCCTGTGGCTTCCACATCATGGTGTCCAGGATGGATGCTCAAGCTTCAAACTATCTTTGTCTGCATTCCAGCCAGTAGAAAGGAAGAGGATGAGGCCATCCTTTTCCTTAAAGGACATTTCCTAAACTAGGTGGCACACAATTCCATTTACATCCTATTGGTCAGAACTTAGTTACATGGGTGTACCTAGCAGAAGGCAGGCATCCTTGTGACCAGTCCAAAAAAAAAATCTTATTTCTGCAGGAAAAAAGAAGAATACACAATCATCAATCAATTAAAAATAAATAGATATTTTAAATATATATATATATATATATAGAAGGAAAACTGGCAATTTCTGCTACATTTACTTATTTATATTTGTTCTAACTTCAGTTTTTTGTTTCTTGCCAATTTTTCTAGCTAGACCTGGAGCTTAGCAGAGATGGATTATTGTTTAATTTTCCTAATAACCCAATGAGATTGGCATTACTATTATATCCATTCTCTTTGGGGGCAATCAAAGTTTAAAGAAGTTAGATGACTTGTGTTAGTCACACAATTAGAAAGTGATGGAGCCAGGATTTGAACCAAGTCATGTCACACTCCTATCATCACCATGATAGTAAGAAGGGTGGAGAGCCAAAGGCAGGGTCCTTAGGGATGGTAGCGTTTGACGTGTCTGTTGAAGAGCCCAGGAAGAACATGGGAAAGGAAAGGCCAGGGAGGTAAGAGTGAAAACAGGAAAAAGTGACATCACAGAACAGAAAGGAGTGGACAGATACCACTCCTAAAAAGAGCAGAGACATGTCCAGTTGAATTTGGCATTTTGAGGGTTGTTGCCGAATGAGAGTATGAGTACAGTAGTGAGAAGCCAAATTCTGTGACTTGAGGAGAGTAAGATAGATTAGAAAGAGGACAGTAACTCGAGAGGGGGATATGGTAGGATCAAAGGAGAGTTATTTTGTATCTTTATTTTTACCATCAAAGACATCTTAACCTAAGGACATGACATCAGTTGAGAGGGAGATAGTGAGCCAACAGAAAAGAAAAAAGAAGCAATCCAAGATGGGATCTGGAACACGGGTAAACACTGGAACTCTTCCTCTGAGAAGGGAAAGGGAGCAGGATCTCTAAAAATGGTGGCTAGTGTATTGGTAGTCATAGAAGAAGCTGACAGTCTTATGATGGCCTTAGTTTTTACTAATGCTGTGGGAGACATGGTCATCTACCAACAGAGGGGAGAGGTGGAAGTTCTGAATATTTACTGAGTGAAATGGTAGCAGAAACTAGCCAAGTGCATGGAATGACCTATGCAAGTAGAGAAGCTTGGCTCAGGTGGCAGACCATGGATTTGTCATGGCTCCAGTTTGCATACTTGTTCATTTTTCTCTCCCAGCACTCAGAAAACTAAAATAGGTAGAGACAAGTCAAATGGTCAAACTTTCCCCAGTTTGGATTTGCAGGGAAGATGGGACAAGGGATTAGATAACTGGAAACATTGATGAGAGATTGATTGAGATGAACCACAGTAGGGTCCAGACTCCAGAGAAGGCAATGGCAAGCCGCTCCAGTACCCTTGCCTAGAAAATCTCATGGACGGAGAAGCCTGGTAGGCTGCAGTCCATGGGGTCGCAAAGAGTCGGACACGACTGAAGTGACTTAGCAGCAGCAGCAGGGTCCAGGCTTGAGGGGGAAATAAGTGAAGCCAAAGAGTATCTGGTAGTTTGAGACTGGATGTAATGGTCCAGGGACTGGAGGTTTCAACTGTCATTGTAGAATAGTTTAAGAGAGCAACAACTTCACACCCATTTCTATGGCTATTTTTTAATATATTTATGGCAGTTCCCCAAAAAGTTAATATACATAGATTTATATATCCAAAAATTCCATTCCTAGGAAGATGCCCAAAACAACTAGAGCAGGGACTTAGATACTTGTTACACCAGTGTTTCATAGCAGTGTTATTCACAATAGTCAAAAGGTGGAAACAACTCAAATGCCCATCAACAGATGAGTGGATAACCAAAATACATACAGGGAAATGTTATTCAGCCTTAAAAAGGAAGGAAATTCTGATCCATGGTATGAAGAGGGTGAAACCTGAAGACATGCTAAGTGAAATAAGCCAGAAACAAAAGGACAAATGTATGATTCCACTCATATGAGGTACCTGGAATAGGCACATTTATAGAGACAGAAATTAGAGAGTAGGAAATGGGGTCTCGTTGTTTAATGGATACAGAGCGTATGTTTGGGATAATGAAAATTCTGAAAATGGATAGCAGTGATGATTGCACAGCACTGTGAATGTTCTTAGTGCCAATGAATTCTACACTTAAGTATAATTACAATGGTAAATTTTAAGTTTCGTATATTTACTATACACACACAAAAGAGCGGAAGGTGGTAGAGTGGGACATTTGGAATTTAGAATTGTGGGATTTCAACAGTAGTTTAGGTTATGACAAGAGCTCAGTGGAAGCCAAGGGCTTAGATGACTAAGTAGAATGGAGCTTAAAGGTCTCTGGCTTTGGAAGGGTGCTCAGTCTAGGAGCTTGGATGAGTCATACACTTGGCTATTGACTTGCATCCTATACCTCCCTCCTGACCAGACACGCTTCCTTTTCCTGTATCACTGCTTACCCTCCGATACCCCAATTTCCCAGAAGCCAGGAATGCAAAGGTATTCTCAATATCCCCCATCCACTTCTCCTTTCAACTTCCTCCAGCTTAAGACTGCCCCACTCTACCCCACAACATGGTAGGGTGATGGAGCGTGTGCTATTCTCTAGGGGCAAGCAACTCACAGTGTAGGACATGTAAGAATTCAAACATTTGTCTTCTTATTGTTCATAATCTCACCAATTTATCACAGTTATGTTTTAACATTTGGATGTATTTGCTTCCATTCTTATGTGTCGGATTTTTACATAGTTGTAATAATACCTTTATGTTCTACTTTTTATTATAACAGAAGCATTTTTCTATATTGCCAAATGTAGTGTCTTAGGTCCTCTAATACTCAGAACTAAAACCACAAGGAACTGAATAGTGCTCAGATACCTTGTAGGGAGGAGGATATGAATGGGGACCAGATGATGGGAGTAGGGTGAGGAGGAGCACAAGAAGACTTTTAGCTATAAGTCATGGGGAAGATGTGTGGGGGCACTAAAATTCAGATCTGGATCCTTTTTCTCCTCTAATGTATCAGATGATAATTAACATTTTATATATCATCCACAAAAGCTGTTGATGTGAAAAGAATGAAACTCTGGAAAACTTATCAAGAAAAGATAAAAATAATCAAAATATAGTTTGGCTGTTAAAAAAGCAAAACTGATCATGATTATGTAGACTAACTTTAGTTCAATAACAATTATGCTTATTCCTATAATCTGGGTCACATTAACTTAGTTAAAAGTTATTAATATAATCATACCAGCAAGCCTTATTCACAATTGTTGTTCAGTCTCTTAGTCATGTCCAACTTTTTGCACCCCATAGACTGTAGCACACCAGGCTTCCCTGTCCTTCACCATGTCCCGGAGCTTGCTTAAACTCATGTCCATTGAGCTGGTGATGCCATCCAACCATCTCATCCTCTGTGGTCCCCTTCTCTTCCTGCCTTCAGTCTTCCCCAGCATCAGGGTCTTTTCTAACCAGTCAGCTCTTATCAGGTGGCCAAAGTATTGGAGCTACAGCTTCAGCATCAGTCCTTCGTGAATATTCAGGATTGATTTCCTTTAGGACTGACTGGTTTGATCTTCCTGTAGTCCAAGGACTCTCAAGAGTCTTCTCCAACACCACAGTTCAGAAGCATCAATTTTTTGACGCTCATTCTTCATGGTCCAACTCTCACATTCATACATGGTTACTGGAAAAACGATAGCTTTGACTATATGGACCTTTGTTGGCAAAGTAGTGTCTCTTCTTTTTAATATGCTGTCTAGGTTTGTCATAGTTTTTCTTCCAAGGAGCAAGTGTCTTAATTTCATAGCTGTCATCACCGTCCACAGTGATTTTGGAGCCCATGAAAATAAAGTCTGTCACTGTTTCCATTGTTTCTCTATTTGCCATGAAGTGATGGGACCGGATGCCATGATCTTAGTTTTTTGAATGTTGAGTTTTAAGCTAGCTTTTTCACTCTCCTCTTTCACCTTCATCAAGAGGCTCTTTAGTTCCTCTTCACTTTGTCTGCCATAAAGGTGGTATCATCTGCATATCTGAGATTATTCATATTTCTCCTGTCAATCTTGATTCTAGCCTATGCTTTATCCAGCCCAGCATTTCACATGATGTACTCTAATATAACTTAAATAAGCAGGGTAAGAATATACAGCCTTAATGTACTCCTTTCCCAATTTGGAACCTGTCCATTGTTCCATGTCCAGTTCTAACTGTTGCTTCTTGACCTGCATACAGGTTTCTCAGAGGCAGGTCAGGTGATCTGGTATTCCCATCTGTTTAAGAATTTTCCACAGTTTGTTTTGATCCATATAGTCAAAGTCTTTAGCATAGTCAATGAAGCAGGAGTAGATGTTTATCTGGAATTCTCTTGCTTTTTCTATGATTCAGCTGATGTTGGGACTTTGATCTCTGGTTTTTCTGCCTTTTCTAAATCCAGCTTGAACATCTGGAAGTTCTTGGTTCACATATTGTTGAAGCCTAGCTTGAAGAATTTTGAGCATTACTTTGCTAGCATGTGAGATGAGTACAGTTGTGCAGTAGTTTGAACATTGTTTGGCATTGCCTTTCTTTAGGTTTGGAATGAAAACTGACTTTTTCCAGTCCTATAGCCACTGCTGAGTTTTCCAAATTTGCTGGCATATTGAATGCAGCACTTTCACAGCATCATTTTTTAGGATTTGAGATAGCTCACCTGGAATTCCATCACCTCCTCTGCCTTTGTTCATAGTGATGCTTTAGTGATTCTCATAACACATATATCATTCCATCAATCAGCAGACATTTATCTCTTCCACACCATGTAGTGCAAGCTGTTATGTAGCATGACTACTTTCAAGTTAAAAAAATTAAAGACAGTATCAATGGCAGGCTTAGATCAAGTTTTAGAAGCAAGCTAAATGATTTAGAAGTCAACAGAAGTTATAAGACACTTTCTAGGAGCAAAATAATTCCTTGATAGTAGAGAATTAATGGCTTTCTAGCTCCCAGAGGCATCCTTTTATTTCTAAATACTTAATAGACAAAAACTACTTTGGGATTTATAACATTGCGAGGGGCCTTGGGGAGATTTTCAGATTATTAAATTACAAACTTCAGAACTGGGCAGGCAGAAAGCTTGTATTTTTTAACACATGCTTTTCTTATTTTAGAGGATATAATAGAACTCTTCAAAGCTTTAATTTTTTGTACTTTAACTATTTCATGTATGTGCACATTATAACTTGATAACATAACCGTTAATTAATAGGGAAACTAAGCTATACTTTGTAAGGAGTCTAACTCTAGGCATATAAACATAACAGATTTCTTGCATGCTCAGTTATGTGTTTGTACATACATACATATGCTTATGTCTTTTATCAAGGGGAAATTTCAATTAGAAGATTTGCTTCACCATCCTGAGAAAGAAGGAATTGAACTGCCTGCCTCGACAGAAGAACAACTCTTATTTTGTCTGGTGCTTGTTACAGCAAAGACAGGCTGATGACTGCTTCCAGAGATCTAGAAGAGCTGGCAATGAAGCACATGGAAGAAATTAAAGACGTAAGAACTAATATCATAATTTTGAGATAGCCATGGTTTTGGGATGTCCCTGGTGGTTCAGTGATTAAGACTCTGTTGCTCCACTGTAGGAGGCAAGGGTTCTATCCCTGGTTGGGGAAGTTCCGTGCAATGGGGCCAGAAAGGAAAAAAGAAACTGTGGTTTTGTTCATCATCCTTCCATTATGTTAACATATTAAAAAGCGATATTTGAATATCACTGTGTAGTTTGCAAAGCATTCATGTGTACACTTTTTTTTTTCATGAAATATATCCGCAATCTGTATTGATTTCCAATAGAATACATGTATAGGACATTGCCCAGAGAGGACTAGTTGAATATCCAAATAGGTCTGCTGAAGGTGGCTTTCATTTTCTTAGGAAATTCATCCTTATCTCAATAACCAACCCTCTAGCTGACTCTCTGGCTAGTAGGCTTAGAGACCTGACTAGTCAGCCTAGAGGGAATGGATCTGCTTCTCAAAGGTAGCCTTGTATTGACCAAACTCACAGAAAAGTTTGTAGAAAAATCGAACCAGTTTTTTAAATAGAAGTAAGAAATATAACTACCAAAGGAACTAGACTCATATATCATGTGGCTGATGCATTTTTCTTCTATAGACACACTACATAGGAAGCCAAATTTTAATCAAATGTTTACTTGCTGAACAAATGAAATGATTCTGATTTTTTAGAGCACCAGCTAAGATAACCATATTTCTACAGTCAGACTATCATCATCAGTTCAGTTCAGTTCAGTTGCTCAGTCTTGTCCGACTCTTTGCCACCCCATGAATTGCAGCGTACCAGGCCTCCCTGTCCATCACCAACTCCCGCAGTTCACCCAAACTCATGTCTGTCGAGTCGGTGATGTCATCCAGCCATCTCATCCTCTGTCGTCCCCTTCTCCTCCTGCCCCCAATCCCTCCCAGCATCAGAGTCTTTTCCAATGAGTCAACTCTTCGCATGAGGTGGCCAAAGTACTGGAGTTTCATCTTTAGCATCAGTCCTTCCAAAGAACACCCAGGACTGATCTCCTTTAGGATGGACTGGTTGGCTCTCCTTGCAGTCCAAGGGACTCTCAAGAGTCTTCTCCAACACCACAGTTCAAAAGCATCAATTCTTCGGCGCTCAGCTTTCTTCACAGTCCAACTCTCACATCCATACATGACTACTGGAAAAACCACAGCCTTGACTAGACAGAACTTTGTTGGCAAAGTAATGTCTCTGCTTTTAAATATGCTTTCTAGGGTGGTCATAACTTTCCTTACAAGGGGTAAGCATCTTTTAATTTCATGGCTGCAGTCACCATCTGCAGTGATTTTGGAGCCCCCAAAAATAAAGTCTGACACTGTTTCCACTGTCTCCCCATCTATCATACCTGCCCTTATTTCTGGACCTGTTATATCCTAGAACCTCAGTACCAAGCCAGTAGAGGAGCATATAATGACACCTTTTGACACTTTAATCACTCTTTTTGATGTGTCCAGTACTGATAAACCTACATTCTTACATATAAGATACTTTATTTTTTTTACTCCAGGTACTTACATTTCCTTTAATAAAGTTGTTTCCAACTTCTCAAAATATAAAATAAAAACTCCAGTATAAGAACAAAATTGTATTTCTCTTCCTGGAAATACAAAGATAATAAAAAATAAGTAAAACAACTATCTTTAATGCTTTGCTGATCCAACATTGTCTTGCCTTGAAGGAATGGCTATTTACAGTGTATCTTTAAGTATTAAGTTCAATAGCAGTTAAACATCACTGTGATTTGATAAACAAGGGACATTTCATTGATTGCCTAATGTTTGGCTTTATATCCTGTTTGCTACCTAGGCAGACATCTTCTTTAGTTTTATAAAGTGCCATTTTGCTGTTTGATATTTCTTGAAAACCACACAAAAGAAAGAAAGGGAAAAAGAAAAAACTTTACTAAAGCAAATGAGCCACCTCAAGAAACATTTTTGACAAAGTCCTTGAGTGTACAACCAGCCTCTTCTGTTTGCCCAGTTAAGCTACTTTATTTAAATGAGCTAATAAATTCTCTCAGGTCACTTGCAGATCACTCTGTTGTGTTCTGACAGCTCAGCTCAGCTAACCTGTTGATTTTTAGAGGGCAGTCTGATTCCCAAACTCTTAAAGAAGAGTGCCATTAGCAGAGTAGACCATAAACTTTAACATTAGGCAGGTAAGGGTGAAAAATTGCCTCTGGCCCTGCCTCTCTTGTGTTACCTTGAGCAAGTTACTTCTTTGAGCATAAAATTTCTCATCTGTAGTTTGGGGCTGATAATAGCTCCTTAAAAAGTATTTGTGAGGTTTACACACAATGTGTATCAAACATTTCACATATGTTCTTGGCACCCACCAAGTATTTGATAAGAGTGTTATTACTAGAAATAGATAGTATTGTTCCTGCCATTTTAAAGAGAAGGAAACTGAGTCTTACCAGGAAATGATAAAGTTGGGCTGCAGTTCTGTGTTCTTTCTGCTATACCACTCAGCTTTTTGTTCATATTCTGAGTAGTTGTCCCCAGAAGGCTTCAACACAATTCAGCAAAATGCAGTTCTTTGGTAGTCTGCTTCTCAGCAATTTGGTTTAGTAAGAGTGTGAAATCTGGCTCCTGCCTTTCTGTCTTGCTTAACAATGCAACTCCCTCAGCCTCTCTCAGCCTCCTCACTCACCTATAAAGGAGAAGATAACAGTGTCATAGGATTGTGGTGAAAACTCGGTATTTGATGTCCTTGAACAGAGTACCTGGAGCATGTAGTTTGCTTTCAGTCTATTATTATTAGCCACACAGAAGTACCTTTTGTGAAGCTGCCCTATTAATCAGAAACTATTTTTAAAGAATACCCAATAGTTTATTTTAATAAAGCTCCTATTAACATTTCATCATTTTTTAACCCAATTTTAATTTAATAGTTAATTAAAATAAGCAATTATTATGAATGAAAAAAATTTCAGACATCGTAATCATGAGTTTTGCTTAAGAGTATAAATAATTATTGTGTAGCTATTTCTCTGTTCCTGAGTATCATGACAATATTTCCTAAACCATAGTTAAGGAGACTTAATTTGAAACGTGAGTTGTTCATGGAAAAAAAATCAGAAATTGTGATTTTCCCAGAAATTTGTAGTGATGTGTCATCCTATTTGTGGGGAAACAGCGTCTGATAATGTAACAACAGGAAGTTTAGGGAGAGACATCAAATACTGAGGCCACGCTTAAGCAAAGTTGAGTTTTCTTTTATTTCTCAGATTATAAACATTAATAGTATGGTGATCTCTTAATGACTCTTTCACTTAATAGTCTGGTAAGAAAATGTATTATTTTCTTCTTAGGTGGAAAACTATGCAAACCATGTCTGTGACTTACCAGAGGAAAAAGAAGCATTTTCTCATAGTTATGAAAAGGAAAACAAACAGCCTAGACATGAGTTTAAAGAGCTCCAACTCAAACCAGGTAATTTTTCCTTTTGTTAAAAAATGTAAATTTTTTCTTTAATAAGTAGAGTTTGACAATTATAGAAAATTTGGAAAATGTATAAAAACAGAAAGAAGGAAAAAAATTACTACATACCCTCCACCTCAAGAAAAGTATTTGTAATGCTTCAGGTTTATTTTCTGCCTCTCTCTTTAAGGTATGTATTCTGAAATATTCTGAAATGTGTGTGAGAAAGTGCAGGATGCTTATTTTCTTTAATGTCAGTTACACCACTTACCGCACTAGGTCATCATGACCTGTGTCAGCTCTTCCGGGGCAGAGGTCACGTCCTAGTCTCCCTGGTTTCTGTGTTCTCGACACCTCCAACCTTGTAAAGTACCTAGCATGTTAAGGGCTCAGGAAATGTTTATTAAGTACTCCAAAGCTACAAAGGAAGATACAGACAGGACCCCTTTAAAATATTGTATTTTTTTTTTAACTCCATAAGTTAGCTTTTATTATGATAGTCAGTGTTTATTTAGATTTCATTTCAGTTCAGTCACTGAGTCGTGTCCTATTCTTTGTGACCCCATGGACTGCAGCATGCCATGGGGTCATTTTACGCCAGTAAATATTTATATTTACCACACATTTATTATTTTCTTTGCTTAGCATTTTTCTTTCATTTCAGATATCCTATTTGGAATCATTTCCCAGTTTTTCATTTTAGAACTTTCTTTCACAAGGGTCCGTGATGGACAGTTTTCTGTATTTTAAATCTCAGGTGCAGAGTGAATTGAGCTAATTGTAAGATGTAATTCATTTGTACTTTACTCTAGTTTCAATTTTTCTCCCCTTTTTTGTTTTCCATTGGATAACTGAGTTTTATTCTGCTGGCTCAAAAGCTTGCATTCTAGTTGTGTTCATATTCTGATTGCATTTTAGGAATTTTAAATTTTTCCTGGCATTTTTAGTTTTTCTCAGCTGCAAGGTTGTTAAAGGCTCTAATCTGCCTTGCTGTAAGAAGCAAAAGCTCCTCTGTGGCCTGTTACTAGCATAAATTAATTAGCTCGTGAAGGATTGGGAAATAGGGGAGTAATGTCACTACCATGGGAGTTATATGTGGAAGTTCACGTATCATTTTCCCCAGCATATTAATGATTTGTATTCCCCCAGGATATTAATGATTTGGGTTCACCAACAAGCCATGTAGTTTATACCTAAAGCCTATTCATCCCACTTTGCTCTTCTGGGCTCTTTGGCCACATATTTTGCCTTGAAAGTGCTTATTGCAAAGATATTCCTAATCCTTTGCATTTTGCCTTTATTTTACCCTGCAGGCTCAGCTCTTTCTTTATCTCATCTTTACAGCAAACCTGATTTTTAAAAAGAAGACAGAGTCCTATATTTGCTCTGTATATGTGTATGTGTGCTCAGTTGTAGTCTGACTCTTTGCTATTCTACAGACTGCAGCTGTCGGGCTCCTCTATCCATGAAATTTTCCAGCAAGAATACTGAAGTGGGAAGCCATTTCCTACTCTAGGGGATCTTCCCAACCCAGGGGTAGAACCCATGACTCCTGCATTGGCAGGCGGATTCTTTACCACTAGTGCCCCCTGGGAATTCCCTATACTTGTTGTGTGGTTCAGTTGTTCAGTCATGTCCAACTCTTTACTACCCCATGGACTGCAGCCCGCCAGACTTCCCTGTCCTTCAGTGTGGGAGGACTGAAGGAGTTTGCTCAAACTCATAGCCACTGAGTCAATGATGCCATCCAACCATTTCATCCTCTGTCACCCTCTTCTCCTCCTGCCTTCAGTCTTTCCTAGCATCAGGGTCTTTTCCACTGAATTGACTCTTCACATCAAGTGGCTAAAGCATTGGAACTTCAGCTTCAGCATCAGTCCTTCCAATGAATATTCAGGATTGATTTCCTTTAGGATTGACTGGTTTGATCTCCTTGCTGTCCAAGGGACTCTCAAGAGTCTTCTCTGGCACCACAGTTCAAAAAAATCAGTTCTTTGGCACTCAGCCTTGTTTATGATCCAAGTTTCACATCTGTACATGACTACTACAAAAACCATAGTTTTGGCTATGCCCTTGTTGACAAAGTGATGTGTCTGCTTTTTAATATAATGTCTAGGTTTGTCATAGTTTTTCTTCCAAGGAGCAAGCGCCTTATAATTTCATGGCTACAATCACCGTCTGCAGTGATTTTGGAGCCCAGGAAAATAAAGTCTGCCACTGTTTCCCCATCAATCTGCTATGAAGTGATGGGACCAGGTGCCATGATCTTAGTATTTTGAATGTTGAGTTTTAAGCCAGCTTTTTCACTCTCCTCTCTCACCTTCATCAAGAGGCTCTTTAGTTCCTCTTTACTTTTGCCATTAGGGTGGTGTCATCTGCATATCTGAGATTATTGATATTTCTCCTGACAATCTTGATTCCAGGTTGTGCTTCATCCAGCCAAGCATTTCACATTATGTACTCTGCATATAAGTTAAATAAGCAGGGTGCCAATATACATCTTTGACGTACTCCTTTCCCAATTTGGAACCAGTCCATTGTTCTACGTCCAGTTCTAACTGTTGCTTCTTGACCTGCATACAGGTTTTTCAGAGACAGGTAAGGTGGTTTGGTATTCCCATCTGTTTAAGAACTTTCCACAGTTTGTTGTGATCCACCAAGTCAGAGGCTTTAGCATAGTCAATGAAGCAGAAGTAGATGTTTTTCTGGAATTCTCTTGCTTTTTCTATGATCCAACAGATGTTGGCAATTTGATCTCTGGTTCCTCTGCCTTTCCTCAATCCAGATTGTACATCTGGAAGTTCTTGGTTCATGTACTGTTGAAGCCTAGCTTGAAGGATTTTGAGCATTACCTTGCTAGCATGTGAAATGAGTGCAATTTTGCAGTAGTTTGAACATTCTTTGACATTGCCTTTCTTTGGGATTGGAATGAAAACTGACCTTTTCCATTCCTTTGACCACTGCTGAGTTTTCCAAATTTGCTGGCATATTGAGTGCAGCACCCTAACAGCATCATTTTTTAGGATTGGAAACAGCTCGTTTGGCATTCTATCACCACCACTAGCTTTGTCTGTAGTAGTGCTTCCTAAGGCCCACTTGACTTCAGATTCCAGAATGTCTGGCTCTAGGTGAGTGATCACACCATTGTGGTTATCTGGGTCATTAATACCTTTGTATAGTTCTTTTGTGTATTCTTGCCACCTCCTCTTAATATCTTCTGTTTCTGTTAAGTCCATACCATTTTTGTCCTTTATTGTGCCTATCTTTGCATGAAATGTTCCCTAGGTATCTCTAGTTTTCTTGAAGAGGTCTCTAATCTTTCCCATTCTATTTTCCTCTATTTCTTTACATTGTTTACTTATATTTGCTATAGTATTCCCTTAATTTTTTTAGGAATTTGACACATCTCTTTAATGAACCAATATAATTAGGATTCTCAGTGTTTTTTTATAGCATTAATTATGCAATGATAAAAGTTTTGAGTGCTCCAAGCCAACATTTTTCCATAAGCTACATTATTTTTAGTGAGCATTTTTGTGAAATACAGATCTGCTTGTTTATTTTAGGAACACATATGTCAATCACATCAGAAATGCATCTGTGATTAAAGGATGTCTTTTGAAGGTAGAGCAAACATGATTTGATAATGGGTTTTTTGGAACCCTATACCAAGGTCTTCCCTTGGGGTTTCCCTTGTAGCTCAGTTGGTAAAGAATGTGCCTGCAATGCAGGAGACCTGGGTTCAATCCCTGGGTTGGGAAGATCCCCTGGAGAAGGAAATGGCAACCCACTCCAGTATTCTTGCCTGGAGAATTCCCATGAACAGAGAAGCCTGACAGGCAACTAAGCACAGCACAGCACATACCAAGGTCACAGATTTCATGTTGGGTGGGAGAAAAAGAGAGAAATTACTGGTGACCCCAAGCTCTTTGGCCTGAGCAGTTGGAATACTAGAGATCCTAACTACTCAGATGGGGTAGATGTGGGTGGTCCTATTTAGGGAAGACAGTAGAGAGTTTGCTCTTGGACATCTGCATTTGGATGTGAGTATTAAACATCTGAGTGGAAAAGTCAAACAGGCAGTTTTGTTTATGTCTGGAATGCATTATGAACTAGAGATGTAAATTTGGGAGTCATCAGATATAGCAGATACTTAAAGCCTTAGGATGGTAGGAGATACCCTAGGGAGTAAAAAGAAGAAGTTTCAGAGCTGGGCCCTGGTGTGTTCCAGTGTTCAGAGGTTAGAAAGGTAAGAAGTCAGCAAAGGAGTCTGAGAAGGAGTGGCATGAAAGCTAAGAGGAAACTAGCAGAGTGTGGTGCCCAAGGAGAGAAATGAGGAAGGTGTTTTCAGAAAAGGAAATGAGCAATTGGGCCAAATACCATTAATAGGATATATGGAATGAGGACAGGAGATTGACCACTGGATCTGGACACATGGAGCTCACTGTGATTTTGAGGAGAGCTGTTTCTGTGGAGCAGTGGATACAAAAGCCAATGAGTGAATTCAGGAAAGAATGGTAGGAGAGGGAGAGGACATGGCTATGGTTGATCCTTTCTTGAAGTTGTACAGCAAAGAGGAATGAAGAAATGGTGGAGGAGCTGGAGGGCGACATGAGTGTGAAGCAAAGTTTTTGTGGTTTTCATCACTTTTTTTTTTTTAACTTTCTGTTTTTTAATTTTTCAGCCATGCTGTGTGCAGCATGCAGGATCTCCGTTTCCCACCCAGGGATCGAACCCACGCCCCCTGCATGGAAGCATGGAGTCCTAACCACTGGACCATTAGGGACGTCCCTATCACTGCTGTTTTTAATGGGAGATATTATACCATGTTTCTAAGATGAAAGCTCCATGAGACAGCAGAGATAAGAGTCAACCTCAGGAGCTTGTGTTTTTGAGAGGAGAAGGAATGAGATCCAGTGCATAAGGGGAGGGGCTGGCCTTAGGAACAAGGGTGGCTTGTTTAATCTCGCAAGAAGGAAGAGTACCAGAGAGCTGGCAGATTTGGTAAGGGGAGCTCGTGGAAGTTCTTTTCAGAGTACTTTTCTTTTCTCAGTGAAATAAGAAGTCAGTTATTCAGCTGAGAGTGAGGATGGTAAGGAGGTATTAGAGATTTGATGAGAGAGAAAGATGAAATAATTGTCTAGGTCTCTAAAAAATGAGAGAGAAAGACAAGCAGGGGAATGCAGGAGGATTGCTGAGCAGCAGTAGGGGCCCACTTGAGGTTGGTTAATAGTCGTGAGTCTGAAATGAAACCAATCAGCACTGTGTAGTTTTCTTTACCTACATTCAGCTTCTGGAGTGCACTGGTGAAGTGTTGGCCTTAAACAAGTTGAAGTTTTGTCACCAAGTATAATGGAAGGAAAGGAGGCAAGAGAATTGTGAATATTTTCAGGGGAGTGATTGTAATGATGGGCTGTAGAATCTAAGCTGGGTAAGAGAAGAAATGAGAATAGGGATGGAATAAGGAATGCTGAAAAGTCTTCATAGTCAATGGATGCTAGTTTCCAGTATGGTCAAAAATTGTTGAAATTGAGCTCCTAGTACAAAGGGTTGGGAGGGATGATTGGAGAATAGAATGTTTGAAACTGAGGCTAAGGAGAGGCTATAGAAACTATACAGGCTAATGTCAGGGTCTAGGATATTACTACGGAGTAGGTGACTGAGATGGGATAGAGGACTAGATTTCTGGAAGTTAGCTGGTAAAGGAACTGAAAGGACAGGCTCCTGGAATATAATCATTTACCTGAAAATTGAAATCATCAAAAATTTTGGCAGGATTAGCTGAGTGACTGTGGACAAGTTTCTTAGTGCCTGAGCCCTCATCTCTTAAAAGTGATAATATGACTCCTACCTCACTGGATTAAATAAGATAAATTTATCTCAAATACTTAGTATAATACCAGCCACATTAGCAAACACTAGCTGAAACAACAGTACACTTTAAAAGTTCAGTTCAGTTCAGTTCAGTCGCTCAGTCGTGTCCAACTCTTTGCGACCCATGAACCACAGCACACCAGGCCTCCCTGTCCATCACCAACTCCCACAGTTCACCAAAACCCATGTCCATTGAGTCAGTGATGCCATCCAACCATCTCATCCTCTGTTGTCCCCTTCTCCTCCTGCCCTCAATCTTTGCCAGCATCAGGGTCTTTTCCAGTGAGTTAGCTCTTGGCATCAGGTGGCCAAAGTATTGGAGTTTGAGCTTCAACATCAGTCCTTCCAATGAACACCCAGGACTTATCTCCTTTAGGATGATGTAAGGACAATTTTAAACTTACACAGGTAGTAAGAATATCTAGAATACCAACCTAGACAGCATATTAAAAGGCAGAGATATTAGTAGTCACTTATGGATACGAGAGTTGGACTATAAAGAAAGCTGAGTGCCAAAGAATTGATGCTTTTGAATTATGGTGTTGGAGAAGACTCTTGAGAGTCCCTTGTACTGCAAGAAGATCCAACCAGTCAATCCTAAAGGAAATCAGTCCTGAATATTCTTTGGAAGGACTGATGCTGAAGCTGAAACTCCAATACTTTGGCCACCCGATACAAAGAACTGATTCATGAAGAAGACCCTGATGCTGGGAAAGATTGAAGGTAGGAGGAGAAGGGGACAACAGAGGATGAGATGGTTGGATGGTATCACCGACTCAATGGACATGAGTTTGAGCAAGCTCCGGGTGATGGACAGGGAAGCCTGGCCTGCTGCAGTCCATGGGGTCGCAAAGAGTCTGAAACAACTGAGCGACTGAACTGAATTGAAGAATATCTACTGCTTTTGAGAACCTTTTCCCACTACTTTTTAGTTATTTGCCTGCATTTCTTGTAACAGTATTGTTTCTGTTATTTGTTTCTAACAGAAATGCAAACAAAGGAGGTTGAAATGTATCAAGAAGGCTTGTCTACAGTGGCTCTGAGCAGCCCATGTGAACAGACTACACACTTAATCATGGAAAGAAGTATACTCTTGAGGAAACTGGAACTTGGGAACCCCAAGCCAGAACCACAAAGATGTCTGAGCCATAACCTGAAGAAAGACTTTCCCCAGGTATTCCAAAATTGACTACAGAATTGAATAAGAAGCAGGCTAGTTGAAAAATGCGTGTGTTTATTTAACCTTTCATACATTAAAATATCAGGAAGCCAATTTTGATAGTGCTTAAGAATATAGACTTTAGGTTTGAATGGACCTGCTCTGCCCCTTCTGAGCAGTATGTCCTTGAATAACTTACTTAATTTTTGTGAGCCTCAGTGTCATAGTCTGTAAAATCTGGAAGCAACTCACCTACTCCACAAGATGATCATGAAAACGAAATGAAATTGCTTAATATATGTATAGCTCTAGAATGAAACCCCACATGTTAATTAGAATTATTGTTATTGAGAACCTCCTGTGTGCCAGGCTTTGTGCTAGTAGATGTAGGAACAAGGTCAAATTAAACATGATCTTGGACTTGAAAGGAAAGAAAAATGAAAGAAATAAATGAAGCTAATGAAGGAAAGAAATAAACTAGTAGTTATAATTCAGTGTGGAACGTTCTTTAGTAAACTGAGGCACAGAAGGCTAGGAGAACCTGGGGGAGAGGCTCAGTCAGGATGGATAGAAAAGGCTTCCAGAAGAGGTGGTATTGAGTAGCATTTTGAAAGCTGAGTAGGTGTGAGCTGGATGAAGAAGAAGGGAAAGGCATTTCTGGCAGAGGAGACAGTGTATAACACATACTGGTTCATGTGAGGCAATGCTGAGAAACGCACCCGGAGATATTTTCAGAAACCACTTCATGGTGAGACTCATATGCTAAGCTAGAGAGTTTGGACTCAGCACCCAGCAGTGTTCCTGGAGCATACTAGAGGCATAAAAATATTTCAAATTGATTAATAACTGACTGCTGTAAATGGTCTGGCGAGTCACTAAATGATTTTAAGAGAAGAGTGACATGCACACATGCACAGCATGATCTGATTCGTGTTTTAGAAAAATCACTGTGGCCATCGTGGAGAGATGGATTGGAAAGGGGCCAGATTGGAAGCTGGGGTTTCAGGAGATGTTAAATAATAATTAATTAAAGAATGAGAACCAAAAACAAGACTCAAAGTGTAAATGAAGAAGGGAAGATGAACTAAGGAGTTATGAAGGAGATGGAATCTATAAAACAAATTGAAGGTGAAGTCTTAGATGATTTTAAAGCTAAGATCATAGTTTACTTAGATCACTACTAAGTCATAGTTTTACAACTCATGGACAGAAAGAATTAAAACAGATACTATGAAGGATTTTGTTATTATAAAATGTAATTCATAACATTTCTGTCACATTCTGATTTATATTTTGTTTAAGCTAATGTTGTCATTTGCCTGAGCATAAAGTAATCAGTAGAGTCACTTTTTTGTAGAAATTGACAAGCTGATTCTAAAATGGATAAGGAAGGCAAAGGAACTAGAATAGCCCAAACAACTTTGAAAAAGAAGAACAAGTTGGAAGATACACTCTTCCCACTTTCAAGACTTACCATAAAGCTGTAGTAATCAAGAATGTGTGGTATTGGTGTAAAGGTAGATATATAGATCAATGGAACAAAATAAAGACCCACACCTGTAGGGTAAATTGATTTTCAAAACAAATGGGAAGGTAATTTAATGGGGAAAAGATGTGCTTTTCCACAAACAGTGCTGGAACAATTGGATAGGCATATGCAAAAAACAAACAGAAAAAACTCCCTCAACTCCATTGAGTCCCCTTCCCCACTGGTAAAGGAGGGAATCCCTACCCTAAATACTATGAGATAGTCAAACACATGATACCCAGCTTTGGACAGAGATGTGGTTCATAGTTAATCACAAAGACTTACAGCCCAGTGGAGGACACTGCCTGTCAGGCAAGGCCACAGGGGGTTGTATTCAGGAACGGAGTGAACTCACAGGACCCGTGGGAGACAGAGTTTGTGGTAACAGTAGGAGAGGTGCCCCTTTGTTCCTGTGGGAGGATATGACTGGCTTGTTTAAAAAATTTCATGGGTTGGCAGCGGAATGACAGTCGTTAAATGGCTGAGGGCCAGGTAGACTATAGCTGTTCTGGCTGATAGGGGAATTAGCTGGGTAGGGAATCTTTCCTGTCAGATGGGGGTATGTCTGGCAAAAGCAGGGGAATTCATGGATAGGCTTTTGGTGCACTGTGAGGTACAAGGGTGTGAAGGTAACACATGAAATTTAAGGCTTTATAATACCTTTATCCTATCCATATACAAGAATTAAGACGGTTCATAGATCATGTAGGAGATAAAATCTACAGAAGAAAATTTTAGTGACCTTGGGTTTGGAAAGATTTTTATCAGACAGGAAGAGCACAGGGTATGAAATTGGATTTTATCAAAATTCAGAATGTCGCTCTTCAAAAGACAGAAATAAAAGAGGAAGGCACAGACTGGGAGATAATTTTTTTTTTTAAATGTGTCCAACAAAATCTTTCTATCTAAATATATAAATAACTCTTATAACTCAATAATAATAACACATACAACCCAACTGAAAAATGGGCAAAAAATTTAAAAGCAACTGTACCAGAGAAGATATACAAATAGTAAATAAGCACATAAAATAATGCTTAAATTCATTTACTATTAGGAAAACACAAAAATCACAGTGAGTCACCACTATCAATTTATCAATATCAATGAATGCCCAGAATTAAAGACTAACCATATCAAGTATTGTTGACAATGTGAAGCAACTATAATCCTCATATTCTACTGATGTGAATATAAAATGATACTACCACTTTGAAAATTACTTAACATTGCCTTAAAAAATTAAACATGCAACTGTTACATTCCACTTCTAGGAATATACCAAGAGAAATGAAAGCATGTGGCCGTGTAAAGACTTACACATGTCACGGCAGCCTTCATTGTATAATCAACTCAAATGTTCATCAGCAGGTAAATGTATAGACCTATAGAATGAAATATTACTTTATAATAAAAAAGAAAAAATACAAAACAGATATATCTCAATTATCTGAGTGAAATAAGCCAGACCAAAAAGAGTACATAGTCTATGGTTCCATTTGTTTAAAGCAGTAGGAAATGCAAACTGGTATATAGTAACAGAAACACATCAGTGGTTGTCTGAGGACAGTGTTGGGAAAGAATAAATTTAAGGAAGCATATGAAACTTTTGCCTGTGGTGGATATTTTCATTATCTTGATTGTGGTGTTGGTTTCATGAATGTATACATGTAACAAAAAATTGTACACTGTAAATATGTTCAGTTTGTTGTATATTGATTATACCTTTAAAAAACTTAAAAAAATTTTTTTGCAAAGATCTTATTATTATGAACTGTAGCCTGTAAAAATTTCATTGCCTCCCTAGTTATATTTTACATACACTAATGTTGGAGAAGGAAATGGCAACCCACTCCAGTACTCTTGCCTGGAAAATCCCATGGATGGAGGAGCCTGGTAGGCTACAGTTCATGGGATCACAAAGAGTTGGACACGACTGAGTGACTTCACTTTCAATGTTGAACTAACCTGTGCATAAAGTAGATGAGAGAATCATACCTACCAAAATGGGACCACATATGATGACTTGAAACCCCAAGAAGTTTTGCAAGGCCTGATCTACATATGAACTACATTTTATTTAACATTAGTTTTTATTTTTTATTGGCTTTTTAACTTAATATAGGCACATAGTAAAAAAGGATTCAAGCACTATAAAATAGAATGAAAAATGAGTTATCTTCTCACCTCAAATCCTCAGTTCCATACTGTTAAGCAACCACTGCCAACAATTTTTTAATCTATCTTTCCAAAAAAATTTCCATTCTCTTAAAATTCAAATTATATTCCATTATGCCTATTGTTTTCAGTTTCTGTAATAGCATGTAGAGATTTTCCTTTGTCTTTTTGATAACATATATCCTTTAAATGGCTTAAAGCTCAACATTCAGAAAACTAAGATCATGGCATCTGGTCCCATCACTTCATGGGAAATACATGGAGAAACAGTGGAAACAGTGTCAGACTTTCTTTTTTTGGGCTCCAAAATCACTGCAGATGGTGATTGCAGCCATGAAATTAAAAGTTGCTTACTCCTTGGAAGGAAAGTTATGACCAACCTAGATGGCATATTCAAAAGCAGAGACATTACTTTGCCAACAAAAGCCCGTCTCATCAAGGCTATGGTTTTTCCAGTGGTCATGTATGGATGTGAGAGTTGGACTGTGAACAAAGCTGAGCGCCGAAGAATTGATGCTTTTGAATTGTGGTGTTGGAGAAGACTCTTGAGAGTCCCTTGGACTGCAAGTAGATCCAACCAGTCCATCCTAAAGGAGATCAGTCCTGGGTGTTCTTTGGAAGGACTGATGCTAAAGATGAAACTCCAGTACTTTGGCCACCTCATGCGAAGAGTTGACTCATTGGAAAAGACTCTGATGCTGGGAGGGATTGGGGACAGGAGGAGAAGGGGACAACAAAGGATGAGATGGCTGTATGGGATCACTGACTTGCTGAACATGAGTTTGAGTGAACTCCGTGAGTTGGTGACGGATAGGGAGGCCTGGCGTGCTGCAATTCATGGGGTTGCAGAGTCGGACATGAATGAGCGACTCAACTGAACTGAACTGATCCTTTAAATGGATATATCAGAATTTGTTTAACCACTTTATTGTTGCATGGGGCAGAGGACCAAGAGATGACTTTTAATGCCAGGAATAATCAAAGTTTTTTTTTTTTTAATATTTTACTGTGGAATATGACAGAATATGTGCAGAAAAAAGATAACACTGTAAAAATACAGTTTGACAAATAGTTACTGAATAAACACCTATGTAAGCACTGGTCCTGTTAGGAATACAACATTGCCAACTGCCTCAGTTCAGTTCAGTTTAGTCGCTCAGTCGTGTCCGACTCTTTGCGACCCCATGAATCGGAGCATGCCAGGCCTCCCTGCCCATTACCAACTCTCGCAGTTCACCCAAACTCATGTCCATTGAGTCGGTGATGCCATCCAACCACCTTATCCTCAATCGTCCCCTTCTCCTCCTGCCCCCAATCCCTCCCAGCATCAGGGTCTTTTCCAATGAGTCAACTCTTCTCATGAGGTGGCCAAAGTATTGGAGTTTCATCTTTAGCATCAGTCCTTCCAAAGAACACCCAGGACTGATCTCCTTTAGGATGGACTGGTTGGATCTCCTTGCAGTCCAAGGGACTCTCAAGAGTCTTCTCCAACACCACAGTTCAAAAGCATCAATTCTTCGGCACTCAGCTTTCCTCACAGTCCAACTCTCACATCCATACATGACCACTGGAAAAACCATAGCCTTGGCTATACGGACCTTTGTTAGCAAAGTAATGTCTGCTTTTGAATATGCTGTCTAGGTTGGTCATAACTTTCCTTCCAAGGAGTAAGTGTCTTTTAATTTCATGGCTGCAATCACCATCTGCAGTGATCTTGGAGCCCAAAAAAAGAAAGTCTGACACTGTTTCCACTGTTTCCCCATCTATTTCCCATGAAGTGATGGGACCAGATGCCATGATCTTTGTTTTCTGAATGTTGAGCTTTAAGCCAACTTTTTCACTCTCCTCTTTCACTTTCATCAAGAGGCTTTTTAGTTCCTCTTCACTTTCTGCCATTGGAGAAGGTGATGGCACCCCCACTCCAGTACTCTTGCCTGGAAAATCCCATGGACGGAGGAGCCTTGTAGGCTGTAGTCCATGGGGTCGCGAAGAGTCGGACACGACTGAGTGACTTCACTTTCACTTTTCACTTTCATGCATTGGAGAAGGAAATGGCAACCCACTCCAGTGTTCTTGCCTAGAGAATCCCAGGAGCCTGGTGGGCTGCTGTCTATGGAGTCACACAGAGTCGGACACGGCTGATGTGACTTAGCAGCAGCAGCACTTTCTGCCATAAGGGTGGTGTCATCTGCATATCTGAATATCTGGAAGTTCACGGTTCATGAATTGCTGGCCAACTGCCTAGAACCTTTCTTATCTGATCACAACCCCTTTCTCTCCACAAAGATGTGCATCCCTAAATAATATATATAGTAGTTTTGTCTATTTATAGTCAAAATACTATTTGTCTATAGTAGTTTTTGTCTATTTTGAATATTATATACAGGGAATCAACTTTGGGAAGTGCTTTTTGGGAAAACATTATGTTTATATTATTTATTTTTAGTTAGCTTGTCATTGCTATATATTATTCCATCATGTGAATATACAGCATGAGACTATCCACTCTATGCTAATTTGGGTTATTTCCAATTTATTGTCTATTTTGAACACATTTTAATTTTATCAGTTATGCTGCTGTGAACATTCTTTTGTGTGTGCATTCATTTATATAGGGTATACAGCTAAGAGTAGATTTAGGAAATTATAGAGTATGTGGATCTTCAGCTTTACTAGATAATGTCAAACTTTCTTCTTAAAGTAGTGGTACCAGTTTATTCTGGCACTAGTACTGTATGAGAATGCCTTTGCTTCTCATCAACCCCTGATGTCTTCAGACTTTTAAATTTTTGCTAAACTACTGGGTGCATAATGATATCCCATATTGGTTTTAATTAGCATTTCCCTGATTACAAGTGAATTTAGTGTAATTATTTGTCACTTGAATTTCCTATTTTGTTAGTGTTTATTCAGGTCTCTTGTCCATTAAAAAATTGAGTTGTCTGTCTTGTTATTTACATGTATTGTCTATGTTCTGGTTTCAAGTCTTTTTATTGATTGTGTGTGTCACAAATGCTTTTTCCCTACTCTGTGACTTGTCCTTTTAATATTCTTAAAAGTGTCTTTTAATGAACAGAAGTTCTTAAATTTAAGATTGTTCAATTTATCAATCATCTGTTTTATAGTTAGTGTTTTTCTGTCCTGTTTAAGAAATTCTTTCCTTCTGGGGTTTTGATTTTTGGTTGCATTGACTCTATAAGTCTGTTGGAGAGGAATTGGCTATCGTAAAATACTGATGTTATCTGTGATCATAGACTATCTCTCCATTTGCTTTTTAATGTATATAAGTAAAGTTTTATCACTTTTTTCACAAAATCTTGCACATTTTTTGTTACATTTATTGCTAGTTACTTCATATTTTTGGATGCTGTTAGTAATGAATGCTGTATGTTTTTTGAGAATTTAATTTTCTGATTATCTATTGCTAGTATTAAAAGTATAATTATTTTTATATATTGACTATATTTAGCAATATTGCTGAAATTTCCCATTCATTTTAATAATTTATTTGAAGATTTTGTACTTTTTCCCCCTTATAGTCATATCTGAGAATAATGATACTTTTGTTTCTTCCTTTCCCATCTTTATTCCTTTAAATTTCTTTACTTACTATACTGACTTCGATCTTTAGTATTATCTTGAGTAGCAGAGATACTTGTCTTGTTAATAATATCAGAGAGAAAGTATTCAGCTATTCACTAGTATGATGTTTGATTAAGAGTTGCTGTTTTTTCAAAAAGTTGTCTGATTTTTGCAAAAGAGAGAGGTTAGATTTGTATTATTCATATTTTCTTTTACAGTTCTACAATTCCATCACAGTATTTTTTTGAAATAAGTCAGGAGTTTGAGGTATATTAGAAAAGAAAATAAGTTATGTGGACTGTAAATGTTTTAAATTTGTAAGATTCTATAAATAAACCTATATTCTGTAAAAAAAAAAAAAAGTTGCTTTTTTTTAAAGATAGACTTTATTGAGTTAAGAAAGTTCTCTTTTATTCCTGATTTGTTCAGAGCTTCTATTAGGAATTAATGTTGAGTTTAGAAAATGTTGAGTTTTTTCTATAGCTATTGAAATGATGAAGTCATTTAGAACTTTTACCTGTTAATGTGAGAATTTCATTGATTAAATTTTATAATGTTAAACCTATCTTGTATTCCTGGGATAAATCCAACTCCTTCATGATATGTTATCCTTTCTAAATGGTATAGATTCAGTTTGATAAACTTTGCTTTAAATTTTTGCATCTATGTTTATGAGTGAGGTGGCCCTGTGATTTTTCTTTTTGTGTTACCTTTGTCAGGTTTTAATATCAAGATCCATCTAGGCAGTGTTAGCCAGCCTATTTTTTCATTATTGCTTCTATAATGAGACTTTTTAAATAATTTTTTCTATCACTGTCCCATGAAATCTTGATGGCACTGATATAAAGTAATTCTATATATGTACCATAGACATCTGTACTTTGTACTTAAAAGGGTAAGATTTCCCTGCTTAGGAATCAGTCTGAACTCCCGTGGGGGCAGTATTATCTCACTGAGAATGCATGGTCTAGCCTCATAAAATTGACTGGATTGTGCTCCCTCTTTCTCTACTTGATTATATTTTTTTTAATTTAAATGACATTTTTAAACTTCCCTGGTGGTTCAGATGGTAAAGCATCTGCCTACAATGCGGGAGACCTGGGTTCGATCCCTGGGTCAGGAAGATCCTCTGGAGAAGGAAATGGCAACCCACTCCAGTACTCTTGCCTGGAAAATCCCATGGATGGAAGAGCCTGGTAGGCTACAGTCCATGGGGTCGCAAAGAGCTGGACATGACTGAGCAACTTCACCTTACCTCACCTTTTGTTCATGAAGCCAATTGATATAATATTCATTTACCTCATTTAGGAGAAACTTGAACAAACCCACCAGCCTCTGCAAAAGGAACATCAGAGACATCAAGAACCTGTGCATCAGTCTAAAAAAAGTCTGAATGAGGTAAGAAAAAATTTACTATCTTTTGCTTAATAATAATAGGTAATTACAAGTTAGCTTTTACCTTGGAAGTATTTTGTTTGAATACATTAAAATGTATAAATCCATGCTGTAAAAGATATCAGTTGTGCATAAGAGTATTATGAACACATCATAGAAATTTGGGAAGAAAAAATAAATTATTTAACACAATAGCTGATTTTTATTGAATGTATCAAAATGTAAGCAATCAATATGTGTTATGTCCTTTGAAAAATCACCTTGGGACAGTACACACTTCTTTCCAAATATATTTGAAGCTTCTTTTTGCGGGGAGGTCCTTTAAAATGTGTTGCACATTATTTTAAGTATAAGTAATTCTCTTTGTGGAAATTATTTTTGATGTAGGGAAATGTTATTAAGAGTTAAATCTAGTGAATAAAGTATATATAGAGAATTTAACAATGGGGAAAAACCCAAGATAAATATATGTGGATGAAACCATGGTATTATTTTCAATAGCAAAAATGGAAAACTACCAAAGTGTTGAAATGATTACATAAATTATGTTGCACTCACTGGAACATTATATAGCCTCTAAAAATTATCATTACAAAATCTATACAGCAATATAAAAAAATATTCCTCGTATAATGTTAAATGAAAAAGTCAGACAGAAATGTGTACATAGATTGAGATTATGACTATGTTAAAAATGTATGTAAATGAAAAATCCTGCAAGGAACTACACCAGTAAGCTGAAGTAGTTTTGTTATGTGGATGGTATTAATGTTTGGTTGTTTTCTTACTTTTTAGGAAAATTTGTATAATGAAATTATAATCTTATATGAAATACATATCTTGGGGATCAAAAGCAAAATATAATTAAGATTGAATTTCTTACTTAGCTTTTAAAATGCTTTAAAAAGAGTTGTAGAAAAGGAGCTCTAAACATGAATTGAGCCCTAATTGTTCCAACTTTGAAATGAAATAAAATTTAATGTAAAGGCATTTTACAAGCTGTATTTAATTACCATATAAATGAGGACTATTTTCCCTCTTTTTTGCCAAAGATTATTTTTATGATTAAATTTCTAGTTTTTGAAATAATTATATAACCATAATCTCTTAAGTATTTTGGGTTCGAAGGTGAAATTGTATAAAAACAATAAAATATCACCAATTTTATATGGTTCAACCTAATAAAAGAAATGCATATAAATAATCTACTCTTCTTTATTGGCTCTCAAACACTTATAGGGCAATATCCTGAGTATATTTACTTTTCGGTGTACTACTAACAGCAGTTTTATTTCAGTCCCATAATGAAGATCCAGAAAAAGATAAAACACCACAAAACTGCAGAGAGAGAGATTTGGAGGACGTAGCACGGCAGTTAGAGGTGGCCCACGAAGAGATCCGAAGGCTCACTGATGAACTGCGAGGGAAGGAGAAGGTACAGCGCAAACTCGGTAAGCTGTGCTGACGGTGAACGTCTCTGACCATGTGGTAAATGTAATGGTCCTGCTAAGGGTAAGACACAAGTACACTGAGAAAAAAATCTAAGATAAACACATAAAAGTCTGATATATAGTCTCATTTTCTACAGTGTCCAGAAGTTTTTGTCGAAGCATATCATAACTACCAAGAGGTGTACAACTCCAATACACCACCCAGTGCAAGAAATTTCCAGTGCTCCAGAAGCCCTGTCTCTTCTCCCTATGTCTACTTACTCTCTCCTCCCGCGAAGTCATGACTAGTCCTAACTTTTAAGGCTATTTCTGCGTTTTAACTGCAGGGAGTATACATTCTTTAGCTTGTTTCTTTTGTTCAATATTATATTTGTGAGATTCATCCGTATTGTTCCATGTAACAATACTTTGTTCACTTTTGCTGTTTGTACTCTAGTGTTTCATTGAATAAACATACTCCACTTATTTTATTTATCCCTTCTACTGTTGATAGACATTTATGTTGTCTCCAGTTGGTCTCTTATGAACAGTGCTGCTCTAAGTATTCTTGTCTTTATCTATATATTTCTGATCATGATATACCTCAGTAGAATTATTAGATCAGATGGTTAAGGATTTGTTCTGTGTTGGTAAATTACTGCCATGTTGTCTTCCAAATAGTTGTACTAATTTAAGCTCTGCTCAGTTGTGTATGAGTTGTTAGTTACTTCACATTCTCTGTCAGTGCTTGGTATTGTCAGTCTTACTAATTTTACCTTTTCTGGTGAGTTATGTAGTAGTATTTAACTGTGGCTTTACTTAACATTTCCCTGACAGTTAACATTGTTGAAAATCCTTTCATATGATTGTTGTTGTTGCTTACTTAGGTATCAATTCAGTTTGGTTCAATTGCTCAGTCATGTCCGATTCTTTGTGACCCCATGGACTGCAGCATGCCAGGCCTCCCTGTCCATCACCAACTCCCGGAGCCTACTCAAACTCATGTTCATTGAGTCGGTGATGCCATCCAACCGTCTCATCCTCTGTCATCCCCTTCTCCTCCCACCTTCAATCTTTCCCAGCATTAGGGTCTTTTCCAATGAGTCAGTTCTTTACATCAGAGTATTGGAGTTTCAACCTCAGCATCAGTCCTTCCTATGAGTATTCAGGACTGATTTCATTTAGAATGGACTAGTTGGATCTCCTTGCAGTCCAAGGGACTCTCAAGAGTCTTCTCCAACACCACAGTTCAAAAGCATCAATTCTTCGGCACTCAGCTTTCTTTATAGTCCAGCTCTCACATCCATACATGACTACTGGAAAAACCATACTTTGACTAGATGGACCTTTGTCGTCAAAGTAGTGTCTCTGCTTTTTAATACACACTGTCTAGGTTTGTCATAGTTTTTCTTCCAAGGAGCAAGCGTCTTTTAATTTCATGGCTGCAGTCACCATCTGCAGTGATTTTGGAGCCCAAGAAAATAATGTTTGTTACTGTTTCCATTGTTGCCCCAACTTCTTGCCATGAAGTGATGGGGCCACATACCATGATCTTTGTTTTTTGAATGTTGAGTTTTAAGCCAACTTTTTCACTCTCCTCTTTCACCTCCAACAAGAGGCTCTTTAGTTCCTCTTCGCTTTCTTCCATGAGGGTGGTATTATCTGCATATCTGAGGTTATTGATATTTCTCCCGGCAATCTTAATTCCAGCTTGTGCTTCATCCAGCCAGGCATTTCACATTATGTCCTCTGCATATAAGTTAAATAAGCAGAGTGCCAATATACGTCTTTGACATACTCCTTTCCCAATTCGGAACCAGTCCATTGTTCCATATTTAGTTCTAACTGTTGCTTCTTGACCTACATACAGGTTTCTCAGAGGCAGGTAAGGTGGTTTGGTATTCCCAGCTATTTAAGAATTTTCTGCATTTTAATGTGATCCACATAGTCAAAGGCTTTCGCATAGTCAATGAAGCAGAAGTAGATGTTTTCAGAAATTACCTTGCTTTTTCTGTGATCCAGCAGATGTTGGCAGTTTGATCTCTGGTTCCTCTGCCTTTCCTCAATCCAGCTTGAACATCTGGAAGTTCTCAGTTCATGTACTATTGAAGCCTAGCTTGGAGAATTTTGAGCATTACTTTGCTAGGATGTGATATGAGTGCAATTGTGTGGTAGTTTGAACATTCTATGGCATTGCCTTTCTTTGGAATTGGAATGAAAACTGACCTTTTCCAGTCCTATTGCCACTGCTGAGTTTTCCAAATTTGCTGGCATATTGAGTGCTGCACTTTCACAGCATCATCTTTCAGGATTTGAAATAGCTCTGCTGGAATTCCATCACCTCCACTAGCTTTGTTTATAGTCATGCTTCCTAAGGCCCACTTGACTTCACATTCCAGGATGTCTGGCTCTAGGTGAGTGATCACACCATAGTGGTTATCTGGATCATGAAGATATTTTTTGTATAGTTCTTCTGTGTATTCTTGCCACCTCTTTTTAATATCTTCTGCTCTTGTTAGGTCCATAGCATTTTGTCATTCATCGTGCCCATCTTTGCATGAAATGTTCCCTTGGTATCTCTAATTTCCTTGAAGAGGTCTGTAGTCTTTCCCATTCTATTGTTTTCCTGTATATCTTTGCATTGATCACTTAGGAAGGCTTTCTTATCTCTCCTTGCTATTGTTTGGAACTCTGCATTCAGATGGGTATGTCTTTCCTTTTCTCTTTTGCCTTTCACTTCTCTTTTCTCAGCTATTTGTAAGGCATCCTCAGACAACCATCTTGCCTTTTGGCTTTGCTTTTTCCTGGGGATGGTTTTAATCACCATCTCCTATACAATGTTACAAACCTCTGTCCATAGTTCTTCGGGCCCTCTATCTATCAGATCTAATCCCTTGAATCTATTTGTCTCTTCCACTGTTTAATCATAAGGGATTTGATTTAGGTCATACCTGAATTGTCTAGTGGTTTTCCCTGCTTTCTTCAATTTAAATCTGAAATTTACAATAAGGAGTTCATGATCTGAGCCACAGTCCCTGGTCTTGTTTTTGCTGACTGTATAGATTTTCTCCATCTTTGGCTGCAGTGAATAGAATCAATCTGATTTCGGTATTGACCATCTGGTGATGTCCATGTATAGTCTCTCTTGTGTTGCTGGAAGAGGGTGTTTGGTTTGCTATGACCATTGCGTTCTCTTGGCAAAACTGTTAGCCTTTGCCCTGCTTTATTCTGTACTCCAAGGCCAAAATTGCCTGTTTTACTCCAGGTATCTCTTGACTTTCCACAATAAACTGTGGAAAATTCTGAAAGAGATGGGAATACCAGACCACCTGATCTGCCTCTTGAGAAATCTGTATGCAGGTCAGGAAGCAACAGTTAGAACTGGACATGGAACAACAGACTGGTTTCAAATAGGAAAAGAAGTACGTCAAGGCTGTATATTGTCACCCTGTTTATTTAACTTATATGCAGAGTACATCATGAGAAACGCTGGACTGGAAGAAACACAAGCTGGAATCAAGATTGCCGGGAGAAATATCAATACCCTCAGATATGCAGATGACACCACCATTATGGCAGAAAGTGAAGAGGAACTAAAAAGCCTCTTGATGAAGGTGAAAGTGGAGAGTGAAAAAGTTGGCTTAAAGCTCAACATTCAGAAAACGAAGATCATGGCATCTGGTTCCATCACTTCATGGGAAATAGATGGGTAAACAGTGGAAACAGTGTCAGACTTTATTTTTCTGGGCTCCAAAATCACTGCAGATGGTGATTTCAGCCATGAAATTAAAAGGCGCTTACTGCTTGGAAGGACAGTTATGACCAACCTAGATAGCATATTCAAAAGCAGAGAATTACTTTGCCAACAAAGGTTCATCTAGTCAAGGCTGTGGTTTTTCCTGTGGTCATGTATGGATGTGAGAGTTGGACTGTGAAGAAGGCTGAGCGCCAAAGAATTGATGCTTTTGAACTGTGGTGTTGGAGAAGACTCTTGAGAATCCCTTGGACTGCAAGGAGATCCAACCAGTCCATTCTGAAGGAGATCAGCCCTGGGATTTCTTTGGAAGGAATGATGCTAAAGCTGAAACTCCAGTACTTTGGCCACCTCACGCAAAGAGTTGACTCATTGGAAAAGACTCTGATGCTGGGAGGGATTGGGTGCAAGAGGAGAAGGGGACGACAGAGGATGAGATGGCTGGATGGCATCACTGACTGGATGGACGTGAGTCTGAGTGAACTCCGGGAGTTGGTGAGGGACAGGGAGGCCTGGCGTGTTGGGGTCGCAAAGAGTCAGACACGACTGAGCGACTGATCTGATCTGATCTGATCTCTTGACTTCCTACTTTTGCATTC
This sequence comes from Bos grunniens, assembly GCF_055505025.1. NCBI lineage: Eukaryota > Metazoa > Chordata > Mammalia > Artiodactyla > Bovidae > Bos > Bos grunniens. The sequence goes on from NC_141167.1 coordinate 17,750,490, forward strand.
CAGTCCCCTATGATGAAAAGGACATCTTTTTTGGTGTTAATTTTAGAACGTCTTCATAGAACCGTTCAGCTTCTTTGGCATTTGTGGTTGGAACATAGACTTGGATTGCTGTGATACTGAATGGTTTGCCTTGGAAATGAACAGAGATTATTCTGTCATTTTTGAGGTTGCACCCAAGTACTGCATTTCGGACTCTTTGGTTGACTATGAGGGCTACTCCATTTCTTCTAAGGGATTCTTGCCCAAAGTAGTAGATATAATGGTCATCTGAATTAAATTCACCCATTCCAGTCCATTTTAGTTCACTGATTCCTAAAATGTCGATGTTCACTCTTGCCATCTCCTGTTTGACCACTTCCAATTTACCTTGATTCATGGACCTAACATTCCAGGTTCCTATGCAATATTGCTCTTTACAGCATCAGACTTTTCTTCCATCACCAGTCACATCCACAGCTGGGTGGTGTTTTCGCTTTGGCTCTGTCTCTTCATTCTTTCTGGAGTTATTTCTCCATTCTTCTCCAGTAGCATATTGGTCACCTACTGACCTGGGGAGTTCCTCTTTCAGTATCATATCATTTTGCCTTTTCATACTGTTCACGGGGTTCTCAAAGCGAGAATACTGAAGTGTTTTGCCATTCCTTTCTCCGTGGACCACATTTTGTCAGAAGTCTCCACCATGACCTGTCCGTCTTGGGTGGCCCTACATATAGCATGGCTCATAGTTTCATTGAGTTAGACAAGGCTGTGATCCAAGTGATCAGTTTGGTTAGTTTTCTGTAACTGTGGCTTCCATTCTGTCCGCCCTCTGATGGATAAGGATAAGAGGCTTGTGGAAGCTTCCTGAATGGAGTGACTGGCTGGAGGGGAATCTGGGTCTTGCTCTGATGGGCAGGGCTTTGCCTACACAAATATTAACTCAAAATGGACCACAGAGCTAAATGCAAGAGTTAAAACTATAAATGTTTAGAAGAAAACATAGAGTGAATTTTTATGATCTGGGCATAGGCAATTATATGTTAGATATAACCAAAAGCAAAAGTGATAAAATAAAACCTAATAAATTGTACTTAATTGAAATTAAAATTTCTGTACTTCAAAAGATACCAATAGGAAAGTAAAAAGACAAACCATGGACTGAGAGAAATGTTTGCAAATCATGTGTTTGATGCAGAACTCATATCCAGACTATATGAAGAATTCTTACTTATATATATTCTTTTATGTTGGAAAAGGCAATGGCAACCCACTCCAGTGTTCTTGCCTGGAGAATCCCAGGGACAATGAAGCCTGGTGGGAAGCCTGGTGGGCTGCCGTCTATGGGGTCACACAGAGTCGGACATGATTGAAGCTACTTAGCAGCAGCAGCAGCAGCAGCATTCTTTTATGTTATTATAAAAAGACAGTCCAACTTTAAAATGAACAACTTGAGTAGACATTTCTTTAGAGAAGGCATGTGAATGGCCAAAAAGCACATGAAGAGATGCTCAAAATCATTGATCACTAGGGAAGTGCAAATTAAATCTACAATGAGATCCCATTCCACACCCACTAGAATGGCTATAATAAAAAAGATAATGTCAAGTGTTGGCAAGGATGTGAAGAAATTGGAACATTGTTGATGGGAATATAAAATGGTGCAGACACTTTGGAAAACAATTTGGCATTTTCTCAAGGTGTTAAGTGTAAAATTATCATGTTACCCAGGAGAAATGAAGATATATGTCCACTAAAAAGCTTGTATGAGAAATTAACACAACATTATAAGTCAACTATACTTCAATAAAATACATTTAAAAAAAAGTTGTATGTGAATGTTCAAAGCACTATTATCTACAGTACTAGCCAAAACATAGAAACAACTTAAACATCTATCATTGGTGAGTGGATAAACAAAATGTATATCCATCCTGCACAGAAAATAGTTAAAATAGAAGACTTGACCCTGCTGTCCTTAGAAACTCCTGTTTGTCAGGTTAGCCCTTGGCTAGCATCTGAGATGGAGAAGGCAATGGCACCCCACTCCAGGACTCTTGCCTGGAAAATCCCATGGATGGAGGGGCCTGGTAGGCTGCAGTCCATGGGGTCACTAAGAGTCAGACACGACTGAGCGACTTCACTTTCACTTTTCGCTTTCATGCATTGGAGAAGGAAATGGCAACCCACTCTAGTATTCTTGCCTGGAGAACCCCTGGGATGGGAGCCTGGTGGGCTGCCATCTATGGGGTTGCACAGGGTTGGACACAGCTGAAGTGACTTAGCAGCAGCATCTGAAAACTTGTATTTGGAGAAGGTTCCCTCCCTCCCCCAATTTATAACAGTGGCTCACTGTGCCTGACCTGTTTGTACAATGTGGTTTATGCTAAAAACCTGCTTTCCTTCTGAGAGTCTGAAATTCTGGTATGTTCTGGGCAGAAAAGTGAAATCGCTCAGTCGTGTCTGACTCTTTGCAACCCCATAGACTGTAGCCTTCCAGGCTCCTCTGTCCATGGGATTTTCCAGGCAATAGTACTGGAGTGGGTTGCCATTTCCTTCTCCAGGGAATCATCCCAACCCAGGGCTCAAACCCGGGTCCCCCGCATTGTAGGCAGACGCTTTACTGTCTGAGCCACCAGAAGGTGGTGTCTATGTAAGTAGCACCCAATAAAAACTTTGGCTGCTGAGTCTGTAATGAATATTCTTGGCAGACTTTTCATGTGAATTGTCAAATTCATTGCTGGAGAAATTAAGCCCATCCTGTATGACTGCTGAGAGATGACTCTTGGAAACTTGTGCCTGGTTTCCTCTGGACTTTGCCTCATGTACCTTTTCTATGTGATTGGGAATGATCTCTTGTAAGATTCATGTTGGTCTCTTACTTCTGGGAGATTCCTCAACTTGCCATTATAGGAGGCCTATCAGCTGTAGCATTGGTGATGAGTAGACCACAGGAGGCAAAGTGATAAAACCTGGGTTAGAGAACGCAAATTCAATAGACTCCTGTGCCCCATACACTTTCTGTATGCCATTCTGCAGTCCTCATACAGTTCTTGAATAGTACCAAAAGTTATTTCTGAAATTTTTCTATTTTGCTATTTCTAGGAACAACTGGTGAAATTCTAAGTATTATTAATTTCAGACATTAATTTTAAGTATTTATGCATGTAATTTCTTTTTACTAAATTTGTAATACCATGCTTAAAAACTTTTAGCTATTCCTTTTGTTTACAGTGGTCCAAACTCTTTAGCATAGAATCTGGTTAGGGAAACAGGGAAAGATTACATGATCAGACAATATCAGGGATAGGAAGAAACCTAAGATGTAGTAGGAATAGTAAGAGGGGACTTTGGGAAAGCTTCCTGGAGGAGGTGACATTTATGCAGAAACTCAGAGGACAGCCATCAGAAAGTATTCCAGAGGGTCACTTGAAATTTGATTGCTAATCATTTGCTCCTTACACAAATATCAGATCAGATCAGATCAGATCAGTCGCTCAGTCGTGTCCGACTCTTTGCGACCCCATGAATCGCAGCACGCCAGGCCTCTCTGTCCATCACCAACTCCCGGAGTTCACTCAGACTCACGTCCATCGAGTCAGTGATGCCATCCAGCCATCTCATCCTCTGTCGTCCCCTTCTCCTCTTGCACCCAATCCCTCCCAGCATCAGAGTCTTTTCCAATGAGTCAACTCTTCGCATGAGGTGGCCAAAGTACTGGAGTTTCAGCTTTAGCATCAGTCCTTCCAGAGAAATCCCAGGGCTGATCTCCTTCAGAATGGACTGGTTGGATCTCCTTGCAGTCCAAGGGATTCTCAAGAGTCTTCTCCAACACCACAGTTCAAAAGCATCAATTCTTCGGCGCTCAGCCTTCTTCACAGTCCAACTCTCACATCCATACATGACCACAGGAAAAACCATAGCCTTGACTAGATGAACCTTTGTTGGCAAAGTCATGTCTCTGCTTTTGAATATGCTATCTAGGTTGGTCATAACTTTCCTTCCAAGCAGTAAGCGTCTTTTAATTTCATGGCTGAAATCACCATCTGCAGTGATTTTGGAGCCCAGAAAAATAAAGTCTGACACTGTTTCCACTGTTTCCCTATCTATTTCCCATGAAGTGATGGAACCAGATGCCATGATCTTCGTTTTCTGAATGTTGAGCTTTAAGCCCACTTTTTCACTCTCCACTTTCACCTTCATCAAGAGGCTTTTTAGTTCCTCTTCACTTTCTGCCATAAGGGTGGTGTCATCTGCATATCTGAGGTTATTGATATTTCTCCCGGCAATCTTGATTCCAGCTTGTGTTTCTTCCAGTCCAGCATTTCTCATGATGTACTCTGCATATAAGTTAAATAAACAGGGTGACAATATACAGCCTTGACGTACTCCTTTTCCTATTTGGAACCAGTCTGTTGTTCCATGTCCAGTTCTAACTGTTGCTTCCTGACCTGCATACAGGTTTCTCAAGAGGCAGGTCAGGTGGTCTGGTAGTCCCATCTCTTTCAGAATTTTCCACAGTTTCTTGTGATCCACACAGTCAAAGGCTTTGGCATAGTCAATAAAGCAGAAATAGATGTTTTTCTGGAACTCTCTTGCTTTTCCCATGATCCAGCGGATGTTGGCAATTTGATCTCTGGTTCCTCTGCCTTTTCTAAAACCAGCTTGAACATCAGGAAGTTCACAGTTCACATATTGCTGAAGCCTGGCTTGGAGAATTTTGAGCATTACTTTACTAGCGTGTGAGATGAGTGCAATTGTGCAGTAGTTTGAGCATTCTTTGGCATTACCTTTCTTTGGAATTCTAATGAAAACTGACCTTTTCCAGTCCTGTGGCCACTGCTGAGTTTTCCAAATTTGCTGGCATATTGAGTGTAGCACTTTCACAGCATCATCTTTCAGGATTTGGAATAGCTCAACTGGAATTCCATCACCTCCACTAGCTTTGTTCGTAGTGATGCTTTTAAGGCCCACTTGACTTCACATTCCAGGATGTCTGGCTCTAGATGAGTGATCACACCATCGTGATTATCTGGGTCATGAAGATCTTTTTTGTACAGTTCTTCTGTGTATTCTTGCTACCTCTTCTTAGTATCTTCTGCTTCTGTTATGTCCATACCATTTCTGTCCTTTATCGAGCCCATCTTTGCATGAAATGTTCCTTTGGTATCTCTGATTTTCTTGAAGAGGTCTCTAGTCTTTCCCATTCTGTTGTTTTCCTCTATTTCTTTGCATTGATCGCTGAAGAAGGCTTTCTTATCTCTTCTTGCTATTCTTTGGAACTCTGCATTCAGATGTTTATATCTTCCCTTTTCTCCTTTTCTTTTTGCTTCTCTTCTTTTCACAGCTATTTGTAAGGCCTCCCCAGACAGCCATTTTGCTTTTTTGCATTTCTTTTCCATGGGAATGGTCTTGATCCCTGTCTCCTGTACAATGTCACGAACCTCATTCCATAGCTCATCAGGCACTCTGTCTATCAGATCTAGGCCGTTAAATCTATTTCTCACTTCCACTGTATAATCATAAGGGATTTGATTAGGTCATACCTGAATGATCTAGTGGTTTTCCCTACTTTCTTCAATTTAAGTCTGAATTTGGCAATAAGGAGTTCATGGTCTGAGCCACATTCAGCTCCTGGTCTTGTTTTGCTGACTGATTGCTCTTTTTTTCTTTTAGCTTCTGCACTTGAGAAGGCTCAACTAGAAATTGAGAAATTGAAAGAAAATTTGATAAAGCTGAAAGAAAATGGTGAGTAATTTTAACAGATATTATAATATTTGATAATAAAACAAACAATAATATAATTTATGTTAAGTAATAGTATTAAACAAAATTTAATAATTAATGATATTACTACTAGTTCTATTATTACTATCTCTACCGTCCTATTATGCTTACTATCACTTGTTGCTTACTAACATATACTCTATCGGGCATTTTGCATGCATTATCTCTAATCCTAATATCAATGCCAAGTTGTAGTATTATTCTAACCATTTCATAGATAAAATAACTGAGTTGTGGCAAGGTTAAATGAATTATCCAGTAAGCTACATTAAGTATTAGAGCTAAATGTCTGACTACAAAACCTTTGGTTAACACAAACAATACGTGTTTTACTGGGACCACTGAGGTTGCTGCTACTAAGTCACTTCAGTTGTGTCCGACTCTGTGCGACCCCACAGACAGCAGCCCACCAGGCTCCCCCGTCCCTGGGATTCTCCAGGCAAGAACACTGGAGTGGGTTGCCATTTCCTTCTCCAATGCATGAAAGTGAAAAGTGAAAGTGAAGTCGCTCAGTCGTGTCTGACTCTTAGCAACCCCATGGACTGTATACAGCCTACCAGGCCCCTCCATCCATGGGATTTTCCAGGCAAGAGTACTGGAGTAGGGTGCCATTGCCTTCTCTGACCACTGAGGTTAAGACACTGTATAATGCATTTAACAACACCTCTATGGGGTCGCACAGAGTCGGACACGACTGAAGCGACTTAGCAGCAGCAGCAGCAGCACCCTCACTTGGCTATGTATAAATGACACTAGCTATAGTGAAATAGAATGAAATTTGAGTATTATAATGATAGTAGCTACAAAAATAATTTAAAATACGTCTACTGGTTTTAAATAATTATAAAACTAGGTTTATTTACCCTGTGATGTTATAATCTATAGTAAGTAACATGTATTTGGTCTTCACCCTAATAAAGGTGTCTTTTGTCATGACATGAAGACTTTTGGAAAGTCCCTAGGTAACCAAAGGATAGGCTTCCCTGGTGGCTCAGTGGTAAAGAATCCACCTGCAGGAGATGTGGGTTCAGTCCCTAGGTCGGGAAGATCCCTTGGAGGAGGAAATGGCAACCCACTCCAGTATTCTTGCCTGGGAAATCCCACAGACAGAGGAGCCTCGTGAGCTACAGTCCATGTGGTCACAAAGAGTCGGACACAACTGAGTGACTGAACACACACACCCACACACACACACACACACACGTTAACAACATTATTTCAGGTCAGGGTAGTTAAGGGTTGGATGAGAATATCTGCTCTGAACCTAACTGTATAGGTTGATTTTTAAAATGTAATTTTATTTATTTATTTATTATTGACTGTGCTGGGTCTGTGTTACCTCACGAGCTTTTCTCTAGTTATGGAGAGCAGGGGCTCCTCTCTATTTGCAGTGCGTGGGCTTCTGTTTGTAGTAGCTTCTCCTTGTAGAGCATGGGCTTTAGAGTACCTGAGGTTCAGTAGTTGCAGCTCCCAGGCACTAGCGCACAGGCTCAATAGTCATGGTGCTCGGGCCTAGTTGCTCTGTGGCATGTGGGATTTTCCTGGATCACGGATAGAATTCATGTCTGTTGCATTGGCAGGCGTATTCTTTACCGGTGAGCCACCAGGGAAGCCCTAGCTTGATGTTTTAAAAAACAAAAAGCCTATATTCCATTTGTGATAAGCAGAACAGTACTAATTTTAGTGACCTATGTAAAACTGTATTTTGAAGATTTGTGAAAATTAAAAATACTGGTAATATATACTATAGAGAAATAGACAATGCCATTGTGAAAGTATAGCTTTGTACAATCTTTCTGAAGAATAATTTGGCAGGCTCTGTCAAATTTTTTAAATGCGCATGTCTTCTGATCCAGCTATGTCATTTCTTTCTAGGGATTTATTTTTGGGGAAATAATGTCATAAGGACTTAGAGATTGATGAACAAGGAAAATCCTTATATAATTGTTTACAAGAATAAGCATTGGCAGCAAACCTAAATCTTCATCAGTAGGGGGAAAGTGACATTGAAATGGCAATTTGGACAGTGGCTTACTATGCAGAACAAGATGAGGTACTGCATTAACAAATCATGGTATGTTAATAAGATGGACTCAAAAGGAACAAATTATCAACAAAATACAGGTGAATCCCCCCAGTACTGTATATATTGAGTGAAAGTAGCCTGAAACAAACATGTGTATTGTAAGATTTAATTTATATGAAAACCAAGAATGAGCAAAACTATTAATAGTCTCTGTGATAGAAAGTGGCTGTAGGGTTGGGTGGGAGTGGAGAACCGACTGAAAAGGATTTGAGGATATATTATGGTTTGATGAAAATGTTCTGTATCTTTTGGAAGGCAAATTCACAAGTATATAAAATTTTCAAAATTCATTAAACTGAGCACTTAGGATATGTTTGCTATATGGTGTATAAATTATACCTCAATTAAAAAATAGTTCCACATAAGATGACACTAGGTATACTATCCTGTAAAGATGTCCGTGATGTATTCACAGGCAGTAAATTTGCAGACGGTGTTGTGGAGCACTGTTCGAATTTTTTTAAACTGCATATGCAAAGGTTAGAACAAATCTTGCCTTCCATATATGTATATGGATTGTGAATTACTTTTTTTTTCTTTTTGGCATGTTTTCAGCATTTTTCAAGTTAAAAATTCACATGCTAAGGAGAAAAGGGGGATAGCAAGGGAAACAAAAAAATTAAGAAAGAAAAAATCAATACAAGTTAAAAACCAAACAGGCAAGGAAGAAGGAAGACAAAGGAAACTTTATAGCAGAAAAAGAAAAATAGGAGAAACATAAGTGAAAAAAAGAAACAGCTGCTGATCCAAGAAAATTACTAGCAACAAGTTTATACTATTGAAACTTTGATGAGTGCTACAAAGAGCAGATCTCAACATGAGGTGCTGAGGTGAGAGTGGCCTACAGGCAGAGGAGAAAGATGATTTGGGTGAATTAATCTGATTTCACTTGGCCAGTCTGTTCACTGCTCCTAGCTCAGTGCATCAGCTGTCTGTGGGGTCCTACCGTTAACAAGTGCAGGAGAAGTACCAAGGAACACAAGAGGTGTGTAAGAGAGACTTCCCAGGTGGTGCTTGAGGTAAAGAACCCACCTGCCGATGCAGGAGATGTAAAAGCTGCAGGTTCAATCCCTGGGCTGGGAAGATCCCCTGGAGGAGGGCATGGCAACCCACTTCAGTACTCTTGTCTGGAGAATCCCATGAACAGAGGAGCCTAGTGGGCTACAGTCCATAGGGTCACAAAGAGTTGGACATGACTGAAGCGACTGAGCATACACGCATGTAAGAGAGATGGGACCACAGGAGCCTAGGAAGATGATTTTCTTGGTCATTTGGGTTTTAGAAGGCCGGTTCAATTGTTTTAAAATTCCGGGTCCTGGAAGAACCTCTATTGCTGGAAACACTGCTCTGAAAAAGTCCAACTCACTAGACCGGCATGAGAATTGACAAAACATTCTGTTCTGTTTCGTGAGTTGGTACAACATTCTAGGGCTGGACTTGAGAGTCTAGCAGCTCTTCTTTGCGGAGAATCACATGTGCAGAGACATGGTAGAACTGACAAGAAGAGCAGGAAATAGCACTTCCTCCATTTTTAGACTTAATGCCCCCAAATTAAAACTTCAATCCATGGACTTCTTTGGTTGTCCAGTAATTAAGAATCTACCTGCCCATATAGGGGACACAGGCTGGATCCCTGTCCAGGAGGATCGCACATGCCATGGGGCATCTAAGCCCGTGTGCCACAACTACTGAGGCTCTGCTTCACAAGAGAAGCCACTGCACTGAGAAGCCTGCACACCTCAGCGAAGAGTAGCACCCGCTCTCAGCAGCTAGAGAAATACCACGCACAGCATCGAAGACTAGTGCAGCAGAAAATAAATAAATTAATTGGAAAAAACTTCAGTCCAATTGAATCAATTGCATTTTCTTTGTTTTAGACTCAGTTGACCTACGGAAAGCAAAAGAACATAATCAGAGACTGGATGAGGAAATTCTGGCTCTAAGAAATCGGGTTCGATCACTTGACTCAGAAAAAAAAGTACTTGGAGAAGAGGTAAGTTGTTTAATTAAATTTGTTCCTAGAGTTAATTTAAATGTGTATAAACTAACAGCAGTTAGAGCCGCCTAGATGGATAATACATCATCCATTGGTCATTAGTGAAGTCTGATTCTGGTGGCTATAACATGGCAGGTAGATGCTATACTTTGACCTGGACGCTTTGTATCAGTGTTTCTGCTTCATACATTTTAACCACATATGCTGAACAGTAATGTTATTGCTATTGTGCTTCAATAGGATCTTTTCTTTTTAATAAGGATTTAGATAATAGTTTATGCTTTTTACATTTACCAAAGTTTGAGTTTGTTAATACTAAACACTTAGTTGTATTATGTTTTTGAATCATTTTTAATATGCACTTCCAGGTTCTAGATATACTATGCTGCTGCTGCTGCTGCTAAGTTGCTTCAGTCGTGTCCGACTGTGCGACCCCATAGACGGCAGCCCACCAGGCTCCCCCGTCCCTGGGATTCTCCAGGCAAGAATACTGGAGTGGGTTGCCATTTCCTTCTCCAATGTGTGAAAGTGAAAAGTGAAAGTGAAGTCGCTCAGTCGTGTCTGACTCCTAGCGACCCCATGGACTGTAGCCTACCAGGCCCCGCCGTCTATGGGGTTTTCCAGGCAAGAGTACTGGAGTGTTATGTCACTTCAATTTTAGTTCTATTCATTTCACAGTCATCTCTCTGGTATGTAATACAATGCCTGGCACACACTCTAAGTGCTCAAGAAATTTTGTTGCAAGAATGAGTAGTTATTCATTAGGATGGCTATTATCAAAACAATAAAAAATAACAAATGTCGATGAGGATGTTGAGAAATTAGAACCCTTTGTATATCGTTGTTAAGAATGTAAAATGGTTCAGACACACTCGAAAATGGTATGTACTCCCTTTAAAAAGTAAACATAGAGTTACCAGCAGTTCTGCTTCTGGTTATATACCCAAAAGAATTGAAAGCAGGCACTTGAAGAGATTTATTCACTCATATTCATAGCCAAAAAGTTGAAGCAACTCAAGTATCCATTGACAGATGAATGGATAAACAAAGTATGGTGTGTGTGTGTGTGTGTGTGTGTGTGTGTGTAATAGGGCCTTAAAAAGAAAAGATATTTTAACATATGTTACAGCATAGGTGAAACTTGAAGCCACTATACTACTTAAACAAGTCACATAAAGACAAACAGTGCATAGTTCCATTTATATGAGGTACCTAAAGTGGTCAAAAATCACAGAGATAGAAAGTAGAATAGTGGTTTCTGGGGGGCTGTGGGGAAGGGCAGGATGAGGAGTTATTGCTTAATGATTAGAGTTTCAGTTTTGCAAGATGAGAAGAATTCTGGAGATGGATGGCGGTGATGGTTACATAATAATGTGAATGTGCTTAGTGGTTCTCAACTATATACTTAAAAACGGTTAAAATGGTAAATTTTGTGTTATGTATATTTTATCATAATTTTAAAATGCAATCATAAGAATAAATAAACACTGTTCAAGTTGTCTAAATCTCTATAAATTTGTACATATAATACTGATAAAATATATTCAATGTATTTTAAACATGTTTGTATATGTTTTACATATATATACATATATTTGGACTTCCCTGGTGTCTCAGATGGTAAAGCATCTGCCTATAGTGCGGGAGACCTGGGTTCGATCCCTGGGTCAGGAAGATCCTCTGGAGAAGGAAATGGCAACCCACTCCAGTACTCTTGCCTGGAAAATCCCATGGACGGAGGGGTGTAGTAGGCTACAGTCCATGGGGTCACAAAGAGTCGGACACAACTGAGTGACTTCACTTCACATATATATTTATATATGTTTGCTCAGTCGTGTCTGTGTCTTTCTCAGCCCCATGGACTGTAGCCTATCAGGCTCCTCTGTCCATAGAATTCTCTAGGCAAGAATACTAGAGTGGGTAGCCATTCCCTTCTCCAGGGGATCTTCCCAACGCAGGGATTGAACCTGGGTCTCCTACATTACAGGCAGATTCTTTACCATCTGAGCTACCAGGGAAACCAGCCCCCCACACACACAGAAAATATATATATATACACGCACAAAGAGTTGGAGATGACTGGGCGACTGAACAACAACACACGTACATACATGTGAGATAAAGTTCAGGAAGGGTATATCTGAAACATTGTTACTTCTGGAAAGGGAAATGAAATTGTGGCACAAAGTTATGTGAAGGAAAAGATCACTTTTTAGTCTATATACCTATATATTGTTTAAATTTTTCGCACAGAGAATGTATTCATGTATAACCTATCTATTTTTTAAATAAAGCAACCCCCTCCCACTTTGTATTTAAAATGCTTTTGTATTTCAGGTTGAACAACTTAAAAGACGAACTTGTGAAGCTCAAGAGAATAAGCATCTTGGAAACCACTCTCCTGGAAAACCTGTGGGTACTGAACAGAAAGTAGAGGTAGTAAAGTTCTGTTATTTCTGACTTCTCATTTTGAAGTGAGCTGCATTTTACAGCTGGGCGCTGAGCACGTGCTACTCTTTTCTTGCCCGCCTTTTCCTATTGCCTTGCCAGAGTGTGGAGAAAGAAATTTGAGTATAGAGGATAGGATATGTTTCTATTCACTTCCTCCCCACAGGGAATGATTAATATGAAAAATATAATGGGTTTTGTTAAAGAAAAAAGAGTCTTACAAAAATATAACCAATATGGGCATTTTTAATCGTCAAAATGAAGTTGCTTTATAGCCTCAACCAGTGGTGAGGAGTGGGGAGTGGGAGCCACATATCAGAGAAAACTAAAATATGGTTTAGGCTCCAGTGTGTACAGCTTCCAGTCTTTTCAGCACAGTCAGCCTCTGAAGTGGTGGGCAAAATGACCAAACCCAAGGCAGATTGTAGCAAGAGCCAGTGTGTCATACAGAGGGTGGTTTCAGACTTTCCGCTCAAAGAGAGGTGGTTTTGCTGCAGCCTTTGCTCTTGTACACCTAAGACGAGTAACGTTGCTTGTTGCTGAGCGATCTCCTTCACTGGAGCTTGTCTTTTTTACTGTAACTCCCTGGGCCCTACACCCCCCACCTCCTCAGTATCAAGGAAATTATAGCCACTGGATTTCTTGATGCCCTACCCAAGGAGCCAATGTTCTTCTTGTCTTCCAAAACTCTTTCCTAGGCAATAATGCATTTTGTAGGAAGGAAGGAAAGGAGAAAAGGTAGGAAGGAAAGAAGGTGGAGGAAGAAAAGAATGAAGGAAGGAGGGTGCTGGAGGGAGGAAAGAAAATGAGGAAGGAAGGGAAGAAGGAATTTCCAGGCAAGATTTCAGGATTCTTTACCAGAATTTCTCCCAGGCAACCCAGAATGGTGGCACTCTGATTTAAAGTTGATTTAATTAACTTCTTATTTATCCTTCTTTATGAATAAAGGTATACATATGTTCATTCATATAGAAGGATTTTGAATATTTATTCAGATTTCCTCCTTTCCTTCCTTTTCTTTTTTTCTTTCTGTTTTTACTAAAATGCCTCTGGAGATCCTTCCATATCATACAGAGAGATCTCCCTCATTGTTTAGAGCAGCTAGCATTCTGTTGTGTGGATGTACTATAATTTATTTAACCAGTCTCCTGTTGATGGGCACTCGAGTTATTTCTAGTCCTTTGCATATTTATACAGGTGTTTCTGTAGGATAGAGTCACAAAAATGGGATTATAAGGGTGGAGAGTAGATGCATCAGTCATTTTGGTCAGTGTTGCCAGATACTGCCCAGTGGAAATTGCATCATTTTCCTTTTCCCTCAGCAGTGTATGAGAAAGATAGTTTCCCAAAGATTCACTAACTGAATATATTGTCAAATATTTGCATTTAGTAAACATGCAAATGTTTATGAAATCTTTACCAAATGCAAATGACAATGGGTATCTCAGTGTAGTTTTCATTTCAGTCATCTAATGGTAGTGAGATTGAGCATTTTTCAAATGTTTAAAACTTATTTGTTGCTTTTATAAAGTTAATTTCACTAAATATTTAATACAGTATAAAATACGTATTTTAAGAGTTGCGTTCAATGTGCTTTGATAAAGGCATACACCTGTAAACTGCAACCATTGCAATCAAGAAAATAACATATTCGTTAACCTAAAACCTTCCCTCACCTTTTGCTATCAGTGCCTCCCACTCTACCACTTTCTATGACCATACCATTTCTAGAATTTTAAATAAATAGAACCATCTAGTATATACTCTGTGTTTGGCTTCTTTCACTTATTAATATAATAATGCTTTTGAGATTTATCCATGTTGTTTCTTGTATCAGTAGTTCATTTTTAAACTGCTGAGTAATATTCCTGTATGTATAGATATACTATCCATTGTTTATCTAGCCACTGGTTAATAGATAATCAGGTTGTTTTCAGCTATTATGAAACAGCTGCTAGTATTCACATACCAGTCTGTTTTTTCCCTCTTAGATAAATACCTAGCAGTGGAATTACTGAATCACAGAGCAAGTGCATGTTTAATTTTATAAGAAACTGTCAGACTCTCTTCCACTTTGTGGTGAATAATGCTGGTATGAACATCCATGTACACATTTTTGTGTGAACAAGTTTTCATTTTTCTTCAGTATGTACATAGGAGTGGAAATGCTGCGTCCTATATTAACTCTATATTTAATTTTTTGTAGAACTGCCAGACTATTTTCCAAAGCAGTTGTACCATCTAACATTCCCATCAGCAGTGTATAAGTGCTCCAGTTTCTCCATGTCTTACCAACACTCGTTACATTTTGTCTCTTTTATTATAGCCATCTTAATGGGTATGAAGTAATATCTCAGTATAGTTTTGATTTGCATTTCCTGATTGACTATTGATACTGAGTGTATTTTCTTATGCTTATTGGCCATTTCTTGAGCTCATCATTACCTTGCACAGGTCCACATTTCTATCTGGTACCATACTTCTTCAGCCCAAAGAACATTGATTAACATTTCTTCTAGTGCAGATATAGTGATAAACTTTCTGATTTTGTTTTCTTTACAGTAGTAAAGTACATATAACAGAAAATTCACTTCGTTAATGATTTTTAAGTGTACAGTTCAGTGATATTAAGCACCTTCATATTGTTTTTCACCCTTCACCACCATCCACCTCTAGAACTTTCTTCATCTTGCAAACCTGAAGCTCTATACCCATTAAACAATAACCCCTTTTTTTGCCCAAAGTTTGCACTTTCTTTCATCTCAGAGGATTTGTTAACAAAATAAGCCACTCGTTATATACAAATAAATAATACAGATATATGTTAGAGAATTATCTAGCTTACTTTCAACATATTAACAGAGAAGAGAAATAGAAAGAGCAGAGAATACATCAACAAAGTGGGTTTTGACCAACATCCAGACTTAAACAGCGCTGGAAAGTCCCGTGTCACAGCACATCTGGAGTCCCAGTTGGGAAAGGGTCCCAGGCAGCATGTTGGCTCCGTGTGTGAGACTTGAGAGACTGCAGTTCAGGGTTCCCACTTATAATCCCAGGACGGATGCAAACTGATATCGTCATCAATCTGTGACCAAATTGCAAGCCTGGTTTCCTGTTAATGCTGTTTGTTTTGTTTTGTAAAACTTGAAATGTTGCTAAGCCTGGGGTGAGATGGTTGGATGGCTTCACTGACTCGATGGACATGAATTTGAGTAGTCTCCAAGAGTTAGTGATGGACAGGGAAGCCTGGCGTGCTACAGTCCATGGGGTCTCAAAAAGTTGGACATGACTGAGCGACTGAACTGAACTGAACTGAAGCCTGGGGCTTGGTTAGCCAGGACCCCTTCAGGGGCTCAACAATCTCAAGATTCTTCCCCCATCTTATCTACGGTGCTGCAAGTTTTGCTCTCACAGCAGGCAGTCATTCCCAGTCAGGGCAGTGTCCAGGCAGGTTAGAAGCAAGGTCAGAGGCCTTTGTCTCTGAAGCCTAAACAAGACTATTTATTTAAATTCCCTAACACTCCTCATTCTGCCCTTCCCTCCCAGCCCTGGCAACCACCATTCTACTTTCTTTCTCTATGGTTTTGACTACTCTGAGTACCTCATTTAAGTGGAATCATACAGTGTTTTTTTGTGACTTTCTTATTTCAGTTAGCATGAGGTCTTCAAATTTCATCAGTGTCATAACATATATAATTTTAATATGATGTATTAATCTTTTAAATCATATTTAAAAAAGTGGTGTTTCAAGCCATTGTTAAAATACTACTAGCTTTTATAATTGTGCCTATATTTACCTCTACTGAGATCTTTATTTTTTCATATGGCTTTGAGTGACTGTCTAGTATCCTTTGATTTCACTCTATATGAGTCCCTTTGGGATTTCTCATAGGGCAGGTCTAGTGGTAGCAAAGTCTCTCAACTTTTGTCAATCTGTGAATGTCTTCATTTCTTCCCCACTCTTGAAAAGACAGTTTTGCTGGATATGGGATTCTTAGTTGACAGGTTTTTTTCTTTCAACATTTTGAATGTATCAGCCCACTGCCTTCTGGTCACTAAAGCTTCTAATGAGAAATCTGCTGATAATCTCATTGAGGATCCATTGTATATGACGAGTCACTTCTGTCTTGCTGTGCTTTCAAGATTATTTCTGTCTTTGTCTTTTAGTAGTTTGATTCTACTGTGTCTCAGTGTGGGTCTCTTTGAGTTTATCCTTCTTGCAGCTCACTGAACTTGTTGGATATTTATATTTAAGTCTTTAATCAAATCATCATTTTCTTTTGTTTTTAATGGTGACCATGTTTGTGGCCCATCCCTTGTTCTGTCATTCATAAATCAACCTGAAGGAGGCTGCTCTAGGAAGCAACACCAAGATGAACTTAGAATTACAAGAGTTGTTCTTCACAGGGGTGATACCTGTGAAGGATAAAAGGAAAGAGTAGACATGGGCAGGCAAAACCTTCAGGTCATAATATAGTTCTCACATCTGTTCAAGAAAAGAGAAAAAGAAGGAAAATCGGTTAAGAAGAGCCTCAGACAATATTGCAGCCCTGAGAAGTCTAACCCAGGCCAACAGGCGGCTTTGGCACAGTAATAACCTGTAGAAGTTCCACACTGGCCAGAAATGGCCAGGCTTTATTATTCTCACTATGCTCAGTCATTCACTGGAGGCTGCCTAGAAAGAACATGGCATGTTCTTTCTTGAAGTGAGATATGATACCATGTGGCCCTCTGTATCGTAGAATTCTTGACAATAGAGAAGACCCTTATAGAATATTTGGTTAATCTACCTTCCTCTATGATAGACGTTTTCTATGACATTCTGGATAAATGAGAATCTATCTTATTTTTAAAGATGTTCCAAAAAGAAGATCATGCAGTTTTTCTCCCTAAAGTATTAGAAAATTTTTTCTGTCTAATCTCAATTGTCTAGGCTATGATAGAAACCAGTTTTCTTTTCCTTCTCATTAAGGCTTGAAATATGTGTGGGTTCCTAAAATAATAAAGCTTTATATTGACTCTCAGTGATCCTGTCACCTACTTCATCCCAGATAGAGCCAGCTGGAAAGGGGCACTGAGGAACACTGTAAGTAAATGCTTCTTCTCTATAAAGTAGAAGGTCTCTAAAATTAGAGAAGTTACTTAAGAAATAAGTAGTCAATTATACTTAAATGATTTTTAAAGCCATTTTCTGAGGAAAGAGGATGTAACTATAAATAGGTTTTTGCTTTCAAAGTTCTCTCTTAATCTTTCATGAAGAAAAAAACCTCAAGCTTCCTTGATTATGTTTAGTAGCTGGATAGTGGTGATATCAATAAGTATTAAGTCAAGGGTGTTAGCAGGGGAATGAAGTGAACTGAGTACTGTAATCAGTAGGTAGAGAATAGCAGCACTTCTCCTTGAGCTCATTTCCAGATTTTGACCTAGTGCCATGCTTTCCTTGTCATGGATCTTCAGCTTTCAGACAGGTCTTGGGAAAGTGAAAGTTACTCAGTCGTGTCTGACTCTTTGCAACCCCATGAACTGTAGCCTGCCAGGCTCCTCTGTCTATGGAATTCTCCAGGCAAGAGTACTGTTGTGGCTAGCCTTTCCCTTCTCCAGGGGATCTTCTCAGCCTAGGGACTGAACTCAGGTCTCCCACATTACAGGTGGATTCTTTACTGTCTGAGCCAGCAGGGAAGCCCAAGAATACTGGAGCGGGTAGCCTATCACTTCTCCAGGGAATCTTCCCAACCCAGGAATCAAACTGGGTTCTCTTGCATTGCAGGCAGATCCTTTATCAGCTGAGCTGCCAGGGAAGATGCCAGGTACTCAGTGTCTCATGCAATTATCCTGACCTATAGTTACTTTATTTTCTGTGTCCTACAAAAAAGTAAGTAAAAGGATAGAAACTAATAT
Source organism: Bos grunniens (assembly GCF_055505025.1). Taxonomy (NCBI): domain Eukaryota; kingdom Metazoa; phylum Chordata; class Mammalia; order Artiodactyla; family Bovidae; genus Bos; species Bos grunniens. The sequence continues at coordinate 17,768,681 of NC_141167.1, forward strand.
TTGAGTACCTATAATGTTTCAGTAACTTTACTGGGAGTTGGGGCGGGGGGGTTGACATAATTCGCTTAAGGTTAGCAGGCCTTTGGAGAGCTTAGGTATTGTTCACCTTGCTTTACAGGTGAGGAAACCAAGATCACAGATGCACAAATGTAGAAGTCAGGATTTCAGATTTCCACTGACTTCAAAGCTCTTTTTTTTGCCAGTATAATTTCCAAACTGTGTTTTAGAGATTCTTGCTGTTCATAGGTCCAAATCTTTAGGTGTTCTACCTCCACATCAGCCAGAGACACCTCCGTTTGTGGGCACTCTGCAGTTTCTCCATAAGAATTCTTCTGAAGATAAAAGGAAGCGAGAAGCCCTGTAACTTCAAAAGGTTAAGTAATTTAGAAAACCACTCCCTTAAGTCAAACAGACTCCTCCATATATGACTGTGTTCTTTATCCATTTTTACATGCAGACAGATTTACCATTAAATAGGCTGTCTTAGTGCTACCAGTATGCATGTTCTCAAAGACACTGCTTAGTTGCAGCATGTGAACTCTTACTTGCAGTATGTGGGATCTAGTTCCCCGACCAGGGACTAAACCTGGCCCCCTGCATTGGGAGCATGAAGTCTTAGCCGCTGGACCACCAGGGAAGTCCCAGAAGATGCTTAAAATGGAAGATATGCTAAGTATCTGGCAGGAATAAAAAGTAGTCATGATGTATTTATCATCGGTCACATGTGTGATCTTGTTTTACTAACATAACCTTATATAATCCTTATAACAGCCCTTCCCGTCGTGATTAGGTATGTTCTGTTTCATACTTGAGTAGAGGAACTTGATAACTTAAGAGGCACAACCAGGAATTGATCCAGGTCTGTCTGGCCTTAGAGACCATTTTCTACATCATACCAACTCTCTTGAGTATTCATAGAGGGAGCATATGATAATGCACGGGGTCTACAGCACACCCAGCGCGGAGCACGTCCCTGTCTGGAGGTGATGACCCGGCAGCATTTTATTCTCTGCAGCGCCTGCATCCGCCATCTCCTTTGATTGTGCCCATGAGAGAGGAGAGCATGGCACAAGCACGTGCTGGGGGTGGAGGGTGGGGGACAGCAGTCATTCTTGTCCATACGGTGCCTGGGAGGCACAATTTGGCTCAGAGTGTTAGATAGCCCCCACCCTTCAGATAGTAGAACACTGCAAGTGGAAGATTCTGAGCTGTTATGTGTTCTCCAGAGTTGTTGGCAGTTACCCCGTGCCAGTGAGGCGATCCCCTAGAAGTCTGTTCATTCACCTCTTTGCTTACTGCTGGCTGACAGGTGAGGTAGGCTCCCTTCAGTTGTCTAGAGATCACTATGTCCATTGCTTATTTCCCACAGTATTGTGACCCCTTTCCTGTGTTTTTCTGCTTTAAACTTTGATCATCAGTCTCATGAAATACATAAATCACCTAAATGTATGGCTGTCTTTAGTATGCCACAAACTATGGTAAATTTCAAGTATATATCCTTTTGAAAATCTCTCTCTTGGAAGTTATAGCATTTAAGTACATGGCATTCTTGTATAGAGAAAACACAAAAGAAATGGGCAGAGCACTCATTTTTAAGAGTTGAAAACATTTTCTGCACCTGGCACTCGGTCATCTCAGGAGGTGCATGGGCAGGGCTAAGTAGACTCCAGAGTGTTAAGTGCATCAGTATGTCATGTGTGGATGTGCAGAAACGTTAATCAGTGCATATGGCAGCTGATGAACAGGGAGAAGCTGACCTGGGGATAAAATATTTTCTTCCCTGTATCCTTGTGCATTTCTGCTAGGAAGTCAACATGATTCTTTAGTAGGTCTTTTGTCCATACCGCTAGGTAGGAGGATACGTAAAAGCTACACTTAGGTTTCAGCATCGTTTTTCCAGTGGCATTCCCCATTTTTCCCAACTCATCAATGTGAAATTTCTATTACTATTTCTATTTTATTGATATTTAACATGAGGAAGATAAATTATTGATAACCAACTTTACTGAATTAATGGATTTATTTTTTTTTAATCTGTAGATTAAGTTAATACAGTCTTTGCAGTAAGTTATGAACCTGGGAATATAAGCAAACTCCAGAATATTTTCCCCCAAATTTGATTAGATAAAAATCAATTACTTCCTTTCTTCAGCCTAGCAAAGGAATATTTTTATCTCTGAATTAAAAAGTTCAAGTTGAAGTTTCTGTTGAAACCTAATTCTGAATAGCAGTAATAAGTAATATCAATGTTGGTGTCTCCTGTTTCTAAATTACATCTGCTGCTGCTGCTAAGTCGCTTCAGTCGTGTCTGACTCTGTGCCAGCCCACCAGGCTCCCCCATCCCTGGGATTCTCCAGGCAAGAACACTGGAGTAGGTTGCCATTTCCTTCCCCAATGCATGAGAGTGAAAAATGAAAGTAAAGTTGCTCAGTCATGTCCGACTCTTAGCGACCCCATGGACTGCAGCCCACCAGGCCCCTCCGTCCATGGGATTTTCCAGGCAAGAGTCCTGGAGTGGGGTGCCGTTGCCTTCTCCGAAATTACATCTGCTGCTGCTAAGTCACTTCAGTCGTGTCCGACTCTGTGCGACCCCATAGACGGCAGCCCGCCAGGCTCCCCCATCCCTGGGATTCTCCAGGCAAGAATACTGGAGTGGGTTGCCATTTCCTTCTCCAGAAATTACATCTAAATACTCATAAACCTCCTTTGCATTTAATTTTATTACTGGGCCAATCAGCACTAACAAGGAATAATTAGGGAGTTTGAGAAGGTCACGTACACACTGCTAAACTCAAAATGGATGACCAGCAAGGACCTGTTGTATAGCACATGGAACTCTGCTCAATGTTATGTGACATCCTGGATGGGAGAAGGGTTAGGGAGAAAATGGATACACATATATGTATGGCTGAGTCCCTTCACTGCTCACTTGAAACTACCACAACATAGTTAATTGGCTATACCCCAATACAAAATAAGACATTTAAAGTTTGATGAAAAATAAAAGTTAAAAAAAATAAGGTAAATTATCAACTTGATTAATTGAGAATCATCAGGATTCTGTAGTATGTTTTTCTAATAGTGCTTGTTCCCTTTGGTTAAGTTGCCAAACAGAGCAAGGACTGAAATATATCTTAAAGCAACTCTCCAAAGGATCCAAGACCAGATAAAAGATGGAATTGCTGGTAGAGGAGGTTTCAAGGCTGTAGCCTCCGGAAGAGATTCTTAAGAAATGTAGCTTATCTTTTCAGCATTTTTTAAAAATAGCAAATATATGTTTGTACTTTAGCTGACGGTTTATTTGGATTAAGATTTCCCTCTTGGAGCCTGAATTATCAGATAGAAAGACAGATGAGAAACCAGCATGAAAGGTCAAGAGACAGTGAAAGTACAAGATTTGAATGAAGTAAGAAATTAAAAGATGATTTTCAGTTACATTTTGTAATACAGATGAGGCAGACTGTATAAGGATGCTTAAGAATTACTGAAAATAGATGACGTGCTGGTTGCTCAGTTGTGCCTGACCCTGCAACGCCATGGACTGCAGCCCTGGTGGACTCCTCTGTCCCTGGGATTTTCCAGGCAAGGATACTGCAGTGGTCTGCCATTTCCTTCTCCAGGAGATCTTCCCCACCCAGGGATCAAACCCTGGTCTCCTTCACTGCAGACAGATTCTTTACCAACTGAACTACGAGAGAAGTCCCCAGAATAGGCAAAAAGAATGGTAAATTTACATCCTATGATCGTGATCAGTGGTTATAGAAAACCTTCCAGGATTAGTCATTCAGGAAGGAGCCCTTTAAAACTGTATTTAGAATAAACTAGTATATTGAAATTGTAAGGATGACGCCTGCTCTTATGGCTATAATGTACATAGGACAAGTCTTAGTTCCATTTTACAGCTGAGAAAAAGAGGCTTAGAGAGAAAAACCCATCTTATGAGCTATGGTACCATGATCTAGTTTTGCCAGGTTCGTCTCTCCCCATATGACTTTATAATTGAGTTAGGCAGAAAAGTATTATCAAAATTTATAGGATACATGACTATTGTATTGAATACATAGAATTAATTATCTAAAATACTTTTTGCAGATATTGAAAATGAGCCAAGAAAAAATTGAAATATTTGAAAGTGAGTTGTCAGAAGAGAGAAAAACAAAAACGCAGTTGACATCTAATCTTAATACAGAGCAGAGAGCTTTGGAAGTTGAAAGTGAGGTATTTTGCCATTTAGGATGTTATTTTTCTCTTTTTGCATTTGCAGTTAAGGGATTTCATATTATTTATTTTTATTTTAAAATAAATTATAGCTATAGAATATTACTTATATTAGGAATAATAGGGTGACTGTTTCTCCAGGCTGAGTTCCAGCACTAGCCAAAGAGTCCTTTAAGTAGAAGGGATTTGATTATTATGATGATTGTAGAGTCCTGGGCTTGTCTCTCCTTTTTACTGCTGGTAATACCATCTTGGAAAGGTCCATCAGGAGACATACCAGCCTATATTTGGAAGAGAGACCTGGAAGTGAGTTCATCAAGTCTAGATCATTAATTCAGAGGATGGTGACAATCAGTTTGCAGGGTGGGTGAGAGCTGGCACAGTGCCCTAAATCTCATGCTAATGACCGATAGGAATTTTCCACGGAGTGAGGTAGGACACTGATAGCACTTGCCCTCTCACTATGGTTTTGGATGGCCACTCCCTACCTTCTCTCCTCATCAGCACTTTCCTCCCTTTCTGATCTCAAGCCTTTGGGAATAGTAACAAGTATTGCATGCTTTGTGCTAGGTTGCTTCAGTCATGTCTGATTCTTTGCGACCCTATGGACTGTAGCTTGCCAGGCTCCTCTGTCCATGGGATTTTCCAGCAAGAATACTGGAATGGATTGCCATGCCCTTCTCCAGGGGATCTTTCCAACCCAGGGATCAAACCTGTTTCTCTTATGTCTCCTGCATTGGCAGGCAGGTTCTTTACCACTAGCGCCACCTGGGAAGCACCACAAAGTAAATTTTATGTTATCTGCTCCCGTTATAGGGAGCTACACCACAGCCTGGCTCTCAGGCCCTGTCATCCACCAATCAAACGCTACATATTCTATGTCATCAATACAGAAACTTAATAAAAATCTACATCTAACTAAAGTGTTTTCTCTCATGAATATGGAAAAAAAATCAGAGGGTTAGAGGAATCCCTAGTTAAGTCACTGAATATGCATGAAGTAAGACAGCATAATTTGTCATGAAGAGCAGTGTTTGAAATCAGTTTGAATCCCAGCTTTATCACTTCCTGGCTATGTGAATAACAAGATCATTTACATTCTCTGAGCCTCAGTTTCAATAACCCTACCTCATGGGGTTGTCATAAGGTTAAGGGTAAACAACATAGCACCTGACCTATAAAAAAGTAACTGTAAAAGAATACAGTTTAAGGCAGGTAATATAACTAATGCAGGAATTGCTGAAGAATTTATCTCTACACACCTTAAAGTGTATAAAGTGGGGATAAATAGAAGCCCAGTCTTTGAACCTATCAATGATAGATATTAAGAATGCTAATGGCGTGTGACCCTTCATAGCCACGACTGGTCCAGGACTGCTTTCCGCTGCCTGGGCACCTAGTGCAGAGCTGGGGCCTTAGACTTGGCCTCCTAGAGGCCCTGTGGAGCCCAGTTCCCTGATGCCTGTGGAGAAGAGCTCTTTAACAAGACCAACAAACACCACTTCTTACACAGTCCGGCCCTGTTAGGGTTGTCCCCGTATAGAAACCGCCTCTGGGCTGGTTGCTGCTAGCTTCTGGAACTACCTAATTCTGTACCAGCTTGTACTGCCAAGCTCTGAGTAGAGACCCCAGTACCCAGACATAGGCCCCCTATGAGAAGGAGCATTAGGCTCTTTCTTGGGCTCGCTTGCCTTGGCTCTTTGAGCTTCCTCGTGTTAAATTTCTGGGTGGTTTTTGCTTTTGTTTTTTTAGCAGGAAGATTAAAAGAGAAAGACAAATTTAGAAAAAGAATGCTTAATTTTTGACTTAAGGAATCTTTTCTTTAACTATAATAGAGAAAGGAATTTGTCTGCCAGAGGATAAATTAAAATATTTAAAGCAAAAAAGTTGTCAGAATCTTTTCAAAGATTCCTTTTTAGCAGTAGTATACATTTTCTATGGAAAGCCATGTTTTGTTCTACTAAATATTGTCATTTCTTAAATCAGGAATTGCAAAAATCAAAGTCCGAACTTACATGCCTTTATCGTGAAATTCAAAGTCTTCCAAGTGCAGCAAAAGACAGAGACCATTTTTTAATAGCATATGACATGCTACAAAGAGAGAATTCTGAATTAGAAACAAAGGTGAGATTGAATTATTAAGTATTTAAATGTTCTATGTATGACATGTCTTTTATGAAGATGACATAAAAGGTAACTAACTTCAGTAAGAGATGACTTGGAAATCGGAGTTTCTTTTATTATTATAGAACAAATTGCCACATAGTGTGGATTATAAGTCAAGCTGTATTTCAGGGTAAATATTCGGACTTCAGCCAGGACTTTACTCTTTATTCATAGGATTAACCTATGAATTTGTTAGTTTACAGAAGCTTCCCAATGGCTTAGTTTTTAGAGCACATGCTGTATGGTACTTAGTTGCTCAGTCGTGTCCGACTCTTTGTGATCCCATGGACTGTAGTCCACCAGGCTTCTCTGTCCGTGGAATTCTCCAGGCAAGAATACTAGAGTGGGTTGCTATGCCCTCCTCCAGGGGATCATCTAACCCAGGGATCAAACCCAGGTCTCCTGCATTGCAGGCGGATTCTTTACTGTCTGAGCCACCAGGGAAGCCATAACATAATGTAAAAGGTGAACTTAAAAACAGAACTGTCATATAACCCAGAAATCCTGCTTCTGGATAAATATGCAAGAGAAAGACTTAAACAGATATTTGTATACACATGTTGAAAGCAGCATTATTTACAATAGCTAAAATGTGGAAGCAACCCAAGTATCCATCTGTGAATGAATGATTAAGCAAAACATGGTATATACATATAATGAAATATTATTCAGCCTTAAAAAGAAGGAAATTCTGCAGTATGCTACAACGTGCATGAACCTTGAGGGCATTAAGCTAAGTGAAATAAGCCAGTCAGAAAAAGACTGATAACTATTTGATTTCACTTACATGAGGTACTTAGAGTAGTCAAAAATCATGAAGACAGAAAGTAGAATGGTGGTTGCCAGGATCTGTGGGGAGGTAAGAATTGGAGAGTTGTTGTTTAATAAATACAGAGTTTGTTTTACAAGATGAAAAGAGTTATGGGGTTGGATGGTGGCAATGGTTGCACAACAATGTCGATATATTTAATACTACTGAAGTGTACACTTAAAAATGGTTAAGATTGTAAATTTTATGTTTTATATATTTTATCACAATAAAAAAAAGCAAAAACAAACAGATGTTTACTAAAATGTCTTCAACTTTAAAAACTTAAAGCATCTTTTCTTGCTCAACATCACTCATTATCAGAGAAATGCAAATCAAAACCACAATGAGGTACCATTTCATGCCAGTCAGAATGGCTGCTATCCAAAAGTCTACAAGCAAAAAATGCTGGAGAAGGTGTGGAGAAAAGGGAACCCTCTTACACTGTTGGTGGGAATGCAAACTAGTACAGCCACTATGGAGAACAGTGTGGAGATTCCTTTAAAAACTGGAAATAGAACTGCCTTATGATCCAGCAATCCCACTGCTGGGCATACACACTGAGGAAACCAGAAGGGAAAGAGACACGTGTATCCCAATGTTCATCGCAGCACTGTTTATAATAGCCAGGACATGGAAGCAACCTAGATGTCCATCAGCAGATGAATGGATAAGAAAGCAGTGGTACATATACACAATGGAGTATTACTCAGCCATTAAAAAGAATACATTTGAATCAGTTCTAATGAGGTGGATGAAACTGGAGCCTATTATACAGAGTGAAGTAAGGCAGAAAGAAAAACACCAATACAGTATACTAACACATATATATGGAATTTAGAAAGATGGTAACGATAACCCTGTATGTGAGACAGCAAAAGAGACACAGATGTATAGAACAGTCTTTTGGACTCTGTGGGAGAGGGCAAGAGTGGGATGATTTGGGAGAATGGCAGTGAAACACATATAATATCATATGTGAAATGAAAAAAAAAAGAAAACCGCCAGCAGTTTAAAAAAAAAATAAATTTAGACAGTCTAAAAAAAAAAAAATTTAAAGCATCTTTTCCAATTATACTAAACTTAGAATTAGGAAAATGGTGTAATGTCCTAACTCTAGTAAATTCCCCAAATATAAAAATGGCACTGCCAGATTAGGGGCAGTGCAACACTAAACGGAGAGGTTGCCAGCTGTGTAATTTCCAGAGTCCTACCTATTAGGTTGTCACCAACTCCTGGCTAAAAATTCCCACCCTCAGTTACTCTCTTATGTTGATTAAAATGGTAGGAAGGACTAAAGGCTTGAACACAATGGTTAAAATATGTTGATTTATATTTTAATACAACACGTGAGGTAGATGACTAAATCAAGGCCTAATTTATCCTATCTGAAGTTGTTACTCTGAAATCACAGAGTAAGTTGCTGAGGAACTGGGGCACAGATCAAATAATATGTGACCTAGGGAGAGAAAGGTCCAGCCAATAGGGTACTGTGTTGGCACAGCCTACATCTCAGCTTTGTTTGTGGGACCTTGTCAGCAAGATGCATTTTCATCACAGTATACAACTGAAGGATCTTGTTTCTCAAAATATCATCAGAAAACTTAACATAGTTTTAGCCAGTGGTTTACCCAGTCGTTCTCTGAACCCCCGGGTTTCACTTTCGTGGTTTCACATACTCGGATTCAATAACGAAGGATCCTCCGTTGGTTGAAGTGTCATATGGAAGCCGGTTCAGGCCTCGGTGTCTCAGAGAGCAGGCGCCCTCTCAGCTCTTCCTCTGGAGATTCCGTATTTAGCTCGATCCTTCCCACTCCTTTGCAAGTTTCCCAGATCTTGAGACTCAAGTCTTTGAATAACAAGAGAAACGTTTCATCTTTAACGTAGGTGTTTTATCAATGGTGCTGTATAGAAGGAGAAGTTTTGAAACTACTGTAAAAATAAGACCAATAACTGGAAGCAGGAGGCTTAAATCCAAACCCTGACTCCAGGGAACTCCTGACTCCAAGGAACATTAATTGACAGGAGCTCATCAAATGCCTCCATACCTACACTGAAACCAAGCACCGCACAAGGGCCAACAAGTTCCAGGGCAAGACATACCAAGCAAATTCTCCAGCAACAAAGGAACACAGCCCTGAGCTTCAAGATACAGGCTGCCCAAAGTCACCCCAAAACCATAGACATCTCATAACTCATTACTGGACACTTCATTGCACTCCAGAGAGAAGAAATACAGCTCCACCCACCAGAAAACCTACACAAGCTTCCCTAACGAGGAAACCTTGACAAGCCACCTGTACAAACCCACACACAGCGAGGAAACTCCACAATAAAGAGAACTCCGCAAACTGCCAGAATACAGAAAGGACACCCCAAAATCAGCAATTTAAACAAGATGAAGAGACAGAGGAATACCCAGCAGGTAAAGGAACAGGATAAATGCCCACTAAACCAAACAAAAGAGGAAGAGATAGGGAATCTACCTGATAAAGAATTCCAAATAATGATAGTGAAATTGATCCTAAATCTTGAAATCAAAATGGAATCACAGATAAATAGCCTGGAGACAAGGATTGAGAAGATGCAAGAAAGGTTTAACAAGGACCTAGAAGAAATAAAAAGGAGTCAATATATAATGAATAATGCAATAAATGAAATTAAAAACACTCTGAAAGCAACAAATAGTAAAATAACAGAGGCAGAAGATAGGATTAGTGAATTAGAAGATAGAATGGCAGAAATAAATGAATCAGAGAGGATAAAAGAAAAACGAATTAAAAGAAATGAGGACAATCTTAGAGACCTCCAGGACAATATTAAACGCTACAACATTCGAATCATAGGTGTCCCAGAAGAAGAAGACAAAAAGAAAGACCATGAGAAAATACTTGAGGAGATAATAGTTGAAAACTTCCCTGAAATGGGGAAGGAAATAATCACCCAAGTCCAAGAAACCCAGAGAGTCCCAAACAGGATAAACCCAAGGCGAAACACCCCAAGACGCATATTAATCAAATTAACAAAGATCAAACACAAAGAACAAATATTAAAAGCAGCAAGGGAAAAACAACAAATAACACACAAGGAGATTCCCATAAGGATAACAGCTGATCTTTCAATAGAAGCTCTTCAAGCCAGGAGGGAATGGCAAGACATACTTAAAATGATGAAAGAAAATAACCTACAGCCCAGATTATTGTACCCAGCAAGGATCTCATTCAAGTATGAAGGAGAAATCAAAAGCTTTTCAGAGAAGCAAAAGCTGAGAGAATTCTGCACCACCAAACCAGCTCTCCAACAAATACTAAAGGATATTCTCTAGACAGGAAACACAAAAACGGTGTATAAATTTGAACCCAAAACAATAAAGTAAATGGCAACAGGATCATACTTATCAATAATTACCTTAAACGTAAATGGGCTGAATGCCCCAACCAAAAGACAAAGACTGGCTAATGGATACAAAAACAAGACCCCTACATATGTTGTCTACAAGAGTCCCATCTCAAAACAGGGGACACATACAGACTGAAAGTGAAGGGCTGGAAAAAGATTTTCCATGCAAATAGGGACCAAAAGAAAGCAGGAGTAGCAATACTCATATCAGATAAAATAGACTTTAAAACAAAGGCTGTGAAAAGAGACAAAGATGGTCACTACATAATGATCAAAGGATCAATCCAAGAAGAAGATATAACAATTATAAATATATATGCACCCAACACGGGAGCACCACAATATGTAAGACAAATGCTAACAAGTATGAAAGGAGAAATTAACAATAACACAATAATAGTGGGAGACTTTAATACCCCACTCACACCTATGGATAGATCAACTAAACAGAAAATTAACAAGGAAACACAAACTTTAAACGATACAATAGACCAGTTAGACCTAATTGATATCTATAGGACATTTCATCCCAAAACAATGAATTTCACCTTTTTCTCAGGCGCACATGGAAGCTTCTCCAGGATAGATCACATCCTGGGCCATAAATCTAGCCTTGGTAAATTCAAAAAAATAGAAATCATTCCAAGCATCTTTTCTGACCACAATGCAGTAAGATTAGATCTCAATTACAGGAGAAAAACTATTAAAAACTCCAACGTATGGAGCCTGAACAACACGCTGCTGAATAACCAACAAATCACAGAAGAAATCAAAAAAGAAATCAAAATTTGCATAGAAACGAATGAAAATGAAAACACAACAACCCAAAACCTGTGGGACACTGTAAAAGCAGTGCTAAGGGGAAAGTTCATAGCAATACAGGCATACCTCAAGAAACAAGAAAAAAGTCAAATACATAACCTAACTCTACACCTAAAGCAACTAGAAAAGGAAGAAATGAAGAACCCCAGGGTTAGTAGAAGGAAAGAAATCTTAAAAATTAGGGCAGAAATAAATGCAAAAGAAACAAAAGAGACCATAGCAAAAATCAACAAAGCCAAAAGCTGGTTCTTTGAAAGGATAAATAAAATTGACAAACCATTAGCCAGACTCATCAAGAAACAAAGGGAGAAAAATCAAATCAATAAAATTAGAAATGAAAATGGAGAGATCACAACAGACAACACAGAAATACAAAGGATCATAAGAGACTACTATCAACAATTATATGCCAATAAAATGGACAACGTGGAAGAAATGGACAAATTCTTAGAAAAGTACAATTTTCCAAAACTGGACCAGGAAGAAATAGAAAATCTTAACAGACCCATCACAAGCACGGAAATTGAAACTGTAATCAGAAATCTTCCAGCAAACAAAAGCCCAGGTCCAGACGGCTTCACAGCTGAATTCTACCAAAAATTTAGAGAAGAGCTAACACCTATCCTGCTCAAACTCTTCCAGAAAATTGCAGAGGAAGGTAAACTTCCAAACTCATTCTATGAGGCCACCATCACCCTAATACCAAAACCTGACAAAGATCCTACAAAAAAAGAAAACTACAGGCCAATATCACTGATGAACATAGATGCAAAAATCCTTAACAAAATTCTAGGAATCAGAATCCAACAACACATTACAAAGATCATACACCATGACCAAGTGGGCTTTATCCCAGGGATGCAAGGATTCTTCAATATCTGCAAATCAATCAATGTAATACACCACATTAACAAATTGAAAAATAAAAACCATATGATTATCTCAATAGATGCAGAGAAAGCCTTTGACAAAATTCAACATCCATTTATGATAAAAACTCTCCAGAAAGCAGGAATAGAAGGAACATACCTCAACATAATAAAAGCTATATATGACAAACCCACAGCAAACATTATCCTCAATGGCGAAAAATTGAAAGCATTCCCTCTAAAGTCAGGGACAAGACAAGGGTGCCCACTTTCACCATTACTATTCAACATAGTTTTGGAAGTTTTGGCCACAGCAATCAGAGCAGAAAAAGAAATAAAAGGAATCCAAATTGGAAAAGAAGAAGTAAAACTCTTACTATTTGCAGATGACATGATCCTCTACATAGAAAACCCTAAAGACTCCACCAGAAAATTACTAGAACTAATCAATGATTATAGTAAAGTTGCAGGATATAAAATCAACACACAGAAATCCCTTGCATTCCTATACACTAATAATGAGAAAACAGAAAGAGAAATTAAGGAAACAATTCCATTCACCATTGCAACGGAAAGAATAAAATACTTAGGAATATATCTACCTAGAGAAACTAAAGACCTATACATAGAAAACTATAAAACACTGGTGAAAGAAATCAAAGAGGACACTAATAGATGGAGAAATATACCATGTTCATGGATTGGAAGAATCAATATAGTGAAAATGAGTATACTACCCAAAGCAATTTATAGATTCAATGCAATCCCTATCAAGCTACCAACGGTATTCTTCACAGAACTAGAACAAATAATTTCACAATTTGTATGGAAATACAAAAAACCTCGAATAGCCAAAGCTATCTTGAGAAAGAAGAATGGAACTGGAGGAATCAACCTACCTGACTTCAGGCTCTACTACAAAGCCACAGTCATCAAGACAGTATGGTACTGGCACAAAGACAGAAATATAGATCAATGGAACAAAATAGAAAGCCTGGAGATAAATCCACGCACATATGGACACCTTATCTTTGACAAAGGAGGCAAGAATATACAATGGATTAAAGACAATCTCTTTAACAAGTGGTGCTGGGAAATCTGGTCAACCACTTGTAAAAGAATGAAACTAGAACACTTTTCTAACACCATACACAAAAATAAACTCAAAATGGATTAAAGATCTAAACGTAAGACCAGAAACTATAACACTCCTAGAGGAGAACATAGGCAAAACACTCTCTGATATACATCACAGCAGGATCCTCTATGACCCACCTCCCAGAATATTGGAAATAAAAGCAATGTATGAAACGAGTTGCCAGTCCAGGTTCGATGCACGATACTGGATGCTTGGGGCTAGTGCACTGGCACGACCCAGAGGGATGGTATGGGGAGGGAGGAGGGAGGAGGGTTCAGGATGGGGAACACATGTATACCTGTGGCGGTTTCATTTTGATATTTGGCAAAACTAATACAATTTGTAAAGTTTAAAAATAAAATTAAAAAAAAAAACAAACCTGAACCTTTTTAAAAAAAAAAAAAACTTAACATAAAGAATGAAAGGAAGTGAGAAGAATATAATATAAAGCCAGAGATCCAGATCACTATCCTGATAATGGGACTCTCTCTCCCTCTCATTTAAAAAAACTTTTTATTTTGAAATAATTTCAGATTTACAGAAAAGTTGCAAAATAGTATAAGGATTCTCCATAGTCTTTGACCTCTCCAAATGTTAACATGGTACCTATTTGGTTTTATCAATCTCTCTTGCTCTTGCTCTACACACATACATACACACTTTTTTCCTGAACCCTGGGAGTGAGTTGGATACCTAATACTCCTTTAACCCCAAATGTTTCCATGTGTTTGCTAAAAATAGTGACATCTTTTTGTCACAGTACAAGTCTCAAAATCAGGAAATTAATATAGTACTATAATCTACAGCTCTTATTCAAATTTCACCAATTGTCCCACTCAATAGCAAAAGATATTTTTTTCCCTAGTCCAAGGTCCAATTCAGGACCATACATTGCATTTAACTGTCATATCTCTAAAGTTCCTTGAATCTGCAACAGTTCCTCATTCTTTCTTGTTCATGGTTTTACTCTCTTTGAAGAGTACAAATCATTTGTTTTCAAGAATGTCCCTCAATTTGGGCTTTTCTCATGTTTCCTCACAATAAAATTTAGATTACATAATTTTGGCAAGAATACTGCAGAAGTGATGCTGTATCCTTCTCAGTGCATTGTATCAGAACAAAAAAGGGTATCCTTTTGTTCTATTTACTTTGGGTAAGGTACTATCTGTCGGATTTCTCCACTATAAATTTATTACAACTGCCTTTGCAATTAATAATTACCTGTGGGGAGGCACTTTGAGACTATGGGTATTCTATTTCCCATCAAACTTATACTCATTAAAAGTTTCAGTTTTGAACCTTTGATTCTTTGATTATTTTCTAGTTTCTCTTTATAACGTAGAGTGCTTTAGACTTAAAGATAGTCTTGCTGCTGCTGCTGCTACTAAGTCGCTTCAGTCATGTCCGACTCTGTGCAACCCCATAGACGGCAGCCCACCAGGCTCCCCCGTCCCTGAGATTCTCCAGGCAAGAACACTGGAGTGGGTTGCCATTTCCTTCTCCAATGCATGAAAGTGAAAAGTGAAAGTGAAGTTGCTCAGTTGTGTCCAACTCTTAGGGACCCCATAGACGGCAGCCCACCAGGCTCCCCCATCCATGGGATTTTCCAGGAAAGAATACTGGAGTGGGTTGCCATTGCCTTCTCCGAGTCTTGCTAAGAGTGACTAAAAATTGTATTTTATGTATTTATTGAAGCCCTTGTTTTATAGGCTGTTGAGGCTGTTGTTTTATTTGGGCCACAGCATTTTAGAGCCAGAAGAGGGTGGATTCACGTAGGCCGCCTTCCTCAGTTTACAGATAGGGACACCAGACTCGGAATAATGAACAGGTACCAAGTTGCCTGGTGTTTCTCAGCGTGATCTCTGTCCTCACTCCTCTAGAGCCTTAAGCAGAAAGTGGAACAAACAACTGAATGCTTTATGGTACTTCGACATGGCTGGTTGTGAGATTGAGCTATGTCACCAGGATAAAATTTCGGTAAGGAGGAGCCTGTGGAACAGTTACTCCTGTTCCACAGCATCTGTGCCATGAAGGGTCCTGTGGACTTAACTGTCTTCATGATAAAGAGCAAAGCTGACCACTTATAATATCCAGTGACTTGGTCATTTGAGAATCCAGAATACCTAGAAAGTGCTTAGTGTCAAGGTCGCCTTCCACTTTAGAAACCATCAGCAATTCTCACTTTGCTAGAATGACAAGTCTAAATTCTGTTTGACTTTCTTTACTTCTTTTTTTTAATTTAAATTTATTTATTTTAGTTGGAGGCTAATTACTTTACAATATTGTATTGGTTTTGCCATACATCAACATAAATCCACCACAGGGGTACATGTGTACCCCTTCCTGAATCCCCCTCCCTCTTCCCTCCCCGTACCATCCCTCTGGGTCATCCCAGTGCACCAGCCCCAAGCATCCTGTATCCTGCACTAAATCTGGACTGGTGATTCATTTCTTATATGATATACGTGTTTCAATGCCATTCTCCCAAATCTTCCCACCCTCTCCCTCTCCCACAGAGTCCAAAAGACTGTTCTATACATCTGTGTCTCTTTTGCTCTCTAACATACAGGGTTATCGTTACCGTCTTTCTAAATTCCATATATATGTGTTAGTATACTGTATTGGTGTTTTCCTTTCTGGCTTACTTCACTCTGTATAATAGGCTCCAGTTTCATCCACCTCATTAGAACTGATTCAAATGTATTCTTTTTAATGGCTGAGTAATACTCCATTGTGTATATGTACCACTGCTTTCTTATCCATTCATCTGCTGATGGACATCTAGGTTGCTTCCATGTCCTGGCTATTATAAACAGTGTTTTTGCAATGAACTTTGGGGGTACACGTGTCTCTTTCAATTCTGGTTTCCTCAGTGTGTATGCCCCAGCAGTGGGATTGCTGGGTCATAAGGCAGTTCTATTTCCAGTTTTTAAAGGAATCTCCACACTGTTCTCCATAGTGGCTGTACTAGTTTGCATTCCCACCAACAGTGTAAGAGGGTTCCCTTTTCTCCACACCCTCTCCAGCATTTATTGCTTGTAGACTTTTGGATAGCAGCCATTCTGACTGGCGTGAAATGGTACCTCATTGTACCATTTTGATTTGCATTTCTCTGATAATGAGTGATGTGGAGCATCTTTTCATGTGTTTGTTAGCCATCTATGTGTCTTCTTTGGAGAAATGTCTATTTAGTTCTTTTAATTGGGTCATTTATTTTTCTGGAGTTGAGCTGTAGGAGTTGCTTGTATATTTTTGAGATTAGTTGTTTGTCAGTTGCTTCATTTGCTATTATTTTCTCCCATTCTGAAGGCTGTCTTTTCACCTTGCTTAGAGTTTCCTTTGTTGTGCAGAAGCTTTTAAGTTTAATTAGGTCCCGTTTGTTTATTTTTGCTTTTATTTCCAATATTCTGAGAGGTGGGTCATAGAGGATCCTGCTGTGATTCATGTCAGAGAGTGTTTTGCCTATGTTCTCCTCTAGCGGTTTTATAGTTTCTGGTCTTATGTTTAGATCTTCAATCCATTTTGAGTTTATTTTTGTGTATGGTGTTAGAAAGTGTTCTAGTTTCATTCTTTTGCAAGTGGTTGACCAGTTTTCCCAGCACCACTTGTTAAAAAGATTGTCTTTTCTCCATTGTATATTCTTGCCTCCTTTGTCAAAGATAAGGTGTCCATATGTGCGTGGATTTATCTCTGGGCTTTCTCTTTTGTTCCATTGATCTATATTTCTGTCTTTGTGCCAGTACCATACTGTCTTGATGACTGTGGCTTTGTAGTAGAGCCTGAAGTCAGGTAGGTTGATTCCTCCAGTTCCATTCTTCTTTCTCAAGATTGCTTTGGCTATTCAAGGTTTTTTGTATTTCCATACAAATTGTGAAATTATTTGTTCTAGCTCTGTGAAAAAAACCATTGGTAGCTTGATAGGGATTGCATCGAATCTATAGATTGCTTTGGGTAGTATACTCATTTTCACTATATTGATTCTTCCAATCCATGAACATGGTATATTTCTCCATGTATTAGTGTCCTCTTTGATTTCTTTCACCAGTGTTTTATAGTTTTATATATATATATTTACTTTTTAAGAAACTAACATTGACTATTTGTAATGTTTAAGTTTTTACAATGACTATAAAAATCAGTGATTTAAATAGCATCTTGGAGTCTGTCTTCCTGTTCACAAAAGTTACACAAGTTTGTTAAGAAAATTACTGTCTTTCAGGTCTCTTCATCATCTGATCCCTCCCCTCAGTCTTGTCTTACTTCCTCAGCTCCTCACCTTGTAGCCTCTACTCCAGGAAGACCATCCTCCTCACTTGAGCAAAAATACTCCCTGCTCAGTTACACACTATGCCTTTGACCATATTGATTATGCTTGAAATAGTCTCTTCTATTACTCTCTTCTAAATGCTTGGTATAGTCTCTTCTTCACCTGTCTGTATCTTCCCACCTCCTAATTCCCAGTGTAAGAGCAAATTTCTCCCCTGGAGAGGTTATAATCCATATGAGATTATATATATAGCTTTATGGGATTATAACCCATATCACACACTGTGGTCTTTCTTCAGAAAATTGAAAAGGCCAAGAAGATAAAAAAGATTCAATAAAGTAACTTAAATTGATCTTTAGATTGTGTTCTTAGAATCAAACATATTAATAATAACTATAAAAACTTTGCATTTTCAGAGAGGCTCAGAATGGGAGTCAGACAGGTTGTTGTCTCTCTTCATGCAATACTTGAATGGAGATTCATCTTCCATTCTTGAAACTATCCCCCATCCACCCTTTCTGCTGCCTTCTGGAGGCATTTTTTCATTTTACATGAAAATATGCATTTGAGGAAAGGAATCTGTTTGTCAAAAAACAAAACAAAGCAACAAAACCTGGCCAAGTATTTTGCCAAACTACACAGCAGAGCAATGACTCTCAAAGCATCCACTAGAATCAGAATTGTCTGGGAGACTTATTTGAAGTGCATGTTCCCATTTCCCAGCCCATACCACTGACCTGAATCTCAGGAGTGGGGTGTCGATGTGAGACCGCATTTTTTTTAACTCCTTAGGTTATGCTCTTATTAGCTAAAATCTGAGAATCACTACAATAGTCTGGGAATCCTTACACGTTCAAGTGTTTCCAAACAAGTAAAATCTGATTGGAAGACTTCTGTGCTCTGTCATGTATAGCTAATATTATTTCTAATGTTTTCTTGCAACAGTATATTATTGCTTTTCAATAAATGAAGTACACTGTAAACTTGAGAACAGAAATATGTGATAATAATGCAAAAGCTCTAATAGGGTAACACATCTTTTTGCTTGTTAAAAGAGCACAACCCTAAACAGCACTCTAGGAAGCTAATCCTAGAGACCCAAAATACCCTCTTTTCTAAAAACCGTGGACTTAATGCACTCCTATGCCTATGGTAAAAATGAGTTAGATTAGGTAACAACTACAAAGTGTTAAATTGGAATAAGACTTCAATTTGGATGCAGTTTATGTTATTTAAGCTAATAATCATTTAAGCATGTAATGAAATCAACATACTTTTTTACAGTCACATATAAGAGTATACAAAATAGAATATTTGTCTTTTTACTTAACAGGTCTTGAAGCTTTTACAAGAATTTGAGCAATTAAATCATTTTACTGTAGGTAAAAAAACTGCAGCTGCTAATTTAACTTCAAGTGAAAATACCTGTAAAGATCTTATGCCTAAACTACCAATTTTGGGAATAGAAATTCAAAGCCTGAAGGAAGAAAAAGAGGAACTCTGGTAAATGGAGAAAAATCTCATGTCACCTTAATTATTTGGGGGGTATAATTATATAATTTTGATATTCATTTTCAAATGATGTGCATGGAAAAATCAGTTCAAAAAAATTCCCAAAGCTTGGCTTTTGATATGTTATTACAATCTCAAACTTTTGTTCCTTCTTTTAAAAATAAATATATGCTTTTTTGGAAAATCTGGAAAGCATGGAAAAGTATAAGGAAATTATAATTTCCACTATGGAAAAATGTTAATGTCCTAATTTTTTCTTTCTTGTCTTTTTTCCCATACATATACATGTATATGGGGCTTCCCTATATTCTTTCAGACTATAAAGGATCTCCTGCAATGCAGGAGACCCAGGTTCAATCCCTGGACTGGGAAGATCCCCAGGAGAAGGGAATGGCAACCCACATGAGTATTCTTGCCTGGAGAATTCCATGGATAGAGGAGCCTGGTGGGCTACAGTCCATGGGATCACCAAAAATCAGACATGACTGGGCAACTAACACTAACTAATACAAATATATGTAAAAAATATGTATTTTTTACATATTAAGACCATACTTTTCAGAGAGGTTTGTTTTTTGCTATTTTTATTTAACATTATATCTGATAATTGTTTTGAGAATTTTTTTCTTTTTTTTTCACTGTTGTTAATCTTGCCCTGTAACTGTTGTGTTCCTACTTTTCCAGCCAACGTATCTTTTATTTTTGGTTGCGCAGTTCAGTTCAGTCACTCAGTTGTGTCCGACTCTTTGCGACCCCATGGACTGCAGCATGCCAGGCTTCCCTGTCCATCACCAGCTCCTAGAGCCTACTTAAACTCATTTCCATCGTGTTGGTGATGCCATCCAACCATCTCTCATCCTCTGTTGTCCCCTTCTCCTCCTGCCTTCAATCTTTCCCAGCATCACGTCTTTTCCAGTGAGTCAGTTCTTTGCATCAGGTGGCCAGAGTATCAGAGTTTCAGCTTCAGCATCAGTTCTTCGAATGACTATTCAGGACTGATTTCCTTTAGGATTGACTGATTTGGATCTCCCTGTAGTCCAAGGGACTCTCAAGAGTCTTCTCCAACACCACAGTTCAAAAGCATCAATTCTTCGGTACTCAGCTTTCTTTATAGTTCAACTCTCACGTCCATACATGACTACTGGAAAAACCATAGCTTTGACTAGACCAGACCTCTATTGGTAAAATAACGTCTCTGCTTTTTTAATATACTGTCTAGGTTTGTCATAGCTTTTTTTCCAAGGAGAAAACGTCTTTTAATTTCATGTATGCAGTCACCATCTGCAATGATTTTGGAGCCCAAAAATATAAAGTCTCTCACTGTTTCCATTGTTTCCCCATGTATTTGCCATGAAGTGATGGGACCAGATGCCATGATCTTAGTCTTCTGAATGTTGAGTTTTAAGCCAACTTTTTTACTCTCTTCTTTCACTTTCATCAAGAAGCTCTTTAGTTCTTCTTCACTTTCTGCCACATTAATCTGTTTCCCAACCAGGGATGGAACCCAGGTCCCCTGCAGTGGAAGTACAGAGTCTTAACCACTGGACTGCTAGGGAAGTCCCATCAGAAGTATCTTGCACAGAAACTTTTGAGATTTAGACAAATGCATTACTATGTTTTGGCACAAATGCTATAGATGAAATCAAATTTTGTCTAGACAAAAGCCTAGAATTAGATCATCAAAAGGAAAAATAGATGACATTTTAACTTATATATCATACTAAAGGATACTTTATCAGTGAGTTGAGAAAATATGGCCTATATATAGCCAAATTTGTCTTTATTCTAAAATAGAAGGGACTGTTTTGCCAGTTTCAGGCCCCTGAATTTTATGTCCTCTTAAAAACTGGTTTTAAGTCTATAGTGAGCTCTAAGATTCAAAATCATGAGCCTTAGTTGCAGAAGCAGAATGAGATACTAGGGAGGTGTTGGAGAGCAGATATCATAGTGATCACAGGAGCAAAGAGCCAAGAAGCCAGATCACGATGTGTAGGTCTGTTGTAGGAGTAAGAAAAAGAAAGTCTAGTTCTGAGTACTAAAATAGTGTATTACAAGACTTTTGGGGGATATAGGCCTAGTAATTCTATTAGATGAATTGAGAGGAAAGACCAGTTAATCTAGATATTAGCCACAGATGCTGCTGCTGCTGCTAAGTCACTTCAGTCATGTCCAACTCTGTGCGACCCCATAGACAGCAGCCCACCAGGCTCCTCTGTCCCTGGGATTCTCCAGGCAAGAATACTGGAGTGGGTTGCCATTTCCTTCTCCAATGCATGCATGCATACTAAGTCGCTTCAGTTGTGTCTGACTCTGTGAAACCCTGTGGACCAGCAGCCCACCAGGCTCCTCTGTCCCTGGGATTCTCCAGGCAAGAACACTGGAGTGGGTTGCCATTTCCTTCTCCAGCCACAGATTAAGAGATAATTTAGAATGAATAAGTAACAATAGAGATGAAATAGCCAATCTGAATGCTTTTCAGAGAATAATTTGATAACGGTAATCAAAGCTGATGAAAATCCACCCAGCTGATTTGGGATAATCGGCAGAGATACTTGCCATAGGGAACAAGGCTGTGGCCTTAATTCATTTGGAGGTGGAGAACCTTGCCATGGAAAAGACACTGGACTTCTCTTTAAACAACTTCTTACAGCCACTTGTTTACACAGCTAGGTCGAAACTGCTCGCCATTGCTAGGATGGTAAGAAGTCCACTTATCTGCCGTATGTTTTCTTCTCTCCTCTTCTCATAATGTTTCCCTGTTTGCTTGTCTTCTGTGCCTCACTTCACAGCCCCCACTTATCTCAGATCCTTACACAATCACATTCAACAATAAATTGCTTATCTATCATGTGCCAGATACTGTAGGTAGATGCTGAGGCTACAAAGTAAGATAGACATGGGTCCTATCGTTAGAGGAGTTATGGTGCATATTGCCTGATGGGGGAAAATAAATCATTAAACAAGGAGGTCTTGGATGGGAGCACAAAGGAGGGGCTCTGGCCTAGTTAATGAAACAGAAAATATTCTTAAAGGGAACTGATAAATTGAGTCCTGAAGTATGAGTAATCAAGGGCAAAGCAAAAAGTTGGGAGAATAATTTCAGGGAAGATATGACATCTGCAAGAAAAAGCTTGGTTTGTTTGAGGAACTAAAAGTGACATCAGTGGTGCTGTAGCATAGAGTATGTAGAAAGGAAATGAGGAAGGAGATGCTGAGAATGAAGAGGAAGTCAGGGGTCTGATCTTGAGGGTATATGAATGCCTACCCTAGGGAATTTGGACAATGGGAAACTCCTGCAGGATTTAGTAACATAGCAGAGACATAGATAGATTTGTGCTTTAGAAAAATCACTCTCCCTGCTGTGTGGAAAGTAGATGGTTGGTACCAGAATGAAAGTAGCAAGACCAATTAGGAGGCTGTTACTGAAATGATGTTTGTGAGGATAGAGAAAAGTAGATGAAATTGAGAGGAGGCAGAATCAATGAAACTTGGGGATTAATGAGTATAGGAAGTAAGGAAGAAGGTACTCTAGGCAGAAGTTTGAGTATGAGAACAGATTAAGGACAATTTCATTTTCTGGTTTGATGGAATCATTCACATAATTTTGAGAGAGCGTCTTTGGAACAACCATGTGTGGATTTGCAACAAATAGTTTGACTTATGGGTTTGGAGGTCTGGGCTGGAGATAAATGTGAGGATCATCAATAGGTAGATGGTAATACAAGTCATATGATGGATATATTCCCATATGTTGCTTGATGAAAACACTCAAAGGCAGAAACGTAAGGAAAACCTCTCTATATGGATAAAAGGAGTACTTCGAACAGCTGAGACAAAACAGCTAGAGAAGTAGAAGAAAAGTCAAAAGCGTGTGTGTTACAGAAGCTAGATTAAAGAGTGTTTCAAGAAAGAAGTAGTCAGGAGTATCATATGCTACCAATGAGTCAAACAAAATAAGGGATAAAAAGTGACTGCTAAATTTAACAACCTGAAGGTGACTGGAGACTTTAATAAGAGCAGTTCCGATGAAGGGCAGAAAACACATTGCTTCCTAGATAACATGCCATGGGATGGTGAATGGGAGTGAGTTGAGGAGGGCATATGAGATGAGCAAATGGTGACTGTAGATAACACTTTCCAAAAAGTCTGGTTTCAAAAAGAAGAGAATGTGGAACCGAGTTAAAAGGAAATTCATGTATGTTTGAATACTGGTGAGGAAGTCTCCAAAAGGGCAGGTTTAGGACTCAGAAAATGGCTGGCATTAGTCAGGAGATCAACCTTGTCCACTGTAACAGGAGAAAGAAAGGGAGGATGAACAGAGATCCAAATGGTTTTTTTTTGGCTGCTCTGGGTTTTGGTGCCATGCGCAGCTTTGCCATGGCTTCTCTTGTTGCAGAGCACCGGCTCTTTAGTAGTTATGGCCCATGGGCTTAGTTGCCCCATGGCATCCCAGACCAGGGATTGAACATGTGTCCCCTGCATTAGCAGACAGATTCTTAACCACTGGACCATCAGGGAAGTCCCAAATGGGTTTATAACTTGAGAGGAAATCAAAGGACTTGTTCAGTGGTTTCTATGTGCTCCGAAGTAGGAAGCAAAGTTATCTGCTAAAAGTGAGAGAGAAAGAGAAAGAGCAGTGTTTGCAAGAGAATGAAAAAAGTTTGAAATAATCACTGTGGAAAATGGAAAAGAAAACTGACTGGGGAGAGCAGTTGGTATGGAGAGCCCAATCAAGGCCTGAGACCCCACCTTTATGTTTATTAACATTTAGTATAGACATGAGAAGATGGTTGAGTTTATCCAGGGTTGAGGTTTTGCCACATGAGTGGAGTGGAAGGACGATGGGGCAAGAGAATTGAATATTTTACTTAGACAGTGATTAAAATAAGGAACTCTGTAGACTCTGTGTTGAATAAAGAAGCAAAGTAAAGGGAACTGGGCAAGTAATTTAAGGTACTTATGATTGTATTGAGTACAAATTATGTAAAAAGGAGAAACTGGAATCCAAATATCTAATTTTAGTATTTCAGAAGTAGAGCAGTTATTGATGATACAACTCATGGTGTCCTTATACAAGTAGTTGGCAAAGTGGGAGAGAGGAGACAGTCATTAGAGATAAGGAGACTGAGGAACTGAGATGTCAAGACATTGGTGGGTGATCTCTATGGACCTTGGAATCTTCCAGGATGATGGCAGGACTTGGGATGAAGAAGATGCCAGAAAGCCATGAACCCAAATCTTCAACTGAAGAGAAGTAGGGAGTGTCACAGCACACCTAGCATGGTCCCATGTACACAGAAGCTGCTCAGTAAGCCCAACTGATTGATTCTTATAGTATATCTCCTCCACTAGATTTTAAGCTCCATTTAAGGTAATGGACTGTGTCTTGTTTTTCTACTGTTCTACCAGGCTTCCCTTGTGGCTCAGCTGGTAAAGAATCCGCCCACAATGCAGGAGACCTGGGTTTAATCCCTGAGTTGGGAAGATCCCCTGGAAAAGGAAAAGGCTACCCACTCCAGTATTCTGGCCTGGAGAAGTCCATGGACTGTATAGTCCATGGGGTCACAAAGAGTCAAGACATGATTGAACGACTTTTACTTTTCACTTTCATTAGACTTTAGTTCATTTTAACTGTACCCTGTCCTTTTAGGTTATCAAAATTCTTTCACATTTTATTTCATAAAATCCCAGCAATCTTATGAGTAAGGCAAGAAACTGAGACTCTGAGAGATTTTGCCGTACCAAACATTGCACAAGTGGTAGGTGGAAGATTTAGGACTAGAACTCATGACTCATACTATTATAGTCTCTTTCTTCAATCTCTATTCTCGTTCAAGACTGCCATGTATCAGGGCTACTAGAAAAGGAACAGGATAAGGATGCTGCCTAGGCACCTCCTACCAGGTGAAGAGCGAAGCCAATTACAAAGTTATAGAATGGTGTAAAAGTAACAGGGGATTGGTTGCAGTCAGAACTCAGTAAATAAATATTAAGAGCTGTGTTAGAGGGGAGGAGAAATTTGAGAGTCATGGTGGGTTTTCTAGTCCCTAGGCTGTAGGTGTACTGACTGCAGGGCATGTTCTCAGTTCCATGTCATTTTTGACTGGTAGTCTGCTTTTACCCATGCAACTTTTACATCATTATTATCATCATATAAAAATAATACAGTATACATAGTAGTATTTGGATAAAGTTTTTTTCTTGTTTGTTTGTTTTTTCATTTTGTTTTTTGGCCACATGGAATGTGGGATCTTGATCTTAGTTCCCCAACCAAGGATTGAGCCCCTGCTTACCTGCAGGGGAAGCACAGAGTCAACCACTGGGCCTCCAGGGAAGTTCCTGTATTACTCTTAAAAACCTGTTCAGTTTTCTTTTCATTTCCAAGTCATATTTTCTCTTATACCTTTTAAAAAGATAAAGCGTTTTCTTTTTTGGAGAGCATTTATTTTAATGAATCTTTGTCTTAATATATTAAGATTACTTGAAATTAAATTCCCCTATTCTTGGGTATTGCAGTTCTCCTTAATTAATTCATATGAATACAGTTCATTTATCCAGACTATTAATAAAGATGTAAAATGGCATTATCCCAAGATTGTCCCTGGGAAAGAACTGCTCATCATTTCCTCCAAGTCAGAGAAGACTCACTGACTGCTGTGCTCTGAACAAGGGTTTACAGGCACATCTTATGGACCTACCTAAGAGGAGGACCATCTAAACTTTATGGAAATATGATGAAGGCAGCTTCTCTTCTCCTGTGACTGCATGGCCACAATGCAATTATAGAAGGAAACCATATTAGGTCTGGCTAAATTTACTCTTTATTATTCACTCCTCTAAATATGAGAAGTCAAGCACCTTCATAAATAGTAAATGGGCAGTTTATAGATAATTTTTCATTTTTAAACTAAACTTTTGAGACAATTGTGTATCCACATGCAGTTGTAAAAAATAATAGCAATCCCCATTTATGCTTTACCAGTTTCCCCCAATGGTAACCTCTTGCAAAACTGTAGTACAGTATCATAATCTGGATATTGACATTGACACAGTCAAGATACAGAGCATTTCCATCACTCCAAGGATACCTCGTGTTGTCCTTTTACAGCCACCCCCACTTCCCTCCTACTTCACCCCTTCCTTAACTCCTGGCCCTGTTCTGTTCTAATTCTAACTAGTCTATTCTCCATTTCTGTAAGTTTTTCTTTTCAAGGATGTTATATAAATGTAACTATATAATAAGTAGTATTTTAGGGTTGACTTTTTTCACTCAACATAATTCTCTAGAGATTCATCTAGGTTATTGCATATATCGATAGTTGGATACTTTCATTGCTGAGTAATATATCCTTGGTATGGCTATACCACAGATTTTTTTTAAAGCTTTCATCCATTGAAGGACACCTGCGTTATTTCCAGTTCTGGCTATTATGAATAAAGCTGCTATAAATATTCAAGTTTTATGGGAACATATTATTTTTTCCTCTGGGATAAATCCCCACCAATGCAATTTTGGGTAACCCAGGTACTCACATATTTAGTTTTAATTAAACTTTTTAAAATAAATTGCCAAGCTTTTTCCAGAATGACTGTATCATTTTACATTCCCACTAGGTGTGTGTAAGTGACCCAGTTTCTCTGTATCCTCACTAGCATTTGGTGTTATCACTTTTAAATTTTAGCCATTCTAATAGGCGTATAGTAATAACCCATTGTAGTTTTAATTTGCATTTTCCTAATGTGTAACATCTTTTTGTGTATATCTGTGTATCCTCTTTAGTGAAGACTCCTTTGATATGTTTTCCCTATTTTCTAACTGGATTTGTTTTGTTAATGTTAAATTTTAAGAGTTCTTTTTAAATTCTAGATTCTAGTTTTTTTGTTGGTTATGTGACTTGCAAATATTTTTCCCAGTCTATGCCCTGTCTTTTCATCCTCTTAACAAGGTTTTTCCCAGAGCAAAAAAAATTTAATTTTGATGAGGTATCAAATTTCCCTTTTACAGATCATACTTTTGGTGTTAAATCTAAGAATTCTTTGCCTCACCTTAAATCTTGAATATTTTCTCCTATGTTTTATAGTTTGTGTTTAAGCTCATGATCTATTTTGAATTAATTTCTGTATAAGGTATGAGACTTAGATGGGATTCTTTTTTTTTGCCTATAGATATTCAATTACTTTAGCCTCATTTCTTGAAAATACTGTCTTCCATTGAATTGCTTTCACTCTTTGACAAAAATGAGTTAGGCATGATTGCGAGCTTCTGTTTCTGGTTTCTCTATTCTATTCCATTGATCTGTGTGTCTGTTCCTCCACTAATACCACACAATTTTGATTACTATAGCTATATAACAAACTTTGAAATTGGATAGACTAATTACATTTATTCCTTTTCAAAATCCTTTAACTATCTAATTCCTTTGCCTTTTCATATAATTAATGCTGGAATAATCTTATCTGTAACTGTAAAAAATCTTGTTGGAATTTTGATACAAATTGTTTTAAACCTGCATATCAATTTAGGGAGAATTCACATCTTTCCTATGAAGAATCCTCCAATCCGTGGACATAGTATGTCCTACATTTCTGTTTAGTGAAGTGAAGTCTCTCAGTCGTGTCCAACTCTTTGCGACCCCGTGGACTGTAACCTACCAGGCTCCTCCGTCCGTGGGATTCTCCAGGCAAGAACACTGGAGTGGGTTGCCATTTCCTTCTCGAGGGGATCTTCCCGATCCAGGGGTTGAACCCGGGTCTCCCGCCTTGCAGGCAGATGCTTTAACCTCTGAGCCACCAGGATTTAGATATATTCTTTTATTTTTTTTTCATCAGTTTATTATGGTTTTCATCAGACAAGACTCATACATGTTCTGTGTATATATACCTAAGTATTTCACTTTTCTGACCAATTGTAAATGGTACTTGAAATTTCAGTGTTTATGTGTTCATTGCTAATACACAGAAATAACAATTATTTATGTTACATTCTGGGACCTTGCTGAACTTGCTTATTTGATCTACGTTTTTTTTTTGTTTGTTTTAAAGATTCCTTGGAATTTCCCACATAGACAATTATGTTATCTGAAAATCATGACATTTCAGATTATTTCATCTTTTCTGATCTGTATGCCTTTTATTTCCTTTTTAGCCAACTTACATTAACTAGGACTTTCAGCAGTATGTTGAATAAAAGTAGTTAATACGAATATCTCTGTCTTGTTTCCAGTCTTATCCGGAAGGCATTTGGTTTTCACCATTAGTATAATGTTAGCTGTTGGATTTTGGTCAAATTAAAGAAGTTACTACTTCTGTTTCTTTAAGATTTTATCATAAATTACTACATTTTATCAAATGCTTTTTCAGCGTCAACTGATATAGCTGATTTTCTATCTAGTTCTATCACTTTTTGCAAAAGGATTGTTAAAATCTCCAACTGTAATTGTGATTTGTTTATTTCTCCTTTTAGTTATTCAGTTTTTACTTTTGTAGCTTTGTTGTTTGGTACATACACATTTTAGGATTGCTATGTCTTCTTCGTGGACTAACCCTTTTATCAGTAAGTAATGTCCTTCTCTCCTTTTAATTTTCTTATTTCTGAAATCCATTTTATCTGATGTAAATATAGATTCTCTTGTTTTCTTTTTATTAACATTTGCATGGTATATCTTTTTCATCCTTTTGCCTTCAACCTGCTTTTATTACTATATTTGAGATGAGTTTTTGTAAACAGCATATAGTTAGGTCTTATTTTTTAATCCACTCTGCTAGTCTGTTTTAATTGGTGTGGTTAGGCTATTTACATGTAATATAATTATTGATCTATTAGAACTTAAGTTTGCTATTTTTTCATTTTTGGTTCTCTATTTGTTCTCTCTATTGTTTGTATCGATTTTCTGTTTTCTGCCTTCCTATGAGTTATTTGAACACTTTTTAATAATTCCACTTTGATTTTTATAGTGTTCTTGAGTGTACTTCTTTTCATAGCTTTACATTGGTTGCTCTGGGTACTGTTTTACACACACATACATACATACACACAGTTTGACCAATTTGAATGAAATGTAGAAACTTTACCTCCTTTTATGTCCCTTTCAATTTAGTTCAGTTCAGTCACTCAGTCATGTCCGACTCTTTGTGACCCCGTGAATCGCAGCACGCCAGGCCTCCCTGTCCATCACAAACTCCCGGAGTTCACTCAGACTCACGTCCATCAAGTCAGTGATGCCATCCAGCCATCTCATCCTCTGTCGTCCCCTTCTCCTCCTGCCCCTCCCAGCATCAGAGTCTTTTCCAATGAGTCAACTCTTCGCATGAGGTGGCCAAAGTACTGGAGTTTCAGCTTTAGCATCATTCCTTCCAAAGAAATCCCAGGGCTGATCTCCTTCAGAATGGACTGGTTGGATCTCCTTGCAGTCCAAGGGACTCTCAAGAGTCTTCTCCAACACCACAGTTCAAAAGCATCAATTCTTCGGTACTCAGCTTTCTTCACAGTCCAACTCTCACATCCATACATGACTACAGGAAAAACCATAGCCTTGACTAGATGGACCTTTGTTGGCAAAGTCATGTCTCTGCTTTTGAATATGCTATCTAGGTTGGTCATAACTTTCCTTCCAAGGAGTAAGTGTCCTTTAATTTCATGGCTGCAGTCACCATCTGCAGTGATTTTGGAGCCCAGAAAAATAAAGTCTGACACTGTTTCCACTGTTTCCCCATCTATTTCCCATGAAGTGATGGGACCAGATGCCATGATCTTAGTTTTCTGAATGTTGAGTTTTAAGCCAACATTTTCACTTTCCTCTTTCACCTTCATCAAGAGGCTTTTTAGTTCCTCTTCACTTTCTGCCATAAGGGTGGTGTCATCTGCATATCTGAGGTTATTGATATTTCTCCCAGAAATCTTGATTCCAGCTTGGGCTTCTTCCAGCCCAGCATTTCTCGTGATGTACTCTGCATGGAAATTAAATAAGCAGGGTGACAATATACAGCCTTGACGTACTCCTTTTCCTATTTGGAACCAGTCTGTTGTTCCATGTCCAGTTTTAACTGTTGCTTCCTGACCTGCATACAAATTTCTGAAGAGGTAGGTCAGGTGGTCTGGTATTCCCATCTCTTTCAGTTTTCCACAGTTTATTGTGATCCACACAGTCAAAGGCTTTGGCATTTACCTTTCCCTATTTATAATTGTCTTAAAATTTTTCTCTACACACATTTAGAACCGCATCAGACAGTGCTATAAGTTTTGTTTCATCCATTATACAGAATTTAGGAAACTCAAAAGTGGAAAAAGTGAAAGTGAAAGTTGCTCAGTCATGTCCGACTCTTTGTGACCTCATGGACTGTATGTAGCCCACCAAGCTCCTCTGTCCACGGAATTCTCCAGGCAAGAATACTGGAGTTGGTTGCCATGCCCTTCTCCAGGGGATCTTCCCAACTCAGGAATCAAACCTGGGTCTCCTGCACTGCAGCCAGATTCTTTAGCATCTGAGCCACCAGAGAAGCCCAACAAAAGGAGATGGAAAATGTATTTATCCAGATTTTTACTCTTTCTATACTTCCTTCCTTACTGATGTCCCAGTGTGCCTTCTTTAATCATTTCCTATGTATATATAGAGTTTCCTTTAGTCATTCTTTTATAGTACTTCTGCTAGTGGCAGATTCTTTTGATTTTTCTTCATCTGAGAACATCTTGATTTGCTTTTCATTCCTGAAGAATATTTTCACTGGGTATAGAATTCTAGGTCAGCACTTCTTTTCTCTTTCAGCATTTGAAAAATGTTATGCAAATTCCTTCTTGATCTCTCTGATTTCTGATGAGAAGCCTGCTGTCATTTGAATTGTCTTTCCCTATTGATAAAGTAGTGTTTCTCTCCTGTTCCTTTCAAGTTTTGATTGTCTTTGTTTTTCAGAAATTTGACTTTGATGTATTTTGGTATGGATTTCTTTAGGTTTATCTTGTTTGGAGCTCACTCAGCTTTTGAATCTCTGTGCTTATGTCTGGGGGAGTTTGTAGCCATTATTTCTTTATGTACTTTTTCAGCCCTACCTATTCTCCTCTCTTTCCAAGATCCAATAACAAAAGCATTTGATCTTTTGCTATAGTCTCACAGTTCCCAGAGGAACTCTTTTTTTCCTTCCCCCCACCGCCCCACCCCACCCCGCAAGTCTGTTTTCTCTCTGTTTTTCAGATTGGGTAATTTGTATTGTTCTGTTTTCAAGCTCACTGATTCTTTTCTCTGCCCCCTCCATTTTGCTATAGATTCTATCCAATAAGTTTTTAATTTTTGGTTATTGTATTTTTAAATTTTAAATTTCCATTGTTTTTTCCTATATCTTCTATTTATTTTTTTAAACATTTATCATTTCTTTATTATTATTATTTTTTACTTTACAATATTGTATTGGTTTTGCCATACATCAACATAAATCCACCACAGGGGTACACGTGTTCCCCTTCCTGAACCCCACCTCCCTCCCCGTACCATCCCTCTGGGTCATCCCAGTGCACCAGCCCCAAGCATCGTATATCCTGCATCGAACCTGGACTGCCGATTTGTTTCTTATATGATATTATACATGTTTCAATGCCATTCTCCCAAATCATCCCACCCTCTCCCTCTCCCACAGAGTCCAAAAGACTGTTCTATACATCTGTGTCTCTTTTGCTCTCTCACATACAGGGTTATCGTTACCATCTTTCTAAATTCCATATATATGCATTGCTGCTAAGTCACCTCAGTCATGTCCGACTCTGTATGACCCCATAGACTGCAGCACACCAGCCTCCCCCGTCCCTGGGATTCTCCAGGCAAGAACAATGGAATGGGCTGCCATTTCCTTCTCCAATGCATGAAAGTGAAAAGTCAAAGTGAAGTCGCTCAGTCGTGCCGACTCTTTGCGACCCCATGGACTGCAGCCTACCAGGCTCCCCCGTCCATGGGATTTTCCAGGCAAGAGTACTGGAGTGGGGTGCCATTGCCTTCTCCGATATATGTGTTAGTATACTGTATTGGTATTTTTCTTTCTGGCTTACTTCACTCTGTATAATAGGCTCCAGTTTCATCTACCTCATTAGAACTAATTCAAATGTATTCTTTTTAATGGCTGAGTAATACTCCATTGTGTATATGTACCACTGCTTTCTTATCCATTCATCTGCTGATGGACATCGAGGTTGCTTCCATGTCCTGGCTATTATAAACAGTGTTGCGATGAACATTGGGGTACATGTGTCTCTTTCAATTCTGGTTTCCTCAGTGTGTATGCCCAGCAGTGGGATTGCTGGGTCATAAGGTAGTTCTATTTCCAGTTTTTTAAGGAATCTCCACACTGTTCTCCATAGTGGCTGTACTAGTTTGCATTCCCACCAACAGTGTAAGAGGGTTCCCTTTTCTCCACATCCTCTCCAGCATTTATTGTTTGTAGACTTTTGGATTGCAGCCATTCTGACTGGCGTGAAATGGTACCTCATTGTGGTTTTGATTTGCATTTCTCTGATAATGAGTGATGTGGAGCATCTTTTCATGTGTTTGTTAGCCATCTGTATGTCTTCTTTGGAGAAATGTCTATTTAGTTCTTTGGCCCATTTTTTGATTGGGTCGTTTATTTTTCTGGAATTGAGCTGTAGGAGTTGCTTGTATATTTTTGAGATTAGTTGTTTGTCAGTTGCTTCATTTGCTATTATTTTCTCCCATTCTGAAGGCTATCTTTTCACCTTGCTTAGAGTTTCCTTTGTTGTGCAGAAGCTTTTAATTTTAATTAGGTCCCATTTGTTTATTTTTGCTTTTATTTCCAGTATTCTGGGAGGTGGGTCATAGAGGATCCTGCTGTGATTTATGTCGGAGAGTGTTTTGCCTATGTTCTCCTCTAGCAGTTTTATAGTTTCTGGTCTTACGTTTAGATCTTTAATCCATTTTGAGTTTATTTTTGTGTATGGTGTTAGAAAGTGTTCTAGTTTCATTCTTTTACAAGTGGTTGACCAGTTTTCCCAGCACCACTTGTTAAAGAGATTGTCTTTTCTCCATTGTATATTCTTGCCTCCTTTGTCAAAGATAAGGTGTCCATAGGTGGGTCAGTTTATCTCTGGGCTTTCTCTTTTGTTCCATTGATCTATATTTCTGTCTTTGTGCCAGTACCATACTGTCTTGATGACTGTGGCTTTGTAGTACAGCCTGAAGTCAGGCAGGTTGATTCCTCCAGTTCCATTCTTCTTTCTCAAGATTGCTTTGGCTATTCGAGGTTTTTTGTATTTCCATACAAATTGTGAAATTATTTGTTCTAGCTCTGTGAAAAAAACCATTGGTAGCTTGATAGGGATTGCATCGAATCTATAGATTGCTTTGGGTAGTATACTCATTTTCACTATATTGATTCTTCCAATCCATGAACATGGTATATTTCTCCATCTATTAGTGTCATCTTTGATTTCCTTCACCAGTGTTTTATAGTTTTCTATATATAGGTCTTTGGTTTCTTTAGGTAGATATATTCCTAAATATTTTATTCTTTTCATTGCAATGGTGAATTGAATTGTTTCCTGAATTTCTCTATTTTCTCATTATTAGTGTATAGGAATGCAAGGGATTTCTGTGTGTTGATTTTATATCCTGCAACTTTACTATATTCTTTGATTAGCTCTAGTAATTTTCTGGTGGAGTCTTTAGGATTTTCTATGTAGAGGATCATGTCATCTGCAAACAGTGAGAGTTTTACTTCTTCTTTTCCAATTTGGATTCCTTTTATTTCTTTTTCTGCTCTGATTGCTGTGGCCAAAACTTAAAACTCTGTTGAACAGTAGTGGTGAGAGTGAGCACCCTTGTCTTGTTCCTGACTTTAGGGGAAATGCTTTCAATTTTTCGCCATTGAGGATAATGTTTGCTGTGGGTTTGTCATATATAGCTTTTATTATGTTGAGGTATGTTCCTTCTATTCCTGATTTCT
Source organism: Bos grunniens (assembly GCF_055505025.1). Taxonomy (NCBI): domain Eukaryota; kingdom Metazoa; phylum Chordata; class Mammalia; order Artiodactyla; family Bovidae; genus Bos; species Bos grunniens. The sequence continues at coordinate 17,802,817 of NC_141167.1, forward strand.
GGAGAGTTTTTATCATAAATGGATGTTGAATTTTGTCAAAGGCTTTCTCTACATCTATTGAGATAATCATATGGCTTTTATTTTTCAATTTGTTAATGTGGTGTATTACATTGATTGATTTGCAGATATTGAAGAATCCTTGCATCCCTGGGATAAAGCCCACTTGGTCATGGTGTATGATCTTTGTAATGTGTTGTTGGATTCTGATTCCTAGAATTTTGTTAAGGATTTTTGCATCTATGTTCATCAGTGATATTGGCCTGTAATTTCCTTTTTTTGTGGCATCTTTGTCAGGTGTTGGTATTAGGGTGATGGTGGCCTCATAGAATGAGTTTGGAAGTTTACCTTCCTCTGCAATTTTCTGGAAGAGTTTGAGTAGGATAGGTGTTAGCTCTTCTCTAAATTTTTGGTAGAATTCAGCTGTGAAGCCATCTGGACCTGGGTTTTTGTTTGCTGGAAGATTTCTGATTACAGTTTCAATTTCCGTGCTTGTGATGGGTCTGTTAAGATTTTCTATTTCTTCCTGGTTCAGTTTTGGAAAGTTGTACTTTTTAAGAATTTGTCCATTTCTTCCACGTTGTCCATTGTATTGGCATGTAATTGCTGATAGTAGTCTCTTATGATCCTTTGTATTTCTGTGTTGTCTGTTGTGATCTCTCCATTTTCATTTCTAATTTTATTGATTTGATTTTTCTCCCTTTGTTTCTTGATGAGTCTGGCTAATGGTTTGTCAATTTTATTTATCCTTTCAAAGAACCAGCTTTTGGCTTTGTTGATTTTTGCTATGGTCTCTTTTGTTTCTTTTGCATTTATTTCTGCCCTAATTTTTAAGATTTCTTTCCTTCTACTAACCCTGGGGTTCTTCATTTCTTCCTTTTCTAGTTGCTTTAGGTGTAGAGTTAGGTTATGTATTTGACTTTTTTCTTGTTTCTTGAGGTATGCCTGTATTGCTATGAACTTTCCCCTTAGCACTGCTTTTACAGTGTCCCACAGGTTTTGGGTTGTTGTGTTTTCATTTTCATTCGTTTCTATGCAAATTTTGATTTCTTTTTTGATTTCTTCTGTGATTTGTTGGTTATTCAGCAGCGTGTTGTTCATCCTCCATATGTGGGAATTTTTAATAGTTTTTCTCCTGTAATTGAGATCTAATCTTACTGCATTGTGGTCAGAAAAGATCTTTGGAATGATTTCTATTTTTTTGAATTTACCAAGGCTAGATTTATGGCCCAGGATGTGATCTATCCTGGAGAAGTTTCCATGTGCACTTGAGAAAAAGGTGAAATTCATTGTTTTGGGGTGAAATGTCCTGTAGATATCAATTAGGTCTAACTGGTCTATTGTATCATTTAAAGTTTGTGTTTCCTTGTTACTTTTCTGTTTAGTTTATCTATCCATAGGTGTGAGTGGGTTATTAAAGTCTCCCACTATTATTGTGTTATTGTTAGTTTCCCCTTTCATACTAGTTAGCATTTGTCTTACATATTGTGGTGCTCCTATGTTGGGTGCATATATATTTATAATTGTTATATCTTCTTCTTGGATTGATCCTTTGATCATTATGTAGTGTCCTTCTTTGTCTCTTTTCACAGCCTTTGTTTTAAAGTCTATTTTATCTAATATGAGTATTGCTACTCCTGCTTTCTTTTGGTCTCTATTTGCATGGAATATCTTTTTCCAGACCTTCACTTTCATTCTGTATGTGTCCCCTGTTTTGAGGTGGGTCTCTTGTAGACAACATATATAGGGGTCTTGTTTTTGTATCCATTCAGCTAGTCTTTGTCTTTTGGTTGGGGCATTCAACCCATTTACGTTTAAGGTGATTATTGATAAGTATGATCCCATTGCCATTTCCTTTATTGTTTTGGGTTCGAGTTTATACACCCTTTTTTGTGTTTCCTGTCTAGAGAATCTCCTTTAGCATTTGTTGGAGAGCTGGTTTGGTGGTGCTTAATTCTCTCAGCTTTTGCTTCTCTGTAAAGCTTTTGATTTTTCCTTCATATTTGAATAAGATCCTTGCTGGGTACAGTAATCTGGGCTGTAGGTTATTTTCTTTCATCACTTTAAGTATGTCTTGCCATTCCCTCCTGGCCTGAAGAGTTTCTATTGAAAGATCAGCTGTTATCCTTATGGGAATTCCCTTGTGTGTTATTTGTTGTTGTTCCCTTGCTGCTTTTAATATTTGTTCTTTGTGTTTGATCTTTGTTAATTTGATTAATATGTGTCTTGGGGTGTTTCGCCTTGGGTTTATCCTGTTTGCGACTCTCTGGGTTTCTTGGACTTGGCTGATTATTTCCTTCCCCATTTTAGGGAAGTTTTCAACTATTATCTCCTCAAGTATTTTCTCATGGTCTTTCTTTTTGTCTTCTTCTTCTGGGACTCCTATGATTCGAATGTTGGGGCATTTAATATTGTCCTGGAGGTCTCTAAGATTGTCCTCATTTCTCTTAATTCGTTTTTCTCTTTTCCTCTCTGATTCATTTATTTCTACCATTCTATCTTCTAGTTCACTAATCCTATCTTCTGCCTCCATTATTCTACTATTTGTTGCTTCCAGAGTGTTTTTGATCTCATTTATTGCATTATTCATTATATATTGACTCTTTTTTATTTCTTCTAGGTCCTTGTTAAACCTTTCTTGCATCTTCTCAAGCCTTGTCTCCAGGCTATTTATCTGTGATTCCATTTTGATTTCAAGATTTTGGATCATTTTCACTATCATTATTCGGAATTCTTTATCAGGTAGATTCCCTATCTCTTCCTCTTTTGTTTGGTTTGGTGGGCATTTATCCTGTTCCTTTACCTGCTGGGTATTCCTCTGTCTCTTCATCTTGTTTATATTGCTGAGTTTGGGGTGGCCTTTCTGTATTCTGGCAGTTTGTGGAGTTCTCTTTATTGTGGAGTTTCCTCACTGTGGGTGGGGTTGTACGTGTGGCTTGTCAAGGTTTTTTGGTTAGGAAATTTGTGTCAGTGTTCTGGTGGGTGGAGCTGGATTTCTTCTCTCTGGAGTGCAATGAAGTGTCCAGTAATGAGTTATGAGATGTCAGTGGGTTTGGAGTAACTTTGGGCAGCCTGTACATTGAAGCTCAGGGCTGTGTTCCTGTGTTGCTGAAGAATTTGCGTGGTATGTCTTGCTCTGGAACTTGTTGGCCCTTGGGTGATACTTGGTTTCAGTGTAGGTATGGAGGCGTTTGATGAGCTCCTGTTGATTAATGTTCCCTGGAGTCAGGAGTTCTCTGGTGTTCTCAGGATTTGGACTTAAGCCTCCTGCTTCTGGTTTTCAGTCTTATTTTTACGGTAGTCTCAAGACGTCTCCTTCTATACAGCATCGTTGATAAAACATCTAGGTTAAGGATGAAAAGTTTCTCTACAGTGAGAGACACCCAGAGAGGTTCACAGAGTTACATGGAGAAGAGAAGAGGGAGGAGGGAGTTAGAGGTGACCCAAATGAGATGAGGTGGAATCAAAAGAGGAGAGAGCAAGCTAGCCACTAATCACTTCCTTATGTGCGCTCCACAGTCTGGACCGCTCAGAGATTTTCACAGAGTTATACAGAAAAGAGAAGAGGGAGGAAGGAGACAGAGGTGGCCAGGAGGATAAAAGGGGGGAATCAAAAGGAGAGAGACAGATCCAGCCAGTTCCCTAAGTGTTCTCCACTATCTGGAACACACAGAGATTTACAGAGTTGGGTAGAGAAGAGAAGGGGGAGGGAGGAGACAAAGGCAACCTGGTGGAGAAAAAGGAGAGTCCGAAGCGGGAGAGAGCAGCCAAGCCAGTAATCTCGCTCCCTAGTGAAAATGGGTACTGAAGATTGGATTCTTAAAGGTACAAAATTGATAACAAATACCAAAAAGCAAAGATTAAAAATCTAGAATAGAGGTTGGATTTTCAAAAATACAATATTAAAAGAAGAAAAAAAAACAAAGTCACAAAAATTATGTTAAAAAAATATGTATATATATATGAAGTTTGATTTAAAAAAATAGGGTCTTTTTTTTGCAAAGTAATAGTAGGTTATAAAAATGAAAATTAAAGGAGTAATAGAAGACTTAAAAATTTTAAAAATTAGAGTAAAGAATGATCATAAAAATAGTAAAAATATATCTAGGACTTTCTCTGGTATTGTTGTGGGCAGTGTGGGGTCAGTTCATTTTCAGATAGTTCTTTGGTCCAGCTTATATTTCTCAAGGTCTATAGGCCCCTTCCTATGTAGTCGGTACTAACTACAGGGTTTTAACCTATTGCATCTGTCACTTCCAAGGCAGTTTCCTCTGTTCTAGCTTCTTCTGTTTGCTGGTCTCTTCAGTGTCTGATTTCTGCCCTGACACAAGGGGGCGGTGGTGGACACTTTTTTTAGGCTCACTTGTTCAGTCGCGCTGTGGGGAGGGAGGGACGCTGCAAACAAATAGCACTGGCATGTGCTCGCAGTTCCTCAGCCACACTGGGCCTGCCCCCGCTCACGGCACTTGTGCCCTCCCTGCCCACACTGCTCAGGCTCTAGGTTGCTCCACTGGGAACCGTCCGAGGCCGGCCCTGGGCTGCCTGCACCTCCCAGGTCTAAGCCGCTCAGGTTCAGGCACTCGGGTAGTCCTCAGAGGCGCAGACTCAGTCGGGCCTGCATTTTGTGCCCTTCCCAGGTCCTAGCAGCTGAGGTGATGAGGTGTTTGGCGAGTGCCGCTGGGACTTATCGCCTCCCCTGTCCCTGCCACTAGGTTTTCTGGGTGTACAACCGGCGCACCTTCGCAGGCGGATGTCCAGAACCCCAAGAAGTCTTAGTTAGCAAAGAAGCCTGCTTGCAGTTTGGTAGATAATGTCTTTCTGGGGCTGCGATTGCCCACTTCCGGCTCTGGCTGCCTGTCACCGGAGGGGGATGGTCTACAGCCGGCTATCTCTGTTCAGTACTTTGTTCTGTGCAGGGGCCTGGCGGTGTCTTAGATTAGGGCTTCGTGAGTGGTAGCTATCCCACAGTCTGGTTTGCTAGCCCAAGTTAGTTCCCTCAGATGGTATGGGGAGGGAGGAGGGAGGAGGGTTCGGGATGGGGAACACATGTATACCTGTGGCGGATTCATTTTGATATTTGGCAAAACTAATACAATTATGTAAAGTTTAAAAATAAAATAAAATTAGAAAAAAAAAAAAAAGTTAGTTCCCTCAGATTGCCCTCGGGGCATTCAGGCTCGGTCCTTACTCTAAGCAATGCAGCCTACCCAGCCCCTGATTGCTAGTGGCGGGTACAGGTGTCTGCGCTGCTTCTCCGCTGGGGGAGTTACCGTTGGGCTTGTAATCTGTGGCTTTTGATTATTTATTTTTCCTCCCTGTTATGTTGCTCTCTGTGCTTCCAAGGCTTGCCACAGACTCGGCAGTGAGAGAGAGTGTTTCCTGGTTTGGAAACTTCTCTCTTTTTTAAGACTCCCTTCCCGGGACGGAGCTCCATCCCTTCCTCTTTTTGTCTCTTTTTTTGTCTTTTATATTTTTTCCTACCCCCTTTCGAAGACACTGGGCTGCTTTTCTGGGTGCCTGATGTCCTCTGCCGGCATTCAGAAGTTGTTTTGTGGAATTTACTCAGCGTTTAAATGTTCTTTTGATAAATTTGTGGGGGAGAAAGTGGTCTCCCCTTCCTATTCCTCTGCCATCTTAGGACCGCCCCCTATATCTTCTATTTCTTTACTGAGACTTTCTAGTTCTTTTCAGACTTTCTACCTTTTCATTTGTTTCAAATTTTCATAATTGCTCTTTGAATTACTTTATGAGGTCTGATTTAAAATATTTTTAAATAATCCTGACATCCTGGTTTGTCATCTATTGTTGCCTTTTCTCATTCAAGTTGAGATTTCTGGTTCTTGCTATGATGAATAATTTTAGAATGAAATCTGAATATTTTGGGTATTATGTTATAAAACTCTACACCTTGTTTTATTTAATCTTCTGTTTAGCTGGCTTCTTATGATGCCACTCTGGGGCAGGTGACATAGAGGAGTATATTGTCTCATTACTACCCCAGGTTACAGTAGAAGTCTCGGTTCCCCCCTCAGCCTCTGTGAACACCCAAGGAAAGAAGGACTCCTCATTACTGCTGGTAATGATAGGAGTTACTACTCCTCAGTAGGCCTCTACTTGTACTGCACTGACTGTGACAGAAGGGATGTCTTATTAATGCTCTCTACTTGGCCCCCATGATATCATGAGCAGGGCAGTGGTGAAAGTCCTGACCCTCTACTAGGCCTCCTCTGAAACTACCCCAATAGAGAGAAAGGTACCTCCTTACTTCCAGGTAGGGGTGGAAGTCCATATTCCCCTGTCTAGTACTACCTGGAAGATGGAAACCCCTGCTTCCCACTGGCCTCTGACACTATCCCCAGCAGAGGAGTTGAGGTACCTTCTTATATCTGGTGAAGGTGGAAATTTGGTCTCCCATCTTGACCTTTGCTGACATGAGTGAGGTAGAACCAGAGTTTTTTTCTATGACATTTGGCTGGGGAAAAGTGGATAATGTCCAAAAGTTTTCTTTCTTGCTTGGTTGTCCATTTCCTGGTCCTCTGTACAGAGTAAAAACCCTTTCATCTACACTTCTTGGTGTTGTCTGGGTTGCCAGCTTCTTCAGCACTAAGTCGCGAACATACACGGCTACAATATGCATACCCAGGAAACTCATAGACGTGTCATTCTTCAAGTCCTGAGTTCCCAGCTGATTTTACTTCTTCCTACTTTTCAGAGTCTTCTTATATTTGTTTTATATATAATGTCCAGAGTTTTTAGTTGTACTTGTTGGGAAAAATAGGGAAAAGTATGTCCTCTTTATCTTCCTGAATGCAGAAGTCAGTTTTTCCATTTTTTAAAAATATTAGGTATATGTTTGCATTTTCCCAGTCTGAAGACTTCCTTTGAGAGTAGGAAAAGGAAAAGAGTTTATGGAGGATGGAAGGAATCATTATTTTATCAGAAATTTATTTTTAAAACATTCTACTCTTTATCTCATGTTTTTTATCATTTGAATATATTCAGTTCAGTTCAGTCACTCAGTCATGTCCAACTCTTCGTGACCCCATGAATTGCAGCACACCAGGCCTCCCTGTCCATCACCAACTCCCGGAGTTTACTCAAACTCATGTCCATTGAGTTGGTGATGCCATACAGCCATCTCATTCTCTGTCGTCCCCTTCTCCTCCTGCCCCCAATCCCTCCCAGCATCACGGTCTTTTCCAATGAGTCAACTCTTTGCATGAGGTGGCCAAAGTACTGGAGTTTCAGTTTTAGCATCATTCTTTCCAAAGAATACCCAGGACTGATCTCCTTTAGAATGGACTGGTTGGATCTCCTTGCAGTCCAAGGGACTCTCAAGAGTCTTCTCCAACACCACAGTTCAAAAGCATCAATTCTTCAGCTCTCAGCTTTCTTCACAGTCCAACTCTCACATCCATACATGACCATTGGAAAAACCATAGCCTTGACTAGACGGGCCTTTGTTGGCAAAGTAACGTCTCTGCTTTTTAAAGGAATTTTAAAAGGAAAAAAAACTCAATAGATAAAATTTTTCCTGTGTTCTTTTCCAGTTTTTTTCTGTATATACCTTTCCCATATGTATGATGTTTACACACAATATATATATATATTATTCATTGTTCCACAACTTTATTAAGTATTTAATGTTGATGAATAGTCTGCATACCACTTTCAAGTTGGTTTATCTTTAATCATCTTAGCCATTTCTGTGTCTCCACTTAATCACTGTTTTAAATACTGTGGTTATGAGCATTATTATATATTCAGCTTTTTTCTTCTTGCCAACTATTTTATACCAGTAAATTCACTGGTATGCTATTATTCAGTCAAAAGATCTGAACATTTTTATGGTTCTTGATGTACTGCCAAATTGCCTTCTTAGAGAATTTGAGCACCAACTATAACTTGTGAAGCATCTTGTGCTAGACCCCAAGGTACCGGAAACAAATTTAAGGTTAATGGAATAAAAACAAAATGGACTTGTTTGTGTTCACTTTTCATTCATGCTGTCTAACCATGGAAGGTATGTTCCCTCCCTTGGCTTCAGTGGCTCACAGCCTTTTGGTTTTCCTCCCCCTACTCTGGCTTCTGAGCTTGCTCTTCAGGCCCCTTTCCTCTGCTTGTTCCTCACAAGGCTTTAGGCTTCTGACTAGATTGATCCTCTTCCTCTTACTTTCCCCCTTCTCCCTGGCTCATTAATCCCAAGGTTTCTGCTCACATTCCTCTGTATCTGTATCTTCACCCCAGGCATCTCTCCAGTGTATACCTACATTCTGTCTTCTTGGGCTACCATCCACTTGCTCATTTGTTCCCGTCAGAAATCCAGGTGTCACTCATTGCTCCCTTTTCTCCCTCACCTGCCACACCCAATAAATGACTGATTTTATCAATACTGTCTTCTGAATATCTCTCTAGGATCCATTTTGCCTTTTCATGCCCACCATCCTATTCTAGTCACTGTTGGTTAGTAAGCAGATCATAACAATCTCTCAACTGACTTTTCTGACACACAGATTCCAAATAATCTTCCTAAGGCACACTCTCTCTTTTGCCTCTGGGCTTTTACCTATCTTATTTATGAAGTCTTCCAACATCCCCCATCTTCAACATATACACACACAGGCAAGTATGCACACATCCCTACCTTTACATCTGCCTAGCTTGTGCCAACTCATCCATCAGGCCTCCAATTACTTATTACTAGCTTAATATAATCACTTGTTAACTTATCCTTATTTCTCACTAAATTGTAAGCTCCTTAAGGACAGGATTTTGTCCTGTTGTAACCCTAATGCTTGCCAAAGTGTCTGGTGCTTATTGAGTGATTAAAAAAAAAATCTTTATAAGCTATATCTGCCCAATGCCATACTAAAAGTTGAAAAAGTGAAAAATTCAGTAAACTGCTTATTTGTCTACACTTGTAGACAAAAACCTGGAGAAGGCAATGGCACCCCACTCCAGTACTCTTGCCTGGAAAATCCCATGGACAGAGGAGCCTGGTAGGCTGCAGTCCATGGGGTCGCTAAGAGTCAGACACGACTGAGCGACTTCACTTTCACTTTTCACTTTCATGCATTGGAGAAGGAAATGGCAACCCACTACAGTGTTCTTGCCTGGAGAATCCCAGGGACGGGGGAGCCTTGTGGGCTGCCGTCTATGGGGTCGCACAGAGTCGGACACGACTGAAGCGACTTAGCAGCAGCAGCAGCAGTAAACAAAAACCTATGATGGGTCATTTCCCTGCATATGAGTAAAAAAACATATGACTGATTTGTTTTTAAAGTTTATTTCCAAGCATAAGACAACTGCTCCGCTGTAGAATTCTGGTAAAAAAATCTTGCCTGCAGCACTTTCTTCACTGGTACATATTTTTCCTCCATATTCTGCTACTATAAGGAGCATTTTGATAGTTTTTCTTATTATTATATTTATGCTAAGTCCCGAACTAGGAGAAAATAAGCAGAAGGAAATTCCAGAGAAGGCAGTAAAGGAGGGCACTTTTCCAAGAGAGGGACGGAAGGAGGAAGACTCACAGCAGAACCAAGAAATGAGAGGTGAAGAACAGCAGTTGACCTTGCAGCCTGAGGAAGTTATGAGGCTCAGAGAAGAGCTGAGCCTTATGAATCAGAGCCTCCTTCAGTCTCAGAGGTCTGGGGATACCACAAAAGACAGTAGTTTCCAGGTAGGTATGATAAACATGAGGCCTGACTGGCTCCATTTCCTCTGATCAGCTGTGGATAGAGGTTTAATTTTTAATATCACTGTTAGCATATATCTGTTGAGCAATATCATAACCATGCCCCGAATGTTAATAAATAGCAATCAAAATCTCAGCTGATCCCATTCGTTGATGCGTTTTATTATAAAGGATTCTTAGGCTCAGGAATTCTCGGTAGGAAAGAATGCTGATTGATTGTCATTGTCGGCACTGGGCGGGTGGAATAGGGGACAGCAGGATTTCTGCCACATTTTGTGTTCCTGGTACGTAGCTTGATATACAAAATACATTGTTTTGGTGGGGAAAAGGCCACAGACTTGGAATTCTTTAAAATATGGCTATAGCTATTTAAAGGGGAGAATGAAAAAGCTGGCTTAAAACTCAGCGTTCAGAAAACTAAGATCATGGCATCTGGTCCCATTACTTCATGGCAAATAGATGGGGAAACAATGATAACAGTTACAGACTATTTCTCAGGCTCCAAATTCACTGTGGACGATGACTGCAGCCCTGAAATCAGATGCTTGCTCCTTGGAAGAAAAGCTATGACAAACCTAGACAGTGTATTAAAAAAGCAGAGACATCACTTTGCCAACAAAGGTCCATATAGTCAAAGCTTTGGTTTTTCCAGTAGTCATACACGGATGTGAGAGTTGGACCATAAAGAAGGCTGAGTGCCAAAGAATTGATGCTTTCGAACTGTGGTGCTAGAGAAGACTCTTGAAAGTCCCTTGAACATCAAGGAGACAAAACCAGTCAATCCTAAAGGAAACCAACCCTGAATATTCATTGGAAAGACTGATGCTGAAGCTGAAGTTCCAATAATTGGCTGCCTGATATGAAGAGCCAACTCATTGGAAAAGACCTTATGCTGGAAAAGATTGAGAGCAGGAGGAGAAGAGGGTGACAGAGGATGAGATGGTTGGATGGCATCACTGACTCCATGGACATGAATTTGAGCAGACTCTGGGAGATAGTGAAGGACAGGGAAGCCTGGCATGCTGCAGTCCATGGGGTTGCAAAGAGTCGGACATGACTGAGCAGCTGAACAATAAACAATTGCTATTTATTAGCAATCAGCTTGCAGGAGAAATAAAAGGAGTAACTATATCTCAATTCTTTTACCTCAGTTCTACTGATTCCCTCTTGTACAAATTAAGATTTCCCTACACACACCTTTGTAGGAATTCTTTTGAGATCCACAGAGGGAGAATCTCAAAAGTAAACCAACTCATAAGTAAAGCAACTTCAAAAAAACTGATAATATACATTTGAGGAGTGATTCAATATACATTTAGAAAACAAGAAAGAAAGAAAGTGAAAGTAGGAAAGTGAAGTCGCTCAGTCATGTCCGATTCTTTGCGACTGCATGGACTGTAGCCTGCCAGGCTTCTCCATCCATGGGATTTCCCAGGCAAGAATACTGGAGTGGGTTGCCATTTCCTTTTCCAGGAGATCTTCCTACCCCAGGGTTGAACCCGGGTCTCCCGCATTGTAGGCAGACACTTTACTGTCTGAGCCACCAGGGAAGTCCAAGAAAACAAGGAAGAGTATTAATAAAAGAAGTCAAAAATATACTTGAAAAGAGCTTTGGCTATAGAGTGAAAAATAATCAAGTCATAGTAAACAAGGAAAATGTGTACCTGAAAAGGAGATTCAGATGCATTTGAATGAGAAGGAAGTTGCTGGATTTGTTCAGAAGACCAAAAGGAAGTATGACATCACATAGTCAAAAAGAGGTTGAATTTTCATACTCAGACAATCCTTTTTTGGGGCAGTGGGCCAGTGTAGGAGGCTTGAGCGGAGGCTGAACACTGTAGTCATAAAGATGATTAAAGTTTACTTATGGGCTTAAAATGATCAGTGAACTTTTAGAATAATAAAATCTAGAGTATGAGAACTAACACCTTGGTTAATTCATTCAGTTCAGTTCAGTTGTGTCTGACTCTTTGCGACCCATGGACTGCAGCACATCAGGCTTCCCTGTCCATCACCAACTCCCAGAGCTTGCTGAAACTCATGTCCATTGAGTAGGTGAGGCCATCCAACCATCTAATCCTCTGTCACCCCCTTCTCCTCCCACCTTCAGTCTTTCCCAGCATCAGGGTCTTTTCCAAGGAGTCAGTTTTTCGCATCAAGTGACCAAAAAGAATTGGAGTTTCAGCTTCAGCATCAGTCCTTCCAATGAATATTCAGGACTGATTTTCTTTAGGATTGACTGCTTGGATCTCCTTGCAGTCCAAAGGACTCTCAAGAGTTCTCCAACACCACAGCTCAAAAGCATCAATCCTTCAGCACTCAGCCTTCTTTATGGTCCAACTCTCACATCCATACATGACTACTGGAAAAGCCATAGCTTTAACTAGATGCGCCTTTGTTGGTAAAGTAATGTCTCTGCTTTTTAATATGCTGAATATGTTTGTCATAGCTTTTCTTCCAAGGAGCAAGTGTCTTTTAATTTCATGGCTGCAGTCACCATCTGCAGTGATTTTGTGGTCCCCTCAAAATAAAGTCTGTCACTGTTTCCATTGTTTCCCCATCTATTTGCCATGAAGCTTAATTTATTAATTTACTCTAATTTACCCTTTCCCATTACTTGAAGAATCTTTTCTCAATACTTGGTGGGTGTGTGTGTGGAAAAAAACTATTAAATATATAAAAATTCTATGAGAAATCTGGGAAAATAGCCTTTTTGTGAATGAACAAATCTATATACCGTATAACCACAGAAACAGTAATTTTCTTTCATAACAGTGAATCTGGATTATTAAAAGAAATGTAAGTTATTCTTATTCATTTATTCAACCAGTATTAACTGAGTATCTGTGATGTGCCAGGCCCCGTGTTAAGGTACACACAACAGTAAATGAGGTAGATATGGGCCTCATGGGGAAAAAAAATAACATATTTGTGTTTTAAAATTCACATTTCCCAAAACATTCACACACATAATATTTTATTTACTTCTTTAAGCAAGCAAGGAAGAAAACACATTTTAAAAAATGTATTTGTTTTTTATTATTTTTGTTTGTTTGCCTGCACTGATCTTCATTGCAGCATGCAGCCTCTCTAGTTGCAATATGTGGAATCTTAGTTCCCTAACCAGGGATCGAACCCGGGCCCCCTGTATTGGGAGCATGGAGTCTTATCCACTGATACTGGTAAAGTCCCAGAAAATACATTTTAGTTGGATTTTTGTCTACAGTGCACTGTGCAGTGATAATTTCAGAACCTCTTTCTGTGTGTATAGCTCTCTGATGGTCTGATAGCTATAGATCATCCTGCTTTTCAGTCCTTGTGTGTGTCTGTGTGTGCGTAGTTTTTAGATTTCACTGATGTTGCAAGATTATGGTGCTGGTACTTTGCTACTCTCCATGTGTGCTGCATCCTATTAATCTCATAATGTGCACATTTAGGTAGCTGTAAGCACCTAAACTTTAAAGAATGCTTATAAATGGCAAATGCATAGTAAAAAAAATTGTGAGAGTTTCTACTATGAGTAAGTATGTGAGCTACATTGCTCATGTCTTTTGTGACATCATTTGTGGCTGCTGATGACCTTTAGGGCTTAATTTCTGTTGTTCAACAGTATTCCAGGTGAGGTTGCAATAGCTGAGTTCTAGATATTACTTTCCCACTATTTTTGAAACACATTTGAACCACTGTTAACTGTCTTAATTTTGTAGATTTAATATGTAGTTTCACATTTTTCACTATGCCCTAGGCACTGTACTTAATACCCTGTGTATATTAAGCAATACAATGAGGCAGGATATTATTGTTGCCACTTTATAGATGAAGAAACTGAGGCTTTAGAGAGGTTAAATAATTGGCCTAGTATGACACTTTGTGGTGAAACTTGGGTCTGTCTCTGTTACAGCCTGGCCTTTTAACTATTTTGTCATCTGCTTCCTCTTGCTGACAGACTCATAGAAAGCACATAGTTCTCACGTCAAGCTAATTTTCTAAAGAAGGCTGGGAAGCTGGCTCCCAAAAGCCTTCCCAAGGTGTCTGTCTTAGATTGAAAATGAAAATGTTAGTCACTCAGTCATGTCTGACTCTTCGATCCCATGGACTGTAGCCTGTCAGGCTCCTCTGTCCATGGAATTTTTCAGGCAAGAATATTGGAGTGAAAAAAAAAAAAAGAATACTGGAGTGGTTAGCCATTCCCTTTTCCAGGGTATCTTCCTGAACCAAGGTTCAAACCCGGGTCTCCTGCATTGCAGGCAGATTCTTTACCATCTGAGCCATCAAGGAAACCCCTCTCTTAGATTATTGTGGTAAATTTATCTGGAATTGACCCTTAGGCTTGCCCTCTCCAAAACTTTAATGTAATAGCTCCCCTAGAATAGATCTGAGTCATGGGGATACATTTACATAAAACCAAATCTTCTAGACTACTGGATAAAATTAGAATGTCCATCAGTTATTCTTCTGTAACAATGAATAAATATCAGTTGAACATGTTTAGATAACAGTGCATTTATCCATAGAAAGCTAACTAGAATCTTAGACACTTGCAGCTCCAACACAAACAAGTTGGATCCAGATTGCCTTTTTGACTAACCCAAGACCAGAACTGAAAGGCTAACAGGACTTGGGGAATTCACTGCAGCAATTCTGTTATAGCAAGATAAACTAGAATAATGATGTGACCTTTTCAGAAAGTCTTGAACAGGAAGCACACTGGACCAGGACTCAGGAAACAGATAGTATCTTATCTATTGAGCTGAATAAGGTTGAATTTTTTATCTACTCAGCACGCCTATATGTGCCTACCTTTTAGAAAATCTAAATAATTCCTCCTTTGGTCACGAGTTTTATTGTGCCAGAGAGGCCTGGCAGGAGAGTGTGTTGTTGAAAAGTAACTGAAAGAGAATCATGAAGTAAAAGGAAAGCGATGAGGAAGTCTAGGAATTTAGTATCTCTTGCTAAATGTCATCTTCCCCTTTACCAACAGACACTACACACACGCACACATGTGCACACACACAGCTTCCACACACACATTCACACTCCTTCATAAATTGATGGTTTGAACTCCCTGTATTTTTTTAATTTTTATTTATTTATTTATTTTTGACTGTGTTGGGTCTTCGTTGCTGTGAGGGCTTTTCTCTAGTTGTGGCAAGTAGGGGAATCACTCTAGTTGTGGTGTGTGGGTTGCTCATTGCATTGGCTTCTCTTGTTGAGGAACATGGGTTCTAGGGTGTGTGGGCTTCAGTAGGTGTGGCTCCTGGGCTCTAGAGCGCAGGCTCGATATCTGTGGTGCACAGGCTTAGTTGCTCCAGGCATGTGGGATCTTCTCAAATCAGAGGTCGAACCTGTGTCTCCTGCAGTGGCAGGCGGATTCTTTACTTCTGAGCCACCAGGGAAGCCCTGTACTCCCTGTTTAAAGCATGTTTTGCTCTAAAACTGTCCACACTTCTGTTCCCCTTCATTAATGTGAAAAATAATAAAGTTAATTTCTATGCTTAATTGCTTTTGATCACGTAACTTCTTCAATATTTTCACTCTAGTATGAGTTAAATTATATGAACTTGTACAACTGGCCATACATGTAAAAAGAGTAATTGGTTAGAGTGAAGCTAACTCCAAAAACATTTACGTGTGACTAATCACATTCTGACAGCTGGAACCCATGTTTTACCAACATTCTTTCAAATTGTCCATATTTCCCTGGTAAAACGTTTCTTTTAGTATCCATCATCTGGGGAAAAACGGAAATACTGGCAGCAGGAGGAGGTACAACAACTTCACCAGAATTTGCGCCGGCTCCAGACTCTATGCAGCTCCGCAGAAAAAGAGCTTCGATATGAGCGAGGAAAGAACTCGGACTTAAAGCAACATAATAGCTTACTTCAGGAAGAAAGCCTTAAGGTAATTCCAGTGGGGGTATCCTTCATTTAAGGGTCTCAACTGCTCACCTGACCCCAGGAATGAAGGAATCTAACTTCTGCAACTTGGTAATTCATGATTGAGTCCCCAGATGGGTAGACAGCATCAGCGATCTGGTAGCTGCATCCTTCAACTTCTCTTTACCAAGTAGGTGCACACTTCAGTTGTTTCTCTACTGCTAAAAGGTCGTATGTGCTGTAAATGTGAAAAACTTTGAAGTTTTTTGAAATCATTACCTAGGACATTTAGCACTTAATAATTTCGATGACCTGAACCAAATCTCTAGTAGCAATTCCCTGGTTCTCTCTCTGGACATATTTATTCCTAGTAGGTGCATTCATTTTTTAAAAGATTATTTTTGTATGGACCATTTAAAATGTCTTTATTGAATTCGTTACAGTATTGTTTCTATTTTATGTTTTGGTTTTTTGACCCCAAGGCATGTAGGATCTTAGCTCCTCGACCAGAGATCGAACCTGTACTCCCCGCGTTGGAAGGCAAAGTCTTAACCACTGGACCTGCAGGGAAGTCCCTAGGTGCATTCATTATTACTGGTTGAATCAAAAATCAACTGCCCCAAGGTACAAACCATGAGAAAGCAAAATTGTTCTTCTTGACGTGAGTGTATCAAAAAGTTAGAGGAACATCCCCCAAACTCGCTTCTTTTACAATAATCTGTATAGAACTACGACCCACAGATTCATCTAAATGTTATGAACTACAAAATGTTCAGACTAAACCACCATGTAAAATGTCATTTTCTTTTAATTATGGTTCAATTCTGTAAACATATATTAGGGACCTAGTTTCTATAAGCCCCTATTTAAGATTCTGGAGTTCAACATTCAACAAATATTTATTGAGCATCAGTCTTAACACAAGGCAGGCCATCTCGTCAATACTGAGGATTTAATGATAGGCAAAATGGACACAATTCTTATCCCCTGGTGCAGGGGTCAGCAAACCTTGGCCTATAGGTAAACTCCATAGGCAGGATTTGACTTGCCTTTATTTCTGTGAATAAAGTTTTATTGGCACACAGCCATACCTGTTCTTTCACATATTACTGATGGCTGCCTTTGCAGTACAACAGCGGATATGAGTAGTTCTGACAAGAGACCATGTGGCCCACAGAGGCTAAAACATTTACTGTCTGGTCCTTTATATGAAAAGCTTGCCACCCTGGTATGGCAGGATCAATGACCTTATTTAAAAAGTGACATAAAAATGGATTAAGAAAGGTCCCTACTTTTTAGGAGCTCACAGTCTAGTAGGGGAGATATAGAGGAAAACAAATAGTCATTTATCTCAAACTTCTAGGAAAGCCCTTCTAGAGAAGTCCAGAATTCCAGGATTCTTTGGATACACTTCTTCTCTACCCTCTGCATTCACAGTTTTTTGAATATTAAATATCATATTCTCTCAAGCCTTTGTAGTTTTAAATTAAATTTCAAACCTTTCTCACATTTCAAGACACCTTTTACCTTTCCCTTCAAACACCTCTCTTAGATCATTTTAATTGTCCACTCTGACTACATCTTTGTCAAGGTACAATGACCAGAACAACAGATCATAACATCTTAAATATGGTTGGCACTCTATAAATATCAGTATTTGTTGATTAATGAACAAGTCCTTCAAGGATGGGTAAATGATAACTTGATAAAAGCAGAAGGTATTTTTTGTTGTTTTGAATCTCGTTCATGGTAGGATAAAATTTTGGCCATTTCATTGATGAGACTTCGGTCTTTGGGCTGATGCCTTAGGTCAGGCACCTAAGCAGAGTTATATGCAATAGCCAGCTACCTTATAATGACAGCTTGTCCACTTTATCTATTATAAACCTCCCAGTCCTGAAGGGTCAGCATTTTATAGATGGGAAAATTGTTCAAGGTGACAAAGCTGACAAATTGCGGAGTCAGAATTTAGTACCAGGCCTATTTCTGTCTTTCCCTCTCTTCAATTTGGGGCACTTTGAAAACTCAGCTTTGCAAACTTAGAACTTTAAAAATCCACTGAGAGATGTTTGAACTCTGGGCCTCTGGCTAATATTAGGCATACTTATAAGACTGGCTAAGGAACCAGAATGCAAATGTGTTGCTTTTAAACCATTTTATTGGGAAATGTACCACTCAGAAGGCTTCCCCAGTGGCTCAGAAATAAAGAATCTGCCTGCAATGCAGGAGACATGGGTTCGATCCCTGGGTCAGGAAGAGCCCCTGGAGAAGGGAATGGCAACCCACTCCAGTATTCTTGCCAGGAGAGTTCTATGGACAGAGGAGACTGGCGGGCTATAGTCCACGGGGTCGCAAAGGGTCGGACATGACTGAAGCAACTGAGCACACACACACACATACCACTCAGAAAGTACGGTTCAGTTTATGTTTTTAAAAGAACACTGGCTGCAGTGCGGATAACAGATGAGAAGGGACTAAAAATGGAGGTGGTGCAACCAGTGCTGTTGCCATGGTCCAGGCTGGAGATGATGATCTAGCAGAGGTGGTGACGCAAATGGCGAAAATGGACACGAGATGTGTTGTAGGCGTAGAGTGATAGCACGTGCTGAATAGACTTACGACGGCGGAAAAGGAAGCCTCAAGGGTGACTCTCAGGTCAGTAGCCCGAACAAAAGTGTGGGTGGTGGCATCCCTTGCTGAAATCAGGAAGACTAAGAGAAGGACAGTTTTGGCGATATGGACAGAATCCAGGTGTTCCATTTTGGCATATATTGGCATAAACGTGGTATTTTTAAATCATGAGAATGAATCTAGAGAGGGAATGCGTCACTTTCAAGGCAGGCCTAGAACAACCCACTAATATTTAGAAGTTGAGTTCACTCGAATAGTCTAAGAAGAAACCAAGAAGCAACAGCAGTGGTGAATGAAAACCAGGAGAGGTGGGTATCACAGACTAGGAGAGGAGAACTTTCTGAGATGGAGGGAGGAACTGCTACTAACAGGTCAGTTGCCCAAGGGACTTAAATTCTGGCAGTGGGAAAGGCAGTACTGCCCCTGGCAAAAATAGCTTCATGAAGTAGTGGGATTGAAAGCCAGTAGACTGGGGGAGGAAAAAAAGGATGGAAACTATTTAGACCACGCATGTACAGAAACTCTTAGGAAAATTCCTTTGTCAAGCTGCCAGCAGCTCCAGAGAGGTAACCAGCCACATGACACTGGTATTTGTCAGCTCTTGAGAGAGACTACATTTCTTTGAAAGCTGCTTATTCTGGCTCACATCCACATTCATCCCATGCTTATTTTTGTCACTTGTCCTTATTACCCACCTCTAGATCAAAATTGAACTCAAGCAGACCCAGGAAAAGTTATCAGACAGCTCAAAGATGTGCTGTTCACTTACGGCTGACTGGAAGCACTGTCAGCAGAAAATCAGGGAACTGGAGCTGGAAGTACTTAAACAGGCTCAGAGCATTAAATCACAGAACAACCTGCAGGAAATGCTGGCTCAGGAGAAATCTAAAGTTGCTGATGCAGAAGACAAGGTAATTATCCTCACACTTAATAAATATCATGCCCTGGATACTGCTACTGAAATTCTGTTTCCCTGAGGATTTTAAGAAATAGATACAGGGCAAACGATAAAATTCTAGGATTGTTTTACTCTCCTATGCTTTCCTCTTTTGATGTCACCTGTTCCTACAGTTCCAGTAAATCTGAGATTAAATAACTTTCATTATATACTTTCAAATTTTAAAGGATTTAGTCTCCTGTCATTTGGATTGTCTATTTGATTTTTAGTTTGTAATTTTTGGAGGGATAGGTGTTAAGAAATGAATCCTTTTGAAATGTTGCCCCTGCATTTTAGCCTGCTGAACCCCAGGTGGCAGTAGTGTGTAACATGCGCACATTTTCTTCGTGGGTTTGTCTGAGAGTCAAATCTTATGTAAAAAATAAATCATTTCATCAAACCACATAAATGTAAAGCAAACATCAAAATTAGATGATAGCAATCTGTCTTAAACTCAAAAACTCAATGTTGAGCTAAAGAAGCCAGCACAAAAGAGTTCATACTATGTAATTTCATTTATATGAGGTTTAAGAATAGACAAAACTAAGCTATGGTGATGGAGAAGGCAATGGCACCCCACTCCAGTACTCTTGCCTGGGAAATCCCATGGATGGAGGAGCCTAGTAGGCTACAGTCCATGGGGTCGCGAAGAGTCAGACACGACTGAGCGACATCACTTTCACTTTTCTCTTTCATGCATTGGAAAAGGAAATGGCAACCCACTCCAGTGTTCTTGCCTGGAGAATCCCAGTATGGGGGAGCCTGATGGGCTGCCGTCCATGGGGTTGCACAGAGTCGGACACAACTGAAGCAACTTAGCAGCAGCAGCAGCATCAAGCTATGGTGATAGAATAGTGGATATCCTTATGAGGGGGACATGAGGGAATTGTCTATGGTGCTGGAAGTATTTTTTATCTTGGTCTGGAAGTGGTGGTTATGTAAGTAAAACGTCACTGAGTATGTGCAAGTTGTGGGCATATTGTCATATGTATGTTATTATTCCATTAAAAAAGTAACTGGCAAAATTGATAAAGATCAGTAAAATTTTAAAATTTAGACAATATAAATATTGGTACTGGATTTTGTGCAACAGGATCGCATATTCTGACTGCAGTTGGAAGAGTAAACTAGTATAGACACTTCAGAAAGCAATTTGGCATTAGTATCTAGTTAAGTTAAAGATGTATATATACCATACAACCAACCCAACACTTCTACTACTAGGCATAAAAACTAGGGAAATTCTACTGCATTCTGCTGCACACGTGTATCAGGATGCAAGATGCATGCTCAGTCACTTCAGTCATGTTCGACTCTTTGCAATTCCATGGACTGTAGTAGCCCTCTTGGTTCTTCTGTCCATGGGATTTTCCAGGCAAAAATACTGGAGTGGGTTACCATTTCCTCCTCCAGGGGATCTTCCTGACCCAGGGATCGAACCCAAGTCTCCTGTGTCTCCTGCATTGCAGGCAGATTCTTTACCATGGAGTCACCTGGGAAGCCCCAGTATTTGTTTATATAAACATAAATCAATTTCTAGAGGGGTGGACAAGAAACTAATACCAGTGATTACCTGTTTGGTGGAGGAAAACTGGAAAGAAGACAATATAAGAATGGAAAGGAGATTTTGTAGCTTAGTTTACCCACACACACTAAATTATGTGAACGTACTGTGTATTGCAACAATTAAGTAATTTAATTTTAAAATTAAAATAAATCTTGTCACACTCTTCAGATGAGATTTTTATGTTAGTACTACTGTTTGCTATCTATATGGTATTTCCCTAATTGGAAAATAAGTCACACTTAAAGTTTTATGTGTAAACTCTTTTCATTTAAGATTTTGGATCTGCAGCAGAAATTAGAACATGCTCATAAAGTCAATCTGACAGACACTTGTATTTTGGAGAAGACGCAATTAGAGGAAAGGATAAAAGAAGCAATAGAAAATGAAGCTAAAATAAAGCAACAATATCAGGAAGAACAACAGAAGAGGTAAGAGGAGCCAAGATGTCACTTTTCTGTGGGTAACCACTCCCGAGTTTACGAGCAGTGTCAGTTTACCGCTGCGTTTCCTCTGCGTCCCCACTGAAGTAAACTCAGTTACAAAACCGCATGTGTACATGTGTGGGTACGTGCCAAGTGGCGACCCTCGGGACCATAGCCTGCCAGGCTCCTCTGTCCATGGGATTCTCTAGGCAAGAATACTGGAGTGGGTTGCCATGCCCTCCTCCAGGGCATCTTCCCAACCCAGGGATTGAACCAGTATCTCTTACATCTCCTGCTTTGGTAGGTGGGTTCTTTACCACTAGCACCATCTGGGAAGCCCCACATCTATACGTGGTGATATATATGTATGTGTGTGTATGTGTGTGTGTATAAATATACATATATATATATATACATATACATACATAATATATGTATATATCACTATATTCTGATTGTTTATTTTCTTGCTTGCCTTTCATACTAGAGTGTGGAATTTTCAAGGGCAGGCATTATGTCTTGTTCTGGAACATGCTTGGCGCACCAGTAAATCTTCTTGAATGAACGGATGGCCTATGAAATATGATCCCCTGGGATCTGCTTTTCTAATTCTTAACACGATTGGCACAAAAATGCAGACTAGAATGCGGTTGCTGTTTTGTATTTATCAGCTGATTTTCTCTAAAGAAGATCCAAGTACTTTATAGGCATCTTAATCATTAACGAGCTGATAGTAGTTAGCAGCTGTCATGTTTTTTTCTAGAAGAGTTTTGATTATTATTAGGATTCTTACTAAAATGATCTTATATACCCTAAACTTCAAGTCATGGGCATATTGTCATATGTATGTTACTACTCCATAAAAAATGTAGCTGGCAAAATTGATAAAGATTAGTAAAATTTTAAAATTTAGACAGTATAAATATTGGCACTTCGGTGGCACTCAGAACATGTGTCTTAAGAAACTACTTAGTAGTTTTAACTACTGAAAAGATATATAGCCATTCCCATAAATTGTTAAGCCTCAGAAGCTTTACTTTCAGCTCTAATTGAAACCTCTAGTATAGGACTTCCCTGGAGGTACAATAGTTAAGACTCCATGTTTCCACTGCAGGGGTTGCAGGTTCGATCTCTGGTCTGGGAACGAAGATCCCACATGCTGCGCCTCAGCACAGTCAGAAAAGAAAAGAAACCCCTAGCGTAGAGCCCAACACTCAGTAGGTGCTTAGCAAATATGTTGATCTGAATGTTTGAGTAAATAGTGAATTCACTCAGGTCTCACTGCCGCTTCTACCAAGATGACACCCTTCTCCTGTTTTAATACAGCTAGTTCCTGAATAAACTACAGTAAGTATACCTTTTAAAGCACTGCTCACAAAGTTAGAGAAAGCCCTAGGGCAGACATACAATGAGGCAAAACAAAAATAATGAATGGCAAACCAACTTCTAAAGGACAAATAGCACTAGGAGCTCCAGGTTCAAGAGAGCCCGAGGGAGCTGTCACCAGGTGCGTGCTCCCTCGCTCAGCCACGTCTGACTCTTCGAGACCCTGTGAACCGCAGCCCGCCCAGCTCCTCTGCCCGTAGAACTTTCCAGGCAAGAATACTGGCGTGGGTTGCCATTTCCTACTCCAGGGAATCTTCTTGACCCAGGGATTGAACCTTCCTCTCTTGGGTCTCCTGCATTGGTAAATGGATTTTTTTTTACTGCTATGCCACCTGGGAAGCCCTGTAAAACACATATAGTTTACAGTAATTTTAAAATTTCTCTTTGACACATACTGCTTAAATAAAAATATGTTTAATATCCAAATATTGTGCTTTTCCATCTGTTCTTCTGTTATGGATTTATGGTTTCATAATATTACATGGTTGTATAGCATTTTGTTACACAGCTATATCATAATTTGTATAAAATATTTTTAAACTTTTTGCTGATATAAAATATTTTGTAATTAATATCCTGACACATGGGGCTTCCCTGGTGGCTCAACAGTAAAGGATCCACCTGCCAGTGCAGGAGATGTGAGTTAGATCCCTGGGTCAGGAAGATCTCATGGAGAAATGGCAGCCCACTCCAGTCTTGCCTGGGAAATCCCTTTGACGGAGGAGTGGGCTACAGTCCACGGGGTCACAAAGAGTCAGACACATCTCAGTGACTTCACCACCACCACCACCATGCTGACACATAAGACTTTGCAACTATAACGAAGTATGAGAAGGGTTATACTAAAGGAGATTTAGTATGCTCAGGTAACACATAGCAGGGACACCTAATTTGGTCCAGGAAGCTCAAGAAAGCCTTCCTCAAAGAAAACTATGCAAGTTGAAAGTAAAGTAGTTGTTATGGGAAAGCTAAGTAGAAAATACCAGGTAAAGGAAGACCTGGAAGAGGAGGCTAGGGACAAGGTTGGAGTTGCAGGGGATTAATAAATGTGGAGGATGACTTGTTTTGGGAAGTGAAAAATCTTCATTTTGCCTGGAACAAAATGTTTGGGGGGTAGAGGAAGTGGCAAGAAAATGGAGCTAGAAAGGTAAGTTAGCTCACAAGTCATATTAAAGAATTTGGGGGAATTCCCTGGTGGTCCAATGGTTAGAACTCCATGCTTTCACTGCCAAGGAACCCAGGTTCAATCCCTGGTTGGAGAACTCAGTTCAGTTCAGTTCAATTGCTCAGTCGTGTCCGATTCTTTGTGACCCCATGAATCGCATCACGCCAGGCCTCCCTGTCCATCACCAACTCCCGGAGTTCACCCAAACTCATGTCCATTGAGTTGGTGATGCCATCCAGCCATCTCATCCTCTGTCGTCCCCTTCTCCTCCTGCCCCCAATCCCTCCCAGCATCAGAGTCTTTTCCAATGAGTCAACTCTTCGCATGAGGTGGCCAAAGTATTGGAGTTTCAGCTTCAGCATCATTCCTCCAAAGAAATCCCAGGGCTGATCTCCTTCACAATGGACTGGTTGGATCTCCTTGCAGTCCAAGGGATTCTCAAGAGTCTTCTCCAACACCACAGTTCAAAAGCATCAATTCTTCAGCACTCAGCTTTCCTTGTAGTCCAACTCTCGCATCCATACACGACTACTGGGAAAACCATAGCCATGACTATCCAGACCTTTGTTGGCAAGGTAATGTCTCTGTTTTTAATATGCTGTCTAGGTTGGTCATAACTTTCCTTCCAAGGAGTAAGCGTCTTTTAATTTCATGGCTGCAGTCACCATCTGCAGTGATTTTGGAGCCCAAAAAAATAAAGTCTGACACTGTTTCCACTGTTTCCCCATCTATTTCCCATGAAGTGATGGGACCAGATGCCATGATCTTCGTTTTCTGAATGTTGAGCTTTAAGCCAACTTTTTCACTCTCCACTTTGACTTTCATCAAGAGGCTTTTTAGTTCCTCTTCACTTTCTGCCATAAGGGTGGTGTCATCTGCATATCTGAGGTTATTGATATTTCTCCCGGCAATCTTGATTCCAGCTTGTGCTTCTTCCAGCCTAGCGTTTCTCATGATGTACTCTGCATAGAAGTTAAATAAGCAGGGTGACAGTATACAGCCTTGACAGACTCCTTTTCCTATTTGGAACCAGTCTTTTGTTCCATGTCCAGTTCTAACTGTTGCTTCCTGACCTGCATACAGGTTTCTCAAGAGGCAGGTCAGGTGGTCTGGGATTCCCATCTCTTTCAGAATTTTCCACAGTTTCTTGTGATCCACACAGTCAAAGGCTTAGGCATAGTCAATAAAGCAGAAATAGATGTTTTTCTGGAACTCTCTTGCTTTTTCCATGATCCAGTGGATGTTGGCAATTTGATCTCTGGTTCCTCTGCCTTTTCTAAAACCAGCTTGAACATCAGGAAGTTCACGGTTCACGTATTGCTGAAGCCTGGCTTGGAGAATTTTGAGCATTACTTTACTAGCGTGTGAGATGAGTGCACTTAGATCCCACAAGTCCAAAAAAGAATTTGGACTTTTTCTTAAGAGTAAAGGAGAACGTTACAGCAGTGTTAACACATGTGCATTAGTATCAAGTGTTTGTAACTGATAGACCTTTATTAAAGCAAGGAGATGAAGGGATTCCACTCATAAAACAGTGTGGACAAGCAGAAGGACTATAGAATTCAGAATTAGAGCCCTACTTCCATCTTGCTGTAGCTGTGCAACCTGGAGCAAGTTAATTAAGCCTCTCAGTGCCACAGCTTCCTCGGTGGTGGTGTTGTTCAGTCACTAAGTTGTGTCCTACTCTTTGTGACCCCATGGAGTGCAGCATACCAGGCCTCCCTGTCGTTCACTATCTTCTGGAGTTTGCCCAAGTTCATGTCCATTGAGTTGGTGATGCTATCCAGCCTTCTCATCCTGTGCCGCCCTCTTCTCCTTTTTGCCTTCAGTCTCTCCTAGCATCAGGGTCTTTTCCAATGAGTTGGTTGGCGAGTTCCCTTCCTCTGTGAAATAAGGACAATTATTTCTTCTTAGGGTAGTTTTTGAAAAAGAGAAAACTAAGAAAAGCTTCCATCACAAAGGAGATTGCTTTGATGTTGGCCCATTATGGACCGCTACTTTATCTCACTGAACAAAAAAATTCCCCTATGCCCAGTCTAACAATTTTAGGTCAAAGAGTTTCTTTTGCAAAGCTTTGCAATTCAAAGTGTGATTTAATATACATTAATTGCCTTAAGGAAACTCCTAGACCAGAATTTGAATGAGCTACAGACGCAAGTGAAAATCTTACAGGAAAAAGAGAGTCTATTGGAAATGACCAGTGTTCAGCAACAAATCAAACTTCAGCAACAAAAGGCCCAACTTGAAGAACTGGAAAATGAAAAAAGAAAATCTGATGAGGTAAGAAGACAAATACGTATGCTTCTGTTTTCCTGTTCCCTTAGACCTAATAAGTAATAGTTAATAAGAGCTAATAATTCTTGAATGCCTAGCACTTTACCCATTAAGTTTAGTTAGGATTCAGACAGGGAAGCAGAATCTACTCTAGATATTTCAAGCAAGAAGGAATTTAACACAGGGAATAACATGCTTACGAAACTGTTGGAAGGGAGAGGTAGGGGTGAGTAGGTCAGCAAGAACTGTTGCTAGCTTTCAGTAAATCCAGAAGTTCAGAAACCACAGGGAAACCAACCCTTGTAGGAGATTAGCAGGAACTCTCCCAAAGCCCTTTCAAAAGTTTCCCTCTTTCATCTACCTGATAGTGTTACCAGAAACTGGATTTGCCTCTTGGTGGGTGTCAAGCCAAGAGACACAGCCAAGTCAATAGATCAGGAGAAGAAAGGATTTATTTGCAGCAAGTGAAAACACCAGGGATCTTTCCCAAAGCAGTGTCTCCTCAAACAGCAAAATTGGGGAAGTTTTAAGCTAAGGATACATGGGTATTTATGAAGGAGCTTGAGCAAAGGAGAATTCAGCATAGAATTGGGGCAAAGGTCCAGAGTCCAGGCTTTAGTTGATAGAAGTCATGAGGGTCAACATCATCCTTCTGTCCTCCACCTAAGCGGGGCCTTAGTTCCTGCTGAACTCAAAGACATGGATCAGATTGCTATGTATTTCCCTTGAGGAGGAACTAGGGCTAATTTTACCACTGAACTATTGTTTCTTGACTGCTTTTGCTTTTTCTTGCACTTCTTCACTTCCCTTAAAATCATTAACTACTGAGACCTGTTCAGGGACAAGCATTGTGGCCAGGTTTAGATCACAAAATGGAGTAAGCCAAAACTGTCTTCTCTTATGTCAAGAAATGATGCCTGGTTCTTTCTCTGGAGACTCCCTACCCTGTCTGCTTACAGTAGCACAAGAGGAGCATGGTGGCTCTTCTGTGCTTTCCCCCACGCTTTCCAAACTGTGTGCACGTGCCTCTGATTTGCAGAAACCAAACTGAAACCCTGCTGTCAGTGGAGTTTGGGAAATGTCATTTTCAGACTTGCAATCTTGCAGCACAGGGGAGAGCTTAGAAAAGTAAGGGTCCTGGTGAGCAGTGTCACAGTTTACTTTGTATAAGCAGCTTCCATCCAAACCCTTTCACCCATATTCAACTTTATAAACTACAAGAATAGTATGCTTCCACTGAGTAGAATGCGCTGTCACTCATGCAAATGAAGGTGAAACAGCACAACTCGGATTGGGGCTTGAACCCGTTGTCTTCATTGAGATCACACACGTGTTCTCAGGACTTAATGAAACTCAGGTTCTTCTGTCTTGTCTCAGAAAGAATTCAGTGAGAGACAAAGTGATAGGTAAGAAGTGGATTTACTTAGATACACATTCCATAGGTAGACTGTGGTCTGACTTAAAAGGCCAGAGTGGCTCTGAAAGAAAGACACTCTACAGGCAGAGTATGGACCATCTCAGAAGGCAAGAAGGCCAGAACTATGGCATAGTTAGTTTCTATGGACTGAGTAATTGCATTGTAGGGGACTGGAATGCAAAAGTAGGAAGTCAAGAAACACCTGGAGTAAAAGGCAAATTTGGCCATGGAATACAGAATGAAGCAGGGCAAAGCCTAATAGAGTTTTGCCAAGAAAATGCACTGGTCATAGCAAACACCCTCTTTCAACAACACAAGAAAAGACTCTACACATGGACATCACCAGATGGCCAACACCGAAATCAGATTGATTATGTTCTTTGCAGCCAAAGATGGAGAAGCCCTATACAGTCAGAAAAAACAAGACCAGGAGCTGACTGTGGCTCAGATCATGAACTCCTTATTACCGATTTCAGACTTAAATTGAAGAAAGTAGGGAAAATCACTAGACCATTCAGGTATGACCTAAATCAAATCCCTTATGATTATACAGTGGAAGTGAGAAATAGATTTAAAGGCCTAGATCTGATAGATAGAGTGCCTGATGAACTATGGAATGAGGTTCGTGACATTGTACAGGAGACAGGGATCAAGACCATCCCCATGGAAAAGAAATGCAAAAAAGCGAAATGGCTGTCTGGGAAGGCCTTACAAATAGCTGTGAAAAGAAGAGAAGCGAAAAGCAAAGGAGAAAAGGAAAGACATAAGCATCTGAATGCAGAGTTCCAAAGAATGGCAAGAAGAGATAGGAAAGCCTTCCTCAGTGATCAATGCAAAGAAATAGAGGAAAACAACAGAATGGGAAAGACCAGAGATCTCTTCAAGAAAATTAGAGATACCAAGGGAACACTTCATGCAAAGATGGGCTCGATAAAGGACAGAAATGGTATGGACGTAATAGAAGCAGAAGATATTAAGAAGAGGTGGCAAGAATACGT
This sequence comes from Bos grunniens, assembly GCF_055505025.1. NCBI lineage: Eukaryota > Metazoa > Chordata > Mammalia > Artiodactyla > Bovidae > Bos > Bos grunniens. The sequence continues at coordinate 17,831,184 of NC_141167.1, forward strand.
ACAAAAAAGATCTTCACGACCCAGATAATCACAATGGTGTGATCACTGACCTAGAGCCAGACATCCTGGAATGTGAAGTCAAGTGGGCCTTAAAAAGCATCACTACAAACAAAGCTAGTGGAGGTGATGGAATTCCAGTTGAGCTATTTCAAATCCTGAAAGATGATGCTGTGAAAGTGCTGCACTCAATATGCCAGCAAATTTGGAAAACTCAGCAGTGGCCACAGAACTGGAAAAGGTCAGTTTTCATTCCAATCCCAAAGAAAGGCAGTGCCAAAGAATGCTCAAACTACCGCACAATTGCACTCATCTCACACGCTAGTAAAGTAATGCTCAAAATTCTCCAAGCCAGGCTTCAGCAATACGTGAACCGTGAACTTCCTGATGTTCAAGCTGGTTTTAGAAAAGGCAGAGGAACCAGAGATCAAATTGCCAACATCCGCTGGATCATGGAAAAAGCAAGAGAGTTCCAGAAAAACATCTATTTCTGCTTTATTGACTATGCCTAAGCCTTTGACTGTGTGGATCACAAGAAACTGTGGAAAATTCTGAAAGAGATGGGAATCCCAGACCACCTGATCCGCCTCTTGAGAAATCTGTATGCAGGTCAGGAAGCAACAGTTAGAACTGGACATGGAACAACAGACTGGTTCCAAATAGGAAAAGGAGCACATCAAGGCTGTATATTGTCACCCTGCTTATTTAACTTATATGCAGAGTACATCATGAGAAATGCTGGACTGGAAGAAGCACAAGCTGGAATCAAGATTGCCGGGAGAAATATCAATAACCTCAGATATGCAGATGACACCACCCTTATGGCAGAAAGTGAAGAGGAACTAAAAAGCCTCTTGATGAAAGTCAAAGTGGAGAGTGAAAAAGTGGGCTTAAAGCTCAACATTCAGAAAACGAAGATCATGGCATCTGGTCCCATCACTTCATGGGAAATAGATGGGGAAACAGTGGAAACAGTGTCAGACTTTATTTTTTTGGGCTCCAAAATCACTGCAGATAGTGATTGCAGCCATGAAATTAAAAGACGCTTACTCCTTGGAAGGAAAGTTATGTCCAACCTAGACAGCATATTCAAAAGCAGAGACATGACTTTGCCAACAAAGGTCCGTCTAGTCAAGGCTATGGTTTTTCCAGTGGTCATGTATGGATGTGAGAGTTGGACTGTGAAGAAGGCTGAGTGCCGAAGAATTGATGCTTTTGAACTGTGGTGTTGGAGAAGACTCTTGAGAGTCCCTTGGACTGCAAGGAGATCCAACCAGTCCATTGTGAAGGAGATCAGCCCTGGGATTTCTTTGGAAGGAATGATGCTGAAGCTGAAACTCCAGTACTTTGGCCACCTCATGAGAAGAGCTGACTCATTGGAAAAGACTCTGATGCTGGGAGGGATTGAGGGCAGGAGGAGAAGGGGACGACAGAGGATGAGATGGCTGGATGGCATCACTGACTCAATGGACTTGAGTCTGAGTGAACTCCGGGAGTTTGTGATGGACAGGGAGGCCTGGCATGCTGCGATTCATGGGGTTGCAAAGAGTCAGACATGACTGAGTGACTGAACTGAATTGAATGATGGGAAGATGAGTCCAACCATTTTGGAGAAGGGGCATAATTGGGCCATACCCACTGACCCCTTTTTGCCTTTTATGGTTGGCCTTGGAATGGTCTGGCACCTGTGGGTGTATCACTTACCTAATTACAGTGAGCATATAATGAGGCTCAAGGCCTAGTGGAAATTAAATCTTCTGCCATCTTGACCCTAATCGTTTCAACCAGTTTTTTCATATCTTCAACAGTTATGTCATTCTTTTAAAGGTTGTGCCCTGCTTCCTGTTTCACTGATACACTTAACTTCTGAAAGTCCCAGTAGTATCCGTGGTCATTTTTGGATAATGTAGTTGCTACTTCTTCAGTCTCAATCCACATGGATGTACTAACTTTAAAAACTTAATTATAAATTAACTACCAATAATACAATAAATTAACTACCAATAAACATGTTTTGGGATATAGGTTTGAAAAGCCATTCCCATTCCAGCTCTTGGTTTCTTTCCCATATTCTGGCTCCGAAAGAGACCACAGCATATTTCAATCACTGGTTGAAGGTTTAGACATCATCTTATAGGACAACACAGGACCTCAGAAGATGTTGTCACCTGGTCGGCATCATACCTACATCTTCCATAGGTCTTTCCACTGTTTTGCAGTTTTTGAGTTTTTTTTTCCCCGGATAGTAGGATATATGATGAGAGCAATGACTGAGACTTTGTTTCACTTCTCTTACCTTAAAATGATTTTCTTGTTCAGGAACTATGCTGAGTAGTAGTATATCATGACAGGAAATAAAGAATTTAGAAAGCCCACAGATGGTAGTCCTGGCAAAAGCACTGTGGACAGAGAAAGAAAATCCCTGTCTAAAATGAGTGTCCCTTTCACTGAGGACAAATTGTTGTTCTCTCCGTGGTGGAAGAGGTCCAGTATAATAAACCTACTATCCGTTGACTGTCTCCACCACCCCCTCCCTCCCCACAGTGGATGGTCCCATATCAATAGCTCAACACTGATCTTTGCTTTTGGCAAGTTGAGTAGATTAGCCTTGGTAACCCCTTGTCCACTTTGTACATGAGCCGAAATGAGTGAGCACATAAAGGATAGAAAAAGAGGCTAAGTGACATCTACAGAATGTACTGGTTTTTTTCCACTTGATTACTGAGGGCCACCTCTTCTGTAGAAGCCCTCTGCTGTGGAAAAGCACATGAGGCACAATATGTTCACACTCTAGGCTTGTGCTGTCTAATATTGTGTCAACTAGCCACCGTGGCTATCTAAATTTAAATTAAAAATTTAGTTCCTGAGACATACTAGGCACGTTTCATGTGCTCAGTAGCTGCATACAGCTAGTGACCACCCTGCTGGAGAGTGCAGGCACGGAACATTTCCACCGGTAGGACACATTTCATCAATCTTCCAATATTATTCTTTCCAAATCCCTGATCATCTGGCCAAACTATTAGAAACTTTCTGTGAGTTAGCATCGGTCCCTGCCTCTGGACGCCTCTCTTTCCAGGCAAAGTGAACACAGACTTTGCCCACTGAGATTTCCCTTCCCACTGGTCTGAAGGACCACCCCTCAGTTGGGGCTATCATACCACAGCAGCCCTATTTCAACTGGTTGCCATATTTTGTACGGAATCATAAGTACATCAGGCCCAAATTACTCTTTCTTGGCCAACTGGTAATACATAACTCCCCTTGAGGCCATAGGTTTGGGTTGAGAGAGGTGGTGATACAATAGAAGTAAGTATCACCTGCTCATGCAGCTTGCTCAGTATTTTCCATAGCATTTCTGTTTGAGGACAGAGTACTACTGCCCATGCCCAACTCAATGCTCAGTAGATAATAGAACACCTCGTTTCAGGAAGGGCAGCTCAGGTTACTCGACCCTTTCTTTCTTGTGGTCAACCATGAGAGGTGATTGAGAGGAGAGATGACTCTCCTCCCAAATCCTAAGATTAAACTAAAGCTTTCCAGAGGCTCTGTGTTGTTTCCTCATCTGCCACAGAAACTTGGGGCATATTTGGGTCTGCTGGATCATAAAGCCCAAATGGCAGAGCAGTTTGCACCACAGCCTGGCACAGCGCGGCTCTTTGTCTTGCTTTGGGCACCACTAAAACCTGACAGCCTTGGTGGTTGCTTGATAAATGGGCTGAAGGAACAAAGGTGGTATAAGCTGACTCTAGACTCAGAAGAGGCCTTCTAAGAACCTGGCCTCTTCTATCATCAATAGCCCTCATGCCTCAGGTTGGAAAGCCAGCAAGGAGAATCTGCTCTTCCATATTGTCTAGGCTGACTGCACACTCAAGAACTGGGAAATTCACAAACTGAGGAGCTTCACAGACCCACTAGATCCGTTGTGAAACCTATATTGAGCCAATGAGTCTCTGCAAACACACTCTAAGACACTCTGTGTGTTCAAACTCCCGTTTCCCCCCTTACTTCAAGTCCCCACTCTGAATTCTGAACCTCAGTTGCATTTTGGGTTCCATGGTGCTAGTGCTGACTCAGAACCACTGGACTGTATGTAGTTCCCCCCAAATCTACATAATCCCCTTTCTCCAATTCCCTGTCACCTGGGTAAAAGGCCGCAGATCCCTTTGGGAAAGGCTCAGGAGAAGATCACATGCTTGTGGCAGTGTCACACACCAGGTTCTTCCTGAAGAAAACCTGGCTAAAGGACCCTGGGTCTGAACTGGCTCAGGTCTGAGGACTGAGTAAGAGGCCATTACTCTCTGTTGTTGTCATTCAAATTAGACCTCTGTTCACCAGACCCAGGTGTGTTTATTTATTTAAAAATACAACGCAAGTAAAACTTTAATAGGCTGTTCATGTATTTTAGTTCTGTAATCACTGTGATCAGTTAACTACAACCAGTGATTGCTACGAGTCTAGCCATTTGGTTTTATCTCCGGCCCTATTGTCTCATCACAGTACTAATGCCCACCTTGTATTGGGGATTAAGCATTGTGCTTGACTTTTGACACTCTGCAGTAGCATCACCCCCCATCATAAAATCAGGGCTCAATTCCAATGTTTGCATCTCTCACCATCATCCTCACAGGAGAGCGTTATGGAGCATTTCAAGGAATCTGGTGCTCACCAGTGTATTTGGCAAAGCCTTTGTGAAAGGAATGTCCTCTGAGTCACATGAGGATCATGATGAGTTGGGTGAGCAGGTTACCTATGGTAAATCTACTCCAAACTTCCTATCTACTTAAGGCTCTAGATTCCTTCCTCTTAATATGGCGTTTGAATATCATTTAACCCTGGTCACTGTAGAGTCCAACTTTCAGTCCACCAACCAAGCAAACTATTAAAGTCACTTTAGATATTTAAATTAACACATTAAACCTTGAATCTCTGTAAGTGTATCCATCAGGTCAGTAAATACAGCCTATTCAACATTATATTCCTTTCTCCCTAGTATAAACACCCTTGGAATACAGTCCTATGTATATTCCTCAGGTTTCTGCCAATTTAACATCATAAAATCTTTCTACTCTTTCAGTATGTCAGTCCTCCTAGGTCAGTGACTATACTCAACTTCTTTTCCCCATGATGTGCTGGGACCTGACTCTCACTGTGGGATTCGAGGCAGAGAAAAGCAGTGGCAGTGGGATAGGGGTGGCTCTGAAGAACAGCGGGTATCATTGCACAGGTAGATGCCCCAGGCGGAGTCAGCAGAGTCCTGGAGACAAGGGTGCTTAATCTCCTGAGACAGTAGGACTGCTTATGCTGATAAGAGGGGCTCAGGAGGGTTTTGAGGCCCAGGGTGCTCAAGGTTATTGGGATCCTGTCAGATGTTCTTGTTCCCAGTTCTCAGATTTCCATGTTTTCCAAATAAAACTCTATTTTTCATATAAGAGATCTAGCAAGGCTATGAAGTCAACTTGTGCTTGCAGTTCTGCAACCTACTTGATGAAATTTGGATTTGGATTTTGGATATATTGACCTGCTGCCTACATGAAGGAAGTGCCCTGGGTTTCTGAGTGTGCCTTGTTCCAGTAATCAAACCCTGCATTGGCCATTTTCTCCTCTAGGGCTCATTAACTTGGTCAGATGTAGCTAAGCACCCCACACATCTTAGGGTTGTCAGACTTTTTATATAGGCTTACACAACTGCAGGACTCACAAGTCAGGAAAAGGAGCTACGAGCTTTCAGAAATTCTGGAGGCACAAAAATCACAGGAAGCTACTATGGTTTCTGTAAGCCTTTTTTAGTAGAAAGGCTTTGCCCATTTACATTCTCTCAAACATCACACCTTTCTTCACCAGTGTATTCTCATTTTTTAAAATGTTTTTCAGCATCTCAAGAGCAACCAGAAATTGTCAAACAAGCTGTCTGTGTTGCAGCAGGAGAAGAAAGCTCTATGTGAAGAAAATGAGCACCTTTTGAAGCAGTTTGATCTCCATGTGAGGTAAACAAAAATAAGTTCCCCTTAGAAGAAGACTGTGTAGAGTAAAGCTCATTCTTAGAGAGCCAGCTCCCGAGATCAGCAGGGGATGCTCGCCGAGGTGACTTTTCACCAACACCATTGTCCTTCCTTCCCAGAAGTTCTACCTACCGGGCTTTTTCTAGGGTGGTATGGGGCCTTATTTCTTCTCAAGAACTGGAGGGGAAAGGCAATTGCTATTTCTTGAGCTCTAGTGGTATCTAACATCTTGCTTTTCCCCAAATACATCCCTCTGACTTGCCTTCAGGCTTTTCCCCCTCACACGCTGTCCTCAGTCTGAACCATGCTCTTCCATTTCAACTCTTCCTTCTCAGACAAGCCTTCCTTGACGCCTTCAGCCTGGGCTGGATGAGGTGCTCACTCTCTATGTCCCTATAGCCTTTTGTACGTGACTATCTATGATTCTTGAAGAACTCACCATGTTGTTCTGAAATAATGTGATTCACACCTATCTTCCTCGCCAGACTATAGGTTTTAAAGGACATGGGCCACAGTCTTATGCATCTTTCTACCCACAGTCCCTGGTATATAGAAGGTGCTCAATAAAAATTTGTGTTCCCAGGCTTCCTGCTCTTTCTTCCATTCCCTGATCATCATCCCACCAGATTCTTCCCACTCTACTCCTCTCTCAAGTCTAGCATGGTAGTTCAGAGTATGGACTCTGGACCATATTGCCTGGGTACAATTCCTGGTTCTACTAGGAACTAGCTGTGTGACCTTGGACAAGTTACTAACCTCTCTGTGCCTGAGATATCTCATCTTTAAAATGAGCAAAATAAAAAAAAATAAAATAAAATGAGCAAAATAGCCATTACTTTCACATAAAGTTGTTGGGAGAATTAAATGATGAATAAATAAATGTAATAGAACAGTGTCTAGCACAAAGCTGATATTCAGTTCAGTTCAGTCACTCAGTTCTGTCCAACTCTTTGCAACCCCATGAACTGCAGCATACCAGGCCTCCCTGTCCATCACCAACTCCCAGAGTCCACCCAAACCCATGTCCATCGAGTTGATGATGCCATCCAACCATCTCATCCTCTGTCGACCCCTTCTCCTGCCCTCAATCTTTCCCAGCATCAGAGTCTTTTCCAATGAGTCAACTCTTCGCATGAGGTGGCCAAAGTATTGGAGTTTCAGCTTTAGCATCAGTCCTTCCAAAGAAATCCCAGGGCTGATTTCCTTCAGAATGGAATGGTTGGATCTCCTTCCAGTCCAAGGGACTCTCAAGAGTCATCTCCAACACCACAGTTCAAGAGCATCAATTCTTCGGCGCTCAGCTTTCTTTATAGTCCAACTCTCACATCCATACATGACCACAGGAAAAACCATAGCCTTGACTAGACGGACCTTTGTGGGCCAAGTAATGTCTCTGCTTTTTAATATGCTGTCTAGGTTGGTCATAACTTTCCTTCCAAGGAGTAAGCATCTTTTAATTTCATGGCTGCAGTCACCACCTCAGTGATTTTGGAGCCCAGAAAAATAAAGTCTGACACTGTGTCCACTGTTTCATCTATCTGCCATGAATTGATGGGACCAGATGCCATGATCTTAGTTTTCTGAATGTTGAACTTTAAGCCAACTTTTTACTCTCCTCTTTCACTTTCATCAAGAGGCTGTTTAGTTCTTCTTCACTTTCTGCCATAAGGGTAGTGTCATCTGCATATCTGAGGTTATTGATATTTCTCCCAGCAATCTTGATTCCAGCTTGTGCTTCTTCCAGCCCAGCGTTTCTCATGATGTACTCTGCATAGAAGTTAAATAAACAGGGTGATAATATATAGCCTTGACGTACTCCTTTTCCTATTTGGAACCAGTCTGTTGTTCCATGTCCAGTTCTAACTGTTGCTTCCTGACCTGCATACAGGTTTCTCAAGAGGCAGGTCAGGTGGTCTGGGATTCCCATCTCTTTCAGAATTTTCCACAGTTTCTTGTGATCCACACAGTCAAAGGTTTAGGCATAGTCAATAAAGCAGAAATAGATGTTTTTCTGGAACTCTCTTGCTTTTTCCATGATCCAGCAGATGTTGGCAATTTGATCTCTGGTTCCTCTGCCTTTTGTAAAACCAGCTTAAACATCTGGAAGTTCATGGTTCATGTACTGCTGTTATTATATCTACTTATTTTCAGTTTTCCTCTATGACCCACCTCTCTGCTTCTAGCTCTGCACCCCTCATTCTATTGTTTCTTTAAGTTGAAGTTTCTTATTCTCTTATGTTCTCACTTCCTATGTTGATGGTAGTAATAATGATTTGAAAACCACTTTCTGCTGTATAGTGGAAAAATCTTCAGTCATTCATATTGAGTATCTTGCTTTATCATATCATGGAGAAATATAGAAACATGGAAAGGAATGTGTGTGGCTCAGCTCATATTAAAATAACAAATCTAAGACTAGAACTCAGCCCTCTGCTAACCTGCACAGTGCTCTTCCCACTTTGTATCTGCCATTAGAGGGAGGGGAGGGCATCCACAGAGCCCATGGTGTCTCACAGCAGTGGGTCCAGAAAGGCCAGGCAGGAGTTCAAGGCCTCGCTCTGTCAGGACCAAGATGCACCTTCCTATCTTGGATCAGGAACCACCAGCATGTGCACTGACCACCTCAGAGCCAGGGATCCCAAAATGGATTCTCAGTGGAGATGTTTTACATTCTGCTGATCATGTAAGCACATTCCTGCTCTTTAACCAGCCTCGGAAGCACAGCCTTCTCAGGGTCTCAGTCAGATCCGGTATTAATCATTAATCTCACTGTTATCAATAAACAATGCTGATAGTTGGTGCAAACTGCCATGAAACTCCAGACCTGTGGTTGCAAAGCAACACTGTTTTAATTGGTATATTTCATTCCTGGACCACTGGTCAGTGCCAAGCAAGAACTTTCACAAAACAGTTCAGGCCTGATTCTAGGCCTGCTGGATTCAACCCTCTAACATAGCCCTGATTTAGTTAAGAATTACCCACTGGTCCTGCAATTGATATTTTTATGCAAAATAACTTAAAACCACTTTTGTACATATATTTTTCATTTTAAAAAATTATTTTTACAAATTTCTAGGTGTAGAATTACTAATCCAAAAACTGGAGCTATGGATCTCAAAATGTATTATCAAACATTCAGAAGCATCCTACCAAAATTTTCTGCCATATTGTATGAGAGTAGAAATTTCACTACATCTGAATTTGCATTGGGTGCTACTTTTGTGGGGGGAGGGCTCTGATGAAATTTTTCCCAATGCTCTTTCTTTTAACTGAAGTATAATTTACATATACACAGATTTTTAAATGTACAATTTGATGACTTTTGACAAATGTATATGCCCACTAAGCACAACCCCAATCAAGATACAGAAGATTTCCTTTATCCCTGACAGTTTGTTCCTTTTTTACTGTCAGTCTATATCTCCTGTTCCCTCACCTCCTCCCAGGAATCTACTCTTCTGATTTCTGTCTCTACTAGAATGGAATTATACTACATGTAATCTTTTGTGCCCAACTTCTTTTGCTCAGCTTATTCCATTAATTTTTCTTTTGGAATAATTCCATTCCATTGTTTTTAATGATCAGTTATAGTCATAAATTACTTGTTATTTTATTTTGAATTTCTTTGATGCCTAGTGAGTCTGAATAGTTTTCCATATTATTAGTCCATAGCCTTTAGAACAGTGAATCCTAACCCTAGCTGCACATATGTGGGCCCCAACATAGATTAATTAAATCAGAATCTGTGAGGATAGAGCTTAGGGATCAATATTTTTCTAAAATCATCCCCATGTGATTCTGATGGGCACCTAGGGAAACTACAGCTTTAAGAAAGAAAATGGAAGGAATTGTCAAAATTCTAGGTTCATTTTTTTTTCATTCCCCTGATCCTACTCCTGACCTTTACAAACAATGCTTAATTTTTTCCCCCATATTTTCCCAGCTAGTCTTCCAGAGGAACAAATTCCTTGCCATTTTGAAATAAAAATGAAGGAAAGACCATCTGGTTTTACTTAAACATAAGCCAAAGTTGTCCTGAAATTTTAGAACATGAGTATTGTGCTGTCTTATCATGCATGCAGTTAACCAAGCCAACCATAAACTTAGAAAATCCACATGTTCTTTGGCAAGTTGGCCAGCAGGACTTCTGACCAAACTGGTAGGTGTGCCAAATAGCCAGCTAGCTATTTGGGAAGGTTCTAAGCTCTCATCAGCCTCACTGCATCCATGTACTTTTCATACCATGTAGTACTTCATGGGGAATAGATGGGAAAACAGTGGAAACAGTGTCAGACTTTATTTTTGTGGGCTCCAAAATCACTGCAGATGGTGACTGCAGCCATGAAATTAAAAGACACTTACTCCTTGGAAGGGAAGTTATGACCAACCTAGATGGCATATTGAAAAGCAGAGACATTACTTTGCCAACAAAGGTCCATCTAGTCAAGGCTATGGTTTTTCCACTGGTCATGTATGGATGTGAGAGTTGGACTGTGAAGAAGGCTGAGCGCCGAAGAATTGATGCTTTTGAACTGTGGTGTTGGAGAAGACTCTTGAGAGCCCCTTGGACTGCAAGGAGATCCAACCAGTCCATTCTGAAGGAGATCAGTCCTGGGTGTTCATTGGAAGGACTTATGCTAAAGCTGAAACTCCAGTACTTTGGCCACCTCATGCGAAGAGTTGACTCATTGGAAAAGACTCTGATGCTGGGAGGGCTTGGCGGCAGGAGGAGAAGGGGACGACAGAGGATGAGATGGCTGGATGGCATCATCGACTCGATGGACATGAATTTGGGTGAACTCTGGGAGTTGGTGATGGACAGGGAGGCCTGGCGTGCTGCAATTCATGGTGTCACAAAGAGCCGGACACGACTGAGCAACTGAACTGACTGACTGAACTGAGTACTACTGAAAGAAGCCTGAATATCTAGCAATAGGAGCTAGTTAGGTCAAGTATTGCACATTCAGTTGATGGAATTTATACAGCTGTAAAAGATGGTGGCCATGAACATTAGAAGCAATATGGGAAAATGCTTGTGATACAATAAATGAAAAGAGCATAAAATAATTTTAACAGTGTTTAAACAGAAGATACTTATGAAAAGAGTGGAAGGAAATACAACAATATCATAAAATAGATCATATGGGAGTTGGATTTCTTCCCAAAATTTTCTATAATTTATCATTTAAAAAATAAATAAATTTTTTATTTTTATTAAAATTTTTAGGCCGAGGCGCCGCACCTGTTGGCGGAGACAGCTGCGCGTCGAGGCCCGAGTGGCCCGGCCCAGCCCGCGGCGGCTCCGCGTTAGTCAGTCATGCGGCGGCCGCCCAGAGCCGCCACGGGGGCGGCGGGGCTCGGGGCTCGGGGCTCGGGGGTCCGGCTGAGCCGGCCGCGGATAGCGAGCCTACCGCGAAGGCGACGGAGGCAGACGCGGGGCGACCCTGGCGGCAGCGGCGGCGGGGGAAGCGGGAGCCGCCTGGGATGTTCAGTCATGAAACGGGTCCGCACGGAGCAGATCAGATGGCCGTGTCCTGCTACCTCAAACGCCGGCAGAACAGGGATGCGGACGGCCCGCTGAAGCAAGGCCTGCGGCTGTCGCAGAGCACTGAGGAGATGGCTGCCAGCCTCACAGTCCAATCAGAATCTGGTTGTGCCAACATAGTGTCCGCAGCCCCTTGCCAGGCAGAGCCCCAACAATATGAAGTACAGTTCGGACGGCTGTGGAATTTTCTCACCGATTCTGACTCCCAGCACAGCCATGAAGTGATGCCTCTCCTCTACCCTCTCTTTGTCTACCTCCATCTCACCCTGATCCAGAACAGTCCGAAGAGCACAGCGGAAAGCTTTTACAGCCACTTCCATGGAATGTTTCTGCAGAACGCCAGCCGGAAGGATGTTATGGAGCAGCTCTAGACCACTCAGATCGTCCAGGACATCCTGTCTAACTTCCGGCTGCGAGCCTTCCTGGACAACAAATACGTGGTTCGTCTGCAGGAAGACAGCTACAACTACCTTCTCCGCTACCTCCAGAGTGACAACAACACTGCGCTGTGCAGGATCCTCGCCTGGCACATCCATCTGGACGTGCAGCCCGCCAAGAGGATGGACTATCAGCTCTACGCCAGTGGTGGCTTCTCCCGCGGCAAGGGCAGCGGCCTGGAGCCCACCGACATGCCAGCGCCCATCCTGCAGAATAAGGCCGCCCTGGAGCTCCTGCAGAAGAGCATCAAGCGTGTCAAGGACGGCCCCCCCTCCCTCACCACCATCTACTTCTACGCCTTCTACAACACGGAGCAGCTGCTGAACACTGCAGAGGTCTCCCCGAACAGCAAGCTGCTCGCAGCAGGCTTTGACAACTCCTGTATAAAACTGTGGAGTCTGTGTTCCGAGAAGTTAAAGTCCAAACCCCATCAAGTAGATGTGTCCCGCATCCACTTGGCTTGTGATTTCCTAGAGGAGGAGGATGACGAGGATGACAACGCAGGCACAGAGATGAAGGTCCTGCGGGGACACTGCGGGCCAGTGTACAGCACCAGGTTCCTCGCGGACAGCTCGGGGCTGCTCTCCTGCTCTGAAGACATGTCCATCAGGTACTGGGACCTGGGCAGCTTCACCAACACCGTGCTGTACCAGGGCCACGCCTACCCCGTGTGGGACCTGGACATCAGCCCGCACAGCCTGTACTTCGCCAGCGGGTCGCACGACCGCACAGCCCGGCTGTGGTCATTTGATCGGACGTACCCACTGCGAATCTTCGCCGGGCACCTGGCAGACGTGGACTGCGTCAAGTTCCACCCCAATTCAAACTACTTAGCCACGGGCTCAACCGACAAGACGGTGCGGCTGTGGAGCACTCAGCAGGGGAACTCAGTGAGGCTCTTCACGGGCCACCGCGGCCCTGTGCTCTCCCTGGCTTTTTCCCCCAACAGTAAGTACCTGGCATCAGCAGGCGAGGACCAGCGGCTGAAGCTATGGGACTTGGCGTCTGGGACCCTCTACAAAGAGCTGCGGGGCCACACGGACAGCATCACCAGCCTCACCTTCAGCTCAGACAGCAGCCTGATCGCGTCAGCGTCCATGGACAACTCTGTGCGTGTCTGGGACATCAGAAGCGCACACTGTAGCACACCCGCCGACGGCTCATCTAGCGAGCTCCTGGGCGTCTATACCAGCCAGATAAGCAAAGTGCTGAGCGTGCAGTTCATGGCCTGCAACCTCCTGCTGGTGACTGGAATCCCACAAGAAAATCAGGAACATTGATTTGGATCTTTGATATGACAGACTGGGGCGTGCCAAGGGCTCCAGACGGTTTTACTCCTGGCACTGGCTGTGATACTTGGAATTTTGAGGTTCAGGGAATTCAGAGAACTTGGTCGCACTTGTATTGGGAACTTGTATTGGGAGAAAGGGAAAATTCCTAGGTGACAGTTGGATCACTCCAGCTGACAGGTTTCTAGAAGTGGGTGGGCAGATTTGACTGAGAAAGTCTTGGGCTTTTGCAGCAAGGGTGGGAAAGAAAGATTCTTTTTGTGGCTGCACTTCTGTTAACAATTCTCTCCCCCGAAAGAACAGATTGTGGTAAAGAAATGAAAGTAATTAGAAGTGAAAAGTCAAAAGAAAATTAAAAAATGTTGAATTTCCAAATGATTCCGAGGTGTGGCTTTTCCAGCATCTTTTCCTCCTGAGATCATCCCTCCCACCTGCTTTGCAATAGCAGTTTAAAGAACAGTCTATGAAACACATCTTAAGTACGAACACACGCATCGAAAACTATGCTCTGAGGATGAAGCGACTTCTAATTTGTGGGAAAAGGATTAAATATTTCTGTTTTCTGAAAAGAGTTATTTTGTATTTTGTTTTCTATTAAAATGTGTTTAGTTTCCCCAAAAAAATAAAATAAAAATTTTAACAGTCCAAATGGCAGAATAAGAGAGACAAGCAGCTGTCTGGCATGGAAGCTGCAGATGTGAGTTTTAATAGCCCACGGCAGAATGTGTGAAAGAAATTCTAGAAATCCATGTTGCATTTCAAATGATGTCAAAACATCAGAGGAACTGTGAACAGCTGGGAAACTCAGAGACCAACAGGTGTACCATTAGTGTTTAAACCTCTGAAGCTATGGACTAGGGTATGCTGAAACCCAGTGATAGCTTTTGACAAACTCGTCCCAGAATAAGGGAAAATGAGAATATTTGTGAGATGAAAATATCTTCCTATAAAGAACCTGAGTCAATCCACAAGAATATACACTTCCTTTTATATAGTAGGTGCTACAAGGGCCACAGAACTGAACAAGCCTAAAGCAGTTTTATAAACCTCAGTATCTAGAGTAACTCTATTGAGTTGCTGTAGCAGAGACATTGAATAAGAATGTCTTTAGAAACGGAGGGGTTTCTCTCTTACCTAAAAGTACAGGGAGCTCAATGTTTCCAAAGTCTAGACTCCTTTCTTGTTGTCGCTCCAGCATCTTTAGCACTTATCCTCATAGTCCAAGGCAGTTCATTATTATATTCACATTTTATCCAACAAGAAGGGAGAAAGAAGGGAAAGCAAGGGCATTCTGTTTTCCTTTAAGGCACATTACTTCCACTCTAGCTACTGGCTGGAACTTACTCACATGGCCTCATCTAGCTGCCTCATCTAACTACAAAAAAAACTACATTTTCTTGTAGCTCATGTTTGAGCAACCAAGTGCCAAGCTAAAACCAGGGGGTCTATAATGATAGAAGGAGAAGGTGTACTGGGGACCATCCCCACAGTCAGTCACTGCCACCTAAACTGACAAGCTGGTGACAAGAGCCAGTGTGCATGTCTCTGACCTCCAGGAATGCAAACTTCTCTGCTTGGTATCTGGCCAACAGCTGGATTAATCTTCTAAGGGAAAAATATGCAAAATGATTCTTTTATTTACAATCAACAGTTAGGGAGAGAGGGGCACTATTTTGGAAAATGGAAGATCTTGCAAAACACACTTGCTGCTGCTACTGCTAAGTCGCTTCAGTCGTGTCCGACTCTGTGCGACCCCATAGATGGCAGCCCACCAGGCCCCCCTGTCCCTGGGATTCTCCAGGCAAGAACACTGGAGTGGGTTGCCATTTCCTAACTTAACCAGAGCAGAAGACTCTCTTGGAGTCACTAGACTAAATTACCATCTAAATAAGTCTCCTTTGCTCTTCCCCTGCCATCCAGCTCCTAATTCTAAAAAAAAGTGTTAGTCGCTCAGTTGTGTCTGACTCTTTGCAATCCCATGGACTGTAGCCCGCCAGGCTCCTCTGTCCATGGAATTCCCCAAGCAAGAATAATGGAGTGGGTAGCCATTCCCTTCTCCAGGGGATCTTCCCAACCCAGGGATCGAACCTGGGTCTCCAACATTGCAAGCAGATTTTTTTTTTTACCATCTGAGCCACCAGGGAAGCCCTTATAATAGGTTATTAAGATGTAATTCACATATTGTACAATTCACTCATTGAAAGTGTACAATTCAGAGGCTTTTGTAATCCATCACTGCAATCAATTTTAGAACATTTAATTACCTAAAGAAATCCTTTAGGTATACCCTCCATTCCTGGTTTCCCTCCTTACTCCCAGCCCCAGGCAACCACTAATGTACTTTCTTTCACTCTATATTTGTCACTTCTGGACATTTCATATGAATGGAATTGTATAATATGTGGTCCTTTGTGACTGGCTTCATTCACCTAGCATAGTGCCTTCAAAGTTCATTCATGTTGTAGCATGTATTTGTACTTCATTTCTTTTTATAGCTATATAATGTTCCATTATACAGATACTCCATATTGTGTTTATTTATTCATCAGTTAATGGAAATTTAGGTTGTTTTCACCTTTTGACTGTTACGAATAGCGCTACTATGAACATTCATGTACAAGTTTTTGTGTGGGTGTATGTTTTCATTTCTCTTAGGTATATACCTAGGAATGGAATTGCTAGGTCATGTGATTCTCTATGTTTAACCATTTGAGAAACTGCTAGACTTTTTCCATTTGACAGTCCAACCAGCAGTAGATGAGTATTCCAATTTCTCCACATCCTTGCCAGTACTTTAAAAAATATATGTATGCATTTATTTATTTGGCTGTACCAGGTCTTGGTTGCATCATGTGGGATCTTTGAGCTTTGTTGCAGTATGCAAACTCTTAGCTGTAGTATGTGGGATCTAGTTCCCTGACCAGGGACCCAACCTGGAGCCCCTACATAGCAGAGTCTTAGCCACTGGACCACCAGGGAAGTCCTGCCAGAACTTCATTACCTTTTATTTTTTATTTTAGCCATTCTCCTGTGTGAAGAGGTATCTCATTATTTTTATTTGCATTTTCTTTATACTAATAATGTTGAACATCTTTTTATGTATTTATTGGTGGTAAGTTAAATTTATGTCAGAATCAGAATAAAAGTCTTGAGCAGAGATCTAGGTAGAATTAGCATTTAGAAGTCTAAACTCAAGACAAGAGAAACCCAGTTACCTGGAAAATCGACAAGACAGAGTGGGTTCTATCACTGCTCAAGGGTATAGCCCAGAACCAGAAAATTTTAAAGTAATGACTAGCTCGGTAGAGTAGGATTCAAAATTTTTAGATGTCGGGGATCAGAAGTCAAGGAGTTACCTGTGTTGGGGGTGACTGAATCTGGTGTCATGGGGGAGGTTCTACTTGGTCCATTTCCTCCACTTGGGTGAGAAGTCCTATGGATGTGAGGCAGGACGAGTCTTCATCTCTGGACCCACCCTGACAAAGCCAGAAGAGGAACCCCAAGAAAGGTGCTAATCGAGGAGGCAAAGTAAGTTTTCACTGTGTTCAGGTGCACCTATACTTAAATTTCCTTTTGTAGAAACTATAATCAGAAACATCAGTACTACAAAGTCAAGCTGCACATAATCAAGGATCGTTTAGTTGATGAAGTACAACTCCGAGATGAGAAAATCAAACAACTTGAAAATGAAGTTGGAGCCCTGCGGCAGCAAATAGAAAAGGTGAGGGGGAAGGTGGAGCACTCACTGGTCCTGCTGGTGTTGGGCATCTGGAGGAAGCCCACTTGATTGTTAATGTGTTTGTGGCTTCTTCATAGCCCAGGTTTCCATTTCTTTTCTTTGCACCCTTTTTCAGTTTGAGTAATTGTTTAAGCCCTGCCCAAAAGTATGTAAGACTCATAGTGATGCTAGGTCAAACTGGGCACTGAAAATACTCTGCACTGCTGCTTAGGGCTAGCATCCTGCCTTCAAATGAAAGTGCCTTTTCTTTATATATATATATATATATAATTAAAAATTTTAATTTATTTTTAATGGGAGGATAATTGCTTTTACAATATTGTGTTGGTTTCTGCTATATATCAACGTGAATCAGTCATAGGTGTATATATATATATGCTCCCTCCCTCTTGAACCTCCTCCCACCTCGCACTTGATCCCACCCCTCTAGGTTGTCACAGAGCACTGGTTTGAGTTCCCTGCATCATCCAGCAAATTCCCACTGGCTATCTGTTTTAAATATGGTAGTGTATGTGTTAATCACCCTTTAGCTGAGACTTCCAAACCAGCCTCCACAACTCATTCCTGCTTTATGCAGCCCTCATTTTGGCTCAACATTTCTGTCCATTTTAAATGGCGATGAAAACAGGTGACCCCTATTCTTCTATCTTAGTAGCACCTTCAGGCTGCTTTCTAAATCTCTCTGGTTTCTTTGTCTTGTCGCCCCTGTGACTTTTTGGTGTTGGCAGAAAGTAAATGGAATGGATGAACGGGACCCAATGCAGAATGGCCTTGAGAGCAATAAACTACATCAATTCAAAAGGGAGAGCAACTGATTTGGCCAGAAATGTTTCCCTTCTAGAGATCCCCAACCCATTTCAGAATTTTGAAAACATTGTCCTCAGTCCTAAATTACTCCTTTCTACACCCACCAAATTTTTATCATATCACCACTATGTGCCAAGGATACCAAAACAATTGATGTAAATTCAGTCATTCATGGGCTATTATAGGACTCCACAAGAAGAATCCCTCAATGACTGCAATAAAACATGTGAGGATTATAAGAGATGGGTCACCAATGTTGTGTTTTTAATTTTTTTTTAATCCTCCTGTTACTTGAGAATGGAAAACAAGTTAGATTTTGCAGTACCCTCCTATTTTGGCACTAACTCACCAAACTTTTGAAGACTCAGATCCAGGTTAGGAAGGCAATGCAGAAAGTATAACAGAAGAAAGTAGCAGCTCTTATTCACGGGCCCACTGGAAATACCACCAGCCTATTCTGCACTACCCATTCTTCCTGGTGGTGCCTGCCTTCCACTTCCAAGCTTACATGGCAAAACTAGCCTCCTGCTTTCAGCAGGCATGTTTCCTGACTGTACTGTGTTGAAGAGTATACCCCCCAAATTCATGGCCACCCGGAACCCAAGAATGTGACCTAATTTGGAAGTTTGCAGGTATAAATAGTCAAGATGAGGTCATACTAGATTAGCATAAACCCCAAATCCAATACAACTAGTATCATTGTATGAAGAGGAAAAGACACACACAGGGGAGAAAGGCCATGTGATGATGAGGCACAGATTGGAGCAATGAAGCCACAAACCAAGGAGCCCCAAGGACTGGTAGCATTCATCAGTGAGGAGGGAGACATGGGACAGACTCTTCCCTCAGTGCCCCCAGAACTAACCCAGTCAACAACTTGATTTTAGACTTGTAGGAATTAAAACAACAAATTCCTGTTGTTTTAAGCTGCCCAGTTTGTGGTAATCTGTTACAGCAGCCCTGGAGGACCAGAACATCTACCCAAAGAGTCACAGGTCTCCATGAAATTTACTGGAGGCTGCAAGTAACCAGAGGCGAGGAAATAGTGGTTGGGGTTGGCCTTGGACAGGCTTGGATGCAAAGGCTGGCCCTGCTACTTAATAGTTCTGTGCCCTTCCCCGAGGCCCTTTGCATCATTTTCTTATGAAAATGTGAATCCCTACCTCAAAAGGCTTCTGTGAGGATTAAAATACAAAGTGCCTAAAGTGGGACCTCCTGGCACATACAAATCTTCATAGATGTTACTTTCTTCTCAGTGTAAAATCTCTTGGTGGTGATGGCTTAGTCGCTAAGTCAGGTCCAACTTTTGTGACCCCATGGACTATAGCCCATCAGCCCTCTGTCCATGGAATTTTTTCCAGGAAAGAATACTGGAGTGGGTTGCCATTCCCTTCTCCAGGGGATCTTCCCGGCCCAGGAATCAAACCCCGGACTCCTGCATCGCAGGCAGATTCTTTACTGACTGAGGTATGATAAAATCTCTTAGAAGCATGTTAATCAGTAGATGTACCACAGAGGTACAAACCTAGAGCTCTTGACTTTATTTATTTTAGGGCCTGTGAACCAGAGCCCCAAGCTACAAATCCTGGACTCACTTTCTAAGCACAAAATCTCCAGAAAATAATGCCACTTGCGGGGGCAGGGGGGGGGGGTGCTTCATTCCTTCAGCCTTCTCTTATTCAGTGAGCCAGTTGAGAGCTCTGACTGTGTGACCACCCAAACCAGGTTTCCACAAATATTTTATCCTATTATTACAGCAGGTGTCCTGATTCCAAAAAATACAGTATTTCCGATGGACAGGGTGTCAGTAGCCAGTCCCACTCAATTTCCTTTCTAATCCAGTTATAACTGCAGAGGTTATTATTTGTCGGGTGGGTGCTTCTACTCTCAATCCTTACCATGCTGCTGCTGCTGCTAAGTCACTTCAGTCATGTCCGACTCTGTGCAACCCCATAGACGGCAGCCCACCAGGCTGCCCTGTCCCTGGGATTCTCCGGGCAAGAACACTGGAGTGGGTTGCCATTTCCTTCTCCAATGCATGAAAGTGAAAAGTGAAAGTGAAGTCACTCAGTCGTGTCCGACCCTTAGCAACCCCATGGACTACAGCCCACCAGGCTCCTCCGTCCATGGGATTTTCCAGGCAAGAGTACTGGAGTGGAGTACCATTGCCTTCTCCGAATCCTTACCATAAATGTATTTAAATAGTGACAGGTGAGACTGTTGTTAGACACGGAAGGGTCCTGGATGAAGGACTTTAAAATATGGAAGAGCTTCAGAACATTCTGTAATCTCCTTCCTTACAATTCCTTAATAATAGACTAACAGATGGACAGCCTTCCTTCTTCCCTCCCTCCTTTCTTTCCTCTCTCTCTCTTCCTTCCCTTCTATTCTGAATTATAATTGACATAATATTATATTATGTTTACAGCATTATTACATTATTTAGTTATACAACACAATGATTCAATATTTGTATATATGCCCATCAAAATAAGTCTAATTAACAGCCATCACCACCCATAGTTACAAATGTTTTTTCTTGTGATGAGAACTTTTAAGATCTCCTGTCTTAGCAACTTTGTCATATGCAATACAGTATTACTAGCTGTAGTCACACGCTGTACATTACATCCTTATAACTTATTAGTAACTGGAAGTTTATACCTTTGACTACCTTCATGCATTTTGCCCACCCCTCTCCGCCTCTTGTTGTTCAGTTGCTCACTCATGTCAGACCTTTGCCACCCCATGGACTTCACTTCTGGCAGCCAACAATCCAATCTGTTCTCTGTATCTATGAGTCTGGTTTTTTGCTGTTGTTTGAGTTTTTTTAGATACCACATATGTGGACAGTCTTTTCTGAATGATCTATATTATTAATAGTACCTTATTAAAAGAAAGAAATTTTCCCCTCCTAACAATGTGCTTCATCTGCCAGAGGTCCTTACTCTCCTCCCACTCCCATTCATGCTCATCCCACGAAGGAAGGTGGGAACAAACACAAATAGGAGAAGGAACTCACCTATTACCACTAACAGGTCCTTGGTGAAGGGAGAAAAGCAGTTCTACACTTGTGAGCTTCTGAACTCCTCACCAACTGTGATATTTACTAATAACTGCTGACTCAATGTAAGGATGTTAGTGTTTTTTCACAAAATGTAATCCTGTACTGTTTTAGCTATAACTTCACTGGCTATTGCTTTCAGGGAAGATGCTGGTAAAAAACGAAACATGTCAAGCTAGAAATCATTTCAGCATCATCACTGCAAGAGTACTTGCAATACCTGGCTGACATGCCAAGCAACTGAAACCCTGACGCTGGTTTTCAAGTGAGGTGGCTAGATTCCCATCTTCCTTCACCTTAAAAAGACTGTAACTACAAAGCAGATGGAAATGTGTTATATGGAAATCTTTCTCAATAGGAGCTTCAGAGAATTTTGTTGTATTTGTTAGTGACTTGATACCTATAGAATTAGAATACAGATGAGAGCATTGGGACCTTAATGGAAGTTGAGTGTTCAGACATTAAAAAATATTAACCCAAAAGAATGAATAAATGTCAAAACAAATATGTAGCATAAAGTAACCAAGATAAATAGGAGAATGATCTAACTGACAATGTCAGCAAACAGGTAAAGACAGACTAAGAAGACAGGAGAAAAAGATGTTTGCAAGATAATTTGCTGTTGAGTTTAGACACAGGCTGATGCTCTTAAATGTGTAATTCTTTCTCCTGCTGGGGTAATTATGAGGACTTATTATCCCTAGGAGAAGGCATTCCAGGACCAGATCACCACCCAAAATGATATCCTGCTCCTAGAAAAAAGGAAACTTCTGGAGAAGGTCACAGAACAAGACTTATTGATTGACAGCAACAAATGGAGACTATTTTCTGTCCAAAACAGGTAGGTCCCTGCCCCAGTGGCCTGTGAGCTCCACAAAGAGGATATTTCTCCTTCACAAAGGAGGTGAAGTGGTGGTCCTTTGAGTTTGCAGACTTGTCCCATAACTGTTTCTCTGCCATTCGGCTATTTTTAGCAGTTCATACAAGTGGCAGAAGTTTTGAAATTAAAGAGAAAAGTATCATGGAGAAGGTGAGCTGGGCATTCAGATAGGCTCTTTCATGGCAGGATTGCCTCCCAAGGACGCAGCTGTGTTCATGCTGGTCCATCCCGTTGTATGTGTGTTGACACTCATGTTTATGTTTTGGCATCTATGGGATCAAGGTAGACTGAGAGAGAATAAGGCTGGCATCTCAGCTCTATGACTTTCTGGTTTTATCTTTTTACATAAGTTACTTTCCCCATTCTGAGCCTCAGTTTCCTTACCTGCAAAATAGGCTTCATAACAGGATCTATTTCATGGTCATGGGCTCATTGTGAGGATTAAAGGAACTAATACATGAAAAGTTTTAAGTGTTTACTGTGTAGATGGGCTTCCCAGTTGGCACTAGTGGTAAAGAACTTACCTGCCAATGCAGGAGATATAAGAGATGCTGGTTCGATCCCTGGGTTGGGAAGATCCCCTGGAGCAGGGCATAACAACCCACTCCAGTATTCTTGTCTGGAGAGTCCCATGGACAGAGAAGCCTGGAGGGCTATGGTCCATAGGATTGCAAAGAGTTGCACATGACTGAAGCGCCTTAGCATGCAGGTGCTGTATAGATGGTTCGCGGTGCCTACATCCATGTAAGCACTTGGTAAAATGGCTGCTGCTGCTACTAATACTGCTGCTACTATTGTTTTTACTTCTACTACTACTACTGAAACAAAAACGTGGGGTGACTGAGATCAGAACCAGATGCAGGCCGTGTGGCTACAACGTTAGGAGGCATGCAGAGTCCCACCCCTAAATGGGATCACATCATTTCTTAGGTTTCTCAAGGGCTGGAACTGTGCCTTTCGTATTCTTGCATAGATTGTGTCTCTATTCTCTATTTAATGACTGTGTATAAGCCAGAAGCTTACTCATTTTCACTTGGTTTTGGAATATGGTGGGAATTATTCTGGCAAAGTTGGTTATAAAATCTGGCAGTGGTCGAAGACCCAGAGCTAGTGGGAAGTGGAAGAGAGTTTTTAGGGTGATCCAGAAATGTTAAGTTACACTTCTGATCTGTGCCATTCTTAGAGTACTTTTCCTGGATGAAGAAAATAAGCAGCTACAGAAAAACAGTCTCCGGCTCACACAGGAGGTTTATTTCCTAGAGCATATCATAAAGAGCATCCAGATGCACAGACAGGAGGTAAGGCTGCTGTCTTCTCTCTTCCCTTCACCTTCTGCATGAAGCTGCAGTCTGAAATTGGCCTTGGTGGACTATGGCAGAGGTTCACTGGCTGCACCGGGGAGCAGACCCTGAGACAGCTTTTGGCCAACTTGCTCTTCGTTGGGTCAGGTTTTGTTCGACAGGCTCCTCCGATGTGATCCCCAAACACTTCGTGTGTGCCTCCCAGCTTCTTCCTTAACACACTGCACTGTCATCGCCTTTTCACTTCTGTCATCTCAGCAGTGACATCCTGGAGGACAAGGGTTACATCTCATATGCCATTGTGCTCCATAGATATTTGAGAATGAAAGTATGTTAAATGTCCTCACACAGATGCCTCCTTCTCAGCTACCCTGTTTGCCTTGTATGATTCTATCCCATTTTGAGAGATGAGCCCATCTGAGGCTCAGAAAGGTAAAGTGAACCTAGTCTGGTCTGGCAAGGAGTCAAGTCTAAGGAGAACATCTTAGTCAGAGAAATGCAATTATGTTACAAAAGTCCTGGCAGGCAAGTAGCCAAGTCCAGTGAGATGCAGCAAATGGTCTACATTCAGATGAGATCCAGGGTCTGGCTGCTGAGTGAGTCAGCCAGAGGGACTTCAGTAAGCAGAGCTGTATTCTGAATCCAGGATGGAGCCTGCTTGCTTTCTTCCCTGGCTTATATCATCTGGTAGGCCTTTCTTCCCTTATGATTATACAGTGGAAGTGAAAAATAGATTTAAGGGCCTAGATCTGATAGAGTGCCTGATGAACTATGGAATGAGGTTTGTGACATTGTACAGGAGACAGGAATCAAGACCATCCCCATGGAAAAGAAATGCAAAAAAGCAAAATGGCTGTCTGGGGAGGCCTTACAAATAGCTGTCAAAAGAAGAGAAGCGAAAAGCAAAGGAGAAAAGGAAAGATATAAGCATCTGAATGCAGAGTTCCAAAGAATAGCAAGGAGACATAAGAAAGCCTTCCTCAGCGATCAATGCAAAGAAATAGAGGAAAACAACAGAATGGGAAAGACTAGAGATCTCTTCAAGAAAATTAGAGATTCCAAGGGGACATTTCATGCAAAGATGGGCTCGATAAAGGACAGAAATGGTATGGACCTAACAGAAGCAGAAGATATTAAGAAGAGGTAGCAAGAATACACAGAAGAACTGTACAAAAAAGATCTTCACGACCCAGATAATCAGTGGTGTGATCACTGACCTAGAGCCAGACATCCTGGAATGTGAAGTCAAGTGGGCCTTAGAAAGCATCACTACGAACAAAGCTAGTGGAAGTGATGGAATTCCAGTTGAGCTATTTCAAATCCTGAAAGATGATGCTGTGAAAGTGCTGCACTCAATATGCCAGCAAATTTGGAAAACACAGCAGTGGCCAAGGACTGGAAAAGGTCAGTTTTCATTCTAATCCCAAAGAAAGGCAATGCCAAAGAATGCTCAAACTACCGCACAATTGCACTCATCTCACATACTAGTAAAGTAATGCTCAAAATTCTCCAAGCCAGGCTTCAGCAATACGTGAACCGTGAACTTCCTGATGTTCAAGCTGGTTTTAGAAAAGGCAGAGGAACCAGAGATCAAATTGCCAACATCCGCTGGATCATGGAAAAAGCAAGAGAGTTCCAGAAAAACATCTATTTCTGCTTTATTGACTATGCCAAAGCCTTTGACTGTGTGGATCACAAGAAACTGTGGAAAATTCTGAAAGAGATGGGAATCCCAGACCACCTGACCTGCCTCTTGAGAAACCTGTATGCAGGTCAGGAAGCAACAGTTAGAACTGGACATGGAACAAAAGACTGGTTCCAAATAGGAAAAGGAGTACGTCAAGGCTGTATATTGTCACCCTGCTTATTTAACTTCTATGCAGAGTACATCATGAGAAATGCTGGACTGGAAGAAGCACAAGCTGGAATCAAGATTGCCGGGAGAAATATCAATAACCTCAGACATGCAGATGACACCACCCTTATGGCAGAAAGTGAAGAGGAACTCAAAAGCCTCTTGATGAAGGTCAAAGTGGAGAGTGAAAAGTTGGCTTAAAGCTCAACATTCAGAAAACAAAGATCATGGCATCTGGTCCCATCACTTCATGGGAAATAGATGGGGAAACAGTGGAAACAGTGTCAGACTTTATTTTTCTGGGCTCCAAAATCACTGCAGATGGTGACTGCAGCCATGAAATTAAAAGATGCTTACTCCTTGGAAGGAAAGTAATGACCAACCTAGATAGCATATTCAAAAGCAGAGACATTACTTTGCCAACAAAGGTCTGTCTAGTCAAGGCTTTGGTTTTTCCAGTGGTCATGTATGGATGTGAGAGTTGGACTGTGAAGAAGGCTGAGCGCCGAAGAATTGATGCTTTTGAGCTGTGGTGTTGGAGAAGACTCTTGAGAGCCCCTTGGACTGCAAGGAGATCCAACCAGTCCATTGTGAAGGAGATCAGCCCTGGGATTTCTTTGGAGGGAATGATGCTGAAGCTGACACTCCAGTACTTTGGCCACCTTGTGTGAAGAGTTGACTCATTGGAAAAGACTCTGATGCTGGGAGGGATTGAGGGTAGGAGGAGAAGGGGACGACAGAGGATGAGATGGCTGGAGGGCATCACTGACTCGATGGACGTGAGTCTGAGTGAACTCCGGGAGTTGGTGATGGACAGGGAGGCCTGGCGTGCTGTGATTCATGGGGTCACGAAGAGTTGGACACGACTGAGCGACTGAACTGAACTGAACTGAGGCCTTTCTTCCCAGGATACTTCACAGTAGACCCTGCTTATTGGATTAGGGCCCATGGACAGACATGTCTCATCTCCCCTCTCCCATCTTCCCAGCCTTTGTCTTGTAAGTCCTGTAGTTCTTAGTCTGTAGCCAAAGAGGTCTCTAGAAAATACATGTAGTCTGAGCAGATGACTCAACACTGTGCAAGAACTTCCTGCAGTCTTCAGGGTAAAACTCCCAGTTTCTGACATGGTCTTTTATACTCTGTGACCACGTCTCTGGTCTGTTTTGGTCTATATTTTTCTAAGAAAGAATATTCAGTTCTTCAAGTCATGGCAGACTTCCCTGGTGGCACAGTGGATAAAACCTGCCTGCCAGTGCAGGGGACCCAGGTTCGATCCCTGGTCCAGGAAGATTCCATATGCCTTGGAGCAGCTTAAGCCCATGCGCCACAACTAAGCCTCTGCTCTAGAGGCCAAAAGCTGCAACTACTGAAGCCTAGAGGCTGTTCTCCGCAACAAGAGAAGCCACTGCAGTGAGAAGCCCATTCACTACAACGAAAAGAAGCCCTCGCTTGCCACCACTAGAGAGAGCCCGCACAAAAACCAATGAAGACCCAGTGCAGCCAAAAGTAAACAAATAAATAAAAATTTTAAAGGTCATGGAGCTCAAAACAGGTAACCTTTTTTATGTTATAAAGGGATAGAAAATGTTTACCAGAGTATTAAGTAAAAGCTAACATAGGTAAATATAATGGAATGATTACATCAGCTAATATGAGGTTATCCATGTAGAAAAGTAGATATAAAAAGCAGGCTAGCAGTTATATGTAATTTTTTTCTGTATTTTCCAAGTCTCCTATTAATGTGTTTTCATAATTTAAAAAAAGAAAATAAAAGCAGGCTAGCAGTGAGAAGCACTAATACAGAAAGTCTGGCATTTATTATTTTAAAAATCATTTTATTTATTGAGGTAACATTGGTTTCTTCCTTCATATCTCAGTTGGTGATGAATCTGTCTGCAATGCAGGATATCTAGGTTCAATTCCTCAGTCAGGAAGATCTGGAGAAGGAAATGGCAACCCACTACAGTATTCTTGCCTGGAGATCCCATGCACAGAGGAGCCTGGTAGACTACAGTCCATGGGGTCGCAAGAGTTGGACATGACTTAGCAACTAAAGTTACCTGCCCTAACATTGTTTTCTAACATTATATAGGTTTCATGTATATAACAATTATACCTTGACTTCTGTATACACTACAGCATGCTCACCACCACAAATTTATAGTTTCTATTCCTCACCATACAGTAGAAGACTTCTGCCCATTTCACTCTCACCCACTTTCCCCTCTGGTGACCGCTGCTCTGTTCTCTGTATCTATCTGTGTATTTTTGTCTGCTTACTATTCCACATATGAGTTAAATGAATTAAGGTAGGTTTAGTCACCAAGTCGTGTTGTACTCTTGAGACCCCATGGACTGTAGCCTGCCAGGCTTCTCTGTCCATGGGATTCTCCAGGCAAGAATACTGAAGTGGGTGGCCATTTCCTTCTCTAGGGGATTTTCCTGACCCAGGAGTTGAACCCAGGTCTCCTGCATTGCAGGCAGATTCTTTAACAACTGAGCTGCGAGCGAAGAAACCAAATGAGTTAAATCATATGGTATTTGTCTTTCTCTCTTATTTCACTTAGCATAATACCTTGTTGTCCACCCACATTGTTACAAATGGCAAGATTTCATCTTTATATATTTATAGTCTTCTTTATCCACTATTCATGCATTGAAGGGCACTTAGGGTGTTTCCATATCTTGACTGTTGTAAATAATGCCATAGCTTTTCTTTCTTAAAAAAACACCTTTATTAATATGTATATAGGCTGCCCTGGGTCTTCAGTACTGTGCAAGGGCTTTCTCTAGTTGCAGTGAGCGGGGGCTACTCTGTAGTTGTGATGCAGACTTCT
Source organism: Bos grunniens (assembly GCF_055505025.1). Lineage (NCBI taxonomy): Eukaryota > Metazoa > Chordata > Mammalia > Artiodactyla > Bovidae > Bos > Bos grunniens. The sequence goes on from NC_141167.1 coordinate 17,858,938, forward strand.
TATTGCAGTGGCTTCTCTTGTGGAAGAGCAGGGGCTCCGGAGTGTGGGCTTCAGTAGTTGGCACATAAGCTCAGTAGCTGTGGTGCACAGGCTTAGTTGCCCCACAGCATACAGAGTCTTCCTGATCAGGGACTGAATCTGTGTCCTCTGCATTAGCAGCAGATTCTTACCCACTGGACCACCAGGGAAGTCCACATATACTTTTCAAATTACTGTTGTCATATTCTTCAGAGAAATACCCAGAAGTGGGACTGGAACATGTGGTAGCTCTTAATTTTTTCAGGACTCTCCATACTGTTTTTCACGGTGGCTGTACCAATTTACAATCCCACCAACAGTGTATGAGGGTTTGCTTTTCTCCACATCCTTGCCAGCACTTGTTATTTCTTGCCTTTTTGATAACATCCATTTTAACAGGCATGAGGTAATATCTCATTGTGGGTTTGATTTGCATTTCCCTAGTAATTAAGTGTTGTTCAACATCTTTTCATGTGCCTGTTGGCTATCTGTATGTCTTCCTGGACAAAAATGTTTATTTAGCTTTTCTGCCCATTTTTTAAATCCAGTTGTTTGGTTTTTTGTTGTTAAAAGTATGAGATGTATAACTGTCAAATATTCCATAAATATTAGGGATTTTATCCCCCCAATTTTGATGATATAAATGACATAAAACATTTAAGTTTAAAGTATACAATATAATGATTTATTATATGTATTTATTACAAAATGATCACCACTGTAAGATTAGTTAACATCCATCACCTCATATAGGTACAATTTTTTTCCCTCACGATGAGAACTTTTACGTTCTACTCTCTTAGCAACTTTCAATATATACAATGCAGTACTGTAGGCATCGTATCTTACATTACATCCCAAGAACTTATTTCTCTTACAAGAGGAAGTTCATACCACCGATCACATTCACCTAATTCCCCCATCCCTGACAACCACAAATCTGGTCTCTTATTTCAAGACGGTTGTTTTTTTTTTTTAAACTCCAAGCATATGTAAGATCATACAGTATTTGTCTTTCTGACTTATTTTACTCAGCATGATGACCTCAAGTTCTATTCATGTTGTCACAAATGGCAGGATTTCCTTATTTAAAAATTTTCATTTTGCTGAATAGTATTATATTGTACACATATTCTTTATCCATGCATCCATCATGGACACCTAAGTTGTCCATATTTGGGCTGTTGTAACTAAAGCTCCTCTAAACATGGAATATAGGTATCTCTTTGGGACAGTGATTTCACTTGTGCCAGGTACATACCCAGAAGTGAGACAGCTGGTTCGTATAGTAGTTCTCTTTTTAATTTTTTTTAGGAACCTCCATACTGTCTTCCACAGTGGCTGTACCAATTTACATTCCCACCAACAGTCCAGAAGCGTTCCCTTTTTCCCATATTTTCTCCAGCATTTGTTATCTCTTGTCTTTTTGGTGATAGCTAGTCTAATGGGTAGGAGGGGATTACACTTTTAACCAGAAATATGTATAAAAAATACATATCACCAATGGTCTATGATTATAATTTAATACTCATCCTTTCTTTTAAGGAAACAACAATTTGTGACATCCCTGAATCTGAAGTATTGAATAAAATCATGTGTTTACCAGACTCCAGGTTAGTAAAATCAAGACCATCATTTGCATGCCTGAGTGTCACGGCTGCCTAGCTAGTTCTAGTTGCTGGCCTGAGAAAGCATAGTATTTAGAGGTAATTTTCTCTATATTTAGTATCTAAATCTTCTTGTAACTCCTCCCCTTGCTACCTCTTCACCTTCACACTTGACAGAATCCTGACTTAATCCAGACTTAAGGCAGAAAAGAGTCCATTTTATGTGGTCCTCACATAAGGCCCTTCTTAGTTTTTCAGGAACAGGTTTGGTAGAGTCAGCTGGAAGTCTTCAAGTGACTGAACAGAGGTTAGAAGAAACTGGCAAACCCCCAAGTCCCTCGAGTCCCTTTCGTGTTCACAGAATTCTAAAGCTGGATACATAAACGTGGCTTCCCCAAAAGAAACATATCTCATTCAAGAATAAGACGAAGTCAGATCTAGAAAATCATTGGTGTCTAAAATAGACTGATCGAAGCTGCTAACCTGAAGCCTGGGCATGAAGGCGCAACATGACGTGAAGAGTTCGGGCAGATCCTCACTGGACGTCAACCAGGAATCTTCAAAACTGTTGACAAATTCATTAAACCTGTTCTAAAATGGATTTCTCATGTTTTTTTGGTATCCTCAAATGCCTTGTATTGATCAATGTCATGACATAAATTCACTGGTTTAATAAGGCTGTTGTTCAGCAGAGCACATACACGGCTAATTCAGCATTCTATCTATTTTTATTATCTTGGGTATTATTTTTTAATTGAAAAGAAAATGTAATCACCTTAAAGCAAATATTTGAGAAAGAAAAAAAACCTATAAGGCCCACATTTTTAACACAACTACTTTCATTTATCCTTTTCTGGTTCTTATTCAAATGTATATATTTTAAATGATTATACTGTATATTCATTTTCATAGTATGATTTTAAATTTAATATATCATAAAACATTTCCCCATATTTCAGCAGTCTTCATAATTATTCTTTTAGTAACCATATGATATCCTATCATGTCCTACAAACTCTCCTGTTGTTTGACATTTGTTTCTACTTTTTTACTATTTAAGATTATTGCTGTGATGAAAGTCTTTGTAAATGTGGCTCTTTTCTTGAGTTATCCAGAAAACACATTTACAAGATGGGCATGATTGGGTTAAAGGATATAAATGATATATAGTTTTGATACATCACTTGTTAAACTGTTTTAAAAAAGACTGCGTCCACATATTCTTTCTATTAGTTTAACTCTTCAAGCCTCAATTTCTTGATCCATAAAATGGGAGCAATAGTGGTTCCTATCCTATAGAGTTGTGAGGACCAAATAAAATGAACCATGTATGCAGCACTTAGTCACAGCTTAATAAATACTTAGACATCATTATTTATTTTCAATAGCAGTTTCGGTGTACTAGTTTTTCTGTAACCTCATCAACATAGGATATTATCAATATAAAAAATTATTCTAAATAGTTGGTATAAAACTATACTAAAAGATGATTTCTGCTGCTCCTTCTCCTCCTCCCCTTTTCCCTCCATTTTCTCCTCCTCTTTCTTCTATACCTTCATAAGGGAGACCATATCCAGAGGGAAAGTAAACAAAAGTTATTTTAAAAGACCTGTTAAGTTGAGACACACTGAATTTTTAATATGTAACCCTTGCTTCCTCAGACCAAAAGGGGGGTCACAGGATACAGGAAATAATAGCTGTGATATTAAATCCAAGCTTTACCCAATTCATTCAATTCATTGAATCTATTTATTGAATCCCTACTATGTGCTATTCAATAGTGGGCACACCTGTGAAGACAGATGAGTAAAGTGTCACTTTTTGTTGGCAAACCCAAGTCCCTGTGCCTGCAGAACAGTGAGAACAAACAAATAGAAAAATTAGAATTTGGAGGAGAGAAAGTTTTATTGCATGGGCCATGCAAGAACAGGTGGTTCCTGCTGGAAAGACCCAAACTTTCCATTAGTTTTCAGAGAATAGTTTTTAAAGGCATCATTTGGGGGTGATAACTGTAGGGCGTATGACTTTCTTCTGATTGGCTGGTGGTAAGGTAACAGGGTGACGTTCCAGGAATCTCAATCATCAACCTTCTAGTTCCCACCAGTCTGGCTTCTCAGAAGGTAGTTACCATCCTCCACCTGGGTGAGGGCTTTAGTTCCTGCAGCACTCAAAGATCTGTATCAGATCATTACATATATCCCATGAGGAGGGACTAAGGCTCTGTTTTATCACTGAAATACAATTTTTTTTTTACATTTAATTGTAGTTGATTAACAATGTTGTTAGTTTCAGATGTACAACAAAGTGAACTAAATTTTATTTATTTATCGCTGTGCAGCAGACAGGATCTTAATTCCCTGACCAGAGAGCAAACCCATGTGTGTGCTGGAAGCATAGTCTTAACCACTGGCCCACCAGGGAAGTCCCTGAACTACAATTCTGTGACTGCTTTTCCTTTGTTTTTGCATTCCCTCATGTCCCTTGTTAGGAACTGTCTGGATCTGCTCTTTGCAACAAGATCCAGGAGGCTCAAGTCTTTCTACAAACAATGCATCAGGTACATAAGAAAGGGTTTTATACACAGTCGTGTCCATCAAGGGCCTGCTGTCTCAATCCCTTTTTCTTTGGTACTCAACAACCTTGAGGGAAACAGGTGGACAAGAAAGGGAATGTTTTAGATAGGTTATTCATAAGCTTTGCAAAGGAACCCGGTTTTTAGGAAGGACCCAGCTTCACTTTCATGGAGTTAAACAAGTGGGAAGCAGCTGGTGAGTCGGGGAAACCATATAATTTTGGATGGTGAATGGCATGAAGAAAATCAGTTATCTATCCAAAAGAGTGGCAGAGGGCTACTTTAGATTGGATGCAGTGTTCCTGACTGATGACCTGAGCTGAGACTTGACCTAAAAGATCACTCCCACCCTCATGAAGATTTAGAAGAATATTAAAGTCAGTTAACAGGCCCTAAATGGAATCCGAGTCTCCGTGACCTAGAAGAACAGGCTAGAATCCCAGGTAGGTGGCCAGATAATGTAATGTAGGTCTTTTATGTAAGGAACTGGATTTTATTCTAAATAAGGGAAGCCGGGAGTGATTTATAAGCAGATTCATTTAAAAGCTCTAGCTGTTCTGCAGTAAGTGACTTGGAGATGATGAAAGGGGAAGCTTGTGGGAGAACTGGAATTAAAACACTAGTGCCTGACTTCAAGAAAGTGCTGAATATACTGAACAAGCCTTATACGCCAGGCTGTTCTAAGCGCTGAGGATAAACACGGTTTTTGCTTCCGGGCCTCCAGACTAGTTAAAGGGGGTAAGAAGCCGCACATATGACAGTTCAGACGGTCTTGGTTGCATAGGCTGATAAAGATCCTGAAGACTGCCTAGTCCAAGCCCCGTAGCCTGAGCGAGAATAATCTGTACTGCACTTACTGTATCCAAGTAAATGAGAGGCCCGTGGGCCTCGAGCAAAAAAACGCCGAAGATGTCCTCCGGACTCAGCGCTCAAGGAGACTCAGGTGAGGTAATAACTTGCGAGTTGTCAAAACGGAAGGAAGCCCCGGCCACCCACGCAGCGCCCAGTTTGGCGTCAAAGGCGGAGAGCTTCCGGGGGGGGGGCCTGCCGCCCCCGGCTCTTCCTGCGCCTGCACCGGAAATAAACGCCTCCCGGCCGAGCAGGGGCATACGATCGCCGGAACCCCGCGCTCCCGACTTCTGCTTCCGGGTCAGAGGCATGGCGGTGGCAAATTCAAGCCCTGTCAATCCCGTGGTATTCTTTGATGTCAGCATTGGCGGCCAGGTGAGGTCTTGGCAGCCAGTCAGCCCGATGCCAAAGGGAACGTGCACGCGGTATGGCAGGCAGATCACCTCCTCAGGTGTAGCAAACTCGGGAAGCCAAAAAGTGAAATCGAACCAGCACTTACCGACCTGCGGGGCGGGGGTGAGGGAGTAGGAAAAGGAGGAGTCTTGCGCATCCTAGCGCCCCGCTGGTGGAGGGACCGGGTGGAACGGAAGAGTAGGCTATGGAGGCGGAGGTGGGAGAGACCAAGCGGCATGGGGGCCCGAGGGTTCCCTGTTCGGTGAAGCCTTCACGGGCTTGGACTGGGCTTTCTGAACGTCTCTCGCCGGTTGCAGGAAGTTGGTCGTATGAAGATTGAGCTCTTTGCAGACGTTGTGCCTAAGACGGCGGAGAATTTTAGGTAAGAAGATGTTCTTTGCTGGATAAACCAAACGAGAAGCTGGGCCTGTCTGTGGAATCTTCTGCCTACCTCTATCCGTTCATTCACCGTCCTTGATATCTGACTTCTCTGGGTATCGCTCTGAATAGTCTTGACCGTCCCCTTTTCAGTTTATGTTAATCTGTATGCCTGGACGTCTAACCAGCCGGTTGGTGGGCTGGCTAGCGCCGGCGTCTCCCCTTCCCGCCGAGGTTAGGGGCGCTCGGAGTTGTGATGCCATGGCGACTGAGTCGTTCACTCTTTTCCTTTCAGGCAGTTCTGCACAGGAGAATTCAGGTCAGTCTCTGACGTGGTTACTTATCTGCTTGATCCTGAGGGCTGTCCTGAGGCTGCAGTGAGGGTATTGGGGAATCACCGACAGGCCTTGAATGATTGCTGGTGACAGTAATAGAAGGTATTACTATGGGTCTGTCGTCAGTTCATTTGCCTTCTTCGTCTCTCTTCTCCCGACCATCTCTAGAAGAGTGTCTCTGGATCGACTGTATGGTAAACTTGAAAGGCCTGTGTTTACCTGTTACCATTTCAAGTCTCTTTCTTTTTGCTTATAGAAAAGATGGGGTTCCGATAGGATACAAGGGGAGCACCTTCCACAGGTAAGGCCTTTGGCAAGCCATCCTGGGGGACTTTTAAAATTACTATTAGTATGGTTTAGAATTACTTCCTTGGGGGATTAGTCTCTTCAGAGGAAAACAAAACCATAGCATAATTCTTAGTTCTTGAGAAGGGATGTTTTTGTGAACTCAACCGTTGATTTAAGGACTTACTAAAACCAAAGTGATAAACATTATATTTTGAAATTAATGTTATTCCAAACCACAGAATCTTCTCCTAGGATCCTTTGTTCTCTGTTTCAGGGTCATAAAAGATTTCATGATTCAGGGTGGAGATTTTGTTAATGTAAGTATTGTTCCTTTCCTATTAAGGACCTATAAGTTTTGTTTTTGTTGTTATTGAAGCTGCTCCTCAGGGACCTGAGAACAATAGCCAAGTTTGCTGGGGGAGGAGGTGAGAATGGGAATATCCTGTGATGGCTGCTACTCATTGCATCACTAGATGGTATATCAGCACTTTGATTAAGTCAGTTCAGTTCAGTTCAGTCTAGTCGCTCAGTCGTGTCCGACTCTTTGCAACCCCATGAATCGCAGCATGCCAGGCGTCCCTGTCCATCACCAACTCCCGGAGTTCACCCAAACTCATGTCCATCGAGTCAGTGATGCCATCCAGCCATCTCATCCTCTGTCGTCCCCTTCTCCTGCCCCCAATCCCTCCCAGCATCAGAGTCTTTTCCATTGAGTCAACTCTTCCCATGAGGTGGCCAAAGTACTGGAGTTTCAGCTTCAGCATCATTCCCTCCAAAGAAATCCCAGGGCTGATCTCCTTCAGAATGGACTGACTTCCAAATCTCAGTCTTTTAGGGCTGGGAACTGACTTTCCCAGCATACCTATAGGTGATCCATGACAGACCCAAATTAATTGGTCACATGGAATTTAGCTAGAAATCAGTTACAGTTATTTTTTCTAAATGGGGGCAAGTCCCTTTCCAGTGAGCTAAATGCTTATGCCCTTATTTCCCATTCACTTTTGGTATCCCAGTGCCTGGAAAGGTGAGTTGTTATTTTTTTAATCAAGTTCATTAGTGGGCAAGGAATCAGAGTTCTGGAAGGATATTTTCCCTATTCACTAGGAGAACCCATTGAATTAATCCTTCATTGCTAAGCATGATTTTTCTTGAAATGAGATTGTATGCATCCCCATTTCAAGCCTCCTTCGCTTCCCCCAACCTTGCAGGTTTCTGAATAAACCACATTTATGCTTTCTTAAACCTAAACGTTTATCCTTATCCACCCATTTCTGTGCATGATCTGTCTTATTAATATCATTTGGTTAGTCATGTTGCTGTTTTCTTGGATCTGGGAGACATTCTTTATCCTTTACATGTATATTTAGTTTGACTCCTAGGAGTTTTTTAAGATTTCTATCTTTCCTACCCAGATAAGTTTACAAAGTAGCAGATTTGGGGCTGAATCAGAAACAGATATGCTTTGTTTCATCTGTATGATGTTGTAAACTGGGAGATTTTACCGGAAAGTTCTGGAGTTTTGTTTTCTCTGTTATAGCTAAAAAGTAGGGGTGCACTTGGCCTGTGTTTCTCATGCAGCAACAATTGGTTGAGTCAAGTAACAGCTCCCTTTAGACGGGTTCAGTTCAGTTCAGTCGCTCAGTCGTGTCCGACTCTTTGTGACCCCATGAATTACAGCACACCAGGCCTCCCTGTCCATCACCAACTCCCAGAGTTCACTCAAACTCATGTCCATTCAGTCGATGATGCCATCTCATCCTCTGTCGTGCCCTTCTCCTCCTGCCCCCAATCCCTCCCAGCATCAGAGTCTTTTCCAGTGAGTCAACTCTTTGCATGAGGTGGCCAAAGTACTGGAGTTTCAGCTTTAGCGTCATTCCTTCCAAAGAACAGCCAGGACTGATCTTTAGAATGAACTGGTTGGACCTCCTTGCAGTCCAAGGGACTCCCAAGAGTCTTCTCCAACACCACAGTTCAAGAGCATCAATTCTTCGGCACTCAGCTTTCTTCACAGTCCAGCTCTCACGTCCATAAATGACTACTGGAAAAACCATAGCCTTGACTAGACAGACCTTTGTTGGCAAAGTAATGTCTCTGCTTTTGAATATGCTATCTAGGTTGGTCATAACTTTGCTTCCAAGGAGTAAGCGTCTTTTAATTCCATGGCTGCAATCACCAGACGGGTATGTCCTTATTATTTCACCAGTTCCCACCACTGGCTTCCCTTCTTTATGTCACCTACTCCTACAGGCATTTAAGTTTGCAACCCCTGGCCACAACTGATTGGAGTAGGGCTTGGGGTGACCATATCCTTTTTTATTGGCAGGTAAGAAGGGCTAATATGCTATTCTCTGCGTTCTTTTCTTTTCTTCCCAAAGGTTTCTATACTGCTATATTGTCTTAGCAGGGATAGGACCAACTTCTTATGGGTCATTGCCAGGCACATGTGATCACTTACTAATTGCTCTAGAGTTAGCAGTTAGTCAGCCAGAAGTCTGTCAGAGAGAAGAAACTACTCAGAGCCACCCTTAGGGCAGAAAAAATAGAATGAGCAAGAGGTAGAAGCGGAATTTGAGACCTTCTAAAGTTCGACTAAGAATATTTGCTTGTTTGTTTTAATAATGTGTTTTAGAATTTAAAAAGTAATGTTTTTTTTTTTCTGGTTGCGAAACAAAAATACAAAAATGAAAATAAATCGTCTCAAGGAATATACTCTTGGCAATTGCCCATCTTATTGTTGCGAAGATTTGTGTGTCAGATATAACTTTTAACAGATTTCAACTTTTAAAAATTTGTGCTCAGTCATTGTGTTTTCCCTTGTCACTATCTTCTTCCAAAACATTCTTGCTAATAACTCCTTACTGTTCCCTTAGGAAAAGACAGTGAATTTATTTGATCAGTCCACTATCATGGAAGAGTTAAGTTGCTTTCTGTTTTTTGTCCTGCAAATTAATTTGGTCATTTTCCCTACTCTGGCTTCTGGAGCACAGTAGATAGTGTGATTATAGTAAATGATGTATTAACTGATCTTTTCTCTAGGTATTTTTTTTTAAATTGGAAAGGAACATGTTTTCTCTTCCTTCTATATGTATGTGTGTATTTATGTGTAGTTAAAGAAATCCCATGGACAGAGGAGCTGGCAGGCTACATCCATAGGGTCACAAGAGTCAGACATGACTTAGTGATGAAACAACAATAACGACAAAGATAGAATAGCTCACATTTACGCAGAGCTGTGTGGATTGCAAAAAGTTTTTCTCATAGACGCTATTATTGCATCTTTTTGGCAATGTTGTAAGGAGTAGGTGATATCATTTTCACTTGATAGTTGAGGAAACTGGGGCTCAAAGATAAGTGACTTCCCCAGCTCATAAATGATAGATCTGGAACTCAAAGCCCATCTTTCCACTATACAGAGCTTGGTTGTACCAATAACTTTTAATCAAACAGTTTGAGAGTTTTTTCCCTTCCCTGACTTACATTAATCCCCTTTAATGGTCTTTGCTCCAGTAAGGGCCCCTTGATTCTGCACTCAGTCAGCGTTTTCACATCCCATCATGTACCCAATATTCTTTTTGTTTACTAACTGGCTGGAAGAGATTGGTCTTTGGTAGTCTCTCAATATTAACTTTAACCCCTGGGGTTCTGTTTAAGGTACTACAGCAAAGCCTTGGTCAGGTTGCTTTATTATCCTGACTGAAGTTCACTCACCTGAAAAATGGGGAGGATGATAATGCATGTTCCATGGAGTTGTTGAAAGAGCAGAGGGATAACACAAATAGGGTTATGACAAGGTGTTTAGTGGAAGCCAAAGGAGGAAATAGGTCTAGGAACTGGAGAGTCACAGAACCAAGCAGTCCTTCCTTTCTGTTTCTCGAGCTTTCTACACGTGTATTGCAGTGTCTTTTTCTTCTCCAGCCCACCTTGCCGAAGATAGTCACCTGCAACTTCCAGGTTTGCACGGCACAGATTCAGTCTCCAGAGAGTAGATATTCTATTTCCTGCTTCCCATAGAAGGAACTCTGATTGGCCCTACATTCTCCCCTCAAATTCCCCTCACCTCGACTTTAGCCAGAAGGATGGTATCTTGTCATACAGACTAGACTTCCAAGAGCCCACCCACCTGCATAGTTGAGAGGAGAGGGGAAGTAGTCAGTTAAATGGATTCTCATACACGACTGCAGGCAAGAGAGTCTTTGGAAAGGGCACTGATTACATACGTAATCACTGTTTCCTATCCTCTGCTTTGCTTGTGTCTTATCCCACCTTTCTAGAGGCCCAGCTGTGTGACCTTTTTTTTTTCCCCCTCAGTGAGGTGCCATAGCCAAGTTGTGGGCTGCACGTGCCTTGGATGGGGCTTGTTTTGATTACAGGAGAGGGTTAAAGAGGTGTGGCTCCCAAAGTGACCTGCAGGAGTAAGAAGACTTTAAAGCATGGAGGCTTCGGGTGCAGCAGCTGTTTCCTATGAGCTCTGAGAGCCGGCACTCGCAAGTCATTAACACTTCCCTTCTCTCTGCTCAGGGAGATGGTACCGGAGTTGCCAGTATCTACCGGGGGCCATTTGCAGATGAAAATTTTAAGCTTAGACACTCAGCTCCAGGCCTTCTTTCCATGGTAAGTGAGGACCAGTCAATGTTTGGGGCTAGGTTTACAGCCAGCTGAATTCTGGGTCCCTCTGAGGCGTGGCACAGTCTCTTGGGATAGAAGGAAATGCTTTCCTTCCCTTGCCTGACCCAGGACTCAGCTCTGCCTGCCCACCTCTTTCCTCAGTCTGGTTTGATTTTTTGGCCTGGACCCACTAGCCGGCCAGGGAACCAAACGCAAACTCTGCTGTGTGTTTTCTTACTTTGTGTGAGCCAGGACGTGTGGCTGGGCACCCAGCCTTGCTGCTTAGAATGCAGCCGGCTGAGCTGTCAAGACCCAGTGCTCACACACCCGTCACGCCACTCGCCCCTGACTCTCCCTCACACTGCCTGCTGGCCGGTCCCCCTGTTCAGGTCACACACCACTCCTTCTCCCTACTCCCAGGACCCTGCCTGCCCATTTACAACCCCACTCAAACATCTTGCTCCTCTCTCCGTCCCCCTGCCCACCTGCTTTAGCCCCCCAGCTACACCTCCCTGCTTATTCCCCCTTCACTTCTCCTTACTTACCCCTCACCCCTCATTTGCCCTTACCCCTCTCACCCTGCTTCCTTCTCACTGTCCAACCCTCTCCCTCCCTCTTGTCATCACCTATTTCCCTCTGTCAGTTCCCCAACCCTCACTCCCCCAGACCCACTGTTTACAAGCACATTCTCTGTCTGCTTCCCCATTCTTCCACTCATCCACTCAGGCATCCGTCAAGTAAAAATTGTTGACATCCACTGTTTTAGGCCTCGTGGTAAGGCCTGAGGATACAGATCCGATCCCTGCCCTCTAAGGGGGAAGCACACATGCTGAGTGATGAGTCCAGTGTATAATTCATGCCATCAGGGTACTAAGGGGAGGTCACCTCAGTGTATGTAAGGGTACTATGAGGGCCCCAAAGAATGAGAGTAATTGCTGCAAAGATCCAGAGAAGTTCTCTACCAGGTAAAACAGCCTAGACAGAAGATGTGTGACCCTGAAATAGTAGGGTGGCATGGGCAAGGGCCAGAAAGTGAGGAAGGTGATGAGAACATAGGTTGTGGATGGGACAGGGAATGAACTAGTAGAGACCACTGGAGAGGCAGGTGGGTCTAGCTCCTGAAAGGCTCTAAATGCCAGAATAAGGATGAGGTTATGTGGATTTGATTTCATGGAATGTGGAAAGCCATACACTTTTTTGGCAGGACTGGTCGACTTTGTGTTTTAAAACGAAGATCCTGGCTGCAGTGTTTGAGTGGCAGATAGGAATGAAGAGGCTGGGGCAGAGAAGCCAGTTAGGAGGCTGCCATGACACTTGGGTGAGCCTGGCGTAACAGACAGTGTACAAACCTCCTTTTAGAAAAGTCAGGCTGGGCAAGCATGGTACCGTGCCAAAGGGGCTTAGGTGGGCTTGGGTTGTCGTCATGAGGATTGGAACCCCTCTAGGTGTGTGCCGCTCTGTTAGCATCTGGGGAGGGGTCAGAAAAAAGTGGAAAGAAACTTTGCTTTCTGCTGCCTTCAGGCTGACACTGGTTAAGCTGTGTTGTCACCATCCTGTAGCACAGTTGTTTTAATTGTAGCAGTTGTAGCACAATTGCTTCCATTCTCCACTAAATCATGATGAGTTCCTCAAGAGCAGAGACTGAGTCGCATTGATCTCCTAGCCTGACTACCTGATACAGAAAGGTGCTGAGCAGATACTGATGAATGACTGAAAGATACGCAGAATAAAGGCTAATGTTGAGCATATTCTCAGCAACAACTTTGTTTGCATTAATTCATTTTAATCCTCAGCATCCCTTTGAGATAGTGCAAATGAGGAAACAGCGGCATAGAGAGGTTATGCAGCTAAACTAGATCACAGCCAGTAGTGGGGCTGGGATTCAAGATAGATCATCTGGCTCTAGAGCTTGTTCTCTGAACCAGTAAGCTATTCTGCCTGGAAGACTGGCTAAATGACTGACAAAAAACACATGTCGTACGACTGTTTTCCTACCTGCCTACTAATAAATGTTTATACATTGAGCAGCAAGGTAGATAGATTGGAAAAATAAGAGGAGGGGGGGGAGAAGAGAAGAACGAAGGAAGAAGTGGGACCACTGAGGAGTCTGCCCTCATTCCAGAGTTAGGTCTGTTCTCACTGGCTCAGGCAGTCCTTGCTAATGTGAGATGTTCCTACATACGTGAACAAAAACCAAAAATAGTCTCTCATCTCACATGGGGAATTTCTAAAATATGAAGTGAAATCCCTTCTAGACAAAGTCTTTAATGTATTTCATACACATTTTCATTCCTTCAATGTTAAACACAGACTCAACTAACTTAAATCCATTAAACATCCACTGAAGGCTAGTGACCTGATGGTGTCCATTGTTGTTTCCATAGCATTACTTTTATGAGACCTGTGCCTTGAATAGTACTGGTGCTTTCAGTTTTCCTTTTTCTACTCAGTTTTTTCCAAAACAAGGGAAGTATGCAGTGAAATATTCACATAGTTACACAGGCACCTGGTAAGCCAGTGCTGCTGAAACATGACATGGGTTTGCTGATTGCTTTGTGTTGTCATTATATAATGTATTGTGAAGTGTAATGATACAAAAACAATTTCAAGAGAGGAAAAGGGAAGGGATATGGCTGGAGAATTTCAGATCCTCAATTTTAAAAACTAATTTTTCCTATAAAATTCAGCAATAAAGGATTTGGGGTGTAGCTGTAAAAAGCACGTCATTAATTAAACAGAATCTTTTTTCTAGCATGGCAACTTTTTTCACCTAAATTTTTTTATTACCATTATTTCGGGAAAGTACAGAGCCATTCAGACAAAACAGTTTATGGCCCAAGTGACGGGCTTTTTGTGAGCTGGTAGCTAATTCGTGAAGTGTGATCCAGTTATTGCCAGTACTGGCCTAAATACAGCAAATCAGATTCCATTAGCAATTTTTTCCATTATAAAATTCACACTGTAGGAGACATGTGTAGTTATTGAAGGGTCTAGCTCTTTGAGGGCAGAAATTGTGTATTCTGTTCCTCTCTGTGTCCTTGGGTCCTAGGTCAGACCCTGGCTCACAGTCGATGCTCAGTCAGATTTGCTGAGAGAGCGCAGAGGAGTCAGGGCTATAGTCTCTTTTAGGGAGTTTGGCCCTTCAGCTAACACGGCCAGGAAAACTCACGATGTGTCTGTTTGGTTTCCATCAGGCAAACAGTGGTCCCAGCACAAATGGCTGCCAGTTTTTCATCACCTGCTCTAAGTGTGATTGGCTAGATGGGAAGCACGTGGTGTTCGGTGAGTCCTGTTCCTGTCCTAGTCCAGGTCCCCTCACCCAGCGTGGAGCTTCTAAAGGAGCTGGTCCCCCAACTCTAGTGCTCGACGGGTGTAACTGCCCTGGAAGTCAGGAAGGTGGAAGCTGTGGTGGGTGGGGAGGATATGTGGTTAGAGGGGATGACGAGAGGGCCATATGATGTAGTGAGTAGCCACCTGGGCAATGTGACTGTGTAGGTATGGGTGTGTCTGCGGGGGATGGCAGCATTAAGAAATACCGCATGGGCAGCATGGTGCAGTGGGGCTTTGCAATTGTTTCGACCTAGATATGAGCCCTAACTCTGCTCCTTACTACCTGTGACCTTGGGAAACATTTCATTTCCACTGAATATTAATTTTGTAATGTTAGTCTGAGGTTCAAATAAGATAATGGCTGAGAATGGGCCTTGCGGGGCTGGAAAATACTATGCAAATGAGAGTACTCAAGTCCAGCTCATACTCTTCCCACAGGAAAAATCATTGATGGACTTTTGGTGATGAGAAAGATTGAGGTGAGTCCTGTGGTGCTGATCTCCTCTGTCTCAGCCATTCTGGCCTCGTACTATCTGACTAGTATTGAGGAGCTGGAGAACTTGTTTGGCCAGTCTTCACGGGGAGGAGAGACCGTGTGCCTCCCAAGGGTTCTGGGCCCTAAGTTAGCCTCTCTTGTGCGAACTGAGCTTTGGCCTCTGCTGACTCTTTCACCTACTTGATGCAATCCTCCTCAGCATTGTATTCAAGGTTCTTCATGACTGAGTCCCTGCCTCCCTCTCCATGATTTCTTTTGCCCCTTCTGCCGCTGCCACTTCCGTGTTCTAGTCACATCAGGCTACTAGCCCGCCCCTAAATATGTATACACATCCCGCCTCTTGCTCCTTCCTGCCCCAGTCTTTGCTCATGCTGTGTCCTCTACTCTGTCTTATAACTTATTACATTTTTATATGTCATGAGTTTGATGGGTGGAGTTTTTTTTATTTTTTATTTTTTATTTTTGAGATTATACATTTTCTCTTTGATCTGTATTATATTCCTGTCAGATCAGCCTGTGAGCCGTCAGTCCTTAGCACAGGGGCTGGCAGGCATGGGTAAGTGTGTGGTGAGGGGTGTCAGAGTGGAGGAATCACCACTGTGCTTTCTCTCCTAGAATGTTCCCACAGGCCCTAACAATAAACCCAAGCTGCCTGTGGTGATCTCACAGTGTGGGGAGATGTAGTCCAGAGGGAGACTGAATCAGGTAAGTGTGTCTTTCCTGATCAGGAGTCAGGATCCCAGAGAGGGCAGCACGGTCTGGTGGAAAGAACTTTAGACCTGAAGATGCGGGATTGAGCGCATTTTCTCTCTGTGTGACCTGAGAGAAGTCGATTCCCTTCCCTGAGCCTGTTTTCTCATCTGTCCGATGATGATAATGCCTGTCTCCCAGGGTCACTGTAAGGATCAAAAGAGAAAGGTTGAGTGGGACACTTCATTTTTCTAACACATTATAGTTTACAAACTATCAACCTGAAAACCATCAGACACTTTGTGACAGCACTGTTAGACACTCATTTCATTCAGTAGTCCCACTTAGAAAGACCTGGCTGCAGTCCTGGGTGATTGGGAGCAGCCTGGGCAGCCAGAAGACTCTCTTGTCAAGCTTCTCATCAGAACTGATGCTGCAGTCCCAGGTCATGACTTTGTGTTTGCCAGACTCAGAGGTGAATGTGACACATTTCTCAGCCCACAAAGACTCACTTCCTACCTAGGCTTGCTACTCACCGCCCACTCTGTGCTAGACATTGGACATGGAGAGTGGGAGAAAAAGTGAACGATGCCTCCACCTTTTAGGAGCTTATGGGGAATAAAAACACATTCTCAGAAGTGATCACTAGTAATATGAGTGATGTTGTTAAGTGTTAGTATGAGTTCAAGAAAGAAATTGAGCACGTCCAGCTAGGTAAAGGATGGTAGTGCTTTGCCTTTCTTTCCTTTTTTTTTCTTTAAATTTTCAAACCTGCAGGATAATTGGAAGAATAGTACATTGAAACCTATATACTTTTCCCCTAAATTTGCCAATATTGAACATCTTTTTTGTAGCATTTTGCTTTGGCTTTTGTCTCTTTGTCTTCTTCTTTCCTTTCTTTCCCTTACTTCATTTCTTTCCCATCTGGAAGTTGGAGGACTTCTTGACACCTTACCCCTAAATACTTCAGCAAGTGACTCCTAAAAATAAGAACATTGTGCATAACCACAATAATATTGTCTGATATACAAGTTCAAACTTCCCCAGTTATCCACAAAGTAACTTTTCTAGCTCTTAAAGAAATCCCATCAGGATTCACATATTTCATTTGGTTATTTATTTTTAGTTAGGAAAGCAACATAATTCACCTGAAAATTTTCACACAGAACAGCTAAAGCCCCCCTCTCCTTGACAGTTTGCCCCCCACCCCCATCTGCATCCCCATCCCACTGCTCTCAGAGGTAACTGCTGTATCAGTCTAATGTATGTCCATGGGGCCTTTTCTTTGCCAATCTAATTTGGGGAGGTTTTGTTTTTTCCTAAATGGCATCATACTATTGAGTTGGCCAAAAAGTTTGTTCAGGTATGTCCATAAGATGTTACAGAAAAACCATACGAACTTTTGGGCCAACCCAATATTTGTTCATCGTTTTATTTCCATTTGACACATGTCTGGAAGACTTTTCCTATACCATTCATGTAAAAGTATGTAGTACTTAAAACTGATATGCTCTATGTTTGTAGCATATATCTGAATAATTACAAAGTTTATAATTATACAATTTGACTTGAATCAAGTGTACATTTCTGCACCTTAGTTATTTTTTATGTTGTGGCCATTTTGTCCTGAATATGTTAAAAAAAAAATTGGCAGTGGGTTGCTTATCTTAACTTTGGTGATATCCTTTGTTAAAGAGAAGTTCTTCATTTTGATGAGATCAGAATTTTTAATCTTTTCCCTTGTGTTGTGTTTTAATCTTGTTTAAGAAGGTCCTTACTCCCTCAGTCATAATGCCTAATGTTTCTGTAGTTTTTCTTACAAAAGTATCTAGAATTTATTTTTCTGGATTCTGCCATTTTTTTCAAATGCAGATCTAGTCAAATACTAGAGCATCTTAACGACTATGCATACCTCCATCTGCGACTTACTTTGTGTTCACAACATCTGGCACTTAAAGGCATTCAGTTAACATTTATTACATGAGTTAAAGAGAAGGAGAATGTCAGGCATTTTAGGCATGGATCTGGTGTGAGCAAATGCCAGGGCAGGAATGCGCAAGTGTGTGCTGAAAGCTCATGTGGACCCTTGTCCAGCAAATGCTCCCTTCTCAGGCCCAGTTGACACGCTGAACTGTCTTTTCTGCTGCTACTGGGGGCCCCAGGCTCAACCTGCTATCCCCATGCCCTCACTGCGATTCATCCCCCCTCCCCCTCTTTTCTGGGCTGAACTAAAGTTGAACTCACTGGTCCTTTTCCTTCTAAAGACTGACCACTGATCACCACTGGAGGACAGAAGATCATTAAAAACAGTAAAGTTTTGAAATCCTTTTATGTTTGCAGCCTTTTCTCTACATTTTTCTGAGTCCCTTACAAAAAGTTACTGGAAATCTATGTTAGGAGTTTGTCTTCTGAAGGTGGCAATCATCAACCCTCCTCTCCTCACCTGCTGTGAATGAACGTCATGTAAACCTTTGCCTCTACAAAAGCCCTTCTTTTCAGCCTACAACCCCAAGCAGAACAAATCCCATGGGTGCCCTTTGATGCTCCAGAGGTCCTCTACAGCCATACTGTCCAGGAGGCATTCCTTTCTGCTATGGTGGAAATGTTTTGCATCTGTGCTGTCCATTATGGTTGCTTCCAGCTACATGTGACCGTTAAACACCGAAAATGTGCCTGCTGTGACTGAGGGACTCAATTTTTATTTTTATTTAACTTTAATTAAATTTAAAGAGCCACATGTGATACCTTCAACTTAGTCTTCTAACCTTGACTTGCTCAAAATTAAATCTTTCTTAGCTTATATTTAGAGACAATAGAGTAAAAGCAATTGTATCATTTAGTGAATATTTCTGGTGCTCAAATTCTGAGCTAAGAACCTTACTTTAATTATCTCATCTAACTTTACCAAGTTGAAAACTCGTAGGTTTCAAAGTGTAGGGAATCTAAGTGGTAGTCTGACCTTAAGGCATTGCACAGATAGGGTCCTCACTTTGGGTTTCTGAGTAATGGATTTGGGAGAAAGTGGGGAAAAGAGGTGAGTAATTCCCCCAGGAGTATGGTATCCTTCCATCGTGTTTCTCTCCAGCTGTAAAGTTACAAATATCTCTTAATTTCTAAAGGAGTATTTCAGATCCCTCAGGTAGTGTCTGGGTGGAATAATGTTTCACCGCCAGTATAGATGATGTTTTTAAATCCTCCTACCCCACTCCAGTACTCTTGCCTGGAAAATCCCATGAACGGAGGAGCCTGGTAGGCTACAGTCCATGGGGTCGCTAAGAGTCGGCACGACTGAGTGACTTCACTTTCACTTTTCACTTTCGTGCATTGGAGAAGGAAATGGTAACCCACTCCAGTGTTCTTGCCTGGAGAATCCCAGGGACGGGGGAGCCTGGTGGGCTGCCGTCTATGGGGTCACACAGAGTCGGACACGACTGAAGCGACTTAGCAGCAGCAGCAGGCAGTATTTCTCAAACTTTAGTGCACATATGAGTCATTGGGAGGTCTTGTTACCATGCTGGTTCTGACTCAGTCAGTCTGGATGGGACCTGAGGTTTTGCATTTCTGACCAGCTCTCAGTTGATGCTGACACTGAGTAGCAAGGCCACAGGGAAATGACAGCCTGTCTTTTAATTGAGAACTCACCATGTTCCAATCAGAAAAGACACAGAAGGAGATAATCTTTTGATGGTATCAGTCCAGCAGGAATCTACTGCCTTCAAATCAAGAATTCACTTATCAGGCATTTGAGGCCTTGTGCCTAGGCGCTAGAAATAGAGGAATGTAGGAAGGAGACACCTGTCTTCACAGGTGAAGTCACTCAATCAGCTGTACCTCCTATGAAGTCCTTCCTTTCACAACTTCTTTTGTGCTTTATCTTAGATCCTGACCTTGGTTGTAGTGAAAATGAAGTTTTCTATTAATATACAACTCTAGATGCAGAAACCTAGGTTTTATCTCAGTGGGTCCTTTGAAAGCTTTTTATTATGAATTTGTTTGAAAGTGAAAGTTGCTCAGTCATGTCCAGGTCTTTGCGACTCTGTGGACTAAACAGTCCTTGGAATTCTCCAGGCCAGAATACTGGAGTGGGTAGCCTTTCCCTTCTCTAGGGGATCTTCCCAACCCAGGGATCAAACCCAGGTCTCCCTCATTGTGGGCAGATTCTTTACCAGCTGAGCCACAAGAGAAGCCGAAGAATACTAGAATGGGCAGCCTATCCCTTCTCCAGCGGATCTTCCCAACCCAGGAATAGAACTGGGGTCTCCTGCATTGCAGGTGGATTCATTACCAACTGAGCCATCAGGGAAGCCTGAGTCTTATCTTCAGGGGAATTTGGGGAACAATGAATTTAAAGAAAGATCTCTACTGCTTGACAGCACCAGATCTGGGGATCACAGAGAGACTAGCAGGGCTGTCAGCGCACAGCCACTCTTTTCCAGGAGACTCTCAGGCTTTCAAAACAGGATTTTCCTGCTGTAGAGTGCACTGGGTTCTTGGCTACTTACAGCCACATGGCGGAGGTGTCGGGGTGGTGGAACCTCTGTTTTGAAAGCCGGAGAGTCTCTTGGGAAAGAGTGGCTGTGCTCTGCTAGTCTCTCTGTGATCCCCAGATCTGATGCTGTCAAGCAGTAGAGATCTTTCTTTAAATTCATTGTTCCCCAAATTCCCCTGAAGATAAGAATCACATAGGAGCATTTGTTAAGACTACCAATTCCCAATCACCCTCCCCTACCCCTCAAGAGTTTGAGTGAATTTGAGGTAGGATCCAGGATGCTATGTTTGTTACAAGCATCTCAGAGGCTTCTTACCAGAGAAATGTGGGTAACCCTGCTTTAGGTGGTGCTGGATGAATGTTTTTTTAGTATTGTCTCTTAGGAGAAAATATAATTAGCACAGCACATAATTTTACACTATCATAGCTTACAATGAGGTATTACTCAAGTTCAGATAGTCAGTAGGTTAAAAATTAATTGCACGTGTGGATGGTGGCTATAATAAGAGATGTGAAGCTGCTGTTGTAATGACTGAGTTTAAGTCCTCCTAGGCAGTATTTCTCAAACTTAAGTCCACATCCCAACCTGGGATTTCCTGTAGATGTGATACATTCCTGTAGAGGAAGATGCTGAAAGACACCTTGGTTAGACACCTTGGCTAACTTTCATTCATTTCACAACTAAGAACTAATTAATTAAGATAGGCTCCATGCTGCAGATGAGGCTACAAACTTGGAAAGCCCAGTTCTTGCCTTCAAGGAACTCAGTCTCTTAGGGAAACTGAAAATTACAGTACAATAAAGCACCGGACTAGAGATTTTAAGATGAAGGAAAATGAATACTCGTGTCTGCCTGGAGTGTTTAGGAAGACTGCAGGAGAGATGTTTCAGCTGAGTACAAGAATGGAGCTTGTCAGGTAGCTAAAATGGGAGAGCATTCCAGGCACAGGGAATAGCATGAGCAAAGGTACAAACCGCAGGAAACAGCAGGAAGTGTTAGGGAGACTACAAGTAATTCAGTACAGCCAAAGCAAGGTGTGAAAAGCAAATAGAGGCGAGGCTACAGGAGGCCAGGACAGACCTAAGAACCGGCGCAGGCTGATGTATTCATACGTTAACTCCACGGTGGGGCTGAGCTTTAGGCAGTATGTACAACTCCCTCCAGCCCCCTCCCACCCCAGGGTGAGAGTCCACCATGCTTCTGAGATACCAAACGGTGGCCTGACTGTCCAAAAAGAACCAGGCCAGGGGGAGCCACTCAAGGTTTTTGAGCAGAAGAACACCCTTACTGACTTTCTTTATTCAGAAGTGTGGAGGACAGGCTGGAGGCCAGTGAGATGCCCCTGCAGCAGTCTGGACAGAGAGGTTCCACGGAAATACGGGTCTAGGGAGCAGGGCAGCAGATATCTGCATACCTGCTGGGTGTGTAACACTGTTCCCTGCCCTGAAAGTCAGAAGCCCTGCCAACTGTACAGGGCAGGGAGGAGAGAATGGCTCTATTCCAGTCCCTCCAGTACAAAGGCAAAGCTCCCGCCCTGAAACCCAGCATGTATACAGAGTGATACATCATGTCCATGGAATACTATATAGCCTTAAAAAGAAAAAAATACATCTGTATGTGTTGGCAGATTTCTAAGATACATTAAAGGACAAAGTCAAGATATAGTACATTAATAAACATGCTATTTAGAATTACTCTTTCAGAAATTACTGGAGTGATGGATTGCTGACTGGTAGTAATGGTTACCTCTGCAGAGTAGAGATAACTGAAGACTTTCTTTTCAGTTTATGTATATGCTTGAATTTTCTACATTGGGCATGTATTTTATAATATAAAATTCAGATACACAGAAATACATACTGTGTATCTGCAGTTTTAACTAATCCTAGTTCCTCCAGTCCTTCCCAGGAGCGTGTGGCTAACATCAGTTTATGAATCATTCCCTGGTCCCTTCCTGGGTGTACCCACCGTACTTGGTTCACGTCTCTATTCCCACATTTAACACAGTGTATCATGAATGTGTTGGTCTGGTTTTCTCTAGACTCAGAATTCCTTGAAGCAGGGACCATGCCTACTCACAAAGTGCCTGGGCAGGGATTAGAGCTTAGGTTCCAGTTCAGTTCAGCTCAGTCGCTCAGTAGTGTCTGACTCTTTGCAACCCCATGAATAGCAGCACGCCAGGCCTCCCTGTCCCATCACCAACTCCCAGAGTTCACTCAGACTCATGTCCATCGAGTCAGTGATGCCATCCAGCCATCTCATCCTCTGTCGTCCCCTTTTCCTCCTGCCCCCAATCCCTCCCAGCATCAGACTCTTTTCCAATGAGTCAGCTCTTCGCATGAGGTGGCCAAAGTACTGGAGTTTCAGCTTTAGCGTCATTCCTTCCAAAGAAATCCCAGGGCTGATCTCCTTCACAATGGACTGGTTGGATCTCCTTGCAGTCCAGGGGACGCTCAAGAGTCTTCTCCAACACCACAGTTCAAAAGCATCAATTCTTCGGCGCTCAGCCTTCTTCACAGTCCAACTCTCACATCCATACATGACCACAGGAAAAACCATAGCCTTGACTAGACGAACCTTTGTTGGCAAAGTAATGTCTCTGCTTTTGAATATGCTATCTAGGTTGGACATAACTTTCCTTCCAAGGAGTAAGCGTGTTTTAATTTCATGGCTGCAGTCACCATCTGCAGTGATTTTAGAGCCCAGAAAAATAAAGTCTGACACTGTTTCCACTGTTTCCTCATCTATTTCCCATGAAGTGATGGGACCAGATGCCATGATCTTCGTTTTCTGAATGTTGAGCTTTAAGCCCACTTTTTCACTCTCCACTTTCACTTTCATCAAGAGGCTTTTTAGTTCCTCTTCACTTTCTGCCATAAGGGTGGTGTCATCTGCATACCTGAGGTTATTGATATTTCTCCTGGCAATCTTGATTCCAGCTTGTGTTTCTTCCAGTCCAGCGTTTCACATGATGTACTCTGCATATAAGTTAAATAAACAGGGTGACAATATACAGCCTTGACGTACTCCTTTTCCTATTTGGAACCAGTTTGTTGTTCCTTGTCCAGTTCTAACTGTTGCTTCCTGACCTGCATACAGGTTTCTCAAGAGGCAGGTCAGGTGGTCTGGGATTCCCATCTCTTTCAGAATTTTCCACAGTTTCTTGTGATCCACACAGTCAAAGGCTTTGGCATAATAAAGCAGAAATAGATGTTTTTCTGGAACTCTCTTGCTTTTTCCATGATCCAGCAGATGTTGGCAATTTGATCTCTGGTTCCTCTACCCTTCTAAAACCAGCTTGAACATCAGGAAGTTCACGGTTCACATATTGCTGAAGCCTGGCTTGGAGAATTTTGAGCATTACTTTACTAGCGTGTGAGATGAGTGTAATTGTGCGGTAGTTTGAGCATTCTTTGGCATTGCCTTTCTTTGGGATTGGAATGAAAACTGACCTTTTCCAGTCCTGTGGCCACTGCTGAGTTTTCCAAATTTGCTGGCATATTGAGTGCAGCACTTTCACAGCATCATCTTTCAGGATTTGGAATAGCTCAACTGGAATTCCATCACCTCCACTAGCTTTGTTCGTAGTGATGCTTTCTAAGGCCCACTTGACTTCACATTCCAGGATGTCTGGCTCTAGGTCAGTGAGGTCCCAGAGCACCATGCAACTTGTACATTCGTACATTTTTGTACATTCTCCTTGAGGACCCGGGATTAGACTTCTGTCTGAGCCTGTGCTATGATGCCAGGACCCACTGTGCTCTGGAGGAGGGGGAATGTTAGCCATGTTTGGGGGTAGGGGTACACTCAGTGGTAACTGAGTGTACTCACCCCATTCTTTTAGTACAGCCAACTCCAAGGCCATAAACAGAGGGTGTGGACTTTCGTTTCTCTATAGCCCTGAGCCCAAAACCTTCAAGGAAAAGGGATTGCTCTTTGTCTAGAGCTCCAGAGAGCCATCAAGGTCTGGCCGAAAGCACACAGACTTTGTAGCCAAGTAGACCAGGAAGCCCCATCACTATCAGGCCATTAAACCCCTGGGAACCCTAGTTTTCCCCTTTGCTTAATTATAATATATACTGCACAGAATTGTGAGGGGTAAATAATAAATGAGATAGTGTATTGTCTGTAAATACTATTAATAGCTTCTTCCTTGGTTCTTACGTAATATCCCTCTCCACTCTGCTGTAGGGCACCAAAGGTCTGGCCTGTGGCAAGAAGCAGAGCGGTTCTGCTCTTTGGGGAAAGGAGGGTTTGGGGTGCAGAGGAGAGCTGCGAGTGTTTTCTCTCGTGGCCGATCCCCTCTGAGCTGCTTCTCTCTTCCATCCCTCGCAGACCCTCCACCTCTGCCACTGGAGGCCTTCCCTTGCTCGATGTGATACTCTTGAGTAAGATAACCTGGACTGGCCCCTGTGTTGGCTTCCATGCTGGCTGCTGCCCCATTTGATCAAGAAAGAGACCTTGGAAGCATCACAGATTCAAAACCCAGAATTTTATGTTTAAGTTTTCAACTGTAAATAAAGTTTTGGTTTTTTTTTTCCTTTGTATGTTGTGTTCTTCTTAAATGGTTCTAATGATACCCTACCTCCTCATGCCTTAGCTCCAGCTAGGAGAACTGGCTCTCCCCAGAGACCAGCATTGCCCAGAGGCAGGCTTTTGCTATGCAGAGTTGATGCCTCAGATTTATAAGCAGTTGTAGCAGCCCCCTCTTAGGTTAAAGCTAATCAGACAAGACAAAGCTCCAGGGCCTTCTAGCACTATTTCTTCCAAAGATGTTTCCAATAGGTTCCATTTGGTTAGTTCTAGAGCCTGTAGGTGAAAGGTCACTAGCTTGGGATATTTGGGGATGGAAGACCATTTGGTAGAATGTGGCTTAATCATGATGAAATGGGAATAATTTAGTTAAAAATCTTGGTTTGAATCTGAAGTCACTTTTTAAACAGCTGAGGTCTTGAGACCTTCCCCTCTCAGAACCTTGGTTTCCTCATCTGCAAAATGGGGATAATATTACTATTTTGTAGTACTGTTGAAAGGGTCAAACAAGAGAATGAATATAAGAGTAACTTGTAAACAGTAGCACGCGTTGGAAAATATGTTTTGAAAGGAAATAGCCCAACATAAAAAGATCCCGTTGAGTATCATGTTCAAGAGATGAAGGGAACTCCCTGGTATTCCTTTCATGAGGCAATGTGTGTGTTATCCCATTCCTACGTTCTCTTGGCTCATGGCAGGGATGACTCATAACTGCTAGCAGCAGGCTACTGTAGCTAGCAGAGTAGCAGAGAGCTAAAGTCTCTGACACAACAGGACCAGCTTAAAAGTGCCATTTCACTGTACTGGGGGTCAAGGAAGATGGTGAGATGATCAAGGGCCTCTGTTGTATGGATATTTGCAACTCTGTCTGGCTAAGTAAACAGGATTCAGGGAACACAGGAAAGAAGGGGCTGTGTAGGAGAAATCTTGAAGTAACTAAATGGAGTAGAATTATAGACAGGAGGGAGAGTGAGCAGCTGGGATCCTGAGTTGACAGCCCTGATGGGACATCGAATTAAATTACACTTGGCACCTATATTCTATGCCAGTGTCTGTCCTGGGCACTGGAGCTGTGAAAATGAATAAGATGTGACCCGTGCTTGTGACAGGGACTAGGCAGTTTGGATTCAGTGCAGTGTTAGAATGTGAACCCTTATGAAGGCAGGAAATTTGGTCTTGTCTTTTTTTACTGCTGTCTCCAGCACTAGAAGAGGTAAGCACCCAGTAGCCAGTAAGTGCTTAATAAATAATTGTCATGAATGGTAGTGGTATGTTTAAGGTGCTATGGAAGCAGGCGGAGAGATCGGGGGTGAAAGGAAGAGGCAACATTTGAGGTAAGTATTGGCAAAAAGCAAAGGAGAAAAGGAAAGATATAAACATCTGAATGCAGAGTTCCAAAGAATAGCAAGAAGAGATAAGAAAGCCTTCTTCAGCGATCAATGCAAAGAAATAGAGGAAAACAACAGAATGGGAAGGACTAGAGATCTCTTCAAGAAAATCAGAGATACCAAAGGAACATTTCATGCAAAGATGGGCTCGATAAAGGACACAAATGGTATGGACCTAACAGAAGCAGAAGATATTAAGAAGAGGTAGCAAGAATACACAGAAGAACTGTACAAAAAAGATGTTCACAACCCAGATAATCACAACGGTGTGATCACTGACCTAGAGCCAGACATCCTGGAATGTGAAGTCAAGTGGGCCTTAGAAAGCATCACTACGAACAAAGCTAGTGGAGGTGATGGAATTCCAGTTGAGCTATTCCAAATCCTGAAAGATGATGCTGTGAAAGTGCTGCACTCCATATGCCAACAAATTTGGAAAACTCAGCAGTGGCCAAGGACTGGAAAAGGTCAGTTTTCATTCCAATCCCAAAGAAGGGCAATGCCAAAGAATGCTCAAACTACCGCACAATTACACTCATCTCACACGCTAGTAAAGTAATGCTCAAAATTCTCCAAGCCAGGCTTCAGCAATATGTGAACCGTGAACTTCCTGATGTTCAAGCTGGTTTTAGAAGGGTAGAGGAACCAGAGATCAAATTGCCAACATCTGCTGGATCATGGAAAAAGCAAGAGAGTTCCAGAAAAACATCTATTTCTGCTTTATTGACTATGCCAAAGCCTTTGACTGTGTGGATCACAATAAACTGTGGAAAATTCTGAAAGAGATGGGAATCCCAGACCACCTGACCTGCCTCTTGAGAAATCTGTATGCAGGTCAGGAAGCAACAGTTAGAACTGGACATGGAACAACAGACTGGTTCCAAATAGGAAAAGGAGTACGTCAAGGCTGTATATTGTCACCCTGTTTATTTAACTTATATGCAGAGTACATCATGTGAAATGCTGGACTGGAAGAAACACAAGCTGGAATCAAGATTGCCGGGAGAAATATCAATAACCTCAGGTATGCAGATGACACCACCCTTATGGCAGAAAGTGAAGAGGAACTAAAAAGCCTCTTGATGAAAGTGAAAGTGGAGAGTGAAAAAGTGGGCTTAAAGCTCAACATTCAGAAAACGAAGATCATGGCATCCGGTCCCATCACTTCATGGGAAATAGATGAGGAAACAGTGGAAACAGTGTCAGACTTTATTTTTGGGGGCTCCAAAATCACTGCAGATGGTGACTGCAGCCATGAAATTAAAAGACGCTTACTCCTTGGAAGGAAAGTTATGACCAACCTAGACAGCATATTCAAAAGCAGAGACATTACTTTGCCAACAAAGGTTCGTCTAGTCAAGCTATGGTTTTTCCTGTGGTCATGTATGGATGTGAGAGTTGGACTATGAAGAAGGCTGAGCGCCAAAGAATTGATGCTTTTGAACTGTGGTGTTGGAGAAGACTCTGGAGAGTCCCTTGGACTGCAAGGAGATCCAACCAGTCCATTCTAAAGGGGATCAGCCCTGGGTGTTCTTTGGAAGGAGTGATGCTGAAGCTGAAACTCCAGTACTTTGGCCACCTCATGCAAAGAGTTGACTCATTGGAAAAGACCCTGGTGCTGGGAGGGATTGGGGGCAAGAAGAGAAGGGGATGACAGAGGATGAGATGGCTGGATGGCATCACTGACTCGATGGAGGTGAGTCTGAATGAACTCTGGGAGTTGGTGATGGGACAGGGAGGCCTAGCGTGCTGCGATCATGGGGTTGCAAAGAGTCGGACACGACTGAGCGACTGATCTGATCTCAGTCGTGTCCGGCAGATTGGTTGGAATTAGCCTGGAGATAATGGTGGGGAGGGCCTTCTAGGAAAAGGGAACTATATTCTTGGGCCAGAGTCTATACGAGATGGGGACCCAGTTAAAGTTTTGCAGAGGAGATTCTTGGAATGAACCCACTGGCTTTCACATCACTTAAAGGTACACACCAAAGCTGTGGTCACCTGGGCTCTCAGGGTGACAGGGGGACTCTGGTGTAGAGAACTCTCACCTTGAAACAGGAGATGAATTTTGACATGAACTTTCTCCTCAGTGCTTCAGTACCATCTGCAGTGGTAGATGTAGCTACAAGGAAAACTAGTTTCGTATTTCTTAAATCCTTCATCTATCTTCATGTGCATTGAGCATGAAGAGAGAGCTTAGTAAAGTAATTGGATGAGTAAGTAATGATACTTCTAAGTAACACTTTAAAGACAAATGTTACAGAATTTATTGTTCTGCTTGAGAAGCCATCCCTTCGAAGCAGTTACATAGGGAAGGTCCCTCACTTATTCTCAAAGGTGCTGCTGCTATTATTCTAAGTGTCTTTATAACTCCACTTTGCAAAAAAGCTCTCAAGCCTCTAGGGCACACTTTTAAATGTCCTCAGTGTTGGCAGAATTGCCTTTGAGGAAACATTTTCTTTTTAACAGTCAAAAGTCACCTGGAGCTGGAACAGATGAATAGCAGCTCTGGGGCTGCAAACCTTTTCTCTTGGATTACTGGCACTGCTGCCTAGATAACCTCTGCTGCCATTACCTCCTTCTCCGATCCATTTTCTACATCACACCGTATTTAATACATTAAGATACCATGTGTCAGGGACTATGCCAGATGCCTCAGGAACTGGTAGTCCTATAGGGAAGATGTAAGGAGTGCAGTACAGTGTGTGAGGAGAGGAAGGGTCTCCTAATCTAGTAACACCTGAGGCAAGATGCAGAGGATGAAGAATTAAGCAGACAAAGGAGAAAGGAAGAACAGAGGGAATAGAATGCAGTAATTCAAAGGAAGCAGTTGTAAAAGGGTCACCTGGAAGGTTGGACAGGGGATGTGAAAGAAGATTGGAAGCTAAGTCTAGAGGTCATGCAAGGTCCTGCCAACCACATTAAGGAATCTGGACAATTCTGTGGGTCACTGAAAGATTTTAAGTAAGACAGTGTCATGATCAGATGGCGGTTTCAAACACGATGTTGGCGTGGGGACTATTAGAGTAAGAAAAAATGATAACTGCGGTGCTCTAAGCCAGAGTTTGGCAGGCCAGGTATTTTCTATTTTTCAGTGGTTCATGAGCTAAGGATGATTTTTAAATGTTTAAATAGTTGGGGGAGAAGGGTTTAAACAGTTGGAAAATGTAAATATTTTGTGACGAAAAACTGCACGAGATTCAAATTTCCGTAAGTTACTTTTGGGGGGAACACAGATGCACTTGTTTACTGATTGCCTATGGTTACTTTCAGGCTCTATGAAGTTGAGTGGTTGAGATGGAATCATCTGACCCCTAGAGAAAAAGTGTGCTTACCTAGCTCAGTAGTAAAGAACCTGCCTGCCAATGCTGGAGACATGAGTTCGATACCTGGGTTGGAAAGATCTCCTGGAGAAGGAAATGGCAACCCACTCCAGTATTGTTGCCTGGGAGATCCCACAGACAGAGCAATATGGTGGGCTGCAATCCATACAGGTTACAGAGAGTCGGACAGGACTTAGCAACTAAACAACCACCCCTGCAATGAGCACTAGATGATGATGGCCTACATTAGAGTAGCAGCAGTAGGAATAAGGACTGGATTGGCATTTAGAGATTTTCTATGACTGATTCAGGGAGGCGTTTAGGAGGTGGAATTGACAGCCTAAATGATACCGATGGGGTAAGGACTACCACACTAGCCTTCTAGGCGGCTTCCCTACTTCCAAGGTAACAACCCATTCTCTGCTCCCTAGCAATACCAAAAAAAAAAAAAAAATTCCAGTCCCTATTTCAACTCTAAAATTACCCTTCTCACTATTGCCCTCAAGTTTCAGATAAAATGTTCCTAATTTAACCCTGCCTTCCTGTATAACCCAGCGTCTTCATTCTGGTCCTGTGTAAACTACTTTACTTCCATTTTCCCCAGACCCCATCTCTTCCCTCTGTGCCTTTGCATAAACCTCCATGTGCTTGAAGTCGGCTACCTTCTTCCCACGGCCACTCCCAAAACGCTTTGTGCATTAGCAGCGCTGGGGTGTTTGGTATGTCGCATTTTGAATTTGTGCCTTCATCCCTAGGCTGAGTTTAAGAAGGCTGCAACTGGCGAACTTGTCCATCCCCAGGAGATAGCAGACGCCTAATAAAGAACGAAGGTGAAGGGCTTCATCTACATTATGTGGCAGCCTCAATTATGGCTGTTGTAAGAATAAAATGCCTAGCTTGCGCAATAAAGTTGAAATTAAATCTTTTTTGTGGCCAATACAAAAAGACGTGAATACTTAACCAGACAGTCCTGTGCTTGGAAGGCAGGTCCCCATGGAGTACACCCCCGCCCTCCGCCCTCAATATTTTTAACAGGGGCTTCCTAATAGCTAGCATGATCCCCCCCGCAGAGTGACTGGTTCGCCGTAAACCGACGCTCTTTGAATCCAGTCGTTTAAGTATGTTCCAGAAACTCTCGGCTCTGCCGCGAGTACACGGCCATTGTAGAAAAGACGGCTCTATCTGCAGTAATGGTCTGAGGTCACAGGGACCATATTTGGAGCAGGGCGGGAGGGAGGCCTTCTCCACATGCAGCTACGGTGTCGTCGGGCCCCGTTCCAAGCCCCCAGGTCAGGCCGGGTAATCCCGGCGCAGGCATCTGGCCGTACCTTTCCTTCGGCCAGGACACAACCCTGGACTTGGAGCCGGCCCACCCCGGCTGCAGCCTCGTGAAAGTCACGTCCCCTCTTGCCCGTCCTCTCGGGTTCTCTATGGTTCTCGTGGTGACTCTACTCTAATTCTAGTTCCGGTCTCTATGGCGGCAGCAGAGGCAGGAACGGTTGTAGGTCGGCCGAATTAGCCGCCTAAAGGCCAATGAGAGTGGAGGAGTGAAAGAGTATTAGCCAATAGAAACTAGGAGTTGTGGTCAGGTGGTGAGATTGACAACACTACTGACCATTGAACGATGCTTAGGGCGGGTCGCTCGCAGGGCTTATCCCGCCCGTCCCGCCATTCTCGCTAGTTCGATCGGTAGCGGGAGCGGAGAGCGGACCCCAGAGAGCCCTGAGCAGCCCCACCGCCGCCGCCGGCCTAGTTACCATCACACCCCGGGAGGAGCCGCAGCTGCCGCAGCCGGCCCCAGTCACCATCACCGCAACTATGAGCAGCGAGGCCGAGACCCAGCAGCCGCCCGCCGCCCCCCCCGCCGCCCCCGCCCTCAGCGCTGCCGACACCAAGCCCGGCACGACGGGCAGCGGCGCAGGGAGCGGCGGCCCGGGCGGCCTCACATCGGCGGCGCCTGCCGGCGGGGACAAGAAGGTCATCGGTGAGGACCGGACGTGGACGGGGGTGGGGCAAGGAGGGAAGTCTGGCGGCGGAACCGTTACCCGAAGCGGGGCGAGCCGGCGGGCGCGCGGCCGGCGGGGACCGACTCGGCGGCGCGCGGCCGCCCCTCCCCCAGGCCCCCCCACTCGCGCCCTCGCGGACGCTGGCCCGCCCGGTCCGCGTGCCCGGCAAGCGCGCGCTCGCGCCGCCTCCCGCGCCCCCTGCGGACCCCGCGCGGCCGCGCGCCCCTCCCCCTGTGCGGCCGCGCGCCGCCGACCGCGTGTGCGGCGGGGTCCCTCCCCTCCGTGCCCGCCAGCCGCGTGCGCCCGGGCCCGCACGCCGTTGTTCCGTCCCCCACCCGCTCCCTTCCGCGTGTACCCTGAGGGCGCGGCGCGCCGCCTACGCAGGCCGGAGTGGGCCGGGCAGCTTCCCCCTTCTCACGTGCTCGCCGCCGCCCGCGGTCCCCGCGCACACCCAGCTCGGGCTCGCGGCCCGGGCCTGCCCCGGGGCCTCTGCTGCGGTGGTTCACCCACGTGGACCGCGCGGATGGCCGGCGGTCCCTGGGGAAAAAGGCTGTCAGGTGGCCGTGGGTCGCTGCCAGGGAATGCGTGAGCCACCGGATGCTGAAGCGTGGCGGTTTTGAAAAAGGACGTCTAGTAATTGTGGGTTTTTTTCCTTTCTCCTTCAGCAACGAAGGTTTTGGGAACAGTAAAATGGTTCAATGTAAGAAACGGATATGGTTTCATCAACAGGTGAGGTGACCGCCGCTGAAGCCCTGGCCTGCCTCTTGCATCTCTCCTCCATCTGTAGGCTTTACGAACTTGGGGTTGTTGGCGCTTGTGTAGGTTGCCACCCCTGGTTGTAGTGCTAGTGGGGTTTTGTTTTCTTTAGTGAACGAAAGGATTAGGAGACCTAGAGATGTCTTTGTTTTGTAGCTAAATGTTGATCTCTAGCTAACTTGAAAGATACAAAGCGATTTAAAAGGCAGAGTGAGTGAGCCATCTCTTACCAGTTAGGGCGAACTGAGAAAGGTAAGATCTGGTGTGATTCTGTTAGGCTTAGACCCCTCGCATTTTTATTCATTCTTTTCTGTTACTGAAATTGGTATTAGAAAATGTGTGCCGCTGTTTATTATGTAGGTTATTTACAACTTGTTAACCTTTGGAGGTAACATGATTTGACAATGCAAGTATGTCATTTTGACTAAGGTCTTATTGCCTTATTCCTCCTACTTCCTTGTCTCCCACCTGCCCCCCCCCCCCCGCCCCCAGTCGTACCTGTTAAAGCTTTGGTTGTAGCTTACAGTGACCTTAGTCCACGATTACATTATTCTTTGTATTTGAAGGCAGAGCTGCAAAGTGCATCTTTAGGATTAATCCTTTGAGTTGTTTGTAGCAGTAGGATGGTGACTGCAGTTCACTCAGTGCTCTTCGTGGTCCCTGTCAGCCGGGCATCTTTTCCAAGATGGCTGCCCAGGCTGGCAGTGCAGTTACAGGGTGTAGAGCACTGCATGCGAACAGCAGTGTTGGCCTTACAGGTATGATGCAGTCATCTTAGCATTTTCTTACACTCCTATTACACTGGATGTTTGAAAGAACTTCAAGAGTAAGAAGTAATACCAAATGTTTCTGAAATGGACACTACTGAGGGAAACCAAGTGGGCAAGATCAAAACTAGACACACAATTGGCTGGCAAAAACCCATTAGTTACTTAAACACTCAGAGAGCAAAAGAGATTGTAAGCATTTGACAGTCTGTTTTCCACTTTTGCAGCTGAGGGGAAACATTTTATTTCTTCCAAAATCTTTAGGGATTTTCCATCTGTTCTTACACTGCCTTGGGACAGGCCAAGGCTACATTTTCTCATCAGCTTTTTGATAATGGGTTACTAGTGAGGAAGGCAGGGACTGCTTTGATGCCAGTGTTTGACCACTTTTTAGGTGATCTCTGAATTTGTTAGTATTTCAGTCTTAATCTGATTCTCCTTTCTAGCCTCACCCTTAAACCAGTGGTTTTCGAATTTGTGTGCTTACCTTGAAAGGGTAAAGTGCACATTCCTGAGTTCTTTATTCTGAGCTTTAGATTCATTGGGTCTGGAGTACATTTTTTAAGGAGAATTCCAGGTGATTATAGCTTGTGAACCTCAGTTTGAGAAACACAGCTTTTGACCTTTGACCCAGTGTGGTGATAGGCTATCACAGGTGTGCCTATTAGGAGTGATCTATAATTTGCAGCCTTTTAAGCAATTTGTGTGTTTTAAAGATTGTAGCATATATGTGCCTTCTGTTCTGCTGCATTTGTTAAATGGATCTAGATTATATTTGTAAGTGAACAATTGATAATCCAAGATAAAAGCAGTTCTTCGGGTTCTAAGTTAATTCTGTGAGATAGCATTCCTTTATTCGTCTAACTTGTAATCAACTCTTTTGATCATCAGATAGGGCAAGTTAAATGTAAGTTGGCTTTTAATGATCCTTCGTTTGGATTATCTTAACCACAGTGTTTTGTCAAACTAACTGGTTCAAATAAATGTGCTTCTCATTTCTAAACTGGTCATCTCAATGATTCAGAGACTTCTGAACAAGGCACTATAAAACCTAACAGAAGTTAAGTCCAGGAGAGGTTTACCTTGCATAAGGGAAAATGTATAGCAAGTGGTTCAGGGCTGTAGGCACCTGGCTTTCCTGAGAGAGAGAGAGAGAGAGAGAGTGTGTGTGTGTGTGTGAGATGTGTGCTGTTTTTGAGGATACAGTGTATGGGATGATTGGTATAGCTCTAATTTTAACCTTGGGATTCTATGAATTATGTATTTTAGGTTCTTAAGTTTTTGCAATTTGTTAAAAATACACTTTTAATGTAAAAGTCCCAC
Organism: Bos grunniens; assembly: GCF_055505025.1. Taxonomy (NCBI): domain Eukaryota; kingdom Metazoa; phylum Chordata; class Mammalia; order Artiodactyla; family Bovidae; genus Bos; species Bos grunniens. The sequence continues at coordinate 17,893,082 of NC_141167.1, forward strand.
TTAAAGGAATGTACTTTATTATTATAAACTTTTTTCAGTCTGTTATTGCTTGTGATAATTGTTAAAGCCTTGTTAGAATTATTCTTTTAAGGATTGTATTGTATCAAAGGTGCCAAATAAATAAGACTGTTAATTTTAACACAGCAAATTTTTTGGCTTTGTTTTCTTGGGCTATGTAGTATAGGAATTCATTGTTGTTATTTTGTGTTCTGTGACTACGAAAGATAATTGGATTATGTGACTAGAGGGGTTTATTAACCCCCAGAATTATTTTTCATTTTATAATGAAAAACTTCACTCAAGACTATTTAAGATAGCATTAGAAGGGTGGCATGGGGTCACTTTTCATTGTTTGATTACTCTGATTTTGAATCTAGAAACTGTTTCCTCTTTTGCTTCCAGGTGTTGAGGATTAATCCATGCTCACCAAATTTAAGAAAGATTGACATGGATCAGTAACAACTTATTTTCCAGTTGGACATGCATCTTTTAGTGACCAAAATAGAAATATTTTTCTGTTATCCAGAGTAGTTAAAATGCTAAATTAATTGTAAGGGGTGGCCAAGAAAGTTGGAGCAAAGAGAATCAAATACAGAAGAGATCACAAACTGGTAATGTGCCTAATCTGTGAGTTTTTAAAGAGCTACTATTTTAGTTTGGGGGCCTTTAGTTCCAAGTAAATGAAAATCAGCTCGCCTTGAGTGTTACCACCTGTAATTGGGGTATGCATTCTCTTTTACCACATCTTTTAGGCTTAGTTTTCTCCTGTTGTTGACTTCCTTTCCTGCCTGGCCTCTGTTAATGCATTTGTGTTTATTACTTATTACCCAAGGTCTAGTAAAGGCTCAGCTGTCCCTCCCTAGAAAAATACTATATTGTGGCTCTCAGGTTTGGTCTCCCTTTAGGGGCCCTCCCTATTGGGGATTTCATGTGTATATAACTGATTCTTGATTACAGTGGTGGTAAGAGTAGCTAATGTTTATCAAATATTTATGCCAGGAACTATAGTAAATGCTTAAAGTCAACTAATGGATTTAATCCTCGACATTTCAGGTATAGGTGCTATTGCATGGCACAGAGAGGTTGAGTAATCTTGCTCCAAGAAGTGTGACTAGTAAGTAGCAGAGCTGGGATTTGGATTTATTTTCTCACATTGGAGTTTGTGTGCCCTAACTGCTGTTATGCTGTCTGCCTAGTCTTCAATTTGTTTGTTTCCATATGGTTACAGATTGGGGGTGGAGGTGGTATTCTTGGTCATTTGAAAGGTTCTTAAGTGATATCTAGCTTGTCACTAGGGCTCCTGTATGCTGCTAGTTCCCCATAGAAAAGCTTTCTACTTCTCACTGCCTTTTTCATGTAGTTAGGGATTGCCGTAATATAGTTCTAGTTTAGTATGCAGATTATCTACCTAATACTGGGAGGCAATTAAGGAATTATAGGAGAGAGTACTAGGCTTTATCTTTAAATTCATTCTGTTTTTATATGATCTTTGAATCAGGAACCAGTTTTGCCTTTTAAATGTTGTTTAAAAGAAAGGAAAATATACAGCAGTCTGTGACCCGACAAAGCCTGTTTTAAATATTTACTTGGCTGCACTGGGTCTTACGTTTCATGTGGAAATCTAGTTCCTTGACCAGGAATTGAACCCAGGCCCCCTTGCATTGGGAATGTTGAGTCTCGGCCACTGGACCACCAGGGAAGTCCCACAAAGCCTGTTAATTTTAAAAGTTTGTAGACCTGTAGAAAGATGATTGCCAAGCCTCTTAGGCTATTAAAGTCAAACTGATCATAGCTTGATCACATGGGAAGAGCCAAATCACATGTAGTGTGTAACATAAATGAGTAAATGCTGGGGCACTAGAGAAAACTTGAAGATTTGATGGTGTGCTATGTGACTGAGCGATTTCACTTTGACTTCAAGGGGGCTGGAGGCGTTAAAAGCCATTTGAGTGGTCCCCCAAGTCTGATGTGTCATTGGCAGTCTTTTCAAAAACAGACTGTAGTTCCTAAGACAGTGGCTTGTATGCACAGCGCTCTAGGATTGATTCATGTGCTGGTTGTTAGGCACTGATTGTGAGTTGGCCAGAAGTCATTTCACCAAGTTGTTGAGAGTTGAAGTTTTTGTTTTTATAACTATAGGATTATAAGTTAATTTATGCTCTTGGGCATATTAAATTATTAATGGCTTGGTGTGCTGGCCTTCAGATAATGCCATAAGAGCATTTATTGACAATATGGTATGTCTCCTTTCGGGCAGTATTGTGGATTGGCACCTAGTAAAAAGAATGTTTCCTAAAATTTGTAGTTGGCTACATGCTTTTTTACCTTCATTGCACTACATTAGGGACTTTGAAGAGCCTTTCATTTTCTTTAGATCCCTACAGGACTTCCTTTTTCTTTGGCATTCTCTTAACTCAAAATGACATCCCCTTTTCTTCAGTCTCTTGCTATCTATGTGATTTCTTTTTCCTTGATGTCACTACTGTGTTATATGCTGAATAAGAATAAAATTATATCAGTTTTAGATAGGTGAGAAAGCTGTGTTTTCATTTAAAATTTTTTTTCAGTAGTGAATAATGTTTTGTGAACACGAAGAAGTAGAGTAGAAGAATACAATACACATTCTCCTTGACTGCTGGAGAATGGAAGGACCAGTGTGTGATACATGGAATGACGCTGTTGAAATATTGTAAATCTGTGCTGTCCAATACAGTAGTAGATACACGCGTCTGTTGGGCATTTGAGAAACTGGATGTAAAATACTTAAATAGTTAATGTTGACCATAATATTGAAATGATCAAATTCGTTTTACTTGTGTTTGTTTTTTTTTTTTTTAAGGCCTCTAGGAAACAAACTTAGATATTTGACTTCACAAATAAGGCAGCTTGCCCAAGATTATGTAGTTAATAATGGGAATAGCCAGGATTCCAACCTTGGCTCCAATGATTTTGGTAAGGAGCTCTTAACCTTTTTGTTCTATATCCCATCTTGCCACTCTGTCCTCCTTCTTTGATTGATAGGCCTTCAGTTCAGTTCAGTTGCTCAGTCATGTCCGCCTTTTTGTGACCCCTTGAATCTCAGCATGCCAGGCGTCCCTGTCCATCACCAGCTCCCAGAGTTCACTCAAACTCATGTCCATTGAGTCGGTGATGCCATCCAGCCATCTCATCCTTTGTCGTCCCCTCCTGCCCCCACTCCCTCCCAGCATCAGGGTCTTTTCCAGTGAGTCATCTCTTCACATGAGGTGGCCAAAGTACTGGAGTTTCAGCTTTAGCATCAGTCCTTCCAATGAAGGACTGACACCCAGGACTGATCTCCTTTAGAATGGACTGGTTGGATCTCTTTGCGGTCCAAGGGACTCTCAAGAGTCTTCTCCAACCACAGTTCAAAAGCATCAATTCTTCGGCGTTCAGCTTTCTTCACAGTCCAACTCTCACATCCATTCATGGCTGCAGTCACCATCTGCAGTGATTTTGGAGCCCAAAAAAATAAAGTCTAACACTGTTTTCACTGTTTCCCCATCTATTTCCCATGAAGTGATAGGACCAGATGCCATGATCTTAGTTTTCTGAACGTTGAGCTTTAAGCCAACTTTTTCACTCTTTCACTTGTTATCAAGAGGCTTTTTAGTTCCTCTTTACTTTCTGCCATAAGTGGTGTCATCTGCACCACTTATTGAGAAATATTGATATTTCTCCCGGCAATCTTGATTCCAGCTTGTGTTTCTTCCAGTCCAGCGTTTTTCATGATGTGCTCTGCATAGAAGTTAAATAAGCAGGGTGACAATATACAGCCTTGACGTACTCCTTTTCCTATTTGGAACCAGTCTGTTGTTCCATGTCCAGTTCTAACTGTTGCTTCCTGACCTGCATACAGATTTCTCAAGAGGCAGGTCAGGTGGTCTGGGATTCCCATCTCTTTCAGGATTTTCCACAGTTTCTTGTGATCCACACAGTCAAATAGATGTTTTTCTGGAACTCTCTTGCTTTTTCCATGATCCAGCAGATGTTGGCAATTTGATCTCTGGTTCCTCTGCCTTTTCTAAAACCAGCTTGAACATCAGGAAGTTCACGGTTCACATATTGCTGAAGCCTGGCTTGGAGAATTTTGAGCATTACTTTACTAGTATGTGAGATGAGTGCAATTGTGTGGTAGTTTGAGCATTCTTTGGTATTGCCTTTTTTAGGGATTGGAATGAAAACTGACCTTTTCCAGTCCTTGGCCACTGCTGAGTTTTCCAAATTTGCTGGCATATTGAGTGCAGCACTTTCACAGCATCATCTTTCAGGATTTGAAATAGCTCCACTGGAATTCATCACCTCCACTAGCTTTGTTTGTAGTGATGTTTCCTAAGGCCCACTTGACTTCACATTCCAGGATGTCTGGCTCTAGATGAGTGATCACACCATCGTGATTATCTGGGTTGTGAAGATCTTTTTTGTATAGTTGTTATCTTCTGCTTCTGTTAACATACTATAGTATGCAACTGTGTTTGGTAATTCAGCTGCTGTATTAGACTGAGTGTTGGCGGCCTTCTAGATAGAAATTCTTGAGAGTAGACCATGTCTTATTTTTATTTCTGGTGCTTAGCACAATGCCCAGTTAGCTAGCACAAGTAAATACCCAACGTTATTAAAGAACTGAATGAGGCCTTTGGGTTTGCTCTTCTTTCATTGTCAGTCCTGTGGCTACGGTAGATCAGAGGAAGACCTAATAAGGTGGAATAATATGAAAGAATAGACTTTGGAAAAAAGTTAAAAGTGGCAGTAATTGGGAATCAACAAACCCACACAGAACAGAACTGGTTTTATGTGGCTTGTGAGCAAAGAATGGTGTTTGCATTTTCCATGTGCTGAGGGTGGTGAGGGGGCAATATGTAGCAGACCCTGGGCCAGTTACACAGAATATAACTATTGCAGGTGAGGGTGTGTAGGGATACTCCAGCCGGCTTGTTACTTATTACTGTTCTCTCCCAAAATTAGAGAAACCGTATCCTGTAATCTACCTCTAAAGCAGAAATAAGTAAAGATTTCCAAACAGGTCCTTTTTGAGTTCTCAGCATGATAAAGACCAGGACCTGTAGAGTCACATTCTACCACTGTAAGCAGATGACCGCATACTTCATTTTCCTAATTTGTAGAATGCGTGGTAATATAAATAAAAGCACCCACCTTGGTATTGTGAAGATTGGTATGGTAAAATGCTTGGCAAAGTATCTGAAACTTAAACCCTCACAGTATAAGCTGTTACGTATCTAAGCTTTTCCCGTGTGTAACAAGTTGCAAAACTAGATCAGCTGACTAGATAAGTATTTGGTGAATGTTTAGAAATTCCTCTTACAACCCTAAAGTAAAATTCATAGACAACTGCTTTTCTTTTTATTGTGGTGTGTATTTTCAGTCTGTAAATACCTATTTGCAGCTACATTAGAAAAAATGATATATTGGCTACCCAGATAGATGGGCAGCAGCGTTGATAGTAATGAAAAATCCCTCTCTCCAAAATTTCCCCCCCCCCTTTTTTTTACGGAAATTTTAATGCATGTTAAAAGCATAAAGTACTTTTTTTTTTTTTTCCCCCCAAAACTCTAGTAAGAAATTTACTTACATGGAAGTCCAGTACCAAATATCCTTTACCTTAGTCATCTAGCAAGTCTTATATCCTTTACTCCCATTAATGAAAGTAATGTCCCCCTGTCTTTGGAACACCCTTAGAGCTTGAAATTCAGTCATGCTGCATTTGAAAACTAGTGGTGGCTGTGGAATTGTGTGATGTATGTGGACCTGTTGGACAGATGGATAATCCAACTGGCTGTTAATTCCTAAGTGTTCCTAATATTCAATGGGGCTTCCCTGATGACTCAGTGGTAAAGAATCTACCTGCCATTGCAGGAGTCTCTGGTTTGATCCCTGGATTGGGAAGATCCCCTGGAGAAGGAAATGACAACCCACTCCAGTTCTCTTGCTTGGGAAATCCCATGGACAGAGGAGCCTGGCAGGCTACAGTCCATGGGGTTGCAGAGTCAGGCACGACTTAGTGACTAAACAATACTTAACTAGTTTATGAGGTCAATTTTCACTCACCCTGCCTTGGGTTGGGGGGGGGGTGTGTTTGAAGATTTTAAATTAATCCTATTTCTGTGAATGTCCTTGTGTTATGATAATCCCATGCTATATGGATTTTTTGGTGCATAAACACTAGAATATTGAGTCCTTTCTCAACTCTGACCTACTGACAAATAGGTGGGTGAGTCGGTAAAGGTCTAGAAATGTTGCTCCTCCAGTGGTTCTTTTTACTAATAGTATCATCACATTAATTCCCAATCTCTAGAAAGTCAAATCATTCACCACTGCCCCCTCACTTCTAACATCTATTCATTCACAGTTTTTCCCCTATTAAGTTAAGAACGGTATCTCAAATCTACTCCCTCACCCACACAGCCACAAAAGCTGGGTCGTATTCTCCAGTCACTTTAAACTCAACTTGAATTTGCTAGTTGTTGGTTTTACTCATGTCCATGACTTCTCCACTGGGAACATCTTTCTCATTTTCTTTAATACTCAGGGCAAATGTTGCTTCCTTTAACACTTGTGAAGCCCTGAAGCAATATTTCAACCATATTTGCTTAACAACAGACTAAAGATTGGTGTGGGTTTTCCAGGTAGTTCTGTGGTAAAGAATCTGCCTGCAGTGCCGGAGACCTAGGTTCAATCCCTGGATGGGGAAGATCCCCTGGAGAAGGACATGGCAACCCACTCCAGGAGTCTTGCCTGGGAAATCCCATGGACAGAGGAGCCTGGTGGGCTACAGTCCGTGGGGGTCACAAAAGAGACAACTAAACAATAACGAAGATTGGGGTAAAAATGATGTCTTACAATGAAGTAAAAGAGGGTTGTGTGCTAGTGAAAAGTTGCGTTCATCTTCACTTCCTTGGTTTTCTGGCACAAACAGTGCTTGCCATGTGAATGATGTCGGTATTGGTAGTGTTCATATTTGTACTTCACTGTAATCTGTCGCTTTATTGTAATCAGTATTTTTACCAGCACTTTCTGTTCATGGCAAAGTTGACCAGAAAATACATGGTTCCCATGTACCCCAGGCCTTCAGATTGTATCCATGACCACCTCTGCTGTACTGTACCAAGTGATACATTTGTTTAAATTGATAAATCTACATTTGACCCCGTTATTTATTGCTCAAAGTCCGTAGTTTATATTTAGGGCTCACTCCTGGTATTGTACATTCTGAGGTCATCCTTTTGACCCTCAGTGAAAGTTGAGAATTCAGAATAGTAAAGATGAAGTAGGAAGGAAGCTAGTAATTGATGAGAGTATGTTCATGATCTCTTCTCCTTTACTTAAGTTAGTAACCATGCTCTTAGAGGTACGAATGGCTTGTGCTGGAATACCTTTAGTGTTTAGTAGAATGAGAAGTGACAGTATATGTTGCTAGTCACTTCTGTCCTCTTAATGGCTTTGTAAGTCACACTTTTTGTCTTTTTCCTTTTTTAATGCTTCTGAGGTAGGTGGTAAGACAGTTGTTAGTAAAACCATTGTGATTTACTGGTTGTGTTTTGTTTTGATTCTTAATTTCCTTCCTAATGGCTGGTTGGCAGCCAGGAAAGTCTCTAGAAAGGGGAGGGGAAGGCTCAAAGGATCGAGCGCATTCTTAATCTTTGGCAACATGCAATGTAGTGTTCAGTTTTCTAACTTGTTCTACTTGGTTCTGTCTTGTAGGAATGACACCAAGGAAGATGTATTTGTACACCAGGTGAGTGCTCCTGTGGCTGTTTACACTTCTGGCTCAAAACTTGTGAGAAGAAAAGGGTGTATGTCTTCTAAACTGTTGTTCCTTGTAAAAAAGGTATATTAAGTCCACTTAGCAAACAATTTAGTCCCCACAGGAAGAGGGGTAGTACAGCTTAAAAACGTGTACATTCAAACATTGTGTTGGCAGTTCACTTAAGTAAAATAGGCCTTTCATGTTGGTATTTTGTTTTGTTAATAGCTGTAGCTTTTTAAAATGTTGAATTTACTTGATTCCTTACACTAAATTTTCAAACCTAATTTCAGACAAATGGAAAACCTCCATTAATCTAAATTCGAACTTACTGTTGCTGTCCATAACACACTCAAATGCTGTTAGAATTACCTCTCACAGATGACAGTAATGATGGGGGAAATAGGCCAGAGCTGCAAAATACATTGATTTGAGACAAATGTTGAAAAACTGGACATTGTTGCATAGATCCTTCTGTTTGTTCTAAAGTACTTTGAATGGGTAAGATACATTTTTATGTTTGGAGAATTTTTACCAGCTTGGAAAATTTAGAAATCCTTGCTACTTTAAGGTTAAGTGAAAGGGTGGTATGGCAAGGTTGGGAATTACTTATTAAATAGTTTTTAGATTAGCCTCAGTGTTTGAGAGGAAAAGACTGACAGGATAGGTGCTACATGCCAGACTTTCCTCCACAAGTACTATTTAAGGAAAGTATTTGGGAAAACTTTAAACATTAAGAAGTTTATTGTTTAAGCCGCTGCCAAATGAACAATAGTACTTCGACCTTAAGTATATCGTAGGCTTCACTGGACTTAATTTTCTTCATAGGAATGCAATGGGTAGGATACTTCTATGAATTCTGCCGGGGGCAGGGGGTGGATTTGTTTTGTTTTGTTTTTTTACTAAGACTCTTGAAATATTATTGACTTGTATTGAAAATCGCTCTTTAAGATCTTTTTAACCACTGTACTGTGATGTAGACATCAAAAGACAAAGTCAGTCTCCACACGCGTGCCTTTATTCAGGCAGGTGTGAGCTTGGCTGGCAGCATACTTCCTTGGAAAGGCTGCCTCAAGTTGGTGGTGTGTAGCTCTCTGCATTGACCTGTAGACCACTCAGTGACAATTGAGGGGGAAACCAGATCAGTTTCTAGGTACATCCAAAAGCCTGTTCAGTAATCCCAGGGTCAAACATTAAGTATGGAAACATTTAAATTGTAAACAAATACAGGACTGCTCAGGCAAAATATTGCATTAAAACAAATGTTTGTTTTATAAAATAGAGTACCAATATTTAATCTGTTTCTTACTTCCTTCTGCATATTAGAAGGAATTTGCAGACTTGGGTACAAGAGACAGACAGCAAGGCTTGCCATGCCAGTCTTGCTGCCTTTGGGCAACAGTGAAGGGTCTGGGAATGTGCAGGAGAGAATTGATACTGACCAAATTAAGAGCTTGGGATTTTAATTAACCCATATTTCTGCTATCCCCTATGACTGCAGATAATTGAGAGTTACATGAAAGGTATGAAAACTTTGTGACAGTTTAGATGACAGATGAGATCAATTATTTGGCTGAACACATGTCACCCACTTGTACCAACCCACAAGTTGTCACCAATATGCTTTCCTCTTTATTTTGGAGGTGGTTTCAACATTTAGTTGTTTCTTAGGACTTTGGCTGCTCAGGTCTTGGTGGTGGTACAAGGAGACTGCAGTTCTGGGCAACTTGAGCTTAATTGGCTTCAGATTTGTTGGTTGTCCTGCCTCCTCTGGAGTGGAAATGCATGGGTGATCCCGTAATGGATACCGCTGTGATATAGTAGAATGAACATGGGATTTGGAGTTCCGAGACCTGGATTTAGAAAAGTCCATACTCTGCCACTTACTTTGTGACCTTGGGCAAGTCCCCTGACTTTTAAAGCCTGTTTTATTACCTTAAAAGAGGAATGAATAATGATGCCTCACATCTTCATAATGTGATTGAGTGGGTAATGCATGAAAGTACTTTATGAAAGTATTACAAATGTGAGATGTTATTCTTCCCCTTTAGTTTTGTTTATACAAGTCTGGAGAATGAGTAACAATGAGAGATATAATGTATTCTGGAAAGGTAATAACCAACAGAATATTAAAAAGTGTCATAGTTAATTCATGGGAATTGCATTTCCATCGAAGTATTCCCACAATCAGGTTGGAAAGGATTTTGGTTGACATTTGTAACAGAGTTTGATCTGGTAACACAGGGACAAAGTTGGTTTGGTCAACTTTGACGCATGCAAAACTAAACTCGCCTGTCATCTAAACTGGCCCTATGTGGGGCTAGCTTCTACTATTAAGTGCAGTCTTTGGGGATAGATGGATATCCTCATTTTGTTCAAAGCTACATATAATGCTTTTGCAAAAAGCATTTTAAAATACATGTTTATAGTTGTGTTTGTCTTGCGTGTTAAATTACTTGTTTTAGTTTGGAAAATAGTGATAAAATGCTGGGGCCTTGTAAGATTGGAGTATTTTGGTTGAGGTTGGGGGTTAGCACTGGTCCTTGTTTTCCTAAATTTATTGATGGTTTGGTCTTATTTAAAGCTAATTTTATGTGTATATCCAAGTTAAAATAATATTGACTCTGGTACATTTTAAATGAAAAAGCACATTATTCTCCCCTGTTAATCTATTTTTGGAATGTGATATTACTAGACTGCCATAAAGAAGAATAACCCCAGGAAGTACCTTCGCAGTGTAGGAGATGGAGAGACTGTGGAGTTTGATGTTGTTGAAGGAGAAAAGGTGAGGATGCTTTTTGTGTAAAGGTTTGACTTCAGTATGGAAATATTTTGGAGATCTCATCCATTAGGATGGTGGCTCTAAGGTGCATGGATGGGTCAGGTGACCACTTGAACACAGGTGCACCAACCCTAATGTGCTGGCTGCAGATAGAGGGCTACCTCTTCAGAACATCAAGGAACTAGTGTTTAATCATTTCAGTGCACCCCTGGCCACAGAGATCCTTTTGTATTTTTTGTGTAAGTTTTGTTGCATGTACTTAATTCCGTTGTCACGATCACTGTATGATGGCTTTTGTAGGGTGCGGAGGCAGCAAATGTTACAGGCCCTGGTGGAGTTCCAGTGCAAGGCAGTAAATACGCAGCAGACCGTAACCATTACAGACGTTATCCACGTCGCAGGGGTCCTCCACGCAATTACCAGCAGAACTACCAGAATAGTGAGAGTGGGGAAAAGAATGAGGGATCGGAGAGCGCTCCCGAAGGCCAGGCCCAACAGCGCCGGCCCTACCGCAGGCGGAGGTTCCCACCTTACTACATGCGGAGACCCTATGGGCGTCGACCACAGTACTCCAACCCTCCTGTGCAGGGAGAAGTGATGGAGGTAAACGTGCTTTTATTTACTTTTAACTGCTGCTGTGTTCAGACTTGTGTCTGGTTGGGTTTTTACACTAATGTAAATTGAGTAAAATTTGGCTTGGTTTCCGTTCCCTTTTCAGGGTGCTGACAACCAGGGTGCAGGAGAACAAGGTAGACCAGTGAGACAGAATATGTATCGGGGCTACAGACCACGATTCCGCAGGTACAGTTTGCATTTAAGATTGTTTCAGGCATGTATTACAACTCAGCAGCAGCATGCTTCTTCTGCAGGCTTTTTCAGTCATTTGTCTGTTAACACTTCACATTTTCTTTCATCAGATGCCTAAGAGGTGAACCTGAAGTCAGTTATCTTTGAGAATGTGTTCTTTGCATCTTTGCTGGCACTGGTTAAAAACAGCTTTATAGATGTGGTCTACTTTTTGCAGTTGGTTTTGTTGTTGTTTTACTCTAATGAGGGTATGGAATTTCTCATTTCTGTCCTTTCACAGGTAAGAGAATAGTAGTTTAAACTGCATTGTATTATAACTTTAAGACCTGATTCATTGGGAGGGAGAAAAGTAAAGGTAAGCATACCTTTTTAACAGAAGGTGTTTAATTATTAGAGGAATTAGGGTAGAGCTTCATAGGCCAGACAGGTTTAATGCATATATGTAGTAAAAGGTCTTTAGATATTGAGTCTCCAGATGTGATCCCTAAAACTAACAGGTAGTAGCATACTATTCTAAACCTAGACATAGATACCTTATTGAAATACTGCAATCAATTACAATATCAGCTCTTAAATAGTGATAAATGTTTATCTGTGATAGTGATAAACAACCTAAAATAGGCTTTCATGCTCTGTCCCTTTAAATCCCAAGGGCAATATACTTGGTCTACTTTTTGTTACGTTGTAGAACTTTTCCAACTTTCTACCTAGTTTCCTTGGTGTGTTTAAAAATAGCACATGAATTTTTGTTGAGTGCTTCAGTTTTAGTGGTCTCATTTGAATATATTTATTATAATCTATCGATGAATGCAGGGCTTTCCAAACTAGTCAGGAATTTTTTGAGTAGTAAATGACACATGCTACTTACAATCCAGGGGGTGAAATGATTGATGCAGATCCAAGAGCAAATTGTGAGAAATCTGAGATCAGTGTAGCAGGAGTTTTGCTGAAAGGAAGACAGATGGGGTGGCAGTAAAGGGAAAGGAATCATTAAGAAAGGATTTTTTTTTTTTTTTTTGAGAAATAAGAGCTTATTTGTAGGCTAAAAAATTCAATTAAAAAAAAAAAAAAGGATACTTGTCAGGGAATTACCTGCTGCAGCTATCTTCAGTTAGGATTAGGTTTGGTCCATGTAATGGGATGTCTTTTGCTGGGAACCGTGAATGTTGCATGTGTAAAAAGTCAGTTTTGGGGCACCAGTGTGTTGGTGAAATCAAAAGGAAAGGGGTGAGAGGTTTGGGACAAATATGTGAAATTATCTGTAGAAGAGAAATGGGGGAAATCAAATAACAGTGATCACAAATTTAAAGTGGGTCCACCAAACATGCTTATGTTTTTGCAGCCATTTTGAGCAGCAGCCTCAGATTAAGCAGTTAGATTTGTTCAGCATTTGTCTACTCAAAGATACTGGGTTTGGGTTTGATGGTAATCTTTAGTGGTAGACGTTATACTTGGAGAGAAAGGAGAGAAGAGGATTAAGGAAGAGTTAAGGTCACAAAGAGTCGGACACGACTGAGCAACTAAACTGAACTGAAGGGACAGAATGATTGATAGGATTGTTGGATTACAGGTCCTAGTGGACATAAGAGTGGGAGAACAAGACTCCTGGAATACACCAGGAAAATAAGTAAAGGTGACTAGAGAGTGGAATGCTTGAAACTGAGAGAACCGAAGTAGCAAACAAGAATTGCATGGGAGGTAAAGTGGCCACTTCATGCGAAGAGTTGACTCATTGGAAAAGACTCTGATGCTGGGAGGGATTGGGGGCAGGAGGAGAAGGGGACGACAGAGGATGAGATGGCTGGATGGCATCACTGACTCGATGGACGTGAGTCTGAGCGAACTCCGGGAGTTGGTGATGGACAGGGAGGGCTGGCGTGCTGCGATTCATGGGGTCGCAAAGAGTCGGACACGACTGAGCGACTGAACTGAACTGAATCTAAAAGCCAATGTTACATGGAACTGTCGTGATAATTACAATAGGAAAAGGGTAGTAAAATGGAACATGACATTAAGATTTGAAAGGTAGGGTTTTAGAATTCAAAAAGGCTACAGGGGAGTGCCACTGGAAGGCTACAGGGCAGGGCCAGGGCAGTTTTGCCAGACTGGTTCCCCAAAATGTGGGAAAACCGTTCCAGGAGAAGAGGTGTGGTGGGGGCTGCGGGGGGCGGGGGAAGTTGGGAGGGGAAGGTGGAAGATTGGAGGGGTTAGAGGTGAAAAATGGAATCTTAAATAGTTAGAGCTGGGATGGCCTACACAGGTGTAAAAGGTATGCTGATAATCTTGGTGTTTAAAGTGTGTGACTCTGGTCTTTAGTGTATTCACAAAGTTATCATGTGTCCCCTCCAAAAGAAAAAAAAAGGCTTGTATTCATTAACAGTCACTCTCCATTCCCCTCTACCCCAGCCCCTGGCTACTGCTTTCCTTATCTCTGTATTTGCCTAGTTTGGACATTTTTGTGTCTGGCTTTGACCTCATGTATTTTAGTCATTCATGCCTTTATCATTAGTACTTGATTTCTTTTTATGACCAAATCAGGTTCCGTTGTATGGATATTCCATTTGTTCTTCGTTAACTTGGTTGATGGGCATTTGGGTTATTTTCACATCTTGTTGTGAATGTTAAAATGATGCATAATGGATATTGTTTTGGATACAGATCTAGAAGTAGAACTGCTAGGTCATTTAGTCTCCAAACCGTTTTCCAAAGCTGCTGCACCATTTTATAGTCACACCAGCCAGCAGTGTATTGAGGGATTTCTCCATCCCTTCCCCAGTATGATTGTTTTCAGCCTTGGGATTATGGCTCTCCTGGTGTGTATGAAGTGGTTTTGATTTGCCTTTCCCAAACTAATGGTTGCTGTGTACTTTGATTTGTATGAAGATAATACCTTTTCTCTGGTTTTGATTTCTCCTTTTTTTTTTTTTTTTAAACAAATGTTCATCTATAAAGGTTAGCACTTGTTTCCAAACCTGGTTACTTTAATACCCGTGTTTTTAAATAGCATCAGGGTGTTGATGGTGTTGTACAGCTTGAGTCTTTCCATGGCTAACTTTGGAATAGGTTATACTATGGGTATTTTGAGTAATATGAGCGTGTTGTTATTCAATCACTAAGTCGTGTCCAAGTCTTTGTGGCCTCGTGGACTGCAGCACTCCAGGCTCCCCAACCTTCACTTAATTATCTATGAATATATTGGGTATATATATGGATATATTGGGTAATATGAGACTATTAACATCAGTTTTAAATGGTCATCTTAGTTTACACTTCCAAATCCTTTTACCGAGTCGTCATATTCAATTTGTGCAGTAAAAACCAAGTTTACTCTTTCAGTTTTGATAAACTGCCTGCACACCACTTGATAACAGAAGTAGATGTGTTGACCTGGTGACTTGATGAAAGAAAGCAGGTTTTATCATTGCAAGCTTCCACAATGTTCGTTCCAGGGGCCCTCCTCGCCAAAGACAGCCCAGAGAGGACGGCAATGAAGAAGATAAGGAAAACCAAGGAGATGAGACCCAAGGTCAGCAGCCACCTCAACGTCGGTACCGCCGCAACTTCAATTACCGACGCAGACGCCCAGAAAACCCTAAACCACAAGATGGCAAAGAGACAAAAGCAGCCGATCCACCAGCTGAGAATTCGTCCGCTCCCGAGGCTGAGCAGGGCGGGGCTGAGTAAATGCCGGCTTACCATCTCTACCATCATCCGGGTAAGTGAGCCTTGATGGCCTTCTGGCCTCTGGGCAGTCATGAGTGATGTCCATTAATGAGAGAGAGGAAAACCCAGTTCATCAGGTAAGGTAAGCCACTTAAACTTACGGTGTCTTCTACCCAAACTAATCTTAAGATGACTCAAATGTCATTTTGTTAGTCGACTGTATGTCAGAGCCATACTCTGGCCTAGCTTTACATTGTATCTTTTGTATTAGGGCCTTTTTGTCAACTTTCTTGGATGATTTTACTAGTAAGCTGGAGAAGGAAATGGCAACCCACTCCAGTATTCTTGCCTGGAAAATTCTATGGACAGAGGAGCTTGGTGGGCTGTAGTCTTGGGGGTCGTTAAGAGTCGGACATGACTGAGCGCACACACAAACAGCAGTGCGCTGAGGAAAGTCTTGCTAACCTTACCCTAACAAGTAATTACATTGTGATATTCTTCATTTTCAAAAATAAGTGGGATAGCTACTCGGATTAAAAACGTAGGTGGTGATGACCAGTATGGTCTGTTTGAGGAATGTGGTGGCTTTTGGCATTACATCATCAATTCTAAAATTAAGAGGATTCCCTTTTTACTTGATTCTAGGAGACCTGTATTGTCTCTGTTTGACTCTAGAATTATCATTTTCAGCCAGTGAGACTTTTTCCCCCTATTTTGAGTGTCAAAAGGTTATTCAGAACCTACGAGTAACCATTCTTATTATATAGCAATGCCCACTCCTGTTATGAACTGCTGTGTAAAGGTAAACCAGTATGAGATGTGTTAATACCTTCCCTACCTAGCTAATTTGAGCTGGAACGATTTGATATACTATAAGATTGGAGTGAACTATAGAAGGTAATTAAAAATCTTGTTTTTTCTCTCTTACAGTTTAGTCATCCAACAAGAAGAAATGAATATGAAATTCCAGCAATAAGAAATGAACAAAAGATTGGAGCTGAAGACCTTAAGTGCTTGCTTTTTGCCTGTTGACCAGATAACTAGAACTATCTGCATTATCTATGCAGCATGGGGTTTTTATTATTTTTACCTAAAGACGTCTCTTTTTGGTAATGACAAACGTGTTTTTTAAAAAAAAAAAAAAAAAAACCTGTTTTTTCTCAATACACCTTTAAAGGTTTTTAAATTGTTTCATATCTGGTCAAGTTGAGATTTTTAAGAACCTCATTTTTAATTTGTAATAAAAGTTTACAGCTTGATTTTTTCAAAAAAAAAAAGTCAACAAACTGCAAGCACCTGTTAATAAAGGTCTTAAATAATTGTCTTTGTTGTATATTTCTGCCTTGCTTCATTTTAGTTTATAAGGACTTAGCTGGTTATTAGCTTAAATCTCTGCAGATAGGTGATACTTAGTGGTATTTACTCAAGGAAATGTTGTTAAAATGTGTAATCATTTGTTGAGTAGCATACCTGTACTGAAAATTAGAATTTGCTACGATAATCTGGCCATTTTCCTTTCAGTTCAGTTCAGTTCAGTCGCTCAGTCGTGTCCAACTCTTTGCGACCCCATGAATCGCAGCACACCAGGCCTCCCTGTCCATCACCAACTCCCGGAGTTCACTCAGACTCACGAGTGAGTCCATCGAGTGGTGTCGAGTGACATCGAGTCCACCGACTCCCATCGAGTCAGTGGTGCCATCCGGCCATCTCATCCTCTGTCGTCCCCTTCTCTTCCTGTCCCTCAATCCCTCCCAGCATCAGAGTCTTTTCCAATGAGTCACCTCTTCGCATGAGGTGGCCAAAGTACTGGACTTTCAGCTTTCGCATCATTTCCTTCCAAAGAGTGAGTTCCTTTTACTGGGAGGCAGACGGCATGTTCTAGTGGAGACTAACAGGACTGTGAGTTATTTCAGCCTGCAGATTGAAGGACACACACCTTAGTTAGCAGATGTCTGCCACAGAGACTGCTATACTCAGTAAACACAGCTCAGCTCCTTTACTTGGGTACTAGAGATGGTAACCACAAATGATGGAATGCTTGTGGGAAGGCTGCTTAGAGAATATGGAGGTCAGTGACATTCATTTTGTCCTCAGCACCCTTGTTCAGCATTTGTATGTTTTATAGTGTCTTATTACTTTCCTTTATGGAATAATTTAATGACTGCTATCTAGAGACATTCTGGATCGTTCTGGCCAGTTTTCGAGACCTTGGGAATATACAGTTGGCTAGAGAGGTGTATCTGGGAGTCATGCAGTGCTGTATGCCTGTTCAGAATGGGCTTGGCATTCACAGAACCAAGAGTTGCATTGCAGTGATAGTTTTAGTTCAGGGGACTGGTGAATAAAGTGGGAAAAAATAGGCAAGTAGCTGGGCTAGTATCAGTTAACACCTTGAAATGCCTTTTCTGAAATTGAGACCAACTCTTTGGATGGTATGGACAATTGAGCACTGCTCATGGTATGTAAAATGTAGTGTTTTTTTTAACAGTTGCATGCATTAGGATATATGTTGTGGGAAGCGATTTCAACATTGCTTATATAATCCAATAATGTAAGAATGTGATTCTGAAAACCATGGCAAGGAAGAAAGCTTTTTGTGATGTAGTCTTGCTGCCAGTGTTGCAAACAGAACACTGTTTTTCTCTCGTGTATTTTTCTCGCGTCACCCAGCACATCATGAATTCACTATGTACGAGGACTAAATAGCCTAGAGAGGGGTGGTGGCAGCAGTGCCCTGCTGCAGCGATTTCCTCTGACAGCTCTACCCTAGCTGCTTACCCTCCAGTCTGGTTTTCCCACTGTAACAGTTTGAATACCTCATATTCCTGAAGACCTGTGTGGCTGGAGCACAGAAGGTGGTAAGGAACTGAGTGCCAACTCAGTCAAATCAAGTTTGTTATCTGTTTTGTTCCTCTAAAATTAATTTAGGATGCTTTTGGTTTCTGTTGAAGCTTGTACTGGATAGCCTAGGCAGTCAGGTAATACTTAAGGAATGGGTGATAGTGGTCACAAACCAGAAGAGCTTGTAGTCAAGAATGGATAGTTGGTAAAGAGCTACAATGTATTTCGTATAATAAATACAGTAGTATCAAGGAAATGTGTGTAGAACTAAGTAACATTTTCCAAAAATCTGGGAGGAAGCAAAACTATTGAAAGACATTAAAGCAGAATGAAGATTTACATGTTCATGGATATTGAGAATGATGTTAATCCATCTATTCAAATTCAATTTTTTTTTTTAATGACATTTTTGGGTTTTAGAAAAGATTAGAGGTTAGAGGAGAGAAAAAGATGTAAAATAGTTGTCTTGGAGAATAGGAAAATAAGTATACCAAGGAAGTAGAACTGCCAGCAGGTGGAGGATTGGGTTTCACCCGAGCTTGGCCAGCTGAATCCAACAGAAGGCAAAAGAGTAAAGGTACAGAAAGCAAATGCAGAGGGCTTCCCTGGTGGCTCAGTGGTGAAGAATCTGCCTGCCAGTGCAGGAAGTGGGTTCATTCCCTGGTCTGGGAGGATCCCACTTGCTGCAGGGCAACTACAGCTACGAAGCTCACATGCTGCAATGACTGACGCCTGAACGCTCTAGAGCCTGTGCTCTGTAACAGGATAAGCCACCTCAGTGAGACGCCCATGCACGCACAACTAGAGAAAAGCCAACACAGCAACAAAGACCAGCAGAGCCAAGTAAGTTTTTTTTTAAGTGAGTGCAAAGTTAAAGCTGATGCTATCCCCCTCAGCATCCACTTCCCCCATCCCCAAATCTAGGAGGTGTATCCTTATTAGTAAAAGCCAATGAGAGCACACAGCTTGCTTTGGTGACTGGAATGAGTCTGTGAGTTGACATGGTTCCAAAGCGATCTGGTGGAGTAACAGTTTAAGGAAGCTGGAAGAACGAGATGCTGGCCTTAAACCAACAAGCGTGGAGACCTGGAGCACTGGTGGTGACAGTTCAGGTTATGATCGTGTGTGGAAGACAGTACCAGAGGTAAAGGGGTCAAAAATAGACCATGGTGTTCACAGGGATCCTGAGTGTTGAAATTCCCTCAGGTGTTGATAGAAGTAGGTGTGGTGAAGGCCCTGGAATGTCAGGGAGTGCTGCTGGAAAGTGAGCTGAGCTTGAAGGCATGGGCTTCAAGGAAGTTTGAATTTAAAAGTGGCAACGGTGTAATTGAATTAGCCCGCTATCAGGCACCACAGTACTCTGGGTTTAGAAAAAGAAAGCCACTACTAAAAGCTCAAAGAGAGTGTCCTCAGCACAAGTCTACTGAGAGATAGGCTAAGAACATTCAGGAAAGCAGCTGGTGACAAAATCCACAGGGCAGGGCACAGCAGGGGTTTGAGAAGTGATACTGAGTCAGTAGAGGAGAGCTGATAGAAATGTAAGGTAGTGGCACTGAATGGGAATTGAGCATCTGGCAGAGGTAAACAGGCAAGTAGAGTTCATGACAGGCTCATCACTGAGGTTCTGTATGGCACCAAGGCTGGTAAGGCTGCTTTTTGGCTGTGGAAGGATCATTTGTTAGGAATTCTACCTCTCCCTGCTCTGAATGGCGCCTCATATTGGAGAGCCTGCTTAGATCCCTTCAGTCTGGCTGGCTGTCTTTAAAAGCTGTAAATGATAAAAAGTCAACTTGTATAAATACCTATCCAAGTGATGTTTATCACCTCTTACTGGCTTGGGGCAGCCAGCTATACAGCCCTTCTGTCTGGGCTGAGAAGCTGGTGATGTGTTTGTATACTATCTTTTTGGCTGGCTGTAGCTTGTGGGATCTTGGTTCCCTGAGCAGGGATCAAGCTTGAGCCCTCAGCCATGAAAATGTGGAGTCCTAACCACTGGACTGCCAAAGGATTCCAACGAATGATTTTTAAATAGGATAGTTATCATTTTAAGTTACTCTGGGACAGAAAAAGGGGGCATTGTTGTAGAAGCCCAGATAAAATGAGACCATAGATAAGGCAGTAGGAAAAGGTCAAATTTGAGATATTCTCAGAAATGGGGTTGCCAGTTTGAGGGGACTAGCTGAATGTGGAATGAGGAAGAGGGAAGCATCTGGCGTGATTGTAGAATGGTGATGAAGATAGAGCTACTTGCTAGAACGGGCTGCACAAATGGGAGGGTCTGTTTGCAGTGTCTGGGGCATCCATAGGGAAGGTGTGGGAAGCAGATGTGAAGCTAAGGAGTGGGGTGTTGACTGCCCCATCAGGTGGCTATTGAAAGCTGTGATTGTGGAGAATAGAGTGGAGGCCCGAAGATGTGAGGAATCCAGGAAGGGGAGCATCACGGAATCGTGGAGAACCAAGAAGTGGTTCAGTGGGCATCAAAGCCAAACAGTCCAAGAAGTGGGGGGTGGGGGCTGAGAAGCGTCCCTTGGGCTCAGCGGCAAGGAGACGAAGGGTGAGAGCAGGCTTGTGGAAGTGTGAGGGTGTCCCCAGACTGAGCAGGTGAGTGGTGGTAAGGGCTGCTGCATGCTCAACCTTCCGCATCTCAGTAACAGTCCGTCCTTACAGGTTCCAGCCAAAAGCCTCAAGTCTCTCCTGACTTCTCACTTAGAACACTCCACATCCAACGAGTCTGCAAATCCTGTTGGTTCTGCCTTTGATATAGCCAGCCTCGGACCACTTCTCACCACCTCTGTCCACATGGGTCCAGGCCTCTTGTCTCTCACTTGGATTGTTGTTATCTGCTAGATGAGCTCTCTGCTACCAAATTCCTGCCCCACCTGTCTCCAGCCAGTCCTCTTAAAAACTGTCAGACTCTGGGTCACTTCTCTGCTCAAAACCGTTCAGAAGCTCCCAGTCTCACTTTTGGACAAAAGTCAACACGGTGGGCCCCACTCCCACTTGAACTGCCTTCCCCCTGGTTTACACCAGCCTCACAGTTCTCTTCCTTGAATGTGTCAGCATATTCCAACTCAAGACTTTTTTACTTCTTGACAGGAAGACTCTTTGCTCCAGGAACTAAACGGCTTTCTCCCTCTGTTATTTCAGGGAAAGATTAGGAAGGCTTTCCCTGACCACTCTGTTTAAAATAGCAGCCCGTCTG
This sequence comes from Bos grunniens, assembly GCF_055505025.1. Taxonomy (NCBI): domain Eukaryota; kingdom Metazoa; phylum Chordata; class Mammalia; order Artiodactyla; family Bovidae; genus Bos; species Bos grunniens. Next base: position 17,914,157 of record NC_141167.1, read on the forward strand.
TGCCCACATCTGACCTCCCAGCCCTGCTTGACTTTTCTCCATAGTGCATATCATCATAGGCAAATCAATAGTGCGTATTCTCTTTGCCAGGAAGTAAAGGGCAGAGATTCTTGTTTGTGTTTTGTGTTTGCTTTTTCCCTGATATATCCAAAGATCTACAAGGGTACAGAGTAAAAAGCTCAGTAACTGTCATTACGTTGGGAAGAAGTGGGATGACGGAAATGAGGGCTGCCGCTGGAAGGGCAAGATAAGCTAGTAATGTCAGACCGTATAATTTATGTGTTAGCCAAATAGATGCTCTTGAGAGTGACAGGGATTTGATTGCCAATTACACCGGGATGAAAAGACTGCCCGGGAGTTCTGGTCACTCCAGAGACAGCAAATTTGAAGGAAGGGTTTTTTAGGACGAGGAAACGCTTATGTGGGGTTGGGGGAGAAGAGACCAAACAAGAAGAGCTTTGTGATTCTGTGGTGCAACCAAATGCCTCATTTACCCTATGCATAAAATTCAGTTTTCATAGATCATTTTGAGACACCAGGATGGAAAGGTGATTTGCAGTCAGAAAACCTGAGTTCCAATGAACCTGAGTCCTGCCAATGAAAGTAGAGGTAAATAGTATCTACTTCCCAAGTTTCTTGCGAAGATTAACTAAGAATACCTTATGTTTTGTTGTTCAGCTGCTAGTGAAGTGAGGTCGCTCAGTCGTGTCCAACTCTGCGACCCAATGGACTGTAACCTACCAGACTTCTCTGTCCATGGGATTTTCCAGGGAAGAATGCGGGAGTGGGTTGCCGTTTCCTTCTCCAGGAGATCTTCCCCACCCAGGGATTGAACCCAGGTTTCCCACATTGTAGGCAGATGCTTTATCATCTGAGCCACCAGGGAAGTCCTGTTCAGCTGCTAAGTCATGCCCTATTCTTTGCAACCCCATGGACTTCAGCATGCCGGGCTCCTCTATCCTCCACTACCTCCCAGGGTTTGGTCAAATTCATGTCCATTGAGTCAGTGATGCTATCTAACCATCTCATCTTGTCCACCCCCTTCTCTTTTTGCCTTCAGTCTTTGCTAGCATCAGGATCTTTTCCAGTGTGTTGGCTTTTGTCACCAGGTGGCCAAAGTATTGGAGCATCAGTTATTGCTCAGTAAATGTAGGCTGTTATTATAATAATTTTAAGTATCAACTTAGGAACTCTGAACACTGTAAACTGAAATTGTGGTGGCCCGAGTATGACTTGAAAATCTCTTAACTGCAGTCAGTATAACTGACCCAAGATTCTTTGCTCTGAAATCTGCCACCATGTTTGCCTTGAGGCTGTGCTTTCTAAGTGCTCCCAAGCCAATCAATGAGTAAGCTCAGCAGAGTTTCTAACACAGTCCTGTTCCTGAAAGCTGTTGAACTCCTCTGACAGCTAACTGACTTAGACTCCATGGTAGTCTATGATTCTTCAACCCAGTATTCCTTCACTTAGGCTTGATGACTCCCTCAGCCCCCTACCCATTTTTTAAAGGTGTTTCCATAGTAAACGTCTTGCATTTTAATACTATTGTGGGGAGGGTGGGGGTCTACTGCTTGGAGAACCCAGACTAATACAAGCATCACAGAAAAGTAAGAAGATGAGAAAGGATTCTGGGAAGATGACCGAGTATGAAGCACCAGGAATCTGTCCCCGTCATCTCAACAAGTACACTGGTAGAATTGGTCTGATGTAACTGTGTTGAAGGCTTGCAACATTCAGGGAAGACATGGTAAACTGAGATTAATTGGGGATTTTGGCTCTTCATTCAGCAGTGACTACCCAGCTCAGCCCTAAAGCATGCAGTTGTTCCTGGAGCACCTTGTACATACCTTGCAGCAGCCAAAGACAGCAATAAAGACCCTGTCCCCTAAATACTGGGATTGTTCTGATTATAGTCAATCAGCTGTTTCTGATCAAGGAGATGCAAACACAAAGATAGCAGTTATTGTTGCACCTACCCTCATTGTTGCAAGCCTCTCCCCTGCAGCTGAAGGGACTTTCAGGGAATATAAAAAGCTGGTGCCTCCCCCTTCTTCATTTTAGTCTAAAGGACAATCAAAAGCACCCACGTACGAGGGTCGGAGGGAGATAGTCACTTCACATGCCAAAATGGTGGGGGTGGTGGGGGGAGACAGCTCAGAAATGACCTGAAGATACCTTGAATTTATACTTTAAGCTGATCCTTGGTATAGATACAACCTAGAGTAAAAGAAAATAAAAATACAGCAAACCCTGGAGAAGAGAGAAATGTGATTTCCAGGGTTATTATTAGTTTCAATGTCAAGTTTTTAATGACAAAAACAAATCATAAGGCATATGAAGAGGAAAATATGGCTCAATCAAAGGAAAGAAAACCAACAGAAATTATCCCTGAGAAAGACCTGGTAGCAGACCTATTAGACAGCTTTTAGAACAAATGTTTGAAGATACAGGACTAAAGATGAAAAAACAGTGTATAAATAGAAGTGATGCTAGTGGTAAAGAACCGGCCTGCCAATGCAGGAGACTTAAGAGACATAGGTTCAACCTCTGGGTCAGGAAGATCCCCTGTAGAAGGAAATGGCAACTGACTCCAGTCTTATTGCCTGGAGAATCCCATGGAGAGAGGAGCCTGACTATATTCTCTAGTTGACCTCCACAGTCCCATCCTCAGTTCAGTCGCTCAGTAGTGTCCGACTCTTTGCGACTCCATGAATCGCAGCACGCCAGGCCTCTCTGTCCCTCACCAGCTCCCGGAGTTCACTCAGACTCATGTCCATCGAGTCAGTGATGCCATCCAGCCATCTCATCCTCTGTCATCCCCTTCTCTTCTTGCCCCCAATCCCTCCCAGCATCAGAGTCTTTTCCAATGAGTCAACTCTTCACATGAGGTGGCCAAAGTACTGGAGTTTCAGCTTTAGCATCATTCCTTCCAAAGAAATCCCAGGGCTGATCTCCTTCACAATGGACTGATTGGATCTCCTTGCAGTCCAAGGGACTCTCAAGAGTCTTCTCCAACACCACAGTTCAAAAGCATCAATTCTTCGGCACTCAGCTTTCTTCACAGTCCCAATTCTCACATCCACACATGACCACTGGAAAAACCATAGCCTTGACTAGACAGACTTGTTGGCAAAGTAATGTCTCTGCTTTTGAATATGCTATCTAGGTTGGTCATAACTTTCCTTCCAAGGAGTAAGCGTCTTTTAATTTCATGGCTGCAGTCACCATCTGCAGTGATTTTGGAGCCCAAAAAATAAAGTCTGACACTTTCCACTGTTTCCCCATCTATTTCCCATGAAGTGATGGGACCAGATGCCATGATCTTCATTTTCTGAATGTTGAGCTTTAAGCCAACTTTTTCACTCTCCTCTTTCACTTTCATCAAGAGGCTTTTTAGTTCCTCTTCACTTTCTACCATAAGGGTGGCGTCATCTGCATATCTGAGGTTATTGATATTTCTCCCGGCAATCTTGATTCCAGGAGACTATCATTTTACTAGTTGCTGGCAACTGAAATAAAGCAAAATTTCCACCAAAAAAAAAAAAAAAAAAACACTAGGCAAAATATATAATTTTTTAAGCTTTAAGAGATTAAACTACAAACTACTAGTCTAGGTCCAGGAGAGGATGAAAGGGTAGAAAAGTAAGTGATTTTCAGGGCTTCCTTTCCCCTGGATATGTTTGAAAATCTAGACAAGACAACAGAGCCTGGGTGCTTATCTGGAAGCTTAAGTTTGCTGGCCTGGAAGAGGCAGTTGTAACTGCTAGAGGGCCCACTGAGCATGTGAACCCTTGTGTATTACCCCATGCTTTAAGTTGAGGACTTTGAATGGTTACCATGGTAGTAAATTAACCAACCCTCACATAGATTGCCACCTGACTTGGAGTCATATGGCGGCCCAGAGATCTCAAGCCCTAGGCTTCAATAAAGGTAATCCTGAGTTGCTGGTTCCACTACCCCCCTACCCCAGGCACCCAGCTAAAGCAATTGAAAATAATATAATCCTAGGCTTTGAATTATTTCTATAAATGTTTTACAAATGCCAAATCAAGCATACATTCAAAGATGATTAAGTCTACAGGGGACAAGTCATCACAAACAAAGACTAGCAGACGGTGGAAAAAGCCCCACAGGCATCCCAGAGGCCAGAAATATTAGACACAGAATGTAAAGCACCTGTATTTACTGCTTCATTAGATAAAAGACACTCGAAAATTTTAGGACGTGTTATGGGCTGAATTGGGACTCTCTCCAACCCAAATTCATATATTTAAATCCTAACCCCCAGTACTTTTCCAATGTGACTCTAGAACATGAAAGAAAGTGAAAGTGAAGTCGCTCAGTCATGTCCAACTCTTTGCGACCCCGTGGACTGTAGCCTACCTGGCTTCTCAGTCCATGGGATTCTCCAGGCAAGAATACTGGAGTGGGTTACCATTTCCTTCTCCAGGGGATCTTCCCGACCCAGGGATCGAGCCCGGGTCATCCGCATTGGAGGCAGATGCTTTAACCTCTGAGCCACCAGGGAAGCTCCCTATTTGAACATAGAGTCTTTAAAGAGATGAGGTTAAATGAGATCATGGACTGTGAGGCTTAATCCAATATACCTGGTGTCCTTATAAGAAGAGATTAAGACATAGGCACAAGGAAGGACCAGGGCACCAGAAGAGGACAGGCTTCTACCACGTAAAGACAGAGTGTGCAGAGAGAAACTAACTCTGCCTACACCTACACCTTAAACTTTCAGCCTGCAAGAATGTGGGGAAATAAACTTCTGTTGTCTAAGCCACCCAACATACATTATTCTGTTATAGCAACCCTGGCAAACTAATAAAGGAGGGGACCAGAAACTGTATAAATTGACAGCAGATTTTTTAAAATTAGCCAGATGGAAATCTGAGACTATAAAAACACAATACACCAAAGAAATCAATACACAGGTTCAGAAGCTAGTTAAATGCTGAAGATAAAAAGGGAATTCTCTGGCGGTCTAGTGACTAGGACTCCACGCTTTCACTGTTGAGGGCCTGGGTTCAATCCTGGTCAGAGAATGAAAATCCCACAAGCCATGCAGTACAGTCAAAAAATAAAAATAAATATTAGAGATAGTTGAAGGAAATCATTTCTAATGAAATACAGAGAATAAACAATGTGGAAAACAGGAGAAAAGCTAAGAGAGAATATAGTAAGAAAATCAACCAGTCTGTAATTGTAGCCACAGAAGAAAGAAAAAAAGGAAAAAATTGAAGAGATGATGACTGAGACTCAATCAGAAATGACTGGAGTGGGGAGAGGGGCACCAAAAGAGTCAATAATCCCAAAGAAGTTAAACAAAAAGAAATCCACATCTAAACACATCAAAAATGATAGCACAATTTTTTTTTTAAATGGCAAAAGAATATATTAGGGAGCCAGGGAGAAAAAAAGATTACTTTCGGAGAAGTGACATTTAAGCTGATATTTCTCAACAGAAACAATGGATGCCAGAAAATAGTAAAATGATAGTCTTAGAGTAGAAAAGTATCTTCAGTGACCTGAAAGAAAATAATTGCCAACCTAGGATTCCATACACAGTAGGATATGAAGGTAAAAAAAAAAAAAAAAAAAGACATTTAGAGATAATAATGAAGAACACTCACAAGCAGCAGATGGGCATTAACAAGCAGAAGATAATGATCCTATTTGAAATATTAGGAGATACAAAAGGAATGAAAAGCAAAGTAAGAAGTAAGTCCTAAACCAAGGTTGCCTACCTCTGAGCTGGGGTAGAAGCAAAAACTGCCTGACACTAGAGAGAAATCGGAAACTTGTTATTAAGATCCTGAATTGCTACAAAACAGAAATCTGCTTCCTGATGGGAGGGCAGGAAACTCCCACCCAAGACATCACAAGTCATCACAAGGCAGGGGTCAGATGCTCAGGTGCACAGGGCCCATCTATGACTAAGTCTGGAACAGAACTGAGAAAACCTCTGCCACCAACATGAGCCTTGTGTCATAAGGCGAGCAATGGCAAGCTGTTTCTGGGGAGGGAACAAGAGCATGGAGAGAGATTTCCTTTGGTGCCAGCATGCAGAAAGTGTTGAATGCCAAGGCTCAGTAACAGTAAGAAAAACTCCGGATTCCAGGTCTCAAACTAAGCACCAGGTATCAGCAGAAGTGAAGAATTGCTTAGATGTGCTCATCAAATGATGACACAGTGGAGGAAAACGTCTTGATCTTAAAGACAAGTCCGTAGAAATTATACAAACCAAAACATGGGGAAAACAGACCACTGAAGAGCTGTGACACAATATCCAGCATGTGACTGAAGTAGCTGCTGAAGATAGGAAAAATGTAGCAGAAGAAACATTTGAAAAAATAATGGCTGCAAATTTTCCAAAGTCAATGAAAGTTAATACATCACAGATCCAGGAAGCTCAGAAAACATGAAGCAAAATGAACACAAAGGGAAAAATACATCTAGGCACATCATAGTCAGATTTAAGAAAACTGAAGACAGAGAAAATCTGACAAACAGCCAGAGAGAAACAAAGGAACTACAATATGAACTACAGCAGACTTTTGATTTAAAAACTATGTAAGCTAGAAAACACTAGCACAAGATCTACAAAGTGCTGAAAAAGGATGAAGGAGTCAACCTAGAATTCTATACTCAGCAAAAACATCTTTCAAAAATGAAGGTGAAAGATTCTGTTTTCGTCATAGGTGAGTTCAAAGCTTCCATCTCTATCTTGGGAGTCACCTACACTTGTCTTGTTTCATTACTGGTGGTATTAACTCATCACTTGATTAAGATATGTCCACTGTGCTTATCATTGCAAAATTAAGTGTTTTGTACTTCTTAGTTAATAAGTTACATGTACTGCCATTTTACTGTAAAGCTTTTCCCCCACTTAATTATTCATATCTCTAGGAACTAGTGGATTCTTATTTTTATTCACAGAGTTAAAATCCATTACTGTCACTATGTATTTTGATGATCAAATTGTTCCAGATAAAATCAGAGGGAACCCTTTAATCCGGCTCCTGAATCCTTTAGACACTTCTCCATCGTTCCTTGAGCACATTCTTACTTTCTGGAGCAAGATGCTCCAAGCTTATTTTGTACTTTCCTTGAATCTCCCTGGGGTTCTGCGTGGTATTCAGAAATCAAGACATGAGCTTGCCCTTGGGGGTCATTGCTTCTTGGCCTGTCTAGGGGATGTACAGTCAGCCCTCAGTTCTCATGGGAGATTGGTTCCAGAACCACACCCATCCACCCCCTCCCCTGCCGACCACAATCATACCAAAATCCCTGAATGCTCAAGTCCTTTATATAAAATACTGTAGTACAGTGGGCTCTCCATATTTCCAGTTCCATGTCCGTGGTTACAGAAGGCTCTGTGTATGTATATTACACACATGTACGTATACAACTGTACCTATTTCTACATTTATCTACATATATCAAAAGTTGTATGTTCATCCGCATACCTCCAACTCTGATCCAACACCTCAAGAGTTATTCTAGTCTTCCCCCTTTCCAACTCTGTAAATCCATTCTCTCACAGTGAGGAGACTGGCTCCAATTACCTCCTGTGTATATACTTATTGGGGCTTCCCAGGTGATTCAGTGGTAAAGAATCCTCCTGCAATGCAGGGGATGAGGGTTTGGTCCCTGGGTCAGGAAGATCCCCTGGAGAAGGAAATGGCAACCCACTCCAGTATTTTTGCCTGGGAAATCCCACGGACAGAGGAGCCTGGCAGGCTACAGGCTGTGGGGTCACAAGTCAGAGATGAATGAGCGACTGCTGCTGCTGCTGCTGCTGCTAAGTCACTTCATTCGTGTCCGACTCTGTGCGACCCCATAGATGGCAGCCCACTAGGCTCCTCTGCCCCCGGGATTCTCCAGGCAAGAATACTGGAGTGGGTAAACAATGACAAATTTACTTATTTGTTCAATCCCTTTATATGTAACCAATCTCCAAACCCGCCAACCAAGGGCTCTTCAGCTTTGTGGCAACCACATGGGCTACCAACACAGAGAGTGAGCAGCAGGGCTTCAGGTTTGACTCTGACTCCATAGCGTTGTGTCAGTCCTCTGATGCTCTCAAGAATTGTTTAACCTTTCCTTAATAATTTTTTTCTTTTTAAAAAAATTTTACTGAAGTACAGTTGATTTATAGTTGATGTACAGTACCCTGGAGAAGGAACTAATAATACCCACTCCTGTATTGTGGCCTGGAGAATTCCAAGGACGGTATAGTCAATGGGGTCTCAAAGAGTCGGACACGACTGAGCAACTTTCACTCACTCTCGGTTGATTTACAACGTAATGTTAATTTCTGCTGTTCGGCAAAGTGATTGTTTCCTCCACATTTCTAGTTTTTTTTAAACAAGAATATATAGTATCCAGAATAAAATTGCCTGCAATATTCTCATAAATTGAACTAAGTATTAGTTTTTGTGCTCTCTGAGGAGAGGTGGTCAGGAAGCACTTCTCTGGGTGTTGCCCATTCTTATGTCCAGTTTGGCCTGGATCAGGTTTAGTTGTGCTCCCCACAATCTTCCCAACTCTAGACAAAATCTTAAATTGAACCACTTTCATTATATCCAGTTATTCAATGGTAGCTCAGTTGAAATTCTCATCCAGAAAAGGAGAAGCCACACACAGCTCTCACTAGCCTACACCTGCCTTTCCGAAATGCTCCAGAATCACCCAGAGATCTCCTGAAAATGCTGAATCTGTTTCTCCTAGTCTGGAGTGGAGCCTGAAATTCTGCACTTGTAACAAGGTTTTGGGTGATGTGATGCTTGTGGCCAGAAGACTCTGCTTTGAGTGACAAGAGTCTTCATCACCTTTATTCCAATGGAAAGTATAAAAATTACAAACCAGCAAAACTCAGATGTATTTTTAACCTTTTGATTTTTTTTTTCATTTTCAAATGCACAGAAAAGAACAGAGTGAACCCCTAAGTACCACTGGCATTTACCAGTCTTATTTTATAATCCCCTGCCTCTGACTTTTCTATTCCTAGAGTTTTTTAAAGAAAACCCAACCATTACATTGTTTCAGTGTGCACTTCTGACAGACAAGGCTTAAAAATGATAACCAGTGTCATTATCACATAAAATGAATAATATATAACACAAAGTTAACCATAATTCCTTGACATCATCTAATACTCAGTTCCTATCTATACTCTCAGATGCAGGCAATAGATGAGATCTGGTCAGATACTCCAGCACCTGGTTCACACCCCTTAGCTGAACATCTGTTACCATGGTACTCAGGATTTCCTTCGAGGCTGAGGGTACAGATATATCCCTCCCCAAACCATCTTTTATGGCCTGCCAATTTCATTCTTAGCTTCTCTGGTGGCTCAGACGGTCAAGAATCTGCCTGCCATGCAGGAGACCTGGGTTTGATCTCTGAGTCAGGAAGATCCCCTGGAAAAGGGAATGGCAACCCACTCCAGTAATTCTTGGCTGGAGAATTCTATGGACGGAAGAACCTGGAGGGCTTCAGTCCATGGGGTTGCAAAGAGTCAGACACAACTGAGCAACTAACACTTAATTTCATCCTTGAAAGAACTCTGCTAGTAAAATAATAACAGCAACCTACCTGGGTCTCCTCTCAGTCCTCTAGCCTTGCGGCTGGGGTAGGAAACAGGAGGCCTGGACAGTGGACCCTGTCACAGGTTGGCAGACTGTGATGTGAAGGTGACTGTGATGTAAACATTTGAAAGAGAAGAGGCCTGGGAGGATCAGGCTTCCCAAGCTCTTCTAGCTGCAAACTCCGAACTCTTCCCAGGCATCCACCCATTGCCAGGACCCACTGGGTTGTGAGCGGTCGTCTGACTCTCCACCTGTCCAGTCTTTGGCTCTGGGCACAAAAGACTTCCCTTTACAAAGGATCACACTGAATTTTGCTCCTGCCCGGCTGTAGGGCCACCGGCTGGCCTGGTGCTTGTCTCCCTCACAGCCCATCCCTGAAGCAGCCAGCACACTCTATCCCAACATTTTCCTACCAAGTCCCAAGCCTCTGGTGGTCCCTGAACCACAAGAGATAACACATGGCTGTGTGTGACAGAAGTCACACTCAAAACCGTTTCAGTGGAAAGGGTTTTATTTATTCACTGGGAGAGTGTGGTGTTCTCACGGAACGGCCTGGTCTCAGGAAAGGCAGAGGGAGAGGGGCTTCCTTTCGTCTTTCTCGCCTCTTGTTTTACCTGCCTTTCGAGACTGCCTCAGAGGGGCAAGAAATGTGGCTGTCACAGCCCCGAGCTTCACAGAAGCTCTGAGGCCTCACAGAAGTGCCCTCAGTGTGCTGACCTTTGGTGCCCAGGTCCGCCACATGGCCACCTCAAGTCCATTAGGTTGGGATGCCTAGAGGCGGCGGGGAGGGCTGGACATCAGCTCCCCAGGTGACTTGAATGTCCGAGCAGAGCCAAGAACCCCTACGTTACAGTGTCAGGCACCCAGAGAGACTCTGCCATAGCTCTCGTTCACCTCTCACCTCGTTCGAGAGGCAGGGCTCTAGTGAACCCATTTAGCCGCAGCCACCCACCCCTTCTAGCCCCTCAGGCGCACCCCTGTAGGCGCAGCTGCTGCCACGCCTGGCCGCCCGTGGACAATCCCACAGCAGCTCTGCCGTCTGCTTCTCCCCTCCCTTCTGCTGGAGCCGGATGGTCATCTCGTCTGACTTCACCTCTCAGGGGCATGTCAGGGGGAGACGGTTGAGCTGTGTCCTTGGGATCTTGACTGGGTAGGAGATGTCACTGGATGGGTGGTGGAGAAAGCCAGAAGAGAACTGGCTAAGGAGGGCAGGAGAAGGTAAGGGACAGTTCTTTCCGAGAGCTGTGGTCAGCTCATTCTGGTTGGGAGAGACAGAGGGCAGAGGCCAGAGAGAGACCCAGGGTCCCGGGAGGACGTCTAGGGTGGGCAACACCTGAGCATGAGGGCAAGGGCTCATTTTCCCTACATTCCTTTGAGGACGTCTCTTGCGTCTATTGGAAAAGGAAATGGCAACCCATTCCAGTGTTCCTGCCTGAAAAATCCTATGACAGAGGAGCCTGGCGGCCTACAGTCCAAGGGGTACCAAAGAGTGGGACACGACTGAGCGACTAAGCCGTGCACACAGTTGCTTCTATACTAAGGAGGTGATAACTGTACTTCCAAGACCCAAAGCCCTTCCAGCTCTGCCCACAGCCCTGTGTGAGGCCACAGCTCCAGCCACTGCCTCAAGCAGCCTCAGGCTGCCCCTCCCTACTCTGGTTCCAGGGCAGAAACAGTGGGGTCTCAGCAGACTGGAGAGGAAGAGGGGTGTGGGTGTGGGAGAGGTGGCAGCACTGGGCTGGGAGCAGAGTTTCCGCCACTCCTGCAAGACCCTACCGTCCTTCCCTCAGGCACTTCTCCAGGCAGCCAACTCCTGGAGGGCTCTCGGTGGGCTCTCACCCAGCTCTGACCCTGAGCTGCAAGTGAGAGGGCCTCCCTGGGATCACCCCCTTTCCCAGGAGGCCTCCAGGACAGCCAGAGCAGCAGGGCTGCGTCTCTGACCAAGGAGGTGCTGGTGCCAACCTAAGGACGGTCAGGGAGGATCCTGCTCAGCTCGCATGTGCTGTGTAACGCTTACTGGACCTGTCTCCCCGTCTTTGTGCCCAAGGAGCCCAGGGTCCAGCTCTGCCGTACCAGAGACGGATCAAATGACACCACACTCGGAGCTGGATGTTCACTTTTCTTTCCAAAAAAAATATCAAGCCCATAGTCTAGGTGTGGCAAGGCGGGGCAGAGCCAGGCTGGGGACCTGGACATTACACACCCAGGGGGCCCTTGGTGGAGGCGGGCAATTTAACAACTGGTCTGAAAGTCAAAAGAGAGGAGAGCTAGTTAGTGGGGTGAGCAGAGGGCAGCGGGGCTGGGGCAGGGGCTGTGGGGTTCAGGCCCAGACCCAGGGACTGGCAAGTGCAATTCACAGCAGCCCTGCGGCGGGAGCCCATTTCTGGGGCAGGGGTGACATGGCCTCGCTCAGCCATCTGTGTGAGTGTCCACGCAGCTCCAGGCATACTGGAAGACCTGAATTCAGAGGCAGCAGGGCCACGCCTCCTGGTCTCTCTGAACCCACTTCCTTGTGTGTGTAATCGGGGACAAGTGTCATCCTGACGTTACTTCCTTCCTGGGGTTGTGAGAAGCCCCGTGGGCCAGGGGGACAATGGGCTCTGGCCACCTCCAGGGCGTCTTTATTGCTGCGTCCTCCAGGCCCAGCACAGAGTAGTCACTCACTCAACCAGCGGATGAGTGAATAAGTGGCCATGAAAGGAACTGCAGCTGGCTGGGGTGTGGACAGGTCCCTGCTTGTACCTGGCCCTGGCCCTGGCCCCAGCAGCACAGGAGGGCTGAGGCCTGCCTCCTGCCTCTCTCTGAATGTCTGGGTCTAAGTCTCAGAACGCAGACTGGGTGCCTAGGTTGGGGACAAGCTGCTCAGAGCCCTAACCGACCTGGGGGACCCCCCGAGCCCTCCTGGCCCCACCCGGGGTGCCGCACAGGCCGGCGGGTGCTGGGCAGGCTCAGACGTACTCTCGGGCAGCCGTGGAGGGGCCTGGCCGGTAGGGCTGCGGGCTGTTGTTGGCTCGTTCCGGCTCCGGACACGTGCAGCAGAGGAAGGAGCCGCCCAGCAGGGCCAGGCCTGCGGCTGCCCAGCCCACAAACAGGGCTGGGCCGAACTCGTACCTGCGAGGGGTGGAGGACGCCATCAGGTGTGACTGTGCCTACCCCCGCCCCGCCCCGACCTCCCCCGGGGGCCTCCCAGCCTCTGCCTGGCAGAGCGGAGGGTGGGCAGGGCATGGGGAGCGGAGGCTGGGGCCTCACAAGCCTCCTTGGGCTCTCTGGGGAAGCTGGGGTGAACCCACATCTGAGGAAGTTGGGATGAACGCACATCCTTTCTTCAGCCCCTGTCGCAGCACATCAACACCACAGACCCAGAGTGACCCAGGCCCAGGCTGGTCTGCTCCGTGCAACCTCGGGCCTCTTTCCTCCTCTGGCCAGTGCAAGGTGGGGTGTGTGTGGCTGGGGAGGGGGGCTGGGGGGGAGGGGGAGCGGGGGTCAGGGAGGGGAGGAACGGAGCAGTCCAGCCACCTCTCTTGGTCATGGTCTGGCCCACGGAACTCGCCACTGGGCTCTCACTGCCCTCTGGGGAAGGCCAGACTCCTCCGCCTTTTCCATCTGGCACTCCAGCCTCTCCACCCCTAGACTAGGTGGGACAGCCCGGCGTCCCCTCTGCAGCCACCTTTGTTTCCGAGGCGCCCCCTGCTGGAGTGTCCCCTACCTGCGTCCCCTCTGCCTCCCGGACCCAGTGTAGATACCACCTCCTCCAGCAGCTTTCCCTGACCGCTTTGCTCGCCACCTGGCACTGACTCTCACATGGTGGCTGATCAGTTCCTTGCTTGTCTGGCTCCCTGGGGAGCACCTTAAGGGCAGACAGCACCGGATTCATCTATGTCCCCAGGGCCCAGCACAGGGCCTGCGATTCGGGCAACCTTGAGGAATGCTGAAGGAACAGGCTGAGTGTCAGCCTGGCGTCTCTGAGCTGGGCTACCTCTTGCTTCGCAGGTTTTTGTGGTTACAGCTGCCAGCCTCGGGGATTGAACCTCATCCTGAAGTCTCCTTTTCCTCCCCTCTCCATATTGCTGCCTCCTCCAGGGAGCCCTCCAGACTGCAATGACCCAGCCATCTCTCCTCATCCTCCACCCCAGGCCTCAAGGTCTGTTGGGATATCTGGGGTTGAGACTGTCCCATTCTCTGCTCCTGGCAGAGCTGAGAGGTAAGGGGAGGGGCCAGTCCCTTCACAGAGCCCCTTATTTGGCCCCCACACCTTGACCTTACAAGTCCTGACCATTTTAGCCTCTAAGTATCTCTGCCCCTCAGCCCTAAGCCCTCTGCTCTAGACCTCTACAACAGAACCTTACTGGCCTTGCCCACTCCCCATCATTCTCACACCACAGCCAGAGGGATTGTCCTGCCTTCCACCCCTAGAGGGGGGAAACACAGCTTCCTATGGCTGCAAGGGCCTCTGCCATCTTCCCTTAAGACTTTTCCAACCTCATCTCTTTGGCTCAAAGTCATTGTGCCTCCTACAGAAATAAGAACCCAGGCACTGTGCTAGGTCCCTTACCTGCACCATCTCACAGAACCCTCACAACCACACTAAGCTGTGTCCCTGGTCCTAGTTGCATGTTCCAGGGCAGGAAATCAGACACGGAAAGATTAAGGAACTTGCCAGTCAGACAGACAGCCTGTGTGGAGCTGGGATTTAAATCAAGAGCCAGGGCATTACCCCTTGGGGTGGCTTCCATAGGCCTCCCGCCCCGTTGGAGGGCCCAGCCACATGCTGTCTGCTCCCCACGCCAAAGAACTTCTCAGAGACAGCTCCTGGGGCCTGTCCCTTGTTTCCCCTCCAGGCACCCTGCTGGACGAAGGCCAGTGGCCTCAGAGAAGGTGGAGCGAGAGGCCCAGCCATGGCTCAAGTCATGTCCTGGCACTCACCTGGCATTGACAGGTGTGCTGGGGTTGAAGAACTCCTGGGTCACCAGGGTGGCATACCATGAGACGGCCGTCAAAGTGCAGAGGCCTAAGGACAGGGGAGGGAGGTCTCAGCTCTGCTCCGGCCCCCAGATGACCAGCCAGCATGGGGCTACTTGCTACGGTCAAGATGGTGGGGGAGGAGCTGGGCACTTACCCGCCAGGAGGAAGAGGGCACCCCCAGCGATGGCGACACGGCCCTTGGCGATGGGGTTGCTGTCTCCGACCCGGGTGCACTTCATGCCGACGACACTGAGGACCATGGCCACGAAGCCCAGGAGCACAGCCACCACCATCAGGGCTCGTGCTGACTGGATGTGACCTGGGTGGAGCGGGAGGGACTGAGCCGGGGGTGGGAGAAGTAGGCGGGTGGGAGGAGCCCAAGATGGGGGTGCCTGGAGCTGAAGTTGGAGGTGCTACTTGCGTAGGTGTGAGGGGATGGGGAGGGTGAGAGCAGGGTGTGGAGCTGAGCCACACCAGTGAACTCCACCACTCACTCTCGCTTGCGGGGTCCTTGGGATAGTGTGTGGTGACGGGGGGCATGAGTTCTCCCATCTGCTGCTTTCTGACCAGGCGACCCCTTGGGGCCTGGCACAGCCCTCGCAGGCAGTGGGGTTGGGAGGCAGCTTCTCCTGGGGCCTTTCAGATCCGGCAGAAGGAGGAGTTGAGGGATCTGACTCTGGTCACTTTTCCCTCTGCCCCTTGAGTCACCCATGGTAGCTGGATGCCTGCTGCTGGGGTCAGTCCCGGGCCCAGGGGCAGCTCAGGGGATCTGGGTCCCTGATGGAGGCCAGATGACCTGTCTGGTCCGCCGTGGCGGGGGCCATGTGACAGTAGCCTGGCTCAGGCCTGTGGGGCCCTGGGCAGAGGGCGGGGGGTGGGCTCCCAGCTGGGGTAGAGCTATATAGTGCTGTCTGTTCATGAGCCAACTTGTCAGACTCAGCCGCACACCTCAGGAGGAGGAGAACTGCCTGCCTACTCAGGTGCCTGTGTGTGGACGTGCGTGTACATGCACACGCTTGTGTGTGTGTGTTAGTCATGTCTGACTCTGAGACCCCATGGACTGCAGCATGCAGGCTTCCCTGTCCCTCACCATCTCCGGGAGTTTGCTCAAGTTCACGTCCCTTGAATCGGTGTGTGTGTGTGTAGGTGCACCCTAGTGCCCGCACACTTGTCTACGTGGCAGGACTGACAAGTAGATATGTGCACACGTGTGTCTGCACAGAGTGTGGGGAGAAACAGAGGGAGGGGTCTTGACCGAGCCCCTCTGAGTGCCGGCAGTCATCTCCTCCGACCCTCCCAGAGTCCTGCCAGAGTCCTAGTCCTCCCCTTTCCAGATGAGGACATAGAGGGTCAGGGACTCCTTCAAGGCTGCAGTGGCAGAGCCGGCATGTGGACCCACAGTTGCTAGAACTTAGAACCCCTGTTCCCGGACAGGGGACAGGCTGACCTGGCTCTTCACCAGTGCACGGGCTCAGGGGCTGGCGAGTGCAGCCCAGGGCAGATGGCAGACTGTGGGAAAGCCTGCTCCGGGCCCCCCACCCCCACTTCCCGCCTCCCCATCCCAGAGGGCATGAGGCCTACCTTCCAGGGCGAGCAGCGAGTCATAAAGCTTGCACTGCACCTGACCGGTGCTCTGGGAGGCGCAGGACATCCAGAGCCCTTCGTAGAGGCCCACAGCGGTGATGATAGCGTCTCCCGCGTAGGAGGACTGCTTCCACTGCGGCAGGGCTGTGCTGGCGATGATGCCCACCCAGCCACCCATAGCCAGGAAGTAGCCCAGGAGCTGAAGGCCGGAGTTGGCCATGGCCAAGGGAGGGGACTGGGGGTTCCAGGGCTCAGGGCTGGGCCAGGATCCCTGGGGGGGCCGAGATCATGGCCAGGTGACAGGAGCAGCAGGGTGGGAGGGTGGGGTGCAGCAAGTGGTCAGAGGCTGAAGAGGAGAGGCGGCAGCCCTGCAGTGGCAGCAGCAAAGGCAGCAGATCCAGGCTCTAGAATGCAGGGGGAGGCCCAAGCTGGAAAGGCCAGGGGCCCGCCCACAGTAGCCGCCTAAGCCAGGGCAAGGTCCCCAGCAAAGCTCCTCCTGCCCAGCCCCCTGGGGTGGGGGGTGGGGTGGGGCGTGGCCAAGGTGGGTTCCCCTCCCCAGGGATAGAGAAAGGAGGGGCTGGGAGGAGTGACCCAGGCTGGCTCTCAGGGCCTTTTCCCTAGGGGAACCCCTTTAGAAGCTGATACAAGTGCCCTAAATTTCTCATTCCTACCCCAAGCATCAGCCCTGAGATGATGGATGTTGCCATCACACAGTTGATCTGACCCTTGGGGTTTTCTGTCCCTTGCCTGTAGGACGGAAAGAGAATTCCAATTTACAGGCGGTAAGACTAGGGTTAGACATCAAGGAGAACTTTTTGGAGCGGGTTCTGAGGTCAGCTATGGAGAGACTGGGCTGGGGAGGGGATGTTGGGGAGAGAGGTCCTGGGTCCCTGGGACCATGTGTATCAAAAGAGGGGAGGGCCAGACTCACTCAAACAGGGGGTCTATTTGAGATCTGAGGTCGGGGGCAGAAGAGAGACCTCATGAAGGCTGGGACAGAGCTGGCTGCCAGCCAGCCAGGAGCCTGGCAGGGAGGTGGGAGATATCACCAACCTTTGGCATCAGCCTGAAGGAGGGCAGACTGCTCAGGCTGCTAATCCCTTTGCTGGCTGGCTTAACACTCCTGCTGGGGCCTGAGGCACCAGGCCCTGGCCCCTAGCTCTAGAACAGCCTGGTGGGGAGCAGTGGCCTCTGCACATTCCTGGGGTTCAGGTTGCCCCCTCTGAGAGGCCCCCTCTCCTCCTTTCTCCAGTCCCAGCTCAGCCCTCTGGAGCAAGGGAATGTTTAACTCTCGTCGACCTCATTAGCAATCCCCTCACGTTCAGTTCGGCTCCCCAGGCGTGGGTGCCGAGGAATGTCACAATCCTGTTCCTGCTCCCGCCAGCCCCCACCCTCGCCCCCGCACCCGCTCCTACCCAAGCGTCCCACTCGCCTCGCCTTTCCCCATGCTGCGCTGGGGGAAGGCAGGGTCCTGCCGCTGACCCTGGGCTCCAGGCACCCTCCACCCAGAACCCCTCCGCAGGGGCAGCCCCGCCCGCTCCCTCGCATTCTTCACGTGGCTATGCAAACGAGAGGGTGCCAGGCTCTGCAGACAATGCTGCCCTGTGAGCCCGCCGGGGCGTGGGCCCTGTTATGGCCCGCGGCCCCGCGCCTGCCAGCTGGGGGCGGTGGGAGCTGCTGGGCCTGTGGTTCCCGATACTGTTCCCCCCACCCCCTCATCTCCCACCGCGGTCCTCAGATCTGGAAAGTCCCGAGCCACGTGGATCTGGCTGTCCTGGGGCCGCCTGTGAGTCCCCCAAAGCTAGCCGGGCCTAGAGCCATGGTACAGTCAGTCCCTAATTCTGATCCCTCCACCACAGACAGCGAGAGAAGGATGTAGAGGAGCAAGGGACTCCTGGCGCCCAGAGTGGAAACTCCGGGCAAGGGTTTCTAGGCCTTATCCCTCTATTCGTAGACAACCCCTCACACGATGGGCGCCCCTTCACGGATAAGGAACCGAGACTGAGAGAGGTGACCTACCCCAAGCTAGGAAGCCGGGGTCAGGGTGCTTTCCTATCAGATCTGTCTAGTCCACACTCCACCTTTCTTGCAGCACCAGGAGGAACGGGCCTGAGCTGGCTGGCTGGCTGTGGAGGCTGTGTCCTCACCTCTAAATCATGGAATTAGATTCATGAAATCTAATTAGCTTCATGGAATCACCCAGAGAGCTGCCCAGTGTTTGAGAGAGTGCGGACTGCCTGCATGGGGCTGCCACTCAGCAGTTATTCATTCCTGAAGGACTGACTGCCCTCTCCCGGCTGGGCTTGGCTTCTCCCAGCCTTTGTTGTTAGGTTGCTAAGCCATGTCCAGCTCTTTGTGACCCTATGGATTGTAGTCCTCCAAGCTTCTCTGTCCATGGGATTTTCCAGGCAAGAATACTGGAGTGGGTTGACATTTCCTCCCCTGGGGAATCTTCCAGACCCAGGGATGGAACCTGTGTCTACTGTGTCTGCTGCAAGGCAGGTGGATTCTTCATGGCTGAGCCACCAGGGAAGCCCTCTTCCAGCCTGATGCAGGGATTCCTCTGTAAGGAGGATCCAGGAGTCATTCTGATCCCGAGTAGCACCTGAGTCAGGTCTCTGAGCCTTAGGATCCTCAAGGCCACACAGTCCGGGAGATCAGGGACTACACGGCCCTCCACTGACAAATGAAAAGCTGAGAATCAGAGACAGGAAGCGAGATGCTTAGGGTCACCCAGCTGCACTCAGGAACTGCTCGCTCCTCCTGGCTAGGCCCCCCACCCAAAGCCCTCCCCACACTGGACCAGACCCACTTTATGATCCACAATGATGCTCACATCTCCCTTGGAAACTCTTATCCCTTCTGTTACTTGTGGTCTTGAGTCTGTTCTACCAAAACATTCTCTCCTATCCCAAAGGCCTTCCCTCACCCATGTCCCAAAGCCCTTTGGAATCCAGATCCTGCTTCTGGAGTTGAGTTCCCTAACCAGGCGCAGCTTCTCCACCAAGGGCTTCTGCCACTCCCATGGCCCCCTGCAGTCCAGCAACTCCCAGGCATGTGGGGAAAGCAACAAGGCTCAGGAACCCACCCCAGCCTCCATTAAGAGCTAACTAGAAACTTCCCTGGGGTATCACACTTCACTGTTTAAAAAGTGCTTTCACTTAAATTACAAGAAACTTAGGGGTCCTAGCTTTATCTCTGCCACTGAAAAGCTGTGTGATGCTAGGCAAGTCCCTTAGCTTCTCTGGTTCTTGTCCTCAACCTGAAGAATAGAGACAATAGCATTCATCTGTCTGGGTCATGAGGGAGTTTAGAAGGATCAAAATGGGTGAGAAGTGCTTCTGGAAAACATAATACGCCTGAAGAATTGTGGCTAATGAGGGCTCTGCCCCCTCCAAGGCGATCTCCCCCTCGTGCCCTCTCACCCTGGGTGCAGGTTGGCTGCCTTCTCACCCTGTGTGGCTGAAGACCCACTGCCCCTTCCTGCCTGGCAGTGCCTGGCGGGGCGGGTGCTTAGTAGGTAGATCTGTGCTGACCACTGACTGATGGGTGTGGAGATGACATTTCTGCCTCCCTCCCAGTGGAACACAGGAGCACCTCCCCCGGTCCTTTCCCCCTGCCAGTTAAGAGGGTCTGACTCAGTTGGTTGCCGTCCAGCACATTCTCTGCAGCCACCATCTGAAACGCTGGCGGCTCAGGTGGTGGTGCTGGCCAAACTCCCCCCAGCTTGGAGTCTAACTTTCCCGTGGAATCCCAGGCTCAAAATGGAGAGGACTTGCCCTAGGCGGCACAGCTAGAAAGCAGTGCCGCCAGCAGCGTGGCCACCCCAGTGTGACCCAGCAGCGTGGCCACCCCAGTGTGACCCAGCAGGGTGGCCACCTCAGTGTCTCGCCCACTCCGGCAGGGTCAGGTGCTCTGATCTGGGATCCTTCATGTTCTTTGCATATTTCCTTTCACAGCACTTGGCTCATCGTTCCTTTGCCTCCTTCCCAAGGACTAAGAGATCTGCTGGCCCTACCACCAGCCTCATTTCTGTGTCCCACAACTAACTCAGGGCAAATAGATGGGGGAAAAGTGGAAACAGTGACAGACTTTATTTTCTTGGGCTCCAAAATCACTGTGGACAGTAACTGCAGCCACGAAATCAAAAAGATGCTTTCTCCTTGAGAGAAAAGCTATGACAAACCTAGGCAGTGTATTAAAAAGCAGAGACAATGCTTTGCCGACAAAGGTCCATCTAGTCAAAGCTATAGCTTTTCCAGTAGTCATGTATGGGTGTGAGAATTGGACCATGAAGAAGGCTGAGCACTGAAGAACCGATGTTTTAAACTGTGGTGCTGGGGAAGACTCCTGAGAGTCCCTTGGACAGCAAGGAGATCAAACCAGTCAATCCTAAAGGAAATCAACCCTGAATATTCATTGGAAGAACTGATACTGAAGCTCCAATCCTTTGGCCACCTGATGTGAAGAACTGACTCACTGAAAAGACCCTGATTCTGGGAAAGACTGAAGGCAGGAGGAGAAGGGGGTGGTGACAGAGGATGAGATGGTTGGATGGCACCGCTGACTCAATGAACATGAGTTTGAGCGAGCTCCAAATAGTGAAGGACAGGGGAGCCTGGCGTGCTGCAGTCCATGGGGTTGCAAAGAGTCGGACATGACTTAGCAACTGAACAACAACTAAACCAGGGTGAGGGTGTCTGGCAGTGCCCTCTTCTCCTCTCCAAACAGTCCTGAGCAATGGCTCTCTTTGGCACCCCTGCTGAGAGCTCTGCCAGCTGCCCAGAGTGTCGAGACAGACGTCTTCCATGTCCAGATCTTCCCTGAGTTTGCTGAGTTGCCTCGATCCCCTCTCATGCTCCTGTGGCTGCTCTCCCTTTACTTCAAGCAGCCTTCCCCAGTGCTGATCCACTTGTGCGCATGTGTCACACACACAGGCCAAGCAATCTTAGCTTGGACCCTGCCATCACCTCCTGCTGCTGGCAGGACTCACCCACCGAACCATATGCACTTATTCCAGTTCTGTTGCCGCTGAAAACATCTGGCCTTTCATGCGCTACACTGAGACAGTCTGCTGTCTCTATGGTTTAGCATACTTTGAAATTGTGAAGTTCATCTGCCTTGAAGTGAAAACTCCTGGAAGACCACAATCAGGCTGATTAGTCTTCTGTAATGTTGAGTATCTCCTGTGTGTCAAGCGTCATGCCAGGCTCTCTATGAATATTCCCTCATTGATACTCTCAGCCATCCCAGGAGGTAAGGGCTATAATCTCATGTTATAGCCCTTGAGTGTGTGAGGAAACACACTCAAGAGATCACACAGCCGGAAGTGGTGGGAAGTGAAAGTCTTGTCCAGCTCAGCATGTGGATGAAGTTGCAGTTCTTTCCATTAGCGTGGTCCTTTCCTCATTAGGCAAGGGGGTCATCCAAACAGGACACAGACCACCAATGACTAAAGGAATAGTGACTGTCCCTACAGGATGGTTCCCATAAGCAGACCGTCTCCCAACTTGAAAAACAACTGTTCCTTCATATCTCCCTCCAGCTCCTCCTGCCCCCGAGTAAATTCCTGAGAAGAGTGGTCTGCGCCTGCCAGCACCACTCATTCTCCTCCCCTTCTCACTTGAAAGACGACTGAAACATCTCTTGCTAAAGTTCTCACTGATCTCCACGTCCATCCCCAAATTCAAAAGCGGGTTCCCGGTTCTTAGCTTGTTCAACCTCTCAGCAGCTTTAGACACTGCTCACCCCCTCCTTCCTGAAACACTCTCATCAGCTTCCAGGACCAGACGTCTTGGCTCCCTGCTCATGGCTGGTCCTCGTGTCCTCTGTTGCACCCCACTGCCCTCCAGCTGCCTGCAGCCCGGCCCAGTCTTCTGACTCCTCTTCTGTCTACACTGACCTCAG
This sequence comes from Bos grunniens, assembly GCF_055505025.1. Taxonomy (NCBI): domain Eukaryota; kingdom Metazoa; phylum Chordata; class Mammalia; order Artiodactyla; family Bovidae; genus Bos; species Bos grunniens. The sequence continues at coordinate 17,936,209 of NC_141167.1, forward strand.
TTTCCTGGCTTTGAACACCCACCATGTGCCGATGGCAACCTCCAAAATGTCAACTCCTACCTCCACCTCTCCCTGAACTCCAGATTCAGGAATCTTCTCCTTAACAGGCTCTTTAAACTTGAGCAAAACACACAAAACACATTTCAATGCCCATAACCCTCTTGTCTGCAGTCTGCCCAACATGGGAAAAAAGGTGGCTCCACTTCCGCAACTGTTCAGGCTAAATCCTTGTTGTTCCTTCTTATGCCAGCCAACCCATCAGTGACTCCTGTCGGCTCTACTTTAAAAAATTTTAAGAATATTTATCTACTTGGCTGTGCCAGGTTTTAGCTGTGGCACGTGGGATCTTAGTTCCCTGTTCAGGGATCAAACTCGGGTCCCCTACAAAGTTGGGAATGCAGGGTCTTAGCCACTGGACCCCCAGGGAAGTCCCTTTTGGTTCTACTTTGAAGAGATCCAGAACCTGACCTTTTCCACTGCCAACGCCCGATCCACACCGCCTCCATCTCTCCCCAGGGTCAATGCAGCAGCCTTTGCTCTGCTCTCCTTGTCTCCATACTTGCTCTTGGAGCCCATTTTCCATGTACATTCTTCACTGAGGCCTTTAAAATGTAAGTCAGACGCCCCCAACCCCTGCTCAAAATCCTCCAAGGGCTCCTGTCCCACTGAGTCAAGCCCAGGTGCTCCCTATGGCCCCCGGGACCCTGACCTCACTGGCTGCTCTCCTTGCCCACTCTGTGCCACCAGGTTGGCCTCCTTGTTGCTGGTCCCCACTTAGGGCCTAACCTGCTTTCTTATCTACCTCAAAGGCTCTCTCACACACACACACACTTATGTGTTTGTTACCTGTCTCCTTACTAAAGTACAAGCTCTACAAGGGCAGGGACTTGTTTTGTTTGCTTCCATGTTCCCAGCACCAGACACATAGCTGGTGCTCAATAAATAAACGTGGGTTAAATGAATAAATGGGCTCTCAGACTGCAGGTTCCCAACTCACGACCCCCCTGCCTCTCAAGCCCAGGATGGGAGATGAGCCTGAGGCCAGAGGAGCTGAAGCGGTAGGTCTGTCACTGTCTCCTAGAGGTGTGCGTTGTCCTGCACATGGAGACCCTGAGGTCTGAGGACCCAGAGGCCAGACAGCAGAGCAGGATGCATGTGGCCGACACGGGGGCACCACGCCAGGGCACTGCTGACCGATGCTGGCTGCCAGAGAAGGATTAAAGATAATCCTTGCCATCCACCCAGAGCGTTCCAGTTTACAAAATGCTGTCACATCCGATACCGCCTCTGGGCCACACAACTGCCCGGGAGGTGGACAGACCAGGGATTATGGTCCCCCTCATACATATGACAACCCCGAGGTCCCCAAGGTTAAGTGTCTGGCCTGAGGCTGCACAGGAAGTGGCCAAGCCAGGTGTGGCACCAGGCCTCCTCACAGCGGGCCTGCCACTGTGTCCTGCCCAGAACAATTTTCATCAAGTGAGACCTCTAGGGCCAATGGGCATATTTCCACTCTGAAAAAACCACCAGGTAAAAAAAACCACGAATCATTTATTCTTTGGTTGTCTACACAGGCACTTAAATACTGTATTGCTGTCACGTGGCTGCCTGTGTGGGCCCCCAGAGTGGCTCTGGGCCTGCATCCTGAGCCCTCAGTCAGGCCCAGAGGGGAGAGGGCCATCTCGCCATGTCCACTCCAAGAGCAGCAGCACCATGCGGACGGCCGTGAGCAGAGCCCCCTCAGCTGGGCGGCAGGCCTGGGTTCCCACTGCTCCTTGCCCGGGGCTGGCCAGTCCAGGCTGCAGGACAGAGTCCCTCGTGTGGGTCTGATCACCATCCACGGGAGTTGTCAGAGCTCATCCTTGTGCCCTGACTCACTGCTGGAGACGGGCTCCTGTAGGGGCTCGGGGGTCCCCTCCTGGGCTTCTTGGGGCTGCTCGTGGGGGAGGTCCATCTCTTCTGGGCTAAAGAGCATCTTTACCAGGTCGTCCGCCTGCACTCGGTCCTGCAAGGACAAAGCCCTGGCTGTTCAGGGAGGCCTCTGGACCAGGTACTCACCATCACCCAGGTGCTACTTCCTGGAGAACAAGAAGGTTCTTCCTCTGCGGCCTCCGAGCTCATCCTCTTCCTAACAGGTCGTGGGCACAGGTAGCAGAGGTGATACCCAGTGAGGGACCAAGAACCAGGGTCACTCCCCCATCCTGTCCCCCCGGTCCCCCACCTGGAGCCCTACTGACAAGGAAGGAAGGGCCAGGGACCACGGTGACACAGTGCCAGAGCGAAGAGTCTCTCTGGACTCCCAAGCCCAGCGTTTCTTTCCCGTCTAAGCATCGGCAGTGGGACTGGGGAAGGAGGAAGCAGAACAGGGGTCCTGCCGGGAACAGGTCACGGCAGCACCAGCTGCTCTCACCCTCTCGCTGTGTCGAGCATCCAAAGTGAACCAGAGGGCGATGGCACAGCGCTGCCCTCTGGTGACGGCCTTTACTCCATGCGGGTTTTCCGTGCCGGAAGAGAATCCCACGGCCCTTCCGCACTGGGGCTGCACCTCTGCCTAAAGGGGACAGCGAGGCGGGTGCGCAGGTCAGAGACTGAAACCTGCCTTCAGAAGGGACATGAGGTCATTCAGGTCGGGCTGGGGGGATGGCTCCTCTGCCTGCCTGCCCAAAGCCCAGCGCTAAAGAGAAAAGGTGACAGGTCAGAAGCCTCCTGGTTTGGGGAGGGGAGTGCTGGCTACCAGGAAGGCCAGCCGGCCATTCTGCCCACTGCACCTTGAGGGTTTCTGTCTCCCAAGGACGGGCGCACTCACCGTCACGGTCTTGGCATCTAGTTCAGTGAAATAAAAGTTTCCTCCATCGAAGTCTTCGTTCAGATAAAGAATGGCACTGGGAAAGGCAGAGAGCATCTCGACACCAACTTCCTCCTCCCGCCCCCGAGAAAACCCGCAGCTCCAGTGCTGTCACCTCCAAGTGCTCCCAGCCAGCAGCTGGAGGGGGGCCTTTCATAGGAAGAAAGCTTTCCAGAACCTTCTCTGAAGCCTCACGAACAGGACTCCTGACCTTCCCGCCTCCCCACCCTCAGCCCTGAGCACACACCATGCCCTTCTCTGGGCTGTTTCTGCACCACATCCTCCTCTCTCCATTCTGTTCTCCCACTACACTGTAACCATTCCCATACTGTCTGATTTCCAACCCAGAGGGTCCTGGACTCTGGGAAAAGCTGGTCCCAAGCGTGCATGTGTTGGAGGAGGGAGCAAGGCACGGGGCCCTGGGGACCTGAGGACCACTGGCACCTGAAGTCCCGGAAAGTGTAGGCAGGGGGCTCCTTGATGCACACGAGGGCCTCGGCGTTCAGGATGCAGTTGTCCACGTGGACGGGGTGGCTACCGTCCTTCCTCTCAGCCTGTGCCTCTGCGGCCAAGGGGACACACATTAGCACTGGGGCTCTCAGGGGACGGCCATGCAGCTCTCCTGCTGGCCTGGGGGGTGCGTTTGGGTCACTGCCGACCAGCTTCCCTCCTCTGGTTTGATCCACACCTTCGAGTCTTTTGACACAGCAGCAAGATCAACCTTAAATCCTCAACATTGGTGGGATAAAGACAAGGCCTCATCCAGCCCTCCCCTGCCTGACCACTGGCTTCCTCCTGGCCAGGCCCCAGGGCACCCCTACCTGGAGACCATAACACAGTTGCAAGCCTGGCATATTCCTTTGGTGCGCCCAGATTATGGTAGGATTCCAGACATTCTGAGGGACAGTAAAGCCCTAACCTCTGCCACCATCAGCGGAACGTCCGCACCGGGGCCACTGAAGGCTCTGGCAGGACAGACCCGGCTGTGGGTCATATGTAAGTCCTGGACACTGGCTGTACCTCACCCCTCCGCAGGGACGCAAAAGGGAATGTTGACAGAGGGAGAGTGAACGATGAGTGACCTCCAGTCTGCCCTAACTTATAAAATAAGGAGTTCTCTCACAAATTTGGTATTTAAAAATTAGTGGCAGAAAACTTAAAACACAGCTCATGATTCATCTAGACACCTGTATGCCCAACCCTGATGCTGAGAACCACTGACTTAGAGGATGAAAAGTGCTCTTGAAGCTTGTTGTTTAGTCTCTAAGTCATGTCCAACTAGCAGCGCTCTGTGATTCGGCCTCTGAGGCCCTCGCCGGCCTCACTTGGCTGCCCCGCCTCCCCACCTCCCCGACCTTCCTCTCCAGAAATGGCAACTTTCTCAGCTCCCCCAGCTGCTGGTTGGTCAGTGCTTCCACTCCTTTGTACATGGCTGCTGTTCCCTCTGGCTTAAACATCCTCCCATCGCCCCATGTACTCCACAACCCCTATTCATGCCGTGTAACCGCCGTCACCGCCTCTGGGAAGCCCTCTTGACTGCCCAGGGAGACTGACTCTAACTCCTTCCGCAGCGCGCACTGCGTTCCCCAGCAGGATAAAAGGGCCCGTGCCTGCTCTTCTCCTCGTCCAGTGCCTGGGGCGGGGTCTGCCGGGCGGGCGGGGGCTGCGGGGTGAGGGAGGCCCACCTTCGATGGCGGTGCGGCACACCAGGTGGGAGTAGGAGAAGTAGAGCGGGGTATCCAGGCGGAAGTACGACTCCATGACGCGGCGCACCTTCTCCGTCACGTTGTAGTACAGGTGGGCGCTCTGCAGAGGAACCTTCCCTTCCTGCCCCAGCTGCCGACGAGAGCAGGGTCAGCCTGGGTCAGGGGCCCTGGGCGCCCCTCCTTCTGGAGGCCGACAGAGACCAGGGAGGCACCTGGCCCCACTTCTCGGTGCTCGTGAAGGCGCAGTCCCTCTGCTTCCCGCACGTGACCCTCTGCCGTCGCCCGCTCCCCTCCCCTTCACATTTCTCTTTATAAATAACTCATGCATCCTGCTCAGAAGTAGAGCCATTCTGGGACTTCCCTGGTGGTCCAGTGGCTAAGACTCTGTGCTCCCAACGCAGGGAGCCCAGGTTTGATCTCTGGTCAGGGAACTAGATCCCACATGCTGCAACTAAGGGCTCAGGTACCACAGCTACAGATCCCGCGTGCTGCGACTAAGGCCCAGTGCCACCAAGAAATAAAAGTAAATATTTTTAGAAAGTGTAGCTGTTCTTCAGAAAGCACTCTCAAACTTGGGGTATTAGTCTTACTCGCTTGCCTCAGTTTTATTACACTAAGAGCCACGGTTCAAAAGTCAGCCTCACCCAGCGTGGTTTATCCTGCCTCCATGGCAGCTGGAATGCTGACAGGCAGATACTTTCCCCCTTCCCGCCACCTTCTCCAACTCCCCCTCAGAGCCTGGGCACCCCCTCCCTCCTCTCCACACCTAGAACAGAGTACTGACCCTACCTTGAGGGCCTTGAAGACGGTGACACCGTAGAACTTCTCGCTGGGGGTGTGTGGGGAGGTCTGACCCCGGTAGCCATCTCCTGAAGTTGCTGCTGCCTAGGAGGCCCCCAGAACAGGTAGAGTTAGCCAGGCAGCTGAGAGCCCGGGAAGAGGTGGTCAACTGCCCAGAGCAAGGGGCAGGCAACCGCCCAGACCTAAGAGGCACCTAGTTGGGGGATGCTGGGCCCTTAGGGAGGCAGTGTGGTCACCGGGCTCCCTCACATTGGTCAGTCTCTGCAGCTCCTGGCACTCCTCGTCAGAGATGACGCCATCCATCACCACCCGCTGGGAACCATTCAGGACTTTGGAGTTCATGGTGAGTCTGATGCCGTCATACAGCAGGGGGCCACCTGCAAAGCAGTGACAAGACTAGCTAAATCCAGCAGCGGTTCAGACACTCTCCATCAGATACTACCCTCCTGTAAGGAATAGAAATTACAGTTGATTCCTGTTTACCAGAGAAACCTTCCATTTGGTCACTTCCAAAGGTGGGCTGAACCAGAGGACGGAACTTAGGACAGGAGGTCCAAGCACTGGTCCGCAGCTGCTGGCTCGTGGGCCTTCACACATTGTTGGGGAAACATCATAGACATTCCTATAACATGAGCTCAAGACCAGAAAGAACTGGGTTTGACTCCTGGATCCTCCACTTACTAGCTGTCTGACCTTGGCAAGTTATTTAACCTCCCTGAGCCTTATCTCATCTGCAAAATAATATCTTAAAGGCCAGTCCTTCTCTCTTCAGTTTCTCCTGGTATATCATAAGCTTAATATAAAGAATAATAAGACAACTTAAGAAGTTTAGCACAATACTCGGCTTGGAGTAAATGCTTAAAAGTTTACCCATCACCAGTGGCACACTGTAAAGTGATTATCCTTCAATTAGGAAAAAAAAAAAAAGTTTAGCCACCACCATATCATCTATTTAAAAATGAGGATCTTACAATCTGCCCAAACCCACCTCTCAGGCAATTATGAGAATCAAGACAAATAACAGAGTAGAGTGAAAGCTCTCTGAAAATAAACGAATGACAGACAAATTATTTAATGTGCTAATCTTTTTAAATTAACCACTGTTAATTGAAGCAACCATAAAGGCCAGTCTTTTCTCTCTTCAGTTTCTCCTGGTATCCCTTTGTGCTGGGGACATCCCAGACACCAAATCAACTCTATTTATTCCAGCCTCAGCATGTGCCAGGCACTGGTGCTAGAAGAGGTGAGGGATTAACACCTGAAGACAGAACCTGTTCCAATAATCACACAATAAGCCGCACAAAGCAGGTCTTGTGAAAGCACAGAGTGCCTTGAAAATTCAACAGAAAGAGGGAGGGGAGGGAATTCCCTGGTGGTCCAGTGACTGAGACTCTGTGCTCCTAATGCAGGGGGCCCTGGGTTCGATCCCTGGTCAGGGAACTAGATCCCACATGTTGCAACTAAAGATCCTGCTGCCACAACCAAGACCCAGCGCAAACAAATAAATAATAGGCAGGGGCTCCTGACTGGCCTGGAGTTTAAGAAAGACTCTGTGGGGTGTATCTGAGATGCCGCACGGGCAGGGATGGTAGAAAGTGTGCAGGAGGACGGAGAGACCTGAACAGGGACTTGTGGGCAGAGAGAGGCTCAAGGATGAGGAAAGGTGTAAACAAGGCAAGAGTGGAGCCTACAGTTAAAGGGGAGATGAGGGGGATGGTGTCAGGAGCCCCGGTGTTTGGAGACTGCTCTTGCCCCCCAGTGGGAAGGGGCCTACAGTTAAAGGGGAGATGAGGGGATGGTGTCAGGAGCCCCGGTGTTTGGAGACTGCTCTTGCCCCCCAGTGGAAGGGGCAAGGACAGCCTGGAAGAGGAAAGAAGGGTGCCGACGGGGGGCTGGGAACGCGTCACTGGCCCGAGGCAGTGGGACATGAAAAGGGTTGGGGAGATAGAAAGAGAGCGGAGTCCCACTCGGTAGGCCTCGCCAGTGGACTGGAGGCGACAGGCAAGGGGGCATCAAAGGACACCTCAAGACTCTGAAGCTTGGTTACAGAACGATTAATGGCAGTTGGGAGGAAACGGTTTGGGGGCAAGGACACGAGTTTTCTCCTCTAAATACTTACCAAAGTGAACTAGTGTCCCTGTGACACAGGCGTCTTATTTCTTAACCAAAGGCCAATTCTCAGTTATCTTTGCAAGCAGAAGTCCCGTGGGTGAGTAAGGAAGGGTGACCCTGACTGTGACCCGTGCCAGCTCAGCTTCCGAGGCTGCCCTCTCATGGGAGCTGCCCAGCTGACATGGGGACCCTGTCCCTTCTGCCCCCACGATGGCCAAGGTTGCCCCGAGCCCATCCTCTCACCTTCCCGGGTCAGCCTGCTCACGTCCAGTGACTCCTTGGTCTTCTCCTCCACGAGGGTCTCGATCTCCTTCATAAGGTTCCCGATTTCCTGGGAGATGCGGGCAGCTGTTTCCCGTTCTGACCTGTGAGCACAGCCGCTCTGAGCCCTGCATCCCGGGGCCCACCCAGGCTCCCACCCCGGCTCCCCAGACTGGACCTGCCCACCCCTTGCCAGGAGTTCACATCTGCCTGGGCTCGGGAAGCCTCAAGTGCTTCATCACACCGATCCACTCATGCAGTTTCTTCAAGGGCCTCACTTCTGTTTCTCTTGCAGTCTCTTAGGAATCACCTCCACTGGAGTCCATGAATCCTAAAAGCAGAGCAGGAGGAAATGAACAGTGCCAGAGGCCTGGTGAATCCTCTAGGTCTTGATGAGTGGGCCAGGGCCTACAGGAAGTCCACCTCCTCACCAGACCCCTTCCAGGAGACAAAGGGAGATGTCTTTGGGACCAAGTCACCTATATCTAGCTAGCCAGAATTCCCCCTTGTCTCTTGTCCACCAGTCTTCTCCCCGGAGTCACCTGGTGTACAGCTCACCCCACTCCTTGCCCACCACTCACCCCCGCACCCTGGCTCACCGGATCAACAAAGGGAATTCCAAAAACGTCATAGGCGAAGAAAAGCAGTTCCTTCTCCAGCAGGCTCCGCTGGCGGTACTCCTGGGCACTCTGAGGGCACACAGCGGGAGGCACGCTCTGGAACTCAGCCCTGCCGCTAGCTCTCGGCCCCCCACCCCCCTGCCCTCCACCCCGCATCTACACTTCTGCTCCCAGTGTGACCCGAGGCTTCCTCTCCCACCACCACTCGTGTGTCCGTCCCCCAGTTTGGGACAAAAGCCTCACTTTTGTGCTCGAGGGTTCCTCTTGCCTGGCACAAGCAGCATGTCTGAGGTGGCAGAGCCAGGCTTCCCTTGAAGAGAAAACGCCCCCTTCCTTCCTCTGCCATTACCCTCTGAGACAGAAAACCTGAGGATTCTCAGGAACAATTAGTCTTCAAAGAAGGAAAACGCCTTCTCAACTTTTACAGGAGTTTGGTACTCAGGGAAAAACAAACAAACAACTTAAAAACTAGGTGTTAGGTGACTCCTGTGTTATTCATTCAATCTTTGCGGCCACCTTGAGGTTGATCCAACTATCCCCATTTTACAGATGGGGACACTGAGGTACGGAGGGACAATGCTGTGTCCTGTTGTGGCGTGACACAACAGGAAACAGCAGAGCAGGGACCCACGTCCAAGGCTGGGTCTCTCTAATCCTAAAGTCCGTGTGCTTTATCCTGTGTCATGTGTCTCCCCTCAGACTTGGAGCAGACGGTTTCCCTCCCCGGAGCCAGGCAGCTGCAGAAGGAGCAACGGGGCCCAGCACCCGGCCCTTCCACTGGTGGGCTAACCCGGGGTAGGGAAACTAAGCACCTTCCGGATCCCATCTTTCCCTAGGTGCCCTGCTAGTCTCCTAGCAGCAGAAGGAGGAAGGAAAAGAGAAAGAAGACGGTGTCAGTTGAAACAAAAGGTGAGGGCAATAAGGAAAACTTTAAAGGCGTCAATGAGGCCTACCTATATCACCTCTTATATTTACTCAAGAGGAAGATGGACATTTTTGAGGGAGTTCATCTTTTACATTTTTTAAGGGATAAAATTATTTTAAAAAATATGTATTTATGTGGATCTTAGTGTCGGGTCTTAGTTGTGACACTCAGGATCTTCACTGTGCATGCGAGATCTTTTTATTTTTTTATGGAAGATCTTTAGTTGCAGCATGTGAACTCTCAGTCATGGCATGTGGGATCTAGTTCCCTGAGCAGGGATGGAACCTGGGCCCCCTGCATTACGTGGAGTCTTAACCACTGAATCACCAGCGAAGCCCTTCCTGAGGAGTTGAAATGATTGGCCTCCCTCACCAAGTGCTGGACACAAAGCTGCTGCTGCTAAGTCGCTTCAGTCGTGTCCGACTCTGTGCGACCCCACAGACGGCAGCCCACCAGGCTCCCCCATCCCTGGGATTCTCTAGGCAAGAATACTGGAGTGGGTTGCCATTTCCTTCTCCAATGCACGAAAGTGAAAAGTCAAAGTGAAGTCGCTCAGTCATGTCCGACTCTTAGCGACCCCATGGACTGCAGCCTAACAGGCTCCTCCGTCCATGGGATTTTCCAGGCATGTGTTAACTCCTTTAACCCTCTGCAGCAGCCCTATGAGGCTGCAAGCCCTACTTCTACCACTTACTCCTTCAACACTGATTTTCCAAGTGGCAGCTTTGTGTCAGAACTATGCTGGCACTGGGATAAAGCAGGGGAGCAGAGATTCTCGTCACCATAGGCAGTGACAGGCCACCGTGCAGGTTAACTCATTTCTTGGAGCCTAAATGTCCTCATCTCTAAAAAAGAGAGAACAGCGCCCACCTCACAGGGCACCTGTGATGACAGAATGAGAAGATGGGTGTGAACACCCAGCTCAACGAGATGATGGGTGTAAAGATCCAGCTCAGTTTTTGGCCTGGGATGGGGATCAACAGATGTGAGTTACCTTCTTACCAGAAGGGTGGTTCTAGTTAGAAATGGTAGACTGACCACTCATTTTCTCTTTCTGCCCAAGACTCACTAATATGGCCATTAAGGGTAAGGGTGAGGGGGATCTTAACTGAGCAAAGAGGCCGGGAGAAGTGCCATCTCAAAGCCAGGTGGTCACCATCTAGCAGCCAAAGAGGACAATGACAAGGGTAAACAGTCTCCACATGGGAGGGGATGGCAAGAGGAGGACTCCTTCTATTGGAGATGCTCAGGACGCCAGATCTAGGAAGGAAGAACCTTGGTTTTTAACTTCAGGGTAGGTTGGTGATGCCACCTCACTGGACTTTTATGAGAATCAAGTGAAAGAAAAGCTACAAAAGATTTTTGTAAACTATAAAATGCCACACACATTTAAAGGGTGCTTATTTTCAACAGGAAAGTGCCACAACAACCAGAATGGGAAGTGTGTTACTACCACATCATCTCCCTGCTTCTCCCAGTGAACAGAGGAAAAGTTAGCCCCCCTGGGCTGGAGTGCAGGCAGGAAGGGAGGCTGTGAGTCCCTTCCACCCTGCCACCTGTACACTCTGGAGCCCTGTGGCCAGCAACACACACAGGTCTCCCAGACTGGGAATTTTGGGTGTGTGCTCTATTGCTCAGTCTGTAAGTCATGTCCTACTCTTTGCAACCCCAAATATTTTAGCCTGCCAGGCTCCTCTGCCCATGGAATTTTCCAGGCAAGAATACTGGAGTGGGTCCCAGACTGAAACAGGGTACCTAATTAGACATGGAGAGAAGGGAGGAGTGAAAACCACCCCCCAACCCAGGCTGCCAGTTCCACCTCCCTCCTCCACCTGGTTGGCTCCCCTGCCTCCCTCAGGGCTTGGCAGCTCTCTTGGTGCCACATGGCCCCCAGCACGTCCCATTCTGAACCCTGCACCATAATAGCTCATCAGGCTGCTTCAAACCCTTCCAGGACTCACCACTCCCTGCCGCATAGAGTCCAAGGTCCTAGAGAGGCACTCAAGAACCTTCAGAATCTGATCCTCCCAGGCCCCGTTGCCTGCAGCTCCCTGGCACCATCCTCCATTTGCATGGGATAGTTGGGTAGGTGTTGTACATGCTGCTCTCCATCCAAACAGCCCTTCCCTGTCTCATTCACCTACTGTAGGCTTTAAAAACCGAATGTCACCACCACTGCCTCTTGCAAAGCCCTCCCTGACTCTCCAAGCACTCCCTTCTCTCCCATGCATCCACTCTAGCTTGCTGGCACCTCTTTTATTATATTCACTGCAGTATCCTACAAATGCCATATTGTATACCTTTCCAAGGTGGTTTCAGATGGCACTCAAAAAGACATGAAGGTAAAACATACACAGCTAAACCCACAGAGAGCTGATAGATATAAATAGAAATGTTCAGGTCTTTCCTCCAACCCCTGACTTACAGGCCCATGCCTGGGGGTTGGGGGTGGGGGAATAATCTCCATGAACAGTTATGTTAAATTTTTTTCTTTACCTAAAATTATTATCATGGAGACAATATCATATTGGTGCATAGTAATCTACTCATGCAATTTACGAGTTATCTTGTATGTCACTGAATGAATGTACCAAGACTGATTCAACGAGTCTCCAAATTGATGGCATTGAGCTTGTTTCTAGTTATTTTGCTTTCAGCAGCAGTGTTCTGATGCACAGCTGTGCACACTACCTTTGCACAAATGTGCAGTACAGCTGCGGGGTGAATCCCAGGCCGCTGAATCATTGGTTAAACAGCCCAGGGGTGGACCTGTTTTCTTATCCCTTTCATTTGTCCAAGAGATGTGATGCGTTAACAACTGAGGGGCTTCTAGAACAATCGTAGCTATTAATCTTTGTTGTTGTTGCTGACAAAGTGAAAAGTTCGTCCAAAGTTATAGCCAATTTTACAGGCTGGGGTTTGGGTGAGGCCAGCAGGACACAAGTGATTAAGGGCCACAGTGATAAGCCCCCTGGTTTCAGGAGGTAACTGAGGTTAGAAGTGAGAAAACCCTCCAACTGCTACTCATGTACCATTGTCCAGACCCCTGTGATGCTACCTGTCCACACAACATGTTGTACAGTGCCTGTTGGCTTACTCTCTCTCTTTTTTTTGACTGCACCTTGAGGCTTGTGGGATCTTGGTTCCCTGACCAGGGACTGAACCCTGGCCAACAGCAGTGAAAGTGCTGAGTCTTAACCACTGGATTGTCAGGGAAGTCCCAGCTCACTATCTCATTTGACCTTCATACTCATCCTGTGTTGAAGACAGAGCAAGAACCACAGTCCTATTTTATAGCAGAAGAGACAGACTCAGAAGAGCAAAGCAGCATGACTAAGATCCCACACGATGTGCCAAAAATCACATGGCTAGTAAGTGGAGGAGTCAGGACTTGAGCCTAGATTAGTGACTTCAAATCCACCTCATTGTTCTGAGCTCAAGAAGGAGAGGATCTAGGGCCTGTGCGTGGCATATGCACAAATAAGAAGGTTCACAGTGCCAAACTTCATTAAGTTAAAACAGAGAACTTTTCGTGTGTGTGTGTGTGGTTTTTTTTTAGGCTATTTTATTATTTATTTTTTGGTGATGCCCTGAGGCATGTGATCTTAGTTCCCTGACCAGGGATCGAACCTGCATCTGCTTCAGTGGAAGTGTGGAGTCTTAACCACTGGACATCTAGGAAAATCCTCTCTTTTCATGTTTTTAATACAAAAATAATACTCATTCAGTGCAGGGAATTTAGAAAATACAAATGAGCAAAATAAAAAAAAAATCACCTGTCATTCCTGAAATAGCCACTGTTAAATGAACAGCACAATGTACAGTCCTCCCAACAGTGCAGGGATGGGGGGTGCTTTCACTTCAGTACTTCTCATTTTAGTCTTTGTATCACATAGATTTTCCTTCCAGTTTTGGAAGGATATGGGATTAATGCTGAAACAGGGACAGATCAGACAATGGCAGAAAGAGGGGACAGGAAGGAAAATGGAGGCAGAAAAGTGGTGAGTGAAAAAAAAAAAAGTTAACATGAAGTAGAAAATGATTAATCTTGGCCAAACAGTATCAAGTCTTAAAGTAGGGATGCTAAAAAAGGCAAAGAACGTGGCTGTTCTGCAGTTCTGCTTTTCTTTGCCAACTCAGAGAACAGACTTCTGGGCCCAGATTGTGCTAATGAAGGCTCCGGCTTATTCCCTATGCTTCCCAGGCATTCACGCCTGCCTGGGAACCCTGCCTCACCCTGCCCAAGCAGCAGCTGGCTCCCCCTTCTCTATCCCACTCTGCTCTCTGGTCTGGGTTCAGCTGGCAGCTGCCGTAAGTAACGCAAGTCTCTCACCTCACGGGGGCCAATGGATCTGGCTTGCTCTTCTCCAAGCATGGCTGTATAGTAGGCCAGATTCTGGCTCATCACCTCATCATTGGGGAAGAAGAGGAGATAGGTCTTGGCACATTCAATGGCCTGTGTGTAATTCCCAACTGCAAAGGGGAAAAAATGGGTGAAAAGAAAGCATCTCATTTTGGGTACCACCAACCACCTAGAGTTCAGTCTCAGCACAGCTCCAGGTGATAATGACACAGCCAGGAGGCACCAGCTACACAACACAACTGCCTGATTAGGGGAGAGAAATGACAGAATCCACATAGAATATGTATTTGATTTTAAGGTGCTCAGTGTCCTCAGGTAATTCAAACATTGGCCTTAATAGTCCCATTCATTAGACCAATATCAGGAATATTCCCACCTTCCTATCTTTTTTCCCCTATGGACTTTCAGAAGAGAAGGGAAGACTGTAATAGCAGATTATCTCTTTTATTGATATGTGTTTGTTTCCTCAACTATAAAAGCATATATTCTTGAATATGCTATAAAGCTTACTTTAGCACACAGTAGGAACTCAGTAAAGACCTGCTGACTTGTTTTTCTGGATATTGACATGCCCCTCTCACTACTCCAGAGCATCAGTGCTGTTATGAAGGAGAAGGGCTGGGAAATGTCCTGTGAGCTGGTTTAAATGGAAATACATCCTTGCCTTTACTATAACTTAAAGTGAAAAAAGTGAAAGCGTTAGTCACTCAGTTATGTTCAACTATTTTCAACCCCATGGACTGTAACCCACCAGGCTCCTTTGTCCATGGAATTCCCCAGGTAAGAATACTGGAGTAGGTAGCCATCCCTTCTCCAGGGAATATTCCCAACCCAGGGACTGAACCTGGGTCTCCTGCATTGTAGGCAGATTCTTTACCATCTGAGCCACCAGGGAAGCCCTTGCTATAACTTAACTCAAGTGCAAAATCAGATTATAAATGTTATAGAGGAGACCAGTGAGGTCCTAGAGTCTCCCTCTCCCAGCTTCTTGGGCTGCTGATACTGGCTTCCCAGGAGGTGGCCTGTAACAAGGCACCCAGGGATCACCTGGCACAGTGCCTCCCAGAGCCACAGAGAGAAGCCAAACAGGCCAAAGAAGCACAGTGGCCACAATCCCTGCCTTCCTTGCTTTAGGCTTAGTTAAAAGCAGCTGAGAAAGAGGGAAGTAGACCTTACTGTTATAGTAGGCAAACTGCAGATAATTATAATGAGATGGCAGGAAGTCTTCAAAGGGCTTCTCTCGACTTGGGTGGGAAGCAAGCTCCGTGACACAGTTCTGCTTACAGCTGAGGACCTGGATGTAATGATCTGAAAGGAATAGAAGAGAGGGAGAACTGTAAGGTCAACTTCAGGATTCCAATTCTGGTTAAGATGAACAAATCAAGAGGAAGCAGTTTTCAGTCGGATTCCCAGCTCTAGGAGATTCAGGAATGAGGCCTAAGATGCCCTGTCATGTTGCCGCGCTGAGAGCCCAGCGGGCCCGATAGGGAGCGGGGTTCCAGCCGCACCTGTAATGGCCTGGAAGAGGTCGGCATTGTACTCCAGGTAGTTGTAGCCGTCGTAGTCATAGGGCCCTTCGCAGAGCGCGCGGCACTCCTCGTCCGCCACGAAGTACTCCCGCAGCGCCGCCTCCAGGTGGGGCACGGCTTCCTGCGGCTGCTCCTCGGAGTAGAGGCGCACTCCCAGCCGAAATTCGTGCTACTGGGAGGAAGGGGTACTCAGATGCCGGGCAGGCGGCAGACGGCTCTCCCTTCTATCCCGCGGCCACCTCGGCGGGCGTTCCCCTAGCCCTCGCAGGTTACCGACGGAAAGGGTGGCTGCTGTATAATGAAGGCCTTCTACAAAGGGTCTTTCCTTGTTTCTTTTGAAATTTAGAAGCATTTGCTTCCCTGGCGGCTCAGGCGATAAAGCGTCTGCCTGTAATGCGGGAGAGCCAGGTTCGATCCCTGGGTCGGGAAGATCCCCTGGAGAAGGAAATGGCAATCCACTCCAGTATTCCTGCCTGGAGAATTCTGTGGATTGAGGAGCCTGGTAGGCTACAGTTCACAGGGTCGCAAAGAGTCGGACATGACTGAGCAAATTCACTTCACTTCAAACTCAATCTAGATGAAAGCTAAATGGGAATTCATTGTCATTTTCTTAAAAATTTTTTTTTATTTATTTGGCTGTGTGGGGGTCTTAGTTGCCGCACGTGGGATCTTTAAGTTGCAGCAGGCAAACTCAGCTGCAGCGTGTGGAATCTAATTCCCTGACCAGGGATCAAACCTGGGGCCCCTGCACTGGGAGCTCAGAGTCACAGTCACTGGACCGCCAGGGAAGTCTCTCATTGTCACCTTCCTGCACTTTTTCTTGGTAGGGCTGAAAGTTTTCAAAATAAAATTTAATTTAAAACATTGAACTCTTAGAGGTTAGAATGTGGTTTGAGGTGATGAAAGCAATCTTTCTGGCAGTAAGGACTGCTGATTACAGACTCTGCTTCTGCTCTCTGTGGGACACAGCTCCCTTCTTGTGGACAGTAACCATTTTCATTTGTTACAGAATCACTAAAAACAAACAAACAAACACAAAACCTAAACTGTGTAGAGTTGTATAAAGTACTATATGTACACATTTTACTTTTAAAAGCTATTCTGATATTGTCTCTAATATGCCTATTTCTATTAATAAACTAGAACATAAGCCCTTTATAAAAATACTATGCCATTGGACAGTAGCCTGCCAGGCTCCTTGGTCCATGGAATTCTTCAGGCCAGAATACTGGAGTGGGTAGCCGTTCCCTTCTTTAGGGGATCTTCCCAACCCAGGGATCAAACCCAGGATTGGGTTCTACATTATATGAGGATTCTCTACTGTCTGAGCCACCAGCTGCTAAAGAGGTAAGAACACTGAGGACTATGGTACTACCCACTGTTGTGAAAAGCAAAAATCTATACAACCAAAAATATTCGATAAGTAAATGAATACAATTGATGAATAAGATGGATTACCATGCAGCTATTAAAAATTGTTTTCAAAGAAAATTTGAAGACATGAGAAAAAGTACATGATAAAATGTTAATTCAAAAGGATGATTAAAAGTATATACACAATATGACACCAAATTAGGTTTAAAAATTAGATTTGTTGCTATTGTTCAGTCACTAAGTTTTGTCCAACTCTTTTGCTACCCCATGGACTGTAGCCCACCAGGCTTCTCTGTCCATGAGATTTCCCAGGAAAGAATACTGGAGTGGGTCGCCATTTCCTTCTCCAGGAATTTTCCTGACCCAGTGATCGAACCCTTTGTCTTCTGCATTGGTAGTTGGATTTTTTACCACTAAGCACATCAGGGAAGCCCATAAAAATTAGGCACTAAAGACTTTAAAAATAGACCAAAATATCAACCACTGGTTTTCTGAATGTAGCACTGTTACAGATAATTAATTCCTGTTTTTTTTTATGTATTTGCATTTTTCTAATGTTGTACAATGAACATACATAACTTTTGTAATCTGAAAACAACCCTAGTGAATGTCACTATAATAAAGAGTGAGATGGGGAGGGAGGTGAGAGGGAGGGTCAGGATGGGGAACACATGTACACCCATGGCTGATTCATGTGAATGTATGGCAAAACCAACACAATATTGTAAAGTAATTAGCCTTCAATTAAAATTAAAAAAAAATAAAATTCAAAAAAAAAGAATGAGAGAAGAGGATAACATTTTTTGTTTTTTTTTCACCATATGGGGTTTGGCCTCAAGATCCTTGAAGTCAGCCTCCTTCACCCCAGACATGGTCTGGTAATAATCCAGGTTCTGTCGCATCTCCATGTGCTCAGGGTTGCCCACGAAGAAGGTATGGGCTGCTGCTACAGCTTTCTCCAACTTGTTTATCTAAGGATGAAGAATAAAAAGATAATTGTCACATGCAAACCCTGAAGTCTGGTGTCCAAATATGCAGTTCACAGTAAACAGGAAATCCCTGCCTTCCTGAGCCTTCCACTCAGTGTGCCCGAGCCCCTCCCAAGCCCAGAAAACACACCTATCGCAAGAAACTACATACCAGAGATTAGAAGCACGGGGCCCTGAACAGATTTCCAGCTATTTCTCAAATCAGGATTAGGGATTCCTCAAATTACAGGAGGTTGTGCTTCAAAAGTATAAACATTCTATTCTAAAACAAAGGTGTTATTGTAGGGGGAATGCTATGGAAGACTGACTGCCTGAGATAATACAGTCTCGAGATTCAGATGTAGGGACTGAGCTGGCAAAGTCCAAGAACTCAAGGATTTAGGGGTAGGGGAGAAAGCGCAGTTAACAATTAGACCATGCCTAAGAATTTGCCTAGAAAAAAAAAAAAGCAGCTTTTTTTTTTTTTTGCCTTTGTGCTTTTGACTCATTCAAGGAAAAGGTGGGTGGCAAAAAGTCTTAAGGTCCTATACAAAATCCAGACATGACATCTTCTGACTTCTCAAAGCCAAGGGCTCATGAGGTTAAAACTAGTGACTTTATAGAAATATGAGAGGAGAAGAAATGTGCTACAGGCCACAGTAACGCGTAGAGCAATGGACTCCAGCATTCCAAAATTATACAGCTTCATATATAGAATCCAGAAGAAATCGCTGATGATATAATGATTAACAACATGGGTTGTGGTATCAGACTGGTAACAATGGTAGGTTTAATTATTCTCTTGCTGGGGTTTTAGACAAGTTAAAGTTTATTCTCTAAACTCATTCCCTGGACTCTGCTAGTGGTCCAGTGGTTAAGAATCTGCCTGGCAATGCAGGGGACAGGGGTTCAATCCCTGGTCTGGGAAGATGCCACACGCTGCAGGTAATTAAGCTTGTGCACCACAACTACCGAAGCCTGCGTGCCCTAGAGCCTGTGCTCTGCAACAGAAGTGAGAAGCCCGAGCACCACAACTAGAGCGCAGCCCCCAACTCATTGTAATTAGAGAAAAGCCCCCGAAAAGCAATGAAGACCCAGCACAGCCAAAAATGAATGAATATATAGATACATCCCCTAATCTCACAGGATTGCAGGGAAAGTTAAATGAGAGGATATATATGCAGCTTTTAACACATGGCACTGGGCACATATTAAATGCTTAATAAATGTCAGCTCAATGAATGTAAATCCTCAGTTCAGTTCAGTCGCTCAGTCGTCTCCAACTCTGTGACCCCATGGACTCCAGCACGCCAGGCTTCCCTGTCCATCACCAACTCCTGGAGCTTGCTCAAATTTATGTCCATTGAATCGGTGATGCCATCCAACCATCTCATCCTCTGTTGTCCCCTTCTCCTCCTGCCTTCAACCTTTCCCAGCATCAGGGTCTTTTCCACTGTGTCAGTTCTTCCCAGCACATGACTAATATGCCAAGAAAAAATTTTTTCTTTTCTGACTTTAGTACTAGTAAATGCACACTAGACAAGGAGTCAGCCCTGGCTGTGACCCCCAAATAGCTAGGTGACCCAAGGTCAACAATCCCCATCTCTGTCCCTAAGTATCCCTAACTGTAAAATCAGAAATTCTCTCAAAGTGAAAGTGAAGTCGCTCAGTCATGTCCAACTCTTTGTGACCTCATGGACTGTAGCCTGCACCAGGATTCTCCATCCATGGGATTATCCAGGCAAGAGTACTGGAGTGGGTTGCCATTTCCTTCTCCAGAAATTCTCTCAAGTCTGTCTCTTTTATGGACTGACTCTTTTGTATCTTTCAGCATTACTCTTGCCTTTCTCCATTCTCCTCCATCTCTACACTCTTCACCTCCAGCTTTTTACCCTCTGAGCGCAAGGCACTTGATTTCTCCCTCTCGTGTGGACAACTGCAGTCATCTCTTAATGGTTCACTCTGCCACCACTTTCTCCTTCTCCCAGGGCTTATCCCACATGGTTTCCAGAATCAGCATCCTACAACCTAGTTCTGATGATGGGTCCATGAAGTCTGCAGAATTCTCTTCCCACTCTGGCCCTACTCTGTCGGAAATGGCTATCCTTCCTCTCCTCCGGCAATAGTTGGGATCAGCTTCAAATGTCACCTCTTCTTTCAAGTCCAACTTCTCTGACACACAGTTAGATTCTTCCTCTGTTGTGTTTCCACAGCAGGATATAGATACTCTTTTAGTAGCCCTTACTACTAAAATGACTCTTACACTGCAAAGCGGGGTAAAACAAAAAAATACAAAGTCAAGCACATTACCTGTTCAAAAACTGGAATGTAGTAAGTGTTTAGTAAATGTTTGTCAAAGAATTTTTTAAAGTGTTGTCAAGTGACATAACCAAAGACACAGCCCAATTATTTTGGGGTCAAATCCGGTACTCCTCTGAGAAACTAGGAGGCATGGAGCAGAACTGTGTAAGCAGAATGCTTGTGCAGAGGTGGAAATCTGAGGCCCCCAAGACTTTGTAAGTCTCTAAGTTGAACTGAAGGTCTGTTAAACTATGGATATAATAGACAAGCCCACACAGCTCCTCCTTCCATTTTCCCCCAATAAAATGGGGCTACTAATAGCATCTACTTTACAGGATATTGCCAGGATCTGGGTAAATGAACTAACAAACACAGTATTTAATAATGCCTGGAAGTCTGTTTTGGCTATCATTATCATAAATCAGAAACGCTCCAAATCTGGGTGTACACTTGGACTTAAGGCACTCTGGAATTTCTAAAAATGCTCATTTTCTTTGGAAACCTGACACACTAGCCAGAGGGTCCCTCACAGGGAGGGGCCAGACAGCCCCTACTGGCGACGTGGCAACCTCACGTCCTGAAAGAAGGCTGCTGCACTCAGGCGGCAGGAAGAGCATCACTGAAAAGCAAACCGGAAGGAAGATATTGTAGAAAGGTCTTAGCTTCTCACTGGGTAACTTACAATGAAATCAGGATTTACAGCTGACGCTGTAGTTCCCTATAAGCGGCTTCCCGAGTAACACAAGACCAAGTTTTGCTTGGCATGTGCCTTAACCCCAGGCTGGACTTTTGGGGTCACCATCTGCCTATGCGAACCCGGAGAGGCTGGTCTCCTGGCAGGGTCCCTACTCTCCCTGGATCCAGGAAAAGTTTCTCGTCCAAGAGGCCACTTTCCCTCTCCGCGGACACGTCCCTCGCCCCTCTTCCCCGAACCAACCACGCCCAGAAGGACCCCCAGCCGCCCGGGGCTCGGGCAGGTCTGCACCTTGAAGTAGGCGACCTGCAGGTAGTTGTAGGGGCTCCGCTTGCGGAACTCCAACTCCAGCTCCTCGCTGAGCGAGTGGGCGGTCGACGGCCCGAGGCAGCGGCGCAGGCAAGCGGCGCGGCGCAGCAAGCCTCCGAAGAACCGCAGGTCGTGCAGGGCGGAGGCACCTGAAGCCTGCGCCAAACTTGGGGGCGAGTCTGGGTCCACTTCCCATGGGAGGTCGGCGGCACACCGAGTGCGGCAGCGCAGACGGAGGGCGCGCAGGGCGGCCCGCGAGCGGAGCGCCCGCTCCATGCTCAGAACCACACCGGCCCAGTCCCCGCGAGCATAGGCCGCCGTCCCCTCCGCGAACAGCAGATCAGGCGCCGTCAGGTCCCATCCCGCCTCGGACTCGGCCTCAGCCTGGGAGGCAGTGGCGGCGACGGCCAGCAATGTGGTCAGCAGCCTTAAAGCGCGTGCCGCCATGGCCGCTCAGACCTAACGGGACCCTTGGTCACCGGCCGGGGAGGTTGGAGTCCCACCTCCGCGAAGCCCCGCCCTCGAGGGAAGCCCCGCCCTAGACGAAGCCCCGCCTCCCAAACCCTGCGGCGTCTGCCAGGAGGCACCATCTCTTCTGCCTTCCCCCATCCTTGACTCCGCCCCTCAGCGGAACCCTGAGCGTCAGCAGGAGCCCCGCCTCCGGACTCCTGGCAGTTCCGACGCCTAGTGGTCAGAAGACGCGGAAGCTCCGCCCACGGGCTTTTTTGCGTTTGTTCTGCAGTCTCGCGCCGCCTGGGTAGTGAGAAGAACAAAGTCCTGTCATGGAAGATACAGCAACGCCCGGGGGGACCCAGGGAGTCACAGAAAACCAAGGAGTTCTGTCGGCGGCAGGTCGGGGAGGTAGGCGGGAGTCAGATGGGGAAAAGAAGCCCTTCCGGAGCAGCTAGTCTGCCGGGCTCCACGGGAGGCCGAGGGCGGGCGCTCACGGCCTCTGTTCCTGGGTGTGTGTCGCAGGAGCCCTGGTGGAGCTCACCCCGAATCCCGGCGGCCTGGCCCTGGTGAGCCCCTACCACACCCACCGGGCCGGGGACCCTTTAGACCTCGTGGCGCTCGCAGAGCAGGTGCAGAAGGTGAGGAGGCGGGGCTGGGATAGTGAATGACTATCTTCTTGCATATTTGGTCCTCCCAGCCACTTAGTGTGGAGTAGTGGGGTTTTTTGACTCCATATTACACTCGGGGAATACATGTTCATGGCCAGTTGGTGACCTGACTCCAGCTGATCTTCTGAGACCAAACACACCTTCAGTTGCAGCTTGAGTGCCCATAATCTCTGAGAAATGGAATATTTCATGCTGTATGAGTAAATAAGGATGTCACAGTCAGTCAGTTCAGTCGCTCAGTCGTGTCCGACTCTGCGACCCCATGAATCGCAGCACGCCAGGCCTCCCTGTCCATCACCAACTCCCGGAGTTCACTGAGACTCACGTCCATCAAGTCAGTGATGCCATCCAGCCATCTCATCCTCTGTCGTCCCCTTCTCCTCCTGCCCCCAATCCCTCCCAGCATCAGTCTTTTCCAATGAGTCAACTCTTCGCATGAGGTGGCCAAAGTACTGGAGTATCAGCTTTAGCATCATTCCTTCCAAAGAAATCCCAGGGCTGATCTCCTTCAGAATGGACTGGTTGGATCTCCTTGCAGTCCAAGGAACTCTCAAGAGTCTTCTCCAACACCACAGTTCAAAAGCATCAATTCTTCAGCGCTCAGCCTTCTTCACAGTCCAACTCTCACATCCATACATGACCACAGGAAAAACCATAGCCTTGACTAGACAGTCCTTAGCAATTGCTGCCTTCACAGGTAGTGAGCCCTGAGGGAACTCAGGAAGGAGAGAATATCTCCCATCTAGCAGTCATCTATCAGACTGTAGCCACTGCTTATAGTGAGCACTGAGGAAGCTTAGGATGAAAACAGGATGCTGCCTCAGATAGCTGAGGTGCATATCAAAGGAATGATTTCAGTGAGTCCAGACTCTTTTATCTTCACATATATAGAAAAGCGCTTAATTCTTTAGTTTGGATTACCTGGTTTTCTTTAATTAGTAATAGTCTTTTGATGTTCAGACTACCTGCCCTTTGTTGCAAAACTTATGTATAACTGGCTCCTCCCCTTTCTTCCTGGAAACAGTTCTCCCAGGGTCACTGGGAATTTGAACACATGAATTTTTAATCCCAGTTTTGATATTAACTTGCACTGTGACTTGAGGTAAATTACTTTTCTCTGGACCTCAGCTTCTTTATCTGTAAAATGCAGGGTGTGAACTAGGAGAACTGTTAAGTCTGAAATTCTTGAAAATCCAGGTTTCCTCTAATCATTCTTCCCAAGACTTCCAGTTGTAGAACCCTCTTTGAGATGTACAGATACAGGGCATTGCTACTTTAAAATTTATGATATCCCCTCATCCTGGTGTATATGATCACATTTGGCCTTGGTTATATTCAAAGGCCTTCATTTTGCTCAAAAAAATTTAATAATGTGCTCAAATTCCATTACATGTATGTCTCGGTATCTCAGTTTTGTTTTCAAATGCTTAGGAAATCTCCTTTGATATATTATGTGCTTTCTCTTTCCTAGAGAGGTGAAAAGTAAAATCTGACTTTTATGGATTATGAAAACATTATGTGGGCTTCCCTGATAGCTCAGTTGATAAAGAATCTGCCTGCAATGCAGGAGACTCCAGTTCGCTTCCTGGGTCGGGAAGATCCCCTGGAGAAGGGAAAGGCTGCCCACTGCAGTATTCCAGCCTGGAGAATTCCATGGACTGTATAGTCCACGGGGTCGCAAAGAGTTGGACAGTTCACCTTCACTTTATGTGTCTGTTGAATCAAATCACTTATTGGCAGGGAGGCTCCCAGAGTCACATCTTAGGCAAACATTTTTGGTGGGTTACTGAGTGACATGTTTATTACAAGGACGTGGAAAAGAAAGAAGGAAGACAGTTTTTGTCCTTTAGTCTGTAATCTAGTGAAATACAGAGTATGCATTATTGTGCTACCTTCATTTTTCCATTTTCTTTGAGAAACTGAAGAAAAAGCACTCTGAAGATAAACAGAATCAAGAGTATTTCAGTTTGTGAACTGAAATGTACTTTGTAGCAGGACTGACTTCTTACATGCAATTTAGGTATTCGTGGGTGTTCGAAAGTGCAAGAAGCCTGGTATTAAGGCACGGAATTTAGAATCAGACTGATCTGTGTTGAGATTTGTGGATGTGTGTGTGTGCTCAGTTGTTTTTGTGACCTTTTGGATTGCAGCCTGCCGGGCTCCTCTCCATGAGATTATCCTGGCAAGAATAGTGTCGTATTTGGCCATTTCCTTCTCCAGGACATCTTCCCAACCTAGGGAGCCTCTCCTCCATCTCCTGCATTGGCGGGCGGATTCTATACCGCTGAGCCATCAGGGAAGCCTTCAAACCTTGGACAGGCTACTTCACCTGTCTGAGTCTAATCCTAAAATGAGAAAGTGAAGTTATCAGCTCCAGCTTCATAAGGTATTACGAGAATTAAATGAGATAATATGCAAAGGGCCTCAGAGTGATTAGGGCCAGAGTTTGTGCTTAGTGGTTAGAGGTAGTCTTTCTCTTATGTCTCTTTTAATTAGGTTCTTTTGTGTACAAAGAACAGATTTGTTGCCACCTTAAGAAAAAAGATTTATTTCAAGGCCACTCTTAACCAGAACTATCCTAGCTCAGGGACCACCTACTCTCTGCTTGGCCATGAGGTGCCTCACTGTCCCTGGAACAAAGTGCAAGTTCTTGTATCAGGGGTCATAAAGCCTTATGTGATCTGATGCCTGCACCCTTTTTTACATCTCCCCTCACTAACTACTCAAGCTGCATTGGCCTCAGAAATGCCTGGAAGCTGCTTCTCTGATTTTTTTGCATGGCTAGCCCTTTCCTTCAGACCCAAGTCAAATGTCACAACCTCAGTGAGACTTTCTTATCTATTAGTGCAGTTGATAAACTATTTTAAATTTTAATGTGATCTCAAAAAAAAAGTTTTAATGTGATCTTAATTAATTTAAATTTTAAAACCTGGTAATTGAATTAATGACTGGAAACAAGTATATTTGGAACAATTTGAGTATGTGAATTGACTCTTCCAACTATAAACTTTATGAAGTCTCAATACAGATCAAGTTTTTCCAATGAAAATATAGCATCCAAATTGATAGGTGCTGTGAATATAAAATATACACTTAATATGAAATGTAAAATATCTCTTAACAATTTTTATTTGATTACATGTTGAAATGATAAATTTTCTGATCAGTCACTCAGTCATGTCAGACTCTTTGCGACCGATGGACTGCAGCATGCCAGGCTTCTCTGTCCATCACCAACTCCCGGAGTTTGTTCAAACTCATGTCCATCGAGTCGGTGATGCCATCCAGCCATCTCATCCTCTGTCATCCCCTTCTCTTCCTGCCTGCAATCTTTCCCAGCATCAGGGTCTTTGTTCCAGTGAGTCAGTTCTTTGCATCAAGTGGCCAAAGTATTGGAGTTTCAGCTTTAGCATCAGTCCTTTCAATGAATATTCAGGACTTTAGGATTGACTGGTTTGATCTTCTTGCAGTCCAAGGGACTCTCAAGAGTCTTCTTCAACACCACAGTTCAAAAGCATCAATTCTTCAGTGCTCAATTTTTTGATATATTGGGTTAAATAAACTATATTAGTAGTTTTTTGGGGTTTTTTGGCTGTGCCATGTGGCTTATGGAATCTTAGTTCCCCAACCAGGGATTGAACCCAGGCCACCACAATGAAAGTGCCAAGTCCTAACCACTGGACTGCCAGGTAATTCACTATATTATTACAATTAATTTTACTTATTTATTTTTACTTTTAACACAGCTACTAGAAAACTTACAATTTCACATGTGACTTGTTTCTATCCTCAAGGATAGTTGCATTAGACTGTAGTCTTAACAAAGGCCGTGGCCTCTTTCTCATGTTTGCCAGTGTGTCCAGCGCAGTGCCTAGCGTGGTGTCTGACCCATGGTAGTTGCTCAGTGTGTGTCTGTGAAACAGATAAAGGCTTGACTCAGCCTACTCAGTTGTTTTCTCTTCACTCAGAACACGACTGATACCTGACCTTGATCATAAGCTTCCTCAACTAACCAGCAAATTCTCTTAATATTTCTTAGTTCAAGTTTAACCTCTTACTTTCTTTTCCTTAACAGTTGTATACCACTAAAAGTTAATCAGTGTTTTGTTTTTTTTGAAACTCTTCTGGTGGTCCAGTGGTTAGGACTCTGCTTTCATTGCTGGGACCTTGATTCAGTCTCTGGTTGGACAGAGCCAAAAAAAAAAAAAAGTTAATCAGCTTTTTGTGAAAAAAAATCTGGAAGTTTTTTGACAAATTTCTGATGTGTGGATGATAATCCTTCCCAGTACTTGAATTGGTTACATATGTGTCTCCTAGCTTTGAAAGTTATTTTCTTTAAAGCAATTTCCAGTGCCTTCAGTTGAATTTCCTAGGACATGACAATCTTCTGTGTATATGATAATTGTTCCAGGTGTACATCATAGTGGTGGTGGTTTAGTCGCTAAGTCGTGTCCGACCCTTGCGACCCCATGGACTGTAGCCTGCCAGGCTCCTGTGTCCATGGGATTCTCCAGGCGAGAATACTGGAGTGGGTTGCCATTTCCTTCTCCAGGGGATCTTTCTGACCCAGGAATCAAATCCGGGTCTCCTGCCTTTTAGGCAGATTCTTTACCCACTGAGCTTCCAGTCTTTTAAAAATACATTTTAAGTGACAGGAATGCAAATATAAGTTAAATATAATTAAGTGTGATGTAAATAACTCAACTGAATAATGGTCAGTTTAACAGATACCTTCTAATAGCATTGAAACATGTATATTATCATATGTGAAACAGATCGCCAGTCCAGGTTCGTTGCATGAGACAGGGTGCTCAGGGCTGGTGTGCTGGGACGATCGTGAGGGATGGGATGAGGAGGGAGGTGGGAGGGGGGTTCAGGATGGGGAACACATGTATGCCCATGGCTGATTCATGTCAATGTTTGGCAAAAACCACTACAATATTGTAAAGTATTTAGCCTCCAATTAAAGTAAATTTAAAAAAAAGATACCTTCTATATATAGTCAGGTTTCTATATCGCAGGCCATAAGAGACATAGCACAAGTGTCTTCAGGTTTTCATTGTAAGATCCATCCCTGATTTCAGAAATGTTTAAATGTGAGAAAACAGATGGAGATCTGAGGAATAAGTGGGGTTAGTCAGGCAAAAGAGCAAGAGGGGAAATGTATTGGATGGAGGAGAGGCCATATGCAAAATTACTTGGAAGCAAAAGAGATTGGGGCATGTTGGAAGACTGAAAATTTTGAGTGTGACCAGAATCTAGAGTGAACAAGATAGATAGCTTGGGAGATAGAAAAAGAGCACTTATTTCCATGTTATGGGGTCATGGGGTCATGGCAGCGTTGACTTCTCCTGGGCAGTGCCTTCTGAGCTAGGCCTTGGGGTGAGTGGGTGTTCACGGGGGAATGGTGAAAATGGGAAGGGTATGAAAGGCATAAGCCAACATGTTGACATAATTTCACATTGGGCTCTAAATAGGAGCATCGTAAAGTCTTACCCTTTTCTGACCCACAGTTCAGTTTTTTCTCACCCTTAGGCTAATGAATTCATCAGAGCAAATGCCACCAACAAACTGACTGTCATAGCTGAGCAAATCGAACATTTGCAAGAACAAGCCAGAAAGGTAAGTAGTAGCTTTTTGGTAAGCTTTCATTTTCTTCATTTAGTCCACAGGATTGACTGAACTTGCTCATAATCAGTGTAACTTAACTTGTTTCGGTACCTCCTAGAAATATAGAAGTGTTGAGCAAAATAGGATAAGCCCAAGAGGTTAAGTATAAGGTTTTTCACTGGGCGAAAGCTCAGTGAGGTAAAAAGCATCTAAAGGGGAAAATTTGTTTTCAGTTATAAAAGAAATGTACTTACCACTAAAAAACTGGGAAGAAATTTAAAAACCACCCAAAGCCAGTAGTACTTGACATTTTGAAATATAAGTTTTCCAAAGGCATTTTTATAGCATAGTCGCATAATGTAGTCTAATTTTTCTCTTCAGTGTCATCTGGATCTCAGTCATGATTCACTGATGTGAGGGAGCAAGACCCTCAGCATGGAACAGGTTCCAGCTTTCGGGTGGGATGCTCACTGAGTATGAGTGCTGTTTGCTCTCATATCCGATTGGCTCTGTCTCTGTGGATTTCAGGTTTTGGAAGATGCTCGTAGGGATGCTGACTTGCACCATGTGGCTTGTAATATGGTGAAAAAGCCGGGCAGCATCTACTACCTTTATAAACGGGAGAGTGGCCAGCAGTATTTCTCCATTATTTCTCCAGAGGTAAGAACATTTAATTGTTGCTACAGAAACCTACTCCTGTCTTTAAGAAATTCTTGGTGTATTGTGTGTGTGTGTGCGCACGTATGTGTTATGTGTGAGAAAATGTAGGCATGGGAGTTGGTAAGTGATTTTCTAGAAAACTAGAGGTGGCATGAGCCCAGAGGTGACTGAAAAATATATGCACTTAAATTATTTCACAATCATTATCTCTGTTCAGGGAGGTACCTGATGTGTAATGCAGTGCCTGTCAAGGATGATTCTGACTGGTCTGAAGTGAAAAGCCAAAAAAAGAAAATTGTGGTATAATTAGGAAATGGACTCAACTTCTGTACCTCCCGCCCTGATCGGAACGGCCTCCTTTGCCTTCTCTAGGAATGGGGGACGAGTCGTCCACATGACTTCCTTGGTGCCTACAAGCTACAGCACGACCTGTCCTGGACTCCGTATGAGGACATTGAGAAGCAGGATGCTAAAATCAGTGTCATGAGCAAGTTGCTAAGCCAGCCAGTGGCTCTGCCTCCAAGCACTGAATCCAACTTCCCGGGGTTCAGGTCCACTGAGAGTGGACTCTGACACAGGCTGTCAGGACATGGACCTCTCACCTCCTTGTTGCCCCAACTTCTGCCCTGGTGGGAGGTAGCAAGAGAGACGAAAGCATGTGGGTGAATCATGAACTTCTTTGAAGGCGATCCTGTGTGAATGGAAACGCTGTTGTTATTACTTTATGTGGGATGGTAGAATCATATCAGTCTCTCCTGGGATCCTCTCTGGGTCACATGTACCCAACCAGTCAGTTTCAGAGGACCATCCAGTGTACTTTGCTTCTCCTTTATCTCCATCTATTCTCTCACGGGTTAGAGCATTAAAGAAGGAAAGTTCTCTTCCTGCAAAAAAGGCTGGCGAGTCATTTTCCAGAAACACTGTTAACAGTCTTTTGTAACTAGAAGTGTTTAAGATTGGGCTTGAGGCTATTTAATAGTTTGTGTAACTCTAGCTTCAAATTCATCTGGGAAGCAGAATATTGGGTACTGGAGGATGATAAACGGCCTGGCTTGGCTAGCGATAGTGTGTAATTCCGGTGTGTGTGTGTGTGTGTGCACTAAGTTGCAACAGTCGTGTCTGACTCTGCCGCCCCATGGACTGTTGCTGCTGCTGCTGCTAAGTCGCGTCAGTCGTGTCCGACTCTGTGCGACCCCGTAGACGGAAGCCCAGCAGGCTCCCCCGTCCCTGGGATTCTCCAGTCAAGAACACTGGAGTGGGTTGCCATTTCCTTCTCCAATACTTGAAAGTGAAAAGTGAAAGTGAAGCAATTGATAAGGTCTGGCTTACTTCACCCTACTCCCTACATTGACCACTAGGTGGTGCCATTGTGATTTCCTGGTTAAGCTGGTTACCAAGTTCAGAGAAAGGAGCATTGTGAAGTTATTTTGGAGGTAGCATCTCCTAGAGGAACTAATACCCAGTGATTATATACAGTAACCATTTTTCATTTACCCATCCATCCACCCATCCATAAGTAAATAATACTTAGTTACTAAGTATTAAGTGCCTTCTAGCTTCAAGATTCTGGAGAATGACACAGCTGAGTAAGACAGGCCCCTGTTTCCAGGAAGCTCACAGTCTAGTTGGGGAGAAAGTAACTCAGCCATCACAACATAGTATAAAAAGGGCTATGATGGAAGTACACATGGAATGTCATGGCGCACCAAGGAGAGCTACCTAACTCAGCTTAGAGAACCTAAGAAGACTTGGAGGAGCTGACACCTGCTTGGGAACTGAGAAACAAGAGTTAGAGCTTATCTGGAGGGTACCAACTGTCCTCTCTATGGAAAGGCTGTCTTTCGGGGTAGGGGGAGGGTTCATTTTTGGATAGAATTTATTTGTGAATAAACAAAGGAATATCCACTTAACAAGCCACATCAACCAAAATAATCCTGCCAATCACGGGTGGACTGAGACATCTCCTGACCAGAACAGTTTTACTTCTAACAGCTAGGAGATAGGTAGATGAATAGGATGATAAACAATTCTAGATAAAAAAAATTGCACGTGAGGGACGTTGACAAGAAGTAATATAACATTTGGGGAATTGGAGCTAGTTTAAAGTGAAGAGTATTGGCTGAGGGGTATGAGAAAAGAGCTAATTGAAGGATTGGGGATAGGGAGTTGATAAAATTGACCTTTTTAGAAATCTCATTTTGACAACAGAGGATGAGTGGAGGCAAAACCTCTGTGAGCCTTCATCCCAGTCCAGGCAAGAGATATTGGAGGTCTGGATTAAGATGGTGATGGAATGAGAAGTGCTGTATTTTATCAATCGTAAGATGTACTTTTCTTCCTCCACATTTAATCTCTTGAGACCTGGATGCTTCTAGAAGTCAGTGGTAGGTCATTGTTTAAGTGGCAGCATTTTTTTTTCTTTCTTATAGCTACATGAAATAATCGTGTGTCTTAACAATGGATGTCATCTTAGGCTTGATGAAGTGTGGCATTTAAAAAGTACAGTAGATCACCATCTTGTTAACTGGTACCGTGTGGCAAAAAGAATGGAAGGAAAGAATCTTAGATAATGCTTGCATTTCTTGCTTGAGTGTGTGGATGGTAGGAATCCACTCCCTGATAATTTTCCAAAATAATTAGCAATCTGTATTTGCCTCAATAATCCACCCAGCTGGCCCTACTTAGGTTCACCGAGTATGAGTAACAACTGACTGTGCCTCCCATTCTCCTGTGAGGGCTCTAGAAGGAGGGAAAGGAGGCCTGACTGTGTCCTTGGCTTCTAAGTTATCAGTCCACAAGCACTGAGATCACTGGTGGTAGAGATTCAGAGATGATAAATACTGTTTGGTGAGCTCTTTTTCTGCCAGGCATAGCCATTGTCTGATTTAATCTTTATATAATCACCATCTATAAGGTATTATACGACTTCTCTGGTGGCTCAGAGGTTAAAGCGTCTGTCGGCAATGCGGGAAACCCTGGGTTCGATCCCTGGGTCAGGAAGATCCCCTGGAGAAGGAAATGGCAACCCACTCCAGTATTCCTGCCTGGAGAATCCCATGGACGGAGGAGCCTGGTGGGCTACAGTCCATGGGGTCGCAGAGTCGGACACGACTGAGCGCCTTCACTCACTCATAAGGTATTATATAGTGTTCCTATTTTACAGAGCTGGGTCATCTCAGAGATAAGCACCTGACCTGTGATTATACAGGTACAAAGTGCTAGAGGTCAGGTTCTAACATTCCTGTTTAGTTCCCATCTATAAGCTGTTCTGGCTGATTAAGACAGTCCTAGAAGATTTCTTCATAGAAGTGTGAAGAAATAAATACAGAAGTGACAGAGTAACGTGTGTAGGGGATACTATGGAAGTAGTTCACTTGAGTAGTGATGAACATGCAGAGGGCATATATCAAAGTCTGAGGAAATTAAGTAACTTAGCTAAGGTCACACAACTTAAGAATAATTGAGCCCACACTTCTAGTATGAAAGCCCATGTGCAGAACCCCCACACACAAGATGAGGTGCATCTTCCCTAAAGAACCTGGAGCTTGGGAGGAAGGAGACTGAATGCTTGGAGTAACTGGACTTCTGTAGTCCAAGCAGCATTCGATTCGTGGACTACTCCCTTTTTAAAAGCTTTGTTCTTCATTTTGATTTGGAACATTACCATCTTCCACTTTACCCCCTGCATCTTTCTTGTCTCATGACACTAATAGTTCGGACAGCTCTGAGGCTGAGTCCTTGGTCCTCTTTTCTTTCTCTGCTAGGTGATCTAATCATTTCCCTTGGCTTTAAACGCCACCCACATGCTGCTGACTCACATGTGTGTCTCCTATCCTGATCTCTCCCTGAGTTTCATGCAGACTTAATTTATCCAACAGTCTCACTTGATGTCATTACAAACCTAACGTGTCCAAAATGGAAGTCTTGAGTTACACCCCAAGGCCGTTTTGTCACCGGTCCTTCTGTTTCCATCAGCACCTGTGTCACACTGCTGTTGAGACCCAAAACCCAAGTCATCCTGTTCTTCCCACACCAGTCAGCAAGTCTCAGCTCTGTCTTCAAAATATATCCCACTCTGACTGCTGCTCAGCGCCTCCACCCCTACCCTCTTGGTCCAAGCTGCCAGCATCTCTGGCCTGGATGGATGCAGTAACCTCCTCAAGTGCCTTCTGCCTCTGTTCTCACCCTCCTTCAGTCCATTTCCACAGAGGCTGTTGTCATCATCCTTTAAAAGCATATCAGGTTATAATACTTCTATAAAAAACGACCTCCACGTTTCTCTTTACACTTAGAATAAAGTCCAGACTCTTGCCGCCTCAATTTGGACTAGCCAGAAGCACATGTTCCCCCATTCCTGTTCTCTACTTCTGTGAGATCCAGAATGAGAGGAAGGGAGAAACTTCTGCCAGTTCGAGAGGAGGGTTTTTATTAGATCTCCCTACTTCCTCTCCCCCTTCTGAAGGAAGCCTTGGGGATGTCCGGGGTAACAGATGCATGATCATGTCCTTAGAATAATGATGATGATGGTTGAGCTTCTGTCCTGTGCTGAGCATTATTTAATATGTTTATTATTTGTATTTTTATTTAATGTAAATTATAAGCTTATTGTCACAGCAATCCCATTTTACAGATAAGGAAATAGGTTCAGGAAACCAAAGTAACTTGTTCAGATGTACACCTCTGTTAATGCTAGAGCTGGGATGTAAATCTGGTTAAAAGTCAAGGCCAGTATTATGATCATTATGTGACAGTTTTTATTTTGCCACTTTAATGGTTCATGTTGCCTGGGAAAATGAAGAGAAATATAAATGACAGAAAGAAGCTGACCTGACACTTGGGCTTAGACTTGTAGCACAGCTTTACTTGCCTCCATCCTGGATCTCCAGTTTAGTTTCTCAAATACCTTAGGTGTGACTTTAGTGTTAAACTGTTCAATTCTTAGAACCACTAACTAGTAATGGTAAAATTGACTAATGCCCATTTCCTCTTCTGGAGAATGGGAATGCTAATACTAACATTAGAGGCATTTGAAAAAACCCAGTAAGATGACTATAATGTCTGTAAAGCATTGAGAACAGTGCCCAGTGGCTAGCAGCCACTCAGGACAGGCTAGATCCTATTCTTCTCTTCCCTCTCCAGGCTGCCAGGTGAGGCAAGGGGTCACCTGACCTGACTCCACCCCTTCTCTCGCATATTCTGTGTGGCCCTGGAAGCTCTTGCTGCAGTGACTTAGCAACAGGGTAGAGAATGTGGGGCAGTATTAGAAGTAGTGCTTGGGATCCTCTGGAACACTAACAGGTGTCTGTGGCACATACTCGTCCAGTTACGGAACCTGGATACCTCAGAGGGGCTCTTTCCTCCTCCTTCTCACTCTTCTGCTGTCTTGGCATTCCCTCTCGCAGGGGCTCCTGGTCAGGCTACTTCTTGGTCCTGTCTGCTGCTGTCTAACAAGATGTCTTTGCTCCAGCACCACAGCCCCAGCTCATAAGGTGTTTAAGAGAGCCTTCCTCCACAATGGCTGCCAGGATAATCTTTCTAAATCAACTTGACCTTGTCATTTCCCTACTTAAAATGTACAATTTTTCAGGACTGAGTGTAGATTACTCGGCTTGTCATTGATCCAACAAATACTGAGGCTGGGGGCGGGAGGGTACTGTATGCCTAGCATTCATACAGGCTCAAAGATACAGCAGTGATCCAAGCAGAGCCGAAGCCCTGCCCACGAGGAGGGGCCTTATATTCCAGGGGCCCTTCACAGGCTGGACCCCCAGCGTCTCTTTACAGCTTTACCTACCCCCAGCTCCCCGCCTACCTCCCATGCACCGTGCACACGCTCGTCTCTTCACCTGCTGAGCCTTTGCACATTCGTCGTGTTACACTAGTCCACTCCTCCCAGATCCCTCCATTCCACCACCCGCCTACCCGTGCTGCCGCTTCAAGACCTCGGGCTCCCCTGCAAAATGAGGCCCCTCTTCATGCCAACTAAAGCCCTGTTGCCCCTCCCCTGCCTCTTGGGGATTGTGAGCTAAGAGCCAGGGGTGAGAGGCTTAGGTCGGCAGCTCCCGCTTGCCTTGGCTGGCCCCTCCACCGCACAGGAAGCGGGGGGAGGAGTGTGGGCCCCCACCCCACGTAAGAATGTCTGGTCCCCAGGTAAGCATCCGCAGCAGCACGTGCCTCCTCCACGTGCTGTCAGCGGTGGGGGCGGGGAGCAGGGGTGGCAGGAGTGGGGAAAGAGCTGTCCTGACGTGTTGGCGCCCAGCCCCGGCTTGGTCTCTTCTGTGTTTTCACCTGGGCATCTTCGCCGTTGCTGCCATCCCGCAGGGCGCGAGGAATAGCGGAGAGGGAGGGACGAGGAGGAGCACGCTGATGTCTTCAGCTTGGACGGACCACCGTCAGGAGGAGGCCGGTTCTCTGTTGGGCTGTTGGCCTCTAGGGTAGCGGGTGGAGTGGGGTGGCCGCGGGGAGGCAGGTCGTTTCTCACACAAGTGGCTGTGCCCGTGGCTCACTGCCTGCCCGCGGGAAGTGTCACCCGGAGCGTTCTCGCACCAATGCTGCCGGGTTCCTGCGCACGGAACCCACCCCGCTGTCCTTGCTTTTCCCTAGAAAGCCCCGAGTCATACGCAACCCTCCCTACTCCTTTCAGGAGCAGCCGCAGCGTCTGCCGTTCCGGCTCGCTCACCTCGTTCTCCTCACCAGTTTCATGGCTGATTTCCTTTTCTTCAGCCTCTCCCCTTGAGACCACCCTCCACTCGCAACCCACATCTGAGCAAGACACCCTCCTACACCCTCTTACTAAATAAACATTACTGCCTAGTCACAGCGGCAATGCAAGATCACACCAGCTATCACAATGGTGTCCTCCCTGCCGGCTCTGCCTCCAGGCGCCCCTCTCCTTGGGATCCAGCCTCATTGTGCTTTCCTTCTTGCAATTTCCTTTGCCAAGAAGCTGCCCTCGCCACCGCCCCGCCCTCCCCGCTACCACCCACCCCTTTTGTTTATGCTTATAGAGTCGTAAATATCCTGTTGGTGGAGCCTTCCCCTGCCCCCCTCACAGACTTAGTCTTCCCGAACACACTCAGCAACCGGACAAACCTTTGTCCAATAATATTCGTCACACCGCCATCACTGTCCCTGCACACATCTGCCTCCCCGACCAGATTCCCAGCCTCCTGAGGGTGCTCTGTGTGCCCAGAACATGCAGGCCGGGCGCAGGGCAAATCAGCAAACACATTTTAAAGTGAATAATGGAAGATCATAAGCATCAGGTAGATGCTTGGGTGTGTTGAAGAGGCTGGATTGTTCGTTTGAGAAGGCTTCTCATGGGACAGACTGGACAGGCTTTGAGGGACTGAGTGCAGGGAGAGGATCCCAGGCAAGCACCAGAGTGCTCTATTAATTTAACAATCACCGAACAACTTCTATTGTCAGGCCTCATGCTGGGCACCGGGGGTCTCGGTCGGCACTCAAGTTCCTTTCCCTGTACTAGAGAAGGAAGACTACATAGGCGGTGCCAATACAGAGTGCCAACTGTCACACGGTGAGCAAGGAGATGTGGCAGTGCAGAGGAGGAGCACCTCAAGACTTGAGGGCGCGCCAGGCTTCCCAAAGAGGACCACCACCCAACCCGAGACCAGAAGGGGGCAGAGAAGGGCTCGAGGGGTGATGCAGAAAGGACTTGCATATCAGATGAAGGAGCTGAGCTCCATCCTGAGGGTGCTGGGAGCCACTGATGACCTCCAAGCAGCTGGGGAGCGACACAAGCTAGTCCTGCCGGCCACTGCTGGGCAAGGCCTCGGCTCTGATCCCTCCTCTGAGCCCCCTGACAGGCAGGACCCCTCCTCTATGCTCCCTCAGCAGCCTTGTGACCTCTTCCTTTCTGTGCAGGGTTGAAGCCTCTGCCAGACCAGGTTTTTGAGAGACAAGACCAGGTTTTAATCTTTTTTGTCCCAAGACAAAATGTTTGCTGAATGAATGGACTGTTCTTTTTTTTCTCTAAATTTCACCAGCCCTTACTCTCAGGTCCATATCCTTTCATACCTGGAGCCTATACATTATGCTGCAGATGGCTTTTAATTGGGAAAAAGGAGGCCCAATTCCAATCCCGGCTCCGCCATTTACTGGGACAAATTGTTTAACTGTCCTGAAACCTCAGTTTCTCCACCTGTAAGATGAGTTATCACCATGAACAGTCTGTAAGTCTCCACATGCATGCATGAGTCTTCTTTTCCTGAATAGACTGTAAGTTGTATGGTCCAGGCAGGTACCAAGGACTTTCCTCAGCACCTGGCTTGATCTGAGCTTACAACAAATACAAAAATGATCAGTCCTGTTGGTTGGTAGACAGCAGAGTACACAGGAAAGAACCCTTAAGGTGAAGTTGGAAGTCTTGTTCTGCCAGTTCTAGTGTGACCTTGAATGAGGTTCTTCTCCTCTCTGAGTCTTTGCTTTACCTGGCAGACCTCACAGGGCCATTGGAAACGGCAGAAATGAACATGCTTTGTGAATGAACAAGATAATCTGGTAGACAATTAATTGAACATTAATTAAACGGTGAAGCAGTATAGATGAGGTATGTCTCATAACTGTTGGACATACCCCAGGTATCTCTGCAGAGAGGCAGAGATGCTAGGATGCTAATCTTCCAGGCAACAGTAGGCTAGACTGGAATAGAGGTGTTTGGTCTTGCCAGCTGAGCCCTGAGACTCAGGACAGACCAGGAGGGAAGGGTTGACAGGGAGGGAACATAACTCTAGTCCTTTGCTCCCCTTCCCATCCCAGATTTGTCTGGCTAGCATTGCTTCCTGTCTTACGTTTTAAGGGAATCTGGCATGACAAGGTCTCAGGAGTCCCAGTGGCTTTGGGATTATTATAGCTACTGATACCCCTTGGTGAATAAAGCTGGCCTATGGGAGCAGTTAGTTCTGCTGTGCTGCCTGATAAACTTTTAGCTCTAAACTCCAAGTCTGGCCCCCTCTCACCCTATGCATCTTGGCAGCAGTATTTATGGGAAAGGACCATGACTTGTCTTAGCTCTTGCCAAGACCAGAAATGCCTGGGGCTGTACAGAGGGGCTATATGGAAGCAGAGTCTCAGCTTCCTCACCTCGAAAATGAGTGGGGAATAAATGAGAAAACAGACGTGGAAACACCTTGGAACTTGTATATTTTACTCAAGTGCAGGATTCTGTATGTGGGCAGTGTGTTTACAACCGGCGGGGCCTCCCTGTTTCAGAGAGCACTGGGGCTCTTTCTCTAAAAGCAAGGTTCACAATGCAGTTTATGTGTAAGGAGTGCACGTATTTGGTCTCAGAGTGAACACAGACACAGCAGGACTGTGAAAATGGCCAGGGCCAGCTGACCCCTGCTGCCAAAGGAGGCTGGGGGAGAGAGGAGGACGGGCAGGGGCTGCTTCTGCGTGGAAAGGCTGTAGCTGCCCCACTGGGAGGAGCTCCCTCATCACTCCCTGCCCCAAAGACCTCCTCCTGCTGAGATCACGCCCCTAGTAAGAAGCACCAGATTTAGAATCAAACAGGTGGAATTGATTCTACTCACCTAATATGTGACTGTGAGCAAGTATGTCCATTTCTCAGGACCTCAGTTTCCTCAACCGTGAAATGGGGAAAATTATAGTAGCATCTCCCCAGGTTGTCAGGATCGGGAGAGAGAATGTGGTAAGTGTCCTGTGAACTATCCAGCGCTGTCTGTCTTCATTTCGTGTTTCTCATCTCTTCCGCTGTTGGTACCCGGCCTGCTGCTGGGGGCTGTCTGAACTAGGACCCTGGGGCACCTCAGCCACACCCTCTCCTTCTAAGGGAGAGAGTGTGGCTGGAGGGGCAAAGGAGCCTGGATCTGCAGCAGGCCCTTTGTGCTTCCCTCCCATCAGGCAGCCTCTCGCCTCCTGGGCCACTCCTAGGGGTGAGGGGTTACCTCTTGCCAGTGTTTTGATTCCTGTGGGCTCACTCTAGAGTATTAAAAGTAGCTTTGCCTTCCCCTGTAGCTCAGTCGATAAAGAATCTTCCTGCAGTGCAGGAGACCCGGGTTCGATCCCTGAGTTGGGAAGATCCCCTGGAGAAGGAAATGGCAACCCACTCCAGTATCCTTGCCTGGAAAATGGGCTGCGGTCTATGGGGTCACAAAAAGTCGGGCACAACTGAGTAACTAACACTTAACACTTACTTACTTTGTAATGTAAAAATAAAGGAGGCTCATTTATGTTAAAGGTCTTTATGACAAGGGGCTCATCTCTCAGATTGGGGAATGGCCCATACCCCTTGGACCCTGGGCCATGGGGGTGCCAGGAGGGTTACTGTATGGGCTGGAGAGAGGTCTGTGCTGTAGGGCAAGAGGTGTCAGAGAAGGGTGGAGGCTGTGGTCATGATTCATAGCTACGGTTCATTCATTTTGCTATTGAACGTTCACAGGCATTCATCTTCAGCACCTTTGTCTCACCTCCTGGGTCTCCTCCATTAACCTGTAGTCTCCTTCATTCCAGCCAGTGAAATGATGTTGGGAGGGTGCAGTTCTGGGGTGAGGTCTAGGGGAGCAGGAGGTATCTGGTCCCTGGGGAGCTTCTTTTGGGACTCTCTGACCTTGGCAACCCCATTACCCTCTCTCCTGGGCCCCAGGTGAGTGCAGCAGTTTCTTCCTGACCAAAGAGCAGAGCCATCCCCAGATGAATGAATTTACCTGGAAGGATGTTGTCAATGCCTTGTCCCTGGCCAACATGTCCCTGGGGCTCTTCTCCATCTTCTGCAGCTTCTGCAAGTATGTTTGGGAGCCCAGCAAGCTCTTTGCCAAGAGCTGGAACCAATGGCATGAGGGAGGGAGGGATTTGTCTAGAGAACAAAGCACTGAGACATACAGATTGACTCGGGGCAGGAGAAAGTGCAGTGGGTTAGGAGTCAAGGGGCAAAGATCCTAGCCTCAGTTCTAACCACCAGCCTAATATGTGACCTTGGCTAGGTCATATCTTGAACCTCAGTTTCTCCCATCTTTTTTTTTTTTTTGCAGCATGTAGGGTTTTAGTTCTCCAACCAAGGATGAAGCCCATGTTCCTTGCATTGGGAGCACATAGTCTTAACCACTGCACTGCCAGGGAAGTCCCTCTCCATCTGTAAAACAAGGAACTATGATCTCTATAGATCTTTCCAGATATGGCAATCTAGAATGGTTTCTATAAGAAAATCAAGAGACTCCATTCCTGTAGCCTTTGCACAATCCTTGGGTAGGCAGGTACCATTAATATTTTTTTGATTCTTAAATTACAGCATATGACCTGGCAGAATAGTTAAAGTTAACCCTGTTCTGGAAAGTCTGAGACATGAGTATGGGTCCCCTCAAAAATTGTCAGCAAATTATATTTCTATGAATTGAATTGTATTTCAATGCCTTTGTGAAATCAGAGCTTTAAAGATAATCTCTTCATGGAGACTTCCCTGGTGGTCTAGTGGCTAAGACTCCGAGTTCCCAGTGCAGGGGGTCTGGGTTCGATCCCTGAGCAGGGAACTAGATCCTGCATGCTGCAACTGAAGATCCCACATAAATATCCCACATGCCACAACTAAGACCCAGCACAGTCAAATAAATAAATATTTTAAAAAATATAAGTTCTTTATCGGCTTCCCAGGTGGCTCAGTGGTAAAGAATCCACCTGCCAATGCAGGAGATGCAGGAAATGTGGGTTCGATCCTTGGGTCAGGAAAATTCCTTCCTGGAGAAGGAAATGGCAACCCACTCCAGTATTCTTGCCTGGAAAATCCCATGGACAGAGGAGCCTGGTGGGCTATAGTCAATGGGGGTTGCAGAGAGTCAGACACAACTGAGCGACTGAGTGCACACACACATACACACACAAGTCCTTTATAATATAAGCAACGTCCTCTTAATCTATTTGATTCTTTATAACCATTAGCAAGTAACTTCTCTGGATCTGTTTCTCATCCATAAAATAAGATGGTTTTACCTAAGGATGTTTAAGTTCCCTTCCAGTTTGAAAATTCTCTAAATCTAGGTTTGGGGGTCTCATAGATTGGGACATACCTGCAGCAGAAAATCTCTATCTTCTTAGTTGAACCTAATCTTCTGGGAATGTAGTATTTAAGGCCATGATGGTGGGCCCAATTCCCTTTAAACACATAGTGAAGTGAAAGTTGCTCAGTCGTATCTGAGTCTTTGTGACCCTATGGACTGTTTACTCCATGGAATTCTCCAGGCCTGAATACTGGAGTGGGTAGCTTTTTCCTTCTTTAGGGGATCTTCCCAACCCTGGAATCGAACCCAGGTCTCCCACATTACAGGGGGATTCTTTACCTGCTCAGCCACCAGGGAAGCCCCCCTAGACACATAAATATGGGTCTAAACAAAGGAAATTCTAAGGTTGTTTAGGGACAGCTGAGGTCTAGGGTCAGGCTCTCTGTTTGCTTTTGCTGGGCCACCCAAGCATTGCAGTCAGTGCGTCAACTTGGGTGTGGCCTCCTAGGGCAAGTTGGCCTGAGATTGTTATAGCTGCTTTCATAGGGGGTCTGGGAGCATGTGCTGGAGAGAAACACAGAATCCCTGAAGGTGGGATTTCCCTGGTGGTCCAGTGGTTAAGAATCCACCTTCCAATGCAAGGGATGTGGGTTTGATCCCTGGTCTGGGAACTAAGATCCCCCATGCCGTGGGGCAACTAGGCTGATGTGCCGCGACTAGAGAAGTCAGCTCCCCACAGCTACTGAGCCTGCGTGTCACTGTGTGCCACTAGAGAAAGCCTGCGCTGCAGCGGACATCCAGCACAGCCAAAGAGAAGGAATCCCCGGAGGTAGGGTGTGAAAGATACCTTGGCAATCATTTGGAGTGTCAAAAACACATGAGATGAAAACTGATAGAACTGCCAGCAGAATTTTATGGATCTGTTACCATAACTGGGTATTTAGCAGGCAGAAAATCAGAAGGATAGAGCTGACTAGTACCCTTGACCCACTGGATCTAATTGATATTTTATATAATATTTGATTCAACAATAGCAGAATATATGTTATTCTCAAGCTCACTCAGATAGACCACATTCTGGTCTGTAAGACATACTTTAACAAATTTGAAAGAATATAAATCATACGAAGTATGCTCTTAGACCATATGGAGTTAAACCATAAGTAAGAGAAAGATAACTAGAAAATTCCAAAGTACATGGAGGTTAAACAACTCATTTCTAAATAATACATAGACAAAAAAAGTCTCAAGAGAAATTTAAAAATATTTTGAACTAATTGAAAGTGAAAATACAACTTATCAAAATGTGTGAGATGCAGTGAATGCAGTACTTAGAGGGAAATTTATACATTGTACGCATATATTAGAAAAGAAATCTGCTCTTCCAAAGTCTATGTCAAGAGAACTAGAAAACAAGCCACAGACTGGGAGAAAATATTTACAGAGGATACATCTGATAAAGAACTATAGTCTAAAATATACAAAGCTTAAAATTCAACAATAAAAAAATAATTCAATTTGAAAAGGGCCCAAGAATTTAACAGACACCTCACCAAAGAAGATATACAGATGGCATTTAAGCACATGAAAAGATACTCATCAAATGTCATCATGGAAATGCAAATTAAATAACAATGAGATATCACTACACATATATTAAAATGACTAGAATCCAGAACACTGACAATAACAAATGCTTCTGAAGATGTGGAGCAACAGGAGCACTTACTCATTGCTGATGGGAACGCAAAATGGTACAGCCCCTCTGGAAGACAGTTTGGTGGCTTCTTACAAAACTAAGCATACTCCTAGCATGAGTCAGTGTGTCAGTGTTAGCTGCTCAGTCATGTCTAACTTGTTGCAACCCCATGGACTGTAGCCCGCCAGGCTCCTCTGTCCACGGAATTCTCCAGGCAAGAATACTGGAGTGGGTAGCCATTCCCTTTTTCAGATTTCCTGACCCAGGGATTGAATCCAGGTCTCCTGCATTCCAGGCGGATTCTTTATCCTCTGAGCCACGAGGGAAGCCCAACTTCTACCGTACAATCAAGCAAATGAATTGACAACTATGTTCAAAACCTGTACTTAGATGATCATGCTATTTTACTCATAATTGCCAAAACTTGAAAATAACAAAGGTATCCTTCAGTAGATAAATGAATGAATAAATTGTGGTACATCCAGACAATGGACTATCACTCTCCGTGTTAACAAATGAGCTATTAAGCCCTAAGAAGACATGGAGGAACATTAAATGCATATAATCAAATGAAAGAGGCCAATCTAAAAAGGTTACATATTATATGACCTCTACTACATGACATTCTGGAAAAGGAAATATGAAGGAAATATGTCTCCAAAAATATGGAGACAGTAAAAAGATCATAGTTGTCAGGAGAGTTGGGGAGAACATAAATAGGTAGAGCACAAAGGACTTTTAGGACAGTGAAAATATTCTGCATGATGTTATAATGATGGATATATGCCATTATACTTTTGCCCAAAACCATAGAATGTAACATCAAGAATGAACCCTAAGGTAAATTATGGACTTTGAATGATTGCAATGTGTCAGTGTAGGGTCACTTTTGGTATATACCAAGGCCAGAATGTATCATTCTGTTGAATGATATTGATAATGGGAGAGGCTATGCATATGTGAGAACAAGGGTAATGGATCTCTGCATTACTCTCAATTTTGTTGTAAACCTAAAATTTCCCTAAAAAATAAAGTCTTTGAAAAAACTGAGAAGAAGGAGGATCTAAAATCAATTACGTAGGCTTCCATCTTAGGAAACTAGAAAAAAAAAAGAGCAAATTAAATCCATAGTAAGCAGAAGGAAAGAAATAATAAAAATTAGAATAGAAATCAATGAAATTGAAAACAAGAAGTCAATCAAAGAAATTGAAAACAAATAAAGAAAATCAATGAAACCAAAATCTAGTTCTTTGAAAAGATCAATATAATTGATAAACCTCTAGCCAGGCTATCCAAGAAAAAGAGAAGATACAAATTATGAATATCAGAAATGAAAAATGAGCAATCATTACATGGACATTAAAAGTATAATAAAGGAATATTGTGAACAACTCTGTGTCCACAGACTTGATAGCCTAAGATGAAACAGATCAACTCCTTCAAAGATACAAAACTCACATTGGAGAAATAGATAATCTAAATAGGCTTGTATCTGTTAAAGAAATCATTTGAAACAAACCTTTCATTTTACAGATGGAGGAACAGAGGCCACAGTGAGATGGTTGTGTAGGCTGGGCTAGGACCTAGGATCTCCCTTGCCATCGAATACGCCTGGAATTTAGAATTGGAAGGGACCCTATTTCTTAATGATTACCTATAGAGGGCAGCCCTTTAAGAACGTGGGTTGAGAATACGAGTATGAAAGGGATGTAAGTCTGTGTGTGTGTGGTGTGTAAGGCAGCACAGATCAGAAAGGATGTGAGTTAGGGAGCATGTAGGAGTGTGTATATGTGTGCTGGCTAGCGTAGGAAGCACATTGGTTTAGCTGGGGCTGGGTAGGGGTGGAGTCTCTTTGATACTGCGAGAGAGCTGACCTGTTTGGCCTACGGGCCTGCACTTTAGGAAATGCTCCTGTGCCTCCTGGATGGTTTTGGTCAGCTTTCTATTAGACATGGCTATCGGGTCAGTGACCAGACACCTGAACATCTGCTCCGGATCCGGTGAGTCCAGGCCTCAGATTCATCATCCCTGACCCCGGTCAGCTCCCCTGTCCTGTGATATCCAGCGGGCTTCCGGCAGTCACCACCCCTGTTGAGTCCCTCTGAGTGTAACAGAAGCAGCCCTAGAACAGGAGTCTGTGAGCCCCGCAGCCTATATCTAGCTACTCTGCTGGTTCACTTGTGGGTCTCTGGCTGTCCTTCTCCTGGCCTTCACTTGGTTTATCTGCCCTGTCTCCCTCTCAGGGCGGATCTGGGAGTGGGAGCCATGGTTGTGGTAATGGAGGTGTGGAGAAATGAAAAATACCTCAAGCAGAGAAACTCACTTAAAATATAATAAAATATTCCCAAGTAAGATTTTGCTTGAAAAAAAAAAGGGTTCCATGTCATTAATTTGTTTCCAATTGTGGTCCAACCCTTGCATGTTGAAGAGCAGGAAAACTAAGACCTAGACAGAGAAAGACTTGCCTAAGGCCACATGGTCAGTTGGAGGCAGAGCCAGAAGGAGACCCCATTCTCTGATCAGCAGACCACCGCAGGAAGCAGCGTTGCCTTCCGGCCCCTCAGGGACCTGACAGCAGGATGCTGTCACCACTCCAGCTCCCCCAGCAGAGGGGACTAAGATACAGACATGAGAGCAGAAGTTCTTCTAACTTTGGCCTTCTGGAGCAGGAACCGAACTGAATGACTTCGCGGTCTTCACCACTTTTGGCCTGGCCTCAGCCCTGCTTCTAGGCGTGGATGGACCTCTGAATGGGTTACTAGCCATCATGTATGTGTTAGCTGTTTCATTCCGCCTCTGTTTTTATTCGACAGGTGAGTGGAAACCAGACTTATGGCTGAGGGTAGGAAACTGGAGGGGAGAAGCTGTTGGATGTCAGAAACCCAGGAGCAGTAATTGACTCCTCTCCTTCCCTCTATGGGCACCCTCTTCCTTCCTTCTCTCCTGCTGCAGGCTCACTGGAGGTTTCAGGCTGCCTTGCCTGAGCCCTGGTCTAGGGGGCGGGAACCCTTGGTT
Source organism: Bos grunniens (assembly GCF_055505025.1). Lineage (NCBI taxonomy): Eukaryota > Metazoa > Chordata > Mammalia > Artiodactyla > Bovidae > Bos > Bos grunniens. The sequence continues at coordinate 17,981,091 of NC_141167.1, forward strand.
CTTGAACCAGCTGTGCTTTTTTCTTGTTGTGTGACCTTTGGATGGAGCACATGGCTTCACATACCCTAAAACTAGAGGTCATACTCCAGTTTCCCAAAACAGATGGGAAAACTGAACTCCAGGGAGGGTAATTGCCTTGCCTAAGGTAACAATGCAAGGGATTGCAGAGGCAGACAGAAAGATCTCAAAGGCCTCTTCTACAGAGGCTTCCTAGGGGCCAGAGCACAGGCCTGGTCCTAGCTGCCTGCTTTACCTTGCGGATCCAGCGCAAAACCCACACGTCAACTCTGAATAACTAAGTTCTTTACAGCTGGCCGCTGCCCTAAGAGTGAAGGAATTTGGAATATGGGGTAGGGAAGACCCAAAGAGAGAAGGGCTTCCTCCTGTGGACGCTTTGGAGCAGTGGGAAGCAGCTAACCCCATCTTTTCTTTCCCTGCAGGCATTCCTTTCACATACAAGGGTCTACCCTGCCCCTATGCTTCCTGTGTTTTGGCTTCCACCTCCCTCCTGACCAAAGGCAACACGTTCATTCTGTCTTGCATGGCCTCACTCATGATTCTGTTCATGATGGACCAGAGCTACTACCCACATGACGAAATCCTGGAGTCTGAGAGCTGGAAAAAAATAGTCTATCTGGGAGGTAAGTGAAATATATTGCTCTTAATGTCACTAGTGATCATTTGTTATCATTGCTGCTCATTGCCACCCTGTTTCTCACCCCGCATTCCCTCTCTCTCTCTTGCCCTGCTCTGTTTTTCTCCACTGAACTTGTAATATCATCCCCTGAAGTGTATTTACGTGTTTGTTGTCTATATACACCAAACCTGCCCCCCTCCACCCAGAGGCCTTTTTTTATTTGTGCCATAATCCCTAGTACTTAGGATTGTGCCAGTCACGTAGTAGATACTCAAGTAAATATTTGTTGGATGTTCTTAAGTTCAATAGGAATTTAGGAACACCTACCATAAATCAGATACTAAGAATCAAATTGGTAAACCAGACAAATACTTCCTTCCAATGGGGGAGTCAGACACCAAATGAATCATGGCAGAAATAACTAAAAATATATAGTTTTGATGTGTTGTGACACTGTAGCATGTTCTCAGAGGGCATCAGAGGATGACCTAATTTAGATGGGAATGCCTAGAGGGAACGAAACCTGGGTGAAATTGGTCAAAAGGTAAAAACTCCAGTTACAAGATAAGTAAGTTCTGTGCATGTAATAATGTACATCATGGTGTCTACAATACTGTACTGTCTATTTGAAAGTTGCTAAGATAGTAGATCTTAAAAGTTCTCATCACAAGAAAAAAAAATTGTAACTTTGTGAGGTGATGGATACTAATTAAATGTATTATGGTTATCATGTTGCAATATACAAAAATATCAAAGTTGTTGATATACCTTGGACTAATACCAAGTTATATGTCAGTGATATCTCAATAAAACTGGAAAAAATTAAAAACACATGAAAACTACAAGATGATTTGCCAAGCAGTGGGAGGGGTGGTTCGGAAAATGAAGTAGAGCTTTGTGAGTGCTCTGAGGCAAGGGGGTGGTTCAGAAAATGAAGTAAAGCTTTGTGAGTGCTCCGAGGCAAGGAGCCACCAGGTGCCTTTGAGCAGCAGCGTGCTGGACTTCTGAGAGAGGGCTGGCGACAGACAGAGGCCAGTGAAGCGAGCAAGCTGTGTGGGATTGGGGATTGGATCCTGGAGGCAAAGGAGAAGTCTCTGAAGGGGTTTCTGAGCAGCAGTTTTACACGTTTGCTTTGACTGTAATGTGGAGAATAGATTGTAGGAGACTCAGAATGGAAGTAGGAAAACCAGCTTTTTGTCACATGAAAGGTGATAGTGGGGGTAAAGATGAAGAGATGCGACATGAGTGTTGGAAATATTGTACAGCTGATATCGAGGAAGCGGTTCTGGGCTATAGCAATTGAGTAAAGGGTGCCAGGCCCTGAGGCCCTGGTCACACTGGGGCCCTGGAATATGTCTCCCTAAGATTTCCCTGATTTATGGTCTTCTTCAAGGAACATCGATTTTTCTTCTTTTAAAATGCACTCATGTGAACAGGATGACATCTATGCTTAGTTTATATGTGGGTCCACTTGGTTTGAAGCGGTGGCTCAGATGATAAAGAATTTGCCTGCAATACAGGAGACCCAGGTTCAATCCTTGAGTCTGGAGGAGGTCATGGGAACCATTCCAGTATTCTTGCCTGGAGAATCCCATGGATAGGAAAACCTGGCAGGCTGCAGTCCATGGGGACGCAGAGTCAGACATGACTGGGTGACTAACACTTTCACTTTCACTTGATTTGAAGGGTTCTGGGTTCCATCCTGACTCTCCCCTTTAAGTTCACACCCTTTCTTCTGTAGCATTAGCACCCACAGCTCTGTCCAAGTTCTAAGTGCTGGCTCCTCCTGTGTCCCAGTTGGCAGAGGCACAATGAGGGGAGAAGATACCTGGTTTGGAGCTAAACAGACCTGAGTTCAAGTTCTAACTTCAGCACATATTAGTTGCCTGAATTTGAGCCTGCTTTCATCTATAAGACGAAGCTGATAATCCCTACCTTGCAAGATTCTTGAGATTAAATGAGGTAATGTATATAAATCCTCCGGCACAGTGTGTCCTATAAATGGAAATTTCTTAGCCCCCTTCTTCCCTCCACTCACCCTTCTCTTATCTCATTGCAGCAGTGTTTCCTGCAGTGTTCTTTATAGACACCATTGATCCCCTCTTCTCAAAATTGATGGCACATTGACAGCCTTCCATGGATTATCTGTGCTGTGTGGGTAAAGGGGGAGACTGAACCTCAAAACCTGACACCGGTTGATACTGAAGCCCTTCTGGATAGATTTCAAAATGCCTGCTGTGGATATTGGAGCACAGCCAGTCATCTTTTTAGACCAAGTTCCCTTCTCCCCGCAAGAGCTCTGTACATCTGAGGAGCTGCTCTATGGCTACTGAGACCTTTTTCCAGGACAACTTTGGTTTAAAATATTATCTCATTAACTCAACAATCAATGACTGTTCTCTGGATGTAGTATTCCAATATTCTAATACCTTTCTGTAACTGCTTCTTATCCTTAGACGTGGTTTTTTTCAGGTCCCATGTTCTGATTTCTCTTGAGGAATATATGCTGGTTCCTCCTGTGGAAATGCCATAGACTATACACTCCCTCCCTCCATCTGAGCTTTCTGAAGCAGTTTGTGTCTAGTTTTTAACATCCAGGCAGACGAGGGATTGAATCAGGACCTTGTCCAAATTATATACCCTTTGTTTCCTTATCTGAAAAAGAGACTTAATCCTAAATCACAGGGTAATTCTGAAATGCGCATAAAGTACTTTTTGTAACCTACCTAGCAGACTGTCTAGTGCAAAGTGTGTGTGCTTGTGCTCTATTATGTACAATTCTTTGTGACGCTATGGACTGTAGCCCACTGGGCTCCTCTGTCCATGGGATTTCCAAGGCAAGAATACTGGAGTGGGTTGCCATTTCCTCCTTCAGGGGATCTTCCTGACCCAGGGATCGAACGTATGTTTCCTGCTTTGGTAGACAGATTCTTTATCATTGAGCCACCTGTGAAGCCTCTAGTGCAAAGTAGATCTCCACAAATGTTGGTGCCCTTTGGTGGTAAATCTGAGATTGAAATTGTGTTGCGGGAGTGGAGCGGGGGAGCTCCCTTAAGACCACCCCTGGGTCAGTGCTTCTCTAGGAGGACTCACAGGGTTCTGCAGAGAGTCACACATATAGCTCAGATTTGTTATAGCAAAAGGATAAAGCAAAATCAGTCAAGGGAAACTTGAAAGGAACCAAGTCTGGAGGGAACCAGGTGCAAGCTTCCAGGCATCCTCTCCCTGTGGAGTCACACAGGACACAATTCTCCAGCACTGAATTATGACACTGCTTGTGAAGGTCTGTCTTCTAGGAGGCTCTTTAGAGACTCAGTGCTGAAGGCATTTACAGGGCTGGACACATAGGTCCCCTCTGCCTGGCAGTGGTTTAGTTGCTCAGTTGTGTGCACCTCTTGTGACCCCATAAACTGTAGCTCTCCAGGCTCCTATGTCCATGGGATTTCCTAAGCAAGAATACTGGAGTGGGTTGCCATTCCTTCTCCAGGGGATCTTGCCAACCCAGGGATTGAACTTGAGTCTCCTGCATTGGCAGGCAGATTCTTTACCACTGAGCCCCTAGGGAAGCCCCTCCCCTCTGCCTAGCATGTACCAAAATTCCAGACTTACACAGAAGGAAATCAATGTTCTGCATTAACTACCTCGCTTGTATAACCAGTTGCTCTCATCAGTTTTTATCAGTGTAGGAAGCTTTATTATTCAAGATTCTAGGCTCTTGGCCCACCTTGCAAGCAGGATTTTCTAAGGATAGCAGTCTTAGGCCTGCTATGTTAACTCTTTTCCACATGTGTATAATACTGTATTGACCCCTATCACATGTTAAACTTGAAACAATATGAATATACTTTTTTTTCCTTTTCTTTTTCTAACAAGAGATCCAGGCAACTCAAATGTATTCTTGGCTAAGACTGATTTCTGATCTGAGTTTGACAACACAGAATCTGAGATGGCATTGTTGTTGTTCAGTTGCTCAGTCATGTCTGACTCCGTGACCCCATGGACTGCAGCACGCCAGGTTTCCCTGTCCTTCGCTATCTCCTGGAGTTTGCTCAAACTCACCCATTGAGTTGGTGATTCTGTCCAACCATCTTATCCACTGTCGCCCCCTTCTCCTCCTGCCCTCAATCTTTCCCAGCATCACAGTCTATTCCAATGAGTTGCTCTTCACATAAGGTGGCCAAAGTATGGGAACTTCAGCTTCAGCATCAGTCCTTCCAATGAATATTCAATAGTCAGAGCTTCCTCGGTGGCTCAGATAGTAGACAATCTGCCTGCAATGCAGGGGACCTGGGTTTGATCCCTGGGTCGGGAAGATCCCCTGGAGAAGGGAATAGCTACCCACTCCACTATTCTTGCCTGGAGAATTCCATGGACAGAGGAGCCTGGTGGGCTACAGTCCATGGGGTTGTAACAAGTCAAACACAATTGAGCAATTAACACTTTCAGAATTTTTGAGCAATTAACACTTTCACTTTCAGAATTCCAGAGAATAGCAAGGAGAGATAAGAAAGCCTTAAGTGACCAATGCAAAGAAATAGAGATTGCATTAGATTGTAATTATCTAGTTACACGAACTTCATAAAGGTAAGGCTCATGTGCCAATGGTTTTAGTGTGAGTAAAAATTGGAGGCTGGAAAGATGGGGATTGAACTTAGAGGGTGGAAAATACACATAAGACAGCTTCATAAAAATTGAGTGTTTGCCTTTTTCCTTCTTCCAGGTGTCATCATGCTGTTTTTGTGTCCATTCTCGATAGCTGCTTTTTACTGCCTGACGTGGTCACTCTCCTACATCTTCTTTCCAGATGCTCTGTGGGGCAAGGCAGCATGTCTTAGGCCATGGTACTGAAGATATTAAACAGCCCTACCCACTCCCACTGGCCTCTGTGGGGTTTCTGCCAGCATGGTGGGCCAAAGCTTGCCTTACCCTCATAAATCTGTCCTTGTGTCTGTGTTGTGCAGTGCTAGATACATGTGGCCTTGAACCAGAGCAACCCACAGTAGGGCCAGTGGCCTGTACTTCTTCCTCTTTATTCAGGATTCTGAATCCCTTGGTGACAATAGTTGTTTGTGTCATACAGAACAGATTTTTCTCCAAGCTAAACTTGGGCTGGGTTTGAGTTCTAGTTCTGTTACCAGCTATGTGACCTGGTGCACTAAGGTTTGTCCCCTGGAAATGAATGAAACCCTTCAGAATTGGTGTAGCCTCCACCTTGTCCTGCCTGAATGTAATGACTCCAGTGCTAAGGTGGGGCTTACTAATGGGTTTCTTACATTTATAGACTCTGGCTCTGTAGAGCAGAGCTGATAGCAGGGCAATCCTGTTGCCCCATTTATGTGTAGGATTTTGCAACTTAATATTTTCTATTTTCACAATTAAAACTTATGCCTTTTGCTTTGTTTAGATTAGACACATTGGCATCTTGAGGGCATCATCTGGCCTCCAGGATCTCATTATGTGTGTTTTTTTTTTTTTCCCTAAGCTCTAAAAAATACTAAACTCAAGATATTCAAAGCACACTTCACATTCTAAAATCCAAATTGAATAGAAATAAAGAGAAGTGTACGGAACCCTAAAGTGGCATGTCACAGAGAACTCAGGCCCACTAAAAGTCACGCTCGCAGCACTGCCTCTGGACTCCCGCCTCCGGGTGGTGTGCTAGAGGATTATTGGCTCATTCTGCCCCTTCCTCGGCCAGCGCACCAGACCACCTTTACCTCAGGTCTAACTTATTGAAGTTTGCAGAACAATATACATTGCAAGTATGCACTAACTCTAAAGTTATATGAAAAAAGTCCAGTGAGGTCCACATTGCTCCGATTTGGCTCTAAAGGAAAAGACAGCACCCTCTTTTCTCCATGGCTTTCTGTTCATATCTGTTACAGCACTTACATTTTTTTTCGTGGATAGATGAATAGATATGTTTCTTAGATTTTTAAGTTCCTTCAGTTTACATATTCATGTTTCTGCTGCCTGCCACAGCGGTGCCCCACACTCAGAAACATATACTTTGTAGATGAATTGATTTGGTTGTGCATTCTAGTGAGTTCTGTACAAGGTTAGAATAATATAGTAGGAATCTTACAAATATACATGGGCTCAGACATTTCAGTGTGATGCCCTTTAATACTGAACCCTCATTTCACTGTTGCTATCCTTCACCAAAATATTTTAGGAATTCTAAGATGATAACTGTCTTCACATATGCTCTTAGAGGTCAGCACTTAGCACAGTGCCTAGATATAATAGGTGCTCAAAAAATACTTATTTTGCTCGAGCCAACCAAATTTAGTTCAAAAACCTAATAATATTTAATATTAGCCAATGATATCCTCTTTTTAAACCAAAACCAAATTAGCTATTGATTTTGGCCTCAAATGACTTCTGGCTATTTCTAGAACTTGAACTATGTTCCAAGGAAGAAGATGCAATTCTGAAAGAGGATTTCCATATCCATTCTGAGCCATAGCAGCAGAGCTGAAATAAATATGTAGACTTCCAGAGGAATACTTTGAAAGGGAAAATACACTTTGTACTTTGTTTATAACAATAATAATCATACTGCTGCTGCTGCTGCTACCAAGTCGCTTCAGTCGTGTCCGACTCTGTGCGACCCCATAGATGGCAGCCCACTAGGCTCCTCTGTCCCTGGGATTCTCCAGGCAAGAATACTGGAGTGGGTTGCCATTTCCTTCTCCAATGCATGAAAGTGAAAAGTGAAAGTGAAGTCGCTCAGTCGTGTCCGACTCATAGCGACCCCATGGACTGCAGCCTACCAGGCTCCTCTGTCCATGGGAATTTCCAGGCAAGAGTACTGGAGTGGGGTGCCATTGCCTTCTCCGAATAATCATACTACATCACCTCAAACAAAACTTTAGGTTAGCGATATGAGGATAGTTATAGATCAGTTGAGAGCTGACAAACTGTTAGACTCACTAAGGAAAAAAAAGAGGAGGTACCAATAAACTCAACAATGAAAAAGGAGAAATAACAATGGATATGACAGAAATACAAAAGATTAGATCAGCTATAAATCAACAAATTGGACAACCTAGACGGAAGGTCTTCCAAGAGTGAATCATGAAGAAATAGAAAATCCTAATAGATCGATCACTAGTAGAGACTGAAACAGTAATCAAAAACTTCCCCCAAACAAAAGTCCAGGCCCTGGCGGGGTTACAGGTGAATTCTACCACACATTCCAAGAAGACTTAATATCCTTCTCAAACTACTACAAATAACTGAAGAGGAAGGAATACTTCCTATTTTATAAGGCCCACGTCACCCTACACCAAAAGCAAACGGAGAAAACACACAAAAAAGGGAAATTACAGACACGTGTCACTACTGAATATAGACACAAAAATCCTCAAGAAAATATTGGCAAACCAAATACACAATATATTAAAAGGATTAAGTGGATTGTTAAGATTAAGGGATTCTAGGATGCACAAACCAATGTCCTACACCACATTAAAAAAAATTATGTATAAAAATCACATAATCATCTCACTCGATGCAGAAAAAGTGTTTGATAAGATTCAACACCTATTTATGATAAACTCTCAATAAAGTGGGTATAGAAGGAATGTACCTCTACATATTCAAGTCCACATATGCAAACACACAGCTAACATTATACTAAATGGTAAAAAACTGAAAGCTGAAACAAAAGCTTCATGAAACAATATCCTCACCACATTGATATTTTAAAATCTGTTCTGTTCTTTCTTTAAAAACTTAAAAAAAAAAATTTATTTGGCTGCACTGGGTCTTAGTTTTGGCATGCCGATGTTTAGTTGCAGCATGTGGGATCTACCGGCATCCCCTGCATTGCAAGGTGGATTCTTAACCACTGAACCACCAGGTAGGCCCCTATTATTTAATTAAAAAGATAACCTAGTCATAATTTATTAAACTGATTTGACAACCACCTACAGTTTGCAATACTAGAACACTTCTCTAGGATAAACTATATCCAGGGCTGTGACATGTTAATACAAGTAGTTCCCAACTAAGGATCAGAATCTTTCCAACCAACACTCATATATTAATTGGTTATTTGAAATTTGAAACATATCCCATGAAGTAAGGTAGCTGGGAAGTAATATTTACTGAGTAGTTATTACATACATTATCTTACTTATTTCTTGATGAATGATCTTGAGAGGAAGAAAATATTACACAGATGGGAGAAGAGTGAGGCTTAGAGAGGTTAATAACTTATCCAAAGTAGTAAGAACTATACTTGACCCCAAAACAGTGTTCTTTCTAGTATACTACATCATTTCCTTATGTTTATGATGACAGCTTACTCCAAACCCCCATTCCAACAAAACATAAAACTGAAAAATTTGCATTCAGTCCAAATTCAATAGGACACTATAGAACCTAATGACTACTTATGGGGATAATCTGTGTAAAGGTTATCCTTAACTAAGACTTAGGCTCTCAGAACACATTCTCCATAGGGACAGCAAGTTCCTTAACATCACGGTTTATTGCCAAAATAAGCATAGGAATGGGAACAGAATTCTCAGTGACTTCAGAGCAGTGGGGAGACAAAGAGGAGGCAGGAATTGCTGGAGATGTTCCCAGGACCACTAGGGAAAATACAGGTATTTCTAGCGCAGAGAGTAACAGAGGAGGCAGTGTTGGCTGTTGTACGCTCTGAGTAATCAGCCTCATTTCCATGCATATTCTGCTTCTATGCCCAATAAAATACAAAATGAAAAACCAAAAGCACTTCGCTCCCCTCCTCCCCTTGTTGGTACAAGCCTCCTGCTAGCTCTCCACATTCATAGGGTGACAGGAATCTTAGCTTCAAGGCTCTGAGTAGTGGCTCATCTGGGAGTAAAAGTCATATATTTACACCTGTATAGCTAAAGACTTAGGATCTACAGGGTCTGCAGAGCCCTAGCCTCAGGAAGAATGAATCTGGAAACAGTCATGTTCTTTCTGTCCTCTCACCTCTGTTCCCTTCCTGAAGGAAAAAGGCTCCCCTCTGCTCATGTCAACTTTTCCTACCTATTACATTCATTTTGACTACACTTTCTTATGACTAGGCACCCCTAAAGTATGAGCAAACAAACATTTTATTAGTATTTTATTTGTATTTTTGGAGAAGGTTTACAGTTTCAGAAGAAACACTGATTTTTTTTTCAAACAATAGAAAAAGTTAAAAAACAAAAGAATGTATTGTCTTAGAAGAATAGAAGAAGTCTCTTCAGCAAGTAATGGGCCAATTCAGATTGGAGGAACTAGTGAAGCAAGTTACATACAGGAAGTTCTGATTTATCCAGTTTCAGGAATAACACAAATCTCTTCTTGTCTAGCTGTATAAGGCTCCAAATGGGCCATCTCAGCTTAAAACTGGTAACACGCTCATAAACAAAGCTTCCAGGGTCCCATCTAGTGTGAACGCAGGGGTGGTTCACTCTCCGGGAGGCTGCATCTGTTTACAGAATTCATCAAACTGCTGCTGCTCCAGTTCTGTCATGACTCTGTTGAGGGCATAGATCTGAATGGGAAAAAAAGATATGTTAACAATGGAGGCAGCTGCTCAACCTGTCTTCAGACACCACAGGCTGTGTCATCTGAAAATGCCAGAACTGCATCAGTAATGCAGGGGCAGTGATAAAGCAACTGGAGAGGCAAACATTAGCTCCACCGGGGAATCAGGAAAGAAGCAGTGAGGCTTGACCTGGCCTTGAAAGGACTGGTAGGGGATTTCCCTGGTGGTCCAGTGGTTAAGAATCCACCTTCCAATGCAGAGGATGCAGTTCAATCCCTGGTTGGGAAGTTAAGATCCCACATGCGGGGCAACTAAGCCCATACACTGCAACTACTGAGCCTGTTCACTCCAGAGCCCATGCTCCGCAACAAGAGAAGTCACACAGCACTAGAGAAAAGCCTGCATACCTCAACGAAGAGCCCGCAAAGCCAAAAAAAAAAAAGAGTTGGTGGGATTTCCCTATAGCTCAGATGGTAAAGAATCTGCCTGCCATGCAGGAGACCTGGGTTCGATCCCTGGGTCAGGAAGATCCCTTGGAGAAGGAAAAGGCAACCCACTCCAGTATTATTGCCTGGAGAATCCCCACGAACAAAGGAGCCTGGCGGGCTACAGCCCATGGGGTTGCAAAGAGTCAAGACACGACTAAGAGACTAACACACACAGGATTTAAACAGGTAGAGACTGGGGAAAGAACCCAAGTGACAGAACAATGGATTTTATGATTAAATGTAGAAGCACAGCATTAGTTCTAGAAACTTCAAGGATGCTAAATACGAAAGGTTGGGGAGCTAGAGAAAGAAAGAAAGGTATGTTAGGCTCTTAAATGCCATACCAAGTAATCTGGACTTCATCTGACCAACTCTGGAGAGATAAGTGTGCAGGGAAGAAACCTGATTATATCTGTGCTTTGAGAAAGAAAACTGAAGACCATGTGAAGGATGCAGTCAGGGAGGGGAGATCACAGGCACTTAGGAGACATCTGTTACAACAGTCCAGGTAGGAGGGAGTAGGAACGTGACCCAGGGCAGGCAGTGCAGGGAGAAGAAAACTGCAAGAGCCATTCCAAGGTGAAAGGCAGGCTATCTACCTTATTGCTTCACCCTGCAGTAATTCATCAGTCCATCAAAGAACCAGAAACAACATAAAACTTCCAAATTTGTATAGAGGAAAAGGGTTATGTTTGTGTGTAGGGGATAAAATTTGAATAATCAAAAAGAAGAGAAGGGAAAAAACCCTTAGAAGTGAGACAAATAAAAAATATAAAATAAGAGCAGAAATTAATGAAAAGGCAACCAAATGTACAACAGAGAGGATCACTGAAACTGTAAGATGGTTCTTTGAAAATTCTAAAGAAAACTGCAAACCTCTGAGACTTGCGACATAAAAGGGAGGCTGCACGAATATTATCAGAATTAAAAAGAAGTCATAATTACTGATACATGTGTGTTAGTTGCTCAGTCATATCCAGTTCTTTGCAACCCCATGAACTGTAGCCTGCCAGGTTCCTTTGACCGTGGAACTCTTCAGACAAGAATACTGGAGTGAGTAGCTATTGCCTTCTCCAGGGGATCCTCCCGACTCAGGGATCAAAGCTGGGTCTCCTGCATTGCAGGAACATTTTTCACCCCCAGGGAAGCCAGAGTAGAAATTAAAATTTACAAACTTTGTGTCAATAAGTTTGAAAACTTAAATGATACAAATTCCGAGGAAGAGTAAAATGATCAAAACTGACTAAACAGAAAGCTTGAATAATCCTACAATCTTTTTTCCCCCAATTTTTAAAAATTGTGGTAAGATTCTGTAACCTTCAAGGAAAATAGAACTTCACACAGTGATAAAAACACTTTTAAACAACTGCAATGATTCTCACAATGTATGGTTAAAATGGTCACAATTTATGTATGTTTAACAAACACAAATAAATTTGAATGGTTAAAAAAACATGCTCAATGAACAGGGCCAGTCATGGAATATGGTAGCATACATAAAGTTTAGAAACACGCAAAACTAGATGATACGCTGTTATGTTATACAGTATTATTTAGGAGTACACATAGAAACAGTAAATTAATACAGAACAGCAAGGGGGTGATTAGCATAAAATTAAGGACTGAGGGTACGGGTACTGCTCGTGGGAAGGTTGGAGACATGGCCAGAGAGGCCTGCCAATGTACGGTCATGTTCTATTTCTGTAGTTGGGTGGTAGGGTGTTTGTTTTATTCATCTTCTTCAAGAGTACAAAAACATTATATATATATTATCTATATGTATTATATATATTATTATGTATTAAGTGTATATTTATACTAAGCAGAGAAAGAAGACTTAAAATGGGTCAAGGGTCCAAGCCAAGGAATGAAAGACTTTCAAGAAAGAAAGGGTCATCAAAAGTTCTAAATGTTGCTTCAACTGCCAAATGGGCCTCTGTGTCCATTCTCCCCTCTCACTTCCTGGAATGTGGCATCTATGCAAAACTGAATGGAAACTGTGTTTCTGCCTCCCTACATGGGCTCCTGTCACATTCTTATCTCAGGAGGTTGCATTCCAGGCCAAACAGATGAACTAGCAGCTGTGGGGCAAAGCTGGAAGCAGGGAAGAATGTCAAGAGACCTGTTTAGAGACGTCCGTATCCTTCGCGTCAATTAACAGGTGTGGACACTCGGGAAGGAAAGCTCCGCAGGACGTGTGGGGTGGGGCCAAAAAAAAAAAAAAAAAAAGAGACCTGTTTAGATGGCAGCCCTGCCCCTCAGTCCATCACCACCTAGGGATTCTGGTCACCATACCTCACTTTAAATGATGATAATGCCTCCTACCTCACAAGGTCACGTATGTTATATCTCCCATCTTTATTCCAGGATGGATTTACAAAGGTCAAAGTGGGAGCAACCGTAATACACACCAGTATGAAGATTACATGTGGTCAGGCACGTGCCTGGCACATCTGAGGGGCTCAACAAGTGCCAGCTGCTACAACAGTGCAAGTCCAATATGACAGCTTAGCAAGTCAGCACAATTCAACTTAGACTGAGCACAATAAAAGCACAGACTCGTGGTAACCAGCATTGCCATTTTCGAGTGCCTTCTCTGGGGCAGGCACTACATGCTTCAGATACACCATTTCTACTTACAACAAATTCATGTGACTGATGTCATCAATCCTCATTTTACCAAGGAGGAAATGAAGAACCGAGGTTCAGAGAGGTTAAGTATCTTGCCCAAGTTGACCTGGGAAGAACTGGAACTTATGGAGGAGCTGGGATTTGAGGTCAGACAAGTAAGTGCAACCCATGAAAGCTCACCAACAGGGTGTCAATGAGTGCATGAACAATGTCCTCAATAACATCTACCACTGCAGTGTGCACAAAGCACAGTTTCCTAGCGCTGTTTCTTATAGCAGTTCTCCAACTTTCACCAAAGTGCAATGCAGTAAAATCATCTGGGGGCCTGCATCCAGGGGGGATGCAGAGGTGAAGTAAAATGGGAACAATCTGTTGGAAGCCAGGTCCACAGCTCTCAGATAGTCTGACTTAATCCAAAGGCAGATTTCAGTTTATAGATTAACTTCAAACACACTATTAAGTTTACTCATTATGATAGCCTTCCTCACTGAATGCAAGCTCCACAAAGGCAGGGACTCCTCCATGCCCACAACAGTGCCTAGCATGTAGTCGCAGTTCAATATCATTAGTGACTGGATCAGATTAACAAAAATTTAAGGTCTGACACTATTAAGCACTGAAAAAGAAGTGAGGGATGAGAACCCTCTTATTCTGCTAATATGGGTACAAATTTGTATAATCTCTTTGAAAACAATTTGGCAACATCACTGCAGATGGTGACTGCAGCCATGAAATTAAAAGACGCTTACTCCTTGGAAGGAAAGTTATGACCAACCTAGATAGCATATTCAAAAGCAGAGATATTACTTTGCCAACAAAGGTCCGTCTAGTCAAGGCTTTGGTTTTTCCTGTGGTCATGTATGGATGTGAGAGTTGGACTGTGAAGAAAGCTGAGCGCCGAAGAATTGATGCTTTTGAACTGTGGTGTTGGAGAAGACTCTTGAGAGTCCCTTGGACTGCAAGGAGATCCAACCAGTCCATTCTGAAGGAGATCAGCCCTGGGTGTTCTTTGGAAGGAATGATGCTAAAGCTGAAACTCCAGTACTTTGGCCACCTCATGCAGAGAGTTGACTCATTGGAAAAGACTGTGATGCTGGGAGGGATTGGGGGCAGGAGAAGGGGACGACAGAGGATGAGATGGCTGGATGGCATCACCGACTCAATGGACGTCAGTCTGAGTGAACTCCGGGAGTTGGTGATGGACAGGGAGGCCTGGCGTGCTGCGATTCATGGGATCGCAAAGAGTCGGACACGACTGAGCAACTGAGCTGAACTGAACTGAATAACTGAATAAATTTGAAAAGTAGAAAAGTAATTCTACTTCTAGTTATATTCGCCCTATAGGAATTCCAGTACAGGAGTCAAAGGAAACATCTAAAGGGTTTTCACTACAGCACTGTTTGTAACAGCAAAAAAAACCCTTATAAATCATTTAAACATTCATCACTGGATGACAGGGTAAATATACTAAGTGGCCTCACAAAGTAGACTACTATAAACAGTGATGAGGAATAAACTAGATTCTTATATTAACATGAATAATCCTAAAAAACGTAATGCAAAATAAAATATATGCAGTTAGTTTAACGTAAGATTTTAAAACAAAAACTTTTATATTGTTCAAGAATATCTACTAATATAGTTGAGTGTAAAAGTATTAAAAAAATCATGGTTGTCCATAAAGAGGGGAAAAATGGCATAAGACAGGAAATGGAGAGAGGGGATTCCAAATTTACAGGTAATTTTTATTTATCTTAAAAAAGACTACATGCAAATATGACAAAATGTTAAACACTGCCAATCTCGGGTGCTGAGTACCCAGGTGTTTGTTATAATATTCTGTTTTTCTGTATTTTGAAATTTCAAAAAAAAAGAAACAAAAGAAATAGTGGGGAAAGACCAGAGTGAGCTTTTTCCTGATATTAAATACTAAAGTAAAACATTCATGTAAACAGTCAAATGGACTTTTAAGGGCAGACTGAACAGAGGAACACAGTGCTGAGTGTAGAGCTCAGGCCTCCACTTCTGATTTAGGAGCAGCTACTCTCCAGGCCAAATCCAGGCCATCCGTGCTAGGGTGTGTGACACGCGTTCTTGGACTCCCTTACAGGACCCTCCCTCACAGGGCCCTTCTCCTACTCCTCTCTCTTCCTTCCCTCAGGACCCCACCACAAAAGCTCCGCATCGGGGTCACCAGGAGACCACCTGGGACTGGTCGGGGTTGGGGTGGGGTTCCTGACACTTGGCATGTGACTCTGGTCTGCCACCTCACCTTCTGGTCCTCAGTGCTCTCCTCTGAACACCTAGGAGAACCCTGTTTTTGGCTGGAGGCAGGCGGAGCTCTCCTATACCATTCTCCGCTCTCCCTATTCCAGCATCACCTCCAGCAAACTACAGGTACAAGGGCCCTCCTCACTCTCACCTCTGCTCTCTGTCTCTGCTTCAGCTCCTGCTGGGCTGATTTCTGCTTGGCCTTCTCGATTCTGCTGACAGGCTCTTTAACTTTGGGCTTTTCTTTACGTGCAGGTGGATCCATGACTTGATTTCCGTATACTTCTTAGTAAGCTCTAACCTGGATGGTTCAGAGGAAGGCTGATCTAAAAACAAAGAACGAACGAATGAACGAACTCCCAGAAACTTAGGCCCTACCTCAGCTCCTTCCTGAGGCAGAGGGGCCCAGAGGAAAGAGCGCTGCATTGGAGGAATAAGACCCCTACTGCCACCACCTCACTGAGTGTCTCTAGGCGAATCTCACCCCCACTCCGAGCCTTAGTTTTCCCCATCTGCACAGGACAACGGTCCATTCCCTGGCCCCTCCCACCAGCTGCGGTATGAGCACGAAACGCCAAGAGCACAGTGAACGGTTTCCTACACTCGCGGGCTGCATCCAGCGTGGCACTGCAGGACACCACGGCCCAGAGGGACCGGCCAGCCGAAGCGTGGCGGCGGGGAGCCCGAGCATCACGCGGCCGCCAACCTCGGGACCCCACCTCTGTCCTCCCAGACGGTAACAGCTTGCCGGGCCCGCCCTCCGCCACTGCCCCGCCCGGGGCCCAAGCCCGGCCCCAGGGGAGCTCCCCTCCCGCCGCCACCGCCCTCTTCGGGTACAAAATGGCGGCGGGAGGCGGGCGGCGGGCGGCGCTCGGGACTCAGCGCCTTTCCTCCCCGGCCTCAGGACTCCGGCCCCGCAGCGGCGCGGACAAGGCCCCACGCGTGGACCCTCACCTTCCCCTACCTCCTGGCCTAGCTTCTGAGCCTGCCGCGCCTCGGATTGGGCGGGGCCTGGGGGCGGGGCAAGGAAACGAAGGGCGGACCGGCGGGCCTAGGCCCCGCCCACAGGCCAGTTTGCGCGGGCGCAGAAAGCTCAGGAGTTGGAGCTGGGGCTGGGGCCCGGGCCGGGGCTGGGGCCGGGTCGGGTGGGTGGGTACCTGTAGCTGAAACTTTTCCTGGGGGATTTTTCCTGGGACAGCTACTAGGCTTTGAAGGGAAAGATCTGAAACGGGGCTAGAATTGTAACTCGCTGAGGGATGGTGATTGCTGTCTTCTGGATTCGGAAACTTGTTAGGAAGATCAAATGAGACCCCGTTTACTAGAATGCTTTGAAGAAAGGAAATCCTGACAGAAGTGTAAGCAGCCAATATAAACGAAGAGAAACGCTCAAGTTCACTGAAAATCGATAATTTTAGTTACTTTTTTAAAAATTACATTTTTATAACTATATACAATAATTTGGGGCTTCGATGGTGGCTCAGCAGTAAAGAATCGGCCTGCAATGCGGGAGTTGCAGGTTCCATCTCTGGGTCAGGGAGATCCCCTGGAGAAGGAAATGGCAATCTACTACAGTATTCTTGCCCGGGAAATCCCAGGCATGTCCACTCCTGTCGTTCCTTCAAGGACTAGGCACGAATCGAAACAAAAAGGGGATTCTAAGCAGCAGTGATGTATAGCCTGATGGACACTCACAGACTTTCAGTTCAGTTCAGTTCAGTTCAGTCGCTCAGTCGTGTCCGACTCTTTGCGACTCCATGAATCGCAGCACGCCAGGCCTCTCTGTCCCTCACCAGCTCCCGGAGTTCACTCAAACTCACGTCCATCGAGTCGGTGATGCCATCCAGCCATCTCATCCTCTGTCGTCCCCTTCTCCTTCTGCCCCCAACCCCTCCCAGCATCAGAGTCTTTTCCAATGAGTCAACTCTTCGCATGAGGTGGCCAAAGTACTGGAGTTTCAGCTTTAGCATCATTCCTTCCAAAGAACACCCAGGACCAATCTCCTTTAGAATGGACTGCCTGGATCTCCTTGCAGTCCAAGGGACTCTCAAGAGTCTTCTCCAACATCACAGCTCAAAAGCATCAATTCTTCGGCGCCCAGCCTTCTTCACAGTCCAACTCTCACATCCATACACGACCACTGGAAAAATCATAGCCTTGACTAAACGGACCTTTGTTGGCAAAGAAATGTCTCTGCTCTTCAATATGCTACCTAGGTTGGTCATAACTTTTCTTCCAAGGAGTAAGTGTCTTTTAATTTCATGGCTGCAGTCACCATCTGCAGTGATTTTGGAGCCCCCCAAAATAAAGTCTGACACTGTTTCCACTGTTTTCCCATTTGTTTCCCATGAAGTGATGGGATCAGATGCCATGATCTTCATTTTCTGAATGTTGAGCTTTAAGCCAACTTTTTCACTCTCCTCTTTCACTTTCATCAAGAGGCTTTTTAGTGCCTCTTCACTTTCTGCCATAAGAGTGGTATCATCTGCATATCTGAGGTTATTGCTATTTCTCCCGGCAATCTTGATTCCAGCTTGTGCTTCTTCCAGCCCAGCATTTCTCATGATGTACTCTGCATATAAGTTAAACAAGCAGGGTGACAATAGACAGCCTTGACGTACTCCTTTTCCTATTTGGAACCAGTCTGTTGTTCCATGTCCAGTTCTAACTGTTGCTTCCTGACCTGCATATAGGTTTCTCAAGAGGCAGGTCAGGTGGTCTGGGATTCCCATCTCTTTCAGAATTTTCCACAGTTTATTGTGATCCACACACTCAAAGGCTTTGGCATAGTCAATAAAGCAGAAATAGATGTTTTTCTGTCAAAATGTAAATTATCACAACCTTTTGAGAAGCCACTTTATCACTGCACAGCAAAAGCTTTGATAATGAGCATAACCCCTCAAAAGGACAAATAATGCTTGATTCTGTTTTTGTGAGATATCTAAAGTAGCCAAATTCTTAAAAAAGTAGAATGGTGATTGCCACAGACTGGGGTGGGGGAAAGGGAAACTGTTCAATGGGTATAGAATTTCAGCTTTGCAAGATGAAAAAGTCCTAGGGATCAGCTGCACTGCTGCTAAGTCACTTCAGTCGCATCCGACTCTGTTCGACCCCATAGATGGCAGCCCACCAGGCTCCCCCATCCCTGGGATTCTCCAGGCAAGAACACTGGAGTGGGTTGCCATTTCCTTCTCCGATGCATGAAAGTGAAAAGTGAAAGTGAAGTCTCTCAGTCGTGTCTGATTCCTAGCGACCCCATGGACTGCAGCCCACCAGGCTCCTCTGTCCATGGGATTTTCCAGGCAAGAGTACTGGAGTGGGGTGCCACTGCCTTCTCTACAACAGTGTGTAAATAGTTAACACCACAGCACTGCACACTTAAAAAATAGTTAAGATGATAAACCCACCTAAGGAGGTAAAGACCTGTCCTTGGAAAATTATAGAACAGTGATGAAAGAAATTGAAGACACAAACAAATGGAAAGATGAACCATGTTCATGGACTGGAAGAATTACTGTTATTAAAATGACCATACTGTCAAAGGCAATCTAGATTTAGTGCAATCCCTATCACAATACCAAGAGCATTTTTTACAGAACTAGAACAAGTAATTTTAAAATTTGCATGGATACAAAAAAGAGCCTGAATAGTGAAAACAATATTGAGAAAGGAGAACAGACCTGGAGGAATCATGCTCTCTGACTTTAGACTACACTACAAAGATACAGTAATCAAAATAGTATGGTATAGGCACAAAAATAGACACATGTATCAGTGGAACAGTATACAGAGCCTAGAAATAAGCCCATGCACTTATGGTCAATTAATCTACAACAAAGGAGGTAAGAATATACAATGGAGAAAGGACAGTGTCTTCAACAATTTATGTTGGGAATACTGGACGGCTACATGTAAAACAATGAAATTATAATGCTCCCTAACACTATACACAAAAATAAACTCAAAATGGATTAAATGCCTAAATATAAGACCAAAATCTTTAAAACTCCTAGAAGAAAACATGAGCATAACAAGTTTGACATAAATCGTAACAATTTTTTTGATCTGTCTCCTAAAGCAAAGGAAATAAAAGTAACACACAAGTGGAAAATTATTAAAATCTTTTGCATAGCAAAGGAAACCATCAACAAAATGAAAAGACATAGGAGAAAATATTTGCAAATGACATTGTTCAATAAAGGGTTAATATACAAAATATATAAACATTTCATGTACTCAGTATAAAAAAAAAAAAAAAAAACAATCCAGTTGAAAAATGGGCAGAATACCTGAATAGACATTTTCCCAAAGAACATACACAGATGACCAACAAGCACATGAAAAGATGCTCAACACTGTTAATCATCAGTTCAGTTCAATTCAGTTGCTCAGTCATTTCCGACTCTTTGAGACTCCACAGACTGTAGCACTCCAGGCTTCCCTGTCCATCACCAACTCCCAGAGTTTGTTCAAACTCATATCTGTTGAATTGGTGATGTCATCCAACCATCTCATCGTCTGTTGTCCCCTTCTCCTCCTGCCTTCAATCTTTCCCAGCATCAGGGTCTTTTCAAATGAGTCAGTTCTTTGCATCAGGTGGCCAAAGTATTGGAGCTTCAGCTTCAGCATCAGTCCTTCCAATGAATATTGAGGACTGATTTCCTTTAGGATGGACTGGTTGGATCTCCTTGCAGTCCAAGGGACTCTCAAGAGTCTTCAACACCACAGTTCGAAAGCATCAATCCTTCGGCGCTCAGCTTTCTTTATAGTCCAACTCTCCCATCCATACATGACTACTGGAAAAACCATAGTTTTGACTAGACGGACCTTTGTTGGCAAAGTAATGTCTCTGCTTTTTAATTTGCTGTCTAGGTGGGTCATAGATTTTCTTCCAAGGAGTAAGGGTCTTTTAATGTTATGGCTGCAGTCACCATCTGCAGTGATTTTGGAGCCCCCCAAAATAAAGTCTGTAACTGTTTCTATTGTTTCCCCACCTATTTGCCATGAAGTGATGGGACCAGATGCCATGATCTTAGTTTTCTGAATGTTGAGTTTTAAGCCAGCTTTTTCACTCTCCTCTTTCATTTTCATCAAGTGCAAATTAAAACGGCAATGAGATAGCATCTCACATCTGTCAGAATGCCTATCATCAAAAAGACACAAATGTTATTGAGGATGTAGACCAAAAGGAACTCTTGTACACTGTTTGTGGAAATGTAACTTGGTGCAATCACTGTGGAAAACAATATGGAAATTTCTCAAAAAACTAAAAATAAAACTACCACCTGACCCAGCAATTCCACTCCTGGATATACATATTCAAAGAAAATGAAAACACTAATTAAAAAGATACATGCACCCCAATGTTCATAGTGTCATTGTCTACAATTGCCAATTTGGATTTGGACACAACCTAAGTGTTCATCAACAGATGAACGGATGTAGAATGGATATGGAAGGTGTGGTATGTATATACAGTGGAATACTACTCAATCCAAAAAAAAAAAGAATGAAATTTTGCCATTTGCAACAACATGGATGGACTTGGAGGTATTATGCTAAAAGTAGGATAAGTCAGACAGAGAAAGACAAATACTGTATGATATCACTTATATGTGGAATCTAAAAAATAAAAGTATAGTGACCATAACTAAAAAGGATCAGACTCACAAGTATTGAAAACAAACTAGTGGTAATCAGTGGGAAGATGGGGAGGGGGCAAGAAGAGGTAAGGGATTAAGAGGTACAAATTATAAATAAGCTACATGGATATATTGTACAACACAGGGAATATAGCTAGTATGCTGTAGAAATTATAAATGGAATATAACCTTTACACATTGTGAATCACCGTATTTTTCACCTGTAACATGTAATATTCTATATCAACTCTTCTTCAATTTAAAATTTTTTAAAAAGATTTAAGATGGTAGGTTTTATGTTATGTGGGTTTTTTAAATCACAACAAAAAAAATAAGCACAACCTTTGACTCAACAACTGCACTTTTAAGTTATCCTAACTAAATAATCAGAGTGGGTGCTATTCCTAAGAGTAAAAAACCAAAACAACCAAAATATTTACGAATAGAGATTGATTAAGTAAATCACAGGATAACTAAAATGGGATTCTATGCACCCATTATAGTGACATAGAAGAACATTTTAAAAATGTTTTTAGTATATTAAATATGACAAGTATATTAAATATAAATTTAGTATATTAAATATACAACATAGTCACAATATTTGTTTTATCATTTCATTTCATGAAAAAGAGGCTGGATAGAAACACATCAAATTGCATATTCAAATTACTTTGAGTGGAGATTATTTTATCTTCTCTGTGCTTTTCTGTATTTTCCAAATTTTTTTCAGTGAACATTTAAACTTCAGCAAGATTTATATTTTTTTACACTTTTATCACATTGTACAGTTTATAAAATTCGTATAAATTCTGGATTAGATTATAGCTGGAGACAGGGCAGGGACCTTTGGAAGGCTTTATAAAGCCAATGGAAACAGATTAGATATATAGAGTATTAAGTAGTGGAAAAGCTAAACTGGAAGGTTGGAGAAACAGTGGACCACTGATAAAAAGTGAAGGTATGATGAGTTGGCTTGGGAAGGGATGAGGAAGAGGATAAATTAGAGGGGTGTGTGTGTGTGTGAGAGAGAGAGAGAGAGGGTGGGGGAGAGAGAGAAATACAGAGAGAGAGAGAGCTAGTTTAAACTTACAGACGGCAATAGGCACAGGGCTCCAGAGAGTCATAGGTGTGGAGGTACTGGTTTGGGATTCTTCATCAGGAAGGTGAAGGCTGGAGCCAGGAGGGAGTGAAAGTCCCCTCTCTGTTCTTCATCCATGAATTTATAATTTCTCTCTCCCTCTCTGTCTCTGGACTGTCAACAAAGTCTTGGCTAGTCTTTCAATTCCCTGGTTGCTTGAGTCAGTGTTTACATGAATATAACTGTAGAATATTTTTACAGTGTATATTGTACTAATATTTCATTCACTTTATTAAGCAACATTTTTTTTTTTTTTACCCTGGAGTCAAAAATTGTCTGTTTTTTTTCCTTTGTGTAATTATCTATGCATCTACTGATAATCATTCCATAAACTCTCCATCAGGACTGTAAAATGTCTTTTAATCTGGTCACACAAAAATCCAATATATTTCAACTGTTTTTTTCCCTTGGAGAAAAAAACATTCCTTAGGCGTATCCTCTTCGCACTCCAAGCTGTACTCTTAGCTTTGCTGTCCCACTGTAGTTCTGAGAGTTCCCCTAACCACATTTGGGGACTTCCATCTCCTCTTCTTGCCAAAGCCCCTGTCTCCTGGATCTTCCTGTTTGTGGTTTATTCTCTCACTTTGGAGGAGTTCATTCCCCAGTAATTTCCCCAGGACAGTTTCATAGGAGGTAAATTTTTGAAATCTTGCTTGTCTAAAAATGGCTTTATTTTGCTCTCACACTTGATTGACAGTTTAGCGTGGTACAGATTGGAAATCATTTTCTCTCAGAATTTTAAAGGCATTGATCCATTGTTGTCTAGCTTTTCATGTGGCTAGACTCTGAGAAGGCTTCCCATGTGGCACTAGTAGTAAGGAACGCACTTGCCAATGCAGAAGATGTAAGAGATGCTGGTTTGATCCCCGTGTCGGGAAGATCCCCTGGAGGAAGGCATGGCAACCCACTCCAGTATTCTTGCCTGGAGAATCCCATGGACAGAGGGGCCTGGTGGGCTAGAGTCCATAGGGTTGCAAAGAGTCAGACATGACTGAAGCACCTTTGCACGCATGCAGACTCTTGAGAAGTCTGATTTATTCTGATTTCGGTTACTTCCTATGTAATTTTTGTTTGTTGTTTCTGGAAGCTTTTAGGACATGTATTTTCCCTTCTTGATCTTTTGAACCTTTATCATGATAAGTAATAATAATGTAAGTCTTTTTCATGCATTACAGTAGGTATTCGGTGGCCCCTTTCAATCAGGAAACATATAGTCTTCAATTCTGGGAAATTTTCATTGTGTTAGATTTCCTTGTTTTTTTCCATCATTTTTTCTCTTACTTTCTATCTCCTGGCTTTGCTTATTCTAACTCTATAAGAGATTTTTCTGAACTTTACCCTCTAGTTTTTCTGTTGAATTTGCTCATTTTTTGCTATAAAATTTTAATTTCCAATGTTCTTCCTGGTTCCTTGGCTTTCTTTTGGTAGCCTCTTGCTTTTGTGTTATTGATTCAGGATCTTATTTCATGCTTCTGAGGATATCAGTTGTTGTTTTCTCCCATTTTCTCCCACTTCTTAGACTGCCTCTGTTTATTATTGTCGTTCGCTTTCCTGGTAGCTCAGACGGTAAAGTGTCTGCCTAAAATGCGGGAGACTCGGGTTCGATTCCTGAGTCGGGAAGATCCCCTGGCGAAAGAAATGGCAACCCACTCCAGTATTCTTACATGGAAAATCCCATGGACTGAGGAGCCTCGAAGGCTACAGTCCATGGGGTCACAGAGTCGGACACGAGTGAGCGACTTCACTTTCTTTCACTTTCACTTTCAAGTTGCAGACTTTTCTCAGATAATAATAATAGCTGCCATTTACTGGGTGTAAGGGCTTCCTTCGTGGCTCAGACAGCGAAGAATGTGCCTGAAATGCAGGAGACCTGGATTCCATCCCTGGGTCAGGAAGATCCCCTGGAGAAGGAAATGGCAACCCACTTCAAAATTCTTGCCTGGAGAATTTCATGGACAGGGGAATCTGGGGAGCTACTGTCCATGTGGTCACAAAGAGTTGGACATGATTGAGCAACTAACAGGCTTCCCTGATAGCTCAGACCTTAAAGAATCTGCCAGCAATGGGGGAGAAGTAGGTTCGATCCCTGGGTCGGGAAGATCCCCTGGAGAAGGAAACGGCAACCCACTCCAGTATTCTTGCCTGGAAAATCCCTCGGACAGAGGAGCCTTGCGGGCTACCGTTGATGGCGTAGAAAAGAGTCCGACACAGCTGAGCGGCTAACACTTTCATTGGGTGTAAAGCACAGTTCTAAGTATTTTACATGTTTTAACTAATTTAATCTTTACACCCAATTAAGGCGTTACCATTCTTATCCTCAATTTACCAATAAGATACAAACTACTGTGGATAGTTCACCAGGCTCCTCAGTCCTTGGGATTCTCCAGGCAAGAATACTGGATTGGGTTGCCATTTCCTTCTCCGGGGCATCTTCCTGGCCCAAGGATCCAACTCGTATCTCTTTTGTCTCTTGAATCTCCTGCGTTGACAGGCATGTTCTTTACCATTAGTGCCACCTTGGAAGTCCTGTAAAATAAATAAGCTACAGTATATATTGTACAGCACAAGGAATATAGCCAATATTTTATAATAACTATAAATGGAGTATAACCTTTTAAAAAAGAGTGATTGGTTTATTTACTATTCTGGTATATGAGGCTGTGGTAAAATTTTAAAAAGTTGATTTTCCTGAAAAAATTACAAAGAAATGTGAAAAATTTTACTGGTAAGGAGAATTCCCTGGCAGTCCAGTGGTTAGAGCCCTGAGCCTTCACTGCTGGGGGTGTGGGTGCCATCCCTGGCTGGGAAACTAAGATCCCACCTACTGTGTGATGAGGCCAGAACAAGAAGTTTACTAGTAGGGAAACAGTAGGTTACAACTCTCACCCAGGTCACACAGCTCAGAAGTGAACCTGAATGTAATCAAACTTGCAGCTTTCCAGTTTAGGAAATCTGAGAAATAGAGAAATACATTAAATGTTACCACAGGAATATAATTGGCCAAATCCACAATGTGTCCCTTTGTATAAGACAATTCACCAACAATCAAGTGTGTAAGGAAAGCTTTTGAAAGAAGGGCAGAGGAATCATTATGGAATAAAGACACTTAAGAAATTTAATCACAAAATACAATGTGTGTTCCTTGTTTGGATCCAAGTTTGAACAAGCCATTATAAAAAGACATGTTTGACATCATTGAAAGCATATGAACAGAGACTGGACACCAGATAATATTAAGGGATTGCTTGTGCTTCTTCCAGCCCAGCGTTTCTCATGATGTACTCTGCATAGAAGTTAAATAAGCAGGGTGACAATATACAGCCTTGATGTACTCCTTTTCCTGTTTGGAACCAGTCTGTTGTTCCATGTCCAGTTCTAACTGTTGCTTCCTGACCTGCATATAGGTTTCTCAAGAGGCAGGTCAGGTGGTCTGATATTCCCATGTCTTTCAGAATTTTCCACAGTTTATTGTGATCCACACAGTCAAAGGCTTTGGCATAGTCAATAAAGCAGATGTTTTTCTGGAAATCTCTTGATTTTTCCATGATCCAGCGGATGTTGGCAATTTGATCGCTGGTTCCTCTGCCTTTTCCAAAACCAGCTTATATGCAGAGTACATCATTATAAGCTGGGCTTCTAATCATCATTCCAGCTGGGCTGGAAGAAGTACAAGCTGGAATCAAGATTGCTGGGAGAAATATCAATAACCTCAGATATGCAGATGACACCACCCTTATGGCAGAAAGTGAAGAGGCACTAAAAAGCCTCTTGATGAAAGTGAAAGAGGAGAGTGAAAAAGTTGGCTCAAAACTCAACATTCAGAAAACGAAGATCATGGCATCCGGTCCCACCACTTCATGGGAAATAGATGGGGAAACAGTGGAAACAGTGTCAGACTTTATTTTTGGGGGCTCCAAAATCACTGCAGATGGTGACTGCAGCCATGAAATTAAAAGACGCTTATTCCTTGGAAGGAAAGTTATGACCAACCTAGATAACATATTCAGAAGCAGAGACATTACTTTGCCAACAAAGGTCCATCTAGTCAAGGCTATGGTTTTTCCAGTAGTCATGTATGGATGGGAGAGTTGGACTATAAAGAAAGCTGAGCGCTGAGGGATTGATGGTTTTGAACTGTGGTGTTGAAGACTCTTGAGAGTCCCTTGGACTGCAAGGAGATCCAACCAGTCCATTCTAAAGGAGATTGGTCCTGGGTGTTCTTTGGAAGGAATGATGCTAAAGCTGAAACTCCAGTACTTTGGCCACCTCATGCGAAGAGTTGACTCATTGGAAGAGACTCTGATGCTGAGAGGGATTGGGGGCAGGAGGAGAAGGGGACGACAGAGGATGAGATGGCTGGATGGCATCACCGACTTGATGGACGTGAGTTTGAGTGAACTCCGGGAGTTGGTGATGGACAGGGAGGCCTGGTGTGCTGTGATTCATGGGGTCGCAAAGAGTTGGACACGACTGAGCGACTGAACTGAACTGATTGTCAATTTTGATAGGTCTATACCTATGGCATGAAGGGTGTAGTTGTGTGTGTGTGTGTGTTAAAAATTACTGAGAACTCCCAAGAGCTTCAGTTTCTGTGGGTTATGTTTTTGAAACTACCATATTAGAAATTAAAACAGAGATACTTAAATTACAATTATTGCTTCATTTGAAAACAAAAATAATAAACACATTACATGTTAACATGCACAACATGTTTTATGAAAAACAATTATTTTCTGAAACAAAAAAGTTAGTGAGAAAGATGAGCTTGTTTTCTGTTTCTGTAAATCTTTTTATGTGTCTGGCTTAATAGAAGTCAGCTGTATCCTCATGCAAGCTACTGCATTCAATCAGGAAGTTCATGTAGTTAACCCTTGAACAACGATGGTTTGAATTGCCCAGGTCCACTTATATGTGGATATTTTTCTTTTTCTTTAAAAATTTTTTTTTAAATTGAAGTAGTTGATTTCCAGAGTTGTATTTGTTTCTAGCATATAGCAGAATGATTCAGTTATATATATATATATATATATATTATTTTTTAATACTTTTTCTACTATGATTTCTTACAGCATATTGACTCTGGCCCCTGTGCTATACAGTAGGTCCTTGTTGTTTATCTATTTTATGTATAGTATGTTGTATCTGCTAATTCCAAACTCCTTCTTTATTCCTTCCTTCCCCCTTTCCCTTTGTTAACCATAACTTTGCTCTCTCTGTCTGTGATCCAGTTTCTGTTTGGTAAATAAGTTCATTTGTGCCATATTTTAGATTCCACATATAATATCATAATGGCATTTGTCTTTCTCCTTCTGACTCACTTCATCTAGTATGATAATCTATAGGTCCGTCCATGTTGCTGCAAATAGCATTATGTCATTCATTTTAATAGGTGAGAGGAGCCTAGTGGGCTGCCGTCTATGGGGTCGCACAGAGCCGGGCACGACTGAAGCGACTTAGCAGCAGCAGCAGTATTCCATTGTGTGTGTTCATCTACTTTATCCATTCAGCTGTTGATGGACATTTAGGTTGCTTCTATGTCTTGGCTATTGTAGATAGTGCTGCTTCGAACACTGAGGTGCATATATCTTTTTGAATTACAGTTTTCTCTGGATATGTGCCCAGGAGTGGGATTGCTGGATCATATGGCAACTTTATTTTTCACCTTTTTAAGGAAACTCCAGGCTGTTTTTCATAGTGGCTACATCAATTTACATTCCCACCAACAGTATAGGAGGGTTCTCTGGAAAAGGAGTATTTCAATCACCTCAGATAATTGTGGATTTTTCTTCTTTGATGCTAGAAGAAACTTGACAAGTTACCACTTGTCTTAAAAGTTATTGCCGCTTAGAATCTAAAACTATACCAGTGAACTGTTCCTATCTTTCCTCGCCTATTTATTGAGATATAATTGTGTAAGTTTATAATAGTGTATAAGTTTGAGATGTACAATAGGTTGATTTGACACACTTACAGATTGCAATCTGATTACCATCATAAAGGCAGTTACCACCACCAGCACATCACATGATTACCATTTCTTTTTTGTGGTGAGAGCATTTAAGATCTACTCTTTTGTTGTTCAGTCACTAAGTCCTGTCTGACTCTTTGAGACCCCAAGGACTGTAGCATTCCAGGCCTCCCTGACCTTCACTATCTCCCTGAATTTGCTCAGACTCATGTTCATTGAGTCAGTGATGCCATCCAACCATCTCATTCTCTATCACCCCCTTCTCCTCCTACCCTCAACCTTTCCCAGCATCAGAGTCTTTTCCAATGAGTTGGCTCTTCGCATCAAGTGGCCAAAGTATTGGAGCTGCAGCTTCAGCATCAGTCCTTCCAGTGAATATTCAGGGTTCGTTTCCTTTAGGGCTATCTGGTTTGATCTACTCTTTTAGCAACTTTCAAATATATTATATACCAATGAACTTTTCATACTGTTACAGTAAAATACACTAGATCATCTTGAATTTTGGTGGATCTTTTACTCATGCATGGTTGTCAACACATGTATTAGTCAATTTGAGTTTACTGGTTCACTGAATTGTGCAGATCTTTCAAATGTTGACACATTTCATATTCATTAAGGTCACTACCAATCTCATCAGGAAAATCTTCCTTTAGTGGGAAACCATTAGGCTCACAGTAGCAGATAAAAGTTTTCCAAACTTATAATTTCCAACCAAAATACCAAATCTCTTTGGCAACAAACACTGTCAGTTGTTTTCCTTGAAGTGACAGGTGCCCTTTGCTCCTTTTAGAGAAAACAACTGCCGAGTCCCCAAGTCTGGATAATCATAGTTTGTCTGTTGGTTATACTTTTTGGTAGGAATGAAGTTCATGAGTAAAGGGCTAGTTCAGCTCACAAGTCATCATTGCTGTGCTTTTCCTGGAGAAAGTCATTGTATCTTGATACGCAGCAGAACTGCTTACGTCTACTTCCATTTTGACACACTGAATATTTAAAAGATACGTGCTCAGTGGTTGCGCTTCAATAAAATCAGCAACTTCTACTGCAGTTTGGTGCCACTTCCTCAGTTGTACTAAGATGCCGTCAGTTTTACCCATCATTGATTTTGCAGGTTCAGGGAAAACGTCAACACCTTGAAAAAGACAAATGATGGCTCAGTGAACATGATCACACAGGGGTCCCTTGAAAGGATCTCAGGGACTCTCAGAATTCATGGATCCACATTGAGAACTGCTGTCCCAGAGAAATTGTTGCAAATATAAACTGGGTAACATAGGTCAAGAATGTTCATAGCAGCACTGTTTGTAAAAGCAAAAGCCCAGAAATAAGCCTCACTGTTATCGATGAGGAAATGGGCAGACTGTTGGTATACTCATATTAAATACAATGACCTACCACACAGCGGGGCTTCCCAGGTGACTCAGTGGCTAAGGAATCCTCCTGCCATCCAGGAGACACAAGAGACTTGGGGTCAATCCCTGGGTTGGGAAGATCCCCTGGAGAAAGAAACGGCAACCTAGTCCAGTATTCTTGCCTGGAAAATTCCACGAACAGAAGAGCCTGGCAGGTTACAGTCCATGGGATTGCAAAGAATCAGACACGACTGACCACACACACACACCCCCCCACACACACACCACAGTGTTGGATGAATATATTAAAGCTCTATCAATCAGTAGGGATAGATTTCACTCTCTTAATTTGTACTCCACAAAATTAGAGTGCAAGATAAATTCTTCAGTGCAAGAGTGTATTTAGGTGATGATCCCAGGAATCAGAAATGGTGAGTGAGAAGAAAAGGAAGACAAACCAATAAAATGTGCATTACTGAGTTACTGATGATGGTGGGGATTGTCCTTATTCCTGCTGGGAACTCCCTGAGGAATCGTGTAGAATACAGCTTAGAATTGTTCCTCTGGAGATGTGGGGCTGGACCATTTTCCACTGACTTCCATCCCTGACAGTCCAAGCCCCTTTGACCCCCTGGGGCATTAACTTTCCTGAACTCTTAAGCTACGCACAGGCTGAACAGCCTTCTCAACTTTGTAAAGACTCCCAGTTCGGTAGGAAAAGAACTGCTATGGGCTGTGAGGTGGAATGCTGGCAGCTTGCCTGCAAGTCTCACTCAGCTACCCTGAAACTGAGTGGGCTGAGGGGACATGGTGTGAGCAATCATAGGTGCTGCTAGACTCAGAAACTAATGTGGAGTGAAAAAAAGGAAATCACAGGAACTCATGTGCAATGTGCTCCATCTTTGTAAAGTTCAAAAATACGTAACGGTATATAATGCGTGGGTAAGAACACCATTATGTATATTATGAACATAAAATTATGGATATTCTGGGAGCAAGATGGGCAGGAAAGGGCTTATCACATATTGAGGGACAGTCAGCAGGTTTGTCAGAAAGCACATGTCAGAGTGCAGTTGGAGATAAAAGTAGCGAGTTAAAGAAGGTGGCTAATTGGTGGGTGTCTGAAACCAGTCTTCAATTTGACTCTGATTTGGAAAGTAAAGAGGAGCAAGCTTTTCAGCATGGGTGTGATAGGAGCAAAACGTGTCAAAGCAATCAGCATGCCATTAGCTTGAATGGGAGAAGGAGCTGAGGGGCAGAGGTTCTGTTCCTTACCTGGCGGTGCTGGGGAGGCTTCCTTGCTTTTAGGAACCTTCTCTTTGCTCTGTTCCTTTATCAGGGGCAGACAGGCAGGGCGTGGCTTGTTGGTGCTTAGGAACAGCTGGAAGAGAGACTGTGTGGCAGAGGGAGCTCTGGCTGAGAGCTTCAGGCCTTAGAATAAAAGAAAAACTTGCCAGGCCCACCTCCGGAGTCCTTCCTGCTGCTCCTGCCTGATGCCTGGTCTCCCTGAACGGGCAGAGGATGTTCCCAGCTTAGAGACTCCAGTGCTGCCAGTGAGGGACAAAGGGCCCCCAGTGCCAAAGGTGGTGAGTCCTCCTCCCTCTCCCCTCTCTGCATTCTTTTCAGTTCTGTGACTTTCTTGGGATCCTCAGGTTCATTGGAGAAACTATCTCCTTTCTCCATATTCGCAAGAACATTTTAGAGGATGAAATGAGGAACAAAAAAGGGGGCAAGTGACCAGGGGACCCAATGGGTTTTGTCAAAAGACTCTCCTTTAGTTATTACTGTCATCGTTGTCAAATATGACAGCTAACACTTAGCCCTTACTCTAAGCCAGGTTCTGGCTGTGTGCTTTCAGACTGAACATCTGTATATATGCAGGGTCTTCTAAAGCTGCTTGGACTTATCAGGGGAGCTTTGGTTGCATATTTTTTTCTGATTTAGAAGTTTTTGAAATTAAACTGTTTCAAACTTAAGGGTGAATGATTTCTTGTGGGGAAAAATATTTCCAACATGTGTAATAGAAAAAAAATTGTTATTCTATGAAGAATTATATTGTTTAAAGAAACCATTTAAGAGACAAATGTCCAAATATAAAAATGGACAAAGTATAAAGACAGGTAACTGACAAAGTTCAAATGACAAAGGAATAATCAAAGAAGTGCAAGTTAAAATGACACATCATTATTTTTAATAAGATACCATTTTCTTACTCATTAAAATGACAAAGAATAAAAAAACTAAAACCCAGTGATGGCAAGATTGTGGAAAAACAATTTCATACACTTTGGTAAATTGCTATGACCTCTCTGGAGGGCAATTTGGCAGTGCAAATTAAAAGTCTCATCATTTTAAAGATGGGAAACTCAAGGCCTAAGAGTTTGTGATTTCCTTAAAGTTACAAAGTCACATAGTTAGAGGCCAAACTAAGACTAGGACTAAGTCTTATAACCCGACCTTTAATCCACAGCCAGTTGTAGCAAAGCTTATAATAGAAATGCACTGGGGAAAACCTGAATATTCTATAATATTATTTTAAAAGTTATTTTTAAATTATTATACTGTTTTTTAAATTCTTGCATATACATGATGGAATACTGAAATTATTAAAAGAATATTTGATGGCAGGGAAAAACTACATAATGTAGTTCTTGGTAAAAATGCTGGGTATGAAAACAGCATATACAGTATATGCTGTGCTTAGTCGCTCAGTCGTGTCTGACTCTTTACAATCCCATGGACTGTAGCCCACCAGGCTCCTCTGTCCATGGAATTCTCCAGGCAACAATACTGGAATGGGTTGCCATTCCCTCCTCCAGAGGATATAGTCCTACTTTAAAAGTTATACACTTACACAGAAAAAATATTTAAAGAACTATATTATCTTTAGGTAAAGGAATTACAGATCATTTCACACGTTTTGGTCACTTTTTTCCTTTGTAATTTTCAGATTTTCTAAAATAACTAGGATAGAGAAAGTAATAAATTTTATTTGATAAAAAATGTAAAACAGCTGAAATATCATGGGGCTATGCTAGAGGTGAGCTGGAGCTGGCTGACCATGGGTGCCTGTCAGGGCAGGGACCACCCATTTCCAGAAGGCAGTGTGAAGGGTTCCCAGAGCCTGAATGAATTTGAGGCCAAAGGCAAGGGAACTATAGATGGTCAAAAAGCAGATGAAAAGATGTTTAACATCAGTAATTGTGAGAGAAATGCAAATCAAAACTATAGTGAGGCTTCACCTCACACTGGTCAGAATGGCCATTGTCCAAAATTTTTTCTACAAACAATACATGCTGGAAAAGATGTGGAGGGAAAGGAACCCTCTTACACTGCTGGTGGGTAAATTGATAAAGCCACCTGGAGAACAGTAAGGAGGTTCCTTAAAAAACTAAAAATAGAACTACCATATGACCCAGCAATCCCAATCCTGGGCATATACATGAAGGAAACCATAATTTAAAAAGATACATACACCCCCGTGTTCACTGCAGTAGTATTTACAGTAGCCAGGATATGGAAGCAACTTAAATATCCATCAACAAAGAAATGGATACAGATGTACATATACACACTGGACTATTACTCGTCATTAAAAAGAATGAAATAATGCCATTTGCAGCAGCATGGATGGAACTGGAGATTGTCATGCTGAGTGAAGTAAGTCAGACAGAGAAAGACAAATATCATATGATATTGCTTACATGTAGAATCTTTAAAAAATGGGGGGGGGGTACAAATAAATTTATTTACAAAATAGAAATAGAGTCACAGATGTAGAAAACAAACTTGCAGTTACCAGAGAGTAAGGATGGGGGAGAGGTAGATTGGAATTGATTATACACACTGTGCGTGTGTGCTCATTCACTTCAGTCATGGCCGACTCTTTGTGACCTCATGGACTATAGCCCGCCAGGCTCCTCTGTCCATGGGATTCTCTAGGCAAGGACACTGGCGTAGGTTACCATTTCCTCCTCCAGGAGATCTTCCCAACCCAGGGATCAAACCTGGGTCTCCTGCATTGCAGGTAGGTTCTTGACCGTCTGAGCCATCAGGAAGCCCATATACACACTACAGTATATAAAATAGACAACTAATAAGGACCTATAGTATAACATGGGGAACTCTACTCGATATTCTATAATGGCCTATGGGGAAAAGAATCTTAAAAAGAGTGGACATATGTATATGTGTACCTGATTCACTTTGCTGTATACCTGAAAATAACACAACATCATAGATCAGCTATACTCTAATAAAAATGTTTTTAAAGACTAGGGGAGATAGTAAGAAGAGAGGACTTTAAGTTCCTTAGAGTAGGATGGATACAAGAAAAAATTAAAATCACATGAATAGCAATGGAAAAATACTCTTTTACATATAGCAATTTTTGACTGGTGTCCTATAGGTGACTTACAGCAAAGGTAACATCTAGACAGCTGATGATGGCAAACTCTTCCTCACCATCTGTTTACCCTTTTATATTTTCAGTCTTTTTCTTCTGCCTTGTCTCCCCTCTACCATCTTCTAGTTTCCAGTTCCCATCTGGCTTGGAAACTTCCATTGAATAACATGGTTTTCCTTTACCATTGCTCTGCCCACTGAAGGCTCTCTCAAAAAGAGAATTTGAATAATGCCCCTTTTAACTCAGTAATTTTGTTATCTGAAGTATCAACTTTCCAAATTAGGATATTTCTAATGGAGAACTGGGGTCGCAGGGAGTCGGACATGACTGAGCAACTGAACTGAACTGAACTGAATGGAGAACTGAAAGTTAGACATCCTTGATATGTTGTTTTTCCTTTTAGGAAGCAAGATTATAGCATAATGGAGCTGGGGAAAGGGATTTAAAGCTTCATCTAGTCAAAATTCTTTAATTAAATACATTTCCTTTATGCTAAATTTAGTTTCATGTTACACATTTGTTCATCAATATATCATACTTTATTAATAAGTTGGGAAATAGAGATGAGAAAAAATTGCCCATATTTCCAACACCTTAATGATTAATAACTACTCATATTTTATAGGCCTTTCTTTTTTTGCTTTTGACACATCATTATCTTACATTTGAAGCATGGGCTTGATGAACTGTAATTAACTTAGTCATTTCCTTATTGATGTACTTATAGATGGTCCCGTTTTTCACTATTATACAAATACTACTGGCATCATGTAAACTTCTGTATTTCAGATTCTTTCCTTAGGGTAGATTTCCAGAACATTTCTTACTGGATCAAAAGCCAAATACATTTCCTTATCTCTTGTTACTTCCCAATTGACAGTGTACTCAGCAAATGTAAGTGAATCTCCCAATTTAAGATGAAAAATCAGGGCCTAAGAGTTTAAGTGACTTGCTCCAAATTCACACAGATAGAGAGCCCAAACCAAGACTGAAAGCAAGCATCTGGCTCTAGTCCTCAATTCACTAGGGACATAAGCCTTTCTTTTATCTCTTGGTTTTATTTAACCTTAGATGTTTGGGAATGTTGTCAAGTAGCTTACTCTCTGCTCTTCTCATATGAGATTATGAGGAATAACATTCACACCTTCAATAAAAATGCTCAAGTCTCATGTCACGTGAGTCACATTCTACCCAATGACAGCAAAATACACATGAAACATTTACCAAATTAGACCATATACTAGCCCATAAAATAAGTAAATACATTTCAAAGGGTTGAAGCCACATGAAGTATGTTTTCTGGCCCCAACAGGATTAAACTAGAAATCAATAAGAGAGGTGTGTCTTCTTCCTGACTGGTCTCCGTGGTTCCCGCCTGAGAACTGCTGATAGCAATATGTCTTCAGGAAATGCCAAAACTGGGCACCGTGCCCCTCAGTTCAAAGCAATAGTTGTTGTGCCAGATGGTCAATTCAAAGATATCAGCCTGTCTGACTATAGAGAAAATGTGCTGTGTCCTCCTTTTACCCTCTTGACTTCACCTTTGTGTACCCCATGGAGATCATTGCTTTCAGTGATACGGCAGAAGAATTGAAGAAACTCAATTGCCCGTCTTTCTTGGTGGTGCAGTGGTTAAGAATCTGCCTGCCAAAGAAGGGGACACGGGTTCGATCCCTGGTCTGGGAAGATTCCATGTGCTGCAGGGAAACAAAGTCCATATGCTACAACTACTGGGCTCTCATGCCACAGCTACCGAAGCCTGTGCACCCCAGAGCCTGCGCTCCTCAGCAAGAGAAGCGTCTGTAACGAGAAGCCTCAGGACCACAACAGAAAACAGCCCCTTCTCGCTGCAACTAGCAAAAGCCCTCGGGAAGCAATGAAGACCCAGTGCAGCCTAAAATAAATAAATTTTAAAAAAAGAGAGACTCAACTGCCAAGTGATGGATGTCTCTGTGGATTTTCACTTCTTGTCATCTGGCGTGGATTAATGCACCCAGGAAACAAGGAGGACTGGGGCCCGTGAACATTCCCTTGATATCAGACCCTAAGGGCACCATTGCTCAGGACTATGGGGTCTTAAGGGCTGATGAAGGCATCTCATTCAGACTCTTTACTACTGACGATAAAGGTATCCTTTGAAAGATCACCACCAACGACCTTCCTGTTGGCCACTCTGTGGATGAGACATTGAGACTAGGTCAGGACTTTCAGTTTATTGACACATGTGGAAAAGTGTGCCCAGCTGGCTGGAAGCCTGGCAGTAATACCGTCAAGTCTGATGTCCAGAAGAGCAAAGAATATTTCTCCAGGTAGAACTGAGCCCTGGGCCATTTTAGGGCCAAGCTGCAGTAGAGGGCCTTGAGAACAAAACCTCCTTTGTCCTACTGCCATGCTTCAAACCAAGACCTTACACTCATTCTAGATGTGGTATGGGACAGGACAGGCCTTTCCTGCAGGAGCTGGGGAGGCAAGCCTCTCTTCCTCTGGACGGAATGACCTGAGCTGTGTTATGGGGCAGGCCAACTGATGTGTTCAGTAGTAGGGTGCATAGTAGTAGGGTATCACTTCTAATCTTTTGTAGTTTCTATGAAACGTGAGCTAAAGGGAAAAAAGAAACTAACAGAAAGTCATCTCAAAAAATTTCAAATATTTGGAAACTAGATAACACATTTAATTCAAAGAAGAAATTAAAAGGAAATTAGAACATTTTTCCTTTTTTACTTCTTGAAATGAGCACTGTCTTTATTCACAATTTCACAAAGACAGAGACTGAGGCTTAGAAGTTCTGCTTAAACAATGGGTTGGTAAGTGGTGACTCAGGCTCAGAGCCCTACTGTCTCACTGTCACCCTAAAATGCCTCTCTCCACCTGGTTCTTCCGTGTATCCTGGGTCCATGGATGCCTGAATTTAATCAGAAGTATGGAATGTATTCTGACTGTAACAAAAATGAAAACCACTGCATATCAAGATTTGGTGGATGTCACTAAAGCAATTCCTAAGGAGAAATTTGTGACTAAATGACTAATGACTATATTAGGAAAGATGAGTAATATAGTCATCTGTATTGTACTAAGTGACAACATTAGGAAAGAAGATCACAGATCATGGACCTAAGCAACAAGGAAAGAAGAACAAATTAAATCCGGAGTAAGCAGAAGAAAGGAATTAATAAAGATCTGAGCAAAAATGAATACAATAAGAAACAGAAAAACATTAGAGAAAATAGATGAAACCAAAAGATGATTCGTTGAGATCAATAAAATTGATGAACCTCTAGTCAGACTGATCAAGAAAAAAGAGACACAAATCACCAATAGCAAGAATGAGAGAGGTGCCTCCTGGACTGTGTGTTCCTTTGCCCAAAGTGAACTCTATTTCTCCTCCTTTTTCTCCTTTTCTTCCTGGTCATCCTCCTACTGCTTCTTTTAATAGATTTATTTCCTGATAATCACAGTTATACACATTCAAGGTAGATAATTTAGAAAATACACAGAGAAAACCGTAAAGATCATCTTTGTTCTCCTCTCCCACTCTTAGAAATAACCACTGCTTAATGTCTGCATTCTTGACTTTTCTCTAAGCATCTTCTCCCTAAATTGTATCAGACGATGCATAATTTTTGTAAAAATATTTATTTATTTGGCTGCATCGGGTTTTAGCTGTGGTGCACGGACTCTCTAGCTGTGGCGCGTAGGCTCAGTTGCTCAGCTGCGGTTGGGTTCTTAATTCCCTGACCAGGAATAGAACCTGTGTCCCCGGCATTGCAAGGTGGACTCTTAACCACTGGACTACCAGGGAAGTCCCTATGCATAGTTGTTATACGCATGCATCACAATTTTAAAGCAAAAACTAACAATAGAACCCTAAACCAGTATGCTGTTTGCCATGAGATAAACAGAACTGGAAATGTGTTCAAATCTTGAGTCCATCTTCAGTTTCACAACCTTGCTTTGACCGTCCTACCCACTCCAAGCTCCATTTTGCCATTTCCCAAGACCTGCAGGGACCCAGCCTTGTGACTTTTTGGAAAAGATTTGAAATCTTGAAGAGAATGTAAGAGATAGATTCTCTCTTCTTTGAGGGTTTGCATTTGCACTTCAACCCCAGGGGTGGCATGAAAGATTTGTTTCCTGACCAAGGAATTTCTTGATGGCAGACATGAAACTGAGAGACACTTGCTCCTTGGAAGGAAAGCTATGACAAACCTAGACAGTGTATTAAAAAGCAGAGACATCACTTTGCCGACAAAGGTCCATGTAGTCAAAGCTATGGTTTTTTCAGTAGTTATGTACAGATGTGAGAGTTGGACCATAAAGAAGGCTGAGCACTGAAGAGCTGATGCTTTCAAACTGAGGTGCTGGAGAAGACTCTTGAGACTCCCTTGGACAGCAAAGAGATCAAACCATCCATCCTAAAGGAAATCAACCCTGAATATTCACTGGAAGGGCTGATGCTGAAGCTAAAGCTCCAATATTTTGGCCACATGATGCAAAGAGCTAACTCATTGGAAAAGACCCTGATGCTGAGAAAGACTGGGGGCAGGAGGAGAAGGGGGAGACAGAGGATGAGATGGTTGAATGGTATCACCGACTCAATGGACATGAGTTTGAGCAAACTCTGGGAGATAGTGAAGGACAGGGGAGCCTGGAGTGCTGTAGTCCATGGGGTCGCAAAGAGTTGGACATGACTTAGCGACTGAAAAACAACAACAAGGAATTTCAGACAATAGCAAGTGCAGATGGTGACCCACGATTGGTCTCCTTCAGTTTAGTAATAATAACAACGGGTATTGGTGACAGGTGCTCTACATGCATCATTTCCTTGAACCCTCACATTGGCAAGTGAAGAAGGTCCCCCCTTTGTACATTAAGAACTTCCCTGGCAGTCCAGAGGTTAAGACTCAGGGCTTACATTGCAGGGGGCATGGGTTTGATTCCTGGTTAGGGAACAAAGAAATTCCCCATGGCAGCACAGCACTATCAAAAAAAAAAAAGACAACTTTCCCAGGGACACAGAACTAGTGCATGGGTGGAGCTATGCCTTGAGCCCAGGTCTTTCTAACTCCAGATGCCGAAATTGTAGAATTAGTGCCTTCATGATGAAATGAAGGGACCTCACTGCCTTGGTTTCTTGTTTTCCAACAGTCAGACTTGAAAAGCTGTCAGGGAAGTGCTTCAGGCTACATCATGGGCCCATGATCGGCTTGCAACAGGCACTTTCCAAGCCTGACCTGGGACACTAAACGCAAAAACACTCAGTCCTTACCACGTTTATCTGGCTAGTTCTGGATATAAGTTCTCATTCTTCCAGACTCCTCCCTGTGCTCTCTAACTCATAGTTGGTGTCTCACCCTCCTGTCCCCACTAAAGGCATTTATAGACTAAACCATGGTGCCAGCCTCTGTGTTGCCATCCTCCTTCAGTCTTCATAATAATCTTGCCAGGAGGCACAGTAAGTATACCCATTTCAAAGATGGAGAAACTGAGTCCCAGAGACTCAGCTTACATGGAGCTAAGCAGCAGAGCTGGGATTAGACACCTTGTTTCTGTGACACCAGAGCATACTCTATGCAACCTCCATCTCCGCCTCATCTGCTGGGTGGTACCTTTTCTCACATCAAGCTCACTGACTCCTTTTGATGTCTCCCTGTGTTTGTCCTCCTAGTTTGGATGAAGATGCCAAGTTACTCAGGCTCCTGGCTCTCCAGATGCTTCATCACACTGGTCTTCCTCCAGCTGCCTTTGCACATGTCAGGTAAGAGTTTCTGAACCTCTTTCCCTGCCTGGGACATTGGGCAAAGGTGTCCAACAGAGTCAGGGACAGCACTCTGGGGAATGTGTACTGCACCATCTGCAGCATGGCCCTCGGCCAAGAGAAGACCGTAGCCATGGTCATAGGAGATAAATGCAGGGTAGGAAAAAAGCTTGAAGTCCCTGGTGGTTCCAGAGAAAACTCCTATGCTAGTTGAAACTTAAGAAAGCAATTTTGGGGTTTTTAAAATACTGTCAATAACAAATGTTTATTGTGGACAATTTGAAAAAATACAGAACATTTTAAAGAAAACCCTAAATGACCTGCTGCTGCTGTTGCTAAGTCGCTTCAGTCATGTCCGACTCTGTGCGACCCCATAGACGGCAGGCAGCCCACGAGGCTCCTCTGTCTGTGGGATTCTCCAGGCAAGAACACTGGAGTGGGTTGCCACTTCCTTCTCCAATGCATGAAAGTGAAAAGTGAAAGTGAAGTTGCTCAGTCGTGTCCGACTCTTAGTGACCCCATAGACTGCAGCCTACCAGGCTCCTCCGCCCATGGGATTTTCCAGGCAAGAGTACTGGAGTGGGTTGCCATTGCCTTCTCTGCTAAATGACCTAGAACCTCATAAATTGGAAAGAACAACTGCTAACATTTGGGGGCATTTCTTTTTTTTTAACCATTAAAAAACCTGAAACATAGTTAATTTACAATGTTGTGTTAGTTTCAGATGTATAGCAAAGTGATTCAGTTTTATATAGATCTATATATATAGACATACATATGTCTACACACTATATATGTCTATACATACGTATATAGTGGAGGGATTTCTTTGAAGACTTTCTTGTATGTCTGTATCTCTGTGTGTTTATGTGTTTACGTGTATGTATTCTTCTGCTCAGGTTTATTTTTCCCTCCATTTACAATGCCATGAACATTGTTCACCCATGTCCTTAAGTCATTCTCTGCAGCATGGTTTTTAAGGGCTGCATAGTATTTCATTGTGTGGTTATAGCATAATACAATTATTCAGATCTCCATTTCTAGACATCTGAAGGTTTCCATTTTTTCCTTATATTATAATAAATGGTGCAATGCACATCTTAGCATGTATTTTGGGAAGTGATCCTGATTGTTTTCTTAGAATGTGTTTCTGGAAGTAGAATTAATGGGTCAAAAGGGTATGACTCTTTTAAAGACTCTTGAAACATGGAGCCCTGTGGCAGAGCAGAGGGGTTTTAGAGCCAAGAAAGACTGTGGTCTTGGGTCCCAGATGGGGAGGAGTCATGGACCTCTGCCAATCTCTTTTGTCTTTTCTCTCTCTCCCCCGCTTCTCTTACTACTGTCACTGTCTCTCACTAAGAGCTAAGTACCTGATCTCATTAAATCTCCCAAGAACCCAATGCAATAGAGTTGGCAGGCCAGGCTTGGTGAGCCTCAGTCTCTGGCCTGGGGTCACGCAGTGCTGAGCGAAAGACTCGCATCCAGCTTATGCTCTTCGCCGCTTGTCAAAGAGCCTCTTCTGCTGTTATTTCCTTCTCCACTTTGTCTCTCCTTTCTCCTTTCTCTCCTGCTTAGACATTTGGCTTGCTGCCGTAGCTCTATTGAAATTGGTTTGCCCTGGCCAATAGGGCTCAGGGAAAAGGGTTTACTGACGGCTGTTCTATCCTGGAGTGAGGATTTGAAGGGGAAGCAGGTGGGTGCTCACAAGATGATAGGGGATTCCTGAGGGCACACCTCCAGTTCTGCAAAGTCTCTGGGTAGTTTTTCCATATAGGGTAGGGTGAGATTGTGGTTTAGGTGCTGAGTTTTTTTTTTTTTTTGTCTTGTCTAACACCTTTTATTCTTTTTAAATTAAATTTATTTGACCATGCTGCACAACATGTGGGATCTTAGCTCCCAAATAAGGAATTGAACCCATGCCCCCTGCATTGGAAACAAAGAGTCTTATCCACTGGACCACGAGGGAAGTCCCTAGATGCTGAGTTTTTTTTAAAATTTACTTTATTATTGGCTGTGCTGTGTCTTCCTTGCTGCCCATCAGCTTTCTGTAGTTGTGGTGAGCAGAGGCTGCTCTCTAGTTTTGGTGCTCGGGCTTTTCATTGTGGCAGCTTCTGTTGTTGCAAAGCACAGGCTGTAGAGTGCCCAGGCTTCAGTAGTTCCTGAGTATTGGCTCAGTAGTTGTGATGCACGGGCTTAGTTGTCCTATGGCCTGTGGAATCTTCCTGGAACAGGGATCGAACCTGTGTCCTCTGCATTGGCAGGAGGATTCTTAACCACTGGACCACCAGGGAAGTCCAAATTGCTGAGTTTGACTCATTGTCTTCAGGCAGGGTCATTGAAACCAATCCTGAGAGATAAACATCTCACTTTAAAGTCATCCCTTGATCATCTGGGCTTTGAGTTGCTGAGAGAAGCAGAACCCCTCACCATCTTGGCTTAAGGTGTCTCTTGAGGTGACAAAGGCTGTGGGATGTGCCTGAGACACCTGCCATTCAAAGTGGGGCCCTTGGCATGGGAGAAGCTCTGAGTGGGTGGTCACAGGTGGTTTCTGTTTCAGCCGAATCTCCAGGGAGCTTCTCGCCATCAGCCGTGGCTCTTACTGTGATCCTACCTGTTCTGGGGATTTTCATCATGGTGGGCATTTACATCATCTGGAAGCAAAGAAGGTCAAAAGGTAACTGAGTGGTAAGGGAGCCCAGACTGGCAGGAAATAGTACTGCAGACTCTCTAGGGAAAGGCTGGGAGGATGCCGACACAGATTCAACAGTTATCGGTAGGTTGTCTGGGAGAAAACTGGTAAAGCCATGCTCTCGGAGTCCACATTGCAGAGCGGATCAATAGGAAGCTCCTGGGCAGGGCTGTGAATTCTCATCTTTAGAGAAATTAGCACATAACACATCATGCCAATCTTCTAATTAATTAAGAACTCCAGTTGTATCCATTGGATGAAACCCTTAATAGGGTTGCATTTCATGGCTCTCAGGGTTGCAAAGGACTTTGAAAAATCACATAATCCAACACTCCTTTCTGCATCTGATGGTTTGAAGACCCTCTAATCCTTTCTAATGGTCAGACACTCATAGTGACAGGGAGCAAAATCCTGCTCAGGCCGCCTGTGGACAGCTCTGCTTGTTAGAAAAGCTGCTGCTGCTGCTGCTAAGTCACATCAGTTGTGTCCGACTCTGTGCGACCCCATAGATGGCAGCCCACCAGGCTCCTCCGTCCCTGGGATTCTCCAGGCAAGAACACTGGAGTGGGTGTTAGAAAAGGGCCTTCCTTAAAAAAAAGGAAAAGACCCTTCCTTAAGCTCACATCTCTCTCTTTCCCTTCCAGAGAGGCTTCTCTATGAACATGCGATGGAGGTAGGTAAGTGTCCTGGGCTGGGTGGAGATGTTTCTCCGTTTGTTCATTTTGTGTCCCTGGGACCCACTAATCTAAATTCTGGACCTGCAGATCCCGGCATCTGCTGTCCTTGCTGGTGACAGTAGTGGGGTGGGGGATCAGCACCTGTCATTTCCACTTTCTGATGACTCTTTTTTGTAATCTCTTGCCTTCCAATGTGTTTGGTAATTTTGTCTGTGAACCCATGGCTTGATCTGATTCTGGAAGAGTCATGTAGGTCTAAGACAGGGGACATGTTTATTCATTCAACAAATAATTGATAATTCTCTACTAAGTGGTTCAGACTATACCAGATGCTTGTGACACGATGGTGAGTGAAAGTGGGCACAGTCTTTGCCTTCTTGGAAGCTTTGATCCCGTCGGGGAGGTACACCTGGCTTTAATAGTGAGACAGATGCCACAGATGGAAGTTCTGAAGGCTGGAGAGACGGTGACTGGGTGAAACTAACCAGACTTCAGGGATAGAATAGGACTTTCCAAAGGAAGTGATGTTTGGCCTGGAGGATGGACTGCCATGGGGGAAGGGAGCACAGAAAGCCACCCACAGCAGAAGAGCTTGAGAAAGAGACATGGTGCCTGAGTGAGGGGAAGGTGGCAGCAGATGCTGCTGCAGAGTGAGCCAGGGACCAGCGTGTGAGGCCCTGGGGATCCCATGAAGGTCTTCATCTTTCTCCTTGGAGCAGTGGTGAAGCTGTGAGTGGGATATCCCGACCAGAACTATGCTTCCAGAAAGCTCTCTCTGGCTGCTGTGTTGAAAGGAGACCAGAGGGAGGAGACAGAAAGTGAGGGCAATTTGGGCCACTCTTTCTGGCATCCTGATGGGAGGTGTTGAGGGCCTGGATCAGGGAGGAGGAGGTGGAGGTAGAGGAGGATATGTTCAAGAGCCCTAAACTCAGTAAGAAGCAGGGATCCTCAAGAAAATGGCATAGAATCTCATTTCCTTTTACTTTCCTTCCTCTAGAAAATCTTCTCTCAGACCATGCAAAAGAAAAAGGTAATTATATGTATAGCATAAAGGGCAGGGAACAGATAGCATATTTTTTCTCCTTCTGCATAAATGCTGACAGTCGCTT
The DNA here is from genome assembly GCF_055505025.1 of Bos grunniens. NCBI lineage: Eukaryota > Metazoa > Chordata > Mammalia > Artiodactyla > Bovidae > Bos > Bos grunniens. Next base: position 18,025,367 of record NC_141167.1, read on the forward strand.
GTTAAACATACAATATACATGTGTGTATGTGCATACACACGCACACACTCCCCACACATATCTCCTCTGTTCGTATTATTGGACTTTGCTTTCCAGTATCAAGGGTTGGTAGCTATGGGTGAGGGGACGCCTGTGGTCAGAGTTCATTGGTCCATTCATTGGCTTTTCCACCAATCACCTAAAAAGAAGATCTATATACTATGTAAAAATATATTAAAATGGTATATGGGGGACTTTCCTCGCGGTCCAGTGGTTAAGAATCTGCACTTCCAATGCAGGAGGCACAGATGTGATCCTTGGTTGGGGAACTAAGACCTTGCAGGCTGTGTGGTACAGGTCCCAATTTTTTTTTTTTTAAACAAGGTATTACAGGGTGTACGAGAATCTCAAGGATCCATACAAATTTTGCATCGACAGAGGTGGTGCGATACAGTGGGAGGATCATAGGCGCTGGAGTCAGCAGCAGCTGGTTCAAATCTGCCACATACAGGCCTGGGTTAAGTCACTTTACTACTCTGAGGTTTGATTTCCTCATCTGTAAAATTGTGATAATAAATCCTCTCACCTGATTGTTTTCAGTATTATCAAAGACAACTTAAAAAAAAAACACCCTCCTGTTACAATTCCTGAAACCTTTCTCTTATTACCATTTTGTCTTCATTAATTAAATGATTGCTCTGGGCCACTGAGGGTAAAAGATAGAACCCTGGATTCAAAAAGCAGGTGGGACTCTGCCCTTTGAAAGTCTATCTGGGAAGACAAATCATTGTCTTCTAGCTCAGAAATGGCTCCACATGCAATGATTTCGGCATCTCCTCCCTTCCCCCATCTCATCTCCTCCGGGCTGGTTAAAGTGTGGGATGCAGCCTCAAGGATGCAATGACCGTGCAATGACCATCCTGTCCTAGAAGGGAAGGGACAGTGTGGGGTAGTATGAAAGCCTCCAGCTAGGAGTCAGACAGACTTGCGTGTGAATCCTGCCTTCTCGGCCACTTACTAGCTGGATAATCTGGACAAATTTCCATGTCCCTCTGAGTCCCAGGCCACCACTCTGTAAAATGGGAATAATCATTATATGCACCTCACATTGTTGAGAGGATTCAAGACCTACGTCATAAGAACAGGACACAATGAATGGAGGCTGTTGGTAGTGAGCATGATAAAATACTGTCTTGTTGGGAGGCTGTATCATATTCAGCTTCACTGCCCCAATGCCCAGCACCTAATGCATGCCCAGCCCTTAGCACAAGGCTGACAGTAAACTCAGATGAATAACTTCAGCTCTGTGGTGGGGCCAGTGCTGAGTGGAAACGTGGACGGGTGACCCTTCCAGAGAAGCTGAAGGTACTCCCCCAAAGCACAGAAGCATATGCACATGTCCCAGACCTCCTGGGGTCACAGTTCTTCAGGGAGGGCTACTGTAGAGAATAAAAGAACATGTCAGTAAGTGGACAGTGGGTCTTCAGCTGGTTTTACACCATAGATATTACGGCGTGTTCAGTCATGTCTGACTCTCTGTAACTCCAGGGACTCTGTCCAAGGAATTCTCCAGGGAAGAATACTGGAGTGGGTAGCCATTCCCTTCTCCGGGGGATCTTCCTGATCCATGGATCAAACCCAGGTCTCCTGCATTCCAGGCAGATTCTTTACCATCTGAGCCACAAGGGAAGCCCAACAGTTATAAAAGAGCAGCAAGGCATACACTTATGGACACTAGTTAAAAACATATGGAAAAATTCATACAGACGGCGGAAACGAAACCAGACAGACAAAGGGAAGGGAAGAGGAACCACAGTCAGGGTAGTCCAGGTCATCTGGAAAGTGGAACGGGCACTAGTGAATTTCCACATCTGCCCTTAGGGAGATGTGACTGGACTGGGGGCTGATGGGATCATCATCATTTTTTCCACCGGCGGGGCGGGGGGGGCGGGGGGGGGGGGCGGTGCGGGGGTGGCATGATGAGCCCTCCTGCTCACTTGTGCTTCTTTCTCTGTTTTCTAGGACGACTCCATAAAGCCCTCAGTAAGTTCTGCTTCTCATCTGTGCTCCAAACCTTCTGCAGACATCTTTGTTTTAGGATGAGAGTCCCAGATTCACCTCCTGGGGCAGAAGAGAAGGGGCAAGGGTACTTAAAGCATATGGGTTGGGAACTTTTTGGCTTCATAAAGGCCTCTTTTTTTTTTTTTCTCAAATATTCCCTGCTCCTGTTTCCTGCACAATTGTTATCTGGTCTCTAAAAAGGACATGTTTTAGCAAGAAGAGAGGTACCTCCTCCAGGTGAAGTCATCAGGAAGACACTGCTATCACTCAGGCATGACATTCGGTTAGGTGGAATCCGAGGTAGATGGATCCTCATTCAACTGAATATACGGAGCAGTGCTTCTCTACCCTTTCATGTATGAGAACCTCGTTATAACAACAACTACCCCAAATCCTCAAACACGTGACGTATCTATATGATTTCACACTGAGAAAATATGCATTAGCAAATCTAATGGAAATTCAATACCAGTTTTAAATGAATCTATATTTTATTTTTCTCCCACAACATTGTATACATTTACGTGAGATGCGTTGTACGTTCAGTCTGCAGGTCATTTTGGCTCCCATAGGAACTTGCTGACCCTCTGCATTATCGCTGGGGACCCAGGCTGGGAGTCATTGCAGTTGAAACACTGTCGTGGGGGAAGGATCTGCTCTAGGAGTGTGGTTGGGATGGGACTGGAGCATCACAGGCATGTAGAAGCCCTCATTCTGATTTGTCAAATTGTTTTTATTCTCTAGAGAAACTCCGGAGAGAACTGAGTAAGTAACCCTGCTCTTATAACTGCCATAACATCTTCTTTCCTGCTGATTCTGCTTCCAATGAAAACTCATTCTCTGTGTTTCTTCTTTTGTAGAGTTAAAAAGAGCTGCAGCAAACTCAGGTGAGATGCACTTTCCCCATCCAGCCCCCACTCATCCTTCCACCATTCCCCACCCCCGCCCTGTATCAGAAAGTCTCCATTTATTTCTCCGTCACTCTAACAATGCCTTTTTTTCTGTCTTTCAGGCTGGAGAAGGGCCCGGCTGCACTTTGGTAAGGTACACCAGTCAGATGGATCCACAGTTGAGAGCCCATGACTCTGTTCCTTTAGGAGGCAGACTGTAATTTTAACAAATTTTAAATCTAATCTGTTTATCTGTAATTCAAATTTTGACAATCTTTTATTTTGGGAGGATCAAATTTAGATTTAGAAAGTCTCCTTTCTTTTAAAAACACTGATAAATATTTGGTTTACTCTTCTTAAGGGTATTCTATGATTTTTGAGATTTTTCTTAAGTTCATTGGTTATTTGTATTTTACCTCTGTGACTTGTCTGCTCCTGTCCTATTCTGGCTACTTTTCAATTTGTGGGGACTTCTTGCCGTATTAACCCTTGGTCGTATTTTTCACACAGTATGTTTCTGAGTTTTTCTTTCGCATGTTAATGTCCTCTTTTGAAGCATGAGTGTTTTATTTTCCTGTGGTCAAGTCTATTCGTCTTTTCCTGTAGTCTCTCCTGTGCTTTCAGGTTGAGCACTCCTTCCTTTCCCACTACTGGACAGCTAGTCAGTGCTCCTGTCTCTTTTTGCGCATCTGCCACATCCTTCTTTCTCTGAAGATCCGTTTCCTTGGTGAGTGGTGCTTCTCAGAGAAGAGAGTGAGTTGGGCAGCAGCCCCAGCAATGTAGACTACAAAAAGGTTTCATAGTTTTATTTGAAAAGATTTGCACATCTCTTCAATTTTTTTCACAGATCACATTTTTTGTTGCTGTTTGAATGAGACCTGTTATTTTCACTGCTCTTCTGCCCTTCCTGCGTTTTCCAAGATGCTCATCCCCCTTCCGTTCAGAAGGTTTTTGTTTAGGCAGGATCAATAGAATCCATGAGTCGGCCCATTGAGAAAACACCGGGTCACCTCTATTGACATTCTGGGAACTCACAAACCCTTTTCACTCTCCCAGTCTGATTCATTCCCACTGCTTGACCGAGTGTGCATTTTGTGGATTTAACTCTCCAAAATGAGCCTGTTTTTTGACTTGGGGAAGGAAGGAGATTCATTGTCACCCTCCTAATCCATAATTTTAAGGAAGTTATCTCTCTACATTAACATTTTAAGATGATTATTATAAGCAATGATTTTAGTTAAGAAAATGAGCATCACACACTCATTATCTAGTGCATTAGCTCATCAAATCTGCACAACAACTCTCCAACATTGGTGCTGCTATTATTCCCACTTTACAGATGAAGGTTTAGAGATGAATAACAAGCCCAGTATCACATAACTAGTGTAAGACATAGCTGGGGCTCCAATATGCTATCACGCTACTGGGTCTAACATCAAAACTTGTTTATTTTCATATGTGAGAGTCCTTTGGACCAGCAAAGACAAAGGCAATATTTCTTAAGGATTAAGACAGCTTCACAGACAGATGAAAAACTTTGCCCTCTTTTACTTAATCCACTAGTAGATCTAGAAGACTGGACAACGTATCGTTTTTTAGTTCCAGGACATGTGGGGATGAGGGCACCATGGTTGCAGACCTAGAGATGATTATTCCCTCCACAGCTACTCAGAGGTCGCTGGAGACTTAGCTTCCTAAACCTCATCTCTCTGTGACTCTCTGCAGTGACTGTGACCCTGGACCCAGATACAGCGCATCCCAAACTCATCCTGTCTGAGGACCGCAAGTGTGTGAAGCTTGGAGACACAAGGCAGCCCGTGCCCGACAATCCCGAGCGATTTGACTTCGTTGTCAGCGTCCTGGGCTCCGAGTACTTCATAGCTGGCTGTCACTACTGGGAGGTGTCTGTGGCAGACAAGACCAAATGGGCCCTGGGGGTGTGTAGTGAGTCAGTGAGCAGGAAGGGGAAGGTCACCGCCTCGCCCGCCAACGGACACTGGCTCCTGCGACAGAATCACGGGAATGAGTACGAGGCCCTCACATCCCCGCAGACCTCCTTCCGCCTGAAAGAGCCCATGAGGTGCGTGGGGATTTTCCTGGACTATGAAGCAGGAGTCATCTCCTTCTACAACGTGACCAACCAGTCCCACATCTTTACTTTCACCCACAGTTTCTCCGGCCCCCTCCGCCCTTTCTTTGAACCTTGCCTTCATGATGGAGGGAAAAACACGGCACCTCTAATTATCTGTTCTGAACTCCAGAAACCAGAGGAATCAACTGTCCCCAACACAGAAGAAAAAGGCCAGGCTAATGGAGATGTGGCCCTGCAAGTGGACCCTTTCTTGCTCCCTGCTCAGGCATCAGAGCTCATCCCACTCAGAGATATGATCCTGTCCTGGTCTTCTGACCTTGGCCCAGCCCTTCAGGGGCTCAAGGTTCCTTCTTTTTAGGGATGGGCCTCGTCACCTGATTCTCAGACTCTCTAGCCCAGTGCCCTGGACTTCAGTCTTCTGGTCCAGTGATTCTGGACCATCTCCTCTCCTTTCACCCAACCCAAACCCCTTTATGGTTTCTCTTGCACCACCTTTCTCCCAGGGCTCAGTTTTAGAATTTCTGGGAACTTGAAGTTTCTATTGCCCTGGAAGAATTCTTGAAAACCAAATGAACAATCAGATTAGGTTTAGGTGATGGTGTAGAATGTGTGTCACTGAGATATAGGGACTCTGTACTCAAGGGGCTTCTTAAAAGCCTTCATCCTGCCTCATCCTGCACTCAGGCTTGTAGTTATGAAGTTAGGATGCCCAGTCCTGACTTATCACATCAAGAATTGCTTTTCTCCTTTTCTCAGTTCAGGCCTCTAACCAAACTTTTTTTGGATCACATACTGTTTCTTCTTTCTTCTGGAATATAGAGCAGAGGGCCAGAGGGATTTAAAAAAAGAAAGTCATTGTTTTCTATTTCCTTGATGCTATCTACAACATACTTTGGTGACAAGCAGAACTAATATGTGGGTGTGTTAAGTAACTCAGTTGTGTCCGACTCTTTGTGACCCTATAGACTGCAGACTCTTCCGTCCATGGGGATTCTCCAGGCAAGAATACTGGAGTGGGTTGCCATGACGTCCTCCAGGAAATCTTCCCAATCCAGAGATGGAACCTAGGTCACCCACATTGCAGGCAGATTCTTTACCATTTGAGCCACCAGAGAATGTTTTCAAAGCTAACTTGGTGATAGCCAGGTATGGGGACTTTAAACGTGGTAGCCGTAACCTTAATTTTGAAAAACCTAAGGATCACCATCAGGCAGATAGGAAGCAAGGCTTCATACAGAGTAGCCCAGCTGTGTGTGGCCTTGAAAAAGCAGCTGTGAGTGAGGCCCTGTGTTACACTGATCCTTTTGAATCCCCTCTGAGATTCAGAGAGGAATTTTTTGTTTGCTTTTGTACAGTCCTTAAATAAAAGCTTGGTATTTGGCATGCTCTTATTTTCATTGGGAATGAGAAGTTGTGGGGAAAGGCTTTGGGCTGATAAGCAAAAGGCACATTACAAGACTGCTTTTGAAGAGCCTTGATTCCACCCATGAGAGTTTAACCACAGTTAAAAATAAAGCCACAGTTTTATTTCTGAGTCTGCCTTCTCAGTATTTCATTTATATCCATTTATAAAGTCGTAGTGTATGTGGGCAATTTATATTTCACTCATCCATATTTAGTTTCAACCATAATTTGTGACTATCCCAGTCTTAAAACTGATTCACATTGTTCACACTGGTTGCACCCAAGAAAACTTACCAACAGGAAAGAGAACTGACATTTGTGGTGGTAGAAGTATTACATATGTTAACTTATTTAATTCTTACAGTAATTCAGCCAGGGATTTTATAAGGGAAGGAAATAATGCAAGGTGGTAGAACTGGGTTTATAAATCTAGTGTATCTGTCTCTGAAGACAATACTCTTTTTTCTCTTTGCACTGAAATACCTTGAAGATGTGAGAGGATTGTGGAATTTTAGTCTACATATTTGATTCAGTTCAGTTCAGTTCAGTCGCTCAGTCGTGTCCGACTCTTTGCGACCCCATAAACTGCAGCACGCCAGGCCTCCCTGTCCATCACCAACTCCCGGAGTTCACTCAGACTCATGTCCATTGAGTCGGTGATGCCATCCAGCCATCTCATCCTCTGTCGTCCCCTTCTCCTCCTGCCCCCAATCCCTCCCAGCATCAGAGTCTTTTCCAATGAGTCAACTCTTTGCATGAGGTGGCCAAAGTACTGGAGTTTCAGCTTTAGCATCATTTCTTCCAAAGAACACCCAGGGCTGATCTCCTTTAGAATGGACTGGTTGGCTCTCCTTGCAGTCCAAGGGACTCTCAAGAGTCTTCTCCAACACCACAGCTCAAAAGCATCAATTCTTTGGCGCTCAGCTTTCTTCACAGTCCAACTCTCACATCCATACATGACCACTAGAAAAACCATGGCCTTGACTAGACGGACCTTTGTTGGCAAAGTAATGTCTCTGCTTTTGAATATGCTATCTAGGTTGGTCATAACTTTCCTTCCAAGGAGTAAGCGTCTTTTAATTTCATGGCTGCAATCACCATCTGCAGTGATTAGATTTTTAAAAAATTAAACCTGAAAGAAAAAAGTCTTAATCCTGGATAGTGGTCTTGTTGTGTTTGAATTGATGAACAAAAGTCAAGTTTAACTAAGTAGCACTCAGAAAAATCCCTGTGCAGGGACTTTGGGAAACTGGAGGTGGTTCCTTGGCCAGGGAATGTTTAGCTTCTCCGACAAAGGTACTGGATTAGTAGGTATGGGATTAGTTGATCTTTCAACTCCCTTTCAGGGGGAGGCATAAATTAGGAGTATGGAATTAACAGATATAAACTAGTATCCATAAAATAGATAAGCAACATGTATTTACTGTAACGCACAGGCAATTACACACAATATCTTGAAATAACCTATCATGGAATATAATCTGTAAACAACAACTACCCCTTATCACTATGCTATACACCGGAAACTAACACATTATTGTAAATCAACTATACGTCATAATAAATAGACGCCTTTCCAGTTCCCAAATCCTTTGACTTTAAAAACCTCCAGTGGGGCGCGGGATTCTGGATTCGGGGGATGTCTACAGGACTACCAAGGGTGTCAAATTTAGAGTGAAGAAGAAATTCTGAATTCGTGACCCCTAGGAGATCATGTCGGAGAAGGCAATGGCACCCCACTCCAGTACTCTTGGAGTACTCTTGGACTCATGGAGAGTCCCATGGACGGAGGAGCCTGGTGGGCTGCAGTCCATGGGGTCGCGAAGAGTCGGACACGACTGAGCGACTTTACTTTCACTTTTCACTTCTATGCATTGGAGAAGGAAATGGCAACCCACTCCAGTGCTCTTGCCTGGAGAATCCCAGGGACGGGGGAGCCTGGTGGGCTGCCGTCTATGGGGTCGCACAGAGTCGGACACAACTGAAGTGACTTAGCAGCAGCAGGAGATCATGTAGGTTAGCGCTACATAGCCTACTACTTCCCACACTGGTGGCCCACACTTTGGGCTTTTAACGCCGGAGCGCAGCAGGAAGCCCTCGACTTTAGAGGGAATCCAGTCTCCACTACTAAATTCTAAACTTCTCAAATTTCTTCTCCGAGCCTATTATCTTCCACAGGACTACAACTCCCAGCAGGCCACTCCCAGGAGTCTAGCGTTGTGGCAGCCAGTAGAAAGGAAAGGGAATCCTCAGGAACCAATCCTGAAGAGGTAGGGCGGATCCTTTCCGGGTTCCGGTTCCGGCTCCGCCCCCTGGCTCAGAGAGGCGGTACTGTTCCTGACCGCGAGACGCTGGAGCTAGGTGGGTTGGGGTCGGGCCCGAGGTTGCTGTGGGGAGGTGCTAGTGGCTTCGCGGGGAACTCTCAGCTTAGTCCCTTTCCTCTCACTGGGCAGCTGGGGCTGTGGCTTTGTTCCTCGGACCCACTGGGGAACAAACGGGGCCCTGTGGTCCCTCGTCCCAACTCCTGGAGCCCCTTCCCCCGGCCTGCATGGCCAGCGTCTGGCTCCAAGCCCCTGCCTTCCCGCCCTTCTGTTCGCCTTTGAGTACCCAGTTCCGCTGCCACTGACCATGTCTTTGGGGTGAGCTTCTCCTTCTCCCTCACCCCTCCGGCCCCACGCCCGCCCGGCAGCTCTGAACTTGGCTCCTGTAGACCGCTCCAACCTCAGACTCCGCCCGGCTGCACACAACCCAGCTTCTTGAGTCGGGTTCCCAACCCTAACCAGTCTCTCCTCGGACCCTCTGACTGTTTTGGTCCTCTTCTCTCTCTGACTCCTTATCCACCACCCCCACCTCCCCGTTCAGTTCGCAGTTCTTTCACACATTTCCCCTGATATTTCCAAGCTCCCCTCTTGCCTTCCTCCCTGCAAGTCTTGACATGACCCTAAAGGCTCCTCAGACCACTTTCCAGCTTTGTCCCTTCCATCTAACCCAGGCCCTTGGCCTTCAGCATCTCTAATCACAAGCCCCATCTTCTTGGCTCTGACTTGTTAGATCTGGCTCCTTTTGCACACCGTCTCAGTCCCTTCCACCTGTGGTCCTCCCTGTACCTCTGAACCTCCTGGGAAGACAAACCCCATGAGTCCCTTTCTCCCCAAATCTCTGAAATGTGATATGGAAATGCTTCTTTACCTGGCACTGCCTTCTTAGTAGATGGTGGGTTCCCCATCTGTGTCAGTTCCAGTCTTGCTCACCCATCCTGCAAGTCCTGACTCAAAGACTACCTTTTCCATGAAGCTGCTTATCCCTGAACTCTTCAGGGAGATATGCTTGTGTCATCAGAACTCCCATGGGACTGTATTTATTACTGGTGTAGCGCTTAAAAGCACTGGCTTTGGAGCGATGGGCATGGCTCCCAGTTCTGCCACTCATTTGGTGTGTGCCCTTGGGCGAATTACAAGTTTCCTGCTTCGCCTAGAACTTAACCTTCTACACTTGTATGACAGTTTCTGGAGTTGGTGGCCCATGACGCTGCACTGTACCATAAAGTCTTTTAGGGTGGTGACTCTAGTCTTAAATCTTCTTATTCAACTCAGCATTCAGCTCTGGGAAGAGTCAGGGCTTGGTATATTGTGGATTCTCAGTATAGTGGGATTGGTTATGAGTGGAGGCCGTGTAGCTCATTGCATAGAGAGAGATATTGGAGCCCTAGGTGGGATGGGCAGGAGTAGGAGGTAAATTAAGATCATATCCATTCACTCATACTTAAAAAATTTTGAGCACCAGGCCTTGTGCTGGAGACATTACTAAAATGACCAGTCCCTGCCCACAAATTGCTAATAAACTAATACTGGGAACAAACATGTAAACAGATAATTGCAAAATACCGTAAAAGCCAGTACAAGATTCTGTGAGTGCATAAAGGAGGAAGTGGGCAGGAATTAAGAGATTGCTAAGGAATCATGGGTGAGAATAGACACAGGTAAGCATGAAATGGGTTGTGGAGACAGACCTGGTCTTCACTCAGTTTATTCAGTAAATATTTATTAAGGATCTACTGTGTATGACTGCCACTGCTCTAGGAGTTTGGTTTACATTAATGAATAAGGCAAAGAACCTGGCCCTAATGGGACTTATGTTTTGCAAGGGGAGGCTTATACTAAATAATAGACACAAAGAACAGATCATTAGAAGGTGAGAAATGCTATGGGGCAAGGGGGAACTGAGTGTGGGGGAAGGGGTTATAATTTTTATTTTTAACTTTTCGTTTTTGGAGGGGTTGTAATTTTTTAAAGGGATGGTCAGAAGATAGTGACTAAGTATCAAGGAATAGTTTCTGGTTTTTTTTTTTTTTTTTGCAGTTTTGAAAGTGAAGCAGCCTTTTTTTTTTTTTTTAAAAAAACATTACTTACCTAGATTATTGAAAAAAGAAACACTCTTAACAGAGATTGGTAGATTATAGTTTGCTTTCTTTTGTTTGAAATAAAATTTTGTTAGGATACAGCCACACCCAAGCATTTACGGATTTTCTACGCCTGCTTTTATGATACAATGGCAGAGTTGAGTAGTTGCAACAGAGCTCCTATGACCCCAAATATTTACTAAATATATACTCCCTGGTCCTTTACAGAAAAAGTTTACTGACCATCCCCCCACCCCACTCCTTAAAGGTTTAATGTACTGTCCATATTTCACATTTTAGATTATATATACTGTACCATTTTTTTAATTGAATTTTTAACAAGATCATATAAGGAATCTTTTTCATTCTTGCCTTCTTTACAGGGCTAGCATATAGTGTCTTCAGCAGTTAATCGCAGCTGTCATGTACTGAATGACTAGTACATGCCACACTTCACACTGAGCATATGATAGGCATTTCCTCTAACAGTCCTGGTGTGTCAGTTGGTCTCACAGTTTCAGTGATACAGGAGTTGAGGCTCAGAGTGGTTGAGTAATTTGCAGAGTTGTAAAGACAGTATATGTCACCGTTGAGATCCAGCCCTAAATGTAGTTGGTGTCCCTTCCATTATTGTTGGTTGTTTTCCACAAAGGATGCAGAATTACCAATCTTTCATTCCCTGTTGTCAGTGTCCCGTCATAGCCCGGGCTTGCCTCCCACATCCCCTTATTCATGTCACTCTGCGGTATTTCCACCAGTCCACTCTGCCTTTTGAAATGCCATTATTTCCTCAAGGTTCCAAGGAAATACCACTCTCCTCTTGTCAGTATTTCTCTCCCTCACTTGCCATCCGTGTCTGTAGGAACTCTAAAGGAGTCTGTGCGGCTTAGCGAGCATCTACTGATGTATGCACAAATAGGCCCCGTGCTGGGGACTGTGTGGGGGGCAGTGGGGCAGAGGGGGCAGTGTGTGCATGTGAGACTGTGTGGTGTGAGTGTGTAGCTGCGTGTGTGTATGGTGTGTGGTGGTGTAGCCATGTATATGGTTCTTTGTATGGGAGGGCTGTGTATGGTGTGTGTGATTGGTACGTGTGTGGCTGTGTAGGTGTGATTGCATGATATGCACGTGTGTTGTAAGAGTGACTGTGTGTGTATGGTGAGTATGACTGTGTGTGTGGTGTGAGACTGTGTGTGTAGGCACTGTTCTGTGGGGTGTGTGAGTGGAAGTGGGCACTGCCTAGGCAGAACAGACACAGTCCAGGCTCTGCAGTGGATCTTGGAGGACCCAGATGTTACCCTTTATTTGTTAGACTATGGTGAGATGTGGCGAAGGGAAGGGTGGCAGAACACTTCAGAGGATTCAGAGCTCGGCCTTGTGAGTGAGTAGGAGAGCCTCAGGAATTAGAGGTTCTGTTATTTTCAGTTTGAAAGCAGGCAGATAGAGGGATACTTGTAAGGAAGATTTTTCCAGATAAGATTAAACAGAATGGGAATTTCAGTTAACTTAGGCAGAAAAATCAAACTCACCCCCTAATGGAAGGTCCTGTACTTGCAGGTGAATTAGAGTCTAGACTCATGGTTTAGTGTGGTAGTAAGATAAGTGGCATTATGCAAATTTCACAGATAACATCTTTTGGGGGTGGACAAAGCTGGGGGCCTTCCTTTTGCTGTGGTGGGTAACTTTACATATCTGTGGAGGTTTGTCACTTGGAAGTTAGTAAAGGCATTCTTCCAAGTATTCCAGTTAATGGAATGAAATGGTTCTTTCTGTAGGGATCGTGTACCGGGACAGAATCAACCCAGGATAGAAGATTCGCTGGGGGCTGGCCTGACCCATGGAATAAAGGTGTTGGCCATTTGTGTTCATTCTCAGGGTTCAGAGATGGGCAGTGAGAAGGAGCAGAGCCCAGAACAGCACCTGCCCGAGGAAGGGGAACGGGGTAATAAGCCCTGGAGAGTGGATGACTCCAAGGTACCGGATGGGGAAAAAGAGCCTGGGCAAGCAAGCCCGTCGGAGGCGCCACAAGGGCCCCGTCCAGAAGAGCCCACGCAGGAAGTCGCTGTCTCTGCTGCAGAGCCGGAGGACCTCTCTGCTCATCGGAGGCCCGAGGTGGATGAGAAGCCCTTTGTATGTGTCCAGTGTGGCAAAACCTTCAACAACACCTCCAACCTGAGGACGCACCAGCGCATCCACACGGGCGAGAAGCCTTACCAGTGTTCCGAGTGCGGTAAGAGCTTCTCCAGAAGCTCCAACCGGATCCGGCACGAGCGCATCCACCTGGAGGAGAAGCACTACAAGTGCCCCAACTGCGAGCAGAGCTTCCGGCGGCACGCGGACCTCACCACGCACCAGCAGGACCACCTGGGCCGGCGGCCCTTCCGCTGCGACCTCTGTGGCAAGAGCTTCGGCCAGAGCTCGGCGCTGGCGGTGCACTACCGGACCCACCTGGAGCCCGCGCCCTACATCTGCTGCGAGTGCGGGAAGAGCTTCAGCAACAGCTCCAGCTTCGGCGTGCACCACCGCACCCACACGGGCGAGCGGCCCTACGAGTGCACCGAGTGCGGGCGGACCTTCAGCGACATCTCCAACTTCGGGGCGCACCAGCGGACCCACAGGGGCGAGAAGCCCTACCGGTGCACCGCGTGCGGGAAGCATTTCTCCCGCAGCTCCAATCTCATCCGCCACCAGAAAACACACCGGGGAGAGCAGGCCGGGAGAGAGTCCAGCTGAAGAGGCCGAGGGAGCGCGGACAGAGCAAGGGGCCCCAGCCTAGCGTAGAAAGACCTTTAGGATCCGCTGCTGCTCCCTTGACCTCAAGCCCTTCTCCCACTTTGGAGACGGGTTTTCTGCTGCCTCTGAAGCCAGGATCTCCAGGAAGTCAGAGAAGGGACTCTGAGTAAAAATCTTTACATTTTTCCAGGCCAGTTTCTTGTGGTAGATAGTCAGAGGACTCCATCTTAGTTTCAACTCCTTGGGGTGAAAGAGAAATAGGGTAGGTTTAGTACTTGCTTATATCATTAGGGTGACCTTCTCCTGGCCTTTAAGGAAGTGCCTGTGAGATAAGCATCGCTGTCTGGACGGTCTCTGTATTGTGTATGGACGGTCTCTGTATTGTGTATGGACTGCTTGAGCTTAGGGCGCACTGCAGGGGTCCACTAATTCCACCCACTGTGCCTCAGCTGGACAGGGAGGAAGTGGCTTCCCAGGCCTGGAGAAGAGGTCTCAGGTCCTACTTTAGGAATGAAAGGGAAACCCTCAAGGAACCTTGATCCAGGGACCTTCACATTCCCTCATGTTTGTGACTTGTCACCCCCAGCCCAGCGTGCATCTGTTTCTCCAGGATTAGCAGTAAAACCCTTTAATGAAAAGGACCTGTGTACTTATTTGGGGGCATCAAAGAGGTGGAGAGATGGTCACACGGCCACCAGTCTGGAAGGGAGCTGAATTTCAAGAAAGAACAGGTGACTGCTCTGAAAAGCAAAAGGAAGCAGCCGACTGAGGTCTGTGAGGAGGAAGGGGAGAGAGAGGGAAGTAATACTAATTGAGCATCTACTGTGTGCCCTCGATGCTACAGGTCACATTCCCATTCTTTATTTAGTTTTGCAGCAGCCTGCAAGAGAGTATGTGGAGGAGACAAGTGAGGAAAGGTGAAATCGCTTGCTGTGAAGTCACATGGGTATGTTGATAGAGCCAGGGTTCAGACCTGGGTCTCCCTTGTTTCTGAGCTGAGGCTCTTTGACTACATTCACCTTGTTGGCTTCTGAAGGAGGAGCCACTTAGGGAGCTGGCCTGGGACCAGGTGATTTCCTGGAAGTGGGAGCTGGCGCGTGGCCTCTTGAGACAGTCCTGGACCCTTTGCTCTGGGACGTCAGTGCCAAGCATGAGAACCTTTTCAGCTTTAGATTGATAATTGATTGACACTATTCTGTGCCTAGGAAATATGACAGGAACTTGGAATAGGGGCTGAGGGGTGGGACAAGATGAACCTAGAGAGAGTCTTTGCCCTTAGCAGCAGTTTAGTTCCTAAGGTTGGGACAGCTTGGTAGAGGTCAGGCCTGGCTTCCTGCCCTTCTGAAGGCCTGTCTCCATGTGGCAAGTTTTCAGTGTTTTCTGCATTAAAGTTTATAGAGTTCACCCAGATTTCCTCCAACAAATAGAAAAGACCACCCTCCCCCAACCCCGCCTCTGGCCACTCTGGGGTTCTGTTCTTCCAGGGTGAGAGGCCCTCATCTGTCACCAGCTGGCAGAATGACTGGCACAGCTGATGACCTGACCTACTGCAAAGGGATCCTGCCACCCACCCAGGAAGGGATGTGCCTTTATTTTTTCTAACCATAAAACATGACTTCCAAACAATTCCCTGATATTTGTAGGGTCCTTTTCAGTTTACAAAGGACTTTTATTTCATATACATTTTCCTGCTCCTTGAAAATCTTCATACAAAGTATTTTAAACATATAGTCACCCAACTTGTATGTATATCTTGCTCCCTAATAATAGAAGTTGCCAGGGACTTCCTGGCTGTACAGTGGCTTAAGACTGCTTCCATTGCAGGGGCTGCGGGTTTGACCCTGGCTGGGGAGCCAAAATCTCACATGCTGCGTGGCCAAAAATAAAACTTAAGAAGTTGCCATCTAACACCTACTGAGTGCCAGTTATTTCTGATTTGCATGACTAATCTGCAAAGTAGCAATATCCCCATTTTGAAGATAAGGAAATTCTGAGGGGTTAAATGACCTGACTTAATGGCTGAGCTGGGATTCCAGTTAGGCCAGCTCTTCGTTTTTGCTCATTACCAAGCTAGGTCTGCTGGTGGTCTTTCAGTCTGGGGAGCTTGGTAACATTAACCTTCCAGACCCAGAGCCTTAGTGACAACTGCTGTGACTTGGAGTCTTGCCAGTAAGACCTAGGACCTGCTTTGAGCTTGCTGGCCCGTTTCATTTCCCCTTTTCTGACAATTGCATAGGCTATGTTTTTGGTCTTGGTCCAGGCTATTGAGTTCTGATTAGTCCATTTATTCACTCTGATTTCTTTTTTTGCTAACTTCCTTTTCTTCATTCCTTTTTCCTCCTCCCTTTCCCTTCCCCTTCTTTCCTCCCTCCCCACTCTTCCTCTCTCTTCCTCCTAGTTACTAGGAATACTGACAGTGAAGATATGGCTTCTGTATTCTCTAGTGTGGGGTGGCTGCTAGGTTTCAACAGCAGGCAAACCTGGAAGGGTGGGGCTCCCATCAACTCCTGGCACTTGATCCTGGTGTGGTGACCACCCACGGCCTCCCTGCCCCTGGACTTCCCATCAGCCTGCATGCAATTCAGTTCCATCCACCAACATTTATGAAGCAGCTATTACGCGTCAGGAAGCAGGGAATTCTCCCTGCCTCACCTAAGGGGGTCCTAACTGGATGCCTGAGAGGGTCTGCAGCAGGGAAGGGATGTTGTGGGTAGGTGTGGAGAAGGGAAAAGCTGAGCACGCACAGCCTACGTGCAGGCCCTCTCTCCTCAGCACTGGAGAACCTTAACCCCTGAACTCTCTATGATAGGAAAGATCTAAGGGACATCAACACAGCCATAGACAGAGCTCCTGGTTCCTGACTTCTGTTGGGATAGACAGTCACCCCTGGTCTCCTTATGCTCTGAAAGTTCTGGGTTCCTTCTGCTATGAGATCCCAGATGAAAGCAGAGGCCCACATGTAACTTGTCACCTACCATCCAGTACTCCTTGGAATCCAGGCATTTTCCCAGGCTCTAGTCCACAGAGAGACGTCATCCCATTAGGATTTGGGTAACAATACTTCTTTCCCATTCAGTCTCACAAAAACCATAATGCAGGCAAATTACAGGATTGCTTTTGATGGAGCCCAGAAGAGAGGCCTGGAACCAGCCCTACACAGGTTTGGGTACTGGGAAATGGTGATTGTAACAGCATTTACTACTGATCCTAATTTTAAGTCTTCATAGTTCTGCGAGGTAATTACTGTTTCCATTTTGCCGACAACGAAATCGAGGTTCAGTTAGATTAAGTAATTTGCCCATTTAAGGTCATGGGGCCCCTAGGTGGCTCACCTGGGATTTTAACCAACCCAGACCCGATAGTAAGGCCTTCTTAATGACATGGTAATTGAGCCTTGCTCCCTGGACCCCCACTCCCTGTCAGGTCCCACTACTCCTTAGAGTGGTCCTATCCCACCCAGAAGGATGTTCTTTCACATCTCTATCATGGTTATTTGGCTTGGCCTAGGAATTGATGTTCCTAGAGAAGATGGGGTGTACTGAGCCAAAGCCAGGCTGCTGAGGGTAAGGTCTGAACAAGAACAGGGATCAGCTGGAGCCCTGTGAGGCTCCTCCTTGTTCTCCCTCCCCCACAGGGTGTCTTCTGGGCGGTACAACATCTTGCTCTAGTCCCCATGGTGATTTGGGACCCTGGGACAACCAGGGCTTGCTCTTCTTCTTCATTGGACACTGAAGCTGACTTTCTCTTTCCCCTGCTCTGGGACACTGCCCCGGGCCTCAGCTTACTGCCCTGAGGCTCCCACCCTGGGTTTAATTTTCACCAACCCTAATGTGAGACAGCAGACCAGGGTACAACCTGCAGAGCTCCTTCACCTGCAGAAGCAGGCCAGTGATGGGAGAGGGAGGAGCCTCCAGAAAGAGGTGAGAAATAACTACCACTTTACCCTTCAGAGTTCTTGCCTGAGACTCATGTCACAAAAGACAGATGAACAGGAGAAAAACAAGCTTATTCATGGGTATATCTCACAAACCTGAGAGACACCCCGGGAAAATGAGTGAACTCACCTAGCTGGTCTAACGTGTTCAGGTGTGCCCAACTCTGCCACCCCAGGTAGCCCACCAGGCTCCTATGTCTGGGATTTCCCAGGCAAGAATACTGGAGTGGGTTGTCATTTCCTTCTCCAGGGTATCTTCCCAACCCAGGGATCGAATTCACATCTCCTGCGTTCTTTACCACTGAGCCACCTGGGAAGCCCTACGTGGCCTAAACCAGCAGTTTAAATACCATGTTTAGCCAAAGACGAAATAAAGGTGAGGGTGAGGAAGCCAGCCAGTTAGGGGAGGAGGTTGCCAGGAAGAGCAGGGTAAACAGGGTAAGGCTTGTTATGCAGATTAAGTCTCTGCCTTCCCCATCAGTAAGATTCTCTTACTATCTAGTTGTTTTCTCCTAGTGCAGTGAGGGAGACACCCTCACAAATAAGAGATTTCCTTTATAAGTGTAAATTTCCCTTTCAAAAAAAGTAATTCCTACTCTGTTTTTCTGAGTCATTCCTTCTGACTGTGGGTGACTGGCACTTATACCCAGAGTTCCGAGGCAGGATGATAGGTGTCATTCACAGTCATGCCCAGGGGTCTGCGGGAGCAGCCCCGGGGAGGGCCCTAACCTGGCCCGTACTGGACATTGGTCCCCAGGAGTGAATAGGACAGTCCTTCCTGCTAGGAACTCAGAGGAAGGGAAACTCCCTTCTGAACAAGGTGCTGGGGGAACACAGGCAGGATGCCTAAACTCTTCACAGGAGGAGAGAAGGCTGAGAGGATTGAATCTGGTCTTGGAGAATGAGTAAGTGTTTACTAGTTAAAGAAGAGGAAGGCTATTTCTGATGGAAGGGAAGCTTTAGTGTTTTAGGGAACAGTGAAACATTTGGGGTAGTGAAGGTTGTCCTGAGTAAGAAGATGAGGTTGGTAAGGTAGTTAGGGACTGGGTCCTGAAGGGTGTTGGATGCCAGGAAAAGGAATTTCAGGTTGTGGAGAGTAGAGAATTTTAAAGCCAAGAGATAACATGATGACATTCATGCCTGAGGTTCCTGTGGTCTGTGCAATCCTCTGTGTCAACAAAAAATTAATCAGGCGATCTAAGAAAGAAATAGAAAATTTTATTTGAGCCATACTGAGGATTATGACTCAGGAACAGCCTCTCAGAAAGCTCCGAGAACTGTTGCACCCATTAGAGGTCAAAGCAAAGTTATATAAATGAGACAGAGGTTGTACATTAAGTGTTATTGACAGTTTACACAATCCAGATCTGTGTGTACAAAACAAGCAGTGGGCCATGGGTCATCATGGCCCCTTCCAAGATGAAGAAGGAAGATTATCTCCCAGGAAGTTATAACCCTTGATGAAATTAAGAAGAGACGTCTCTGAATGAGGTCTGGTAGTGCAGGTGCATAATACACAGTAAAGAGGGAAGGAGGAGGAGAAAACAATTTTATTTAAAATTTTCTTGTCTTACCATAAAATGTAAATTTTATTTCATCCCTTGTTTATCCCCATTTGCTTAATCACAGAACTAAGCACCTTCATGAGTTCCCTAGGACGTTCTGTCATATCAGGCATTTGTACAGCTAGAATCCCTTCGAGAGACTTGGAATCTTGGGGAGGGGTCTCATCAGGGAGTGGGCCTAACTTGCTCTTCTTTCCTCCCATCGCTATCCTTACTCCTCCTCTCTCAGATTGCTGTGGAAACTCCAGGTCGTTTTACTCTGTTATAAAAAAGCTGTCCAGCTCTCCTTGCTGCTGCTGCTGCTGCTAAGTCGCTTCAGTCGTGTCCGACTCTGTGCAACCCCATAGACAGCAGTCCACCAGGCTCTGCCGTCCCTGGGATTCTCCAGGCAAGAACACTGGAGTGGGTTGCAATTTCCTTCTCCAATGCATGAAAGTGAAAGGTGAAAGTGAAGTCACTCAGTCGTGTCTGACTCTTAGCGACCCCATGGACTGCAGCCCACCAGGCTCCTCCATCCATGGGATTTTCTAGGCAAGAGTACTGGAGTGGGGTGCCATTGCCTTCTCCGGTCCAGCTCTCCTTAGCTTCCGATAATAATTTGTATATGCAAACACATCAAGGGGCTCAGCAGAACAAAGGCCTCACCGCTTAACAGTGGTACAGTTCAGCTCAGTTATGTCCAACTCTTGGTGACAGTGGTACACCCATCCCCAAAAAGCAGTTGTAAAAAAAATCTAAATGACAAATATCCTGGAAGATTTGTAAAGCATGTGAACATATTAAAGGTTCAAGACACTCATGTAAGCACAAGTGTTTTCCACTTCTTTCTGAGACCCCCATTAAAAGGACAGAGTGGGCATATAAACATCTAACAGAAAGAGGATGGCAGGCAGACGGGGTGGCAGGTGAAGCGACGTCAACGCCTTTCTAGAAGCGGATGACAACACATTCGTGATTCAGCAGAGTGGAGGAAGCCATGGCCCAGAAGGTAGGTGATGGACGTGACAGCCAGTCTTCCTGGCAAGACCCCACAGAGGCTCTGAGTTCATAACCAGCAAATACTGGGGACAGACATGAAAAGTGGACCTAAAAATGAGGGAGCTGGTAGGAGGTCTTTCTGTGCAGAAGCTTATACCAGTCATCCCCCTACCCCTCCACCTTCAAAGAGGAGAGTGATTGGCACTTACCTCCAGACGAGCAACACACCACACACACACAGCCAAACCAAGAAGAATCATTCTGTGGGAATCCAGTAAGTCCCTAGGAGAAATCTAGGGTGTTTAATGCAGTGTTGACATCTCAGAATAAAACTTTTGTTATTCTGACATTTATAAGCCCCCCACCCTTCCCCGCCAGGAATCACCCAAACACTCACCCTGTAGTAATTCCTGACAGAAAACCCTACTGCCGGAAGTCCTTCATGGTCCCGCTCAGGGAAGCAGACATGGCAGCAGAGGAAACACAGCAACAGAGAAACCAACACAATTACTGAGACCGTTGGTCCATTACTCCATAAATACACAGCCAGCAGCACCAGAATGATAAAGACAGTTAAAAGCGAGAGACAACACAAGCCGAGTAGGTGACTCCAGACAACAGAAAGCTATAATGGCACAGTAGAATCATTTTAAAAAAATTGATTATAGTTAATTTATAATACTATATTGGTTTCAGGTATACAACATAGTGATTTGGAATTTTTATAGCTAATACTCCATTTAAAATGATCACATTGGTTATATTCTCCATGCTGTACAATATATCCTTGTACTTCATTTTATACATAGTACTTAGTAACTTAGTCCCCAACCCTATCTTGTCCCTCTCTCCCCCTGACTGGTGACCACTAGTCTGCTATTTCTGTGAATCTGCTTCTGTTTGGTTATATTCATTCATTTTACTTCTTAAATTTCATATATAAGGGGTAACATAAAGTATCTGATTTATTTCACTAAGCATAATGCCTCCAGGTCCATCCATGTTATTGCAAATAGCAAAATTGCATTCTTTTCATGGCTGAGTAATATTCCATTGTATGTATGTATGTGTGTGTGTGTATATATATGCGTGTACACCACATCTTCTTTATTCATTCATCTGTTGAGGGACACTTGGCTTGTTTCCATATCTTGGCCATTGTAAATAATGCTGCTATGAGCATTGAGATGCATTTATCTTTTTGAATTAGTATTTTTGTCTTTTTATGGCTATATATCCAGGATGGAATTGCTGCGTCATACTGGAATCAAGATTGCCGGGAGAAATATCAATAACCTCAGATATGCAGATGACACCACCGTTATGGCAGAAAGTGAAGAGGAACTCAAAAGCCTCTTGATGAAGGTGAAAGTGGAGAGTGAAAAAGTTAGCTTAAAGCTCAACATTCAGAAAACGAAGATCATGGCATCTGGTCCCACTACTTCATGGGAAATAGATGGGGAAACAGTGGAAACAGTGTCAGACTTTATTTTTCTGGGCTCCAAAATCACTGCAGATGGTGATTGCAGCCATGAAATTAAAAGACGCTTACTCCTTGGAAGGAAAGTTATGACCAACCTAGATAGCATATTTGAAAGCAGAGACATTACTTTGCCAACAAAGGTTCGTCTAGTCAAGGCTATGGTTTTTCCTGTGGTCATGTATGGATGTGAGAGTTGGACTGTGAAGAAGGCTGAGTGCCAAAGAATTGATGCTTTTGAACTGTGGTGTTGGAGAAGACTCTTGAGAGTCCCTTGGACTGCAAGGAGATCCAACCAGTCCATTCTGAAGGAGATCAGCCCTGGGATTTCTTTGGAAGGAATGATGCTAAAGCTGAAGCTCCAGTATTTTGGCCACCTCATGCGAAGAGTTGACTCATTGGAAAAGACTCTGATGCTGGAGGGATTGGGGGCAGGAGGAGAAGGGGATGACAGAGGATGAGATGGCTAGATGGCATCACTGACTTGATGGATGTGAGTCTGGGTGAACTCTGGGAGTTGGTGATGGACAGGGAGGCCTGGCGTGCTTCGATTTATGGGGTCGCAAAGAGTCGGATATGACTGAGCGACTGATCTGATCTGATGGTAGTTCTATTTTTAGTTTTTTGAGAAACCTTATTGTTTGCCATCGTGGCAGCACTAATTACATTCCCAGCAACAGTGTACAAGTTTCCTTATTCTCCACATTCTCACCAATGTTTGTTATCTGTGGTCTTGTTGATGATAGCCATTCTGACAGGTATGAAGTGATATCTTGTGGTTTTAATTTCTTTGATGAGATGTGTTGAACATCTTTCATATGCCTATTTCATCTGCATACCTTCTTTGGAAAAGTGTGTAAGTCTTCTGAGCATTTTGAAATTGAGTTGTTTATTGTTTTGATGTGGAGTTGTATGAACTGTTTATATATTTTGGATATTAACCCCTTTTTGGATGTTTTCTCCCATTCATTAGGTTGACTTTTCATTTTGTTGAGGTTTCCTTTGCTGTGCACAAGCTTTTAAGTTTAATTAGGTCCCATTTGTTTATTTTTTATTTCATTTCCTTTGCCTTAGGAGATCCCCCAAAATACTGCTGTGACTTCTGCTTATGCTTTCTTCTAGGAGTTTTTGGTTTCTGGTTATACATTTAGGTCTTTAATTTATTTTGAGTTTACTTTTCCAAATAAGAAAATGTGCTAATTTCATTCTTTTACATGTTACTGTCCAGTTTTCCCAGCACCACTTATTGAAGAGAGTGCCTTTCCTGTATTGTATATCTTCACTTCCTTTGTTAGAACTTAATTGACCATAAAGGCGTGGGCTTATTTCTGGGCTCTCTGACACAATAGAATCTTTTAAAAACTCTAGAGATATCCTCAGGGAGATCTGGCAAGATACTACCTCTATAGAACAAGAAGGTTGCTAGTGGAAAGAGACCAACTGGAAAATCGGAAACAGCTTTTGGATATTAAAATTGTGTGCTAAGTTGCTTCAGTCGTGTCTGACTGTTTGCACCCCTTGGACTGTAGCCTGCCAGGCTTCTGTGTCCAAGGGATTCTCCAGGCAGATACTGGAGTGGATTTCCATTTTCTCCTCCAGGGGATCTTCCCAACTTGAGATCAAACCTGCGTCTCTTATGTCTCCTGCACTGGCAGGAGTTCTTTACCACTAGCGCCACCTGGGAAGCCCTTATGGATATTAAGCATATGATAGATAAAATAAGATATTCAAGAAACCACTTGGAAGATAACATAGAGAAAAGCCCCTAAAATGTAAGGCAAAAATACAGAGATAGGGAAAGAGGAAATAAGTGACACAGTGACACTTCGTATGATGAAGACTGCTGACTGTTCTCCAAAATCTGTCCATCTATTTTATTTGGAGCACTTAACTAGTATTTCCCAGTCTCCTTTGCCATTACGGATAATCCTCTCATTTAAGTTCTTGCCGATGGAAAATGAGCAGAAATGATACATGACCTTCCTCAGCCAAGGCACTCAGGAAAGCAGGCGTGCCTTCACATCATTTTCTTTCCCCTTTTCACCAGCTGTAACCTGCAGGAACCCAACTTTGATGGTTGCAGACTGTACAATGTCCTAGTGTGGATTTGCCAGATAAAACACAGGACACCAAGTTAAATTTTAATTTCAGATAAACAATGAATCATTTTTAGTTGGATACACATTTCACAGCTGTTAATGAGACAGAAACACATTTTTTTTTTTTTGGTACTTCAAACCACTGTGTTGTTTGGTCTCTTTATTACAGCACCCTAATCTTTCATCTTGATATTTACAGGTGAGTTTCTGCTATAATAAAACTGTGGCTCATCATACTATGTACGATGTCTTACTCTTGCCATTGGTCATTTCTCCTCCACATTTTAGCATCTCTAAAGTTAAAATACATCCAATAATTGATGCTGTTTTAGATAAAATACCATATTATAAGAAAGAGAGGAGGCCATGATCTCAGCAAGATAGTGGAATAGGAAGTCCCAGGCATCAGTCCTAAACCGAGATGCCAACTTAACAATGTATGGACCAAAATACCTTTTTTGAGAACTCCAGAAACCCAGAAGCAAGCACAGCTCAACCTGGGTTGTTTTTCTGGGGTTGGGATGAGAGTGGGAAGAAGAGTGGAATATGCGTGCAAGGTTCTGGCTTTTCAGAGGGTTGCCTAGTTTCTGTTTCCCTTGATTTGCGATACTGATGGGGAGCCAAAATACTTGGGATGCCACTGAGCACAACATACTTTGTGATCCTGCTAGGTGAGGTGGCTTCAGTTCAGTCGCTCAGTCGTGTCTGACTCTGCGACCCCATGGACTGCAGCACGCCGGGCCTCCCTGTCCATCACCAACTCCCAGAGCTTACTCAAACTCATGTCCATTGAGTCGGTGATGCCATCCAACCGTCTCATCCTCTGTCGTCCCCTTCTCTTCCCACCTTCAGTCTTTCCCAGCATTAGGGTCTTTTCCAATGAGTCAGTTCTTCACATTAGGTGGGCAAAGTATTGGAGTTTCAGCTTCAGCATCAGTCTTTCCAATGAACACCCAGGACTGATCTCCTTTAGGATGGACTGGTTTGATCTCCTTGCAGTCCAAGGGACTCTCAAGAGTCTTCTCCAACACCACAGTTCAAAAGCATCAATTCTTCGGCACTCAGCTTTCTTTATAGTCTAACTCTCACATCCATACATGACTACTGGAAAAAACATAGCCTTGACTAGATGAACCTTTGTTGGCAAAGTAATGTCTCTACTTTTTAATATGTTGTTGAGGTTGGTCATAACTTTTCATCCAAGGAGCAAGCGTCTTAATTTCATGGCTGCAGTCACCATCTGCCGTGATCGTAGAACCAGAGAACTTTCAGTACCACAGATAGACACCAGAGGGAGCAAGAGATTGCAAAAAAGAAAACTGGAAAAGAAACCAGTATGTGCCTGTGTGCTAAGTCGCTTTAAGTTGTGTCCGACTCTTTGCAACCCTATGGACTGCAGCCTGCCAGGCTCCTCTGTATATGGGATTCTTCAGGCAAGAATACTGGATTGGCTTGCCATGGCCTTCTCCAGGGGATTTTCCTGACTCAGGGATCAACATACTTTGTGATCCTGCTTGGTGAGGTGGCTTACTGCTGTAGCACCAGTAAACGTTCAATGGCCACAGACAGACACCAGAGGGAGCAAGAGATTATGAAAAAGAAACAAGTTGCTGCTGCTGCTGCTAAGTTGCTTCAGTCGTGTCCGACTCTGTGCGACCCCATTGACGGAAGCCCACCAGGCTCCCCCATCCCTGGGATTCTCCAGGCAAGAACACTGGAGTGGGATGCCATTTCCTTCTCCAATGCATGAAAGTGAAAAGTGAAAGGAAAGTCGCTCAGTCATGTCCGACTCTTAGCGACCCCATGGACTACAGCCTACCAGGCTCCTCCATCCATGGGATTTTCCAGGCAAGAGTACTGGAGTGGGTGCCATTGCCTTCTCCGAAAGAAACAAGCAGCCCTCTCTAATTGGAAACTTTGCTACACAAGCTCGGAGAAGTTGTATCCACCAAAAATGTTTTCAGAGATCCCCAGAATCTCTAGTGAGGCTAACTATTCAAGGACTTCCCCTGAATGAAGCCAGTCCATTAAAACAATCAGGAATATGATGCATGAACAAAAGGAGGATATCAACAAAGAGAAACTATTAAAAAAAAAAAAAAAGAACCAAATTCTGGAGCTACAGAATGCAATTAAGTGAACTAAAATCTTTTTAGAGGGGTTCAATAGCACACTTGACCAAACAGAAGAAAGAATCAGCAAACTCAAAGAAGGTCATTTGAAATTATTTAGTGTCAGAGGAACAACAACAAAAAAGAAAAGTGAAGAAAAGCTAAGGGACTTATGGGATAACAGAGTAAACCAGTATATGCATTATGGGTGTTCCAGAAAGAGAAAAGAGAGAGAAAAGGACAGAGAGCATGTTTGAAGAAATAATGGTCAAAAATCTCCCCAAACTGAGAAATATTGGTGTTAATTCTTCTTTAAATACTTGGTAGAATTTTCCTATGAAGCCATCTGGTCTTGGACCTTTTGTTGTTGGAAGCATTTTGATTACAGATTTAATCTCTTTAGTAGTTATTGCTCTGTTCAGATTTTCTGTTTCTTTGTGATTAATCTTTGATATATTGTATGTTTCCAAGAATTTATCTGTTTCTTTTAGGTCATCCAATTTTCTGGCACATAATTTTTCACAGAAGTCTCTTATGAGTCTTCTTATTTCTGCGGCATAAGAAAGGTAGATAGATAAGATATAAAAGGCATCCACTGGAATGGAAGCAGTAAATTTTTCTTACATGTAGAAAACCCTGAAGACTTCATGAAAAAACTGTTAGAACTAATAAATTGAGTACAGTTGTAGAGTAAAAAATCAGCATACAAAAATCAGTTGCATTTCTAACAACATTCCTGTATATTAATAATGAATTAGCCGAAAAGAAAATTAAGAAAACAATCCCGTTTACAATAGCATCGAAAAGAATGAAATATGTAGGAATAAACTTAACCAAGGAGGCAAGAGACACACACTGAAAACAACAAAATATCGCTGAAAGAAACTGGCTGCCAATAAATGGAAAGGCATGCCATGTTCATCTTGGGGAAGATAGTGTTTTAAAGATGTCTAAACTACCCAAAGTATAAGTTTGGGTCCCTTAGCCTTTCTTCACTTTTCAATGCTATCCCCATCAATATCCTGACATTATTAACAGAAATAGAAAAAAAAAATCCTAAAATTCACGTGGAACCACAAAAGACCTCCCCCAAGGTTTCTTAAAGCAACCTTAAGAAAGAAGAACAAAGCTGGAGGCGTTACACTTTCTGATTCAAAATATATTAATATTATGAAGCTACAGTAATCAAATAGTAAGGTATCAGTATAAAGACAGACACATGGAACAATGAACAGAATAAAGAGCCTAGAAGGAAACGGACACAGTCACCTGATCTTTCACAAGACAGCCAATAATACCCACAGCAAACATCATTTTCAATGGTGAAAAGCTGGTAACATTCCCTCTAAGATCAGGAACAAGACAAGGATGCCCACATTCACCACTTTTATTCTACAGAGTTTTGGAAGTCTTAGTCACAGCAATCAGAGGTGAAAATAAAAGGAATCCAAATTTAAAAGGAAGATGTAAAATTGTTACTCTTTGCAGATGACATGATACTGTATGTAGAAAATCCTAAATGCAACTAGAGTAAGTGAAGTAAGTATCATACTAAGTGAAGTCAGTGAGAAAGGGAAAGACAAATACCATATGACATCACTTATATGGGGAATCTAAAATGTGGCACAAATGAAACTACCTACAAGACAGAAACAGACTCACGGACGTGGAGAACAGACTTGTGGTGGCCAGTGGGTGGGGGAGGGAGAGGGACGGACGGGGATTTGGGGGTTGGTAGCTGCCGTCTATGGGGTCGCACAGAGTCGGGCACGGCTGAAGCGACTTAGCAGCAGCAGCAGCAGCAGAGGCAAACTATTACATTTAGAATGGATAAATCACAAGGTCCTAATGTATAGCACAAGGAACTATATTCAGTAACCTGTGATACACCATATGGAAGAGAATATAAAAAAGGGTGTATGTACAACTGAGTCACTGTGCTGTACAGCAGAGATTGGCACAGCACTGTAAATCAACTACACTTCTATTAAAAACAATCCTAAAGACATCATCAGAAAACTACTAAAACTCATCAATGAATTCAGTAAAGTCGTCAAATACAAAATTAATATACAGAAATCTGTTGCATTTCTATACACTAACAATATCAGAAAGAGAAATTAAGGAAACGATTCCATTTACAATTGTATCAAAAAGAATAAAATGCCAAGGAATAAACCTACCTAAGTGGGCAAAAGACTACTCCCTAAACTATAAGGTACTGATGGAAGAAACTGAAGGCAACAGAAATAGATTGGAGGATATATACTGTGTTCTTGGACTGGAATAATCAATATTATTAAAATGCAATCACATGCAGTCATACCCAAGGCAATCTACAGATTCAATGCAATCCTATCAAATAACTGGGTTGGCCAAAAAGTTCATTTGGGTTTTCCATAACATCTAGTTATGTGAAAAATGCCATTGGTATTGGGTTAGCCAAAAAGTTCATTCAGGTTTTTCCAAACTAATACCAATGGCACTTTTCACATAACTAAAACAAATAATTTAAAATCTATACAGAAATACAAAAGATCCCAGATAGCCAAAATAATCTTGAGAAAAAAGAATAGAGCTGGAGGAATCACTCTCCATGACTTGCACTCATGTAACAATGTATGGCAAACATGTGAACTAACAATGTGAACGGACATGAGAACGTTTGTCCTCTTTGAAGACATTTGCCTCTTTGAAAGTTTGCAACTTGAAGGTTTGTATGTAGGAGACTTACTCTGATGGAAATAAAAGCAAAAATAGATGGGACATAATTAAACAATACATTTTGCACAGCAAAGAAAACCTAAACAAAAGGATACCTACGCAGCAGGAGGAAATATTTGCAAATGATGTATCAGACAAGGGATTACTTCCAAAATATATAGACAGCTTATACAGCTCAATATCAAAAAAACAAACAATTCAATAAAAAAATGGGCAGAAGACCTAAATAGGAATGTTTCATTTTTCCAAAGAAAACATAAACATGGCCAATGGGCAATGAAAAGACTCAACATTGCTAATTACTAGAGAAATGCAAATCAAAGCTACATCATTGTAGCTCTGTCACCTCAGTTCAGTTCAGTTCAGTCGCTCAGTCGTGTCCGACTCTTTGTGACCCCATGAATAGCAGCATGCCAGGCCTCCCTGTCCATCACAAACCCCTGGAGTTCATTCAGACTCATGTCCATCGAGTCAGTGATGCCATCCAGCCATCTCATCCTCTGTCATTCCCTTCTCCTCCTGCCCCCAATCCCTCCCAGCATCAGAGTCTTTTCCAATGAGTCAACTCTTCGCATGAGGTGGCCAAAATACTGGAGTTACAGCTTTAGCATCATTCCTTCCAAAGAAATCCCAGGGCTGATCTCCTTCACAATGGACTGGTTGGATCTCCTTGCAGTCCAAGGGACTCTCAAGAGTCTTCTCCAACACCACAGTTCAAAAGCATCAATTCTTTGGCACTCAGCCTTCTTCACAGTCCAACTCTCACATCCATACATGACCACACGAAAAACCATAGCCTTGACTACATGAACCTTTGTTGACAAAGTAATGTCTCTGCTTTTGAATATGCTATCTAGGTTGGTCATAACTTTCCTTCCAAGGAGTAAGCATCTTTTAATTTCATGGCTGCAGTCATCATCTGCAGTGATTTTGGGGCCCCCAAAAATAAAGTCTGACACTGTTTCCACTGTTTCTCCATCTATTTCCCATGAAGTGATGGGACCAGATGCCATGATCTTCGTTTTCTGAATGTTGAGCTTTAAGCCAACTTCTTCACTCTCCACTTTCATCAAGAGGCTTTTGAGTTCCTCTTCACTTTCTGCCATAAGGGTGTGTCATCTGCATATCTGAGGTTATTGATATTTCTCCCGGCAATCTTGATTCCAGCTTGTGTTTCTTCCAGCCCAGCGTTTCTCATGATGTACTCTGCATATAAGTTAAATAAGCAGGGTGACAATATACAGCCTTGACATACTCCTTTTCCTATTTGGAACCAGTCTGTTCCATGTCCAGTTCTAACTGTTGCTTCCTGACCTGCATACAGGTTTCTCAAGAGGCAGGTCAGGTGGTCTGATATTCCCATGTCTTTCAGAATTTTCCACAGTTTATTGTGATCCACACAGTCAAAGGCTTTGGCAGTCAATACAGCAGAAATAGATGTTTTTCTGGAACTCTCTTGCTTTTTCCATGATCCAGCAGGTGTTGGCAATTTGATCTCTGGTTCCTCTGCCTTTTCTAAAAACAGCTTAAACATCTGGAAGTTCACGGTTCACGTATTGCTGAAGCCTGGCTTGGAGAATTTTGAGCATTACTTTACTAGCATGTGAGATAAGTGCAATTGTGCGGTAGTTTGAACATTCTTTGGCATTGCCTTTCTTTGGGATTGGAATGAAAACTGACCTTTTCCAGTCCTGTGGCCACTGCCGAGTTTTCCAAATTTGCTGGCATATTGAGTGCAGCACTTTCACAGCATCATCTTTCAGGATTTGAAATAGTTCAACTGGAATTCCATCACCTCCACTAGCTTTGTTCATAGTGATGCTTTCTAAGGCCCACTTGACTTTACATTCCAGGATGTCTGGCTCTAGATGAGTGATCACACCATTGTGATTATCTGGGTCGTGAAGATCTTTTTTGTACAGTTCTTCTGTGTATTCTTGCCATCTCTTCTTAATATCTTCTGCTTCTGTTAGGTCCATACCATTTCTGTCCTTTATTGTGCCCATCTTTGCATGAAGTGTTCCCTTGGTATCTCTAATTTTCTTGAAGAGATCTCTAGTTTTTCCCATTCTGTTCTTTTCCTCTATTTCTTTGCATTGATCACTGAGGAAGGCTTTCTTATCTCTTCTTGCTATTCTTTGGAACTTGCATTCAGATGCTTGTATCTTTCCTTTTCGCTTCTCTTCTTTTCACAGCTATTTGTAAGGCCTCCCCAGACAGCCATTTTGCTTTTTTGCATTTCTTTTCCATGGGGATGGTCTTGATCTCTGTCTCCTGTACATTGTCACGAACCTCATTTCATAGTTCATCAGGCACTCTATCTATCAGATCTAGGCCCTTATATCTATTTCTCACTTCCACTGTATAATCATAAGGGATTTGATTTAGGTCATACCTGAATGGTCTAGTGGTTTTCCCTACTTTCTTCAATTTCAGTCTGAATTTGGTAATAAGGAGTTCATGATCTGAGCCACAGTCAGCTCCTGGTCTTGTTTTTGTTGACTGTATAGAGCTTCTTCATCTTTGGCTGCAAAGAATATAATCAATCTGATTTCGGTGTTGACCATCTGGTGATGTCCATGTGTAGAGTCTTCTCTTGTGTTGTTGGAAGAGGGTGTTTGCTATGACCAGTGCATTTTCTTGGCAAAACCCTATTAGTCTTTGCCCTGCTTCATTCCATATTCCAAGGCCAAATTTGCCTGTTACTCCAGGTGTTTCTTGACTTCCTACTTTTGCATTCCAGTCCCCTATAATGAAAAGGACATCTTTTTTGGGTGTTAGTTCTAAAAGGTCTTGTAGGTCTTCACAGAACTGTTCAACTTCAGCTTCTTCAGCATTACTGGTTGGGGCATAGACTTGGATTACTGTGATATTGAATGGTTTGCCTTGGAAACAAACAGATATCATTTTGTCGTTTTTGAGATTGCATCCAAGTACTGCATTTCAGACTCTTTTGTTGACCATGATGGCTACTCCATTTCTTCTGAGGGATTCCTGCCCACAGTAGTAGATATAATGGTCATCTGAGTTAAATTCACCCATTCCAGTCCATTTTAGTTGGCTGACTCCTAGAATGTCAATGTTTACTCTTTCCATCTCTTGTTTGACCACTTTCAATTTGCCTTGATTCATGGACCTGACATTCCAGGTTCCTATGCAATATTGCTCTTTACAGCATCGGACCTTGCTTCTATCACCAGTCACATCCACAGCTGGGTTGTTTTCTTCTTTGGCTCCATCCCTTCATTCTTTCTGGAGTTATTTCTCCACTGATCTCCAGTAGCATATTGGGCACCTACTGACCTGGGGAGTTCCTCTTTCAGTATCCTATCATTTTGCCTTTTCATACTGTTCATGGGGTTCTCAAGGCAAGAATACTGAAGTGGTTTGCCATTCCCTTCTCCAGTGAACCACATTCTGTCAGATCTCTCCACCATGACCCGCCAATCTTGGGTTGCCCCACAGGCATGGCTTAGTTTCATTGAGTTAGACAAGGCTGTGGTCCTAGTGTGATTAGATTGACTAGTTTTCTGTGAGTATGATTTCAGTGTGTCTGCCCTCTGATGCCCTCTTGCAACACCTACCATCTTACTTGGGTTTCTCTTACCTTGGGTGTGGGGTATCTCTTCACGGCTGCTCCAGCAAAGCGCAACCGCTGCTCCTTACCTTGGACGAGGGGTATCTCCTCACCGCCGCCCTTCCTGACCTTCAACGTGGGATAGCTCCTCTAGGCCCTCCTGCGCTTGCACAGCCACCACTCCTTAGACATGGGGTACCCAAGTCCGATGTCAGGCGCGGCGGCCGGGAGGAGCTACCCCGCGTCCGAGGTCAGGGGCGGCAGCCGGGAGGACCAACCCCACGTCTATCACCTCATACCAGTCCAAATGGCCACCATCAAAAAGGCTACAAGTAATAAATGTTGAAGAGAATATGGAGAAAAGGAAAGCGTCCTTCAGTGTTGGTGGGAATGTAAATTGTGCAGTCACTATGGAGAACAGTATGCTAAGTCGCTTCAGTCGTGTCTGACTCTGTGCGACTCCACAGATGGCAGCCTACCAGGCTCCCCTGTCCCTGGGATTCTCCAGGCAAGAATACTGAAGTGGGTTGCAATTTTCTTCTCCAATGCATGAAGGTGAAAAGTGAAAGTGAAGTCGCTCAGTCCTGTCTGACTCTGAGCAACCCCATGGACTGCAGCCTACTGGGCTCCTCTGTCCATGGGATTTTCCAGGCAAGAGTACTGGAGTGGGGTGCCATCACCTTCTCCGATGGAGTAGAGTATGGAGGTTCCTTAAAAAGCTAAAAATAGAGTTATCATATGACCTGGCAATCCTACTCCTGGGTATGTATCTGGGAAGGACAAAAACTCTAATTTGAAGAGATACATGCATCCCAATGCTCATAGCAGTAGTATTATTATACACTTGGTGTATTATTATATACCAAGACATGGAAGCAACCTAATGTCCAAAACAGATGAATGGATAGAGAAGATGTGATATATATATACATGATGGAATATCACTCAGCCATAAAAAATGAAATAATACCATTACAGTAACATCAATGGACCTAGAGATTATCACACTAAGTGAAATGTCAGACAAATATCGTATGATATCACTTATATGTGGAATCTAAAAAAATGATACAAATGAACTTATTTATAAAACAGAAATAGACTCACAGACATTGATGAAAAAGGCATGGTTACCAAAGGGGAAAGGGCAGGAGGAGGGAGGGGTGAATGAGGAGTTTGAGATTAATGCTATACCTACTATATATAAGAGAGATATACAAGGTCCTACCGTATTGCAGAGGGAACTATGTTCAATATCTTGTAATAACCTATAATGGGAAAAATCTGAAAAAGAATATGATATAAATACATATATGGATCACTTTGCTGTACACCGGAAACTAACAACATTGTAAGTCAACTCTACGTCAATAATAATAATAAAAAGAGAGAGAGCCAAGAATACACAGGGGCAAGGATAGTTTCCTCAACAGATGATTTTGGAAAACTGGGTATCCACATATAAAAATAATGAAATTGAACTCTTATGAATTGAAGACTCAAATATAACACCTGATACTATAAAACTCCTAAAATAAAAAATATGGGAAAAGTTTCTTGGCATAAGTCTTGGTAATTTCTTGGATATGACACAAAATCATAGGTAACAAAAGCAAAAATAGACAACTGTAACCACATAAAACTAAAAAGCTTCGGGACAGTAAAGGACACAATTAACAAAATAAAAGGTAACCTACCTCTTACTGGTAGGAAGAAAATATTGCGAACATTATACTTAAGGGGTTAATATCCACAATATATAAATAAGAAAGCCCTACAATCCAATTGAAAAAATAAAAATTTGATTAAAAAATGGGTAAGACTTGAATAGATACTTCTACAAAGATGACATCCAAGTGGCCAACAGGTATATGAAAAGGTGCTCAAGAGCACAAATCATCAGGCAAATGCAAATCAAACCATAACGAAACATTACCTCACATGTTAAAACGGCCACTATAAACAAGAAAACAAGTGTTGATGAGATACAGAGAAATTGGACTCTTGTACACTGCTGGCAGAAATATAAATTTGTGCAGGCGCCATGGAAAGTACGATGGAGATTCCTCAAAAAACTGAAAATTGAACTACCATATGATTAACAATCCCATCTCTGGGCGTATGTCTAAAATAATTGAAAGAATGATCTCAAAGAGACTCTACACTTCCATGTTCATTGCAGCATTATTGATAATAACCAAGATGCAGAAACCACTTATAAATATACATTAGACTACAGAAAGAAAATGCAATATATAATACAATGACTATTGATCACCCTTAAAAAAGAAGAAAATGTTGCCATGTGCAATAATATGGATGAACCTTGAAGACATGCTAGGTGAAATAAATCAGTCACAGTAGGACAAATATTGCATAACTCCACTTATCTAAAATAGCCACGCTCATAGAAACAGAGAGTAGAATGGTGGTTGCTAGGTGCAAGGGAAATGGGAGGTATTGTTCAGTGAGTATAAAGTTTCAGTCCTGCAAGATGAACAAGTTCTAAAGACAACAAGTGCCCGTAGTAACAATAGTACAACCTAGCGTTACCTGTAAAACACAGTGCTTAAAGAAACAACAGTTTGTACACTTAAAATTTAAGAGGGTAAAGCTCACATTAAATGTTCTTACCACAATAAAAAATGCATAAATAAGATTTAAGAACACAGAAAGAAAGTAAAGGAATTTAAAAGATATCCCAGGCAATTACTTATCAAAAGTAAGTCAGTGTGTAGCTACCCTAATATGAGAAATCAGACTCTAAGGGAAAATGTGTTACTAGGGTTAAAAAGGGTCACATAATGATGAATTGTAACTCATCGGTAACGTATAATGATCCTGAAGCTATAAGAATCTAGTAAAACCTCAGAAGTTGGGTGTAACCTTGTTACTCCTGGGTGGAAGCTCTAAGAATTAGCATGCGCTTTGCCACATGCTTGTTGCCTTCACCATGGCAATCAGAACTGTCCAGATGGTAGCTTCTCCATCAGCCTGGGACCCAGAGTGAGGAAAATGAAAATATGACACGCAATTCACGATGCACATGGAGCATGAGTTAGGAAACAAACCTTTACTGTGCTTTGTGTTTCTTCTGTTGTTGTTTTTGGCTGCATTGGGTATCTGTTGCTGCCTGTGGGTTTTCTCTAGTTGCAGCAGGTGGAGACTACGCTCTGGCTGTCGTGCGTAGGCTTCTCACTGTGCTGGCTTCTCTCGTGGAGTACGGGCCCTCGGGTGCGCAGGCTTCAGAAGTTGCCACTTGAGGGCTCTAGCTGTGAGAGAGAGCTTGCGGGCTCTCTTGTTGTTCAGTCGCTGAGTTGTGTTCGACTCTTTGTGACCCCATGGACTGCGGCATGCCAGGCTTCCCTATCCTTCACTATCTCCCAGAGCTTGCTCAAACATATGTGCATCGAGTCAGTGATGCCATCCAACCATCTCATCCTCTGCCACACACCCCCCTCCTCCTGCCCTCAGTCTTTCCCAGCATCAGGGTCTTTTCCAATGAGTCAGCTTTTCTCATCAGGTGGCCAAAAGAGTGTGGTGCATGGGCTTAGTTGCTCCATGGCATGTAGAATCTTCCTGTATCAGGGACTGAACATTGGCATGTGGATTCTTAACCACTGGACCACCAGGGAAGTCCCTGGGCTATTTGTTTTTGACAGCTTTATTGAGGAATAGTCAACATGCAATGGCACTGCAGCTAAGACCTGGAACAATCAAATAAATAAAGATAAATATTAAAAAAGGAAATATTAAAAAATGCAATGAATTACACATAGAAATTTGTATGCAGGTCAGGAAGCAACAGTTAGAACTGGACATGGAACAACAGACTGGTTCCAAATAGGAAAAGGAGTACGTCAAGGCTGTATATTGTCACCCTGTTTATTTAACTTCTATGCAGAGTACATCATGAGAAACGCTGGACTGGAAGAAGCACAAGCTGGAATCAAGATTGCCGGGAGAAATATCCATAACCTCAGATATGCAGATGACACCACCCTTATGGCAGAAAGTGAAGAGGAACTCAAAAGCCTCTTGATGAAAGTGAAAGTGGAGAGTGAAAAAGTTGGCTTAAAGCTCAACATTCAGAAAACGAAGATCATGGCATCCGGTCCCACTACTTCATGGGAAATAGATGGGGAAACAGTGGAAACTGTCAGACTTTATTCTTCTGGGCTCCAAAATCACTGCAGATGGCGGCTGCAGCCATGAAATTAAAAGACGCTTACTCCTTGGAAGGAAAGTTATGACCAACCTAGATAGCATATTCAAAAGCAGAGGCATTACTTTGCCCACAAAGCTTCATCTAGTCAAGGCTATGGTTTTTTCTGTGGTCACGTATGGATGTGAGAGTTGGACTGTGAAGAAAGCTGAGCGCCGAAGAATTGATGCTTTTGAAGTGTGGTGTTGGAGAAGACTCTTGAGAGTCCCTTGGACTGCAAGGAGAGCCAACCAGTCCATTCTGAAGGAGATTAGCCCTGGGATTTCTTTGGAAGGAATGATGCTAAAGCTGAAACTCTAGTACTTTGGCCACCTCATTCGAAGAGTTGACTCATTGGAAAAGACTCTGATGCTGGGAGGGATTGGGGGCAGGAGGAGAAGGGGATGGCAGAGGATGAGATGGCTGGATGGCATCACTGACTCGATGGACGTGAGTCTGAGTGAACTCCGGGAGTTGGTGATGGACAGGGAGGCCTGGCGTGCTGCGATTCATGGGGTCGCAAAGAGTCAGACACGACTGAGCGACTGATCTGATCTGATCTGAAGTCTACAGTTTGTTAAATTTTGACACAGATGTGCACCTGTAAAGCCATGACCACAATCGAGATACTGAATGCATACATCATCCCCAAATTTCTTCATGTCCCGTGTGATCCTCCCTCTCATCTTCTCCCTCTACTTGTTCCAGGTGACCACTGGATTTGCTTTGGTCATTGTAGATCACTTGCATTTTTCTGGAATTTTATATACGTGGAATTACATAGTATGTACTCTTGTTTTGTTTGCCTTTCACTTGGCATAATTATTTTGAAATTCACATATGATGAAGAGTTCATAAATAGTTCATCTATTCTTATTGTTGAGTTGTATCCCATCATATAGCTGTACATTTATATATTTATCCATTCACCTCAGTTCAGTTCAGTCACCCAGTCATGTCTAACTCTTTGAGACCCCATGGACTGCAGCACAACAGGCCTCCCTGTCCATCACCAACTCCCAGAGCTTACTCATGTCCATTGAGTTGCTGATGCCATCCAACCATCTCATCCTCTGTCATCCCTTTCTCCTCCTGCCTTCAATCTTTCCCAGCATCAGGGTCTTTTCAAATGAGTCAGTTCTTCACATCAAGTGGCCAAAGTTTGGAGTTTCAGCTTCAGCACCAGTCCTTCCAATGAATATTCAGGACTGATTTCCTTTAGGATGGACTGGTTGGATCTCCTTGCAGTCCAAGGGACTCTCAAGAGTCTTCTCCAACACCACACTTCAAAAGCATCAATTCTTCGGTGCTCAGCTTTCTTTATGGTCCAACTCTCACATCCATACATGACCACTAGAAAAACCATAGCTTTGACTAGACAAACCTTTGTTGGCAAAGTAATGTCTCTGCTTTTTAATTTGCTGTCTAGGTTGGTCATAGCTTTTCTTCCAAGGAGCAAGCGTCTTTTAATTTCATGGCTGCAGTCACCATCTGCAGTGATTTTGGAGCCGCAAAAGATAAAGTCTGACACTGTTTCCACTGTTTCCCCATCTATTTGCCATGAAGTAATGGGATCAGATGCCATGATCTTAGTTTTCTGGATGTTGAGTTTTAAGCCAACTTTTTCACTCTCACTTTCATCAAGAGGCTCTTTAGTTCTTCTTCGCTTTCTGCCATAAGGGTCCATTCACCTATTAATGGACATTTTGATTGTTTCCAGTTTTTGCCTATTACAGATGAAGCTACTATGAACATTCCTGTAGAATTCTTTGTGTAGACACATGCTTTTCATTTCTCCCTAAGAATGGCTGGATTAGATGATAGACATATATTTATTTACCTTTTGAAGAAACTGCTGAACTGTTTTACAAAGTGTACTATTGTGGTTTTAATTTTCATTTCCACAATAACTAATAATATTGAAAATATTTTTATGAGCTTATTTGTCACCCATTTATCATCTTTGGTGAAGTGTCTCTTCAAATATTTGCCCATTTTTCATTGGGATTTTTGTTTTCTTTTTCAACCCCAAACTTCTAACCTTTGGAAGACACTGTTAAGAGAATAAAAACACCAGTGAGGGTGGGTTGTATGACCATAAATGGTAGAACAAGGGAGATCTTTGTGGTAATAAAAGTTTTGTATCTTCATAGTGGTGTGGTTACACAAATATGCACATATTATAAATAATACATAACACAGTATCAATGTTATATTCCTGGTTTTGATAGTATATCATAATTATATATACAGCAGCTGCTGCTGCTAAGTTGCTTCAGTCGTGTCTGACTCTGTGCAATCCCACAGATGGCAGCCCACCAGGCTCCCCATCCCTGGGATTCTCCAGGCAAGAACACTGTATAATGCACTATATAATAACTATATAATATATAATGCTAGATAATAGAAAATATATATATTAGTTTCTGCCCCTGGTTCCTGGCACAGAGCTCCTAAAACCTTTGCTATTTCCTAAGAGATAAGAGCACTTGGAACATCTTTTGTTTCAGTATTTGGCCTTTGACACTATCCCTGATACAGGGTGCTAAGTCCCTTGGAATTTCCTAGGTGATAGGAGCGTCTTTTGTTTTAATGAAGTGACTCCGGGGGGACTCCTGGATAGCTGTTAGGTAGGGGCTGGTCATCAGAAGGACCAAGCCATGATTAGAAGCTTGGAATCCTCCCTTCCACTCGGCATAACTCCTCCCCCATCAAAGAGGTTGAAAATGGACTTAATAACTGATCATCCCCACCTGAGGAAGCCTCCATAAAAATCTCAGCAGAAGGGGTCTGTGGAGCTTCCAGGTTGGTGAACATGTCCACATTCTGGGAGGGTGATGCAACCCGACTCCACAGGGTCAGAAGCTCCTGTAATTGGGACCCTCCCAGACCTCACCCTCTGTATCTATCCGCTCATCTGGCTATTCATTTATGTCATTCATCATATCTTTTCCTAAACTGTTAAACATCAGTCAGTGTTTCCCTGAGTTCTATCAGCTGTTCTAGCAAATAACTGAAGGGAGAGGAGCTCATGGGAACCAAGTTGGACAGAAGTTGCGGCTAATCTGGGGTCCTGCTATTTGCTATTGGCCTGTAATTGTGTGTGTGTGGGGGGGGGGAAGCATCATGGGACTGAGCCCTTAACCTGTGGGATCTGATATTTTCTCCGGGAAGATTGTATTAAAACGGAGTTAGGTTGTAGGACACTAGCTGGTGTTGCAGAGAACTGCTTGTGAGGAACCTCCTTACTCCAACATTTGGTGTCGGAAGTGTTGTGAGTGTGAGACAGCGTGTGTGACGGTGGTGTGAGAGTAAAGGAGAAACACAGGAAGACTGGGTTTTTCTAACTCAATAACCATTCGGGGAAACGGGGTGAAGGGTATAGGGGGCCTCTGTACTATTTTTGCAACTATCTGTGAATCCAAAATTATTTTTAAAAAATCCCACAGACATTGTAAAATAAATGGTGCTTCAACAACTGATCATATATTAGGGAGAAAATAAAATTGGATCCCTATCTTACAATATACATAAAAGTCAATTCCTAGAATATGAAAGGCCTTAATCTGAATAGAAAATTATTAGAGAAGAAATATGGAAATTGTCTTTGTGACTGCAAGATAGGAAAATATTTCCTAATGTTCAAAAAGAAAAAACCTGATGTTCAAAAGAAAAAATGTTCAAAAGGAAGAAAATCAATAAACTTGACTACATTTACATTAAGCATTTAGATTCACATAAAGTGAAAAGCTAAGCTACAAACTGAAAGAACAAGGGCAACACATAAAACTGAGTAAGATTTAATATCTAGACTATATAAATTACGTCTATACATCAATAAGAAAAGACAACTCAATCAGTAAAATGGACAAAGAAATGAATGGTATCTTCACTTAGGAGAAAGCATAAATAATCCATAAACATATGAAAAAACTTTCTGGTTCATTTGAAATCAGTTCAGTTCAGTTCAGTTCACTCAGTCGTGTCCGACTCTTTGCAACCCCATGAATCACAGCACGCCAGGCCTCCCTGTCCATCACCAACTCCCAGAGTTCACTCAGACTCATGTCCATCCAGTCGGTGATGCCATCCAGCCATCTCATCCTCTGTCGTCCCCTTCTTCTCCTGCCCCCAATCCCTCCCAGCATCAGAGTCTTTTCCACTGAGTCAACTCTTCACATGAGGTGGCCAAAGTACTGGAGCTTCAGCTTTAGCATCATTCCTTCCAAAGAAATCCCAGGGCTGATCTCCTTCACAATGGACTGGTTGGATCTCCTTGCAGTCCAAGGGACTCTCAAGAGTCTTCTCCAACACCACAGTTCAAAAGCATCAATTCTTCGGTGCTCAGCTTTCTTCACAGTCCAACTCTCACATCCATACATAACCACTGGCCTTGACTAGACGGACCTTTGTGGGCAAAGTAATGTCTCTGCTTTTGAATATGCTATCTAGGTTGGTCATAACTTTCCTTCTAAGGAGTAAGCGTCTTTTAATTTCATGGCTGCAGTCACCATCTGCAGTGATTTTGGAGCCCCCCAAAATAAAGTCTGACACTGTTTCCACTATTTCCCCATCTATTTCCCATGACGTGATGGGACCAGATGCCATGATCTTCGTTTTCTGAATGTTGAGCTTTAAGCCAACTCTCCTCTTTCACTTTCATCAAGAGGCTTTTTAGTTCCTCTTCACTTTCTGCCATAAGGGTGGTGTCATCTGCATATCTGAGGTTATTGATATTTCTCCCGGCAATCTTGATTCTGTGCAATCTGTGCTTCTTCCAAGCCCAGCGTTTTGTAAGTTGAAATCATAATAAAATCCAATTACACAGCCACTAAATGCAAAAGTTAGATAATACCAAATGTTAGCTAGAATATGGAGTAATGGGAACTTTTACGTATTGCTGATAATGGTGTAAACTGGAGAAGTTCCCTAAGGAAACAGTACGTTATTACCTTAATAAGCTGAACCATGCATATCCTCTGCAAGTTAGGAATTCTACTATGAGGTATATTTCCTAGAGAAACTCTTGCAGCTTGGCACCAAGAGACACGTACAGGAATGTTGATAGCTGCATTGCCTATAATAACAAAACTGATGGCTTCATAGTTTTAAGATTTTTCTATGTTATTTCATGAGGCTGTATTTGATTTTCACCACTCTATTGTATGAATATTATTGTATTAGGGAACACCACAACTTATTTAACTACTCTCTTCATTAAAAGCACTAAAGCCAGACGGTTTTACTGGTGAATCTTTACTAAGCTTTCAAAGGAACAGATAATTCTTATCTTGTATTTGTTATTCCATGTGAAATCATCCAGCTTATTGGGAGAAATTATCCAACTCATTTTTAAGACGTCAATATAATACTGATACTAAGACCACTTAAGGGCAACCTCATTTGTGAATATGAGTGTGAAATTTTTAATAAAATATTAAAATTTAAATCCAGCAATAAATTTCAAAATAATGTATTAGAATCAGAGTACAGCATAATCTAGAAATATAAGGATTTTTGAAAATTAGGGACTATCAGTGCTTTTGACTCCCTAACCTAGTCCCATGAGTCTGTAGGCAATAAATGGCACAAGCAAGGAGAACAATCCAAGCCGTAGGTCACTACAGTTACTGTGATCCAGCCCAAATTATACGGAGGATGACAAAGTGAATGTCTGGGGTTCATTCATACAGCAAGGCTAATGATTCCAACATACAGATAAAACAGATGTGCAACTGCATGATTTGTTAGCTTAAACAGACTAGTTTCAAGTTGACAGGAAAAACACCTGCCTTATGGATCCAGAACCCAGAAGCTCTCCTGAGTGTAAAGGCTCAAGATTATGTTTTCTTTCAGGACCTCCTGTCTTTATCTTCTATACAAATCCCCTGTAGGTGCCTCCCCAGATCTTCCCCCAAGGTAGAGTTAACACCTCTAACTTATTCCATCTCCTCTAACAACATCGCCACTTATTTCATTTGCAGCTGGTATTGTTGCCTTAGAAGATTACTCTTCTATAGCCATCATGTAATGAGCAGATTCAGGTAGGGATCATCAATGGATGCTAAAACCATTGGGCGAAAGACTGCTGCAGAGCAGAATATTTACAAAGTATCATTCCAGAAGTTACTTGGTTAACTACAAAGAGGAAAAGGTACCTTTAAAATGGAATTCTGATGGATATCACCTGAAACAAATGATCAAACTTACCATCACCTTTTGATGGGCTATAAGGCACACGACATCACACATATAGTATTTTTGCCAAAAAATGTTTAACCTAAATCTAATTGTGGGAGGAAGGTGACCAAATCCAAATTGTGAGACATTCTAAAAGAACTTCCCTGGACTCTTCAAAAACAGTAGATTCATGGAAGACCATGCATGTCTGTGTGTACTGTTCTTGATTAAAGATAAAGATTAAAGAATATGCAAAAGGCTTGACAACCAAATGCACCGTTCGATCTTTCACTGGATCCTAGATCAAATAAGAAAAAAGTTCTAAAGGAAACTAGTGGTAATGATGAAATTTTACTGTTATTGTATATTAAATATATTAATGTTAAATTCCTTGGATGTGATAATGGTTTTGCAGATATTTAGAAGAATGTTCCGTAAAAAGCTATATGCTGAAGTATTCAGGCATAAAGTCTCTTCATGTCTGGAAGTTTCAAATGGCTCAGTAAAAAAAAGAAAAAAAAATACACAGATGTATCTTAGATAAATAAAGTGGGGCCAAATGTTAATAATTGATGAATCTAGGTAATGAATCAACTATTAATTCATTATATTAATACCATAATTCACCTTTTCTGGGGATTATTTTTCAAAATAAAAATTTGGGGTAAAAGCAAAAAGAAAACATAAAAAAAAAGGCACCTACTACAGTTGGAAAAAGGCAAGGGCCGCAAGGGAGAAAGGATGTGCAGTGCTAAATTACAGAAATTTGAATCTTACTTGGTTAATCATCCACTGTGTTCTTAAAACCTTCACTTTTGTGGTCACAAAAGTGGAAACATTCCATACTTGTTGTTTTTCTCCTCTCCCCTCATAAGCTCTGACTCATATGAATAGCTTCTCCTGAATTTACTTAGTGAATTTATTACTTCTGAGTTAAACTTGCCTTTCCCACCTCTTATATAAAAAATTCCCCTCTTCAGTTCCCCTTGTTAATCAATGTTGTCCTTTCAAAAAGTGGATTCACCTTAATAGCTTCAGCTCAGTTCAGTTGCTCAGTCTTTTCCGACTCTTTGCGACCCCGTGAATCACAGCATGCCAGGCCTCCCTGTCCATCACCAGCTCCTGGAGTTTACCCAATCTTATGTCCATCGAGTCAGTGATGCCATCCAGCCATCTCAACCTCTGTTGTCCCCTTCTCCTCCTGCCCCCAATCCCTCCCAGCATCAGGGTCTTTTCCAATGAGTCAACTCTTCCCATGAGGTGGCCAAAGTATTGGAGTTTCAGCTTCAGCATCACTCCTTCCAAAGAACACCCAGGGCTGATCTCCTTTAGAATGGACTGGTTGGATCTCCTTGCAGTCCAAGGGACTCTCAAGAGTCTTCTCCAACACCACAGTTCAAAAGCATCAATTCTTCGGTGCTCAGCCTTCTTCACAGTCCAACTCTCACATCCATACATGACCACTGGAAAAACCATAGCCTGACTACACAGACCTTTGTGGGCAAAGTAATGTCTCTGCTTTTGAATATGCTATCTAGGTTGGTCATAACTTTGCTTCCAAGGAGTAAGCGTCTTTTAATTTCATGGCTGCAGTCACCATCTGCAGTGATTTTGGAGCCCCAAAAAATAAAAGTCTGACACTGTTTCCACTGTTTCCCCATCTATTTCCCATGAAGTGATGGGACCAGATGCCATGATCTTCATTTTCTGAATGTTGAGCTTTAAGCCCACTTTTTCACTCTCCACTTTCACTTTCATCAAGAGGCTTTTTAGTTCCTCTTCACTTTCTGCCATAAGGGTGGTGTCATCTGCATATCTGAGGTTATTGATATTTCTCCCGGCAATCTTGATTCCAGCTTGTGTTTCTTCCAGTCCAGCGTTTCTCATGATGTACCCTGCATAGAAGTTAAATAAGCAGGGTGACAATATACAGCCTTGATGTACTCCTTTTCCTATTTGGAACCAGTCTGTTGTTCCATGTCCAGTTCTAACTGTTGCTTCCTGACCTGCATATAGGTTTCTCAAGAGGCAGGTTAGGTGGTCTGGTATTCCCATCTCTTTCAGAATTTTCCACAGTTTATTGTGATCCAC
This sequence comes from Bos grunniens, assembly GCF_055505025.1. Taxonomy (NCBI): domain Eukaryota; kingdom Metazoa; phylum Chordata; class Mammalia; order Artiodactyla; family Bovidae; genus Bos; species Bos grunniens. Next base: position 18,069,865 of record NC_141167.1, read on the forward strand.
ACAGTCAAAGGCTTTGGAGTAGTCAATAAAGCAGAAATAGATGTTTTTCTGGAACTCTCTTGCTTTTTCCATGATCCAGCGGATGTTGGCAATTTGATCTCTGGTTCCTCTGCCTTTTCTAAAAACAGCTTGAACATCAGGAAGTTTACAGTTCACGTATTGCTGAAGCCTGGCTTGGAGAATTTTGAGCATTACTCTACTAGTATGTGAGATGAGTGCAATTGTGCGGTAGTTTGAGCATTCTTTGGCATTGCCTTTCTTTGGGATTGGAATGAAAACTGACCTTTTCCAGTCCTGTGGCCACTGCTGAATTTTCCAAATTTGCTGGCATATTGAGTGCAGCACTTTCACAGCATCATCTTTTAGGATTTGAAATAGCTCAACTGGAATTCCATCACCTCCACTAGCTTTGTTCATAGTGATGCTTTCTAAGGCTCACTTGACTTCACATTCCAGGATGTCTGGCTCTAGATGAGTGATCACACCATCGTGATTATCTGGGTCATGAAGATTTTTTTGTACAGTTCTTCTGTATATTCTTGCCATCTCTTCTTAATATCTTCTGCTTCTGTTAGGTCCATACCATTTCTGTCCTTTATCGAGCCCATCTTTGCATGAAATGTTCTTGGTATTTCTAATTTTCTTGGAGAGATCTCTAGTCTTTCCCATTCTGTTGTTTTCCTCTATTTCTTTGCATTGATTGTTGAGGAAGGCTTTCTTATGTCTCCTTGCTATTCTTTGGAACTCTGCATTCAGATGCTTATATCTTTCCTTTGCTCCTTTGCTTTTCACTTCTCTTCTTTTCACAGCTATTTGTAAGGCCTCCCCAGCCAGCCATTTCGCTTTTTTGCATTTCTTTTCCATGGGGATGGTCTTGATCCTTGTCTCTTGTACAATGTCACAAACCTCTGTCCATAGTTCATCAGGTACTCTGTCTATCAGATCTAGTCCCTTAAATCTATTTCTCACTTCCACTGTATAATCATAAGGGATTTGATTTAGGTCGTACTTGAATGGTCTAGTGGTTTCCCCTACTTTCTTCAATTTCAGTCTGAATTTGGCAATAAGGAGTTCATGATCTGAGCCAAGTCAGCTCCCGGTCTTGTTTTTGCTGACTGTATAGAGCTTCTCCATCTTTGGCTGCAAAGAATATAATCAATCTGATTTCAGTGTTGACCATCTGGTGATGTCCATGTATAGAGTCTTCTCTTGTGTTGTTGGAAGAGGGTGTTTGCTATGATCAGTGTGTTTTCTGAGCAAAACTCTATTAGTCTTTGCCCTGCTTCATTCCATATTCCAAGGCCAAATTTGCCTGTGACTCCAGGTGTTTCTTGACTTCCTACTTTTGCATTCCAGTCCCCTATAATGAAAAGGACATCTTTGTTGGGTCTTAGTTCTAAACGGTCTTGTAGGTCTTCATAGAACCATTCAACTTCAGCTTCTTCAGCATTACTGGTTAGGGCATAGGCTTGGATTACCATGATATTGAATGGTTTGCCTTGGAAATGAACAGAGATCATTCTGTTGTTTTTGAGATTGCATCCAAGTACTGCATTTCAGACTCTTTTGTTGACCATGATGGCTACTCCATTTCTTCTGAGGGATTCCTGCCCACAGTAGTAGGTATAATGGTCATCTGAGTTAAATTCACCCATTCCAGTCTATTTTAGTTGGCTGATTCCTAGAATGTCAACGTTCACTCCTGTCATGTCCTGTTTGACCACTTCCAATTTGCCTTGATTCATGGACCTGACATTCCAGGTTCCTATGCAATATTGCTCTTTACAGCATTGGACCTTGCTTCTATCACCAGTCACATCCACAACTGGGTATTGTTTTTGCTTTGGCTCCATCCCTTCATTCTTTCTGGAGTTATTTCTCCACTGATCTCCAGTAGCATATTGGGCACCTACTGACCTGGGGAGTTCCTCTTTCAGTATCCTATAATTTTGCCTTTTCATACTGTTCATGGGGTTCTCAAAGCAAGAATACTGAAGTGGTTTGCCATTCCCTTCTCCAGTGGACCACATGGACTATACAGTCCATGGAATTCTCCAGGCCAGAATACTGGAGTGGGTAGCTGTTCCCTTCTCCAGGGGATCTTCCCAACCCAGGGATCGAACCCAGGCCTCCTGCATTGCAGGTGGATTCTTTACCAGCTGAGCCACCAGGGAAGCCCTTAATAGTTTAAGGGAGGAAAATTATATGATTGTTACCCTCCATGCAAGGAAAGCATGCAATAAACTTCCGTGCCTTCTCAAAAGTAAGAAACTAACTTCCGTAATGTGAGAAACAGCATTACAGCACAACCTCTATCAAACCTCATATGTTTAAGTACGAGTATCCTTATGGACTTCAGAGGCATTTCCTTTAACACTGGTAATGAAGGAGACCAATAAGATGGGGGGGGTACCTCTATCACCACTAATGCATGGTGTTGGAGGCCCTGACCGATATAATAAGACCAGAAAATGAAGGAGTAACTATAAGGACTGGAAAGTGAGAGATATATTTGCAGATTATATGATTATTTGAATAAAAATAATGATACGAATAGCAAACATGCATTGAGCACTTAATATATGCAGAAGCTGTTCAGTAAGCATTACATGTATAAATGCCACTTCATCCTATTTTAAAACAACCCTAGGAGATAGGTATAACTATTATCCCCATCACTGCAGATGGTGACTGCAGCCATGAAATTAAAAGACGCTTACTCCTTGGAAGGAAAGTTATGACCAACCTAGATAGCATATTCAAAAGCAGAGACATTACTTTGCTCACAAAGGTTCATCTAGTCAAGGCTATGGTTTTTCCTGTGGTCATGTATGGATGTGAGAGTTGGACTGTGAAGAAGGCTGAGCGCCGAAGAATTGATGCTTTTGAACTGTGGTGTTGGAGAAGACTCTTGAGAGTCCCTTGGACTGCAAGGAGATCCAACCAGTCCATTCTGAAGGAGATCAGCCCTGAGTGTTCTTTGGAAGGACTGATGCTGAAGCTGAAACTCCAGTACTTTGGCCACCTCATGCAAAGAGTTGACTCATTGGAAAAGACCCTGATGCTGGGAGGGATTGGGGGCAAGAGGAGAAGGGGACGACAGAGGATGAGCTGGCTGGATGGCATCACTGACTTGATGGACGTGAGTCTCAGTGAACTCCAGGAGTTGGTGATGGACAGGGAGGCCTGGCATGCTGCGATTCATGGGGTCGCAAAGAGTCGGACATGACTGAGTGACTGATCTGATCTGATTATCCCCATTTTATAGATAGTGATACTAAGGCATAAGAAGGTAAGAAATTTGCTCAAGGTCAACCTAAGCAGTCTAATTTTAGAGCTTTAAGTTTTAACCACTCTTTGATAGCTTTACTGTGATCAACACAACTTGCGACAGACAGAGGTATTCAAGAGCCAATGTGACAAAATTAACATATAGTCTTCCAGTCTTTATAGCTGGAAGAGAAGGTGCAACAGTGATTTTCACCGTTGGCTGCATATTAGAATCATTCCGAGAGCTTTGAAAAATCCTAATGCCCAGGCTGCACCCAGAGCAATTACAACTGAATCTTGAAAGAATGGTGAAGTCTCAGGAGTTTTAAGGAACAGTTGCACTAACATGTCTTAAGAGAACTCAAGAATCCACTCAAATTGTGGTGTAAATTTCCTTTCTTGCACCCTTGCACCTTTCACCTTGGGTGAAGCTTCATACTCCAAGCAGATGAATTACAGAGGGGTGTAATTTGAATCCAGGAGAAGGACAGGGACTCGAAGTGCCCCGCTGTAGTGGAGACTATAAAAAGGGCTCACTGTATCCAAATGTGGCTCAGGTGGAGTCATCCTGGAAGCAGGTGAAGCTTAGGTTGTGGCCCCTAGGGTCAAATCTCTGACCGATAATGACCTTATTGGGCTAATAAATTGTCAACCCAATAGCATTGACTTCTTTAAGGTATCAACCTCAGGCAGATCCTAAGAAAGTAACTATATCATGGCCTGGATTGTTGAGCCAGTCACCTCAATGTTGCCCCACTAGATGGTAACTCTATCATGATTGTGAATTGTTGACTCAGTAATCTGAACTCCCTAGAGATGTTAGAACTTCTCTCTTGGTAAGTAAGTGGCTTTTCAAGTCTGAAAAGGTTTAGAATTAAATTTAGACATGATAAATAAATCAAACCCATCATATAAATACTTCTGTGTTTAAAATAATTTTGAGTATCTGGTACTTAAAATGTAATTTTGAAATAATGTGACATATTGAAAAATCGGAGAGGTTAACCTAATTTGATAGATTAGATTTATTAAATGTAAGGGAATTTAATTGTTTGTAAATAATATTATTAAAAAAATTTTTTTGACCACTCCACATGGCTTGTGGAATCTTAGTTCCCTGATCAGGGATTGAACCTGGGCCCTTGGCAGTGAGAGTACAGAGTCCTAACCACTAGACAACCAGGGAGCTCCCATGTAAATAATGTTAGAATACTAGACTATTTAAAGAGCCTCTTGATGAAAGTGAAAGTGGAGAGTGAAAAAGTGGGCTTAAAGCTCAACATTCAGAAAACGAAGATCATGGCATCCGGCCCCACCACTTCATGGGAAATAGATGGGGAAACAGTGGAAACAGTGTCAGACTTTATTTTTTGGGGCTCCAAAATCACTGCAGATGGTGACTGCAGCCATGAAATTAAAAGACGCTTACTCCTTGGAAGGAAAGTTATGACCAACCTAGATAGCATATTCAAAAGCAGAGACATTACTTTGCCCACAAAGGTCCGTGTAGTCAAGGCTATGGTTTTTCCAGTGGTCATGTAGGGATGCGAGAGTTGGACTATGAAGAAAGCTGAGTGCCGAAGAATTGATGCTTTTGAACTGTGGTGTTGGAGAAGACTCTTGAGAGTCCCTTGGACTGCAAGGAGATCCAACCAGTCCATTCTGAAGGAGATCAGCCCTGGGATTACTTTGGAAGGAATGATGCTAAAGCTGAAACTCCAGTACTTTGGCCACCTCATGGGAAGAGTTGATTCATTGGAAAAGACTCTGATGCTGAGAGGGATTGGGGGCAGGAGGAGAAGGGGACGACAGAGGATGAGCTGGCTGGATGGCATCATTGACTCGATGGACATGAGTCTGAATGAACTCCAGGAGTTGGTGATGGACAGGAAGGCTTGGCGTGCTGCGATTCATGGGGTTGCAAAGAGTCGGACATGACTGAGCGACTGAACTGAACTGAACAAATTTTTGTTAAGTACTTGGGAAAAATTTGCTTATTAGAAATGAAACTTGATTAAGCATGCATATGATAGGTATAAAATGAAAAGAGAATATATGAAATTTATATTTGGTTTACAATACTTAATGAAATTACATTTTATAAATTTTAAAATGGGATTAATTGTTTAACAGAGTTTATATTGTTCTGCCTGAGTACTCTGAACAATAAGATCCTCTTAGGTCTAATCATTAGTTTTATATAAATATAATCAATTTATAAGTAGAATAATACATTTATAAGTTGAACTTTCAAGTGTTCAACAAAACCAAAGTTTTGAGTTTATAGATGAAAAATTTAATATTGATTTAAATTCAAGATGCTGTAGTCTTTTGTGGCTCACAAAATCTGCCCTTAGACATGGAAAAAAACATATCAACACTATTATTATCTGCATTTAAGTGATGGAGAAATGGAAGCTCAGAAAGGTTAAGAAACAAGGGATCAACTCCATGCATGTGTCTTTAAAAACCTGTGCTCTTAACCAGTATGCATGTGGTTTCCTGATGGACCAACCTCCTAAAAAATCAAGTGACTTCAGAATAATTAAATGTTTTGAAGTGACTTAATCAATGTCTGCTTATGTGCATTTTAGGTCGACTTCACAACTAAGAGTCAGATCAAGGAAAGAGACTTACTGGCTCATATGACAGAAAATTCTGGCTTCAGGCAGGGCTGCTACAGACTCAAACCCTGCTTCTCTCTGTCCATCTGTCTGTGTTGGCTCCTTTCAGACACAGGCTTTCTTTTTCCTCGTTGTGCAAGATGACTGGCACTCTACCTCTGGGCTCATGGATAACTAGAAAATGTGGCTGCCTCTCTTCCAATGTTCCCACAAAGGAACCAGGGCATCTCACTGACTCCGATTAGCTCATAACTATTCTGGAAATAATTACTGTGACTGAAGAAATGTGATGGTTTAACTGACTATGCCTGAGGTCTCAGGTTGACCACAAGAGTTGGAGGTGGAGTCAGATCCACCACAAATATGTGGGCTAAGAGTAGGGAAGAGGCAGTCCTCCTCAAGAAGGCTGAATGGATGACAGGCAGCAAAAACAGATGTCCACGATGGCATCTTCTTAGTTAAGTACCTCACTATAGCATTCAGAGGTACTGCTGACATAGACTCTTCCTTTCAACCAGGAATCATGATACAACAGTATAACTAAAGTGGGCATCCTTTATTCTGCCCGTTATTTCAGTTTTCGGGCAGGGATCTCTGTCTTGCCTTTCTTCAGTGATTGACATAAAAGCTGTCCAGGGACTCATCTAAATGAATGAAACCCAGATTACAGAAGCCTGTGTTTGTTACCCCAGCAAAGAAATAAGGAAGATGGTAACATGTTTTTATGGTATTGTGGGGTGGCTTCCATGGTGGGTCAGATAGTGTAAGGAGGTAAGTAAAATTCACCAGACACTTATGATAACTTCTTTGTGTTAGGCTGATCCCTGCTGGGGACAGTGTTCCAGTGGCCCTCAAGGAGCAACCAGTCTAGAGGAAGAGACACATGGAAGGTGTTGGTTACTGTGATTTGGTTTTGGCCCAGATCCAGATTAGAATGGGCCACCACAGAGCCCTTGGTAATGGGTTGGGGTTATCATGTGTAACGTTGGTTGGGTTTAGGGTTTTTAGTTTCCATTTATTTGAGCCCCTCTATTAAGTTCCTGCTATCCAAGGCCTGGCACTTGGGGGTAGGGAGGTCAGAAATCTCCCAGAATAGGCCCAGATCCTGGCTTAGGGTTAAAACGAGCACTTCAGAGTGTGAAGAACCTAGCCACAAATGGACCCAGATACCCACAAAACCACAGACATGGGGGCCAAACTGGGCAAAGCAGAGACCATGCTTCCAGATGCCCATGGGAATGGAGCACTGTCCCAGAGATGGCATGTCTAAAGATATGGAAACGGTACTGCCTAGTTCCAGAGGGAGGGTGTGCAGGGTGCCTGAGCTTGAGACTCTGTGAAATGCAGTTGGTCACACTTTTCACCTTGGCTGTTCAGAGGAAGGACATCTTTGCTAGACTGCACCCATTCCGAAAGCCTGACTGTGGTCTTTCAGAAGCCAAGGCTTGTTTAGGAAGTGTGGGAAAACAGGAGCAGAGCTGGAGAAGGAGTCATTAGACTCTATGAGAGTGTAGCTCATTCCTTTGCCCTCTTACTTTCCTGGAGGGAGAGGCTAGTGATAAAAGGCCCACCATGATACTCATTTCTCAGTGTCTGTGGGTCTGAAATAAACACAGAGGGTTTCTTGAGAAGAGGGAGCAGCCTGTCCTCCAGGTCAAACGGAAACCCTGCTGTGGCTACACATGGGCCCAGGACAGCTACCCGACACTCATCACTCAAGAGCTGCCAGACACTCCCCTTGGTCCAGATGCCCCAGGCAGGGGGCGGAAGAGACCTGGATAGGGAGCTGGCACCCTGCTGGCAAAACAGAGGCAGAGTTAGAAAACAAAACAAGGGAAGCAGGGGAATACTAATCTGGACCCTCCAGAAAAGTGGTCTTCAGACTTGGTATGCATACCCCTGGTGGTTCACAAAAACTTTCCATGAGGATGTGAGCATATTTAGTTTAAAGGGAATCAGTGTAAAGATCCTCAGCTTCCAAGTGTACTCTTTACAAAAATTGATCTAACAGGAGTTATGTTAGCAAGATGGTATAATTGGAAGCCCATTCTTTCTTCCCCAACAGAGACACTGACTTAAAAACAGTATTCAGTTGAAAAAGCCTTTATGAGAATTCTAGAAACCAGTTAAGAAGTCACGGTACCCAGGCAAACTAAAAGCCAAGAACAGCTGCATTGAAACAGATAAGAGGAACCATTTCATTTCATTCACAATAGCCCTTCTCCCAAGCTGGCACGGCTTAGGACACTCAGGAGCAGAATAGAAATCATGGAGTGGGTGCTCTCAGACCACAGTGGAATTAAACTAGAAATCAACAACAGAAAAATAGCTAGACAATCCCCAAATACATGGAAGTTAAAGTATTAAATAAACTTTAAATAACACAAAACTTCTAATGTGGGCCAAAGAAAAAATATCAAGAAAAACTTAAAAAATATTTTGAAGTAAGTGAAAAACACAACTAATCACAATTTGTGAGATGTAGCAAAAGCAATGCTTTGATGGCATTGAAAACAGGAAAGATCTAAACTCAATAGTCTAAGCTCCACCTTTGGAAATTAGAAAAGGAAGAGAAAATTAAATCCAAAGTAAGCAGAAAAATTAGAGCATGAATTTGAAAACGGGATATCAACAGAAAAAAATTAACAGAGCCAAAAGCTGGTTCTTTGAAAAGATGAATAAAATTGATTAACCTCTAGCTAGTAATAAATAATGATAACTAATAAAATAGAAGACATAAATTACTGATATCAGAAGTGAAAATAGGGACATCTGATCCCATGGACATTAAAGGCTAATAAAGGAATATCATGAGCAACTCTATGCCCACAAATTAACAGATGAAATGGACCAATTCTGTGAAGGACATAAGCTATCAAAACTCATGTAAGAAAAAACAGACAATGTGAGTAGGTTTATAGTTATTAAAGAATTCGATCAATATTTAATAGCTTCCCCAAACAGAAAGCATTAGATCCAGATGGCTTCACTGGTGAAGTCTATCAAATATTTAAGGAAGAAATTATATCAATTTTCTACAATTTCTTCCAGAAGATAGAGTCAAGAAAGACTATTTCCTAACTCATTCTATGATGTCATCATTAAACTAATACCAAAACTATACAAAGGCCTTACAAACAGAGAAAACTACTAAAAAATATCTCATGAACACAGATGCGAAAATTCTCAAGAAAATATTAGTAAATAGAATCCAACGATGTATAAAAAGAATTACAGAGGGATGATTCTGGGAAGATGGCAGAATAGGAAGCACCTGGGATCTGCATCCCCACAAAAACAACAATCAAACTGGCAGAATCTGTCTGATGTAACTTTATATTGGGGAGATCTGGAGTCTACTGAAGGCTTGCAACTTCCTTGGGAAGGCTTAGGTGATAACTAGTTAATTTCAGTCAGTTTCAGCTCTCCTACAGCAGCAGGTTCTCATCCTCCACTCTAGCCTCATGGCAGGCAACACACACATTTCTTGAGTAACCTACACTCAGCGAGTGGGAGCCACGGTGATCAAAAAGGACACTGTCCTCCAAATACTGGGGATCTGTGCTCTGATTGCTGCTGCTTCTTCTCATTTTTATTATAGTTGACTTACAGTGTTGTGTTAGTTTCAAGTATACAGCAAAGTGAATCAGTTATACACATCTATCTATCTCGATATATATCCACTCTTTGTTAGATGCTTTTCCCATACAGGTCATTACACAGTACTGAGTAGAGTTCCCTGTGTTATACAGTAGGTCCTGCTCTATATCACTAGTGCGTATATGTCAATTCCAATCTCCCAACATATCCCTCCTCCTCCTTTACCCCCAGTAACCATAAATTTGTTTTCTATGCCTGTGACTCTATTTCTGTTTTGTGGATAAAATCATTTGTATCATTTTTTTTTTTTTTTAGATTCCACCTATAGCAATGTCTCAGAGAAGGCAATGGCACCCCACTCCAGTACTCTTGCTTGGAAAATCCCATGGACAGAGAAGCCTGGTGGGCTGCAGTCCATGGGATCTCGAAGAGTCGGAAGCGACTGAGCAACTTCACTTTCACTTTTCACTCTCATGCACTGGAAAAGGAGATGGCAACCCACTCCAGTGTTCTTGCCTGGAGAATCCCAGGGACAGCGGAGCCTGGTGGGCTGCCATCTATGGGGTCGCACAGAGTCGGACACGACTGAAGCAACTTAGCAGCAGCATAGCAATGTCATGATATTTGTCTTTGTCTGACTTACTTCATTCAGTATGACAATCTTTAGGGCCATCCATGTTGCTGCAAATGGCATTTGATTGCAGTTTCTGCTCACAGAGGTGCAAAGAGGAGGGCAGCTTTTGTTGCTTCTTCCCTTACTGTTACAAGCCATTCTCCCTCTGGCTCAAATGACTCCCAGGGGATTTAAAGGACCGGTACTCTTTTTCACACCATTTTTATTTCTCTCCTTTTGGGGCCAAAACATTAAAGACTAGGACACTCAAAAACAACTGCATATATGGGGAAAATTAGAATGTGACTGCACATACCCAGGGAAAGATGAAGGCCCAGAAAAGATCTGAGGAGACCTTAGATTTATATCTCAGGCTGACGTCTGGTAGAGAGACAGCCTATAACAATAAAACAAACAAAGAAAGGAGCAAGTCCCGGGAAGGGGGAGAATATGATTTCCAAAGTTAATACATTATTAGATTCAAATGTTTGGTTTTCAACAACAACAACAAATCACAAAACATACAAAGAAACAGGAAACTATGGCCCATTTAAATAAAGTAAATAAATAAACTAACAGAAACTATCCTTGAAAAAAGTCTGATGACAACTCTACCAGAAAACCCTTACAACAACTGTTTTAAAGATGCTTAAAGGAAGATGTGGAGAAAGTCAAGGAAATAATGTTTGAACAAAACAGAAATATCAGTAAAGGGAGCAAAAACCTAGAAAGAAGCCAAAAAGAAATTCTGGAGCTAGAAGGTACAATAACTGAAATGAAAAATTCACTAGAGGATTCAAAGGCAGATTGGAGCAGGTGGAAATAACCAGTGAACTTGAAGATAGGACAATATAAATTATTAAGTCTGAGGAACAGAAAGAAAAAAGATGAAAGAAAAGTGAACAGAGCTTAAGGAACCTGTGAGACAACATCAAGCAGACAACCTCAAGTATGCATTGTGAGAGTCCCGGAATGAGAAAAGAGAGAGAAAGGGGCAGAAAGAAGTATCTGAAGAATGTTAGAGAACTTTCCAAATTTGATGAAAAATATGAATATAAACATCTAGGAAGCTTGATGAATTTCAGGTAAGATGGACTCAAAGAGACTCATGTTGAGATACAAAAGCAGTGGGACAGAAGCACATTATTATACACAAGGGATCCTCAATAAGGTTTTTGACATATTTCTCATGAAAAACTTTGGAGGCCAGAAGGCAGTGGGCCAACATATTCAAAGAGTTCAAGGAAAAATATTGTGAACCAGAACCTTATAGCTGGCAAACCTATCCGTCAAAAGTGAGGGGGAAATCAAGATATTCTCCAACAAACAAAAGCTGAAGGAATTTGTGATCTGTAGACTTGACCTACCAGAAAGTCTCCAGGGAGTCCTGCAACATGAAATGAAACATTAGACAGTAACTTGGAGCACAACACACGGGCAATTACAAAATCCAGCATTACTGTAACAATGGTTTGTAACTGCATATGTAGTTATCAACATGATTTGAGAGACTAACATATTTAAAGGAGGAAAAAAGCCATCTCTTAGTCTAAAAGCTAGTACTGTTCTAACTCTGGTTTGTAACTCCAAATTTTGTTTTTGACATCATTTGAGAGACTAATGAACTTAGTTTATGGCTTTTTCAGTGGTCATATATGGATGTGGGAGTTGGACTATAAAGAAAGCTGAGCACCGAAGAATTGATGCTTTTGAACTGTGGTGTTGGAGAAGACTCTTGAGAGTCCCTTGGACTGCAAGGAGATCCAACCAGTCCATCCTAAAGGAGATCAGTCCTGGGTGTTCACTGGAAGGACTGATGTTGAAGCTCAAACTCCAATACTTTGGCCACCTGATGCAAAGAACTGATTGACTTGAAAAGACCTTGATGCTGGGAAAGATTGAGGGCAGGAGGAAAAGGGGACGGCAGAGGATGAGATGGTTGGATGGTATCACCGACTCAATGGACATGGGTTTGGGTGAACTCCGGGAGTTGGTGATGGACAGGGAGGCCTGGCGTGCTGCAGTTCATGGGGTCACAAAGAGTCCGACATGACTGAGTGACTGAACTGAACTGAATGAACTTAAAAGAACTATCAATTTATGTTTGGGGGCACAATTCTATAATTCTGTGGCATCAGAACACAAAAGGGGTGGGGATGGCTATATAAAGGAGCAGACTTTTTGTATCTTATTGAAATTAAGCTGTAATAAATTCAAATTAGAATGTTATAAGTTTAAGATGTTAAATGTAGTTCCCATGATAATCACAAATCCCATGATAATCACAAAGGAATATAAACAAAGAAAAATGAGAAAGGGATGCAAATGTTTTTCTACAAAAAATCAAGTAAACAAAAAAGAAGACAGTAACACAGGAACTGAGGGATAAAAAAGCTATGGGGGCATATAGTAAACAAATAGTACAATGATAAAAGTGAGTCCTTCCTTACCAGGAATTGGGCTTCCCTCATAGCTCAGTTGGTAAAGAATCTGCCTGCAATGCAGGAGACCCCAGTTCGATTCCTGGGTTGGGAAGATTCGCTGGAGAAGGGACAGGCTACCCACTCCAGTATTCTTGGGCTTTCCTTGTGGCTCAGCTGGTAAAGAATCCACCTGCAGTGCAGGAGACCTGGGTTCGATCCCTGGGTTGGGAAGATCCCCTGGAGAAGGGAAAGGCTACCCACTCCAGTATTCTGGCCTGGAGATCTCCATGGACTATATAGTACATGGAGTCACAAAGAGTCGGACATGACTGAGTGACTTTCACTTTCACCAGGAATTACTTTAAATGTAAATGGATTAAGTTCTTTAATAAAAAAACAGATTGGCAGAATGGATAGAAAACACATTATTCAATAAATGTTACCTACAAAAGATTCATTTAGATGCAAGGACACAAATAGATTGAAAGTGAAGGATGGAAAAAGATATTCCAAGGAAATAGTAACCAAAAGAGAGCAAAGGTAGCTATCCTAATATCAGACAAAATAGACTATTAGTCAAAAAAGGTTACAGCTAACTAGGGGTTTTAGCAGAGTTTCAGTTCAGTTCAGTCGCTCAGTCCTGTACAATTCTTTGTGACCCCATGGACTGCAACATGCCAGGCCACCCTGTCCATCACCAACTGCTGGAGCTTGCTCAAACTTATGTCCATCAAGTCTGTGATGCCATCCAACTATCTCATCCTCTGTTGTCCCCTTTCTTCCTGCCTTCAATCTTTCCCAGCATCAGGGTCTTTTCCAATGAGTCAGTTCTTCGCATCAGGTGGCTAAAGTATTGGAGCTTCAGCTTCAGCCTCAGTCCTTCCAATGAATATTCAGGACTGATTTCCTTTAGGATGGACTGGTTGGATCTCCTTGCAGTCCAAGGGACTCTCAAGAGTCTTCTCCAACACCACAGAGGTAGGGTATATGAAAAAGCAGGCCAGAGAGTACAGAGTTTTAAATGGTAGGCAAGGAGGTCCAACCAGTCCATCCTAAAGGAGATCAGTCCTGGGTGTTCATTGGAAGGGCTGATGTTGAAGCTGAAACTCCAATACTTTGGCCACCTGATGCAAAGAGCTGACTCATTGGAAAAGACTCTGATGCTGGGAAAGATTGAGGGCAGGAGGAAAAGGGGACAACGGAGGATGAGATGGTTGGATGTCATCACCGACTCAATGGACATAAGTTTGGGTAAACTCTGGGAGTTGGTGATGGACAGGGAGGCCTGGCATGGTGCGGTCCATGGGGTCACAAAGAGTCGGACACGACTAAGCGACTGAACTGAACTGAGGTATTCTTTCTGCAGTATGCAGTCACTAAGGTCATCCACCAGGGAGGGGCTTTAATCTCAGACCTGAGTGTGAAGAATGAAATGGGAAGAGCACCGACAAAGTGAATTTGGTTGAGATATTTCAGTTTACTCAGAGAACAATACACCTTTTCCCATAAATGTCCTGATATAAAATATTCCTAATAGGGCCTGCCTCTGAAGATATGTCTCAGAGTTAGACATGATTTTTGAAAGTATATGATGAAAGGCTAAAGTTTGCCTAAGTTCCAGAACCTATTGGTCCAAAATAAAAGAAAAAACAAATTTATAGATTTTGACCAAGTTGCTTTGAATCTAATTGGTTTTTAAGAGAACCAGCATAGTTTGGCTGTGTGACAATATAATAATCATAAAACTAATACAACACTATAAATCAACCATACCTCCATTTACAAAAAGAATTAAAAACAAATAAAGTGAAAAAGTCACTTAGTCGTGTCTGACTCTTTGAGACCCCATGGACTATACAGTCCATGGAATTCTCCAGGCCAGAATACTGGAGTGGGTAGCCTTTCCCTTCTCCAGGGGATCTTCCCAACCCAGAAATTGAAACCAGGTCTCCCACATTGCAAGCAGATTCTTTACCAGCTGAGCCACAAGGAAAGCAAAAACAGATAAACAACAAAAAATTATAGTAACCACTGAATGAGCGCTTGCTATGAGCCAGGTACCATAAGTCTTTCCTCTTTCAATACTCACAGCAACCCAATGACAAAGATTCGCTTATTATCCTCATTTCATAGATAAGGAAACCAAGTCTAAGATCGGCCTGAGTCGATACACAGCATCGCTTGGATTACATCACATCTTTACCCACTGCAGTTCATGTACCTAAGCACTTGTGCTTGGCAGGAGCATACAGCACTACCCCCAAGGATGATGACGTGACAAAAAAGAACTGCTTGACTTCTCTATGTTTGATTTGTTCAGCAATAAGTGTAAATAATAACTGCCTCTTTATCAGGCAGAGTAATGGGAGATAAGACTGGTTTTCCCTCTTGGTTTGATTGCAAAGAAGGCAGCTAGGCCATGTCAGTTCATAGCTGTGAATGGAAATTAGAGGCCACTTACAGAGTGTGGTTTATGTTGGTGGCCCAACTGAAGTTGCCTCATCTATACAATGGGTATAATAATAATAGTACCTACCTCCTAGGGTGTTGCTAAGGATCTAGTGTACTAATATATGTCATAGATTTAGGACAGTGCTTGACAAATAGCACTCACTATCTAAATATTAGCCATTGTTGGTATTAAAAATAGAAACTTGGCTACCAGGGATCCCTGTGGCCATAAATATAAATAACCACCAAGCAGAGATAGGGGAGAAGTCCCCTCTCACCCTGGCTTTTTCTCAGTAGGCATTTAGTCAGGATGATTGGCTAGCTATAATCTTGGCCAATGGTAAGCAGAGCTCAAAGAATATGACAAGGATGGAGAAATAAAGTTATCAGAAAATAATAATAGCTCCTAATCTTTACCATTTCTATAATCAAGCATCACATTAACAGTATCCCAACTTGGGGAAACGGAGAAGGCAATAGCACCCCACTCCAGTACTCTTGCTTGGAAAATCCCATGGGTGGAGCAGCCTGGTAGGCTGCAGGCAATGGGGTCGCTAGGCGTTGGACACGACTGAGTGACTTCACTTTCACGCATTGGAGAAGGAAATGGCAACCCACTCCAGTGTCCTTGCCTGGAGAATCCCAGGGACAGGGAAGCCTGGTGGGCTGCCGTCTATGGGGTCGCACAGAGTCGGGCACGACTGAAGCAACTTAGTAGCAGCAGCAGCAACTTGGGGAAAAAAAAAAAAGAGTATCCCAACTTGGTCTTGCCTAATACTCACAGTTCAGTTAGGGTAGGTTTTAGTAACTTTTCCTTGTCAATTTCTACTTCTACCTCTGTGAAAAGACAATTGGAAATGATGGGAGACGTGGGGGGTGGGGGGTGGGGTGGGGTTCCTGCAGGGTTCCTGGCTGCACTGCTTTTCTACACTCCCAGGCAGTAAGTGCCTTTTCCAAGGACATCAATGCAAGCCTGAATAAGAAAAATAATTTCTTCCTCCTAAGCCATGGCACATCAGCTGTAGAAAAATACCAGTATGGGAAGCAGTCTTCGGAAGAGCCTCAATGAGCTCATACTGTCTAGACACATTACCCCCCAACTTGCCCTTCAAGGTCTACTTCAGTTTGATAAAGCTGTAAATTCAACACTGGCACAAAAGGTCAGAGTCAAGTTTCAGGCCTATGTATGTTTGGCTACCTTCCCTGAGGAGTTACTGAGATTTCAAACATCTGAGACATTATCTGCAGGACTGAAGGGCTCTCTAAATACACACAGATTCTGCAATAATGTGTAGACTTTTGAATTGAATGATGTTGAATTCAGAGAGGTGACAGAATTTATTAAATTGGATAAAGTGAAAATTGTAGCCTGTAATGGTAAAAACACTGGCTCCAGTACTACAGAATGAATAGGGATAAATGGCTTTTTAATGACATCCTGTTACCATTCATGGCTTTTTGAAGAAAAGCATAGAAAACATTTTAAAAAATGTATCCTAGCATTGAGGAAATGACTATACTGTGCCGTACTATCAGATAATTCCAGTAGAAAGAAGCTTATCACTCTGTACCCTCTTATATTACCTTTATTATATAGCACGAAGAAGTAGAATTTTTGTTAAAATGACAAATCAAACATTGTTGCCTTCCTAAGACCATTCTTTAATAAATTCATTTTAAAACTCAAAAAAAAAAAAAAAAAAAAAAGAAGAAGGGATGAGGATTCCTGCCTGGGCAATATGACACATCATAATTACATCACAGGTTTGTAGAAATAGATTATAGGCCCCCCAAATACTTTGAGTTCACTCCTTTAAAATTAGATTTTAAACCCTAGGCCACAAGAATCAATGGTACTCTGAGAAACTCTGAGTGAAGCCTGTTGACACAAGTGCATTTGAAAGTTCAAACACCAACAGATTTGTACTCTCTGTTTAGAAAGAAAGGAGGGAGGAGGAAAAATATCTACCTCCCAGTTTTTATAAAGTTTAGGTTAAATTTATACTTATTTTTTTGCTGTTGCTATTTTTTAATTGCTTTATTAACTTCACATTTTTCCATGCAAATGGTGAAACTCTACTGTTGACAGAAACTTAATCTCCAATTATAAGCTGGTAACACAGAACCCACCTGACACTTAGAAATTACATAAGGTTCACAGCCAATGTATCAGTAAAGGTGTTATCAGGAAAATGCAAGGAAAAAGAGGACAATAGTGGGAATCACATTATTAATCTCATGGAACATGGCAGGAGTCAAGGCATAAGGCAAAATTCCTCATGGTGGTCAGGGTGATTAGAGAGCTTCCCCATAAGAATACGCAGACAATTCCTCAGCTGCAGCTGCCTTAGTTTTCTCATCTCTGCTATGAATATTTCCATATCATCTCTATCTCCATCATCACTGGGTATGGTCTGTTGGAAATTAGGGGCAAGATGGCAAGCCTGTCCTCCTCTATTATTTCCTGCTGGCTGGTGGCCCTAGCCCCTGCCCAAAGGAGAGTCTTCCTCGTCAGTCTGCACGGGCTGTTCCATTCCTTTGTTTTCCTGGGCCTGTCCTCATTGTCTCCTGCTCCTCTGATTCTCACCACAAGTGCGCTGCCACACCACTTAATCCTGCAGACCTGATCCTCTGCCCCTGGCCTGATGCCAGCCCACCGTGCACAGAGCAGTAGGGAGTTGGTACCCAGGTAGGAGTCTGTGCTTATTTTTTATATTTATTTCTATCTTGGAGAGCTAAGATAAATTAATTGAAATTTCTAACACTTGTTACTGGAAATGCCAATGAATTTTCTGTAAGAGTCAGAGGTTTGTTTTCATAATTATCTTTATGGGTTGTTTTCACCTTACAACTATATTTTTGTTATAGAAAACTAAATGTGTTACAATGTAGGTCCTCTCCAAAGTTGTAAAGTAGGTCATAGGAAGATGGATTTGCTCACTAACCCTATGATAACTAACCAGCTGAGCATAACTGCATATTATAATGCATGCAAACAAAATATCAAAACTGGGAGGTTTCTTCTTATATTAAAAAAAAACCCAAAACGAAACCCAAAGTCCCCAAGTGACATATGAGGCCCCACAGGGTCTAGTGTCCTGCCACCTCTTCGCCCTTATCTCCCCGTTGCCCTGGTCCAGCTGTCCTGACCTCCCTGCTGGTGCTTTAACACATCAGACATGGTCCTGCCTTTGTACCTTTGGACTTGCTGTTCTATTGGCTTAGAAAAGCCTCTCCCCCAAATTAAGGGTCTGATTTGCTCCCTTACTTCATTCAAGTTTGTTATCACTTCTTACTTCATTCAAATTTATTATCACTTATCACTCCTTCAGGGTGACCTTCAAATTATCTCATCTAAAATTGACCCACCCACCCCATGCTCACATCTATCATCTTCTATTCTTCGGTTTGCCTTTTCTTCCCCATAACACAAATCACCATCTGATACTTTTTTATATACCTGTGGATTGTTGATTGCTGGTTTTCCCTACCAGCATGTAAGCTCCATGAAAGCAAATCTTGGTTTTGTTTACTGCTGTATCCCCAGCACTAGAACAATGCCCGGTGCCCAGCAGGTACTCAGTAAATGAATGAAGTGAAACCAATCAAAAGATCTGGGTTCCATGACAGGAAAGAGCTTGCTCTGGGAACTCTGCACCAGGTAGTTTAGGAGCTGCAGATCATAGAGCCAGACATGACCTTGAAATCCCTGGGGATTCACAGAAACCTTGGGGTGAGTACCAGACTTTATGAAAGGAGGGGAAGGGGAAATATGGAGTAACTCTAATGGACATCTGTCTCATACATACATCGTCTTATTTCATCTTAGTATCACAACAGATGAGGAAACTGAAGATCAGAAAGGTGAGGTGACTTACCCAAAGATTTTCAGCTAAGTAGCAGGGCTGGAATCTGAAATCAGCTCTATCTGACTCTAGAAACCATGTCCTTTCCAAGACACCACACAAATGAGGAGAAAGTTTGGAAGAGTACTTGTTCAGTTAAGTAACTGTTGAAGGAATGAAAAAATGCTTCATAGAGAAAGTGATTGTTCATTTGGTCTTTTTTGAGATCAAACAAACTTATGGAGAGACCAAAAGCAGACCAAGAGAAAGAAGAAGCTTGGACAGAACGTTTTAAGATCAGGCAGTGAGGTGAGGGGCTGTCCAGGGAACACTGGGTATCTCAGCGTAGCTTGGTCTTAAAGTGTTGAAGGAGCATTTGGAAGATCAGGTCTCCAAAGACCTGAATGTGAAAGATCTTGACAGCTTGGTTATGGAATTTGAGCTTTACCACAAGACAATAGGGAGCATTAAGCTGTAATGTGGTCAGACACTGCTCTAGAAAGTCACTCTGGGGTGCTGGGGACAGGGTTGAAAAAGCATCTTTTGTAATAGTCCCTGTGAAGGGTTATTGCCAAAGAAATCAATTCTCTCAATCCATGAGAAGTTGAGGTTAAAACCAGCCCCCACCTACACATTCACACAATAGCCACTAGTTGGCAGCAATGTTCCAAGAAATCAGTGAGCCAGCCCCTGCAAATAGCAGCTTCCTCAGCCAACTCCTTGGGCTGTCCTGGGTGGAACACAGTTAAGTGGGGGATCAGTCTTTGTGGAGGGAACCCCAAAGGTACATAGGGGAAGGAGTATGTGGAGGTCAGAGGACAGAGTGATCAATGCCTGAAGGATGGTTGCGGTGGGGCGGGGGTAGGGGGTGGGGGCTGGAGGCTGGAGGCAGTGGAGAGAGAGGAGGCGACATCTGAGAGCTAGAAACACTGCAAACGGCCTTGAGTTCCCAGGCTAAGAAAGCTGAATGTTACCCTGAGGGAAATGGGAGCCCAGGAAGGGTTTTAAGTAGAAGAGAAACATGCCGAGATTTGCCTTTTAGAAAGATCACAAAGATTGCTATGTGGAGAATGAAGGGAAAGAGACAGAAAGTAAAGAGAGCAGTGAGGAGGTGCCGCAGTGACCTCTGTAGAGAAAAGTGGTCTGAACCAGGGCCAGCAATGGCAGTGGACAGAACAGGTCAGCTTTGTAAGAGACTTACATAAAAACCATAGAATGAGAAAGAGGGCATCAAAATGTAGTTTTCACAGAAAAGAATGAATATTCTCTCCCTATTATTAAGAACACATTATGAATTGTTGGATTTTCTCCCTAAAACTGCTTTGGGAGAACTCAGATCGTGGAACGTCTAAATTCACTCAGCAATCCTGATCAGTCTGTGGTGGGAACTGGCAACAAAGGAATGATTTAGCAGTTGCCTCCCCAGTCTGGGGGAATAAGTCAACTCCTGTACAGCGTGGAGGGGGCTTTGCTAAAAGAAATACAGGACGCTGTGGGGTCCAGTGGGGGAACCTGATACAGGGATCCAGGGAGAATAGACTTTTGAGCCTGAGATATCAGATAAAGGTTCTCACAAAACTGTAAGCTAAGCACTGGAAAAGAAGGCAGTTTGGGAGGAGCCCCGTTACCTATTTACCCCTTTTCGTCACAAGGCGTCACCTCTTGTGCTATAAGGTATCCCAGGTGAGCTACATTCCTCAGGATGCCAGCGCTAACCCAGCCACGGTCGCCAGCTCTTAGAGCAAACGCACCTCCCTGAATACATAGGACCATAGAGTCCCTAACATGGTCCTGGACCACCGCCCGGAGCAGCCAGGCTGTGATTGGAGGGAGCCTGGGGCCCTACCCTCACCAGCCCAACATTGCTGTTCTGATTGGTGAAGACACTGCGTAGCCCCGCCCTCCCCGCGTAGACAATGGAGGCTAACCACGTGGGTGCGCGAGTGCCCAGCCGGCCCTGAAGCACCAGTGTTAGGGGTCTATGGGGAAGATGAAAGATCACCCTGGCACCAAATCTTCTACACTCGCGATGGATTGCGGCCTCTAGAGAACAGGCGTCAAGGGACCGGAAACTGTGCCTCCTTAAGAATTGTGGACCCAGGCTGGGGCGGGCCGGGACTCCAGGCGCCTGCGTGCACCTCGCAGTTTGGGAAATGGTGGCATCCAGCACTTTGGTGCAAGCCTTGTGAAGGGCGGGAACCCGGGAGTGGATTCATGGACCTTTTCAAACCAAGGTCTGGAGCCCTGGGCTGTGGCGGGGCTAGAGTGTTTCCGGGCTCTGCCCTATTTCGGCGCCATCTGCTTTGCATCCCTAAGTTGTGGCCGCTTGTGCCTCTTCGGCCCTAACCCCACCCCTAGTCCGTTTCCTTCCATCCAGTGGGACAGCCAGTGTCACCATAGGTTTTTAAGAGCCCTGAGTGCACACCTGGCAGCAGGGGTCTCTGACTCTGCACTAACCCTCGTAGGGCCCCTGCGAACTAACTCCTTTCAACAGAAGACTTTTGAGGACACGAGTATGTGATAAGTCCTCCTTCATGGCACCTGGCCCCTGCCCTTCATCGGTTCACCACCCTGCCCCCCTGCTCAGACAAAGCACACCCCTTCTCTAAACTTCCCTCTTTGTGAGATGATGCCTAACTCTTCAGATTCTTTATACCTAATGATAATACAGATAGGCACTGCCAACTAGTATGCACTTTGTTTCCCTTCTTGCCCTCTCCTTACAACCCCTCTTCATGCCAAGCAGATTTTACAGTTTCACCTGTGTGCAGTTATGAAAGCTTCCACAGCTATAGCCCCCGCCCAACCCCACCCCCCCCCCCCACAAGATTTTGTCAGATGAACCTCTAGGGACAAATATCTTTGGTGCTTCTATTTCATCAACTGGAGACCCAGAAGAATCAAATTGACTTCTTTCTGTGAAATTGAGGCTAGTGGAAGAAATAGGAACTTGTGATAAAGATATAGTGCCACAGGAGAGAAACAAAGTGCTCTTGAAATTCGGGGATTGGGAGAAGGGCATGAGAAATCATTCCAGAGTGTGCAGTAGCCTATAAGCTGTATCATACAGGGCATTCTGAATTAAATAGATGGAAAAAGGCAGCTTAACAGCTCACTTGGCCCATGCAGTGAACATGGTTCATTGAAGGGGATGGGAGTTTGAGGGGAGGACTGAGGTATAGAGTAGGGGGTGTGCAGTATAATTTCTTTTTTTTTTTTTTGGCCACACCATGTGCCTAGCAGGATCTTAGTTCCCCTGACCGAGGACTGAACCTGGGCCCCAACAGTGAAAGCATCAGGGAATTCCTGCAGTATAACTTAAAAGCAGGGGTTTTAGCATATTTGCTGTGAAACTTCAGGCACGTTAACCTCTTTGAGCCTGTCAAACGTACAGAGATAGTACCTACCTCACTTTCAAGATAATGCATATCAAGGCCTGAGCATCAAGGTCAGCACATAGCTGTCATTCTTTTGAATACCAGCTATCATTTGTGAAGAAAAATGGGAATGCCGCAAATGCCACAATTGTTAGGTAATCTCTAGGTAAAGAGATCAAACAGATTTTTAAGCAGTAGAGGTGTTGACCAATGGTGCTTGGAAATAACTGGATCTTGGAGTCAGAAAGTCTGAAGCTGTTCTAAGAGTGGCTTCTCTCCCATTCCCATCCAAATCTGCCTACCCCCAATCCACACGCATTTCAAAACCACGTTTCTAAAAACCAGCCATTTATATCTGCTTAGGTAAGTTACAGAGGGAGTAAGGTGGTATATTTACAAGTTGGTTTGTCCAGATATACTATAACTTAGTGTCTGTATTTAATATTGACAACCAAAAAATATATATAAATATCTTCCAACTATACACAGCAGGGCAGGAGTGTCCAGGTCTTCTTGAATAGTGAGTTCTCGGTTTCCCATGGCCCTCCTCCTCTCATGGTGATCATCTGGCCCTCAGTGCAAAGGAGACTAGCACCTGGCAGCCCAGTATGGCCCTTCCCCTCTCCTCCCTGCACTCCAGTGCTCCCAACTGGTCTCAGGCAAGGAAAGGTTAATTTGAGTGGTTGGATAGGAAGAGACGGGAATAGGCAAAACCTAATGGAGCCTGACCCCTAGGTTTGGGAGACCCAGGCCCATAGAAGGGGTGGCCATAGCCACCTCTTGGGGTAGAAGACTCATAGTTTGCAGTTCGATTAGTGTGTCCTTAGGTCATAGGTCCGGCCCTACAGATTAGCTTGGCAAAGAAGGCAAGTGTCTAGGCAGGGCTTGGTCCCCACCCTCAGGCACTGAGCCATTTAGGGTGAAGCCAGGGATGTGGGTGAAGGAGACTCTGGCTGATAAAAAAATAATAACAAAATCAGTAATAAAAAATTATAAAACCTGTTGCTTGTCTGAATAGATCTGAGCAACAGTCTTTTGTTAAAATCCTGGAGCCGTTAGTGTCCTGAATATTCTTCTGGACATCACTGCTGGCTGAAGGAAGGAGGCCCCAGGCCCGGCTCTGCTGAGATCTATCAGTTTGAGAGTCTCATCCAGCTGCCTGTGCTCTGAGAGATCCTTGGGCCACTGGGAGCAGACCGGGCTGGTGGTGTGGGACACCTCACACTTGGGAATCAGCTCCCAGGGGGTGGAACAGCTCCTCAGGTGTCTTGTCACTTTGACTTGCTCCTCCCTGCCGGAAGCCAGAAGCAATCTCATCGAAGGTCCGGCCTTTTGTCTCGGGAACTTTGAAGTAGGTGAAGATGAAGAACAGAACCAGGAGCACGGTGAAGATGATGAAGACGTAGGGTCCGCACAGTTGCTGAAAGACACATAGAAACACTTGGTTGGAGACCTGCCCCTACATCCTACCCTTAGGATGGACGGTCACTTTACCTTTGGGTCCTTGATCTGAGAAAGGGAACACCCACCTACAACCCAGGAGCACTACAACCCAGGACTCTGCTGCACCTGGCATGTGATAGAAGCAGATTCTGATGGCAGAACAGAATAGACAATTCAAAGCTAAGGGAAGAACCCTGGAGTGGAGGTCAGGGTTCTGAGCCCATAACCTGGCCTTCTGAGCCTGTTCCCTTCCCAGTGTGATTCCAGTAAGGACAGCAAGGACAGCATTTTGCACAGCACTATGGGGTCCTGTGTGCAGGAGAGAAACGCTGAGGTGTGGGGACTCTGGGGCTCTCACCTCCACATACTGGAAGCACATGCCCACAATGAAATTCGAAGTCCAGTTGGAGAAGCCAGCGACGGCAATGGCAGCAGGGCGAGGGCCCTGGCTGAAGAGTTCAGCCACGATGAACCATGGGATGGGGCCTGGGCCCACTTCAAAAAAGGCCACAAAGCCAAAGATGGCCACAATGCTCAGGTAGGACATCCAGGGCAGCCGCTCCTGAGGAGGATGAGAGGGGAGGAAAGTTAGGCTGGGCTGTGCTGGGTCCTCAGAGGAAACCAACTCCAGGGGCAGCCCAGGGCAGGCAGGAGGCCTCGGGCTGGCCCTGGATTTGCCGTGTGACTTAGGCACCCAGGGCCAGCTCTCAGTGTTCTCATCTGAACAAAACAGCTGAAGCCCCGCATGGTGGTTGTCGGCTTGCATCTGCCTCCAGGAACGTCACGTAGCTGCACACAGGAGGTGCTAAGAAGAGGGCCCTGTGGTCCCCTGGCTCTGGCTGTGGAGTAGTCTGCTTATGGCTGGAAGATGTGGAAGAACATTCCTGGGGGTGGCTGTCAGAGGCTTGTAAGTTACCCAGCTCAGGACCAGCATTGGGCAGGCATGAAGTTCCACAGAGAGCCATTCTCGAGGAGACCACAGTAGAGGAGTTATATGGTTTTGTTCCAGATCCCAGATCCCCTGCTTATCACCTGTGGCATGCTGGGCCTCTCAGTCATCAACGTACTCTCTAAGCCTTGGTGCAGCTGTAAAATGAGTGTCCTGGTGTTTTCCTTGCCCAAACACTGGATAAGTGAGTGGTGTGTGAAGTGCCTGGGATAAGGTTATCATAGAGGTTATAGTCACAGGCTTGGGGCCAGCAGGCCTGAGGTTGATTCCTGGCTTTATCTGCTGCATTACTGACCTCACTGGGAAAGGGGGTGGGGGGATGTTTCCTCACTGGAGAAGTGGAAATATTGACTGAACTACTCCTGTGCATTCTGAGGACTAAGTGAGATAAGGCATGTTTCCACGCCTCTGTGGTAAGGAGACCATTGCTTTCTAGGGCTGTTTACAAGAAGAATTGAGGCTGTGGAGGAAAACTTTGCAGAGCAGCTCCAGGGGCGAGGGAACTGGTGGGGCTGGAGGTGTGGTGGTGAGAAAGCATCAGGCAGGGAGGAGCTGGTTCAAGACCAGGTAAGAGTGGAAAAGACAGCCCAAGGAAGCCGAAGGTCCGGCCCAAGCCCGGGGCTGTGGGTGGGGCAGAACGAGGGGGAGGGCAGCCCCACTTGGGGTCCGGATGCCATTGGCCAGCTTGGGGCTGAGATGAGCACCTTGGGATGCCCACGTGAGCTCCCCCTTTCCCCCTCCTCTCTCCCTCCCCCCTCCCGCCCCCCCCCCCCACCCCCAGAGCATGGCAACTCACCAGCAGCGCCAGCGCGATGGTCATGAGCACTGCACAGCCTGCCATGCCGGCCAGGCCTATGAGGTGCAGGGTCCGCCGGCCGGCTCGTTCCACCACAAATAGCTGTGGGCAGAGAATGTGTCAGTGCCTGATACCCCTCTGAACACACCTTTTCCTCCAGGCGGGTCCCCCCAAGTGCTGGGAAAGCCACAGGACACTGCAGAGATGGAGTGGCAGATGGATCACCTCTTCCCTGGGGCAGGGTTTGGGGACTACATAGGATCCCAAGGGGTGAGAGCTGCCCTCGAGAGCCAGATAGCTGAGCATTCTGGCTGTGGCCTTGGGCCAGCCGTTGCACTTCTCTGAACATCAGTGTCAACTGTTTGATCCCAGTAATGAACTTGACAAGTTGTTGAAGATGAAATGAGAGAGCACTTAGGGAGCACGTGATGCCTCCCTGGCTCGCAGTAAAGACTGCTGTTCAGTCACAAGGCCCGGAGGCCCTGAGACCGACCACAAGCTGGACCCCAGCTGCTGGCTGGCTATAGGCAACAACGTGGAAGACTCACCGACACGACAGTGAAGGCTGTGTTGACGATGCCAGAGCCGATGGTGGCATACACGGGCTGCTGCACCCCTGCCTTCTCGAAGATGCTTGTGGAGTAATAGAAAACCTATGGGACACAGAGGTAGTCGGGGCTCAGCTGGGTGCCATGGCTCTTCCCCGGCCTCTGTCCCAGTGGGTGCAGAACACACGGTCAGTAAAGCATGAAGAGGACACTGCCCCAGGGCCCTTCTGAGTTTGCGTTCTAAAGGAGAGCTGCTCCTCTGGCAGGGGTCCGTCTGCTGTTTCAGGTGTGGGATCTGTCCACAGCACGCCTTGGGCCCCAGGGATTGGCGGGGGGGGGCACAGGAGAAGGTGGGTATGGGGCACTCACAGCGTTGATGCCCGACAGCTGCTGGGACAGCTGCAGCACCACGGCAATGAGGATGGGCTGACGGTAGGCGGCTGAGCGGAACAGCTCCAGGATGGTGACCTTCTTCTCCCGCATCATCTGCCGGCTCTCCTCCTTCATCTCCTGCAGGTCGCGGGTCACGTCCGCGGTCCCACGCAGCTTCTTCAGCACTGAGGGGGCCGGAGGGAAAGCAGGGATGGCTCAGCGCGGGGAGGAGGCGGGGGCCGGGGGCGGGGAGGGGCAGGGCCCGCCGTACCGCTCTTGGCCCGGTTCTCCTCGTTGCGGTTAATGAGCAGGAAGCGGGGGCTCTCGGGGCAGAAGGGCAGCAGGATGCACTGCAACAGGGCTGGGATGAAGATGACGCTCAGCAGCAGGGGCCACAGTTCCTGGTTGCCCATGATGGAGTCCAGGCCGAACACCTGGGGGAGGCAGGGTGGAGCAGCGGCTGTGAGCCATCGGCTCAGGGCTCGCTCCTGCCCCGCTCCGCCCACGGGCCTTTCCCTGCTTTAGAAAGAGGGCTCTAGTTCTGAGTCTAGTTGTGCCACTAATGTGAGGCTTAACTTCTCTGAGCGGCTTCCCTCATAGCTCAGTTGGTAAAGATCCGCCTGCAATGCAGAAGACCCCGGTTCGATTCCTGGGTTGAGAAGATCCACTGGAGAAGGGATAGGCTACCCACTCTAGTATTCTTGGGCTTCCCCTGTGGCTCAGCTGGTAAAGAATCCACCCGCAATGCGGGAGACCTGGGTTCGATCCCTGGGTTGGGAAGATCCCCAGAAGGGAAAGGCTACCCACTCCAGTATTCCGGCCTGGAGAATTCCATGAACTGCATAGTCAGTCCATGGGGTCACAAAGAGTCGGACCCAACTGAGCAACTTTCACTTAACATCTCTAAACCTTGGTTTCCTCATCTGTGACAAGGAAGAAGCAGGACCTGCTTAACAGCATTGGTTGGGGGTGGGGGTGCCTGGGGTGGGAGTGCCTGGTGGGATAAGATAGCAGGATGGCAAATGTGTCTGGCAGGGGGCAGGGGGACTGCTACTCTGCCACAAGATGATTTGGGGATGGAGAAGGGAGAGCCCTGAGAGAGGGGAGTGTGTACGTATATACAGGTATTAGGGCCCGGAGGTGTGAGAGAGACGGCATGTTGAGAAACCAGTAGGCTGCCCTGTGCTTGGGTCCCCAGGGTGAGAAGAAAGGATGCAAGGCTGACTGGGCAGGGATGAGAAGGGCCAAGGCAACTGGACTTGCTCTCCCACCAGGAATGGGGAAGCGGGGAGGGTGATGAACGTGGTGTGTTCTTGGGACCTGTACCCCGGATGTGTCCACGAGGCTGTGCTCTGCAGGGCTGGAAGGCTGGGCGAGTTGAATCTGGACACACACCCGGGGGACGGAGCCATGGGTGGGTGCTTACCTGGGCGATGAGGATGCCGATGACGATGCCTAGCTGGTGCAGGGTGCCCAGGGCCCCTCGAAGCTCCGTGGGGGATACCTCCCCCACGTACATGGGCACAAAGCCAGTGGTCAGGCCGCAGTACACACCGATGATGAAGCGACCCAGGATCAGCATCTCAAAGGACTTGCCCAGTTTTGAGAAGCCCATGAGCACAGCGGACACGAAGGCCAGCAGGTTCATCATCAGCATTGAATTCCGCCTGGGGGGTGCAGGTGAGGAGTGGAGGAGGTCACAGGTCAGGCAAGTCCCTGGAGACCCCTGGAAACCCCAGGGGCTGGGTCACAGATAATTCCCTAGGACAGGCAGGGAGGGCCCCCTCACCCCCTGACTCCAAGCTGGGACTCCCTGGGCAGGGCCAGAACCCCTTCTGCTCACCGGCCGAAACGGTTAACAAAAAGGCCCACGGAGAAGGAACCAATCATGCCTCCCACCGAGAAGATGGCCACGGACAGGGACCAGAGCGTGGTCAGCGTGGCGGGCGGGATGGGCTCCCCATAGCGCTGGACCCACGTCTGGTTGTAGAACTCTTCAATCACCTGCAGGAGAAGCAGCAGCCTGGTGGGCGAGGCCAGGACCCAGTCGTCCTCTTCTCTCACACTCCTCCTCAAAGAGGACCACTTTACCCCAGGATGCTGGAGGGGGTCCAGCCCCTGGTCCCTCCCCTTCTGTGGGCTTCAGTCCCCCCACCCCCACCTCCTCATGAGAAACAAGGGGCTGGACTCTGTCTGCGAGGGAGAGTGGTGCCAGCTCTCACACCTCCCCCAGGTGCAGGTTCCAGGGCCCTGTGATTTCTGGTGCTCAACAGGACTTTCTGGGGATGATGGAAGTGACCAGCACTGGGAGTTCAGGCAGTGCAGAGGGGCTCAGAGACAGTGCTTCCGCCTGCATGCCCCCTTTTCCTTCAAGGCGCCTAAGGCCACTGGCCACTCTGGCTCTCTCCCCAACCCCTCTTGCTGGGGAGGAAATACAGCTGAACAGAGGCCCTGGGAGGAAGGGAAGAGCAGGCTCACTTTGCACTCAGGGCCTGGTGTGAGCAACTTGCACCCAAATGCTCGTGACACCAATCTGCTGCTTTCTATCCACCAAGCCCAGCCCCCCCGCCCCCCCCGGCTGGCCTGGGAGATCCCCCTTGAAGGACCCACGGCCTTGTCCTCCCTCCCAGCTGGGAGGTTAGGGGAAAACCTACAGACAAGGAAGCAGTTCCAGGAACTGGAGACACCTGTCCTAGAGCAGGCTTGCCCGCTAGCCCTGCCCCCACCAAGGGGAGGGCCTGGCCGCCCAGGCCCAGGACAGTGGCAGGCGGGCAGCGCCGGTTCTGCCTGCGCACACTCAGTCTACTCTCAGGTGGCGCAGATATGTGCCCAGGGCCTCAGGACGGGCCAGATCCACCCAGCCACGTATGGAGCTGGGCACAGGGCCAGTGTACGCAGAAACAACTTCCTGTGTACCCATGCCATCACACACTCACACACACTCGTGCTCACATAATCTGAGTATCTCCGGCTTCAGCAAGTCACAAACCTGCACGCCCCTGCGGCCCTCACCACCTGCAGCTCAAACTCAACTCCACACCAGCCCATCCCAGGCGCACCCCTCGCCACCTCAAGTTTGGGTACACTGGGCAGTATGCAGTCTCTCACACAGTACGATTCCCGTCGACACTGCTCTTTGACTGTCCCTAACCTTCCCAAGCCCCACGGTCCCAGGAATGCCCAGTCAGTGATCTATTCGTCTGCCCAGGGAAGCTGGACTCAACCAAGTTCAGACTCAGCTCTACCCCTCATCTCCAGGGCAAGTATCTGTATCTCGAATGACGACATTAGCAATACCCACTTCATAGCGCCGTGGGGAACTAATGAAACGCACTTGCAGTGCTCACACGGTGCTTGGGACCACCGCTGAGCTGAGGAGCCCGCCACGTTTCGGTTCTGACTCAAGGGTAGCGCAGGCCACCAACAGGCTGGTGGAGCCTGCCCATGGGTCAAAATCACGGCTCCTGGTGGTATGTCTGCCTTTGGCCTCTGCGCCATTTTCTCACCTTCCGTGGTTACTCCCCCTGAGGGCCCGCCCTGCCTTACCACGCCGAAACCTTTTGAAATCCAGCTCAGAGGGTTCCAGGAGTCTGTCCTCCCTGAGGGCAGGGACCCCAGCGGATTCTCCCCAGGGCCTGTCCCAGGGCTCACGCAGGATGAAGGAAGCCATGAAAGGGCTTAGGCTCTCCTCCTAGCAGCCCTTACTTCTACCAGGGGCACAGAAAGCAGATTTCAACCAAACAAACACAAAGTGCTTGTGTTCTTCAAGGGACAAACCCAACCCCAGAGGAGGACTGCTTGGGCACAGCAGTGCTCCATTTATCAGGCTCTGCAGAGAGCAAGCTGTCCTGGATAAGGGAACTGCCCAGATAAGTGACCCTCACCCCTCGGGGGCCCATTGTCTGGGTGGAAATCTCTCTCCCTCCTGTCCCTTACCCTCTGCTGCCCTGAGCAACTGGACGTACAAGCAGGGCTCGAGGGCACTCCTGACCTTGCGGCTCTGCAGGGCCAAGGTGAGATGTTTGCAGGTGGCATTTAATTTTTGCATTCTGTAGTTTACCCCCACCCTCTGTGGTTCAGATGCTTATCTCACAGAGCTCTCCACACATCCGTTTTAAAATCTGCCAAGCCAGTTAATGAAGCTCGTTGGAATTGTGTGTAAAGAGTCAATATGTATAGTATTTAAGTACTGAGTGCTTACTGTCTAAATGGGTTTAAGGGCATGAGGCTGAGGTCTTTAACCTTCTCCTTGGGGTTTGGCTGGAGATGTTGAGGACCCATATGTAAGTGAGGTGTCGCCAGAGCCTCCCCAGTTACATCTCCTGAATGTGGTGACAAGTCAGAGGGACCAAATCCTGTCCTGGGCTCGCTCTTTCTTGGCTCTTGAGCCCCTTGCTGCTTTGACCACTGTATGGGGTTGAGGGAGGCTGAGCAGCCAGCCCCCTCCACCCTGGCCCCAGGTTCATCCTCTTCACCCCCAGCAGTACCTCCTGGCCGAGTGGAGGCTGCCTAGCAGGTTCTTGCCTCTGGAACTGGTGCTTGAGATTTGTGGGAAGAAGCCAAGTGAGGTTTTCCTTTCCTGCGTGTGGTGTATAGGCTCTCTGTCCTCCCCTGCTGGGGGTCCATGCCCTATGTGGGGGGTGAAGCTGACCCTTGGCTCAGGAAAGGCAGAGGATCCCTCAAGAACAGAAGAACCCTACACGGGGAGAAGTTCTAGGGTCACCTCTCCCACCCAGCCACTGCCCTCAGCATCATCCAGCAATGGCTGGGTGGCCCTCAGGGAAGAAGAGCCTCCTTAGTGTTAATCGCTCAGTTCTATCTGACTCTGTGCAACCCCATGGACTGTAGCCTACCAGGCTCCTCTGTCCATGGAATTCTCCAGGCAAGAATACTGGAGAGGGTTGCCATTTCCTTCTCCAGGGGATCTTTCCCAACCCAGGGATTGAACCTGGGTCTCCTGCATTGCAGGCAGATTCTTTCCTGTCTGAACACCTCCTTACTGCTTTCTTTAACTGGGTCCCACAGACCCAGTCTCCACATTGAGGCTCCTGGCAGCCTCCTCAGCCCTGGCTCACATGTACATCTTCTGAATGCTCCAGCCTGGTTATGAGTGGTTATGAGTCAGGGAGATACCCTTGGTCCTGCCACTGCCCTGCCTCCCACTCAGCAGGTCCCATCCCTCAAATTCACCTCCTAACCTGTCCTCCTCTCTACCCACGCAGCACCTGTCCTAGGTCTCACCTGGATTCCGCTCCTGACTCCTCCCACCCACTGAAGCCAGATTCCGATTCCCACCATTACTCCCAGACTTGGCAGTCAAGCCCTGGATGTCAAGTGGACCAGGCTCAGCCCTCCTTGTCTCTGCTCCCCGTCCCAGCTTGTTCCCAGTCCTTTCCCGCTATGTGCTGAGAAGAAAGGGCGGGTCCTGGTCGGCCCTGGTGCCAGACTCTCTGTCCAGGCATCCCCTTATTGGAGCCAGAGGGCAGGGCTCACTCGGCGATACTGTTGGGGCCAGCTTGGAGAAGCAGGATGCCCTGGGCAGCTGCCATCCCTTTCCAGTAACAAGCTTTTCCTCATTCCAGCCCTTCTCCTAGGGGTTAGGGTGGGAAGAGGTTTGTATCACGTCTGACACCCCCGTCCCTTCCATGCCTGAGTAACTGTGGGTGAAGGACCACACATCTGCCCGTCTAGAGCGGAAGTTCTGACTTCCTCTGTGTCAGGGCAGTGTCTGTAGTGAGGCTCTGGGCGTGAGGCAGAACCCACTGTCTGGCACTTGCAGTAAGCTGTTTCATGTGGCACTGTTGTCTCAAGGAGAGAAACCACCTCCTTGAGAGGAGCATTAGGGACAGAATTTTCCATTTTTAAATTGCTGAAAAACAAAGCATTATCCTAAGGAACGTATAGTACGAGAAAGAACTAGGCACTTGCCTTGGGGAGTAAAGCTCTATCTTCAGACCTTGCTGTCAGCCCCAGGCCGAGGGACCCAGCAGGTCTGCAGAGCCCCAGGGCACAGACTTCATCTGGGGGTGGGCTGGGCGGGTGGTGAGGAGAGCTTTCAGATAAGATTACTCATGTTTACAGGTAGTGAGTCCCCTGTCAGCAGGGAGCATACAAGTCAAAATTTGGATCAGGGATTGGCATAAACAACTCATATAAAAGGCTAGATAGAAAATATTAGGGTCTGCTGACCACATATGGCCTCTCCTCTGTTGCTTATTTTTCTTCCCTTTCTCTTCAAACTTCTAAACATGGGAAAAATCATTCTTAGCTCACAGGCCCTACAAAAACAGGGTGCTGGCTGGATTTGGTCCCCCTGCCAACCTGTGTTCTAGAATTCCAGACTACTGCCAAGAGAAGGGGTGTATGTTTTGGAACTTCTGGCTGGTCTCAACTTCTTCCCTGGAGAGGCCTGGTCTTCTAGATTATCTGGAAAGGGAAATCAATGCTCTCTCAACCCTTTCTTCTCTCTTTTAGACGTACTGTCAGGATGAGGGGGGTTAAATAGCCACTCAGTCTTTGAGCTCCAGTTAGAAGGAAGAAAGGACCGGCTTGTCCAGTTCAGTCCCTATTTCCTATTCCTTCCCCACCTCTCCCCCACATCTGGGGCTGCCCCCACCCCTCAGCCCAGAGGGAATGTCTCCACAGCCAGCTCAGCCATGCTCCAGGGTCAGCTGGGAGTTCAGAGACAGATGCTCCAGATGGGGCTGGACAGATAGCTTCTGGGTCCCCCAGGGCCTCTCCCTGGGGCCTGGGGAAGAGGCCCAGGCAGCCAGATGGAGCTAGAAGCTGGGCTCCACCCCCAGAGCAGATGACTGGACCACCCAGGTTGCTTTTCTGGAAGAGTCCTGACCTGGCTTCTCTCCAAGTCTTCGCTCTGACCTCCTCACGGGTCCATGGCCTCTAGGGTCTCCCCTGCAAACACATCTTCATCTCCCCTGCTCACAGCTCACACCCTCAGGATGAAGTGTCTCTTCCCACCCCATGTGGCCACACCCCCACGTGGCAGTGCCATCTGAGCACCCCACACCTCTGCACCTTCACCTCGCCTCTCTTTTGCCTTCTGCCTGGTAAAGTGTTGGGCACTTTCCCTCCTCTGGAGAGCCTTCACAATCACCTCCTCATTACTGCAGTGGTTCCCAAACAGGGGCAACTTGGTCCCCCTCCGCCCTGGGAGGGGGTGATGTTTGGAGGCATTTTGGGTTGTCACCCTGGTGGGGACAGAGGCCAGGGATGCTGCTAACCATCCTACGATGCATGGCACAGCCCCTGTAATGCCAAAGAACGATCTGGCCCCAAATGTCTACGGTATTGAGAAAAACCCTGGTCCAAGGGCTGGTACCCTCTCCCTCCCCCTTGTCTGCTTCAACCGTCTGTCTGCATTTCCATTGCTGCCCTGGACAGCTAACTAGGACAGGTAACCGTGAGGCCCTGTGTGCTCCCTCTACACTAAATTTCGACATGGGCGCGGCCTGACTCATCTGGGTCCCAGCGCAGGGCTAGAGGTTGAAAGCACTGTCACTAATTGAAAAATAAGCCATGAATCTGAGGGACTTGAGAGATGACGGAGCTGTGACAGGCTGTCATGGTGTAAGAGGCTGTGCAGCTGTGTGTGGGAAACGGAGACGTCTGTGCGTGACTAAGCTTGACTCGGCCTGAAGTCGGAGCAGGGAGGAGCAGCTGGGTAGCAGTTGTTGGCATGTAAGAGTGTTTAGGCGTCTGTAAGTGCAACTGCCTTTTCTTCTACGGGTGGTCAAGAACACAGGCTGGAGCCAGGCTTCCTGGATTTAAATCCCAGCTTTATCGCCAGCTGTGTGTCCTTGGTTTAATTGCTTAACATCTCTGTTCCTCCGTTTCTTATAAAACAGGGATTACTGTGTCTACCTAATGGAGTTAATGTAAGTAACAATTAAATCACTATTTCTAATGCATTTGGAACAACAGCTGGCGCATGGTAAGTGAGCTGTAAGCTGTGAGAGTCTGTGTAAGTGGAGACGCGTGGAGGGGAGAGGGGCCCAGAGCTCTTTGGATCCAGGAGGAGATGCTGCCTGGGGCCTGGGCTGGGAAGCCCGTCTTGCCTCCAAGTACTTTCACTCACCAAGCTGGGCTGTCCTGGGCAGACCTCGCCTGCTCTCTAGACCAAGTTCCTCCTTTGGCAAACAAGGAACGTTGAGCCAACGGCCCGTCAGGCCCCTTCCAGCCCAAACGGTCTGGTTTCTGAGGGTGCCTCAGACTGCCTGACACTGTCCCCTGGCCAGGAACTCAAGGTTCCTCAATGGCCTTTAGTCATCCCTGTTGGCAGCTCGGCCATGTGGGGAGGCGAGGCGGTCCTCTCCACCCAGTGCGGTGGTCAGGATGCCCTTGCTCGTTTGTTTGCTCTCTGTGTGGCTGCGCTCCCCTCCACCCCAGGAGAGACAGGAGGCCTGGAGTCCATCTGTAGCTCAGCCTCTCACTCCCTGGGTGCCTTCAACTTAGCCTCCAGGCCTCCTTTATGAGCAGGAAGATAACCTTGGCCCTACCCACCGTGTGGGTCTTCTGTGGGGGAGATAATTTATGAGAAGGTGCTTTGTAAACATTTAAGATAATGTTATGATTAATTAACCACTTCCAGGAGGAAGCCCTCTGGGGCCTCTTTTATGGGGGAGACCGAGCTCCTGGTAATTAACAGCAGCACTGGCATTCTCGGCTCTGGTGGGGCAAGGTCTCCTCTGCTGAGCAGGCCACCCCAGCCAGCGCAGCAGTTTCCCAAGAGAAGCGCTTCTACGAGTGGCCGGCCTTGTGGCATGGGCTGTCAGCGGGACACCACGCCACCGCATCTCTGCACAGGCCTGCGATTCCGCCCATCTGTCCCCTGGGGCTGGTTTGCCCTCCAAGGTCTAGCACAGCTGCCAACTCCTTCGCTAAGCCCTTCTTGTCTCTCCCGTCGGCCCTACCCCCAGCATTAGTCATTCCTTTCTCTCTGTTCCCATAGCACCGAGGAGCCCTCCACTATTAATACTCTCGCTGTTCCCAAGGAGTCTCCCCTCCCCACCCTACCCCCGCCCTCTGGATGGTTCTGGAGGGCAGGACAGGGCTCAGCTCTGACTGTGTGTCAGGCAGCTTCCTGAGGGCTGGGAGGTCTCTGCTGTGTTCACAGCTCATCCTGCCTCAAGTCTAGAACGCTGCTGGTTCGTCCCTGTGGAATGAAGGTGTTGGCAGAAGCACTGTGCCATCCTAGAATGATGGCTTTGGCGCCTCCCGAGGCAGGACCGTTGCCTCTGAGCCCCGCTGTCATCTCTCACTCTGGTGTCATCCTCTCCCCCCTCTTCACTTGTTAAGTTTATCACATTTGCTCCTGGTTGAGAAAATCTATGGCCAGGCTTATGAGAAGTTGTTTGTAAGGCGCACGAGTAAACAGGCAGAATGCCCAAGAGCACGCCCCCTGGAAACACCACGCAGGTCTCTCGCCTGGGTCCCCAGAGGTTGGCTGTCCAAGTAACCTTTGGACAGGTGCCCGCAAATGCTCCCGTGAACATTTACAACTGGACCTCTGTGCTTCCCATTAGGCTTCCAGATTCCCCGCCCACCTGCCACTGAAATTCTCACCTTTCACCGGTAGCTGATTAGATGGGAGGCCCCGAGAACTGGAGGATGTCACTCTGGGTTTGTCCACGCCTGTGCCCTTGGAAGTGTCTTAGTCCCTTCAGGCCAAGTGCAACCCCCACAGCCTCTGCTCCACCACTGCCTGCCTCCTTAAGGACCCCCTACCCCCCGCCCCAGCTTCACCCTCTCCTCTGCCGGTTCCTGACAACCCCTTTAAAAATGAAGTTTTTGTATTAAAAAAGAAAAAAATCCTAGCCCCACAACCCCTCTGGCGACCACTCCTTTCCTCCTCCTCCACCAGTCCCTGGGAAGGGCTGTCTCTGCTCTTCCCACCTCCCTTCTCCCTCTTCAGCCCACCGCAGGGGGCTTCTACCCATGGGACTCCGCTCCATCAGCCTTGGCAATGCAAGGTCACCATCGGGTCTTCTACATTCAGCCACACTGGGCTGCTATGCCTGGGTCAGCCTCTGGAGCTCGACAGCATTCCCTCAGTTGTCCACATCCGAGTGCCTGTTCTTACCGACGGGTACTGCTCTAGGGACTGTGGACCCTCGTCCTCAGGCGCTTCCATTCTTTCTCTGGCTCAGGAGGACCTTGTCTCCCAGCTTAGAGGGGCCTGCTCTCTTCCTCCTCCTTCCCAGGACCTTCTAGCAGTGGGGGTGTGATCCAGGGCTTGACCTTCACTTCTCTTTTTCACTCACAGTCTTTCCAGGAGATCCTTCTTTACCACTAGTTGGATACCAGTGACCCAGCTGTTGGCTTTCTTCCCCTGGCTACCCTCCGAAGAAACAGACCCCTGTGTCCAAGTGTTTGTATGCTGTGTCACCAAACCTCAGTTCCTGCGTGTCCCACAGCCCTACCTTCTCTTTCTCCAGCCCCAATGTCAGTCAAAACTAGAAGCCAGTTTTAAACCCCACTCTCTCATCCTCAGGCTGAACCGATGACCAGCTCCTACTCAGTGTTTGTTTTTCTAACCCTCTTACAACAGCTGCCTTCTCACTGTTGCCTCGTCTCCAGTCTCACATTCTCAGACCCAGCCCACTGCACCAGACGCCTGAATCATTTCCCTAAAATGCAAATCTGACCCCCTCTGTCCTCTTCAATGGGACCCTATTGTTCCCACCCTGAAGGCCTTCCTCCCCAGCTCGGCCTCCGCGCTGGTGCCCGCGTGCCCATTCTCACTGTGCCCTGCCCTGCCGGGGGCTGGAGACTCTGCATATGAAACTGCCGACCACAAGGGCCCTCTGTGGTCTGCTTCTGGCTCACCTCGTCAGCCTCCCATCCTTCTGCCTCCTCCCATTCTACCCTAGTGACACACAGACTTTCTCTCCTCTGGGTACTTTCTTCCCACCTTTGTGGGCCCCTGCTTACTACAACCCTGTTCCGTTTCTGGAAAACTCCTCTATCCCGCTGCCAGAGTCCTAATTCTGTCATTCCGTGTAACTCCCTGTGTGATCACAGTCAAGTGATCACTCCTGACATAGTGTCATCACTTAACCCAGTACTGCTCATCTCTGACTGTACACGAGAACCAGCTGGGGAGCTTTAAAACTTTGATGCCCAGACAGCATCCCAGACCAGTGAGATCAGACGGTTAGTGTCAGGGGACTCCGGTGTGCAGTCAAGTGGAGAACTCAACCTCCCTCTTAAGACAGTACACACTTTGTATCTGAAAGGATTCCCAAAGGGAGCCGACTCTGGGGCACACACCTCAGCATTCTGCTCAGAGCACTTAGCAAAAGCAGGGTTGGGACTGTTCCAAGCATGGGCCCGAGGTTGCCCATGGAAAAGCCCCATCACTTCCACTGCAGCTGAGCATGACTCAGCAGGCCCAGACTTCCTGGTGACCTGCTCCCCAGCTTTGGGCGTGGCTCCCACTGCCACCCTCCGCCTCTTTGGAGGAGGCCCCACTCTGACTCCTGATTGCCACCCCACTCCCCCAAACAGGCCCGGATCCTCGGAAGCCAGCCACACTCACTTTCTGGCCTCACCCGTCTGGACGTGAACGTGTTCATAGGACTTGTCCACTCTCACTTTGTCCTGCCCAGGGAAGGTGTGGACTTTTAAACTGACAAGGTGGTTGGTCAGGAAGACGGCCAGAGATTGTGTAAACAAGAAAGTTTGGCTTCTGACTCCACATCCCCTAGCTATGTGACCTTGAGCCCGATGGTCATTTCGTCTCCCCTGAGCCGTGATTTTCAGGTCTATAAAGTGGAAATCACAGCCCGATGTTATGAATGTACACAGCAGGCCTGGTATAGAGGAGGGCCTTGTCACAGTCTCCTCTCCTGCCCCCTTCCTCTCCCCTCCTTCCTAAAGCAGTGGGCTGGCTAGGCTGGAGGTGCTCACTGGGGTCCCTCCCTGTCCGGACACTCAGGTGAACAAGTGAGAACAGATCTGGGTGTGTTGTGGGGAGAAGGGAGTAAACAGATATGTACCCCACCCTGGTTTCTAGGACAAGAAGCCATTTTTGCTTTGCCTGGCCCTGGGGCCTGCAAAGAGACAGGCGGTTTCAGCCTAGAGTGGGCTCCCTTACAAGGGAGCGTGCCACGTGTGCATGAGTGAGGGCACGGGTTCAGGGACCACCTGGCGAGGAGGTCACCGAGGCAGACTGATGTTGCTTCCTGGCTCCATCTCTTACTAGCTGGTGATGCCGGGCAGGCTCTGGCCATTCCCCACACCTGCAGGGTAGGAGTGGGAGTGGCTACCTGCCTGCCTGCCTTACAGTGCGGTGTGAGCAGCAGGTGAGAGAATCACTAAGGCAGCCTCTGTAACCCAAGGGCCACGTGAATGCAGCACTACACGGAGCATGGCTGTGTTAGGTGGGAGGTTGGTCGAGATGATCTATAAAGATCCCGCAACTCTGTGGGCCTTAAGATTCCAAGGCCAAAGCTACGAGTCTGTAACCCGTTCAGGGTCAGAATACTCGCTGGTGATGTCTCCAACATCCAAGAGGCAGGGTGAGCGTGCATGTGGGTGGGGTGTGGCGAGGGTGCACAGCAGAGCCTGCTGGTGCTGAGAAGCTAAGGGCGGGACAGCACTCACCTTCTGGGGGGCGTTGATGACTCCAGTGTTGTAGCCAAACTGCAGGGAGCCGAGCACTGCCCCTCCCACGGCCAGCATGAGGCGGCCTGTCAGCTTCTACAGAGGAAAAAAAAAACCCACACTGTTACAGGCATGTTGGGGCCCAGGTTACTAGAGGGCAGGGCTTGGCTGGCAGGTTCCCATTCAGATATCTTGCCTGATTCCTGGCACCACACCAGCCCTTCTCCCAAGAAACTTGGCCACTTCCTGACCTCAGGTGCCCAAACCAGCCCTGCCAACTTCTAGACACGGGGCTGGCTAGACTCATTCCTGGGGAGAGGGGAATTAGGGTCTTCTCTCTCTCTGTAGTCAGGGCCTGGCATTCACCTCATTGCCCTGGTGAATCCTGGGGTTGAGGTGGCCCCAGATTCTGATTAAGAGGTCCAGGAACCACTGCAAGGGGGTGCCGAATGATGTGGGAAGAGCAGCATAGATGGGTGGGGGAAGTACCCTGGATTTGGGGATGAGGATGCAGGTTTCCAATTCCAGCCCACTGACTTCCTTGCGCTGTGAATTCCACCAGGTAGATCCCTGTCCCTACTCCTCCAGGGCCCTTTTTGCTGCAAACCCTTGCCTCTAGTCACAGGGCAGATACCAAGGTGGAGACCAGTTCCAACTCACTCAGCGGGTTGCAGAGAACCAGGCTGAAGCTCAGGACAACCATCCCGAGACCACGAGCTTCCCGGGTTGTTTGGACACAGATGACATACCAGCCTGGAATGTGTTGCTAAAGTAACACAAGGTGAGTAAGAGCGCTGGGTCAAGGTGTTTCCAATGGGCAAAGGGCTGGGGCAGAAAAAGGGTGGGGGTTTGTGTCTCGCGGAAGTCAAGGGCAGGAAGGCGGCAGGCAGGGAGGAGGCCAGCTGGCAGGAGGGCCTGGGTGAGTGAGGTGCCTTGCTAGAGAAAGGGAGAGAACTTTTTTTTACCCCTTGTAAAATGAAGAAGCCAGTTAAGGCAGGCTCTTAACTAACCGAAAGAACGGAGCCTGGGGGTGGGACGCCAAAGAAACAACGGGTATTCACCAGGTGCATCACACACCAAACTTGGCACTGGAGGGGAGGAGTGGAGGCACAGGTCTGGAGCCACACCTACCTGTGGAGGGGAGAGCCTCAGCTCGGCCACGGCCTTGCTATGGGCCTCGGCCTCCCCCGCCAGAACACAGAAGCAGCCCTGACTTCAAGATCCTCACAGATATTGCTGGGTTTAGGTGTTAATTAGACAAGTTCCTAGTATGGTCTTTTCATTCTCTAGAAACCGTCAGACCAACGATTGCAAAAGCCAAGGTTCTCACGTCAGAGGCTGAAAAAGAGGAAGGAGGTTTCGGCCAGCCGGAGTTCAGAGCCCATTTCTTGTTGAGGCGGCAGGGGAGAAGCTGGGTCCTTCCTTCCCACGGCCCCTTT
This sequence comes from Bos grunniens, assembly GCF_055505025.1. Lineage (NCBI taxonomy): Eukaryota > Metazoa > Chordata > Mammalia > Artiodactyla > Bovidae > Bos > Bos grunniens. The sequence continues at coordinate 18,110,239 of NC_141167.1, forward strand.
CTGGCCAAACTCTGGTCACTCATCCTAGACGGTGGGGCTTTCCTCCTGGCAGGCTGCACTCCTTTTCAATCCGGCCCCTCACAGCCCACCCTAGCACTCCCAGAGCCTCCTCGCAACTGCCTAGGGAGTCTTCAGACCCTGGACTGTCGGTTCCAAGTGGGTGGTGAACACCAGACAGACCTCCTCTGGGAAGGGGCCCGGCTGAGCCCAACTCCCAGAGTGACCAATGGGACTAAGTAAGAGGAAGATATCCCAAGGACAGGAGGGCTTGACAGTGGCTATTGAACCCCACACATGGGAGCTTTCTGCCTGTGAGTCACAGGCGTCAGCTTGGGGCTGGCCTTGGGGTTGGCCATCATCTGATACTAATGGTATTCAAGATATGTATTTTCCTGGTACACACAAGAATAAACAGGAACTAGCAATGCAAACCTATGATTTGAAGAAATGTGGCATGGCTATTAAATAGGGTACCTACAAAAGAAAGCTCTTTAGGTAGAGATTTGGGATATTCCTCTTGTTATAATTAAGTAAGAAGCAAGGCTTCAGAACGGTGTGTTGTATGGTATGCTACCTTTTGTGTGGAGGAAAAAAAGGCCGGGGTTGGGGAGAATATACATACCTCTTTACTTAAAAGAATGTACAAGAAAGGTAGCAGTGTACCTTGGGGATCTGGGTGGCAGAGGCAGGGTAGAAGGAACATTTTCATTTTCCATCCTTTTGTACATTTTGTCATTTTGTAGCACATGAATGTATCACCTATTCAAAAATATTTTTTACAAGTCTTGTGGTTTCATATTATTTAGAACACAGCAATTGAAACAAACCTAAGTGAAAAATGATACAGATGATATGCAGATCTGGTAAAAATCGAGCCCTTGCCTGAATGACACCCCAGGAGGGGCTCTGTGGGGGATCAGTACTATTACTACAGGCCCTGTCTCAGTCTGGCTCTGATGTGCCAGGGGTCTCTGGGCCTCTGAAGTCAGTCTTGGGGGCCCCACTGAGCAGCTGTGGCTCTGGGAGTGGGGGCTGCCACCTGTCAAGGTCAAACTCTGCTTTAGAAAACCTGCCCACCCAACAACGGGGTTATATGCACTCTACCCAGGCAGGCTGTTGCATCAGGACCTACTAAAAGGCTCAGTGATTCGTGCTCCCAGCCCTTTCCTGACATCAAGGAAAAGCATTAGGTCCATTGGGAAGGGGGAAACTGGTATGATCTGAGCTTCATCCAGGGCACTACGGGAGCCCTGCAGGGACAAACTTCTAGTTTCACCTGGGATGATCAATCAAAGGTGGGTTCCTGGGAGGTGACACTGGAGTTGGGCCGTGAAGGACATGCAGGGAGTCTGCCAAGGGGAGAAGCGGTGGCAAGACTGCATTCCAGGTAGACAGGACAGTATGTGCAGGGGGAAGTGGGGGGGCCCGGCACAGTTGGATTCAGTTCAGTGTGGCTGGATGCTTGATGCAGGGGAGGAGCATGGCCCTGCTCCTGGGTAGGCACACAGTGCCCATCTCTGCCCCTGCTGCTCCCACCATGCCCAGCATGATCACTACTGGACTAGGAACCAGGAGACCCAGGCTGAAAGGCAGAGTGCTGTTTCCCTTCACCTTGACATTGGTCTTTGTGGTAGCTTTGACTCTGGGTCTCAGTTTCCTCACATGGGAAATGGGGTAAGAGTGCCTTCCCTAAAGGCTTGCTGTTGAGTTCTGGGTCAATGCCCATCATGGAGCCGGCAGAGTTCACTTGACAGGTGTCTGCTGAATCAGGGAGGGATGGGAAGCCATCTGCCTCCACCAGCCCTGTGGCTGGAACAGAAAGGCAGAGATGCAGTCCATTCATTCAGCGTGTATTTATTTAGGTGCCAAGCTGATGGACTAGTTGATGAGAAGGGTTCCAAGTTCCACAGCTCATGGCTTTCTCATGGAAGCCTTTTATAGAGGTGGAGGAGCAACGCAGAGCCCAGAATCTGAGAGCCCTGGCCACCTATGACCACCTCTGGGGATGGGGCTACCTTCTAGAACACCCCTTGCCATTCCAGACCTTTGCCCTTGCTGTGTCCTCTATAGTCTCCAGCTTCTGCTCCAAGCAGTTGGGGAATACCCAACTGCTGTTCCCCCACGACACTGGGAACTGAATGGGACCTAGAGTGCCCAGAGTAGGATGCAGAGCTGAATGTTTGTACAAAGGTAACCGGTCACTTTTGAAATGTTTTGGGCAAAACTGGCTCTGTGAGTATTTATTCCCCCCCAGCACAGCATTCATCCTAACAGATTCCAACTTGATCATGTAGCAAACCCCTGATGAGGACTGGAACATCAGCTCTGAGGGGTGGAAAAAGCCTAATAGTAGCTCTCCAGCCTCCACCCCACCCCACCCCACAGGGAGGTAAAGGCCTCTGAGTTCAAACCCTGATTCTCTGAGGGGTGCCCCAGGCAAATGCCTGGGCTCAGGGCCCTGCACAGAGGCGGCTCTCACGCCCCCATCCCTCGCCATCCCCACCCCAATTCTGGGGGTCCTGAGGCCCACTGAGAGCTCTCCTTCTCCCAAGAAGCCACCCATGAGGTGCCTGCCAGCTTTGGGACCTCTCCTCCCACACACGGAGATGCCGGGGGGCCTGGCCAGGTCACATAATTTGCCGAACATCATGCGTGGCCTTTTGACCTGCACCTGTGGGCCGGGCCTTTCCCTGGCACATGCTCCAGCCCTGGGCTCTCCTGGTCAGTACTGGCAGAGGGAGGGCATGTGGCCACGCCATTGAGGTAGGTCATTCCCTGTGGGAGGAGGGTCTGTGGGGAGGGTCCCAGAGTCGGGATGAGCCACGGGTGGCTCATATCCCTTCCTCCTCCCACAGCTCCCACATCGGGTGCACTAGAGCAAGGAACAATGACTGTATGGCCCTCAGTTCTAAGGAGGGTGGGGCAGGGGCTTATTGGATCCATGACAGCTCCTTTTTAATTTATTTTGTGTACATTTCTTTTCTAAGATTTCATTTGAACAAAATTCTGGTCAATACAAAAAGAAGCCCAAGAAATTGCAGAATTGCTGTAATGCTCTCCCATGATAGATGGGGAGCCTAAGGCCAGAAGGTAGGGGCCAGGATACTCAGCAAACAGAAGCCAGTCCTGGGACTTGAGTTCTTTGGATTCCTGGACAGAAATTTTACTCTTTGAACTCTTCCAGCCTTCCAGGTCTTTTTAAGAAGAAGTGTGATAACCCTGGGAAGCATGACCTTCAGGTGACCTGAGGCATTTATTTACTCCTCTCCAAACCCTTTTCTTCAAACCTTCCAGGGATGTCAGGGCTTCTGCACGGCTGAGCCACCCCTGCACACCGCGGTGGCCCTAGAGGCAAGAAGGTGCTCATCAATCTTTAAAGCAGAGAGTAGAGGAGGGAGCTGCCGCTTTTATCAGCACCGGCAGCACCAGCCAGGCCCCAGGCAGCGTGCCAGGGCTGCTTCCACATCCTGATTTAACCACCACCACCAGGCTATGGGGGAGAGATTGCTCTCGCTTCACAGAGGAGAGCACTGGAGGCTCAGAGAGGGAAAAATGGATGGCCAGAAGGCCTTTGGCTGCTGCAAAGCCTCATTTCGAGGGGTCTCTGCTGCCAAATCCTTCCTGCTCACGTCCTCCCTCTGCTTCCGGGTACTGGTGCCCGAAAGGAAACAAGGTTTCTACCTGGTGCTTCCTTCCTATGTAGGTCACATTTCATCCCAGCAACTTGCTGTGCCTTGCCCTGTCTGAGCCAGGACAGCCCAGACCCACACTCAGAAACCTCTTGGCCACTTGGGTTGATTTTGCTCTAAGCCCAGGTTAGTCAACTACGGCCCGTGGTCATGGTCAAATCCAGCCTGCCAGCTAAGAATGGGTTTTACGTTTTTAAGTGGCTGGGGGTGGGGGGCGGGGAGAGAAGACCAAAAGTTTGCAATACATGAAAATTATATTAAATTCAAATTTCAGGGGAGTTCTCTGGTGGTCCAGTGGTTAGGACTCAGCACTTTCACTGCTGTGCACCTGGGGTTCAATCCCTGGCCGGGGAACTAAGATTCTGCAAGCCACACGGTACAACCAAATAAAAAAAAAGGTTCAAATTTCAGTTACCATTAATAACATTTGATTGTAACACAGCCATACTTGTTTGTGAAGACTGTATTGTTTATGGCTCCTTTTGTGCCACAACAGCAGACCATGCGGCCCACAGAACTGACAATATTTACTTACTATTTGGCCCATTACAGAAAAAATTTGCCAATCTCTACTTTAAGTCCCAGGTGCTCTGAATGGCTGTGTGCAAACCCAACATATGATAGCTGCACAGGATTTTTCAAAACCTTCCAGGCAAAACCAAATCACCTTTCAAAAAGATGTTAAGTGCAAACAAACAACTGACTCCTTGAGCCAGCACCTGGGCATGTAGAGAAGCCAACACCCCAGAGAGGGACCTGTTCAGTGGGGAGGTGTGCCCCTATTTGACTATGAAAAGATTAACTTGATAAGACTATGGGAATATGCAACCCCAACACTCTCAGCTGACAAGGTTAAGTCCCAGCTCCCCTACTTGTATGACCTTGAAAAAGTTCCTTCTCCTAAGATCTCCTGTTCTTCATAAAAGAGGCTTCCTAAGAATAAGAAGTTATATTACTAAGGAAAGGCAGTACTTGAGGGCAGGTCCCCCACACCGTTCTGGTCAATGGAGATTCAGCAACAAACTAAACTGAATCCCTGCTTCATGGAAATTGATATTTTAGATGGGGCAGCAGTGGGTGGAGTGGAAGGCAGAATATAAATACCTAAAATATATCAGGTAGTGAGTGGCATAAAGAAAGAAAATGATGGGGACAATCACTTAATTCTTAATTAGGCAGGACATCTTATAGTGGAATATTATGCAGCTGTTGGAAAGAATAAAACACACCTATAGGTACTTGATATGAAAAGAGTGCCAGGGAAGAAAGAAAAGTAGTAAGCAAGTATAGAACGAACACTGTGTGTAAGGAAGGAGGAGATAATCACTTTATATCACGGCAAGTGCTGAAATGTGCAGAGACAAACACCATAGGTATTGGTGGGTGAACAGGATGGAATGCACGGGGCTACACTGAACTATGTACTAGTGAACTAGTGATCAAGTACACTAAATTCCATTTATAGGCACATATATACACATGCACAAAAAGAGGTCTGGGAGGGGTAAATACCCAATGATTACAACTGGGAGAAGATGTTCACTCTTACTTTGCATGCTTCTCTATACTTGGCTCCATTACTTCTGTAACTTAAAAAAGACTTGCAACCTGACCTAGAGAGGTAGGTATTATTTCTGTTGTTGTTTAGTCGCCAAATTGTGTTCAATTCTTTGAGACCCCACGAATTGTAGCCCACCAGGCTCCTCTGTCCATGGGATTTCCCAGGCAAGAATATGGCAGTGGGTTGCCATATCCTTCTCCAGGGGATCTTCCTGACCCAGGGATTGAATGTATGAGTCCTGGATTGGCAGGCAGATTCTTTACCACTGAGCCAGTTACAGTTGGGGAAAAAAGCTCCAGCAGGAGGTATGGCTGGCCTGGGGTGAAATGGTAGAGCTGTTTCCAGTGGAGCCCTTTCCTCCTCACTCCCCAGTGAGCTCTGGGCTAGGTGATTTGGGCAGATGTCCTGTCCAGCATAGGCCTCAGTAGCCAAAGGTTCTCTAAGCTGGGGTCTGGCAAGAGCTCTCTCCCCTTCCAGGGTGCCAAGGCCCTAGGGAAGCAAAAACCAGCAAAGTGTTGGTGCTGAAGTCTTAGAAAGGGTCAACTGTCCTCAGTCTACCAGAGTTCAAGGTGTGGGAGCCCTGCTCAGTTACTGCAAAACCCCAATGTCTACGCATTACCCACTGCCTCCCTGGCCTGGAGGTTGGACAGTAGAGCCTTAGGCTCCACTCCACTCCTCCCATGGATGAGGCGGATAACAGCTGGAGGTTTGTTGTGGTGGCCAGGCCTAGACACAGCCTCTCTGAGCACAGGAGTCCAACCAGGAGGCTTCTCAGCCTCCACTATCCTGGGGACGCTGAGTGACTTTGTTACCTCTCTGCCCAGGAATGAGGTGGGGGAAGGGTGAGGTTGCAGGTCCCAAGCGAATGCTGCACAGTTCTCCTTTGTCCTAGGCCTCCCCAGCTCTGCCAGCTAGGGTCAGGTGGGTTGGGAGTTGGGGGAGAACTGGATGACTGTATCCCTGGAGCTGGAGCAGAGCTCTAGGCCCTGACATCCTGTGATCAGGAGGCGCTGGGTAAAGCTGAGCTCCTTGAAGTCACAAGCTGATTATGGGAGGATTTGGGGTTGACCCAGCTCCAGGCCAGTTAGGGTTGGTCCCGAAACGGCTCAGCATGGGACAAGGATCATCATAGAGATGTTTACAATGTCTGCACACCCAAACTGGACGTGCAAAGGGTCCTTCCATTTAAAATAGCCACCACCCTGGTTTAGGGCACTGGACCAGTCTCACCACAAGCACCATGGGGAGTGAACCTCCATTTTATGGGGAGGAAACCCAAGGCTGAGGAGAGTCACATCCCCAAGGTCATAGTGTTGTGAGGATGTCTTGCTTCCTTTCACAGAAGGCTTTCAGCTGTCAAATTATATCTAACCCAACTATTAGACTGCACCCAGAAAGAGCCTGGAAAGTCCTGGAGTCTGAGAAGTCCTGCTCATTTGGGGTGAACAGAGGGTGACACAGAAAAGATGGGTGTGGAAGAGGAAGTATTTAAAAAAAAAAATTAGCGAAGAACATCTCAAATTTTTGGACAGCTGTATCTTGGTTAAGCTTCTTTCCTTCTCTGGCCTCCGTTCTCATCTGTCAAACAGAGGGTTGGGCCATGCACTGGAAGGTCCCTGCTGGGGACTTTCCTTTATCTTCTTGGGCCATCCTAGAAAGGCTGGCAGTGTGTTTTGTGGTGAGAGGCTAGTTTACGACCTTGGAAAAGTCATTTTCCACTGAACCATGATGTCATCATGTCTTGGTATCACCCTCACAGGGAAGGCAGGGCAGCCCCATCAGTGGACCCATCTCGGGGCTTGGCACTCTCACCCATGTTCTGCTCTGCAAACCAGCTTCCTGACAAACCCCAAGTGGAGAAGAACTGGCCAGTTGGAACTTTAAGGATTTGCCTGAACAAGTGATACAGCCCTGGTATGCTGGGGCTCTCCAAAGGCTCCAATTGCCAGAATGCCAGACTTCTGGACAGAGGCTGCAACCTAGGTAACCCCAGGTCACCTAGGGCCCAGGTAAGTGCAATGCATCATGGGAGTCCAGAGAAGCAAGGGATATTTATGGAGCATCCATGGGGACAGACAGACACATTTATTTCTGAGTTCTTGCAGACACTCTAATGATGAAAATGACATCATTCTGTGGACGCGGTAATTGAGCTAAAGCTGGAATTCAAAACCACAAATGCAGGACTTCAAAAGCCTATGCTCTTTGTACCTCTGAAGGGTTGAGGAACCCCGCAGATTTCTCATTTCTCCTTTGTATGGAGGGTAGAGTCGGCAGAGGTCCTGGCGTGTGATTAGGGTGCCAGGAAGGACTAGTTGAGGGGTCTTCACAAAGGGTTGGGCGAGACATCTGGGGGCAGGACTCACCCTTGTCTGCTGCCCAGTAGAGAGTGTGAGCAAACTCCCGGCTGGAACAAGAGGGTCTTCAACTTGTCTCCTCCCTACTTTTCACTCAGGTAAACATTACAATGAGCCACAGAGAAGTACCACAAAGTGCAGGGAAGTCAGATGAGTCAGTTCCCAGTTCTAAGGAGATGAGGAGGAACATAGCAAAGCGAACTTCAGAATCAGACACCCCTGGATTTAAGACCTTGGGCAAGAGATATATATATAACCTCTCCAGGCCTCAGTTTAACCTCCTGCACAAAAGGACTGGGTGTGCTGATTGAGTCAGCAAATCCAAAGGGAAGGGCTCTTTTCTAGAATGTATACAGGATGGTCTGTAGAAGGTTTAGCAAAAAAAAAAAAAGATTTTTTTTTTTACTATAATTGCTATCTGTATTTGCTTTTTGAAATTTCTACTTTATGTACTCATATAATCAATTATTATAACAGTGCACGTATATGAATTTATGTGTGCATGCTCAGTCGCCTCTGACTCTTTGTGACCCCACGGTCTATAGCCCGCCAAGATCCTCTGTCCATGGGATTTCCCAGGCAAGAATAAATGCAGATAAACCACTGGAAAGGAGGCACTCCAAAATTATTTATTGATGGAGCAGGTAATCAAGAGTTTGGAGGGTACTGCATGAAAAACACCCATCTGCTACAGCATTTAGAACTGGCTGGCACATGGGCAGCCCTGGAAGTCAGGCAAACTCTCTCCCCTCCATTAAAAATTCAAGAAAGGCTCATGGTGAAAAGGGACAGTGTAGACTGAAAGCCCTTTCTGATTAGCTGGGGTTCAAATCCAGTTCAGCCATTTACTAGCTATTTGACTTCAGGAAAGTTACTTCTCTTCTCTGAACTCCCTCCCTGAACCATATGGAGGGTCAGTGATACTGAAAAGCATTTGAGCCCAGAGCCTAGTAAACTATTAAGCAGCTGTTGAATTTCTCCTCCACTTTTTTCTCCACTCAGAATATTCACTTATCCACTCAACAAATAAACACCCAGGTCCGGCATCATATACTGAACAGACATTTCTTTCCCTTGAAGGAGTGAAAAAGTTATCCTTCTCTTACAGACAGTGAAACTGAAGCCCAGAGAGGTTAAGTGACCTGCTAGAGCCCTGAGCTAACACAGCAAGCAAGTATTTAAACTTTGCAGTGGTAAGTTCTTACCATTAGCTAAAAGAGCTTCTCATTTTATTTGTATTTTGTTATACCCCAGCATAACGGCTCACCTATGACTGTCGGGAAATGTGTTCTGGGTCTCCCTTCAGGCCAGGGCGGGCTGGTGAAGCAAGTTGTCTGGAGTCCTCAGGCACAAAGGAGCCTTTTCCGCTGAGGGTATAGCTTGGCCACACTGTCACGCACCTCTCTGCCCAGTCAAAACCTTGCTCAGTTCCACCGGACACCTCCACCGCCCACAGGAAGGGTAGTGCGCAATTCAGTGCTAACCCATACCAGGTGAAAAAACGTACACCCTCGCGCCTTCCCTGCCGAGTTTCAAAAAAGAAAAGTGACTTGAAATATTCTATAGAAGGGGGAAGGAGGGAGGAAAGAAATAAAGCCCTACACAAAAGGTGGGGCCCAGGAAATGTTGGAAAGGAGTCATTCTGGGAAAGTCACAAAGAGAAAAAAAGAGATCGTATCGAGGCAGTTTGCTCCCGCGGGAAGAGTCCTCATCTATTCACTGTCCGTGTCCCCCAGATCCCTGGCGCGAGCTCCTTGCACTCAAGCCCGGGGCCCCTTCCCGAACCCCTGTCCCCCCCGGGATCGCGGCGGCGGCCCCTGGTGTACACTCTCCACGCGGCCCTCATCAGCCCCGCCTGAACAGGGAAACGTGCCACCTCGGAGCACATCACCCCACTTGGCTACAGCTCTGGGGCCTGCCCTACGCGGAAAGAAGGGCCTCGTACGCGGGTTTTTCGCCTCAGCCCTGCAGCCAGACATCCTGGGGTTAAAGCCCGGGCCTTAACAGACTGCCTTCCACCTCGGAGCCCCAGAGGGCTGGCGCGGGGACCACGCGGGGAGGCGAAAAACGCCCAAAACCAGGCCGCGCGCCCAGTGTGGCGCCCGGGAAATGAGAGCAGCGGTTCCCAGCCCGCCGAGCGGGGGCGGGTCCCTCCTCCTCCGCGCTCAAGGGCCGGGGCCCGACCGGGGGCTCGGCCGGCTCAGCCAATGGGTGCCGCGCTCGGACCCCTCCCCCGCCCCGGGAGGAGCCGGCGCGGGGCCGCAGCCGGGGAGGATCGTGAGCGACGTGCCGCGCCCGGCCCTGGGTCCCCGGGCCCCGCCGGGCCGCGTGGACCTCGCGGCTCCCCGGAAGGAAGCCAATTACTCAGTGGGGGCGCCACCTACGCACGCGGCGCCCTGGCGCCCGCCAGATCCCGAGCCCATCCTTGTCACCGTCCCCCGGCCCGGCAGGGCGCTGCGCTGCCGGCCGGGGGAGAGGCCCAGGCCGGCGGAGCGATCAGCGGAGGTCCGCGCCTTTGTTCCCGGCAGGGAGGGCCCGCGGGCGCGCGGACTCACCTTGCTGGTGGGCTCCATGGCCGCGCTGCTCTGGAGGCTTTCGCGGCACCGGGTGCGCGGGCAGGCTGCGCTCTGTGGGTCCCGCTTCGGCTTCGGTCTCGAGACTCCGTCTGCGACTCTCTTGGCCTCCCTCTGCCTAGCGAGCTAGTTGCTGAGACCTGCGGCCCACTGTCTGAATTCTCGCTTTGGTTACCTTTGAGCACTCCGACTGTCGCCTTTATAGGACCCCAGCCATTGGCTAGCGAAGCTGGGGGGCGGGGCGGAGGGGGTGGGTAGAGCCTGGGGGCGGGGACTGGGGCACGTCCGGGGCGGGGCTCCGCGAGGAGGGGGCCCCGGTCGCGGTCCAGGCGAGTGAGGGGGTTGGGGAAGGAGGGCCCCCGCTGGGTACCTTGTTCTGGCTGCGGATCTCCACTTCTCCCTGAGTCCTGAGAATTCTCTGGCTGTGTGACTCTCTGCAAGTGTGCGCACCTCTCTGGGCTTCAGGGCCAGAAGCAAAATGGAGGAGCTCGTACCGGCTGTGAGACCAAACTCGGAGCCGCACACGGTAGCGCGTGAGAGTGAGGACTGGAGTCCTCACTTCGCCAAGGGATAACTTCGGGAAACTAGCTGTAATGATTGTACCACCTCATAGGTTTGTTATGAAGATTAAGTGAGTTAATATTTGAAAAGTGTTTAGAGCAGCCTCTGTTATGTGGTAAGTGGTATTTAAGCATTTGTTAGACTACGGGAGGTCTCGCTCCGTGATTTTCTCCCTTACCCTCTCCAACCCCACATTCCTGTTTGTAAACCAAGCCTGGCTTTAGCACAGGCTGGGCCCTCTGCCTGAAAATCTGTGCCCACCTCTTCTTAGGACTTTAATATCACCTCCTCTGTGAAGCTTTTCTCTACTCCTGAGAGTACATGTGACTCTATGGTGACAGGTAAGTGTGAAAAATATGAATGATAAGAACATAGAAGAACTTGGATTTGAACCAACTCCGCTGCAGACCAGCCCTGGTATGATCCTAGGCAAGGTGCTAGCCTATGAGGCTCTGCTTTCTTCTGGTTAACCGGGAATGAACATGCCCACCAACTTCAGGTGCTAACATGAGAGATACAATGTCGAGATCAGCCTATGAAGTACTTAGCGCATGTTGACTTGCATGTAAGGCCTCCTTTAGTGGCAATGGTATTTTTTCACCTTATTTCATCTGATTTCACCTTATTTCTTCTTCTGGAGTCGTGTCTTACTTGAGACACAGCGAAGGGAAAGACCCCTAGTCCAAAGGTCTGGACAAGGTCTGGACAAAATCCTGAGGTTAACCTGAAGGTCCCTTTCTCTATGGAAGGGGTCAGGAGGGGCTATTTTCTGTTGGGAAGGAGGAGCCTGGGCATGACCCTTGGAGCCCTCTGTCTGGCCTGTGGGTCCATTGCTGGCCAAGGGAGGGGGCTCCCTGTCTGGGCAAGACGCCCTGGCAGGAAAGGCAGGCCCCTTCTTGGTGCACTTCTGCCCATGGCTCCTATTTCTATGGTCTCCCAGTTGCTCAGCCTGGAAAGCTTGGGGCCACTTCTCTCTTCATCTGGTGCCCAAGCCCCTAAGTCCCGTCGATTTCACTTTTCTGTACCACCTCGTCCTCCTTCTCTTCTGCTGCCTGCAGGGCCTCCAGCACCTCTGGCCCTCGTCGTCTAGTGCTGACCCTCATTCTTCTGTTTGTATGTCCCTTGTTGCCATAGAGGCGGCAGGGTCCAGCCTGGCTAGCAAGGCTTTCAGGGCATTCGTTTACAGGCTTAGCCTCACCCCTCACACTTGCACTTGCCACATCTGTACCTTTGTTCAGATTGTTTCCTCTGCCTGACTCCCTCCACTCCCACCTCATCAAGCCAAAGTGCTTCTGATGGCAAAAAGCAGCTCTAGAAGGGGCCCCTTCCAGGAGGCGTGCCTGAGTCCTCCACGAGGGAGTTGTTCTCCCTTTTACCTTTTGATGTTTCTTAATGTGCTGCTGTGCTTTCTCTCTTTTTCCAAGCTGAGCACTTTGAGGATGGCTTCTATAGCTGAGACACAGAGGTGAAGGAAGAAGGCAGAAATGAATGAACACATGAGCAGTTAGTCTGCTTGTTTCTTGCCAACACAAGTGTTCCCTGAAATACCTTTTGGGTTTTGCCACTTCCCTGTTCCAAGTCTCTCCATTGCTCCCTGTTGCCGAATCATTCAGTCGACTGTGTATACCTCTTCCCAGCTGTGGCTATGCCCCACCTAGCTCACGGGGTACCCTCACTATCAAGCTCTCTTTCCTTCTCCAGGCCAGCCCTGTCTGTGCTTGCTGCTTCTCCAGGGACAGAGGCAACCAAGCCTGTTGCTAACCTTACGGATTCCCCAGACTGGAGAGAATGAAGAGGGGAGGTGCACAGCAACAATACTGAGTTGGGTGTGCATGGTTAAGAATGTGTATTGGAGCAGATCTTGTACTACAAAGGAAGGAGAGGGAGTAGAGAGAGCTTCAGGATAGGGAGAAGGCAGGCTGAGCAGGGTTTAGTAGGCTAAATATGAGTTCAGCAAGTGGGTCAGAGGGAAGGCAATTTTTGGCAAGGGGAAGATCACCTGCAAAGACAGGAGACAGAGAGTAACTGTGGAGGGGAAGAAAGAGTCTCTTGACCACATGCCTGGTGTTGGAGTCCTGGATTCGGTTTCCTGAGTCCCAGTTCTGCTGTTTCCCTGCCAAACATAGCTGAACAAATCCCCTCTCTCTCTAACCTCAAGACCTACATCTGTAAAATGGGCATAACAGTCCCCTCCTGAGTTGGCCAGAGGAAAAACGGATTATGTACAAACGTTTATGCGAATAATGTACGACTTCCCTGTAGCTCAAATGATAAAGAATCTGCCTGCGAGGCAGGAGACCAGGGTTTGATCCCTGGGTTGGGAAGTTTCTCTGGAGAAGGAAATGGCAATCCACTCCAATATTCTTCCCTGGAGAATTCCATGGAGAGAGAAGCCTGGCGGGCTACAGTTCATGGGGTCGCAAAGAGTTGGACACGACTGAGTGACTAACACACACACACACAATTTGTGATGTCAGAAATTCAGTCAAACTGCCTTGCAATGGTCAGGGTGGAACTTGAAGACAGAGAAGAGTAGCTAGAAAAACAGCTTTGCCTTCACCTTACCCCATCATACTTGCCCCAATAGACCCCTATCATTTGCTTGAAATTCCATTTCTAAATATTCTCATTGTAAAAGCTTTATGATCCCTAGAAGGTACTGTGTAGAGGTAAACTCATCAGACACTATTGACACTGGCCAGATATTAGATTCGCTGGTTGACTAGTTTAGTTTTTGGATGGCTGAGTCCTCTGCGACCAAATTTAACTCCAGCCAGGGAGGGAACATCAGAGAGAGCCTAAGGAAGTGAGCCTGGAAGGTTGGGTTGCCTGGGGAGACAGAGCAAATGCCCATCACCAGGTCATGGAGGTGCAGCTTACGGCAGAGGGAGCCAGGCTAAGTAGCCCCTGTGGCGGGAGTGCAGAGGGTTGGGAGCGAGAAGGGGATGAAGTTCGAGGAATCTGAGTGGGAGAAGAAGCTGAAGAGGCGGGGTCAAATGCTAGGTATAGGAGTTAGGGCTTTATTCAGTGGGCAATGGGGAGCCATCGAGGGTTTTTGAGCAGGGAAGGACCTGAGGAAGTCTCGGCCCTTTCTCAAGGCTACCCTACTCCAAAGATTTAAAGGGGAGTGTAAGGAGGCGGTGAAGCCCTAAGGCTCCAATTGGAAGGACCAAGTAACCCCTCCCCAAGCTACTTTCACACTGGCAGCTTTGTTCGCAGGAGGCTGCATTTAGCCTTGGAAGGAACTCGAACTTTTGGATTCCAGGCAGTTCTAGTCCTAGCCAGACGGAGGAGAAAAGCTCCCCGGGACTGGCGGGGCGGCCTGGTGCGTGCCTGCGAGCACGCTAGCACGCTCCGGGTCCACAGCCGCTCTGACCGCTGTGCGGGGGCGGTCTTAGCAACTCCGGAGTCAGGAGTGAGTAAGGCTGCCCGGGGAAAGACAATTTTTTTTTTTTTTTTGCCTTTAAAGGCAAGCGTCCTTGGCGGCCAGGAGAAAAGGCTTTGCTGAGTCAGCTGCCGCTGACGCAAGTGGGTCCGACAGGGGCTGAGACGGGAGAGCCCCCAATCCGCGGGATGTCCTGCAACCCCGATCCTCCCAGGCTGCAGGTAAACACTGTGTTGGACTCCTGGAAGGCCCGATGCGCCAGGCAGGACAGTCTGGTGTGTTTACTACTTTCATTCTGACTTGCGCACCTGTTCACACCGCCTGCTCACAGAGTACTTTTCAGCTCCTCCTTCTTTATCCTTTCACCTGCCTCTCCCCAGCCCTCTACTCTCAACAGGGCCACCACCTGCTCGCCAATGCTGAGGGATATTGAGGGGACACTTCCCCCGTTGTTTCCCGCACCAGGCTTGTCTGTCCAGGTGCCTCCAAGACAGCCGTTTGAATACCCCGCAGGTCCCTAGCCACAGGTAACTAGCCTTCACCATGATTAAGTCTAAAATCATCACCCTCTCCCATCTCTCCTGGTCCCCACCGCAGAGACGTTTCCTCTATCCACCAAATAGCCCAAGCCAGAGATCTGACATCTTCCTCGATACTTCTTTCTCCCTCCTCCTCAATACCCAGTCAACCCTGTGGACTCTACCCTTCCAAAACAGGCACTGGACTCCATCCCCTTCTTTCATCCCACTGGCCCAGCTATAGCTCTGCTTGTTCGTCCTCCCACCTGCCGCCTCTCTGGTCTCTCAAACACTCAGCCAGCACATCATCATTTCCCTTTTTAAGCATCTTTCCCTGGCATGCAAGAATGTGGCTACAGCTTACAGATGTGAAAGAAGCCAAATGCAAAGGCGTGCGATTTCATGCATGCAAAGCTCAAAAACAGGCAAAAGTTATCTATGGATTAGAAGTCTGGATAATAGTTACCCTTGAAGGGATGGTAGTGACCATGGGCGGGGCTGGGTCTATGGTGAGGCAAATGAGGCAGGATCAGATATTACAGATATTTCCCTTTGCCCTAAGCTTTCATGTGACTCATCACGGCATTGTTACTAATCCTGTCTTTACCTAACATTTTGATACTCTGTCATCATGAATTTTTTTTGCATTAGTTTTGCTTTTTAAAAAATATTGCATTAAAACGTTATTTGTCTTGATGACTGAGCTTTTTGGCACCCCCTTACATTTTACTCAGGAGGTGAGCGTCTCTCTTGCCCTGGTCCTGACCCTGCCAGTGGAGTTTTGCAATGAGTGCTGGTTCCATGTGTGTGTTCAGTTTGTGACAACTCATCAGGTTGGACAGTTCCAATTTTTATAATTTTTACATTATGCTTCAATTAAAAAAAATTTTTTTAACTTAAAAAAACCTTTCCGTGATTCCAAGGAAATGATTATTTTCTGCTTCTTCCAGCATCCCCAGGACCCAAGATGGTACCTGACACACTCTGGGATGTGATACATAGTTGTTGAATGAATGAATACAATATTCTTCCAGTTAATTTAATCCCAACAAGAATTCAGTGAAAGGAGTCTTTTTTTCACTCCATTTTCTAAAGGAGAAAACTGAGATTTAAGGGAAGTGAAATGATTTGCTCAAGTTGACATAGGTAGTAGTGTGAGTTCTACCACCTCGATTAAAAAAAAAATCAACAAAAACTCCGACCTGTAGCACCTGCTCGGGCACCTGATCCAGCACTGGCACAAGTGGTGCACCAGCCTGGCTTTTATCCCTGAGATTACAATTCTTTGAGCCGTATCTCTCTGCAGATGATCTCCTTGGGATAGGGGCTCAGGCATACCTGTCTTCTCTCTGTCCAGCTAGTACTTAGGACAGGGAAGAGGCTCTGAATATTTAATAAGTGAACAAAGCAAAGAATGAATGAGTGAGGAGACGGACAGTGATAGGCAGTGAGTGGAGCACAGGTTGGGGAGGAAGATCTGCTAGCTGTGTGTCTTTGGGCTTGTTACTCAGTCTTTCTCAGCACCAGTTGCCCCAACTGTAAAAATGGGAATAATATCAGTACTTACCTCAAAAATGTAATGAAAATATGAAGTGAGGAAATGATCGTTGGGGTGACTGGTATATAACACATGGAAAATGTAATTGCAGTAGTATTCTTTCCAGTGGTTCACATTCTCAAAGTCTGGTTTACTGCAGGGTGTCAGGGATCTACCTCTTTCGATTTCCATGTATTACTTTCTTGGAGGTCTCTGGAGTTGGAAGGAGGGGGCCTGATATGGTTCCCCAGGAGCTTTCCTCCTTGAGCCCACAGAGAAGACCAGTGCTGAAATTGTCCAGAAGTCTGGTAGCCCAACTCCATCCTGCTGGTGGTGTCATCTGTGATGAGTTGCTTCTTTGTGAGCCTCACTTTCCTCTCTGTAAAATGGGACTCAGAGTAATCTTTACCTTGTGGGGCTCTGGGGAGGATTCCCCAGAGTCTCTAAGTCTAGCCCACAGTACATGTTCCTTTAAGGTTGGCACCCTGGGGAAGAGCCAGGAGACTGGAGGCTCTTAGAGACTGTGGGAACTCTAAGGACTGATGGGAAAAACAAATAAATAGCCTGGCTGGGCTCTGTTTTGGTCTTAGAACCTTATTACTCCCGGTGAAATAATACCATTTATGCTGGTGCAACTTTTTAACTGTGCCAAACACCTTCTCGCATGTCATTCCTCGGATCCTCCTCACACCTCATGAGGAGGTCAAGACCAGATTTATTCATGTACCCATGGCACAGGTGAATAGACTGAGGCATACCAAGGTTAAAGCCATTTGCTTGAAATTACACCAAAGGAGGAATTGGGTAGCAAATGGAAGGTGTGAGACCTGGACCTCTTAACCACCACCATGCAGCAATTTGGAGTCAAAAGAAAGCAGAGAGCTCACCTCCTGAGTGAGCAGCTATGGCCCGACCGACGTATGGCTGTGCCCGCTTCCCCCACCCCCAGCCCCACCTGGATGCCACCTGGCAGTCACACGTACATTCATCACCGAGGAGCTGGCTGACTCATCCTATTATACCGGAGCTGACTCACACTTTAGAAGATGGAAAGTGAGAACCTGAAAACCTGGAGAAGCTCTCCCTTCCTCATTAGGCTTTAAATTAATGTCCCAAACCCACGGCAGTTTAGCTCTTAAGAAAGAGAAAGCACTGTGGTCTGCCTGGAGGCGGACATCCCTGAACTCAGAGGGCAGTGGTTCACGCCACTCTGGGAGGTTACAGGCTTGCTGGGTGACTTCAGGCAAGTCATTGTCCTTTTCTAAGCCTCAGTCTTATTGGTTTCATAATGAAGGGGTTGCAACAGGTGACTTCCAAGGCTCTTCTAGCTCTGGGTTGACAAGCCTTATCATGAGAAGTGGTGTGTGTCAATAGTTTGCTGCGTGCCAGGGGCAGAGCTGAGTGACTGATGTAAAATTGTCACTTTTAACCCTCATCACAAGTCCTAGAAATACTGCCTCTATCCCACTTCATAAAGGAGGAAACCAAGGCACAGTTTCAGGGGAATTTGCCTCAGGTCAAGCAAGTAAGCCAATAGCAGATCTGAGAATTTAACCCCGTCTGTCCACAGAACGCACATAAGTGGGTTTATTCTTACTCCTTTTATCCTGCTAGAGCTCGGTTTCTTCATTTAAAAAATTGTGGCAAAGTATACATAACACGAAATCTACCATTTTAACCATTTTTAAGCATACAGTAATTCAGTGGCATTAGATCCATTCACACTGTTGTGTAACCATCACCACCATCCATCTATGAAACTTTTTCATCTTTCCAAGCTCAAATTCCTTACTCATTAAGCAATAACTCTCCACTGTCCATCTCCCCAGCCCTCTAGCAAACACCATTCTACTTTCTGTCACTATGAATTTGACTACTCTAGGTACCTAATATAAGCTTTAACAACAAAACTATGACAGCAAAGGTCAAATAATCCTTCAGTTGTGGGCAATTGGTTTTGAATTGGATTTTAAGTTCCAGTTCTTCCATTCAACAGCTGTATATCCGCAGGCAGATTGCTTAACCTCTCTGCCTCTTCATTTCCACATCCCTATAAGTGGCCTACTGAGTCCAGCCCTGTAGGGCTGTTGGCAGGCTCACAGAAGACAATGGATAGGGAGAAGTTTAGAAAGTCTAATGCCACTTCCGCAGCTTGTTATATATGCCCTCTTCCTGGAGTGCTGGGATGGGTTTAGATCAGTAGATGTGAGAGCTGGAGAGATTTTAGAGTTGTGCTGTTCAACCCTTTTACAGATGAGAAGACTGAAGCCTGGAGAGGTGGATATGACTTGCCTAAAGCCACCTATGGAACTTTATACATCCACGTGCATCTATGTCCCATGCGCACATGCCCTGCATATGGAAGGTGCCCAACAGATGTTAGCTGCTGAGGCTGGAAGGTGGGGGCCGTGGTCTCAAAAGGAGGCCCTGACTGCTTGGCTACGGAGCCCTCCCCTCGAGCAGTTGGCATTCCAGTCTGTATCCCCCAACTTGTAAAGTGGCTTATAGAAGGTGCTGGGGCAATAGTCTTCTATCTTGTCTATTCTTTTTATTGGTTTCCAGAGACCTGGTCTTGTGGCTGAGAGTCTCATCTTCCTTATTTCCTTAGAGTAATGATTGCTAGGAATTTTTTGGTTGCCAGAGTCAATATATTTAAGGCAACTTCAGCTAATAAAGGAGACTTTATTAAGGGATACAGAGGTGTCCCACAAACAGTGGTGGGGTGCAGTCAGATGCTGACTAAGCTTGGGACTCAGAGTACACTGCTGCCAGGATGGTCGGCATCCCTCCTTATTGCTTTATTTCTCTTTCTCTTCACAGACAGGCATGTCTTGTTCCACGTGGCAGAATATGACCACCACACAGTGCCAGGATTTACCTGGGACCATTTCAAGATCTTTCTGTGTTGTTGGGTGTTGTCCTTATAGACACGCCTGAACCGGCTAAGTCTGCTCCTGCCCCTAAAAAGGGCTCTAAAAAAGCTGTGACCAAGGCCCAGAAGAAGGACGGCAAGAAGCACAAGCGCAGCCGCAGGGGGAGCTACTCCGTGTACGTGTACAAGGTGCTGAAGCAGGTCCATCCGGACACCGGCTTCTCGTCCATGGCCATGGGAATCATGAACTCCTTCCTCAACGACATTTTCCAGTGCATCGCTGGCGAGACATCGCGCCTGGCGCATTACAACAAGCCCTCGACTATCACATCCAGGGAGATCCAGACCGCCGTGCGCTTGCTGCTACCTGGGGAGCTGGCCAAGCATGCCGTGTCCAAGGGCACTAAGGCTGTCACCAAGTATACCAGCTCCAAGTAAAGATAATATGCCTAGCCGCTGTTAACGGAGAAGGCAATGGCACCCCACTCCAGTACTCTTGCCTGGAAAATCCCATGGACGGAAGGCCTGGTGGGCTGTAGTCCATGGGGTTGCTAAGAGTCGGACACGACTGAGCGACTTCACTTTCACTTTCACTATTTCAAGGCTGGCTCAACTCTCTCCTGGTCTTGATTCTAAGTTTCTAGACAAGGAAAGTAGACTGGGCCAGTTTGGATGAGGTGTTTGTCCTGGGTCCTGTTGGCTATGGTTAGGTGATGGTGTCATAGGGAATGTACGAGGCTGGCAGGACTCAGATCTGTGTGAGGATGGGGCAGAGGAAGGGTGTGTGACTCCCTAATGGAGTCACACAGGCAAACACATGCATCTGTTAGAAATGCTGTGAAACAGGGATATATGTTCATTGACATGGAAAGACAGTCAAGATATTTTTGAATGGAAAAAGTGGGTTACAAAACAGTATGTGTATCACAGTTTAAAAAGTAAATATGCATATGTAATGTGACTGACTTTCCTACAGAGATGATAAATGTTCATTGAAATTATGGGTAGTAGAATTAGGGGTAATTTTTCATTTCTTCTTCTGTAATATCTGTGTTTTTCTGATTTTTCTCTCATGAATGAGTATCAGTTGAGTAATAATAAAATGATCATTCTTACCACACTTGGCTGCAGTGTGTGTTAACTAAGACATTTATTCGCTTATTTAATAAATATTTATTAAGCACCTAGTACGTGACAATGCTTGTGAAAGTTGCACAGTGACCGGCCAGCAGTAGAGGCTCAGTAGTTGGGGCCCCCAAGGCTTTCAAAGTTTCAACAATAGTCTGGGTGCTCAGACACAGGTGCTTCTGTGCTAATGATCTGTACACATTTTGAAAATCTAGGAAATGGAAGGCAGGGTGTTTCAGCTATCTGCTGCTATAGAATTAGCACTCCAAAACACAGGGGCATAAAACAGCAATGATGTGTTCTCTCTCTTGATATAGGGGGTTGGGCGCTTCTGGTCCCCATGATCAGCCGAGGTTACTTATGCAGTTGCGTTCAGTGGGGTCCTTGGCTAGGGCCATTCTTTGCACACAGTGTTGCATCCTCCTCTGTATCCAGCAGGATAACCTGGCTTCCTTTACAGTGTGATGGCTGGAGCCAAGAGGGAGCATTTTGAAAGAGCAAGTCCAGGTGTAGAAAATTTTACCATGACTGCTCATATCAGTGCAAATCATTCTGGATATGACTTGCTTTGTCTCTAAATCTGTAATGAGCATTTTCTCTATGAGTAAATATTCTCCCCAGCGTGATTTTTAATGACTCACTGATAGCCCATCATTGATTTAACCAATCCCCAACTGATGAATATTTAGTTGCTTTCATTTTGGGAGCAGTTATAAACATCTCTGTGAAGGTCGACTTTGTACCAAAAACTAGGTACAAATCCTTGGAGGAAGGGGATTACAGGGTCAAAAGAGGGGGGGATTTTTCAAGTTTTGCCAAACTGCCCTTCAAAAACGTAGTACATGTTGCATTTCCATTGACTTTAAAGTAACCAGTCTCTTCACCATCCTCTGGTCAGTCCTGGGTGTGGTTTATCTTTCTAATCTCCGTCAGCTAGATGGGTGAGAAATGGTATCTCATCATTGTCTTCAAAGTGAAAATTAAAAGTAAGTTGCCCAGAGCCAGATCCTTAGGAAGAGTTCTTATCTTTCTCT
Source organism: Bos grunniens (assembly GCF_055505025.1). Lineage (NCBI taxonomy): Eukaryota > Metazoa > Chordata > Mammalia > Artiodactyla > Bovidae > Bos > Bos grunniens. The sequence continues at coordinate 18,131,454 of NC_141167.1, forward strand.
GGGAAGCAGCACTAATAAATCCGCAGGCTCGAAGGCAGTGCCACGAGGTGTGTCTCTGCCTGCTGACTCAGGCTGTAAAAAGGAACACAAGGCTGACAGCTGAGCTCCCGACTGTGGAGGTGAGTTTGCTGCGTCCTCATGGGGCAGAGCACTTGCAACAAGCCTGCTGCTTTCCCTTCCTGTGTCTGCAGGGTTTCCGGTGCACACAGGGCACATGCCCCACCCGCTGCACCTGCCTAGCCCATCTTGACTCTGACCCTGTCCACTCTGACCCGCTCTGGAGGACCTGAAGCTGAGACCTGGGACCTGGCCAGCTATGACTAAGGAGGGTTGTAAGGAAAGGTGTATAAAGAGATCAGTCCTTGGCCTGGAGCATCCAGAGCCTTACCTCCCGGCCTCAAAAATTCATGAACTGAGGGACACCTTCCTGTGTGGAAACAGGGGTCCTGGACTCTAAGGCGGCCCTGCTTCTTACTAGCTGTGGAGCAAGTAATAGGGCTTCTGAGCCTCAGTTTCTTCATCTAGAACATGAGGGTAATAGAGCTTTAAAGATTATAATTTACTTCCTCTATGTCTGATCCTTGTAACTCTCATGGAACCCTCAAGGGTTATTATGTATATTATGTATTATGCCCACTTTGCAGTATTATGAGTATTATTAAATAAATATAAATGAGTATTCTGCCCACTTTGCAGATGTGAGTGGGGCAGAGAGGAAAGAAATAACTTGCCCAAGATCATGCAGCAAATAAGTGGCAGAGTTGGAAATGAGCTCAAGCCAGCCTGAAAACAAAGCCCATATCAGCAACTTTTATAGATTTTGTAAACGACTGGAGGAAAAACATGCATGTGAAAGAGTTTTGCAACATGTGTCCAGAATAGCTACAATCACAACCTGCAGTGGCCCTCTAGATGGTTTGAGTCCTTCTCAGTGGGTGGGATGGCTATGCTGGAGACCTACCTGAGAGAGCCAAGTTTCCCACCAGAAAGGTGCCTGATTGTACAGCTCCCTGTCGGCTTTAGTCTGCTTTCTCCACGGAGGGAGGCAGGGCCCTTCATTTTATAACTGCTATTATTTACTTATGGAGTATTACTCTGCAAAGTATGTTTTATGTATATGCTTTGGTTGTGACCCTGTTTGTTACGTGGGCTGCGGGGACATTAGGTGGGCAGGTAACAGCCAGCCAGGGCGGCAGAGTTGGGTTCCAGGCAGACTGAGGATCCCATCCTCCTGACCAGGCCCTGGGAGTGAGATGCTCAGGCCTGGACCACCAGAGTTTACAATGCCTTTTACCCCGTGATCATCAGAGTCTCCTTTTAGCCCTGCCATTATCTACCCGACAGATGGAGAAACTGAGGCCCAGGGAGAGGAGGATGCTTACTCCCCACACCTGCCTCAGCCTTCCCCAGCTGGAATGTGGAGGGGGAAGTGACAGGGAAAAGCTTGCTAGCAGCACTGGACTTGTGCCTGCCAGCTGAGCTGTGGCCTTTGCAAGGGCTGGGTGTTCCTTCCAGGGAACTCGAGGTGGGGCAGGCTGGCTAGAAATGAGATCAGAGGGCAGATTGGGCCGGGAAGAGGAGAGGGCAGGTCTCAAGGGATGGAAGGTTGTGGAAAGAGGAAGGGAGCCTGGAAAACGCCAAGAATAGGGTTGATCTGGGGATGGCTTAGCAGAGTTTAAACTGGGGCCACATGGGAGTGTGGAGCTCTGGGATCAGAGGCTACTGGGTGCAAATTACGACTGTGCAGGAGGCGCTAGTGGTAAATAACCCACCTGCTAATGCAGGAGATGCTTAAGCATCACGGATTTGATCCCTGGGTTGGGAAGATCCCCTGGAGGAAGATACGGCAACCCACTCTGGTATTCTTGCCTGGAGAATCTCATGGACAGAGCTACAGTCCGTGGGGTCGCAAAGAGTTGGACATGACTGAAGCAACTTGGTAGCACTTATGAGAATGGTGTGTTTGGGCAAATAGTTCCCTGAGCGCCAGTGTCCTCATTTGTAAAAGGGTTGGAGCATTTCCTGGGTTAGATCCTGGTTCCACCAGGGCAAGTGAATTCACCTCTCTGGGCCTCTGTTCCCCGATCTGTAAGAGGGGCCTGATAATAATGGTAGCTGCTCACCCAGTTGTTGTGAAACTTCAAAGGTCTAGCAGCATATGTAGAAGGCGCCAAGCATTTCACAAAATCAGTTTCTGCTGCCATCGTCATTGTCATCATCTACCTCAAAGGATTCCTGGGAGGCCGCATCAAGGCTATGGATGCAAACTGTTTTCCAGGGGCATTGCTGGATACAACGTCCCTCAGTATCCACAGGGGATTGGTTCCAGGATCCCTGTGGATTTCAAAATCGGAGGATGCTCAAGTACCTTATATAAACTGGCATAGTATTTGCATATGACTTACACACGTCTTCCCAGAGGTAGTAAATCATCTCTACATTACTTATAATACCTAATACAATGTAAATGCTATACAAATAGTTGCTAGCATGTGGCAAATTCAGACTTTGCTTTTTGGAACTTTCTGCCATTTTTTTTTTCCCTGAAATACATTGGTTGAGCCATGGATGTGTAACCCATGGATTGGAGGGTTGACTATAATTACGGGGCAGAGTGACAGTGCTCTGATGGTGTGGGTGGTGCTGTGAGACTCAGGAAGAAGATGAAAGTTCTGCCTGGCTGGAAAATAGGTGTGGAACGCTTCCTGGGAGAAGTGGCATTTTCTGAACCTTGAAGGAAGGATGTGTAGAAGTTCTCAGGTGGAGGAAGGGAAATGCAGAGAGATGAACTTGAGTGAAAGCTTGGTGGTGAGAGAACCTGAGTATGCCTGGGAAGGTGAAGCCTTTCCATTAGGCTGCATGTCTAGGGTGGAGGGCAAGGCATGAGGCTGCCCTGGGGGGAGAGGAGGTGCCAGGTGCAGGATGCCGTGCCTGGAGTTTAAACTCACACTAGTAGCTGGGAAGTTCCTATACCTGTCTACCTGGCAGAATCACCTGAGATGTTTTAAAAGCACAGAATCCAGAATTCCCTGGCTGCCCAGTGGCTAGGGCTCTATACTTTCACCGCCAAAGGGCCAGGTTCAATCTCTGTTTGGGGAACTAAGATCCTGCAAGTCTTGAGGCATGGCCTAACAAGCAAACAAACAAAAACCAAACAAACAGACTCCTGGTCCCACCAGGCAATATTCTAACTGGTAGGTTTCAGGTGGGACTCAGGAATCTATACTGTTTAAAGCTCCTCAGGAAATTCTAATGCCCACCCAGTTATGGGAATCCCAGCCAAGGGAAAGGGGTGTCTCCAAGCATGTAAAGGCACTATTGGAATGCTAGATTTGAGCAGAGAAATTGAGAGGATTGGGGTGTGTGTGTGCGCAAGCGACCCCTGACTTTGATCCCCAACCTCCCACCCCTTTCCAAGGACATCCATGCTCTGATAGTCACATTTGCAACCAGAGATGGACCTTGGAGATACCACTGCCCCATTGCCCTCTGGCTTCAGGAAAGACAACCTTCTTTCTCTCTGTCCATTCATTTATCTGTCCATCCATCCATCCGTTCAACACAGTGTTTGAGCTTCCCACCCTACAATTGCACTCATCTCACACGCTAGTAAAGTAATGCTTAAAATTCTCCAAGCCAGGCTTCAGCAATACATGAACCGTGAACTTCCAGATGTTTAAGCTGGTTTTAGAAAAGGCAGAGGAACCAGAGATCAAATTGCTAACATCCGCTGGATCATGGAAAAAGCAAGAGAGTTCCAGAGAAACATCTATTTCTGCTTTATTGACTATGCCAAAGACTTTGTGTGGATCACAACAAACTGGAAAATTCTGAAAGAGATGGGAATACCAGACCACCTGACCTGCCTCTTGAGAAACCTGTATGCAGGTCAGGAAGCAACAGTTAGAACTGGATATGGAACAACAGACTGGTTCCAAATAGGAAAAGGAGTACATCAAGGCTGTATATTGTCACCCTGCTTATTTAACTTCTATGCAGAGTACATCATGAGAAATGCTGGGCTGGAAGAAGCACAAGCTGGAATCAAGATTGCCGGGAGAAATATCCATAACCTCAGATATGCAGATGACACCACCCTTATGGCAGAAAGTGAAGAGGAACTAAAGAGCCTCTTGATGAAAGTAAAAGAGGAGAGTGAAAAAGTTGGCTTAAAGCTCAACATTCAGAAAACAAAGATCATGGCATCTGGTCCCATCACTTCATGGGAAATAGATGGGGAAACAGTGTCAGACTTTATTTTTCTGGGCTCCAAAATCACTGCAGATGGTGATTGCAGCCATGAAATTAAAAGACGCTTACTCCTTGGAAGGAAAGTTATGACCAACCTAGACAGCATATTAAAAAGCAGAGACATTACTTGGCCCACAAAGGTCCGTCTAGTCAAGGCTATGGTTTTTCCAGTGGTCATGTATGAATGTGAGAGTTGGACTATAAAGAAAGCTGAGTGCCGAAGAATTGATGCTTTTGAACTGTGGTGTTGGAGAAGACTCTTGAGAGTCCCTTGGACTGCAAGGAGATCCAACCAGTCCATGCTAAAGGAGATCAGTCCTGGGTGTTCATTGGAAGGACTAATGTTGAAGCTGAAACTGCAATACTTTGGCCACCTGATGTGAAGAGCTGACTCATTGGAAAAGACCCTGATCCTGGGAAAGATTGAGGGCAGGAGGAGAAGGGGATGACAGAGGAAATGGTTGGGTGGCATCACCGACTCAATGGACATGGATTTGCATGGACTCTGGGAGTTGGAGATGGACAGGGAGGCCTGGCATGCTGCGGTTCATGGGGTCGCAAAGAGTCAGACACGACCGAGAGACTAACCTGAACTGAACTGAACTGAACCCTACCATTTGCCAGGCATAATGCTGGGTCCTGGAGATATAGGGGGAATAAAGTGGACACTCTGTGTCCTCCTAGAGAACTTTCCATCTGTCCTGACTCCCTCAGCTGACTGAGCTTAGAGAGCATTGGGAATGTGGCTAACTACAAGAGAGCTTGGACAGGGGACCCACCCATGGGCTCCGACAGAAACAGCAATGGTTCCATCTTCCAAATCCCACAGCTTCCTGGTTCCCTCTGTCCCACAGGGCCAGTCTCCTCTCCCATGTGGCTCAGACCTTGCTTGCCCAACTCCCAGCCATCCCTGGGTGCCCCCTGCTAGGAGGGTCCTGGTGCCCAGGAGAGGGGCAATCTATGTGATGTCCCCCTGCGCCCCACCCTGCTGCCCACAAAGAAGGCAACAGCCTTGGGTAAGGCCTGAGCATTTCCTCACAGTGGCAGCAGAAATAACAAACAGGAGGAAATTACAGGGATTCCCGGGATTTCAGAGCTCACAGCTACCCATACAGGATGGACCCATGCAGAGAGATGAATTTAGAACGGTGTTGGTGTTGCCACAACTTCCCTGGCTTCATGCTTTGGTTCTGTTCTTTTGTTTCATCACTCTCCCTTGCTCACTCCATCCCACCCACACCATCACCAGGGTGGGTGCTGCGGATGTCACTGCCACTCACTGCCATCCATTCATTCCTTCCCTCATTCATTCAGCATGTGCATACCAGGTGCCAGACAATAAGGGTGAAGCTGTTGGCAAAACAGGGCTTCCTATAGAACTCCCAGTGGTTGGCGAAGTAAACACAGTGAAACAGCTCTAATACAATGCGATTATGGCCATTGTGGAGTTGTGTGCAGGGTGTTGTGAACTCAGGGGGGAACCAGAGTAGGACTGAAGCTTGAATGAGTAGGAACTTAAGGAAAATGTGCCAGGCAGTGAGAACAAGTGTAAAGAAGGTGTGAAAAGATGTTCGCAATGGCTCTAGCACAGAGAAGCGTCAAGGGGCAGACAGAGTGGAGGGCCCTGAATGCTGGGCTAAGGAATTAGAACTTTCTGTGATAGGTAATGGGGAGCTATTGGAAAATTGTGAGCAGGAGAGGGACATGGTCAGATTTGCCTCTGAGTACGTGGTGTGGAAGCTGGTTTGGGGGAATGGGCTGGTGTCAGAGAGGCCAGGCAGAACATCCAGTGAAGAGGACCAGATGTAGTCCAGGGAGGAGTAGCCAAGGCCTAACCTAGGGCAAGAGCATGTGGCTCAGCAGGTGTGAGCATCTTTGGGTAGAAGAACTGAGGTGGGCACAGGGCAGATGGGCTGCAGAGCTGGCTCCACTCAGGGCAGCTGGGCATTTCCAGGACTCAAGGTCAAAGAGAAGCTGAGGCAGGCAGGAACTTCAGGAGCTCCTGGGTTTTGATCTTGAGCAGGCTGAAGTTCAGCAGATGCAACTAGGGCGTGTCTAGAGACTTAGGAGGTCCATGGCAGGACCCCAGTCCACACAGAGGAGTCAGGGCCAGTCCAGCCCTAGAGAAGAGTTCCCATGAGCCAGGCTGGGTGTTAGATGGTCCCCTGGCCCAAAAGGGAGAAGAAGCTATGGGCAAGCAAAAGAGGACAACTGGCTCCGGCACCTTCACATTCTGGAAACCTCCTTTCTCTGGCTATCTGTAAAGATGGGCTATGGGGGCACTTGGGGCTGTTTTCTTGCCCACCCCCTCACATGAGGCTCCCCTCAGGCTCCTTGTCACACCATGTGGCACAAGGGATCTTAGTTCCTCAACCAGATATGCAACCCATACCCACTGTGGTGGAAACATGGAGCCCAGACCACTGGACTGCCAGGGAAGGCTCAGCGAGCTCCCTCCTCATCTTGATTCCAGTTACCCTCTATCTACTCCTGACCTGGAAACGCGAAGTCCTCAAGGGTCTGTCCTGCCTCTTTTTCCAAGGTCCTTTGAGGATGAATTCTGGCTTGGCTTCACCCGTTCATGTGCCTTTGGGAGTGCACCCACCTCACCAGCCCCTGTCCGGATACACTCACAGGACGATGATCTCAGGGTAATTGGCAGGAAGCATTCACTCCCACAGCCTACTGAGCTAATTAGTCACTCATATTATAGACATTTACCTAAGCACCCACAGGGTGCCAGTCCCCAAAATGAATCAGATTCAGTCTTTGTCCTGGAGGGTTCAAAGTCCAATGCGGACAAACACATTCAATGCAACACCACCTATTATAACACAAACACAACTCAATAGGACTCAGCTCAACACAACACACTTCAGACCTCAGGTCTGTGTTCCAGATCTCTTGGGCAAGATCTGGAACAAAACTCACCTCACAGACAAAAGGGTTGTGGGGGACAAAAGGTGCTTGTGGTAATGCTAGCAGTAGAGGGCAGAGAGGTAAGAAGGCTCCATGGTCAGAATACCTGGCTTCAGTCCTGCCACTGTGGTCCAGGACTGATGACTTAACTCTGTGCTTCAGTTTCCACATCTGCAAAATGGAGACCACAGCCTTTGACTGTGTGGATCACAACAAACTGTGGAAAATTCTGAAAGAGATGGGAATACCAGACCACCTGACCTGCCTCTTGAGAAATCTGTATGCAGGTCAGGAAGCAACAGTTAGAACTGGACATGGAACAACAGACTGGTTCCAAATAGGAAAAGGAGTTCGTCAAGGCTGTATATTGTCACCCTGCTTATTTAACTTCTATGCAGAGTACATCATGAGAAACGCTGGACTGGAAGAAACACAAGCTGGAATCAAGATTGCCGGGAGAAATATCCATAACCTCAGATATGCAGATGACACCACCCTTATGGCAGAAAGTGAAGAGGAACTAAAAAGCCTCTTGATGAAAGTGAAAGAGGAGAGTGAAAAAGTTGGCTTCAAGCTCAACATTCAGAAAACAAAGATCATGGCATCTGGTTCCATCACTTCATGGGAAATAGATGGGGAAACAGTGGAAACAGTGTCAGACTTTATTTTTTTGGTCTCCAAAATCACTGCAGATGGTGACTGCAGCCATGAAATTAAAAGACACTTACTCCTTGGAAGGAAAGTAATGACCAACCTAGATAGCATATTCAAAAGCAGAGACATTACTTTGCCCACAAAGGTCCATCTAGTCAAGGCTATGGTTTTTCCTGTGGTCATGTATGGATGTGAGAGTTGGACTGTGAAGAAGGCTGAGCGCCAAAGAATTGATGCTTTTGAACTGTGATGTTGGAGAAGACTCTTGAGAGTCCCTTGGACTGCAAGGAGATCCAACCAGTCCATTCTGAAGGAGGTCAGCCCTGGAATTTCCTTGGAAGGAATGATGCTAAAGCTGAAACTCCAGTACTTTGGCCACCTTGTGGGAAGAGTTGACTCATTGGAAAAGACTCTGATGCTGGGAGGGATTGGGGACAAGAGGAGAAGGGGATGACAGAGGATGAGATGGCTGGATGGCATCACTAACTCGTTGGACATGAGTCTGAGTGAACTCCGGGTGTTGGTGATGGACAGGGAGGCCTGGAGTGCTGCGATTCATGGGGTTGCAAAGAGTCGGACACGACTGAGTGACTGAACTGAACTGAACTGAACTGAATGTGTATCTCATAGGGTTTGAGGGTTAATTGAGATAATACGGATTAAGTGCCTGGCACACTGTCTGGAGAAGACTCTTAAGAGTCCCTTGTACTGCAAGGAAACCAAACCAGTCAATCCTAAAGGATAATGATTGGAATAACTTGAATAATGATCGGAAGGGCTCATGCTGAAGCTGAAACTCTACTACTTTGGCCACCTGATGCAAAGAGCCGACTCATTGGAAAAGACCCTGACGCTGGGAAAGATCGAAGGCAGGAGGAGAAAGAGACGACAGGGAATGAGATGGTTGGATGGCATCACCAATTCAATGAACATGAATTTGAGCAAAGAAGGACAGGGAAGCCTGGAGTGCTGTAGTCCATGGGATCGCAAAGAGTCAGACACGTCTGAGTGACAGAACAACAGCATGGTAGCCGTGGCTGTGGTGGTAAGTAGTTGTTGCCTTAGAATTGTAAACTGTATTGTATTAGATTCTTGGAGTCATAGAACCATAGGATCTTACAACCTTAGAAATAGAGCCTAAAGAAAACATCCTGGTAGTGGTGGTGGTGTTTAGTTGCTAAGTCCCCTCCAACTGTTTTAAAATCCCATGGACTGTAGCCCTCCAGGCTCCTCTGTCCACGTGATTTCCCAGGCCAGAATACTGGAGTGGGTTGCCACTTCCTTCTCCAGGGATCTGTCAGACCCAGGAATTAAATCCAGGTCTCCTGCATTGCAGGTGGATTCTTTACTGCTGAGCCACCAGGAAAGTTCCTGAATATTATCTGGGCCAGTCTCCTTGTTTCTTTAGATGGAGGTGAAATTTCCTTTAATGTCTCCGGCCAGGGCCGTCACATTCAGTTGTTGAGGTTGTGCACTCTGTGCTTCTAGAGAGAGCTGTCCATATAAACTTTGATAGGAACGGAGTCCCCTAGATGACTACCCCACCACACAGAGAGGCCCCACCTTCTCTAGAGAAGCCTGCTAAACTCCAGGGGGTTCACACTCACCCCTGTTATCTCTGCCTCCAGCAAAGCATGCTGGCTTTGTCCCGGACAGCACTGACTGGAATGTGATGAGACCCAGAATTTTATTTAGGTTTCTTATGAAAAATAAAATCACTCCTCCCAAGTACAGAGGATTTGGAATCTTCCACATTGTGTGGAGCTCAGCCCATTGGCATCTAGAGAGTACTATGGGTTTTGTGCTTCCCCACCCACCTGACATCTCTCTCCCCCACCCTCTCTCCCTCCCTTGCTTCCTTTCAGCTCATTCCTCAGAAGTCCAGGCTCTCTATGGGGTCTCTCCTCAAAGCCCTTATTAAATCATTTCCCCTGAAACATAGTTCCTTCACTTCCCAAGAAGAATCCTGGGCCATGTGTTAAGTAATAATTTTTGTATACCTTATTACATTTAGTACCGCTTATGAAACCAGAGACTCAAAGAACATTAAAAGCTAATAATCTTAGAAGAGTCTTGGAATAATCTAGTGTAAGGATGGTAAATTCTAAGAATCATGGAGAATTTTAGAACCCCCCACTTCTTACAATTGGAAGGAAAGCCATAGAGGATCATGGAGTCCACACCTTATTCAATGCAGCATCTCCTCCTTAACTGACTGGCTGGTAGCTGTTCAGACTGCTCTGCCACCTCTATTAGAACACAGCGCTCACACTCTGGACCAGGTGGCCCATTCCATTGTTAGATTACGACATCAACTGTCTGTAGAAATGCTTGCAGTAAGGAGGTCCTTAACTAACTTTCTTCTCTACCTGTGATAACACAGGTGGACTCCAGCCCAAGGTGTGCTGAGTTTTGAGAGCAATGATGATTGAGAAGACCAAGGTGCAGTAAACTAGCTCGACTGGGGAGCTGGGACCTGAGTGATCCATGACAGTCACGGTGAGCTCAGCTGTGACCGGTGCAGGGCTGCAGCCAGAGAATGACATAGTGGTGATGACTATCATGTATTGATGAGTGGTATTTTCATTTATTTCAAAATATTTTAAAGTTTTGCTTAAGATTTCTTGTTTGACCCATGTGTTGTTTAGAAGCGTTGTTTAATATCCAAGTAATTTGGGATTTTCCAGCTACCTTTCTGTTATTGATGCTAGTTTAATCCCATTGTTGTCTGAGAGTGGATCTTAAATGACTTCTATTGCTCTACATTTGTGGTGGTGTGTTTCATGGGGGCAGGGTGTGGACTATCTTGGTGAATGCTCCATGTGAGTTTTGGGAGGATGTGTTCTACTCTGGATGAAGTGGTTGATAGATACCAATTATATTCAGCTGATTGATGATGTTTTGCAGTTCAGTTTTGTCCTTACTGGTGCTCTGCGTATTGGATGCATCCATTTCTGATGGAGGTGTGCTGAGTCGTCATTTGTAATAGCGGAGTTATCTATCCCTCTTTGCAGTTCTTTCAGTTTTTGCCTCGTGTATTTTGATGCCCTGTTGTTATTAAGTATGTACACATTAAAGATTATTATGTTTTCCTGGAGAATGGACTCCTTTATCAAATGTAATGCCCCTCTTCATCCCTGATAACTTTTCCTGCTCTAAAATCACCTCTGGCTGAAATCAATATAACTGCTCAAGCTTGCTTTTGATTCATGTGAGCATGGAATATCTTTCTCTAACCTTTACTTTTTATTTATACATATCTTTATATTTAAAGTGGGTTTCTTGAAGGCAGCGTGTAGTTGGGTCTTCTTTTTTGATCTACTCTCACAATCTGTCTTTCAACTGATATATTTAGACTTTTAATATTAAGGTTATTATTGATATAGTTGGATTAATATCTACCATATTTGTTACTTTTTTTTATTTCCTGTCTTTTGTTCCTATTTTTGCCTTCCGCTCTTTTTCTGCCGTTTCCTTTCTTAGCATATCGATTATAATTTTTAAAAATATTCTTAGTGGTTGCCCTAGAGCTTGCAATATACATTTACAATTAATCCAAGACTACTTTCACATAACGCTTTTCAGTACTGCAAGTACCTCATAACAGCAAATATTCCTAATTCTTCCTTACCATCCCTTGTATCATTGCTGTCACTCATTTCACTTATACATGTTATTACCATCAAATACATTGTTGCTGTTTTTATTTTGAAACTGTTATCTGTTAAGATCAATTAAAAAGAAACAAATTTACATTTAATTAAATGTTCACTTATTCCTTCTCTGATACTCTTCCTTTTTTAATGCAGGTCCGAATTTCTGACCTGTATCATTTTCCTTTTCTCTGAAGTTCTTTTAACATTTTTTGCAGGGCAGGTCTACCGGCAACAAAGACTGAGTGTGTTTGTTTGTCTAAGAAAGTCATTATTTCTCCTTTACTTTGAAGGAAATTTCACAGGATACAGATTCTAGTGTGTGGGTTTTTTCCCCCAGCCCTCTGTTTCACCTCATTCTCTGCTTCCTTGCCTGGTTTCTGAGGAGAATTTGGGTGTAATTCTTATCTTTGCTCCCCCACAGATAAGGTGTTGTTTTCCTTTGGCTTCTTTCAAGATTTTTTTCTTTCTTTTTGATTTTCTGTAGTTTGATACAATAGGTGCAGGCTTTTTGGAGGGGGCAGGGGGCGGGGTGGGGGGCGAGTTATTGGGCTTGGTGTTCTCTGAGCTTTCTGGATCTGTGGTTTGGTGTATGACATTAATTTGGGAAAATTCTCAATCCTTATTCCTTCAATTATGGCTTCTTTTTCTTTCTCTTCTTCTCCCTCAGGTATTCCTAGTACATGTATGTTACACTTTTTGTAGTTGTCTCTTAGTTCTTGGCTATTCTGCCCCATTTTTTCCCAGTCTCTTTTCATTTTGCCTTTCAGTTTTTAAAGTTTCTATGGAAATATTCTCAGGCTCAGAGATTCTTTCCTCAGCTATGCTGAGTCTACTAATGAGCTCATCAAAGGCATTCTTCATTTTCGTTATAGTGGTTTTGATTCTAGCATTACTTTTTTGGTTCTTAGGAATTCCAACTCTGCAGATATTGCACATGTTTTTTTTTTTTTTTTTGGCCTGTGGCTTTCAGGATCTCAGTTCCTAACCAGGGATTGAACCTGGGCCATGGCAGTGAAAGTGCCAAATCTTAACCACTAGGTCACCAGGGAAATCCAGTAAGTATTTTTTGGATATGATCTCATTTAATCTTTACCTCAACACTGTGAAGTAATACCATTATTTGATTCTGTAGAAGCCGTTATTGTGGTTTAGCAAGAGTACGTGACTCCCTTAAGTTCACTAGAAAGTATGATTTGAACTTGGGTATGTCTGATTACAAAGCCAGTATGTATCTGGTTCCCTTCCCCCCATGTCATCTTCCATAACTAAGCAGATTCCAGATAGGGCTTCAGGACCAGAGGCAGACACAAGTCAGAACTGGACACAGGAGCCCAAGCCAAAGTGGAGTAGGAGACCCAGAGGCTAAGAAAGTTCTCAGGGCTCGTTCCTAGCAGAAAAGACATCAGGTCTCTAGAGGCAAATGCTAAACCCCGATTCTGTCCCTTCCAGCTCTGGGACCTTAGGGGAGTCACTTTACCTCCTCCAGCCACACATCCTTACTAAGCAGCCCCGGATCAGGAAAATGGCAGCTGCTCTAAAAAGGAAGTTCTTCCTGTTGTTGCTAGGTAGTAGTTAATGTTACCAGCTGGGAGGCTGCAGGTGCCAATCCCTTCCTGCCCTGGCCAGGTGAGGCCAGTAACCAGAGAAGAGGTCAGAGTTGCCAGAGACTACAGTTGGGATGGTGAGAGGAAGGGAAGGCACTGGAGTTCTCAGGGAGGAATCATTCTGTTGACAGAGTACAATGAGATACCCCAGCTCGACTTCCCATGGGGCATGCTGGTTACCTCCTCTTTCTGGCTAACTGCTCTGGTTGGTCCCCAGGGCCCAAGGGCTGGTGAGCACAGAAGGATTAGCCCTTCCCTGGGGCCAGCTGTGTCACCTGGGCTAAGGAAGGAAAAACCTCCTAGATCCAGCTCAGAGCTGACCCTGACCAATTCCAGTGCCAACTCTGACGACAGGAATTTCCACTTCTGGTTAAGATGGAGTAACGGAGACTAGATTTATCCTCCCATCTGAAATAATAACAACAAAACACACACAGAAAGGTGACACTCAAGACACTGCCCATCAGGTGATGACAAACAGAGATCACTGAGAGGATGGAAGAAAAATAAGGTGAGTTCTATGACGGACTCAACATAATGCTTGGAGAAAGTTCCCAAGCCATGACACAGGTATAGGCTAATTCAGGCAGAGCCTGGCAGTGTCTTCAATTAAGGAGACATAGCTGGGAATCTGGGGGAAGCCAAAGAGGCTAGAGTTTGTAAGAAGAGAGATGCAGAGTAGGAGCTCTGGAAATCTGCAGAGAGTACCCCTCCACTGTTCAACTGAGTGTTAATCAACTAGATATTACCTGAGACTGGGGAGAGAACCACCCATAAGGATAAGAGGGAATAGTGCTCGGAGCTCACACAAGCCTGGGAAATAGAGCCTGTTCCTCATAGCCTGATAGCCTGGGTGGAAAGTCTCATAATTCTAAGGACATCCATTTTAGAGTACTAAGAAGGGTCTTCGGAGAAGGCAATGGCACCCCACTCCAGTACTCTTGCCTGGAGAGTCCCATGGACAGAGGAGCCTGGTGGGCTGCAGTCCATGGGGTCGCTAAGAGTCGGACACGACTGAGCGACTTCCCTTTCACTTTTCACTTTCATGCATTGGAGAAGGAAATGGCAACCTACTCCAGTGTTCTTGCCTGGAGAATCCCAGGGACAGGGGAGCCTGGTGGGCTGCCATCTATGGGGTCACACAGAGTCGGATACGACTGAAGCAACTTAGCAGCAGCAGCAGCAGCAAGAAGGGTCTTGGCTGAGTACTGGGGACAAAGTAACCCTAACAAAACACATTTCTGGTCTATTTCCAAGTAACATACCGAACTATTACCAAAACACATTTCCAAACTATTTCCAAGTAACATAATTACTTCTAAGAACCAAACTCAAGATTATTTATAGAGATACAAAAATATACAGAATCCCAAAAGGCAAAAGTCTAGCATCCAATCAATAACTACTAGGCATGCAAAGAAGCAGGAAAACACCACCCATAATGAACAGATAATCATTAGATTGATACTGACCCAGAATGACACTGATGGTAGAATTACTAGAGAATAACACCAAAGTAGCTATTACAGATGTATTTCATGTTAACCAGAAGAAAGGTTAACTACGTAGAGACATGCATTAACTTAAAAAAACAAAAACAAAAATGTAGCACTTCTAATTTTAAATCTAACAATTTTTAATTTTAAAAAAGATCCAAATAAAACTCCTATAGGATAGAAACTACAATGTCAGAGATATGAAATACAGTGGAAGGAAATAATGGCATATTAGTCATTGCAGAAGAGCGGATTGGTAAACTTGAAGACATAGTTATAGAAACTAGGCAAAGTGAGACACAGAGAAAAAATACTTAAAACCCAAGATTTTAGCAAACTGTGGGACAACTTCAGCAGCCAAATAGCTAGTTTAAATAAAGTTAAAAAAAAAAAAAGAAAGCAAATAATATCGAAGGGAAGAAGTACAACTGTTTATAGACAATAAGATTGCCTGTGTAAAAATCCTATGAATCTACAAAAAAAAAAAAAGGCACTAAAACTAATAAGTGAGTTTAGCTAGAATGTAGGCTACAATATTAACATATGAAAATCAGTTATTTTTCTACATACTAGCAACAAGTAGTCTGAAATAGAAATTTTAAAAATTGCAATGGAATCAAAATATGAGAATATTTAGGGATAAACCTGACAAAATATATTAAGATCTATATGCTAAAAATGATAAATTATTGCTGAGATAAATTAGTACCATCCATAAAAAAATTGATCAATTTGACTTTATCAAAATTAAAACTTACCACTCTTAGAAAGACACGGTTAAGAAAATGAAAAGATAACCCACAGACTGGGAGAACAAGACTACATATCTGGCAAGAGACTTGTTTGCAGAATATATAAAGAACTCTCACAAATTAACACCAAGAAAACAAAAATTAAAAGATGGGCAAAGATTTGGACTGACATTTCACCAAAGAAAATATGTGGTTGCTAATAAATACCTGAAAAGAAACTCAGTATCATAGTCACTAGGCAAATGCAAATTAAAGTACAATATGATACCACTCCAAAGCCTTTGACTGTGTGGATCACAATAAACTGTGGAAAATTCTGAAAGACATGGGAATACCAGACCACCTGACCTGCCTCTTAAGAAATTTCTATACAGGTCAGGAAGCAACAGTTAGAACTGGACATGGAACAACAGACTGGTTCCAAATAGGAAAAGGAGTACGTCAAGGCTGTCTATTGTCACCCTGTTTATTTAACTTATATGCAGAGTACATCATGAGAAACGCTGGGCTGGAAGAAACACAAGCTGGAATCAAGATTGCCGGGAGAAATATCAATAACCTCAGATATGCAGATGACACCACCCTTATGGCAGAAAGTGAAGAGGAACTAAAAAGCCTCTTGATGAAAGTGAAAGTGGAGAGTGAAAAAGTTGGCTTCAAGCTCAACATTCAGAAAACAAAGATCATGGCATCTGGTTCCATCACTTCATGGGAAATAGATGGGGAAACAGTGGAAACAGTGTCAGACTTTATTTTTGGGAGCTCCAAAATCACTGCAGATGGTGACTGCAGCCATGAAATTAAAAGATGCTTACTCCTTGGAAGGAAAGTAATGACCAACCTAGATAGCATGTTCAAAAGCAGAGACATTACTTTGCCCACAAAGGTTCGTCTAGTCAAGGCTATGGTTTTTCCTGTGGTCATGTATGGATGTGAGAGTTGGACCGTGAAGAAGGCTGAGCACTGAAGAATTGATGCTTTTGAACTGTGGTGTTGGAGAAGACTCTTGAGAGTCCCTTGGACGGCAAGGAGATCCAACCAGTCCATTCTAAAGAAGATCAGCCCTGGGTGTTCTTTGGAAGGAATGATGCTAAAGCTGAAACTCCAGTACTTTGGCCACCTCATGCGAAGAGTTGACTCATTGGAAAAGACTCTGAGGCTGGGAGGGATTGGGGGCAAGAGGAGGAGGGGACAACAGAGGATGAGCTGGCTGGATGGCATCACTGACTCAATGGACTTGAGTCTGAGTGAACTCCGGGAGTTGGTGATGGACAGGGAGGCCTGGCGTGCTGCGATTCATGGGGTCGCAAAGAGTCGGACAGGACTGAGCAACTGATCTGATCTGACAGATCTTTTAGAATGACTAGAATTAAAAAGACTGACCTATTGGCAGGGCAGGAATAAAGATGCAGACGTAGAGAACAGAATTGTAGACAGGGGAGGCGGAGGGAGGAGAGGTTGGGACGAACTGAGAGAGTAGCTCTGACATATATGTACTACCATGTATGAACACATAGCAAGTGGGAATCTCTTAAGAGCACAGGGAGCTCATGTCAGTGCTCTGTGATGACCTAGAGGGGTGGGATGGAGGGGGCTGAATATATGTATCCTCCCAAGAATGGGGGGGAACATATGTATACTTATAGCTGATCTACACTGTTGTTCAGTAGAAACTAATACAACATTGTAAGGCAGTTATGCGCCAATTAAAAAATAAATTAAAAAAGACTGACCATACCAAGTGTTGGTGAGGATGCAGAGCAACTGGAACACTCTGTGTTGTTGGTGGGAGCGTAGAATGATTTAACCACTTTGGAAAAACAGTTTCTTTAAAAGTTAAAATCACACCTACCATATAATCCAGCCATTCTTCTTTCAGTTATTTACTCAAGAGAAATGCAAGCGTTGCAAAAACTTGCACATGAATACTCGTGACAGCCCTATTTGTAACAGGCCCAGACTGAAAACAATCCTTGTCACAGGGCCAAGGAAGTAGGGCTTGGCTTGTGGACTGTTTAGTGGAAGGTTTAAACAAGGGCCTTGCGGGATCAGTGACTCTTGGGTGTAAATCATGACTGTGCATCTTAAGAAAATGGTGAACTGCAGCAAATTATTTCCCCAAGTGTCAGTGCCCTTCTCTGTGAAAGGGCTGGAGCGTTTCCTGAGTTAGACCCTCTACCACTTACCTCTCAGGGCCTCAGTTTCCTCATTTGTAACATGGATCTGATGATAATAGTACCTACCTCACCTGTCTGTTGTGAGGATTTAAGAGTCTAGCAGCATATGAGGAAGGATTGTAGCAGACTTTTCACCTAATCTGTCTTTGCATCGTCATCACCATGACCTTTCAAAGAATTCTTAGAAAGTTTAAACAAGGCTGCTGATGCCAACTGTCTGGCAGAGGCTTTATTAGAGCCATCTTCCCTTGGTATCAGCAGCGGATTGGGTCCAGAACCCTTGAGGCTACCAAATCAGAGGATGCTCAAGTCTCTTATGTATTATAAAATAGCATGGTGTTTGCAGATTACCTATTTGCACATCCTCCTGTATACCTTAAATCATCTCTGGATTACTTATAATGCCTAATACAATGTGAATGTATGTAAATAGTTGCTAGCATATGACAAATCCAAGTTTTGCCTTTTGGACTTTTCTGGAGTTTTTAATTTTCCAGTATTTTTGATCCGTGGTTGGTTGAGTTGTGGATGCAGAGTCCGTGTATTGGAAGGCTAACTGTAATTACAGGGCACAATGACAGATGCTGTGATATATAGGTCATGGTGGTGCTGGGAGACTCAAGAAGACAGCGAAATTTCTGACTGGCTAGGGGGTGGGTGTGGAAGGCTTGAGGTAAGGGGAAATGGTCTTCTCTGGGTCTCCAAGGACTGGTAGAAGTCCCCTGGGTAGAAAAGGGGGAAGGTGGAGAGGTGAACTTGAGTGAAAGCTTGGTGGTAAGACAGATTGAGCATGTCTGGGACCCTCTTCATTAGGCTGCGTGTCTTAGGTGAGAGGCGACGCATGAATGCCTTGTTTGAGGTTTAAACTCATTCCAGTAGGTGGGAAGTTCCTGGGCCTGTTTACATGGAAGAATTATCTGAGAGATTAAAAAAAAAAAAAAAATACAGATTCCTGGTCCCAACAGGCAATATTCTGAGTGATAGGTTTCAGGTAGAACCCAGGAATCTATGCTGTTTAAAGCTCCCCAGGAGATTCTGATGCTCACTGAGGTATGGGAACTCCTGCTGTTGGGACAGCGTGTCTCTAAGCAGGGAAAGGTCCTAGCAGAATACTGGATTTGAGCAGAGAGCTTGAGAAGATGGAAAGAAGGTGTAAGAGACCCCTGACCCTGACCCCCAGCCTCCCACCTCACTCCAAGGAAACTTCACATTTACTGCCAGGAGCTTTCTTATAGAGATATATACTTACATTATAACTCAGCAATTCTACTCACAGGTATTTCCCTAAGACATGTTAAAGCAAACTGGTGCATGAGAGCTCTATTTGTAATAACTAAAACTTGGAGATAATCCTTGTGTTCATCAAGTGACTGGATAAATTCACTGTGATACATCTGTGTAACCGGGTACTTCTCAGAAATGAAGAAGAAGGAGCTGTTCATACATGCAATGACACGGATGGATCTCAAAACAAGCTGCATGAAAGAAGTTAGACCCAAAAAAAACACACAAAAAACAGAGCACGTAAGGTATGTGATTCAATTTATATAAAATTCTAGGAAATGCCAACTAATCTCCAGTGACAGAAAGCAGATGGGGGGGTTCCCTGGGATAGGGGTGGTGGAGGGAAGAGAGGGCACTTTTAGGGGGTGCCAGATAGGTTCATTATCTTGGTGGTGGTGGTGATGGTTTCAAGTGTGCATATATGTGTTAAAGCTTGTCAAATTGTATAATTTGAACATGCTTTATTGTACGCCAATTATACATCAATGACGCTGTTTAAAAAAATCTGATGGCAGTTCTGAGTAGTCACGGAGAGTCTGGTCTTTATACAGCATCCCTCTCCCCATGTCTTCATTGTAACTCCAAGTGCACATTGGATGGTTACTATGAAGTACAAGGTACTGTGGCTAAACACTATACAGAATTTTAAAAATGTTGATTTATTTTTGATTGTACTGGGTCTTCTTTGCTGCACAGGCTTTTCTCTAGTTGCAGTGAGGGGGGCTACTCTTTGCGGAGGCGTCTCTTGTTGCAGAGCACAGGCTGTAGGGCACGTGGGCTTCAGCAGTCGCAGCTCCCGGGCTCCAGAGCACAGGGTCAACAGTTGTGGTGTGTGGGCTTCGTTGCTCTGCAGCACATGGGATCTTCCTGCATCAGGGATCGAAGACACATCTCCTGCATTGGCAGGTGGATTCTTATCAGTGAGTCACCAGGGAAGCCCCTATATGGAATTTTTAATTTAATCCTCCCAATAGTCTTGTGAAGCGATGCTACTATCAGTAACTCTGTTTTACATATGAGCAAACTGAAACTCAGAGCGGTTAAACTAATTCTCCAAGCAAGTGTCATCTGACTGAGTCCGAGCCCCAGCATTTATTTACTCCTAATCTAATTCAAAGTCTGTTCTGCTTGGTTCTTATACAAACATTTGATATTTGTGCAAAACAAAATTTAAACATTTAAGTTACTTTCAGTCAAGCAAAGTTGAAAGTTGCTCAGTTGTGTTCTGACCCCATAAACTATACAGCCCATGGAATTCTCCAGGCCAGAATACTGGAGTGGGTAGCTGTTCCCTTCTCCAGGGGACCTTCCCAACCCAGGGACTGAACCCAGGTCTCTTGCCTCGCAGGTGGATTCTTTACCAGCTGAGCCACAAGGGAAGCCCGCTTTCAGTCAACCCCTGTGCAGTTTTTATTATCCTCAGGTGGCGCTAGTGGTAAAGAACCTGCTTGCCAATGCAGGAGATGTAAGAGATGTGGATTTGATCCCTGGGTCAGGAAGATCTCCTGGAGAGGGGCGTGACAACCCACTCCAGTATTCTTGCCCAGAGAATCCCCATGGACAGAGGAGGCTCCTCTGTCCACGGGTTCGCAAAGAGCTGGACACAACTGAAGTGAGGCTTCAGTTGTGAAGTGAAGTGAAGCTGGACACACACAGGAGGCTTTTAGCAGAATGATGGTGGGTGGTAGAAGATTTTTTGACTGACACTGCAGAGGTGAGTGCAGAAAGACTCTTCCTCATTCTTAGTGATATTATTTGAGTCACCTAAAGCCAACTAACAGATCTGTTTTGTTTAAACCAGTTTTCATTCATTCATTTATGTGACTCACTTATACTTGACGCTATGTGTTAGACACAGTTTTAGGAGCAACATCAATTAGATTTTCCATGAGCATAATCCTCAATTTAATCTTAACCTAATCCTTAGTCATAGATTAGAACTCTGATCCCTTTTCTAGTGACAAGCTTTTAGTGTCAAGAAACAAAGGACAAAGGGGCATTTGTATAATAAGAGTATGTAAGGTGCAGTAAGTGAAGTCCCATGACTGTTACAAAGACCCTATAGTATGGGCTTCTGGCGATCTACATGGAGGTGGGCCCCTAAAGATGAGGAATGCAGGCCCTCTCTCATTGAAGAACTCCCTGTCAGGTGGTAAATGTCCAAAATCTCAATGAACAAAAAGATCCTTAGTTGATTTATTCCCTGGACAAAAGATCTATGACCCCCTCTATGGATCTTTAATAAGTAATCTCCACTGGACAAATAACTATAACCAATACATATTTTACTGGAAAAAACAGTAAGCTTTTTCAGATGTACAATATAAGAGAACTACTTTCACATGTAAAAATTTTGATAAAGTGCTAAGCACACTCTCTTTTTCTTAGCTAAATTTCCCAAGTTGTCATTTTTCCCACCTCAGTATTACAAGGCTCCTCCTCCACTGCTGACCACAAGGCCAATCTGGGGAAGGTATTAAAAAGAAGCCTGTAGTTTAAAAAAAACAGTTTTTATTTAGATAAAGCTTATATAAATAAAAATCCCCCAGTTTCAAGTATAAAATATGATGTCTTGACAAATGTGTGTGGTTGTGTAACCCTTCCACAATCAAGATAGAAAAATGTTCCTGTGTCCCTTTGAAGTTACTTCTCTGTTCCTCTTCTCAGTCCCTGGCAACTACTAATCTATCACTGTAATTTTGAATTTCCTGGAACTTCTGATACATGGAATAATGCCATATGCATTCTTCCGTGTGTCTGGCTTCTTTAACCCAGCATAGTGATTTTGAGATTCATTCATATTCTTGTGTATATTAGTAGTTTGTTTCTGTTCATTGCTGAGTAAATTTCAATGTATGGGTGTAGTACAGATTGTTAACCTATTTACCACCTAATTGGCATTTAGGTTACTTTCAGGTTTTGGCTGTTAGGAATAAAGTTACTATCAACATTCACTTGTAAGTCTAGGTAAATACTTCTCTTGGTAAGTAGCTCTTGGGTAAATACCTAAAAATGGGAGTCCTGGGTTGTAAGGTAAGTGTATATTTATCTTTACTTGCAACTGCCAAAATGTTTTCCAAAGTTGTGTCATTTTATGTCTCCACCGGCAGTGTATGAGGCTTCCAGTTGCTCCACATCCTTGCCAATGTTGGTATGGTCAAGTTTTTAAAAAGTTCATTCATTCTAATGGATGTGTAATGGTATTTCATTGTGCTCTAAGTTTGCATTTTTCTCTAATGACTCATATCTTTTTGTGTACTTCTCAGCCATTCATACAGCTTCTTTGGCAAGGTATTGTTCAAATCTTTCAGCCATTAAAAAATTGGTCGTCTTCTTATGTGGAGTTGTAAGAGTTCTTTGCATATTCTGGATAAGAGACCTTTATCAGAAATAAATTTTGCAAATACTTTCACCCATCTGTGACTTGCCTTTTGCCTTTTTAATGGTGTCTTTCAAAGAGTCAAAGTTGGTTTTTTGGGTAAAGTTTAATTTATGCATTTAAAAAATTCTCTGGTTCCTGACTTTTGTGCCTTATTTAACAAATCTTTCCTTAGCCCAAGGTTTCTCAATTTCAATACTGTTGTTATTTTGGGCCAGAAAATGTTTTGTTGTAGGAGGCTATCCTGTGTGTTGTAGAATGTTTAGCAGCATTCCTGGCCTTTACCCATTAACTCAGTAGCATCGCGCATCCAGTTGTGACAATTAAAAATGTCTCTAGACATTGCCAAGTGTCCCCTAGGGGTAAATTGCCCCAAGTTAAGAAACAGTGGCATAAACTAAGATAAAACATTTCCTACATTTCTCCTACATTTCCTACATTTTTTCTAGAATCCTACATTTCCTACATTCTCCTACATTTCTTCTAGAAACTTCATATGACTTATGTGACATATTTTGAGTTAATTTTTGCATTTGACGTGATGGTTGATATTCATTTTGTTGAATGTGGATACTTCATTGTTTTAGCCCCATTTGTTGAAAAGACTATCCTTTCCCCATTGAATTCCCTTGTTGTTTTTGTTCAGTTGCTGAATTGTGTCTGACTCTTTGCAACTCCATGGACTGTAGCTGCCAGGCTCCTCTGTCTTCCACTGTCTTCCAGAGTTTGCTCAGATTCATGTTCATTGAGTTGGTGATGCTATCTAACCATCTCATCCTCTGCTGCCCCCTTCTTCTTTTATCTTTAATCTTTCCCAGCATCAGAGTCTTTTCCAATGAGTTAGCTTTTTGTATCAAGTGGCCAAAGTTTTGGAGCTTCAGCATCAGTCCTTCCAAAGAGTATTCAGGGCTGATCTCCTTTAGGATTGACTGGTTTGATCTCCTTGCTGTCCAAGGAACTCTCAACAGTCTTCTCCAGCACCACAATTTGAAAGCATCAATTCTTTGGTAGTCAGCCTTCTTCATGGTCCAACTCTCACATCTGTACATGACTACTGCAAAAACCATAACTTTGACTATATGGATCTTTGTTGGCAAAGTGATGTCTCTGCTTTTTAAAACACTGTCCAGGTTTGTCATAGCTTTGCTTCCAAGGAGCAAGTGTCTTTTAATTTCATGGCTACAGTCACCATCTGCTGTGATTTTGGAGCCTTGGCCCTTTTATAAAAACACAACATATTGACTACATATGTGTGGATTTATTTCTGGACTCTGTTTCAGTCCATTGAGTTACATATCTATCCTTCATCCCATCAATGTCTATCCCTAGATCAAAGCGACTACTGTAGCTTTATATTAAGTCTTGAAATCAGGTAGCCTAATCCTCAAACTTTGTTCTTCCTTTACAAAATTAATTTGGTTATGTGAGGACCTTCCCATTTTCATATAAATTTGGCAATTAGCTTGTTAATTTCTATAAAAATATCCTGCTGGTGTTTTGATTGAGATTATAGTGACTCTATGGATCAATCTGAGAAGTGACATCTTAACAATATTCTTTTTCCATCCATGAACTTGCCTTATCTTTCCATTTAAAATTTTCTCTCAGCAATGTTTTATTGTTTCCAGTGTACTGATCATGGTGATTGTAAAAATACATCCACAGATTATTCGATGTACCTCCCTTTCAGAGGTGGAGATGACTTTCCCTCTCCTGGAGTATGGGCTAGACTTAGTGATTTGACTTGAACTACCGCACAATTGCACTCATCTCACATGCTAGTAAAGTAATGCTCAAAATTCTCCAAGCCAGGCTTCAGCAATATGTGAACCGTGAACTTTCTGATGTTCAAACTGGTTTTAGAAAAGGCAGAGGAACCAGAGATCAAATTGCCAACATCTGCTGGATCATGGAAAAAGCAAGAGAGTTCCAGAAAAACATCTATTTCTGCTTTATTGACTATGCCAAAGCCTTTGTGTGGATCACAATAAACTGTGGAAAATTCTGAAAGACATGGGAATACCAGACCACCTGATCCGCCTCTTGAGAAATCTGTATGCAGGTCAGGAAGCAATAGTTAGAACTGGACATGGAACAACAGACTGGTTCCAAATAGGAAAAGGAGTGCGTCAAGGCTGTCTATTGTCACCCTGCTTATTTAACTTATATGCAGAGTACATCATGAGAAACGCTGGACTGGAAGAAACACAAGCTGGAATCAAGATTGCCGGGAGAAATATCAATAACCTCAGATATGCAGATGACACCACCCTTATGGCAGAAAATGAAGAGGAACTAAAAAGCCTCTTGATGAAAGTGAAAGTGGAGAGTGAAAAAGTTGGCTTCAAGCTCAACATTCAGAAAACGAAGATCATGGCATCCGGTCCCATCACTTCATGGGAAATAGATGGGGAAACAGTGGACAGTGTCAGACTTTAGTTTTTTGGGCTCCAAAATCACTGCAGATGGTGACTACAGCCATGAAATTAAAAGATGCTTACTCCTTGGAAGGAAAGTTATGACCAACCTAGATAGCATATTGAAAAGCAGAGACATTACTTTGCCCACAAAGGTTCGTCTAGTCAAGGCTATGGTTTTTCGTGTGGTCATGTATGGATGTGAGAGTTGGACTGTGAAGAAGGCTGAGTGCCAAAGAATTGATGCTTTTGACTGTGGTGTTGGAGAAGACTCTTGAGAGTCCCTTGGACTGCAAGGAGATTCCAACCAGTCCATTGTGAAGGAGACCAGCCCTGGGATTTCTTTGGAAGGAATGGTGCTAAAGCTGAAACTCCAGTACTTTGGCCACCTCATGAGAAGAGTTGACTCATTGGAAAAGACTTTGATGCTGGGGAGGGATTGGGGGCAGAAGGAGAAGGGCATGAAGTGATGATGGCATCACTGACTCGATGGATGTGAGTCTGAGTGAACTCCGGGAGTTGGTAATGGACAGGGAGGCCTGGTGTGCTGCGATTCATGGGGTTGCCAAGAGTCGGACACGACTGAGCAACTGAACTGAACTGAACTGAAGAGGAGGAAGCAGAAGTGACAATGTGGAACTTTGGTGAGAAGGTCTCTCTAACTGGGTTGCTCTTTCTCTCTTGGATTATTCATTCTGGAAGAAGCCATCTGTCGTGTTGTGAGCAATCCTATGGAGTGTTTCATGTGATGTAAAATGGAGGCTTCCTGCTAAAAGCCATATCAAGCCTTTAAAAAATAAAAATAAAGAAAAGCCATATCAAGCCTTCAGATGACTGCAGCTCTGGCCAACATCTAGGTTGCAACCTCCTGAGAGACTCTTAGCCAGAATCATCCAGCAGCTAAACTGATCTCTGGAAATTGACATAGGAAAAGTTTACTGTTTTAAACCACTAAGTTTGGAGTAGTTTGCTATATAGCAATAGATAACTGGTGGCATGGTGGTAAAGAATCCCCCTGCCAATTCAGGAGACACTGAGATGAGGGTTTGATCCCCAGGCTGGGAAGATCCCCTGGAATAGGAAATAGCAACTCACTCTAGTATTCTTGCCTGGAAAATTCATTACAGAGGAGGCAGGAGGGCTACAGTCCATGGGGTCACAGAGTTGGACACCACTGAGCACTCATGCATATATGTCTTACTTCTGTCTTGATAAATGTATCACCTCGTCTTTAATGGTTTTTGATGTCATTTAAAAAGATGTTTTTAAAATTTCAGTTTCCAATTGCATATTGGTAGTGGATAGTAGTATAATTGAATTTAGAACATTAATATTATATCCTGTTTCCTTGTTGAACTCAGTCCTAGTAGCTTAGAAGTCTGTAGATTTGATAGGTTAAGAAAATAGCATGGTTGGGAATTCCCTGATGGGCCAGTGGTTAGGACTCTGCACTTTCACTGCCAAGTTCTTATTGTTCAGTTGCTTAGTTGTATCTGACTCTTTGTGACCCCATAGACTGCAGCATGTCAGGCTTCCCTGTCCTTCACTATCTCCTGGAGTTGGCTCAAACTCATATCCATTGAGTTGATGATTCCGTCCAACCATCTCATCCTCTGTTGCTCCCTTCTCCTCCTGCTTTCAATCTTTCCCAGCATCAGGGTCTTTTCCAATGAGACGACTCTTCACATCAGGTGGCCAGAGTGGAGCTTCACCTTTAGCATCAGTACTTCCAATAAATATTCAGCGTTGATTTCCTTTAGGATTGACTGATTTGATCTTCCTGCTGTCCAAGGGACTCTTAAGAGTCTTCTTCAGCACCAAATTTCAAAAGCATCAATTCTTCAGCACTCAAGCTTTCCTTATGGTACAACTCTCACATCCGTACATGACTACGTGAAAAACCATAGCTTTGACTATACTATACTGTACTATACTATACTCACTGCCAAGTGCCCAGGTTCATTCCCTGGATGGAGAACTAAGAACCAACAAGCTGTGTGGCTCAACCAAAGAAAGAAGAAAAACAAGCTAGCATGGTAGTCCTTAGTTCCTGGTTGGTGAGCATTTTTTCTTACTTTCCTGCAGAGCATTTTTAATAAATTTTGAGTGCTTACTAATTCCAAGTCTGGGGCCTTTCCCTGCAAATGCTTTAGGACATGTTAGGACCTCCAGCAGTAGGACTGCATAGACTTTTACTCTTATAGCTCAACATTAACACTACTTGACTACCATCCTAGTCTGCCTCACCTCATTCTGCTAGCTACTAACTCACTTCTTTTAATTTTTCTTTTCAGTCACTAGCTTGATCAGGCTTGGATCTCTGCTCTTCTCCATATTGTGAACTTCTTCATCTCTATTTTCTTATTATGTTTTCCAGTCAAGTGTGAAAATGTGGTGGCCTATCTCATCTTTTCCCTCCATGTCATTGATTGCCAGGCAGGTCCCCCTTTCTTCCAGCTGATTCTTCAGGTTGATTCTGTCCACAAGAGACAAAGTTCCATGGTCTAAATGCACCCATTTGGGCTGTGGGGGTTGGAGACAGAGCAGTCTCCCTGGAAAGGGGTGTGAATGGGTTGGCCTGTGATGGACACTTCTCATGCAGACCTCCAACCCCACACCTTGAATCCCTGTGTGACACTGCTTCTCATCCAATCCATAAGAGAAGCCAAACCTCATTTGTAGAATAGAACACATTTATGCTCAGCACTGGTTATCTTCCTCCTCCCTCCCAAGCCCTCCTACCCCTTTCTCTGCTCCTTCATAGGCAGACTGCACATACCCAGAAAAGTCATACGGTTTATCTGGCAGGTGAGAAAATTGTGGTCTGCAGAGCTCAGGTGACTTGCTCAAGTTCATCAGTTCAGTTCAGTCGCTCAGTTGTGTCCGACTCTTTGCGACCCCATGAATCTCAGCACGCCAGGCCTCCCTGTCCATCACCAACTCCCGGAGTTCACTCAGACTCACGTCCATTGAGTCAGTGATGCCATCCAGCCAGTTCATCCTCTGTTGTCCCCTTCTCCTCCTGCTCCCAATCCCTCCCAGCATCAGAGTCTTTTCCAATGAGTCAACTATTCTCATGAAGTGGCCAAAGTACTGGAGTTTCAGCTTCAGCATCAGTCCTTCCAAAGAACACCCAGGGCTGATCTCCTTCAGAATGGACTGGTTGGATCTCCTTGCAGTCCAAGGGACTCTCAAGAGTCTTCTCCAACACCACAGTTCAAAAGCATCAATTCTTCAGCACTCAGCCTTCTTCATAGTCCAACTCTCACATCCATACATGACCACAGGAAAAACCGTAGCCTTGACTAGTGGACCTTTGTGGGCAAAGTAATGTCACTGCTTTTGAATATGCTATCTAGGTTGGTCATTACTTTCCTTCCAAGGAGTAAGCGTCTTTTAATTTCATGGCTGCAGTCACCATCTGCAGTGATTTTGGAGACCCCAAAAATAAAGTCTGACATTGTTTCCACTGTTTTCGCATCTATTTCCCATGAAGTGATGGGACCGGATGCCATGATCTTCGTTTTCTGAATGTTGAGCTTTAAGCCAACTTTTTCACTCTCCACTTTCATCAAGAGGCTTTTGAGTTCCTCTTCACTTTCTGCCATAAGGGTGGTGTCATCTGCATATCTGAGGTTATTGATATTTCTCCCAGCAATCTTGATTCCAGCTTGTGTTTCTTCCAGTCCAGCGTTTCTTATGATGTACTCTGCATATAAGTGAAATAAGCAGGGTGACAATAGACAGCCTTGACGCACTCCTTTTCCTATTTGGAACCAGTCTGTTGTTCCATGTGCAGTTCTAACTGCTGCTTCTTGACCTGCATACAGATTTCTCAAGAGGCGGATCAGGTGGTCTGGTATTCCCATCTGTTTCAGAAATTTCCACAGTTCATAGAGAGGTCTAAACTTAAATATGGACCTCCTGATTTTCCCAAGTTGGTGTATTTTCCCTATTAACCTGTACTTGACCCCAGGAGGCAAAACACCTCCCATTCCCATTGGGGTCCAACGGGGCAGAGAGACTGGTGCTGATTCCAGCAGAGGCAGGTGGCGGCTCTGACTCAGCCTAGGTTGTGGGTGGCAGGAGTCTCATCCCACTTAGGACCCGGCTTTATGGCTTAGTGTGCAAGTGCCCGGGGGTCCAGGTCCAGATGTGGCTAGGAGGTGAGAGGTACAGAGGCAGGAGACTGGCTAAGTTGGAGCTAGAATCAATAAACCTATCCTAGTAGCAGCAGCAGTAACCTGTGGCTGCTGTAAGCAATTATCATAAGCTGGGTAGCTTGAAACAACCGAAATGTGCTCTCACAGTTTTGGAGACTAGAAGTCTGAAAGCAAGGTGTCAACAGGCTCCACTGCCACCGTGGCCACCCCCACCCCCTTCCTCACCCCAGATTCTGGGGAAGAATCTGCTCCTACCCTCTGGTTGCTGCAGGTGTTCCTTGCCTTGTGGCCACATGGCTCTTGAGGAGCTGCAGCCTGCTGGGGTGATGACACATACTAGTGACAATCCACAAGAATCCCTAGCCTGGGCAGGCTGAGAATTTTCCACCCAAATGCACTCATGGCCTCGGACATTCATTCATTTATCCACTGAATTCATCCACTCATTTGTTTTTTCATTCAGAAACCAGATAGTATTGAGGGCATCTGCATACCCAGCCCTGGCTGTTTAGGGGAAGGGCTTCCCTCCCTCTCTGAACACCAGTCCTGAGCCCTCGGCACCTGGACTGCAGTCTCGCGCCTGCCTGTGTGTACGTGACTGTTACTCATGGTCTAGACACCCGCAGGGCAGGGGCCTGGTCTCACTCCTCTCTAGTTGACAAAGGGGAGACTGTACAGGGCTAGTTGGCGCCTTGCTCAGAGTTTCTGTCTGCTGCTCCCAGGGTTCCTCCTCCAGGAATAGGGGCTCTAGGCCAGCTTGCAAGGGTGGGGGTGGAGATGTGTGTGAGCACAAGAGCCCCACTCCCTAGGTCTGATGATCAGCTCCAGAGCAGAAGGGCAGAACTGGAGGGGCCCCCATCACGGGGAACAGCTGGCTTCCCCACTGTAGTGATTAGAAAGCTGAGGCAGCCACTCCCTCGCCGCCCCTCCAACTGGCAGGGGCCCTAGTCTCTTAGCTCCCTGCTCTCCCGCGGCCTGCACACCTATCTTGGGTGGTCCCCTGGCCTGCTTTGATGAGGAATGTGAAGTCCCTCTGCACTGGGCTGGTCTGAGGGTGTGGTGGGGGAGGGCAGCCGCTCCCATCCAGAGGACTTTCCCTCTTTTGATTTCCAACAAGCCTGGCCCAATTCTCCTCCCCCACCTGTTCCAGAATTGCCCTACACGGAGGAACAAAGTGCTGCGGGGTGAGGGGCGGGGAAGTGAATAGGAAGGATAATCCCAAAGGATCAGTTAGGGTTCATTCTGCAGCCCTCCCTGACTGTCAGAATCTGTTGAGTGGCTCGTGGGGAGCCCGAACCCACACGTGCATGTGTGAAATCATGGGAACACGGGTCTGTGGAACAACACACCTGCGCATCCGCGTGCGCGTTTATCTGCGTGTTTGCGGGATTGTGAGCCCCCACGAGGGCATCCACTGGGCATGGGTACGTGCAGAGGCGGAGCTAAGGATGGCTAGAGAAGACTGTGGTCGCCCTCTAACTTCTACCGGCGCCTCCCGCTTCCTTTGATGTGGACTAGACAATCTTGGGTAAAGAGCCGTTTAGAGACAGGTCCATCTAGGTTGACTCCTAGATAAGACATTCTGGAGCGCAGACTTGTGTACTTGAGGGTTCTTGTACGTCAAATGCTCCCTTAGAGGGCCTGGGGCACAGTCCCCGGCCTCAGACCGGGGGTAGGAGTGAGGTCAGCCCAAGTGCAAAGGGGACCCTGGCATCGCTTCTCTCCGGCAAAACACCGGATGGAACCTTTTGTTAGTCCCCTCGCCCCCAGTCCCTGTGGAACTGGGGCAGCCCCTTCCTTTGTCTGGGCCCCAGACTTCCAGGCGGCCACACAGGGACCCCGCCTCCTTCTCGGGCCGAAGGGGCCCTGGGGAGGCGGCGGGAGGGGAAGCTGCGGGTGGAGGAGACCGTCCTGGCAATGACGGGGTGCCCTTGGGCTCCAGCCCACCCCGCCCCCGCTTCGTTTCTTGGGGCAACCCCCCCAACCCTGGCGGGAATGGAGGCGGGGGCAGTGCGGCAGGTAGCGGTGAGGCCACGCCCCTCTGCACTCCTCCTCTGTACCTGCCGGGACCCGCAGCCGCCGAGCTACGAGCGCTACGTGCTGCAGCCCGCTGGGGAGGGGCGGGGGGCGCCGGGCCCCCTCCACCTCCCCTTCTTCACCCCACCTCCTCCACCTCGCCGGCTTGGGGCCCCCAGGGCGTCTCTGGGTACCAGCTGCATTCCGCCCCTCCCCCGCGCGCCATTCTCCTGGAGCTCGCAGACCATCACCTGAGCCAGGCTTTGCCGGCCAGTCGGGGTTCCAGCCACCCTTCTGCACGCTGTGCCCGCCTCGTCTCCCTCTCCCAGCGCTTAGCCAACTCGCACCCCCCAGGCCCGACTCCAACGCTGCTTCTGGGAAGCCCGCGCAGACTCTCAGTGTTAGTCACTGTCCTCGGGGAGCCCCCAGAACCCTGATCCCTCCGGTCGAGGCTCGCCTGCTCTCAAGATCCAGGGTGGGGCCCAGCGCATTGCCCCGCACAGGCCTGACCGCCGTCCGTACAAGTGTCCTCCCGAGGGAGTGAGGGAGAGAAGCTGGAGGCGGGCAGGAAGGAGAATCGAGGTTTCCCGAGCCCAGCGTGGGCCCGTCCATGGCCAGAGCTGAGGTCCGAGCTTCCCTGTCAGCCCTGACCCCTGACCCTGGGGCCTCCTCCGTACCCTCCATTTACACGACCTGCTCAACCATGCCTCTGGTCTCCCAGTCTTTGTTCAAGCTGTTCCTTCTGTCTCCCTCAGCCACAGGTGCAAATCCGACCCTTCCAAGACCCATCTCTCCAGCAGAAGTACCTGATCCCTGGGGCTTTGTCGTAGGCGCACCCGACTATTGTGCCTGGTGCTGTGCACAGCATGTGGCATTTCCCCCTCCTGGTGACCCTGCAAGAGAGAGCGAGGGAACAGCCTGCAAGTGGCTGACCTGGGGTTTGAGCTTCGCGCTGGAAAGACATCAAACACCAAAAAACAACACGCCAAACATGCTTTCTCCCACCCCACACTGTTGCCTGGCACCCCCAGGCCTTCCCCTGGGGACAACTGTTTCTCTGAACCGCTCCCCTGGTCACCACCTTCTCCCCCTTTCAGACCTGAGCCGGGCAGGGCTGGGATGCTTGCTCTAGCGCTAGGTCAGTCTGGGTCCCTTGTGGTTTGGGGCCTTCTTGAGGAATTTCAGGGGTGAACGTGTAGGGTGTGGTGAGAGGGAGGTGGGAGCCGCAGGAATGTGGGGCTGGGGGGTGGGGGGAGGCAGCAAAAGGTGGTGGAGTTGCTTTCCCAGAGCCCTGGGAAAAGCATGGGCTAGTTTGAATGACAAAGGTTCCCTGGGGGGCAGAGGAAAACTCGCTCTGAGGATGGGAATGTGGGGAGAGGAGGGTCAGAAGGGCGGGGAGGAAGCTGCTCTTGGGGCCTCATCTGCAGCAGCCCTTTCAAGTCCTGCTAAACTGGTAACAATGAAAGGAACTGACCTGGGACACCAGAAGCAAAGGATGATTAACGTAATTTGCCGAGGAAATACAAAAACCTTATGAAAATGTTAGAAATCCCGAAGTACAAATGAAAAGGATTCCGGCTTTTCTTACGTATAGAATTGGTCAAGATAAAAAAAATAATGAAAACACCAGATGTCGGTAAAGCGTGGGGAAGTCAGTGCCTTTTTCTCCACTGAGGAAGTAAACTGTACTGTGTTTCTTCAGGAATTTTTGCACTTTTTTTTTTTTTTTGGTATGTGTGTGTGTGCACGAAAGCTTTTTAAAAGGGTTATGCTTTGATTTAACCGTTCAACTAGCAGGATGTACTCTAAAATCAAAGATTTTTCATCCCAATCTTATTTATAACAGGGAAAAATGGGAAACTCAATGTTCAGTGACAGAGAATTGGGTAAATAGATGCTACATTCATAGATGGAAGGTTATGCAGAAATTAAATATGCTCTTGAAGGACATTAAAGATATGAGGAAACACTGGAGATGGGAAGTTATAAAACAGCATGACTCCAGTTTTATCCAATGTCTGTATAAATATGCACAATATCTGTTTTTTTGGGGTGTGGACCATTTTAATGGTCTTTATTAAATTTGTTACAATATAGATTTTCTTTTATGTTTTGGATTTTTGGCTGTAAGATGTGGGATCTTAGCTCCCCGATCAGGAATTGAACCTGTACCCCTGCATTGGAAGGCGAAGGCTTAACCACTGTACCACCAGGGAAGTCCCAATACCTACTGTTGTTAGTGCTTAACCCTGTGCTAATAATTTCACTCAGTCTCTCAGTCAAGCATCACGCAACTGTGCAAGGGAGATTCTAATAACTGCAAGGGGAGAAAAAAACAGATTAAAAGGAAATTCACTAAAATGTTAACAGTGAAATAAGAGGGCATGCAGTTCTCCATTCAACTCCTGCACACCTGTCCTAAGAATTCACTTCCAAAGAGGGCATGTGTTTTTAATTTTCTTCTTTATACTGTCTCATCCTTTCCAAATTTTCTTCAATAAAAATATAAGAATAATAAAAACATTGGAAATTTTAAAATCACAAAGATCACGTGTTCAAAAACATCTTCAGAATCTCTTCTTTCGTGGATGGGTGGCAGTTTTTGTGTTCATTTACTGGGGCTGCTGTAACAAACATTGCCAACAGGGGCTTTAAAAAACAAACAAACCAAATTTGCTGTTTCACAGTTCTGGAGGCCAGAAGCCTGAAATCAAGGTGTTGGCTGCTTGATTTCTTCTCAGAGTTGTGAGGGCATGATCGGTTCCAGGTCTGTCTCTTGGTTTCTGGTAGCCTCTGGTGTTCTTTGTCTAGTGTCTCCCTGTATGACTTTACATCATCTTCTCTCTGGCAATGTCTGTCTCTGTCCAGATGTCCTGTTTTTATAAGGACACCAGTCAAGTTGAATTAGGGCCCATCCCAATGACCGCATTAAAGTTGATCACCTCTATAAAGAAACTGCCTCCAAATAAGGCCACATTTTAAGGTACAAGGGGTTAGGACTTGAACATATGAATTTGGGGATGGGGGGGACACAATTCAACCTGTAACCCTTGAACTGATGTGTTCCCTCTGAGATCAGTGTGGCTGGGAGGTGGGGGTAGGGGGAGACTGTCCCTGGGAGGGAGAGTCTATGCACTTGGACATTCTGGGTCCCACTGAACTTGCCCTGTTGTGTGACCTTGGAAGGGTTATCACTGGGTTTCACTTTGCTCCCTTGTAGACTGTGGCTGGTGTTTTCTTACTTGACAGGGCCGTTGTGAATGGAGTGATAGATGAGGAGTGGCTTCCATGGGACCTGGCACGTGGTCTTTCCAGGAAATGTCCTCTTTCTCCCTTCGCAGTGGAGGTAGCTGGGTGACCATGGGCCCAGGGACAGCCAGAGGGCTTGGTTCAAGTTCTAGTCCTTTCACTCACTAGCTGTGTGATCCCTGGGAACCTCAGCTTCCTCATTTGTGAGATGGAAAAAATGTCTATTCCTACTGACTTATTATACTTTGCTGATTCTGGGACTCGAGAACCTCTTCAGTTCAGTTCAGTCACTCAGTCGTGTCCGACTCTTCGCAACTCCATGAATCGCACCATGCCAGGCTTCTCTGTCCATCACCAACTCCCGAAGTTCACTCAGACTCACGTCCATCAAGTCAGTGATGCCATCCAGCCATCTCATCCTCTGTTGTCCCCTTCTCCTCTTGCCCCCAATCCCTCCCAGCATCAGAGTCTTTTCCAGTGAGTCAACTCTTCGCATGAGGTGGCCAAATTACTGGAGTTTCAGCTTCAGCATCATTCCCTCCAAAGAAATCCCAGGGCTGATCTTCAGAATGGACTGGTTAGATCTCCTTGCAGTCCAAGGGACTCTCAAGAGTCTTCTCCAACACCACAGTTCAAAAGCATCAATTCTTCAGCGCTCAGCCTTCTTCACAGTCCAACTCTCACATCCATACATGACCACTGGAAAAACCATAGCCTTGACTAGACGAACCTTTGTGGGCAAAGGAATGTCTCTGCTTTTGAATATGCTATCTAGGGTGGTCATAACTTTCCTTCCAAGGAGTAAGCGTCTTTTAATTTCATGGCTGCAGTCACCATCTGCAGTGATTTTGGAGACCAAAAAAATAAAGTCTGACACTGTTTCCACTGTTTCCCCATCTATTTCCCATGAAGTGATGGGACCGGATGCCATGATCTTTGTTTTCTGAATGTTGAGCTTTAAGCCAACTTTTTCACTCTCTACTTTCACTTTCATCAAGAGGCTTTTGAGTTCCTCTTCACTTTCTGCCATAAGGGTGGTGTCATCTGCATATCTGAGGTTATGGATATTTCTCCCAGTAATCTTGATTCCAGCTTGTGTTTCTTCCAGTCCAGCGTTTCTCATGATGTACTCTGCATATAAGTTAAATAAGCAGGGTGACAATAGACAGCCTTGACGCACTCCTTTTCCTATTTGGAACCAGTCTGTTGTTCCATGTCCAGTTCTAACTGTTGCTTCCTGACCTGCATACAGATTTCTCAAGAGGCAGGTCAGGTGGTCTGGTATTCCCATCTCTTTCAGAATTTTCCACAGTTTATTGTGATCCACACAGTCAAAGGCTTTGGCATAGTCAATAAAGCAGAAATAGATGTTTTTCTGGAACTCTCTTGCTTTTTCCATGATCCAGCAGATGTTGGCAATTTGATCTCTGGTTCCTCTGCCTTTTCTAAAACCAGCTTGAACATCAGGAAGTTCATAGTTCACGTATTGCTGAAGCCTGGCTTGGAGAATTTTGAGCATTACTTTACTAGCGTGTGAGATGAGTGCAATTGTGCGGTCATTTGAGCATTCTTTGGCATTGCCTTTCTTTGGGATTGGAATGAAAACTGACCTTTTCCAGTCCTGTGGCCACTGCTGAGTTTTCCAAATTTGCTGGCATATTGAGTGCAGCACTTTCACAGCATCATCTTTCAGGATTTGAAATAGCTCAACTGGAATTCCATCACCTCCACTAGCTTTGTTCAGAGTGATGCTTTCTAAGGCCCACTTGACCTCACATTCCAGGATGTCTGGCTCTAGGTCAGTGATCACACCATCGTGATTATCTGGGTCGTGCAGATCTTTTTTGTACAGTTCTTCTGTGTATTCTTGCCATCTCTTCTTAATATCTTCTGCTTCTGTTAGGTCCCTACCATTTCTGTCCTTTATCGAGCCCATCTTTGCATGAAGTGTCCCCTTGGTATCTCTAATTTTCTTGAAGAGATCACTAGTCTTTCCCATTCTGTTGTTTTCCTCTATTTCTTTGCATTGATCACTGAGGAAGGCTTTCTTATCTCTCCTTGCTATTCTTTGGAACTCTGCATTCAGATGCTTATATCTTTCCTTTTCTCCTTTGCTTTTTTTTTAAATTTTATTTTATTTTTAAACTTTACATAATTGTATTAGTTTTGCCAAATATCAAAATGAATCCGCCACAGGTATACATGTGTTCCCCATCCTGAACCCTCCTCCCTCCTCCCTCCCCATACCATCCCTCTGGGTCGTCCCATCTCCTTTGCTTTTTGCTTCTCTTCTTTTCACAGCTATTTGTAAGGCCTCCCCAGACAGCCATTTTGCTTTTTTGTATTTCTTTTCCATGGGGATGGTCTTGACCCCTGTCTCCTGTACAATGTCACAAACCTCATTCCACAGTTCATCAGGCACTCTATCTATCAGATCTAGGCCCTTGAATCTATTTGTCACTTCCACTGTATAATCATAAGGGATTTGATTTACTCCTTGGAAGGAAAGTTATGACCAACCTAGGTAGCATATTCAAAAGCAGAGACATTACTTTGCCCACAAAGGTTCGTCTAGTCAAGCCTATGGTTTTTCCTGTGGTCATGTATGGATGTGAGAGTTGGACTGTGAAGAAGGCTGAGCACCAAAGAATTGATGCTTTTGAACTGTGGTGTTGGAGAAGACTTTTGAGAGTCCCTTGGACTGCAAGGAGATCCAACCAGTCCGTTGTGAAGGAGATCAGCCCTGGGATTTCTTTGGAAGGAATGATGCTAAAGCTGAAGCTCCAGTACTTTGGCCACCTCATGCGAAGAGTTGACCCATTGGAAAAGACTCTGATGCTGGGAGGGATTGGGGGCAGGAGGAGAAGGGGATGACAGAGGATGAGATGGCTGGATGGCATCACTGACTCGATGGACGTGAGTCTGAGTGAACTTCAAGAGTTGTTGATGTTCAGGGAGGCCTGGCGTGCTGCGTTTCACAGGGTCACAAAGAGTTGGACACGACTGAGCGACTGAACTGAACTGAACTGAACGGAATTGTCTAGTGGTTTTCCCTACTTTCTTCAATTTAAATCTGAATTTGGTAATAAGGAGTTCATGATCTGAGCCACAGTCAGCTCCTGGTCTTGTTTTTGTTGACTGTATAGAGCTTCTCCATCTTTGGCTGCAAAGAATATAATCAATATGATTTCGGTGTTGACCATCTAGTGATGTCCATGTGTAGAGTCTTCTCTTGTGTTGGTGGAAGAGGGTGTTTGCTATGACCAGTGCATTTTCCTGTCAAAACTCTATTAGTCTTTGCCCTGCTTCATTGTGTATTCCAAGGCCAAATGCAGGAGGTGAATGAAGATTGGTGAAGATGAGGTTGAGAAAGCCAGTGCAGGTGAAGATATCATGGATGGCATGGCAACAGGAAACATCAACTTGTTGGGTCCCAATTAGATGTCATCTCCTTTAGGAAGTTTTCACTGAATCGCCACTCCATCCAGGCTCACACAGTCCCCTCAGCTACCCTCTCTCATGGCTTTATAACTGCCTCTCTAGAACTAGAGAAGCCTCCTTGAAGGAAGAGACCGTCACCAATCATACCTGTTCAAGTAGCAAATCTGAATGAAAATGGTGAAACTCAGTGCTGTCAGTGTTACAGAGATCCATGCACATACGTGGTAGTGATGTAATCAACATCATCTTTCTATTTGGCCATGCCTATTAAAAGCCAAACACAAATATATATTTTGGCCAATAAAAGCAGTTTGTAGAATATATTCCAAATGAATAATGGAAAGGGAAAGAAACTCTTCTTTGTAAAGATGTTTTGAGCTGACTATGCATCATGGGGAGGAGTGGCAATGGGTAAGTGACAATGCATTATGGGGAGGAGTGGAACAGTGAACAAGTGAACGGCAAACTATGGCAGATTGGTGGACTCTGTGGCCATCAGCACAGTCCAGCAAATCGTA
Organism: Bos grunniens; assembly: GCF_055505025.1. Classification (NCBI taxonomy): domain Eukaryota; kingdom Metazoa; phylum Chordata; class Mammalia; order Artiodactyla; family Bovidae; genus Bos; species Bos grunniens. The sequence goes on from NC_141167.1 coordinate 18,169,430, forward strand.
ACTGAGCATGAGCATGTGTCAGCTCCTGAGGCCTCCCCGGGCCACCTGGAAATCTCTGTCTTATCTGATGGGTAGACAGGCAGGGAAACAATTTTGTATAAGGTGAGAAGTGTGATGAGAGGAGTGGGGGAAAGCGCACGTGGAAGGGTGACCCGTATGGGATGGAGGAGGGTCAGGAGAGCTTCTTACCAGAGCAGATACCTGAGCTGGCTTTGGCAGATGGTACTGGGAAGGAGGATTTTCCAGGCCATACAAATTTAACCTAGACAAAGGTGAGGAGCATTTGAAAAACATCAGATTGTAGGTGTGACTGGAGGGTGGAATATGTTCGTATTCTCCAGTCATTGAGGCTGGAGAATTTGGCAGGGGCAAAATCATAAAGTGCTTTGAATACTAATTTGTGCTTTACCCAGCAGAGGTGGGACGTGAGCAGAGATCTTTAAATGCCTGAGCAAGAACATCATCTTTATGGTTCAGGAAGCTCAGGCTGTAGCAGTTTGAAGGATGGATTGGGGAGGCCAAGAGGCAGGGAGATCTGGTGGGGGCCTGTGGTAGGTGGTAGGGTTAAGGCAAGACAGGGCGACAAAGCCTGGGGAGAGAAAGAGCAGGCAGGCTCACGAGGTATTTAGGAGGCAGAAGACACAGCACTTGGTGATTGGTTGGATGTTACGGACAGACAGATTTGTGGCTGGTGGTGCCAACTGCCAAGTAGGGAATATAGAAAGAGGAGTCAGTTTAGAGGGGAAAAAGGTAGATCCAGTTTTAGATCTGTAAAGGGTTGGAGGAAGACGAGGTACACTGGAAAGTCCCTTGAGAAAGATCCAAGAGGTAGGAAACTAGGAAGATCAGCCCAGGGAGGAGGGTGGAAAAAGGAGAGTACAGGCAAGTGTATAAAAGGGTGCCCACTTCTGGGCGGGCCTCAAGGATGTCTCTTCCTGTGTTCAGGTGGAGACTCCCCCAGACCCTCTCTGGGCCCCCTGCCTCCTCACCCAGGACCTCTGTGTGTCCTTTGGTAACCCCAAGTACCTATATGTCCTTCAGTAACCCCAAGGGCTTTCTGAGTCTTGGTTTCTTTCCTCACCCAAGGGGCATCATAATTCTGCCTGCCCTCCAGCAGTAGGCAGAGCTTCAGAAGAGAAAAAGCAGGAGAAAGTGTTTCATCAACCACCCAACCATCATCTCTGACTCAGTCCCTTTAAGTTTTAGGCTCTTCCAGAGGCTCAGTGGTTATGTTTTCTCTTGTCTTTGGTAGCTCCTTGGCTCAGCTTTCTTCTCCTCCAGCGATATGTCTGTTCTGACTTGTTCTATGACTGCTCTTGGTCTGTGATTGACCTATCTCTGGATTTACTGAGTCATCCACTTTAGCCCTGACGTATTGAAGGTGACCCTGCTCTGGGGCCTGCTCCTTGCTCTCCTCCTCGTCCTCTCTCTTTCCTGCATTTTCTTCTTTTGTTTTAAAGATTTATCTATCTTTTTTATTTTTTGCTGTTCTTTCTTGCTGCGCATGGGCTTTCTCTAGTTGGGGCGAGCTTTCTGTTGTGGTGCGTGGGCTTCCCATTGAGGTGACTTCTCTTGTTGCGGCGCTTGGATTCTAGGGAGCACCGGCTTCAGTAGTTGCAGCACCTGGGCTCAGAAGTTGAGGCTCACAGGCTCTAGAGCGCTGGATTAGTATTTGTGGCACATGGGCATAGTTGTCCTGTGGCACGTGGGATGTGGGGTTTTCCTGGACCAGGGATCGAACCCATATCCCCTGCACTGGCAGTCGAAATCTTAACCACTAGGCCACCAGGAACTCTCTCTTTCCTGTATCTTCAAGATCTTCCCTTTCTTAGTTACTCACCTGGCCCCCAAGAGACTCAAGTTTCTACTATATTTTAAAATAAGAACAAAAATTCCTCTTTTACTTACTCCCCCCTCCAGCTTCCTCTCTGTTTGTCCTTCACCAAATCTCTGTCAGTAATTATCTACATTTCTTTACCTCCCCACTGTCCTTTTTAAAAGATTTTTTTCCCCTCTTCTCTCCCTTTCCTCTTTGTCTCTTAATTCTTTGCAACCTGGCTTCCACTCCCACCCCTCTCCTGAAACTGCATAAAGATCACTGTGGAAGGTTGAATTCTGGCTCCTGACACGGTATGTCCAACTCCTAACCTTTGGAGCCTGTGAATGTGAACATACTTGGGATAAAAGGGTCTTTGCAGATACAGTTAAGTGAAGGCCCTCAAGAGATCAGCCTGGATTTAGGGTGGGCCCTACATACAGCAACAGGTATCTTTGCAAGAGAAGGTCAAGGGTAGTTATGAGACTGGGACATAGAAAGGAAGGCCATATGAGTGCAGAGACACAGAGGACTTACACACCCAGAAACCAAGAAACACCAAGGATTGCCAGCTGCTGTAAGAAGCAAGGAGAAAGGCATGAGGGGATTCTTGGGCAGAGGCTTAGAAGGAGCCAACCTGGAAGACACCTTAATGTGTTAGACTTCTGGCCTCTAGAGCTGTGAGACAGTGCCCTGCTGTTGTTTTAAGCTCCCCAGTTGTGGCGATTTATAATAGTAGTCCCAGAAACCAATTCAGGACTTCCTTGGTGGTCCAGTGGTAAAGAATCCACCTGCCAATGCGAAGGACACGGGTTCGATCCCTGGTCTGAGAAGATCGCACATCTCTTGGGGCCACTAAGCCCATTCACTACTGAGCCCACTCTCTAGAGTCCGCTAACTGCAACTACTGAGTGCGTGCACGTAGAGCCTGTGCTCCGCAACAAGAGCAGCCATCACAATGAGAAGCCCGCTCACCACAACTGGAGAGTGGCCCCCACCTGCCTCAACTGGAGAAAGTCTTCACTCAGCAATGAAGACCCAGTGCTGGCAAAAATGTTAAAGAAGGAAACTCAGTTCAGTAATAACAATAGCCCCCAACCTTATGGAGTGCCTCTCCTGGGCCAGCACGGTTCTAAGTGCCTTCATGCATTACTTCATTGACTTTCCCCTCCCAGTGAAGTAAATGTACAGTAATAAAAGCAATATTAACATGTAACCAGATACTGAGGGTTTGCCATGGCTCTGGCATTTAAAAACTGAACCTTCCACCTGAGGAGTGTGTTTTATTACTTTTCTTTTTTATAGATGAGGAGCCTGCAGACCAAAAACTTACATAATTTGCCCAAGGTTACACAATAAGCATGTAGTGGAGCCAAGATTGCAACCCTGATGATTCCTGTGGGTACTCTTAACCACTTTGCTCCTCTTCTCAGGCCACTGGGGGAGAAGGAGCCAGGAAGGCTGAGGGGTAAACTGACTAAGAACTGGGTTTTGTATAGTCGGAGGGGTGTAAGGGCCAAGGGACTGGTGAGTTTGTGGAAAGATCTATGGGGGTGGCAGGGTCTGTGTGGCTTGGAGGAACAGAGAGACAGGGAAGAGGAGATTGGAGATCTTGATAACCTCATAGAGCAGATGCCTCTGAAGCAAGAGTGTGAGAAGCATCTGTGGTTACCCTGGGGACACTGGAATTTAAGATCCCTGAGCCTGGTGCAGTTCTGGGTGACGGTAAGGTCTAGTTGTGGCCATGGGAGTAAGTCATTGAACCAAACTGGGGCAGTGGAGGTAGGGGGTAGGGGGTTGGGGAGATTGTGAGTACACTCTGCTAGGTCAAGAAACCTGGAGGGCAAATTGCATTCCAAGGGACCTGAGAACGTGCTCAGGAATTCAAAGGGTAAGCAATCATTCTTTGTGCTTATCATGAAATCAGTGAAACCTGAGCTGGCTCTTGAAAAATAGATAGGGGATGACAGACGCAAAAGCAAGAAGGGCTTCTAGGTAACAGGCCCATAAAGAGGAGAGACATGGGAGAGTGAAGGCGTGGGCATTCAGTTTGTAGTTTAAGTTGGCTAGAGTTAAGGGTGCATAAAAGGGTGCGATGGGACTTGAGCTTTGAAAATGTCCTGATTTGGGTACCCTCCAAAGCTGATGCTGGACCAAGGATTTAGGTGTAAGTACTTTATTTGAGAGGATGTCCCCAGGAAGCATAGTGAAGTAGTGGAGGAGAAAGAAAAGGGAGGAAAACCAATAAAAGATGAGAATGTTACTCTGGGAACTGGGCTTAATACCACCGGGGAGCCCCCTGCAAGACTGTGTAGGACACACATCAGAAACGTCCCATAGGGAATTCCCTGACGGTTCAGTGGTTAGGACTCTGAACTTCCACGGCCGAGGGCACCGGCTCAATACCTGGTGGGGAACTAAGATCCTGTAAGCCACACAGTGAGGCCAAGTAGAAGGAGAAAAAGAAGAAATGTCTCACAGAGCGACAAGGAAGCTGGAGTATTTGTCCATCAAATCTGTTCAGTTTCACTGTCCTGCCCAGATGGGTGAACCCACCACAGAAAACTTTTGGACAAAGAAGTGTAGGTGCTTGGGGTAGGAACCACCAGTGTGTACAGGAACTCCTCCCCAAATCTGTAGGTGATGTTCAAGATGCACTAAAGGGATACAGGTGGTGGTGGTGGTGGGGGTGGGGGGGTCGGGGGGTTGTACCAGTAGTGCCTGTTGTAGAAAGGAAAGCTGAAAAGAGTTCACGGGAGCCTCGCAGTCCCTGTTAGAGATTTGCTGTTTACTTGTTAGGCAATAGCAAGCCAGGGGAATATTCTGAGCTTAGGGATCTGTTTCTGACAGCTCCTGCCAAGCCCCTGAATGTGCTGCAGGGGAGAGGCAGTGAACGGGACTTAAAGGATGCAGGGTGGAGGGTGTGTGAGAGGGCAGAGGGAAGGGGAAGATGGATGGAAGAAGGTGGGCTGCTGAAAGAGTGTTGCAGACTTTAAGTGGACAGAATTTGGCAGTGTCTATAGGACCAGAGTGGAGCTGGGAAAAGAGAGGAAGTTATCAAGAGGATGCTGTGTCTCAGATAGGAATAGTAACACCTCTAGAACACGTCTTGTTCAGGAAGCATCAAAAGAGGAACACTATGCTGAACACTCTAGAATCCTCTCTTGAGGTAGTCAGCTGGGTTCCACCTATATTTGGCATCCTTAAAATTTTTTAATTTTAGAAGTTCATTTGCTTTTTATTTAAAAAGATGAAAAAGTATTTTTGGCTGCGCAGAATCTTCACTGCTTTGCTCGGGCTTTCTCTAGTTGTGGTAAGTGGGGGCTGCTCTTCATTGCGGTACACGGGCTTCTCACTGCAGTGGCTTCTCCTGTTGTGGAGCACAGGCACTAGGGCATGTGGGCTTCAGTGGTTGCAGCTCATGGGTTCCATAGTTGCAGGTCGTGGGCTCTAGAGCACAGGCTCAGTAGTTGCCACTACAGGCTTAGTTGCTCTGAGGCCTGTGGAATATTCCTGGACCAGGGACTGAACCTGTGTCCCCTGCATTGGCAGATGGATTCTTATTGACTACACCATCAGGGAAGTCCCTAAAAGTCCATTTTTAAAGTAATTTCTATGTGCCATATATTAAAAAGCAGAGATATTACTTTGCCAACAAAGGTCCGTCTAGTCAAAGATATGGTTTTTCCAATAGTCATGTATGAATGTGAGAGTTGGACTATAAAGAAAGCTGAGTGCCAAAGAATTGATGCTTTTGTGGTGTTGGAGAAGTCTCTTGAAAGTCCCTTGGACTGCAAGGAGATCCAACCAGTCCATCCTAAAGGAAATCAGTCCTGAATATTCATTGGAAGGACTGATCCTGAAGCTGAAACTCCAATACTTTGGCCACCTGATGCAAAGAACTGACTCATTTGAGAAGACTCTGATGCTGGGAAAGATTGAAGGCAGGAAGAAAAGGGGACAACAGAGGATGAGATGGTTGGATGTTTCAGTAAACTCCGGGAGTTGGTGCTGGAGCTGGACAGGGAGGCCTGGCATGCTGCTGTCCATAGGGTCACAAAGAGTCAGACATGACTGAGTGACTGAACTGAACTGAACTGATACACTTGGTCTATACTGTCACTCTTCCCGCACAGACATCCTGGCAGATAGGTACTATTATCTCATTTAATAAACGGGGAAACAAAGACTTAGAGAAGCTGCATCATGGGCACATGCATGATATGTCCCTGTCACACATGTCACACAGCTAGTAAGTGGGGATCCATCTTTTTCCCTTTCTCTATACCTCGTCTACCTTCACATGACACTTGGCCTCAGGGAAATGAGTCAAATGATCAGCACTTTATGCTTCTAAATCATGTTTGCTCATGAGTGAGCCAGGTTGCAGAGAGAACTTTGAGAGTCTGAGACAGACAGCATTCCCTTTGGACAGATGGGAAGGCCAAGGTCCAGAGACATGAAGTGGCTTCTTGGTCACATAGCTAGTCTCTGCCTCTTAACCCAAATCACATTCTTGGACCTTTCCCATCCTGGATGCACAGGTCAGCAGGGAGGTCAGAGAGGGGAAGGAGAACCAGTGGAGTCTGACCAAGGACAGTGACGGGGAGAAGGAGAGGAGGGAGGGGGTGGAAGCGGACCTGGGACCAGGCACTCAAACACTATTATCATAAGCTTTTCTCTCCAATTTTTGTCTCAGCTTTCTTCGGTATTGGTTTCATTTTCAGGGGGTTCCCTTTGTGCTTAGCAGCCCACACAGAAAGATAATCTCTCCCCTAACACATCCAGCAAGGCGTCCAAGATAGACTTTCAGAGGCTCAGTTCGGTTATGTGCCCATCTCTGGACCAAGCCTATCACATGTAGGGTGATTGAACCTGCTAATGGGTCACATTTAGGTTATGTACCCAGCCTTGAAACTAAGAGGAGAGGTAAGCCCATCCAAACCCAAAAGGAAGTCAGACGCTATCTTTTTTTTGGACATGGAACAAAAAGAAATAACAGATATCTTCTATACTAGCCCCCCTATCCATTTTTCAGGTAAAGAAACTGAGGCTCTGCAAAAAAAAAAAAAAGTGCCTTGCCAAAGTTTATTCTACGTCTGGTATGGCAGAATTTGAACCCAGAATTTTCTCTGTATCTGTGTCCTCGATGTCAGTGGACAGAGTCTTTCTCATTCTTGGGTCTCCCCCTGCATTCCCCCTCCAGATCTTAGCCCATAACGGGTCCTCTATTCCAGTGGTGTTCAAAGTGTGGTCCGTGAACTGTGCTGGGTCTGCAAACTCTTTGTTACCAGTCCATTGTGAGTTAAGTAACAACATTCTGAGTCAGCATTTAGAAAAACTTTGCAACAATTTGACATCCAAGTGTGGTCATACAAAAAGATTGGTCTGAGATATGTTGTAAATAATTTGAGAAGTTTTGCTCTATCTGGTCATCTTTCTCTCTCTCTCTCTGTTGTTTGTTTGTTTGTTGTTTTTTGGTCATCTCTTTTTTAAAAAATATTTTGCATCCTCTTCCATTTAGAGGCTATGACAAGATACTGAGTATAGTTCCCTATGCTAAATAGTAGGTCCTTGTTGGTTATCTATTTTATATTATAATACGAATATAATATATAGTAGTGTGTATATTTTAATCCCCAATTCCTCATTTATCCCACTTTTCCCACCTCCACATTGGTAACCATAAGTTTTATGATACTTTTTGACATCTATGAGTCTTTTTCTGTTTTGTAAATAGGTTCATTTGTATCTTTTTGTGGTTTCACCATTTAAGTGATGTAATATGATATTTTTCTTTCTCTGGCTTGCTTCATTTAGTATGATAATTTCTAGGTCCATCTGTGTTGCTGCAAATGGCATTATTTCATTCTTTTTATGGCTGAGTAATATTCCACTGTGTATACGTACCACATCATCTTTATCCATTCTTCTGTCAATGGGCATTTAGGTTGCTTCCATAGCTTGGCTTTTGCAAGTAGTGATGCTATGAACATTGGAGTGCATGTATCTTTGTTATCTTTTTTTAAACATTTTGTTTTGCATTGGGGTATAGCTGATTAACAAGTAATGTTATGATGGTTTCAGGCAAACAGTGAAGGCACTCAGCCACATGCACTCCCCCCCAAACTCCCCTCCCATCCAGGCTGCCGCATAACATCCAGGAGAGTTCCATGTGCCATACAGTAGCTCCTTGTTGGTTACATTTTAAATATGTCGGTGTGTACTGACACACAAACTCCCTATCCATCCCAAACTCCCCAACTATTGCTTCCCCTCACCCTTCCCCTTAGCAACCCTAAGTTCAGTTCTCTAAGTCTGAGAGTCTGTTTTGTAAGTAAGTTCATTTGTATCATTTCTTTCTAGATTCCACATGTAAGGGATATCATATGATATTTCTCCTTCTCTATCTTACTTCACTCAAGTTGATACTCTTTCCATGTTGCTGCAAATGGCATTATTTCATTCTTTTGAATGGCTGAGTAATATTCCACCGTGTATATGTACCACATTTTCTTTATCCCTCCCTCTGTCAATGGACATTTAGGTTGCTTCCATGTCTTGGCTATCTGAAATAGGCTATAGTGAACACTGAGGTGAGTGTATCTTTTTAAATTCTGATTTTCTCTGGATATATGCCCAGGAGTGAGATTGCTGGGTCATACAGTAGTTCTATTTTTTTGTTTTTTAAGAAACCTACATACTGTTCTCTATCATGGCTGCAGCAATTTACATTCTCACCAACAGTGTAGGATGGTTTTCTTTTCTCCACACCCTCTCTAGCATTTATAATCTGTAGACTTTTTGATGGACAGGGAGGCCTGGCGTGCTGAGATTCATGGGGTCGCAAAGAGTCGGACACGACTGAGCGACTGAACTGAACTGATTCTGACCAGTGTGAGGCAATATCTCATTGCAGTTTTGATTTTTATTTATCTAGTAGTTAGCAATGTTGAGCACCTTTTCATGTGCCTGTTGGCCATCTGCATATCTTCTTTGGGCTTCCCTGGTGGCTCGTGGTACAGAATCTGCCTGCCAATGCAGGAAATGAGAGTTCCATCCCTGGGTTGTGAAGATCCTGGGGGGGAAGGAAATGGCTACCCACTTCAGTACTCTTGCTTGGGAAATCCCATGGATGGAGGAGCATAGTGGAATACAGTCTGTGGGGTCACAAAAGAGTTGGACATGACTTAGTGATAAACATCAACAACAACATTGTCTTCTTTGGAGAAATGTCCTTGGTTATCTCTTGTATTAAGACACGAGCAAAGGAAACCATGGTGGCACTAGTGGGTCCTCCACAGGGAGGCCCCGGTAGGCTGACTGTCCATCCTACCACTCGGATGGTGGTTTTGTCATCTGCTGGCAAGGGAGTTCTTCCTAGGAGCCCCACCCTTACTGCAGGCTGCTGCAGCTGACGTGCCTCTCCCACCTACCAGAGGGCGGACAGGGATGGTCAAGCCCATGCAGCTCCACAGCCCAAGGCTCTTGGATCTACTCCAGAGCCTCATTCTTGCTTTCAAAAAAGATCCCTCTGGCTGCAGCTGGGAAGTGAAGTATGAGCACCGAAATGGATAGTGTTGCCTGTTGGGGGACCCTTGCTGTGGTGTGGAACTGAGGAAGGAATCTTGTACTAAGGTGGTGATGACAGAGACAGAGAGGAGAGCACAGAGGTAATCGAGGGTTAGGAGTGGACAGTACTTGGTGCAGTGTTGCCCACACGTGTCAAGAACATGACTAGGCTCCTGGCTTGCATGAGCACTTGAATGGTGCTACCAGAAGAGGAGCTGGTTTGAAGGAGTAAGCCCTTGAGTTTGGTTTTGGATAGGTTTATTTGAGGTATTTCTGAGATGTCTAAGAAGCAGTTACCATTTTTCACTGGATGTAGTGAGATGCAGCTCACAAGCACATTTATCAAGAGCATTTTCAGTGAGTGATGGAGCAAGAAGCTTGTCAAGGGGCACAAAGAGACTCGTGAGGGTGATGGAGAGGTTTATTATCTTCATTGTGGTGGTGGTTTCATGGGCGTAGACATGAAACTGATCAAGTTGTACACTTTCAATAAGTGCAGTGTATAGGACGTCAGTTATATCTCAGAAGCTGTCAGAAAAGGCGAGTGGAGTCAGGCTGTGAGACAAAATGCAGGCAGCTTCTTTGAGAAGCTCCGCAGGAAAGGCTGAGAGTGGTTGCTGGAGAAGACGTGAGGTTGAGGAGGTTGGCTTTTGTTTTGTTTAGCAGGTGATTTGGTCTTGTTTAAAGGCTAACAGGAAAGATGTGATGGAGAAGTAGAGTTAGGGAATTCCCTTGCGCTCCAATGGTTAGGACTCCATGTTTGCACCGCAAGGGGCACCGTTTTGATCCCTGATTGGGGAACTAAGATTCTTCAAGCCATGTGGTGTGGCCAAAAAAAAAAAAAAAAAACACCCAAGAGGAAGATAGGATAATAAAAAACACAAGATTTGCAAAAGACAACACTCAGAATAGGAGAAAATATTTGCAATTGAAGCAACTGGCAAAGGATTTATCTCCAAAAATATACAAGCAGCTAATGCAGCTAAATATCAAAAAAACAAACAACCCAATTAAAAAAATGGGCAGGAGACCTAAATAGACATTTCTCTAAAGAAGACACACAGATGGCCAACAGACACAGGAAAAGATGCTTAACATCACTAATTATTAGAGATATGCCAATCAAAACTACAATGAGGTATCACCTCACACCATTCAGAATGGCCATCATCAAAAAATCTACAAACAACAAATGCTGGAGAGGGTGTGGCGAAATGGAGCCCTCTACACTGTTGTGGGAATGTAAAGTGATACACTATGGAGAATAGTTGTCGAGGTTCTTTAAAAACTAAAATATAACCATATATAAAATAGACAGCCAATGGGAATTTGCTGTATGACTCAGGGAACTGAAACAGGGGCTCTGTGACAATCTAGAAGGATGGGATGGGGAGGGGGATGGGAGGGAGATTCAAAAGGGAGGGACATGGGTGTACCTAAGGCTGATTCTTGTTGATATTTGACAGAAAGCAAAACTCTGTAAAGGAACTCTCCTTCAATTAAAAAATAAAGTGGCAAAAATCCCTAAAATTTAGAACTAACATACAGATACAGACAGTGTGTTTTAATTGTGTCCGACTCTTTGCAACCTCATGGATTGTAGCTCATGAGGCTCCTCTGTCCATGGGATTTCCATATGACCCAGTAATTCCACTTCTGGGTATATATCCTGGGAAAATCATAATTCAAGCAGATACATACCCCAATGTTCACAGCAGCAGTATTTCCAAAAACCGAGACATTGAAGCAACCTAAATGTCCAGAGGGATGGATAAAGAAGCTGTGGTACATATATACAATGGACTATTACTCAGCCATAAAAAGAAATGAAATTGGGTCATTTGTAGAGAAGTGGATGAACCTAGAGTATGTCATACAGAGTGAAGTAAGTCAGAAAAAAAACCAAGTATCGTAAATTAATGCATAAATGTGGAATCTAGAAAAATGGTACAGATGATCATATTTGCAAAGCAGAAATAGAGACACAAATGTAAAGAACAAATGTGTGGATACCAAGAAGGAAAGGGAAGGGGTGGGAGGAATTGGAAGATTGGGATTAACACATATACACTATAAATACTATGTATGAAATAGGTAACTAACGAGAACATACTGTGTAGTGCAGGGACTCTACTTAATGCTCTTTGGTGACCTGAATGGGAAGGAAGTCCAAAAGGGAGTGGATGTATGTATATGTGTGGCTGATTCATTTTGCTGTACAGTAGAATCTAACACAACATTGTAAAGCAACTGTACTCCATTAAAAATTAATTAAAAAATACAAGATTCCTGAGAAGGGGAGAAGGCAGGGCACCAAAATCCAGGTGGAGAACTGGCCTTGCTGGTGCTAAGACACTTCAGTCGTGTCCAACTCTGTGCAACCCCATAGATGGCAGCCCACCAGGCTCCCCCGTCCCTGGGATTCTCCAGGCAAGAATACTGGAGTGGGTTGCCATTTCCTTCTCCAATGCATGAAAGTGAAAAGTGAAAGTGAAGTTGCTCAGTTGTGTCAGACTCCTAGCGACCCCATGAACTGCAGCCCACCAGCCTCCTCCATCCATGGGATTTTCCAGGCAAGAGTACTGGAGTGGGGTGCCATTGCCTTCTCCGAAATGGCCTTAGGTGAGAATATTAGTTCCTGTGTTGAAATAGAAGGGGAAAGGGAAGAGGATGGGTGTAGGGTTGTGTGTGCATGTATGTGTGTGTGTGTGAAGATAAGGGACAGTATTTTCTTTCTCTGTAAAGGAGAAGGTGGGGTTATTGCTGAGAATGAGGAAGCAAGTTTGAGGAGCATGATGAAAGCATGAAGCGGCCACTGGAGGGTGGATGGTTATGGGCAGTGTCCAAGGCCCATTTGAAGTGAACACCTAGAGTTAGGGGAAGCCCTCTGCCCTGTGGTATGCTGTTCTCAACAGTGTTTGGCTGCTAGGTACAGGAAGGAAACCACAGGAACAGAAGGGAGAGGTTTGCTCAACCAGTGAGATCTCAAGACCAACGGGCAAGAGAATTCCTAGCAACAACAAGCTGTTACTAAAATGCTGGATCACCATCTGAGCTGTAATAAAGGACATGACTCACATCTACTAGAATTTATGATCAAATAGATAAAAAGATAACACGTGTTGGTGAGGAAGTGGACAAAAGGGAACTCTTGTCCACTCTTGATGGAAATATAAATTGGCACATCCACTATGGAAAATAGTGTGGAGGTTTCTCAAAAAATTAAGAATAGATTGGCCATATGATCCAGCTATCTCATTGCTGGGTGTATATCCAAAGGGAATAAAAACAAGATCTTGGAGATATCTTCACTCCTATGTTTGTGCAGCATTATTCACAATAACCGAGATATGGAAACAGGTAAGTGCCTGTCAATGGATGAATGGATAAAGAAAATGTGGTATACATACAATGGAATATGACTCAGCCATGAAAAAGAAGGAAATCCTGCCATTTGTGATGGCAATGGATGGTCTTTGAGGTCATCACGTTAAATGAAATAAGTCAGGAAAAGACAATGACTCCGCAGTATCACTTAAGTGTGTAATATAAAACAGAATAAAACAACAAAGTCAAAATATTAAAACAATAGAAAAGTGCTTATGAGGGGCTAAGAGGAAGAGAAGAAGAAAGACATGAGGAAGAAGAGGGTGATGGATTGAAAGAAAATCGAGTGCCAGTGGCTACAGAAGCCAGTGATGAGCAGATGGAGGGGCCTGTGCAGTACATCATGTAGTGGAGGACTGGAGGTTGTGACCAGCTAGTGGGAGGTTTGAGTTGTGATATTTTAGAGCTGGAACCATTATGGTTGTGGCAGGTGGGGCTGCTGGAAGTGGTGAATGATACAGCAGGTGAACGAGTGAATACATGTATGTGGTTACCTGAGCCATTTTCTTTCTCCAGTTAGCCCAGCAGCCTGTCTTCTTTTTTTCATCCTTTGATTCAAAATATCCTGGCCCCAAACCCCTCAACTTCTTCAATCTTTCTTCATGTTTCAGCTCCCATTGTCCCTTCCACTAAGAAGTATTTCCTGATTCCTACTCCAGGAGCAATACTTGTGAAAATTAAACACCCTCTGAAGTAAAGAGACCCCCCTACACAACAATCTCCTCATCCGTATTCCTATTTGTTCCCCACTCTGGCTGAAACCCCATGGCAGGCACTTGTTCTTATTAACAATCATAAATGGCAGCTCACATTCACCGACTGCTTATGCATCATGCTCTGTGCTGGGCTGGACCATACATTTCCATACTTCATCCCCATTTCACAACAGTTTTTTGGGTGTGTGGTACTATCACACCCTCTTTATCAGATGAAGAAGTTAAGACTACAAGAGGGCAAGTGCCTTGCCCAGAGCTGAGTCACCACAAGTGATGGTTTTGCTCATCTTTGCATCTCTACTCCCAGAGCAGAGGGGGCTGATGTGTGTACCACCCAGGCATTCTGTCTGGTTCCTAACTCCTCACCCTGCCCAGGTTCAGCTGCCTAAGTCACAGCTGGCCCTCAGCACAGGGTCCATGTGCCCTCAGCTTGTACAGAAACAGAGAGCTAAGTATAGAAGGACTCTGCAATGAGTAGTCCAGCTGCCCTATTCATGCTGAGGCCCTGTTATGGATTGAATGTTTATGTTTCCACCCTACCCCAAATTCATATGTTGAAGCCCTAACCCCCAAGGTGATGGCATTTGAAGATGAGCCCCTTGGGAGGTCATTAGAGTTAGATGAGGCTATGAGGGTGGGGCCCTTCTGATGGAATTAGTGCCCTTGTGAGAGGAGACACAATAGTGAGAGTTCTCTCTCTCTCCATACACATGCACTGAGGAAAGACCATCTGAGAACACAGAGAGAAGGTCACCCTTTGCAAGTCAGGAAAAGAGGGCTCACCAGAAACCAAACTGGTTGGCACATTGATCTTGGACTTCTCAGCCTCCAGAGCTGTGCTGAATAAATGTCTACTGTGTAAGCCACTTAGTGGCATTTTGTGGTGGCAACTTGGGCAGACAGATACAGCCCCTCTTCTGTATCCTTTCAAAGTGCTCACACCTCCTTTCCCCTTGTGATGGGGAGCTTTCTATCCCCTGAGGCCGCCATCCATCTGCCTGTGGGTAAGTTCCTGCATCTTCAGGGAGGAAATCTACCCACCAAGGCATCCACAGAACAATCCCAGCTCTGTCTGTGGCCCGCTCGCAGAACAAGGCCACTCACTCTTCCCCAGTACCCCTTCAGATATCTGCAGGCAGAGGCCTCGACCATCCCAACCATTACAGGTTTCCATGGGGACGGAGGCCACATCTGTCCTGTTTTTTTGCTTGCCCTCAGCACCTTGTACACTGCTTGCCCCAGAGGAGAAGATTTTCACATATTTTCTAGTTGAATGATCGAAACTACTTTTTTCCAGGTCAAGCATTTCCAGTTCCTTTAGCTATACCTCCAAGAACTTGTTTTCAAGCCTTTTATCCATTCTCTTTCCCCACCATGCTTCCATGGTCATTTTTCAGAAATTGAAATTTTGTTTCTATTGAAGAACGAGGTGTTGATTCTTGTTTTTGTTCAGTTGCTAAGTTGTGTCTGACTCTTTGGGACCCTAAAGACTGCAGCACGCTAGTCTCCTTTGTTCTCCATTACCTCTTGGAGTTTGCTCAAATTCATGACTATTGAGTTGCTGATGCTATCTAACCATCGTATCCTCTGCTGCCCGCTTCTTCTTTTGCCTTCAATCTTTCCCAACATCAGGGAAAGATTTTCTAATGAGTCAGCTTTTCACATCAGATGGCCAAAGTATTGGAGCTTCATCTTCAGCATCAGTCCTTCCAATGAATATTCATGGTTGATTTCCTTTAGGATTGTCTGGTTTGATCTCCTTGCAGTCCAAGGGACTCTCAAGAGTCTTCTCCAGCACCACAATTTGAAAGCAATTCTTCAGCACTCAGCCTTCTTTATGGACCAACTCTCACATCCATACATGACTACTGGAAAAACCATAGCTTTGACTATATGGACCTTTGTTGGCAAAGTGATGTCTCTGCTTTTTAGTATGCTGTCTAGGTTTGTCATAGCTTTCCTTCCAAGGAGCGAGCATCTTTTAATTTTATGGCTGCAGTCACTATCTGCAGTGATTTTGGAGCCCCTCAAATTAAAATCCATCACTACTTCCACTTTTCCTCCTTTTATTTGCATGAAATAATGGGACTGGATGCCATAATCTTATTTTTTTAATGTTGAGTTTCAAGCCAGTTTTTTCACTCTCTTCTTTCACCCTCATCAAGAAGCTCTTTAGTTCTTCTACACTTTCTGCTATTAGAGTGGTATCATCTGTGCATCTGAGATTGTTGATATTTCTCCTGGCAATCTTGATTTCAGCTTGTGATTCCTCCAGGTTGATATTTCACATGATGTACTCTGTATAGAAGAGGAATAAGCAGGGTGAAAAAGTACAGCCTTACTGTATTCCTTTGTCATTTTGAACCTGTCCATTGTTCCATGTCTGGTTCTAACTGTTGCTTCCTGACCTGCATACAGATTTTTTAGGAGACAGGTAAAGTGGTCTGGTATTCCCATCTCTTTAAGAATTTTCCACAGTTCATTGTGATCCACACATTCAAAGGCTTTAGCATAGTCAATGAAGCAAAAGTTGATGTGTTCTGGAATTCTCTTGCTTTCTGTATGATCCATTGAATGTTGGCAATTTGATTGTTTCTCTGCCTTTTCTAAATCCTGCTTGTACATCTGGAAGTTCTCAGTTCATATACTACTAAAGCCTAGCTTGAAGGATTTTGAGCATAATCTTTCCAGCGTGTGAAACGAGCACAACTGATGATACTTTGAGCATTCTTTGGCATTGCTCTTCTTTGGGATTGGAATGAAAACTGACCTTTTCCAGTCACTGCTGCGTTTTCCAAATTTGCTGACATATTGAGTACAGCACTTTAACGGCATTATCTTTCAGGATTTTAAATAGCTCAGCTGGTTATTACAGCTTGACAAATTATCAAACATTTCTCTTACATCTTCCCTCTTTCAGTACTCCTCTACCTGCTTTAAGTTTTCATATTACACACTCCCCGAATGTTTAAAAAGCAAGGAGAAAGAAAAGAAGAGCTGACATTTGTTTATGTTCACTGGTGCTACCCCCAAGGTGCTCCACACTGTTCAGAGGAGTCTAACTTAGGATAGGAGGGCAGATGGGTGGCGTGCAGGAGTTTAGGACCAGAGCTCTGGAGCCCAGCAGAGTTGTATGTGTACATGTCTGACTCTTTGTGACCCCATGGACTCTATCCTGCCAGGCTTCTCTGTTCATAGAATTTTCTAGGCACAGATTCCAAATCTCAGCTCCACCACTCCAGCGCTCTATGATGGAGCAGGTAGTGACCTGTCTGAGCCTGGGATTCCTCATTGGTAAATACATCATCTACCTCCTGCCGCCACCTCAGAGGAAGAGTAAATGAGATCATTGATATCTGAGACAATACCCTTAGCAGGGTGCCAGAACTTGGTGTCCAGAATGCTGATGATGGTGAAGGAGGTGGGGGGAGGCTGTGGGTCCTGAAGTAGAACGGTGATGGCATCTCAGTGGGTAGGAGCTGGGTTCAAATCCCAGCTCATTCTCTGACTGGCTGGTCTCCTTGGATAAGCAGCTTTACTTCTCTGAGCCTCTCTGTCCTCATCTGCCAAGAGGGAGATGCAAGGTAATTGGGAGGACTCAATGGGTGGCTTGGAAGCCCCCAGCATGGTGACAGATCCTCAACATAGGTTTGTTCTTGGTCCTTGCCCATGTGGTATGAGCTCCCGTGTCTCCCTCTCAATGAGTCATTCAGGAGGGAGGTCTGATTCCCTTGAATAGACATGGAACTACATAACTGTGGAGGAAAAGTGCAGGTTTGCTGGGCTGTCACAAGGAAGGCCTCGTGTCCTTTATAGCACGAGGCTGGTCCCCACCTGTCTTCTGAGGCCTGTTACCTGGAGCCTCCCACCATCTTCCCCTTCATAATGATGTTCTGGACTGACCGAACTTACTGCTGAACAGAAGCACCTAGTATGTAAGTGAATATTTATTGAATGAATAAATGAATGTGATAGAATAAAACTTAGTCTTTTTTTTTTAACTAATAAGCCTAAGTCACTATTCACCTTGCATTTGTGATTATTTTTAAATTACAAAAGAAATGCCTGTTGCTTCTAGAAAAAAAGGTAGAAAATACAACTGATCAAAAAGGGAAAAATATGAATGGATAAGAAAGCTGTGGTACATATACACAATGGAGTATTACTCAGCCATTAAAAAGAATACATTTGAATCAGTTCTAATGAGGTGGATGAAACTGGAGCCTGTTATACAGAGTGAAGTAAGCCAGAAGGAAAAACATAAATACAGTATACTAACGCATATATATGGAATTTAGAAAGATGGTAACAATAACCCGGTGTACGAGACAGCAAAAGAGACACTGATGTATAGAACAGTCTTATGGACTCTGTGGGAGAGGGAGAGGGTGGGAAGATTTGGGAGAATGACATTGAAACATGTAAAATATCATGTAGGAAACGAGTTGCCAGTCCAGGTTCAATGCACGATACTGGATGCTTGGGGCTAGTGCACTGGGATGACCCAGAGGGATGGTATGGGGAGGGAGGAGGGAGGAGGGTTCAGGATGGGGAACACATGTATACCTGTGGCGGATTCATTTTGATATTTGGCAAAACTAATACAATTATGTAAAGTTTAAAAAAAAAAAAGGAATGGAAATAATAATCATGAAAAAAAAAAAAAGGGGAAAAATAACAACCCCATGCAATCCTACTGGTCCAGCCGTACCTACTGGTGTTAATCACTGTATAGAGCCTTCCAGGCTTTTTTCTAAGCAATCGCATTCCAATATCAGTTGTTTTGGTAATTTCATATTTTGAGAACTGGCTTTTTTTTCTTTTCACCTTGGAATGTTGTGGATGTCTCTCCATGTCGTTGTGGATTCTTGTAAGAAAAATCTTTAGATTTTACTATTTGTGTAATATTGCACTGTGTGAATATTCCATGTGCTGTGCAGTGCTTAGTCACTCAGTTGTGTCTGACTCTTTGTGACCCCATGGACTGTAGCCCTCCAGGATCTTCTGTCCGTGGGGTTCTCCAGGCAAGAATACTGGAGTGGATTGCCATACCCTCCTTCAGGGGATCTTCCCAACCCAAAGACTGAACCCAGGTCTTCCGCATTGCAGGCGGATTTTTTACCGACTGAGCCTTCAGGGAAGCCCTATCATTTAAAAAGCAAACATTTAAAAATCCTTTCCAAACCTGAATTTCTAGCTCTGTCTCCTCAGTATTTGATCTGGTTTCTAGCAAAGCCAGAGGGCAATAGCATTGGTGGACGCCATGTGTCACTTTACACACAAGCCCCTCTTTGTCCCGCCCCACAGGTGCTGAGCAACAGGTGGTATGTATGGTAGCAGAGCAGGGCTGCTCTGACATCAGGCTGCCTGTGGATGCCCCCAGGATGCCCACAGGATGCCCTCAGGATGCCCAGCAGACACTCCTCAGTTTCCCCATCTGTAAAACGGGGACAAAAATACATTTTTATGAACTTGTCGGGAAGATGATTAATATATGAAAAGTGCCAAGCATGGAGAATGCCTGGCATGAAGTACGTAACCAACAAATGGTAGCTGTTATTCTTAATACAGTAAGGAAGTAATGCTTAGCTCCAACTGATAGATGAGGGATCACCTCACAAATAGCTGAAATGACTTGCTTATTAATACACTTCAAGATAATCTAAATTCTGGCTCCAAAATGAACTAGAATCCATTTAACATCTGTAAGATACCACGTACTACAGTGGGCATTTTGCATAATTTTGGATGATGTCACCTCGCTTCATTTATGATCCTGCAAATATGGCATATAGAATATCCTAAATCACACTATTGCATGGATATTGTTGTCCTTGTTTGGTGGAAGAGAACTTGAGACCCATAGAAGTTGAGGGACTTTCGCGAGTTTGCATAGTGAGCAAATAACAAGGCCGGGACTGGAACCTCCAGTGCTTCCCAGCCTTTCAAGCAAGTCTCGGAAGTGGCTTGCTCAAGGTGTTTTTACTCAGCCAGACTACTCCTCCAAATAGTCCTGTGGAATTTTCCAGGAATCTGGGCTGGAAGTGACCTCCCGGGTTGTCAGACACTTGAGGAAGATGACCAGGACAGCAATATCCTGACTGTCAGAAGATCACACTTGGGGGCCCAGAGGGGCGAGTAGGTGAAATGCAAGAATCCTAGGCTGGAGATCAGAAGTCTGTCTCTGCAACACCCGACCCTGCCCTGCCTGGCCCTTCCCTCTCCCTTTAGCCCAGCAGGAAGGGGGCAGGAAGGGGCTGCTGCTGTTTGCTTCAGGAAGAGCTCCCACAAAGAGACAGTGCCACACCTTTCCCTGGGCTCTCGTTTTCCCTCTACTCCAAATAGTGGAAGTAGGAGGAATAATCATGATCACAATAACACTTATTGAGTGTTTATTATTTATAATGTGCTTAGGGCTTTTCACACGTTCCACCTGCCGCCCGTCCCTGCAGCAGCCTCTAAGGAGCGGGGCTGTCATTGTTCTGTTGAACAGAGGAGGAAACTGAGGCTCAGAATGACCAAGTGGTTTGCTTAAGCGATGGGGCCATGGCTGGACCTCATTTCCGTCTGACTGTAGTGCCCTTGATCTTAGAGAGTATCCAGGACTGCAAAGTCAAACGTGGGTACTGGGGACACTGTGGCGAAGGGACGTGGGATGCCACAGCCTCACAAGTGCAGTTGGAGGAAAAAGGAATATGGAAGAAGCCCCTGAAAAGGGCTTCTGAGCTGTGGCTTGTCCCTGGTTTCCTGGATGACCTTAGGCAGATGGCTTAACCACTCCGGGTCTTGAGAGACCTCAGCCCGACAGGGGTGACACTAAGAGGCCCCATGGCCACCTCTCGGCTGTGTGTCAACGTCAGGAGAAGGAAAGCAGGCACAGGAGAACACCTCCAAGGATGGAGTGAGTGATCGGGCTCTGCCTGGGCCCCGCCTGGGCCCCGCTGCCGTCTCTGTGACCTCCACTCTGTGTGAAGAGGATTTATCTAAAGTTTACTTCTACCTGAAGTTAAGTTGTAACAAAAACAATGCTGGTTGGGAAAAAAAAGTACACATGAAATATTTCTTTAAAAAAAAAAAGCACCTGGCTTTGGGTCAGAAGGTCTGTGTTTTGGCCTGGGCCTCATTACTGAGGGTGTGGAGTGAAGTCCAGTCTCCCCCAGCTGTAGCTGGGCCCCCAGATGCAGTGCCATCTCATCTCTGGCCTCTCTCGCCATCTGTGAAATGTGGGCATCTTTCATGTGGCATTTGACACGTGCGCCCTGGCATTCCCCTGGGATGCCTACCTCAGTTCTTGTCCTGATGGCCCTCTCAGTCCACCTTGCTGTCTGGGGAGGTGGAAGGGTCTTGGCCTCGGTGGGGAAGCAAGGGTTGGGGGCTCAGGTGGGCAGAAGAAGGGAGGGGGCACAGTGCCATGAGACGGACCGCCCCTGGCTTGGTCCCTGCGTCCCTCCTGAGTGGTGTGGGGGGCCTGGCCTGAGATCAGAGGTCCACCCGCGTCAGCCCCAGCCCTGCCCTCGCGTCAGGAGGCGCCTTCTCAGCGCAGAACAATGTGAGCTCTTTGAAGGGTTGGGCAGCAGGGGATGGGTGTTTCTCCAAACACAGGGCCTCCTTTGCAAAACAGGCTTTGATTCCCAGCCCCAGAGGCCCCAGGTGCCTGTTGGGCGGCAGGCGGGGCTGGGGGCTTTGTTTGGCAGGAAGAGGGGCCTTGGAAACTCAGGAACAAAGCCCGGGACAGAGCTGGCCAGGGCTGCAGACCGGGCTGGGTGGATAGGTCAGGGCTGGGATGCCAGTAGGGGAAGTGGTCCGTGTGTCTCAGACCAGCCCCCTTCAGCTTGGATCATACAGGGTGTTTCTGGCCTCCTCTCACAGGGGGTCCTGGCTCTCTCACGTATGCGGCAGGTGCTGTTGGAACTTCAGGTGTCATGGTGGTCCGCAGGCTCCTGAAATAACTGTTTAGGAAGGAGGTGGGTAAAATGTGAAGTCTGGGACAGAGAGTCCAAGAGGTGGGGAAGAAAAAGCTCTCACCCAGAGGCTAGTGGCCTGCACTCAAGGACCTAGGTCTTCTAGACCAGACACTATGCTGGGTATGTGACATGCAGGTGTCTCTGAGTTAATCCTCACTTTCTCAGTTGACAATAACCTCTAAAGCCCCACGGGATCTCTCTGAACCCCCCTCCTGTCACTCTCCGCTCCAGCTACCTTGGCTTCCTTTCAGTTCCAGAACACACCAGCATGTTCTGCCCTTAACATTTCCACATTGACAGGTCCCTCTGCCCAGAATGCTCTGGCGTGGCTGACCCCTCACTCCTTCATGTCGTGGTTCTCAGTGAGGCCTACCTCCCCTGACCACTCTGCAAGCTATACCTGCCAATTCCCAAACATTCACCTTCCTTCAGTTCAGTTCAGTCGCTCAGTCGTGTCCAACTCTTTGCGACCCCATGAATCGCAGCACGCCAGGCCTCCCTGTCCATCACCAACTCTCGGAGTTCACTCAGACTCACGTCCATTGAGTCAGTGATGCCATCCAGCCATCTCATCCTCTGTTGTCCCCTTCTCCTCCTGCCCCCAATCCCTCCCAGCATCAGAGTCTTTTCCAATGACTCAACTCTTCGCATGAGGTGGCCAAAGTACTGGAGTTTCAGCTTTAGCATCATTCCTTCCAAAGAAATCCCAGGGCTGATTTCCTTCAGAATGGACTGGTTGGATCTCCTTGCCGTCCAAGGGACTCTCAAGAGTCTTCTCCAACATCACAGTTCAAAAGCATCAATTCTTTGGCACTCAGCCTTCTTCACAGTCCAACTCTCACATCCAAACATGACCACAGGAAAAACCACAGCCTTGACTAGACGGACCTTTGTTGGCAAAGTAATGTCACTGCTTTTGAATATGCTATCTAGGTTGGTCATAACTTTCCTTCCAAGGAGTAAGCATCTTTTAATTTCATGGCTGCAGTCACCATCTGCAGTGATTTTGGAGCCCCCCAAAATAAAGTCTGACACTGTTTCCACTATTTCCCTATCTATTTCCCATGAAGTGATGGAACCGGATGCCATGATGTTCGTTTTCTGAATGTTGAGCTTTAAGCCAACTTTTTCACTCTCCACTTTCACTTTCATCAAGAGGCTTTTGAGTTCCTCTTCACTTTCTGCCATAAGGGTGGTGTCATCTGCATATCTGAGGTTATGGATATTTCTCCTGGCAATCTTGATTCCAGCTTGTGTTTCTTCCAGCCCAGCGTTTCTCATGATGTACTCTGCATAGAAGTTAAATAAACAGGGTGACAATATACAGCCTTGATGTACTCCTTTTCCTATTTGGAATCAGTTTGTTGTTCCATGTCCAGTTCTAACTGTTGCTTCCTGACCTGCATACAGATTTCTCAAGAGGCAGGTCAGGTGGTCTGGTATTCCCATCTCTTTCAGAATTTTCCACAGTTTATTGTGATCCACACAGTCAAAGGCTTTGGCATAGTCAATAAAGCAGAAATAGATGTTTTTATGGAATTCTCTTGCTTTTTCCATGATCCAGCAGATGTTGGCAATTTGATCTCTGGTTCCTCTGCCTTTTCTAAAACCAGCTTGAACATCAGGAAGTTCACAGTTCACGTATTGCTGAAGCCTGGCTTGGAGAATTTTGAGCATTACTTTACTAGCGTGTGAGATGAGTGCAATTGTGTGGTAGTTTGAGCATTCTTTGGCATTGCCTTTCTTTGGGATTGGAATGAAAACTGACCTTTTCCAGTCCTGTGGCCACTGCTGAGTTTTCCAAATTTGCTGGCATATTGAGTGCAGCGCTTTCACAGTATCAAATTTTAGGATTTGAAATAGCTCAACTGGAATTCCATCACCTCCACTAGCTTTGTTCATAGTGATGCTTTCTAAGGCCCACTTGACTTCACATTCCAGGATGTCTGGCTCTAGGTGAGTGATCACACCATCGTGAATATCTGGGTCATGAAGATCTTTTTTGTACAGTTCTTCTGTGTATTCTTGCCACCTCTTCTTAATATCTTCTGCTTCCTTAGCCCGCTTTTCCCCTCTTAACATAATACTCAGTGACTTATTTATTGTCCCGGCTATTGGCTTTCTGTCTCTCAACTAGAATGTAGGCTCCGCTGCATCAGGCACCTCTGTCGGGTCGATCAACTTGTGTACCCTTGCTGTGCAGTCACTGAATCATGTCTGACTCTTCGCAATCCCATGGACTGCAGCACATCAGGCCTCCCTGTTGTTCACCATCTCCCGGAGTTGGTTCAAAATCGTGTCCCTTGACTCGGTGATGCCATCGAACCATCTTATCCTCTGTTACCTTCTTCTCCTCCTGTCTTCAGTATTTTTCAGCATCAGGGTCTTTTCCAGTGAGTCAGCTCTTCACATCAGGTGGCCAAAGTATTGGAGCTTCAGCTTCAGCATCAGTCCTTCCAGTGAATATTCAGGGTTGATTTCCTTTAGGGTTGACTAGTCTCCTTGCTGTCCTAGGCACTCTCAAGAGCTTTTTTTTCCAGCACAACAGAGCCTAGGACACAGTTGGCACTTGCAAAGTTAATGTTATGTCAACTTGGCTGGGCTATGGGGTACAGTTGTTTGGTCAAACACTAGTCTAGCTGTTGCTGTGAAGGTTCGTAGATATCGTTCATATTTATAACTGATTGATGGTCCATAAAGCAGATTACTCTTCATCACATATGGATGGGCCTCATCCAATCAGTTAATGGCCTTAAGATCAAAGACTGAGGTTCCCTGAAGCAGGAATTTCCCCAAGACTGTCACATAAAAACCCTGCTTGAATTTCCCACCTCCTAGCCTGCAAAATTCGGTCTCAAGACCGCTACCTCAATTCTTGCCTAAATATCCAGGCTTCTAGCTTGTCTTACAGATTTCAGCTTTGCCAGCCCCTTAAAAGAAGGGGAGTTTGCCAATTCCTTAAAATCTCTCTCTTTCTCTCTCTCTATTTCAAACCTGTTGGTTCTGTTTCTCTGTAGAATCTTAATTGATATAGCATGCAAGAAATACTAGAATTGAACCATATGAAATGAATGTTTTTGAAAGTAAGAAAAGTATTAAATATCAGCAATTTCAAGTGGTTCAACCTAATATTAGTTGAATGAATAAAAGAACAAGTTGCAAAGCAATCATGAGACAGGTATTATCTTACCAATAGGGAATCCAAGGCTCCCAGAGAGAAAGCTCCTTGCTCAGAAGGGCATAGTGACCATGTGGCAAGGCCAGTGCTCCTAACAAAGGAGGCAGCATATGCCTTCTTTAACTTGCCAACCTCAGGGTGGCCGTTCCCAGTAGGGCACTTTGCCTACATGGGCCTCAGTCTGAGAGGTCAGTCAAAGAGTGGCTGGGAGTTCACAAGTTTAAATGCCCCCCTCCTCCCAGTTGCAAGCTCTGCAGCCCCAGTAATCATGGCTCTGTCAGCCTTGGGCTGCTGCCGGTGGCTCACTTCACCCCCATCTCTAATGCAGAGTCTAAAGGGAAATTGGGGCTTCTCTGGTGGCTCAGTGGTGAAGAATCCTCCTGTCAATGCAGGAGACATTGGTTTGATCCCCAATTTGGGAAGATCCCACATGCCGTATGATAGGGTCCACATGGGGTCTCACTGATAAGATGGCTCGTTATCAACTAAAAGTCTAGGCTTTTCTCTAATGCTCCACACAACTGTGCCATGAAAGAGTGTTAAGACACTACAGTAAATCATAGTCAAGGAATTCAGGCCTGGAAGGGGCTTTAGCAAATAACTAAGCCAGCCCTCTCTTTGCAAAAGGGGGAAACATACATGAAGTGACTTCCCAAAGGCTTGTTAACAGAGCTATCCAGATGAAAATTCAGATGGTAACACATGTACCCCCCACCCCCAAATCCCATCTCTACTTTCACCCACTCAATTATGTGTCCCTTTTAAATCTCCTTTATGCGCTGAGGTTTCAGTTATACAAAAACCCCTTCCAGTCAAACAGAAGAAATTAATTCAAATATGAAGAGACAAGCAAGCTTTGTTTCATATTTCGGTGGCTATTTTGGGTAGTTCATTTTCCAACCTCTCAAGACAGTGACCCCATGCAGACCCTATCACGGTGGAGAAACTCAGCCCCTGCACCACAGCTACTGAGCCTGTGTTCTAGAGGCTGGAAGCTGCAACTACCGAAGCCCTCGTGCCCTAGAGCCGGTGCTCCTCAACAAGAGATGCCACCGCCATGAGAAGTCTGCACACCGCAACTAGGGAGTAGCCCCCACTCACCACAACTAAAGAAGAGCCAGCACAGCCAAAAATAAAAATTAAATAAAGGGAAACTGCTAGAAGGGCATCATCCAAGCCTCACCAAAGATGGAGGCTCCCAGCAAGGAAGGCAGTGTGATGTGCTGGAGCATGGTGGCGAAGGTGACCTTGGGGACAGAGGACCTCAGTCTCAGACTTGAGAACCAGGTGACTCTGGCCAACCTACTCCATGTCTCTGAGTCTCAGCCTCCCCATTGGTAAAGTGGGATAATCATGCTTTACCCCTGGTATTATTTCCAAAAAAGATGAAATAATACATGCAAAGCACTTAGGATTCTGTGTGCTCAGTGAATTGTAGTTACTGTTGTTACTTTTAGCAAATAATATCAGTACAAAGTTGTAGCTGTTGTTGGAGGTAAAGAAAGGACGTCAACAGCATTTGCTTTGTGGCTCCCACGACACCCCTAGGCCCCTCCAGCAGTCCCTCCGCCTTGGAAGAGGATCCATTTATGGTAATTCAGTGTGGCTTTTCTCCGGTGAGCTTATGCGTCCAGGTGTCACCCTCAGGGGGTATCCTTGTTTAGACCTGAGCTTTCATTCTTGCACAAAGGTTTTGTCTGCTGACAAAAAAACAAAACCAAAACCAAAAAGCATGAGCCTTTCAGGCTCCTGGAAATGACAGTTCACAATAAGTAATAATAATACTTTACATATTTCACGTAAGCTGGTGTTTCTGTTACAGCTGTAGGAGGGGGCATGACAGTGACAGTGGTGGGTACTATAATCCTGACTTTAAATCGATGGGGGAACTCAGGTGCAGAGAGGAGACACAGCTTGTCTTTAGTCATCAGTAAAGCCAGGCCATGAGTTCCCTACATACTCCACACTGTTCTGTGCTGTGGAGAAGGGCTTGCTCCCGGGCAGTGCGGACTCCAAAGAGAGAGCAGGCCAGTTCTCTGGGTTGCAGAGAACTTCTCTTTATATGCATTTTTTAAAACAAAAAAGTCATTAAGTTTTATTGTTGTTTGGTGGTGGTGGTGGTTTAATTGCTAAGTTGTGTTCAACTCTTGTGACCCCATGTACTGTAGCTTGTCAGGCTCCTCTATCCATGAGATTCTCCAGGCAAGAATACTGGAGTGGGTTGCCATTTCCTTCACCAGGGGATCTTCCCAACCCAGGAATCGAACCCAGGTCTCCTGCACTGCAGGCAGATTCTTTACCAACTGAGCTATGAGGGAAGCTTTATCGCTGTTTAATATAGAGATAAACAAATATAATATTTCAAAATAAAATACACACATATTTGAAACAGCATGCTTAGATTATTTTTAACCAGGAATGGTATGAGATCAAAGAGGGTTGGAGACCACAGCTCAGGGGAACCATCCTGAACTTGGCCTTTCAGGATGGCTTCCTTCCTACTCTGGAGCTCAGCTCAGGCTGGGCCCCTGCAGGGGACCAAAAGCATCATCTTTCAGGCACTGGTGGATCCTCAGCTTAGTCAGAGCTGTGTGGTCTCCCCAGCTCCTGGACTGTCTGGCTCCCGCTGGCCCAGGAGGTTATCAGTACTGTAGCCTCCAACAGCCTTTCCTGTTATCAGAGCCCAAGTGTGTAAGAAGGAGTGTGAACCTCCTGCCCCTTCCCATCCTGCTGGGTTACAGTCTGTCCTCGGAGTGACAGTAAACAGAGGAGGTGACAGTGTCAATAAACGTCTCCCGTGTGGCCTTGGCGAGCACACGTGCCTTCCCACTAAGAGACGCAGGTAGACTGTGCTCATGGCTCTTCCTAGGATACACACAAGAATAAATGTTAAGAAGACAGGAAACTGTAACAAAAATAAAGAACGAAAAAGGAGAGAATGTCTCTTTATGAATTCTGGAAGAGATCTTAAAAAGTGAGTTCTGAGTAATAGAAAGTCCAACCTCTTGAACTTTATCACACGTCAGGTGATGAGTAACAGGTGACGAGTAGCAGATTTGCATCAAGAGGCAGTCACCCAATACGTATGAATTTCCCAGCCACTTACAGATACGTAATGAACGTGTAACAGTTAACTCATTGACTAGTGAGGGAACCAGTAAGATGGTACCACTGGCTCAAAGGAAAATTAAGAGAACCTTACACATATAGGTTATAAGAATGCTAATATATTTTAAAATGTTTACAAAATTGGTTTATCCATGGGGCAGTCATTCCACTGGATGCAATTCCTTTGCATTTCCATGGAAAAGAATAATTTGCATGATCAATTCTCTACTACTTAGAGAGTTATAGACTATCTCACAGAGAAGGCAATGGCACCCCACTCCAGTACTCTTGCCTGGAAAATCCCATGGACAGAGGAGCCTGGTGGGCTGCAGTCCATGGGGTCGCTAAGAGTCGGACACGAATGAACGACTTCACTTTCACTTTTTACTTCCATGCATTGGAGAAGAAAATGGCAACCCACTCCAGTGTTCTTGCCTGGAGAATCCCAGGGACAGGGGAGCCTGGTGGGCTGCTGTCTATGGGGTTGCACAGAGTTGGACACGACTGAAGTGACTCAGCAGCAGCAGACTGTCTCAAGGATAATAAAATGTGACAATAACCTAGAAGAGGACTCTGGATAGGATACCCAGTCATCTTTTATGCCCATGTTAAAGTTTTTCTAACAGCTTTCTCTGACACCAGAAAAATAAGTTTGGCCCATGCAACCAAAGAACTTTATGAAAAATTTGATTGTATTTACATCAGATTAGGAGATGAATCATTGCAGAAAGAAAGTAAAAGTGTTAGTTGCTCAGTTGTGTCCAACTTTTTGAGACTCCATGGACTGTAGCCCGCCAGGCTCCTCTGTCCATGGACTTCTCTAGGCAAGAATACTGGAGTAGGTAGCCATTCCCTTCTCCAGGGGATCATCCCAACCCAGGGATCGAACCTGGGTCTCTGCATTGCAGGCAGATTCTTTAGTCTGAGCCACCAGGGAAGACCTATCATTGCAGAGCTCTACCCTTTTCTCCTTACGGATGATTCCAGAGAGGGCAGCATGCTGTCAGAGGAAGCAGATCTGGGTCAGGTCCAACTTCACAGCTCTGTCATTGGGTGGTGTTGGTCCATTCCCTTCTCTCTGAGCCCATGGTTTCGGACTTACATGATGGGGCCAATAACGTGAGGCTGCAGAAGGCAAAGGACTGCCACCAGGCCTGGCGCAGTGGGAACGCAGGACACGGGGGCTTCCTTCCCCACTTCTTAAAACTACCCCAAAGGAGACTCAAGTCATGTCAGTTGCAGAAGCTGCCCATTTTGGTCACTTGGCATTTCCAGACCCTTGAGACCCCAAGTGGAGTTTTGACTGTGGAGACCTCCAAAGGCACCAAGAAAACCCTGTGGCCAAGGTCTTCTTTGGAGAAAAATGGAACCTGGCCCCATGGTGTCACCAAACAGCAGGTCTCTGGAGCTGGGGTAGTGGGGGTGGGAATTCAGTGAGCCAAGAACAGAGCTCAGAAGAGATGTGGTTGAGAGGAGGATATGGAATAAACCAGGGGTTCCTACCTCTGGGGGGTTGATCAGAGACATCTTTGAGAAACCTCCCCAGAAATATATGTGTATGTCGGCTAAAGGACCATAGCTAGCTCTTCTGTAGAAGTGCTAGGTCTGGAATGGGGCACTCTCTGCACCCCTTTCCCCTCCCCCAGTGACTGTCTCCAACTTCAGAGGAATTGGGGACCAACCTCACAGGAGACGAGAAGGGAATGGCAACCCATGCCAGTATTCTTGCCTGGAGAATCCCATGGACAGAAGAGAGCCTGGTGGGCTACAGTCCATGGGGCCGCAAAGAGTTGGACACAACTGAGTGACTTTCACTCACATTTCACTCACTCACAGGAGACAGACACCCCAAGGTGAGAGGTGGCTGAACAAACTCCTTCCTGTTTCCTGAGGGACGGGGCCAGGTGAGCAGCTGTGGCCTTGATGGGGCTCAGGCCTCTTAGAGCCTGAGCTCTCTTGTCCATGATGGCTGCCCTAAGTTTCCAGCACCCAGTCTTTGAGTCCACAGCAGAGGACCATTGTGGAGGGGAAGTGGTGGTGGGAGGACTTTCACACAAAAGCCTAGGGCCTTGACCTTCACTTTCCCCAGTTCACAGGCCCCCCAGGGAAGGTAAAGAATGTGGGCTCTGGAGCCAGTTTAAGGTTTGTGTCAACCATGAAGATGCACCACTCAGCTCTCTTTTTATTTTTATTTCTTTATTTATTTGACTGCAATGGGTCTCCATCACAGCAGGCAGGCTTCTATCTAGTTGTGGTGTGCACAGCTAGACTGCACAGCTTTAGTAGTTGTGGCGCAAGTGAACTTGCTCCACGGCATGTGGGATCTTGGTTCCCCAACTAGGGGTCAAATCTAGGTCCCTTGTTTGGAAGGCAGGTTCTTAACCACTGGACCACCAGGGAAGTCTTTCGGCTCGCCCTTCAAAAGATAACCTGCTAGTCAGCTATATATGAATTTCCTAAGGCTGCCATAATGAAGTACCACAGACTGGGTGGATTAAATAACAGTAATTTACTTTTTCACCATTCTGGAGGCTTGAAGTCTGAAATGAAGGGCTCACCAGAGCCATGTTCCCCTGAAGGCGCCAGGGAAGGCTGTACTCTCTCCTACCTTCTGGAAGCCTCAGGCACTCCTTGGCTTGTGGTTGCATTAGTCCAAAGCTCTGTCTTCATGTGGTGCTCTCCTTGTGTGCCTCGGTCTTCATATGGCCTTCTTCTTATAAGGACACTGATCATAGTGGGTTGGGGACCCATCCGACTCCCACGTGACCTCTTAATTACATCTGCAACACTATTTCCAAATCAAGTCACATGCGAGGAGTTTGGACTTCAGCACATCTCTGTTGAGGGGTTGGGAGACATAGTTCAACCCATGATAAGCTACCAGGAGTACAGTTAGTGGATTCCCCCCTTACTGTGGCACTTTTGGGTAGATGCACTTTCCCTGATCAGCTCTCAACCAGTGGGAAGAGGCCTTATCAGATCTGCAGCGCAATCAGAAGTCCTAATACCATTCTTTTCCTTTCATCTTTCACAGGCATCGTCTCCCAGTAAGTATTCTTACTCTTTACTGCATCATGCTGTGTGTTTGCTGAAGGACCAAAACTGGCGCAGAGATAGGATGGATTTGTTTACTGGATCCCTTGCTGCTGAGGATGCTGCCACTCCCCAGGGGTATGTGAGGCACAATAGTCCCTGGTACAAGATGGCAGCTCAGTTGCTAAAGCTTTCATTGGTAATGACTTGGAAGAATGTTCCAGTAGAGGGGACAGCCTGGCCATGCAATGATGCAGGGGTTTGAAAAGCACAGGGACAATACATACAAAGACAATGGAATTAATTGGTTGTATTAACTTATACAAGTTATCTTGACCCTGCAGAGAAATCAGGAAAAGTTGAGGGCACTTGAAAAACAAAAGTGAAGCATGAAGGGACTTTTGGGTGGTTTACAAATAAGTCTTTATTTCCTACAGAGAGAAAGTAGTAAGAATTTATGATCCAAATCAGGATTGAATAGTATGGAGCTTCAAAGATGAAGAATGCTTAACTGAGGCAAGTCTCTACACTAAGGTCAGGGCCCTAGTTGGGAAAACCTGGGGCCTGACACCTGTGTATTCTGGTTCCCTAGACTCTGTACTGTCAGAGCATGCAGAGTTGGCCCACTCCTCTCAAATAAGAGGGAGCACTCCCCACATACAGGAAGACACAGCAGAGGCTTCTCCCCCAACCCTGCAATAGAGGTCTTCTCCAGACTCTTCCTCCATCCCCTTTCCTTGTTGCCAGGCTGATAATCAGAACTAAGTTGCATCATGACCCAGCCAGAGTCTTATATGGGAGGAAAGGGACTATACCCCAGAATAACTATAGGAAGCATACAATAGGCTGTATTTTAAGGGTGCTGGATCAAGGGATCCAGAACAGATGACTGGAAAAGGAAGTGTATTTACCTGGGGTATGGGATTTAACTCTCTGGCAAGGACTTGAGGGGAGAGTGCAAGTTTGCTGCTTGAAAAACTCCTAGAAACTTGGAGAAAATGATGGTGTATGTCAAACAGAATTGAAATGCCTGAGTTGTCAAGCACAAATGGAGGAAAAAGGGCTTTAAAGTCTCAGGGAAGCAGATGTGCTAGACTGAATATATTATGTGATGTCAGAATACCCATCAGAGGACGATAGTCCACAGGCAGACCAAGAGGAGACATGATCCTTCAAGTTCATTGGGAGTGTGTTGGTGGGAGGGCACCAGTGTCATTAAGCTCAATGACAGCTCTCTCCTTTGCAAGAGGAGTTGATGGTAGAAGATGATGGTAGAAAGAGACTGTCCTAGAGCTCGGCCTTTTGGGAGCAATGGGGGTGATGGCTCCTACAAAAGCCAGAAGGTCCCAATTATTGTTAAACTAGCATACTTAGGGTGGTAGCCAACAGAGCTTGACTTGCAGAAAGCTGTGGAGACAGTTAATGGAATAAGTTGGCTGACAGGCAAAATAGATGAGTAATAAGTGAGAGTATCATCAAAGGAATGCAAGTGTTTAAGCAGTAGGTCTAAGGTTGCTCCAATAAAATGTCACAATCCTTTGCCCAGTTTTGGGCCTGATCCAGATTTTAGATTTTTGTGTTAGAATAGAGAACCTATTGTGCCTCAGGAGGAATTAATTGGTTGTACTAAATTATCTTGACCCTTCAGAGAGATCATGAAAAGTTGATGGCTTAAAAAACTTGAAAAACAAAAATGAAGCATGAAGGGGCTTTTGGGTGGTTTATAAATAAATCTTTATTTCCTGCAGAGGGAGAGCAGCAATAATATATGATCCAAATGAGGATTGAATGGCAAGCACACCCTCTAAGGATCTCCCCAGTCCTTCCCTGCAGAGACTGATGGCCATTTACTCAGAATCAACTTACAGTTGAAATGAGAATACCCAGACACTTCTAGGACTATTGGACCCAGAGTCTGTGTTGCCACTGACACCCAGAAACTGGAAGTGTCATTATGGACCTACTCTGAAGGTCAAGTAATAGTGGAGTCCTCATCATGGTCCAGCTTATAGTAGACCCGCTGGGATGTGAGACCAATGACCACTCATTTCTCTGATCTCTGATTGTTTAACCAGGCTTGACATACTTGGTATATAGTGTAATTCTTACATGTGGCCTTTGACCTGTGGGGTAAGAGTATTCACAGTGGAGATGGCCAAGTGGAAGCCTCTGAATCTGTCCTCCTTCCTCTCCATACCCAACTCCCCACCAAGAGAATAAATCAAAATCAATATTGTATCCTAGGGGAGGTGGCAGATATTAATGCTATCACTTAGGTATCTCAAGATACAGGAGTGGTGGCCCCTATAATTTCTCTGTTTATCAGTCTAGTCCTGGCAGAAACCAGATGGATCCTAAAGTGTGACTGTAGACAACTAGAAGTTCTACTAAACAGTAGCTCCAAATGCACCTGCCATGCTCAACTAGAGTCTTTGCTCCAGCAGATTACATGGCTTCAGGTTCATGGTGTGCTGCTGTTGACTTGATCAATGTGTTATTTTTGATTCCAATCAGAAAAGAAGATCAGAAACAGTCCACATTCACATGGGATAGACAAGAATATGCATTCGTAGTTTTATCCCAGGGCCATGTTAATTCTCTTGCTCCTTGTCACAGTATAGTCCAAAGAGCTGTGGACCACTGGGGCACCCTGCAGAGCATCACATTGACCTGCGAGATTGCTGAAGTCATACTAACCAGGATGATGAGCAAGAGGTGGCTCGTACACTGGAGGCTTTTGTTCTAGAGAGTGGGAGACAAGCCTTGCAAAGATTCATGAATGGCTGCCTTTTGCTTTTTACTATAAAGAAGGAAGCACAGTGCCAGTTAGGCCATTTTGGGTTCTGGAGGCACACATTCCATACCTGGAGATCCTGCTCCAGTCCATATACGGAGTGACAGGAAAGGCTCCCAGCTTTGAGTGGGGCCCAGAACTGAGAGGTCTCTGCAGCAAGGCTGCAGGGCAAGCAGCTCAGCCATGTGGGCCATGTAATCCAGCAGATCTGCTGCTGGAGGTGCCAGTGTAGAAAAAGAGGTGGTGTGAAGTCTGTGGTGAGCCCCAGAAGAAGAATCACAATACAGGCCCTGGGATAAGGGTGGAGGACTTGGGTCACTCAAGGTGATAGCTCAGGGGAGGGGGGGGGGGGAATTCAAAACAGACATTGTAGGAGGGAGATGATGAGCACCAGTTGAAACTCTAAGATTAGCTCTAATGATGGGAGCTGAAGTTTGTTCTACTACCCTCCTTTTCCCAAGTCTCTCCCCTTCAGGAGGAGTGGTCCACGGGAAGCTTGGAGAAGTGTATCCCTGCAGGGAACACGTGGACTGAGTGAGCCAGGGGGTGCCGTACACAGACCTCCCTGCAGTGGAGAACATGCCATTGAACCGTGAGGGGAGCAAGAGGTGACAGCGTCCAGCTGTAGAGACTTCAGGCTGAGGCTGTGCTCTCTGGGCAAATCTAAGCCAATGAGGGGCACGTGGGTTCTAGGATCTGGCCATTTCTACCCAGTGTGGGACTCCTTTTAATGGGCAGTCTTTGCTCTGGAGCTCCCCATCGTGTCGGCGTTGTTTGCATCACAGTCTGACAGCAGCCTGAGTAACTTGTAAGGTCTGGGATCACACCAGCCAACCTGGGTTTTTGGTGTCCATTGATGTATCTGGACAGTAGGAGAGTTGTCTTTGGTTCCCTTGGGAAGGCCACACCTTCTGCCTGACCAGCCTCTGGAAGTTAAAAGGGCATGGACTTTAGTCAGACATACTTGGGCTCCAATCCCATCTTCTTCATTGACAGGTCATGGAGCTTTGGGCTCTGGGCTTCCTAAAGAGGCCTCATCTTTATCATCTCTCAATTCCACTCTCTTTCTCATCCACATCACAGCCCCAGCCAGAGTCCCTTAGGGGTAGATTCTCTGCCAGGAACTGCCAATGAGTTATTGAGGAAAAGTCTCTGTTTACAAGACCACTCACTCTCTCTCTGCCTCCTCATCTCCATACACACACACCCCTCCTCATCCCACAGCTGAGAATACCTGCCTCCTATAATTCTCAGAAAGACGCCAGGCACTCAGACATCAGGGTTGAAACTGAG
This sequence comes from Bos grunniens, assembly GCF_055505025.1. Lineage (NCBI taxonomy): Eukaryota > Metazoa > Chordata > Mammalia > Artiodactyla > Bovidae > Bos > Bos grunniens. Next base: position 18,204,291 of record NC_141167.1, read on the forward strand.
CCAGCTTTCTTGAGTTCCCACTTTGTATCAGATCCTGAGCTGGGTACTTTCCCTTAATAACTTTCACAGCAACCCAGTGAAGCAGGGTCTGTTACTTTGAGCACACTGAGGCTCAGTGGAGAGTTGGGATGGGCCCCTAGTCCATTGTCTCCCAAGCCCAATGCTCCTCCTATAATGCAGGTATGGCTGGATGAGGTCCCTGCCCAAATCTGTAAGGACAGAGATCTGAGAAGCCTGATTCATCACTAGGGAACTGGGGAGCCAGGGCCATAGTGAGCCCAGCCTGCTCGGGCTTGTAGTATTTATGTGCTGGAGGAGGCAGAGGGAGGAGCTCTTGGGGTCAGGGAAGTCACAGTAGGCCCAGAAGGCTTGTTGGAGAGTTTGGGATAATCAGAGCTCTTTAAATCACAGCAAAAATAATTAAAACAAGGTCAACTGCAATTTGTTAAATCCTTACTATGTGTAGGGTTAACAGGCAAGATCTCATTTAACCCTCCCAGCAATTCTGAGAGCGGAGAAATTGTTATCCGGAATTATTTGTCTGGGCCTGTGTGGCTCCAAAACTCATGGACTTTCCTGTTGTTTATTTTAATACTTATTTATTTGGCTGCTTTGGGTATTAGTTGCAACATGCAGGATCTTTGTTGTGGCACGCAGCCTCTCTAGTTGTGGTACATGGGCTTAGCTGCCCTGAGGCATGTGGGATCTTAGTTCCCGCATCAGGGATCGAATCAGCATTCCCTGCATTGCAAGGCAGATTCTTAACCTCTGGCCCACCAGGGATGCCCCTCATGCACTTCCCTTGATGCAGCTTTGTATCTCCCCCTGGTAATGACTGACGGGCCCTCGCCCCAACAGACCGTGCCATAGCCGGGTGCCTGTCTGGCTCCCACTCCTCCCTTGCTCGGGCTCCTCAGAGCCAGCCCCAGATTTGGGGCTTAGACCATGGAAAGGACCAGCTATACCCTTCCTAGGTCCACCTGAGGCCCATCTCCCTGAACCACTGAGACCTAAAGAAGATGGAAGAGACTTTCTGAACCCTGTTGAGAACAAGAGAGAGGACAAAAAAAAAAAAAGGCATAGGCTCAATCTTTATAGAACAGAACAGCATGTTATAGAACAGAACATAACCCAGTGGACCCTGCCTTCTCTATGAAGAAAAACACTCTTCAAACCAGAGAAGCAGAACAATCCCAGCTACCAGTAAGTTCAAGATTTAGCTACCCCCCAGCTTCCTTTTCTTTGTTCCAGGCCCCTCTGGGCAGAGATGGGTCATTCCAGGGGCCCTTCTGGGGAGGTGAGAGTTTCCAGGAAGGAATTTAAAAAAAATGCTGCCTCAATTTGAGCATGGGAAAAATATGGTACATTGAGCTTATGATAATCCTAGGCAAAATTCCAGAAGTTCCTTTTCTAAGAAGGGATTATTGGAAGCCAAGATGGGTTCATGTAGGTCAAGACATACCTAACTCTCCAGATTTCCCCTCTAGGAAGGACTATCCAAGCACACTGTGGGAAAAGCACCACAGACACAGAATCTTAAAATAAGACTTTGCTGTTATAAGAACTGTATTGAGGAAGAAAAAAAGAGAGTTCATCAACCAGGGTCTGGAATCTCCCACACCCCATTTCTTATACATCAAAAGTATAGGCTTCTCTTTATAGCAGAGTAGATTCAAGTGCTGCTAAAATTTATCTCGTGGTTGACAATGGAGGAGGAGACTTGGGACACATGAGTGAAAAAGTTGAGACGTTCTGAGATGATGATTGTTGGTAACATACATTTGGGAGACAGTGATAGTGTTTGTCTGATAGACCACTTAGGATCTAGAAAGTCTTAGCGTGTCCATGAGACTAAAGCATCAAGAATCCCTTAGAATACGTGACAGGGATTATGGAGGAGCCAATTTTCTTGTCAGGTGCCAGTAGCACTGAGGTCAATTTTGCTGTTGATGAGGCTTTTGAAATGCCTTCCACACATATCTTTGCCAGTGAGTGGAGGAATATGGACCAACTCGTAGGGTAACTCAGCCTTCACATGGCTGGTTGAAGCCTTCTGCCCAGGGTAGAAGGAACAGGTTGATTCTGTGAGAATCAACAGGACACTGCCTCTTATGACCCAGAGTATCAGCAGTATGGTCCTTCCACTAGAGCTCACTGGCGTCTACATGTGCCCCAAGCAGAGGAAGAGAATGAGAGTCTGGTGTGTGAGAGGAAAATCCTTCTAGGTGCCCCTGGTCCAAGATTGGTCCTGCACTATCCTCCCCCTGACTGCATGGCATGCTTGTTTCTATTCTGGAACCCTTGGAGTGGAGAGGTTCTAAGTTCATGCTCTGGGATCACACCGCCGCTTACCTTCACCCTCCCATCCTGTTTCAGTCTCAGCTCTGCCATTGACTGGTTGGGTGACTTTAGGTAAGTTAGTAATTGATCTGTGTCTCATTTTTTTTCATCTGAAAATGGGGATAATTGTGATGCTTTATTCATGGAGTTGGGGCTTCGCAGGTGGCACGGTAGTAAAAGAATCTGCGGGCCAGTGCAGGAGACACAAGAGACGCAGGTTCGATCCCTGGGTTGGGAAAATCCCCTGGAGTAGGAAAAGGCAGCTCGCTCCAGTATTCTTGCCTGGAAAATTCCATGCACAGAGGAGCCTGGTGAGCTACAGTCCATGGGGTCGCAAAAAGTCAGACTGAGCACACACACACAGTCATGGAGTTAGAGCATTGGTTTTCATTAGTTTTGACTGGTGACCAACAGTAGGAAATACATTTTACATCGTGATCCACTACACACATTCCTATACACACACACACACACACGTGTATGTATAACTGGAGAAAGTTGATGATTTATGGTATTTTCTTTTCCATTCTGTTCTTCCGTTAAACAAACTGATAATTGAGAACCATTAAATTGATTTTCACTAGTTACACGAATTTGAAAAACACTGGGTTAAGGTCTTCCTGGAGTATTGTGTTCAGATCCCAAAGCTATACTTTTCTTATATACGTCACGTTTTAAGAGGACTGTTTTCAGGTGACTGGATGTCCAAAAGAGAATGGGGAGGGTATTTCATTCCACTGTTCTTTCTCTTTCTTCCTTTTCCAACCTCCAATCCACTCCCTCATTTGGCTATTTCTTCATCCATTTACCCATTTATCATAGGTTTAAGCACCTGTTTCATCTGGTTAGGAAGCTCCAGGAGAGATTTGCTCTGTAAATCATATGAGAGAGGAACTAGACCTTTTCCTTGCAGTCCCCTAAGCAGAACTGGGATTTCTGGGCGAAAGTGACAGAGAAGTGAACCGGGGCATCACTTAGGAAGTGTATTCCAGTCTTGGATACAACCGGGCGTTGGGTCTGCCTGCCTGTGAGACTTTTCTCTGTAAGTGAGTGTTCAGAGGTGGGACGAATGGAACCAGGAGTTGACTTTCAGTGTTGGGTAGAGGGTAGTCTGAGGTTGGTTCTTCACCCCTTGCTCCACTGATCCTGCAGTTTGCTTTCCTCACTGCAAGGGCTGCTGTGGCTATGGGAGAAGAAACCATCTAGTTGGGGTTCTGTACTCCCTACCTGACAGCTAAAGCAACTCCATTTCTGTTTTACACAGTGGGATTCTCTGTATAAAAGAGAAGAAGGGCAGGAGACACGTTCCAATGATGCTAAAAAAATTTTTTTTTTTTTAATCTTTAAACTAGGAGCACATTAAGTCCCTGTGAGTCTTAGAAGTAATCATTTCTAGGATTCTGGGACTCATTTTTTCCCTTAAAAACAAGTCCATTAAAATTACAGCATAAGCCTTTGTTTTGCACTCTTAAATCTAGATATAATTGAGAGCAAGAGTTAAAGAATGACAAGGGTGGCAGGATAATGGGTTGAGGTGTTATTTGTGTTGGTGGTTTTTCTTCTCATCCTCCCTGCCAGGCAGAGAGCAGAGAGCCGGTGCCTCTATGCTCCATCATCTCAGGGGGTGTTGGTGAAGCTGCAATTCCAAGTCCCCTGTAGATAACTGGTCTTTCAGGCTTTTGTTGATTGAAAGCCTGAGATTAGGGAGAGGGCTGTGATGAAAGACAGGGAAGGAGGAGTGAAAGGGAGGTGGTTGGGTAGGTTCTGGGAGGAATGAGGAACCAGCAGAATTAGGCAGGGCAGTGTCTGCTGTGTTGTTCCCTTAAAGAGGCCCAGCCCCAGGCATCCACGTTCCTTTGATCCACCAAAACCATAGTGCTGTCAGCCTCTGGTGGGTATTTGGAGATAGTCTGCAGTGTTTCTCAAACATTAACATTCATGTGAATCACCTGGGGATCTTGATATACCACAGATTCCAATTCAGCGGGCCTGGAGTGGATCCTGAGATTTTGCTCTTCTAACGGGCGCCCCGGAACTCTGATAAGGCCTGTCCTTAGACCACACTTGGAGCTACAAAGAGCTCCAGAGGTTGTTCCCTTGTTTTCTGGACGTAACCTAAGCCTTTCAGACCCTTGTGCCTCCTTACAACAGGGAAAACCTTCCCACTAGTAACGGGACTGGAATTTTCCATCAGCATAGCGTAAAGAGATGCGCCATTAGTTTTGATTTGGGAAGAATCACAAGCAGCTTTGAGCTTGTGACTGCAAACTCATAGCCCCCTTGCAGGTTAGGCTGAATCTCCATGGGAAATTCAAGGGTCAAGGCTGAAATCTAACCGCTGTTCCTTCTCAGGTGAGAAATCACAGTTCTTTGTTTGGTTTTCTAAGAGGTACTTGAGGTGGGAGAAGAGCCCTCTTGCATCCCCCTCTTTCCCACCCTGGGGTGGGTGGTGGGTGGTGGTTAAATCTCTTACTAGCTGCTTATCTGAATTTATCTGGGAGGAATTTTATCTGTTTGCTATCTTGCTTTGCTTAGAGGCACAAAGTCCATCTGTTTGTGTCCTCTCCACTAGCCTGGGATAAGAGATAAATCTAGGAGCCTCAAAGGAATGCAATGAACACAGCAGGCTCCTCTGTTTCTTTGTCTCTTTGGGAACTGGTGTTAGTGTCAATCAACTCTGTTTACCTGTTCATCTCGTTTGCTTGCTTTCAAGTCTTACCTGGGAATATACATTATTTTGCAAAGAATAGGAAAAAAAAAAAAAAGCTAATACTTTCCAGCCTAGCCAACCTCAGGGGAACTCTTATTAAAAGGGACTCTGCCTCCTTTCCTCAGAAGGCCTAAACACACATATTTAAAAGGAAGGATCTGTAAATGCTCCTTGCCTAGAAAGTAACTCCTTGTGTTTACATAGCTTTTTAGACTTTGGAAACGGTCTGGCATTCATCAAGCCTCTACTTGTGCTGGGACAGCGTCCTATTTAATCTTTCCAACAACTCCTACAAAGAGGTATTACTATCCCTTTATTTATCCACCAAGATTTAAACCAATTAGCCTTCCTTGTTCAAGCAAAAGCTATAGAAACAAAAGCAGAAGTATTCGTTGCAAGAAAGAAAAAATGAAGTGTAAAGGCACAGAAAGCTAGAAACCTGCCTCCCTGGTCACTAGCGATGCCCAGAGGGTGGTTTCACCCTTCTCTTGATAAATGTGATAGATGGAAAGTTCAGGGGGTGATGATGGTGAGAAGGAAGTTTCCGAGCCCTGTGGAGGGATTTCTTTGTATCTTTCTTTGGATTTTCAGCAAGTCAGTTTTCAGGGAGGTGGGAAAGTCAAGGTGAGCACATTTCAGCTGTGGCAGGAGTCGGGTTTTGTATCTGAAGAGGTGAGAGAAGTAGCACCAGGCTGTGCCCAGGGTTGGAAAGCAGGTAAGAAGTCCTGTCTGACAGCTCTAGCCTCAGTAGACCTGGAGTCTAGCTCAGCAGCTCCTACTAACCAATGGCCAGGGCCTTCCAGGCTCTACACCTCAGTTTCCCCTGCAGCAAAATAGAGTGTTTAGACAGGATGCTTGCTCTCCAAGGGCTGAAAGCCTCTGATTTCCAGCTTGAGTTTGGTTTCCTTGCCTGAGAGGCTGCTGTGACCTGTTTTTTATACAGGGTGGAGATGAAGGTGGGGATACACACACACACACACACACACACACTGGGGTTATCGTATGGTAGGTGCCGGGGATGCAACAATGAGGAAGATGGACACAACTGACCTCATGGAGTCAGGAAAGGCAGACACTGAGCAAGTAATTCAACACTTATGTCTTCAATGATGTTAGGACAGAGACCAAAGTGATGAGAAGGAGCAAGTGTGTGAAGGGTGGAGGGTTCCAGGCAGAGGGAGCAGCGTGTGCCAAGGCCGTAGACGGAAACAAGATTGCCACGTTGGTGGGCACAGAAGAAAGCCTGAGGGGCACAGTGGTGTGGGGAGATGGATGGGCTGTGATGCCTCTTTCATAGTCTGGCTCCTGCTACAGAGTTCTGTTTGGAGTCAAGAGACTGGGTTGGGTGTCCCTTTGCTTCTTCTCCTCTCCTCACTCCATCACACAGGCACATGTGCCTGCCCCCCATGCTCACACACACATACCAGCCTTGGGGAGCCTTGGCTATTGCTGGGCAGGGGCTTTGTGGCTGATCATTCCAGGCAGGAAAAACTCCGTTCTTCTCCCCCCACATCGACCGGTGGAGGGGACCTTGGGGTCTCGCCCAAGGAAAGGAAACACTGCTTCCTGGTTTATGTTGAGATGGGAAAGACTTGCCCAAGAACAATGGCGTTTTCGTAAAACACCACTTTGTTCTGGTGAGACCAGGAGGGGATTTCCTTCGGGACCTAGCCTGGTCCCATTGCCCCGGCCTGCCAACCACAACAGCCTCATGGCGTTCTCTGGGACCAGTCTTTCATCTGAGAGGTTTGGTCGTGCACAGCCCTGACTGCTTAACCCTTCACATCCCACCCCACTCAGGCAGCAGCATCTCAGGGCTCCAGGAGGTCTCCCTGGAGATCCTGGGACATGCTGGTCAGGGGAGTCTATTGCAGACACCAAAAGATGACTTGCAGCCTCTGTTTTTCTCATTTGAAGGGACCTTCTGGAAAAAGGGCTCAGATTTGTCTTAGGAGTGTCTCAGTTCAAAACACCTTTCAAGCACCAAAGTTCCTTCTTTTACAGGTGGGGAAACTGGGGCAGAGAAAAGGAAGTGAGTTTGCTAAGGCCACACAGAGAGTCAGTGGTGGAACCAAGGCTGGGATCTAGGGCTCTCAGATCAGCCCTCTTGTTACATTCTGTTCTCTTTTTCTACAGCAGAACCAAAGCTGCGTAAGGGAAGGGATCAAGTCTACTTTGGACAGATGGACACATCTACAGAGCCCCAGAATGTCTGAGGGAGGTACGGAGGGAAAAGGGTATGTGGTGTTGGGAGCTGGACTCCTTGATGTTACAGACAGTAGGGGGTGACTCCTGTAATCGCTCCTGTTTTTCAGGCATGCATGGCTGTTCCTCTGTGAATCGCTAAATGGACCATTTTAGCAAACAATCAAGCCTGTTCAGAGGAGGACATTGATGGGAAGTGAGTGGGCAAATAATTATATAGTCAGAACAATAAGGTAGAAGAACTCTGTTTTCCTTCAGTGGTTGTTTTCGATTCTGCCTGGCATAGAAACAGGCTCAGGTAAAGAGCAAATGCTTCTCATTTAATAAAGAGGTGATGGTGGTGACAGTTTGGGGGTGATGGAGTATTCATGTTGGGGAAGGTATTGCTGACCACTCTGTGGTGACCATCTCAGTTATGGAGACAGTGGTATAGATGTTGGTAGTACCATGTTTAGACGTGTTGACTGAAGTTATGGAGACACTGGCATTGTTTACAGTTATGTAGTGATTACGCAGATGGTGATGTTGGCGTTGGTGGTGTCCAGTTTAGTCGTGTTGAGTAGAGTTACAGTGAGGACAGAAGCCATAATGGTGGCGGTGGGTAAAGGGCAGTGATGATGGTATCGATTATGGTAGTGGTAAGAGTGACAATGATGGTGGTTGGGCATAAATGATGTTGGTATTGGTGACCATGGTAAAGGCAAGGGCGGTACTGGAGTTGCAAATGATGGTCGCATTTTTGGTGGTAAAATGACAGCTGCCTTGGATATTGGTGACCGTGAGAGTGCAGTTGGTATAAGAATGGTGTAATGCTTAGTCAAAGTGATTTTACTGACATCTCACGTTGGTGGTGATGATATGACATTGGTCTCAGTGCTGGTGGCAGTGCTTCTTTGATGGTCTTGGTGACACCCGCTTGTCTTAGCTGATAGAACTAACCAACGGAAGTGGTGGTGGTACAGGCAGTGGGATCAGTGGTGGATCTACAGTAGCCTTGCCATCGGGTACTGGTGACAGTGATGGTCCCGGTGAGAGTGGCAGGAATAGGGAGGGTGGAGGCAGGGGTGATGAGCAGAATGGTGTTGATTACCCCGAGAGTGGCACTACAGCTAGCAGGTTCCCCTAGATTACCTGAGCTGCCCGCAGCCCGCCTCTCCGGACCTGACAGTGTGGCTGGATGTGGGGAAAAGACTCCCTAATTCCCCCAAGTCCTCCTTCTGAGGAGGCTGGGGCAGGGGGAGAAGGGCAAAGGGAGGTGAGGATTCGTTATCTGTGCTGGAGGTGATGGCTGTCTATGGGGGTCAGTGGGGATGGCTCGGAGATACAGGTCTGTTGCTAGCAAAGTGGGCAGGGCGGGAGGCTCAGGACTGCTGAGCTGGGGAGTGCTCTAGTGGGCAGGTCAGCAGGAAACAGGCACATGGGGGCATGCCCACGGTGGGGGCCATGCTGGGCGGGCGGGCGGGCAGCCGTGGTGGCCGTGCAGGGGCTCACGTAGCTGGCAGAACCAGGGCTGTACTTCCTGCTGACTCAGCACAGCAGGCTGGGACTGATTCTTCTGGACTAATGTGTCTTCTCCCCAGGATTAGCTCACTCAGCTCTGGCGGGGAAAGCAAGAGGGAGGTGGCCTCTCCCATCTCCCCGGGCTTAGGGGCCCTTGGGGAGGCTATGGGCAGACTGACCCTGTGTGACCTTGACCTCATTCGCAGTGGGCCCCCATTTGACTGGCAGGAAGCCAGGGTCCCCAGGTGCCAAGAAATCCAGTACCCTACCCCCCACCTCCTAGCCCACTCCACATGACTGGTTTATCCTGCAGAATGCAGCATGGCATGGGCGTGGGGAGAGGAAGCCCTGGAACGAGACCATCTAATCTCAACTTCCGTGTCCCCCACGTGTTCACTGTGTGACTCTGTGACAGTCACTTGCCGTCTCTGCATCTTGGTTCACCAATTGTGAGACGCGGCAGTGACCCCACAGCTCATAGGCTGTGGTGGGATCAGCTGTGTTAAGGTCTACAGAGCATTGGAGGTGTTGATAGGAGCGGGTATTCAGAAAGTACTTGCTTTTATTCAGTTACTGAGAGTTGAGTCACTTTAAGAGACTTAACCTCTCCGAGTCTTAGTTTTCTCAGCAGCAAAATGGGGATAATCTTTAATGTGCATACTTCATATGAGAATTGAAAAGGAATAAACAGATGAAGGCATCAGTAGTTATTGTGCTTGTTGTTGATCCAAGGGCCAGTGCAGAGCAGGCTCTCACATCACATGGGATTTGGGAATCCCTGAAGCGATGGATGCTAACCTGTGGCTCCAGGAACTTGTGCCAGGGCCAGCTGCCTCCTGATAATGGAAGCAACATTTCCTCGTGATGGGAGGATTTGAGGAGATCAGCTATCTAGTTTTTAGTCCTTTGCCCTTCTCCCCCTGCCCCAGCCCTGGACTCACGCCCAGGATAGGGGTGGAGAAAAAAAGAGTGTTCTAGGAGAGTCCACCCATTCTTCAGGCTTCTGAGGAATCTTGTTACTTCATCCCTACCTCTCCTCTGTTTCTCTTCCTTCCCTTGCTCATTCACTCATTCATTCATTCACTCATTCATTCATTCCTATGCAGGATATGGAGTTTGTGGGGTCTGCCCTTGTTTAAAGGTTCAATCTAGTTCAGGCTTCAGTCAGGGCCTCACTGAATGATTCTTAGAGTAAGAACCAGAGAATAAGAGGGGGATTGCGAGGGAGGAGAGAGAAAAGAAAGGGAGAGAATCAGATGAAGATTAAACTTGTCTTTACATTAAGGAAAATTATCAACAATGATGCTGTTTAGATGCCCTAAAATCAACATCTAAATAAAAGACAGACAATATGACTAGTTTATTTTCTCAACTGTAAGAGAGATAAAAATGATACACTTCGCATGGATTGGATTTTTTTTTTCTGTTTGATTGGACTTCAGATGCACAGAGTTGAGTCCTCTCTGCCAGTTTAATTTTTCCCCTCTTCCCAGATCCTGTTCTTATTCCATACTTCCTTCCTCAATCTAGGAATCCACTCCAATATGTATTTTTAAAATATGTCCTTAAGAATGTTTGTCTTGGGACTTCAGTGGCTAAGACGCTGTGCTCCCAATGCAGGGGGCCAGAGTTCAATCCTTGGTTGGGGAACTGGATCCCACATGCTGCAACTGAAGATCTTGCATGCTGCAACTAAGACTCAGTGCAGTCAAATAAATACATAAATATATATTTTAAAAAGTGTTTGTCTTTATAAATATGCCTTGGGGAGTTCACTTGCAAAAATGATACTGTGCCATAAATCTTTCTGGTCCCTAATTTTCTTACTCAACACCATGATTTTGAGGTCTTTCCAAGTTCCTGTAGGTAGATTGCTATGTTCCTTCTTGCTCCTGCATAGTAATGCTTTGGAAGCATCCACATGCTTCCCTCATTCATTCCCCCGAGCAATAGATGCGTCACCAGCGCAGCCTCACAGCATTGCTGAAGCATTAAGCAGAAAGCCCTTAATGCTGAGCTTGCCCAAAGTTCCCATTCCCTATAGTCAGCTATCATGACAGGAATATTATGATTGTTTTTATCTGTCCTCTAGGCTACATAGTTTCCATAACCTTTAATAATCAGTTGCACAAGTGCCTCTTGTTGATTCTTCATTATGATTTTCTTCCTCACATACTGACGCTTGCAGTGACCCATGGCCAGTGCTGGGTACAGGATCAAAGAAATGACTTTCATGAGGCCCCATGTTCTCCAGGGACTCACAGGTTTAGGAGATGGACAATTCAGGGCAGGGTGGGATGCAAAGTGGTCAGTAATCAGTTCTGCTGGTAGAGGGCAGGGTCCCCCAGAGTCAGATTTAACAAGTTGAGGAGGATTTAACAAGATCAGGTGGATGGGAAGAGGGGAGAAATGGGGCAGAGTTGGTTCCAATAGAAAGAACATCCTAAGCAAAGGGTCAGAAGCATGAAGAAGCTCGGCACTTTTAGAAAAAGTCATGGTTTTGATACAACTGAGGAAAAGGAAATGAAAGGGAAGAGGCAAGAGGCAACAGCTGTGTTTGTTGAGTTCTTACAACGTGCCAGGCATTGTTGGAGATGGTAAGTACACAATCTCATTTAAGCCACACAACAGCCCTTGGAAGATACCACTAGCATTCCCCTTTGACAAGAACAGAAATGGAGGTCCAGAGATGTTAGTAACTTGCCCACAAACACATAGCTTTAAGTGGGATCCCTAAGGACTGAAGCCAGGCTGTCTGGGTTCACAGTCACAATATTATGACCTCCAAACGATGAGGAAGGTGAGGAGCTCGGTGAGATGGCAGAAGAATGCACCGGAGCCTCATGGGAGAGCCAGGCACTGTGGTGTGAGCCTGTGAGAGGGGAGTGTGTGAGGGGTGTGTGTGCTGCAAGTGTTATAGGTGGGCGTGTGCAAATATCTGTGTGCATGAGTGTGTCCACATGGGTGTGCTTGAGTGTGCCAGGCGAGATGTTTCTGTGCTATAGGGCAGGCCCCACCAGGACTAGGTGAGTGTGCGAGTGAGTGTTGCATGTAAATGTGGGAATCTCTGGCTGCCCACGGGGGCCTGGGCGTGTGTCCTGTGGGCATGAGAGTGGGCCTTGGTGTCCTGCCATCCTGGGGCCCCAGGGAAGCTGTCAGAGACCATCAGCCTGGCCTGTTGTGAGGGGTCTGGGCTTGGCCTTAGAAGCTAAAAGGACGCACATCAAAGGCAGTCTGAGCCTGGGACCAGTGGGGCAGAATAATTTAATGAAGGTCCAGGAGGGAGGCTGTGGCTGGTGGGGAGTGGGAGGGGCTGCCGGGATGTGCCTGCAGCTCCCAGGCTCTACCGCCAAGCATGTGGGGTCTGCAAATGTGTCAGGGAGGGGACGGGCCACACTGGGCACCTGGCCATGCTGCCCTCCTTCTCTAGCCAGTGGGAGAGCTGCTTCGAAGCCCAAGTTCAAAGCTCCCTACTCCTGCCTGGATGCCAACCTAGCTCCCAGTTTCCTGGTTGCAGAGGAACCAGGATGCCAAGTCAGGCGTTTTCATCTCTAAGGCCATTCTGACATTTCCATGAGGTGGAACACACAGAAAATCATTTCCTGGTCAACTCGTCTAAGCCCCCTGCCTTACAGAGGTCGTGTGTGCGTGCGCGCGTGCGCGCTGACCTTTTGCGAGGGGCTTGGGTCAGAAAGAGAAATGTGGGAGGGCCTAATGTCATCAGCTTTTCTCTGCAAGATGTGGGTAGAGAAAGGAGGATTTGGGGTAGGGTAGGAGGAGGGGCCGAGGATGAACATGCGCATGAGAACAGAGTGGCCCTTGCCAGGGAAGAGTTGTGATGGGGGCAAAGCAGAACGTTGTCCTTGTCATTGGGAGTCTTGGGCGACAGGCACACAGCCCCTTTTGGTCCAGTGACCGCAGTGTGAGAGCGTCTCCAGGAGGCTTCTGTGACAAACGCCTTTTCATGGCAAGAATCTCCCGTGAGTCTTAGGCCCATCTAAGGGCCTAAGGCTCAAACTCCTTCGCTCCCTATGTAGGCTTCCTCCAAATTCAGGGTCTGTCATCTGAACCCATCCGTAAACCAGTGTTTTTGGTGGTCATGGATTGACACATATTCTTGAACAGAAATGCTTTTGACAGGACATGGACTCTCCTATTAGACACAAGCCCCACCACTCTGTTGTTCACACTCCTGCTTGTCCATCTACACCACCTGCTTATCACCAGAAAGCACTTGAATTTGGGACCCTTGAACTTGAGCTCTTCGAGGGAGAGGCTTGTACATTCTGCGTGTCCTCATCTAGCACATAGTAGATATTGATAAATATGTGTTGAATAGCTGACTTCAACTGGCCTCATTTCTTGTACATCTAGCCCACCCTCTCTACTCCTCCACTTCAGCCCACACTCATGCTGATCTCCATTCCCTGAACCACAATTTTTCATCTGAAAAAAAGCGTCTTGGTGAATTCCTACTCACCACTTCAGACCCAGATCAAGTGGCCCCACCACTGGTCCAAGGTGGCTGCGCCCTGCCCCAGGCTCCCATATGCTATGTCTGTCTCTATGTGACAGCCCCCTCAGCCCCAGCATTGTAATTGTTAGTTGATGTGTCTGGTCTGTCCAGCTCAGAGCATCTGTTAGAGGACTTTGACAGCTGTCTCTGTTCATGGACTAGGCTTTGGGATTAGTCTGTATTAGATATATACATTAGTTGGCTTACCAACTTTGGTAAATCCCATTAGCAGCTCTGGGTGCTTTGCCCTCAAATCCTGGTGCCTTGATCCTCATCTTCAGTGGGTGTTGGAAGAGGCCTCATGACTCAGGGTCTGGCCCTTTCAGAGAGGAACATCCCTAGTGTGGCTCCAGGCAGAAGAAAAATATTAGCTCGCAAGCTGGGACCAGTTTTGCCGCCAGCCTGGCCAGGCCAGGCCACTCCTGGCCCATGACTTGGCACTTTCTGGGGCTACCTGCTGGGTTTGGCCAAGACAAGTTGCCTCGGCCTGTGGGGAACTGCTGGCAGTGCACATTTCCCAAAACCACCGATGGTGATGCCAGGGTGCACCCACACAACACCATGCTGGTTGCAGACACCCCCTCTTAAAGGCTCAGTGCATAGCTCCCATCCCAGGGTCTATAGCCTTAGCTACGCGGGATCCCAGATCAGGGTCGACTCATCTCTTCTGCAGCAGGATGGTGGTACATGTGAATGTGAGTGAGAGAACGTGGATGTCTGAGCATGTGTGAGTGAGTAGATAAATGAGTGAAAGGATGGTGTGTGACGAGTGTGGGTGAACATGTGCTGTGTGTGACCACATATGACTGTGTATGTGTGTGTGATGAGGGGACATGTGCAATGCCACGTGTGCAGATATACAAACCAACTGGGGACGTGTGTGGTGGGAATGGCTGTCTGTGTCTATGTATACATACATGGGTTTGTGTGTAACAGTCTCTGGATAAGCTGTGCGGTGTGTGGATGTGTGTACACATGACTCTGTGTGACAACAGAGATGTGAATCTGAGTCCTGGTTCTGCTACTTCCTAAATGTGTTGAAAACTTAAATAAATCCCTTCCCCTCCTTCTATAAAGTGGGATGGCATAGACAAGATGATCTCTTAAGTCCCCTTCTAGCTTTGGTATTCAGTGACTAGTTCAGGAGTTGAGCACAAATGTGTAAGTTGTGTGTGCATTTGCACGTGTGTGTGTGAGCACGCATGTGCATCCTAGTGGTGCCATGCAAAGGGCATGGCTTTGAGTTCTGATTCCACGTTTGACAGCTGTGTGGTCTCAGCTTAGTCCCTTCCCCTCTCTGAGCCTCAGTTTCCTCATCTGCAGATGGGGCTAGTGATTCTCATAGGGCTGTTCTGAGGACTAGGAGATGTTGTTGGTGATGGAACCGTCTGGCTCAGAATCTGGCTTAGTTCTGTCAGTGTGCACGTGTGTGTGTGTGTGTATGTGCGTTTGCACATCTGAGTGTATGTGGATGGTCATGCTCACACGCTTAACTATGTAAGTTGGTGTGGAAAACAGGGTGAGTGATCTAGATCACTCCTGCCCTCTGGGATTTCTGATTTCTGTTTGCTTGGGACATAGCTACCAGGAGACCTAGAGCTGGGCAGTCAATTTCCAGCTACCCGCCTGTGCCCATGTGATTCTGAGGGCTCCCTGGTGCCCCAGACTGTCTGTCACATGGGTGCAGTGGCCTGGAAAGAAGGATTGGTGTGGGCAGGAGACAGGCCGCCTAAATCCGCTTAGTGCCCACCCCACCATTTGGGGTATTAGAGACTAAAGAAATTCTTCTTCTTCTTAGAGGGTCAACTGCCAACCTGCGATGGTGGCTGACCTGAGAATGAGCCCCTGAGCCCCATGTTCATCTAGAACGAGGCTTCGGAGTGGGCGGCCAGGAGAAGATAGGGCCCTGCCTTCAGAGAGCTCCCAGCTGAATGGAAAGAGTCAGGAGAATCAGGCTGGAAAGTGGGGCTGGGGTAAGGAAGGCCTTCTCGTAGAGGCTGGAGAGGGAAAGGAGAACACATTCTGGGCAGGAAGACCAGTGTGAACCAATGTGGGGAGATGTGAATGAGCACCAAGTGTGTGTGTGTGTGTGTGTGTGTGTGCATGTGTGTGTAGGGTGTGGGGAGATGGGAATGAGCGCCTAGTGGGTGTGCTTGTGTGTGTGTAGGGAAGGACAGGGAGAGGGCAGTGTAGGGGACCTCAGAGAATATCAAGTCCAACTCTTTCATTTTCTTGGTGAGGAAATGAAGGTAGAGAAGGGAAAGGACATACATCTGGACAGATTGCTGTCGCTCCACTTCCCAGCTGGAGTCCAGGGTCTCCCTCAATTCCTGGGTTCTGAAGAGGGGTGTCAAGCTGAGCTGCCACAGGCCCTCCATTAACTAGTCCCACAGGGGTCTCGATGAACTGGGGCGGATGGTGAGCCAGGATGTGTGCCTTCAGGCCAGTAGAAGGCTGTGGGGCTAAACATTTTGTCCAAACAAATCTAGAGTGGCTGCTAACACGTGGACCTAATCTGCCTGGGCAGGTGTCCAAACCCAGACCCTTGACACCCAGAGAAGATTCCCTAACATTTTGCAACAGCCATACCAGAGAGGGCCCCAACAACCTGACCTAGAGAGGAACACCTCACCCAGACTGGGAACCTAGGGAAACAACCCCACACCTGGACCACATACCTCTGGATCTGCTTCCATTGCACAGTTGGCCTGAATGGATCCCTACAACTGGATCCAGAAATTCAGTGAAGATCCCACATCCAGAGAGGGTCCCAACACCCAGCAGATCCCAACCCTGCATCTGATAACATCTGACTGGCTTCCAACTCAGGCCCAGAACACTGTGACTGTAGCTAGCAGCCTGACCCAGCACGCTCTGAGCCTGTCCCAACACCGAACACACAGCCAGGCATCATCCGCACCCCATCCCCCACCCCGCCTCCGCACCCCATCCCCCACCCCGCCCCTGCACCCCGTCGCGGTCGGGCAATCCATCTTCAGTTGAGTTCATCCGGTCCTGAGAGATTTCCCAGGTTCCAAGGCTTTTTCTGGGGAAATCTGTGGTCATCCTCCAGATGCCTGGGAGAAACGGGGAGGAGACCAGGCCCGCGCCCTTTGCGGGGGAGGGCCGGAGACCCAGCTCGAGGAGTGGGCTTCAGCGGTTGCCTGCGGGTGGGCGGGGTGGGGGCGGACGCGCCAGCCGCCCCGCTTCGGCTCTGGGGGGAAACCGTGTCCCCTTGCGAGGCCCCCAAACAGCCCGCGGGGCGTTGGGCGCGGGGCTGGGAAATCCGGCGCCCGCCCTTGAAGCGGCCCCAGGTCGGGCGGGGTGCGGGGGGCCGCTGGCACCGCGGCCGCCGAGCAACGTGACCGCGCGGCCCGACTGCGGCCTCAGGTCCCCACCGGGACAAGGCGGCCTCTGTGCCGACGCAGCTGATCCTAAATCCCTTCCGGCTGACAGCCCGCGCCGGCGGGGGCCAGACGGCGTGGGAACCGGGTCGAGTGGGGCCGGGGGGCAGGTGGGCTTGCGGGGAGCGGAACCCAGTGGCGGGCGCCCCCGCTGGAAGCCGTCTGCTCCGGACAGGGTATTTCACTCCCCACCCCGAGTAGCAAGAGTTACCGCGATACCCAGACAGGGACACTGACGCTGGCATCACTAGACCGTATAGTCTCACAGCCTGTTTCTTGGTTAAAACCAGGGGTCTTAATTAGGCCCCGTGATAAACTACATACATTGTGGAGAGCTGGGAGGCATCATGGTCCCCATTTTATAAATGAGGGAAATGAGGCTCAAAACAGTTGAAGCCACAGGTCCAAGGTTCCCAGACAGCTGGGGTGAGGCTGGAGCCACCTCTGCTGACAACACGGGACAGCATGTGCATGCAGTCCTTGGGCTGGACCCCCTGGCTACCAGGCAGTTATGGAACATCCCATGGGGTGTAAACCGGTGGGTCCGTCCGGTCAAGGAGTTGCGTTTCTGGGTTCTTGAGTGTGATGGATCCAGTGAAGATGTGGGTTAGTCTTGGAGTGGACGGATGTGGGGCTGAGGCGGGCAGACAGAGAGAGGGAGACAGGCGTGGGGGTGGAGAGGAGCTCGGAGGGAAATGAACCAGGAGAATGGCTGCTGGGAGCCCCCTCTGCTCTGCCCTTAACAGCTGGGGACACAGATGGAGTCTGAGAGGCTGGAGAAAGGGTCATGGAGGGGTGATGCTCTAGAACCAACCTCACCCTGGCCTCTGGGAACAGGGTGGGGATTGTCTGGTGAATTCTCTGGAATTTTAAAACCTGGCGCCTTCTCTGGGCCGAGGCAGCCTGGCTGGGCTCTGGGTTCTGTTTAGCCCTTGTTGTCTCCCAGGACTGGGGCAGCTCAGGACTTTTCTCCCTTTCCCTAACTGATATTTGATCTAGACAAGCATCGTAGGGGCTCAGGGGGAGGAGGGAGCATGGCACAGCCGGGGGGTGGGTGTCTGCCTAGTGTGCACATGAATCTCCGGGTGTGAACGTGCCTGTGTGTGCCTGCCCACGGGATGCATATCTCTGTGTGTGCCTCTGAGAACGGGTCTACGTGTCTGGCGGGTGGGCATATTGTTTCGGCGTGTGTTGTTTGTGTCTGGATCCTTTTGTCTCATCTGGATGTGTGTTATCTTTCTGGATCTACATGTTTGTGGCTTTACTGGTATCTGTGAGTCTTTGTGTGTGGGCCTCCCTCCTGGCCCTCCCCATCAGGCCCTGAATGCCACTTTGCTGTCTGAGTGTGCGGAGGAATGTGGGGGGTAAGGGGAGAGGGGAGCACATGTCCTGGGCTACAGGCCTGCCGGGGATGGAAAACTACTGAGGCCTCCTGGGGATGGGCAGGCCAAGCCGGCCCAGAGCCAGGTTCAGCTGCTTTTGCCCTTCCAGGCTCCTCCCCTCCTTTCTCTGCAGGGCTGGGGACCTGCTGAGATGGGTCCTGCGTTAAGCAGGGAGCGCTGCCTCCCTTCCACCACTCCCCAGATGGCTAGCCAGGCCTCTGCCCTTCTCTGGGCCTAAGCATCCCTTGGAGTGGGGGAGGGGGGAGGGAGCAGGGGTGGGATTATTTTTCTCTGAAGCCCTTCCCTTCTGACATTCTCTCCATTGTGTGAGTGTTAGAGGGATTTAAAGAGGGTAACTTCACCACCATTCCAGGGACCGTGAACACATAGGGCCTCAGACTGTTAGAGCAAGGTGGGCTCCCAAGGATAGTCTTATCTTATCCCCGCAATCTTTTATTTATTTGTTTTTGACTGTGCTGGTCTCAGTTGCTGCAAGGGCTTTTCTCTAGTTGCACCTAGTGGGAGCTACTCTTTAGTTGTGCTGCATGAGAATATTCTGAATGTGCTGAATAAGAATATTCTGGTGGCTTCTTTTGTTGCAGAGCACAGGCTCTAGGCAAGAAGGCTTCCATAGTTGTGGCATTTGGTCTCAGGAGTTGTAGCTCCCAGGCTCTAGAGTATGGGCTCAATAGCATAGTTGCTGGAAGGCATGTGGGCTCCTCCAGGACCAGGGGTCAAACCCATGTCTGCTGCATTGGCAGGCAGATACTTTACCACTGAGCCACCAGGGAAGCCCCCCCACCCCCGGCCCACCGGCCCCCACAATCTTATTCATGAAAAAAGTGAGGCATGGTTTGAGGTCTCCAGCCCACTCCACTCCCCCCGCCCCCCCTCCCACCCCCGCCGCCCCGCCTTACCTTCTGGAATGGCAAGGATCAGGCTTTCAGGTCCCCTGTCTCTCAGTTGATGGCCAGTCCCCCATCATACCTGCTTTTCAACATGACCTGCTTAGCATGGAGGGAGAAGCTTTGGAGATGGCCTTGAAGGATGGGAGGGCTTTGATGTTTGGAGACGGGGTTAAGCCAGACCAACACTCAGTGGCAGAAAGACACGAGTTGAAATGTGGAAGTGGACAGGTAAGGAGGGCAGTCAGGATGGAAAGCTAGGAAGCACCAGTTGGGCACGGTAGGTGACAGGACTGGAAAAGGTGTGTCTGAGGGTCCCCAAAGGCATTCGAACTTTATCCTCTAGGTGTTTCTGGCCGAAGAGGTCAATTAGCAGTGTAGCATAGTGGTTAAAGGCAGGTGCTCTGCAGTCAGATCAAACTGTATCCAAATCCCAGTTCTAAGACTTTAGTAAGGTGTACAGTTAACTATACCGCCTTGAGTGCGTTACTTCAACTCTATATACCTGACTTTCCTCATCTTTGAAATGGAGAGAACAACAGTAGGTATTTTCCTTAGGCAGTTGTTGTGAGGAATACATGAATAAATGAGAGTACCGGTAAAGCCCTCAGTGTCTGACACACACTAAACACTCAGTAATAGCTATAATGATACTGATGATATAACCTGCATTTGGGGCCAGGCTGGAGGGAAAGAGAGTGAAGGCTTGGAGACCAGTGGGACGTCCAGGGGTGTCCTGCGGATGAGAGGTATGGAGGTCCATGGTGATGTCTTCTGAATGAGTGAGGGACCCAGGTGGAATGCTCAGAGGGTCTGGGCTGTTGCAGGAAAGTGTGCAGAATGCTCACATGGAGAGCTGTGGGTGTGAGCGAGCTGTCGAGGATGGCTTCACTGTTGTGGGAGTGGGTGGTGGGGCCTTCATCAGGGCTTGGGAGGAGGGTAGGTTGGAGAAGTCCTTAAGAGGTGAGTTGACCAAGACCTGGGGACAACTCTGTGTGGCCAGGAAGGAGGAGAGGCAGAGTCCAGGCTGTGCATTTGTGGTTCTAACTGAGTGGCCAGCACCTGGGAAGCTATTTTCAGAGTGGACGATGGAGGAGGTTCATGGGATGTGGGTGGGGATGGAGGGAAGAAGGGGCCCAGCTGTGTGGAGGGTGAGGTGGGCCCCATGGGGATTTGCTATCAGACCTAGAGCTCAGGGGCCAGGTTTGGGCTGGAGATGGTATGGAGGCCACTTGATAGGCCCATGGTGTGGGCGAGGTCATCCCAGGGAGGCCAAAGATAGAGAGGGGGGCCTCGGATCGCAGCGGACCCCTGGGAGAAGCAGCAACGGGAGGGATGAGGAAACTGAGGCAAGCTTTAGGCCGAGAGGGCGAGGGACGACCGTGCTCCGAGGAGGAGGGCGGATCAAGAGAGCCCCATGCTGGGGGACCGGGCAGGGGTGTAGGGAGGGGGGGGGGTGGGGCGGTCGGGGGGCGGAGCGGGCAGATTGAGGCTTGGAGGCCATTGGTTTTGGCAGTGAGGAGGCCACCATCACCAGAATGGAGAATGTGGGCTGGAGAATAGGGGGCAAAACCCAAGCTACAGGGAGATGAGGGATTAATGAATAGAGTGAGGGAGATGGAGACGGAGGCAGGTGTCATCCTGCTTGGAAGCTTGTTTGAGGAGAAGAGGGAGCCATGTGACCAGGCAACCAGACCAGGAAGGCCCTGGGCCTCTGTGTGAAAAGGGCAGGGGGGCCTCCCTATGTTTCAGTTGGAGGAACTGAGGCTCCCAGGGCTTAAGAGACTTGTACAAAGCCACAGTGAATTAATGTGGAAGATAGCCCAAGCTTCCTGACTCTTCACATAGCAATTTTTTAAAATGGACAATTGAAATAATATAATACACACATCCATGGAGCAGGAAATGGCAACCCACCCCAGGATCCTTGCCAGGGAAATCCCATGAACAGAGAAGCCCAGTGGGCTGCAGTCCATGGGGTCGCAAAAGAAGTGGACACAATTTACCAACTAAACAACAACAACACACACACAAAAATAAAATATGCTTATTGGATAAACCTAGAAACACATGCACAAAGATACAAGGGGAAAATACAAAGCTTACCTGTAATTCTACCACCTAGAGATAAGCATATTTACCATTGCGTATTATCACCATCTGGGCTTCCCTGGTAGCTCAGTGGGTAAAGAATCCGCCTGTAATGCAGGAGACCCCAGTTCGATTCCTGAGTCAGGAAGATCCCTGGAGAAGGAATAGGGTACCCACTCCAGTCTTCTTGGACTTCCCTGGTGGCTCAGATGGTAAAGAATCCACCTGCAGTGCAGGAGGCCTGGGTTCAATTCCTGGATTGGGAAGATTCCCTGGAGGAGGACATGGCAACCCACTCCAGTATTTTTCCCTGGAGAATCCCCATGGACCAAGGAGCCTGGCGGACTCCATGGGGGTCACAAGAGTCTGACATGACTAAGCACAGCACAGCATGTTATGACTGTCCACTTTTCCCCTCTGTTGATACACAAAAATAGACACAGGGGTCAGGTACTTACTGTTTTGTAGATCACTTGTTTCATTTTTTTTGCCTTTTCATACTGTTCATGGGGTTCTCAAGGCAAGAATACTGAAGTGGTTTGCCATTTCCTTCTCCAGTGGATCACACCTTGTCAGAACTCTCCACCACGACATGGTTCATAGTTTCATTGAGTGCAGATGACACCACACTTATGGCAGAAAGTGAAGAAGAACTAAAGAGCCTCTTGATGAAAGTGAAAGAGGAGAGTGAAAAAGTTGACTTAAAATTCAACATTCAGAAAACTAAGATCATGGCATCTGGTGCCATCACTTCGCTTCATGGCAAATAGATGGGGAAACAATGGAAACAGTGACAGACTTTATTTATTTGGGCTCCAAAATCACTGCAGATGGTGACTGTAGCCTTGATATTAAAAGACGCTTGCTCCTTGGAAGAAAAGTTATGACCAACCTAGACAGCATATTAAAAACCAGAGATGTTACTTTGCCAACAAAAATCCATCTAGTCAAGGCCATAGTTTTTCCAGTAGTCATGTGTGGATGTGAGAGTTGGACTATAAAGAAAGCTGAACACTGAAGAATTGATGCTTTTGAACTGTGGTGTTGGAGAAGACCCTTGAGACTCCCTTGGACAGCCGGGATATCCAACCTGTCCATCATAAAGGAGATCAGTCCTGAATATTCATTGGAAGGACTGATGTTGAAACTGAAACTCCAATACTTTGGCCACCTGATGGAAAGAACTGACACATTTGAAAAGACCCTGGCACTGGGAAAGATTGAACGCGGGAGGAGAAGGGGATAACAGAAGATGAGATGGTTGGATGGCATCCCCGACTTAATGGGCTTGAATTTAAGTAAACTCTGGGAGTTGGTGATGAACAGGGAAGCCTGGTGTCCTGCTATCCATGGGGTCACAAAGAGTTGGACACGGCTGAGGAACTGAAACTGAACTGAACTGGATTGTTTCATTTGGCAACATGTCATGGATGATTTTCCACAGTAACATACAGTCCAAAGACTTCTTTTCTCTTCTAGCTCATAGACTGGTCAGGAAGTCAGGAGAAGGATGGGATCCTCTGACAATCAATCAGGACAGAACAATGAGACTGTCTTATCAGAGTGTCTGGGGCTGCAGCTGGACACTAGACCAGGAGCCCACAGGACTGGCTCTTTGTGGGCCAGATTGGCCCCCTGCTCACCATGTAGTCTTGGATAATATATTTGCCCTCTCTGGACCTCAGAATCCCAGAATCACAAACGGATTTTATGAGCAAGTCTCTTCAGGGTAGAAATGACAAACAGACTCAAGGGATTAGATCTGATAGACAAAGTGCCTAAAGAACTGTGGATGGAGGTTCACGACATTGTACAGGAGGCAGTGATTAAGAGCATCCCCAAGAAAAAGAAATGCAAAAAGGCAAAATGGTTGTCTGAAGAGGCCTTACAAATACCTGAGAAAAGAAGAGAAGCTAAAGGCAAAGGAGAAAGGCAAAGGAGAAGAGGAAAGATATATCCATTTGAATGCAGAATTCCAAAGAATAGCAAGGAGAGATAAGAAAGCCTTCCTCAGTAATCAATGCAAAGAAATAGAGGAAAACAACAGAATGGGAAAGACTAGAGATCTCTTCAAGAAAATCAGAGATGCCAAGGGAACATTTCATGCAAGGATGGGCTCAATAAAGGACAGAAATGGTATGGACCTAACAGAAGCAGAAGATATTAAGAAGAGGTGGCAAGAATACACAGAAGAACTGTACAAAAAAGATCTTCATGACCCAGATAACCACAATGGTGTGATCACTCACCTAAAGCCAGACATCCTGGAGTGTGAAGTCAAGTGGGCCTTAGGAAGCATCCCTACGAATAAAGCTAGTGGAGGTGATGGGATTCCAGTTGAGCTATTTCAAATCCTAAAAGATGATGCTGTGAAACTGCTGCACTCAATATGCCAGCACATTTTGAAAACTCAGCAGCGGCCACAGGACTGGAAAAGGTCAGTTTTCAATTCAATCCCAAAGAAAGGCAATGCCAAAGAATGTTCAAACTACTGCATAATTGCACTCATCTCACATGCTAGCAAAGAAATGCTCAAAATCCTCTAAGCCAGGCTTCAACAGTATGTGAACCATGGATTTCCAGATGTTCAAGCTGGACTTAGAAAAGGCAGAGGAATCAGAGATCAAATTGCCAACATCCATTGGATCACAGAAAAAGCAAGAGAGTTTCAGAAAAACATCTACTTTTGCTTTATTGACTACTCCAAAGGCTTTGGCTGTGTGGATCACAACAAACTGGAAAATTCTTAAAGAGATGGGAATAACAGACCACCTTACCTGTCTCTTGAGAAATCTGTATGCAGTTCAAGAAGCAACAGTTAGAACTGTACATGGAACAACAGACTGGTTCCAAATTGGATAGGAGTACATCAAGGCTGTATATTGTCATCCTGCTTATTTAACTTAAATGCAGAGTACATCATGTGAAATGCCGGGCTGGATGAAGCACAAGATGGAATCAAGATTGTTGGGAGAAATATCAATAACCTCAGATATGCAGATGACACCACCTTTATGGCAGAAAACAAAGAAGAACTAAAAAGCTTCTTGATGAAAGTGAAAGAGGAGAGTGAAAAAATTGGCTTAAAACTCAACAGTCAGAAAACTAAAAATTCATGGCATCTGGTGCCATCACATGGCAAATAGATGGGGAAACAATGGAATCAGTGACAGACGTTATTTGGGCTCCAAAATACCTGCAGATGGTGACTGAAGCCTTGAAATTAAAAGACGCTTGGTCCTTGGAAGAAAAGCTATGACCAACCTAGGCAGCATATTAAAAAGCAGAGACGTTACTTTGCCAACAGAGGTCCATCTAGACAAAGCTATGGCTTTTCCAGTAGTCATGTATGGATGTAAGAGTTGGACTATAAAGAAAGCTGAGCACCAAAGAATTGATGCTTTTGAACTGTGGTATTGGAGAAGACTCTTGAGAGTCTCTTGGACAGCAAGGAGATCCAACCAGTCCATCCTAAAGGAGATCAGTCCTGACTATTCATTGGAAGGACTGATGTTGAAACTCCAATATTTTGGCCGCCTGATGGGAAGAACTAACTCATTTGAAAAGACCCTGATGCTGGGAAAGATTGAAGGCAGGAGGAGAAGGGGATGACAGAGGATGAGATGGTTGGATGGCATCACCGACTCGATGGACATGAGTTTGAGTAAGCTCTGGGAGTTGGTGATGGACAGGGAAGCCTGGTGTGCTGCAGTCCGTGGGATCGCAAAGAGTCGGACACGGCTGAGTGACTGAACTGAACTGAACTCTTCAGGCCAGCTGCCATCACTGTGAAATGGTAGAAAGAGAGGCTGAGAAAAATCAAGTGACTCTGGCCATCATTATCCTGCAGGTCAGATAGCTCCTTTAAGTCTCAATTTCTTTATCTGAAAAATGAGAATCACATTTATCCACTCTGCCTGCCAAGACTCTGATGAGAATGTAGGTAGATGAACAGTTAGGATGCCCAAGAACAATGACTGTTTTGGACAGTATTTGGACTCACCCATCTCACTTGTCATAGAGTAATCCTGTGAAGCAGGTTCTATTTTTGTGCCCTGTTTTTCTAGGTGAGGAAATTGACTTGGAGAGGTAAGGTCACTTGTTCAAGGTCAAAGATAGGAAGTGGCAAAGTTGGATTCAAGCTCAGGTCTCCCAGTTACCAACACTATGGGTCTTTACACTGCACCGTTCTGATGTGTGGCACAGGCCTGAGCAGGAGGAGGACCGGAAGGGCTCTGGGAGACTGAGGCCCATTGCACCCTTGGTTCTGCTGTTGTTTTTTCCTGGGCACCACCATCCGTGGGGAGTGGCTGCCCTCTGGTGTTCTAAATGTGACTTGTCCCAACAAGGAGGAGAGTTGGCAACTTGCCTGTCTCAGAAGTGGGGTGGGATGAACTTGGAACAACCGCAACTCGTCCTTTCAGAGTTTGGAGGTTCCGGGAAAGTCAGTGCACACTCAGTCTCACTGAATGCGAGGCTGTTCCACTGAGGCCGCTGGGTGGAAGCTTCGTTGATTTCTGCCTGCATCTGCCTCTCACCTGATGTCATTTTGCAGGTAAGTGGCCACATTCTGTTTCTGACTTGAGTGCTAGTTAGGAGGGTGTTGCATTCTTCTTCTTTAAACTCTGCATTAGTGTTTCATAGGCACTTCTGTATCTACACACACTAGAAAAAATTAGAATTGTTGCCATCCTTGTGGGGCAGCTTTTATTCTGGGTCGATGAAAGTTTTGGCATTGGACTGGCATCAGATTGCAAAGTGGTGGGGGCCACACCCAAGGATGTGTGCTTGAAAGGGGTTTCTCACGTTAGCTCCTTGTATAGTCACCATAACCTCATGAAGAAGTTTTTTATGATCGTTTTACATATGAGGAGATAGGCTCAGTATCCACTTGGACTTGTTTGAAGCCTGAGAACTTTGAGAGATGCCACACTGCCTCCCTGTGGCAGCCTTGTGGGCTGATCAGCCTGTCCAGCTGCCTGCCAAATGCAGAGATGCGCTTCTTTCTTTGTGACTGAAGGTGCCTGACGCAACCACATGCTTCACCTTGGAGGGAGTATTCCGTAACACCCTGTTACTATAGCTACTCGGTCTTCCAGAGCTTTGCCTTCTACAGGCCATTGACTGTAGCCAATTACGGGTGATATTTTTTCCCACTGGTAAATTCTGTCATTTATTGGAGAATATTTACCAATTTTTCACAAAATCTCTCAAAAAATAAGAGAGGATGGAACACTTTCCATCTCATTCTATGAGGCAGTATTACTCTTATACCAGAGCCACACAGAAGACATCACAAAAACAGAAAACCTCAGGACCACATCCTCAATGAATATAAATGCAAAAAATCCTTAACAGAATAGTACCAAGTTGTATTTGGCTACATTTAAAAAGGCTTATACAACATGGCCAAGTGAAGTTTATCCTAGGGATGGAAAGTGGGTTTAATACCCCGAAATTTATGTAATACACAACATTAGCAGAATAATGGACAAATAGTACATAATCATCTAAATAGAAATAGGAAAACAAAAAAAGCACATTTCAAAACCTTATACCTTTTCATGATAAAATCACTCAAAAAGCCAGAAATAGACAGGGACTTCCCTAGTCAGACAAGGGCCAGCTACAAAAACGTCCCCGCAGTTAACATCATACTTGATGTAAAAAACTGAATACCTTACAGGTGATCATTTAAGTAACTGTGTGCCAGGGACTAGTAGTGTCCCCTTTTCCAATATCAATGAGGTCACAACTACTTTTGCATCCAAACAGATTGGAAAACAAATTCCAGAACTATTTGCAGCATTAAAGACTTTCAGAGTTTAGTTAGGAAGATAGAAGCAATTCTATGTATTCTGGGAATAAAGGCTTTAATACAGAATTAGGGGCTTACCCAACTGTGGAAACAGCCCATCGAGCGGGGGGAGTGGAAATCAAGGAAACTGTTGCTGAAGGTCAGAGAAGATTACACACCAGATCTCTTCTTCAAGCAGTGCATGGTTCTCAAAAGCTTGCCTGGAAACCGCTGCCAGTCTCAGGAACCTCGGGGAGGCTCCAGTCCTCTAGGTCTACAGTGGCAAAGGGGGCAGTTCTCAAGAGTTTATGTGAAGCTTTTGTGACACTCTTTTCTAGTCATGTGTTTGGCTGCAATCACTAGAGAATAATGGTTTCTACTTTGCCTATACCTTCCAAATCTTGTGTGAATTCTCTTATTTGGCAAATTCTAATCTGGAACCATATAGGAAAGGGGATTCCAGGAAATGTAGTTCCCAGTCATAGAATGGTGTGGCTGCTACTGAATACAGACATGCACTCATGGCAAAGACAGAGGCACAGGTTCACTCTTTTGCCTCTGGGCCAAGGTAATTGGCTCTGCTTTTCTCTGACTTGGTATAATAGTCTGCAGGAATTTTGCAGAGTATCATGATGTTCACTATATTGTTGCTACTGTGGTTGTTGTTGAGTCTCTAAATCATGTCCATCTCCTTTGTGACCCCATGGAATGTAGCCCACCAGGCTCCTCTGTCCATGGGATTTCCCAGGCAGGAATACTGGAGTGGGTTGCCACTTCCTTCTCCAGGGGATCTTCTTGACCCAGGGATCGAACCTAAGTCTCCTGCGTTTGCAGGTGAATTCTCTACCACTGAGCACCAGAACCGGGGAATACAGCACCCCGTTCACTGTATTAGTGGCCTTCTACTCATAGACCCATGAGCAGGAAATGTCAAGAATTCTAGATACCCTCTAGATGGGAGATAAACTTCATGAAGTTTCAGGGGTCTGCTACTTGGTAAAGTATTTTAGGGACCCTCTTGTCTTAGAGCAGGAGTTGGCTAATTTTATCTTTAAGGGGATGGTTAATAAATATTTTAACCCTTGCAGGACATAAGGTACCTATCGCCATACTCACTTTTGCCACTATGGTGTGAAGTCAGCCATAGACAATAGGAAAACAAATGGATGTGGCTGTGTTCCAAGTAGAACTTCATTTACAAAAATAGGAGGAGGATCGTATTTGGCCTGTGGACAGTTTTGGCCACCCCCTGTCCTAGAGAAGACATTCCTTCTAAGGGAAAGGACAAATTGTTGCTCCTCATACCTCTCACCGCTGAGAAAGGGGCACAACACTTGGCTGTATTTTGATGGTATTAATAGCATTTATCACACTTGGGAATGTTGCTTTGACCTTTATCAGGTGACTCAGGAGACTTCCAGTTTTGACTCGTGCTTGAGCTCAGTCATGCCTGACTCTTTGCAACCCTATGGACTGTAGCCCACGAGGCTCCTCTGTCCATGGGATTTTCCAGGCAAGAATATGCGAGTGGGTTGCCATTTCCTTCTCCACTGGTTTGACAAGGATCATGGAAAAGAGGGTTGGCAGCTGATCTAGGCTGTGATGCCAGCCGTTCTGGTGTGTCAGCCATTTGACCAGCAGATATGATAGTGCCCACGGTGTCTATGTCTATGGTGAGGACACTGTGCAGACTGCTAAATTCCAGT
The DNA here is from genome assembly GCF_055505025.1 of Bos grunniens. Lineage (NCBI taxonomy): Eukaryota > Metazoa > Chordata > Mammalia > Artiodactyla > Bovidae > Bos > Bos grunniens. The sequence continues at coordinate 18,232,847 of NC_141167.1, forward strand.
GGACAGTCTTGTGCAGATTTCTAGGTTTTAAAGCAGGGCTATGACTTCTATGCTGGAAAGACACTCTCAGTTTGAAAAATATTTCCTGGCCTGCTACTGGGCTTTGGTAGAGACAATGTTTAACCACAGAATATCAAGAGACTGTGTGATTATAGCTGCCTATCATGAACTGATTTCACTGGATCATTACGTGTCCATTGAGTCATAAGACTGAGTGGACACAGCAAGTCTGATGAAAATAATCATTTAGGAGTCATGAATAAATTACAAAGACAGGTGTCCCAGACTCTCATGTCACCCACCAATGCAGCTTATTCTATGACATCATGAAGGGGTCCCTATGACCAACTGATGGCAGATGAAAAGATTTGAGCTGGTTCACTGATGGTTCAGTGTAATTTGCTGGTGCATGCTAGAAAGGACTGCTCCTGTTTACAGACCTTTCAGGGATGGTCCTGAAAGACAAAAGAGTGAAGGCGAATGCTCTCAGTGGATAGAGCTAAAAGTGACACACTTGGCTATGATTTCCTATAGAGGTGTAGCCCAAGATAGCTTCACATGCTAATTTCTGGGCCATGAACCATGACTTGGTCAATTAATCAATGGCTAACAAGGAATAAGACCAAAAGTTTTGGGGAAGAGTTATGTGGATGTACTTCTGGGATGAGCATAAAGCATGCAGACCTCTATGTCTTACATTAATGTCTTCCAGAGAGCATCCACTTCAGAAGAGACTTAAAAAGAGGCCCTGGGTGGTGGGGTCCTTCCTGCCAACAGCCTTGTCAGTGGGCCATCATGGGAGTAATTCCTCAGTTCCAGTCAAGCTTTCATATGACTGTAGCTTTGGTTGACATTTTGACTGCAATCCTGAGAGACCCTGAGCAGGAAGCATCAGCTAAGGACCACTTGAATTCATGACTTATGTTAACTTCAAGGTTAATGGTTGTCATTTTAAGCCAGTGAGTTTTGGTGTAATTTGTTTTGCAGCAGTAGATAATGAATACAGTATCTTTAAGATGTCTTCAGTGATTATTGGTCTTGGTGAATATTATTAGTAACTACTAATAATATTAATAGTAGTAGTAATATCATAGTAATAGTAATCTTATTAGCAATAATAATATTAGCAGTAGTAGTATTATACTAATTATTATGCTAATAATATAATTAGTATTATTAGTCCCATCTGCAAAACAGACATAGTAATTGTACCTCACTCATAGAGTTGTTTACAAAGCTATAAAACGCACAATATAGTGCCTAGAACAGAGTGAGAATTCAGTAGATGTTACTACTACTATTAGCAGTCATCATCGTCATCTCAAGATTCAGATTCCTAGGAAAGAGAATCTGGTGGACTTAGCTTGGCTTATGTGCCTTCCTCTTGAGCAAGGGAGCAGAGGGGACTGATTGAAAATCCTACCAGGCCTGTATTTCCTCAAAGAAAATTAAGGTGCCATTGCCAGACAAGCAAAAGCAACACTAACTACAAAGGGTGTGCATGCTTTAAGGTTTCTTATACATAAAATTGCTTCCAAATGGCTTCCCCCCAAATGTATCAATATATATGTACTTCTGCCAACATGAGAGCATCCTTCTCACTCCACCTTTGCCAACATTACTATTATCCCAAAGAAAAGAAGAGCCAGTTTAATGGGTGAAAAATGATACCTTGTTGCTTATGTCTATACTTCTTTACTAGTGAATCTGAATGTTTCCATGTTTTATTGGTCATTTGTATGTCTTGTTTGTTGAATTAAGGAACGCTCATCTAAAAAGTGGGATATAGAGCTATTTCCGTTGACTTGGGTGCTTTATTTATGTGCTAATGGTATCTATATTCTAACATATATTACAAATCTTTCTTCAGTATATGTTGTTTATTCTAATTTTGTTTAATGAAGCCTTTCGCTCATGATGTTAAATTTTTAAGTGAGAGTGATCAAGCTTTTAATTTGCTCTATTTCCTGCTATGTGTGGTCTTTGGGGGAAGTCTGATCTTGCTGGCAATCTTGGAAGGTGGGTGGTACCTGTAAGTTCAGCTGAGAGATGAACAGTAGTCTTTTTTTTTGTTTTTGGTAGTCTTAACTTATACCCGAGAAGGCCAGAAAGCAAAGGAGTGGTCATTATTACCAGCCAGTTTGTTATTGGCTTTTCAAAACACAAACTTGCATGCCTTTCACCTTTTGCTGGATTGTCAGACCTACATGGGAATCCCCAGCTCACACATGAATTGTCGTCCATTCAAAGGGGACAGTATCTTAGAGGAGAGAGACAAAGCTGAGCAATCACAACAGAGGGTCCTCTTGAGGTGGAGCCCATGAGCGATAAATTGAAACAAAGGTACAGTAAGAACTCTGAGGGTGATACAACTAAACTTCAACAAAGATTTTCCCGCACTGCAAGACATAATTTCTAAATTAAAAAACTTGTCAGGAATCTCCTGGCGGTCCAGTGGTTAAGACTCAGTGCTTTCACTGTGGTGGCCCGGGTTCAATCACTAGTTGGGGAAAAAAGATTCCACAAGCTGTGCAGCACAGCGAAAAAAAAAAAAAAAAAAAAACAAGCAAAAAAAAAAAAAAGTCAAATTAATTAAGAACTATGATCAGAGATGAGAACTAATTTAACATTCTGATTGATGCTTAAATTAAAAAATTCTCATGATGCAGAGTGAAAATACAAAGAAATTGAAATCATGAGTGAAAAATTATGGCTGACTCAATGATAGGACTGGGAAGCTTGAACATGCTAATAATAGGAATTACAGAGTGTAGAAAAGGAAAATAGAGAAGTCATACTTAAGCACAAATAGAAAAATACAGCTTTGTCCAGTTGAATGTGGGCTTACTTGGCCATTGAAAAACCCAGACAAATTCCAGTCCTTTGGCCTATATGTGAAAAATGTGTGTGAGTATAGACAATCAGATGGAAAAGAGAGATTTTAGATGAAAACCTCCTGGATTTTAAGAAAAGGGAGCCTCTAGATGTAAAGCGCTCAGCTAATCTTAGGCATGATTTTTTTTTCAAAGGCAAAAAGACACTAAATTTTAAGGATCAAGAGAAAAAAAATCTTACAAACTCTTATAAAAAGATCAGGTTACCTACAGAAGGAAAAAAGACTCTGACTTACGTTGGATATTTCTTTTCTTTTCATCTTATAATAGTTATTATTTTTTGGGTGCACCGGGCCTTCGTTGCTGCACTCAGCCTTTGTCAAGCTGTGTGAGCAGGGAGACGCTCTTTGTGCAGAGGCTTCTCATTGCTGTGGGCTCCCTGGTTGTAAGCACAGGCTCTAGATATAGGTTTCAGTAATTGCAGCGCCTGGGCTCAGAAGTTGGTGCATAAGCTTAGCTGCTCCGCGGCACGTGGAATCTTCCAGACCAGGGACTGAACTTGTGTCCCCTGCATGTCCAAGCAGATTCTTAGCCACTGTACTTCCAGGGAAGCCCTGGATATTTCTTTTATAACAGTTAAAGAGAAAACGTAGTTGAATGTCTACAGATTATTGAGGGAAATAGGCTCTGTGATTAAATAATCCTAACTAAATCCAGCAAGGACAGGATCCATCTGGCAGTACAAAAACAAAACAAAACATTTTTATTTCTTTAAAAAAAAATTTAGTTGTTTCTCCTCCATAAGTGTATTTATACAAGTTTAAAAGTTATACTCCATTTAGTTATTACAAAATTTTGGCTACTTTCCCTGTGTTGTACAATACATTCTTGTAGCTTATCTTACACCCAATAGTTTGCACCTCTTGATCTCCCATCCCTATACTGGCCCTCCATCCTTTTCCCACTGGTAACCACTAGTTTGTTCTCTATACCTGTGGGTTTGTTTCAAAGGAAAACATTTTCAAACATACAAGGATTCAGAAAAACTACCACACATGGTCTCTACCTAAGGAAAATATTTTGTCAAATTCAAGATTGAATTAGAATAGAGTCTCAAGATGCAAAGGAGAACAGTCCAAGGGACAGCGGTGAGCAGGCTCTATGACACACATAATTAAGATTAAATGGATGATGATGTGCCTGGGAACTCTAGTATTAAGCGAAGAGGGTTCTTGAAACAGAAGAAACACATGATTAGGCAAGACCAAAAATAGACTGTCGTCTTAGAAATTATCTTGCTCCTTGTGATTCTGTTTATGGTTAGATAAGAATTGGTATAAAACTGTATTGCCAGTTATAGGCATGAATGTGGGCTGGCAAGAACGGAAATAAAAGCAAACTGTCTTGGAATTAAAGTCACGATAAGAACAACCAGACAAGATGGGGGAAAAAGAAGACAAAACACAATCAACCAACTAGATCTAACAACATATACAGCATGCTCTACCCAACAACAGCAGGATAACATTCTTCTCAAGGGCATGTGGGGCATTTTCCAGGACAGAGTGTATGTTAGGCCTCAGATGCAGTCTCAGGGGATTTGAAATTTCATACGAAGTATCTTCGTTGACACAGCAGGATGAAGTTAGAAATCAGTAACAAGTAAAATGGGAAAATTCTCAGATTTGTGGAAATTAACACACTCAAACAATCAGTGGATCGAAGAAGAAATCACAAGAGAAATTAGAAAATATTTAGAGATGAATGAAAACAAAAACACATGTCAAAACTTATGTCAGTCATACCTGAATCTTTAACATTAAAAGAAAAAACTTATCAGATATAGTGAAAGCGGTGCTAAGGAGAAGTTTATAACTATAAATGTCTACAGTAAGAAAAGAGTGATCTCCAGTGAACAACCTAACTTTACAATTTAAGGAATTAGAAAATGAACAAACTAAAACTAAAGTTACTGAGAGGAAGGGAATAATAAAGATTAGAGCAAGGAATGTCCCAGCAGTCCAGTGGTTAGTTAGGACTCTGAACTTCCACTTCAGGGGCCTGGGTTCCATCCCTGGTTGGAGAACTACTAGGTTGGTCCCAAAGTAATTGCAGTTATGGACCAAGAATTCTAAATCATTATAACTAGGCTCAAACACATGTTTATTAATCAAAGTAGAAACCATTAAAATCAACACATTTTTGCCAATGAGAAATAGGGTTGTTTATTTAGCATAAAAATCCATGCTTTGGAATTCAATGAAATCTTGGAAGCATTTTCTGCCTCCTACTGGTTGTGGAAGCATTTTTCCTGCAAAAAGTTGTCAAGATGCTTAAGAAGTGGTAGTTGGTTGGTGAGAGGTCAGGTGAATATGGCAGATGAGGCAAAATTTCGTAGACCAATTCGTTCAACTTTTGAAGCATTGGTTGTGCAATGTGCGGTCAGGCATTATTGTGGAGAAGAATTGCGTCCTTTCTATTGACCAATATCTGCTGCAGGCATTGCCGTCTTGGCGCATCTCATTGATTTACTGAGCATATTTCTCAGATATAGTGGTTTTGCCAGGATTCAGAAAGCTGTAGTGGATCAAACAGGCAGCAGATCACCCATGACCATGACCTTTTTTTTTTTTTTTTTGGTGCAAGTTTGGCTTTGGGAAGTGCTTAGGAGCTTCTTCGGTCACTGTTTGCATTTTTTCCCCATCTATTTGCCATGTAACAGTTAGAACCAGACATTGATCAACAGATTGGTTCAAAATTGGGAAAGGAGTATGTCAAGGCTGTATGTTGTCACCCTGCTTATTTAACTTATATGCAGAGTACATCATGTGAAAATGCTGGGCTGGATGAAGCATAAGCTGGAATCAAGATTGCTGGGAGAAATATCAATAACCTCAGATATGCAGATGACACCACCCTTATGGCAGAAAGTGAAGAGGAGCTAAAAAGCCTCTTGATGAGGCTGAAAGATGAGAGTGAAAAAGCTGGCTTAAAACTCAGCATTCAAAGAATGAAGATCATGGCATCCAGTCCCATTACTTCATGGCGAATACACAGGGAAACAATGTAAATAGTGACAGACTTTATTTTCTTGGGTTACAAAATCACTATGGACAGTGACTGGAAACATGAAATTAAAAGATGCTTGCTCCTTGGAAGAAAAGCTATGACAAACCTAAACAGCATATTGAAAAGCAGAGACACTGCTTTGCCAACAATATAGTCAAAGCTATGGTTTTTCCAGTAGTCATGTATGGATGAGAGAGTTGGACTATAAAGAAGGGTGAGCGCCAAAGAATTGATGCTTTTGAACTGTGGTGTTGGAGAAGACTCTTGAGAATCCCTTGGACTGCAAGAAGATCTAACCAGTCCATCCTAAAGGAGATCAGTCCTTAATATTCATTGGAAGGACTGATGCTGAAACTCCAATACTTTGGCCACCTGATGCAAAGAGCCGACTCATTGGAAAAGACCCTGATGCTGGGAAAGAGAAGCCAGGAAGAGAAGGGGATGACAGAGGATGACATGGTTGGATGCCATCATTGACTCAGTGTACATGAGTTTGAGCAAACTGCTGGAGATTGTGAAGATCAAGGAAGCCTGGCATGCTGCTAATGCATGGGGTTGCAAAGAATCAGACATGACTGAGAGACTGAACAACAAATTTGCCATGAAGTGATGGGACTGGATGCCATGATCTTTGTTTTTTGAATGGTGCATTTAAACCAGTTTTCTTTAAAAACATGTATATACTAGTATATATAAAATAACTAATGAGAACCTACTTATAGCATAGAGGGGAAAATGGTAATATCTGTTTGTAGGACATATATTAACATGCGTTCCAGGGACTTCCCTAGTGGTCCAGTGGTTAAGAATCCCCTTGCCATTGCAGCAGACATGAGTTCAATTCCTGGTCCAGGAAAATCCCACATGCTTCGGAGAAACTAAGCCCGTGTGCCACAACTACTGAAGACCATGGGCCTAGAGCCCATGGACTGCAGCAAGAGAAGCCACCGCAATGAGAAGCCCTCACACTGAAACTGGAGAAACCCCCAGTTGAAGCAACTAGAGAAAACCTGCATGCAGCAACAAAGATGCAGTGCAGCCAAAAATAAATAAATATATATACAAAATTTAAAAATGCTTTTCAATATGCATTAGGTGCAGGCTAATCCTGTTTGATTCCACTTACAGCAGATACCTAAAATAGTCAAATTCGTGGAGTCAGAAAGTATACTGGTAGATGCCAGACAAGAGGGTGGGAGTGGGGTAGGGGAGGGGAATGGGGAGTTGATGTTTAATGAGGACAGAGTTTCCATTTAGGAAGGTAAAAAATTAGGTGTTGAGGCATCCCGAGCATGGATTGGAAAATAATTTCCAGACACAGAGCATTTCAGAAGGTAGTGAGTTTATTCAGAACAAAGAGCAGAGATAATGTGGACACTGGGAGCACAGTGGGCCGACTTCCTGAGTTGACAGTTTTGGGGGGTAAATAGCCAATTTTTATAACCTCAAGACAAAGAAAATTACTCCTGGAAGGTTGGTGTTAGGTGATTGATTGGGGCACAATAGAGTGTTTACTGGAGTGGGCACCTTAGCCTAATTGGGAGTCAGCAACCAGCCCATCCTAAAGGAGATCAGTCCTGGGTGTTCATTGGACGGACTGATGCTGAAGCTGAAACTCCAATACTTTGGCCACCTGATGAGAAGAGCTGACTCATTGGAAAAGACCCTGATGCTGGGAGGGATTGGGGGCAGGAGGAGAAGGGGACGGCGGAGGATGAGATGGCTGGATGGCATCACCAACTCGATGGACATGAGTTTGGGTGAACTCCAGGAGCTGGTGATGGATAGGGAGGCCTGGCATGCTGCGATTCATGGGGTAGCAAAGAGTCGGACACGACTGAGCGACTGAACTGAACTGAACTGAAGCTTGTTAGTGGTGATCAGAGGGGCTTTTGGCAATGAGACTAACCCAGTGGCTCAGATGGTAAAGTGTCTGCCTACAATGAGGGAGACCCGGGCTCAATCCCTGGGTTGGGAAGATCTCCTGGAGAAGGAAATGGCAACCCACTCCAGTCCTCTTGCCTGGAAAATCCCATGGATGGAGGAACCTGGTAGGCTACAGTCCACGGGGCCGCAAGGAATCGGACACGCCTGAGCGACTTCACTTTCACTTTTTCCTTCACAAAAGGGCTCAGACTTCCCTGGTGGTTCAGTGGTATAGAATCCGCCTGAAATGCAGGAGCCACAAGAAGATGCATGTTCGATCCCTGAGTTGGGAAGATCCCCACGACGAGCCTGCCGGGGTCCAGCCCCAGCTGATCCAGGGTATTCGAAGGAGAGATGGCATAGGCGACCTATTTATTTAAATATTTATCAAAGATATAAAGAGTAATAGGATGAGGATAGCTCAGTAGGAAAATTCAGTGGAGAAAAGAGGCTGAATAGCTTGGTTTACGCTGGAGACCAATAAAACTTCAAGACAAGGAGTTTGCACCACTTACGTAGGCCGCAGGCGTCTTTCCGTTCTCCCGAAGGAGAGGAGACACTGAGGCCTCCCTGGTCAGATCTTAGAAGCCCAGGCATAATTAGCAAGCATGGCGGGTTCCGAGCTCCAGATGGAGACTCAGCCAGAATTTGGGAGAGAGAGCGACATGGGGAGACCAAGTTTCAGTGAACAAGGCCCGCACTTTATTTTCCAAAGTAGTTTTTATACCTTAAGTTATGCATAGAGGATAATGGGGGAAGGGGTGGAGTCATGCAAGGACAGCAGTTCCTGGTTCTAATTGAAGCCAGGCTTTCAAACTTCATATGCAAAAGTTCAGGTGATTTACATCATCTTCTGGCCAGGAGGCCTGTTAACATTTTAAGAAACTTATCTTTCTCTAAAGGTGATTATTCCAAAGTCAGGCACCAGCCTCCAAAAAAGCATTGGACAAAGCTGCATTCCTATAGGGCAAAGGTGAAGTGGGCTCAATCAAGAAAAGAATTAACTCAAGGGTCCAAGGTTACAAACATTGAGGCTACTACTTACATTTCTATACACCCATTATATCAGTCAATACACTGCCAAGGACACAGTAGGTAAGGAGTATGGAGACTTAGCAGCAAACATTGGCCCAATAAGTGAAAAACCCTTCACCAATACAATTTCTAATCAATCTTTTAACTACTCAAAGGAATCTGTGTTTAGACAGTTTAGAACATCTCCTGCCTCTCACAGTTGGGAGGCTCTGAACAATCACATGTGGCCGGAAAAACCTATTCAGGCAGGCTAGAGGATTTCCAAAGGAGTTTGTAGGTTAAACAGTGTCACACCCAGGAATTATTAACTGGAGCTGTAAGCTAACTCATTTTTCAGAGAGAGGTAGTAGGGGACAGCCCCCCGTAAAGTCAGAGGTGTAGGTGAAAGCACAAAGCAGAAAGTAGGCAGACTCTGGTTTTGGGGGTAGATACTCGAGAATTTCCAGGGGGACTCCTGAGGCTCGATCCCGCCTTTGCATATGCAGAGCCTCCTTCCTCATGACCTTTGTCATGGGTGGAGCTCCTCACGCTGGCTCCTGGCAGTGATAGAATTCCAGTTGAGCTATTCCAGATCCTGAAAGATGATGCTGTGGAAAGTGCTGCACTCAATATGCAATACGCACTCAATATGCAATATGCCGGCTCCCGGCAGACGAGGGCATGGCAACCTACTCCAGTATTCTTGCCTGTCCTATGGACAGAGGAGTTGGTGTGCTACAGACCATAGCGTCGCAAAGAGCCAGACATGACTGAAGTGACGTAGCACGCATGCACCAAAGGGCTCAGTCAGGTTCAGAGGTGACCTTGGTTCCAGGTTCCGCTTCTGTGGCCTTGAGGGCAGGACTTAACATTAGGGAGGCGGATGGTGGTGAGAGTTGAGCAGCAACATGAACGTACTTAGTGCCAGTAAACGGTACAGTTGACTATGGTTAGAATAGTATGTTTTATATTGTGTGACTTTTGCCACAGTAAAAAACATTTAAAAAAAAGAACTAATGGATTTTAGCAACATTGAAATGGCTACTGTATTTCGAATGTTAACTCAACAGTTAACTGGTTATATATGGCTAGGTAATGTGTTTGCTGTAAAAGTGAATGAATTGCAGTCATAGCTCAATATAACTTTTTTTTCGCTCAATATAACTTTTTTTCTCTCAATATAACTTTTAACCTTGTATTCTTATTTAATGTGTCATAACCATTTCCCATGTCATTGCATAGTCTTTTAAAACAAACCATCATTGTCATTCAACTACAAGAACACTGATGATCAACATTTGAAAATCTTATCCACTAATAAAAATTTTAGTTACTGTTTAATATTCTTCCATTGAATGAATATTTCCTTATACTTATTCATTTATGTGGCTTTTAACTTTACTGTATGCTGGATGGACATGAAACATCATTGTGCAAATAACTTTTCCATTATTTTGGATTACTATTATGGGATAAAATCCTAGGAGAGGTCAAAGTATTTAAACATTTTACTTTAATGTACCAAATTGCTTTCCAAATTAGCTTGTCACTCATTAGGAAAAAGTGAATGTTACTGTCATTTGTTTTTCCTTGGTTGCCACTGTTAATGCTTTTTCATATGTTTATTTACTAATTGGCTGTATTTTATCAGAAATTATTCATGTAAAGGTTGATTGGAAAAATGAAAACATCCATTTCATTAGAAAAGTCTCAGTTGAGAATGATATCTTTAGAAAATCAGAGAACTCTTTTCTAAATGCAGGTGAAATCAATATTTCTCTAGAGAAAGGGTATGTATGACATTGGTAAAGAACTTTCCTGGGTTAGGATCAGGATGTATGAATTTGTATTTGTTCCTTAAGATGCTGGAGGGGCTTTTAATATGATTGTATCATCTATTACTTTTTCAGAACCTTATGTAAAAGATCGCTCTTCACATGACTGTATCAGAGAAAGGAGGCCATCTCCAAACACATAAAGTGGAAAATGAAGACTTAACCCAACTTCCCCAGCTAGCACAGGGAAGGATTTGCTTAGAGCAGGCATTGGCAGTTTTCAGCTCATTGTGAAAATAGGAAAGAGCTCCTATGCTCTTAAATGGGTGTGTCCCAGAATTCATAGCAATATCTTATTTCCCCATCAAGACTTGGAAATTCAGCCTCTCAGCAACAACAACAAACAAGCATTAGCTACTATTAACACTATTATTGTAACTATTGGGTTAGAATTAAAATTACATTAGGATTCAAATTTTAATATTCTTTTAAATTCTTCAAGCATTTTTCTTTTGAAAAAATTTAGAAAGTTATACACTTAAAAATAAATATTAAGAAAAAACTTGATATAGGAAAGTGAGGGAAATCACATTGTCCATATTATAGTAAGAGAAATGCTACTCATGGGGGCATGTGTGTGTGTATCTTGTAAGTTGGTCGAATTTTATGTTACAGCTTCCGACGTGATTTTTATTTTGTATTGTGCCAAACCAATTGGGAAATTTATATAAAGAGAGATTGTTTACAATAATATCAACATGCATAGGAATAACTCTAACCAAAAAAAAAAAAAAACAAAAACAATGTTAGTTGATGAGATCATTGACACTTAGGGGTTTTGCTTTGAGGCTGTATTTATGCAATTATGATCATATTCTCCTGGAGGGCTTTTGTCAATACAGATAGGATAAAATCTTAATAGCTTCACAGTCTGATCCTGCTCGTGTCTAGCTCTGCAGAGAGTGGTCCCCGGAGTAAATGATGGGAACTGAAGTTGAGAAGGTTGGCAGCGGTCAGATAATAAAGGGGTCTTGTATACCACTAGGAAGCTTGGACTTTATCCTGAGGGCAGTAGGATCCATAGAAGGATTTTTAAGTAGGGAGTGACAATCAGATTCTAGAAAACTCACATTGGTAATAAAGTGGAAAGTTAGGTAGACAAGTAAATATGCATGCAGGGAGGCCAATTAGAAGGCTGTTTCAGTAGTCCAGGGGAGAGATTAATTCTAGATCTGAAGATATCCTTTATGGCCAAGTATTATCAAAATACTTCAGCGACAGGTATGTGAAAGCAAGAACAGAACTAACATGGGATTTTGGTTATGAAGCTGGGACTATGCCTGAGAAAGAAATCCTCTGCCAATGTGGGGTTAATAAGTGTAGAAAAAAATATTATAAATTTGTAGTTAACGCCTGCTCATGAAATCAGCTGATCAAGCTGAAACTAGGGCTACGCAAAAGAAACCCCTGTGGTCAGTGGAATTAATTTACATTGCTATCTGTCAAGAAAATTCCTCTCAGTTTACCCTTATTGGGAGAGTTTATTTGCATTACTTAGAAGTACTTGTAACAAAATAGGGACATTTTCATATGCGTGGTCTATCTCTTTATTCTTACTGCTGTTCAACTATACATGAGTAGAATGGATGTGTATATTTTATATGAAATACCACTATATAATTTGTAACTTGGAGAAGGCAATGGCACCCCACGTAACTTATTTGTAAATTATATATTCAGAAGACCAAATGTCACAATTGATTTCAGCACTTCTTACTGCTTTTGTAATTATTATCTTTGATAATATCTATTTCAGGGCCCCACAGGGCCAAATTTCACCTCTTTACCTACTAAATTTATTTATGTTTAATTCCTGGCAAATAATTTACCATTGTGAGCCATAAGATGGGCGTCAGAGCCTGAAGAATATTAATATTGTGCATATTACTTCCAAATATTTTAAGTTAATTGGAGAAGCTCCATGAAATAGTGTCCCATCAGTCCACTTGACTGAGAAAGAAGAGAAACTCTCCTAGGGGAAAGTTTTGGCACATTTTTTTTGAAATGAAACTTCTTTTCCACAGATTCTCTTCACTCCTTCTATATAAACTCAGGAAAAGAGGGAATAGAAACTTGGAGGAGCTGAAATATTTTTGTTCTAGACAGAGTAGAAGTGTAAGAAAAGGGAACTTAAGAGAATAGTCAGACGTGGCTTATATATTGCCAGAAAAGATGGTGCTGGGTAAGAATTTCACTTACGACAATTCTGTTGAAAAAGTCTGAAACAGACCGTTGGACTTTCCTGGGCATGATGTGCAAATTATTTTCCTAGAGTAAAGGGAAAGATTTACTCTGCTGTAGGTTTCCTGACCTTGATCATCTAGTGAAAAGGGGGTGAGAGTCTCCAAGAGTTAAAACTAACTTTATCTATAACAAAGATGTACATTTGGCTGTCAGGAAATTCTCCCCGCCCTTGGAACCAGCATGGGAATACTAGCTCAAAAAGGAGTAATTGAAGTAGTTCTGGGTTTTTTTAGGGTTTGTTTTTTTTTTTTCTTTTTTTCTCAGCTTGCTTCTGGGTTTAATTACCTTTGGTTACCTTTTAGACAATGGAGAAGGAAATGGCAACCCACTCCAGTATTCTTGCCTGGAGAATCCTGTGGACAGGGGAGCCTGGTGGGCTGCTGTCCATGGGGTCGTACAGAGTCGGACACGACTGAAGCGACTTAGCATGCATGTATTGGAGAAGGAAATGGCAACCCACTCCAGTATTCTTGCCTGGAAAATCCCAGGGACAGAGGAGCCTGGTGGGCTGCCATCTGTGGGGTTGCACAGAGTCGGACACGACTGATATGACTTAGCAGCAGCATTATCAAAATACTTTATGAATGTTATATTGTTTAATACTCTCAACAGCTTATGAGATTACTGTTATCTTTGTTTTATATGTGGCAAACTTGAGGTGTAAACCAGGTAAGCAGTTTGCTCAAGGTCACACACACATGATGACTCAGAAGCTGGGTTTTTTAATCCTGGTGTATCTAATTTTGAAACCCATTGTCTTGACCAGTAATCTACACTATTGCTCTACTTACATAAATATACTGGGGGCAACGTGGACAGAAAGAGGCAGTTAAATGTAAGAAATACCAAGGAGGAAGCATCAGCAAGACCTGGTGATTGATGAGATATAGTCTGAGGGGAAGGGAGGAACTGAAGTTGACATCCAGGCAAGCGGGCAGGGCAGGGGTGGGGGACCCCATTTCTAATGGTTTCTATGTAGAGCAGATTTTTAAAAAATATTTACTTTATTTTTGGCTGTGCTGGGTCTCCATTGCTGCGCAGCCTCCACTGGGGTTGGAGTGAGCAGGGGGCCATTCTCCAGCAGTGATGCGCGGGGCTTCTCGCCACAGTGACTCTCATGTAGTGAAACGTGGGTTCAGTAGTCACAGCTCCTGGGCTCCAGAGTGCAGGCTCAGTGGCTATGGTGCACTGGCCTAGCTGCTCCAATGCATGTGGGATCCTTCTGGACCAGGGATCGAACCCGTGTCTCCTGCATTGGCAGGCAGATTCTTATCTACTGTACCATCAGGGAATTGTTGCTTCTGTTTCATGTTTTGGTGTTTTGGCTGCAAGGCACGTGGAATCTTAGCTCTCCAACCAGGGATTGAACCTGCACCCCCTCCATTGGAAGACAAAGCCTTCACTACTGGACCTGTTTTTTAAAAGAAGTCCCCAGATAGCTTGTTTTTAAAAAGGAAGGTTTTTATGTCTTTTCTATTTATTGTGCAAACAATAATCTTTGCTGTCTTTAATTTCTCCTTGATGGGTGGTGAGCCCTCCTCTGTTCTCCTAAAACCCTGACCAGAAATGTCTCAGTTAAGGTCACCAGACACTTTCTCTAGAATTTGTTTTTCTAAATGGGTGATCCAGATTATGTCAGGCCTTGTACCAGTGAAATAACTTGAGAGCCAAGTTATTTGAAGAATAATTTTGTTGGCTAGTGCTGAGCCAGTGACTGGGTTATCTGAGTTCATCTATGTCCAAGGCCTGAGGAGGGGGAATTCTCACTTCTGGAGCTTCAGTTTAATCCAGACATCAGAAGGCAGTGCTTAAGCGGAAGTGTGGATGGGCTCCAAAGCTGATGATCTTCTGGGTGCTTCTAATGAAATTGGTGGCTCAGATGGTAAAGAATCTGCATGCAATGCAGGAGACCCTGGCTCAATCCTTGGGTCAGGAAGATCCCCTGGAGAAGGGAATGGCTACCCACTCCAGTATTCTTGCCTGAAAAATCCCACGAGCAGGGAAGCCTGGAGGGCTACAGGCCATGGGCAAATTGTCATATACGACTGAGTGGCTAAGTATGCAAAGAAATTGGATTGCAACTAACAGCAAATTGTCAGGTTTACATATGCATTATTTTAAACTGTGGTGTTGGAGAAGACTCTTGAGAGTCCCTTGGACTGCAAGGAGATCCAACCAGTCCATTCTAAAGGAGATCAGTCCTGTGTGTTCTTTGGAAGGAATGATGCTAAAGCTGAAACTCCAGTACTTTGGCCACCTCATGCGAAGAGTTGATTCACTGGAAAAGCCTCTGATGCTGGGAGGGATTGGGGGCAGGAGGAGACGGGGACGACAGAGGATGAGATGGCTGGATGGCATCACTGACTCAATGGACGTGAGTCTGAGTGAACTCCGGGAGTTGATGATGGACAGGGAGGCCTGGCATGCTGTGATTCATGAGGTTGCAAAGAGTCGGGTATGACTGAACGACTGAACTGAATTGAAGAAAAAACACCCTGCCAGTTAAACTGTAATACCAAGTTTGCTTATCACATGGAATTTTTGTTGAGTAAGTATTGAAAATATTCTCTTAGATTTTTATTATGTATCATTCCTGTGCACCAGCATGTCAGGAAATAGATTCCTTAACCTTTGTCTTGCTGTGGTCCCTCTTCCCATTCCTTTCCTGTCTTCCTTTGCTTTTTAAGGTCAGATTTGGATCATGGTAGGTCACAGCTGAGAGGGAGACCGTATTCTGTGCTCAGGTGAAACAAAGAGACCTCAAGAAGAAGTTAGTTTCATACCTGCTTTTGAATTCCTTCAGAGACTGCAGTTTTCTGTTCCGTACACATCTCTTATTCTGGCAGATGCCATGTATTCAACCATCTGTCCATCCATGTACCCATCCATCCATCCTTTAAGCATTTATTAAGAGTCAGGTCACTGAATTTAGTTCTGTGGATACAAAGATGCACAAGTAATTCTGTCCCTTTCATGGACTTTGACCTGTACCAGGATTATTCTCTGCTTTTCCATGGTACCACAATCTTGCTATGCTTTTTAAACAACAGGCAGAGGAGAAATTTTGCTTGAGCTCTGAAGTTAGATTTTCTGAAACTTGAGGTGAAAACTCCTAGGCCACAAATGGTCTCCAGTCTTCCTTGTGGATATTTTGATGTAAAACAAAGCAAGAGGTGACTTGAGCTCAAGGTCCACCCCTCTGGGTTTATGTGTTACTTCACAACTATCTCACAGCCTCCCTGGGAAGCTCAGGTAGGACTTCAGCTATGGAAAGGGGTAGGTGTCTTATTTTTTCATCTTCCTGTCATGATACAATAATGCTTAACAGTTAAACAACTACGTTTTGAACCCATGTCTTCTAGGAAGTAAGGGAGGATGGCACACTTTACTATTCATGGACACGCATTTATAGACACCCAAACACTATGCCAACTTATGTTTGGTGTTTAAACATTAGTGTGTTCTATTTGTTTTTTTTTTTTTTTTCCTTGTTTGGTAGATGGATTTGGCAGAAGAGAAAAACGAGTAGATAAAGATTTTGGAGGGGTAGATGAAATCCAATTGTTCCATCCTCACTAGGAAATGCTTAATACATGCAGTGGGTATGGAGGAGCATTTCAGGTGAGTGTGTGTTGAGGAAATCACCCATTGCATTGCCACTTACCCTTAATTGCCTTTAGTATTTCCCAGATAAAGTTTGCCTGCAGACTAACAATCTGTAGCCACCATTTTAACTATTCTGAATCAAGGTTTCCATCACATACCTGGAGAGTTTTTCCAGTTTCATCTTGGAGGTTTTGATTTGATGGAAGTATGTGTTTTTTGTAAAAATTTTCTGTGGACTTTAAGAACTTATCCTGATTCACTAGACTACAAGATCCAGGGCTGGAAGGAATTATAAATTTCTCAGACTTCCAAACTCAGAAAAGGAGAATAAAAACATGGGACCAAAGCAGGATTAGAGTAGAGTTAATACAAGGGGAAGGTATGAGGGGAAGGGCCATGGCTCTGGGAGTCCCAGAGTTTCCATGACAGGGAGATGCCATCCAAGACCCACAGGTGATGGTTGACCAGGTTTATTCCAGTCAAGGGGTGAAGCCTTGAGACTAACTCAATTCATAAATATTCAAATAGAAATGCTGACAATAATTATATAACTTCTAGTTCAGTGATCTGGGGATCCCAGGATACTTCTGTAGTTAAAGTGTGATGAACTTATGTTGCTCTGTGATGACCTAGACGGGTGGGATGGGGTGGTGGTGGGAGGGAGGCTCAGAAGGAGGGGATGTATGTATACATACAGCTGATTCACTTTGTTGTACAGTAGAAACTAACACGACATTGTAAAGCAATTATACTCTGATTAAAATGTGTGATGAATTTAGACAGCCGTTCTGTGCATCTTATGATTGCTGTGTTGTCCTCATCTTGTACCATAGGCAAACAGTTTCTACTTGAATGACATACAAAATGATTTTCTACCCTAGAGCTTTATTCATTTGTATTTAGGAAAACTTGGCTGGGGCAAAGATGATTGGCTCCCTGCCCCATCTGTGAGTCCCTGGGCTGGCTCTTGATTAATCAGTATCAAGTACCTGCTCTGTGCTTTGGAGTGACTCTGGCCCCTGTGCCGGTCAGCTCTGGATGTTGAGTTTACCTCTGGCTTCATAGTTTCAGTCATAGGCAGCCAGGGAACTTGGTTGAGGGAGAGTGGATGTGTCTGTTACAGTAATAAAAAGTATATGTAAACAGTGTGAGAAGGGACAACAGAGGATGAAATGATTGGATAGTATCACCGACTCAATGGACATGAGTTTGAGCAGACTCCGGGAGATAGTGAAGGACAGGGAATCCTGGTGTGCTGCAGTCTATGGGGTCTCAAAGAGTCGAACATGACTGAACGACTGAACAACAAAAACCAGTGTGATGTCAGAAGATTTGGGGGGTTGCTATGAGGGGTAGGTATATCTGATAACCTTTGGTGTATTTGGTTGACTCAAGTTTGGAGGGATCTATGTTGTTCTATCTGTTCTTTTTAAGCTCTTGCAGAATGTCTTTTTTTTTAAACTCCGTAGAACCTTGAGTTCATTTCAGTTGCTCAGTCATGTCCGACTCTTTGCGACCCCGTGGACTGCAGTGTGCCAGGCTTCCCTGTCCATCACCAACTCCCGGAGTTTACTCAAACTCATATCCATTGCATCAGTGATGCCATCCAGCCATCTCATCCTCTGTCGTCCCCTTCTCCTCCTGCCTGCAATCTTTCCCAGCATCAGGGTCTTTTCCAATGAGTTGGTTCTTTGCATCAGATGGCATTGGAGTTTCAGCTTCAACATCAGTCCTTCCAGTGAATATTCAGGACTGATTTCCTTTAGGATGGACTGGTCGGATCTCCACAGAACCTTAGCAGCGTGTTTTTTTTCCCAATGCTGAGTGACATGCAGGATCTTAGTTCCCCAAGTGGTTAACACAAAGTCTTAACCACTAGACCACCAGGGAAGTCCCTTTAGCAATTTTTACATAAAAATTTCCATTTCCTTATGTTCTTGATTTACAAAGTAAATTTGCCTGAGTAAGTGTCTTTAAAGATTATTTCAGTTTTTATTTAGTTTTAAAGCTTTGCGCCATCCACCATTCCAAGTGCTGGGGATGTTAACGGTGAGAAAAGCAACCTGGCTCTTGCTCTCAGGAGCTTATAGTTTTATAGGGGAAGATAGATATTAACTGAAGGTTTTCAAAGGAAAAAAAGTCCAAATTGTCTAAGGTGGAGTATTTCATTTAAGACTAATTAGTGGTGATTTAAATTGCTTGGCATGATCAGTTATCTCAGCTTGTCCCTGACCCCTGGGTCTAGAAACAGCGCACTGGGAAAGCTATATCCTTTGTCTTTCCCCGTATGCAGGTATCCTGTTTTCTAAAGGCGCACTTCTCTCCAGGCTGGAACAGTGGAGAGCACTGGGTCTCAAGAGAGTTGATGCTCCGAAGGAAAATGTACCCAGGTGAGGGTTTAAAGAACAAACAGCCAGAAGAATGAACTAACATTTCTGATTTTTAAGATATGGTAAATTAGTGGCCTTTTATACAGGTATTCAAATTCCTTAAAACCTAGCTGGAGGCCTTGAGGTTTTCTGATGATGACCTGCATTATGTAGTTTGCCTTGGGTGAATAGTATAAATGTGTGTGGCTTGGGTATTTTATTTATTTATTTGTATTTTTTTAAACAGTCTTCAGTTTTTGTTTTTTTTTTAATTAGCCTCCAATTTATTTTAATTGGAGGCTAATTACTTTACAATATTGTATTGGTTTTGGGTATAGAGCCCTGAAGTCAAGGGCCACTTAAAAGGGTCTGGAACCAGACTCCTGGCTTTAAACTCTGTTAATCAGCTCTAACCCTGATTAACTCTGTGATCGTGGGCCAATTACTTAACCTCTCTGTGCTTTAGTTCACTTACAAAAGTAAGATAATAGTGGTACCTCTGTCATAGGGTTGTTATAAGGGTTAAAAATGTTATTGTGTTGATTTTCTAATTGATTTTTTTCATGCACATTTTTTCATGTTTTAGATTCCTTTGCAAGTGGAGTGTTCCTTGAAGTTGATGAAAGCTTACCATCTGTGTTGGCCCAGTGGCAGTGTGGTAAAGTCACTGTGTGTGCATTTGCAAATATCAAAACCTTAACAAATGGACAAGAAAAAGAAATAAAAAGGATCCAGTTTGGAAGGGAAAAAGTAAAACTATCACTCACTATTTGCAGATGACATGATACTTGTATAGAAAACCTTAAAGCCTCCACTCAAAAACTATTAGAACTGATGAATTCAGTGGAGTTGCAGGATACAGGTTAATGTACAGAAATCGTTGCCTTTCCAGATGCTAATAATAAATATTAAAAAGTGAAAGTAAAAAAAAATCCTGTTTAAAATTGCATCAAAAGGAATTAAAATACCTAGGATTAAACTTAACCAAGAAGATGAAAGACCTATACTCAGAAAACTATAAGACACTGAGGAAGAAATCTGAAGGTGATGCAAAGAAATGGAAAGATATCCCATGCTCTTGGATTGAAGAATTAATATTGTGAAAAGCAATGCAAAGATAATCCTAATAAATATACTAATATTGTTAAAAAGATATGCTAAACTCCTAATGAATAAATAAATACCTTGACGAATTTAGGACTTTAGCCTACAAAGCTGAGGTAACTTGATGAATGGGATATAAAAAAGGGATGTAGGTGAATTATGGAGATGAGAGCAAGATACACAAATATTGGGACAACTTCACATCATTTGTTTCCATGACAAAGCTGTGGCCAAGAGGAAGAATGTGGAAAAAACAGCTATCATGTGCAAGATGGGTCATACACATTTATCCCTTAGTTTGCTGCATTCAGTCTGTTAGTTTATTTAAATTCAGATGTTGTTAGTTGGTGGTGCAAAGCATTAACGTTCTGGAAAATTATGTCTGAGCCAGTACAACTTTTGAATAATAGTGGCATAATTTCCCCATAAGCCAGTCACGAAAGAACTAGTTTGTTTGAGAAACTAGCTTTGGAGCTAATTTGGAGCACAACAGACTCAACTTTTGGAGCAGAACAGACTGAACTTTTCGTTTTTTCCTAGTAACCTTGCCAAGTTGGTACTCTTCACATTTTACAGGTAAGAAAATGAACTGAGGATCAGAAACTTGCTTTGGGTCACATGGTTGGTAAGTGATGATGATGGTAGAAATCAAACCCAGGTCTTAACTCCAGAGCCCATGCTTTTTGCATTTATATCATAAAGCCCACATCAACCAGACTTCCCTTATGCCTCAACATCATCCTCTCCATCCCAGAATAATCCTGTCTTTTGCTGGATGAACTCTTAGCCATGTCTCCTTAGAATGTGGCCTGTGAGCAGTAACAAAGAGAGTTGAGCTTTCCTTTAAGTATTTTCTGAAGTTGTTTGGTAAGTTTGATTCTCAAATTTCTATCTTTGATTAGTAATTGAATCTCCTAACATTGTAAGGTCAGTTTGTCTCTGGACAAAAATGTGCCACTAGATTTACTATAATTCAGAGTTATGTTTGCAGTTTGTATTGTGAAGAGCTTTCCAAACTTGACTGCACTTTTAAAAAGATACAGTCACCAGATGGCAGCAAAATGCTTTCAGCGTGGGATCTGAACCACGGAAAACATGGATTGCTTATTGCTGTAAATATCCCAGTTATTTAAAGAAACAAATTTATGAAAAGGTAGTATCCTCTGTTAATCAAATCTGAACAACTTTATTGTATACTGGGTATATAAGTATGTTAGTTTCCAGAGCAAGCTTTCAAACAAATGACTGAATTCTCATAATGATTTATTTATAAAGGGCGTACCATATGGCAAGCATTTTGCTAAATACTGTATTTACATTTATTTTATGATTTCAATATCATAATCTCTGTTTTGTTGGTGTGGGTTCTGAGGCTCAGATTTTGTATGTTTTTTTGTATTGAGTTGGGCTTCCCTGGTGGGTCAGAGGGGAAAGAGTGTGTGCAATGCTGGAGACCTGGATTCGATCCCTGGGTCGGGAAGATCCCCCGAAACAGGGAGTGGCTACCCACTCCGGTGTAGAGGAAGAGGAAGCTGGTGTACTGCAGTCTGTGGGGTCACAAAGAGTCGGACATGACGGCATGACTAACACTTTGACTTTCTTTTGTGTGGGTCATCGCACTAAGCACTCAGTTTCCACGCTTGTCCTAAATTGAAAAAAATTCCAATAGTTTTCCCAATTCATTGTCCTGTCTCAGATTTTCTGACTATTTAGGTTACCTGCAAATAAAAGCCAGTTTTGCCTCTTATTTTCTAGTATTTATACCTTTTGTTTCTTATTCCTGACTTATTGCATTGGCTAAGAGATCCAGAAAAATGCAGAGCAGCAGCAGTGATAGTAGATACAGGCGTACCTTGTTTTATTGTGCTTTGCTTGATTCTGATTCACAGGTGCTGCTTTTTTTTTTACAGACGGAAGGTTTGTGGCAACTCTGTGTTGAGCAAGTCTATTGATGCCAGTTCCACAACAGTATTTACTAGAATTATTTGGCTCTGTACCGTGTGGCCTGTGGGGTATTAGTTCTCCACCTGGGATTGAACCCTGGCAGTTCAATCCTGGCAGTTCAACCTTGGCAGTAAAAGCACAGAATCCTAACCATTGGATGACCAGGGAATTCCCCCAATAGCATTATTTTTAAGTTAGGTTTAATTTAAAAACCTAAAAAAAAAATTTTTTTTTAGACATAATGTGACATTGCAAACTTAACAGGCCACAGTATAGTGTAAACAGCTTTCATATGCATTAGGAAAACAAAAAATTCAGGTAGACTTGCTTTATAGTGATAATCACTTTACTGTGACAATTGTTTTATTGTTGTGATCTGAAACCAAATTTTCAATGTCTCTGAAGTATTCCTATATCTTCAAGAATGATATTTTTCTGTAGTTTTAGGGGTATGTATTGGGCTTACTTACATTTCTAGACTGCTTAGTATTTTTATGTTTAGTTTTAGTTTTTTGGCCACATGGCTTGCAGGATCTTAGTTCCCCAGCCAAGGATCAAACCTGCGCCCCCTGTGGTGGAAGCACAGAGTCTTAACCACTGAACCTCCAGGAAATTCCCAATGTGGTTTAGTATTTGTAAAAGAAACGAAAGTTGAGTTTTGTGAAAGGACTTTTGAGAGAGATTAAGGTTAGGGTTTTTCCCTTTACCTGAATTCAGACCATCCTTGTGTTCCAGTGGTGGTAAGTGATGATGATGATATTATTAATAATTAGCATTTATTATGCATTTGGTATATAGCAGCAGTGTTCTTAGTTCTTTATGTTCAACCCAATACTGCATCCCTATGAGTTATCTCCTACTGTATTATTACCATCTTGTTTTACAGAAAAGGAAAATGAGACAGTGAAAGTTTTCAAATTTGCCACATTACTCAACTACTTCTTGGGTATGACATTATTCTTTCAGAACTCTACTGGCTTTCAATTTTTGCTCGTACTTTGTTTAGGAATTTCTTCTCTATATTCATAAACGAAATTGGTCTACAGCTCTCTGTTTTTGCATGCTATCATCCACGTGCCACAATGGAGAGTATACCTATTCGCTCACCAAAACGAAGGTCCGTGTACAGCAATGAAGACCCAACACAGCCAAAAATAAATAGATTAAAAAAATTTTAAAAACCCTTCAGATATACTAGTTGATTCCTCAGTTAACAAATTTATATTATTATCATCTTAAAATATTTTAGATTTGGAAAATCTTATTTGTCCAAGATTACACAGCTGATATAGACAGATAAGGGTTTGAATCTAGACTGTCTGACTTCCGAGCTTGTTCTACTATACTTTCTTCGCTCCGTCTCTCCTGTACAATAAAGTTTCTTCAAGATGTTGTTGTTCAGTTGCTAAGTCGTGTCTGACTCTTTCCAACCCCATGGACTGCAGCATGCCAGGCCCCGCTGTCCCTCACTATCTCCTGGAGTTTGCCCAGGTTCATGTCCACTGAGTCAATGATGCTATTCAACCATTTCTACAAGACAGACTACCTCTTTTCCTGATTTCTCCATTGCATGGCTCCTATGCTTCAGCCTTGTCTGTGCACTATCTATGTGTTATAGTTCTCTCAGTTTTAATGCTGTGAAACCTTTGGTAGAGGTTAGAGGTTAGAAACATTATGTTGTTGATATTTTTTGACTCAGGAGTTTCATTTCATAGATTAAACTTTAAAAACCAAATTACACAAATGGGAAAAAATTTCTATATGAAGAGGAATGTACTGTGTCATTGTTTCTTAAAGAAAAATTAGAAATAATCTATGTGTCCATTGATAGGCCATTATTTAAAATAAAATATAATCCTTCCAAAGATAGTTCCTATAATCTATTAAGCTATTATTATGTATTAGATATTCTGAAATTTCTTTTTAGGCATTGTGTTGTGTGTGTTAGTCACTCAATCATGTCCAACTCTTTGCAACTCCATGGACTGTAGTTCACCAGGTTCCTCTGTCCATGGAATTCTCCAGGAAATAGTATTGGAGTGAGTAGCCATTCCCTTCTCCAAGGGATTTTCTCCACCCAGGGATCAAACCCGGATCTCCCACATTGCAGCCATATTCTTTACCATCTGAGCCAACAGGAAGACCCATTATTATGTATTAGGTATTCTGAAATTTCTTTTTGGGCATTATTTCATTTAATTTTCACATTTGTGTTGGATGTTATAATGTCCCTTTCACACGTAAAGGAAATAAGACTGAGAGATATTCAATAATTTGTCCAAGGTCCTACTGCCAATGGATGGTAAAGTTGGGATTTGAATTCTTGACAATCTGATTCCAAAGGAGATGCTCATAACCACTTCATTTTAATCTGTATAATAGAATACCAGTATACAAGTGAAAAATGATGTAAACCTACATTTTAGGCATGGAAAGATGCCCACTATACATTGGGGGGGAAAGTAGATTATCAAATAGTGTATATAGAAGGAATCTATATTGGTACTGTCTGCATTTTTTCAATAATAAGCAAATATTATTTTTGGGCTTCCCTTGTGGATCAGCCAGTAAAGAATCTGTCTGCAATGCAGGAGACTTGAGTTTGATCCCTGGATTGGGAGGATCCCTTGGAGAAGGGAAAGGCTACCCATTCTAGTATTCTGGCCTGGAGAATTCATTCTGGCCTGGAGAATTCATGGACTATACAATCCATGGGGTCTGTTATATGTTATTTTTATCATCAGAAAAAATTCCACTATGTTTTTGAAAAAAGAGTTGATTGATGGTGCATTCTTGCCTTCAGCGTAGGATTATCAGAGAGAAGACTTCTAAACTGAATATGAAATATCATCTCTGGAACATCAACAGAGAATAACTACCCCTGAAGAGGACAACATAAGGCCATTTGCAAGTCATGAATGGTCCTGTGTGGAGCTGTGTATGTATTTTTAAGTGTGGAAGGAATTTTACTCAGGGCTTACACCTTATGAAGCATCAGTTGATCCACCCAGTAGAGAAATATTATTGCCCAGACTGTGGGAAATATTTCAGTAACAGTTCAAATTTTATTAGACACCAACGGAATCACTGGCGCTACAGTTCCAGCTTCCTCTGGCATCAGCTGACGCACACTAGTGTGTCATGAGTGAGGCCCCATAAGTGCCCATGAGTGCCCAGAGTGTGGTCAGAGGTTTAGTCATAGCTCCTAAATTGCAGTACATCAGAGAACCCACACAGCCGAAAAAACATAACATTGCTCCCAGTGTGGGGGTCTTCCTTGGTGGCTCAGTTGGTAAAGAATATGCCTGCAACACAGGAGACTGCTTGGAATGCAGGAGACCTGGGTTCCATCCCTGGTTCGGGAAGATCCTTGGGAGAAGGGAATAACAACCCACTCCAGTATTCTTGCCTGGGAAATCCCATAGACAGAGGAACCTGGCAGGCTATAGTCCATGAGGTCGCAACAGTTGGACATGACTGAGTGACTAACACACACACATCCCTTGCAGCTTCATGGACTAATTATAGGATAGAAATCCTGTTTGCTCTATGGACAATGTGTCTCTCTCTGAAGTGTCTTACTTATGTATAAAGACTACCCTGAATTATAGCCAACTCTCTAAAGCAGATATCTTAAATCTGAAATTGTCACCTTATTGATTATATCCTCGTAAAAGCCTGAGGATGTTCACTTCAGTTCAGTCGCTCAATTGTATCCAACTCTTTGTGACCCCATGGACTGCAGCACGCCAGGCCTCCCTGTCCATCACCAACTCCCAGAGTTTACTCAAACTCATGTCCATTGAGTCGGTGATGCCATCCAACCATCTCATCCTTTGTCATCCCCTTCTCCTGCCTGCAATCTTTCCCAGCATCAGTGTCTTTTCCAATGAGTCAATTCTTCCCATCAGGTGGCCAAAATATTGAAGTTTCAGCTTCAACATCAGTCCTTCCAGTGAATATTCAGGATTGATTTCCTTTAGGATGGACTGGTTGGATCTCCTTGCAGTCCAAGGGACTCTCAAGAGTCTTCTCTAATGCTACAGTTCAAAAGCATCAATTCTTCGGCGCTCAGCTTTCTTTACAGTCCAACTCTCACATCCATACATGACCACCGGAAAAACCATAGCCTTGACTAGATGGACCTTTGTTGGCAAAGTAATGTCTCTGATTTTTAACATGCTGTCTAGGTTGGTCATAACTTTTATTCCAAGGAGTAAGCGGCTTTTAATTTCATGGCTGAGGATGTTGGAAGGGTTCAGATTGTAGGGTTCAGGGCGAAGGGTGAGGCAGTGATTTTACCTTCCACTATACCTGCTTTTTGCAACATCCCTTCTCTCTCTTAATTTTGGACTGAGAATTAAAAGATATCTCATTTCTGAGGAAATCGAGGGAGACACATACACAAACACCTCAATCTGCATTTGACATGTTTGGCAAAAATGCCTCCTCATTTTTTTCACCTTTGATCTGCAAATAATAGTTTTGTTTTTTTTTTTTTAATATTTTAGACATGTCACTCACAGGGGAAGGTGACATTTGCTCAAAATTATTGAGTTCAGCCCTGCTCAAGGGTTGTGAGAAGAGCAGGGACAGGCTTGGGGAGCCAGTCCCTGACTGCCTCCACACCAAATGCAGCAGAAAGCTACTTGTACAAGCAAAGAACACCTAAGTAACTTTACAAACAAAGGAGAAAGTTTAAGTGATTTTGTCTTGGTGCCCTGCTGAATGTGCTTCCTGATGGACAGGACTGGGGCTAGGCAGCCCTCTTCAACAGTTCTATTTTTTCCCTTTTCTCTTATTCTGACCCCTTTGGCTATCACTTCTACTATGGGGAAGATAAAAAATTAAAAAAAAAAACATATTTATAAAAACATCTACTTCCCCAAGCTAAAAATTAAGAAATACTACCACCAACAAACTACCCACCCCCAAATAAAATACAGATTTATCCCAGGGATCATTTTTCTTTCCTTAAAAAGAATTCAACCCCAAAGCCCAGTCAACAATTCCCTAAAGTAGCAGAACCTCCCTCTGAGGTAGATATCCAAGATGTCATGTTCTTTTAGATAGTACCCACATAAACACAGTACAGTAGAGACGTAAGCAAGTAGGTAATAGAGTATTTTCAATCCTAAATCTGTTTTAAGCCTGTGTGCCTATATTCTAACATTTATAAATTCTCAGTGTTATAAAAATCAGAGCTAATACTCTTGCAAGTAATGAATAACTTGCAAGTAATGAGTCAGTTAATATACAATGCCCCTGGGCCATTTACGATTCTCTGAGTTTAGCAACTCGATCTGTGACTTTTGCTTATGATTCCTGTGACTCCATCCTTGTGATCAATTACGTTGTTGTAGAGAATGTTTAAACAGGCAGAAGTTGAGATTGCTCCAAGGTCGTCTCTAATTTGGAAGTGTTTGGATAGGACTGGTGAATGTGTTGTCACCGTGTCTGAACCTCAACTCAAAGCTTGACAATTACTTTTTTTTTGTTTGCTATCTTTCTTTTTCCTGATGTTGATGCCAGAGCTCTCTATTAAAGCTTTCAAGTTGCTGCTAGAGTTAAAAAGTTTTCAAAAATTTTTTATTTTATATGGAAGCATAGTTGATTAATAATGTTGTGTTAGTTTCTAGGTATAGAGCAAAGTGATCTAGTTATACAAGTATCTGTTCTTTTAAAAGTCCTTTTTCCATTTAGGTTGTTACAGAACATTGAGCAGCATTCCCTGTGCAATACCATGAGTTTGAATCCATAATCGTAAAAGTCACAGTGTAACACTTCATATTGTTAAATGGCTCAGTGCCTCTTCCCCACTGTTTCACCCCAGCATTAGGCTGAAAACCTTTAGTGCTTTTAATTTTTTTTGTGTTTACTTCCTGTATAGTTTATTCTGGAACCCTCAAAAGATATGTATCCATAGTGAAATAGGCTATCTACCTAGGATCATTTAAGACCACCAAAGAAACAGGAGTTTATAAATATAGTTGGGTGGATAAACCCGTAAAAATATTTTAGCATTTAGCCAAAGCCCACATCTACTTGCACTGAGGGGTGAGGGATTCCTGAAGGTTAGATTTTTGGTGGAAGGAACTGTCTTGTATTATATGTCTTACCCCCAGCACAGAACTTGACACAGTTAGGTTTCAATAAGTGTTGGTTGACTCCTTTATGCCCATGATGTTTTGGTTACACCCTAAAAGTTTTACAGAGTCCAGTGAACCTTTGTTGCTCTACATCCTCTTCAGTATTTGGTATTTTTTTACTTTTAAATTGTGGTTAGTTTGGGGGGGAAGTATAGTTTTAATTTGCATTTCCCTGATGACTACAAAGAATGCTCAAACTACTGCACAATTGCACTCATCTCACACGCTAGTAAAGTAATGCTTAAAATTCTCCAAGCCAGGCTTCAGCAATATGTGAACCGTGAACTTCCTGATGTTCAAGCTGGTTTTAGAAAAGGCAGAGGAACCAGAGATCAAATTGCCAACATCCGCTGGATCATGGAAAGAGCAAGAGAGTTCCAGAAAAACATGTATTTCTGCTTTATTGACTATGCCAAAGCCTTTGACTGTGTGGATCACAATAAACTGTGGAAAATTCTGAAAGAGATGGGAATACCAGACCACCTGATCTGCCTCTTGAGAAACCTGTGTGCAGGTCAGGAAGCAACAGTTAGAACTGGACATGGAACAACAGACTGGTTCCAAATAGGAAAAGGAGTACGTCAAGGCTGTATATTGTCACCCTGCTTATTTAACTTCTATGCAGAGTACATCATGAGAAATGCTGGACTGGAAGAAACACAAGCTGGAATCAAGATTGCTGGGAGAAATATCAATCACCTCAGATAAGCAGATGACACCACCCTTATGGCAGAAAGTGAAGAGGAACTCAAAAGCCTTTTGATGAAAGTGAAAGTGGAGAGTGAAAAAGTTGGCTTAAAGCTCAACATTCAGAAAACGAAGATCATGGCATCTGGTCCCATCACTTCATGGGAAATAGAAGGGGAAACAGTGGAAACAGTGTCAGACTTTATTTTGGGGGGCTCCAAAATCACTGCAGATGGTGACTGCAGCCATGAAATTAAAAGATGCTTACTCCTTGGAAGGAAAGTTATGACCAACCTAGATAGCATATTCAAGAGCAGAGACATGACTTTGCCAACAAAGGTTCATCTAGTCAAGGCTATGGTTTTTCCTGTGGTCATGTGTGGATGTGAGAGTTGGACTGTGAAGAAGGCTGAATGCCGAAGAACTGATGCTTTTGAAGTGTGGTGTTGGAGAAGACTCTTGAGAGTCCCTTGGACTGCAAGGAGATCCAACCAGTCCATTCTGAAGGAGATTAGCCCTGGGATTTCTTTGGAAGGAATGATGCTAAAGCTGAAACTCCAGTACTTTGGCCACCTCATGCAAAGAGTTGACTCATTGGAAAAGACTCTGATGCTGGGAGGGATTGGGAGCAGGAGGAGAAGGGGACAACAGAGGATGAGATGGCTGGATGGCATCACTGACTCGATGGACGTGAGCCTGAGTGGTCTCTGGGAGTTGGTGATGGACAGGGAGGCCTGGTGTGCTGTGATTCATGAGGTCGCAAAGAGTTGGACACGACTGAGCGACTGATCTGATCTGATCTGATGACTACTGAGGTTAAGGAATTTTTTCATGTTTACTGGAAAATTATATTTCTTATTTTATTATGTGTGTGTTCAAGTCTCTTACCCATGTTTTTACTGGATTTTATTTTATCATTTGTAAGAGTTATTTACATATTCTAAATATGAGTCTTTTGTTATATGTATTTCAAGTATTTCCCCACTTTGACTTCTTCTGATGAACGGATCTTACATTTAATACTGTTTAACTTATTAATGGTTAATCTTTCTTGTTTTCTGCTTTTGAAATCATTCCTTACCCCAGTGAAATGCAAGTGTTCTTTTATGTTAACCTTTTATGTTATCGCTTTGTCTAAGATTGACTTCTTTGTGTCTGATATGGGAGAGGAGTCAAGTTATTCCCCCCACACATACCTATTTGCTTCAACAGCATTTACTTTAAAGAACATCCTTTCTCCACTTCTCTGTAGTCATAAATCAAGCTTCTTTCTGGGTTTTCTATTTTATTTCATTAGTCTATTCGTCTATCCTTTGTATCAGTTCCACCCTGTCTTAATCACTGTAGCTTATATTAAGTCATGATATCCAGTAGAGCAAGTCTATTCACCTTGTTTGTTTCTTTAGCCACGTGTTGGCTATTCCTGGACCCTTGCACTTCCACATTTAAACTTAGATTCCACCTGTGAAATTACTGACTGACACATGTACATTCTTTCGGGATTTGGAGTCCATTGACTGAAAATTAATATGGGAGTAATCATATCTTCCTGAAACTAGGTCTTTTAATCTATGAACATTTACACATCCCTCCATTTTTTTGAGTTTAAAAAATTTCACTCAGGCTTCCCTGGTGGTTCAGTGGTGAAGAATCTGCCTGCCAATGCAGGAGACATGGGTTCAATCCCTGATCTGGGAAGATCCCACATGCCAAGGAGTAACAAAGCCTGTGGGTCACAACTGACGAGCCTGTGCTTTAGGGCCTGGGAGCCGCAACTGCTGAGCCCATTGCTACAACTACTGAAGCCCTTGCGCCCTAGAGCCTGTGTTCTGCAACCGCAATGAGCCTGCACATGGCAACTAGAGAGTAGCTCCCACTTGCCACAGCTATAGAAAAACCCTCGCAGTAATGAAGACCCAGCACTGCAAAAAATAAATAAAATAAAATTATTTAAAAATTTTAAATAAAATAAAAAATTTAAAAATTTGACTCAATGTTTTATTATTTCCAGTATGTGGGTTTTGCACAATCTTTGTCAGATTTGTTGCTAGGTATTTGAAATTTTTTATTCAACTATAAAATGTATTTTTAAAAAATTTTATCTTATAGTTCTTTGCTGGTATGGAAATATGATTAGTATTTCTATATATTGACCAACTCCTTGGAAAAGACCCTGAGGCTGGGAAAGATTGAAGGCAAAAGGAGAAGAGGGAGGCAGAGGATGAGGTGGTTAGATAGCATCACTGACTCAATGGACATGAATTTGAGCATCTCCTGGATATAGTGAAGGACAGGGAAGCCTGACATGCTGCAGTCCACGGGGTTACAAAGAGTTGGACACAACTTAGCGACTGAACAACAACAATATTGGCCTATTTCTAGCAACTTTGCTAATTCTAATAATTTTTCAGATTTTTATGTATGCAGTCATATCTAAGAATGTTCAAAATTACATTTCTATTTTGCTAATCTTTATGTTTTTGTTTCTATTTATTGCCTTACTGAACTGGCTGGGTTTTCTAGTACAGCGTAGTGTTAAAAGAAGTAGTGGTAGTAGTGGGATTCTTTTCTTGTTTTAATCTCAGAGGGAACATTCTCATTCCTTCATCATTAGATGTGATGTTTACCATAGATATTTCATAGATATTTGTTATCTAATCTATTCTTATTTTCCTAAGATTAAAAAACTATAAATGATGTTGAGGTATAGGTACTATTTTCCTACATTTTTTAGATGATTTGATTTTTTCTTGTTAATATGGCAAAATATTGATTTTCTTGTGTTACACTACCTTTACATTCTTTGAACAAAACCAAATTGGTCATAATCTATGTATCTTTACTATATCAAGAGTTATTTTTGGTTTATTAATATCTTGTTTAGGGTTTCTTGCCTGGAGAATCCCAAGGACGGGGGAGCCTGGTGGGCTGTCGTCTATGGGATCACACAGAGTCGGACACGACTGAAGCGACTTAGCAGCAGCAGCAGTGTTTGTTGCATCTATGTTAATGAGTGAGAATGGGCTATAATTTACTTCTCTTATTATACCCTTAAGTTTTAATATCAGTAATATGCTAACCATATAAAATTAATTGGGAAGTGTTTCCATCTCTTATACTTTTCTGGGAGAGTTAGTGTAAGATTAATGTATCTTCTTTAAATACTTGGTAGA
Organism: Bos grunniens; assembly: GCF_055505025.1. Lineage (NCBI taxonomy): Eukaryota > Metazoa > Chordata > Mammalia > Artiodactyla > Bovidae > Bos > Bos grunniens. Next base: position 18,264,801 of record NC_141167.1, read on the forward strand.
ATTTATGATTGAAGGCATTTGTACCTGAAGTTTTCTTTTGTGAAAAGGTTTTAAAATTACAGATTTATTTTATTGCTATAGAAAAATCACATTTTAAAACCTCCCCCAGCAACATCTGATCTTTTTAACTGTCTCCATTGTTTTACCTGTTCCAGAATGTCATATAGTTAGAATTACACAGTATGTAGCATTTTCAGACTGACTTCTTTCACCTAGTAATATGCACTTAAGTTTCCTCCGTGTCTTTTCATGGTTTGATAGCTCATTTTTTTTATGCTGTTAAATAATATTCTGTTGTCTGAATATACCACAGTTTGTCCATTCACCTGTGAAGGACATGGTTGTTCTCAAGTTTTGGCAGCTATGAATAAAGCTGATATTTACCTCATGTGCAGGTTTTTGTGTGAAAATAAGTTTTCAACAGCTTTGGATAGACACCAATATATGTGATTGATGGGCTGTACGTTCAGTTTTGTAAGAAGTCAGAAAACTGTCTTCCAAAGTGGCTGTACCATTTTTGCATTCCCACCAGTAATGAATGAGAGTCCTTGGCGCTCCACATCCTTGCTAGCACTTGGTGTTGTAGGTGTTCTGGATTCTGACCATTCTAACAGGTGTGCAGTGACATCTCATTGTTGTTTTATTTCCCCGAAGACATATGATACAGAGCATCTTTTCCTATGCTTATCTGACATCAGTATATCTTCTTGGGTGGAGTCTTTGTTGTTGGAGGACAGAAGGAAAGAAAATTGCCCACCGAACTGAGAAGGCATCTTGAGACTGAAAAGTGAGGCAAACAGCTCTATTTAAGCAGTGAATCAGTTTATTGTAAGATAAGTTATCACAGGGTGGGACTGTCATCCAGCGAACAGTGATCTAGAAGCATTTGCAGCTGAACTCTGTCTCCACCAAAGTGCAATTGGGACAATTGTATATTTAACCTAGGGTGGGGGTGGGTGCTTGGAAACAGAACGTGCATTTCTAAGCCAAGATTTATGAATGGGTAGTCTTATGGGTGCTGGGAATATGTTGTGAAGGTTTTCATTATTGTTTAGAGACTAACAGAGCATAGAGTCCTCTTGGTCCTAATGATTATTAAACAATATCTATTAACTATAAAGTCCATGATGACAGAGAAGCCATTTACTACACAGCACAGTCCTGGTTAGGATTAGTGGAAAGACAGGAGAAACTGTAAGGGCCCAAGATGGTGTCAGTTATGTATAATAGTTATATATAATAGATGTATAGTAGCTATACATCTGTTAGGATCTTTGGACCATTTTTTTCATCAGGTTGTTTGTTTACTTAATGTTGAGTGTTAAGAATTACTGTATATTTTGGATTTGTTGTTGTTTAGTCACTCTCATGTCTGACTCTTTGTGACTCCATGGACTGCAGTACATCAGGCTTTCCCGTCCTTCACTATCTCCCTGAGTTTGCTTAAACTCATGTCCATTGTGTCGGTGATGCTATCTAACAATCTCACCATCTTTTGCCCCCTTCTCATGCTCTCAATCTTTCCCAGCATCAGAGTCTTTTCCAGTGAGTCAGCTCTTTGCATCAGATGGCCAAAGTATTAGAGCTTCAGCTTCAGCATCAATCCTTCCACTGAATATTCAGGACTGATTTCCTTTAGGATTGACTGGTTTCATTTCCTTGCTATCCAAGGCACTCTCAAGAATCTTCTTCAACATCACAGTTCAAAGGCATCAATTCTTTGCGCTCAGCCTTTTTTATGGCCCAACTCTCACATCCATACATGACTACTGGAAAAACCATAACTTTGGCTTTATGGACCTTTGTTGGCAAAGTGATGTCTCTGCTTTAATGTGTCGTCTAGGTTTGTCACAGTTTTCCTTACAAGGAGCAAGTGTCTTATTTTCATGGCTGCAATCACTGTCTGCAGTGATTTTCTAGCCCAAGAAAATAAAATCTGTCATTGTTTCCACTCTTTCTCATCTATTTGCCTTGAGGTGATGGTCCAGATGCCATGATCTTAGTCTTTTTGAATGTTGAGTTTTAAGCCTGCTTTTTCACTCTTCTCTTTCACCTCCCTCAAGAGGCTCTTTCATTCGTCTTCACCTTCTGCCATTAGAGTGGTATCATCTGCATATCTGAGGTTGTTGATATTTCCTCCAACAATCTTGATTCCAGCTTGTGCTTCATCCAACCTGGCATTTCACATGATGTACTCTGCATATAAGTTAAATAAACAGGGTGACAACATACAGTCTTGATGTACTCCTTTCCCAATTTTGAACCAGTCCATCGTTCCATGTCCAATTCTAACTGTTGCTTCTTGTCCTGCATATAGGTTTTTCAGGAGACAGGTAAGGTGTCTCCCATCTCTTTAAGAATTTTCTAGTGTGTTGTGATCCATACAATCAAAGCCTTTAGCATAGTCAATGAAGCAGATGTTTTTTTGAAATTCCCTTGCTTTTTCTATAATCCAATAGATGTTGGCAATTTAATCTCTGAGTTCTCTGCCTTTTAAAATCCAGCCTGTACATCTGGAAGCTCTTGGTTCATGAAGTGCTTGGTTCAAGCTGAAGCCTAGTTAGAAGGATTTTGAGTATTACCTTGCTAGTGTGTGAAATGAGTGCAATTGTATGAAAGTTTGAAGTTTCTTTGGCATTGCCTTTCTTTGGGATTGGAATGAAAATTGAACATTTTTGGTAATGTGGCCACTGCTGAGTTTTCCAAATCTGCTGACATATTGAATGCAGCACTTTAACAGCATCATCTTTTAGGATTTTAAATAACTCAGCTGAGATTCCATCACCTCCACTAGCTTTGTTCATAGTAATACTTCCTAAGGCCCACTTGACTTCACATTCCAGAATGTCTGGCTCTAGGTGCGCTAGCATACCATCATGGCTATCCAGGTCATTAAGACCTTTTCTGTTTTTTAATGTTTAAAAATTTGTTTATTTTTAACTGAAAGATAATTACAATACTGTGTTGGCTTCTGCTATCCATCAACATGGATCAGCCATAGGTATACATACGCTCCCTCCCACTTGAGTGTCCCTCTCACGTCCCACCCCATCCCATTCCTTTAGGTTGCCACAGAGCTCTGGTTTGAGTTTCTTGAGTCATACGTCAAGTTCCCACTGGCTATCTGTTTGTACGTATGTTAGTGCACATGTTTCCATGCTACTTTCTGCATTTGTCCCACCCTCTCCTTTATACCGGCCACCCCCCGTGTCCATAAGTCTGTTCCCTATGTCTGTGTCTCCACTGCTGCCCTGGAAAATGGATTTATTAGTACTGTCTTTCTAGATTACATATATATGCATTAATATAGGGTAATTTGTTTTTCTGTGACTCACTTCACTCTGTATAATAGGCTCTAGGTTCACGCATCTCATTAGTACTGACTCAAATGCATTCCTTCTTATGGCTGAATAATATTCTATTGTATATATGTACATAGCTTCTTTATCCATTTATCTGTTGACAGACATCTAGGTTGCTTCTATGTACTAGTTATTGTAAATAGTGCTGCAATGGACATTGGGGTACATGTGCCTTTTTCAGCCATGGTTTACTCAGGTAATCAGTGCAGCAGTGGGATTGTTGGGTCATCTGGTAGTTTTATTCCTAGTTTTAAAAAGAAATCTCCATACTGTCTTCCATAGTGGCTGTATCAATTTACATTCCCACCAGCAGTGCAAGAGGGTTCCCTTTTCTCCACTCCCTCTCCAGCATTTATTGTTTGTAGATTGTTTGATGATGGCCATTCTGACCAGTGTGAAGTGATATTTCATTGTAGTTTTGATTTGCATTTCTCTAATAATGAGCAATTTTGAGCATCTTTGCCTCTGTTTATTAGCCATCTGGATGTCTTCTTTGAAGAAATGTCTATTTAGGTCTTTTGCCCACTTTTTGATTGGATTGTTTTCTGTTATTGAATTGCATAAGCTGCTTGTATATTTTGGAAATTAATCCTTTGTCAGATGTTTTATTTGCTATTATTTTCTCCCATTCTGTGGTTGTATTTTCATCTTGTTCCTTTGCTTTGCTGTGCAAAAGCTTTAAGCTTAATTAGGTCCCACTTGTTTATTTTGGTTGGCTTGTTTTCTGTTATTGAATTGCATAAGCTGCTTATATATTTCAGAAATTAATCCTTTGTCAGATGTTTTATTTGCTATTATTTTCTCCCATTCTGTGGTTGTATTTTCATCTTGTTACTTTCCTTTGCTGTGCAAAAGCTTTAAGCTTAATTAGGTCCCACTTGTTTATATTGGTTTTTATTTCCATTACCCTAGGAAGTGGTTCATGAAGGTCTTGCTGTGATTTATGTCATAGACTGTTCTGCCAATGTTTTCCTCTAAGAGTTTTATGGTTTCTGGTCTTACATTTAGGCTTTTAATCAATTTTGAGTTTATGTTTGTGTGTGGTGTTAGGAAGTGTTCTAATTTCATTCTTTTACATGTAGCTGTCCAGTTTTTCTAACACCACTTATTGAAGAGACTGTCTGCCCCATTGTATATTCTTGACTCTTTTGTCAAAGATAAGGTGACCATAGGTGAATGGATTTATCTCTAAGCTTTCTATGTTGTTCCATTGGTCTATATTTCTGTTTTTGTGCCAATGCCATACTGTCCTGATAACTGTAGCTTTGCAGTATATTCTGAAGTCACGAAGGTTGATTCCTTCAGCTCCATTCTTCTTTTTCAAGATTGTTTTGGCTATTTAGGTCTTCCGTGTTTCCATATGAATTGTGAGATTTTTTTTTTTCCAGTTCTGTGAAAAATACCATTAGTAATTTGATAGGGACCACATTGAATCTGTAGATTGCATTTGGTAATATTATCATTTTTACAATATTGATTCTTCTAACCCAGAAACATGGAATATCTCTCCATCTGTTTATGTTGTCTTTGATTTCTTTCATCAGTGTCTTATAGTTTTATGTATACAGCTCTTTTGTCACATTCAGTTCAGTTCAGTCGCTCAGTCATGTCTTAACTCTTTGCAACCCCATGTACTGCAGCACACCAGGCCTCCCTGTCCATCACCAACTCCCGAAGTTTACTCAAACTCATGTCCATTAGGTTGATGATGCCATCCAACCATCTCATCCTCTGTTGTCCCTTTCTCCTCCTGCCTTCAATTTTGCCCAGCATCAGGGTCTTTTCAAATGAGGCAGCTCTTTGCATCAGGTGGCCAAAGTATTGGAGTTTCACCTTCAACATCAGTCCTTCAATGAATATTCAGGACTGATTTCCTTTAGGATGGACTGGTTGGATCTTCTTGCAGTCCAAGGGACTTTTAAGAGTCTTCTCCAACACCACAGTTCAAAACCATCAATTCATCTGCATTCAGCTTTCTTCATAGTCCAACTCTCACATCTATACATGACTACTGGAAAAACCATAGCTTTGACTAGATGGACCTTTGCTGGCAAAGTAATGTCTCATCTTTGCTTTTTAATATGCTGCCTAGATTGGTCATAACTTTTCTTCTAAGGAGTAAGTGTCTTTTAATTTCATGGGTGCAGTCACCATCTGCAGTGATTTTGGAGCCCCCCAAAATAGTCTCTCACAGTTTCCCCATCTATTTGCCATAAAGTGATGGGACCAGATGCCATGATCTTAGTTTTCTGAATGTTGAGCTTTAACCCAACTTTTTTACTTTCCTCTTTCACTTTCATCAAGAGGCTCTTTAGTTCTTCTTTGCTTTCTGCCATAAGAGTGGTGTCATCTGCATATCTGAGGTTATTGATATTTCTCCTGGCAATCTTGATTCCAGCTTTGCTTCATCAAGCCCAGCATTTCTCATTATGTACTCTGCATATAAGTTAAATAAGCAGGGTGATAATATACAGCCTTGATGTACTCCTTTCCCAATTTGGAGCCAGTCTGTTGTTCCATGTCCAGTTCTAACTGTTGCTTCCTGACCTGCATACAGATTTCTCAAAAGGCAGGTCAGGTGGTCTGGTATTTCCATCTCTTTAAGAATTTTCCACAGTTTGTGGTGATCCACACTGTCAAAGGCTTTGGCATAGTCAATAATGTAGAAATAGATGTTTTTCTGGAACTCTCTTGCTTTTTCGATGATCCAATGGATGTTGGCAATTTAATCTCTGGTTCCTCTGCCTTTTCTAAATCCAGGTTGAACATCTGGAAGTTCATGGTTCATGTACTATTGCAGTCTGGCTTGGAGAATTTTGAGCATCACTTTGCTAGTGTGTAAGATGAGTGCAATTGTGCAGTAGTTTGAACATTCTTTGGCATTGCCTTTCTTTGGGATTGGAATGAAAACTGACCTTTTCATTCCTGTGGCCACTTTTGTCACGTTAGGTAGGTTTATTCCTAGGTATTTTATTCTTTCTGTTGCAGTGGTAAATGGGACTGATTCCTTAATTTCTCTTTCTAATTTTTCATTGTTAGTTTATAGGAATGCAAGTGATTTCTGTGTTTTTATTTTGTTTCCTGAGACTTTACTAAATTCACTGATTAGCTCTAGTAATGTTCTTGTAATATCTTTAGGGTTTTATATGTATGGTATAATGTCATCTGCAAACAGTGAGAGTTTTACTTCTTCTTTCCCAATATGGATTCCTTTTATTTCTTGTTCTTCTCTGATTACCATAGCTAGGACTTCCAAAACTATGTTAAATAATAGTAGCGAGAGTGGACACCTTGTCTTGTTCTTGATCTTAGAGGGAATGATTTTGGTGTTCATTTTTGTAGAGCTTTTCCTTCTCTTGTGTTTTCTTCTAGGTCCTTGTTAAATGTGTTAATTGATTCTTGCGTTTTCTCTGTTCTGTTTTTGAGATTTTGGATCATCTTTACTATCATTACTCTGAATTCTTTTTCAGGTAGTTCACTTATTTCCTCTTAGTTTATTTGGTCTTGTGAGTTTCTACCTTGTTCCTTCATTTGCACAATATTTCTCTGCCTTTTCCATTTTTTTCTCACTTACTGTGTTTGAGGTCTCCTTTTCCCAGGCTTTAAGGTTGTATTCCTTCTTACTTTTGGTTTCTACCCTCAGTGGGTAAGGTTGGGCCAGTGGTTTATGTAGGCTTCATGTTGGATGTGATTTGTGCTTGTGTTCTGGTGGGAGGAAGTGAGTTTTTTTTTTTTTTTTTCTGATGGGCAGGGCTGTGTGTGGTGATAATCCTGTCTGCTGATGATTGGGTTTGTGTTTTTGTCTTGCTTATTGTTTGGGTGAGGCATCCTGCACTGGATGTTGCTGGGTATTGTATACAAGTGGAGGCTTTCATGGGAGTTCTCACTAAATAATACTCCCTGGGGTTAGGCATTCTCTGGCAGTCCAGGGTCTTGGACTCAGTGCTCCCACTCCGAAGGCTCAGGCCCAACCTCTGGATGGGGAACTAGACTCTACAAGTCATTTGTTATAGCATTAAAGGGGATTGAAACAAACACATAAAAATGAACAAAAAAAGAAGCAAAAGGTGTTTTATAGTCCTAGAGGAGAACATAGGCAAAATACTCTCTGACATACATCACAGCAGGATCCTCTATGACCCACCTCCCAGAATATTGGAAATAAAAGCAAAAATAAACAAATGGGACCTAATTAAACTTAAAAGCTTCTGCACAACAAAGGAAACTATTAGCAAGGTGAGAAGGCAGCCTTCAGAATGGGAGAAAATAATAGCAAATGAAGCAACTGACAAACAACTAATCTCAAAAATATACAAGCAACTCCTACAGCTCAACTCCAGAAAAATAAATGACCCAATCAAAAAATGGGCCAAAGAACTAAATAGGCATTTCACCAAAGAAGACATACAGATGGCTAACAAACACATGAAAAGATGCTCAACATCACTCATTATCAGAGAAATGCAAATCAAAACCACAATGAGGTACCATTTCACGCCAGTCAGAATGGCTGCGATCCATAAGTCTACAAGCAATAAATGCTGGAGAGGGTGTGGAGAGAAGGGAAATCTCTTGCACTGTTGGTGGGAATGCAAACTAGTACAGCCACTATGGAGAACAGTGTGGAGATTCCTTAAAGAACTGGAAATAGAACTGCCTAATGATCCAGCAATCCCACTGCTGGGCATACACACTGAGGAAACCAGAAGGGAAAGAAACACGTGTACCCCAGTGTTCATCGCAGCACTGTTTATAATAGCCAGGACATGGAAGCAACCTAGATGTCCATCAGCAGATGAATGGATAAGAAAGCTGTGGTACATATACACAATGGAGTATTACTCAGCCATTAAAAAGAATACATTTGAATCAGTTCTAATGAGATGGATGAAACTGAAACCTATTATAAAGAGTGAAGTAAGCCAGAAAGAAAAACACCAATACAGTATACTAACGCATATATATGGAATTTAGAAAGATGGAAACAATAACCCTGTGTACGAGCAGCAAAAGAGACACCGATGTATAGATCAGTCTTATGGACTCTGTGGGAGAGGGAGAGGGTGGGGAGATTTGGGAAAATAGCATTGAAACATGTATAATATCATGTATGAAATGAGTCGCCAGTCCAGGTTCGATGCACGGTACTGGATGCTTGGGGCTGGTGCACTGGGACGACCCAGAGGGAGGGGAGAGGAGGGAGGAGGGTGGAGGGTTCAGGATGGGGAACGCGGGTATACCTGTGGTGGATTCATTTCGCTATTTGGCAAAACTAATACAATATTGTAAAGTTTAAAAATAAAATAAATTAAAAAAAATAAATAAATAAAATAAAACATAAAAAAAAAGAAAAAAAAAAGAAGCAAAAGGTGAACCCCAGACAAGTGGTAAATACAAAATCAGACAAATAATATCAAAAATAATGGAGCACACACACATGTATACACACAAACAAAACCAAAACAGTCCAAAGAAAAGAAAATACAGGAGATTGACCTGGCAAGCAAAGGAAACCAAAAATAATATCAACCAATTAGAAACAAAGCTAACTAGAGCACAAACCAGGAAACAAAACCAAAGCAAGGTGCCAACTGGGGAATAAACTAAAGAAAACAAAAGAAACTAACAAACATCATGAAAAACAGAAAGGAAAGAAAGAATAGAAGGGCAAAGTTAAATAGAGGAATATAAAATAATTTACATATGTTAAAGAATAATTACAGCAGGAAAATATACCACAATCACAGAAAACTAATCAAACTGATCACATGGACCACAGCCTTGTTTAACTCAATGAAATTACGAGCCATGCCGTGTAGGCCACCTCTCCACAATCCAAGATGGATGGTGGAGAGTTCTGAAAACACATGGTCCACTGGAGAAGGGAATGGCAAACTACTTCAGTATTCTTGCCTTGAGAACCCCATGAACAGTATGAAAAAGCAAAAAGATAGGACACTGAAAGATGAACTCTGCAGGTTGGTAGGTGCCTGATATGCTACTGGAGATCAGTGAAGAAATAACTCCAGAAAGAATGAAGAGACAAAGCCAAAGTGAAAACAACACCCAGTTGTGGATGTCACTGGTGCTGGAAGTAAAGTCCAGTGCTGTAAAGAGCAATATTGCATAGAAACCTGGAATGTTAGGTCCATGAATCAAGGCAAATTGAAAGTGGCTAAACAGGAGATGGCAAGAGTGAACACTGACATTTTAGGAATCAGTGAACTAAAATGAGCTGAAATGGGTGAATTTAATTCAGATGACTATTATATCTACTTCTGTGGGCAAGAACCGCTTAGAAGAAATGGAGTAGCCCTCATAGTCAACAAAAGAGTCCAAAATGCAGTACTTGGGTGCAATCTGAAAAATGACAGAATGCTCTCTGTTTGTTTCTAAGGGAAACCGTTCACTGTCACAGTAATCCAAGTCTATGCCCCAACCAGTAATGCTGAAGAAGCTGAAGTTGAACAGTTATATAAAGACCTGCAAGACCTTCTAGAACTAACACCCAAAAAAGATGTCCTTTTCATCAGAGGGGACTGGAATGCAAAAGTAGGAAATCAAGAGATACCTGGAGTAAGAGGCAAATTTGGTCTTGGAGTACAAAATGAAGCAGGGCAAAGGCTAATAGAGTTTTGCAAAGAGAATGCACTAGTCATAGCAAACACCCTCTTCCAACAACACAAAAGGAGACTCTACACATGGACATCACCAGATGGTCAACACCGAAATCAGATTGATTACATTCTTTGCAGCCAGAGATGGAGAAGCTCTATGCAGTCAGCAAAAACAAGACCAGGAGCTGACTGTGGTGGAGATCATAAACTCCTTATTGCCAAATTCAGACTGAAATGGAAGAAAGTGGGGAAAACCACTAGACCATTCAGGTATAACCTAAATGAAATCTCTTTCGATTATACAATGGAAGTGACAAATAGATTCAAGGGATTAGATCTGATAGAGTGCCTGATGAATCTGATGGACCTAGGTTCATGATATTGTACAGGAGACAGGGATCAAGACCATCCCCATGGAAAAGAAATGCAAAAAGGCAAAACGCTTGCCTGAGGAGGCCTTACAAATAGCTGAAAAAAGAAGAGAAGCTAAAAGCAAAGGAGAAGAGGAAAGATATACCCATATGAATGCAGAGTTCCAAAGAATAGCAAGGAGAGGTAAGAAAGCATTCCTCGGTGATGAATGCAAAGAAATAGAGGCAAACAATAGAATGGGTAAGACTAGAGATCTCTTCAAGAAAATTATAGATACCAAGGGAACATTTCATGCAAAGATGGGCACAATAAAGACAGAAATGGTATGGACCTAACAGAAGCAGAAGCTATTAAGAAGAGGTGGCAAACAGTCATCAAGACAGTATGGTACTGGCACAAAGACAGAAATATAGATCAAAGGAACAAAATAGAAAGCCCAGAGATAAACCCAAGCACCTATGGACATCTTTTCTTTGACAAAGGAGGCAAGAATATACAATGGAGAAAAGACAATCTCTTTAACAAGTGGTTCTGGGAAAACTGGTCAACCACTTGTAAAAGAATGAAACTAGAACACTTTCTAACACCATACACAAAAATAAACTCAAAATGGATTAAAGATCTAAACATAAGACCAGAAACTATAAAACTCTTAGAGGAGAACATAGGCAAAACACTCTCCGACATACATCACAGCAGGATCCTCTATGACCCACCTCCCAGAATATTGGAAATAAAAGCAAAAATAAACAAATGGGATCTAATTAAAATTAAAAGCTTCTGCACAACAAAAGAAACTATAAGCAAGGTGAAAAGACAGCCTTCAGAATGGGAGAAAATAATATCAAATGAAGCAACTGACAAATAACTAATCTCAAAAATATACAAGCAACTCCTACAGCTCAACTCCAGAAAATAAACAACCTAATCAAAAAATGGGCCAAAAAACTAAATAGACATTTCTCCAAAGAAGACATACAGATGGCTGACAAACACAGGAAAAGATGCTCCACATCACTCATTATCAGAGAAATGCAAATCAAAACCACAATGAGGTACCATTTCATGCCAGTCAGAATGGCTGCAATCCAAAAGTCTACAAACAATAAATGCTGGAGAGGATGTGGAGAAAAGGGAACCCTCTTACACTGTTGGTGGGAATGCAAACTAGTACAGCCACTATGGAGAACAGTGTGGAGATTCCTTAAAAAACTGGAAATAGAACTGCCCTATGACCCAGCAATCTCACTGCTGGGCATACACACCGAGGAAACCAGAATTGAAAGAAACACGTGTACCCCAATGTTCATCGCAGCACTGTTTATAATAGCCAGGACATGGAAGCAACCTAGATGTCCATCAGCAGATGAATGGATAAGAAAGCTGTGGTACATATACACAATGGAGTATTACTCAGCCATTAAAAAGAATACATTTGAATCAGTTCTAATGAGGTGGATGAAACTGGAGCCGATCATACAGAGTGAAGTAAGCCAGAAAGAAAAACACCAATACAGTATACTAATGCATATATATGGAATTTAGAAAAATGGTAACAACAACCCTGTATGCGAGACAGCAAAAGAGACACAGATGTATAGAACAGTTTTTTGGACTCTGTGGGAGAGGGAGGGGGCATTATTTGGGAGAATGGCATTGAAATATGTATAATATCATATAAGAAACAAATCACCAGTCCAGGTTCGATGCAGGATACAGGAGGCTTGGGGCTAGTGCACTGGGATGACCTGAAGGGATGGTATGGGGAAGGAGGTGGGAGAGGGGTTCAGGATGGGAACATGTGTACACCTGTGGTGGATGCATGTTGATGTATGGCAAAACCAATACAATATTGTAAAGTAAAAAGAAATAATAATAAAATTTAAAAACAAAGAAGAGGTGCAAGAATCCACAGAAGAACTATACAAAAAAGATCTTCATGACCAGATAACCACGATGATGTGATCACTCACCTACAGCCAGACATCCTGGAATGCGAAGAAGTCAAGCGGTCTTTAGGAAGCATTGCTGTGAACAAAGCTAGTGGAGGTGGTAGAATTCCAGTTGAGCTATTTCAACTCCTAAAAGATGATGCTATGAAAGTGCCGCACTCAATATGCCAGCAAATTGGAAAATTTAGCAGTGCCCACAGTACTGGAAAAGGTCAGTTTTCATTCCAGTCCCAAAGAAAGGCAATGCCAAAGAATGTTCAAACTACCGCACAATTGCACTCATCTTACACGCTAGCAAAGTAATGCTCAAAATTCTTTAAGCCAGGCCTCAACAGTGCATGAACTGTGAACTTGCAGACGTTCAAGCTGGATTTAGAAAAGGCAGAGGAAGTAGAGATCAAATTGCCAACATCCATTGAATCATCAAAAAAGCAAGGGAGTTCCAGAAAAACATCTATTTCTGCTTTATTGACTATGCCAAAGTCTTTGACTGTATGGATCACAATAAACCGTGGAAAATTCTTAAAGAGATGGGAATACCAGACCACCTGACCTGCCTCCTGAGAAATCTGTATCAGGTCAAGAAGCAGCAGTTAGAACCGGACATGGAACAATGGAGTGGTTCCAAATTGGGAAAGGAGTACATCAAGGGTGTACTTGCTCATTTAACTTATATGCAGAGTACATCATTCAAAATGCCAGGCTGGATGAAGCACAAGCTGGAATCAAGATTTCTGGGAGAAATATCAATAACCTCAGATACGCAGATGACACCACCCTTGTGGCAGAAAGCAAAGAACTAAAGAGCCTCTTGATGAAGGTGAAAGAGGAGAGTGAAAAATCTGGCTTGAAACTCAACAATCATAAAACTAAGATCATGGCATCTGGTGCCATCAGTTCATGGCAAATAGGTGGGAAAACAATGGAGACAGTGAGAGACTTTATTTTCTTGGGCTCCAAAATCACTGCAGATGGTGACTGCAGCCATGAAATTAAAAGATGCTTACTCCTTGGAAGAAAAGCTATGACCAACCTAGGCAGCATGCTAAAGAGCAGAGACATTACTTTGCTGACAAAGGCCCATCTAGTAAAGGCTATGGTTTTCCCAGTAGTCATGTATGGATGTGAGAGTTGGGCTATAAAGTTGGAGAAGACTCTTGAGAGTCCCTTGGACTGCAAGGAGATCCAACCAGTCCATCCTAAAGGAAATCAGTCCTGAATGTTCATTGGAAGGACTGATGCTGAAGCTCCAATACTTTGGCCATGTGATTCAAAGAACTGACTCATTAGAAAAGACCCTGATGCTGGGCAAGATTGAAGGCAGGAGGAGAGGGGACAACAGAGGATGAGATGATGGTTGGATGCCATCCTTGACTCGATGGACATGAATTTGAGCAAGGTCTAGGAGTTGATGATGGACAGGGAAGCTTGGTGTGCTGGTCCATAGGGTCACAAAGAGTCAGACATTACTGAACGATTGAATCAAACTGATGACAGGAAAAAGAACAATATGAAAAGGAAACAAAAGAATAAATATAAAAAACTTTTTCAATTAAAAATATTTTAAAGAAACAATAAAACAAAACAGAAACTCCACAGAATTGCAAAAAGCCATGGTAGAGACAGAAATATATAAAGTGCATAAAAAGTGTGATTAAAAAAAAATATTCTCCCCTTCATAGATCACAGCCTTCTTGTGACCATGCTGCTATTGCTAAGTTGCTTCAGTCGTGTCCAACTCTGTGCGACCACATAGATGGCAGCTCACCAGGCTCCCCTGTCCCTGGGATTCTCCAGGCAAGAACACTGGAGTGGGTTGCCATTTCTTTCTCCAGTGCATGAAAGTGAAAAGTGAAAGTGAAGTTGCTCAGTCATGTCTGACTCTTTGCAACCCCATGGACTGTAACCTACCAGGCTCCTCCGTCCTTGGGATTTTCCAAACAAGAATACTGGAGTGGGTTGCTGTTTCCTTCTCCAGGAGATCCTTCCTGACCCAGGGCTTGAACCTGGGTCTCCCACATTGTAGGCAGACGCTTTACCATCTGAGCCACCAGGGAAATCCAAATAAAACTGATATTTGTGTTGGTTTCGTATCTTGTAATGTTATTGAATTCGTTTATTAGTTCGAGCAATCTAGGTTTTTCTACATATAATGTCATGCTTTCTGTGAACAGAGGTAATTTAACTTCCTTTCCAATTTGGATGATTTTTATTTCTTTTTCTTGCCTAATTTCTCTGGCTAGGGCTTTCAGTACTATGTTGAATAGCATGGTGAAATGGACATTCTTGTTTAGTTCCTAATCTTAAAGGAAAAGCTTTCGGTGTTCTGTCGTTATATGATGTTAGCTGTGTGCTTTTCATGTGCATTCACAGCTGCTTTTATTTATTTGGCTGCACTATGCTCAGCTTGTGGGATCTTAGTTCCCCAACCAGGGATTGAACCCCTGGCTTCTGCAGTGGAAGCATGGTGTCCTAACCACTGGACTGCCAGGAAACTCCCCACAGCTGCTTTTAAATGTCTTAATTTCCCTAGGAATCTCACCTCTGCTTCTTCTCAGGGCCTTAAATGTTCTGTCACAGTACTCTGCCTGTATTTCTTGCCTCCAACCGCTGATGGGTCTGCAGTTCCTCTGAAGTTTGCATGTGCCACGGCACGTACCGCTGCCTTCAGCAGCCTGATATTCAAACTCTGTCGCTCTTTCCATCTGAGCTCAAGTCAGAAGAAGCAGAAATCAGTCTCTTGGGTAGTCCCTCAGTTCAGTTCAGTTCAGTCGCTCAGTCGTGTCCGACTCTTTGTGACCCCATGAATTGCAGCACGCCAGGCCTTCCTGTCCATCACCATCTCCTGGAGTTCACCCAGACTCACGTCCATCGAGTCAGTGATGCCATCCGGCCATCTCATCCTCTGTCGTCCCCTTCTCCTCCTGCCCCAATCCCTCCCAGCATCAGAGTCTTTTCCAGTGAGTCAACTCTTCACATGAGGTGGCCAAAGTACTGGAGTTTCAGCTTTAGCATCATTCCTTCCAAAGAACACCCAGGGCCAATCTCCTTTAGAATGGACTGGTTGGATCTCCTTGCAGTCCAAGGGACTCTCAAGAGTCTTCTCCAACACCACAGTTCAAAAGCATCAATTCTTCGGCACTTAGCCTTCTTCACAGTCCAACTCTCACATCCATACATGACCACAGGAAAAACCATAGCCTTGACTAGACAAACCTTTGTTGGCAAAGTAATGTCTCTGCTTTTCAATATGCTATCTAGGTTGCTCATAACTTTCCTTCCAAGGAGTAAGCGTCTTTTAATTTCATGGCTGCAGTCACCATCTGCAGTGATTTTGGAGCCCCCCAAAATAAAGTCTGACACTGTTTCCACTGTTTCCCCATCTATTTCCCATGAAGTGGTGGGACCGGATGCCATGATCTTAGTTTTCTGAATGTTGAGCTTTAAGCCAACTTTTTCACTCTCCACTTTCACTTTCATCAAGAGGCTTTTTACTTGTTCTTCACTTTCTGCCATAAGGGTGGTGTCATCTGCATATCTGAGGTTATTGATATTTCTCCTGGCAATCTTGATTCCAGCTTGTGCTTCTTCCAGTCCAGTGTTTCTCATGATGTACTCTGCATAGAAGTTAAATAAGCAGAGTGACAATATACAGCCTTGACGCACTCCTTTTCGTATTTGGAACCAGTCTGTTGTTCCATGTCCAGTTCTAACTGTTGCTTCCTGACCTGCATATAGATTTCTCAGGAGGCAGGTCAGGTGGTCTGGTATTCCCATCTCTTTCAGAATTTTCCACAGTTTATTGTGATCCACACAGTCAAAGGCTTTGGCATAGTCAATAAAGCAGAAATAGATGTTTTTCTGGAACTCTCTTGCTTTTTCCATGATCCAGCGGATGTTGGCAATTTGATCTCTGGCTCCTCTGCCTTTTCTAAAACCAGCTTGAACATCAGGAAGTTCACGGTTCACATATTGCTGAAGCCTGGCTTGGAGAATTTTGAGCATTACTTTACTAGCGTGTGACATGAGTGCAATTGTGCGGTAGTTTGAGCATTCTCTGGCATTGCCAGGGTAGTCCCTAGTCATGCCAGAATATTGTAAATACGTTCAAAGTAAGAACCAGGTATTAGGTGACTTCCCCTTTATTGAGTCAGCAAGAGTGCACAGAAATGCCATGAAATATTCTGTTTAAGTGTTGCTTAAAACTTGGGCATTTTCTTGGTTGCTGAAGATCCTTGACTGTTTTCTCAAGCTCCCACAGCAGTATTTTTGGTCAATCTGTTGTTGTTTACTTGATGTTTCCATGGAGGAAAGGGGGCCTGGACCTTCTGCCGTCTTGCTGACATCACCATCAGATAACGCTAAAAGTTTTATTTTTATTTAAATTCACATTTGATTTATGATCCAGTTTGTATTGGATGATTGCCTGGCTTTGAATGATAGCGTCACCACATTCTTATTCTTTGGCTTTGGGAAAATTCCTTAATGTCTCATGCCTCAGTTTCTTCACCAGTAAGATGACGGGCAAAGTGGTATCCACCTACTACAGTTATTGAGAGGCTTATTCATATATATGTACAGGATTCAGAGAAGTGACTGGAAATTAGTACATTCTCAGTAAGTACTCCTGAATGTAAATATTTTTTATAGCATTTTGATCTGGTAACCCACTTGTGCCTTGGAAGCTCACTGGGGACTGACCTAATTAATTTTCAGAAAAGGCTCAACTCTACCACTTTGCATAACTTGAAGATCCTCATGGCTGGGTGGGAGTACTGAGAAAGACAGACTCAACTTTGAACAGTGGATTCTATTGTGCTAAGTAAATATGTGTTTGCTTTCCCTTCCCTTTCCTTGTACCCATACACAGTTTGAATACAGAGTGTTCTATGTAAGTTATTTATTGATTGATCTAACCATTAGCTCAATTTATAGAAACTTTCAATGTCTTCCTTGTTTATAGATAACCTGGGGACAAAGCTCATTAAAAAAAAAAAATTTCCTAGAACCTAGACGTACCTCTGCGCTCAGTTCCCCAAGAACTTCCTTTTTCAGTCTGTCTGAACTTTATCTGTCTATCTAAGCTTAAGGTTTTTAATATGTTCATTTTCTAAACTTAAGGCTTAATTGATTTACAATATTAATTTCAGATGTCCAACATAGTGATTCAATAGTTTTATAGATTTTATGCTGTTTAAAGTTATAAAATATTGGCTTCATTCTCTGTGCTATGTAGTATATTCTTGTATCTTTATTCTATAAATGATAGTACTTCTTAATTCCTTACCCCCTTTTTTCCCCTCCTCCATCCCTGGGAAATGATAACCACTAGTTTGCTCTCTATATCTGAGTCTTTCTGTTTTGTCATATTTATTCATTTTTTAAAAACCTTTTTATTTTGTATTGGGCTATGGCTGATTAACAGTGTTGTGATGGTTTCAGGTGGACAGTGAGGGGACTCAGCCACACATATACATGTATCCATTCTCCCCAAACTCCCCTCCCATCCAGGCTCTCATTATCATTTATTTTTTATATCCCACACATAAGTGATAACATACGGTATTTGTCTTTCTCTGACTTATTTCATTAAGCATAATACCCTCCAGTTCCATCCATGTTGTTGCAAATGGCAAAATTTCTTTCCTTTTATGGCACATAATAATGCTCCATTATATATATACATACCATATCTTCTTTATCTATTCATCTGTTAATGGACATTTAGGTTGCTTTAAGAGTTTGGTAACTCTAAATAGTGCTGCTCTGAATATTTGGATTTGAATTAGTGTTTTTGTTTTATTCAGAATTATACCCAAGGGTGGAATTGCTGGATCATACGGTAGTTCTACTTTTAGTTTTTTGAGTAAACTCCATACTGTCTTTCACAACGGCTGTACCAGTTACTATTCCCACCAACAAGTATACTAGGGTTTCCTTTCCTCCACATCCTTGCCAATATATATTATTTGTGGTCTTCTTGATGATAGCCATTCTGACAGGTGTGAGGTGATAGTTTATTGTGGTTTTGATTTATAGCTCCCTGGGGACCAGCAATGTTGAGCATCTTCTCATGTGCCTGTTGGCCCTCTGCAGGTCCTGTTTGGGAAAGTGTCTATTCAGGTCTTCTGCCCATTTTGTAATCAGGTTATTTGTTTTTTGATACTGAGTTGTATAAGTTGCTTATAAACTTTGAATATTAACCCCTGATTGGTCATATCTTTTGCAAATATTTTCTCCCATTAAATAGATTATCTTTTCTTTTTATCAATTGTTTCCTTTGCTGTACAAAAACTTTTAAGTTTAATTATTTTCCATTTGTTTATTTTTGTTTCCTTTGCCTTAGGAGACAGATCCAGAAAAATATTGCCTCAATTTATGCCAAAGAGTGTTCTGTGTATGTTTTCCTCTAGGAGTTTTATGGTTTTTGAACTTACATTTAGCTCTTTAATTCATTTGAGTTTATTTTTGCATACAGTGTGAAGAAATGTTCTAATCTCATTTTTTTTTACATATAACTGTCCGGTGTTCCAAGCATCATTTTTTAAAATAAACACAACAGTTTCATTTTTTTAGGTTTTTAAGACTTTTTATTTTTATTTACTTATTCATTTATTTTGAGCTTTATTGATATGATTGACATATAACATGGTATAAATTTAAGGTGTACAACACAATGATTTGAGATATTTATTTATTACATAATGATTACCACGATAGTGTTGGTTAACACATCCAAAACCTCACATAGTTACCATGTATTTGTTTTGGTGAGAACTTTTAAATCTACTCCCTTAGCATGTCTTTAAAATTTTTTAAAATTGATCTAATATAGTTGATGTACAACATTATACAAGTTATAGGTATACCACATAGTGATTCATAAATTTTAAAGGTTTTACTACATTTATAGTTACTATAAAATATTGTATATATTACCTTCACTGAACAATATATCCTTGTAGGTTATTTATTTTACACATAGTCTTTTTTGCCTCTTAATCCTCTATCCCTGTCTTACTCCTTCCCTTCCCCCTTCTCATTGCTAACCTACAATATGTTCTCTGAATTTGTAAATCTATTTCTTTTTTGTTATTTTCAGTACTTTGTTTTATATTTTATATTCTACATATAAGCAACATCATACAGTATTTGTTTTTCTTGGTCTATTTTCTTTTTTAAGGGAAAATGTTTTATTAAATTTTTTAATTCAATGAAAGATTCCTTAAATTCTATAGTGCTTTACAATTTTCAAATTTTCATGTACATGATTTCATATAACCCCATAATAATCCTTTAAAAAAATCCCCCGATATGTTCCCTCCCCACTCCCTTCTCCCCATGGTAACTACTAGTTCATTCTCTATATCTCTGTCTGCTTCCTTTTTGTTTTATTCCCTTGTTTGTTGTATTTTTTAGGTTCCATGTACGAGTGATGTCCTACAGTATTGGTCTTTCTCTGTATGACACTTCGTTCAGCATAATGCCCTCCAGGTCCATCCATGTTGCTGTACGTGGCAAAATTTTATTCCTTTTTACGGCTGAGTACTTTGGCCACCTCATGCGAAGGGTTGACTCATTGGAAAAGACTCTGATGCTGGGAGGGATTGGGGGCAGGAGGAGAAGGGGACGACGGAGGATGAGATGGCTGGATGGCATCACTGACTCGATGGACGTGAGTCTGAGTGAACTCCGGGAGTTGGTGATGGACAGGGAGGCCTGGCGTGCTGCGATTCATGGGGTCGCAAAGAGTCAGACATGACTGAGCGATTGATCTGAACTGAATATTCCCCTGTATATATACCACATCTTCTTTATCCATTCATCTGTTGATGGATACTTGGGTAGCTTCCATAACTGGCAACTCTAAATAATGTCACAATGAACAGCATTTTTTGAATTAGTGTGGTTTTTTTTTTTTTTTCAGGTATATACCTTGTAGTGGAATTTTCAGGTCATATGGCAGTTCTATTTGTATTTTTTTGAGAAATCTCCATACTATTTTCCACATCCTCACCAGCATTTGTTCTTTTTGATGATAGCCATTATAACATGTCCTACAGCAATCAAGACAGTACGGTGCTGGCACAAAATCAGAAATATAGACAAATGGAACAAGATAGAAAACCCAGAGATAAACCTACATGCCTATGGGCACCGTATCTTTGACAAAGGAAGCAAGACTATACAATGGAGAAAAGAGAGCATCTTCAATAAATGGTGCCGGGAAAGCTGGACACCTACATGTTAAAGAATGAAATTAAACACTTCTTAACACCATACACACAAAAAAAAACTCAAAATGAATTGAAAACCTAATTGTAAGACCAGAAACTACAAAACTCTTAGAGAAAAACATTGGCAGAACACTCTTTGATATAAACCACAGCAAGATCCTCTTTGGCCCACCTCATAGAGTAATGGAAATAAAAATAAGCAAATGGGACCTAATTAAAGTTAAAAGCTTTTGTACAGCAAAGAAAACTATAAACAAGATGAAAAGACAACCCTCAGAATGGGAGAAAATAATTGTAAATGAAGCAACTGACAAAGGATTAATTTTCAAAATATACAAGCTGTTCATGAGTTTGGTATCAGAAAAACAACAATAAAAAAATGGGCGGAAGATCTAAATAGACATTTACCCATAGAAGACATACAGACAGCCAACAAACATATGAAAAGATGCTCAAAATTGCTCATTATTAGAGAAATACAAATCAAAACTACAATGAGGTGTCAGCTCACACCAGTCAGAATGGCTGTCATAAAAAAATCTACAAACAATAAATGCTGGAGAGGGTGTGGAGAAAAGGGAACCTTCTTTTGCTGTGGTGGGAATGTCAATTGATACAACAACTATGGAGAACAGTGTGAATTCCTTAAAAACTAGGAATAAAACTACCTTACGACCCAACAATTCCAATTCTGGGCATATACCCTGAGAAAACAATAACTGAAAAAGACACGTGTGCCCCAGTGTTCATTGCAGCACTGTTTAAAATAACCAGGACATGGGAGCAGCCTGGATGTCCATCAGCAGATGAAGGGATCAAGAAGTTTTAGTACATACATACAATGGAATATTACTCAGCCATGAAAAGGAACGAATTTTAGTCAGTTCTAGTGAGGTAGATGAACTTTGAGCCTGTCTTACAGAGTGAAGTAAATCAGAAAGGGAAAACAAATACTGTATATTAAGGCATATATATGGGATCTAGAAAAACGGTACTGATGAACCAATTGGCAAGGCAGGAATAGAGACACAGAGGTAGAGAATGGACTCGTGGACACAGTGGGACGCACGGAGGGAAGAAGAGGCTGGGACAAATTGAGAGAATGGTGTTGAAATATATACATCACAATGTGTAAAATAGCAGAAACAGAACACAGCATTGTAAAGCAGAAACCAACACAGCATTATAAAGAAATTATCCTCCAATTTAAAAATTGAAAAAGAAGGAAAACAAGAGAAGAATTTGGTACTAACAAAGGGAATAATAGTATGGGTAAGTTAGACAGAGTGCCTGATGAACTATGGATGGAGGTTAGTGACATTGTACAGGAGACAGGGGTCAAGACCATCCCCATGGAAAAGAAATGCAAAAAAGCAAAATGGCTGTCTGGGGAGGCCTTACAAATAGCTGTGAAAAGAAGAGATGGAAAAAGCAAAGGAGAAAAGGAAAGATATAAGCATCTGAATGCAGAGTTCCAAAGAATAGCAAGGAGAGATAAGAAAGCCTTCCTCAGCGATCAATGCAAAGAAATAGAGGAAAATAACAGAATGGGAAAGACTAGAGATCTCTTCAAGAAAATTAGAGACACCAAGGGGACATTTCATGCAAAGATGGGCTCGATAAAGGACAGAAATGGTAGGGACCTAACAGAAGCAGAAGATATTAAGAAGAGGTGGCAAGAATACACAGAAGAACTGTACAAAAAAGATCTTCACGACCCAGATAATCATGATGGTGTGATCACTCACCTAGAGCCAGACATCCTGGAATGTGAAGTCAAATGGGCCTTAGAAAGCATCACTATGAACAAAGCTAGTGGAAGTGATGGAATTCCAGTTGAGCTATTTCAAATCCTGAAAGATGATGCTGTGAAAGTGCTGCACTCAATATGCCAGCACATTTGGAAAACTCAGCAGTGGCCACAGGACTGGAAAAGGTCAGTTTTCATTCCAATCCCAAAGAATGCTCAAACTACTGCACAATTGCACTCATCTCACATGCTAGTAAAATAATGCTCAAAATTCTCCAAGCCAGGCTTCAGCAATACGTGAACTGTGAACTTCCAGATGTTCAAGCTGGTTTTAGAAAAGGCAGAGGAGCCAGAGATCAAATTGCCAACATCCGCTGGATCATGGAAAAAGCAAGAGAGTTCCAGAAAAACATCTATTTCTGCTTTATTGACTATGCCAAAGCCTTTGACTGTGTGGATCACAATAAACTGTGGAAAATTCTGAAAGAGATGGGAATACCAGACCACCTGACCTGCTTCTTGAGAAACCTATATGCAGGTCAGGATGCAACAGTTAGAACTGGACATGGAACAACAGACTGGTTCCAAATAGGGAAAGGAGTACGTCAAGGCTGTATGTTGTCACCCTGCTTATTTAACTTCTATGCAGAGTACATCATGAGAAACGCTGGGCTGGAAGAAGCACAAGCTGAAATCAAGATTGCCGGGAGAAATATCAATAACCTCAGATATACAGATGACACCACCCTTATGGCAGAAAGTGAAGAGGAACTAAAAAGCCTGTTGTTGATGGAAGTGAAAGAGGAGAGTGAAAAAGTTGGCTTAAAGCTCAACATTCAGAAAACGAAGATCATGGCATCCGGTCCCACCACTTCATGGGAAATAGATGGGGAAACAGTGGAAACAGTGTCAGACTTTATTTTTGGGGGCTCCAAAATCACTGCAGATGGTGACTGCAGCCATGAAACTAAAAGACACTTACTCCTTGGAAGGAAAGTTATGACCAACCTAGATAGCATATTCAAAAGAAGAGACATGACTTTGCCAACAAAGGTCCATCTAGTCGAGGCTATGGTTTTTCCAGTGATCATGTATGGATGTGAGAGCTGGAATGTAAAGAAAGCTGAGCACCGGAGAATTGATCCTTTTGAAGTGTGGTGTTGGAGAAGACTCTTGAGAGTCCCTTGGACTGCAAGGAGATCCAACCAGTGCAATCTAAAGGAGATCAGTCCTGGGTGTTCATTAAAAGGACTGATGCTGAAGCTGAAACTCCAATACTTTGGCCACCTCATGCAAAGAGTTGACTCATTGGAAAAGACCCTGATGCTGGGAGGGATTGGGGGCAGGAGGAGAAGGGGACGACAGAGGATGAGATGGCTGGATGGCATCACCAGCTCGATGGATGTGAGTCTGAGTGAACTCTGGGAGTTGGTGATGGACAGGGAGGCCTGGCATGCTGCGATTCATGGTGTCACAAGGAGTTGGACATGGCTGAGTGACTGAACTGAACTCAACTGAAGTTACTTGTTAAAGATTTTTAAATCTTGACAGCAGTGACTTTAGTAGACTTTTTTTTGTATCAGCTGTACTGTGTTATTTCATTTACTGGTATACATTATATTTTATCTCCAATCATCTTCCTCCTGGCGTATAGGTTATTGTTGTCTGGGATTTTGGTTCTATCTTAAAAAATTTTAACACTGAAAAATGGCCACAGTTACTATTGTTTTACACAGTTGGAATTTATTTAGATTTACTTCATGCTTTTAATATTCTTTGAAATATTCTGTTTTTTAAAAAAATTATTTATTTTAATTGGAGGCTAATTACTTTACAATATTGTAGTGGTTTTTGCCATACATTGACATGAGTCGGCCATGGGTGTACATGTGTTCCCCATCCTGATTCTGGAATCATTCCTCCTGAAGTACATCCTTTGGAAGATCTTTTAGTGAGGTTCTGTTCACGGTTCTGTTCCTCCAGAGGAATTAAAAACACAATCAAGGGAAATAATGTTAAGTTATTTTTCATATTTTCATGTCTTTGTTTCTAAGCAATTTGTATTTAAATAGAGACAACTTTTTTCTAGCTCTTTCTTCCAGTTTGCTAATTATGTTTTTAATCAAGTCTAACCTTCTATTAAATCTATCCCTGTGCATTAGGCAGCATGTCAGCCTCATAAATCTTTCCTTATGTTTTTAATATAATTTACATTTTTCACTTCTAAAAGTCCTCTTTAGTTATTCTTCAAACCAAACTGGGAAGTTATTCTATTTCCCTTGATTGTGTTTTTAATTCCTCTGGACTTTTTCAGTTTTCTTATTTTAAAAATGGGGAATGGCTTCGTGATCTTTAAGCACACATTCAGTCCATAAACACTCCCTGCCTTCCTCTTGGCTTAGAGTGTGGCACACTGGTGGTGATGGGCTGTTAGGTCAGAACTTTCCTGTTGAATTGTCCTCTTCTTTTGAGTAGCTTAGGAACTCAGCCTTGGTCTCATTGACCTACTCTAGCTCTGCCATACATAGAGGAATCAGCATTTCCATTGCACTGGCTAAGACTGGGAAGCTTCAGTTCCAATACCTGCCTGGTGCACAACAGCCTGGAGCACAGTGGCTGATTCTCACTCCTCCACCCCCCTGCTCACAGGGCTCCAAGATGGGAACATTTCCAGAGAAAGCAATTTCCCAACCTTCCCCGGAGCATAGTTGAAAGTGTTTCCTGAAGTTTAACTTACATCTCTGTCAAGCATCACCAGAAATTTTATTTCTTTCTTTTCTAACCTTGAAAAGATAGGGTCACATCCTTGGTATTGAATGGAAGCCCTTCAGACAAATAGAGGCTCAAGGAAGAAGCAGCATTCTGATTCTTTGGTTTAAGTAGTTTAAAAATAATAATGGGCTTCCCCAGTGGCTCAACAGTAAAGAATCCACCTGCAATGCAGGAATCATAGGAGACTTGGTTTCGATCCCTGGGTCAGGAAGATCCACTGGAGAAGGGAATGGCAACTAGGTCTGGTTCTGGTTTGGACTAGCTCACTTTTACTGCAAGGAATCTGGGAGATATTTTTATGTAATTTACAGTTCAGTTCAGTTCAGTCCCTCAGTCTTGTCTGACACTTTGAGACTCCATGGACTGCAGCACACCAGGCATCCCTGTCCATCACCAACTCCCAGAGCTTGCTCAAACTCATGTCCATCGAGTCTGTGATGTCATCCAACCATCTCATCCTCTGTTGTCGTCTTCTCCTCCCACCTTCAATCTTTCCCAGCATCAGGGTCTTTTCCAATAAGTAAGTTCTTCGCAGCAGGTGGCCATAGTATTGGAGTGTCAGCTTCAGCATCAGTCGTTCCAATGAGTATTCAGGACTGATTTCCTTTAGGATGGACTGGTTTGATCTCCTTGCAGTTCAAGGCATTCTCAAGAGTCTTCTCCAACACCACAGTTCAAAAGCATCAATTCTTTGGCACTCTGCTTTCTTTATAGTCCAACTCTCACATCCATACATGGCTACTGGGAACACCATAGCTTTGATTAGACGGACATTTGGTGGCAAAGTAACGTCTCTGCTCTTTAATATGCTGTCTAGGTTGATCATAGCTTTTCTTCCAAGGAGCAAGCGTCTTTTAATTTCATGGCTGAAGTCACCATCTGCAGTCATTTTGGAGCCCAAGAAAATAAAATCTGTTTCCACTGTTTTCCCATGTATTTGCCATGAAGTGATGGGACCAGATGCCATGATCTTAGTTTTTTGAATGTTGAGTTTTAAGCCAGCTTTTTCACTTTCATCAAGAGGCTCTTCAGTTCTTCTTTGCTTTCTGCCATAAGGGTGGTGTCATCTGCATATCTGAGGTTACTGATGTTTCTTTCGACAATCTTGATTCCATCTTGTGCTTCATCCAGCCTGGCATTTTGCATGATGTAATCTGCATATAAGTTAAATAAGCAAAGTGACAATATACAGCCTTGATGGACTTCTTTTCCTATTTGGAACCAGTCTGTTGTTTCACGTCCAGTTCTTACTGTTGCTTCCTGACCTGTATACTGATTTCTCAAGAGGCAGGTCAGGTGGTCTGGTATTCCCATCTTTCAGAATTTTCCACAGTTTATTGTGGTCCACACAGTCAAAGGCTTTGGCATAGTCAATAAAGCAGAAATAGATGTTTTTTTGGAACTCTCTTGCTTTTTCCATGATCCAGCAGATGTTGGCAATTTGATCTCTGGTTCCTCTGCCTTTTCTAAATCCAGCTTGAACATCTGGAAGTTCATGGTTCACGTACTGTTGAAGCCTGGCTTGGAGAATTTTGAGCATTATTTTACTAGCATGTGAGGTGAGTGCAATTGTGCAGTAGTTTGAACATTCTTTGGCATTGCTTTTCTTTGGGATTGGAATGAAAACTAACCTTTTCCAGTCCTGTGGCCACTGCTGAGTTTTCCAAATGTGCTGGCATATTGAGTGCAGCACTTTCACAGCATCATTTTCAGGGTTTGAAATAGCTCAACTGGAATTCCATCACCTCCACTAGCTTTGTTTGTAGGGATGCTTCCTAAGGCCCACTTGACTTCACATTCCAGGATGTCTGGCTCTAGGTGAGTGATTACATCATCATGGCTACTGGGTCATGAAGATCTTTTTTGTACAGTTCTTCTGTGGATTCTTGCCACCTCTTCTTAATATCTTCTGCTTCTGTTAGGTCCTTACCATTTCTTACCTTTATTGTACCCATCTTTTCATGAAATTCCCTTGTTATTTCTACTTTTCTTAAAGAGATCTCTAGTCTTTCCCATTCTATTGTTTTCCTCTATTTCTTTGCACTGATCACTGAGAAAAGATTTCTTCTCTCTCCTTGCTATTCTTTGGAACTCTGCATTCAAATGGGTATATGTTTCCTTTTCTCCTTTGCCTTTAGCTTCTCTTCTTTTCTCAGCTATTTGTAAGCCCCCCTCAGACAACCATTTTGTCTTTTTGCATTTCTTTTTCTCGGGAATGATCTTGATCACTGCCTCCTGTACAATTCACAAACCTCTATCCATAATTCTGTAATTTACATGTGAAACTAAAAATTTAAACTTTTGAATACACGCAGGGCGTCAGATGTAGAATCCTGTTTATGCAACTTAGAGCAAAACAAGCTTTCTAGGACCTCCCTGGTGGTCTGTTGGTTAAGATTTTGTGTTCCCAGTACAAGGCGGCCCTGGTTCAATCCTAGATCAGGCCAAGGAGCTAGGATTCTGCATGCTGCAAAGAAGGTCTCACGTGCAGCAATGAAGAGTCCACGAGCCGCAACTAAGACCTGGTGCAGCCAAATAAAAGCTAAACAAACTAAGCTTTCTACTTCTCAGTTGCTTCATTTGTAAAATGGAGGTGATAGTTGTGCCTGTTTCATAGAGCTTGGTTTTTGTGGGGCATTGGGCGGGGATTCAGTTAGAAGTAAGCCTCAACAATGATGGCTGTTATTGTGACCAACTAGTCCGGGTGCTTACACTTGCATGCTGCATTGTTCTCACTTGCACAGCCTCAATTCCTTCTCTGTCAAGCAGGAAGACGAACAATCGATGATGAATATAAAATGTTTGGTAAAGGAGGGTGGAAAGGTACTGAGTTTTTGTTCCTGACTGGGTCCCCTTCCTTCTCCTCCACCTCTCATTCCTCATCCTTTCCCCTGAGGCCTGTTAACAGATTCTTGGCATCTGAAGGGGCCCAATTCCAAGTTCTAACTTGCTTCTTAATCTACAGTTCTGGCACCTGGCCCTTGATGTACTCCCTGGGTTCTAAGAAGATCTCTGGTGGCAGGAAGAGAAGATGTCATGCCCTGGGATTCCAAGGGAGACTTTACTTGACTCCGCATACTCACAGAGTAAAGCTTCAGCTTGGGATTCCCAGAGTTAGACCTCCATGTGGCTTGTGTGGGTGGTACATTCTGGGGTAGAATGTGGCATGTTTTTACCTCTTGAGAGTTACTGGAGCCATTCTCAACCGTTGCTTTGGTTAAGGCATATGTTACATATAGCTGTTCTATGCACTCACCCTTCTATGAGTGTTCCCAGGTTTTGATGCAGAAATTAAAAACGTTACTCACTGAAATTTGTAGTAGAGATCTGGAGTGAGGCTGTTTTAAGGTTTTAAGAGTCACTACTCCACTCTTTTCTTTCTCCCCTCAAGAAAGCATGTAGAAAGGAAATGAGGGAGCATAGCTTTGTAGAGATAATATTCTAGCCCATGCTCATCTCTTCCCTCATAGGCTCCTACCACCTTGCCTGCCTCAGTGTCTTCTTAGTCTGAATTTTGCCCCA
The DNA here is from genome assembly GCF_055505025.1 of Bos grunniens. NCBI lineage: Eukaryota > Metazoa > Chordata > Mammalia > Artiodactyla > Bovidae > Bos > Bos grunniens. The sequence continues at coordinate 18,293,385 of NC_141167.1, forward strand.
TCTCTTTCAGGCCAGTCATTTTGTAACCAAGTAGAACCCATGGAGCCTTCCTAGGACAGGCCTTTCCCTCATATTCTCTGCTTTAGCTTCCCTCTGAAGTACCTGAAAAAAACAAAAAAAGTGAGTGTTAGTTGCTCAGTTGTGTCCGACTCTTTGTGACCACATGGACTGTAGCCCACCAGTTTCCTCTGTCCATGGAATTCTCCAGGCAAGAATATTGGAGTGGGTTGCCATGGCCTTCTCCAGGGGATCTTTCTGACCCAGGGATTGGACCCGGGTCTCCCGCAGTGCAGGCAGTTTCTGTACTGTTTGAGCCACCAGGAAAGCCCCTGAAGTACCTAAATAACAGTATTTGATGCACATTTCCTGAGTTGCTTTACAGATACGAGCCCCCAGCCCCCGACCAAATGGAAGATATTAACCACTTGATGACCATAAGCATATAGCCCCAGGCCTCCTGAAGCCTAAGGACTGTTAATGTTAACCCCTGTAACACCACCGTGTTACCTCACCATCACCCAATCAGAGAACTGTGCACAAGCTGATCACAGACCCGGCAACCCAACTGGCCCTGTGCTCTGCCCCGCATGTGGCTTTAAAAAATATTTTGTTGAAACCCTTTGGAGAGTTCAGGGCTTTTTAGAGCATGAGCCCCCATCTGTTTGCATGGCCCTGCAATAAACCTTTCTCTGCTCCAAACTTCGATGTTTCAGTTTGGCCTCATTGTGTGTTGGGCACAGGAACTTGCACTGTTGGGGATTTTCTCCCCAGGACTTGGAAGCGACGAACCTGAAAGAATGACACTTGGACAGTCTCTTGCAAGGACTGACAAGTTTATTTCTGCAGTCAAGCCTTTTTATAGAAGCAGGAACAAAGAGCTTAAAGTATACGGCCAGCAGAGCACATAAGGGGTTAACACATAATCAGTAAAAACATTTCAAGGACAGCGGGCTCTAAGTGACTCATGTGCTTATCCCACAACCCATTTTCTCAAGTAATATCCCTATTTATTATTAAATCTTGGCGCTGAGCATAACCAAAGGCAGGACATGTTTTTCTGTCTGCAGTACAAAGCCGGGTACTTCTGGCCCTTCGCCATTTTCCCAAGGACTTTCTCCTTTTACGGCTATTTTGTACTATGCTTCCCAACATGCACTAACAATTTCTGTCTCCAAGACTAGCAGCATTGTGCTGTGGCAAGAGCTAGACTTCTGAGTCAGGCAGTCCTGGCTGTGAATTCTCTTCCAACACCTGGCTGTAGAATCTTCAGCGAGTCACTCTATCCCACTAAGCTTTGTGTCCTCACCCTTAACCTGGGAATAATTCCTCTCTCAGTGCACTGGAGGCAAAGGCCTCATGCATGCTCTATGCACACACAAATCTCCAGGTACCTCCAAGTACATGATCTCTAATCCCTTCAGCCACGATATGCTGGGGTATTATCCTAATTGATCAGCTGAGGAAGTGAGACTCAGAGAGGTTCAGTGGCTCACGTGGCAGAGGTGGTCTGTGCCCTGTCCTTCCCTTAGGGGCTTACCTTGACTTTGCCTTTTGGTTGCTTCCTGTGCCTGGAGAACCCAGCACAGTAAGGTCTGATGAAAGGCAATACCTCACTTCCCACTCCAAAAGCTAGAGTATTACTGGTTACTTGCTTTCCCTGACCCTGAAGCCCCCGAGTGGGTGCTGACCTAGGCTCAGCTAGGATGCTCCTATCCATGATTTTGAATCTGGGGGAAATGAAAAGGCATTAGACAGAGATAGCTCTGACAGCAGTAGACGAGAGCATGGTGGTGGTCCAATAGCCAAAGCAGCATTCCCTGGCCACAGTGCCATCTATGGGGCTGCCCCTGTGGCAGGAGCTCGGCTATGGCTCAGGTCACAGGTCTCCTTTAGCATCTACCCACTTATGCTCCTGTTAGTGTTGTGAGCCTCTTGACAGTCTTCCTCAAATTCCTTTTCAACTTAAATCACTCAGATTTGATTTCAGATTTTTGTCACTGAGAACCTCATGTGGCAGTTCTACAACAAAAAACTATCTCTGAACATTTTTATCTTCTGCCTAATACTCCCACCCAAATGTTGGGAGTCATTTCCCTCCAAACTACAGATTGGGTCTGTGGTTCCATCCTCCATTCTCCTCTCCCGCTACTTAATCCTCTTTGCACAGCTGATTTCCATGCCCCTGGGGCCTCAGTTTTATCTCCGATGGGCAGAGGCCAGCAAAGAGCCCTTTGCTTCCTTGTTCTTGCCTCTGCTCTTCCCTGATTTGTTTCTTCAGGGCCGAGGGGGTTTATGGTGAGCTCTTCCCCAGGGACCTTGCTCTCCCCGAGTCCCACCTTCTTCTTCTTTCTCTGCCTGGACTTCACTGGGTCAGGATTCCTCCTTTTTTCTAAGAGCCTCAAGAAGGTATGGCCTTTGTCATGATACTAATGGGGTTATTAAAGATAAACAGCCCAGAAGACAGTTTGGAAAGTGACTCCTCCCTTGGTGTAGACAGGTTCTAGGGAGTTCACCATGTGCATCATGACTGTTGATGGTGAATCATCTAGCACTGGAAACTCCAAGGGAGCTGATTTAATCCAGGCCTGGAATGGCTCAGCTGTATTCCCTAGCCCAGCCTAGAGTTATGTCCATCTGCTTTATTTGTCTGTCCAGCCTATAATCCTTAGAAGATTGTCCCATTCTTCCCTTCCACTGGCTGCTGATCACAAGATCTACTTTCTAGGTTGGGAGATGGGCCCAACTAAGCATGGATGGACAGGATGAAAATATAAATGAATGCTCTGGCTTCCCAGGTGGCTCAGTGATAAAGAATCCTCCTGCCAAGCCAGAGACGTGAGTTCAACCCCTGGGTCAAGAAGATCCCCTGGAGAAGGAAATGGCAGTCAACTCCAGTATTCCTGCCTGAGAAATCCCTTGGACAGAGGAACTTGATGGGCTTCAGTCCATGGGGTCGCAAAGAGTTGGACACGACTTAGCAACTAAAACAACCTGGGAGAAAGAAGCCCTTTCTTTCCCCTTGAATGGAAACCTATGAAGATATAATCTTGGAGTTGCTTCTGACTGTCTTTCTTGCCAGAAGAATGAAGGAAGCTGTATTAGATTCCTAGGGCTGCTGAAACAAATTACCATAAAATTAGGTGGGTTAAAACAGCAGAAATTTATTTTCTCACAGCACTGGAGAATAGAAGTTCAAGACCAGTGTCACAAGGTTGGTTCCTTCAGAGAGCTCTGAGGCAGAGTCTGTTACATGCCTCCTCCTAGTTTTTGGAGGTTTCTGCAATCCTTGGCATTCCTTGGCTTGTAGATGCATCACTCCAATCTGCCTCCATCTTCACATGGCTGTCTTCCCTCTGTGTATGTTTGTGTTCAATTTCCCTTTTATCAGGACACCAGTTACTGGATTAGGGACCATACAAATCCAATATGGCCTCATCTTAACTTGATTACATCTGCAAAGACTATTTCCAAATAAAATCACCTTCACAGGTTTTGGGTAGATATGAATTTTGGGGACCATCATTCAACTCAATATGGACACTAACTTAGGAAAGCAGAATCAAGAGGTGGGAAGAGAGAAGCTTAATGATGACTTATCAGTTCCTGAACACAATTAGTCTTGGTGAAGTAAGCTTCATCCTGGACTTTTCAGATATGCGAGCCAAAGCACTGCCTTTTCCCTAAGGTAGTTTGGGTTTGATTTCCAGCACCTGAATTGGAAAAAGCCCTGACTGATACAGAGGTACATAGAAAACCCAAATTAAGTAGGCTGGGGTTTTAACAATGGACCAAATGCAGTAAGAAAATGTCTCCTCCCTCTATCCCTTCTTCCTATAAATATGCCATTTTCAGGACATCATGCTGATCTTGAGTCCTCCTGGTAGGAAAGCTGTCTAGTGAGAGGGTTTACCACTTTATTTACTTCTGTCTACTTGGATAAATAAGAGGTAATAGTACCAGAAGATCCACAGTCCAGATGTTTAGGACTCTAGGTAGAAAAGGTTGTAGCTCAAAGGAAAGAGGTCCTTGGGGGTCTAAGTTTGGTCATTAAGAAAGGATTTGGGGAGAGGGAACACTTTCAGCTAGGCCTGGAAGGACAGGGCAGGTGTTAATGAGGAACAGAGTGTGCAGGGAACATCTAGAATGTACTTGGTATCCTCCTAGGCGGATGTGTGGACTAGACAGGCAGAGGCAGGGAGGTGAGTTCTAATTGGTGATGAGGAGATCAGGGCGGAGATAAAAAGTCCATGGGCCAGGAGATGCCTAGGAAGCCAGGTCCTGTTTTGCCGGCTCAAAAAAGAGCAAAAAAGAACTGTTATCTCCCATCCACCCTGACTCCAGCTGAACTAAGACATGGGGCCCCTGGCTCAGGCACTCAATGATGGGGTTTGCTGCACTGTGGGTTCATGTGGCTAATCTGTGTTTTAACAGTGCTGTGGTTTGAGTTTGTCTGTTCCTTTAGGGGCTTCTAATTGTAGATGTCAGAAATTTGGGAGTTGTTGAAATCTTTCTCTTTTGCCTGTTACTATTATGCAAGCTAAGGTCTGATTCTAGTACCTCCATCCTTGATTTTTTTCCCCTATCCCTCCAAATACCCTGACTCTGCTGACCCTTCTCAAGGGCTTGCAGGAGAGAGAAGCAGGAAAGGGGATGAATTTGCCAGCTGGGGTCTTTGTCTGGTATTTGGAGGATCCTGTTTGTGGGCCAGGGAAACTAACACTGAAGTCTCGCCAGGGTCTCTGCCTCCAACTCCCACCTCACAGGCTGCTTCCTGCCAGATTCCCTCAGGGATTTCTCTTAGGGTTAGAAATGATTGTGACTGTTGGTGAAGGGTTCTATCTCTCGGTGATCTCTTTGTCCACGGCAGCCTGGATGTTCTTGGCTACCTGGAGGCCAGACTTGATAGCTGTGTCTATCCAGGCGTGGGGCAGGCAGGTGTGCTCGCCAGCAAAGTGGATGCGGCCCTCTGGCTGGAAAAGTTGCTGTGAATAGTCCACAAACCGATAGGGTGTGAACTCAGTAAAGGCGCCCATGAAGAGGGGGTCCAGAGACCAGCGCTTGACCACAGAAGAGGGGCACATGCGCCGCAGCTCCTCCGTGGGAATCTGGTGCACCGCCGCCAGGTCCCTCAGGACGATATCCACCACCTGGTCCTGCTGCATGGATATGAAGAAGAGGGAGTCTTTGTCCACGGTGTAGGAGGCCAGCAGGACGCCCTTGCCGCTGGGGAGGCGGTGGCTGGGGTAGTAGATGTAGCGGGAGGGCAGGTCAGTAATGGAGACCCCGCCCTGGATGCCGTCCCGCTCCCAGAAGGACTCGTTGCATGCCAGAACCACCTTGGTGGCGCTGGTATAAGGCACTGAGCGGAGCGCGTCCATCTTGTCTTGGGAGAGCGGGGGCTCAAAGGTGATGAGATGCGTCGCCTTGGCTGAGGCGGAGATGATGACAAAGTCTGCGGTGAGGGTGCGCAGGGTAGAGTTGGTTTCTCCCATCCGGTAGGAAATCCGAACCTCAGGCCCATCTCTTACTACCTTCTCCACCTTGGAGCCCAAACGGATGGTGCCAGGCTTCAGGCTGGCGTTAAGGGCTTTGGGAAGCTGGTCAAAGCCACCGGTGATCTCGGAAAAGCTGTAGTGGTGAAGAGAGGGAAGGAGGAGGAGGGGAGTGTGGGAGGCACAAAGTCAGTCTGCTGAGTTGCCAGCAGCGATCCCAGTCCAAAAAGGGAGGAAACGGGCCTCCTGCAGTATGTGGTGGATACTTCATGCGTGCTCAGTTGTGTCTGACTCTTTTGTTACCCCACGGACTATAGCATACCAGTTTCCTCTGTCCGTGGAATTCTCCAGGCAAGAATACTGGAGTGGGGTGCCACTTCCTTCTCCAGGGGATCTTCCGCACCCAAGGATGGAACCTGTGTTTCTTGGGTCTCTTGCATTGCAGGCAGATTCTTTACCATTGAACAACTGGGGAAGTCCGTGTACTTCACACATCTCACCTTATCTAGCCTCTGTGAGGGAGGGTTCATTGCTTACTTTTATAGTTTGGAAAATGAACACCCAGAAAAAAGGGACTTTCTCCCAATGACATATGCAATCTAGCAGGAAAGCCCATGGCTTCAGCCACCATGCAATTCTGCATCCCAGGAGGCATCCTGCAGACCTACGTGTTCCAGCCCTTGCCCAGCTTGTGTGAATCTGAGTTGCATGACTTCTCCAAGCCTCAGCCTCCTCACTGGTAACATGACTCTGAATTATAGTGCCCTACCTTCCAAGTGATCATAGCATTAAATGTGATCATCCTTGGAAAATGCTTAGCATGGCACCTGGCACGTAGGAACTACTCAGTAATCAAAGTCCCCTTTCTCTGTTCTGCGTGTTTGAGAAAGGGGCAGACTCAAGGTCTGGTCCAGATCAGCCTTACTCATTACTTGTGAAGATCATGTCCATCCGAAGGGACTCCAGAAGGGACTTGTAGTATCCAGCATCCTCATTCATCACATCCCTGATCATCTTTACTCCTCTTTGGCTCAGCATCCCTTCCTTCAGCAGGTAAGCCTGCTGGATGGAAGCATCAGATAGAGGACGCAGTATGTAGGAAGGGGCCTCAGTAGGGGCCTGGGGTAGGCAAGGTTGAAGCAGGGGTGAGGGGACTCCAGGGAGGTGAAGCCTTGGGCACTGGGAGAAGGTCCTGGTAGGGAGGGGACAATCCCAGGGGTCTAGGTTGAGCACAGACCCCCTTTCCTCCCTATCTTGGGACTTTGCCTCACTCACCTTGGTGGAGTAAGAATCATAAAAGGACATCAGGTGGCTGCAGTTTAATTCTTTCAGGCTTTTGAGCTGTAGAGAAGAGCAAGGGGTAGCAACTTGAAAGTCACAGAGCCAGAGGCAGGACTTCTGGGTTCTCTGGATGATCCTTTGAAGAGGGTGGGGACTAAGAGGAAGTAGATGGAAGGAAAAGGGGGAGGGAGTTTCCACCTCCTAAATTTTCTCTTTCCCCCCAGATCTCTCCTTCATTTAATTTAAAGGTGAAGACATTTACTTCAATCCAGGAAGACTGATTCATTACCAAGGATTGGATTACCTGCTGATTCCCCTTCCTTCTACTGCTTAACCAAGGAATGGATGATTAGTCCACACGGGACAGAAGAGATGGAGCTGGGCACTAGGGCTCGGGTGGCAACATTCTTAGGGGGTGTTAGAAGGAAAATAGACCAATCATAAGAGTATCAGGTAAGAGTAAGGTGGCCTGATGGATGGTCACCTAACTTGCTAGGTGACTTTTGGCCAGACCTGTTTTTTCCTGACCCTGGGGTGGCAGCGGGGGGAGGTGGGGAGAGGGAGGAGGCAGGAGTCACCTTGCCAATGGACTGGTAGAAGAGATTTATAGCATTCTTGCCCTTTTCTCTTGGGTTCATGGAATAGCCTAGAAGCTCTGGGTTGGCCTTAACCTCCCCGGCGCGGTAGCGTTTTCTGTTGATGAGGAACCAGGTGTTGTCATGGTACTGGAGGAACTTGTTTAGCTTCAGGCCCAGCTTCCTGACATAGGTGTGGACCAACCTGGAACAGACACAGGCTCAACGTGGCCCTCATCCATGTGACACCTCTTTCCTGCTTACCTCACAGTAGAAACTGTTTCCAGGAAAACCAGTTTCTTCGTGTGCCCAAGGAGCCCAGACCGACTGCCGCCTCATCTCTAACCTCGCCTTCTCTTACTGCTGCGTTGGTTCTTTTTCTCCTATTTTTGCACTGAGGGAGACAGGGAGTAGGTTTTCCCCATGACTGAAAGAAGGCCCTTAAGGAAATCCCAGCATATAGAGCTCAACTACAGAGCCCAAGACATCTTGTCTCAGACAGAATTTAAAATTCCATTTCTAAGTAAGCTTGAAAAGTGAAAGTGTTAGTCGCTCAGTTGTGTCCGACTCTTTGCAACACCTTGGACTGTAGCCCACCAGGCTCCTCTGCCCATGAAATTCTTCAGGCAAGAATACTGGAGAGGGTATTCTTGGGGATTGTCCCGACCCAGGTTCTCCTGCCTTGCAGGCATATTCTTTACCATCTGAGCCACCAGAGAAGCCCTAAGTAAGTTTGAGGCCATATCTAAAGACTCCTACTTTGGGCTGCTACTGTTAATTTTTGGTTTGGTTTAGGATAGTGTTTGTAGGGAAATCTCAGGTTTAGTTTCCACTTAAGGCAAAAAATGAGGCATGTGGTGGGGCACCAGGCAAAGGATCTTTTTGTCTTACAAGCCCCGGAACTGGGGGCCAGGTTGTCTTCCAGATTCTGATTTAGAAATTGATCATATACTTTGGTGCCAGGTATTCCCTTGATTTTGAGGAGCTTTGTCACTTCCTCCTAGGAGAACCTTAAGTCAGTCACTTAATATCTCTGAGCCCAATTTCTTGATTTGTAAATAGGAAAAATAAGAGTATTACATTATAGGGTTGTGAGAGTCAAATGAAATAATGCACATATAGTACTTAGCACACAGGGCCATGCACATAGTAGGTGTCCTCGAATGACAGCTACTATTATTATTATTTATTTTATAGCTTAAAATAGTATCTGGCCTCCCTGGTGACTCAGACTGTAAAGAATCTGCCTGCAATGCAAGAGACCTGGGTTGGATTCCTGGATTGGGAAGATTCCCTGGACAAAGGAATGGCTATCCCCTTCAGTATTCTTGCCTGGAGAATCCCATGGACAGAGGAATCTGGCAGGTTACAGCCCACAGGGTCACAAAAGAGTCGGACAACAAATGGTCATTATTAGTTTGGGATCTTCCACTTTCTGTATTACCCTGAGCTCTGAGCCTCGATCATCTCTGTCAGCTGGGGGACCAGACTTGCAGGATTGAATTGCATGAGACAGTGAGTCTAAAAGGGATCTGACACAGTGGCAGCAGCCCATCCTCTACTCCTCTTAATTCTTCCTCCTTGCCTTTTGCTCCATCCCTCTCCTGAGACTTACCTGTGGGACTTTGGGATTCGCATGGGCCCCAGTTCATAGTACCAGCCCTCCTTCTCGTTCCTGAATGTCATCACTCGACCCCCGACGTGGTCGCTGGCTTCCAGGATGGTTACCTAGTATCCAGGGAGGCTGCTGTCACTCCCAGAGTCATCTACTCCCTTTTCCCACCTGGCCTGGCCACAGGTTCTATTCTGGAACTCCCACTGGTAGGTCCCTGAATGTGCAGGATAACCAAACTGGGCAGAGTGAGGTTTTCCCCCAGAGGGACCTGAGTAACGTAGGTGATGCAGAAGGGCTCCAGGATTGCAGGGGTCAGAACACCTCTTGGCCCTTTCTGGCTAGCATAGCCCTTCTCTACTTTTATTTCCAAAAGAACACAAGTTGCAGTTAAGTCTCAGGGGATGCAGTTTTTTGAGGAACAATAACTAGGGGCTAAGAGACCCAGTGGGTTATGCTCAGTTGTCTAAAGGTGGGCTGTAACCCCACTCCTTTTCTTTTTTCACCCAACGAAGCAAACTGGAGGTGAATGATTGCGGCCCCTCCCACACCAGCTCACCTGATGGCCAGCATCTTGCAGGGCCTTGGCCGCCGTCAGCCCTGACATGCCAGCTCCCACCACCACTACGCGTTTGGGCACTGGGGAGGTGTGGAGGCCCTCCTGGGCTGTGACAAGGATAGACTCATATTCAGGGTCCTGGAAACACTTAGCCAAGTCCTCATAGTAGCCAAGGCAGCTGGGAGTGGCCAAGAAAAGCCCCAGGATCAGGATTCCTGGGGCAGAGAAAGGAATGGGGGCTGGGGCTGTGCACCCTGCCCTACCTGTCTGTGTCTGTCGTCCTCGTCTGTGTGGATGAGTGGGAGTGGTAAGGTCAGGAGTGTCTGTCCACTGTGTGCTTGCAAACATGCGTTTGTGGTTGTGTCTGTGTCTGTGTTGTGTGGGATATGAATGATGTGTGAACTATGCTAGCTTTAGTTGTGTGGGTGTGAATGTTCACGTGTGTGGGTGTGAATGTTCACATGTGTGGGTGTGATTGGAAAATCCTGGTTGTGTGCAGCTTCCTATTGGAGGGTAAATGTGCCTGCTTCTGATGGTGAGTGTGTGTGTATGAGGTTATCTATGATAAAATTGCTGTGGTTGCAAGTCTGGGTCATTGCCCTGGGTAACTGTGCATTGTTTGTGATTTTATGTGAAATGAGTATGTTGTGGAATAGTGTAGGTACCCGAGTAAATGTGTGGGTGAATCTGTACAGAAAAGTGAGAGATGTTGTAGAAATAGTGCACGTTGGCCTGTGTTTGGAGGAGGGAGAATGATATGTATGCATTTGCTTGAGTTTCAGCGAGAATTTGGTTGCTTGTGTTCTTTGTTTGATTCCCTGTGTGTGTTTGAGCATGAGGTGGGACTGGGGAGCCTGAGGGTGTCTGTATTCTTTGAAAATGTGTGCATTTGTGAGAGGGTGTGTGTGTGTGTGTGTGTGTGGCACAATTCTCTTCGGGGAAGAGGAGTAGGGGAATTGTGACCACTTTCTCAATGACTACTCATGCCCCACAGGAACTTGCTAGTCCTGTTGTTCTTCTCCAGCCTCACAGTATTTTCTTCAAACCATTCTATGTTTTCTAATGTGCAGTCAAGATTGAAAACCATAGTTAATACATAACGTAAGTCCAGAGTGACTTGGTTTTCTCCTATACAAATAACTATTCTGATGTACAGAGATATTCCGCTAAGAGTCTGAAACCCTGAAAGAGAGTCTGTGTGGTTTCCTTGGTGCCACTTGCTCTAAAGGGAACAGCCAGGAGCTGTGGCACATGGAGTGCCCCCTCACTAGCTCTAGGTTTTTTGACGGGTGAGAATCCCCTTAGTCCAGTCTTTGTACTGGCAGCACAGCTGAAGCTCTCAGAAGAGAAGGGGTCTTCAGGGGCCACCCACTGAGGAGGAGCAGGGACCCCGCTGGTTCCCAGTGCAGGCCATTCCCAATGCTAGAAGGGCCTTCTGAAGGGGCGACTTCTCAGGAAAGAGGAGAGGAGTGACCATGCCCCGTGGGACAGAGCGTCAAGCCTCCCAGCAGCCCCACCAGGCCTACCTCAACCTCTGAAATCCATTCTCCACCTGGGACAGGTTTTCCCATCTCCCTGTGTGATTTCCATTCTGTCTCAGTCCCCATGACCTTCCCCTTGAGTGGGCCCAACCTCCAAATGCATTCTCTAGATCTGTATCTATCCTCTTGACTCACTTTCAACACCTTGACCTACTCATAGCCCCTGACCTAGCTCCCGTCCCATCTCATACCCACCCCTCTTTCCCTAGCCTGGCCCTATGCCCAGACTCCCTCTTGGACCCATTTCACCCTCCCCCCAGCCACCCCCACTCCACAATCTAGCTCTTCTGCCCTGTTTCAGCGTCCAATACCTCCTTCCTCAGGTGCCTCTCCCTCAGATTCAGAGGAGGGACCCTCCTTACCTCTCATCTTGACCATGGCCCTGCAGCTCAGGCTGAGTCTGGTACAACTCTCCCTCTCTTTAAGAGGAGCCAGCTCCACCCAGCAGTCACTGGCCTCATCCCATTAGGCTACCCTAGGGGCCAATTGGCTGGGCCAAGCAGAAAAACCCTGCCCTCAAGGCCTGGCTGTCAGGTAAAGATGATTGTGGTGACTCAGTTCCCCCCACCTCCCCGCATCTTCTGCATCCCTATATTCCTTCTGGCCCATCTCCCTTCCTAGGGAAAGCCCCTTCTCCCAGCTCAGATCACAGTCATTGACGGGAAGGGGTTGTGGATGCCAGGTGGGCCATCCCAAACCTGCTGGGATCATCTCCCAGGAAGGGGTAAGGATTGGGAATGAACCTCTGGGCTGGTTTGGAAATCCAGAGTCTGGGTTCCCAGCACAGGCCAGACCTCCTGACTGCTCTCACTAGAGAATGTTCCTGTTCCGCTGCTGTCTCACTGCGGAGCCTTCTGCTCCAAGGTGAGGATTCTAGCCATGAGTTCCCGTGGGAGGACTGGGCTCTCCCCACCCCTCTCAGGTGTTACCTCTGTGGGCAGGATAGAGTCTCTGGTCTGGCCCATTTGCCGTGGGGAGTGGGCTTTTTTCTCCATTCCTCTGGGGCCCCCAGGGTTTCCTTAGGCACAGGCGGGCTTCTCTGGCACTGGAATTGCTTCTCCTGGGGAATCAGGCCAGCTGGCTGTGGTGCCAGCGCGAGTCTTTGTTCTCTGTGTACAGTGCAGGGAGAAGGGGCTGGAAACCATCACAGAGCAGCAGCCTGGGGCTGGGGAGGGGGCTGGAGTATGAGCAGATGTTCAGGAGCTGGGACACAGGACTCAGATCCTGGGCACTAGGGTGGCGTTGGAGAAAGGGCACCAGCAATGGAATCAAACAGACTGAGTTCAAATTCTGCTTAGTCATGTTGTAGCTGTGTGTCTTAGGACATATAGTATGCTTCTCTGAGCCTGGGTTTCTTTATCTGTAAAACTGGGTAATAATACTTTCTTTCTTTACAGGGTATTTCAAGGATTAAATGAGATGATGTGTGAAGAGCCTGGCATAGGTAGGTACCTAAGCTGGTTTCCTTCTTTCCTTTTGGAGATAGGGTTTGTCACACAACTGCAATAGCTCTAAAAAGAGGTAGTTCCTCCATCACAGAGTTGCTAGCAGTGGCAGATAGAATGATGTTTAAAGAGAAACTGAATCGCTGGGCAGGTCGAGGACTCTTGCTTTCTTGCTCTCATTCTATTGTCGATTCTTTTAAATTTTTAATAGCTTTATTGGATATAATTTATACACCATACAATTCACCCATTTGAAGTGAGCAATTCAGTGGTTTTTAGTGTATTCACAGAGTTGTGCTACTATTACCACAACTAACTTAAAACATTTTCATTATTCTTCAGGAAACTCAAACTGGGGCTCTGTAACAACCTAGAGGGATGGGAAAGGGTGGGAGATGGAGGGAGGTTCAAGAGGGAGGGGACACGTGTACAACTATGGCTAATTCATGTTGATGTGTGGCAGAAATCCAACCAATGCTGTAAAGCAATTATCCTTCGATTAAAAATAAATAAACGAACAAACAAAAAAAAGAAATCCCATACACTTTAGCCATCACCCCCCCATTCTCTGCATCCCCCTAACCCTAGGGATCCACTATTCTGCTTCCTGCCTCTATGGGTTTGCCTGTTTTGGACATTTCATATAAATGTAATCACACAATATGTGGTCTTTTGTGGCTGGCTCCATTCATTTAACATAACCTCTTTAAGATTCATCCATGTTGCAGCATGTATCAGTGCTTCATTTCTTTTCAGGGCTAAATAATAGCCATTTCTGGATGGCTCTTATTCCATTTATGACTGAATAATATTCCATTTATACCACATTTTGTTTATCCACTCATCTTTTGGGTTTGACCATCTGGTGTAGTGGGAATTCCTAATAATGTACTTTCTCAGCCTTGAGAAATTCCACAGAAATAGAATCTGGAAAAACAGCATATATTAAGAAACTATATTAATAATTATCTTTCACATTTTTCTTAGAATAATAGCCTTGTTACAAACCCCAAGGCCAGACCCAGAAGGGAGTACGACTGGGATCATGAAAGCATGGACTTTGGAACACTGGGTTGGTGCCAGGCATGAACGCTGCCTACACACTTGCTGATTGTTCTCGAGACTTGCCCAAAAAGGAAATGGCCTGGGATAAAAAATAAGGAAATCTGGACTATGTCAATGTAATCCATGACATTTAGGAGTATGTGATTGAAACAGAATATGTCTTGAGAAAGATAAGGCCAAAGAAATTCTTGTAGTCTGCACTTAGGAATAAAATCTGGACTCAGAGTGGACTCTGCACCTCAGTCCAGTAGAGGCTGCAGGTCTCCTGACCCACGGCACCAGATTTTGTGTTCTGTCTTCATTCTCGTCGCTCGCTCCCAGACCATTAGGGCAACAATCTGGTTTCCCACGTTCTAGCTGTTATATATAGTGTGTCTATAAACATTCTTTTTATGTGGATATAGGTTTTCATTTTTCTTAGGCATACACTTTGGAGTGGAATGGCTGGGTTATGTGTTAGTTCTATGTCTCACCTTTGCAGGAACTGCCAGATTGGTTTCCAAAATGGCTGCACCATTTTACTTTCCCACCAGCAATGAATGAGAGCCAATTTCTTCTCATTCTCCATGACACTTGCTATTATCCGTGCTTTTGATTATAGCCATCCTAGTGGGGGTAAAGTAATATTTCATTGTTTTCTCATTTGTACTTCCCTGATGATAAGTGACTTAAAACTCAACATCCAGAAAACAAAGATCATGGTATCCGGTCCCATCACTTCATGGCAAATAGATGGGGAAACAGTGAAAACAGTGCCAGACTTTATTTTCTTGGGCTCCAAAATCACTGCAGATGGTGACTGCAACCATGAGATTAAAGATGCTTGCTCCTTGGAAGAAAAGCTATGACCAACCCAGACAGCATATTAAAAAGCAGAGACATTACTTTGCCACCAAAGGTCCTACTAGTCAAAGCTGTGGTTTTTGCAGTAGTCATGTATGGATGTGAGAATTGGACCATAAATAAAGCTGAACACCAAAGAACTGATGCTTTTGAACTGTGGTGTTGGAGAAGACTCTTGAAAGTCCCTTGGACTGCAAGGAGATCCAATCAGTCAATCATAAAGGAAATCAGTCCTGAATATTCATTGGAAGGACTGATGTTGAAGCTAAAGCTCCAATACTTTGGCCACCTGATGTGAAGAACTGACTCATTTGAAAAGACTCTGATGCTGGGAAAGATTGAAAGGAGGAGTAGAAGGGGACGACAAAGAATGAGATAATTGGATGGCATCACCGACTTGATGGACATGAGGTTGAAAAAGCTCTGGGAGTTGGTAACGAACAGGGAGACCTGGCATGCTGCAGTCCATGGGGTTGCAAAGAGACAGACATGACTGAGGGACTGAACTGAACTGAACTGATGATCAGTGACCTTGAGCATCTTTTCATGTGCTTAATGGACATCTGTATATCTTATTTGGAGAAATTTTCATTCAGATCCTTTGCCCATTTTTTCATTTGGTTACTTGTGTCTTTATTATTGAATTGTAAGGATTCTTTATCGTAGCTCAGCTGGTAAAGACTGCCTGCAATGCAGGGAAGATCCACTGGAGAAATGATAGGCTATCCACTTCAGTATTCTTGGGCTTCCCTGGTGGCTAAGATGGTAAAGGGTCCACCTGCAGTGTGGGAGACCTGGCTTCGATCCCTGGGTTGGGAAGATCCCCTGGAGGAGGACACAGCAACTCACTCCAGTATTCTAGCCTGGAGAATCCCCAAGGACAGAGGAGCCTGGTGGGCTATAGTCCACGGTGTCACAAAGAGTCCTAGGGGTCATAAAGAGTCAGAAATGACTGAGCGACTAAGCACAAGGGTTCTTTATATTGTAGATAAATCCTTTTCACATATGTGATTTGCAAATATTTCTGGCAGCCCCATTCCATGGGTTGCCTTTTTACTTTCTTGATGGTGTCCTTTGAAGCACAAATGTTTTTAATTTTGAAGAATCCTTATTTTTTCTTTTGTTGCTTGTGTATTTGGGGTCCTAAGAAACTATTGCCTAATCCAAGATCATTAAGACTTACCCTTTGCTGTCTTCTACAAGTTTTATATTTTCAGCTGGTATATTGAGGTCTTTACTCCATTTTGAAGTGATATTTGTAAATGATGTGAGGTAGAGTTCCAACTTCATTCTTTTGAACATGACTATTCATTGTCTCAGCACATTTTATTAAAAGGACTATTCTTCCCTCCCTGGCCCTGAAGGGCAGGCAGGCTGCTCTGAGCAGGCGAGGGAGGTGGGGGGAGAGGGGTGGTGGGGTTGGGCTGGCGGCAGGCAGACAACGTGGAACTTCTGCGCTGCCCCCAACTGTGCTGGGAAGAGCATGCAGTCTGACCTGGCCTTCTTCAGGTTCCCGCGGGATCCGGCCAGATGCCAGAAGTAGGTGGTGAACTGTAGGCGAGCAGACTTGGAAGATAAAATACCTAATCAACTAAATAAACATTATCAACCGTGTGCCAAACACTTTGAAACTTCTATGATCTGCAGAACTAGTCCTTAATGGGACCATTCTCCGAGATAATGCAATACCAATAGTATTCGATCTTAGCAGCCATTTGAATAATCCACATAGTAGACACAGAAAACGAGTAAAAAGAATTGAGTGAAGATGAAATTGAGACACTGAAACAGAAAAAAAGTGATCGTGTTAACGACTCAACTTCTGAATGCCTTTTTAAAAGGCCTTGACCTGTTGATGAAACTTCTGAACAGGAACCAAAACATAAGGAAACAAACAACAGCAATGCTCAAAATTCCAGTGCAGAAGGAGGGGGTAAAGAGCAGGATGAAGACATTTTATCTTTAACTCTTGAAGAGAAGGAAAACAAAGAATACTTAAAATCTTTATCTAAAATTTTGATTCTTATGGGAAAACAAAACATACCTCTGGACGGCCATGAAGCTGATGAAATCCAAGAAAGTCTTTTTATTCCTGATAGCTTTCAAGCGCTGCTAGAGTGCCAGATCAGTTTTGGTGAAGAGGTTCTGAGAAAGCGCTTTGAGACAACAGCAGTTAACACACTGTTCCGTTCCAAAACAGCAGAGATAGATGCTAGAGATCTGTGAGAGCTACATTCGGGAAGAAACCCTCAGGTAAGTGAGAGATTCTCACTTCTTTTTCGTCATCACTGATGTGGTGGACATCACAGGGGAAGAGCACCTGCCTGTGTGGGTGAGGTTTGTTTATGAAGCTCCCAACCTGAGAGAGGAATTTGTAGGCTTTCTGTCTTATGAAGCTGATGCAGAAATTTCACACTATAACAACTGAGAAATGGGGATTAAACATGGAGTACTGTTGTGGCCAGGCTTACATTGTGTCTAGTGGATTTTTATCCAAAATGAAAGTTGTTGCTTTTAGACTTTTAGAGTAATATCCCCAAGCTACACACTCTGCTCCTCTTGTGCCTTAAATATGTTGTTGGCAAAATCATTGCCTGTTATGGGAGTATCTGTCTCATTAGGAACAATTGAGGAAGTTTGTTTTTTTTTCCATCAATCACCACAACAGCTTTTAGAGCTTGAAAGTGTAATTTTTGTCCTCTTTCAGAACAATGAAGAAAGGGGAAAAGAACTGAAGGAAATTTGCCATTCTCAGTGGACAGGTAGGCATGATGCTTTTGAAATCTTAGTGGACCTCCCACAAGCCCTTTTTTTAAGTTTAGATGGCATAAATATTGATACAAATGTTAGATGGAATAACTGTATAGCTGGCTGAGCATTTGTGCTCTATAGTGTGGTAACAGATTTTTATTTCATCGTTACCATTATTGTTCTTTAAAATGTTTTATCTTTTCCAAGAGGCTTTGGGAAAAATCTTCAGGGGCAAACTTCTGATGGCTTTTTTGCAACCAGTAGCTTGACTGCATTCACTAAATGAAGTGAGGGGGAATATTGAAGTTTATCATGAACTTTGGCTTGAGGAAGCCACAGATTTGACAACCAAACTGTTTTCAGATGAAACTCCCAGGGAAATTTCACAGAGCTCAGCACAGTAACCCGGAATCTCAGCTAACCTGTGCTGCTGCTGTTGCTGCTAAGTCGCTTCTGTCATGTCCGACTCTGTGCGACCCCATAGACGGCAGCCCACCAGGCTCCCCCGTCCCTGGGATTCTCCAGGCAAGAACACTGGAGTGGGTTGCCATTTCCTTCTCCAATGCATGAAAGTCAAAAGTGAAAGTGAAGTTGCTCAGTTGTGTCCGAATCCTAGCAACCCCATGGACTGCAGCCTACCAGCCTCCTCGGTCCATGGGATTTTCCAGGCAAGAGTACTGGAGTGGGGTGCCAGTGCCTTCTCCGCAGCCAACCTCTGAGAGTTACTATAAAGAAACTCTAAGTGTGCCAACTGTGGAACACATTATTCAGGAACTGAAAGATATATTCTCAGAACAGCACCACAAAGCTCTTAAATGCTTATCCCTGGTACTCTCTATCATGGGACAGCTCAAATTCAATACATCAGAAGAGCACCATGCTGACATGTACCGAAGTGAGTTACCTAATTCTGACACACTGCTGAGCTGCATTGTTGGAGAATCAAATGGAAACATAGAGGGAAAGATATAGAACTTCCATCCACTATTTATGAAGCCCTTCATCTACCAGACATCAAGTTTTTTCCTAATGTTTATGCATTGCTGCAGGTCCTATGCATTCTTCCTGTGATGAAAGTTGAGAATGAACACTAGAAAGTGGGCGAAAGCGTCTCAAAGCATACTTGAGGAACACTTTGACATATCAAATGTCAAGTAACTTGGCTTTGCTTAACATAAATTTTGATATAAAACACGACTTGGATTTAATGTTCGATACGTATATCAAACTCTATACAAGTAAGTCAGAGCTTCCGGCAGATAATTCAGAAACCATTGAGAATATCTAAGAGACTTTTAACCTAGACTTTCTCTTTGATATTTGAAAAAAACCTGTAATACAGAAATTTTAAAATATCTTACAGAAAAATTGTAAGGGTAGGCCATATAATCACTGAATATCTTGACCTGTAGGCCTCCCATTGAGTTCATTAGTCATTGATAATTTGCCTGTTTAAATGACCTGTTTGAATGCCCATGCTTTGGAGACCAAACTGTTCTTCCAGAATATAGCATTTAAAGTACCATGTTACATTTTTATGTGATCTCTGCTATTGGCACTTTGGAATTGTTTTAGTTATTTTAGACATTATGTTTATCTCTGTGGATCCAATTGTCAGGTATTAAGTTATCAGATCTTTGAAAAAATAAAATTAGAGGAGGTATGGAAGGAAGGACCACATTTTGTAAAATGTGACAATGAAGCTCGTGACTGACTTTTGAATAGTACAAGTTTTAAGTATGCTATTAAAAATCTGTAAAGGACAGTTAAGAAAATTATCAGACTGTAAGAGAAACGTGTGAGCTTGTCAAACAAGGATTTCAGTGTAGATTTTGTCTTTATCAAATGAAGTTAAAGCAATAAGTTAAAGTTTGAATGGAAGAGCCTGCCATTGTTGTTCCACATCTGGTTATTGCTGTTTGCATTCCTTTATTGAGCCTACGTCTTTGTAAGCTTTTTGGCAGGTATATGTTGAACACTTCCGTTTCATGGTCAAGAGAGGGTCAGAGGCCATGGATACCGACAACTGATTTGTCTATTTCCATGACCGTATCTACTGCCTCATCTCGATTTACAAGCAAAGTCTAGAAAACCTACAAAAATAAGTGTTTTGTAGTTTATCTAGGAATAATACAGAAAATATTGCTGTTATTTTTGGTGAAGAAAATAAATTTTGTATAGTTTATTTCAACCTAAATAAAATGTGAATTTTGTTTTATAAAAAGGACTATTCTTTCCTCATTAAATTATCTTGGAAAATTTATCCTTGTCAAAAATCAATTGACCATAAATGTGAACATCTATTTTTGGACTATCAATACTATTCTACTGAATTATAGGCAAATCCGTATGGCACTAACACAGTGTCTTGATTATTGGTTACTATAGTTTTGTAGTAACTTTTAAAATTGGTCAAAGGCTGTTTTGCCTATTCTAGGTGCCTTAAACTTCCATATGAATATTTTTTTCCCTTCCTTTTTAAAATTTTTATTTATTTTTATTTGAAGGATAATTGCTTTACAGTATTGCATTGGTTTCTATCAACATGAATCAGCCATAGGTTTACCCATGTCCCCTCCCATTTGAACATTTCTCCCACCTCCCTTCCCATCCCATCCATCTAGGTTGTTACGAATGTTAGGATCAACTTTCCAATTTCTGCCAAATGCCAGTGGGATTGTGATAGGGATTGTGTTGAATCTGTAGACAATTTAGGAAATATTCACATCTTAACAGAGTTTATTATTCTGATACATGAACCTGAGATGTCTTTCTATGTATATAGATCATCTTAATTTCTTTAAACAATGTTTTATAGTTTTCAGAGTATTGTTTTGTACTTCTTTTATTAAATTTATTCCTAAGGATTTCATTATTTTGATTCTATTATAAAGAGACTTTGCTTAATTTCATTTTTAAATTGAAATACATGGTAAGAGCTCATGTGGTTTCTGTGTTTTATTCCATTGATATGGTATATTACATTAATTGATTTTCATGTGATAAACTAATCTTGCATTCCTGGGAGGCTGGGGACTTTTGCAGTTGTTACTGTCACTGACAAAGAGATGAGGCGGCCCCACACTCAAAAGTAGAGTCTGGGTTGGAAATCCTGGTGGAGCCTCAAGTTACCATGCATCTCTTACACCGACTCTGTGTACTTTCTAGAGAGCACATTTGCCTGCTGGATTAGCTTCGTGCTGATGAGCTTCCTGGGGCCTCAGCAAACCAGGAAACGTCTAGGGGAGTGACTGAGGGGGATTTTTTGGAGACCCTGTGTTGTAGGTTGGAAAATGGCTCCCCAAGGATGTCCTAAGTCCTGGGGCCTGTGAATGTTACCTTATATAGCAAAACAGAGTTTGTGTGTGTGATTAATCTTCTGAGATGGGGAGATGATCCTGGGGTTACCAGGTGGGCTCTAAATATAGTCACAAGGGTCTTTATTAGAAGGAAGGCAAGAAGGTCAAAGGGGGTGAGGATGATGCGAACATGGAAGCAGAGGTTGGAGTGATGTGGTTGCAACCCAAGGGACACCAAAGTAGCCTCTGAAAACTGGACGATGTCAGGAAGAGATTCTCCCCCGGAGCCTCCAGGAAGAACCAAACCTGCGAACGCCATGATTTTAGCTCAAGGTTCACTTTGGGCATCTGACCTCCAGAACTATGAGAGAATGCATTTGTGTCATTTAAGGTCACTAAGTTTGTGACAGTTTGTTACAGCAGCAACAGGAAACTAATATACCCTACCTCCTGGTTTTCTGGGCAGCACAGGTCTGAGCACTAGAACTCTTCCTCAAACCCTATCACAGCTGACTTCCCAGAGCTCTTGTTCCCTGTCCCTCCTGTTTCTACATCCTGAGTTTCAAAACACTCCTGTGTATGCTCCTGGTAGTTCCTCTGAGCTTTGCAGGTGAGACGGGAACACAGAAGTAATGCAGTCAGCCCACTAGGATTTAATTCTTGTATCTACTACTTGTGAGCTGTGTTGGTGGGCAAGTCACATCACTTTTCTGAGCCTCAACAGATGTGGATTTCCTCTTTTCCTGTTTTGTGTTCTGGGAGAGACTGGTGCCATGGAAACAAGCCCTTGACTCAGAACCAGGACGGCTGGATGCGGGATCTTCCGTTGTAGGGCACAGATTCTCCAGCTGCGGCACGTGGGCTCCAGAGCACATGGACTTTGGTAGTTGAGGTGTGTGATCTTAGTTCTCCAAACAGGGGTCAAGCCCATGTCCCCTTCATTGGAAGGTGGATTCTTAACCACTGGACCACCAGGGAAGTCCAGTTGTTAAACTTGTAACATCACACCATTTATAGTCCTAATCTGCCAGTGGCTATAGGACATTTGTCACACTACTAAATCTCTATGACTCAGTTTCTTCATCTGCAAAATCATGAAGATTACAGCACCTGTCATAGGAATTTTAAAAAAATTGAAGTATAGTTGATTTACAATATTATATTAATTTCAGGTGTGCAACAAAGTGATTCAGCGTTTTTACAGATTAGATCAGATCAGTCGCTCAGTCGTGTCCGACTCTGCGACCCCATGAATAGCAGCACGCCAGGCGTCCCTGTCCATCACCAACTCCCGGAGCTCACTCAGACTCACGTCCATCGAGTCAGTGATGCCATCCAGCCATCTCATCCTCTGTCGTCCCCTTCTCCGCCTGCCCCCAATCCCTCCCAGCATCAGAGTCTTTTCCAATGAGTCAACTCTTCGCATGAGGTGGCCAAAGTACTGGAGTTTCAGCTTTAGCATCATTCCTTCCAAAGAAATCCCAGGGCTGATCTCCTTCACAATGGACTGGTTGGATCTCCTTGCAGTCCAAGGGACTCTCAAGAGTCTTCTCCAACACCACACTTCAAAAGCATCAATTCTTCAGCACTCAGCCTTCTTCACAGTCCAACTCTCACATCCATACATGACCACTGGAAAAACCATAGCCTTGACTAGACGAACCTTTGTGGGCAAAGTAATGTCTCTGTTTTTGAATATGCTATCTAGGTTGGTCATAACTTTCCTTCCAAGGAGTAAGCGTCTTTTAATTTCATGGCTGCAGTCACCATCTGTAGTGATTTTGGAGCCCAGAAAAATAAAGTCTGACACTGTTTCCACTGTTTCCCCATCTATTTCCCATGAAGTGATGGGACCAGATGCCATGATCTTCATTTTCTGTATGTTGAGCTTTAAGCCAACTTTTTCACTCTCCACTTTCACTTTCATCAAGAGGCTTTTGAGTTCCTTATGCTCCAATAAAAGTCATTAGAAGATACTGGCTCTAATTTCCTGTGCTATACAGTATATCCTAGTTGCTTATCTAGTTTATACATAATATGTATCTCTTAATCTCATATCCCTAATCTGCCCCTCTCCCTTTCCTCTTCACATAGAAAACTAGTTCACTTTCTGTAACTGTGAGTCTATTTCTTTTTGCATATGCATTAATGCGTATTACTTTTTAGATTCCTTTTTAGATGTAAGTGTTATCATGCAGTATTTGTCTTTGTCTGACATTTCAGTAAGCATAATATGCTCTGGGTCCATCCATGTTGCTATAAATGGCAGAATCTCGTTCTTTTTTTAGGGCTGGAGCTGAATAACATTTTATTGTATGTATACATCACTTCTTTATCAATTCATCTGTACATGGACATTTAGGTTGCTTCCATATATTAGTTACTATAAGTAGTGCTGTTCTGAACATGTAGCTTTTAAAATTCATGTTTTTCCTTTTTTTTTCCTGGATATATACCCAGGAGTACAATAGCTAGACCATATGGCAGTTGTATATTTAATTTTTAAAGGAACCTCCATATACTTTCCACAGTGGCTGCACCAATTTCCATTCCTACCAGCAGTGTGCAAGTGTTCTGTGCCTCCTCTTCTCCAACATTTATAATTTGTAGATTTTTAATGATATTCATTCTAACAGGTGATATTTTACTGATATTTTGATTTGCATCTCTCTAATAATTAGTGATGATGAGCATCTTTTCACTTGCTTGTTAGGCATCAATCTGTCTTCTTTATAAAGCTGTCTATTCAGGT
This sequence comes from Bos grunniens, assembly GCF_055505025.1. NCBI lineage: Eukaryota > Metazoa > Chordata > Mammalia > Artiodactyla > Bovidae > Bos > Bos grunniens. Next base: position 18,316,600 of record NC_141167.1, read on the forward strand.
CTTCCGTTTTTTGATTGGATTTTTTTGATATTGAGTTATATGAGCTGTTTATATATTTTACATATTAACTCATAGGATATTTTGAATATTTAATGGATTATTGTAAGCAAAACACCTAAGAGGCAATGCTTATAAGGTTTGCTCTTATTATTATTACCACCATCATTGTTATTGTTTTGTTGCTGACATTATTGGAGAATTCCATAGACAGAGGAGCCTTGTAGGCTACAGTCCATGGGGTCACAAAGAGTCGGACATGACTCAGTGACTAACGCTTTCAGGGGATTTTCTGGTGGCTCAGTGGTAAAGAACCTGCTTGCCAATGCAGAAGATCTAGGTTTGGTCCATGGGTCAGAAAGATCTGCTAGAGAAGAAAATGGCAACCCACTCCAGCACTCTTGCTTGGGAAATGCTATGGACAGAAGGAGCCTGGCGGGCTATAGTACATGTGGTCACAAAAGAACTGGACACAACTTAGTGACCAAACAGCAGCAATCCTATTATCTTCTCTGACCTACATGTACTTTCATTGGCTCCACACAAGATTTAGTCTTGGGGGATACAAATACCCAGCTGAGGGCATGCATGATAAGATACCTGCAACTAACTAATTATTACTCCACAGATGGACAGCTCTTTCTTCAAATTTCTAGAGAACAAAGCAGGAAAGGAGCACAGAGTCAATGGAATGGGTCCGTGGCTGGGAGGTAGGACTTCTAGGTTCTAATCCCCTACACACTACCTCTTGCAGACCAGTGACTTTCCTTCTCTGAGCTTCAATTTTCATGGCTGTAACAGAGAGCAGGGAACTGGACATGTTGACCTTGAAGGCCCCTTATGACTTAGAGAGCAGTGAAGTGACCAAAACCAGCATCAATGACTCCCTCAGGACTTAGTCCATGACAAGTGCTCTTATCTGTTTCCATCATTGTCATCATCTGTAAAACAGGGACCATTACACCTCCCTCCCAGGTGTGTTGGGAGGACCTGATGAGAAATATACCTGAAAGTGCTTTGTGTGCAAGGCTGTCCCAAAGGACCACTAAGATGCTCTTGATCATTATACCATCAGCAACTGCTGCCATTTCCTTCAGCTCCCTCCCCAGACATAAACCCAGAAACTTTCTAGGACACCAGTCTTAGCAAAGGAGAGCTAATTCCCATGGAACCCCTCCCAGAAGCATTCTCAGCCTGGGGCTAATTACAGAGTCCCTGGATATTAGGACTGCCACAGCCCTAGCTTTTCCCTTCTTGCAGCCCACCCTCTTCTCCTCGAGGCCTGCAGGGCCACCTGGCTCAAAATTCAACATCCAGAGTCCAGTCTTGCTCCTCATACCAACCACCCCCACCCCCTGGCCCAGCCCCACTGGTGGTCACAACCAGCTCCAGGACAGCAGGAAGGATTTCAGTTAGAGTTCAGGTAGAGCCATTAGTTTAGACACAAGCACTGAAGCCTGTGATATTGTGGACACAGCCCTAGCCCAAGAGGTTCGTAACAGGGCTCTGTTTCTGGCTCTCCCACTGTCTAGCTGCATGGTCTTTGCCAAATCCCTCATTTCCTCCAGATCGTATCACTTACCTGGAGTATGGAGAGTAGACGGATAGTAGGATCAAGCTTGACAGTCTTTTAAGTAATTCTGTCATTTAAAGAGTCAGAATGGCATGAGTTTCATCTTATCTTTGATCCTAGATTGCTTCTGACTTAAGGCAAGTCACCGCACCTCCTTGGGCCTCAATTTCTTCATCTATCCAATGGGCAAGTGGGTCCTGCATGGGCTATCTCTTCAGAGCTGAAGTGAGGGTCAGTGACACGGGGGAAGAGGAGTCAGGGCCTGGATCAGGGAAGAGTTGGTTATCATTGCCATTCTGGTTCTGAAGAAAAGGATTAACAAGGCAAGTTTTCATCTGTCCCGAGTTCTAGGCCCAACTCCCTCTCTTCCCTGAATCTCTGGGCCCATCAGGCTGGAGGACATATGTGTGTGTATGGCGGGGGAGTGGGGGGCGGTGAGGAAGATGGGGTACAGGAGAAGACGCCCACAGGGCAGTCCTCTGAGACTGTAGTTGAGTCTGGGGAACAGCTGACAGTTGCAGGGAGCCTTGGGATCAGAGTCCCCCGCATCTGCCTCACAAAGAACCAGAAGAACCCGGATGGAATGCTCAGGTATTTCTGACCCCAGGGACAGTTCAGGGGCACACAGTGGATCAGGGATGCCATGAAAGAAGAAATGTGTCCCTTCCCTGTAAGGTGTGATTCCAGGAAGAAGGAATGGGAAGGGGGATCAGGAAGTAGACACAGGGAGGGGACTAACTTTCATGAAGTGGTTATTCTGTGCTGAGCATCCGGCTCACGTGTACCATCACTGGATCTGCATCATCACCTGTGAGAGAAGAAAAGCGTCTTCCGCATTTTAGAGAAATGGAAACTGAACCTTGCCTCAGAAGACAGAGCCAAGTGGAGGTAGCAGTGGCCTCCACGTGCTTCTGGGCTCCTCCTGTTATCAGCCTCTCTGATCTTGTTTGGAGAAGTTCCTTACCCTTTCTGACCCTGTTTTCTCATCTGTCAAATCCCTGCCTCCCAAGGCCTGTACAAAGTAGGCTCTGAGTGTGCTTGGGCTTCATCCCTAAAGGTGGGAGCCAGTGGGGCCTGGGAGCTCCCTGAGTGCAGAGCTGGTCTTCCACGTGCCATGGTCAGCCCTGCTGAGGGCTGTGAGGAGGCTGGTGAGGGTCCAGAGGACAGTGCCAGGCTGTGTCTCGCTGTCTGGGAGCCAGGCAAGAGGACTGGGCTGAGAGGGTTTGAGCTGGGTTGGGCTCCTCCTGGACAAGTGTAGCTCATTGCCGGCTCCCCCAACCGCTGCCAATAGCAGAGTGGGAAGCCTCCAGCACTAGGTCATCCTGAGACGTCTGGCTTCTTAGGACTCAGGACTGGAAGCAGCGGTGTGCTGGGAAGCACCTAACAATCCATCCTGGGAGGGGAGGGAGGAGTTCTGAGTTGTATTGTTTTCTGGTTTCTGTGTTGGGTAGATACACCCATCGTGGCCAGATGTTAAGCAAACAAGATGTCACTGATCTCAGAGGTAGGGAGAGATCATGGAGCTCTCCATTCTTAGAGCATTTCCATTATCAAAATCCAGTGATGCAGACAACTTCTGAAACACAGGAAACGGATGTTTGCATTTTGTAGTAGAATGATCAGGATGTGAAGAATTTTGAGCTTTTGTTTCTACCCTTTTTGTTTGCTTGTTTGTTTCATTTTATAAACTGACTTTTCATTTCTTTTTTCACTCCTAACTGTTAAGATTTAATTGACATATAACTATGTGTAACTTTAAGGAGTACAGTGAGTGAATGGATACACTTATATATTGCGAAACAGTTACCACAATCAGGTTAGTTTAGGCATTCCTCCACCTCACCATTACTTGTTGTTGCTATTTTGGTGTAAAACCTCTCTTACAGTACACAATAGCGTATTGTTAACTGGAGTCAGTACGCTGTTGGTTAGATCCACAGGACTTTCTTTGTGCCCTTTGAGCAACCCCTCTCCATTTCCCACCCCACCCCCCAACCCCCAGCTCCTGGCATCCATACTCTACTCTGCTTCTACAAATTTCATGCTTTTAGATTCTACATGTAAGTGAGATCACGCAGTGTTTGTTTTTCTCTGCCTGACTTAGTTCAGATAGCATAGTGCTTTCAAGGTCCATTGATTTTTGTTTTTAACATACTTGACTTAATTACAGTTTATGTACTCAACTTCAGTAATGACCTCGTTTAACACCATCCCACAGCATTTCTGAAAAGTCAGTGCGTGACTCTGGTGACCTGTGGCTGACGGAGAGGGACCTCTGAACCCAAACTTCTCTTCCTGAAGGGATGGGGAACCGAGGCACAGACAGAAGGCAGGATGGGAACTCGGTCATGGGCGGCACAGGCAAGACTTGTGCAGGAATTTCACCACACTGTCTCACTCAATTCTCTCAACAACCACAGAAAGTTGGGTTATTAAGATATTATTCCTGTCATTTTCCAGAGGTGAAAATGGAGGCAGAATAACCCAAGTTTAAGAGAACGGGAGCTAGAACATGACAGATCCTGATTCAGATTCTCTTTGTGCCCTTAGAGGACATGAGTCCTTGGGCAGTTTCTTGTCTCCACTGGCCCTTGACTTCTTTGTATGTACCATGAAGCTGATGCTACTTTCCAGATACCTTTTGCCAGGACCTGGTTCAAGATCTGTATAAGGTTTGTTCTCCATGGTCAACTCATAAGTATCATCATGTCCAAGTTGTTCTGCAGAATGGAGGAAGATTTTGATTTCCCCAAGGTGGTTCAATAAGGAATAGGGATTTGACTCATTCTTGGTCTAATTGACAAGTTGGACATGAGGTTTAGAAGGTAAGAGGACAATCAGCATGAGGCCTTCAGTTCTTGTCATCGCTACGAGGTGACCAAGTACAATAGCCTCTCCCCTGAGCCAGTTATATCCCTCAGAAGGCTGGAAGAGGAAATAGACAGGTCAGTATGCCTCCCCAACCAGGGTGTGGTTTTTTTCTTCCTCTGTCCACAGGGACCTCTTCCTTGTGGGGTTCTTGTTGACAACAGTCAGAGAATTCCATCTTGGCATCCCCACCAGAGACAGGGATGGTGGTAGCAGGTGGCAGAAGGATAGCCCTCCACCCACTCTCCCAGAAAAACCTGGTAAGGAGGCAGGACCATAAAGCCTCAGCAGCTTGGCCCACTGGGAGAAGCTTGGAGTGGCTGAAGCTCCCTCTATCTACACCTGAGAATCTGACAGGCAAGGCCTTCAGGAGCCACGGCTGGCCAGGTCAAGTGCAAAGAGCTGAGCAATGCAGAGAAGGCAGGGGATTCATCCTTCCATCTCTCAGAAGCCTGGTGCTTTTCTGGAGACTGGGTTGCCTGGAATCCTGGCTCACTGGACTCAGTTGCCCTGGGCACTTCCTGTTCAGTCTCTTTCCCTTAAGAACAAGTGACAGTCTCTCTGTAACCTGTGAATGCCTGAGGGGTGAGATGGTCACTGTGCTTGGGGCTATGGGTGGGATCCAGGCATCTGTGGGGGCTGGAGGTCAGCGGTAGCCAGGTCACCCAGCCACTGGGTCCTCTCTGTGCTTCTGCCCCAACATCCCTCCAGGCAGCTCCCACATTCCCCACTTGTCTTTCTTCCCCACCTCACATCCCATTCTTTCTTCCTAAGACCTCCTTCTTTCTTCCATTTGCTCATGTAGTAAATATGTATGGATGGTTCGTCTGTTCCAAACCACGTTCTAGGAGCTAGAAACAGAAAATGAATAATTTTCTGAGCTTCAGGTCTCCAAGTTCAGCTAAGAGACATCACGAAAGGACAATGCTGGTTATGCTGGGAGAAGCCCTCAACAATGACAGCAGGACCACAATGATTCGTTCCCACTCCCCTGTCCCCTAGAGACCTGGGCTGTTGTGAATTAAGACCTGGTCTCCTGCATTGTAGGCAGATTCTTTGCCATCTGAGCCACAAGGGAAGCCTATATATATATGTGTATATATATGTATATAATTTTATATAATTATATGTGGTATATATGATTATACCCAGATAAATAATTTATCATTTTTTTTCTCTATGGCTAGTGCTTTTTTGCACCCTGTTTAAAAATTTCTGCCTATTACAAGATGACATAGACATGTTTTTGTGTTTGATTCTAAAAATCTTTGTTTTGTGTTTACCATTTAAAGCTATAGTATATCTGGAATTAGCTTTTGTGTACCATGTGAGGTAGGATTTAATGAATTTTTGTTGCCTGTGTGAATATCCACAGGATCCAGCAGAATATGTTGAAAAGACCATGCTTTCCACATTGTGTTGTAGAATCAGCTTTGTCATGAATCAAATGGCTCTATATTCACAGGTCTGTGATGGACTCTATTTTGTTCCATAAATAGTATCTCCGGTTTATTTTTGTGCCAATGTCATGCTAGCTTAGTTATTGCAGATTTATAGTAAGTGTTGAAAGTCACTCAGTCACGTCTGACTCTGTGACCCCATGGACTATACAGTCCATGGAGTTCTCTAGGCCAGAATACTGGAGTGGGTAGCCTTTCCCATCTCCAGGGGATCTTTCCAATCCAGGGATCTAACTAGGGTCTCCTGCATTGCAGGTGAATTCTTTACCAACTGAGCCACAAGGGAAGTCCAAGAATACTGGAGTGGGTAGCCTATCCCTTCTCCAGGGGATCTTCCCAACCTAGGAATCAAACTGGGGTTTCCTGCATTGCAGGCAGATTCTTTACCAACTGAGCCATCAGGGAAGCCCCATAGTAAGTGTTAATATCTGATAAGTCCTTCAGGTTTTGTTTTATCCTTCAAGATTCTTTAGAATTTCCATATAAATATTACAACCAACGTGTCAGTTTTCTATGGAAAAAAGTTGTTGAGGTTTAGACGGGGACTGAATCTATAAATCAATTAAACATATTGATAATGTTGAATTGTCCTGCATACCCCTCATGCACGAACATGGCATATTCCTCCAATTACTTGGCTCTACCTTTATTTCTCTAGATAATGTTTTTCTACACATATTTTATTAAAGTTATTAATACATGTTTATTTTTTTAAATGCTCTTATAAGTAATTTTCTAGCTCCTGGTATAGAGAGAGATGTTGGGTTTTTGTATACTTATTAATTCCAATTTCTCTTTGGGTTTGTAAAAATTTTCTACCTATACAATTAGGTGTTCTGCAAATAATGATCGTTCTTCCTTTCCAATCCTTTGGTCTTTTGTTTATTTCTCTTGACTTATCTCACTACCTAGGACCACTAATACAATAGTCAAAAGAAATAGTAAGAGTGAACATTTTTGTTTCACTTTCAGTGTTAGAGAGTAAGTTATCAGTGCTTCACCAGGTAGTATGATAGTTGCTGTAGGCTGCTTCTTCTTTACTGGAGATGATATTTATTACATTAAGAAAGTTCCCTTCTATTTCTACTTCGCTAAAAAGTTTATTTATAATCTTAATTGACGGTTGACTTTTTTTTTGCCAGATGCTTTTTCTATATCTAAGTTAATCACATAATTTTTCTCCTTTACTTCCTGTAATCAGATGAATTACATTGTTTACTAAATAAACCTTGAATTCTTTAATAAACCCAATTTGATTGTGATATATTATCCTTTTTAATATATTGCTAAATTAAATTTGCTAATATGTTGTAAAGAAATTTTGCAGCAGTCCCCATGAGAGAGATTCATTTGTGCTTTTTCCTTCTTATATGTCTTCTTTATTCTTTGTATTGCGTTTATACTAGTCTTATAAAATGAGTTGGTTAATATTCACATTTTTTTCCTATGCTTTGAAAGAATTTGTTATGATTGCTATTATTCCTCTCTTAAATGTTAGAAAAATTTACCAGTAAATCTATCTTGAGTCTAAAGTTTTCTTTCTAGGAAATTATAGATTCACCTTTTTGGAAAGATAGTGGATTCTTCTGATTTTTTTTTCTGAAGTTTTCAGAAGAACTTCTGAGTTCTTGTTTGTCAGCTTTGGTAATTTGTGTTTCCATTTGTCCATTTTGTTTGATTATCAAATTTATTGTAATAAAATTGTTTGTAATTTTTAAAATTAGCTTTAAAATGACAGTAGGATCTATAGTAATGTTCCCCTCCTCACCCCTGATGCGGGTAATTTGTATTTTATATAATTTCTTTATTAATCTTGCTAATAGCTTATAAATTATTTCAAAAAGTGAATTTCAGGCTCTGTCAGTTTTTATTGATTGTAGCCTTGTTTACTATTTCCTTGTTTTATGCTCATATCTTTATTATTTCCTTCTTTCAACTGTTTTTTGGTTTTGATTTAAGGCTTCTTTTCTAGTTTCTTGAGATGAAGGTTTAGTTGTTTAATTTTTATTTTAGCATATTCTAACATATGGATTTAAGACTAGAGAATTTCTCCTAAGCTCTGATAATGTTATTTACATCATTATTTATTTTAACATATACTAATTTTCATTTTGATTTTTTCTATCCCATAAATTATTTAGAAGTATATGCTATAACAATTTTGAACGAGTCTGGTACTTACCTGTTATATTTACTTTGACTCCTAGCCTATCTCATGGTTAAGAGTATACTCTGAATGATTCTCACCCTTTGGATTTTTTTAAATTTACACTTATGTTGTAACACACAGTTAATTTCTGTAAGTGCTCTATGAATCTACAAAGTTTCTTTTGGTTAATGTTTGCAGGGCAATTTTTCTTCCTAGAGTGTCTGACCTTGTATTAAGGTGTATTTCAAAAAGAAATACAACTTTATTGAGGTATAATTGATGTAACATTGTTAACTTGAGCAACATGTTATTTAGACATATTTACATATTGCAGAACGAGCAAATAATGTTTCTGGTGGATAACATGTAGGTTTTAAAAACTCCATTTGAAAATAACCTTTGATGAAAATCTTTAGTCCTTTTTCATTTAAAGTAATTAACTACATACTAAATTCCACTATTTTCTATTGACTTATCTATTTTATATTTGATCTTTTTCCTCACTCAAAAGAGCATTATTCTGGATTGATGAATATTTTATTAGTTCATTTTCTTCTATTTTAGGTTGTTGGCTATATATTATTTATTCTTTTATTGATTTTTCCTAGATATGTTAACATAAATCTTTGACTTATCACAGTCTAATGCAAGTGGTTCATTTTACCCCTTTTCCAGTTATGCTAAATATTTAGAACACTAACTCTACTTACCCCTTCTATTTCTTATTCTTTTGTTCTTTGCCATATCTTGTCTTTGATTTGTTTTAAATCCCACAAATTTTTATTATTGATTTGCATTCATTATTAATACATATCTATCCTTTCCCTGAGGGACTCTTCATTTCTTTTTGCATTTTTGTGTTTCAGACACTTTCTTTCTGTGTGAAGAACTCCCTTTTAAATGATCTCATATTTTGTTTGTCTGAAAAAGTTTTTATTTAACATTAAAAATTATTTTTAAAAACTTTTTTTGGAAGTGACTTAACCATCAAAGAAGCTGAAAGAGTACTACAAAGAAATCCTGTATGCCCCTAATACTTGGATTTATTGATTTTCAGCAGTTATTATTATAATTTTCAGAATTTTCTGAGAATAATTTACAAATATCATGTTCCTTTACCCTCCAATTCTTCAGAGAATAGTTCCTAATATGTAAGAGAATAGGATATTCTCTTATGTATTATGTGCTAAGTCGCTTCAGTTGTATCTGACTTTGTGCGACCCTTTGGGCCGTAGCCTGCCAGACTCCTCTGTCCGTAGGATTCTCCAGGCAAGAATGCTGGAGTGGGTTGCCATGCCGTCCTCCAGGAGATCTTCCCAACCCAGGGATTGAACCCTGTCTATTACGCCTCCTGCATTTACCACTAGTGCCACCTGGGGAGCCCATTCTCTTATATAGTAGCTATCAACCACAGGGATTGTAACACTGATGCACTTATCTAAACTAATCTAACTCATATTCCAGTTTTATCAATTGTCAAACTAATATTAATATTATTTGTAGCATTCCCCCTGGCACGTCTACTTTTGCATTAGTTGTTATTTTTTAATTGCCTTGTGTCTATTATACATTCTTAGCCTTCTTTGCCTTTCATGACAGTTATTTTTTAAAGATCAGAAGCTAATTACTTTATAGAATATTCCTCAATGTAGGTTTCTATGATGTTTACTCATGATCAGATTTAGATTTTGCTTTTTTTGGCTGAAAATATGTAGGTGACATATTGTTAGATTTTCACATATGGAGACACATAATGTCTATCTGATTCTTATTGGTGACATTAATTTTAATCACTCAGTTAAGATGTTGTCCAGTTTTTCCACTGATAGCTACCACTTTTTACTTTTGTAATTGCTTTATGGATAGATGTCTTGTAACTGTGTAAATTCTATTCCTTATCAAATTCCATCCCCATAGATTTAGTGTCTGCATCAATTAGGATCCTGGCAGAAGACAGAACACAACAGTAATGTGAACAGGGAAAATTTAATACATAGAATTTTAACTGGTAAAATTTTAACTGGTAAAACTGCTGAAAGGGATAAAAGAGAAGTCTCTGAGATCTAGAAATAGGAATATATATATATATATATAAATTTATATATAAAGGAGCTTCTACCTTGTGGCTTAAGAAGAATACACAGGGGCTAAGGATTTAGAAGATACTTCCCTCCTTCCTCCTGCTCTTCTCCTATCTTCCTCCACCAGAGAAAAAAAGACTGAGCTCAAACTTTTTCAAAGAGGGTGTGACTGCCACAAGAATACAGTTTGTTACTGGGAGTAGGGATGGAGCCACAGGCCAGAGCTCTCCTAGAAGTGGCCACTGGGTGGGGAGAGTGTGTGTAGCCTGAGTATGTGACCATGACTGGTCCACACCAATCAGCTGGCTCTCCGCCTGAGTAACTAAGGAAGGAGAATCGAAGTCCCAACCTAAGTGCCTTCCTGCTGCCATCATTTCATTGCCCTGGTATCTCCCTCTATTGGAAATGCCTCCCACTGTCATCTGCTAAAGAGACAAGTTTACAGGGTAAGGAGAAACTTGTAGCACATCCAGACAAATGATCTCTAAGGCAGAAGGGAAGGCCATTTCTGCAGGTTTGGGGGCTGGAGTGGATAGCTGTAAATTGATTGTTGCTAGACATTTGAGTGACCAGTTCATCCACTGAGGGGTGGGGAGTAAGACTGGGGAGATTGCAAATGGGCATTTACTACTATTTAGGGTTTTAAGGCATTGTGTTAATATGAGATACTTCATATACATCATCCCAAATCTTCCTAAAAACCCTGAGAGATGAGTGTTATTCCGTTCAGTTGCTCAGTCCTGTCTGATTCTTTGAGACTCCATGGACTGCAGCATGCCATGCCTCCCTGTCCATCACCAGCTTCCGGAGTGTTATTAGCCACATTTGATGCGAAGAACTGACTCATTTGAAAAGACCCTGATACTGGGAAAGATTGAGGGCAGGAGGAGAAAGGGATGACAGAGGATGAGATGGTGGGATGACAGAGGATGAGATGGTTGGATGGCATCATCAACTCAATGGACATGAGTTTAGGTAAACTCTGGGAGTTGGTGATGGACAGGGAGGCCTGGTGTGCTGCAGTTCATGAGATCGCAAAGAGTCGGACACGACTGAGGGACTGAACTGAACTGAACTGAATAGATGAGGAGCCTGAGGCTTAGAGTGGTTAAGTAACTGCAAGGCACTAAATGAGCAGTGGGCTCAAAATTAAAATCCCAGAGCTTCTGCCGCCAGATCTTACTAAACTATCATATTTTAGATGGCATTTAAATTAATGTGATTCTCCTATAGGCCCACCATGTGGATGCCTCCAGGGCAGAACCAAAGCTGGGTTTCTGAATTTATCCTGCGTGGCTTCTCCAGTGACCCCACGACCAACAGGGCCCTCTTCAGTGCCTTCCTTCTTCTTTTCCTGAGCTCAGTCCTTGGCAATGGGCTCATCATCACCCTGATATGCCTGGACACGCATCTCCACACTCCCATGTACTTCTTCCTCTGTATCCTCTCCCTGCTGGATATGGGCTGTGTCACCACCACTGTGCCCCAGATGCTGGTGCATCTTCTTTCTCGATCTCAGACCATCTCCTTTGCTGGTTGTTGGCTACAAATGTGCATCTTTGGTGCCGTGGGCCTGACTGAGTGCATTTTATTTGTCGTCATGGCCTTTGACCGGTATGTGGCCATCTGCTATCCACTGCGTTATACTGTCATCCTCAGCTGGGGCCTGTGCACACGACTGTCAGCTGGGACCTGGGCCTGTGGTTTCTTCTTCTCTCTGATCCACACTTTTTTCACCATGAGACTGCCATACTGTGGGCCCAACATGGTCAACCACTACTTCTGTGAAGGCCCTTCAGTACGAAATTTGGCTTGCGTGGATACTCATGTCATTGAAATGGTGGATTCGGTCATCAGTGTCTTCATGGTTGTTGCCCCACTCTCACTCATTCTGGCCTCCTACATCTGTATTTCCCAGGCCATTTTCAAGATTAAGTCCATGCAGGCCCGCTGCAAGGCTTTCTCCACCTGTGCCTCCCACCTGACTGTGATCACATTCTTCTATGCTCCAGCCATCTACATCTACATGAAGCCCAATTCGAGGTATTCCCCTGAGCGAGACAAGCAGATCTCACTCTTTTATAATGTCTTCTCTGCCCTCCTCAACCCTGTGGTCTACAGTCTGAGGAACAAGAACATCAAGGGGGCTTTTCTCAAAGTGATGGGTAAGAGTAGAGTGATCTGTTGAATTAGGAGACAGGCAGAATCTAAGATAGAATGCCCAATATCGAGAAAAGGTGGAGTATCTATAATGTATGAAACCAACATTATACATGTGAACCAATGTAGTATTTGGTCAGTTGAACAAAGGTGGGAAATGAAACTAACATGGCTATCTTGATCAACTTGCTACATTATGGTGCAATGAGAAATAGCTCCCTAGTCTTAGTGGCTTACAACAGTGAAAGTTCATTTATTGTTCATTTTCCATGTCAGTTGTAAGTAGACTGTGATCTGCCATTTGATTCTTGGATCCGGCCTGAAGGAGGAGGTCTTATCTGGAAATGCCAGTCTTATGACTGAGAAAAAGGAATAATGGCTGAAATATTAACACATGATTTGTATTAATACTCTCAAACATTTGTTAATGTTTTAATTCATTTTTCCCTTAAAAATTTTTTTGAATTAGAGGATAATTATTTTACAATATTGTGATGGTTTCTGCCATACATCAACATGAATCGGTTATAGGTATACATATGTCCCCTCCCTCTTGAATCTGCCTCCCACCTCCCTCCCTAATGTTTTAATACGTTTTTTTTTAAGAATCTGACAGAATAATCAGAAAAAAATAGAATAATATGTTATACAACAGGTTAATGCAAAGAATATACAGCATGGAACCATGTGAGTAAAATATGTATGCATAGGAGAAAAATACAACTTATGGCAATATCCTATATAAAATTATATTTTTTCATTGTTCAGTCACTAAGTCATGTTTGACTCTTTGCGACCCCATGAATTGCAGCACCCCAGGCTTCCCCGGCCTTCACTGTCTCCTGGAGTTTGATAAAACTCATGTCTGTTGAGTTGGTAATGCCATTCTATGTCACAGTAGGTGGAGTGACTTGTGAATTTTCTGTGAATTCACTTGTGAATCTTGTGTGATTCTTCTCACAAGAAAAACTTGTGAATCTTCTGTGAACCCTAAAATATATTAGAAAAGCATAGAAGAATAAATGTTATTGCTTGGGTGCAGCCTACTTGGGGCTCTGAGCCTGAGACTTAGCACGGGCATCCAACTTTCTTTCATGCATCATTGGTGACCCAGATCGTGGGATGAGTCAATTCCAATATTTCTTGAGCATTCATTAAGATGGATCCAACCAGTACCAGGCCCCATGGAAACCAAGACAGATACATGGAGAGGTTTACAGTAAGGAAATTATAATATCACAACTGGACATGGAACAACAGGCTGGTTCCAAATAGGAAAAGGAGTACCTCAAGGTTGTATATTGTCACCCTGCTTATTTAACTTCTATGCAGAGTACATCATGAGAAACGCTGGACTGGAAGAAACACAAGCTGGAATCAAGATTGCCGGGAGAAATATCAATAACCTCGGATATGCAGATGACACCACCCTTATGGCAGAAAGTGAAGAGGAACTAAAAAGCCTCTTGATGAAAATGAAAGTGGAGAGTGAAAAAGTTGGCTTAAAGCTCAACATTCAGAAAACGAAGATCATGGCATCCGGTCCCATCACTTCATGGGAAATAGATGGGGAAACAGTGGAAACAGTGTCAGACTTTAATTTTTTGGGCTCCAAAATCACTGCAGATGGTGATTGCAGCCATGAAATTAAAAGATGCTTACTCCTTGGAAGGAAAGTTATGACCAACCTAGATAGCATATTCAAAAGCAGAGACATTACTTTGCCAACAAAGGTCCGTCTAATCAAGGCTATGGTTTTTCCTGTGGTCATGTATGGATGTGAGAGTTGGACTGTGAAGAAGGCTGAGTGCTGAAGAATTGATGCTTTTGAACTGTGGTGTTGGAGAAGACTCTTGAGAGTTCCTTGGACTGCAAGGAGATCCAGCCAGTCCACTGTGAAGGAGATCAGCCCTGGGATTTCTTTGGAAGGAATGATGCTAAAGCTGAAACTCCAGTACTTTGGCCACCTCATGCGAAGAGTTGACTCATTGGAAAAGACTCTGATGCTGGGAGGGATTGGGGGCAGGAGGAGAAGGGGACGACAGAGGATGAGATGGCTGGATGGCATCACTGACTCGATGGACGTGAGTCTGAGTGAACTCCAGGAGTTGGTGATGGACAGGGAGGCCTGGCGTGCTGCGATTCATGGGGTTGCACAGTGTCGGACACGACTGAGTGACTGAACTGAACTGAATTGATGGTTCCAAAGCACTTACTGAGAGTTATAACAGGGCTGGGCTCGGTGTTGATTTGAATGGATGTGTTCTGCGGCATCAATGATGTGGCAAAGTTCCAGACAGCAGTTCCAGAGGGTTTCAGGCAGAAAGTGAAGGGTCCCATGGGCTGTTGGTGTTCCCTCCATCTGAGGAAAGGATAGGAAGCTATGTGGCTGGTGGAAGGGACTTCCAACTATTGAAAGTTTCCTGCTTTATCTTTGTGGAGAAGGGGACTGCCTGGATAATGGGGAGGAGGTCTTCCTGGTTTTTGGAGTTCCTTCCAGAAGGTGCAAAGTCTACCTGGTGGCAAAGTCTACCTGGTCCCAGGGACCAGGGTAATGGGGAGATGAGTCTTGTGGCTAAAGTGTGATGAGGTTTATTTTTCTTTCATTTAGGACAGATAGTAAGAGAGTTTGTAATTCAGGATGATAGATTTTACCTTAAATAGAAGCAACCTTAATTTTTAAGAATGAGGGATAAGGAATGGAGTAGACAAGAGAGGGTAACACAGCATTTGTAGAGTATCAATGAGGGGATTGGACTGAAGAGGAACACTCAGTAGAGGAGAGCTAGGCGTAATTTCTGAAGGTGCTAGACTTGATGGTGGCAGTGAGCGGGGAGATGCTGAAAGATGTTTTGAGGGAAGAAGTAAGAGCATCTGATAGCTTGGCTTGTAGGTGGAAAGGGGAGAAATCAAGGAAGTTATCAACATTTTAAACTACTTGTACCACTGTCTTTGCTTGCAGTCCACTGATGGGGGCCATTGATTGTCAACTGTTGTCACCGATCCCTGGCACTGGTGACAGGAAGTCACAGCCCTTGCCCTCATGGACATTTACAGTCCACAAACCAGCCGTTCTTAGAAAGTGTATAGACACTTGGGAGTATATAGTGTATAGATACTTAAGGTTAAAAATGTTATTAATTAATTCTCTGTTAACTTGGACTTTATGAGAGTTGTTGGCTTTTGTTTTATTTTTATTTTTTATTTTTCCCCCTGTTCCCTTGAACAAAGAAAACAGCAAAGTGGGTCATAACACCATTCTGTCTGGTGGGACTCGGGTCATCTCTTTGGGGGAAATACTTTGCTGCTAAACTGAAATGTCAGCCTCTCCAAATTCTTTGCCCCTTTGACCCATTTCTACACTAATGATCTCAAGGTTTCTGACATCATTAAATTGGTTGGTAGATTGGTAAATGGGCAGATTGGTAAACTACCACTTATATGCTGTGTTTTGCTGTGCATGAAACTTAAGTCCCACAACTCTGCTTTCTCTGTTTGCTGATCCCTATGCAAATAAAATTGCAGACTAGATGAAATGGATAATTTCTTAGGGAAATGTAGATTACCAAAGTTAAAACTTTTAAAGATAGAATGTTTAAACCAGCTAATTTGCATAGGAAAATAAGAAAACAAGAGAAAGCTATTAAATAACTACTCCATAACAAGATTCAGAGATTGGTAGCGAGAAAGTTTGGGGAGAGGGGAGACGTATGTGGATGAACTTCCAAGTGGACATCAGCTGTGTGTGTCCCACATGAATGTTCATGAAAGGGTATCAGCTACAGAAGAGATAAATCAGGGGGGAAAAATGACACGCTTTCTGGATGTCATTCAGGCTTTCTCCCCAGACACTTACTGAGTAGGCACGTGAACAAAATGTCGGTGAAGGCAAGGATGGAAGCTGTCCACGTGGGCTCAGTGCATGGACTTCCCTTTTCTGTGGCTGACCTGGCTACCACTGCTGATGAGTGCTTCTTCAGCAGATAGCAGAGGTCAGCTATATGGCACCATTCCCCAGGAGAGCAGGCCGGCACATGATTATATTGGATCTCTTTCATCATGGAGGGGGCAGTGATCTGTCTTCATAGGAAAAGGTAGATTCTAGATATGCTTTTCTTCCCCTGATTATAGACCTTTTGCTAGCATCATTATTTATGAATTCAGAGTGCCCAGGCCACTATCAAGGAACCCCCACAGCATTGCATCTGGTCAAAGAACTCATTTTACAGCTTTGGTCTCATAGACTCAATGGCCTTATGTAACTTCTAACACTTAGAATAAACTGCCCTAACTGAAAGGTAGAATGGCTTATTAAGACTCCGTTATTGCTGTTTGCAGGTAACAATGCCTTGAAGGAATAGGCCCCTGTCTTACATACTCCTTTAAAGCGAGCATGGGACGTCCATGGTGGTGTAGTGAGTAAGAGTCAGCCTGCCAATGCAGGGGACTTAGGTTTGACCCCTGGTCTGGGAATTTTCCACATGCCATGATGTGGCAACTAAGCCCATGAGCCACAACTACCAAGGCCATGCTCGAGACCCCATGAGCTGCAACTTCTGAGCCTGCACCCCCAACTACTGACACCTGCCAAGTTCTAGGGTCCAAGAGTCACAACGAATGAGCTCCTGTGCGGCAACTCCTGGAGACTGCTGCACGACAGGAGCAGCCACTGCAATGAAGAGCCCATGCACTGCAGCTGGACAGTAGCCCCGCTTTCTGCAACTAGAGAAAGCCTGTGCAACAACAAAGACCCAGTGCAGCCCAAAATAATATAAATAAAAAAAATAAAAGTAAGAAATAAAGTGATGAAGTTTATACTTTGAGTCAGTGACTATATGACACTGGTTCTCCCATAGCTAGAATGCACGGACCCTGGAAATGGGAGTGGATGCTCTTAGTCTTACACCCAATAACTCACAGAATATTTGTTCCCTCTCCCAGGAACTCTGACCTCTGCTAACTTGGAGATCTTCGTACCCTAGTAGAGAGTGTTTCCGCTGGTGGACAAAACAGTGATGTCATTGAATTGCAATTTGACGTCATCTTGAGACGTTTGAATATTAAATAGATTACTGTAAGTAAAGCATATAAGAAACAGTACCTGTAAGGTTCTGCTGTTATTGTTATGGGCTTCCCAGGTGGCCCAGAGGGTGAAGAGTCCGCCTGCCAACGCAGGAGATGCAAGAGACACAGATTAGATCCTTTGGTGGAGACGATCCCCTGGAGGAGGAAATGGCAACCCACTCCACTATTCTTGCCTGGGGAATTGCATGGACAGAGGAGTCTGGAGGGCTACAGTCCAGGGGTCACAAAGAGCCAGACACAACTGAGCATGAATTATTATTATTATAATTATGATAATCATTTTTTGTTGTTGTTCTTATCATTGTTATTACTATCCTATTTGCTTGTCTGACTGACATGTACTTTCATTGGCTCACACAAGATTTATAGTCTTGGGGGATGCAAACCCCAGGAATGAAGATGCTGAGGGCAGGCATGCATGATAAGATACCTACATTAACTCATTATTACTAGACAGATGAGCAGGTCTTTCTTAAATTCCTAGAGAGCAAAGGAGAGGAAGGAGCATGGGTCAATGGAATGAGTCCATGGCTGGGAGGCAGGACTTCTAGGTTCTGATTGCCTAAGTACCTCAAGCAGGCCAATGACTTTGCTTCTCTGAGCTTTAATTTTCATGGCTGTAAAAGAGAGTAAGGAACTGGACATGTTGACCTTGAAGGCCCTTTATGACTTGAGCACTGAAATGACCAAAACCAACATCTATGACTCCCTCAGGACTTGGCCCATGGCAAGGCTTCAGTAAGAGTTTGTCATCATCACCATCACCTGTGAAATGGGGACCATTACACCTCCCTCCCAGGTGTGCTGAGAAGACTTGGTGAGAAAAGGCCTGGTCAGAAAAGCTTTTTCACACATAAAAGAAAAAGCTCTGTGTGTGAAGATGTCCCAAAGGACCACTAAGACGCTTTTGATCATTACCACCTCCTGCCATTTCCCTCAGCTCCTGCTGCAGACTTAAATCCAAAGAAGTTTCTGGGGCACCTGTCTTAGCAAAGGAAAGCTAATTTTCACAGAGTCCCTCCCAGAGGCACTCTCAGCCTGGGGCTAATTACAGAGAGTCCCTGGATATTAGGATTGCCACAGCCCTAGCTTTTCCTCTCTTGGCAGCCCACCCTCTTCTCCTTGAGGCCAGTGGGCTCACCTGGCTCAAAATTCAGCATACAGAGTCTAGTCTTCTCCCTCATTCCAACCCCTCAGCTGGCCCAATGCCACCTGTAATCACAACAAACTCTGGGACAGCAGGAAGAATTTCAGTTAGAGTTCAGGTGGAGCCATAGACTCAAGCACTAAAGTCTGTGATATTAGACTTTAGTCTTTAGTCTTCAGATATTAGACTTTAGTTGCGCCGGGCTCTGTTGCTGGCTCTCCCATTATTGCATTATTGTTGCAGTGAAAAGGAGAAAAAAAGAGGAATGAATTTTCTTTCCTTTTCCTGAGAACAAAGAAGATAAAGAGACCAGTGAGCAAGACTGAACATTCCTAGTTTTTTATTTAACTGCTTCTAACTCTGCACGTCTGTAACTAAGTTTACCTTTCTGCCCTTCTATCTACAGGAGCTACATTTCTCACCGATTACCCTTTGACTCTGCTAAATACACCCTGTATCTGGTGCTCAACTTATAGCACTCTCCCTCTTATTCGTTGTTGTTGACACAGTCACTCAGTTGTGTCTGACTCTTTGTGACCCCATGGGCTGCAGCACGCCAGCCCTCCCTGTCCTTCACTATCTCCTTTGAAGTGAAAGTCGCTCAGTTGTGTCCGACTTCTTGCGACCCCAAGGATTATACAGTCTGTGGAATTCTCTAGATCAGAATACTGGGGTGGGCAGCCTTTCCCTTCTCCAGGGGATCTTCCTAACCCAGAGGTAAAACCCAGGTCTCTGGTATTGCTGCTGTTGCTAAGTCGCTTCAGTCGTGTCCGACCCTGTGCGACCCCATAGACAGCAGCCCACCAGGCTCCCCCGTCCCTGAGATTCTCCAGGCAAGAACACTGGAGTGGGTTGCCATTTCCTTCTCCAATGCATGAAAGTGAAAAGGGAAAGTGAAGGCGCTCAGTCGTGTCTGACTCTTAGCGACCCCATGGACTGCAGCCTACCAGGCTCCTCTGTCCATGGGATTTTCCAGGCAAGAGTACTGGAGTGGGGTGCCATTGGCATTGCAGGTGGAATCTTTACCAGCTGAGCCACAAGGGAAGCCCAAGCATACTGAAGTGGGTAGCCTATCCCTTCTCCAGGGAATCTTCCCATCCTAGGAATTGAACCCAGGTCTCCTGCATTGCAGGCAGATTCTTACCAACTGAGCTATCAGGCAAGCCCTCACCATCTCCGAGAGTTTGCTCAGGTTCATGTCTTTTGAGTTGATGATGTCACCCAACCATCTCAACCTCTGTTGCCCTCTTCTCCTCTTGCCCTCAATCTTTCCCAGCATCAGGATTTTTCCCAATGAGTCAGCTCTTTACTTCAGGTGACCAAAGTATTGGAGCTTTAGCTTCAGCATCAGTCCTTCCAATAAATATTCAGGGTTAATTTCCTGTAGGATTAGCTGGTTTGATCTCCTTGCTGTCCAAGGGACTCTCAAGAGTCTTCTCCAGCACCACAGTTGGAAAACATCAAACTTTGGCACTCAACCTTCTTTATGGTCCAATTCTCACATCTGTACATGAGTACTGTAAAACACCATAGCTTTGACTATACAGACTTTCGTTGTCAAAGTGATGTCTCTGTTTTTTTAATATGCTGTCTAGGTTTGTCATTGCTTCTCTTCAAAACAGCAAGCATCTTTTAATTTCATGGCTGCAGTCACCTTCTAAAAGTCTGTCACCTTTTCCATTTTTTCCCCATCTATTTCCTATGAAGTGATGGGACTGGATGCCATGATCTTTGTTTTTTGAGTTTTAAGCCAGCTTTTTCACTTTCCTCTTTCACCTTCAACAAGAGGCTCTTTAGTTCCTCTTCACTTTCTATCTTTAGGGTGGTATCATCTGCATATCTGAGGTTATTGGTATTTCTCCTAGTAATCTTGATTCTGGCTTGTGATTCATCCAGCTGGGCATTTTGCATGATGTGCTTTGCACATAAGTTAAATAAGCAGGGTAACAATCTACAGCCTTGACATTTTTCTTTTTAACATGTCAGAAAGGAGGTGACCAAACTGCCAGACTCAATTACTGGGTTACTGTGCCAGCCTATGACTGTTTTTGAAACAATACAAGAGGAAGAAGACAAGACCCTCACACCTTTGTTCCTCATCATTAACTCCTGACTGCAAGCTTTTATCATATATAAGCCCCTAGATTTCTTATTGGAGGGGAGTCTTACAAGCAGGAGCCTACTGCGTTCCCCTCTCTGCTGGATGAGAACTAAAGCCACCTTTCTATTTCCTTCAAACCCTGTCTCTGTATTTTTTAATTTGGCTTTGGAACACAAAGCCAAGATTTTGGCCAGCAACATTATCTAGTTGCATGGTTTTAGCCAAATCCCTCATTTCTTCTGCTGGAGAGGAGATTGGCTACCCTCTCTAGTATTCTTCCCAAGCGGCTTAGCTGATAAAGAATCTGCCTGCCATGTGGGAGACCTGGGTTTGATCCCTGGGTTGGGAAGTTCCCCTGGAGAAGGGAACGGCTACCCATTTCAGTTTTCTGGCCTGAAGAATTCCATGGACTGCACAGTCCATGGGGTTGCAAAGAGTTGGGCATGACTGAGCGACTTTTGCTTTCACCTTCATTTCTTCCAGGTCACATCACTTTACTGGGATATGGAGGGTAGGATGAAGCTTGGCAGTCTTTAAGTAATTCTGTCATTTAAGGAGACAGTATGGCCTGAGTTTCATCTTATCTATGCTCTTGGATTGCTTCTGACTTCAGGCAAGTCACTGCATCTCCTTGGACCTCAGTTTCTTCATCCATCCAATGGACAGATAGGTCCTGCCTGGCTTACCTCTTCTGAGCAGAAGTGAGGGTCAGTGACATGGGGGAAGAGGGCTTAGGGCATTGGCTCAGGGAAGAGTTGGTTATAATTGCCATTCCTGTTCTCAACAGAAGGATTGACAGGGCAAGTTTTCATCTGTCATGAGTCCTGGACCCAACTCCCTCTCCTTCCTGAATCTCTGGGCGCATCAGGCTGGAAGATGTATGTGTATGTATGGGTTGAGGGAGTTGGGGAACAGGAGAAGACTCCCACAGTTTAGTCCTCTGAGACCGTAGCTGAGTCTGAGGAAGAGCTGAGGATTGCAGGGAGCCCTGGGATCAGAGTCCGCCCCTGCCAGCCCCCTAACCCCCCTGCCCAAGGAACCTGAAGTACCCGGATGGAATCCTCAGGTACTCCTAACCCCAGGGACAGTTCAGGGGCACACAGTGGATCAGAGATGCCATGAAGGAGGAAATGTGTCCCCTCCCTGTAAGTTGTGATTCCAGGAAGAAGGAATGGGAAGGGGGATCAGGAAGTAGACACAGGGAGGGGACTAACTTTCATGAAGTGGTTATTCTGTGCTGAGCATCGGGCTCACGTGTACCATCACTGGATCTGCATCATCACCTGTGAGAGAAGAAAAGCGTCTTCTGCATTTTAGGGAAATGGAAACTGAACCTTGCCTCAGAAGACAGAGCCAAGTGGGGGTAGCAGTGGCCTCCATGTGCTTCTGGGCTCCTCCTGTTATCAGCCTTTCTGATCTTGTTTGGAGAAGTTTCTTACTCTTTCTGACACTGTTTTCTTATCTGTCAAATCCCTGCCTCCCAAGGCCTGTGCAAAGTAGGCTTTGAGTGAGCTTGGGCTTCATCCCTAAAGGTGGGAGCCAGTGGGGCCTGGGAGCTCCCTGAGTGCAGAGCTGGTCTTCCATGTGCCATGGTCAGCCCTGCTGAGGGCTGTGAGGAGGCTGGCGAGGGTCCAGAGGACAGTGCCAGGCTGTGTCTCGCTGTCTGGGAGCCTCTGCCAGGGCCAGGCAAGAGGACTGGGCTGAGAGGGTCTGAGCTGCTGGGCTGGGCTCCTCCTGGATGAGGGTCGCTCATTGCTGGCTCCCCCAACCCCTGGCAATAGCAGAGTTGGAAGCCTCCAGCACTAGGTCATCCTGAGACATCTGGATGCAGTCTGAGTCCTTAGGACTCAGGACTGGAAGCAGCGGTGTGCTGGGAAGCATCTAGCGATAAATTCTGGGAGGTGGGGAAGAATTCTGACTTATACTGTTTTCTGGATTCTGTATTGAGTAGATACACCCGTCATGGCCAGATTTCAAGCAAACATGATATCACTGAACTCAGACCTAGGGATAGATGTTCAGAGCACTCCATGATTAGATTATTTCCACTGTACAAATCCAGTAGATTCAAACAACTGTTAGAACACAGAGAACAGATATCTGGATTGTAGTAGAATAAAGATGTGAAGAGTTTTCAGTTTTTTTTCTCTAAAATTATTTTTCCATATGGACAATTTTTTAAAGTCTTTATTGAATTTGTTACAATCTTGCTTCTGTTTTATTTTTTAGATTTTTGGCCACAAGGCATGTGGGATTTTATCTCCTAGACCAGTGATCAAACCTGAACCCCATGTATTCAAAGGCAAGGTGTCAACCACTGAACCACCAGAGAAGTCCCCCGGCTTTTGTTTCTAACCTCTGGGTTTTTTTTTTTCCTGTAAATTGAATTTTATTTTCTTTTTTCACCCCAAATTATCGAGATTTAATTGACATATAATATTCTGTAAGTTTAAGTTGTACAATGTGATGAACTGATACGTGTATATATTGTGAAACTGTTACCATGATAAAGTTAGTTTATGCATTACTTTGGGCTTCCTTGGTGGCTCAGATAGTGAAGAATCTGCCTGCAATGTGGAAGACCAGTGTTTGATCCCTGAGTTGGGAAGATCCCCTGGAGGAGGGCATGGCAATGCACTCCAGTGTTCTTGCAGGAGAATCCCCATGGACAGAGGAGCCTGGCAGGCTACAGTTCATGGGGTTGCAAAGAGTTGGACACAACTGAGCAACTAAGCACAGCACAGCGCATGCATTGCTTCACCGCACCCCTACCGTTTCGTTGCTGCTCTTATAGTGAGAACGTTAAAGCTTTACTCTCATAGCGACTCTCCAGTATACAGTACAGTATTGTTAACGATAGTCACCATATTGAGGGTTAGATCCCCAGAACTTATTATCTTATAACTGAGAACTTGTCCCATTTGACCAACCTCTCTCCATTTTCCTGCCCCCAGCCCCAGGCCGCCACACTGTACTCTCTAAGAGTTGCATGTTTTCAGATTCCACGTGTAAGTGAGATCATACAGTGTTTGTCTTTCTCTGCCTGACTTACTGCACACAGCATTGTGCTTTCAAGGTTCACTGAGCTTTGTTTCTAACATACTTGAATTAATTACTGTTTATGTAATTTAACTTTAATAATGACCTCATTTAACACCGTTCCACACACTTCTGAAAAGTCAGTGATTGACTCCGGTGACCTGTGGTTGACTGGGCAGGACCTCTGTATCCAACCTTCTCTTCCTGAATGAATGGAGAACCAAGGCCCAGAGAGAAGGCAGGACAGGAGCTGAGTCATGGGAGGCGTGGGCAGGACCTATGCAGGGCTTTCAACACGTTATCTCATTTAATTCTCCTGCAACCCCAGAATGTTAGGGTTATTAAGATATCATTATCGTTTTTAGATGTGCAAACAGGTTCAGAATAACAGCAGTTTATTAGAACAGTCACTAGGACATGACAGATCCTGATTCAGATTCTGTTTCTGCCCTCAGAAGATGTGAATCCTTGGGCAGGTTCCTGCCTGCACTGGACTTCAACTTCCTTGTATGTAACATGTGACTGATGATACTTTTCAGATGCTGTCTTCCAGGACCTGGTTCAAGATCTGTGTAGTTCTCCATGGCCAACTCATAAGTATCATCGTGTTCAAGGTGTTGTTCTGGTGGGGAATGGAGTAAGATTTGTTCAAGGTAGTTCAGTAAGATATAGGAGTGTGACTCAGACATGGGCTAATTGACAAGTTGGGACACAGGGGTTTGGGTGAGAAGAGAGGAATCCGCATGAAGCCTTCAGTTCTTGGGATCTCTGCAAGTGGACCAGGTACTTGAAAAATATAAAGACAGGTCACTATGCCTCCCCAACCGGGATGTGGTTTTCTCCTGCTCTGTCCCCAAGGGCTTCTTCCTTGTGGGGTTCTCGTTGACAGCATTCAGAGAATTCCATCTTGGCATCCCCACAAGGGATAGGGTCTGTTGTGGCAGAAGGCAGGGGTGGCCCTCCCCTTGCTCTCCCAGGGAAAGCCTGGTAAGGAGGCATAAAGTCTCAGCAGCTTGGC
The DNA here is from genome assembly GCF_055505025.1 of Bos grunniens. NCBI lineage: Eukaryota > Metazoa > Chordata > Mammalia > Artiodactyla > Bovidae > Bos > Bos grunniens. Next base: position 18,341,278 of record NC_141167.1, read on the forward strand.
CCATTGGGAAGAACTTGGGCTGGCCGAGGCTCTCTCTACCTGCACATGAGGACCTGGAAGGGAAGGCCTTCAGGAGCCAGGGCTGGTCAGGTCAAGTGCAAAGAGCTGAGCAATGCAGAGAAGGCAGGGGATTCATCCTTTCATCTCTCAGAAGCCTAGTGCTTTTCTGGAGACTGGGTTGCCTGGAATCCTGGCTCACTGGACTCAGTTGCCCTGGGCACTTCCTGTTCAGTCTCTTTCCCTTAAGAACAAGTGACAGTCTCTCTGTAACCTGTGAATGCCTGAGGGGTGAGGTGGTCACTGTGCTGGGGGCTATGGGTGGGATCCAGGCATCTGTGGGGGCTGGAGGTCAGCAGTAGCCAGGTCACCCGGCCACTGGGTCCTCTCTGTGCTTCTGCCCCAACATCCCTCCAGGCAGCTCCCACATTCCCCATTTGTCTTTCTTCCCCACCTCACATCCCATTCTTTCTTCCTAGATCTTTTTTCTTCCATTTGCTCATGTAGTAAATATGTATGGATGGTTCGTCTGTTCCAAACCACGTTCTAGGAGCTAGAAACAGAAAATGAATAATTTCCTGAGCTTCAGGCCTCCAAGTACAGCTAAGAGACATTATGAAAGGACAATGCTGGTTATGCTGGGAGAAGCCCTCAACAATGACAGCAGGACCACAATGATTCGTTCCCACTCCCCTGTCCCCTAGAGACCTGGGCTGTTGTGAATTAGGACAGAGACTGTTGGCTTAATGGAATCTTAGGAGACTTTTTTTTTTTCACTAGAAGATGTCCCCCTTCCCATGGAAGTCAAGGTTGACTAATAAGAGGGAGGCTTTTTACAAAGATTTACTAAGTTCTAGTATGGTACTCAGTCCCCAAGTCTCTTGCTACGGAAGCCTTCTGCTTCCAGTGCAACCCCAGAGCTTTCCACATGCAAGTGATGGGAGCAGATGGAGAAAATTTTATCATGAGAGATCGTCTGTGGCTGCCACTTTAGCACTTTATCCTAGGAGGGGTCTTATCCTATCTTATCTGGTGGCTGTAATACATAGGCCATGACTCTATAGTATCTCATTCCAAACCTCAAGAAGCTCAAATTGAGGAGCAAGGGGGGCAGTTTGCATTCTTTACCCTTCCCACTTAGAGAGTGTTCACCAGAACCAGGAGAAGATTCTGGTTAAGAGTTGGCTCTGAAACCAGACTGCCTTGATTCACATCCTGGGTTCATTATACAAATCGTATAATTTGGAATGAATCACTTAGTCTCTCTATGATTTGGTTTTCTTTTCTCTGTGAAAGTGGAGGTACTAGTGCTTACCTCAACGAGTTGTTGGGAGGATTTGATAAAGTTAGTGTAGCAATGCCTGGCACATAGAAAGTGCTCATTAAACATTAGGTATTCTTATTACTGAAAGGCATATTATAAACTCACCCCATTATCCACACTTTATTATAGATATTCCAACTCAATGAGTGGGAGTAAAGTTAACATGAGAGGGAGAAATTTTTTCCAAGATATTAGACCTCTAACTTTATGTCAGAACCTTCTAGGATTACTAGGGTTATAACTTGCCAATAATCACAATGGATTCTGAGAAATAGAGAGAGCATCCAACCAAGGCTTGGGAGATGGAGTGGGTCTGGGAAGGCTTCTTGGTGGGATGATAAATGAGTTGAGTCCTAATATGGGAATAAACGTTGGGTGTGTAACAGAGTATGTGTGGGCGGCAAGGATGCAGGGGTTGTGTTCTTCCATGCTTTATAAAGACCTAGGCAAGGGTCTGAAGATGTGATAGAGGCAGAGACATACATGACTCTGGGCATGCTTGTATGGAAAAGATGGGATGAGGGACAGAGTTGGGCGCTGAGACGAGGGTGTAGGTCATTTAGGAAGGGTTCTATGTGGGTGTCTAACATTATCTGGCATTGGGAACCCTTAAAGGGTTTTAAACAGGAGACAGCTAGGTCAGTGTTATATTTTGAACAATAACTTGAAGTAGTCCATATGGAGAATGCACTAAAGGAAAAGGGTCCAGAGGCAGGGAGACTAAGGAGGGACTTCTGCAGGATTATGGGTGAGAAATGCTGGGCTCCTAAGCCAGGGCAAAGGAAGGGATGGCTTTGAGGGATATGTAGGTGGTCCATTGGTCAGGTGAGGAGCTGGGCCTGGGGATAGTGAGGCCTGGGGATAGTGAAGACTGAGGATGGCCTGATGTCTCCTGTGAGGTTTTATCCTCCCAAAAGGTAACCTCTATAGAAACATACTACAGTGCTTTTATCCATTATACTGTTGATTGAAACTTGGTAGTTCCCTATCGGGGGCCTTTTTTCTAGTGATTTTGAACATTTCTGTACATGTCTTCTCAAGAATATGGGCTTCCCTGGTGGCTCAGATGGTAAAGAATCTTCCTGCAATACAGGAGACCCAAGTTCAATTCCCTGGGTTGGGATGATCCCCTGCTGAAGCGAATGGCTACCCACTCCAGCATTCTTGCCTGGAGAATTCCATGGACAGAGAAGCCCAGTGGGCTACAGTCCATGGGGTTAGACACAACTGAGGGACTAACACCTAATATTTTCCTAGAATATATATGTGTATCTATAAATATGGAGAAGTATAGTTAGGAATAGAATTGCTAAGCAATATGGAATGCATATGTTCAATTTTAAGAGACACCATCAGATGTTTTCCAGAGGAATAACATTAATAATTTTATATGTTAATTATGTTAATATTATTTTAATTAATATTAATAATTAATAATACAATAATAATACACTCTCATCAGCAGTGTAAGAAAATTCTGGTTACTGTTGCCAACACCATGTATTTTTCATTTTAGCCATTCTAGTGGGTGTATAGTGGTGTTGTGCTGTGGTCTTAATTTGCAATTCCTGGATGACTAATGATGCTGAGTCTCATTTGATAACTGTCTGTTTAGATAGCCTCATTTGTGAAGTGCCTTTTAAAATCTTTTGCTCATTATTATATTTGGTAGCCTTTGTTTATTTTAAAGAATTTTTTATTCTGGATATAAATTTTAAGTTCTTAATTTTACTATAATCTGTGTATATAATTGTATATAATGATATATATGAAATTATATGTAATTATCTATAATGTAATTACATAAAATATATAATTTATCATCTTTTTCTCTATGTGCTCTGTTTAAGAAATTTCTGCCTATTGCAAGGTGACATAGATATTTTTCTGCATTTGATTCTAAAAATTTATTATTCTATTTTACCATTTAAAACTATAATATATCAGGATTAATTTTTGAGGTTCAGTTCAGTTCAGTCACTCAGTTGTGTCCAACTCTTTGCAACCCCATGAACCGCAGCACGCCAGGTCTCCCTGTCCATCACCAACTCCTGGAGTTCACCCAAACCCATGTCCATTGAGTCGGTGATGCCATCCAACCATCTCATCCTCTGTCGTCCCCTTCTCCTCCTGCCTTCAATCTTTCCCAGCATCAGGCTCTTTTACAATGAGTCAGCTCTTCCCATCAGGTGGCCAAAGTATTGGGGTTTCAGCTTCAGCATCAGTCCTTCCAATGAATATTCAGGACTGATCTCCTTTAGGATGGACTGGTTGGATCTCCTTGCAGTCCAAGGGACTCTCAAGAGTCTTCTCCAACACCACAGTTCAAAAGCATCAATTCTTCGGCGCTCAGCTTTCTTTATAGTCCAACTCTCACATCCATACATGACCACTAGAAAAACCATAGCCTTGACTTGACAGACCTTTGTTGACAAAGTAGTCTCTGCTTTTCAATATGCTATCTAGATTGTTCATAACTTTCCTTCCAAGTAGTAAGTGTCTTTTAAATTCATGGCTGCAATCATCATCTGCAGTGATTTTGGAGCCCAGAAAAATAAAGTCAGCCACTGTTTCCACTGCTTCCTCATCTATTTGCCATGAAGTGATGGGACTGGATGCCATGATCTTAGTTTTCTGAATGTTGAGCTTTAAGCCAACTTTTTCACTCTCCACTTTCACCTTCATCAAGAGGCTTTTAGTTTCTCTTCACTTTCTGCCATAAGAGTGGTGTCATCTGCATATCTGAGGTTATTGATATTTCTCCCGGCAATCTTGATTCCAGCCTGTGCTTCCTCCAGCCCAACGTTTCTCATGATGTACTCTGCATATAAGTTAAATAAGCAGGATGACAATATAATTTTTGAGGTAGGTTTCAACATTTTTTTTCCTGTGTGAATATCTGCATGATCCAGCAGAATTTGTTGAAAAGTCCCCATTGCATTGTAGTATCAACTTTATTATAAATTAGGTGACTATATATTCATAGGTCTGTTCTGTACCCTGTTCCATCAATCCATTTGTTTATTTTCATGTCAGTTTCATACTTGCCTAATTATTGCAGCTTTATAGTAAGTCAATATCTGGTAAGTTCTTCAACTTTGGTTTTTTTCCTTCAAGATTCTCCAGAATTCCATATAAATATTATATTCAGGTTGTCAATTTTCTGTAGAAAAACCTATTAGGGTTAAGACTAGGATTGCATTTAATCTATAAATCAATTTTGTATCCTGTAAAGTTGAATTGTCCAACCCGTGCATGAAGATGGCATATTCCTTCATTTACTTGGCTCTACCTTAATTTCTTTAAATAATGTTTTTCTACATACATTTTATTAAAAGTTTTACTACAGGTTTTCTTTTATAAAATGCTCTTATGAACTATTTTCGAGCTGCTGATATAGAGCAATATGTTCGATTTTCATGTACTTGCTAATTCCAGTTTGTCTTTGGGTTCTTTAAAAATTTTCTACCTACACAATCAAGTATTCTGCAAATAAAGACAGTTTTGTTTCTTCCTTTCCATTTCTTTAGTCTTTTGTTTCTTTCTCTTGACTTATTTCACTGACTAGAACCATTAGAAAGAAAGAAAGTGAAGTTGCTCAGTCGTGTCCGACTCTTTGCAACCTCATGGACTATAGCCTGCCAGGCTCCTTCATCCATGGGATTTTCCAAAGAATACTGGAGTGGTTTGCCATTTCCTTCTCCAGCAGGAAGGAAAATGGTTTCCAGCACTGCCAGCAGACTCTACCATCTGAGCCACCAGGGAAGCCTGTAGGACCATTCGTATAATGGTTAATGGAAATGGTAATAGTGAACACTTTTGTTTCACTTTCACTGTTAGTGAGTTATTAGTATTTCACTATGTAGTATGACATTTGCAGTAGATTGCTTCCTCTGGAGATCATATTTATCACATTAAGGAAGTTACCTTTTATTTCTACTTTCCTAAGAGGTTTTTTTTTGAATTTGAATTGATAATTGAGTATTACTAGGTTGCTTTTTTGGAGAAGGCAATGGCACCCCACTCCAGTACTCTTGCCTGGAAAATCCCATGGGCGGAGGAGCCTGGTAGGCTGCAGTCCATGGGGTCACTAAGAGTCGGACACAACTGAACGACTTCACTTTCACTTTTCACTTTCATGCATTGGAGAAGGAAATGGCAACCCACTCCAGTGTTCTTGCCTGGAGAATCCCAGGGACGGGGGAGCCTGGTGGGCTGCCATCTATGGGGTCACAGAGAGTCGGACATGACTGAAGCAACTTAGCAGCAGCAGCAGCAGGTTGCTTTTTTGTATATATTAATGTAATCACATAATTTTTCTCTTTTACTTTCATTATCAGATGAATTAAATTATATATCAAATGCTAAACCAACCTTGAATTCTTGTAATAAACCCAATTTGATTGTGATGTTTTATCCTTTTTAATACAGTGCTAAATTAAATTTATTACTATGTTGTTAATGAATTTTGGTGAAGAAAGCTGAGCGCCTAAGAATTGATGCTTTTGAACTGTGGTGTTGGACAAGACTCTTGAGAGTCCCTTGGACTGCAAGGAGATCCAACCAGTCCATCCTAAAGGAGATCAGTCCTGGGTGTTCATTGGAAGGACTGATGCTGAAGCTGAAACTCCAATACTTTGACCACCTCATGTGAAGAGTTGACTCATTGTAAAAGACCCTGATGCTGGGAGGGATTGGGGGCAGGAGGAGAAGGGGACGACAGAGGATGAGATGGCATCACCAACTTGATGGACATGAGTTTGGGTAAACTCCAGGAGTTGGTGATGGACAGGGAGGCCTGGTGTGCTGTGATTCATGGGGTCGTAAAGAGTTGGACACGACTGAGTGGCTGAACTGAACTTAACTGAATGAATTTTGGTGGCTTCCCCAGTGGCTCAGAGAGTAAAGAATCTGCCTGCAATGCAGGAGACCTGAGTTTGAGTCCTTGGTTGGGAAGATCCCCTGGAGAATGAAATGGCAACCCACTCCAGTATTCTTGCCTGGAAAATCCCATGGACAGAGGAGCCTGGTGGGCTATAGTCCATGGGATTGCAAAGAGTCAGACATGATTGAGCGACTAACACACACACACACAATGAATTTTGCAGTAATGCCAATGAGAGAAATTAATTTATGAGTTTTCCTTCCTGTAATGTCTTTGTTATATTTTGGTATTAAGATTATGCTGATCTCATAAAGTGAGTTGAGAAACTTTGCCTCTTTTTCTATGCTTTGATAAACTTGTTATGATTGATGTTATTCCTCTCTTAAATGTTGGAGAAACTCCTCAGTTAATCTGTCTGGGCCTAGAGTTTTCAGTCTAGGAAAGTTTACAGTTACAGATTAAGTGTTTTGGAAAGACGATAGACTCTTCTGAGTTTTAGTTTTCCTTTGTCAGTTTTGGTAATTTGTGTTTTTTAAAACATTTGTCCATTTATTTTAAGTGTCAAATTTTTTGTTATAAAGTTGTTTGTGGTTTTTAAAATTAGCTTTTAAATGACTGTAGGATCTATAGTAATGTTCCCCTTTCATTTCTGATGTTGATGATTTGTGTTTTATTTATTTTTCTTTATCAGTCTTGCTAAGGATCTTTATATATTCCAAAGAATCCACTTTCAGCTCTGTCAATTTTTCTTCACTGTAAGTTTGTTTACCATTTCCTTGTTTTCTGCTCTTATCTTTATTAGTTCCTTCCTTCAACTTCTTTTGGGTTTGATTTGGGGCTCCTTTTCCAGCTTCTTGAGATGAAAGTTTATTTGATTAATTTTTAGCCTTTTAAGTGTGTTCTAACATATACATTTAAAGCTATAAACTTCCCCTAAGCACTGATAATGTTTTATTTTCATCATCATTTATTTAAATATATAGTAATTTTCATTTTGATTTCTGTTTATTCCATAACTTATTTAGAAATGTATGCCAACTTCAAAGGAGTCAGGTATTTACCCATTATATTTATTTTGAAATTAATTTGTAACCAATTTCATGGTTTAGAGAGTATATTCTGAATGATTTCCAAGCTTTGGTGTTTTCTGAGCCTACGTTTATGATGCACCATACAATCAATTTTGACTAATGTTTCATGAAGCTATGATGTTAGTTTTGGCTAATATTTGCATGATACATTTACTTCCTAGTATGTCTATAACCTTATATTAAAGTGTGTTTCTTTTCTCCCACCCAGCTTTATTGAGATATAACTGATATAACATTGTGTAAGTTTAAGACAAACAACATGTTGATTTGATATATTTATATATTTCAGAATGAACAGGTAAATTTTGTGAATAATATGTAGGGTGTTTTAAAAACTCAGTTTGAAAATATGCCTTTGATGAAAATACTTAGTCCTTTTGCATTTAAAGTAATTACCTACATAGTTAAGTTCCGTTTATTTCCTACTGACCTGCCTGTTTTACGTCTGATTTTTCTCTCTCTCAATAAAGCACTGTTTTGGATTAATGAACATTTTTATAGTTAATTTTCTCCTATTTTATGTTATTGGCTATACATTATTTATTCTTTTATTAATTTTTCCAGATATTACAACATAGATCTCTGACTTATCACAGTCTAATGCAAGGGATTAATTTGACCATTTCTCCAGTTATACTAAATATATAGAGTACTAACTCTATTTATCCCTTCCATTTCTTACACTATTGTTGCCATAATCTTTAGTATTTCATTTGTTTCAAATCCCACAAAACTTTATTATTCATTTATATTCATTATTAATTTATATTTATCCTTCCCTTGAAGGACTTTTCATTTCTTTTTTTCATTTGTGTTTCTGTCACTTTCTTTCCGCCTGAAGAGCTCTCTGTAAATAATCTCACTTTACGTTTGTCTGGAAAGCTTTTATTTCACATTAAATTTTTTTTTCAAAAATTGTTTTTGGAAATGATTTTGAAACACTCAGAAAATCTGAAAGAATACTGCAAAGAAATCCTTTATATTCCATACCTAGAAATTGAATAATTTTTAGCATTGTTGTTATTGTAATTTCCAGAACTATTTGAGAATAATTTGCAGATATGTTCCTTTGTCCTTTTTCTACTTCAGAGAATAGTTCCTAAGATGCAAGAGAATGAGGATATCCTGTTATATTTTTGTTGTTGTTGTTTAGTGGCTAATTTGTGGCCGACTCTGTTGTGACCACATGGACTACAGCCCGCCAGACTACCATGTCCATGGAATTTCTCAGGCAAGAATACTGGAGTGGGTTGTCATGCCCTTCTCCAGGGGATCTTCCCAACCCAGGGATCGAACCTGAGATTTATGCAGCTCCTGCATTTCAGGGAGACTTTTTATCACTGAGCCACCAGGGAAGCCCATCCTCCTTGTATAGTAGTTATCAAATTCAGGAAATTTAACATTTCCTGAATTAATTAATTTAACATTAACTTAGCTAAACTAATTTAATATATATTACACTTTTATCAATTGTCAAACTAATGTAATCCCTCTTCCAGGATTACATCTTGCATTAGATGTTAAGATTTTTTTTTAGTCTCCTTCCATCTATTATAGATTTCTTTGCTTTTCATGTTCTTTCATTATAGTTTTTTTTTTTTTTAATTTTATTGGAGTATACTTAACTTACAATGTTGTGTTATCACGGTAGATATTTTTTGAAGATTAGGAACTAGTTCTTTTATAGTATATTTCATCGATTTAGGTTTCTTTGATATTTCCTCATGATTAGATTCAGGTTTTACTTTTTTGGCTTAAATCCGTGGTCCCCAGCCTATTTTTGGCATCAGAATCCAGTTTCGTGGAAGACAATTTTTCCACAGGCTGGGGGTGGGGGATGAATTGGGGAAGATTCCCATAAGGAGCATATAACCTAGATTCCCTTCCACACACAGTTCACACTAGGATTTGTGCTCCTATGAGAATTTAGTGACACTGTTGATCTGACAAGCAGTGGAGCTCAGGTGGTAATGCCAGTGACGGGCAGCGACTGTGAATATAGATGAAGCTTCACTTGCTGGCCCACACACACTCTCCTTCTGCTGTGTGGAATGGTTCCTGCTGCTACTGCTAAGTCACTTCAGTCGTGTCCGACTCTGTGCGACCCCATAGACGGCAGCCCACCAGGCTCCTCCGTCCCTGGGATTCTCCAGGCAAGAACACTGGAGTGGGTTGCCATTTCCTTCTCCAATGCATGAAAGTGAAAAGTGAAAGTGAAGTCGCTCAGTCGTGTCCGACTCTGTGCGACTCCATGGACTGCAGCCTACCAGGCTCTTCTGTCCATGGGATTTTCCAGGCAAGAGTACTGGAGTGAGGTGCCATTGCCTTCTCCTGAATGGTTCCTATCAGGCCACAAACAAGTACCAGTCTGTGACCTGGGGTTGGGGACCCCTGGCTTGGATAATATATAGATGATGTATTGTTAGGATTTCACATATGGAGGAGACACATTGTGTCTATCTGATCCTTTTTGGTGGTATCAGTTGTAATCACTCAGCTAAGATATTGTCCAGTTTTTCCACTGATAGCTATTGGTTTTTACTTTTGTAATTAATAACTACTGTATAGCTAGATAGCTTATAGCTCTGTACTATTCTATTCCTTATCAATCTCATTCCCCATAGATTTAGCATATGTATCAATTAGGATCCTTGCAGGAGACACATCACATCAGTAATGTGAACAGGGAAAATTTGATACACAGAATTTTAATTGGTAAAAGGTAGATAACTGATAAAAGGGATAACGCTAAGAAAATCAGGGATAGCATTTGAAAAAAAAAGCAGCTACTACCTTACGGCTGAGGAAGAGTATAAAGGGACTAAGGATTTACGAAGTACTTTCTTCTTCCTCTTGTTCCTGACAGCCCTCCTTTTCCCCTAAAAATTAAGACTAAGGTCAGACTTTTTATTTTATTTTTTTTCTTTTGTCTTTTTAAATTAATTTTTTTAAAATTAAAGAATGGTTCCTTTACACTGATTCAGCTATATGTATACATCTATCCCTTCTTTTTTCATTTCCTTCCCATTTAGGTCACCAGAGAGCATTGACTAGAGTTCCCTGAGCTAATACAGTAGGTTCTCATTAGTTATATGTTTTACACATATGTCGATTCCAGTCTCCCAGTTCATCCTATCCATCCCTTCCCTCTTTAGTGTCCAAGAACTTGTTCTCTACATCTTTGTCTCTATTTCTGCTTTGCAAATCAGTTCATCTGTATCACTTTTCTAGATTCCACATATAAGTGATTTATATGGTATTTGTTTTTCTCTTTCTGATTTCCTTCACTCTGTGTGACAGTTTTTAGGTCCATCCATGTCTCTGTAAGTGGCACAACTCTGTTTCTTTTTATAGCTGAGTAATATCCTGTTGTATGTATGTACCACATCTTTTTATTCATTTCTCTGTGGATGGACATTCAGGTTGCTTCCATGTCCTGGCTATTGTAAGTAGTACTGCAGCGAATATGAGGATGTGAACATGGAGATGAACAAAGGACATCTGTCTTTTTGAATTCTGTTTTTCTCAGTATATATATCCAGGAGTGGATATTCCTGGGGATATGGTAGTTTTATTTTCATCAGTAGATTTTTAAGGAACCACCATGCTGTTCTTCATAGTGGATGTATCTGTTTATGTTGATCTCAGACTTTTTCAAAGAGGGTGTGACTGCCACAGGGATACACAGGCAGCTGCTGGGGGTAGGGGTGGAGCCACATACTAGAGTTTGCATAGAAGTGGCCCCTAGGTGGAGAGGGTATGTGTGACTGAGTGTGTGACTGCAGTTGGTCCACACCAACCCACTGGCTCTCCACCTATGTAATCAGGAACGGAGGACTGAAGAACCATAAGTACATGCCTTCTTCCATCATCACATGCCCCTCTATCGTCCTCTACTGGTAATGCCTCCCATATTCAGCTGCCAAAACTGATGTTACAGGGTGAGGAGAGGCTTGTAACACATCCAGACAAATGATCTGGAAGAAGGAGAAGGAAGAAGATAAGGCCACCTCTACAGGTTTGGCGGCTAGAGCAGATGTGGTGTAAATTGTTGCTAGACATTCGAGTCACTAGTTTGTCCACTGAGAGGTGGGGAGTAAGACTGGAGAGATGGCAAATGAGCATTTTACTGCTCTTTAGTGCATTGGATGAGATGCTTTGGGCTTCCCTGGTGGCTCAGATGATAAAGAATGCGGGAGACCTGAGTTAAATCCCTGGGTCAGGAAGATCCCCTGGAGAAGGGAGTGGCTTCTTCCCTTCTCCCACTACTGTATTCTTGCCTGGAGAATTCCATGGACAGAGGAGCCTGGTGGCTACAGTCCATGGGGTTGCAAAGAGTCAGATACAACTGGATGACTGACACTTTTTAAAGGCACTTTTTACATGAGATGCTTCATATGGGTCACCCCAACTCCTCTTAAAAACCCTGAGAGATGAGTGTTACTGCTAAGTCGCTTCAGTCGTGTCTGACTCTGTGTGACCCCATAGATGGCAGCCCACCAGGCTCTCCCATCCCTGAGATTCTCTAGGCAAGAACATTGGAGTGGGTTGCCATTTCCTTCTCCAATGCATGAAAGTCAAAAGTGAAAGTGAAGTCGCTCAGTCGTGCCCGACTCTTCGTGACCTCATGGACTGCAGCCTACCAGGCTCCTCCGCCCATGGGATTTTCTAGGCAAGAGTACTGGAGTGGGTTGCCATTGAGGTGAGTGTTACTAGCCACATTTTACAGATGAGGAGACTGAGGCTCAGAGAGGGTAGGTAATTGTGCAAGGCACTAGTTGAGTAATGGGATCAGAATTAAAAATCATAGCTGGTCTGCCTCCAGTTCTTACTAGACTATTACATTTTAGATGACATTTAAATGAATGTGATTGTCTTATAGCCCTACCATGTGGATGCCTCTGGGACAGAACCAGAGTTGGGTTTCTGAATTTATCCTGCTTGGCTTCTCCAGTGACCCCACAACCAACAGGGCCCTCTTCAGTGCCTTCCTTCTTCTTTTCCTGAGCTCAGTCCTTGGCAATGGGCTCATCATCACCCTGATATGCCTGGACACGCATCTCCACACTCCCATGTACTTCTTCCTCTGTGTCCTCTCCCTGCTGGATATGGGCTGTGTCACCACCACTGTGCCCCAGATGCTGGTGCATCTTCTTTCTCGATCCCAGACCATCTCCTTTGCTGGTTGTTGGCTACATATGTGCATCTTTGGTGCCGTGGGCCTGACCGAGTGCATTTTATTTGTCGTCATGGCCTTTGACCGGTACATGGCCATCTGCTATCCACTGCGTTATACTGTCATCCTCAGCTGGGGCCTGTGCACACGACTGTCAGCTGGGACCTAGGTCTGTGGTTTCTTCTTCTCTCTGATCCACACTTTTTCCATGAGGCTGCCATACTGTGGGCCCAACATGGTCAACCACTACTTCTGTGAAGGCCTCTCAGTATAAAACTTGGCTTGCATGGATACCCATGTCATTGAGATGGTTGACCTCGTCATCAGTGTCTTCATGGCTGTTGCTCCACTGTCGCTCATTGTGGCTTCCTACATCCATATTGCCAGGCCACCCTCAGGTTCAAGTCCATGCAGGCCCACTGCAAGGCTTTCTCCACCTGTGCTTCCCACCTGACTGTGATCACATTCTTCTATGCTCCAGCCATCTACCTCTACATGAGGCCCAATTCAAGTTATTCCTCTGAGCAAGACAAGCTGATTTCACTCTTTATAATGCTTTCACTTCCCTGTTTAATCCTGTGGTCTACAGTCTGAGGAACAAGGACTCAAAGTGATGAGGGGGTGTAGACTGGCCTGGTGAATTGAGAAACAGGAGGAATCTGGAGTAAAGTGTTCAATGATGAGAAAGGAACAGCATCTATAACATATGAAAATAACATTATTCAATAAAACCAACATAGTACTTGGTCAATGGAACAAATGTGGAACGTGAAACCAAGAACAGCTGTCTTGATCAACTTTCAACATTGTGATGCAATTAACAAAAACTCCATAATCTCATGGGATTACACAGTAAAAATCCATATTTTTGTCATGTTCCAAGTCAGTTGCAAGTAGACTGTGGCCTTCTGCCATGGGACCCTTGGATACAGCCCGAAGGAGGAGGCCCTATCTGGAACATGCGAGACTTATGACAGAGAGAAAGGAACAATGGCTGAAATACATGACGACTCTTACAGTTTCTCCTCAGAAGTAACACACGTCTCTTTGCTGACATCCTATTGACCAAAGCAAGTCCTATGTGTAGGCCTTCTGAAAAAAGGGCAGGAAGTATTTTCTTCCCACAGAAAAATAATGCAAGTCATATGGCATGGGGATGGATGTGTATTCCCTCTACAGTGAGAGGAGCAAACACTAAGGGTGATAATGTAATCTACAACGGAGACACTGGGACCAATAGTATGCATGTAACTACCATGAAGCATGGTACCCGAAAGTGATGTGGTGTATGGACATAGAAGAATGTCTAGTAGTAGGCAATCATAGTAGTATAGGAAAATAATAAATATATGCAACCAACATTGAAAATTAAGCCGATGGTATACAGAGCCAATGTAACCCATGGACCTGGCCTGATGCATGGAAGCAATATGGTTTATGGGATTGATACCTTGTACTCTGCATCATCGGTGGAAAGAACCAAACTTGACATTAATTGACCTGGGTTCTAGTCCCAACCTTGCTAACTGGTTATGTCACTTTGGGCCATTTACTTCCTTTCTCTGGATCTCACCTTACTCATAAATAGAATGAACACCTCAAATTGAAAGGTCTCTAAGACCTCTGTGTCTCCAAAATTCTATGTCACAGTAGGTGAAATGCATGAAACCAAATGCAGTAAACTAGTGTATCTTCTGTGAACCGTAGGGTGAATTAAAACACCACAGAAGAATGAAAGTCATTGCAGGTACAGTCCATTTTAAGTAGTGCCTCTGATTCTTTCAAGGGATCTAAATGACATAAGAGATTCTATAAGAACTCTGGCACAAGCCTCAGAGTTAGCATGGGAATCCAGCTTTCTTTCAGGCCTCATTGATGGCCCAGAAGTCTTAGGGATGAGAGATGTAACAGGACAGGGCTAAGTACGGGCTTGTGTAGATGAGTACTGGCACCAATCATGTAGCAAAGTTCCAGGCAGCATTTCCAGAATATTTCAGGCAGAAAGTAAAGGGTCCCATGGGCTGTTGTAGTGTTCCTGCCTTCGAGGAAGAGGGTAGGAAGCTATGTAGCTGGTGGAAGGGACTTAAAACTTTTGAGAACTTTCTGTTTCTGGCTTTGTGGGGAAGGGGTTGCCTGGATACTGTGGAAAAGGTCTTATTGGCTCTTGGAGTTCCTTCCAGAAGGTGTGGAGTCTACCTGGTGGCTCTGCTACAACTAGAGTCAATAATCAGGGTAGTGAAGAGTGAGTCTTGTGGGTGAAGTGATGAGGTTTTGTTTGTCTCTCTACTTGGATAGATAGTAACAGAGTTTGTAATTCAAGATGATAATAGATTTTTTAAAAATTAATTTATTTATTTTAATTGGAGGCTAATTAATTTACAATATTGTAGTGGTTTTTGCCATACATTGACATGAATCAGCCATAGGTGTACATGTGTTCCCCATCCTGAACTCCTCCCCCTTCCCTCCCCATCCCGTCCCTCAGGGTCATCCCAGTGCACTGGCCCTGAGTGCCCTGTCTCATACATTGAACCTGGACTGGTCATCTATTTCACATATGGTAATATACATGTTTCAATGCTATTCTCTCAAATCATCATAACCTCGTCTTCTCTCACAGAGTCCAAAAGTCTGTTCTTTACATCTGTGTCTCTTTTGCTGTCTCCCATATAGGGTCATTGTTACCATCTTTCTAAACTCCATATATAAGTGTTAATATACTGTATTGGTGTTTTTCTTTCTGACTTACTGCACTCTGTATAATAGGCTCCAGTTTCATCCACCTCATTAGAACGGATTCAAATATATTCTTTCTAACAGCTGAGTAATATTCCATTGTGTATATGTACCACAGCTTCCTTATCCATTCATCTTCTGATGGACACCTAGGTTGCTTCCATGTCCTGGCTATTGTAAACAGTGCTGCGATGAACACTGGGGTACATCTGTCTCTTTCAATTCTGGTTTCCTTGGTGTGTATGCCCAGCAGTGGGATTGCTGGGTTGTATGGGAGTTCTATTTACAGTTCTTTAAGGAATAGGCAATGGCACCCCACTCCAGTACTTTTGCCTAGAAAATCCCATGGACAGAGGAGCCTGGTAGGCTGCAGTCCATGGGGTCGCTAAGAGTCGGACATGACTGAGTGACTTCACTTTCACTTTTCACTTTCATGCATTGGAGAAGGAAATGGCAACCCACTCCAGTGTTCTTGCCTGGAGAATCCCAGGGACGGGGGAGACTGGCGGGCTGCCTTCTGTGGGATCGCACAGTCAGACACAACTGAAGCTACTTAGTAGTAGTAGTACTAGTAGTAGTAAGGAATCTCACACTGTTCTCCATGGTGGCTGTACTAGTTTGCATTCCCACCAACAGTGTAAGAGGGTTCCCTTTTCTCCACACCCTCTCCAGCATTTATTGCTTGCAGACTTTTGGATTGCAGCCATTATGACAGTCATTGTGGTTGAATGACAGACCTCATTGTGGTTTTGATTTGCATTTCTCTGATAATGAGTGATGTTGAGCATCTTTTCATGTATTTGTTAGCCATCTGTATGTCTTCTTTGGAGAAATGTCTATTTAGTTCTTTGGCCCATTTTTTGATTGGGTTGTTTATTTTTCTGGAATTGAGCTGCATGAGCTGTTTGTATATTTTTGAGATTAATTGTCAGTTGCTTCGTTTGCTATTATTTTCTCCCATTCTGAAGGCTGTCTTTTCACCTTGCTTAGAGTTTCCTTCGTTGTGCAAAAGCTTTTATGTTTAATTAGGTCCCATTTGTTTATTTTTGCTTTTATTTCCATTACTCTGGGAGGTGGGTCATAGAGGATCCTGCAGTGATTTATGTCAGAAAGTGTTTTACCTATGTTCTCCTCTAGGAGTTTTATAGTTTCTGGTCTTACATTTAGATCTTTAATACATTTTGAGTTTATTTTTGTGTATGGTGTTAGAAAGTGTTCTAGTTTCATTCTTTTACAAGTGGTTGGTCAGTTTTCCCAGCACCACTTGTTAAAGAGATTGCCTTTTCTCCACTGTATTCTTCCTTCCTTTGTCAAAGATAAGGTGTCCATAGGTGCATGGATTTATCTCTGGGCTTTCTATTTTGTTCCATTGATCTATATTTCTGTCTTTGTGCCAATACCATACTGTCTTGATGGCTGTAGCTTTGTAGTATAGTCTGAAGTCAGGCAGGTTGATTCCTCCAGTTCCACTCTTCTTTCTCAAGATTGCTTTGGCTAGTCAAGGTTTTTTGTATTTCCATACAAATTTTGAAATTATTTGTTCTAGTTCTCTGAAAAATACCATTGGTAGTTTTATAGGGATTGCATTGAATCTGTAGATTGTTTTGGGGAGTATACTCATCTTCACTATGTTGGTTCTTCTGATCCATGAACATGGTATATTTCTCCATTTATTTGTGTCATCTTTGATTAATGTAGAAAACTATAAAACACTGATAATAGATTTTATCTTAAAGATAGAAAACTTCTATTTTTAAGAACCTGGGATGAAAAAAAAAAAAAAAAAAGAACCTGGGATGAGGACTGGGATGGAGGAGAAAAGGTGCCACAGTGTTTTCAGGAGAATGGCTTGGGAGTACCGATGAGGGGACTGGAGTGAAGAGGAACAGTTAGTGGGGAGACCTAGGCATAATTTCTGAAGGTGCTAGACTTGATGGTGGCAGTTAATAGGGACATGCTGAATGATGTGATGAGGAAAGAAGCAAGAGCACACGATGGTTTGGGTGTGTTGGTGAAAAGGGAGAAATAAAAAACTATCAGGGTTTTAAGCCAGCTTCACCACTATCTCTACTTCCCTATAATTCACTGATGGGAGCATTGATTGTCAGCTGTCATCACTGATCCCTGGCACTGGTGACAGGAAGTCACAGCCCCATCCTCATGGAATTTGTAGTCCCCAAACCAGCAGTTCTTAGGAATTGTATAGGTACTTAGGAGTGGGGTTTTAAAATATTGTTAATTAATTCTGTTTTAATTTGGTCTCTATGAGGGTTGTTGTTTTTTTGTTTTATTTATTTATTTTACTTGTCCTCCTATTTCCTTGAACAAAGAAAATAGAAGAGAGTTGTCACAGCCCCTGTCTAGTAAGACTCAGGTCATCTATTTGGGGGAAATATTTTGCTGGTAGACTGAAACATCAGCTTCTCTAATTCTTTGCCCCTTTGATCCATTTCTGCACTAATGATCTCACAGTTTCTGTTTGGGCAGATTGGTAAACTACCACTTATCAGCTGTGCGCTCCTGTGCAAAAAACATAAGTCCCCCAACTCTGCTTTCTCTGTTTGCTGATCCCTATGCAAATAAAATTGCAAACTTAGAGGGAATGGATGTTTTTCTAGGAAAATGTAGATTACTAAAATTAAAACTTTTAAAAGATAGAAAGTGTTAACAGACTGATGCATAGGAAAATGAGAAAACCAGAGAAAGCTATTAAATAACTACCTCACTACAAGATTCAAAGAAATCTGGCAAGAAAGTTTGGGGAGAGGGGAGATGTATGTGGATGGACTTCCTCAGAGTGGACACAGACTGTGTCACACATGCATATTCATAAAAAAGTATCAATTGCAGAGGAGACAAATCAGGTGGAACAAAATGACACACTCTGTGGATGTCAGTCAGGTTTACCCCTCAGATCTTTGTTCAGTAAACACATGAGCAAAGTGCCCATGTTACCAGCATAGAGGCTGTCCACATGGGCTCAAAACGGACTTCCCCTTTCCACAGCTGACCTGGCTACCACTACTAACGAGTGCTTCATGGGCAAAGAGCAGAGGTCAACTCTATGACACCAT
The DNA here is from genome assembly GCF_055505025.1 of Bos grunniens. NCBI lineage: Eukaryota > Metazoa > Chordata > Mammalia > Artiodactyla > Bovidae > Bos > Bos grunniens. The sequence goes on from NC_141167.1 coordinate 18,359,561, forward strand.
TCTCCAGGAGAGCAGGCTGCCACCTGTGGCAGTATGATACACTGAATCTCTTACACCATGGAGGGGACAATGATCTGTCTTCATAGGAACATAAGCAGATTCTAGATACAGATTTTCTTCCCCTGCCCATAAAGCTTTTGCTAGCATCATGATCTTTGATTTCAGAGCATGCCTAATCCCACCATCAGGGCATCCCCACAGCATTGTATTTGATCAAGAAACTCATTTTACATCTATGGGCTCATAATTATAGAATCAATAGTTTTATTTAACCTCCAAAACTTAGGATCAGTTCAGTTCAGTTCAGTCGCTCAGTCGTGTCTGACTCTTTGTGACTCCATGAACCACAGCACGCCAGGTCTCCCTCTCCATCACCAACTCCCGGAGTCTACCCAAACTCCTGTCCATCGAGTCAGTGATGCCATCCAGCCATCTCATCCTCTGTCGTCCCCTTCTCCTCCTGCCCCTAATCCCTCCCAGCATCAGAGTCTTTTCCTATGAGTCAACTCTTCGCATGAGGTAGCCAAAGTACTGGAGTTTCAGCTTTAGCATCATTCCTTCCAAAGAAATCCCAGGGCTGATCTCCTTCAGAATGGACTGGTTGGATCTCCTTGCAGTCCAAGGGACTCTCAAGAGTCTTCTCCAACACCACAGTTCAAAAGCATCAATTCTTCGGTGCTCAGCCTTCTTCACAGTCCAACTCTCACATCCATACATGACCACTGGAAAAACCATAGCCTTGACTAGACGAACCTTTGTTGGCAAAGTTATGTCTCTGCTTTTGAATATGCTATCTAGGTTGGTCATAACTTTCCTTCCAAGGAGTAAGCGTCTTTTAATTTCATGGCTGCAGTCACCATCTGCAGTGATTTTGGAGCCCAAAAAAATAAAGTCTGACACTGTTTCCACTGTTTCCCCATCTATTTCCCATGAAGTGGTGGGACCAGATGCCATGATCTTCGTTTTCTGAATGTTGAGCTTTAAGCCAACTTTTTCACTCTCCACTTTCACTTTCATCAAGAGGCTTTTTACTTGTTCTTCACTTTCTGCCATAAGGGTGGTGTCATCTGCATATCTGAGGTTATTGATATTTCTGCGGCAATCTTGATTCCAGTTTGTGTTTCTTCCAGTCAAGCGTTTCTCATGATGTACTCTGCATATAAGTTCAATAAATAGGGTGACAATATACAGCCTTGACGTACTCCTTTTCCTATTTGGAACCAGTCTGTTGTTCCATGTCCAGTTCTAACAGTTGCTTCCTGACCTGCATACAAATTTCTCAAGAGGCAGATCAGGTGGTCTGATATTCCCATCTCTTTCAGAATTTTCCACAGTTTATTGTGATCCACACAGTCAAAGGCTTTGGCATAGTCAATAAAGCAGAAATAGATGTTTTTCTGGAACTCTCTTGCTTTTTCTATGATCCAGCAGATGTTTGCAATTTGATCTCTGGTTCCTCTGCCTTTTCTAAAACCAGCTTGAACATCAGGAAGTTCACGGTTCACATATTGCTGAAGCCTGGCTTGGAGAATTTTGAGCATTACTTTACTAGCGTGTGAGATGAGTGCAATTGTGTGGTAGTTTGAGCATTCTTTGGAATTGCTTAGGATAAGGTGGCCTAATTGAAAAGTGGAATGGCTTATTAAGACTCAGTTATTGTTACACGTCAGTAAAAATTCCTTGAAAGAATAGGGCCTATCTTACATATGTCTTTAAAGTGAACATGATGCTAAGTTTATGCTTTGAGAGAGACTATATGGCGCTGTTTCCTCCCATCCAAGAATGCGTAAATATGGGAATCAAGCAGTGAAATGGAAGTGGAATCTGTGACACTTATACCCAGTAACTCACTCACAGAATATTTTTCCCTATTTTAGGAACTCTGAAATCTGCTAGCTTGGAGATCTTAGTGTCCCAGTAGAGAGTTTTTCCACTGGTGGTTAAATCAATGTTCCCAGTGAAGTTGAAGATGAGAAGTCATCTCTAGATGGATATAAATGGGTTATTGTAAGTAAAGCACATAAGAAACAAAACCTATAAGGTTTTGCTATTATTATAATAATTTCTGGAGAAGGAAATGACAACCCATTCTAGTATTCTTGCCTGGAGAATCCCATGAACAGAGGAGCTTGGCAGCTCCAATACATAGGATCATGAAGAGTTGAACACCACTGAAGTGACTTAGCATGCATGCAACCGTAATCATTATCACCACTGTTGCTATTGTTTTGCTGTTTTTTTCTTTACCATTATTATTACTATACCATTACCTTGTCTGAACTTTGTGTACTTTCATTGGCTCAAACAAGATTTATAGCATCGGGGGATACAAACACCCAGGGGTGAAATGTTGAAGGCATGCACGATGAGATGGACAGGTGGACAGTTTTTCTTCAGACTCCTAGAGAATGAAGCAGGGGAAGGAGCCTGTGGTCCATTGAATGGGTCTCTGACTGGGAAAAAGGACTTCTAGGTCGGAATCACCTACACTAACTCCTGCAGGGCGATGACTTTGCTTCTCTGAGCTGTAGTTTTCATGGCTGTAAAAGAGAATAAGGAACTGGACATGTTGACTTTGAAGCCCCTTTATCCCTTAGAGAGCACTAAATGACCAAAACCTGTATTGCTGACTCCCTCAGTACATGGCCCATCACAAGTGCTCAGTGAACCAACATCATTGTCATCATCTATAAACCAGGACCATGACACTGCCCTCCCATAAGACCTCCCTCCCAGGAGTACTGGGAGGACCCGGTGAGAAAAGTCACATGAAAGTGCTTTGTGCATGGAGCTGTCCTAGAGGACCATTGAGATGCTCTTGACCATTATTACCATCACCACCTCCTGCCATTTCCCTCAGCTCCGTCCCCAGACATAAAATCAGAAAACTTTCTGGGGCACCTGTCTTAGCAAACAAGAGATAATTGCCAGAGTCCTTCCCAGAGGTATTCTCAACCTCCGCAGAGAGTCCCCCATTGTTAGGACTGCCGCAGCCCTAGCTTTTTCCCTTTTGCCAGCCCACCCTCATCTGCTTGAGGCCTGCAGGCCCACCTGGCTCAGAATTCAGCATCCAGAGTCCAGTCTTCATCCTCCTACCAATGCCCCAGCTGGCCCAACCCTGCTGGTGATCAGAACCAGCTCTGGGACAGCAGGAAGAAATTCAATTAGAGTTCAGGTAGAGTTGCTATTCTGGTCAGTAACAGAGGAAGATTTTGATTTGCTCAGAATCTCCCACCGTAAAGAATAGGAGTATGACTCAGCCATGTTCTAATTGACACATTGGGGCACAGGGGTTTGGGAGTAAGAAAAGAATCAACATGAGGCTTTTAGTTCTTGACATTTCTGCAAGAAAACCAGGTATAATTTCCTCTCCCCTGGACTGGTCATATTCCTCAGAAAGCTGGAAAAAGAAAGGACAGGTCACTGTGTCTCCCCAACGGGGTGGGTTTTCTCCTGCTCTAACCCTAGACTCTTTCTTGTGGGGTTCTTGTTGACAACATTTAGAGAATTCCATCTTGGCATCCCCACCAGGGACAGAGACAGTGGCAGGAAGCAGGAAGATGGCCCTCCCCTCCGTCTCCCAGAAAAGCCTGGTAAGGAGGCAGGACATAAAGCCTCAACAGCTTGGTCCATTGAGAGAAGGATGGATGGGCCAAGCCTCCCTCCATCTAACCCTGAGGACCTGATAGGAAAGGCCTTCAGGAGCCAGGGTTGGCCGGGTCAAGTGCAAAGAGCTGAATCATAGAGAGAAGCCAGGGGGTTCATCCTTCCACCTCTCAGAAGCCTAGTGTTTTTCTGGAGACTGGGTTGCCTGGAATCCTGCCTCACTGGACTCAGTTGCCCTGGGTGCTTCCTGTTGAGTCTCTTCCTCTTCAGGACAAGTAACAGTCTCTCTGTGATGTGTGAATGAGTGAGGGGTGAGGTAGTCACTGGGCTGGGGCTATGGGTATGATCCAGACATCTGTGGGCCTGGGGTTCAGAGGTAGCCAGGTCACTCAGTCACTGGGTCCTCTCCATGCTTGTTCCCCAACATCCCTCTAGCCCCCTCCCTTGTTCCTCATTCTTCTTTCCTCCCCACTTCACATCTCAGTCCCCTCCCCATTCTTTCTTCCTAGGCCTCTTCCTTTTCCCATTTGTTCATTTAGGAACTATATATGGACAGGTCCTCTTGCCAAGCCAAGTTCTAGGAGTTAGATGCAGAAAATGAATTTCTTGAGCTTCAGATCTCCAAGTCCAGATATGAGACATTACGAAAGGACAATGATGGTTATACTGGGAGAAGCCTTCACCAATGACATCAGCGACCACAATGATTAGTTCCCACTCCCCTCTTCACTAGAGACCTGGGCTTTTGTGAATTAGGACAGAGACTGTTGGCTTAATGGAATCTTAGGAGACTTTTAATTTTCACTAAATGACAGTCCCCATTCCCTTTGGAAATCAAGGTTGACTAAGAGAGGGGATTTGACAAAGATTTACTAAGTTCTAGTATGGTAATCAGTTCCCAAGTCTCTTGCTATGGATGCCTTCTGCTTCCAGTACAACCCCATGGTTTCCCACCTCCAAGTGATGGGAGCAGATGGAGGACACTATCATGAGAGATAGTCTGTGGCTGCCACTTTATTCCCTTATCCTAGGAGAGATCTGATTCTTTCTTATCTGGTGGCTGTAACATGTAGGCCATGATTCTAAAGTACCTTGTGCCAAGCCTCAAGAAGCTCAAATTGAGGAGCAAATGGGGGCAGTTTGCATTCTTTGGCCCTCCTGCTTAGAGCCTGTTCACCTCCAGCAGGAGAAATTAACAATTAAGAGTTGGCCCTGAAGCCAAACTGCCTTGGTTCAAATCCCAGGTTCGATCACGCAAACAGTATAATTTGGAGTGAATCACTTACTTTCTCTATGGCTTAGTTTGTTTTTTTCCCATCTTAAAAGTGTAGGTACTAGTACTTACCTCAATGGGTTGCTATGAGGCTGAGATCAATTCATGTAGCAATGCCTGGCACACAGAAAGTTTTCACTAAACAGTAGCTATTAATATCTCTGAAAGAAGTTTATATATTCACTCCTTTGTGCATGCCTGCCCATCGCTTCAGTCATGTCTGACTCTCTGAGACACTATGGACTATGGCCCACCAGGCTCCTCTGTCTATGGGATTCTCCAGGCAAGAATACTGGGTTGGTTGCCACTCCCTTCTCCAGGGGATTTTCCTGACCCAGGGATTGAACTCGTGTCTCCTGCAACTCTTGCCTTGCAGGTAGATACTTTATGACTGAGCCACGGGGGAGCCTGCCACTCACCCCTTTATCCATACTTTATTATAAATATTCCAACTCACTGAGTGGGAATAAAGTTACCATGAGAGGGAGAAATTTTTCTCAATGTATTAGAGCTCAAACTTTATATCAGAACAATCTAGAACATTCTAGGGTTATACCTTGCCAAAAACTACAAGGAGTTCTAAGAAACAGAGAAACAATCTAATAAATGTTTGAGAGTGGGAGATGGTGGAACAGATCTGAGAAGAGATTAAGAAGAGGTGGCAAGAATACACAGAAGAACTGTACAAAAATGGTCTTAATAGCCTGGATAACCACAAGGTTTGGTCACTCACCTAGGGTCAGACATACTGGAGCATGAAGTCAGGTGGGCCTTAGGAAGCCCACCTATGAACAAAGCTAGTGGAGGTGATGGAATTCCAGCTAAGCATTTTCAAATCCTAAAAGATGATGCTGTGAAAGTGCTGCACTCAGTATGCCAGGAAATTTGGAAAACCCAGCAGTGGCCAAAGGACTGGAAAAGGTCAGTTTTTATCCAACCCCAAAGAAGGACAATGACAAAGAATGTCCGAACTACTGCACAACTGTGCTCATTTCACATGTTAGCTCAAAATCCTTCAAGCCATACTTCCAGATGTACAAGCTGGATTTAGAAAAGGCAGAGGACTCAGAAACCAAATTGCCAACATCTGTTGGATCATATAAAAAGCAAGAGAATTCCAGAAAAACTTCCACTTCTGCTTCATTGACTAGGCTAAATCCTTTGACTGTGTGGATCTCAGCTACTGTGGAAAATTCTTAGAGATGGGAATACCAGACCACCTGATCTGCCTCCTGAGAAACCTGTATGCAAGACAAGAAGCAACAGTTAGAACAGGATGTGGAACAATGGACTAGTTTCAAATTGGGAAAAGAGTATATCAAGGCTGCATATTGTCCTTGTTTATTTAACTCGCAGAGTACATCATTTGAAAATCTGGGCTGGATGTCCAAGCTTTAGTCTCCTGGAATCAAGATTTCCAGGAAAAATATTAAAACCTCAGATATGCAGATGATACCTCTCTAATGGCAGAAAGCAAAGATGAACTAAAGAGCCTTTCGATGAGGGTGAAAGAGGAGAGTGAAAAAGCTGGTTTAAAACTCAAAATTCAAAAAATGAAGATCATAGCATCTGATCCCATCACTTCATGGCAAATAGAAGGGAAAACAATGAAAACAGTGACAGATTTTATTTTCTTGGGCTCCAAAATCATTGCAGATGGTGACTGCAGCCATGAAATTAAAAGACGCTTGGTCCTTGGAAGAAAAGCTATGATCAATCTAGACAGCATGTTAAAAAGCAGAGACATTACTTTGCCAACAAATGTTTATATAAAGATATGGCTTTTCCCATAGTCATGTATGGTTGTGAGTGTTGGACCATAAAGAAGGCCGAGCACTGAAGAATTTATGCTTTTGAACTATGGTGATGGAGAACTCTTGAGAGTCCCTTGGACTGCAAGGAGATCAAACCAGTGAATCCTAGGAAATCAACCCTGAATGTTCATTGAAAGAACTGATGCTGAAGCTGAAACTCCAATACTTTGGCCACCAGAAGCAGAGAAGTGATCATTGGAAAAGACTCTGATGGTGGAAGAGATTGAAGGCCTGAGGAGAAGTGAGTGACAAAGGACGAGATGGTAGGATGGCATCATCAACTCAATGACAGGAGTTTGAGCAGACTCTGGGAGATGATGTAAGGGAAGCCTGTCATGCTGCAGTCCATGGGGTTGCAAAGAGTCAGACACAGCTGAGTAACTGAGCAGAAAAAATGCTAGATATTAGTTTTACCATTTTTCTAATTATGCTAAATATTTAGATCCTAACTCCATTTACCCCTTTCGTTGCTGTGTACTGTTGCCATAATCTCTAGTCTTTTGTCTTAAATCTCACAAAACTTGATTATGGATTTATATTCATTATTACTTTATATTTACCCTTTCCTCGAGAGACTCTCCATTCCTTTTTGCATTTTTGTGTTTCAGTCACTTTTGTTCTGCCTGAAGAACTCCCTTTAAATTATTTTACTTTTTATTTTTCTGAAAGAATTTTTATTTCACATTTAAATTTTTTTCAAAATCTTTTTCTGGAATTAAAAACCCTCAGTTCAGTTCAGTTCAGTCACTCTTTCATGTCCGACTCTTTGTGACCCCATGGACTGCAGCACGCGAGGCTTCCATGTCCATCACCAACTCCCAGAGGTTGCTCACTCATGTCCATCGAGTCAGTGATGCCATTCAACCAACTCATTCTCCATTGTCCCCTTCTCCTCCTGCCTTCCATCTATCCCAGCATCAGGGTCTTTTCCACCTCTTTGCATAACGTGGCCAAAGTATTGGAGTTTCAGCTTCAACATCAGTCCTTCCAATGAACACTCAGGACTGATCTCCTTTAGAATGGACTGGTTTGATCTCTTTGCAGTCGAAGTGACTCTCAAGAGTCTTCTCCAACACCACAGTTCAAAAGCATCAATTCTTCAGCCTTATCCTTCTTTGTAGTCCAACTGTCACATCCATACATAACTACTGGAAAAACCATAGCTTTGACTAGATGGACCTTTGTTGGCAAAGTAATTAATGTCTCTGCTTTTTAATATGCTGTCTAGGTTGGTCATAGCTTTTCTTCCAAGGAGCAAGCATCTTTTAATTTCATGGCTGCAGTCACCATCTACAGTGATTTTTGAGCCCAAGAAAATAAAATCTTTCACTGTTTCTATTTTATCCCCATCTATTTGTCATGAAGTGATGGGGCTAGGTGGCATAATGTTAGTTTTTTGAATGCTGAGTTTTAAACCAGCTTTTTCATGCTCCTCTTTCCAGGTTGTGCTTCATCCAGCCTGGCATTTCGCATGATGTACTCTGCATAGAAGTTAAATAAGCAGGGTGACAATATATACAGCCTTGACGTACTCCTTTCCCAATTTGGAACCAGTCTGTTGTTCCATGTCTTATTCTAACTGTTCCTTGACCTGCATACAGATTTCTCAGGAGGCAGGTAAGGTGGTCTGGTATTTCCATCTCTTGGAAAATTTTCCACAGTTTTTTGTGAGCCACACAGTCAAAGGCTTTGGTGTAGTCAATAAAGAAGATTTTTTTTCTGGAGCTCTTGTTTTTTTGATGATCCAATGGATGTTTGCAATTTCAACTCTGGTTCCTCTGCCTTTTCTAAATGCAGCTTCAACCTCTGGAGGTTCTCAGTTTATGTGCGGTTGAAGCCTGGCTTGGAGAATTTTAAGCATTAGTTTACTAGTGTATGAGATGAGTGCAATTGTGCAGTAGTTTGAACATTCTTTGGAATTGACTTTCTTTGGGATTTGAATGAAAACTTTGGGATTAGAATAAAAATCCTCGGAAAACCTGAAAGAATACTACAAAGAAACCTGTATGTCCCATGACAAGATGTGTTAAATTTTTAGCTTGCTGTTACTGTAAATTTTCAGAACTAGTTGAGAATAATTTGTAAACATCATGTTCCTTTACCCTTTAATACTTCAGAGAATAGTTTCTAAAATGTAAGAGAATAAGGATATTCTCTCACATAGTAGTTGTCAAACTCAGGCATTTTAACACTGATACTTATCTAAACTAATCTAATTAAAATTCCAGGCTTACCAGTTGTCAAATTAATGTTATTTGTAGTATTCCACTCTTCTGGTTTTACATTTTGCAATAGTTATTATACATTTTTTAGTCTCCTTGCCTCTATTACAGATTAGAACTTTCTTTGTCTTTCATGATAGATATTTTTTGAAGACTAGGGTGGCTCAGCTGATTAATAATCTGTCTGCAATGCGGGAGACCTGGGTTCAATCCCTGGGTTGGGAAGATCCCCTAGAGAAGGGAACGGCTACCCACTCCAGTATTCTGGCCTGAAGAATTCCAGGACTGAATTCCTGGAGAAGTCCATGGGGTTGCAAAGAGTTGACACAACTGAGCAACTTTCACTTTCAGAAGCTAGTTATTTTGTAGAATATTTCTCAACTTAGGTTTCTTTGATGTTTTCTCATGATTAGATTCAGGTTTTGTTTTTTTGGTCTGAAACAATATATAAGTCATTGTTGGTGTCTATCTACTCCTTATCGGTGTCATTAATTGTAGTCACTTAGTTAAGATGTTGTCCAGTTTCTCCACTGATAGCTACCACTTTTTACTTTTGTAATTAATAATTACTTTATGGATAGATAGCTTGTAATTATATAACAGTCTGTTCCTTATCAAATTCATTCCCCATAGATTTAGCATCTGCATCAGTTCAATCCTGAGAAGAGACAGAACATGCCAGTGATGTGAACAGGGAAAATTTACTATACAGAATTGTTAGCTAGTTAAAGGTCGATAACTGCTAAAAGCCTTAAAAAAGAACTTGAAGAGATCCATAAGTAGCAATTAAAAAAAGAAAAAGCAGCTACTGCCTTATGGCTAAAGAAGAGTACACAGGGACTAAGGATTTAAGAGTTACTTCCCTCCTTCCCCCTGCTCTCGACACCACTATCTATCTTCCCTGATCAGAAAAAAGAAGACTGAGCTCAGACTTTTTCAAAAAGGGTGTGACTGCCACAGGATACAGTCTGCTACTGGGAGTGGGGGTGGAGCCACAGGCCAGAGCTCTCCTAGAAGTGACCACTGGGTAGGGAGAGTGTGTGGCCTGAGTATGTGACTTGGTTGCATGCTACCAACCCAGTGGCTCTCTAGTTGAGCAACTGAGGAAGGAGAATTGAAGCTTCAACCTCAGAGCCTCCCTACTACCATCATCACGTTGCTAGGATTCTCTGTCCATGAAATTCTCCAGGCAAGAATACTGAAGTGAGTTGCCATTCCTTTCTCCAGGGGCTCTTCCTGACCCAGGGATCGAACCCAGGTCTCCTGCATTGCAGGCAGATAGTTTACCTCCTGAGCCAACAAGGAAGCCCTGCCCTCTATTGGTAATGCCTCTTATCATCAGCTGTCAAAGATACAAATTTACAGTGTGAGGAGAGGCTTGTCGCACATCCAGACAAATGATCTCTAAGGTAGAGAGGAAGCTCACATCTGCAGGTTTTGGGGGCTAGAGCAGATGCTGTGTAAGTTGATTGTTACTAGACATTTGAGCAACTAATCTTTGCTCTAAGGGGTTGGGAATAAGCCTGGGGAGATTGCAAATGAGCATTTACTACTATTTAATGTTTTAAGGCATTGTAGGAGATGATTCACATACAACTCCCCAACTCCTCCTAAACACCCTGAGAGATGAGTATTATTAGCCACATTTTACAGAAGAAGAGACTGAGGCTCAGAAAGTGAAGTAACTGTAAAAGTTAGTAGGTAGGTAGTGGGCTGAGAATTAATATTACAGCTGCCTCCCTCCAGATCTTACTAAACTATCATATCTTAGGTGATATTTAAATGCATATCATTCTCCTATAGGCCCACCATGTGGATGCCTCCAGGGCAGAACCAGAGCTGGGTTTCTGAATTTATCCTGCTTGGCTTCTCCAGTGACCCCACGACCAACAGGACCCTCTTCGGTGCCTTCCTTCTTCTTTTCCTGAGCTCAGTCCTTGGCAATGGGCTCATCATCACCCTGATATGCCTGGACACGCATCTCCACACTCCCATGTACTTCTTCCTCTGTATCCTCTCCCTGCTGGATATGGGCTATGTCACCACCACTGTGCCCCAGATGCTGGTGCATCTTCTTTCTCGATCCCAGACCATCTCCTTTGCTGGTTGTTGGCTACAAATGTATATCTTTGGTGCCATGGGCCTGACTGAGTGCATTTTATTTGTCGTCATGGCCTTTGACCGGTACGTGGCCATCTGCTATCCACTGCGTTATACTGTCATCCTCAGCTGGGGACTGTGCACACGACTGTCAGCTGGGACCTGGGCCTGTGGTTTCTTCTTCTCTCTGATCCACACTTTTTTCACCATGAGGCTGCCATACTGTGGGCCCAATATGGTCAACCACTACTTCTGTGAAGGCCCCTCAGTACGAAATTTGGCTTGCATGGATACCCACGTCATTGAAATGGTGGACCTGGTCATCAGTGTCTTCATGGTTGTTGCCCCACTCTTGATCATTGTGGCCTCCTACATCCGTATTGCCCAGGCCATTCTCAAGTTGAAGTCCATGCAGGCCCGCTGCAAGGCTTTCTCCACCTGTGCCTCCCACCTGACTGTGATCACATTCTTCTATGCTCCAGCCACCTACCTCTACATGAGGCCCAATTCAAGCTATTCCCCTGAGCAAGACAAGCAGGTGTCACTCTTTTATAATGTCTTCACTGCTCTGCTTAATCCTGTGGTCTACAGTCTGAGGAATAAGGACATGAAGAGGGCTTTTCTCAAAGTGATGGGGAGGTAGACTGGCCTGCTGAACTGAGAGACAGGAGGAGTCTGAGGTAAAGTGTTCATTGACGAGGAAAGGGACAGCATCTATAACATATGAAGCCAACATTATACAATAGAACCAACACAGTACTTGGGCAGTGGAACAAATGTGGAACATGAAACCATGGATGGCTGTCTTGATCATCTTTCTACATTGTGGTGCAGTTAGAAACAACTCCATAATCTCATGGGGTCACACAGTAAAAGTCCATTTATTTGTCATGTTCCAATCAGCTGTAAGTAGTCTGTGGCCTTCTGCCATTGGATTCTTGGATCCGGCCTGAAGGAGGAGGCCCTATCTGGAAAAGGTAAGACTTATGAGAAAGAGAAGGGAACAATGGCTGAAATACATGAAGACACTTAAAGCTTCTGCTCAGAAGTAACACACATGTCAATGGACATGAGTTTGAGTGAACTCCCGGAGTTGGTGATGGACAGGGAGGCCTGGTGTGCTGCAGTCCATGTGGTCGCAAAGAGTTGGACGCGACTGAGCGACTGAACTGAACACACATCTCTGTGCTGACATCCTGTTGGCCAAAGCAAGTCCTATGTGTAGGCCTTCTGAAAAAAGGGCAGGAAGTATTTTCTTCCCACAGAAAAGTAATGCAAGTCATGTGGCATGGGGATGGATGTGTATTCCCTCTACAGTGAGAGGAGCAAATACTGTGGGTGATAATGTAATCTACAACAGAGGCACTGGGACCACTAATATGCATGTAACTACCGTGAAGCATGGTACCCGAAAGTGATGTGGTATATGGACATAGCAGAACGTCAAGTAGTAGGTAACCATAGTGGTACAGGAAAATAATAAATATGTGTGACCAACTTTGAAAATTAAGCCAATGGTATATGGAGCCAATGTAACCCATGGACCTGGCCTGATGCATGGAAGCAATATGGTTTATGGGGCTGATACCTTGTACTATACATCATCTTGTGGAAGGAACCAAACTTGACATTAATTGACCTGCGTTCTAGTCCCAACCTTGCTAAATGGTTGGGCCATTTACTTCCTTTCTCTGGATCTCACTTAATTCATCTATAGAATGAGCACCTCAAATTGAAAGGTCTCTAAGACCTCTGTGTCTCCAAAATTCTGTGTCACAGTAGGTGAAATGCATGAAATCAAATGCTATAAACTAGTGTATTTTCTGTGAACCATAGGGTGAATTACAAAGCCATAGAAGAATTAAAGTTGTTACAGGTATAGTACATTGTAAGCAGTGCCTCTGATTCTTTCTAGGGACCTAAATGACATATGAGACTATATAAGAACCCTGGCACAAGCCTCAGAGTTAGCATGGGAATCTAGCTTTCTTTCTGGCCTCATTGAAAGCTCAGATGTCTTGCGGATGGAAGATGTAACAGCGCTGAGCTAAGCAGGGGTTTAGGTAGGTGTGTACCACAGCACCAGTGGTGTGGCAAAGTTCCAGGCAACTTTTCCAGGAGGTTTCAGGCAGAAAGTGAAGGGTCCCATGGGCTGTTGGAGCGTTCCCTCCATCCAGGGAGAGGGTAGGGAGCTATGTGGCTGGTGGGAAGGACTTAAAATTTTGAGAACTTTCTGTTTCTGGCTTTGGGGAAGGGGGTTGCCTGGATACTATGGAAGAGGTCTTATTGGCTCTTGGAGTTCCTTCCAGAAGGTGTGGAGTCTACCTGGTGGCTCTGCTACAGCTAGAGTCAGGAATCAGGGTAGTAGTGAGAGTCTTGTGGGTGAAGTGATGAGCTTTTTTTTGTCTCTCTACTTGGGTAGATAGTAATAGAGTTTGTAATTCAGGATGATAATAGATTTTATCTTAAAGATAGACAATCTCTATTTTTAAGAACCTGGGATATGGACCAGAGTAGAGGAGAGAGGGTGCCTCAGTATTTTCAGAAGCATGGCTTGGGACCATGGATGAGGCGGTTGGGTTAAAGAGGAACATTTAGTGGGGGTAGACCTAGGCATAATTTCTGAGATTCTAGACTTGATGGTGGCAGTGAGTGGGGAAGTGCTGAAGTGACAGGGAAAGAAGCAAGAGCATGTGATGACTTGGGTGTGGAGGTAAAAAAGGGAGCAATCAAGGAAGCTATCAGAGTTTTAATCCAGCTTTACCAGTATCTCTGATTCCCTGTAGTTCACTGATGGGAGCCATTAATTGTCGACTGTCATCACTGATTCCTGGTGCTGGTGACAGAGAGTCACAACACCTGTCCTCATGGAATTTGCAGTCCACAAACCAGCAGTTCTTAGGAAGTGTACAAGTACTAAGGGGTGGAGTTAAAAAAATGTTGTTAATTAATTCTCTGTTAATTTGGTCCCTATGAGGATTGTTGTTTTTTGTTTTATTTTTACTTTTTCCTGTTTCCTTGAACAAAGAAAATGGCAGAGTGGATCATAGCACCTGTCTGGTGGGACTCAGTTCATCTATTTGGGGGAAATATTTTGCTACTAGACTGAAATGTCAGCCTCTCCAATTCTTTTCCCTTTTGATCCATTTCTGCACTAATGATCTCAAAGTTGCTGTTTGGGCAGATTGGTAAACTACCACTTATCAGCTGTGTATTCCTATGCAAGAAACTTAAGTTCCCCAACTCTGCTTTCTCTGTTTACTGATCCCTATGCAAATAAAATTGCAAACTTAGATGGAATGGATGTTTTCCAAGGGAGACATACATTACCAAAATTAAAACTTTTAAAGATAGAAAGTTTTCACAGATTGATTTCCATAGGAAAATGCAAAAATGAGCAAAAGCTACTAAGTAACCATGCCATAAGATACAAAGATTGGTGGCAAGAAAGTTTGGGGAAAGGAGAGATATGTGGATGGACTTCCTTAGAGTGGACACAATCTGTGTGTCCCAAGTGAATGTTCATGAAAGGCTATCAGCTTCAGAGGAGACAAATCAGGTGGGAAAAATGACACGCTCTGTGAATGTCAGTCGGGCTTTTTCCCGAGACCCTCATTCAGTGGGCGTATGAGCAAAACGTCCATTAAGCGAGGATGGAGGCTATTCATACGGGCTTAGGACCAGGGTTTCCTTTTTCCACGGCTGACCTGTTTGCCACTACTGATGAGTGCTTAAGTCACAAATAGCAGAGATCAAGTCTATGACACCATGCCTCAGGAGAACAGCTGTCACCGGTGGCGGTTTGATTATATTGGATCTCTTCCATCAGGGAGGGGACAGTGATTTGTCTTCATGGGAACATATACAGATTCTAGAAATGAATTTGCTTCCTTTGCCCACAAAGCTTTTGCTAGCATCATTATCTATGAATTCACAGTGTGCCTAATCCACCATCAGAGAATCCCGACAGCATTGCATCTGATCAAGAAACTCATTTCACTTCTGTGGGTTCATAATTATAGAATCAGTGACCTTAACTAGCCTCCAACACTTGGAATAAGCTGGACAAGTTGAAAGATGAAATGACTTATTAAGATTCAGTTATCGCTATTGGTAGGGAACAACAGTGTGAAAGAATAGGACCCTATCTTACATATTTCTTTAAACATGATGCTAAGTTTAAGTTTTGAGTCAGAGACTATGTGGCATTGTTTCCTCAGTGCCAGAATGCATGGACATGGGAATCAAGCCATGAAATGGGAGTGGATTCTGTGACTCTTATACCCAGTAACTCACTCACAGAATATGTGTTTCCTATTTCAGGAACTCTGAGCTCTGCTAGCTTGAAGATGTTAGTGTCCCAGTCCTGAGTGTTTCCACTGGTGGTCAAAACAATGTTTCCACTGAATTTCAAGATGAGATGTCTTCTTGAGACCTTTGAATATTGCATGGGTTATTATAAGTAAAGCACATATGAAACAATACCTATAACATTTTACTATTATTATAATAACCAGAGAAGGAAATGGCAGCCAACTCCAGTATTCTTGCTTGGAAAATCCCATGGACAGAGGAGCCTGGCAGGCCATAGCTTGCAGCATCACAAAGAGTTGGACCCCACAGAGGTGACTTAGCATGCATGCGCACATAATAATTAACATCACTATTGTTATTGTTTTGTTGTTGCTGTTCTTATCATTATTATTACTATCCTATTACCTTATCTGAGCTTTGTGTATTTCATTGGCTCAAACAAGATTTACAGCACTGGGGGATACAAATTCCCAGGGATAAAAATGTTGAGGGCATGCATGATGAGATGGCTGCAATTAACTAATTATCACTGGACAGGTAGACAGCTTTTTCTGCCAATTCATAGAATGAAGCAGAAGAAGTGTGAGGTCAATGGAATGGGGACATGGCTAGGAGGCAGGATTTCTAAGTCTGAATCACCTACACTACCTCATGCAGGGCAGTGACTTTGCTTCTCTGAGCTTTAATTTTCATGGCTGTAAAAGAGAGTAAGGAAATGGACATGCTGACCTTGAAGGCCCTTAATGACTTAGCAGTGAAGTGACTAAAATGAGCATCACTGATTCCCTCAAGACTTGGCCCATCACGAGCACTCAGTGGGTCGCCATCATTGTCATTATCTGTAAAACAAGGATCACAACACTCCCTCCCAGGTGTGCCAGGAGGACCTGGCGAGAAAATATGCATGAAAGTGCTTTGTGTGTGAGGCTGTCCCAAAGGACCACTAATGTGCTCTTGATCATTAGTACCATCATCACCTCCTGCCATTTCCCTCAGCTCCTCCCCAGACATAAACCCAGAAACCTTCTAAGGTACCTGTTTTAGCAAATGAGAGCTAATTCCCACAAGAGTCTCTTCCAGAGGCATTCTCAACCTCCACAGAGAGTCCCCGGTTGTTAGGATTGCCACAGCCCTAGCTTCTCCTCTCTTGCCAGCCCACCCTCTTCTCCTTGAGGTCTGCAGGCCCACCTGACTCAAAATTCAGCATCCAGAGTCCAGCCTTCCTCCTCCTACCAATGGCTGGCCCAACCCCACTGGTAATCAGAACCAGCTCTGGGACAGCAGGAAGAATTTCTGTTAGAGTTCAGTAGAGTTGTTATTCTGGTCAGGAATAGAGGGAGATTTTGATTTGCTCAAGGTTGTTCAGAAAAAATAAAGGTGTGACCCAAACATGTTCTAATTGACAAGTTTGGGCACAGGGGTTTTGGAGGTAAGAGGAGAATCAACACGAGGCCTTCGGTTCTTAACATCTCTATGAGAAGACCAGGTATAATATCCTCTCCCCTAGGCTGGTCATATCCCTCAGAAGGCTGGAAAAGGAAATTGACAGGTCACTATGCCTTCCCAATAGGGAGGTTTTCTCCTGCTCTGTCCACAGGGACCTCTTCCTTGTAGGGTTCTTGTTGACAACATTCAGGGAATTCCAACTGGCATCTTCACGGGGCACAGGGATGGTAGTGGCAGGAGGGAGGGGGATGGTCCTCCCCTTGCTCTCCCAGGAAAGTCTGGTAAGGAAGCAGGACCATAAAGCCTCAGTAGCTTGGTCCACTGAGAGGAGCTTGAATTGGCTGAGGCTCCCTCCATCTACACCTGAGAACCTGACAGGCAAGGCCTTTAGGAGCCAGGGCCGGTCAGGTCAAGTGCAAGGAGCTGAACAATGGAGAAAAGGCAAGGAGTTCATCCTTCCACCTCTCAGAAGCCTAGTGTTTTTCTGGAGACTGGGTTGCCTGGAATCCTGCCTCATTGGAATCAGTTGCCCTGAGTACTTCCTGTTCAGTCTCTTTCCATTAAGAACAAGTGGCTCTCTCTCTCCGTGACCTGTTTCTGTGGATTCCAGAGGGTGAGATGGTCACTGGGCTTGGGGCTATGGGTGGGATCCAGACATCTGTGGGGGCTGGAGGTCAGCAGTGGCCAGGTCACCCAGCCACTAGGTCCTCTCTGTGCTGTGCCCAACATCCCTCTAGCCCCTCCCTTGTTCCCCACTCTTCTTTCCTCCTCATCTCACACTTCTGTCCCTTCCCCTTTTTTCTTTCTAGACCTCCACCTTTTTCCATTTGTTCATTTAGGAAATATATATGGGAAGGTCCTCTCTGCCAACCAATGTTCTAGGAGTTAGAAACAGAAGATGAATTTCCTAAGCTCCAGATCTCCAAGTCCAGCTAAGAGATGTCATGAAAGGACAATGATGGTTGTGCTGGGAGAAGCCTTTAACAATGATATCAGCGACCACAATGATTAGGACCCACTCCCCTGTTCTCTAAAGACCTTGGCTGTTGCAAGTTGTGACAGAGACTGCTGGGTTAACGAAATCTTAGGAGACTTTTTTTTTTTCCATTAAATAATGTCCCCATTCCTACGGAAATCAAGGTTGACTAAGAGGGAGGCTTTTACAAGGATTTACTAAGCTCTAATCCAGTAACTGGACTTCCCTGGTGGCTCAGATGGTAAAGCGTCTGTCTACAATGCCAGAGACTAGGGTTTGATCCCTGGGTTGGGAAGAACCCCTGGAGAAGGAAATGGCAATTCACTCTAGTACTATTGCCTGGAAAATCCCATGGACAGAGGAGCCTGGTAGGCTACAGTCCATGGGGTCGCAAAGAGTCGGAGGGAGGCTTTTACAAGGATTTACTAAGCTCTAATCCAGTAATTGACTTCCCAGGTGGCTCAGTGGGTAAAGAAGCTGACTGCAGTGCAGGAGACACGGGAGATATGGGTTCAATTCTGGGGCCGGGAAGATCCCCTAGAGGAGGGCATATCCTCCTCCAATATTCTTGCCTGGAGAATCCCATAGACAGAGGAGCCTGGTGGCTTATATAGTCCATAGTTCACAAAAAGTTGGGCACAACTGAAGTGACTGAGGATGGCATGCAGGATGGTATTTCCCAAGTCTCTTTCTATGGATTCCCTCTGCTTCCAATGCAACCCCATGGCTCCCACATCCAAGTGATGGGGGAGATGGAGGAAGCTTTATCAGGAGAGAGAGTCTATGGCTGCCAGCTTAGCTCTTTGTCCTAGGAGGAGTCTGATTCTGTCTTATCTGGTGGTCATAAATTATAGGCCATGATTGTGTAGTATCTCGTGCCAAACTTCAAGGGACTCAAATGGAGGAGCAGACAGGTGCAGTTTGCATTCTTTACCTCTCCCAATTAGAGCCTGTTTCCATGTAGCAGGAGAATGTAATGATTAAGAGTTGGCTCTGAAGCCAAAATGCCTTGGTTCAAATCCCAGGTCCATCACAGAAATCCTATAATTTGGAGTGAATCACTTACTTTCTGTATGATTTAGTTTATTTTTTTCCATCTATAAAAATGGAGGTACTAGTACTTACCTCAATGAGTTGTTATGAGGATAAGTTCATATAGCAATGCCTGGCACATAGAAAGTTTTCTCTAAACATTCAGTTCATAGATATTTACAATTTATGCACCCAACATAGGAGCACCTCAATACATAAGACAAACACCAACAGTGTCTGTTAACAAAAGGAGAAATTGACAGTAACACAATAATAGTAAGAGACTTTAAAAAAAAAAATAAATAAATAAACATTCAGTTCAGTTCAGTTCAGTCACTCAGTCGTGTCCGACTCTTTGTAACCCCATGAATAACATTAGCTATTACTATTTCTGAAAGGAGGTTATATACTCATACCTTTATCCATACTTTATAATAGATATTCCAGGTCAATGAGTGAGAACAAAGTTAATATGAGAGGGAAAATTTTTTTCCCGAGATGCTAGAGCCTAAACCTTTTATCAGAACCTTCTAGGATTACCAGGGTTATAACTTGCCAATAACCACAAGGGGTTCTGAGAAATAGAGAAAGCACCTAATCAAGGTTTGGGAGTGGGAGATGGTGGAATAGGTCTGAAAAGGCCTCCTAGTGGAATGGATACTAAGCTGGATCCTTGTTGTTGTTGCTCAATTGCTAAGTCATGTCTGACTCTTGGTGACCTCAGGGACTGCAGCATGCCAGACTTCCCTGTCCATCATCAACTCCTGGAGCTTACTCAAACTCATATCCATTGAGTCGGTGATGCCATCCAACCATCTCATCCTCTGTTGTCCACTTCTCCTCCTGCCTTCAATCTTTTCCAGTATCGGGGTCTTTTCAAATGAGTCAGTTCTTCATATCAGGTAGTCAAAGGATTGGAGCTTCAGCTTCAGCATCAGTCCTTCCAATGAACATTCAGGACTGATTCCTTTAGGATTGCCTGGCTTGATCTGCTTGTAGTCCAATGGACTCTCAAGAGTCTTCTCCAATACCGCGCAGTTAAATAACATCAGTTCTTCAGCACTCAGTCTTCTTTAGCACTCAGTCCAACTCTCACATCCATACATGACTACTGGAAAACCGTAGCTTTGACTATATGGACCTTTGTTGGCAAAGTAGTTTCTGCTTTTTAATATGCTGTCTAGGTTTGTCATAGCTTTTCTTCTAAGGAGCAAGTGTCTTTTAATTTCATGGCTGCAGTCACGATCTGCAGTGATTTTGGAGACCCCAAAGATAAAATCTGTCACTGTTTCCACTGAATCTTAATGTGGGAATAAAGGTTAGGTGTGTAACAGAGTGTGTGTGGGTGGCGGGGATACAGGGGATGTATTGTTCCATGCTAGAGACCTAGGCAAGCATCTGCAGATGTGATAGAGGTATCAGTTCAGTTCAGTTCAGTTCAGTCACTCAGTCGTGTCCAACTCTTTACAACTCCATGAACTGCAGCACGCCAGGCCTCCCTGTCCATCACCAACACCTGGAGTTTACCCAAACTCATGTCCATCGAGTCAGTGATGCCATCCAGCAATCTCATCCTCTGTTGTGCCCTTCTTCTCCTGCCCCCAATCCCTCCCAGCATCAGGGTCTTTTCCAATGAGTCAACTCTTTGCATGAGGTGGCCAAAGTACTGGAGTTTCAGCTTCAGCATCAGTCCCTCCAATGAACACCCAGGGCTGATCTCCTTTAGGATGGACTGGTTGGATCTCCTTGCAGTCCAAGGGACTCTCAAGAGTCTTCTCCAACACCACAGTTCAAAAGCATCAATTCTTCAGTGCTTAGCTTTCTTCACAGTCCAACTCTCTCATCCATACATGACCACTGGAAAAACCATAGCCTTGACTAGACAGACCTTTGTCGGCAAAGTAATGTCTGCTTTTGAATATGCTATCTAGGTTGGTCATAACTTTCCTTCCAAGAAGTAAGCGTCTTTTAATTTCATGGCTGCAGTCACCATCTGCAGTGATTTTGGAGCCCCAAAAAATAAAGTCTGACACTGTTTACACTGTTTCCCCATCTATCTGCCATGAAGTGGTGGGACCAGATGCCATGATCTTAGTTTTCTGAATGTTGAGCTTTATGCCAACTTTTTTCCTCTCCTCTTTCACTTCCATCAAGAGGCTTTTTAGTTCCTCTTCACTTTCTGCCATAAGGTGGTGTAATCTGCATATCTGAGATTATTGATATTTTTCCTGGCAATCTTGATTCCAGCTTGTGTTCTTCCAGCCCAGCGTTTCTCATGATGTACTCTGCATAGAAGTTAAATAAGCAGGGTGACAATATACAGCCTTGACGTACTCCTTTTCCTATTTGGAACCAGTCTGTTGTTCCATGTCCAGTTCAAACTGTTGCTTCCTGACCTGCATATAGGTTTCTCAAGAGGCAGGTCAAGTGGTCTGGTATTCCCATCTCTTTCAGAATTTTCCACAGTTTATTGTGATCCACACAGTCAAAGGCTTTGGCATAGTCAATAAAGCAGAAATAGATGTTTCTCTGGAACTCTCTTGCTTTTTCTATGATCCAGCAGATGTTGACAATTTGATCTCTGGTTCCTCTGCCTTTTCTAAAACTAGCTTGAACATCTGGAAGTTCATGGTTCATGTATTGCTGAAGCCTGGCTGGAGAATTTTGAGCATTACTTTACTAGCGTGTGAGATGAGTGGAATTGTGCAGTAGTTTGAGCATTCTTTGCATTGCCTTTCTTTGGGATTGGAATGAAACCTGACCTTTTCCAGTCCTGTGGCCACTGCTGAGTTTTCCAAATTTGCTGGCATGTTGAGTGCAGCACTTTCACAGCATCATCTTTCAGGATTTGAAATACCTCTACTGGAATTCCATCACCTCCACTAGCTTTGTTCATAGTGATGCTTTCTAAGGCCCACTTGACTTCACATTCCAGGATGTCTGGCTCTAGGTGAATGATCACACCATCATGATTATCTGGGTCATGAAACTCTTTTTTGTACAGTTCTTCTGTGTATTCTTGCCACCTCTTCTTAATATTTTCTGTTTCTCTTAGGTCTATACCATTTCTGTCCTTTATCGAGCCCATCTTTGCATGAAACGTTCCCTTGGTATCTCTAATTTTCTTGAAGAGATCTCTGGTCTTTCCCATTCTGTTATTTTCCTCTATTTCTTTGCATTGATTGCTGAGGAAGGCTTTCTTATCTCTCCTTGCTATTCTTTGGAACTCTGCATTCACATGCTTACATCTTTCCTTTTCTCCTTTGCTTTTCACTTTTCTTCTTTTCACAGCTATTTGTAAGGCCTCCTCAGACAGCCATTTTGCTTTTTTGCATTTCTTTTCCATGGGGATGGTCTTGATCCCTGTCTCGTGTACAATGTCACGAACCTCCATCCATAGTTCATCAGGCACTCTGTTTATCAGATCTAGTCACTTAAATGTATTTCTTACTTCCACTGTATAATCATAAGGGATTTGATTTATGTCATATCTGAATGGTCTAGTGGTTTCCCCCACTTTCTTCAATTTAAGTCTGAATTTGGCAATAAGGAGTTCATGATCTGAGCCACAGTCAGCTCCCAGTCTTGTTTTATGTCATTATGTTTTATGTTTATGTTTTATGTCATTATGATTAAATACCAATCATTTTACAGTAGGTATACTATAAAATAGTTTACTTTGTAGTACAGCTTTTGTTTTTTTCCTGAGTTAATTATCACCTTATATCTTTCTCTGTGCCTTGTTTTCCTTCTTTATCCTTATTTCTTCTTGATGTTTTGCCATCTTATCCACCTTATAATTTCCCCACTCTAATCTAGATCTGTCATACACCTGTCCCCCGTCTCTTTAGAGCTTCTAGTTTGGGTCCACTATTTCCTGGATCCCATGTTTTCCTGTCTTAGCTTGTGCCTTCTTCTGCTGTATACCACTTTCTGGTAGGAAAGGGGCCATGGGAGATGGACTTGTGTCTGCTTGCATCTTGCAGTTGCCTTTAATTTGGCTGGTGTGGGATTATTCCTGAGAATACTGCAGGCACTGCTTTTTTGCCTCACAGCCCCATGTGCTGCCATTGAGAATCAGTGCCATGCTAGTTCTCATTCTCCTCTCTAGAAGCTTCCTTCTCCCAGCATCTGAAGTTCTGTGGTGATTTGCTTTGGTGTGGGCCTGTTTTCATTCCTGGATTAGGGAATTTGGAAGGATTCAGATTCTACAATTATGGGAAATTTTATTTTACAACCTCCCTCTTATTTTCTTTGTTCTAACTCTGGAATTTCTATTACTCAGATTTGAACCTTTTTTGATTTAGCTCTAATTAGAAGAAAGGTTTCTTTGATTTTTTTTTTCTAACCATGTCACTGAATATTTATTTTAATTTTCATTTTTTATTTTATCACCTGAGAGTTCTTTATTCTTTAATTGCTCTTCTTTCATATCATTTACTTATTCTATAGATGATATATTTAACTGTATCTTTCAGGAAATGATTTATAGTTTTGGTTTTTAAAAAGTTTTCTTCTCTTCTCTTCATTCTGTTTTCTCAGCCCCTCCCTGTGTATTTCAGCCTCCTTTGTTCATGCTGAGCCACGTGGAAGTTGATAATGTGGACTCTGGGGCCATGCTGCTGGGTTTGACACCCGGCTCTGCTTCATACTTGCTGTTTTTCTATACTTTGTAATCTGCATATAGAAGTAATAATAGTATCTACCAAAGAGGGTTCCTGTCAGCATTAAGTGAGGTAATATATATACAAAACCCTTAGAACATTGCCTGCCATATGGCAAGAATATACCCAGCAAAAGGATTCTTTTGCTGGATGAGGTGGTTTTTCTTAATGTCTGCTGAATGCTAGCTGGAAGCTCCACACAGGTAGGACGAGGCGGGCAGGCCCCCTTAGCCGTTTGACTTTCCTCTGTGTTGAAGGCAGCTTATTGACTCTCCTTCTGTCCATTCCAGTTTAGAAACCATACTTTTAGGAAGCTAGAGATATCTGAGAACTATATATTCTCAAGCAGAAAAAAAAAATTTTTTTTTGCATCATTTCCTTTCTTATAGCTTTATGAAAATGACTTTCTAGTGCAAAAAGAGTGAATTTTATTTTTGTAAATTAATTTCAATGAACAAAAATTTGAGCAAACAGGTCACATTTTCTGAATACCACAGTGTTTTACCCTGATCTATATTTGACAATCTACACCATATTGAGTGGGTTAATGTATAGTATGCAGGTTACAGTCTATAAGGTTGCAATGAGTCAGAGACACAACTGAAGCAACTTAGCACACATAATAATTAATAAGTAATTAACCAGAGATTTTGGATTATACATGGGACGTATTGAGAGTTTTGGGAAAAGAGAACACAGTCTGACAGCAGTTCACACTGGTAAGGCCAATAGTAAGTTACTGATGCAAGTACTTTAAAGGATTTGAAAACTATGTACCTTCCTTCTTTCCTGCTCCTCTGTCTTTTTCTTTTTTTGCATAGAAAATGGAATTGATTCACTTAATTTGAGAGATATACTTCAAAGAACTCATTTACATCACTTCCTCTGCCATTACAGCCCTTAAATAAAGTGTAAGCAGGGCGTAGGAAGTATTACCCCTCATATTGGTTTAAAATACAATTCCATACATTGAAAGACAGGCAGGAACCAGCAGTTCCCAATACCAAGTCCAGGGTGTTCTTGTTTTGCATGATTTTAACATGCATAGGGGACTTCCCTTGTGGCTCAGTGGTAAAGAATCTGCCTGCCAATGCAGGAGACATAGGTTCAATCCCAGGGTTGAGAAGATCTAGAGATGGAAATGGCAACCTACTCCAGTATTCTTGTCTGGAAAATCCCATGGACAGAGGAGCCAGGGAGGCTAAAGCCATGGGATCACAAGAGGTGGATACGACGTAGCAACTAAGCAACTACAAACATGCATGGACTTCAGCTCTCAAGGTGAAATTGAATAATAGTAGTTTCTCAACAACACTGTTCACCAAATAACTGAGTAAATACAGCTTACTACTAGCTCTTCAGGCCATAAATCACTACATAAATAGCAGATGCATAATGATTAGTGAACGGTTATCACTTCTTTCAAAGACTGTCGGTCACTGAACATGTTATTCAGTTCACATATATGTGGCAAAGAGTGCAGTTGTGTTGTTTCCTCATTTCCTAGTGATAAACCCACATTGTGTTTTACAAAAGTAAGTAGTTGAAAGAGAAAATTAAAAAAAAAATAAAGAAGATATTGTTTAAAAAGAGTGAACTTTCCAAAGTCAACTTTCATTTGAAAAGACCCTGATGCTGGAAAGTTTGAAGGCAGGAGGAGAAGGGGATGGCAGAGCATGAGGTGGTTGGATGGCATCACCGACTCAATGAACATGAGCTTGAGTGAACTCCGGGAGTTGGTGATGGACAGGGAGGCCAGGCATGCTGCAATCCATGGGGTCACAAAGAATCGGACACGACTGAGTGACTGAACTGAACTGAACTTTCCAAAGCTACTAAAATAGCTTCAGAATTCAGAGAATGCAAGCAAACCAATAGCTAAAAATGTCCAACACATATTTCTTTAAAAATATATAGTTTCAGCTTACTTGCACCCTGAAAGGTGACCTATAGGTTGCCTAGCAACTCCAGACTAACTCTGGGTTGTCTAAATCCATGAAGTAAGTAAATGTTAATCACTCAGTTGTATCCGACCATCTGTGATCCCACGGACTGTAGCCCATCAGGCTCCTCTGTCCATGGAATTCTCCAGGCAAGAATTCTGGAGTGGATTGCCATTCCCTTCTCCAGGAGATCTTCCAGACCCAGGGATCGAACCCAGGTCTCCTACATTGCAGGCAGATTCTTTACCATCTGAGCTACAGGGAAGAACAAGAAGAAATCCGTGAACTCCTTCGCAATTCAGCGCCTGAACCATACCTTCTCCAATGAGGTCTGAATCCCTCCCAGGTCTATTCTTCCTTGGCTACTATCCCTCGGCCCTTGGGTACCACGCTGAGTTACTTATATGTTATTTTATTGTGGTTAACACTCCTTTACATCAAGTTTCCCTTGTGTAATCTTTTGGACCTAAAGAGGTATCTCTTTTTTTGGACCTAGAAAGCTACAATCTCTCTAAACCTTTCAAAATAAGTATCATTATCTCCATTTTACTGAAGAGAAAATCTGAAGCTCGAATTACAAATGCTCATTGTGATTAGGAACCACAGCCAAAGTCTGAAAATTGGTAAACGAAGGAGCTGGGTTTCCAAGCCTGTTTTGTCTGTTTCATCTCTGGCCAATGTATTGGCCAAAAATATGGCCAATACAAAATATTGGCCTACCAAAATATTCAGCCACTGAGCATCCATGCATCCCATATGTTCCATCCCGTACTGAGCTTCATCTCTTCTCCCTGTAACTTCTCTCTGAAATCCTGTTTCCTAAAATTAAACCACACCCCAAATCTCTTCATTGAATTTGCCTTCTATCTCTTTACCAAAAATCTGAAACTTCCCTAGGGACAACACTCTCAGATGGGCTTATTCATAAACTCTTTCAAGAGTTTTCACTCTCAATTCTAAATTTTCTGCAACCCAGTCTCTTCTTGTTCTCTCCAACTTCTAATCCTACCATGCTGTTGTCTGGCCTAATCAAACCCTTTTGTCTTCCCATTTTTTCCTATCATCCCACTAGTATCTTGATGTAGCCTGGATAGCATCATCAACTCCTATCCTTCCTTTGTGTTTGTGATTTGGGGGACTTGGTGCATCCTTCCAGTCTTTGTACATGACTCCTGCTCACTTGCTCTCCCAGTGCCCCAGGATCTCTCCTCAAACCCTGTTCCTTACTATTTTTCAAAACATGGTCAACAAACATCCTATAACATGCTGTGGAGTGGGAAGGTCAAACATTATTCGTCCTCTACAAGTTATATTCATTCTGTCATCAACACCACAATCACCAGTACTTTCTTACTGAGTCCAAAGCAGCTTCACTGATATTCAGTTAGATTGAATCTGTATCACCTTCATGGGAACCATCACTTTTTTTATTGAGGACTGTTAATTAATGTCGATTCAACAATTCTGATGCTAAAGAGGCCTAATATTTGTCAGAAGGGAGCCTAATGGCTTTAAATTTCCTTTGGGTTCAAAGCAAGAATTTGACAATATTTCGCCATGGCACCGTTTCCTTGAATAACCTGTCCTTCGTTCCACTATGTGATCTAGACTTTCAAATTCAAAGCTAAATTTGGAATGGGAAAGACTGGGATGGCTCTATGAACTGTGGGATGTCAGGATGATGACAAGGATAAAATAAATGCCAGGAACTCCTGCCTCCTTTTTTGTTTGTTCTCTAGTTAGTAGAAAGAGTGAAACCAAAACTTGGAGGTGATTCTTTAAAGGTGAAAGCTTACTTCTCTGACTCAGGCCTCACTGAGGTGTTACCTGCCTTTCTTGGTATGATAGATGCTGTGTGGCCAGTACAATTCCTAAGATTCTGTGGAGCAATTTTTCTGTGCCTCCTAGAGGGTGCTGGGCACTCTCAGGGGCCACAGCCATGGGTAAAAGGCTCTGGCACTGGTAAGAAGAACCAGCACCCATTATGATATCCATCTCTTTCCATACCTGTTGATATCCTCTTGAATAAAGTACTCTATTAACACCATCATTACTCAATTCAGATATGGACAAATATTTATTTTGAAAGCTCTACCCTGGGAGAATATCAATGGAGGTATCCTTGAGGAGCAGTGGTTGTTTGCAATCAGGGCCTCTTTTTTGGTATCTTGAAGGGATATTATTTTTCTATAGTTTTGCTGATAAGCTTCTTGGTGACAGATCCTACTTACTGAACTCACTAAATCCACATAAGGATGAAGTATACACAAATACCAACCTTTTCAATTGTATTGCGAGCTATCCCTTTCCAGAGAGCAGAATGGCTACTGTCTGTAAGTGGAAATGGTCTCAGTTGTTTGCTTGGTAATTGAGGTGTTAGGAAAAAGAAGTCAACTATAACAAGAAGAAGGACAATGTTTATGTAAAGCAAGCAGTGTATCAAGCACTGTTTTGAGAATGCTACCTACACTGACTTCTCACAACAATCCTACAAAGTGATGGTTTGCTGCACAGTATGAGCTCTGACCCACTACAATTTCTTTTGGGTGACATTTTACCTGTATCACTGAGAGACCCCCTCAAAGTATCTCTTCACCATAGCAGGGGCACATCATGGAAATACTGGATGGACAATCACCAACCCTTGAATCCCATTCTAAAGGTCACCTTTCCTTTACCCCGAAACTATGTTTCTTTAGATCTGTTGATGCTCTTTATTGAGATAAAATAAAGTTCACTAATCTGGGTCCTATGACCCATCTTGTCCCATCTACCTAGAGTTGATTTAATAGGTCCAATCCTCATGAATTCAGTGACTCAACATTTGCTTTGAGTAAATGCTTTGATTTGTCAGACTCTTTGCTGGGCCCTGGGGAAACAGGAAAGAATTAGACATGGATCTTTCCTCGGCAAGATGTCCATAGTTTAGTCTCTTGATGTTTGAAGAGAGCCCACTGGAGTCATCACGTCCCACCCAGGTACTTACTTTCCATATCATCTCCCCTAACAGTCAGTGATTCTTGCCTATCTATAGGGTTATGGTAGGGAATGGGGTGGAAGGACCACAGAACCTATGGTTTCAGGTCTGGTCGTAGCCTTCTGTGTTCCAGTGACCTCATTCAGTGGTCCTACCCCAGCCTGTTAGCTTGAGGAAAGCTCTCTTTACATCTTTGTTTCTGAGGCTATAGATAATGGGGTTGAGAAAGGCAGAGATGACGTTGTAGAACAGGGCAAGTTTCTTGTCCCGCTCTGGGGAGGCATTGGCCCCAGGGTTCATGTACATAAACATGGCGGGTCCACAGAACATGGTGACTACAGTAATGTGGGAGGCACAGGTGGAGAAGGCCTTGAGCCGACCTTGGGCCGAGTGAATTCTCAATATGGTGGCAAAGATGCGGATGTAAGAAGCCAGAATGAAGGAAAGGGGTACCAGAAGAAGGATGAAACCCAGGATGAAATCTACTTGGTCATTGAGGGATGTATCTGCACAGGCCAGCTTTAGAACAGCAGGAACCTCACAGAAGAAGTGGTTGATCTCATTGGGGCCACAGTAGGGCAGGCGCATAGTGAAGACCGTGTATACTAGAGAGCAGCTCACCCCCCACAGTCCACAAAAGACCACCATTGCCCCACACAGCCATGGGCTCATGATAACCTTGTACCTGAGTGGGTAGCAGATGGCCACATATCTATCATAGGCCATGACAGAGAACAGCCAGCCCTCAGTGATGCCCAACACCAGAAAGATGTACATCTGGGCCACACACCCAACATAAGAGATAGTTTTCTTCTGACAGACCAGATGAACCAACATCTGGGGCACAGTGGTGGTGACATAGCTCATATCCAGCATGGAGAGGACACTGAGGAAAAAATACATGGGTGTATGGAGGCGGGAGTCCAGGTGGATTAAGGTGACAATGAGCCCATTGCCCACAAGAGTAGAGACATAGAGGAAGAGGAAGATGTTGAAGAGGATTGTATTAATTTGGGAATCCTTGGAGAAGCCCAGAAGGATGAACTCAGACACGGAGCTCTGGTTCTCCCAGAGGAAATCCTGCATTCTCCTTCAGCTGTAGAAAGAGAAATGAACCAACTATTGTCCCAGCTTAGGATGCATATCAATCACCATGATTGTTCAGTTGTTGGCAAGGTCGATGATTTTATTTAGATACTCAGATCAGATCAGATCAGTTGCTCAGTCGTGTCCGACTCTTTGTGACCTCATGAATCGCAGCACGCCAGGCCTCCCTGTCCCTCACCAACTCCCGGAGTTCACTGAGACTCACATCCATCGAGTCAGTGATGCCATCCAGCCATCTCATCCTCTGTTGTCCCCTTCTCACTCGGGATTAATATCAGGTCATTGACTGAGGTCTGTCTAGGATGAGGTTAAATTAGGGAACGGCAGGGAAAACTTTATGAGATTTTCATTCTCTCAAGTGTGAATCTTTCATCAGAACTTCCAGTTTCTCATTGTGTTTCCTCTCTTAGTCCTAGCAAGGCCATCTGCTCTCTTGTGCTTCAGGAGCCACAACCACACAGCACATTGCTTGAGGTTCTTCTGCCTTAGTCTTTGGTGTAGAGTGTGATGACGAAGATTTGAAGTTTCCTTCTCCCTCCTGTCAAAAAACAAATCACTCAAAACTCTTTCCTTTGGTGCTTTAAACTTCAAATCACTACATATATACAGGCAGGGCAAGTCAGAAATATGGGCAAGATTATATGACTCCAGAATATGAAAATTTTTTTGAAAATTTTATCCAGGTCTGTGTTTCTTGAATCTTTGGTGTCTCTGGAAGCTTCCTCATATCTGATTTTATTTCAGATGGAGTTGCTCACCACTGGGCCTCTTCCTGGCCTTATTCACAACAGAAAAAAAGTCTTCCTGCTTGACCCTCAAACTATAATTGAGGCAGAATAATAGCTGTCTTTTTGGCTTGAAGTCAGCTTTGGCATCTCTGATTCTTTCAGCTTGATGGGAATACCTTCCTAGTGGTAATCTATACTTTGGGGTCTCTTTCTCTCCTAGAGTCAAGACTTATGACAGTCAGGGAAGTCCAAAGTTTAGTTTATATCTCAAAAGTTAGAGCTGATTCTTCATTTTTGGCATCATAGGAAGTGGTTCTAGTGGAGGAACATGGGATTTGGAATCAGAAGATTGACATTCAAGTCTTGGTACTTCAACTGTGGCCAGTTCAAGTAATTTAGTCTCCTTTAACCTCATTTCCTTCTCTGTAAAATCTACATAATATCTACCAGAAACAGGAACAGAACCTGTGAGAAGTAATATATGATATGCATGGTGCACACAGCACTGTAGCTAGCACAAAGTGGAAGCTCAGTGATGTTCATTCCAGTCAAATTATCTTCCTGGTGTTGTATATCAAATGGTAAACAAAACTGAAAGAGACCAGAACAAACATGGTATACTCCTAATCCTGAAGAAGCTCACAGTGTTTTGGGGGAAATAGAAGAATAAAGACACAAATCACATTCCAATGTATTTAGCACTCTGATGGAAATATGGGCTGGCAGTCAATGCTGTGTTAAGCACTAGGGATACAGAAATAAAAAATTTCTACCCTCAAAGAACACACATAGGAAGGAGACAGATAAACAATGAATGGTACTCAAGTGATAAGTGCTATGACAAGAGTAAGTATAGAGGGTCATGGGGATCCATTAAAGAAGCACCTGAACTAGCCTTTGAAAGCTAAACTTCTCCAAAAACAGGGCCCATGATGTGAATCTTAAAAGATGAATAGGAATTAGCTAAGCAAAGAAGAGTAGGAAGTTGGAAAACTAGGAAGAGTTTTGCAAGCAAATGGAGTAGTAGTTACAAAGGATCAAACGAGAGAGAGTTTTGTACAACCAGGGGACACGTGTGATAAGGTCTGAGGGCAGGCTGGTTGCAAACAATAGGAAGAAAAAGGTATTGGGTACCTTGGTAATGAGCATAGACTCGATCATTTAGGCCATGGCAAGCATCAGGTGAGTCTTAAGCGGAGAAATAATTCATTAAGGCTTCAGTTCAGTTCAGTTGCTCAGTCACGTCTGACTCTTTGCAACCCCATGAATCACAGCACGCCAGGGCTCCCTGTCCATCACCAACTCCTGGAGTTCACTCAAACACATGTCCATCGAGTCGGTGATGCCATCCAGCCATCTCATCCTCTGTCATCCCTTTCTTCTCCTGCCCCCAATCCCTCCAAGCATCAGGGTATTTTCCAATGAGTCAACTCTTCACATGAGGTGGCCAAAATATTGGAGTTTCAGCTTTAGCATCAGTCCTTCCAAAAAACACCCAGAACTGATCTCCTTTAAAATGGACTAGTTGGATCTCCTTGCAGTCCAAGGGACTCCACTCTCCTCTTTCACTTTCATCAAGAGGCTTTTTAGTTCCTCTTCACTTTCTACCACAAGGGTGATGTCACCTGCATATCTGAGGTTATTGATATTTCTCCTGGCAGTCTTGATTTCAGCTTGTGCTTCTTCCAGCCCAGCGTTTCTCATGCTGTACTCTGCATATAAGTTAAATAAGCAGGGTAACAATATACAGCCTTGACGTACTCCTTTTCCTATTTGGAACCAGTCTGTTGTTCCGTGTCTAGTTCTAACTGTTGTTTCCTGACCTGCATACAGTTTTCTCAAGAGGCAGGTCAGGTGGTCTGGTATTCCCATCTCTTTCAGAATTTCCCAGTTTATTGTGATCCACACAGTCAAAGGCTTTGGCATAGTCAATAAAGCAGACCTAGATGTTTTTCTGGAGCTCTCTTGCTTTTTTGATGATCCCGTGGATGTTGGCAATTTGATCTCTGGTTCCTCTGCCTTTTCTGAAACCAGCTTGAACATTTGGAAGTTCATGGTTCATGTATTGCTGAAGCCTGGCTGGAGAATTTTGAGCATTACTTTACTAGCATGTGAGATGAGTGCAATTGTGCAGTAGTTTGAGCATTCTTTGGCATTGTCTTTCTTTGGGATTGGAATGAAAACTGACCTTTTCCAGTCCTGTGGCCACTGCTGAGTTTTCCAAATGTGCTGGCATGTTGAGTGTAGCACTTTCACAGCATCATCTTTCAGGATTTGAAATACCTCAACTGGAATTCCATCACCTCCACTAGCTTTGTTCATAGTGATGCTTCCTAAGGCCCACTTGACTTCACATTCCAGGATGTCTGGCTCTAGGTGAGTGATCACACCATCATGACTATCTATCTGGGTCATGAAGCTCTTTTTTGTACAGTTCTTCTGTGTATTCTTGCCACCTCTTCTTAATATCTTCTGCTTCTGTTAGGTCCATATCATTTCTTTCCTTTTTGGTGCCCATCTTTGCATGAAATGTTCCCTTGGTATCTCTAATTTTCTTGAAGAGATCTCCAGTCTTTCCCATTTTGTTGTTTTACTCTATTTCTTTGCATTGATCACTGAGGAAGGCTTTCTTATCTCTTTTTGATATTCTTTGGAACTCTGCATTCAGATGTTTATATCTTTCTTTTTCTCCTTTGCTTTTTGCTTCTCTTCTTTTCACAGCTATTAGTAAGGCTTCCCCAGACAGCCGTTTTGCTTTTTTGCATTTCTTTTCCATGGGGATGGTCTTGATCCCTGTTTCCTGTACAATGTACTCCTGTCTCCTGTACCCTGTCTCCACAGTTCATCAGGCACTCTATCTATCAGATCTAGTCCCTTAAATCTATTTCTCACTTCCACTGTATAATCATAAGGGATTTGATTTAGGTCATACCTGAATGGTCTAGTGGTTTCCCCTACTTTCTTCAATTTCAGTCTGAATTTGGCAATAAGGAGTTCATGATCTGAGCCACAGTCAGCTCCTGGTCTTTTTTTGCTGACTGTATAGAGCTTCTCCATCTTTGGCTGCAAAGAATATAATCAATCTGATTTTGGTGTTGACCATCTGGTGATGTCCATGTGTAGAGTCTTCTCTTGTGTCTGAAGAGGGTGTTTGCTATGACCAGTGTGTTTTCTGAGCAAAACTCTGTTAGCTTTTGCTTTGCTTCATTCTGTATTCCAAGGCCAAATTTGCTTGTTACCCCAGGTGTTTCCTGACTTCCTACTTAGATTTTAGAAATATCACTATTTGGGTGGAAGTTAGGAAAAGACATTGGAGAAAGACCAGCTGAGAGGTATGAAGGAAAGACAGGAGAAGGGTAACATTCCAGACAACAAAGAAGAGAAGAGAGATTAGAGAGAGAGGTGGACAAGACTTGGTAACCAAGCGGTACAGAAGATGAGGAAGAGGGAGGAAACAAGCATGAGTTTGAGGTTTCAAACCTGGGAAGCTAAGTTGACAGTAATACCATTACAGGACAGGTGGAGGTGAAAGAAAGAGTGATGGGGTGGGGAGAAAATGGTCAGAAAGTCATTCTTAATTCTATTATAGACATGCAGAGTTTGAAACATCGAGTGTCCTGGAGGATCTGATCATCAAAGAGTTAGACAGATTGCCTTGGAGCTCAGGAAAGAGATCTAAGCAGAAAACCAAACTTTAGAAGGTAATTAAGGCACAGAATGGATGAGAACTCTCAGGGGTACCTCAGAGAGAGTACAGAGATTCCAAAGACGCAACCTGGGAGGAGGAACACTGGAGAGATCAGCAGGAGAAGAGATGGGCTTAAACGAGAGCATCCAGGGAGGCAGGAGAGCTTGACACTGTAAGTTCAGGAAACTACCATCTCCATGAGTGCATATTATGCTAAATGCTATAGAGAGAGCAAGAGGAATTAAAACTTTTCAAAAAATGCAATAATGCCACACTTATTAGTTGCTTGGATGTGGGAAATTTCTGTGGAGTGATGAAGGCAGAAATCAGTGGGTTATGAGGAGTGAACTTGGCTATAAAGAGAAGGACTGAGATGAGGAGATATCTAAGATTGGGACATAAGGTGAGGGGAGTGCTTTGTTTCCTTTGTCATTTTCTTAAGGTAAAAGTTCAGAATGTGTATTACACTGGGGGAAATCCAAAAGAAAGGGAAAGAGGTGCTATTGCATGGTCTCTGAGGAAGCAGACAGCAACAAAACTAAGAACACAAGTCTTGAGAGGCAGTTTCAATAGAGCATAAACAAAGGGGAAGATGTATGAATGAGGAGGATACAGATCATTTAACTGTGTGTGTGTGTATGCACTCAGTCATGTCTGACATCTAACTGTAACCACCAGAAAATTCAAGATACATTCCCATGGACCAGTCTCACAGGTTCTTTCTTCACATCTTGTGTAGATGGTGAGGAAGAAGATCTGATCATGTCATTGCAAATCAGATTTCAAGTCTCAACTGGATAGAACAAGAAGCGTATGCCAACAACAACAACAACAAAAAATGCTATAGCACCAATGTAAAATTCCCTGCCCCTCTGCTTAAAAAGCCAGCCATACATAGTCAGCTCAGCTGAGAAATAACTGAAGACTGAAAGGGGATCAATGCAAGGATGTTCCTAAAACATCATCGTAAAGTGACAAAACTGAGAAAAGATGCTGTGAGATCACAGGAGGTATCATGGAACTGTGTCTGCAGAAGCCAGACCACCTTCTGGGGCCACGTTTTAAGGGGACGATAAGTAAGTTGAAAGAGGTTATAAAGAAATGTCTGGAAACAACATCATGTGAGGAAGAGTTGAGGCAAGTGGGGATGTTTGCCACATGGAATGAAAGGGTAGGAGAATTCTGGAAGCTGAGGGCCTACTCTCTGAAAGGCTTTCATGTGGAAGATGGATGAGACTTGTTCCAGGTCCTAAAAAGTGCACTTGCGAATTCTACTAGGGAGGTAAATTCCAGCAAAATATAACTAACATATTAGTGAGGGCAGATCACGGATAGGATCAACTGACCTGGGAGATAGTGAACTTGCTGACCCCATAAGAGGATCAAGCAAAGTGTCATTGGGACTAGTGCGGCTGGTCAGGTGGGAAGGTCTCTGGTTCACTCTCTCTAGGTCATCCTTCTGTGCGCTTCTTCTTTCAGCTTCATCTGGACCTGATGCCTGGACCACTGTAGTAGTCTCTCAGTAAGCATCCCACTCATAGTCTTATGGTGCAAAACTGAGGAATGTGCAGTGGGATAGAAGGACCAGGAGCAAGTGAATGGGGAGCTCCAAGCCCACTATGAGCCTTCTTCCCATCCATCCCAAGGCCTGGCCTAAGGCTGTACCAGAAAAGAGTGCTAGGATACCAATATCCTGTTTAGAAGCAGTTACATCTCTCCCCTTCCTAAATAAGAACTTCACAGCTCTTCCCACTTCTAATGTCCCCTTCCAGGTTCTAACTTCTATTAACTTGTCATCAATACCTTGATCTATCCTTACCAGTGTCTTGACTTCTATCCTCAGTGGGCTTCAGAGGAGAGTCAAATGCCTCAGCTCCATACAACAGCCTTCACTTTCTTCTACTTTTCTCTCCTTCAGCTGAGGAGCTCACTTGGAAAACTGGAACCTATTATACAGAGTGAAGTAAGCCAGAAAGAAAAACACCAATACAGTATACTAACACATATATATGGAATTTAGAAAGATGGTAACAATAACGCTGTGTACGAGACAGCAAAAGAGACACCAATGTATAGATCAGTCTTATGGACTCTGTGGGAGAGGGAGAGGGTGGGGAGATTTGGGAGAATAGCATTGAAACATGTATAATATCATGTATGAAACAAGTCGCCAGTCCAGGTTCGATGCACAGTACTGGATGCTTGGGGCTGGTGCACTGGGACGACCCAGAGGAAGGGTAGGGGAGGGAGGAGGGAGGAGGGTTCAGGATGGGGAACGCGGGTATACCTGTGGCGGATTCATTTCGATACTTGGCAAAACTAATACAATATTGTAAAGTTTAAAAATAAGATAAAATTTAAATCTCTGAATATTCAAAAAAAAAAAAAGGAAGGAAAGAAAATGACCAAGAGACGGATAGACCACTGTACACAGAGAAGTCAGCGAACAGAGGAGGACAGAGTTCAGGGAACAGGCCTGGGTGGCCTGATAAGGATGGAAAGGAGGTGGAAGCAGGCAGGCACACAGTCAGACATATGGGGAACACAGGGCTGCCCAGGAGTGGGTGAGCATGGTTCAGTTCCCTGCCTCAGGCCCTTCTCCTTACCTGGTGCTGGGCTTAGGGTGGGATGCACTGGGGGCCTGCTGGGTCCTCCTTTAGTATTCTGCTCCTGATCCTCAGGGAGAACAGATCAGATGTTTTAATGAGCCTTTGTGGGATTCTCCAGGCCCCACAAGCCTTCCAGCCCCCCAGCAGCCTTCCCAAGCCCCAAGCTCACTTTTCACCCTCCCAGTGTAGCACTCAAGACCAAACACTCAAGAGCCTGATCCTCCCATCCCAATGCCTCCTGTTCCTCTCAGGTGCTCCCTTCTCAGCTTCATAGTCTAAAGGGCCAGAAATATGAATATCAATTAGACCAAGTGCTTGGATTGAGAAATGGCGGGGGGTTGGGAGGCCTG
Source organism: Bos grunniens (assembly GCF_055505025.1). Lineage (NCBI taxonomy): Eukaryota > Metazoa > Chordata > Mammalia > Artiodactyla > Bovidae > Bos > Bos grunniens. The sequence goes on from NC_141167.1 coordinate 18,396,410, forward strand.
GGCAGGCAAGCCAGGGAGAGTTTCTATGCACCATAAAGAATGGGTTTGGAGGGCAGGAAAGGGCTACACTCTGCACTCATCCCCCATCACCCACTTGATTAACCAGACCTGGGATTCACCCTTGACTCCTCTGTCTACCTCACCATTTCCTAATGAGCTACCTATACCTACCTAGCTAATGAGTCTACCTCATAAAGACCTCTTATCTAATACCAACCTCTCATGTTCAGTAGCTGCTCTTTTATTCAACAGTTCAGCTTCTCATCTGTTCCTGCCTGAGTGAGTGCAGCAGCTGGTATCCTTCTCCTTCAATTTAGTTTCCACATGAGAGCCAGAGTGATCATTCCAGATGTAAATCTAATGTCATGGTTCTTTAATGGATGATGTCATGCCTTTTATCTCTATTACTGCAAAATCTACCCTCTTTAGGCTGTTTTGAAGGGTATGATAGTTCATGTTTTGTTAATTTATGTCTAAGCATTTGACTTTTTTTTTTCTAATTTTATTTTATTTTTAAACTTTACATAATTGTATTAGTTTTGCCAAATATCAAAATGAATCCACCACAGGTATACATGTGTTCCCCATCCCGAACCCTCCTCCCTCCTCCCTCCCCATACCATCCCTCTGGGCCGTCCCAGTGCACCAGCCCCAAGCATCCAGCATCGTGCATCGAACCTGGACTGGCAACTCGTTTCCTACATGATATTTTTCATGTTTCATTGCCATTCTCCCAAATCTTCCCACCCTCTCCCTCTCCCACAGAGTCCATAAGACTGTTCTATACATCAGTGTCTCTTTTGCTGTCTTGTACACCAGGTTATTGTTGCCATCTTTCTAAATTCCATATATATGCGTTAGTATACTGTATTGATGTTTTTCCTTCTGGCTTACTTCACTCTGTATAATAGGCTCCAGTTTCATCCACCTCATTAGAACTGATTCAAATGTATTCTTTTTAATGGCTGAGTAATACTCCATTGTGTATATGTACCACAGCTTTCTTATCCATTCATCTGCTGATGGACATCTAGGTTGCTTCCATGTCTTGGCTGTTATAAACAGTGCTGCGATGAACATTGGGGTACACGTGTCTCTTTCCCTTCTGGTTTCCTCAGTGTGTATGCCCAGCAGTGGGGTTGCTGGATCATAAGGCAGTTCTATTTCCAGTTTTTTAAGGAATCTCCACACTGTTCTCCATAGTGGCTGTACTAGTTTGCATTCCCACCAACAGTGTAAGAGGGTTCCCTTTTCTCCACACCCTCTCCAGCATTTATTATTTGTAGACTTTTGGATCGCAGCCATTCTGACTGGTGTGAAATGGTACCTCATAGTGGTTTTGATTTGCATTTCTCTGATAATGAGTGATGTTGAGCATCATCACTCATTATCAGAGAAATGCAAATCAAAACCACTAAGCATTTGACTTTTATGAAGTTAAAAATAGTGTTCATGCATGCTCAGTTGCTCAGTTTTTTCTGACTCTTTGCAGCCCCCATGGACTGTAGCCCACCAGGCCCCTCTGTCCATAGGATTATCTCAGCAAGAATACTGGAGTGGGTTGCCATTTCCTTCTCCAGTGGATCTTGCTGATCCAGGGATCGAACCTGCATCTCCTGCGGTTCCTGCATTAGCAAGCAGATTCTTTACCACTGAACTGCCTGGGAAGTCCATCATAAATAATATTATGTATTTAATTCTAGTTTCCAATTGTTCATTGCTAGTATATAGGAATAAAATTGATTTTTTGTGTTCATCCTGAATCCTGTAACATTACTAAATTAATTAATTATAGGAGTTTTAATGTAGAATCCTTGATTTTTTACATAGACAATTAGGTTATTTGAAAATAGATGAAATTTTACTTCTTCCTTTCCTGTATTCTCTTTCCTAGCCTTGTTGTAGTGGCTAAAGTTTACCATGCTATTTTGAATAGGATTGTTGAGAGCAAGCATCCTTATTTTGGTACTGATTTTAGGAGTGAAAACATTTAATTGTTCATCATTTTGTGATGTTAGTTGGAGGTTTTTAATATAGATTTTTTTTTTTTGGTCAGAATAAGGAAATTTCCTTTTATTTCCAGTTCACTGAGTTTTTTTTTTTCAAATCATCAATGTGGGGAAAGGACATTCATAGTCATAAACATTTGAAATAGCTTTATGCAAATACATCTGAATGATGTATTAGTAGTTCTTGTTCTCAAAGGGGCTCAGGGACGAGATGAAAGTTAGAGCCTTTAAGATCTCCATGTGTTTCTGAGGCCAAAGTTGAGTGCTTAGTTGGTGGCACTGAGTTTGGGGAGTAGAAAAAATCTTTCATCCTAGATGAAAGTAGTTAGAAAGCTTCCTGAGAAGAGACCCATACGAGGCCCTGATGAACAAGTAAGGGGACAGTAGACGAGAGTGAGGAGAGGACACTCCAGGTGGGGTAGCCTATGCAAAGACCTGGGGAGTCAGGACTAGCCCAGAGTAAGGGATCATGTTGGGAGGTGGGGAAATTAGAGGGGCCTGCTGTGGGTTTCTATTGCCCTGAGAGCTCTGAAAAATAAGGTCCAGTCATTTCAGCAGATAATCCTCACATGCCCTTCCTTTTTAGTTATTTATTTATTGGCCGTGCCATGCAGCATGTAGGATCTTAATTCCCCAACCAGGAATCAAATCTGCACCCTGTGCTTTAGAAGCATGGAGTCCTAACCCCTGGACTGCCGGGGAAGTCCTCTCACATATCCTTTCTAATGGCCCCAGAACAATTTTCTTAATAAGTCCTCAGGAAACACAGTCAGAATGTCTTGCTGACAATTTCATTCTTTTTTTCTCCAGAAAATCAAGGCTCCTCTTTCCCCTGGACTTCTCTTCTTAGAGGCTATGGCCTTCAGGCAGGAAACCCTGGGACTAGAGTAGGCTCTTCCCTTCTCACAATCCATCCATATCACTCTTAAGGCCTATGTTCCCTTAATGCTTGGGGATTGCTAAGAACTCTCTAGGCTGTCAACTCCCCTACATTTATCTTCTTGAGAAAGTTGCTAATAAGCAAAATGCACTCTTAGCATTTAGTATCCTCTCATTTTTCTCAACATCCAGATAATCCTTGGTTTACAAATAAAACTTGTTTCTAAGCGACTAAGTGCAATTAGAATATTTTGATAATTGAATCCTATTAGACTTGTAGAGAGTAGCTGATTTACAAGATTTATCTTGTATTGCTTTTTACAAAGCAATTAATATTTATCTGACCCCAGAGTGAGAGAAATTTAAATTTACTTTGATAGCACGAGATTAGTTCCTGGTTAATGTGGCAGCTGATGTGATTCAGTTCAGTTCAGTTCAGTTCAGTTGCTCAGTCATGTCCAACTCTTTGCCACCCCATGAACTGCAGCATGCCAGGCTTCCCTGTCCATCACCAACTCCCAGTCCTTGCTAAAACTCATGTCCATCAAGTCGGTGATGCCATCTAACCATCTCATCCCCTATCATTCCCTTCTCCACCTGCCCTCAATCTTTCTCAGCATCAGGGTCTTTTCCAGTGAGTCAGTTCTTTGCATCAGGTGGCCAAAGTATTGGAGCTTCAGCTTCAGCATCAGTCCTTCTAATGAATATTCAGGACTGATTTTCTTTAGGATTGACTGGTTGGAGCTCCTTGCAGTTCAAGGGACTCTCAAGAGTCTTCTCCAACACCACAGTTCAAAATCATCAATTCTTTAGTGCTCAGCTTTCTTTATAGTCCAACTCTCAGATTCATACATGACTACTGGAAAAACCATGGCTTTGACTAGATGGACCATTGTTGGCAACATAATGTCTCTGCTTTTCAATATGCTGTCTGGGTTGATCATAGCTTTACTTCCAAGGAGCAAGCATCTTTTAATTTCATGGCTGTAGTCACCATCTGCAGTGATTTTGGAGCCCCAAAACATAAAGTCTCTCACTGTTTCCATTGTTTCCCCATCTTTTTCCCATGAAGTGATGGGACCGGATGCCATGATCTTAGTTTCCTGAATGTTGAGCTTTAAGCCAACTTTTTCACTCTCCTCTTTCACTTTCATCAAGAGGCTCTTTAGTTCCTCTTCACTTTCTGCCATAAGGGTGGTGTCATCTGCATATCTGAGGTTATTGATATTTCTCCCAGCAATCTTGGTTCCAGCTTGTACTTCATCCAGTCCAGCATTTCTCATGATGTACTCTGCATATAAGTTAAATAAGCAGGGTGACAATATACAGCCTTGACTTACTCCTTTCCCAATTTGGAACCAGTCTGTTTTTCCATGTTTGGTTCTAACTGTTGATTCTTGACCTGCATACAGATTTCTCAGGAGGCAGTTAAGGTGGTCTGGTGTTCCCATCTCTTTAAGAATTTTCCACAGTTTGTTGTGATCCACACAGTCAAAGGCTTTGGTGTAATCAATAAAGCAGAAAGAAAGAAAGTGAATTCGCTCAGTCATGTCCAGCTCTTTGCAACCCCATGGACTATAGCCTATCGGGCTCCTCCATCCATGGAATTTTCCAGGCAAGAGTACTGGAGTGGGTTGCCATTTCCTTCTCCAGAGGATCTTCTCGACCCAAGGGTCAAACCCGGGTCTCCCGCCTTGCAGGCAGATGCTTTACCACCTGAGCCACCAGGGAAGCCACTAATAAAGCAGAAGTAGATATTTTTCTGGAGTTCCCTTGTTTTCCAATGATCCAACGGATGTTAGCAATTTGATCTCTGTTTCCTTTGCCTTTTCTAAATCTAGCTTGAACATCTGGAATTTCATGGTTCAGGTACTCTTGAAGCCTGACTTGGAGAATTTTGAGCATTACTTTATTAGCGTGTGAGATGAGTGCAGTTGTGCAGTAGTTTGAACATTCTTCGGCATTGCCCTTCTTTGGGATTGGAATGAAAACTGATGTGATTGCATCCCACTAATTTTGATGTTTGTGTGTGTGTGTGTGTGTGTGCTGAAGGTATGAAGGAGAAAGTGTTAGTTTTGCAGTTGTGTCTGACTCTTTGTGACACCATGGACTGTAGCGTGCCAGGTTCCTCTGTCCATGGGATTCTCCAGGCAAGAATACTGGAGTGGGTTGCCATGCCCTTCTCCAGAGGATCTTCCAGACCCAGGGATCAAACCCAGGTCTCCTGCATTTCAGGCAGATTCTTTACTATCTGAGCTACCAAGGAAGCCTTTATATGCTTTCAGTTACCATCATTAGTATGCAATCCATATATTCTGACCACATAATAAGCCTGATATTAACATTGTAGTTGACAAATACAAGCTACTGTTAATAAGGTAATAACTATTTTCTAAGGCATCTGGCTTTGAAGACAATGACTATCTAATGATAAAATTTATACAATTATTTAAGTTCTAAGCCCTATTTCTACTTGAACTTAAAATTAATATTATAGTACAGTCATTATCTCCACATCAGACTCCATTTTATGGATAGGGGCCTGAGCTCCAGAGAGATTAGGTGGTTTTTCCAAGATCTCAACAAATTAAGTCAAGACTAAAGTTTGGGGCCCTTCCCCTTGTTCTCTAAGGTGGCAGAGGAAATTTAAGGGTAAGTCAGTTATGGAAACCAACATACTCTTTTTGTAAATAAAGGTCTGGATTGCTGAAAGCCATGGTGGGGTAGGTACAATGGAAATCAGACAGGGATCCATGAAAGTGAAGAAGAACGGCAGAAGTGGACAGACCAGGGATGGAGAAGGGCCAGGAAATCACTCAACAAACATTTATTGAGAAATTACTATTCCACTGCAAGATGCTACTTGCTTAGGCTATGAAACACTGCTGAGGAAGATCTAAATTAGCCAGCAGAGCTCTGACTTGATGGATCTGACCCTATAGCTTAATGACTTAGAATCATAATCCTAAATATTTTGAATTTTCCTCAATGGTATCCTATCTGTTATCTCAGCTGAGCCTCAAAAAGCTCTACTGAATCCTTGAGATATGGCATGATATACTAGAGAAGAGCCTGGACTCTGGAACTATACTACCTGGGGTCAAATCTCAATTGTGTTACTTTCCAGCTGGGTGGCCTTTGCAACTTGTTTAATCTTGTGCCTAAGTTTTTTGTTGTTGTTGTTGCTGCTATTTTTAAACTTTATGAAGAAAATCATTATACATACCTCTGGAGTTGTTATAAGAATTAAAATAAAGTACATATAAAGTACTTAGACAGTGCTTGTCATGTAGAAAGTGATCAATAAAGGTAGTTATTATTTAGGCCCAAAGAATATTCTGGAACACACTGTACAGATATAAAAATTAAATCTCAGAGAAATGAGTTGACGTTTTCAAAACAACAGAAAGTCAATGATGTATTTCATCCCTGAACACAGTTCTTTCTTTCCTAATGTTTCCAGTAGCCTAATAAAATGCAAAAGTGTTTTTTTGTAGATATCTTCCCTATTCTGGGCTCCTTCTTCAGTCCAGTGATTTCAGTGAACGTGTGGGTGTCAGACAGAGACCAGAGGCACCGCAGACAGCCCTCATCCGTGGCTTACTGAGTGCCCGCACTCATTCCAACTAACTTGAAGAAAGCCCTCTTCACATCCTTGTTCCGGAGGCTGTAGATGATGGGGTTGAGGAAGGCAGAGATGACATTGTAGAACAGGGCCAGCTTCTTGTCATCCTCTGGGGAGGCCTCAGAGCCAGGCCTCATATACATGACCATGCATGGAATACAAAACATGGTGACCACAGTGATGTGTGAGGCACAGGTGGAGAAGGCCTTGATTCGCCCCTGGGTGGAGCCAATCTTTAGGATAGCAGTGAAGATGCGAACATATGAGGCCAGAATGAGGGGCAATGGAATCAGGAGCAAGATAAAGCCCAAGATAAAGTCCACTTGGTCATTGAGTGATGTATCTGCACAAGCCAACTTCAAGACAGCAGGAATTTCACAAAAGAAGTGGTTGATTTCATTGGGGCCACAGTAGGGCAGATTCATTGCAAAGACTGTGTAGACGAGGGCACAGGTGAGACCGCAAAGGGCAGAGCTGACTGCCAGGAGTACACACAGGGTTTGGCTCATCTTGACCCTATAATGGAGTGGGTAGCATATGGCAACATATCTGTCATAGGCCATAGCTGCAAAAATCCAGGTCTCAGTGATGCCCAAGGTTAGGAAAATGTACATCTGGACCACACACCCAACATAAGAGATAGTTTTACTCTTGCTTACTAGATGGATCAACATCTGGGGCACTGTGGTGGTAGCATAGCTGAGATCCAGCAGAGAGAGGATGCTCAGGAAGAAGTACATGGGGGTGTGGAGGCGTGCGTCTACTCTGATCAAAGTAACGATGAGACCATTGCCCAGGACTGTAAATAAGTAAAGGAAGAGGAAGAGGAAGAAAAGGATCCAGTTGGTTCTGGGATTTCTGGAGAAGCCCAGGAGGATAAACTCGGTTACAGAGCTTTGATTTTTCCAACCTTGGCTATGCGTGGCCTTCCTTCTGAGGAGAGAAGAGAACATATTCCTAAATACCCTGCAGTCTCAGTGAGAGAATGCTGTGTAAGATCCACAGCTGCAGGGACTGAAGGCATCGCAGAACTAAGCAAGCAATCAAATAAAGATCTCCTCCTCCACGCCAGGGAACATTCTATCCAAATTGGCTTCGCATTGCTCTAGGCACTTGATAGGGATTATAGAAATGATTTTGATCTGTCTACCTAGCTTTAATAAAGTTCCAAGGGCCCAATGGAAAAACTGTACATGGCATAAATCTTATTTTGAAGAACGCACACATGTACCCATCCCATAAATCAAAGGAAGGAGGCTAGGGAAATGTAAAATGTTTTACGGTAAACCAAAAAGTTGTAGAGCACTCTATAGTTCCTAAAGTCATTCTTTCAAATGTCAAGACAAGCAGGTGCTACCAAGGACAGTGTAAATGTGAAACAAACAAAAACCCTTGCTTCTTGGCTTTGTCTTCCTCTCTGATGCTGTATCTTTGAAAACCCACATACCATTAATTTTCAGAAAAAGGGGGAGTTTCAAGGAAGCTTTTTTTGGGAAAAGAAATCTTTTCTCTAGAACTTTTATTTCCCTCACCCCCACCATTCCAGCATTACCTGCGGTGGTTACAACTATAAAGATAAATTGACGTATAAAGACAGCCAGAGACTCAAGAATCGAAACCTAGAGAACATGTTTGTGCTTCTGGCATTTCTCAAGAAAATGAAGCTTATTTACCTGGAAATTAGGTGCCTGTGTGTCTCGAAGCTTTTCTTGAAAACTAGTAAGGACTCCTCCACAGCCATGTTGCTCACAGGAGAGAGTTGAGTATTGGGTGGGAATGGATCTTCAGGTGATTTGAACTCCATCCTAGATCTCACCTTGGCAGGCCTAGACAGCAGAACACAATACTGACCAGTCCTTTTTTCTTAGTCCTTTTGCAACAGAACCATAACTGCTAGATACACACCTTTTCCAGACACCAAAGAAGGAAATTGTCTTTAACGAAATGGCATTCTATGAAAATGTTTTAATAAAGGTGATCTCATTTGGTTGTCACCACAACCCACTGAGGTCAGTGTCACGACTTCCTTTTCATAAAATCACCTGTCCAGTGTTGGACAGAGTAAATGACGGAGCCAGGACTCAAAGTCCAAGTCTCAAATGTGTCCCTCGCACCAATTTCATGCAGGGTTTAGCAGGTTTCCCTAATGGCTCAGATGGTAAAGAATCCACTGGCAAATGTAGGAGACCTGGGTTTGATCCCTCGGTTAGAAAGATCCCCTGGAGAAGGGAAAGGCTATCCACTCCAGTATTCTTGCCTGGAAAATCCCATGGACAGAGGAGCCTGATGGACTATAGTCCATGGAGTCACAAAGAGTTGGACATGACTGAGTGACTAAGAACACACAAGCACAAAATAGACCCATTTTAGGTAACATTGTGAGAGAAAGAGCTGACCTGTGTATCAACACTTTTAGAGAGTAGAAAGTTCATATTGCAAAACATTGCAAATTATCAAGTGGTTTTCATAGAGAATCTCAAAACTTTGGGTCAGAATTTCAACATTTAAAGCATTGCACTGGCATGACAAGGCTGGCTGATAGTTCTCAATTTGTGTTAAAATAACACTACATAAAGCCTTGGATGGGACTCAGGCTTGGATAAATGAGAAAAATGATATTAATACTCACATTAGAGGCTCTTTGCAGTAGTATGAGAGTTAGTGGATATGGTTCATGCTCTTCTCTCCTTCAAGAATTTACTCAATTGTCATCTTTGCAGGGAAGACTTGAATCTTTCCTGATCATCCTGTTTGAATCTGAAATATCCCATACTCCGTACATTTTCTGTTTTATCTATCTTCATAATAGCAACTTCTAATGTACAAAATAATTTTTTGAAATCATCAGTTTCCCTCACAAGAATTCAGGAATTTTTATCTTTTTGATTTATTGTATGTTACCAGATTCTAGAGCAGTACCTAGCGTATAGTAGGTATTTTAAGTGCCGGATAAATGAAAGGGCTGAGTCCGAGCTGGCCCACCAAGGGCACCAGTTGCTGCTATTTGTACTTATGGGAGCTATCCTTGTTGCTGAACTTTGCTTCCTAGTGAGCTAGCAATGGAGTTGACCTCATTCTGAGGCTTTCCTTTGGATTTACATAGCTATCAACAGATTTCTTTCCTGGCGGCTCAGTGGTAAAGAATCCAGCTGCAATGCAAGAGACAAAGGAGGCACAGGTTTGATCCCTGGGTTGGGAAAATCCCCTGCAGAAGGAAATGGCAACCCATTCCAGTATTCTTGCCTGAGAAATCACATGGACAGAGGAGCTTGGAGGGCTACCGTCTACAGGGCTGCAAAAGAATCAGACATGACTTAGCGACTAAACAACACCAGATTTCTGAACACGGACTGGTCCAGACCATTTACATACATTATCCATGGTCATCCCACAAAGTCAATACCCACTATTAGCTGCATTTTACAACTAAGGAAACTGATATTTATCAGAGTTAAGCAAAAAACTCAAGAGCCACCCAGAGAACTGTTTTTAACTCTTGAACCTGCAATTTAAAAGGAAAAAACACAAACTAGAGCTTCTCTATACAGAGAAAAGAGCTTATCAGTAAGGAATCCATGAAACCTTGTTATTTATGGAAGAATGGAGGAGACTGAGAAAGCTTAGCTGGGAGACTTAGGAGGAACTTAAGAGAGCTCACTAAATATTCTGAAGGTTGTCATGCAGAAAAAGGTAGAAATGTGTACTGTATGTTCCTGGAGGGAAGAAAATTAGAAATGTGTGGCAAAAGTTGTAAAAGGGGAAATTTTAAGCTCAGTTACAAAAAAAAAGGCAAGAAACTTCTAGTGAGTAATACTACTCAATAATGAGTAGTAGCTCCATTTTTAGTTTTCAAGCATAAGCTGTAAGGCCATGTCACTCAGGTGTGGTATCACTTCTTTGGATGTGAAATCATGATGTACTACATTAAAATTCAACTTTGCCATAAACATTCTAAGATTCTAAAGCTCAATGACACCAAGATTCAGAGAATCTATGATTTTAGGGGTGACTTCTCACTATGTACCCAACCTCACAACAGAGGCTAGTCAAAACAAAGTCATATGCTAATAATGAGAACCAAAGAAGATTGAAAGAAAGTGAGAATACAGTATTTATCAAGTGTAATGTAAAAATTCAAGAGATAATTTAAGTTCCTACTGTCTTATTTGTGCAGATATGGAGCTCCCTTGGGAGCTATGATTGGTATCCATGCAGGGTTGTTCTCCTGCCCGCCAGAAGGTCCCACATAGTCTCTTCCAGAAAGAAGAAAGGTTAAGAAAAATAGTAGACTACAAGCTGAAGGGAAAACACTATTATAAAACTTGCATTAAATCTTTGTTATTCTTTCTTGTTTAAAATTATTTATTCTTGTGTCCTTTGAGAGAATGTTCTAAGAATCAAATTAGGAAAATACAATTTTAAAAGTTGTTAAGTAGCAACTATATTTAAATCACAGGAGGACTATACAACATCCAAGACAAAGTTGAGATGAGAAACATTTCAGAAGAATATTTTCACTGAAGGAGAACAGGAGTGTCTTCCCTGATCTTTCCTGTTCTAGCCTTTCTTTCATCCAACCCAATCTACACACTGCCAGAGTGAGTTTCAAAAAAGACAGAGATGATCATGATATTTCCCTGTTTACAAACCCTAAAAAAAACAAAAACAAAAAAACAACTCCCATTATTTATGAGCTAATGTCTAATTTCCTTAGCTTGGTTTTCAAAGCTCTTTGGAACTTGATTCTTATCTATCTAGTAGGTAACTTGATTACTTACCTACTCATCTTACCTACCTGGTAAGAACTTGATTCTTACCTACCTGGTAGGTAACTTTGGAACTTAATTCTTACCTAACCTGGTAAGTAACTTGATTACTTACCTACTCACCTTGTGTGCTTTATATGGCTTGCTATCTAGGAATGGAATGGTTTTTGCTTTTAATATGGTTGAAAAAATATTCATTTATGTCTGTGGCTGTTTTGCCTTACAACAAGAGTTGAGAAACTCTAATAGAGATCATATATGTCCCACAAAGCTTAAAATATTCATGATCTGGTCCCCTACAAGAAAGGTCTGCTGACTCTAGCTGAAAGCAAACCAGCTCATTCATGACCCTCCAAATATTCCAGGTCCTTTCACAAATCTATTTCTCATGAGGCAGTATGTTCTAAGGAGAGAGTAGAGGCTCTGGGGTCAAATTTGGTTTGAGTTTCGCTTTGCCACTTACCAACAGCACAACCCAGAGAAAGCCATTAATCTCAAACCCTATTTCATCATCTCTAAGACTGGGAGAATAACATATAACTTGAAGGTTTTTGTGAAGATTAAATGATATATTTTTTTAAATTTTATTTTATTTTTAAACTTTACATAATTGTATTAGTTTTGCCAAATATCAAAATGAATCCACCACAGGTATACATGTGTTCCCCATCCCGAACCCTCCTCCCTCCTCCCTCCCCATACCTTTAAGTGTATGTAATACTATAGCAATGTGTCAGTTATTATTACTGCTAATGTTAAATCATCCTCCAGATGAAATGCCCTCCTCTGCTTTCATCTCTTGGTAAAAACCCTAATCATGGAAGTATTCTGTGATTCCCCTCATAACTTCTTCCTCTGGGCTCTGATAACACCTTTAATGTACTTTTATTATTCCCCATGCTCACACACACACACACAAGTTTGTGGAATTCCTTGAGGATGAAAAACCATATCTTACCTTTCTATCTCCAATTCTTAGCACAAGGTATGAGTCGTTGCTAATGAATGTCAAATTAATGACTTTAAGAAGTTATGCCAATGGCATAAGAGTGAGTTTGTTGCAAGACTGGACTCCCAGTCCAATGGTTTCCCCATCACTTTCTCTTTCAAAATTACTACCCAGATCTTCTTGGTGATGTCTACCTGGGTTATCCATGTCCAGAATAACTAAAATCCTCTTCTCAGCAAGTTGGTAACTGAAATAAAGTTTGAAAACAGAAAAAATGAAATTAAGAACACACAGGCAGTCCTTGTATTATCTTCTTCAAATGTGCTTCTCTTTCAGGCTTAGTCTGGGCAACTAGACATGTCATTAGATAGGGGATGAACCAGAGACAGAACCCATTTCACTAAGAGCTCATTGTGGACCAATTAGTTTACACCCAGGATAAGAAAACGATTAAGAGTATGGCACCACAGTCTATGAGGTCCCAGAGTCGGACACGACTGAATAACTGGACACAGCACACATGGCACTAGAATCAGACTTGGGTCTGAGTACTGACTCCATCGCTCATTAGTAGAGTGACCTTGGGAGAGTTACCTCTTGTGTGTGTCTACATCCTCTCCTAGAAACCTGTGATGATGATAGTACTAATCTCAAAGGATTGTCCTGATGGTTAATTGAAACAGCACATGTAAAGTTGCTTAACACTATGGCTGCAGAGTATTGCTCTAAAGCCAGTAGTTACTATTATTATTACTATTTTATCCCACAACAAGTTTTTCTCAAAAATTATGAATTTTTAGAAAAAAGGAAATTGGGAAACAGGATAGCTTTTCTGATGTTGCACAGTATTAAAGGGCACAACCCAGATCTTTCTCCAAAGGCCACTCTTCACTGGGCTCTGCTGCTTCTGCACCATCTACAGGTGATGCTCTGTTAGGACTATTGCTGACAGCGATCTGGTGGGAGAACCCTTCCCAGGATTCTGGCTTTGTCTTTCATGCCCCTTACCTGTCTTTTCACTCTCACCTTATCCCAAGTCCAATACACACCCTTCCTCCACACCCATGTCCCACAACTGCCTTGGGTATAAGAGAATCCTGTTGTAGCTACTCTCCAGAAGTTGCCACATCTCAGCAGCTCCCTGGGAAATACCTAGCTGGTGTATTAATGAGGCCCATGGGTATTGGGGATCAGAGTCCCTAAGGATGCAGCCAAATAGATCCTGATGTCACCTTAGGAGGCTTCTAATCCTAAGGGATACCATTCCTCAGGGGAAGGTTCAGTAAGGAGGGAGTCATCAGACTAGAGATAGAAGGGCTGAACATGCCCCAAGGAATCCTAAGATTTGGGGGGAACTAGAACTACAGAAGCAGTGTGAAGTTTTGTCCCTTTACTCAGACCTCCATGTGGGGGCATGCTAGATGAGTACAGCTAAGCAGTTAATACCAGGACCCAAGTTTTAGCTGCTATGCTGGTCTTTTCCCCCATCTTTTTGGTGTGAAGTGATGGGATTGGATGCCATGATCTTAGTTTTTTTAATATTTAGCTTTAAGCCAACTTTTTCACTCTCTTCTTTCACCCTCATCAAGAGGTTCTTTAGTTCCTCTCCACTTTCTACCATTAGAGTGGTATCATCTGCAAATCTGAGGTTGTTAATATTTCTCCCAGCAATCTTGATTCCAGATTGTGATGCACCCAGGCTGGCATTTTGCACAATGTACTCTGCATATACATTGAACTGTGGAAAACTCTTGAGAGTCCCTTGGACAGCAAGGAGATCAAACCAGTTCATCCTAAAGGAAATCAACCCTGAATATTCATGGGAAGGACTGATGCTGTAGCTGAAACTCCAATACATTGACCATCTGATGCAAAGAACTGACTCATTGGAAAAGATCCTGATGCTGAGAAAGATTGGAGGCAAGAAGAGAAGGGGATGGCAGAGGGTGAGATGGCTGGATGGCATCATTGACTCAATGGACATGAATCTGAGCAAACTCTGGGAGATAGTGAAGGACAGGGAAGCCGGGTGTGATGCAGTCGATGGGGTCACAAAGAGTCGGACATGACTGAGCAACTAAACAACAACAAAGTTTCATTAACTAATAAATGTTCCCAAAAGCAAGGGTTTTATGACTCAACCTTGATAAATATTATGTTAAATAGAGTCAGTGTGTATTTTCCTTGTTTTTCATTGCTCATTTACCTATTTGCTTCCTATTTACTCATTCATCAAACATTAATTGATGCTTACTGGCATTGCATGTCAGGCTTAATGCTAGGTTCTGTGGATGCAGGCATAAATCATGCAAGTCTCAGTCTAGTAGGGGAGAGACACATACTTAGACAAGGATGTTATAAGGTGCCGCTGGGAACACATTCAAAACTCTGAAGGAGTGGCAAGGAAGTGGTCCAGGCTCTAAAGACAATCTCGGAATTCTCAAGACTCTCTACTATTGCATGAAGCATGAATAGAACAATGTTTCTAAGTCTATTTGGACAAGAAATCTTTTTGTCACAAAATGTTTCTCAGGACCAGAGTTTCAGGTAACATCCTTGAAAAGTGCTTGTCTAGAGAAAAAAATCTAATTTTTTCAACACAATGTTCCAGGCCCTGTCTGTCACATCTACTCTCCCCTGCCTGGGCCTACATTCCAGCCACTCTGCCCATTCTCCAAAACCTCTGTGTCTCTAGGCTTTCAGCATCCTATTTCCTCTTCCAGAACACTTCAACCTCTGCTCCCTGCCCTTTAATCCAATTATCAAACTTCTACTCATGCTTTGAAAACCCAGCAGAACTTTAACTCTGTCTTTAGAGCCTGGACCACCTCCTTGACACTCTTTCAGAGTTTTGAATATGTTTCCAGCAGCACCTTATAACATCCTTGTCTTGGTATGTGTCTCTCCCCCATTAGATTGGGACTTGCATTATTTATGCCTGCATCCACAGAACCTAGCATTATGCCTGACATGCAATTCCAGTAAGCATCAATTACTGTTTGATGAATGAATAAATGATGCCAACATCATGGCTCACCTTCTTTTCTCTGATAACAGATATTTTTCAAGTCATCTTTATTTCTTTCTGCTATAAAGACAATCTGTGCTGATTGTAGAAATTTTAGAAAGTAGAGAAAAATATGACCCAAAATAAAAATCACTTGGTATCTTACTACCCAGAGAGAGCCAATGTTAACATGTTAATGTATATCCTTTCAGGCTTTTAAAAATGAATGTATGCATTTTTATAAAAATTGGATTAACTTTATACATACAAATTTACATTTTGAATTTTTCCACCTAATGTTATATATACTTTTCACTGTAATTGAATAATGCTTTAAATATGATAGATAATATTAGTTGCATACTGTTTCATAAAGTTGATGTATCATATTTGCAGCTGTTTCCAGTCATTTTTTAAAATATTTATTCTACTATTTATTTTATTTTTGACTTCTTTGAGTCTTAGCTGTGGTATGCAGGATTTTCGTTATGGCATGTGGGACCTTTCATTGTGGAGCATGATTTCTCTCTAGTTGAGGCACGTGGGCTCTTTTGCCCCACAGCACGTGGGATCTTGGGCTTCCCAGGTGGCGCTAGTGGTGAAGAATTTGCCTGCAGGAGACATGAGAGGCTGGGGTTCCATCCCTGAGTCGGGAAGATTCCCTTGAGGAGGGCACAGCAACCCACTCCAGTACTCTTGCCTGGAGAACCCTATAGACAGAAGAGCCTGGAGGGCTAATCTATGGGGTCACAAAGAGTCTGACACAACTGAAGCGACTTGGCATGCACGTGTGGAATCTTAGTTGGACCAGGGATCAAACCCATGTCCCCTATACTGGAAGGCAGATCCTTAACCACTGAAACACCAGGGAAGTCCTCCAATAGTTCTTTGATGAACATATTTGAACATAAAATTTGGTCCGTGTTTCTGATTTTGTTCTTAGTATTGCCAGGAAAAGCCAGTTCTGACTCCCTGTTGGAACTGTCACTTTGACTTGCTTTTCATTGCTTTTGTTATTATAATCATACATAATGGCCTGCCTCAGAATCTTGCCCCCTCACTCAGTTCACTCACTCAGTCAGAGTTCGACTCTGTGACTCCATGGACTGCAGCATGCTAGGCTTCCCTGTCCATCACCAGCTCCCAGAGTTTACTCAAACTCATGTCCATTGAGTCGGTGATGCCATCCAACCATCTCATCCTCTGTCGTCCCACTCTCCTCCTGCCTTCAATCTTTCCCAGCATCAGGGTCTTTTCAAATGAGTCAGCTCTTCACATCAGGTGGCCAAAGTATTGGAGTTTCAGCTTCAGCATCAGTCCTTCCAATGAATATTCAGGACTGATTTCTTCTAGGATGGACTGGTTGGATCTCCTTGCTGTCCAAGGGACTTGCCCCTCTACCTGACTGTTAAAGTGCATCTGTTCAGAACTCTGTACTTGTGTAGATGTCAGGAAGGAAGAAATTAACACATTCCCTGCCTGAGACTTGCCATTCTGGGAGATTCTTGCAAGATTAAATGGTGTTTTTACATTGTTTCCTCACCTCCCCCCATCTCTGATACAAAAGAACCTGGCATCCAGACTTCGATAGATAAGATGCTTCTTTAGAGACATCAATCTACCATCTCCTCAGTCAGCAAGCTGGGACTCTGTAACATTAGGACAAATTCCTAGAAGTGAAATTTCTGGACCTGTTTATAACAACATTGTGAAGGTATGATACAGATTGTTATATGCTTGTCATATGATATTTTTATTTCATAAATGAACATATATAAAATCCTTAAAACTTTATTGGCACATAAGTATTTAATAAATACAGACATAATTCCTTATTTAACAGATATATTGAGTGCCTACTCTGTAGAAGGCACTGCTCTGAAAAGGTAGAGCCAATAATATTCTTTTCAGTAACAAACGTGAGTGTAAGTCTTCCTGCACACTTCCCAGCACTGGGCATCATCATTTTCCTAATCCTTGCTAGTTTGATGATGAAAATGATTCAATTCATATTTATTAATAACAAAAGCAAAACATTTCTTCTATGTGATGATAGCTGAACAAGATATAATCCTTTTTATCTCCTCCCCATTCTTATCTGGAGAATTCCATGAACAGAGGAGCCTGGCAGGCTACAGTCTATGGGGTCACAAAGAGTCTGACATGACTGAGTATGCACACACACTTTTTGCATCTGCCACTATTTCTTACATTTTGCTAGTCTGAATCCATCAACTTTTCCATTCACTGACTTCATCTTCCCTCTCCGACTGTTTGGGTGGACTGTTACTCCTTCACTCATAAAATATCCATTGAAGGCTAGTAGATAAGTGGCATGGGCTAGATTCTAGGGATACAGCACTCAACTAGACAATAATGATCCTGCCTTGTGGATTTACTAATTTGCTGTCTAATAGAGAACTCAGAATCATGTGCCTTTATTATTATGAGAGGTACTGCATGCTTTGGAAGGCTAACTCACTCTGGGAGCTCAAGGAAAGGCTTCTTTGAGCAGCTGCAGTTTAAGCCAAGACCTGGCAGATGAACAGGACATCAATGGCATAAAGGGGTGAGGTTAAGGGTGAGAAGAGAAGGAATAGCTTATGTAGAAACCCTGAAATGAATGGGAAAGAGCATGTCTTTGCACCTCCAAGGCAAAGACAGAAATCCAGCTTACTTGGAGTGAGAGAAAGAGGAGCAGAGTGACCAGAGTGAGATGAGCCTGGGGAGGCCACGGGGGCCAGATTGTACACGGCCTCATTCACCCTGTCTCCTCCCTTGGCCAGGAATCCTGCGATGTCAGTGTCCTCACCCTTCTCTCCATCTGACCTAATACCACGAGTGCAGTTTCCAAAGGGCATGTACCTTTCTCAAGATTCAGCCACAGGTCATTCCCCAATGCTCATTCCTCTGTCTCAATCAAAGATTTTAGTGTCTCAGAGACCCTTCTTTTGTAAATCACCGAGACTAGAACAAGATGAAAATAAAAGACTGATATGCTTGGAAGAGATTTTGTGGTAGGTCTGCTCCCCAAGGGCCTGAATGAAGCTGAGACTCCTGGCTGGGCATGGGGATGGTGTAGTGGTGCTGCTGGGTCATATGAATGAGTGTTTAAGGCATTGACTGTGTATCATGAGTCTTGTTCCTCTGACCCCCCAGCACCTCTTTCACAGCCTCATTCTGGGGCTCTGCGCCAGCCCATCACCTTGAGGAAAGCCCTCTTCACATCTTTGTTCCGGAGGCTGTAGATGATGGGGTTGAGGAAGGCAGAGATGACATTGTAGAACAGGGCCAGCTTCTTGTCCTCTTCTGGGGAGGCCTCTGAGCCAGGCTTCATGTACATGACCATGGCTGGCACACAGAACACGGTGACCACAGTGATGTGGGAGGCACAGGTGGAGAAGGCCTTCAGCCACCCCTGGGCTGAACGAATCCTTAAGATGGCAATGAAGATATTGATGTAAATGACGAGGATGAGAGAAAGTGGAACCAGGATGACACTAAAACCAAGAATGAAGTCTACCTGGTCATTGACTGAGGTGTCTGCACAAGCCAGCTTCAAGACAGCAGGGACTTCACAAAAGAAGTGGTTGATTTTGTTGGGACCACAGTAGGGCAGACGCATGGCAAAAACAGTGTAGACAAGAGCTGAGACGACACCCCAGAGTCCACAGAACAAGACCATTACCCTACACAGCCATGGACTCATGATGACCTTGTACCTGAGTGGGTGGCAGATGGCCACATACCTGTCTATAGACATGATGGCAAAGAGCCAGGACTCAGTAACACCTAACACCAAGAAAATGTACATTTGGGCCACACAGCTGGCAAAAGAGATGGTCTTCTTCTGGCTTGCCAGATGTGCCAACATCTGGGGCATAGTTGTGGTGGCATAGCCCAGATCTAACGTGGAAAGTGTGACAATGAAGAAGTACATGGGTGTGTGGAGGTGCGAGTCCAGGGAGATGAGGATGATGATTAAACCATTGCCCAGAATGATCAACAGGTAGGTTGTCAGGAAGGCTGAGAAAAATAGAGGAGTGGTTTTGGGGCTGAAGGAGAAACCCAGAAGGATGAATTCAGTCACAGAAGACTGATTAGTCTCTTGCATTGTGTTCTACTTCTGAATGAAAAAGAAAGACACCAATTTAGACAGAAGATTAGCTGAACTACGTACCCGGATAAGGGTTGCTGATGGGGTTGGGGTAGTGGTCAGTGTCCAGTTATAATGAAACATCGTGATCCCCACGACAGGTTGTTTTACCTCCCCTTGTCCACTGCCACCACTCGCAGGAAATTTATGAAGAGGAAAGGGCTTCCACATCTGGCCTGGCTCTGCCTCTGGCCCACCAGCAGTTGCTCATCTCAGCCTCACTTTACTCAGCTATGAAGTGAAAGCACTGGGCAGGGGATCTCTACCTCCTCTTAGCATCCCCTTCTCCTTAGTAAGGCAGCCAGGTGTTTAGAGATAAACATTGTCATACAGATTATGCAATTTGGCAAATTACAGTGAGAAAAACTACTTGGTCTTGTTGAGGACATCAATTTATTTTTCCACTTTAGTTACACCCTCAGATTGCTCCCAGCAAGGACAGCTCTCTGACCATCACCTACTCCATCACAAGTCATGGTGTGTTAGAAGGCGCACTGGGTTCTAAGTCCCGGTTTTAAGGTTTATTCAGTGAATGACCTTGAGTAAGCCCTTTACCCCGCCCTCTAACCCTTTGAGGCCACTTCCTTGAGTACAAAATGAGAGTAATTATCTCTTTGTTACAAATTTGCTGCAAAGATTGAATGATATTTTGGCATGAAATCATCACACAGAGGACCTAATGTGATAGATACGTAATAAATGTAAATTGCATTTCTGGATGGTTCTCCATATACAGGGACTGGGATTCAGGTCCAAGCTATGCAAGCAAACATCTTGAGAACGACTTCACCATATCTGATGCTCACAATCAACTTTCACTCCCCTAGAGGCCTACCTTCTGTTTCTTCTCCCCACAAAAGCCAGCATTTCATTCCGTCCTTTAGCTTCTTACTGACTCTTAGCTCTTCCCCAACTTAACCTTCCTGAACCTTCATTTCTTCATGGAGAACAGGAAGAAGCCAGCATCACTGAAGAGGTGTCGTGTGTATTGCCAGTGCTCAGGGAGTGAAGCAGTCTAGATGCTGTCAGTGTTATTCCTTCTCCTGGAACAATTTTATTTGACTCAACCTATTTGTTCTCCAAGCTGCTTGTTTTCCTTCAGATACCCTGAATGAGTCTTCACAAGAACCTGTGTCTACATGCACCACAGTGGATGGCTTCTTGACTTCGGCTAAAGGACTGCACACAGTTGGAACCTCCCATATGCTAGGCTCTTTTCTAAGACCTTCACAGACATTATCCAGTAGCTGGCAGGTAATTATTCTTACTAAATCCCTTGCACGATAGAGACTTTGTAGGTCACATTGTACCGACAAGTTGGCCTCAGTTTCCATATAAAGTATTATGTATTTGGGGTAGGTGGTTTCAAAGAAGAGAAACCACAGAGTAGTGTGGAAAGGGCAAAAGATTTAGAGACAGTAGGTTCTATTTGAATCTTGATTCTGGCTTTACTTGTTATGTGAACTTGGGTTGTTTGCTTCCTAGGCCTCAGTTACATCAACTGTAAAATGGGAATAAAAATATCTATCTTACAAGCAACATTCTTCCTTAGAGGAATTCCAAAGATATGAGAATATTCTCTCTTGGCGCCAAGAGTTGGCAAATGTGCTTGCTGCCATTTCTAAGTTTTCAGTTTTCACATACAGTCAATGAATGTGTTTGCTATTAAGAGTCTGGTTTCAGCCCATTTTCTCTGCCCCGGCCTTCAGAGTACCTGTTCTAAAACAAAAATCTGACTGGGCCCCCCTTTAACCTTTTGGTGACTCCCTTGCCTACAGGGAAAAGTCTAAGAGAGGTAGACAAATACCCTGGCTTTACTCCTTAAAGCAAGGCTCAGTTTTGTTCACCAGACTCCAAGGTAGATCAGACATTTTAAAGAGATCTCCAGCTGCTGCAAGGACTGAAACAGGGCACCACAGTGGCCTGAGATGCCAGGCACAAGGAGGAGACATGGAAAGGAGATGCATTCCAAGTCACAGTGGGGTTTTGTCGCAGAGATGAGGACCCAGAACTCCAGGATGTCAGCTGGCCAGCTCTTTGGGTTCTGTCTTAACTTAAGGCAAGCCAAAGAAAACTTGGAAATTCTGCAAGTCAGACATATCCCCCATAAGCAGTTTGACTTCACTGTGCATAATTTTATTTTTTTCCCATAGTAACTTCATTACTTAATGCAGAGCCTGACAGATGGTAAGATCTGGTAAGTGCTTATTGAATGATCTACATACAGGGAGATGTGGAGAAGCCAGTGTAAAAACAGAAAAGAAAGAATATAGACATTCTTTCTCTCCCTACACTTTTTGTTCCCGTTCCTCAGAGATGCAGAGAAGATTACCTGTGTCTAGAGGTCACAAGTCACCCAGGAGAAATCAGGGCATAAGGTGGTTGAAGGAGGAAGATTGAGAGAGTTGGCCCCAAGTGCTCTGAATCTCTCAGTGTGGGAAGAAGGAAAAGAGCTGGGCAGTACCACTAGACTGAAAAAGGTTGAAAACTGAAAACAGAACCATGGGCCAGAGAGCCCCTGGAGCCTACCCCCAGGGAGCAGTGTTGGCTCTCAGGAGCCTCTGGAGGCGGCCTGGGGCAGCTGCCACCTTCATCCACCCACTTTTGCCAGGGCACACTTTGCACAAATGCCAGAAACTTTCAGCCTCCCCATAAACTGCAGGCAGATGCTGCCTTCAGAGTATGACCCTGACACAGCCCTGGTCTTCCCCTCCCTGTCAAATAGGGCTCACCCAGTCCTTCTCAGGTCTGTGTCTGGGAGGGGCCTGAGTCTACAGTGGCTGATGCTGAGCTCAGAATATTTTCGGGCCCAGGTCCAGAGCAAGCAGTCCAGAGCATCTTGCTTTGTTGTGTTCCATGTTGCAGGTCTCTCCCTGAGTCCTCAGTGACACCCCACAGATCTATTCTGGGCAACTTCAGAGATTCATCAGAACTTGGGACTGGAGGCAGTCTTGGAGAATCCAGCCCCTAGCAGGGCACACATCTTCTCTGTAGCCTACCTGGCAACAGATGCTCCAGCTCCTGTTCACATTCTTCCAAGGACATCAGGCTCATTACCTCTCAAGGAAGCTTATGTAGCCTTGAATCTACCCTTCATAAAATACTTTCTCATTCTGAGCTAAAGCTAAGTAATGGTCCATTATGACCCCAGTGATGTGCTCTCTGAAGCACCCCTCTGCCTCAGACTCTGCCCCTGCACTCTCCCACCTCTCCCTTGTTCTCCTGAGTCCCGTCTGCATTTCAATGCCATAGGCTTACCTGTCTCACCTCTGCTTATGAGGGTAAGTGGGGCTGTCTGGGTCATCCTCTTCCCCTTGATAAGCTCTCATGCCCTGATTCCGCCCTTTCTGCTTAAGCTGATCCATACTCCCATCTCTTGCATCTAATGCCAGGCAGCAGCCCCAAGAGACTTCTGGCTGGCATCACAGGGATGGCCCCACCCTTCTGCTCAGTGGCTAAGGGCTCCCAGGAACAACCTCTGGGGAAACATCAGATGCACAGGGATTTGTCATCAGAGCGATCCGGTCACTGTGACCTGGCCAAGTCATTTAGCTTCCTCTCTTTGAAATGGAGCTGTGTTCCCTGTAGCATAACAATACTTCTCATTGGGTTTCTTTGTGTCGAGCAGTGATTATGGGCCAGACATTTGATGTATCCTAAATTCATGCAGTATTATTACCCTCATTTTACAGGTACAGAAAAGGAAACTTGGAGCACTAAGTAGGCTGTGAGGAGCTGGGATTCTTGTCAGACCACCAGGCTCTGCTCCTAACCAGCACTGAACCCACTGTCATGATCCATCACAAGTCAGACCAGAGGCGGGGAGCCTCACAGCCTCTAGGGTGGGAAGGACAGAGTCACACGTACAGTGGAAAGTGGCTGACTCTCACTCTAAACTCAAGAGCAGCAACTTTTGAAGGCAGCAAGCTCTTTGGGGGCTTCCGTCGGATACATGTACTCCTGGGGCTAGACAAGGAGGACGGGAAAGGAACCAACATTTACTGTACACCTTCTGTGTGCCCAGCACTTCAGAGGCATCATTCCATTTAGTCCTCCAACTACTCTGTACAGGAAGCATATTATTTCCACTTTCAAGATGAGGACACCAAAGTTCAGAGCCATGCAATGCCATCTCCAAGGTCAAATGGCTGAGATCCCAATCTAGGTCTGCTTGATTGTAAACGGCCTCAAGCACTCTCTGCTTGATGTGGGCGGTGGGGATGACAAGTCAGGACCACCCAAGTCTCTCACCTGCAGCCCTTCCCTAGGCTTTACTAACACCCCTCCCCCTAAGTTGGACTGCAGAATTTCCAGGGTCCTGAGTTGTTTCTCCAGACTCTACCTGAGCTGCAAGGTGGTGGAGGCTGAATGGGAAATCGAAAATTCTGATTCTCAGTCTGAAGGTCCTTCCCCCATGGATTCCTTCACACCCAGGATAACTCCTGAGAGAGTCTTCCCTTGTTTCTGAGTTACAACAGTGATCGTGTTCATCGAGGAAAGTTCACAGACCCAGGAAGGTAGAAAAGAGAACATAATTACCTTCTAGTTCCTTCCACATGACAAAGAAAATTTTAGTTATGACTTGTGGATATTTCTCAAAATTTTTCCTATCCTTAAATGAAAGTGGATTTTTTTCTCACCTCAGTGATATCATGCTTTACATACATTTTATCATGGCAGACGCTAGTTGAATGACTATCCATCTCCTTCTTTGCTGAGAGAATCATCCTCTCGCTGACAACCCTTGTTAGGTGCAGTGAATACATCCTGGACCAAGCCCAGACATTGTGGTTCCATTTCCCCCTTTCCCAGAATTCCTCTCAGTGAGGGCAGCGACGTAACCTGGTCCTTTCTAGCAAGACTCCAGAGGAATTCAGCTGAGGAATGTTAGTGAAATATTTATTTTCCTACAAAAAGGGAATAAGTGACTATGATACAAACCTCTTCCCTCAAACCTCCTTTCTATCACCATGAATGAGATGCCATAAGTGGAAATGGGCACCTGTCTT
This sequence comes from Bos grunniens, assembly GCF_055505025.1. NCBI lineage: Eukaryota > Metazoa > Chordata > Mammalia > Artiodactyla > Bovidae > Bos > Bos grunniens. Next base: position 18,420,810 of record NC_141167.1, read on the forward strand.
GAGATCCTGAGGAAAGAGCTCAGAGAATCACAGGGGTCCTCTCATCAACATCATCCATCTATGAGCTAATACATGATGCATTTACCATTTAAGGTTTTTTCTTTAGTGAAAAAATGAATTCTTGTATATCTGAACAACTGTTAGATGGGTTTTCTGGGTTGTGCAGGCAAATCCTAATGAATCAAGTATTCTACCTTTTAAAAACTTAATATGTGATAAACATTTTACCTTGATCTCCAACCTGCAGCTTCCAGAACTGCAAAAAATAAATGCTTGTTATTTAAACCACCAAGTCTGTGGTATTTTATTATAGTAGCTTGAATTGACTAAGACAGAGGTCAAGGTGGCTAGAATTCAGAGCAGAGGACTAGAGAGGAAAGCCTCACAGAGAGCAAGCCCAGGAATCCACATAAGGCCCCTCTCCAGTCTTCAGATGAGGGCTGATCAGTGCATGCATATGAGGAAACACCAGAGGATGAGGGAAGCTAAGATTAATAAGAGAATAGTATGAAGAACTTAATTCCAAAAAATATATATCTTAAAAAAATGAACAAATTCATTGAAAAATATTAACTATCAAAACTCATTGGAAAATACATAAGAAACCCAAATAGCCATATATCTATTTTTTAAATGGAATGTTGAGTAAAATTTTTTCACAGAGAAAACTCTAGACCTAGATGGCTTTACTTGTGAATTCTACCAGAGCTTTAAGGAAGAAATTCTATTGCCATACCAAACTTGGGTCTGCTCACCTGAGCAGTAACGCCAATCTCCTGACACTGGGCTGTGATAAAGGAAAGTGCAGAGTTTATTGCAGGGGCCAAGCAGGGCGTCCAGGGAGCTAGTGCTTAAAGACCTGAGGTTGACTTGTGCAGACACATCCCTCAATGACCAGTTGGACTTTATTTTGGGTTTCATCCTGCTTTTGATCCCACTCTCCTTCATCCTGGCATCCTATGTTTGCATCTTTGCCTATACTTTAAGCACCTGTACATCCCAGGGGAGAGTCAGATCCTTTGCCACATGTGCTTCCCACATCACTGTGGTCACCATGTTCTATGCCAGTCATGATCATGTACATGAGGCCTAGGTCCTGGTATGACCCAGAGAGAGACAAGAAGCTGGCCCTTTTCTGTAATGTCATCTCTGCCTTCCTCACCCCCAGCATCTACAGTCTCTGGAACAAAGATGTAAAGAGGACCTTTCTGAAAGTGCTTGGCCAGAGAGGCACAGCTCAATGACCCAGGATGTTTCAGAGTTGTCCAGAATCATGGACAGACCTGATGGGGCTCATGTGGTATCATTAAAGCACATAATTTCTGCCCAATCTGAACCTTTCTGTATCTATGAGACACCCAGAAAAGGTGAGGCCACTCTTATATTGCAGTCGTCCCCATAGGTTTAAAACTTTTCAACTGCTACCGTTAATGGACCTGGTTGAGTACTGAAGGCAAAGAATTTCTATGATAACAAGGATGTCCTTATGGTCCAAGGCCATTGATTTATTGGTTTTCTGCCGGGAGCCGGTGAGAGGCATTCCACTCGTGACAAAGGTCATGAGGAAGGAGGCTCGGCATACGCAAAGGCGGGATCGAGCCTCAGGAGTCCCCCTGGATATTCTCGAGCATCTACCCCCCAAAACCAGAGTCTGCCTACTTTATTGCTTTGTGCTCTCACCTCTGACTTTACTGGGGGCTGTCCCCCACCACCATCTCGCTCTCTCTGTCAAAGAGTTAACTTACAGCTCCAATTAATAAAGTTCCTGGGCAATTAGGAGTGTTTAAATCCAAACCCCTCAGATAGCTCTCTAATTTGCCTGACAAGTTTACCCGGACTCCTTCAGCTATGATTGTTTACAGTCTTCCAGCCTCGAGAGGCACAGGAAGCTTAAGATATTCAAATAGCTTAGAACCTCTCAGAGAGTTAGAAACTGTCAAAATGAAACTAGTAAAAGATTTCATTGATGAGCCAATGCTTGCTGCCAAGTTTCCACCTCCCCTGTATTGTATCCTTGAATGTGTATTAATTAATATAGTTGGTATGTAGAAAAAATAAGTAGTGGCCTTGGTGTAAGCAACTTTAGACCCTTAAGGTAATAAATTCTTTCCTTTGTTGTAAACCCATTACACCTCTGCCCTATAGGAATGCAATTTTATCTAACACTTTCGGAAGATGGCGCCAAACCTTAAAATAATTACTCTTAGAGAAAATAAGTCTTACGGTTGACAAACCTTTTTCAAGAGTCATAAAATGTTAATAGGCCTTCTGGCCAGAAGATGATGTAAATCACCTAAACCATTTGTATACGATAAATTTGCAGGAAAGAAACCCTGGTTTTTGATAAAGATCAAAGACTGCTGACTTTGCATCCCCTATTATCCTTAGGGTTTAAAAGCCTCTGTTGAAAATAAAGCTACGGGCCTTGCTCACCAAAGCTTGGTCTCCCCATGTCATTCTTCTCCTCAATTTTCAGCTGAGTCTCCATCTGGAACCCGGAGGTCCTCTGCGACCATTTATTTGCCTGGGCTTCTAAGACGCACTCAAGAAGGTGTCTAAGGTGGGGCACCTTCCGCTATTCGAGAGGGCGCCTGTGGCCTCCGTGGTCAGAGCTAACCTGGTGTCACAGGTTATATTGATTTTCCGCGTAAACCAAGCTACTCAGCCTCTTTTCTCCCCTGAATTTTCCTACTGAGCTATCCTCATTCTATTACTCTTTATATCTTTTATGAATATTTGAATAGGTCGCCGACACCATCTCTCCTTCAAATACCCTGGATCAGCCGGGGCTGGACCCCGGCAGTTTTCCTAGGTTCTCACCTCACCTCTCTGGAAAATTATTTATCAGTTCAATATAATCATAGTCAAACATTCAACATGCATACATGCTTTTCTGCAGTCTAAAGGGTTGGGAGTGAAGATGACATAAAGAGTAGACAGATTATGTAGGAACAGTCTTGCATTACTGTCTGACAAGGGTTCACAAGTAATATTGGCATGGCTTTTTGCATTTGGTGCTATAAAATGTAAGCTAGAATTATTTTTAACACATCTGTAGAACAGTGTGGCTAACAATTTGGTCTGACTCAGGTTGTAAAACTGACTCCTACCTGGTTTTACATTTTAAATATCACTTTTACTCCCAGAAAATAAAAATGTCTATTTCATGAAAGAAAAATACATGTATGTTTATCTATCTATCTGCATCTCTCTCTCTATGTATATTTATATAATGAGAGAGTCAGTGTTAGAAATATGCAGAAAGAATTTATAGAAAAGAGTATAGCAAAACATGTTTACTATTTTGCCATATTAATTTGGTCTTTGAAGTGCTCTTTGATTATTCCCAGCTCCTCTGAATCTACCAGTATCATTATATCAATGTCTATTTAGTGTTTCTGAATGCAGAGTTCCAAAGAAGAGCAAGAAAAGATAAGAAAGCCTTCCCCAATGATCAATGTAAAGAAATAGAGGAAAACAACAGAATGGGAAAGACTAGAGATCTCTTCAAGAAAATTAGAGATACCAAGAGAACATTTCATGAAAAGATGGGCTCGATAAAGAACAGAAATGGTATGGACCTAACAGAAGCAGAAGATATTAAGAAGAGGTGGCAAGAATACACAGAAGAACTGTACAAAAAAGATCTTCACAACCCAGATAATTACAATGATGTGATCACTGACCTAGAGCCAGATATCCTGGAATGTGAAGTCAAGTGGACCTTAGAAAGCATCACTAAGAACAAAGCTAGTGGAGGTGATGGAATTCCAGTTGAGCTATTTCAAATCCTGAGAGATGATGCTGTGAAAGCGCTGCACTCAATACGCCAGCAAATTTGGAAAACTCAGCAGTGGCCACAGGACTGGAAAAGGTCAGTTTTCATTGCAATCCCAAAGAAAGGCAATGCCAAAGAATGCTCAAACGACCGCACCATTGCACTCATCTCACATGCTAGGAAAGTAATCCTCAAAATTCTCCAAGCTAGGCTTCAGCAATACGTGAACCGTGAACTTCCTGATGATCAAGCTGGTTTTAGAAAAGGCAGAGGAACCAGAGATCAAATTGCCAACATCTGCTGGATCATGGAAAAAGCAAGAGAATTCGAGAAAAACATCTATTTCTGCTTTATTGACTATGCCAAAGCCTTTGACTGTGTGGATCACAATAAACTGTGGAAAATTCTGAAAGAGATGGGAATACCAGCCCACCTGACCTGCCTCTTGAGAAACCTATATGAAGGTCAGGAAGCAACAGTTAGAACTGGACATGGAACAACAGACTGGTTCCAAATAAGAAAAGGAGTACGTCAAGGCTGTATATTGTCACCCTGCTTATTTAACTTATATGTAGAGTACATCATGAGAAACGTTGGGCTGGAAGAAACACAAGCTGGAATCAAGATTGCCGGGAGAAATATCAATAACCTCAGATATGCAGATGACACCACCTTTATGGCAGAAAGTGAAGAGGAACTCAAAAGCCTCTTGTTGAAAGTGAAAGAGGAGAGTGAAAAGGTTGGCTTAAAGCTTAACATTCAGAAAACGAAGTTATGGCATCCGGTCCCATCACTTCATGGGAAATAGATGGGGAAACAGTGGAAACAGTGTCAGACTTTATTTTTGGGGGCTCCAAAATCACTGCAGATGGTGACTGCAGCCATGAAATTAAAAGACACTTACTCCTTGGAAGGAAAGTTATGACCAACCTAGATAGCATATTCAAAAGCAGAGACATTACTTTGCCCACAAAGGTCCGTCTAGTCAAGGCTATGGTTTTTCCAGTGGTCATGTATGGATATGAGAATTGGACATGAAGAAAGCTGAGCACAAAAGAATTGATGCTTTGAACTGCGGTGTTGGAGAAGACTCTTGAGAGTCCCTTGGACTGCAAGGAGATCCAACCAGTCCATCCTAAAGGAGATCAGTCCTGGGTGTTCATTGGAAGGACTGATGCTAAAGCTGAAACTCCAATACTTGGGCCACCTCATGTGAAGAGTTGACTCATTGGAGAAGACTTTGATGCTGGGAGGGATTGGGGGCAGGAGGAGAAGGGGACAACAGAGGATGAGACGGCTGGATGGCATCACCGACTCAATGGACATGAATTTGAGTAGACTCCGGGAGTTGGTGATGAACAGGGAGGCCTGGCGTGCTGCAATTCATGGGGTTGCAGAGTCGGACATGACTGAGTGACTGAACTGAACTGAACTGAAAATTTTATAATGATATCAAGAAATCAGTACCACTCTGAAAATATTTAACTCAACATCATGTTTCTGACATCTACCTACTGAACACATATAGGCCTAACCCTTTCTCTTTAACAAGCATTTAATGTATGTACTGCATTTCATTTATCTAATTATTATTGAATATTTGTTTATTTTCAGTTTTTCATTATCTAAACAATTCTGCCACAAATGTTTTAGACATTTTTTCCTATGTAAGTATTTTTTCCAGAACTTTTATGTGTAACCTGAATATGGCAGAGTTTAGAACTTTCAAATTTACTAGACATTCCTAAATTATTCTTCTAAGTAGTTATACAAGTCTGAAACTTTCATTTTCAACACTTGATGATATTATCTATCTCCACCATTCTAAAGTTTCTATCTCACAGATCGACAGTGGTGACATGATTTCCTGTTTTATTCAGAGTTCTCTCATTGTTGGTGGATTTAACACCTTTTCATAAGCTTGTTGGTATTATTGCATAGTGAATTCAGCCCTGGAGTCAGACTGCTGTATTTTGTCCTCAGCTGTATATGTTACCAACTCGATGATAGGCAAGTTACCTAACTTCTCTAAGTTTCCTCATCTGTTAACAGGAAGAATATACTATAGATCACAGAGGGTTGTTAGAAAGATTAAATGAGATAATATGTGTGAAAGGTTGTTGCTGAGCTGTGAAAGACACCAGGATTCTTGGTCTCCAATGGAGAGGAATTGGATCTGGGGCTAGTGACGAGGCTTGATCTCAGAGCTTTTGTGTAGTGAAGTTTTATTAAAGATTAAAAGAGAAAGCTTCTGACATAGACACCAAAAGGGGGCAGAAAGAGTGCCCCCCTGCTAGTCTTTAGCTGATGTTATATAGCTACTAGCAGGCTGCTAATTAGAGAGAGGAAATGTCTCAAAACTCAGAGACTGGCACCAAGCCCCTCACCCACAACATGCATTTTGAGATAACATTGGCACAAGGTGAGTTGTCTGGGGCCATAAAACTATTGATGTGAATCTTGAAGAAAGGCAGTTTTTCAAGCAAATACATAGTCTCATTAACATAGCTTAAGAGAACATTTGCAGGAGTAAAACATACTGGTTTGTCAAGTCAGCTTTGAATCTTAGGCGGAACTGACTTGAAGACAGAGTCTAGGGTAAATACATAGTTTATTAACATAGCTTAAGAAAATCAAGGCAATACCAAAGATTGTTCAAACTACTGTACAATTGCATTCATATCACATGCTAGCAAAGTAAAGCTCAAAATTCTCCAAGCCAGGCTTCAGCAGTATGTGAACCATGAACTTCCAGATGTTCAAGCTGGATTTAGAAAAGGCAGAGGAACCAGAGATCAAATTGCCAACATCCACTGGATCATCAAAAAAGCAAGAGAGCTCCAGAAAAACACCTACTTCTACTTTATTGACTATGCCAAAGCCTTTGACTGTGTGGATTAGAACAAACTGTGGAAAATTCTTAAAGAGATGGGAATACCAGACCACCTGACCTGCCTCCTGAGAAATGTGTATGCAGGTCAAGAAGCAACAGTTAGAACTGGACATGGAACAACACACTGGTTCCAAATAGGAAAAGGAGTACGTCAAGGCTGTATATTGTCACTCTGCTTATTTAACTTATATGCTGAGTACATCATGAGAAACGTTGGACTGGATGAAGCACAAACTAGAATCAAGATTGCCAGGAGAAATATCAATAACCTCAGATACTCAGATGACCCCACCCTTACGGCAGAAAGCAAAGAAGAACTAAAAAGCCTCTTGTTGAAAGTGAAAGAGGAGAGTAAAAAAGCTAGCTTAAAACTCAACATTCAGAAAATCAAGATCATGGCATCCAGTCCCATCACTTCATGGCAAATAGATGGGGAAACAATGGAGACAGTGAGAGACTTTATTTTTGGGGGCTCCAAAATCACTGCAGATGGTGACTGCAGCCATGAAATTAAAAGACGCTTGCTCATTGGAAGAAAAGCTATGACTAACCTAGACAGCATATTAAAAAGCAGAGACATGACTTTGCCAACAAAGGACTGTCTAGTCAAAGCTATGGTTTTTCCAGTAGTCATGTACAGATGTGAGAGTTGGACTATAAAGAAAGCTGAGTGCTGAAGAATTGGTGCTTTTGAATTGTGGTGTTGGAGAAGACTCTTGAGAGTCCCTTGAACTGCAAGGAGATCCAACCTTGGATCAATCCTAAAGGAAATCAATCTTGAATATTCATTGGAAGGACTGATACTGAAGCTGAAACTCTAATAATTTGGCTGCAGTCACCATCTGCAATGATTTTGGAGCCCAAGAAAATAAAGCCTCTCACTGTCTCCATTGTTTCCCCCATCTATTTGCCACAAAGTGATGGGACCAGATGACATGATCTTCACCTGATGTGAAGAACTTATTCATTGGAAAAGACCATGATGCTGGGAAAGATTGAAGGTGGGAGAAGAAGGGGACAACAGAGGATGAGATGGTTGGATGACATCACCTACTCGATGGACGTGAGTTTGAGTAAGCTCTGGGAGTTGCTGAAGGACAGGGAAGCTTGGCATGCTGCAGTCCATGGGGTTGCAAAGAGCTGGACACAACTGAGAGACTGAACTGAACTGAAGAAAAACATTTTCATAAGAAAAATGCACTGAGAAATAAATGTAAAAGAAACAAAAGAGACCATAGCAAAAATCAACAAAGCTAAAAGCTGGTTCTTTGAGAAGATTAATAAAATTGACAAACCATTAGCTTAACTCATCAAGAAACAAGGGGAGAAGAATCAAATCAACAAAATTAGAAATGAAAATGGAGAAATCACGACAGACAACAGAAATACAAAGGATCATTAAAAACTACTATCAGCAACTATATGCCAATAAAATGGACAACTTGGATGAAATCAACAAATTCTTAGAAAAGTACAACTTTCCCAAAGTGAACCAGGAAGAAATAGAAAATCTTAACAGACCCAACACAAGCATGGAAATTGAAACTGTAATCAGAAATCTTCCAGCAAACCAAAGCTCAGGACCAGAGAGCTTCACAGCTGAATTCTACCACAAATTTATTTTTTAAAAATTATTATTATTATTATTTTTACTTTACAATATTGTATTGGTTCCAAAAATTTAGAGAATAGCTAACACCTATCCGACTCAAACTCTTCCAGAAAATTGCAGAGGAAGGTAAACTTCCAAACTCATTCTATGAGGCCACCATCACCCTAATACCAAAACCAGACAAAGATGCCACAAAAAAAGAAAACTACAGGCCAATATCACTGATGAACATAGATGCAAAAATCCTTAACAAAATTCTAGCAAACAGAATCCAACAGCATATTTAAAAGATCATACATCATGACCAAATGGGCTTTATCCCAGGGATACAAGGATTCTTCAATATTCACAAATCAATCACAAATATACCACATTAACAAATTGAAAGATAAAAACCGTATGATTATCTCAATAGATGCAGAGAAAGCCTTTGACAAATTTCAACATCCATTTATGATAAAAACCCTCCAGAAAGCAGGAATAAAAGGAATATACCTCAAAATAATAAAAGCTATATATGACAAACCCACAGCAAACATTATCCTCAATGGTGAAAAAATAAAAGCATTTCTCCTAAAGTCAGGAACAATACAAGGGCACCCATTCTCACCACTACTATTCAACATAGTTTTGGAAGTTTTGGCCACAGCAATCAGAGAAGAAAAAGAAATAAAAAGAATCCAGAATGGAAAAGAAGAAGTAAAACTCTCACTTTTTGCAGATGACATGATCCTCTACACAGAAAACCCTAAAGACACCACCAGAAAATTACTAGAGCTAATCAATGAATATTGTGAAGTTGCGTTATATAAAATCAACACACATAAATCCCTTGCATTCCTATACACTAACAATGAGAAAACAGAATGAGGAATTAAGTAAACAATTCCATTCACCATTGTGATGAAAAGAATAAAATACTTAGGAATAAATCTACCTAAAGAAACAAAAGACCTATATATAGAAAACTATAAAACACTGATGAAGGAAATCAAAGATGACACAAATAGATGGAGAAATATACCATGTTCATGGATTGGAAGAATCAACATAGTGAAAATGAGCATACCACCCAAAGCAACCTATAGATTCAATGCAATCCCTATCAAACTACCAATGGTATTTTTCACAGAACTAGAACAAATGATTTCACAATTTGTATGGAAATACAAAAACCTCGAATAGCCAGAGCAATCTTGAGAAAGAAGAATGGAACTGGAGGAATCAACCTGCTTCACTTCAGGCTGTACTAGAAAGCTACAGTATGGTACTGGCACAAAGACAGAAATATAGATCAATGGAACAAATAGAAAGCCCAGAGATAAATCCACACACCAATGGACAACTTATCTTTGACAAAGGAGGCAAAAATATACAATGGAGAAAAGACAGTCTCTTTAACAAGTGGTGCTGGGAAAACTGGTCAACCACTTGTAAAAGAATGAAACTAGAACATTTTCTAACACCATACACAAAAATAAACTCAAAATGGATTAAAGATCTAAATGTAAGACCAGAAACTATTAAACTCCTAGAGGAGAACATAGGCAAAACACTCTCCGACATAAACCACAGCAGGATCCTCTATGATCCACCTCCCAGAATATTGGAAATAAAAGCAAAAATAAACAAATGGGACCCAATTAAACTTAAAAGCTTTTCCACAATGAAGGAAACTCTAAGCAAGGTGAAAAGACAGCCTTCAGAATGGGAGAAAATAATAGTAAGTGAAGCAACTGACAAAGAATTAATCTCAAGAATATACAAGCAACTCCTGCAGCTCAATTTCAGAGAAATAAATGACCCAATCAAAAAATGGGCCAAAAAACTAAACAGACATTTCTCCAAAGAAGACATACAGATGGCTAACACATGAAAAGATGCTCAACATCACTCATTATCAGAGAAATGCAAATCAAAACCACAATGAGGTACCATTTCATGCCAGTCAGAATGGCTGCTATCTAAAAGTCTACAAACAATAAATGTCAGAGAGGGTGTGGAGAAAAGGGAACCCTCTTACACTGTTGGTGGGAATGCAAACTAGTACAGCCACTATGGAGAACAGTATGGAGATTCCTTAAAATACTGGAAATAGAACTGCCATATGACCCAGCAATCCCACTGCTGGCATACAAATCAAGGAAACCAGAACTGAAAGAGACACGTGTACCCCAGTGTTCATCGCAGCACTGTTTATAATAGCCAGGACATGGAAGCAACCTAGATGTCCATCAGCAGACGAATGGATAAGAAAGCTGTGGTACATATATACAATGGAATATTACTCAGCCATTAAAAAGAACACATTGCACATTTGAATCAGTTCTAATGAGGTGGATGAAACTGGAGCCTATTATACAGAGTGAAGTAAGCCAGAAGGAAAAACACCAATACAGTATACTAATGCATATATATGGAATTTAGAAAGATGGTAATGATAACCCTGTATGTGAGACAGCAAAAGAGACACAAATGTATAGAACAGTCTTTTGGACTCTGTGGGAGAGGGAGAGGGTGGGATGATTTGGGAGAATGGCATTAAAACATGTATAATATCATATAAGAAATGAATTGCCAGTCCAGGTTCGATGCAGGATACAGGATGCTTGGGGCTGGTGCACTGGGATTACCCAGAGGGATGGTACAGGGAAGGAGGTGGGAGGGGGATTCAGGATGGGGAACACGTGTACACCCGTGGTGGATTCATGTCAATGTATGGCAAAAACCACTACAATATTGAAAAGTAATTAGCCTCCAATTAAAGTAAATAAATTAAAAAAGAAAAAGAAAAACACATTGGTTAGCTCAAGGTTTGAGAAAAGTTAAGTTCAGGTGGAACAAGGTATCATCATGGCAACACAGAATTTTAAAAGAAATAAACAAATGGGACCTAATTAAACTTAAAATCTTCTGCACAACAAAGGAAACTATTAGCAAGGTGAAAAGGCAGCCTTCAGAATGGGAGAAAATAATAATAAATGAAGCAATGGACAAACAACTAATCTCAAAAATATACAAGCAACTCCTACAGCTCAACTCCAGAAAAACAAATGACCCAATCAAAAAATGGGCCAAAGAACTAAATAGACATTTCTTCAAAGAAGACATACAAATGGCTAACAAACACATGAAAAGATGCTCAACATCACTCATTATCAGAGAAATGCAAATCAAAACCACCATGAGGTACCATTTCACACCAGTCAGAATGGCTGCGATCCATAAGTTTACAAGCAATAAATGCTGGAGAGGGTGTGGAGAAAAGGGAACTCTCTTACACTGTTGGTGGGAATGCCAACTAGTATAGCCACTATGGAGAACAGTGTGGAGATTCCTTAAAAAACTGGAAATAGAACTGCCTTATGACCCAGCAATCCCACTACTGGGCATACACACTGAGGAAACCAGAAGGGAAAGAGACACATGTACCCCAATGTTCATCGCAGCACTGTTTATAATAGCCAGGACATGGAAGCAACCTAGATGCCCATCAGCAGATGAATGGATAAGAAAGCTGTGGTACACATACACAGTGGAGTATTACTCAGCCATTAAAAAGAATACATTTGAATCAGTTCTAATGAGAAGGATGAAACTGGAACCTATTACACAGAGTGAAGTAAGCCAGAAAGAAAAACACCAATACAGTATACTAATGCATATATATGGAATTTAGAAAGATGGTAACAATAACCCTGTGTACGAGACAGCAAAAGAGACACTGATATATAGATCAGTCTTATGGACTCTGTGGGAGAGGGAGAGGGTGGGGAGATTTGGGAGAATAGCAGTGAAACATGTATAATATCATGTGTGAAACGAGTCACCAGTCCAGGTTCGATGCACAGTACTGGATGCTTGGGGCTGGTGCACTGGGATGACCCAGAGGGAGGGTATGGGGAGGGAGGAGGGAGGAGGGTTCAGGATGGGGAACACAGGTATACCTGTGGTGGATTCATTTCGATATTTGGCAAAACTAATTCAATATTGTAAAGTTTAAAAATAAAATAAAATTTAAAAAGAAAAAAAAATAAAAGAAATCTTTTAAATTTGTTTCAGTTCACTCGCTCAGTCGTGTCCAACTCTTTGCCACCCCATGAATCACAGCATGCCAGGCCTCCCTGTCCATCACCAACTCCCAGAGTTCACTCAAACTTATGTCCATCGAGTCGGTGATGCCATCCAGCCATTTCATCCTCTGTCCTCCCCTTCTCCTCCTGCCCCCAATCCCTCCCAGCATCAGTGTCTTTTCCAATGAGTCAACTCTTCGCATGAGGTGGCCAAAGTATTGGAGTTTCAGCTTTAGCATCAGTCCTTCCAAAGAATACCCAGGACTGATCTCCTTCAGAATGGACTGGTTGGATCTCCTTGCAGTCCAAGGGACTCTCAAGAGTCTTCTCCAACACCCACAGTTCAAAAGCATCAATTCTTCGGCGCTCAGCCTTCTTCACAGTCCAACTCTCACATTCATACATGAGCACTGGAAAAACCATAGCCTAGATGGACCTTTGTTGGCAAAGTAATATCTCTGATTTTAATATGCTGTCTAGGTTGGCCATAACTTTCCTTCCAAAGAGTAAGCGTCTTTTAATTTCATGGCTGCAGTCATCATCTGCAGTGATTTTGGAGCCCCCAAAAATAAAGTCTGACACTGTTTCCATTGCTTCCCCATCTATTTGCCATGAAGTGATGGGACCAGATGCCATGACCTTCGTTTTCTGAATGTTGAGCTTTAAGCCAACTTTTTCACTCTCCTCTTTCACTTTCATCAAGAGGCTTTTTAGTTCCTCTTCACTTTCTGTCATAAGGGTGGGGTCATCTGCATATCTGAGGTTATTGATATTTCTCCCGGCAATCTTGATTCCAGCTTGTGTTTCTTCCAGCCCAGCGTTTCTCATGATGTACTCTGCATAGAAGTTAAATAAGCAGGGTGACAATATACAGCCTTGACGTACTCCTTTTCCTATTTGGAACCAGTCTGTTGTTCCATGTCCAGTTCTAACTGTTGCTTCCTGACCTGCATATAGGTTTCTCAAGAGGCAGGTCAGGTGGTCTGGTGTTCCCATCTCTTTCAGAATTTTCCACAGTTTATTGTGATCCACACAGTCAAAGGCTTTGGCATAGTCACTAAAGCAGAAATAGATGTTTTTCTGGAACTCTCTTGCTTTTTCGATGATCCAGCAGATGTTGGCAATTTGATCTCTGGTTCCTCTGCCTTTTCTAAAACCAGCTTGAACATCAGGAAGTTCACAGTTCATGTATTGCTGAAGCCTGGCTTGGAGAATTTTGAGCATTACTTTACTAACATGTGAGATGAGTGCAATTGTGCGGTCGTTTGAGCATTCTTTGGCATTGCCTTTCTTTGGGATTGGAATGAAAACTGACCTTTTCCAGTCCTGTGGCCACTGCTGAGTTTTCCAAATTTGCTGGCATGTTGAGTGCAGCACTTTCACAGCATCATCTTTCAAGATTTGAAATAGCTCAACTAGAATTCCATCACCTCCACTAGGTTTGTTCATAGTGATGATTAAAATCTGACACCTGTTTGTTTCCTCCTGCTGCTTAAGAGAGAGATAAAAAATGTCTAACACTTGCAGTCTATATCCTGCTTTTGGAGACCCCTAGCCTTCCTGCCTGTTACCTTCTCGCGTGTAAAGCATTTATCATAATAAAAAACAAATAATAAGTATTCAGTGAATGTAAGATACTGTTTACCTTTTCTTAATTTGTAATTTATTATATATTGGATAATGTTCTTTGTCTGTTACATGCACTTAAATATCTTCTCAGTTTATTATTTTTTTTCTTTGTTGCAAAAGTCATATATGTTTATTCTTAAAATTTTATAACAGATGCAAACAAATACCCATTACTTTAGACTTGCAGATAACTACAGTTAAAAATTCAAGGTCTAAATTTTTTAAAATTGTCTTTATGAATATTTTTAAGAAACGTAACACAATTCTTAAACAATTTATTTTTTGTTTCCATGATTTTTAACATTGAATTACACAGTATTTATTCTTCTGTCACGTGATTTATTCACTCAGTATAGGTTTTAACATTTTTCTGTTTTCATTTGGTTTCACTGTTGAAAATTTTTTTTCACTTTTTGATGGATAGAAATGAATAATGACTTTATATGAATAGAATTCTTAATAAACTTATGAATCTATCCTTATGTTTTTTCTTAGATGAATATATGTCAACAATTTCATTGAATTGCAAGAGGAGAGGCTGGGAGGTAGACAAGATTCAGAGCAGGAAGGGTTTTGGCTGCTGGACTAAGGAGCTGAGACTAAATTCCCCAGATGGAAACTTGTGAGGACTCTGAAGGAAGGGGAACAAAGGCAGAGTTGCCGGATAGAAATCCAGCTGTGGCAGCCATGGGAATGCTTACTGACCACACAGTCTGCTCTTTGAGTCCAGGCCCTGCCACTTGAGAAGGCAAATGAATCACAGACCTGGAAATCCTGGTTGCTTGGGGTGGGCAGACTAGGAGATGAGTTCCAGGCTGGGCCAGGGGAATGTGGGAGAGGAACAGCCCTCCACAGTTGTGAGGAGACCCCTGGGGTAGGGGGCAGGTACAGACGTTCAGCCCTGAGGTTCTCAGAGGAGCTGAAGTTATATTCACCAAATCCTGAGATCCCCTCCAGTGGAGGAAGAGGCCTCCAGGACCTGATCGATGCTGAGGTGGACTCCACAATGGGGTCAGGATCAGAATAGTGGGGAGCAGGAGAGCAACCATCACCCAAGAAGAAGGCTAGTAAGGAGGAGAAAGAAGGGACTTCATCTGGGGAGTGAGGGCTCGAATGTGCCTGGTGCCCCCACCTAAGGAGACTGCCTTTCCCAGAAGCCAGCCTCCGCAGATGGGCTCCACTCTCATCAGCCTCTCCCCTGGGTCTCCCAGCTTTCATCCCAAACCCTAGTCTGGCTCCTGTGGGGAAACACTGGGCCAAGAACCAAATGTAACTCTAGTGCCCCTGGGCTGTGTGTGGGCAGGGGACCTTCTCATGCTCAGGAGGAATGGAGCCTGAAGTTTCTTTCCCACCAGGCAGAACTGAACTGCTATGGGATGTTGCTGAGCAAGAACCTAGTGCTCCCTCCCCAGCAGGAAGGGGCTGCAGGAACTTAGCTCCTGGTTAGAGCCCTGGGGCCACATGTTACTCAGGAGTGATCTCCTGAGTCTGAGAGAGCTCTGCCCACAGCTCCCTTCCCTGTAGAGTTATAATCTCAGGACAGCAGCGCCCACAACCATTCTGGGGAGCAAGCCAGGCTGCGGCTGACCCCCCATGCCCAGTCGTGCCAGGAGCTCTGGGTAGGACCTGGTTCACAGTTCCTGTGCATCTTGGTGTCTCTCCCCATGTCTATGTGAGAGTGTCCATGGTTGTCTCTGCCTCTTTCTCGCTGTGTGTCCATCCTTTCCTTCCTCTGTCTCTGGGTCTGTTATTATCTCTCTGTCTCTGCCTCTCCTTCTCTTTGTTATCTCCATCCCTCTCCATGTGTCTCCTCCTGCCTCTTTTTCTGTTTGCTGTCTCTGGGCTTCTCTGCCTCCAAAGATTTCATCCATCTCTCTGATCCACTTTCTGATTGTGTAGCTCTGGTGTTCTGTCTAACTGGGTCTTCAGCTCACTCTGTGACTTTCTTTCTCTCTTGATGTCTGTTTACTGCTTGCTATGGTCTGGATTTGCCTGCAGCATCGTCCTTTGACTCACAAGGATCTGCCCTTGCAGTGCTTCTCTATCTGCCACTGGAACCCTGAGCCATCTCCTTCTCCTTCTGTTGATGTTAATCACACTCCCAGCACCCGTTTTCTTCTCTCCTTGTGTATCCCCCATCCCTCAAATTTTGGTTTATTCTTCTCTCTGTCTTCTTGCCACATATGTTTGTGTCTCTTCCTCCCTTCTGGAACTCTCTATCTTTTCCCATCATTTTCTCTGTTTCTGTTGCTTTCTAATTTTTATTTGTTTCTCTAGGTCAATCTTAGCCCCTGAAGGTTTGTGCTGATGCTGGGGGAGGGTGTGTGTGGTGGGGGAAGAGCTAAGGAAAAGGAAGAGAGGAGTAAACATATTTTCAGAACTTGAAAGAATCATATATTATTGTAATAAACCTCTCTCTCTCTCTCTCTTTTTTTTTTTACAGTTAAGAAATAGTTACCTACTCAGAATCATGGCAGTAAATGGCAAAAGTGAAAATTCAAAACTACATTGAGCCTTTTGTTTCTCCACCTGTGCTTCAGAAGGGTAGGTATGTAGTAGAAGATAAATATATGGGGCTTCTCTGGTAGCTCAGATGGTAAAGAATCCTCCTGCCATATGGGAGACCTGGGTTTGATCCCTGGGTTGGGAAGATCCCCTGGAGACGGGAACAGCTACCCACTCCAGTAATCTTGCTGGGAGAGTTTCATGGATAGAGGGTCTTGGTGGGCTATACAGTCCATGGGGTCACAAAGTGTTGGACAAAACTGAATGACTTTCACTTACTCATGTGGTGCTAATGGTAAAGACCCACTTGCCAATGCAGGAGACATAAGAGACATGGGTTTGATCCCTGGGTCAGGAAGATCCCCTGGAGGAGGGCATGGCAACCCACTCCAGTTTTCTTGCCTGGAGAATCCCATGGACAGAGGAGCCTGGTGGACTACACTCCATAGGGTCACACAGATTCAGACATGATTGAAACAACTTAGCAAGCACAGCACAAAGTGCAGAAGAAAAAAGTTAGGACAAATACATGAATTCATCTTAGGGCAAGGAGTCCTGGGGAGCAGAGACCTGTCACCCACATCCCCTTTGCCCTCACCCTGAAGGTACAAACTGGAGGTAAAAACTGGGCAGCCTCTCATCACGAGGGACCTCATTCAAGGATCTCCACCACTCAGGACCTACCTCCTATCCGAAACAGTTTTACCTTAAGCAGCAAATGTACTTGTATTAAACTGTATAAGCTGATTCCCAAGTGTAGCTCGGTGGAGGGGTTGAGCTCAGACAACAGGATACACTCCCTTTCAGTGTCCTCCAGTCTTGTCTAGGCCCAGCATGTCTTTCTCCATCTCTCATCTCCCTCTCTCACATCCACACTTTCATCTAACTAGTCTGAATGAAGAAGCCAAATCCTTATATATTCCAAATTCGAAGTACCACTTGAATTTTATTCCTTATTATAAAAATTATTTATGTTTATTGTATGAAATTTGGAAAGTTCATAGAACTTTAAGTAATAAATATCACCTGTAAATCTAATCACCAGAAATGACCCCTGTAAGGTTTTGGTATATTTCTTTCTAATTTTTATGCTGTGCATATAAATTTGTATACTGTTAAGATTCAGTCTGCTTTTTAACAATCTGTTGGAGCATTTCTCCACAATGCAAAATAGTCTCCAAAATATTATTTTAAAGGTTATCAGGTATTCAATCATATCAATAGACCATAAATTATTTCAACCAGTCCCCTGTTATAGGACATTTAGGTTCTATCCAGTTTTCCCCATTAAAAGTAATTCTGCAATTAAACATCCTTGACGAAAATCTCTCCCCACATCTCTCATTTTTCCACATGCAATATTCTTAAAGGTGAAATTAAATGCTATCACATTTTCCTGCAGAAGAACAGAGTAATTTGCTTCTCATATGAATTTCCAAATCAATATATAAGAATTTCTCATTTACTGCAAACTGGTCAATGCCAGGCATCATCATTTTAAAAGAATTTTGTGCCTATGTCAGGTTAAAACTATTTCATTGATGTTTTAATTTGCAGTCTTTAATTATTAGGAAGTTTAAACTTTGGTGGATTCATTTTTTCATTAATCTCTTGTGCATTGATTATTAATGTCTCATTCTTGGTTATGAGTTTTTTCCTTACAAAGAAGAGACCTTTATATTCTAATGATATTAATCACTTGTATTACACATATGCAACAACTTATTATTCATTTTTAACTTACATAAGTTATTATACATAAGTTATTATATAGCCAAAAATATTCATATTTTTCTTACTTTTCTTACTTTATTTCTATGCTCACAAGAAAGCAAGAAAGTATTGGCATTTAAGCAGGACGAATGTGAGCAGCTTGAGTATAGTGTAGAGACAGGGAAATTGAGATAGAACCAAATTACTCTTCACAATTAAGTAGATTGGTTCTCAAAGTGTGGACCCAGCATATGCATTACCTGGGAACTTGTAGAAATGCAAATTCTCAACCTCCACCCAAGACTTTCCAAATCAAAACTCTGTATGAAGTGCAGGAGCATCTGACAAGCTCTCCAGGTGATTCTGAATCACAGGTAAGTCTGAAAGCATTGAGTTAAAGGAATTGGATTTATGGCTGCTTGCCCCGGTAATGGGAGTAAGGAGAGTCCTAGAACTGGAAGACAAGGGAAGATTGGAGGAGGTTCCAGGAAGGATACCAGTCTCCAATCATATGCAGGTGGCTGGGGGCTAGAGAGGAAAAACCTCTGCACAGATAACTTAGGGACTTTGCAACATTAAATGTTCATTTTAAAAATAGTTTTCTCTTCTGTGCTGCATTGTAAGTCATCTTCCTTTTATCCATACATCCAGGACAAGTCTTGCAAATAACACCCTTGTGTTGGTGAGGTTTAGGGGCATAACGGAGAAAGAGAATAAGGATGAACCACTGAAGGTCAGTACTCCATGAGGAAGGCAATAAGGGGAGTTGAGGAGTCAATGAGAGTGAGGATTAGGAAGCAAAATGACCAGGGATACACAAGAATCCTTCACAACATTAGGGAAATATGGAACAGGTCAGATGAGGGCTGTGCAGCTTTGTTTGCTTATTAGAGGGAAAGGGGTCAACACTAAGAGGCTGAAGGACTTGGAACCTTCAAGTGATGCTTGAAGGCCTTTCTCTGTCACATCATAAAATAAATATTCACTCATATATTCTCTCTTAGGTTACCTTATACTTTTGTTTTTTGCATTTAACTCTTTAACATATTTAACTGTGTGAAATCACTTTTCCACCCATATGATTTATAACTCTCCTTTGCCCCTCTGATTTATAACAAATAGTAGGCATTTGGTAAAAACATGTTGAATCAATGACATAGTTACTGAACACCAGTAAAGTTTCTTTCACCAGGAAAAGTTAAATCTTGAATATTAACTATAAACTTTAATCTACATAGCATTGATTTGAATTCCCAATTCTAACCTCAATGGTAATCCTAGCGGTGATGAAAACCTCAACATAAATAATAAGTGTAATAGTCTTAACTCTGATCTTTAATCAAGGCTAAACAGCCTCTGTTGTCACAAGAGAAAATGGAAAATGGGATGAATAATAGAGAGAAAAGCAAAGCTATCTTGGGAAAGCAAGAGACAGGAAGGAACACAGCACACAGCACTTCCCAGACTCAGTCTTCTCCATTTCATCACTATGCCCCTCAGCTTACATCTGAACGAAACCCCGACACCACTCAAACTGTTGCAGGAACGGGACCCCTTCCAGGGCCTGAAACTGGGCTCTTGCCTAACACTTGGAAATGAATTGTCCAAGGAGACACATGTGCTGACAAAGCAAGAGATTTTATTGGGAAAGGGCACCTGAGTGGAGAGCAGTAGGGTAAGGGAACCCAGGAGAACAGCTTTGCCACATGGCTGGAAGTCTCAGGTTTTATGGTGATGGGATTAGTTTCCGGGATGTCTTTAGCCAATCATTCTGGCTCAGAATCCTTCCTGGTGGTGCATGCCTTGTTCAACCAAGATGGATGCCAGACAGAAGGATTCTGGGAGGTGGTCGGATGTGTGGTGTCTCCTTTTGACGTTTCCTGAACTCTTCCGGTTGGTGGTGGCTTATTAGTTCCATGTTCCTTACTAGGATCTCCTGCATAAAACAACTCATGTAAATGGTTACTATGGTGCCTGGCCAGGGTGGGCGGTTTTAGTCAGTGTGCTTCCCCTAACAAAACTACTATGGGGATGTATTCAGTAGTGCCCCCATCTAATAATCCAAAATTCCTGTTAAGAAACATAAATGAAAAATGAGTGAAATTCGTTGGCACCAAAACCCCAAATATCATATATTTCCCGAACTCTTTAAACAGGCAGAGCACAATGCAGGAACTCAACCAGTCCACTGTGACAGAATTCATCCTAATGGGCTTTGCCTCGAACCCCAGGACCAATCCTCTGCTCTTCACCTTCTTTCTAGTCTTTTACCTGCTGATCCTTGTGAGCAACAGCCTCCTCATCACCCTCATCCACCAGGACACACGCCTCCACACACCCATGTACTTCTTCATCAGTGTCCTCTCCATGCTGGACATGTGCTACACCACCACGACTGTGCCCCAGATGCTCGCGCATATTCTCAGCAAGAAGAGAGCCATCTCTTTTGCTAGATGTGTGGCCCAGATGTACATCTTCCTCCTCTTTGGGATCATTGAGTATTGTCTTTTCTCCATCATGTCCGTGGACAGGTACGTGGCCATCTGCCACCCTCTCCGGTATAAGGTCATCATGAGCCCCTGGGTGTGCCTTCTCATGGTGGGCATCTGTGCAGCCTATGGTGTGCTGGATGGTCTGTCCTATACCTTCTTTGCTATGTGCCTTCCCTACTGTGGCCCTAATGAAACTGACCACTACTTCTGTGAGGTCCCTGCAGTCCTGAAGCTGGCCTGTGCAGACATATCCCTCAATGACTTGGTGAACATCATCACCGGCTTCAGTGTCATTGTGGTCCCACTCTCCCTGATTGTCCTTGTCTATGTCAACATCTTTGCCACCATCATGAAGATCTGCTCAGCCCAAGGACGGATCAAGGCCTTCTCCACCTGTACCTCCCACATTACTGTGGTCACCATGTTTGCTATTCCATGCATCATCATGTACATGAGCCCTGGCTCTGACTCCTTGTCAAACAATGGCAAGAAAATGGCCCTTTTCTACAACGTTGCCACAGCCTTCCTCAACCCTGTCATTTATAGCCTGAGGAACAAAGATGTGAACAGGGCCTTCCTCAAATTGGTGGGCAGGGGCAGGGCCCCAGAGTGACTCTCTAAAGATGAAGATGTGGGGAGCCATACAATGCAGGATGCACACTCACCCCGAACTCTTCTACCAGTCCTGAAGAGATGGTCTTCATAAAGCTAACTCTTCACCCTGGCCCAGTGAGCGAGAACAAGGTGCTTGATCATCAGAATTTTCTATGGCATTGTAGTTTGAGGCAAATATGATTAGGAAGATCTAACACAGTTGTTAAGAGCCTGGACTCTAGTGCCAGAGAGACCAAGACGAGAGACTTGGATTTACCAGTTACTAGGCATGTGAATTCTTGCAACACATTTAACTGCCCAAAGTTTGTATCTCTCCTCAGAGAGAAATTGCAATGATTAAATGAGATAATACAGAAAATGTACAGAGCACGGCATAGATAATTTCTTTTAGCAAATGTTACTTTTACTAGGAATGAATTATCAATCCTTAAATGGCAATGATCTTCCTGATCTGTGGAAGTTGCTGGATCCCTAAAGAGAAAGTTGGCGGGTGGGTGGGGAAAAGCTGGTGGAGGGGAAGAACGGAAGAAGAAACTCAGAAACTGTAAAGTGGAGATTCTTAAGGTGCAGAGGGACTTGAAAAAAAGGAAATTAACCTATATAACCCATCTACAAACTGTGCCAGTTAGAGCATCTGGGGTCAATTGAAGTTATCTTAGAAAGTTGAAAATTCTTTTATGACCATTTTTTTCTGTTCTTTTGTAGTTTTATACCTCTTGATTTCCCTTTCCTTCTTGTTTCTAATAATGTCCATTTTTGAAAACTATAGCTTCTCTTAGGTAATCTCAAGGAAAAGGGATTCTGTCCACTTGAGGATGTAGGAAATTAGAGAGGAGAGGAATGACTATAATGTGACAATGAAAAAAAAAGGGACTTTAGTTAAAAATTAAGTGGGGAAACTTTTTGCTCTATTCCCCAATTTTTTTAAGGGATTTTCTCTGAAAATATGTTTATTTTTCATAGAATGTTTACAAACTTGATTGCTTTTCCCCCCAGGCTTCACCAGTCTGGGCATTACCCATATTTACTGACTACTTGCTGTCACAGGAGCTTCACCATCCAACAAAGCAATTCCCATGAGGTTATAGAAACATGTCCCATAAACTAACATGCAGACCCTTTGGGTTCTGTTTTCCTAGCTTCTTGCTGATATACACTGCCTACGAAGCTCTTTTCAGAAAAAAATCAGCTAGGCTGGCCAAAAAATATAATATGAATGTCTGTCCCCTCCATGAGAGGCCAGGTTCCATGCCAAGGGTGGAAGTTCACAATGTCCCTGAAGATATTACTTAACCCTGCTATCCAGGAGCCAGAGTGTTGCATAAACAATAAAGCAAAATTATGGGAAAATAAAAAGACAGGGCATATAGCTGCAAAATATTTACAGACATGTGAATAAAAACATTAATACAGAGGGGCTCTAACAAATTGGTAAAAAAAAAAAATACAAACGCTCAGGAAAATTGGAAACAGATATGAACACATTATTTAAAAGATATCCAAGTAACAATAAACATGGGAAAATCACACCACTGTAGGCACCAAAGAAATGCAAATTAAAATACCAATGAGATATCATTTTTTACCTTTACAAACTGGAAGAATATTTAAACAATAACCAGAGATGGCCAGAAAACAATAAAACACTGATTTTTATACATTGCTAAGTGGAGTATGAGCTTCCCTGATAGCTCAGCTGGTAAAGAATCTGTCTGCAGTGCAGGAGACCTGGGTTCGAACCTGAGTTGGGACGATCCCCTGGAGAAGGGAAAGGCTACCCACTGCAGTATTCTGGCCTGGAGAACTCCATGGACTGTATAGTCCATGGGGTCACAAAGAGTCAGACGTGACTGAGCGACTTCCACTTCACTTAAATAGGGCTTCCCAGGTGGCACAGTGGTATAGAATCTGCCTGCCAATGCATGAGACACAAGTTCAATCCCTGCTTGGGGAAGATCCCCTGGAGAAGGAAATGGCAACCCACTCCACTATTCTTGCCTGGAAAATACCATGGACAGAGGAGCCTGGTGGACTACAGTCCATGCAGTCACAAAGAGTCAGACACAACTGAGCGACTAACACAACACAATGAGAGTACAGTTTGACCTAAAAAGCACATGCATATTTCACACAACCATGTGATAGTAATTAGCTGAGTCCCTGATTGTATGGCAGCCAGGACTTTACCAAGGCCCAGTCTGTGGCCAGAGCATTGCAGGGAAGAAAAATAAAAGTTTATTTCTATGCAGTCAGCCATGTTTATATTCTAAGTTCAACTCAGTTTGAATGTGTGGTCAAACTTAAAGTCAACCGACTGCTGAAAAATCAGCAAATTAGATTTCAACTCAATCCCAGATATACTCATGCTCACCAGAAGGCTGTCAAATGGAGTTGTGGAAACAGTCATTCACTTTGAACCTGGTCAAGAAGGCTGCAGAGATGAGGCCCACAGAGCCCAGGAGACCTACCTGGATGACATCTAACACTGTCTCCAGCTCTGAGGGTCATAATTACTAGAGATTTGCAGAGCAGGAGCACCGGGCACATCACCCCTTCCTCCATTACTTTCCTGTTATAGACAGTCCTCACCTGTTCCCGGAGTGGTACCTATCAAAACTGGTTGCAGTTATAGATTCCTCTGTGTCTCTAATGGGATGCATAATTATCTCCTGGCCACTAGCAGGTGATGGGAGTGGTGATCACAGAAAGTGCCAGGTTCTGCTTCTGATGAACACAACGGATGCTGTCCCCACATTAAAGTGTCACTGGTATTGAGTAAGTGGTATCTGATAGTCAGGCTCCAGTGACCTGCAAGGACCAGCTCCCAATTAGCTCCTCTAGTTCAGAGTTCAAGAAGCTTTGCAAGATCAGAAATACTACCTTTTGGTTAAATTCAGGTGGTCCAAGGTTTGCACCAAACAGAAGAGTGGCTGCTACAAAGCCATGCCAAGCAGGCTAGCCCTGCATAGGCTTGCTATACATAGCAGTCAGTGTTCCCTTAAAAAAGATAGCCACTTCACATGCTATGGGTAAAAAAAAAACTATTTTTTTTAAGGGACCTTAAACAACTGTCCCAAGAACTGGGGAAGTAAAGACCTGGAAGGGGCATTGGAGGATCCGAGTAAAATCACTATTCATTCATCATGAATCACTGGGCAAAGGTAGAGAAGTCAGAGCTTACAGGAAGATCTGAGAAGCCCCAGATCCAGTCATTTAACAGGCCATAACAGGGGAGTGCTTAAAAAGCTCCTTGGGAACCTGTTGCCTTTGAGAGTCCACAGTCAAGTCCTCAATTTAATTTAATCATTTCTTAAAAGGGCCTATATCCAAACATGGTTACATTCTGAGATATGGAATGGCTAGGACTTCAACATATGAAATTGGAACAGTAGGGAGCAGACACAATTCAGTCCAAAACACAGAGTAAGACAGTAATTCTTGAAAAAAAGGAGATATGCAGGAAGAGATTTTTGGCCAAGGGTACCACAAGCAAGTGGCCACAAGTAAGTGGAAACCAAGCAGAGAGCAGTAATCCCTATACTGGGTGAAACAAAGATCAGAACTGTGAGCTGTTGAGACAGTGAAGAATTTGTGAAACACAGGTTTGAGAGAAGAAGAAACTTTACAGAAAAAGGACTCCAGAAATTTACATAGAGGCCTCCTTCAGCCATTAGCAAATCACTGACAAGCATACACACAGGGTGAAATGAGACATGGAAGAAACAACTACTTGGGTCTGTGAAGTGAATGAAAATTCAGGTGCTTGTACCATGCAGGGAGACACTGAAGTTGTCATCCAAAGTGGAGCTAACTCACTATATACTCCAGGCTCCCAAAATAACTCTATCTTAGGAGTAGAGCTATTCAGTCCTTAAAGGAAGAGTTGCTCCTGACTTACTGTGAGAGCCAAAAGCAAAGCCTCAACAGGATCAAACTGATATGACAATAAGTTAGTGCTCTGTCAGACAACCTTCAACATTTTTTGAAGGGAAACAACATAATGCAGACTATCAACTCTGTAGCATCCTGTAAGTTGAAATAATTCCCTAAAAAAAATCAAATTTTACTAGACATATAAAGAAGCAGGAGGAAGTAACTCAGAATCAGAGAAAAAACAGTCAACAGAAACATTCACAGAAATGATGTGGACATTGAAATTAACAGAAAAACTTTAAAACAGCTTGTCTAATAAACACACTAAAGAATTGTTGAAGGAAAATACGGATATAATGAGTGGATAGATGGGGGATCACAACAGAAAATGGAAATAAATAAACATGAAGAAAGAATAGTCTTCAATGGGAGGAGATCAAGATGGCGAAGTAAGAGGGTATGGGGTTCACATATCCCCATGAACACATCAAAAATACATCTATATATGGAATAATTCTTTCTGAAAACAAACTGGAAACCAGCAGAGGGACTCCTGTATGACCATGTCTTTAAGAAAGATATACATGTAACTGGGTGAAAATAGAAGAAAAGTGATCGGGTCAGGCCCTGTGCCCCTGAGAGGAGACCTGGGAAAAGGGAGATTGCAGATACCCACCCTGGGGAGTGAGCAGGTCAAGACACAGACTGGATGTCCCAGTCCTGGGGTTCTACATGGAGAAGACAAGCTCTCTTGGCTGGTTGGGGATTTGCTGGGTCAGGCAGAAAGACTGGGGAAACCTGGACTTTGCTCATGAGGAGTGCTTGCCCGCAGGTTTGCCCCTGAGACAGGACAGAGAGAAGTCTGCTTAAGTAATTGTCTGCTGGGTTTCCCAAGACAGCCTCACAATGCCCCATTGGAGCCAAGGGAAACCCGGCCCCACTCAGTCCATGCCACAAGCAGCAATGGATCTGGGGTGGCCAGGACTGGGAAGAGGACTAGATCTTGAGCTGCAAAGACGACCCAGTCCAGGAGCTGAGCCTTAATGGGGTGATGGTGGCCCTTATTGGAACTTACTCAAGCAGCACCTCAGAAGCAGCCCAGTTGCTGCCTGATTTTCTAATAGAGACCAAATGGGGATTTGAACCTAGATCAGGATTCAGTGAGGCAACAACACTAAACAGTTGACCCAGCACTGCCTGTCACATTAGACAAACTTCCTTGTTTGTTTATCTGTTTAAGGAGGTGCAGTCCCCTCTTGAACAGTAAATCTCTGCTTGAAATCCCAAGAATGTCACATTCATGAGGCCCACTCTCTTTAAGGGAGGAAGGACATTGCCACCACACAGGCAGTGTCTCCTCCCACCAGCTAGAGAAGTGTGTGGCCTGGGCAGGTGTCCTCTACTGTGGACGCAGGCTTCCAGGCTCCTGTCCCTACCACAAGATGTCTGGGTGTCACACCAGAGATCAGGGCTGGCCCTTAATATTGCTCACTTTTTGCTGTCAGAAGACTTACCACTGACTGAACCCCTCTGTGTACCATAAGCTGTGCTAAGTGTCTTACAGGTACCTTCTTAACACTCATAGCACTGCTTTCCATTCTAAACAGGATGAAAATGAAGCTCAGAGAGGGAAAGTGATTTGTACAAGGCCATATGGCTAGGAAGTAGTGGAGTCGGCATTCAGCCACCAGTCTGTCCGGTTGTCTAGTCTTTTGTTTTCTGTGAGCAAAAGAGAAAGAGGCATTGTATTTTCTGGGGCTTCAGAACCATATCCAGAGAAGGAAACAAATTGTCAAGAGATAAAATATATCAAGATCTACGACTGTATCTTGAATATTATAAATAATACTGCTATAAAAAATTGGTTTCATGTATCTTTCAGAATTAGTACTTTTATCTTCTTCATATATAGTCTGGGCAGAGAGTATAGTATCCCCAGTTTTGGTCTTTTTCTCAATATTCCTTTGGCAATTCAGAGACTTTTGTGATTCTATGTAAAATTTTTGATTCTTCATTTCAATTAAATTTTTTTTTAATTTATGAGTATATTACACAGTATCTATGGCATGTTCCATGGGCAGGGCTGCCCCATATCAGGTATCTACCAGGTCCATGGCCTTCTAATCTTTGAAACAATACAATGTCCAAATTCAGACACACTTCGAGAGTGAAAGGCAGAGTTTTAACTAATTACAGAAATTAATTGATCTATAATAGGCATAAACCGTAACTGTCCCATGAAAACTAGGGTATGCGATCACCCTATCCAATCCCATCCTTGGCTAGCCTACTCTCTCCCCATAGTTGGAAACAAGCACTATAGTTGATACTTTTTAGCCCTAAAATCCATCTTACCTGGATAAATATGCTATTTCTCTGGGCACCTAAGCATTCCGGCCCATTACTCTGAGATAACATCCAGGCATGCTCAGCTGCTGCTTTGTCCA
This sequence comes from Bos grunniens, assembly GCF_055505025.1. NCBI lineage: Eukaryota > Metazoa > Chordata > Mammalia > Artiodactyla > Bovidae > Bos > Bos grunniens. The sequence continues at coordinate 18,448,440 of NC_141167.1, forward strand.
ACTTCGTGTTCCAGTTATATGGATACTAACAGGACTTTTTTGGTCTTTGCCTTGGGGACCTGTTTTAAGATGACATGCCCTTTCTAGAACCCCTTCCATAGCAGGACTCATCCAGTTCTGTGCTCAGTTGCCATGCAGTGGCTCAGGCCATCCTCCTACAGACAGATACCCTTTTACCACTAAGTGTCACTCCACCTGGATTCATCACTGGCCTCTACCAAGGTAAAAGTATTCTGCGTTGGCCTTAAGTCCCCAGGTGCCCAAGCTGTACTTCACCTTGCCCTGAGTTTCACCTTCATCACCACACCCTTCAGAATTTGAATTCCACCTTGAAGGGCTAGATCATCTCTCACAATTGGTCATTGCCTCCCACCCACGAAACAGGCTCCTTTCCAGTGAAGCTGCATTCAGCCACCAGTCTGTCTGGCTGTCTGGTCTTTTGCTTTCTGTGTTGCACAAGAAAGAGTGGCATCATGGGTAAAATACATAACTGCAGCAGTTAACGAAGCCAACCTAGTCTGATGCTTTTCTCTCCTAGAGTTCCAGTAGGACCCAAGAGGGTACTTTGCTGGGGAGCATCCTTCCAGTGGGTCCAAGGAAGACTGTGCCTCTGTCCTGGCCTCTGACCACCTGGTTCCTACACCCAGCCTTGCAGACATGCTATCATCTGACTATACATACCCTGTAAGTCAGCATTGCAACAGAGATGCTACAGTAGAATGACTTGGAATCTGGAAGATCCAAGTTCAAATTCCTACTACACAATTTATTTGCTATGTGGTATGAATAAGTCATTTAATTCTCTTAAACTCTCTGTCTGCTGACAAATCAAGTGACTTACCTACCTTGTCCTGAGGATTAATTACATTATGCATAGCACCCAGTGTAGCATCTGATAAGAGTAAGTGTTCACATAAAAAGCTGCTCAACATCCCTAATAATTAGAGAAAGGCATATCAAAACTACAATGGGGTATCACCTCACACAAGTCAGAATGGCCACCATCAAAAAATCTACAAACAATAAATGCTGGATAGGATGTGGAGAAAGGGAACCCTCCTACAATGCTGTTGGGAATATAAACTGATACAGCCATTATAGAAAACAGTATGGAGATTCCTTAAAATACTAGGAATAAATCTATCATATGACTCAGCAATCCCACTACTGGGCATATACCCTGAGAAGGCCACAATTCTAAAAGATACATGTACCCCAATGCTAATTGCAGCACTGTACAATAGCCAGGACATGGAAGCAACCAAGATGCCCATCTACAAATGAGTGGGTAAAGAAGCTGTGGTACATATATACAATGGAATATTACTCGGCCATAAAAAAGAATGAATTTGAGTCAGTTCTAGTGAGGTAGATGAAACTAGAGCCTGTTATACAGAGTGAAATAAGTCAGAAGTATAAAAATAAATACTGTATATTAACACATATATATGGCACATGGAAAAATGGTATTGTTGAACCTATATGCAGGTAAGGAATGGAGACACAGATGTAGAGAATGGAGTTGTGGACACAGTGGGGGAAGGAAAGAGTGGGGCAAATGGAGAAAGTAGCATCAATATATTGAAACTATCATGTGTAAAGTAGGTAACTGGTGAGAAGCTGCTCGTCAGTTATCTATCTAGAGCACAAGGAGCCCAGCCTGGCAATTTGTGATGACCAAGGGGTGGGACACAGGGAGGGGAAGGAGGTTCAATATGCATAATTATGGCTAATTCACATTGTTGTACGGCAAAAACCAGTACAACATTACAAAGCAATTTTCCTCCAATTAAAAAATTTAAAAAGAGTAAGTGTTCAATAATATGTGGTGGTTGCTATAGTAATAGATTTAGTAGCATTTAGACCACAATTAGGTACATGGTCTTTGAAAATAGTGCTGTTGTTGTTTAGTTGGTAACGCGTGCCTGACCCTTTGTAACCACATGGACTGTAGTCCACCAGGCTCCTCTCTTCATGGGATTCCCCAGGCAAATATACTGAAGTGGGTTGCCATTTCCTTCTCCAGGGGATCTTCTCGACCCAGGGATCAAGTCCATATCTCCTGCATTGGCAGGTGGGTCCTTTACCACTGAGCCACCAGGGAAGCCCCTGGATAGTTCAGTTCAGTTCAGTTCAGTCGTGTCTGACTCTCTGCACAGCATGCCATGCCTCCCTATCCATCAACAACTCCTGGAGTTCACCCAGACTCATGTCCATCGAGTTAGTGATGCCATCCAGCCATCTCATCCTCTGTCGTCCCCTTCTTCTCCTGCCCCCAATCCTTCCCAGCATCAGAGTCTTTTCCAATGAGTCAACTCTTCACATGAGGTGGCCAAAGTAATGGAGTTTCAGCTTTAGCATCATTCCTTCCAAAGAAATCCCAGGACTGATCTCCTTTAGAATGGACTGGTTGGATCTCCTTGCAGTCCAAGGGACTCTCAAGAGTCTTCTCCAACACCACAGTTCAAAAGCATCAATTCTTCAGCACTCAGCCTTCTTCACAGTCCAACTCCCACATCCATACATGACCACAGGAAAAACCATAGCCTTGACTAGACGGACCTTTGTGGGCAAAGTAATGTCTCTGCTTTTGAATATGCTATCTAGGTTGGTCATAACTTTCCTTCCAAGGAGTAAGCGTCTTTTAATTTCATGGCTGCAGTCACCATCTACAGTGATTTTGGAGCCCAGAAAAATAAAGTCTGACAGTGTTTCCACTGTTTCCCCATCTATTTCCCATGAAGTGATGGGACCAGATGCCATGATCTTAGTTTTCTGAATGTTGAGCTTTAGGCCAACTTTTTCACTCTTCTCTTTCACTTTCATGAAGAGGCTCCTTAGTTCCTCTTCACTTTCTGCCGTAAGGGTGGTGTCATCTGCATATCTAAGGTTATTGTTATTTCTCCCGGCAATCTTGATTCCAGCTTGTGCTTCTTCCAGCCCAGCGTTTCTCATGATGTACTCTGCATAGAAGTTAAATAAGCAGGGTGACAATATACAGCCTTGACGTACTCCTTTTCCTATTTGGAACCAGTCTGTTGGTCCATGTCCAGTTCTAACTGTTGCTTCCTGACCTGCATACAGATTTCTCAAGAGGCAGGTCAGGTGGTCTGGGATTTTCCACAGTTTATTGTGATCCACACAGTCAAAGGCTTTGGCATAGTCACTAAAGCAGAAATAGATGTTTTTCTGGAGCTCTCTTTCTTTTTTGATGATCCAGAGGATGTTGGCAATTTGGTCTCTGGTTCCTCTGCCTTTTCTAAAACCAGATTGAACATCTGGAAGTTCACGGTTCACATATTGCTGAAGCCTGGCTAGTTATGAGGGCACTAATAAGTATTAGCAGCATTTATATTATCTATATCCAGCCTAAGTTTTATCTCTGCTCCATAAGTGGCCTGGATAAGATGAATAAGCACATAAAAGGCAAATGAAAGTGCTTTGGATGGAAACAAAGCACACTGTATTAGTATTTGTCACTGTGCCACAGTGATGTAGCCACTCAGCTGTAAGACTCCTCCCTCCACTAAGTCTCAGTGGGAAGGAATTTCAGTCCCCACACAGGGACTTGTTCTATTTACACTGCCTTTGGCTCAGGAACTGCTAAAGAACCTGCAGTGCAGTGGTGGTTCAAGAAGTTTTGCAAAGGGGACGAGAGCCTTGATGATGAGGAGCATGGTGGCCAAACATCAGAAGTTGACAACGACCAGCTAAGAGAATCATCAAAGCTGATCCTCTTACAACTACCTGAGAAGTTGCCGAAGAACTCAGCATCAACCATTCTATGGTTGGTTGGCCTTTGGAGCAAATTGGAAAGGTGAAGAAGCTCGATAAGTGGGTGTCTCATGAGGGGACCACAAATCAAAAATACCATTGTTTTGAAGTGTCATCTTCTCTATCCTATGCAACGACAACCATTTCTCCATTGGATTGTGATGTGTAATGAAAAGCAGATTTTATATGATAAACAGTGACAACCAACTCAGAGGCTGGGCTGAGAAGAAGCTCCAAAGCACTTTTCAAAGCCAAACTTGCACCAAAAAAAGGTCATGGTCACTGTTTGGTGGTCTGCTATTGGTCTGACTCACTACAGCTTTCTGAATCTCAGCAAAACCACTATATCTGAGAAGCAAGCTCAGCAAATCAATGAGATGCATTGAAAACTGCACCAGCAGCAGCTGGCATTGGTTAACAGAAAGGGCCCGATTCTTCTCCACGACAACGCCCAGCAGCACATTGCACAACCAGTGCTTCAAAAGTTGAACAAATTGGGCTATGAAGTTTTGCCTCATCTGCCATATTCACCTGACTTCTTGCCAAATGACTACCACTTCTTCAAGCATCTCGATAACTTTTTGCAGAGAAACCATTTCCACAACCAGCAGGAGACAGAAAATGCTTTCCAAGAGTTTGCTGAATCCCAAGGCATGGATTTTTATGCTATAGGAATAAGCAAACTTATTTCTCATTGGCAAAAATGTGTTGATTGTAATTGTTCATATTTTGATTAATAAGGTTAATCAACCCTATTTTGAGCTTAGTTACAGTGATTTAGAAATCACAGTCCAAAACTGCAATTACTTTTGTACCAGCCTCCAGAGCTGTGAGAAAATAAATTTGTCTTGTTTAAACCACTCATTCTATAGTATTCTGTTATGGCAACCCTGGTAAACTGATACATACTGTCTGTTGTCCAATGCCTGAAAAGCATCGCTACATAAATTTTCTTCTGCTTTATAGTTAGTTTTTTTTTAAATAATGGAAGGTAGTTCTAATACATGTTAATCATGTCCAGAAACAAAAGTCCCTCCCCATATTTGAAATTTGAAAACTACTTCCAATAATCCCTGAATAAAAGAGAAATTAAAAATATAGAATAAAGATGTTTTGCCATAAAGGCAGCTGGATTGTGGTATTGTCAACTTGGGTCACACTTCCTCCCACAATTGTGGAAGTTTCAGTTCCTAAAATACATACATTATTCCTAAAATAATCCTTAACTGGTAAAGGTGGGTCCTGTTTTCCAGAATCTTCTTCTTTGTATGTTTTGGGATTTGGCCTGAAGAAGTGAAGTAGCAGTTCTTAATGTTGGCGTGGAAGTCTTCATGATCAGATACAGTGATGGCTAGACGCTGAGGGTCACTGGGTCTTAGTTTGTCCTTGTTTTCCTTGGTAAGCTTATTTTACCAAAAGCTGGCCCTGGGACCAACAGTAACCCCTGGACCACACGTGAATGCTTGGCTATGGACACTCAAAGGCAATAGGTTTCCAGAAACCTCTTTAAGACCTCTGTTATGATCTATTAAGTGACTGGATCTGGAGCTTCTCAGATCTTCTTACAAGCTCTGACTTGTCTAACATGACCAGAGGTTCAAGATGAATGAGTAATGATTTTACTCTGATCCTCCAATGACCCTTCTAGTTCATCTCCAATGACACTTCCTCAGTTCTTGGCACAGTTGTGTAAGGTCTAATTCCTAACATAAGCTCTTTATCCATAGCATGTCCAGAAGTTATCTTTCTTGAGTGAACCTGAGTGCTACATATAGGAAACTTGCGCGGGACTAGCCTGCCTGACATGGCCTTGTAGCAGCCACCTCTTTTGCCTGTCGGAAACCACAAACCAGGTGAGTTTAACCAAAATGGTAGTACCTCTAATCTGGTAAATCTCCTTGAACTGTGAAGTAGAGGAGCTAACTGGGGGCTGAGCCCTGCAAGTTATTGGAGCCTGCCCATGAGATACTACTTACTCAATGCCAGTGGCACTTTAATATGGAAAGAGCATCCTTTGTATTCATCAGAAGCAGAGCCTAGCGCTTCTGTGAGCACCAGTCCCATCAACTGCTAGCAGCCACAAAATCCATTAAGACACAGGAGAATCTATAACTACAACCAATTTTTATTTTTATTTATTTTTTTATTTTGCCACATGGCATGGTCTGTGCGATCTTAGTTCTCCAACTAGGAATTGAACCCATGACCCTTATAGTGGAAGGACAGATTCTTGACCACCAGGGAATTCCCTCATCAAACTGTAACCAATTCTGACAGATACTGCTCTGGGAATGTTTGAGGACTCCCTGTAAGAGGAAAACAATGGAGGAAGGGGTGATGTGCCTGGCACTCCTGGTTTGCAAATCTAGTAATCTGGTAAAATCTGGTTACTAGTAATCTAGTAATTACAAATCTAGTAATCTGGTAAACTCCAATGCTTTGGCCACCTGATGCGAAGAACTGACTCATTGGAAAAGACCCTGATGCTGGGAAAGATTGAAGGCAGGAGGAGAAGGGGACGACAGAGGATGAGATGGTTGGAGGCTTCACTGACTTGATGGACATGAGTCTGAGCAAGCTCCAGGAGTTGGTGAAGGACAGGGAAGCCTGGCGTGCTGCAGTCCATGGGGTCACAAAGTCAGACACAACTGAGCAACTGAAATGAAATGAACTGAACTGAGTAATCATGATCCTCAGAGCTGGATACAGTGTCAGAGGTCATCTAGGTAGGTCACCTCATACCTGTGGGCCTCACTTCTGCAGCCTTCTACACCAGGCTCAGAGTGAATGACTGCTTCCAATACTCCATTTGGTAACCTGTTGCTGAGCATGAGTACATCTGGGATTGAGAAGAAATCTGCTTTGCTGGTTTTTCTGCTTTCAGTTAACTTACTTTCTGTCCTACCACACATTCAAATTGTGCTAAAACCTAAACTATTAATGTGGCTGACTGCATATAAATAAACCTTTTATTTTCTACAAAGCTCTGGCCACAGACTGGGTTTTAGGAAAGTCCTGGCTGCCATACACTTAGAATTTAGACTAATTACTATTACTTGGTTGTGCAAAATATGAATATGCTTTCTAGGTCAATATGTACTCCCGTGGGTAGTGTATGAAAATCCATGTCTTATTGTATTCTATCCACTTCTGTATTTTGGCCTGGAGAATTCCATGGACTGTATAGTCCATGGGGTTGCAAAGAGTTGGATACAACTGAGCAATTTTCACTTTACTTTCACTTTCAGCCACCTCTGAGTCTGTTGAAGCACTCTGCCAGTTTCAAACGGTGAAAACATAGTATCTCATTGATATTTTAATTTTAATTTCTTAGATCCCTACTGTGCTTGATTTTCCCATGTCTCTATTGATTATTTGGATTTTGTTTTCATGAACTATTCACACCTGTTGCTAGTTTTTCTGAGTGTTTGTATTTTTTCTTACCACTTCCCAAGAGTCCTTTATGTGTTAATGCTTTTATTCACGTCTGTAAATATGTTGCATTTATATGTCCTGTGTTGTTGTTTGCCTTTAATTTTGCTTCATTATTTATGCAACGCTCTGACCTCTGGGTGTTGGGTTGGTAATACCTGTGGGGATATTGTGAACCTGCACTCTCGGCATGGGCCATGGCCTCTCCAGAAGCAAACAGACACTCGTGTCATATTTTTTGGCCAGAGTAGTTAATTATTTTTTCCCGAAGGATTTCATAGGCAGTGTACATCAACACAGGGCTCAGAAAGAAGAATTCAAAGGGGCTACAAGTTAGTTTATGGGACATGCCTCTAGAACCTCATGGGAGCTTTGTTGTATGCTAAAGTTTCTGTGGCAGCCAGCAGGCAGTGAATATGGGTGATGCCCAGTAACATGATCTTTGTAGGTTGGTGAAGTGTGGGAAAAAACAACTCATGTTTGTGAAGATTCTCTGAGAAATAAACAGTTCCAGGGAAGTCATTTCAAACAAGAAGGAACAAAACAAAAAATTCCCCACTGAAATTGTAACCTCTCTCAGAGCTCCCAACATTTTGCATCTGGGGGTCACATTATATTCACCCTCCTAACTCTAGTTTCCCTCATCCTTAGAGTCCCTTTCTCTTGGGATTACCCAAGACAGGCTATAGTTTTCAAAAATGCATGTTATTAGAAACAAGGAAATCTAGAGAACAAAAAAACATGGTCATAAAAGATAATTTTTCCCCTTCTGAGAGAACTTCAATTGACCCCCAGAGGCTCTAACTGACTGAGTTTTTAGATGGGTTATATAGGTTCATTTCCTCCTCCTCAAGTTTCTTCTGCACCTTAAGAATCTCCAGTTGACGTTTCTGAGTTTATCCTTCTTCCACTCTCTGCCTACAACACCCTTTTTATTCCCATTCTCTCTGGGGATCCAGTCACTTCCAAAGACCAGAATATCACTGCTGTTTAAGGATTGATAATTCAACCCTGAGTCAAAACTCTTGAAAATTAAAACTAACATTTGCAGGCTCTGTACTAAGTACCTTTGTTGTATCGGTATTATCTCATTTAATTATTACAACTTCCCTATGAAGAAGAGATACAAACCTTAAAGTAGCTGAAAGAGCTGTAAGAATTCACATGCCTAGTGATTGGCAAAGCCAAGTCTCTCATCCTGGTCTGCCTGGCACTAGAGCCCAGGCTCTTGAACGCTGTGTCAGATCTTCCCGATCATCTTTGTCTCAAACCACATCACCACAGATAATGCTGATTGCCAAGCACCCTGTTCTTTCCCACTGAGCCAGAGTGAAGCATTAGCTTTATGGAGACCATTACTTCAGGACTTATGGAAGAGTCTTTGGTGCGAGTGCAAGTCCTGAATTGTACGTCTCCCCATATCTTTATCTTTAAAGCATTACTCTGGGGCCCTGCCCCTTCCCACCAGTTTGAGGAAAGCATTTTTCACATCCTTGTTCCTCAGGCTGTAGATGACAGGGTTGAGGAAGGCTGTGGCAATATTGTAGAAAAGGGCCATTTTCTTGCCATTGTTTGATAAAGAGTCAGAGCCAGGGCTCAGGTACGTGATACTGCATGGAATAGCGAACATGGAAACCACGGTGATGTGGGAGGCACAGGTGGAGAAGGCCTTGACCCGTCCTTGGGCTGAGCGGATCTTCATGATGGTGAAAAAGATGTTGATATAGACAATGACAATCAAGGAGAGTGGGACCACAATGACATTGAAGCCGGTGATGATGTTCACCAAGTCATTGAGGGATATGTCTGCACAGGCCAGCTTCAGGACTGCAGGGACCTCACAGAAGTAGTGGTCAATTTCATTAGGACCACAGTAGAAAAGGCGCATAGCAAAGAAGGTAAAGCACAGACCACCCACCACACCATAGGCTGCACAGATGCCCACCATGAGAAGGCACACCCAGGGGCTCATGATGACCTTATACCGGAGAGGGTGGCAGATGGCCACGCACCTGTCCACGGACATGATGGAGAAAAGACAGTACTCGGTGGTCCCAAAGAGGAGGAAGAGGTACATCTGGGCCACACATCTAGCAAAAGAGATGGCTCTCTTCTTGCTGAGAATATGCGCGAGCATCTGGGGCACAGTTGTGGTGGTGTAGCACATGTCCAGCATGGAGAGGACACTGATGAAGAAGTACATGGGCGTGTGGAGGCGTGTGTCCTGGTGGATGAGGGTGATGAGGAGGCTGTTGCTCACAAGGATCAGCAGGTAAAAGACTAGAAAGAAGGTGAAGAGCAGAGGATTGGTCCTGGGGTTCGAGGCAAAGCCCATTAGGATGAATTCTGCCACAGTGGACTGGTTGAGTTCCTGCATTGTGCGCTGCCTGTTTAAAGAGTGGGGGATATGTAATTTATTGGATTTTGGTGCCAAGGGATTCTCATCCTAGTTTGATTTATGTTTCCTAACAGGAAGTTTGGATTAGCAGATGGGGGCACTACTGTTCATGGGATTTGGTTCAGGATTAAGTTGAGGGTCATCATGATGAAATGGTGAAGACCAAGTCAGGGAAGTGCCGTAGTCTATGTTCCATTCTGTTACTCCCTTTCCTGAGACAGTCATGCTTTTTCCTCTGTTGTTCATGTCAATTTCTGTTTCTCTTGAGACAAGAGAGCTTGCTAAGACTCACTTTAGGGATCAGAGTTAAGACTATTACACTCATTATTTGGGTTGTTGTTTTTATTACTGTTAGGATTGGCATTAAGGTTGTAAATGGTGATTAAAGTCAAGGCTATTGTAAAGTTTAGCGATAGAATTTAAGATTTACTTTTTCTGGTGAATGGAATTTACTGGTGTTCATTAATTATGTCATTGATTCAATATGTTTTTGCCAAATGTTCACTGTTTGTTATAAATCAGAGGAACAAGGAAGAGTCAAAAACAGTATGAGTGGGAAAGTTTTCACACGGTCGACTATAATGAATTCTAAATACTTTAAAGAGTTCAAGGCAAATAATGAAACTATAATAACCTAGGAGAATATATACATGGGTGAATATTTATTTTATGATGGGACAGAGAAAGGCCTTGAAGCCTCACCTGACTGTTCAAGGCTCTTCAGCCTCATGATATTGACTCTTTTCTCTCTAATAACCAAACAAAGCAACAGAACTCCTCATCTTAGCTGCTCTATATTTCCCTAGTATTGTTGAAGATTTCTTGGGCATTCCTGGTCATTTTGCTCTAAAATCCTTGTTCTCAGTGAATTTTTGATTCCCTTCACTGCCTTTCTTGTCATCCCTATGCTCTTTCTTCTTCATGCCCCCAAACCTCACCAACACGAGAATGCTCTTTGTAAGACTTGCCCTGAAGGTATGGGTAAGAGGAAGATGACTTATGAGGTAGTGCAGAACAGAAAACTATTTTTAAAATGAACATTTAATGTTGTAAAGTCCCTAAGTTATCTGTGCAACAGTTTTGCATCTCTAGTTCCCAGCCAGCTGGCAAGTGACTGGAGACTGTTCTTCCTAGAACCTCCTCCCACCTATCCTGGTCTCCCTATTCTAGGACTCTCCTTACTTTCATTACCTGGGCAAGCAGCCACAAACCCAGTGCCTCTAACTCAGTGCTTCAAACTTCACTGTGTATCTGAGTCACCTGGATGGTTTGTCAGATGTTATTGTGCCTCACACAGAGTTTTAATTTAGAAGGCTCATTTTGCCTATGGAAAAATGAGAGATGTGGGGAGAGATTTTCATCAAGGAGGTTTATTGCAGTATTATTTCTAATGGGGAAAACTGCACACAACTTAAATATCCTATAACAGGGGACTGATTACATAAATTATGGTCTACTGATATAATTGAATACCTTATAACATTTAAAATAGTACTTTGCAGGCTATTTCACATTATGGGGAAATGCTTCAACAGATTGTTAAGTTAAAAAGCAGAATAGGAAACTATATATGACCCAGTTCAAATATTATAATGATTTATAAAATTGGACTAAAATTTAAAAGAAATATATGAAATAGGTTAACAGTGGTCATTTCTGGTGATTAGATTCATAGGTGATATTTAGTTCTTAAAGTTCTTTGAACTTTCCAAACTTATTACAAGAAACACAAGCAATTTTTATAATAAGGAATAAAGTTCAAGTGAACTTTTTTTTTTTTTTGCTGTGGACCATTTTTAAAGTTTTTATTGAATTTCTCATAATTTTCTTTCTGTTATTTATGTCCTGGTTTTATGGCTGTGAGGCACGTGGGATCTTAGGTCCCAGACCAGGAGTGGAACCAGAATTCCTTGCATTGGGAGGCAAAGTCTTAACCACTGGATTGCCAGAGAAGTCCCTGAGTGATACTTCGAGGATGGAATATACAGGAATTTGGCTTTTCAATTCAGACTAGTTGCATAAAAGGGTGAATATGAGAGAGGAAGATTAGAGATGGAGAAAGGCATGCTGGACCTAGCAAGGTTTAAAGGAGAATGGAAGGAAGAGCTTCTCTGTTGTCTGAGCTCATCCCCTCCACTGACCTACACTTAGGAATCAACTGTTTCATGCAAGTACATTCTCTGGTCAAGGTTAAAGTGTTTTGACTAGGAGATAGGTCCTAAGTGATAGAGATCCTTGAACAAGGTCTCTGGTGATGAGAAGCTGCCCAGTCATCATCCCCAGCTTGTGCCTGCAGGTTGAGGGTAGGAGGAGACGTGAATGACAGGACTCTGCTCCCCAGGACTCCTTTTTCTCTTGATGAGTTTGTGTCTTTTTCCTGAATGGAGCCTGGGGAACGGTTTCTACCTTTACTTTCCTTGGCTGATTTGCTGTGTGTCTTAAGGGCTGTTTGCTTGGCCTTTCTGAACTTCAGGTTCTGACCCTGTCACAGCCAGATTTGATGATGACTTGTTGCCAATGGCTTCCCTGGTGGCTCAGATGGTAAAGCATCTGCCTATAATGCAGGGGACCTGGGTTCGATCCCTGGGTCAGGAAGATCCCCTGGAGAAGGAAATGGCTCTTCCCGTACTCTTGCCTGGAAAATCTCATGGACGGAGGAGCCTGGTAGGCTTCAGTCCATAGGGTCGCAAGGAGTCGGACATGACTGAGCAACTTCACTTTCATTTTCTGTTGCCAATGAAGAAACAGAAAGGGATTGTGTGACTGACAAGTCCTGGTAGAAATGAGCGCCCAGTCCTCAAATTGGCTGGAGCTGGGGGTGGGTGTGCCAGCCTCAGGCCATAGTTAGATGTAATGGAAATTAGAGAAAATTGGTTTTCTTTGTAACTTTGGATCCTTATATTTATCTCCTATTCACATACCTATAGGATTCCCTGGTGGCTCAGGGGTAAAGAATCCGCCTGCCAATACAGGAGTACAGGAGTCATGGGTTTGATCCCCGGGTCAGGAAGATCCTCTGGAGAAGAAGATGGCAACCCACTCCAGTAATTTTGTCAAGGAAATCCTATGGACAGAATAGCCTGGTGGGCTACAGTCCATGGAGTCGCAAAAGAATCGGACACAACTTAGTGACTAAGCAACAATACATACCTAGTCTCCTGCAGTGCAGGCTAAGAGATGAAAACTCAAAGTAGCTTTGAATTTTCACTTTTCCCATTTACTGCCACGACTGAGCAAGTAATTGTTTGTTATCTGTAAAATTAAAAAAAAAAAAAAGCTTTATTGCAATAAAACATGATTCTGTCAAGTTCTGAAGGTATGCTTTCTCCTTCCTTCACCTTCTCCAGCTCTTTCCTTTTCCCTTCCCCCAGCATCAGCAGAGACCTGCATAGCTAAAAATAAGCAAGAGAAACAGATAAAACTAGAAAGCAACAAAAGCAGAGAGAATGATGGGAAAAGATAGAGAGGACCCTGAAGGGAGGGAGAGACACAAACACAAACGGCAAGAAGGCAGAGAGAGGCACAGAGAATCAGAATCTGGGGGTGGTGCACAGACAGGAAGAGAGGAAAACGGATGGTGGGCATGTAATTGACATCAACAGGAGGAGAAGGCGGGAGCTCAGAAGGAGGAAGACGATGGGAGAATGTTTATTCTCTTTGTGTAAGAAGAAGACTAAAGATTAGAGGAAAAAGAGAGACCCGAGACCCAGTGGGCAAGTCAGAGGACAGAACAACACAAAAGGAAAAAGTCAGGGAGACAAAGGGAAAGACAAGAAGGAATGTCAGAGATTCTTGGAATGGCATGTGAGCCAGGACTATGAGAACAGGGTACCAGAGGGCTGAGCAGGTTGTGACTGGAACAGCAAAGAGCCTGCAGAGACCAGACAGCGGAAAAAGGGAGACAGGCAATCCACAGGGCAGGTGGAGAGAGGCAGGGGCAAGACCAGTCTCTTGGGGAGAGAGAAGGAGCTGGAAGAGAGGGCAAGAGCAAGAAGATGGGGTGACTGCAGACAAGGGAGAGCCGGACAGAGGGGTGGAGACAGAGGGAGCAGCAAGGTGAGGGAGATTCCCAGACAGTGGAGAATGAGGGCAGAGAACTGGGCTCCAGGGGGAAAGCTAGAGAGACCCTGCAGGGATGATCCTTGTGAGTCAAAGGAACAGGTACAGAGTGAGGAGAAGAGGAGAGAAGCAGGGTGTCTGAAGGAGGCGACACTGCAGGCAAGTCCAGAGGCACAGTGAGCAGTAAACAGACATCAAGGGGGAAAGAAAGTCACAGAGTGAGCAGAAGAGCCCGTCTGACAGAACACCAGAGCCAGAGGACCAGAGAGATGGACAAAATCTTTGGAGGCAGAGAAACCCAGACAGAGCCAGCAGAAGCAGAGGCTGAAGGAGCCAGATGAAGAGGGATGGGAAGAAAGAAAGAGAAGGAAAGGCAGGACACCGAGATAATATCGGACCCAGAGACAGAGAAATTATTGGATGGACACACAGAAAGAAAGAGGCAGAGACAGCCACGGACACACTCACACAGACGTGGGGAGAGAGACCGAGATGACCGGGAACTGTGGACCAGGTCCTACCCAGAGCTCCAGGCAAGGCTGGGCATGCGGGGTAGCCAGCAGCATGGCTTGCTCCCCAGAATGGTTCAGGGCTTATAACTGCTATCCTGAGCTTATAACTCTGCTGGGAAGGGGGCTGTGGGCAGAGCTCCCTCAGACTCAGGAGACCACTCCTGAGTGACATGTGGCCCCAGGGCTCTAGACAGGAGCTACAGTTCCTGCAGCCCCTTCCTGCCAGGGAGGAAGCACCCAAGTTCCCACTCAGGAGCATCACCCTTGCTCAGACAAGGCTCTTCTGGAAGCACAGGGTGGGCAGGGGGAATGTAAGGCTCAGCTGGGACAGGAGTGTAGTGCTGGGGGTGGGTGGGGGTGGGGGCGTGTCCTGGCAGGGCCCTGAGGGCAGGTCTTTTCTCAGCTGCTCCTCCTTCCCCAGGAGAAAATAAATGAGGCCCTGGGAGGTGTGGGGTGATGAAGGCCATGAAATGGTCCCCTCCCTCTGCCTGGTGTTATTCCCAGGGCCATTTTATCCATGAGAAACTACAGACAAAATGTCTAGGGTCCTTGAGCTTTCAGTGTCTATAAACATATTCGAGACAAGAAAGATATTATTGGTTCAAAAATAGAGATTCCACAGAATAAAATTAGTGATGAGTCAAATGACTATTAAATACAACATTTAATCAGCTAGTCCCTGGCAACTCATTAGGCTCTTAAATCTTCTTTCAGATATTTCAAGTGGGACGTGGTACATTTTGGGCTTCCCTGGTGGCTCAGTGGTAAAGAATCTGCCTGCAGTGCAGGAACCACAGGAGGTGCAGGTTCATTTCCTGGGGCAGGAAGATCCTGTGGAGGAGGGCATGGCAACCCACTCTAGAATTCTTGCCTGGAGAATCCCATGGATAGAGGAGCCTAGCGGGCTACTGTCCATAGGGTAGCAAAGAGTCAGACAGGACAGAAGCAACTTATCATGCACACATGTGGTACATTTTAATAAGTATCTAGTAAACAATGGTGCCCTTGGAGTTCTGAAACTACCCAGCGGCCTCTGAGGGTGTGTTCTATCATTTCAAGTAACTTGGTGAGAAGCTTTACTCAGGCAGGAGAGAAGGGGACAGGATCCTTGTATTTTCCTTCACTTTGCAATGACTGTAGCACCAAGGACTTAAGACAGGAAATAGGAAGTTCCTGTCACCTGCAATTTTGAGAGAGTGAGGCAACAGGGAAGCCTTTGGACCCCCTTTATGATGTCTCTGGCGAAAGGTTAGGGAGTTCAGTCCTGCCAGAGGGCAAAAGAAACTTTAGGCTCTATGCTTCCTGAGCATGAGAAGGTCCCCTGCCCACACACAGCCCAGGTGGACTGGGGTTACATTTGTTACTTGGCCAGGCATTTCCCCACAGGAGCCAGACTGGTGCTTGGATTGAAAGCTTGGAGCCACACAGGGGAAAGCTGATGCGAGTGAAATCCAACAGCCTGGCTTCTGGGACAGAAGGCTGTTTAGGCAGGGGCACCAGGCTCACTCCAGCCGACTGCACCCTGCACTCTCCTGCTTACTGGCTACTCAATCTCTTCCTCCTGGGTGACAGTCTCACTCCTGCTCCCCACTGTCCTGATCGTGACTCCAGTGTGGAGTCCACTGCAGCACTGACCGGCCGTGGAGGCCCCTTCCTCCACTGGAGGGGAGCTCAGGGTTTGGTGGTGTCCACATCAGGGATTTCTGGCCTCAGCTCCCTCTGAGGTCCTCAGGGCAGAAGGTCTTTGCATGGGCCATAGGGAATCCCCTATCCCAGGGGCCTCCTCACACCTGTGGAGGGCTGTTTCTTTTCTGGCATTCCCCTGGCCCAACCTGGAATGTCCTCTTCCAGGTTACCCACCTCAAGTGACAAGGTCTCCAGGTCTGTGACCCACCTTCTTTCTCAAGTGGCAGGACCTAAATTCAACAACCAGGCTCTGGGGGCTATCAGCATTCCGACAGCTGCTGTAGCTATCTTTTTTTTTTTTTTTTAAATAAATTTATTTATTTTAATTGGAGGCTAATTACTTTACAATATTGTATTGGTTTTGCCATACATCGGCATGAATCTGCCATAGGTGTACACATGTTCCCATTCCTGAACCCCCCTCCCACCTCCCTCCCCGTACCATCCCTCTGGGTCATCCCAGTGCACCAGCCCCAAGCATCCTGTATCCTGCATCGAACCTGGACTGGTGATTCGTTTCAAATATGATATTATACATGTTTCAATGCCATTCTCCCAAATCTTCCCACCCTCTCCCTCCCACAGAGTCCAAAAGACTGTTCTATACATCTGTGTCTCTTTTGCTGTCTCACATACAGGGTTATCATTACCATCTTTCTAAATTCCATACATATGTGTTAGTATACTATACTGGTGTTTTTCTTTCTGGCTTACTTCACTCTGTATAATAGGCTCCAGTTTCATCCACCTCATTAGAACTGATTCAAATGTATTCTTTTTAATGACTGAGTAATACTCCATTGTGTATATGTACTACAGCTTTCTGATCCATTCGTCTGCTG
Source organism: Bos grunniens (assembly GCF_055505025.1). Taxonomy (NCBI): domain Eukaryota; kingdom Metazoa; phylum Chordata; class Mammalia; order Artiodactyla; family Bovidae; genus Bos; species Bos grunniens. The sequence goes on from NC_141167.1 coordinate 18,465,143, forward strand.
ATGGACATCTAGGTTGCTTCCATGTCCTGGCTATTATAAACAGTGCTGTGATGAACACTGGGGTACACGTGTCTCTTTCAATTCTGGTTTCCTCAGTGTGTATGCCCAGTAGTGGGATTGCTGGGTCATAAGGCAGTTCTATTTCCAGTTTTTTAAGGAATCTCCACACTGTTCTCCATAGTGGCTATACTAGTTTGCATTCCCACCAACAGTGTAAGAGGGTTCCCTTTTCTCCACACCCTCTCTGACATTTATTGCTTGTAGACTTTTGGATAGCAGCCATTCTAACTGGCATGAAATGGTACCTCATAGTGCTTTTGATTTGCATTTCTCTGATAATGAGTGATGTTGAGCATCTTTTCATGTGTTTGTTAGCCATCTGTATGTCTTCTTTGTAGCTATCTTTCTAATATGCAGCTCTGACTTTTTTCGCCCAGCTCCAGAGTCCTCACTGGTTCCCAAGTGTGAAGTTTCATCTCAACTCCTTTGTCCAGCTGCCAAAATCTTTTTTGCCCTGAATTGTGTCCATCTGCCCAGCCTTCTCTCCTACAGCTCAATGAAACCTTTGACATATGTTTCTATTAAAAAAAAAACCATAAAAAAGATTTACAAAGTCATTAAGAATTCTATAGGGCTTCCCTCGTGGCTCAGCAGTTAAAGCGTCTGCCTGGAATGTGGGAGACCTGGGTTCGATCCCTGGGTTGGGAAGATTCCCCTGGGGAAGGAAATGGCAACCCACTCCAGTACTCTTGCCTGGAGAATCCCATGGTAGGCTACAGTCCATGGGGTCGCAGAGTCGGACACGACTGAGCGACTTCACTCACTTTAAGAATTCTGTTCACTCAAAAGTCATTATTCTATTCATCAGGAAAGTGAAAAGAATACTTTTCAAGCAGTGAAAACAAATCAACATGCAAAAATGTTAAAACCCATATTGAGTGAATAAATCAAGTTACCAAAGAATGCTACTGCTACTGCTAAGTCACTTCAGTCGTGTCCAACTCTGTGTGACCCCATAGATGGCAGCCCACCAGGCTCCCCCATCCCTGGGATTCTCCAGGCAAGAGTACTGGAGTGGGGTGCCATTGCCTTCTCCGTACCAAAGAATAAATACTGTGAAATTCAGTTTTATAAATCATGGAAACAAATAATAAATTTTTAAGGAATTGTGTTGTTATTTTTAAAAAATATTTATAAAAGTAATTTTAAAGATTTTAGACTCTGAAAGATTAACTGTGGTTATCTCCTAGTCTAAGGTAATGAGTATTTGTTTGCATGTACAATTATGAGAACAAACATATACTGTATTTTGCCTTTTTATACAGTTCATAGGGTTCTCATGGCAAGAATACTAGAGTAGTAACCTAAAGGAAATCAACTCTGAATACTCACTGGAAGGACTGATGCTGCAGCTCCAATATGTTGGCCACCTGATTCGAACTGCCAACCCATTGGAAAAGACCCTGTTGCTGGGAAAGACCCTGTTGCTGGGAAAGACTGAAGGCAGAAGGAGAAGAGGGTGACAGAGGATGAGATGGTTGGATGGCATCACCAGTTCAATGGACATGAACTTGGACAAACTCCAGGATATTGTGATGGACAGGGAGGCCTGGTGTGCAGCAGTCCATGGGGTCAAAAAGAGACAGATACAACTGAGTGACAAAGCCCAGCACAGAACAGCAAACAAGTAACTGAGAGAAAATATTTTCAATGTATGTAATAGACAAAGAATAATATCCCAAGATATATAATAAACTACAAATAAGAAAAGATAAACAATATCTCATATTCATTGAGACTACTTAGTATTGTTTCTTTATTACAATAAATTCTTTACTTGTGTTATCTCATTTAGTCCTTCTAACACCCCTCTGAGGTCTATGGCATATTATTCCCATTAACAGATGAGGCAACTGAGACTCACAGAAGTTAGGTAACTTACCCACTATCACTGAGTTAGTAAAGGGTTAGCTGAGGTTAGAATACAGAAGTCTGACACCAGGGTTGACTTCATTACTCAATACTACCAACAATCTTATGAAAAGATGTTACATTCACCAGCAATCTGGGGATTATAAATGAAACCGAAAACTATGCCCTCCACTTTCCATCTATGTGGTAGATATCAATTTTAGAATGGTCAATACAAATGACATTATCAAGTGTTCAGTTCAGTTCAGTCGCTCAGTCATGTCTGACTCTATCTGACCCCATGGACTGCAGCACGTCAGGCTTCTCTATCCCTCACCTACTCCTAGAACTTGCTCAAACTCGTGTCCATCGAGTCAGTGATGGCATCTAACCATCTCATCCTCTGTCGTCCCCTTCTCCTGCTGCCTTCAATCTTTCCCAGCATCAGGGTCTTTTCAAATGAGTCAGTTCTTCACAACAGATGGCTAAAGTATTGGAGCTTCAGCTTCAGCATCAGTCCTTCCAGTCAATATTCAGTGTTGATTTCATTTAGGATTGACTGGTTGGATCTCCTTGCTGTCCAAGGGACTCTCAAGAGTCTTCTCCAACACCACAGTTCAAAAGCATCAATATTTTGGTGCTCAGCTTTCTTTACAGTCCAACTCTCACATCCATACATGACCACTGGAAAAACCGTAGCTTTGACTAGACGGATCTTTGTTGGTAGAGTAATGTCTCTGCTTTTAAATATGCTGTCTAGCTTTGTCATAACTTTCCTTCCAAGGAGTAAATGTCTTTTAATTTCATGTCTGCAGTCACCATCTGCAGTGATTTTGGAGCCCAAGAAAATAAAGTCTGAAACTGTTTTCATTGTTTCCCCATCTATTTGCCATGAAGTGATGGGACCAAATGCCATGTTTGAATGTTGAGTTTTAACCAAGATTTTCACTCCCCTCTTTGATTTTCATCAAGAGTCTCTTCAGTTCCTCTTCCCTTTCTTCCATAAGGGTGGCGTCATCTGCATATCTGAGGTTATTGATATTTCTCCTGGCAATCTTGATTCCAGCTTGTGCTTCTTCCAGCCCAGCATCTCTCATGATGTACTCTGAATAGAAGTTAAATAAGCATGGTGACGATATACAGCCTTGACGTACTCTTTTCCCAATTTGGAACCAGTCCATTGTTCCATGTCCAGTTCTAACTGCTGCTTCTTGACCTGCATACAGATTTCTCAGGAGGCAGGTAAGGTAGTGTGGTATTCCTATTTCTTGAAGAATTTTCCACAGTTTGTTGTGATCCACACAAAGACTTTGGCATAGTCAATAAAGTAGAAGTAAATATTTTTCTGGAACTCTCTTGCATTTTCTATGATCCAGCAGATGTCGGCAATTTGATCTCTGGTTCCTCTGCCTTTTCTAAATCCAGCATGAAGTTCTCAATTCACGTACTGCTGAAGCCTCGCTTGCAGAATTTTGAGCATTATTTTGCCAGCATGTGAGGTAAGTGCAATTGTGTGGTAGTTTGAACATTCTTTGGCACTGCCCTTTTTGGGGATTGAAATGAAAACTGACATTTTCCAGTCATGTGGCCACTGTTGAGCTTTCCAAATTTGCTGTCATATTGAGTACAGCACTTTCACAGCATCATCTTTTAGGATTTGAAATAGCTCAACTGGAATTCCATCACCTCCACTAGCTTATGTGTAGTGATGCTTCCTAAGGCCCACTTGAATTTGAACTCCAGGTTGTCTGGCTCTAGGTTAGAGATCACACCATTGTGGTTATCTGGGTCGTTAAGATCTTTTTGTATAGATTTTCTGTGTATTGTTGCCACCTTTTCTTAATATCTTCTGCTTCTGTTAGGTCGGAACAAGTGTTGATGAGAAGGAAAGGTGTAGATTGGCATAAATACCTAGAAGAATAGTTTAGGAGCATCTAATAAGTTTGAAAATTCTTGGATTGTAAACTCTGTCAAGTTCACTGCTATGCATAAATCCTAGGAAAAAATACTTACCTATGAAGAAATGTCTAAATACATTTGTCACAGAATTGTTTAAATAATGAAGTGGCTCAGATGGTAAAGAATTTTCCTGCAATGCAGGAGACCTGGGTTCAATCTCTGCATCAGGAAGATCCCCTGGAGAAGGAAATGGCTACCCACTCTAGTATTCTTGTGTGGAGAACTCAATGGACACAGAAGCCTGGCATGCTGCAGTCCACGGTGTCGCAGAGTCGGATACGACTGAGTGACTAACACTTTCACACTTTCACATGGAGAAATGTCTAAATATATTTGTCACAGATTGTTTAAGTAGTGAAAAATTTTAAATGCATAACTGTTCCATAATAATTAGATAAAATGAAATGTGATACATCAAAATGCTTTTTACAAAATGAGTTAGACCTGTTAAGTATCTGATGGGAGATATCAGAAACATCATGTTGAGTTAAATTTTTCAGAACAGAACTGATATCTTGATACCATTATAAAATTTCAAGTTCATACAAAAACAATTGTATGTATTGATTACGGATAAATTTATACGTACGCTAAAGCTTTAAAACACACTAAGTAGACTTCAATTTAATGATAGCAGTTGATTCAGAGGAGCTGAGTTCAAGAGCACGTCAACTTTATTTGTAACTATTTAGAACTGGACATGGAATAACAGACTGCTTCCAAATAAGAAAAGGAGTATGTCAAGGCTGTATATTGTCACCTTGTTTATTTAACTTCTATGCAGAGTACATCATGAGAAACCCTGGGCTGGAAGAAGCACAAGCTGGAATCAAGATTGCCAGGAGAAATATCAATAACCTCAGATATGCAGATGGCAACACCCTTATGGCAGAAAGTGAAGAGGAACTAAAAAGCCTCTTGATGAAAGTGGAAGAGGAGAGTGAAAAAGTTGGCCTAAAGCTCAACATTCAGAAAACTAAGATCATGGCATCTGGTCCCATCACTTCATGGGAAATAGATGGGGAAACAGTGGAAACAGTGTCAGACTTTATTTTGGGGGGCTCCAAAATCACTACTGATGGTGATTTGATCACTTCAAATTCCCCACAAAGTCATTGCAGATGGTGACTGCAGCCATGAAATTAAAAGATGCTTACTCCTTGGAAGGAAAGTTATGACCAACCTAAATAGCATATTGAAAAGCAGAGATATTACTTTGCCAACAAAGGGTCCATCTAGTCAAGGCTATGGTTTCTCCAGTGGTCATGTATGGATGTGAGAGTTGGACTATAAAGAAAGCTGAGTGCTGAAGAATTGATGCTTTTGAACTGTGGTGTTGGAGAAGACTCTTGAGAGTCCCTTGGACTGCAAGGAGATCCAACCAGTCCATCCTAAAGGAGACCAGTCCTGGGTGTTCATTGGAAGGACTGATGCTGAGGCTGAAACTCCAATATTTTGGCCACCTGATGTGAAGAGCTGACTGATTTGAAAAGACCTTGATACTGGGAGGGATTGGGGGCATGAGGAGAAGGGGACAACAGAGGATGAGATGGCTGAATGGCATCACCGATTCAATGCATATGAGTTTGGGTGAACTCCGGGAGTTGGTGATGGACAGGGAGGCCTGGCGTGCTGTGATTCATGGGGTCGCAAAGAGCCAAACATGACTGAGGGACTGAACTGGTCTGAACTGAGTCTCGTTTTTATAAAAGGAAAAGAAAGACTCAGACTAAATATGGCAAAATACTGATGTCTTAATTTTGGATGTGAGAAAATGGGATCTTTGCTTTATTTTTTTCCATAATTTCTTTCTGCATATTTCTGACTCTATCTGACTCTCTGGTTGCTGCTGCTGCTGCTAAGTTGCTTCAGTCGTGTCCAACTCTGTGCGACCCCATAGACTGCAGCCCACCAGGCTCCCCCATCCCTGGGATTCTCCAGGCAAGAATACTGAAGTGGGTTGCCATTTCCTTCTCCAGGCCTTCCTGTCCATCACCAACTCCTGGAGTTCACTCAGACTCATGTCCATCGAGTCAGTGATGCCATCCAGCCATCTCATCCTCTGTCGTCCCCTTCTCCGCCTGCCCACAATCCCTCCCAGCATCAGTGTCTTTTCCAATGAGTCAACTCTTCACATGAGGTGGCCAAAGTACTGGAGTTTCAGCTTTAGCATCATTCCTTCCAAAGAACACCCAGGGCTGATCTCCTTCAGAATGGACTGGTTGGATCTCCTTCAGTCCAAGGGACTCTCAAGAGTCTTCTCCAACACCACAGTTCAAAAGCATCTTCAGCACTCAGCTCTCTTCACAGTCCAACTCTCACATCCATACATGACCACTGGAGAAACCATAGCCTTGACTAGACGGACCTTTGTTGGCAAAGTAATGTCTCTGCTTTTGAATATGCTATCTAGGTTGGTCATAACTTTCCTTCCAAGGAGTAAGCATCTTTTAATTTCATGGCTGCAGTCACCATCTACAGTGATTTTGGAGCCCAGAAAAATAAAGTCTGACACTGTTTCCACTGTTTCCCCATCTATTTCCCATGAAGTGATGGGACCGGATGCCATGATCTTTGTTTTCTGAATGTTGAGCTTTAAGCCAACTTTTTCACTCTCCTCTTTCACTTTCATCAAGAGGCTTTTTAGTTCCTCTGTATTAGCGGCATTTATGTTGTCTATATCCAAGCCTCAGTTTTATCTCTGTTCCATAGGTGGCCTTGGATAAGATGAATATGGATTTAAAAGGCAAACAAAATTGCTTCAGAAGGAAACAAAGCACACTGTTTTGGTACTGTCACTGTGTCACACAGGGATATAGCCACTCAACCGTAAGACTCCTCCCTCCTCAAAGTCTCAGTGGGAAGGAATTTCAGTCCCTACATGGAGATTTTGGAAGGATGCCCGGCTCACTAACTCCAGAAGTTGAGCCCAAAATGCCTTGGGGGCATTAAGCTTCCTGCCTGTGCCTTTCACCCAGCCCAGTGGCTCTGTGCTGCATGTACCAGCATGGGCAGGAGATCTTCAGGGCTTTCAGGGATAGGAAATCTACTCTCCAACCCCATGCTGATATGAAGGAAGCCCCTGGGTCTGCCTGCTAGAATGCCCTCCCTCCAGGGATGCTATGCATTTGACACACTTAATAAAGGCACAGATCTCCCTAGTAGGGCTACCGTGCAAAGGAGAAAGCGAGACCGCTTTCCACTGCACCACTGAGACCAAGAGACATCAGGCGAAGGCTGCTGCAGGGCTGAAGGGGGTGAAGAATGGCGCGCTGTTCACTTGTAAGTAGGACTGAGGGATGAGCTAGGTGAGTTACCTTCTTAGGGCACCCCCAAGAATGGACAAAGGATCACCCTAGTCTTCTCTGCCCCACTCCCTGGGGGAGGGGGAGGAGGCTCCTGCCCTCATAAACAGGAGTAGAATCTCTACTGCAACTCCATGGCCATTTTCAAACTCAAACAGTGGCCCTCAGGAGCATCACCTACCCCCATTCCCTAAATTGGTCCTGGGGCACTCTGGGGGACCCCTGACAAGGGATCTTCTTTCTTCTTTTTCTAAAAAAAATATGTTTTTATTTCTTTGACTGCACCAGGACTTAGCTGCAGCATGTGGGATCTAGTTCCCCAACCGGGGACCAAACTTGGGCCCCCTCCATTAGGTGTGAGGAGTCTTAGCCATGGGACCACCAGGGAAGTCCCTCTTCCTTTTCTTGTCTACTAGAAGAGCAGAGGCTGAGAAGGACAAGTGAAGGGTTGGCAGGAGGAAAGGAGGGCAGATATTAGAAACGGAGCTCTCATAGTTCAAAGGCTGATGTAATTCTTCCTTCATGTGTGCCTTTGAGGGAGGCAGCAGAGAGAGCAGTGGCTAAGAGCCTGGCAAGCTGTGCACCCAGAGAATCTAGCATAAGGCCTGGGACCACCACTCATTAGCTTGGAGGAAGGCAGAGCAGAGTCTGGTCTTAAAGCAGAGAAAACTAGTCCTGGAACAGGGCTCCAGAAGAAATCGGTTGATCTCACTTAAATATGGTGGAGAGATAGGTCTAATGGACACAGCCTCTGCCTGTAGCCTGCCTGGGAAGACAATACAGAAACCCCACAAGGCTGACTGGTCAGGTGAGGAGGAGGGAACCCCAAACTGGGCTTTGAGAGCTGGTGGGATGTGAGGAGGAAGAAGGGATCATGGGAGACATCCCAACAGATAAACAGTTTAAGGAAAGAATGGCGAGATTTGCATGGCATATGTGGCAGGTGCTGAGAAAGCCAGGCAGCTTGGAGGATCTGTGGGTCAGAGAAGAGGGGCCCCCAAGATGCTCAGATGAGGATGTTTTGGTGGTCATGCTCTTAGCATCATGGCTCAGAACTCTCATAGAGTCACAGAAAATCCTATAGACTTGAAAATTGGTCAGAACTAGAAGAGAAATGTCTTAGTATATTCTAAGGAGGCATGAGAATGGGCATGAAAGATGAAGCAGTATCTGCTGGTGGATGGACCAGGAAGCCAGGCTAGTTAGGGGCTCCTGAGAAAGCCCAGATCTGGATGTGGACTAATGAGATGGAGGATGTGAGCCTCTCCCCATTCTCATCCCTCATCATTCTGGCTTCAGCTGTTTGCACAGCTGACAAATCCTTGTCTCTTGAATGTGACCCCTCTCAAAGTCCAAGACGCTGAGCTTTCCTAGTTCTCTTCTCTTCATAAACATTCCTGACCTGAGTCATTTTCCTTCTTCTTCCATTTATTTTTGTCCAGTTACTGGTGTTCCCTAAAGCTCAGCACAAAAATATCACACTGTCTTCTTTTGCTCATAGCCTCAGACAGCTTCTTCATCCCTCCTCCCCCTTCACCAGAATTCTGCAGCAATCAGGCCTCATAGTCTTGTTTTCAGTATTGTCCTCTGGAACTTAGATGCTTGAAAATATCACGATGGCTCCTCAATTCTCCCTTCATTCCTACTTCCACTAAGACTACCTTATGTAAATTTATTGAGCACTTTCAATAGACCAGATGCATTTCACACAAATTCCATTCTGGAGGAGGTATTACAGATAAAGCACAAGGGACCCTGAGAGGCTAAGTGACTTACGAGTGGATAAAGAGGATATGAAATGAAGGTGTGTTGACACCTGAGTCTATGCCCTGGTCTCGTGTCTCCAACTCCTGGAAGGAATCTCCTGCTAACACAGCCCTGTTCAGCTGACTGCTCAGCCCAGCCCTCCCCTTGGTTCTCATGACACTGATGCTATCACAGGTCTCCAGCCAGGTGTTCCTTGGACCAGAGAATAGCAGACCCAGAAGAGTCCCTTGGAGTCATCAAGACCACCAGAGTTACCCAAAATCACACAGCGAATTAGGTGCAGAGTTAGGACCAGCCCCACTCTTCTGATTTCCAGAGTCCTCCCACTTATACCAACCCTTTTACTTGTCTAGTGTTGGTATTTTGCAAAATTTATTGACATAGGGTATGTCATATGCCTCTTTCTATTACCCTGTGCCATGGATGTTTCATTTCTAACAGATGAAGATACTGAGGCCATTGGGGGTGAAGGGACTCACCCAAATTCACACAGATAGGTAATTGACAGCCTTCTGTCTGAAGGAAGAGCTGAATTTTAAATGTTATCATAGGGTGGTAATTATAAGGATTTGACAGAAAATCCCACAGACATTCAATCACAGACCTCAGGACAAGTTAGGAATCAAAATCACTCTTTCCATTTCTCGGGGCTGTGAGGTCTCTGCTCTCTCCTTCCCAGCATGTCGGCTCTCATCTCTGTAAGACCTCCACTGTTCTCTACAACTCCAGCTCCCCTGTGACTTCGGGTCGCCAGCACAGCAGCTCTGGATTGACTGTACCTCAAGCACCGACAGCCCAGTGACACAGACTTTCAGTGTCATCATTTAAAATTTTCAGCAGAAAATTGTTCTCCAGACCAAGACAAGTATACGCGCTTGGAAGCATTTAGCAGTGATCAGAGGCTGGCTGGGTTCCCCTGCTTCAGACATAGCTACCTAATGCCTTGCCTTCTATAGATGAAGGCGGGTTCCAGGGAAGACCTGTGAGCATCTTATATTCTGTTACAAGCATAAATCCAGATCTTCTGATGGCTCTCCCAGTTCAGGAGCTACCCTAGTTTACTACACCTTTTCACCCAACTCAACAAAGATTTGACTGAATCTCAAGCTATTGTGCAAGGGGCTGTGTGTGGCTCTGGTTCAGTCAGCTGTGTCCTCCTTCCCCCAAGGCTGAGGAAAGAATAGATTGGTCTTTGTCTCCTTGATAGGCAGACCACCATGCAGAGCCTTGGCAAGGAGAACCACAGTTCCGTATCTGAGTTCATCCTCCTTGGCTTCTCCAGTGAGTCTCAGGTCAGAATGGCTCTGTTCACGTTTTTCCTTATCCTCTACTTTATCACCATTCTAGATAATGGACTCATCATCACCCTGATCTACTTGGATACACACCTTCACATGCCTATGTACTTCTTTCTCAGCATCCTCTCCCTGGTAGACATGAGCTATGTCACCACCACTGTGCCCCAGATGTTGATTAATCTGGTATATCCAAGGAGGACCATTTCCTGGGGAGCTTGTGCAGCCCAGATGTTCATCTTCTTGATCCTGGGCATTGCTGAGTGTGTCCTCTATGCCATTATGGCCTATGACAGGTATATGGCCATCTGCTTCCCCCTTCACTATACTCTACTGATGAGTTATCCTATTTGTATCAAGATGGTCACAGTCTGTTGGCTTATTAGCATAGCTGGGGCCCTGATCTATACTGTCTTCACCATGCGTCTGCCTTATTGTGGCCCCCACAAGATAAACCACTTCTTCTGTGAGGTCCCTGCTGTCCTGAAGTTGGCTTGTGCAGACACATCCCTCAATGACTGGTTGGACTTCATCCTGGGTTTCATCTTGCTTTTGATACCACTTTCCTTCATCCTGGTCTCTTATGTTCGCATCTTTGTCTCCATCTTAAGCATCCGCTCACCCCAGGGGAGACTCAAGTCCTTCTCCACGTGTGCTTCCCACATCACTGTGGTCACCATGTTCTATGGGCCAGCCATGATCATGTACATGAGGCCTGGGTCCTGGTATGACCCAGAGAGAGACAAGAAGCTGGCCCTTTTCTACAATGTTGTCTCTGCCTTCCTCAACCCCATCATCTACAGTCTCCGGAACAAAGATGTAAAGAGGGCCTTTCTGAAAGTGCTTGGCCAGAGAGGGACAGCACAATGACCCAGGATGTTTCAGAGTTGTCCAGAATCATGGGCCGACTTGATGAGGCTCATGTGGTATCATGAAAGTACATCAGGTTCTGGCCAGCATTTCTGGGTCTTTGAACTTCCCCAAAAGGGTGAGGTCACCCTGAAGTTCTCCCCACTGGTTGGAAAATTTTCAGCTACTACTGCCTACAGACTCAGTCGAGGATTTAAGACAAAGGATTTGATTTACGATAAGTATGTCCTTACAGTCCAAGGTTATTGCTTTATTGTTTTTCCTTGGTTCTCTCCTCAGCTCTGGAAAATTATGTCAGTTCAATATATCATGGCCAAGTGTTTATCATGCATATGTGCTTTTCAATGGTGTAAAGGATTGGGGGTGAAGATGACAAAAAGAGTGGACATATTATGTAGGAACAGTCTTGCGTTACTCTCTGACAAGCCCTCAGAAGTAATATTAGCATTGCTTTTTGCACTTAGTGGTATAAAATCTAAGTTAGAGTTATTTTAGACATATCTGTAGAACAATATGGCCAATAATATTCTCTTCAACTTGTGAAACTGACTCTTAGCTGATTTTATACTTTAAATATCACTTTTATAAATATACATTTCATAAAAGAAAATACATGTGTATATATACCTGCATCTTTTTTTTTTTTGGCTCTTCTTCATTGTGTGTCTTTGGCTGAGTCTTCGCTGTGGCACATGCACTTCTCTAGTTGTGGCATGCGGGTTCTGTAGTTGATGCCTGGGTCTTAGCTGCCCCATGGCGTGTGGGATATTACATCCCTGATCAGAGATAGACCCTGGGTCCCCTGCATTGGAAGCATGGATTCTTAACCAGGACCAGCAAGGAAGTTTCCTATGTATCTCTCTTTTTATGTTTATGTATATAATGAGATATCAGACAGTCAGAAATATGCAGAAAGAAATTATAGAAAAGAGTATAGCAAAGACCCTGTTTTCTCACACTCAAAATAAATATGTTAGTATTTTGCCATATTTAGTCAGAGTCTTTTTATACTTTAGAAAAGGGTTAAATAATTACAGATAAAATTGAAGTGCTCTTTGACAATTTCCAGCTTCTCTGAATCAACCACTTTTATTAGATTGACGTCTATTCTCTTGTGTTTCGAAGCTTTTGCTTACATGTAATCACATCCATAACCAATAGACAAAATTGTTTTTGTATAAACTTAACATTTTATAATGGTATCAAGATATCAGTGCCACTATGAAAAAATTTAACTCAGCATCATGGTTCTGACATCCCCCACTGGATACTTAAAGGTCTAAATAATTCTCTTAAGAAGAATTTTAAGCATTTTACCACATCTCATTTATCTAATTCTTTATCATTGGACATTTGTTTACTTCTAATTTTTTGCTATTTAAATAATATCGTGGTAAATTTCTTTGGACATTTCTCCATATGTAAAAATTTTTACCAAAACGTATGTATAGCAGTGAATGTAGCAGTTTTTAGAACTTTCCAATTTACTAGATACCCCTAAACTATCCTTCTAAGTACTGATACCAATCTACAACTTTCATTCTCATCAACCCTTGATAATGTTATTTATCTAAACCATTCTAGAAGAGTCTATCTCATAGATGGAAAGTGGTGACATTTTTTGTTTCACTTATAATCCCCTGATTGCTAATGAATTTAACATCTTTTCGTAAGACTGTTGGTAGTATTGTGCAGTGAAGTCAGCCCTGGAGTCAGACTTCTGTATTCTAACCTCAGCTAACCCTTTACTAACTCAGTGATGATGGGCAAGTTACCTAACTTCTGTGAGTTTCAGTTTCCTCATCTGTTAATGGGAAGAATATATTATAGATCTCAGAGGGGTGTTGCTGCTGCTACTGCTGCTGCTAAGTCGCTTCAGTCGTGTCCGACTCTGTGCGACCCCATAGACAGCAGCCCACCAGGCTCCCCCGTCCCTGGGATTCTCCAGGCAAGAACACTGGAGTGGGTTGCCATTTCCTTCTCCAATGCATGAAAGTGAAAAGTGAAAGTGAAGTCGCTCAGTCGTGTTCAACTCTTAGCCACCCCATGGACTGCAGCCCACCAGGCTCCTCCATCCATGGGATTTTCCAGGCAAGAGTACTGGAGTGGGGTGCCATTGCCTTCTCCCAGAGGGATGTTAGGAGGATTAAATGAGATAATACATGTACAGCATTTAGCATAATAAAAAATAGTAAGTGTTCAATGAATACAAGATATGTTTACCTTTTCTTATTTATGGTTTATTAAATATTCTGGCTATTGTTCTTGCTCTATTACATGCACTGAAAATATCTCCTCGGGCACTTTCATGGAGGCTCAGTGGCTGGACCTCTGTACTCTAGTGCAGGCAGCCTGGGTCCCATTCCTGGTGGAGGAACTAGATTCCACAGATCACAATTAAGAGTTCACATGCCTAAGACCTGGCACAGCCAAATGTATAAAAATAGAAAAAAAAAAAAAAAAAAGAAAACATCTTGTCCGAGTCTATTACTTGTTTTCATTATTGCAAAAGTAGTATATATGTATTCTGAAAACTTTGCATTTATAAATACAAACAAAAAACTGTTACCTTAGATTTGGAGATAACTACAATTAACATTTATTCATTTTCTGCTTCTTTTGTATTTTTTAAATTATGAAAGTATGATAACACACTTATAGGAGACTTGGAAAATACAGAACAAAGTTACATATATTTCCACTATATATTACAATCATTTTTAAGTAGATAAATTAAAATTTTTACTTGGAATAAATAACAAGCTGTCAAAAGTTAATAGAATGAATACACAAAGAAGTAGAAGGATATAGCAGACCTGAATATCACTATGAGCCAATTGAACATGATTAAGATTTAAACAATTTTCACACAACAGCAGAATACAAATTCTATTCAAGTTCCCTTAGACTAAACTAGGAGACCCTGGAACATATCCAGGGACATAAAACAAGGTACAAGCATTTCATGGTCTACAGGTATTGAAGTTATACAGAATCTGTTCTCTTATCACTATGGAACTATGTTAGAAATCAATATCAAAAAATATTTGAAAATAACACACATAATTTCAAGTGCAATGTAATACTTACCAAGAGAGATCTTTGACTTAGCCATTGAAAGCCTCCATAAAGTTAAAAGTTTGAAAAAACATAAAGGGTGATTGCAAAGAAGAAAGCATTTAAATAAGAAATTAATATCAAAATGAGAAATTAATATTAAAGATACTTTAAAAACATGTATTTGAAACTTAAATGTCTGCATTTAAAAGTTATGTATATCTAAGAAACCATAATAAGAAAAATTAGAGATATTTGTAAGAAAATCAAAATGAAAAGAGAATTTATCAGAATTTGATGCATGCAGCTGAAGCTACTCAATGCAACTAAATACAATGTGAAATCTTGAAAAAGATATGAAATCAAACAATGGACACTAGCATAAAATTTCATGCAATGTGAATAAAGTCTGTACTTTAGTTAACAATACTGTATCACATGTTAATTTCCTGTTTTTTTTTTTAACTTTATTTATTTTAATTGGAGGCTAATTACTTTACAATATTGTACTGGTTTTTCCCATCCATTGACATGAATCAGCCATGTGTTTACATGTGTTCCCCATCCTGAACCCCTTTCCCACCTCCCTCCCCATCCCATCCCTCTGGGTCATCCCAGTGTACCAGCCCTGAGCACCCTGTCTCATGCATCGAACCTGGACTGGCGATTCTGTTTCACATATGGTAATAAACATGTTTCAGTGCTATTCTCTCAAATCATTCCACCCTCACCTTCTCCCACAGAGTCCAAAAGTCTGTTCTTTACATCTGTGTCTTTTGTGCTGTCCTGCATATAGGGTCATCGATACCATCTTTCTAAATTCCATACATATGCCTTAATATACTGTATTGTTGCTTTTCTTTCTAACTTACTTCACTCTGTATAATAGGCTCCAGTTTCATCCACTTCATTAGAACTAATTCAAATTCATTATTTTTAATAGCTGAGTAATATTTGAATGCAGAGTTCCAAAGAATAGCAAGGAGAGATAAGAAAGCCTTCCTCAGTTATCAGTGCAAAGAAATAGAGGAAAACAATAGAATGAAAAAGACTAGAGATTGCTTCAAGAAAATTAGAGATACCAAGGGAACATTTCATGCAAAGATGGGCTCAATAAAGGACAGAAATGGTAGGGACCTAACAGAAGCAGAAGATATTAAGAAAGAGGTGGCAAGAATACACAGAAGAACTGTACAAAAAAGATCTTCATGACCCAGATAATCACGATGGTGTGATCACTCACATAGAGCCAGACATCCTGGAATGTGAAGTCAAGTGGGCCTTAGGAAGCATCACTATGAACAAAGTTAGCAGAGGTGATGGAATTCCAGTTGAGCTATTTCAAATCCTGAAAGATGACGCTGTGAAAGTGTTGCACTCAATATGCCAGCAAATATGGAAAACTCAGCAGTGGCCACAGGACTGGAAAAGGTTAGTTTTCATTCCAATCCCAAAGAAAGGGAATGCAAAGAATGCTCAGACTACCGCACAATTGCACTCATCTCACATGTTAGTAAAGTAATGCTCAAAATTCTCTAAGCCAGGCTTCAGCAATACGTGAACTGTGAACTTCCAGATGTTCTAGCTGGTTTTAGAAAAGGCAGAGGAACCAGAGAACAAATTGCCAACATCCGCTGGATCATGGAAAAAGCAAGAGAGTTCCAGAAAAACATCTAGATCTGCTTTATTGACTATGCCAAAGCCTTTGACTGTGTGGATCACAGTAAACTGCGGAAAATTCTGAAAGAGATGGGAATACCAGACCACCTTGACCTGCGTCTTGAGAAACCTGTATGCAGATCAGGAAGCAACAGTTAGAACTGGACATGGAACAACAGACTGGTTCCATATATGAAAAGGAGTATGTCAAGGCTGTATATTGTCACCCTGCTTATTTAACTTATATGCTACATCATGAGAAACGCTGCACTGGAGGAAGCACAAGCTGGAATCAAGATTTCTGGGAGAAATATCAATAACATCAGATATGCAGATGACACCATCCTTATGGCAGAAAGGGAAGAGGAGCTAAAGAGCCTCTTGATGAAAGTGAAAGAGGAGAGTGAAAAAGTTGGCCTAAAGCTCAACATTCAGAAAACTAAGATCATGGCATCCAGTCCCATCACTTCATGGCAGATAGATGGGGAAACAGTGGAAACAGTGTCAGACTTTATTTTGGGGGGCTCCAAAATCACTGCAGATGGTGACTGCAGCCATGAAATTAAAAGACGCTAACTCCTTGGAAGAAAAGTTATGACCAACCTAGATAGCATATTCAAAAGCAGAGACATTACTTTGCCAACAAAGGTCCCTCTAGTTAAGGCTATGGTTTTTCCAGTGGTCATGTATGGATGTGAGAGTTGGACTATAAAGAAAGCTGAGCGCCGAAGAATTGATGCTTTTGAACTGTGGTGTTGGAGAAGACTCTTGAGAGTCCCTTGGACTGCAAGGAGATCCAACCAGTCCATCGTAAAGGAGATCAGTCCTGGCTGTTCATTGGAAGGACTGATGTTGAAGCTGAAACTCCAGTACTTTGGCCACCTGATGTGAAGAGCTGACTCATTTGAAAAGACCCTGATGCTGGGAAAGATTCAGGGCAGGAGGAGAAGGGGACGTGTGATGTGCTGTGATGAACATTGTGGTACAGGTGTCTCTTTCAATTCTGGTTTCCTCGGTGTGTATGTCCAGTAGTGGGATTGCTGGGTCGTATGGCAGTTCTATTTCCAGTTTTTTAAGGAATCTCCACACTGTTCTCCATAGTGGCTGTACTACTTTGTATTCCCACCAACATTGTAAGAGGGTTCCCTTTTCTCCACACCCTCTCTGGCATTTATTGTTTGTAAACTTTTTGATAGCTGCCATTAAGACCGGCATGAGATGGTACCTCATTGTGCTTTTGATTTGCATTTCTCTGATAATGAGTAATGTTGAACATCTTTTCAAGTGTTTGTTAGCCATCTGTATGTTTGGAGAAATGTCAGTTTAGTTCTTTGGCACATTTTTTGATTGGGTCATTTATTTTTCTGGAATTGAGCTGCAGGAGCTGCTTGTATATTTTTGAGATTAATTCTTTGTCAGCTGCTTCATTTGCTATTATTTTCTCCCATTTTGAAGGTTGTCTTTTCACCTTGCTTATAGTTACCTTCGTTGTGCAAAAGCTTTTAAGTTTAATTAGGTCTCATTTGTTTATTTTTGCTTTTATTTCCTTTACTCTGGAAGGTGGGTCATAGAGGATCCTGCTGTGATTTATGTCAGAGAGTGTTTTGCCTATGTTTTCCTCTAGGAGTTTTATTTTTTTATTTAGAGAAAGAAAAACTTGGAAGGTAAAGACTTCAGAGTCCATAATCCAAGTTAAGAGCATTTTAGTTATTAGCAGTGGTTACCAAATAAGCTGAAGGTAAATCTTTTCAAAGAGCTGCTCATCATTTGCTTTGTTGAGAAGAGGGGAGGATCCACTTCACTACTTCTCTATAAGATGGTGCAGGTCTTCTTATCCTTGAAGGGTTTTCTGAAGTTGGTATCCCCATCAGCAGAGGGTCATTCCTGGTGTGTTCCTCACAGTAGGACGTGAGGTCTGCTGATGCCTTTGAAACGTTTATTCTCTCGATGGAGGCTTCCATTCTCAACTGCTGCACAGTCCTCCGTGCCTGGGCGATGTTGTTGGTACTGGCTGTCTTGCTTGACATCTTCAGTTAATGGTTTTCACCAGTTTTTAGGTGATAGAATGAATCTGCCGGTGCACTGCCCCTGCCGCCACCGCCGCTGCCGGGGACTCTGTCTCTAAGGGCTCCTGGAGACGACCTCCTCTAGGACTTTTATAGTTTCTTGTCTTATGTTTAGATCCTTAATCCATTTTGAGTTTATTTTTTGTGTATGGTGTTACAAAGTGTTCTAGTTTCATTCTTTTACAAGTGGTTGACCAGTTTTCCCAGCACCACTTCTTAAAGATATTGCCTTTTCTCCATTGTGTATTCTTGCCTCCTCTGTCAAAGATAACGTGTCCATAGGTGCGTGGATTTATCTCTGGGCTTTCTATTTTGTTCCATTGGTCTATATTTCTATCTTTTTGCCAGTGACATACTGTCTTAATGACTGTAGCTTTGTAGTATAGCCTGAAGTCAGACAGGTCGATTCCTCCAGTTCTATTCTTCTTTCTCAAGATTGCTTTGGCTATTCGAGGTTTTTCGTATTTCCATACAAATTGTGAAATTATTTGTTCTAGCTCTGTGAAAAATACCGTTGGTAGCTTGATAAGGATTGCATGGAATCTATAGATTGCTTTGGGTAGTATACTCACTTTCACTATATTGATTCTTCCAATCCATGAACATGGTATATTTCTCCATCTATTTGTGTCATCTTTGATTTCTTTCATCAGTGTTTTATAGTTTTATATATATAGGTCTTTTGTTTCTTTAGGTAGATTTATTCCTAAGTATTTTATTCTTTTCATTGCAATGGTGAATGGAATTGTTTCCTTAATTTCTCTTTCTGTTTTCTCATTATTAGTGTATAGAAATGCAAGGGATTTCTGTGTGTTAATTTTATATCCTGCAACTTTACTATATTCATTGATTAGCTCTAGTAATTTTCTGGTGGTGTCTTTAGGGTTTTCTGTGTAGAGGATCATGTCATCTGCAAACAGTGAGAGTTTTACTTCTTCTTTTCCAATCTGGATTCCTTTTATCTCTTTTTCTTCTCTGATTGCTGTGGCCAAAACTATGTTGAATAGTAGTGGTGAGAATGGGCACTCTTTTCTTGTTCCTGACTTTAGGAGAAATGCTTTAAAATTTTCACCATTGAGGATAATGTTTGCTGTGGGCTTATCATATGGCTTTTATTATATTGAGATATGTTCTTTCTATGCCTGCTTTCTGGAGGGTTTTTATCATAAGTGGATGTTGAATTTTGTCAAAGGGTTTCTCTGCATCTATTGAGATAATCATATGGTTTTTATCTTTCAATTTGTTAATGTGGTGTAGCACACTGATTTGTGAATATTGAAGAATCCTTGCATCCCTGGGACAAAGCCCACTTGGTCATGATGTATAATTTTTTTAATATGTTGTTGGATTATGTTTGCTAGAATTTTATTAAGGATTTTTGTATCTATGTTCATCAGTGATATTGGCCTGTAGTTTTCTTTTTTTGTGGCATCTTTGTCTGGTTTTGGTATTAGGGTGATGGTGGCCTCATAGAATGAGTTTGGAAGTTTACCTTCCTCTGCAATTTTCTGGAAGTTTGAGTAGGATAGGTGTTAGCTCTTCTCTAAATTTTTGGTAGAATTCAGCTGTGAAGGCATCTGGTCCTGGGCTTTTGTTTGTTTGAAGATTTTTTTATTACAGTTTCGATTTCCATGCTTGTGATGGGTCTGTTAAGATTTTCTATTTCTTCCTGGTTCAATTTTGAAAGGTTATACTTTTCTAAGAATTCATCCATTTGAGATCAGCCCCACAGAGGAGACACACAGCACACCTGAGATGGCGCTTTTGCAGCACACCCAGGAAATCAAGCAGCTGGGACTGGGGAGGTGAAAAGACGCACTGTACACCTGGAATAGTGTGCTCACCAAACATCTGGTCGCCTGAGCTCCTCGGACCTGGGAAGGGCACAAAATGCAAGCCCAACCGAGTCTGTGTCTTTGTGGAGTACCCCAGAACCTGAACCTGAGCAGCTTAGACCTGAGAAGAGCACGTAACCCAGGGCCCACTTTGGACAGTTTCCCTTCAGAGCAACATGGAGCCTGAGCAGTGTAGAGGGGGAAAGCACAGGCACCATGAGCTGGGGCAAACCCAGTGTGGTCCATACACTGCAAGTAGTGCCCCCACACTAGTGATATTTGTTTGTAGTGTTCCTCCCTCCCCACAGCACAACTGAACAAGTGAGCCTAAATAAGTGACCACCTTCACCTCCTTATGTCAGGGTGGAAATTAGACACTGAAGAGACTTGCAAACGGAGGAAGCCAAAATAAACAAAGAAGAGGGAGACGCTCTGAAAGTGACAGGTACAACAGATTAAAACCCTATAGTTAGCATTGACTGTTT
This sequence comes from Bos grunniens, assembly GCF_055505025.1. NCBI lineage: Eukaryota > Metazoa > Chordata > Mammalia > Artiodactyla > Bovidae > Bos > Bos grunniens. The sequence continues at coordinate 18,485,352 of NC_141167.1, forward strand.
TTTATTTTTACAACATAGCATTTCTTTATATTTTCAGAATGGGATCAGAAGTGTCAAGCCTCATTCAAATTTGTTTTTTTAAAAAATCACTAAGATAAAAAGCTTTCTAGACTTTTAGCAGTAATGCATGCATGCTCAGTCACTCAGTTGTGTCCGACTCTTTACAGCCTTATAGATTGCAGCCAGCCAGGCTCCTCTGTCCATGGGATTCTCCAGGTAAGAATACTGGAATGGGTTGCCATGCCCTTTGCCATTAGCAGTAATACTAGATGCCAGAATAAATGGAGCTACATCAAAGTACTGAGTGAATATAAATTAGAAATCTAGCATTCTATTCATCTTTGTCAAACAAATGAAACCAAAAAGTCATAAAACTTTTAGCCAGGCAAAAATTAATAAGTTTTCTAAAATATATATTGAATGTATATGTTTAATTAATATTTAATATTAATTATTATTGAATTTAATATTAATATTAAATGTACTATTTAGTAATATATGTATATAATAGCTTTTCTACTACACTTGGTAAAGGTTTGAGAAAGAACAACAAAAAATAAGAGAGAAATTAGGAAACATAAACTAAATGAAATGGGAGTACTGAATATGAAATAGAAAAAAGTGAAACAAACTAGATAAAAGTGAAAGATATATAGTTCAGTAGTTTTTAAACATGGCTGCTCATTAGAATCACATCTGGAGCTTTGGAGAAAGAAAACAATACCTGGGCATTTGTATTTTTCAAAAAACTCCAAGATAATTCTAATGTGCACCTGGATTTTAAAAAGTGATTAAGGTTTTTCTATTAAATGGTAGTTTTAGTGATATAGAATTCTATTATCTTCTGTTGACCAATTGTGATACAATTGTATTAAAATGAATAATAGTTACACGGGCTTTTCCTGGTGGCTAAGAAGGTAAAGAATCTGCCCACAAAGTGGGAGGCCTTGATTCGATCCTGGGGTTGAGAAGATCCCCTGGAAAAGGGAATGGCTACGCACTCCAGTATTCTTGCCTGCAGAATTCCATGGACTGAGGGGACTGGTGGACTATAGCCCACAGGGTCACAATGAGTTGTACACAACTGAGCATCTAAAACACAAATCTAATCACAATAGTAAAAGCGGTTTATCAGTTTTCACAATCAATAGCCAGACCAAAAAAAAAAAAAAAAGATAATTACAATTGCAAGCCATAATGGAAACATGATTAACCTAACAGTATAAGATAATTACATACAATTTAGGGGTTAAGTAGAGTGATGTGGTAAGTGGAAATGCATACATACATGTATTTTCATCCACCCAGCCAGTCTATGTCTTTTGGTTGGTGCATTTAATCCATTTACATTTAAGATAATTATCAATATGTATGATCCTATAGACACGAATTTGAACAAACTCTGGGAGATAGTGAAGGACAGGGAAGCCTGGCATGTTGCAGTCCATGGGGTCTCAAAGAGTCGGACACAAGTTAGTGACTTTTATTTTTTGTAGATCTTTTTCTTCTCTTGTGTTTCCTGCCTAGGGAAGTTCCTTTAGCATTTGCTATAATGCTGGTTTGGTGGTACTAAATTCTCTTAACTTTTGCTTGTCTGTAAAGCTTTTGATTTTTCCATCAAATCTGAACAAGAGTCTTGCTGGGTAGAGTATTCTTGGTTACAGAGTCTTCTCTTTCATCACTTTAAATATATTGTGCCATCCCCTTCTGGCCTGTAGAGTTTCGATTGAGAAATCAGCTTATAGCCTTTTGGGTGTTTCCTTGTATGTTATTTGTTGTTTTTCCCTTGTTGCTTGTAATCTTTTATCTTTAATTTTGGTCAGTTTGATTATTATCTGTTCAGTGTGTTCCTCCTTGGGTTTATCCTGCCTGGGACTCTCTGTGCTTCCTGGCCTTGGCTGAATATTTCCTTTCTCATGTTAGGGAAGTTTTCAGCTATAATCTCTTCAAATATTTTCTCAGGTCTTTTCTCTCTTCTCCTTCATGCCTATATGAATGTTGGTGCATTTAATGTTGTCCCAGAGTTCTCTTAGGCTGCCTTCACTTTTTTTCAGTCTTCTTTCTGTTTTTCAGCAGTGATTTCCACCATTCTGTCTTCCAGTCATTTATCTGTTCTTCCACCTCAGTTATTCTACTACTGATTCCTTCTAGTGTATTATTCATCTCTGTTTGTTTGTTCTTTAGTTCTTCTGGGTCTTTGGTAAACATTTCTTGCATCTTCTCCATTGCTTTTCCTAGGTCCTGGATATCTTCACTATAATTATTCTGAATTCTTTTTCTGAAAGATTGCCTATCTCTACTTCATTTAGTTGGTTTTCTGGGATTTTAGCTTGTTCCTAAATCTGGGACCTAACCCTCTGTCATTTTCATTTTGATTAACTTTCTGTGAAGTGGTTTTCATTAGGCAGTTGCCAGATCATAGTTCTTCTATAATCAACAATCGTCTACAAGACTTTTAGCCTCATTCACCAGAGAGCAGACAGAAGAAGCAAGAAGAACTATAGCTAACATTTCAAGGTCTAATGTTATTAATTGTTTTCATTAATATTTTTGAAGAAACATAACACAATTCTTAGATAATTTATTATTTGTTTCTATAATTTTTAAAATTGAGTTACACAATATATATATATTCTTTTGTAGCTTGATTTTTTTTCACTCAATATAGGTTTTAATATTTTTTCCATGTTCATTATTTTCACTCCTGAGAAGTATTCCTTTCATTTTTTTTTTTTTTGATGAATAGAATAATGACTTTGAATGAATCGAATTCTTAATGAACTCATGAGTCTTTTCCTTATGATTTTTCTTAGATGAACATTTGTCAGAGGCTTCATTGAGCTGCAGGAAGGAAAACTGGAGTGATGGACAAGATTCAGAGCAAGAAGGATTTTGGCATCTGAACTAAGGAGTTGAGACTAAATTCCACACGTGGGAACCAATGAGGCCTCTGGGACAGGGGGAACAAAATCAGAGCTGCAGATTAGAAAGATGGCTACAGCCACCATGTGAATGTCACAGAACTGGAAACCCTCATTCCTTGAGGTAGACAGCTTAGGCGAGGGCTTTTCAGGCTGGTCCAGTGGAATGTGAGAAAAGAAACAGCCCTCCAGAGGTGTGAGGAGTCCCCTGGGCTGGTGCTTCCCTTTGGAGTAGGTAAAGGCCTTCAGCCCTGAGGGTCTCAGAGGGAGCTGAAGTCAGAATTACCTGGACGTGGATGCCATGAAACCCTGAGCTCCCCTTGAGTGGAAGAGGGGATGGCCTAGTCAGTGCTGCAATGGACTCCGTTCTGGGGTCAGGATCAGGAGAGTGGGGAGCAGGATAGAGACCATCACCCAGGAGGAAACGCTCGGCACTCTGTGTGGTCACAGGCATGACCAGTAAGGAGGAGAGGGAAGAGACTTCATCTGGGGAGTACAGAGTGCAGTTGGGGCTAGAATGAGCCAAGTGGCCCAGCCTAAGCAGCCTGCTGTCCCAGAAGCTAAGCTCTTGGGCTCCACTCTCATCAGCTCTCCCCTGTTGGCTCCCAGCTTTCACCTCAAGTCCCAGTCTGGCTCCTGTGAGGAAATACCTGGCCTAGAAACAAATGTAACTCCAGTTCCCCTGGGGTGTGTGTGGGCAGGGGACTTTCTCATGCTTGGGAAGGATGGAGCCTGAATTTTCTTTTGCCCTCTAGGCAGGACTGAACTCCTCCCTACCCCTTGGTCCGAGACATCACAAAGAACGCTCCAAAAGGTTTCACCACTGCCTCACTCAAAATTGCAGGAGGCAAGTTCTTCTTGTTACCTGTCTGAAGTCCTCGGTGCTACAGACCTTGTGAAGTGAGGGGTCACACTGGGAGCCTGGTCCCTTCTCTCCTCTCTAAGAAGAGCTTCTCACCAAATACTTGAAATGACAGAACACACCCTCACGGGGCTGAAACCCAAGAGGCACTGGGTGGTTTCAACCCTTCATGGGCACTGTTATTTACTAGATACAAAAAAATGTACCATGTCCCACATCAAATATAATTAATATATCACTTCTGATATGATTATATGTAGGTTTAATGAGTTGCCACTGACTAACTGATAAAATGTTGTATTTAACAGCGAACCACTTTTGATTCTGTGGGGTCCCTATCTTTGAGTCGATAATATCTTTTGTGACTCTAATATGTCTGTAGACTAAAGCTTTAGGGCCCTAGAAAATTTTCCTACAGTTTTTAATGGATAAAACAGCCCTTGGGATGCACCCTGGCAGAAGGAGAGGACAATTTCACAGCCTTCATCACCCTACACCTCCCAGGGGGGCCTCATTTTTTTTTCCTGTGAAAGGAGGAGCAGCTGAGAAAAGATCCAGCCCTCAGGGTCCTTCCTGAGTTCCCAAGCATGCCTCCTTTCCAGCGTCCACAGTCCTGTCCCAGGTGAGCCTTACATTCCCCCTGCCCTCCCTGGGCCTGCTGAAGGGCCTAGTCTGAGCAGGGGTGATGCTACTGAGTGGGAGCCTGGGGCTTCCTCCCCAGCAGCAAAGGACTGAAGGAACTTAGCTCCTGGCTAGAGTCCTGGGGCCACATGTCACCCAGGAGTGGTCCCCTGAGACTGAGGGAGCTTTGCCCACCGCTCCCTTCCCTGTACGGTTTATAATCTCAGGACAGCAGTGCCCACAGACATTCTGGGGAGCAAGCCAGGCTGCAACTGCCCCCCACCCCCAGACTTGCAGGAGGCTCCAGGTAGGACCTGGTCCATTGTTCCTGCTCACCTTGCTTTCTCTCCCCACATCTATGTGAGTATCTCCTTGGCTGAGTCTGCCTCTTTTTCTCTTTATGTCTATCTATTCCTTCCTCTGTCTCTGGGTCTATTATTATCTCTCTCTCTCTCTCTCTCTCTCTCTCTCTCTCTCTCTCTCTCTTTCTGCCTCTCCTTCTCTTTCTTACTTTCCATCCCTCTCCACGTGCCTCCTTCTGTCTCTTTTTCTGTTTGCTGTCTCCAGGCTTCTCTGCCTCCAAAGATTTCATTCATCTCTCTGATCCTCTTTCTGAGTGTGTAGCTCTGGTGTTCTGCCTGACTGGATCTTCAGCTCACTCTGGGCCTTTTTTTTTTTTTTTTTCCTGGCCTCTTGACATCAGTTTACTGCTTGCTGTGCCACTGGATTTGCCTGTAGCTCAGTCATCTCCAGCCTCCCTGCTTCTCTCCTCTTCTCCTCGCTCTGTACCTGCCTCTTTGACTCACAGGGATCGTCCCTGCGGGGTTTCTCTGGGTCTCCCCCTGGAATCCAGTTCTCTGCCCTCATCCTCCGCTGTCTGTGTATCTCCCTCACCTTCCGGCTCCCTCTGCTTCCACCCTTCTGTTCAGCCCTCCCTTGCCTGCAGTCACCCCATCTTCTTGCTCTTGCCCTCCCCTCCATCTCCTTCTCTCTCCCTGGGAGACTTGCCCTTGCCTCTCTCCACCTGCCCTGTAGATTGCCCTGTCTCTCTTTTCCCCTGTCTGGCCTCTGCAGGCTCTCTGTTGCTCCAGTTGCCCTCCTCTGCCCTCTGGTGCCTTTTTCTCGCAGGCCTGGCTCACACACGACCTTCCCAGCTTTTCTAATATTCCCTCCTGTGTTCTCCCTTGTCTCCCTGTATCTTTATTCATCTGCATCTTCACCATGTTTTATCCCCCTGACTCTCCAACAGGGTCTCCATGTCTTTTGCCCCTTTCCTTTAGTCTTTTTACTTCTTCTTTCACAAAAAGAAGAAAAAACAATCTCCCACCTTTTTCCTCCTGCTGAGCCCCCTCCTACTCTTCCCACTGATGTCAATTATACTCCCAGCATTAATTTTCCTCTCTCCCTGTCTGTAGCCCACTTGCAGATTCTGGTTCTCTGTGCCTCTCTCCGCCTTCTTCCCAATTGTGTTTGTGTCTCTCCCTCCCTTCGGGGCCTCTCTATCTTTCCCCATCATTCTCTGTGCTTTTGTTTCTTTCTAGTTTTGCCTGTTTATTGGACATGACTGAGTGACAGAGCATGCACACACTGAGCATGCCCTGGGTCATTTTTAGTCCCTGCAGGCCTGTGATGATGCTGGAGGAGGGTATGGGCAGGGAGAGCTGGAGAAAGGGGAAGGGAGGAAAAGCATATCTTCAGAACTTGACAGAACCATGTATTATTGCAATGAACCTCTTGTTTTATTTCACAGATGAGAAACAATTACTTGCTCAGAGTGACAGCAGTAAACAGCAAACGTGAAAATTCAAACGACTTTGAGTCTTTTGTCTCCTAGCTTGTGCTGCAAGAGAGTCGGTATTTGAATAAAAGATAAGTATACGGGTCCAAAATTAAAACAAAAACAAATTTTCTGTGATTTCTATTACATCCTAACAAGAAGCCAAGGCTGGCATCTCTAGCCCCAGATCCAGCCAATGGAATCTGGAGGTTTATCCCTACAAGGACTTGGCAATCACATGATTCATTTCTGTTTTTTCATTGGTCATAGGTCATTATCACACCTGGAGTGGCAGGGTCAGAACCTAAGGTTCAGAGAGTTCGAGCAACTGGCCCTTAAGACACATAATAAGTCGGCCAAGGAAAGTAAAGGTAGAACCCAGTCCCCAGGCTCTACTTAGGGCAAAGACACAAACTCATCAAAGGCCAAGGTGTCCTTGGGGGGCAGAGTCCTGTCACCCACATCTCCTCTACCCTCACCCTGAAAGGACAAGCTGGAGGTAAAAACTGGGCAGTTTCTCACCAACCGGGACCTGTTCAACTATCTCTCTCTTAGGACCTATTTCCTATTCAAAACACTTTTATCCTAAGCAGTAAATGTACTTGCATTGAGCTATATAAGCTGATTCCCAAGTGTAACTCAGTGGAGGAGATGAGCTCAGACAAAAGGAGAAGCTCTCCCTTCCGTCCTCTTCCAGTCTTGTCTAGGTCCAGCACGTCTTCCTCCATCTCTGATCTTTCACTCATATCCACCCTTTTACCTAGCTAGTCTGAACAGAGAAGTTAAATCCCTATATATTCCATCTTCACAGTATCACTGGGGGCTTCCCTGGTGGCCCAGTGGTTAAGACTGTGCCTTCCGATGCAACTCTCTCCCCACATGTCTCATTTTTCCCTAGGCAAAATTCTTAATGGTGAAGTTACATACTGTCAAATTTTCTTGCAGAAAGATTGCAGTCATTTATTTCTCATATGAATTTTCATATCAACATACAAGAATGTCTCCTTTACTGTAAACTGGATGCCAGGCATTATCATTTTAAAAGAATTTTTTGCCAATGTATAGGTTCAAGGCTCTTTCATTGATGTTTTAACAGGCAGTCTTTAAACTTTTGTGGGTTCATTATTCATGAATCTCTTCTTTCGTGAATTGATTATGCATGTCTCAATTTTGGTTATTAGTCTTTTCTTTATGAAGAAATGATCTTTATATTCTAATCATTTTAATAACTTGTAGGCCACATTGTTGTTAATGTTCAGTCACTAAGTCATGTCCAACTCTTTGCAACTCTGTAAATGGCAGCATGACAGGCTTCCCTGTCCTTCCCTGTCTCCTGGAGTTTACTCAAATTCATGTCCATTGAGTCAGTGATGCCACCCAACCATCTCATCCTCAGTCATCTCCTTCTCCTCTTGCCCTCAATCTTTCTCAGCGTTAGGGCCTTTTCCAATGAGTGGGCTCTTCGCATCAGGTGGGCAAAGTCTTGGAGCTTCAGCTTCAGCATCAGTCCTTCCAATGAATATTCAGGGTTGTTTTCCCTTAGGATTGACTGGTTTGATCTACCTGCTGTCCAAGAGACTCTCAAAAGTCTTCTGCAGCACCACAATTCAAAAGCTTCAAGTCTTTGGCACTCAGCCTTGTTTATGGTCCAAATCTTACATCCATAAACGACTACTGGAAAAACCATAGCTTTGCCTATATAGACTTTTGTTGGCAAAGTGATGTTTCTACTTTTTAATATGGTATCTAGGTTTGTCATAACTTTTTTTCCAAGGAGCAAATGTCTTTCAATTTTGTGGCTGCAGTCACCATTTGCATTGATTTTGGAGCCCAGGAAAACAAAATCTGTCACTGCTTCAACTCTTTCCCCATCTATTTGCCATGAAATGATGGGATCAATGCCATGATCTTAGTTTTTTGAATGTTGAGTTTTAAGCCAGCTTTTTCATTCTCCTCTTTCACCCTCATAAAGAGGCTATTTAGTTCCTCTTCACTTTCTGCATTAAAGTGGTGTCATCTGCATGTCTGAGGTTGTTGATAATTCTCCTGGAAATCTTGATTCCAGCTTGTGATTCATCCAGCCCAAGATTTAGCATGAAAGTTCTCTGCAGAGAAGTTAAATAAGCAGACTGACAATATACAGCCTTGATGTACTCCTTTCACAATTTGAAACTAGTCCATTATTTCATATCTGGTTCTGTTACTTCTTGACCTGCATATAGGTTTATCAGGAAGCAGGTAAGGTGGTCTTGTAGTCCCATCTCTTTAAGAATTTTCCAGTTTGTTGTGATCCACAGAGTCAAAGGCTTTAGTGTTGTCAATGAACCAGAAGTAGATGTTTATATGAAATTCCCTTGCTCTTTCTTGTATCCCACATATACAACTATTATTCTTTTTTTAACTTAAATAAAAAATTATTTTTTATATTTGTATTGCCAAAATATTTATTTTTTCTTTTTTACTTTTCTTCCTTTATTCTTATGCTTAAACGAAAGAATGAAAACACTGAATAGCGGCATTTAGATAGAGGATACGCAATGAGCATAATGCCATTGAGCATAATGTGGAGACAGGGAAATTCAGAAAGGACCAACTTTCTCTTTACCATGAAGTAAATCAGTTTTCAACCTGTGACCCCCAGCATGTGAAGAACCTGGGAACTTATTAGAAATGCAAATTCTCACTTTCCAACCCCATCTTCCAATTCAGATCTCCTTATGACACGCAGCAGCAGCATCTGACATGCCTTCCAGGTAATTCTGAAGCACAGTCAAGTTTGAAAGCACTGATTTGGAAGCATTGGATTCATGGCTCATGGCGCAGGTAACAGGAGTAAGGAGAGTCCTAGAACAGGGAGACAAGGGGAGATGGGAGGAGGTTCCAAGAAGTAGACCAGTCTCCAGTCACCTGCCAGCTGGCTGAGAGCTATATAGGAAGAAGTGTTGCACAGATAACTTAGGAACTATACAGCATTAAATGTTCATTAAAAAAAAGAGTTTTCTGTTCTGTACTGCATTATAAATCTTTCCTTTTACCCATACCTTTAGGACAAGTCTTACATATATCATCCTTGTGTTAGTGAGGTTTGGGGACATGGTGAAGAAAGACCATAGGGATGAACCACTGAAAAGTTCAGTACCCACACAAGCAAGGCAGCAAGGTAGGTCAAGGATTCAATGAGACCAAGGATTTTAGAGCAAAATGACCTGGGAATCACAAGGAGCCCTCAAAACTACTGAGTAAATAGACAGCAGGTCCGATGAGGAGCTGTGTTGCTTTGTTTAGTTATTAGAGGATAAGGGTCAACAACAAGAGGCTGAAGGGATTGGAACAATCAGTTGATGCTTAAAGGCATCTCTTCCACCATAAAATAAATATTCACCCATATATTTTCCCAAGATTGTCTTACTATATTATTTCTTGCATTTCACTCTTTGACATACTTATAATTTATCTTGGTAGATTGCATGAAATCATTTTCCTACCCATATCATTTATAACTCTTCCTTGCCCCCCTGATTTACAACAAATAATAAGCATTTGGCAAAAACTATGTTGAATCAATGACATAATTAATGAACAGCGGTAAAGTTTCGTTCACCAGAAAAGGTCTAACATTAATGATAATCCTAACAGTGATGAAAAGCTTAACCCATTTTATGAGTGTAATAGTTCTAATCCTGATCTTTAAACCAAGGTTTAGAAACCTCTGCTGTCCCAGGAGAATCATAAAATGGAACAAATAAGTCTGAGAAAAGCAAAGCTGTCTCTGGAAAAGAAGAGACAGAATTGAACACAGCACACAGCATTTCCTTGACTTGGCCTTCACCCTTTCATCACCATGACTGTAACTTAATCCAGAACCAAATGCTGACACCACTCAAACTACTACAGGGACCTCTCCAGTACTGCGCATCTGCTAGCCCAAACTTCCTGTTAAGAAACATAAATGAAAAAATGAGTGTGAAAGTTCCTTGGTACCAAAACCCAATAAATTACATATCCCTCAAAATCTTTAAACAGGCAGAGCACAATGCAGGAGCTTAACCATTCAGCTGTGACAGAATTCATCCTGTTGGGCTTTGCCTCAAACCCCAGGACCAATCCTCTGCTCTTCACCTTCTTTCTAGTCTTTTACCTGCTGATCCTTGTGAGCAACAGCCTCCTCATCACCCTCATCCACCAGGACACACGCCTCCACACGCCCATGTACTTCTTCATCAGTGTCCTCTCCGTGCTGGACATGTGTTACACCACCACGACTGTGCCCCAGATGCTCGTGCATATTCTCAGCAAGAAGAGAGCCATCTCTTTTGCTAGATGTGTGGCCCAGATGTACCTCTTCCTCCTCTTTGGGACCACCGAGTACTGTCTTTTCTCCATCATGTCCGTGGACAGGTACGTGGCCATCTGCCACCCTCTCCGGTATAAGGTCATCATGAGCCGCTGGGTGTGCCTTCTCATGGTGGGCATCTGTGCAGCCTATGGTGTGCTGGGTGGCCTGACTGATACCTTCTTTGCTATGCGCCTTTCCTACTGTGGTCCTAATGAAATTGACCACTACTTCTGCGAGGTTCCTGCAGTCCTGAAGCTGGCTTGTGCAGACACATCCCTCAATGATTTGGTGGACTTCATCACAGGCTTTAATGTCATTGTGGTCCCACTCTCCTTGATTGTCCTTGTCTATGTCAACATCTTTGCCACCATCATGAAGATCCGCTCAGCCCAAGGACGGATCAAGGCCTTCTCCACCTGTACCTCCCACATTACTGTGGTCACCATGTTCGCTATTCCTTGCATCATCACGTACATGAGCCCTGGCTCTGACTCCTTGTCAAACAGTGGCAAGAAAATGGCCCTTTTCTACAACATTGCCACAGCCTTCCTCAACCCTGTCATCTACAGTCTGAGGAATAAGGATGTGAAAAATGCTTTCCTCAAACTGATGGGAAGGGGCAGGGCCCCAGAGTGACACTTTAAAGATTAAGATCTGGGAAATCTTACATGAGGGCGTACACTCACCAACTCCCTAAAGACTCTTCCATAAGACCTGGAAGAGATGGTCTCCATAAAGCTAACCATTCAACTCCTCAGTGGGAGAGAACAGTGTGTTTGGCAATCAGCATTGTCTACGATGCTGTGATTTGAGACAAAGACGATCCAGAAGACCTAACACAGTGGTCAAGAGCCAGGACTCTAGCGCCAGGCAGACCAGGATGACACATTTGGCTTTATCAATTATGAGATATGTGAATTTTTTCTATTAACATAATTAATCGTGTGTTTTTATTTATTAATTTTTTGGCATGTGAAGTCTTACAGCTCACTTAACTCCTCTAAGGTTTGTATCTCTCCCTTAGAGGGAAGTTGTGATGATTAAATGAGATAATACACAAAATGTTCTTTGTACAGAGCCTGACATACAGTAATTTTTTAGGAAATGTTAGTTTCAATTTTCAATATCTTTTATTTGTGGATGAATTATCAACCCTTAAATGGCCATGATCTTCCTGGTTAGTGGGTGACTGAATCCCTAGAGAGACAGTGAAAAAAAAAGCGTGATGGAGTCGGAGAGTGGAAGAAGGAGGAACTCAAAAACTGTAAAGTGGAAATTTTTATGGTTGGAAAAGAACTTGAGAAGGATGAAATGAGCCTATGTGTACCCATCTATAAGCTGCGCCAGTTAGAGCATCTGGGATCAGTTGAAGTTATTAGCATCTTAGGGGCAAAATTTTCCTTTATGACCATTTTTTACTGTTCTCATATTTTTCTCTCTTCATTTCTCCTTTTTTTTCTAATGACATCCATTTTTAAAAACAATAGCCTCTCTGGATAATCTCAGGGAGAAGAGATTCTGTGCACTTAAGGATGAGAGAAATTAGAGGATGAATACAATGTGACCTCCAGATGCAAAATTTAGGGAGTTCAGAAAGAGGTTAAAAATTCAGTGGAATTTTTTTGCTCTGTTCTCTCTTGCTTGAAGGGACTTTCCCCAAAACAATGTTTATTTCTCATAGAATCTTTACAAATATGAATTGTTTTTCCCATGTTTCATCAATCTGCAGGATCACGGTACAGGGCATCACCCATCTTTACTGACTGCTGGCTGCCATGGGAACTTCAGAACCCAACAAAGCAATTCCCCTGATGTTCTAGAGACATGTCCCATAAGATAGCATGGAGCCCCTTTGGGTTTTTCCCAGCCTCTTGCTGATATACACTGTCTATGAAACTCCTTACAAAAAAAATCAGCTGGGCTTACCAAAAAATATAACATGAATGTCTGTTCCCTCTGTAACAGGCCAGGCTCCATGTCAAAGGTGCAGGTTCACAATTCCCCAAAGCTATTACCCGAACTCACCATCAGGAGCCAGAGCATTGCATAAATAATGAAGCAAAATTAAAGGCAAATAGCAACACAAAGCATATAACTGCAACATACTTATAGACACATGAATAAAATCATTAACACAAAAGAAGCTCTTACAAATTGGTAAGAAAAATATACACACTTAGGAAAACTGGCAACAGATATGACACTTTATAAAAAAGAAGTCCAAAAAGTTAATAAACATGTGGGGAAATCATACCATAATAGGCACCAAAGAAATGCAATTTAAAATATCAGTGAGATACCACTTTTTCACCTTTAGAATCTGGCAGAGTTTACACAACAGAGGAGAGGTGGCCTCAATAATAAATTGAGAACACAATAAAACATGGATTTTCATACATTGCCAGTCGGAGTACAGATTGACCTAAAAAGCACATTCATATTTCACACGACCAATTGATAGTAATCAGTCTAGGTGCTGGTTGTATAGTAGCAAAGACCTTCACAAGGCCCAGTCTATGGCCAGAGCATTGCAGAAGACATTTAATTCTATGCAGTCAGCCGTGTTCATACTCTAGGTTTTAGCTCCATTAGAACATGTGGTCAAACAGAAAGTCAACGCTGAAAGCAGGAAAACCAGCAAAGAAAATTTCAACTCAATCCCGGATATACTCAGCTCAGCAGCAGGCTACAAATAAGGATGTAGAAGTGGTTATTCACTCTGAACCTGGTCAAGAGGGCAGAGGAGGTGAGGCTGACGCAGCCCAGGAAACCTACCTGGATGACCTCTGACATTGTCTCCAGCTCTGGGGGTCATGATTACTAGAGACCTGCAGAGCAGAAGCACCAGGCACATCACCCCTTACTCCATTACTTTCCTCTTACAGGGAGTCCTCATCTGTTCCCAGAGGGATACCTGTCAGAACTGGTTGCAGTTACAGATTCCTCTGTGTCTCTAATGGGATACCTTATGTTCTTCTGGCTGCTAGAAGGTGATGGGAGTGTTGATCACAGAAGTGCTAGGTCTGCTTCTGATGAACACAATGGATGCTGTCCCCACATCAAAGTGCCAAATACTCAGAAGAACTATGCAAAAAAGATCTTCATGACTCAGAAAACCACAATGGTGTGATTACTCACCTAGAGCCAGACATCCTGGAATGTGAAGTCAAGTGGGCCTTAGGAAGCCCTAAGCCTTTGTTCATCACTATGAACAAAGCTATTGGAGGTGATGGAATTCCAGTCGAGCTATTTCAAATCCTAAAAGACGATGCTATTAAAGTGCTGCACTCAATATGCCAGCAAATTTGAAAAGCTCAGCAGTGGCCACAGGACTGGAAAAGGTCAATTTTCATTCCAATCCCAAAGAAGGGCAATGCCAAAGAATGTTCAAACTATACCACAATTGCACTCATCTCACAGGCTAGCAAAGTAATGCTCAAAATTCTCCAAGCCAATCTTCAACAGTACATGAACCATGAACTTCCAGATGCTCAAGATGGTTTTAGAAAAGGAAGAGGAACCAGAGATCAAATTTCCAACATCTGTTGGATCATCAAAAAAGCAAGACTTCCAGAAAAACATCTATTTCTACCTTATCGACTATGCCAAAGCCTTTGACTGTGTGGATCACAACAAACTGTGGAAAATTCTTCAAGAGATGGGAATACCACACCACCTTACCTGCCTCCTGAGAAATCTGTATGCAGGTCAAGAGACAACAGTTAGAACTGGACATGGAACAATGAACTGGTTCCAAATTGGGAAAGGAGTATGTCAAGGCTGTATATCGTCACCCTGCTTATATAACTTCTATGCAGAATACATCATGAGAAATGCCAGGCTGGAGGAAGCACAAGCTGGAATCAAGATTGCCTGGAGAAATGTTGATAACTTCAGATACACAGATGACACTACCCTTGTGGAAGAAAGCGAAGAACTAAAGAGCCTCTTGATGAAAGTGAAAGAGGAGAGTGAAAAATCTGGCTTAAAACTCAACATTCAAAAAACTAACATCAAGGCATCTGGGCCCATCACTTCATGGCAAATAGATGAGGAAACAATGGAAACAGTGAGACTTTATTTTCTTGGGCTCCAGAATCACTGCAGATGGTGACTGCACCCATGAAATTAAAAGATGCTTGCTCCTTGGAAGAAAAGCTATGACCAACCTAGATGGTATATTAAAAAGCAAAGACACTACTTTGCTGACAAACGTCCATCTAGTCAAAGCTATGGTTTTTCCAGTAGTCATGTAAGGATGTGAGAGTTGGAGAAATTATGAAGAAAGCTGAGCACCGAAGAATTGATGCTTTTGAACTGTGGTGTTGGAGAAGACTCTTGAGAGTCCCTTGGACTGCAAGGAGATCAAACCAGTCAATCCTAAAGGAAATCAGTCCTGAATATTCATTGGAAGGACGGATGCTCAAGCTGAAACTCCAATACTTTATCCACCTTATGCAAAGAACTGACTCATTGGTAAAGACCCTGATGCTGGGAAAGATTGAAGGCAGGAGAAGAAGGGGATGACAGAGGATGAGATTGTTGGATGGCATCACCAACGCAATGGACATGAGTTTGAGTGAGCTCCAGGAGTTGGTGATGGACAGGGAAGCCTGACGTGCTGCAGTCCATTGGGTTGCAAAGAGTCAGACACGACTGAGTGACTGAATTGTACTGAGCCCTGAGTAAGTGGTATCTCCTGGCCAACCTCTAGTGACCTGCAGGGCCAGTCCCCAATATAGTTCCTCTATTTCACAGTTCAAGAAGCTTTGCAAGTTCAGAGGTACTACCGTTTTGGTTAAATCGAGCTGGTTCAAGTTTTCCACCAGGCAGAGGAGGTGCCTGCTATAAGGCCATGCCTGGCAGGCTAGCTCTGCACAAACTTGTTATGTGTAGCAATTGGAGTTCATTCAAGAAACATAGACACTGCATGTGCTATGGATTAAGAATTTATTTTAGGGATGAGACCTTACACAACTGTGGCAAGACTGAGGAGGGGGCACTGGAGGATCAGAATAAAGTCACTAGTACTTTATCATGATCTACTGGTAAAGGCAGACAAGTCAGAGCTTACAGGAAGGTGTGAGAAGCCCCAGATCCAATCCATTAACACACTATAACAGGGGAACGATCTTTTTTAATTGGAATATAATTGCTTCACAATGTTGTATTAGTTTCTCTGGACAACACAGCGAATCAGCTATATGCATACATATACCCCCTCCTTCTTAAGCCGCCTTCCCACCATCCCATTCTGCCCCTCTAGGTCATCACAGCACAGAGCTGAGCTCCCTGTGCTGTACAGCTTCCTGCCAGCTAGCTGTTTTACACATAGCAGTGTGTATATGTCAACGCTGCTCTTTCAATTCTTCCTCCACTCTCCTTCCCCACCGATGTCCGTAAGTTCATTCTCTACGCCTGCACCTCCATTGCTGCCACAAAAATCGGTTCATCAGTACCAGTTTTCTAGATTCCATATATTTGCATTAATATGTGATATTTGTTTTTCTCTTTCTGAATTATTTCACTCTGTATGACAGGCTCTAAGTTCATCCACATCGCTTCAGCTGACTCAGTTTCATTGACAGGGGAACTCTCTCTCTCTTTAATGTTTTTTAATTGGAAGATAATTGCTTTACAATGTTTGTTGGCTTCTGCCATACAACAACATGAATCAGCAATAAGTATACACACGTCCCCTCCGTCTCGAACCTTCCTCCCACCCCTTGCCCCATCCCACCCGTCTAGGTTGTCGCAGAGCACCAAGCTGAACTTCCCATGCTATACAGCAACTTCCCACTAGCTATCTATTTTATATACAAAGGAACGTATACGCTTCAGTGCTGCTTTCTCAACTAGTCCCACTCTCTTCTTACCCCGTGTGTACACAAGTCTGTTCTCCATGTTTGCGTCTCTATTCCTGCCATGAAAATAGGTTCATCAGCACCATTTTTCTAGAACCCATATAAATGCTTTAATATAAGATATTTGTTTTTCTCTTCTGACTTACTTCACTCTGTATAACAGGCTCCAGGTTCATCCACCTCATTAGAACTGACTCCAATTTGTTTATTTTTATGGCTGAATAATATTCCATTGTATTATACACACACACACACACACACACACACATATATACCAAAACGTTATCCATCCCTAATGCTGTTCCTGTGTGCTCAGTAGCTAAGTCCTGTTCAACTCTTTGCAACTCCACGGACTAGCCCACCAGACTCCTCAGTCCATCAGATTTATCAGGCAAGAATACTAGAGTGGATTGTCATTTTCTTCTCCAGGGGATCTTCTCAACCCAGGAATCAAACCCATATCTCCTGCTTGGCAGACATATTCCTTAGCACTGAACCATGACAGGGGAACTCTTAAAGAGGTCTCTGGAAACCTGTTGCCTCTGAGAGTCCACAGCCAAGGATTTAGGTGTAGTCCAGGCTTTACTATTAGTTCCAGGGTCAGCTTTCAATAAAATAAGCTTACAAATAAGGACAAACTAAGACTAAATGAGCCTCAGTGTCGAGCCATCACTATACCTGATCATGAAGACTTTCAATCCAACAATAAGAACGGCTACTTCACTTCTGCAGGCCAAACCCCAAAACAAATAAGAAGAGGATTTTGGAAATCAGGTCCCACATTTACCAGTTAGGACATTTTAGAAATAATGGACTCTTAGTCAACCACTATCATTAAATTGTGGTCTAGTCATGGTGTTTTAAAACTGTTGCTTACATATTATTATATCCATAGAATTTTTTGTATGCATTTAAGATTTTATTAATAAGCAGAGACATTACTTTGCCAACAAAGGTCCATCTAGTCAAAGCTATGGTTTTTCCAGTGGTCATGTATGGATGTAAGAGTTGGACCATAAAGAATGCTGAGAGCCAAAGAATTGATGCTTTTGACCTTTGGTGTTGGAGAAGACTCTTGAGAGTCCCTTAAATTGCAAGGAGATCAAACCAGTCAATCCTAAAGGAAATTAGTCCTGAATATTCATTGGAAGGACTGATGCTGAAGCTCTAATACTTTGGCCACCTGATGCAAAGAACTGACTCATTGGAAAAGACCCTGATGCTGGGAAAGATTGAAGGCAGGAGGAGAAGGGGATGACAGAGGATGAGATGGTTGGATGGCATCACCAAGTCAATGGACATGGAGTTTGAGTGGGCTAAATTGTTGCATCTTGAAGTCTCTAGAGCACAGGCTAAGTAGTTGTGGCACATGGGCTTAGTTGCTCCCTGGCATGCAGATTCTTCCTAGACCAGGGATTAAACTCATTTCCCCTGCATTAGGCAGGTTCTCACCCACCAGGGTAGTCCCTAACTCATTCTCTTTAACAAGCATTTTAATTTGCCACATTTCATTTACTAATTCTTTATTATTGAACTTTTGTTCATTTCCAACTTTTTACTATTTAAACAATTCTGTGACAAATGTCTTTGGACATTTCTCCATAGGTAAGTATTTTTTCCAGTGAATGTGGTGGATTTTAAAACTTTCAAATTTACTAGATGCTCCTAAATTATTATTCTGAGTAGTTATACTAATGTACACCATTCATTCTCATCAACACTTGATAATATCATCTGTCTCAATCATTCTAAAGTTGCTATCTATCTCATAGATGGAAAATGGTGACATTGTTTTTGCTTCATTTGTAAGTCCCTGATTGCTAGTGAACTTAACATCTTTTCATAAGATCATTAGTAGTATGAGTAGTGAAGTCAACCCTGGAATCAGATTTCTGTATTCTAACCTCAGCTAACCCTTTACTAACTCAGTGATGATGGTCAAGTTACTAACTTCTGTGAGTCTCAGTTGCCTCATCTGTTAATGGAAAGAACACACCATAGACTTCAGAGGAGTGTTGCTGCTGCTGCTGCTGCTGCTAAGTTGCTTCAGTCGTGTCTGTCTCTGTGCGACCCCATAGACAGCAACCCATCAGGCTCCCCTGTCCCTGGGATTCTCCAGGCAAGAACACTGGAGTGGGTTGCCATTGCCTTCTCCAGTGCGTGAAAGTGAAAAGTGAAAGTGAAGTCGCTCAGTCATGTCGACTCTTAGCAACCCCATGGAGCCTATTAGCCTCCGTCCATGGGATTTTCCAGGCAAGAGTACTGGAGTGGGTTGCCATTGCCTTCTCCCAGAGGGGTATTAGAAGGGTTAAATGAGATAATACATGAAAGCACTTATTGTCATAAAAAACAAATACTAACTGTTCAATGAATATGAGATATGTTCACCTTTTCTTAATTTGTAGCTTATCATATGTTCGCTATTATTCTCATGCTCTGAATATATCTTCTTGGGAACTACCCTGGTGGTTCAATGGCTGAGACTCCATGCTCTCAATCCATGGAGCCTGGGTTCAATCCCTGGTTGGGGCACTAGATCCCACATGCCACAATTAAGGATTCATATGCCACAACTAAAACCTGGCACAGCCAAACAAATAAATATTTTAAAAAGAAAATATCTTCTCTCAGTTTATTACTTGTTTTCTTTATTGCGAAAGTCATATAAGTTAATTCTTAAAATTATATAATAGATGCAAACACATAGCTATTATCTTAGACTTGGAGACAACAATAGTTAACACTTTAAGGTCTAAATGTTTTTAATTGCTTCACAATTCTTAAGCAATTTATTGTTTCCATGATTTTTAAAATTCATTTACACAGTATGTTACTTCTGTTACTTGATTTATTCACTCATTCATTATGTTTTGACATTTTTCCTCATTGATTTTTTTCACTGCTGAAAAGCATTCTTTTCACTTTTTTGATGAATAGAATAACATAATGACTTATAATGAATAGAATTCTTAATGAACTTATGAGTCTTTTCCTTATGGTTTTTCTCAAATAAACATATGTCAAAGATTTCCTTGATCTGCAAGACGGAAGGCTGCGGAGGTGGACAAGATTCAGGGCGGGAAGGTCTTTGGCAGCTGGACGAAGGAACTACACATGGAACCAATGTGGGCTGTGGCCAGGGGGAGGAAAGTCAGAACTGCAGGTTAGAAAGCTGGCTGTAGCAGCCATGGGAATGCTTACCGCCCCCAGAGCCTGTTGTTGAATCCATGCCCTGCCATTTGAGAAGTGAGGTAGGTCACATACCTGGAAACCTTGGTTGCTTGGAGTGGGCAGCCTGGGGAAGAGCGTTCCAGGCTGGGCCAGGGGAATGTGAGGAAGGATACAGCCTTCCAGAGATATGACGATAGAATGGGAGGCAAGCAAAGACCGTCCTTTGAGACCTGAGGGTCTCAGAGGGAGCTGAAGTCAGATTTAGCTGGACGTGGAAAACACCAAACCCTGAACTCCCCTCCAGTGGAGGAAGAGGCCTCCAGGACCTAGTCAGTGCCGCAGTGGACTCCACACTGGGGTCAGGATCAGGATCTAGGGACCAGAAGAGAAACCGTCACCCAGTAGGAATTGTTCGAGTGACCAGTAAGGAGGAGAAAGAAGGGACTTCATCTGGGGAGTGTAGGACACAGTGAGGGCTGGAATGTGCCTGGTGCCCCCTCCTAAGGAGACTGCTTTTCCCAGAAGCCAGGCTCTGCAAATGGGCTCTGCTGTCATCAGTCTCTCCCCTGGGTCTCCCAGCTTTCAGCCCAAACCCCAGTCTGGCTCCTGTGGGGAAATATTGGCCCAAGAAACAAATGTAACTCCAATCCCCCTGGGCTCTGTGTGGGCAGGAGACCTTCTCATGCTCAGGAAGGATGGAGCCTGAAGTTTCTTTTGCCTTCAGGCAGGACTGAGCTCACTACCCCTTGGCCAGAGATATCAAAAAGGGGGATCCAAAGACTTCCTTGTTACCTCACTCTCTCAAAATTGCAGGAGGCAAGTTCTTCCTGTTTCCCATCTCAGGTCCTTGATGCTACAGTCCTTGCCAAGTGAGGGGCCACAAAGGCACCTGGCCCCTTCTCTTCTGTTTGAGAAAAGCTTCCCATCAACTGACTTGAAATGACAGAATACACCCTTATAGGTCTGAGACTGAAGAGGCCAATGGGTAGCTTCATGGGCACCATAAATGTACCATGTCCTACATCAAATATAATGAAAATATCACTTCTAATATATGACTATCTAAGAGTTGAATGGATTGCCATTGACTAACTGATAAAAAGTTCTATTTACTAGTTATTTAGCTATTTACTAATTTTATTTTGCGGGATCCTTATTTTGACTCAAATATCATTCATGTCTCTAATATGTCTGTAGATTAAATTTCCAGGACCCTAGACACTTTGCCTACAGTTTCTAATGGATGAAAGAGCCCTGGGAATGCCACCTGGCAGAGAGAGAGGACCACTTCATGGCCTTCATGCTACACCTCCCGGGAGAGCTCATTTTTCTTTTCCTCGGGAAGGAGGAGCAGCTGAGAAAAGACCTGTCCTCTGAGCACATCCTGAGTCCCAGGACATGCCTTCCCCTCGGCAACACTCCTGTCCCAGCTGAGCCTTACATTCTGGCTACCCTACCTGAGCTTCCAGAAGGGCCTGGCCTGAGCAGGAGTGATGCTCCTGAATGGGATTCTGGTTCTTCCTCCCTGACCACAGGAAAGGGCTGCAGAAGCTGTGGCTCCTGGCTAGAGCTCAAGGGCCACATGCCACTCATGAGTGGCCCCTGAATCTGAGGGAGCTCTGCCCACAACCCCCTTCCCAGCAGAGTTACAAGATCGTGACAACAGTGCCCCAACCATTCTGTAGAGCAAGTCAGCCTGAACTGCTCCCAAGCCATGCTGGGAGCTCTGGGGTGGAGCCCAGCCTGGTCTGCAGTTCCCACTCACTTTTGTCTCTCTCTCTCTACATCTATGTGAGTGTGTCCATCCATCCCTTTCTTTGTGTATCCATCCATCCCTTTCTCTGTCTCTGGGTCTGTTATTATCTCTCTGTCTCTGCATCTGTTATTATCTCTCTGTCTCTGCTTTTCCTTTTCTTTCTTACTCTCTATCCATCTCCATCTTTCTCCTTCTGCTTCTATTTCTGTTTGCTGTCTCTGTGTTTCTCTGCACCCAAAGTCTTTATCCCCTATCCCCTGACTTTTTTTCCTGAGTATGTAGCTTTAGCGTTCTGTTTGACTGGGTCTTCAGTTCACTCTCTGCCTTTCTTTCCAACTTGACATATGTTTACTGCTCACTGTGCTACTGGATTTGCCTGCAGTAGAGTCATCTCCAGCCACCCTGCTTTTTACCTCTTCTCTTTAGTCTGCAGCTGCCCCCTTGACTCACAAGTGTTTCTGGGTCTAGCCTGGAAGCCCGGTTCTCTGCCATCCTTCTTCCACTGTCTGTGAATCTCCCTCACCTTCCCACTCTCTCTGCCTCCACCCCTCTGTCCTGCTCTCCCTTCTCTGCAGTTGCCCCTCTCTTTTTGCCCTTGCCCTCTCTTCCAGATCCTCTCTCTCCCTGGGAGACTGGCTTTGTCCCTTCCTCTCTCCACCTGCCCTGTGGATTGCCTGTTTCTCTTTCCCCCTGTCTGGTCTCTGGAGGTTCTTTGCTGTTCCAGTCACAACCTGCTCAGACCTCTGGTGCCTCTTTCTCTCAGACCTGGCTCACACTCCACCTTCCCGGCCTCTCCGACATCCCTTTCTGTCTTTCCCTTGCCTCTCTGCCTCTTTCTCCTTTTGTGTCTTCATCTTGTTCTGTCCCCTGACTCTTTGGGTCTCATATCTCTCTGCCTCTTTCCTCTAGTCTTTTGTCCACTCCTTACACAAAGAGAATAAACATTGTCCCATCTTCTTCCTCCTTCTGAGTCTCCTCTTCTCCTCCTGTTGATGTCAATTACATGCCCACCATCCATTTTCCTCTCTTCCTGTTTGTGTCCCCAGCCCCAGATTCTGGTTCTCAGTGCCTCTCTCTGCCTTCTTGCCTCTTGTATTTGTGTTTCTTCTTGCCTTCTGAACTTCTGTATCTTTTCCAATCATTCTTTCTGCTTTTGTTGCTCTCTAGTTTTATCTATTTCTGAGTCATTCTTAGCCCCTGCAGGTTGGTGCTGATGCTGCAGGAGGGTATCAGGGAAAGTGGGAAGAGCTGACGACAGGAGAAGGGAGGAGAAAACATATCTTCAGATCTTGACAGAATCATGTATTATTGCAATAAACCTCCTCTTTTACAGATAAGAAACAATTACCTGCTCAGAATCATGGCTCTCAATGTCAAAAGTGAAAATTCAAGACTACTTTGAGTCTTCTGTCTCTTCACCTGTGCTGCAGGAGAGTAGGTATGTGAGTAGAAGATAAATATAAGGGTCCAATGTGAAAAGAAAACAATTTTTTTCTAATTTCTACATCCTAACAAGGAACAAGGCTGGTACCCCCAGCCCCAGCTATAACCAATTTGGCAACTAGCGGCTCACACCTACCAGGAATTTGCAATCACACAGACTTTATTTTTGGGGGCTCCAAAATCACTGCAGATGGTGACTGCAGCCATGAAATTAAAAGATGCTTACTCCTTGGAAGAAAAGTTATGACCAACCTAGATAGCATATTGAAAAGCAGAGACATTACTTTGCCAACAAAGGTCCGTCTAGTCAAGGCTATGGTTTTTCCAGTAGTAATGTATGGATGTGAGAGTTGGACTGTGAAGAAAGCTGAGTGCTGAAGAATTGATGCTTTTGAACTGTGGTGTTGGAGAAGACTCTTGAGAGTCCCTTGGACTGCAAGGAGATCCAACCAGTCCATTCTGAAGGAGATCAGCCCTGGGTGTTCTTTGGAAGGAATGATGCTAAAGCTGAAACTCCAGTACTTTGGCCACCTCATGCGAAGAGTTGACTCATTGGAAAAGACTCTGATGCTGGGAGGGATTGGGGGCAGGAGAAAAAGGGGATGACAGAGGATGAGATGGCTGGATGGCATCACTGACTCGATGGACAGTGAGTTTGAGTGAACTCCAGGAGTTGGTGATGGACAGGGAGGCCTGGTGTGCTGCGATTCATGGTGTCGCAAAGAGTCAGACATGACTGAGCAACTGAACTGAACTGAACCGAATCCATTTCTGACTACTCATTGGTAACGTTTCTTTGTCAAATCTGGTTGTGGCAGGGTCAGAACCTGAGGTTCAGAGAGGTCAAGTAAATGACCCTTAAGACACACAGCAAACCAGCCAAGCGAAGTAATGGCAGGAATCAGTCCCCAGGCTCCACTTAGGACAAAGACACAAACTCTTCGTAGGGCAAGGAGTCCCAGGAGGCAGATTCTGTCACCCACATCTCCTCTACCCCAACCCTGCAGGTACAAGCTGGAGGTAAAAACTAGGCAGCCTCTCATCACCAGGAACTTTGTTCAAGGGTTTCCATCTCTCAGGATTATCTCCTATACAAAAGACTTTCACCTTAAGCAGTAAATGTATGTGTATTAATCTATATAAGCTGATTTCCAAGTGCAGCTCAGTGGAGGGGATGAGCTCAGAAAAAAGGAGAAGCTCTCCCTTCCATCCTCTTCCAGTTTTATCTAGGTCCAACATGTCTTTCTCCATCTCTGATCTTCCGCTCTCATATCCACCCTTTTATCTAACTAGTCTGAATGGAGAAGCCAAATCCCTATATGTTCTATCTTTGAAGTATCACTCAAACTTTATTCCTTATTATAAAAATTATTTATGTTTATTGTATAAAAATTGGAAAGTTCAAAGAATTCCCTGATCCTTGGAAAGACTGAAGGCAGGAGGAGAAGGGGACAATAGAGGATGAGATGGTTGGTTGAGTTGGCATCACTGACTCAATGGACATGAGTTTGAACAGGCTCCAAGAGATGATGGAGGGCAGGGAAGCCTGGCATGCTGCAGTCCATGGAGTTGCAAACAGTCAGACATGACTGAGCAACTCAACACCACCACCAACAAAGAATTTTTTAAAATAAATATCACCTGTAAATTTAATCACCAGAAATGACCACTGTTAATGTTTTTGTATAATTATTTCCAATTCTTAGTCTGTGCGTATAATCTTTGTACTATTAGGATTGGGATATATATAGTTTCATATTCTACTTTTTAACTTAACAATCTGTTGGAGCATTTCTCTACAATGTGACATAATCTACAAAACATTATTTTAAAGGTTGGTGTGTGGGTGCTCAGTTGCTCAGTTGTGTCTGACTCTTGCAACCCCATGGACTGTAGCCCAACAGGCTCCTCTGTCTGTGGAATCTTTCAGGCAAGAATACTTTAGTGGGTTCCCATTTACTTTTCCAGGGAATCTTCCCAACCCAGGGATCAAAACCACATCTCCTGTGTCTCCTGCTTGGCAGGCAGGTGCTTTACCACTGAACCAATCAGGAAGCCCATTTTTAAAGGCTACAAGGTATTTAATCATATTAATAGACCATAATTGATTTAACCAACTACCTGTTATAGGACATTTATGTTTTGTCCAGTTTTACCCATTAGAAGTAATACTCTAATAAACCTTCTTGATGAAAGTCTCTCCCCACATCTCTCATTTTTCCCTATGCAAAATTCTTAAAGGTGAGTTCCATTCAGTTCAGTCACTCAGTTGTGTGCAACTCTTTGCGACCCCATGGACTGCAGCATGCCAGATTTTTCTGTCCATTACCAACTCCCAGAGCTTGCTCAAACTCACGTCCATCAAGTCGGTAATGCCATCCAAACCATCTCATCCTCTGTCATCCCTTTCTCCTCCTGCCTTCAATCTTTCCCAGCATCAGGGTCTTTTCCACTGAGTCAGTTCTTCACATCAGGTGGCCAAAGTATTGGAGCTTCAGTTTCAGCATCAGTCCTTTCAATGAATATTCACATTTGATTTCCTTTAGGGTTGACTGGTTTGATCTCTTTGCAGTCCAAGGAACTCTCAAGAGTCTTCTCCAACACCACAGTTCAAAAGCATAAATCCTTTGGCACTCAGTCATCTTTATGATCCAACTCTCACATCAGAACATGACTACTGGAAGAACCATAGCTGTGACCATATGGACCTTTGTTGTCAAAGTGATGTCTCTGCTTTTTAACATGTTGTCTAGGTTTGTCATATATAGCTTTTCTTCCAAGGAGCTATGACAGGTGAAATTACATACTGTCAAATTTTCCTACAGAAAGAGTAGAGTAATTTATTCCCATATGAATTCTCGTATCAATATATAAGAATTTTTCTTTTTCTGTAAGCTGGTTGATGTCAGATATTATCATTTTAAAATAATTTTTTGTCAATGTTAGGTTAAAACTATTTCATTGATGTTTTAATTTTCAGTCTTTGATTACTATTAAGTTTAAATTTTCATAGTTCATTAATCTCCTCTTTTGTAAATGGATTATTCATATTCTTAGTTATTTTTTTTCTTTATGATGAAATGATCTTTATATTCTAATGATATTAATCACTTGTATTCCACATATGCAACAGATATTATTCATTTTTTTTTTTAACTTAGAGAAAAATTTCCTTTTTATGTATCCAGGAGTATTCATCTTTTTCTTTAATTTTCTTCCTTTATTTTTATGCTTACGTGAAAGAAAGAAAATATTGGTTTGGGTCATGGGGAACATAGCAGCTTGAGCATAATGTAGAGACAGGCAAATTGTGAAAGAACCAAATTTCCCTTTACAACTAAGTAGATCTGTTCTCAAAGTGTGACCCCCAGAATCTGCATTACCTAGCAACTTATTAGAAATGAGAATTCTCAGGCTCCACGCAAGATTTTCCAAACCACAACTTGGTATGAGGCATAGCAGCATCTGACAAGCCCTTCAGGTGATTCTGAAGCACAGGAAAGTCTAAAAGCACTGAGTTAGAGGAATTGGGGGTTTGTGGCTGGTTGCCCTGGTAATAGGAGTAAGGAGAAACATAGAGCAGGGAGACAAAAAAGAGATGAGAATAAGTTCCAGGAAGGATGTTAGAAAGAGCTGGCTGGAGGATAGAGAGGAAAATCTGCTGCACAGATGACTTACGGACTTTACGATACTGTGTTCATTTGTAAAATCATTTTCTGTTCTGTGCTTCAGTGTATGTCATCACCCATAACCTACACCTTCAGGTTGAGTCTTACAAATAGCATCCTTGTGTTGGTGAACTTTGGGGCGTAAAGGAGAAAGAGAATAGGGGTGAGCCACTGAAGAGGTCAGTACTGACACAAGAAGGTCAATTGGGGGGGGGTCAAGGTTTCAACAGCAGCACAGATTTTAGAACAAAATGAATAGAAATGCATAAGAATCCCTCAACAATACTGAGGAAATATAGAGCAACTCAAATGTTGCTTTGTTTGCTTATTAGAGGAAAAAGGGTCAACACCATGAGGTTGAAGGACTTAGAACATTCTGGTGATGCCAACAGCCTTTCTCTGTCCCATCATAAAATAAATATTCACCCATGTGTATTTTCTCCTAGGTTGCTTTATAATCATATTTTTTTGTGTTAAACTCTTTGACATATTTAGAATTTATCTTGGTAGACTGTGTGAAATCACTTTTCCACCCATATTATTTTTAACTCTTCCTTACCTCTCTGATTTATAACAAATGGTAAGTTTTGGGCGAAAACATGATGAATCAATGACATCATTAATGAATACCAGTAAAGTTTTGTTCACTAGAGAAAGGTAAATCTTAAGCATGAAGTCAAAACTTCATGCAGAATTCACTTTAATCCCCAATTCTAAACTTAATGCTAATCCTAACAGTGATAAAAACCTTCACCCAAATAATGAGTATAATAGTCCTAATCCTGATCCTTAAACCAAGGCTTAGAAACCTCTGTTGTCCCAAGAAAAACAGAAAAGGGGATGAATAACAGAGAGAAAAGTAATTTTGTCTCAG
Source organism: Bos grunniens (assembly GCF_055505025.1). Taxonomy (NCBI): domain Eukaryota; kingdom Metazoa; phylum Chordata; class Mammalia; order Artiodactyla; family Bovidae; genus Bos; species Bos grunniens. The sequence continues at coordinate 18,512,645 of NC_141167.1, forward strand.
GAAGGGAGTTAACAGAATGGAACATCGAATACAGCACGTCCCTGACTTAGTCTTCTCCGTTTCATAACAATGACCCTCAACTTAATCCCAAACCAAACCCCAAAATCATTCAAGTTATTATGGGGACATATCCAGTAGTACCCCCAACTGCTAATTTAAACTTCCTGTTAGGAGACATAAATGAAATAAGTGTGAAAATTCCCTGGCACTGAAACCCAATAAATTACATATACTTCAAACTCTTTAAACAGGCAGAGCACAATGCAGGAACTCAACCAGTCCACTGTGACAGAATTCATCCTAATGGGCTTTGCCTCGAACCCCAGGACCAATCCTCTGCTCTTCACCTTCTTTCTAGTCTTTTACCTGCTGATCCTTGTGAGCAACAGCCTCCTCATCACCCTCATCCACCAGGACACACGCCTCCACACGCCCATGTACTTCTTCATCAGTGTCCTCTCCATGCTGGACATGTGTTACACCACCACGACTGTGCCCCAGATGCTCGTGCATATTCTCAGCAAGAAGAGAGCCATCTCTTTTGCTAGATGTGTGGCCCAGATGTACCTCTTCCTCCTCTTTGGGACCACCGAGTACTGTCTTTTCTCCATCATGTCCGTGGACAGGTACGTGGCCATCTGCCACCCTCTCCGGTATAAGGTCATCATGAGCCGCTGGGTGTGCCTTCTCATGGTGGGCATCTGTGCAGCCAATGGTGTGCTGGGTGGCCTGACTGATACCTTCTTTGCTATGCGCCTTTCCTACTGTGGTCCTAATGAAATTGACCGCTACTTCTGTGAGGTCCCTGCGGTCCTGAAGCTGGCCTGTGAAGACACATCCCTCAATGATTTGGTGGACTTCATCACAGGCTTCAATGTCATTGTGGTCCCACTCTCCCTGATTGTCCTTGTCTATGTCAACATCTTTGCCACCATCATGAAGATCCGCTCAGCCCAGGGGCGGATAAAGGCTTTCTCCACCTGTGCCTCCCACATCACTGTGGTCACCATGTTTGCTATTCCATGCATCATCACGTACATGAGCCCTGGCTCTGACTCCTTGTCAAACAGTGGCAAGAAAATGGCCCTTTTCTACAACATTGCCACAGCCTTCCTCAACCCTGTCATCTACAGTCTGAGGAATAAGGATGTGAAAAATGCTTTCCTCAAACTGATGGGAAGGGGCAGGGCCCCAGAGTGACACTCTAAAGATGAAGATCTGGAAAGTCTTACAATGCAGAACACACACTCATCAACTCCTCAAACACACTTTCACGAGACCTGAAGTGATGGTCTTCATATAGCTAACTGTCCACCCTGAGCCTGTGGGAGAGAATAGGGTGCTTGGTCATCAGCATTATGTATGGTGGTGTGGTTTGAGACAAAGAGGATCCAGATCTAACACAGTGGTCAAGAGCCTGAACTCTAGTGCCAGGCAGACCAGGATGAGAGACTTGGCTTTACCACTCACTAGGCACCTGAATTCTTGCAGCTCATTTAACTTAATTCTAAGGTTTAGACCTCTTCCTCACAAGGAAGTTGTAATGATTAAATGTGATAGTACACTAAAGGTACAGAATTGTCATACAGTAATTTTTTAGCAAATGTTAGTTTTAATTTCTAAAATTTTTTACTCAGGGATGAATTACCAACTCTTATATGGCCATGATCTTCCTGGTCTGTGGAAGCGAATGGATCTCTAGAGAGAAAGGGGAAAATGGGTGGTGAAGGGGGGAGAGAGGAAGAAGGAGAAACTCAGAAATGGTTAAGTGGAGATTCTAAGGTGCAGAAGGGACTTGAAGAGGAGGAAATGAACCTACATAACCCATTCACAAGCTGTGTCAGTTAGATCATCTAGGGTCAATTGAAGTTGTCTGAGAAAGTCAAAAATTCTTTTACCACCATTTTTTTCTGTTCTTTTGTAGTTTTATACTCTTGATTTCCCTTTTCTCCTTGTTTCTACTAATAATAGTGTCCATTTTTGAAAACTATAGCCTCTCTTGGGTAGTCTCAAGGAGAAGGGACTTTGTCCACTTAAGGATGAGAGAAATTGTGTGTGGTGGGGGGGAGGTGAGTACAACCCCTGGATGCAAAAATTAGAGAATTAAGAGAGAGAGGTTAAATATTCAGTGGGGAGTTTTTGCTCTGTTCTCTCTTGCTTGAAGGGACTTTCCCTGAAACAATGTTTATTTCTCATAGAATCTTTACAGATACGAATCCTTTTTTCCCATGTTTCATAGATCTGCAGGGTTATGTACTGAGCATCACCCATATTTACTGACTGCTAGGTGCCAAGGAACTTCAGCACTCATCAAAGCAATTCCCACGAGTTTTTGGAAACTTGTCCCATAAGCCAACATGTTGCCCCCTTGGGTTCATCTTTCCAAGCCTCTTACTGATATTCATTGCCTACGAAATTCCTTGCAAAATAATCATCCAGGCTGACCAAAAAATATAACATGAATGTCTGTCCCCTCCATGAGAGGACATGGGCCATGCCAAGGGTGCAGGTTCAAAACATCCCCAATGTATTATACAATTCTACCATCCAGGTGCTAGAGTGTTTTATAAATAATGAAACAAAATTAAAGACAAATAACAACACAGGGCACATAACTGCAACATACATATAGACATATGAATAAAATCATTAACACAGAAGGAGCTTTGACAAACTGGAAAGAAAATATAAACAATCAGGAAAGCAGATAACAGTTCTTTTAAAAAAATCATATAATTAATAAACATATGGGGGAATCACACCACAGTAGGCACCAAAGAAATGCAAATAAAACATCAGTGAGATAACACTTGTTCATGTTCAGAAACTGGCAGAGTTTTTAAGACAACATATCAGAGTTTGCCAGTATACAACGAAACATGGATTTCATACATTGCTAGTGGGAGCACAGATTTACCTAAAAGTAATATTCATATTTTGTAAAATCAAGCAATAGTAAGTAGTCTAAGCCCTGAATGTATGGCAGTTAGGACTTTCTCAAATCTTCAGTTCAGTTCAGTTTAGTCTCTCAGTCATATCCAACTCTTTGCAAATGCATGGACTGCAACATGCCAGGCCTCCCTGTCCATCACCAAACCTGGAGTCTACCTAAACTCATGTCCACTGAGTCAGTGATGTCATCCAACCATCTCATCCTCTGTCATCCCCTTCTCCGCCTGCCCTCAATCCCTCCCAGCATCAGGGTCTTTTCAAATGAGTCAGCTCTTCGCATCAGGTGGCCAAAGTATTGGAGTTTCAGCTTCAACGTCAGTCCTACCAATGAACACCCATCCTAAAGGACTGATCTCCTTTCGGATGGACTGGTTTGATCTCCTTGCTGTCCAAGGGACTCTCAAAGGTCTTCTCCAACACCACAGTTCAAAACTATCAATTCTTCGGTGCTCAGCTTTCTTTATACTCGAATTCTCACATCCATACATGACTACTGGAAAAACCATAGCCTTCATTAGACGGACCTTTGTTGGCAAAGTAATGTCTCTGCTTTTCAATATGCTATCTAGGTTGGTCATAACTTTCCTTCCAAGGAGTAAGCGTCTTTTAATTTCATGGCTGCAGTCACCATCTGCAGTGATTTTGGAGCCCCCAAAAATAAAGTCTGGCACTGTTTCCACTATTTCCCCATCTATTTGCCATGAAGTGATGGGACCGGATGCCATGAACTTAGTTTTCTGAATGTTGAGCTTTAAGCCAACTTTTTCACTCTTCTTTTTCACTTTCATGAAGAGGCTCCTTAGTTCCTCTTCCCTCTCTGCCATAAGGGTGGGGTCATCTGCATATTTGAGGTTATTGATATTTCTCCTGGCAATCTTGATTCCAGCTTGTGGTTCAACCAGCCCAGCATTTCTCAAGATGTACTCTGCATATAAGTTAAATAAGCAGGGTAACAATATACAGCCTTGACGAACTCCTTTTCCTATTTGGAACCAGTCTGTTGTTCCATGTCCAGTTCTAACTGTTGCTTCCTGACCTGCATATAGGTTTCTCAAGAGGCAGGTCAGGTGGTCTGGTATTTCCATCTCTTTCAGAATTTTCCACAGTTTACTGTGAATCACATAGTCAAGGGCTTTGGCATAGTCAATAAAGCAGAAATAGATGTTTTTCTCAAACTCTCTTGCTTTTTCGATGATCCTGTGGATGTTGGCAATTTGATCTCTGGTTCCTCTGCCTTTGCTAAAACCAGCTTGAGCATCTGGAAGTTCACGGTTCACATATTGCTGAAGCCTGGCTTGGAGGACTTTGAACATTACTTTACTAGCATGTGAGATAAGTGCAATTGTGCATAGTTTGAACATTTTTTGGCATTGCCTTTCATTGCGATTGGAATGAAAACTGACCTTTTCCCGTCCTGTGGCCACTGCTAAGTTTTCCACATTTGCTGGTGTACTGAGTGCAGCACTTTCACAGCATCGTCTTTTAGGATTTGAGATAGTTCATCTGGAATTCCATCACCTCCACTAGCTTTGTTCATAGTGATGCTTCCTAAGGTCCACTAGACTTCACATTCCAGTATGTCTGGCTCTGAGTGATCACACCATCATGACTATCTGGGTTGTGAAGATCTTTTTTGTACAGTTCTTCTGTGTATTCTTGCCATGTCTTCTTAATATCTTCTGCTCTGTTAGGTCCATACCACTTCTGCCCTTTATCGAGCTCATCTTTGCATGAAATGTTCCCTTGGTATCTCTAATTTTCTTGAAGAGATCTCTAGTCTTTCCCATTCTGTTGCTTTCCTCTATTTCTTTGCATTGATCCCTGAGGAAGGCTTTCTTATCTCTCCTTGCTATTCTTTGGAATTCTGCATTCAGATGCTTATATCTTTCCTTTTCTCGTTTGCTTTTCACTTCTATTCTTTTCACAGCTATTTGTAAGGCCTCCTCAGACAGCCATTTTGCTTTTTTGCATTTCTTTTCCATGGGGATGGTCTTGATCCCTGTCTACTGTACAATGTCACAAACCTCCATCCATAGTTCATCAGACACTCTGTCTATCAGATCTAGTCCCTTAAATCTATTTCTTGCTTGCAATGTATAATCATAAGGGATTTGATTTAGGTCATACCTGAATGGTCTAGTGGTTTCCCCTACTTTCTTCAATTTAAGTCTGAATTTGGCAATAAGGAGTTCATGATCTGAGCCACAGTCAGCTCCCAGTTTTGTTTTTGCTGACTGTATAGAACTTCTCCATCTTTGGCTTCAAAGAATATAATCAACCTGATTTCAGTGTTGACCATCTGGTGATGTCCATGTGTAGAGTCTTCTCTTGTGTTGTTGGAAGAGAGTGTTTGCTATGACCAGTGCATTCTCTTGGCAAAACTCTATCAGCCTTGCCCTGCTTCATTCCATATTCCAAGGCCAAATTTGCCTGTTACTCCAGGTGTTTCTTGACTTCCTACTTTTGCATTCCAGTCCCCTATAATGAAAAGGACATCTTTTTTGGATGTTAGTTCTAAAAGGTCTTGTAGGTCTTCATAGAACCGTTCAACTTCAGCTTCTTCAGTGTTACTGGTTGGGGCATAGGTTTGGATTACCATGGTATTGAATGGTTTGCCTTGGAAACAAACGAGATCATTCTGTCATTTTTGAGATTGCATCCAAATACTGCATTTCAGACTCTTTTGTTGACCAGGATGGCTACTCCATTTCTTCTAAGGGATTCCTGCCCACAATAATAGATATAATAGTCATCTGAGTGAAATTCACCCGTTCCAGTCCATTTTAGTTTGCTGATTCCTAGAATGTCGACGTTCACTCTTGCCATCTCCTGTTTGACCACTTCCAATTTGCCTTGATTCGTGGACCTAACATTCCAGGTTCCTATGCAATATTGCTCTTTACAGCATCGGACTTTGCTTCTATCACAAGTCACATCCACAACTGTGTATTATTTTTGCTTTGGCTCCATCCTTCATTCTTTCTGGAGTTATTTCTCCACTGATCTCCTGTAGCATATTGGGCACCTACCAACCTGGGAGTTCTTCTTTCAGTATCCTATCATTTTGCCTTTTCATACTGTTCATGGGGTTCTCAAGGCAAGAGTGCTGAAGTAGCTTGCCATTCCCTTCTCCAGCGGACCACATTCTGTCAGACCTCTCCACCATGACCTGTCCATCTTGGGTGGCTTTTGGGGGCCGGCGTGAGGCACTCCGCCCATGGCAAAGGTCATGAGGAAGGAGGCTCGACATACACAAAGGCGGGATCGAGCCTCAGGAGTCCCCCTGGAAATTCTCAAGCATCTACCCCCATAACCAGAGCCTGCCTACTTTACTACTTTGTGCTCTCCCCTACACCTCTGACTTTATGGGGGCTGTCCCCCACCACCTCTTTTGGAGAAGGAGTTAACTTAGAGCTCCAGTTAATAATAATTCCTGGGCATGACAAGAGTGTTTTAACCTACAAACTCCTCTGAAGGTTTTCTAGCCTGCCTGACAGGCTTGTCCGGCCACATGTAATTGCTCACAGCCTCCCAACCGTGAGAGGCATGAGATGCTTTAAACCTTCTAAAAACAGGTTCCTTAGAAAAGTTAGAAAACTATAAGTATAAGTATAGTGGGCTGATTAGAAATTGTATTGGTGAAGGGTTTTTCATTTGTTGAGCCAATGCTTGTTGCTAAGTCTCCATATCCCCTGCCCTTACACACATTAACGAATATATAGAAGAAATAAGTATTAACCTTTGATATTAATCACGTTAGACCTTAGGCTAAGTAAATTCTTTCCTTAACTAAAACCCACTATACCCACACCCTATAGGAATGTAACTTTATTTGGGTAGTGTCTATTTTAAGAATAATCACCCCTGGAGAAATAAGTGTCCTGGTTGACTGACCGCTGTCACAAGGAGAGGGTCATAAATTGTCAGCAGGCCCCCTGGCCAGAAGATGATGTAACACCCCTAAGACCTCTGTATACATTTGTATGAAGCACCTGACTTTGATAAAAGTCAGGACTGCTGACCCCGCGTGACTTTTGCGTAACATCTCAGTGTATAAAAGTAGACCATGGAAAATAAAGAATTGGGATCAGTTTCTCAAAATGCTGGTCTCCCCATGTCGCTCTCTCTCTCACTCTGGCTGAGTCTCCATCTGGAGCGCAGAGCCCGCCATGCTTACTAATTATGCCTGGGCTCCTGAGATCCGACCAGGGAGGCCTCAGTGTCTCCTCTCCTTCGGGAGAACGGAAGGACGCCTGCGGCCTATGTAAGTGGTCAAGCTTCTTGTCTTGAAGTTTTATTGGTCTCCCACGTAAACCAAGCTACTCAGCCTCTTTCCTCCACTGAATTTTCCTACTGAGCTATCCTCATTCTATTACTCTTTACATCTTTAATTAATATCTAATTGAAGTTATTGTATCCTGATCTTCGCCGACGCCGTCCCCCCTTCGAATACCCTGAATCAGCCAGGGCTGGACCCCGGCAGGTGGTGGCCGAGACAGGCATTTCGAAGGTAAGTCCCCAACCCTATTCCCCCAGTGTTGAGTTTTCGGGATGGATAGGACCCCACTTAGGGTGCTGCAGACCCCCCTATACAACAGACAAGGTGAGAGGAGTGGGAAGTGTTAAAAGTGTTAAAGAGTTAGAGAGAAAAAACGGTTTGTAAAAAGGCTGACAAAAAAGGCCTGATCTTTTCATAGCTAAAAGCAAAATCTTGTACTATACTTAACTTTCTGACATAGGTAACACTGAAACTAAGAACGCCAACTCTTTATACAAGTAATCTTGAAACTGTTGAAGAGGGTACTGTTAATTTAGATACTTGGGTGAAGGTAAAAAATAAATAAAAACTTATCCTATAAATATGATTAAAAATGTTCTGGAACCCCGTCATGAGGCTGTAGGATAACCTATGGGAGAGGCTATAGCAGTGGATGGTAGTGGGTCTCCACCTTCTGCGCAGATCATTTTTTCAGCCCTTGATGAAGAAAAGGAGGGAGACTGTGCTCTAACTCCCAAGGAGTGAGAGGGCTTACAGGACGCTGCGGCCGGGCGCCCTGGAGAGCCCCCTCTCCCTGTACACAAACCTTTAAAAATTTATCCAACAATTTCTGATTTAAGGTGACTACCCCACCTCCGCTTACACCTCCCGGGCCTAATAATTCCCCAGTTTACATCCAAAGCCTCCCAGAGCATTGCCTAAGGCTGAAAAAGATTTTTAAAAAGTTTTCTTTTTAAACAAAGGAGCTTTTAAAAAATACACAATATACAGAGCCTGCTCCTTGCAGAAAACCCCCTGGGGGGGCCTCACCCAAACAAAAAAAAAAAAAAAAGAGAGAGAGAGAAGAAAAAAAAGTGAAAAAAAAAGGAAAGAAAATAGAGAAAGATCTAAAGATAGAGAAAGAACTAAAGAGTGAAAAGGAGAGAGGAACAGAGGAGGAAGGAATCAGGGAACGCAGCAAGATAGAAAAAGGAAAAAAGGAAGTTAAAAAAAGAGATACAGAGAGAAAGAGAGGGAGGAGGGAAGAAAAAGTTAGAGAGAAAGAGGGTAAAAGGAAAGAAACGAAGGAAAGAGAAGGTAGCGAGAAAGGAAGGGGGAGAGAAAAGTGAGAAAGGCAGGAAGAGAGGGATAGAGAGAGAGTAAGGAAGAAGGGAGAATGAAAGAGGGAAACAGGAAGGAAATGATAGAAAGTAAAAGAGAAGAGAAGAGGAAGGAAAAAAGATAGAGCGAGGGAAAGAAAACTTGAGAAAGATTTAAAGCGAAGAAGGAAGAAAAAATCAGCAGAGGAGAGAGGAGAGGACTTACAGGACACTGTGGCCAGGCACCCTGCGAGCTCCCTCCCTCTCTGTGCAAACCTTTAAAAAAACCTATCCACCACTTTCTGATTTAAGGCGATCGCCGCAGCCTCCGTTTGCGCCTTCTAGGGCCCAAGAGTTCCCCACTTTGCCCCCAAAGCCTCTCAAAGTGTTGCCTAAGCCTGAGAAAGATAAAAAGTTTTTTAAACAGTGGAGCTTTTAAAACAGACTGCATGCACAATATGCAGAGCGTGCTCCTTGGAAAAAACCCCTTCAGGGGGGGTCTCACCCAGGCTAATAGAAAAGCAGAACTGTAAGGGGATTTAGCAACAATATTAACCCCTGACTAGCCAGTTACTCCAATTCCAACGGGAGTGGCTGGCCCCCTACCTGAGGGCATTGTAGGACTTGTGCTAGGGTGTAGCTCGCTTTCTTTAAAAAAAAAAAAAAGGAAAAAAAGAAAAAAAATTTTGGTTGTGCATGGTGTAGTAGATTCTGATTATATTGAGAAATTAAAGTTTTGATCTCACGGCCTACTAAAACTGTGCAAATTAATAAAGGTCAAAGAGTAACACAGCTTTTGCTTTTACTTACTATCAGACAAGAAAAAACTTGACTTCTCAAGCCAAGAGCCACAGAGTGTTTAGATCTAGTGATCTAGCCTTTTGGGTGCAGGAAATTACAGCTTCTAAGCCTTTAAAAATTTTTTTTAATTCAAGAAAATAAAATGTCAGGGCTATTAGACACAAGAACAGATGTCTCTTAACATTGCTGGGAAAGACTGGCCCAGTCCCTGGCCCAAATGAGTTGGTGAGATTAGAGAAAGTGGTATGCGAGGTGGAAATGCTGTAGAGAAAAAGGTGAGGGAAAGTTTAAAACCTTGAAGAGTAGTGAGTTCCCCCATTGCTGGAGGTATTCAAGCAAAGATGAGATGGTTGCTTGCCATCTAAAAAGCTATAGACCAGATTTAGGTTACAAAACGATAACTGGAGAAGCTTATAAAGATGTTGTGCAACACCTCTTTACTTGCTTCTCATATTTAGGTCTCCCAAAAGTTTTGAAAACTGATAATGCCCCTTTAAAGCTGCAGAGAGATTGTTTACTAACTTTAAATGATTTCCAAAAATTATTAGGGGACATTAATTGGATACGCCCATATTTAAAACTGACTACTGCAGATTTAAAGCCTTTGTTTGATTGCTTAAAAAGCAATCCTAATTCCAGTTCTAAGAGAAAGTTGACTAAATGAGACAGAGTCCGCTCTTGTTACAGTAGATGAGACTTTAAATGATCAGTTAATTAGGATTAATATTACCAAAAAATGAGATTAAATTATTCTTGCCACAAAACATACACCTACAGGGTGCTTGTGACAAAAAGGCCCATTGGTTCCATCTACCAGTGACCCCAAGAAAGATAGTATTATCTTATCCCAGCTTGGTGGCACAATTAATTATAAAAGGAGGAAAAAAGAAGTGTGGAACTTTTTAGAAAAGAAGTAGCAAATATAGTAATTCCATTCAATAAGGATCAACTGCAAGTCTTTTACAAAATAGTGATGATTGGCAAGTTGCCCTGATAGATTTCAGGGGTTAAATTTTGTTTCATTTGCCCTCAAGCCCCCACAGTAGTTAAAAGTTCAAAAATGTTAGATTGGCAGTTTGAGGATACCTGTGGAACTTTCCAACCCTATGTAGTTCCTACACTCCCCTTTACCCTATGGGGGAAGGACGTGCTGTCTCAAATAGGAGATACTCAGAGAAAGGTTTTCTCAATTTCTTAGTTATCAACAGGCAGTACAATTAACAATACTATATATATTATTATAAATACATAATATAAATATATTTGCCTAATTGCAGTTTGCCTAATTAGATATGGGTATAAATAAAATATAATAAAGGTATACCTAATTCTATTTATAGATCTATACTTAATTAATTTGTATATAATTAATATGTATACTATATATGCATATTATACATATACTGTATAATTAAATGTATATTGTAGTAATATAATGTGTGTGTGGCTGGTATTAATTGGTATGGATTGATGTGCTGTGATGATATATGTTCTATATACTGTATAATTATATTATATATGTGTGACATGTATTATTACAGTACATTGGTTTGTGTTGGTTGGTATTAGCTGTATACGTGTTGTATTGCTGTAATATATATTAATTAATATATTAATTATAAAGATTAATTCAAGTATACTGATTTATATATATTATATGTCAATAAATTTATACTTGTTGCCATATATAAATACATATATAAATACATTTTGCATTTAGGTATATCTGTATACCAAGATGAGATAAGGAGGTTATACATTTATTATTTAAATATATACAGAGGCCTAAACTAAACATTAGACGTAAATTAACATATCCCTAAATTTATGTTGTTAAAATGTAAATTTTAAAAAATTAAAAAATTAAATTGACAACTGCTTGACAATTCCTTTACCATAAAACCCCCATAGGTGTAATTGGGGTAGCCAGACAAAAAATTGGTTTTATGGCAAAACGGCCCCCTAGAGTGGGTCCATCTTCCCGCTCAAACTAAAAAAGTAGTGGCTTCTTATCCAGGATTGATAGCTACTTTGATATTAAAGGAAAAAAGCAGAGCATTAAATTATTTGGTAAAGAGCCATCAGAAATTGTTATTCCATATAATAAAGAACAACTTGATGCTCTTCTAATGTTTGAAGATTGGCAGATTGCCGTAGGAAATTATTGTGGTCAAATTCTGCATCATTTACCTTCGCATGTTTTGCTGAATTTTATATCCAGACGTCCAGTTATTTTTCCTGTCAGATGTAAACAATCTCCTATTCCAAATGCTCAGATAGCCTTTACTGACGGGTCAGCAAATGGTAAAGCCTCCATAGTTACTAAAAATCACCAAAAGGTTTTAGAAACACAGGAAACTTCAGCTCAAAGAGCTGAAATAACAGCAGTCATAGAGGCTTTTGCTATGTTTGCAGATGAGGAATTTAACCTTTATTCTGATTCTCAGTATATTGTCAGGTTGTTTCCACACATTGAAACTGCAGTTTTGCCTGAAAATAAAACTACCATATTTCATTTGTTAAGTAAATTACAGCAACAAATTTGGAAAAGAAATAAAATATTTTTCATTGGACACATTTGGGTTCATTCCGGATTGACCGGCCCTTTAAATGCCTTTAAAGATTTGGCTGACTTGTTAACCAGAAATACAGTGGCTACTGTGATTGAGGAGGCCAGAGCCTCTCACTCACTTCATCATCAATATGCTACTGCCTTAAGATATCAATTCCAAATTCCCAGAGAGACTGCTCTAGAGATTGTGCGTTCTTGCTTACACTGTCCCACTGTTCATAATAGTTTACCTATGGGAGTTAATCCTCATGGTCTCACACCTAACGTACTCTGGCAGACGGATGTAATTAATGTCTCTTCATTTGGAAAACTGTCTTTTGTTCATGTAACTGTAGATACCTTTTATCACATTATTATTGCAACTGCTCGTACTGGAGAGGCAGTTAAAGATGTGATACAGTATCTCTTTACTTGTTTTTCATATTTGGGCCTGCCAAAAGCTCTGAAAACTGACAATGCTCCTGCTTACACTTCTAAGTCTTTTCAGGAATTTTGTATAAAGTTTCAAATTAAACATAATACAGGCATCCCTTATAATCCACAGGGACAAGCCATTGTGGAAAGAGCACATAAAACATTAAAAATCCAAATTCAAAAATTAAAAGAAGGGGAGTTTAAGTATAGTTCTCCCCATCAAATCTTGCAACATGCTCTTTTTGTAATAAATATTTTAAATGCCGATTTAGCCGTAACTACTGCAATGCTTCGCCATTGGTACCCGGAGCAATTGAATGCAAAACCATTAGTTAAATGGAAGGACCTCCTCTCCGGACAATGGAAGGGTCCTGACCCATTATTAACTAGCGGTCGAGGATGTGCTTGTATTTTTCCACAGGACGCAGATTCTCCAATTTAGATCCCGGACAGGCTGATTCACCATGTTGCCGTCCCCCAACATCCGGTTCCCCCATTGCTTCCCTCACAAAAGAGGAAGGGCACTCCTCTGCCCCTGCCGCCGCCGCCGCGCATCGGGAGCTGCAGGCCGGACCAGCCTGGCTGCCAGGGCCCAGCACACAGCGCTCGCAGCTGGTAGCCCTGCCAGCATCTGTCTGTGCACGTTTGGCCGCAGCTGAGCCCGAGGCCTCGCTGAGGCCGATTCAGTGAGGGAGCGGGGGCGGCGCCCGCTGGCAGGGAAGACAAGATAAATATCGAGATCCCGGCGAGACTGACAGGGCTGCTGCAGCGTGAACTCCAACCAGAAAATAATTCTACTTATTCTGTTTTAGCTTGTCTACCCTCGCCTTATGTTTTTCTTTTTACTAATGACTCCAAGAAACTCAATGTACCTATGAATTATTCAGGTGGACCTAATATAGTAACTTGTAAACAATGTATGCTTTCATCTTGTTTAAACCCTCAATGTAATGTTTGCTCCTTTGTGGTGTTACAACGCCCATCCTATCTTATGGTGCCTATATGATAGCTATGGTTTTACTGTGTTACAACAACTGCAGGATTTAATGCAATCACGAAGGTTTGTGGGTTTACTTATTTTAGGAATATCAGCTTCAATAACCGCAATTACTTCTGTTACTGTGGCAGCAGTATCATTGACAACAAGTGCATACTGCCCAATATGTTGATACCATGTCTAAAAATGTTTCTCTAACTCTAACAACGCAGGAATCTATAGATACAAAATTGGAGATGAGGGTAGATGCCTTGGAAGAGGCAATTATGCATATTGGAACTGAGTTACAGGCTTTAAAGGTGAAGATGGCTTTGACATGCCACACTGATTACAGGTGGATATGCGTGACATCTTTGAAGGTAAACGAGACAGATTATTAATGGGAAAAGATTAAAAATCATATCTCAGGTGTTTGGAATAGTTCTCATATTGGCCTGGACTTACGGAAACTTCATAATAAAATACAGACCTTGGAACACTCTCGACTGGATTTTACCGCTGCTGGAGCAGCTAATGAATTTTCTCACACCTTCTCTAACTTTATTTCTGGAAAAAATATTCTGTCTAATATCCCTAGTTATGCTATCATTGGTACTCTAATCCTACTTCTCATAATCATTCTTCCTTGTATTGTCAGGATTCTTCGGCAGAGCATTCGGAAGCTCGCAACTGAACTACATCTGGCTGTTTTAAGAAATAAAAAAGGGGGAGATATTGGGGGCCGGCGTGAGGCACTCCACCCATGGCAAAGGTCATGAGGAAGGAGGCTCGACATACGCAAAGGTGGGATCGAGCCTCAGGAGTCCCCCTGGAAATTCTCAAGCATCTACCCCCATAACCAGAGGCTGCCTACTTTACTACTTTGTGCTCTCCCCTACACCTCTGACTTTATGGGGGCTGTCCCCCACCACCTCTTTCGGAGAAGGAGTTAACTTAGAGCTCCAGTTAATAATAATTCCTGGGCGTGACAAGAGTGTTTTAACCTACAAACTCCCCTGAAGGTTTTCTAGCCTGCCTGACAGGCTTGTCCGGCCACATGTGATTGCTCACAGCCTCCCAACCGTGAGAGGCATGAGATGCTTTAAACCTTCTAAAAACAGGTTCCTTAGAAAAGTTAGAAAACTATAAGTATAAGTATAGTGGGCTGATTAGAAATTGTATTGGTGAAGGGTTTTTCATTTGTTGAGCCAATGCTTGTTGCTAAGTCTCCATATCCCCTGCCTTTACACACATTAACGAATATATAGAAGAAATAAGTATTAACCTTTGATATTAATCACGTTAGACCTTAGGCTAAGTAAATTCTTTCCTTAACTAAAACCCACTATACCCACACCCTATAGGAATGTAACTTTATTTGGGTAGTGTCTATTTTAAGAATAATCACCCCTGGAGAAATAAGTGTCCTGGTTGACTGACCGCTGTCACAAGGAGAGGGTCATAAATTGTCAGCAGGCCCCCTGGCCAGAAGATGATGTAACACCCCTAAGACCTCTGTATACATTTGTATGAAGCACCTGACTTTGATAAAAGTCAGGACTGTTGACCCCACGTGACTTTTGCATAACATCTCAGTGTATAAAAGTAGACCATGGAAAATAAAGAATTGGGATCAGTTTCTCAAAATACTGGTCTCCCCATGTCGCTCTCTCTCTCACTCTGGCTGAGTCTCCATCTGGAGCGCAGAGCCCGCCATGCTTACTAATTATGCCTGGGCTCCTGAGATCCAACCGGGGAGGCCTCAGTGTCTCCTCTCCTTCGGGAGAACAGAAGGATGCCTGCGGCCTACGTAAGTGGTGCAAGCTTCTTGTCTTGAAGTTTTATTGGTCTCCCGCGTAAACCAAGCTACTCAGCCTCTTTTCTCCACTGAATTTTCCTACTGAGCTATCCTCATTCTATTACTCTTTACATCTTTAATTAATATCTAATTGAAGTTATTGTATCCTGATCCTCGCCGATGCTGTCCCTGCTTCAAATACCCTGGATCAGCCGGGGCTGGACCCCAGCAGGTGGCCCCACACGGCATGGCTTAGTTTCATTGAGTTAGAAGTCATACCGGAATGGTCTAGTGGTTTCCCCACTTTCTTCAATTTGAGTCTGAATTTGGCAATAAGGAGTTCATGATCTCCACCACAATCAGCCCTGGTCTTGTTTTTGCTGACTGTATAGAGCTTCTCCATCTTTGGCTTCAAAGAATATAATCAATCTGATTTCAGTGTTGACCATCATGTGATGTCCATGTGTAGAGTCTTCTCTTGTGTTGTTGGAAGAGGGTGTTTGCTATGACCAGTGCATTTTCTTGGCAAAACTCTATTAGCCTTTGCCCTGCTTCATTCTGTACTCTAAGGCCAAATTTGCCTGTTACTCCAGGTGTTTCTTGACTTCCTAATTTTGTATTCCAGTCCCCTATAAGAAAATTAGAGATACCAAGGGAACATTTCATGCAAAGATGGGCTCAATAAAGGACAGAAATGGTATGGACCTAACAGAAGCAGAAGATATTAAGAAGACATGGCAAGAATACACAGAAGAACTATACAAAAAAGATCTTCATGACCCAGATAGTCACGATGGTATGATCACTCACCTAGAGCCAGACATCCTGGAATGTGAAGTCTAGTGGACCTTAGGAAGCAATACTACAAACAAAGCTAGTGGAGTTGATGGAATTCCAGTTGAGCTATTTCAAATCCTAAAAGATGATGTTGTGAAAATGCTGCACTCAATATGCCAGCAAATTTGAAAAATTCAGCAGTGGCCACAGGACTGGAAAGGGTCAGTTTTCATTCCAATCACAATGAAAGGCAATGCCAAAGAATGTTCAAACTATGCACAATTGCACTCATCTCACATGCTAGCAAAGTAATGCTCAAAATTCTCCAAGCCAGGCTTTAGCAACATGTGAACCGTGAGCTTCCAAATGTTCAAGCTGGTTTTAGAAAAGGCAGAGGAACCAGAGATCAAATTGCCAACATCCACAGGATCATCAAAAAAGCAAGAGAGTTCCAGAAAAACATCTATTTCTGCTTTATTGACTACACCAAAACCTTTGACTGTGTGAATCACAATAAACTGTGGAAAATTCTGAAAGAGATGGGAATACCAGACCACCTGACCTGCCTCTTGAGAAATCTGTATGCAGGTCAGGACACGACAGTTAGAACTGGACATGGAACAACAGACTGGTTCCAAATAGGAAAAGGAGTACGTCAAGGCTGTATATTGTCACCCTGCTTATTTAACTTATATGCAGAGTACATCTTGAGAAATGCTGGGCTGGTTGAAGCACAAGCTGGAATCAAAATTGCCAGGAGAAATATCAATAACCTCAAATATGCAGATGACCCCACCCTTATGGCAGAGGGTTTCCCTAGTGGCTCAGACGTTAAAGTGTCTGTCTGCAATGTAGGAGACCTGGGTTCGATCCCTGGATTGGGAAGATGCCCTGGAGAAGAAAATGGCAGCCCACTCCAGTATTCTTGCCTGGAAAATCCCATGGACAGCGGAGCCTTGTAGGTTACCGTCCATGGGGTCGCAAACAGTCAGACATGACTGAGTGACTTAACTTTATGGCAGAAAGGGAAGAGGAACTAAAGAGCCTCTTGATGACAGTGAAAGAGGAGAGTTAAAAAGTTGGCTTAAAGTTCAACATTCAGAAAACTAAGATCATGGCATCTGGTCCCATCACTTCATGAGAAATAGATGGGGAAACAGTGGAAACAGTGTCAGACTTTATTTTTTGGGGCTCCAAAATCACTGTAGATGGTGATTGCAACCATGAAATTAAAAGACGCTTACTCCTTGGAAGGCAAGTTATGACCAACCTGGATAGCATATTGAAAAGCAGAGACATTACTTTGCCAACAAAGGTCCATCTAGTCAAGGCTATGGTTTTTCCAGTGGTCATGTATGAATGTGAGAGTTGGACTGTGAAGAAAGCTGAGGACCAAAGAATTGATGGTTTTGAACTCTGGTGTTGGAGAAGACTCTTGAGAGTCCCTTGGACTGCAAGGAGATCCAACCAGTCCATTCTAAAGAAGATCAGCCCTGGGATTTCTTTGGAAGGAATGATGCTAAAGCTGAAACTCCAATATTTTGGCCACCTGATGCGAAGAATTGACTCATTGGAAAAGACTCTGATGCTGGGAGGGATTGGGGGCAGGAGGAGAAGGGGACAACAGAGGATGAGATGGCTGGATGGCATCACCAACTCAGTGGACGTGAGTTTGAGTGAACTCCGGGAGTTGGTAATAGACAGGGAGGCCTGGTGTGTTGCAGTCCATGGATTCGCAAATAGTCAGATACGACTGAGCAACCAAACTGAACTGAACTGAGGTAGTGGTGAAGGAAGTGTTAATGGTGTGAATAAGAGTCAAACCTAATCAGTGTGTTTCAGAGAAGATTGTAGGACAGGAATTAGAGTATAGACAACTCTTTCTAAAAAATTTTTTCCTGAGGAAAATGAAGATATGGATGGTAGCTGGCAGGGAAATAGGACCAAAAAAAAGTGCCTTTCTTTGAGATAAGATAATAAAATGTCAATACTCTAGCCCCTTTCTTTCTGCCAATTCCAGATAACCATATGCTGCTCTTTTTTATTCTTCTCAACAAAATAAAGTGAGAGTTACAACCAAGATGGACAGAAGCCAAATTCAGGTTTTTCTCAAGATAATTACAGTGTCAGATAACTGACTCAATATAAATGACAAATAAAATCTCAGAGACAAGAGAATGTAAGATCAGTCTTACCTGAAACCCTGGAGCCAAACCTGTGTCAAGGAAGTTTAGGTTTCTCCTCTTAGTTTTTAAAAAGCTTTATTCACTTCTGAGCTTAAATTTTCACAAACATTTTTTAACAACAACAACAACAAAAAAGCTGTAGTTACACTACAGGTCTACTGACACAGGTTGTGTGATACTGTCCTTGCAGTGTTGGCTAAATCATTGTTATCAAACTCAAATGTGCATAAGAATCACCTGAAATATCTTTTCAAGTGAAATTCTGATCCTAAAGGTGTGTAGGGTGCCAAGATTCTGTACTTCTTAACAACTCCTAGATGATCCTGGTGACATTCAAACATTGACCCCTCCTTGAGTAGCAGCAAGAGTCTGAGTCACAGGGGAGAAGTTTGCATGAACCAATGACCCCTGTATTCTGGTATTCGTGTCTAAGGTAATCCCCTCCCCCTGAGTCTGGGCTAAGCCCATTAGTTTGCTATTCATGAATATCCCAAAAGTGATTGGAAGTCACATTCAAGATTAGGCTGCAAAAGACCCTGGCTTCCACATTTTTCAGTCTCTCTCTTGCTCTGTTTCTTGTTTGCTCAGATAAAGCCAACTGCCACATGGAGAGCTGCTGTAGGGAGAGGTCCACATGAAAGGAAGTGATGAATGAACTGAACAACAGTCAAAAAGAAAATGAGACCCTCAACCCAATAGCCTGGCAGGACTTAACTCTGCAAACAGTCATGTGTGCTTAGAAATAGATTCTTCACCAGTTGAACTTTAGAAGATCTACTCTTCCAGCTGATACCTTTATTGCAGTCTCCTGAGAGCCCCTAATCCAGAGGACTCAGCAAACTTTCATTCAAATTCTTGACCCACAGAGAGTGTTAAAAAATAAAATAAATGTTTGGTTTTTTAAGACACAAAATTGGGGGGAGGTGATTTGTTACACAGCAATAGATAAATAACTAATACAGAGGAATCGCAAAGATCACAAGAAAACTTGGGGGGATGGTGGTTATGGTGATTTTGATTATGGCGATGGTTTCACAGCTGTATTCATGCTTCAGAACTCACCAGAATATTTACTTTTAATATCTACAGCTCATTATATGTCAGTGTACTTCAATAAAGTTGAAAATACATTTAAAAGTGTCTGGGTGGGAGGAGATTTGCACCCAATTACTAGGAGATTCTATTCCCCTCTACAAATATCCCCTCACTAAAACAGAGTTCCTTTCCTTAGTGACATGAGGTTTACTGTGCCCTAAATTCATTCTCTCTTGATAGTACTAAATGAAAACTGACCTTTATTATGTCCCTGAACTCTATTTTATAGGACAACCATCTATTTCTCTTTAATTAGTCTTACTTCAGAACTTGTCCCTGATTAAGCTATAGTTGGGTCACTGATCTGGGAATCTGGAAGTCATCTTGTCCCCATCAGTTTGAACTTATTTCATGAGTCCAGAGCTCAAGCACCCAGTTTTGTGTTCATTTAGTAATAAAAATAAAAATAATAATATTTTTATTATTTTAATAAAATAGCATCTTATTAAAAATAAAAATTGATTCCAGTTCTTTACTAGATCTTATAAACTGGTGATACAGAGATGAATCAAACATGGGACTTGCTTACATGGAGACGCTGTCTGGTGTCTTTGTGCTTGAGGGACACCCACTGCTTTAGCCCTTCAGGTGTTCTGATATGCAGTCCTACTGAATCTAGCCAACTGATATATCAGGTGTGCCCAGGGACGTTCAAAAGGATTTGGATGAAGAGGTCATGTAGGCTGTGTCCTGGGTTTGTTGCTGGTGCCCCAGCTGCTGTGACTTTATTTGGGTGCATTGCCCCACCCTGTCACTTTGAGGAAAGCCCTCTTCACATCTTTGTTTCGGAGGCTGTAGATGATGGGGTTGAGGAAGGCAGAGATGACATTGTAGAACAGGGCCAGCTTCTTGTCCTCTTCTGGGGAGGCCTTCGATCCAGGTCTCATGTACATAACCATACATGGAATTGAGAACATGGTGACCACAGTGATATGGGAGGCACAGGTGGAAAAGGCCTTGAGTCGCCCTTGGGAGGAGCGGATTCTCAAGATGGCAGCAAATATATTGATGTAGACAATGATGATGAGGGATAGTGGGACCAAAAGAAGGATGAAGCCCAAGATGAAGTCCACCTGGTCATTTAGAGATGTGTCTGCACAGGCTAACTTCAAGACTGCAGGTACTTCACAGAAGAAGTGATTTATCTCATTGGGCCCACAATAGGGAAGAATCATAGCAGAGACAGTGTATATCAGGGCACAACTAGTACCCCAGAATCCACAGAAGGCCACCATTAACCCACACAGCAAAGGGCTCATGATGACATTATACCTCAGGGAGTGGCAAATGGCTACATACCTGTCATAAGCCATGATTGCAAAAAGCCAAGACTCAGTGATACCTAGCATCAGAAAGATGTACATCTGGGCCACACATCCAACGTAAGAAATGGTCTTTTTCTTGGAAACCAGATGTACCAGCATCTGGGGCACTGTGGTGGTGACATACCCCATATCCAGAATGGATAGGACACTGAGAAAAAAATACATGGGTGTGTGGAGGCGGGAATCCTTGCGTATCAAGGTGATAATGAGCCCATTTCCCAGAAGGGTGACGAGGTAAAGGAAAAGGAAAACGCTGAACAGAATAACATTTATCTTAGTGTTGCCAGAGAATCCTAAAAGAATAAACTCAGTAAGAGAGCTGTGGTTTCCCAAAAGGAAGTCCTGCATCCTTCTCCTGGTGTAGAGAAATAACAGAGTCATGATCCATAAAGTGGAATCTCCAGATTGAAATTCTGCTGGTATTCGAATCAGGAGTGCCAGATACATACCAGTAGCAAAGTAAGTGCATGCCAGGACGATTGCAAAGCCAAATTTTTGAAAGAATTTCCACTTGATATGAAACAGCATGTCAATATTGTATTATTTAATCCTAATTTATCTTGAGATCCCAAATAACAAACTCTGCTCTTCAAAATGTAGAACTTGCAAAAGGAGCATATAAACCTATTTGTTTTACTTCATGAGCATGTGTAGTTCATGCAACTTATAAAATATTTTACAGTGGCCAAGCAAAGAATTAGATATCTGTGGATACAGCATTTGCTCTGTTTCATATCAAATGGGAATGTCTGCCCTTCCTTTGAAGCTTCCCCAAAAATGGGCTTCAGCAGAAACACTTGAATACACTAGAACTTTAGAAACACAGTTGTTAGGTATCTGACTTAAGTCTGTAGTATCAAGAAAAGAACTGTTATTTGGAAATAAACTGTGCCCTATGGAGAGTCAAAGTCATGTTTTCCAGTGAGCCACAGGTGGGTCACATAGGAGAGAGATAGGGAGAGGCAGAGGAGGCACGAAGATTAAAAGAAGAAAAGAGAAGGAAATGGGAGAGGTAAGTTTGGGAAAGGAGCTGAGGAGGAAACATAAGTCTAGCCTTGGATTCAAGGAGCTTGTGGGACTCCTAGTATCTGTTGGACTGAGGGATCAAAAGCTAAAGAAAATACTCTGGAGATAGGAATCTGCATGTCATCAGCACTTCTGGAGGAACTGAAGCCATCAGAAGGGATGAGACCACTCAAAGACAGTGCCTAGAAGAACACTAACACCAGAACCCTGAAAAGCTCCAGTATTTAAGGACAGGCTTAGAGGAGAATCCAGAGAAGGCAGTACTAAGTGACCAAAGAGGGATGATACAACACAGAAACCCAAGATGAGACAAGGTCTGTAAGGAGAAGGTGGTCTTTGTGGTCAAATGTGTGAGGATATCAAGTAAGACAAGAATCTTAAAAGTCGTCTATCACTTTTAGCAACAAAGAGGCTTTGGGAGAATAGTTGCAACAGACGTCTATTAATACATGAAGTAGGTTAAAAGAAGCCAAGTGTAGGCGGGATTTCTAAGATTTTTGAACCAGGTGGAAAGGAGGTGTAAGTCACGAACTAGATGGTGAAATACAGTATTTTACATTGTAAGGATTTTGGCTTGTTCATATGGTAAAGGAAATGGCTAGTTAATAGAGAAATCTAAAATTACAGGGCTATGACAAACTAAATCATGGACCAAGTGTTTAATGAAACAGGAAAATGTGGTGTCCAAGCTACAAAAGGAAGGACTGGGCTCAATTTGAGGGAGTGATCCCCTTTCTGTTGTGGTTGGCGGGATGGAGTTAAGAATTTATGTGGTGGGGGGGGGGGCGGTCCTAAGATGGCAGAGGAATAGGACAGGGAGACCACTTTCTCCCCCACAAATTCGTCAAAAGAACATTTAAACGCTGAGTAAATTCCACAAAACAACTTCTGAATGCCGGCAGAGGACATCAGGCACCCAGAAAAGCAGCTGATTGTCTTCAAAAGGAGGGTCCCTTCCTCCCCACAGCATGACTGAACAAGTGAGCCTAAAAAAGTGTCCCATCGCCGCCTTGTGTCGGGGCCAAAATCAGACGCTAAAGAGACCAGCAAACAGAAGAAGCTAAAACAGAGGGAACAGCCTTGGAAGTGACAGGTGCAATAGATTAAAACACTGCAGTCAGTACCAACTACATAGGAAGGGGCCTATAGATCTGGAGAAATATAAGCTGGACCAAGGAACTATCCGAAAATGAACTGACCCCAAACTGCCCACAAAAACACCAGAGAAAGTCTTAGATGTATTTTTACTAATTTTACTATCATTCTTTTTATTATTTTTTTTAATTTTAAATCCTCTATTACTCCTTTAATTTTCATTTTTATAACCTACTATTACTTTGCAAAAAAAAAAAAAAGAGACCCTATTTTTTAAAGGAAACGTCATATATTTTTTTTTTTATAATTTTTGTGACTTTGTTTTTTTTTCCCTTTTTTTTCTTTTCTTTAATATTGTATTTTTGAAAATCCAACCTCTACTCTGGATTTTTAATCTTTGCTTTTTGGTATTTGTTATCAATTTTGTACCTTTAAGAACCCAATCTTCAGTACCCATTTTTTCTTGGGAGTGAGATTACTGACTTGACTGCTCTCTCCCGCTCCTTTTTCTCTACCAGGTCACCTCTATCTCCTCCCTCCCCCTTCTCTTCTCTACCCAACTCTGTGAATCTCTTTGTGGGTTCCAGACGGTGGAGAACACTTAGGGAACAGATTACGGGCTGGATCTGTCTCTCTCCTTTTGATTCCCCTCTTTATCCTCCTGGCTACCTCTGTCTCCTTCCTCCCTCTTCTCCTCTCTGTATAACTCCGTGAACATCTCTGAGCGGTCCAGACTGTGGAGCACACATAAGGAAGTGATTATTGGCTAGCTTGCTCTCTCCTCTTTTGATTCCACCTCATCTCATTTGGGTCACCTCTAATTCCCTCCTCCCTCTTCTCTTCTCCATGTAACTCTGTGAACCTCTCTGGGTGTCCCTCACTGTGGAGAAACTTTTCATCTTTAACCTAGATGTTTTGTCAATGGTGCTGTACAGATGGAGAAGTCTTGAGGCTACTGTAAAAACAAGACTGAAAACCAGAAGCAGGAGGCTTAAGTCCAAATCCTGAGAACACCAGAGAACTCCTGACTTCAGGGAACATTAATCGACAGGAGTTCATCAAACGCCTCCATACCTACACTGAAACCAAGCACCACCCAAGGCCCAACAAGTTCCAGAGCAAGACATACCACCCAAATTCTCCAGCAACATAGGAACACAGCCCTGAGCTTCAATATACAGGCTGCCCAAAGTCACTCCAAACCCACTGACATCTCATAACTCAATACTGGACACTTCATTGCATGCCAGAGAGAAGAAATCCAGCTCCACCCACCAGAACACCGACACAAGCTTCCCTAACCAGGAAATCTTGACAAGCCACCCGTACAACCCCACTCACAGTGAGGAAACTCCACAATAAAGAGAACTCCACAAACTGCCAGAATACAGAAAGGCCACCCCAAACACAGCAATATAAACAGGATGAAGAGACAGAGGAATACCCAGCAGGTAAAGGAACAGGATAAATGCCCACCAAACCAAACAAAAGAGGAAGAGATAGGGAATCTACCTGATAAAGAATTCCGAATGACAGTGAAAATGATCCAAAATCTTGAAATCAAAATGGAATCACAGATAAATAGCCTGGAGACAAAGATTGAGAAGATGCAAGAAAGGTTTAACAAGGACCTAGAAGAAATAAAAAAGAGTCAGTGTATAATGAATAATGCAATAAATGAGATCAAAAACACTCTGGAGGGAACAAATAGTAGAATAAAGGAGGAAGAAGATAGGATTAGTGAAGTAGAAGATAAAATGGTAGAAATAAATGAATCAGAGAGGAAAAGAGAAAAACGAATTAAAAGAAATGAGGACAATCTGAGAGACCTCCAGGACAATGTTAAATGCCCCAACATTTGAATCATAGGAGTCCCAGAAGAAGAAGACAAAAAGAAAGACCATGAGAAATACTTGAGGAGATAATAGTTGAAAATTTCCCTAAAATGGGGAAGGAAATAATCACTCAAGTCCAAGAAACCCAGAGAGCCCCAAACAGGATAAACCCAAGGCAAAACACCCCAAGACACATATTAATCAAATTAACAAAGATCAAACTCAAAGAACAAATATTAAAAGCAGCAAGGGGAGAACAGCAAATAACACACAAGGGGATTCCCATAAGGATAACAGCTGATCTTTCAATAGAAACTCTTCAGGCCAGGAGGGAATGGCAGGACATACTTAAAGCGATGAAAGAAAATAACCTACAGCCCAGATTACTGTACCCAGCAAGGATCTCATTCAGATAAGAAGGAGAAATCAAAAGCTTTACAGACAAGCAAGAGCTGAGAGAATTCAGCACTACCAAACCAGCTCTCCAACAAATGCTAAAGGATCTTCTCTAGACAGGAAACACAGAAAGGGTGTATAAACTCTAACCCAAAACAATAAAGTGAATGGCAATGGGATCATACTTATCAATAATTACCTTAAATGTAAATGGGTTGAATGCCCCCAACCAAAAGACAAAGACTGGCTGAATGGATACAAAAATAAGACCCCTATATATGTTGTCTACAAGAGACCCACCTCAAAACAGGGGACACATACAGACTGAAAGTGAAGGGCTGGAAAAAGATATTCCATGCAAATAGAGACCAAAAGAAAGCAGGAGTAGCAATATTTATATCAGATAAAATAGACTTTAAAACAAAGGCTGTGAAAAGAGACAAAGAAGGACACTATATAATGACCAAAGGATCAATCCAAGAAGAAGATATAACAATTATAAATATATATGCACCCAACATAGGAGCACCACAATATGTAAGACAAATGCTAACAAGTATGAAAGGAGAAATTAACAATAACACAATAATGGTAGGAGACTTTAATACCCCACTCACACCTATGGATAGATCAAATAAACAGAAAATTAACAAGGAAACACAAACTTTAAATGAGACAATAGACCAGTTAGACCTAATTGATATCTAAAGGACATTTCACCCCAAAACAATGAATTTCACCTTTTTCTCAAGCCCACACAGAAACTTCTCCAGGATAGATCACATCCTGGGCCATAAATCTAGCCTTGGTAAATTAAAAAAAAAATAGAAATCATTCCAAGCATCTTTTCTGACCACAATGCAGTAAGATTAGATCTCAATTACAGGATAAAAACTATTTAAAATTACAACATATGGAGGCTGAACAACACGCTGCTGAATAACTAACAAATCACAGAAGAAATCAAAAAAGAAATAAAAATATGCATATAAATGAATGAAAATGAAAACACAACAACCCAAAACCTGTGGGACACTGTAAAAGCAGTACTAAGGGGAAAGTTCATAGCAATACAAGCATACCTCAAGAAACAAGAAAAAAGTCAAATAAATAACCTAACTCTACACCTAAAGCAACTAGAAAAGGAAGAAATGAAGAACCCCAGGGTTAGTAGAAGGAAAGAAATCTTAAAAATTAGGGCAGAAATAAATGCAAAAGAAACAAAAGAGACCATAGCAAAAATCAACAAAGCCAAAAGCTGGTTCTTTGAAAGGATAAATAAAACTGACAAACCACTAGCCAGACTCATCAAGAAACAAAGGGAGAAAAATCAAATCAAAATTAGAAATGAAAATGGAGAAATCACAACAGACAACACAAAAATACAAAGGATCACAAGAGATGACTATCAGCAATTATATGCCAATAAAATGAACAACGTGGAAGAAATGGACAAATTCTTAGAAAAGTACAACTTTCCAAAACTGAACCAGGAAGAAATAGAAAATCTTAACAGACCCATCACAAGCACAGAAATTGAAACTGTAATCAGAAATCTTCCAGCAAACAAAAGCCCAGGTCCAGACGGCTTCACAGCTGAATTTTACCAAAAATTTAGAGAGGAGCTAACACCTATCCTACTCAAACTCTTCCAGAAAATTGCAGAAGAAGGTAAACTTCAAACTCATTCTATGAGGCCACCATCACCCTAATACCAATACCTGACAAAGATCCCACAAAAAAAGAAAACTACAGGCCAATATCACTGATGAACATAGATGCAAAAATCCTTAACAAAATTCTAGCAATCAGAATCCAACAACACATTAAAAAGATCATACACCATGACCAAGTGGGCTTTATCCCAGGGATGTAAGGATTCTTCAATATCTGCAAATCAATGTGATACACCACATTAACAAATTGAAAAATAAAAGCCATATGATTATCTCAATAGATGCAGAGAAAGCCTTTGACAAAATTCAACATCCATTTATGATAAAAAAAAAAAACTCTCCAGAAAGCAGAAACAGAAGGAACATACCCCAACATAATAAAAGCTATATATGACAAACCAACAGCAAACATTATCCTCAATGGTAAAAAATTGAAAGCATTTCCCCTAAGTCAGGAACAAGACAAGGGTGCCCACTTTCACCACTACTATTCAGCAGTTTGGGAAGTTTTGGCCACAGGAATCAGAGCAGAAAAAGAAATAAAAGGAATCCAAATTGGAAAAGAATAAGTAAAACTCACTGTTTGCAGATGACATGATCCTCTACATAGAAAACCCTAAAGACTCCACCAGAAAATTACTAGAGCTAATCAATGAATATAGTAAAGTTGCAGGATATAAAATCAACACACAAAAATCCCTTGCATTCCTATACACTAATAATGAGAAAATAGAGAAATTAAGGAAACAATTCCATTCACCATTGCAATGAAAAGAATAAAATACTTAGGAATATATCTACCTAAAGAAACTAAAGACCTATATATAGAAAACTATAAAACACTGGTGAAAGAAATCAAAGAGGACACTAATAAATGGAGAAATATACCATATTCATGGATCGGAAGAATCAATATAGTGAAAATGAGTATATTACCCAAAGCAATCTATAGATTCCATGCAATCCCTAACAAGCTACCAACAGTATTTTTCATGGAGCTAGAACAAATAATTTCACAATTTGTATGGAAATACAAAAAACCTCGAATAGCCAAAGCAATCTTGAGAAAGAAGAATGGAACTGGAGGAATCAACCTGCCTGACGTCAGGCTCTACTACAAAGCTACAGTCATCAAGACAGTATGGTACTGGCACAAAGACAGAAATATAGATCAATGGAACAAAATAGAAAGCCCAGAGATAAATCCACGCACCTATGGATACCTTAGGAGTGTCAAAGGAGGCAAAGAATATACAATGGAGAAAAGACAATCTCCATTGTATATGACAAAGGAGGCAAGAATATACAATGGAGAAAAGACAATCTCTTTAACAAGTGGTGCTGGGAAAACTGGTCAACCACTTGTAAAAGAATGAAACTAGAACACTTTCTAACACCATACACAAAAATAAACTCAAAATGGATTAAAGATCTAAACGTAAGACCAGAAACTATAAAACTGCTAGAGGAGAACATAGGCAAAACACTCTCTGACATAAATCACAGCAGGATCCTCTATGACACACCTCCCAGAATATTGGAAATAAAAGCAAAAATAAACAAATGGGACTCAATTAAAATTAAAAGCTTCTGCACAACAAAGGAAACTATAAGCAAGGTGAAAAGACAGCCTTCAGAATGGGAGAAAATAATACCAAATGAAGCAACTGAGAAAAAATTAATCTCAAAAATATACAAGCAACTCCTGCAACTCAATTCCAGAAAAATAAACGACCCAATCAAAAAATGGGCCAAAGAACTAAACAGACATTTCTCCAAAGAAGACATACAGATGGCTAACAAACACTTGAAAAGATGCTTAACATCACTCATTATCAGAGAAATGCAAATCAAAACCACAATGAGGTACCATTTCACACCAGTCAGAATGGCTGCGATCCAAAAGTCTACAAGCAATAAATGCTGGAGAGGGTGTGGAGAAAAGGGAACCCTCTTACACTGTTGGTGGGAATGCAAACTAGTACAGCCACTATGGAGAACAGTGTGGAGATTCCTTAAAAAATTGGAAATAGAACTGCCTTATGACCCAGCAATCCCACTACTGGGCATACACACTGAGGAAGCCAGAATTGAAAGAGACACGTGTACCCCAGTGTTCATCACAGCACTGTTTATAATAGCCAGGACATGGAAGCAACCTAGATGTCCATCAGCAGATGAATGGATAAGAAAGCAGTGGTACATATACACAATGGAGTATTACTCAGCCATTAAAAAGAATGCATTTGAATCAGTTCTAATGAGGTGGATGAAACTGGAGCCTATTATACAGAGTGAAGTAAGCCAGAAAGAAAAACACCAATACAGTATATTAATGCATATATATGGAATTTAGAAAGATGGTAATGATAACCCTGTATGCGAGACAGCAAAAGAGGCACAGATGTATAGAACAGTCTTTTGGACCCTGTGGGAGAGGGAGAGGGTGGAATGATTTGGGAGAATGGCATTGAAACATGTATAATATCATATATGAAACAAATCGCCAGTCCATGTTTGATACATGATACAGGATGCTTGGGGCTGGTGCACTGGGACGACCCAGAGGGATGGTATGGGGAGGGAGGAGGGAGGGGAGTTCAGGTTGGGGAACATGTGTACACCCGTAGTGGATTCATGTTGATGTATGGCAAAACCAATACAATATTGTAAAGTAATTAGCCTCCAATTAAAATAAATAAATTTATATTTAAAAAAAATTTTGTGGACACAGAATATTTGAAAGGTAGCAGAAATTCTGAAGCATGTCTGTGTCAGTTCTGCTGGATAATATCAAGGATTTTTTCCTTTTTAACATACCTCATACCCAAGGTATGATCTATCAGAATTAGTCACAGAATCAGGATACAAACCCATCTCACCCAACAAGAAAAACGGTCTGAAACCAACGAGTCTGTGTCTTAAATACATCTTCGTATTTTTATCACTTTGCCCAGACCCTTCCCTGAACTCCACATATCCAGCTGACTGACTACCTGAACTCTGCCTTGAATGTTTAATGGGCACCTGAAACTCATATCCAAAACTGGACTCCTAATTTTCACTATATGATCTAGCTCTTGCATCTCATCTCCTATTACTGTCTCCTTTGCTCAGTTCACCAAAACAACATTGTAACTTCTATTCTGCCAACTTGGCTTTCACCTAAATTCTTTTTTTTTATATATAGCTGTTATCATTTATTGAACCTGTCATGTGTTGAATACATATCAGGTGCTCTATTTTACCTTATATAATTCCTACAATAATACTGAGACACACAGCATTATTCCAGTTTTACAGACATGAAAATTAAGGTTCAGAGAAGTTAAGTAACTTAACTAAGATCACACAGCTTGTGGCTACCTAGGATTTAAACTTAGGGATGTCTGCTTGCAATGCTGTTCTTAATCTTTACATATAAAGTTATTTCAGGTGAGGATCCACTTGTTCCAATGTCATCATTTGTGAACTGGATGATCTAGTATGAGGTTCAGTTCTTTGCAATGGTTTAGATCAAGATCAGCCATCTGGTCTCAGTGTGAATTTTAAAATCTTTTCCTTCATTTATAACATGAGCTAAGTAGTTGGACTAACTTGTCAAAGACATCCCTAATGACAGAGTGAATTTGATATGAAATCATAATCTCCAGTCAACTCAGATTTCTTTTGCCACGATATCCAGTACTTACATGCTCTTTTACCAGATATTTTCAGGGTAAGCTCTTTCACCTCCTTTGCTTTTCTGTCCAACTGTCACTTCACCAGAGAGCTCTTTCTTCACCATCCTATGTAAAGTACAGCTATCCTTCACTGTCTCTTTAGCCTGCTTCACTTTTCTTCATTGTATCTCACTTCTCTAAAAAAATGTATCTATTATTTATCTAATTGTTGTATGTTGCCTCCAAATAGACTGTTAAAGCAAAGACTACTCACTACTATGACTCCTGTGGCAATCATTATGCCTGGCACATGGTAGGAACTTAAATAATATTTATTAAGTTATTAAATCAAGGATGCTAGTTTTGCACTCCATCCCAAATGTTGTGTTGGTAAGATAAGACATGATTGACATCTATCCTCTCCTATGGAGCAAAAACATGTGGGTATGTAGAATTTACTCCCATGACCCCTGCCCTAGTGGGGTGTGTGGACAAGTTGCTGCATGTAGGAAGATATATGGTAATGGTGAAAAAATAAATCTAAGCAAGTGATAATATTTTCTCTGCAAAAATTTAAGCAAGGGAGGATGCTGTCTACAGAAGTATCCAAAAGGATGTGTTAGGAAAGGTTAATAAGATTGCTCTGCATAGCCCCAGTTTTAGAATTATGTGTGAATTTTACCAGGATAACAAGTTTCAATTTGACTAGAGAAAATGTTCTGGCTCTCAGAATCGTCCATAGACGAAGAATTGTCCTGAAAAGCAATGAGCTCCCTATTGTGGGTTGAGCAGTTCAGGCTGAACCTAGCTGACTGAATGTCTGGGATGCTCTGGGATCAACCCAGACTTAGAGAAATGTGGGACAGGCAGACTCTTGCTGTTCATTCCACGTGGAAGAGTTAAGAACTTTCCCATCTTCTCTGTTCTCTTTGTTATACAACTTTGTTCCTAATGCCTACTTCCTGGAGCACTGCAGTAAATTCTCACTTGTGACTTTCACCCTCTATTCCTACAGCATTTGCTAGAAGCAATTTTTCACTCACTGTGACCTCCGTTCTCTTCAAGTCTCTTTAAGTATGGTGCAGAATATGTGCAGGAAAGACCACTGGGTACTTAGAGGAGAAGAAACAAGGGGAGAGGGGATAGAGGATAGATAAACAGGTTCCAAAAGCCCACTCAGTCCCCAATCCCTGCTGAGTATGACAGAGAGCATCAGTGGATTGCAGGTATCTTGTGGTAGGTGCCTGTCTTGCTCCCCACTCCTCAATGAGAGATCCTTAGAGAAACATCCAATTTCAAGGTGGTCCCCAAATCCCTGACTCCCCTGAGATCTCCTTGCAGCTCCCTTCCTTCTTTCCCATATCCTAAAAATCCTAATTGCTTCAGTCTCCCCAACAACACTTCCTCCTCCTCCTCTTTGTTGCTATTGGCAGCAGGAAGCCTTGAAGGAGTTGTGCAACTCAGATAAAGACAGAGAGTGAAAGGGCAGTTGGACAGAGAGAAGAAAACAAAAAAGCAAGTCAGAGAGGGAAGAAGAGATGTACAGAGAAGCAAAGGATAGAGCAAGAAACACAGACATGAAAGGACATGCAGGTGTGAAGATTTGTGAACAGTAGAGAAAACTAGGGCAGGCAGAAGACGGGATGCCCCAAACCTTGGGCCCTGCTGTTGCACCCCCACCATTCTTTACCTGCTGTTGGGCTCTGTGTGAGGGATGGGTCAGGAGTCTGAGGATATTTCCTTTGAAGCGCTCCTCCTGGGGGCCTTAATTCCTATGAGGAAAACCCAGTGCCTTACTAATGAGCTCTCTGTGCCCCAAGGTGTGAACATCAACTTCAAACTCCAACATCTAGTACTCAAGACTGATTAGCCAGCTCCCTGACCCCTCCAGTCTGAGTCCTTACCACTCCCTAAAAGTCTTCCTTTTTCTGTTTTTTTATGATGCCAAAGCTCAGTTTTTTTGTACACCAGTACGGAATCATATCTGGAAAACAGAACTTTGGATGAAGTATAAAAGGCTAGCTTTATTATTTTGCCAGGCAAAGGGGGATATAGTGGGCTCCTGACTTGAAAGTACATTTATCTCAACTTAGAGAGGATTGTGAGAGGTTTTATAGTCATGGTCCAAAGAGGAAGTGATTGGCTCACGGACATTCTTCTGAGGTAAGTAGGAGTCAAGCATCAGCAACATTCAGGTTCCACCTGGTCTATGGTCAACAAGCTTGTGGGCAGCATACCACTGTTGATTAGTAACTTCTCCCTCCTGGAGGGTGTTTCAGTATCTGCAAAACAACTTAAAGATACTTTTGTGTGTGTCCCTTGATGGAGAAACAGGACTTTGCACCAAGGCTGCTCTATTGTTTCTCTTGACTGTTTCTTCCTGGTCTTGCATCCCTTCCCTTTCCTAAATAGCAACTGCTTGATCTGCCCATTGGAATTCAGGAAAGTTCCACCTTGGAAATTTCCAAGTTGGAAGTTCCAAGTTGGAACTCAGGAAGTGTCATAGAGGCTGAACAAAGGCTACTTCCAGTAACCAAAAAAATGGGGGAGACAGAAAATCTTTGTGCCCAGGAGTCCCACTGTGTCCAGTAAAACTATCATCCAAAAATGAAAAATAAATTGAGTCATTCACAAACAAATAAGAACTGAAAGAATCTGTCGCTAGCAAGCACTATATGAAATATTAAGGGAGACTTTAAGGCTGAAATAAGAAGCTATTAGTAAATCAAATCATCATGAAATAATAAAGAGTACTGGTAGAGATAATTATAGAAGTAAATATAAAAGAGACTATATGTATTTTTGTTAGTAATTATTTCTCATGTAATTTAGAAGACAACTGCATAAAATAATAATTATAAATCTGTGTTAATGGGTGCACAACATATAAAGATGCAATCTGTATGACAATAGGAAAACAAATATACAGGAGGGAATGAAGACAAACAAGAACAAAGTTTTTGTGTACTCTTAGAATTAAGTTTCAGTAGACTAGATGGCTATAAGTTATCAATTATAACTTTCAGGGAATCCAAACATTTACAGAAGACTTAATGCATAACTTTCTGAAATCATTGCTAAAAACTGCAGAGGAAGGAACACTTCTGAACTCATTCTATGAGACCACAATCCCCTGATACCAAAAACAGACAAAGATATCTATCACACACACAAAAAAGAGAAAATTACAGGCTAATATCACTGACAAACATAGTTGTGAAAATCCTCAACAAAATGCTAGCAAATAAAATCCAAAAGCACATTAAAAGGATCATACACCATGATCAAGTGAGAGTCACCCCATGGATGCAGGGATATTTTAATATCTGCAAATAAATCTGTGTGATACACCACATTAGCAAATTGAAGAATCTTCTCAATAGATGCAGAAAAAATTTTTGACAAAAGTCACTACCCACTTATGATAAAACTCCCCAGAAAGCAGGTATAGAGGGAATATACCTCAACATAATAAAGGTCATAAATGACAAAGCTACAGCTAACATCATGGCTAACAGTGAAAAGCTGGCATTCAAACTGGAAGAGAAGTAAAACTGTCACTGTTTGCAGATGACATAATCTTCTACATCAGATCAGATCAGATCAGATCAGTCACTCAGTCGTGTCTGATTCTTTGCGACCCCATGAATCGCAGCACGCCAGGCCTCCCTGTCCATCACCAACTTCTGGAGTTCACTGAGACTCATGTCCATCAAGTCAGTGATGCCATCCAGCCATCTCATCCTCTGTCGTCCCCTTCTCCTCCTGCCCCCAATCCCTCCCAGCATCAGAGTCTTTTCCAGTGAGTCAACTCTTCGCATGAGGTGGCCAAAGTTCTGGAGTTTCAGCTTTAGCATCATTCCTTCCAAAGAAATCCCAGGGCTGATCTCCTTCAGAATGGACTGGTTGGATCTCCTTGCAGTCCAAGGGACTCTCAAGAGTCTTCTCCAATATCACAGTTCAAAAGCATCAATTCTTCGGTGCTCAGCCTTCTTCACAGTCCAACTCTCACATCCAAACATGACTACAGGAAAAACCACAGCCTTGACTAGACGAACCTTTGTTGGCAAAGCAATGTCTCTGCTTTTGAATACGCTATCTAGGTTGGTCATAACTTTCCTTCCAAGGAGTAAGCGTCTTTTCATTTCATGGCTGCAGTCACCATCTGCAGTGATTTTGGAGCCCAGAAAAATAAAGTCTGACACTGTTTACACTGTTTCCCCATCTATTTCCCATGAAGTGATGGGACCGGATGCCATGATCTTCATTTTCTGAATGTTGAGCTTTAAGCCAACTTTTTCACTCTCCACTTTCACTTTCATCAAGAGGCTTTTTAGTTCCTCTTCACTTTCTGCCCTAAGGGTGGTGTCATCTGCATATCTGAGGTTATTGATATTTCTCCCGGCAATCTTGATTCCAGTTTGTGTTTCTTCCAGTCCAGACTTTCTCATGATGTACTCTGCATAGAAGTTAAATAAACAGGGTGACAATATACAGCCTTGACGTACTCCTTTTTCTATTTGGAACCAGTCTGTTGTTCCATGTCCAGTTCTAACTGTTGCTTCCTGACCTGCATACAAATTTCTCAAGAGGCAGATCAGGTGGCCTGGTATTCCCATCTCTTATCCTAGAGACACTACCAGAGAGCAACCAAATATCACCAAAAATAAACAAGTAAAACTAAATTGTGAGGGAAAGGAGGGAAGGACATAGTTTTCTTTAGCAGAGGTGTTCCAATGTTTTAGCCAACACTTGGTTGAATCTTAGGAAGGGACAGTGTCTTAAACTCACTCCCATTTCATGACCAAATTGTAATTGGTACTGAAAAACTTTCTAGGGCTGGAATTGTGCAACTGATTGTTCTAGATGCATGACTTTATGTAAAACACAAAGTTCATAAGGAGTCAACATGTAATTTGAGACAATCATCTTATATAAATGGTATATCTGTGGTTTTTAATCTGTACTAGACTTCAAAACTGTGATCTCCTGTTATTGTATGCAACCTTGAACTCCAATTCTGCAGGGGTTCTTCTGTGATTAAATAGGCTATAATTATAAGTAAATTCAGAGTAATTGAGTTCTTATCTAAAAAGATTACCTTTGTCTGGAGGTGAGCTGCACTGAAACTTCATAACAAACTTTCTCTGGGCATGGAGAGTGAGAGAAAAGAAACACAAGACACTAATTCATCCGTAATTTACTGTTGGCAAGCACAGCAGTAAATAAACATTGGACAGTTCTCTGATCTTGATGAATTTTTGACTTGCAGATGTTAACTGGAAAAGTTATATGTGTATAAATCTTGCTTCCTGGATTTGGCAGATATGTATAATTATATTAAAATGGTTCTAAAACATGCACACACAAGATACTATCAGAAAACTAGTAGAACTCCAATGAATTCACTAAACTTGCAGGATACAAAATTAATACATAGAAATCTCTTGCATTTCCATACACTAACAACAAAAGATCAGAAAGGGAAATTAAGGAAACAATTCCATTTACCGTCACATCAAAAAGAACAAAATGCCTAGGAATAAACCTATCCAGGTGACAAAAAACCTGTACTCTGAAAACCATAAGACTGTTGAAAAAATCAAAGATGACACAAACAGATGGAAAGCTATACCATATTATTGGATTAGAAGAATCAATATTGTCAAAATGACTATACTACTTAAGTCAATCTACAGATTCGATGCAATTACTATCAAATTACCAATGGTATTTTTTACAGAGCTAGAAAAAAAAATTTACAATTTTTACAGAAACACAAAAGACCCTGAATAGCCAAAGCACTCCTGATAAAGGAAAACAGAGCTGAAGGAATTAGGATCCTTAACTTCAGACTATACTGCAAAGCTACAGTAAACACAAGAGTATGGAACTGACAAACAAATAGAAATATAGATCAATGAAACAGGATAGAAGGCCCAGAAATAAACCCACACACCTATGGTGAATTAATCTATGACAAAGGAGGCAAGAATATACAATGGAGAAAAGACAGTCTCTTCAATAAGTGGTGCTGGAAAAACTGGACAGCTACTTGTAAAAAAATGAAATTGCAACATTCTTTAACACTATATACAAAAATAAGCTCCAAATGGATTAAAGACCTAAATGTAAGACTGGATACTATAAGACTCCTAGAGGAAAACATATAACACTTTTTTACATAAACCATAGCAATACCTTTTTGGATCCATTTCCTAAAATAATAGAAATAAAAGCAAAAATAAACAAATGGGACCCAATTAAACTTAAGAGCGTTTGCACAGTAAAGGATACCATAAATAAAACAAAAAGATAATCTACAGAATGGAAGAAAATATTTGCATACACTGTGACTGACAAGGTGTTAATTTCCAAAATATATGAAGAGCTCATACAGCTCAATATAAAAAAACAAACAAACAGCCAAATCAAAAAATGGGGGAAGATCTAAACAGACATTTCTCCAAAGAAGACATACAGATCACCAACAAGCACATGTGAAAATGCTCAATATCACTAATTATTAGAGAAATGCAAATCAAAACTACAAGGAGGTATCTCCTCACACTGCTCAGAATGTCCATCATCAAAAAGCCTACAAATAATAAACATTGGAGAGGGTGTGGAGAAAAAAGAACCTTGGTACACTATTGGTGGGAATGTAAATTGGTGCAGTGACCATGGAGAGTAATATGGGTGTTCCTTAAAAAAAAAAAAAACTAAAACTAGAGTTACCACATGATACATCTGAATCACTTTGCTGTATGATTGAAACTAACACAACATTGTAAATCAACTATCCTTCAATTTAAAAAAAGAAAAAAGATATAACAATTATAAATATATATTCACTCAACATCAGAGCATCTAAATATATAAAGGAAATATTGAAAGATCCAAAGTCAGAAATAGATAGCAATATAATAATAATAAGAGACTTCAATACCTCATTTTCAACAATGGCTAGAACATCCAGACTCTAATTAGTAAGGAGATATTTGACTAGAACTACATTTTAACACTTTTTGCCAAATGAACCTAACAGATATTAAGAGAACACTCAATTCAACAGCAACAGAATATGCATCCTTCTCAAGCACACATGAACCATTTTCTAGGATAGATCATATATTAGGTCACAAAGTAAGTCTTAACAAAATTAATAAGATTGAAATGATACCAAATACCTTTCCAATCACAGTGATATGAAACTAGAGATTTATAACAAGCGAAAATCTGGAAAATTCACAAATATGTGAAAATTAAACAACATA
Organism: Bos grunniens; assembly: GCF_055505025.1. NCBI lineage: Eukaryota > Metazoa > Chordata > Mammalia > Artiodactyla > Bovidae > Bos > Bos grunniens. Next base: position 18,550,085 of record NC_141167.1, read on the forward strand.
TTTCTGAACAACCAATGGACTGAAGAAGAAATCAAATGGAAAAAAATTTTAAATATGTTGAAACAAGTGAAATGGAAACACAACATACCAAAACTTACAGGCTACAGAGAACACAGTTCTAAAAAGAAAGTTTATAGCAGTAACAAATGCCTACATAAAGAAAACAACCTGAAATAAACAACTTAAATTTATACTCTAAGGAACAAAGTAAGCCCAAAGTGAAACAGAAGGAGGGAAATAAAAAAGATTAGAGCAGAAATAAATGAAACACATATCAGAAAAACAATAGGAAAGATTAACAGAACTAATGGCTGTTTTTAAAGATAGACAGAAATGACCAAACTGTAGCTAAATTAACTAAGAAAAAAGAGAGAAGACAAAATGATAATGAATGAGAAGACATTTCAGCTAGTAGAACAAATATACAAAGGATTATAAGAAACTACTATAAGCAATTATACACCAAGAAACTAGATAACCTAAAAGAAATAGATAAATTCCTAATAACATATAACCTGACAAGAATTAATCATGAAGAAATAGGAAATCCAAACAGACCAATAAGAAGAGTGTGTTGAATCAGTATCAAACATTTCCAAACACAGAAAATCCCAGGACCAGATGGCCTCTTGGGTGAATAATACCAAATATCAAAGGAGGATTAACACCAACCCTTCACAATCTCTTTAAAAAACAAAAACAGAAGAGTAGGAAACACTTCTAAACTTATTTTATGAGGTCTGCAATACCTTGCCAAAACCGGATAAGGATGCCACAAGAAAAGATTACAGATGTTGAACATAGATGCAAAAATACTAGCAAATCAAATTTAACAGCATATTGTAAGGATCATATACCATAACCAAGTGAGATTTATTCCAGGATGCAAGAATAGTTCAATATACACAAATTAATAAATGTGATATATCACGTTAACAGAATGAAGGGTAAAAAATCATATGATCATTTCAATAGATGTATAAAAAGCTTTTGACAAAATTCAACATCTTCCATGATAAAAATTCTCAATAAAGTAGGTTTAGATAGAATATACCTCAATATAACAAAGGCCATACAGGATAAGCCCACAGCTAATATACTCAATGGTAAGAAGCTGAGAGATTTCTCCTCTAAGATCAGGATAAGTGTGCCTACTCTCACAACTCCTATTCAACAGAGTACTAGAAGTTGTAGCCTGAACAATTAGGCAAGAAAAAGAAATAAGGAAATAAAGGACAAGAAAATCAGGAAAGAAAAAGTAAAAATTGTATCTGTTTGCAGATTATATGTATATAGTGCAGGTATAATCTATATCTGTATCTATAAAACTAAAGACTTCACCCAAAAATTTGTTAGAACTAATTCAGTAGAATTAAGTATTGCATAAAATTTCAAACCGATAAATTTTAAAATATAGATTCAATGAGTAGTTTCTTAGAACAATTTAACTGATCAAATCTCTCAAGAAGAAGTAAGATCTCAGAATAGACCAAGAAAGCAAGTTAATATGTTAATCAAGTATATATACTTTCTAAAAAGTTTTGGGGTGCAGATGTTTTGTAAATGAATGCCACTAATCCTTTTACAGAACAGATTCTTCCCATGTTAACACAAACTGTCTCTGAGTGTAGGAAAAGATGGCTGCCTCCTAGATTACAAGACTGTTACTGTAGTAGGCAAAGAAAGAAGGATCGTACAAAATGTGAAAGTTAAATGCCAATCTTTCCCTTACAAATAGATATAAATAAACAAATATTAACTGAAATGTAGCAGTATATTAAAACAATAATGTATCATAACCAAGTAGGGTTTACCTATTGAAAGCAAAATGATTCCAAATTTTAAAATATACTAATGCATGTCCTATGTTTTCAGATTCAAGAAATAAGATTACATATAAGACAAACAAAGAAAACAAAGATAAAATACCTTCCAATTATTACCAATGTAAAGGAAAATAATATTTATAATTGCTATAAAATTATAGTTTTTAAAAAATTTATTTAAGATATTAAGAATTTAAATTTAAGAAATTTATTTAAGGTATATATAAGAAAGCTATATAGTTTTATTAATAAATAAATGCAGAATATATATGAATGGGAAACTTCAATATTGTAAATATGTCACTTCTGCAATTTATTAACTCAAAACCCAGACTAAGTCCCAAAATTATATTTATGGAAATCAGCTGATTCTCAAGTTCCTGTGGAACATAAAATATGTAAAAATAGCAAAAAGAGAAAATGACAAAAGAAAACTTGTCCTGCTAGGAAAGACAGGAAAACATACTAATTGATCAATAAGAGTAGAGTTCAAATTAAAGTCATAATTCCTTGGATCATTAGAATATAGTAATGATGGAATTTCAGATCACTTGGGTAAAGAATATACTATTCAATAAACATTATTTTGTACAATTAGCTCTCAACCTGGAGAAAATATTAGATCTCGTTCCCATCCCACAACAAAAAAATAATTCTTGATAAATTAAAGAACTAAAAGTATATAAGAAAATTGTAAAATATTTTTTATAGTTTTAAGATGTAGATTAATTCCTAAGTAAGATCTCATACACAGCCATAAGGAAAAAGACTGATTGATTTGACAACAAAAAAAATACCAAAAACCTCAAAAGAAAAAATGAATAAAATGGGATAAAATAATTATAACATGGGTTTCCCTGGTGGTTCAGACAGTAAAGAATCTGCCTGCAATGCAGGAGATCTGGGTTCAATCCCTGGGTCAGGAAGATCCCCTGGAGAAGGGAATTGGCAACCCACTCTAGTATTCTTACCTGGAGAATTCTATGGACAGAAGAGCCTGTCAGGCTACAGTTCATGGGGTTGCAAAGAGCTGGACATGACTGAGCGACTAACACACATACTTATAACATATTTAATACAGAAAAGAGATATATATGCGTAACATGTAAGAGTATATACAATATACACAATGCATAAAGAATATATACATTTAAAAACAAAACTAATTTTAAAAAGTGTACCAATTATAATAAGTAATTTATAAAAAATAAAAATAACATAGTCAATAATTTTTAAATGTCCATCTCATTAGTAATTAGTGACATTCAAATTAAACAAGATGTCAATTCACTCATGAAGTTGGCCAAAAAAAAAGTTTTAAGTAATTGGTAAACAAGACAAGGGTGCCCTCTCTTACCACTCCTTTTAAACATAGTACTGGAATTCCTAGCCAGAGCAATCAGGCGAGAAAAAGAAATAAAAGACATCGGAATCAGAAAGAAAGAAGTAAAACTGCATCTGTTTGTGGATGACATAATTTTATATAGAGAAATCCTAAAGATTCCATCAAAAAGCTGTTCGATCTAATCAGGGAATTAGGTTAAAGTGCAGAATACAAAATTAATAGACAAAAAAAAAAGAGTAGCATTTCTTTACACTAACAACTAATATTCTGAAAAAGAAATGATTCTGTTTACAATAGCATCAAAGAAAAAACAAAAAATACTTAGGAATAAATCTAATCAAAGAGGTGAACTCTGAAAACTACAAGACATTGATGACAGAAGTTGAAAAGGACACAAATAACTGCAAAATGTCCTGTATTCATGGACTGGAAAAATTAATATTGTTAAAATCTCAATACTACCAAAAGCTATCTATAGATTTAATGCAATCTCTATAAAGATTCCAATGGCATTTTTACAGAAGTAGAAAACAATCTTAAAATTGTATGGAATCACAAAACATCCCAAATACCCAAAGTAATCCTGAAGACAAAGAATGGATCATCACACTTCCTGATTTTAAGCTATGTGCATATGCTAAGTCATTTCAGTCATGTACGACTCTGTGACCCTATGGACTGCAGCCCGCCAGGTTCCTCTATCCTTGGGATTCACCAGGCAACAATGTTGAAGTGGTTGCCATGCCCTCCTCCAGGGATTTTAAGCTATATATTAAAAAAAAAAAAAAAGAATTATGGTAATTGAAACAGAATGTTACTGGCTTAAAAGCAGACACAAAGACCAATGGAAAGGCATTGAGAGCCCAGAAATAAACCCATGCACATACAGTTATCTAATACTTGACAAAGGAGCCAAAAACACTCAATGGCAATCCTCAAAAACAATCTCTTCAATAAAAGATGCTAGGAAAATTGGATATTCACATATAAGAGTAAAATTAGACTCCTATCTTATACCACTCACAAAAATGAACTCAAAATGGATTAAAGACTTAAATGTAAGACCTGAAACCATAGAAATCCTAGAAGGAAAAAAAAAAGCTCCTTGACATGGGTCTTGGCAAGGATTTTTTTGGATATGACCTAAAGCACAAGCAAAAAAATTAAAAAGTGGGACTATGTCAAACTAAAAATCTCCACTGCAAAGGAAACCATGTAAAGGTAAATGTAAAATGTAAAGCAAATGCAAAATGTAAAGGTAACCTTCATAATGGGAGAAAATATTTGCAAATCACATATCTGATAAGGAATTGCAGGCCTGTGGCTCAGGCAGTAAAGAATCTGCCTGGGTTCTCTCTCTGGGAAGATTCCCTGGAGAAGGAAACAGCAACCCACTCCAGTATTCTTGCCTGGAAAATGTCATGGACAGAGGATCCTGGCAGGTTACTGTCGGGTTACAGTCATGCGGGTCGCAAAGAATCAGATACGACTGAGCGACGAACACTTTCACTTCATCTGATAAGGAAGTATTTTCAAAATACATAAAGAAATCATACAGCTCAATAGCAAAAAAGGGGTAAAAATGAATCTGATTTTAAAATGGGTGGAGGAAATGAATAGACATTCTTCCAAAGAAAACATACAAATGCCCAATAGTTACTTGTATATTGATTCAGCATTACTAATCATCAGGGAAATGAGAATCAAAGCTATAATGAGGTATCACTTCATACCTGGTAGAGTGATTATCATCAAACAGACATGTGACAACAATGTGGATAAAAGGGATCCCTGGTGCACTGTTGGCAGGAATGTAAGTTGGTATAGCCACTATGGAAGATTGTACAGAGAGTTCTCAAAATTTTTTTAGAAAGAGCTACCGTATGATCCAGCAATCATACTTCTGGGTATATATCCAAGGAAATAAAAAGAGGATGTCAAAAAGATATCTGCACTTCCATACTCATTGAAGCATTATTCTCAATAGCCAAGATATAGAAACAACCTAAATGGCAAAGATGGTGTGATATAGATAGGTAGATAGATACATAGGGACATGTATTATTCCTCCATGAGAAAGAAGACAAGCTTGCCATCTGCAATAATACAGATGGACCTTGGGGCATCATGTTAAGTGAAATAAGACAAATCCTGGATAGTATCATATATATTTCATTTTTAAAATATTAAACTCACAGAAATGAGAGTAGAAAACCTGTTGCAGGAGCTGTGGAAAGGGGAAAATAGGGAGAGTTTGGTAAATACAAACTTTCAACTGTAAGATGAATAAAGTCTGAAGATCTAATAGAAATCATGACTGTTTTTTTAATGATGACTATAGTTGCTAGCACAGTATTATATAATTGAAATTTGCTAAGAGAGTACAACTTAAATGTTGTCACACACACATACAAAATAGATAAATACATGAGTTAGTAGATGGAGGAATCCCTTCATAATGTATACATTTATCCAACTACCATGGTATATGCTTTAAATATCTTAAAAATTTACAAGTCGATTATACTTCAGTAAAGCTGAAAAAATTTTAAATATGCATATCTTTTGATCTGGGTTTCCCAGGTGGTGCTAGTGGTAAAGAATCTGCCTGCCAATGCAGGAGACAATGCATGTAAGAGACATAAGTTTGATCCCTGGGTCAGGAAGATCCCCTGGATTAGGGTATGGCAACCCACTCCAGTATTCTTGCCTGGAGAATCCCATGGACAAGAGGAGCCTGATGGACTACACAGTCCATAGGGTTGCAAAGAGCTGGACATGACTGAAGTGACCGCACCCATGCATCTTTTGACCCAACAGTAAAAACAGTATGTCATTTGTATCATTCTTATGTTATGATATCAGTATGTCCCTCACCTTTAAAAAAAAAAAAACAAAATTATATTTCTATATGTTTATATATATATATATATACACACACACACAATGCTAAAGCAAATTTTCTTAAAATCTGGAAGCAGACTTAACCTCTGATGTGGAGACTAATATTGAAGTAAAGATCAAAGGGGACTTTTACTTATCTGTATTGTTTGAATGTTTACAATGAGTGTATTAATGTTAACTTGTATAATTAGAGACAAAATAAAAGAAATTAAAATAGCAGCTATTAAAAAACACTGCAATGGTTTCTCATGTAACCGGGCTATCACTGCCACCTTTCAGGCTTCTGATAGCTCTGGTCTTCAGTAACTGAATAGCGTGGCAAGGTTATCTCAAGGTGGTGAAAGCTTCTCAGCAAGGATATGCTACCTGAATTTAGGGGGCTGCCTTAGGTTAGTGATGTGGCTTCCCAAGGAAAATCAAAGACCCCAGACTTTGAGCTACTGAGAATTCCCCAGAAGCTCTGCATTAGCTTGATACTTCCCAGGAGGATGCAAGAACTGTCAATTATAGAAAACTATGCTTTTCTAATCCCAATTAAGCTAAAAATAATGCATTGATCACTCTTCCTCTTTCTCCCCTCCTGCTATGTCTTTAAGTCTATTCCCCAGTTACTGGGAGCCACTCCTGGGTCCTTCTGCCCCAGGAGTGCAACTTCCTGGCTGCGGCCCAATTAATCCACAGCTGAGTTGCTCTGAGGTAACAAGCCCTGGGAGGCTTGTTAAATTCAGTGCTTAAGAATACGGGAGAAGCATCATTAAGAACTTCAGCTTATTAAACCTCTGGGCCAACAGCTGCAGCTAAGCAGAAAAAGCAGGAATGATTCCGTGTCCCTCAGAGGCACCTCAAGAAACTTTTTGAAACTTTTACCTAACTTTTTCCCAAGTGTGTACCTTAGTTACTCACACACCCAAGGTACCTTAACTTTCACCACCACCACTGCCCTGCTATTTTCATCACACGTTACATCATCATCTAACTTCATCACCTCATTAGTATTATCATTATCATTTTCACCATCACCCCAAAATATCATCCTTTCTTTATTGCACTATCATTCACCATACGCCACAACTAAAAATCCCACGTGCTGCAACTAAAGAGCCTGAGCGCCAAAACTGAGACCTGGTGCAGTCAAATAAATAAGTATTTTTTAAAAAAGAAGTCTATACCTTCATATATTCACCTGATAATCTGTTCTCCACACTGAAGCTAGAATGATCCATTAAAAATGTGTTTTAGAACACCATCCTCAGTTTTAAATACTTTATTAACTTTCCAGTGTTTTTAAAATAAAAAACAAAGCTCTAAGGTGGCCTCCAAAGCCCATGATTTGACTTGGTTAATTCTGCACATGTGTCTCCTTTGCTTTCTGCCTAACCGACCTTTCTGTTCCTTGTACATGCCATGTTCCTTCTGACTGTTGGAACTTGTTATATTATTCCCTCCTCCCATTAATTTCCTCTACATACTAAATCACTTCAGTCGTGTCCAATTCTTTGTGACTCCATAGACTGTAGCCCACCAGGCTCCTCTGTCCACTGGATTCTCCAGGCAAGAATACTGGAGTGGGTTTCCATGACTCCCTCCAGGGGATCTTCCTGACCCGGTTAACTCCTAATTTAGGATCTCACACTTCACTTCCACAAGGAAACCTTCCCAGACCCAGCTAGACTAAATGTACCTATTAATGCCCTTGTAGCACCATGCATCTTTCCAGTTTAGTACTTCTGACAATTGGGGTTTATATTTATTTGCATAACTCTTTTATTCCGTCTGCCTCTCCCTCAGAGTATAATATTCACAAGGGCAGAGACCAAAGTACCAAGTCAAGTTTCAAAGCATTATACAAACAGGCAGAATGTACACATTCCCTCACATTTATCCTCTCTTTTGCTCTTCAGTGACATCTAATGTCAATGTCAAATTTATCCTATTCACTGAGATTTTCTTATTATTGTTTCAATGACCATAGCTTTCATTCTGGCATTAGAGAGTGGCATGCCATCTAAAGTTCACCCTATCCATTGAGTCTTTTGTATCAATGGGTGTATCATTCATTCTTGATTTTTTTTCTGTCATCTGCTCTTTAGTATCTTATTCATTTTTTAGAATTTCAAGTCCTTATTTTATGACTTTAATTACAAGTTTCTTGTGAAGGATGTATAAATATTTTCCTTGTTGTATCTGCTGACTACCGCTCACATGAATTGCTTACTCATGTGTCTTGTAATTTTGGATTGTGAACTCATCTTCAGAGGAATTTTCCTATTGGGAGAACTTGCGGCCTGAGTTACAGACCACACTACAGCAGCCTGTAGTGTTCCTACAGAGTGAAAAGCTTTGCAGCTTCCTAATACCTTGGAGGTAATGTTGACCTGCCACTAATGTAATTATTGGCTATAGGTTTCTACATAATGTAGTTTAAATTCTGGACTCAAAACCAGTGCAAGAAGTAGACGTGGGATTTTAATATCTCAAGAGAAACTTTTTAACACTAAGATGCCAGTCAGACACCTTATCATTTCCCTGTGATGTAAATAGATTTTTTAGTTCCACCCAGATAGGTGTTACCAAGGCCCTAGTACTTCTCAAAATTCACTATTCCACCACCCATTCTATTTTAGACTGCCATACTAACACCTAAAGTATTTACATCTCTTTATTTTTTGCCTCTGGATATTTCCTTTTCATACCCCATGGTGTGACTGTGGTATAATTTATTTAAATCCTTATTTATACTTATATGTTCTGTTTTCCATTTGTTTACTCTAATAAGTAAACATTCTCAACATGAACATTCTCATGGGTATTGGTTTTTGTGGATATTGTTTAGCATACAGTTGAAGTCAGACTATTAATTTAGTACCAATATTCCAGGTTGTATAAAAATTTTTTCCAGTAGCATTCAGCAACACAAGCAAGTCAAATAGTTGGAATCACTCAGGTAGGGGTACCCCACTCAAGAAAATGCAATAAAAAGATATTCTGGCAGGAGAGTTTAGAACTAGGGTAAGAAAGTCATTGACATTTTGAATCATAGATTCTGAAGTGGGTAAGGAGAGAAATAAAATCAGGGAAATCAGAGTTCACAGATTAAAACAAAGTAAGAGTCAGTGAATCACTGGCCCCAGGGAAGTGGGAAAAATGGAATGATTACAATGTAAGAGCAGGAAGCAGTGTCAGAGAATACAATGTCCGAACAAGTGATTTCAAAAGTGGGATAATTGTTTACTTTTTAAAAAAATATTTATTTATTTTTGGCTGTGTTTGGTCTTAGTTGCAACATGGGGACCTTTGTTGAGGAGGTGTGCAGGCTTCTCTCTCGTGGTGGCAGCCAGGCTCCAGAGCACGCGGCCTCTGTATTTGGAGGCCCACCTCCTCAGGAGTTGCAGCACACAGGCTTAGTTGTCCTGCAGCATGTGGGATCTCAGTTCCTTGACCAGGAATCAAACTCATGTCTCCTGCATTGGACGGTGGATTCTTAACCACTGGACCACCAGGAGAGTCCCCAGATAATTCTTGAGTAATGCAAAAGATCAGGTATGACCACGGGTGGCTGAAAGTAGAGTGTTGGTTATGAACTTTAATGATAAAGAAATCAAAAGAAAGAGAGGCCAGAGCTTTGAGTGGGGTCATCTACATAGACACTAGAGTCCTTAAGGACGATGGACTCAAAACTGACTTTACAACAAGTACAAAATTTTCATAGAAAAAGAGTATCCAGGAGATCTGAAGGTGAAAGTACCAGGGAAATGCTGCTGGGTAGCACCAGTTTCTAAAGAGCAAGGGATGTTCTAATTGGAAGAGAGGAATAATGGTTTAGAAGGAGTCAAAAGGAACAAGGAGAATACACCTCATTCCCACCCTGAAGCATCTTAAGAGTCTGAGAGAATGAGCCATCTCTACCTAAGAGATATACAAGGGAAACAATGTCCTCAAGGGAGATCCAGGTGTCAGTTAAAGCTGGCAGATGCGAACAATGAAGAAACAGTGGAGGAAATAGGGAAGTTTCCCAGTCCTGTAGTTAGATTTCCAGAGAGGACAATGAAAAGTTGTGTGAAACATGGGAGGCAAGGGTATTGGGTCAGAGTGAACAATCAGAATACAGTGTTATAAAAGAGAATAGGTGACCAAATGGAATTATGATCTGGACGGTGATCAGAGAAACCAGGACTGCTAAGTAGAGAGAACTGCTAAATCAGACAGATGAAATGGGAGTTGCAGCAGCCTCCTAAATCACCTGATTTAGGTGCCTTGGGCAGTGAACAGGAAAGTCCAAACCTAGTCATTAGGCACTCAGGACTGGGCAGTCATCCTGTCAGCTTTGCCCCTGTGTCTCTGATTCCATATGAGGGTCAGGCAAAACACCAAGGAACTACAAGGACCAAGAGGCAAGCTATATTGTAAAGTTCTGCTTGAAAGCACCCCTACAAGATTCTGTCCTGAAACATGGGAAGGGGTCATGCTGACTGTCAGTATTCTGTGTCATTCCGTGCTCCCTCCTGCATGCCCCCTACCTCGTGACGTTTGCCCCATATTCTAGTTTATACCTGCTTTGTCACCTACTCTGATTATGTCATCTTCACGGAGTGATATAAATGATGTGAGAAGGCTTTGTAAAATGTAGTAAGTTAAATACATGGGGGCATTGACGTCTCCCCCACTTTGACCATTTCTGCTTTAGATCCATTCTCCCAACTCCCAAGTCTATCCTAGCCCTTGGATCAATCTCTGCCTACTGAGGGGCAAAACTGTACGTTATCCCAAGAAACAGGGGCTAATATTATAACTCCATTTATCCTCTTTGCCATTTCCCATAACCACTCTTCAACCTAGAAACTGAGACCATTGCTCTGGTTGGTGAACTCTTCTTATTGGCTCCAAAGGGAGGAGTGTGTACGCTTCATAATGGGCATTCCGACATGGGGTGGTGCCAGTGGTAGTGTATCAGATAGGTTCTGGAGCAGGTGTGAGCTTCTGCCAGTTTATTTTCACAAGATGAATAACTAGAAATATGCCATTGAAACAATGACAAGAAAGCAGTCATTTGTCATTTTTTCTACCTCCAGTTTCCCCATCTCACGCTCAGCTTCCACCTCCTCTTTCTGTTCCTTCTTGCTCTCATTACCCAAAGCTCCTTCCTCCCTGTCTCCTCAGTCTTTTAGCCCTCAGCCTACTGCGCAGCCCCATCCACCCCCTTCACACTTCAGGCCTACCCATCTCCCTCCTCTGACTAGCGTCACCCCTTCCTGCCACCCCACCTTAATGACATCCACGCCCAACTCTTTCCCTGTCTCTTTCATATCAACTGCTTACCACCCTGTTCGTCTTGCTCCCCTTTCCTGTTACTCCTTTATCTGTGCCCCTACTCCCCCTACTGCCCCTTCTTTTAGTCCTTTGGACTCTGGTCCTCACCAACACTCCAGCCAATCTGAACCAGACCTGCTGACTCACAGATCTTATCCTGGAGAGATTATTTCTCTACTACCGGGACAGACCTGATACAGTTCAGAATTGCCAGGATTGTGGATTCCCAGAAGGCTTAACCTGGTGGATCTAGTGAATTCAAGATGATGGCCAAACAATATTCAGCTTGAAAGTAAGTTCAGTTCTTTGCAGAAGTCCTTTTCTATGATGATGCTTTTAGCCATGAGCAGACTCTGGTTATCTTACTATTATCTGTGTTTTGCCTTCATTGTAATTTTATCAATACTCTTTAGACACCAATAAAAATCCTAACAAAAACAGACTGGTTCCAAACTGGGAAAGGAGTATGTCAAGGGTGTATATTGTCACCCTGCTTATTTAACTTATATTCAGAGTACATCATGCTAAATGTCAGGTTGGATGAAGCACAAGCTAGAATCAAGATTGCTGGGAGAAATATACATCAGATACACAGATGATACCACCCTTATGGCAGAAAGTGAAGAGAGGAACTAAAGAGTTTCTTGATGAAAGTGAAAGAGAGTGAAAAGCTGGCTTAAAACTCAACATTCAGAAAACTAAGATTATGGCATCCGGTCCTATCACTTCATAGTAAATAGATGAGGAAACAATGGAAACAGTGACAGACTATTTTTCTGAGCTCCAAAATCACTGCATATGGTGACTGCAGCCATGAAATTAAAAGATGCTTGCTCCTTGGAAGAAAAGCTATGACCAACCTAGACAGCATATTAAAAAACAGAGACGTTACTTTGCCAACAAAGGTCCATCTAGTCAAAGCTCTGGTTTTTCCAGTAGTCACATATGGATGTGAGAGTTGGACTGTAAAGAAAGCTGAGTGCCGAAGAATTAATGCTTTTGAACTGTGGTGTTGGAGAAGACTCTTCAGAGTCCCTTGGACTGCAAGGAGATCAAACCAGTCAATACTAAATACCAGTCAATATTCAGGAAATCAATCCTGAATATTCATTGGAAGGGCTGATGCTGAAGCTGAAACTCCAATCCTTTGGCCACCTGATGTGAAGAGCTGACTCATTGGAAAAGACCCTGATGCTGGGAAAGATTGAAGGCAGGAGGAGAAGGGGATGACTGTGGGGAGCGAGCTCCGCCCGTGGCAAAGGTCATGAGGAAGGAGGCTTGACATATGCAAAGGCGGGATCAAGCCTCAGGAGTCTCCCTGGAAATTCTCGAGCAATCTACCCCCAAAACCAGAGTCTGCCTACTTTCTGCTTTGTGCTTTCACCTACACCTCTGACTTTACGGGGGGCTGTCCCCCACTACCTCTCTGAAAAAAGAGTTAGCTTACAGCTCCAGTTAATAATTCCTGGGTGTGACAGTGTTTCAACCTACAAACTCCCTTGGAAGTCCTCTAGCCTGCCTGAATAGGTTTTTCCGGCCACATGTGATTGCTCAGAGCCTCCAAACTGTGAGAGGCATGAGATGTTCTAAACTGTCTAAATACAGATTCCTTTGAGCAGTTAAAAGATTGATTAGAAATTGTATTGGTGAAGGGATTCTCACTTGTTGGGCCAATGTTTGCTGCTAAGTCTCCATATCCCTTACCTGCTGTGTCCCTGGCAGTGGATTGATTAATATAATTGGTGTAAATAGTAGCTTTAATGTTTGTAACCTGGGACCCTTGAATTAATTCTTTTTCTTGTTATAGCCCACCACACCTTTGCTCTGTAGGAATGCAACTTTATCTAATGCTTTTTGGAGGCTGGCGCCTGACTTTAGAATAATCACCTTTAGAGGAAAAGGCCTCCGGGCCAGAAGATGATGCAAATCACCTAAACTTTTGCATATGATAAGTTTGCAGGAAGAAAGCCTGGCTTGCTGCTTGACTCTACCCCTTCCCCCATTATCCTCTATGCATAACTTAAGGTATAAAAACTACTTTGGAAAATAAAGTGCGGGCCTTGTTCACCGAAACTTGGTCTCACCATGTCGTTCTTTCTCTTACCTTCTGGCTGAATTATTCAGCCTCTTTTCTCCACTGAATTTCTTCACTGAGCTATCCTCATTCTATTACTCTTTATATCCTTAATTAACGTTTAATTAAGCAGTTGTTTCCTGATCCTCGCCGACGCCGTCCCCGCTTCGAATACCCTGGATCCACCGGGGCTGGTCCCCGGCAGATGACTGAGGATGAGGTGGTTAGATGGCATCACCGACTCGAAGGACATGAGTTTGAGCAAGCTCTGGGAGTTGGTGATGACCAGGGAAGCCTGGCGTGCTGCAGTCCATGGGGTCACAAAGAGTCAGACACGACTGAGCGACTGAACTGACCTGAACTGAAGACCTCAGGAAGTTGTTAGACTCTTGATAGAAAAAGGAACCCAGGCATGAATCACAGTGACAAGTAACAGAGGTTCTTCTCCAACTCAGCCAGGTACAATGAAATCTGTTTGCATTTCAGCATGATGTAAAGGTTTATATAATGGTGTAAGCAGAAGAAAATCACAGTGCCATCTGGTTGGACATCCGGTCAGCCAGCAAAAATTTACCAAAAGCCTGCACCTGTACATACTGTGCCAGGTACTGGTAATTCAGAGATGGCCAGACACATTTCTTGTTCTCTAGTAACTTAGATCTATAAAATAAGTTTAGTATTCTAGAACTACAGAGTTGAAGTTGAGCATGGCTCGAAGAAAAATTGGACTAGGGGCTATACAGTCCAGAAAGGTTTTTGAAAGAAGATTACATGTGAGCTCATTATAAACATTAGGCGATTGTTCCCCAGACAGACAACAGGGAAAAGAGCCTTCCAGGCCAAGGAGATGGAGCAGCAGGAGCTAAAGCAAGGATCATGATGTTGCTTGCTGGGCTTAGGAAACTGCAGACATGTCCACCCATCTGTCATGTTCAGCACTGTGTCTCCAAACCTAAATTTACCGGGAACACACCATTCTGGAAGGAGGGATGGATGAGTGGATAGATGGAATGTACTTGGGGGGAAGACCACAGTCTCTGGAGTCAGCATTTAGGTGCTTCCTAAAACCAGGGGTGGCTCCTTTCTTTATGCTAGGGCTACTTTTAGTCTTTTTTTTTTTAATATAAACTGTATTAAATAAGGTATCTAAAGGAGTAAAATTCATAGAAAAAGTAAAATGGTGGCCACCAAGGGCTAAAGGGGGAGGCAATGGGGAGTTGTTTAATGGATATAAAAACTTTCTGGAGATGAGTTTCACACAGTGTGACTATACTTCACAGTGGTGAACTACAATACTTAAAAGTGGTTCAGATGGCAAATTCTATGTGTATTTTACCACAACTTTAAAAATTTAAATAAATAAACTGTAAAGTTCCTAAGTTACTTTTAGGGTTAAGAAAGGGTTATCCTGTCTATGTTATTTATCATAGGGGTGATATGGGAAGGAATGTCTTTATGCATGGGAAACCTCTCCATGTTTCTTAGATAAACATCAGTTCAGTTTAGTTCAGTCGCTCAGTCGTGTCTGACCAGGAGCTGACTGTGGCTCAGATCATGAACTCCTTATTGCCAAATTCAGACTTAAATTGAAGAAAGTAGGGAAAACCACTAGACCATTCAGGTATGACCTAAATCAAATCCCTTATGATTATACAGTGCAAGTGAGAAATAGATTTAAGGAACTAGATCTGATAGACAGAGTGCCTGATGAACTATGGACGGAGGTTCGTGACATTGTACAGGAGACAAGGATCAAGACCCTGTCTTGATGGAAAAGACATGCAAAAAAGCAAAATGGCTGTCTGAGGAGGCCTTACAAATAGCTGTGAAAAGAAGAGAAGTGAAAAGCAAAGGAGAAAACGAAAGATATTCCCATTTGAATGCAGAGTTCCAAAGAATAGCAAGGGGAGATAAGAAAGCCTTCATCAGGGATCAGTGCAAAGAAATAGAGGAAAACAACAGAATGGGAAAGACTAGAGATCTCTTCAAGAAAATCAGAGATACCAAGGGAATATTTCATGCAAAGATGGGCTCGATAAAGGACAGAAATGGTAAGGACCTAACAGAAGCAGATGTTAAGAAGAGGTGGCAAGAATACACAGAAGAACTGTACAAAAAAGATCTTCACGACCCAGATAATCACGATGGTGTGATCACTCACCTAGAGCCAGACATCCTGGAATGTGAAGTCAGTTGGGCCTTAGAAAGCATCACTATGAATAAAGCTAGTGGAGGTGATGGAATTCCAGTTGAGCTATTTCAAATCCTGAAAGATGATGCTGTGAAAGCATCATGCACTGCACTCAATATGCCAGCAAATTTGGAAAACTCAGCAGTGGCCACAGGACTGGAAAAGGTCAGTTTTCATTCCAATCCCAAAGAAAGGCAATGCCAAAGAATGCTCAAACTACTGCACAATTGCACTCATCTCACATGCTAGTAAAGTAATGCTCAAAATTCTCTAAGCCAGGCTTCAGCAATACATGAACCGTGAACTTCCTGATGTTCAAGCTGGTTTTAGAAAAGGCAGAGGAACCAGATATCAAATTGCCAACATCCACGGGATCATAGAAAAAGCAAGAGAGTTCCAGAAAAACATATTTCTGCTTTATTGACTATGCCAAAGACTTTGACTGTGTGGATCACAGTAAACTGTGGAAAATTCTGAAAGAGATGGGAATAGCAGACCACCTGACCTGCCTCTTGAGAAACCTATATGCAGGTCAGGAAGCAACAGTTAGAACTGGACATGGAACAACAGACTGGTTCCAAATAG
Organism: Bos grunniens; assembly: GCF_055505025.1. Taxonomy (NCBI): domain Eukaryota; kingdom Metazoa; phylum Chordata; class Mammalia; order Artiodactyla; family Bovidae; genus Bos; species Bos grunniens. The sequence continues at coordinate 18,566,317 of NC_141167.1, forward strand.
GAAAAGGAGTACGTCAAGGCTGTATATTGTCACCCTGCTTATTTAACTTATATGCAGAGATAAACATAGAGGGTCTCAATTTTGGACATGTGCTTTAATGTAGAGAGGTTTTCTTACTCCTTCCAAAATATTTTTCAGGAAATGACTAGTCAAGGTGAGGCTGAATCCTAAGCCCATTACATCTTGGGTCTGTCACTTTATCATTCAGTTCAGTCGCTCATTGTGTCCAGCTGTTTGCAACCCCATGGACTGCAGCAGCCAGGCTTCCTTGTCCATCAACTCCCAGAGCTTCCTCAAACTCAAGTCTGTTGAGTCGGTGATGTCATCCAACCATCTCATCCTCTGTCATCCCCTTCTCCTCCTGCCTTCAATCTTTCCCAGCATCAGGGTTTTTTCCAGTGAGTCAGTTCCTGGCATCAGGTGGCCAAAGGATTGGAGTTTCAGTTTCAGAATCAGTCCTTCCAATGAATACTCAGGACTGATTTCCTCTAGGATTGACTGGTCACTTCATGGCGAGTCTGTTTTCTGCAAGTGTCGGGCAGCGGTTCTGTAACCAGGCTAAGATATGTCCTGAGAAGCTGGGGGAGGTGGGTTGAGAGCCCAAAGAGGGCGTTCTAAGATTTGGGGCTGGGGGATGGGCGAGCAGGACCGAGGTCTAAGGGAGGCGGGTGAGCTAGGACCGGTTGCCTGGAGCCGGCTTGGGACTCTGTTGCCTGGAAACAGCCTTTGGCCTAGCACCTGGTGAGCGTCTGGCGAGGTTAGGCGGCGCTGTACTGACCGGACACAGCAGAGCCAAGGCCATGGCTGGACACCAGAAGGAGAAAGCGATCTCAGATGAGGTCCACCAGAACCAGATCCTGCGGGAACTGTACCTCAAAGAGCTACGAACCCAGAAACTCTACACGCAGTATCACGTGAATCCACTCCGCAAGGGTGAGGGGCGCTACCAGACGGAGGGAGGAAAAGAGGGAAGGAGCCGGCAGGTGTGCGGGGCAGGGGGTGCAGGGTGGAGCCCAGTAAGAGACACCTCCTCTGACCTCGCCCCTATTCTCAACATTTCAGAACTATGACTTTGGGGTTGGGGAGGGGGTCTCATTCCCCATCACGTCAAACAGATGTATTAAAATGCATCCACATCCTGATTAAATATTTTATTGTAACGAATTTGAAAGGTTCTTTATAAATTTGCTTTTGAAATATTTTGCAGGGTTTTGTGTTTTGCGTGTGTTTTGGTTTGTTGTTGATAAGTTAAAGGATTTCTTTCCATCTTCTTATATTGTCTGAGGACCTTCAGAAAATTTAAGGGGCACAGACTCAAGGCCCAATTAGTTAAATGCCCCCTAATTAAATGGCCCCACCCCAACTCTTCTCCCTTTGCACATTCCTGGGCCAGTTTCATCTGGTCCTGTAACATCAGCTCCCTCTAAAGGCCACTGAGTCTCAAATGGAGACCCAGACCCACGTCCACAACCACCTCCCAGCTCCCTTTCCCTGGTTCATCCCGCACCCCTCTCCCACCTGTGGCTACTCCAGAAGATCTTGTTTTAAGCACAAGGCACCACAGCCACTCTTCTCTCCCTAGTTAGAAGCCTGGGAGTCATCCGCAGTCTCTCTCTCTCTCGCTCCACACAGCTCAGTAGGCACCGTACTGTTCCTTTCCTTAGCGTTTCTCTCACAGGACGGTTCCCACGTTCCTGCCTCAATGGGAGACGCCATCGCGCAAGACTGCGAATCCTCACTTAGCTCCGCCCTCTCTCCATCTGGCCTCCGAAGCCTCAGCAGGGCCCTCCTCACTCCTGCCTGCATTGATCTGATGCTTTCCTAACTCTCTTTCTCCCTCCAGGCCCAACCCTCCAACCCTCCCCTATACCATGGCTGGTGAGAGCTGTCTCAGAGGCCCCACAGCTTCTGAGCTGAGGTTTACCCTGATCAGAACGTAAGGCCCCTGTGGATGTGGTTCTGCTGCTCACTCAGCTTTATCCCAACTCCCCTCTACCCGCACCCTGTTCCTTTAATAAACATTTTAGTGTCTATTCTGCAGCATGCACAGGCTCTTTTCTGTCCCACCATATCTGAATGCGTGGAATTCCTAAATCACCATGCTATTCCCCCATCTCTTCACTTTCTCTTCTTTCTGAATTCTCCTCCAGCCCTTGTCGTTTGTCATTCAGTCATGTCCGACTCTTTGCGACACCAGGCTTCCTTGTCCTTCACCAACTCCTGGAGCTTGCTCAAACTCATGTCCGTGGAGTCAGGGATGCCATCCAACCATCTTATCCTCTGTCATCCCCTTCTCCTCCTGCCTTCAATCTTTCCTAGCATCAGGGTCTTTTCCAATGGGAAAGACCTCCCAGTCCTGGACCTGATTAGCTGTAGTCCACTGCAGCCCAGCTGTGTAGAAGAAATGGATTGTCATTATTTTAAAATAAGATTTGCATATAGTTAAGGTATGCTGCTGCTGCTGCTGTTAAGTCGCTTCAGTCGTGTCAGACTCTGTGCAACCCCGTAGAAGGCAGCCCACCAGGCTCCCCCATCCCTGGGATTCTCCAGGCAAGAATACTGGGGTGGGTTGCCATTTCCTCCTCCAATGCATACCATGTGACATTTAAATATACATTTATACAGTGAAATAATTAGGACAGTCATTTATTTAAGCATAACCACCTCCTCACATACTTACCTTTGGGGGTTGGGGGTGGGGGATGAGAGTACAGAAAATGTATATCTTCATTTTGCTTATGATAACCTGGTTTTCCTCTGGATCCTCCAACTACTAATTTCAAGAAAACCACTTAACATCCAATTCTGTTTAAGCTTGGCCCATTTCAACAATTTTCATAATCCCTTCCAGCAGTGTCCAGGCTTCCTAGGAAAGGTGCTTGGTCTCTCAGCTCACAATCGTCAGGCACATGATTAATATGATCCATTGGGATTAAGTGAGGAAATATTAGAATTTTTACTTATCATTATACTTATGTATAAAGAAAGAAATGATGCTTTGTTAATATAGGACAATAGTGCATAGAGACTATATCAATATACACATGTGGAAGTTTTTGTTTTTGTTTACTGGTAGGAGATAAGGATAAAACACATGGAGACCACTGGTTCCTTCTGGCCTCTGCTCACTTACTACTCCATTCCACCTAGCTCCCTCCACCAGAATTACTCTGCTTCTTGATATTTCTCTAACTCACCAAGCTCACTCTTGGATCTTCCCCATGTATCTCACACAGCAAGTTTATTCAGGACTCTGCTCCTCTGTCTGTCTTTAGAGACACATCACCCACACTGTGCCCCACCATCAACATGGGTTTATCCATATAATGTGCTCTATGTGGTTGCGCATCTTACTTATATTTGCCTGATATTATACATCTGTTTATTGAGCATGACCACAAGTAGAGTGAAAGCTCGGGGAGAACAGGGACCTTCTCTGTCTTGTTCACAGCCCTACCTCCACTGCATCAGTAATTATGAGCTGAATAGATGTCTGTGCATCCTCCACCTGGTACCACATGGCCTCCTGGGTATATATCACTATGTCTGGCTGCCTGATACATCTGCAGCTCCATAGATCAGTCTGTCCAAGAGACCATTCCGAGATAATGGAAATGTTCTCTGTCTGTGCTGATCTGAATGGCAGCCAGTAGCCATATGTGGCTGTTGATCACTTGAAATGCAGCTGTGGGACTGATTTTTAATTGTATTAAATTTAAATTACTCAAATTCAAGTCTCCACACATAGCTGGTGGCCATCATCAGGACAGTGCCTCTCAGATTGTGAGGTCCTTGTAGATCCTATGCCCTAGTGCCCAGCGTAATATCTGACATTGGACAGACACTCAAAAAATGCTAAATGGGTACCCAGCATAGGGAGTGTCTTAGAAAGGCCAGGGAGAAACTTTTTTAACTTAAACCTATGATACTGTTTTTCTCCAGTTCACACAATCGCCAGAAAGCCCATGTCTTGGCATGATAACCTGGAAGAACCTGCAGATGGTAAGTCCAGGATTTGAGAATGATGTTGAGACAGAGACCGAGGCAGCTGGCTGGGAGACTCTCAGGGTAGTGGTTCCTTAGGGCAGGCCTCAGTCCTCTGTTTGATCATCTGAAAGCTGAACTCATACTGACAAAACTCACGAGAAACCAGCATTTTCAAAACTGCCAGTTTATTAACTGTCAAACCAAAAAACATGCTCCTCATGGCCCTGACATTACATTTGTTCATCCATCCAATACTTAGCTGATAACAAGCACAGGTTCTGGAGTTCTACTAACTGAGTTCAAATCCTGGTTCTGCCATTCATTAACTGTGTGACTTTGGGCACTTTTTTTTTTTTTTTAACATTTCTGAACCTATTTCTTAGAGATGTTGTGAGAATTAAACAATATATTGCAAGTGTTTAAAACAGTATCTAGGGCCCCACGCTGCCCAGACTAGCAAACAATACAGTCAAGATGGCTAAACGTGATCCCAAGAAATCAAAGGGCAAGATGACTGCTTATGTCTTCTTTGTGCAGACGTGCAGAGAGGAACATAAGAAAAACCCTGTCCCTATTTTGAGGTCCCTGTCAAATTTGCTGTGTTTTCCAAGAAATGCTCCGAGAGGTAAGAGAAGTCTAAATTCAATGAAATGGCAGAGGTGGATAAAATGTGCTATGATCGATAAATGAAGGATTACGGACCAGCTAAGGGAGGCAAGAAGAAGAGGGACCCTAATGCCTCCAAGAGACCACCATCTGGATTTTTCCTATTCTGCTCTGAATTCTGCCCCAAGATCAAGTCTATAAACCCTGGCATCTCTATTAGAGACGTGGCAAGGAAGCTAGGCGAGATGTGGAATAACTTAAGTGTCAGGGAGAAGCAGCCATACATCAACCAGGCAGCAAAACTGGAGGAGAAGTATGAGAAGGATGTCGCAGACTAGGTCTAAATGGAAGTTGATGGCGCCAAAAGTCCTGATAAAGTTGCCTGGAAAAAAGTGGAAAAGGAAGACAAAGAGGAGGAGAAGGAAGAAGGGGAGGAGGAGGATAAATTTTAAAAGCTGTTGATCTGTCTCCTTGTGAATACCTTAGAGCAGGGAGCGCTGTGATTGACACACCTCTCATCCAAGACGTGTCTGTTGCCCTCGTTAGGTTTAACTACCCGATTGGATCATGATCGTATCGTAGTCTCTCCAAGTGCTCTAGTAATTGCCAGCAGTTTACAGGAAGTGGCCATGGGTATCTGGAGCACCTGGAAACTGTATCAAAGTTGTACATATATCCAAACATTTTTAAAACGAAAAGGTCTCATGTTCTCCTCACTCTGTGCACTTTGCTGTTGGTGTGACAAGGCTTAAAGATGTTTCTCGCACTTTTTTTTTTTTTAATCTGTAAGGTGGTGTGTTAATTCTATGGTCATTGGCTAGAAATCCCGAGTTCTCAACTGTACATATCTATAGTTTGTAAAAAGAAGCAACCAAGGCACACTCTTGACGTCAAGCTCCTTGCTTGGTGTGGAGGCTGTGCGGGTGATGCCTTCTGGAGGGGCAGGCTCAGGGTGTGCACTGTGGGGCTGGACCTGTGAACACCGCAGTGGGCATCCGTTTAGCTTCAGGTTGGCTTGTTTTTGTATATAGTGACATAGCATCCTGCTGCCATTCTTAGCTGTGGAAAAGGGGGCAGGGGTCAGCTGGCATGAGAAGTGTTTTGGATCCTTTGTAGTTGAAGTGCGGTAGTTTTAAACTGTTTTAAAAAAAAAAAAAAAAAAAACTGTAGAACTCTTGTCAGCAAAGCCAAGAGCCACAGCACCAGTGAAAGTTCAAGAACCTTCTATACTAAACTTAATCTGCAACGTTCTGTTTTTTGTTTGTTTTTTTGTATGTTTAGAATGCTGAAATGTTTTTGAAGTTAAATAGTATTACGTTAAAAAAAAAAAGTATCTAGTACATAGTGATCGGGACATGTTATTAATATTATTTTCATTATTACCTGGTGATAGTCACTAGAATGGGGCTGGGAATGTCATACCATAAGCAAAGAGACAGACATGTAAATACCCAGGTAAACAGAGAGCTAGATTGGGATGGCAGCAGCATGGGAAATAGGTGCCCACCTCAGACAGTAAAGTTCTGGAAATTGCTCCTGGAGAAGGTGAGGTGGAGTATGTTAGGTGCAGAAGAATGTGGAAGGACATTCTGGTTACACGAGAAAGCACAGAAATGAGACACCAGCATGGCCAAGAACTGGGAGTATTTGGCATGGCTGTGATAATACAGGTAAGTGGGGCCACATTTAAGAATAGGAGAAGAAGATACTTGATAGGAAGCCTAACTCTGCTGACAAGCTTTTCTCCTTCCCCTCTACCTTCTTAGGGTGGAGTTTGATGGAGGAAGGGTTGGGAAATGGGGGTGGGCAGAAGGAGTGAGGATTTCATAGCATCGTGGAGACAGACAAGGAAATAGACTGATAGAGAACAAGGAAGTGAGATTTCCATCTGTAGTGGAGACACCAGCCTGGCTAGAGCAAAGTATACCAGCTGGGGACTTGTAGCAATAAGGAAAAAAGCAGGTGGTAAGGACTTCATTACAAGCCGCCTTGTATTCAGGATTAGATCGGCCCAGTGCCCAGTCCTTTATTTTTTAATTCCATTCTCGAACATCTTGCTGAGGTAGATATCTTCCTCCCATTTTACAGATGAGCAAAGTGAGGCCCAGAGAAGTTAAACCACCTGTCAAGCTAGTAGTAGAAGGGCCATGAATGTCTGACTACAAGCCAGCTTCCTCCCCTTGTCAGACTACCTCCCTCAAACAGAGACTGCATAAGGTAGAAAATGAAATCTACTTAAGTCCTTAAGGTGTAGAGTTAGAAATATACCTGGTGTTGACAGCCATGCTGATTTCAATCCAGAAGGATCTGACCTCACTTCTTATAGTCCAGCTCCTCAGTCTCTTCTGCAGCTTCATTGCCCAAACTTGCTCATGCCCCAGGGCCTTTGTTCTTTCTGCCTGTGATGTGCTCCTCCTCTGCCTCTCTCAGGGCTGGCACCGGCAAGGCATCCAGAGAGGCCTCCCCTCGTCATCCTAAGTAGCCAGCCCTGCCTCCCCCTGCCCCCGGCCTACTCCTGTCTTCACAGTGTCCATCACTGCCTGCCTCTACGCGGTTTGTTTTTCTTTTTATTTCTAACTTTCCATTTTATATTGGAATATAACCAATTAATAATGTGGTATTTCAGGTGCACAGCAGAGCAACTCAGCCACACATATACATGTATCCATTATCCCCCAAACTCCCCTCCCACCCAGGCTGTCACCTGACATTGAGCAGAGTTCCCTGTGCTATACAGTAGGTCCTTGTTGGTTACCCACTTTAAATATAGCAGTGAGTACATGTCGGGTTTGTTTTTATACTTGTATATTGCATCCCCTGACCCCCTCACCCAGTCTACATTACCAGGAGACCAGGAACCATGTCTATCTCACTCTGCTCTGCCTCCAGGGCCCAAACAGTGCCTGGCACAGAGTTTGTTCTCAACAGATGTTTGTTGAGAGATGCGTGGAAGAACCAGATGCCTGTGTCTTGTCTAGGCAAGCCTCTGAGGCTGGTGCTCTGCCTGCCAGGAGGATGTGCCAGAGTCAAGGGCACAGCATCTCTCATTGGTCCCCAAACCTGACTCCTTTGTAACCCCTGCCTCATCTCCCAGCCAGGTTTCTAAATCTTATCCACCACGCTGCCCAGGGACCCAGAAAGAAATACCCAGAGACACAGACTGAAGGTCAAGAGATTGGATGGGATTCTGAGCCTTTGGTAAGTGGGTCTCCTTTACTTGGAAGATCAGGGGTAATCCAGCGGTGGTTAAGGAAACAGAGTTTGGAGCCAGATGCCTGGACTTTTCTGGCTACCATGTAATAGCTGTGTGACCCTGGGAAGTGACTAAGCTCTTTTGTGACTAAGATTCCTCTTAGTACAATGGAGATAATCCAGTATGTCTCTCATAAAATTGTTCCAAGGATTAGATAAGACAGTGCTTAGAACACAGTGCCTGGTACAAAGTGAATATTGCCAAGTGTGGATTAAACAAAGCTTGCTGATGACAGATGGCCTGAGTTTGCTCTCCCAGCTGTTAGTAGAGTGGTCTCGGGCATGTCACCTACATCTCCAAGTTCTGTCCCCTTCTCTGGAAAATGTGAATGCTAGTAACATATTTGTGTCATTGATTGGAAAAGCACCACTAAGTGCAAGGAGCCTGGAAATGCAGTCTTTAGCATCAGTTCAGTTCAGTTCAGTCACTCAGTCGTGTCCGAATCTTTGCGACCTCATGAACCGCAGCACACCAGGCCTCCCTGTCCATCACCAACTCCCGGAGTTCACTCAAATTCATGTCCATCAAGTTGGTGATGCCATCTAACCATCTCCTCCTCTGTCATCCCCTTCTCCTCCTGCCCTCAACCTTTCCCAGCATCAGGGTCTTTTCAAATGAGTCAGCTCTTCACATAAGGTGGCCAAAGTATTGGAGTTTCAGCTTCAACATCAGTCCTTCCAATGAACACCCAGGACTGATTTCCTTTAGGATGGACTGGTTGCAGTCCAAGGGACTCTCAAGAGTCTTCTCCAACACCACAGTTCAAAAGCATCAATTCTTTGGCGCTCAGCTTTCTTTATAGTCCAACTCTTACATCCATACATGAACCACTGGAAAAACTATAGCCTTGATTAGACAGACCTTTGTTGGCAAAGTATGATCTCCCTAAATGATATAGGGCTTCTGTTCCTAAGAAAGAAACACAGGATTTTGAATAGACTTGAAGAACTTCCTGTCGCACTTGTCTTTTAATTCTGATTATGTCATCTTCATTTCACAAACAGGGTTTAGCAAGAAAAAGCACCAGGGGCCACACATCAGGAGACTGGGACCTGAGTCAAGTCCAGGTCCCTACAAGACAAGGTCTTCCCCCTTCCCCACAGGCTTCTTTCTGACATCTGCCTGCTCCTCTCTAGGTCAACCCGCAACGTGACGACCGCAGGCTGAACCACTTCAGGGTCTACAAAGACATCACTCTGTACAAGGCTAAAATGTGGAGCTTGGGAGAAGACGATCGCCACAAGTAGTAATCCCTCAGCCCTGGCAATCCTTGTCATTAATGCCCAAAGCGTGTGCTGCCCGGGTAAATAAAGACACTTTTAAGCCTTGATCTATTTCTGTGTCCAGAGTCTCACGTTTCTCCCTTCTGCCCAAGTGCACCAGTCCACATCCTTAATCTTATAAACCAGCGAGAGAATTCCAGTTAAAGATGGCAAACTAAATGTATACAATATCTCCTCTGCCTTCTAGACCCCAATAAAAGACAATAAATTGATTTTTTAAAAGATAAATGAGAAACATTAGCAACCAAGAAAACTGAAGCCAGTGCTTAGAAGATGGAAAGCTGGTGGAAGAGGGTGGAGGAAACCACAAAATGTGAGCTGAGTGGGACACCTCTGAGCACAGAGCCCGGTCCCCCCAGGTCTCTGGAGAGGGGTCAGGATTCTGGACAGAATGGGTGTGAGGCAGGGAACTGAAGGAGGGAGGGAGTCTGCTGGGAGTCCCGTCACACACCCCAGCGCCAGATGCTTAACAGCTCCCACACTGGAGGTTTACTCTTGCAGGAATGGGCAAAGGCCAGGGCTTGGAGACACTAAGACATGGGCTAGGAGTAGGTGTGAGCCTGAAAACAATCAATGAACATCTGTGAAAGGAGGGATGAACCCCTCGCCCACCAGGCTGCATTTTTACCCTGGGTTTGAAGCTAGAGGGCTTCTTTTTGGGAAAATGAGCCAGCTCTAAAGAACTGCCCCCCAAAGACCCGCACATGGTACCATTTGAAGGTTCTGGGAATAAAGAACTAGGGACCATCCAGGCAGCTGAACACACAGAAGTGCTGGGAGAGTCACTCACCCAAGGAGTGCACGGACATTCTGTGCACCACACCTCATCACTTCCCCCACACCCGCCCAATACCTTGCTCTCTGTGTATCTTCCATCTGGCTGTTCCTGACTTATACCTTGAAGAGTGAAGCCATATACTGCTGAGGTCACTCCTGTTTTTGAAATTGCCAAGACTGAATGGAAGCTGCAGTCCTGAGTGGCCCCACCCTGATGGACATTTTCATCCAAGGATGGCCCAGATAAATTATTAGTGACTACATGGGGATCTAGAAGTGTGCCAGTATCTCATGACTGTTACAGTGCATCTGCTGTAAGGAATCCATGGTCAATGACCAGGGGGTGACTTGTGATATCATAGAAAGAGATTTGGTCTTTGTCATGGTTCCTAACACAGAACTCCTAAATCCTTTGAAATTTAAGTGATAGAGGTGGTAGAAGGGTCTTTTGTTCTAATGAAGTGAGTCTTGGCAGCTTCTTAATAGTTTCAGGATGGGGGCTGCTCCCCAGGAACACCAAACCTTGGTTAGAAACTTAAAACTTCCAGCCCCACCACCCAAAATCTGGGGAGGGAGGAGGAGCTCAAGATTGAACTAATTACTGATGGCCCATGATTTCATCAATAATGCCCACATGGTGAAATCTCCATAAAGCCCCTAGACTGCAGGGTTTAGGGAGCTTCCAGGTTCAGTTCAATTCAGTCGCATAGTCGTGTCCGACTCTTTGTGACCCCATGAATCGCAGCACGCCAGGCCTCCCTGTCCATCACCAACTCCCGGAGTTTACTCAAATTCATGTCTATCGAGTTGGTGGTGCCATCCAGCCATCTCATCCTCTGTCATCCCCTTCTCCTCCTGCCCCCAATGCCTCCCAGCATCAGGGTCTTTTCCAATGAGTCAACTCTTCGCATGAGGTGGCCAAAGTATTGGAGTTTCAGCTTCGGCATCAGTCCTTCCAATGAGAACCCAGGACTGATCTCCTTTAGAATGGACTGGTTGGATCTCCTTGCAGTCCAAGGGACTCTCAAGAGTCTTCTCCAACACCACAGTTCAAAAGTATCAATTCTTCAATGCTCAGCTTTCTTCACAGCCCAACTCTCACATCCATACATGACCACTGGAAAAACCATAGCCTTGACTAGACGGACCTCTGTTGGCAAAGTAACGTCTCTGCTTTTTAATATGCTATCTAGGTTGGCCATAAGGTTTAGGGAGCCTCCAGGTAGGTACACATTAAGGCACTGGTGGGGGAAAGGGGCAGAGATTTAACTATCAGGACTTGTGGCTTGAGTGTGCCTGGCACTTGGATGCACCTGGTCTTCCTTCAAGGTAGTGTAGATTGTTGCTCAGTTCCTTTCAGTCACTCAGTTGTGTCCGATTCTTTGTGACCCCATGGACTGCAGCATGCCAGGCTTTCCTGTTCATCACCAATTCCCAGAGCTTGCTCAAACTCATGTCCATCAAGTTGCTGATGCCATCCAACAATCTCATCCTCTGTCACCTACTTCTCCAGCCTTCAATCTTTCCCAACATCAGGGTCTTTTCAAATGAGTCAGTTCTTTGCATCAGGTGGCCAAAAGACTGGAGTTTCAGCTTCAGCATCAGCCCTTCCAATGAATATTCAGGACTGATTTCCTTTAGGATTGACTGGTTTGATCTCCTTGAAGTCCAAGGGACTCTCAAGAGTCTTCTTTAACAACACAGTTCAAAAGAATCAATTATTCAATGCTCAGCTTTCTCTGTAGTCCAACTCTCACATCCATACATGACTACTGGAAAAACCATAGCCTTGACTAGATGGGCCTTTGTCGGCAAAGTAATATTTCCACTTTTTAATATGCTATCTAGGTTGGTCATAGCTTTTCTTCCTAGAAGCAAGCATCTTTCAATTTCATGGCTGCAGTCACCATCTGCAGTGATTCTGGAGCCCGAGAAAATAGTTTGTCACTGTTTCCATTGTTTCCCCTTCTAGTTGCCATGAAGTGATGGGACTAGATGCCATGATCTTAGTTTTCTGTATGTTGAGTTTTAAGCCAACTTTTTCACTTTCCTCTTTCACTTTCGTTAAGAGGCTTTTAGTTCCTCTTCACTTTCTGCCATAAGGGTGGTATCATCTGCATATCTGAGGTTATTGATATTTCTCCCAGCAATCTTGATTCCAGCTTGTGCTTCATCCAGCCCAGCATTTCACATGATGTACTGTGCATAGAAGTTAAATAAGCAGGGTGACAATATACAGCCTTGATGTACTCCTTTCCCTATTTGGAACCAGTCTTTCGTTCTATGTCTGGTTCTAACTGTTGCTTCTTGACCTGCATACAGATTTCTCAGGAGGCAGGTAAGGTGGTCTGGTATTCCCATCTTTTGAAAAATTTTTCACAGTTTGTTGTGATCTACACATTCAAAGGCTTTGGCATAATCAATAAAGCAGAAGTAGACGTTTTTATGGAATTCTCTTGCTTTTTTGATACTCCAACAGATGCTGGCAATTTGATCTCTGGTTCCTCTGCCTTTTCTAAATCCAGCTTGAACATCTGGAAGTTCACTGTTCACGTACTATTGAAGCCTGGCTTGGAGAATTTTGAGCATTTTCTTGCTAGCATCTGAAATAAGCACAAGTTTGAACATTCCTTGGCATTGCCCTTCTTTGGGATTGCAATGAAAACTGACATTTTCCAGTTCTGTGGCCACTGCTGAGTTTTCCAAATTTGCTGGCATATTGAGTGCAGCACTTTAACAGCATTATCTTTTAGGGTTTGAAATAGCTCAACTGGAATTCCATCACCTCCACTAGCTTTGTTCTTAGTGATGCTTCATAAGGCCCACTTGACTAAGGCATTCCAGGATGTCTGACTCTAGGTGAGTGATCACACCATCATGGTTATCTGGGTCATGAAGATCTGTTCTGTACAGTTCTTCTGTGTATTTTCCCCACCTCTTCTTAGCATCTTCTGCTTCTGTTAGGTATACACCAGTTCTGTCCTTTATTGCATTTCATGCAAAGATAGGCACAATAAAGGACAGATTGTTGCTAGATCCCTGGATTTTCTTGAGTGGTCATTAACTTACAAATCTCCCAAACCCCTTTAAGAATTACCTATTTTTAATGCTCTATTGGGATTTCTAAACTAATTATCCTACTCTATGCCTATCAGATTCGCTTTCAACATTGTATCATTTGTACTTTCAATGTCACAAAATACCTCCAAGAGTCCCTTTAGTGTGAAGTTTTCTGCCAGGGTGACTTCCTCTGGGACACCATCCTCTCCACCATTTTCCTCATTCTGTTTCAGTTCACATTCACTAGCTCTCTAGCTGCATCTCTTTTGAGTCCTAGAACAGCAGCCATGTCTCCATTCCCTGGCAACATATTCCTCCCGTAACTCCATTTGCATCCTATTCAACTTTACTTCCAATTTTATCACTTTCCATTTGTTTGGTCAATTCCCTCTTTCAGTTATTTACTTTCATAAAATGCCATGTGGGTTTATTGCTGAAGATGAGGAGGCAACACAACTGCACTCTTTGCCACCTGCGTGTGAACTAAGTAACACGTGCAGTGACCAATCACCCACAGACTTTGAAAGAAGCAATTTGGGGTCAGTAACCATTATGTATCTTTTAGGCAGTGGTTTTATGGACTGAAGAGCCAGCAGCAAAATCTCTACTTTCCACAGTTACTCGGTTAACAATACTTTGGTAACTGAAAGGTGAACAGTGTTGTCCAGGCACCTTGACAGCTGAAGTCCACACATATTGGTACAAAGCAAGAACAGCCTGGACTTGGTCATGGCAACTACTAGCAACCTACCCATCCTTCAATGCACGGAATTACATCTTAAAGCAATGTGAGAGCTAATACTGAATGTAGCCCAATTATACTTTAAGAGTGGGATGATAAAGTGATATAAATAAGCTCTATAAAGTATATCTCTGAAATTAAGTGATTCCATTTGCTATAAAAAGAAAAAAAAAGGAAAGAAGGTACATCATCCAAACCCTACAGAAGTATTCAAGTCAGTAAGTTACTTTTGTCCCTACTAGGGTAAACTCTATCAATGTTAAAACTCTCCTATGTTCCACTCATAATTCAAAGTTTCTTAAGCTAAGGCTCCTAACTGGAATTACTATTCGTTACCCTATTCACTACTATTGTACAAATTGTCAAAATAGGCTGGGGTAAAACATTGTGGTCTTCTGAGAATATGACCCATGTGCTTAGACTTTTGTTCATTGAAATTAGTTCACACAAACTAAATTCATTCTTTTTGTTCTAGAAACAGTACCATAGGAAACCAGAGAGATCTTTTAGGTACCAATGATGCTATAAGAAAACCATGCAAAAGTGAGTTGTTTTTTCTGCTTAAGCATCTAGAGTTCTCAGATATTTGTAGACTCAAAATTTCTAAACTGGAATGGGGGCGGGGGTGGGTGTGGTGCGGTGGGGGAAGCTGTCTTCCCTTCCTACCTCTCAAGACAGAGAAAATCCCAACACAAAACACGGCCTGCTCACAATGTTCAACCTGCACACAGCTCCAAGCCGGCACGGGAGAACTTCAAATACACACACACCACACGGCTCAGCACACATTATGGAGAACCACCTCACCCAGCAAAATCATCCCACCAAGGCATGTACGCTTCATTATACGGCAGGCAGTGTGCTAAGCGTTTTGCACATATTAACTCACTGCTGACAGGAACCGTCTTTGGTAGATTCTATTATCATGTCTATATAGAGATGACAGAGCACAGAAAAATCAACGTGCCCAGGGTCAAACAGCAAGTACACAGCAGAGCCAGGTGTCAAACCTGGCAGTCTGGCCCTAGAGTCCATGCTTTTAACCTCCACAGGGCTCGTTTATTTATTATCAATAAATGGCAATATTATTTAATATGTAAAAGTAACTTCTAAATCTTTTAGTCCTGAGTTTTTAACCAAGAATATATATTTCTCTGAAATTTTTTCTTTAGTTTATTGAAAGAATTTTTACAAAAAGAAGCTAACAGAAGGGATCCAACTGCCTTGTGAAATCCCAAGTCTCCATCTCTTTTTCCTGGTGTTTGTATACAAAGATGTGGCTTGTTTAGTGTCTTCTGCTCTTCATTTTCTCTCTTGTCCGTTTTCCAGGTCTTTTCTGCAGAAAAGGAAATATGACATGTGTTCACACAGCAGTTGGCCTTCTGCCCCAGGATCCGGACACAAGGAAAGAAAGGGAGGGAGAAGGGAGGGGTGGCAGTGGAGGCTGCTCCAGCCCCCTCACTCCATACTCACATTCGATCCTTTCTTTCCAGGCCTCTTGAGGCCCCTGCCATGAGCTGTCTTGGCCCGGAAGCTGGATACATCATCATAGCTCTCACGAGTGTTCCACTTGGAGCCTTTCTTCTTCCCACCATAACCAAACTTCTGGTTTTTATAGCGTCGCTTGGCATTAGGCCTGGAAAAAAGCAGTCTTACAGGTTACCTTCAACACTGCAAATCCTGACGAATGTTACGATCCAACCATACCCTGTTTCCTCTCTGTAAACGAAGCCTGTAGATACTACTGTACCCAAAATCTCATCCTTGACCCAATATTTCTACTCTATAAACTCCCCAGACAAGATCATCTACCTACAGCCTTAACCACCAAAGCAGGAAAACAAAGTGAGAATCAGGAAAAGATCTATCAATGTGGCTCATCATTTATCTTCAGAGCCCATGGACTGTAGCCCACCAGGCTCCTCTGTCCATGGAATTTTCCAGGCAAGAATACTGGAGTGGGTTGCCATTCCCTTCTCCAAGGGATCTTCTGCACTCAGGGATCAAACCCAGGTCTTCTGCATTTCAGGCAGACTCTTTACCATTTGAGCCACCTGGGAAGCCCCATTTTTAAACTAAATCTTATTAAATCACCCTCAGTTCTTCCTAGTCCTCTCAAGGATATTAAATGCAGTTAATGTTTGAGTGTAATACATGTTAAAACTGATCATCCCACAGGAATCTCAATTCACCATATCCGAAGTCATAGTCACCTCCCTCCTAGACTGGTTTCACCTCCTGTATCTACAGCCTAACTTGAGGTTGGTGGTCCTACCATATACTCAGCTGTCCACGCTATGAACCTAGAGTGGATTATAATTCCTTCTTTCATTTTCTGCACCCAGCTCAATTACTGAGTCCTGCTAATTTGACCTCTTGAGTATTTCTTCAACCAATTTTCTCTTCTTTACCCCTATTACCACTTTCAGGTCATTATCCTTGTTCTCTGGACTTTAACGGTCCCCTGATCAATTCCCCTGCCTCCCTCACTTACACAAGTACCACTGTAATATTGAAAACATGAACATGACCTGCTCACCACTTTGAGTAAAGCCCATGAGCACCTCCCTACTGACTACTGGAAATAGCCCAGGCTCCTCACAACACTGCCCTGCAATCAGCCCACGTCCTCCCAGCTACACCTCACCACTCCTTGCCTCATGGTAACCCCCATGACACCAAATGCTGGCTGTTCCTCACACACAAACCTGCTGTTCTCATCTCTACACTTCTGCTCATTCATGTTCTTCCATCTTCCCCAAATCCATGTCTCTCCTGTTCTCCTGGTTAATTCCTACTCATCTTTCAGACTAAGCTCTGGTGAACGCTTCTCCAGGAAGCCATCCCCAGACTCTGACCCCTGGATCATGTCACATATTTCTAACATGGGCTTCCAGACTTCTCCCTCAATGCCTCTATCACAGCATGGACTATATTATACAGATATGATCATTCTCCTCAGGATGGGTGTCCAGGAATGCATAAAGATGAACAAAAAGAACCAATAATAATATCCAACATTATCCCTTTTAATCTTTCTAATATAAAAGGTACTTACAATTTTTTTTTCATTTTCACAGATGAGGAAATTAACATTTAGGAAGGTGAAGTAACTTGCTCAAAACTACCCTCCTAATGAGACAGAAACCAAACCAGAACCCTAGGTCTGCACACAACCCTCACACACGAGGAATCAACTTCTACTGCGTATTCACTGAAATCACCTCACTTGAACCTTCAAAGACCGATGTGGTTGAACAGGCCCATCACGTGGCCCACAGTTCTGGCCGCAGCACAGCCGCATTCCATGCACCGAGGCCACACCAGGAACTGCGGCCCTGCATGCACCACCACCAAAACGAACGCAGCACTCACCCCTTCCTCATTTGCTGGCCTTTGGCTCCTTCTTTTGTGCTCCGTGCAGCAGGCTTCTGATCTCCCTCAAGGAAGTCCAGTTTATCAGAGAAACCTGGGAGTGAAGCACTTTGATCAGCACCACAGTGCTTTAAAAAAAAGATTCAACTTCAAAAGAAGGCTGTTACTTATGGAATTGGTATTAAGAGGCACATCTTGCTCCCCATGCCATTCCCAAATGTGAGGTCCAATAGTTCCAAATCAATCAAGCCTTCAGATGTGTTTGATGGAATCAGCAGGTACCCCTGCTCCCCTGCAGCCTTATGAGAGAACACACTCACCTTTCTGATATTTCTTAATGGCACTCATCATGTGTGACTTCTCCTTCTGCCGCTTCTGAAGAACCTCTGTTTGCACCTGGATGTGGACACAGGACTGTTACACCTACTCCAAACCAGCACTCCAAATGTCTAAGTGTCTCTCAGTGACCAGGCTGTGACCATCCTTGAACACTGACTGTGTGCCACAACCACGTTAAGGCCCTAAGTATATTCTCAATTTCTCATCCCAACAACCCAGTGAAGCAGAAATTCTTATGACCCCAAAACGAAGCACAGAGAGACGCTATAATTTGCCGAAGTCACACAGCAAGCGTGGACCTGAGATTCACACCCAAGCAGTCTGCATTCTTACCTATGACACAACCTGCTACAAAACTGCACAAATCATGTTTATGTCAACATCCAATTCTCTCCCTGATTATATCTGGGCAGATTAAATACCTAAACCACTGTTGCTAGGCATGAAAATACCAACAGAGAAAACAATCTCCCCAAAAAACAAACCAAAACAACCTTTAAGGATAACAAGAGATGCTTAAACTCTAAGGCAGGGTTTCTGCATCCCAGCACGATGACAGTTTGGACAGGATCATCCTTTGTCAGGGGGGAGCATGGCCTGTCCTACGCACTGCAGGATGTTTAGAAGCCTCCCTGCTCTCCACCCACAAGCTGCCAACTGCACACTCCCCACCAAGGTGTGACAACCAAAAATGCCTCCAGACATTGCCAAATGTTCCCTGGTCAAACAAAATTACCCCCCATCAGACTGTGCTGGGAGGTTGGGTTTGGAAACCACTGATCTGGACCCAGCGCTTCACTGTACAGGTGTGTAAAGTACAGCCCAGAGAAGTGCCTGACTCGCTTGTAGTGACCATACTACTTCTGGTGACACAGAGGTGTCCAGGAGGGACTGTGTTTGTGGACACTAGCAACCCACACTGCTATGAGATAGTAAACACACAATGGAACACACACCAGGCACAGAACCAACCCAGACCAGGCAATCTATGGACAAACACCCTTGGCCCCATCCCTGTCTGTTGTCCTTCCCACCTTCTTTCCATATTTTCTAAGTGCTCGCAGCTGCTTAGCCTTTTCCGACTTCTCCATGGCGGCCTGTTTAGCCTGCAGTTTCTGTCGAATCTAAAACACAAAATGTTGTCAGCTTACGTTAATTGAAAATGGCATGGAAGCTGCTTAGGGTGCACTGCAGCAGGGAGCGGACATACTCTGGAGCTCAGAGGAACCTTGTGAATCATCTACTCCAAGCCCTGTGTTTCACACACAAGGATAATAAGGCCCAAAGGCTAACACCTTTATCCAAGACACCAAAAGTCTCAGCCTTGGAACCACAACATCAGGGTGACCTTATTCCCAGTGTGCTATTTGCTCTGATAAACAAAACAGCTTGCTTGCCACTGAATCAGGAGAAAAGACTAACTTCTCTCCATCCATACCATCTGCAGACTGTGGTGAAACCAGTATGCAGCTTTAGCCTCCTTCTCCAGTATACCATCTGCACTATAAAAACTCAAACAGATATCAGGTACCTAGCCGTTGGCATTAAACATATACATTTCCATTAAAGAATGAACAGTTATGAATTTGAATGTGCAGAAATGGGTCTGGGTTCATCTCTAGATTAGCTTCCCTGAGTACCACTGAGACGAGAAAATCCAGCTTGAGACCCAAGGGAACTATTTAGGTATATCTTGCATTAGACATTAGTAATTCTCTGCCTCCCAAAGTTGAATAAGGACCAAATTCTACCTAACTGTTCAGTTCAATCACTCAGTCGTGTCCAACTCTTTGTGACCCCATGGACTGCAGCACGCCAGGCCTCCCTGTCCATCACCAACTCCTGGAGTTTACTCAAATTCATGTCCATTGAGTCGGTGATGCCATCCAACCATCTCATCCTCTGTCATCCCCTTCTCCTCCCGCCTTCAATCTTTCCCAGCATAAGGGTCTTTTCCAATGAGTCAGCTCTTCACATCAGGTGGCCAAAGGATTGGAGTTTCAGCTTCAGCATCAGTCCTTCCAATGAATATTCAGGACTGATTTCCTTTAGGATGGACTGGTTGGATCTTCCTGCAGTCCGAGGGACTCTCAAGAGTCTTCTCCAACACCACAGTTCAAAAGCATCAATTCTTCAGTGCTCTGTTTTCTTTGTAGTCCAACTCTCACATCCATACATGACCACTGGAAAAACCATAGCCTTGACTAGCCTTAACTTACCTAACTGTAAATTATGCCAAATCTGAGCCATATATTAATCCTTCATTTTACAGCAGAGAAAAACTGAGGCTCAGAGAAAGGTAACTGTCTACAAGTTATAATGCTGCCCAGGCAATGGCAGTAAAGAACTGTTCTCTCTTCCACACACCATGCCATGACCATGCCGGCTAGAAGATGCATAAAGATCATCTTTACCTTAGGGACCACACTTCTTACATTATCTTCCTCCCTTAACTGTTTATATTAGGAAAAAGTCAACCTTACATTTGTCCACCTGGTGTTGATTAGCATGAATCTGACATAGATAACTGAGATAATAATTTTCCTCTGACAACTGGCTCCCTTTTAATGTGCTTATGCCTTTGTTTGTTTGAACATTAAGGGAGACAAGCCAGCTGTATAGACTTAAGTCCAAAGCTTCAGTCTTCCATAGAAAACCTTTTCCATTTCTTACCTTCTGCATCTGCTGATCAGACTTGGCCATCTCTGCAAAATAATCCGTAGGCCGCTTGGTAGGCACTTTGAGCTGATGGAGGCGGGGCAATACTGCAAGCACTGCTGCCTGGGCTTGACGGTAGCTGCGGAAGTAGGACAAAGTGTGAAATAAGCTAAGGCAGAGAGGTCTTATTACATCCTTCTGATTGCCTCTCATAAGGTATCCAAGGTCGGAAGAGCCCGCAACACCTGACCTCCACCAGCAAGAACACACACACAAACAAAATGGTAATAAAACCTCATTAACTCAGGAGAAATTTAGATGTACACGATTTTAAAAGGGGTGGGGAGTATTGCTTAAAATGAATTAGTAGTTTAATAGAATGACCACTTTAGAAGTGCTCACTAGCTTACAAATGCGAATTACACATTCTTACTTAGTCACTAAAAAAAGTCCATATAAGGATCCCACATAAGCAACTTTTTGTTCTCATAATCAACTGCACAAAAAAATTTAAAACTTAATATTTGAAAATAAACTGGACTTTAAATTGTGACTGCTGGACCACGGGGCCTTTCTCTCAACCACGGAGCATCTCCTACTCTTTAGTCCAAAGAAGCTTTCCTCCCTACTCCCAGGCTCAGGACACCTCGGAGGAACACATGCTCACGGCTTCCACCCTCTCCCCACTCTCTAGCACAGGGACCTACAACTTTTCCCACACTTAAAAACATACATACAAGCTCATCTCACGCTTAAAGTCATCTTCTGGATCAACAGCTTTCGGATCCTGGTTCTGAGATGTTGACTGAGGTCCACTGATTTCTGGTACCGGACCCAGGGTCACATCAAGCCTTTCAACCCATTCCAGATCCCGCTTGAATTCAGCCAAACACTGCTTCAGGCCATTCTAGGAAATTCAGACACCAAGCTCACAAAAAGGTAACAGACCAACAAACGAAGAGCCAGCCTCCAAAACCCCGACAGGTAGTTGACACTCTTGGCAATGCTCGGGTTGTGTCTTTCCTAGAACTAGAATGCAGTCTCTGGAGCACAACAGTGCCTCGCGCGCATCCCAAGTCTAGCATCCTCCGACCGGGCGCCCGAACTCACCACGTCGTTCACGGCCTTCTTCGGCCCCTCTAGCACCACGTTGAGGCCTGGCTTCAGAAGCCCTCGGGAAAACGCCTCCTGCAACTACAGGGCACGTTCCGCGGTAAGAACGGGAGAGTGAGGAACCCTCTCCCTCGCGCAGCCCCGCGAGCTCGGATGATACCTACCTCTCTGTCTGTGACAAGAGAGTCATCAGAATCGGAGTCCGAACCTGAGAGCGGGGGGGTGTCCATCTCACCGCGCGCGAGTCCACACCTACCGGAGGAAGCGGAGTAGCCCGAGACCCCCAGCGCCTGGAAAAGGGCGCCCCTCGCCGCTGCCGGTTTGCAGCCCCCTGTCCTCCTGCAGCGGACCCACGTGGACTCGAACCGCACTGAAGCAAACAGCTGCTCCTCAGCTCTCTGAGCAAAGGACTTCCGCTTCCGGGTGCTGACATACTTCCGGTTTGCCGTTGCTATAGGAACGCTCCGGCGTCGGTGAGTGCCGGGTTGCTTCGGATTCGTAGGGGTAGTACCCTGGACACACGCGTGGTCTGGTGATCCAGAGAGCAGAAGCTTACAGGTGGGAGAGATCCCTGGGGGTCGTCCAGAGGAGCAGGAAGCCGCAAGGGCGAAAGGAACGAGCAGACGCAGGAGCTGGGTCTGGGGCACCGGAGGAGATTGCTAAGGAGAGGGGCTAAGGAGCAGTTCGGAGGCGGAGCCACGGGCGTGTCGCGGGGCGGGTGCGGCAGAGTGGGCGGGGTTTCGCGCTTCTCGGTGCTCACCAGCTGCGTTGCATCTTTAGCGGAACTACCGGGACCATGTCCACTGTGGTAGCTCAGTCGCTGCATGTTTTTGGTCTTCGATCCCACGTGTCCAACAATGTCTTCTTCTTCGATGAACAGATCATTATATTTCCTTCAGGAAATCACTGTGTGAAGTACAATGTGGATCAGAAATGGCAAAAATTCATTCCAGGTAAAACTGTTTCCAGTCTGACACCTAGGTAACCATGTGAACCAAATATAACACCATAATCCCAATACGATGATTGAAAGAAAACTTTTTTGGACAACTTGAATATACGTATAGTTTTATAAATGTAGAAGAAATACATGTCTACTTGCCTTATTTTAATGTATAGATTAATGAATCATACATAAAGTCACATGTAAAATCCTGTTAATTCAAAGGTACTTATTTTCACTGTGATCTAATGGAAAAAAATTCTTTTGAAGAGTTTCATGCATCTTCAGTATCACTCTCTTTGTCATCACCAGGGCTGCTTTTTGACTTCTCTAACAGTTTTCTAGAGTACACCACTTTCATTACAGACCTTTTGAATCCATTTATGACGAAGACACTAGAGATTTTACCCCAGGTCAGAAATAACCATTTGTATACTGTAACATTTGGTTTTGTTCACATTGGTCCTGCTAATGATATACATGATTTTCACACCTTAGCCACTCTTTCCCACTGTTTTCTACGCTCAACTTGTTTTATTGTGACATGCATACAAAAGACTGTATACTACATATGTGTAGTATTTAAAGAACTATAGTAAAATGAAGCTTTGAAAGTCTGCCAAAAGGAGAGCAAATAATGTACTATTTCCAGTGTTTCTCCCTGACTTCATTCATCTCACATGTGCCCACTCTCACTCCATCCTGGAATTTGTAATTATTCCCTTATTTCTCTGTATAGTTTTACCACATATTTATCTGTGTGGCCTTATGTAAGATATTGTTTTTGTTTGTGCTGCTTTCCAACTTCGTATAAATGTAATGGTAGTGTATATATTCTGTGACGTGCTTCTCTTGTTTAACAACATACTCTGAGATTCATGCATTTTGTACATGTTAACTGAGTTCTTTTTATTACTATGCAGTATTCCCTCATATGACTCTAATGTCTCAAATATATTTATCCATTCTAGTGTTGATGGATATTTGAGAACCAACATTTTTTTTTTGCTTCTCTGTTGGCTCAAATGGTAAAGGATCCGCCTGCAATGAGGGTTCGATCACATTGGGTTCGACTTGGGTTTGACCCCTGGGTTGGGAAGATCCCGTGGAGAAGGGAACAACTACCCAATCCAGTGTTCTGGCCTGGAGAATTCCATGGACAGAGGAGCCTGGCAGGCTACAGTCCATGGGGTTGCAAAGAGTTGAACACAACCGAGTGACTTTCACTTTCTTTTTTTTTTTTTGCTATTTCAAACCATGCTGCTATAAGCATTCTTGCATTCAAGTGTTCTCATCTACTTGTGCAGAGATTCTCCAGGGCACACACCAAAACAGTAGTGTGGCAGTACTAGTTCACACTGCTGTTACCCAACAACCTCACCACCCCTTGCTATTGTTCTACTTCTAACGTTTTGTGCATTTACCTACTACTAATGAGGATGACTTCCTTGGTGGCTCAGATGGTAAAGCATCTGTCTACAATGTGGGAGACCTGGGTTCGATCCCTGGGTCGGAAAGATTCCCTAGAGAAAGAAATGGCAACACACTCCAGTACTCTTGCCCAGAAAATCCCATGGACGGAGGAGCCTGGTGCAGGCAACTGTCCATGGGGTCACAAAGAGTCGGATACAACTGATCGACTTCACTTCACAATGAGGATGAATATCTTTTCACATGATTAAGGGGCTACTCCTGTTTAATCTTCTGTGAAATGTCTTGTTTAAATCTTTTATCCATTTTCTATGTTTTGGGGGGTAATTTTCTTACTGATTTATGGTCACACTATATTTTCTGTCAGCCAGGGAAGCCAGCTTCCCTGGTGGCTCAGATGGTAAAGCGTCTGCCTGCAATGTGGGAGACCCAGGTTCGATCCCTGAGTTGGGACAATCCCCTGGAGAAGGAAATGGCAACCCGCTCCAGTATTCTTACCTGGAAAATCCCATGGACAGAGAAGCCTGGTAGGCTACAGTCCATGGGGTCGCAAAGAGTCGGACACGACTGAGTGACTTCACTTTCTTTCTTTCTTATATTTTCTGTATGCTAATCCTCTGTCAGACGTATACATACTACAAATAATTTCTCCCGGTTTGGGGCTTGTGTTTTCTTCCTCCTTATGGTATCTTGATGGACAGAAATTCTTGGTTTTAATGAAGTCAAATTTATCAACCTTACTCAAGCTTATTAATATATTCTCCTATATTATCTCTTTGATGCACTCCACATTTACCTTTCGTCTTTTAGGCTCTGGGTTAGGAGGGTGCTGAGTGTGCTAGGGGAATAGTGAGGAATCCAGTATGCCTGGAGCAGAGTGAATAGAGGAGCAGGAGCGAAAGGTGAAGCAGAGAAGTAAGCAGAGCAACATCACATGGGCTTTGAGATCAAGGGCTCCTACTCTGAGGAAAATGAGAAGCTGGGATGGAGGATTCTGAGCAGAGTGACATGATCTGACTTATGTTTCAAAAGGTTCTTTCTGGCTACTGTTCAGAGAATAGATTTAAGGAGGGACAAGAGAAGAAATAGGAGACCAGCTGAAGGACTATTGCTGTAATCCAGCTGGGAGAACATAGTGGCATGGAGCAGGTAGCAGGTAATAGGGATGGTGAAAAGAGATCAAAGCCTGGCTCTATTTTGAAGGTGAGGGTGACAGGTTTCCTCATCGACCTGATGTAGTTGGGAGAGAAAAGGAAGAAGCAAGGGTTCTGGCCTGAGCAACTGAAAGGATGGAGTTGCTGCTAATAGAGACAGGAAAGACTGCAGAAGGAGCAGGTTTTGTGTGGAATGTTAGTGTTTGACATGGGAAGACTGAGATGCCTGATAGAGATGCAAATAGGATCTTAAGTGAGCACTTTGATGTCAATTCTTGCCTGGAGAGTTCCATGGACAGAGGAGCCTGGCAGGCTACAGTCCATGGGGTAGCAAAGAGTCAGACTCGACTCAGCAACTAGCACTTTTTCAATTTCAATTGATGTCGATTGTGGATTCAAGAGAAAGAGGCCCTGGCTGGTGACAAAAATTTGAAGGTTGTTAGCATAGAGGTGGGAGAAGGCAATGGCACCCCACTCCAGTACTCTTGCCTGGAAAATCCCATGGATGGAGGAGCCTGGTAGGCTGCAGTCCATGGGGTCACGAAGAATCGGACACGACTGAGCGAATTCACTTTCACTTTTCACTTTCATGCATTGGAGAAGGAAATGGCAATCCACTCCAGTGTTCTTAATCCGAGGGACGGGGGAGCCTGGTGGGTTGCCATCTATGGGGTTGCACAGAGTCGGACACGACTGAAGTGACTTAGCAGCAGCAGCATAGAGGTGAAATACAAAGTCCTTAGTATGAGGACTTCCCTGGTGGTCTAGTGGTTAATTCTGCACGTTCAATGCTGGGGACATGGGTTCAACCCCTGGTCAGGGAACTTAAGATCCTACATGCTTGCAGCATGGCCAAAAAATAATTAAAAAAAAAAATCCTTTGAATGGATTAGATCACCCAGGGAATAAATGTATTTGTGAAAGAAAAGAAGGATAAAGATTGGGCTACGGGGCCTTCCTACATTTAGTGCCAGTAAATGAGGAAGAACCTGGAAAAGAGTCTTTGGAGGAGTAGCCAAAAAGAGGAAATCCATATAGAAGGTGAACATATTTCAAGGAGAAGTCAGTCATCAACTAGGTTAAAACAACAGGAAAGTATTTACAAACTGCGATCAGTCAGCACATGTTAAGCACCCACTGGGAGTCAGGCACTAGTGATTAAAAGAATGAATAAGCCAGAAAGCCAGGGCCCCTGGCCTCCAGGAGCTCTGAGCATTGTAATGGGGACAGGTGTGTATTCAAATGAGCACTGGGACTATGTAAACGAGCAGGACACCTGCTAGGCCAGGCACAGCCCTGGTACAGAAGCACAGAGGAGGGGAGTCACCTGTTGTCCTCTGCCTTCTCCTGGCAGTCTTGTCTACACTCACACTTTCAACGCCCCACCATGACTTTTACCTCCAATCTGTATTTCAGTCCAAACATCTCCTCTAGCTTTCATCATATCAAGCTGTCTGCTAAGACCTCTTTACTTGAAAGTTCCACAGTATGTATCTCACACAATATATATCCAGAATAGAATTTATCATTTCCTTTTTTCTCCCTCTTTCCTTGAGACTCTACTTTGCAAGGTATTCAAACACATGATGAAGATATGATTACAAAAATAAGCTAGTCCTAGTATAAATATCTCAGAAACCCAATAATACACAAATAAATCAATACAGTGGATAAAGAAATACATAAATGAGTTTCAGTTCAGTTCAGTCGCTCAGTCGTATCTGACTCTTTGCGACCCCATGAACCGCAGCACACCAGGCCTCCCTGTCCATCACCAACTCCTGCAGTTTACCCAAACTCATGGCAACCCACTCCAGTATTCTTGCCTGGAAAATCCCATGGACAGAGAAGCCTAGGAGGCTACAGTCCATAGGGTCGCAAAGAGTCGGACACGACTGAGCGAAAAGTGGAGGAAGAGTATGGAGTGCTGGCTGTTTAGGGCATAATGGCCTGTTATCTGACCCTGCTGCACCTTCTAGACCCATCTAGGTCATCCCTGGCTCACAGAGGGTGCTCAGCCATTGGCCACTGTGTGTAGTTCCCCCACCATCTACACCCTTTCTCACGTCCACACCTTTGCCCTTCCTGACCTGCCCCACCCCCATCCTGTTCTCTCTTTGTCCTCTTTTAGGAATCCTTCCCTGACTTCTCCTCCCACCACGGCCTCAGTGAGGGGCCCATCCTAGTTATTTTCAAAATAGCCAAGGCACAGTTGTACTGAAGGATACAAGGATCAGCGGTTACCTGTTTCTGCACTTTTCTCCTCTTGCCTTGGCAGCACCCACCACGGTGCCTGGTTTGTGCTGAATCTTGGTGAATGCATGGTCACCCCTCATCAGCCCCTCTCCTCTGTTTGCAGGCTCAGACAAGAGTCAGGGCATGTTGGCCTTGGCCATCAGTCCCAACCGGCGCTACCTCGCTGTCTCGGAGACTGTGCAAGATAAACCTGTCATCACCATTTATGAACTGTCAGCCATCCCCTGCCGGAAGCGCAAAATCCTTAATAATTTTGACTTCCCAGTTCAGAAGTTTATTTGCATGGCTTTTTCTCCAGACTCCAAATACCTCTTGACTCAGACTTCACCTCCAGAATCAAACCTTGTCTATTGGCTGTGGGAAAAACAGAAAGTCATGGCCATTGTTAGAATCGACACTCAGAACAATGCTGTCTTCCAGGTACTGCCCAGAATAACAAATATTATGCAAATTATTTAAAAATAGTACAAGCTGTCCCTCACTGAATACTTTCTATATGCCAGGAATAGTGCTGATTTCTTAAAATGCATTTGGAAATTTGCCACACAACACTATATAAAGTATACATATTTATTGTCTCTGTTTTAAAGATGAAGGAACTGAGGCTCCAACAATTTAGCAGAACCAGGACTCCCTGACCCCAGGGCCTATGTTCTTTATTTTGGCCCAGAACTGCTTGCTGGTCACAAGTCAGGTTCAGAGGCAGTTTGATCAATTTGCTCTCTCCCCAGACCTGGCCTCTACTGGGAAGCGTTTCTGGGCAGTGGGAAGACTTCAGGAAAGTGGTGTGAGGTCGTAAATGTTTAGGAAGCTATCCATGAAATTGCCGTTATGTGAGGAGCAGAAGTTTCTATTGTGCTTTGAGGGTAAAATGCAGAGGCCGTGTCAGGAGGCTGGTCGGGTCCCAAGGAGACTTTGCTTGGAGCAGTCAACCTGGTCTGAGATCTAATGCTCAGTTTTACAGGTCCATGCACAATTCTGTTCAGGTTCAGAGATACTGGCTAATCAGCATCTTGGGCACAGACTCTGTTATTCTCACAAGAGGCTGGTGTGTGAACCAGCATGTCACAACCAGAACACACATCATCTATCCAGTGTGTTTCCTCCCTTGAGAAGTGAAATTGTTAATCAACAGGTTGCTTGGTGATTACAGAATCAGAGCCAAGACAAGTAGAGCCTGAGGATTATTTCATCCAGGTCATAGTAAGACATGCTACAGCATCCTATTCGGAGCAGGGAGCACCTTGTCTCAAACAGATTCAGGAAGCGTTCACCGGATGCCTGCTCTGAACCTGCCCCTGGGGATACAGAGATAAAGCCGCAGCCCCTCCAGGTGCCCACCATCCAGTGTGGGTGCCAGATTGACTGTGACTGCAAATGGGGATGAGGGTAAAGGTAACGGAGGCTAGTCCCTGACATGTGGCTCCTTCTCCCTGGACAGGCCACATAAACCTGCCTGACCCTCGTTTGTCTGTTTTTAGCTGAGCTTTCATTCTGTTTTGCTAACACAGAGTTTGGTGATTGTCAAGACCTGCTCATCCTGCTTTTTGGTCTTCATCAGATGACTTTTGAAGGTTTCCTAATTTGACTCATGGACCCTACAAATATAATGGACATAGATCTGTCCTCTTATCAAATATGTCTTAAAATTATATGATTTAGTGATGTTTAAAGGATCCTGTGAACTACTTGGACTAACTAATAATTAGTTAAATGGGAAATAATTCCATCAAGTTTAGTTTTATGTCTCTTTTTCTTTCATTCTTTCATATTTTACAGGTGAGCTTCAATCCCCAGGATAACACTCAGATTTGTATCACTGGAAATGGGATGTTTAAGCTTCTCCGTTTTGCTGAGGGAACCCTGAAGCAAACTAATTTTCAGAGGGGAGAACCCCAAAACTATCTCGCCCACACCTGGGTGTCCGATGACAAGATTATTGCTGGCACTGATACAGGCAGACTCTTCCTCTTTGAATCTGGAGATCAACGCTGGGAGACAAGTATCGTGGTCAAGGAGCCCACCAGCGAGACAAAGAACCTGGGGGTGATCCAGGAATCAGAGAGGTAACAATGCCATCTGGGCTGGAGTTCTTAGACAAACACACTCATCTTGCCAATAGCAACACCCCTAAAACAGCACTCTTTAAAAATCATTCCTTTATCTTTTCTAGTGTTCATCCATATGCAGGGTCAAATTTGATGTTTATAACCATAACCTAGGTACAACTATTTTTATTTTTATACCTAACCGTATTTTATAAGTGTTTCCCTGGTGGCTCAGACAGTAAAGAATCCATCTGCAATGCAGGAGACCCAGGTTCAATTTCCAGGAAGATCCCCTGGAGAAGGGAATGACTACCCACTCCAGTATCCTTGCCTGGAGAATTCCATGGACAGAGGATCCTGGTGGGCTAGAGTCCATGAGGGTCACAAAAAGTCAGACACAATTGAACAACTAACAGTTTCACAGACTGGTATGACTTAGTCTTCAAAACTACCTATTTTCGAAAATATGGCTTCCCAGTTTACTAA
Source organism: Bos grunniens (assembly GCF_055505025.1). NCBI lineage: Eukaryota > Metazoa > Chordata > Mammalia > Artiodactyla > Bovidae > Bos > Bos grunniens. The sequence goes on from NC_141167.1 coordinate 18,595,828, forward strand.
ATCAATTAAATAAATGTCCACCAAGCCTTTGCAGTGTGCAAGGCATCTTGCTAAATGCTGGGGACACCATCCTCAGGACCTTATAATTCGATAGGAAGCAGCAGACTAATAAGGAAATACAAGGAAATGTCAGTCAGGGTGACAGAAGTGTATGGACCGGAGAAGGGGCTCAGGGTGAAGCTGCCGATTTTACCTCTATTGCAGTCAATCATAGTCATCTCACTCATATTGGACAGTACCATTGTGTGGTCTAGACACTGCCTTAAACAATCTGTGTATAACCTCATTTGAGCCTTACCCACCCTACATAGTACATATTATTATCACACCCATATCGTAGACTCTAAGAGGTTAAATGCCTCACCCAGGATCACAGCACTGTTAAGTAACGGGCCAGGATTCAAAGCCAGATGTCTGATCCCAATACCTGAGCCTGCAATCAAAACAGCACCCTGTAGATTCTTCTTCTTCAATGTCTTTGGATTCACCCCTTTGTACCACCCCCATGCCAATGGCATTTCCTTTTTGTCATGATTATGTTGAGAACTTCCTAATAAGGCCATTTCCCTCCAGTTTGCTGTGTTCACCATCCTTGAGTGAGTCCAGGACTCCAAGGATAAAGCTCAGACTCTCGAACTTAGCCCACATGTCCTTGCTACTCTGACACTTCTCTATATCTGCAGCAGCAGCTCTTGCCTCTGTCTACCGCATATCCCTCATGCACTCTCCTACTTCTGGGCTCAGTCTGCCCCTACACTGACCCCACTCCTCTGGACACTGCCACATCCCTCTTTGTCCTTCCGGTCTCAGCTGGGAGCCCCCAGGCTCTGCTCATCTCAGACAGGTGTTCTTCTATATCTGTCCTTAGGTTTTCTTGTTAGCTGATAACTGGCCACTGCCATCCTACTCAGCAGTCCCTGACAGTCCTTATCACACGCCCCCTAGCTTAGGAACTGGGTCAACTTATTTATCATTGTTTCACAGAGTCGTTAACATAACTCTGGTAAATGTTGTATAAATGAATGAGTGAATGCAAATATGCATAAATGAATGAAAGAGAAAGAAAGGAAGGGAGGGGGAAGGGGAAGAAGAAGAGAAGGAAGGAAGGAAAGAAAGGGAAAGGGATGGAAGAGAGGGAAGGAAGCAGAAACCTGGATTTAAATCTCAGCTCTTCCCCTTACTAATTGTGTGATCTTGGAAACAACCCCTCTGAGCCACTTTTTTCTAAACAACAAAATGAGTATGATAATAAAAACAGTGACCACAGAGGATTACAGATTTCCATATAAGTGTATAACCTTCCATCTCCCATGGAGCCCCAGTAGCACTCCCAGCCAAAGGGGCACATTTAGGCCGTGGGAAGGGGCTCACATTGAGTGGTTTCTCCCATGTGCATGCATGCTAAGTCACTTCGGTTGTGTCCAACTCTTTGTGACACCATTGACTATAGCCTGCCAGGCTCCTCTGTCCATGGGATTCTTGGGCAAGAATACAGGAGTGGGTTGCCATGCCCTTCTCCAAGGGATCTTCCTGACCCAGGGATGGAACCTGGGTCTCCCGCATTGCAGGCAGGTTCTTTACCATCTGAGCCACACTCCCACGCCCAAGGACAGTCCTTCTTTCTCATCCCTGGCACAGTTCATCTCCTTGGAATCATCTCTGTTATCTGTATGTGCTATTTTCTTTTCCAGCCTGATCGAATTTCCAGCAGTCACTTCCCCAGTCCCTTCCTACGAGCAGGTCATGATGACCAGCAGCCACAGCCAGCTGTCGCTGCCCCAGGTGTTTGCCATCGCAGCCTATTCAAAGGGATTTGCCTGTTCTGCTGGGCCAGGGAGAGTTCTGCTGTTTGAGAAGATGGAAGACAAGGAGTTTTACCGTGAGAGCAGGGAGATCCGGGTAAGGAGGGGAGGAAGCAGCAATGCTGGGGTCCAACTGGCAACTATCCTCCAGGAGCAGAGCACTGACGCAACGTTCAACCAGGGAAGGGGGCTGAGCGCAGAGCACAAAGGGACTCGAGCCATTTGTCCTGAGGGCAGTTTTAGGATGGATTGGACAGAGTTGTGGTATAGAAATAGGGAGCTCAGGATCTGAATCCTGGGGGAGAACTTGGGCAAATTGTTTTCTCTTCAAGTTCAGTGTTCCCATAATGTATATGGATATTTTAACATCAAGAACACCACCTGATATGGGACTTCTCAGGTGGCCCAGTTGCTAGCCTCTGCACTTCCAATGGAGAAGGCAGTGGCACCCCACTCCAGTACTCTTGCCTGGAGAATCCCATGGATGGAGGAGCCTGGTGGGCTGTGGTCCATGGGGTCGCTAAGAGTTAGACACGACTGAGCGACTTCACTTTCACTTTCATGCATTGAAGAAGGAAATGGCAACCCACTCCATTGTTCTTGCCTGGAGAATCCCAGGGACAGGGGAGCCTGGTGGGCTGCCGTCTATAGGGTCACACAGAGTTGGCCCCCGACTGAAGCGACACAGCAGCAGCAGCAGCACTTTCAATACAGGGGACCTGGCTTCTAGATCCTTCGTCAGGGAACTAGATCCCACTTGCCACAGCTAAGAGTTTGCATGCTACAGCTAAGATCTCGTGGGCCACAACTAAGACCCGGCACAGCCAAATAGGTAAATAAACATCTTTTTTAAAAAAAAAGGAAAGAAAACTACCTGGGCTTCCCTGGTGGCTCAGAGGTTAAAGCGTCTGCCTGCAATTCGGGAGACCTGGGTTCGATCCCTGGGTCAGGAAGATCCCCTGGAGAAGGAAAAGGCAACCCACTCTAGTACTCTTGCCTGGAAAATCCTATGGACAGAGAAGTCTGGTAGGCTACAGTCCATGGGGTTGCAAAGAGTCGGACACAACTGAGCAACTTCACTTTCACTTTCACCTGGTATGCAGCAGGCATTCAGTAAATATTTGGGGAAGAAATGATACAGACTTTTGTGGAGAGAGATTTCACCTGGTTGGGGAAGAACCAGGAAGGTTTCAAAGTGTTTGAAGGTCATCATTGAAGAAGGGTTATAGAGGATGGATAACATTAGACAGGAAGAAACAGATCAGGAAGTCCAGGTGAAGGGAGGAAATTAAGCAAAGGTACCGCTGACAGGGAGCAGTGGTGTTTTGGGGAGATATCTGTTCCCCAGTGGAGGGGCCTTAAGTCACTTGAAGGGAACGAGAAGACTAAGGCTGGTGAAAAGATGGCAAACGCCAGCCTGAAGAGTGAGTATGTAAACGGGCAAGGCATCCTGTTTTCAGTGGAGAAGCACTATGCTTCAGAAAAGTGATCTGCCTGTGATATTAATACACAGTGTGGGCGATTTGAAGGTATTGGATATGGAGTGGTAAACACACATTAAATGAGACTTGACTCTTAAGGTTTCCTGGCTGAGTGACTTCACATGAGTTGCTGAATGTAACAAACCTGTGTCTCTTCATTAAGGAAACAGCTCACCCTGGTGGTTATCGAAAGGATTAAACATCTGTGTGATCACTGGATGCGGTTCAGTTCAGTTCAGTTCAGTTGCTCAGTTGTGTCCAACTCTTTGCTACCCCATGGATTGCAGCATGCCAGGCTTCCCTGTCCATCACCAACTCCTGGAGTTTACTCAAACTCATGTTCTATCACGTTGGTGATGGCATCCAACCATCTCATCCTCTGTTGTCCCCTTTTCCTCCCACCTTCAATCTTTCCCAGCATCAGGGTCTTTTCCAATGAGTCAGCTCTTCACATCAGGTGGCCAAAGGATTGGAGCTTCAGTTTCAGTATCAGTCCTTCCAATGAATAGTCAGGACCGATTTCCTTTAGGATTGACTGGTTGGATCTCCTTGCAGTCCAAAGGACTCTGAAGAGTCTTCTCCAACACCACAGTTCAAAAGCATCAATTCTTCAGCGCTCAGCTTTCTTTATGGTCCAACTCTCACATCCATACATGACTACTTAGTGTTTCCCAATTTCAAGACTGAGACAGGATGACAGCCCAGCAGGACACTGAGAAGGCGAGGTCATTCACTCATTCAGTCAACAAATGTCTGTCGGTCACCTGTCAGGGGCCAGGCTCCAGGGTGGGACCTGCGGTGGGCACATCGGATGTGGCGCTTCCCCCACGGACCTCACTGCCTGGGGGAGGGTGTGAGGCCACACCACGCAGTCACTGAGCACCTGCCATGTGCCAGGCCCTGCTCCAAGCACCAGGGGACACAGACAAGGTCCCCAGTCTGCAGGCTCCTGTTCCCCTTTATGCAGTGTGACACCTGGGACAACAGAGGGAACTCCTGGGTACTGTGGGCACATTGAGGGACTGTCAGGGCCCACTCAGCCCAGGGCAGTCAGGGAAGGCTTCCCAGAGCCCTCGCTGCCCAGAGAGAGCAGAGGGAGTAGACTTCATGAGGACGGGCTAGGAGGTGCCGAGGAAGACAACTCCACGCAGTGGGAGGGCAGCACAAGATTCCAGGATGTTCAGGGGAGGAAGGTGCCCAGGTCATGGCTGAAGGCTCTAGGAAAGCCCAGAAGATGAGGGCTGAGCAGGGCGTCGGGCTTTGGTGATAAGGGAAGTTCTGATGTTCAGGAGGACAGTTTCAGTAAATGAGGCAGTGGAGGCCACGTTATAAGGAATTAAGAACTGAGTGGGTAGTGAGGATGCAAAGGTGGTATATGCAGACCAGATTTCAGTAAGTTTGGTTGTTCGTGGAAGGAGAGGAAAAACAGGGAGAAGGAAACCTCGTTTAATACTGTCCACTGGGAACTCCAGGCCCCTGAGACTGCTGCAGGAGCTGCGGGACCCCTTCTCTCTGCCCTGTCACCCTCCCCACGTGATAGAAAGACCTCAACCTTCCCCTCCGCTGCCCTGAAGCACTGTGTACCTGGTGCAGATAGGCGCCTGCACTGAGCTCCCACCCGCTGGGCGAGCGTGGGGTTAGACTAACGCTTGTTCTGAGGGGGGATCTCAAGCAGATGTACAGATGGATCAGTTTCACCTGTGCCGCTGCTTATTATTCAGCCGCTAGTCACTTAAAGGTGCGTAGGAAACCCACAGAAACTGAGACACCTCAAGCCCTCCCTTCTCTGCATCTGAGGAGATCCAGGACGCAGGCTGATCAGGAGTCTGGAAGCTGCAAGTATCCAAGAGCATCTTAAAGCCCAAGGACACCTGACAATGCAGAGGCCTGCTGACCGCTGTCCTGTGTCTCGGGCAGATTCCTGTGGATCCACAGAGCAATGACCCAAGTCAGTCGGACAAACAGGACGTGCTCTGCATGTGCTTCAGCCCCTCCGAGGAGACGCTGATCGCCAGCACCAGCAAGAACCAGCTCTACAGCATCACCATGTCCCTGACGGAGATCAGCAAGGTGAGTCTCTCCAGCAGCGCTTCCTGCCAGCCTGGGGACGGGTCACCACTGGGCAAATTTTAATCCAATTCCTGAGAATAGGCCCATGCACCCCTTCATAATAAAGCAAAAGAAACTCTGATTTCAAGGTGTCCTTGTAGGAGCACTCCAACACCTGCAGGGGGCCGGGGTGGGGGACACCAGAATCTGATTGTTGTAGCCTCTTTGGATGGCATCACCGACTCAATGGACATGAGTTTGAGCAAGCTCCAGAAGTTGGTGATGGACAGGGAAGCCTGGCGTGCTACAGTCCATGGGGTCGCAGAGTCAGACACGACTGAATGACTGAACTGAGCCTCTTTGAAGAACACCTTGAAGGTCTCTCTCAGATTTAAATTGTACCTATCTTTTCCTCAGCAAGCAAGTGTACTTCAGGTATTTAATGTACTGCAGTACCTGCTCCTGTGCACAAAGATGTTTATGTGTAAAGATTTATCATTGCTTTTGTTTTTAAATAATAAAGAAAGCCAGTATGAATACACTGTAGATATTGCAGCAAAAAGGATAAAAAAAAGCACTTTGTACTTAGAAAAGGTTCATTTTATCAAGCAGACATTACAGTTTTAAATTTGTATGCAGATAATAGCATGGACTCAAAATATAGCCTGCAAACTTTGGCAGAACAACAAGGAAAATAAACCACCTACAATCACAGGAGGTTTTAATATATCTTTCTCAGCAATGATGGTTTTTAAAATAATAACACTATTGAGTTATTCATACACTATACAATTCACCTACTTAAGGTGTACAATTCAATGGTTTTTAGTATATTCATAGAGTTATGCAGCCATTACCACCATCAATTTTAGAGCATTTCTTCACTCAAAAAAAAAAAAAAAACCTGCTATTATGCTCCCATCATCCCATCTGCCTCCCCCCAGCTCTGCTACTGCTGCTGCTAAGTTGCTTCAGTTGTGTCCGACTCTGTGTGACCCCATAGATGGCAGCCCACCAGGCTCCCCCATCCCTGGGATTCTCCAGGCAAGAACACTGGAGTGGGTTGCCATTTCCTCCTCCAATGCATGAAAGTGAATAGTGAAAGTGAAGTCTCTCAGTTGTGTCCAACTTTTAGCAACCCCAAAGACTGCAGCCTACCAGGTTCCTCCGTCCATGGGATTCTCCAGGCAAGAGTACTGGAGTGGGGTGCCACTGCCTTCTCTACCCCCCAGCTCTAGCCAGTCACTAATGTCTGTGTCTCTATAGATTTGCCTTTTCTGAATGTTTCATAGCAATATGTAGACTCTTGTGACTGGCTTCCCTCACTTAGCACAATGTTTTCAAGTTTCATTCATGTTCGAGCTTGTATCAGTACTCCATTCCTTTTCATAACCAAATAATAGTCCATTGCATGGATATACCATTTTTGTTGGTCTAATTATCAGTTAATGAACATTTGGGTTGCTTCCACCTTTTGAATATTATAAATATTGCTGCTATAAACATCTATGTACAAGTTTTTGTGTGGAAATATGTTTTTATTCTTCTTGGGTATGTATCTAGAAGTGGAATTCCTGAGTCAAGTAGGAACTCCATATTTAACCACTTAAGGAACAGCCAGATAGCTTTCCCAAAGTGCTGAACTGTTTTATATTCCCATCAGCTGTGTACGAGTGTTCTAATCTCTCCGTATTTTTGTCAGCACTTATTCTTATCTGATTTTAAATTTACATTCATAACAGCGGTTGGTCTGTAGTTTTCTTGTGATGCATTTGGTATTGGGGTAATACTGACCTCACAGAATGAGGTGAAGAGATAAGGTGGAAAAGAGAGAGTTGCTTTTGTTTCAACACAAGGGAGATTTGAGTGTATTTAAAAGCTTGTAGGCTAATATGTAAATCATTCTGTCATATACCCCAGACTAAGACATTGTTATCATTTCACATGGGGGGACCTCATTCACAAGGACTCAGAAAGGACTTATTTGATGGCTGGATCTCCAGTCTGTCCTCTTTCTCCATGGAGAGGGGTGAGCTCACTGCATAGAGCTTCTCTCCCTGCTGTTAGGCGTGCCTCTCAGAGGGAAGGTTGCCTGGAAAGGAGAGAACCAGACCAGAGAGCGGGATCTTCCGTAGAGTGGGGTGTTTTCACTCTCACTTCCAGGACGTGTAAGTCCCCTGCCTGTCTCCACATGTACACTCTGCCCTTAGGCCCCCGAATTATACTCGGTTCGACTGCCAGAGTGATCTTTTCAAAACCCAGATGTGGTTGTCACAAAATTCACATGTTCCACCACCTCCACCACTGTCACAGCCTCAACCCCTCGGTGACCCTCTGGTGCTCTGAGAAGAACTGAGCTAGGACATGGGGCTGGGTGATGTCTGGCCCGGGCTGCTCTCTGCAGCCCCATCCCATCACTCCATCCGATAGAATGGGCCCTTTGATCACTGGGAGTCTGCATGTTCCTTCTGCCAAAAGGCATCAGCGCTCCTGCCTCTGCCTGGGACACTCGTACCCTCCTCTCCCCCACATTAGTTCTTGTTAGTTCTTGCTCAGCCTTCGAGGGGAAGAAAGCTACCAGGAATGTGCTAGTAGAGACAGGGTCGTTGAAGATATTAGAGAAAGTATGGGAAGCAAGCGGAGAATGGGAATAATCTGTGCCTACCCCCTGTTGGCTCAGACGGTAAAGAATCTGCCTGCTATGTGGGAGACCTCGGTTCGATTCCTGGGTCGAGAAGATTCCTCTGGAGAAGGAAATGGCTACCCACTCCAGTATTCTTGCCTGGGAAATCCCATGGACAGAGGAGCCTGTCAGGCTACAGTCCATGGGGATCGCAGAGTTGGACACAACTGAGTGACTTTCACTTTCACTTTTCACCCCCTCTCTCTGACAGCCCAGCACCTCATTCTGATATAGCAGAGGCGGGTAGAATATGCAGGTAGTTTCTAAGTGGGGAAGGGTCTGAATTTGAGGGAGTTGACAGTTCAGCCTTTGTCTTGGCTTATGAGCAAAGTATATACACCTCATTGAGTTTCCCAATCATCACTTCTCATGCAGAAGTCCCAGGTATAATGCTTCTGATGACAAACACCTGAAATCTACACATAACATGCAGACCAGTGCAATAGGATACATTTTAACTTAAATCATTCACCCAGTTCTCCTAGCTGCAGCTGACAGAGTCATACAGTCTCTCTGCAGAGAAATTTGGGAGTACTCATTAAGATCCTTAACACCATTCAGATCATTTTGCCCTGTATTCTATTTCTAGAAATGTATCTGTTGTGTGGGGCCCAAACTATTGGAAGTGAAGCCATCAGCTAGGAATGCTGGAGGCACTCACCCACGGCTGCGTCTCTCCCAGCAAGCCCCACACACACTTTCCCCGACCAGGGCCAGTGCTGGGGCCAGATAGGCCCTTTTGGTTCTTATTACAATTGAAGGATGCACTTGAGCAAAATCCATGAGGGAACTTTGAGGAACAAGATTTCTTACTCACAGGTCCTGGAGGGCACATAGCTGCCCAAGGGCCATATGCAGTGAGGCCGTGCGTAAAGAGAGAGGTGGACTGGGGGCTCTGCCTTTATCAGTGTTTGAGGATGGGGTGTCAGGGTTTCGAGAGTTCACTATTTGTTTAATGCTCATTTAGCCATGAGTGTGGGAATTAGGGTACAGGAAGAGTGGGATCATTCAAGAAGTCAGTTATTTAAGTATCCGGGACTTTCTACGAAAGGGATCTTCAAGGGTGGGAGCAACAATTCTTTAGCTGATTGTTTTGCTGGTAACTGCGTCATACAACTGCAATATGTTTATTCAAGCTGGAGGTCCTTTGAGATAGATGCCTTGAGATTCAAAAACTTACTGTCAGGCACTTACTCTACAATATCTAAAGAAGTAATCAGAGAGGTACACAGACATACTTGCAAGAATATTTAGTCCATGTTACGCCTTGATAGAAAAAAATTGGAAAAAAAATAAAAAGAAAAAAATTGGAGACCACCTAAATGTTCCCACAGTAGAAGAATGGATAAAGTAAATCCTGGTATATTTATAGAATAAAATATTTTATTGCCATTAAAATGTTTTAAAATAATAATAGCATGGGAAAATATGCATTATGTTAAAACAACTTGCCCACAGCCTGATTGCTGTGCATCTGGGCTAATTAACATCCATAAGCAGTAATGAGAGCTGGCGTGCCTGGCCAGTCTTTTGCTTCCTCTGCTCAGTCTGATTCTGTGTGACTTCTCTAGGGGGAGCCTGCCCACTTTGAGTATCTGATGTACCCGTTACACTCGGCGTCTATCACTGGTCTAGATACTTGCATCCGCAAACCCCTCATTGCCACCTGCTCTGTGGATCGGTCCGTCCGCATCTGGAATTACGAATCAAAGTAAGAAATGAAAGGCTTTGCTACTGCGGTATGCAAGATTCTGGTTGTTAAATTTTTCCATGCAAATTATTTTAGAGAGTTTTCAATTTTAATTACTTAGAAGCTTTCAGCTGGAAACCGTTTATAAAAAAATCAAGTCCGTCAGACTTCCTTTTTCTCTTTTCACTCTTGCATGAGCTAGAAAATCACTTTGTACTTTATTAAGTGTTTACCATGTGCCATACATATGCTTGGCCCTGGGGACAGAAAGGAACCAATATCTCACCTCCTTCCATACCCTCCTGTGTCCTTCGGCCTTTCCTGTCCCCTCACCACCACTGCCCCACCACTGGATCAGTTCTTTGTCTCATGGAGCTGTCCAGATCACTGTTTCCTCCTTTCAATCCTGATCACTGCCCCAACCCTCAACTTCCAGCGATTTTATCCTCCGGGCACAGAATCCCTGAGAATCTCCAGCTTCAATTGGCCCCAGAACATAACTTCTTTGCTTTTACATATAGCTGCTGGGGCTGCTAGGGAAAAAACTGTGCAATACTTCTGAGTTGGAGATCTGAATGGAGCTGTATCTTCCACATCCCTAAACACCCCTTGATCAGTCCCTTCACATGCCATACTCATTGCTGAACACTATCCTCAAATAACAAAAATCTAGAAAAAGAGGTACCAGTAATTACAAGTAATAAAGTATCTCAAATGCCGTTATAAAAATACATACCAGATACAATGGAATGCTCAAGGGACTTAGTGGGCTAGACTTTTATTCAGTAATGTATCTTTTTCACAGTTCTTTGGAACTATTTAAGGAATACCAAGAAGAAGCTTATACAATCAGCCTTCACCCATCTGGACACTACATTGTAGTAGGGTTTGCTGACAAACTACGCATTATGAACCTACTTATTGATGATATACGTTCTTTCAAGGAATACTCCGTCAGAGGGTGCAAAGAGGTAAGAGCTTCTGGAGGTAAGTATCTTGGAAAGTCAGAGTTGAAATATCATGAACTAACACAGCTGAAGAGGTAGACCAGAGAATGTCTTAGAGAATTTTAGTGGCTTAAAAAAATCCAATTTTTCCACCAAAGTTACTGAGTGTATTGGTCCTGTCCCTTTTCTTTTTTGCTCACCTTTGAACCAAACCGTGTGAGATCCCACCTGCAATCTGTCCTCTCTGTGACTGTGGAGTAATTTTTTTTAAGCATTGAAAAGGAAGTTATCACATATTCAGAGTCACAGTTGGGAGGACAGGGTTGGCAATTGGGAGGGATCAGGGAAAATGAGCAACAGTGAAAGACAGTAGCTGCTGCTGCTGCTAAGTCAATTCAGTCGTGTCCGACTCTGTGTGACCCCATAGACGGCAGCTCACCAGGCTCCCCCATCCCTGGGATTCTCCAGGCAAGAACACTGGAGTGGGTTGCCATTTCCTTCTCCAATGCATGAAAGTGAAGTCGCTCAGTCGTGTCTGACCCTCAGCGACCCCATGGACTGCAGCCTTCCAGGCTCCTCCGTCCATGGAATTTTCCAGGCAAGAGTACTGGAGTGGGGTGCCATTGCCTTCTCCAAAAAGACAGTAGCAGCCTATCTGATTTCCCCCATCCCCATCCCGAAGATAACTTACAGAAACAAGACAGAGTTTTAAAGATCACTGTCCCACTCTGAAACTTCTACAGGCAAAATGAGTATTCCATTCTCTGATCCAAACAGCTTCATGATTCATGCGCATGGTAGTGTCAGCATCTTGGCCAGTATGAGCTATAGGAATAGTTACATCAAATAGGCCAATTCTGAGTCCTATTTACACCTTCCCCCAATTCCCAGTCCTGCACGTGGTATCAGCATGAACTCTTTGGGAAAAGAAGCTCTCAACTACAACCTCCAGGTAAACCGCTCTTTCTTTCACTATTGGGCTCTCCCTATATTTCTTTGCAGTGTTCCTTTAGCAATGGAGGTCACCTGTTTGCTGCAGTCAATGGGAACGTGATTCACATTTTTTCCACCACAAGCCTAGAGAATATCTCAAACCTTAAAGGACACACAGGGAAGGTGAGTGAGTGAGCAGTGTCCAGGGAAACAAGGGCACAGAGTCAAACATCCTGCTGGCCAATGGGATAAAAGAGAACCAAAGAGAGGTGATTCTTTTCTTCTCGGAGGTCCCTGTCTAGTTGAGGGAAAAGACAATAAAACAAATGCACATACAGATTTAAGTACTAACTGCAGAAAACTCAATGAAAGAAAAATATGGGTTGTTAGAAGAGGAAGTGATGAGGAGTTGACATGATGGAGATTGGGATGTTCACAAAGGCATAGTCCTAAGGAGTGAGTCAGAATTAACCAGACAGACCTAATAGGTCAAGTAATTGCCGACAGGGATCCAAAGACCCTGAGATGGAGATGGCTAGGGGTAGAGGAGGAACTATCTGTGGTACTGAAACATAGGTATCAAGAATGAAACTTGGCGTGAGCTAAGATTGGTGAGGTTAGCAGGGCCTGAGTTCTTGAAATCTTGTTCATGGAACCTTATAGGCCCTGGTAGCTCAGCTGGTAAAGAATCCACCTGCAATGCAGGTGGAGACCCTGGTTCCATTCCTGGGTCGGGAAGATCCCCTGGAGAAGAGATAGGCTACCCACCTCCAGTATTCTTGGGCTTCCCCGGTGGCTAAGTCAGTAAAGAATCCACCTGTAATGCAGGATCCCTGGATTGGGAAGATCCCCTGGAGGAGGGCATGGCAACCCATTCCAGTATTCTTGCCTGGAGAATCCCCATGGACCGAGGAGCCTGGAGGGTTACAATCAGTGGGATCACAAAGAGTCAGACACCACTGAGTGACTAAGCACAGCATATACTTTATCCTCCTTTTTCCTTGAAATCACTGAAGACTCTCAGACCAAGAAATGATATGACCATATTTGCATTTTACAAGATTACTTTGGCTTCAGAGTAAAGACTGTATTGAAAGGGATGAGGGTAGAAGTGGTAAGGAGATTGTTGTCTACCTAATGATAGTATTTTGGAGCAGGATGGGGCTGGTACCAATAGGAAGAAATGTATGCATTCAAAAGATATTTAGGAAATTAAACCAGTAGCACCTGAAGGTAAAGTGGATATGGAGCATGAAGAAAAGGGAGACACCAAAGACTGAAAGGGTAAGAAGTCAGCAGATGAATTTAGATAGAAAAAGCAGTGGGAAAAGAAAGGCATTCTAGGCAGCAGGACATGTTACAGGTAAGGGGATGGGAGTATGGAACAGGACGGTGGTCTGTGGTTTATAGGCTGGAACACTGAGCACATCTGAGAAGTGATACAAAGAGGAGCTGGAGAAGTTTGTTGCATCATGGAGTGTGTGTGTGCCGTGCCAAGGAATTGGACATTAGTCTGTAGGGGATGAGAAATAACTGAAAGGATTTAAGAAAACAAGTAATGGGATCAGAAAGAGAATTTTCCAGACAGTACTGAAAATGGTTTAGAGGGAAGGGAAGCTGGAATGAAAGAGGTCAGCTAGAAAGTGAGGGTGAGCGAGGAACTAGGAACTAAACCATGGCTTTCATAGTAGGGACAGAGAGAAGAAACCTATTACGCTCTATTTTGGACTTGTTATGTTTGCTGTGTCCATGAGTGTGGTATGTGAGACTAGACGTCAGAAAGAAGTCTGGGCTAAAAATTTCAATTCAGGGAATGAGGTGGTAGTTAGTGGAAGTCAGAGGTGTAGATTAGATCACTAAGCACTCGTGCAGAATCTGAGATCATGGTCAGGAGACAGGTGAGCAACATGTAAGGGACTGGTAAGAAGAGAGAGACTGCAAATGAAGGTGCAGAGAGAACCTGGAATCAAGGAATTGTATCAAAGCAGCCAGGGAACTAGTTTCCAGACAGATAAAGAAGTCAGTGACCATTGACTTCAACAACTAACAGGTCATAAGTGTAAGTGCTATTAAGAACAAGTGTATTGAGAGCTACTGAGCGTCCTCCACTCCAACAGGGTGTTGCAGAAATTTAGAGGAAAGCATACCAGGTGAATGTGATACTCTTTCTAGACCCGTGCACATCCCCATAGGAAGCCCCACCTCACCAACCCGGGGAGCAGCCATTTGTTCCATCACTTTACCAGAATCTATAACACTTGTCTCTAATCAGGGATATATGTTAGGTTTACAGGTGTGCTATTAAAAGAAAATACAAAAACAAACAAAAAATATAGATGGAGCATGCAGCCAAAACCATGCATATAGGGAAATTTTTAACATTAAACATGTATTGGAAAAATGATAAAGATGAAAATCAGTGATACAACCATCCATTGAAAAAGATAAGAAGTAGAACAGCAAATTAATTCGAAGAAAACAAATTGAAAGACATCATAAGGATAAGAGCAGGATGGAACAGAGAACATTTACACGATAGAAGATCATCAAACCCAAACTTTGTTTTTTGAAAGCCCAAAATGGACAAACCTTTAGCACAATTGTTTAAGGGAAAAAAGAGAGAGAGAAGATACAAGTAACCAACATGAGTAACAAAAAGGAGTTATTACTACAGGTCTGATAGACATTTTAAAAGATTATAAGAGAGTATTATGAACAACTTTATGTAAATAAATTTGAATAAATATCAGATCAGATCAGTCGCTCAGTCGTGTCCGACTCTTTTCGACCCCATGAATCGAAGCATGCTAGGCCTCCCTGTCCATCGGCAACTTCCGGAGTTCACTCAGACTCACGTCCATCGAGTCAGTGATGCCATCCAGCCATCTCATCCTCTGTCGTCCCCTTCTCCTCCTGCCCCTAATCCCTCCCAGCATCAGAGGCTTTTCCAATGAGTCAGCTCGTCACATGAGGTGGCCAAAGTACTGGGGTTTCAGCTTTAGCATCATTCCTTCCAAAGAAATCCCAGGGCCGATCTTCAGAATGGACTGATTGGATCTCCTTGCAGTCCAAGGGACTCTCAAAGAGTCTTCTCCAACACCACAGTTCAAAAGCATCAATTCTTTGGCGCTCAGCCTTCTTCACAGTCCAACTCTCACATCCATACATGACCACAGGAAAAACCATAGCCTTGACTAGACGAACCTTTGTTGGCAGAGTAATGTCTCTGCTTTTGAATATGCTATCTAGGTTGGTCATAACTTTCCTTCCAAGGAGTAAGCGTCTTTTCATTTCATGGCTGCAGTCACCATCTGTAGTGATTTTGGAGCCCAGAAAAATAAAGTCTGACACTGTTTCCACTGTTTCTCCATCTATTTCCCATGAAGCAATGGGACTGGATGCCATGATCTTCGTTTTCTGAATGTTGAGCTTTAAGCCAACTTTCTCACTCTCCACTTTCACTTTCATCAAGAGGCTTTTTAGTTCCTCTTCACTTTCTGCCATAAGGTGGTGTCATCTGCATATCTGAGGTTACTGATATTTCTCCCGGCAATCTTGATTCCAGCTTGTGTTTCTTCCAGTCCAGCGTTTCTCATGATGTACTCTGCATATAAGTTAAATAAACAGGGTGACAATATACAGCCTTGACGAACTCCTTTTCCTATTTGGAACCAGTCTGTTGTTCCATGTCCAGTTCTAACTGTTGCTTCCTGACCAGCACACAAATTTCTCAAGAGGCAGATCAGGTAGTCTGGTATTCCCATATATGAACTGACAAATTCCTAGAAAAATTGAATCTGTAATTTAAAACCTGACAAGGAAAACTATCACTGGAGAAGTAGATCGAATTTTAAGGAAAGCATGACACTAATCTTGGGGCGGGGGGGAAACTCTTCTAGAGAATTTTTTTTTTTAAGTAAATACTTCCAACATTGTTCTAGGAGGCCAGCATAGTTGTGATAGCAAAACCTATCAAAGACATCACAAGAAAGGAAAATGGCAAGCCAGTCTTGTGTGTGAACATAAAGATGTCCTAAATAAATTGTCATCAAACCAATCCAGCAATATGTTAAAAGGATAATACAACATGACCATGTTGATTCATTCTGCTGCTGCTACTGCTAAGTCACTTCAGTCGTGTCCGACTCTGTACGACCCCATAGATACAACATTGTTTTAGATTTTGAAATCATTAGTGTATACAACATTAATATAGTAAGGATTAAAAAGCATATGCTTATCTCTATAAATCCAAATATAATAATCAATAACATTGACAGTGTATCAATAACATAACAGATTTAAAAAGCACTTAAAATAATGGGGAATGTACTTTATTATAAAAAAATCTTATATAAGACATTTATTTTAAAAACCTACAACAATCAGCACACTTGATTATGAAATTGTGAAAGAGAACAAAACATGATGCCTTCTGTTAGCCTTGTACTGAGTTCTATCCAGTGCAATAAGGTACGAAACGGAAATATACATTTGTCCATGCTTAGTTGGCTCCTCAGTCATGTCCAGCTCTTTGCGACCTCATTGACTGTAGCCTGCCAGGCTCATCTGCCCATGGGAATTCTCCAGGCAAGAATACTGGAGTGGGTTGCCATGCCCTCCTCCAAAGGATCTTCCCAACCCAGGGATCGAACCCAGGTCTCCCACATTACCGGCAGATTCTTTACCATCTGAGACACCAGGGAAGCCCAACATTGGTCCATGGGGCTGCCATAACAAAATAGCCCAGACTGGATGGCTTATGAAGAGCAGAAATTTTTCCTCATAGTTCGGAGGGTGGGGAGTCCAAGATCAAAGTGCCAGCACAATTAGAAGAGGGCCCTCTTCCTGGTTTCAGACTTCCTGTAGCCTCCCATGGTGGAAGGGGCGAGCTAGCACTCGGGGGCCTTTCCTAAGAGTGCTCATCCCATTCATGAGGGGAGAACTCAGGACCTAATCACTTCCCAAAGGCACCACTTCCTAATACCATCACCTTGGGATGTCAGGATTTCAACATGAATTGAGGTGGGGCTGATGAGAGACAGAAACATTCAGACCATAGCAAAATAAGAGGCATGAGGGTTGGAAAGGAAGAAATAAAGCTATTGCCACGGACAGCATAACTGAGTTTGTAGAAAATTTAGAGAATTTGCAGATAAACTATTAAAATTCGTGAATCTGGGAATATTGTTGGAAATTATTATATTTAAGTCCCTTTTTACATAATAGTGACAAATGATCAAAAAATGTCATTTAAAAGGTAGAGCTCGGGCTAAGACATGGCTAAGGATGTGGCTGGCAGAACTGGAGTCATGGAAACACCCAAAAAGGTGTCCAGTTGGTCAGGAGGTTGGCTACGTAGGAGGAGATTGAGAAAATGTGTCGGAGATATTAATGTATTGGAGATTATGGGAGCCAGTCGCTCTACTGGAGAACGGAGTTACAAATATGGAAAAGGGAAAAAGTTAGAATGTTGTTTTTATTTGGCAGTTTTGTTCAGTGACTTGGTAACCTAATTCTGAGAAGTCTTTTTTTCTCCTGCAGTGGGCAGCCTCGGATGTCGCTGCTCGGATGTTTTTCTTTCTTGATCTTTTAGCCTGGTTACCTAGGGCTTGTCCCTGGGTTGACCTAAGCCACTTAATTAGTCATAGATTATGCTTAAGCCCCCTTCCCCAGTTATATTTTCACCCTTCACTGTTGGATTTTTGTTTAGAAAACAGAAAACTGTGATTTTCCTGTCACAGTTCATGGAGTTTATGCTTTTGCTCCATGTTTAGCCAGAAACTAGTAGTTTTGAGGTTCCCTTTCTGACTATACCTGAGAGGGTGCAGCCTCAGCCATGCACCCCACCTTCCAGGCTGCCAGGCATAAGCATGATGTTATTTCTAAGCCTGACTTCCTGGGAAATGCCCCTGGGTCAGAAGCTTATTATTCAGTTGGTGTTGGTCAGATGTTGTATTTAAACCCTTCATGCCTGTGAAGCTTCCACCCTGTGTCAGTGGGGTTTTGTACAGCACAGGAGATGCTTTCAAGTGTCCCCACATCCTGCTCTGATTTCTCCTGAGTGTGTGCAGCACAGCACACACATCAGCCTTCCCGATCCCCACAGTTGCCTCTTATCCCGGAAGGGCTCTCTCAACTGTCCCCTTCCCTTCTTCTTCCTGTTCTAATTCTGTTACTGCTCTGCCATTTTGCTTCTATCAGGGAGTTTCCAGCCTTCTCTTAACTGCCCTCCACCTAGATCTCCACCAATTTAGAGGTTGTCCATAGGATGAAATTCTCCATGCTCTGTTCCAAATAAGTCAGTCTCCTCCAGCAGAGCTGTGGAGCTCATTGTCTTATGACCAACATCCCCCTGGGAAGAAGTTCTGCTCCACTGCACCAGAGTGGAGGGTGAGGGGTATCGACTTTCTTTCCCAAGAGTGACCTCCCTACTCTGTGCGTGGAAAGGGGGTGGGATCCCTCGTCTCTTCAGCTCTCCCCTCATGGTGTAGAACCCCCACCCATTGAGTTAACTGGGGCAGGGGCAACTGGGGTACCAGTATTCTCAGGCTTCTGCACTTGGAGTAGAGCTTCCCCAGCAGGTGGGGACCAACTAGGGGAAGGGAGATGAGGCCCTCTTGGCCACACTTGCCTGGAATAGAGCTTCTGGGTGGGGATAAGAAATGCCAGCAGGTTTCCCAGGATGAAACCATAGCCAATGACTAAGCTCTGGGGGAGAGAGGGAGCCCCACCTTTTGGCTACAGCTGCCCAGAGTACACTGGAATAAAGTGTTTGAAGATGAGGAGGGTAAAGCAGCAGATCAGTGCTTATCTCCCCCAGTCTCTGTTCCTCCTGAGATTGAGTAGATTTTCTTGAGTGAATGTTTCTGCATTTTCTCTATGCCCTTAAGACAATTGCCAGAGACTTTAAATAACTGTTTTTATAAACTTTTTGGCCACACCACGAGGCGTGCAGGATCTTAGTTCCCCAACCAACGATCAAACCTGCACCCCCTGCAGTGAAAGTGTGGATTCTCAGGACTACCAGGGAAGTCCCTAAATAACTGTTTTTATGATTTCTAAGTTACCTATTATGTAAGGGATAGGCCAGCTGAAGTTCTTACTCTGCCATTTGGAAGTACTCTCTCTATGCAATTTTTGCAACTCCCTTTGAATATATATATATATATATATATATATATATATATGTATAATTATTTCAAAATAAAAAACTTTTGTAAAACATAGCAGTGATTGATTGCAGCATTATAGGAATTATTATGATTCAGTCTTTACATTCATAAAGTGAGACAGAAATGAGAATATTTAATCTTCAGTATTTTGCAAACGTCTGAGGAAATAGAATGCTAACTTTCCTACAAAGCTATGATTTGTGTTTACTGAAGGGTATGTTCCAGGAAAGGACACTCTGCCTCAGCATAGTGAATCACATAAGGGGTTCTCCTCCTCTCCTTGAAAGGTGTGTGTGTGTGTGTGTGTGTGTGTGTGAGTGAGTGTACATGCGCACTCCCAACTGGGCGCATCTTCATCCCCCGTAGATTCGTTCAGTTGCGTGGAATACCGATGACAGCAAGCTGATTTCCTGTGGCACAGACGGTGCTGTGTACGAATGGAGTCTGTCCACAGGAAAGAGAGAGACCGAGTGCGTGCTCAAGTCCTGCAGCTACAACTGCGTCACCATCTCCCCTGACGGCAAAATCATCTTTGCTGTTGGGTCAGACCAGACTCTCAAGGAGATTGCAGATTCCTCAGTGAGTCTGCCCCTGTCCCTCCTCTGGGCTGCTGCCTCGATCTGCAGAAGACAGCTTCCTGTGTTTACAGCAGAAAGGGCTTCTCTGAGAACAGGGCCCTTCTTCTTGGGAGAACACCTGCCTCCTCATCCCTAGAGGATCAGCTCAGTAGTTGTTACTTCTGGAATTTCCTGCCCAGTGCCCACCTGACTCGTTTAAGTTGTGGGGCTCTTTTCCATTCCTCCTTTGCTTGCTGACTGTAACTTGTCTCTCACCCTGGAGGGAAGGAGGTCAGCAGCATCTCTAAATGGCGCTCTAACCCGTGATTTGCATGTACTTCCGTGGGCTAAAAACAGAACCGTAGTTATTGCTATCACCTAAGCTTGCCTCCATAATTGTTTGGAAATCCCCAAACTCTGAAATTTTAAAATTATGCACCTTGGCTCCCAAATAGTTAAGGGAGGAAAGAAGAGCTTGGCAAGGACACTTCCTGGAAAAGGAGCAGTGTCCTCCTCCACGAGTCCAACCGAGAGGAGGGTATCTCTCCAGTATACCCCCAGGTAGCCCCCAGCGTGGTGGTTTCCACGGTGCTGCACCAGAACAAAGCTTCTTAAGGGGAGGGCCATGGTTCACATCTCATGGTATCCCTACTAGGTGGCACAACACATGGCCCACAGAAAACACCCAGTAATAATTGGTGGCTAGGTGGATGGGTGGGTGGATGAGTGAATTAAAGAGTGAAGGAGTGAAGTAATTCCCTGAGAGTGTAGTTTTGTTCCTATAATGGACATTAATAACTATTTGCTGGATAGATTTATGATCCACATCCCATTATTAGTTTGAGATACATGATAAGAGTAGCAGTTGAGAGCATACTCTCGGGAGCCTGAGTGCAGTGGGTGAGTTGAGGTAACTGACCTAGCCTCCCTGTGTCTCTGTGCCTGTGTTTCATCATCTTTAAAATAAGGATGGCAGTAACTACCTTAAGGGGTTTTGTGAGGGTTAAATGAGTCACAACCTGTAAAAGCGGGAGAGCGCTTCTGGGTATCTTAGGAAACTTTCCCTAGTGTTACTCCTAACTCTTAGAACTGTTTACTCACCAGTCAAGCCGCCAAGAAATATTTAGTTTGTGCCCTTTTATGTGCTAGACACTAAGCCAGATGCTAAAAGGGATGGAAAACACACATTTTAAAATCCAGAAGTTGCCCTAATGTTGCTATTAAAAGCAAGGAGAGTGACCTGGGGACACTGGGGATGCGCTTCAGCCCCTCGCCCTGAACAGAGCTGGCTGTGTTTCAGGTAATTCGAGAGATGTCAGCATTTGACGTCACCTACACGGCCGTTGTCATCTCCCACTCCGGGCGCATGATGTTTGTGGGCACCTCGGTGGGGACCATCCGTGCGATGAAGTACCCGCTCCCTCTGCAGAAAGAATTCAATGAGTACCAGGCCCACGCAGGTCCTGTCACCAAGGTGAGGGGGACTTTCCCTGGGGTTCAGTCCCAGATTCAGGTCTTGAGCGATCCACCTGGTCCTGCCTGCGGCGTACCTGGTTCATCCCTTCCCCCTCCCAGCACCTTGTCTCTCCCCTTATTTATTAATCCAGCCAAGCGTTCAGTAAACACTCACTGGCTCTTAATGCTCTTTGTTTGAACTACTCCCAGGAATTAGTCCTAGGAAGTGGTCAGAGGTGCTCCTGAAGATGTATGTACAAGGTTGTTCATCATATTATTTTGCATAATAAAACATGGGCCATTTGAGAGATGCTGAAGGGCCCTGCTCAGCTGTTCTCTACAGGCCAGCACCCTCCTGTCCCGGCTGCTAATGGCTCACAGCTGTCCTTCTCCACCGGGTTGTTCTGGACTAAAAGGAGACAGCCTGGGAGACGAGCCCCCATCCCTCCCCAGGGGCAATAACCTGAGCACACTTTTGTAAACTGTCCTTCCATCCCCCCTTCTAAAAAAGCAGTGTCCCTGTTTACAATGGGATCCTGAAGAACAGCCTCTGGGAAATGTGTTCTCTCTCCCTCCTCCCTCTCTCAACTCCAATTGAACAATACCAGCCTCTGAGGTTTTTCATTAAGTCCCAAACTTTAAATTGGCTTGCCTGCAGACACATCCTTATTAGGAAAGGATTTTTTCATTATAAACCAGAACATTCCTGTACTGAACCTGAGTCTTGGGTCCAAAGTAAATTACTATCACATATCTCCCCGCTTTGCTTTAGAACCACTAAATTTTGTGGATGTTTACTTTTCTGATTATAAAAGCAGGACATGTTTATTTTAGGAATAAAAATCCTAATCAGTTCAGTTCAGTTCAGTTCAGTCGTTCAGTTGTGTCCGACTCTTTGCGACCCCATGAATTGCAGCACACCAGGCCTCCTGGTCCATCACCAACTCCCGGAGTTCACTCAGACTCACGTCCATCGAGTCGGTGATGCCATCCAGCCATCTCATCCTCTGTCGTCCCCTTCTCCTCCTGCCCCCAATCCCTCCCAGCATCAGAGTCTTTTCCAATGAGTCAACTCTTCGCATGAGGTGGCCAAAGTACTGGAGTTTCAGCTTTAGCATCATTCCTTCCAAAGAACACCCAGGGCTTATCTCCTTTAGAATGGACTGATTGGATCTCCTTGCAGTCCAAGGGACTCTCAAGAGTCTTCTCCAACACCACAGTTCAAAAGCATCAATTCTTCGGCGCTCAGCTTTCTTCACAGTCCAACTCTCAAATCCATACATGACCACAGGAAAAACCATAGCCTTGACTATGCATCATTAATATGCTGATGCATTTTCTTCTACATTTTTGTGCATATGCTTTAAATAAATTAAGATCATACTATATGTACTGTTTTGTTGGCTGTTTTTTTTTAAATTTGTGCTATTGTAGGCATTTTTTGTACAATTAATATTCCTCAAAAGCATGATTTTAGCAGCTATTCAAATATCCTATGATAATGATGGATCGTAACTTATTTAACTCATCTCTTACAACTGGGCATTTAAATTATCCCATGAGCTCATGAATATCCTAGTCTGCAGATTGCTATGAGCATCTCTGATTATTTCCTAAGACTAAATGTCTAGACAGAGAGTGAATCCTGAGGGAAAGAGAATGGCCATTTTTAAAGTTCTTGACACATTTTGGTGATTGTGAGAAGAGAGTTTCCATAGTTGATACTTCAGTTTTCATTTTTTACTTTGAAGTAGCTATAGATTCACAAGAAATCTAAAAGATAGCAGCAAGGTCCTGGTGCTCCTCACTCAGCTTCCCCCAGTAGTTACATCTGATGCACAGCGTCAAACCAGAACACTGACAGTGGCACACGAGGGGGGCCCTATGTCACTGTTTCTCATGCGCAGATGTGTGTGGCCACCACTGCACGCAAGGCGCAGAACCAGTCCAGCACCACAAAGAGCTCCCTCCTGCTCTCATCACAGTCCCACCACCATGCCTAGTCCTCAGCAACCACTAATTTATCTTCCTTTTCTATAACTTTGACATCTTGATCATTTTATGTAAATAATCCTAAGAGTATGAATATGAAATTATCAAAATGTCAAAGTTATAGAAGTGGAAAATAATCATACAGTACCTGGAGAAGGAAATGGCGACCCACTCCAGTATTCTTGCCTGGAGAATTCCATGGACAGAGGAGCGTGGCGGGCTACAGTCCATGGGGTCACAAAGAGTCAGACACGACTAAGTGACTAACACACAGTCATACAGTATATGACCATTTGAGAGGAGCTTTTTTTCACTCGGTGTAATACCTTTGATCTCCATGTCAGTTATTTCATATATCAATACTTTATTCTGTTTTCTCTGAGTAGAATTCCACGGTAAGGGTGTGCCGTGATTTGTTTAACTGTCTACCCCTTGTAAGATATTTGATTTTTCCCCATAGGTTTTGGGCTGCTACAAATAAAACTGCTATGAACAATTCCATACTGGCTTTTATGTTAACATAAGTTCATTTCTCTGGGGTAAATGCCCAGGAATACTGTTGCTGAATCATATACTGCAAGTATATTTATTTAGTTTTTCAAGAAACTGCCAGGTTCTTTTCTATTCCTTTCAGCAATACACAAAAGATCCAGTTTCTCTGCATCATTGCCAGCGTTTAGTATTATCACTATTTTTTTATTTTAGCTGTTCTAATAGGTATATAGTGACATCTCATCATAGTCTTCATTTGCATTTCTTTGAAGGAAAGTTATGACCAACCTAGACAGCATATTAAAAAGCAGAGACATTACTTTGCCAACAAAGGTCCATCTAGTCAAGGCTATGGTTTTTCCAGTAGTCATGTATGGATGTGAGAGTTGCACTGTGAAGAAAGCTGACCGCCAAAGAATTGATGCTTTTGAACTGTGGTGCTGGAGAAGACTCTTGAGCATCCCTTGGACTGCAAGGAGATCCAACCAGTCCATTCTAAAGGTCCTGGGTGTTCTTTGGAAGGAATGATGCTAAGGCTGAAACTCCAATACTTTGGCCACCTCATGCGAAAAGTTGACTCATTGGAAAAGACCCTGATGCTGGGAGGGATTGGGGGCAGGAGGAGAAGGGGACGACAGAGGATGAGATGGCTGGATGGCATCACCGACTCGATGGACGTGAATTTGAGTGAACTCCGGGAGTTGGTGATGGACCGGGAGGCTTGGCGCGCGGCAGTTCATGGGGTCACAAAGAGTTGGATATGACTGAGCTACTGAACTGAACTGAACTGAACTGAATGACTAATAATGTTGAATATCTTCTCATGTGCTTATTTGCCATCTGTATTACTTCTCCAATGAGATGTCTCTGTATCTTTTGCCCACTTCGTAATTGGATTATTGGTTTGTTTTTTTTTTAACTGTTGATTCTTTTGTGTACCTAATAATTGACTCTAAATATTCCAAATCCACAGAGAACATATATATAGCCTTGTCTTTTCATTCATTCCCAGAAGCCCGTGAGGGTTTCTGTCTCACTCTTTTCTAAGATCAAATTTTCCTCCCAGGGAGGCTGTGCCCGGGCTTGCGTGGGGTGGGGATCTTGCACAACCACTGACTCAGTCCTGGTCTGCACGGCCTGAGAATGAAAGCCTCCTCACCATGCTCGTTCTCCTCAGATGTCGCTCACCTTTGACGACCAGTTCCTGCTGAGCGTTGCCGAGGATGGCTGCCTGTTCACCTGGAAGGTCTTTGATAAGGATGGTCGGGGAATCAAGCGAGAGAGGGAGGTGGGCTTTGCTGAAGAGGTGCTCGTTACCAAGACAGACATGGAAGAGAAGGTAAGAATTGGACCTGATGAAGAGCAACAGGGAAATTGCCTGTCAGGCCACGTCCAGTGTCCTGGGTCCGGCATAAAGCCCCTCCCCAGCCTGGTTGCACCTGTGCCCAGTGCAGACCACCCCCCACCTCCACTGCATCCTGTGTCCTTCCCACCCGCCTGCGCTTCTGCCATGTAGTCATTCTGACTTACACTGAGCTGTGCTCTCAGCCTGTGACCTAGTTCTCCTCTCCTACTCTTTGCAAGCAGGTGCGGCTACTGCTAAGTCGCTTCAGTCGTGTCCAACTCTGTGCAACCTCATAGATGGCAGCCCACCAGGCTCCCCCGTCCTTGGGATTCTCCAGGCAAGAACATTGGAGTGGGTTGCCATTTCCTTCTCCAGTGCATGAAAGTGAAAAGTGAAAGTGAAGTCACTCAGTTGTGTCCAACTCTTCGAGACCCCATGGACTGCAGCCCACCAGGCTCCTCCATCCATGGGAGTTTCCAGGCAAGAGTACTGGAGTGGGGTGCCATTGCCTTCTCCTTAAAAGCAGGGACTGTGAAATAATTCGCATAATTATTGTGACATAATTAATGACCAGCAGTTTCCAGCACATGCCAGGCATGTGGGAGACAGTCAGTAAATACTTACAAAATTAATGTGACACACTGAGTATTCCAGTTGTATCTGTGAAACTTAAATAACAGCTGGTATCTGGAACCTTTTTTTTTTTTTAAAAAAAGAAAAAGATATTTATAAAACAGTCCTGAAATTCACTGCTTTCAATAATAAAACAATAAAAGTAATAATATCCAGTAACCAACCGTTTTTTTTTTTGGGGGGGGGGGGTGGACTTCCCTGGTGGCTCAGTGGTAAAGAAGTGGCCTACCAATGCAGGAATCATAAGTTTGATCCCTGGATCAGGAAGATCCCCTGGAGGAGGAAATGGCAACCTATTCCAGTATTCTTGCTGGGAGAATCCCATGAACAGAGGAGCCTGGTAGCTACAGTCCTTGGGGTCACAAAAGAGTTGGATACAACTGAGTGACTAAACAACAACAAACCTTTTATTTAGGTTTGCCACAAACCAAACACTGTGCTAATTACCAATACAGGAGATACAGGTTTGGTCCGTGGGTTGGGAAGATCCCCTGGAGGAGGAAATGGCACCCACTCCAATATTTTTGCCTTGGAGAAATTCAATGGACAGAGGAGCCTTGTGGGCTACAGTCCATGGCATTGCAAAAGAGGTGGACACGACTTCACGACTAAACAACAGCAAACCTTTTTTTTAGGTTTGCCACAAATCAAACACTGTGCTAATTACTTTATAAGTATTTTCTCATTTGAATCTCACAACTGGAGAAGATACTATTGTTTTCCCCCATGTTTCAGGAAGTACTTTTGGAGAGGTCGAGTGGCATGTCCATAGTGCTACTACACATAGAGTATTACAGTTAGGAGAAGGCCTAGAGCACCAATCCAGACTTCGTCCACAGCCCACTCCATCATCATGACCTCAGAGCACCTTTCCTCCTGTTGAGGCAGCCAAGAGTCCAATCACATGTGTTTGGAGAGCTCTGAGCCCTGTGCTCCCCAAGGAAGAAGCCCAGTGGGTGGTATTCTCTCAGGGCGTACAGAGCGTGCACAGCTATGCACTCACTGCCGTTCATGCAGAGTTTACTGTGCATTCGCTGAGTACCTGCTGTTTGCTGGTCACTGGGGCTGCATGTGTGGAAAGACAGGCGGGGCCCTGTGATCAGGAAACTCACGGTCACGCAAGGAACAGCGACAAGTGAAAGCAGCGGAACCGCAATGCCAGGGCCCCGTAGTAGGATGATAGTCCCCAGGGGATTCCCGGAGATCACTCCGCGAGCTCCCTGGAACTTCCTGCAGGAAAGGGAAGTGGGAGGAAAGGCTGAGGGAGAGCCTGTGACAGTTGGGGTCTAACCTCCTGCAGGCAGGCACCTGTGTCTCTTCCTCCTCCCTCTTCTCTCTTCTTCCCCGAGCAGAATACACCAGGCTGCACCGAAGCCTGAGGTGTCTGGGCTGCCTCCTGACCCCGCCCCCAGCTAGGCCTGACAGCGCTGCTGCCAACCGGAAGTGACCAGTGTGTGTTCCCCTCGCTTCTTGAAATTCCCTTGTTTCTCGGGCTCCATGCGCCCACACTCTTATCATTGCCTGTAAGCCACTGACTGTTCCTCCCCAGCAACATTCCTGGCCCTTCCTTCACCCGGCCTTAAAAGTCACATTGCCCAGAATTCCCAACTCTTTCTTTGTCTTTATACTCTTTATGACATTGTATGTAACTCTGTGATTCACCCAGCCACTTAGTCATTCATTTATTCATGCATCCAACTAGTACTTGCAGAGGGATCTGCCACGTGCCAGACACTGTGCTAGATCTGGGATTACAGAAATGAAGGACATAGACAGTCCTGGAGTTTATATCACAGGAGAAGGTGTGGTTAAAATTTTATTTATTTATTTGGCCCTGCCACATGGCTTGCAGGAACTTAGTTCTCCAGCCAGCAATTGCACCCACACCCTTGGCAGTGAAAGCATGGAGTCCTAGTCACTAGACAGCCAGGGGATTCCCTAGGTAAAATCTTAAAGGGAATCAAATGTGTAGTGAGTGTTATGAAGGAAACGGTGCTGTGGGAGCCCAGGGAAGGGACCCTGACCCAGGCAGACTGGTGTCTGAGGAAGTGAGCCTTGAACAGAGCCTCCAGAACATGAGTGTGTGCAGATGGGTGAGGGAAGGTGCTCTGAGGAGGATGCCCCTAGCTAGTGGGGCTGGAGTGGAGGGGGTGCTGGAGAGAAAGTTTGGAGGTGAAGCAGAGAGAGGTGATGAGGGGGCTTCTATAGCAGGTTTCAGACTTTGGAGACGGTTCCTAAGGCCCCATTGATGATCTGAGTTAGGCAGTGACTTGGTAGACTTGTATCTGGAGAGACTTCTCTGCAGCAGCCACGTGGAGTAGGACAGAGGCAGGAGGATGAGCAAATGCTTCCGGTGCAGCGCGTCAGAACCGGGGGTTCTGGCCAATAAACATATCCCACTCGTCCCCGGCAGACCGCCAGGGCCATGTGTTCATCTGATAAGTGTTTATTTGGTGCTGACTCTGTTGCTGGTCCTGTGCTGGGCTCCCAGGATCATGCAGGGAAGCAAGCCAGGCCAGGGCAACCCTCAGGGAAGGTCCGGTCAGGAGAGGTGAGCTTCACCCATAGTCCTCTCACTCATCTTCACCACATCAGGTACCATTCCCTAAAACCTCTCCGACATCTTTCCACTCTGCTCTGCTCCCCGACCTCTGGCCAGGCTCTTACCATCCTGCAGCAGGACCATGCAGGGCCCCTCAACCAATGCATCTGCCCTCAGTCCTTCTCTGACCCAGCCTGGGTGCACACTGCCTGTCTTTGGGCACTTCTCACAATTGGTAATGATGTGTCTACCTGGCTGATTCAGTAGGCTGTAAGTTCCATGGAGGCAGGAATCCTGATTCAACAAATACTTTTCGAGTGCCTACTGTGTGTTCAGCACCATTCTAGGTACCTGAAATACATCAGTGTACAAGACCAACAAAGATCTCAGCCTTCTTGGAGATTGAATTCTGGGGCGGGGATGAAGCCAAAGGGCAATAAACAAAATAATACATAACATTTAAAAGTGCCAAGATCTAAGGGGATAATGAAAAATAGAGCAGGGTAAGAGGTGGGGAGTCAGAGTGCTGGGAATGGGAATAGCAAGGGGAAGGAAAATCAGGTCCATGTAGACCTGACTGAGCAGGTGACATTTAGGCGTATCTGCGGAAGAGATGTGAGTTATCAGCATAATGCCTGTCGCTCAGTGGAGCGCCACACTGAATAGGTGTTTTGGAGATAGAGGAAGAAGCTCATGTGTCTCCAAGTGTCTGATCTGTGTCTTATGTGGAAAGATGACGCATGCTCTGAGCAGAGCTGCAGGCCCCAGACAGCTCAAAGCCACGGGGTTTAAATAGTCCGATTCAGCCGCACTGTGAATGTTCTTGATTCTGTGTCCTCCTTTCAAAGGCTCAGGTTATGTTGGAGCTGAAGACTCGTGTGGAAGAATTAAAAATGGAGAATGAGTATCAGCTTCGACTAAAGGATATGAACTATTCTGAGAAGATTAAGGAGCTAACAGACAAGTTCCTCCAGGAAATGGAGTCCTTGAAAACAAAAAACCAGGTCTGTTGAATCAACAGCCGCAAATAAGAAATTTCCTATTCACTCAAAACAACCAGCACTCGCTCAAACAATAAGACATATGATCATGTTGATAACACCATAAATGCTTACAGCAAAGTGCTAAGTGAAAAAAGAGAAAAAAGCAGAATATAAAAAACTCTTTATGGTGAATGCTACTAATGAGGTAAAACAGACACACCTAGAACAATTTTTAAGAAAATAGATAATGATATGACCATCTCTGGAAGTTGAAATTGTGGATAGTTTGAATTTAGTTCTTTAGGCTTTTCTATAATTTCCAGATTCTCCACGAGGAGAATATATTACCTTTCTGATCAAGAGAAACTTACTTAATAGCAAAATGAAAAGTAACAAGAAAAATAAAGTATGTAAAGAGAAAGCGTACAGAATATTGATCTCCAGATTGTCAGTAAGTTAAGTAAAATTAGTCTAAATGACCTCTCTGTCATTAACATTGGCCCAAGATTCTCCTGGAATGATTCCTCTATTCCGTACAAACCTGCCTGGCCCTTCTTTCAATGCTGCCAATTTTTTGCTCAAGTGATATTTGGTTCTTTTATGTTATCTCTATGGGTCTAAAAACACCCTGGCAGTTAATTTTAGTATTTCATTCATTTAATCAACAAACGTCGGTGCCCTCTGTACACAGAGTACAAAGTTAGGTCCCTCCCCTGTCTGCAAGGAGCTTTGATGCTCCATTAAAGAAAACACTTTCTCAGAAGCTGACACATTAACATATCCAAGGATTTCCTTTGAGAGCAACGTGCTAACAACAGAGGATTCAAATCAATCCTTACGTTTTCCACCCAAAAATCCATTTGGTGCCTGTCCGAAACTGAACTCATGATTGACAAGATCCATTTCACAGAAGGGATCTGTATAGAGATAATATAGAACTCTCAGAGCAGACTATAATACAAATAAAAATGATAGCTTGAATGTTGTTCGTAGAACAAAGTAAGAGTGCAAAGTAAGGGCTTGGGAAATGTTTGTGAGTGAAGGAGGCTATTACTTATACAATGGGTGCTCTCACAGTGATGCTTTCAGCAGACGTGTAGAAATGCGAATATTTGACTCTGTGTCTTAGGTTTTAAAAACGGAAAAAGAAAAGCAGGATGTACTCCATCGCGAACGCATGGACGACCTCCTGGACAAACAGAGCCGGGAACTGCAGGACCTAGGTGAGGCCACCCATGCAGGGCCCTGGGCAGAGGGCCGTTGGTTGGGGGCAAAGTCCGACAGCCCTCTGGATTCAACCCCGTCTATAAACAGCCTGCCTTTATCCCCTGGAGCTCACTGTGGTTTTTATTCCTGTGTATTTACTCATTCTTTAAACACAGGTTAAATACCTACTGCATGCCAGTAGGAGATACAAAAAAGTGTGGGTCTGGAACCTAACAGACTGCATTGGGTTCCAGACTCACCCTGACTTGCTGGGTGCGCTAGGGAGTCACCAAACCTCCCCCAGCCTTACTTTACTCTTCCATAAGATGGGGGTACTGGCGCCTGTTTTGCATACTCAGGACATTCTTCTTGGCCCTGAACCTCCAAACATCCCTCTGCACTTTCCTGGAAACCTTTCTGCCTAACATCGAAGGGAGGGAATCAGGTTGCCTTATAAGATGATAGCGTGGGGGCCCTGTAAGGAAGATGGGTGTGCATTTGAATCTGGCCTGTCGAAGCAGAGGCTCTAGCTGGTGCTGGAAGGGAACGGAAAAGCAGCCAAGGCCCCTGAGCGTCCCCCGGGGCTGGTGCTACCGTCTCTCCTGAAGTAACCTTTCTTGCTTCTCTCCAGAATGTTGCAACAACCAAAAATTGCTTCTGGAATATGAGAAGTACCAGGAGTTGCAGCTCAAGTCCCAGAGGATGCAAGAGGAGTACGAGAAGCAGCTTCGGGATAATGATGAGACCAAGAGCCAGGCCCTGGAGGAGCTGACTGAGTTTTACGAGGCCAAACTGCAGGAGAAAACCACCCTCCTGGAAGAGGTACTCACAGGAAACCGAGCTGTGCCTCCTGTTGACAGTGCCATCCTGCAGCCCTGGCCTGGGAACAGCGCTGAGAGCCGTGGGGAGCCCCGCTTGGCCTCCTTTTCCTTCCCCACCTTCCTTCCTGAGTGTGTTTCGTGGCCTTGTTTTGTGCTGTTTCTGTGTTTGTGTCCCTGGCAGCTAGGGGCCTCCCTGAGGGGGGAGGTGCTCAGCTTTTCAGACCCAAGTTCCTTGGCTTGACTAAGTTCATCCCCATTGTTCTCTTCTAACTGTATCTTCTCTGGGGAGAGCTTTCTAGCAGAAGCCTGTAGAACCTGGAGACGAACAAGGTACCTGAGCCATGGGGAAGGTGGTTGCCTGAAACCCTTCGTAGCTTCTCATGTCTCACAAGATGAAATCATTCCTTCACGGACTGAACAAGCAGACCTGCCTTACAGGTTTACCAGCATAAGTGCTGGGTGGTCAAGTAAAGTGAATGTGGGGCCAGGTTCTCGGTTGGGTGAGAGAGGCGGTCACACAGACTAATGTTCATCAAAATGTAGACGGCACAGTGGGGGCGCAGACGCAGAGCACCTGCCCCCTCCACCTGCTAACCCACCACCCGCCCCCCACATCCCCTGCCACTGGCCTGCAAGGTCGGGAAAGACTGGTAGGAGCTACAGAGATCCTGGAGGCATGGAAGCTGGAATTAACCAGGAGACAGGGAAATGCAGGAGGTTAAGAGAGAGCATCCAGGCAGAGCAAAGTCATAGAATGTTCCAGCAGATGGGGTTGCCGCAATATCTCATTTCCTGAGATGAAGAGAAAATTGAGAGGAGGCCAGATGGTCTCCTTTTTGGCACAAAATTCTGGCAGATGGTGTTCTTCTGAGAGTGACGGGGCAGGAGAGTCATGAAGGTGTGGAGTGATTTTAGTTTTTGTTTTTTGTGTTTTTTTGGCTGCTCTGGATCTTCATTATGGTGCCTGGTCTTAGTTGCCTCATAGCATATGGGATCTTAGTTCACCAACCAGGGATCGAACCCACTTTGGAAGGCCCATTCTTAACCACTGGACCACCAGGGAAGTCCCATATGGAGTGATTTTTGAAGGGAATGACCAAGAAGAGGATGGGCAGGTCTGTAGCTGAAGGCCTAGCTGCCTGAGGCTAATTCTGGCGGCAGTGACCCACCAGGCTGTGTGCTTTTCCACAGCAGGGCTCTGCAAGAAAATGTGTGAGCAAGGAAGGCACAGGGCAGCCCTGACCCAGAGCCAGGGCTTTACCAACTGGTGAAAATAATGGTCGGCTGGGAACCAGCCACTGGGTCCAGGCCAGAGAAAGTCAGTAAGGAACCAAGAGACAGTGGATGAATCAAGACTGGGCCAGGGAACGTGGTGAGGTTGAGAGCCAGGGTGGCATACCTGGGATCCAACAGAAAAGTCACCTGTGCTCAGGGAACAGGGCCTGTATTTTAAGACTCAGAGGTGGCACCGTTCCAGGGGGTGGGCCTGCGAGTGGATGCAGGAAGATAAGGGTCACAGCATCAGGAGACATCCTAGGGTCCTCTGTAACCACCCTGATGATGGCAAGGAAGCTGCTGAGTCGGCATCCAGAAGTCCTCGGTGAACTGGGACACTGCCCAGGTGGTGGGGGTGGACTCAGTGGGAAGTAGAGGGTGGAGGCCCTCTACTCGGCAGAGGCTGAGCTCAGAGAGCAGAGAGCCAAGAGAATTCCACCCCGACCCAAGCCCACCTGATTCCAGTTCTACAGCTGCCCTGCCTACCTGCCCAGCCCCATTTCCGGTTGCCCCATCCAGCTTCCCACATCCAGTGATGTGGAGCCTCTGGAATTCTTCTATACCAACCTCTGAGCCCCTGCTCAGGATGATGCTTCTTCACTTGGCTGCTGGTGTGCACCCTCAGGGACTCAGGACAAGAGCCAACTCCTTGACAATTTTTCCCCAACCACTCACCGTCCTCCTCCCCCTTTTACAGGGCTAAGCATCCCTCTGTGTTCTCAAGGGCCCCAGACCCCTTTTGTCCTTGTGGCTTATACAACAACATCTCAGTCTGCCGGGCTCTGCTTTTAGGGTGAATGGATCCTCCCAGAGTAGTGAAAGGCCAGCCTTCCTCCCCAGACCTCTCATAGTGATGACAAGGCTTTTTTTCTTTTGAGTCAGCAGGATTTCAACTCAGAACTTTGCTAGAGAGATGCCTCCCAAATGTCATCTTACTAAGCTGACTGGGATTCTTCTACTTTTTAGCAACATCTCTTAGGTCAAGAGCAGGGGCTTGTGGGCCCCTCTAGGTTACAGACGGAGTCCACTGGCCAGACTTCCATCCAGCAAGAGTCTGGCAAAGAGAAGCCTTTGTCAGGAAGTCACTGAGCTCAGTTTTAAAACACCTGCCTCTCTCAATCTCCAAAACACTCGGTCAAGGGATGGTATATGCAACCTGGGAGAATGCCAGGGTCAGAATCGGAAGAAAGCCACTGATTCTGCTGAGATCTACAGTGTCTACCCCCAGGCAGCAGTGAGCAAGGAGGGGTCCTGCCCCATGCTCCACCAGGCAGAGCTTGTTCTCCCAGCATCTGAGCTCTAGGCTTTTACTCATTCAGCACCAACTCTATACCATATGCTGTGCTGGGTATTCACTGCGGTAGAGAGATGTGGCCCTGCCATCATGGAGCCTCCATGTCAAACAGGCATTTATTATGTGATGGGGGATATACAGGCTTCACACAGGAAATGATACCTCAACCAAGAGCTGGAGGAAATGTCAGAGAAAGCCACGGGAAGAGGCTAGAACCAGAGGTACAGTGAGTACCACCTGTAGCTGAGGACCAGGCACATTGGGGGAACTGCAGTTAGTTCACACTGGCAAGAGCTCAGGGCGGGAGTGATGGCTGAGGCTGGAGAGGTGAGCCAGGCCTGCCTTCTGAGGGTCTGTGGACCGGGTTCAAGAGTCCAGGCTCTACCCTGAGGACAAGGGTGAGGCAGAGAAGGCTCTCAAGTTAGGGGCGGCATGACCAGGTGTGTGGTTTTGAAAGCTCCCCTAGACTAGAGGATGAGATCAGACTGGAGGGAAGCATGACCAGAGGCAGGAGGCCAGCTAGGAGGCTGAGAACAGTCCAGGCAAGAGATAATGGCCTGGGCAGAGGCAGAGGCATAGAGAAGTGGCTGGATTCAAGAGGTGGAAAGGGTGGTACTGATTGGATTAGGGAAGGGGGAGAAATTAAAGAGCCACTCATTCATTCAGTATTTGAGTACCTGCTGTGGGCCAGTGTGCATTGTACACTGGGAACTCATGGTGGGCATGATAGGCTAGGTTTTTACCCTCAGGGAACTTAACATCTAATGGGAGAGACAATCAAGTAAGTCTAGAAATAAATATAAAGTTGTAAGTATCACAAGTTTAGTGAAAGGAAGATAGAGGGGGTTGCTGGTGTCAGTGTGAAGAAAGCCAGGGGTGGAATGGCGAGTGTTCTGATGGGACAGTGATCAAAGCAATGGAGCGTGAGGCCTGATCTGGTAGGGAGAGAGGGACAAACAGGACAGGAAGAAAGTGGAAGGGCCAAGGGACCCATGGCCTTGTTTTCCATTTCTGTGCTAACACTCGGTCTTTCATCCCCGTGATGGCCTTCGATGCTCACCTTGCCCTGGGCTCTCTGAGCTCCAAAGTGCCACCTGTCCCCACCTCCCCAGGCTCACACTCTTCTTCTCTTCTTTCCATGCCAGGCACAGGAGGATGTCAGGCAGCAGCTACGGGAGTTTGAAGAGACCAAGAAGCAGATTGAAGAAGATGAAGACCGTGAGATCCAAGACATCAAGACTAAATATGAGAAGAAGCTTCGGGATGAAAAGGAATCAAACCTGAGACTCAAAGGAGAAACAGGCATCATGAGGAAGAAGGTACCGGGCTGGTCTCTGAGAGGCGTGGGGGGCAGGCCTGGACCGCACTGCAGAGAAAGCATGGGGTGGGTGGACAGACGTGGAGTCAGCGAACAGTGGCTCTGCCCAGGGTAGGGGCCGGTGGGGAGTGGGGCGACTGGCAGAATTCCCACCTGAATGTCCTCATCTCCAGCAAGTGGGTTTGGAAAGCAACGCCAGCCAGTGTGAAGGTTCCCCCTGCACAGACAGGCAGACAGATCCTTACCACACCCTCTGATGGGGTAACCACTGGGGCTCGTCCTCCTCTCTCCTGTTTACAGGAGACAGGGAGGTTCACCATGGCCCTGGTGAACCCTTTGGGCTTTCCTGTATTGGCAAGTGGGATTTAGAGTTTTCAGAGTTAAACCTTAAAGTGGAAATGAGGTCTTTGGACGTGAGATAGATAAAGTCTGCTCCTGGAGGTGTCCTCAGGCTCTCAGTGTAGGGAGTCAGGGGTGTTCCTGGTCGCACACTGTGGGTGGGAGAAGGATTGGGAGTAGAGAGTACTTAGTTTACAAGGCGGGGGAGATGTTTGTAGTCACTGACGGCCAGGCAAGGAGGCATTCAGTTCACAGATCCTTACAGAATTGCCAATTCCCCCCCAAACATTTAGCCTTTGTTGTCGTTCAGTTGCTCAATCATGTCTGACTCTTTTCGACCCCAGGGACTGCAGCATGCCAGGCTTCCCTGTCCTTCACTATCTCCCAGAGTTTGCTCAAACTCATGTCCATTGAGTTGGTGATGCCATCCAACCATCTCATCCTCTGTCATCCCCTTCTTCTGCCCTCAGTCTTTCCCAGCATCAGGGTCTTTTCCAGTGAGTCAGTTCTTTGCATCAGGTGGCCAAAGTATTGGAGCTTCAGCTTCAGCATCAATCCTTCCAATGAATATTCAGGGTTGACTTTCTTTAGGATTGACTTCTTTGATCTCCTCACAGTCCAAGGGACTCTCAAAAGTCTTCTCCAGCACCACAGTTCGAAAGAAGCCAAATGCAAAGCCAGTTCACATTCTTTCCTATTAGAAATCACACTACTACCCAATCCAGGGGCAGTCATGCCTTCCCTTCTTGGACATGACTAAGATGGCTCATCACTTAGGTCACTCATCTGTGACCTTGATGGAGCATGGAGCCCAACCTTTCGAAGTCTGTGCAGTCATGGGAAACTCTGGATCCGCCAGGGGAACTGGTCTCTGGAGGCTCTCACGGCAGCTGGTCCTTCCTCACATAAGGGATGGGACTGGATCTTCTTGCCCAGAAGCCCACATCGCCCATTTGGCCTGGGAAATTCCTGATAGTCCCAAATTCCGATGAGGCGCTCCTAAAATCCTCAGGCGGTGGGGAGGAATGGAGGTGCGTTCACAGGCTCTGGGGTTCTCTGCTGTTGCTGTTTGTTCCCCTAGTTCAGCAGCCTGCAGAAGGAGATTGAAGAGCGAACCAACGACATTGAGCTCCTGAAGGGGGAGCAGGTGAAGCTGCAAGGGGTCATCAAGTCCCTGGAGAAGGACATCATGGGCCTCAAGCGGGAGATCCAGGAGAGAGACGAGACGATTCAAGATAAGGTAAAGGCACATCCTCTGTCCCTCCTCAGCTCCAGCCCAGCTGGACACAGGCCATGAGGACACAGCTCTAGGCAGACTCCCTGCCTTTTGACCTCAATGGGGGATGAGCTGTCAGTGAAGTGCCTACTGTGTGGGTGGCACGGGGCTAAGTGCTGTCAATTCATCCCATTCAGTTCCCCTCAAAACGCCAGGGACCGTGAGCAACCCAGTTATATAGCTCAGGAAGCTGGTTCCCAGGGTGAAGTGTCTCACCCAGGGTCGTAACAGTTTATAGGTGACAGATTTGTGGTAAGAACCTGAGTGCTGACTGCCAGGCCCCGGCTCGCCTCTGTGCCAGGCATCCCAGGGTGACCATCTCATGGACTGGGGGCAGCTCGCCCAGCGCATCGCCCGTGTGGTCCCCCTGATCAGAGAGGAACTCCCCTGCGGTGAGCCCTGTAACCACTGGGGACCACAGAAAGTGAAATCACTTTTCTGGATAGCTTTCTCACAAAACAGTAAGAGACACATCACCTGTTGTGAGGTACACCACCTCCGTATCCAACATCGCATCTCCTCCTCCTGAGCAAATCCAGGCTCCTCGCCCTCCTCTCGTCCCCTCTGCCCTTGTTGCCTTAGCTGGATGCAACTCCCAGGTGGTTGAGGACCTGGGTTTCCGCCTAGTGAGCTAGGTTCCCGGGCAGCCTCTTCCGCTGGCCACATGGCAGCCTCCGGCAACTGATCCAAGCCTTGTTTTCTCACCTGTGAATGGGGCGCTCAGGGGGTCTGACAAAGACAAAATGAGACCGTGCCTGCATGTCATTTCTGCAGGTGAGCATTTGCATTTATATCTGGGCATTTTTTTAGGTAGGAGCCAAAGCTCTCTGCAGATTCTTAAAGTGTTTTTTTTATTAATTTTTATTTGTGTATAGTTGATTTACAATGTTGTGTTAGTTTCATGTGTGCAGCAAAGTGAATCAGCTATCCATATGCATGTGTCCACTCTTTTTTAGATCCTTTTCACATATAGGTCATTACAGAGTATTGAGTAAAATTCCCTGTGCCATAAGTAGGTCCTTACTAGTTAGCTATTTTTACATAGAGTGGTGTATATATATTAACCCCAATCTACTGATTTTTTGTCCCCCCCCCCACTACTTAAAGGGGGGTTTGACAAGAAAGAGGTTAAGACCTCTAGAAAATTGCACCAGCCTAACGGGTCTAACAGCCTTCCATCCCACTTCCCATCCAGGCTCCCTGCCTCCACACTCTGTAATCATTTCAGTCTCCCACTTTAAATTCTTTCACAACTCTCAACTGCATGTGGCAAGGGTCAGCAACCTTTTTTTCTGTGAAGGGCAAGGTAGTAAGTATTTTTGTCTTTGCTGGCAGTGTGGTCTCTCTGCCACAGTTGCTCAGTTCCGCTCCAGTAGCATAAAATCAGTCATAGACAAGACATCAATGAATGGGCTTGGCTATGTTCCAATAAAACTTTATGAAAATAGGCAGAAGGTCAGATTTGACCTGAGGGCTGTAGCTAACCAGCTCCTGGCCTCCTGGATAAATTCTCAACTATTTAGACCCTTGCCTTCCTCCCTGCTTCCCCTCCAGCCCTATTTCTCACTGCCTCCATCTACCACCACCCTAACTCATGTGAGTTCTTCCCAGCACCCTCAGTACACACCATGCCTTCTGTGTGCCAACCTCTTCTATGACACCTGTCACAGTGTAGCTTTACACTTCTTGGCACATCTGCTCTCCCAGCTAGTATGTTTTCTCTTAAGGGTGGGGACTGTGCATATTTCTATTTGGAATTTGTAACCTTGGCAAAAGATCTCTGTTTAGCAATAACAGATAGATCTACACTCCAGTTGTCATTGCCTTGCAACACATCGCCCCAAGACTTAGTGGTGAAAAACAACCGTTTTATTATGCTTGCAGGTTGTGTAGGTCTAGAATCTGCACAGGGTACAAGGGGATGGCTTGTCCTTGTCCTTGATGTCTGGGTCCTAGTGGGCCCTCAGTTGGGTGACTCCAGCAGCGGTGGGCTTGAAGACCAACAGCCAATGTGGCTTCTTTAGCCCCCTATCCAGCCCCTTGGCCAGCATGACTGGAATGCTGGGCTTAGCTGGGACTGTTGACAGAGCAGCTCTCCAGCCTACAGGTCTCAGAGTGGTGGGACTTTTGACATAACAGGTGTCCTCCCCCAGAGCATGTGTTCCAAGAGAACCAGGTGGAAGCCGCTCGGTCTTTTCCGAGATAGCCTGGGAAGCCACATGGCATCACTTGAGCTGAGTTCTTTGGGTTACAAGGAGACCATAAATCCAGCCAGACGCAAAGGGAAGGGATTAGACCCTGCCTCCTGATGGAGAAGCGTAAGGTCATATTGTAAAAGAACGCTTAGGATGAGAGGTGCTGTCCAGGTGAGCTTTCTTCCACGCAATCGACCACAACCTGTCCGGATGGGTGAGTAAATGACTGAAGTCTGGCACAGAAGCTGGGGAGTCAGTGGTGCCCCTGGTGGGGGAGCCCCTGTTTGTGTCCCCTCAGGAGGTCACAGGATTTGTGTTCTGTGCCTAAAGGGATTCCATACCAGGGCCTCCGGATAGCTTTTTCACGCCTCCCTGCTCTCACCCACAGGAGAAGCGAATCTATGATCTGAAAAAGAAAAATCAGGAACTAGAGAAATTCAAGTTTGTGCTCGACTACAAGATAAAGGAGCTGAAGAAGCAAATAGAACCTCGAGAGAATGAGATCAAGGTGATGAAGGAACAGATTCAAGAGGTAAGAGGCCATCTGGACACCCTGGCCTTTGTCCCGACCATTCCTGGCTGGGGTTGGTGTTGCAAAGGTGAAAGCAAGCTCTCCTCACAGCCTCTCTCTGCTCCCAAGGTCCACACCAGCCTCCACTCCGCACAGGAAGTCAAAGGGAAGGCCTGAGGAGGGGTCCAGTGGTGCAGAAGCAAAATGCTTTGAGATTTGGCTTCCCCGGGCCCTTGGGTGGGATTTAACCCTGCTCCTCCCCCGACTCCCTTCTGTGCCCATGTTCTGAGCCCTCAAAGGGAAACCGCAGCCTTTGAGGCTTCAGCCACCAGGGGGCGATGTCAACTCAGCAACCAGCTTGTCCACCAGAAAGTACATCCCTCTGGATTCAACATTTTTTTCTTGGACTAAACATGTTGGTGGGGGCCCTACAGGAGGCGGCGGTGTTTGGACTTCATCTGATAAGGAGCAGGAAATCCTCAGAG
Source organism: Bos grunniens (assembly GCF_055505025.1). Classification (NCBI taxonomy): domain Eukaryota; kingdom Metazoa; phylum Chordata; class Mammalia; order Artiodactyla; family Bovidae; genus Bos; species Bos grunniens. The sequence continues at coordinate 18,635,307 of NC_141167.1, forward strand.
GCTCTTGAGCAAGAGAATGGCAAAATGAAGTGTGTGTTCTGGGAAACAAACAGGATGAAGGCAGAGAAAAGAGAGGGCTTCTGAGAGTCCAGTGGGGTACAAGTATTCCCCTTCAGCCCCTCTGCCTTTCCTTATGGCAGTGTTACCCGGAAGCCTGCCCATGCTGGGCAGAGAGCAGCTGCCTGGGGTCCATGGCTGATCTGAAACTGAACTCCTAACATCCCCCTAGGAGAAGGTGATGGCACCCCACTCCAGTACTTTTGCCTGGAAAATCCCATGGACGGAGGAGCCTGGTGGGCTGCAGTCCATGGGGTCGCGAAGAGTCGGACACGACTGATCGACTTCACTTTCACTTCCCACTTTCATGCACTGGAGAAGGAAATGGCAACCCACTCCAGTGTTCTTGCCTGGAGAATCCCAGGGACGGGGGAGCCTGGTGGGCTGCCGTCTATGGGGTCGCACAGAGTCGGACACGACTGAAGCGACTTAGCAGCAGCAGCAGCAGCAGCAACATCCCCCTAGTCCAGTTCCCCCATTTCTCAGTCAGTGGCACCAAGACCCACACCAAGGTGCTTAAGGTAGAACTCTGGGCACTTTCTAAGGTCTTCCCTTGTTAACCCCCGTATCCAAATCACTGATGCCTGTCTGATTGATCTCCAAATGATATTTCAGATCCAACCCTCCTTGCCCTCTGCTGCCACCCACCACTCCAGTCCACACCTCCCTCCTCTCTCTTCCGGACTTGACCCCAGCCTCCAGTCTGGTCCCTGCATTGACACCACAGCAAACTCCCAGTGGTATCCCATCCCACCTAGAATAAAATTCAGACTCTGCCGAGGCCCCTGAGGCCCCGCGTGATCCCCTCTCTACCTGCCCCTCCAGCCGTATCTCCAGGCTCCTTCTCCAGCTCCAGCCTGCAGGCTTTCTGGCGGTTCCGCGGACGAGCCACGCTTTCCCCATCCAGAACCTTTGCAGATCTGTTCCCCCTGCCCGGAAGGCTCTCAGGATGACCATCACCTAACTGGCCGCTTTGAGTTGTTCACATCTCCGCTCCTGTGTCACCTCCTCAAGGAGGCCTTCCCTGACCATCCTATCCAAAACAGCCTCCTGCTCCCCCTCCGTCTTCTCTAACTGTGCTGAGCAAAGCTAAACGTAAAAGGTATAGGATGTACCGACAGCCCCATTAGGACTGGCTCCACAACAGCTGTGGTGGAGAAAAGCAAAGCCTCTTCTCCAGGAGGCCCAGAAAAGAGGCCAGATGGTGTGACAGGTCCAGGGCTGATGCATCCAGAGAGGACTTGTCCTTGTGACGGTGACTTTCTCCCTGGCCTCCGGGATAAGGAAGAGTGTTCCCAGCTGGCCACAGAGTGGCTTCCTGGTGCCCTCCTGCCATTCTTGAATGACCTCAGGCCCCAAGAATGGCAGCCTGAGCAGATAAGACAGAGCAGGGGCCCCACCTGCCTGGAAGGTCGATGTGCCGCAGGCCCCAGACCATCACTGCCTCCCTTCTCCCCCCACTTCATCTGACATTTGTTAAGTGCATTTCAGGTTGGGTCAGTTGTCTTGCACTGCCACACACCTGAAAGATTATTCACTTTCCCTTCAGTACCTGGACCAACCATGACTTTGATCCTCAGCAGGGAATATGCCCCCCTCACTTTGGGAATGAGTCAAACAGGACCCCTTCAGCCCCACCACAGGTGCCAGTCTCTGCCACGGCTGATATCTGGGCCCAGTTCCTTCTCCAGGGGCCCATGACCCAGGGGCTTCCATCCGGGGGTCAGATACCTCTGGCCCACCTGCTGCAGCCCTGCCTGGAAGTTCCTTTCCCTGCAAGAAGGAAGCTGCAAGTCCTTGGTGCCTTTGTAGAGCTGAGACCTGTGCGTGGAAGGAGAATACTACCCCTCCTCCACCCCAAATGCTTTTCCAGCTTCTCTTTGATGAGTCATGACTATCTCCTTCCTAGGGCAGGAGTTTCCAGAACCTTATTTTCCTTCATATATTTGTTTCTTCATCTAGTGCAGGGTTTTTTCTCCTCGGCACTAATTACACTCTGGGGTGGATAAGTCTTTGTTGGGGGGGAAGGGGGCTATCCTGTGCCTCGTAGGATATTTAGCAGCTAGATACCAGTAGCAGCCCGCATGCCCCCCCCTCCAAGATGTGACACCAAAAATGTCTCTAGATGTTTTGCCACATGTCCCCTGAGGAGGCAAGCTGCCTCTCCCCAGCGCCCCACCCCATTGAGAATCTCTGAACTGGATGAGTAACACATGACAAGGAGATGGAATTTCCCCACCAGGAACAGGATGCTTGCTCCGCTATACCAGCTAGTCTCCTGGCTGTCCAGCCAGTGACTCAAATTTAACATATTTCACAATTTTTCCGTGTGCTATATTTTTTTTCTCAGCGTGGTTTGAGGCTTTGTTCATATCACTTCCTTTCTAACCTAATCTGCCATTGCTGACTTTAAGATTGTAGAGAAAGAGGCACAGCCAGCTACAGGCACTCAGATAGACCTTGGAGAAGCCCCTTTCTCTCTCTCTTTTTAAAAAGTATTTATTTAGCTATTTCGGGTCTCAGGTGCAGGGTGTAGGCTCAGTAGTCGGGGCATATAGGCTTAGTTGCCCTGAGGCATGTGGGATCTTAGTTCCTTGACTAGGGATTGAACTCGTGTCCCTTGCATGGCAGGGCAGACTCTTAACCACTGGCCCACCAGGGAAGCGTCCCCTTTCACTCCCGCAGCGGCCATCTCCTTGGTCTGGGGCAGCAGCCTCCCACCTGGGCCACAGTGGCGGCCTCCTGACTGGCTGCCTGGTTCCAGTCTAGCTCTCGCCATCAAACCTTCTAAGGTACACATCAGGCCATGCCACACCTTGGGTGAGACCTGTCAGCAGCTCCCTGAACTCTCAGGATAGAGGCCATGCTTCTGACCAGTTTAAACTTCTGGCCAGGATAGAGTCTGAGCTTCTCGCCATTCGAGCCTGAGCCCTAGAGCCCTGGATGACCCAGCTCAGCTGACCTGTCCAGCCCCCTCTCCCCCTTCCTCACATGCACCCCTCCAAGGTCCAAGGGTGTCTGAACCACTCGCAGCCTGCAGAGATGGGCCAGACTCCCATGCTTTAGGTCCTTTCTGTGCACGGCTGTTCTCCCTGCCTGACATTCTCCTTCCCAACTTGCCCTCTAAACCCTATTCCTCCTACAAAGCCCGACTGAGCATCCCTTCCTTGGGGGCCACCCCCACTCTCCACTGTGCACACACAGGGCTCTTTCTATCCTGACTGCAGACGATGTTTATCCTGCTCCACCTGAACTTCTCATTGACTTCCCACTAATCCCCCTAGACCCAGGGCTTCTTGAAGACAGAAACTGCCTCTCAATCAGGCCCGTATCCCCTATGCCCTTGACAGCCGGCCAGTCCTTTCTAACAGATACATTCTTTGGTTAGCTGTGCAAATAACCACACTTGCTCTGTGTCCTCCATGAGGCAGCTCCACAGAGCTCTGCAAACATTGAATGTTTATCTTATCATTCTTCTTCCAGAGGCAGGTTGTTTCAGGCCCCCCTCCCTTCCCCCTCTTTCGCTCCCCTTTGCCCTTCTACATCTGCGATGCATTCATTCATTCACATGAATATTTACCGAGTACCACCTTTATGCCAGGCATTGGGTCAAAGGACTCCTCTGTCCATACAAAATGCTTCCAGTAATTAGGCTGACATTCTTCTAAACGTTGCCCCTCCCTGTCCAGGATGTGGTTCCTTAGGGCTTGCTGGTACTCTAGAACATGACTGGGGAGCTTTGAAATCTGACCAAAGGGCCTGGGTTAGAGGAAAGGGGCTACTCCATTCAGTCATGAAAAAACCCCAACCTCCCCCCTCCAAAAATAATAGTCAGCAAACCTCTCTAATAACAGGAATGCTGCTGCTGCTGCTAAGTAACTTCAGTCGTGTCCGACTCTGTGCGACGCTATGGACAGCAGCCCTCCAGGCTCCTCTGTCCACAGGATTCTCCAGGCAAGAATACTGGAGTGGGTTGCCATTTCCTTCTCTGACAGGAATGCTGGTGTCCATCAGATTTGGCCTGTCAATCAGACTGCACTCCATTGCTTTTGGCAGGAATTAAATCTGTGAAGCGCTCACCTACAGCTGGTCTCCTCCTAATTAGAAGGTCTGATCGTCACTCACAGGTCTTTGGTTAATAGCAACGCAACAGTGAATAGTCTTTCAGAAGCGTGCGGATAGCTTCTTTTTCTTTTGAAAATAAGACACTCTTGAGTTGTACTTTTCAAGAATTTTTCAACAGAAGGATGAGGGAAAGGTGCCTTCTCAGCCTCCTCTTTCCTATTTGATGCTTTAGACTGGGGATGCCTACCTGCTGGTCCCGTCAAAACTTTCTGCCTTACAGTCGGCCCTGCTGACTTGTGGCCGCAAAGAGTCAAGATTCACTCACGCGACTTCACAGAGTAGACAAGGAAGGGGCTTGTCTGCAGAACCTTGCCTCAGGCTCCAGGTTCCAGTAGTCAGGAGTCATCAATTTATAAGGAACTCAAGAAAAGAAGGTTGAAGGAACAGAGAAACTAAGGGGAAAAAAATTCATAGCCCAGAGGCCCCGGCTGCTGAAAGCCGCGGGGGCGGCGTTGGTCCGGGTCCGGGTTCCTGTCCCGGTCCCGCAGAGGCGGCGACCGCGGTGGGAGGAAGGAGGTGTGGGACGCGCTGGCCCACCACCGCTATACGCTGCAGCTCCATCTCGACTCAAAATGAACTATATGCCTGGCACCACCAGCCTCATCGAGGACATCGACAGTGAAAAAGCACTTGGTCCTGCTTCGAGATGGAAGGACACTTATAGGCTTTTTGAGAAGCATTGATCAATTTACTAACTTAGTGCTACATCAGACTGTGGAGCGTATTCATGTGGGCAAAAAATACGGTGATATTCCTCGAGGGATTTTTGTGGTCAGAGGAGAAAATGTGGTCCTGCTAGGAGAAATAGAAAAGGAGAGTGACACACCTCTCCAGCAAGTGTCTATTGAAGAAATCTTAGAAGAACAGAGGGTGGAACAGCAGACCAAGCTGGAAGCCGAGAAGCTGAAAGTCCAGGCCCTGAAGGATCGAGGCCTGTCCATCCCTCGGGCAGAAACTCTCGAGGAGTATTAAGTCTTCTGCGCAGAGACTGTCGCTCTTGGGGAGCAGGGCTGTCACTAAACGAAGTGACAGCCTGGTCACCTCACACATGTGATGAGAAACTCTATAGAGTTTTGAAAAGTCATTTTTATTTTTAATTCTTTCACAGATGCAACATGAAGAAATCATGTGTTCTGTTTTTGTTTTTGTTTTTTTTCATTTTAATTACAAAATCATCGTTTAAAGAAATAGTGGCATGGACTCCTCTCGCTCATCACTGTGGAGCCAACAGCTACTTCTTTACATTGCTCTTCTCACCCCAAATGAGCGGCTACAGGGGACAGTCTTCATTTACTTGTACATAAAACTCGAATCTCAAAAAAAAAAAAAAAAATTCATAGCCTGGCTATAGAAACACATGATCTGGGCTACCATATCAGCCAAGGGGGTCGGGGGCTTCAAGGATGGCCAGGAATAAAAGGAAAGGTTCGTTCCAAAGAGGGAACTAGAAGGGAGGTGCCCTGGTAGTAGGGGAAATACTCCCACTGAAAGACTTCAGTTCTCAAATATAATTTTCATTCCCTTACTTTCTTCGTGGAGGCACCGTTGGTTTGTAACGTCATGTAAGTTTCATGTTACCACACTGTATCTCTACCTCTGCGTGCACTACAGCATGTAGACTTGGTTTCCACCCATCAGCACACAGCTGCTCCCCTTTATTCATGTTGCCCTCCCCTGTCCTTCCCCCTCTGGTAACCACTCCTCTGCTTTCTGTATCCTGTGCTTGGTTTGTCCATTTACTTTGTTTTTTGCTTTTTTTCAATTGAAGAATAGTTAATTTACAATGTTCTATTAGTTTCAAGTGTATACTTTAAGTCATTCAATGATGTGTGTGTGTGTGTGTGTGTGTGTGTGTACACACACACACACATGCATGGGTTTCCCTGGTAGCTCAGCTGGTAAAGAATCTACCTGCAATGCAGGAAACCCTGGTTCAATTCCTGGGTCAGGAAAATCCTCTGGAGAATGGATAGGCTACCCACTCCAGTATTCTTGGGCTTCCCTGGTGGCTCAGATGGTAAAGAATCTGCCTGCCATGTGGAAGACCTGGGTTCAGTCCCTGGGTTGGGAAGATTCTCTGGAGAAGGGATAGGCTACCCACTCCAGTATTCTTGCCTGGAAAATCCCATGGACAGTGAAGCCTGGTGGGCTACAGTCCATAGCATCATAAAGAATTGGACACGACTGAGCACAGCACAGTATAAGATACTGAGTATAATTGCTCGTGCTACACAATACATACTTGTTTACCTATTTTATACATAGTGGTGTTTATGTGTTAAGCCCAAACTCCTAATTTATCCCCCCCCAACCCTTAATATCCCCTCTGGTAACCGTAAGTTTTTTATGTCTGTGAGTCTATTTCTGTTTTATAAGTAAGTTCATGTGTATCATTCTTTTTAGATCCCACATATAAGCAATATCATACGGTATTTGTGTTTGACTTACTTCACTTAACACGATAATCTCTATGTCCATCCATGTTGCTACAAATGACATTACTTCATTCTTTTTTATGGCTAATATTCCATTTTACATATGCACCACATCTTCCTTATCCATTCATCTGTCAATAGACATTTAAGTTGCGTCCATGTCTTTTATATTCCAAAGACGAGTGAAATCATACAGTATTTGTCTTCCTCTGTCAGACTTGTTTCACTTAGCATAATACCCTAAAGGTCCATCCATGTTATTGCAAATGGCAAATTTTCATTCTTTTTATGGCTGAATAGTATTCCATTGTGTGTGTGTGTGTGTGTGTGTGTATATGTGTGTGTGTGTGTGTGTATGTGTGTATATATATATATAATATATATATCTTCTTTATCCATTCATCTGTTGATGAACACTTAGATTGCTTCCATATCTTGGCTATTATAAATAATGCTACAGTAAACATAGGGATGCATATCTTTTCTAATTACTGTTTTGGTATTTTTTGGATGAGTACCCAGAAGTAGGATAGCTGGGCCCTCTTTTAATACTTCTATTCTTAATTTTTTGAGGGATCTCCATACCGTGTTGCATAGCGGCTGCACCAATTTACATTCCAATGAATACTGCACAAGAAGTTCCTTTTCTCCACATCTTTGTTAATCCTTATAGTTTCTTGCCTTTTTGATAATAAGCATTCTAACAGGCATGAGGTGATATCTCATTGTGGTTTTGATTTGCATTTCCCTAACAATTAGTGATCAGTCCTGGGTGTTCTTTGGAAGGACTGATGCTAAAGCTGAAACTCCAATACTTTGGCCACTTCATGCGAAGAGTTGGCTCATTGGAAAAGACTCTGATGCTGGGAGGGATTGGGGGCAGGAGGAGAAGGGGACGACAGAGGATGAGATGGCTGGATGGCATCACTGACTCGATGGACAAGAGTTTGGGTGAACTCCGGGAGTTGGTGGTGGACAGGGAGGCCTGGCGTGCTGCAATTCATGGGGTCGCAAAGAGTTGGACACGACTGAGCGACTGAACTGAACTGAATTGAACTGAACAATTAGTGGTGTTGAACATCTTTTACCATGCTCATTGGCCATCTGTATGTCTTCTGTGGCTTACTTTCTTATTCTTGACTCTTTCCCCGCTGCTTTCTATAGATGGAAGCTGAACTGGAGCGTTTCCATAAACAGAACACACAGCTAGAGCTGAACATCACAGAACTGTGGCAGAAATTAAGAGCCACTGATCAGGAGATGCGCAGAGAGAGACAGAAGGTATGAGGATTTTCAGAGTCTGGCAGCTCTTGGATGCAAGAGCTGGCACCTGTCTGCAATGGGCAGCTGGCTTCCAAGAGACAGAGCCAGCCCATCGCTAAGATACATTCCCATTTTAACTCGCATTCTTTACTTGCTCACAACCCTGGCCTATTTGAGGCTCATGTAAATTTACGTGACTGAATCCATCTGAGACTATAAAATGGCTTTGGGTAGAGCAATCAAGGAGGTGGAAGGCAGGGTTATAAGGATGCTTGCAACACTGGCTTGTGCATCCTGGGAAGGAGCATGCTCAGAGAGGTCCTCTGTAGTAGGTTTTTAAAGGCTTGACTACCAAAACAGTGTGAGTTTAAGGGACCTCAGAGATCACCTGTTCTGGTCTCTCTGTAATAAACAAGGAAAGCAAGGTCAGAGAGATTATGAGATTAGAAACTTCACCCAGAACTCATAGCTATTTAGCACATAGAGGCCAGTGCTGGAAACCCAGTCTTCTGGTCCTAGGCCAGGACTTGGCTGCACCCCTACCCCCTGGTGGTTCAGACGGTAAAGCGTCTGCTTACAATGAGGGAGACCTGGGTTCAATCCCTGGGTCGGGAAGATCTCCTGGAGAAGGAAATGGCAACCCACTCCAGTATTCTTGCCTGGAAAATCCCATGGACGGTGGAACCTGGTAGGCTACAGTCCATAGGGTCGCAAAGAGTCGGACCTAACTGAGCGACTTCACTTTCACTTCACTTTCACCCCCTGGCATAGAGCACCTCATAGTGTTGGTAGAATCAGATGGAACTTTTCCATCTCCCACATCAAGCCTTGACTCTGGACTTGATAATACTAGAAGCTGCAGAGCTATCACCGTGAACTGACACAGATCCTGCCCTTTCCAAACTGAAGAGGTTAACAGGTGATTTATGATGTGTGCATAATAATTAACTGTGCAAGGTAGAAAATTATGGAGCATGATTAAATGGGCTGTAGGAGCAAAGAGAGAAAAGAAGCTCTCTAGGTCATGGGTAGGGGAAGATGGGTACCTGAGACAGTATGGTGGAAGAGCCCAAATTTACAGATGAACCATTCTGCCCAATTTTGTCATTCTCTTCCCTACCCACTCATTCATAGCAACCCTTAGGAAGGAGAAGCACTGGATGAGCTAACTAGGGGGCAGGGAAGCCCTGGCCTGGGATCCGCATGAGGGAATTAGTGCTCTCCATCCTGGCTCTGAAAGGAGTAGGTGACCAGTGGTACCTCCTTTAGTCTTTTAAGGCCTGTGGTCCTGGAAGAAATCCAGAGCCAATAAAGAAATCCATGTGTGCAGCCTCTTAAAGACGCGAAACTATTCAGGCCAGGGGCATGGGAGTTCAGTGCCTCCCCGAGGGCTCGTGTGCCCCTCCTGATCTCTGGGCCCCATGTGGCCCCTGGCAGTCAGTGATGAGTCCCAGATGAGCTGTTTCTTGTCCCTTTAAGCAGCCACGAGGCTGCAGCCCCTGTCCCTGGAGAGTCCCTGCAGGGCCAGAAGTAAATGCCTCTGCTCACAGGAGTGGGACTTGGAGGCGCTGGTCAAACGGTTCAAGACGGACCTCCACAACTGCGTGGCCTACATCCAGGAACCGCGGCAGCTGAAGGAGAAGGTCCGCGCTCTCTTTGAGAAGTACGTGCAGCGGGCAGATATGGTGAGCTCTGCCTCCCACCCCTGCCCTCCCCTGTCCTCTGGGCTCTCCCCTCCCTCGTGGCTAACCCCTTCTGCCCTGTCAGGTGGAGATCGCGGGGCTGAACTCAGACCTGCAGCAGGAGTACGCCCGTCAGCGGGAACACCTGGAGAGGAACCTGGCCACTCTCAAGAAGAAGGTGGTCAAGGAGAGTGAGCTGCACCGCACAGATTATGTCCGCATCATGCAGGTACCCACACGCGCCCTCGGAGACCAAGCCATCAGAGATGAGAAAGTCTGCCAAGGGCCCCTCCGAGACCACTGTCCTCAGGGCTCCCCCAGTGTCCGAGGGAGCCACTAGCTTTCTCCAAAGTTCCTTCTTTGACTCATCTCCTCAAACCTCCCAGAGCTCATCCTGGCGGTGACCATGGCCCAGAACCCCACCCAAGGAGGTTTTCTCAGCATTTTCATGCCTACTCCTGCACTTCCAAGGCCCATTCGTTTCTGCCCCATCTCTCTTCACCAGGCACCTGTTTCCTTTTTCAACCCCCTCATCTTCATGCAGAGCACTCCTGCACCCTGCCTCAGGCCTCTCCTTGACCCCGTTTCCTCTGGACCTGCATCCACATGACTTTAGCTCTCCAAGTCACTCCCTTCCATCTCCTCTTTTCTGTTTCCAACTCTTGTTTCACCTTACTTTGCCTTGCTGTTTTTAGTCTGCTACCTGTATCATATGATCCCTGCTGGCCAAGTCCTCTCCGGGGAGCATGGCCAAGTCTTTTGTCCTCTCCCGGGAGCATGCCTGTCGCCTCCCATCTCCTCTGGCTTTTCTGATGCCTCAGGTCCCAACTCTTCTCTTGGGTCCAGAGCCAACTACACCAACCCTAAGGGTTGTCCTCCCCCTGATTTAATGAGGCCTCCCAGGACCCTTCCTCTGGCTATTCAGAGAGCCTAACCCCATTACTACCGCTTCCACTCAAGTACACTATCAGGACTGCCAGGCAGGATTCTGCTGCCAATTTCTATCTGGGTATCAGTATCATCTGAGGCAGTTAATGTGAATTAATAGTAAGAGAAAACATCAGAATTACGTTTATAAGGCACATATCTTTTAACATTTGTATTTCCTTAATGCTATAATTTAAATACCAGAATGGGAATGAACTGCAGTTGGACTATAACAAATCAGTTCCGAACACAGCTGGGAAGAGCACGGTGCCATCTAGGCCAGACCCAGGCATGGTGGGCCTCATGCCACCATGCCCCTGCCCATGGCCCAGCTCCTGAGTCCTGAAAGCAGCCAGAGGCCCAGAGATGGAAGCGGATCCAACAGATGGGACTCTTCACAGCAGCTGATACACTAGGGGTATTGAGCCATTGCTAGGGGTAGGAGCCATTGCTAGGGGTCTTGAGTATTCCCTAGCGTGGAGAGGCCCCGTGGATGCTGCAATGCAGCATGCAGGGCAGGGGGACCAGGTGACTACAGGAGAGGTTGTCAGCTAGAGACACTGCTGAACTCTCGTCTGTGATTTACCGCCAGAGCACAGGCCTAAGGGGTCCTCCAGGGGCTGTGTTCCTCTCTCTGTGCCAACCAGGCCCCCAAAGCAAGTATCAATCCCAGGAGAAGAAGGAAAAGGAAAGAGGGCGGAGACTACAGGATAGATAAGAGTAAGAGTATCAGCAGGAGGCTGCTCAGGGCTGGCAGAAGGTCCCCCTTTGGCTCCCCCATCCCCCAGGGACTGCCTGCCCACTCCTGCTGAGCCAGGGTGAGAGTCAGGGGAGCAGAAGCAGAGTTGACCCAAGCAGGGGACTCTGACAGCAGGCAGAAGAAGCCGTCAACAAGGAGCTCCTTGGAGAGTGTTGGCTGCAGCGGCATCGTAAACCTGCGTGCTGCAGAGCCCTGCAGATGCATAGAAGTGCTGCAGACAACCACAGGGGGCAAGAGAGGGGTCAGGATACAAGGCTCTGGGGCCCCACCATCCCCTCAACCAGGAAGACGCCTTGCTTATTTCAGTGGGCTCTGTGTAGGATTTTGTTTGGAGGACATAAAAGAAACTTTGAAAACCTCTATTCTAGATGATAAAAATTGTTTCCTTCTTTGATCTTAAGGGCCAGGCAAGGTGTTGGGGCGGCGAAGCATAGCCTTGCCTGAGTTCAGAGCCCGTTTATCCTCCTGCTAGCCACTCTTGCTGGCAGGTTCGGGGGAGGGGAGATGACTTCAAATTCTCCAGGAACCACCTTTCTATCTGTACAAAGAGGAGAAGATGCCAACCTCAGCCAGTGACTGTGAGGATTGAATGAGCTAACTAACGTAAAGCATCAGGCACTGGCCCTGTACAGAACAGGGGTTCTAAAAAGGCAGTTTTCCTTCCCTTCTCCTGAGCAAAAGACTTACTCAAAAACCAAGGCAAAATCCAGTAGGAGAGCCTAGGAGTCCATCACAGCATGGACTGGGGGTACCCGTGAGCTGGGGGCATGGAGATAGGATGGTGCAGCCAATTCCAGATCTCCCAGCTGGTGGCCTGGGGCACCCGCTGCCTTGATACATGTTTGTAAGGAACTGCATCTACAGGAACCAAGGCCCTGACACTGAAGTCTCAAAGGGCCGAGGAAGGCTGGGGCAGATATGGCATCTGAGAGAAACTTGTTAGAAGACACGGAGAATGAAGTCACTGTTTCATCTGTATGTTCAGACAGGAGCACTTGTCACTTATTCTCATGCATGCTTGCAGATATGAAAATAAGATTTGCAATAGAAAACAAATATCTAGGAAACATACTTTATTCATTCAGGGCACATGTTTTGCGAGCTTCTCACATGCCAAGCTACAAGCTGACCATGGAGGATTCCCAGATGAATGTGAAGACTTGCCTACTCTCATGGGGCTCACCTAGGGGAGTGGAGCCCGACACAAGCAATCACTGCTCCACACCAGGCATGTAGTCTGGCCAGCGCACTGGAGAAGCGGGCTTTAGCTAGGGGGTGTGGCATTTGAGCTAGGCCTTGAATGGTGAGTAGAGGGAGTCAGGGAGCAATGGAGGAAGAACCTTCCAGGCCAAGGATACAACCTGAGAACAGTCAGAGAAGAGTGAGACCTTTGGGGTGTTTGGGGACCCTGGAATCCTCTGACCTAACTTTATACTAGAGCATGGGGGCCTGCTGGAATGGTAGGTAGCTTAGGGTCGCGTTGAAGGGGCTTTTTGTGTCACACCAAGAAGCACGCAGTTTATCTTATAAGCTGGTGCCACCCAAGTTTTATTAAGTAGGTAGGGGTGTTATCTGTTCTGGAAATGTTACCTCTATGGGCAGAAGGGAAATACCGGTAGGGAAAGGCAGGTGGCAGGAAAACCCTTAAGAAGATGACTCTCATGTTAAAGAGAGATGCCAGGCCTTGGGAGGGAAGGTTGTGATGTCAGAAGACATTTCAGAGTAGAGATGATGCGTAGAAATGTCAGGTTGGATGTGAGAGGAAGGCTGAAAGAGAAACAAAGAAATGGTTCACTTGTGCATTTAGGCAAGTGGTGACCCCACCAGTTTGTGGGCTCAGGAAGGACACCACTGGATGCGGGGCTCCCAAGTTTCTGGAATAAATCTGTTGCCTACTTTTTGCACGCTAACCAGACGCTGCTGTATTCTTAAAGATGTCAACCCAAGGTAGGCCAGTAGGGGGTGCTCTAGGTATTTCCTCTCCATGCCCTTCTTCCTGGGAGTCTGGAGTTCAATGTCATTCCCATCTGGAGCTTTCTGGCGTTGTCCTCAACCAAAGGCAGTCCTGGACAGCTTGGCATAGCTTCTTCATTCAGAAGGCTTTCTATCTAAACAGACCTTGGCATCCCTGAGTGTGTCTCTTTCACATAGCCCAAATCCTGGTGCTCAGGGAATCAGGGTTAGATTTTCCCTGCCAGAGGAGCTGTGGGAGGTGGGGGAGGGGGGAAGCTCTGAAGGATTATAGGAGTTTTTATAGACCATCCTGACCAAGGAGGGATCCGGAACAGAAGGCTCAGGAAGTCTGTTGCATTCACATTGTAATTTCACAAAACTACTCAAGGTATATACAGTTGACCTCAGTGTGACCTCTGGACTCCTCAGAACATGGGCCACACCAGAAAGCCCTCTGGTACTTTTATACTAAGACAGCCCCACTTGTACTTTTGTGAGCTTCCTTGGCCATCATCCTGTGTGAGGTGTGGCTGGAGGTGATGTACATCAGTGGTGAGAGCAGCAGAGCCTGGGAGGCGCCTGTGGGTAGACACAACCAAATCTGAATCCCAGCTCTGCCCTCCATGCACAGCCTTGGATTCCTCTTCTGAAACTGAATCTCATTACAACTTTCTCTTAAGGTGGTTAGATAGATCAAATGATGTCATGTATGCAAAGTATCTGATATGGTGCAGGAATCTAGTCAGCCCTGAAGTTATTATCTTGTTGTTATCATCATCAAGGGCTTCTCTGATAGCTCAGTTGGCAAAGAATCCACCTTCAATGCAGGAGACCCAAGTTCGATTCCTGGGTCGGGAGGATCTGCTGGAGAAGGGATGTGCTACCCACTCCAGTATTCTTGGGCTTCCCTCGTGGCTCAGCTGGTAAAGAATTGGGTGGCTCAGTGCTTGCTCCCTCTTAGCTCTGGGCCTGAAATACTCTTCCCTATCCCCTGCCTCCACAAGGAGGCTTCCTTACACTGGTGACCCCCCCCTCACTTCTCTACATTGGTCCACGCTGGACCCCCACGTCTGGCATAATAAGCACCTAATAGGCTTCCCATTTTTGTGAATGAATGAACAGAGCAGAGGAATCAGGTTGCGCTGAGTCCTGGGCCTCAGTGATGCTCTAGTGAGGACTGAGCCATGTTCTGGAGACCCGTCTAGGAGGCCATAGAGCTGTCCAGGGATGGCAGTGGGGTCAGAAATGCGTATATCAAAAGGTTGCAGCCAGAGGTCCCAGTCATGGCCACAAGGTTGTCAGGGTGGAGGGAATGGCAGGGGCTCCATGTGGGGCCACCACAGTGGCAGAGGAGACATGCTGAGAGCTGGTGATGAATGAACACGAAATTCAGTTCAAACACAAAGTCAACAGGATTGAGTGACATGATGAATAGAGATTGCCTGGGAAGAAGTACCTTAAAATGTTTCTGAAGAGAACTGTGGAAATGGCACTTTTAGTCTCTGATCTTTATTCTGATAACTATTACTTTATTGAATGAGGCAGAGGACGTGAAACTAAGTGACCTCAACTAAGAGGAGGTGTGGAGAGAGCCCCTGAGCAGGCTGGTGTCCCCAGGGGTTCCCTGGGGCTCTCTGAAGACTCCTTTCTACCTGGTGTCCCCTGACTTTACCCCTTGATTTGTAATTTCCTCATTAGGAACATTCATCTTATTCAACTTGGCATCTTGCATTAGTTATTCATTTGCTTATCCCTTCCACAAATATTTATTAAGAACCCCTTATGGGTCAGGCAGAGTCCAAGGTCTTAGAATCCAATGAATACATATTTAATTCATTATGTCATGATATAAAGTCAGCAGGGAAGAAACAGAGCATCGGAAAGAAAATGTGGGCTGTGCATCTCCAAGGTTTGGGCTGTTTAAAGGGGTTAAAAATGAGGAGAAAACCTGCTGACTTTATCGAAAAATAGGCACAAAGCTGAGCCTGAGAGAACAAAGAAGTGGCAATAATTGGGCATTTCATCCAAGAGAAAGAACATTTTTTTTTAAATGAGGAATAGTGAAATTAAGTGATATACTATAACTCTGAAGGCAGATCTGACCTGCTTAGATGAAGAGGCGCTGGAGGGAGGGCCTGCCAGAGTGTCTGCCGTTCACATCCTCCTAACAGAGAAGGCTTATCCCACTGGCTCAGGATCACCCTGTCCTCTGGGCTCGGACTCCCCACTCGCCACTCTGAAGATGGACTCCCCAGCTGAAGCACAGAGCATTTCCAGAACTGGTCCATCCTAGGTAGATTTGGCCAGTGTTTGCTGCGTCAGTTCAGTTCAGTTCCTAGGAATCCATCCTGGTCACTCAGGCAGGGCTAAGTGCCTTTGCTGCGTCCCGCTCCTCCATCCCAGTAAGGTGGCCATCTCACTAAAGTGTGCCCAGACCCCTCACCAGACCCTAAGCTCTTCAAGTAATGAATGGAAAAAAGCAAAGTGTAGTACAGCACTGAAGAGCTCTGAGCTCTGGGGCCAAACTGGGTCAGAATCCTGGCTCTGCCACATATTATCTATATAGTTTGGGTAAATTATAGCACCTCCCTGTGCCTTGGTTTTCTCGGCATTCTGTGGTCATAACAGAATCTACGCATTGGGTTATTATGAAACTTCAGTGCATCGAACCCATGAAAAGCATTGTTGTTGCTACTGATGGGAAGAGCCTGGATGGATGGGAATGGTGCGTACTGTCTGTATCTTAGACTGCCAGAGTCCACCTGAAGGTGAGTCAACTGATAACCTCAAGAGACCAATCCACGAGCCAGAATAAAGACTCATGCCACCAGAGGAACCAGAGATGTAATCTAGAGCCAGGACCAACCCTGACCTTCCCCTACACCCTCAGCCCCAGGCCAGGGGAGCTCCTGTGCCCACTGATCACTTATCCATCTATACTCACTCTCTCCTCCTCCTTTTCAATAGGAAAATGTCTCCCTGATCAAGGAGATTAATGAGCTCCGCAGAGAGCTGAAGTTCACCCGCTCCCAAGTCTATGACCTTGAAGCAGCTCTGAAACTGACCAAGAAAATTCGACCAGAGGTTTCAGAGACAGGTAATATCATCAGTGGCCAAGAAAGACAGGCACTGGGATCCAGGGGACAGAGGCAGCCACAAACAGGTCTCCTCTTGGCTTCCAAAGCTGCCTCTCCCAAGCTTCCTCCTGCATCAGGCCACACCCACCCCACGGCCTTCTGGGCACCTCTGCATGCCACGTGCCTGCTCCCCAAAGGCTTTGTGAGGACCCTACTGCATTCAAACACTCACAAACCCAAAATCCTTGGGGTTAGATAAGGTTTCAGAATTCAGGATCTTTGAGATCTTAGGAAGAACGTACTATATATACTATACGTAAGTATACTATACATTATATAACGTCCCTAGAGGAGTCTGAGGCAGTGCCCTGAAATCAAACATATTAGTCTTTCTGTAGAGAAACATATGAATATTCACACTCAAGTTCATGAATCTTTAATGCTTTCCATTTTTAAAGTTTTTAGCATTTTACAGTTGTGGGTAAGGGATTGTGGATCTGTACAAAGAAAATAAAGGCAAAAAGAAGGACCAGAAACTATTTAAAGGGAGAGCAGGAAGAATGACCCTAGAAATGTTAAACAAGTTAGTTATTGCAGTTATAAAGTTCCTCTGAATTTCTGATAGCCAAGACAAAAAGGGGAAAAATATTATACTTTATATACCTCTTGTATGGAGAAAGGACGTTTTTTCTAGAGAAGCAAACCTTTCTCTGGTACAAAATTCTATGAGAAACTTAATACATGGAGCCTTATGTATTATATATAATACATAAGCCTTATATATAATACATAAGCCTTATAATAGATATAAAATTGTGTGTGCATGCTAAGTCACTTCAGTCATGACTGACTCTTTGTGAGCCTATGGACTGTATAGCCTGCCAGGCTCCTCTGTCCATGGGATTCTCCAGGCAAAAATACTGGAGTGGATTGCCATGCCCTCCTCTGGGGAATCTTCCCTACCCAGGGATCGAACCTATGTCTCCCACAGCTCCTGCATTGCAGGCAGATTCTCTACCATTGAGCCACCAGGGAAGCCCATATATATGATCATATGTATAGACTTGTCTCACATGCCATTTTTGTTCGAGTTGGAGAGAAGTTGAGAGGGTCAACTCTGTGAGTAGTACAGGAAGAACAGTATCAACTGTAAAGAACTGACATGAGCGTACCACATGTGTCAACATGGCTGAGAACCTGACTTCTTGGAGGTGAACCCATCTTCAGTTAGAAGTGATGCATAGATGCGTCTGTGAATAATTGCAAAACTTCTCTTTTAAAAAGTATTTCAAATACGCCCGCGCAGTCTAGCAAATAACCACTTGAGACCTCCTCAGGATGCTGTATGATACAGCCAGGTTCTTCTTATTGCTGCTGGGTTGGCCAAAAAGTTTTTCGGGGGTTTTTCCATAAGCGCTTCAGAAAACTCTTAACAAAATTTTGGCGAACCCAATACAGTAGAAACTGTCAGACATAGACAGAAATTGAGAGCAAAGTCTAATGAATTTCCACAAATCCATTCCCCAACTCAAACAAGGGTCAGCTCCTGTCACTCTTGCTTCCTTGGTCTCTCCAGCCCCAACCCACTTATTTCCTGCCTTTTCCACAGTAGGTTTTTCTGGAGCAAATCAAACATCATGTCACTTGTTTCATAGAGCTTTACTCAAGGGAGATTTCATCTCTCCTAGTTGAAGACAGGTATTACCAATTGTCTGCCTTGAAATGAAGAAGGCTGGCTTCTGATTTTGAACATGAGGCCAGCAAAACAAGTTAGCCCCAAATACACATTCCCAAGTTGTTTAAAATTAACCAGTTCATTTATTAATAGTTTTAAACTAGGCAAAGGCAAGCGGTGCAGGCCCAAGAAGGTGGATAGGCTGATAGGCCTTTGTGTGCGGTACCTTCGCAGGGTTGCTACTCTCCCCAGGGCTCCAGGGCTTGACTGAGGAAATGGTTACCAGGAACACTGAGTAACACAGGGAGGATAAAAGGTCAAGAGTCTAGAAGAAATAGAGAGCCTAGAAAGATCAAGAACCTAAGAACTGCAGCAAAGAGAAGACAGAAGGAGCAGAGGCAGAAAGAGAAGCAGCCAGACTTCACCTGGAAAGGATGAATGCCGAATGCTGGCCCCATCAGACCAATTAGAGGTCCAAGGCGAGGCTGCCCACTGGCCATTGCCAACCACTTCCTCTTTGGTTAGCAATCTCTCTCTTCCTTGGCCATCATCATCTGTTCATTTCTAGTTTTTCCTCCAGGGAAGGGGTCGGCAGTGGATAGGAAGGAGACCCCTCTCCCACTGAGAGGGAGAAGCTTGACTGCGGTACGGGAGCTGGAGACATCATTTCTCAGTTAAGAAGGTGGCAAAGTCATTCGTTAAGGGCAGAGGAGAGGGTGGATTTGACAATAATTTCTTGGATATGATGCCAAAAGCACAGGCAACAAAAGAAAAAAATATAATAAACGAGACTGTCAAAATTTAAAACTTCTGGGCATCAAAGGACACAATCAACAGAGTGAATAGGCAACCTATGGCATGAGAGAAAACATTTACAAATCATAAGTCTAATAAGGGGCAATGTCCAGGATATATAAAGAACCCCTACAACTCAAAAAAAAAAAAAAAAAAATCACGTGACTGAAAAATGGGCAAAGGATTTAAACAGACACTTTTTTCCCCAAAGAAGATACACAGATGGCCAACAAGCACATGAAAAATGCTCCGTATCATTAACAATCGGGGAAATGAAATCAAAGCCACAGTGAGATACTGCCTCACACTCACTTGGATGGCTACTGTCAACCAAACCAAACCAAAAAGAAAGAACCAACCAAACAAACAAACAAACCTGGAAAAGACTAAGTGCTGACAAGGGTCTAGAGAAACCGAAACACTGGTGTACTGTTGATCTGAACGTAAAGCAGTACAGCCACCATAGGAAACAGTAAGGTGTTTTCCTCAGAAAATTAAAAATAGAACTACCATCTGAACCAGAAATTGCACTTCTGGGTTTATACCCAAAAGAAGTGAAAGCAGGGTCTCAAAGAGATATTTGTAAACTCAAGTTCACAGTGGTGTTATTCACTGCCAAAAGGTGGAAGCGGCCCAAATTTCCATCAATAGATGGAATGGATAAATAAATATGGTGCGTACATGCTAAGTCGCTTCAGTCGTGTCCGACTCAGTGCAACCCTTTTGACTGTAGCCCACCAGGCTCCTCTGTCCATGGGATTCTCCAGGCAAGAATACTGGAGTGGGTTGCCATGCCCTCCTCCAGGGGATCTTCCCAACCCAGGAATCGAACCCGAGTCTCCTATGGCTCCTACACTGCAGGCAGATTCTTTACTGCTAATCCATTGGGGAAGCCCTAAAATGTGGTATACTGCTGCTGCTGCTGCTAAGTCGCTTCAGTCGTGCCCGACTCTGTGCGACCCCACAGACGGCAGCCCACCAGGCTCCCCCGTCCCTGGGATTCTCCAGGCAAGAACACTGGAGTGGGTTGCCATTTCCTTCTCCAATGCATGAAAGTGAAAAGTGAAAGTGAAGTCGCTCAGTTGTGTCCAACTCTTAGTGACCCCATGGACTACAGCCTACGAGGCTCCTCCGTCCATGGGATTTTCCAGGCAAGAGTACTGGAGTGGGGTGCCATCGCCTTCTCCCAAAATGTGGTATAGAATGCAATGAAATATTATTCAGCCTTAAGAAGGAAGGAAATTCTGACATGTAATATAGATGAAGCTGAGGACATTATGCTAAGCCAGACCCTAAAGAACAAGTACCACATGATTCCACTGATCTGAGGTACCTAGGGTCGTCAGATTCAGAAAGACAGGAAGCAGCGTGGTAGCTGCTGAGGCTGCAAGCAAGGAAGTCGCGGAGCTATATAATGGGTATGAGGTTTGAGTTTTTCAAGATGAGAAGAATTTTAGAGACTTGTTGCACAACAGTGTGGATGTACTTAACACTACTAAACAGTACATTTAGGAATGGTTAAGAGAGTAAATGTGACGTCATATAGACTTTATCACAATTTTCTTTCTAAGTGGGAGAAAGGAGTTGGAGTAGGGATTGAAGTTCCTGAGTGCCACTGTAGGATATGAGAGTTTGCTGATGTACATAAAGTCCGTCTTTTGGAAACCAAGAATTCGAATCTCACATGTTACTTTTACAGGTAGTGTGCAGCAGGCCAGATGTGAAAGTGGAGACCCTGGATGGTCGGGTTATCTCGGGTTTGTGCTAGGCAGGGTACCTGGGAGCAGAGCAACAAGGCATCTAGTATATCAAAGTTGCTGTCATGATGACAGAAGAAACTCACCGTGGGTCTAACTGGACAGAAAAGGGAGTGAATCTAAGAGGAGCCCATTTGGTGGGTAAAACATGGAGCTGTCCAAGAAGATGAGCTCTAAATTCAGCCAAAGAAGAGGTGAATGGAGCACTGGACTGAAACACCCTGGACGTGGCGAGGGAAGGGAAGGCACAGAGCTGGCGGGCAGGCCAAGCACGTTAATGGTGAGAGTTGGACCTTGTGAGGCCCGGCAGTAGGATGAGCCATGGACACCGGCATTGCGCAGGAGGATGGCAGCACAGAGGCAGGAGGAGGGCTGAGGGTCTCCAGGGATGTCCTCAGGGAACATGCGTGGGTGACCACAGCAGGAGGCATCTCCAGGAGCAGGTTTACATGAGGACGGGCAGCTTCGAGGCCAAGCTGTGTCAACAAGGAGAGCAGCACCCTCTCTCTGTGGGGGTGTGGGGGATGAGCAGCGCGCATGGAGGGACCTCAGAGCAGGCAGACTGGGGGGATCAGAAGAGGGGCCGGGCTGAGGTCAGGCTCCGCATTTGCCGTATCACTCCAAAGCATGTCTCTTCACTTCTCCACTGCTAGAGGGTGAAATGGCTCCTCTCTTTATTCCTAGTGTCTGGGATGGTATGTCTACCCCATAATAGGTGCTCCATGAACAAGTACAGGGGTGGGGGTCGGGGCTGGTGGGGGAAGGAAGGATAAGCTGTGTCTGAAAACCTTTACAGCAGTCCGGGGACAGACCTCCCAACCTTAACCCTGCCCTGTCCCCTGCAGTGTCCAGCGAGGACTTGCCCAGTGTCCCTCCCACCATGAGGTTGAATGTGCAGGAAGAAACTGGGAGAATCATCGAGATGCAGCGCCTGGAGATCCAGCGCCTGAGAGACCAGATCCAAGAGCAAGAGCAGGTCCCCGGCTTCCACCCCTTGGCCGGGATGCAGCTGCCGTCCCTCAGTGGAGAAGCAGATTTAAAGGCCCAGACCAAGTGACACCCTCTGGTGAGACGTCTCCAGCCTCTCCAGAAGGTGCTCCATGTGCCTGTCCTGGACTGACTCTGGGCTGCAACCCAGACCACACGAGCCTCTTCCCCAGGCCCTGGGGAATCTGGGACACAGGCAGAATAAAGGTGTTAGCCCACAAGCACGTCCAACTCTCCGCTTAGCCACGGAGCCAGGGAGGGGGGAAAGGAAAGAGGGACCCTGAGGCCCAGGGGGCTTCTGCTCACCCAAAGCTGCCGCTGCCAACCCCTGTCCAGGCACCTGGCTGCCCACCCCTGCAGAGATCCCATACCCCTCCCCGCACCACGCCTCAAGGGCAGGGCTATCTGTTACTTCTGACCTGCTTTTTCCTCTGCCAGATGCATCAGGGTCAGACAAACCTTCCTATGTTTTCTTCTCACTTATGAAACTTAGCGAGGTTTTCTGAGGATTTTCACATCTGTGTGAAAGAGTAGCATTAGGAGCACGGCGCCGTTGGTAGCGTTCCCCGACGTCTTCCATCACCTGCAGACCCCGGTGGTAGGACCATACGCAGAGCTCTGCCCTTCCTTCTCTTACCCCCCATGCCTCTCTGCACTTGTCATCCTCAGTCTGCAGGGCCCTGCCCCGCTCCTCCATTTCTGGGGGATGCCTTTTCCCCACAACCCTACACTGGCTGGTCCAGCCGCACGCACCAGGAAAGGTGGGTTTTTGTGCACTAAGAACCCATATGTCTTCTCCCACCTGGAGAAGACACCCTTCTAATACCCAAATAACAAATATGAAGCCCCCAGTCTCTGCTGCCCCACTGGTTGTCTTAAATCTGGCATCTCCAAGGCATCTTCCCATCTTTCCCAATCTGCTTTACCCCAACTCTGGGCACTGCTCTTGAGTTAGTTTCCTAAGTAAGAGCTGAGACAGAACTGTGAAGCTTGCCGAGGCTCTCCCGAAGGTTGAGAACAACAAAAGGAGATGCAGAGCAGAGGCCCCAAAGCAAAGTCTGCATGGATCTCTCTCTCTCCTGAGCGACTCCCCACCCCCACCCCTAGCCCACACCGTTTTGCAGGGGCCAGCTTATTCCCTCCAGACCAGGGTTCACCCAGCAATGTCCCCTGCCCACAGGGAGACCAGGCCCAGAACATTATCATGCCGAGAAGACGGGCTCTTCTGGGAACTCAGACTTCTCCATCCCAAACTAGCTTTACCCTCTTCCAAAGAAACTGACTCGGAATGAGGTTGGGGAGGTCAGTAGGGCCAGATGGTGGGGATCATGAAGGCACCTTACAGGTCGGGGACCATCCAGAGGCCACCGCTGAGCCACTGAGAGTCACTCCCCACTGCTTCCCAAGCTTTGCCAAATAGGCCTCCTTTCAGTCCCTGCCAAATTCTTTCTTGCCTCTGGGTCTTTCCACATACTGTTTGCTCTGCCTGATATCTTGCCACCTCCACCCCTCGCTCAGTGAGCCTCTCCTCATCTATCAGGTCATAGCTGAAATGTCACCACCTGAGAAAGACCTTCCCTGATCCCTTCCTCCCCCACTCCATTGTCTTCCCTCCTAGTGAAAGTGAGAAAAGTGTTAGTTGCTCAGTTGTGTCCTCTTCCAATGTGCCCTCTTTGTGACCCCGTGGACTGTAGCTCACCAGGCTCCTCTGTCCATGGGATTCTTCAGGCAAGAATACTGCAGTGCATTGCCATGCCCTCCTCCAGGGATCCAACCCCAGTCTCTTGCATTGCAGACAGACTCTTGATCATCTGAGCCGCTAGGGAAGGCCCCCTAGCCCTCCCTATGACATATCCCTTCAGTGTGATGCTGCCTCCCCAGGCTCTCCATTTCATGGGGCAGGGGCTGTCTGTTTTCAAAGTTCACTCCAGAGCAGAGCTTTGGCTAAGGGACCCAACTGTGGTGGCAGGGACCATTAGGAGGGCTCCATGACCAACCGAGAGGACAGCTGCTGGGACCAAGATGGTGACCATGGACATTCAGAGAAGAGAGTTCTTTTGACTTGAGGACTAAAGGGAGTTATCCAGGCAAAGCAGGAGGGAGAAGGACCCTGCAGGGGTAACTGGGGCTCTTCTGAGGGCCAGAAGGAAAGTCACTGGCTAGAGTGTCCCAACGTTCAGGTGACAATTTTTTCACCTTAAAAATGGCTTAGGATGAAGATGTCACATTTCACCTACAAGATGGGTCTTATGTTACTGATGAAGTAGCTGGCACGGGGTCAGGATTACAGCCTGGTTTGCCCAGAGGCATCCACATCCCATGCTCTTAACCTGGGACTGGAGAGGTGCCCAAACAGAACACTGGGCCAAGCGGTGGAGGTTTCAGAGTTTGAGGCCCATAGCGTCTAACGCGGAAGTCAAAGGAGCAGACGACTCTGACGCTAAACTCACCTAAGCCCGTGGCTGGCTGTGGTCCACTGGGGAAGGAAGAGGTGGGGAAATCCCAGGCCGAGGGAGAGCCCCACCCACACACAGAGCCTGGCACCTCGGCCACCAAGTCAGCAGGGCACTTTCTCAGCTGCACAGGGGTGAGCACAGCTTCCTGCTGGCAAATTTGGGACCAAAAGGACAATCTTGTTTATGTCTCCATGTTGTTCTCTGATCGATGTACAGTTGATTTAAAGTGTTGCGTTGGTTTCCACTGTATAACATAATGATTTAGTTATACATGTGTGTGTGCCTGCCAAGCCACTTGAGTCGTGTCCGACTCTTTGCAACCCCATGGACCATAGCCCGCCAGGCTCCTCTGTCCACAGGATTCTCCAGGCAAGAATACTGGAGTGGGTTGCCATGCCCTCCTTCAGGGGATATTCCCGACCCAGGGATCAAACCCACGTCTCTTAAGTCTCCTGCATTGGTAGTTATGTTCTTTACCACTAGTACCACCTGGGAAGCCATATATATACATATTCTTCTTCTTATTCTTTTCCATTATAGTTTATTACAGGATATTAAATATAATTTCCAGTGCTATACAGTAGGACCTCATTGTTTATCTGTTTTATATATAACAGTTCATATCAACCAGTCTCAAACTCCTAATTTATTCCTCCCCCAGCCTCTTTCCCCTTTGGAAACCATAAGTTTGTTTTCTATGCCTGTGAGTCTACTTCTATTTTGTAAATAAGTTCATCTGTGTCATATTTTATATTCCACCTATAAATGATATCACATGATACTTCTTTCTCTTCCTGAAATACTTCACTTAGTATGATAACCTCTAGCTCCATCCATGTTGCTGCAAACTGCATTATTTCATTCTTTTTTATGATTAAGTAGTATTCTATTGTGTATATACACATACTACGTCTTCTTTATCCTTTCGTCTGTTGGCAGACGTCGTTTCCAACGTCTCTCTGTTCTGTCTTCCATGTTTCTATACCAGACTGTTGGGTGGCATTGGTTAGGTGGCATTGCTGAGTGGCTGCTGCTGCTGCTGAGACTTCCCTTCACTTTGCCTAAGCTGACTCCATGGGGAGGTTCCCACCCCACTGGTGCCACCTTCTCCTTCACAGGCTCCCTTGAGCCAGTTGAGCTCTCACTGATGGAATGGGCCTGGCAGTCACCTCTGCTGGTCACCCAAGCGCCTAGGCATTAGCATATGGACTCTGCTTTTGTTCTTCTGGTTACAGTCTACTGGGGATCCACTCAATGCTGGTGTGACAGCTGTGCCTTTGGGGGCTACCCTCTTTCTGGATCCCAGACATCCTTTGGCTCTCCTCCCCTTCATCTGGAGTCTTAGCGTCAGTGGTGGCCAGACAGGGTGAGCTGCTCAGCTGAGACACCTCTGCCATCCTCTTCTCCCAACACTGAAGACGCTGCCCTGTAGGAGCTCATACATCGGTGTCTGCCTCTCCCTACTGCTTCGTTTGCTTGTTTTACAAATTAACATTAGGCTTTATTAGAGTCTCAGGCAGCGCGGGGATGGGGCAAGAGATACACTGCAGCATTCATAGGCACTTCTATATTCACTGAACCTGGTCTTGGGAGAAGACACACAAACATGGCAATTAATGGAAATGCAACCCTAGAGGCATAAAAATATTTCAGTAACATGGAGTTGCTAGAAAAACACATTTGAGAAAAATGGAAAAACCTGAGGGTCGCTCTTGCAGAGTCAGAGAGAGGAAGATTGCCATTAAGGATGGAGTCATCACAGAAACCAAATGTTGCTTCAGAACAAAGGGAAAGGATGGGCTTCTCAGAATTCCTGTTGTTATTCTCAAAATTAAAAAACCAGTGTGATAAAGGAATAGCTGACCTCCTACATATTGCCCACTCAAGGAATACGTTTATTTTTGGTGATTAAAAACCTGTTTTCTAAAAGGTTTTTCTGTAGGAAAATATGAGGATTTGCTGAATTTAACCTCCCACTTTCCCTCAAAGATAATATTTATTATTTTGCTCTTCTATTAAAATTCATCTCAGCGATGCAAATAGTCATAGGTTATTTACTACTTGCCATGTTAGAATTTTTAACCGATTTACAAGAATGAGATTTAAATTACTTGTATTTGTCTCTTATAATGTAGGATTAAATATTCTAAAATTATTACTCCCAAAATCATAAAAGTTGCATTATATTAGATATTTATAGTCATTATTGCTTATCAATTATTAATAAATATCATCAATATTTCACAGCAAGTACTATGCTATGAAAATATTTGCAGGTGTTTGATAGTGTGACTGGTTTTAAGCCTAGAATAGTTTTCTAGTCTGGTTTTTTTTTCCTCTTTTCAACAGTCCCTTCCTTTGCGAGAATGAAATCCCCTCACCTTATTTAGAAAATTGTGGATCATCAATTGTTTTGGTTATTTATTGTTATATCTAAAGCTACACCAAAACTTTGCAGCTTAAAGCAACAGCTTTATTTTGTTTATCACTTTATGGGTCAGAAGTTCAAGAAGGACTTCCCTGGATATCTTGTCTCTGCTCTAAGTGGTATCAGCTAGGAAAGGTGACTGAGGCTGGAATATGGCTCACTTACATGGCTGGCAAGTGTTTGTACAGTAAGTCCCCTTCATATAGACAAGTTCCATTCTGAGAGCAGGTTCAAAAGTCCGATTTGTTTGTAAGTCCTACAAAGTTAGCCTAGGTATCCAACTAACACAATCAACTATCCAGTACTTTACTTTAATAGGTTTATAATAGTTTTCACACAAATAATACAGAAAAAATTAAAAATAAACATTTTTAATCTATAATAGTGGAGGTGATGGAATTCCAGTTGAACTATTTCAAATCCTGAAAGATGATGCTGTGAAAGTGCTGCACTCAATATGCCAACAAACGTGGAAAACTCACCAGTGGCCACAGGACTGGAAAAGGTCAGTTTTCATTCCAATCCCTAAGAAAGACAATGCCAAAGAATGCACAAACTACCCCACAATTGCAGTCATCTCACATGCTAGCAAAGTAATGCTCAAAATTCTCCAAGCCAGGCTTCAACAATACATGGACTGTGAAATTTCAGATGTTCAAGCTGGTTTTAGAAAAGGCAGAGGAACCAGAGATCAAACTGCCAACATCTGCTGGATCATGGAAAAAGCAAGAGAGTTCCAGAAAAACATCTATTTCTGCTTTATTGACTATGCCAAAGCCTTTGACTGTGTGGATCACAATAAACTGTGGAAAATTCTGAAAGAGATGAGAATACCAGACCACCTGACCTGCCTCTTGAGAAATCTGTATGCAGGTCAGGAAGCAACAGTTAGAACTGGACATGGAACAACAGACTGGTTCCAAATAGGAAAAGGAGTATGTCAAGGCTGTATATTGTCACCCTGCTTATTTAACTTCTATGCAGAGTACATCATGAGAAACACTAGGCTAAATGAAGCACAAGCTAGAATCAAGATTGCTGGGAGAAATATCAATAACCTCAGATATGCAGATGACACCACCCTTATGGCAGAAAATGAAGAAGAAAGACCCTCTTGATGAAAGTGAAAGAGGAGAGTGAAAAAGTTGGCTTAAAGCTCAACATTCAGAAAACGAAGATCATGGCATCTGGTCCCATCACTTCATGGCAAATAGATGGGGAAACAGTGGCTGACTTCATTTTGGGGAGCTCGAAAATCACTGGAGATGGTGACTGCAGCTATGAAATTAAAAGACGTTTGGTCCTTGGAAGAAAAGCTATGACCTACCTAGATAGCATATTGAAAAGCAGAGACATTACTTTGCCAACAAAGGTCTGTCTAGTCAAGGCTATGGCTTTTCTAGTAGTCATGTATGGATGTGAGAGTTGGACTGTGAAGAAAGCTGAGTGCCAAAGAATTGATGCTCTTGAACTGTGGTGTTGGAGAAGACTCTTGAGAGTCCCTTGGACTGCAAGGAGATCCAATCAGTCCATCTTAAAGGACATCAGTCCTGAGTGTTCATTGGAAGAACTGATGTTGAAGCTGAAACTCCAATACTTTGGCCACCTGATGCGAAGAGCTGACTTATTTGAAAAGACCCTGATGCTAGGAAAGATTGGAGGTGGGAGGAGAAGGGGATGACAGAGGATGAGATGGTTGGATGGCATCACTGACTCAGTGGACATGAGTTTGGGTAAACTCTGGGAGGGTGATGGACAGGGAGGCCTGGCGTGCTGCGGTCCATGGGGTTGCGAAGAGTCAGACATGACTGAGCGACTGAACTGAACTGAATCTACAATACCTTGAAAAGTACAGTAGTACAGTATAACAGCTGGCATACAGAGGCTGGCATTGAGTCAATAGGCAAGAAGAGTTACTGACTGGAGGAGGGAGAGGCGGTGGGCGATAGTAAAGCTGAAGGATGGTCAGCAATGGGAGACAGAGGGCAAACCGCACTTTCACTCACGGGTGACGTTGATGGCACAGGTTCTGGTTCCTTGCTGAAACCAAATGCACGTTTGCATCTTTGAAAGTTTGCAACTTGACGTTGGCATGTAGAGGACTTACTATGTTGTCTGTCAGCCCCAAGCTCATTTGGGAAACTCAAGGACCTCTACGCTGAAATGTGTGGACCTTCTCATAATGGAAGCTGGTTTCAACACCTAAGAAATGTACATTTTATTTCTTTTTAGTCCTGGGCTTGGAAACTGGCATTATTATAACTTCTTCCATGTTGTTGATCAAAGTGGTCAAAGTGGCCAAAGACCCACTCAGATCCAAAGAGAGGAGGCACAGACTCTCCATTGCTTCTTACAAAGTGTAACAAGCCATTACCAACCAGCAGGTCCCAGCAAGTGTGGAAGGGGGACTGGGGAGCCTGGGAATATCTGCATGTTCAGCTTGGACCCCCAACATTCACTGTTCAGGATCTGGAGTGAGAGATGAGAGAGGAGGCATTTCAGGGTTGAACATGAATGAACCCCAAGGGTTCTAGGGCTCATTCTCCCTGAGCTCTGTTGGGGTGAGCTTCCTTAGGCCTTGGAGGCTCTGGGGCCTGCTTATGCTCAGGGCATGTCTGAGATGCCATCAAACTCCCCACAGCTGAGCAAAACTGGGGAGCAGATTCTCAAGGAAGGAAATGTGCTGTGTGCCAGGCAGCAGGAAGGGCTAGCATTCTTGATCACCTATGATGACCAGTCACGTAAAAGAATCTGTATTTATTGCTCATCTAGTATACGTCACATGGTGGGATTTGGTGGGGCAGCATGTGTAGACTAGTATTGCTAATGTATTAAAATGTATGCCCTAATGTATTAAACGTAGTAAAATTGGGACCATGAGATTATAGTTCTGAACAGAGAACTTATGGGTGCACTTCTTTGTTCACAAAAAACAGAAACCAACTCTAGCCAGTTTAAGCAAAAAGGAGAGTTTATTGTCTAGCCCTGGGGGTATGTCATGGAATCTCAGGGCTGAAATACAGCCAGGTCTCGAGAAGGACTTGAACTAAGACCTGGGACGTAGCTAAAATCACCCCCTCTCTTATTCTCGGCTCTCTGCAGACCAGCCTCGTATTGCCAATTCAGCTGGCAGAAGGGAACCCTTAGCATCCTGTGAGTACATGCCATAAAGCTGACATGGAGTCTCTTCTCTGACTTCAAATTGCCAAAGGAGACTGTTTGGCTTCCCAGGTGGCACTAGTGGTAAAGAGCCCACCTGCCAGTGCAGGAGACGCAAGAGACTAGTGTTTGATCCCTGGGCCGGGAAGATCCCCTGGAGGAGGACTGGCAACCCACTCCAGTATTCTTGCCTGGAGAATCCCATGGACAGAGGAGCCTGGCAGGATACAGTCCATGGGGTTGCAAATGTCCATAGGGTCGAAAAGAATTGGACCCAACTGAAGCGACTTAGCACACACACACAGCTTGAGTCTGGAGTTCACTTCTATCCAATCAACTGTACCCGTAGTGCTGGGTCACAGAATGGAATCCTGGTTACTGGGGTTCATTCCCAGAGTGAAGTTGGTCATTGTGAGCAGGGTAGATACTCCAAAAAATGTCTATCTGGGGCAACTGTCAGTCATGGCATCTGGAGTAAGGGCAGAGGGGATGGAGCCATCAAAGACCTACTGTTGGACCTGTGCTTTGAGCCCCTCGTCCTCCCACCGCCTTTCAGGGTAACAGGGACAGGACTGCTTTTGCTCACTGCTGGCTCCAGCACCTACACAATCCCTGATCCAGAGAAGGGAACAGTAAATGTTTGCTGGATGAATTATATTCTTCATTCTCACCCACAGCTGTTTAGACTAAGTACTATTGTCCGCTTTTTGCAGTCTTGTAAATGAAGAGATTGGGACACACGGAGGTTAAGCCATTTTTCTAAGGTTGCACAACTAGAGCTGGGACTGGGACCTTCAAGGTCAATCTAATTTTGAAACCAGAATTTTCTCTACTGTCCATGTGTTTTCTAAACACCTATATTTGCCAGGCCTGTTCTAGGGGCTAGGATCTCTCTACACAAATCTCTCTCTTCATGAAACTTATCTTCTAGTGGGGTAGACAGACAATATTCCAGACAGATAAGAAGAATATATGGCATATTAGACAGCAAAAAGCTAAGGAGAAACATGAGAGAATAAAGGAAATCAGAGAACTAAGGGCAGGGAGATAGGAAGTATGTGAAAGGCTGTGATTTCTTTTTTTTTTTTACTTTTTAATTTTGTATTGGAATATAGCCAATTAACAATATTGTGATCGTTTCAAGTGGACAGCAAAGGGACTCAACCAAACATGTACATGTGTCCATTCTCCCCCAAACTCCCCTCCCATCCTGGCTGCCACCTGACATTGAACAGAGGTCCCTGTGCTATATAGTAGGTCCTTGTTGATCATCCACTTTAAATATAACTGTTCATAAGGTGCATAACTCCCTCACTATCCTTTCCCTCCCTCTTTTTCCCCTGGCAACCATAAGTTCCTCCTCTAAGTCTGTGAGTCTGTATCTGTTTTGTAAATAAGTTATTTGTATCACTTTTTAGATTCCCCATTTAAGGGGTGTCATACAATATTTCTCCTTCTCTGTCTTACTTCCCTCAGTACAACAGTCCCCAGGTGGGAAGGCTGTGCTGTTAGACAGGATAGCAGGGGGGGAAAGCTCCCTGAGAAGGAGCATTTGAGCACCTTCCTGAAGAAAGGTGAGGGAGGGAGCCCAAAGGAGGAAAGTGTTCCAGGCAGAGGGAACAGTTAGTGCAAAGGCTCTGAACAAGCACAGGCAGAAGAGAGACAGCAGGGGATGAAATCAGAGAAGGTGTTAGAGATGGTGAAGTCAGAGAAGGTGTTAGAGATGGTCCCAAGATCCAGCCTGCCTCTCCCCTTTTTCCTTGAAGGGAAGTCATCACTCGGGCTATTTCTCTGGGTAAGATAGGCCATTGGAGGGGTGACATTGGAGGCACACCAGTGACATTATCTGCTCGAACCATAACAGTATCACTGCAGCTTACTGGTGAAGAATAGTCTGAGGTGGGAGCTTGGCCCAAGCAGGGAGGCTGGGCTTCAGGGCCTCTGCCTTCTCCTGGGTCCTCCCACTGGCTAAGGGATCAGTTAGGATCTACACCTGCACTCTCTGCCCACTGTCACCTCCTTCCCCTGCCTTCAGTTACCACCCATCTGAGCTGTCCCAGCGGCCTCTGCTTTGGGGACAGAGTTCAACAGCCCTTCGAGGAGCCTGCCTATCCACCTTAACTCCAAGTTATTCGATAGACCCATAATGAGAACAGAGTGTCACTTGACCAATGTTTAAACTGAAGAAGCTTTTAGGCTTTGCTCCCTCCGCCCAGAAAAATTCCCTTCAAATCCCCAGAGGAAGCGGGGCAGGGACGGGGGGGAGGGTGTTGGGCAGGGGGCGAATCTCATGACTTACCCTGTCTAGCTCTATTCAGGACAGCTAGACCATGGGTCTGGCTGGAACTGGCCCCTCGCTGGAACCAGGAAGAAAAGGAATGTCAGAGGAACAAGAGGAATACACAGCCACTGAGTCCTGCCAGGCCCTTGCTGCATGCCCGCCCCAGGGCAGGAAACTCTGTAATGTTTTGCGAAGTAGTAAAACCACATATTTGTCCCAAGGTCCAGCCTGCCCCTTCCCCTTTTTCCTTGAAGGGAAGTCATCCAGTAAAATATCTGCAAGCCATACCTGGAAAGCTTTAGACAGATGGCTAGTCTGAGCTGAGGTGCACTATAAGTATAAAATACACAGACAAAAGATTAAAATAGCTCAATCACTTGTGTAGTAAAATGAAAATATCTGGGGCTTCAATAAAAATTTTAATGTGTTCATTTCACATGTTTCTTTTTAATTTTTTCACGTGGTTACTAGATAATTTTAAATTACGTATGTGGCTTGTGTTATATTTCTACTGGACGATGCTGCTGTATAGTTATGACCATGATCTCTACAGACAAAGCAATGGACGGGTCCAGCATAATGACTTTGTGAGCTGATGATGGAAAGAAAATGTTGATTTTGTCTTTCTTGTGTGTTTCATACACACCAGAAGGAAGAGAGAGCGGGAGGTATTACAGGGGGTTCAATCCAGTCTAAAGCCACTTCCAACCAGCCCCCCTCACCCATTATGTGGTGTGTGGTGCCAGATTCGCCCATCAGAAGCAGAGCCCTGCCAAAGTTCTTGTTATACTTCAGAACCCTCTGTGAGTACCTCGAGTAAGTCCAAATGCCTCGCCAGGGCATTCAAGGCTTTGTGCCCCTGAGCCAAACTTGTCTTTCCAGCTTCATCTTACAAGCTCCCTGCGTAAAAACTCCACATCCGGCAGTTCGCACATTCATTCATTCAGCAAGTGTTTACTGATTACTTCCCAGGTGCCAGGCACAGTGCTGGCTGCTGAGGTCACCACGGTTAGCAAAACAGGCACTAAACCTGTATGCACTGGGAACGTGTATTGAGGGGTATTGCTGTTGTTCAGTCACTCAGTCGTGTCTGACTCCTTGTGACCCCATGAACTACAGCATGCCAGGCTTCCCTGTCCTTCACCATTTCTCAGGGCTTGCTCAAACTCATGTCCATTGCGTCAGTGATGCCATCCAACCATCTCGCCCTCTGTCATCCCCTTCTCCTCCTGCCTTCCGTCTTTCCCAGCATCAGGGTCTTTTCTAGTGAGTGGTGACAGGTTAGTAAATAAGGGCACTCTTAGTACATATAGTGAGAGCAGTGGCAGGGGAAGCCCCAGAACCATGGGCACCCCAGGGAGGCACCTGAACCAGCCTGGAGGTCAAGGAGAGCTTCCTGGAGGAGGTGACATCTCAGCTGAAGAATTCTAGTTGGTCAGACTGAAGTCGAGGGTGTTGTAAATATCCCAGGGAGAAGGAACTCTGAGTTCAAAAACCAAGCAAAAGGGCAGAGCAATGCAGAGCATGCATAACTGAAAGAAAGGCATTCTGGCTGCAAGGCAGGGGCCAGAGGAAAATGACTGGCCGGTGCTGGTGGGTTTTGTGAGCCTGTGAAGGAGAAAGGCATTTATCCCCAAGTGTTTATTCTGCAAGTGTTTTAAGCAAGGGAACCCTTGATTTCTACCTGAAGAGCCATTACCCACTTCCTGTCCACTCAAACCCTGCCTCCTCAGCGGGACCAAGACGTGGGGCAAAGCTACCTTGGTCAGGCCCTTGAGGCTTAGAAGGAAAGTGGGCAAGGGTCTTGGGAGGGCTCCTGCCTAGGGGAAAGTGACAAGGAAGTGGTGGGGCTGGGTTTGTGGGACAGCTGGTTTTGGAATTTGGGGCAGAGGCAGGATTTGAGTTTGGAGTTAGAATTTGGGGGCTACATTCAGAAACGGGTCAAGTTTGGGGCCAAGGATGAGGTTGCAGTCCAAGACCTAATTCCAGAATTTGGGACTGAGGTTTCAAGCCAGATTTGGGGTTGGAATCTGGGGCTGGGACTGGAATTGGATTTGGAAATGAGGCTGGGGTTAAGATTGGGATTTGAGATTGAGTTGGGGCTGAGATGTGAGGTAGGGGCCTCAGTTAGATCCAGGAGTTCTAGGTAGGGTTTAAAACTGCAGCTGGGTTTTGGGGTTGGGTTACAGGCTGGAGTTAAAGCTAAACAGAGGTTGGAGCTGGGGGATGGGCTCAGGCCCAGGCTCTGGGGCAGATGGACAACATTCCTCCTGCTGTCCAGGTCTAGGAATTGTGTTTGAGCCCTAACAGCAGCAAACAGAAGCCCCTCCCTTCCCTGGAATGCCTCAGCCCAGCAGAAGGAGCAGTGCCACGTCAGCCAATTGGCTCAGGCTCTGCCTTGGAAACACCTGTTGATCCTCCTCCCCTTCCCCCACCTCAGCTCACCTAGGTGCAGGTTAGGCAGGTGAAGCGCCTCCCCGGAAACGGAGCTGGAATGCCCCACCTGCCTGCCCTGACTGCTCGGGATCGGATCCAACCACTCCAGGCTTCTTGTGAGTGCCCCATGATCCCCTACCCCTGCCAGCCCACCTTCTCCCACTGGCTCTTCCCTTGAGAACCCCCAACCTCGCGTCTGCGGTCCCAGCACACCTGTGCAGCACTTTCAGACCAGTGAAGTCACAGTCCTGGGGAAGCTGGGACTGATTCCAGGGCCCCCTCCTCGGCCCCTCCCCCACCTCCCTTGGGGGACACCTGCAGCTCCCCCTCCTACCTCATGTGCCAGGCAGCCCCTGCTGAGGGATTGGGACAACAGATACCTCATCAGGGGTGTAACACACGTACAGTCATGAAGTCACGTTCCCAGAATGACCTAGGGCCTGCGTCCTCCATATAAAGCAGTAGTCTTCGTCCTGAATTGGATGAAAGAATTCTGGGTTCTTTTATTCAGAAAGCACACTCTGGGCATCTTTGCAGGCCCTAGAATTCCCACTGAAATTCTGACCTGATTTTTAATGCCCCCTCCCCCCAGATAAAGGTTATTGGCCTCACTTTTCAGATTAGGAGCCTGAGGTCCAAGAGGTGAACTCATGGGGGCTTTTCTGACCTCCTGCAGAGGGGGTCAGACCTCCCTCTCTGACTGACTCACAGCCCAGCACTCATCACAGCAGCACCCATGCTGTAAACTGGGGCTCCTGTGGCAGGGCCTGGAATGCTGTACTTTGCCCTGTGGGAGTCACTCTGACTGGCCTCTGGAGGACGTGTTCGATGAGGAACCCCTGCAGGATCCCTCGCCCACATACCCACGGTGGAGGGATGCAGTCGGGGGACCAGTCCAGAGCCCTCCTTCCCTTTGTACCACGTTAGAGAAATTGTGGCGTGGGGGGCGGTGAGAGGAGAAGCATGGGGGAGGCAGGAAGAGCAGTGATGGAGTTGTGGGGGGACAGAAGCTGAAGTGCAGGAGCAGGGGGATGAGGGCAGGGCTGAGATGGAAAAATGTTCAGAGGTGGCATCCCCAGGACGTGCCCACGGGAGGAGCACAAAG
Source organism: Bos grunniens (assembly GCF_055505025.1). Taxonomy (NCBI): domain Eukaryota; kingdom Metazoa; phylum Chordata; class Mammalia; order Artiodactyla; family Bovidae; genus Bos; species Bos grunniens. The sequence goes on from NC_141167.1 coordinate 18,670,665, forward strand.
GAGGAGCAGGTTCGGGTGAGATGACAAGCTTGGGTTGGGACCTGTTGTGTCAAAGGTGCCTATGGGACGTCAAAGTGACTACCATCTTACAGGTCTGGAGCTTGGGAGGGAGATCTGGGTTTGGCAGAGAGTGGGATTCGGGAGCCAGTAGCTGTGGCTATGAGATTGGATGGGACCTCAAGGGGAAGGAGGGTATTACGGGGTCAGATCCTCACTCACAGAGAAGGAGCCGCAGCCCCAAGAGAGAAGATGCAGGGTCAGGCTGCTGGTTCCAGAAGGGTTAAATCATAAGCCCCCTCCCTCCCCATAACCCTCCCCCCAGGAGCCAGCGGTGACAGCTGAGGCCATGTGAGTCAGATCCTGAATGAGGCTTTATCTGAGAGTCTTCATCCAGTCCCATCATCCACCGTGACACCAGCTCCATCGGCCAGCCGGAATGGGACAGGCAACTGAGACAGCGAGAGCCAGAGAGGTCAGGGGTTGGACAGGGGGTTCCCTAGAGGGCTGGGGGTTTTTTGGGTGGAGGAGCTCTCCTAGGGTCTCTGGAGAGGCATTTCCAAAGGAAAGTGCTAGGGAGGGACTTGGGTGCCCGGGAGGATTGCAGGGGACACGCACGGGAGGATTCCCAGGGGACACGGGAGCATCCCCAAGGCTCCCAGGAGAGACCATGAGGGGAAGGTGGGCTGGGGAGATAGCAAGTGTGATTCTTCCCTGGCAGGTGATGGTGACCAGATCCTGGACTGTGCGAGGAATGAGACTCTGGGCCTCTAGCTGCCACGCAGGTGGTGGGGGCTCCAGGCCATGACCTGCACCTCTGCCCCCTGACGCTGCCCTCCGCCCTCACTCGTGCCAGATCAGCCATGTCTGAAGGAGAGGCTCAGGCCCCGCGGGGCCGGGGGCTGCCCCCTGATGTGCTGGCGGAGCAGGTGGAGCTGTGGTGGTCCCAGCAGCCGCGGCGCTCGGCGCTCTGCTTCGCTGTGGCCGTGGGCCTCGTGGCCGGCTGTGGGGCGGGCGGCGTGGCCCTGCTGTCCTCCACCAGCAGCCGCTCGGGGGAGTGGCGCCTGGCAGTGGGCACGGCGCTCTGCCTGCTGGCCCTGCTGGTCCTGGTTAAGCAGCTGATGAGCTCGGCCGTGCAGGACATGAACTGCATCCGCCAGCCTCACCACGTGGCCCTGCTGCGCAGCGGAGGAGGTGCGGACGCCCTGGTGGTGCTGCTCAGCGGCCTGGTGCTGCTGGTCACCGGCCTGACGCTGGCCGGGCTGGCTGCCGCCCCCGCCCCAGCCCGGCCGCTGGCTGCCATGCTGTCCGTGGGCATCACCCTGGCTGCCTCTGGGGCGCTCTTGCTGCTGGGCCTGCTGCTCTATCAGGTGGCTGTGAGTGGACACTGCCCCCCAACCCGCACGGCCGCCCCCACCACCCGCAGTGACCGCAGCGGCAACGGCAGCGTCTTCAGCATCTCAGGACAGCTGTCGGCCGGTCAGCGTCACGAGACCACGTCCAGCATCGCCAGCCTCATCTGACCGAGCCCGGGCCCTCCTTCCCCCGACCTGCCCTCAGCCTCCACAGAACCGTGCCCGAGCGTGAGTGAGTGTGTGTGCAAGCGTGTGTGCATACACGTACCAAGGGGATAGTGACAGCGCATGTATCCCCAGGACTGCCCAGCCCTCAGGACTGTGTGGCTAACCTGTGACGAGGAGCCAGCATGCGCCCACAGGTCACATCCCAAGGAGAGGGCTGCTTCTCCTTGGAGCTCATGGAGCTGTCACGGTCTGCCTGTTGGTGTCCCGAGCCTCTCGGCAGAGTAGGGTCTGGGATCCCTGAAGATTCTTGACCCCTGTTCCTAACACCTCTGAGAGCCAGCTCTGCCTGTAACACCCATCACCTATTTGCCCAGGAGAGGACGCTGCCCACCCCCAGAGACTGCAAAGTGAGCCCTCTTCATCGAGGAGACTGTGGCGGCAAAGTGGACAGAACACGGGCTCTGGCATGACAGGCCGGGGTGGCAGTGCCCCCTCCACCACTCACCAGCCAAGGGCCTTGGGCAAGTGGCTTAACCTCTCTGAGTCCCAGTCTCTGAAGAGAAACAGTCATGGTCATCGATTGTTAGGATCCAGTGACATGATGTGTGGAAGGGCCGGGCCCGTGGCAGGTGTGCAATAAAAGTGGTGGCCGCTGTCACTAGTATTGTCTTTAAGCATCTCCCTCAGAGACCATCCCTTCCCCTGGCCCTGCCCCTTCCCGCACAGCCATCCCTCCCAAAAGGGACACTTGGTGCCTCTCTCAGGCTGACAGAGGTACCTTGAAGGTGTCCTCAGCCGGGCCTGTGGCTTCTCCTCATAAGTACTAGGAAGCTGGAGAGGGGTCGGGTGAGGGGCTGCTCACCCTCAGGAAGGTGGTGGGCGTCTGGTCCCAGGGAGAAGGCAGCGTGGGTGGGGAGGCTGATGAGTCCTCATCTGCTTAGGTGCTGGTTCCACATGAAGCCTGAGTATTTAGGTTTTATTGGCTGGTTTCTCCAGAGGCTGCAGCTCCCAACCCCACCTCTGAAACCAGAACATCCTGGTCTGTGTAATCGCAGCACCGGCTGGCCTGCCTCTGGGTTCCCAGGCATGGGAGGAGTGTTGGATGCCCGCTGGGGCATAAGAGTCTCTTCCTGCTTAAGGTCAGCCCTGAAAGGGCTCTCCCTCTGCGGGTGCAGGGACACTCGTTGCGTGAGCTATTGTTTCATCACTTCCTGCTTCACAAGGTGAAGACCGTGGGATACCCCACTGAGGAAACCAGGAGCGGCGGGGAAGCCGAGCAGACGTGCTGCCTAAGAGGTGTTAAATGTGGAACTACTGAGGCTCTGACAGGAAAATCACTTTCAGCTGCCAAGATCAAGGCAGTTTCCTGGAGAAAACGCTGAGCTGATGGATGAGGGGAAGGGTGTTGCCAGCCATGGCAGGGAGCAACGTGAGCAGAGAATAGGCAAGTTGAGGAGCACCAGGAATTCCATGGGCATCTCAGACTCCACATATTCAAATGTGAGCCCCTCTCCTCTCTACCTTGAACTAGCTTCCGGTCTCCCCCTTCACCCAGCATCCAGGTTAAAGACCTCAGGTGCCAAGGTGCCCCCCGCTTTTGCAGGCTAACGTGCAGACTCCCCGACAGGACTGGCCTCCCTCTCCTCAACGTACCCACGGTGCAGCATCAGCGTGACTCCAACATGTTCTCTCCCTTCTCCCAGGCTTCATGGCTCCCTTCCCCTGCCATGGCACTTTTCAAGACCCTGGGCCCTAAGAAGCCACGTTCTTGGGGAGTCTTTCCTGACCCTCTCCCCCTACACTAGCAAATTACCCCTTTGCTATGGCCAAACCCTCCATTGTAGACACCAGCCTGCAGTTCTTTCTCTGTGAATCTATTCCCTTAACCAGACAGTGATCTCCTTCTGGCAGGGTCTGTGTCCTGCTCATCCATGTGTTCCTAGCCCCCCACACTGGCCCAGCATGTAGTAGGGTATGGATGTGTGGACTAAAGACTCAGCTCATTGAGACCCTCCTAGAACTGGGAAGGGTGGGAGGTTATACCGCTGTCTGCTGTTGGCCCTGAATCTTTCCCTCCTGAGGCCCCACACCATCTGCCCCAGTAACTCATTCTTCCAGGGCTCACAAGAGGGAGCTCTCACTCTCACCCAATTCCTGGCCCATCAGAGACCCACCGAATGCCTCCCCATCCTGTAAAACGGGGGTTACATCCTGGGTTTTTTTCAGCTGAGACGAGATTAGATACTTTCACAAAATTTCTTTCAAGAAACTAAAGGAAAACAGAAACACAGAAAATTGGGAGGGGGGAGAGTTACATATGAAAATGTCTGGATGAGCAGTTACCGTAGGTCAGGCCGTGTCAGACTCTCCTGGGAAGGACGCTACACGAGGAGCATGGTTCCTGCCCACAGAGGACCTATTTCAAAGGGCAGTGTAAGTCATCATCTATACACCCAACTATAACACAGGAAGGACAGTAACAGCTGGGCGGAGGCCCAGGCGCGGTGAAAATGCTGATCCTTCCTTATTCACTAAAGCAGCCCCACAACCTCCCACTTCCAGCTCGTGTGCTCAAAGCATCTCACTAAACCCCATCTTGATCTCCATCACCACCAGTTATCCACTGACCACCTCTGCTCTCTCCCTCTCTTAAAGCAGTCCATTCTGTCTTCTCATTCCATCTGGTTAAGATTCTGTGACTCATCCTCTCACTCACTCCTTGACAGACTCCTCAACAACTTAGCTGCCTGACCCTTGGTCCCTCCCTCCCAGAAAAAATCCCCTCTGTGGATGAACACTCACAGCAAGTGGCTACTAGAGAAATCTGAAGAGCCAGGCAGCCTGGTGTCACCGTGATTCCCCATCACTAATCCCAGCCTGGTCTTAAACTCACCTCACAAGTTACCCTGTTTCCCAGGCCAGCTCCTGCTCCCACACAGCCCTCAAGGTCCCTCCACTCCCTTCACACCCCAGCATCATTCCGCTCGCAGCCCCCAGCACTGCTCTCTGCAGACAACTTGGCCTCCCTCATTATGATAAAATGAGAGTCATGGGGCAGGAAACCTCCACCCTGCTCCCATGAAATTGCTCCTTCTTAACTCCTGCCCGTCAGATGGTCTTATAAGCCAAGCTGAGGAATTTGGCTTTTGTCCTCAGGACACTGAGAAACCTGGGAAGGTTTTAATTAGGGTGGTACCCTGACCAGAATGGGACTGGGGACTCACCTGGCTGCCCTCTGAAGCCCAGACTGGTCTAAGGAGAAAAAGAGTAAGAAAAAATGACTAAACAGCCCCAGAAGTGCCATCTCAGCTAGCTCCTGAGGGATGGGAAGCAGTTGGCCAAGATAGGGAGGTTGGGAAGAGAATCCCAGAAAGAAGAAAGAGCAAAAGTACCCAGAGATGAGAGAACTGGCCCTTTGAGGAACCACAGAGATTGTGCGTGATGGAAACATGGAGCATTAGCGGACAAGAGGCCAGGGCATACCTGAGTGGAGCCCTGGGCTCCTCCCGGGCTTCAGAGTCTCCTTAGCAGGTAGCACAGTTTCTTGAGGTCAAGAGGAACCCAGTGATGGACTGTAAGGAAAACAATGGCCTGGCTGAAATTGTAATTTAGAATTCATTGGAAGAGGCAAAAATGGAGGCAGGGAAAGCCTCTGCCTCTGCTCACAGAGGACTTGTTCCAAAGGGAGCAGAAGTCATCTTCCATACACCCGACTATAACATGGGAAGGATGGTATCAGCTGGGTGGAGGCGGAGACGCCAGTGGTAGATTGATGCCATCTCCAGATGACGGTGGAGAAGGCAATGGCACCCCACTCCAGTACTCTTGCCTGGAAAATCGCATGGACGGAGGAGCCTGGTAGGCTGCAGTCCATGGGGTCGCTGGGAGTCGGACACGACTGAGCGACTTCACTTTCACTTTTCACTTTCATTCATTGGAGAAGGAAATGGCAACCCACTCCAGTGTTCTTGCCTGGAGAATCCCAGGGACCGGGGAGCCTGGTGGGCTTCCGTCTATGGGGTCGCACAGAGTCGGACACAACTGAAGTGACTTAGCAGCAACCAGATGACGGGGCTTGGACAAGGAGGTGTCTGCTGGGACAGTCTTATAGGTTAGGTTCTATGGATGCTCAGAAGGTAGGACTCACAGGTCTTTGACTATCTACCTGGAGGAGCTTCTTTAGGACCAGATAGGTGTGATGGGTCCACACTGATAGAGAAGAAGTAGGTCTTTAAGTCCCTGAGCAGAAAGGTAGGGAGAGTGGATCAGAGCCCACAATGGAGTGACTGGAGCCCACAGTGGAGTGATTGGGCTCACGATGCTATTTTGATAGGAGAGAAGGAAGAATGTGGACACAGGTAAGTTTGTGAATTTTATAACAGGAAACTGGCCAACACCCATTCTTTCTGTGAGGCAGTGGTGATGGTGGTTTAGTCGCTAAGTCATGTCCAACTCTTGTGACCCCATGGACTGTACCTTGCCACGCTCCTCTGCCCATGGGATTCTCCAGGCAAGAATACTGGAGTGGGTTGCCATTTCCTTCTCCAGGGGATCTTCCCAACCCAGGAATCAAACCCAGGTCTCCTGCATCGCAGGCAGATTGAGACCATTTTAAAGAACTTTTAGGGAAAATGAACAAGGAAACAGCAAGGTTGCCAGAGGCTTTGAGAGCCTGGAGAATGTTGGAGAGTGGAGACTTTGAAAGCCCAAAGGAGGCTAGAAAATGGAGGCTTTGAGAGCCCATGGGAAGCTGGAGAATGGGCAGGAACAGAAGCATGGATTAGGCGATGCAGGTAGCAGTGAGGGGGTGGGAAGGAGGGTTCTTCAACAGCATGCAGAGGTTAAGATGCAGGCCTCAGGTTGGAGTGTCACCTGGAGTGTGCAATGGTGACATGATGGGGCAGGTAGTGGCAAGAGAGAGGTTAACATAAAGGTCCTGTAATCTAAACAAGTGTCAGGGACAAGGGGAGCTGATAAAGACAGCATAGAGTGGTCAGGACCTCCTAAAAGCTCCCACTGGCAGCAGGCAAGATGAAGAGTTCCTTCTGGGTCTCCTGGATGCCTGGATCCTAGAAGAATATGTTCCAGAAATCTCCAACTCTGTTCTAGTTCAGGTGGTCCTTCCATCATATCCAGTCACACCCCACAGGAGTCCTCAGGCTCCCCTTGAGGAGCTTCCTCAAGGGACCAGGGGACCAGTCGGGCCTCAGTGTGTGCACACTGACCAGTCTGCCTCCTGGACTGTTGCCCAGGACCTGCCCTGGGCACAGCAGAGAACAGCCTGCTCTGGTCCCCTCCCCAGTCAGGGATGGGACACACCACTTCTACCCTCCCAGCCTGCTCTCCCAAACCTGGAACTTCTTGGCCCTGATTCACGGGCAAGGGGTGCCAACCAAGGAAGGATGGGGGTGAATTCAACTACCAGGAGATTCTTTCTCTGGGTCTGTTTGATCATGACTTAGAGGTAAGATAATAGTGTTATTGCTGAGTGAAGCAGGCAAGTTGTAGTTAACCTGTTTGAGCCTCAACTTCTCAGTCTATCAAATGGGCTGCCTGTCCAGCACATCAGTGTTATTATTGTTGCTATCATTATATCCTACAGCATCAGAACTTTTCACCCCCTTTTTTTCCTTTTAATTATGCTGCTGCTGCTAAGTCACTTCAGTCGTGTTCGACTCTGTGCAACCCCATAGATGGCAGCCCACCAGGCTCCTCCATCCATGGGACTTTCCAGGCAAGAGTACTGGAGTGGGTTGCCATTGCCTTCTCCTTTAATTATGACAGTATGATAACACATTTACAGGAAACAGAAAATACAGAACAAAATTACATATAGTTCTACTATATATTAGAATTATTTTTAAGTGTATAAATTAAGATGTTTAGTTGCAGTTTCAATATCAAACTCTGAAAAATTAATAGAATGAATGGACAGAAAAGTAGAAGGATATGCTGCTGCTGCTGCTGCTGCTGCTGCTAAGTCGCTTCAGTCGTGTCTGACTTCAGCGACCCCATGGACAGCAGCCCACCAGGCTCCCCCATCCCTGGGATCCTCCAGGCAAGAACACTGGAGTGCGTTGCCATTTCCTTCTCCAATGCATGAAAGTGAAAAGTGAAAGTGAAGCCGATCAGTCGTGTTCGACTCCTAGTGACCCCATGGACTGCAGCCCACCAGGCTCCTCTGTCCATGGGATTTGCCAGGCAAGAGTACTGGAGTGGGGTGCCATTGCCTTCTCCAAGAAGGATATAGTAGACATGAAAAGCACTGTGAACCAATTCAACACAATTAAAACAGCAGGATACAGATTCAAGTTTCCATTGACTATAAACCAAGAGACATTGGAATATATCCAGGAATGTAAAGTGAAAGTAAAAGTGAAGTCGCTCAGTTGTGTCTGACTCTTTGTGACCCTATGGACTGTAGCTTACCAGGCTTCTCTGTCCATGGAATTTTCCAGGCAAGAGTACCAGAGTGGGTTGCCTTTTCCTTCTCCAGGGGATCTTCCCGACCCAGGGATCGAACCCAGGTCTCCCGAATTGCAGGCAGACGCTTTACCACAAGTCACAAATACTTCATGGTCTAAAGGTACTGAAATCGTCCTGAGTCAGTTCTCTTGATCACTGTGGAATTATGTTAGAAATCAATAGCAAAAGGTATTTGAAAACAACCCATGTATTTTTAAGTGCAATGTGACATTTACCAAGAGAGAGCATCAGAACATCTAATTCTAGTCTTTTGCAGCTTTGAACTAGATCTTCTGACCTGAGTCCTGGGAAACAAACATGTTCAAATCCCAGTCTAGAGAGAATGAGGAGGAAGGAGGCATGGCAAGCTCCTTCTTCAGGATGATCTGTCGTGGGGAGAGATTGCCCTGGTGGTGCCCCTACAGATATGGCTAATACTTGCAGATGCTTGCTCTATTCTATTTTACACATGTCACTCATTTAAGCCTTCTAAAACCATGTGAGGCAAGTGCTACTACGATCGTTATTCTACTGAGAAGAAATTGGAGCACTGAGGGGGTAAGTAACTTCCCCAAGGTCACACAGCAGATAAATGGCAGAGCTGGGATTTGAATCCAGATCTTCCTGGTGGCTCAGATGGCAAAGAATCTGCCTGCGATGTAGGAGACTGGGGTTCAATCCCTGGGTCAGGAAGATCCCCTGGAGAAGGGAATGGCAATCCACTCCAGTATTCTTGCCTGGAGAATTCCATGGACAGAGAAGCCTGACGGGCTACAAACCTGGGGTGGCAAAGAGTCCGACATGACTGAGTGACTCACACTTTCACTTTCACATCTGTACTCTCAACTCAGTTTGTTGTTCTGCCAGCCTTCTTCAACTTCACATCCCTGACTTGTGTGACCCCTGTTTTTGGCCTCCACACAAGGACAAGGGTTGTGGCTTTGCTCTGGGGTCAGAAGGATGAGGCTGCCAAGAAACTGGGCTATCCTTTGCAGTCTGGGTTGGCGCTCACAGGGGAGAGAAGGTAGTGACAGCTACTGAGGGATGAGGACAGGTTGCACGCGAAGGGCAGAGGTGGGCTGGGATCGTGGTCTGAAGCCACAGGAGGGCAGACCAGAGAGAAGCCTGGCTGAGTCCCCGGCCTCCCAGCAGTTCCCGCATCCCCGTGCCCTTGAACCTGTGGACCCGAATGGTGTTTCCTCTTCGTGCCTGGGGCCAGGCATGCGAGCCTGCTGGGAACCATCTCTCTGGGAAATCCAGCAGGGCCGCTCTCTAGGTCCAGATTTCCCACCACCCACAGCAGGTTCTGGAACTCTCTTGCTTTTTCGATGATCCAACAGATGTTGGCAATTTGATCTCTGGTTCTTCTGCCTTTTCTAAATCCAGCTTGAACATCTGGAAGTTCATGGTTCACGTGCTGTTGAAGCCTGGCTTGGAGAGTTTTGAGCATTACTTTACTAGCGTGTGAGATGAGTGCAATTGTGCGATAGTTTCTAGTTTTTCCAGTAGTCATGTATGGATGTGAGAGTTGGACTATAAAGAAAGCTGAGAACAAAAGAATTGATGCTTTTGAACTGTGGTGTTGGAGAAGACTCTTGAGAGTCCCTTGGACTGCAAGGAGATCCAACTAGACCATCCTAAAGGAAATCAGTCCTGAGTATTCATTGGAAGGACTGATGCTGAAGCTGAAACTCCAATACTTTGGCCACCTGAGGTGAAGAGCTGACTCACTGGAAAAGCCCCTGATGCTGGGAAAGACTGAAGGCAGGAGGATAAGGGGACAACAGAGGATGAGATGGTTGGATGGCATCACCGACTCCATGGACATGAATTTGAGTAAACTCCAGGAGCTGGTGTGCTGCAGTCCATGGGGTCGCAAAGAGTCGGACACGACTGAGCGACTGAACTGAACTGAACAGTAGGTTCTGAGGGGAAGCCTCCCCTATCAACCCTTCTTGGTGCTGGGCTCAGAAATGTGTGTGTTAGGTCACTTCAGTCATGTCCAACTCTTTGTGACACCATGGACTATAGCAGCCAGGTTCCTCTGTCCATGGGGTTCTCCAGGCAACAATACTGGAATGGGTTGCCATTTCCTTCTCCAAACTTCTAATCTGGGGTTGGGTGCTCACCTCTGCCCACATTTCTCAGAGGTTCAATCAAGGCCCTGAGAAGCTGAGATGCTTCCTGGCCCAGAAGTGCAAGCCAGGGCAGCCCCTCTGGGTGGGCCCTGGGGATGTATGAGGGGCAGAGGAAAGACCAACCGGCTCCTCCCTCCGGAGGCCAGGACATGCTCTGCTACTCAGCATCCTCTCCGGGGTCTCAGGCTGGGGCAGCCAGCGTTGCTGCCTCCCACACAGGGCCTTCCCCGCCTTCGAGGGTCTGGGGGCTGAGGAACAATGAATAGGGTTGGCTCCCCTCCTCCCTGGCTCGTCCCCAGTCTCTCCTGTCTCCTCCTCCTCCACAGACAAACCCTTAGAGGTCAGTGTTTCCCTGCTCTGTCCTCAGTGCCTCCTCTATGCCACCCCGGCCCTGGTGAGCTGATTCACTCTGGAGGGCCTCAGAGACCCTATTGTCAAGGACTCCCAAGGCCACATCTACAGACCAACCGGACTTCACTCTGTAAATGCAGCTGCCCCAGGCATCTACCCACTGGAAACCCCATGTCCAGCATTGAATCCTTGCTCCCCGAAAACCTGCTCTTCCTCAAGTGCCCAGCCAGTCAGTCAGAAACCAGGGCCTGACTCCCTACTCCGCATGTCCAGTGGCCAAAAGTCCTGTCAACCATCTCCCCATTCCCCCCACCTCACCCCCGTTCTATCACACCCCTGGGATCTCTGTTCCCTGTGCCACACTTTAGTCACATCTTGGTCTCTCCCCTTCCGTCCATCCCTGCACAGCATCCCCTCTTCAGCTTCATCCCTGGCATGGGCACCCTCAACCCAGCCATCCTTGACCTCTGGCCTTTTCTCATTAGGCACATTAGTCACACATTAGTCAGCCCTCACATTAGTCAGCACTCACCTTTCTCCCCTGGCTCTTTCCTCAAAGGCTAACACTGCATGTGGTGGATACATCTTGGCAGCTGCCTGGTTCCCAACTTCCCCCTGCTTGGCTGGGGCTGAACCGGAGCAAATGGGTGGGCTTCTCAAATCACAAGAGGACTACAGGAGCCTGCCCCCACTGGCCGGAGCTAATCAGACCAGTAGTAGATACTTGACCCAAGCTGGACCTATCAGATTCTATCAACTGGGTACTTGAAACCCAGAATCAAGAGTTTGGGAGTCCCAGGCATGGAACCTCATAAGTGCCCATAAATGACAGAGCACTAGAGGTCCCATGCTCGACCTCAGGCAGCTGGGACCACCTGCTTCCTGCCCTTCTGAATTAGCTATCCCCCTTTAATTCACCCCCCAAACTCCTTTCCATTGCTTGCAACCAAAAAGCTTAACTCAAGCCTCTGCTATCTTGAAACTGTCTCCCTTTCCCCAGACTCACCACTAGCAATCATGACCCTGTCTTTCTCCTCTCCATCAAGGTTCCACAGTCAACTCCACTCCATCATCTCTCATCCACTCACCCCTAGGCCCATGATAATTCAACGAAGTCAATAAATATTTATTGAGCATCTGCTATGTAGAGAGACTCTGAGTACACAGAACAAAGTGCAGACTGTGGCCTCAGAGAATACACAGTCTGGCCCAGTAAGGGTACGTGCAAACTGTAACAAAGATGAAAACCAAACGTGGTAAGAGACCACTAGAGAAACTCACAGGTCTTATAGGAGGCAGCAGCTCTCAGGTGTCCAAAGGAGGGGATGTCTGAGCACTGTAATAGCATTCAGTGACAAGGGACATTTTTATGCACAAGCCTCAGTTCAGGAAAATAAAAAATGAGAGACTTTAGTTTTAATTAAAATGAAAACAGATGTATTAATATCTGTGAAAAACATAATAGAACTATTTAGATTTCCACTTTATTGACAGGAAAAAAATCTCAGTAAGAAATTTGGCACATTGCATTTCCCCTGCTAAAATGTTATCATCAGGTCACATCTGAAATGCTGGCAGGTAGGCAGACCACCTGGAGTCTCCTGGCCGGTGATTTTCATCACTGTCAGACAGGACTTGGGAGAAGAGAAAGGCATCGAGGCAAAAGAGGAGTGTGAGCAAAGGTCCAGGGAGAAACAGCATGGTAGGAGAGTGAGGAATAACAAAGAATTAGCTAAGCAGGAAGTAAAGAAGGGACGGTCAAGAAGGGAAACCAAAGGCCAACAGAGGCACGATTTCAAAGTCAGGCCCTTGATAAGCTTTATTCTGAGAACAGGAGGGAGTCATTGAGAGTCATTGAGTAAAAGAGGGTCATGATCACTTTGGTGACTAGAGTCGAGTAAGGGAGGATTGCTCCACCCCTGGTCAGCCCTTAAGCCCTAACTACCAAGTCCCTGAGGCTTGTGGTTCCCATGAAATATCTGCTCTCCTTAAGCTGTCAAGCATAGGGATGGGGGGTGGGGCAGTCCAAAGATGAAGACTCAAAGGGAGAAGTGGTCCCTGCTTGCCCCTGTCTCCAGCCCACCAAACCCAGGCTGAATGTAATTGTCCTCAATGAAGCCATCATCATCCTCATCTTCAACCACCTCGGGGCGACCTCCCTTCCCTGTTTCAGGCAGTGGGTGGTGCTGGTAGCTGGCACGGTGTTTGCGGCAGAGATGGCATTTGGCAGCAACCGCGATGAGGATAGAGAGGACCACAGCCCCCAGGACGACCCCTACCAGCACAAGCCATGTCTGGATCCCGCTGCCTGGTCCAGAGGATACGGTAGATGTTGTGGGGACCTCGGAGGACCCCACGATGGCTGCAGAGAAAGGGACAGTGTTATGGATGGGGCCCAGGATCGGCTCCCAGGGGAAACTGAGAGACATGAGCGCAAGGTCCTCCCCACAATCCAAGGGGAACCCAACCCCCTCCTCAGTCTCCCTCCCACTGTCACTCACTTTGGTTCGCCTCACTCATGGAGGGGCCAGAAGACACTGGTGAGCCTCAGCCTCTGCCAGAAGAGCCCTGGTTCTAAGGAGACCCCCGGATGCCAGGCAGCCCTGGGACAGAGTCCTGGAATATACACACGCAGATGGGGGTCAGGGACAGCCACAGACACTTGTTCCGGGCCACACTCACAGCCACAGGAGGGCACTGCGCGAACTCTGGAGACTGGACAACTGGCCATAACTAGCTATCCACGGGAGCAAAACAAGCTGAGCCATGGACATGGGCTGTTTATAAGGGAACACCAGGAAGTCGCTGGAAACATAACTCAGTGATGGAATTTACTGAGCACAACTTATGATTCACCCATAATGTGAGCATAAGCATTATCCCCACTCTTCAGGTGAGGACATTACAGCCCAGAAAGGTGAACTAACTCAGCCAAAGACCCAGGACTTGAACCCAGGTCTCAGGTGCCAGGGCCCAGAGCCCAGGCTGCTCCCCTGCTCCGTAAGCTGAGGGTGGGAAGTGGGGCAGAAGCAGTCTCACCTTCCAGAGGATGGACAACAGCAATTCCTTGAAGCTAATGGGCAAAGCGGAGACCACGATGGAGGATGGTGCTGGTCCCCATCCAGGATCGGAGGCCCTAGATACTGCCAGAACAGCCCTGGCCCTCAGCTCTGGAGTCAGGAGCCCTGTGTCCCTACCCTGTGTCCTCTACCCTCAGCCCTTCAGGCACATTCCTTGTTCATTCACCTCTGCCTCAGGGGGCGGGGAGCTGTTTTGGGGGAGTAGCCGAATGTAAATCAACTGGATCAGGAAATTACCAGGCTGAGACCCTAAGGCTGGGAAGGGTCTAGAGGAGTAAGAGCATCTGAAGTAAGGGACTATCTGGAGCAAGATCAGCTAGGCTCAGGATACCTGTAGAGAGAGCATCTGGGCCAAAGGAATGTCTGGGGTCAGGGGACAGCTAGGGGAGGAGCTAAGGGAAGAGCATCTGGGTTAGAGAAGTACCTGGAGGAACAGGAGCTGGGGCTGGAGGTATCTGAATCAGAAGAGGCCCTGGGAGGAGTGTCCAGGCAGAAAAGCACCTAGGAGAGAAGCACCTGGTTTAGGGAGCACTCGGCCATCGTCTTTAGTATCGATACCTTAAAGACGCCTTCCCTCCTCAACACCACTGCACTGCCACCAGGCCCCATGAGTTCTTCCTCTCAGTAACCCTAGAATGCTGACATCCCTCCTCTGCCCCAGTTCGAGCCACCGTCATCTGGTTCCTCAGCTCGCAATAACCTCCTGAGATCTCTCCTTACCTCTCATCCATGTCAGTGATGGGCCTATGGACCAAATCTGACCCCATTACCCTCCAGCTTAAAAGTCCTGCCCAAGCTCCCTAGGCCCCTACAGCTTTGTGCAGATGCTTCAAGGCTTTGCAATTCAACACACGGCCCTCAATTCCCTCCCCATGCTACACACACACACACACACACACACACACACACGTCCTGCCTTGCACTCTTGTTTCTCAGCCACTTCCTCCTCAGTTTTTCCAGTCCCTCATCCCTCAAGGCCAAATCTGACCATACCTGCCTGTGAGGCTGTCCCAAGACCCCCCTCATCATCCCCTTCACTGCCCTGCCCACTCGGCCACCAGTCAGAATTTGCCAGTTACTAAATGTGCAGCTCCCTAGGCAGGGACTAGGCTGACAAATGTGCACCCTGCCGTAGGCAGAGAGAGAGCTTGGCAGTCAGCGGTTCAGTGCATGTTTGTGAGATGAGTGATATAGGGGGTGGAGTGGGGGAGTCATTAGAAAGGAGAAGTAAATCATTCACTCATCCATTCAGCAGCAAAAGTCCACTGCGTGCCTATCTGGGCCCCATACTAAGTCTTGGGTTCTCAAAAAAACATGTTTTGTTCAGTTGAAATGAGTTGTTCAAGAGGGAAGGAACATATGCACAAATATGGCTAATTCATGTTGATTATGGCAGAAACCAGCACAAAATTGTAAAGGAATTTGCCTGCAATTAAAAAAAAAAAAAAAAAACTGAAATGAGTTCAATTCAACCTGATGTTTCTAAGATTTTACTCGTATTCCTTTCCTTCCTGCCCTATCCCCAGGGACACACACACACACACACACACACACACACACACACACACACACACACCCTCAGGCTATCACCCCACCCCTTCTGGTTAAATTTCTTCCAACGACAAACACACACTCCACCCCAATTTGTAGCTCCTTTCCTGCTCCCAGGAACCTTCAGGGATCTGTGACTTCCCCGCCCAGGCCCCCCAATGCCTTCCCATTTGCACCCCACCTGTAGGAACTGTGCCCTGTCCGCAGAGGAGCTTCCGGTTACAGACAGCAGGACCGGGCCAGGTGGGCGGGCCCGAGCTGTCCCATGACTCACCTGGGGACGCTGAGGGCAGGCGGGGCCGGAGGCGCGGGTGAGAGGAGGGCAGCGCCGCCAACAGGGACGACTAATTCTACATCTTCCCAAGCTTTTGCAGAGAACCTTCAGGCACAGGTCTCACCCCCACCCCCAGTGCTGAGCGGGTGGGGGGTTGGTGCAGCTGGGATCCAGAGAGGGGACAGTCTTCAGCGGGCGGCTGCTCAAGCTGGCGGCCTGATAAACAAGTGAATTTCCGGTGACAGGTACAAAGTCCAGAGTTGAAGAGGGTGCTCTGCAGGCCTGTGAAGGCGGTGAGCCAGAACCAAAGGGGAGAGGGGTGGGCATTCTCCAGGCAAATCCAGAGGGACCAAGCACAATCAAAACTGCCTGCAAAAGTGGATGTAAGCGTGTGTGTGTGTGTGTGTGTGTGTGTGTGTGTGTGTGTGTGTGCGGATGTGGAAGTCGATGGAGAGTGTGAGTTTAGAGGCCTTTTGGGAATGTGATGTGCCCTGGGGGTTTATCCTGTATTTGTGTGTTTACCTGAACAGAGGGTACAAGCCTCTATCTGGATCTCAAGGGTTCTGTGACCCCCACAAAGCTAGGCTCCCCAGGCTTAGTGTACCTCCTTGTCCTTTCAGACCCTCAGGGAGTCACCTTCCCCGAGTCCCCAGTCTACCCTAGCAAGCCCCGCCCCTACCTTGACAGGCCCCGCCTCCACCCGGAAAGCCCCGCCTCCTCTATGCCCAGAGCTCCGCCTATCAGAGCATTTCCGTCATTATTTTGTAATCATTTCTTCCTCAGCTCTCTCCCCAGCTAGACTAGTTGGGGAGCTCTCCCAGGGTGGAAACAAGTTTGACAGTCTCTAGGTTCCCAGCACCTGACACAGGGCAGGCTCTCAGGAAATAACTAAGGGAGGAAGGGTTCCATGAGCTAAGTCATGCAGGCATAGCAGTTCACAGGGACCCACAGGGCAGAGAGGGAGCAACGGCTGCGGTCTGGGCTTGTGAATGGGGCACGATTAGAAACGCGGGTGGAAAGCGGATGACCAGTTAATGCAGGACGTTGAAGATCTTGGCACGGAGTCTGAACTCCTGCTGCCAGTGGCCCATTCCTCAGTCTCCCACCCACACCTCATGTTCTCTGCTGCAGTCATGCCAAACGATTTTCCATTCCTAGAATTCACCATGTGCTCATCTCCCCGGCTTTGCATGTGCTGTTCCTGGGACCCCTGCTTTCCTCCAACCTTAATCCTCTCCCCCAACATATCCACCTCCCACCTGGCTGACTGTTCCTCCCAGACCTCCCATCATGTAGGTCCTAGGTGAGGTCCTCTTGATCTAAATGTACCCTAGCCTAGGTCCCTCCTCCCCACTCTGTGCCCCTAGAAGACCCTGGCCCTTCTCCCTCATGGCCCTGACCACACAGTATTGTGATTTTCTCTTTACTTGGCAGAGTCCCCTATGAGTCTATAAACTCTGAGGATAGGGTCTGTGTCTGTCTTGTTCCCCTTCAAATCCCTAACATCTAGAATGACAACAATCCGCACCCCTGAAATAAACAAATGAGAGGAAAGTGAATATTATCCTGGATGAGGCAGTGAAGATCCAAGGAAGGTTTAGAAGTTTTGAAGCAGGGAAATTTCACAGGATTCAAAAGATATTCATTGAACACCTACCATATGCTGGACACTGTGCCAGCACATGGTACATATGGTTTTGATGTTGTTGTTTTCATTGAGGTATTCACATAGCGTAACTTAGTTCACATAACATCTACAACAAATATCACTCTATTCATCCATTTCAGCACACAATTCAGTGGCTTTTAGTACATTCAGAATGTTGGGCAACCATCATGCAGTGTAGTTCTAAAACCTTTTCATCACACCAAGAGAATTCCCCCTGCTTGTTAAATAATCACACTTCGTTTCCTGATCCCTAGCTTCCAGCAACCTCTAATCTTCTCTTGTCTCTATGGATCTGCCTATCCTGGATATGTCCTACAAGTGTAATCATATTTGTGTCAGCTTTTTAATGAACTGCTTTATTTAATCCTCCTAACTGTACTATGAAATTTATGTTAATTACCCTCTTAACAGATGAATAAAATGAGGCCTTAAGAAGGTAATTTCCATGAAGTCCCACAGAAGAAAACAAGTAAAAGTCTGCCCATCCATCAGTCAGCCATTTATTCAATGAATATTTCCTAAATGCCCACCACAGAGCCACAGCCAGCCCATAGGCAAGCATTGTAAAATAGCAGAAGGCAACCTGCTAAATGCCCCCACAGCACGGAGAGCAGAGAGCTGGCTGGATATTAGCACCTACCAGCCTCTCAGCCAGAAGCTTTGGTGCAGGGAACAACCTTTCCAACCTTCCGTGGCAGCCCTGGCAGCCGTGTGGTCAGCTCTGTGCTAGCTACTGCGGAGAGTTCCTGCTGCCATACAGCTTTCATTCTGGTGGTGAAGATAGACAATACACAAGTAAAGACATGAATGTGATCATTTCAGATAATGGTTAGTGCTATGAAGAAAGTAAAATAGCTTCGAGTCATGGAGCTGTGGAAGGGGCTCCTATTTTATATGAGATGGTCGGAAAAGGGAGGTTGACTGAAGGGGAGGTATTTGAGCTGAGATCTGTATAAGAGAGAGACAGCAGTCATGCCTATATCTGGGGGAAGAACATTCCAGAAAAAGGGAACAGCCAGGACAAAGCAAAAGCAGGACTGGCTTGTTCAAGAAACAGATGGAGGCGGGCTAATGGAGTCCATTAAGTCAGGGGAGATGGGAGAAGACCTGGCGATGCCGTGCCAGGTCCTTCCTGTGAGATGGGGAGCCATTGGTGATCAGAGTTGGGCACCCAGGGACTGACCTTCTTCAGCTTCTATGTGAGGAATGGATGAGAGGAGGCCAAGGAAGAGGTAGGTAGGCCAGTTAGAGAGCCATGGCTATCACCCAGGAGAAGGGATGTGGCATTAGAGTAGTTAGGTAGAAATGGAGAAAAGTGCTCCATTCTGGATGTAATTTGAGGGTGAAGCCAACACAATTTGCTGATTGGATATGGGAGTTGAGAAAAAGAAAGGGAGCAAGGATAGCTCCAAACCGTTGACCTGAGCAACTAGAAGGATGTAGCTGTGGGGAGACTCTGGAGGGGACAGATATGGGAGGGCAATCTGGACCTCAGTTTTCAACATGTGACTTGTGAGATACCCATGATTCATCCAAGTAACATACTAAGTAGGCAGTAGATAAACTAGCCTAAAGGCAGCAGAAGGTAGAGGCTAGATATATAAACTGGGGAACCAGCAAAAGACAGACTTTTTTAAAAAAGCTGGTCATCTAGATGAGACCCCATAGAGAAGTGCAGAGAGAAAAGAGGGCTGAGGGCTGAGCCCTGGAGCCCTCAGGGAGCAGAGGTGAAGGAGCAGAGGAGAAGCAGGCAAAGGGACTGGGGAGTGACCAGCATGATGGGAGAGAGGTGTCCTGGAGGTCAGAGAAGAAAGTGTTTCAAAGGCAAGAGCTTGACCAGCTACATCAAATGCTGAGGATAGGTCCGCTAAGATGAATATGAACTGAAAATTGACATTGAACTTGGCCATGTGGAGGCACTGGTGACCTTGACAAGCACAGTTTCACTGCTAAATCAGAGACAAATGCCCAACTGGATCCATGCCTGGGCATGGGAGCAGAGGAGGTAGGGACAACTCCTTCAAGGAATTTTCTATAAAAGGAGCAGAGAAATGGGGCAGACATGGGAGCAGGTGTGAAAGGATTTTTTCAAGACTTTTTTCATGGCTAGGAGCTTTTAGACCATGTGCGTATACTGGTCAGAATAATCCAGGAGAGGGAGGAAAGTGATGATGCAGAAGGAAGAGAGAAGAGACAGTGGAGGGGGGGCATCCTTCTAGAATCAAGGGGTGTGGGAGTTGAGTGGCAGGTGAAGGGCTGGCCTTGGGCAGGAGCAAAGGAAGGCAGAGTGTCAGGTGAGTGATGGGAGTCAGGGGGTTTTCTTCCCATGGCTTCTGCTTTTCCAGAGAAATAAGAAGCAGTGTCCTCAGCTGAGAGTGGGGAAGGGGTGCTGAGGTTTGAGGAGAGAAGACGTGAGTTTATCATCCTGGGGCTTTGGAGAGAGAACTGCATGTGGCAGGCTTGCCAGGCAGCATCAGGACCCCCTTGAAGTGAGCAGCATGAGTTTATAGTGAGGTCAGTCAGGATGGCCGAGTGTTTTGTTTTCTAGCCCCTCCAAGTGCAGGTGGAAAGAAGATGGAGCCTGCAACTTAATCAGGGTTGGGAGACACACCAGGCAAGTCTGATAAAGGGGACTGAGCTGTAGACAAGGCCTGAGATGGGGCCAGGTAAAAAGGGAAGTGTGGACAGAGTTGAGGAGGTGGGAGGGACTCAAAAAGTGGCAGAATTGATGGATTTTAGCAGTGATTACTGGCTAGAGTAGTAAGGTGAAAAAATAGAAGTAGTGGGCAGATGACAGCATATAGAAGTGGAGGTTACCCAGGGGGTGCCGTTCTTGATACAGGGAAGTCCTAGGACATGAACCATGGAGTGGTCCTGAGGTAGGATCTACAGACTGATAGTGGTTTTACTATTGCCTGCGGCATATTAACTCCTGAAACAGAGGTCAAATGATTATGTACTATAGTTCAATAAGTAAATGGCAGAGGCAGGATTGAACCTAGGTCTTTTGCCTCTAGGTCCAACATATTTCCAGCCAGCTCCATTATGGCGACCTGCAGCTCCAGCATCGTGATTAGTGATGATGAACCAGGTTATGACCTGGATTTATTCTGTATACCTAATCATTATGCAGAGGATTTGGAAAAGGTGTTTATCCCTCATGGACTGATTATGGACAGAACCGAACGGCTCGCTCGAGACATGATGCATGTGATGGGAGGCCATCACATCATGGCCCTCTGTGTGCTGAAGGGGGGCTATAAGTTCTTTGCAGACCTACTGGACTACATCAAAGTACTGAACAGAAATAGTGACAGGTCCATTCCTATGACTGTAGATTTCATCCGACTGAAGAGCTACTATAATGACCAGTCAACAGGCGACATAAAAGTGATTGGTGGAGATGATCTCTCAACTCTGACTGGAAAGAATGTCTTGATTGTGGAAGATATCATTGACACCGGCAAAACGATGCAAGCCTTGCTTTCCCTGGTTAAGCGGCATAATCCAAAGATGGTCAAGGTTGCCAGCTTGCTTGTGAAAAGGACCCCTCGAAGTGTTAGCTATAGACCGGACTTTGTTGGATTTGAAATTCCAGACAAGTTTGTTGTGGGATATGCCCTTGACTACAATGAACACTTCAGGGATTTGAATCATGTTTGTGTCATTAGTGAAACTGGAAAAGCAAAATACAAAGCCTAAGATGAGAGTTCCAGTTGAATTTGGAAACAGCTAGTGTCCCATTGATATCACCAGTAAAATCATCAAATGTTCTAGTTCTGTGACCAGCTGCTTAGTAGTTTATTATTGCATGTGTCTTCTAAGAATTGTATCTATTTTGTATTTTAGAAATATTAGTTACTGCATTCCTGAACTCTTTATTTGCACTATGAGCCTGTAAACTATCATTTCCCTTTGGGTAAATTGTTGTTTGACTCATGAATAAAAAAATCTCTTAAACTGTACCACTATTGAATGAAAATATTGAAGTTGTATCTGTAAGAAACATTTAAAGAAAAGAATTTATTCGTTTTTGAATTGGTATTTTAACTTTTACACATTCGGGAAAGAACAGAAGTGATAGAACATTGTCCATCGGCACCACTGTGTTTAGAAAAGTAAGAAGCAGTCAGTTTCAGACCAGTGACAGCTCTGAGAGGTATCATTATGTCAGATAAACCATACATCCTGGAATTATTTTAGTAGGTTTCAGTAGTACTAACTGTATTTTCCCACTTGTTCAGATTCTTTCCAGTGAATCTTTGTCAACAGTTCCTTTTATTTGTTTCCCAAATTTTAAACTTTTTATTTTGCATTGGGGTATAGCTGATTAACAACCAATAGTTCCTTTTAAATACAAATCACTAAGTTCCAAAAACCTACCACTTTTTGAATTCTTCAATATAAAAATCCTTAAACTAAAAGCTGTCTCTTTAACAAATAAAAAGGTGATGAGGTTGATGAAAGCCAGAAAATGCACGTGCACACTCAGTCACAAATATGCTCACAGGCCTGACAGGTAAGAGCTGCTCAATAAAAGTTTGTCAAATGACTGAATGGTCAGAATTTGGGGAGCTCACTTGCTCTCTTGGGGTGAAAGCCTGGAATTAACAGAGTGTGCAGGAACCTCTATTCTATTATAAACAGGTACCGCCTTTGACTAGGCAGAGGACATCTTTTTCCTTGTAAGCCTCTGGAGGGTGACTGCCCATTTCCTGCTCCCAGTCACACCCAGCATCCCAGAGGAGGTGGAGGCCCCACCCTGCACCCTTCCGCCCTCATTCAACCCCCATCTTCCCTGGAGGCTGGCCCCTCCTTATTCCTGCTCAGCCAGGGCTGACTTCCTGGACATGCCCCAACATTCAGAGCATCCCTGATGTGGTCCCAGCAGGGATTGAGCTCTCTGACCTGGTCATCAGTGAAGTAAGATCAAAGTGGTGCATCCCAGCAACACTCGGAGAGCACAGCTTCTTGGCTTTCCCCACTTCCTCAAGGCAGACCAGCCTGTCTGGGGCCATGGTGTTCCGCAAAGCCCTGAGCAAGAGCCTACTAAACCTCCTCTATCCCAACCACACCACCATGAAACTCCAGCGTAGTTGCCTCGGATGGTTGCCACAGCCAACATCCAGGTTCACAGGACAGCTTCTTCCCAAGCTACCAGCTCCACCTTGCCAGGCTGGATTTATAATTAGACATCACAGGTGTCCAGAACAATGAAGCAGCAGTCTGGGATCCCCTGTCATCAGCTCTCTCTAGTAACTGGATTGGGAAGAATAAAACTCAGCGGACCTGCCAGAGGATAACCATTCCCTCTCCTGAGGGATGTTACACCCAGGCAAGTGGCAAGAGGTGACAGGACAGCTGGACAGAGTGGCCCCACAGGCTGTGCCTCCCAGCCCCACCTCCGTGGGCTCCTTGCAATAGGAATAGTCATCTTTTCCACATTCTTGCTTTCTCCTGGGGGCTGGAAAGGAGGAGAGTTGGTCCTATCTGAGCTCCTGGGAGTGTTGGGTCATTCCCAAGTGGAAATCCTCTGGTAGTCAACACCACTCATGCCTGGGGAAAGGCAACTCTTCCCACAATGGCATGAAGCCCACTCCTGCCTGCTGTTGCACTCACAGCAGAACAAACGTCCCTTCCTCAGGGTGGGGGCAAGGATTGAGCACCAACATGTCTTCAGGGGAAAAGGATTTTAAAAAGCAGGGGATGTCCCTGTGACATAGTGAATGAATGGGCTGTGTCGTCACTACTCCTTATTCTCAAATAACATTCGAAGTGAGATTGAACAGCCGGGAAGCTATCCCCATGCTTCAGCCAGGCTGTGGATCTCGCAGGAAACTGTGACTGTGGCCGGTGGTGGCAGCTTTCTCCCATGAAATGTGCTTTGTATTCTAAGTAGCCTTGCTGTTGTTTGAGGCCAAGGACAATGAGTCATTTGTGTCCCGAGCCAGTGGTTCTAGGATTTCAGAGTGGAGATGAAGTAAGGACCTGGTGTACCTTAAAGGCAAGATGCTCTGAAAATTCGTGCCTGCCCAGCTCTACCAGTCACGCTTGCCTTTTAAAGGGCCCCTACTCAATTGTGACACAGCACAGAGAAGACAAATTATTTTTCTGGAGTAAAACATCTAATGCTTTCTGAGTACATGCATGTGTGAGTGCCAAGTCATTTCAATTGTGTCCGACTCTGCGACCCTATGGACTATAGCCTGCCAGGCTCCTCTGTCCATGGGATTCTCCAGGCAAGAATACTGGAGTGGGTTGCCATGCCTTCCTCCAGAGGATCTTCCTGACTGAGGATCGAACCTGCATCTCTTGTGTCTCCTGCGGTGCAGTCAGGTTCTTTACCACTAGCGCCACCTAGGAGGCCCTTCTGAGTGCTTAAGGGTTGACTTTTTTTTTTTCTGTTTTATTTTTATTTTTTTAATATAAATTTATTTATTTTAATTGGAGGTTAGTTACTTTACAATATTATATTGGTTTTGCCATACATCAAGGGTTGACTTTTTAAAATCATTTTTAAGACTTTGGAGATGATGCATGCAGATGGTAGCCACCTCCCTGTAAATGCTGGCAGAGACTTACTTTTACCCTGCTTGCCATCTGGATGGGACCATTTAGCAGACCTGATCCAGAGTTAAGCTCTCTGGTTCTAGATCAAATTGTCTGGGATCAGAGCTGAGTTCCACCACATGACACTCTTAGGAAGCCTCAGTTTCTTCATCTGTTAAATGGGGTAATTATAATTAAACCTGATTCAAGAGATAAGGAGCTAATGGGGAGTGTCAGTGTATTTTCCTGGCACTCGTAAATGTTCAATAACCATTTGTCACTCTAATGGAGGTTTGTTGCTGTTCTATGTAAGACCTCTACTTGCAGTACTAGATAAATTTTGTTCTAACCAAGGTCAGATATGCTTTAAGAGGGTCCTGAGCTTTGCACTATCTGAACCCTGTATGCGGTGTTGATTTCAGCTTCTGTTCTCCCAGGGCTCCTCAGGGCCAAATGGCCTTTGTCAAGCAGTTTGTATAAAAGGAACTTCATTCAAGCCTTGTTGGATTAACTGGGGCTTCCTTTAAATAAGGGCTTGTTTTCAGAAGGTTTCTTCTTTCTAACAAGGAAAAGAACACAATGGATTCCAAGTAATCTACAGACCTCATCACAGCTTGTCACAGACACCTGGAACATCTTTTCAGCCCAGAGTGCAAACAGGCAGCTCCCTCACTTGCTAACTTCAGGAACCTAGCCCCAGCCTGTCCCCCAAAGCATTTGCTGACAAACTTCCGCTCACTAAAGTTATTTCCTGGAAGAATAGCAAAAACTGGTTTTGAATTAACAGTATGGCTTTAGTTGCTGCAGAAGCTAAGTGAAATTACCATTGTTACCAATTATTTACCTAAAAAAAAAAACTTTCAAGAATTACTTTCTTTTTTTTTTTCTTTACTGATCAACATGAAGAATGATTTACTGGTAAGTCATTTTCAAGCAAAGACAGGACTTAGGAATTGGGTTAATGTGTTATTTCAAAAAAAGGAAATTTCATAATGTTGGTTGGACACCAGTTTGCTTGCTCCTTCAAAGAGCAATTGTGATGAATAGTAGAGAGAGTTAAAGCGTTTATGGAATAGATAGACACCAGCATTTGGGGTTGCACCCAACAAAGAAACATCTGAAATATTTTTCAAAATAGTCTAGAAGCCAAGACACAAGGACACGCTTTAAGAGCACATAGGAATGTGGCGGGGGGAGGGGGGGCGGCAGCGCATATTGGAGCTACCCGTTTCCTTTCAAATCAATGAGGAAAACAAAGCAGCATTCAGCCTTGCATACTGACTTGACACAGCTTATATATAATGGTTTGACTTTAATCCAAGAAGCAAAGATGGAGCGCTCTGTTTATTTTGAAAAATAATTGCATGGACACTCAGGTTATCCCCCCTTGTCTGACAGGTTTCCTTGGGAGAAGTCTGTCTCTGTTACTTAGGAAAGTACCAATTTAGCACCCTTATTTAGATGACCTTGGTATCAATTTTGACAAGGGTTTCCCTGGTAGCTTAGATGGCAAAGAATCAATTTTGAGAGGCAAACTGAAGAGATTCATTTTCTTCCCTCTCTGTTGATCCATCCCTAAATTTCTCAAGCAATTGTGTGTGTGTGTGTGTGTGTGCACATAATTTACATAACAATTTCACCCAGATGGGTCTCAACTCTGCCACCATTTCTGCAAGAAGACAGTGGAACTTGTCTACATAAAACATTAAATCAAATCCATGGGCATTTTCAAAAGAGCCTGTCAAGTGTTTCCACAAATATTTACCTGCAAGCTAAAATCATGGAAGACCATGGAAGGGGTATAACTCAGTTCAGTGTCTGAGCCACTTCTCAAGGAAGACTGATGCAGCTTGGACAGTCTAGTTTTTCTGTTCCTCTTAAATGTGAGGATCACTTGGATAAAGGTGAACCCAGACCCAGTAGGGTGACCACAGACAATGGGATTTTACTTTCATAAAACAAAAGAATAATCAAGAAAACAGTGTTTTGGCTGATTTGCAGCTGAGTACTCCCTCCAAAGCGGTACTTAATACCACAACCATTCATGCTCCTGAGTTCTCTCACCGATGTGTGTATGCTCAGTCATGTCTGACTTTTGGTGACCCCATGGACTGTAGCCCGCCTGGCTCCTCTGTCCATGGAATTCTCCAGTCAAGAGTACTGGGATGGGTTGCCATTTCTTATTCCAAGGGATCTTCCTGACTCAGGGATTGAACCCAAGTCTCTTGCATCTCCTGTATTGGCAGGTGAATTCTTTACCACTGAGCAACCTGGGAAGCCCTCTCTGAAGGGTAGTGGAATGTTTTTTGCCTTTTTTTCTTTTTGACTGTGCTGGGGCTTTGTTGCAGTGCAGGGGCGGGCGGAAGGCGGGGGGTGTTGCTCTTGTTTCGGTGTTGCTCAGGCTCAGCATTGCTACGCATGGCCTCACCTCCCAGTGGCACTTGGGATCTTAGTTCCCCAACCAGGGAACAAACCTGCATTGGAAGGCAGATTCTGAGCCACTGGGAAGTCCCTTGCCTTTAAAAAAAAATTATTTCTTTATTTTTGGCTGCACTGGGTCTGCCTTGCTTTGTGAGGGCTTTCTCTAGTTGTGGCAAGTGGGGTCCTACGCTTCATTGCAGTGCACAGGCTTCTCACTGCAGTAGCCTCTCTCGTTGCGGAGTACAGGCTCTATGCAAATGGGCTCCTGTAGTTGCAGCACATGGGCCCTAGAGGGCTGGATCAGTAGTTGTGGCCCATGGCCTTAGTTACTCCATGGCTTGTGGAATCTTCCTGGACCAGGGATTGAACCCGTGTCCCCTGCATTGGCAGGTGGATTCTTATCCACTGGGCCACCAGGGAAGTCTTCACTTGCCTTTTTTAAACCAAGGACATAAATATGAAGAGCTGAATTACCATTATTTCAAACTTATTTTATTTTATTCTCAAAAAGATAGTATGAGTCAGAGAACAGAAAAAAGATATACAGTGAAAGTTCTCACTCTCACTGCCCCATTCCTATCTACCTTATTCTTCTCACCCCAAGTAATAACATACTTGCACGAATTCCTGTTGTAATTTTTTACTTTCCTTATACAAATACAAGTGCTATCAATATATATTCTTATTTTCTCCTTTCTTAAGCAAAAGCCAACGTACTGTTCTGCATCATCGTTCTTTCACTTATTAATTAGTGTGTCTTAAAGAGCTTTTTCAGAGAAAGCAATGGCACCCCACTCCAGTACTCTTGCCTGGAAAATCCCATGGATGGAGGGGCCTGGTAGGCTGCAGTCCATGGGGTCGCAAACAGTCAGACGTGACTGAGTGACTTCACTTTCACTTTTCACTTTCATGCATTGAAGGAAATGGCAACCCACTCCAGTGTTCTTGCCTGGAGAATCCCAGGGACAGGGGAGCCTGGTCGGCTGCCATCTATGGGGTCGCACAGAGTCAGACACGACTGAAGCGACTTAGCAGCAGCAAAGAGCTTTTTAAAATCAATATATAGACTTAGAGATTTTCTCCAATCATTTTTATGGCTGCACAGTATTCCCTTATGTGGTTACATCAAAATTTATGTAACCAGTCCTGTGTTGATTGACACTTGGGCGATTTCCAATCTTCTACCATAAGATACAGCGCTGCAATGAAACATTTTATGCTGTGCAGGTATATCTACAGGATAAATTCCCAAGAATGTGAGTCAAAGAATAAATGCATTTGTGAACTTGAAAATATTCCCAAATTGCCCTTCATGGGAGTTAGACTAACATGCATTATATGTGAGCATACCTGTTTCCCCACAATTCCATCAAGAATGTGTCTTGTAAAATTTGTGGATTTCTTGCCAAATAATGGGTGAAAATAGTAGTTCAGTAGCTCAGCAATGACCAACTCTTTGTGACCCCATGGACTGCGGCACGCCAGGCCTCCCTGTCCATCACCAACTACCAGAGTTTACCCAGACTCATGTCCATTGAGTCGGTGATGCCATCCAACCATCTCATCCTCTGTCATCCCCTTCTCCTCCTGCCTTCAGTCTTTCCCAGCATCAGGCTCTTTTCCAATGAATCAGCTCTTCGCATCAGGTGGCCAAAGTATTGGAGTTTCAGCTTCAACATCAGTCCTTCCAATGAACACTCAGGACTGATCTTCTTTAGGATGGATTGGTTGGGTCTCCTTGCAGTCCAAGGGACTCTGAAGAGTCTTCTCCAACACCACAGTTCAAAAGCATCGTGAACTCCTTATTGCCAAATTCAGACTTAAATTGAAGAAAGTAGGGAAAACCACTAGACCATTCAGGTATGACCTAAATCAAATCCCTTATGATTATACAGTGGAAGTGACAAATAGATTCAAAGGATTAGATCTGATAGACAGAGTGCCTGATGAACTATGGACATTGTACAGGAAACAGGGATCAAGACCATCCCCAAGAAAAAGAAATGCAAAAAAGCAAAATGGCTGTCTGAGGAGGCCTTACAAATAGCTGTGAAAAGAAGAGAAGCAAAAAGCAAAGGAGAAAAGGAAAAGTATACCCATTTCAATGCAGAGTTCCAAAGAATAACAAGGAGAGATAAGAACGCCTTCCTCAGCAATCAGTGCAAAGAAATAGAGGAAAATAATAGAATGGGAAAGACTAGAGATCTCTTCAAGAAAATTAGAGACACCAAGGGAACATTTCATGAAAAGATAAAGGGCTCAATAAAGGACAGAAATGGTATGGACCTAACAGAAGCAGAAGATATTAAGAAGAGGTGGCGAGAATACACAGAAGAACTGTACAAAAAAGATCTTCATGACCCAGATAATCACGATGGTGTGATCATTCACCTAGAGCCAGACATCCTGGAATGTGAAGTCAAGTGGGGCTTAGAAAGCATCACTACGAACAAAGCTAGTGGAGGTGATGGAATTCCAGTTGAGCTATTTCAAATCCTGAAAGATGATGCTGTGAAAGTGCTGCACTCAATATGCCAGCAAATTTGGAAAACTCAGCAGTGGCCACAGGACTGGAAAAAGTCAGTTTTCGGTCCAATCCCAAAGAAAGGCAATGCTAAAGAATGTTCAAACTACCATACAATTGTATTCATCTCACACTAGCAAAGTAATGCTCAAAATTCTCCAAGCCAGGCTTCAACAATACGTGAACCCTGAAGTCCCAGATGTTCAAGCTGGATTTAGAAAAGGCAGAGGAACCAGAGATCAAATTGCCAACATCCACGGGATCATCGAAAAAGCAAGAGAGTTCCAGAAAAACATCTATTTCTGCTTTATTGACTATGCCAAAGCCTTTGACTGTGTGGATCATAATAAACTGTGGAAAATTCTGAAAGAGATGGGAGTACCAGACCACCTGACCTGCCTCTTGAGAAACCTGTATGCAGGTCAGGAAGCAACAGTTAGAACTGGACATAGAACAACAGACTGGTTCCAAATCGGGAAAGGAGTACATCAAGGCTGTATATTGTCACCCTGCTTATTTAACTTCTATGCAGAGTACATCATGAGAAACACTGCGCTGGATGAAGCACAAGCTGGAATCATGATTGCCGGGAGAAATATCAATAACCTCAGATATGCAGATGACACCACCCTCATGGCAGAAAGCAAAGAGGAACTAAAGAGCCTCTTGATGAAAGTAAAAGAGGAGAGTGAAAAAGTTGGCTTAAAGCTCAACATTCAGAAAACTAAGATCATGGCATCTGGTCCCATCACTTCATGGGAAATAGATGGGGAAACAGTGGAAACAGTGCCAGACTTTATCTTTTGGGGCTCCAAAATCACTGCAGATGATGACTGCAGCCATGAAATTAAAAGACGCTTACTCCTTGGAAGAAAAGTTATGACCAATTTAGATAGCATATTCAAAAGCAGAGACATTACTTTGCCAACAAAGGTCTGTTTAGTCAAGGCTATGGTTTTTCCAGTGGTCATGTATGGATGTGAGAGTTAGACTGTGAAGAAAGCTGAGCACCAAAGAATTGATGCCTTTGAACTCTAGTGTTGGAGAAGACTCTTGGGAGTCCCTTGAACTGCAAGGAAATCCAACCAGTCCATTCTAAAGGACATCAGCCCTGGGTGCTCTTTGGAAGGAATGATGCTAAAGCTGAAACTCCAGTTCTTTGGCCACCTCATGCGAAGAGTTGACTCATTGGAAAAGACTCTGATGCCGGGAGGGATTGGGGGCAGGAGGAGAAGGGGACACCAGAGGATGAGATGGCTGGATGGCATCACTGACTCGATGGACGTGAGTTTGAGTGAACTCTGGGAGATGGTGATGGATAGGGAGGCCTGGCATGCTGCGATTCATGGGGTTGCAAAGAGTCGGACATGACTGAGCGACTGAACTGAACTGAACTGAAAGCTCAACATTCAGAAAACCAAGATCATGGCATCCGGTCCCATCACTTCATGACAAATAGATGGGGAGACAGTGGCTGACTTCATTTTGGGGGCTCCAAAATCACTGCAGATGGTGACTGCAGCCATGAAATTAAAAGACACTTACTCCTTGGAAAGAAAATTATGACCAACCTAGACAGCATATTCAAAAGCAGAGACATTACTTAGCCAACAAAGGTCCATCT
Organism: Bos grunniens; assembly: GCF_055505025.1. NCBI lineage: Eukaryota > Metazoa > Chordata > Mammalia > Artiodactyla > Bovidae > Bos > Bos grunniens. The sequence continues at coordinate 18,700,831 of NC_141167.1, forward strand.
AGTCAAGGCTATGGTTTTTCCAGTAGTCATGTATGGATGTGAGAGTTGGACCATAAAGACAGCTGAGTGCCAAAGAAAATAGTAGTTAGCGAGACTTTTATTTTGTATTACTTTTACTATGAATGAGGTTGAGCATGCCCTCATAAATTAAAGGGCCATTTGTATTTACTTCTCTATAAACTTTCATAATCATGAAATTGTGTGTTAACATGTTATCCTTTTCGTAATCTCTGCCCATTTATATATTTTATGTGTCTTTATTGATTTCCAATCTGTAATAATGAGTTTAAAATATTTTTGACATTTGTCTTATTTTTGCTTTTCAGGTTCTTTTATATTTAGTAAATTTGATTAATGTTTTCTTTTAAGGTCTGAAGATTTTTAAAGCTTAGTTATAAAAGTTACCCAATCCAAAGTTATAAGAGAATTTACCCATGTTTTCTTTTAGTTATTTTGTGGGTTTGATTTTTTATGTTTAAATCTTAGGCCTATTTGGAGTTTATTTTGATATATGATATTAATCATAAATCCAACTTTATTTTTCCAGACAGTTATCTGTTATTGCAACATCATTTATTAAAAAGAAATAAGTTTTCCCAGTGATTCGAAATTCCACTTCTTAAAATTTATCTATTTTGGCTGCACTGCTCAGCATGGGGGAATCTTAGTTCCCTGACCAGGGATCGAACCTGTGCCCCCTGCAGTGGGCACACAGGGTCCTAAACTCTAGGCCAGCAGAGAATTCCCCGTAACAGCACTTCTTTCTGAAATGCCACTTTTTATGCATACTAATTTCCTGTTTGTATTTGGGTCATTCCTGGATTTTGTCTTCTTTTGGTCTATTTGTGTGCTGACAACACATTGTTTTAATTACTGAGACTTATGTATATAACAAAGGTTTGTTTAGTCAAAGCTATAATTTTTCCACTAGTCATGTATGGATGTGAGACCATAAAGACCATTGGACCGTGAAGACAGCTGAGCACCGAAGAACTGATGCTTTTGAACTGTGGTTTTGGAAAAGACTCTTGAGGGTTCCTTGAACTGCAAGGAGATCCAACCAGTCGATCCCAAAGGAAATCAATCCTGAATATTCATTGAAAGGACTGATGCTGAAGCTGAAACTCCAATACTTTGACCACCTGAGGCAAAGAGCCAATTCATTGGAAAAGACCCTGATGCTGGGAAAGATAGAAGGCAGGAGGAGAAGGGGATGACAGAGGATGAGATGGTTGGATGGCATCACCAACTCAATGGACATGAGTTTGGGTAAACTCTGGAAGTTGGTGATGGACAGGGAGGCTGGCATGTTGCGAAGAGTTGGTCATGCCTGAGTGACTGAACAGACAACACAATATATTATATGTTACATATAAATAGAAAATATTGATGTGAAGCAAATCATCCCTAAACTTAGTCATTTAAAACAACTGTTTTATTATATCTTGCAGTCTATAAGTTAGGAATTTGGGAAAGTGTTGACTGGGTGGTTCTGGCTCATTCAGTTATCAGAAAGTAGCCAGAACTGGACGTGTTGGAGGGGAGGAGCTAGAGCAACTGGGAGCTGGTCAGCCATCTTTTTCTCATGCAGCTTCAAGCCTTCTCTTTTATTTAATTAAAAAATTAATATATTTATTTTTAATGGAAGGATAATTGCTTTACAATATTTCATTGGTTTCTGCCATACCTCAACATGAATCAGTTATAGGTATACATGTCCCGTCCCTCTTGAACCTGCCTCCCACATCCCACCCCTTCCCACCGCAGTAGGTTGTTACAGAGCCCTGGCTGCAGTTCCCAGAGTCCAACAGCAAATTTCCATTGGTTATCAATTTTACACATGGTAGTGTGTATGCTCCCATGCTATTCTCTCTGTTCATCCCACTGTCTCCTGCCTACCCACCCTCCACCTCCACAGGTTTGTTCTCTATGTCTGTGTCTCCATTGCTGCCCTGCAAATAGGTTTATCAGTACTGCTGCTGCTGCTGCTAAGTCGTGTCCATCGTGTCCAACTCTGTGCGACCCCATAGATGGCAGCCCAACAGGCTCCTCTCTCCCTGGGATTCTGCAGGCAAGAACAACTGGAGTGGGTTGCCATTTCCTTCTCCAATGCATGAAAGTGAAAAGTGAAAGTGAAGTCACTCAGTCATGTCCGACTCTTAGCTACCCCATGAACTGCAGCCTACCAGGCTCCTCCGTCCATGGGATTTTCCAGGCAAGAGTACTGGAGTGGGGTGCCATTGCCTTCTCCGTTATAAGTACTATCTTTCGTTAATATACGATATTTGTTTTTCTCTTTCTGACTTACTTCACTCTGTATAATAGGCTCTGGATTCATCCGCCTCATTAGAACTGACTCAATGCATTCGTTTTTATAGCTCAGTAATAGTCCATGTATATATGTATCACCACTGCTTTACCCATTCAACCTAGACAGCATATTCAAAAGCAGAGACATTACTTTGCCAACAAAGGTCCGTCTAGTCAAGGCTATGGTTTTTCCAGTGGTCATGTATGGATGTGAGAGTTGGACTATAAAGAAAGCTGAGCACCAAAGAATTGATGTTTTTGAACTGTGGTGTTGGAGAAGACTCTTGAGAGTCCCTTGGACTGCAAGGAGATGCAACCAGTCCATCCTAAAGGAGATCAGTCCTGGGTGTTCATTGGAAGGACTGATGTTGAAGCTGAAACTCCAATACTTTGGCCACCTGATGCAAAGAGCTGATTCACTGGAAAAGACCCTGATGCTGGGAATGATTGAGGGCAGGAGAAGGGGACGACAGAGGATGAGATGGTTGCATGGCATCACTGACTCAATGGACATGGGTTTGGGTGGACTCCAGGAGTTGGTGATGGACAGGGAGGCCTGGCGTGCTATGGTTCATGGGGTTACAAAGAGCTGGACACGACTGAGCGACTGAACTGAACTGAACTTACCCATTCATTCAAATTTTCTGGGTTTTTTTTCTTTCAAGCTTTCTTTATGTGGTCTCTCTGTGAGAGGTAGTTCAATCTTCCTCGCAGCATGGTGGCTTCAGAGAAGAGAAGACAGGCTGTTTACATGGCAACTAGAATTATAGTGAAGTGCTTCCAAGAACAAACTAGAAGCTGCCTCATCTTTCTGACCCAGGCAGCATCATATTCTCTGCAATCCTTTTATTACAAGTGGGTCAATCTCATCCAAATCCAGAGAGGTGAAATGACCCCATCTCTCAGTGGGACAAATGTCAAGGTCACACTGTAAGAAAAACAGATGGAGTGGGCGAAAATACTGTGGTCAATTGGGGAAAATACAATCTACCCCATTTTACTTTCTGATCAGACTGGAATACCCTTCATTAATCTTCTATTTCAGAGTTTTTCTGGCTGTTCTTACCAGGCTGTGCCACCATGCAACTTGTGGGATCCTAGTTCTCGACCAGGGATCAAACCCTGGCCCTCTGCAATGGAAGTGTGGGAATCATAACCACTGGACCACCAGGGAAGTCCCTAAGGAGCATTTTTAGAAATCTGATGCTTGAGGTGAATACACTGATAATCATGTCTTAAAGTTTTATCATTTTCATAATATACATTTAGTTCTAACTATAAATAAGTTCTCTGAAAATACGCTTTTAAAAATTAAATAATAGAGATGAATATTGTGTTTGGTCAGAGAGAGGGTGTGTGTAAAATAAAAAGCACTGCTCTTGACTCATGTAATAATGGAGAATTGGAGACATCCTTATGAACTGATGCTTCAGTTCAGTTCAGTCGCTCAGTCGTGTCTGACTCTTTGCGGCCCCATGGACTGCAGCACACCAGGCCTCCCTGTCCATCACCAACTTCCAGAGTTTACCCAAATTCATGTCCATTGAGTCGGTGATGCCATCCAACCATCTCATCCTCTGTCGTCCCCTTCTCCTCCTGCCCTCAATCTTTCCCAGCATCAGGGTCTTTTCCAATGAGTCAGCTCTTCGCATCAGGTGGCCAAAGTATAGGAGTTTCAGCTTCAACATCAGTCCTTCCAATGAACACCCAGGACTTGTCTCCTTTAGGATGGAGTTGTATCCTCGCAGTTGGATCTCCTTGCAGTCCAAGGGGCTCTCAAGAGTCTTCTCCTGATGCTTAGTTTAATATAAATATAAATTGCTAAACATAGAAATATTTGTAGATATGTATACATGCATTTACTGGCATAAACACATATATTTCCTTGTTCTGCCAGCTGAGAGGGCCCAGAAGCAATGATATGCCAGGAGTGATAAGCACACCTGGCACCCAGATTTTGTTTTCTAATGCCATTCTTAAATAAAATATTAAAAAAATTAAAAAGACCCAGGGCTCCTCAGAGAGGTGACTCATTCTAGAACTGGAGCAGGAAATATATGAGATGAACCTGAAGCATCTTGTTAGAGCCAGGAAGTAAGGAAGTGGAAAAGAACAAACAAATAATAACCAAAAACATACAAAGCCCTATATTGGTGGGAATATATCAAAGGGACATAGAAGCCAACTGAAGCACTGCCAACAGTCAAAGCTGGAACAACTGAGCAACAAAATAAATAAAGCAGAATTGGATTACAATAACCCAAAATATGAAATAAATACCCATGAGGGCATGTTGTCGTAAACAAATAATTGACTAGATAGAGAAACGGAAGAGAAAAGGGACAATATGTAGTGACTTCAAAGAGGAGTGTCTGGAAAGGGAGGGAAAAAGTAGTAACTTTTGGGACTTCCCTGACAGTCCAGAGGTTAACACATCATGCTTCCACTTCAGGGGACACAGGTTCAATCTCTGGTCAAGGAACTAAGATCCCACATGCCATGCAGTGTGGCTATAAAACAGGGGGGAAAATAGTGACTTTACAGTGGGAAAATGTGACAAATACCACCTCAGGTAGGTGATCACGTTCAATATCAACAGTGACGGAACATATCGGTGATGTGTATCCTTGTTAAGACCTCTTTGGTCTTCCTCCCTAGCATCTAGAACCTCAGTCTAATAGTAAGAAAACATCAGACAAATTCCAATAGAGGGACATCCCACAAAATACGTGACCAGTAGACTCCTCAAAATTGTCAAGGTCACCAAAAAGAAGAAAAGTCTGAGACATTATCATACCAAGAAGAGCCTGCTGCTGCTGCTGCTGCTGCTAAGTCGCTTCAGTCATGTCCGACTCTGTGCGACCCCATAGACGGCAGCCCACCAGGCCCTGCCGTCCCTGGGATTCTCTAGGCAAGAACACTGGAGTGGGTTGCCATTTCCTCCCCCAATGCGTGAAAGTGAAAAGTGAAAGTGAAGTCGCTCAGTCGTGCCGACTCTTAGCGACCCCATGGACTGCAGCCTACCAGGCTCCTCCGTCCATGGGATTTTCCAGGCAAGAGCCTAAGGAGACACAAAACTAAATGTAATATAGTATCATGGATGGGATGCTGGAGCAGAAAAGTAAAAACTGAAGATTTTTAAATAAACCATAGTCTTTAGCTAATAATAATGTACTAAGTAAGGTTTCTTAATTATAGCTAATATACCCTATTAATATAAGATGTTAACAAGAGGGGAAACTGGCTATGGGGTATATGGGAACTCTGATTACTATAATATCAATTTTCCTATAAATCTAAAATTGTTCTAAGAAATAAAATCACAAAAAATAAAACAAACAAAAAACCCAAAATGAAAATCAAAAACAAAAAACACTGCCCCGCTCCAGCTCAGGAGAAAAGATTCACAGGTCCCCATGAGCTGGAACTGTAAGCAGTACCAGCTATAGCCCACTCCCTGCCCCTCCTCCTCCCCCACCAATGCCTGGGGACTGAGGTGCCAGCCAGGCACCTCCAGCCCCATTCAGGACTTTTCTTTAGACTCAAAGTGAAAAATCAGGCAGTCTCTAAGATGACAGAAAGGGATGTTTCCCCCAAGACCACCTCCAACCAAAGCACAGACTAAATGGGGCCTTGGCAAGTCAGAGCTCATCCCTAGAGTAAGTTCCCACCTAGCCTCAAGCCCTCTACCCCACATGGTCCGCTGCTCCCTAGTCCCCCAATTCTCCCCCTTCCGCTTCCTGAGCCTTCACTCATGGAAGATGGGGGATAGTTCAACATGGAGAAAAGCAGTCCCCAGACCCAAATAAGCAATACAGCAGGTCTTCCAGGGTTTGGTTTCCTCGGAACACCCTGGGATCAAGTAGGACACCCATTGGTCGGAGGAGGCCAGCATACCACCCTAATTCTGTGGTTTAGTCCCTAAGTCGCATCCAACTCTTGCGACCCCATGGACAGAGGAGCCTGGCAGGCTACAGTCCATGGGATTCTCCAGGCAAGAATACTGGAGTAGGTTGCCATTTCCTTCTCCAACCCTAATTCTGTCCCATAATTTTATTCTTCAACTTGTTGATATGGTATATCACATTGATTGATTTCTGGATGTTGAAAAATCCTTGCTTCCCTGGGATGAATCCCACTTGGTCACAGTGTATGACCTTTTAAATGTATTGTTGGATAAGAATTGCTAGTATTTTGTTGAGGATTTTTGCATCTATGTTCATCAGTTGATATTGTATTTTTCTTTTTTTGTGTTATCTTTGTCTGGTTTGGTTATCAGGGTGATGGTTGCCTCATAAAGTGAAGTTGGAAGTTTTCCTTCCTCTGCAATGTTTTGGAACAGTTTCAGGATAGGTGTTAACTTCTCTAAATGTTTGATAAAATTAGCCTGTGAAGCCATCGGGTCCTGAACTTTCATTTGTTTGCCACCCTATGGACTGTAGCCTGCCAGGTTCCTCTATCCATGGAATTTTTTAGACAAGAATACTGGAGTGGGTTGCCATTCCCTTCTCTAGAGTATCTTCCCAACCCAGAAGTCAAACCTGGGGCCTCTCACATTGCAGGCAGATTCTTTACTGTCTGAGCCACCAGGGAAGCCCCATAAAATGTTTGGAAGTGTTCTTTCCTCTGCAATTTTTTGGGAACAGTTTCAGGACAGGTGTTAACTCTTCTCTAAATGTTTGATAAAATTCGCCTGTGAAGCTGTCAGATCCTGAACTTTTGCTTGTTGGGAGGTTTTTAACCATGGTTTCAATTTCAGAGTTTGGGATTGGTCTGTCCTGTCCCATTGTTTTAGAGGAGATTTGTCCTTCCCATCTCCACTCACAGAGTTTAGAACCACTTGTAGGAAAAACAGAATTGATGCATTACAAACAATGTGCAGAAGGTACACAAATCAAGAAGGCCTGTACTGGAAATGTTCAGTGCAGAGTTTTTACACGCCTGCATCTATGTAAAAATACAGTGTATTCTGAATGACAAGGGTGAAAAGGACCATATCCTTATAGATGACGTTTCCAAACCCCGCTTGGACTTCTTCGTCTCCTGTGGCCATCACCTCCTTGCCACTCCTACAGTACCACAGACTCCACCATAAGCCAGAAATGCTCTATGGGTCTCCCCACCATCACAGCGTTCCCATGAAACCTTTAAGCTGAGATGGCATAAAGCAAAGAAGCAATTACTTAGGACACATCTCGTTAACTAACGGTTGCACAAAATAAATCAAGATTAAGCACAGATGCTCACAGACACAGATCAGCTTGACGCTAAGATGTTGAGTATAGTTTCTGGGAAGGAGCTTGGCGGTCTACCTCTCTAGCAGCTCAGGGTACAAGCTGCCTCTGTAACAACTCCCTGCAAAACAAACGATGAATGCTATTTTCACTTTTCACCTTTTTTCATAAAATTGAAAATGCTCCTCGGATCTCTTTTGGTCAGCAAAAACAGGTACTAAGGCAGGTATCTCATAAAAGAGAAAAAGTGGAGGATCCCTGTAACTCTCAAATTCAGACATTTATGACTTGAGCCATCTATCCCTCGACCCTCTTTGTCTGTTACCCATTAGACTAATGCTACTCAAAATGTGGCCAGTGGCCCAGAAGTCTGCCAACTGTTACAGAGACAAGGGCTAGAACCTTAGTCTCATTAATCTGCTCCTAGCAAAGGATGACAGTATGGTCTGAATGTCTGTCCCCCTCCAAAATCCATACATTTAAATCTTACTGTCCAATGTGATGATCTTAGGAGGTGGAGGCCTTTGGGTGATTAGATCATGAGGGTGAAATTATGGGCATACTTCATCTTATGGTGCTTTGCGTTATCATGCTTTGCAGACCATGCTTTTTTTTTTTACAGATTGAAGGTTTGTGGCAATTCTGCATTGAGCAAAGCTATCAGTGCCATTTCTCCAACAGTATTTGCTCACTTCCTGCCTCTGTGTTGCATTTAGGTAATTCTCATATTTCAAACGTTTTTATTATTATTACATTTGTTATGATGGTCTGTGATCAGTGATCTTTGATGTTATTGTAATTGTTTGGGGGCAGGTGTCCATATAAGATAGCGAAATTAAACGATAAATGTGTGTTCTGACTGCTCCACCCATTGGTCAGTCCCCTGTCACTCCCCATCTCCTCGGGTTTCTCTGAGACACAATAATATTGAAATTAGGTCAGTTAATAACCCTACAATGGCCTCTAAGTGTTCAAAGGAAAGAAAGAGTTAACTGATACAGACTCAACTGCTGTCTTACTTTAAGAAACTGCCACAGCCACCCCTTCCTGTAGCAACCATCAACATCAAGGCAAGACCCTCCACCAGCAAAAAATTACAACTTGCCGAAGGTTCGGATAATGGTTAGCATTTTTTAGCAATAAAATATTTTAAATATTTATCTTTATTTACTTGGCTGCACCAGGTCTTAGTTGCATGCGGGATCTAGTTCCCTGACCAGGGATTGAACCTGGGCCCCCTGCCCTGGGAGTGAAGAATCTTAGTCACTGGACCACCAGGGAAGTCCCATGTATTTTTTAATTAAAGTACATATATATTTTAGACATGATGGTATTGTACACTTAATAGATACAGTACAGTAAGCCTAACTTTTATATACGCTGGGAAACCCAAAAATATGTGACTTGCTTTATTGTATTATTTGCTTTATTGGAGACGTTAGAATAGAGCTCACACTATCTCTTAGGGATGCCTGTAATACATTTATAAAAGAGAACTGAGAGAGCTCCTTTGCCTTTTCACCCTGTGAGGACCTGTGACCTGAAAGGACTGGACCACGCTGGCATCCTGATCTTGGACTTCTAGCCTCTGGAACTGTGAGAAATAAATGTTTACTGTTTAGTAGCTAGCCAGTCTATGGTATTTTGTTATGGCATCCCAAAGGGACCACAACAGACTACTTCTACAAAAGTAGCAGCCCCAAAGCTCAGATTAGCTATGAAAAAATACACGACCATTTTCAGTAGCACTCAGTTGATACCAACAGTTGACACAATCATGCAAACACAGAACTCTAGCTCCACAGCCCCACAGTGGAACATGAGGCTGCCCCCATGGACCTTGGACAGTTCCACAATTTCACGTCCTTTTTCAGTTCTTATGGGCAAAGGATAATTACTTTCATTACCTTTTCAGGTCCAACTGCAGGCTTCTTACTAGCAACATTCTAACTGAAGGTAAGTAAAATCTGGCATTGGGAAAGTAAATTGGCATAGGTTGTTTACCAAAAATCTCTGCTTCAGAGTTCCACAGGAGGCCTGGTTGCCCTTAACACCTGGTGACCTGGCAAAACCCCTATATGTGACCATGTGACAAGAGCTGGCATTCCCACTATTTGCAGGAAGGTGGCTTTTGTAGCAGTGAATCATCAGCCTTGTGTGGAGTTGGTCATGCTGCTATTCTTGCTTTTTTAAAAAATAAGTTATCTTTAGCTCTATTATTATCAGCTTTGTTCTGGATTGGAAGGTTGACCTCACAATATGTAGAACTGCGTATCTGCATTAACATTATTCTTGGTCTGTAACTTTCCAGTGACTGAGACTTTAAGGCATGCATTATGGTTTAAGTATTCCTATTGCAAGAGCAGATGTACACACAACCCACTCAAAATTTGTTGGTGCACAGATAGTTCATTAGTGACATTCTGTTTGTAAACAGATGGTATTTAAGTTGCTTGCAACGTAATCTCAACACATGTAAAAATACACTTTTACACTTATAGGACATTGTTTTATAATACAAATTCTTGTATACAAACTCTGCAAGATGTGCATTGTGTTCATCTACAGATCATTACTACTGTGTTCTGTTTCTCAGTTGAAAGTGGGGCGGCCAGATGGACCTGTAGTCTTTGCCATGTTATAGAGTCACAGAGCCTTAAACCTCATTCAGAGCAAGCACCTGTGCCAGTAGCTGTCATTTTCCACAACAGATGCTGCCCAAGTGCTCTCTGTATATATACAAAATGACATTAGGCCTTTCCAGAAACAAGAGAAAAGTTCTGCCTACAACCCTGCCAGACAAACTGCCCCAGCATTTCCCATCTCCTTTCTTATGCCAGAGTCAAACGTCTTGACACCAAGATAAGCTGAAGACTAAAGCATCAACCACCCCTATTCCCACTAGTGTCTTATCCACAAAAAGCCCTTCCCAGCCTCATACCTAGGAATGAGGAATCTGGGGGCCAACATGGTGGGGGTGGGGTGGGGGGTCTTCCCTGATCCATTTTTCAAACTACACCAGGAGTCAACGTCTCTCTTGGGAGTTTTCAGGGATTTTCAGAAGAGTCCCATGCCTAAACCAGCTCAGCTAGACTGCAGAGGCCCAGCTTCCCCCAGACAGTGAATTAGAGCCTTGTGGGTCCAAAAGGGAGTCCAGCTTTCACCTGGTAACAGATTCTGGAAGATGTCCCAGCCCCAAAGGGAAGGTTGATGTCCCAGCCCCAGAGGGAGGGTATGGACTTCCAAACCAGTCCCCTAACCTAGCACCAGGTCTCACCCCACCCCAACCACTCCATTCGAGGCCAGAGGAGTCACAGATTTCACACGTGCACCCAGCCATCCAATGGCTCCAGGACAGACCCCACCCCCAGCCTGGCAGGCATTCTATGCCTGTGGATGATGTTCTGCTCTGGCAACTGCCAGTGGAGAGCTGGCACCAGAGCAGGGAGAGATGAGGGGCACAGCAGATCCATGGGACTTCAGAGCCTTTGTCAAGGGCTAGGACTGCCTCCAGGCTGCTGTCAGGCTACAGGCACTCTCTGGGCGGGGCTTCTGCTGCCCCAGTGTCCAAGGATAATGACATCAGTCAGACAGTGTGCTGAAGCCTCTGTTAGTGGCTTAAGCCAAGGATTGTAAATGCAGGATATTCACCCCCTGTGCACTCTGTGGGTTGGCTTAGCATGAGCCCTGAGGAATGGCTAAGTCAGAAGCTCAGGTCCCAGCCTCACCCTAACCTCAGAGAGCCCTCAGGCCCTGCAGGCTCAGGCCTCAATTTTGCTACCTGTAAACTGAGAGAATAACACAAGATTGAAACAAAGGGCTTTTATCCTGAGAGTGTTGTTTTGTTCCTTTGTGTACATTCCGGATCCTTGTGTTACATGCATGAACTGCTCTCTAGAACACCCATGTAACTGTGTCCTGGGGTGCAAACATAAGGAATCGTGTGTTTGTGCTGGGGGAGGAGAGACCCCAGAACAATATCCTCCCCATCCCTTCTCAATAGGAGGAAGCCACCGACTTCCTCCCTTTCCTGTCTCCTGCCTCCTGCCCGCTGGCAGGACTGAGGACCACGGGGAGAGGAGGGGAAGGGAAACGGCCCAACAGTCCCCAGGTCCGTCCTTACCACAACCCTTCCCCCACCCTAAGTGACCCCACTCCAGGACCTTCCAGGCCACACCCATCCCCAGACTAGGGGGGCCTAGAGGCCCAGAAGCAGGATAAGTCCTCCCCACCCCTCTCCCCAGCTACCCCTCCCACCCAAGCTAACTCATTTCCTCTTCCTCCCAAACACCAACACACCGACTGCACAGGCTGAGCAACCAGACCCAGTGAGTGGCCCCGGGCCCCGCTTGTGCTGGCTGGCGCAGTCAGCCTCCGGAGCATGGTCTGGCTGGAGCCCCCTTTGCTACTCCCCATCTTCTTCCTGGCTTCTCATGTTGGTAAGTCTCCCCTGAACCTCCCTGCCCAGGGTCTTGACTACCCCTGCCCCCGAAAACCCTAGCATCATTGCTATCTCTTTCCTCCACACCCTGATTCACTAGAAAGTGGGATTGGGGCCTGGAAAACCCAGGCAGAAGCTAGGGACTGGGGGAGGGAAGCAGCCACAGACTGTGTTGGATTTGAACATCACTGGGGAGCAGCAGAGTCTCCGGGCCCCCTGAAGTTTTCAGGGGTGCTCATACGGTCAGTGTGTGGGACTCAATTCAGTTATTCATTTGACAAACATTTATCGAGTACCAACAATATTCCAAGAGCTTTAAGAGGCAGAGCGCTTCTAGAGCTGTACAACAGATTGAATGACGCTGACCTCCTATGGCTGTAATTGGGTTTCAATGAGGTAATTTACAAAGAGCACTTGCTAAGAGTTTCTGAATATGTGGTAGCCAATTCCTTCAGCGTGCTGCCCAAAGAGGATTAGAACACAAAGTCCACCTTGAGAGGCTTGCAGTCTAGTGGGAGACCCGGGACACTGGGTGAGCACGGAACAGACACAGAGGAGCACTGAAGAGTCAGCCTACTCTACTTCAGGGTAGGAGATGAAAAGGGATCAGGACAGACTTCACTCAGAGGAGTAGTCTTCATTCCAGGGCAATCAGAACAATAGACACAAGTCTCAGAGGCATGGAAGTACAGGGGAGTGAGGGATTCGGGAGGGAACGCACAGCAGGAGGGGCAGTGGGAACAGCAAGGGGGCTCTACAGCAAGCTCTGCATCCTGAAGGGCAATAGGGAGCCATGGAAGGTGTAGGCCAGAGAGTCACAAGGTCTTGGATGGGTCAGTTTGGAGGACAAGCTGAGGGAAGAGTGTGGCTATCAGGATGGTCCATGGAAGCAAGGATGAGGGTTAGCAAGGGAGACTTGAGGGTGGGGATGAAGTCTATAGAGGTTCTGAGGAAACAGAATTATTTTGTGACTAATTGGGGCAGTCAGGATAGTGCTTCAAAGTGTGGACTTTAGAGTCAGACAACCGGGCTCTGCCAGTTACTAATTGTATGCCCTTGGGTAAGTTATTTCTCTGAGCCTTAATTTTCCAGCTATAAAACTGGGGTAATAATACCCACCTCCCAGGAGAGCTGGGATGATAAAACAAGAGAACATAAGTAAAGGATGTGGCATATAACTGATCTCCGATAGACATTCATTATGATAGCAGCAGTATGAAATGTCTCGGAAGTTTGTATCTCAGGTGGGTTTTGCAGTCTACTGAGGCAGGAAGTCCAGAGAGGAGCAAGTCTGGGGAGAGCCAAGAGGCCTGCCCAGGGTTATTGACTCAGAAGTGATGGTGAAAGCCTGGAGAGAGGATGAGCTTGCTAGAGGAAGCCTGGAGAACAATTTTTATGACCCTCCTCTGGAAAGACACCAACTTCTGCAGAGTGTGAGGATCCAAAGGAAAACAGGTGCTCAGCACAGGACAGTCAGTTCGCTTACTTGTGGCAAGCTTTCAAAGAATATCCATTGACAAGCAAAGCAGCATCTAAACCAACTAACCACTTGGCAAGGACAGTGTTCTTGCTGGAGAATCTCCAAGGACAGAGGAGCCTGGCGGGCTACAGTCCAGGGGTCGCAAAGAGTCGGACACGACTGAAGCAACAGCATGCAACAAGGCGTTGTCCTCTGCCTAGAAGGTCCTTCCCACCAATGACCTCTCCCTGTCCTCATCCTCAATCCCCACCCTGTATCCTGCTCAGCTTTAAGACCCTCAAGCTGTATCTTCCAGGAGGCACCGCTCCAGCCCCTATCTCCCCCCTGCTAGGTCAGCTGTCCCTTCTCTGTGCTCTCTACAGTTTCATGCATTTGATAGATGTGTCCAGAGGAAGCTCTGTAAAAGGCAAAGGTCAAGGCCCACCTGGTGTCCCTGCATGTTTCAGCCCCAAGTGGGCCCTAGGGCCTGCCCTCCCTGCTTCTGGCCTTTTGCTGGGACCAGAGCTCTCTTCCCTTCTGCCCCATAACCACCTGGCTGCAGAATGCAGCCTCTCCCGCCTTCAATCCCAGCACAGCAAACCGGTCCAGATTCCGGAGCGACCTGGGGACCAGAGCAACCAGAGGGGTCCCTCCAAGACACTTCTGATCTTTAGCACTCTCCTAGCCGGCAATCTGGTGTTGCGGGGGGCAGAGTGGAGGGGGGCGGGGAGAGCGGCTCCCCTTTGCGGAGCAGCTGTAGAGACAGGTCAGGAAAGGGCACTGCCAGGAATAGAGTGAGGAAACGGTGATGGGGCGCATAGATCATTCTTTCTTTCCGAAGGCTGGGCTGTAAAGGGAAGCCATCTGGCTGGAGAAAGGAGGGGATGGGGAAGCTAGGGAAGGGGCTTTGTTTTTGTTTTTGTTCTGTTAGGATGAAGAGACTCGAGGGAAAGGGGCCGGTGCACCGGGAAGGGGATAGAGACAGGAAGGGAGGCGGATGGACGTGCCTGATGAAGTGCAGTGCCTGGGGGGGAGGGAAGGAGAGGGGAGAGGCTGCGAGGAGAGGGGCGAGAGGTGGAGGGCGGGGCAGGGGGAGGGCCGGGACCCTGCCAGATCGGAGCCCGGTGTCCCGGCCCAGGGGCGGCGGTGGACCTGACGCTGCTGGCCGACCTGCGTCTGACCGAGCCCCAGCGCTTCTTCCTGACCTGCGTGTCCGGGGAGGCGGGGGCGGGCAGGGGCTCGGACGCCTGGGGGCCCCCACTGCTGCTGGAGAAGGACGACCGCATCGTGCGCACGCCGCGGCCCTGGCAGCCCCCGCACATCGCCCGCAACGGCTCGAGCCGAGTGACCGTGCGCGGCTTCTCGCAGCCCTCCGACCTGGTGGGCGTCTTCTCCTGCGTGGGCGGCGCGGGGACGCGGCGCACGCGCGTCCTCTATGTGCACAACAGCCCCGGGGGTGAGTCCGGCCGCCGGTGAGGGTGGGGGTGGGGGAGGGGAGGAGGGGCTGCCCTTGACCCCTGACCCCGCCCTCCATTCGCCTCGCAGCCCACCTGCTCCCGGACAAGGTCACACACACAGTGAACAAGGGCGACACGGCTGTACTTTCCGCGCGAGTGCGCAAGGAGAAACAGACAGATGTGATCTGGAAGAGCAACGGTAAGGGGGGAGGGGTCTGAACTGGGTGGGCAGGTAAACCCTTATTTCTGACACCCCAGCACCTCCATGGCCCTCGAAGCTCCTAGTGCTGACCCCTGACACAGCCATGACTCCATACACCTGTTACCCGCTCTGGCCAGCCTCCCCGGGCGTATCCTTTCTCCTGCACCAGATGCATGGGAAGCGCCTGCATCCAACTCGTCTCTGGCTGTGAGATGTCCCCCTACTGTGCCTGGAGGACCAGCGGCCTCATGGGCAGCTGCCTCCTTCCCTGTCACCCCCCAGTTAGCTGTGTTAACCCCTCCCAGTTGGGCTCTCCCAGAAGTTAGCAAGTACTATCACAGCAGGTCTGGCAGGGAGCAGAAACCCCCCCTGCTGAAAAGAAGGGGTAACAAAGCCTCAGCACAGGCAAGGGATATTTGGCCTCTTCCAGAGAGCTGTCCAGACGGGAGCAGGGGCCAGGGCAGGCCTGGGGATCTTAGTCCGGGCCTGCCCCCACCTGGCCCTGTCAGCTCCTCTGGCCACCGCAGAGGAGGAAGCCAGTTTTCTGTATGGCCCCAAAGATTCCTGCTTCAGCTTTCACACCCACAGCCCTTTGGCTGCCTCTTGTATCCCTGGACTCTTGTGCCAAAGGTTTTGCCTCTTGAGCTCCAGGGTCCCTGAACTAATAAGAGACGTGGAGTCAGGTAGACCTGTGTTCTCTAGAATCTCTCTTCCATCCTGAGCAAAGAGGAAGTGGAGAGGGGTGCAGAGACGAGAACCCTAATATTAGGGTTCACAGATCCTGGAGGTAGAGGCTCCTGGGAATTAACTGCACAAAGAAGAGGGGAGAAGCATTCCAGGAGGATTGATAAGAGCAAAGGCAGGAAGCTGTGAGACACCACATTGTTTCTGGAAGAGATAGAGCAGTTCAGGAATGCTAGAAGTCAAGATGTGAAGAGGTGTGGGGCTAAAGGGCTGCACTGTAGCCAGACTGGTGAAACTGATGTGTTGAGGAGTCCGATGCTGTCCCTGGAGCAGTAAAGAACTATTGAAGAGCTTAAGCAAGGGAGCTATGGTGGGGTCTATTGGAGGAAAATCTCACTGGTCACCCTGAGTGGAGGACAGACAGGAAGCAGGGGGACTGGAGGCAGAGAGACAGCTTGGAAGGCTGTGGGAGGCTGGGAGCAGGGTAGTGGCAGTGAGTGTGGAGAGAAGCTGGCAGCTGTAGGAGACAAGGAGGACGTGGACTGAACAGGGCTTGGTGATTTACTGAGTGGTTGGTGGAACATGGAAAAGACGCTGCCTCCCACATTCCTGGTTCAGGTCCAGACACTCGCTGGTGCCTTCCCCCGGTCTGTTCACTCTGCCTGACCCACACTAATGTGACTCGGGATAAGGTGGGCAGAGGGAGGGGACACCAGCTCTTGTGTGATGCTGAGGCCCCTATCCCGTGTATGCCCGCAGGATCCTATTTCTACACCCTGGACCGGCACGAGGTCCAGGACGGGCAGTTCTTGCTGCAGCTCCCAAACGTGCAGCCATCGTCGAGCGGCATCTACAGTGCCACATACCTGGAAGCCAGCCCACTGGGCAGTGCCTTCTTTCGACTCATCGTGCGGGGTCAGGAGCAGAGGGCAGAGGTGGTGGGTGATATGGGAGGTTGGGACCCCTGTGCATACTTCCTGTGGATCCCCCTGAGCCCCCAGGGCCGCCCCAGTCCTCAGAGGCAGTGGTCCAGTGGGTTAGGGTCAGCTGCTGAGAGTACATTCCTGCAGGCTGTGAGGCAGGGCGCTGGGGACAAGACTGTACCAAGGAATGCCCAGGCTGCCTGCATGGAGGTGTCTGCCATGACCAGGACGGCGAGTGTGTGTGCCCCCCTGGATTCACTGGGACCCGCTGTGAGCAGGGTAAGGAGGAGGGGGCACCAGGACCTGGGCAGGAGAGGATGCCTGGCTGGGAGAAGACTCGCAAACCACGAGGATGGACTTGGAGGGTGAGGATGTTCCAGTAGGTCTTGAACGCTGAGACCCAACAGAGGCTTCTATACCCACATGCCCTCTTTCTAGCCTGCAGAGAAGGCCGTTTTGGGCAGAGCTGCCAGGAGCAGTGCCCAGGCACATCAGGCTGCCGGGGCCTCACCTTCTGCCTCCCAGACCCCTATGGCTGTTCTTGTGGATCTGGATGGAGAGGAAGCCAGTGCCAGGAAGGTACGGACTAACCCACCCTCTGTAGTCTCTGACCAGACAGCTGGCTGCAAGCCTGGCCCCAACTCTTCCTTCTGGCCCTGCTTCACACACCAAGCCCTCCACCGTCCCCTGCTCACTTGACCAGTGCCCTCTCCACCAAGCCTGGCATTCCCCAGGCCCCAGCTGTGCCCTTGTTGCCCCCAGACCTGTGCCCCTCTAACTATACCCCCTCTGTGCCCAGCCTGCGCCCCAGGTCGTTTTGGAGCTGACTGCCACCTCCAGTGCCAGTGTCAGAATGGTGGTACTTGTGACCGCTTCAGCGGCTGTGTCTGTCCCTCCGGGTGGCATGGGATGCACTGTGAGAAGTCAGGTATGAGCACGGGGGGTGGCTCTGAGGAACAGGTCAGCTTCACCAGATGCATCCCCCTGGCTCAAAGCCCCTCCTCCCCCTGGGGATGGGCAGCAGCCCAGGGTGGGTGGGAGCCCCAAGGGGACCCTGACCAAGCCAAGAGATTCAGGAAGGGCTTCTGGAAAGAGGTGTGATCTCAGATGGGGTATGAAGGACGGGAGAAAGATGGCTAGGGAGAGAGCAGGGCAAAGGCCGGGGGATTGAGGACTCAAGCTTTAATACCAGGACAGTGGCATGAGGAGAGGCTCTGGAAGTGTTCAGAAGAGGTCAGCTCTCGGGGCGTTTGAATGACAGGCTGTAGGGTTTGCGCTGAATATGCTAGCCCTGCAGGGAAGGGTTGAAGAGGTCCATCAGAACTGCTGTCAGCTGTGGGTTTGAGAGAGGACCCCAGCTGCTGGGGAGGGAGCGGGAGCAGGAGAGCCCAGAGGATCTGTCACGGGGCCCAGAAATGATAGAGGACTGAACCAGGGTTCTGGCGGTGAGGCTGGCGAGGGGTCTGGTCTCGGTGTGGGAGGGTCTGAGGAGGCGGAGGGCACAAGAGGCAGATTCGGGGGCCTGTAGAGGTGGGCACGAGGGCCTGGAGGTGTTGCCCAGACTTTCCTAGCTTGCAGGCCTGCATGACTGGGATGCTGGTGGTGCCTCCTCTAAGATGAAAGACTCAGGGGGCAGGGGGGTGGAGGCAGGGGGCTCTGTGGCAGTTGTGTGTCTGCCCTTACAGGGCCTCCAGGATGAGTGTCCCCTCTTTCCCCAGACCGGATCCCCCAGATCTTGGACATGGTCTCAGAACTGGAGTTCAACTTAGACACAATGCCCCGGATCAACTGTGCCGCAGCGGGGAACCCCTTCCCAGTCCGGGGCAGCATGGAGCTCCGCAAGCCGGATGGCACGGTGCTCCTGGTGAGCCCCATGACCCCAGGGCCTCTGGCGGTCCGGGGCCTCTGCCCACCCTCAGGCTTCTCCACCCCTCGGGGCTTTCTGCAGGCTCTGCCCACTGGCCTGATCACAGCTCAAATTGGGTCAGGCTGATTGTTGAGGGACCACCTCCCAGTCTCTGTCCCCTTGTCAACTTGGACAAACACACAAACCTCTGCCACATGGCACACTTTCTCTGAGGCCTGCCCCTCTCCCCTGCCTCTCTCAGTCCACCAAGGCCATTGTGGAGCCAGATAGAACCACAGCCGAGTTTGAGGTGCCCCGCTTGGCTCTTGGGGACAGTGGACTCTGGGAATGCCGCGTGTCCACGTCTGGTGGCCAGGATAGTCGACGCTTCAGGATCAATGTCAAAGGTCAGTGATGTCCCGGGTCCATGGAGGATAGATGGCAGACAGAGTGGGTGCTAGCCAAGGCTGCTCAGATAGGAGCAGGAAGGGCAAGAGCATGTAAGGTCACAGCCCAGCACCAGGCAGAGAAGAGGGCTTGTGGTCAGCCTGAGGCCTGGACCGGGCACTCTCCAGGCTGGAGCGTAGCTCAGTCCCCCCTGAAAAGGGAACCCATGCCCCAGAAATGGGGCACTCTCCAGCCTTGCCCCGGGCAATGCTTCCTTTCTATCTCCCCCGCCCCGCAGACACACGGTGCCTTTCTTTCCACTTCTGCGATGCTGTGTTCCCTCCAGCCCCAAGTCACACCACCGGGCACCCAGTGCTACAACAGGGGAGTGCCTGGGGCTGTGGACCTGTTTCATTTCCCAGAAGTGCTTCCTGGTGAATAAGGAGGCAGCTGCCAGTGCCCAGGACTGCTGAGAGCCGAGCACCCCCACCCCCATCTAGGTGTCCCCCACCTTCTGCAGCATCATAAGCATCAGACGTTCACACCCCCTCCCGCCCCCTGGTCCTCTTTCCCTGTGCTCCTGACCCCGCCACCACCTCCCCTGACATGAGCCCAGATCTCTTGTCCCTCTCCCTCTTTCTCATTGTACGACTCTGCTTCCCATCCTATCTCTACTTCTCTGTCGCCCCCTCCACCACCCCAGGGTCCCACCTCCAGCCTTCCTCTTCTCACTCTCCCCAGGCCACTTGGCTTTGAATCTTCACTACAAATTCTAGCTCCATCATCTAAGCGAGTTACCTTGCCCCTCATAGCTTGTTTCTCTCTCTGTAAAATGAGGATATCAGCACTCCCTTGATAGGATTGCTGTGAAGATTAAATTAGATGATGCGTTTAAGCATTTGGCACAGTGCCTGACGCAGGGTATGTGGTCAATGTATATTGACATTTATTGCTATTAGTAGTTATAATGTCACCTATTCCTAAGATTTCAGCCGTTCCCTGGCAACTCCCAGATAACGATCTGCAGCCTGGACCCCTCTCCTGGGTTCCAGACCTCTGTGTAATGGGGGTCTGGTTCTGAAGTCAGTGGGGAAGTCACCCGGTGCACGACTCAGGGGCCCCACTCCAGGTCACCTAATCCTCTGCGTGAGCCGCAGGCCCAGGGGCTCCATAGGATCCAAACTGGACCTTCCTCTCCCTCCAGGCCAGCACTTCTTCTGTACATGTGTGTTCCTGCCTGGCAACATTGTTCTTTCCCACCCCTTCTACCACACCCCTGCATCCTCCTTGACCCTCCTCCCTTCCCCCATCCCTCCATTTATCCATGCTTGCAGTCATCCATACATATATCCATTTTCCTTAGAAAATCCATCTGGGAAATGTTTGGACGAGGCCAGGGAACCAGTTGAGACATTAATGCAATAATCTGGACAGAAGAGCTAAGGCAGGAAAGACAGTGACCATGGGGTGAGGAAGCTAAGCAGGAGCACAAAAGCTGTTTGGGATAAGATGGGCTGATTTTAGATGGCCTGGTCAGACAGACTTTGTTTAAACCCTGGCTGCATGTCCTTAAGCAGGTCATTCCATGTCTCTGAGCCTCAGTTTCTTCATTCTTAAGATAGGGATGATGAGCCCTGCCTGAAGGCAGTTGTCAGAATTGGAGGCCATGCACGTGAAGCATCTGGGTTGAGCAGGTGCTTCATCACCTGCTACTTTTTTTTTAATTAAGAGAGTGATGAATGATGGGGGAGGGGCAGAGAGCAGGGTGACACTGCCTTGGGCTTTAGCCTTCTTTGTCCTCCCGCACATTGTATGGTGGAGTGCCCTCCCCCAAACCCCTGTCTGGCCATGTCACTTCCTCACTTAACATCTTCTGGGACACCCTCATCTCCTTGTTTCCGAGTCCCTATGCCCTGAATTGTCCTCCCTAGGCCCTGGCCACTTTGATCATCTGTTGCACCTGGTCTCTCCCCAGCCCAGGGGAGTCCCCAGGCCCAACCTGAGACCCAGAGTTATCTTTAATGCCCAGAGCACAGAGTCTGCCTCTGTGTCTGAGGGCTGGGTGGGCTGTGTGGGCCACGCCTTACCCTAAGTCTCCTGGCAGTGCCACCAGTGCCCCTGACTGCCCCGAGGCTTCTGGCCAAGCAGAGCCGCCAGCTCGTGGTCTCCCCGCTGGTCTCCTTCTCTGGGGACGGACCCATCGCCTCCGTTCGCCTGCACTACAGGCCCCAGGACAGCACCATGGCCTGGTCTACCATCGTGGGTGAGGGGGCAAGAGCTAGGGGCAGGATGGGGTGCCGGACAATGAGGGGGTCGGAGGAATGGAAGGGAGTGGGGAGTGTGCGGAGAAGAGAGGGGCTGAGGGAGAGCAGAGGCTTCTGGACGGAGTTGGGACTGAATGCTGCGTGCTGTGCACCCTGCCCCCAGTGGACCCCAGTGAGAACGTGACGTTAATGAACCTGAGGCCGAAGACGGGATACAGTGTCCGTGTGCAGCTGAGCCGGCCCGGGGAAGGGGGGGAGGGGGCCTGGGGGCCTCCCACCCTCATGACCACAGACTGTCCTGGTGAGAGGCCCAGAGTCACCCCTTTCTGTCCCCCAGGGGTCACTGTCCCGTGCGCTCTGGGGTTGTCTCAGCTTGTCAGCCCCGGGGGTCCCTGCCTTTCCCACTGGAGGTTGTCCCTGGGGGTTCAGCATCCCGTCCGGGCCCCAGGACCTACCAGACAGTTCTGACCTCTACCTCTGGCCCCAGAGCCCTTGTTGAAGCCGTGGCTGGAGGGCTGGCATGTGGAGGGCCCCGACCGGTTGCGAGTGAGCTGGTCCTTACCCCCCGTGCCGGGGCCGCTGGTGGGCGATGGTTTCCTGCTGCGCCTGTGGGACGGGGCCCGGGGACAGGAGCGGCGGGAGAACGTCTCGTCCCCCCAGGCCCGCACCGCCCTCCTGACCGGACTCACGCCTGGCACCTACTACCAGCTGGACGTGCGGCTCTACCACTGCACCCTCCTGGGCCCGGCCTCGCCCGCAGCGCGTGTGCTTCTGCCCCCCAGCGGTACGCTTGGGAGGGGGTGGCGGGCTCGTGACGAGGGAGGGCAGAGCATGCAGGGAACACACGGGGCCCGAAAGGACATGGGAGGTTACAGGAGCCTGGATGGACAGGCAGAGACCACAGCACGTGGAAATGGGCGCAGGGAGGATCTGGATGTCAGGCAGACAGGAGCACAGGGAGGACAGGACACGGGAGGATCCAGGATGCCAGGACCTCCAGGAGTGACTAGGACAGAGGCAAGCCCAGGGAGGTCAAGGGAGGGGGTGGGGCGTGAGGAGGACATGGGGCCTGGGGGACATGGGGATACTGTGAGGAAGACTTGGGATGTAAGGGGAAGCAGAAGCTCGTTGGTGAAGGAGGCCACAGCGAGAGGAATATACAGCCCAGGAAGAAACAGAAGTCGGCAGCAGATCTCCCATTTTGGGGTCGGTAGAGCTGCGGGCACAGCTAGAGCGGATCTGTCTGACCCCACAGTCACACAGCCTGGTCCCATCTGAGCCCCACCTTCCCACCCCAATCTCCCCAGGGCCCCCAGCCCCCCGACACCTCCATGCCCAGGCCCTTTCAGACTCTGAGATCCAGCTGATGTGGCAGCGCCCCGAGGCTGCAGCCGGGCCTATATCCAAGTACATCGTGGAGGTGCAGGTGGCAGGGGGCTCCGGAGACCCGCTGTGGATGGACGTGGACAGGCCCGAGGAGACGAGCACCATCGTCCGCGGCCTTAACGCCAGCACGCGCTACCTCTTCCGCGTGCGGGCCAGTGTCCAGGGCCCTGGCGACTGGAGCAACGTGGTAGAACAGTCCACCTTGGGCAATGGTGAGATGAGGGGCTGCCCGGGCCGCGGGGTCGGTCTCAGGTGCTCTCCCTGGCACGTGATCCCCTGCCTTGGCTCCAGGGCCTCCTAGGCCCCTCCCAGAGAGTGATATGACACCTGGCAGTGAGGGCCCTGACCCTTCCCTTCTTTCATTTTTTCCGTTTTTCTTTGATGTGGCTCTTCTTCTTTCTTTTTTTTAAATTAATTTGTTTATTTTTGGCTGCACTGGGTCGTCTTTGCTGTGTGCAGGCTTCCTCTAGTTGTGGTGAGGGGGATGACTCTCTAGTTGCCGTGCTCAGGCTTCTTATTGCAGTGGCTTCTCTCTCTTGTTGTGGAGCGCAGGCTTTAGAAGTTGTGGTTCGAGGGCTCTGATGTGCAGGCTCAGTAGTTGTAGCACACAGGCTTTGTTGCCCCGAGGTATGTGGAATCTTCCAGAACCAGGGATCGAACCCCTGTCCCCTGCATTGGCAGGCGGATTCTTAACCACTGGATCACCAGGGGAGTCCGACCCTTCCCTTCTTATGACCCATTGTCCGAGTGCTGGGAAACTCATGACATTCCAGCAACCTGCTGGTCCTAGGCCTGACATCCCCGCTCCCTCCCTGGTACTGGGATCTCTGACCTCCACCTCTGTGTGACCCCGTGGTGGCCTCCAGGTTCCCTGACCCAGGCATCTCTGTGATTTGCCCCTCTTCTGGTGTCCAGGGCTGCAGATTGAGGGCCCAGTCCAAGAGATCCATGCAGCTGAAGAGGGCCTGGATCAACAGCTGGTCCTGGCTGTGGTGGGCTCTGTGTCTGCCACCTGCCTCACCATCCTGGCTGCCCTTCTCACCTTGGCGTGCATCCGCAAAAGCTGCCTGCATCGCAGACGCACCTTCACCTACCAGTCAGGATCGGTCAGTCACCTGTACCCGCCACCAGGCATATGTGTGCAGACCCTGCGTATATATGTGTCCCTGTATACACACAAGTATTTGTTCACTGTGAGTGTGTATGTGTGCACGCATGGATGTTTAGGTGTAAGACTATACTCAAAAGCATACAAGGGCACAATCTGTAATTTTATCCATTTCTACAGAATTGAATGCAGCTCATGAGCCCAGGTATATTAGTGATGAAATATTTAGTATTCCCAGTTCAGAATCATTCAGTTATGTCCATATTGCACCAGGGTCAATTCGGGGTTCTCCCCCTTCCCATGAGGGGTGATGGATGCTTGGGAAGCCTGATGAGAACATGGAGAATGCCTGGGCTCCATGAGGACCTCTCTCTGGCCAGGCCGTCCTGCATGCATCTGTGGCTCATGTCCTCAGCCCTTCTGTGACCTCCTTTGGGCCAGAAGGGCATTTGCACTATGAGTTCCTCATCCCAATCTCCATCTTTGCAAATCCCAGGGCCTCCTTGGACTTAAGAACTCCAAGGGCCTTCCCTGATCCTGCAGAGGGCAGCGTATTCTGCAGCCCTCAGACCCATTGCTGCAGCTCCTCCTACAACTGTTTCTACTGCTCTCGAGTTGAGCCGAGCCTGCAGCCTCACCTGTCACTCCTTGCGAGAAGCACAGGCCTCCCTACTCTTGTCTTCCCTGTAAACCTGAGCACCAGGACCCCACTGAGGGGGTAAGGACTGGGGGAGGGTGCTAACTCCCCTTCAGGGACCCCAGCATCACCCCATCTGTCACCCTCCTCCACCTCTCTCTCCTCTGGAATCTTCCCCACTGTTGTCACTTATGATCCGAACTCTGCCCTGGTCCTCTGTGCCTGGACTCGGTATTTACAAAGAAGTTTTGGCATTTCAAAAAAAAAAAAACCCTCTTCTCTCTCAAGGGCTGATCCTTGTGATAGAAAGCCTAGTGTCCAAGGCTGTTGTCTCTACCATGCCTCTAAAATACTCCCTTCAGAGATTCAATCGGCTTCTTTGTTCCAGGCTGCGTTGGCCTCCCTCTGAGGTCAGTGTGTGCAAAAAGCGGCCTGGCTGTGGTGGGGGAGGGTCAGGGGTATGCATGTGAAGGGAAGGAGCAGGAAAGTAGTCTTAAATGGATGTAGCATCCTAACATATATCAAGACATTCCCCTGCCCCAGGCGCCTATGTGCGGGTATCTGTGTGCATGAACGCGTGTGCTGGGCGTGCGTGTGCCCATCTGTGAATGCCCCCATCAGCATGCACCTGTATCCCTGACATATGTGTCCCTCTGCTTGTTCTCCTGTACGAGCACATGTCCACATGTACCTCTCATGGATGCCCTGCCTACTGGCCTCCACTAGAACACGCGTGTGTGCGTGCAGGTGTGCGCTTTCAGTTGTCTACGTTTCATGTGAATCCGTGTGACCTGTGTCCTCAGATCTCTCCCATCAAGCTGGGCTGCGGCTCATATGGGGACCCACACCCCAACAGGTCTATCTTAACCATTCTTTGTATTCTCATATTGGCGGTGCCCATGGTCCCGCTCAGCTATTTCCTTTCCCTGCTCTCAGCCCTGCCCAGGTGGCCCAGGGCCTACTTGGCTAGGGCAAATGGATGGTCTTCTGTGTTATGTTCTTTCTGTCTTCAGGTCCTGGGTGGTTTGAGAGCTATGGGAGCTGCCAAGTGGGTGGACAGGGGTCATCTCTGCTTCTCTGCTATGGAGAAGAAAACCACTCCACTGGCTGCCCGCTGCTCTAGGCTCAGCATGGAGTAGGTACTCACTAAACACACCCCGATCCACTGCCCAAGGCCAGAATCCACTCCAGAACCTCCCTGGTGACAGCACAGCCTGGTTGGGGGATTGGAAGAATAAGGGGACGCTCGTTGCTCGCACCACAGCTCACTCCAGTGCCTCTTGGTTTTAGGGTTAGGAGTATCAACCTTCCGTTGACTCATGCCATGGCTTCCAGCAATTTTACCTACTCCTTGTTCCTTCAGAGCCCACACACTAGATCTCCAGCCTGTGGTCTCTGCATTTCTCTCTGGACATCTGTCTACCCACTGGCCCACCTGTGGCTCCATCTCATATGATTCTGTCTCAGTATGTGTCCTGTGTCTGTCCATGCCTGGCTGGCCACCAGGGTGCCCTCTGTCTGGGTCTCTGTTTGTTTGTCTGATCACTGTTTTGTCTGCCTGCCCCTGTCTCTTGTGTGGACTGTCTGCCTACTTGTCCCATCCTGTGAAGGGCGAGGAGACCATCCTGCAGTTCAGCTCAGGCACCTTGACACTGACCCGGCGGCCAAAACCTCAGCCCGAGCCCCTAAATTACCCAGTGCTGGAGTGGGAGGACATCACCTTTGAGGATCTCATTGGAGAGGGTAACTTTGGCCAGGTCATCCGGGCCATGATCAAGAAGGATGGACTCAAGATGAACGCCGCTATCAAGATGCTGAAAGGTCCGCTGAGAGCAACCCCTGCCCCAGCCCTGACCCTCTCCTTTCTTCCTCAACCCTAGGCCCCACCTAGCTTCCACCAGCAACTGACCCCAGCCCTCAACAGCCCACACCCTTTCTCCAGGATTATTTCCGGCAAAAGTGATATTGGATTCTTTACACAGAGTATGCCTCTGAAAATGACCATCGTGACTTTGCGGGAGAACTGGAAGTTCTGTGCAAATTGGGGCATCATCCGAACATCATCAACCTCTTGGGGGCCTGTGAGAACCGAGGTGAGTCCCCAACTCATCACCTACCCCTTCTTCCAAACCCTCATCATCAGCCAAGACCTCTAGTAGCTTATAGGAAGCTTCAGGACACCAAAACATCACTGTTGGTTCTCCTTCATGCGCCAGGTTCTCTATCTAGTACCGTAAGGTGCCTGCTGCCATCCCAGGTTGTCTGAGTATAAATCACCACCCTGTATTCCTCACCTCCCAGGTTACTTGTATATCGCCATTGAATATGCCCCCTATGGGAATCTGCTGGATTTTCTGCGCAAAAGCCGGGTCCTGGAAACTGACCCAGCTTTTGCCCGGGAACACGGAACAGCCTCCACCCTCAGCTCCCGGCAGCTGCTGCGTTTTGCCAGTGATGCTGCCAATGGCATGCAGTACCTGAGTGAGAAGCAGGTGTGTGTGTGTGTGTGTGTGTGTGTGTGTCTTTGGGGAAGGTGGGCTAGCGGGATGAGGGGAGACCATCAAGCACTTCAGAACATCAAATCAGCAGGCTCTAATTGAATATGGAATTGAGGATAGAGAGGATGTGACCCCAAGTTGCTGGCCTGGGTGAGTGGGTGAGACCACCCCCAAAGCAGGTCTGTGTTTGGGGATGTGGCTTAGCATTTTGCAACTGTCAGCCTAGAACCAAGGAGGGAGGCCTGGACCAGGGACAACAGTCTGGAAGCTGTCACTTCATAAATAGGGGTGCTGGTGGCCAGGGAGTGGGTGAGACTCACCAGGAGAAGGGTGGAACAGACGGGAAGCCTGAGCCCAAGTCCAAGGACACCCCGCTTGAATGAAAGGAGGGAGGGGACAGTTGGAGGAAGGGATGTGAGACTAAGGGAGGCATTTTGAAGTTGTTAATGTATTGAGTATCTTTGAAAGTAGAGGGCAGGGGGCCAGGGCAGAGGGAGGGATGATAGAGCAAGGTCTCTGAGGAAGGTGGAGGGCCCAGTGAGGAGGATCTGGAACTCAAGGGAGAGATCGCTTTGGGCAAGAGAAGGGCCTTTCCACTCTCATCAGTGGAGCAGGGGTCAGGGAGAGGTCAGGGAGAGACGGGGTCAGGGAGCATTCAAAGAGGAGAAGATGCAGTGTGGTCACTGGGGGAAAGTCAACCGTTGTCCCAGGAGAAGGATACAGCCTGAACTTGGCCATGGCCCAGATCACAAGTAGGAAGGGATGACAGTCCCCACTGTGGTTTTTCCCAGGCACGAGTCTCTGAGTCGCTCTGAGTCTCTGAGTCTCAACCTACCTCAGGTTGAGGCCTGGGGTAGGTGGGCAGAAGAGTAAAGGGCTACTAAAGGCCCAGAGGACCCAGGAAGCCAGCCATGAGGTGGACCCCCTCCCTGGCCCTGGAGTCCCAGGCTCCATCATCCTCCATCGTCCCTGACTTCTAACCATGCCTGCAGTTCATCCACAGGGACTTGGCTGCCCGAAACGTGCTGGTCGGAGAGAACCTGGCCTCCAAGATTGCAGATTTTGGCCTTTCTCGGGGGGAGGAGGTTTATGTAAAGAAGACTATGGTAAGTCTCCTTCAATCCTCCCCTTCAGGGCCGGTGTCTCGCCCTGCCTCCCAAAACCTGCTGAACAGCCCTTTCTCCTTACCCAACCCCTCAAACCCACTCCCTCCCAGGGGCGTCTCCCGGTGCGCTGGATGGCCATTGAGTCTCTGAACTACAGCGTCTACACCACCAAGAGTGATGTGTGAGTGTGGGAGTGCAGACAAGCAGGAGGGTTTGGTCCTCTAAGGATGCATGTAGGTGTGACCTGGACACACCTCAGAGATGTGTCAGGTTGTCCAAGGCATGACTTGGCTGCCCCTAGGGTATATTCCAGGTATGACACAGATGTGACAGATGTGTCTTAAGCATGCCTTGGTCATGCCCAGCATCTTAATGGGAAGGCGGGGTTGGGCGGCGGGGAAAGTAGCTGGAAGGAAGCTTCATCTTGGAAGGTATTTCAGGGTAGCATTGGAGTAGGAATGGTTTAGGGCTGTGTTTGACTAAGACACTGGAGGATGCCTTGGAGAGGTATGGGGCTGCTGGCGGATAACGCCTGGGTAAATGGAGAGACCACTCAAAAGAATGCTCTGACCTTCCTCTCTGAGGGGCAGGTCATCCCCACTGGAGAACCTAACCAGAGCATGACCCCCAGAGGCCGCTTCTGTGCTCCCTCCTCCAGACAGCCATCCTGGCACACCTCTGCCCCTCTCTTCAACCTGGCCTGCCCAGCACTCCAGCCCTGGTCCTGGCCCTTCCCCAAGCTCTTTGGCCTGGCCTGCCCAGCTCACTATCTACCACACCAACACCCCTCTAACCACTACTCCCCTACTTCCTACTTCTGCCCCAGGTCCCTTGAAATGCCTCCCCCGACTAGAACTCCTACCCTGGCCTCAGCCACCTCTCATCTGCTCAGCTGCTGTTATAATATAAGAGGCAGCTAAGAGCAAGGGCTTTGGAACCAGACTGCCTGAGTTTGAATCCCAGCTCTGCCACTTGCTAAGTGTGTGACCTTGGTGAGCTAGCTAACCTCTCAGTGCCTCAGTGTCTCTGTAAAGTGGGGATAATAATAGTGCCTATATCATAGGGTTGGTGTGAGGGGTAGATGAATTAACATATACATTAAATGATGAGTGCCTGGCCCACAGCAAGTACACAGTAAAAATGTTAGCTGTGATTATGTTGAGCCTGGGAGGCTGTGAAGGAATTTCAGTAGCAGAGACCACACCTGGCCAAGGCCTGACCCTTGCAAAGTAGACATAGGTAGGGGCTGGGAGGGGCTGCACACTTGGGGTAGGTAGACATTAAGCTGCTGGGCCCCAGGGCCTAGAAGGTAACTCAGTGCATCCTCCTCATTTCAGTTGGTCTTTTGGGGTCCTCCTCTGGGAGATCGTGAGCCTTGGTGAGTCCCTGAGCCCTGTTCCCCAGAGGGCCCCCACCTTTCCCTGACCCCCACCCCTCTCCTCCTGGGCCCTGGGCTAAGAGAGCATTGCCCTCCCACAGGGGGCACCCCATACTGCGGCATGACGTGTGCCGAGCTATATGAGAAGCTGCCGCAGGGCTACCGCATGGAACAGCCTCGCAACTGTGACGATGAAGTGTGAGTCCCTCAGCCTCGAGCCCTGGGCCCCCTGTCAGTCACCCCAGCAGGCCCTGACCCTCATCTCATCGATCCCCACCCGCAGGTACGAGCTGATGCGGCAGTGCTGGCGGGACCGTCCATACGAGCGACCCCCCTTTGCCCAGATTGCGCTACAGCTGGGCCGAATGCTGGAAGCCAGGAAGGTGAGGAGAGCACCGGGGTGTGGGGAGAGCTGGGCTCACTGAGCTCACAGGATTGCCCCTCACAGTGCCCATAGGAGCCAGAAGGCAGCAGTCTCCATGGCCCTGTCCCCACCAACAGCTGCACCACAGCTAAACTGGGCCCTGGGGCGTAATGCCCTTTCTAGCTCTCACCAAGTTGGACACTGGGCCTTTCTAAAGCCTTCCAAGACCACTGATTAGCTTCAGCAGCAAGTCCCTGTCCCAGATCCCATGTCCAGGACTCCCTGCTTTCCTCTGCTGGGGTCATCAGTCCTTTCTTATCTTATCTTATGGACACCTCTTCTCACCTGGCACAGAGCCAGGGTGGAATGCACGAATGGTCAGCTCACCAAATGGATGGATGGATGAGTAACACAGTAACTGAATGAATGAATGTATAGAATTAGTGGATGAATGATATAATAATCATACAAATAAACTAATTAAGGGAATTCCTGAATTCCTTGCTGGTCCAGTGGTTAGGACTCCATGATTCCACTACAGGAGGCACGGGTTTGATCCCTCGTCTGGGAACTAAGATCCTATAAGCCACATGACAAAAAAACGTGTAATTAAATAACTAAATCTAATATAATAATATCATAAGTAAATGATAATAATAATATAAGTAAATGAATTATCAAATAAATCTAAGTGAAGAAGTACATGAAAATGAGTAATGTGAAAAGAGTTCTTAAATATCAATGACTAAATAGTTTTGGGAATTATTAAACTATCTTAAGAATGAAGGAATAATCAAATAACCATGAAAGCAAAAGTTGCTCAGTCATGTCCTACTTTTTGCAATCCCAAGGACTACATTCCATGGAATTCTCCAGGCTAGAATCCTGGAGTGAGTAGCCATTTCCTTCACCAGGGGATCTTCCCAACCCAGGGATCGAACCAGGTCTCCCACATTGCAGGTGGATTCTTTACCAGCTGAGCCACCAGGGAAGCCCAAGAATACTGGAGTGGGTGGCTTATCCCTTCTCCAGGGGATCTTCCTGACCCAGGAATTGAAGTGGGGTCTCCTGCATTGCAGGCAGATTCTTTACCAACTGAGCTAAGTAGTTATAGAAATTATTAAACTATCTTAAGAATGAAGGAATAGTCAAGCAACCATAAAAATGGGTAAATCAGCAGAAATAGCCTTATGAGTACAAGAATAAGTAAATGAATGGATGAATGCACTATCCATCAATTCATTAGCTAAGGGCATGAAAAAACACCTATCCAACATTGTGTCAAGGGTCTCTCATGTGAGCTTCCCAGCTGTGGTCTGATATTCTTGCTGCTCTGGGCTGGTGAGCACCACCCTTGGCCATGGGGTCATCTTGAGTCTCCAGTACGGATCAGTGTCTCTTCCAGTACCCCAACCATATGGAAGTCGAGGACCTCCAGGGCAGGCATACCCCATCCCTGGCCCCCCACTAAAGCTTTCTCTGCTCCCCAGGCCTATGTGAACATGTCGCTGTTTGAGAACTTCACATATGCAGGCATTGACGCTACAGCTGAGGAGGCCTGAGCGACTGTCCAACCAGATCCTGGCTCTGCTGGCCAGAGCACACTCGGCTCTCCAACCTGTGACTGCTGATCCTTGTCGCCTGAGCTGCCTCAAGGAATTGGTTTTTAACTTAAGGAATAAAAATGGGGATCCAGGGATGGGGTGGGCTCAGGGGTGGGGTGGGTCCTCATCCCTTGCAGTTGCTCCCAGTGCCTCCTGCATCACTGATGGCTACCCTCACATCCTTCCTTCTGGCTCAGCTGCTCCAGAGCTGTTTGCGCTCTTCTGCTCCCTCCACTCAAACCCCTGCTTCAACCCCTCCATTCAAGCCAGCACTCACACCACTAACGTGCCGTTTTCAGCTGCGCCCGACTCCCAGCCTCATAATCAGGAAAAATAAATGCTCTAAGAAGCTCCATCCAATGTCTACCTTTTACTGCTGGTCAACCCCAGGGAAAATTTAAACCAAAGAGGGAGAAACTGGACTTTCCAAGAAAAGAAATGCTCTCCCTTGTTATACTGTCATTATTTCAAGCTCTCCATGGTGGGAGATGTCCTGAAAGACTCATTTTACACATACACTGCCCCCACATCGGGCTTCCCTGATAGCTCAGTTGGCAAAGAATCTGCCTGCAGTGCAGGAGACCCTGGTTCAATCCCTGGATTGGGAAGAGCTTCTGGAGAAGGGAAAGGCTACCCACTCCAGTGTTCTGGCCTGGAGAATTCCATGGATTGTATAGTCCATGGGGTTGCAAAGAGTCAGACACGACTGAGTGACTTTCACTTCATAATCACTCCCTCACGTCACTATCATAATGAGAAGCCCAGTTTTCCCCTAGTCTCTTCCCTGTTCTCCAGCCTATACTACCAATATGTCTCCCTAAACAGCTGCCAGTCTAGGATTCTCTGCTGTGTCCAAACAGTCCCTCCCCGCATCGGCTCTAGCCCAGCCTCAGTTCAGACTGAGCACCAGACAGAGTCTGGCCTGTCTGGTGCGCCCATATTACTTTTGTCTGTAGGCAACCTTCCCTGGCTTGGTACTGCCCACCTTGTGGGCCCCAAAGGAAGAAGGCAGAAGTCATTTCCAGCTTCAGTCAATCATAGCAGGATGCCTGTGCCTTCTTCAGAGTCTCTCGGTGTTTGGGGAGGTGCTCCCTGTCCTGAAAGCTAGGCCCACATCACTACCCTCTGCTGTGTGGGCTTCAGGTTTGCCCACCCTTCTGATCTGTCACTGCTGGCCTCAGGTTTCTCTCCCACTGCTCCTTAAAAAACAAGACGTCTTGCTTCTCACATTTTTTCAGAGAATCAGATAAAATCAAAGAAGCCATAACATAGCATGACATTGTGGTTAACAGCATAGTTTGTGGAATCACATAGACCATGTCCAAGCCCTGGTTTTATCACTTACTATCCGTGTGACCTTGGTCAACTCACTTAATCTCTCTGAGCTTCAGCTCTCTCCTCTGAAAAATGGAGTTAGTAATAGGTACCTCCCTGTTGTCAGCACTGAATATGATCACAGCACTGAACCTTGGAAGTAGTATTCAGTAAGTGTCGGCTGATAACATTATATACAAATACAGGAGGTTGGGGGAGGGGTGTACTCCAAAAAGACTTGAGTGCTAAGAGAGACTTTAAGAAGAAGAAATTCACTGGAGTAAATGGGAGGCTATGCATGCTAGGGGAGATGGCATTTACTTAGATGAAATTCCATTTCTGATCTATTGCAGGGCTATTTCCAGGTCCAGGGTGGAAGGATTAAAACGTTATCTCTGATAGGGACCAACATATAGACAAAGATGCCCTTGTGGGATGACAGATCCTGTAAACAAACTAAAATACAGTGGTGTATGCTATAGGAGCAGGAGGGGGATCTGGGGGATACATAGAAAGGAGATGCAGTCAGGAAAGCTTTTCCAGAAAAAGTGACATTTTAATATGGGCCGTGAAGAAGCAAGAACTTGACAGAAGAAAACCTCTGGCAGAGGAAACAACACCTGTAATATCTGGTATGTTCAAGAGCTGCAAAGAGTTCCCTGTGGCTGGAACAAAGTGAGAACATTGCTCTGTGAGGGTAATGACCCCAGAGAGGTGACACAAGCCAGCCTGTGCTGAACCTTATAAGCACTATTAAGGATATGGATCTTTATCCTTAGGGCAAACGTCAGCCATAAAAGAACTGGATGTAGGGATGTGTCATGATCAGTTTTGCATTTTTTAAAAGATCACTAGCAAATATGTACAGAATGGATTATAGAGGAACACAGTGAAGATATGCCTATAAATTAGAAACCTTCAATAAAATAGACAAATGGAACTTCGCTTGTGGCCCAGTGGTTAAGATTCCAGGTTTCTACTGTAGGGGACACGGGTTCAGTCCTGGTCCAGGAAGATCCCACTTGTTGTGGAGCAACTAAGCCTGAGAGCCACACCTACTGAAGCTTGCTCAGCAAGAGCCTGTGCTTCACAGCAAGAGAAGCCGCCGCAGTGAGAAGTCCGCACCGCAACTAGAGAGTAGCCCCCACTCACCACAACTGAGGAAAGCCCGTGCGCGCAGCATCAAGAACCAGTTAGGCCATACACAAATAATTTTTTTTAAATACACAAACTCCTAGAAAGACAGGAATTACCAAAATTGACTCAAGAAAAAATAGGCATTTTGAATAGACTTAGGACAAGTAATAAAGCAGAGACATTACTTTGCCAACAAAGGTCCGTCTAGTCAAGGCTATGGTTTTTCCAGTAGTCATGTATGGATGTGAGAGTTGGACTGTGAAGAAAGCTGACCGCCAAAGAATTGATGCTTTTGAACTGTGGTGTTAGAGAAGACTCTTGAGAGTCCCTTGGACTGCAAGGAGATGCAACCAGTCCATCCTAAAGGAGATCAGTCCTGGGTGTTCTTTGGAAGGAATGATGCTAAAGCTGAAACTCCAGTACTTTGGCCACCTCATGCGAAGAGTTGACTCATTGGAAAAGACTCTGATGCTTGGGGGGATTGGGGGCAGGAGGAGAAGGGGACGACAGAGGATGAGATGGCTGGATGGCATCACTGACTCAATGGACTTGAGTCTGAGTGAACTCTGGAAGTTGGTGATGGACAGGGAGGCCTGGCGTGCTGCGATTCATGGGGTCGCAAAGAGTTGGACACGACTAAGCAACTGAACTGAACTGAGGACAAGTAAAGAGATTAAATTAGTAATAAGAAAGCAACCTACAAAGAAAAGCCCGTGCCCAGATAACTTCGCTGCTAAATTCTACCAAATGCTTTAAAAATAAATACAAACTATTCACAAACTCTTCAAAAATAGGAGAAAGAATAGCTCCCAATTCATTCTGTAAGACCAGTGTTACCCTGATACCCAAAGCAGACAAAGATATCACAAGAAAACAGTGAGCCAATATAGCTTATGAATATGGACACAAAAATTCTCAAGAAAATAGTAGCAAACAGAATCTAACAACATATAAAAAGGATTATACAACATAACCAAATGGGCTTTATCCCAGGTCTACAAGCTTGGTTTAGCATCCAAAAATTAGTTAGTATAATATGAATGCATGATCATCTTAATAGGCACAGAAAAAGCATATGACAAAATCCAACACACTTTCATGTTTAAAAAAAGAAACTAAAACTAAGAGTAAACAGAAACCTCATCAACCTTATAGAGGGTATTTACAAAAATCCACATCATGCTTAATGAATGCTTTCCCCCTAAGAAAAGGAAGAAACAAGACAAATATATCTCTTTTCCTACTTCTATTCAACACTGTACTGGAGGTTCTAGCCAGAGCAGATGTGCAAGAAAAATAAACAGCATCCGAATTGTAAAGGATGAAGTAAACCTGTCCCTATTTGAGAATAACATGATCATGTATCCAGGAAATCCTAAGGAATCCAATAAAAAAACTATTAGAACCAATAAATGAGTTCAGTGAGGTTGAAGAACACGAGATTTATATACAAAATGCAGTTTTATTTTATACACTTGCAATGAACAAACTGAAAATGAAAATAAGAAAACAATTCCACCTATACTAGCACTAAAAAGAATAAAATACATAGGAGTAAATTTGGCATGCAAAACATACCCTGAAAACTATAAAACATCACTGAAAGAAATCAAGCCACATCTAAATAAATGGAAAAACATCTCATGTTCATGAATTAGAAGACTTAGTATTGTTAAGATAATAATACTGCCCAAATTGATCTATAGATTCAATGCAATCCCCATCAGAATACTAACTGGCTTCTTAGTAGAAATTGACAAGCTGATTCTAAAATTCATATGAGAACTGCAAGGGACACAGATTAGCAAAAACAATGCTGAAAAAGAACAAATTTGGAGGAATAATTCTTCCTAATTTCTAAAAATTACTACAAAGCAAGAAAAATTAATGGTACTGATGTAAGGATAGACAGATCAACAGAATAGAATTGAGAGTCTAGAAAGTAACTCAGGTGTCTATGGTCAACTAGTTTGGGGTTTTTTTTTTCTTTTTTTGTTGTTTTTGTTTTTTTTTCTCAACTAGTTTTTTAACAAAGGTGCTGAAACTATTCAATAGGGAAAGAAAAATCTTCAACAAATACCATTGGAACAACTGAATCAGATCAGATCAGTCGCTCAGTCGTATCCGACTCTTTGCCACCTCATGAATCGCAGCATGCCAGGCCTCCCTGTCCATCACCAACTCCCGGAGTTCACTCAGACTCACGTCCATCGAGTCAGTGATGCCATCCAGCCATCTCATCCTCTGTCGTCCCCTTCTCCTCCTGCCCCCAATCCCTCCCAGCATCAGAGTCTTTTCCAGTGAGTCAACTCTTCGCATGAGGTGGCCAAAGTACTGGAGTTTCAGCTTTAGCATCATTCCTTCCAAAGAAATCCCAGGGCTGATCTCCTTCAGAATGGGCTGGTTGGATCTCCTTGCAGTCCAAGGAACTCTCAAGAGTCTTCTCCAACACCACAGTTCAAAAGCATCAATTCTTCGGTGCTCAGCTTTCTTCACAGTCCAACTCTCACATCCATACATGACCACTGGAAAAACCATAACCTTGACTAGACGGACCTTTGTTGGCAAAGTAATGTCTCTGCTTTTCAATATGCTATCTAGGTTGGTCATAACTTTCCTTCCAAGTGATAGCCACATGCAAAAGAATGAATTGGACCTATACCCAAACACCATAAACAAACTTAAACTGAATCAAATACCTAAATGCAAGAGCTGAAACTATAAAATCCTTAAAAGAAAACATAGGGGTAAATCTTCATTACCCCAAAAAGTATAAGTAACAAAATTAAAAATAAATAGATTAGACTTTATCAAAGTTGAAAACCTTGGGGTATCAAAGGACGTTATCAAGAAGACAACACACACAATGGTGAAAAATATTAGCAAAGCACATAACTGATAAGGAACTTGTATCTAAAATACATCGGCTTGGTCAAAAAGTTCACTCAGATATTTCCATAAGCTCTTATAGAAAAACCCAAATGAACTTTTTGGCCAACCCAATATAAAGAAGTGTGGAACGCTCAGTCGCTCAGTCATGTCCGACTCTTTGTGACCCCATGGACTGTAGCCCACCAGGCTCCTCTCTCCATGGAATTTTCCAGGCAAGAATACTGGAGTGGGTTGCTGTTTCCTACTCCAGGGGCTCTTCCTGACTCACGGAGTGACCCATGGCTTTTGTGTCTTGTTCATTGGCAGGCAGTTTCTTTACCACTGCCACCTGGGCAGCCCCATAAAGACGTATTACAACTCAACAATAAAGACAAATATTTCAATTTTTTAAGTGAGCAAAGGCTCTGAATGGACATTTGCACATGAAAATATATTCAACATTATTAGTCATCAGGAAAATTCAAATCAAAACTATAAGGAGAGTTGGTGGGGTAGGGGGAGAGAAGGATTAGGAGTTTGGGATTAGCAGATGTAAACTATTATAAATATATAGGATAGATAAACAATAAAATCTTCTGTATAGTGCAAGGAACTATATTCAATATCCTGTGAAAACCATAATGGAAAAATTTGAAAAAGAATATGTGTAACTGAGTCACTTTACAGCAGAAATTAACACAACACTATAAATCAACCACACGACAATAAACCTTTTTTTAAAAGCTATAAGGAGATACCACTTCATATCTACTATGATGGCTATAATCAAAAGTCAAACAATAACAAGTTGGCAAGAAGAAATCAGAACCCTCATACATTGCTGGTAGAAATGTAAAATGGTACAGCCTCTTTGGAAAATAGTAGTTCCTCAAATAATTAAGCATAAAATTCCCATAGCACCTGACGCTTCCATTTCTAGGTATACACCCAAGAGAAATGAAACACAGGCCTACATGAAACAGTACATGAATGTTTGTAGAAGCATTATTCATATTAGCCCCAAAGTAGAAACAACCCAAATGCCTATCAGCTGATGAAAGGGTAAACAAAATATGATATATCCATAAAGTTGAATATTATTCAGCCATTAAAAGGGAATGAAGTACTGATGTACTCTATAACATGCATGAATGTTGAAAATACCACACTAAGAGAAACCAGTCACAAAAAGACTAACATTGTATTTGTTTGTATTCCATTTATTTGAAGAGTCCAGAACAGATAAGTCTTTAGAGACAGTCAGTAAATTGCAAGTTGCTTAGGACTGGGAGAAAGATGGAAGGATATAAAGGCAAAAGCTAAAAGATACAGAATTTCTTTTTGAGGAGATAAAAATGATCTAAAATTGACTACACTTTCATATAAACACTAAAGTATACTAAAAGTCATTGAACTACACACTTAGTTGGGCAAATTTTATGGTATGTGAATTATATCCCAATAAAGCTATTAAAAAAGAGAGGGAGAGAGTGGAGATGTGATGGTGTGGTGATGAGCTGGAAGAAATTCTCGGGTGAAAGACCGAGCAGGCGGTGAATAAGGGTGTGGAAGGAAAGGGAAGGAGTCTAGGATGGTTGCCACACTTCTGTTTACATGATTGGGTTACTGGAAGTGCCAGTCACTAAAAGAACAAAAAACAGCTTTAAACTCAACATTAAAAAATAACTAAGATCATGGCATCCTCTCCTTCACTTTAAGGCAAATAGAAGAGGGAAAAGTAAAAGCAGCAACAGATTTTATTTTCTTGGGCTCCAAAATCACTATGGATGATGACTGCAGCCATGAAATTAAGACACTTGCTGCTCAGAAGGAAAGCTAGAACAAACCTAGACAGCGTATTAAAAAGCAGAGGTACACTCAATCAAAAAGTGGGGGGAAGACCTAAACAGACTTTTTCCAAAGTAGACATACAGATGGCTAACAAACACATGAAAAGATGCTCAACATCACTAATTATTAGAGAAATGCAAATCAAAACTACAATGAGATATCACCTCACACCCAATCAGAATGGCCATCACCTAAAAGTCTACAAATAATAAATGCTGGAGAGGGTGTGGAGAGAAGGGAACTCTCTTGCACTGTTGGTGGGAATGTAACTGATACAGCTAGTGTGGAAGACAGTATGGAGATTCCTTTAAAAACCAGGAATAA
The DNA here is from genome assembly GCF_055505025.1 of Bos grunniens. NCBI lineage: Eukaryota > Metazoa > Chordata > Mammalia > Artiodactyla > Bovidae > Bos > Bos grunniens. Next base: position 18,739,616 of record NC_141167.1, read on the forward strand.
AACCACCATATGACCCAGCAATCCCACTACTAGGCATATACCCTGAGGAAACCAAAATTGAAAAAGACACATGTACCCCAGTGTACATCGCAGCACTATTTACAATAGCTAGAACACAGAAGCAACCTAGATGTCCATCAACAGATGAATGGATAAAGAAGCTATGGTGTATGTGTATATATATGTATATATATATATATATATATACATGATGGAATATTACTCAGCCATAAAAAGAAACACATTTGAGTCAGTTCTAATGAGGTGGATCTTATTATACAGATAAAGTAAGTCAGAAAGAGAAAAACAAATATTGTATACTAACACAACCCACTCCCGTATTCTTGCCTGGAGAATCCCAGGGACAGAGGAGCCTAGTGGGCTGCCGTCTATAGGGCCGCACAGAGTCAGACACAACTGAGCGACTTAGTAGCAGTAGCAGCAACACATATATATGGAATCTAGAAAGATGGTACTGATGAAATTATTTGCAGGGCAGCAATGGAATCAAGATTACCAGGAGAAATATCAATAACCTCAGATATGCAGATGACACCACCCTTATGGCAGAAAGCGAAGAGGAACTCAAAAGCCTCTTGATGAAAGTGAAACAGGAGAGTGAAAAAGTTGGCTTAAAGCTCAACATTCAGAAAACTAAGATCATGGCATCTGGTCCCATCACTTCATGGCAAACAGATGGGGAAACAGTGGAAACAGTGTCAGACTTTATTTTTGGGGGCTCCAAAATCACTGCAGATGGTGATTGCAGCCATGAAATGAAAAGACGCTTACTTCTTGGAAGAAAAGTTATGACCAACCTAGATAGCATATTGAAAAGCAAAGACATTACTTTGCCAACAAAGGTCTGTCTTGTCAAGGCTATGGTTTTTCCAGTGGTCATGTATGATGTGAGAGTTGGACTGTGAAGAAAGCTGAGCACCGAAGAATTGATGCTTTTGAACTGTGGTGTTGGAGAAGACTCTTGAGAGTCCTTTGGACTGCAAGGAGATCCAACCAGTCCATCTTAAAGGAGATCAGTCCTGGGTGTTCACTGGAAGGACTGATGCTGAGGCTCAAACTCCAGTACTTTGGCCACCTCATACAAAGAGTTGACTCATTGGAAAAGACTCTGTTGCTGGGAGGGATTGGGGGCAGGAGGAGAAGGGGACACCAGAGGATGAGATGGCTGGATGGCATCACTGACTCGATGGACATGAGTTTGAGTGAACTCTGGGAGTTGGTGATGGACAGGGAGGCCTGGTGTGCTGCAATTCATGGGGTCGCAGAGTCGGACACAACTGAGCGACTGAACTGAATTGAATGCAGACATAGACATAGAGAACAGACTTACGGACACACAGGGGAGCAAGGAAGGAAACTTACATTACCATATGTAAAATAGATAGCCAATGGGAATTTGCTGTATGACTCTAGGAACTGAAACCAGAGCTCTGTAACAACCTAGAGGGGTGTGATGGTAAGGGAAATGGGATGAAGGTTCAGGAGGGAGGGGACATATGTATACTTATATTGATGTTTGGCAAAAACCAACACAATTCTGTAAAGCAATTATCCTTCAATTAAAAAATAAATTAATTTTTTAAAAAAAGAAAGAAATTAAAAAAAAAAAAAAGCAGAGATATGACTTTGCCAGCAAAGGTCCATATAGTCAAAACTATGTTTTTTCTGGTAGTCATGTACGGATATGAGTGTTGAAACATAAAGAAGGCTGAGTGTCGAAAAATTGATGCTTTTGAACTGTGGTGTTGGAGAAGACTCTTGAGAGTCCCTTGGACTGCAAGGAGATTAAACCAGTCACTCCTAAAGGAAATCAACTCTGAATATTCATTGGAAGGACTGATGCTCAAACTGAAGCTCCCATACTTTGACTATTTGATGCAAAGAGCCAACTCATTGGAAAAGACTCTGATGCTGGGAAAGATAGAAAGCAGAAGGAGAAGGGGCTGGCAGAGGATGAGATGGTTAGATAACATCACTGACTCAATGGACATGAATTTGAGCAAACTCTGGGAGACAGTGGAGGACAGAGGAGCCTAGCATGCTGCAGTCCATGGGGTCGCAAAGAGTCCAACACAACTTATTGATTGAACAACAACTTACATGATACTTAGTTGCCAGGCACTGTCCCAAGAACTTGGCATATATTAATTCCTTTAATCTTCAACAACCCTATTAGGTTGGTACTATTATTATCATTCCCATTTAACAGAAAAGACAAGTCTGAGAGGTTAAGTAACTTAACCAGAGTCTGGCAGTTAGTAAATGGCAGAGTTAGGATTCCAACTGAGAATTTTGGATCCAGAATCTTTCTGTTAGCCACAGTGCTATGGTGCTTCGCTGGCACAGGAGAAAGGGCCCAGCTGAGGTATGATTGTTGTTGTTGTTGTTGAGTAACTAAGTCATCTCCAACTCTTTGCGATCCCATGGACTGCATGCAGCATGCCGGCCTTCCCTGTGCCCTAATACAAGCTTGCAAATCCAACACCAATACTTTGATTCCATACTGCATGCCAGGTCCTGGGCTAAGGGCAGGCCCCAAGGGTATCCTCCCCAGCAGAAGAGCTCACATGTCCACTTGGTACCATAGGACCCAGGATGCCACTGCAAATAAGACCTTCAAGCCAAAGTGCCTGGCTTCGCAGCCCCACCTGCCCCAGTCCTGTCTAGCTGTGGTCCTCACCACCTCTCTCAGCAGCTGCATTCCCACAGAGGCTGGCCGGGGTTGGATAAGCATTGGAGCAAGAGACCAGACCAGCAGCACAAACTTGTTTCCAGGGAAATGATGGAAAGCAGAAGAAGGAAGGCCAAGGCATGCCTCTTAAAGCCTCATTAGGCTGGCGGCTACGGGGAAGGCAAACCCAAGCGCTTTGCCCAACAGTCTTCGCTGCAGCCTGCCTGGGCTGCAAAAATGGAACTCCCACCCGTCAGCCCTGAGTCATTCCCCTCTCAGCCCCAAGGAAAGGGTGATTTCCTGCCTAGCCCTCTGGGCAGCTCAGGCGCCTCTCATGGTTGTGCATCTCTTATCTCACCCCAGGCCCTCTCCCAGAGTCTGGCCGGAGTGGTCTGGTCCTCATGTTTCCTGAGCAGGAAAGATGGATTCAGCAAGAGCCCAGCAGCTCAGGAGAACAGAGAGCTAAGCAAACTGGGTCTCTGGAAGCTCTCTCGCTTGGAGTCACTGGTGGGTACCTAGGGATCATTTGTCCCTTTACTTGAATTAAGTCTCTCCTGATGCCTATTTTCAACCCAGCCTCATCCTGTGGGAGATTCTGGCCTAGTGTGACCCTGTGCCAGGCACAAAATATTAAATACCGTAAGTCCCCTGCATATGAACAAATTCCTTTCCGAGAACACATTCAGAAGTCCAATTTGTTTGTAAGTCCAACAGAGTTAGCCAAGGTGCCCAACTAAAGCAACCAGCTATATAGCACTGTACTAGAATAGGTTTATAATACTTTTCACACAAATAATACATAAAAACACAAAAAATAAACATGTTTAATCTTACAACACAGTTCCTTGTTGTACTTTAATCAGTACAACAGCTAAGATGCAGTGATTGGCATCAAGTGAACAGGCAAGAAGAGTGACTGACTGGAGGAAGGAGAGGAGGTGGGAGATGGCAGAGCTGAAGGATGGTCAGCAATAGGAGACACATGGCAAGCTGCACTTTCACTCACGTCTGACGTTGATGGCACAGGTTCTGGTCCCTTGCTGGCACCAGATGCACGTTTGCGTCTTTGAAAGTCCTCAAGTTGAAGTTTCATATGTAGGGGACTTCCTGTAAGTGAATGAAGTGAAGGAAACAGTAGTCCTCGTCAGAGGTGTCCATGTAGAAGTTATAAGAACAGGCTTTGGAGTCAGACAGACCTGAATTCAAATCTCAGCTCTACCCCTGAATCATGACTTTGGACAACTCAGTTAATCCATTTCAGTTTTGGTTTTCTCTTCTGCCAGGTAAGAAAGCGTGAAAGTGAAAATCACTCAGTCGTGTCTGACTCTTTGTGACCCCATGGACTATACAGTCCATGGAATTATTCGGGCCAGAATATTGAAGTGGGTAGCATTTCCCTTCTCCAGGGGATCTTCCCAAACTAGGGATCAAACCCAGGTCTCCCACATTGCAGACAGATTCTTTACCAGCTGAGCCACCAGGGAATCCCAAGAATACTGGAGTGGGTAGCCTATCCCATCTTTAGTGGATCTTCCCAACCCAGGAATTGAACCGGGATCTCCTGCATTGCAGGTGCATTCTTTACCAGCTGAGCTATCAGGGAAGTCCAAGAAGAAGGGCATATAATCAATTCCTCATGTGATGTAATGAGACAATGCGTTAGGACAGGGCTGGCAAACAGCAAGCACTCTTTAGTGGTAGCTGGTGAGACAGGGAATTAGAGAGGAAGAGGCTGGCCCACCCCATCCAGCTTTTACCCCAGGAAGCACGAGTATAAAATGATGGTACCCTCTAAGCAGGGTTGACATCTTGTCTAGCAAAGGCAAAGGTATGCATGGCTGTTTATATATAAAACAGCCCAATAGAGGCGCAAAATTCTGGGGAGACTCAGAGGAAGGGAGGAATGTGGGTGTAACCCAAATATCCTCAAGGCGTTCTACCCTTTGAGGTCACCTTTTCCCTTTACATCCGATCAGAACAGCCCTGTCCCTACTCCACATCCTCTGGAAAGTCCATACCTGTCTCTATTTTGACTAGGACTTTAGTACATCCTCATGATTGCCTCTCAGTCTGAATTCCTGCTCTTGCTAAATTTTTCATCACTTTTTGCTCACTTTATGTGGCTGCCATTGTCTCTTGATTCCTCAGATATTGTCACCTTTTTCCCTTTGTTTCTAAAACACCATGTAAGTTTTCGTGGATAGAATGCCTGTACCAATAGTATGCTTTAGGGAAGCTAAGCTTTCACAGAAGAGAGAGTATAAACTTAAAACTGAGTATTAGGCATCATTGTTCTAAAATTTTCCTCCAACAGCCATTCTACTGAAATTTCTCCCTGGTGAAGACGTCTTTTCCTCGGGCTGCTATCTTTCATTTACTAGCCCTCCTTCTTCCTCTCTGGAGTTACTACTATACACTTCAAAATTCTCACGAATTTCATATTTGGCAAATTAGCTCTCTAAATCCTTCCCAGGCCCAAAGGCTCACGCATTGTTTCTGATCACAGAAGAGTTACCAGGCCTCTGAAAGAAATGTGACACTGCATTTTTCTTTTACAGTTAGACTCCCCCCAAACCCCGCCACCACCCATTACATTTAGTTGGGAGAGAAGAGTCCCCAAAAGTAATGACTCAGGACAAATCTTGAATCACAAAGACAGTTCCAATAGGTTGCGAGGTTCTGAAGGGTTTTGTGCTCAGGGAAGCAAGGGCTTGTGGCAGGAAAGGGGATCGCATTTGGGAAAGAGCGAGGCGGGCATCGCGAAGGAGAGAGTCAGGAATGGGACGAAGAGAGGCAAAGGGCTTCTGCTCCAGCATCGAGAGGTGAGCCTTGATCCAAAGGATCATGAAAGGGTTTTAAGCAGGGAAAGAATAAAAGCAAATTTGAGCTTCAGAAAAGGTTCTGAGTAAGGAGATATCATTTGTTAACAACGGCAAGGGCAAACGTAACACTGAAGAAAATATGGGGAAACACTGCTCTGACCCGCTGCCCCAGATGCCAGTGCAACAAGGATTCTAGAGAGAAGCTTGGCAAAGCTGCAAAAGAGGCAGGGAGATGGAGAAACCAACTGCCCAAAGCTGCCTCTCCCAGGCTTTCTGACTGGATTAAAATGACAATGTTGGGAAATCTGGGAGGGACAGGGCAGGAGCACATCACAGGAGTAGCTTGAAATTAGCTGTTTTGCAGGTCTTGGGTTTTTTGTTTGTTTTTAACCATGTGGCACATGGGACCTTATTTCCCCAACCAGGGATTGAACTCACACTCTCTGCATTGGAAGTAACCACTGGACCGCCAGGGAAATCCCTGGAGTATTTATACCATGTGCATGTGTGCTAAGTCGCTTCAGTCTTCTCCAACTCTTTGTGACCCACTGGACCCACTGGACTTTGTGATCCTCTGTCCATGGGATTCTTCAGACAAGAATACTGGAATGGATTGCTGTCCCCTCCCTCCTCCAGGGGATCTTCCCAACCCAGGGGTTAAACCTAAGTCTCTTACATCTCCTGCATTGGCAGCTGGGTTTTTTACCACTAGCACCAGCTGGGAAGCCCACTTATACCACAAAGGTCAGCAAATGCTACACAACAGGACTCCCACCACCCACCAAAGAGCAGATCAACAGCACATACCTGCCTGAGCCAATCCTCACACAGCAACCCTTTGAGTTCCCTCAGCAACGGCTGTACAGAGAATAAATACAGAGTTTTGTAGGCCAGGGCTTTGGCTTGATATCCCAACAGGAAAGTCTAGGCCTGCTGACCTGGGCTGGACCCACTGGACTCTGACCAGAGAGTAGCAGACCTAAATGATCTTTCCCCGAGGGCTACCCCAGTCCTTGTTTGATATTCTACAAAAGCAGAGGGCCCAGGAAGGCATCTTTCTTCAGCTGTGTGGAAGCAGAAAAAAATGGGAAGATGAAAGGGACAGATAATTGGACCTCCTTCCATGAAGGAGCAAACAGGCCCCAACTCAACTCTCTGATGGTCATAAACAAGCCCCTTGTCTGGTGGGCTCTGCACCCCTAACTCTCTCTGTAGAATTCACAGGACTTGGTAAGACCTGCATGCAGGAGTGGAGGCAAAATGAAAATTTGAGGGTAACATTCAGGTTCCAAGCTTACACACCCAGGTTGCCTATGGGGAGATGCAAACCTAGAAAGGGAAGATAGGAGGGAGGTAGGAATAGCTCTGTTTGGGACCCGGTGAGCTGGAAGCACCCATGGGACAACAACTCAAGATGTCTAGTAAGTAACTGAAAACTTGAAGTTCAAGAGTGTTAAGATTTGGAAAGTTACTGGTAGATTTTATAAATGGAACTGAAGCCATGAGGCTACTCAGAAACTAGTAACAAAAAGGGGGAAGCAAGGAGATCTTTAGAACAATAACATTTAAGAGAAGGAGCAAAGAAAGAAAGAAACTGGAAGGGAACATTACAGGAGTGGGAAGAAACCTGGTGAATGTGACATATTGCAGAACCCAAGGAAGGAAAGGAGTGCCAAGCATTGCAGAAAGGTTGAGCATGATGAGAATTCAAATGAGAGATACAATGAGGTTACTGTGACCAATACAGAGAGAAGGAGACAGTGGTAGGAGATAGGATCTAAGTAGGTTGAGGTCAGATCAGACAGGATCTTGTCTTTAGGAGGTATGCTAAGTGCAGTAGGAAGCAATAGGGGTTTTAAGCAAGGGAGTGAAGAAATGTGATTTGCATTTGGAACATCTCACTTCATTCTATGGAAGATTTGCTGGAGGGATTAATAGTGGAGGCAGTCAGGAAACTTATCAGTGACTCAAACTGGGACTAAAATGGTAGGGGTACAGGTGGTAAAAAGCATTCAGGTTCAGGGTACATTTTGAAAGACTTTCTGGCAAGAGTTGCTAATGACTTGAATGTAGAGTAAAAGGAAGATAGGAATCGAGGAGTACTGAGATTTGGTGCTTAATCAACTGAGTAGATGGTGACACCACTTACAGAGTAGGTAAGACTAGAGGAAACAAAAAAGGTGTAGGGAGGAAGCCAGACTCAAGAGTTTTATTTTGGCCATCATAAGTATAAGATGTCCATTAGACGTGGAAGTAGAGATTCGAAGTAGGCAGTTGGTGATCCAAATCTGGAGCCCAGGAGGGGGAGTCACAGCTAGAGACATTAATTTTGAAATCATCAACACATCCGCAGCATCAAAGCCATGGGACTCCATGAACATTACAGTTATTTCCCCTCTCACTTGACCCGACAAATTTGGTGCCCCTTGCTTGGGGGCTGGGAGAGGCATCCAACGTCATCTCCATTGGGCAGAGGAAGCTGGTCCCATGGAACCTGAGAGACGGATGGGAATCAGGGCAAATCTGGCCTCAGGGACTTCTTCAGAGAAGTGATGCCAGAGAAGCTAAGACCTCACAGGTGAGGCTGAAGGTTTCACATACTACAATCCTCCTACCCCTCCCTACAGCACTCTGTTAATAACATTAATTCAGGAGGAAGAAAGAAGGATACTCAGTCTGTAAAGCCAATGAGGGGAGCCCCAGGTGAGGTCGGCGGGGCTAAATGTGGGAAGTTACCATGGCCTGCACTGGCCCCACGCGCTGCCAGAGTCAAAGCTCCTGAGAGTCGGCGCAAAAGCCACCACAGTTACAATAGTCGCAGGAGGGGACTTGGGCTTCAGAGAAGGGATTCCACCAACTCTTCCACCACAAATGTGAAGATGAGCTAGAGTTGGAGAGCTGAGACCAACCATCCCTTGATTCGGAGCCAACCAGATAAACGCACTGAAGCCCAGAGCTTCTCAAACTTTAATATGTACTCATATCATCTGGGGATTTGGGGACAGTGCAGATTCTGGGGCGGGGCCCAAGAGTCTGCATTTTAATAAACTTCCAGGTAGTGCATTTGCTGATGGTCCATGGACCACACTCTGAGTAGCAACAGGATGAAAGGTAGCTGTGGAGGCTCCCCACGGTGGAGGGGGCTGTCCAGTTCCAAGGAGAACGTGTTTATTTGTGCACAAAGTGACAGAACCTATTAAAGTGGAAACAGCCACCATCTTGTCACCACTGCAAGGCAGACAGTCATTTCTTGGTGGATTTCACCTTCCAGAGGCACTGGCATGGTTGTTAAACACTTAGGTTCTAAGCTTGATGTCCTGAGTTTTGCCTCTTAGGAGGTGCGTCACCTTAGGCAAATGTGCAATTCATCTGCGTCTCCAGCTTCCCCATCACTGTAATGGAAATAATAAGACTATTATGAGGATAGGCTGAATCAGGGGATAAAAAGTGCCTAACATGTGTCAGCAGTGAACAACACTCAGTAAGTGTCGCTCTCCGTGCTCACAATACGCCTTCTCCAGCAGTGAACGCGGACCAACACAGAGGCTTACTCTGCTTCTGGTACGTGGTCAAAAAAAACCAACGCAATCCCCCATCTCTCTCTTGATGAAAGGCCTGTATCCTCCCTTTCAAATTCCCCCTTCCCTCCTGCCCACTCCCACGCCCCCTCCCCTGGCCCCCAGCCCCAGTGTGGTCTGGATGGGCCCCACAAGGGCAGGGACAGGGACAGGACGTGGGGCTGTATCTGACAGGAACCTGAGGGGCTGGCCTGGGAGGGGACTGGGGCCCAGCTTCCTGAAGGGAGGATGGGCTGAGGCAGGCACACAGTGCCGGAGAAGATGCCCTCCTGGGCCCTCTTGGCGGTCATCTCCTACCTCCTCCCGGTCCCCCAATACCTGGCACAAGTCACCAGCCAAGGTGAGGTGTGTGGAGGGTAGCAAACACCCATACCCAGGAAGGTGGAGCCCTGGGCGGGCGGAGTGGGGAGGGAAGTGCAAAGTGGGAGGCCCCCACTGGTCCCCTACTCTTGCCCACAAACATGCCGGGGAGGACCAGGAGCCCAACTCACCAGCTGTTCCTCAGATGTCTCCTCGCTGGCCTCGGACTCAGAGTCCCTGAACTGTTTCTCTCGAACCTTTGAGGACCTCACTTGCTTCTGGGATGAGGAAGAGGGAGCGCCCAGTGAAATGTATCAGCTGCTGTATGCCTATCCGGGGTATGTGTTGTATCATATGTATCATATATGTGTATCGTGTATATACCACTCCCCTGTATTTGTCCTGTGCATACTACAGCTGAGCCCTATTCCAGCAGCTTCCTTGCCTTTGGCCCTGTCAGAGGACTAGTCCAAGTACGTGACCGAAGTAGCCACTTAATGAACAGAGGTGCTTTGGATACAGCCAGCTCCAGCCCCTACATACCCCCTAATCCCACCCATCCCAGGCGCTGAGAAGAGAAATGGCGGTAATGGAAACAGCAGTCGGGCTTGGGCCCAGACCTGGGTCCTCAGGGCTGGACAGGTGAGCGTGTAGGTAGCCCAGACTTCTCCTGTGCCCACAGGGAGCAGCCCCGCACCTGCCCCCTGAGTTCCCAGCATGTGATGCCCTTTAGAACCCGCTACGTGTGCCAGTTTCCGGCCCAGGCTGAAGTTCGCCTCTTCTCTCAACTGCACCTCTGGGTGAAGAATGTGTTTCTGAACCAGAATCTGACCCAGCGGGTGCTCTCTGTGGATGCCGTGGGTAAGCAGCATCCTCCTGTCAACCTGGCCCCTCTGTTTGCCGCCCTCGGGCCAGCTCTTGGAATCAGACCGAGCTGTGCTCTTTCAAGATGACACGGGTGCCCCCCAACTACCAGACTCCCAGAGGCACCTCGAGCCCCCCTTTCTCATTCCTCTTAGCCTCGGCGTCCAGAGCTAGACTTCGTTTCACACCAGAGACACCCTGACCTTCCCATCATTAACCTATTCATTGGCTCACTCATTCATCACTTACAGAATTCCTGCCCTGTGCTAGGCACTGGAAATCAGGACAAGGATGCACAGATGAGGAGGGGTCCCTGCTCTTGAGGAGCACTGAGCCTACCCACTGGTGGTGCGGCCACTACTCATCTGAGGACAGAACAGGATAAGGAGCCTCCCTGCCCCTGCCCCAGGGGCTGCCCTCACCCCAGCCTCCAGCACCCCTCTCCACAGTCCACAGGCTGAGCTGTAGACTGCAGCACCCAAAGAGTTCTGATGTGCTCTGTCTCTCCCTTAGGCCTGCCAACTCCCCCCAGTCTCATCAAGGCCATGGGTGGGAGCCAGCCAGGGGAACTTCAGATCAGCTGGGAGGCCCCAGCTCCCGAAATCAATGAATTTCTGAGGCATGAACTCCGCTATGGCCCCAAGGACCCCAGGAACTCCAGTGGCGCCACAGTCACACAGCTGCTGTCTGCAGAAACCTGCTGCCCAGCTCGGCGGAGGCCAAACCTAGCGGCAGCCCTGGACCCGTCTCCATGTTCACAGCCCATGATGCCTCAACAGACTGGACCGGAGCAGACCTCCCCAACTAGAGAGGTAACCTGGCCTTCTTCTGCTCCACCTCCTATCTCTTACCCTCAATTTTGCCCCAAGAAAGGACAGGCCATGCTTTGGGCATTCCAGACTGGGTTGGTCCTTGGAGAGCTAGCATAGGCTCCGATTAGTTCTCAGAAGCCATGTTTATTTAGGAATCTCCCACTTTAGGTCATTCAGACCAACACAACTGAGCACTTCAGGTCCCCAAGTTAGTGGGGGTTTCCCTAAAAAGCCCTGAAAGTGAAAGTATCAGTCACTCAGTCGTATCTGACTCTTTGCAACCCTGTGGGCTATAGCCGACCAGGCTCCACTGTCTGTGGAATTCTCCAGGCAAGAATACTGGAACGGGCTGCCATTTCCTTCTCCAGCGGATCTTCCCTGACCCAGGGATCAAACTTGAGTCTCCCACCTTGCAGGCAGATTCTTTACTGTCTGAGCCACCAGGGAAACCTAAAAAACCCTGAACTCCACCTGAAACCCACAGACCTGGCCCCCAGTCTGTGCACGTATCATATCCAGTGAAGAACTGAGTGTCTCTCCACAGGCATGTTGTGGGGCTTCAAATATAAGAGATGGAGGCTATCTTGGCTGAGAGGCAGACCTAGATTGTGAGGCTGGGATTCTTCTCCCAAGGCTCCATCTCTGACAACGAAGGGTGGCAGCTGCCTCATCTCAGGACTCCAGCCTGGTAACTCCTACTGGCTCCAGCTACGCAGCCAACCTGATGGGGTCTCTCTCCGTGGTTCCTGGGGATCTTGGTCCCTCCCAGTGACTGTGGACCTGCCTGGTGATGCAGGTGAGTCAACAGAGGAGTAGAGGAGGAGATAGAAAAGATCTCTAGAGATGCCTGGGCTAGATATAGAAGCTCAGAGAACCATGGTCCTTCCTGATGATCTCAAACTTGCTACTGCGCAGGATGGACTATATTCAAGGAGAGAAGAAAGGATAGGAGCAAACATTCAAGTTATGTGTGTAAAGATGATCTGGATACCCTATGGAGTAGGAGCACGTGGGCTCTGATAGGGCTTCTTTCTCCACATCCATGCTCAGTCTTTGCGATCCTATGGACTGTAGCCCACCCGGCTCCTCTATTCTCCAGCAAGAATACTGGAGTGGGTTGCCACACCCTCCTCCAGGGGATCTCTCCTTCTCTGATCCCAGGGGAAATTGGACTACAATGCTTTACCTTGGACCTGACGAATGTTACCTGTCAGTGGCAACAACAGGACCATGCCAGCTCCCAAGGCTTCTTCTACCACAGCAGGGCACGGTGCTGCCCCAGAGACAGGTGAGAAGTGAACCGCTGATTGATGTCATGGGAGAGAGGCACAACTCTGCAGAAAGAAAGGAGAGATTGTTCTTGATCCTCTTCAGTCCCCTTCCTTATTCTCCAAACCAAAGGCCCTCCATGCTCTCATCCGCCAATGGGTATTGTATCCTTTCAACATCTCTTCACCCCCTGGGAATGCATTGGTTTGATTCGGTGTAATCATATCACCTGGACCATTACAACAGCCTACATTCTCTATTACTTCCAATTTACCCGCCCCTGCATGCTGTTGACAAACTGAGCTTTCTTAAATGTTGCATGGCTTTCTCCTACTCAAATATGTATTGCTATTTCTGCTGCTACTACTAAGTCACTTCAGTTGTTTCCAACTCTGTGCAACCCCATAGACGGCAGCCCACCAGGCTCCCCTGTCCCTGGGATTCTCCAGGCAAAACACTGGAGTGGGTTGCCATTTCCTTCTCCAAATACGTACTGCAACTTTTCACTATCTGTTGGATCCAATCAAAACTTCACCTGGTCGTCAAGCATTCCCACCAAACACCTCACTGATCCGTCACCTCCTTCACATCTAATATATAACCAAGGCTTGTTGATTTTACCTATTAAACATCTCTAGGATCTGTCCATGTTTGTTCATCACAGCTATCACCCTAGTACAAGCTGTCTTCTTCTCTGAGTTTGGTTACTGAGAAGACTTACTAACTGATCACCTCTTGGATCCTCCAAAACATTCTCCACACAGGAGCTGAAGTGAGTTTTTAAAAGCAGAAAGATAAATGCAACATTCTCTGCTTAAAACTCATCCAAGATCCATAGCTTTCACTGATCTTAGGACAAAGAAAAGAATTCTATTGTGACTGTGTAAAGTTCTAAAAGACTCAGCCCGTATCTGTGCCTTCAACTTTATCTTATTCCATGCTGCCTTCTGTGCTCTTTGCTCCAATACTGGCCTACTTTCATTCCCTCTCACCTACCACAATCCCTCCTGCCTCTGAATCTTTGCACATGCTGTTTACCCAGCCTGTTTATCTTGACCTAAACTCTACTCATCCTTCAGATCGAAACTCAAATGTCACTTCCCCTGACCTGCCTTCTTAGATCCAGTGGCACTATTATATATCCTTGTTGCACCATGTACCTCTCCTTCTTAAATACTTAACATAGTTATAATTTTACATTTATACCTTACATGGTTATTTGATTGATAACAAAATTCTCTCTCAGAGCTCCGTTGAGAAAGGCTGATCTTAACTAAACATGATCCATCAGGGCAAAGTCAGTGTCTGCTTTTACTCACCAATGTATTCTCACTTACCATGGGGCCTAGAACAGAGTAAGTGCTCAGTTAAAAAGAAAAAATGAATGATGAAAAAAACCATTAACAGTTTTAGTGTATTCTTCCAGTTTTCTATGCATTTACATCCCATGGACGGGGGAGCCTGGGAGGCTGCAGTCCATGGGGTCGCTGGGAGTCGGACACGACTGAGCGACTTCACTTTCACTTTTCACTTTCATGCATTGGAGAAGGAAATGGCAACCCACTCCAGTGTTCTTGCCTGGAGAATCCCAGGGACGGGGGAGCCTGGTGGGCTGCAGTCCATGGGGTCGCGAAGTCGGACACGACTGAGCGACTTCACTTTCACTTTTCACTTTCATGCACTGGAGAAGGAAATGGCAACCCACTCCAGTGTTCTTGCCTGGAGAATCCCAGGGATGGTGGAGCCTGATGGGCTGCCGTCTATGGGGTCGCACAGAGTCAGACACAACTGAAGCGACTTAGCAGCAGCAAACATAATATTTAATTTTCAACATAAATTGGATCACATTATATGTATGATTCATTTTAACTTACTTCTTTTTAACTTACTTTTTTACTTAAAAATATGTCTTGGACATCTGTAATGATGTAACTGATTCTTTCTAATAACTGTATAGATTTCCATACTATGAAGAGGGCCATGAATGAAAGGGTGGCAAAACTGAATTCACATATTCTCTGTCAAAACCTGCTCCTCCTCTTCTTGTCCATCCTGCCATCAACTCACTTTTCCACCCTGAACTTCTGCCTTTTCTACACCCTCCACATCCAATCAGAAACTCTGGTCATTTCTACCTTTTCAGTACCCTCTTTGAATCCATCTGTTTCTCTCTACCCCCACTGCCACAATCCTGCTTTCAGATCCTCATCACTTTGCATGGAAAATTCCATGACATTGTCCTAATAAATTTCTCTGCTTCTAGTCCATCCTCACAGATCCTTTCTCACAAACTGCAGTTAGAGAGACTTTCCTAAAGTACGAAGCTAGTGATGACAATTCTCTGCTTAAAATCCTTGAATGTCTCCATCATTGCTGCAAGATTCAGTTCAAGCTCCTTAGAAAGGCATTAAGGCCACCTGTGACCTTGATCTGCCCACACTTACCGCTCCCCACCAAGCCCTCTGTGCTAAAAAACGTTCTGCACCACTTAGAGTTTCCCCCAAAGTACCATATCTCTTATCTGTGCACAAGCATGTGCCTGGGATGCCTGTTTGTACCCTTTGCTTGTCCTATTTATAGTCCAAGACTCATTCTCAGCACTGCCTTGTACAAGAACTATTTTCTGACCCTCCGCGTTTGGGTTAGATGATCTTCCTCGCTACTCCTAAGCCAGCCTGTGCACATCACAGAAAAATATCATCTGTTTGTTTTTCTCCCTTTCCCAATGAAATGACAGCTCCTTGAAAATTCTTCCTCTGTGTATTCATAGGGTCTATCATAGTACCTAGCACATAGTATAAATTATTTGTTGAATAACCTAGTAAACATAAAAATACATAAAATGGTAAATGATTTTAGTAATAGCTAGCTATTTAGGGGTTATAACCAGGAAGGAGACAGGATTTATTTGTTCAACAAACAACTCTTGAAGGTGACTATGTACCAGGCCCCAGGGATAGAGTGAAAAAACAGAGAAGCTTCCAGCATTGTGGGGACTTACATTTTAGTTGGGGGAGGGGAATGGGGGGAGGCCACCAAGAAAGAAAGGAGCAAGGTTAAATGATAAAAACTAAGTGGAAGGGTGGGGGTGGGTGTTAATTTCATGAGTGGATGGAGAAAGCCTTGCCAAGGAGGTGACAGATGAGCTGAGACCCAAGTGGTGAGAAGAAACGAGTCACGTGAGATCTAGAGGCAGGGCAATCCAGGGCAAGGTGAACTGCACAGACAGTGGATCTGGTATGTTTGCAGCACAGAGAGAAGGCCCGTGTGGGTGAAGGGTCATCACCTTGTGTGAGACTTGTAGGAGATGAGAATGGCAAGGCAGGGAGGAACTCAACCATATGAAGTCCTATAGGCTCTGGGGTGGAGTTTGGGTTTTATTTGGGATGGGGAGCCATGGAAGGATTTAAGCAAGGGTGATATGATATGAGCTTCCCAGGTGGCTCAGTAGGTAAAGAATCCAGCTCCAATGCAGGAGATGCGGGTTTAATCCCTGGGTCAAGAAGATCCCCTGAAGAAGGAAATGGCAACCCACTCCAGTATTCTTGCCTGGGAAACCCTTTGGACAGAAGGGCCGGGTAGGCTGCAGTCCATGGGGCCAGCAAAGAGTCGGACACCACAGCGACTAAACAGCAATGTGACGCCGTACGGTTCACGTTTTTTTCACTTTAAACTTTTTCTTCTGTATTGAGGTACAGCCAATTACTAATGCTGTGATAGTTTCAGGTGAACAGCAAAGGGACTCAGCCGTACGTATATCCAAGTATCCATTCTCCCCCAAACCCTGCTCCCATCCAGGCTGCCCCGTAACACTGAGCAGAGTTCCATG
This sequence comes from Bos grunniens, assembly GCF_055505025.1. Taxonomy (NCBI): domain Eukaryota; kingdom Metazoa; phylum Chordata; class Mammalia; order Artiodactyla; family Bovidae; genus Bos; species Bos grunniens. The sequence goes on from NC_141167.1 coordinate 18,755,782, forward strand.
CAGTATACTACAGTTCCTAGTTGGTTACCCATTTTAAACATAGCAGTGTACACATGACCATCCCGAACTCCCTAACAATCCCTTGCCCCTGGCAACCATAAGTTCGTTTTAAAAAATATGAAATGCTTCATGAATTTGCATGTCATCCTTGCCCAGAGACCATGCTAATCTCTGTATCATTCCCATTTTAGCATATGTGCTGCTGAAGTGTTTACATTTTTAAAAGATGTTTCTCTGTGCAATTAAAAAGAAGTAAGAGTGGAAGCAGGATCACCATTTAGAAATATGCCTTAATCCAGGCAGCAGATAATGGTTTCATCTAATGTGGCAAGAATAAAAGTCAAAATAAAGGGATAGCTTTGACATATATTCTGGACATTATCAGATCAACATTTTGGGTCTAAATTCTGATTGCTGTGTGGAGAACAAATTGAAGGGAGTGACAGAAACAGAGGCAGAAAAGCTAGTTAGGAGACTGTCGCAATAATTTGTTAGTAAAATAGCATTTAGAGGTGACTAAGAAGGCTGCCTAATGAGAACAGATTCAGAACATAAATATGTTTTGCTTTACTCTTTGAAACAATCCCATTCAAAGTAGGTATTATTGACACATTTCACAAATGAGGAAACTGAGGAAAAGATGAAAATTAAGTAATTTGCCCAGAGTTTTACACCAATAAGCCAAGACCTGAACTCTATAGCCCATGTAATTTCCCTATTTCATCTAGCTCTTGCTTTTTTTTTTTTTTGGCTGCACTGGGTCTCTGTTGCAGCACTTGGGCTTTTTCTCTATTTGCTCTTCACAGGCTTAGTTGCCGGGTGGCATGTGGGATCTTAGTTCCCCAACCAGGGATCAACGCCCCCACCCCCGGAATTGGAAAGCAGATTCTTAGCCACTGGGCCACGAGGGAAGTCCCTACCTCTTTATTAAAAAGAAGAGGCTGAACTCCAAAGCAAACCTCAGAAAAAAATACATAGCATGAGAGAGAAAGCCCTGGAGGCCTGTCCAAGGAACAAGTTAGATTATAATCGAATTCCCTGTGAGACTGGATTAGTCTCTGAAGCAGGCATTGAATCAAATGACTCTATTTGCCTGATTTGTAGGGACCCCGTCTGGGAGAAGTGTGAAGAGGAGAAAAACTCAGGATCACAGTCCTCCCAGTTCTCCCGCTGCCACTTCAAGTCACAAAATAACAGTGCTATTCACATCCTTGTGGAGGTGACCACAGCCCAGGGTGCTGTTCACAGCTACCTGGGCTCCCCTTTCTGGATCCACCAGGCTGGTAAGGACTTTCTTCCCTTCTCCTCCCACACAGTTCCCACCCCTACCTTGTCTGACCCCATGCCCAGGATCACCAGCTCTGATACTTCTGACCCATGGCCCCGGTGACATGATGTCTCATGCACAGAAGGGCTTAGGCCAGTCCCTGGTGACATCCCTGTAGTGCTCATCCCTACTCCAAACTTGCACTGGAGGGAAGTCTCCAGCGGGCAGCTGGAACTGGAATGGCAGCATCCATCAGCCTGGGCAGCCCAAGAAACCTGCTATCAGCTCCGATACACAGCAGAAGGCCATCAGGACTGGAAGGTACAGTCAAGTTACAAATGACCCCAGACCTCATATTCGGGGTATTTCTGAGTTTCAGGATGTTTGTTATCAGGAGTGATAACCAAGATATCACTGTATACTCATGTGTATCTGTGTCTGGGCTGTTTATCTCTATCTGATTCAACTGGTATCTTAATCTCTCTTTGACATGTGACACTGCTGACTATGCCCATTTAAAATGTTCTCTTCCCTTTGCTTTTGGGACATCATTCTCTCCTGATTCTCCTACCACTTCTCTGACTGAACCTCCTCACTCTTTCCCGGGTTGTTCTTTTCCACACTTTCTTAATAGGTTGTGCTTCCTGCAGTCCCATCCTAGACTCTTTTCTTCTGTGAAAGAGTTAGTCGCTCAGTTGTATCCAACTCTTTGCAATCCCAACAACGGTAGCCCGACAGGCTCCTCTGTCCATGGAATTCTCCAGGCAATAATACTGGAATGGGTAGCCATTCCCTTCTCCAGGGGATCTTCCTGACCCAGGAATAGAACCCAGGTCTCCTGCATTGAAGGAGATTCTTTACCGACATCTAGATGTTCTCCCTAGGTGAGTGCTTCGATTCCATGTTTTCAATGACTATACATTAACCATCCCAAACTCATTCCAACACCTATGTGGAAAATAACTTCCATACCATAGGTGAATTACCTAAACTTCTGAAGAGTCTAAGTTTCCTCACTGGTGAAATGGGGATAAAGCTATGTACTTTCCAGAGTTATAGTAAAAATTAAATATATAGATACTTAGCATATTGCCTGGTAGATAGAAGGCACTCAATAGACATTAAATATTAGTTTCTTTCTCTACTTTTATTCTCATTGACCACATGTATATATGACTTCTTACTAGACAGTTCTACCTAAAAGCCCCCTAGAACATTTCAGACTCAGTATATCCAAAACTGAACTCATTTTCTTCCCCAGACTTTTTTACATTTTTATTCAGGCATACATTACATAAAGTAACACAAATCTTAAATATACAATTGGTTAATTTGTACATGTGTATACATCCATGTAACCACTACCCAGATGAAGAGAAAGGTTGTTTCTGGTACCCCAGAAGTATTTTATGCCCTCTGGTCACACATACACACCCTCCGGGGTAACTACAATTCTGACATTACCATTCATAAGTTCTGGCTATTGTTGAACTTAATAAAGTCGAAAAATACAGCATTTTTTCCTCAAACTTACTTCTCCTGTTCCTTGTCCGTGACAATGGCACCAACACTTAACCCAGTTACTTCAGCCTGGAATTATTCTTGACTCTTCTCTCCTTCTCCCTTGCCCCTTCCCTCTATCAACCATTTAGTTGAGTTTATTGTACTAGTAGGCCTCACGTCTCTACTACTACTGTTTTATCTTTGACCCTCTAGCCCACCTATGCATGCTCTTGGTACACAGAACACTCTGTAACCCACAATCAAGCAACTCAGTCAGCTTAACACTCTTTTGAGGGCTCTGTGGTACCTTACTTATATTGTTATTACTGCACTCATTACTTCTTGTAACTATTTACTTGTTTGGATGTCTTCTTCATAAGACATGTGAGACCTTGTTTTTCTTTTTCCCCAATGCCTACCCCAAGGCTTGGCTTGTCACAAGCAATTCATAAATGTTTACTACTGATCAAGTTAATAATGTCTTCCTGCTGGTATACGCGATGTTTGTTCCCTCTTCTTGGACTCTCCTCGTACCCCCAGCACCTAGCACAGTGTTGGCATCCTTTACTGAAAGGATGTTATTTGTGGCCTGATTTACATGGCTATGGGCTTCTCTGGTAGCTCGGGCGTGGGAGACCCGGGTTCGATCTCTAGGTCGGGAAGATCCGCTGAAGGAAATGGCAACCCACCCCAGTACTCTTGCCTGGAAAATCCCATGGACCGAAGAGCCCGGTCGGCTACAGTCCATGGGGTAGCAAAGACTCGGACACGACTGAGCAACTTCACTTACACGGCTATGAGTATCTGAGTGTGTCCGGGGTTTCCACCACCCCCTGGTCAGTGTGTGTGTACCGGATGTCTGCCGATAGATCATATGTATGTGTCAGGATGAGTAGTTCTGTGTGTAGATGAGTCAGTGTGTCAGGGGTGTACCACGCCAGGCAGGGCGAGGCTCTCCGTCCGAGTGTTCTCTCCAGCCAGTTTCCGCCGGGGATGCGTGTTTTCTGCCAGTGAGGCGCTTTGGAGGAATCCCCGGGATTCAAGGCGGTAGGATTGGGGTCAAACAGAGGCCGAGTTCTCCCCAACGCCGTCCCACGGGGACCTGACCACCCGCTTGCACCTTTGCGTAGGTGCTGGAGCCACCTCTTGGGGCTCAGGGAGAGACCTTGGAGTTGCGCCCGCGCTCCCGCTACCGCGTACAGCTGCGCGCCAGGCTCCACGGCCCCACCTTCCAAGGTCCCTGGAGCTCTTGGTCCGACCCAGTGAGGGTGGAGACGGCCTCGGAGACGGGTGAGGGCCGGGCAGGGGCAAAGGCTCTCTGCGGCTGCGCGAGTGGAGGGGCGGGGCTCCGACCTCACCAGGCTGAGGTTGTGCAGACCTACCCGGCGCCCCGGGACAGCAAGTGGGTGGGGCTGGTGGACCTGCGGGCAGAGCTCTGGCCAGGCGCCTCCCCCTGAGGGCTGACTGCTTTTTGTCCCTTAGTCTGGATCTTCCTGGTGACTGCTCTGCTCCTGGTCCTGAGCGTCAGCGCCCTCCTGGGCCTGCTGCTGCTGAGGTGGCAATTTCCTGAGCACTACAGGTACCGCTCCGGCCAGGTGGGAGACGGGGGTGTGATCCGGGCAAGGCCGGCGGCCCCTAAAGAAGCATCCTCTGGTCACTCTATGACGCCCGCTCTCCAGACAATCTCACATCCAGACCTGTGGTATCTGCCGCTCCCCGCACGTCTTCCCTGGGAGTCCCACCGCCTCCTTACACTCGAACGTGTGCACTCTGCGGGACACCTCAAACAGCCCTGCCTTCTGGCTCCTCATCTCAGTAACAAGTCCACCTGTCACCCAAGCCAGACCACTTGGGCGCCTCCCTCCCCATTATCCAGTCTGGTCCTGTCGTTCCACCTCCTAAACCTCACTCAAAAACAGCACCCTTTCTCTAGCCCTGCAGGAACTACCGGACTCACCAAAAGGGAGCCCCTTCTCCCTCCAATCTAGCCGCACACAGCCACCAGAATAATCTTTCTAAAACGGCGCACATGAACTTGTCACTCCACTTCCTTAAGTTTCACTGTTAGCTCCCCAGGATAAAGTCCAGGCTCTAGGAAAACAAGCAAGGCTGTGCCCCTGCCAGTGTTTCCAGCTCCCACCCTGTGCATCAGCCTTGCCACACTGCCGGTGATTTCCTCCACAAGTCCAGTGGTTTTACTTCTCAGTGCCTTTGAACATAATGTCCCCACTGCCAGGAATATCCTCCCTGGATGACTAACACCCATTTATCTTTAAATAACTTTCTTCACCAACTCCTAGGAAACCTTTCCTGACCCTCCCCTATTGGCTACTCTCTTCGTGCCCCAATACAGACTTCTTTCATAGTGCAGGAAGCATTTTACTGCATTCATTTCTTTATATGTCTTCCCTGTGCCTTACGTGGTCATCCTTAAATCTTCAGCACAGTGCCTGCCAGATAGCACACCCTTAAATAAATGCTGTTAATAAATGAGTTGTTTATGTGGAGAGACTAAGGCTGAGGATAAATGTCACTGGAAGTTATAAACATAAAGGATAGATTCCATACCACCTCAGTCCTTTGGTAACATCTCTTTATTCTTGAGGACTCAGCTCAGAAGGTGACTCCTCCAGGTGGCCTCTTCTGATGGCCCTAGGCTGGATTAGATGCCCCTCTTTGGGGCTCACATCTCTCCTTGAACTCGTCTTTGAGCTTTTAATCCTCTCTAATGTAGGAGCAGACTGGGATGTAGCCTGTATCCGGATCCAGCTAAAAGGTTGAGGGAGAAGAGGGAGGCTGCACTGCTGGCCCGGGTGTACCCAGTTCCTTTCCCCCAGTTTACCAGATACATCACTCCTCCTCCCCTGGAGAGATAAAAATGTGGTCACAGAAGAGGCTCAATTAAAAAAAAAACAAAGAAGAGGCCCGAAGGTCATTCAGCTAAAATCCTTCCTTGTGGAAATATGAGCCTAAGGAACTGGAGATTCCCCTGGCATACCTTAACCCACATTCTTCTAGGGAGAGCATCTTCCCCAGTAACTTAATAAAAGCCCCCACGAGTTCTCTTCATTCAACTAATTTCTTGAGAATCTATTATGGGTCAGATACTGTTCTATACCCTTTAGATCCAAGAGTTAGCAAATAGACAAACTCTTTGCTCTCATGGATTTACATTATATATATATATATATAAAATAAGATTCTAATAAATATACAATAAGTCAAGTACTATAAAGAATAATAAACAGAGCAGGAGACAAAGAGTGATGGGGAAGGGAGGTGGTTCTATTTTAGACAGGGTAGTCAGAGAAGGCCTCTCTGTCGGGATGACATCTGAGCAGAAACCTAAGTAAAATGAGGAAATGAGTCGATGTTCCAGGCAGAGAGAATACAAAGTGCAAAGACCCTGAGGCAAGAATGTTTGAGGACACTCAAACTGCTTTTTTGAGCCTCCACACCACTGACTTCACCCCACCACCTGAGGGCTCCTCTACCTTCCTCTTACCTCTTCAAGCTTACTCCCGCACCTCACTGCCTCTCCCCACACACCTCAGTGGTCTCTCCCACCTCCTAATTCACTCCCACAGCCCAGTGTCCTTCTCTTCCTTCTCCTCAAGGAGCCTGAGGCATGCCCTGTGGCCCTCACTTCCAGACCTACACCGGGTCCTTGGCCAGTACCTTAGGGATACTGCAGCCCTGAGTCCGGTGAGTGCACCTCCCCATACCACTGCCCACCACCAGCCCTGCTTAGAGCTCCTTGTCCCATCACACAACTTCTCCAAGGCCCTTGGCCCACAAATATACCATCCCTGGGCCCTACCTCCAGCCCAACCCTCCTTTCTGCACAGTCCAGGTCCTGCTCCCACAGGACCTGCTCTAATCCAGACCCCTTTCCCCCCATCTCTCCCAGCCCAAGGCTGCAGTCTCAGATGTCTATGAGGAAGTGGAACCCAGCCTCCTTGAAATTCTACCTAGATCCTCAGAGAAGGCTCCCTTGCCCCTGTGTTCCTCCCAGGCCCAGTTGGACTACCGAGGATTGCAGCCTTCTTGCCTGGGGACCATGCCCCTGTCTGTGTGCCCACCAATGGCTGAGCCAGGGTCCTACTGTGCCACTCACATCGCCAACCATTCCTACTTACCACTCAGCTGCTGGCAGGTCCCTCACTCCCAGTACCCTGGACAGATCCAAACTCTCTAGCTCTCCCTCCTGAACTCCCTAACCCATCCCATCCCAACAACCATCTCAGATCTCACGTCCTTCCTGTTGTCTGCCCTTCTGGCTGCACTTCATAACACTGATCTTTCACCACTGCTGCTGGCATCCATCTGGGACTCTTTCTCCTCAGGCAAGGCTTACTTGACTAAGCCCCTCTAAATTTCACCTCCTTTCTCTCTGCTCTTTAATGCCAAAGTCCTTGAAAAGGAGTCTCCACTTCCCAACTCCCATTTGCTCTTCAGACTGCTTCAATTTATTCCCCTGCTACCACTCTGCTAATGAAACTACTCAGGCAAAGCTCACCTCAAGCTTTCTCATCACAAGATCCAATCAGATCTTGTTAATCCTCAACGTGTTTAATCTCTCTGTTGGCATTTGTCATGGTGACTACTTATTTCGCCTTTAAGTTCTCTCCTCCATGGCTTGCATGCATCACCATCTCTCCTGGCTCTGCTTGGGCTTCTCTGAGTATACTGATAGTTGACAGCATAAACTTTGTGGAGTCAGAGCTAGGTTCAATTCCTATCTTTCCCACTTGCTAGCTGTGTGACCTTGAATAAATAACTCAAAGTCTTTGAGCCTTAATTTTCTCATCTATAAAATAGGGATAATACAGAATGCTATAGAGTTGTAAAGAGTATTTAGTGAGATAGTCTAAGTAAAGCATACTGAAAGAGGGTCCCGGATTGATGTCAGCAGCACTGCCAACATAGTGCCGACTAAGACATAGTGTTTGAGATATCTAGACTAGACTATAGTAATTATTCCTTCCTAATCTCTTATCTTGGCATGTCTTCCACTCCTTAATTATTGCAGTCACTTAAGAGGCAGTTCTTAAGTCTCCAACCCATCTGCTCTCATAGCCTTTCTTACATGCTGACCGTTCTAAAGCTCTTATCTTCAGCCCAGACTTATACTATAGCACCTGTAATGCTTTATGCAAATAACTGTTTACATGTCTGTCTCCTGTTACTAGATTGTGAGCTCCTTCAGGGCAAGGGCTGTGATTCATTTGCCTTCCACCTCCCCTACCCCCTAGCACCTAGAGTAGTGCTTGATTCACGATAGAAGGCCTCCAATAAATGTTTTCTAAATGAAGGAAATCTTTCTGGACAATGCCACCTCATCCCATGCCAACCTCTCTCATCCTCTATGCCATTCATATGCAGTGGTAAATATGCTTAGGCCATTCTGATTATGGATTCCCTGACCCATTCAAATTCTCAAACAAATGGTATTTTTTTGCTGACTCCAAACATACCCACTGTATCAGTCAGAGTCTTGGCAGAAATAGATGACACACACACACTCAACCTGGGTATCTGGATGAGAGTTTAATATAGGGCATATTTACAAAGATGGGGCAGGATTCAGTAAAAACATCAAGGAATAGTGCAGTGTCCTGGGGCTAACAACAACTGGGAGGTGGGGCCCACCCCTCCCCACCCTGGGTATCAAGAGGTCCCGGGAGAGAGTGGTTACAGAGAAGGCTGCCTGGCAGGAGCTGTGGCAGAGAGCTGCAGCCAGCTTGTGGGGATGCAACAGTAATGGAGCCCGGGGAACAAACAGCTCCTGCCTGTTCTCCCCCTCCCTCCAACACCACCCCTTGACCCCCTCTGTATTAGTTTGCAAGCACCCCCCTAACAAAATACCACAAACAGACATTTATTGTCTTATAGTTTTGCAGGCTAGAAATTCAAGGTTTTAGCAGGGTTGGTTGCCTCTGAAAGCTGTAAGGAAGAATCTGTTCCATTCCTCTCCCCTAGCTTCTGGGGCTTTCCTGGTGTTCCTAGACTTGTTCCTAGGCCTCTCCTCCATCTCTGCCTTCATCTTCATATGGCGTTCTCCCTTTACCTGTGTGTATGTCCAAACTTCTTCATTTTATAAGGATGAAAGTCATATTGGATTAGGACCCACCCAAATGACCTCATCTTAACTAATTATATTTTGGAGTGACTCTATTTCTAAATAAGGTCACACTCTGAAGTACTGGGACTTAAGTATCCAACATATAAATTTGGGGGTGAGGGACACAATTTAACCCATAACATCCTCCTATTGGTGAAATACAAACAGAAACCAGAGCCCAGGGGAGTCCACTGACGCAGGCCATATAAGTCAGCCTCACAGGGCACAGAGCAGAGCAGGATGAATGTGGCCCTGGACGGGACAAATGATGACACCTAGTATACTCACTTTCCATATTTCCTTCCCCAAGCCACATTCAAGGCTCCAACTCGACTCCTAGGGACTCAAAACTAGGACTAAGAACCAAACCACTGAAACTCTCGCCTCTACACCAATTCAGCCATCATGTCCTTAACCCCTTTTACTTACCAAATTCTGTATCCTCTTCTCCATCTTCACTGAGCTATTATTACAGCCTCTACCAACGGCCTCTGCCTCCAGTCTCTCTCCCTAAATCCAGCCTGTATGTTGCCTCCAGATTGATCTTCCTGTTCATCTCACTCCTTACCTCTAAATCTTTAGTTTGGCTCTTTAGAACCGATCTTATTCTCTTCTACTATTTTGCTATGTGAGAATTAAAAGTGTTAATACAATGGCAAGCACATAGTAAATACTCAGCATTTACAGAGTTATCTTTATTATTATCCCAACTGGACTGTTCCACCGTGAATATTACCTATATTTCATTCCCTCCATACCCTCTCCCTCAGGTCCTTTAGGTAAGAGTTCCCTTATCTAAGCAGCTCATCAGGTATCCAGATACTTTGCTCTACCAACAGGCCATTGCCTGTCCTCTTCTATCTCCTCTGGCTCTTTTGCCTTCACCTTCAAAGATTCATAGGCAGGACTTCCCTGTAAGTCCAGTGGATAAGAACCCACCTGCCAATGCAGTTGACACTGATTCGATTCCTGGTCCAGGAAGATCCCTCATGCCTCGAGGCAACTAAGCCTGTGCACCACAACTGCTGAGTCCAAGCACCCTAGAGCCCCTGCTCTTTAGCAAGACTGCTCTTCAGCAAGAGAAGCCACTGCAATGAGAAGCTCAGGTGACCCAACGACGTGTAGCCTCCTCTACAACTAGAGAAAGCCCTTGGGCAACAACAAAGACCCAGCATAGCCAAAAATAAAAATTTTAAATAAAAGATGCATAGGATCTTAGTGCTGGCATTCCCTCCAGCTCCCATGAACTGCCCTCTTTCCCACTCTCAAATTTCTTATACAAGTAGCCCATGCTTGCTGCCTCCATATTCTCCCCACCCTCCTTTCTGCAACCCCTTCCAAAGGAAACCCGAGCACCCCCTCCCCTGATCCCTTTCTCTCCAAGGTCACCCATGATTTATTTCTCAATAGCCAACTCTGACCTTTTCTGTCACCACTCGACTATTTTGCATATTAGAATTCCTCCTACTTCAAGGTCCATGTCAGTACAGTTTCCACTGGCTTCTGCCATTCCTTTGTTTTTATTTTTTAAATTAAAGTCCTTTTTTTAATTGTCTTTTAAAAAAATAATTTTATTTAATTTTGGGGCTGTGGTGGGTCTTTGTTGCTGCGGGGGCTTTTGTGTAGTTGCACAGAGAGGCTACTCTAGCTGCAGTGCACGGGCTGCTCATTGTGGCACAGGCTCTAGGACACTCAAGCTTCAGTAGTGTGGCGTGTGGGCTCAGTAGCTGCAGCTCCTGGGCTCTGGAGCACAGGCTCAGTAGTTGTGGTGCACAGGCTTAGTTGTTCCATGGCATGTGAGGTCTTCCTGCATCAGGGATCAAACCAGTGTCTCCTGCACCAGCAGGCTGATTCTTTACCACTGAGCCACCAAAGAAGCCCTGTCATTCCTTTACTTTTCAAGGTTCAAATTCCCTGAAGTTGTACCCTTATTTACCCTGTTGTTCTTTTCCTCTACGGTGACCCTCCAGAAACTGCAAATTGCTGGCCATGCCTTTAGAGACTCTCATTGACTCCACAATGCCTAGCAGATAAAAGTCCAAACTCCTTAGCTTAACATTTATGGCCCTGACCAGCTTGACTCCTTTTATGTCCTCTAGGGTTCAGGGACGCCCCATTTCCAACCCTAGGACACATAAATCCTTGTTTTCCAAGGTAACTGGAAAGAGATAACATGAATGCTTCAAAATTAAAGATAATAACAATATCATTTGGGTGAAAACTCCAAAATTTTTTCTGTCATCATCAGAACTGATTTTAGGCTAACAATTGATTTTTGTTTTTCCCTAGCCTTTTTCTAGGACAGTGTAGAATATGGTTAGATTCTGAGGTTAGTTAGTTTGGCTCCACTAATTATTATTGGCTGTGTGTCTTTGGGCAAGTTTCGAACATTTCCCTGATCTGGTTTCTTTTTTTTTTTTTTTGTAAAAAGGGAATAAAGTTTCTGCCTTATGGGATTAAGGATTACCTGCAGTAATGTACGTAAACTCTTTAAACATCATAGTTAGCAGATGGTCAGTAAATGGTGCCCATTATCATTTTTATGATTGCTGCTTCACCTCTAAGTATGTCATACAATTCACTGAAGTCACTGTTAGAGCACTCTATTGAACAGGAGTCAGATCTGGACTCCCACCAGCATGTGACCTTGCACAAATCCTTCGGGGCTGCGGTTTCTTCATCTGTAAAATACAGGTGCGTTGCTGGGATGGGGAGATGCACCATGCGCAGATTAGACTCGTGGATCTCTAAAAATCCTGACATCTCTTGAGCTCCATAGGGGTCAGCCCCAGTTTCCCTCACAGGGCTATCCAATCTTATCTCCCAGATGGGCAGGTCTGAATCCTGATCTTTTTTCTTGATAAGAAAAAAGGAATTCACCCCTCTTTCAGCCTCATTTTCCTTGTTTCTAAACAACAGCAAACAAAACAGTTTTTGAAAACAAACACTGGCACTTCTTCCTTCTAGTAGTGTTCCCTCAAGCACTAAGCTAACAATGGACGCTCCGGCCTTCTCTCGTCTAAGTTTCTCAATCAACGCCTGCAGCACCCCACTCCCAACCCGCCTGCCTGCCTTCGGTCCGGCTGGTCGGCCACTGCCTTACACTGCCTTCTCTAAACAGGCTAAGTGCTTTAGGGCATTCCACCAAGTTCCGCACTTCGTATCATAAAAACTATCCTCAAGCATGAAGCGTGAAGGACGGGTGCGGGGTAGACTGAGGAATGAATGAAACCAATAGGGGAAGGCAGCCAGCGCAGGCCCCGCCCCCAGGCGCGCCCCATCCCGCCGCGTTTCCCGACACCTTGTGGCGTAGAAGCTGCCTTCAAATCCCGCTCGCCTGCTGGACTCTCGTGAGATCTGGAGCTTCCGCCGGAAGACCCGCCCCCTGTGCCGTGGAGGCCAATGGGCTAGGGCGACGGTTGCGACGGTTGGGTTTTGAAGGAGCCAATGAGTGCTTGGAGCGGCGAGTTTAAGTTGTCCCAGTCCTCACTGCTAAAGCCGGTCTGGGATCGGAACCTGCTCTAAACTGACGGTGAGAGACGGCTGGACTAAGGGAACCGGTCTGGGACCGCGGCCGAGGGTGCTGCGCCGGGAAGGGCTGCGGCCAGGGTGGTCCTGACTGTGGTCGGCCGCCCCAGAGCACGGTCGCCTATCTTACTCTGGGGCTCAGCAGGCAGCCCCTGCAAGGAACCCTCTCCCTCCAGACGTTCCCATGGCCCAGTTCGTGTTCGAGAGTGACTTGCACTCGCTGCTGCAGCTGGATACACCCATCCCCAATGCACCCCCTGCGCGCTGGCAGCGCAAAGCGAAGGAAGCCGCGGGGCCGGCCCCCTCGCCTATGCGGGCAGCCAACCGATCCCACAGCGCCGGCAGGACCCCAGGCCGAACTCCCGGTCAGTAGGGTGCGGCGGTTCGCGGGGGAGGGGAGGGCAAGGGCTTGAAGCAGCCTTCACGCCTCCTCCCCCTGAGTCGGGTCTGACAGTCTGGCTTCCCTCCCCCTGTCCCAGGCAAATCCAGCTCCAAGCTTCAGACCACTCCCAGCAAACCTGGCGGTGACCGCTATATCCCCCATCGCAATGCTTCCCAGATGGAGGTGGCTAGCTTCCTCCTGAGCAAGGAGAACCAGCCTGACAACAGTGAGACGCCCACCAAGAAGGTATGTGTCCCAGGGGACTTCTGGCAGGAAACTGGTCTGTGAAATCTAGATAATACCGCCACCTCATCCCCACCCTTATGTGCCAGGAACATCAGAAAGCATGGGCTTTGAATCTGAACGGTTTTGACATGGAGGAAGCCAAGATCCTTCGGCTCAGTGGAAAACCACAAAATGCCCCAGAGGGTAAGATGTCATTCTATCCCCAGGGCTCAGGGTGGGTGAGATGGCTGTCTGCCTTTTCCACCTAAGATTGAGGGGAAGGAAGTGCTTATCTGGCCTTCCTGGCTAAAGGCATGCGCAAGTGTCAATCCTCCCGGTGTCTAGACCCACTCTGTTGCCACAGGTTACCAGAACAGACTAAAAGTACTCTATAGCCAGAAGGCCACGCCGGGCTCCAGCAGGAAGACCTGCCGTTACATTCCTTCCCTGCCAGACCGCATCCTGGATGCCCCTGAAATCCGGAATGACTACTGTAAGTGCAGTCTTCTCCTTGTCCGGCGGATGGAGAAAGAGGGAGAGAGAGGGACAAGGCAAACAAGACAGCTCATGCTCTTCCCTTCCCCCTCTGGCAGACCTGAACCTTGTGGATTGGAGCTCTGGGAATGTGCTGGCTGTGGCTTTGGACAACAGTGTATACTTGTGGAGTGCTAGCACTGGTGACATTTTGCAGCTGCTGCAAATGGAGCAGCCTGGGGACTATATATCTTCTGTGGCCTGGATCAAAGAGGGCAACTACCTGGCTGTGGGCACCAGCAGTGCCGAGGTGCAGGTGAGACTTGTCCTGGTGCTGCAGCTCTGTTGTCCCCAGACCCAGGGGGCTTGCCCAGCAGGACGATGTTAATGCCAAGTCCTGATCCTCATGGTCTTCTCTCTCTGTAGCTATGGGATGTGCAACAGCAGAAACGGCTTCGAAACATGACCAGTCATTCTGCCCGAGTGGGCTCCCTCTGTTGGAATAGCTATATCCTGTCCAGGTCAGTGGCTTTGCTAATCTGTTAAAAAATCATATTTTGGCCCCCTCTCCCTGGACTGTACACTGTGCAGAAGCAGCTCTGGCCTGCCACCTGTTTGGCACTGCTGCAGGACCTGGTTCCCTTCTCTCCTCCGGCAGTGGCTCGCGCTCCGGCCACATCCACCACCATGACGTTCGGGTAGCGGAACACCATGTGGCCACGCTGAGTGGCCACAGCCAGGAAGTGTGTGGGTTGCGCTGGGCCCCGGATGGAAGGCATCTAGCCAGTGGCGGCAACGACAATCTGGTCAACGTGTGGCCTAGTGCTCCTGGAGAGGGCGGCTGGGTTCCTCTGCAGACCTTCACCCAGCATCAAGGGGCTGTCAAGGTGAGAGTGGGGCTGGGCCGGGCCTCTGCACTCTCACCTAGAACCTGGGGACTGTTAAGAGGACATGGGATGGTGAAAGTGGACTGAGTTAATCTGTGTGCCCGATACCTCCTTGTCTTGCTCTAGTACCTGCTGACTTCACCTTTATCCCACCTAGGCTGTAGCTTGGTGTCCCTGGCAGTCCAACGTCCTGGCAACTGGCGGGGGCACAAGTGACCGACACATTCGTATCTGGAACGTCTGCTCTGGGGCCTGTCTGAGTGCTGTGGATGCCCATTCCCAGGTAGTTTTCATTATTCCAGCCTCACTCCCAGATGTGTTATTCTGCATAGCTTTCCTGGGCAACCTCCTCCCCTCCAATGGCTTCACCGACGCAATACTGGCATGATCTCCAAGCTCAGATGTCACCCTTGAACTCCAGACACACATTTTCAACAGTCCACAGCCAGCCTGTCTCTAACCCCATGTTCTATAACGTGGCACCACACTAGTATGTCCCAAATTAAACTCGTCGCTTCCCCTTGCCTCCCTGAAATGTGTGTTCCTCCTCTGCTATTTGAAAAGGATACTAAGAAATCAGAACAAGTAAGACTCTTTCATCTTCCTCACCTAGTCACCAAGATAAGTCAGTTTTCCCTCAGAGTATCATTCACATGTGTCCCCTCCCCTCGGCCTCATCCTTCTTCCTGTGGAGACTCACAGCACTGGTCTTTTATCGCTTCCAGTCTGTCCTCTATATTGGTCTGGGTAGTCTATTTTTGTCCTCCGCAAGCCCTGCAAGGGCTCCCAATTACCTACAGTGTATAATCCAAATGTTTTAGAATGATATTTGAGGCCCTAGCTCAAAGGTGGGTCTCCCTACAAGTGCTGCAGCTTCCTCTCCTGACACCCCCCTGCCCAGTACATGCAGACTTTGCTTTATTCGAGCCTCAGGCTCTGGAGCCAGAGTTCAACTTAATTTGTGTGTGAGCTTAGACAACGTACTGAACGTCCTTCCAACTGATTCCTCATCTGTAAAATGGTTAACAATTCTAACTCTCAAAAGGGTTTTGTAAGGACTACAGTCATTCAAGTCTGAGTCTGTAGCCTCTGGGAGTGCCTAACACCACGGTGGATGCGGTTGTGATTTGAGTAGTCCTGGCTCTGTGTGTGTCATGCCCGTGCCATTTCCTGTCCGCAGGTGTGCTCCATCCTCTGGTCTCCCCACTACAAGGAGCTTATCTCAGGCCACGGCTTTGCCCAGAACCAGCTGGTTATTTGGAAGTACCCAACCATGGCCAAGGTGGCTGAGCTGAAAGGTAGGTGCTAAGTGACAGACTCAAAAGGGCACACACTGTATGACTATTTGTATGAAATGTCCAGTAGAAGCAATGCAGAGACAGAAAACGGATTAATGGTTGCCAGAGGCTGGGAGGAGAGAGTACTGAGGAGTGACTGTCTTTATGGAGTGAATTATCATTGTGATGGTTGCACAACTTTGTGAATATACTATAAACCAATAAATTATATGCTTTAAAAGGATGAATTTTATAGTATGTGAATTATTAATTATCTCAATTAACGTTACAAAAACTCTCAAAATTGGAGGGCTTGTAGGTACCTACCATCCTATGTATTGCTCTCACTTTTTTCCTCCTCACATCCCAGGTCACACAGCCCGGGTGCTCAGTCTGACCATGAGCCCAGATGGGGCTACAGTGGCATCCGCAGCAGCAGATGAGACCCTGCGACTGTGGCGCTGCTTTGAGCTGGACCCTGCCCGGCGGCGGGAGCGGGAGAAGGCCAGCGCGGCCAAAAGCAGCCTCATCCACCAAGGCATCCGCTGAGGACCAACTCCTCGCAGTGTTTTGTGGGGTTTGTTTTTTGTTGTTTTTTACTTTTCTAATAAAGTCACATCTCCCTCTCTTCTGGCACGACCTCTGTCCCAGCCAGCAGCCTTCCCAGAGGCTCCTCCCTACTATGATCAGAGAGCTAGAAACATCCATCCTGTGGGCACCTTGACCATCCCTCCTGTTTGCAGACAGGCTGGCAGGCTTTGTACCCACTCTTCCATTGACACATGTGCACACACAGCCACCATGCTTTCCTCTGTCACTTTTAATAAAGACATAAAGGAGTGAGCAGCCTCCACAGGCTGTATTCCCAGGCCCCTCACCCACCCTGACCTTTGGCCAAGAAGCTCCTACTTCATTGTGGGGTGGAGAAGTGGGGAGCCTGGGTCCACAGTGACAGATTATTGCTGACCTCTTCAGTGTGAGGAAAAAGGCCACAAGACCCTGGTGGGGGCCAGCCCTGAGTGCTCCTCTCCCAAGTGTAAGGCAGGGAGGGGGAAGTAAGTGTCCAGCCCTTTCAGCCCCCGGCTCTGGAGTGGCAGAGGGCAATGAGGCCACATCCCTGGGGCTGGCCGGGAGAAGTCAGGGAGGAACGGAAGCGGTGGTCTCTGTGTACCAGCTGTGGGAAGCAGAGAGCTGTCTGCTGCTCAGTCCTGACCACATAGCCCTGGTCACAGGTGTAGCTGGGGAGGACAATGACAGCTGCTGCCTAAGGTGCAGTCCTGAGGCACTTAGGTGGGCACCAAGCTAGGCCATGTTTCTCAGTTGGCCTTGACTTTGGTGGTACCTGGAACTCCGTTTTGCTGAGATACACGGGGCAGCCGCTTGCCTTTAGTGTAAGACTGATACCAGAAATTGGAGAAGAGCACGAAGAAGATGGTGCCGTACATCCAGATGAGGTGGATGATGACTGGGTACTGGTAGTTACAACTGGGCAGGAAGTAGTATTGGGAGATGTGCAGCGAGACCAGGACAAACTGGATCTGGGACCAAAAGGCATGGGTCAGAGGACACAGGGAGAGAGGACTGGAGAGCAAGGGGACAGAACACAGTGGGGAGGGCTGGGGTCAAAGGTGAGGTAGGCTGGATAAAGGTAGGGTCCAAACCCGAATGTCGGGGGGACGACTGTGGGTCAGGCTCGGGCCCCTCACCAGCTGGATGGCTGTCATGTGCTTTTTCCACCAAAGGTAGGGCTGAGCCACAGGCCCAAGGGCAGACAATCCATAGTACAGGTACATGACGACGTGCACAGAGGAGTTGATCATGGCGTGGAAAGAGCCCATTCCTCCTGTGAGTGGACAACAGGGTCAGGAGAGTCAAGCCTCTGGTCCCCAGTACCTGTCCCTCCCCCAGTGGCCTTCACCACTCACCTGGGGCTATTTTTACCCCCCACCACCAGCTCCAGGGAAGCACTGAGTGATGGAAGACATGTAGGAAGGTCACCTGTCCGTCTTTCTTCCGGAGAACAAAGATCAGCTGAGAGAATTGTATGGGGAAGGGGTTTCAGAGCCAAGGCCTCTCACATCTTTCTCCCCACACGTTCTCAAATCTCACGAAATTACTCACTGTATCTATCAGCTCAATGAACTTGGAGAAGAGGAAGAGCCAGGCCACTCGAACCATCTGTAAGAAGTCAGGACATCCTTAGGACTGCCAAGAGCCTCTCTAAACGTGTCTATAAGACAAGGCACATCCAAAGTGCTCTTACCCCTGGCTGTTTGGGGCCTGGCCTCTGCCGCCACTTACCCTCAGTGCCTCCGGGTTGTTGGAAAAGTCCACTGGGTCGCAGCGCCAGGTGTAGGAACTTAGCCAGCCAGACATCAGGAACTATGAAGAAGTGTGGATTAGAGAGCTAGACATCCCTCCCTCCTCCAAATCTCTTTTGTTCTCTAGACCAGCGGTCCCCAATCATGGCCTGGAGGTTGGGCACCCCTGCTCTAGATGGAGAAACAGAGCTGAGCCTCTCTGGAAAGAAGATGCCTCCTCTAGCCCGAGGGCCCACCCATTATCCTGGAGGAATAAAGCTGAGGCATCCCAGGGGCCTACCTCATAGACAATGTAGAGAGAAAGTGCCACCAGTGAGAAGTTGTAGACAACCATGAAGCCACGGAGCTGGAAGGGCTTCCGGTTGGCCATGATGCGAGGGCCCAGTGAGAGAACGAAGTATACATAGGTCAGGAGGATGGAGGTCATTAGCAGGGGGGACTCCATCAGAGGGTAGCCCTGGACCCGGGGATCTAGGAATAAGGGTAAAAAAAGGAAGGGTCACAGAGTCCAAACAGGCCCCACCAGGTTTGCAGACATGAGGTCAGGTCACAAAGGGTCAAGGGGTCTGTAAGGAGGAAGGGCTAGTAGACAGCATCTCACCTGCATGCTTCATCATCTCCTGGTACAGGTTCACAATAGCCTCCATCCTCGCTAAGGGCTCTGGCGAGGTCAGGATAGGTGTCAGAGAGGGCTGACTGTTCCCCCAACCGCCCCCCCACCCCCAATTTCACCCTTGACCCATAGACAGAACACAGACCAGACAGGACAGTTCCAGACACCTTGCTGCAGAAAGGACAGAGCAGTGAGAGGAAGGAGTTGCTGGGGACCAGAGCGAGGAGGCGGCCATGGGGGGCAGGGATGGGGTGTGTGGGGGATCTGTTTCCCACACATCCTGCATGCCTGGGAAAGGCTGTTCTGCCCTTTCTCTCCACACCTTCCTCTCCCCTCCTCACACTCTGCTCCTCTCCAGGGATTTCTACTTTCTGACTTCCACTCCCTTTTTCTTCCACAAGAGGACTCTCAATTTCTGGTCTCCTTCCATAGAGGCTTACCTCCTACCACCAGGGAATTCATCTCCGGGACGACCCTCCTCTCCCTTCCTCACCAGTCTCTCACCTCTCCAGAGGTCCTCCCCTTTGATTTCTCTTGCCCCATTTTAGGATGCACAGCTCCCAGGATGGTCCCTCCTGTCCTCTCAGGAACTGTCCCTCCCTCCTCCCCCCTGCTGAGACACTCCCTCGGGCTCTCCTCTGCCCTCCTGGGCTCTCACCTCCAGCCTCTCCTCTGTCTCAGACGCTCTCCTCTCACCCTTCCTTTCCAGAAGCCTGGCTCTTTGAGACTCCTGCCCTGGCGGCTCCACCTGTCTGACTAGATCTGGCAGCAGCCCCGCCCTCTGCCCACCCCCACAGCACAGCATCCGAGGTGGAGGGTGGGTCCAGGTCACAGGTCAGTGCTTGGAGGACCCACCAGGATTGAGAAAGCCAAGTAAAGCGCAGGACTCACCACCCACCCAGCCACCCCGGATCAGTCAGATGAACTCTAGGTTTTGAGACAAAAACTTGGACTCCTGCCACAGGCCTAGCCTCTGCCCAAAGAGAACTGCTGAAAACCCATACCCGGGCATCCTCTCCTAAATGAACGATAAATTCTCAGGCTGTCCTACTTCAGAATGGGTACCATCACCCCCTCTCCCAGGGAGGGGCCGGGAGCCAGTGGCATGTGAGGAGGTGGCGGGTGGGAGAGGTCTCAGGAATCTTCCCCTCCCTCAAGGAGGGCTCATAATTGACTAGGCCCTCTCCCTCTCCAAGCCTGAAGGAATGTCGGGGGAGGGCTCAAAGGGACACAAAAGCCTTGGCCAGGAGGAGAGCCCGGGACTCCAGACAGACAGCCCCCAAGGGGCAAGGCGCTCCCCAAACAGCCAGCACAGCAGGTGCTCTGCGAGCTGTGTTAACTTGGGTTGGCCAGGTTCCCTCCACCCAGAGAAGCAACCCTGCAGGTACCAAGTAAAGAACACAACTTCTGACAGTCACGGGGGCTGCACACACATCTCACAGACGCTCCCCCAACCTCTACGCCCACCCACAACTGCCCCACCTCGGTCAGGCCCCCAGCCGTCCCATACACACAGCCCCTGCCACAGCTCTCCCTCCGCCCCTGCGACAACTCGCCAGTGGCAGCACACGCATGCACACACAGAGCCCACCTGCCTCCTGCCGGCTGCAACTGCCCTTGTCTGACACACTACCCGGACAAGTCTTTGTGGACTTTGACATGCACGGTCTCTAATACTCAGGCCTGCTCCTAGCTACGCGCACACTGGCAAACACACCTAAACACACATGCTCCTTCACAGGAGCCGCATTACCATGTGCAAGGGCTTGTGCTCACATGCAGGTTTCCTCTCGCGTCTGTGAGTCTCAGATGAGCGCGGTCACATACATAAACTCACACAGCCCACCTGCAGGTGAATGAAGCCAACATCACCCACACCATGTGCAGACATAGACCTACCCAGGGTCATGCACACCCGTAACTCTCTTTTCACCGATGGCAGTCATCATTCATTCATTCACAGAGTTTTGCTGGCTGCTTATTCCAGGGTAAGGCCTGCCCAGAAGCATGTGCTCTAACACACAGCTCCTCCTCGACCCATGGGAGCTTGCCAGCTTGTTATCTCCCAGTCCCTCTCTGCCACCATCCCCAAGTTCACCTCCCCCACCCCACACACGCAGGCACCCTGGAGGTCAGGGGTGGCTCCGGGCTTCTGGAAGGCCCTCTCCCCAAGTTTGAGGAGAGTCTGGGTGTGTCCCCAGTAGGGAAACTCGGTCTGGTCCTTCCTTGCTTTAAGATGGATGGAAGGGAAAAGGAGACAGGCAAAGGGAGCAGCGGGGGTGCAAAAGGGCGCCAAGGGGAGGGAGGAGTAAGAGACGGAGAGGGGCCAGAGTAGGAGGTGGTGGAGGAAGGCCCAGGTTCAAGCAAATGGGGGCCAGGCGCGAGGGAGGCTGCTGGGGAGGCCCAGCCCCGGAGAGCTGGGACCTCCCACCCACTCTCCACAGGCACAGCCTCGCCCACAGCCTGGGCAGGGCAGGGCCGGGCCGGGCCGGGTGGCCCAGCGGGTCAGGGGCCTGGGCACGTGGCGAGCCCGCCCTGGGAGGTCCCGACTCACCAGTGGGGGCCAGGCGGGCAGTCGTGGAGGGCTGGGATGGAGCAAGGCTGGAGAGCAGTCCCCAGGGCCAGCCTGCCTGCCACTTCCTCATCTGCTGGGCCGACTTTCTGTCACCAGAGGGGGAGAGGGCGGGCCGGGTAGGGGGCGCACGCTGATTGGGCCTCTGGTCGAGGCAGGAGGGGCCGGCCAGCCCCGGCTCTGCTGGGCCCGCAGGGCGGAGGCAGGGGCGGGCCGCTGGGCCCCTGGCAGGAAGCGCGCCCAGCCCCAGCTCCCCACCCCTTTCCGCCGCATCGCCTCCCGCCTCGGTCAGCTCGCGCGGCCTGGCCCCGGGCCCTTGCCCGCCCAGGCTGTACCCTGCGCCTTCCTAATGTTTAGCCCCTGCGTGGCCTCCTTCTGGACCCTCTGGGATTCGTCCACCAGCACGACAGCTTCTATTCGTAACCGATCCACCCAACCTGGGACCTGGGAGCAAGTTCCGGGGTCAGCCGTCCCCTCAGAGAGCTCCCTCTCGAGAGAGTGGGACCCGAGGGGTGCAGGCAGCCTCTCTATGCCCCGATAGTGGACTCGGTCGGTGGGAAGGTCTCAGCCCAGGGAGCCGCTGTGTGGGGAAAGCTTCCTTACCATCCTATAAACTTGGGTGAGCCCAGCCTTTGGAGTTGTTGAGAGGACCGTGTGGACCGGAGGTGGGAGAATACAAGTAGCCCGGGGCAGGGGAAATTAATGAATCACTGGCTACGCTGGCCTCTTCAAGGTTGTGAAAGGAAAAAGGGGAAATGAAGCCAGCTGTGGCTGAATGTTGAAGGCCAAATGGAGCAGTTTGGTTTATTCTGGAAGCAGAGGAGAAACCAAAGAGTTTTGAGGAGGCTACTATCAGACCTGTGTTAGTAAATATCCACATTATTACTGACCACCTACCACGTGCAAGATGGGCTTAATTGCTGGTGGCACATCAATGAACAAGGCAGATGCTGTCCCCACATGGGGTTTACTGTCTAGCCAAATCACTTCACACTGGCAGCCAGTGAGAGAGGGTACTTGGTGCGTGGTGGGGGGGGGGGGGGGCAGGTGAGAGAGCACCCTCACCCAAGAAGGTCTGGAAACTGACAGGGTTGGAAAAATAGACACTGGAGGTTTCCCTGAGACAGCTAGTCTTACTCTGTACACTTAGTTGTCTATCCGGCTCCCTGAACCCCCCTCACGCCATACACTCACCAACTCTACAGAACCACTGGGGCTGAGGACTAGGTTTCAGCAAAATGAAATCTGTATCTCCAGCAGCTCCGGGATCAGTGCTAATAACTGCACACAGTGATCAGTAACTGTGCACAGGACTGTCTGATGTACACGTGGAATTCAGAGGAGGTGGCGGTTTGGGAGAAACAATGTGTTCATCAGCAGTGGAATGCAGCTTTGTGGAGGGGCTTCCCTGGTGCTGCAGCAGTAAAGAACCTGCCTGCCAATGCAGGAGATCCTTGGTTAGGAAAGAGCTCCTAGAGAAGGAAATGGCAACCCACTCCAGTATTCCTGCCTGGGAAATCCCATGCACAGAGAAGCCTGGTGGGCTACAGTCCATGGGGTCACAAGAGTCAGACACTTAGCCACTGAACAACAACAAGCTATGTGGAAGTGTAGTCTTAGAGTTAAGAGGTCAGAGCCAAAGTACAGTTCTGATCCAGTCCACAGAGTACCTACCAGTACCTACCCTTGAAAGGAAATGGCAAGAGAATTCAGATATTCAAAAAGCTCAGACTAATTAGCGTTGTACCTGAAGGCCTATCTGATCTGGTCCTCAGCCTCCCCGCATTCTCCTGGGCCACATCCTATGCTTTAACTGTTCCCCAAGGATATCAGCATCTTTCATATACACCCACACCTCCAAGCCCTGTCTCCTAACTCAAGATAAAAGCAGCTTTTCCAGGCAATAAAGCAGTCCCTCCCTTTGCTTTCACAATCTCCTGCAATGCAATTATCTGCATACCCCTTCACTGTAAGTTCTTCTCAGCAAGGACCAATATTTTGGTTGTCTCTGTACCTCTAGTATCTGACCAATGTTGGACTCATCTGCCCCTCCACAGTGTTTGCAGAGTATTAGAGTGAATGAGAAATGAGAAGGGGAAGAGAGGTCGAGGGACCCAGAGTCAAGTGGGGAAGACAGTAAGAATTCAAAAGCTTTTCTACTTGCCTTGGGATGACAGTATCAGTTGAGTCAATAAATATTTATTGTTTTAGGTATACTTCAGTAGCCCTGGGGGTCACACCTAACTCCAAAGACCTGATTTTAAATCTCCAGTTAGTACTTACATGACTTAATGTTAAGTGGCTGAACCTCCAACAGCACCTATCTCATTAGATTGTGAAGATTAAAGGAGATGACCCAGGTAAAGTACTCAGCACTGTTTCTACCTCGACATTTCATAGCCAAGGGGTGAAGCAAGAAGGTATATTCTTGTATGTCGATTAATGAGCATTCGTTCAACAAATACTTCCTAAATAAACTGTGCAAAGCACTGTTTGGAGAGCACTATTGAGAGGTTTAGACTAAGTGTCCATCTAGAGACAAACAAAGCAGACTGTTATAAATGATGAAACAGTTCCTGAGGTTAAATATGGTAGAGATGTGTGTGTGGGTGCTGTGCTCAATTCTGTCCAACTCTTTCCGACCCCATGGACTGTCACTCACCAGGCTCCTCTGTCCATGGGACTTTCTAGACAAAAAACTGGAGTGGGCTGCCCTTTCCTACTCCAGGGGATCTTCCCAACCCAGGACTCAAACCCACATCTCTCGCATCTCTTGCCTTGGCAGGAGGATTCTTTACCACTGTGCCACCTGGCACAGAGAGAGATCTTCCACTATCCATTAGTCACCTGGACCACACTGGTATTGACGAATGACCATAGCAAGCCCTCAGGAAATGCCCACTGACGACATGAACACGCCCAAAGACTCACTTCCTTCAGTTCCAGTCCTAGTCCTAGGAGAAAACACCTTCAAATATCTGATATAGACCACCAAACCAGGTCCTACCAAATGGCTTCTCCAAGGCACTGGGGTTCCTGAAAAATATTCACAGTCTAGAAAAGAAGACAGATAGATAAATTAACAGTTACAATAGCAAGTGGTGAGTTAAACCAAGAGGGTTAAGAGAGCAGCAGGGGTTGCGGGGGCGGGGGGGCACCTTACTCCAAGGTGGGGGTTAGTTCTTGAAGGCTTCATAGAAATTACACCAAAGCTGGGTGTTAAAGAAGGCAGGGAGACGTTTTCAGGCGGATGGAAGCATGTGTGTGAAGGTACGGAAGCAGGAGGTATGGCCCGCATGGGGAGTTCTGGGGAGTCTCCAGTCCAGAGGGCGAATGGGTAAGGGGGGAACGTCGGCAGGAGTCAGTCATGAAG
Source organism: Bos grunniens (assembly GCF_055505025.1). Taxonomy (NCBI): domain Eukaryota; kingdom Metazoa; phylum Chordata; class Mammalia; order Artiodactyla; family Bovidae; genus Bos; species Bos grunniens. The sequence goes on from NC_141167.1 coordinate 18,780,328, forward strand.
AGCTCTGTATGGCCTGCTACAAAGTCTGGATTTAGCTGTTTATCTTTTTTAGCCCTGGCTGCACACCAGAATCATCTGGAGAGTTTTAAAAATATCAGTGCCTGACTCTCACCTCCAGATTGATTCTAAAGGTTTTGATTTTGTTTTTTCACATATATGCCTTTACTGTGAGCAGCAGGTAGGATACTTCCAGCAATAGTAGAAACAAAAACCAAAAATTAATTTACCAAAGGAAGGACTCAGTGAGGACCCTTGGTTGAAACCCTTGGGAGCTCAGACATAAGACACTGACCCAGAGCAGCAGGCAGAGGACTCCAAAGCCCATGAAGAGTGAGGCCACCAAAGAGATGAGGAGTTCTTTGTAGATATCCCAAGTGTACTTGGTGGAGGTGACCTTATAAACAAAGAACCAGGAGGTGAAGAACATGTCAGCGGCCAACAGCACCACAGTCATACGGGGAAAGATAGCTGGGTTCACTGGACGGGTATATCTACTCATGGCCTCTAGCTCCATTTTGCTGGGCTCAGGGTAATCCACTGCTCCTCTAAGGGTTGTTTTTAATGGAAAGAGGCTTAAGCGTGTCTATGTGCTGTGTAGAAGACAATGAGATACGGCACACACAGGGTTTAGACTTTGGCTCAGGAAAACAGCTTATAGGCTGAAATATACAGAAAAGAAGGGTAAGTCTGTCAATGCACTGCTAGGAAATGGGACCACTTAGAACCTGCAGGGAAGCTGGTGGAAGATCTTGGAGGTAAGAGGGTCCATGGGACGCTACCTACACCGGAGGCAGGCTGATAAACTGGAGAAGCTGAAAGAGTCCAGGAAGTCGTTCTTGATAAGGATAAAGGCCAGATGTGTATGTGGGTAGGGAAGAATACCAAGTCCAACAGCTGAAACTCCCCCTGAAATTCATGGAGCCTTCCTGACTAAAGGGAAGTGAGGTGACAACTTCCCCTGGGCCCCACCCTCTCTGACTCACACCTCACTCACATGGGCCTTTCTCCATTCTCTCTCCCCAGAAGATAAACTACTGATTTACCTTCTCCAAGGGTTCAGTCTGAAAACCACCATCTGTATGAACTGAACTCTAACAACTCTTATTTCCATGATCATGTGGTTTTATGTGTTTCTGGGGAAAAAAAAATCTAAAGGGAAACCGGATCAAAGAAGCAGGAAAAAAAAAAATGGTAAAAGGTATTATCTGTATGCGCCTGCAAGGGAGCCGGTGGAGCAGTGGAGGGAACAGGGTATGGGGGCGACAGGCGAAATGGCTGAGAACAACAGGTACTGAGGGTCAGAGGCTGAGAGGCCACAGGAGTAGCAGGTAGAAATGGAAGCAGTCTCCCGGGGCCTATGTCGAGCTTCTCCCTTCCCCACCTGTAAGGGACAAAGGGCACTTTCTAACTGTATCCGCACAGAGGAGCTGAGGGGAGGGCTGCAACCTGAGGACAGAGGAATGAAGATGAGGGGAAGGGCTTGTCGGTTAATGATTCTGCATGTCCATGGGCCTCAGTCAGCTCGCTGGTGTCCTCTGCCTAAGGTTGGGACCTTGGCTGAAGGAAGGACATCCAGCCAGCAGAAGAGAGAGACTGCATGCAAACACTCATCATACTATCTGAACTGGGGGGCTGCCTGAACCCGTGAGAGGTCAGGGAGACAAAGCCTGATCTGTTGTAGGTAGCCAGTGCCAACACCCTATGAGTATTGTTCAGTGTTCACTGAACTGAGGTTTAAAAAAAAATTCAGTTTGGGGGAAAGGGCTGTGATAAAATGTGCTAGAAGAGTTCTGGAGAGAGAAAAGGGAAGGCTTTTGGTGAGGGGACAAACCAGGGGAGGTTATCAAGGTGGACGAAAGAGAGTTAGCAAGATCTGGAAGATGTGAGAGAAAGGCCAAAAGGGGGAGAGAGAAAATACAACACTTTCTCTGGCAAGCATGGGGCCAGCTGCTTCCCATATGCTTTTATGGTTCAGTCCTCTAAGGCAAGTACTGTGATCACTGCTGAACAGATGGGGAAAGGATGGAATCAGAAAGGGCGAAGGATTTTTTCTCAAGGTGACACAGCAAGTGAGGTGGAAGTAACATAGATGGTTCAAGCTGAGGAAAAAGCATGGACAAAGGGGTGGATGGAGGGAAGAAAAGGACAGGAGCAGGGAACTGGAAGCAGTTCTATTTGGTGAAAGGATCCAGTGAATGAAAGGCCTTCATATGCTAGGTTAAAAAGTAGATGGCTCCAAATCATGAAGTGTTTTGAATGAAAGAAAGAGGAGTTTTGTTTGTACTGAGATGTCCCTGGAGATTTTTAAGGGGTTGGTATGATCCCCATTGTTATTTACAAAGAAAAACCTGGTGACAGTGAGATTATCAAGAGGAAGGCAGAGGAAGGGAGGCCAGCAAAGAGACCAGCTCAGAGGCACAGGTGTGACACGGTGAGGGCCTAACCTAGGGCAATGGAGCAAGAAGGGAGAAGAGGGGATGGGACCAGAACTGACAGCCAGGCTGGCAAGCTGGATAACCCTGTGGAGCAGGATGGAGGGAGTGAATGCAGTTTGGGATATCCTGAGTTTGAGGAAAGATGGCCCCTTCCACAGGCAATCTGAAACACAGTACTGTAAGTTTAGGAGAAAGGATGGGGTTTGGTTGTGGTGGGGGCTGGGGCGTGGGGGACGATATCTGTGAATTGTCTGCAGAGATAAAACCACACACAGTGGACTGTTGTAGCTTTAAGTCCGGTTGCATTCAGATACTTTCCCATCCCCCTGCTTTCATTTCCTTTATGGAATTTCTGCCCAGCCCCACTGGTGCTTTAGTCATGGTGTTCTCTCCATTTCCCTCAGTGCTTCTAATGGCACAGAATCCAAGCAACAGGAGAGTTCTTCCACGAGATGAGCTATATGTAGTAGAGTAGAGAAATGCAGAGACAGAGCTGAGACAACACCGAGCCCCTGACCTGCCTGGAGCCAGTCGCCCTTCAACTCCCCATCTGTATAACCCAAATCCATTGGGTCTCTCTTTTTTTTTCAGTTAAGCTAGTTTAATTGTACTATGTTGTAATCAAAATAGTCTAACATGCTATGTGATAAACACAAGATTTCTCAGGAGAGTGTAAGGGATTGCTCAGGGGAAGGAGAACAGTGTTGGCATTTCAGTGCTGACTATATGCCTGGCAGGCCTTGTATATGCCCTTCTAAGAAGCTTGGACTTTATCCTATAGTAAAGTAAGAGCTACTTAAGTTGAATTTTAAATATGCTAAGTGGAAGGTACCTTTCACTGAGCATATTATGGGATTATAGCACCAATTTAGGAGGTGGAAATCAAGGGTCTTGGAAGTAAAGTAATCTGCCTAAGGTCACATAATGGATAAATGTCCAGTTCAGTTCAGTCACTCAGTCATGTCCAACTCTTTGTGACCCCATGGACCGCAGCACGCCAGGCCTTCCTGTCCATCACCAACTCCCAGAGTTTACCCAAACTCATGTCCATTGAGTCGGTGATTCCATCCAACCATCTCATCCTGTCATCGCCTTCTCCTCCTGCCTTTCCCAGCATCAGGGTCTTTTCAAATGAGTCAGCTCTTCACATCAGGTGGCCAAAGTACTGGAGTTTCAGCTTCAACATCAGTCCTTCCAATGAACACCCAGGACCAATCTCCTTTAGGATGGACTGGTTCGATATCCTTGCAGTCCAAGGGACTCTCAAGAGTCTTCTCCAACACCACAGGTCAAAAGTGTCAATTCTTCATCGCTCAGCTTTCTTTACAGTCCAACTCTCACATCCATACATGATCATTGGAAAAACCATAGCCTTGTCTAGACAGACCTTTGTTGGCAAAGTAATGTCTCTGCTTTTTAATATGCTGTCTAGGTTGGTCATAACTTTCCTTCCAAGGAGTAAGTGTCTTTTAATTTCATGGCTGCAGTCACCATCTCCAGGTCGGGTATAATTTAAGAATGGTCAACTGTAAAAGGGAGGAAGTGATAAAGACTTCACAGGAGTAGGTGCTATTGGGAGGACGAATTGTTCCCTAGGTGAACAGGAGGTTGGAGCAAGAAAAAGAGAGGGCAGACACACCAAGGAGAGAGCAAAGCATGTTTAAGGCATGGAGGTGTGAGACAGCACCTAGTCCGCAGGTATTGGCCATAGCTTAGAGTATAGTGACAAGAACCATGGAGTTGCCATGGCAAAACAAGGCCTAAAGGACTGGTGGTGACTGTGAAGGGAAGAGAGCAAGCATGGAGCTCTGGTGTGCGATAACCAGTGGATCACACAGCCACTGATGAAGACCTAAGCCTGGACTGAGTGAGCAGGGACAGAGAAGAACACATCCCAGCTGCACAGGGAGACCTCTGAATGGTGAAGGCCCCCCTTTAGATGAGATGTGGGCAGACTGGAACTGGGTCTTCAAATGGTGTGGACAGGGAACAGATAGAACTTAGAAGGGGTGAAAAGGAACACTGCCAGTGAGGAAGCCTGTCATATGGTCTCAACTCAAAATCACAGTTTAGGAGACCAAACTGGGCTTTAATAGACAACTAAGAGGGAGAAAGAAAGTTCGCACAACTAGATCTGGAAATGACTCATTGCTTCAGGCAAGCCAATGCAGAAATGTTCCAGTGTCTGCTCTGCACACAGTGGGGGATTAAATGTGCATGGAGAGTCTCTCCTAGTGTGAACGTAGCTATGAGCACAGATGAGCTACAGAGGGAGGAAGAGTTACCTCCGCACAGAGGGACTGGTCAATGATTGATTGAAGCAACAATTGCTGACAGCAGACTTTCAGACACTACCCTGAGGATAGTTAATATTTACTGAGCTTCTACTATTGTCAGGCACACTATCCTAAGTGCTTTGTATGTATTAATATATTTAAACTTCACAGAAGCCTTGTGAAATAGCCACTAGTATTATCATCCCTAGAAATAAGGAATCTGAGGCAGAGAGAGGTAAAGTAACTCGCTGAAGGCCACACAGCTAGTAGGTGGCACAGCTAGAATTTGAACCTAAAGGAAATCAACCCTGAATATTCATTGGAAGGACTGATGCTGAAGCTGAAGCTCCAACACTTTGGCCAGCTGATGTGAAGAGCTGATTCACTGGAAAAGACCCTGATTCTGGGAAAGATTGAGAGTAGGAAGAGAAGGGGGCTGTAGAAGATGAGATGGTTAGATAGCATCACTAACTCAATGGACATGAATTTGGGCAAACTCTGGAAGATACTGAAGGACAGGGAAACCTGGCATGCTGCAGTCCATGGGGTTGCAAAGAGTCAGACACGACTAAGCAACTGAACAACCCGGCACTAGAAAATGCTCTTTTAACCAAAATGCTAGATTATACTCTCTCTCCAAGGTCAACCAAATAACAACAGTAATAGCAGCAGCGACCACTTAAAGTGTTTACAGTGGGCCAGATGCCATGTATGCCAGGCATGCACATTTCTTGCAGAAGAAAATATAGCTCTCAGATAGAAGAACTGGATTCACCCTTTGACAGTGCAGGGTGCTTGAACTTGGGGGGGCAATAAAGAGCAGCAGGAGCTAGGATAAGTTTGTACAAGGTACAAATGTACAGCATAAAAGAGCAGGTCATTGACCACACCTAGTGGAAATGGCACTGGGCTATGGACAGACAGCTTTCTCGGAAAGCTTCAGAGTGTGACCTGTGAGCTGAATTTCGAAAGAAAATTGGATATTCATCACCGAACGATGGGATAAAATGTTCTGTGCGGAGGGAACAGTGGGAATAAAGGTATGGGAGGCCAAAGAGAGTTACATTCAGGAAACATCAAGCAATTTGTACAACATGGGAATAGATTGGGTGGCAGGACAGTACACAAATTAAGTTGGGAGAAGTCAGGGAGCTAGATGACAAAAATCTCGACTTGCTTTTCCAGGAAATTTAAGCTGTTTTTCAAACTTGTCTGCTGCAATAAATGTAAAAAAAAGAATAAATATCCCCAGAGAATTTAGCAGCTTAGTATGAAACCCTTCGGACTAGTGGTAATTCCCCAAAGTCTGCTTACTCCTTACTGCATGCCTGATAATTCTGCATTTTGTTTAAGTTACTTACCCTCGAGTAAAATGGGCAGCTAGGATGAGCTCTACCCTATAACATTCAGTATGCCTGGCTCACTGCCCCTACCAACCTGCCCAGTATGTGGACCCCAGTTTGAGAACCATAAGAAGGAAACTATCAAAAGGACTTTAATCAAGGGAGTAATGTGATCAGTAATGTGAGAAATCTGTATGCAGGTCAGGAAGCAACAGTTAGAACTGGACATGGAACAACAGACTGGTTCCAAATAGGAAAAGGAGTACGTCAAGGCTGTATATTGTCACCCTGCTTATTTAATTTCTATGCAGAGTACATCATGAGAAATGCTGGACTGGAAGAAACACAAGCTGGAATCAAGATTGCCGGGAGAAATATCAATAACCTCAGATATGCAGATGACACCACCCTTATGGCAGAAAGTGAAGAGGAACTAAAAAGCCTCTTGATGAAAGTGAAAGTGAAGAGTGAAAAAATTGGCTTAAAGCTCAACATTCAGAAAACGAAGATCATGGCATCTGGTCCCATCACTTCATGGGAAATAGATGGAGAAACAGTGGAAACAGTGTCAAACTTTATTTCTGGGGGCTCCAAAATCACTGCAGATGGTGACTGCAGCCATGAAACTAAAAGACACTTACTCCTTGGAAGGAAAGTTATGACCAACCTAAACAGCATATTCAAAAGCAGAGACATTACTTTGCAAACAAATGTCCGTCTAGTCAAGGCTATGGTTTTTCCTGTGGTCATGTATGGATGTGAGAGTTGGACTGTGAAGAAGGCTGAGCGCCGAAGAATTGATGCTTTTGACCTGTGGTGTTGGAGAAGACTCTTGAGAGTCCCTTGGACTGCAAGGAGATCCAACCAGTCCATTCTGAAGGAGATCAGCCCTGGGATTTCTTTGGAAGGAATGATGCTCAAGCTGAAACTCCAGTACTTTGGCCACCTCATGCAAAGAGTTGACTCATTGGAAAAGACTCTGAAGCTGGGAAGGATTGGGGGCAGGAGGAGAAGGGGACGACAGAGGATGAGATGGCTGGATGGCATCACTGACTCGATGGATGTGAGTCTGAGTGAACTCCGGAGTTGGTGATGGACAGGGAGGCCTGGCGTGCTGCGATTCATGGGGTCGCAAAGAGTCAAACACGACTGAGCGACTGAACTGAACTGAACTGAATGTGATCAGATCTGCACAAATCTCTGGCAGCCACATGGAAGATGAGTTGGAGTGGGCAAGCCTGGATGCAGGGCATCCAAACAATACTTTTAAGGCGAGGCTCCAGGCCTAAACTACAAGGCAGGATGGATGGATCTTGGGGAGGCAGAATTGACAGGATTTGTATCTGACTGAGTGGGGGGTGGGGCGGTGCTGGGACACAGAGTGGGGAAGTGTTTAGGACAGTTTCCATAGACCTGGCTTAGGTCACACCTAGGATACTAGAAAAGAAACAGGTTGGAAGGGAAAGATGATTGGACTGACACATTCAGAACCTGAGGTATTTGTGGATCATAGGGGCAGAAATACGCAATAGGCATCTGCAGGTCAGCAAAGAGGTCTGGGCTGTCTGATAAAACTTGTTTGAGTTATGTACATAAAGGTGGTGGTCACAGAGACAGCAAGTAGAATTAGAAAAGAAGGTTAACAACAGAGTCCTGGAGAATAACAACATTCAAGAAGCAGACAGAGGGACAGAAGGCCAAAACCTGCAGAGAAGGGATGGTCAGAGAAGTGGGAGTCGGTGAAGGGGAGAAGGTGGAGGAGCAATGGCCAGCACTGTTTAAAACCATGGAGATAAGTAAGAGACAGAAGGACTGGAAAAAGTCTGGATTTAGCTCTCAGGTCAACAGTGATCTGAGACAGGCTAGTTCCTGAGGAAGAGTGGAAGTGGGGCTAAAGAGTGAGTACGGGGCGTGAAGGAAGATGGTGGTGGTAGCCTCTGTATTTCAAGAGCATGGCCGAGAGTCAAGTGAGTGGTGACGTGGGCTCAAGGATTAACACGGAAGGATACTAACCAGGGTCATGAAAATGTGTGCGGCCTAGAGAAATGAGTACAAAAGAACAAGGATGGTCTACACATGGGTTGTGGGCCACGGAAGATTAATTATCAAAATGACCATGAAGGAGGGAAATTTGGGCAACAGCAGGGAAGGGAATGACATGGCAGAGGAAACACAGGAAGGGGAGCAGCCCGTGGTGCCTTGGATTCAATTCCATGGGGAAGGTTATCATGTGGAAAAGTATAATTTGCTGTCTTTAGGTGGGGGAATCTCTGGTACATTTATCTTGCCCAGAGGAGAGAAAGAGATGCCTGAGTGGGAAGGTGACCTCTGGCATTCAATGCATTTATCTCTGTTGTAACTTTTAATAAAGAACTAGTGCAAGTTAGGAAATAATTTTAGGGAAGTGCTCTAGAGGGAGGTCTGTATTTTAAGCTGCAGGTGACAGGGAACTTTAGGAACAGTTTGGAGGGGTTCAAGGGATTGGCAGGCCAGTCTAAGAAAAACTTTGCCTATCATAACATAGTCATGTGATGAGGAAAATGAAAAATGCCTGGGGATATACAGGCTTCAGAATCACTGCCAGAGACTTGAAAGCTAGGAAGTATCACTGGGAGCACCCAGGTGAGAAAACAGGCCCAGGGAAGTCAGGGGCCTTGTCCATTGTGTACTTGGGGGAACTGCCATGTACATATGGTAGGTGATATCTTGAAAGCATGTGAGCTGATCAAGAGGTGACAACAGAGAGCCAGAACCTGCCTCAGTAGAAAGTAAGAGACAGAAGCTAAAGGGAAGAAGAGAGGAAATTTGTCCCGTAGGACAAAATACATCTTGAAGCAATGACTGGAGTTTCAGTTAGAAAGCCCCACCTGCAGGGTGGTAAACTCTTTCCCAATGTTAGCCTCTGTGTGTTCAAGGCTGTCAGGCCAGAGCCACATTGAGCCTCCATAAGTTGGTACAGTGAACCCTCCAGACTGAATCACAAAGGGACCACAGCCCCCAGCCTTACTCCTGGCCCACTGCTAAACTTCAATAGGCTAACCCCCACAACTTGGAACAGATGGGAGAAAACGTACATCCCTTGGCGGTTTCTCTAGACAGTAATCAGGAGCTGATCTAAAGTGGCCTTTGGATGGATTCCGCCCCCGTCCTGCCTGGTGCTGGGATCAGCTCACACGGCTCCTGTGTCCACAAGGCACAGAGAATACATTGTCCATAAGGAGGATTATTCTGTACAAGAAGTTTAGACAAAGGGAGAGGTTGTTCCCAGCTGCCTGGGGGAGGTGGGAAGGGGGTGGGAAAGGGACTGGCCTTGCACTAGGGCATTCCTGCAGAGATCAGCTTCTTCCCTTCAACAGCAGGACAGGAGGTGGGCACTATACCGGCTCTGGTTCAGTCCAAACACCAGGACTGATTATGGAGTTTGAAGGAGCACTTAGCTGAAACCTATCTACCTTGACTGTTTCCCAAGAAAGTGCAAGGTCAAGTTACATGACCTAACTAGGTAGGGCAGCAATAGACATCAGCAGAGGAAGAAAACAGGGTGACTGGGGCAACGTGCAAAAGAGAGGTTCAGCAATGAGAGTCCCAGCCTCAGGGCAGAGCTGGAGAGGGGGCGGTCCTAGCAATGGGTGTCATGCAAATACCGATGCAGTAAGCCTCCACCTTCAACAGGATGACCTCTGTGCTGCACTTAAGTTTAACAGCTGCTGCTTCTTTCGCCATCCCAGACACACACCTGGGAGACAATGGTGTGTCCTAATTTCATTTTCCCTGGTTCCCCAAGAGTAGAAGCAAGCACAGGCCCCAGGCAAAACAGAAACATCAGAAACTGGACAACACTACCAGAAGGGAGGAAGAGTGCCATCTTTTTATCTTAAACCTGAGCAAGGGGGCAGCAGGTCAATGTGCTCTTCTTGAAACTCTGTAGTATTCTCTCTATACCCTCCGTTAGGGATGAGTGTTAGGGGTGGGAGATGCTCTCCACTGAGACACTTGTTGGGCTGTATGAGCCCCACAGTTGGTGACGCTGCTAGGTTTGTGCACTCCAGAGGACCCGGGGTTGGGACGCTGGGAACGAGAGCATGTCCTCTCAGAGGGAATACAGACGTAAGGACGGTTTGCTTAAGGGCATGAGATGGAGGTGGGGTCCTGAGTATGCTCCTCTTGGGACAGGAGGGCACTTCAACTCTGGGAGGGCAAGGAATCCATTTCAAATAGTACTTTGGGAATGACATTGCTATTAGTCTGAGACAACAAAGACACTTGGGGTTGGTTTCAATAGGTTTGAAAGTTTTTAAGAAACTTTCAACAGGAAGGAATCTTTGGGTGGAATAAAGGACAGTGGTCACCAAGCTACTCCAGGGGTTTTGGAGACACACACCTTGAATCCTATCCAATGTGACAGTGAGCTCGGGTATTTCCAGTGCAAACGGAAGAGAGGAGAAGGAACAGGTGAGTAGGCTGACAGATCGCTAAGGCAGCCCTGCTGTAGTGGGGAAAACCCCTGACACTGCCTCAGAGCTGACGGCAGGACTCTCCACGCTCTGTGTACTATGATCAGTGAGAGAAAATGTGTGGACACATTTCTGGTCGTGATGGAACTAGAATGGATGTGACATCTGTGACTGCTTTTCCAGTCCTTTGCTGCCACAGCCTGGCAGAGTCCTGCCTGGCACTGAACAAATACCTAAGTACTAATACGTGACAGAAGAGAACAGAAAAAAGGCAGCTGGGAGGAATGAGCAGGCCATTTTATTACCTCTCAGGACTTTTAGATCAAACCTACAGATAAGAGAAAAAAAAAACAAAAAACCTAAGAAAACTTTTTATTGGAGAACAAACAAGAATTGCCTTGGGACTTGGTGGTCCAGTGGTTAAGACTTTGAGCTCCCATTGTAAGGGGCCTGGGTTTGCTCCCTGGCTGGGGAACTAGATCCGATATGCTGCAATTAAGAGTTCACCTGCTGCAACCAAAAATCCTGCAGGCTGCAACTAAGACCCAGGACAGCCAAATAAATAAGTAAAATTTTTACAAATATTGCCTTGCAGCAACCTTGAAAGTCTCTGACATGTAGTCTCCAATCCCCACATAGCTCTCTCAATTTACCTGCTGTAGATAACCCTGACACAGTGGTCATCAACTTAAATAACTTTATTCAGAGCAATCCTTTGGTCTACTTCTGCTGACTCAACTCCTGCCCTTGCTTGCAAAGGAGAGCCAAGAAAGGCAGCTTAAGCTGGTGACCCAAGCCCACTCTCCTCTCCAGCTTTATAGAAGCAGGCAAAAGTGCTGGCGGCTGCCACCTCCCACCATCCACTTGACCCTTATTGGAACTACTGGCTCTATGGACTGGAGAAAAGCCATGCTAACTGAGCCCAGGAACCAGGCATACTTTGAGGATGACTCAACCATGACGAGAGACGGTGTGAGGTGCAATTCCTCTTTCCCTCCAAAATATGAAAGAAAAAAAAAGGTCTGGAGAACAAGGGATATTTTCACATGCTCACAAAACTCTTTCTCATGTAGCCCTGCCTGGCAGAGCCACTTCCTGAGGAAGCTCCCATCTACTGGGACTTCAACATCTTCCCTCACAGGCCCAGGGTTGGGTAAAGGATAGGGGACTCTGACTATTTCCCAGATGAGAGCTGAACTGGCTTCTGAGAGGATGGAGAGTAGAGCAGGCCCAAGCTTCTCCAGACTTGTAAGTGGATGGTCTGTCTCAGCCCAGAGGCCTCGTCACCTGCAGCCTGGAGAGATGGCCAGGCTGGAATCTGGGAAGCCAGGCCTGTGGAGGCAGTGGGCCTCTAGGGACACAGAAGCTGTCACCATCTCTGGCAGCACAGAATAAGCACAGGATTTCAAACAAAGCTGAGCGGTCCACGATCTTGTGTCCATCAGCTCACCACAGACATGAAGCAGTCTCAGATCAGGGCAAGTTCTGGATCGAGGACTGAGGAGGGGACAGTGGGAAGAAGTGGCTGGAGAAACTCTCATTTATTGAATACTCATTATTTCATAGATTGTGCTAAGTGTTTTACATCGTTTTCCCATTTTAATCCTCACAACAACCCTATGAGGTAGGTATTATCATCATTTATAAACCAGAAAACAGGCTCAGAAAAAGTAGGTCACTTGCCCAAGGTGACACAGCTAGTTGGCAGTGGAGATGGGATCTGTCTGTGGCCGAAAGCCTGTGTTCTTTTCATTGTACCCATCCAGGTCAGCTTTGGGCAAAAGGCAGTTTCACTGCCCAACTCTGAAAAGAACACCTGGGAGTGGAGGTTGCCACTCACACTCACCGCTGGTAGGGATGCATGGAAGCCGACTTGATGTTGGTTTTTATCCCACTTGGCATTTTCCCTAAAAAAAACATGAAGAAAGATACCTGAAGCATAGTCAGATGTTCATCATAAATCAGAAGTGCTGCCTCCCAGGTTCCCTTCTGTCACCTCCTCCATCAGCTCAGAATCTGTGGCATCTGACCTTGGGTGACAAGGCTGAGGTACGGCTCCCTGCCCAGCCCTCTACCTGAAGATGGTCAGGACGAGGAATAGTGGGAAGGGCTGGAACACATCCCTGGAGGTTCCTGCTCCTCCCCTAATAGAAAAAGAGAGCTTGTCCCTTTGCCTAGACAGCTTGGAAGAAAATATTTCTTCTAGCTGCTTATATCCAAACTCCTCCAGACTGTTCTTATAATTACTAAGAGTGAGCAGAAGAGACAGTATACAGAGCAAGGAATACGCATAGCACTGGAAAACCTGCCTGCTTGTCAATTCCTAACACACCTACCCAATGATCCTAATACCTAGGGTGAGACACTGACAATACACCTACCCAAAGTTAAAGGGGACAGAAGGGTAGCTAAGGGCAATTTCAGTCAAAGTTCTTTCTCATTGTCTGGTGTCTGTTAACAGAGTCTCAAATGGGACTTTCACTCTCAAGAGTTTTTTTCCAGGTCACAGTCCAAGAGAGAAAAGGAGAATCTCTCCAGCCCTGGGGATGGGGTAAGGGGGAAGTGTGGCAGATAACCCAGTTTATTTTCACATCCCTGCTCAAGGTCTGTCACCAAGCCAATCTTTGTCACCTTACCTGGCTGACCTGCTTGGGCCATCTGCACCCCACTGAGCATTGGCTGCTGCTGATTTGGAGCTCCTGCCATCTGCACCTGCTGTAATCCTGAGGCTCCTGCGAGGACTGTTCCAGCTCCCGGCTGGCCTGGCTGGCTAGGACCACTGCTGCCTGCAGGCCTCCAGTTAGAAAGCCCCTTTCCAAAGGCAACAGCTGCTACTAAGGCGTTGGTATCTGCTGGGTTAAAGGTCTGCTTATTCGGCCGGAGACCTGAAAGGCAAGGTAAGTGGAGACCCTGAGGTATGCCTCTGGCCCTGGACTTCGTTTAGCACCAGTATGAGTGCCAGGGCTTGGAGTTCTGACTTCGGTAGCATCCAGACTTCCTGGCAACCCAGAGGAAGAGCCAGAGGACCCCCATGACTATCTCAGAATTCGCCCTTCTCCCTTTGCTCCTTTCTCCACCTGCCCCAGCGCTGGCCTGAAATATAGAAGGCCAACAGAATAGATGCATACCCTTGGCTAAACAGCACATCCCTGCATCCTCATTTCACCACTACCTACACCACCCTTCCTATTCCAATGATCTTATCCCTCATTCCCCCACCACTTTGCCACCAATCCCTCCATACCTCCACTCTCTGATTCTCGTTCCTCTTTGCTGATTTTCTCCAGAAGGTTTGAGCACATTTTGTTCAAGCTCTGGATCTGTTTCTGTAACACATGTAAGTTTGTACAGAAATTAGGGCAAGCAAGAAATGATTACAGGAAAGTTTCTTCTTTGAGCTATTTCAGGGGCAATGGAGGCATAACCAACTGCCATACCCTACAATACAGGAGTGGGAATACTCAGCTTCTCATGGTAAAACTCGAGGGTGTAGGGCAGCAGGGCAGTGACTCAGTCCAACCTGCGCTGCATCAGCACCAATGCGAGCAGCATCTGTGGTCAGCTGCTTCTCTTGCTCTTCAACCTCAGGGTCAGGCTTGGTTCTCAGATGGTCAGGGACCACCTCGTGGCTGAAAACAGGTACCCGTCCTTCAGTCTGCCTCTGTAACACACAGATTTTATTGATCCTACTGTGGACTCCAAGAAGATTCAATTCTGGCCTGATATACACATAGTTCCTTCCACAGGCAAACACTGCATTTTCAGGGAAAACACAACCTGAGACTAATAATATCTGGCTTCCTAAGACACCATTCCCCTCATTCCATCCTTCAACTCTATCTACTCACACCCCATCTCTACCAGATCTAAGGATAAACCCCTCTCTGCCACATTTTAATCAAAGATTGAACTAGGAAAGGTTACAAAAAACAAACGTTTTGCTCGAGACAGGAGGTGGAGGAAAGAGGGAAAAGGTCTTTATCTTGGTGCTGTAGGCCTCAGGTTAATTTAGCACTCTTTGGGAGTGGTTCTCCCAAACTCCAGAAGGACAAAAAGCAAGGCCTCCAAAATGTAGCCCCCACTTATTGCCATACATTATTGCATATTCAAAATTTCTAGAATAGAAACCAACCACTGTGCTGTCAGTCCTCACGTAAGAACGTTGTTTCCTAAGCTGCATCCCTCTCCTCCTCTTACCATGAGATCTTCATCTCGGTCTGGGGACAACACCAGAGGGATGATGACTTGGTTGCGGAACAGTGGTGTCTTTTCATGCTTCAAGACCTTGTTCAGAGTGTTCAGCTGTCCAGAAAGCAAGGCAAAGCTGTCCAGGACAGATGGCCTGGTGGTGGTAAGAAGATGTCAGAATGTTCCTGGTAAAGGAGCCTCAAAAGGGTCCCTTGGACTAGGAATAACCAGACTTACCCCCAAAACACTCACAGCCCTACACTGGCCTGGGCAAGAACTAGACTGGCTCACAGGGATTATGGGGTTAAAAAGAGGGATACACTTTGAATTTCTGACACAGATGCAGAAAAAAGACAGGTTATTATAGCAGTCCCCACTTATCCTAAGTTTCACTTTCTGAGGTTTCATCTACCTGTGGTCAACCACAGTCCAAAAATATTAAATGATAAATCCAGGAAATAAACAATCCATGTTTTTAAACTGGGAGGTGTTCTGAGGAGCGTGATGAGATCTTGCTTCATCCCACTCTGTCCCACCCGGGATGTTGATCATCCCTTTGTCCAGCATATCCATATTGTATACGCTACCCACACAAGTAGTATAGGAAAAAAAAGAAAAAACCCACAGTATATACAGAAAAGGATTCAGTATTATCATAGTTTCGGGAACCCACAGTGCGTCTTAGAACTTATCCCTGGACAATGGCAAAATAGGAATGATGGCTACACTATTAATCACTAGAACTTCAGAAACTGGGTAAAAGATCCCTTTCCAGATCCAAACTTTCTGAGTAGATTGGACCTAAAAGACTTGGCAACACCCATGCAAGAAATCCAGTATGAATACTGCAGTGGGAGGACCCACTGCAGGAGGACCTCATCCTGGAGAAGTCAAACAGGGAGAATCAAAAGCTAGAAAGAACCTGGGTTGAGAAATTGGGCATTTCTCTACTTCCCATACAATTGGGGCCCAAGGCCAACTTCAGTGTTAAATGTTGGGAAACCCAGCTCTTTCTAAATCAAAAGATGTTGGCAAAGTGATACATGCTGGAGATACCCTATCCAGCAGGGGGCCTAGCCCACCCATGGAGCCCTCCCCAGCTTGCCCTGGCAACTCTTACCAGGTCAGCCGGTCATACTCGTTCTCCAGCTTGTAAATGAAACTCCCCAGTGAGTTCTTCAGATCAGCCACTTGACTCAGCAGTGCGTCTAATGATGCCTCAAGCTGTTTTTCCTCCCTCTGAGCCAACAGTAATAGGTTGGTTACTCAGATAAGTGTAAGGATGATGCATATAGAAGAAGGCTGAAAAGCCAGGGTGACAGTGTGCAACACCAGTACAGTGACACAGAATCTCATTGGCACAGGGAGAGTCAGGTTGTTTACTGTATTTGGTGTTAGGATCACAGATAGCATCAACCCTTAGACCTTTAAACCCATTCATCTGACTGCAATTCCTCTTACCTACTGATTCCTTCCTCTCATTGCTTTTAATCCAGGCGTGACTGTTTCCCTATATTAGGCTTGGTTTTTCTCTGTTCTCCCTCATTGGACAATTTTCACCAGATGTAATACCTGGGATTTATTATGTTTGGGACACCTCAGCAGCATACATCCTCTGGCGTCCTCTGTTCTAGAACCTGCCTTGTGAACCTGGCTCTCCTTGGCAATGACATAATCTCTGAAAACCTACCTACACAGGAAGGCTCCTCTGAATACTGCCACGGTCACCACCTCTGCCACCCCCACCTTCCTCTTCCCTCAGCATTTGCTGTTTCAACCTCTTCCTTGCTAAATCAACCTGCACTCACTTTATTGCTGTACCAATATTCCTGTGCCCCTTTCTCAAGCTTGCTGCTGCTGCTGCTAAGTCACTTCAGTCGTGTCTGACTCTGTGCGACCCCATAGATGGTAGCCCACCGGGCTCCCCCGTCCCTGGGATTCTCCAGGCAAGAACACTGGAGTGGGTTGCCATTTCCTTCTCCAATGCATGAAAGTGAGAAGTCAAAGTGAAGTCGCTCAGTCGTGTCCGACTCTTGGCGACCCCATGGACTGCAGCCTACTAGGCTCCTCGGTCCATGGGATTTTCCAGACAAAGAGTACTGGAGTGGGGTGCCACTGATGTACTGACAACTACTCTTGTGCAACAAACAGTGACAAATGAAAACCGAAACAAAACAACAACAAAGCTGCACAGGCCCCTAAGCACTAGGCAAACTATATTAAAAGCGGAGGGGTCTTCATGGCATTTCCTTTACGTCTACGATCTCCAGTTTTATCTCATTTCACCCTTTAACTACTAGGGGTACACACTAGGAAGAATGAAGCAAAACTGCAAAACCCCGAACGTGCAGGACAGGAGCCGGGTTCCACCCACGGTCTCACATTATCTAGTCTGGCTTCTGGCCACCACGGTCCCACAATTCCTTCCACCCCCGGGCTTCTCTCCAATTACAGATTCTCTGTTCTGTCGACATCCAACAGCCTAGGCTGGGGCCTGAGCCCGAGCCCAATCCACCTCTTTCTTCAGCCATCTTTCTTGGACTGCACCTTCCCAAATTACAACTTGATCCTTTTCCACACCCTAGCAAGACAGTGCTGCCTTCTCCGTCCCAACTTAACTGCAGTTTCTGTCTCCTGTCAGCCGGGCTCCACCCCATCCCTCTCTAAAGGTCCTCGCCCCCATCGCGCGTCCCCTTATCTCACAGTCGCGGTCTCGACCCCGTCCTCTCAGCCCTAACTCCTCACTCTCTCCTCGGCCAGCCCACTTTCTGTCTCGTTACCCAAAGCTAGTTAGCGGTCACTAGCTCCAAACCGGTCCTCACCTGCATTGCGGCGGCGGGGGGGCGGTGTCAATCACTTCCTCTTCCGGTTCCCAAGTCAGCCAATTAGAAAGCCAGAACTCGACCCTCCCACTTACTTCCGGCCCCGCCAGTCGCGAGACCTCCGGGTCAGGGGTCAGGAGCGGAGCATCGTCTCTGGCCCGGGCCGGCGCGGGAGGGCTGTGTGATGGCCTCGGAGCGCCCGGAGCCGGAGGTGAGGGGCGGGCGGGCGCAGCGCTGGGCCTGGAGATCCGAGGGGGAGGGTCCGGCGGCCAGGCGTGGCCGTGGCCTCCTCCGGGTCTGGGGGCCGCCTGGCCCTCCTGAAGGCCCAACAGTAGCATTTCCTCACCCCTACTTTCCTTGCGGGTGCTAGAGGAGGAACTCGTGGCTCAGTTTTGTTTGCCGAAATTTAATCCACGACTCTCAACTCTACGGCTCTTGGGTTCTTTGACCTCGTAATGGCATTCAGAAAATCTGTATTTTGATCTTCTGTTGCAGTTTCAGTGGACAGGTTTGCCGGTTGCTGCATCTTTCAAATATTATTGGAATGCCATAAACAGCATAAATTAATTAGGTTCTAGCGGAATCCCAGGGACAGAGGAGCCTAGTGGGTTGCTGTCTCTGGGGTCGCACGGAGTCGGACACGACTGCAGCGACTTAGCAGCAGCAGCAGCAGCGCTCACGCTTTTGGAGAGCAGCTTAGATTTCATGAAAAAACGTTGGATTCAGAGTGAAACCTCGTTCTAGTATTGGCGCTGCCCTGTAGCTGTCTGTGCAACTTTGGGCAAATCTTGACTTCCCTGATCCTGTTTTCTTCTTTGTAAAATACCTATCTTCTGGTCTGTTGTGAGGATCACACGTTTCAAATCGGAAAATGCAAATGAAGCATCCATTAAGTAGGAAGGACCATGCAAGGAACTTTTGTATACATTGTGTGGTTCAGACTTGTGCAAGGAAGATGACAATAGCCATTTTCATTTACAGACAAACTAAAAATCAAGAGAAGTGAAGTACCTTACCCAAGTGCTACTCTGAGCTGGGGAGTAGCAGAGCTTTGGAATTAGAAGTGTAAAATGTCAGATTTGGAAAGAAAACATCACTAGGAGAGGTACCCAATGTTACAGGAGAACATGTGAGTGGATGGGAAAGGTGAGAGGTGTATAATCATGAAATGAGTCCTTACCTATTGAATGCTTACTGTGTGCCAGAGACCATCTTAGCGCTTTACCAGTGTCAAAGAGTACTCTCAACCCTACGAAGTAGACACTGTTATCCCCATTTTTTAGTTGAGGAAACTGAGGCACAGAGATTTTAAGAGTAACAAAGTTGCACAGCTAGTAAGTGGCAGAGCCAGGACTCCAAAACAGGTGGTCTCTTGTAGATCTTGTGTTCTTAGCCGTAATGTTTACAGTGCAAAAAGAAAGTGGCCACAGGATGGTAAGTCTCCAGTATTAGGATTTGATGTGATGAGACCCAAGATTAAATACAACTATAGGAAACTACCCTATTAAAAAGGATCAAATGTGCTCACAGGGCTGGTGGAGTAGCCTATGCATCAGAAATACCATTACTGAGGAATACTCAAGGGATTTGAAGCATGTTTTGTGGATTAAAATGAGAAGACATGGAGGGATGTTGTGAAATACAACAGACCTTTCATGCATATAGTCTAAAACAGCATTATCCAATGGAAACCCAAGGCAGGCCGTATATGCCAGTTTTCTGGTAGCTGCTTAAAGAGGTTAAAAAAAATAGGTAAAATTAATTTATAATAATATATTTTCTTTAACCCCATATTTCCAAAATAGTGTCATTTCAACATGTGATGAATATTAAAAATTACAAGATATTTAATGTTCTTTTGTACCAAGTCTTTAAAATCCAGAGTGTATTTTACATTTAAGCATATGGCACTTTGTGCTAGCAGTATCGCAAGTGCTCAGTAGCCACAGACGGTAATGGCTACCGTACTGAGCAATGCAAACCTAAAATAACTTGAATCAACACACGTTCCTGGCAGTCTCACTCAGCCACAAGTCCATTTGTTAAATCCTTGATTTGCATTTCTGAAAATCTTACCCCAGAAAGTAAAGGGAATGAAGAGTTCTGCCCCTTGGCAGAAAAGTGACTGACAGAGGTTATTATAATCCCAAGAGAGAAAGATTGAGCCTAGTCAGATTTAAGACGTCATCATTCCTCAGATACTTAAATGATGTGTGCTGTTATGGACTTGGAATTGTGCTAAGTATCAGGGTGGATAGGAAGCAGTGTAAGACACTCCCTATTTTAATGGGGTGAACAAACATTGGATTATGATAATAAGTGCCTCAAAGGAAAAGTACAGAGCGAGTGAATGTTTAACAAGGGTTCTTAACCTAGTTGTTAAGTGAAGTGGGTGGATCCTACAGCCTTCTCAGAGGAATGACATTTAAGCATGGAGGAGTGGAGGGTGGCAGTGAGGAGAGGCGGAATACATTGCAGGCAAAGGGAAATTGACAGTCTGGAGGGAAGGAGGAGGAAAAGGCAATGGCAACCCACTCCAGTACTCTTGCCTGGAGAATCCCATGGATGGAGGAGCCTGGTAGGCTGCAGTCCATGGGGTTGCCAAGAGTCGGACACAACTGAGCGACTTCACTTTCACTTTTCACTTTCATGCATCACTGGAGAAGGAAATGGCAACCCACTCCAGTGTTCTTGCCTGGAGAATCCCAGGGACGGGGGAGCCTGGTGGGCTGCCGTCTGTGGGGTCGCACAGAGTCGGACACGACTGAAGCGACTTAGCAGCAGCAGCAGAGAAGGAGGAGCTGTGAGCCTTCAGAGAACTTAGAGGAAGCAGCTGCTCATGTGGGCTCGGTGACAGAATAGCTAACACAAGTGCTTCCTGAGTTACCATCTAATACTTGGGAAATCCCGGTGAAATCGGCACAGTTATTATCCCTCTTTCACAGGTGAGGAAACTCAGGCACAGAGAGTTTAAGTAACTTCACCAAGGCCTTATTCTAATAAGCAGTGGAACCAGTGTGTGATCTTAGGTGCTCAGACTCAGGGGGAGGTGGGTGAGAGATAAGACTGGTGAAGAAGATCCAGGTTGAAGCCATGCTTGAGGTTCAGACTTTGGCATATGTACAGTGGTTCAAGGGCAGGTGAAAATTCTTGTGGAACTCTGTTAACAGAAAACAGCTCAGGGTTGGAAAAGGCTTCAAGAATAATTTATACCTTAACCACCAAGGGACAGGGGCAACAAACAAAAAACAAATTAATGAGATGGACATGGTTTCCTTCATGCTGGCGTACATAGTGTGCAGCACATGCCTCATGTCTTATTCAGCTTGCTGTCAATGAATGTTCCAGAATGATAGGCTTTCTCTGTCATTGTCTTATTCTCCTGGTTAATTGCCACAGCATCCTTCTGAAATAGACATTCTTATTCACATATTACAGAAGAAACTGAGGCCTGGAAAAACTGACTTGTCCAAGCTCAGTTGGATACCAAGTAGTAGAGCGTATTTGAATCCAGGTCTCTGCCTTCAAAACCCTGCTTTCTTTTTGCCAGACAACTCCAATGTACTTCAAACTCAGGAGGATTCAGTGCTATGCTATGCTATGCTAAGTCACTTCAGTCGTGTCCGACTCTGTGTGACCCCATAGACAGCAGCCACCAGGCTCCCCGTCCCTGGGATTCTCCAGGCAAGAACGCTGGAGTGGGTTGCCATTTCCTTCTCCAATGCATGAAAGTGAAAAGTGAAAGCGAAGTCGCTCAGTCCTGTCCGATTCTTAGCGACCCCATGGACTGCAGCCTACCAGGCTCCTCCATCCATGGGATTTTCCAGGCAAGAGTACTGGAGTGGGTGCCATTGCCTTCTCCGCAGGAGGATTCAGTATCAGGGATTAAATCTCCACGTGAGTGTCAGTGCTGTGAGAACACAGCTAACTCAGGAATTCTCAACCAGTGCAGTGGAAGAGTGACTTGGGGGAGCTCGTGAAGTGTAGACTCCTGAGCCTTCTCACCTCTTAATTCATGTGGTCGCAGGTGGTGCCCAGGTGTCTGCAGTTTAACAAGCACCTCAGGTGGTTCTGATGCCACTGGGTCCTTGGATCACACTTGGAAAAATACCACTCTAGCTGCCTGAATGAATTCTTGAATCTTTTGGTTTCGATAAATTGCATCTTGAAAGTGAAGAAAACTTAGAGCTGATGTTTGTGAAAATGTAGTTGTTGACTTTGAAGGATACATACAAGGGGGAATGTTGCAAGAAGGCTCGAGTTAGGAAATGTTCCTGGTTTCAAGAGTGTGGATTCTGTAAGAACCGATTAATGAACTAGACTTCAGTTTGGCCTTGAAGAGTTAGTCCGTCATTCAAAATAACCTTTGAAACAAGGTGGAGAAACGGAAGCTACACAGTACTCGAATTAAGCAGCTTACTAACAAATAGTCTGAAGAAAGTCTTCTAATGGGACAATGCTTGTCTGTACCCTCCATCTGCTGTATCCCCCTTTTCCTCCTCACTTAGTCAACTCTGTTCAACCTTCAGAGTCACTTTCTCTTAAGACCCACCTCTGAGTCAGGTTACTTTGTTACATGCTCTCATAAAACCACATTCTTATCCTTAGGCACACCTAGTTTGTATTAATATAATAATTAGAGTGATTATCTAACTGGTTTTTTTTTTCATTATAGGGTAAATTCTGTGAGAGCAGAGAATGCCAATTTTTGCTTTCCATCGTATCCTTAGGACCTAGCCCCATGTTGGCACATAGCAGACTCTCCATAAATTTGTTGAGTGACAGATGGATGCATACTCACCTTACCTTTGTCCTCTTTGGACTTGGATAAGGACTTGATGGCATCATGATTGAATCAGCAGGGAAATTTAGCTGTAAAGAGATTTACTAGAAGACAAAACAGCAGCCTAAGCTTCACAATAGAATAATAGGCTGGGTTTATCCAATGTAATAGGACAAATTGAATAATTGTGTGTGTCCAAAAAAAGCCAGCGGCATTAGGACAGAATAGGGGATGTGTCTAAGCAGCAGAAGCAAGGAAGTCATAGAGATCTCTTGGGTCAACAGCATGGTAAAGCTTTCCGCAAAGTAAGTAGAATGTGGGGTACTCTGAATCTGTGCCTTCACCTGGGTCTTGTACTCCATTTTGGCGTCCACATTTTGAGTTGAAAAGTAGACCAGCCAGAGTTCGTTCATGGGCTTGTGATCTAAGATATAAAATAGGAAACTCAAACCATGCTGTTAGAGATGCACTTAAGGAACCTGGAGATGATTATTGTGGAGCAGCAAAGACTCAGAACCATCATCAGATATCTGATAGATTCTCCTTTGGCAGAGGGTCAGATTTTCCCTCTATGGCCTCAGGAGGTAAAACCCAAAGTGATTTACGTATTTTCAAGAGAGCAGATTTCCAGAGCAGGTCAATGTAATATCAAGAAGACAGATTCTGGCTCAGTGTGAAGAAATTTCTAATTCTGCCAACCAAGTGAGGGTGAGCACAAAAAGCTGAAGTGAGTGGCTGTGCAGGACTTCAAAGCAGCAGCACCTTGTTACCATTAACACATGCATTTATGTGGCACTTTTAACTTTACAATGTGCTTTCACCCATCGTTGGGATAGGTGATGATATTTTATAGAGGAGGAAACTAAGGGTCAAGGCCAGAGTCTCAGCTGTCAATACTGTCATTGCATCTAAAACAAATCTATTAAGAGTCTACACCAGAACCACCCCCCCCCATTCCAGAATTGTACAGAAGAACATAATATCAATAAAGAACATACTAGTAGGGGGAAAAAAAAACTTGGTAAAAACAACTTTCATGGAGGCAAAGGAAAAATCCAAACAGTAGTTTTTCGACAAAGCAGATGAGGAAGGATAGGAGTTCTTAAATAGCAAAAGCCAGATGTTGATAAAGGTGAAAAATTTGGAATCACTGGTAAGATACTAAGAACATAGCTTAAAACAGAGAAGAGAGTGAATATAACTTGTCGGAGGTATTTCTCTCATTCATACATTCATTCAACAAATATTCCATCCCTTAGTGTCTTGGCACTGTGCTGGTTGCCAGAGAGACAGCAAAGAACAATACAATGTAGACAGCCCCGCCTCCCCGCGGTGTCTACACTTGTTGGGGAAATCAACATTTAAAAGTATTTTTTACAAATTTTTCAGTATTAACTCTGGTGGGTGCTATGAAGAAATCCAGGCCACTTTGCGAATGCCTAACAAGATACCAAACAGTACAGGGAATCATGGAAAGAAAGGTTCGTTTATTAAGCCCAGAGTGGCCAAGATTTTAGTCCTAGAAGATGAAGTGACCAGGTGTCCCCAACTCTCCTTATGGTGCTGACACATAGACCTGTGCTCTCCCTCCTTTAACCCTGGCCCAGTATGGGCCACAAAACCCTTTCCTGGCTATTTCCTTGCACAGCTGAAACAAACTGGCATTTTAAAAAAAATATATCTTTACTCACCACCAAAGAAGAACAAAAGGAAAATAGCATGGAGACTAGTGTTATGATGACCTCACCTTGAGAAGAGTTGTACTGCCTATGATTGGTTTTAAATGTTGCATTTGCTTTGCTTAGAACATAGAGTGAATTCACTTACTCAGCAAAATTGTATAGCGCATCCTATTGCCAGGCCGTGCACCAGACTCCGGGGATAGAGTGATAAACAGAAAGGGCTGCTGAACTGGGATATCCTTCTTATTCTGATAATTCTGAACCCAACCCAGCCTTTTTCAAGATAAGAACCGTGGCACAGTCAACATGTATACAAGAGAGGTCACTAAGGCCACACAGCCAATCCAGAGGGAGAGGTTGCCTAGTTTGTAAAAGTAACTCATTCTGAGACCAGGGATCAGAGAAAGAGGGCATGTAATTGCCGCTATTTCCTTTCAAGCCAATTAGACCCCGTTTGCCTTTTTAAGAGTTTGGCAATAAGAGCATTCGATTTGATGGGACCTTCTGAGGGGAATGATGGTTAGAAATGATAGGAAATAACTATACCTAATTTCTCTAGCTACCAGAAATCATCCTGCAACCTACTGGTTTTTGTGGTGTTTTCTTAAGCATCCTTGACACCTTTTTTTTTTTTTGGTTACTTTGGACTTCCCTGGTGACTCAGACGATAAAAGAGTCTGCCCACAGTGTGGGAGACCTGAGTTCGACTCTTAGATTGGGAAGGTCTCCTGTAGAAGGAAATGGCAACCCACTGCAATACTCTTGCCTAGAGTATCCCATGGATGGAGGAGCCTGGCGGGCTACAGTCCATGGAGTCACAAAGAGTTGGAGACACTGAGCGACTTCACTTCTCTTCCCTACTTTGATTAATCATCAGTTCTTGTCCATCTTAATATAAAGATTCCTTAAAGTGCAACTGAGCTCACTTGTCTTAAAGGTTAGTTCAACTGACTTTTCCCAAGACCGTCAGTGAAAGGCAGTGGTGGTTTTACATTCTAGTACAGCTCCTTGTCTCAGCAGGGAACAGGCTCAAACACTCACAGAATGGCTACTTTGAGTAGCTGTGCTGTAGGCCATTGTCATCTCCCCTGGTTATTAGGAGAGCTTTCTAAATCCTGTGGTAGCCAGGGGGGGATTCTTTTAAATTCAGATACAATAATACTGCCCTGCTGAAAAAAGATTTAGGTAGCTTGACCTAATTCTTAGATAAAATCCAGACTCCTAGCCAGGGCCTACCTCAGGCCCATGCAGGATAACAGTATAACAGTGGTATTTCCCAAAGTGTGATTTTAGACAGTATAGAGACAACACAGAGTAATACTGAATCGCATCACATTGATGTTTAAATTGTCTTTTTGAATTATGTCACAGCATCCTTTATAAACCTCCATCATGTTCCTTCTTGTAACCATTTTAAAACTTTTCTGCTCCTAAGCCCCAGTTTGATCCATATGTTAAGCTCAGTAGATGGGCTTTCAGCTCATCAGGCATGGGCTTGACTTCTGACCCTGTGCCTACAAATTCTAGACCACTAGACCATTCAGGTATGACCTAAATCAAATCACTTACAATTATACAGTGGAGGTGACAAATAGATTCAAGGGATTAGATCTGATAGAGTGCCTGAGGAACTATGGATGGAAATTCATGACATTGTACAGAAGGCAATGATCAAGACCATCCCCAAGGAAAAGAAATGCAAAAAGGCAAAATGGTTGTCTGAAGAGGCCTTACAAATAGCTGAGAAAAGAAGAGAAGCTAAAGGCAAAGAACAGGAAAGATATACCCAATACCCACCTGAATGCAGAGTTCCAAAGAATAGCAAGGAGAGATAAGAAAGCCTTGCTCAGTGATCAATGCAAAGAAGTAGGGGAAAACAATAGAATGGGAAAGACTAGAGATCTCTTCAAGAAAATTAGATACCAAGGGAACATTTCATGCAAAGATGGGCACAGTAAAGGACAGAAATGGTGTGTACTTAACAGAAGCAGAAGATATTAAGAGAGGTGGCAAGAATACACAGAAGAACTGTACAAAAAAGATCTTCATGACCCAGATAATCATGATGGTGTGATCACTGACCTAGAGCCAGACATCCTGGAATGTGAAGTCAAGTGGGCCTTAGAAAGCATCACTATGAACAAAGCTAGTGGAGGTGATGGAATTCCAACTGAGCTATTTCAAATCCTAGAAGATGATGCTGTGAAAGTGCTGCACTCAATATGCCAGCAAATTTGGAAAACTTAGCAACGGCCACAGGACTGGAAAAGATCGGTTTTCATTCCAATTCCAAAGAAAGGCAATGCCAAAGAATGTTCAAACTACTGCACAATTGCGCTCATCTCACATGCTAGCAAAGTAATGCTCAAAATTCTCCAAGCCAAGCTTCAATAGTATGTGAACCATGAACTTCCAGATGTTCAGGGTGGATTTAGGAAAAGCAGAGGAACCAGAGATCAAATTGCCAACATCCATTGGATCATTGAAAAAGCAAGAGAGTTGTAGAAAAACATCTGCTTTATTGACTATGCCAAAGCCTTTGACTGTGTGGATCACAACAAACTGTGGAAAATTCTGAAAGAGATGGGAATAGCAGACCACCTGACCTCCCTCCTGAGAAATCTGTATGCAGGTCAAGAAGCAACAGTTAGAACTGGGCATGGAACAGCAGACTGGTTTCAAATAGGGAAAGGAGTATGTCAAGGCTGTATGTTGTCACCCTGCTTATTTAACTTATATGCAGAGTACATAATGCAAAATGCTGGGCTGGGTAAAGCACAAGCTGGAATCAAGATTGCCAGGAGAAATGTCAATAACCTCAGATATGCAGATGACACCACCCTTATGGCAGAAAGCAAAGAAGATCTAAAGAGCCTCTTAATGAAAGTCAAAAAGCTAGCTTGAAGCTCAACATTCAAAAAACTAAGATCATGGCATCCGGTCCCATCACTTTATGGCAAATAGATGGGGAAACAATGGAAACAGTGAGAGACTACTTTTTTGGGGTTCCAAAATCACTGCAGATGGTGACCATAGCCATGAAATTAAAAGATGCTTGCTCCTTGGAAGAAAAGCTATGACCAACCTATACAGCATACTAAAAAGCAGAGACATTACTTTGCTGACAAAGGTCTGACAAAAGTCAAAGCTAGGGTTTTTCCAGTAGTCATATATGGATGTGAGAGTTGGACTATAAAGAAAGCTGAGCACTGAAGAATTGATGCTTTTGAACTGTGGTGCTGGAGAAGACTCTTGAAAGTCCCTTGGACTGCAAGGAGATCCAACCAGTCAACCCTAAAGAAAATTCTGAATATTCATTGGAAGGACTGATGCTGAAACTCCAATACTTTGGCCACCTGATGCGAAGAACTGACTCATTGGAAGAGACCCTGATGCTTGGAAAGATTGAAGGCAGGAGGAGAAGGGGACGACAGAGAATGAGATGGTTGGATGGCATCACTGACTTGATGGACGGGAGTTTGAGCAAGCTCCGGGAGTTGGTGATGGACAGGGAAGCCTGGCATGCTGCAGCCCATGGGGTCGCAAAGAGGTGGACACGACTGAACGACTGAACTGAACTACAAATTCTGCTAAGCCGCCTAACTTTTTTGGATCTCCACTTAACTTCTGTTAAATGTTTTGTGTGAAGACTGAATGTGGTTACGTAGGTAAAGGGCCTAGTGTTGAGCCTGGTCATAATCTGTAGTAGTTAACTTCTATTGTGTTCTAACTAAGTGCCACGCACTCTGCTGACGACTTCATAGACATAGTTTTCCTTCATCCGCAGAACAGCGCAATTCAATTGGTATTAGGATTGGTGCTGGTAAATCTAATACCAGTACTATCTTCATTTTATAGATGAGGACACTAAGACTTATATAGGTTAAGTACCTTTTCCACAATCTCACTGCTAATAGGAGGCTGAATTGGGATTCAAACCCAGGCTGTCCGAATCTGAAGTTCTTATACTTAACCTCTCCAGTGTTCTATTGAATGTATTTTAGGTACTCAATAAATATGTGTTTCTTCCCTCTTCCTACTCCTACTCTCATCCCTGCCATTTTCCAGCGTCCCTTTCTGTATCTCTTTCCCCAAACTTTAAACTTTTTATTTTGTATTGGGATATAGCTGATTAAAAATGTTGTGGTAATTCCAGGTGAACAGTGAAAGCACTCAGCCATATACTTGTACGTGTATCCGTTGCTTCTGTATCTCTTTATGCTTGCCTTCTGTCTTGGAGAGAAAGGTCTTTCTTCATCATTAGTCGTTGCATCTCTGCTCTCCAAACTCTTCTCCAGCATCAGATATCCATCATTATTGCTTTTCCAGGACTTTTTCCATCTCTTCTCCATGGGTATTTCCCCATTATTGGAGAAAAAAAAAAATCTTCATTTCAACATCCCATTTCTCAACAGGATATCACTGACTTCTGCTCACTTCCTCGTAGCCTGGCATTTCCCCCCTCACTAGGAACATGGGAAGAGAAATTTGCAGTTTGTCTAAGTAGGAGAGGAGAGTAAGCTTTTCATCTGAGGCAAGAGTAAGGGAGTAAAGGATGTTACTGATAAGGGTTAATCTTGAGGAAACATTGAAGAGTTCAGGCCAGCTGACCCTTATTTCTCTGCAAAACTGTAGGCAGGTTCATCTGCTGGGACCACGGGAGTAGGCAGATTGTAAAACCTGAGGGGACTAAGGAAGGGTTGCTGAGCAGGAAAAGGTGAGATGATTGGTGACGTTCTCTAGAAGTGGCACCACTGGCAAGGTGGGAAGCTTCTTTCCATCAGAGTGTACAGCCGGTGCAGTGTATGTGTGGATAAGGAAGAAAGTTAAATTCATCCTAAGTCAAGAGTTGGCTGGGCTTTTGTCGCGACAGGTGAGGACACAGGCAACGGAACAGATGGTCGTTAGGACACAGTTGAACTGACTGCCTGTGAGGCAACGGAAGGAAGGAACTGGAGCGTTGACAGCTGAGAAGGATGGGGAGGGAGACTGTGACCCACAGAAGTTGGGCTTTGAGGTCTTCAGTAGGCTTGCCATTCACCCAGTGAAGAGCTCTCACTCCCTGCTGTTGTCAAGACTTAGTAGGAGGAACTGCCGGGCATTATTGAGTGTCTGTTCTGTTTTAAGCGATTTGCTAAGCACAGGGACACAAAAATAGAGCAAGATGCAATCCCTGCCCTCAAAGAACTTAGAGTTTATAGGAGAAACTCACATATCCATTGAAGTGTACAAAGGTCACTTGATCTGCATAGATGTCTTTAGAGGAGAAATGGGAACCAAGAGATGAGAATTGAATCCTTGGGAAGCCCATTGCACTGAAGTGGGGGTAACCATTTCACCTCTGCTGCCTCGCCTCTCGGTAATGGATTCCGAGCTTTTTGGACAAGTTACTTGCACTGTGATCTATATGTACTGGCAACTAGTGGATTTTAAAAAAATACTTATTTGGCTGTGCCAGGTCTCAGTTGTGGCCACACGAATCTTTAGTTGCAGCATGTGAACCCTTAGTTGAGACACATGGGATCCAGTTCCCTGCGTGCATGCTGAGTCACTTCAGTCATGCCCAATTCTTTGTGACCCCATGAACCGTAGCCCACCAGGCTCCTCTGTCCATGGGATTCTCCCAGCAAGGATACTGGAGAGGGTTGCAATGTCCTCCTCCAGGGGATCTTCCTGACCCAGGGATCAAACCTGTGTCTCCTGCATTGCAGGCAGATTCTTTACCCATGGAGCCACCTGGCAAGCCCCTAGTTTCCTGACCAGGGATCAGACCCAGGCCGCCTGCTTGGGGAGCATGGAGTCTTAGCTGCTGTACCACCAGGGAAGTCCCTGGG
This sequence comes from Bos grunniens, assembly GCF_055505025.1. Classification (NCBI taxonomy): domain Eukaryota; kingdom Metazoa; phylum Chordata; class Mammalia; order Artiodactyla; family Bovidae; genus Bos; species Bos grunniens. The sequence goes on from NC_141167.1 coordinate 18,810,145, forward strand.
ACTAGTGAGTTTTTATAGATTTTTAAAATATCTCTTTATCTCTAGGTGGAAGAAGCTGGGCAGGTGTTCCTGTTGATGAAAAAGGATTATCGAATCTCCCGAAATGTTCGCCTGGCTTGGTTCCTCAATCACCTGCACCAGACTGTGCAGGCCACACCCCAAGAGACGCTGGTGAGGCCCAGAAGCATGCGCAACGTGAGGGCTGACCCCGAGGATCTGGTTTTTTTTTAGGAGACTGCTGGAAACAGGAGGGGAGACTAACTCTTGAGGGGTCCAATTCGAGGAGGGGCAAGTGACCTTGCCCACAAAATTTCACAGGGGAAATTTTGTCTAGTCATTTTTCCAGCTTGGAGAAGTACTTGGTTGGGTTGCGGGAGGTAGAGCCAGTGGTGTGTCATTTTGGGTCTGGAAGTCAGGTCCTGGAGAGAAAGGGGCGACTTCCCTGACTCTTCCCTCTTCTCTCCATCATCAGCTTCAGTCTGAGCAGGAGCTGGAAGTCCTCAGTGTCCTGCCTCCTGGGTGGCAGCCAGATGAGCCGGTGGTCCCCAGGCCCTTCCTCCTTGTACCATCCACCCGGGTCACCTTCCTGGCCTGGCAGTATCGGTTTGTCATTGAGCTGGACCTCAGCCCATCTACCGGCATTGTGGTAAGGGGCTGGTTGAGGGGAGGCAGTGGGAAGAAAGGATTGGGTAGGAAGTGAGAAGTAAGAAGAGGTAGCCTGAGATAAGTGAAGAATGATCCCACAGTGGTACCACGGTGAAAAGGAGACAGGTGTGTGAAGGAATGGTGGGTGTTTGAAGACAGAGCCCGTCCCATCTGTGCACTGTGTTGGGGGGTATGATCAACCTTAAGAATCTCAACCCCAGAAGCTGCTTATATCTGCCTTCTGCTCAGGGCTGTGTTTGGTTACCCTTGAGAGACCTTTCTTTGCATTGCCCTCAGGATGATTCCACAGGGGAGATCTTGTTTGATGAAGTTTTCCATGCCCTCTCCCGCTGCCTAGGCGGGCTGCTCCGGCCCTTCCGAGTGCCTGGATCTTGTATCGACTTCCAGCCTGAGATCTACGTCACTATCCAGGCCTACTCCTCCATCATTGGCCTGCAGTCCCATCAGGTATTGCATCCTCTCTCCATGTCTGTATCCTCAGACCTCATTTTGGGTAGTCCACTGACCAAGTCCTTATCCTGTCTCTACTCTCCATGCCCAAAGTCCCCAGCCCTCCTCAAACCTATTCCTAGTCATCTCTGCAAGTCTCTCTCCTCTTTAAAAGTGTCTGTTGCTCTGGCCTTAAAGGGCCTTCCCACAAGCATCAGGTGCGTTGGCACTGACTGGACAAATGCCTCTCTCATGGCTCCTGTCAGCCTCTGGTTCTGCTCCTGGACGTCTCTTCTCTCCCCTGCCCCTTTTAGTTCCATCGGAAGACTTGATACTGTCCTAACTCCTTGCACTGCCTCTAGGAGATGGTCTTTTGGCACAGTTTTGTGGTTTTGAAATATAACAAAGACCCAGAAACATAATTTCTTCCAAGGAGAGAGGAGGGTCATTTTTCTTCTGAGCCCTGCGAGCTGTCGGGTGTTAATGCTGACCATACAGATAATTACAGGCTTATCAGACACCCAGACAGGCTATCAGAAGGCACTCCTTTTGGAGAATGGCCAAGTCTGTTACTGGAATATCTGTTTTGGGCTTAGATAAGTATTGGCCCAGTTTCCCCTCATCTGCTTGTAACCACCCTTAACTCATTGGTAGGGGCTTACCCTGAAACTGTTCCTGATGGCTGCATTGTCAGCTTAGCTATCAAACTGGCTTTGAGAGAGGAGGATGCAAGAAACAGCATCTGAGGAGCTGAAATATGCATATGGCATTGGGTACATGCCTGGGTCCCAGCCCTCTACCCAGGATTAAAGTATTCTCCTAGTGCTGGTGTTAGGACTGTTGGTGGTGGACTACATCCCCAGGCAGAGATCAGGCTTTGCAGGTACTCATGGTCAAGGTGAGAAAAGTTTAGATGTTAGGTAATCACTCAACACTTGGTTCACTTTGATAAACAGTTAGTGAAGCCCAATCGATGCCAGGCCTGGGCTAGGTCCTGGATGAATCAGACCCTGTTCCTGTCCTACTGGGAGGGGTTGAGAGCTTAGTGGGGTAGACAGATATTGAAAGAGATCATTTCAGTTGAAAGTGATAAGGGCACTGATAAGTTATGACTCAGGTGCTGTGGGAGCACCCAGCCAGCCTGGAGTAGCAGCAGGAGAGACTTTTGGACCAAGACATTTGAACTGAGTCTTGAAGGATGAATTGATGTTAATTATTGAAAACAGAGGAAATGGGCTTTCCAGGCAGAGAGGCCAGCAGAAGCAAAGACATAGAGCTGTGAAACTGTGCTGTCAGTCACTGGGGTTCTAGGGAGCCACATGTTACTCAGCTGGCCACAATGAAGATTGAGTGATGGGAGGGTTAGGAGGGTGGTAAAGGGGAGACTAGAGAGAGAAGCGGGGGCAGAATTAGGAAACGCCTTGGATGTCATGGCTAAGAACTTGCACTTTATTCTACAGGGGAGTTTGGTGGTAAAGAGCATCTGTATCTGCAGATGCCTCATGTGCTTCCTGGCTGTACCCCTTCCCAGCTATGTGTTCTTATGCAAGTTACTTAACCTCTCTGTGCATCTGGGTCTTTTCTCCAAAATGGGGATGTCACCAATATTGCATGGTTACTGAATTAATACATATCAAGCATTTGTTAATAAAACAATGCCTGTCACACAGAAAACGTGCAAATGTTAGCTACTGAAATTATTAGTCACAGGTAGTAGAGAACTCTTGGAGGTTTGGAATGTCAGTGACAGGATCAGATGTGTACATTAGGAAGATGACACTTGTTTGTGGCCAATGAGAAGAATTGCAGGCAAATTCTGGACTAGGGAGAACAGGCGGAAGATTATTGCAGCATGGCAGAGGAGGTGAGTTCTGAACAAGGACAACCACTGTGGAGAAGATGAGGACTGAGAGCTTAGGTAAGCCTCCAGGGCCACTTGTTACTAAGTCAGCTAAGAAGTGAGGCAACTTCCTCAAGATGCATCCTGCTGTTTTTCAAAACAAAAAGTTGTCACGTTTATACTATATGCCCTTTGAAGGAGATTTGGAAAATATATAAAATATTTTTTTTAAAAACCTACAGAACTTGCTCATAATAAACCTCTCAGAAATAGCTATTTTTGACATGTTATGGAATGTCTTTCTTCTCTTTGAGTATGCGTTTATTTCCCTCATCACCTCTACTCAGTCCAGAGACAGAAGAAATATCAGGCTTATTCCAAACACCCAGTGGTACCCCTGCTTTTTTAACATATGATATGGGCATTTTTTCCACATCACTAAATATTTTTGGAAAGCGCAGTTTTAAATGACTGCCTCTCTTAATATTTTATCGTGTTTTTGTCATTATATATTTAGCCAGACTTTTGTTGTTGGATCCTTAGGTTGACTCAGTTTTCACTCTTCTGAACAATACAGCTCTGAACATTTTGCTCATCTTTTCACAGCCCCAGTTCCCAGTCTTCCTCTCCTCAGTCAGGCCTTTAGTCGTCCTAAGTCCCGCTCTGCCCTCTTCTGGCTGTCCCCACGCACTGGCCCAGTTCTGAATGGAGAGTGAAGCAGTAGCTGTTGGGTGGGAGGGCAGGGGTTGGGGAGAAGTGGGCAGATTGTAGGAGTCTGATGAGAACAGGGAGAGAGGAGAGATCCCAAGGCCACCACAGGGGCTGCCAGGTCTGTATCAAATTTTTAGGATGGGAGAACTTACTCACGTTGAAAGTAGAAGGAAGGAAACCCCATGGAGAGAGAACCAAGATGTTAGACAAAAGATCCAAGATTAGATGGAGATATTAGCTTTGGGGAGAAAAAAGAGGAAGAGGAATCTTCTTCAGAGCCTGAAAGGAAGAACAAGAACACAGGTAGATCCAAATGCCTGGCAAATGCTGAGGGCGTTTTCGGTGGGTCAGAGAGTAGTCACCCTGAAGGTTAGGGTGAGTGGGGAGTTCCTGTTGACTGGTTTCCTTTCTCTGTGAAAATGGTGGGTGGGAGTTATCTGCTAAGGGTAAAGAGAAGGAAGGAACACTCATTGGGGGAATAAGATTCTAAGCTTAAGAAATAGAAAAGATCCAGAGCAGCTTGGTGTGCAATGCTTGGAAATCAACAAGAATAAGAAAGTATGAGTCAAATTCCTGGCCAGATAGGGCAGCTTGTAGACGATGTCCTGGAGGCCAAGATGGAGGAAACTGGAAGACGTTAGTGGCGCCCACATGCGCGAGCTTGGGGCAGCCCAGTATGGCAAATAAATAGGGAGGCCAGAGGGGTACTGCCCGGCGTCCCCCTGCCCTTCATGTCTCGCTCTTGCCCTTGTGCTTCTCAGGTGCTGGTCCAGGGCTGCCTTTTGGACCCTTCCCAGCAGGAGGTGTTCTTGCAGCAGGTGTATGCGCAGCTCTGTCTCTTTGAGGATAAGGTGGCCACCATGCTACAGCAGCAGTATGACCCCCAGAACCAGGTATGTGGGAGAGAAAGCAGGTAGAGGCCACTTAGAAGGAAGAGCTGTTAAGGGACAGAGGAAGGACAAGCCAAATGTCATAGAGGGAAGAGACAGCAGGAAAAAAGGGCTAAAAGCCAGGGGCAGAGGGCGCCAAGGAAAGAAGTGCCAGTGAGTGCACACAGCAGGTCCCTGTTGGAAGAGGGCTTATTAGACTCCCCAAGACACACACTGCTGCTGGGAGAAAATGTGGAGGCTGTTTGCTTGTGTTTTTTCAGTCCTGAATCTTCTCCCCCAGTGGATCTGAGAAGGTGATCATGGGTGACTTTGATTTCCACTATTTTGTATAATCTGGGATAAAGCTGCTTGGGTTCACCACAGTGCACTCTCTTGTTCTTTTAGATATCTGAGAAGTAGCCAGGCAGATGGCAGGTCTGTGTGTCTGAAGACTTAATCTGATTGATGTATTAATATATATCGTAATGGCAATGGAAGAATATGTAAAGGGGGCCTTACTGGCAAAAGGTGGGGAAGGCCTGCTCCAGGCCAGTGAGGTGCTTCACCTGGTGCTGGACGCCCTGCTCATCTGAGGATCAGCCTCCAAGCACACAGCCGGGGAAGGAGCACAGTCAGGACTTGGCCACACAGTGGGGGAACTGGAGGGCTCATGGGATTAGGCCTGTCTGGCCTGGGCAATGCTAGACTATCAATTCTGGCTTTGCTGTGGATGGGGTGGCAGCGCCATCTGTCCCATTCAGTCTTTTCTGTAACTTGGGCCAGACCGAGGACCAGTCCCCAGACTCAGGGGAGCCCTCAGGCCGGAAAGTGGGCGTTTCCATGGTGACAGCTGATCTTGGACTGGTCAGTATGATTCGTCAGGGCATCCTGGCACTGCAGCTGCTGCCCTCCAACTCCAGTGCAGGTCAGTAGGAGGAATGTTGGTGAGATTGGGGAAAGGGGGATACAGGAAGGGTGGGTGGTATTATCAGCAAAGATAGAAGTTCCAAAGGATTGGTGGGCCGCAGGGAAGTGCGTCTGTTTCCTTGTTTGTGAAAGGTAAGTGTTCAGTAGTGTGTATCTCGAGTACCCCCAGCTCTGACAACCAGCAGGGACCCTGGTGGGAAGGAACAGAGCTCCAAGATCACCTCTTGGGAGGAGTTTGGGACCCAGCTCTCAAGAGGTTGGAGCAGGAGGGAAGGGGAGAAGGAAAGGTATTGGAGGATTATAAAACACAGTGGTTGGTGGACACTGAGGTCCTTTCCCTTCGGCGCCTCCCTGTGACTCTGATCTGGAGGGACCCCAGGTCTGAGTCTGATGCTTCCTGCTCCAGGTATCATTGTGATCACGGATGGAGTGACCAGCGTCCCCGATGTTGCTGTCTGTGAGACGCTGCTGAACCAGCTTCGCAGTGGCACTGTGGCCTGTTCTTTTGTGCAGGTAAGGACTTTCTGGGAAGGAGGATTGGAAAGTATCACACCTTACCAGGTGGAATGTGGCTGGTTACTTTCTTGTAGGCAGTGGTTTCCCAGGTAAAGCCAATAGCATAGTTCTGGAGGGATGGGGGGGATGGGGAGGGAGCATCATGTCTAGAACAGGATAGTAAATTGATGGGAGAGGATTCTCATCTTTGTTCTTTCCTTAGGATGTGAAAGACAGCATGTTATAGTAAGAAGAATCCAGAATTTGCTGTCTGGCAGTCAGTTCCAGTCCCACCTCCCTCATTAGATTAGTTATTCCTGTTGCAGTTGCAAGGGTCAGAAAACCCAGCTCAAACTAGCTTAAGCAGAGGAGGGAGTGCATATATTCAGGGACCTGCAGCCAGTTTGGATTGACAGGCTATAGGATAGAAGGCAGAGAGCTGTGGAAAGTGAGGCTAGAGGGTAGGCATAGGCCAGAGCATGGAAAGGCGCTTCTGCTGTGTTAGAGGAGTTCCAGCATAATTGTGTGGGTGATGCTGATAGAGGGAACGAAAGTCACTTACTGGGTTTATGTTTTATAAATGTCACTCATTGCTGGGGGAGGGACAAGAGTGGAGGCGAGGAGGCTGTTAATTGCAGTGGTCAGGTGAGAGGATCAGGACTTAAACTAGGGGAATTCAGGGTAAGAGAGAATGGGGGTTAGCATTAAGGAAATGAAGGGGCGGCATCAACATGACTTATGATTAGCGAGGGGGGAGGGGTGAACAAGAAAGAGGGGCTAAGGGTGTCTCCAAGTTTCTGACTTCACTGATGACTGGGAGCCAGCAGAGTCAACAGAGCAGCAGCTGGGGTAGAGTGCGGACAGTACGATGAGGCCAGGCGTGTGCACATTGTTCCAGGGGGCTCTGTGTCACCTTTGGAGTCAGGCATGCCTGGCCGGAATCCTGGCTCCACTTACTGGCTGTGTGATGTGGACACATCATTTCACTTCTTGGGTGGATTCATTTGTAAACGGAGATTGTAACAGTACCTTCCTCAGTGGGTGAGGTGATGCATTTGAAGGGTTTAGCATAGTGCAGAATTGCATAGTGAATGACTGCTATTCGTAGCCGTTAGCAGTCGGACATGTAGCTCAGACACTCAGGAGTCCACACTAACTGAGAGGGAGTTAGGATTTGGGCAGCCTACACACGGCATTTGAGAATAGATAAGCGTCCCCAAAGAACCTGGGGGCTAAGACCGTTCATAGAGAGGGGGCCCAGCAAAGAATGAAGAGGAAATAATCAGACAAAAACCAGAAGGCTCTGGTGTCAAGAATTTCAGGGTTTGGGGGGAAAAAGGAGTACTTCACAGCATGAGGCAATAGAGAGATCTTGTACAATGAGGAATGAAAAGTGCCCTTTGGGTTTGGCAATTAGGTTATGGAAATTTTTTTCGAGGCTACTACAGTCAAGAGGCGGTGAGAGAAATGATTGCAGTGTGTGGAAGAGTGGATAGAAGGGAAGGATGTAGAGACAAGGGACATGTGGAATCTGGTTGTTCAGAACAAGGGAGGAGCAAGCGTGCTCGAGAGAGAGAACGGCAGCCTGAGGGGAGGACAGTGTGGAAAGAGAGGGCTGTTCTGATTTGTGTTTTAAGCTAGAGACTTCATGTTTCCAAAGGGCCATGGTGGAGCAGAGTTTGAAAATAAAGGAAAGGAAGCTGAAGTTCCTAAATTAACAGGAGGGAGGTGGCTCAAAAAATAAATTGAGGGATTCTTGGAGCAGAAGAGTGTCCTTGCTTCTCTGAGACTAGGATAGAAGTGAAGACATGTGCTGTGAGAGAGGGAGGCAGAGCTGAGGAGGAGGAATGACGCTGAAGACCAGCCTGAAGGACCAGCTGCATTGGGTGTCATACGTTTTGGTGTGGCGCCACCCTACACAACTGTGCAGTTTTTCTTCCATTTGGGATCCAACCAGTCCATCCTAAAGGAGGCCATCCCGGGTGTTCATTGGAAGACTGATGCTGAGGCTGAAACTCCAATACTTTGGCCACCTCATGCGAAGAGTTGACTCATTGGAAAAGACCCTGATGCTGGGAGGGATTGGGGGCAGGAGAAGAAGGGGACGACAGAGGATGAGATGGCTGGATGGCATCACCAACTTGATGAACATGAGTTTGGGTGAACTCTGGGAGTTGGTGATGGACAGGGAGGCCTGGCGTGCTGCGATTCATGGTGTTGCAAAGAGTCGGACACGACTGAGAGACTGAACTGAACTGAAGATCTCATTTGGGATCTGAGTATAGAGCTTGTGATCTTAGTTGGGGTTTCCAGGTGGAAGCAGAAAAATGGTGAGGAGGGCCTGGGAGTTAAGAATGTTGCATAAGAAGTTGTTTGAACATGTGGTCCAGGCTAGGTTGTAAAAAGAGGCCCAGGAGGACGTGGATAGATTTGAAAAGAGCAAAGGTTCAAGGCCTGGGAGTCTTAATGGGATCAGAGAGCAGCAGGAGGAGGAGGATGAAAGGAACTTAAAAATGGGACAGAGTTATTTGTAATCAGGGATGTGGCAATTGAGTTCACAAAGAGGAAGTAGTTCCAGGTGAAGCCAGGGGCCAGTGTGTAGCTAGGGGGCAGGTGAGTGGAATAAAGTTCCTGGAGATGAGGGTTAAGGAGCTGAGTGGCCAGGAAATTGAATGAACCATCTGTAGGTGTCCCCATCTCTGATCCCTAAAGCCTGATGATCTGAGGTAGAGCTGATGGAATAATAATAATAATAGAAATAACTTGCACAGTAAATGTAATACAGTTGAATCATCCTGAAACCATCCCCCTCAACCCTGGTTCATGGGATAATCATCTTCCATGAAATTGGTCGCTGGTGCCAAAAAGGCTGGGGACTACTAAATTCTAGAGTATACCTGCAAAGGACCAAGTAGTAAGCATTTCAGCTTTGTGGGCCGTATGGTTGTCCCAGCTACTCAGCTGTGCTCTCGTAGCCTGAAAGCAGGCATGGACAGTAGGAAGATGAATGGGCGTGCTGTGTTCCAATAAAAGTTTATTTACAAAAATAGATGCTAGACTAGAGTTGACTGCAGGTTGTATGTGGTTTGCTAGTCTCTGATCTATAGGTTTAGTGCTCAAACTACGGTCCACAGACCAGCAGCCTTGGCATTGCCAGGGAGCTTGTTAGAAATGCAAAATCTCAGGCTCCCACCCCAGACCTCAGGTGCTTTGTGTGCACCCTGAAGTTTGAGAAGCACCCTGTCAGACACTGCAGTCTTAAGATGATGATAGGAATTTGGTGAGCCATTGGCCAAAATCTTAGTGAATGGGGTCAGGCTGGTATTTGATGTGGGGTGAGAGGGGTGTGGCCAGCTGGCGTTGGCTTCAGACAGAAGGGCTCAGGGAAGGAAAGCTGCCGCTGTGCGGGCCAGGGATGGGAGCTGCCACCCAGCCCAGTCTCTTCTTGCACCACCTTCTCCGTTGCCTCTCCTGGAGCTAGGTCTCTACTTGCTCACTTTCTTCAGGTGGGAGGAGTTTACTCTTATGACTGCAGTTTTGGCCACGTACCCAACGTGGAATTGATGAAGTTTATCGCCATGGCAACATTCGGCTCCTACCTGTCCACTTGTCCTGAGCCCGAACCAGGCAACCTGGGTCTGACTGTCTACCACCGGGCATTTCTCCTCTACTCCTTCCTGCGCAGCGGGGAAGCCCTGAACCCTGAATATTACTGCGGTGAGGGGCAGACTGGGGCAGGTGTGGGAACCGGGGGATCCTAGTGTGGACCCAGAGATGATACAGGGATCTGTCTAGGGCTCGAGTCCCCGGGCAGTGTAACTGGGCTGGTGACTTCACCCTGTTCTCCTCCATCAGCTGACAGGTAACACTGTCCCCTGCCCCTCCCCTCGGCCCCTAGGCTCTCAGCACCGCCTGTTTAATGAGCACCTGGTCTCCGCAAGCAGCAACCCTGCCTTGGCCCTGCGCCGGAAAAAGCACACTGAGAAGGAGGTTCCCGCTGACTTGGTCAGCACCGTGTCTGTGCGGCTTCGAGAGGGCTACAGCGTCCGAGAGGTCACACTGGCCAAAGGTAAGGTCTAGGCCCTGCTGTATCCCACACGTCTAAACAGAGCAGGAGACCCCCGTGTACCATGCATGGCAGACTCTGCCTGTCAGTTGAGCTGGGCTTCTCTTCGCATTTAGCTTCCCAGTTTCATCTCCTTCTGTTCCAGGTGAGTCAGCTGAGAGTGGTGTAGTGTCCTGGACTTAGCTTGTTTTCAGATTTTGCCTGCGAACTTCAGTTTGTGTCTGTTGGCGGGCTCTTGGCCTGCACTCTGTGGAACCAGGCTTGGAACCTTTGGCCAGGCTAGAGTTGCATGCTGTAGGTGGAGGTTGCGGACAGGACCCAGTCCCAGGCCCTCCTCCCCTCCTGCTTCCCCTGAAGGTGGGTCCCAGCTGGAGGTGAAGCTGGTGCTGCTGTGGAAACACAACATGCGCATTGAGTACGTGGCTACTGCACCCTGGCCCCTGGAGCCTGAGGGCCCTCGAGGCACCCGGGTGGAAGTGACAATGGAAGGTGGTTATGACATCCTGCATGACGTGTCCTGCGCGCTGAGACAACCCATTCGCTCGCTGTATCGGACCCACGTTATCCGGCGGTTCTGGAACACGCTGCAGAGGTAAGCAGGGTCGCCGCTCAGTTGACGGAGGCCCCACTCACTGTGTGGAGGGGCGGAGGTGTGAAAGCGGGGCTGGAGAGAGTCACCCTGAGCACTCGGGCTTGTGTCCAGACTCCCACGTGCCCCGGGGCTCCCCTCCCCTGACTCCCCAGAGGCCGGGGAGGCTCAGGGTGGCCCTTGCTGTGCAGCATTAACCAGACGGACCAGATGCTCGCCCACCTGCAGTCCTTCTCCTCCGTCCCGGAACACTTCACGCTGCCCGACAGCACCAAGAGTGGAGTGCCTCTCTTCTACATCCCACCTGGCTCCACCACCCCGGTGAGGGGGCCCTGACGCGTGTTCTCCCTGTCCTGTGCTCTCCCTCTGGAGCCCAGAACCACGTTCATTTTCCTCACCTCTCAAATCTGAGGCCCCCAAACCAGGACCCTGAACTTTAGCCGTCAGAGCCCCCTCCTCCCCACCCCCACCCCCCGCCCCAGGGGAGGAAAGAGTCTCTAGAGAAAGCTGACCCTCCACGGATCACTGGAGTCCAGGGTCAAGAGTAGCAGAATGCCTCAGAAGTGGTCTCCCAGCCAGCTACAAGCCCTTTCGCCATCTCCACACGCTCCCTCCAGCCTGCCCCGCACTTCCCGCCAACCACGACTGCTGTGCTTCTCAAGGACTGTGGCTCCGTTTGTCTTTTGCCTTCTCCACACTTGGCCCCAGCTGTCAGCCTAGCACTGAGGGGCTGGGGGCTTATTCTACCCTCATGAGGGTATGAATCATACCCTCTTCCTGAGGTCCTGCCATCACTCAGAGGCTTTCCCCCAAAGTCAGTGATGGAAGTTCCATCCTGTGTCTGGATTCAGCTTTAAGAGGCCACGCTGCCTGTCCCTGGGCCCATTTGTCTTAATCTAGCCAGTGGTCCCCAACCTTTCTGGCACCAGGGACTGGTTTTGTGGGACAATTTTTCCACAGACTGGGGTTTGAGGGAGTCGTTTTGGAATGATTCAAGTGCACTACATTTATTGCGCGTTTTATTTCTTACTATTATTTCAACATTTCCAGCTCAGACCCTTAGGCATGAGATTCTAGAGGCTGGGGGCCCCTGACCTAGCCTTCCTATTGGAAGCAGTTTCTGCCTCTGTCCCAGGTGGGGCTGAAGGTTCCTTTAGCCCTACACCACTGCCGCCTCTGACCCCCCCCGCCACCCCAGGCTCTGATGCCCTGCAGAGGTCATTCATGACCTCTTCGTGCCCCAGGTGCTGTCGCTTCAGCACAGTGGCTCCGACTCCTCCCATGCCCAGTTTGCTGCCTACTGGAAGCCGGTGCTGTCCATGGATGCGAACTCGTGGCAGCGCTGGCTGCACATGCATCGCCTGGTGCTCGTCCTGGAGCACGACACGTGGGTATCCCTGGTCGGGCCACAGCTGGGGTGGAGGAGCGGGGCACGGGAGGGACGCGGAGTGATGGGGAAGGGAGGCAGTGGATGAGCCCGTACCGACTTGGCCAAGGAAAGCTCCAGCTGTCCTAGCCCTCCTGCTCTTGAGCCTCCAGACCCTCAGACAGGGCCTGGAAGAGAGAAGTAGCAGCCTGTCCCCCTCCCCCAGCCTGGGGCCGGGCCGGCTGACCTCACCGCACACCCTCTCCCCAGGCCCATCCCCAAGCACCTGCACACCCCGGGCAGCAACGGCCGATACAGCACCGTCCAGTGCAGGATCTCGCACTCCTCGCTGACCTCCCTGCTCCGTGACTGGAGCAGCTTCGTGCTAGTTGAGGGCTATTCCTATGTGAAGCTGCTCTCCAGGTGGGCGCGGTGATGTCCCCTCCTCCCCCCATCCCGTGTCTCTTCCTCTCACCCCAGACCCTCTCCCTCCTTCCTCCTAAACCCATCTTCTCCCAGCCGAGGGCTGCTCACGGACCCTCCATTTCTCCCCAGTGCCCCAGACCAGCCCCCCTCCTCCTTCTACATGGTCCGCATCATCTCCAAGGCCCCGTGCATGGTGCTCCGCCTGGGTTTCCTCATCGGCACACCAGCACAGGCTCGGCACAAGGTGAGCGGGGCCCCAGCTCACTCTCCGACCCACAAGCCCTAGAGTGTCAACAGGCTCCTTCTCCCCAGTACTCCCAGGGGCCAGTCGAAGGAGGAGCCCCCCAGACCAATAAGCCATGCGGCACCAGGCTCTCCCGCCTCGTCTGTGGACCCCTTCTGCATGTCCATAGCAGATGGGAGCAGGAGGTTGTGATCACAGTTTCCCCTCAGATTGTGTCGGACTTGCGGGAAGAAATCCTGCGCCTGCGTTTCCCCCACCGGGTTCAAAGCAAGGAGCCAACACCCAAGGTGAAACGAAAAGGGCTGGGGGGCACCGGTGGAGGCAACTCTCCCTCCAAGTCCCCCCCAACGCTGGGGCCACAGCAGGCCCTGTCTGACCGGCCCTGCCTTGTGGTCCTGCATAAGCCACTGGACAAGCTGCTCATCAGGTTGGTAGAGAGGGTGAGGACAGGCCAGGAACATGAGCTGGGCATGAGTAGAGGTCAATTGGGAATTGCCCTTGTTGCCCAGGTATGAGAAGCTGCCCCTGGACTACCGGGCACCCTTCTTGCTGACCCTGGAGCCACCGGGGCCACTGCCCTTGGTGTCGGGCCGCTCAGCCTCTTCTAGCCTGGCATCACTGTCCCGCTACCTGTACCACCAGCGCTGGCTCTGGAGCGTCCCGTCAGGACTGGCCCCTGCGCTGCCGCTCAGCGCCATCGCCCAGCTCCTTTCCATCCTCACTGAGTACGTCACTCAACCTACCGGGCTACGGGGGGCAGGGAGGGAGCAAGCATCAATGCTGGGCTTGGATGCTGGCAGAAAGCCTAAGCCAGACATGGTCCCTCTCTCTGCCCTCATCTCTGAGGCCCCAGCTCTGCAGAAGAGCCAGCACAGAGCTGGCACGCTGCTCCCCTGCCCACCATCTTTCCCCACAACTTGGTGACTTTGGCCCCTAGTTCTCATTGGACCTGCTGCCCCTAAAGGACCAGTGGTTTGAACAGGGCCACCAGCAGACAAGTCTGCCTGGATGGCCACTGGAAAGTGGGCGTCTTAAGTGGCATCAGAAGCCAGGGGTTGTATGCTGAATGTCTCTCCCCATCTCATCCCATCCCACTGCTGCTTCTCTGGGGCCTCAGAGTTCGGCTCTCGGAAGGGTTCCATTTCGCCTGCAGTGGGGAAGGCATCATCACCATGGTCCTGGAGCTCCCGATTCAGGTACGTGCCATCCCTCACATCCCACCAAGGTCCATCGTCATCTCAGGGCTACTCACCTCTGAGCGGGTTCGGCGCTGATGGAAACACTGCCTCACTGGGACCCTGTGGCCTGAGGCCAATCCCAGGAGTGTGGCGAGGGGCCTAAAGTTCTGAAGGCCAGGGCTGGGGTGGGTCTAAACTCTCCCCTCCTGTCTCAGAACGAGCCCCCGGGGCAGGCTGTGGCCGAGGAGAGGCACACGTGCGTGGTCCAGTACATCCTCTTCCCGCCTCATTCAACCTCCACCAAGGACAGGTGAGGCCCGACCCCCGGAGCCACTTTGCTCCAGTTCCCCTTCCCCCTACTGCGCCCTGAAGGTCTGTCTCCCAACCTTGAAAGTCAGGGCAGGGGATACTGTCTTTAGACGCTTCATGGGGCAGATACAGTGACAGAAGGCCGTGTGTGAATTGTGGCTGTCCCGTGAGCCCTGGCCTTCCCACCCTCTGTGGACCAACTCCTGACCAGGTGGTGGTGGGTTGGACTCTCCTTTCTTCCAGGCTTAGAGTCCTTCCTCCTTTAGCTTCTCAACAGATGATGACAACGATGTGGAGGTGGAGGCCCTGGAGGGGGACTCGGAACTCAACCTGGTCACCGAGGTGTGGGTGGAGCCACAGCATGGACGGGTGGGACCCGGCCCTGAGAGCTGGAGGCACCTCCAGGACTTGACGTACTGTGAGATCCCTCGAGCTGTGAGTGGCCTCGGAGGACCCCACCGCTCCCTAGTCCCCTGGGAGTAGCACAGCCTGATGGCTTCCTGGTCCCTCTCAGTCTCTGTGTTCTGAATGTCTGTGTTGGTGGGGCTTCCTTGAGAGCTGGAAGCTGGGGTTCACCCCTGCCCTCTGCTACTCCTCCCCTAGCTCCACCCTCGGGACGCTGCCTGCATAGGCTCCATGCTGAGCTTCGAGTACCTGATACAGCTCTGCCAGAGCAAGGAGTGGAGTCCCCTGCCCCTGGAGCCAAGGGTCTCTGCCGGTCAGTGGGGAGGGGCCTCTGGGCAGGAGCAGGGGAGGAGTGGGGAGAAGCCAGCTGCAGACGGGAACTCCAGGCCTCCCTGCACTCGTCTCCCCCACCCTCACTGCCCTCCCAGGATTGGACCAGGGAAGAGACGCCTGCGTCCACGAGATCCCTTTCCGTTTTGACCTCATGGGACTGTTGCCTCAGTGCCAGCAGCTCCAGATGTTCTTCCTCCTGCTTTCCAGAGGTGGGTGAACCTTGTGCCTAGAGAGCCGGCCAGCCAAGGGGTATTAGAGCACAGAAAGCAGATGAGTCTGCGAAGGAGCAGAGGGTGTCAGGGGCGGCGGCTGCAGGAGGGCCGGGCTGGCCGGGGCGGAGCCGGGGGCGCTGGGCAGCAGGAGGCCCTGGGTGCTGAGTGGAGTGTGTGTTGGGCAGAGCCAGAGGGCGTCCCTCCTGCCGAGGGGCCCTGTCCCGCCAATGACATGGTGCTGTGCCTGCTGCATGGCTGCCTGGGCCAGGAGCTGAGTGACCGGGAGCTCCCGCTGCCCGCCGCCGACCAGGCGGCCTTCCTGCGCGAGGTGCTTCGGCGGACCCGCCACAGTCCAGGTGAGCCCCCGCCTCTTTCCAGGCACCAGACTCTACAGAGCGGTTCCCGGCTGGGTTCTGGCCTCCCGTTTCCTGCATCTCAGAGCTCTGCTCTCCCATCCACCTCTACCTTCATTGTAGGTCCAGAGGGGCCACCAGTGGGGGACCCTGGGATCCTAAAGGATCAAGCAGGCAGCAGCGCCCAGGCCATCGGAGACCCCGGTCTTCCCAACCTGGTCAGCACTGGTGCATCGGGCCTTTCATCATGGTGACCTCCTGCCGTCCCCACATGTTCCTCCCCAGCTTTCTAAGTCTGGGCAGGCTCAGTGCCGCCCGCCACTGACAGGGTGCCGTCGTTCCTCTTGGTCGCCAGTGTTGCAAGCTGTCCCTGAGCGTGGAGTCTCGGGCAGAGGAAGGAAGTGGGCACTGGGTGGTCCCTTCAGGCGGCTCTGATTTTGCTTCTCTTGTACAGAGTCCAGGCCCTCCTGAAACTCCCGGGCCCGTCAGCTCTGCCCAGCCCCCTCAGTGGCGCTGCTATGCAAGGCTTGTGACCCCCCAGCATGTTTTTCTGACTTTCCTCCCCGCGACCTTCTCAGGTACTGACTGTTGACCTCTCCCACGCATCCCCTCAGCTCCCTCACTGGCCCGCCAGGCGGCTCTGAGTTATGTCTCACTTTTCTTCTGCAGATGTCCTACATCTGGCTTCATATGGCCTAGAGGGACCCCCTCAAGAGGAGATGAGGCCTAAGTTTGAAGATTGGAACGGGGCCCCCAGCCCGAAAGATCTGGCGGGAACTGGGGTCACGGTGACAAAGTCCCAGGTCCCCACCCTCAGTGTCACCCCAGCCAGTGGTAAGTCTGCTGACTCTTAAGTCAGCTAAGCAGCAGCGGGAACGGGAACAGAGGGCTGGATGCCATGGGCTACCTCTTGCCCACAGACAGTGCCCAGAATCCAGGAGAGCTGAGCCCACCCTTCCGTCAGGACGTACCAGCTTACCCTGGGCGCCAGGCTTCACAGACAGAGGGTGCAGATGGGCCCTGGACCCGGTGTCCTGTCTACATCTATAGCTGTTCTCTGGAAGCATTGAGGGAGCAGATGATTGGCATGCAGCCCCCTCAGCCACCCCGAGATCTCGTCTTCCGGTGAGTGCCCTCTGTGTTGACCTGGGTCCTTTCCCCGCCCCCAGCCAACCACGGCCCCCAGCCATGGCTCAAGGGGAGAGACACACAAGTTGATGATCAGTGTCAGGAGCTCAGCTTCTTGGCCATGTCCTGCCTGCCCAGTGCTAGACTTCCTTCAGTGCATCAGCTGAAGTCTCTGGGCCATCACTGCCTTTGGTAGGGACCTAGGGACAATCCACTGGAAGGTGGGGATGGTTGAGTGTGGGCTGTCACTGAGGGGAGCTGGCCAAGCCCTCTCTTTCCTTCCCTTCCTAGGACTCAGTTCCTCGACCAGCCTTCCCTCTCCTCAGCCTGGATGGAGCCCAGGCACAAGGGGGCAGCCAGCCACTGTGCCTTGCTACAGGAGCACGCACAGCGATGCTACGTCCGCGGTGAGCGTGACGCCGCGGCAAGGAGGAGCCCACTTTGCAGATGACGGCCATGGGGACTGGAGAGGTCCTCGCAGAGCTTGACCTCGTGGCCCCTTCTGCTTCCCCCAGGGCTGTTCCGGAGCTTGCAGCAAGCACAGAGTGTGACCTCGCAGGACCTGCTGATAGCAGTGGATGCCTGTGAGGAGCTGCTGCAGGAAATAGACATCACCCCCTTTCTGCTCGCGCTGTGTGGCCACACTCGGGGTTTGCCTCATGCACCCCCAAGCCCTGGTCCTCTCAGCCCAGGGCTCTTCAGCAGCAGCATGGAGGAGGGCCCCGAGCCTCGGGAACGAGCTGTCCTGGCTTCTGAGTCCAGGTTGGGATGGTTCTTGAATGATGTATAAGGGGGCACACAGACGAAGCCCCTATAGCCCGGGGCCTCTTGCCCTGGGGAAGCGACCAGGCATGCTTGGTCACTGGTTTCCCACCTCCTGCCCAGGCTTCTGTCTCCCATTCAACATGGGCAGCAGTCTCCCCGTCTTACTCTCCTGGTTCTCCCAGCTTTCCTGTTTTGGTGTGGAGTGTTGAGCTAGGTTAGTGGTGGGGAGTTGCCAGTGGCCATCAGAGAAAGCAGAAGCTTGTCCGAGGACATCCAGATTGTAGTGATAATCCCCTAAACTGCTGAGTCTCAGACAGAAACTGTTGAGTGAGAGAGGCAGGCAGGCAGACAGCTGTGTGTCTGGTGTCTGCAGGGGTCAGCACTGGGGGAACGGAAGGAGCAGAGGGCTGAGTACACTGGTGGTGCCCAGTTCCCTCTCTGGAGGTCTGCATCCCCCACCTTTCATGCCCCCCAGATGAGTGCACTTTTCCCACCAAACCTTGCTTCTCCACCTGGGTCTCTCTTCCACGATGAATGACCTCTCCCTCCACCTGCTGAAAGCCAGGAATCAGCCTTACTCACTCTGTTGCACAGAAATGTCCAGCCACCAAGCAATATGGCGGTTAGAGCGGAGACGGGTGGGTGGGTTCTCCCGCCCTCTCCTGCGAGTGTCCTGTGCTCAGCACCCTTCTGAGAGGCGGAGGCAGACCATCGTGTGCTGCTCCCACTTGGGAAGCAGGCTCCTCTAGGACGCAATGCTTCCTAACACTTCACTACCCCCCACCCTGCTCAGCATAGAGACCGAGGACCTAAGCGAGCCTGAGTTTCAGAGCACCCGTGTCCCTGGGCATCCAGACCCGGGCCTGGAGATCTCTCTGACAGATGTCTGCCAGCTCAGAGGAGAGGCCCATGATGCTCTTCACAGCCTCATCCAGGTGAGGGCAGAGAGACAGAGCCCTGGCTGGGCAGTGGTCCCTCATGGTTGGGGGTGTGTAGGCTCAGCCAAATAGCAGCTGACATCGTAGCCTTCTAACCCCAAACAGGAGAAGTTCCTGGAGATCAGCAGTCTCCACTTCCGCACCGTGCCCTCCAACCCCCACTACTTCTTCTATTGCCCTCCATCCAGCAGGCGTGAGGTGAGCGGCCATCTCCCTTACCTCCCTCCCTCCCTCCCCACAGCCTGTAGCCCCTGAAAGCCTGCTTGGCCCACCCAGATCCTCCTGATCCCTGATGCTTGGTCCCCTGAGGCCCCACCTCAGGTCAAGCTGTCCCTTTCTCTTGCCCAGGATGAGGGCCCCCGGGACACAGTCGACAGAAAAGTCAGTGACTTGGAGTTTTCAGAGGCTGAGCTCATGGGAGAGGAAGGTACATAGGCCAGTGGGTACGGGGTAAAGGCTGCTTCCAGCCAGCATCCAGGGCCTCCGCCGCCAGCCTCTCCTGTTGACCACGTGACATGTGTCTCCAGGAGACGCATCTGCCTGCTGCGTGGTCACCGAGAGTGACCCAGAGCTGGAAGTGGAGTACCGCGAGAGCCGTGAACCAGACCTGGGGCCTGCTGGGCTGGACTGTGCCTCACTGTCAGATGTAGACACCGTGAACCCGGACGAAGACTCCTTCAGTATCCTGGGGGGCGACTCCCCCACGGGGCCTGAGAGCCTGGCGCATGACCTACCGCCGCTCTTCCTGCACCTCACGTGCTCCGTGCGGCTGCGTGGCCAGCACAGCTCAGTACCTGTGTGCAGCCTGCCCACCTGCCTGGGTGAGTCTAGAGGTCCCCAGGGGAGGGCCATAGGACCTGGTCCAGCCTGCCTGCCTGTCTGGGGGTGGGAGAGAGCCTCTGGGTATAACTCTTTAGCCCTAGACACTTGGAATCTGTGCTTGTCCCAGGGCTCCAGTGACCCCTAACCTCCCCCCTCTCCCAGGCCAGGTGCTTTCTAGCCTGGAGGGCCCCCCTATTGGAGGCCGAGTTGCTCTGCGGGACCTCAGTGTCACTCTGGACGTCTTTGTGCTGACCTTGCCCCTGGAAGTGGAGCTTCCCCCGACCTCAGATCCTCAGCACCACCGGTGTGGCAGCAAGTTTGGTGGGGGATCTGGGGCCTTGGGATCCTTAATGGGAACCATTAAGGAGTTTAGGGGTGCCTGGGGACCAAAGGTACCTTAAGGATTCCAAGAAAGGATTGCGGAGGAGGCCTTGGGAGGATGATAGGTGCTGACCTTTGATCTTTGCTCCTGTTCTGTTCAGGTCAACTTCTGAAAGCAGTGCGTCCTTCCCACGGTCCCCAGGGCAGCCATCCGATGATGGGCTGGGGCCCCCACTTCCACCGCCAGGAGAAGACAGGTATTTCCTATCTCCCTCTTAGACTTCCTTGCTCCCCATTGGTTTTTGTCCTCTGGAAACCAGTATGTAAACCTTTCTTCCAATTAGGCACCCAGGACTGTCTAATTTGGCCACACCCCACAGACTGGCTGTTGAGACGACCATGAGTGAGGTGAGGGCCTTCCCTCCCCCAGCCTAAGTAACCACCCCTCAGCACTGTAACTGACACCCTTTCCATCAGATGGTGACATAAGACACCCCCTTTATTCTGGGGTCCAGTGAGGCCTGTCCCAGTCTGTGAGGCAGAGTCTCTTCCAGTGTCTTCTGATAGAGGAGTACAGTGATGCCCCAGTCGGCGTGGGGGGTGCCCCTCACCACTCCCTGCATCGCTCTCTGACTGTAGATCCGCTGGCTGCTGGAGGATGAGATGGTGGGGGCGCTCCGAAGAGGGGGCATCCCCCAGAGCCCGGCCCTGCACCGCGCAGCCGCCCACATCCACAGCTCACCCGGACGCTCCACCTGCCTGCGCCAAACGCTGCCCCTGAGTTTTGTGTTTGGGCCAGAGCGTTCTCTCACACAGTTTAAGGAGGTATGCTGCCCTCGAGACGCTCCCTGGTCACCCTGGGGCCCGTCCTTCCCCAGGCTGCATGAATAGAACCAGAAGGCCCTCTCTCGGTTGGAGTCCACCTCCTCACCCTGTGGTCTGACTCTGACCCCATGCCTGGCAGCTCACCCTTGCCCCCGGGCCTGTTGAGTCTTGGGCGAGTCACTGAGCCTTTTCATAACAACGGGGATGCTAGCTTGTGCTTCACTGGCTACTTGTGAGGGGTCTGATGAGGAAGTGTGGGGCCCACCAGTAGGGAGAGCTGCTCCTGCCTAACCTCTGCCTGGCTCCTGCTCCCTAGGAGTTCCGCCGCCTCCACCTCCCTGGTCACGTTCTTCTTGAGGACCCTGACAGTGGCTTCTTCTTTGTGGCAGTGGGCCAACAGCCAGGTGGGTCCCACAGGGAGCTTGGGACTTCCCCGGCCTGGGCTTGGCGCAGCCAGGAGGACAGGGCTGAAGGCCTTGAAGGGGAGGTGAGTCTTGCCTGGGCTGACCTGCGAAAGGAGCGGGTGGTGGTGGAAGTATGGGGCTGTGCTCCAACCTGACCTCCTGACCCTCAGGCCCTGACAGCCAGCCCCCAAGCCCCTGGCTCCCCAGAGGATTCTCAGAGCCCCCTGCTCATCAGTCTGCCCAACCTGCCCCAAGGAGGTAAGAGAGGACTTGCACCTCCCTGGCCCTGCACCCATGTTCAGAAAGCGTCCTTGGCAGGATTGAGAGAGGCTCCAGGCTTTCCCTTCTCTTCCCAGGGAGCCAGCCTGGGCCCAGCCGGGGACTCAGTCTCATGTCCAGTCAGGGCAGTGTGGACTCGGACCACCTAGGTAAGTTGGAGCAGAGCAGGGAAGACCAAGCTGATGGGAAGTGGACTCAGGGCCGCATAGTGAAAGGTCTGGGCAGGTCCATCAGTAGGGACTAACCCAGGGGGGCCCACCAAGCTGATGCATTTGGGGCTCACATGAGCCTAAGGGTAAGGTCGAACTTGAGCATGTTTGACACAGGTTACGATGGTGGCAGCAGTGGCTCAGACAGTGAGGGTCCCAGTGAGACCCCAGGTGAGAAGCCCCCTTTCATGTTGCGGACCCCGCCTGGGCCTCCACCTCCACAGCCTTCGCTCGTAGGCCTCCCTGGACCCTGCCTGCCTGACTTCTGGCTCATTGTCCGGGTGCTGCAGGACCGTGTGGAAGTGTACGCACATGCGAGGTAAGGAAAAGCTGGGCCTGCACCCTGACGCCGACGTTAGCCTCTCCCTGGTCCCACAACTCCCCTCTTCAGTGTTGTTAGAAGGCTAGACTTGGGACTCAGGTTTTGGGTAGGGATCTGACTTGTGCTCTGAGGTTGGGGGCTCCTGACCACTTCCCACAGGTTGTAACAAAGCGTATCACTCCGCTCTTCTAATGGAGTTGAAAAGCTGATGAGGATTTTGGCTCCTAGCCAAGCATTAAGAGAATCTATAGTTCACAGCAGCTCAGGAGCTGTAGGCATATAAAAATAAGGGATAATAGGTAGTATTTAACAAGTACTTGCCATGTGGCAGGCACTGTGCTGCTTGTTATATGGATCACTCATTTGATCTGTAACATACCTGTGAAGTGTTATTATCCTTATGGTCAGAATGAAGAAACTCCAGCACACATAGGCTATATTATGCTTGCTCAAGGTCCCAGTTAGTAAGCAGCAGCGTCATACTTAGGCATCTCTAATCATGGGGGTGGGCATGTTAAGAGAAGGGAGGCCCACCATTCTGACAAAGAAGATCGGAGGATAAAGAAGAGGTGAACTGCATGAGGGAAACCTCAGGTGGTACCTACGTGGAGGCTGTGAGGCCAGCCTGGAGCCCAGACTTCCAGAATTGCTGTTGAGAATTCCATCTTTCCTAGTTCCCTTCATGTTTACTTCCCCTTGTCCAGTCCTCCTTCCTTTCCCTCCTCTTGGTCCTTCCTCCCATGACCCCCTCCCGCCTCTCCCGCCCCACTGCAATTCTGTGTCTGATGTATCCTCCCCAGGAGCCTGATTCGGGAGGATGGGGGGCCAGGCACCGAGTGTCGCCACCTGCAGCAGCTCCTGGTGAGGCGAGTTGGGGAGATCTGCAGGGAGGTCAACCAGGTAAGGGGCAGGGCTCTCCAGGCATGGGATGCAGCCCAGATAAGGAAGGAGTTTCTAGGAACTTGACTTTCGGAGGCTGTTGATCCAACTTGGACATTTTCTTTGACCCTTAGTTACTGGGATGCTATTACTCCCCAGTGTCCTTACAACCTGAGGAGCTCTCCCAACCCACCCCCAGAGTGGGTTACTCTCTCATTCCCTTCCAGTGACTGTGAGATGCTCCCTCTCATTGCACTCAGCTAGCATTAGGGATGAGATAATGAATTAAGACAGAGGGAAGCTTATGTCAAATGGGGAGAGATGGATATGAAACCACTAAAGCACACAAATTATTTCCGCTGCAATTGTGAAGGCTTCTGCAGAGGAAAAGCAGAGACTGTGAGAACACTTAACAGGGATCTGACCATCTGCAGTGTCAGGGAAAGCTGGGAAGAAGAGATTTTTAAGCTGAGATCTGAAGGGCAGTAAATAGATTCTGGCAAAGAGGAGGGACAGATGTCCCTCACTGGCTGTAGCACCCAGAGCCCAGTGACTGTCAGACACCATCTCTGAGCTCCCAGTGATTACTGATGCTCTTTTTGACCTCCGACCCCCAGTGATAATGGGCATTCTCTCTAGCCTTTGATCACCCCCTCCACCACCACCAGCAGTGTATGCGGGAGTATTTCAGTTCCCTGAGAGCTGGTTCCTTCTTCTCTCAGCGGCTGCTTCTTCAGGACCTGCACGACAGTCATGTGTGCAACTCTCTTCTGGTGGCTGAGAGCGAAGAAGACCTGTGGCGTAGCGAGACCCCCTTCCACTCCCGTCAGCGGGTACCACTGCCCAGCGATGGTGAGTCCCACTCAGGAGCCTTCCTTTACCGAAGACTGCTGAGAAGCTGGGGGAGGACCGAGTCACTCACCATTACTTGGTCCTCAGTGCCAGGTAATACAGTGGAGAAGAGGACCGAAAAGGATCACCAGGTTTGGCTGCCACGGGGTCATCAGTGGCTAGTGAAAGTGCTTTCAGTGGAGACAGGAGTAGGAAACCAGAGGAAGTGGAAACATGAAAGGATATTAAGCTGGAGGAGCCGGGAGGCACTCCTCTTTCAAGTCGCCTGGCAATGAAGGGAGAAGCAAATAGATCCGGCAGAAACTAAAGGAAGGTGGGAGGCAAGGCAGGAATTTAAAATAAGGTGGAGACTTGAACATGTTTCTGTTCCATGGGAAAGAGCCAACAGAGGGGGCACCGTTGAAGAATACAGGAGAGAAGGGACATGGAGCAGGCGCCGCTGTGACCTGTCTTCCTAAGGGCATGCTCTACTGGCCCTGCCTTGTTTTCTGAAATGACCATCTCGCCCCTGCTGGGTGATGGCCGGGGCCAAGGAAAGGGCAGGGGATGGTGGACAAGTAGGCCAGGTCACAGGCGAGAAGCCCGGAGGGGTGGAACCTGAGTGCCCATAGGATTTTCCCTCTGATTGGCTGTCCCTCCGGACAGGCAGGCACAGAAACCTTTGGGGTTAGAAAACACATGATCATCTACTTGAGATGGGAATCAAAATCTCCACACTTCTGCTCCCTTCTCTTATTCCTCATGACCTCTCACCCCAGCTCACAGGAAAAAGCCAGATTGTGCCATTCCTTTGCCGTTTTCCCTCAGTTCTAAAAGTCATGTCAGATCACTCCTTATCTTCAACATGCTTGGCAAGTCTGTAGACAAATGTTGCTAACAGCTACGGGAGAGCGCGTCTCTCAGCACGTCCTGGGATGTGTTCCATATCAAAGCAGAATCCCCGTAATTGATGGACTTCCCAGGGTTTAGAAGACATCTTCTGCAAATTGAGTATGAGCTGCAACCACCAAGCACTCCTTCCCAGTGGCTCCCAGCAGCCCAGGATGTGAGACTAGTCGGAGCCCAGACCCAGCCCTTCCTCATTTTAGTCTTTCCATATGGTTTCGCTGAAACCCTTAGTAACCAGCATTCCAGTCCAGACTGTGCAGCCCCCTGGGTGTCCTGTACGCTGCTCACATCTTAGAGCAGCTTCTGTGGGAAACCAGATTGCCACCTTGACCTACTGGAAGGTTCCTCATCAACCTGGAAGGGGTCGGTCAAGGCCGTGGGCTGCAGCCACAGTCTTGCAAAGAGCCACCCAACCCTTCGGGTTTTCTGGGCTAGCTGTCCTCCAGAGCAAAGGGCGTAGTGTCGCCCCTGCCGTAGGGGTATGTGAGCAGTCACACACGTTCTGTTTTAGTGGGGTGTGTATTATTATTGCACTGCCCAGTGAGTACATGAGTAGGATATGTTCTATATTAGATTCCGACAGGCTCAGTGTCCTGGCAGCATCCCCAGGACTATGCTTTGCCTTTCCTGATACCTCTTCTTAGCTCCTTCTCCATGTCTTCCTGAGATAGTTCTGAAAACCTCTGTGCTATGACCTGTCTTCCTAAGAGCTTATCTTAATACCCAAAGTGACCGTCTTTCCCCCCACAGAGCGATCGGCCAGAGGAGTCGTGGGTTGAGGACAGGTAGGCCAGTTCACAGGTGAGAAGTCTGAGGGCAGAGGGCTGTGTCCTGTTTCTGATCCACCATCTCCCGTCCCCCAGATTATGCTGCCGATGAGAGCTGTGGGCCCCGAGGGTACCTGGCCGCCACGATGCAGTTTGTCCCTGGCCATTTCTCCTGTGACGTCGTATGGGGAACCGTGATTCGAGTCCACTCACGCCTCAAAATGGGACCCAGCATGGGCGTCTCTCGGGGTATGTGATTGGCATGAGAGGGCAGGTGGAGTGTAGCAGGGTCAGGGGTGGGGGTGGGGAATCTGGAGAAAAGAGTTTTCTAAGCCCAGGTTCCCCCTACAGCCATCCAGGCCCTACGCTCTGTGCTTAATGCCTTCTCTGTGGTGAACCGGAAGAACATGTTTGTTTATCAGGAGCGAGCAACAAAAGCTGTGTACTACCTGCGGTATGTGGGTCCTGGGAAGCCGGGCTACAGCCTGGGGCAGTGAAGGAGCTGTGGTCCAAAGCCCTCCCGTGCCACTCTCTCCCAGGCTCCTGGAGACGTCCTGCAGTGAGCGGCCGTGGGACAGTGATGCCCTGCCCCCGTCCCTTGCTCTGTCCCGAAGCCAGGAGCCCATCTGTTCCGAGGAAGCCTCGGCATGTATCCCCCACTCCCCGATTGCCCCGTGCTCCTGCAGACTTTGCTCCCTGGAGCCAGGCCCTGACCACAGTGTCCCTGCAGGGTCCTCGTTCTCCCCTGGACATGGCGTCCAGCCGCAGTTCCGATGCTGCTCGTCCTGTGGGCCAAGTGGACAGACATATCCAGCTGCTGGTGCATGGCGTGGGGCAGGCAGGTGAGGGGAGTGGCCAGATGTGGTTCCACAGTTGTCTGGGACTTCTTACACTAGCTCCGGGCATCTCTCGAGCAGGAGCTGGGTGGGAAAGGACAGGCTCTTGGGATGTTGAAGGGTAGGACCTATAGCTGGCAAAAATGCAGCCAGACGTCTAAACTGACTGAATATGTGGATAGATGGTGGTCCCATTGGCCAGATACTGGGGCGGGTTTGGGATACACTGAACCCAAGGTATCCAGTAGGCAACTGGCTCATTTATTTATGGCTCAATAAATGTATACTAGCCTTGGGCTAAGAATGTTACTGATGAGATAGATGCTATTATTATTCCCACTGTATTGAGGGGGGCACCGAGGCTTTGAGAGGTAAGACTCGCCTGTCAAACGCTGAGTAGCTTGGCAGAACTAGAAATTAGTGCTGGCAGCTTCTGATGTATGGCAGCCTGTTTGAGTCTGGGGTTAAGGGATGAGATGGGGTGGCTGGATCTTCTGCCAGTGTCTCCACCTCCCCACCGTGGCCGTGTCCAGGTCCTGAGATCACGGATGAGCTCGTACGGGTTCTGCGTCGGCGCCTGGATGAGGCCACACTAGACGTCATCACGGTCATGCTCGTGCGGAACTGCAAGCTGACGCCAGCTGACGTGGAGGTCAGCTCCCTCCCAGGCTCCCTGCGTGACTCCACCGCAGCCGCCGGGACAGTCGCAGCCAGAACCTCTTTCTTCAGCTCTGACTCCCCTTCCTTCCCTCTCTGCAGTTCATCCAGCCCCCAGGGAGTCTGCCCTCAGAGGTGCTGCAGCTGGGCCTGCCACCCTGCTGCCGGCCCTGGCTTCCCGCCCTGGCCTGGTACCTGCGGCAGAACCTGCTCATCTTCCTGCACTCCCCCAAGTACACGGACAGCAACAGCCGGAACCACTTCCAGGTGAGGCTGCACCCCCCGTCCACACTTGCGTGCATGCTTGCTGAAGTAGCTGTTTTCTGCAGATCCCCACCCGGGTACCTTTGTGCGCCCGTGGACCTCTGTACACCCGGCCCGTAACACCTACCTGTGTCTCCCTTTGCTCTTGCGTGTGCCTGTTCCCCACTCTCCCCGTGGATACCTGTTCCCTGAAGCCTGTGTCCATCTGCCTGGTCTTAGTGCTCAGAGGCTCTTCTCTCCGCAGCATCCACTCCCGCCGCAGGGTGGCCTCCCCGACTTGGACATCTACTTGTACAACAAGCCTGGAGGACAGGGCACTGGGGGCAAAGGTACAGCGCAGCCCCTGGGCCCGTGGTGCCACGGGGTGTGGGAAAGCCTGTTCCTGTCCCGAAGCTGGGTGGGGGGTGGGGAGGGCAGGGCCCAGAAGTCGCAGAGCTGAGCTTTCCTTTTGGATTTCTACCCAGGGGTCGCCTGCATCACTCTAGCTTTCGTGGGTGAGGAGGGAGCCCCCATCTCGCTGGCATCGTGGCCCACTTCTTCTCCGGGGCCCCCAGACCCACTGCAGCAGGAAGAGTTCGAGCAGCTGACTCAAGTCACTCGCTGCCCAGTCCTGCCGGGCAGTTCTTCAGGTGGGGCGGCTTGGTCAGAGGAGGGGGTGTTCATTTAATGCTGTGGAAACCAGGGACACACTCAAGTGGCCCCTGTTCTTCCAGCTCCAAGCGGGGCCCCACGGCTTCGACTGGATGTGTGGGAAAAGGGCAACATCAGCATTGTGCAGCTGGAGGAGAAGCTCCGAACAGCAGCTCGCCAGGCCCTGGCGGATGCCATCATGGAGCTCTGGCTGCTGCCAGCACCGCTGTGTACAGAGGATACATCCGCAGGTACATGGAGTCCTGCTTTGGGGAGTCACAGGTTCGCCAGGGCCAGGGCTGAGGGGAGAACCCCAGAGATCCAGGTGAGATGGTGTTCCAGGTCAGGGTGCAAGGAGAGTCTGGGGAGATGTGGCGGAGGCTGCATCTAAGATACACATTCTCGGCTGTCCATCACCTTCTCCGCATCAGCACGGTGACACACCTGATGGAAGTGCCTGTGTGCGGCTGTCACTCGCTGAGATTGGGGGTCTGTCACCAGGAACTCCCTACACACACTCACAACCAGGAACTCCCTACACACACACAGGACCAGGAACTCCCTACATACACACACAACCAGGAACTCCCTACACACACACACGACCAGGAACTCCCTACACACACACACGACCAGGAACTCCCTACACACACTCACGACCAGGAACTCCCTGCACACACACACGACCAGGAACTCCCTACACACACACACGACCAGGAACTCCCTACATACACACACGACCAGGAACTCCCTACACACACTCACGACCAGGAACTCCCTGCACACACACACAACCAGGAACTCCCTACACACACACGACCAGGAACTCCCTACATACACACACAACCAGGAACTCCCTACACACACACGACCAGGAACTCCCTACATACACACACGACCAGGAACTCCCTGCACACACACACACACACACACACACACACACAGACGACCAGGAACTCCCTACACACACTCACCACCAGGAACTCCCTACACACACACACGACCAGGAACTCCATACACACACACACACACACACACAACCAGGAACTCCATACACACACACACACACAACCAGGAACTCCATACACACACACACACACACACTCACCACCAGGAACTCCCTACACACACACACGACCAGGAACTCCCTACACACACATACACAACCAGGAACTCCCTACACACACACACACACACAGACGACCAGGAACTCCCTACACACACTCACCACCAGGAACTCCCTACACACACACACGACCAGGAACTCCATACACACACACACACACACACAACCAGGAACTCCATACACACACACACACACACACAACCAGGAACTCCATACACACACACACACACACACACAACCAGGAACTCCATACACACACACACACACACACACAACCAGGAACTCCATACACACACACACACACACACACACACACACAACCAGGAACTCCATACACACACACACACACAGATATACACACACACACACACACACACCCTGCCATTCAAAAACAGGTATAGTATGTAAATACATATCTGTCTCTTACCAGTCTTGGGGCTGGCTGGGTTGCAGGAACAGGTAGAGTAAGTAAATGGCATGTCTGTCTCTTACCAGTCTTGGGGCTGGCTGGGTTGTCTGAAAGAGGGTTGACGGTCAGTGACAAGAGTCTGTAATGCCTGCTGCTCACAGGGAGTCTCAGGAGTGGGTCGCTGGACACCAAGAGCCCTGCAGGCCGAGCCAGCACCTTTCCCCCCAGCCCTGGCCCTGGCGAACCTGTGACTCCCCCCAGCAAAGCTGGCCGGCGTAGCTTCTGGGATATGCTGGTAATGGAATAAAGGGAGGTAGTGAGGTTGACCTCTGCCTTCTTGCCTGCCTCCTGTCTCCCCTCTCTACTCCCTGGAGGCCCTGCCTCAGAGCTCTGTCCCTTAGACAGGAGTATACAGAACATGGCACGTTCCCACTTATACACAGATAGCCTCAGCTTAAATGTTTTCATTTCCACTTTCCTTGTCAGATCCTCACAGCCTGCAAGATTTCAGCAGGCCTGTTACTAGCGAGGCCACTGAGGATCTGGAAAGTTGAGTAGCCTGCTCAAGGCTGCTCGGTTAGCCTCCAGCTCTTCTGGGTTCTTGTAACTATTCTTGGGTGCCTCCATCCTCCACCACATTCCCCTTCCCAGTAGCCCCTCCTCATTCACTGCATTGCCCCCAGAGTAAAACAGAATGTGGGGACTTGGGTTCCCCCAAAACAACTGACGACATTGTCCTGGATCGGCCAGAAGACACTCGGGGCCGGAGGCGTCACAAAACGGAAAGCGTTCGGACTCCGGGTGGGACTGAGCGGGCAGCGGGCCCAGAGTCTGGGGCCCAGAGACAAAGGTATGTGTGTTGTCATGGCAAATGTGCTGTGAGGTCACAGGGGTTGTTGAGTGCGTGTGACCACACAGGTCTTGTGTGTGGGTGCGAGGCTCTTACTCCTGCTGTGTCTTCAGACGGAGGACCACACAGCTGGAAGAGGGTGAGGCGGGCACCCTGCAGCCTGTGTTTGCTCGTGTTGCTCAGCGCTGGATGGAGTTCATGGTTCAGATTGGTGAGACCCTTCTCCCACCCCCGAGCCTGTGGCCCAGTCCCCAGCCCCCAGCCCCAAGCCCCACCACAACCTCTGTGCCCGGGATCCAGGATGCGCCTCGGTGTCCAGGAGCTCCACTCACATGGTGTCCCGCTTCCTCCTCCCATCCGTCCTGTCTGAGTTCACCACTCTGGTCACCTCAATGGCTGGCGACACCAGTGTCCGCATCTTTGAGCAACATTTGTGAGTTTGGGATCTCACGGAAGCTGAGGTGGGAGAGGCGATGGCCAGGGAATGGGGCCGTGGATGGTCTGCTTTCTGTCTGTCCCTCCCTCCCACTAGGACTCCTGAGCCAGAGCTCTTCAGTCCGTGTTCCCTTGGACAGCTGGGCCCACCGCCCCGCCCGGCAGCTGAGCGGCACCTGCTGCTTCTGGGCAGGAACTTCTCACAGTGGAGGAGACCCACCCAGCAGGGTGAGGCCACAGCCTGCAGTAGGGGTGGGGGGGGTCTCAGAATGACTGATCCTGTAGCCTCTGACCCTCTGGGGGTCAGTGAGGGATTGAGAGGGATCAGTCCCAAGACCTTCATTTTGTCCCTTGACCCCATAGCTGCCAAAGCCATGCAGCGCTTTGAGCCGGGAGGTGACGGGAGCATGGGGCGAAATGCTCCCCGGCAGAGGTTCCTGCTGCTAGAGGTCGTGGACAAAAAGGTAGGCGTGGGGCCAGGGGCTGGGTGGTAGGAGGGGCTCTGTGATCCCACTGACGCTGAGCCCTGACTTCCAGCTCCAGCTACTGACCTACAACTGGGCTCCAGACCTGGGCGCAGCCTTGGGCCGTGCTCTGGTTCGCCTCGTGCAGTGGCAGAACGCACGCGCCCACCTCATCTTCTGCCTCCTCAGCCAGAAGCTGGGGCTCTTCCACCACTACGGCCAGTTGGACTTCCCAGTGCGGGATGAAAAGGTGCCTGCCGTCTGGGCCCCTCCTCTCCTGGGTGGTCAGCTAAAGGAAGCTGCCGTCCGGAAACAGGAGAGGGGACAGACTGAGAGCAGAGGTCGCAGGGAGGGCGAGTCAGAGAGGCAGCCACGGGGTAGGAGAGGAGGTCTGAGGGCAGAGGCCCTGGACCCATTGTGAGACTTCGTCTCTCTCAGGAGCCAAACCCATTCCTGCTGCCGACCGTAGAAGCAGAGACCCTCATCCGGAGTGCAAGTCCCCCGCTGAGCCGTGAGCAGGGCCGGCTGAGTGGGTCCTCGCGGGGCGGGGGCCCCCTTCCCCTGGACACATTCCCCTTCGATGAGGCCCTGCGGGATATCACGGCCGCCCGCCCCACCTCCTCCCTCGGCCCTGTGCCCAGACCGCCCGATCCCGTCACCTACCATGGACAACAGTTCCTGGAGATCAAGATGGCAGAGCGCAGAGGTGAGTGTGCTGGGCCGGGCGGCAGGCAGGGCCAGCTGTGGAGCCCGGCAGGAAGAGGGGTGGCTGCTCCTGGGGTCTGCCAGTAAAAGCCTCCAACCCCTAGAGCTGGAGCGCCAGATGAAGATGGAGAACCTGTTTGTCACGTGGCAGCAGCGCTCTGCCCCAGCCAGCATGCCCATCAGTGTGAGTGCCCCGCCCACGTCCTCCGGACCGCCCCGTGACCCTTGCCCTGGCCCCCCGCCCAGCGCTCACTCTATTTCTCCAGGCTGGGGAGCTGGAGACCCTGAAACAGTCATCCCGCCTGGTGCATTACTGTGCGACGGCCCTGCTCTTTGACCCTGCAGCCTGGCTGCATGGGCCCCCAGAGACCTCGGGGCCCCTGGAGGGACAGGTGAGGCTCCAGACTCTGGATTTCTCCAGGAGGACCTCTCTTCCTTCACCCCTGATAGGGTGGTTGCCGGCGGGTAGAGTCTCTCTTAACCTCCACTCCCACAGCGGCGCCATCGCCCTGAGTCGGCCTCTGGAAGTCGAGAATCCCCTGCCAACTGCGACTCCTCGGACGGGCCTCCGCTGGGCGCCCGGGAGGAGCCTTGGTTGAAGGAGCTGAGCTTGGCCTTCCTGCAGCAGTACGTGCAGTATCTGCAGAGCATGGGCTTTGTGCTGGTGCCGCTGCGGCCCCCCTCGCCTGCCCGCAGGTGAGCCCCTCTCGTCTCCCTGTTCTCCTCTCCTCCTCCATGGCAGGTGAGGGCCCACACTCCCTTCCCCTTGGGTCCTGTTTGGGTAATTAGGGCCATGTGCACATTCAGCTCACCAGGCCCACGCTATGACAGTTCATTTCACGTATCCAGATATGTGAGTTTGTTTTCTCCCTCCTGTTTTCAGTTTGATGCCTTTTCAAAGTAGTAAATGTAAGTCATGCTTTCTTACTCAAGATGCCCCCTAGGCCCAGAAAGCCATTTCCCACCTCCTTAGTGTTTCTGTAGCCAGCTCTCCATCTCCCCGGCCTCCCGTTCTCTCTCCGGCCTTAGGAGGAGGACAAGCCTGCGCCTCCAGGATGTTTCATTCAGTTGCCCCTCTCATTTCTCCGGGACAGACCCCAGGAGGAACTCAGCTTATTGCCCTCCACAGCCAGGTCCCAGCGGCAGGGATTTCTCTGGTGTTCACGTCCTTCCCATTCAGCTATGTTCTTCCCAGAAGTCAGAATGCCCTTTTAAAACCAAAGACACTAAGGTTAAATATATGTTTCTAGAGGAAAATTTTAAATCAGACCTTCCTCCCTCTCAAGTCTCTCCAATCAATAGGCCTGGTCCCTATTTCCTTGAGAATTAAGTGGGACATTTCTTCTTGCCAAAGGCTTTGACCACTGCCCACCCCGCCACCCCAAGCAACAGTTCCAGGAGTTTGTAGTCCTGAGTATGATAAGTGGGTCTCATTGGCTCTTTCTATTTTGTCCTCATTCACAGTACTTCTCTTTTTCCCCTTTGTCTCTGAGTTGAGAAAGGAAGGACAATAGGCTTTAGATCACTGAAACTGACCTTCCCAGCTCAAAAGAGAACCCCTTTTCCCTCTCAGAGGAACTGTCCTTACCAGGGCATCAAGCATCCACTTGAGCTTTCCCCGTGAAGTCTCAAGATGGACATCACCCACTCCCCTCCCACCCTCCCCTGCTGCCTCCAACAAGCAGGTACTGCCATATCCCACCGGGGTCTCCCCTTAGTCATGGCAGCCTCGCCGGCCCCACACTCATCCTCTCGCTGGAAGAGAGGGGCCTGTCTCCACCTCCCCTTAGAGCAGCACCTGCTGTGGAGAGAGCCCCGCACCACAGTCTAGCCCCGGACTCCAGTCTCAGCCTGCCCACTGACCTACCGTGGGACCCAAGCAGGTTACCTCTGAGCCTGTCTCCTTGCCTCCACAGTGACTCCATGTGAACTGGTTCTGGGTCTGATAGCAGGGACCCTTCACCCCACAAGCCTGCCTCACCCCCTTGTCCCTCTTCCTTTTCTGCAGCACCAGTCGGCTTCGGGCCATGGCTATCCTTGGAACAGAAGGACGGGGTTCCTTCTCCTGCCCGAAAACCAAGGCTGAAGGGAGCCCCAAGGTAAACACATTGTCATGTGCCTTCCCCAGCAGTGAAATCAGCGATGCCTCAGACACCAGCATCACTAAGCCTGAATTATTTGCCCAAGGCCTAAAGTCAGGGGCCCTGGATAATGACTGAGGTCATTGATCCCAGCCTGACACCATTAAAGTCATTGGCCCAGGGGCCTGCTTCCCCAAGAGCCCCCATACTTGCCCCTAACCCCAGTCTTTCTCCTTTTGCAGAGCACGGGCTCTCCAGTCACCACATACCACCTGCAGCGGGCACTGCCTGGGGGCATCATCCTCATGGAGCTGGCTTTTCAGGTAAACAGGAGGAGCACCATGTGAGGAGAGCCAGGCCCTCCTGTCTCTTGCCCTCCTGACCTCATCTTTGTCTTCTCTCCAGGGCTGTTATTTCTGTGTCAAACAGTTTGCCCTGGAATGTTCCCGAATCCCCATGGGGCAAGCTGTCAACTCTCAGGTAAGTGGTGGGGACAGAGGGCTGTGGGGTCTAAGTGTAACCCCAGCAATGATTTGCTACTGTGGGTAGCTGGGTCATTCCAGTGCCATGACTGGCCCATCTACCAGTCACATTGTGATAGTCCAGAGCTGTGTTCAGGCATGGCACTGGGGGCAGAAGGCAGTGCAGCACAGGGGCCAGTCTGGCCCTGGAGTCATTCTGGCACTGACCGTAGATGGGTGGACAGTGAGGACATTTGAGCTGAATGGTAATATGACACATGGGTGGGCCAGTGCCAGTCCTGGCTTAGAGGGGGGCAGCCTGGCACTGTTCATATAGTCACTAACACTTAGAGTGTGGACTAGAGTCCCCACCCATACAGCATACCCCCACACTTGGTTTTATTTCTAGCCCTGTCTGATTGCCTGAAGGCAGGGCCTCTGTACCCCATGAGGGCTGAGCACTCAGGAGAGCTCAGAATGAATGAATGAGTCAGGACCGAGTGTGGTCAGGGACCTGAAGCCCTCCAGCCTTGAGCGAGTTTGGCCCCTTTGGGTTGTCAGGCTTGTCGTGCAAGGGCCTCTGCCTTCCTTGTACCTCAAGTTGAGTTTGTAAGAGATCAGGGTCTGACTGGGTACAGGCTGTCACTCTCCAGGACAGACGGCATAGACTCTTCCCAAATCTGGACAGCTTCAGATCCAGCTCGTAGGTGGTGGGCTCTGACTCGGGTATGGATGCCTCGTCTAGTCATCACAGGAGAGTGAGATCCAGGAAAGTTTGGTGACTTCGGTGCAGGAACCTACCTGGCCTAGGGCACAGCAGGGAGATTGGACGGGCAGGTACTCTTCCACACTTTGCTGTAGTATTGGCAGGACGGACCCACTTCATTATTCTCTTGAGCTTCCTGAAGTCCTGACTTCCCTGACCCCTGATCTCTGTCCAGCTTGGTTCTCTCTGCCCCTGCATATCTAATCTGTATTCCTACTTAGATTTCTAAGGTGCTTTATTATTGCTATTAGTTAGTGTTTAGTATACATTCTAAGCAAAGAGAATTTTATTCCTGCTGTACAGATGGGGAAACTGAGGTTCACAGAAGTTAAGTGGTGTGCCCCAGGGACACAGCTAGTTGGTGGCAGTACTGGGGCTGCAATCTGAGGCTCATCCTTGGCGACTGCACTGTTTATCACGCTGCTTCAGATTTATGAGGGTCTTTCCTTTATTTCCATAGTGGATGGGGAAACGGAAGCAGAGAGGTTGTGACTTACCCAGGGTCCTGCAGCTACTCTGACTCCTAGGCAATTGCCTCATTTACAGTCACTGACTTCCTTTCCTACTAGTTTTTTGCCCAGTGCCACCAAGGGGCATGCTCATGTAGATTCTGCCATTCCAGCCTCACTTATCCAACTGTTAATACACTCTCAGTAATGCTGATTTCCTCCAAGAGAAGCCCAGCTCCGTGTCTCTGCCTTCCTTTCTTCCTGCATCAGTGGTTTGTTCATTCATTCATTCCTTCGCAGATCAACTAGAGAAGGCCTACCCTGGGCTGGGAGAAGGCAATGGCAACCCACTCCAGTGCTCTTGCCTGGAAAATCCCATGGACAGAGGAGCCTGGTAGGCTGCAGTCCATGGGGTCGAGAAGAGTCGGACACGACTGAGCGACTTCACTTTCACTTTTCACTTTCATGCATTGGAGAAGGAAATGGCAACCCACTCCAGTGTTCTTGCCTGGAGAATCCCAGGGACAGGGGAGCCTGGTGGGCTGCCGTCTCTGGGGTCGCACAGAGTCGGACACGACTGAAGTGACTCAGCAGCACCCTGGGCTAGCCTTGACAGGATGTCCCAGATGAAGCTTTACAAATGAGTGGGAGTTAGCCAGCTTTGGGGGTCAGTGGGAGCAGCATTCAGGCAAAGAGAATGGCCGGTACAAAAGTGTAGAGAAAATATGTGATATATACTTGGGGACAGCAAGTAATTTGATGAGAAGATAAAGCTGGAGAAATGGGAAGTGCCCAGAAAAACCTTTCTAATAGTAATTACACACCTGGCCTACCCAGCCCACCCTGTTTAAAACCACACCTGCTTTACCACCTGATTTTCCATAACAATCTACTAATCTGCTGTGTATTCATTTACTGTGATGTTTATTATCCTGTCCCCACTGCTAGACTGTAAGCTCCTTGAGGGCAAGGGTGTGTATCCCCAACACCTAGAACAGTACCAGGTAGGCAGGTGGTAGGCACTCAGCAAGTATTTATTACATGAGTAAATCTGTGCTGGATTTGAGTGGACTCTGGGATACAGAGTTCAGAGGTTCATCTCTCAAAATGGTCAGTTTCATGTCAACAGTTACAACACAGTTGAATGTCATGAGGAGGGCTTCTCACAGAAGCGTTTCTGGCAGAGGGACCCACAGGACAGGGTGAATTGTGAGCGGCGTTTTCCCAGGCAGGAGGAGGGAAGTGGGGGTGCGCTGGGCCGCCTGCCGTCGTCCCCTGACCTGGCCCCCCGCGCCTCCCCAGCTGTCCATGCTGTTCACGGAGGAGTGCGACCGGGTGCGGGACCTGATGCACGTGCACTCGTTCAGCTACGACTTCCACCTGCGCCTCGTGCACCAGCACGTGCTGGGCGCCCACCTGGCGCTACGGCACGGCTACCAGCTGACCACCTTCCTGCGACACTTCCTGGCCCACCACCCGGATGGGCCCCACTTCGGCCGCAATCACATTTACCAAGGTCAGTGCCCAAGGGCCAGCCAGGGAGCCGGGAAAAGAACAGGCCGCGAGCCGGGACCGAAGGGACCACTTTGGGGGCCAGACCTTGTCTCTTGTGCCCCCTCTCCTGTGTCGTCAGTCGCCTTGCGTCACCTGGACCCTGTCCTCACCTTTCTGTCTTAAGTAACTCCCAGTCTGTTTCATAAGCTTAGGTCCTGTACCCCGTGTGCCCTGAGCCGCTTTGTCCCACCCCCATGTCCCACAGGAGCTCCCCAGAAAGAATCAGTCTGCTTGTCAGTCAGAGCCTCAGGGACTCTTGTCCTCCAGCCCACAGATCCTTGAGTCTGTCTGGGGCTCAGTGTCTACTGTAACTCGCCTCTCAGGGACCCTGGAGCTGCCCACCCCGCTCATCGCTGCCCACCAGCTGTACAACTACGTGGCCGACCATGCCAGCTCCTACCACATGAAGCCGCTTCGGATGGCCCGGCCAGGAGGCCCGGAACACAATGAGTATGCCCTGGTGTCGGCATGGCATAGGTAAGGCGGGATGGGGACAGGTGGAGCTGGAGCCAGGGCCATCCTTGCAGTAGGGGGACCCGTGTTCTCTTAGGCTGAAAGGGTGGGCCTGGCTTCATCAGAACCTCAGGTTTGACGTCTCCCCCACCCCCACTGCTCAGCTCTGGCTCCTACCTCGACTCTGAGGGACTTCGTCACCAGGACGACTTTGACGTGTCTCTGCTTGTCTGTCACTGTGCTGCACCCTTTGAGGAGCAAGGAGAGGCCGAGCGGCACGTTCTTCGGTCAGCAGATCCCCTACCTTGAACGTGGCTCTTGCCCTGAAATGGCCGTCTCCCCTACTGTGACCATCACACTCCTACCTCCTCCCCACCCTAGGCTACAGTTCTTCGTGGTGCTCACCAGCCAACGAGAGCTGTTCCCCAGACTCACTGTGGACATGCGCCGGCTCCGGAAGCCGCCCAGACTGACACCGGAGCCAGAGGCTCCTGGGAGCTCAGCCAGTAGCCCTGGGGAGGCCTCTGGGGCCAATTTGGCCCCCGGACCAGCTCCCCTCTTCCCCCCACTGGCTGCAGAGGTGGGCGTGGCACGCGCACGGCTGGCTCAGTTGGTCCGGCTGGCTGGAGGGCACTGCCGTCGGGACACCCTTTGGAAGCGCCTCTTCTTGCTGGAACCACCAGGACCTGATCGGCTGAGGCTAGGGGGGCGCCTGGCCCTGGCCGAGCTGGAGGAGCTCCTAGAAGCAGTCCATGCCAAATCCATTGGGGACATTGACCCGCAGCTGGTAAGGGGCTGGGGTGGGTGCTTGGAATGCCACCAGCAGCCAGGGTAAAGGTTGCGGGAGTCTCAGAGGTGGCTCTGGGACAGCAGATCCATGCCTGTGGACCTTTCCCCCAGGACTGCTTCCTGTCTATGACAGTCTCCTGGTACCAAAGCCTGATCAAGGTTCTCCTGAGCCGCTTTCCCCAGAGCTGTCGCCATTTCCAGAGCCCAGACTTGGGGACTCAGTACCTGGTAAGTTTCCTTGGCCTTCCTCTGAAAGAAATCCTCATTAGAGGGAGGACAGGGTTCCCCTCAAGGAGCCCCAGCCTGACTAAATAGGCTCTGGAGGGAGGCTGAGAGGGAGTGATGACACAGGTAGATAGGAGGAAAACTCTTCAAGCACCAAGCCATAGCCTGTGACTCACTGAGAAGAACCTAGAGCTATGCTCTCAGGACCCTCAAAGGCACAAACCTTGGCTAGTGATCCCAGGGGCCAAGCTCTGGAACCTCATAAGTGGTTAGTTCATGTAGGTTCAAGTCCCAGAAAGGACTTCTTGGGCTTTCAGGACTCTTTACCAAAGTGTGGTCCTCGCACCAGCAGCATCAGCCCCACTTGGGAGCTGGCTGAGTGCAGGTCCAAGGCCCCACCCCCAACCTGCTGGCCCAGCAGCTGTTTTTCCACCATCTCCAGAGAAGGCAATGGCACCCCACTGCAGTACTCTTGCTTGGAAAATCCCATGGATGGAGGAGCCTGGTGGGCTGCAGTCCATGGGGTCGCTAAGAGTCGGACACGACTGAGCGACTTCACTTTCACTTTCATGCATTGGAGAAGGAAATGGCAACCCACTCCAGTGTTCTTGCCTGCAGAATCCCAGGGACAGGGGAGCCTGGTGGGCTGCCGTATATGGGGTCGCACAGAGTTGGACACGACTGAAGCGACTTAGCAGCAGCAGCCAAAGTGATTGATGTGCACATTAGAGATTGACAGGTTGCTGGGAAGGGCAGTGGAGAGAAGAGAGTTATGGCAGTGGGCACTGGGGACTGCAAGACTCAAGGATGGCCCAGTTGAGAGCGGCAGTTTAGGAGGGTAAGGTTCAAAAGATTTCTGAAAAAATAGTACTTGGCCCATGGTGAGGGGTCCTGCCACATGGTGCTTGTGGGGAAGACTTAGTTTCAAGGTGTGACAAAGCATCACCCAGAAGCTGAGGTTAGTTAGGGTAAGGCTGCGGGAGTGCGGGCGAGTGTGAGCAGATGGGGGTGCTTCTGTGGGTGGCAAGAATGCTGGAGCAGGAGCAGGTTTGGGGGAAGGGCGATGAGTTGAGTCTGAGGCCCAAGAGGACCTTGCAGGACCACAGTCTGGAAGGTCTGTGGACATTGGGGATTGGAGCTCAGGAGAGGGGTGTAGGCAGCACTTATATGAACAGGAGGTCACTGAAGCCCCGGGCATAGAAGAAACTGCTTGGGGAGAGATTACAAAGCTGAGCTACAGGGACAGACATCCGGGAGGCCAGAGACACAAAACCCAGGAGGCAAGGAGGACTCTCGTCGAGGGGAGAGAGCCTCCCTTTGTTGATGGGCTTCAGGTGTTGATGCCAGCTTGTGTAGGGCCTTCCAGTCAAGGACCACTCCCCTCATCCTGACGTCCTGCACAGGCTGACTGGGAGCCAATAAGGATGAGAAGGCTGCAGCGCAAGGGGGGTCAGGTGGTGATGAAAGCCGGCCTTCCTCATGCTGGCCCCACCTCCAGGACGCGCTCGTGGAGGGTCTGTCTGCCGCACTGTCCATCTCATTGTGTCTGTGTCTTTAGGTCGTGCTGAATCAGAAGTTCACGGACTGTTTCGTGCTAGTGTTTCTGGACTCCCACTTGGGAAAGACGGTGAGAACAGGGGTGGGGGGCTGTTGAGGGGCTTTGTGTCAGCCCTAGTGGGAGGCTATACCCCAAATGCTCCACCCCAGAGCCTGCTGAGGTTGGGGAGCCCAGCTTCCTGGGCCCAGCCTGCCCGCCTCTCACCACTGCACCCACTCCCTGTTCTTAGTCTCTGACAGTGGTTTTCCGAGAGCCCTTCCCTGTGCAGCCCCAGGACAGCGAGAGCCCCCCCGCCCAGCTGGTCTCCACCTACCACCACCTGGAGTCCGTCATCAACACAGCCTGCTTCACCCTCTGGACCCGCCTCCTCTGAGGGACAGGCCACTGAATGTCCTCGAATCATGGGTCTAGAAGGTTGCCCTCTTGAAATCTTGGCCAGCCCTTCCAGGTCCCTGGGCAAGACTGGACACTGAGGGACGCCAGAGGTCGTGTGAATGTGTCTTGGGGGCCTGTAGCAGGAGCTGTGCTCCCTAAACACTTGCTGCCACTGACCAGCACAGGGCTCCAGAGGGTCCACTCACCTCCTGAGGTGCCCATGTCCTCTCAGGTCCCCGGGCCCTTCCAGAAGGAGACTCCTTTCTGCTCACCTGGCTGAGTCTGGGAATTCTTCATATCAGGTGGCAGGTAGACCCCTTAGAGCTGCTCTGCCTGAATCCTGTCCGACACCCACCTCCCCCACCCCCATCTCGAGTCCTCTGATCATCAGTTCCCACTGGGACATCATTGCCAAACCATTGCCATTGAGATAAGACACCTCCGTTCGAATCCCAGCTCTGCCTCTGAAGCAGCTGTGACCGTGGGCAAGTCCCTTGGCCGTCGTACCCTTGGTTTCTCATCTGTACACAAGGAGCACAGACACAGCAACACCGGCACAGACTGGAGGACTTGAACATGAGCTGTATGGCCCTTCTCTGCAGGAGGAAGCGACCCAAAGAAACTGAAGAGTTAGACACTGTGTGTCCTCCCCTCCCCTCCAATAACACACATGTGGAAACGTTCAGCAGGTTGTCTTTAATTAGAGGAGACTCAGTCATGCTGCTCACCATCCCAGAGGCGTGTGGCTGGAGCACAGGACCTCACTGGCCAGCCTGTGGGCGGCCCCTCATCTCCCAGTATGAACGCAGCCAACTCAGGCCCTCTGCTGTGTCTCCTGAGGGGAGCAGGGCGTGCAGCACCTCAGCCCATGAGGAGGAAGACAGCCCCTGTCCGACACTGTCCCTCCAGAGGCCTTCCCTGGGGCCAGGCTCAGCCCACCCTCACCTCGAGGCTGGTACTCGCAGCCCACGAAGCCTGTGTAGCCTTCATCTTCCAGCAGTTGGAACAGATAGGAGAAATTGAGCTCTCCGGGGCTATCGGGTTCCCCCCGACCCGGGACCTGTGCCACCTGCACGTGCCCTGGGGGTAGATGTTGGGGTAGAGAGAGTGGAAGGACAGAGGAAGCCTCATCGCAGACCAGGAAGAAGCCAAGAAAGGGGCCCTCACCAACAATGGGCAGGAACTCTCGCACGTTCCCTGTCAGGTTCCCGTCCATGATCTGCCAGTGGAATAAGTCCTGGGGCAGAGATTCCCACAGTCAGACCCTGCAGCCCACACCACTGTCCCCAGCTTTGGAGAACACGGCCCTCTGAGAAGCACGCCCTCTCCCCCACTTACCATCTGTAGCTGGAGGTTGGGTCTTCCCACCTTCTGTAAGATGGCAGCCGCTGGGAGAGAAACCAGGGAGGGGGGTCATGAGACTCAAGGAGGGCTGGAGAATCAATGGACAGGAGGCGGCAGGGGGCCGGGGGCCTACCCTGCTGGGGCGTGTCCAGGAAGTACCGGGGGTCCGTGATGCGGGTGTTTATGGGCTCCAGCAGTCCCACGAGGTTCTCCTAGCACCAGGCCAGATCCATGAGTAGAGCTCTCCCCAAGTTCGACCCCCTCAGTTAGTCACTGCTCAAGCCGATCTCCAGCCCTTCTGGCCTGGGCCAGGGCCCAGCCTGGCACCTCACTGCTCTCCCTACTGTGTTTCCCCTCCACATACATACATGCATGGAGTATGTGTGTCTGTGTGTTTTCACTGTCTCGTGTGCGTGCTCAGTCATGTCCAACTCTGTGACCCCAGGCTCCTCTGTCCATGGGATTTCCCAGGCAAGAATACTGGAGTGGGTTGCCATTTCCTCCTCCAGAGGACGTTCCTGACCCAGGGATCAAACCCACATCTCCTGCATTGGTAGGCAGATTCTTTACCACTGTGCCATCTGAGAAGTCCCTTTCACTGTCTCACCTGAGCCAAAACCTCAGCTGCATGCCTGAGGTTCTCCAGGAAAACTATCTCCATTTCACTCCTGACTGCGGCTCTGTCAGCCCCCTTGGGCACTCGGCCAGCCATCAGGTGAATCCTGTGGGGAAAATGGGACTGGAGGAGACTGTGGAGTCCATCTTCCTGGAAGAAGCCTTCACTCCCACGCTCCCTGGGGACTTCTCTTCCAGCTGCCCTCCAACTGCACCAGCCTCCCGTCTCCCCAGGTCTCCAGCTGGGACCTGGCTGTGGTGCTCAGGCCTCCCGGTGCCCTCAGATACTTGTGTCAACCTAAGACCAAGACCTTTCCCAGATTCCTTCTGAAGGCCCACCATCCTCCTGCTTCAGAGACCACAGGCCTTCATGCAGCCTGTCCTGTACATCCAGATTCTCCTTTTCCATGGCCCTTCTCCTCAAGCCTCACCTTTAAAAAATTACTTTGACCCTTATGCTCAGGTATTCCATGCTGCTTGTCTCTCCTCCTTGCATCTGTTTCTTAGCTGCTCCCCATCTGTTTTCTGCACACACACTCCTCCCTCTGCCCCATAACTGCTTGTTGCCAGTTCCTTCTCAGCCTGGTTGCCCTGTGCAGGATTTGACATTCACCTTATCAGCCCCACTCTGAGTCCCGCACCTTCTCCCTTCACCGCCTCATCTTTCTCAGTCACCTCCAAAGCAGATAGGCTTCACCTCCAGCCTCATAATCTCTGCAGAATACACCAAGCCCCCAGGGGCGTGTGGCTACTGCATCCCTGCCTGGAATGCTCCTTTGGTCAAGAAAGCACCC
Source organism: Bos grunniens (assembly GCF_055505025.1). Classification (NCBI taxonomy): domain Eukaryota; kingdom Metazoa; phylum Chordata; class Mammalia; order Artiodactyla; family Bovidae; genus Bos; species Bos grunniens. The sequence goes on from NC_141167.1 coordinate 18,852,802, forward strand.
ACCACGGAGACCCAGTTCAACATCACTACCTGTTAAGAAGCTTTCTCTGACCCCAGACCGAGTTAGTACCTGCTCTGCTCCCAAGGTCTCCTTGAACTGACCAGTCCTCTTAATGGATCACTGCTTTGTTGACAGTGTTATGTCCTAGGTCATACTGAGTTCCCAGCATGAGGTGAGCAAGAAAGAGTTGCAAACTGAGAGTGACATACACACAGATGAAATGCAAAAGGCAATTTACAAGGGCCCAGGCCTGAAGAGGCAGAAAGTACCCCTGAGCCTCTTCTCTCGCGGATTATGGGGGCGGGGGAATGGAGAGGGGAGGTTACCTGGAACAGTCCAGAGCCTTAGCGTACAGCACCGCCTGCTCCAGCCCTTCTCGGAAGGCCGCCTGCCTCCCGGGAACAGCCCCGAGCCCATTCTCCCCCTTCTCTCTGTCTCCTGCGGAAAGAATGGGCCTCAGCTCCCTGCTCCTTCCCCCCTGCCCCACCCTGTCCCGGCCCGGGCCCTCCCGGCGCACCCGGGGGCGTGTTGATTAGCACGACTCGTAGCCCGGCTTCCCGCGCCGCGCGCGCCAGCGCCTCCGGCGGCTCCGCATACGGCCAGCCGATTTCGGCCGCTTCGAAGCCTAAACTACCCGCGGCTCGGAGCCGCGCGGGAAAGCCCGACAGCTCCGGGAACAGCCACGACAGGTTGGCCGAGAAGCGGAGCGGAGCCATGGCTTCTCGAGAGCGCGCGCGGGGCGGAGTCTCCGCAGCTAGAAGGCTGCAATGGCGGGCAGGGTTGAGCGGGGGACTTCACGGCCCAGGCTGCATGCAGGGCCGGGTTAAAGACTGGAGGGCCGCACTTGCCGGGAGCGGCGGGGCGGGGCGTGGAGGACCCGGAAGTGGTGGAGGAACCCGGCCCGGCCGCGCGGGGGCGCGCTGGCGCCGCGAGTTGGGTGCCGGCCCTCTCCGGCTGGGAGACCCGTGGGTGGTAAGGGCCGAGGACCTGCCAGGAAAGTGCACTTTTCCGGACGCGAGAGGAAGGCATGGGGAGGGGGCGCGGGCCCAGTTAGGGTGAAGGAACGTGGATGCTAACAAATGCTTGGTGTTTACCTTCATCATAACCAGAGTATCTTGTTCATTAAAGAACTTTTGAAAGCCATGTGCCGCACCACGCAGCCGTTAACTTTCCTGTACAGGGCAAAAACTCAACATGTGCAGTCTTGTCTTAGAAAACCCTGATCACAGTGTATATGAGGTCTTATAGCATATTGTTTCGTTTTCCCCGAGAAAACCTTGAATTAGCTGCTCGTTCCACACCTGAACAGCCTAGAACTGATCATGTTACAGGGGTTTCAAAGTGTGTGTGTGTGTGCGCGCGCGCGCGCGCGCGCGCATGTGCTATGAAAGCTCTTTAATGCACCTTTTGGTTCCATCTCTGAATCGTTTTCTCAGGTTCCTCTTGTAGGTACAAAGTTCAAAGTCCCTTGTAAGGAAAACTGCCCCTACCCCCTGGACTCCGCACCGAGCGGCTGTGGGCGGGCTGTCCCCTCTCAGCCCTAGCTGATTGGGCCACGGAAAGACATCTGATCCAAGCGCAGCCGATCGGCCCCGAGACCCTTGTCCAGTTTGTAAAGCTAATCTGGCCAATTAGATTCCCTCTTGGAGAGTTCAAACAAGGAAATCCTGAGAGCCAAGTAAGCGGTGGGTTTGGCAGATGGTTTTGGCTGTAGAAACTAAATAAACTGGAGTCAGGTGGTGAAGAAAATTAGAACAGAGAAGGAGAATAACCGAACACTACGAGTAGGCGTAGCACATTGAGATACCGCTGCTTTAGAGTTCCCAGGACTGACCAAACCCACGGCAGCTCCCAGGTCTACGCTTCCCCAGGCCAGGATATTTAGACTTTCCCTGGTTTCTGTGTCTGTAGTCTCCTGGTGTTTCTTCAGATCATCCGAATAAATTTATTTCAGCCCCACTAACCCAATTGAATAGGCAGATTCCAGGTTGGGATTACATGGTGAAAAAGTAGGGCCATGCTTAAGTTTTTTATGACTGTGCTAATGTGCTGCAGGCGCTAAGTTGCTTCTGTCGTGTCCAACTCTGTGCGACCCTATGGACTGCAGCCTGCCAGGCTCCTCTGTCCATGTCCATGGGATTATCCAGGGGAGAAACCTGGAGTGGGTTACCGTTCCCTCCTCCAGGGAATCTTCCCGACCCAAGGATCGAACCCGTCCCAAGTCTATCTGCATTGGCAGGCCGGATTTTTACCACTAGCACCACCTGGGAATGGCTTCTCAAAAATGTAATTTTACGCTCAGATGACACATGCATAGAAGTCATCTTGATCTGCTTCCTGTGCTAACTTTGACAAAAGGCAGCTTGAAGTGCAACATCAGGAGAACCCAGTGTCCACTATCTTCTGTCACTGCTCACTTGCAACTCAAGTCAGGCTCAACCAGCCACCCCGGGTCCAGGCTGAGAGTTAAAATTAATCCAAGTTCCTGTCAGGTACTATTTCTTCAGCACTGCCGCCACGAACAGACGGATGTGAGCTCACCTGAAATCAAATCACTTTATTTCTTGCCCCTCTGCATTATGCTTGGAACTCTGACTCCTCCAGGAACATGTTTCTTGGAAGAAAGTGAAAATGAAAGTCACTCAATCGTGTTCGACTCCTTGCGACCCCATTCACTATACAGTCCGTGGAATTCTCCAGGCCAGAATACTGGAGTGGGTAGCCTTTCCCTTCTCCAGGGGCTCTTCCCAACCCAGGGATCAAACCCAGGTCTGCAGGCGGATTCTTTACCAGCTGAGCTATCAGGGAAGCCTTTCATGTTTCTTGGGCACTGTCCAATCAGGATATGGCCTCACTAAGTTTAACATTTTAATCAATCTCAAGTTCAGCATGTTTATGATCCACTGTTGACAATGTGGAGTAACATCTAAGGTAAGTAATTCCTTATCAACAGTTCAGTTCAGTTCAGTCACTCAGTCGTGTCTGACTCTTTGCGACCCCATGAATCGCAGCACGCCAGGCCTCCCTGTCCATACCAACTCCTGGAGTTCACCCAAACTCATGTCCATCGAGTTGGTGATGCCATCCAGCCATCTCATCCTCTGTTGTCCCCTTCTCCTCCTGCCCCCAATCCCTCCCAGCATCAGTGTCTTTTCCAATGAGTCAACTCTTCGCATGATGTGGCCAAAGTATTGCTTCACTATAAATCTCTGAGTATGCAAATTCTATATAAGACTTTAAAAACACCACCATCTTCTTGGGTCTTCACCAGGAAAAAGATTTGTCCAGGCTCCAATGGTCTACTTGTTTTTTGCTTGTGTACCATTTTTAGGGCAGCAGAGATAATGTAGAAACTAGATGTTCATGGCTCACTTTTCTCCTTATATCCACCTTCACATAATGTATCAAAGCATATACAAGAGGAGAATAATGTCCAGGAAAATTATTTTCTTTAGTCATCATTTGCCATTAGCTTATCCCACTTTGCAAAATAAGCATTACACTAAGTTATTATTACAAATCTTGATTCTTTGCATTTAACTTTTCTTTTGAATGTATTTAGTTATTTTTGGCTGCACTGAGTCTTCATAGCTACACATGGACTTCTCATTTCAGTGGCTTTTTGCTGTCCAACACCAGCTCTAGGGCACTTGGGCTTCCGTAGCAAGCGGAGCGTGAGCTCAGTAGCAGCAGCTCCCCGGCTTAGCAAGCTATGGCATGTGGGATCTTCCCAGAGCAGTGATTGAATTGGTTTTCCCTGCGTTGCAAGGTAGACTTTTAACCACAGGCCCACCAGGGAGGCCTTGCATTTAACTTTAATCACAGAATGTGTACAGGTATGATGATCAGTTAAGAGAACAAGAGCTTGTAAATAAGTATGTGGATAATGGCTGAAACTTGCACTTAGAGTTCAGAGTCTCATTTGATCACTGATTGCACTTGCCAAGGTCATAAAAAATATTACAGCTCATATGTGAAATGCAAACCAAAGCCTTAATGAAATTTCATTTTATACTTTCCAGATTGGAAAAAAAAAAAACCCACCTTAAAAGGTAGACAGTAGCAAGTATTGGAAGGGATTTGAAACAACTGGAACATTTAATCACTGCTGATAGGAGTATGAATTACTACAACCACTTTGGAAATTAATTTGGCATTATCTCTTAAAGCTGAACATTCATATACCTTTGATCCAGCAGTTCCATGCCCAGGTTTATCCCCTGGAGAACTTTGTGGAGAAGAGTACCCAGAATAATTCAGTAATGTTCATAACAGCACTATTTACACAGCAAAAATAAGGAACTAACTCAAATGTCCATTGATACATATATAGATGAGATGTAGTATGACCCTGCAGTGTTGTTTATAAAAGTGAAGGGAAAACAGGTGACTTAAATGATAAAATTGAGTTGCTCTTGGATTAGAGTAATGCATGAAGACTTAGTGACTTTGGATCAAATTGAAAACATCAGTATGAACACATCAAATGGATAAATCTCAGAAACATAATTGTGAGTGAAAGAAGCAAATCACAGAGAAATATATACAGTGTGATTCCACTAACATGAAGTTGAAAGCAGGGAAAACCAAGCAACACCTTGTGTAGGGATACAAACATCTGTGGTAAAACTATAAAGAAAAGCAAGTGATCATGACCACAAAATCAAAGATGATGGTGACTTCTGGAGGGGGAGAGTAGGGGGTGGTGTTGGAAACTTCAAGATTAAGGGTCGTCCCCTTTTTCTGGTGTGTTGTGATCACATACCTTTCTTTATCACATTCTCTGTATCTTACATATATTTTATAAATATTTTGTATCTGTTTTATATTTAAAATGATAGCATTTTAAAACTTTTGATATGCTTTATTACCACTTGTTGGCACATTTTATATTCATATCTTCATTTCACTATCATGAGAATCTCAGGGTTTTTCTACAGACTCAGCTTGTTTGTGTTAGACTATAATTGCTACTTTTTAGATTCAGCATGTCTCTGCTCAGGCAAGTGGTCCTTTTCTGTACTACCTGCTCAGAACCTGTGGGAGGCAGCCTGTAAAGTGATCCCTGGTGATCTCCACCTCCTGGTCGTCATGTCCCCTCCCCTTGAATATGGGCTGGTCCTTGCAATTCACTTCAAACAAATAGAATACAGCAAAAATAGTACAATGTCACCTCGGAGATTAGGTTACAAAAAGGCTTTAGCTTATGTCTTGGGTATCCTCTTTCACTCACTTGCTCTGAAGAAAACCAGATGCCGTATTGTGAGCTGTCCTATGGAAAGATCTATGTCTAAGATTCTTTCCAAGTGACTAAGAACTGGCCACAACTTAGCAACTAGGAGCCAATGCCTCTGGCTGGCAACCTGTGAATGAGGTTGGAAGCAGGTCCACTCCCACTGAGCCTTAAGATAACTGTATTCTGACCAACACCTTGACTGCCTCATGACAGACCAGATTTGAGTCAGAGAGATCCAACTAAGCCACACCCAGATTCCTGGCTACAGAACCTCTTTGGTAGTAAACATTTGTCGTTTAAGTCCCTGAGTTTGGGGTAATTTGTTAGCAGCAATCAATATCTAATAGAGGTTCTCTTTCTTCTCTTGTTTGGGAGAATTATATCACTTTCAACACTTCTTCATCTTAAGTGTGAATAGGTTCTACCATCTTCTTACAAGTTCCTCTCTTGACCCAGCCACAGTGACTGGTCAGTGAGTGGACGCCTGACCCAAGCTAGACCAACCAGAGTACCTGTTATAGACATTGTTGGTTGCCTACCCAATGCCTGTTCCCTCTTTTCTCCTTAGTTGAACCATACCTCATCAGGACACTTTGTTCAGTTGCTAGGTCCTGTCTGACCCTTTGCGACCCCACGGACTGCAGCATACCAGGCTTCCCTGTCCCTTTACCATCTCCCAGAGTTTGCTCAAACTCATGGCCATTGAGTCAGTGATGCCATCCAACCATCTCATCCTCTGTTGTCCCCTTCTCCTCCTGCCTGCAATCTTTCCCAGATCAGGGTCTTTTAGAATGAGTCCACTCTTCACATCAGGTGGCTAAAGTATTGGGGCTTTAGCTTCAGCATCAGTCCTTTGAACATTCAGGGTTGATTTCCTTTAGGAGTGACTGGTTTGATCTACTTGCAGTCCAAGGAACTCTCAACAGTCTTCTCCAACAGCACAGTTCAAAAGCCTCAATTCGTTGGCATTCAGTCTTCTTTATGGCCCAACTCTACACCCATACATGACTACTGGAAAAACCATAGCTTTAACTAGATGGACCTTGGTCGGCAAAGTGATGTCACTGGTTTTTAACACACTGTCTAGGTTTGTCATAGCTTTCCTTCCAGGGAACAAGCATCTTTTAATTTCATAGCTGCAGTCACAGTCTGCAGTGATTTTGGAGCCCAAGAAAAGAAAATCTGTCACTGATTTCACTTTTTCCCCTTCTATTTGCCATGAAGTGATGGGACTGAATGCCATAATCTTGGTTTTTTGGATGTTGAGTTTTAAGCCAGCTTTTTCACTCTCCTTTTTCATCCTCAGCAAGAGGCTCTTCAGTTCCTCTTCACTCTCTACCATTAGAGTGGTATCATCTGCATATCTGAGGTTGTTGATATCTCTCCCAGCAATCTTGATTCCAGCTTGTGATTTATCCAGTCCGGCATTTCACATGATGTACTCTGCATATAAATAAAATAAGCAGGATGACACTTGGCCAGAGAGAATAAAGTTGATGTACAGAGCGCTTCCCAGGTGGCTCAGTGGTGAAGACTCCACCTACCATGCTGGAGATACATGTTCAATCACTAAGTCAGGAAGATCCCCTGGAAAAGTAAATGGCAACCCACTCCAGTATTCTTGCTTGGGAAATCCCATGAACGAGGAGCCTGGTGGGCTCCAGCTCATAGGGTCACAAAAGAGGGCTCACAACTTAGCAACTAAGCAACAACAGAGAAACGTGGCAAGAAAAACTGAGAGAGGCATTGTGTTCACTTCTGTAAGGGAATCAATCAGGATAGTCTTCTTGCTTCATCTTAACTCTTCCCCAGAAACAGATGTCTCAGAACTAACTTGCTTTTCCCATCACCAAACCAAGAATTGTGCACATTTCAAAAAACACTTGGTTCTTTTGGTAAAAAAAAATTTAAAGACTTGGACCATGGGCACTTGGGCTATGTATTTGCATAATTTTATGAATTTATATAATTTCATATAGCTGGTAGCAGTAAGCTAAATGACTCACAGCAACTTAGGGATCTCAGTGTCTATGAGAGAATCTTTATCTTTCAAAGTAATGAATTTATGCTCATGATTTTTATTTCACCCAATCTTCATTAAGCTCTTTCTTACCTTGCTTTAATACAAGAGCATCTTCCTTTCTATTTTAACTTTCTTATTTGAGCTCCCAGTCTTTTTTATCATTTTTATATGGCATGTTCAAATCAGGCTCCATATATCATGTTAGGTATTTTCACATCCAGCCATGTGTTCAGTTACAGCTGCCTGCATTTAAGAATCTAGTGTCACTCTATTATTATTATTTGTCTGAGCCATTGAGTTTGCATTTCCAAGGCTTCGGAATTTAACTTTCTACTTTACTCAATTTTACCGGTAATAGTCCGTATCACATGGATTCATGATCGCTTGTAACTGTGTCAAAAAGGAAACTAAATCTTTGGTAAAGTTTTTCTTTCATAGGTTTCTGTTGTATCCAAGTATGTCCTAGAGGAGTACCCATGGTACATCTACATTAGGACTGTACAACTAAAATTTCAGCACATTTAAACAGAGTCATCTCACTCACACAGTACATTGAATAATAATATCATTATGTGAAACAGCATTGAATCACTCTACAAAATTTGTACTTGCATGAACAATCCTTATATTCTGGGAAGAATATAATAATATTTGCTGTTCCATGTTATACACCCTTATCTTTAAAAGGAGGCTCCTATAACTGGGCCTTTATCTTTAGTTTCTAAATGCTATTACTGAGTGGCTGGATCGTGTCCAGAAACGCTTCTGTGCCCCTCCCCTACATATGCATGTTGTTCTCGGCAGTATTGTTAATGGAGTGTTAGCTCGTTACACACCCATCCACATGCAATCTTTAAACTTTGTTAAATATAACCAGTGTGCGTATGACTCAAAGGGTGCGAGTGTGAATAACTGCATTTTATTCCAGAATACAAAGTTTTTATCCTTCCCCTATTGATGGACAAAAAGATTGCTTCCAAGCGATCACTATTACAACAATAATACGACATCTTTGTGGACGCCTTTTTGTATGTAGGTACAAATATGAATATTGTTCCAGTATATGTCTCTGAAAGTAGACTTGCTTGGTCAAAGGATGAGCACATTTAAAGTTCTCGTTCACTGCCAAAGCACCCTTCAGAACACTTGATCAGTTTACATTCGTTCTGACAGCCTCTGAGTGCCTGTTTCCCCACATCTTCATCAACGCTGGATTTTTGCCAATCTGACGCAGGAAAAAACATTTTAAAAAATCAAGTCCTTCCTTATTACTGAAGTTGAACATCTTTTCAGATGTTTATTTGCCATGAACATTCCCTTTTCTGTGAATTGCTTATTTGCAGCCTTTGTCCGCTTTTCAGTAGGATTCTTAATTAGTTTATAGATGTTCTTTATGGAAATTCTGGATGTTAAGTCTTTGGCTGTTTTACTTATCTTTGTCTTTAGTATTTGCTGTTCAGAGTGTTGGGGCAGTGCTGCCTTTCCCCCAGGCTTCGTGTTCCCAATATGAAGGAAGTTTGCCCAGTATAGAAGGCTCTGGGCACCTGCCCTGCCTTCCCGGTCTTCCCCAGGGAAGCAGAGTGACTCTTTTGGCAGAGAGGAGCCTAAATGCTCAGCTGAGTTCCATCCTCCCCTCTCTGTGTGAAAAAGTACCTTTCTGGTCCACTCCCCCCACTGTAAGGTTTACAGGGCTGAGCCCTCATGCGGCTGACCTCGGGGTGAAGTCTCAGCCACCTGCTTGCCTAGCAGACCTAAGCCATATTGTCCAGTGTCAGTTGTAGTGGTAATAAAGGTAATATTTGTATCTCCATCTGCCACACTCCAGTGCCTATCTCCTAATAGGTTCTTGTATCAGTCAGAGTCCAAACAGAAAACAGATGGCACATTCAAATTAGGATAATTCGGAAGATTGAATAAAGGGACTATTTATGAAGGCGTGGGCAGGGCATGGGGGGGATCCATGAGATAGTGAAGCACCCTAGGGCTGTCACAGCAGAGCTGCTCCTCCTCCCAAGCTTGAAAGGGTGAAGGGGGTGCAGGCAAGGGGACTGAAATCCAGGAGGAAAGGGTTCTATAGCAAGGAGCAGAAGCCCTCACTTGCAGGACACAGGCAGCTTAAGGCAGCCTGTATGGAGGAAGCCTGAGAAATAAATACCCTACCTGACTCTTCTCCCCTCTAGTCTCCTGATGGGCCTCCCACTAGATAAACCAGTCAAAGCCCGAGGGAAAGGGAACCTGTTGATGGAGCCAACACTGGTCCATCTATTCGGACAGAGAGCAAGGAGTAGAATACAATGAGAGATGCACAGAAAATATCCATCAGAGTTCTCCTCTTTCTTTCCTCGGTGTGCACTTTCATTCCTCATCTGGGTAAAAAATTCGTGTTCTCGTCAACGAGATGCACTGACTACCATTTCATCAAGAGATGCTCTCAATCTGCATAATCCCCCCCCCCCCCCCCGCTACCGTGGCTTTACTGCCACTGATGTTCTTCAAATAAGGAATCAGGTTAAAGTGAGGAGAGGGATGGTAGGCAGAATCCAGAGACAGTCTCTCCAAATTCCTGCTCTTGGTGTACACGCCCCGTCTCCCAGTCACTCAATCCAACGCTAGTCTAGATAATTGCTATGAAAGGATTTTGCAGATGCAATTAAGGTCCCAATCAGGTATGAAAGCGAGATGAAGCTGGATGAGACTGACCTAATTAGGTGAGCCCTTAAAAGGGCCAGAGCTCTTCCTGCTGAAAGAGATTTGGAGTTAGTGCATGAGAAATTGTCCAGCGGTGGCTTTGGAGATGGAGAAGGAATGTGGGTGGCTTTGAGGACTTCACACTTCTTATGCTATAAATCATGTCCCCTTGTCAGAGGTGATGGTATAGCATTTGGTAGCATGGTTAAGGATAAGGCATTCTGTAACTCTACAAATGATCTTGGAAGAAGAACTTCAGGCAGAGAAGACAATCGGAATATGTATTTACTCCCTGAGAACCAACCTCTGCTCCCTCCAAGATGGAGGGGTCCACAGTGGCCTCCCTCCAACCTCAGTGTGTCTCTTGCTTTGTGGTGTGAAATTCAAGAGACAGCAACTTGTCTCTTCCTTCAGAAGGATGCTCCAGACCACAGAACCCCTAGATACTTCCCCAGTATGGTGGGTCAGGTTGCCTCAGGGACGCATTTAACTTACAAAGGCCTCTAGAGTGTGAGACACTTCCTACTCACAGATCAGTTGATCATAATACCATCAATGGGAATGTCCTGTCAGAGACAGAAATGCTTAATTTTCCATCACATAATATTATGGCAGGGAGGACGAGACATGACATTGTCATGGTAAAGATGGTAAAGTTATACTATTTTCCCTGCTGTATAAATTCAAATTGCTTCAGCTTTTCCTGGAAAGAAAATATTTTCCAGGTGAAATGGAAAATGGTGAAGCTGAAAGCCAGGTGCCATGGGCTGTATTGAATTGCCAGCAAACAGCAAAGATTTCCTCTTTGGTGCTCTAGTCATGATTGGCATCACTATCTAAGTTTGCAGATTTATTCTCTTTCTGTGTGCCCCACCTGGTTCACGCACTAGCCAGTTAAGTGAGTTAAATGGGGATGTTCTGGGAACCACTAGCCTTGAACATCTTAAGTTTAATGGTAGCACTAATCTCTGTAATTTCCCCAGGGTGAAAATGCTGCTTCTGACTGACTTTCTTGGTGCGGTGGGCATGTAAATGGGGGGGATCATTTTAAGAGCTTACACTTTGCCCTTTTCATCATAATAGCCTTCATTTCATGGGTGAAAAGACTAATATAAGAATTCTACCTGTTATTAACATCTTTCTTTTCACCATCTATTCTGGGAGCTGGGGTGGGGGAAACACAGTGCATCCATGACCCCAAGGACACTGTCTTAGACTTGGGCTAGGACTCCATACACCATCTGCTTCTCATTAGTTCTCAGTCTCACTAGTGGATCACGGTGGCACTTCAGGGCTCTGGGGATCATCGTGAATTCAGAGCCAATGTCTATTAACCTCTGGAAGATCTAGTATGTGCCTTTCACTAGTGCACAGTTACCTTGGTTAATGATAGCAGGTCATCTGGATACAGTGGGCTTCCCCGGTGCCAATGCAGGAGACAGCAGAAACACAGGTTCAATCCCTGGGTTGGGAAGATCCCCAGGAGGAGGAAATGGCAACCCACTTAAGTGTTCTTACCTGGGAAATCCCAGGGATAGAGGAGCCTGGTGGGCTACAGACCACAGGGTTGCAAAAGAGTCAGACATAACGACTAAACAGCAACATTCAGGGACAGCACACAGTACCTATCTGCAGCCGCATTGCAGGGTTCTTCCTCAGCTGAGGGTCTCTGAGTCTGTGAACTGCCTTGCTGCTGCTGCTGCTGCTGCTGCTGCTAATTCGTTTCAGTCGTGTCCGACTCTGTGCGACCCCATAGACGGCAGCCCACCAGGCTCCCCCGTCCCTGGGATTCTCCAGGCAAGAACACTGGAGTAGGTTGCCGTTTCCTTCTCCAATGCATGAAAGTGAAAAGTGAAAGTGAAGTCGCTCAGTCGTGTCTGACTCTTAGGGGCCCCATGGACTGCAGCCCACCAGGCTCCTCCGTCCATGGGATTTTCCAGGCAAGAGTACTGGAGTGGGGTGCCGTTGCCTTCTCCGGTGAACTGTCTTAATTAGGTCTAAACTCAAAGTGAAAGTCGCTCAGACATGTCCAACTCTTTTCGACCTCATGGACTGTAGCCTGCAAGGCTCCTTTGTCCATGGAATTCTCCAGGCCAGAATACCGAAGTGGGTAGCCTTTCCCTTCTCCAGGGGATCTTCCCAACCCAGAGATTGAACCCAGGTCCTCTCACATTGCAGGTGGATTCTTTACTGTTTGAGCCACCAGAGAAGCCCAAGAATACTGGAGTGGGTAGCCTATCCATTCTTCAGGGGATCTTCCCAACCCACAAATCAAACCAGGGTCTCCTGCATTGCAGGCGGATTCTTTACCAGCTAAGCTACCAGGGGCCTAGCAATGGGGTAAAAAGCCAGGAATACCCTCCCCTCAGTTTCTGTGCAGAAATCTAGAATTTTTCACCTGTGTTTGTCAAGCAGTACCTTCACAGGCTACCCAACTATTTCATTTCTAAAAATTTTTGCCACAGTTATCTAGAGATCAAAGCACTCCTATTGCCATTATATATCTGTGACTTATTGTGGGCTTAACTGGTCTCTGACAGGTAAGCGTGGCCACCTTGACCTTTCTACTCTGGGATCCCATTATTACTGCTGAGATCAAGGGACAGGATTCCCTTGCATTATCCCTAAACCTCATCTCCAGTCTATAGATGTCAGTCCAGTGACTGCAAGCTCTTCAAAGACTTCTCACTGCCTTTATGAGGGGAGTGTCTTCCAGGCCTTCCCAAGGGCTGTGGCTGGGGAGAAGTGATCAGGTTTATCCAGGACCATTGTCCTCAAAGTATGATAATTCTGATACATGCTAAAGTTTGAGAACCATTACTATAGAACAGGGCTTCTCAAACTTCGATGTGCATGCAGATCACCTGGAGAGCTTTTTAAATGCAGAATCTGATTCTGTGTGTCTTGTGTAGAGCCCAAACTTCGGCAATTTCTAACAAGCTCCTAGATGATACCAGCATTTCTTATCCAATACCACTTCTTTGAGCAGTAATGCCATAGAGGAGGATGTCTGATGAGCTAGGAAATGGGAGTGTAATGGATCTGTTCTACCAGTGGTCCTCAAACTTTGGGGGTATATCAGAGTCCCCTGAGAACTTGTTAAAACATAGATTTCTGATCCTACCCCCCACAACCAAAGTTTATGACTATAGATCTGAGGTGAAGCCCAAGAATTGACATTTCTAACACATTCAAGATGTTGCCAGTGCTGTTGGTACAGGGACTACACCTTGAGAACCTCTTGTCTAACATCCTTAGAATCCATTACCACACGTTTTTGCTTGACCCTTGATTCTACACCTTGGCAAGGTTCTGTAGCTTGTTAAGTACATAGGCCATCTTCTTCTGGAACAGGCACACACCTCTCCATCTTGGTTCTGCATGGGCCTGAAAGTGATAAGAGATAAGGAGATGGGACCTAAAGAAAATTGACCTCAGCTTATGAAGCAATTGTCCTGCATGCAATTATTGTAAGGCTTTTATAGAAAGAAGAGCTAGTTTTTTCAGCCAGCAGAAGAGATTTGAAGGAGTATGAAGGGCCAGAATTTTCTGCCCTTTGGGCATCATGCTTTCCCTCCTAGGTGTCAGAGTTTTACTCTTTCCACCAATAACCTTGACCAGATGTAAGAGACTTGGCATTTAATTGGCACTGCAAATCTATGACCTTTACAGTCATACCCTAGGATTCTTTCTTAGCCATATTTCCTCTGCAGTTACTGGAAACAAGAGACTCCTTCACTGCTGCAGTGGAGGTATTCTGGTTTTCCATATGTTTCTTTTATTGTATTTCTGTAGCTTTATTTTCTTTCTGCCTGTATATACTTTTCAGAGTGGTAAAAAGAATCCAGTTGGTTCCACTATTTTATAACCACTGTTCTTGCCATAGTAATGAAGTGTTAGAGCCACTTGAACTCTTAATGCCTTGTCCTCCATCTGCATGTCGTCTCATTCTGCCACCATTGATAACTTGAGTAATGATGATGCCACCACATGCCATGGATTGTTTATTTCCTAAGTCTTTGCCAGCAAGGTCATAATAGTAATCCTTAAATATCTGAGCAACTGAATTCCAGGGTTTCATTTTGAGGGACTGTTTCCTGATTCTACAATTACTGTATTATTCCCAAGTCTGAATGGGAAACAGATGGCTCACTGAAATTAGTAATTCAAGGAAGGTTTTATAAAGGGACAATTTATTAAGGTTTGGGTAGTGTAAGTGCAAGGGGACCCACAAGGGATAATGTGTTAATCCAGAACTAAGAAGAGCAGAATAATTAATATCCCCAGGCCTGAAGGGATGAAGAGAGGGAGTGGTTTCTGAGATCCATAAGAAAATTCTGATAGAGCAGGTCAGTTGGAAAGAAGCAATGACTTTTGACCACAGGACACAGCAGTCCAAGTCGACTTCTAAGGGATATGTCTTGCTGGGTATCTGCATTGGCTGAACCCAACAAGAAGTCAGAAGGTGAAGAATTCACTGACGTAGTCCATGTGGGTCGGCCCCAAGGCAAAGCACAGGGTGGAAAAATGTACACAGTGGATCTGGAGAGGTGAACATCCTACTAGTTTTTCCCTGACACTCTTACTGTTTCTTTTTCTTTGCATTCAAATCTGCCGTTTTGTTCTTTGTTTTCTACTTGTTTCATCACAGTTTTGTTCCTTTATTTCTCCTTTCTTGCCATCTTTGGGACTAATTTTTTTCCCCATTTTCCCCCTCCATTACCTTATCAATTTTACATTTTCTTGTTCTTTTAGTGGTTACCATAGAGACTGAATATATGTCCTTACATCTATATGAACTCATATTTAGCTTAATATGCATACAGAGGTAGAAATATATACTTATAAATATTTATGCCCACACACACATACCTGCATATGTGTGTGCACAGTCTAGTATATGCACATTTGCTTCATTACTCTGTCAGCTGAGAGGGCCTGGACATTATGACACCTCATTAACAGCAAACACAGCTATCACTTGTACCTTGGTTTCTAACGCCATTCTCAAAGAAACCAGGGGCCCTTAGAGAAATGGCTAACTAAAATTGGGACACAAAATATACAAGATAAGTCTACATCATCTTGTAGTGCCATAAAGTGAAGAAGCGCTTTAAAAAAAAAAAAGATTAAGGTATGTCAAAAGGATGCAAGAACCAAATGAAAAGCTCCCCATGGCCAAAGTTGGATCAACTTGAGCAAAGGAAAATAAAGTAAAAGACTACTGTATAACCCAAAGTGTAAAATAAATACCCATGAGCCCATAGGTAAATAATAGAATAAATAAATAAAGGAGAAGACAGAAATCCCCCTTGTACAAGAATTCTGAATAATTTATATAAATACTCTGCCTTCAGGCAGGTAAAACATAACTTCCCACTCCTTGGGTATAAACCTGCAATGCTGTGCTTCCACCTGGAATGATTGTACTTCAGCTTGAAACCCCCTTTAATAGTTTTTAATGTTGCTCTGATAGTGACAAATTCTCCCAGCTTTTGTTTGTTGGGAAACAACTTCATTTTCATTCTTGAAGGATATTTAAACTGGGTATAGAGTCTAGATTGACAGGCATTCCATTGTCTTACGGCCTCCATTGTTTCTGTTGAAGAATCAGCTATAAGTCATAATGTTCCTTCTATGAAAGTAATGTGTTTTCCTCTCCCTAGCCATTTTAAATATGTTTTCTGTCTTTGGTTTTTATTAATTTGACTCTAATGTGCCTGAGCATGGTTTTGTGTGTATTTAGCTCATAGAATCTTAAAAAGTCTCTTGAATTTGTGTTTTTATGCCTGTCCCATTTGCTTCTGTTTCATTTTCTCTCTCCTGGGAATCTTACTATTCATATATTAAACTTTTCCACTGTATCTCCACGTCTCTTATGGGTTTTTAAAGATCCTTTTCTTCTGTCTTTTAAAATCTTTTTTTAAATCTCTCAGTGCTTCAATCTATGTAGTCTTTTCTAGACTGTCTTCCAGTTTATAAATCCTCTGTGTCTAGTTACCTTTTAAACCTTTCTATTGAATTTCTGGGATTTAACTTAACCGTTTCGTATAGATTCCAGGTTTCTGGTTAAATATACTATGTATGTTCTTGACTATATTAATAACAGCTATTTTCAGGCCCCTGTCTGGTAACCCCAATATCTAAATCATGTATGGATCTATTTTTATCTTGATTTTTAAGCATTTGGCTCTGTTTCAATCATACTTCATAATTTTTATTGATGCCGGTCATTGTGTATGAAAAATTGTTGAGGATTTGATGATGTTGTCTTTCTACAAAGATAATTAAAGTTTCTTCTGGAGGCTAGTTCAGTTCAGTTCAGTCACTCAGTCATGTCTGACTCTGCAATCCCATGGACTGCAGCACACCAGGCTTCCTTGTCCATCATCACCTCCCAGAGCTTGCTCAAATTCATGTCTATCAAGTCAGTGATGCCATCCAACCATCTCATCCTCTGCCGTCCCCTTCTCCTCCTGCCTTCAATCTTTTCAAGCATCACGGTCTTTTCCAATGAGTCAGTTCTTTGCATCAGGTGGCCAAAGTATTGAAGTTTGAGCTTCAGCATCAGTCCTTCCAATGAATATTCAAGGTTTTTTTCCTTTAGGATTGACTGGTTGGATCTCCTTGCAGTCCAAGGTACTCTCAAGAGTCTTCTCCAGCTCCACAGTTCAAAAGCATTGATTCTTTGGCACTCAGCTTTCTCTATAGCCCAACTATAAGAAGGATACTCTGGAGTGTAGAGTACTGGGCAAATACCTCAATCCTTTTGAGGGTTGGACTTACCCTTGGAGCAGAGCCCTGTTCCAAGGTCATAGAACTTCCTCTTAATGTGTGGACCTTAACCCAAGGATGGCTTTTCTGGGGTCACAACTAAAAGCCTAAATTTTATGAAGGCCCTTTCACCCTGGCAGTATTTGAACTCCAACTTCTGTCTTCTCAACAGCATGCATTAGTTGAAATCCCTGCTCAAACTTTTACTTTATCAGCTATTCTTTTCTAAGCTTCTTGGAGTCTTACTGCGTGTATGTGCATCTTAGGAGTTGGCCAAGATTTGAAGAGATATTGGATGCAAAATATCCAATACAAGCTATTCTCAACTGCCTTTTATTACAGTTAGATGATTATCTTTGTTAAATTATGAAATATATAATACATTCAAAAGAGTATTATAATAATATGCAAAATTTTAAGAATAACAAACCTGTTATTAACAAATCTGTTTATTAACCTCAAGTAAGGTTAATAAACAGAACAACAACAAAACCTCTGAAGCTTTTTATATGCTCCTCTCCAAATTCAAATGCATCCTCCTCCTTGAATCCAAAGATAACCATCACCCCAAATTGGTCTTGATCACTTTTGTTGCTTTTCCTTATAGCTTTATCACACACACATA
Organism: Bos grunniens; assembly: GCF_055505025.1. NCBI lineage: Eukaryota > Metazoa > Chordata > Mammalia > Artiodactyla > Bovidae > Bos > Bos grunniens. The sequence goes on from NC_141167.1 coordinate 18,870,148, forward strand.
TATATATACCATATATTGTTTACTTTTGCCTGTGATGTTCAGTTCAGTTCAGTCACTCAGTCGTGTCCGACTCTTTGCGACCCCATGAATCGCAGCACGCCAGGCCTCCCTGTCCATCACCAAATCCTGGAGTTCACCCAGACTCACGTTCATTGAGTCAGTGATGCCATCCAGCCATCTCATCCTCTGTCGTCCCCTTCTCCTCCTGCCCCCAATCCCTCCCAGCATCAGAGTCTTTTCCAATGAGTCAACTCTTCACATGAGGTGGCCAAAGTACTGGAGTTTCAGCTTTAGCATCATTCCTTCCAAAGAAATCCCAGGGCTGATCTCCTTCAGAATGGACTGGTTGGATCTCCTTGCAGTCCAAGGGACTCTCAAGAGTCTTCTCCAACACCATAGTTCAAGAGCATCAATTCTTTGGTGCTCAGCCTTCTTCACAGTCCAACTCTCACATCCATACATGACTACTGGAAAAACCATAGCCTTGACAAGACGGACCTTTGTTGGCAAAGTAATGTCTCTGCTTTTGAATATGCTATCTAGGTTGGTCATAACTTTTCTTCCAAGGAGTAAGCGTCTTTTAATTTCATGGCTGCAGTCACCATCTGCAGTGATTTTGGAGCCCCCAAAAAATAAAGTCTGACACTGTTTCCACTGTTTCCCCATCTATTTCCCATGAAGTGATGGGACCGGATGCCATTATCTTTGTGTTGAACAGTGCTATGAAGACCTACAAGACCTTTTAGAACTAACACCCAAAAAATGCAAAAGTAGGAAGTCAAGAAACACCTGGAGTAACAGGCAAATTTGGCCTTGGAATACGGAATGAAGCAGGGCAAAGACTAATAGAGTTTTGCCAAGAAAATGCACTGGTCATAGCAAACACCCTCTTCCAACAACACAAGAGAAGACTCTATACATGGACATCACCAGATGGTCAACACCGAAATCAGATTGATTATATTCTTTGCAGCCAAATATGGAGAAGCTCTATACAGTCAGCAAAAACAAGACCAGGAGCTGACTGAGGCTCAGACCATGAACTCCTTACTGCCAAATTCAGACTTAAATTGAAGAAAGTAGGGAAAACCACTAGACCATTCAGGTATGACCTAAATCAAATCCCTTATGATTATACAGTGGAAGTGAGAAATAGACTTAAGGGCCTAGATCTGATAGATAGAGTGCCTGATGAACTATGAAATGAGGTTTGTGACATTGTATAGGAGACAGGGATCAAGACCATCCCCATGGAAAAGAAATGCAAAAAAGCAAAATGGCTGTCTGGGGAGGCCTTACAAATAGCTGTGAAAAGAAGAGAGGTGAAAAGCAAAGGAGAAAAGGGAAGATATAAGCATCTGAATGCAGAGTTCCAAAGAATAGCAAGAAGAGATAAGAAAGCCTTCTTCAGCGATCAATGCAAAGAAATAGAGGAAAACAACAGAATGGGAAAGACTAGAGATCTCTTCAAGAAAATCAGAGATACCAAGGGAACATTTCATGCAAAGATGGGCTCGATAAAGGACAGAAATGGTATGGACCTAACAGAAGCAGAAGATATTAAGAAGAGATGGCAAGAATACACAGAAGAACTGTACAAAAAAGATCTTCACGACCCAGATAATCACGATGGTGTGATCACTGACCTGGAGCCAGACATCCTGGAATGTGAGGTCAAGTGGGCCTTAGAAAGCATCACTACGAACAAAGCTAGTGGAGGTGATGGAATTCCAGTTGAGCTATTTCAAATCCTGAAAGATGATGCTGTGAAAATGCTGCATTCAATATGCCAGCAAATTTGGAAAACTCAGCAGTGGCCACAGGCCTGGAAAAGGTCAGTTTTCATTCCAATCCCAAAGAAAGGCAATGCCAAAGAATGCTCAAACTACCGCACAATTGCACTCATCTCACACGCTAGTAAAGTAATGCTCAAAATTCTCCAAGCCAGGCTTCAGCAATATGTGAACCGTGAACTCCCTGATGTTTAAGCTGGTTTTAGAAAAGGCAGAGGAACCAGAGATCAAATTGCCAACACCTGCTGGATCATGGAAAAAGCAAGAGAGTTCCAGAAAAACATCTATTTCTGCTTTATTGACTATGCCAAAGCCTTTGACTGTGTGGATCACAATAAACTGTGGAAAATTCTGAAAGAGATGGGAATACCAGACCACCCCTTCTCCTTAATACAGTATAAATTAGAGTATTTTTCATTTTGTGATTTGCTCTCTATTCTCAGCATTAATCTTTGAGATTCATTCCTGTTAATGTATGTTACTAGTTATTTTCCTTGCTATAATATGTTGTATTAAGTAGTATTACAATGTTTGGACGTATTATAGTTTGTTTACTCACAAACATGAATATTTGGGTTTCCAGATTTATGCAATTATGAATAAAGTTCATTTGTATATGGTTGGTTTATTTGTTTGTTTATTTGGTTTATTTGTTTCAATGTTTATTTGTATATGGTTTGGGAGATTTTTTGCCTTTTTAATATTTGGGGGCTGTGCTGAGTCTGCATCATTGCGTGTGGGTTTTCTTTGGTTGCAGCGAGCAGGGGCTAGTCTTTAGTTACAGTGCACAGGCTTCTCATTGAAGCGGCTTCTCTTGTTGTGGAGCACGTGCTCCGGGAATGCAGGCTTCAGTAGTTGCAGTGCGTGGGCTTAGTTGCCATGCAGCACGTGGGATTTTCCCTGGCCAGGGATCAAACGAGTGTCCCTGCATTGCAAGGCAGATCCTTCACCACTGGACTACCAAGGAAACCCTGTATACAGGTTTTAGTGCGAACATAAGTTTTTATTTCTCTTGGGTAAATACCTAGGAGTGTGATTACTGGATCATAGGCAAATATATATTTAACTTATAATGAGCTGTGAAACTGTTTCCCAAAGCGGCTATGTCCTTTTTGCATTCCCACCAGCAATGTATGAGAGTTCTAGTGCTCCATGTCTTCATCAATGCGTGGTTTTGTCTGTTTCTGTTTGCTTCTTTGTATCCTTAACCACCCTAACAGGTGTGTAGTAGTGTCACGCTGTAACTTTATTTTGCACCTGCCTAATATCAAATGATGTTGAGAATCTTTTCACATGCTTATTTCCTGTCCAAATATCTTCTGAGGTAAACTGTATGTTTAAAATGATTGCTTATTTTTAAATAGAACTATCTTCTTATTACCGAATTTTGGGAATTAAAAAATTTACTCTGTACACGTATTTTTTGACAGATATGTGCTTTGCAAATATTTTCTTTCAAGCTATGATTTATCTGTTCATTCTTTAACAGTGTCCTCCACAGAAAATTTTAATTTTGATGAAGTTTATTTTTTTTCTAGTGGATCTAGATTTTGTTTGTCATATATAAAAAATCTTTGCCTACTCTAAGGACATGGTGATTTTCTTTTATGTTTTCTTCAAGAAGCTTTAGAGTGTTGGATTTTACTGTAGTCTATAATTATTTTGAGTTAATTTTTGTGTAAAGCGAAAGGTATGGGTCAAGGTTCAGTTTTTTACATGAAAGTGCAATAGTTCCAGCACTGTTTATTGAAAAGAGTATCCTTCTCCAAATTTGTATTTGCATCTTTGTACAAAATAAGTTTATCACATATGTGTCAGTCAATTTCTGGATTTTATTCTTTTCCATTGGTCTATATGCCTACCTTTGTGCCATTACTACACAAACTTGAACGCAGTACCTTTGAATAGGTCTTGAAATGAAGTGGTGAACTCCTCCAACGTGCTTTTTATTATCATTTTTAAAGAACAATGTTTCAGCCTTCTTCATTTTTTCAATTATATCGTTGTTTTCTTTATCATAATTTTGGCTCTTTTCCTTCTTCTCCATTAGGCTTATTCTGTTGTCCTTTTTTCTAATTTCTAAATTAAATAGTTAGCACATGTATTTTTAGATTTTCTTCTTTCCTTGTACAAGTTTCTGAATAAAATATGTCAATGTCTCTCCAAATTTCTGTTTAGCAGCATCCCACAAGTTTTGATATGTTGTATTTCTTTTATATTTTGATCTAAATATCTCCTTTAAAAATTATTATTATTATTATCATTTTTAATTTACTTTTATTTGGCTGTCCCAGGTCCTGGTCATGGCAAGTGGAATCTTTATTCGCAGCACGAGGATCTAGTTCCCTGACCAGAGACTGAACCCGAGCCGCTGCATTGGGAGCATGAAGCCTTAAATACTGAACCAAAGGAAAGTCCCTAAATATTTCCTGATTTACATTTTCATCTCTTCTTTGGCCCAGGAATCATTCTGATAGTATGCATTTAAATCTTCAAATTTATAGCATTTTAAAGCTTTTTATGTAATTGCATTATGATCAAAGAATGTGGCTTGAATGGCATTAATTCTCTGAAATATATTGACTTAGTATATGATTTAGCACATGATCAGTCTTATGAATGTCCCATGTATGCTTCAAAATAATTTATATGTTTGTATTCTTCAGTTGCTGGGTGTAATGCTATAATTGTGTTCATAAGATCAAACTATTAGTTGATCTATTAAATCTTCTATATCCTTACTGATTTTCTGAATGTTCAGTCTTTAAAATTTTAATAGGTTTGTGTTGAAAATTTTCCACATGAATAAAAAAATTAAGTAGTAATACATTATAGCCCAAAGTATAAAATAAATATCCTTAAGTCCATACTAATATAAATGATTGAATAAATAAACAGATGGGGGAGAAGAGAGAAATCTCCCTTGCAGAATTCTAAATAATTTATGTAGATACTCTGCCCTCAGAAAAAGGGAGTATAATTCCTTACTCCTTTAGCTTGAGCTGCGCATAATGACTTCATTCCAAAGAGTAGAGAATTGAAAGAAAAACTTTGCAGTGGAGAAACCTAACACTAACTCAGCCCAGTGGTTGAAGTCGACACCCACAGTTACATAAGTCATGTGGATACTCTGTACCTTTGATGTGATATGATAGGATATGATGGGAATAGTACTTTACTTCTGTTGGCTTCCCCTCCAAAACATTACCAGTGTGTACTAATCATGAGAAAATATTAGACAAATTCCAATAGAGGTGTACCCTGCAAAGTACTTGACTGATGCTTCCAAAAACAATTAAGATCATCAAAAACAGGGAAAGTCTGAGAAACTGTTACAGCCAAGAACTTACCTAAGGAGACATGATGACTAATGTAATGTGTTTCTTGAATGGGATTCTGGAACAGAAAAAGGATATTAGGTAAAAAACTAAGGAAATATGAATAAACTATTTTATTTAATAATATTATATCAATATTGGGCTTCCCTGGTTGCTCAGACGGTAAAAAATCTGCCTGCATTGCAGGAGACCGAGTTTGATCCCTGAGTCAGGAGGTTTCCTGGGAGAAGAGAATAGCTACCCACTATAGCTTACTCCTTGGAAGGAAAGTTATGACCAACCTAGATAGCATATTGAAAAGCAGAGATATTACTTTGCCAACAAAGGTCCGTCTAGTCAAGGCTATGGTTTTTCCTGTGGTCATGTATGGATGTGAGAGTTGGACTGTGAAGAAAGCTGAGCACCGAAGAATTGATGCTCTTGAACTGTGGTGTTGGAGAAGACTCTTGAGAGTCCCTTGGACTCCAAGGAGATCCAACCAGTCCATTCTGAAGGAGATCAGCCCTGGGATTTCTTTGGAAGGAATGATGCTAAAGCTGAAACTCCAGTACTTTGGCCACCTCATGTGAAGAGTTGACTCATTGGAAAAGACCCTGATGCTGGGAGGGATTGGGGGCAGGAGGAGAAGGGGACGACAGAGGATGAGATGGCTGGATGGCATCACTGACTCGATGGACGTGAGTCTGAATGAACTCCGGAAGTTGGTGATGGACAGGGAGGCCTAGCATGCTTCGATTCATGGGGTCGCAAAGAGTCGGACACGACTGAGTGACTGAACTCAACTCAACTCAGTCTTCTTGCCTGCAGAATTCCATGAAGAGAGGAGCCTAGCAGGTTACCGTCCATAGTGTCACAAGGAATTGGACACGACTGAGCAACTAACACTTTTACTTTATCAATATTGGTTCATTAATTATAAGAAATGCATCATACTAGTATAAGATGCTAATAACAAGGGAGGTTGGGTGAGGAGGTATAGGAAAAATCTCCATACTATCTTCTCAATTTTTCTGTAAATATAAATCTGTTCTACAAAATAAAGTCTATTTTGAAAAAAATACTTCCACAATTATAATAGATACATTGATTCTTTCTGGTAGTTTTGTTGATTTTTGCTTAATGTAATTCAAAGTTTTATATATATAATGTATATATATTTAGAAATGTATCCAAATATATATGCATTGAGAAATGTGAGCTCTGGTAGGTTTAATATTTTATCATCTTTATCTGATTGTTTTTATGCTTGGCATGTTTTTTGCCCTAAGGTCTGCTTTGATTGATATTAATCTAGCTATGCCAGTTTGCTTTGTTTGTTACATGCTTTCCCATCTTATTACTTCCAACTTTTCTTTGTCCTTATGCTTTAGGTCCTTATATCTACTACTGTGGGCAAGAATCCCATAGAAGAAAAGGAGTAGGCCTCATAATCAACAAAAGAGTCCAAAATGCAGTACTTGGGTACAACCTCAAAAATGACAGAATGATCTTTGTTCGTTTCCAAGGCAAGTCATTCACCATCACAGTAATCCAAGTTGATGTCCCTACCACCGATGCTGAAGAAGCTGAAGTTGATCAGTTCTATGAAGGCCTAGAAGATCTCCTAGAACTAACACCAAAAAAAAAAAAAAAAAGATGTTCTATTCATCACTGGGGATTGGAATGCAAAAGGAGGAAGTCAGAGATACCTGGAGTAACAGGCAAGTTTGGCCTTGGAGAACAAAATGAAGCAGGGAAAAGGCTAACTGAATTCTGCCAAGAGAATGCATTGGTCATAGCAAATACCCTTTTTCAACAACACAAGAGACAACTTTACACATCAGATCAGATCAGTCGCTCAGTCGTGTCCTACTCTTCACGACCCCATGAATCGCAGCACGCCAGGCCTCCCTATCCATCACCAACTCCCGGAGTTCACCCAGACTCATGTCCATCGAGTCAGTGATGCCATCCAGCCATCTCATCCTCTGTCATCCCCTTCTCCTCCTGCCCCCAATCCCTCCCAGCATCAGGGTCTTTTCCAATGAGTCAACTCTTCACATGAGGTGGCCAAAGTACTGGAGTTTCAGCTTTAGCATCATTCCTTCCAAAGAAATCCCAGGGCTGATCTCCTTCAGAATGGACTGGTTGGATCTCCTTGCAGTCCAAGGGACTCTCAAGAGTCTTCTCCAACACCACAGTTCAAAAGCATCAATTCTTTGGTGCTCAGCCTTCTTCACAGTCCAACTCTCACATCCATACATGACCACAGGAAAAACCATAGCCTTGACTAGACGAACCTTTGTTGGCAAAGTAATGTCTCTGCTTTTGAATATGCTATCTAGGTTGGTCATAACTTCCCTTCCAAGGAGTAAGTGTCTTTTAGTTTCATGGCTAAATAGAGGGGGTAAAAGCAGAAGTGGTGACAGATATCCTCCTCTTGGGCTCTAAAATCACTGCAGATGGTGACTGCAGCCATGAAATCAGAAGACGTTTGCTTCTTGGCAGGAAAGCTATGACAAACCTAGACAGTGTGTTGAAAAGCAGAGACGTTACTCTGCTGACAAAGGTCCATATAGTCAAGGCTATGGTCTTCCCAGTTGTCATATACTTTTGTGAGAGCTGGACCATAAAGAAGGCGGAGAGCTGAAGAATTGATGCCTTTGAACTATGGTGCTGGAGAAGACTCATGAGAGTCCCTTGGACAGCAAGGAGATCAAACCAGTCAATCTTAAGGGAAATCACCCTGAATACTCATTGGAAGGACTGATACTGAAGCTGAAGCTCCGGTATTTTGGTCATCTGATGAGAAAAGCTGACTCATTGGAAAAGTCCAATGACTGGGAAAATTAAGGGCAGAAAGAGAAGAGGGAGTCAGAGGATGAGATGGCTGGATGGCATCACCAATGCAATGGACATGAACTTGCGTAAACTTCAGGAGATGGTGAGGGACAGAGAGGCCTGGTGTGCTGCAGTCCCTGGGGTTGCAAAGAGTTGGACACGACGGGGAGACTTAACAACAACAACAGTGCTTTAGGTGTGTCTCTTGTGAACAATGTATAACTGGGTTTAATTGGGTTTTGCTTGTTTGTTTCTTAACATAGGCTGACTAATCCTTTACATTCATGTGGCTGTGGAAATAGTTGAAATAATTTCTACTCTTATCTTGTGCTTTCACTTTGACCTGCTACCTGCACACACACACACACACACACACACACACACACACACCCCTCCTAACAGTGGTGAACTAGAAAAAGTTTAATCACCAGCTCTCTAAGTGTGCTTCTGTCATTGATGTTGGTTTATATTTTTGTTTACATTAATAAGAACATCTTCTTTGCTGAGCTAGATAATAGCCTCAAATATTAAAAGAATATCCTCTGAATATTTTGTGCTATGCCCAATATAAAGATTGCAGACACAACATACTTTGAAGTTTAACCTGTGTTAACATTTTTCTTCCGGAGAAGGCAATGGCACCCCACTCCAGTACTCTTGCCTGGAAAATCCCATGGACGGAGGAGCCTGGTAGGCTGCAGTCCATGGGGTCGCTAGGACACAACTGAGCGACTTCACTTTCACCTTTCACTTTCATGCATTGGAGAAGGAAATGGCAACCCACTCCAGTGTTCTTGCCTGGAGAATCCCAGGGATGGCGGAGCCTGGTGGGCTGCGGTCTATGGGGTCGCACAGAGTCGGACACGACTGAAGTGACTTAGCAGCAGCAACATTTTTCTTCATCACTTTCTTGAGTCTAGATTATCAACAAAACAAGTAACCAAGCCCTGACTTGTACTGTTTCCAGATTTCTGAGTGTAATCACCCCTATCATGGCTCATTTCAAACTACCAACTTGACATCACTAATTACAGAGTTTGGGAAAATGAGCAATAGCACACAGTATTTCCACCAGACGGATAGAATAGACATGAATAACTTCAAGAGCACAGATAATAGTAAAATGTCTGTGAAGTGATGTATTTTGAGTATTTATTACCTCTTTTTAGCAAACCTTGTATATTTAATTGTAAGTTGCCATTTTAACTCCTAATCATAGATATGGTTAACAGCTGATTCACATAATACCTGAAAATTTACCAATTAGCTCTCAGGAATCAGCACAAGATGTCTCCAGCACACCACTTCTTGCCTTCTTTTGGATTTAATTAAGAGTTTTCCCTCATAGAAATTTTTTCCTCTTTTGAAAGTACACACTTCACTTATATGCTTTTAGTAGCTGCTCTAAACATTTTAACATTTGTATTTAACCTTAAAAGTCTACAGTTAATATCTGTGTCCTCCTCCCAATCAATTCATGAGTCTTGGGATCTTTCAACTCCAGTCACCCTATTTCAGACCATATGTGCTATTATTCGGAGAAGGCAATGGCACCCCACTCCAGTACTCCTGCCTGGAAAATCCCATGGATGGAGGAGCCTGGTAGGCTGCAGTCCATGGGGTCGCTGAGGGTCGGACACGACTGAGCGACTTCACTTTCACTTTTCAGTTTCATGCTTTGGAGAAGGAAATGGCAACCCACTCCGGTGTTCTTGCCTGGAGAATCCCAGGGATAGGGGAGCCTGGTGGGCTGCCGTCTATGGGGTCGCACAGAGTCGGACACGACTGAAGCGACTTAGCAGCAGCAGTGCTATTATTGTTCTGTATGTTAGATCTACCTCATTGTCTGTAACCCCATGAAGTAGATATTATTAACAAATTTTTACATTTTATTTTTAAACGTATTCACAGGTTTTTCATGTGTTTTGCCCACATTTTCCCCCTTGCGTTAAGGCACTTCTAGGATTGGTTTTGTCCTGCCAGTGTACATGCGGTGGCTGGGAGTCGCTGGGGTCAGGCGGATCCCTGATTCGTAGTGAATGTCCTCTCACCATGTTCTGTTTCCAGCTACCGATGTAACATCACTGACTGTGGATGTGGAAAGAGATGGTCGGATTCTGCAGGCTCCAGCACACCACTGAATTCAGTTTTTCTTTTCCTTTCTTCCCTCCTTTCTTCTCTTCTTCCTTCCTTCCTTCCTTGCTCCCTCCCATCCTCTTACCATTTTTCACAGCTTTATTGAGGTATAATTGACAGGCAATGAACTGTGTATATTTGAAGTGTGCAGTTGGCAAGTTCTCACATCACCGTCACCACAATCAAGACAGTGAACTACCCATCCCCCACGAATGTTTCCTCATGACCCTTGGTGGTCACCACCTCCCACCCCTACTTGCCCTTGCCCCAACCCCAGACAGGCGCTAATCCGTTTTTCTGTCACTAAAGATCAGCGTACATAGTCTAGAGTTTTCTGTAAAAGGAATGATACTGTACTTTGGACTGGTTTCTTTCAGCACCTATCATATTGTGAACATTCATTCTGTGTGCATCAGCAGCTCATTCTGTTTCATTGCTAGATGGTATTCCACTGTAAGCCTATCCACAGTTTATGTATCCATTCACCTGTTTGTGAATTTTGGATTGTTTTAAGGTTTTTGTTTTTGTTTTGTTTTTTTGCTATTGCAAACAAAGCTGCTGTAAACACTAGTACAAGTCTTTGTATGGACATATATTTGCTTTTCTCTTCTGTAAATACCAGGAATGGGATGGCTGGATTGTATGGTAGGTATGTGTTTAACTTTTAAAGAAACTGCCAAATTGTTCCCCAAGATGGTTGTACCACTTTACTTTTTCCATGAGCAGTGAACGAGCATTTCAGTTGCTCCAACTTCTCATCAATGCTTGACGTGGTCGGTCAGTCTTTTTAAATTGTACGCTTCTAGTGGGTCTGTAGTCGTAGCATTGTGGCTTTAATTTACATTTCCCTCGACTACTGAAGACGAGTATTTCATCGAAAGGTGCTTTATCTTTAGCATCTTCCTTAGTCCATTGAAGGTAGATTCCTCTGTTTTTGTTTGTCCTTTATTTTACCTTTATTTTGCCCTCTCATTTGACAGAAATTTTACTGAGCTTATAATTCAACAACAATTACTTTCTCCCAGAACTTTGCAGATATAATCCTCCCATCTTTTGAGTTCCATTGTAGATGCTGAAAAGAGATTTCAGTCAAATTCTTGTCCCCTTATAATGATCTGTTCTTGCTCTTTCTTCATCTTATACAGATGTATATTTCTTTTTATTTATCCTGTTTGAGAATTGTTTGTCTTTTTTAATTTTATACTGAAAATTGACACCTCTCATCTGTTTTCGAAATTCTCAATGATAATTTCTGAATATTGCAACTCCCCTTCCTTCTAGAACTCCTATTAGGTTTATGGTAGTCTTCTCATTTGCTCCTTATCTCTTCAGTTCACTTCAGTTCAGTCACTCAGTCATGTCCAACTCTTTGTGACCCCATGAATCACAGCACACCAGGCCTCCCTGTCCATCACCGACTTCTGGAGTTCACTCAGACTCACATCCATCGAGTCAGTGATGCCATTCAGCCATCTCATCCTCTGTCGTCCCCTTCTCCTCCTGCCCCCAATCCCTCCCAGCATCAGGGTCTTTTCCAATGAGTCAACTCTTCGCATGAGGTGGCCAAAGTATTGTTTCAGCTTCAACATCACTCCTTCCAATGAACACCCAGGACTCATCTCCTTTAGGATGGAGTGGTTGAATCTCCTTGCAGTCCAAGGGACTCTCAAGAGTCTTCTCCAACACCACAGTTCAAAAGCATCAATTCTTCAGCACTCAGCTTTCTTCACAGTCCAACTCTCACATCCATACATGACCACTGGAAAAACCATAGCCTTGACTAGATGGACCTTTGTTGGCAAAGTAATATCTCTGCTTTTCAATATGCTATCTAGGTTGGTCATAACTTTCCTTCCAAGGAGTAAGCGTCTCTTAATTTCATGGCTGCAATCACCATCTGCAGTGATTTGGGAGCCCCCGAAAATAAAGTCTGACACTGTTTCCACTGTGTCCCCATCTATCTGCCATGAAGTGATGGGACCAGATGCCATGATCTTCGTTTTCTGAATGTTGAGCTTTAAGCCAACTTTTTCACTCTCCTCTTTCACTTTCATCAACAGGCTTTTTAGCTCCTCTTCGGTTTCTGCCATAAGGGTGGTGTCATCTGCATATCTGAGGTTACTGATATTTCTCCCGGCAGTCTTGATTCCAGCTTGTGCTTCTTCCAGCCCAGCTTTCTCTTATCTCTTAATCCATCACATATTTGCTGCCTTTGTCTCTTCTTAGTGCATTCTGGGCAATTTCCTAGCTATATCTTCTCCTTCCACCTGTGTATAATCTCCCATTTAAGCTCTTTATTTTTTTCCCATTTTATTTTTAATTTCCAGAAGTTCTATTTGGTTTGTTTTTATTGTTGTTCTTCAGTCACTCAGTTGTGTCCAACTCTCTGCAACCCCACGGACTGTAGCACGCCATGCTTCCCTGTCTTTCACCACCTCCTGGAGCTTGCTCAAACTCATGTCCATTGAGTTGATGATGCCATCCAACCAGCTCATCCTCTGTCATCCCCTTCTCCTCCTGCCTTCAATCTTTCCCAGCATCAGGGTCTTTTCTAATGAGTTGGCTCTTCACATCAGGTGGCCAAAGTATTCTAACTTCAGCTTCAGCATCAGTCCTTCTAATAGATATTCAGGATTGATTTCCTTTAGGATTGACTGGTTTGATCTCCTTGCTGTCCAAGAGGCTCTCAAGAGTCTTCTCCACCAAGACAGCTCAAAAGGATCAATTCTTCAGTGTTCAGCCTTCTTTATGGTCCAACTCTCACACCCATACATGACTACTGGAAAAACCATAGCTTCGAGACATAGCAATGTCTCTGCTTTTCAATACTCTGTCTAGGTTTGTCATAGCTTTTTTCCAAGGAGCAAGGGTCGTTTTTAATTCTGCCTAATTCCTCTTGATGGTCCATTGCTACTTTGTCAAACTTTTGGTGTCTTTTGTAGTTCTTTAAACATAGTTAATGGTCTCTGGGCTTCCCTTGTGGCTCAGCTGGTAAAGAATCTGCCTGCAGTTCTGGAGACCTGAGTTCAGTCCCTGGATTGGGAAGATCCCCTGAAGAAGGGAAAAGCTACCCACTCCAATGTGTCTCTTGTATTCTGTAACTGATCATTCTAAGTAGCTATCATATTTACAGGTCAGATCCTTCGAGGTATTGTTTATGCTGATTCACACGCGTGGTGTCATATTACCTCCTGTGTTTGAGGATTCTTCAAATGTGTGTAAACGCATATACTTTGAAAATTTATCTGTGGCAATTGAGGCCCAGGTGAAAATATGTTCCTTTGCGGAAAATTTCACATGTTTGCTTCTGCCAGGCAGTTAGGGCACTACAAACCCAGAATCATTTTAAGTTTTGGGCTTGAGGTTTTTTTATGCACATGTATGAGACATCATTTCCGAGTGAGCACAGCCCCAGATTGGAGATGGGTGTCCACCTTGCCTTTTTATGTTGGTGGCATTTTTTCAGTTCAATCACTTTTCTAGTTCAGCCTCAGGAAATCCCAGCTTTATGTATTTTCAACCCAAACTCCCTGCCCTCTTACACTCAACCCCTATCCTCTGCACTTTGCTAAGCCACCAGGGATTGGCAGATGTCACCAGGCAAACACCAACTCCAGCTGGAATTTTTCTGGAGTGGAGCTTTCTTCTTCTTTCTGACAATTTCCCTTCCTTTTCTGACATTGCCATGTCTTTAAAAAGAACGATGCTTTTTGTATTTCATCCAGCATTTTAAGCACTCTGTACTGGGTGGTTTCTCCAGACATTTATTGCTAGAAATAGACCATTTATATTTTTACCCATCTGGAATTTATTTTTACATGTGGTGTGAGGCAGAGGTCTGAGAACTCTACTTCCATTTTCTACTGTTCCTCCTTTTTCTTCAGAAGTGGTATCTTTAAATCAACTTTTAAAACAATATTTCTTCCCTGTTATTCATTGCCAGCTGACTATCTAAAAGAGTCATAGAAACCTACTTACACATGAAATATTTCTAAAATAAAAACTATAATACTATTATTAGCTCCTCTAGTGACTCTGTGTTTTTACTCCCATATCTTGCTTTATGAAAAATCCAAATTCTACATAACAAAGTTTTTCCTAACAATCCCATTTCATCATCTAAACAGAGGGAAAGGGAACTAGGGCTCCTGATATACATATAGATAAGCCAATGCAGGTCAACATTTTGCATTAAAAAAAAATCACAAATTTGATAGAAGAAAAATTCAAAACTTGGACTCTCAAAATTAAGAATCATACTGCAACAAAATTTAACATCAGTTTAAAGACCAAATCAACTTTCTATCAGTTAAATTCATACCAATGGATGGAAAACAGAAGATGTTGCAAAATAATTTGCCACATGTTTTCTCATGTAAGTGGAGAAAATACACTGCTAAACCCCAATCACATATAGACAGATAAACATTGGAAAGAGCATCTGTTGCAGTTTTCACAACATAAATTTATATTTTCAATCATGCTAAATTGTTAGTTGGGAAGCATACTCCCAAGGAAACAATTTCTGAAGCTCTATAAAACCTGTTTTTATTTGATGAGCTCTCAGTCAAGCTAAAAATTTCAAAGAAGACCTCTAGAACAAAGTTCTTTATTCAAAATATCAATCCCACTTAGAAGGAAAGATATGAGGGGGAAAATTTAAACATATTTTTAAAAGATGCTTTTTTAATTTAATCAATGAATGCAGCTCATGGTGGGGAAAAGACCTCCTGGTTCTTCAATTAAGGTAAAATTTATGTACAATAAAATGCTCAGATTTCAATGAGTTTTGACATCCAAGTAATCATCACAATCAAAACAGCAAACATTTCCATTACACAGGAACGTTCATCTGTGCCCTGTCCCCGTCATGCTCCCATCTTATCCGAAAGGTAAACACGGCTCTCATTTGTATTACCATTGCTTTGTTTGTCTCAATCAACCCTTAGAAAACTTTTCTGTAAAAAGACAGACAGTAAGCATTTCAGTCTTTGCAGGGCACATACAATTTCTGTCACTACTATTTCTCCTCCCCCTTCTCCTTTACCATCCTCTAAAAAAATGTAAAAACCATTCTTAACTCAAGATTATACAAAAACAGGCATTGGGCTGCATTTGATCAGTGAGCCACTATCTAGAACCTCAGATAAATGGAATCCTACTCTTTTGACTGGCTTCTTTCACTTAACATGCTTTTTAGCCAATCTGTTATTGCATATATCAATAATTTGTTATTTTTATTGATTTTTGGATTTGTTGATTTTCTGTATTTATCTGTTTCTCTTTCCTTTGTTTCTACTCTTATTTCTATTATTTCCTGTATCCTCCTTATTTTGAGTTTAATTTTCTCTTCTTTGTTAAAGTTTTAAGGTTGAAGCATTGATAATTGATTTTAACACTGGTCTTTTCTAATATTAGTACTTAAAGCTATAAATTTCCTTGTAAGTGTTGCTTTAGCTGCATCCTCCAGATTTTGGTATAAGCTCATTACCATTCAATTCAAAATAGTTTTGAATATCCCTTGTAACTCCTTATTGACCTATGGATTTAAATGTTGTTCTTTAATACCCCAATACTTGGGAATTTTCCATTTTTTTAATTTATTTTTGTTTGTTTCTCATTTAATTCCATGATGATCACTGAACATACGGTGTATGGTTTCAGTCCTTTGAAATTAATTGAGATTTGTCTTAATGCCCAGTGTATGGTCTACCTTGGTAAATGTTCCTTGTATATTTTAAAATATTCCTGAGTTGTTGCATCAATGTTATATAAATGTCCATTAGGTCAAATTGGTTGATAATGTTCAAATTTCCTATATCCTTACTACTTTTGTGTACTTGTTTTATCAGTTACTAAGAGGATATAGCAATGTATATGCACCTGTATCAGCCAGCTTGGGCTGCCATAGCAAAATGCCACAGACTGAGTGGCTTAAACAATAGAAATGTATGTCTCACAGTTCTGGAGGCTGGGAAGTCCAGTATCAAGGTGCTAGCAGTTCATAATGAGACTCCTCTTCCTGGCTTGTAGATAGGCAGCCTTCTCGCTGTATCCCCACATACTAGAGAGGGAGAGTTCTGGTTTCTTCCTCTTCTTATAAAAACACTAATCCCATCATGGGGGCCCTACTCATGACCTCATCTAAACCTAACTACCAAAATGCCCTACCTCCAAATACCAATACTTTGGGAATTAAGACTTCAACATACAAATTTGGGGGATACACAAACATTTAGTCCATAACAGCACCTAATAATAGAACTTCAAAATACATAAAGCAAAAATTGACAGACTTATCAGGAGAACTAGTCAAATTCACAATCATTGGAGATTTCAGTACCATCTTTCTTGAAAAGTGGATCCTCATCATTAAGAGATGACATCTTTATCTCTAATAATATTTTTTGTCTTAAAGTTTACTTTTTCTAATATTAAAATGGCCACACCACCAGCTTTCTTATACCTCCAGCCAAGATAGAGTACCAGGAATCAGATTTATTCCCTCACCCAAAACAGAGAAAAAACATGACAAGTTTTCAAGATACAGTACATCAGACACAAAGATCCGTCTAGTCAAGACTATGGTTTTTCCAGTGGTCATGTATGGATGTGAGAGTTGGACTATAAAGAAAGCTGAGCACTGAAGAATTGATGCTTTTGACCTGTGGTGTTGGAGAAGACTCTTGAGAGTCTCTTGGACTGCAAGGAGATCCAACCAGTCCATCCTAAAGGAGATCAGTCCTGGGTGTTCATTGGTAGGACTGATGTTGAAGCTGAAGTTGCAATACTTCGGCCACCTGATGTGAAGAGTTGACTCATTTGAAAAGACCCTGATGCTGGGAAAAATTGAGGGCAGGAGGAGAAGGGGACGACAGAGGATGGATGGCTGGATGGCATCACCGACTCAATGGACATGGGTTTGGGTGGACTCCGGGAGTTGGTGATGGACAGGGAGGCCTGGCGTGCTGCAGTTCATGGGGTCGCAAAGAGTTGTACACGACTGAGCAACTGAACTGAACTGAACTGATCCTTGAGACTGGGAACAAATGAGGTAAGTCCCATGATTTCCCAAACTTGCTCCCTTGAAAGAGTTTCTAGGTCATGGAATAAGTAAGGGGAACTTTGGCAGAATCTACAGATGTCCTGAGTTGAGAGGATGGAACTGAGAGTCTGGAGACAAGGCAACTAGTTTAGATAGGGAAGAACACAAAAGAGTGGAGAACTGCATGGAGAGAGAACCCTGAAGGTTTGCAGAGGATCCCACTCCAGTATTCAACAGAAATACTAGTGTATGTGTGTGACGAAACTTTCTGAGACTGGAGAAAGGCCCATCCAAAAGGATTAGAGGGAGCTGCACCTGGCACTCACACAGGACCAGAAAAACCCTCAATTCACCAGACATGGGGCAGAGTACTCAAGCATTGTATAGAATGCCTCGGGAGCAGGGAAAAATGAGTCTTGAACTGAGCAGTACTGCAGACCCACCTAAAAAATCATAAAACCAAGACCTAAAAGTCTCAAACTGCTTAAAAGTAACTTGGTTGCATCTCAGAACAAAGTTCAGGAAGAATTAAAGGGTCCTGTTTTTTCAAATCTAGTCTGTCAATTTCCTTCTTTTAATTGGGATATTTAGCCCGTTTACAGGCTTCCCTGGTAAAGGAATTCTTCACCCAGTAAAGAATCTGACTACAATGCAGGAGACCCAGGTTCGATCCCTGGATTGGGGAGATCCCCTGGAGAATGGCAACCCATTCCAATATTCTTGCCTGAAGAATTCCATGGGCAGAGGAGCCTGGTGGTGTACAGTCCTTGGGGTCACAAGAGTCAGACATGACTGAGCAGCTAGCACTTTCACTTTCAGTCTATTTGCACCTAATATAATTACAGACACGGCTGGGCTTTAGTCAACCATTCTGTTAGTTGTTTTCTGTTTATTCCCTGTGTTCTCTGTTTCATTGTTTTCTTTTCTGCCTTCTTTTGGCTTAATCAAGTATTTTTAGTATTCCATTTTCATCTTCTCTATTGGTATTTTTTAGAGTTTTATTGATATCTAATTCACATGCCATACAACTTTAGCTATTTAAGTATCGTTAACCCTTGAACAACATGAGTTTGAACTGTGCAGGTCCTCTTATATGCAGATTTTTTCCACAATCCCTCCTCACTGGTTGAATCCACGGATGTGGAACCATGGATTCCGAGGGCCGAATGTAAATTTGCACGTGGATTTTTGACTGTGTAGGAATCAGTGTCCCTAACCCTTGTGCTGTTCACAGATCAACTGTATACAATTCAGTGATTTTTAGAATATTCATAGGGTTGTGCAACCATCAGCACAAACAATTTTACTCCCACTAAAAATACCCATGTATCATTTAGCTCCCTTCCCTCTGCTGCCAGCCCACTTCTAGCCTTGGTCTACAAATAAACCACTTTCTGTCTCTAGAATTGCCTGTGTTGGACATTTTATATAAATGGAATCATATAATTTGTGGTCTTTGTGGCTGACTTCTTCCACTTAGCATGATGGTTTCAAGATTCATCCATGTTGTAGCATGGATGAATATTTCATTCTTTTTTATGGTGAAATAATATTCCATTGTATGTATAAGCCAAGTTTTATTTATCCGTTCTTCAGTTGATGAACATAAGTTGTTTCCACATTTTGGCTATAAGGAAAAATACTGCTATGAGCATTTGTGCATAAATTTTTGTATGTATATACGTTTTCATTTCTCTTGGGCATACACCTAGGAGTCTAAGTATTAGGCCATATGGGAATCTTGTGTTTAAACTTTTGAAAAATTGCCAGATTGGTTTCCAAGGTGACACATTTTACATTACTAGCGATATATAAGGGTTTCAATTTCTCACATCCTCACCAATACTTATTACCATTGTTTTTTTTATTATTATTATAGCCATTCTAGTGAGTGTAAAGTGCTGTCTCAATAGGCTTTTGATTTGCATTTTCCTGACAGTTAAGGATATTGAGATCTTTCCATGTGCTTATGGGACCATTCATATATCTTCTTTGAAGTCTTTTGGCTTTTTACCTTCTTTATGTTATTATCTGTGGCTCCTCTAGGGATTACAACATTCATCCATAACTTACCCTAATCTATGCTGAATTAATATTATACAACATCATATAAGATAGTATACAATGGTATAATTCCATTTTGCGCCTCACCCTATCTTCTGTGCTGTATTTCACAAGAACAACATTTCCTAAGCCCCACAGTGCATTGCCACCATTTGCTTTAAACAGACAACTGAATTTTTAAACTAAAAATAGTTATTTTATTTTTAAACATGTATATTCCCTTTCCAGTACTCTTTATTCCTCCCTGTGGATCCAATTTTCCATCTAATAACACTTTCTTTCCTCCTGAAGACCTTCCTTTAGCAGTTCTCGCAGTGCAGTTTGAGGCAATGCATTCTTTCAGCTTTTGCTTATCTGAAAATATCTTTATTTCATTTTATTTTAAAAAATATATTTCACTCAATATAAAATTCTACTTTGGCCATCTTTTTCTTCCAGCACTTCAAAAATATCATTTCGTTGTCTTCCGGACTTCTTTTTTTGATGAGAAGTCAGCTGACATTCTTATAATTGTTCCCCTGTGTCCTTTTGCTCTGGCTGCTTTTAAGATTTTTTTTTTTGTTTATTCTCCTTCAAACTCCCCCTCTCCCCCATCCAGGCTACCACCTAATGTTGAGCAGAGTTCCCTGTGCTATACAGTAGGGTCTTGTTGGTTATGCTTTTTAAATATAGCCGTGTGTATATGTCAATACCAAACACCCCAACTATTTCTAATTTTATTTCATTGTGCCTGGAGAACTTGCACTGTATGAGTTCAATTCTTTCAAACTTATTAAGTCTTTTCTTATTGCCTAACATATGGTCTTCTCTGGGGAATAATCCATATGCACTGGAGAAGGATGCACACTTAGTTGGTACTGAGTAGAATATTCTATAGATGTATGCCAGATCAACTTGATTTATAGTGTTGTTTAATTCGCCCATTTCTTTTTTTATCTTCTAATTGTCAGTTTTTGCTTTTATAATTTGAAGCTATCTTTGAGTTCACTGACTATGTCTTCTGCCTACTCAAATTTGCTGATGAAGACCTCTAGTGAATTTTCCATTCTAATTATATTTTTCAACTCCAGAATTTCCATTTGGGTATTTTTTTATAATTGTCTCTTTTTTTATATTCTCTAAATGATGATACATCATTTTCATAATTTTCTTTATTTCTTTAGACATGGTTTCTTCAGTGCTTCGAATATATTTAAAATAGTCCATTTTAAATCTTGGTCTAGCAGGTTTAACATCTGGGCTTCTTCAGGGACAGTTTTTATTAATTCCCTTTTTCCTGTGACAACATTTTTTGTATTCACATAAAGAGAATAATAATTTTCCGTCAAAACTAGGCATTTAAAATACTATTATGTGGTCCTTGGAAATCACACCTCCCCCCAGCGCTGGTGTTATTGTTACTTGTAGTTGTGTAGAGTTTTATTTGTTTTTGTTTTCAGTAACTTCTCTGAATTAATTCTTTAAATCTTCCCTGATGACTCAGATGGAAAAGAATCTGCCTGCAGTGCGGGAGACCTGGGTTCAATCCCTGGGTCGGGAAGATCCCCTGGAGAAGGGAATGGCTACCCACTACAGTATTCTTGCCTGGAGAATTCCATGGACAGAGGAGCCGTGGGGTCACAAAGAGTCAGACATATACACACAAAGCCTATATTCTTTATTGTGTATGGCCAATAGGTTTTTAGTTGGTTAGCTTGTTGATTAACAAACAACTGGACAGAGAGAGATTTTCTTAAACAACAGAACCGATAAGTCATTGTCAAGGGGTTCTGCATGTGTGTTGGGGTGTACCTTCCACACTACTCAGGCAGTCTACTACTCCACCTAAGCCTATACTTCCTATTTGCACAAATCCTCAAGGCCAGCCATAAGTGAGAGCTTAGGTCTTTCTCTAGTCTTCCTGAGCATGTGCAAGCCCTACACATGTATGTGACCTTGTAGACTGCCAAGAATATGACAGGACTTTTCAAGACCCCATGGTCATCGCATTCCTGAGATTTTCCTTTTATGCTTTTTGGCTAGTTTTTGCTACCCTCAGCTGTTATTTATTGCCTCAGGTAGTCATGAAGTTGAAACATGTGCCTGTAATGTTTTTCAACCAACACCACCCTCCACCTCCCCTAAGGATGAGGCTGCTTGTATAAGCTAGCTTCAAACGAGTCTTGTAATTGCAATCTTTTAGGCACAGGCCAACTAATGACACTTCTTGGGAACAAGTCTTTGAAAAAGCTCCAGCTCCATTTTATTCCCACCAGTGACTGCCAAGAGGGCTTCCCAAGAGGGAATTGGGCTATTATCCTTCAGGGCTACTGAAGGACTAGAAAGTGAGACATGAGACTAGAGCAAGTTTAAATGCCACAAAACTTGCTGCTGTAACTGAGACTTAACCATTTTTCTTAAATACACACTCCCCAGGTTGCTCCAAGCTTCTGGTTAATTTCCATAGTTCTGCATATGTTACTCATATCGATTGTTTTCCAGTTTTTTTGTTGTTTTACGGAGGAATGAATTTTTGGAGGATCATACTCTGCCATTTTCCCAAACTGCTTTTAATCTTATTCAATGGGTGTTTTATTTCAGTTAGTATATTTTTTAGTTCAAGGATTTCCACTGACAATTTTAAATATATGTAACAATTTTATTCAGATATAATTTATATAACATACACTTCATCCAGTTACAGCACACAATTCAATAAACATTCACAGAGTTGGGGGTTTTGTTTTTGTGTTTTTACAGTTTTTGTATCTCTACTGAGATTCTCCGTTTCTAAACACATTATTTACATTTTCCTGTGGGTTCTTTAACCCAATTATCTTGTCTGTTAATTCCAACATTGAGTTATCTAAGGGTTTGTTTTTATTGCCTTATTTTTTCTCTCAGTTCAGTTCAGTTCAGTTGCTCAGTCGTGTCCGACTCTTTGCCACCCCATGAATCGCAGCACGCCAGGCCTCCCTGTCCATCACCAACTCCCAGAGTTCACTCAGACTCAGGTCCATCGAGTCAGTGATGCCATCCAGCCATCTCATCCTCTGTCGTCTCCTTCTCCTCCTGCCCCCAATCCCTCCCAGCATCAGAGTCTTTTCCAATGAGTCAACTCTTCAATTTTTTCTCTACTGAGTCACATTTTCCTGTTTGTTCATGTGTCTATAACTTTTTTGGAGAAGGCAATGGCACCCCACTCCAGTACTCTTGCCTGGAAAATCCCATGGATGGAGGAGCCTGGTAGGCTGCAGTCCATGGGCTCACTGAGAGTCAGACATGGCTGAGCGACTTCCCTTTCACTTTTCACTTTCATGCATTGGAGAAGGAAATGGCAACCCACTCCGGTGTTCTTGCCTGGAGAATCCCAGGGATGGGGGAGCCCGGTAGGCTGCCGTCCATGGGGTCACACAGAGTCGGACATGACTGAAGTGACTTAGCAGTAGCAGCTATAACTTTTTATTGTATACTGAGCATTGTAGGTAAAAAAACATTGTGGAGATTCTGGATTCTGTTATCTTCCTCTGAGGGGGGTTAAGTTTTGTTATAGTAGGCAGTAAATTATTGGTGTATCACCTTGAGCTTGTGGAACCTTGGTTTTATGCTTTACTATAAATCATTTCTTTTAATTTTGGCCTTATTAGGGAGAATTCCTTGGGCTGGTCACTGTCCTTCTGGAATTTCAATGGAATGCCTGTGTTATTCACCAAGCTCCCCTAACATGATAACACTCAAACTCCAGGTACTGCTTCCCTTGAAGTGAAGAGCTATGGAAGTTGCTGCTCAACTCTTTCAGGCTTCAGGAAGTTATTTTCCCTATTTCCTTTGGAGTCTCTCTATGCATATAGCTTAGAAGTCCGCCAAGGATTTGAGGACATTTTATGAATAGATTTGGTGCTTCCGCCTTCTGTAGCTCCCTCCTTCCTGGTTTCCCTTCCTCAAGTTCCAGTTCTCTGACAGCCCTAAATTCTGCCCCCTGACTCCTCAGGCTACAGCTTGCTGCTGTCTTCTATCCTCATGCTTTGCAGGATCTGGGAAGTATTCTCTGAGGAGAAACCATACAAGCATGGATCTCATCCAGCATATTCTATTCCTTCAAGCATTGAATTCCCTCACGTTTCTTCCTATTTTTTGGTCATTCTCCAGTAATTTCAAGTCATTTAAAAAACATTTTGGCCAGAGTTTATAAATTTTTCTTCAAGAGGACAAATCTGACACAAACTATGCTGCCAATACCAAAAGTCTGGAACTTGTTCTTAAATTGTTACCCTCTTAATATTAATTCCCTGGTGGCTCAGACAATAAAGCATCTGCCCACAATGTGGGAGACCCAGGTTCGATCCCTAGGTCAGGAAGATCCCTTGAAGAAGGAAATGGCAACCCACTCCAGTATTCTTGCCTAGAAAGTTCCATGGAAGGAGGAGCCCGGTGGGCTCCAGTTCATGGGGTCGCAAAGAGTCGGACATGACTCTTAATATTAGTTATAAAAATTATTCATTTGTTATCTATTTTATTATACTACAAATACATACTCTTCTGTAAAATAATATGAATAAGACTGGAGTATACAGATGAAAAATTAATTTTTAAGTGATTAAAAAATAAATCACTTCAATTACCCCATCCCATTTTCTTCCCCACATAGTTTGATATTTTTTCTTTATTCCTCTTACACACAAACACACATATATTACTTTCACATGAATAATATGATACTATATATGTTATTTGGCAATTCGCTTTTTTTCACTTATGTATTTAAGGGTTTTTCTATGAGTACATGTTTATTCTTTCAGCAAGTATTCACAGGGCACTTGCTACATGTCAGGCACTGTTCTAGGTCCTGGGGATAAATGAGTGAACCAAACATACAAAAGATTTGCTTTCATGAAGCTTACCTTCTAGTGAGGGTGGGAGAAGGTGGATTAGAAATGAGCAATAAACACAATAAATAAGTGATAAATGAGAAAGGCAATGGGGAGTGCTAACGTGTGGAAGGGGAAGAGGTTCGTAATTTTTCAAATG
The DNA here is from genome assembly GCF_055505025.1 of Bos grunniens. Taxonomy (NCBI): domain Eukaryota; kingdom Metazoa; phylum Chordata; class Mammalia; order Artiodactyla; family Bovidae; genus Bos; species Bos grunniens. The sequence continues at coordinate 18,894,351 of NC_141167.1, forward strand.
ATGAACAAGGAAGGCCCCACTCAAAGTGTAATGTTTGAGCAGACTTGTAAGAAGTGAGGCAAAATAAGAAAAGAGCTTTCCAGGCAAAGTGAGACCAAAGACTTGACAAGAACCTTCTAGCATGTTTAGGGAACAATAAAGAGGCTTAGACCAGACCAAGGGAGGCAGCAGTAATTGGAGATGAGGTCAGATTGCTATAGAGAGCCAGGTAACACCATGGCTTGTCAGCCATGATGGTTATCCATCTGTACATGACAGTCCATGGAAGGGGGTCAGCGTGACCCTCTTGAGTCACTAGTATTTCTCCTTCAGTTGACTTCACAGGGTGTTCCTGTTCAACCTGGGCCCCACAACCCAGTGAATGCTCTTCTACTCTGATGCTGACATTGTTGACCTGGGTCTTTCTTAAGAGAGTTGCAACTTGACTATAGTTTCCCCAAAACATTACCATGCTGCGGTGCCCTGACCTAAAGGCACAGCTTTCCCTATGAGCTCTTAGATACCTGTTTCGAGCCCAGACTCCCACTTTCTTCATGATGATTTCTATATTGGAATCCATTGTGTTCTCCTTACCAGCAGATCTACATTAGGATGTTAGTGTTCTACCTGATCAGGGCTCCTTAACTTCAAATGTCAGCAAAGAGAGGCAATAACTGCCATCGCTTCCTTCTCAGAGGACTTGTGCTTCTCATGCAAATCAGTTTACCTGCTCCTCAAAGACCAAACCTCCACAGCAAGGGCATCTGTAAGAATCCTGCTTTGATGAAGCCACAGAAACCTTTATTTTGCCATTTTCTCAGGGCAAGGGGTACACTGCCATAAATAATGGATACCACAAAAGCTATCCTTCCCTGAATGGAGAAGGTTTGTTTCAAGGTGAAATGTTAAAATCACCTAAGCAGAGAAGAGGGGCAGCTGCGTGGCCCTCTCCTACATATGGATATATTGTAATTTAATTGGTCGTTCCTCTACTTTTAGATATTTGTTTCCCTCCTTTTGTATTATTATAAATAATTCTGCAATGAGTATCTTGGCATGAGTGCAGATATTTCTGTAAAATAGATTCTTGAAAGCAGAACTGCTGGGTCAAAAGACACATGCATTTAAATTTAAAGCATTCCCAAACTGTCCTACAAAAATGCTTTACTGATGTTTATTCCTGTGAGAATGTGCTTCCCCACTCCATCCCCATCACTACATATTAAGGACCATTTTTTGCTTTGGGTATTAATATTGTTTCAATTTCCATATCTCTGATTACCAATGAGGTTGAACTTGTTTTTATGTCTGCTGAACCATTTTTATTTTTCCATGAACTGACTGTTCATGACCTTTGCTTATTTTTCTATTGGATAATTTGTCATTTCCTTATCTTCCACCCATTGTTTTAAGTTATTCCTAGGTATTTGAAGTTGTTGTTAATTGTTTACTGTGGAGAAATAACAGAGCTATTGGTTTTGGTGTGTTGATCTTATTTCTGGCATCCTTCCTGAATATTTTTTTTAATTTTAATGGTTTTACAGTTGATTATCATTTCTTTGCTGGGGAGACCATCCTATCATTTGAAACTGAAGGTTTACTGTGACTACTGATGTGTTTGGACTCATGCCTACTATTTTAGTCTATATTTTCTATTGATCATGCTCTGATTTCCTTTTTCTCTTTATGCCTTTTGAGGTTTGATAGTATATCTTTGACCCACTTCAGTACTCTTGCCTGGAAAATCCCACGGACGGAGGAGCCTGGTAGGCTGCAGTCCATGGGGTTGCTAAGAGCTGGACACGACTGAGCGGCTTCACTTTCACTTTTCACTTTCCTGCATTGGAGAAGGAAATGGCAACCCATCCCAGTCTTGCCTGGAGAATCCCAGGAATGGGGGAGCCCGGTGGGCTGCCATCTGTGGGGTCACACAGAGTCAGACACGACTGAAGTGACTTAGCAGCAGCAGCGGCAGCAATCTATCTTTGTTCCTTTTGTGGTCTGGAAGGTTTGAATTCTGTTTCTCCACTTCTAGTGGTTGTCCTTGTATATTTTGTTAAATATTGAAAAAGATTTTTTTGTCAATGTCAAGAATCAAATCAGCTAATAAATTCCCTCCAAATAAGATCATTAACTGTACTCCACTCCTCACCCTTGTTTTTTTGAAGTTACTTGAAATCTTAGTATCAGATTATTTTTTACGATCTTTTTACACATTGTGTCTCTATTACTTAGGAATCCTTTACTTTCTGCTTTTTGCTATATAACATGTTTTATTTTGTCACCTCCCATGATTTAAAAGGTAGAGCCAGATATCCTGGAATGTGAAGTCAAGTGGGCCTTAGAAAGCATCACTACAAACAAAGCTAGTGGAGGTGATGGAATTCCAGTTGAGCTATTTCAAATCCTGAAAGATGATGCTGTGAAAGTGCTGCACTCAATATGCCAGCAAATTTGGAAAACTCAGCAGTGGCCACAGGCCTGGAAAAGGTCAGTTTTCATTCCAATCCCAAAGAAAGGCAGTGCCAAAGAATGCTCAAACTACCGCACAATTGCACTCATCTCACACGCTAGTAAAGTAATGCTCAAAATTCTCCAAGCCAGGCTTCAGCAATATGTGAACCGTGAACTTCCTGATGTTCAAGCTGGTTTTAGAAAAGGCAGAGGAACCAGAGACCAAATTGCCAACATCCGCTGCATCATGGAAAAAGCAAGAGAGTTCCAGAAAAACATCTATTTCTGCTTTATTGACTATGCCAAAGCCTTTGACTGTGTGGATCACAATAAACTGTGGAAAATTCTGAAAGAGATGGGAATACCAGACCACCTGACCTGCCTCTTGAGAAATTTGTATGCAGGTCAGGAAGCAACAGTTAGAACTGGACATGAAACAACAGACTGGTTCCAAATAGGAAAAGGAGTACCTCAAGGCTGTATATTGTCACCCTATTTATTTAACTTCTATGCAGAGTACATCATGAAAAACGCTGGACTGGAAGAAACACAAGCTGGAATCAAGATTGCCGGGAGAAATATCAATAACCTCAGATATGCAGATGACACCACCCTTATGGCAGAAAGTGAAGAGGAACTCAAAAGCCTCTTGAGGAAAGTGAAAGTGGAGAGTGAAAAAGTTGGCTTAAAGCTCAACATTCAGAAAACAAAGATCATGGCATCCGGTCCCATCACTTCATGGGAAATAGATGGGGAAACAGTGGAAACAGTGTCAGACTTTATTTTGGGGGGCTCCAAAATCACTGCAGATGGTGACTGCAGCCATGAAATGAAAAGACGCTTACTCCTTGGAAGGAAAGTTATGACCAACCTAGATAGCATATTCAAAAGCAGAGACATTACTTTGCCAACAAAGGTCCGTCTAGTCAAGGCTATGATTTTTCCTGTGGTCATGTATGGATGTGAGAGTTGGACTGTGAAGAAGGCTGAGCGCCGAAGAATTGATGCTCTTGAACTGTGGTGTTGGAGAAGACTCTTGAGAGTCCCTTGGACTGCAAGGAGATCCAATCAGTCCATCCTGAAGGAGATCGGCCCTGGGATTTCTTTGGAAGGAATGATGCTAAAGCTGAAACTCCAGTACTTTGGCCACCTCATATGAAGAGTTGACTCATTGGAAAAGACTCTGATGCTGGGAGGGATTGGGGGCAGGAGGAGAAGGGGACAACAGAGGATGAGATGTCTGGATGGCATCACTGACTCGATGAACGTGAGTCTGGGTGAACTCCAGGATTTGGTGATGGACAGGGAGGCCTGGCGTGCTGCGGTTCATGGGGTGGCAGAGTCGGACACGACTGAGCAACTGATCTGATCTGAATCCTGTTTTTAATTTAACTGGTAATCAACTTTTATATTTACCAAATATATTCTTAAACATCCATTTCTCTGATTAGGAAAGTAAAGAACAGTCCATATCTCCTAACTCCCTTATGTTTTATTTTATGTCAAATAGAGATTTTAGTGTGTATACTTACCTGTCTTGCCCTCTGCTCTCTCATTTCCCTGTCTTTTAAAATGTACTGTGGGTTTATAAATCCAACTTGCTTTTCAACCCTATATATTTTGTTGTTGTTGTTCGAGTCTTATGATATATTTAGTTGGTTTTAATGCTTGCAACCAAACCTTTATATTACAGTGTTCCCGTCTTCAAGTTCTTAATTTTAATTCATCTCGAGCCACTGAAGTATGTCTGCAGGTTGTTTACTTAGGGAGAACGCATGAATGATACATTTTCTACATCCTTCTCTGTAACTCTGGAATATGTTTCTATTGTTTTTGCACATGAATGACAACTGGTTGGGTACAGAATTCTTGTATCACCATCTTTTTCATCCAAAACTAATAATCATTTCTCCCTATTGTCTAGCATTTAGAAATGCTGAGGTAAAACCTAAGACCAATCTAAAACTTCCCCCTTTGTAACCTCACTTAATCTGAGGAGCCGTGCAATATTTTCCCTTCATTGTAAAAAGAAATTTTTTTCATGGCCAGGATATATCATGGTATATAATTCTTTTATCAATTTTCCCTGAAACTCATTGATTTATTTACTCAATCATTTTCCAGCTCAGGAAATCATTTCCCATTGGGTATGTGAATATTATTTCCGCTCATTTGATGGTAATCATTGTAAATATCTTGGCTATGCCCTCTTTTCCATCATCTCTCATCTCTCACCAGGGTGAAGGCAACCCTTGGTTTTGCTCAGGCCTTACTCCCTTTTCATTCTCTACTTCCATTTAAGACCCAAGGACTCTGACTGCTCTGTTCTTTGCTCTAACGCTAGCTTCCCACTGCCTTGGGACTGTGGTCCAGATCCTGAATGTGGCCACTGCAGACTCCAGTGAGGCCCCCCGCCTCAGCTTCCTCTCCTACTGCACACCCCGGTTCTCCCTACACCCAATGCCACAGCCTCCTCTTACTCCTTCAGTTAGGCCTGCTCCCTCCCACCCCCCATGATTTATGCCCCCTCTGCTCTTATGTCCTGGCCAACTCCTCCCTGTTCTTTTATTCTTAATTTTTATTAGAGTATAGTTGCCTTACAATATTGTGCTAGTTTCTTCTGTACTGCAAAGTGAGTTATACATGTATGTGTGTGTGTGTGTGTGTGTGTGTGTATGTTAGTCGTTCAGTCACATCTGACTCTTTGCAACCCTACGGACTGTAGCCCGCCAGGCTCCTCCATCCATGGCATTCTCCAGGCAAGAATACTGGAGTGGGTTACCATGCCCTTCAGGGGATCTTCCCGACCCAGGAATTGAACCCACGTCTCTTACATCTCCTTCATTGGCAGGTGGGTTCTTTACCACTAGTGCCCACCTAGGAAGACTATATATGTATATATATCCCCTCTTCTTGAAATTTCCTTCCCATTTAGGTTTCCCTGTTCTTTAGATCTCAGCTTAAATGTTGCTGCCTGGAAAAACTCCCTGACCCTCGTACCTCCCCGCTGTTACGTCTGGAATTTTGTCTTTTGTTCATATTTTTTTAAGCGGTATTTTTGCTGCTGCTGCTGCTAAGTCGCTTCACCTCACGCCCTATGTGCCGCAGGATACATCAATGAGTGAAAGAATGGAGGCTCTGCCCTCACAGAGCTTCATTCTACAGGTTTTCCCGCATTCTCTAGGCACTTCTTAAAATTCGTATATAAAATAATTGATTGTGAGATTCTTTTTATTCTGCCTCTTCCCACAACAGTAAGCTCTCTGAGGGCAGGATCAAATCCACCGGTTTATAGTTGTGGCTCTAGGATATAAGACACTGCCTGGTATATGTTCAACACTCAATAAGTGTTTGATGAACGAATTAATGAATTCATGCTATTTGTAGAAGTCAGGACTCTCAGTTACAATCCATTTCAAACTAATTTCAGCAAAAAAAAAAAAAAAAAAGGAAGTAAAAGAAAAAAAAAGAGAAAAAATGAAAAGAAGAAAAAGGGGAGCTGTGGCTTAGAGGCTCACCGCAGGGGGAGGCCACAGGCAGCGCTAGAGCAGTGTGCACGGTGGATCCAGCACCTCCCTGATCTCACAGGGCTCTCTCTGCTTCCCTCCACGTGTTGATCTTCTCCTCTCCGGCTCTAGACGGATTTCCTCCATGTTGCCAGGGGAGATAGGTGCTGACAGCTCCAAAGTCACATATTCTCAGCTTAGCAACACAAAAGAAAAAAGCCTTTGTTTCTCTCAGCGTCTGTACGTTTGCAGGGCCCAGAAAACTAGTGATTGGTCCAGCACAGATCACATGCCTTCTCTGGCCTGATCTCTGTGTCCTAGGGAATGGGGCATTCTGATTGGCCAGGACTGGGTGGCACACCTCTCCCTGAGAGTCTGGGGGAAGTCAGGTGGGCAGGACACTGTGACCTTCACACCAAGATATCTCAAAGTTCAGGAGATAGTCCCCCAAGGAATAACAGGTGTCACTGACAGGAAGAAAGCAGCATGCCACTAGAACGAATGCAACAATGGCTCCAAATCACAGGACAGGTTCTCTTGCATTCTTTATTTCTTTTGCAGCCAGTGCTTTTGCATCTCTCTCTCCCTCTCATTCTATTCATTCTGTCTTCTTATTTGCAGCTCTTTCCAAGGGTGCTGTCCTCATGCTCAGCACAGGCAGTGGAGGAGTCCAGGGAACTTTGCAACTGCTATATACAAAGCTACCTTTGGAAGGCAGTGGCTTTAGATGGCCCTTTCATATTCTGGGGACCCTTGTCCCAGAGTGATTGATAGTCCACTGGAGAAAGGCCACTTGGACCCAGTCAAGTAATTTTGCACTAGAACTGGGGCTAGAGGTTCTTGTTATTAGGACTGCTCGTTGGATTTCGTGTGTCAAGGAGCCAGCTCTTCATCTGGAGGGGGCTGTCCATGTGTCCTGTTCCCTAACTGTGTTCAAGGGTCGAGCCCAGACTGAAGCTCCCCTTTGTTCATGGGCAGAGCCCTCAGCATTTGCTGCATCAGTTTACAGGCTAACAGCACACTTTGCTGTCCTGTAACACAGAGATAAGGTCTAGGTTTTCCCTTGTGGCTCAGCTGGTAAAGAATCCACCTGCAATGTGAGAGACCTGCGTTTGATCCCAGGGTTGGGAAGATCCCCTGGAGAAGGGAAAGGCTACCCACTCCAGTATTCTGGCCTGGAGAATTTCATGGACTGCATAGTCCATGGGGTTGCAGAGTCGGACATGACTGAGAGACTTTAACTTTCAGATCATTATACACAGGGTATTTACTTACATGAAAGTCCAGTGAGCTATTCCCAAGTCAGTCAGGATAAGGGACAATGGTTCACTGTCCTGAGTTCATGCAGAGCAGCCAGCATCCCCTTCAAGGATATGTTACATGTATAAGTATGTGTTATGTGTGACAGAGTTGAGAACAACCGGTCCAGAAGTTTGGCAGATGTCAGCAACTAAAAGGAATACTTTTCTGTTCAGAATGCTCTTACTTGCCTTAAAAACAGACCCACAGGGACTTCCCTGGTGGCACAGTGGATAAGAATCTGCCTGCCAGTGCAGGGGACACAGGTTCAGTCCCTGGTCTGGGAGGATTCCACATGCCACAGAGCAACTAAGCCCAAGAGCTACAACCACCGAAGCCCGTGCGCCTGCAGCCCATGCGCTACAACGAGGGAAGCCACGGCAGTGAGAAGGCTGTGCACCGCAACGAAGAGAAGCCCCTGCTCGCTGGAACCGGAGAAAGCCCACACACAGCAAGAAGATCCAGCACAACCAAAAATAAATACTTTTTTTTTTAATAATAAATTAAAAAAAAAAAAAAAACAGACCCACAGTATAGGGGTAAACTGCCTTTTGCCAGGCTTATCAGCCTTTGATATTAGTGGTGTCCCAACAGCAGCTATAATTCAAATTTCACCACTTGCCCCCCTCACAAGCATCACGTCTAGACACCCCTGCTCCCTGAAAGCCAGCCCTGGGGGTGAGCACCCCTGCAGTGACAAACTCACATGACATTGGAGACAGGGTCCCTCGTTGACTCACTATGGCCTGTATCACCTGCTTCAGCCCATGCTTTCCATGAGGTCTCACCAAGTCCCTCAATTTTTTCTGGAGCCCCTGAAGTTCTGAAGGAGTCACACCTCAAATTCAAGAATCAAATTCAAGGCAGGCACTGTGGGCTCCCCAAACCCTCTTTCCTCCTGGCACATGTGCCCTGAAATATCCCCTGGGCAGGGCAGTTTTGGTATCAGGATCTGGCCAATGGGATTGATCAGCAGCAAACTCCTCCGTCGTCTTCCTCCTGGAGCTGGGAGCTCTCTGTGTCCTGAAGCCATTCTTCCCACTAACCTCCCTCTCTAGGGCTGCAGGAGCGGTGTTTGTCCTGGGAAAGGGAGGAGCAGAGACAGGAGATCTTCATTTGGATTCTGAGCACAGCGGCCTCTCTCACGCCTTCACTTGAACCTTCTCCGGATTTCATTGGCTTATCCTGTCACCTGTGTATGAGTGGGCCACCCAGGGCTGTGCCAGCTCTCCTTGGACAGCCCTGAGGCCAGAACCTGTATGTGGCTGCATCCCAGATAAACAGAATTCCAGCTCTAAAGGCCTCAATAGATAGTGTGGGTTTTCCTGAGGGTTTGTGAGAAGACAGGGAAGTCCAGTGCTCCCCACAGGCTCTCCCCAAGTCCTTCCATCCACAGCAGCTGCACGTCTGTCCCCCCTCCCCAACCTTTCTTCCTTGTTCTCTCTCTGTGGTGGCTCCAGCCTCCCCGTGCCTCTCTCTCAAAAACAGCATGTAAAACCCCCTTCATCCTTATCCAGATAGAGGCCACCACCAGCTGGCCAGTCCCCAGCACCCCTGGGAAGGCCGTGCTTCATCTCCCCACCCTCTCCTGCTCAAGAGGTGCTTCTGGTCTTTGGCAGAGCAGTAGATGTGCTATTTGCTTGTGCCCAGGCATTTCCTCTGGCTCAAGCCCCGTGCGCCGCCCCCTCCTCCCTTCCCACCACATCCTTGCCTTCATTGCTGAAGCTTGGCTCATGGACTTGCCTGCCAGTCCCAGCTTGGCTCTTTAGGACTGTCAACTCCAGGGTCTCTCCTGTGACCCCTGCTGGCCTGCAGGGGACTCTTGTTGGTTACCAAAACCTGTGGTGATGCCCTGGATCTGAGGAATGTGTGATGGCTGTGGAGGCAAACCCATGGGTCCTGGGATTCACCCGAAGCTGAGTCGGAAGCTGGTTACTCTGCCAGGGGCTATTGCCCTGCATCTCCTGCTCCTCGCTTTCCTGGGTGCTGCTCTGCCCACTTCAGTCTCCCTTCCCCAGGAGTAATGCTGGGTTCACCAAGCTCTTTTCCTGCAGGCATGGTGTGCTATAACATACCCTTCACTGCCACGATCTATACACATTTTCAGAGCAGAAGAATGTGGAGGGTTTCATGACACAAAGCCCTGGATTGTCCTGGCTTGTCCCCAAGGCTGTCTGCTTTTTTCTGGGCTCTCTGGGAAGACATAAGAGCCAGGAATCTCCATGCACCAAACTTAGGAGTGGTGTCTACCCTGGTCTGGAGCCTGTCTGAGGGGCCCTCAGACTAGGGGCTCATCTCCCCCTCCCCTAGGCCTCATCTTTTGAGAATCTGACCTACCTCTCCCAACCTCCCTCGCTTCCTCCCTCACTAAGAGCTGGAAAGCAGGTGGCCCATCCAGGTTCTGGAGGGTCTAAAATTGTTCAGGAAAACCTGGCCAAATTGTCCCCAGGCTGACTGGCTTCGGCTATTCTAGATACTCAAAACTGGACTTGTGCACCATGGAAACAGCTCACACCAAATGTTTCTGGGATCCGTGCACATGTGTGAAAGCACCTTCCCCTTCCCAATGACCTGGGGTCACCACCTCAACCCTGGGACCAGACGCCTTGTCTGCTTGCTCTGTGCTGTCACAGCTGACAGTTCACAGGACCACAGAGATTTGGGCTGGTTCCCCAGAAGCAAACCCTGAAAGGAGAGTTTGTATGCTGGAGACTTAAGAAAGTGAAAGTGAAGTCGCCCAGTCGTGTCCGACTCTGTGACCACATGGACTGTAGCCTACCAGGCTCCTCCACCCATGGGCTTTCCCAGGCAAGAATACTGGAGTGGATTGCCATTTGCTTCTCCAGGGGATCTTCCCAACCCAGGGATCGAACCTGGGTCTGCAGGCAGACGCTTTAACATTTGAGCTACCAGGGAAGCCCTGGTGGCTTAAGACTTAAGAATTCCTGGGAAAATCAGTAACGGAGTGGGAAGTGGGGTCACCAGGCACAGAGTGGGTCTAGTGAGGATGGGATACTGAGCAAAGTCCCACGGAGGGTAAACTTGGCTCCATTCCACATAGGGACTTTGAGGGCTGCTTGAATGCAGAAGACTCGGTTCAATCCCTGCATTGGGAAGCTCCAACCCACTCGAGTATTCTTGCCTGGAGAATTCCACAGACAGAGGAGCCTGGTGGGCCACAGTCCATGGGGTCATAAAGAGTCAGACACGACTGAGTGACTAATGCTACTACTTTGGGTCATCTGACCAGGGAGTCCCACAGTCACTGGTAAAGGCTGCCCCTGCTCCGTATCAGTTCCCTGGCCCTTGTCTGAGCTCAGCATCTGACAAAGGTAGAGTGCACATTCTTGAGTGTGAAAGTGCTCTGGAGCTGGTATGCAAAAAATCATCCAGGGGGAATACGGGCGGAACCCTGACAGCCTCCTCTAGTCTCTCTGTAATTACTTCTGAATGCAAACTCTTCCTATCTGAAACCTGCCACTCTAGGTCATCTCCCATCCCAGGAGCAGAGTGCCTTTTTGCCCCATCCTGTCCCTTGGCATCTGCTCAGCCAGCAGGTAAAGTAAGACCAGACCCCAAATCAGTCCAGGTATATGGGCTCCCAACTCCTTTCTGTTCCAGGGAAAGAAAGACTGATCCCCTTAAGGAACTGAATATCTGTTGAGGCTGGAGTTTCCTATTTCCTCATAAAGGGGGATTCAAATCCCTTCCACGCGAAGGGCAGCAAGGGCTTGGGGCATCCACATGCCCCACAGAGGAGGCAGCCCCTGGACAGGTGGGGGTGCCCATCTTAGGCAAAATCATCCTCTAATCCATCAGTCAAGTGACTGGTAAGTTTCCCCTTGATCCTCTGCTCCAGTTCCCAGCTCTCCACCCACCACCCTCCCTTCATTACTTGCTTTTCTTTTTCCTTATCATTTGCCATCCCCAGATTAACTGTTGTGAAGAGGGCTGTCATATCCCCACAGAGAGGAGTAGGTGTCTGGGATCAAGGTGTCACTAGGCTCCCACTCTATGTGGTCATCAGGCATCCTTCCCTACTTGTGCTCCTCTTCAGCATTCATCTCCTCCCACTCCCCACCAAGAGAGAGGGCTGACTTCTCCTCGGCCTCACTGGGGCATTTCCTGTTCCACTGATCATGCGGTTATGGTCAGTGTCCTCAGACAGGTAGATGCCCACTCTTCCAGGTCTCCATTGCATGGAAGTTTGCTTGGATGTACACTCTTAACAGCCCTGCCTCTCTGGCTGCATGTTATGAACAGTCAGGCATCCTGATCAGTCCCCTATCAGATATAAGGTTTCCCTTAGGGCAAAGCTGTCTCCTGCCTACTTGGGGTTGCCAAATCCATTGTGAAACCCCCTCTCTAGTCTGCAAGCCTGGTTCTATACCTGGGTAAATTAGTAAGAAAGCTTTTCATTGTATTGATAAGAATACCAACTCAATTTGCTTTAAGTAAAAGGAGAATGCACTGGTTCATTAACTGAAAAATCCCAAGGGCAATTGGCTTCAGGCTCAGCTGGATCCAGATACTTAAAAAGGATTGATAAACTACAGCCTATAAGTCACATGGAACCTGCCACCTGTTTTGTAAATACCTTTGTATTGGAACACAGCCATGCTTAATTGTTTACATGTTATCTATGGCTGATTTCACCCTATGACCACAGAGTGGAGTAGTCGCAACAGAGATCTAAGGACCACAAAACTGAAAATATTTACTACTGGCCCTTGTAGAAAACTTTACCAACCCTGGCTTAAACAATTTCATCAGGAATCTACCTTTATGTCTTGCCTGATGGTTGTCGTGGGTTCCCCGAGTGCCTGACCCCTAAACGACACAGACTGAGAGCGGCTGAGGTGTGGTTTCCTAAGCAAAAAGTGGAGTGTGGTCACCGAAGGAAGGATAAATAGCTTCTGAGCAGGCCAAAACAACAGATGTCTGCTCCTCAGGCTCTCATCTTGTTTTCTGTGCACCGTTCCACCGAGCCTCCATGGTGATGAACCATCAGTCACCTGAAGTTTATCCTTCAGCGTGGTGGCATACTGAGTGAGACTGTCCCTGGGTGTTCCCTGTTGTCAAGCCCAAAATTAGATCAATCAGTGGCCATGGCTCTCTATCATGCCAGAGAGCCGTCAGCAGCGCTGTTCCCAGGGCGTGGCGTGGATTAAAGCATCTGCACGCCGGCGTCTCTGCCACTGTCGATTTGGAGAGAGCCTCCCATGCGTGTTTAATAACGTTCTATGGAATTCCTTGGGTTAGGGTCCATTTTAGGGAATGGTCCTAGCCTTGCCAATTATAAGTCTGCTGGCAAAATGATTCTTAAAAAAACTCACAATTTTTTGGTGAGGGTTTATAAAGACAGGAGATCCATAAACTGAGAACCTCTCCATCCACACCCCTACTGTGGAGGATGCTTCTTGACCCCTGGTCATGGGAGGAGCTGTGCCTTCCTGATTTGGACTCTCTGGTTTCAGAAGACCACATTCAGGGCACGCTGTTCCTAAGAGCCGCTCTGAGTCCTCCCCACATAGGCTGGTCGGGAAGCAGTGCTGTCCACATAACGCACGGGGCGCAGGTGTCCCACTTTATTTGGATGTCCTCTGCCGTCGTGGGCCAGAGGAGCCATGCCCTAATTAGCCCCAGCATCTGTTCCCTCCCCAAGGCCCAAAGTCATCATGCATGGACCTCAGTGCTGCAGGGCAGCCTTTTTGAAACTGTACCAACTGCTTCCGCAGTCCATTTACAGGGCACACAGGGTCCTGTGTAATCAGGGTCCTGATAATCAGGGCAATCGTTGTGGTTCTAGGGCAGGAGGTTTGGGCCTCAAGAGGTGCTCCGTACCCTCCCAGCCCATTGGACCCACTTCTTCCCCTTCACTGTCAACCATTGCTCACTCTCAGGTAAAGCACTCTGCAGACTCCTCATCTCCATCTGGGACCGCGAGGCAGAGTTGGGTTATGTCATTCAAGGGCATAAGTGCAGCTTCTGAAGGTTGCCCCAGGCTGTCAGCCAAGCCTCTTTTCCAGACCCCTTTGCCATTCCAAATGGCCTACCCTCCCTCATTAAAGATGTTCTCAGCGACCTGAGGACCTGACCTTTCTAATGCAGCAGCTGCATCTTCAGAGCAGATGATAACAATGCTGGAATTGCAGGCCACTGGAGCTAACATCCAGCATGCTTCTTAATACCCAATTCAGCGCTGGGAAGTAAGGCAGGTAGCAACCCATGCCAGGAAGGCTGTGCCACACCCAAGTCCCTTAAATGTGTTCTTGATAATCCACTTCGGCATTAAAAACTCTATAGTCTGTTAATGGGTCTTTGGGTCTCACTGCCAGTCAGGCTTTGACAAGCAATGTCACAATTTTATTATTGCCACTGACCCAATGTAACATCACCTTCCACATTTTTGGCCTAGCCTGAGGTTGCCTGCCTGGCATCCCTTCCTGGAAGGAATATCCCTCTGTAATTCTATGTTTAGGTGGCACTGAGCCCCACTCAGTCCCCAGCCCCAGAACCTAGGGGCGGGTATGCAACACAGGCCTGCAGATCATTCCATTTCACTAGCCCTAGTGACTAGTTCAGGGCTGGGTCTGTGGCCAAGCTGGGCCAAACTGACTCTTCCCTGGGAGTTTCCTGTCAACTGCATCAAGAAAATGCTCCCTCCTTTCCTGAGCGTTCAAACTGGAGCCACCTGAGGCTAGTTCACCGTCCCCATGAAGGAAAAATTCTACAATAGGAGAAAATGAGGCCAACAAGCCAAGTGAACCAGAGATCAAGTAGAGATGAGAGATGGAGAGAGACACAGACAGATACAGAGAAGGAGAGAACTTTGATGTCTGAGCCCCTGGACCCAGCCTTGTCTGAGTATCCATCCTTGGAGGAAATGAAATATTATATTTAATATCATTTATATCATCATTTAATATCAATCTTATTTCATGTGTATTTGAAAATGTAGTTTAAACAATAAATAAGAAATCTTGCGAGAATGAGAAGTTATTGCTATGAGGGCTTTTGAGAATGCAAAGCATCAGGCTGAATATAATTTTTTGTATGGCAAAGACTAGGAGTAAGTTGGAAGGTACAAGGAATAGGAAGAGAGAGAATATTAACCATATGGAGTTAAGATCTTATTTCAAATTACATTTATTCTTATTTTGTATCTTGTCATGATGATATTGAGTAGTTTGTATGCAAGAAGCTCTCCTATAAAATTCTATTCTAACTACAATCGTTTATTGTTTTATAACCCTTAACCTTGAGACTATGATGCCTGTTTATTGTAGGAAATTGTATTTACTTATTGTAAGTTTGTTATAGAAAATTGAACTTTCCATCAACCTTGTAATATTTAACCCGCTGAGTATAAGTTCAGTGCTTTTGTTTTATTTAAACCAACCAGCAAATGTAAGTGTGGTAGAATTTCTTGGCATTTGGAAAAAGTATTTGTAAGTTCTTTCCCCCTTGTAGAAATTATACAAGGAAAACAAGTATTAATTATAGCTGACTCACATTAAAAGCACAATGCAGAATTTAAACTTTTTCTGCCACACCTTGGACTTTTCAGTTACACAGAAGACCAACACATTGTCCTTTCTCTGCCATGTGTAACAAAGAATCCTAATTAAAATACCTTCCAAGGAGGAGTGGTGAGGGAGGTGGGTTAGGTGGATTGGCGGGGTCATACAGGAGCACAGATTAGCCAATCTGTGGGCTTCTGCATGCCCTGTCCTCATTCAGGGCCTGTGATTACCCTAGACATCTTAGAGACCACTGGGCATCAAAGCTGATCTAACGTTGATTCCCAGAGATCCAGATGCCAATAAACTCCAATAGAGTGGGAGTGTGTGGCATTGGGGGCAAATAAAGATCTGAACCTGAATCCACATCACATAAGTTCCAGTGAGGCCCAAGCTCTACCCTGTGATCATTCCCCAGTTTGTGAGGTGTAGCCAGAACTCACAGCTCCAGCTGCTTCTGATCCCCGCCCTGTATGGGTGAAGAGGTCTTTTTTCAAGGGAAAGACCTAGTGTGAGCCCCTGGAGTCTCCCTCTCCATCTAAACAAAATAAAAGGTATCCTATCTCCCTGGGACAATTGCATATGTTGGCAAAACCACTAACAATGTGAAATATACAGGATTAGTGACTCCCATCGCATATCAATACTTCCTCATTTCTTTTGGCCACAGCCTTGGAGAACGGCAGTGGATCATCACACGCTTCCTTAGTGACGACTGTTTGCATCTGTTACTCCAGATGTGCTCAGATCATACATGTCCACACAGCTCCCTGCACGGCTGCCTCCCCTCCATGTTGTCTGGCGCTGCTTGATCAAACCATCCGTTTTCAATAATTACACCTTCCAGCTGCTCCAGAGCCAGGTGTGACTGTAACCTCCCGTGCCCTCCCGCCCTGCACTGTCACCGCCACCCCCCCGCCCCCCCGCCCCCGTCTCTCTTCTTCTTCCATCCATTGCTGGATGCTCTTTGCTCCTCAGTATATTCCTTATCGTTCCTAGTGGGATGATGGGGTTGCCAGCCTCGGTCAATACTTCCGGGCAGTTTTTACTGACACTACTCACCATGACTCTGTGATTGTGGAAGTGAGGGAGAAGCAGAGTTTACTATAAATAACTGTAATATTAGTCAGAAAAAAACACACACCTAAAGCGCTAAAATCACTGTTGACTTCTTTTTTAATATTTACTTTTATTTATTGACTTATTTGACTGTGCCAGTTCTTAATTGTGGCATGCAGGATTTTTTTTAATAGTTGTGGCATGTGAACCCTTAGTTGCAGCATATGGGAGCTAGTTCCTCGACCAGGGGTTGAACCCCGAGCCCCCTGCACTGGGAGCATGTAGTCTTAGCCACTGGACCAGCAGGGAAGTCCCCATTGTTGATTTTTGACTTGAGTTTTTCTTCCAATCTATACAGAATGTATCCAGAGAATTTTCAAGGATAACTGGACCCTAACAGCACCACAGTCTACAAGGGCCTTTTCATGCAGGCTCTCAGTGTAGTCAAAACCACCACGCTCTGACACTGGGATGAACAAAACCCTCACCTGAACCCTCTCACTCTCATCTCTGGCTTGACCTGTCCGTGTCTGGTCATTCCTTCCGTCCTACAGAAGCTCCCTCCTTGGGCTCTGGTTCAAGCTGTCAGTTGCTCAGTTCCATCTGGTTTCACTCTAGATATTGAGGGATGGGGATGAAGACGAGGGCTGTTGGCTGGGAGAATATCAAGAAAGACAAACTCTTCCTACCACCGTCACAATCTCCCCTTGGCACCTGGCCAATGTGTTGTTATGTACAAAGAGCTCTTGTCTCTGTGGTCAGGAGTCACATGGCCATGTGCCCTTTTGGTCACTCTGGCCTTTGTGTATCTCAGGCTTCAGGAAGGCAGATACGGGCCCGGAGGGGGCCTTGTGATACCACCACAGCTGTCATTTCTATCTCGGAGTGGTTTCCACAATTTCCCTCTGACTTTGAAGTGGGATTCTAAACCTCATTACAGCTCAGGCCTGATCAATCTTCATTTCTTTGTGCCATAAATCTGCAAGCTTGACAGTCAGAGTGAGGTTGGACTCTGGAGTGTGAGAATGGTTTAATCTAAGATGCAGGTAAGTAACACCCATCAGGTGAAAAAAATCCCAGGCAAGACCCAGCCTTTAACCCCCACGTGACTAGATCTCCCAGAGCCACTGCTTCTGTCACCATCTGCCAGACAGGAAGTTGGTCTCTGCACATCATAAGAAAGTGAAAGTCACTCAGCTGTGTCTGACTCTTTGCGACCCCATGGACTGTATAGTCCGTGGAATTCTCCAGGCCAGAATACTGGAGTGGGTAGCCTATCCCTTCTCCAGGGTATCTTCCCAACCCAGGGATCGGACCCAGGTCTCCTGTATTGCAGGTGGATTCTTTACCAGGTGAGCCACCAGGGAAGCCCCTGCACATAAATCCCTGCATAAAATCCCCCTAAGCACATAAAATCCCCCTAAATACAAGCCCAACTCCCCTGTGACTAAAAGTTTCCTGGAGCTCTGGAAGAGAAAGGTGTGTGAACCTCGGCATAGCAGAATCCCCTCAGGTCCCTACTCCTTCATCTCTGCTCAAGGCAGAACCCACATTCACCCCTTCTATCCCCATCCATCCACATCTCAGCCTCTCTCTGCCAGCCTGGCTGTACTCCTTCCCTGCTCTGTATATCAAAATCCTGCAAGCATGAACATACCACTCAGCAAACAGAAGCCCAGTCGTTAGCTGAATAGCTAAACTAACCAATTGTTGTTCCTCAAGGGGGCATGACCCTGGGGGGACCCCAGTTTATCCCACCACTCCACGTTCAAAGGTTAGAAAAAGTCAAAATGTTATCTATGGTAAAACAGTTCCTTGTTTTTGAAATGAAATTTCCACTCATCCCCAACCCAGATTAAAGAGTTCCATCCATGCCAAGGTTGGGACAGAACCACTCTTTCACCGCTATTCTCAACTGTAAGCTTTTATTTGTTTTTACTAAGCTCTCCTCTAACAGCAGCACCAACAGAACTTTCTGCAGTGATGGAAATGCCTCACAGATGCACTGTCTAATATGCTAGCCACTAGCCCAGGGGGCTCCTGAGCACTTGGAATGTGACTTGGGTGACTGAGAAATAAGATCTCTAATTTTGTTTGCAATTTTATTTATCTATTATTTATTTTTGGCTGTGGCGGGTCTTCGTTGCTGTGTGAGGACTTTCTCTAGTTGTGGCAAGCGGCGGCTTCTCTCTAGTTGCAGAGCTCAGGCTTCTCATTGCAGTGGCTTCTCTTGTTGCAGAGCACGGGCCTTAGGCTGGAGCTCCAGAACTCCGTCTCAGTAGTTGCGATGCACGGACTCAGTTGCCCTGTGGCGTATGGGATCTTCCCGGACTAGGGATGGAACCCACTTCCCCTGCATTGGCAGGTGAATTCTTAACTACTGGGCTACCAGGAAAGTCCTAATTTTAATTTCAATAACCACATGCAACTGTGGCTACCACTTTGGGCAGCACAGTTAGTTCAGTTCAGTCGTTCGGTCGTGTCCGACTCTTTGTGATCCCATGAATCGAAGCATGCCAGGGCTCCCTGTCCATCACCAACTCCCAGAGTTCACTCAAACTCAGGTCCATCGAGTCGGTGATGCCATGCAGCCATCTCATCCTCTGTTGTCCCTTTCTCCTCCTGCTCCCAATCCCTCCCAGCATCAGGGTCTTTTCCAATGAGTCAACTCTTCGCATGAGGTGGCCGAAGTATTGGAGTTTCAGCTTCAACATCACTCCTTCCAGTGAACACCCAGGACTGATCTCCTTTAGGATGAACTGGTTGGATCTCCTCGCAGTCCAAGGGACTCTCAACAGTCTTCTCCAACACTACAGTTCAAAAGCATCAATTCTTCTGCACTCAGCCTTCTTCACAGTCCAACTCTCGCATCCATACATGACCACTGGAAAAACCAGAACCTTGACTAAACGGACTCTAGCCTAATTCTACCAGTTCTACTCTTCTTAATTCTAAGAAGCTGTCAAAGAAACTCAAAATTGAATTGACTGTAGGATAGTGCTCAAGATGTTGACTAGTTCCTACAGTGTCCTCTCACTAGGAAAAATTTTTCTCAGGTCTAAGTACCTGAAAAAGCAAAGCTGCTCTTAACAAGTGAGTCTTTTTTTTTTTTTTCAGTCTTAAAGACACTATGAATTGCATACTCAATTTGTTTCCTTTTTCTCTTTGGCTGTTAGGAAGCTCAGTCAAATTTAGAGGCTCTACCTTTGGTGCCTTTGAATATTAATATCATCCTCAGTTCCATTTATTTCTTTCCTACCCCATTGTCTTGTATGGGATGGGATGCATATAGAATGCCAACACCCTTCTCCACAAGAATAATCTTTGGGAGGAGGTGTACATTCAGGCATTACTGATCAACTTGGTGAAGCCTGCAGACATGACTCATGAGTTATCTTGGGGAACTGAATGAGGGAAGGGAAGGGATCCAGGGAGTGAAACCCTTATGCTGGTGGGGAAGGAAGGGATTTTCTTTGTTGCAAGGGGGCATTGATAAAGGATGTAGCCCAGAGAAAAAGGAGGGCAGGGGAGTGAAGTTAGCATTTGCTTCCTGAAATACTTAGCTCTCTGGTCTCAGGGAAAGTCCTAGTTATTACCCAGTTGTAATTTTTCTGCTGTGTGTGTGTAGCATTAAATGATGGGAGAAGACAATGGCACCCCACTCCAGTACTCTTGCCTGGAAAATTCCACGGACGGAGGAGCCTGGTAGGCTGCAGTCCATGGGGTCGCTAAGAGTTGGACACGACTGAGCGACTTCCCTTTCACTTTTCACTTTCATGCATTGGAGAAGGAAATGGCAACCCACTCCAGTGCTCTTGCCTGGAGAATCCAATGGACGGAGAAGCCTGGTAGGCTGCAGTCCATGGGGTCGCACAGAATCGGACACGACTGAAGCGACTTAGCAGCAGCAGCAGCAGTAGATTTACAGAGCTGGGCGACTATCACCACAAAACATTTCCATCACCTCGAAAATAATCCTTGTGCTCATTTCTAGTTACTGCATATTCCCACCAGCAACCACTAACCTACTGTCTGTTTCTGTAGATTTGCCTTTTCTGTACTTTTTATATGTATGGAATCATACAGTATGTGACCTTTTGTGTTTGGCTTCTTTTGCTGAGCGTAATGTTTTTGAAGTTCATCTGTAGAAGCGATCAGTACTTTATTCCTTTTTATTGCCAAATAGTACTCTACTGTGCAGACAGACTACATTCTGTTTATCCATTCACCAGTTGATGAACATTTGAGCTGTTCCTACTTTTGGGGTATTGTAAATACTGCTGCTGTGAACTTCCACACATATAAGTTCTGTGGACATATGTTTTCATTTCTCTTGGGAAGATACCCAGAAGTGAAGTTGCCGGGTCACGTGGTAAATTTGTGTTAAGAATCTCCAACTGTTTCCCCAAGTGTTGCAGTATTTCACATTCCCACAATTAATGTGTGAAAACTTGTTTCTCCATATCCTCATCAGCACTTGTTACTGCCTGCCTTTTTTATTACAGCCATTGTAATTGATGTGTAGTGGTATCTCATTGTGCTTTTAATTTACCTTTCTCTAATGACTAACAATGAGCATCTTTTCATGTGCTTATTGACCATTCATATGCCCTCTTTGGTGAAATGTTTGTTCAATACTTTGCCATTTTTAAAAACATTTACCCATCCATTTGGCTATGTCATGTCTTTGCTGCAGCACACGGGTTTATCTAGTTGTGGCATGGGCTCAGTAGTTGAGGCCTGTGGGCTTAGTCACCCCGTGGGATGTGGGATTTATTTCCCCGATCAGGGATCACACCTGCGTCCCTGCATTGGAAGGTGGATACTTTTTTAAATTAGTTATTTATCTGGCTCCGTCTTCATTGCATCATGTGGCTCTCTCGTTGCCGAGCACACACTCTAGCTGTGGTGTGCAGGCTCAGTAATTGTGGCTGGAGGGCTTAGTTGCTCTGCAGCACGCGGAGTCTTTCCAGGCCAGGGACGGAACCCATGGCCCCTGCCCTGCACATCAGATTCTTAACCACCAGGGAAATCTCACCCATTTTAAAATTGAGTCATTTGTCTTATTATTGAGTTGTAAAAGTTCTTTACACATTCTAGATACAAATCCTTTTATTAAGCGTAAGATTTGTAAATAGTTTCTCCTAGCTTGTAACTTGTTTTCACTTTCTTAATGGTGTTCTTCGAATTGAAAAGTTTTTAATTTTTGTGAAACCCAATTTATTATTTTTTCTTACATTGCTTGTGCTTTTAGTATCATATCTAAAAACTCTTTCTAACCCAAAGTCCTGAAGATTTGCTCCTATGTTTTCCTCTAAAAGTTTTATAGTTTTAGCTCTTAGATTTGGGTATATGACCCGTTTTGAGTTACTTTTTGAGTACAGCATGAGATAAGAGTCTAAATTAATATTTTTGCGTGTGAATATCCAGTGGTCTCAGAACTGTTGGTTGAAAAGACAATCTTTCCCCATTGAATTGCCTTGGCACCTTTGTCAAAAATCAATTGACCGTAAGTGTACAGGTTTATTTCTGGGCTCTAAAGTCTGTTTCACTGATTAGTAGGTCTATCCTACATAGTCTTGAATACTGTCCTTGTTTTGTTTTTTTTTTTTTCATCCTTTTCCATTTTTGTTAACTGGGAGAATAGGCCAATCCCCTTCTCTTTCCCCAAATTGATATTAGCTCTTGGCAAGAATGTAATTGCCAGCGTCCTAAAATCAAGCCATCAAATCCTCTCTTGTGAAAATCATTGAGAAGTCATTAAAGGGACTAGGACCATATTCTTATTCAAACAAATCCCAAAGGGGATCAAGAAAGGAACAGACATCCTACCCTTGCCACAATAATCGGATTTACTGATTCCCAGGGAAAAGGGAAGACACGATGCTAATTTGAGGCAGTTAAGGAATTATTTCCTTTCTCAGTTTGGCTTCAAAATGTACTAGGCCTAAGAAGTAGTCTTTAAGGGTATGAATGTATTTGTTTAACAACTTCAGTATTTAAGGAAACCAGTATGGATATGGAATATTGAAAAGAAAATCCTTGAAGTAAAGAAACCCACCTTGAAAAATGGGAAGTAGAATGCCAACACATTTCCCACAAGAATAATTTTGGGGAGGAGGTGTCCATTCAGGCATTATTGATCAAATCTGCAGATATGACTCACAAGTTATCTTGGGGAACTGAATGGGGGAAGAGAAGAGGTCCAGGGAGTGAGACCGCCATCCTGGTGGGGAAGGAGGGGCTTTTCTGTGTTGCAAGGGTGAATTGATGAAGGCTGCAATTCAGAGAAAACCTGTCTAAAGGAGGGCAGGGGAGTGATGTTAGCATTGGCTTCTTGAGATACTTACCTCTCTGATCTCAGGGAAAGTCCTAGTTAGTACTCAACTGTAACTTCTTCTTCTGCATTGTGATACCTCTTCTAAGCTGCCCTGTCCTACACTGAAGCAAGTCACACATGGCAGCCCAGCCTCATATGACGGTCTTGGGAAGAAGGAAAAGGTGCTATGGTGAAGGCTGGAGGATTCCACCTCCTACCTCTTTGCTGGGGTTCCGAGGGAGGAAGCAAAGTTTTCTCGAGCAATTTACATCCCAAGCGCCAGGTGATGACCAGCATTATGAGATGCGATCACCCACAGAGCTTAGAAGAACATTTAAAATGGTGCACCAGCTTCTAACTGAATAACGCAAGGGCGATCTAAGACCGAACTTCTACTTTTCTGCTTAGGTTAGATGAAATTCTAAAGGGGGTGGTATTGGGGAGAGGGAAACATTTTTCAATGTATTCATTTAGTCACAAATATAAGGAGAGTCTTACTATGTACCAAGCATCTTAAATGTTTTTTAAGTTTTCTATTTTGCTTATTGACTTATTTTACTTTTGGCTGTGCTGGGTCTTCGTTGCTGCATGCAGGCTTTCTCTAGTTGCGGTGAGCGTGGGCTACTCTTCGTTGTCATGCATGGGCATCTCGTTGCAGTGGCTTCTCTTGTTGCCGGGCACAGGCTCTAGGCTCACAGGCTTTAATAGCTGGAGCTCGTGGGCTCAGGAGTTGTGGTGCACAGGCCTAGTTGTTCCTCAGAATGTGGGATCCTCCCAGACCAGGGATTGAACCGGAGTACCCTGCACCAGCAGGTGGATTCTTAACTACTGGACCACCAGGGAAGTCCCATTTATGTTTTTAATAAGTCACCTAAGCCTTTTAAGAAAGAAGGTAGGGTAGAGAAAGAGGGAAAAGAACTCAATAAATCTTGGTTGAATCGATGAACTTTAAGAGCCAGATGGCATGAGCCTTAAATGAGCAGGAATTTTTCCATGAGGCTGAGAGGAATAATGATGTGGGCGTGGCTTTCGTGAGCAGGAAGGCTCTGCCCTGCCTCCTTAGTCTGCACTTGTGGAGAATGGCAGCTTCCCTGGAGACAGTTGCCAGGTCCTCAGTGAGGCAGAAATTGGAGGCAGGCCTTCTGAAGAGGCTGAGGGTATCTGCAGGACAACAGGCGAAGGCTGGGGAGGCAGCAGTGTGAAGCTGGATCAGGAGAAAGGAAGTGCAGAAGGAGGCTCATGGATGCTGAAGCTGGCACTCATTAAAACAGTAGCTGAGGATTACTAGGATATGGGACCCCAGTGGGATTAGCTTTTAAGTGGTCCTCCAAACCAATGCTATTAGAGTCTTGGTTGTGCTAATTCTGATAATCATCAAATAGCTTCTATTTTCAAGAACCTGTGATATAAAGCTCAAATGACGCTCTTTACAAACACAGTGTTATGTCATTCCTACAATGCTACAAAGTAGGTAGTATCCCCCTTTTACAGAAGAGGAACGTGAGGCTTAAACAAGAGAAGCAATTTGCCCAAGACCAGGTAGCTTGTAAGTGCCACAGGCATAATTCAGGTTGGCCTGCCCCTAGTAACTGATTTGTCCTGAGTGTGGCCAGTTCAGCCTGGGTGTCTGGTGGCACTGGCAGCTTTGGGGAGCCCTTGGAAACCTGGAGGTGTCTGTGGTATAAACCTGTGTGGATCCAAAGCCTTGGTCAGAAGCCCCTACTACACTTATGAATCCCAATGCCCACGTGGCCGGGAACCCCCATGGACTCTACCCACCTTCCAGATGGGGTGAGGGGCCCAGCGAGATATGTTTGCATAATTACGTGTGGAAGAAACAAGACACTGTAAGAATGTCTAACAAACAACTCTGACCTACATCAGGGAAGGCTACCCCAAGGAAACGATGCTTGCACCAAAAGTTGAAGAATGAACTAAAAGGTGAAGTGATGGAGTAGAAAAGTCTTCTACAAAGAATGGTTCAGGGACTTCCCTGGTGGTCCAGTGGCTAAGACTCCACATTCCCAATGTAGGGGGCCAGGTTCAGTCTCTGATGGGGGAACTAGATCCCGCACACTGCAACTAAGAGTTCACTGTCGCAACTAAAGATCCCGCTTGTTGAAACTAAGTCCTGGCATAGCCAAATAAATAAGTATTTTTTAAAGAGAATGTGCAAAGGCCTGGTGGCTGGGGCGGGTGGGGACACAAGTATCTGAGGAATTGAAAGGAACCTAGCGCAGATGCAGGGCACTGAGCAGTGGGGAGCATGGTGCTGGATGATGTGGGAGGCGGGCAAGGGAGGGCCTTTAGTACTTGCTCAGGAGTTGGCTCTTTATCCCAGAGCAATGGGAAGTCATTAGAAGGTTTTAAAAGGGGAGTGAGTGACATGATAAGACTGGAGCAGGGTGGGGCAGACGTAGTGAGATCAGTTAGGAGCCACTGTAGGAGTCCAGATAAGAGCTAACAGTAGCTTGGACCAGTGAAGTACTGCTAGAGATGAAGAGAATGGGGTAGATTAGAGGTGCTTTGGAGGTAAAGTAAACAGGATCTGGGGATGGTTCCTAGGATTCTGGTTGGCCTATTAGGTGGACAATGGTGCCATTCACCAAGACAGAGAACCCCCAAGAGAATGAGAACCGTGTGTTAGGTCTCAGACATGTTCAGGTTGAGGTCCTCTGAGAGATGGAAGTAGAGATGACGAGGCTGTTGGCTAGGATCCTCCTGGTCAGGAGAACAGGAAGTTCTCCAGGCTGGATGCATAAAGGTGTGAATCATCAGCAGATGAGTGGTAATCGAAGTGGTAGCACAGATGAGATCACCAGGGAGGGTCCACAATGAGAGGGAGAAAGGCCTAGGAATGAGCTCGAGGAACACAAACCTTTAGGGGAGGAGGGTGACCCTACAAAGAAGCCTGAGAAGGAGACCAAAGAGACAAACCAGGAGAGTATGGTATCAAGGGACTCAAAGAAGCTAATGTTTTAGGAGTTTAGTAATCAAGACGATTAGTAAGATGAATGCTGGGGGAAAATGCCCATCGTGTTTTGTGGCATGGAGGACCCCGTTCAAATGTTATGCTCTGGGGAAGTTGTGGGAGGTGAAAGCAATGTTTGACTGAATGTCTGAGTGGACAGGAATGCCCAACGGCCAATGGTGGGAAGGGAGCCAGGGTTAAGGTTGCAGGGACAGGTTGGTGGAAAAGATCCAGGTAAGGTGCGGGTCAGGGGTGGGGTGGCTAGAGAACTCAGAGAAAGAGGGGATAACAGAGAGAGGCTGTCAAGGATGGGCAGGAGATGGGAGGAGGGGTGTTTCCTCTGAAGCAGCGAGGGTGGGGGGTGTAGGGAGATGTGTGACTGTGCTAGTAAGGCACTGGGGGGTTCCTGTCTGCAGCTTTAATCCTATAAAGGAGCAGGCCAGGTCACATCTGCCAGCAAGGAGGAAATGGGCTGGTTGGAGGCTTAAAGAGAATGGTGAAGGTTGAAAACAGCCATTGCAGAGAGGTGGGTTCCAAGCTGTGGGGAGAAAGGTGTGGAGGGCCCGCGTGCAGCTAGCAGCTGTGATTTACGGGAACAGCACTCTGACCCGTGGGGTTACTTGGCTGCTTGAGCGAGCACAAGAAGGCGGACAGGAGGGCGCGTCTGGAGCTGGGGGTCTGCCAGACAGATACCATCAAAAGGCAGAGAGGCAAAGGGGCTCAGGGGATTGACAAGAGTGTAATTAAAACATTAGGCCTTGGTATGTAGGTGGGACAAGAAGAAAAGTGAAGGCAGGAGAGAGCGGGTACATTAGGAGAACACAGGCCCGCAGCGGGGAAATCTGAGACCCAACAGTCATCTCATCTCCAGGCTCCCTGAGCAAGGCGGGAGCAGCAGGTGCTGGGGTAGGGATGGTCGAGGCCAGTGTTGAAGGTAAGAACAGGGGGCCTAGCAGCCTGCTGATGGGGATGTAACGAGGTCAGAGCTGGTCTGTGAGCACTGGCACCGAAGGGACCCAGGCAGAGGGCAGGAAGTGGAAAAGACCACGGAGAAGTCCACTAAGCTGCAAACAGGCATGGCTGTGGGACTGGGCAGTAGGCAGGCGAATAGTCATTGTGCATGCATGCCAAGTCTCTTCAGTTGTGTCCGACTCTTTGTGACACTATGGACCATAGCCTGCCAGCCTCCTCTGTCCATGGAATTCTCTAGGCAAGAATAATGGAGTGGGTTGCCATTTCCTTCTCCAGGGGATATTCCCGACCCAGGGATCGAACCCGGGTCTCCCGCATTGGCAGGCAGGTTCTTTACCACTAGTGCCACCTGGGAAGCCCAGGTAGTCATCGTGTCAAGAGCAACTTCAGTGGAGTGATGGTCCCAGAATGCACGTCACAGTGGGCTGAGTATGCACAGGAGACGGGAGAGTGGAGGGTCCCTGTGTCAACAGCTCTTGGGTTCGCAAGGATGGAGAACAGAGAAACGCTCCACCTCTCCCACTCTGGAGGGGCTGGTGGAGTCAAGGGAGGGGAGTTTTCAGGATGGGAGAGACTTGAGCGTGACGGAGAGTTGATAGCAATCAAACAGTAAAGAGGCTGCAAATGGGGTCAGCCCACTTGCCACTGGGGGGCGCACCTCAGGAGGGAGAAAGGAAAGAACAGACAGGGTGGGTTTCTGGATTTGATAATTGAGAGTGGGGGTGTCCCCACTATTTTCTCTGAGTTTGAGGGGAAGTCATCATCAGAGTGTTCTATTGAGATATTAACTCCTGTCTCATTTACACACACACCCTCCCCGCTCCCAGCCCCCTGCTCTCCCGCCCCCCGCTCCCCTGCAGAGTGACTCACCAGGCAGGAGTGAAAGGCATTAGCCAGGCTTTTGCGTTCCAAGGCCGGAGCCTTTTTCCTCCCACTCAACACCTGAGATGGTACACAGTTTTGTGGTGCTGGCGTCTGAGTTCTTTCTGACTGGGCTGAGAGACAGAACACCACCGAGTCTTAGGGAGTTGGTTCCCCAGCATCGAAGAGGGGGGCAGGAGGACAGGCGTTCCCCATCCCACTCTGGCATGCACCCCCACCCCCAGAAAACGACTATGTGTGACTGCAAACACCAAGGACTAAGGGCTGCGACTTTGAGGGTCCGTGAGGGAAACCCCCATAAAGAGCCAGGGGTGGGGGAGTGGCCCTGCAGATAGGGGACAAACAGTGGAAGCCCCAGGGCAGGGACGGCTGATCTCTGCAACAGCAGCGCCGGCCTGAAACAGACCTCAGCCTTTCTCCTCAAAGAGGACCACAGACTGAGCATCTTTGGGGCTGCGTGAGCCCCTCGGCGTTTTTGGATCACTGGAGGGAGGTGAAGGAGAGCTGTGAGTGATATGGAATTTTCACAAATCTGGTGGGTAGGGACTCAGGCTGAATTTAATTTGATTTAGACCCACTAAGAGATGACTAAGAGCTGTATTTACGTCATGAGTTGGAGCAGAATGTCCAGTGGGCCCAGGACCTGGACAAAGGGTGAACAGTGAGTGGGAGCTGACATCTGGCTCTCCCCCTACCCTGCCCCCCTGGGGCTGGAGCCCAGCAGACACAGACCTACCACGTGGTAGCGCTCGGCCTTCACAGATGAGCACAAGGACGTCCCTCCCCGCGAGGCCCAGGAGCAGGGCAGCAGGTCAAGTCCACATGGACCCCAAGCTCAGAGTTTGGCAGTCTGGACCGAGTCTTGGCTCCTCTCCTTCCACAGTGCTCAGGCACACACAGGCCCAGCCACCTGAGGCTCTCGTCCACATGCCCCCAGGGCCCAGGCCTCTGGTTCTTTTACCTCGGCCTTGTGTCTAGTCCCAGGCACTGGGCACACTGAGGTCTGGGCCGGCTGCTTGCAGCCAGTCTCATGCCCCACCTCAGCAAACACCTGAACCACGCATGGTTCTGAAAGATGGGCGAGCAGGGGGCTGGAGACCAATGGTTTGAGGTTCTGAGAACCCTGTGTCCCTGAGGGGGTTGAAGCAAGAGCCTGGTTGGTGTAGCATTGAGTGGGGCTGCCGACTTCAGCCACAGGCGAGTAAGGCCCTTGGCCCATAGGGCTTTCCAAGTATTAGGTTCACAGACCAGGCACTGCTGAGCTGAGGGAACTGGGCTGTCAGAGCTGCAGACCCACTGAGGCCCAGTCTGCAGGCAACAGGTCAGCAAACACCACAAGCCCCTCTCAGGCCAGGCCAGGCCAACAGAAGCCCCAAGTGTGGAAGAGATCTGAGGCTTGGTCAGGGAGCCTTCCTCACCTGGTCACTTATGTCTGACGGTCCCTGAGCACAGAAGGGGAAAATCTATCTTTTCAATCCTTTAATACAAATCTATTGAGCAGCTTTTGTGTATCAGGGCCCAGTACTGGCCACTGGGGTGCGGCAGTGGACAAGGCGGGCTCCTTCCTCCTGCCCTGTCCTCAAGGAACCCACCACCTTTAAGGTGGGGGGCAGACACAGATACTAACGGTGGTGACACCCAGGGTTTAGAGTTTGGGCAGGCAAGACCCCACTCAGCAAGAGGTTAGAGGTAGCTCCCTGGAGGAAGTGATGGCTCCAAATAGGTACCATTGTTTCCAGGGGACTGACCCCACTCAACATAGAGTCTTCTTATATATATATAGTGTGTGTGTGTGTGTGTGTGTGTGTGTGAAGCCACTGTCACTGACTGACATCTTTTTTAAAAAATATTTTATTTATTTATTTGGCTGTGCTGAGTCTCAGCTGCGGCATGCAGTATCTTTTTAGTTTAGGTCCATGGGATCTTCAATTGTGGCATGTGGGATCTAGTTCCCAGACTAGAGGAACCTAGAGCCCTAGGTTCCCAGGGCTTGAACCTAGGCCCCCTGTATTGGGAGTTCAAAGTCCTAGTCACTAAACTACAGGGAAGTCCCACAGAGTAAGTCTTAAGAGGTGTTTTTTATGACTATGTGTGACAGATTTTTGTGTGAACTGAAGCCCAAAAGTCAAAAGCTATCTCTGTCTCTTTCCCATCTCCTCCCCTCCTCCCTTGTTCTCTCTCCATCCCCACTCTCGCTCACCTCCCTTGGGATGATCTCTAGCCCCTTTCTATATTTCAAATTTTACAGGTTGCATTAGATGAGGGTGCAGAGGGAAGATGCCCTGTTTCTGGTCCAGTGACTGATTGAATGAGGTGCTGCTGCCTGAGAGGGGACTGCTGGGGGCTAGCAGATCTGGGGTGGGAGAGACAGTGAATTCAGTTTACCTGACCAACAACTGAGGAGTGGTCTAGAGAAGACTCTTGGAAATACTCAAAACATTGCTTCCCTGGTGGCTCAGACAATAAAGAACCTGCCTGCAATGCAGGAGATCTGGGTTTGATTCCTGAGTTGGAAAGATCCCCTAGAGAAGGGAATGGCAACCCACTCCAGTATTCTTGCCCAGGAGACCCATACCAGGGAGATAGATTTGGAAGTCATCAGCATTTGGTTGGTGGTGGTGGAGACGGTCCATGGGCAGAGAGCAAGAAGGGACAGTGTAGACAGATCCTGGGAGGAATAGGAGATGGTAAAAAAGAGACTGAGAAATGGCAATCAGGGAAGGAATATAGGCCACTGAAGCCAAGAAGAACTGTTTTCACGAGTCAGCAAGGAGCAGGCTTCACTGGCCGGAAAGTATACTTTTTTAAATTTAGAAGAAACCCTCCCCCGAAGCCTAAACTCACTCCACTTCTGAAAAACAGGCCAAAATGTCTAAAGATGCACAAAACTTGCAATACCTCCTCCACAGGACACCAAAATTATCAGTGGATAAAAAACCACAGACTAAGAATGTTCATTTTTGATCCGTTTGTCATCTGGAATCCGGATCTGATTGTTTGCCCAGAATCACTCCCATCCCCTTCTCACACACGAGGGGGCGCACATACACCGCCTCTAAATTCAAGTCCTGGGCAAAAGCAGGCAGTGAATTAGGTGGTAACCATAACTCCACTCAGCTCCTAGCCCCAGACCCCCCACCTCTACCTCTGCCCGGCACATCACATTGTGCTCCTGGAATCCAGGTGCTTCAACAATCTCCAGACTTTATTTCTCACCTGACCCTCAGACTCACAGAGATATCACAGAGACCCCACAGATCAGAGGCCCCATAGGGGTCCTCATCCGACCTAGGCAGTCAGGGTAGGCTCCCCATCTTTCATGAGGGGGGCAGGCAGGAGAGGGCTGATGTGATATGGACTGCACAGTAGGTCTGAGATCAGAGGCTTTGGTGCCAAGGTGTGTCTCTTGGTTTGGAGCTCACCAAGTTCCTATGAGTTAGGACCTGTAGTAAATCTTTTGGTAAGTTATTGGTTTAGCCAGAGATTTTATAGGGTCAGCATTTAAGTTTGATATGAGGAGTCAGAAATTCAATACTGAGGTTTGTATCAGGCTTGGAGGACACTATTTAGCGGTGAACTAAGGGCCAATTAGGACCTGACTCAGGTCTACCCCAGTTGGCATTGTTGATTTTGGGGCGCTGGCCAGCCTCAGGTTGGGGCTGACATCGGGTCAGAGGAGTAGAGTGAGTATGGGGCTGCAGTGAATTTGTATGGAGCTTCTACAAAGCCAGTCTCATAAATCCTAGGTTCCAAGATTACCACTAGAGGTGAGTCAAGTTAGGGTCTTAAATGGCCCCTCAAATGGACGAGGTCTGAAGTCAGTATTTGTATTAGGGTCCTTTTCTGGGGACTCAATCCTAGTTCACAGCATGTTGGTATTGACCTGGGGCTGGGACTGCAGTATTAAGAGTTTTATGGAAAGGCTTGGGGTTCACAAAAAAAGTGCTGGGTAGCTACCATAGCAAGGTAGCTATTGGACTAAGGTTCACACAGGGATTGGGGCTCAGCACTGGTACTGGGGTCCATTTAAGGACCAGAATTGATGCTGGGGTCACGGTCAAGTAGAGGTGATAACGGGGTTTTAGCCTAAGAATTGGTATTTCAGTTTAATATAGGGGTTCAGATTAAAACTACTACTCGAGCCAATTTCACGGCAGATTTAGGGGTCTGGACTTACTATTGAGTTGGGGTGGGTCCGGGCTCAATAGCAGATTCAGATCTCTATGGAGAGAAAATGGGGTCCTAGAGTAATATCAGGCTCACATTTGGATTGGAAGCCTATAGTAGGATCCGGACTTCGTATGGAAGTTTGGGTCTGCCCATGCTTATTATTGGGGTTCCGGTTCTGTACTGGGGTCCGGGTCGGTTTAGACGCGGGGTTGGGTTGCGGTCTCGGGCCTACGCGGCTCAGCAGCTCTACCAGCGAGAGTGCACGAGGGGAGGGGCGGCGCCGGGGACGCGCACGGCAGGGGCAGGGGCGCGGGCGTGGGCGCGGGCACGCGGCTGGAGCTGGCGCGGGAGCGGCGGAATCGGTGGCGGCGGCGGCAGAGGCGGCGGCTCCAGCTCCGGCTCCGGCTCCAGCTCGGGTGGCGGTGGCGGGAGTGGGATCCGGTGGCGGCGGCGGCGGCAGAAGAGGAGCAGGAGCAGCGGCCCCAGAGGCTTGGGGGGGACATGCGGACCGACGGCCCCTGGATAGGCGGTGAGTGACCCCCGGGCCCCCTTCCAGTTCCCTCCGCATCGGTCCCTTCTCCACTCCCCCGCCCTCTCCCACGTTCTCAGAGCAGAGCTGGGGGCGGTCCCGGGGGGCCGGGGGCGCCGCTTAGGCCGGGCCGCGCCCCCACCTGCCGCGCCCGCCGCCTCGGCTAAGCGCCCCCACCAAGCCCGGCGGCTCCTCCCCGCATTACCCCGCGGCAGACGGACCCCCCCACCATCACCCTGCCGCCGGCTGGCTAGCTCCCTGCCGCCCCTCGCCGCCTTCTCCTTTCTCCGCCTCGCCCCCTCCCTCCCGCCGCACCTGAGCCGCAGCCCGCGCCGCCCCCCCACCCCCCGCCGCCCCCCCACCCCCCGCCCAGCGCAAAGTTTCCCTTTTGCGTCGGGGCTCCCCCTCCTGGGTCCTGCCTCTTGTGCCCCCACTACCGGCGCGGACACGCTCCGGGGGCGGCCCTCAGCCTCCCACCGCCTCCCCAGCTCCGGGCGGGTCCAGGCCGCGCCCCCACCCCCGCCACACAGGCGCCCCCTCCCAGCCGGCGGGGGATCCGCAGCCGCCGCGCCCCCGTCTTGCTCGCGGCCCGGGCGCACGTGCCGTCCCGGGGTGCGCGGGGCGCGAGTTTGGAAACCCCCACCTCCCCACCCCCAACCCAGGTCGCCGGCGCGGGCCGGGGAGGCGCTGGGCCGGGCTGTACCCGCCCCTCCCCGGGTGCAGTGACCCGAAGGCCCTGGGGCGACCTGTCCCGTGAGGACGTGTCCACTCGGACCCGCTCCGGAAAGTTCACTCAGTCGCCGCCCGGCGTCCCGTCCCGTGTTGGTGTGCCCCGGTCCTCATCGCTGTGCCCACGATCCTGTCTCGGCTTATTTCTCCTTTTCCCTCCGTGTTTCCGTCTCTCTACGCCCTTCAAAGCCTCTGGATCTCTGTCTCCCCGTGTCGCGGCCTCCCACTTTCAACCCACTCCACCCCCCAAGCAATCCCGGGGTCTCTCTGCTGTCTGCGACTCCCTCCGGGGTCTCCCTGCTCTCTCTCGCTGGGTCTCTGTGTTCTTTCTCCCGGCTCTCAGTGCTCTTTGCCGGGTCTCTGTGTTCCTTCTCTTGGGTCTCTGTGTTCTTTCCCTGGGTCTCTGTGCTCTTCCCGGCTTTCTGCTCTCTCTTCTCAGGTCTCTCTGCTCCCTCCCCCATCTCTGGGTCTCCCTTCCCTGGTCTCTGTCGGGTCTCTTGCTGGTCTCTTAGTGTCTCTGTCTCCCACGGACAGGAATCTCTGCCGCCCCTTTGCAGAGACCCAGACCTCCTCCTCGTTCCTTTGGAATGCTGCCCCTCTGGTTCTTCCACCCCAGGGTGGGGGATGGGGCTAGTTTTTCTCCTCTTTTCAACACCCCCCACCCCCCAGTGCAGGGCCCCCAAGTTGGAACAGGTTGATGGGTGGGTGCCGGGTACCTGTCTGAGCAGTAAAATGGAAAGGAGGCTGCTGGCAGGAGTGGGTGGTAGGGTCCTCTGGATTCCCCTGGGCCCTCCCCCCCTCCACCCCCGGGGCAGGCCTGGAGTCTGGACTGCGAAAGTGTTGGTGATGAAGACTCCCCTTGGGCTCCCAGAGTGACCTGGTGTGGGATCTGACCAGAGAATCCAGAGAAGTGCATTGGGGTGAGAGGCCTGGAAAAGGATCCAAGGCTGGTGCTTCCAGGGGGATCCTCAATGGTGAAGGATCCACCAAGAAGGCAGGAGATCTGCTGAGGGATCCTTTGAGAGGCATATGGCATCCAGTGGGATCCAGAGCAAGGTTCTGTCAGAAAAATCTCAGGAAATTCTATGCTTGGCTCCTTATTAACTCTTGCTTCAGGGAGCAAGAGAATCCCAGTGTTTCACTGATGGTATGAATGAGCCTAGGGCTTCAGGAAGGAGTAGGTGAGCCTCCCCAAGCACAGCCCCCCACATCCGCAGCCCCAGCCCAGGCCACACACTCACAGCCCCCTTTTCCACACTCAGCTCACCCTCCCCCCCCCCACCTCCACTCCACATCCACTTGTCTCCCCAGTGCCCTCTCATTTGCACACTTGGGCCTGCGCAGCAGCCAGAGCTTCAAAATCTGCTGTGTTTGCACGCCCATGTCCCAGTCTGCATGCTTGCTTACACCCTCACTGCTCCCCTGTGCACAGCCTAGGAAGGGTGTGTGTACACGTGCAGCCTCATGCTTTCTTGTGCACACATTTTCTCATACATTTTTGCTTGCCCAGTTTCCCCTTGTCCTTGGAAACATCTCTGTAGTTCTGTTTTCTCCTTGCTCTTCCTCTTCCCTTTTTTCTCCCTTTACAAAGAAAATAGTTTTCATTTACTTTCTTCCTTTCTCCTTCCTCCTGCAGCTCCTGGCCTCCCCTCTGGTCAGCCTCGTGCACATAGCGCGCATGTGTATGGTGTCCCGGCTTCTAAGGGAGGAGGCTAGGTTTGGGTGCTGGTGAAGCAGTTGGGGAGGGGATTTCGGAGAGTGGGGGAGCGTTGCAATAAGAGCAGCCTGGCTGCTTTCCTTGGGAATTGTATTTATGTGCAGCAAAACGCTGGCCTTTGCTCTCTGTGCTCCCTCCACTCTTGTTCTCGTCAGTCCTGACTGTGGAAGTCCAGTACAGTCAGCAGGAGATAGGACCCAGACCTCTTCCTACAGAGGCTGTGACACATACTACAGCCCCTCCACTTTCCAGTTTGAGACCTTGGCCAGATCCTGTTCTCCCTGAGTCTCAGTTTCACTCCCTATAAAATGGAAGAGGTCGTCCAACCCTAGCTGGTTGCCAAGGCTGTCGTGGGAATCCCCTGTGTGGCAGTGTATCAGCAGCAGTGGCTATTGCTTCCGGTGTGACTGATACTGCTGTGTGCTTGGACCAAGCTTGCAGCCAGGGCCCTGCCGTTGAGAAGCTCATGGTCCCTGGGGGAACAGACTGCATCATGAGAATGCAGAGCAATTCAGTAACCTCTTATTGATTGCTGACTGTGTGCCAGACTCTAGGCCAGGCACTTTCAGCTGGGCTGCCATGCCTCCTATGGGACTAACTGCTGTGTAGAAGAGGCAGCCCACTTCTTAGGAACTGCTAAGGTTAAGCCCAGCATCAGCTTCACCTAAAGCAGCCACCATTCTGAACTGAGGTTAGAAGATTGGAGGAGTTCACCACAAGTTCAGAGATCAAGATGAGATGAGTCCCAAAGAAGACCAAGAAAATGGGCTATCTGAATTGGGGTTTGAGGGATGAATAGGAGTTTTCCAACTGAAGAAAAGGCACTCCAAGCAGGAAAAAAAAAGTATGTCTAAACACCCAGAGGTCTTATCACTTGTGGCGTGTTCGGAGATAGAGCAAATCTAATGCCATTTTAAGTAACTATGACTTTACTCTGAGAACACAAAAGGGAAACACCAAATAATTAAAGTTTGAATGAAAGGGAGGGGTGTGTGGAATGTGCTGTGATCAGATTCATGTTTCCAGAAGAGGATTCTGTGGCTGTGGGAAGTAAATAGAAACAGGATACCCAGTGAGGAGAAGGGTGAAGGTAAGTCAGATGAGAGAGAATGGTGGTTTGGTAGCATGGAGCCATTTAGAAGGCACACGTTTATTAGGACAGGATGATTTATTGGATGTGGGAGTGAGGGAGAGGAAGGGGTCTAGGTTCCTTGGAGTGACTGGGTAGGGCTTTCACTGAGCCAGGGACTTGGGGATGAAAGGTGGATTTGGGGAGAGGCAGATAATAAGCTCATGGTTCGACCTGTTGGCCTTTGAGATGCTTGGAACATCTGAGGGTGGGATGAGGGGGTCTTTTAGGAGGGAGATGTGTGTGAGAATCTGGAGCTTGGGGGAGAAGTCTGAGGAAGGATGGAGAGTTATATGAGAGCATGTAGAGCTGTGCCCAAGAGAAGACAGCCTCACTGGTAAAAAGTGCAGACTCTAGTTTCAAACTGATGGGTTCAAAACCACTTAATAGCAGTGTGACCTTGAGCAAGTTGCTTAGCATCTCTGAATTTGTTTTCCCTTTTGTCAAAGTGGATATAGCAGAAGTCCATATCTTGTGCGGTGGTTCGAAGATTGAAGTTAATATGCAGAAAGTGCTTAGAATAGGGCCTGGCATCTAGTAAGTATTGCTGTCTCAGTGTTAGCAGTTCTTATTGTAATAATCATCAAAGGGGGCGGTGCAAACCCAGCCCATCAGAATCACAGTGGGAAGGGCTTTTAAAACTCTTTGGGCATCTGCTCACCTAAAGTAGCTGCAATTCTGAGCTTTGGTTCGCAGGCTGGAGAGTGCCTAGCCCTCAGCCCTCAGCCCTCATGCCATCCCTGGGATCATGCGTGTTGCTCAGGTGTATCTGACGTTCAGGTGGGCTAGTGTGAGAAGACTAGAGGATGAAGCCCTGGGGAAGAGACGTTGGGAACGGGGGAAGGGGATTCTGAGAAGGGGCGGCCTCAGCGTGCTGGGTCCCCTGTCTCCCCACCTGCCCTGGCCCTGGGCGTCAGATGAGGTGTCTGCCTCTGAGGTCCAGATGTACCCAGACTCTGTCCCCAGTGTTCAGATCTGTGAACAGTCATTTGGCTCCTTGGCAGTGTTTCAGCTACTTCCGGGAACTGTTCTGGTGCAGCTATGGGGGCTGCCTGGGAGCCGCTTGAGAGAAGTGTCCGTGCTCCTCTAGACTTCAACTTGCTTCTGATCCTGCTGCCAGGCCGGCTTCCAGACTTGGCAAATGATAGAGAGCCCTGCCAGGGGCCAGCCCTGGCTTAGTGCCAAGGCCTGCTCACCTGATCCTGGTCACAAATGCCAATCTCGCTCCTGAGGCCTTTGTGGGTGCCAACTGGTGATTCCTAACTTGGGTCCGGTACCAGCCAGGCCCTTTCTGAATAGCTCTCCCGTTGGTCTCCTGGGTGTGCCTGGCAGGCCTGGCTGATGCTGTGTCTGGGGTGGTTCTGGGAGCTCTGCAGGTGACCCTGACGGGTGATTCCGATCACTCTCTTAGGTTGTTTTGGGCACTGGTGGCTCCAGGTGCTGTTCTAGCTCTTCTGGAATCCTGTTTGTGCTTCAGGGTCTTTCCACGGGCAAGGTTCTCTGCCTGCTTTGTCTGTCCTCTGACCCACCTCCAGGCCATTAGGGGCACATCCCCCTCTATCCAGGTGTGGCTCCTGCTCAGCTTAGGTCCAAGCACCAGGCCCAGGGCTCCTGGTGTGGCCCTGGGCGTGGTCATAGTGCAGCTGGCTTGGGGGACCCTCCCCATTCTCTGCCTTGGACTCTGCCCCAGGGTCCCTGAGCAACGGTGGAGCTGACAGCTTCACGCCTGGCCCTGTGAGGCCCCAGTGGGCGTCCCCAGACAAATGGGCCTTTGAGTTTGGGACATGGAAGCTGGTTGTCTGGCCAGACCCACCTGGCAGCCTGTGTGCTGGGAGCAGGGGCCACAGGGAGCTTTATGGAGAAGCCGGTGGGCTGGGGGCAGGAAGTGTGTGACCATCCCGAGGCCCAGGGCTTTGGGCTCTTGGGGGAGGGGGCAATGGAGGTAGGAGAGGATGTGAGCTTCAGGGTCAGCATGAATGGTCCTGGGCTGGCTAGGCCTGTCCTGGTCAGTCAGGATGGGGCTCTGGCCTGAGGATGTCCCCTGTGTTGCAGAGGTGGTCAGTCTCAAGTGAGGCTGATTCCCAGGTGCCAGGTGTGGGGGGTTGGCCTTGGGGGCTCCCTGACCCAGTCCTATGGGTCTGTTTGGGGAGGAGCCAGGGTGGAACTGCTGTGTTGGGCAGGATCCCTGTGTGCGTGGCAGCGTGAGACCGAGGAGAAACCCGTGCAAGGTGCGGCCCGAGTGGAGCAGGCAGCAGGGAGATGGTTGCTGAGCAGTGGGGAGGGGGCTGTGAGAGCTGTGGGCAGGTCAGACCCTTCCCCCACCCAGGAGGGGACCCACTCCAGGTCGGGGCTCAATAATGGCTCCAGAAGGACGGGGCCGGGCCCTGTCACTGTGTGTGTGCCAGTGGAAGAGGCATCCAGGGGCACACCTTCATTTTAGAAATTATAGAGCAGCACAGAGTCAAAAATAAACATTGCTTCTGAAGCTTCTTTGAAGGCTCCATGCATGTTGGCGCGGTTCTCCCCAGGTTGAGCTGTTTTCCGTGAACTCATTCATGTGTCCATCTGCCCAGTTAGCATATATTGACAGAGCACCTACTATGCGCTGGCTTTCTGCTGGGAGCTGGGGACCTGGAGCTGAGCCGGCACGCACCAAGCTTATTATGGTTGTGACTCAGCGGCCACTCAGCAATTGTGTAAATAAATAAATCATCACATCTGTGGTCAGTGCTCCGAGGCAAGGTCCAAGTGTGTAGCCTGGGACGTCCTGGAAGGCCTCCCTGAGAAAGTGCCCTTGGCTCTGAGAACCGAAGGGTCACTGGTTAGAACAGGTGGGGAGTGCAGTCCTGGCAGTGGAGCAGGGCCCAGGCAAGGCTGAGAGACTGTAAGAGTATGGCACATGTGAGGATCAGAAGAGGAAATTGTCAGGCTGGCTGGCTGGCAAGGGAGCACGGCCAGGTGGGGCTGCGGAGGTGGGTGGGCAGAATTGCTGTGCTGGAAGGTCACGCTAAGGAGCTTGGACACAAGATTTTCTCCCGAGGTCAGGGGCTTGCTCTGTGTTGTTCACGGCTCTATACAGGGTACCTGGCAGAAAGGCTGGCGCATAGTAGGTGCTCAGGAGCCTGGAAGGAGTGATTGAATTAAGCGAAGAGATGGGCATTTTTACTAAATGGAGATCGTCCTGCTTGAACGGTCCCATAACCTGCTTTTTCCACCCCTGCATAAACAGCACATTTTGAATGTCTCTGTGTCAGTACATGTTCTGCTGCGGTGCTGTTCTTAACGTTTCCTCGTCCTTTTCCCTCTTTCCAGGAAGGAGCGGAGGCCCCGGTGCCCTGCCCTCGGTGCTGGTTGTCCAAGAGTGACTGGCGTGAGCAAGCCAAAACCTGGTGAGTGTCCAGCCAGGTAGGGGTGCGGAGGACAAGGCTGGGCAGTTCAGATTTAGACTCAGACTGGTGGAGAGCCGTGCAAGGATTGTCGCCAGGGGACATGGTGATGCAGGGTGCATGTGGCAGAGAGGTAATGGAGGCCTGGACAAGGAAGGCAGTGGTGGAGGTGGAGAGGAGGGATTCGAGTGCTATTTAGGGAGGCCGAGTAGACAGGACATGGTGAAGGGTTGAATGTGGGGCAGGAGGCGGGGGGTGGCGGGGGGAGGTGTCGCTGATGGCTCTCGAGTCTCTGGCTGGAGTGGGTGGTGGAGGTGGCTGGGGAATGATATACAGCTTGTCAGCTGCTGTAGGTGTGAAATAGGCTTCAGGATAACATTGCAGGACCTCCACCAGGATCTCTGTGCTTCCCATTCACCATGTTTCTCTAGAAAAGACTGTTCCTGTTGACTGTAGGTTGTGGAAGAAAGAGCAGGATCCTCACAAGATCTGGGGTCCATTCTTCCACGTCTCTTTGAAATCGACTTCTATCTGCTAGAAGCCCAGAGCGTAGTTGCAGGGGATGAAGTTGGAGGGTTTGGTTGCAGTTGAAGTGTGTTAGGCCTTGGATGTCAGACTAAAGATTCTCCTGAGCGCGATATGAAGGCACTGAAAGTTCTTACTCAGAGAACCTGCATCCGCACATTCATCCGCCCGTTCTCCCATTCATTTGTTCATTCATGAAACGTTATCTGCATGTCTACTGTGGGCTAAAAGCAGCAGGCAAAGCTGAGGGCCTTGATCGGATATGCATTTCTGTAAACTGAAGGGAGTGTTGGTTTGTGTGCAGGAGGGGCTGGAAGGGAGTGACCAGAGGCAGGAAGCCCACTGAAGACAGGGGTGCTGATGAGATCTTCCTAACGTGGTGGTTGTTGGGGTAGAGGCAGGATGCATTCAAACGTATTGACCAGCTGCACAGGTGGGATGAGGAAAAGGGAGAATTTGAGGAGGCCCAGCTGGCTTGGGTGACTGGTCGTGGTGGTGCTCGTCGCTGAAGTAGGGACCTGGAGGAGGGGTTGGGGAGGATGGGTTCTGGTTGAGTCTGAGTCCTCTGCAAGTGCCCTGAAGGCAGAGCCCATGACTGTCTTGTTCATCACCCTGCCTTCTGGCTCAGGGCCCCATATACCCCCCTGGACAGTTCTGCATGATGGCCAGTGAAGAGGTCTGTGGAAGAGATGGGTTTGGCCTAGGGAGGGGAGGAAATGAGCATGTATCGGGCATCTGCTGGGGGCCAGGCCCTGTGTGTGGTGAGGCGGGCTTTGGGCGTCTGTAGAAGATGCAGGGGCAAGGCCATGTCACTGGTCGGAAAGGTCAGATGGGGAGGAGGGGTATGGGGATACCCATCACCTGTCCATCCACCCGTTATGGGTCTGACCTTCCTGGGAGCCCAGTCTCAACAGAAAAGGGGCCTGAACATGGAGCCCCTCTGTCCTCTGGGGAGGCCACTTGCTGATGGCATATGTGAGGGGTAGGACTAAGGTGTGCTATGTGGCTGGGCTTCTGGAGGCAAGACTGACTGGGAGGGGGTGGGCAAGAGGCCTTGAGATCTAGAGGCCTAGGTTCAGCTAATGTAAGAGTCAAGCATACCTGGGGTCTTGGG
Source organism: Bos grunniens (assembly GCF_055505025.1). Classification (NCBI taxonomy): domain Eukaryota; kingdom Metazoa; phylum Chordata; class Mammalia; order Artiodactyla; family Bovidae; genus Bos; species Bos grunniens. The sequence continues at coordinate 18,934,614 of NC_141167.1, forward strand.
GTCCAGGGTACTCATAGGGCCTGGGTTCTGGGGCAGGGGCCAGGGCAGGATCTAGGGGACATCAGGGAACGATCTTGCTGTCCATATTCAGTTCAGTTCAGTTCAGTCGCTCAGTCGTGTCCGATTCTTTGCAACCCCATGAATCGCAGCATGCCAGGCCTCCCTGTCCATCACCAACTCCCGGAGTTCACTCAGACTCATGTCCATCGAGTCAGTGATGCCATCCAGCCATCTCATCCTCTGTCGTCCCCTTCTCCTCCTGCCCCCCATCCCTCCCAGCATCAGAGTCTTTTCCAATGAGTCAACTCTTCGCATGAGGTGTTTCTCAACCTCAGGACTGTTGACATTTTGGACCAGATAATCCTTAATTTTGGGGGGCTGACCCGTTAACTGTAGGATGTCCAGCAGCATCCCTCGTTTCTTCCTACTATGCCAGTAGCACTTACCCTCCCCCATCAGACAATCAGAACTGTCTCTAGACATCGCCTGATGTCCCATCGTGGGGCGAGATCACCCTGGATTGAGAAGCACTGGTCTGTGCCACTTTCTGCTGCCTTCTTTGTGCTGTACAAATCTGGAAAACTGAGGAGGGCCACTCAGGGAAGATTCGCACTAATCGGCCACTGGAGCTGAGTTCTGGTGGGTGAGTAGTGGCTGGGCCAGGAGAAGGCCTTTTTTCCAGTGGAGAGAACAATGAGTGCAGAGGCCTGGAGGCACCACGTTGGTGAACATTAACCCAGGGGAGCCTCCACTCCCCAGAGGAAGGAGGCCAGAGGGCTGGTGGCCTAGGAGTTATAGCTGTAGGAAGGTGCCTCTGCTGGCCCTTTGGTCTCCTGCCCCCAGAGCTAAGCCTCTGCTGGAGCTCGTGCCTCCCCCAGCGACTCTGGGACAGTCTTCCTAGGATCCCCATCCGCTCACACAGGAACCTGAATTGCTGAGGGCTGCCAGGGGGTCAGGGTCCCAGCTTCCTGGGTAGAGGGGGCTGATTCTGGCTGTGCCCTAGACCCTGACCAACTAGCTGGAGGAGCAAAGGCGGCCTGCTGCCGGCCACCTCCTTTCTCGGGGCCGAGGTCACGGCACGGCTGAGACTGATTTATTCCCGTCTTAATCTGGTGGTTGGTTTGGTGAGAGTTGGAAACATGTTGGTTTTCCCTTCCCAAGTGTAACAAGGCCTGTTTCCGCCTCCGCGGCCGCTGCTGCAGTGCCACGCGGTGAAGTGTCCGGGACGTGACAAAAGGGCTTGGTTAGCTGCCCGCCGGTGAGAAGATGAACAGCTCGCGGCGCTGCCCGCCCTCACATTCCTCTTGCCCAGGCGCTGGCCTCTCCCCTTGGCCGGCCGCTCCCTGGGGCCCTGCATACCCCTCTTTTTACTAACATCCATTCTGGGGCCCCAGGCCCCACTGGGAGCCAGGGTCCTGGCCCAGGGAGGAAGTGGGGAGGAAGCTGTAGGAACAGGTGGTATTTGGAGACTAATTAATATTTGTGAATAATAACACGTGCCCAAGGGAAACAAATCAATCTGTGTTTGCATATTCATGAGGAGGCCTCGGAATGATCCCAGCTGTTCTCCAGCCAGGGAAACACCCCCCACACACCATGGCTGGCGTCACATGGTCTCTCTGGGGCAGCCCCCATTGAGGCTGGCAGGGGTGGATGGCTGCATGGAGGTGGCCTGGCCTCTGTTTACAGGCCTGTCCGAGATGTTTGTGTTTGAATCCTATGGCTTGGTGTGGTGCCTGTTCCTTTTTTTTCCTCACAGCAGCGATCCCCAGGCTCTTCAATTTCACAAACCAGTACAATTTCCAGAAGGACTTGGAGGCCAGACTTGGGGTTAGCCATTTTTATTTTGCCAAAGTAAGGACATTATTAAAAAATAACTGGTATCTGCTATCCCCCATCACTTCCTATAAGAAAGGACATTTTAACACCAAGGACAAAATTTCAGAATAAAGGACAGTTCTTCCCAAGAAAGGGCAGTTGGCAGCTTTATGGTGATGTAGTAAAGAAAAAGGATATATGAAAACCATCCTGAGTGTAGAAAAATGGCATCCAGTGATACTGTACAATAGCATTCAGTACGGAGTTGTTTTCCTACCCAAGTGTGTCAGTTGGTAGAACCGACGGTCCGCAGTGCAATCCAGAGACGAGCCGAGTGTGCAAGTGCTCAGGCTGTGTTTTCATCTCGGCTGTTGAGAGTCCAGACTCACCCAGCCATGGGCAGAAGTGGACACTCTGCTCCTAACGCCGTCGCACTGAATTCAGAAGGTTCTCGGCCACCCCAGGCAGGAGGGTGTCAGCCCGCCTCCCTACTGCCCTCCTGCCGTCTCCTCCCAGGTGACCCTGAGCACCCTGGGGCTGGGGGCAGGGCCAGTGTCTAGACCCGGGGCCTGGGACTCTGATGGGACTTCAGCGTGGGGCCCTGAAGCTGGGAGCAGCCTGCACCGCCTGACACTGGGGTGGGCTCTGTGCCCAGAGTCGGGGCAGAGGCAGCTTGCTTGTACTCGGAGCTGATGAGGGAGAAGCCTGGCCGGGACAGCGATGTGCTGGCCAGAGTAATTCCCTGAGAACGTGTCTGTATTTTGTGTCCCCATGTTTCCCCATCACTCTGGGTGTCCCCATGTCCATGGAACTGCTGGGAGAAGCTGTCTAGGAGGGAACATCATCTTTTCAACCTCTTTACCTCTGTCTCCTCTTTCTGCATTTGAGCAGTGACCTTGGCACTCCAGACCCAGATACACAGGGCAAGCCAGGAGTCCCCAGGTCAGGGCCAGTTGTCTTTGTTTCAGTGGCAGTGGGCTTACCAGAGGCCCAGTTTCCTGACACCCATGGCCAGAATCTCATCCAAGAGGATACCACACGATATCTGCTCTGGAATAACAACCCCACGATGGCTGTACTGGGCTTCTCTGGTGACTCAGCAGTAAAGAATCCACCTGCAATGCTGGAGACTCAGGTTCAATCCCTGCATCAGGAAGATCCCCTGGAGAAGGAAATGGCAACCCACTCCAGTATTCTAGCCCGGGAAATCCCACGGACAGAGGAACCTGGTAGGCTACAGTCCATGGGGTCAAAGAAGAATCAGACATGACCAAGTGACGCTGTGGCTGTACTGGGGACTGAACACCCCCTGATATTGATAACTGGTGTTATTTATCTGTGATAATGTACCTCGGTGATGTCCATCGGGCAGCTGCACACCCATGATGTCTGTCCACACTCACATGGCGTCTGGCCAGGATGGCTACACCTCCATGATGGCTCTGCCTGGGAGATGCACTGCTTGTGATTACTATGCCAAGGCAGCTACAGGGGATTATGGCTCAGTGGCCATTATACTGGGGAGTTACACTCCATGATGGTCGTGCTGTGCTGTTCCTCCACAGTGTCTCTCCCGTGTAGCTTCATCACCTCTACATCCATGCAGAGAGCTGTGTGTGTCTGCACTGGTGGTAGAGGGGGCAGGCTCACACTTGGACTGCTTGTACAATACCTGGGGGGGAAACCTCTGTGAATTCCGTATTGCTGCACCCCGTGATGTCTGTACTAGTCCCCTCTGCCTTTGTCCTTTGGTGCGACATGCCACTGATATGCATACCAAGGATGCAGGGTGGTTTTATCAAGGGCCCATACCCCCGTGACAGCCCGGCCCGGCAGCTCACCACCTGATGTCTGCTGGGAAATTGAGTATCATTGGTCACGGTGCAGCATGACAGTGCCGTGGTGACCAGGCCCAGACAGACAGGGCCTTAGTGATGCATGACCTCCATCCCAACTTGGCCATACAAGGCATCACGGTGGGGATGCCCTCTCTCCTGGTCTCAGCTACCTGAACTCTGATCATTCAGCAGAACCCCAGGTGTGGGGTAAATGGGGCTGGATGCCCACCAGGCTGCCTCAGTGTTCTTGCTTTTGCTGCTAAGCCCATCTCAGACTTCTGGTAAGATCTTGAGACAAGAGACAGCTCCCCCCTTCCCGTTTGTGGTCAGCCCCTGCCTCAGTTCACAGTCCTCCTGCTTTGTCCCAGCACCTTGGCTCCCTTTCTGCCCTCTGCCCTTCTGAACTTTGTCCCGGTTGAGACTGGGGTCCAAGTTCCAGGGCAGAGCAGAGCCATCTTTGAGTCCTGTCTCTTCCTGTTACCAGCCCTGTCACCTCCTTGCAGATTCTCTCACCCTGTGGGTCTGCCGGGTCTGGTCCCCTCTCCCACCCGAGTCTGTAGGTACCACCGTGGAGCCCCGAGGTGTGTCCACCAGCACTCTGTGCCCTGTTGTGTCCCCAGGGCATTAATGAGGGACTTTGTACACCAGCCCCTGTCCCAGAGCAAGGTGTGAGTTGAGCTGGTGGGCACTGGAGCACATCTCCTGAAGCCCCCTGAACGGGAGCCGTGGGAGAGAGACCCTCAGGAGCTCGCCATCAGGGCTGGGGAGTGATAGCGGTGTGTCTGTACCGTCTAGTGTGACTATGCTGAGTGCTCCACATGGGTGCCAGGTAGAGTGTGTGTGGAGGGGGAAGGAGCACACCCAACCGAGGAGCCCTGTAAGCAAAGGCCTGGAAGCATTCAGACCATCCCGTATGGTCTTCCCCTGCCCAGGTTTCTGGCTCAGCCCGGAGGGCAGTTGTGAGTGAGTCACCATCTGAAGCTTGCCACCCCATCAGTTGATCTGCTCTGGGCCACTGGGGTAGGGCAGAGGAGGTGTGGGGTTGACTCTCAGGGTCCAGCACCCCCAGTCCTGGCCACTAGGGCCTCCCTGTGATTTCCCTGTAGAGAAGGTTGGTGCCATGGGAATTGGGTAGGATGAGGGTGGCCAGGCAGGGCGGCTGCAACTCGTCCAGAGCGCGTCCTGGCGAGTCCAGACGGGTTGCGGCTTTGGCTCCAAGCCTCTGATACCTGGATCCTGTCTGCCACTGCCAGGGCTGTGCTCTGAGGCCTGTGCCCAGCATGTGGGCTCTGCTGGGCAGAGGAGGCGCAACAGGAGGCCCCAGAACTCTGGAGTTCCTGGCCTCTGTGGGTCTGCTAACTGCTCTGGCTTGGTCTCCGTCTCCCCCTGTGTGTCCGTTGGACCCCGTTTCCCTGTCCCAGTCTCCTTACGGAGGCGTGTTGGAAACTCTAGGTCCGGAATGGAACATCCCTGTACATCCTCTGGTCTCAGAATCTCCTGCCCTCTACTCAGGTTCAGAGAATGACCTGAGGGCCTCTTGTACTCTCCCTGTGTATGACTCGTGGGTTATCCTTGGGGTCTCCAGGGAATTGATGAGGCGTCTGGGTTTGCACAGGATTTGGAAGTTCTGGATGGTCATTGCACACTCCAGGGTGGGGGTGTCTGTTGAACCAGGTGGTCTTGGTGGTGAGTGGGAGCCAGGAGGTGGCGGGTGGACAATGGGACATGGGTGGATACCAGCCAGTTAACTCTGCCCTTATCTCCATCACAGGTTGATTGTCCCAGGCTGTGGTTGGCCGCGGTGCTAGAGCCCCGGATGACCCCTGAGCCAGCCCCAGGGAGGACGATGGTGCCCCTTGTCCCTGCACTTGTGATGCTTGGTTTGGTGGCAGGTGCCCATGGCGACAGTAAGTCTGGCCCTCAAGGTGTGGGGCCTCCCAGATGGAAAGGATGCATTCTTCCTAGTAGGACTCTGGAGGGGGGATGGGACCAGTCACCAGGAGAGACCGGATGGCTAATACACCTCCAGACCTTCTGTCCCAGAGAGGCCTCCCGCTTGGAGCACCCGCCTCCAAGGAGCACCCCAGCCCTGTACTTCCCGGGAGCACTCTGTGTAATACCCGCCTGTCTCTTAAGGTGCTGCAGGGTGAGGCGTGTGTGAGTGTGACCCTGTTTGTGGGCTGGAGGTGAGACATGCCCAGGATTTGTGTGGTCACAGATGATGTGCTCAGGCGTGTCTGTGTCCACTGCTGTGGACCTGTGCAGAAGGCACAGTGTGGGTTGCATCAAGGGATGGTGTGGGAATAGGGGGGCCGCATACAAGGAACGTGTGTGGGTGTGTGAATGGGACACCAGGTGTGTGCACAGGTCCAGGGAAAGGTGAGAAGGGAGCCACCACAGCCCTTCCCCTGGTCTAGGCCCTTGTAGACGCTGAGCCCTTCTTTCCCTTCCCCACTTCAAGGCAGTGGGGGCATCCCCTCCCCCAGCCCCTCAGCCCTTAGAATGAGGGAAGATTGCACTTGGCCACAGGAAGCTGGACTCCAGCGCCCCTCCTTGTGTGTTGGGGGAGGTGGGATTGTCCCCTGCCCACATCCAACTCGGAACTTTGGTTCCTTTCCTGCCGCCCTTCCCCCTGCCTGGCACTACAAGACTGGCCGCAGCCCGCCCCGTCACCATGGTTACCACTGCTTGGTTACTGGTGGGAGGCGGGGCACAGGGCAGATTTAGCCAATCTGCACACGGAGGGGGAGGGGCGAGGTCGGAGCCAAGGTCCCCGGGAAACGGGGCTGTTCCCATCCTGTCTGGAGCCCAGAGGTGGCCCAGGGCCAACCTGGGGGTCAGCCTGGGGGTCAGCAGTCCATAGGTTCCCTCAGCCCCCTCTCCCAAGTATCTGGGTGCAGAGCTCTCTCCTTGCCCCACCCAAGCCCTTTCTCCTAAGGGCTCATTAATTATTCAGGACCAGATCCTGGAGGGGGTGGGACTGGAGAGCTCCACCCTTTGTCCTCCAGGCTGAGCTGGGTGGGGCTTGTGGGGCAAGGGGGAGACAGGGTATTCCTCTTGGGGTTCGGGGCATGGGGTGATGAGAGCCTTAAGGTGCTGGTGATGAGAGGGCCAGGCTAGCAGGAGCAGGGCAGAGTAGGGGGTGCTGGAGAGAGCTGGAGCCTGCAGGGACAGCCCAGGGTAGAAGTCACTGGATGTGACTCTGAGATGGCAAGGAGGCCAAGGCTCATCAGAGTCAGCCCCTGGACACTGACTTGCTGGCCTTGCTCCCCCACCCTCGCTCTGGACACTCGTAGGGCCTTCAAATGGGAGCTTGAGAGCAGAGGGAGGACCACTCTGCGGGCTGTCAAAGACAGTACACCCGGGAGTGAAACTGCCTCCCCTCCTGCTCAAACCCAACATGCTGGAACCTGTGCCCACACCCTCATCCCCCCAGACCTGCCCATCTTTCTGTGTTCTCTCTCCTGTGAATGGCTTTCCCACCCACCCAGCCACCCAAGTGAGAAACCTGGGCCTCCTCCCACTCTCATACCCACATCTAATCCATCACCAAGTTCTGCTGTTTCTCCCTCCTGAACATCTTTGGAATGCATCCACCTCTCCCTCCACGGCCTCATCCAAGCCAGGCTCAGCGCTCTCTGGGGCCTTTGCAGGCCACAACCTCCTGGTGGCTTCCTGTCTCCAGTCTCTGTTCCATGGTGGGAGTCAGGGTGCAAAATGAAAACCTGATCATGTTGTCTTTCAGTTGAAAATCCCTTGCTCTCTGCTGCCTTTCGGTTGGAGCCTTGGGGTCCAGGCCCTGCATCTTTGAGCCTCTGCAGCCTCATCCTCCACCTGCCCCATCCTTCACCACACCCCCGCCGCGCTGACTTCTCAGTTGCTCCCGTGCTCTTCTGTGTCCTCTGATAGGAACCCTCTTCCCCATCTCCTTCGCCTGACGATTTCCACTCACCTGGAGCCATCACCTCCTCCAGGAGCCTTAGTCATGTGCTGCTCCCCTGGGCACATGTGACTCTGTGTCAAGTCTGCGAGTCCCAGGGGGTCAGACCATTGTCCAGCTCAGGGCCTGGAGTTTGGTAGATGAGTAATTGAATTGGAAGGGTGGAGTCAGGCCTGAACCCCTAGTAGGAGCGGAGTGGAACAGAGCAGTCTAAGAACCTCCATGCTGGGCTCTTAAGGACCAGAGCCCAAAGTCTTGAAGTCAGGAACCAGCTGGAGATGCCTCAATAGGTGAGTTGGGTTCTGCTCACAGGCAGAGAGCGGAAGAGGGGCATGGGCTAGGGGCTGTGATGACCTGACCCCAGGAGGCAGGGTCTGCCTCACATTGCACAGACATGTGGATTTGTCCCCGCCCCACACCCTTGGCCAGCCTTAGGTTGGGCCTGGGGGGCTTCTAGCCAGGGCAAGCAGGCAGCATGGACAGAGCTGCTGCAAAAGGAGGGGCAGGCGCTCCAGAGAATTGACGACCGGAGCAGCGGAGCGCGGAGCGGACAGATGTGTTTCTATAGGCCTCTTAACGAGACAAATGAATGGGGGCCCTGGCCTCTGAGGAAGTGCAGGGAAGGGGGCGGAGAGGCAGCTGCCAAGAGTTAGCCCAGAGGCCCTGAGTCAATGCCGAGTCAAGTCCAGCGGGGACCTGGGCGTGGGGCTCGGGGGCTCCCCCAGCCAGGGCTTGTGTTTCTGAAGAGGGCAGCCTGTGGGGCCAGAGGTGGTCCTGAGCAGGAGGAGGTTTCTGCTGATCCGCTGTGTGCTTGTCAGGTGCTCAGTGGGAAGAATCCACAAAGGCCTGCGTCTGGAGCCTGCGGTGGGGTTACTACAGCGTGTGCTGTGCTGGGGGCGGTGCTGGCACCCCCAGAGGTAGTGACCTAAGCGTCGTGGGAGCGGGTAGGAGGCTTCCTGGAAAACCGGGGCCCTGAAGGGTGAGTGGGCATTTGCTAAAGGGGGGGTGTTGCCTAATGAGATGGGGGAACGGGCTTCTCCCTGGAGCCCACGAGAGGACCACCGTGAGGACCATCTCCCTTTTGTTCCCGGACAGCGTAGGGCAGACCAGTTACTTGAAATCATAGGAGCCCAGAGCAGGATGCGGAGAAGGCATTGGCGACCCAGTCCAGTACTCTTGCCTGGAAAATCCCATGGACGGGGGAGCCTGGTGGGCTGTGGTCCATGGGGTCGCTAAGAGTCCGACGCGACTGAGGGACTTCACTTTCCCTTTTCACTTTCATGCATTGGAGAAGGAAATGGCAACCCGCTCCAGTGTTCTTGCCTGGAGAATCCCAGGGACGGGGGAGCCTGGTGGGCTGCCGTCTATGGGGTCGCACAGAGTTGGACACGACTGAAGCGACTTAGCAGCAGCAGCAGCAGAGCAGGATGCCTAAAGGCTAGAAGTATGGGTGGGTGGGTAAAGTCCTACTAAGTAACTGGGGATGTATCTGTCATCACAGCCCCGACCCGGTCTATGGAGCTGGAATGGGGCGGGCAGCGTGCTGCACGTGGTTCAGCGGTGCCTTCCCCACCCCACCCCCGCCATCCTTGGGGAGGCCAGACCTGGTGGCCTGTCTAGACTCTGCCCTCCGTGGAACTTCCGGCAGCTTGCTTTCCCTCTCAGGGACTGTTTTCCTATTGCACAATGAGGATAGTCACTTCTACCTGGAAAGGTTAACTGAGGTCACATGTTGAAAGCACCTGACACTTCGTACGTGCTCCCTCCATCCCAGGCCATGACCTGGAGCTCCCTGTGTGTCCCCTGGGAGCCCAGGGTTGTCTCTGAGCGAATCTCCCTCCCGGGGATGCCAGAAGTGGTCACAGGAGCCAGCGTTAATGAGTCCCCAGCTCATTAGGCTGTTCAGGGCCGGGGAAACCTGCCTCCTTGCCCTCCCTTACAGCCCCTGGCTGCTGCGTGTCTGTGTGCCTGTGTACAAGGGGCTGCAGGAAGGTACAAAATAGCAGTTATCTCCCTAGGGAGTAGCCTCAGGCAGCTCAGTTTGGCTGGGCCCTGGGACTCATGGCCCCCCAGGGCAGCCCACTTGTTTCTTCTCCTAGGCCACTCCCTCCCACTTGGCATGGGCTCAGCTACCTAGGAGTGTCCAAGGCATATGCCCCTGGGAGTTGCTGCCCAAAGGCCTGTGCAGCCATGACTTCCATGTGGTCAGGGAGGGGTGGGTATGGAGGGGAGGTGGCCCCACATTCTGATGGGGCAAAAAGCCCCTCCAGCCATGTGTCCTTGGGAGTTCTGTTCAGACCCTTCCTGGACGCCAGCTCTGGTCAGTACTGGGCAGAGTGGTTAAGTCACTGAGGTTACCTGCCTGCCTGGAGACGTGACCAGTGACTGTAGCCCAGAGGCTGAGGGGCGCAGAGCAGGCTCTCATAGGCTTTAGGGCAGGGTGCACGAGAGGGTCTGGGCACATGGAAAGGCAAGGGGGATGCCCATGGGCTTGGGTGGGATGGCATCGCCACAGGACCTGAGCTGTGTCCCGCACAGTGCTTGGTCCGTGGCAGGGACTTTTTTTTTTTTTTTTTTTGAAAGAGTCAAGATAGGTGAGCCCCGAGAGGGTAGCAGGAGTGAGTGTGGGAAAGGCAGCAGGGGGACAGGATTTGTGCCCCCAGAAGTCCAGCTGGTGAAAGAGGTGAGGGCTTGGCAGAGCTGTGGGATGAGAGGTGCCTTCCTGTTGGGGGTGAGTGGGCTGAGAGAAGTGAGGGTCTGGTCTGATGAAGAGGAGAGACCTGCCCCCTGGACTGCCCCGGGCTTGCACACTGCCAGTCTTTGCCAGAGCCTGGTGGGTGGGTGGGCTGGGCAGGGCCCTGGCCCCTCTCCAGCCTCCCCGGGAGGTTCCGCCTCCTCGACGGCCCCAGGCCTTGGGCACCGTCCAGCCTCCACTGTACTCAGGCCTTCCCCTTTCTCTCTCTCGTGACCTGTACCTGGCTGCCTCCCCAGCTCCCGGTTCTTTGTTTGGCGCAGAGGCCCCACCCCCGGGCACACTCACCCGGCTGTCTGGTTCAGCAGGTTCCAGCCTCTGGTTTCTGCAGCTGGCAGGTTGAGGCAGGAACCAGGGGGGTTCCACCCCGGGCTGCTCTCCCCAGCAGGTGTTGAGGGCTCCCCAGTGTGGTGTGTGAGGGGCCGGAGGCCTCCATCCTCCTCCGCAGGCCTTCCCCCATGGTCTTCAGGTCACCTCCCTTGTGCCCCCCACTGCCCTGTGCCAGGAATGGGGTTGGCGCTGGGACAGGGAGGGAATCAAGGCAGGCAGATTTCTGCCCTGCCCAGGGTTATTGTTCTCTGTCGGGAAGCAGCCATGAATCAAATACTCCTCCACAATGTGGAAAAAGTAATAACCTCACACGTGTACATAACAAACCGTCAGCAAAAGCAGTAGCCTCACACGGGACGTAGCAAACCATGAGCACGGCTGTGAGGCAGAGGGGAGTCACCAGAGAGCCCCAAACACAGAGCCACGCCAGTCGAGGTGGGGGCGACCGCAGAGGGGCAAGGAAGGTTTTCTGAGGAAATGATGTCTAAACTGAGACCAGAAAGGTGGATAGGAGACAGTGGGTAAGGAGGTGGTCTAAGAGGTTTGTGGCAGGAGGAGCAGCTTATGCAAAGGCCCTGAGGCGCAGGATGAGCATTGCTCATCCAGAGGATGGGAAGCCAGGGCTCGGGGGGTGTGAAGGGCTGGGGTCAGACCTGGCAGGGCTCTGTCCACCACGACAGGAGTTTAAGTCTTGTTTCAGAAGCCATGGGAGGCTTCTAGAGGGTTTTGATCAGGGAAGAGGCTGCCACTTCGCTCCGGCTGCTGAATAGAGACTAGGCTGGAGAGGACAAGACTGGAGGCAGGGACTCAGCTGGTTAGGTTGGTGCAGTGTCCAGTCGAGGGAAGGTGTTGTCTGGACTAAGGTGGTGGCAGAACAGGAGAGGGGAGCTGCAATCTGGAGGTGTGGGGGAGGGGTATGCAGTGTGCAGAGGGGTGGGCAGGAGACTCTTCCCCACCCCCGAATGTGGGAGGAGGGGTCCTTTCTGAGAAGACCTGACTGAAAGGACCAGCGTACAAAGACAGGCTCTGCAGATCGGGAGTGTCCGGAGCCTCCAGAGGGCAGTTGGGGCAAGAGTGAGGGAACCTGAGGCTCTCTGAACCTTTGTGGTGTCCCCGTGCCACTCTGGCCCCCAGCAGGTTTGCGTGTTACCCCAACAGGGCTGCTCTCGCCCCCTCTGGGTACTCCCAAGTACAAGTCAGATAGGTCCCCAAGTCTCCCTCCTCCAGGGAAGCCCTAAGCTGTGCTTAGGGTGGAATGCTGGCTCAAACCCTGGTTTCCACCAGATCAGTGTTGATCTGGCTGCTGTTTGACCTTCTGAGCCTCCCTCTCCCCATCTCTAAAATGGGGATGATAATACTACTGGTGCTAAAGAGGGTGATAGCTGCCCACAGGCGAAGTCTACTACATGTCCAGCTGTGGGAGCAGCCTACAGACACCGTTACATTTTGTCTGCCCACACCCCTGCCTCTAGCACTGTTTAGCAGATGAGGCTCAGAGATAGTTAGTGACCTTTCTTAATAATTACACAAAACCTCCAGAGCCCACTGGACCCTGGGGTACTGGGTAAGATGGACCCCTCCCTGCTCCCTGCAAGGCTGAGCCCTCCCAGCTCTGCACTGCAACTGTCACTCCTGAGCCTAGCGGTTGGTCCCCAGACCCTTCCCTCAGAGACACTGCTCCATCTGTTGTCCCTCTTCTCTGTACTGGATCAGCACCTTCTCTCTCTGCTGGCTCCTTCCCATCAGCATTTAAATACCATCTTTTGGGCTTCCCTGGTGGCTCAGTGGTAAAGAATTTCACCTGCCCGTGAAGGAGACCCAGGTTCAATCTCTGATCCGAGAAGATCCCACATGCTGCAGAGCAGCTGAGCCACCCACGCACCACGACTGTTGAGCCTGTGCTCTAGAGCCCGAGACCTGCAACTGCCAAGCCCGCAGCCTCGACTACTGAAGTCCGCTTGCCCTAGAGCCTGTGCTCTGCAGCAAGAGAAGCCACCACAGTGAGAAGCCCATGCACCACAATGGGAGAGAAGGCCCCGCTCTCTGCAACTAGGGAAAAGCCTGTGCGGCAGTGAAGACGCAGCACAGTCAATAAATAAAATTATTTTTAAAAAGTACTGTCGCATCTTAGGAAAAAAAGAAACAAGAATGTAAAAACCTCCCTCCAATCTTCATCCCCTCCGAGTGCCATCTTTTCTTTCTCTTCCCCATCACAGCCAGTGTCCTTTAAACAGTCACTGTACTCTGCTCTCCACTTCTTCACCCCCAACTTACTCCTCAGCCTTCTTTGGTCTGGCTTTGGCCCCTGCCACCCCCCTGACTCTGCTCGTGACAAAGCCTCCAACTACACCAAGGCGAACTGTTTCTGCCAGGTGCTTTGGAGTCAAACAGGCTTGAATTCAAATCTCAGGTGTGCCGCTCATTGGCTGTGTGACCTCGGGCCAGTGACTTGACCTCTCTGTGCCTTTAAACTGGGGACAACAAGCAGTGGAGGACTAAATGAGATAAAGTACCAGGTACAGAGTGGGATTATCATCATTGCACAAACATGTTTTTGTGCCAGAGACCAGGCCGGGCCTGGCCTCATCAGCACCGAGCAGGTGGTCTGAAAGGTCACTTCTCACAGTATCAGCCTTCCTGGAGCTGTTCATTGGCCTGATTAATAGGAAATGGATCCGCTGTCGGGATTAACGAGGCGTTGCTACATCTTAATGAAGGCCCCGTTTCCCGCATCTCATGACCCTGGGTGGGATTCCAGGTTGACCCTGTTGTATATCAGAGTGGTGTGGGTGGGCGTGACCGTACAGTGTCCGACCGTACAGTGTCCAAGCCCATTCCCTTCTCCCCCTCCCGCTGCTTCTCGGTGGAACTCTGGGGAGACGTCCAGGCCGTCAGAAGACAATCACCCAGTCAGTGGGAGCTGGGTGGGGAGGGTAGATTTACAGGACAGCATTCACCTGGGAAGACATCCAGAGATAGGACGTCTCTGGATTAGGACATGGAATGTCTAGGCCTCCGGGACTGATGGTGCGTGGGGGCTGGGGAGAGGAGGAGTCATGGTTTCTGGCTCGAGCCTTGGGGTAGGTGGTGGTACCATCACCTGGGTGGAGAGCAGTCATGTCTGCGAGAGAGGCTGGGCCGTTCCCAGCAGCTCTCAGCATGCCTTTGTCCTGGAGCTTGGAATTGTTGAGGGGATGGGAGACGGAAGAGTGAAGCAATTAAAGTACAGACTCAGTACTCCAGACTCAGTTGCCTGGGTTCAAATCTTGGCTCTGCCACTAAGCAGCTGTCATGTTGGGCAAATCCCATCACCTCTGTGTACCTTGAGTTCTCTATAAGCAGAAATAAAACCCACCTGAGGAGCTCACAGCTCTTTGAAGAGCGCCTGACACATAAGAAGCACTGCGTAAGGGCCGGGCATCACTACCATTGTTTCCTTTATAGACCTTCCTTCCCCTCCCCCACGCCTGCCCGCTGTAACATAGGCCATGTCTGCAGTGACCATCCCTTGGTGACTTGATGTTCCTCTCTCTCCAGGCAAACCTGTCTTTGTCAAGGTCCCCGAGGACCAGACTGGATTGTCAGGAGGGGTGGCCTCCTTCGTGTGCCAAGCCACGGGGGAACCCAAGCCGCGCATCACATGGATGAAGAAGGGGAAGAAAGTCAGCTCCCAGCGCTTCGAGGTACAGCCTCGGGTGGGAAGGGGCAGGCAGGGCCCCAGTTCTGCCTGTTTTGAGGTCTGGTCCTATATCACATCCTCTTGATCTCCCGCCCTGGGGGCTTTTTCTCAGCAATAGAAAGGCTGAGCCTGAGCAGGCCCCGCTGTCTGTCCCGAGCAGGCTGTGACGGTGTGTCTATCCTCTGGCAGGTCATTGAGTTTGACGACGGGGCAGGGTCTGTGCTGCGGATCCAGCCACTGCGGGTGCAGCGAGATGAAGCCATCTATGAGTGCACGGCCACCAACAGTCTGGGGGAGATCAACACCAGTGCCAAGCTCTCAGTGCTCGAAGGTACCTGCTGGAAAGGGATGAGGCATCGGGGGGCGGGGAGACTCACGTAGGGGATCAGCCAGCCAGCCAGCCAGCTCCGGCCCCACCGTGGACTGCAGTGTGTTTGGCCATCCTGGGGTCAGAGAAAGTCAGTGGTGGACAGCGATGATCGCTGGGTATTTGGCATATGCGTGGTGTCTTTGTGTTGTGCTGAGCCGGGGTGTTGCTTGGCTGGGGTCTGGGGCCTGACCTGCGGTGTGAGGTGGTAGCTACGTATCACTTGGGGTACATGATTCGTGGCAGTGGATGTGATTTTCTTGTGGAACCTGGCAAGAGGCTTCAGAGAAGTGTGTTCCCAGTCGCTGTTATGAGCAAGGGCCCTAGGCTGGAGGCTGGGGCTCTGTATGTGGATTTTAATGACCTCTCTCACTTGGTGGCTCCTCCATTCATTCACAAACATGCCCTGATGACTCCTTGTGTTCTGAGAGTTATCTGACCTGATCCTGCCCTTGCGACTTCAGTCTCCAGTATGTTCTGCGTTCTGTACGAGAGGCCCAGGGGACTGTGGGGGGTGGGGGGCGCACAGGGGTTCAAGGGAGGAGGGAGCTGTTGTCTGAGTCCTGAAGACAAGTGGCAGTTGGGGTGGGGGCCTCGGTGGGGAAATAGCATCAGCTCACACCCAGGTCCAGAGGCAGGAGACCATGGAGCTTTCAGGGAACTCTTGAGTGGTTCCATTTGGCTTTGGGGTGGCGGGTGGCTGGAAGACACAGTAAAGTGGGGAAGAGTAGGTGGTTCAACATGAGCCTGGAGAGGTTGGAGGACAGATCACACCGGACCAACCAGGCTGCGAAACACTTTCCTGGGGACACAGGAAGCCGCAGACAGGGAGTGACATGATCGCCGCCCACCCCCACCTGCCACGATGAAGGCAACAGTCTGACTATGTCTGCATGTATTTTCAAAACATGGCTTGGACTGTTGCTTTAAAAAAAAAATTGCAATACCAATACCTGTTCACTGTTGAAATTTTGGTAAGTATAAAATAGCACAAAAGAAAAATTTAAAATCACTTGTTTATCTTACCACTACTATTAACATTTGGTTATTTCCTTATAGTCCATTTTCTGTGCATGCGTTATATATGTAACAAAAACGAGATTACATTCTGCCCAATGATTTGTAGACTGCTTTTTAAAAAAACATATGAACATCTTCCTGCCGATTAAGTATTTTTCTGCTTCATTGTTTTTAATGGCTGTGGGGGAGTGTCACATGCAAGCACCCTAATTTATTCAGCCATTCCCTTATTGTTGGACACACATGTTGTTTCCTGTATTTTGGTTGTATAAATAAGGGACTGTGTGCTTCCTTACAGATGTGTTCACTTTCCTGATTATTTCCTAGATGCACGGAAGTGGAATTGCTTGGTTAAAGGGCCACATGCGATGTTTAGCCTTTTCAGTATTTCCAGAAGACTGTGTCAGTTTACACACCCATCAAACAGGGCATGAGAGGGCCTCTTTTCTGCACATCCTCACCAGCAGTGGGAATTACCATTAAAAAAATCTTTGCCAAGTTAATAGGCAAAAAATGGCATCTCAATTTAATTTGCATTTTTTTGATTACGAGAACAGTTGAATATCTTTTTGTGTTAGCCGTTTTTACACTGTGGCTTTATGTGTTCACGTTCATATCCATTTGGTAACTCCTTTGTGCCTGTGTGTCTCCTGCGAGGCAGGGCAGGGCCCTCCAGCTTAGAGGGGCAGCGGCTAGGGTCAGGGGCTCTGGACCGCTTATTCTCTTTTCCTTGTGACCTTGGGTGAGTAGCTGTGCCTCTGAGCCTCATTTTACTCCATCTGTAAATCGGGGATGTGATGCCTGCCACCCAAGCTGGTTGGGAGGATTAAATGGGATGCAGTTAAGCACTTTGCTGGATTCCGGCCTGAATGGTCGCTGCTGTAGGGCTGAAAGCCACACACCCTAAGGTCCACACACGTGAGCTGCCTGCGCCTGGTGTCTGTGCTGCCTGGCCTCTGGGTGACGCAGCCCCCACCGTCCACTCCCCTGAGGGGCGGGGGCCCAGAGGACAGGCCCTGCACCAGGATCCCTGACGGTTGGGTGCTCTCGAGCTCCTCCCTGCCACCCCTGACCTCAGTTTCCCCACTCATGACCTCAGGATAAGTATTTCAGCACTGCCGTCCCTTCTGTTGCTCGCTGCCCCAGCAGGAGCCATCTGCCCTGCCCTGGCATTTGGGAGGTGGCCGAAGGGCCAGACTGTGGCTCCCACCCCAGAGGGCATCTCTCAGGCCCTCGAATTAAAGGGAAGAGAGACTCCTTATTAGTGTTGGAGGAAAAGTCCCCACAAAGTCCCTACATGCTAGTTCTGGAGGGGCCTTCTTGGAGGAGGGTTTCTGTAGCAGGGGACAGGGGTGTGTTCATGCTTCTGGGTGTGAGAGGTGTCTGATGAGATTGGGGAGCGCATGGCAGCCCCAGGCCTGCTCCTGGCCCGGTTGAGATGGAGCTGTGGGCCTGAGTGAGCCCCCCTCCTGCTCCTGAAACACAGCACCCGGAAGGTGAAATGCTGACTTGCCATGTTGGTCTGCGTAACCTTGACTGGCTCTGGGCTTGGCAGAAAGGAGTGGAGTAGGAGGTCGAAAAGGTGCCAGAGGGCGGGGCCTGAGGAAAGCACCTCCCCGCAACCGTGCCAGGCCTCCCCTGCTAGCCAGAGAGGCTGGGTGTATGTAGGAGTGGGGTGAAAGGATAGTTTGACTACAGCTGTGGGCTTGGGTCAGAAGAGAGCCAGGGCCATTCCTGGGAGGAGGGCTGGGGAGAGGAGGAAGCTGGCTTGGGGACTGGGACTCAAGGTTGAGTTCCTTACATGCAGCGCAACATGCACTGCGTGTAGCTCAGCACACGCTGGGCACTTCAGAGGAGTGGCCCGGGGCTCCCTGGGATGACTCGGCTCAGCTGAGAGGTTGCTGTATCCCCGGCCTGCGTGTCCATGCCGGGCTCCCTGCCCTGCCTTGCTGTGCCAGGCCCAGCTCCTCTCACATTTGAAGCACCCCACACCACTCCCACTCCGTGGCCTTTGCACCCAGCTCCCTGGGCAAGACTGCCACTCCCAGGGAGTCCCGATTGCCCAGCAATGCTCAGCCGGCTGCCTCCCCACCCCCTTGGCCCGGGCTGGGTACAGGGTGGGGGTGCCCGGCACAAGCTAGCTGGGGGTGAGCTGCCCAGCGTTCCTGTCTGAGTGGTAATTGAAGCCATTAGCGCGCCAGCCTCTCCCTCGCCGGGTAATGGCAGGAAAAGCTCTTCTCACTCTGCACTCTTGAGGCTGAATCACTCCCCCTCCAACCCGCCTGCCGACGCCACTGAGACAGGGAATCTGACATTTTCCCTCGTGAGGGAGGGGGAGCTGAGGGGGAGGGGAGGCAGGCCTTGCTTTCCGGCCTTTCCTTCCAGGAGGTGGGGGAGCCAGGAGGGTCTTGGAGCTCAGTCTGGAGGTTCAGGATCTGCCTGGGCCAGTGGGTTCCAGCCAGGAGGTACCGTGGTCAGGAAAGCCCCGGAGGATGCCAGACAGCAGAGGTGTGGCCCGGGCCCTGGTGACTTGGGCAGGTTCTGGAAGGGTCTAGGAGAAGGGGAAGGGGGAGAGGGGGAAGGAGGAGAAAGGCCAAGGAGCAGACATGAGCCATTCTGACTTGTCTTGGAGGGCTTGGCTTGGCGGACTCAGAGCGCAAGAGGCAGCATTTGCTTGTGGTCATGGAGACAGCAGACAACACGCACCCGTGTGGTGGCGTGTGTGCCCTGTGCGCTCTCTGGAAGGCTGTGTGTGTGAGGTGTGTGATGTGGTGTTACAGTCTTATGGGCTGTGTGTGCCTTATGGGTTGTATAGAAAACGGGGGCTGTGCATCCGACTGTGTGTGTGTGCATGCATGCGTGTGCTTGTGCGTACGTGCATCAGGCAGTGTGTATGTGGTGTGGTGTATACAGCAGGTGGTGTACGTCATGCCGTGTGTGCATCAGACAGTGTTTATATGGCGTGCGGGCTGAACAGCAGGTGGTGTGCATGTTATGGGCTGTTGTGTACAGCGGGGGAAGGGGTGTGCAGCAAGCAGCCTGGGCCCAGTGTGTGCAGTTAGTCTGGTGCTGCAGGAGGCCAGAGATGTTGGACTCATTGCCTCCAGGACCCCACAGGATCCCTGCTCAAGGCTGGTGGCCGGCCAGGGCAGCTATACAGAGATGGATGTGGGGCAGAGTGGTCAGCCTGAGCTGTTGTCAGTGCCTGAGAAACTATCCTTCAGCAGGCCAGGGCGAGGGGCACCAGGGAGGGATCCTACCCAGGCCTTGGGACTCTCTCCTCTTCGTCTCCTTCCCCCACTGAGCCCCGGCTCCCTCTCTCCTGTTCCCACCTGGCCTTGCTGTCTGCTGGTGGCTGACCAGGACCACACCACTCCAGGTCACAGAGGCCCAGGAATCCAGGTGCCTGCATGGCGTGCCTGGTCTTGCCCTCTTTGTTGGGGATAGGCTCTGGGGGAGGCCTGCTGTCAGGCCTGTGGGGTAGTGACTGGTGGCAGGAGGTGGGCAGTCAGTGCTGGGCCTGGACCCCCAGGCTTGGCCGTGGTTTTGGCCCTGGTCTGGGGACTGTGGGATGATGAGGCCCTCTTGAGCCCCATGCCAAGCCCCTTTGAAGATGAGGACTGATGAACAGCATACAACCCTGGCCTGCCATCCTGGGCTGGCTGCACCCGGAGCATGGCCAGTACAGAAGCTCGTGTTTTCAGGGTGGGTGGGCATTTCCCCAGGGAGTCAGCTCTCCCTGCCCCACCCTCCTCCGTGTCCCTGACCCAGGGCTGATGAGGGGGTGGGGCGTTTGGGTAAAGGGCTATCACAGGCAGAGGCCCACCATGCCCCTTTCCTGTTGCCTGCGTACGTGTCCAGGTAACGGGCTTGTTTTGAGGAAGCTGGGCCCATCACCTCCCTGATTTGCATCCACAGAAGGCATAGAAAGGGCCCCTAGAACCTAGCACCTAGAACCCAGGCCAGCTTCTGCCCCTTCCCTCACAGCTGAGGCATTACCTAAGTGCTTCTGGCCCCATGACTGTGGAATCTGTGACCTGTCCCTCCAGCCCTGCTGTGACCATAGTCACATTCAGGACTACACAGATATGA
Source organism: Bos grunniens (assembly GCF_055505025.1). Taxonomy (NCBI): domain Eukaryota; kingdom Metazoa; phylum Chordata; class Mammalia; order Artiodactyla; family Bovidae; genus Bos; species Bos grunniens. Next base: position 18,954,450 of record NC_141167.1, read on the forward strand.
GGCTTTGCAGCCATTCCCTGGAGAGATCTGAGCCCCAGACGTAGGAGTGGGAGAGGTGTCGGTAGGTGGGCATTGCCAGGAAGGTCTTGAAGATCTAGGGAAGAAGAAACCTAGAGAAGATTCTAGGTTTCTTGGTACCTGGGTTCCCTCACTTCTTTCTAGTTCTGATCTATCTTCTGATCTATCTTGGGGCCCAAGTGGATCCCTTTCTGAATGGTTCCTCCTGTGGGGTGGGCAGTAAGCCTGCCTCTTCTGTTAGCCACAGACACTGGATGCCTTCTCTGTGCCCAGCCTGCCCCTCCCACCCCTGCAGTCACAGGTATTTACAGGGCCCTGCTGTGTGCGTGGCCCCCTCGCCTACAGCCCTTGCCCCAGCCTCAGGACCGCAGCAGAACCGGCAACTCTGGGAACAGCTAGCCAGCTTGGAGGTTTTAAATGCCCCTCTGTGTGCACATCCTCCACCCCTGATGAGGTGTCCCCTGCCTCTGGTTGCCAGGGGAGAGAGGATTTTAATCAGGGGAATGCCTGATAAAATGCGTGCTTCAGAAAGGTCCCTGAGGGTGCAGAGGCGGGCACTGGAAGACCAGTGAGAGGTCAGGGCAGCGGCCCAGGCAAGAGGTGGCAGTGGCCCAGACCCAGGCAGTGCGTAGAGGAGGAAGGGAGACTGGGTTCCATGCAGTTTAGAAAGCTTGCCTGTGGGACTTGGGGAGGCGGGTGACTCGGGATTGCTGGCTCCGGGCCATGTAGATGGCAGTGCTATTTGCTCAGGTTCAGGTATGAGAGGAGGACCCGTTTGAGGGGCAAGTTGATGAGTCCACTTAGAAATCTGTTGTAGTAGGTATGTGTAGGCATCCTGGGGAGGGGTGTCAAGGAGGCCTTGTTCAGATTTTGCCTGGCACTCTGAGGGACAGCTGGAGATAGGGGGGAGAGAAATGGCAAGTCTTAGGGAGCCAGAGGACAGGAAGAGGGCCTGGATGGAGCCTCAGATGCTAGGTCTTCCTATAGGGGTGAGTCCCTGGAAGTCAAGAGAAAAGAATCTGAAGGAACAGGGAGGGGTGCTGTCGAGAGGTCGGGCAAGATGACTGCTGAGACGTGGCCTCTGGACTTAGCTCCATGGAGTCATGGTTGACCTTGGTGAGCATGCTGGTGTCAAGCCATGGGGGTGGCAGCTGGGCTGCAGGGACCTGAAGAGCAAGAGGGAGGTTCTCAGTGGTCTGGAGGGCCCGGGCCGGAACCTAGTTGGGGTAAAGGGACCGAGAGAATGGTCCTGGAGTAGGACTGAGTTGGGAACCCTGGGAGGAGGGTTCAGCGTGGGTCAGACCCCAGAAGCTGGAATGTGGAGGGTGCAGACCTGGGGCCAGCCCCCGGGGTCACCTGGTGGCGTGCGGCTGGGAGGCCTCACCAGCCACGTTGAGTAGAGCCCTAGGAGGCGCCAGGGAAGTCCTGGGGAGGAGGGGATTGGGAGGGGGAGGCCTCGCCTGCTTGGCTGTTCTCGGCGACAGGCCCCAAACAGCTCAGATTCAAAAACAAAACAGGCTTTTAAGATGCCAAGTTTGATGAAATCTGAGTGCTGGAAGAGGTGGGAGTTTTCTCTTAGAAAAAGCTGAAAATGAAGACTGAAAGCTGCGAAGGGAGCCCAAGGCTCCCCAGGCCTCCCTGACTGCCTGGCAGCTTGGGGGAGGGGTGGGGCTCTGGAAAGGGTGGGAGCCTGCAGGTCCAAGGGGCCCTTCACGCTTGCTCAGGGGTGTCCTGACCTTGACCTTGCTAAGGATGGGGCTGCCTCAGGGACAGGGCCTGAGGTGGCCTTGGCTCCCTTAGAGTGCGGGCGGGCTGGGGGAGCCAGCAGCCTCGCTACCCACCAGGTCCCCTCGTGCGTCTCCACACGTCTGCGGTTCCCGGCTCTGGCCCCACAGGCGTCTCCAGGCGACTCGCCACGTCAGCATCCGTGTTGCTCTGCATGTCTGCACATGTGTGTTTCCGCGTCTCTGCGTGCCCTCCCACTGGCTCTGCTTGCGTGCGTCTGTTTCCACAGGTGCTTGTCGCTGCAGGTGCCCCTCCGCACGCACGTGGATGTTTCTATTTTTGCACCTGTCTCTCTCCATGTATCTCTCTGTGGGGCCCTGGTTGTGCACGGATCTAGGTGTCTGCGTTCAGCGAAGAGGTGAGGCCAGGTCCAACACTCAGGCACCGGGAAGGGGGTCAGGCCTACAGACGGTACACCCCAGGCAGCCGGTGTAAGTGTGTGTGTGTGTGTGCGTGCCTGCGTGCGCACAGAGACGCCAGGAAGCTGGGTAAACACGAGTGAGGAGTTCCTGCTGACAGACGGTGCCGCCGCTCCGGGACCCCGCGAGGCGTCTCCATCTGTCCGCCTCCCTGGTGCAGCCCCCTCCCTCTGGCCCAGACTCCGCCTCAGGCATCCCGAGCTGAGCTGGACAAAGAGACCTGTGTGTGCTTTGTAGGGGGCGGCAGCAGCCTCCCTCCCCCACTGGCCTAGGCTGATCCCCTGTCCACCCCCACCCTAGCCTCATCCATCAGGCCTCAGCTCCAACCAGCCTCACCTTCCCACTGTCTCCCTCCCCTCCCCCAGCCCTAACTCGGGCAGCCCCTCCCTCCCTCCCCACAAAAAGCTCTCCCTGGCTGCTCATGCTCAAGTGTTCCCTACTTCTGCATTTCCCTCCTCCTTCAGGAAGCCACCAAGATAGCACTGATCCAACTGCATTCCTGCTGTGGGGACCTGGGCCAAGCTCTTGTCCCTGTCTGAGCCTTAGGCTCCAAACACCCACCCCCCGGCCCCCGCACCCTTTCTCTGCCCAGTGAGGATGGCAGAGAAGAAATCAGGGTTCCCACTGCAGTATCTAAAGACCAGTGTATATGCACACGTGTGTCCCCAACCCAGGTACACAGATCTGTGGGCAGACCCTGGGAATGTGTGCGCCCTAACTGCATGCAGGCAGAATACACAAAGAGCTGTAGAGGCTTCCCAGTACCTCTGAGGTCCACTAAAGTCCCCACGGGTTTTTCTTTTCTTCGCGGGGACCCTTTTATCAGAGGATGGACCGACCTTTGCCTCAGAGGGACACACTGCAAAAACCTGGCCAGGGGCAGATGTGGGGACCTCTCCGCTCTGTGCGCACTGAGGGGGCAGCCCCCAGCTAGGCGTCGATTGAGCGGGAAGGAATCTGGGCTCCCTAGAGTTGGGGAGTAGGGTCTTGAGTAGGGGTGTTGTGACTCAGCTCAGGAGGGGACGGGAGGGGTCGCAGCGGCTCGGACCGCGGATGCGCGCACCGCTTGGACTCGCAAGCGCCGCCTTTCCGCCGAGGCGCCGGCTCTCCGCCGTTGCCATAGTTACCAGGAGGTCTGGAGTGGGGAGGGACCCTTCCTCCCGCGGCGCTGCGCAGCCCCGCCGCCCTCAGGATGGATTTTGAGCGGACTCGGCGTGACCAGTCTGTGCCGGTGTTGGAAAGTGGTGCGTGCCGGCGGGTGGCCGTGTGTGGAGCAGTCGTGTTCGTTTTGCAGAAATAAAAACGCGGCGGCGTTGTGTGCAGGGGTCTGCGATGGAGCGCCCAGCCAGAAGCCCAGCCGGCAGAGGGCGTGGTATGGGAGCAGGATGGTGGCTGGCTCCCGCAGGGCCATCCCGAGCCCAGCGCCCACACCCTGCCCAATGTGGGGTCCCACCACCTGGTCTCATCCCAGCCCCACCTCGACTTAACTCTGTGGCCTTGGCAGGTTCCTGGATCTCTCTGCGCCTGCATTTGCTCATATACTTTACACAGTTTCAGTAAAGATTAGATCAGTTTGTAAGGCATTTTAATGCATTATCTGGAACTAGGAAGTGCTCCATAAACCTGACCTTTATCCCTCTACCTGGGCCTCTGTTTTCCCCGTTGTTGATGGGTTTGAAGTGATCATGTGATGCCAGCCTGAGGAGGAATTTGCCCTGGTCCTTAGCGTGAGTGGTTCAGGGTACAGTGACCCCAAGCTCCTGCGGTTCAAGGTACAGGGGTTATGTGAAGAGGATAAACGTGACAGTCTGATGGTCGGTCAGTGTACACCAGCCTGCCCAGGACTCAGCTTGGCCAGACGGGCACAGGTGTCAGTAAGTGGCTGCTGTCCTTGGCTATATTTGAATGTGCCTGGGGGTGGGGGTGCTCCACCAAGTGAGTGTGGAAGGAAGAGCCAACAGCAGGTCATTCCTGAAGGGCTGGAGTCCTCCTGTGAGACACGCTCCCCCCACCAAGGTGCAGAACTGCAGCCTTCCGACTTGTGCCTGGAAGCCTAGTTGGCACAAGGGACTGGCTTTTGGGTCCCGCTGTTTTATGGACTCTTCACACATGCCGGTTTTAGGCTCTGGCGGCTATGCCTCAGGGATGATCTGAGCCAAGGACGGAGCCATTGAGGGCACGATAATTGAGGGAGGAAAATTAATTGTCCTTAATTTGGCACGATCCCAAAGACTTTCCCCGTGTTAGGAATTCAGAATACATTCCCAGGACACAGGGCTGCAGATGTATGTACTTCTTCCCTTCTCCTTGATCAGCACCTTGTGGGTAGAGATGGAGGCCCACTGACTCCTGGGCCCTAACTCTGGCAGGCCCTGCCCCGCTACCACTCCACTGCTCAGGAGGGCTGAGCAGGTAGAATTGAGGCCTGGGAAGAACTAGACTGGTGCCCCAGTGGGCTGGGATGGCTCCAACAGCCCAGAGTGTCCCCCGGCTGTTGGGGAGTCCAGGAAGGGTGGAAGTGGATGGAGCCCTGCCTGGGCCTTCCTGGAAAAGCTAGTGGCGGCAGGACCAAAGGAAGCTGTTTCCCTGCTTGGTGCATCCCAAGTCCTGCTTTCATTTCCATCCTCCCTTTTCTTGCCACGGTTAACATTTTCCTTTTAAAAATCAGAGCTAAAAGTCAGGATGCTGTGGCATCATATTTACAGCCAAACAGACGCTGGATTCATGTCTGGAATTTATAGGGCTGCAGGTGGGGAGATGTTCTGCCAGCTACCTAGAGAAGCTGGGGAGGTGACTCCTACTGGTCCCCGCCCCTTCCCCCGACAGGGTCACAGTCCCTTAGGGATGCTTAGGCAGCTGGAGCCTTGGCAGAGCGCCCCCTGGGGTGTGGCAGCAGAGAGAGGAATGTCTTGCCCTTGCCTGCTGGGGCTCCTCCAGCTTCCTCTCCTGCCTGCCCACCAGTCACCTCTCCTGGGTCTCTGGGGGGACCAGCCCTGCCAGCCTCTACCTTCCTCCTTTCTGAGGATGCCACTTGCCTTTTCCCTGGTATGGGAGCTGACCTCAGCAAACATCCCCGCACACTCGAGCTGGGCCTGTGGGAGGGAGATGGGTGTGGTGCTGGCCTCCCCAACCACGGGGCCCCGCTCCTCTATCAAGAAACTGACAAAGGACAGGGTTCCCATTCCCCTACTGGGTGTGCAGCCCGGCATCCACACTGGTGGAGAGGCTCTGCCGAACCACCACACTCACTCTGTGGTTTGCTCCTGGCAAGGGGCGCCTCTCACCAGACAGGAAGGGGGCCCCAGGCCCAAGTCTTGGTACTTGCCTGCCCTGGTGGCCCAGCCCTTGCTATTATAATAATGTCAGCCAGTAGTCCTTGGGTTCTGATTCTTTGTCCGATACTTTCCAGCACGTTATGTGCATCATTAGATGTAGTTTTCACGATGACTTTATAAGGAGGGCACTTGAACCTTGTTAATAGATAAAAATGGATAAAGGGAGAGGATTAGTAACACTCCCAGGTCGCAGAGCTAGTTAGTGATGGAGGCGGGAGCTCTACTTGGTCTGCACTTGTCCAGAGTCTGTGTTCAGCCCCATGTGCTCCCAAGGGTGGGGAGTGGGCAGCCTTGCCCCTGTCTGGGTCCCTCAGGGCTAATGCAGGAGTCCGTGTGCAGTGGGAGTAGGGGTGTGCTGCTGCGGTCCATCCCTGTTGCTCCTGTGGACATGACTGCTCTGTGAGCCCCCAACCACTGGCAAGCTGGGAGAAAGCAGTAGCCAAGGAGTTTTGCTTCCCTCATCAACTTTTGATGTCCTCACAGGGCTTTTTTTTTTTTTCCCTTTTTTAAATCTCTTCAGCCTCCACATGCTCAGGCCTGGGTTCCCAGGCCTGACCATGGCCTCCAGGGTCAGGACTGAGTAAGGAAGGAGGTTCAGGGTGGGCACCAGGGATTGAAGATGGGTCATTGGTAAGGCAAAGGGTGCCCAGAGTCAGGGCCAGAACCCAGGCGGTGACATGGGGCTCTGTCCCTGGTGGAGCTGAACGCTGGATGCAGGCAGCAGAAAGGACACTACCCACGCACACAAGAGGGTGGGGACTGGATGGCACAGGGAGCCTCTGGGCTGAGTTGTGGCTGGCGATGCCACTGTGGGAGCCATGGGCCCCCTACAGCCCAGTGTCCATGAAGCACATGCTTCTGTGGCCAGGAGAGGCTCAAAACTTATTTTCCCAGGGCCTGGAGAGGTAAGTACTCATGTCTGCAGTCTGAGGCCTACTTCTCAGACCTGTAAACTCCCTGGCGGGACACGGTGGGCTCCCTGGCAGCTCGCTGACCCCGTGAAGGGCACAGCTGGGTAGTAGGGCTCCAGACTCTGGTTCCTCACGTCAGGGCAGGCGTCGTACTTAGAATGCAGAAAAGAGAGGAGCCAAGGGTCACAGCCACTCTGGGAATCATGACGGTCCCATCCGGCAGGCAGTGCCAACCCTAACATGCACATCTGCTCTCTGTCTGCAGAGGAACAGCTGCCCCTTGGGTTCCCCTCCATCGACATGGGGCCTCAGCTGAAGGTGGTGGAGAAGGCCCGCACGGCCACTATGCTGTGTGCAGCAGGCGGGAATCCAGACCCTGAGATCTCTTGGTTCAAGGACTTCCTCCCTGTGGACCCCGCCGCGAGCAACGGCCGCATCAAGCAACTGCGTTCAGGTGAGCAGAGGGCTAGGGTCGAGGGGCCGCGCAGACTTCAGGAAAGGTGCTGGGCTGGACCCCAGCGCTTCTCTCTTGGGCCTGGGAGCTACGGGAGGCCTTGGCCTGGGTTGACCTTCCAGGGCTGAGCAGAGGGTACCTGGTGGGTGGGCCAGATACTGCTGTAGGCCCACCTGAGCTGCCCAGGAAGAGAGCTTGGCAGCGAGGGCTGCTCATCAGTGATTCCTTCACCTTCCTGGGACTGTCCGACTCCACACTACAGCCCGCCTCTGCACCTGGAGGTACGAGTGTCTTTCCCAGCCTGTGTTGGGCTCTGCAAAGGTGCTCTGTGGGCATTCATCCTCCACCTTCCCTGGAGCCCGGCCTGAGAGAGGGGCCCGGACAGTGCTTCTCTGTGCTTCTCTGGACGTCAGGGAAAGAGGCCAAAGATGTCTGATTCATCAGGCTTCCAAAGGCTGGACCTCAGAGGCTTGCAGCCAGGGGGATGTTCAGCCATCCTTTGGCCACCCGGGCCACCCGTCTCCTCTGGATGTCTCAGTCGAGCCAGCTTGGAGCCCTGTGAGCAAGGATACTGCCTTGAAACCGGGCGGGAGGTGTCGCCCCGTCGATCGATCTGCCTGCGAGGCTCCCGCCAGGATAATTGATTCCGTTTTTGTGGGAAGGGAGCCTTGGAATCCGCTTGGCTGCAGCTCTGCATCTGCCGCCAGTGCAGGCTGGGCTGGTCAACCTCAGTCCAGGAGCCCTCCTGCCAGCTGTGGGATGGTAGGCTCGGGCCGGGTGGCCAGCACCAACGTACCCATCAGCTGCGGTGTCAACACCGCAAAGGAGGTCATAACCCTAACCCCTCTCAGAGCCTTGCCGGCTACAGAGGTGTCATGTCACCCCCTGGGGTGCCAGCCCCTCCACACCAGCTCCCGCCGGGTGGGCGCCCCCATGGTGCCCAGGGAAGGAGGAAGGGATGAACCACCCAGCAGGGACAGGATTCTGGTCCCAGCTGCGGCCGCCTGAGACAGCCTACGAAGTGTTAGCTCATTTAATTTAATTAAAACTCAACAAGATGGAGGCAGCTGTAGCGCAGTTAATTAAAACAGCCATAATCAAGGCAGGAAACAGGCCGCCAGCGTTCGCGGCCGCTGCCCAGTGTGGCACAGCGGCTGCCACGGTTCGGCTCCTCTGCGTGTCCCCGCAGCCCCCAGGCAGGCTCCCCAAGCAACCAGATGGTCCTCCCCGCAGGCCTGGCCTCCGCCCGGCACTGTCTGTGGCAGCAGTTCCGGGAAGGCACGCCGTCTCGCGTGTTCCGTTTGTTAAGTATTTATGTGGCGCCTGCTGTGTGCCGGGCTTGGTGCCACCCATTCACGGCCCCATGAGTCAGCTCGTGCATGGTATGCTGCTCACTGGCCTCCTCAGCCTCTCAGCAGCCACCCTGCCTCCCTCTCAACCCACTCGCTCCCCGGTTGCCCCGGCTTCCCTCTTTTCCAAGCGCCCCTTCTCTGCTCGGCAGCCCGGTCTGCTCATTCCTCCGGGCAGGGAGCGCGTGAGCCCTGCTCTTGCCCCGTAGACAGAGCTCTTCCCCCAGCTGGCTTACCCACCCCTGTAGCTTCAGGTTCCATCTGTCTCCACGCCTGCAAGTCCCTGTTCTGTCATTCTAACCCAAACATCCTGCTGGAGTCCTAGACTAAAAAAAGCCCTCTGGCTTCTGGGTGTTACCCTGACCGTGAAGGGTGCTAACTCCTTTCCGAACAGTGGTGCCCTGCTTCCACTGACCCTCTCTCTGTGAGTGGCAGCCCCTCTAACCCGGAACTTAGGACATACCCCAACTCCTGCTCTATATAAGGAGCTCCCTAACCCTCTTGATTGGTCACCCACATGGCTTTCACGTTGGTCCTCTTTTCTCCTCCTGTATCCCAGGTCACTGGACACTGCTTTCCAAGCTCTCCCCTTGAATCCGTCCTGCAGCACTGGCAGAGTTTCCTGTCTGTGCCCCGTATGCTCTGATGGCCTCGGTGGCATCTCGTTGCCTCCGTGGTCACGTGCACACTCCTGAACAGGCACACACAGCCCTTCTCACTCTTCCCTAGCTCACATCTCTAGCTTCTTCTCATCAGGTCCTGGCTTCACCCACTAGCTTCTTGGCCTCACTGAAGTTATTTAACTTTGAGCTTCAGTTTCTCATCTTTAAAAAGGAGTTACAGTGAGGATTAAGTGAGGCAGTGGCAGTGAGAGCTATAGTTGACTGGCCTGTGAGGAGGGTTCTGTGAATGGGGCTCTTTGTAGCTCCAGTCACTCCCCAATTTGTACCGAGTCCCCCAACCACATCCTCACCCTCTGCTCACATTCACTAGAACGTGAAGCCCCCCTTCTCTGCGTGAGGCCCACTCCTTTGGGACTCGCCTTGCTATGTGTTGTCACCATCTGGCTCCAGCTCTGGTCACTTAGGCTGGGTGTTCTGCAGGGAGGGCCTGGGGTTGGCTCCTGCCTGCAAGGGCCTGGCAGGTGACCAGCACAAGCCCAGCTCTAGGACAGATATCTCTGAGCCCTGAGGATAAACGATTTACTGATTTTGGGCCCTGTCCTTGCAGACCTGCTTCTCAGGTCCAGGGAAACCTTTCTTGTTTGACCTTTCCTGCCACCTGAAAGCGGTGACCTAAGGGTAATGGCCCAGGATCCAGCTTCTGGGATGGCATCTGAGGGGGCCTCAGTCATCCCACTTGCTCAATAATCAGACTCTTTCCATCACTGCTTGACCCTGGTCCTGACCCTTGACCCAGTAGCTGATGCCCCTGGCCTGTACGGTTTAGAAGGGTGTGGAACTGTGCCGGGCACATCTGACAGGGGCGTCCCTGATGGAGTGGAATAGCCCCGAGCACTCAGCTTTTACAGGGACCTCACAGTTTACGCATCACCAACCGTTTACAAAGTGCTTTTCTGCCTTTGGTTGCACTTGACTCTCTTGCAACCATGAGAAGTAGGGCAGTTTGTGATTATCAGGCCTGCTTTACAGGCGAGTTAGGGAGTCACCCACCCGGGATCACGTGGAGATCCGAGGCTGGGGATATCCCCTGGGACTGCATCTAGGGCCTTCTACTATCGCATCTGACTAAACTGGGGCCTGGGGAGAGGCTGGGCCCTGCCAGGGCCCCAGAGCGCCACAGCCTCGTCTTCTCCGAACCTCAGGCCCTCCCCGACTGTACCCAGAACTCCTCAGGTGTCTGCGGACTGAGCCCCATCACATGGCATCAGAGCGTGGCTGCCTGGAGCAAAAGCATGAGACAAGTGCGTATGCCCAGGCACGACCCCTGCTCAACAGGTGCTTTCTTCTCCAAAGTGACGTCACCTGCTGCCACAGCCTGTGCCTCTTGAAGGATTTGAACTTGAGACCCGGTGTGGGCCCCAGAGGAATGGGCACAAACTCAGGGAGAGTGGAAGTCAGTCAGGAGTGGGCAGCATCACTGGAGCCAAGACGGGGCTGACCACCAGGTGGGGACTCCAGACCACTGCTGTGGGCCCCCACGCTCTGCCAAGTCCGGAAGGAGCACTGGGACACCTCAGTGCTGCACTCATCCCACGGCCTGAGTGTATATGCCACCATCCCCATCACCGTGGAGGACCACTTGCCCACACTGTCCGCTGCTCAGCCAGACACCTGAGCCTGGATGCCAGCATCTGGCTGCAGAAAGGCCCACCGGCCCAGACAGGTGGGCCTGAGGGCTGCAGCCCCCATTCCGTCCTAGCACCAGCTGGTCTGCCAGGAGGGCCTGCTGCCAGCAACAGTCCCTTTTATCCGAACACTCTGGCACCCCTCAGGGGTAGTGTGGGTCTGAGGGACCCTCCAGTCTCCCACACCCATCACGGAAAATGGAAAAGACAAATTCTTTCAGTTTGGTGGGGAAACGGCTTTCCAGAGAGGCCCAGAGTCTTGTCACACAGCAGGTTCGGTTTTGGGATTACTGAGGCCAGAGCTAGGGGTCCCAGCCCTGGAGCATTTAGGTGGCCACCCCTTCCCCTCCCTTTCCCTCTCCCCCTCCCATGTCAGACCTGCACTGTAGTAGATCAGCCTGTGGACATTGTGGTCTCAGGACCCCTGGTTGTAAATGTCAGAGGATCTCCAAGAGCTTTTGTTTGTGTGGATTATTTATCAGTATTTGCCATATTAGATGTTAAGACCAAGAAAATTTTAAGTATTTATTAATCCACTTTAAAATAATTTTAAAATCCATTACGTGTTAACATAAACAACATTTTTTTAATGGAAAATAATTATATTTTGTGAAACAAAAGCGTTCAGTGAGAAGAGCGGCCCTGTTTTACACTTTTACAAATCTCTTTAATTTGGGGTTTAATAGAAGGCAGCTGGATCCTCCTGTCTGCTTCTGTCTTTGGTCTATTGTGATATCACATCCTGATGCCTCCAGGAGACTCCCTGTTTGTTTATGAGAGAACAGGAATGAAAAAGACCAAAAGCTTCTCAGTAATGTGAAAATGGCTTTGACCTTGCAGACCCCTGAAAGGGCCTCAGGGACCCTGAGGGTCCATGAAGCATGCCCGGAGGATCACCGGGAAGATGACTCTCCCTGGACCGTCTCTGTGCGCCTCACACACTGCCCAGGGCCCAGCGCTGCCTTCGCCTTCTCTGCAGCCTCTGAGTCTGCAGGAGGCAGCCTGGTCCAGTGGGAAGGCTGTGAGCCAGCCCTGGTTGGTTCCTGCCACCTCGTAAGCTGTGTGACCTGGGGCTTCGAGCACTTGATGTTCCTCAGCCTCTATTTCCTCATTCTTGCGGACATGGATAATTCCTCCTCAGTGGGTGTCAGGTTCAATGAGCTGTAATCAGTGTTTGTCTCCAGCACACTGCTTTCCCCAGGAGTGGGCAGAGAGGGGCAGGGTCGACAGTGCTGACCTGGACCTGCCCATAGGTCCCCGCTCCTCTGGATGGGGCAGCCGGAGAGAGGGGCCGCTGTTGGGGAGGGAGCCAGTCTAGACCTGATAATAGCCCCGCACCGGGTGTTTGCAGGGTGAGCCTCTGGCCCTCTAGGCTGCTGATTCCCAGGGTTACAAGGCAATGAGCAGGCAAAGGGGTGTGAGGCATGGCCTCTGCCTCTCACCAGCCAGGTTGGGGGTACTCTGCAGGTCACTCTGTTCAGCAGGGTTGAGTGACCTCACAGGGATCTGCCACCCGATGGTGAGGAGGGGGCTGGTGTGTGTGTTTGTAGGGGGCTGGTCTGGAAGTGGCCTGAAGTGAGCCCTCCCTTTAGCCCTTTCTTCTGTCTGCTTAAATGCTTTGCTTTGGGTAAGTCCTCTGTTTTGAAATCCTACTCAATCTTGTGCACTTCAGGGACACCCTTCAGGGGTCCCTGCAGGGTGGGGTTATCACCTCGTCTCTTCACTTTCCCCCTCCATTGACCTCAGCCAGTGGGGTCTGCAGGAGCCCTGCCTCACCGTCCTGATTCCTGCCACCCCCCAGCCCTTCTGACCCAGCCTCAGTTGCCCCCCTCCTCAGAGCCATGCCAGTGACCTGGGGAACACAGCTTCGCCTCCACGCAGCTGGCGCTTGCTCACATACCACCTGCAGCGGCCTTAGCCAGACCTCAGTTTCTCCGTGTATTTATTAAGGCCCTCTCTCGCGTTTTATTTTATCTGATTTGGCTTTTTGTGGCTTTCCTTCCTTTTGTACTAATGCTTCTCTCTGATCTTATTTGCATTCAAATTACCTCGCCAGGTGGTTCACCAATCAGAGGTAAGAATGCTGTCCGTGCATCTCGCCACGCCACGCCACGCCGTCACCACCACTCCATCCCGTCCCGTCCCGTCGTCACCTCCCCCATCCCCACCTCTCCAGCCTCCTCATCTCCAGCTCCGGCCCCTCAGCACCACCGGCCACCACACACATCCACTCTCAGCCATCCCCTCCTGTGACTCATCCATTCCAAGTCTGGATTGTGGACATAACTCGGCTCTTCCCCGCCTTGGGGCTGCAAGCCCACCGACCAGGCCTTCTAGGCCAGCCCCGCAGACAGAAGGGGCTCTGCTGACTCCTACAGGGAAGCCGGGCCCTGGTCTTCAAGGCTGGCCAGAGATGGAGAATCTTCCCATGAGGTGGGGGAGCATGACCAAGCCTTGCCTTCCATCTCTAGAACCTCCTTGGTCTTGGGGCCTTCAGTCATTGCTAGCTCCCCCTTCAACATCCAGCCCTGTGGTAGAGTGAGGCTCCCCCTGTAAATCTCTCAGTCCAGCAAACGCTGGGAAGGACTGGCAGTTAAGACTAACACAGAGGCTGGAAAGCCAACAGAAATCAACAGGGTCCTGGGTAGCCTGATCCCCTGACCTGTGCTTTCATGCTGCAGGACCCTACATTCAGGGATTCCAAGCCCAGACTGGACTCAAAGATCCACGAAGAGCCATGTTCAAGTTTGACTCAACTTCGTGTCCTTTGAAAACTCAGTTTCTCTCTCTTGAAAGTCTGTTTCCTCCTGTTTAGGCTGAGGCCAGGGACCCACCTCATGGGGCATGATGACTAGAGCAGAGGGAGAGGATTGGGTATGGTCTGGCCCAGAGCAGACATCCTGTAAAATGGTGGCTTCTGTAGTGTTTGTATTCACATCGCTTTCTCCCCGCCTCTCAGTATCCTTGGGCACCTCTAGACCCTCAGAGTTCAGGGCCAGGCTGTTTTCAGAACAGAAGATGGGGCCAGGCCCCCACTGCCGGCTCATGGTATTGGTTCCAGACTTGGGGGTTTCTGTGTGCAGTAGTCTCAGGGTCTGCGTGGGGTCCCCTGACCAGTCCTGGTTCTTAATGCAGGGGAGCCTCCTCCTCCACCCAGAATCCCACCCAGGTACCACTTCCTGCTCTCACCTGTGGCACCAGCTTCCAGGACTCTCCTCTACCCTCAGCTGAACTGACCTTCGTACAGCCCCCTCTCCCCTTGGCCAGGGGCCTGACCCCCATTTGCTTGAATGAGCATTTTCTGTGACAGCGTCCATCCATCCCATAAACATGACCTGTTGGGTGCCCGTCAGGGCTGTTCTCGTAGGAGCTGGGTATTTGGCATGTGTCCTGGGTCCTCATGCTCCCTGATGCTGGTGGGGAGGGCTGACCAGGACCACAGAGCAGGCCAGCCCTTTCTCCCTCTGCGTTGGGGTCGAGCCTAAGCATTGCTCTCCCCACCTCCCGTGTTCATAGCCCCTCCTGCTGCCCAGCATTTGGGTGATGAAAGAGAGGTATTGGGGGTGAAGAGGCTGTTACATGCTACAGCTCAGACCTGCAGTGGGACCCCGCCCCCTGGAGCCTGGGCCCCGAGAGCTCCTCGTGGCTCCTGTCCCATTGGGTCAGGCGGGATCAGGCAGTTCTGTCTGCGTCCTGTGTGGGTGTAACTGTCAGCCGGCCTGGGCTCTGGGAGGGGTAGGTCTGTGTAGGCAAGGGTTTCTGTCAGGCTGTGTCCTGTGGGGTTGTTAACTGTCCCTTGGAGCGTCCTGCGTGGGTGTGACTGTCTGTCAGCTTGTTCCAGGGAGCAGGTGTTGCTTGTGCCTTGGGGTGTTCTGTCATGACGGTTCGCCCGGTGTGCCCTCTCCAGCAGCAGTGTTCTTAGGCGCTTACTGCCCGGGCTGGAGGTGGCCAAGTTCTGGTTTCGCCCCCACCCCCCACCTCGCCCTCGCCTTGGCCTCCCCTACCTGGTACCTGGACCTGCCAGGACTGGTCCCAGCCCTTTCCTCCGCCCTCTGTGAGGGTCATTTTCAGCGCCCACCTTCTACCCCCACCCCCACGTCCGGCTCCTATCTGTCCGTCTGCGGCCAGAGCAGCCCTTTCGGGCGCTGGCCTGAGTGGGAGCTGCAGCCTCCATTAGCCTCCTGAATTATGCAGGAGCCGCGGTGGGTCGAAGCACTTTAGCAGGGACCAGGCTGAGGAGAGGAGCCGGAATGGGTGGGGCTGGCGGGGGTGGAGGTGAGGGCGGGGAGGAGGGGTGCTGTGAGCAGAGGCTGCTGGGCACTAGGCCTGCAGGGCCAGCCCTTCCTTCCTGTGGGTTCTGGTGGGCGGTAGAATCTCAGGTCTTGCCCGAGGAGGGCATCGCACGCTCGTGGGTTCCAAGCTGCTCCCACCCACGCCTGGCTCCATGATGCTCTGATTGGGGATGCTCATTAGCAAACAGGCTCCAGTACTGTGTACTGGCCAGAGCGTGGCAGATGCTTGGTGGAGTTGGGGGATGGGGTGGAGCCCCTGGCCGAGCCCACAGGCCCGGCTAGACCTCGAGTGGAGAGGGCTTGCTATCTGGAGCATGACCTTCAGTTCTGTCCAGGAGGCCTCTGGGCTTGTCAGGGAGAGCTTCCCAGAAGCAGCACCTGTACCAGGTGTGGCCCTGATGCCTGCCACATCTGGTCGACCCGAGCCTCAGGTGTTGTCGAGACCCCTCCTCAGGTTCCAGGCCAGACCGCCGTCTCTGTGTCCCCACAGGTGCCTTGCAGATTGAGAGCAGCGAGGAGTCGGACCAAGGCAAGTACGAGTGTGTGGCGACCAACTCTGCAGGCACTCGTTACTCGGCCCCTGCCAACCTATACGTGCGAGGTAAGGACTCAGGTGGTGCCCAGCTCTGCCTGACTCAATGGAGCAAGCCGCAGTAGCCGGGCTTGCTGCCCAGAACCTTGGTGTGGACCATCGGGCTGCCATGGGCCTTGTCTCTCCTCCTTTTCACCTCTCTGCAGCAGCCATAGCAGCAGCAGCAGCTCCCACTGGGCAAGCTCCTAACATCCACCCGACTTTGCCTTCCTCCCGCAGGCCCTTTGGGAACAGCTACTCTTGGGAGCATTTGTATCTCTTATAGGTCCTGCCTCATGGGCTTGGAGCCCCATGAGAGTCTAGAGCCTTTCCAGCAGACTGTGTGTGTGTGTGTGTATGAACATATTCACACCTGCCTGGTCGTCCTTGAGTCTGTCCTGCCCGGCCCAGCAGGGTGGGCTTCAGGCCAGGTGTACCTGCCTTCTGACCAGGTTTGCCTTGGCGCTTCCTGGGGGAGGAGCCAGGTGTGCCTTGTCATCAGCCAGGACCCTTGTGTAGGGGGGTGAGGCCCAGGCAGCTTTGAGCCCCTGCAGGTGGGCACCTCATGCGTTTGAGGTATTTCTCGCTGGGACTAAGCGGGTCACGTGTTCACAAGTCCAGGTGCCCAGCAGAGAGGGTCTGGGGCTGTTTTGGCCTGTCCAGTCTCTGTTATGCTCATAGCCCAAGGGGAACCAAAGCTGGCCACCTGCCCCTTCCTGAGAACACTCTGGGTTTTGTGTGCACAGTGTCCAGGAGGGGCCTTTGGCACCCCTCCTACCTCTACCATCCCCCCAGTTAATCCTCCTTCACAGATGGGCGTCATGAAAAGTGAAACCGTCTCCCCTCGGGGGATTTCTAAAGGAAAGTGGATGCCGCTTCTTTGCAGTGATGATTTCATCACGCTAAGTGCTTAGTATAGCATCACAGCGGGCGTCGTCTGCCTGTCCGCCCAGGCCAAGCGCGGGGCAGGGCGGACGCAGTGCCCTGTCCCACCTTTCAGGGCCACGTGGTCAGACAGACCAGAGAGAATTAGGCCATCAACCATGAGCTTATTAAGGGGCTGTGCTGTCAGTGCACAAGATCCCAAGAGGCCACAGGTGATGGGCAAATGGGGCTTCAGAGAGTGGCTGATGCCTCGTCAGAATTGGGGGCATGGGATGGGAGGTCCCCATTGGTCCCCTTCTCAGGTGTTCTGCTCTTCAGGGCTCACCGGAGCTGCCCCAGGGCCTGTCTTAAGGAGCAGCGTCAGGGCATGGAGGCCAGGAGCATGCAGGTCACCCAGATAGCCAAGATGAGTATGTCAGAAATTGCACGGCCTTCCCCCCACGCTGCCCCCAGCGGAGCTTCTGACCAATACACAAGGTCCTAATGAGTCCCCTCTGAGAGGAGCAACTGAACGACTCTCCTCAGAGACCTCCCTCCTCCACCCAGACTGTTCCAACTGCTGTGTGGGCCTGACCTAGCACTTCTTCCAGAAGACCATCGTGTTGAGACTGTGGAGTTTCGAGGCCTCAGCAGTGAAGTCCTTCACTGCATGTGGCTACACCAGGGAGAGGAGGGGCGGGCAGAGCTGCAGGCACCGTACTGAGGCAGGAGGCCCAGAGCTGGGGTGGCTGAGCTCCTCGTCGCCATCTTGGCTGTGCGGCGTTCTCTGAAGTCACCGTCACGCTGGCCTCAGCCCGAGGTGGGACAGTAGGTCTCTTTGGATGAGCTGAGCTCAGCTGCTGTAGCTGGTGGCTCGGGCTCTGATCAGGGGGCTCTTACCTCCTTGTCTGTGGGAACTTCACTGTCTGCACGTGATGGGCTCAGGCAGGACTCTTAACTGGTTCCTGCCATGGCCCATCCCCCACTCCCACGGGTCTTCCTGAACTGCCTTCCCGGACCCATTTCCACAGGCCTTTTGGGCTGGGAACATGGGTGTTCCTTTAGTTCTAGCCCCACTTGCTGCTGCTGCTGCTGCTGCTAAGTCGCTTCAGTCGTGTCCGACTCTGTGGGACCCCAGAGATGGCAGCCCACCAGGCTCCCCCGTCCCTGGGATTCTCCAGGAAAGAACACTGGAGTGGGTTGCCATTTCCTTCTCCAATGCATGAAAGTGAAAAGTGAAAGTGAAGTCACTCAGTCGTGTCCGACTCTTCTCGACCCCATGGACTGCAGCCTACCAGGCTCCTCCGTCCGTGGGATTTTCCAGGCAAGAGTACTGGAGTAGGGTGCCACTGCCCTCTCAGAATCCTAAAATAGGGACAGCCTCGCTTTGGTTGTTCCTCGCTCTTACTGGCACACACACACATTCCTGTGGGGCCAGTCCTCAGTCCGTCCCTAAGACGTGTCTGATAGCCAGGCCCCCACCTGAATCCGTACCCACCCTGCTTTGCAGAGAGAGATTTGCCCTGTACCCCTAGGACAGAACCCTAAGCTGTGCTGCTAGGACCCTGGCATCTGGGGTCCACCCCCGCTCCTCATCATGGTCTTGGCAGAGCCCCTGCTTTCTGCCCCAGCAGTGCTGAGAGCCCCATCAGCCCTTTACTTTTCTGGGACAGCCTCTGTGGTGCTGGCCACCAGCTCTGTATCCTGAACCCCTCTTGGGGGTGGGCACGCATGGAGAAAGCCCCCAGTGCTGGCCTGTGCCCACCTGCTTCCCGGCAGAGCGGTGGTAAAGCTTCCTTCCAGACAGGGCACCTGTCACCCTCCAGGCCAGTGGGAGACCGGCCCTGGGCTCAGCCTTAGCATCGAGGTCAGTGGGGACACCAGCTCAGGGTTTCTCAACCTCAGCACCATTGACATTTGAGACCAAGTAACCCTACACTCTGTGGGGCTGTCCTGTGCATTTTGGGGTGTTTACCGACCCACTGGATACAATAGCACCCCCTGGTCACCGCTCACAGGGTCTCCAGATCTTGCCCAGTGTAGCTTGGGGGAATCCTCTTCCCCACCATTACGAAACACTCTTCAGATGGACAGCCTCACTCTGGCTCTTGTCTCCATCCATCTCTAACTCTCTTCTGCCACGTCCATGGGGCCCGAAGTCATGTCTCCTCCTCGGATTTGGCTCCAGTGTCCACCTCACACGCCTCCTCTGTCCCGCAGACTAGGGGCCCCCTCTCTCAGACCCTAAGTGGCTGCATTTCATAGGCCTGTGCGTGTAGAGCTCCCAGCCCGGTGCTGGGCACACAGAAAGTGCTGGGCAGTCAGTAGCCGCTGCTGCCGCGGGGAAAACACCATGGGGGCTGCACCACCCAGTTTCGTCTGACTTTGCTCAGTTGCCTGCAGCTCCACCCACGGTCTAGCAGGCCCAGGCATGCCGGGTGGACCAGCCTTTCCATCCCACTACCTCCCCCAGTGACTCACTCTCTCCTTCCATCCACAGCGTCTCTCTCGTCTAGCTCTTAGGACGCACAGCTGCCAGGGACCAGGGAGGGGCCACGCTTTCCACTGAGCCTGGCCTGCTTGCCCCCGCCCTTCCCCACTTCTCTGCAGGGACCTGGCCGCTGGGTCGCAACTGTCTGTAAACGGGGCGACAGCTCCGTGGCTTCTCCCCACAGGCTCCAGACCAGCTTCCTCACACTCTGGGGCCGCGCAGCATGGGGCTTCCTCAAGGTGGCGGGGTTCTAGTGGCCCATGTGCCTCGGTGGGTTTGTGGGCTGGGTGGGCCCTGAGCTCAGTGAGTCTGTTTGAGCCTTGGGGTGCGCGTGAGGCATGGGGGCCTGCCTGTGCCACACTCCCACCCGTCCCTGTCCCACCCTTTGGCACCCGGCACCTGCCGGCGGGACCCAGCCCTGTCCGCCCGTATCCTCCATGAGTCCTGAGTCTTTTGTGAGCGGCGTGGTCCGCGCGCACCTGTGGGCACGTGTGTGTGCGTGGGGCACAAGAGTCTTGTCTCGTTTCCGTGCTGTGTGGGCAGATGAAGGTTGGCCTGTTTTTACTCTCTCTGTGTTTCTCCTTGTCTTTTTTTTATTCCCTCCTCATCCTCATCGCACTCTGCCATCAACCCAAACTCTCATCTCTCAGATCAGCGAGAAGGTTGGTCCTTTTCACTTCTTATCCATCTACAGTTCGTCCATCGACGGGATGCCCCCGTCAGTAGGGACCAGAGGGCTCGGTCAGCTCTTCGGGCTCACCCCAGTCAGGCCTGCCCACCCGTCAGGCTCTGCACTCCCATTGTTCGAGCCGGCAGGCGGGCAGGACCAGGGGTGGGTGGGCAGGTCCCCCTGCCCCGCATGTTTCTGCTGCTTGGGTCCCTGACCACCCCACGTGTCTGCATGTCCCCTTAGCTGGGCTCCCCTGCTGGGGAGGTTGGGTGGGCACGGTGCATGGCACAAGACTGGGCCCTGCCTTTGTGCCCAGGCCAGGCCAGCTGTCTGCTCCAGGTGGAGCTCAGAAGTGGTTGTGGGCTCTGCAAGAGCTGTAGGGCTTTATGTGCACCTGTGAGGCCTTCCACAGTTCCCCCCATCCCCCCTGCTTAAAATCCACATTTGCTAGCGCTCAGCTGAAACCATTGGGAAAATGAAGGGGAAGGCTAATCTAGAATGAGCTCACCCCTCAAGATCCTGCGGCCCAGGGTGAACGTCCTCCAGGGTCTGCACTATCCTTGAGCACCTCCCCGAAGCTGGACGGACAGCAGCCATGCTGTGCCCACCGAGCTTAGTGTCGGGCAAAGGGTGAGTGGCGTCACCTTGGCTCACTGAGGAAGCGTCCCATTGACTGGTCTCTTCCCTCTCCAGTGAGATCCAGGTGAGGGCCTTCCCACCTGGTCCAAGCTTCCCACCTTCTCCCAGACAGCTGGCATTTCCCCAGCCCCGCACTGGGTGCTGGGCATCATTTGACCAGGAGCTCGCATCTGACCGAGCAGTCAGCTGCTGCCTAGAGCCATGTGTGAGCCTCGCAGCAGCCCTAGCATGGCCGTGGGTCGGGGAGGGCTTCCCGGAGACCTCGCAGCACCCCATTCCAGAGCAGTCTCACACCCTCAGGGCCAGGCCCCTACTCCTCGCCCTCAGTCCAACAGCAGGGGCCGAGGGGCAAGGACACAGGCGGCAGTCCTTCCTGTGTCCCTTGGTCTGAGCCGTCAGAGGAGGCACTCCCGTCCACTGGGCGAAGCCCCAGGGAGCAGACCCGGGCCACCTGGTGTCCTGTGCATTCTCTTTGTGGGTTGGGTTTCCTCCACGAGGAGAGGGAGCCTGTCGGGAGGAGGACTGCAGCCTTGGCTCAGAAACCAGCCCTGAGCATCATCATATGCACTCCTGAGCTCTGGGGCATTTCAGTTACACCGTTTCGCTGACCGGGCAAATCTGCCTGGGGCGAGTTCAGAAAACGGTCATCAGCAGAGAGAGCCCAGCCTGCCACCGCCTCCCCCTGGGCCCCTCCCCCGCCCTCCCGGTCCCTTGTCCCTTCTCCTTTTACCATTCCATGGTTCCACCAAAAATAATATTTAATGGGAAGGCAGAAATGAGTTTCTAAATATTCCAGGGGGGATTTGCCGTGCTGGTAATTTGTTTGGTGCTGATAATTACATCTTACATTTTTCCAGCTTTACTTAAAACTGTGTGCCGAGTGCGCTGGCATTTAATTACTGCTCTGCGGCAGCCACAAGGTTATTTATTAAAGAGTTATTTTATCTTGATACGGTGGATCCTGCCCCTTATCCCCTCCTTAATGTTGTGTTATTTTCATCAGAGAAATTTCCGCAAGTGAATGCCGATTGCGGGGCTGCCTCCCCCCTGCGATTAGGCTGTCACTCCACTGAATGCCGATGCCTCCAGGCGCCGCACCGCCCTATTATAGGGGGTTGTCAGCTCAAATAATTAGACTTAAAAGTTACAGCTGAAATACAATCCAGAAATGGCAAGGCCCTGTTTTGGAAATTGTCTATAAAATGTCAGCAGTAAGGATGCTCGGGGAACAGTAATAGACCGTCATTGTTGGAGCTCAGGATTAGACCCTAGGTGCGTTTTTTCCCCGGCCCTGGTTTTTCCTTCCCTGCTGTTGCTGCTGTCAGTAGACCCGAGTCCAGGGCGAGTCCTGCCCCTTCTGGAGGCCTCGTGTCAGTGACTGCAGGGAGGCACCAGCCACTCCTGGCGCTTGGGACAGCGGGGTGACCATCCAGAACTCGGGACTCCACAGATACTCAGGGTCCCAGGAAGTGGTCACTTGCCTCTGTTACCCCCACCTTCTCTCTGTAGTCCTAGCCCCTACACCGTGGGGAAGATGAGTCTGCTCTGCGGCAAACCTGTCCAGGCTCTTTGTGTTGGCTGAAGCCCAGCAGGCCTGTGAAGGGACGTGCCCTGCTGGAGCGTGCCATCCAGGAGTCCCTGGGCTTGAGGCCCTGCCCTGGTGCTAGGGGTGATCCTAAGGCTCACCTCTGACCTCTCACTCATCCTTAGCCCCTGGGGTTCTCCCTTCCACTTGCATCTGGAAGGGGGGAATTTAAAAATAAAAACAAACCCTTCTCAATGTTAGTTCCCCAAGGGCCCTTATTTCCTAATAGTGGCGAGAACACCTTGTCCTCCGGGACTGTTTGAGGTAAAGACCGGTCAGTTTTCTTCACAGCTTAGGTTGAGACCTAAGGTTTATCCACCAATGACCTACTTCCTTCCCCTGGGGCTCTTTGTTCTCATGTCCAGGGACCTGATCGGGTCCCAAGATTCTGCCACTGACCACCGTCAAGCTGGCAGGTGTGTCCCTGACACAGGCTTGAGGCCCATCCTCATGCCAACTGGAGAGTGTTTCTCCCGGCAGCCTCAAGAGACCCAGAAGCTTCTTCATGGAGCCGCCTGGGTCTCTCTTTTCACCCTGTGAGCCAGGGCTCAAAGGGCCCTGAGCTTTTCATCCCACGGACCTGCTTCCAGTACGTGTATAAACACGTCCCTGAGTGTCAGCTGTCAGTTCCCGCCTCTTTAACTGGGAGGTGCCGGCATCCACAGCGTGGAAACCCGCAGCCCAGAGGAGGTGCCCGAGAGTGGTTCTCTTCCCCCCAGACCCATTTGGATGCCCATGAACAAGGAGGAGATGGGGAAGCCACTGGCAGAGAGGAGAGGCAAGGACAGAGTTGGTCAGTTAGGACCGTGGAGCCTTTTTGCCTTAGCCAGGCTACAGAGGGGAGAGGCGAGGAGAGAGTTGGTCAGTTAGTGAGCCTTTTTGCTTTAGCCAGGCTACATCTCCACCAGCGGGCATGCCGCTCCTCATGACCTGTGCCCCAGGTTCAGCACCAGAGCCCAGGGAGTGCCTGCACCATGTCCGAGCCTCCCAGCCTTTTGCTGTTTGTGGGGAGCGCTCAAAGGAAGCTCTTTGTCGTGGCTTTCTCCTGCCAGCCGTGCCCCCGGGGTCCACCTGTGCCCCTGCCGCACAGCACTGCTCTGCCACCCAGTGCAGACTCCCGGCTTTAGGACAGATGACAGAAGCCCACTTCTATCAGCTTAACGCCAAACATGGAAACTCTTGTCTTACAAAACTGAAAGTAGAGAAGTAGATTTGGCGTCAGGCACGGCTGGATCCAGGTGTTTAAACAGTTCGGTCAGGCATTCTTCTGTCTCTGTCTCTACCTCTGCTCTCCTCAGTAGCTCCTTTGTTCTCAAGCAGGTCCTGTCGAGTATTGTGAAAGGTGGTCCCCAGCCTCCCACCCCCCAGGTTAGAGACCAGAAGTGGAGAGGAAAAGCCACGTGTCTTAATAGTTTTCGCAAAAGGCCAAAGGTTCTACCTCTCGAGCCACATCTGGGTCACATAGCCCATGAACCAAAAATGGGGGCTGAGATGGTTCTCCTAAGAAGATGGGGATGCCAGTTCTGGGAGGAGACACGCTGACACCACAGTGAGCGCGGGGCACCGAGGGAAGTAGACGCGGCCCCTGGCGCTGGCTGTGGCACTGGCGGTGCTTTGGCTCTGACTGGAGGCCTCAGAGGGAGGCAGTGTGGGTACAGTTGAGGCTGAGTAAAATGAGGGCTGAGGAGTCATTCAAAGCTCGGTGCGAGAGTTTTTAACTGGGCAGGTAACGTGAACAGATAAGGATTTGTGCCGGCTGTTTGTGGAGGGCCAGTGACCGGGTCGGGGGATGACCAGAGCAGGAGGAGCAATGGAGAACACAGCACAGCAATCCAGGGAAGGATGGTGGCTTGGACTTTGGAAGTGGCATTCACCTGTGGACTTGGCAAGAAATTAGAGTGTTGGAAAGCTATCTTAGGTGGTGCTTTAGCAGGACCTGGTGATATGCTGGATGTCTGGTCTGTGGGTTGCAGCTTTGACCTCTGTGTAATGAGGTCACAGGTTGGACCAGGTGGTGTCTGCAGTTACTTCCAGCTCTGATTCCATGCTTTTGGGCTGAGCGAGCAGCAGTCTGGCATCTGTGGTGGAGGTGTTCCCGATGTAGCACCATGGGTCCTTTGCATGCCTGGGCTCCCCAGCAAGGACCCTCAGAGACCTGCACCCTGAGTGATGCCCTCTGGGTCTAATCTTAGCCTCGCTGCCTGCCTTCTTCAACCCTGCGTGTAGGGGTGCCCAGGAAGGACACACCCCAGCCTCTGCCCACCAACTGCATGCCCTGTTTGCATGCCAAGCATGTCTGCCCATGGCTAGGTTTTGCTTGCCTTCCCTCCTTCTGCATGTTCCGAATGTCTTTACCAAGCTCGAGACTTTGGCAGGCGGGGTGGGAGGGGGGTCCAGGCTGCACCTTGAACTGAGAAGCGCAGAACAGCTTCTTTCCCGGGGAGCCCAAGGTTGGAGGTTGTGGCCAGGCACAGCCACCCTCCCCCTTGAGACCCTGTCCATTGGTGCCGAAAGCCGTCTGCTTGGCACCCTCATCATGTTACTGCCATCGTCATGCCCATCCTGCCCGCGGACCACGTCCCTGGCCCGCCCAGAACTCTGGCCCCTGTCCAGTCCCTCCTGGAAGCAGCCCCTCCTCTTGGGTTCTCAGGCTCTGCCAGGCTGAGGTCCTGGGAGGTGGTCCTGCTGCTGCCCTCATCTCTTCCCCGGGGATCACAGCCTGGAGGTGGAGGCAGTGGCCTCAGAGAAGGTGGCCACATCACTTCCGGGCTGACCCTCTGCCCTGCCCGAGTCCTGCTCTGAGGACCCTCCACCCTAGGGTGTCTGGATCTCTCGCACTAGTGCCCCAGCTAGCCCTGCTGGAGACCCTCCTTGGTGGGGGCAGGGGTGGGAGCAGGTAGAGGTGGGCACTGGAGAGCAACCTGGGATGTGGCCCCTACAGGCCTTGCACTGATTCCCCTGTAATCCTGGGCCTCAGTTTCCTAGGCTGTAAAACGGGAGCTTGGTTGCAGAATCTCTCGTGTTCCAGACATTCCCTGAGAGCGGGGGCTATTCTGGCCCCAAAGCAGAATGGGTGGGGGTCAGCCAGGGCCCAGGAACCCCACCCCTTGGCTCTGACGAGAGGGGCTTCTTGGACGAGGGGCCCCTGCCCTTCCACCCGCACACGTGCCCTGCCCGGCCTGTGAGCGCCTCTCTCCCTCCTCCCGCAGTGCGCCGCGTGGCTCCGCGTTTCTCCATCCCTCCCAGCAGCCAGGAGGTGATGCCGGGCGGCAGCGTGAACCTGACGTGCGTCGCCGTTGGCGCACCCATGCCCTACGTGAAGTGGATGATGGGGGCCGAAGAGCTCACCAAGGAGGACGAGATGCCGGTCGGCCGCAATGTGCTGGAGCTCAGCAACGTGGTGCGCTCCGCCAACTACACTTGCGTGGCCATCTCCTCCCTGGGCATGATCGAGGCCACGGCCCAGGTCACCGTGAAAGGTGAGCCTCACTGGTGTGCTGGCCATGGCCCGTGGCCTTCCCTGGACTGGGCGGGGAAGGGGGGCATGACTGCCGGGAGATGGGTGGGGCTGAGGGTTGTTACCCTGCTGGTGCCTGGCCCTGGGGGTCCTCCTGGCCCTCAGTGGTGGACAGAAGGCTTTCTGTCAGAAACTGGCTTAAATATTTGAGCTAACAGGTGCTAGGTCCCTGCGGGGCAGATGCCGTGCTGGTTAGGAAGCACAGGTTATATTGTTCAGGTGGCGTCACCCTGGCAAATAGATTCTCTTGTTGTTCCCATTTTATAAGTTAGGAAACTGAGGCACAGAGTTACAGGGAAGTAAATGATGGAGCAGGGACTTGAACCCTGGGGGTCTGAATCCACCACACACCCCTCTAACCATAGAACTGGACCCTCAGCTTTCCCAGCCTCCCAGAAAGAAGGATGGGAAACAGTAGCCAAGGCAGGTGGGTTCTCTCTGCCCTGGCCCTAGGACAGCCACATGTAGATCAGACTCCTTGGGGCGCTCTGCTTCCAGTCTTCCCTCTGATAACACCCCCATTCTGCAGCGTGAGTCCTCTGTTTAACAGAGCAGCATCACATTATAGAAGGGAGAAACACCCTGCGGTGGCTTCTGACTGCTTTTAAGATAAAGACCAGGATCCGCACTGCTGTGACCTGAGCAGGCTGACAGTCCCAAGTGTCACCTGCTCTCACCCCACCCTTGCTGTCACTGGCTCCACCTCGCTCTCCAGGTCTCAGTCCTGGGAAGCTTTCCCCAATCACCCCATTCAGGGACACCCTGGACTTTTCTCCATCTCAGCACCCTGCTTTCTGCTGCATTACACATACCAGAGCCACGATCATTGCTCGCTGATCGCGTCTCTCTCGCACTGGTGTATGAACCCCATGAGCGCAGCGACGTGACCGTGTAACAGCGCGTCCTCAGCCCTAGCGCAGTGCCTGGCGCCCCAGCAGCACTCAGTTTGTGAGTGCCTGTTGTTCGGGGATTGGCTGTGGACCTGGGACTTCTCCCCTCCTTTTGAGCCAAGCCATGGTGTCCGTGGGGCCAGCAGCCCCATCCGTCTCTCTCAAATCCAGGATCATTCCCTGAGGAAATCCCTTCCCTCTCCCCGCCCCTGTTACACACACTTGCCAATGGGTGAGCCCAGATGCACTGCAGAGGCCTGTGTGTCTCCCATCTGCACGGGCCCAGGCAGGCCACCTCTGGGTCCGTTTGCTCAATGAGCCACCAGGGCTGGTGTGAGGTCCAGGGAGTCCTAGAAGTGACTTAGGTGGACACCGAGTGACCCAAGGCCCCTGCAGGCACTGACGGGCCTGGCCACCAGCCCCCGCTACCAGACCTCAGTGGTCACCGAGGGCTTTTCAGGCGATTCTTTGCAGGGGAGGGCTGTGGGGGTGGGGTCAACCACACTCTGGTTGGATGAACCCCAGGGCAAGGTCAGCTCCTGGGGTCATGACCTCAGGCAGCCCTAAGCCTTCCACTTTGTCCCCAGCCCTGCCGAAGCCTCCAATTGACCTTGTGGTGACAGAGACAACTGCCACCAGCGTCACTCTGACCTGGGACTCTGGGAACTCAGAGCCTGTATCCTACTATGGCATCCAGTACCGCCCAGCGGGCGCGGAGGGCCCCTTCCAGGAGGTGGACGGCGTGGCCACCACCCGCTACAGCATCGGCGGCCTGAGCCCTTTCTCAGAGTATGCTTTCCGCGTGCTGGCGGTGAACAGCATCGGGCGCGGGCCGCCCAGCGAGGCGGTGCGGGCGCGCACGGGGGAGCAGGCGCCCTCCAGCCCCCCGCGCCGCGTGCAGGCACGCATGCTAAGCGCCAGCACCATGCTGGTGCAGTGGGAGCCGCCCGAGGAGCCTAACGGCCTGGTGCGGGGATACCGCGTCTACTACACCCCCGACTCCCGCCGCCCTCTGAGCGCCTGGCACAAGCACAACACAGACGCCGGGCTCCTCACCACTGTGGGCAGCCTGCTGCCTGGCATCACCTACAGCCTGCGTGTGCTGGCCTTCACCGCCGTGGGCGACGGCCCCCCCAGCCCCACCATCCAGGTCAAGACGCAGCAGGGAGGTAGGCGCAGGCCAGGCTGGATGGTACCCCCCTCCCTCGGGCCATGAGCCGGGGGGTGGTGGGGGCGGTCTTTGGGATGATGAAAGCCCGTATCTGCACACACAGCCGCTGGGGAGGCAGGGTGGGGGTTGGGTGAGGCCCTGCCTCCTTCCGCTGGGGGCCCCTGCCCTTGGGGGATTGGCGAGGCTGACGGCGCCTGGCTGGGGTATTGCAGTGCCTGCCCAGCCCGCGGACTTCCAGGCCGAGGCGGACTCAGACACCAGGATCCAGCTCTCGTGGCTGCTGCCCCCGCAGGAGCGGATCGTCAAGTATGAGCTGGTGTACTGGGCGGCAGAGGACGAGGGCCAGCAGGTGAACACCCAGCAGTGTGGAGGGAGGGGGGCTGCTCCCGGTCCTGGGGGTCCGTGCTGGGCTCTCCTAGGCAGGCTTTCCTGGATTCTGGGGTCGTGGGGACACAGCCCCTTGAGGCTCTGGGACCCTTGCTGGCCTGTGTGGTTCTGTAGTCTTTGTCACCCCTGTGCTGGGGACAGAGCTCCTAAGTCCGTCCTGGGTCTCCTCGGCTCTGTGGCTCTCATGGCACCAGCAGAGCCCTCAAGTTCCCCAGGCCACCATGTCCGTGGTGTTCCCATGCCCATGTGGTCAGTGAGGTGCCCTTGCATGGGCCACGTGGCCACATGGCAGGGAACCAGCCCTGCAGCTACAGTGGGTCCACAGGGATCAGTCCGTGTTGGGGGTGACCTCTGAGTGACCTTTGAGGTCAGGGTGGTCAGTGAGTGCTCTTTGCTCTTCCAGCACAAGGTGACCTTCGACCCCACGTCCTCCTATACCGTAGAGGACCTAAAGCCCGACACACTGTACCGCTTCCAGCTGGCCGCCCGCTCTGAGCTGGGGGTGGGAGTCTTCACCCCCACCATTGAGGCTCGCACAGCACAGTCCAGTAAGTGTCTCCCAGAGCCACGGCTGCTACAGCTGGGCGGGTGTACACACATGTGCACCCTTTCCCCTCGACCAGGCGGGTGGTCAGTTCCGCTGGGCCCTGGGCTCAGTCTGGATCCCAAGTGAGGGACAGGTAAGTGCCCTCTAGTCTGCATCCGGGCGGCTGCTGCCCTCGCTGCTCCCTGCCCACCTCCTGCCTTCCCTCAGCCCTGCCCCCGCCCAGGTAAGTTCTGTGTGTCCTCCCCCACCCGCTCTGTGCTGGTCACATTAGCCCGCAGCCACCCTCCATCGAGGCACCGCTGTGCTCGCTGTGTTTCCGAGCTGCTCCAGCGGCGTCTTCCCTCCTGTATCCCCACATCTCATCTCCCTGTTACCCATATTCCTGCCTCCTGCCCCCTCCACGAGAGTCCCTGTGAGCCAGGCAGTCTCACTGAGCCAGCCGCACGGGGGGAGATGAGGCCGCACCGGGGCCGTGTGGCACTCGCATGTTGGACTGTGCATGAGGCTGTGTGTGTACGCATTTAGGAGTGCTGCGTGCAACTGTGTTCCTGCGTGAGACTGATGCTGTGAGTGTGTCCATGTCTGAGCACCCAGCTGTGCAGCCCCTGAAGGTGTCTGTCACTGTGGCTGGGTCTGGGTGTGTCCATTGGCTGTTCTTAGGATTGGGACCCAACCAGTGTGTCTCAGGGTGTCTGGCTCTCTGCACCTCTCCCTCCCGGCGACAGATTGCGAGCCCATGGGCTCTCTACTCACATGGCCACAGTGAGCCATCATCTGTGAGGTGGCCTGTGATAATGGGGCCAAGTATGTGTGGCTGGTTGGGGTCGTGGCATTGAGACGGCACGTGTGATGACATGTCATGGTCCTGTGAGGCCCCTTTTGTCACATGGGATTGTGTGAATGTGCCGTGTGTGACTTGGTGTTCCTGGATTCATCCTACAAGCACCTGCCACACTCCTGCCGGGGCCCATGCACCCTGCTGGGAGTAGCACAACCATGACGTGGCCTCTGCCCACGGGGGTCCTTGTCTAGTGGGGAAGACAGATATTAAACCCACAATTACCCAAATGAGCTTTTAATTATATTTGTGTAAAGTGCCGTGGAGGAAACAAACAGTGGAGAGAAGATGTGACGGGAAGCTGGTGTTATCTGAGGGGTCAAAGGGGCTTCCTTGGGTGACACGGAAGCCCTAGGCAGGGGGTCAGCAGGTGCCAGAGACCTTGAAGCAGGAAGGCGCCTGGTTGTGGTCAGGGTGAGCAGCCAGCCAGTATGGCCAGAGCAGCCCCCTGACGACAGCATCAGGGCTTTGGGGACAGGAAACAGTAGAGCTGCCTAGCTAAGGGTGAGAATGCGCGGAACAGCCCAACAGCACGCTGGAGACGGGAGGCGGTGTGCGTCGTTCTAGGTAAGTGGTGGCGGCTTAGGGGAGCTGGAGGTGGGGGTCGGGGGTGGTTTTGAGAGCTGTCTGGGATCCCGCTGGCCAGACTT
The DNA here is from genome assembly GCF_055505025.1 of Bos grunniens. Taxonomy (NCBI): domain Eukaryota; kingdom Metazoa; phylum Chordata; class Mammalia; order Artiodactyla; family Bovidae; genus Bos; species Bos grunniens. The sequence goes on from NC_141167.1 coordinate 18,984,141, forward strand.
CGTGACAGATTAGGTGTGGGGGTGGGCTAAGGGAGGGGGTGCCTCGGGTGCAGCCTTGTACATGGTGTGCAGACCTGGGAGGAGAGTGGTGCCACTCACTCCCTGGGATGGGAAGTGAGACAGAAGCAGGCACGAGCGGCACGCCTGGTGCAGAGGCCCCCAGGCTCGGGAAGCTGTGTGCCATCCGGGCGCTGATGCTTGGCGGGTGGCCGGGATCCAGAGCTGGGGCTGGAGTTCAACTGAGAAGGAGGACCAGGGATGGGAGGGACTCCAGGAGACGGCGGTGTCTTGGAGGTCAGAAGAAGAGAGTTTCAAGAAGGAGACCAGATGTTGCTGCTGAGTGGTCAGGGCCAGAGCGTGACCACTGGGTGTAGTAATACGCAGGGGTGGACCTGGCGTGAGGGGCTGAAGCCGACTGGCGACCCAGGAGGCTTGTGTGGGAAACACGGAGGTAGAGACAGAGGCTTAGCTGAGAAAGGGGACACCGCAGCTGGTGCAGTAGGGGAGGCTGTGGGGCCAAGGATGGGATGTAGGAAGACTAAGATGGGGAAATCTTGAGCACACATAAACGTCATTGGAAATGTGTCCACGAGAAGTAGACAGTGCGGAAAAGAGGATAGTTGGCACCTTGGGAAGTGAGGAAGAGGGCAGAGCACGGGCAAGGGGAGAGACTGGCCTTGGACAGGAAGGTACTCCCTTCCTTCCTGGGGTGGGGGAAGGAGAAACCCGCAGCCAAAGCTGGCCGGTTGGTGGGTTTGGTACCGAGAGCTGAAGGAGCTGCTGTCGGGAGGTCTTGGTTTTCTCTGCAGAGTAGGAGATGGGATTATCTGCCGAGAGGAAGGGAGGTTTGAGGAGCGTGGAGGAGGTGGAAGGTGTTTTACGTCAAGCGGCGTGGTAGGGGGTGGCGGGCAGAGAGCAGAGGCCAGCCGACAAGCGTGGATCGTCCCGGGAGCCATGGGCACTCACAGGGCTCTCACCAGCCTTGGCAGGTTCTTCTACCTGCCCCGTGTGCTGCCTTGAAGGGGGTGGGGGATGGGGTCATTCAGAACCTGCCGCAGGCTAGGCAGGAGCTCAGAGTTTGGCGTGTTGGTATGAGTGGTGAGCGTCTAAGCTGAATAGCAAGGGCAGTGAGGATGGTAGGTCAGCAGATGGGGACCCTGGGGCTGCAGGGCAGGCAGTGGGCTGGGGACCCTGAGCAGCTGAGCTGGGCCATGAGGCGAGGGCCTGTCAGGGGGTGTTGGAGGCCAGTTATAGAGAGAGTGGCAGTGTCTGGGGCAGGACGCCCTCAGTGCAGGGAGGAGAAGGCTCTGAAGGTGAGGGACTTGGGAGCCAGTGGGTTGAGGGGCTGCTGGCATCCTGGGCAGGGTGGTGACAGAACTCACGATGAGAACACCCCCGTGATGACAGCGGAGTTCTCAGTGGGACTGGGGTCTGGGAATGATGAGTGAGGGCCCCTCTGATGGGTCCTTTCCCTTAGACTGCTCCGGGGGCTTTGCACCTTGGCCATAGACACCCTGTCCAGGCAGACACAGGCTCAGGCCGCCTCGCGCCACAAGAGCCATCAGGTCACTTGTCCTGAGAAGGGGAGAGCTGTGGGCACAGCCATGAGTGGTTGTAGGCGTGAGCAGGGATGAGGGTGGCATGGCCTCTGTTGCTTGTGTGTGTCTGATGCCGTGTGTGTTTCGTATGAGACAGTGGATGTGTGAGGCGCTGCGTTAGAGGCCTGCGTGTGTGTCTGTGTGCGTGTGTGGAGAGCCTGTGGTCCGGCGGGAGAGCTGGGCTGTCTGGTGGCCAGTGGCGGCAGCTTGCCTGGAGGGGCCCCGGGAATAACCACGCCACCCCCCCGGGGAGTAGCCCGCCTGGGTGAGTCTCCGTCCTCCGTGACCGGTCGCTGTGCCTGTGGCCCCCCACCCTCCATCTGCCTGCTTCCCCCCCATTTGTCTCCCCCAGCCCCCTCCGCACCCCCCCAGAAGGTGACGTGTGTGAGCGTGGGCTCCACCACCGTCCGGGTAAGTTGGGTCCCGCCGCCGGCCGACAGCCGCAACGGCGTCATCACCCAGTACTCGGTGGCCTACGAGGCGGTGGACGGCGAGGACCGTGGGCGGCACGTGGTGGACGGCATCGGCCGCGAGCACTCCAGCTGGGACCTGGTGGGCCTGGAGAAGTGGACGGAGTACCGGGTGTGGGTGCGGGCGCACACGGACGTGGGCCCCGGCCCCGAGAGCAGCCCGGTGCTGGTCCGCACCGACGAGGACGGTAGGCAGCACTGGGGATAGGCGAGGGGAGGGGCGGGGGACAGGAGAGCTGCCTGCTACGGGTGAGGATGCACGGGACAGCCCAGCAGGACGCTGCAGGCAGGAGAGGCTGTGCCTCGGTCTAGGCAAGAGGTGTCCCCACCGGACACCCAGGGCTCAGCCTCCCGAGCGCCTCTGAGGGACTCCCCATCTTCCCAGTACAGGCTTAATGGCCCCGCCTGGGGAGATGGAGCTCGTGGGACAGCCTGTGCCTGAATCCCAGCCCCGGAGCTCCCCAGGCAGGGGAGCCTCAAAAGGCTGAGGCCAAAGAGGGCGAGAATCAGAGAGACTGGTTCTGGAGACACTAGTGAGGCTCACCTCACTAGATGTCAGGGTGACGCGGGGCCCAGAGGAGACAGCACAGATTGTGCTGACTTGGGCAGGTCGAAGGCCTGGTGCCCCACCTCCCACCTTGGTCCTCCTCCCCACCGAGTGAGGCAGTCCTGGGCCCAAGGGCTGCAGAGTCCCAGGCTCTTCCCCGTGCAGGTGGAGGGAGCCCTCCACGTTCCTCTGCAGGACAGACAGTCTAAGGCAACCGCATCAGGGGCAGTGGGGTGCGGAGGCATGGCACTGCAGCTGTGCTGTGCCTGCCTGACTTCCTTCTCCACGCACCTGACTTCCTCCTCCTTCTGGTCCTCAGTGCCCAGTGGGCCACCGCGGAAGGTGGAGGTGGAGCCGCTCAACTCCACTGCCGTGCGCGTCTCCTGGAAGCTGCCCGTCCCCAGCAAGCAGCATGGCCAGATCCGCGGCTACCAGGTCACCTACGTGCGGCTAGAGAATGGCGAGCCCCGCGGCGCCCCCATCATCCAGGACGTCATGCTGGCCGAGGCCCAGGTGTGCCCCCGGGAGGTGGTGGGGTCGGCAGGCAGGCGGGCGAGACCATCACATTCCACTTCCTCTTTGGAACCCAGGTTCGCTCCCCTCCCCTGCCTGCTCTCAGAGGGCCGGTGACACCAAGACATGCTGTGGCATTTGGGGAAGCGCTGAGACCAGGAGGTTAGGGCCAGCTGCCAGGATCACTCCCTTCTCTGTCTTGGGTCTGCCTGAGCTGTCCCAACCCAGGCTTGGCCAGCCCCACCTGCCCTGGTGGCAGTCCCAGCCTGGCAGTCACCTCAGTGGCTCAGCCACTGGTGCCAGCAGTGCAGAGCTCTGTCGGCACGCACCCAGGCCTCAGCCCAACACTCCAAGCTCTCCTTGGCGGCTCGCAGGAAATGCACCCGCTGTCTGTTAGGCTGGGTTTTCGAGCTGTGCCTTCCTCCTCTCACAGCCAGGGCGGTCACCTCCCCCATTTGGCTGTTGTCCTGGCAGAGTTCCGTGAATCGGGCCAGGCTGATGTTTGCTCTCAAGGGCTGGGCTTACGGCCCGTCTCACTCACACCTCTACACCCTTCCGTCCTCAGGGGATGGTGCTTCTGCCCAGGAGCTTGGGGTGAGGTTCCTGGGGTATTCTCAGCACTGTTTGGCTATCCAGGAGAACCTGGGGCACTGGGAGACTGGGCGAGCGGGCCAGAACTTCCCAGGAAGGGGTGGCTAAGCTCAGATATGAGACCAGGTCTCAGGATTCCTGGGAAAGGCCTGTAATTGCTATCATAACTTCCCTCCCCACATAGTCTGTTGAAGATTCACGACACCTAGCGGCGTGTCTGTGCTGAAGGGCTTTCTGTCCAGAATCAGGGCTGTGAGGGGGTGGAGCCTGACTTACCCCCAGAATGCAACCCCCCGCCCCGGCCCCCGGTCTGGCTCTTCACACCACCCCTGTCCCGCAGGCTGGGATCAGACTGGTGTCCTTCGTGCCGCACTTAGGGTTGGACTCACCCACAGGCAGGCAGGGCTTTCGTGTCTCCAGCTCCGGCTGGCTTCAGTTTTCTGCCCAGAGGCCACGCTGTTCCTCCTCTGGGCCTACCCAGCACTAAGGGAGCAGGGGGGAGAAGGCGGGCCTGTGACTACATTCCTGGGGCAGGTTGAGGGCTCTTCCTGGAGCCTCGGTGGGTGGACACACCCACCCAGAAGCATCCCGGGAATGGGGAATGGGCTCCCTCCGGCCCTGCCGCCCCAGGAGACCAGCAGCACAGCTGCAGCCACTGCGGCTCCAGAGAAGCTGCTTCTCTTCGGGTGCCCCCTTCTGGTCCCGAGTGGTTAGAAGGGAGCTGGGCCGGAGGACGCAGGGCACTGTCCTCTTGGTCTCAGATCTCCTGTGACAGGAGGTAAACATGCGCCCGAGCTCTAGGGAAGCCGAATGAAGGTGGAGGACCCGCCTTTGTATCCCCTGACACCCGGACTGGGTCATTGTGCTCCAGGCCAGGAGGTGAGCAGATGGGGCCTGGTCCCCAGCCTGGCCACAGGGCCCAGCTGTCCCCCGAGTGCCTGGTCAAGGACATCACAGCCTGTCCTTCCCCACAGCACCATCTGCTCAGCCCAGGCCTCATCAGTGGCGTGCGTGCCCCCCACGACTGTTTGGCCAGACTTGTCTCCCTTCATGTGTGTGTCCCCATCTCCAGTCTGTTTCTCGTGGCCGCTGACTCCACCTCCCTGTCTCTTTTTTTCCCTGTGGTCTGTTTTTCCTTCCTCTCTGTTTCTGTCTCTCCCTCTCGCTGACTGCATTTTCATCTGTCTGTTCTCTTCTCTCCTGTGATCCCTTCCGTGCTCTGGCCCTGTGTTTTGCCTCAATCTGTTTCTCTTTCCCTTCGTGTCTCTCAGTCTCCCCCTTGCAAGGCCCTCCACACCTATGCCTGGCTTGGATAGCAAAGGCAACCCCCATCCCCCTAGGCAAGGAACCTAGAGCAGGGCTGGGCCCAGGCACACCTTAGAAAGTGGCCGAGGCCAGGAGGGACGGCCGAGGGCCTCCTCCCATATCTTGTCCCACACTCCTTGCAAGGACTTTCAAGACAGCTTCCCAGAACAGGAGCAACTGGGATTGCTGGACAGAGATCAGACCAGCACTGTGAGGCGGTTGGGCCAGAGGACCCCATGGTCGGGGGATGACATGGCCCCGCTTCCTGTGCTGTGCTGGACAGCTCTCAACCCCCAGCCCTCCAGTGCCCCAGAACCTTCCTCCCTCCACCCTCCATGCACCACAGCCTGGAGAAGAACATATTGAGAATCAGCAGCAGCAGTAGCGCCAGCCCAGATCTGTGCCTTCCTATCTTGATGTTCAGGTATCCTGGGAAGGAACTGGGTCTTTCCCAGTGCCCGTAGGGCAGGGTCCAGACTCTGAACTTGGCACTCATGGCCTCTGTCATCTTGCTGACCAGTCTGCCCCGCCCCTTCCAGCCACAGCATAGCTTCTGCTGTTCCTGGGACAACATCACTTGCCTAGAGCACACTGCAAAATCTGTCTTCCCAAGTGGGATGCTTCTGAGAGTAAAAGATGTTGTGAGTAATCATACCAGGACAGCAAGCTTAGACCAGGACTGTTTCCAGCAAACCAGTACAGCCACTTCTGTGTACAATACAGCACTTCCGTGTCTCCCCACCCCTCTGCCTGAGCTGTAGGACCCACCCCCTCAAGTCTGGCAGCCTCTCCCTCTAAGCACCTCCAGGCGGCGCCCTCCGACCCCTCAATGTCAGGGAGCCCTGTTGCTCTGGCCCTCTGCCCTCCAGGTCTCCCCTCCTCAACCTTGATGCCCCCAGCTGGGCCTGTGAGGCAGGGGCTGGGATCTTTGGATGGCGAGTGGTCCTGGGGTGCCACCCCTCTGGCTCGTGCCTGCCACCAGCCTTCCCCCAACCAGGCCCTCTCAGGGTCAGAGTCCTTCACATCCTGTCTCCCTTTCTCTCCCCGTCCCGCGGTCAGTGGCAGCCAGAGGAGTCCGAGGACTATGTAAGTAAGAGGTGTGCGAGCGCGGGCAAGACCTGGGTTAGGCTGGGCTCGTGGGACACTCCCCCTCCCCCGCCTCTCCTCCCAGCCTGAGCCGCCAAGATCCACAGGGCACCAGCCACATCTGGAGAAAATTGGCGTTTACGCCAAGCCCCGAGCTGAGCAGTGATTGGCATTTTCTCTAATCCTTACTTCTCGCCTGTCAAGCAGCAATTTCAGACCAGTGTTCAAGATTGACCGGGCCCTGGCCCTTGCTCTGGCCAGATGGGGATGGAGTTAAATCCGATCCTGATCGTTAGGCCTTATTGATCCCTGGAGTGAAAAATCACCTGCTCCAGGTCCAGGCTGGGAGGCGGGTCTCGGGGCTGGGTTCCGGCATCGGTGTGTTCTGGAGCCCCAGCCCTGGGAGACCCTCCAGCCAGGGCAGAAGGGGCCTGCGAGGGTTTGGTGGCCGCTGCAGTGGCCCCACCCGAGGCTCAGAGCTGGAGGGACGCCAGGGCTGGTGGTGACAGCTCTGTCTCCACTGCGCGGTGGTCCCCTTCCTCTTCCCACTGTTCCTTCTGTGTGGTGTGGCTTGGCCTCCCATGGTGTTTTTCCGCATGTCTCTGGAAATGATGCCTTGGCTGGAAATGGGCATGTGGGCAGGGCCTGCCAAGGCAGGGGGACACTGCCCTGGCTGACTTTTCAGGCGTCACTGGAGACAGTGTGCTCCCCAGGGTTGGGGGGTTCCCTGTCCTCTTCATCTCTCTTCCCTGCCCCAGCAAGCTTTGCAAGGCATACGGTGCTCACAGAGCCAGGGCCTGGATGGGGACAGGAGGGGTCCTACTCAGTGCTGCAGGGTGGTGCCTCGGCCCACCCTTCACTTCCCTCTGGTGTGCGTGTGCATGCGTTAGTGTCTACAGGTGGCCCTCTGCCTGTGGGTGCAGGAGGAGCCGCAGGCTGCATGGGTGTGCGTGCCAAGAGCCGAGCGAGGTGCTACGTGCGAGCGAGGCTGTCTGCCCTGTGTGTCACGTGTGCCCGGACCTCACGAGGTGTCATTCACAGTACAATGCAGTGAAGGAACAGTGTGGCCCTTTGTTCTTGTCTGAAAGGAAGAATGAGCAGCTTGTCTGCCTCAGGCTTGTGGCTCCCCGGAAAGGCTGGGTCCTCCTGGGCACACATCCACCTGCCTGTACTGCCTCCCGCAGAGTCCAGCACCGCACAGCCCCCCTCCCAAGACCTCTGGCCCACGTGCCTGGGGTGGCTGGCCCGGTCTGGTCCCTCCTTGCTCTCCTGTGATGGGAATGGGCCCCTCCTCCTCCTTTAGGAAACCACCATCAGCGGCCTGACCCCGGAGACCACCTACTCCATCACCGTGGCTGCCTACACCACCAAGGGGGACGGTGCCCGCAGCAAGCCCAAAATTGTCACGACCACGGGGGCAGGTGAGTGAGGCTTTGGGGTCAGAGCTGAGGGCGGGGCCGAGAGGAGGGCAGGGCCAGAGCCCAGTGCGTGGTTGTTCAGTCCCAGGACGGCCCACCATGATGGTCAGCACCACGGCCATGAACACGGCGCTGCTCCAGTGGCACCCGCCCAAGGAGCTGCCCGGGGAGCTCCTGGGCTACCAGCTGCAGTACCGCCGAGCCGACGAGGCGCGGCCCAGCACCATCGATTTTGGCAAGGACGACCAGCACTTTACGGTCACTGGCCTGCACAAAGGGGCCACCTACATCTTCCGGCTCACTGCCAAGAACCGGGCTGGCCTGGGCGAGGAGTTCGAGAAGGAAATCACGACCCCCGAGGACGTGCCCAGCGGTTTCCCCCAAAATCTGCGCGTGATAGGGCTGACCACATCTACCACGGAACTGATCTGGGACCCCCCAGTGCTGGCGGAGAGGAACGGGCGCATCACCAACTACACCGTGGTGTACCGTGACATCAACAGCCAGCAGGAGCTTCAGAACGTCACTGCTGACACCCACCTGACGCTCTCCGGCCTCAAGCCAGACACCACTTACGACATCAAGGTCCGCGCACGCACCAGCAAGGGCGCCGGCCCGCTCAGCCCCAGCATCCAGTCCCGGACCATGCCCGTGGAGCAAGGTGTGTGCTGCGGGCACGTGGCTACGCCTGGGGACCTCTGCTCTCCTTGACTCACTGACCTCTGGCGACTGTGAGCCACCAACCTCTGGTGTGTGACACTCCAATCTCTCATGACCATGATCACTAACCTCTAGTGAACAGGCGCCACATTCTCTGTGTGTGGCCTCTGACCTCTGCTGTCCTTGGCCTACTGACCTCTGCTGGGCAACTCCAATCTCTCGTGACCTTGACCCACTGATCTCTCATGACTGCATCACTGCTCTTGGGTATGCAACACTAACCTCTTGGGGCCACGACCCCCTGACCTCTAGTGAACACGGTCCACTGTGCTCTGGTGCGCGGCCACATGGCTTCTCGTGACCGAGTCCCACTGACCTCTGGTCACTCTGACCTGCTGTCTGTAAGCTCCAGCTTCACCCGTGCCCTTCTGGAGAGCCTGACCACGGGTCCTGTGGCTTCTGCCCCACTCGGTTCTCACCATGAGGAAGAGCTGGGACTGGGAGCTGAACTGTGTGCAGTGGAAGCTGGCGGGAGTGGGGGTTCTGGCCCTCTGCAGCCATCCCTAATCCCCTGCCCCCCCCAATCTCTTCCCAGCGGGGAGCCCTCCAGGCCCGGTTATCCCCCTTAGGCAGTCAGAGGTGACTGTTCTCCCCTTACATCCCAACAGTGTTTGCCAAGAACTTCCGTGTGGAGGCTGCAATGAAGACATCTGTGCTGCTCAGCTGGGAGGTGCCCGACTCCTACAAGTCAGCAGTGCCCTTCAGGGTAGGTGGGGCCGGCTGGCCCGGCACACGCAGTCCTGCTGCGGGGCCCACGTTGCAGTCCCTGCCTGCGAGTCTGTGTTCACAAAGCTCTGTCCCGCAGGCCTGGGAGGGGGCCCCTCACCCGAACACGCCACCTGCGCCCCCGCTTCCCTTCCCGTGCAGATCCTGTACAATGGGCAGAGCGTGGAGGTGGACGGGCACTCCATGCGGAAGCTGATTGCAGACCTGCAGCCCAACACCGAATACTCATTTGTGCTGATGAACCGTGGCAGCAGCGCGGGGGGCCTGCAACACCTCGTGTCCATCCGCACGGCCCCCGACCTCCTGCCGCACAAGCCACTGCCAGCCTCGGCCTACATCGAGGACGGCCGCTTCACCCTCACCATGCCCCGCGTGCAGGAACCCGCACTGGTCAGGTGTGCAGACACGTCTCCGGGGGCTGCGGGGAAGAGGGCGGGGCTGGCCATGCAAAGCCAGGGGAGGACGGTCCTGACTCTCCTCTGCCCACCCAGGTGGTTCTACATCATGGTGGTGCCCATTGACCGCATGGGAGGGAGCATGCTGGCGCCACAGTGGAGCACGCCTGAGGAGCTGGAGCTGGACGAGGTGCCTGGGGACCCGGCCAGGGCAGCCCTGATGGCAGTCCCATTGCGCTGGTTGGCTGTGCCCCGGGGACTCCCCCCAAACTGGAATTATTTTCTGATTGGCAGCCTGCCCGCGTCTCTGAGGAGACGCACTCTGAGCTGGCTCCTGGGAGCTTTCAGAGAACTCCTGGGGGGCTTACAGAGACCTCCCCAGAGGGGTTTGTGGAGGATCCCCTGGGGTGCGAAGTGGCAGAGACATCTCTCAGATCTAACGACTCTCAGGCCCTGTGAGCCTCACAGTCTCCCAGGGTTTAGAGGCCACAGACGGGCTCGAGTGGAACCCCAGCAGTGGTGGGCAGCCAGCCCTCTCTGGTGAGGGTGAGGGGCAGGTTACCCAGAGGGCCCCTTCTTAGCAGGTTGGCTGGGAGGAATGGCACCGCCTGCTGGTGTCCGGCGTGGCTCTACATGGACAGTGAGTCAGGCCGGGCTCAGGCCCCTAACACGGAAGGTGAGCCTAGCCTCAGCCCAGGAGCGTGTGCTCCAAGGCCCCTGTGTGACTCCTGTGCTCTGCTGCCAGCTGCTGGAGGCCATCGAGCAGGGCGGCGAGGAGCGGCTGCGGCGCCGGCGGCAGACGGAGCGGCTGAAGCCATACGTGGCCGCTCAGGTGGACGTTCTCCCGGAGACCTTCACCTTGGGGGACAAGAAGAACTATCAAGGCTTCTACAACCGGCCGCTGTCTCCAGACCTGAGCTACCAGTGCTTTGTGCTCGCCTCCCTGAAGGAACCCGTGGACCAGGTCTACCCGAGACCCCAGGCCTGACCAGACACCCCCAGACCGTCTCAGACACCCCAGAGGCCCCAGACCTGCACTGAGGTCTCAGGGCACTAACCCCTGGGATGCAGAAGGCCAATCCGACCTGGCCCTAGGGGCTCAGTGAGCTGACCAGGCCCAGGTCAACCTCTTAGTTCCGGGAGACCTGGTCCAGAGCCCTTTCTCCAGGAGTGGGGGTTGGAGGATGGGCAGTCTTACCCCGGGGCTCACCCGCTCTGCTGTTCCTCCACTGGGTCACAGAAGCGCTATGCCTGCAGCCCCTACTCCGATGAGATCGTGGTCCAGGTGACACCAGCCCAGCAGCAGGAGGAACCCGAGCTGCTGTGGGTGACGGGCCCCGTCCTGGCAGTCATTCTCATCGTCCTCATTGTCATCGCCATTCTCCTGTTCAAGAGGTGAGCGCTCTGGTGGACGGCCACCTGCCCGTGGACCCCCAGGCCTGCCCTGGCTAGATACATGCAGGCCGGGGCAGCCACGCCGGCCTGCAGCCCAGGGTGCACGCTCCTGGGCTTTGAGGGGAGCCAGGAGAGCGAAGCAGTGTGTGTGCACACCCACTGGTGTGAGCCTGGGTGTGATGAGCAGCCGCGCACCTTCACAAAGGATCTGTTCGGGTACATCCCTGGGGCATGTCCGTCTGTCTGTCTCTGTGGTTTGGTGGATGTGAACCTGTCTGTCTCTCAGCTTCAAAACACCACCTTCTCCTGGCCCCCTACCTTCAGTATCCCCTCTGCCACCAGCCCTAGATGACTCCCAGCCTGACTCCCCTGCCCAGGCCTTGAGAGGTCCAGACCCAGCTCCAGGTCCATGTGCCCACGGACACTGACTTGACAGACGTTTATTAAGTTCCCACTGTGACCACAGCATCCACAGCTGTCCCAGACAGAGGGTGTCTTGACCGTTCCCACAGCTCTCCCCGCAGGGTCCCTGTCACAGGGGATGGGCCCCCCTGCCCCCCCCACCCAGTTACTAACCAGAAATCCAGGTGTCACCCTCCCCCCTCCCCCCTCCCACTTCCCCCCAGTCTCTCGTGAATGTCACTTGACCTGCCCCCCACCCCACCGTGAGCTCCCCATGAGGTAAGGCACACGCACGTGGCACGCCTCAGTCCTGCCTCTCGCAGCTGCGGCCTCCGCCTCTTCTCACCGTGCCCGTTCCTCTCTGTCCTCCTCCCAGCCTGAAGGGTATTTGCAAAGATTTACTTTGTCACCCTCAATATAAAACTTCTCAGCTTTAACTAGAGAGTTTTATAGCCTGTCTGCAGCCTGACGGTCCATCAGATGCCTGGCTGCTCTGGCCCCTGCCGCCAGCCCTACGTCATCGCTGAACTAATGCAGTTCCCGGCCGGCCTGGCCTGCGCCCCTCCACTGCACTCTTGTCCCCTCCTTGGAGACGCCTTTCCAGGCTCTGGTGCCACGAGGCTCTGCCAGGCCCCTCCCACTCCCTGCTCACACCGTCCCCCACTGAATGATGGTGCTGCCATGGGAACATCGCTGGGCCTGTTTCCAGCACCCAGCACAAGGCTGTCAGCGCGCACTTGTTGGACCTTGTGTCTGCACACAGGTGCACACCCGAGGGGGCCTGTGCCCAGCGCCCCGTCTCTCCCGGCCTTGGACCCTGACCCTTGACCCAGTGCCTGCTACCTGAAGTTAGCTCCTTCCTCCCAGGGTGAATAGGGACAAGCTCGCCTGGTTCAGGGCCGGAAGATCCCTGGGTGGGGACCTGAGGAGCGACTCCCACACCCACTCAAGCCCCCTCCACTGCCGTCTGGGTCCTGGTGTAGGCCAGGAGAGGTGACCCCCTCCCTGTGAAGGCCACGTGGGTGCCGTAGATCGGTCCGCAGTGTCCCCGTGTCATGAGAGGGCCTGAGCATGTGTGGCGGAAACAGTGACGGTTCCTTTCTTCTGTCCTTGCCTGTCTCTCGGGACCTAGTAAACAAGAAAGGTAGGAGTCCTTCCTTCTCTCTTCACACGCCTCCCCCTTCACTTCTTGTCCTCCTGCGCACTGCGGGCCCATCGGGGAGGGGCACTGCTTGGACCAGAAGCCTCCTGGCCTGCGGCTGTCTGGTCAGCTCAGCAGACGCCGGGGCCAGCTCTGTCACTCTCTCCACCTGTGCCCTGCACAGGGGGTGCCCCTTCTCAGGAGACAGGCTTAGCTCAGAACTCCGATGCTGCCCATGCATGCATAGGCCGACTCGGAACTCCCCAGAGCCTGCCCCCGGCTCCCAGGTGTCTGAGGTCACCGAAGCGCTGCAGGAGACAGAGCCTGGCCTGCGTGCGAGGAGCGCTGGCTGCAGGGCAGTGGGGAAGTGTGTGGTGCGTACTGACGCACACTTGCATAAGTTTCCTCCCCGACACAGCTGTGTCCACTGCGCAGAAGCCTTGGATACTTGTCAGCAGATGGACCCCACAGTCTGTCTTTGATCCTGTCCCTGTAGACTGGGGAGCCGAGGCCAGCGAGGGAAGACTGCCCAGCTAGGGAAACGCCTTCCCCTGCTGCTCTGTGCCTTTACCCTGATCCCGAGAGCCAGACAGCGGGAGCCCAGCTCTCTGTGATGTTTGCATATCTTATGTGTCGTTTGCATGTTTACTCCTGGTGGCTCCTGCTGCCTCAGCGTGGGGGTCTTGCGGACAGCAGCCACTGCCCAGCCGTGACCTGTCCCTGTGGGAAGGAGCTACCAGCCTCTGCGACCCCTTCCTTTCTTGCTGTGCTGGCCCACTGTCCACTCCCTACCCCTGCTCTCTCCCCATCCCACCCTGTGAGGCTGCTCTGGCCCTGGCTCCCCTGCACTCAGAGACCCCAGGCCGGGATGGGAGGGGCAGAGCTGTGGACACAGAGCTCTGGGGCAGCCAGCCATGCCACGTGTCTCTGTCCTCCGCCTGGACCTCGGTTCTCACCAACCACCCTTCTGCCTGTCCAGGAAAAGGACCCACTCCCCATCGTCCAAGGATGAGCAGTCAATTGGGCTGAAAGACTCCTTGCTGGCCCACTCCTCCGACCCTGTGGAGATGCGGCGGCTCAACTACCAGACCCCAGGTAGGGTGGCTTCGCCAGCCTGCCTGCCCCGCCTGGGTGTGCCGGTCTCTGCCCAGGGATGCTGGCCTCACCCTGGCCCCCATTTCCTGTTCCTGCCTTCCACCCTTCTCCCTGAACCCATCGACTGTGATGAAGTGACCAAGGAACGCCTATATCCAGTGGCTGGACAGGCGCTGCAAGGCCTGGAAGCCTCAGTGGGTGGGGTGAAGCTCCTTAGACCCTGACCTGTCTTCAGTCAAGCCCTCCAAATATAGGTCCGGGATCTTCACAGAACCCACATCCCAGGCCCGGGGTGCCAGCCCCTGTACCTGCATTCTGACCCCTGCACCCAGAAGAGGGGTTTGTTGGGGAGGTGATGGCTCATCAGATCTTGTGGCAGGATGTGGGTGTCTGCACCTCACCCTTCCTGATGGCTGGGCCCAGATCTTCCGTGTGAGCCCTGGGACCCAGCACAAGACTTGGTGCCTGCCCCTCCTTCCCCACCACTGTCATGGGCTCTCTGGATGTCATTCCCTGTCTGCACCCCAGCAGACACAGCTCAGACTTCTTCCTGGGGGAGGCAGGGTCATTCCTCGGCTCCCAGGTGCTCTTTCCATCATGACACCTCTCGCCCTGGGCTGGGGTTGCCTCAGTGATAGTCTGAGCTCTGTGAAGCCAGGAATTGTCTTCGTCCTCCGCCATCTCTTGGGTTGTGCGCATGGTGGGTCTTGTTAGGTGCCTGTGAAACACACAGCTGAATGAACGAGTGAGCTATAGCACACACAGGGTTTGTGTGTGCACGAACTACTTAGCACTGAGTGCTGAATGACCGCACCATTTCATGGCTGGAAACAACAGCAATGATGTTAGTCTCACAGCTTTTATGAGTCAGAGATTCAGACAGGAGCATAGCAGGAGCCGCTTGTCTCTATTCCAGAATATCTGGGGCCTCGGCAGGAAGACTCATAGGCCAGAATCATTTAAATGAGAGGTCAGCAAACTGTGGCCTGGGGCCAAATGTGGCCCACCACCTGTTTCTGAAAATAAAGTTTTATTGGAACACAGCCATGCCCTTTCATACATGTACTGTCTGTGGCTGTTTTCACTCTAGAGCAGAGTTTAGTAGATATGATACATACCATATGTCCTTAAAGCCAAAAATATTTACTCTCTGGCCTTCTATGGGAAAGTTTGCTGAGCACAGAATCCTGGAGACTCGTTCATTCTTGTGTCTGGTGCTTGACACTGGAGTCAGCTATGGGTCCACCTGGGGTTTTCAGCTCTCTTCCTGACATCACTCCAAGTGCGTGTGTCCTGAGAGGGAGAGAGCCAGGCTGTTGCAACCAGGTGTGGTCAGATCTGCGAGGAATCAGAACTCCAGGGTGCTGGGGTCTGGAGGGCAGAGAAGCCTCCCCTGAGAGGGATGCAAAGCCCTGGGGGCCATAGGCAGGCAGAGGGGCTGGGAGAGACCTCCTTTCGGTGACAGTGGCGGGTGCAGAAGCAACGGGGCGCTGTGTCCTGTAGCACTGGAGCTGGGCGTGTTGAGAGCCCAGAGCTAAGTCTAGAGGGGGGAGTCACAGAGGGTGCCTGCACACCAGGCTAAGGGGTTTGGACTTCATTTTGAGGGCGCCAGGAAGGCATGAAGGGTTTTCAGCAGGGGAGCAATGGGGTCAGAATTGAGCTCTAGAAGTGTCACCCTGGCTGTGGTGTGGAAGGCAGATTGGAGGGGGAGAACCTGGGGAGGCAGACCGTTGTGAAGGTGCTAAGGACCTGGGCATGGGGGCTGGCCGTAGGGACCTGGCTGAGCAGCAGAGCTTGGGCCTGATTCCCTGTGGGGTGAGGAAATAGGGCCGGGGTCCCAGGATGGCTCCGTGGCTGCTGGTTGAGCAGTGGGATGGCAGGTCCAGGGGGACCTCCACACCGACATCCAAGCCTGCAAATAGATGAGCTCTCCCCGGAGAAGGGTGCAGAGAGGGGAGAGCGCGGCCCAGGAGCAGCCAGGGAAGGAGCTGGAATGTTGAGGAAGGGTAGATGCAAGGATGGCCAAGGAGGGGGAGCCAGACAGAGAGGGCGTTGGGGAGAGGAGTGTCTCTGAGGCCAGGCTGAGGGGGCTGTGCGAGAGCCTGTGGCTTTGGCGGTTGGAACCTCGGAGAGGTCCGAGTCCCGGGCAAGGAGCCTTTCAGCGGGTTGAGGCACTGTCAGTGGGGGATGAGCCAGTGGATATGCAGGCCCTGCTGGGGTCTGGATCCCTGTGGCTGTAGGGATCTGGGAAGGGAAGGCAGGGTGGAGCACAGGGGAGCCGAGGTGGTGGTATAAGGGATGGGGAACCAGAAGGTCAGGAGGCTGTGGCCCGGGGCGGGCCTCGGGGCGGGGCATGGTGAGGGTCATCAGAGGTGCTGAGGTCAGGGGACGAGGCTGCTGGCCGGGAGAGGGGTCTCTGTGCACAGGGTTATCCAGGGAAGGGAAACAGCGACCAGAAAGAAGGGTTGGCTGGAATGGCGGCACTGCTGAGGGTCCCCCTTCCCATGTTTTTAGTTCAGCGAATGTTTATTATTTTCTCTCGTAATCTAACTTTCCTTCTGAAGATGCTTGAAATGCACAGAATTGCTGAGAGAGCGATGCGGTCCCCATCTGCCCATCCTTGTTGGGGACTCACCCTTCTGTTTCTCACCGCATGTGCCTTCCCTCTCTCTAAAAGCACACTTCTCTTTTGCCAAATGATCTGGAAATAGCCAGGGTCAAACTTGATCACCAGAGGCCACAACGTTGGCTCGGACCTAGAATTTCTTCACAGGAAGAGGCCCCCAAGGCCGTGCAGGCTCTAGGGGGTGGGAGAGGGGCGTCTGTCGCTTGGGCAGGGTGGAGCAGAAGGGGCTGCGGTGGGCCAGCCCTCCGAGCTCCCCAGACCCCCACTGGCTGCGATCCAACAGCAATGTAACCAGAGGTTAACGGGTGTCCTCTTGCCCCGCTGTTTTTGTTCTTTTTCTCTGCAGGTTCCAGTGTCCCCAGTTGCCCGAATATCTCAAGTTAGTTTTTCGCGTTCCCCATCTGGGGCCCACTCTGGCTTCTGTGTGTCTCCTCTACTTCTCTCACCCGTCGCCTCTCTCCTTCCTTGAGCTCTTCTCTTCCCTTTTCCTGTCTTTGCTCCACCTTCTCACCGCCCCGTCTTTTCCTTCTCCATCCCACTCTCTCCTCACCTCGCCCCCTTCCTCTGGCCGCCCCGTCTTGTCTCTGCCTCTCCCACCTCCCGACTCAGTCCGACTCCTTTCTGGTGCCTCTCCCATCTCCTCGCCCCAGCGTCTCCCTCCTCTTCTCTTCCTCTCCCTCTGAGTTCTTCCTCATCACTCTACCGTATCGCCGTACATCATGATCACTCCATCCACATGCTGGGTGCTGGGATGATGAGGTCACAGAGCCTCCCATGGTGACTGGCGCCTTGAGGGCAGGAGCACTGTCCAGAGGAGGGCCTGCGGGCGGGGCACAGGCTGAAGCAGCCCAGCCCCGTCCCGTCCGCCGGCCTCCACCTGGGCGTCTGGCCCTGACCTGGGAGGAGGGCCAGCCACTCAGCACCGTGTCACGTGGCCATGCCCACTCGTGCCCACGGCATACATACCCCCCTGCCCTGTCCCCTCCCGCCCCCCGGCCGCTGTGTGCCCTGCCACCCCTGTCGCCGCATGTGCCGCTGTCTCCATGCCACCAGTGCCGAGTGCTCCATGGTCACACGTGTTCACATGCGCACATATATGCATCGGGCTGTCTCCGCCACCAGCTCAGGCCCCACGCTAACTCTGCTCATGTACCCCCGCTGCTCCCAGGTATGCGAGACCACCCGCCCATCCCCATCACCGACCTAGCTGACAACATCGAGCGCCTCAAAGCCAATGACGGCCTCAAGTTCTCCCAGGAGTACGAGGTGAGACATCCCTTCACTGCCACCCCTGCCACCACCATATGCCTGGCCCCAGGCCAGCTCCTGTCCTGCCTTGGGCCCCTGCTGTGTGTTTGGGGAGTGGGTGGTGGGCTCCAGGCTGCCCAAGAGCACAGACTGAAGGGGTCAGCAGTAGCCAGTGGGGAACTCAGCTTCTTAGGTACTGGGCCTGGTCAAGACCTTTCAGGCACTCCAAGATTAGGACACAAAGTCACATGCCCCTGTGCTAACAGAGGCAGATAGAAGGTCATAAACACAATTAGTAATAATAGCTGGCATTTGTAGAGAGCTCCCTGCCAGCCAGCTCCAGGCTAGGCACTCTGCATGCACCATCTATTTATGTCCTCCTTACAACCCTGTGAAATGGGAACCAGTGTTATCCCATCTTACAGATGAGGAGGCTGAGGCTCTGAGAAGGGAATGACTTGTCTAAGGTCACGTCACTGATGAGTAGTGGCACCCGTCTGGCAGCCTATGCCTGCACACGCGTGTGCTCAGAGTGTCTGTCACAGAGATGGGGAGTCTGGGAGCCTGACTCCTGCCGCCTGGGCTGCATAAACCCTCCTGCTCTGGGTGCTTCCTTCACTGTGGTTTCAACCCTACCTACTCCCAGAAGGCGCTAGTGGTAAAGAACCTGCCTGCCAGTGCAGGAGACATAATAGATGTGGGTTCAATCCCTGAGATGGGAAGATCCCCTGAGAAGAAAATGGCAAACCCACTCCAGTATTCTTGCCTGGAGGATCCTATGGACAGAGGAGCCTGGTGGGCTACAGTCCATGGAGTCACAAAGAGTCATGCAGAGTCACAACTAAACCGACTGAGCATGCATGCACGGTGGGGGCTCAGACTTCAGAGCACTGCTTCACAACCTGGAGTCAAGGCTTCTAGCTCCCAGCTGGAGAGGTGCTTTGCTAGTGAAGGAGGTGATAAGGAGAGCCCAGACTCCCCTGAGGAGTACTGGCGAAGGTGTTGTTAAAGCATCTTCTGCCTCAGCCCCACTCAGTCCCCACTCCCGGCGCAGGCCTGGCACAGGATTCGCCTCGGTGGATGATGGATGGATGGGTGATTGAAGGGCTAGCTCTGCCCTGCCTGTGCATCCACTCCCCTCCAGTCACATGTCCACCCTCCACTGTGCTTGCTGTCCTGGGCACCAGGGCTCCACTTCCAAGGGCTGTGGGTCAGGCTTCTGCAGAGGAAATTGAGCTTGGCAGGTGAATTGATGATCACATCTGCCTAGAGGACAAGGTGCTGCCTCTTCCTGTGGAGCTCCCACTGGGGGGCCTGCCCTGCACAGGGCCCCACCACAGAGGGGATAGAGCCACCGAGTCAGGCTCCCTGCCTCCAGTTCCCGTGAGGCCTTCACTCATCCAGTTCCACGTCCCACTAACCCTTCCTCCTGTGGGGCCCTGCACCCCACTGTCCAGGCCTGCGGTGTCCTTCTCTCACCTTCTGCTGCTTCTCTGCTCCCGTCTGCGCTCCCCTTACAGACCTTCCTCCTTCAGGAAACCACCTCTGGCCACCCTGGCCTGCCAAGAGCTTTTCTGCAGCCAGGATCCGACAGCTCTGTTACCTTTAATGATGAGCATCATCAGGCACTTAGCTTGTGCTTGCCACTGGGAGTGTGGAGACAAGTGCCCACAGGGAGTTCAGTCCGTAGGGAGATGAGTGCAGACAGATAACGCTAAATGTGACCTTGTGCCGTGGTGTTAAATATGCAGATGTGCAGAGAAGGTCCTCTGACAGCAGCACGAAGCAGGCAGGCCAGGGGTAGGGTGTGCTGGGGTCTCATGGAAGTGCTCACTGACCTGGGGAGAGTGACAGGCTGGTGCAGAAACCAACAGGCAGGTGTTGTGCTGTGCTGAGAACTTCGGGTCGTATTCATCTGTAAAAGGAGGGTAATAATAGAGCTGGTTTCATAGGAGGATTGGGAGAGGGAATACAGAGTGCAGAGAATAGCGCCATGCACACGGTAAGATTTTGCTGAGATTCAGCTGTTATCATCCGAAGTGACAAGGAACCATGGAAGGCATTAAGCAGGGAATTGATCATCAGATTGGCATTTTATAAGAATTGTTCTGGCTGCAAGACAGAAAGAGGCAGGGAAAGAGACAAAGGAAAGAGGCAGGGAGATGCCCAGTCTGAGCAGGGGTGGCCCAGCTGAGGCCCTGGCAACAGGGTGGCGAGAGCCAAGGAGCTGGGGGAGCATTGGGACGTGGTGACGGATGAGACGGGGGGCACAGAGGAGTTTGGAGGATGACTGGCAGGTTGTGGCCGCGGCTTTGGGGTAAACGAGGATAGAGCCCTTCACTGAGACAGAACCCCAGCAGCAGAGCCAGATTTGCACAGGGGAGCTGATGCTCAGCTTGGCAAGGGCTGAGACTAAAGAAGTGTGGGGCATCCTGGTGGGATATCAGGGGCCTGTGGGCTCTGCAGACCAGGGCTCAGGGGAGACTCTGGGCTACAGCTGAGTTATGTCAGCTCCAGCATATGGCCGTGAGGTCATCCAGGAAAGGTTGGAGAGTTCAAAGAGGGCCTAGGAATGAACCCCAGAGAAGCACTGTGTCCTGCCTCCGAGAAGGAACAGCCGGAGAGGGAGGAGGAGAGCTGGGCGAGGCCGTGCAGCGGTGTCTGGAGCCCAGCAGCACTGGGTCATGCACAGCTGGCTGCCTCTCACTTCTGCCCTCGTTGGCTAGCTGGGCGCAGGGCTTGAGGGACTTCCCCTGCCCTCTCCCCACCCCTACCACTCTCCTAGGCAAGGGGATTTGGTACCTTGGTCAGAGGAGTCTTCAGTCTGTAACCTTGCTGACCAGTGCCATGGTAGCCTCTGTGCTCCATGGCTGGGGAGCTGGGGCTCAGCCTTCCCCAGCACCACGGCACAGAGCCAGTGACTGTGGCCTGGGAGCAAAGGCAGATGTGGGCACAACCTGGAGGGCTGGGTCTCCTGGGGGCACTAGGTAGAGATCGGCTGTTACCCCACTCCACCTGCCTCCTTCCTTCCCTGCAGTCAATTGACCCAGGACAGCAGTTCACGTGGGAGAATTCAAACCTGGAGGTGAACAAGCCGAAGAACCGCTATGCCAACGTCATTGCTTACGACCACTCTCGAGTCATCCTTACCTCCATCGATGGTGAGCCTAGGGCGGGGCCCCCTCGCATCCCCTGGCTCTCCTCCTCCTCCTTCTTACTGGGTGACATCTCCTCCTTCAGAAGAGGCCCACTGACTAGGTTGGAGGCCCCGAGATAATGCTCTCCCATGTCCCTTCCTGCCTGTAGGTGTCCCCGGGAGCGACTACATCAATGCCAACTACATCGACGGCTACCGCAAGCAGAACGCCTACATTGCCACGCAGGGCCCGCTGCCTGAGACCATGGGCGATTTCTGGCGGATGGTGTGGGAACAGCGCACAGCCACTGTGGTCATGATGACGCGGCTGGAGGAGAAGTCCCGGGTAAGGCTATTCAGGGCCCTGCTGAGGTTGGGGTGTCAGGTATAGATACTCGGCCACCAGGTGACTTCGGGCACCTCTTCTGTCCCTGTGGGAAGACGCCCTTCAGGGGACTTACCAAGTACTATTGTTCTCCTGGGTTGTCCTCGTATCCCAGCTGCTGGGCGCTCCTGGGACGTGGTGTGTTCCCCAGACGCCAGTGGGTTCCTACCGTGTTAATATGTTGTCCCAGATGCTGTCATTTTCCAAGAATGTTAACATGTCCCCCAGTTACTGCATGTTTCTGGGACGTTCACGTGTTCCCTAGATGCTAGAGCGTTGCTGGGGCCTTAACACATCTCCTAAGTTAATTAGTGGAGTAGAGCTGCTGTTATCTGCTTTTGCACAGCAAAGCATTGACTGGAACATAAAATTTACAGAGCTTGAAAATGGTGTATAAACGTTATGGGTAAATTTGGCAGAAAACGCACCTGGTGCAATCTGGTCATGAATAAATGATTTTCAGTTCCATCCCTCGTTCCCCTCGCGAGGGCAGGGGTGGCGGCCTAGTGTGAGGTCCTGATTTGGTCTGGTGAGGGGGTGGTGTGATGAATCTGAGATCTCGGGGGCCAGGGGCCTGGCAGCCAGCACAGCTGGACCTTCCACCGGCTCCTGCCCTGGGCCCTGCCTGTCGGAGCCTTTGGGTCCCTCTAACCCCCTTGCCCGCTCCCCCTGCTATCTCTCTGCAGGTGAAATGTGACCAGTACTGGCCAGCTCGTGGCACTGAGACCTACGGCCTCATCCAGGTGACCCTGCTGGACACGGTGGAGCTGGCCACCTACACTGTGCGCACCTTCGCGCTCTACAAGGTGCAGCCCCGCCCCCGTGCCCGGCCCCGCCTGGGGCCCGTGTCCCGTGGTCTGAGCGTGCTGTGCTGGGGGAGCGGGGGCGAGTGGGAGTCCGGTGTTGGAGGTGTGAGCGGGCCATGCCGGCCGGTGCTGTGGGCGGGACGGATGGAGGCAGCACCTGAGTTCCTTCAGGCTGCCCCGTGTGACTTCTGAGTCCCGTCGGAGAGCCGGGGTCTGGCCTTGGTGTTGGGGCAGGCTGTAGCAGGCATGCTCCTTGCCCACTCACTCCATCTCTGCTGCTGTCCTCCGCAGAGTGGCTCCAGTGAGAAGCGGGAGCTGCGTCAGTTCCAGTTCATGGCCTGGCCAGACCACGGAGTCCCCGAGTACCCGACCCCTATCCTGGCCTTCCTGCGGCGGGTCAAGGCTTGCAACCCCCTGGACGCGGGGCCCATGGTGGTGCACTGCAGGTGAGGGGGTGCTGCCACCAGGGCTGGGTCAGAGGTGAGGGAGGCCTCTGCCCAGGCTGAGTCCTGTTCCCGCAGCGCGGGCGTGGGCCGCACGGGCTGCTTCATCGTCATCGACGCCATGCTGGAGCGGATGAAGCACGAGAAGACAGTGGACATCTACGGCCACGTGACATGCATGCGGGCGCAGCGCAACTACATGGTGCAGACTGAGGACCAGTACGTGTTCATCCACGAGGCGCTGCTGGAGGCTGCCACATGTGGACACACGGAGGTGCCCGCCCGCAACCTCTACGCCCACATCCAGAAGCTGGGCCAAGTGCCTCCCGGGGAGAGTGTGACTGCCATGGAGCTGGAGTTCAAGGTGGGCTCGGGGCTGGGCCTGCATGGCTCCAGCGCCTGGACCGGGTCATGGGGACGGCCCCCCCAAGGAAGCCCGGCCTGACCACCCCTCCCCTCTCGCTAGTTGCTGGCCAACTCCAAGGCCCACACATCCCGCTTCATCAGCGCCAACCTGCCCTGCAACAAGTTCAAGAACCGCCTGGTGAACATCATGCCCTACGAACTGACCCGTGTGTGTCTGCAGCCCATCCGCGGCGTGGAGGGCTCCGACTACATCAATGCCAGCTTCCTGGATGGCTATCGGTCAGCACGCTCGTGACTGCCCACCATGCCTATGAGTAGCTGGGCCCGCGCCTGGCCAGTAGGGGGCACAACAGAGTTGGGCTGGCCCAGAAGACCTGGGTGGGCTTCCTAGAGAGGGGGTGATCTGAGTGGGGCCCCAAGGGACTAGGCAGCCATGGGGAGACTCGAGGGGCAGCAACACCTCCAGCATATCCAGTCTTGTGTCCGCCCCAGACAGCAGAAGGCCTACATAGCCACACAGGGGCCTCTGGCGGAGAGCACCGAGGATTTCTGGCGCATGTTATGGGAGCACAACTCCACCATCATTGTCATGCTGACCAGGCTTCGGGAGATGGGCAGGGTGAGCACACCAGCAGCCTTCCTCAATCGCATCCTTTCCCTTCCAGCCCCGTAAGCATAGTCTCAGACCCTTACTACCACCTGCGGCTCCCAAATCCTCTGGAACCTGGAGCTCGCCTTCCCCGCTCCTCTCTTCCCCACCTCCTCCCCTTCTGACCCCAGGGCCGGGCCCTCTGTCCACAGGAGAAATGCCACCAGTACTGGCCTGCAGAGCGCTCTGCTCGCTACCAGTACTTTGTCGTCGACCCGATGGCTGAGTACAACATGCCCCAGTATATTCTCCGTGAGTTCAAGGTCACGGACGCCCGGGTGAGTGGACAGGGGAGTGTGTATATGTGCATGAAGGTATGTTTGTAACACTGCCTGAGCCCCTCTGGGGTGGGGGCTGCCTGCATGGTACCCCAGCTCCAACCGTAGGAATCTAAGGTAAGGTGTGGGGGCAGTGAGCCCATTTCCCAGTATGGCTTCAGGGTGCTTACCTGTGCTGATGCACTGCCCGCCTGGCCAGGGGGTGCTGCCACTCCAGCCCTGACCCTTGGCCCTGCCACCTCTCCCAGGATGGGCAGTCGAGGACAATCCGGCAGTTCCAGTTCACAGACTGGCCGGAGCAGGGCGTGCCTAAGACGGGCGAGGGCTTCATCGACTTCATCGGGCAGGTGCACAAGACCAAGGAGCAGTTCGGGCAGGACGGGCCCATCACGGTGCACTGCAGGTGGGGCTGACCCCGTGGAGGGCTGGGCGGGTCGGGGGCCTGGGGGCAGGAGCCCTGACCCAGTGCTCTCCCGTGGCAGTGCTGGTGTGGGCCGCACTGGGGTGTTCATCACGCTGAGCATTGTCCTGGAGCGGATGCGCTACGAAGGCGTGGTTGACATGTTCCAGACCGTGAAGACCCTGCGCACACAGCGCCCAGCCATGGTGCAGACGGAGGTATGCAGGCCACTGGCCAGGCTGAGGCTGGCTCCTCCCAGACACATGCCCCTGGCATTGCCCAAGGCGCAGGGGAGGGGTGACCGGACACACTCCCCGCTCAGCAGCTGTTGCCCTGGGTGCCAGTGGTATGCCTGGCTCCCAGCTAGGGTCACACGTGGCAGTCCTTACACGGGTACACAATCTAGGGACAAACTGGGATGGCAGGGGGGAAGCCCGAGCAGATGTCTGGGTCCAGCCCCTGCTCCTGGCCAGCAGAGGCTAAGTCCATGAACCGTTGGCTGCAGTGCATGTGCCCTTGGCCATGTGGGGGGGTATCCGCCCATGCTGACCGGCCCCCTGTCCCGTAGGACCAGTATCAGCTGTGCTACCGCGCGGCCCTGGAGTACCTCGGAAGCTTTGACCACTATGCAACGTAACTACCGCCCCCTCTCCTCCGCCACCCCCACCTGGGGGCTCCGGAGGGGACTCAGCTCCTCTGAGCCATACCGACCATCGTCCAGCCCTCCTGCACGGATGCTGTTGGGACCACAGCATTTCAGGAACATTGCCACACTGCACAGAGAGCCCAGAACTGCCCTGGGCAAGGGGGTGGGCCCGCAGGCAGGCACCACGGCATGGTCTCTGTCCACTAGGCCTGCCCCGGAGCCACTGCGAACTCTCTGTTCTGCTGCCGCGGTTCTCATGCTTCTCATGGGGTGGGGGGGATGGGAGTGAAGCCTCCCTTTTTATACATTAAGTGGGATTATAGACAGGGATTATAGCCTCTTCCCTCTGACTTTTCTTTTTGCAAATTCTTAACTGCAGACTGGGCTGCTGTGGGGGACGGGGGAATAGTTTGTTTTCTCCTTGAGTTCATTTTGGATCCTTTTCTTTGGTACGACTTTCGCTGCTGCAGGACGGAGCGTGCCTTCCCCATGTGTGTGGAGCCGGGGCCGCCAGCCTGAGCGGAGGCACCGCTGATCTGGCTGCCCTTCCAGTCCTGCTGACAAGACCCTGTTTCAGCCAAGTGGAGGGAAACACATTTGGGGGGTTTAATTTCTGTTCCATTTTTCCGTAAGAGCCTTATTTGAGGCCCCACAGACAGTGGTGGGGGAGAGGAAACGGGAAGCCCTCACCCCCAGTCGTCTATTCCAGTGCGTGTGTAACATTCACAGCCCAGACCACAGATGTGTCTGGGGGAGCAGGCGTTCCTCATCACCATCATGTTTTGCAAAGGTTAAAGATAAAGCAAAGATGAAAAACAAACACAAAAAAATCCAAAAAAAGAGAAAACCCAAGAAAAAAAGAGAGGTACCCCCTGGCCTCTGCTTCAAACACCTGAGAGGGAAGGTGACTCTAGGTGCCTGGGGGTTCCCTCTGGGTCCACAGAGCCTGCCTTTTGTCTGGCATTGCAGGATGGCACAGTGTTGGGTAGGCTGTGGGTCTGGCCACGTGGCCGAGACGGTGGGCGCTGGTCAGGGTGTGTGCCACGCCCCACACACCTCAGGGCCAGGCAGGGGTGCGGCTGGCCGTTCAGGTCCAGGCCAGTGGGCCTGGTAGCACACGTCTGTTCTCCGAGCGGGGGCCAGATGACTTCCTTCCCTGGTTTGCAGCTGTCTTCAAAGCCCCCAAGGAGCTCTCTTTTCCACTCCTTCAAGATGCCCTCCTAAACCAATGTGGCAAGACTACTGGACTTCTCTCAATGGTACTATCCTCAACCCTTATTATCTTGGCTTGCTGGGGGGCAGGGAGAGGGCCTCTTCCTCTGGGCAGCACTATCTAGGTAGGTAAGTGGGGGCGGGAAGGGTGCATAGCTGTTTTAGCCGAGGGGCGTGAGACGGGCGTCCCCAGGTCTAGCTAGGCTGTCAAGACCAACAGTCCAGGGTTGGTGATGTTGAATGAGACATTCGTTTTTACCTTGTGGACGCTAGTGCTGTAGAGTTCACTGTTGTACACAGTCTGTTTTCTATTTGTTAAGAAAACTACAGCATCATTGCATAATTCTTGATGGTATTAAATTTGAATAATCAGATTTCTTACAAACCGGGTCTCTCGTCTCCGCTCTTTCTGGAATGCGAGTCTGGGCTGTCAGTCCCTCCGGGTGAGTTCTGCCGATTTCCTGCTCCTCAGGAGACAGTGTGACTGTCCTGAGGATCTGGTGACGAGACAGGCTCCTGGGATGGTGACCAGTTTCAAAAGGGAGCCTGAAGACTGAGCCACCAAGCATGTGGAGGGACCACCCTGACATGAGCCCCAGCTCCCGGGGCTGGCAGCACACCCCTGCCAGATTCTGGGTCGCCACATCTGCTTCTCCTTCACCTCCTCCCTCTCCCTTTCCCCTGCTGTGAGGAAAAGAATGAAACTGCAGCAGTGGTGGCCAAGACCATATGGAAATTGGTTACAGGATACTGGTAATTCCCGCAGTGTGGGTGTCAGACCCAGTGTGGCCATCTGGCTCCTGGACACAGAGCAACATTTGTAGTGGTCTCTCCACTGGTAATCAGATAAGTCCTACCAGGTTGGAACCTTGGAACTTCTGGGGATAAGAGAGACAAAGTCCAGAACAAGTGGAGAAGAGAAATACATGTGATCAGCAGTGACCAGACTAGAGAGAGTATTGTGGTGAGCCCAACACAGAGGTGCTATGGCAGCACCTCACTCTGCAGCGGGATCAGGAAGGGCTTCCTGGAGGAGGTGACGTAGGCTGGATTCTGAGTATTACATAGGCTAAGAAGGTTTTGTTTCAAAAGATGAGAACAGCATTTCCAATGGAGAGAGTAACTTGTACAAAGGCACAAAGGCTTGGAAGCAAGAAACAGACTAACAAATATGATAGATTACAAAGAACACCCATGACTGGGGTAGACAGACATAAGGAGACTGAAGGCAGCTGAGGGGTTTGAGCTGGTTGTGGACCCTCTGCTGGGTGGCGCGCGTCTGTACCACGCTGAACAGAGGCTCTATACCATGCCTTTGAGGCCTTCACTGCCCCCCAGTGTTGCCAGAGGTCTCTTTGGTGGCCGCGGTTTCTCTAGCCCCTAGCTCAGTGCCTGGCGTATTTCTTTTCATTCAGAAAAACAGTGCCAGCATTGCATTATTCTTGATATTAAATTTAAATTTCCTAATAATGAGCCATTAAACACTTTCAAGTGAGGGTAGGTATCAGATTGTCACTTGAAGAGCAACAGTATATGAACTGTATGAGGCAGGCTCTGCATACACTGCTTTATGGACATGATCACTTAGCCTCAGAACAACTTAGCAGGTAGACCACACAGGGCAAGTCGGTGCCAGAGCTGGTTACGGCTGTTCCAGAGCCCCTGCTCTTTCCATTGCCTGGTGCCAGACTCCCTCTTGGCTGTCACCCCCTCCCAACCCACTCCTCGAGGCTCCAGGGCTCCCCATCACAGTGTGAGGCACCCCATCTACAGGTTCCCCGATCAGGCATCTCTTCTCTTCCTCCCTCACCCTCACAACTAGTCACCAAACCCTGCCCTTTTGGCCTCTTCTGCACCTGTTTGATTCTCTGCATTTCCGGGACCCGCCCTCTCCTGCCTGGACTGCTGCCATGCCTGCTCCCTGGTCTGCCTGCCCCCAGCCCTGCCCCAGCCAACCCATCCTCGGCATTGCCACCAGAGTGATTCTGTTAGCAGACGTGACCACAACACTGTCCTGACAAGCCCCGGCCAGGCCTTCACAGTCAGCCCAAACTCCATGGGTTTCTGAGGCTGCAGGACCCTGCTGTGCAAGTAATTTGAAATAGGTATTCTTCATGTGATTCTCACAGCAGTGTGTGGGGTGGGTCCTATTAGGCCATTTTGTAGATGAGAAAATCAGGCCTCATTCACTCATTCAACAGATAACTTGAGCACTTGCCGTGGGCTACTCATCGGGGCACAGACTTCTGCCCAGGTGGTGTTTATCCTCTTAGCAGGAGGATAACATGCACGCAGGAAATAATACATGGATATAGTTTGTTAGAAAACGATAGGTTCCTCAAAGCAGGGAGGAGATTAGATACACAGGGAAGGTTTGGTTAATAATCAGGGTGGTCAGAGGAAGCAGCATTGAAAAGATGGGATTTGAGGAAAGACAAAGCTGCTGATAGATTGGCCTGAACGTCTTTGAAATGAGCATCCAGGCTAAAGGAGCAGCTGCAGCAGAGGCCCTGGGCGGGAATGTGCCTCCTGGGTTGAGGCACGTGTGGCCGTGACATCGTGAGTAGGGGATGGGAGAGCAGCGGAAGATGAGGTTGGAGAGGAATGGGGCAGCTTCTAGGCCATTGGGAGGACTTTGGCAGAAATCCCGGTGTGGTGAGCAGTGGCTAGATACCAGTTCTGTCTTGGAAGCAGAACTAAGAGGATTTGTTTACAGACTGGATGAGAGAAACGAGTCAAGGTTGACCCCACAGTTTTGGTCTGAGCAACTGGATGAAGTTGCCATTTACTGAGATGGGGAAGCTGTACATAGGAGCTGAGGAGTTTGGAAATTTCAGGAGGGTCTGCCTGACTCTCCAGAGCTCTTTCCCCACTGCTCCCTGCCCATAGCTAGAGACAGAATCAGATGCATAGAGGAAGAAATATATATATTTAGAAGGAAATACACCAAAAGCTGTGAGTGTGGGTGGCTTTTTCCTTCATAATTTTCTAAATTTTCTGAAAGACTATTTTAAAAAGGAAAAACTTTTAAAATAGTATACCCAATACTTCATTTTATTTCACCATGCTACGCCTCTTGGGGGAATCTTAGTTCCCTGACCCAGGGAATCAAACCCATGCCCCTGAAATGAAAGCGCGAAGTCCTAACCACTGGCCTGCCAGGAAACCCCTGACACTTCATTTTTTGGAACAACAAAAATCTTCCATATAGAAGTGTAAAACATTAAAGTTTCCACCGTTTCCTTGCCCCCCAACTCCCTGGGGGGAATTCCAATTTATTCTTTATTATTCTGGGCATTTTATATGAATCTTGAAACATGTATAAACTTTATTTTTATACAACTATCGTCCTGTTGTTCATAGCTTTCTGCAAATTGCTCTTTTCATATTAGTGGGAGCTTCCTTCCATGTTTTTACCTGAGTGACTGAACTGAAACTGCTACATACTCTTCTATTATGGATATGCCATAAAATTTTTTAATGGTTATTATTGTCGCTTTTTTATTAAAGGAAAAAGTAGATACAGACTTTCTGGGTGCTATAGTGGATAAGAATCTGCCTGCCAATGCAGGGGTCACAGGTTCGATCCCCAGTCCGGGAGGATTCCACATGCCATGGAGCAGCTAAGCCTGTGAGCCGCAACTACTGAGCCCAGGAGGCTTAGAGCCTGTGCTCCACAACAAGAGAAGCCACCTCAACGCAAAGCCCGCACAAGGAACCAAGGAGTAGCCCCTGCTCACCACGGCTAGAGGAAGCTTGCGCACAGCAGTGAAGACCCAACACAGCCAAAGTTGAAAAGTAGATGCATACCTTTTCTTTAATAAAAATAATTTAAATCATGCCAACAGTCTTAAAAGACACAAAACCAAAGGTAAGGTTTCCTCCCTCCTCCCCACAACAGTTGCACCCCCTAGAGCTTCTGATTTTAGTCGTTTGGGTGTAAGCAGTACATCTTCCACAGTAAGCTGCATAGTAGCACACCTGGTGCTGCTGCTGCTGCTGCTAAGTCGCTTCAGTCTTGTCTGACTCTGCGTGACCCCATAGACGGCAGCCCACCAGGCTCCCCCGTCCCTGGGATTCTCCAGGCAAGAACACTGGAGTGGGTTGCCATTTCCTTCTCCAGTGCATGAAAGTGAAAAGTGAAAATGAAGTCGCTCAGTTGTGTCCGACTCTTCGCAACCCCATGGACTTCGGCCTACCAGGCTCCTCTGTCCACGGGATTTGCCAGGCAAGAGTACTGGAGTGGGGTGCCATCGCCTTCTCTGACACCTGATGAGTCCTCACAATAAAACCTGTGGAATTCGGTCAATTTAGGTGAACTCCCACCTGTTCCTCTTGATTTTGTTATATATCTCTTTTCATTCTTTACAAGCTCTCTCATGACTAAACAATATATTTAAATATTTATTTCCTGATTTATCATCCTTTTGACTACCCTCTATGAAGAATGAGAAAATTAGCTTACTCTCCTTGATTCTCCCTCCTCCAACTACCATTTTTTTATTTCTCATTGTCAAGGTTTATAATATTTTCTGATCTGTTGGTGGAGAAGGCAGTGGCACCCCACTCCAGTACTCTTGCCTGGAAAATCCCATGAATGGAGGAGCCTGGTAGGCCGCAGCCTATGGGGTTGCTAAGAGTCGGACACAACTGAGTGACTTCACTTTCACTTTTCACTTTCATGCATTGGAGAAGGAAATGGCAACCCACTCCAGTGTTCTTGCCTGGAGAATCCCAGGGAAGGCGGAGCCTGGTGGGCTGCCATGTGTGGGGTCGCACAGAGTTGGACACGACTGAAGCGACTTAGTAGTAGTAGTAGTAGATCTGTTGGTATAATTGTCTGATCCTAAATATCAAAAACCTATAAACAGCATTTTAACTGGATGTTTATGAAAAATCTTTCAAGCATCAATTTCAAATAAGTCTCTACTTTTTTATTTCCTTCCCTTCTGGAGCACACTCCACTCCCACAGTTTCTTATACAGCATTTTGAGCCTTTTTCTTTACTTTGGTAGAATACCTCTCACAAATTTTTTCTCATAGGATTATAAACTTTCTGATTATTGTATTCCTAAAAATATCTTTTTCTTACATTCACTCTCAGTTTTAACTTTGTCTGGCATGGGCTTCTTTATTGGAAAAAAAAAAAAAATTGGGGATATCCCTGGCTAAGTGATATCCCTGGGGATATCACTGGTTAAGACTCTGCACTTCCAGAGCAGGGGAGCGTGAGTTGTGAGTTCAGTCCCTAGTCTGGGACCTAAGATCCTGCATGCTTTGCAATGAGGCCAAAAAAAAAAAAGTTTCCAGAAACTTTTAAAGCTATTGTTTCTAGTACTGTATGAACCAGTTGTTGAAGGAGGAGGGTTATATATCACTGTTGATGCTTTGATAACAGGTTTCTTTATCAAGTTACCTTGATATTTGCTTGATCACCAATTTGATTTTTTTAATTGTAAATTCTGAACTTAAACCCAGTTCAGGCTTCACTTGGGAAGAATGACCCTTGACTCAGGGATCTTGGGCTTGTGCTTTTCTCAGCCCTGGTTTATCCATCAATCTGAGTTCATCTACTTACTATCTTTCAGAATTTTTCTGTTTGAGAATCCTTTGGAGTGTAGCTAATATGAGTATCTAAATTGGGGTTTTCCCCCAAAATACTTATTTGTTTAGGTCACCTTTCTCCCTGTCCTGATTGGTAATGCCTCCTTTTTATCACATTTGAAGTTCTTATAAGTACAGAGTCCACTCTACTCTGGGCCTGAAGTTTGTTTCACTTGTCCGTTCATCTAGTCTAAGCCAGAACTACTCATTTAACTTGCATGGCTTTGTTTCATTATCTGACACAGCTACCTAGTCCCCCATCATTATATTTTTTCTGAAAACTAATTAGTGCAAAAAAATAATAATAATTAGTGCCAGTCCCTGTTTTTCCTTTACTAGATATTAAATTATTTTTTGAAAACTCCATCCTCAATTCTGATTGCAGATTTTATTGATAAAATTGACAACAATGTATCTGAAGAATATATGTTAATGTAAAAGAAAGAAAACCTGATTGGACTCCAAATGAAGCCTAAAATTTAAAGTCAAAAGTAAGCGTGCCCATCCAGCCCTGCTGAGAGGGAGGAAACACTATTAGATATGTGCAGCCATCCCAGCTTCTAGAACGGGGGCTGTAAGGCAGGCAGTGCAGGCTGTTAGCATCCCCAGGGTCCACAGCCCAGTGCTTTAGATGTTATGCTCTTCTTCAGCTCTCGGTTCATCTCTCCTTGAACCTTTCACTCCAGCCTTATCTAAATACCAGAGTTTCTCAGGCACACCTTGCAAAACTTTTGTAACAATCAAGGGGTTAAATCTAAATCTTTCAAATCAATAAGAACAAAAGTAAACACCCTAATAGAAAAACAGGCATGGACACAAATAGGCAATTTACAAAAGAAGATACACAAATTCCGATAAAATAGGGGAAAATACTCAGCCTCACTATTAATCAAAGAAGTACAATTGAAGGAACAGGAAGGTACTAGTCTGCGACAATCAATGGACAAACAAATGCTAATATGCTGTGGGGATTTGAACACCCAGGTGGCGCTGCTGGTAAAGAACCCACCTGCCAATGCAGGACACCTAAGAGACTCTGGTTCGAGACTCCATGGGGCCCGGAAGATCTGGAAGAGGGCACGGCAACCCACTCCAGTATTCTTCCCTGAGACTCCCATGGACAAAGGAGCCTGGTGGGCTACGGTCCATAGGGTTGCAAAGAGTCAGACATGACGGAAGCAACTTAGCACACACGTGCATATTGCTAGTAGGGATATAATCAGCTTCTGTCTTTTTAGGGGGAATATTTGCCTTGTCTATCAAAGGCTGTAAAATATGCTTTGCCTTTGATTCAGTGATACAATTTTAGGAATGTATATAAAGGAAACGATCATACAAACATTTTAAAAAATCTATAGGCAAAGATTCATGGCAGCATTGCTTATAATACTGAAAAGTTAAAAACAACCCAAAATAGACAAACACAAACATAGCCTACAGCCTGGCTCAAGTGAATTTGGAGGCCATCAGTATATACATCACTTGGGAGCATTTTAGAAAATGAAGCTCAGGCCCCACCCTAGACCTACTGAATCAGAATTTGTATTTTGACAGTTTCTTAGGGCATGTGTAAAAGAAAAAAGCACAGGCAAAGATATACACTAAAATGTTAGCAGTGATTTTTCCAGGTGGTGATGCTCTCTGTTTGGTTTTCTGTTTGTTTTTATTATTGTTGTTGTTTGCATCAACTCCCCATCCCCACCCCAGTGCGCACACACGCACGTGTGCGTGCACACACACACACCTTTATGGACTTCAACTGTAAAAAAGGAATCTCCATACTATTTTTCCCATGCTAGTAGTTGGGGCCAAAAACATAGAAAAGGTTCTGGAAACTTCAGGACAAATGAGGGTCCTCCACCCCCTGGCAGGACAGATTAGATGTGCCCCCTCCCTGGATGCTTCTCCCATTCATTCTCCAAACAACACATCTCCCAAAGAGCAAATCTGATCTTGTCAACCCTCCTTAGAACTATTCTGAAAGTGAAAATGTTACTCACTCAGTCTTGTCTAACTCTTTGCAAATCTATGAACTGTAGCCCCGCCAGGCTCCTCTGTCCATGGAATTCTCCAGGCAAGAATGCTACTGCTGCTAAGTTGCTTCAGTCCTGTCTGACTCTATGCGACCCCGTAGACGGCAGCCCACCAGACTCGCCGTGCCTGAGATTCTCCAGGCAAGAACACTGGAGTGGGCTGCCATTTCCTTTTCCGATGCATGAAAGTGAAAAGTGAAAGTGAAGTCGCTCAGTCGTGTCTGACTTTTAGCGACCCCATGGACTGCAGCCTACCAGGCTCCTCTGTCCATGGGATTTTCCAGGCAAGAATACTGGGGTGGATAACCATCCCCCTCTCCAGATGATCTTCCTGACCCAGGGATCAAACCTGGGTCTCCCACACTGCAGGCAGATTCTTTACTGTTTGTGCCATCAGGAAAGCCCTGTAATCCAATTTCCCAATGCCCCTGCATTGGCAGTGCAGTCTTTTTTTTTTTCCAACTTTTTTGATAAATTTTATAGAAAATTTCAAACATCAATAAAATTGAAAGAACTTTACAGCAAGCACTCCTAAATCTACCATTAAATTCAGTCATTAACATTTGTATACTTACTTTACTCCATATTTATCCATCTATTTATCCCTCTATCCATAAATCTATCTTAGTTTTTTATGTAATTCAAAGTAAATTTCAGGTATCAGTACATTTCTGATACTTCAGATGCTTTAATATGCATATATAACCAGAATTCAATGTTTTCCTCATAGCTTTCTTTTTTTCCTGTTGATACAAAGCACAGACACAGATGCACAAATCTTAGATGTTTTTTAACAAAGTTTTGACAAATGCAAACAGACTGTGTAACACTGACAGCATGCTTCATCACAGTCATTGCCCAATCCAAAGTACAATCACTGATTTTTTTTTTTCCCAGAATAATTTTGCTTGTTTAGAAATTCTTGTGAAAAGAAAGTGAAAGTGAAGTCATGTCCGACTCTTTGCCACCCCTTGGACTTGTAGCCCACCAAGCTCCTCCATCCATGGGATTTTCCAGGCAAGAATACTGGAGTGGGGCAGTGCAGTCTTAACCACTGGACCACCAGGAAAGTCCTAAATGTAACCCAATTCCTTAAAGGCTACAAGGTCCTGTTGGATCTGCCCTGTCATTCCAGGGCAATGAAGTGTATTTCCCTCGGGTGCCTAGTTCTCTCCCATCCTTTCACACATCGTTCCCTACCTTTGCCTGGAAACTCAGCCCACCACCTTGCTGACTGCCTCCTAGCCCCAGGCCTCCTGAGGCCAGGACATCGTCTCTTCCAGGAAGCCTTCCCAGGAATGGTTGCTGCTGCTGCTGCTGCTAAGTCGCTTCAGTCGTGTCCAACTCTGTGTGACCCCAGAGATGACAGCCCACCAGGCTCCCCCGTCCCTGGGATTCTCCAGGCAAGAACACTGGAGTGGGTTGCCATTTCCTTCTCCAACAGGAATGGTTAGGGGTCCCAATAGCATAGGCACCTGGTCTATGGCGCTACAATCGGGTTGTCAGATTCATGAGGGCTGAGGCTGCATCCCCGTGGCCTTTGGTCTCTGCATTGAGTGGGGACATTTTGAGGCCCAGATTCAGTGACATCCCTAAGGTGTCTGCTGGCTCTGTCATTCAGTCCTCTCAGGGGCAGTTCTGGCTCAGAACATGGCAGCTGCCTGGGACTGGCTATTTTTGGGGGTGCGGCCCAGCCCTTGGGAGGATGATGAAAGGAGTACATATTTCTTTAAAGCAGAAGACACCCCTACTCTAAGGAGGATGCCCCTCACAAACATGGGTGAAGCCCTTCGGCCTGCCCCAGGGCCTGCCCCTCGATGGTCCCTGTTGCAAATGCATTTTCTTGTTCCTCTCCCTCTGATGGGCACTTTCTTTATGAGAATGTGTCCATGGTAGACAAATGCAGAGGTGTGGTGGGAGGTGCCTAGATGCCCTTCCTGGCACACCTGAGCCAGGACAAATCCTCACAGAATCCTCTTTTGGCCCCTATCTTCCCCACCCTCGACCAGACAGCCTCATATCCAGCTGTGCTGTGGGTCCAGTAACCATATCACTGTGTTGATATTATTCTTGCTTCTTCAGCTATTCCCATACTAAAATAGGGGGGAAAAAAAGAAATTATGTAGGCAGTGGTGGAGAAATTAAATGCAAATTGGCATTATAATTATTGTGTGATTCATCTGTCTCCTCCATTGGACTGTGAACTTTTTGAAGATAAGGACCCTTGCCTTCCAGCCTAAAGGAGGGACTCAATAAATGTTAAAAGGATAACAGGGCTTACTAGTTTGCGTTAGTGGTAAAGAAACTGACCACCCAATGCAGGAGGCATAAGAGATGTGGGTTCAATCCCTGGGTCGAGAAGATCCCCTGGAGAAGGAAATGGCTACCCACTCCAGTATTCTTGTATCTTGTATTCTCCAGTATCCCCTGGAGAATCCCATGTACAGAGGAGCCTGGAAGGTTACAATCTATAGGGTTGCAAAGAGTCAGATACCACTGAAGTGATTTAGCACAAAAAAGGATAACAACAGACTGGTTCAAGATTGGGAAAGGAGTATGTCAAGGGTGGATATTGTCACTCTGCTTATTTAACTTATATGCAGAGTGCATCACACAAAATACCAAGCTGGATGAATCACAAGCTGGAATCAAGTTTGCCCGGAGAAATATCAATAACGTCAGATATGCAGAAGATACCACCATAATGGTAGAAAGTGAAGAGAAACTAAAGAGTCTCTTGATGAAGGTGAAAGAGGAGAGTGAAAAAGCTGGCTTGAAATTCAGCATTCAAAAAAAAAGATCATAGCATCCAGTCTCATAACTTCATGGCAAATTGATAGGAGGAAAAGAAACAGTGGCAGACTTTATTTTGGGGGCTCCAAAATCACTGTGGATGGTGACTACAGCCATGAAATTAAAAGACGCTTATTCCTTGGAAGGAAAGCTATGAAAAATCTAGACAGTATATTAAAAAACAGAGACATAACTTTGCCAACAAAGGTACATCCAGTCAAAGCTATGGTCTTCCCAGTAGTCATGTACAGATGTGAGAGTTGAACCACAAAGAAGGCTGAGCACTGAAGAGCTGATGCTTTTGAACTGTGGTGCTGGAGAAGACTGTTGAGAGTTCCTTGGACAGCAAGGAGATCAATCAATCCTAAAGGAAGTCAACCCTGAATATTCACTGAAAGATCTGATGCTGAGGCTGAAGCTCCAGTATTTTGGCCACTTGATGTGAAGAGCCAACTTATTGGAAAAGACCCTGATGCTAGGAAAGACTGAAGGCAGGAGGAGAAGGAGGTGACAGAGGATGAGATGCTTGGACGGCATCATCGACTAAATGAATATGAGTTTGAGCAAACTCTAAGAGATAGTAAAGGACAGGCAAGCCTGGTGTGCTGCAGTCCATGGGCTGCAAAGAGTTAGACATGACTGACAGACTGAAAAACAAAAAGGATAAAGTGGGAGGAGTTTGATCTGGCCCTGAGGCAGGATGAAAATCTGATTGTTGGGTGGATTATGTTAATAAAGCCACTGGATGAGCAGATCTATTCAAATCCCTGAAGGATGATGCCATCAAGATTTGGCATTCATTATGCAAACCTGGAAGACCCAGCAGTGGCCACAGGACTGGAAAAGGTCAATCCTCATCCCAATCCCCAAGAAGGGTAGTACCAAAGAATGTGCTAACCATTGGATGATTGCAATCATCTCCCTTGCTAGTAAGGTCATGCTTAAAATCTTACATGCTAGGCATCAGCATTATGTGAACCAAGAAATTCCAGATGTCCAAGCTGGCTTTAGAAAAGGAAGAGGAACTAGAGATCAAATTGCCAACATTCGCTGGATTACAGAGAAAGCAAGGGAATTTCAGAAAAAAACATCTATTTCTGTTTCATCGCCTACGCTAAAGCCTTTGATTGTGTGGATCATAATAAACTGTAGAAAGCTCTTAAAGAGATGGGAATACCAGACCATCTTACCTGTCTCCTGAGAAACCTTTATGTGGGTCAAAAAGCAATAGTTAGAGCCCTGTATGGAACAACTGATTGGTTCAAGATCAAGAAAGAAGTACGACAGGGCTGTCTGCTGTCACCGTGTTTGTTTAACCTATATGCTGAGCACATCATGAGAAATGCTGGGCTGGATGAGTTACAAGCTGGAATCAAGATAGGCGGGAGAAACATCAACAACCTCAGATATGCAGATGATACCACTCTAATGGCAGAAAGTGAGGAAGAACTAAAGAGCCTCTTGATGAGGGTGAAAGAGAATGAAAGAGCTGACTCAAGACTAAATATTTAAAAAAAACTTAGATCATGGCATCTGTCCCCATTACTGCATGACAAATAGAAAGGGAAAAGGTGGAAATAGTGACAGATTTTTTTATCTTGGGCTCCAAAATCACTGGACAGTGACTGCAGCCATGAAATCAGAAGACAGTCGCTTCTTGGCAGGAAAGCAATGACAAACAGAGACAGTGTGTTGAAAAGCAGAGACATTACTCTGCTGACAAAGGTCCTATAGTCAAGGTTATGGTCTTCCGAGTGGTAATGTACGGTAGTGAAACCTAGACCGTAAAGAAGGTAGAGCACCAAAGAATTGATGCCTTTGAACTGTGGTGCTGGACAAGACTCCTGAAAGTCCCTTGGACAGCAAGGAGATCAAACCAGTCAATCTTAAGGGAGATCAACCCTAAACATTCACTGGAAGGACTGATGCTGAAGCTGAAGCTCCAGTATTTTGGTCATCTGATGCGAACAGATGACTCATTGGAAAAGTCCCTGATGCTGGGAAAGATTGAGGGCAGAAGGAGAAGAGGGTGTCAGAGGATGAGATGGCTGGATGGCATCACCCATGCAATGAACATGAACTTGGGCAAACTTCGGGAGATGGTGAGGGACAGGGAGGCCTGGCATGCTGCAGTCCATGGGGTTGCAAAGAGTCGGACATGACTGGGCGACTGAACGACAACATGGCTGGGCTGCCAGAATACCAACTTTTAGAATTTCTTCTCCCAGCTCTTCTGAGGCCCTTCCCTTCCTTTCTCCTCTCACCCTAGGCACAGACCCTAGTCAGACCCTAGAGGGTCTTCCCACCTTCAACCTCCTCATCTAGGTGGGGTCAGCATCCACCACCCCAAACTTTACCCTCTCCCTGATGAACTGCTTGTCACCCCATGCCCCACCCAATGAAAGGAATGGCTCATATGGAGATATACCAAGGAACAATAGCTCTTAAGGAAAGAAGAAACAGGACTTTCCTCATGGTCAGTGGTTAAGAACCCACCTGCCAGTGCAGGGCACACAGGCTTGATCCCTGGCCTTGGAAGATTCCACATGCCATGGAGCACCAGAGCCCATGCACCCTAGAGCCTGTGCTCTGCAACGAGAGACGCCACCACAGTGAGAAGCCTGAGCACCACAGTGAAGAGTAGCCCCCGCTCGCCGCAATGGAAGAAAGCCTGTACAGAGCAACAGAGACCCAGTGCAGCCAAAAATAAAGTTTTTAAAACAAAGAAAGAAGGATCAACCAGGACCTGGACTGGACTTTGACCTGTGATGAGGTTTTTGGCCCCAGAAGCAGACTCCTCAATCAGCCCCTACAAAGACCTTGTGTCCCAGGCCTCTTTCCAGGGATGGCCCCCTCTAGCCTCCCCTCGGGCACATTTTCAGGGCAGCCTCTGTCGTTCCTCCCATCTGAGCTCCTACATGGTCCCAAAGATTTAAATCCAAGAAACACATGGCATACATCTACGCTGTGCTGTAATAATGCCTGCTAGCACCACTCACCACTTATGTGCCAACCACTTTACCTACATTGTTGAGACTGAATTCCTCCAACAGTCTTGTAGAGTAGCTCATATCAGTATCTCCTTTTGCAGCTGGAGACTAAGATTCAGAGAGGTCAAGCAACTCACCCTAAGCCACACAGCTACAAGAGAAGTTGAATCTAAATTTGAACCCGGATCTGTGTGACTCCTGAGCCTGAATGCTTAAGCGTTATACAAAATGCAACCTGTGTGGTTTCATATTCCTGGAGTGTACAAAAGTCCCTTCCCTTAGAGGCTTCGCTGTATGTTGGGAAACAGACATTAGTCACAGAGATCTTAACGCACTTATGTAATTACAGACTCTCCTAGATACTCTCCAGGAAGAATGCCTAAAGCAAGGAGAACAACACAGAACCAGACTGGGAGTCAGAGAGGCTTCTGTGAGGAGATAGTCTTTAGTAAACCTAAACACAGAAATGGTATGGACCTAACAGAAGCAGAAGATATTAAGAAGAGGTGGCAAGAATACACAGAAGAACTGTACAAAAAAGATCTTCTCAACCAAGATAATCACGATGGTGTGTTCACTCACCTAGAGCCAGACATCCTGGAATGTGAAGTCAAGGGGGCCTTAGAAAGCATCACTACGAACAAAGCTAGTGGAGGTGATGGAATTCCAGTTGAGCTCTTTCAAATCCTGAAAGATGATGCTGTGAAAGTGCTGCACTCAATATGCCAGCAAATTTGGGAAACTCAGCAGTGGCCACAGGACTGGAAAAGGTCGGTTTTCATTCCAATCCCAAAGAAAGGCAATGCCAAAGAATGCTCAAACTACCGCACAATTACACTCATCTCACACGCTAGTAAAGTAATGCTCAAAATTCTCCAAGCCAGGCTTCAGCAATACGGGAACCGTGAAATTCCAGATGTTCGAGCTGGTTTTAGAAAAGGCAGAGGAACCAGAGATCAAATTGCCAACATCTACTGGATCATGGAAAAAGCAAGAGAGTTCCAGAAAAACATCTATTTCTGCTTTATTGACTATGCCAAAGCCTTTGACCGTGTGGATCACAATAAACTGTGGAAAATTCTGAAAGAGATGGGAATACCAGATCACCTTACCTGCCTCTTGAGAAACCTATATGCAGGTCAAGAAGCAACAGTTAGAACTGGACATGGAACAACAGACTGGTTCCAAATAGGAACAGGAGTATGTCAAGGCTGTATATTGTCACCCTGCTTATTTAACTTATACGCAGAGTACATTATAAGAAACGCTGGCTGGAAGAAGCACAAGCTGGAATCAAGATTGCTGGGAGAAATATCAATAACCTCGGATATGCAGATGACACCACCCTTATGGCAGAAAGTGAAGAGGAACTAAAAAGCCTCTTGATGAAAGTGAAAGAGGAGAGTGAAAATGTTGGCTTAAAGCTCAACATGCAGAAAACTAAGATCATGGCATCTGGTCTCATCACTTCATGGCAAACAGATGGGGAAACAGTGGAAACAGTGTCAGACTTTATTTTTGGGGGCTCC
The DNA here is from genome assembly GCF_055505025.1 of Bos grunniens. Taxonomy (NCBI): domain Eukaryota; kingdom Metazoa; phylum Chordata; class Mammalia; order Artiodactyla; family Bovidae; genus Bos; species Bos grunniens. Next base: position 19,024,687 of record NC_141167.1, read on the forward strand.
AAAATCACTGCAGATGGTGACTGTAGCCATGAAATCAAAAGACGCTTACTCCTTGGAAGGAAAGTTATGACCAACCTAAACAGCATATTCAAAAGCAGAGACATTACTTTGCAAACAAATGTCCGTCTAGTCAAGGCTATGGTTTTTCCTGTGGTCATGTATGGATGTGAGAGTTGGACTGTGAAGAAAGCTGAGCACTGAAGAATTGATGCTTTTGAACTGTGGTGTTGGAGAAGACTCTTGAGAGTCCCTTGGACTGCAAGGAGATCCAACCAGTCCATTCTAAAGGAGATCAGTCCTGGGTGTTCATTGGAAGGACTGATGCTAAAGCTGAAACTCCAGTGCTTTGGCCACCTCATGCAAAGAGTTGACTCATTGGAAAAGACTCTGATGCTGGGAGGGATTGGGGGCAGAAGGAGAAGGGGATGACAGAGGATGAGATGGCTGGATGGCATCACCGACTCGATGGACATGGGTTTGGGTGAACTCTGGGAGTTGGTGATGGACAGGGAAGCCTGGCATGCTGCAATTTATGGGGTCACAAAGAGTCGGACACAACTGAGCGACTGAACTGAACTGAACTAAAACCTAAACAGTTTATTAAAGAGCAAAGATCTCACTTTGCTGACTAAAGTCCATATAGTCAAAGTTATGGTCTTTACAGTGGTCATGTACAGATGCAAGTGTTGGGCCATGAAGAATGCTGAGCACTGAAGAATTGATGCTTTTAAACTGTGGTGTTGAAGACTCTTGAGAGTCCCTTGGACAGCAAGGAGGTCAAATCAGTCAGTCATAAAGGAAATCAACATTGAAAATTCAACGCAAGTACTGATGCTGAAGCTGAAGGTCCAGTACTTTGGTCATCTGATAGGAAGAGCTGACTCGGTGGAAAAGACCCTGATGCTCGGAAAGACTGAAGGCAAAAGGAGAAGAGCATGGCGGAGGATGAGATGGTTGGATAGCATCACCTCTTCAATGGACATGAACTTGGGCAAACTCTGGGAGATAGTGAAGGACAAGGAGGCCTGGAATGCTGTAGTCCATGAAGTTGCAAAGAGTCAGACAAGACTTAGTGACTGAACAACAGATGTCCTGAGGCAGCAGGGAGTACAGTGCCTTTAAAGAGTGTTTTAGAAAAACAGAACAAAGGCCTGTATGGCTGGAGCCCAGAGAGCGAGGGACAGTGGGGCAGGATGGGGTGGAGAGTGGCCAGTTGCCAGATCACTCAGGGCCTGGTAGGTCATGGCAGGGGGCTTGGAGTTCATGGTGAAGGCACAGGGAGCTTTTAAAGGGTTCTCAATAGAGTTGTGAATTCAGATTTGCTTTTTAGAAAGATCACCCCGGCTGCTGTGTGGAGAACAGATTGAAAGGGGCAGTGGTTGCTGGGGTCCAGGAGAGATGTGAGAGGGCTTGAAATGGGATGGTAGAGCCAGGGAGGTAAGAGGAGTAGGGTTCAGGACAGAGTTTTGAAAGTAAAGTCAATAGGATTGGATGTGGGCTGCAAGGGTGAAGAATCAACACAGACTCTGCACACCTGGATAGAGACTGGTGCTTTTACCGAAATGCTCAAGAATGAGGGAGGAGCAGGTTTAGAGGAGAATCAAGAGTTTGGTTTTGCCGAGTTTGAGGTGCCTGCAAATGTCCAAGTAGTGGGATAGAGTCAGTTTATCTTTGTATCCCCAGAGTCAGCACAAATAAGTGTTAGTTGCTCAGTTATGTCTGATTCTTTGTGACCCCATGGACTCTAGCCCGTCAGGCTCTTCCATCCCTCAGATTTTCTAGGCAAGAATACTGGAGTGGGTTGCCATTTCCTTCTCCAAGCACAAAATAGGTCCTATTTAAAATATCTTTAAATAAAAGAATGCACTGGAATTCCCTGGTAGTCCAGTGGTTAGGACTCCAAGCTTCCACTTGCTAAGGGCCAGGGGTTGAATCCCTGGCTGGGGAACTGAGACCCCACAAGCTGCTCGGCCAAAAAACAGCAGCAAGGAATGTACGTGGGTTGAATTTGAGTCAAGTCTTGAGGAATGGAGGGGATTTGGCTTTGAGATGAAGATATTTTGGTGCCTGAGATAAAGATGGTACAAAACAAACAAACAAAAAACAAGCCAAGTAGAAGAGCTGGTGGAAGCAAGGGAGAAAGGTGTGAATGTGATGTAGAGGGGGCCCACAGGGCGTCTCCTGTTGTGCCTCTCCATGGCTTCTGTGCCTTTGCTGGAATGCTGAGCCATCCTCTGCTGGGCGGGAAGGTGAATCAGAGCCAGAAAGAAACTTTCTGTTTCTGTTAAATGTAGAGATCCAAGGTGTATTTATGGGTATGCGTGTGTCTGCCTCAGGGCACTTTTATATTTGCATTTTTATATTTTGTAGGCTAGGAGGCACTGGTCTTTCCAACTGACTTTGTCTGCAAGACTGAATTGAGCCTGAATTCTCTTTCTCTATACCTAGACTGACCTGGCTGCAGAAGCTCCCCGCAGTGATCCAAGCTGAATAGGTCAGGCTGTGTCAATGTGTTTCTGTTGCTTATAGATCGTGGCTTCTTTCCTGGGCAACTAGTTATCAGGCCCTTTGACCAAAGCTCCTGAGAAAGATGTTTACATTCAGCAGCTTAGTCCATAGGCAGAGATTGGAATGCTACTGACTCAGAGGTGAAAGTCAAAGGCATCATTAACATACAAACGAAGTCCTTCCTGGTCCTTTACTCATTCAGTTCATCATTCACTCTTCTTTTTTACAAATATCCTCAGGCTCAGTGTCTGTTGCAGGCTACTTAACTTCAAGCTGAGCTAGTTCAAATCATAAAAGGTGATGCTGTTAAAGTGCTACACTGAATATGCCAGCAAATTTGAAAAACTCAGCAGTGGCCACAGGACTGGAAAAGGTCAATTTTCATTCCAATCCCAAAGAAGGGCAGTGACAAAGAATGTTCAGACTACCACACAATGTCCTCATCTCACATGCTAGCAAGGTAATGCTCAAAATTCCTCAAGCTAGGCTTCAACTGTACATGAACCGAGAACTTCCAGATGTACAAGCTGGGTTTAGAAAAGACAGAGGAAGCAGATCAAGCTGCCAACATCTGCTGGATCATAGAAAAAGCATGGGAATTCCAGAAAAGCATCTACTTCTGCTACATTGACTATGCTAAAGCCTTTGACTGTGTGGATCACAACAAACTGTAGAAAATTCTTAAAGAGATAGGAATACCGGACCACTTTACCTGCCTCCTGAGAAATCTGTATACAGGTCAAGAAGCAACAGTTAGAACCAGACATGAAACAATGGACTGGTTCCAAACGGGGAAAGGAGCACGTCAAGGCTGTATATTGTCACCCTGCTTATTTACATCATGTGTAGTGCAGGGCTGGATGAAGCACAAGCTGGAATCAAGATTGCCAGAAGAAATATCAATAGCCTCAGATAAGCAGATGACACCACCCTCATGACAAGAAGCAAGAGGAACTAAACAGCCTCTTGATGAAAGTGAAAGGGGAGAGTGAAAAAGCTAGCTTAAAATTCAGTATCAAAAAAATGAAGATCACGGCATCTCGTCCCATCACTTCATGGCAAATAAATGGGGAAACAATGGAAACAGTGAGAGACTTTATTTTCGTGGGCTCCAAAATGACTGCTGACAGTGACTGAAGCCATGAAATGAAAAGATGCTCCTTGGAAGAAAAACTATGACAAACCTAGACAGTGTATTAAAAAGCAGAGACATCACTTTCCCAACAAAGGTCCATCTAGTCAAAGCTATGGTTTTTCCAGTAGTCATGTACAGATATGAGAGTTGAACTATAAAGAAAGCTGAGCACCAAAGAATTGATGTTTTTGAACTGTAGTGCTGGAGAAGACTCTTGAGAGTCCCGTGGACTGCAAGGAGATCAAACCAGTCAATCCTAAAGGAAATCAATCCTGAATATTCACTGAAAGGACTGATGCTGAAGCTGAAGCCCCAATACTTTGGCCACTTGATGTGAAGAGCCGATTCACTGGTAACGAGCCTGATCCTGAGAAACACTGAAGGCAGGAGGAGATGGTTGGATGGCATCACCAACTCGATGGACATGAGTTTGAGAAAGCTCTGGGAGATAGTGGAGGACAGGGAAGCCTGGCGTGCTGCAGTATATTCAGTTACAAAGAGTCAGACATGACTGACTGAACAGCAACTTCCCTGCCTTCCAGTTTCCTCAGCTATAACATGGGGATGGTGAGACTTCCCCAATCCTTAAAGCTTCATCTTCCAATGCAAGGTGTGTAGGTTCCACCTGTGGTCAGGGTGCTAAGATCTCAAGTGCCTCAGGACCAAAAAACTAGAAGGTAAACAACAGAAACAATATTGTAACAAATCCAATAGACTTTAAAAAGAGTCCACATAAAAGGCAGTGGGGGAAGGACGGGGTGGGATGAACTGGGAGAGTAGCACTGAAACATACACATTATCTTATGTAAAATAGATGGAAGTGGGAATTTGCTGTATGACACCGGCTTAAGAATCTGCCTGCAATGCAGGAGGCCCAGGTTCAATCCCTGAGTCAGGAAGACCTTGGAGAAGGGAACGGTTACCCAGTCAGCATTCTTGCCTGGAGAATTCCACAGACAGAGGAGCCTGGCAGGCACAGTCCATGGGGTCACAAAGAGTCAGATGTGACTGAGTGACTAACACTTTCACAGGGAGCTCAAACCTTGTGATCTCTGACAACCTAGAGGGGTGGGTTGGCGTGGGAGGGAGGCTCAAGAGGGAGGGGATATATGTATACCTATGGCTGATTCATGTTAGTATATGGCAGAAACCAACACAATATTATTGTAAAGCAATTATCCTCCAATTAAAAATAAATTAACATTTTTTAAATGGTCCGCACAAAGAAGTCTAGAAAAATAAAAATAAATAAAATGGGGATGGTAATAATGACTTCTTCAAAAATTCATTCTGAGGATAAAATCCCACGCTTCCTTAGTGATCCAGTGACAAAGAATCCACCTGCCAATGCAGGTGTCAGAAGATTGCACATGCGGCAGAGCAGCTAAACCCGTGTGCTGTGTCTGCATGCTGTGTGCTCAGTCATGTCTGAGTCTGAGTGACCCCATGGAGTGCCAGGCTCCTCTCTCCATGGGATTTTCCAGGCAAGAATACTGGAGTGGGTTGCCATTTCCTACTCCAGGGAATCTTCCTGACTCAGGGATCGAATGTGAGTCTCTCTGATCCCCTGCTTTGGCAGGTGGGTTCTTTACCACTGTACCACCTGGGAAGCCTGTAGGCCACAGCTACTGAGCTCGTACTGTAGCGCCTGAGAGCCACAACTACTGAAGCCCCTGCATCCTGCAGCCTGTGCCCTGCAACAAGAGAAGCCACCACCATGAAAATCCCGTGCACCGTGACGAAGAGTAACCACTGCTTGCCACAACTAGAGAAGGCCTGTGTGCAGCAACGAAGACCCAGTGCAACCAAAAATTTTTTTAGAAAACGAAAACTTCAGAAATATCATTTGACTCAATATAATATTTAGTGAGCACACGCAAAGAGCCAGGGCTGTCCTAAGTGCTGAGGATCTTGGTGAACAAAACAGATCCCTGCCCCCACAGTGGCAGGTATTCTAATGGGGAGAGTTGAGCAACAGAAAAATAAATAAAGCATGTAGTGGTGGTCCCAGAAGGCTTCAGTGAGGAGGTGATATGTCAGCAAGGCCCTAAAGGGGGTGAGGGAACAAGCCATTCGGATTTGATGGGATAGGGAAGTGGAACAGTGAAGGAGGGAGGGGACGACACAGGGTTGAGGGTGGGGGGAGCCTGCAGGCCATTATGAGGACTTGGCTTCCCTCCAGAATTAGATGAGAAGTCATTTGATGGTTTTAAGAGGAGTAACTTGATCTGGCATCTAGTATTAAAGAATCACTCTGCCTGCTGTGTTGAGCAGACTGCAAGGGGCCTGGGAGAAGCAAGAATTATGCTGATCAGGCTACAGATGATGGTGGCTTGGATCAGGTGGTCACAATGGAGGTGGAGGAAAGTGCTGGGTTATGGATAAATTTTGGAGGCAGAACAGAACTAAATAAATGTTAGTGTCAATGCACCACAAGCACAATTCATACAAGAAAAAATTGATAAATGAGACTTCATCAAAATTAATAACGCTTGTGCTTCAAAAGACACTATTAAAATGAAGACAGGGAAAACTCCCTGGCAGTCCAGTGGTGAGGACTCCACACTCTCACTACTGAGGGCACAGGTTCCAATCCCTGTTTGGGGAACTAAGATCCCACATGCTCTGCAGCACAGCCAAAATATGGAAGGGAGAAAAAAAGTCGCAGAGTGAAATAAAATACGTTTAAAGCCTATATCTGATAAAGGACTTGTATCTAAAATATATAAAGAACTCTTACAACTCAGTATTAAGACAAACAACCCAGTTTAAAAATGAGCAAAATATTTGAAGAGACATTTCACCAAAGAAGATATGTTAATGGTCAATAAGCAAATAAAAATATACTCAACATTATTTGTCATCAAGGAAATACAAATTAAAATCTCAATGAGGGAATTCCCTGGTGGTCCAGTGGTCAGGACTCAGCACTTCCACTGCCGGGGGTCCAGATTCAATCCCTAGTCAGGGAACTAAGATCTCGCAAGCAGAGCTGCATGCCCTAGAAGTAAATTTTAATAGTAAAATAAAACCCCAGTGAGATACCACTTTATATCCACTGCTGCTGCTGCTGGTGCTAAGTCGCTTCAGTCATGTCCAACTTTGTGCAACCCCATAGACGGCAGCCCACCAGGCTCCCCCATCCCTGGGATTCTCCAGGCAAGAACACTGGAGTGGATTGCCATTTCCTTCTCCAATGCATGAAAGTGAAAAGTGAAAGTGAAGTCACTTAATCGTGTCTGACTCTTAGTGACCCCATGGACTGCAGCCCACCAGGCTCCTCCATCCATGGGATTTTCCAGGCAAAAGTACTGGAGTGGGGTGCCCTTGCCTTCTCCGTTATATCCACTAGAGTGGCTATAATAAAAAAAAAAACAGTAACAAACACTGGCAAGGATGTGGAGAAATGTGAAGAGAGTAATGAGAATGTGAAATGGTACAGTTGCTTTGGAAAACAGTTTGGGAATTTCTTAAAAAGATAACCATAAATTTACCATCAGTTCAGTTCAGTCGCTCAGTCGTGTCTGACTCTTTGCCACCCCATGAATCGCAGCATGCCAGGCCTCCCTGTCCATCACCAACTCCTGGAGTTCACTCAGACTCATGTCCATCGAATCAATGATGCCATCCAGCCATCTCATCCTCTGTCGTCCCCTTCTCCTCCTGCCCCCACTCCCTCCCAGCATCAGAGTCTTTTCCAGTGAGTCAACTCTTCACATGAGGTGGCCAAAGTATTGGAGTTTCAGCTTCAGCATCATTCCCTCCAAAGAAATCCCAGGGCTAATCTCCTTCAGAATGGACTGGTTGGATCTCCTTGCAGTCCAACGGACTCTCAAGAGTCTTCTCCAACACCACAGTTCAAAAGCATCAATTCTTCAGCGCTCAGCCTTCTTCACAGTCCAACTCTCACATCCATACATGACCACAGGAAAAACCATAGCCTTGACTAGATGGACCTTTGTTGGCAAAGTAATGTCTCTGCTTTTCAATATGCTATCTAGGTTGGTCATAACTTTCCTTCCAAGGAGTAAGCGTCTTTTAATCTCATGGCTGCAGTCACCATTGCAGTGATTTTGGAGCCCCCAAAAATAAAGTCTGACACTGTTTCCCCATCTATTTGCCATGAAGTAATGGGACTGGATGCCATGATCTTCGTTTTCTGAATGTTGAGCTTTAAGCCAACTTTTTTCACTCTCCACTTTCACTTTCCTCAAGAGGCTTTTTAGTTCCTCTTCACTTTCTGCCATAAGGGTGGTGTCATCTGCATATCTGAGGTTACTGATATTTCTCCCGGCAATCTTGATTCCAGCTTGTGCTTCTTCCAATCCAGCATTTCTCATGATGTACTCTGCATAGAAGTTAAATAAGCAGGGTGACAATGTACAGCCTTGACATACTCCTGTTCCTATTTGGAACCAGTCTGTTGTTGCATGTCCAGTTCTAACTGTTGCTTCCTGACCTGCATACAGATTTCTCAAGAGGCAGGTCAGGTGGTCTGGTATTCTTATATCTTTCAGAATTTTCCACAGTTTATTGTGATCCACACAGTCAAAGGCTTTGGCATAGTCAATAAAGCAGAAATAGATGTTTTTCTGGAACTCTCTTGCTTTTTCTATGATCCAGTAGATGTTGGCAATTTGATCTCTGGTTCCTCTGCCTTTTCTAAAACCAGCTTAAACATCTGGAAGTTCACAGTTCACGTATTGCTGAAGCCTAGCTTGGAGAATTTTGAGCATTACTTTACTAGCATGTGAGATGAGTGCAATTGTGCGGTAGTTTGAGCATTCTTTGGCATTGCCTTTCTTTGGGATTGGAATGAAAACTGACCTTTTCCAGTCCTGTGGCCACTGCTGAGTTTTCCAAATTTGCTGGCATATTGAGTGCAGCACTTTCACAGCATCATCTTTCAGGATTTGAAAGAGCTCAACTGGAATTCCATCACCTCCACTAGCTTTGTTCGTAGTGATGCTTTCTAAGGCCCACTTGACCTCACATTCCAGGATGTCTGGCTCCAGGTCAGTGATCACACCATCGTGATTATCTGGGTCGTGAAGATCTTTTTCGTACAGTTCTTCTGTGTATTCTTGCCATCTCTTCTTAATATCTTCTGCTTCTGTTAGGTCCATACCATTTCTGTCCTTTATCAAGCCCATCTTTGCATGAAATGTTCCCTTGGTATCTCTAATTTTCTTGAAGAGATCTCTAGTCTTTCCCATTCTGTTGTTTTCCTCTATTTCTTTGCACTGACTGTTGAGGAAGGCTTTCTTATCTCTTATTGCTATTCTTTGGAACTCTGCATTCAGATGTTTATATCTTTCCTTTTCTCCTTTGCTTTTCACTTCTCTTCTTTTCACAGCTATTTGTAAGGCCTCCCCAGACAGCCATTTTGCTTTTTTGCATTTCTTTTCCATGGGGATGGTCTTGATCCCTATCTCCTGTACAATGTCACGAACCTCATTCCATAGTTCATCAGGCACTCTATCTCTCAGATCTAGGCCCTTAAGTCTATTTCTCACTTCCACTGTATAATCATAAGGGATTTGATTTAGGTCATACCTGAATGGTCTAGTGGTTTTCCCTACTTTCTTCAATTTCAGTCTGAATTTGGCAGTAAGGAATTCATGATCTGAGCCACAGTCAGCTCCTGGTCTTGTTTTTGTTGACTGTATAGAGCTTCTCCATCTTCAGCTGCAAAGAATATAATCAATCTGATTTCGGTGTTGACCATCTGGTGATGTCCATGTGTAGAGTCTTCTCTTGTTTTGGAAGAGGGTGTTTGCTATGACCAGTGCATTTTCTTGGCAAAACTATTAGTCTTTGCCCTGCTTCATTCCGTATTCCAAGGCCAAATTTGCCTGTTACTCCAGGTGTTTCTCGACTTCCTACTTTTGTATTCTAGTCCCCTATAATGAAAAGGACATCTTTTTTGGGTGTTAGTTCTAAAAGGTCTTGTAGGTCTTCATAGAACCATTCAACTTCAGCTTTTTCAGCATTACTGGTTGGGGCATAGACTTGGATTACTGTGATATTGAATGGTTTGCCTTGGAAACGAACAGAGATCATTCTGTCGTTTTTGAGATTGCATCCAAATACTGCATTTTGGACTCTTTTGTTGACCATGATGGCTACTCCATTTCTTCTGAGGGATTCCTGCCTGCAGTAGTAGATATAATGGTCATCTGAATTAAAGTCACCCATTCCAGTCCATTTTAGTTTGCTGATTCCTAGAATGTCTACATTCACTCTTGCCATCTCTTGTTTGACCACTTCCAATTTGCCTTGATTCATGGACCTGACATTCCAGGTTCCTATGCAATATTGCTCTTTACAGCATCAGACCTTGCTTCTATCACCAGTCACATCCACAGCTGGGTATTGTTTTTGCTTTGGCTCCATCCCTTCATTCTTTCTGGAGTTATTTCTCCACTGATCTCCAGTAGCATATTGGGCACCTACTGACCTGGGGAGTTCCTCTTTCAGTATCCTATCATTTTGCCTTTTCATACTGTTCATGGGGTTCTCAAGGCAAGAATACTGAAGTGGTTTGCCATTCCCTTCTCCAGTGGACCACAGTCTGTCAGATCTCTCCACCATGACCCGCCCATCTTGGGTTGCCCCACAGGCATGGCTTAGTTTCTTTGAGTTAGACAAGGTTGTGGTCCTAATGTGATTAGATTGACTAGTTTTCTGTGAGTATGGTTTCAGTGTGTCTGCCCTCTGATGCCCTCTTGCAACACCTACCATCTTACTTGGGTGTTGGGTATCTCTTCATGGCTGTTCCATAAGACACAGAAATCCCACTCCTAGTTATCTATCTCTAGTTCCAAATCGGAAAAGGAGTACATCAAGGCTGTATATCATCACCCTGCTTATTTAACTTATATGCAGAGTACATCATGAGAAATGCTGGACTGGATGAAGTACAAGCTGGAACCAAGATTGCCAGGACAAATATCAATAACCTCAGATATGCAGATGACACCACCCTCATGGCAGAAAGTGAAGAGGAACTAAAGAGCCTCTTAATGAAAGAGGGAGAGTGAAAAAGTTGGCTTAAAACTCAACATACAAAACAACAACAACAACAAAAAAAAACCCAACATACAGAAAACTAAGATCATGGCATCCGGTCCCATCACTTCATGGCAAATATATGAGGAAACAATGGAAACAGTGAGAGACTTTATTTTGGGGGGCTCCAAAATCACTGTAGATGGTGACTGCAGTTATGAAATTAAAAGACACTTGCTCCTTGGAAGAAAAGCTATGACCAACCTAGATAGCATATTAAAAAAGCAGAGACATTACTTTGCCATCAAATGTCCATGTAGTCAAAGCTATGGTTTTCCCAGTAGTCATGCATGGATGTGAGAGTTGGACTATAAAGAAAGCTGAGCACCGAAGAATCAATGCTTTTGAACTGTGATGTTGGAGAAGACTCTTCAGAGTCTCCTAGACAGCAAGGAGATCCAACCAGTCAATCCTAAAGGAAATCAATCCTGAATATTCATTGGAAAGACTGATGTTGAAGCTGAAACTCCAATACTTTGGCCATCTGATGTGAATAACTGACTCATTTGAAAAGACCCTGATGCTGGGAAAGATTGAAGGCAGGAGGAGAAGGGGATGACAGAGGATGAGATGGTTGGATGGCATCACTGACTCAATGGACATGAGTTTGAGTAAATTCCGGGAGTTGGTGATGGATAGGGAGGCCTGGCGTGCTGCAGTCTATGGGGTGGCAAAGAGTTGGACACGACTGAGCGACTAAACTGAACTGAATTATCTATCAAAGTGAAAACATCCATTCACATGAAAACTCATACATAAATGTCGACAGAATCCCTATTCATAGTTGCCAAAAAGTGGGAAACAACCCAAATGTTGATCAATACTACCAAAGGATACTATTCAATACTAAAAAGAAATGAAATACTGATATATGCTATGGCATGGATGACTCTCAAAAAATTAATGCTAAAAGTCAGACACAAAAGACCATTCACTGTATGGTTCTATTTGCTTGAAATGTCCAGAAAAAGCAGTCCTATATAGATAGGAAGTAGAGTTGCCTCGGGTTGGGAGTGGGGATTGAGAGTGATTATAACTGGACATGAGGGATCTTATTGAGGTGGAAGATTTTACTGAGGTGATGGAAATATTCTGCAACTGGATTGGTTGATTGTTACACAGTTACCATCAGCCACTACAACTATGAGTTAGTGCAGTCAAGAAAGCAGATGTTTTTCTGGAATTCCTTTGTTTTTTCTATGATCCAATTTTGAGCATTACCTTGCTAGTATGTCAAATGAGTACAATTGTATGGTAGTTTGAGCATTCTTTGGCATTGCCTTTCTTTGGGATTGGAATGAAAACTGACCTTTTCCAGTCCTGTGGCCACTGCTGAGTTTTCCAAATTTGCTGGCATATTGAGTGCAACACTTTCACAGCATCATCTTTTAGAATCTGAAACAGCCCAGCTGGAATTCTATCACCTCCACTTGCTTTGTTCATAGTAATGCTTCCTAAGGCCCACTTGACTTTGCACTCCAGGATGTCTGGCTCTAGGTGAGTGATCACACCATCATGGTTATCTGGGTCATTAAGACCCTTTTTGTATAGTTCATCTCTGTATTCTTGCCACCTCTTCTTAATCTCTCCTGCTTCTGTTAGGTCCTTACAATTTCTGTCTTTTATTGTGCCCATTTTGGGGTGAAATATTCCCTTAGTATCTCCATTTTCTTGAAGAGATCTCTAGTCTTTTGATTCTATTGTTTCCCTCTATTTCTTTGCATTGATCACTTAAGAAGGCTTTCTTTTCTCCCCTTTGCTAGATTGTAAACACCACAAAAGCAGCTAAAGGTTTGTCCCCCTCATTACTGGTAGGTGGAAAGATTCTGAGAGACTTTTTGCTGGATCTGATAGGAGTAACAGGTGCTGCTGATACTATCTCTTTCCTCCATATCCCTATGAATAGGGGCAGGTTGTCTGGAGCTTCAGCAATCTCTTTATGGCTATGAAGAGCACACATGAAGGTCAAAGCCAAGTTGTGAAGTATGATGGAGAAAGATGAAAGGAGACTGTGTTTTTGGTGACTCTGTGGAACATTGAGCCAATGCCAATAAATGCCCCTCTTCCCTTCAAACTTTTTATTACATTTGGGAAAAATAATTTTGTTTAAGTTACTGTTGCTAGGGTTTTGTGTTTCTGGCAACAGAACACATTCCTAAATGATACCACCAATAAGACCCAAGTGATCCTCTCAAGATTTTTGTCTCATGGAAGACGATGGGCATGTAAACAAATCTAGGCACTTGTAAAGCACTTGCTTTGTGAACTCTGTGTGGGTGAAGTGATGGACCATATCAAGGAATCCCTAGTTGCAAACTGGTTTCTGGCCTTTTTTTGAGGGGGGCGGGGAAGTGATTGGATGGATGGCTGCCTCACTGAGATAGGAGTCCTAGGAGGTGGAGCTCATTTCTGGAGTGAATAGATTAGTTCTTTATTGGGCATATGGGTTTTATATACCATGGCACCCCACTCCAGTACTCTTGCCTGGAAAATCCCATGGACGGAGGAGCCTGGTGGACTGCAGTCCATGGGGTCACAACTGAGCGACTTCACTTTCACTTTTCACTTTCATGCATTGGAGAAGGAAATGGAAACCCACTCCAGTGTTCTTGCCTGGAGAATCCCAGGGACGGGGGAGCCTGGTGGGCTGCTGTCTCTGGGGTCGCAAAGAGTTGGACACTACTGAAGTGACTTAGCAGCAGATACCCAGGTGGTGGAGGGGGTGGTGTCCGGAAATAGGAGGATATATGGATCTGAACTCAGGGGAGACTTTATGGGAATACAGAATGGGTGTATCAATGTGCACTCAGTGTGCACATATGAGTGAAGCCTGAGAGTGAAAGTGCATCGAGCTCTTGTTTCAGGCTTTATGCTAAGTGCTTTGTATCATCACCACCACCATCATCTTCCACCATCACAGCTAACATTTACTGAGCACTTAATACCTTCCAGCTTGACTTCTAAGTGCTCTGCCTGCAATATCTCATCCAGTTCTCACAACTTAGAAAGGGAAGTGCTATTCCAATTTTAGCTATAACTAAGGATTAGAGAAATTAAGTAACTTGCTCTAGGTCATAATGCTAGAGCTGTAAAACACCTATGTGGGTTTGTAGAATGAGAAAAGAAAGAAAGAAAAGAAAGTGAAGTCGCTTAGTCGTGTCCGACTCTTTGCGACTCCATGGACTGTAGCCTACCACACTCCTCTGTTCATGGGATTTTCCAGGCAAGAGTACTGGAGTGGGTTGCCATTTCCTTCTCCAGAGGATCTTCCCAACCCAGGAATTAAACCTGGGTCTCCTGCATTGTAGGTAGACGCTTTACCGTCAGAGCCACTAGGGAAGTCCTCTGGTGTGGAATGAGAGAAGAGGACAAAGGTCAGAGAGCCATGAAGACTTCAACATTTTTTTTCTTTTAAAAATAATTTGCTTTTTAAAATTAATTTTGTAATTTAATTTTAAAAATTAACGTATCGTATACATGGAATGTTATACATAACTTATAAGTGTATATAGCTCAAAGCAATGTGAACACACCACTGTAATAACCACCTTGCAGATGGAGAAAACAGAATATTACTAACACCACAGAAGCATTCCTTATGCTAACCGCCATCATTCCCTGTTCCCACCCAAAGTTAAACCCAACTTGGTCTTCTTTCACTATAGATTAGTTTGCTTCAGATGTGAACATTTAAGGGGTGAGAAAGGAAAGATGAGTGTAAAAGGGTGACTAAGATAAACTGGTCAGAGATACAGGAAGATGAAAGAGAAAGGGATTGCAGTTCCACCTCTCATGCACACAGACCAACTGGAAAGCTAGTGATACAAAGTAACAGCAATCCTGGAAAATCCTTTTTGGCCTCAGTGGGAAATGTTACAAGATTAAATTCCTGGAGTAGTTGGTAGTAAAGTGGTGCTAGTAACTGTATCCATGCCCAGGGCAGCCAGTCAGTGAAGCAAGCACCTCATGTTTGGGGGCAACACTGAGGAGAGTGGTGGGTGATTTTCCTTGTTATGTATACTCCAAGTTGGATTCTTCAGACTTTTAGCAATTTTCTGAGCTAACCAATGTAATCTGTTACCTAACACAGTAGGTCAAGAGAGAAAACCTTTATAACTGTTGTGAAAGGCTATTGGTTGCCTACTCAAAAGTCATTCCCTTGTCTTTTTTTGAGAAATAACTCTGCTTTTTTAGGGAGAGGGTGGGGTTGGGGGGAGGACATAACCAGTCCCAGGGTGTGTGTGTGTGTGTGTGTTAGTTGCTTAGTCGTGTCCAACTCTTTGCAACCTCATAGACCTCCTCCGTCCATAGGATCCTCCAGGCAAGAACACTGGAGTGGGTTGCCATTTCCTTCTCCAAAAGGGACTATAGAAAGAAAGAAAGTGAAGTTGCTCAGTCACGTCTGACTCTTTGTGACCCGGTGGACCACAGCCCACCAGGCTCCCCCATCCATGGAATTTTCCAGGCAAGAGTACTGGAGTGGGTTGCCATCTCCTTCTCCACAGCCTCAGGGTATAAATTACAATTGCTCTACGTCCATTCCATTCTACCTAATACTTTGCCAGCATATATTAACTCTCATCTTTACAACAATTCTGCAAGGCAGATATTACCTTTTCCTTTTCAGTGATGCGAAAACCCAACCTCAGAGGAGCGAGTAGTTTGAACACAGATCTGACTGCACAGCTCTTTTCAGTGCACCACAGACCTACTCATCTGGGGGCACTTTTGTACATCTTAATAACTCAGGTTGAGAGTATTCTACTTTTCTATTTGACCTATCAGACTGTCCTAGCTGCTTCCTTCCCCATCACCCCTGACAATGTGGGGCTCCTTAGGGCGACTCACGACCCCTCAGGGACAGTTCCTAATGACTTCCAGGAATCCTCCTCGCCCTCCACAAGTGTGTCTAATGACTTCCAGCATCTTCTCCCTCCTCCCCAAGAGCTACTCCTAATGACCCCCAAATCTCTGCTTACTGAAGAACAGCTTTTTAATGACCCTAAGGACATTTGCCCTCAAAACTTGTCCTAATGACCCTCAGAGCTCCTTTCCCCTTAGGAACTGCTCCTTTCAAGAAATGTCCCGGTTTGCCGGCAAGTGAGGGGGTTCCCAAGACCCTTGATTAGCGTTTTAAAAACCGAGACATTGCTGCCCAAACTGGGACAGGTTGGTCACCGAGTCGGGAATTCTTTGACCTCAGAAGCTACCCCTAAGGGTCCGGAGCGCACTTTTACTTTAGGTAAGGGTTCTACTCACCCCGCAAAAGACTGTACCCACCCTTTAGAAACATCCTACAACGGCCTCATTACCGCCTTTACTCTGGCCAACGATCCCACTTCTAGGCACTCAACTGTCTTAAGTCCAGACTAGCTACGGACAGCCCGCCTTCGATTGGCCGGCTCTGCGACTCAGCCGACGTGCTCAGTGGCCGCAGTCCCGGGTGGTACTACTTTTCCTCCTGGCAACAGCCCGAGTCGGCGCTCATAGGCTGAGCAAACTGATACGCCTAGACTTTGGGGATGCTTCACAGCGCTTTCATTGGCGGGTTGAAGCTTATGGCGGCCCCCGGATTGGTTGACTTTGTGGAGCGCTGTGCGGCTGCGCAGAGGCCGACTTTAGAGGAGGCGGAGTCTCGTCCTTCGCCGGCTGGAAAAGCAGGGTGATCGGCTAGTGGCGACAGCAGAAGTCGAGCCTTAGCCCTTTTTGGGGCAGTGGGCTTTAAGTAAGAACTACCAGGTTTTTGAATCCTTTAGATTTGTTGCTTCTGTAGCCTTGACCGTGATCGCCGGTGGGGGAGGGGCGAAAAGCGGCCTTCTGCGGTGAGTGATAGGCATAGCTTTCGACCAATGGAAGCAGGCGCTTCTAAAATGAGCCCTGAGATTGGCCCTTTCCAATCTCTTTTGGCAAATGGGCGTCGGGAAGGGTGGGCGGGTCTACTGGGCCTTATTTTCTCTTCCTGCGGCCCGGCCTCACTCGCCTAGGCGGCGGGGCCGGGAGGGCCTGGACGTTTACGCGGTGAGCTTCGGAGACCTTGGGAGCGCGGGGGCTACCTTGGGAGCGATCCCTGCGGGATCCGATGCGAGGGGAGGGAGCGGGAGTTTGAGATAGTTAGTAATAGCTGCCTTTACTGAGTTGGTAAGTACCAGGCCTAGTGCTTAGCGTTTCGCTTGCATCATCTGAGTTAATCACAGCAACCCTGCGGGGTAAGGAGGTTGGGATCCCCATTTTACAGGAGGAGTAACTGAGACTTGGGCAATTTACACAGCCAGGGTCACACAGCTGATAAATGGCAGACACTAGATCTGTATTCAGAGTTGTTTTAATTCTGGGGCAGTGCTCTTTTAAACCACAAGGCTTTGTTGCTGAGTGGGGGAAGGAAGGTGTCAAGGAACAGGAGCTTTCCCGAGGGAATAGATTGAGGGAAGGGGATCCTAGAGTAGAAGAAAGGGAATGAGCAGATGATGTAAGAGCAAGGAAATCGGTTGTTCAACAGTTACTGAGTGTGTACTCTTGTGTCGTGCATTGTTCTAGGTTTTGGGTATACAAAGATGAATAAGGCCAGAGGCAAATAAGCCTCTTGTGGGGCTTTGGAGGCTTTGGGATGGGGCCTAACACTGTGTTCACATGATTTATATTTGCAAAAGTAAGATACTTTGTATTCTTTTCTTAGGAAAGGGGTCTTCAAGATTGCGTAAAACTTGAGGTTCCTTTACACTTGGATCTGCCCTTGCAAAGGGCTTAGATTAAGTGGAGATTATGATGTAGGCAGCACAGAGAAATGGAGCACTGGGAATGCATTGCAGGACTTTGGGTAAATTTCCTGGTATGTAAAACAGGGATTACAGTATACCTACCGTGCACAGTTTGTCAAGGTGCATAAAAGCACCAGGAAATGGAAGCTGGAGAGATGCAGGTACTGGGACTTGTCTTCTCTACTACCTTAGACAGTTCTGCTCCATGCTGTCTTCCTAGTCTTTCACTAGATTGTTGGTATGTTGGAGGAGTTTTCCCCCTTCTGATCTCTCCAGCTCTCAAGGGGAACTCTTGGAGCTGAACTGCCATGATTTTGGGTCTGAGATTTGGGGGAATTGAGTGAAGAAAAGGACATAAGTTTTTTGCTTCTAAACTGTTTTTAGCTGGTATGCTCGGTTCTTATTCAGTTGAAATAGTCTATTGTGTTACCAGGCAGTGGGGATGCACCCACTTAGCCAAAGGCCTCATCTAAAAACAAAGTAGTATTTATTTCACCTCCAGTCAGTTATGAAGTTTGCCCTGTACTGCCAATTTATTGCCTGTTTTAATTTTGTTCTTTGAGTTCTGGGTACAGTGCAATTGGACTAGTCTCTACCTTGATTTCATGTAACTGTGCTGAAACTGCATTTCGGTGTAGCTATGAGAACAATTTCATTTAAGGGTTTTAAAAATCGTAGCTCTGACTACTAATATCAGGATGCTTTTTAGCCCTTTAACTTTGTAATCTTGTAGCTAAGTAACTTTTCTTAAGAATCTAGAATCCTGTTTGAAATCTGTGCCTTAGAAGGAAGCCCGTAGATAGATTTTTATTTAAAAAAAAATCAGGTTGTAGTATATGAAGTTGAATACTTAGAATTAATTAGCCAAGTATGAACAAGGGAGCAGCTGTAAAGATGGGCGGGGCAGCTGCTTTGTCAGATGGGACCAACAACCAAATAATTAGTTTCCCTTTTTTAGTTGAGACAATGTCTCCATTAAATGAGGTTTGAATACCTGCAATTTTGATACATCAGAATCATTTAGGCAGAACCTTTTCTATCCATTTATCTTACTCATTTAAATAACCTGCCCCAGGCAGATTCCAGGTGTGAGGTCTTCTTGGTGCTGCAGACTTTCTTCCTCTTTCGCTGTTTTCAGCACTGACATTCCCAGCATTCAGTCTTAATTACATCTTGTATAATTTTATGCTCTTAATGTATGTCTTCAGATTTCTGCCTGACCAAAGTGACCTCAAAAAGGAGGGAAGATGGCTTCTGAATCTGAAACCTTGAATCCCAGTGCTCGGATCATGACCTTCTACCCGACTATGGAGGAGTTCCGAAACTTCAGTCGTTACATTGCTTATATTGAATCCCAAGGAGCTCATCGGGCTGGGCTGGCTAAGGTGAGGGGTGGAGGCCTTTGGGACTGAGGGCGGCAGTAAGATTTTTCCTAAATGAAGCCTTGAAGAACAGTTTTACTGAAAGGCAGGTGGGGTGGTAGTTGAATATATGCTGTCCTATTTACAAGTTAATTCCTTTCGTTAACATCTGAAACATCTCTTTTTTTAGGTTAGAGGAGAGCTGTTGAGAATCTTTAAAAGGGAGGGAAAGAGCCAGTGTCCCAGGGCCAGCTGCTGCGGTGCTTCCATCTCTTGGTGGAGAGGGTGTTTTTATCAAATCAACTTCTCTCTTTCTCGATTTCCCTCTCTTTCTCGGTTTCCCTCTTATTCCGCACTCTCATAGTAATTTGGCTTCCCATATGAACTTTCTGTTAGATTGAGAGAAAATCAACTCTTCAACCTCCTCTCTTGGTGCCCAGATAATATTCTGAGGCTGAAAATGAATGAATATTCCTTACTTTAGGTCATTGCGTCTAGGCAGCTAGTTGGTAGCAGAACTGGATCAGGGCTAGCT
The DNA here is from genome assembly GCF_055505025.1 of Bos grunniens. NCBI lineage: Eukaryota > Metazoa > Chordata > Mammalia > Artiodactyla > Bovidae > Bos > Bos grunniens. The sequence goes on from NC_141167.1 coordinate 19,044,052, forward strand.
TGACAGTGTGACTTTTGCCGTGTTTGAGTGAGCATGGTTAAATCCACGTGACTTTCTAGTAAAATCAGCTGTTGGCCTGCACACTTCGTGGACTCTGATCATGCTTGCGAGGTTTCTGATCTCTTTGTTCCTTGTGTTCCCTACAGGTTGTTCCTCCAAAGGAGTGGAAGCCACGAGCCTCCTATGATGATATCGATGACCTGGTTATTCCTGCCCCCATCCAGCAGCTGGTGACGGGGCAGTCTGGCCTCTTTACTCAGTACAACATACAGAAGAAGGCCATGACTGTGCGAGAGTTCCGCAAGATAGCCAACAGTGATAAGTGAGTGAAGCACGTTCCTTTTAGCATCGGGACCTTATATTTCGTGGGCAGAGTGGTCTTCAAGACTGCTGCCATCCTACTGAAGTCCCCTTTGCTCAGCTGCTTTTCTCTGTCTCCTTTGCTGTTCTTTGCATGGAAACATTTCTCTTCTCAGTACACAGTCACAGTCTAAACTCGTCTATGTTTTTACATAGAATAATCCCATTGCTTTTCCTTCAAAAGTAGGACTTAATCATTTGCAAGGTTGCAAAGGGGAAACTTCTAGTTGGTTCAGAGGCGCTTTGGCCAGATGTATCGATAACACCCACTTATCAAAAAGTGGCCTCGGTAGAGTAAGTTAATCTCTTCCTTCTGGGTCCTTCTGTCTTTAATCATGTCAAACTCCTCACTACCTATCTCATTTTTTCTATGACATTAACCAAAGGTGAGTAAACTAACAAGCTGTTTGCTGTTTTCTGTCACTCCATGGTCATTGGTACATTCTTGTCTCTGTTGGAAGTGTCCTTGTTTAGGTCCGCTGTTTTCCATTGTTTTTCTGTGCTGTTTTTAATAATTTCGCTCTCATTTGACCTCAGATATACAGAGAATGAATTGTGCATTCCCCTTGTTGGACTGACTAGTCATTCTTATCCTCTTGCTTGAATCTTCTCCTTTCCCTTGTGTCTCTTCATTTTGAGGCTCCATAAGGGATTCGTCCCTCCCCCTCTCCTCACTTTTTCTCCTGAGTCCTTTTTGGTCCACAAACGGCTGAATTGGCTTCAGCCGGTCAGATGTTTTGTGCCTCCGGCTCCGGCTTGGCTGTGGAGAAGCCCCGGGGAGAGCCTCAGCTCGCCAGGCTTCACACTTAGAGCGCTTTGTAATCTCACATCAGGTCTCACTCTTGCTCCATCTGTGCTCTGCCTCTTTTCCTTGGACTTATCACAGTTCTGAATGTGGGCTCCCAGTTTTCTTGGCAGTCTAACTCTTAAAAGCATCTCCTTTGCTGGCCAACCTGCTGTCTAATTAGAGAATCTGTGTAAAAGCCTGTTGAAGCAGTGTGCTGTGCTCCACAGATATGAGCCTGTGTCGTCGTTCATGTCTGCTTCCTAGCTCTGCACTGGGCCAGGCACACTTGCTTTGTTTCTCCTGGGGTTGGTCTCATTCAGTCCCCGCCTGCCCCCTCGGTCTTCTAGTCTCCTCTCATTAACATATAGTAGGCCTTGCCTTTCAGGATATCTGTTCTTAAATCAGTCAGTCTTGTGTCTTTTCTCTTCATCTGAAATACAACCAGTTCTTACCCTTGATTTCTGTCTGCATGATCAGCCAGTTTTAAGAAAATCCAGTAGGTAACAACCTAAATTTATAAAGCAGATCAGTTGGAAGTAGCTATTTGTATTTAAAGGGAACTTCAGAGTTCTAAACTTCATTATCCATTAGGTTGACATCAAAATGTAAGGCAGCATTTAAAGTAAGATTGTTTTTTTACCCCCCCAGTTAACCTCATTATCTCCACACAATTTCAGTTTGGTCTTCCATTCCTTATCATATATATTTTTTTGCCAAGTTATACTGTGTATTTTCAAATACTAGGTTTACACGTTACTCTTTAAATTGTGTAATACTTTTTAAGTGGTTTGAATTTTTAAAAAGTTTATCTTGGAATAAGTTCTCAGTATGTGATTTTATTGAGCTAAAGAATATAGATATTTTTAACAGTATTATGTGGAGATACATATGGATAGGGTGTGTGTGTGTGTTTGAGCATATGTATGTACTTGTATTTCGCTCAATGGAACATTTGATAATGCAAAAACCTGTTTTTATGTTTTTAGGACTATTTTATATTTTTATTAAACTATTTTGTTTTCAGGCATGCTTATTTGTTGGATGTTAGCCACACTGCATAGGATGGTGGGAATGCAGCAGAGACAATTCAAGTGAGCCCTCTTGGAGACACTTCCTTAGAGTGCAGGGAAGTGACTGCTGTTCCAGGGCCTCACCTCTCCATGTGTGGGCGGGTTTTTGGTTGTCTGTGGATACACAGGGATTTGCAGTTGTTGGTTCTCACAAGTTTGTAAGCCTGTTTTCCCCCTGGGTGGCCAGGCCACTTGTGAGTGGAGCAGGGAGTAGTTTTAGTAGGGTCTTTTAAAAGAGTGGAGGATAGCATTCTGAAGGAAGATGGGTTTACATCTCGGTGTATGTTATCTTCCTTGGGCCTGGTACCCACAGAAGGGAGGTTGAGGGAGTTAGTGGAACCTTGAAGGCCAAGGTTATGTCTTGTTCATTTGAAATGTCTTGCTATCCCTGGAACAGGGGATTGTGTCTAGTGCTATCCATAATGCCTGATGAATTTAGTCTCTTATGAGTGGCTAACCCTTTTTTTTTTTCCCACTTTTGAAAGGTACTGTACCCCACGCTATAGTGAATTTGAAGAGCTTGAACGGAAATACTGGAAAAATCTCACGTTCAATCCCCCAATCTATGGTGCAGATGTGAATGGCACTCTCTATGAAAAGGTGAAAGTCACTGGAATCTCTATGCAGCGTTTTTGCAGTTTTGTGATTTGATACCATTTTCATCTGCCCAGCATGCAATAGACACCTAAAAGCTGTTTGTCTGTTTTGTTTTTTTTCCTTTTTTTTTTAACCATTTTCTTTATTTGGCTGCATAGGTCTTAGTCGTGTCTCACAAGGTCTTCATTCTTGGTGGTGGCACGCAGATCTTTAGTTGCAGCGTGTGGGGTCTAGTTCCCTGACTGGGGATTGAACCTGGGTCCCCGCATTGGGAGAAATGATTCTTAACCACTGGATTGCCAGAGATGTTCCCCTAAAAGCTGTTTTGCTGAATGGGTGTTTGCACAAAAGAGTGGTCCACCGCCAGCTGACGGGCTGTGCTCGCTTAATCGGGGGTAGTTTTGCATGTGACTGAATTTTATTTCTCCCAGTCTACATGTGAATTGGATGATATGGTGTTCTTTGCAAGGGCCATTAGAATAGTCTGTGGGTGGTAGCTCTGATGAGTTCTAGAGAGGGTGGGATCACAGTAAATGAAATGTTGGGGAGGGCGATGTGGTTTCTGTGAAAAAAAGATCACTGACTAATATAATGAAAGGGGTATATATTTAAGAAAAGAAACATTTAGATTTTGAGAATCTTCCAACAAGAGTCTATAGAAAAAGCTGTTTTTTAACGAATTGCATTGGCTTAGGATATAGTGGTTTTGGACAGCCTTACATGTGGTGCAAAAAAGGGCTATTTGGGACCGTTTTAGGATGATTTGAAAAATCTATAGAGTGTTTCAGGGATTATCACTCAGATTATTGTTTTTGTAAATTATTTGAAGGAAGGCGTTTAAAAAGTGCATTCCAATTTTGCTGTTGATGATCACTTTTTTGGGTGGTGGGAAGTGAAGCTTGTAGGCATAAATCCAGAACGTCTTTACAGGAGGTGGGCTTCTTGATGACCTTTTTAATTCAGGGTAACACTGTAGACTTTTTACTGAAGACATTGCCCAGTGGAAATAAGGGCTAGGCAAGTCACAAATTAGTAAATTCCCATGCTTTGTATTTGTTGTGATTTGAGAGGTCTTTCCTCTTTTGACCTAAGTTTATTTGGGTTCTGTGCCAACTGTTCATCTTGGGTTTAGAACAGGTGGCTATCACCTCGCTTTCTCCTCTTTCACTTACTAGTGTTCAGTGTTGCTTTGCTCTTTGGGGGCATAATGGCATCAATTCCAGTGGCAGCTCTGAACAGCGAGTGAGAGGTGCTGTGGTCTTTATGTCCACACAGTCTCAACAGTGTGCCAGATCTTTGTTAAAAGTGACAGCTCACCTGTGACCTGCTCTGTAATTGGTGGGTTCAGAGCCTCAGTTTTTATTCAATCTAACATCCTCTGCAGCATGTAGATGAGTGGAATATTGGCCGGCTGAGAACCATCCTGGACTTGGTGGAAAAGGAGAGTGGGATCACCATCGAGGGTGTGAACACCCCGTACCTGTACTTCGGCATGTGGAAGACATCCTTTGCCTGGCACACCGAAGACATGGACTTGTACAGCATCAATTACCTGCACTTCGGAGAGCCCAAGTCCTGGTAAAGTCGGCCTGCAGTTGGCACCGGGGCTGGTCAGCTCTGTGTGCACATGGACCACCTTGGGATGGAGATAAAATACAAATACTGGTTTGGCAGGCTTGGGGTGGGACTGGCGTGTTACGTTTTCTTCCGACTTTGAAGCAGCGAGGTGCTGTTAGAGCGCTGGGGCTCTCCCTGCCCTTGGCTCTCCCTGCCCTTGGAGCAGCAGGTTTTAGAGGGCAGGGCACCTAGTCCCATCGTGTGGATACGGAAGGTGGCTGAGTGACCGAGAGCCACGGGGGCTCTCCCAAGCTCTCCCACTGCTGTCTGATTTCTTTTTCTGAACAGGCCTGAGGCATTTCTTAGAGGCAGATTTCCAAGACTGGAGTCGCTCCTTCAGATGATAGAAAGCTTTCTTTTCCTCATGGAAAAAATATTTGGTGAGCAGCAGTGTGTGCCTAACCCACGAGGGGGCGCGTGGTCACTCGGCATCCACTCCCTGCTGTTCATTGCAGCCGAGGCAGATTCGCCCTCTCGTCTGCCTGCTCCCACCCATCCATCTCAGCACGTCAGCGAAGGTGGTGCCTTCAACAGAGCATAGGACCGATGAGGCGCTCACCCTCACACAGATAGGAGACTGATCAAGAGAGAGAAAGTGGGAGAAAAGCTGTGATGGGGAACAGTGGGTGCAGTAGGTCCACACAGGAAGGCACATGAGCGCTAGGCCTAGAGAAGCCTCCCCTGGAAGAGGTGATGGCCAAGCTGAGGCCTCGCATGTGAGGATGTGGCTGGGTGGGGTGGTGGGTTAGGAGGGATAGGAAAGCGTGTCTGGGTGTTTGTAGCAACATGTGCAAAGACTTGGGAGTGAACGCAGTGTGTTGAGTACCTAGAGGAAGCAAGTCCTTTGTGCTCTGGGTGCCGATTATGAGGATGGAGGCGCGAGGAGGCCGGAGGGGACACCGACCAGGTCTTGGGGAGTCATGGAAGCTGTGTCTGTCTCCATTCCTTTTCCAGCCTCTTCAGCCACATCCTGTCCCAGGGGTTTTCTTCTGTTCTGTCAGATGCCTTTCCAGTTTCCAGTCTTGGGGTGGGGAACCCTTTTGAGCCAGTGATTACCCCCTGACTACTGACCCAGTTCCTTAGAAGCTAGACTTCTATCTAGAGTCAGTAACTTTTGTGTCTTCCCCATGTTTACTCTGAAGTTCCTGAAACTAGACTTTGTTACTGCATACACTCTTTAGGTCACCTGAAGTGGTTCCTCCAGAGACGTCTGTGCAGGGTTGCCTGATGGATCCCAGAGCCCTTTAGGTGATAGTTTCCTCATCTGTTTTGTTTCATAACAAAACTATTTGGGATGGGAAGGTTTTGTTGTTGTGGAGTCATCTTTAGAACGCACTATAAAGGTAAACTAGACTTACTGTGAGTTCCTGAATATGAAGTTTTTAACAGTTTTGCAAAAGTTTTAAATAGTCTTCTATGTGTTTTTTAGTTTTTCCTTTTGTTTCTTAATGAAGGGCAATCCTATGGTGTCTGGATACCCACAGTGTTGGAGGCGTGAGTGGCTACTGGATAATCAGTGCACTGTTGAGGAGACGAAGGGAAATGGGCTCTTCAGCAGATGGGGGCCAGGTCTCTGGTACCTAATCCATCGTCACCTTGTTGCCCATTTTTCTCTCTATCCCATCCCAGTTAAGCCTTTCAGGCTCTGCCAGGAGCACTTTAATGCCATCCTCCTTCTCTCTCTCTTTTTTTTTTCTTTGTTTAAGTTTTATTGCATGAATAACATTATAAAGGAGAGCAACGTTGAGTGTGTGCCATAAATCCTGGTTCATGGTAACTATCAAATAAACGTCTTATTAATGAATATAAAAGATAAAAATCGCTTGCCCTTCAGTGTGGGTTCCCACTCCAGTGCCCAGACAGTCTAATACGTCATTTCTCCAGATCCCTTTCTAGTTCTTGTGGTCGGGAAGTTGAAAAGTCTGATATTTCGAGCTGTTCTGAGAGTGGGCACGAGCCCTTGGGCCCCTTCCCGGGCCAGCCCTCTGCTCAGTGGCCGCTGCTTCTGTGTACTTACAGGTACTCCGTCCCACCCGAGCACGGAAAGCGGCTGGAGCGCCTGGCCAAAGGTATGGTGTTCGCTCCGTGGGCCGGGTCAGATCTGCCAGGGAGCTGCGCTCATGGCTCTCGGATGTCCACTGTCAGTGGTCCTTTCTTAGGCCCACACGTGGGGGGTGAGCCAGACTGCCAGTTTGGGTACGTCTCAGAGCAGCTGAAATCACAGCCTTTCCCACTTTGTCCTGGGAAGGGGCTTAGTAAGCGTTAGACTGCCTTTGCCTCACTTTCATCATGCATGGGTTTGTTTGACCAGGGATAGTGTACTGGTCACCTTGGATCTGGTTCTTTTGCCAGAACCCCAGTTGGTCAAGTCAAAGTTGCATCTCATGCTTTGGTTCTTGTAAGTGGACTCTAGTAGATTTATACCTCTAGAGAGACTATTTCACAAGCGCTTGTCATTTGTACTTAGATGTGTTACTTACAAAAGATTGAGGGTCCTGGTGAATGGAGAAAGGCTCTAAGTAGTTTTAAAACTCTATGAGAACAGAGGCTGCCAGGGTAATCCCCCAAGCAGGATTTGATGACCACTACACCGGGGACAGTCCAGAGCCTCATCATAGAACGCTAGGACTGGCCTGGAGCTAGAATAATCTGTGGCGATCACCTTGGTGATTCATCCTCCTTACATTTAGACGAGATGCGCTGTGTGAAGTGACTCCAGGGTTACATAGCCAGTGTGGAGCCGTGTATTAACTGTACCCGTTTTCAATTAAACAGGCTTTTTCCCAGGCAGTGCTCAAAGCTGTGAGGCTTTTCTCCGCCATAAGATGACCTTGATTTCTCCTTTAATGCTGAAGAAATACGGAATTCCCTTTGACAAGGTGAGCGGATTGCGCACACAGCAGTCCTTGGCTTACATGGAAACCACTCTTTCTGGCGTGTGTTTCACAGGGAGCTTTATTCTACTTGCTCCTCTGTACCAGGTGTGGGCCAGGACTAATCTGTGTCACCTTTTGATTTCAGTGCATTAAAGGTGGGTTCCCGCCTTCCTGCTGCCAGAGGAGGGTCCAGCCCCCTTGAACAGCGTTAATCCAGAGGAGTCATTAATTACAGTCATGGTGTCTAATGTGCGGGGACTTGGCATGTTGCAGAAGACACTAAGACCCCTACAGGCTTTGTGACCTGTCCCTGGTCACTGAGTGCTGGCTGACCTGGAGTCCAGCATTCCTGCCCTTCAACTGCTTCCTGTTTGCTCTTGTTCAGGTGACTCAGGAAGCCGGAGAATTTATGATCACTTTCCCTTACGGCTACCATGCTGGCTTTAACCACGGCTTCAACTGTGCCGAATCCACCAACTTTGCTACCCGACGGTGGATCGAGTATGGCAAACAAGCTGTGCTGGTAAGTCCACTGTTTCCTTCATAATAACTGTGTCTAAAAACAGCTGAGCCAGCCAGCCAGCCTTCTTAGGTACACTGGCTGGTGTTTCTTTGAGCTGCTGGAGTTGAGAAACGGAGTGGCAGGGAATGTGCAAAAGTACCAGCATCTTGTGTTCACAGAGATAAAATTTATAAAGTTGTATAAAATGAGGTTTCCGTGCTTGAGTTCGTTGGGCATTAACACTGCACCCACACACACAGTGCTGTTTCTTGCTCTAGCCACTCTGGGTGTTCGCCGTCGAGGAGAAATCTGATGGGCTTCCCTTTAAGGAAGCAGCAAGGCTGGATGTTTGGCCGGGAGTAGACTTGCTGCCGAGGTCCTGGCCTGAATAGGTGGCAGAGGGCAGGTGGACGTTGACCGTCCCGGGTTTAATGCTGAGCCTTGTCTCTTAACTGTTCTCCACGCACCCTGGCTAGCGTCCCAGTTGACTCGCCCCAGTGGCATGCGTCCTCCAGCCTTTTCTCCTGCTTCCTTTCATGTGTGAAGGCTCTGCATGGACGCGATGCCCTCAGCCTGTGAACCCAAACAGTTCAGCCTGAAACTGTTCTCTTTTTCCATTTGGTGGGAGAAGGTGGGAGAGGGGGGTGGGGGGAGCTGGGGAAGGGTCTCACCTGGAACCGCTCTGGCGCCTTGCGACAGTGCTCCTGCAGGAAGGACATGGTGAAGATCTCCATGGACGTGTTTGTGAGGAAGTTCCAGCCAGAAAGATACAAGCTCTGGAAAGCTGGGAAGGACAGCACCGTCATCGACCACACTCTGCCCACACCAGAAGCAGCCGAGTTTCTTAAGGAGAGTGAACTGGCCCTGAGAGCCCGGAAGGAGGAGGATTGCCCAGAGGAGGAGGAGACGGAGGGGGTGGAGGATGGAGAGGAGGGCGACCTGAAGAGGAGGTAACCCCGAAGCCCCTGGGCCCAGCTGCCTGGGTGGGGTGGGGTCAGGTGGGGTGGAGTAGGGGAGTGTCTGGTAGGTCCCCTCACCTGCTGAGGGGCTGCTTCTGAGCGGGGTGTTTGAGCACAGCTGAGGGAAGGTTCTTGGTGCAGGCTCCAGAATCCTCAGGTATTCAGACCCTTCCTCATGCTGCACGCAGAGGTGATGGCACCTCTCCTTGGGCCATAGTCACCCAGAGGGAGGCTCACATGTCTGTGGGGGTGTGGCTCCCTCAGAGCCAGAGAAGCCCACCTTCTCGCTGCTGCTTGAGGGTTTTTTATAAAGGAGAGAGTGATGCAGGGAATGGGACTGGTGAGGGCAAGGGGCAGTGTCCTCAGTGTCTCAGCCAGAGGACCTGTCCTCAGCAGTTCCCCCCACCTGGGGCTGTGTGGGGAAGAGAGGAGGAACGTTCACGGGGGGACCTGCTGTACGCAGGTGTTCTGCGCATGCTCAGCACAGCTTTTCCCGAGCCTCATGTCGGCTCTGTGAGGCGGGGCGACGACATCCCTAACTGCACTTGATGGAACAGGTTCGGGGCCGTGAGGTCCCCAGTCTTGGGTGGCTCCAGAGTGTGAAGCAGGCTCTGGCGGCTCCTGTCAGGTTGCGTGGGGATGTGTTTGTGTAAGCGGATATACACACTGGCTCTTAAAAAGCGTGCCCTCCTCTTTGCAGCCTGGCCAAGCACCGGATCGGGACAAAGAGGCACCGCGTTTGTCTTGAAATCCCGCAGGAGGTGAGTCAGAGCGAGCTCTTCCCCAAGGAGGAGCTGGGCTCCGGACAGTACGACATGGCGGAGTGCCAGGCCGCCCTCTCTCCCGTGAGGCCCACCCACAGCTCCGTGCGCCAAGTCGAGGACAGCCTCACCTTCCCAGGTGAGTTGGTTGTGGTATTTTTTCCCCCACAGCCCTAACTGTTCTGTTCTATGTTGGATGCCACATCACTGCAAGGTCGCAGGCATGACATGAGGGAGGTGGGTCTGTGAGCAGATGGTGACCGGGGTGTGGGAAGCGCTCTGGGTGGGGACACCTAGGGTCACGGAGGGACGTGGGGGAAGGCCCACAGCTGTTGAGGGAGCTGGCCATGGTATCCTGTGATTTGAGCAGGGGGCGGGAAGGGGAGGAGACAGGTGTGCCACAGGAGCTTCTCCCTGAGACGTGGGATGAGACAGCATGGGGACTGCCTACCTGCCATCTGAGAGCTTGCTCACTGGGGGCCCGAGGGGCCATTGGTATTTCAGGAAGGGACGGCGTGGTCCAGCACCGTGTTTGAAAGCCTTCCCACGGACGGTTATCAAGGGTAGATTTATCTGGAAGGAGCAGGTGTCAGCCTCGGGTCAGGCCCAGCTTGGGGGACCTCTGCGTGGACAGAATTGCTCCGGGTGTGTGCTGGGAGCCATCAGCACTGTGGGCACAGCTTCTTCCATGGAGCAGACTTCCTGGCCTGGCTCGCTGGGTCTTTGCTGAGCTGAGGGGACTTCTGGGGAAGGGACAGCTGCCGTGTGCTGTGTGCTGGGCTTGGGAAGCAGTAGCATCCTCACATCACAGAGGAGGAAACCAGAGGCCCAGAGAGGCTGAGGCAGCTCGCCCCAGATTGTGCAGGGGACCCCCGTTACGGTGGAGCCAGAATTGGAAACCAGGCCTTCCTCAGCACCCATGTTCTTTGGTCTGTGCCCCTCTCTCGGGGTTGAGATGTGCAGGAGGGAGTGGATTCCGTCCAACGTGTCTTGTGTTTCAGATTATTCTGACTCCACTGAAGTTAAATTTGAAGAGCTTAAAAACGTCAAGCTGGAAGAGGACGACGAGGACGAGGAAGAGGAGCATGAAGCAGCTGTCTTGGACCTTTCTGTGAACCCAGCTTCTCTTGGACGCCTCGTCTTCTCAGGCTCCAAAAAGAAATCGTCTTCCAGCCTGGGCTCCGGTTCTTCACAGGATTCTGTTTCTTCCGATTCTGAAACCAGCGAGCCTCTGTCCTGCCGAGCCCAAGGGCAGACCGGAGTCCTCACTGTGCACAGCTATGCCAGAGGGGATGGCAGGGTCCTTCCAGGAGAGCCGTGCGCCAGGAAGAAAGGGGGCGCCACCCGGAGCATCAGTGAGAGGGAATTGGCCGAGGTATGGGTGCTGGGGTGGGCCACTGGGGGTGGGCTCCTGCAGGGTCCCCAGTGGCAAGAGGAGACCCTCAGGATGGACCTCCAGCCTGCAGTTGTGTCAAGCAAAAGCCAGGTGGCATTGGGTCTCTTTAGTTTGTTTTTTGCTGGGACGGCTTTTTTTTTTCTTCCCTGTTATCTCTATGTGACTATTGCTCCCCAGAATGGCTTTGTGGCTTCCCTGGCCACCCTCAGTGGATCTTCAGTTGAGCGGGGCACATGCTCTGACCCTCCTGGCCTTCGTGGCGCAGGGTTAGAGCAGCAGTGTTTGCAGCCTGGTGTTTGAGGGTTGGAATGACGTGGCCTTTCTTACCCTGGGCTGCCCTGGGAGTTTTCCGGCCACTCCCCGTGTTCATCCTCCCCCTCCTAGTATGACACTGCTGCCAGCATCCCTTTGGAGACCAGGATGAATCCCAGAGCTGTCAACAGGGACATGTTTGCTCAGGCTTCCTCCCAGAGCATGGTGTTGCCAGAAGCTGTGTTTTCTGTTTGTTCTGTGTAGAAAGGCGCTTGGTGAGTCTGTGTGGGGTACAGCAGGGCCACGTGGGGTGCAGCCCAACTCAGGCCTGCCCAGGTGACCTCTCTGTCCAGCCTCATAGCCTGTGGTGAAGTTGCATCTGGGCTGAGGGTTGAGGTGGGGCCACTGGCAGATTGTAGGAGTGAGCACAGAGAAGCTCTCCTCGATTCCCTGTTCCCTTCACCTTTGGAAAATTTGTCGTTTTGAAGTTTTTATTTGCTTTTTAAAAAAACTTTTCATTTTGTTTTGGAGTATAGCCGAATAACAGTCTTGTGATAGTTTCAGCTGGACAGCAGAGCGACTCAGCCATCCGTGTGTATCCATTCTCCTCCGAAGTTTTTATTCCAAAGCATTGTTAAACTATACACAAACGGAAAACTGTCACGAGCCCCCTGTGTGCACACATTATCCCGGTGTGCGTGCATTATCTCTGTGTATTAACATTTGACGTGCTGGCTTTATCTTTTCTTTGCCTGAAGTACTAATGCTTTATCCATATTCAAATTCTCCTAATTTTTCAGCAGTGCGTTTCTGTGGTTAGTTTGCCTCTTGTCTTTAACACCCGTATGATTTTTCTTTCTGTTTTTTCTGCATCTCAGCCTCAGTTTCTGTAGATGCTGTTTCTCCATGTGGAGTCCCCTTCCCTCTCATGCGTGGTGCAGTCTGGTGAGCCAGTGACCCCCGTGTCTCCTTCCCTGCTTTCCCATTGCCTCTGACCCCCATTCCCTGCTCTCCTGTGGTCACTTCTACAAGCGAGGGCTCTTCCCCTTGGAAAGCAGAGCCCCTTCTGTTCCTCGTGGCAGCATCCCAGTCGCCTCACCAAGCTCTGTGCGCTCTTGTGCGTCTTGCTGTCTGCGCAGGCCACACTGTCCTTGTGGACCGTCCTCCTGATGTGCAACCACAGAAGCTGCTAACAGTAGCAAGGACGTACTAGAGAGTAAATACTTTACAGCATTGAGGCCATGTATTAATATGTATATAGTTATTAATTATATATTATTAATCTTACCATGGAGTCAAGTTTTTTCTAGGGTTGGGTTTTTTTTTTTAGGTGGTAGCAGGGCAGTAAATAAATAACAGCCTTTTTTTTTTTCTCTCCCAAATTAGGAACCTGTAAAATTGGATACAGGACGTGGGCATATGGAGCTCAGAATGTCACTTTGTCACCAGTTAAAATGGTTGAGGAGAGTGGTTTTTGACCCGTGGCCAAGTAGCCCTGCTGCTTGTTTACCCTCAGTTAGAGAGATGACCCGTGTGGTCACAGGCAGCCCTGGGCCGCTCAGGCCCCCCCCCAGGAACAGACAAGCCCCAGTCTGTGTCCTTTGGCGTGTTGTGCACACAGGCAGCAGTGCAGTCCCTCTGTGAGAGGCAGATCCCACTGAAGCCAAAGCCAGGACTCCTCCCATGGAAACGTGCTGGGAGAGGAGGCTTCTCTCTTAACACGCCTCTCTGTGTGACCCCTGCTCCCAAACCACTGTGTGTCTTCCTGGTTCCTTTTCGCTCGTGTGTGGGCTTCTCGGCTGCAGCCTGAACACCTTTTCTCCTCTCGTCACCTGCCGTCTCTACCACCTCCCCCTTGACGTGCTGGCGTCTTTGAACTACTTCAGAGTCACTGATACGTCTTGGCTGCTTGACCTCTTCTCTTTACCCTGTAGTGGTTTGTGTGCCTGCTGTGGGCTAGGATGGTACCTTCAAAGGAGCTCGTCGTCGAGGCCAGCAGACAGCTGCGAGCAGGGAGTGCTAGTCCCTGGTGATCTGCGTCGCAGCACACGTGGTGGAAGTGTGCAGCTCCGCCCGGGGTTGGGGTAAGGGGTCAGGGACGGCAGGAGAAGGAGGTTAGCAGGAGTGTGAGTCTGGTGGGGGAGAGGGTTCTCTTTGGAGCTGGGGCTCACGCCAGCATCAGGGCAGGTTGGGGTCCACAGTGGTTTTGTTGGTCTCAGTGGGACGAGAGGGCCTTGGGAGGTGTGGGTGGAGGGTGTCAGGAGGCCCGTCCTAGACCTCTGCCTGTTCTCTGAGGCTCGACTTCAGTGACAGGGCGAGGGGGCAGTGGAAGTTTACCTGACATGTGTTTTTGGAGAGTGAAAATTTCTGTAACATGTCTTTTTCTTTTTTTTTTTTTGATGCACAAAGATACATATGGAGTAATACAGCAAACCACAAATACTCATCACCATCACCGAGATCTAACAGTTAATATTTTGGAAGCCCCATATGCTTCATCTGTCCTTTTAATTTCCTGAAGTATTATATAGCAAGCAAATCATGACATGGATGCCATGCAATTTTCTTCCTGCTTCAATGTGTATCTCTGAAAAATGTGGGTGTGTTTTAATCACCATGCTGTTATTATACCTAACAAAATTACAGAAATTTTCTAGGATCATCTAATACTCAGTTCGCAATCAGTTTCCCCAGTAGTCTAAACAAAATGTATTTGACAGTAGGTTTGTTTGAATCGACATTTAATTAGTCTTACACCTGACATTTGTTTATTATATGTCTTAATTCTGCCTTGATCTAGGGCTGTGCCCTTCTGACCCCCTATCACTGACTCAAGAAACTCCGTCAGTTATTCTTTGGACTGTCTGTGAAGTGTTCTTTTAGCTTTGTGTTGATGTTTCGGAAGATCATCTTGGAAGCAATGTAAAGGTTTTTTGGGGAAGAAGGAGGCAAAATTAGAAACAGTAGAGATTCTCTTCAAGGTGGGATTATGGATGATTTTCACTTCCTGCATTTATAAATTGTTTGAATGCTTTTATGAATACCATGTTGTTTTTATAATTAAATACTTGAGGACAGGAGGGGAAAAAAAAGGTTTGCAATAGGGAAATCAGTTTGGAACCTGCTTCTTAATCTGAGAGATGGTAAGGACCTGAGCTGTGTGATGGGGGGTGGGGGTCTGGGGCCACCACTTGGAAGGTAGGAGTGGGAGGGCACCATGCGGTGACGTGGGATTCTGGCTTGTGTTACTTACCGGATGGACAGGGGTGTGTCTGTGGCGGGTGAAAGTCACAGAAAAAGTGAAGGGGAGTTTGTGGCTCGGGACGTGAGTGCAGTCTGGGGCATGCTAAATGCCACCTGCGTGTGCGGCAGGCTGTGGAGATGTGCACACACACGCCCAAGATGGGTAGATGGGGGAATCCTCTCCACCTGGAGGGTGTCGGTGGGTGTGGAAGAGCTCCCCGGTGGGGCGTGGAGAGCAGTTTTCGCAGTGTGGGTAGAGGTGGAAGGCTCGGGAAGGAGAAGGACAATGAGAAGAGAGCGCCAGAGGTTTGGAGAACTAGGAGAGGGTGGTGTGTGCAGAGCCAGCGAGGAGAGCATGGAAGACAGTGGCAGCCTACCGAGTGGGCCTGTGTTGAAGAGGGAATGATGGAAGATAATGGGGGTGCTCTGACAGGAGCGAGTGCTGTGGTTTCCAGCAGAGGCAGGAGACGAGGGGATGGCTGCAAGAGGGTTTTTAATTGTAATATATGCATGACATAAAATGCCATTCTACTGTTTCTTGGTGCCTCACACCGCTGTCCTGCCGGCACCAGGCTTTGGAGGGGGGAAGAGGCCATTTGTCCAGTAACAGGCCCCTGCTTACGGGGACACGGCCCTTTTCACAGGCCACTAGTCACTTCCCAGCTGCTTCCCTGCCTCCTTTAGTCTCTCTAGCACTTTGCTCCTTGTCTGTGTTGCTGTCTTGGTCTCAGTGCGGTTGTCCCAGGCTAGTGAAGGTGCACTGCTAGGAACCAGGCCCTGGGCCACCTTCAGCCTTGCTTCTTGAGGCATCAATGTGGTCCCCAGGGCTTAGCCCAGGAGCCTCTGTAAATAGGGGTGGAATGAAGGGAAGTGTAGCTCCAGTTAGGAACTGACATGAGGGCTGATTCACTGGGCAGAATGGCGGACTGACAGTCAAGGCTTGGGCAGAAGCTGAGACACTCTGCCCATCCCTGGAGAGGTCCAAGAGCATTGTGTCTATATTTGGAAACAGCTGGGCTTTGAAGAACACCCTGGTGGGCTCCGTCCCCATGCTTTAAGTATCCCTCAAAGTGTTATCTGGCCCGCTTGTCGTTCAGTTTGTGTGCCGCCTCTTGTATCGGGGCCTTGGTGAAAGGGCCCCGGTGACTGGCTGCTGAACCCCCACCACCTGAGTGGTGAGTGGTGCACAGTGATGAGCCTGCTGCAGAAGTTCTTGTCAGTTCAGGCTGCTTTGAAAAAGTGAGTTCCCCGAAGAAGGAGAGAGAACGCTTGGTTCTTCTCTGTACAGAACCAGCCCCATCAGGAACATTGACCTTGACCTGGTTGCTCACATGAAGGGATAAAGGAACTCCAGGAGCCTGGAGCTCCAGCCCCCTTGCTGGCAGGGCCTGGGAGACCCGGCATGCTCTCCGACCCTCTCCTCACCAAGGGCTCCGGGCACAGTGCTCTTCACCTGCTCTTGTCACTGGGTTGCCACTGGCCCTGGCTCATGTGGTTAATTGGTTGAAACAGGGTTTGAGCCTAGTTCTGTTCCTACGGGCATTTAGAAATTGGAGTACATTGCAGGGAAAGGCAGAACTGGGAAGAGTATTTAGCCAGAGGCGGTGAAAATGTGGAAGGATGTTCACTATGGATAGATGCGACTGCTTTGGTTAGAGGCAGAGCGATGGTAGCAGGAAGGCAGCTTTAGACTCTGGCTGGGTCACGTCTCACTGTCTCTGCATCGCCCAGCAGCAGGCATGGTCCTCTGGGCGCATCTCGAGTGTGCAGTAGGCACTTTGGTTAAAGAGGTGTGGACAGAGGCAGCCTCCTTTCCCGGAGCCACATTCTGGTGTTTTTGGTCCTGACCCCTCTGCCTCCTCCAGGAGTGAATGAGAGGCATTTTGCTTGCCTGTAAAATGATTAATCTCCACCTCCTACCGCCATGTGCATTTTCTGTTGCTGCTTTAACAAGGGACACAAATTTAGCATCTTAACTCTAATTTGCCTTCTTCTGGTTCTTCAGTTCAGAAGTCTGAAATGGGCCTCATGGTGCTAAAGGCAAGGTGTCTGCCTTCCTTTCTGGGGGCGTCCTTTTCCTTGCCCTTTCCAGCTTCCACAGGGTGTCCTTATTGCTTGTCCCTGACCCTTTCCTTCCACCTTTGAAGGCAGCAACATCTGGCCAAGTCACATCACTTTGACCATGACCTCTGCTACCTTCTTCGATTGTTAAGCAGCATTTGAATACATGGGGCCCACCCAGACAATCCAGGATGATGGTCATCTGATTAGCAATCTAACAGTTCTTTGTCCTGTTAATCTAATGTATTCACAGGGATTCGGACTGTGCATCTTTGGGGGACAAGCTTCTTCACTAGTAAAACCATACTCAAATCCCCTTTCTTAAAATACAATTGAAGGAAATTTCCTTCTCAGCTGTCATCTAATTCCTTCCCTTTATCTTCTCAAAAATTGTGTGATGGCATTCGCTCCCTGGTTCCTTATTGTGTATCTACTGGAGTTTATCTCTAAAATAGTCCTGGCACCTCCCAGTTGCTGAGTCCCTTGGCCACTGCTCTTCTGTAGTCTGGACTGTGGATTTCCCCCTTGAGGAAACCCCCCTCTCCCCAGGATCTCCTTTCTTCTTCTTCTTTCTCCTGTCCTGGAAGGCATGGCCTCCAGTCAGTTTATCTTCCACTGATCATCTCATTCACTTCATCATTTAAATTCTGAGCCTGATGTCCAGGATTCCTAGATCCACAGGTCTTGCTCTGACTTCCTTTCTGAACTCCCAGGCTGAATTTCTTCTTGCCCCCTCCTGCTGCTGCTAAGTCACTTCAGTCGTGTCCGACTCTGTGCAATCCCATAGACGGCAGCCCACCAGGCTCCCCCGTCCCTGGGATTCTCCAGGCAAGAACACTGAAGTTGGTTGCCATTTCCTTCTCCAATGCATGAAAGTGAAAAGTGAAAGTGAAGTCGCTCAGTCGTGTTGGACTCTTAGCGACCCCATGGACTGCAGCCTACTAGGCTCCTCCGTCCATGGGATTTTCCAGGCAAGAGTGCTGGAGGGGGTTGCCATTGCCTTCTCCTTCTTGCCCCCTGGGTATTTCCAAATGAAGGACCCACAGACAGGTTGTGTGTACCATACGGAATGCGTTTAACTTGGCTTGTTAACCACTCCCCTCTCATCCACAGGAGCCTTCTTTGTCTCTCACCTTGGACACCCAGGAGACCCAGGCCAGAAATCCTCACCACCTCTGCTCCGTTTATTCTCACACCTGTACTTCCTGGTCTTTGCCATAACTCACTTTTAGGGTTGTTATCTAAGTAATCTTCATAGTAGGGGGTGCAAGAAGATAATGGAGGAGCAGGAATCAAATAATGGAACTTTATTTTTAATCCTTTCAGTCTGTTTTAAGGTGTGTATAAGTACATTACTATATATAACTCATCAGTAAGTATACACGCATTGGGTGCATATCCCTACATTTTTTATTTTCGTGATTACACTATCAAATAAATTTGGTGGGTATTTCCAGTCTGTTGAGCCGAAGAACACCCTCCTTACATGACCTCTTACTCACTTAAAAAATGTAAATCAGAAGCAGGGGTCTTGTGGTCAGAATGGAGGCGGCCTGGAGCCCCAACCTGTTCACTCCAGTGGCAGCTTTCATGGCCCCTTCCTGGTGTACATTTTGGAAGGCGCTGCTTTAGACTGCTGGTGTAGTTCTGGTCTGATGAAGTCTGTGATAGTCTTCGTCTCACTTCTCCACATCACCGCATGCCGCCCTGAGCATCACTGCTTGGGTCGAGCTAGGGAGCACGCCCTAGGGGCGTGTTTTATCTCACCTACCTTCCCCCGCAGGCCTTTGGACTCAGTATGTCTTGGTAAATGTTTGTTAAATGAGTGGGCAAACAGACACTCAGTTTAGGGCTCTGTGCTCAGCATTTGGTTTTTTCCTGACGTTTTCAAGTGTGACCCCTACGTCCTGGGGCTCTGTGTAGTGGCACATGGAGTCCTCAGGTCCAGTGTCCCTTCTCCGAGGGGGCACTGTGATGCTGCCCTTTCTCTGCAGCACTCTAAAGCTCTGGTTTCTGTCACAGTTGCAGAGTGGGCCTCTTCCAGGCCTCAGGTCCTCGTTCAATAGGTTTTGCCATAACCCGTGTCTCCTAAAGTCAGTACAACCAAGTTTTAAACATATCGATTAGAAGGAAACTCTGATGTGGTATTATTACTGATTGAGTCCTTATACTTTAAACCTACTCACATTTGCTCTGACATTATGTAAATGCAACATTAAATCAGCCTTTCTCTCTGCAGCAGGCCAGGGTTTCAGAGGCGTGCTCTGTCCTGGCTGGTGTTCTCTGGAGAAGAGGAACAAACAGTGTCAGCTAGAGCTGAGGTCTTGAAGGTGCAGGGGAAGTGGCCTGTTTTCTTTTTAATGGGTCGGCTACTCCTCTCTGCTTTGCTTGTGCTCGGGCCTTTCAAACCTAGATGGCCCAGGTGCCCAGCACTTTATAACAGCTGCTGCTGGCCTTCTTGTCCAAGGAACGGGGCCTCCTGTGCCTGTCTGGGCTCTCAGACACAGCCTCGTGTCAGTGAGCTTCAGGGAGGGGTGCGGCTCTTCTTTAGAGCTGGAGCAGGTTTGTTTTAGGTACGTTTGTTTCACCCTGTTTCTGAGATCCACACTTACTAAATCCAAAAATGGTTTACACAATCCTGGTTTGGCTGATTTGCATGACACTTGTCACTTTAGCTTCTTCTAAGACAGGTGTTTTCCATGTTTGGTTTTATATTTGTTCCTTTGAGTCTCTCTGCCCTGCTCTTTCCTTTGGTTTCCACTGTAAGACTGACTTCTGCTGTGTCCCCAAGTGGCGGGAAGGCCAACTTGATTTCTTCTTGTGGTTTGCCCAGGTTGCGGATGAATATATGTTTTCCCTGGAAGAGAGTAAGAAGTCCAAGGGCCGCCGTCAGCCCTTAAGCAAGCTCCCCCGCCACCACCCGCTCGTGTTGCAGGACTGCGTCAGCGATGATGGTAAGTGGTAGTTTCACTCATCTCCAGAGGAAAGGCTCTCAGCACATCAGGACCTCCTCCAAGACCTCCGGAAGCTACGCGGAGGGCCGGGGTGGATCCGGAGGGCCGGGGTGGACCTGTGGCTTAGCTGTTCCCCCCAGGTATTCCTTGCAGAGGGCTGGATTTCAGGGTATCAGACTTATTCTCAGATTTCACTATAGGTTCGGGTGTCTTGGAATTTGCCTATTGCGGGATCGTAACACGCAGATTCTTCCTTCGCTTCTCTTAGGAAGGAGTGGCTGATTGTTCAGGGGAGCAGGTTCTGTCACTGATGCCAAGGGCCCTGTGCTGGATGTGTGGAGACATAGATTAAGCTAAGATATGTCCATGCCCTCAGGAAGCCCACGGGGTAGTTGACTGATCTAAAGGGAGGAGGTGGTGATCCAGGCGGAGGGGACAGTGCGAGTAACTAACCCTGGTGTGAAGACAGGCAGGGAGGTATATTCAGAGGAGCCAGCCCACTGTGGCTGGGTTTTCAGAGCCAAGCCAGGGCGTGGAGGAGGAGGAGGAGGAATGAGGTAGTTGTGAGCTACTTCTCAGGAGTGAAGAATTTGCCTTGGGCGCTCTGAGCCCTGGAAGTGTTTCGCCAGAGGAGGGGCTTGGCCTGATATGCATTAGAAAGATTGTTCCTAATGATTGTGTTTAGAAGGAGAAGAGGGCTTTTGTCGCAGCCTCTGTGAGGTCCAGGGGTCTGAACTAGGAATATGGAGAGGACCTGGTGACCCCATGGGGAGGATAGAGCCTGCGGGTTGGACATGGCGCTGTGCGGTTGGTGGGACGGGGAAGCCTGAGCTGAGTGCCTCCCTAGGTTCTAGAGTTGGTTGGGTTTGGAGACCTATGTTCAGTGTCTAGGGAAGATGTAGACCGTGGAGGGTGGAGGGGGTATTTATATCTTTATTAAGGGGGGCCACTCAGGGAGGGGGCGTAGAGGCTGGGGTTGGGAGGACTGAGGAAGAAGAGGCGGTGAAGGAGACAGGTGAGTAGGCAGGGATGCACTGGAGGAGACTTGCAGCCCAGAGCGTGATAGCCATCAGTACAGCGTGGCCTCCTGTGCTGCCCGGAGCTGGCAGAGCCTCCGAGGTCCGCAGTGACTAGGCCCCTTGTTACTGTTGCCTGGTGCCCCGTCCTTCCCTGTCCTGTCCTTGCCCACGCCCGGGGCTGGGTGGGAAGGCCCAGAGGCTCCTCAGTCAGCCCTTCCCCCTGCTCCACAAGCCCCATGTTCCCTCTCTGCTGTGATGTTGACGCCCACCTTTGCTCTTCTCCTTTGATAGAGGATCAATCACGGTGAGCTGGGTGGGGAAAGCCTCTCGAGAGCACGATTTAGAGTCTCAGAAGTCCTCTATGGTCTTTCTCCAGCCCTGGTGGGGGCTTCAGGACCTCTAGGTTGGCAACAGCCTCACTTCTGATTTTTCCCCAGTGCGCTAAAGCAGTGCAGACTAAAGAAAACTGGGAAAGCTGGAAAAGCTGGAAAGATAACTCTACAGAGAGGACCGCTCTGAACACTTCAGTGTGTCACTGTTCTGATTGTCCTAGTCAGGTGTTAAATTACGTCCACGTGTGTCTTTTTCTGATAATGTGAATGAGATCATGATATACATCTCTCTAACTTTTTATGTTTAAAAAACTTTAAATGTAGAGAAATTGAAAGAGTAAGAACACTGTGTTGCCATAATTGCTTTGTCTCTCCCTGTACATTGTTTGGGCTCCCCGGGGGATACTGGTGGTGAAAAACCTTCCTGCCAGTGCAGGAGACGCAAGAGACCCCTGGGTCAGCAAGATCCCCTGGAGGAGGGCATGGGAACCCATTCCAGTATTCTTGCCTGGAGAGAATTCCTTGAACAGAGGAGCCTGCTGGGCTATAGTCCATATAGTCTATATAGACTCACAAAGAGTTGGACACAACTGAAGCGACTCCCCATGCACGCATGCGTTGTTTACCTATGGGCATACATATCTGCTGTGTCATTTGAAAGTAAGATGTAATTGTCAAGTCTTTTCATTTAAAGTGAACCAACAGGCATCTTCTACGTAGGATCATCTCCTGTGTAAACACTTGACCTCCGAAAGTCAGGAGTAACTTCATAATACCCTCTGATTCTCAGTCCATAGTCATCTTTCCCTGCTCATCCTAAAAATGTGTTCTTTCCTCTAAACCAGTATGAACCAAACTAGGGTCATACATTGCATTTAGGAGTTTCTTCAGTCTCTTAGTCTCGCACACCCTTCTCTCCACTTAAAACTTTTTTTTTTTAATTGAGGCATTTAGTGAAGCGCATAGTGAGTGCCTAAACTGTACAGCCTAATGAGGTTTTATCTAGGAAAGCTGTGAAATTTTGGTTCCTACAGTTTTCACTAAACTATTGAACTTTTTCATCGTTTATTCAGTATTCACAAGTAGAGTGGCTCTTGGCTGCTTTTGGTTGTGTAAGCACAGCAAGTGTGTGTGTGGTCATTTTTCTCTGGTGATTGTGAGTGGTCTGTTTCTGTTTCTCTGTTCCTGTCTCGATCACTCTTGTTCTGACTAGGATATGGAAAACGTGTGCTTGGACTTTGGCACCATGTCTCCTGTTTAGGCCTGATTGATGGAGCTTGTAGGGGTCGATTTTAACTGCAGTCCATTACGGTCGCCTTCACTGAGATCACATGCATGGCAGCTGCCAGATCCCTTTGGATTAAACGTGATTGAAGGTGGAGGAGATAACTGTTTGTTTGCACTGAGCTTGAGTTGCAAGGAATAAACAGATAAATGGGTAGCTTGTGTCGTATGTTCCAGAGCTTTCCTTGGGCTGCTCAACATAGGTCTCCAGGGTCTCTTGGAAGGCAGTCCTGTCCAGAAAAAAGTGAGGAGGTCATTGGAGGAGTTGTAGCCACAGATTGCAGGGCTCCCCATAAGACCATCCTAATTCTGGCGGAGTCCTTTGAAAATCACCCCTGCCCTTGGCCTTTGTCACCCACAGGTTCTCGGGTTAGTCCCGACCTGGAACCGGAAGGTCCCAGCTTGAGCTGAGCTCTTCGGCTCTCCAGGCGGAGCCACAGAGCAAGGCTGGTGCTGCCTGCCTGACTCACACCTCTGCTTCCTCCTCTAGAGCTACCAGAACAGCTGACCCCCGAGGAGGAGGCTGAGGAGACAGAGGCCTGGGCCAAGCCCCTGAGCCAGCTCTGGCAGAACCGACCTCCAAATTTTGAGGCTGAGAAAGAGTTCAACGAGGCCATGGCCCAGCAGGCCCCTCATTGCGCTGTCTGCATGATCTTTCAGACTTACCATCAGGTAAGCCCTCGTATCCCCTCTGTTTACCCAGTGCCAGCACTCAGGACAGCTAGCTTTAATGGTGGGGACATAGTTTGGGAAGGGTGTGTTTTTGCCCCATCCGCCTGCTGGATGGAAAGGCTTCACCAGGCAGGTGAGCATGTGGGTTTCACTTGAGAATGCTCTGGGTAAGAACAGAGGGTGTGGCTTGGGCTCTGGGGGATTCCCGGCTCCCTTTGGCACTCAACACTGTTTGCTGAGGAATCTGCTCTTTCTAGTAAGTGATAATTCCTTCTAGGTAGTTTGTCGTCCTGGCCAGTCTGAAGAACTGGGGATTCTTTAAATCAGATCCTCCAGCGTTGTCTCTTTTCTTCCTTGCCCATAGCCACTGTGGATGTTGGCAGCAGTGGAAAGGCACTTGGGAGGGGCAAGAGTAGGGGCTTTGCAGGAGGAAGAGGGATGGGAAAGCACCCTGGCTGAGCCCAGCCGTGCCCCTCCCACTCGTGGGGCATTTGATGCCTCCACCATCATGGGTCTCTTTGAGTCTAGCTCTTGGAGGCCAAAAGGGCACCCACAGCAGCCTGTGCCAGAGGACCAGCTCAGTCTCAGCTGGGACCTACACAGGACAGCACGTAGGGAGCCAGTCCCGTGTGCTAGTTGGAGTGGCGTGGCTGTCCCTGAGCCGGGCAGGGGCCCCAGGTTCATGTTTGCCAAAGAATGAAACTTCAGACCCACGTACTTTGAGTTAGTAACTCATTCTTTCTTTCCAGTGACCAAAAAGCGAGCCCAAAAGTTCACTACGTGTCCTTGACTGGGCGGGAAGCAGGCAGATGGCCTGGCTATTTATCTGTCGAGCGGGGCTCAGCGTTCCATGAATGGCACAGGCTTGGGGTTGACATGTTTCTGGGCCCCATCTTTGGAACAGGGGGTGTATGTGCCATCCAGCGGCAGAGCCCGCAGATCCTCGCAGTCAGGCTCTTTGCCAAGGGAAGGACATGGACACAGTGTTCTTCCCGAAGGGGCTCCAAGCCAGGAACAGCATGTGGGGCTCCAACCATGTGACAGAGTTGCAGCTCAGGTGACTGCTGACATGGCCTCGAGAAGAATCTGTGCTGGCCCGGGGGAGCACCTGCCCTGGGGCCTCTCTCTGGGTGGGGTGCTGTGCCATGCAGCACAGAGGGAGGCCCCTAAGAACAGCCTCGCCAGCCTCTCAGTGCATTTTATTACCGTCTGGTTGGGAAAGATTGAAGTCCCAGTTGCCTATTACCTCTCTTCCTCTTCCCGGTTGTCCCCGGGGGCCTTTGTTTGATGCTGCTGTGAGAAATTGAATTTGAGTCATTAGAGGTAACTTCAATTAGCAGCTCTGGGATAATGGCTGTGCACCTGGGAGCCATAGCCGGCCCCGTCAGGAAGAGAGCAGCTTTCTGCTGACAGAGCAGGTGGGGAGTGCAGGACCCAGGTCGGGTCCCTGAGGTGTGCGCTTGCCCCCTCCTTAGGTGGAGTTTGGAGGTTTTGGTCAGAGCTGTGGCAGCGCTCCAGATTTGGCCCCCCAGACGCAGAGGACCAAGCCATTGATTCCAGAAATGTGCTTCACCTCGACTGGCTGCAGCACGGACATCAACCTGTCCACCCCTTACCTGGAGGAGGACGGCACCAGCCTCCTGGTGTCCTGCAAGAAGTGCAGCGTCCGGGTCCACGCCAGTGAGTGCCTCACCTCTTCTCTGCATGCAGTCTCAGGGCAAGGGCATCTGATCAAGTCCTTCCACCTCTCAGTCTCCCGACAGCCTCCCAGCTCCCCACCCCACTGCCCCCCCAGTGCAAAGATTGCTTATATGTTGTTGGAGTGGTCAGATCGGGTCTGTGACTTGGGTCTGTGCTCGTACTGTCCACCCTGGGCTGTCCCCCTGGTTGCAGATACGTGGAGGGGACTAGTCCCTGCTGGTCACTGGGTGTTGGTACCAATGAATCTGGTTTCTGACTTTTTGAGACTTTGGTCCATACCATATGGCTGATTTGTGGGGGCCATGGCGCTAGAATTCAGGGGTCTCTGTAAGATTTGCTTGTCGCTTTGGGAAAGGGTATTTGGAGAGGAGCTGCAGGTCTGCTTTCTGACTCTGGGTTTAATTTGCTCACCTCGGTGTCCCTGTTAGGTTGCTACGGGGTACCCCCTGCAAAGGCTTCTGAAGACTGGATGTGTTCTCGGTGTTCAGCCAATGCCCTGGAAGAGGTGAGCGCGTCCATGCTGTCGCTGTCTCCCCGTGAGACGCGCTTGCTCAGGGCCACTGTTTCATGTGGACCCTGCCCCAGCGGTCTGAGCAAGACCCGGTACACAGTGATGTGAGAGTGTTGTCAGAATAAACCCCCCCGCCGTGAGCGCGCTTGCTGCCCATCTGCAGCGGGGCCTGATGGCGTCTGGAAGCTGTTTGCCCCATTGTGTCAGGACCGAGTAGAGGTCCTCTGGTGAACAGACCACTGCCCCCTGTAAAGAATTGAGCCATCAGGGCAGAGCATCAGAACAGGGCTCAGATGTTCATTTTGTGCCTTTCTCTTTATTCTTCACTCCTCTCTGGAACCTGGCAGTACCCGCATAGGAGGCAGGCAGAGCCCTGTAATGCCCGCAGCCTAAGCAGGGTATCGTTCATGACTTTCAGTTGTTATTATTAACAGGGAAGACAATTAGGTTAAGTCAGGCGAATAATTGGTGCACTTTAGCCCCGAGTGGCCTCCCTGTCTTCCTGCAGGGGAGTCCTGGTTCCGGGGGCTGTGCAGGCGAGGCCTCCCATGCTTTCTCATGTGAAGGCTACAGTTGCCTGAAGGAAGTCACTAGGAGAACAGATTGGATGTTAATAATTCGGTGGTGACCACTCCTCCTCCCCTACTTCTTGGCAGGACTGCTGTTTGTGCTCATTACGAGGAGGAGCCCTGCAGAGAGCCAACGATGACAGGTGAGTTTTCTGAGCCCTGAAGCCGTGTGCAGGCGTGCCGCCAGGGTAGGGGCTGTCATCCACATGACTGATGATGACTTGGGAAGCACACTGTTTGGGGCTGAAATAGCATCTCCAAGACCAATTTTAAAGATGGGAAGCCAGGCAGTCCAGAGCTTCCCCTTGGAGGCAGCATTGTAAGTTACACCCTTCTGGAGAAGCTAAGATGGACTCACGAGGGTGTGAAGACCCTGTGAAGATGATGCCGGGGCTTCATGGTGGACAGGGGACCTGACGGGTTAGATGTGGGGCTGGTGCAGAGGTGGCCATGGCTGTGGGCTGTGAGCCCTTCCCAAAGCAGACTCCCTGGCTGTCGGGAATGAGGGCGCATGTCCTTCAGGAGGGTGTTGGGACATTGAGGAAGCCCAGCTACACCTACCCACTCGTCAGCCAAACCCATAGAGGGTTCTGTTCCTCAGTCCGGAGCTGGGCTTCTCTGCTGCCAGCAGGTCACTTTCAGTCAGCTGAATATTTTAAGTCTTTATTGAATCTGTTGCAGTGTTGCTTCTGTCTTTTTGTTTTGGTTCTTTTGAGTGCTGGTCATGTGGGATTTTAGTGGGGTCTTAGCTCCCCATCCAGGGATCAGACCCACACCCCCTTGCGTTGGAAGGCGAAGTCTTAACCACAGGACCACCGGGGAAGTTCTGTGAGCCGAGTTTTTGTGCTTGGTCCCGGCTTAGTGGTTCTGGGGTAGAAATGTCAGGTGAATGAGGTTTTTGCTCTGAGGCCTGGCTGCCTAGGGGAGAGTACTCACAGGTCGATGGGGAAACAGCAGGGAGGACCCTGCTTCCAGCTGAAATCCTTAGCGCACACACCACCAAGCCTCTTGCCTCGCAGGCATCCCCTTCATGCTGCTCTGCTCACTCCTTCCACTGCTCTGGAGCACTTGCTGCCCTGACTGGAGGGCACTGTGTTCCTTACAGTCGCCAGAGTGCTGTTTAAGTCCTCCTTTTCTTTGAGTGGAAATGGCTCTGCTTGCACCTCCCACCTTCGCCATATAATCCTTGGTCTGCCCTGCGGAGCTGTGCAGAAACAGACCTGTCCCCACTCACACACTGCAGGTGGCCCCACGTGGCCCCTACACCGTCTTGTCGTATGTAGGTTTTCACCTGGCCTGATCCTGAGAGCACTCACCATCTTAGTGGAGCCCATCTAGGTGCGTGTTAGTTTCTCCAGCTGTCCCAAACTTTAATTCTCTGAGGGTGTCCATTGAACACACCTCTCAGAGTAAATGGGGCTGGACAGAAACGAAAGAGTGATTCTGAGGTGGACGAAGGGAGCAGAAGGGAGAGGTCATTTTGGCCCTGGGAAAGGTTTGGGCAAAGGCGTGGAGGGGAGGGCTGGGCTTACTGGCAGATTGGGGCCCATTTGGAGATATTTTGAGGAAGCGCCCAGGTTCTCCAATTAAAGACATCTGTAGGGAGTTCTCTAATTTATTTTCACTTTCTAAACCACACCCCCAGTTAGCTGTGGCTCTGTGTATTTAGCAGCAGGCTGTGAGTGGTGTAAACAGTGTGATGCTGTGCTGACCTGGGACTGTGTGGTGGGGACCTTTTCCCACTTAGTGTGGGAGACACTTCTGGTCTTAACTCTCTGGGTCTGAGGACCTTGCTGGGAACTTCAGGGGTCACAGTGGCAGAGGGAGGAAGCACCACAGTCAGGCCCACATCAGAAGAGGCCATGCTCTTCAAAAGCGGCAGTTGAATTTTTGTTCTCTGTATCTTTTTGTCCAGAGTTTGCCCCAGCTGTGCACGTGCACGTTTATTTTTAGTCCTGTACAGTTCCTTTGTATTTTGTTGCTTGAGGAGAAATTTGTCCAGGTAGAAGCATTGCAGCATTGTGGCAGAGGGTCCCAGGTCCCAGTCTGTCTCATCCCCCTTGCCCTCCACCCCCACCTCTATACTCTAATTCTAAGAGGTCAAAGGTCTCTTCTTCTGAAGCTTCTTATGCTGGACAGGGGCTGCAGACCATTGCCTACACTTCACTGACTGTTCCAAGGACCTGTAGGGACCTGGGCCACTTTCTCCCAGAATGGGTTGAACTCTTTGAGCCATCCTGAAGCCTTACTTCGAACTGTTGGAACCTAGAAGACACAAACTTAACCAAAAGGTTAAACAAACAGGGCTAAAAAGGAGAACCATGATAGCCATTTAGCCATTTGAAGAGCCCGGAGCAAAAACAGGGTGTTGGGAACAAAAGCAGGTACTGAACATGCATCCTGGACTCAGCACCACCAGAGGGGTGGGCACACCATCTACCCTTCTGGCCCGACCCCTAGACACATGTTACTCTCATCCTATATAAGTCACAAGCTTGCCTCCCCACCCTGCAGGGAGCAGGCAAGCAAGGGAACTTGTTCTTTGTTCTTGCTCCCCCTTGCTACAGCAGGGCCTCTATAAGCCTTGCCTGGGGGAAAAAACCAAAAACAAAGAAGAGAAAGCCATAGGGTCTGAGGGGACTGAAGTGGCCTTTGCCTTTGGCAGATGGGTCCATGTCTCATGTGCGGTGGCGATTCTGGAAGCAAGATTTGTCAACATTGCAGAAAGAAGTCCAGTGGATGTGAGCAAAATTCCCCTGCCCCGCTTCAAACTGGTAAGGAGAGAGAGATGAGCATGTGACTGTGCATCCTTTCTCTGTTTCCAAGGCTCTGGGTAGAGGGGAACATAGCACTTATGAGGGCATCCCCTGGCTGGTCTTGTGCCCCTTGGTTTGGGGCGTGATTTAACAGTTCTCACCCTGTGGTTAAAACTACTTAATGAGGGTGTCTGTTATCAGATATGAGATTAACAGAGGGTGTATGCACCCTCGTGTTTTGGGAAGCAGGTGGGCTCTTGCGTGTATGGCTCTGTGCATTTGGGGGAGCAGTAGAGGAGACCGTCCCAGTTTCTGCAATATTTGGCCTACTTCCCCTGTGTTGTAGAAATGTGTCTTCTGTAAGAAACGGAGGAAAAGAACTGCCGGCTGCTGTGTGCAGTGTTCTCACGGCCGTTGCCCAACTGCCTTCCACGTGAGCTGCGCTCAGGCTGCAGGCGTGATGATGCAGCCAGACGACTGGCCTTTCGTTGTCTTCATCACCTGCTTCCGGCACAAGATCCCTAATTTGGAGGTGAGGGGGCTGCCATTCTGGAATCCGCTTGACCATTTTTCCTGAGTCATTTTCTCTGCAGGCTGTTCATTTGTTGTGTCAGCAAGTTACTTCCTTAAGCACTATGCTTCTCAGAAATGCTAATGAGTGTGGAATTAGGAGGTGACCCCTGTCCATCTCTGCTTCCTGCCCTGTATTTCCTAATCCTGGGGTATCAACTGCCTTGTGGTTGATTCCTTGTTTGCCTCTCCTCCTGGATAAACTCCTTGAGGGTCCGTGTCTTGTTAATCTGGGTGTCAGGGACATTGCAGAAGCTCTGTAAATATCGTGAACTTACGGGAAGAGTAGTATACCATGAGCCCTACATGGCACTGATTTTCTCTAAGTAGTGAAGCTTAGTGAAAGCTGCATGAAAAGGTTTGGATTAAAGGTGGCATTGATGTGGGTCTTAAATAATAAAGGGGAATTATGAGCAGGATGCAGTTCAAGTCTTCAGAAACAGAATGAGCGAGCCTCAGGAGGAGGAACGTGTAAGACTGGGTTCTGGGAACCTGGTGGGGGTTGGTACTAGAAAGGCAGGCAGTGCCAGAGGAGGAAGGCCCTGGGCTGCCACGTTCAGTTAGGAGTCTGACCTTTCTTCCACTAGGAGAGGGGAACTTGATCAGTATTATGACTTCGAGCTATATTTTTTAAAACCATTCTGGTTTGAAGAAAAGATTGAAGGAATACGAATTTGAGGCCAGGAGACCAGTTAGCCTAGGTGAGAAGTTGAGGTCTGAAGTGGGAACACAGAGGCAGAGCTTTAGGATCACAACCAGCACTGGATCCCACAGTGGGTGGAACTGATGGGTCTGTTGACTGCCATGGGGAGAGGAAGAGGGAGGTGAGCGAGTGTGGATTCCATCCTTAAAGATGGAAGGGATGCTAATACGATATTAACTATGTTCAGGAGCTGAGATGGGCCAGGGCTGTTTTGTAGGGGAAAGTGGGGGAGATAGAAAACAAGGGAAGGACCTGTAGACTTTGATATTGCTGGAACATTCTGGCTGAGGTACCAGGAGGCAGTTGGATTCACTGGATGAAAATTTGGATATTATCAGCATTTAACAGGATAGTTAAAGCTAATTCCTATTAGAAACTGGGCTCTGGAGATTCCTAATAGAAGGAGTAGATGGTAGAGCAGGAAGCAGGGAAAGCAGCTGAGAAGCAGAGAGAGACGTGGAGAGAAGCAGAGCAGCAGGGGGCTCAGGAGGGCCTCATGCTGTCGGGGTGGCAGCGCTGTGTGCACCCCACCTTGGGGCTCCAGGGGCAGTCAGGACAGGAGCCATTGTGCCTTCCGTGAGGTGCAGTCTAGTAGAGGGGACGCCCATGAAGACTTGTCAGCAGTGTGGTAAAGAACAGTCATAAAAGGAAGGACACAATAGAGCACCAGCGCAGAGGACAAATTGTCCCCTTACCGTTTGGCTCTTGGAAAAGGCCTTGGCTGACTGGCTCTTTCTTCTTCTCCTTTAGTTACTTACTTATTTGGCTGCCTTGAGTCTTAGTTGCAGGACATGATTTTCATTGTTTGTTGCAGCCCAGACTTGGTAGTTGTGGCTCGCAAGCTCAGTTGCTCTGCGGCATATGGCATGCTTAGTTCCCTGACCAGGGATTGAACCCACATCCCCTGCACTGCAAGGCGGATTCTTAACCACTGGACCACCAGGGAAGTCCCTGGATCCTCCGTTTTCGTAAATATATTCTACTGAGTGCAAGAGGTGGTTGGGGGTGGGTTGGGAGCTTAGGAAGAAGGGAAAATAGTCAATGAGGAATAAAAGCCTGAGGTACTTTTGGTGAGGGGGTAGGAGTTTTGTTTTGGAACAGGATTGTGATGTGGTGGTGATTATTATCCCCCTGCCCATCCACACACCCTCACATTGGCAGCTGTAGATGGCTGGTACTATAAGGAAAGGTGGGTACTGTTGAGTATTTCTTTTACTAATTCATTCTTCACCCACGTACTGGGCATGTCTGACAGTTATTTGTGTTTTGTTTTGTTTTAACTTTATTTATTTTGGTCGGGCAGCTTGTGGGATGTTAGTTCCCTGACCAGGGATTGAACTTAGGGAACCTCAACCGCTGGAGAGCGGGGAATTCTCCAGGCACAGTTTTAGGTGCTGGGAACATACTAGTGAATGAGGTAACAGTGCCTGCCTTCCTGCTGCATTTCCTGTGGTTGAAAGATGTGTTGAAACAAGTAAACATACAGTGTTAACAGATGCGAAATAAGAGTAAGGCTGGATACAGGAATGGAAGAGGAGGTAGTAAGCAGTGTTGTCCCTGAGTTGACTCTTGGATGTGAGGGAGCCAGTGTGCAGAGAACTGGGGAAGAACCTTTCAGGTAGAGGGAACAGAGGTGCAGAGACCTTGAGGTGGGAACGCGCTTGGCACGAGTGCTCAGGACAGCAGGGAGGCCAGCGTGGCTGGAGCGCAGAGCTCGGGCCGCTTAGGGAGGGGTGGTTGGACCCGAGGCTGCCAGATACTCTGTGATCTCATTTGCATCAGGGGCAAGTTCAGAATGGGAAGAAGGGTGATATGAGGGCCCCAGAGACAGCAGAGTCCTTGTAATGAGGAGCTGTGTCATAGACAGCTGAGGACATCCAGGGAACCTCAGTCTTTGTGCTCTGACCCTGAGGGTAGAGCTGGTGGGAAGGTCTGTGTGGAGTATTGTGTGGGGGCCCCGGGCCTGCTGCACGTCCACTTTGATGTGTGTCTGGACTATGTGGATTAGTAGGTGCTGTCTGGCCAATTCCTCACAATAGGGAAGTCACAAGAGTCTGGGGAGTTTGGGGTGAGACAGGATGGTTGGTTGGCATAAGGACCAGTTGCGTACTATGAATGAGGGAGGAGCTACATTATGGGGGAAACGTGACACTAGGTTTTCCCATGTCCTGGCCGGGGTGTGGGTATCTGGAAAGACCTATGCCGTTTACCTTTCCATTCTCATGCCTCTCTTTCCCTGGTGAAGAGGAACCAGCTTATCTTGGTCCCCATTTGCTAGGCCTGTCAGCTCAACATGGGCATAACCCAAGCCTCTGTTTTTTTCCAGCGTGCCAAGGGGGCCTTGCAGAGCATCACCGCAGGCCAGAAGGTCATTAGCAAGCATAAGAACGGGCGCTTCTACCAGTGTGAGGTGGTAAGGCTCACCACTGAGACCTTCTACGAAGTCAACTTTGATGACGGCTCCTTCAGCGACAATCTCTATCCTGAGGACATAGTGGTAATGTCTGCGTGGAGCTTCTTGGGCATTTTGGGATGGGGGTATTTCTAGGTTTGACTGACCGTGTGCCCACCTGCCTTTTCTAGCCAGGCCCATGGATCCATCATTTGGCCCCCAAACAGAAAGAAGTGTTTGTACTGGTCTTTCTATACAGAGAACATTGTATGCCACTAGGGTACCCTGGTTTCTCTAGAAGCTTGTAGGAAGCAGTGTTTTCTGCAGTAATTTGAAACATGCTTGTATTGCTCAGTCGGTAAAGTATCTGCCTACAATGCGGGAGACCCGGGTTCAATCCCTGAGTTGGGAAGATCCCCTGGAGAAGGAAATGGCAACCCACTCCAGTACTGTTGCCTGGAAAATCCCATGGATGGAGGATCCTGGTAGGCTACAGTCCACAGGGTTGCAAAGAGTCGGACACGACTGAGCGACTTTGCTTTGCTTACCCTTAACTCATTGGAAAAGACCTGATGCTGGAAAAGATTGAAGGCAAACGAAGGGGACGGCAGAGGATGAGATGGTTGGATAGCATCACCAACTCAATGGACATGAATTTGAACAAACTCTGGGAGATAGTGGAGGTCAGAGGAGCCTGGTGGGCCACAGTCCATGGTGTCGCAAAGAGTCAGACACAGGTTAGTGACTGAACAGCAACAGCAACAACCTGTGAAGGTGTTCTGATGCACTGGATGAAGGGCCCAAGCTTTGGAATCAGATCAGTGTGCCAGTACCTGCTCAGCAGCTGTGTAATTTCTGGAGAATTATCCAGTTACCTCTTTTCTACCATGCCCTCTTGGTACATGTGTGGAGTGTGCTTTTGGTTCTTTACAGTTGAAGGCTTTGGAGGCTGAATAGAAGCTGCTTGGAGATAACCCTGGCCTGACTGTGTTACCAACACCTGAGACACTGGAGGCCCGGCCTGGACTTGGTCCTGGGTTTTCTGGCTCAGGACTCAGCACTCAGTTCAGGTTTCCCCTGTTGCTCGTCTCTCTGTCCCCATTCCCCCACCCAACCCCCAGCCTTTTCATGTTAGACTGAGCACTAGCATAGTGGGACGAAGCCACTTCTTCCTTTAACACGTCCACACACATTAGCAACTTAGCTAAAGATCCACTCATT
The DNA here is from genome assembly GCF_055505025.1 of Bos grunniens. Classification (NCBI taxonomy): domain Eukaryota; kingdom Metazoa; phylum Chordata; class Mammalia; order Artiodactyla; family Bovidae; genus Bos; species Bos grunniens. The sequence continues at coordinate 19,077,217 of NC_141167.1, forward strand.
AGTTGTAAGGCAGAATTCTATGTATTAGCAGCAGAGATGGTATCAGGTGTGTCTGTGGCAGTAGGCTAGCTATGCTTTGTGATGCTCTTCCAGTTTGGCAGGCACTGGGCTAGGTTCTTGACTCGGGGCTCTGTCAGACTCGGATAATACCAACTCAGAAGCAGGAGGTATCTGCAACTTAGAGAACTCTCAGGACTCTTAGACATTATTACTGAGGACCCTAAAGAGCTTTATGTGGATTGTCTATTAACCCTTGCCTGCCTGTGTTATCAACAAGGTTCATTATTTGCTCGTGATTTTCTATTGGCTCATTATTAGTAGAAATTAAAACTGAGATTGATTTGAAATAGTCCATTGTTTTTAACAATTTGAAGTAAAATGAAAAGTATTAGAGGAGTGCCAGTTTTCTATAATTTTGCAAACTCCTTTAATGTCTCAGCTTCATTTTGTTGGAATATATTGTTTTGGTTAAAGTGTATGAAGAAAACTCTGTCTCACATAGATAAGCAGTTGAAAAAGTGAGTATTTAAATAGCCTTCCAGATGATTGTGTTCATTCTCCTTTGATACTGCACCAAACCTCAGTGCAGTAGTTAGCTGCAGTGCGGACTCTGAAGGCAGCTTGGTGAACATGCTCTCTTAAATTCTGTTGGTCTGTCTTACACTGAGAATGCATCTTTCACCCGTGGTGATTGTGAACCCTCACCCATGTTGGTGTAATGGGCTATGCAGATATTTCAGGTATTGTTAAATTTTATTATACAGTACCAAAAAACCACTTTAATTTGTAGCACGAATCTCAGAAAAGTCTTTAAATTTTAGGGAGCATCAAGCTCATGGTGGTGATACGACTTTTCTGAAATTATAACTTGTGCTTGAAAACTTAGGTTTTATTACTGGCAGTACCGTCAATCCGTTTTCCTCGAAATGAAAGGCTCACTTCATTCATTTTCAATATCTCTGCCAGTACCCAAGTCTGAATAACCTGTTTGTCTTTTTTTTTTTTTTTTCCCCCAAATAAAACTAGTGTTTCACAAAAAAAGCAGTTACTTCTCACAACTCAGTTACCCTGTGCTTTTTCTCAGGACAGCCATCATGCTTCAGTGTGCAAAAGAAAATGTCTTCTGAGTACTTACACATGTACTTAAAGATTGTGGTTTAACAAAATAATTTTTTCTGCTTTATCAAAGGGACATTGTTACGTGGTTACAGGTTTTCCTCTTTTGTTCCTACATCATGAGTACACAGTGGCTAAGAATTAGTAACAAGTAGTAGACCTCAGGGTTGTTGCTTCAATATGTGCTGTGGTGCCAGCAATCGCACACTTTTAGGTGTTATGCCGTCACTGCAAATGTCAGCACAGTGAAAGAGACTCATGTTTTAATGTTATTGTGAAAATTATCATGCCCTTGCTTGCTCCCTGCTGGTGGCTCAGGAATCTCCCTAAAGTGTGCAGACCATACTTTGAGAACTGCCGTTATCGGAGGAAAAACTGAGTATCCTAGAACTTAAGTGATTTATCCAAGATCAATATTTATCAAAGATCAGATATTTGACTAGTTAAAACTGCCACCTCAGATTCTTTTGTGGGGCAGTGCTTTCTATTTAATTGTTGAATTCATAACACAATATAGTTACTGTGTAACTAGTCAATAATGAGTTGGCAATACCGTATAAAGCCATTTCTATTCAATAAATGAATTGGCAGTAGAACCTTCCTCTTGTCATGAGTGGAAATTGGAAAGAGCAATTAGAATTTTAGATATTTGGCATTTTAGACTCTGTCCCATTCCTGCTCCAAGGTGTATTTTTTGGGCCACGTCCCCAAGCACCTTCTCCCATTTCTGCCCATCAGACCTTTGATTCAGCTGCCATGAGCATGCTCACACACTGACCAAATTATGTAACAAGCCCTCTACTGGGAATGCAGCGAGGGTTCCACCCAGCCTTAGGGTGCCCCTTCTGCAGGGAGTCAAAGTGCTAAAGTTTTTTGCCAAGTCCCATGGTAGGTGGTCTTTTATTACTTTCCTGTTAAGAACCCCTCTCTTAAAATAGTGGAGTGCAGTTTGAGTGTTTCTTCCTGGCAGAACCCTTAGAACTGTCCCTTAGACAGTTGAACGGACATGAGAAAGGTTCTTGATGATGGTAGTTGTCTTCTACATTTATTAAGGTTATTATAGCTGCTTTTTTTGTCACCTGGAACAGCAGCAGCCAGCAGAGATAGCAGGTAGACTAGGACTTAAGCAGGTCTCTCAAATGGACCTCCCTTTCACCCTTCTTCTTACTGTTCCCTCAGAGTCAGGACTGTCTCCAGCTGGGTCCTCCTGCTGAAGGGGAAGTAGTCCAGGTGAGATGGACAGACGGCCAAGTCTATGGAGCCAAGTTTGTGGCCTCCCACCCCATCCAGATGTACCAGGTAACCAGAGGCTTTGCTGGGGATGGGGGGAGGCTGCTGTTTGGTTAGTTAAGTGTTTCCTCTTGAGCCAGAGGCGGGGCAAGTCTTTGCTCTTGGGAGAGGAGAGCTTAAGGTATTGGTCACAACCCTTTTCAGAGCTGGGGCTGCCCTGTGTCCAGTCTGCTGGGTATGGCTTCAGTGTTCTAAACCCTTCCTGTGTCTGCAGGAAATGGCAGGAAATGGCCAATGTGCATGGTGGACCAGGGAGCGACAAGATAGCTTAAGGCCTTTGTTTCCTTGGTAGGTGGAGTTTGAGGATGGCTCACAGCTTGTGGTTAAGAGAGATGACGTGTACACGCTGGATGAAGAGCTTCCCAAGAGAGTCAAGTCTAGACTGGTGAGTATGTTTTCTGTGTGCCCTTGGTTCCCCTCTGGGAGGAAGGGAACAAAGCAAGGACATGATCCTTTGTTTTTGCTTCGGGAGGTGGGGGCATTGGCCACAAAGTGCTCGTTTATTTGGCTTGCCTATTCTTCTATAGTCAGTAGCCTCAGACATGCGCTTCAATGAGATTTTCACGGAGAAAGAGGTTAAGCAGGAGAAGAAACGGCAACGAGTTATCAACTCAAGGTACCGGGAAGATTACATCGAGCCTGCACTATACCGGGCCATCATGGAGTAGGGGTGCTTCCGGCAGCTGAGAGAGTCCCAGTCATCAAGGCGAAAGCACTCTGGGGTTCCACAGCACAGCAGACACTTGGAACTCTGAAGTCTCTAAAGTGAATTGTAAAATGAAAAGGAATGAACTAACCGACCCCATCATCTTCTCACCCTGCCCTCATTGCATTCCGCTGTGGTGCAAGGATGAGCCCTTCTTGGACATGTGGCAAGATGCTGAGCTCCCAGCTGATGGGCTAAGCACTGGAATGCTATGGCTGCACTGGCCCCAGTCTGCAATGGGTCGACTGTGCTGACTGGGCTGGTTACTCTGTTCCTGGCCTCGGACTTAGCTTCCTAACGATCACCTGCACCAACTAGGCAGAGGTGCTGGTGCTTGCCCCCCTAACCCCTTTTGTATTTATGTGTGTGGGTGTGGGTGTGTGTGTGGGGTGTGGGTGTGTGTGTGTGTGTGTCGGTATGTATGTTTGGTCTGGACCAGCTTCTGCCAGCCCCTGGCCTTTACTTTCTTCCTTGCCTATTCAGGGCAACAAAAATGTGAAATTCTGCCCTCAGCTGAGCTGAGTAAGGGCCCCTGGGGGTTGGCTGGAGATGGCTGTGGCATCTGTCTGTCCCTAGAACTGCCTCAAGGGAGTGGTGGCAAAGCTGCAGTGATGAGATGGAGATGCTGAGGAAATAAGCCAGCTGTTTGCCCTCTCTTGAAGAAGAAGATAGGATAATCTGGGGGTGTGTGCTCATTATCACTTGAGGCACAGAGCACCTGTGGACACAGTATTAGAGGGTGTGGGTGGGGAATAATCTGAAGGGAGATCTAATGATGGAAGCAGGCAGAGCCTGGCGAGTGATTCTGTCAACAGAAAATTGCAATCATGCAGGGGTTGGGAGGGTTAAGATGAACTGGGGCCACTGGAGGCCAGGGGCAGGTTTAGATACGCCCCTTGGTCTAGGAGTGGGAGGGAGCTGATTTTGGGGGTGGGGGTGGGACTGGAGGGCAACACTGAAGGGGTTAAACAGGTTTTTGCTCCTCATGAATTTGTTTGCCTGGGCCCAGGATTGGAGGGCTTCACACTTATACCCTGTGTATACAAGAATCAGATTTATAATACTCCCCGTTTTTTTGTTACGTATGAACGCTATAAACCAAATTATTTTGAAAACTGGTGCATCACCTTGTCCTTAGCAATAAAATGTGTTGAGCAGAGGATTGGCTGTGTCTGCCCCAAGGAGCCTGATGGCTCAGGGTCAGGCCGGGAGTGTACCTAGAGTCCACAGGCTCTGGAGCAGGGCCATGCCTTTTAAGAAGGCTCTTGAAGGCCCTCCTAAAGAGATGGACTCTATCAAGTTCTGGTCCTTTGGCTCTGTGAAGGGGACCTGGGGAGAAGAGGCCCTTTGGCCGAGAGCACGTCCTTTTGCTTCTTTTACTTTAGAGATGGGATGGAAAAGCTAATAGAGGGAGAACCAGACCACTTCCACAACCTGTAGAAAGAACTGAGTTTGATCTCTTCTCATCTCAACCCCACTTACTAACTTCATTGAGCAGGTGTAAATTTATACCAGTGTCTGTTCCATAAAAACTGTAGAATCAGCTTGAAAGAAGGCAGGACATTTTAGGTACTTGAAGAGCAAGAGGTTGCCCCCTGTCCCCCTTCCCTTGGGTCCTGAAACCTTTCTGATCTGTCTGTAGTTGGTGAGACACTTCCTGGAGGACGACCCAGTTCCTTTGACCAGCGGTGGGTTCCTAAGGTCCGGGTGGACAAGGATAGAGCAGCAGCAGAGCAGGGAGGGACTGGTGAACTGGGCACAGCAGAGCTGTTCCAGCTGGTCTAGTTCTTGGCTCTGGCCAGGTGTGGGAGAGTCTTGGGTCAGCTTAGCAACTCAACGCTGCTTTGTGTCCTGGGGCTTGGGAGATGGCTGCCACCTCTGGTGTCTGTGGGGAAAGGATGAGCAGCAGGTTTCAAAGATTCTTTTCTGTTCTGCCAGTCTCCTGGGGCCAAGAAAAGGGAGGTTGACTCTTTTGTCCAGCACCCAAGGATTCTCAGGGGAGAGTGGACAGAACCTGGCCTTAATGGATTGGCAAGCCCTGGGAACACACATCTTTGGAGGGAAGGAAACTTTCCCCAGACTTGGCAGGGTCTGGAACCTCCCTCCCTCTCGCTGACCTACCATCCCCATCCGTGCTTCAGGACAGGCAGGAAAGTCCCTGGTGTAACCCCAGCTGTTCCTTCTCAACAGCTGATTATTTTTCTAGAAATTTTTGTTTTGGTCGAATGTAATAATCCCCTGGGAAACTTAAAGTTTAAAGAGGTGATGAAATTCAAGTCCCACAGAACAGGCCCTTGTGCCTACAGTCAGGCCCAGGCCTCAACCAACTCACCGGGCTCCCCCTCAGAAGCCTTTTTGTCAGGACAAACTGCCCATCTTTGGTGAGGTAAAGTCTTAGGGTTGGCAACCAAAGATCGCAACCAGACAGTTCTTCCTATCCCGTAAATTCGCGCGAGGGGTAATTGTGTTTTAAATTGTGCCCCAGTAGGGTGGGAGAAAGCTGGGATCTCCGGAGCTGCGAAGGGTAGACGAAACGGGGCGGATAGGTCCTGGAATAGAAACTGTAAAGGCTATTAACGTGTGAGGCTGTAAAGTAGTAAGAAGGGCAGCCAGCGACCCCTGTACGCCCTCACTCCACAGGATTGGGCAGGGTTGCCCAACCTGTGGAGGTCCACAGCCTCGGGTCTCAGCCTGGGTCTGGGGCGGATGTCTGCGTCCCTTGGCGTGGAGTGACCGTGGACCCCTGTCCCCCTCACGACCGAGAACAGGCTCTGGAGGGATTATCTGGGCGGACCGTGAGCCCTGCGGCCGTCAGAAACCCACATCCCGAACGCGCACCCCCCAGGGTGTGAAGCTGCGAGTGGAGGATTCCTCCAGTCGGCAGTCGGGCTCCGAGGAACCGGGAGGGCGCGTCGGCGCGGAGGCAACAGGGCCGGGCGTCGGTCCAGCAGGCCTGGCCGGCAGGACCGACTCCCCACCCTGCCAGCAGCCCTGGTCCGCGCGGGGCGGGGCGGAGGGGAGAGGGGGTCGCGGGATGGGCGGGTTGCAGAACTCGGGGCTCCGGTGATAGCGGGCCCCTCTGGGGTGTGCCCGCCCACTGCTCGCAGCGCAGCCCCGCATTGGTCAGCCCGGTGCCCCGCCCGGCTCCCGCGCGCCGATTGGCCATGAATGCCCGACCCCCGGCGAGGGCGCTGAGGCGGAGAGCCGGATTGGTGGTCCCGCCGTCCCAGGGTCGCGGCCGCGCGCTCCGCCCGCGGCTGCGTCCCCACTATGGCGGCGCCCAGGCGACCCACCGCGTCGTGGGCGCCCGCCGGGGTCCCCCGCGGCTGCCGCCCCAGCCTAAGCCGTCGCCCCCACCTTCCCGCCCGCGTCGTCCCTGGCGCCGCCTCCCCCCTGCCTCCTTTCCCGCTGCGGTAAGGATCGGTCCTGCGCGCGTCGGGGCGGGTAGTCTCCGGAGTAACGGTCGCCGCCACCCTTTCCCTCCCCTCCCCCGCTACCCGTGGTTCCGGGTCGCCGGGGCGCAGCGCCTGAGCGCGCTGGTGCTGGGGAAGGAAGGATCGCGCGCGGCCCAGCGGTCTCCAAATGATGAAGTCCGGCTCAAACTGGGGGCTCGGGGAGGGAGTTCGGTCCCACGGAGACCTTGCCTCGGTAAGGGCTACCAGGCCTCGGGGAAGAGGACGGCTGGACTCGGGCTGAGCGGTCTAGGTCACCTGCGCGCGAGACTCCGCAGCGCTGCGCACCTGGGTGCAGAGGAGGGACATGGTCAGGCGGGCCTTCGCTGTGGGAAGAGCAAGGAAAAGTGGAAAGCCTGAGTGGGATCAGCAGCGTACGGGTAGCGGTTGTCATTGCTTATTGCTCTACCAGCTGCCAAATGTTCCGGGAACCCGGGTCAACTTGACTGACAAAGTACGCCTCTTGCTTCGTTTCACCTGGCACTTCTCCCCATTGTTTACTCTCTGATTTTGTTTGCAGGAGGAAATATCTTAGTGATGAGAGGAGATTTGATTAGGATAGTGTCCCACGAATATTTTTTAATTCCTTTTTGTAAGCGTGCTCGTTTTATAATTCCTTAATAAGGACTTCGCTTATGTTTGTGTTTCCGGCACAGAGGAGGAAGGAGAGAAACTGAACTGAATCATTGTAATTAATTGAGAGAGGAACCAATGAAGGCACCTGCTATTTTGTAACAAACAAGCAACTTACAAACTTTTCTGTCGATACACTTTGAATGGTCTATACTATAGTTAGTTGAACAGGAAGGTAGGTAAAAAAGCACTTACTGGGTTCCTCAAAGTAAATAAACCTCATGGAAGATTAGGGTTATTTCCAAGTCAGAATCACCTTGGAGTGCTGATCATTGAAGTGTTAGGTATATCTTCAAGTCAAAAAGATTCAAAGGAAGCTGGCACAAAAATTTATGATCGAAATGGTGTGTTCAGACAATCTCTTAAGGCAATAGCGGTTCCTAAGAGTAAAGATTCTTAAGGATATTTTGAAACATTAAGTGATGAAATCTCCCTGTTTCACATGTCTAATCATGATTTAATAAAAGTAAATTATTAATGAAAAAGATGTGCGTATTCTTAGAGACTAAGTTACTTTGGATTATCAATAAAGTATCTGTTGTGTACATGTTGTGTGTAAGGCAATGTAACTGTGGGGACCTCACAACCTGTATTGTATGAGACTTGTTCTGATGAGATGGTTTGTGGATAAAGGGCACACAGGAAAATGATCGTTAATAATATGGTCTCTAGAATTCCAGGACAGTAGGTACTATGAAAATTCTGGAAAAGGAGAAATCTGTATGTTTGAGGAAGGTTTTACATGAGAACTGAGGCTTGAGTTGAGCTGTGAACTCAACTAGGTATGCATGAGTGATGATGAGAAGGGAGAACTGAGGAAATGAGAAAGTGAGGATGGGGAAGGTGGCAGAGGAGAACTGAAAACACTCGGGGGTGGTTCCAGGAGGTTCTTATTGGCAAAAGTGGGAGATAAGGTTGGTGGTATCAAATCAGGGCGTACTTTTGTCCTGCGTGAAGCACAGGGTAAACAAGAAGTAGTTCTTCAGATGAAACTGGAGCTTGCTATTAGAAAAACAGATGGCAGCACTTTATTTGCCCTTGTCACTTTTCTGAGTAACCTCAGCTATTTAGAATCATGGTCCTCTGGCTACCTAGCATCTGCACCTCAGGATTGATTCTTGCCTTCCTTTCATCTCCCCGAGGTGTTAAGTTGATTGCCAGTTTTAATTGCTACAACCTCCACACTGTTTCTAGTATTTGCTTCTTTTGGTTCCTACCATCATTATACTGATCTGGGGCCTTTCCCTCTTATTACTGCAGAAACCCTCTAACATCCCCCCTGCCTCCTTTCATCTGTCCTGTGTACTATCATCATTTCTAGGTAATTCATTTCCCCAACCTAGACTTTTTATTTATTTTCCCCCATCTTTATCAGATTTAATTGACACATATAACCCTGTAACTTTAAAACACACAGCATTTTGATTTGATACAGATATGTATTGTAAAATTATTACAATAAAATTAGTTAACATCATATAATTACCTTTTTTTGTGGTAAGATCAGTGGAATTATACCTTCTTATACATTTTCTTTCTTTTTTAGAGTATAATTGCCTTACAATGTTGTGTTAGTTTTTGCTATAAAGCAAAGTGAATCAGCTATATGTATACATATATCCCCTCCTCCTTGACCTTCCTCCTACCCACCCCCAGCCTAGGCTTTTAATGGCTTCCTACCTTCTGTTGAATTAAGGATAGCCCAGCCTGGTCTGGGCAGTATGGGTAAACTCATTTCTTGCTATTCCCTTTGATTTTACAATATTTTCCAAGTCTGGAACTGTTTGTTCTTTGTTGTCTGTGCTCACTGTCTTTGCTCTTGTTGCTTTTTCTGTCCTAAATGACTCCTTGGAATCTCTAAGTGTTGGTTCTTACCCATTTGTCAGGGCCATTTGATGGGAACTCTCTTTGTGAAACTCCTCTGTACTTATCTCCCCATCGGCATGGAACTCAGTTCAGTTCGGCCTCTCAGTCATATCCGACTCTTTGAGACCCCATGGACTGCAGCACGCCAGGTCTCTCTGTCCCTCACCACCTCCCGGAATTTACTCAGACTCATATCCATTGAGTCAGTGATGCCATCCAACCATCTCGTCCTCTGTCATCCCCTTTTCGTCCCACCTTCAATCTTTCCCAGCATCAGGGTCTTTTCAAATGAGTCACTTCTTCACATCAGGTGGCCAAAGTATTGGAGTTTCAGCTTCAACATCATTCCTTCCTATGAATATTCAGGACTGATTTCCTTTAGGATGGACTGGTTGGATCTCCTTGCAGTCCAAGGGACTCTCAAGAGTCTTCTGCAACACCATAGTTCAAGAGCATCAATTCTTCGGTCCTCAGCTTTCTTTATAGTCCAACTCTCACATCCATATATGACTACTAGAAAAACCATAGCCTCGACTAGATGAACCTTTGTTGGCAAAGTAATGTCTCTGCTTTTTAATATGCTGTCCAGGTTGGTCATAATTTCTTTTCCAAGAAGTAAGCATCTTTTGATTTCATGGCTGGCAAACCACTTCAGTATTCTTGCCTTGAGAACCCCATGAACAGTATGAAAAGGCATGGGACTAATTCCCCCTTTAAACAGTTATAACACTAGAATCTGCCTTTTTGCCCCAATTGCCAACATAAAACTGAAACTTTTTCAAGACATGAATTATCTTCATCTTCTAGCACAGTGTTTTGTACATAGTAGGTACTTGGTAAATATATTTTAAATTGAACATAGCTTTGAACCAAGATAGATGCAAAGAAAATTCTTTGTGCAAGCAAAATGTTTATCATAAAATCTTTAATAAAGCTACTTATGTGAGAAAGCGGATGTATTGGTCTGGATAGCTTGGATTAGGCTTCATTAACAAAAACCCTTAAGACTTTAGTGGCTTAACAGAACGAAAGTTGACTTCTCATTCATGCCACATGTCCAGCAGGACTACATGGGTGACTCTGCTCCTCTCAGTTACTCAGGGATCCATGCTGATGGAAACTCATCTTAATATGGTTTTCCATGACCATTTTGATCGAGTGGAGGATGGTGACCAAGGGACACTGGATTTTGAAATATCTGACCTGAAGTGGCACATGTCACTTTCATTTCCATATCATTGGCTAAAGCAAATCACATGGCCATGCCTAATTTTAAGGAATGGCAGGGAATTGCAGGCCTAAGCATGTGCCTGGAAAGCAAAGAGCCCGAAGTGACTGCTGGACAGCACTAATGACTGCTACATCTTCTATGAGCATCACGGCCCAGCCTGTGGAAGATTAGAGGTAGCAAAATCAGATGCACTACTAGAGAGAAACATACTGACAGTAGCAAGAAATGAAGCTCTAACGAGGCACGGAATGAGAGTGGACAGGGAAGTCAGAGCTCCACTGCAAGCACTGTAACGCTTGTAATGTAACAGGCTGAGGCTGTTGGTATGAGGGTAAGTGAAAGTCATTCAGTCGTGTCTGACTCTTTGCGACCCCATGGACTGTAGCCTGCTAGGCTCCTCTGTCCATGGAATTCTCCAGGCCAGAATACTAGAGTGGGTAGCCATTCCCTTCTCCAGGGGATCTTTCCAACCCAGCGATCGAACCCAGGTCTCCCACATTGCAGGTGGATTCTTTACCGTCTGAGACAGTAGTCTGATTTTCCAGTTATTCCTTAGGGCATTATTATTTTATGGCACCCTCAGAGATGAATTCAGGAATGGTCCTGAGGCATCCATAAAGAATTAAGTTTTATTCAAGATACACAATTTAAGAATCCAGAAAGTGTATAATAAGGTATATTTTTACTTGAATGGTTAAAAAGATCCTAGTTCAACCTTACTGGTTTAATTTGGTTTACCTAAGACTATCAAACTTTGGTATTTGGGGAGGAGATTTCACTTTGGGGCTTCCCTGGCGGCTCAGATGGTAAAGAATCTGCCAAAGAAGGGAATGGCAACCAAATCCAGTGTTCTTGCCTGGAGAATTCCAAAAGTGAAAACAGGGTTCAAATGTTGCTTCTGCCATTGATTGTCTAACGTTGGGCCAGTGTCTTGATTCTGGAGTCCAAGTTTCCTCATCAGTGAAATGCATAGGGTGGTTATGAGTTCATTTTCTATAAAGTGCTTTGCCCAGTACCTCGTTCAGAATAGGCACCCATGGTCATGATATTCATTGGCAGCAGCCTCAGGATTTGAAGAAACTGAGAAATCAGGTAAGGAAATCCCAGGATTCCCTACCCTTTTCTACTTCTTGGCATCCTGCCACACTCTTTCTTTCTCACCTTTCTTATTTTCACACGTATCCTATTTCGTTTTTTACTTGGTTGTATACGCGTCTGTTTGTTCTCTGTACTAGGTCCTCTAGTCATCCCACAAGTAGTTGTTGAACGTGAGCTCTCTACTAGGCTCGGTGCTCAGTCACGGCATTGCAGATACAAAAGGCATATCCCAGGCCTGAAAGAGCCTGTAGTCTGGTAGGACCAGAAGCCAGTGAACTCGCAGTTAGAATACATTGTACTGTGCTGTGTTTGGGGGTCCTGTGGGATCTCCTAAAAGGGAACCTGATGTCACACAGGGAATATAATTAATGATTTTCCCAGAGAAGCTCACACCTACCTAAGTCTCAGATAACTAATTATTAGCTGAGTAGATGTAGGTTTAAAAGACTTTTCAGGTAGGAAACAATGTGTGTAATGACCTAGAAATGCAAGAGAGTGTGGCTGCATCCCGAAGATGCTTGAATGGCAGGAGAACAGTCTGTCTGGGGAGTGTGTGGAGGCTGCAGAAGTCAGACTGTGAAGGCTTGTGAGTTCAGGAGTTTATCCTGACTGAGGAGGAGCCACTGAAGTACTTGAAGGTGGGAGATGACTTGATCAGCTTTTCCTTTTAGGAAGGTCAGTGTGTGTGGAGACACCAGAGGAATGAATGTTCTGTTTCCCTGCCATGGAAAATTGTGAGATTTGCAACCATAGTACCATGTCTGCTACACAGAATCATAAAATACCTCTCGATGAGGAGAGCTTAGAATAAAGTGAGGCTGGAGGGAAGGTTCCCAGTTAGGCTGTTGCAGTAGTAGGAGGGGTGTGTACATGTCCTGCCTGGGGTAGAGTCAGCTGACCAGGGTTTCCATCACGGCTTCACCAGTGTCTACGATGTGACCTTGGACAGTCTTCAGAACATCTTGTGTCATCTTGGTTTTTCAAACTGGTAAAATGGGATTAAAAAGTCCCTACCTTGCAAGGTTGTTCTGAGTATTTGAGAAAATAGATGTAAAAAGCCTGCTCCTGTACTGTTAGACACTTAAGGGACTTCTTATAATAAAAATAATAGTTTTCTTAATGCTTAGTATATTCCCTGATTCATGGTAAGTGATTGTTAGCCTAAATTCCCACCACCTGACATAACCACTGCCAACATTATGTTTTTGTTTTTGTTTTTAATACATCTTAAATGATTGAAATGCTGAATTTTGTGGGTTGGGCATGAGGGAATTATCCTAAGATCAGGAAGAGAAGAGTTAGTCGATATTAATACCATGGCAATTTAAACATTCTTCAAACAACAAATTGTATATGTTTATTCAGCTGTTCCCAGCCCTCACGCAGAAGTGGTTCATACATCTGCATATACTCTTGTCACTAATGTTATAGTGTGCTCACTGCCTGGGGTGTCAAAATACATGTGCCTCTCTTTCAGCCTGTCATCATCATTGTGACTCTGTCCCCCTGAAATTTTGCTGCTCCTCAGTCTTCTTCTGAATATATTTGTAAAGATGATAATAGAGGTTTAATTCCAATTTGTTCTCCTTTCAGTTTCGCCCTTGTTATCCAGGCTGACAGGAGTTCCTCCCCTATGAACTTCTACACAATTTATGTTATTCTAATTTAGTATTATCTATCGCCTTGTCTTACAGAATTTGTCTGTGTCAGTAAATTTCTCTTTTGTGGTTTTCTTTACAAAGTGATAGAAAGAAGGCATGTTTATATGTTTCTGACATGACTTAAAAATCCATGGGAACCTTGTGTTTGAAATATGTTAATAAATAGGATTTCAATATTCTATTCCTAAATTTTAAGTATATAGCAGTGGTTTTTCAGAGTCTTTGATATCAGGACCACTTTATTTTTTCTTTTTTCTCTTTTTTTTCAGGACCACTTTATAAGTTTGAAAATTATCGCAACCCCAAAGAACTTTTATTTCATGGGTTTGTCTTTTGATATTGAATGTATTAAAAATTACTGAGATTTTAAGTCATGAGAATGCGCTAGCTCACATCCCATTAGCTGTGAGGACAGTGGTGTGGTTACATGTCGTATTTACAGCCTCTGGAAACCTGCGCTGGACCCTTGTGAGAGAATGAGAGGGAACAAGGCAAATAATGTCTGAGAATTACTGTGAAAATAGTTTTAAACTCATGGATTCACTGAAAAGGCCTTAGAAACTCTCTAGGGTCCTTAGACCACAATTTGAGAACTGCTGACATGGAAACATGAGAGTTTTTATACTGGACGTCTCTACATCTTTTTGGCAACACAATAACGTAAGGATGGAAGCATTGCCAGATGTCTGTTTTCAAAATGCACTCAACAGTTTCTTAAAGAACAAAACAAACCACCCCCCCCCAAAAAAAAAAACACCAAACTAGTTTCCAGGTTTTGTTAAGACATGAGTCCCAGGGACGGGGGAGCCTGGTGGGCTGCCGTCTGTGGGGTCGCACAGAGTCAGACACGACTGAAGTGACAGCAGCAGTTTTTCACCTTGAAAGGACTTTTTATTTTGGGAAAATCTTCTAGGTGCCATACAATTAACAGACATTTGCCTGCCATCCCAGAAAAGTTGAAAAGATTTGGAACACCAATATTTGTAAAAGAAAAATAAGCAACTGCTCTTTAAGTCCTGGAAATCTTGTGCATACTTGCTTGGCCAGATGGTAAGCAGAGAACTTCTTTGAGGCACAGAAGTTTCATGGTTACGAACCATCTCATTGCCAAGTTTAGTTATGGTCCTGTTTGTTTAAAATAGGATCCAGCTTTTATGAATTAATCGCATTGATGCCATTTTGAATTGCATAAGCTGCACCACGCCACGGAGCAGGTGGTGAGTGATGGTACCACTGCCTCCCGTGTTGTGGAACTTTCACACTTCTTGAGGATTCTTCCTGAGCCTCATGTGCCCCAAAATGTCTGACAGAGGGATTGTTTGAGGAGGTCAGTGTCCACTGAAGTTAAGTATCAGATAAGTTTACTAACAGGAGTTCTGGTATTTTCTTCCGTGGCTGTGAATTATTTTGAGTGCCTTTGAGATGCTCCTTCTCTAGACAGCAGATGGTCTGGGCTGTTGCACATGCCTCTCGCCCTTGCTTGGCCTTCCTCAGACTGTGCTACTCAAACAGTCTTTCTAAAATGCAGATATGATCTTGTCATTTCTCTTCTTAACGCCTTCACTGGCTCTCCGTTGCCAGTGGATCCATTTCTACCCCTTTAGCATGGCATCTAAGGCCTGTCTCTCAGCTTCTTCACTGCAGCCTTTCTGAAACCTCACGGACAGTTATCAGTTTCCGCCACCTCATAATGTCTGTGCCAGTTTAACTGCGTGCATCACACTGTTCTCAAGGGCAGGCGTCACACTGTGTGCCTTCTGCTGTACTCAGCTGTGGGATAATGGCTTCTGCGTGGGCTGATAAGATGGCATAGCTTCCAGCATGGTTCTAGCATAGTTATTCTGTAGTATTATATTTCTTTTCTTACCCTTTTTAAAAAAAGATACGAGCTGATGAACAATATGGAACCACTACATAGGCCTAAGACACCTAAAGTCTCAGAGACATAATAGCAATGAAAGGGGACATTTATCTCATATTTTCTAATGATGTATTTTACACTTACAGGAACAGAACAATATAAAGATATCTATTATTTACCAAATAATACCATTATACTAAATCTTAATATACCATATTGCTTCAGTTTGTTTTTGTTTTTTTAAACAAAACTTGGCAGTTCCAATAAAAACCCTTTATATATTTTTCCCTGGTATCCTCTCTCCTTAACCAGAGAAAGCACTATCTTAAATTTAAAGTTTTAAAATTCACATACATTTTTATGCCTTTGTGGTTTTTCTACATCCTGTGTGTCTGTATACCATATGCAGCACGGGTTGGCAAACAGGCCTGCAGGTTTTATTGCAGCACAGCCGTGCCCATGTTTCAGTACTGTTCTCAACTGCTCTCACACTGCACCCTTCTGTTTCCCGTTTTCTGGACATAATGCCATCTTCTAACCACCTTCAGCACCAGTCCCCACCATTTTATCTCAACTGGCTCAAAGCACGGTCATCTTTTCAAGTATTCCAGTTGCATTTCCTCAAGACTTATTCAAGTCAGCTTTTCCAAATAAAAAATTATGTCTAGAAACTTGTCCTCTGAACACCATTAAAACAAATAAGCAAAAACCCAATTAAACCAAACAGCTCCTATTCAGAAAGACTATTTTTTTGTAACAAAAAATAAAACATTCAAAACTGAGAGTTTTGTTTCCTTGGATATTTACCCATTTTCTCAGCTACTTCTCAAGGGAACAGCTGACCAGGGACAGAGTATTTTTCAGCTTTACTTATCACTTTCACTGTTTTAAAACTTTGGTGAAAGTGATAAGTGTTAGTTGATCAATCATGTCCAACTCTTTGCAACCCCATTGACTGTAGCCCACCAGGCTCCTCAGTCTATGGAATTTTCTGCCAAGAATATTGGAGTGGGTAGCCATTCCCTTCTCCAGGGGATATTCCTGACCCAGGGGTCAAACCTGGGTTTCCTGCACTGCAGGTGGATTCTTTCCCATCAGAGCCACCCAGGAAGCCCTGACACCTTGGTGTTGACATCTAATTTCTATTCAGAAAGGCACTTACTGCACATGTTATGTGAGTCTGGGTCCAATCAAGAGAGAGAATCCATGTACTTTGAGTAGGTCAAGTTTACTGTAAGAATTATTAACTTTAACAGTGAATTAGAGTAACATGAGATTAGCTAGTAAGAGTAAAGAAATAAACACATGGAAAGATGCTCAACATCATCAGTCATTAGGGAAATTCAAATCAAAACCACACTGAGATGCCACTTGAAACCCACTAGGATGGCTTCATCAAAAAGACAGATGATAAGGAATGTTGGCACAGGTGTGGAGAAATCAGAGCTCTCATACACTGGTGGGAATGTAAAATGGTACAGTTCAGTTCAGTTCAGTCGCTAAGTCGTGTCCGACTCTTTGCGACCCCATGAATCACAGCACGCCAGGCCTCCCTGTCCATCACCAACTCCCAGAGCTCACCCAGACTCACGTCCATCGAGTCAGTGATGCCATCCAGCCATCTCATCCTCTGTCGTCCCCTTCTCCTCCTGCCCCCAATCCCTCCCAGCATCAGAGTCTTTTCCAATGAGTCAACTCTTCGCATGAGGTGGCCAAAGTACTGGAGTTTCAGCTTTAGCATCATTCCTTCCAAAGAAATCCCAGGGCTGATCTCCTTCAGAATGGACTGGTTGGATCTCCTTGCAGTCCAAGGGACTCTCAAGAGTCTTCTCCAACACCACAGTTCAAAAGCATCAATTCTTTGGCGCTCAGCCTTCTTCACAGTCCAACTCTCACATCCATACATGACCACAGGAAAAACCATAGCCTTGACTAGATGAACCTTTGTTGGCAAAGTAATGTCTCTGCTTTTGAATATGCTATCTAGGTTGGTCATAACTTTGCTTCCAAGGAGTAAGTGTCTTTTAATTTCATGGCTGCAGTCACCATCTGCAATGATTTTGGAGCCCCAAAAAATAAAGTCTGACACTGTTTCCACTGTTTCTCCATCTATTTCCCATGAAGTATGGGACTAGATGCCATGATCTTCGTTTTCTGAATGTTGAGCTTTAAGCCAACTTTTTCACTCTCCACTTTCACTTTCCTCAAGAGGCTTTTTAGTTCCTCTTCTCTTTCTGCCATAAGGGTGGTGTCATCTGCCTATCTGAGGTTATTGATATTTCTCCCGCAATCTTGATTCCAAAATGGTACAGTGGCTTTGAAAAATAGTCTGTCATTTCCTTAAACGGTTAAACATAGAGTTATCATATAGCCTGGGTATATTTTGCTCCTACATGTAATGAATGTACCCAAGAGGAATGAGAACCTATGTCCATATAAGAGTTTCTGCATAAATATGCATTGCAGCATTGTTCAGCCGAAATGTGGAAACAACCCAAATGTTTGTCATCTGACAAATGGTTAAATAAATGTTGGTATGTCCATATGATAGAATGTTACTTGGCAGTAAACAGAAGCGAAGTACTGACATGCAAAAACTTTGAAAACACTATGCTAAATGAAAGAAGCCTGTCACAGAGGACCACATATTGTTTGATTCCATTTGTATGAAATATCTATAAACATTTGCCAATTCTATAGAATAGAAAATAGTTTAGTGGTTGCCTGGGGCTGGAGGTTTGTAGGGAATGATAGCTAGTGGGTACAGGGTATCAATTGGGGGTAATAGAAATGTTCTAAAATTGATTGTGGATATGTTTGCACAACTCTGAAAATACTAAAAAGCATTAGAAGGTATACTTTGAATGGTTGAATTTTATAGTATGTGAGTGATGTCTAAATAACTGTCATATGAAGTAAAGAGAATGCTAAAGAATATAATAAACAGGTCTAAGGAGCAGCCACCACCACCGGGCTGAGCTAGCATGCCCAACAGAGAGCTCTCCAACCTGCTGCACACCCACTGCAGGCTGAGATTCAGACTTTGGTGTAGTGGACACCCCCATGAATCACTGGATTACAGATGGGTGTCTATGATGCTGCAGGGTGGGGTTTCCCAGAAATCTGCCTCTCAGGGACTGGGGAATGCTGTTTACAGAGAGGTGTCTCACCAGGCACTCTGTTAGTTCTCTTACACTGCTCAAGAGAAGTGCTGAGAGACGCTGTTGGCTGCTGTTGCTCCCTGTTGACTGCTGTCCACTGGAAAAGTTCTGTATGTTGCAGGAGCCTACCAAGGGAATACTGGAACCCAGAAACCATGGCTTTCCTGCAGCCTCCACAAAGCTTGACATCATGTCAGCTGGCAAGAGGAAAATACTTTAAGGGCCCAGGTCCATTTTCACAGAGCAAGCAGAAAGATTGAATTTGGAGCTAAGAGGCAATAAGTCTGTAATTCACACAATGGGTGATCAGAACCTCAGCATACTCTTAGCATTTTAATTCCCTTTGGAGATCTTCAGGTTTTCCTTGCCACCTTGGCTGTTGTGGCTTGGAGAAGCTAGGACTCTATCTTTGTGTCAGCCCAGCTCTCTCTAATTATCATTTTTGTGTATCTTCTTTTGTTGTTGTTCTATATGCTTGGTTCCCTTTTCAGACACCAGGTATACCTATACTGGATCTCCTGTGGCAGCTGTTGTGTTTTTGGATTTGGGTTTGGGTTCATTTTGGTAATATTTTTAAGTTTTTTATTTTTCATTTTCTTTTACTCATTTTTTATCCACCAGGGCCTTCATGACTCTTACTGTGTTTTTAGCAGTTCTTAATTGTTCCCTTTCATTGAGGCTTTTGTGGTGGTATTTTTCTTTCTTCACTTTTGGCACTTGAGTGCTAATTTTATTTTAAAAATGGTGTTTTACTGTACTTTCCGTAAGGCTCTCCCTTTAATCTTGGCTCTTTGGTCTTGTTTTATAGAACCTTTTGGGAGTGGGCAGTGCTTGGAGAACTTTTGTTAATTATCTGTAATCTGTAACCGTCCTGTGACATAGTTTTATTCTATTGTGTGGTCTTCATTTACTACACTTCCCCTTGACTCTCCCCCTTCCTTTCTTCCACTCTCATTTAGATTCTGTACTGGTTCTATTTCATTTTTGTTCTGTTGCCCCCATATAGCCTCTTCAAGTGAAGAGTTACATGATTAAAGGCAGATCATTTGAATTTGAATCCTCACTCCGCCACTTACTGGCTCTGTGATCTTAGAGAATTTTCTCTCTCTGTGCCTGTTTGTTCTCTATATAATGAGAATGATAATCTTGTAGGATTGTTAAGAAGATGCAGTGAGTTAAATCATATAAAACTTTTAGAACTCTGGCTAGTCCACAGTAGGTACTATATGAATATTAGCAATATTAGTTTATCCCTTGCATTGACTTGCAATTAGAAAATCTACAATTCTGCAATATTCTTCTATAATGTATTGCACATTAATTAACTACTTAAATCTGCTTAGCCATGCATAGTCTGAAAAGGAGGTATGCATTCAGCAAAACCATTTAAAAAACTGATGACTTTTTTAGTAACTTGTTCAGGAAGCTAGGTAATAAATGTGCATAATCACTCAGTCGTGTCTGACTCTTTGACCCCATGGATTGTAGCCCACCAGGCTCCTCTGTTTACGGGGATTCTTCAGGTATTCTCCAAGAATACTGGAGTGGGTTGCCATCCCCTTCTCCAGAGGATCTTCCCAACCCAGGGATTGAACCTAGGTCTCCTGCAGTACAAGTGGATTCTTTACCGTCTGAGTCACCAGGGAAGCCCAGATAATAAATAGTATGTAATAACTTCTAATTAGCTTGCCTCAAAATTATTCACAGGAGATATGTTCAGGAAATACTTTGTAGTTTTTGCTCCATGTAATTTTGTAATAATTGAGTTCATATTCATCATGCCTGATACTTGAAGGTCAGCAAAATTCTAACATTTCAGAGTAAAAATTGTTCCAGGTATAGATTAGAAAATAACCACATTGTAGGATGTTTTACAAATGACAAGACTTTGGTGTATTTTGTTTCAGTGAGTTCAAATTTTTATATAATTTTTATGGTTAATTAAAATAACCTAGATTTATATACCTTTTGTACCTTTTTTTGAGCAGACTATATGTGATTGAACATTTGGTCAGTGAGCACGTAGGTTTTGAATACCTACCAGGAATGCAATGGTGAATAAAATAGACATGTTCACTTTCTGGATTAGCCAGAATATATACTTTAAGCACATTACTCATGATAAGTAAATACTTGTGATTATAAGCTCACTATGTAATGGATAGGGATATATATGTGCTATGGGAATTTCTAACAGGGAGACCCAACTTACAGTGTGGTAAGGCTTCCAAAGACTGAGTGGGAGTTGGCTAGATGAAGTGGTAGGGTCAAGGAGGCTTTAGCCTGCCATTAGGAGACAGCATGGCAAGTTCAAAACACTGAGAGATGTTCCCTGTTGCAGATTCTTAGAGGTGAGGTCGTAAGAGATGACAAGAGAGATGGGAGGAGAGGTGGGCAGGGGCCAGATTCACCAGTCTTACAGGCCCTGTTAAGGGCTTTGGAACTTTACCCTAAAGACAGTGGGAAAGCTAAGAAGTTTAAACCTGGGAATGAAATAATATTCACGTTGGCTGCTATGTGGAAAATGAAGAGGATCAAGAATGGATATGGGAGTACCCAAAGGAAATGAAAACAGAATCTTGATGCATTATATGTACACACCTGTTTATCACAGCATTATTCTCAATAGCCATGATATTGAAATAACACAAATGCCCATCTATAGATAAATGGATTAAAAAAAGATGTGATACATACACTCAATGGAATATTCTTTGGCCACGAGAAAGGGGGCTATCCTGCTGTTTGTGACAACATGGATGGATCTTGAGCACGTTATGCTAAATGAGATAAGTCGGAAGGACAAGTACTACACAGCATCACTTAAATGTGGAGTCTGAAAAGCAAACCTGTGAGAAGTTAGAGCATAAGTGGAGGTTACCGGAGGATGAAGGATTGCGGGATAAGACTGATGCTGGTTTAGGGTACAGACTTAGCAAGTAGTAAACCCATAGAGAGCTAATGAATACAGACAATAATATTGTGCTATAATGTAATATGGCATGTATTGTTTAAATGGCAATCATATTACAATATATAAATGTATCAAAGTAACATGCTATATACCTTAAATTTATAAAGTGTAATGTATCACATTTATCACATATGAAATAATGGAGATGGGAGGTTTATTAGGAGACTGTGGTAATCGTCCAAGCAAAAGATTATAGTGACTTGAAAGATAGTGGTGGCAGTGAAGATAGAGGGATGGATGGATTCAAGAAGTATTTAAGAGGTAAAATTCATAGGGCTTGATGATTGATTATATGTGGAGGGTAAGAGTGAGAAGGAGGATAGTGTCAAGGTTGATTTCCAGGTTTTTGACAGACGCCTCTGTGAAGGTGTTGCCTTTTATTGAAATAGTGAACACACTGGAGAAAGGGGGTTTACTGGGGAAGTCTGAGACATCTGCGAAACATCTAGATGATGATACAAAAGTTAAATAGAGGAAATTCCCTGTGGCTTAGTGGTTAGGATTCTGGGCTTTCACTTCCGGGGCCAAGGTTCAGTCCCTGGTTGGGAAACTTAAGATCCCACAAGCTGGACAGTGTGGCTGAAACCCCCCCCCCCCCAAAACAAAAGTTCAATAAATGGAGATGGAACTGTCTTCTATCTGGATGGAATATATCAAGTTTGGGACAGTCAGCATAAGGATGGTAAATGAAGTGGAATGAGATTGTCTTGGGTGTATCTGTGTGTTAGTTGCTCAGTCGTATCCGACTCTTGTGACGCCATGGACTGTAGCCTGGCAGGCTCCTCTGTCCTTGGGATTCTCCAGGCAAGAATACTGGAGTGGGCTGCCATTTCCTTCTCTGTGGAATGAAAATATAAGAAAAACTCAGACATACAACACCTCAAGCTTCTCTCTATGGTTAAAATTGCTCATGCTCTCTCTCTTCCTCCCTCTCCCCACCTCCATCTCTCTCTCTCTACACACACACACACACACACACACACAGATTGTGTCTTTAGTATATATTTTTGTAATGTGAGCAAATTATATTGTATCTGGAGTTGGAATATAGTTAGAATATATTCATTTATTTGATCTTTAGACAAACACTTCTTGAATGGGCTGTGTACTAGGTGCTGTGTTGTTAACTGTGGGTGATTCATAGACCTAAGTTACAGATTCCGCTTTCAAATTATATGCTAATTCCTTAGACAAGATATTTTACAAGTGCTCGGACAGAGGTAAGCATGGGGTGTTACCAGAGCATAGATTGCCATAGTGTTGGGCAGTGTTTAAGGAAAACTTTTTGAAGGAAATGAGACTTGAACAGAGTCTTAAAAGAGGAGTTGGTGTTGCTGAAGACAAGACGGTGAGAAAGAGCTCTTACACCACCCTGTACTCTCTCTCAGTCTCAGATGCTTTAGAAAGGCCAAGTGATGGGAGACCTGTGGTGTCCAGTGGCTTTGGCAGTTAAGTGGTCAGTGGTAAACTTATTGAGCAACAGGCGGGAGCAGAAGCCAGATCAGATGTGGTGGGTGAAAGAGCAAATGGGGAGTGAGAAGTCAAACTCCTCCAGGGCAGGGTCTAAATTTGACTGTCTAGTATCCTCCATGGCTTGTAGTAATCCCTGGCACTTGGTGCTTGTTGCATTGAGCTTTGAACAGAAGAGAGACATTTCCTTCTTGGAGCTAAGACGAAGGCCTGAGGAGGGGATGAGCCCAACTGCTGCACGCCCTCTGCCTGCTGAAGAGAGCTGGCTGTGAGCATTTACGGCTCTTAACCTGCAGCTTTCTGTGGCTATGCAGGGAGGCCAGGTGTGCTCCCACAGTCAGAAAAAACCAGATTCTCTGCATGGATCTGTTAGTTTTCTTTTTATTCCAATTTTTTTCTTTTTAATAGTTGAGGATATGATATTTGTATCTTTTTTCCTTCAATATGATTTCAGAAGCATTTCTCTGTCATTAAAATTTTTTTCATAAACAGCATTTTAATTGGCTGCATAATCTCTTGATATTTACTTGAACATTTATATGCACATTGGTTTAATTTTTTTTTCTTTTTTGACTTTTAATTTTGAAATCATCTCAGACTTACAAATAAGTTGCAAGCATATAACAAGGAACCCCCATATATCTTTCAACTAGTTTATTGTGGTGCCTATCAGATTTCTGCATTTTAAAATTACTCTTTTCCTCTCTGTAGTTAATAAGTTTCCTTTGGGGAGATACTTTAAGATGTCCCATTTCTCAAAGTATTACTTATTAATTTTAGCATCCTTTGATGTTTCTTAGCTGAGTTATTCCTAAAATGATTGCTAAATAATTTTCTAATTACATTATTCTACATTCTTTCCACTCTAAGGAAGAGCTTTCTCCTCTCCTCACTTACTAAATTCTTATTTAATGGGTCATAATCCTTTATTATCAGTCTAAATTGCCACAGATCTGGCCATTAGGAGCCCCTCAAACCGACTGCTTTATCCTTTTGACATGTCTCTCTTTGAGTACTTTCCTACCGTCAGGCTTATCTTGTGCCCTCTCTGCCTCAGCCCTGAGTTCAGCCATTCTTCTAAGGATCCCTAGTTCCTATCACATAGTGGAGAATGGTATTTAAAAACCAAGATCTTGGTGCTAGATGTGCTCATTGCTATTGGGATATGACTGCTGCTGGGCCCTTTCAGTGATCAGAGCTAGGACTTCCATGCATGTACACACACAAAAGCACACACACAGTCCACATCTGTAGTTATTTTTATGTTTTTGTATGTGTATATATTGAAAACCTTCACTTCACACTGATACCTTCAATTCCAGTACATCCCAAAAGATGCATTCTAGTTTATCTTTTCCTACTTGCTCTTTGGAAGAGAAGTCTTGACAAACCTACACAGCGTATTAAAAAGCGGAGACATTGCTTTGCTGACAAAGGTCCGTATAGTCAAAGCTATAGTTTTTCCACTAGTCATGTGTGGATGTGAGAGTTGGACCATAAAAAAGGCTGAGCACCTAAGAATTGATGCTTTTGAACTGTGCTATTGGAGAAGACTCTTGAGAGTCCATTGGACTGTAAGGAGATCAAAGCAGTCAATCCTAAAGGAAGTCAATCCTGAATATTCATTGGAAGAATTGATGCTGAAGCTGAAACTCCAATACTTAGGCCATCTGACGTGAAGAGCTGACTCATTAGAAAAAAACCTGATGCTGGGAAAAATTGAAGGCAGGAGGAGAAGGGGACAACAGAGGATGAGATGGTTGGATGGCATCACCAACTCGATTGACATGAGTTTGAGCAAGCTCTGGGAGATGGTAAAGGACAGGGAAGCCTGGCGTGCTGCAGTCCATGGGGTCGCAAAGAGTCGGATGAGACTGAGCGACTGAACAACAGTCTTTTTGCACATTTGCGACTGACGTCTCCATCATTGAGAATTTGGCTCCTCTTAGTCTCAGTGTATTTAATTTGTTTGGTCAGTCCCATGTCACTGCCTGTCTTCTCTCAGACTTCTGTCATCTTCTGTCACTCCCAGACTTCTCACGATGGCCTGATGCCCCTTCTGTCTTCACTTCAGATATATGTGCCTACCTTGCCTGGCCCCTAAAGCCGAATGGCATTTAGATTAAACTGTTCAGAAAGAAAGAGACAGAGAGAGCACATTCCTGTTTATGGCTGCATAATCCTACGTTTTGTCAATACACGATAGTTTTTGAAGGTGTACTGGAGAACTTTTTCTCTTATATTACAGAGTGCTGCAATCAGCCAGTGCATAAGTCTTTTTGTGTTTTTGTCAGTGTATCTTTGGGATAGTTTCTTAGAAGTGAGAATATGTGGTTAAAGTGTTGAAGCCTGTGTGATTTTGTTAGATATTGCCAAATCCCTCCCATCACCAGTAACGTATGAGGATTCTCCCCACAGCCTCACCACTAGAATATCTTGTCAAACTTTTGTCCTGGCAGTGAGTTTGAAATGTCATCTCTTTCAGAATATCAGGATATTGTGCTCCTCCTTGTTTTGGCTTATTTTACACTCTTACTTGCTGCTTTGAATGTCATCTACTTCTGGAAATCTGTTTCCTCCTTAGACTGTTCTGCCTCTTTATTTGTAGATCTTTTTCCTTAATGGAAAAGTCAGAAATTAAATAGGTGATTAGTTCACCATTCTCACTGTCATATCTGTTGAACAGATAGTAAATCTATTGGTCGTGTGTCTGCCAGAGCCTTCGGTTGAAGTCACTGGCTGTGGCAGTTCAGTTGTCACATCTGCATTCAGGACAGAAGGAATGGGGAAGGGCTGGGATCAGCCACTTCAGTCCCCTTTTAATAGGAAAGAAGAATCTTTCCAAGAACCACCTGCTTTTTGTAGGCAGGCTTCTTATATCTTAAAGTTTTCATTGTTTTTGTGGGAGGATTGGACACAGTACATATCCTTTGTGCTACTGAAAATACGAGTCTCCAATTTCTATTTCACTTTGGAAACTTTGTACATTTATTACTTGCATGAGTACAGAAATTAAATATATGAATATATTATGAAAAATACCCTCTCCATACCCACTTTTGGGAGATAAGTATTGTCAGCAGCTTGGTGTGTATTCTTACATCTGTGTGCTTCCTTCTTAACTTTATTTATTTTTTTTGTTAACCTTAATTTTAAATATTACTGTTGTCCTTATTACCACCAGTATGGGGCCGTATATACATTGACATACATACTATTCTACAAGACTTGTTTTTCACTTAAGCAGTATACTCTAGCTATTTTTCTATGTCAGGACATGCCTCAGAAAAATGTGTGAGGCTAAGCAATCAAATACACTGTCCTGTTCGAGCCTGTCACATCAGCCAGAGCAGACACTGAACCTCCACCTTAGACATCAAGGCAGACAGCCATAGAAGATGTTGACAGCTGCAGGAAATCTTGTCACTAACTTCCTTTGGTTAACTCCTTTGCTGTCTACCTCCTGTGGTGACCTCAGTGGGAGCAGTGATATTGATAGCATTGTGTAGTTGTATCGTAATGTATTTGTCTGGTTCCCTATTGATCGACATTTGAGTTGTTTCAGGTATTTTGCTCTTATAATCATTGTTGCTGATAAATATCCATGCACGTGTCTTTTAAAATATTTGTTGAAGTGTTGCTTTAGAAAAAAGTCATAGAAATGGTGAGTCAAGGTGTATGAATATTGTAAATTTCAATAGCTATAGGTTTCCCTTGTCACCTGAAAGTACAGCATTCCTATGAAACTTTTCATAGGCTGAAGTGCTAGAAAGCAAAGAAACAATTACGTTAATTTATATGGAGAACTTTTTGAGTGTTCCCAGACCCCAAAAAATAACTTACCAAAGCATACCAAATAACACTTAAAACCTAAAATAACACTACATCAGATCAGATCAGATCAGTCACTCAGTCGTGTCCGACTCTTTGCGATCCTATGAATCGCAGCATGCCAGGCCTCCCTGTCCCTCACCAACTCCCGGAGTTCACTCAGACTCACATCCATCGAGTCAGTGATGCCATCCAGCCACCTCATCCTCTGTCGTCCCCTTCTCCTCCTAACACTAATATATAATGAAAGCAGAAATGACTTGATAAATACACAGCCTGTATAAGATAGAAATAATGTATTTATGGTATTGTTTCACTCACCAGAATCAGGAAGAGAGCAAGGTTAAGAGGCAGTGGTGATGGTGTGTTAGGCTGAATTGTCAGAGGTTGGGGTGGTGCGAGGTTCAGAGGTACAGACTATGGTGTAGGAGAAAGGGGAAGCGGGTCATTTATCAACTTCTCATTATAATCTGAATCCAACAGATCAAGCAGGTCACTTATATCTACATCTTCTATGGCTGTCTGCCTTGATGTCCAAGGCTGAGTTCCGTTGTCTGCTCTGGCTGCTGTGACAGGCTTGAATAGGACAGTGTACTTGATTGCTTAGCCTAACACACTTTTCTATCACACTGTTCTTTATAGGCACTCAAAGCATCCTGCACACCTGCCCTAAATTTGCATGTCCTTTCAAAATTAAAGTCATACTTTTCTGCAGTCATTGTAGCACTCAGTCATAGTGAAAAATCTCTGTGAGTGCTTTACATTTCAGTTTGTGGATGACTTCACTTTGGGGCGGTTTCCGTCAATATCCTTTACCCTTGCAGTTGCAGCAGCTGTTTGTCAGTTCTTGGTCGTAGAATGCCAAAACACTTCAACGTCTTCATCAGCTTCTGCAAACCCAGCCTCCTTAGCTGTAGTCATTGTTGCCACACTTATTGTTGATTTGAAACCCTAAAATTGCTTATTACTTCAGGACACAGTTTCTTCCAAATGCCATTTCTCAGTAAGACTTTTAGCCTGTTGAAAGTATCTCCACGGTTAGCAGTTGCCAATTTAATTAATAAATTTGTGTTTTGCTTATTTGTATTTTTTATTGAATGAAATATTCTTTAAATTCTGTAGCGCTTTTCGGTTTTCAAAAGTTTCACACACAAGGTTTCATATAATCCCATAATAACCTTTTGTTTTCCCTATCCCTGTACGGCCCCTCCCTGCTTCCCTTTCCCCACTGGGAACCACTTGTTTAGTCTCTATATCTGAATCTAGCAATTGCCCACTTTATATTTTAGTCTTTCCAATCTCTCATAAAGATGCTTTGGAGTTTTCTTCTCTTTCAGTGGCACGTAATAAGATGCATCACGCTTTTTGCATATAATAAGCCTCAATTGTGGCTCCAAGGCCTTAGTCACACAGTTGCAGCAACAGTGTCATATTTGGTGGTAGGAACACACCATGAATGCTACTGCTATACCTGGTAATACCAGGTGGAGAGCAGCAGAATTATCCATAATCACGAGACACCTGTTATTGAGGTTATTTTCTCAGCAGTATTTTTCATCAGAAGGACTAACATACCCAGTCATGTACTCAGAAAAAAAATCACTTGGATATTCCAACTACTTGGATGTGAATGAAACATAATGGGAAGTGTATTCTTACCAATGCCTTGAACGCCCTCAGATTTCCTGAGTGGTACATTAGTTGAGGCCTTAGGACAGCCGTCACCAGTGGTGTCAATAGTAGGCACTAGGGTAAACCTCTCCTTTGACGCCTTGTGTCCCTCAGCTTGCTTTTCTTCTCTTGAAATAAACGTCTTGCTCAGTATTTTTTTTCCCAGTAAATTACAATTTTGCTGTAATCAAATGCTTATGTGAATAGCCACTTTCTGTAATTACTTTTTTCTGTTCTTCTGGGAGCTTTTCAGCAGCTCCAGTATCAGCCAAAGCACTCTTACAAGTAACCTTTAAGCTATGAAGCTGCCCTCACCTCAGAAACCAATGCAACCATCCATAGGTGCCTTTAAATTTTACTCTTGTAACACTATCATCACCATTGTCTAGTGCTTCCTTTCTTTCTTTCTAATTCTTTTTTTTTTTTTTTTTTGGCTGCACTGTATGGCTTGTGGCGTTAAAACTAAAAGTTCTTTGACCAGGGATTGAACCCAGGCTATTGGTCATGAGAGTTTTAACGTCTGGACGACCAGGGAATTCCCCATCCAGAGCTTTCTGTTTCATCTTTTTGAAAAGACTGATATCTCCTTAAATATAAGATAAGTTAATGAAGGAACATGCTTTGTACATGCATCAATCCACTCAAGCAGTAGACTTTCCAATTTGTCGTAACGTTACTGGATGCCAATTGAAAGAGAACACTTTCTCTACTAGCAGAACCAATAGTAACTTTTTCAGCATTCAGTATTCTTTCAGAGTGTAAACAGTTTGAATGGTGGACACAGGCAAGTTCAGTGCAAATGCATTTTTATTTGGTTCACTACAGTTTAAATGCTTAATTATGTTCATTTTTATGCTGAGCATGACACTCTTACAAGTTCTCTTAGGCCTTTCTGAAACCTTAGGACACATCTTGCTAAGAGTTGCACAAAATAAATCAAGATGAAGTTCAGATGCTCATAAAAAGATTTCAAAGCCATGTTGGCTTGTTGCGGAGATGCTGAGTATAGTTACTGGGAAAGGAAGTTGGCGGTGCCACGCTCACTGCTCTGGGTGCTTGCTGCCTCTACAACTGCTAGGTGCAAAAGATACTGAAAGCTCTTTGCATCTCTTCATAAAAGTGAAGATCTCTGAATTTCTTTCATTTAGTAAAAACAGATAATGACATAGGTTTCATGGAAGCAAAGTGGTGTAAATTGAACTGTCAAAAAACAGGGGATACCTGTACTTCCACATTGCTCCTCAAAGAGTATACCAATTTATATTTTTATAATGTATTGTAATCACGATGGTGTGATTACTCACCTAGAGCCAGATATCCTGGAATGCGAAGTCAAGTGGGCCTTAGCAAGCATCACT
Organism: Bos grunniens; assembly: GCF_055505025.1. Lineage (NCBI taxonomy): Eukaryota > Metazoa > Chordata > Mammalia > Artiodactyla > Bovidae > Bos > Bos grunniens. The sequence continues at coordinate 19,106,596 of NC_141167.1, forward strand.
ACAAACAAAGCTAGTGGAGGTGATGGAATTCCAGTTGAGCGATTTCAAATCCTAAAAGATGATGCTGTGAAAGTGCTGCACTCAATATGCCAGCAAGTGGCCACTCAGCAGTGGCCACAGGACTGGAAAAGGTCAGTTTTCATTCCAGTCCCAAAGGCAATGCCAAAGAATGTTCAAACTACCGCACAATTGCACTCATCTCATATGCTGGCAAAGTGATGCTCAAAATTCTCCAAACCAGGCTTCAACAGTACATGAACTATGAATTTCCAGATGTTCAAGCTGGATTTAGAAAAGGCAGAGGATCCAGAGGTCAAATTGCCACCATCCGTTAGATCATCAAAAAGGCAAGAGAGTTCCAGAAAAACATCTACTTCTGCTTTATTGACTATGCCAAAGCCTTTGACTATGTGGATCACAACAAACTGGAAAATTCTGAAAGAGATGGGAATACCAGACCACCTGACCTGCCTCCTGAGAAATCTGTACGCAGGTCAGGAAGCAACAGTTAGAACTGGACATGGAACAATAGACTGGTTCCAAATAGGGAAAGGAGTACGTCAAGGCTGTATATTGTCACCCTGCTTGTTTAACTTCTATGCAGAGTACATCATGAGAAACGCTGGGCTGGAGGAAGCACAAGCTGGAATCAAGATTGCTGGGAGAAATACCAATAACCTCAGATATACAGATGACACCACCCTTATGGCAGAAAGTGAAGAGGAAATAAAGAGCCTTTTGAGGAAAGTGAAAGAGGAGAGTGAAAAAGTTGGCTTAAAGCTCAACATTCAGAAAACTAAGATCATGGCATCTGGTCCCATCACTTCATGGCAGATAGATGGGGAAACAATGGAAACAGTGACAGACTTTATTTTTGGGGCTCCAAAATTAGTGCAGATGGTGACTGCAGCCATGAAATTAAAAGACGCTTGCTTCTTGGAAGAAAGGTTGTGACCAACCTTGTGTGAAGTTGCTCAGTCATGTCTGACTCTTTGCAACCCCATGGACTGTAGCCTACCAGGCTCCTTCATCCATGGGGTTTTCCAGGCAAGAGTACTAGAGTGGGTTGCCATTTCCTTCTCCAGGGGATCTTCCCAACCCAGGGATTGAACCCAGGTCTCCTGCATTGCAGGCAGGTGCTTTACTATGTAAGCCACCAAGGAAGACATGACCAACCTAGACAGCATATTAAAAAGCAGAGACGTTGCTTTGCCAACAAAGGTCCCTCTCGTCAAAGCTTTGGTTTTTCCAGTAGTCATGTATGGATGTGAGAGTTGGACTATAAAGAAAGCAGAGCACTGAAGAATTGATGTTTTTGAACTGTGGTGTTGAAGAAGACTCTTGAGAGTCCCTTGGACAGCAAGGAGATCCAACCAGTCCGTCCTAAAGGAAGTCAGTCCTGAATATTCATTGGAAGGACTGATGTTGAAGCTGAAACTCCAATACTTTGGCCACCTGATGCGAAGAACTGACTCATTTGAAAAGACCCTGATGCTGGGAAAGATTGAAGGCAGGAGGAGAAGGGGACGACAGAGGATGAGATGGTTGGATGGCATCACTGACTCAATGGACATGAGTTTGAGTAAACTCTGGGAGTTGGTGATAGACAGGGAGGCCTGGTGTGCTGCAGTCCATGGGGTTGCAAAGAGTCAGACATGACTGAGCAACTGAACTGAACTGAATTTGTTTTTTTTTTTTTTTTTTTTAGTTGAAGTGTACTTGATTTATAATATTAGTTTCTGATGTACAGTAAAGTAATATATGTGTATGTATACATATATTATTTTACATATTCATTTCCATTATGGTTTATTAGGGTACTGAATAGAGTTCCCTGGGCTATATATAGTAGGACATTTATCTATTTTATATATAGTAGCCTGTACTTGTTCATCCCAAAGCCCCGGTTTGTCCTTCCCCGCCCCTTCCCCTTGCGTAACCATGACTTTGTATTCTGTCTGAGAACCTGTTTCTGTTTTGCACATAAGTTCATTTGTGTCATGCACTTTAGACTCCACATGTAATGATGTCATGGTGTTTGTCTTTCTCTTTCTTAGTTTGATCATCTCTAGGTCCGTCCATCTGGTTGCAGATGACATTACTTCATTCTTTTTATGGCTCAGTAGTCCTCCATTGTGTATATAGACACCACCTCTTCTTTGTCCATTCATCTGTCAGCGGACATTGTGAAAAGTGCTGTTATGAACATCAGGGTGCATGTATCTTTGAATTAAGAGTTTTCTCCAGTTATATGCCCACGAGTGCTATCACTAGAAAATATGACAACTCGATTTTTATTTTTTTGAGGAACCTTCCGACTGTTTTCTGTAGTGGCTATACGAACTTACATTTCCTACTACCAGTGTTGGAGGGTTCCCTTTTCTCCACACCCTCTCCAGCATTTGTTATTTGTAGATTTTTTTCATGATGGCCATTCTGACCAATGTGAGTTGTTACCTCAATGACATTTTGATTTGTATGCCTCTGATAGTCAGCAGTGTTGATCATCTTTTCATGTGCCTATTGACTATAGGTATGTGGGATTTCTGTGGAAGGAATGATGCTGAAGCTGAAACTCCAGTACTTTGGCCACCTCATGCAAAGAGTTGACTCATTGGAAAAGACTCTGATGCTGGGAGGGATTGGAGGCAAGAGGAGAAGGGGACGACAGAGGATGAGATGGTGGGATGGCATCACTGACTCGATGGACATGAGTCTGAGTGAACTCTGGGAGTTGGTGATGGACAGGGAGGCCTGGCGTGCTGCGATTCATGGGGTCGCAAAGAGTTGGACACGACTGAGCGACTGATCTGATCTGATCTGATGTATTCTTTGGAGAACTGTCTATTTAAGTCTTCTGCCCATTTTTAATTGGTTTGTTTATTCACTTTTTTTTTTCATTACTGAGTTATATGAGCTGTTTGTGTGTTTTGGAAATTAAGCCTTTGTCAGTCACATTGTTTGCAAGTATTTTCTCCCAGTCTGTAGGTTGTCGTTTTGTTTTGTTTATGGTTTCCTTTGCTATGCCAAAGCTTATAAGTTTGATTAGGTCCCATTTGTTTATGTTTGACTTTTATTTTTTAATTTTCTTAAAGTCTTTATAGAATTTGTTGCAGTATTCCTTCTGTTTTTTTAAGTTTTCTTTTTTGGCTGAAGGGCATGTGGGATCTTAGCTCACCTACCAGGGATTGAACCTGCTCCGCCTGCATTGGAAGGCGAAGTCTTAACCACTGGATCACCAGGGAAGTCCCATATGTCTGATTTTTTAAATTTTCAAAATTATAGAGGCAATACTTGTGACCTATAACAAATTTATTTCAAAGTGTATGAAGGGAAAAGTACTTTTCATTGTCCTATACTATTTCTTAGAGGTAACTACATCAACAGTTAGCTATGTATCCTTCGTATCTTTTTAAAAACCTTACATGCCTATTGTAAATTCAAATATATGGATAAATTCAGTTATATATGTGTGTATGTATCCATGTCTGTATGTGTCTCTTTATTGAGACAGCTCATTTCTAGACTCTGTTCTGTTCCATTGATCTATTTGTCTTTTCTTGTGCCAGTACCCATCCAGCTTAATAATTATAGCTTTGAGTTGGTTTTAATATGGTAAGGCAAATCTTCATTTCATCAAAAAGTTTCTTCACTCTTCTTGGGTATGAACTCTTCAGATTAACTTGGTGTGAGTGTGTGCTCAGTTGCTCAGTCGTGTCCGACTCTTGGCAACCCCATGGACTGTAGCCCGCCAGGCTCCTCCATCCATGGGATTCTCCAGGCAAGAGTACTGGAGGGTTTCCTCCTCCAGGGGATCTTTTCAACCCTGGGATTGGACCCGAGTCTCTTGCATCTCCTCTATTGGCAAGTGGATTCTTTTACCAATGTGCCACCTGGGAAGCCCTCAGATTGTTAGATCTAAGTTAAAAAAAAACACAAAAACATGGATTTTGACTGGCTTTAGACTAAATTTATAGAGAACTGACATTTCAGGAGAACTGACATGTTTCCATTTTTGAATTTTGTCACTTGGAAACCTGTCTGTTTATTTATTTGGATCTTTTATGTCCTTTGGTGAAAATCTTGTTCATTTCTTCTGAAGTTTATTTTTAGGTATTTTGTAGATTTTGTTGCCATATCATGAGTGGAATTTTCTCCCCTTACATTTTTTAAATTGATTATTGCTGGTATAGTTTTTAAGAAGCTGTTGGATTTTGTAAGTAAATCATATAATCACCTACTTTATTCAATTTTCTATTAGTTCTAACGGTTTTTCAGTTGAGTCTCTTGGCTTTTTTAGGTGGATGATTATATAGTCTGAAGATGCTAACTTTTTATCACTTCATGTATAATGTTTATATATAGGATATAATATTTATAGTATTTCTCATAGATTATTTCATGTCTTAGATATCTTAGTAGGGGTAGGGAAGAGTGATCCTAGGAAGTCATCTTGACTGAGGTTACATTTAAGGTAAGTATCAAAGAATGTGCAGCAGGTGCAATAGCAGGGTGGTAGAGAATAAATTCCAGACAGACCTTGAGGAGAGTAACAACAAGAACTGTTCAATGAATAGAAAGAAGAGGGGCTAGAGCATAGGGCGCAAGTGAGGTTGGGAGGAGCAAGGGGTGGTTGGAGAGTAAATAGGGGTGCAGTCAGAAGCTGCTAGACTCCTGAGGAGCAATTACTTTGTCTTATCGGAACTGAGAATTTAATGAAGGGTGTGTTAAGGAGAATGGTCCCTCCAAGATGTCCACACGTGGGAATTGACTGGCAGTCCAGTGTTTAGGACTCCTCACTTCCACTGCAAGGGGCCCAGGTTTGATCCCTGGTTGGGGAACTAAGATACCACAAGCCACATAGCACTGTAAGAAAAAAACAATCAAAACCCAAAACAACAACAATGAGGAAAAACAACCAAAGCTGTCCACACACTAATCCCTGAAATCTGTACATATGTTACTTTACATGGCAGACGGGTCTTTGCGCATGAAATTAAAGCTTCAGACTTTAAATAGGGAGGCTGCCCTAGATTATTCACGTGGGCCCTGTCTAATCACATGAACCTGAAAAGCAAGGAGGTTCCTCTGCCTGGAAACAGAAGCAAGATGTGGTTAAAGGGGAAGTTGGAGAGATCAGTGCAAGAGGAACCTAACCCACCGTGACTGAAGGGTATCACATGGAAAATCTGAAGAGGAACACTAAAGCAGACTGTCTGATAACCAGCAAGGTAGTGGGGCCCTACAGCTGTAAGGAACCGAATTTAGCCTGGAGCAGCTTGGAAGCGTGCTCATCCCCAGAGTCTGCAGAAAGGAATGCAGCCCTCCCGCGCCTCTGGTTTTGGTCTTGGGATAGCCTATGCAGAGGGCCCTGCTGAGCCATGCTGCACCTGGACTTGCCGCTTTTAGAGCTCTGAGATAATAAATTTGAGTGGCTTCAGGCTGCTGAGTTTGTGGTAATTTGCTAGAGCAGCAGTAGAACACTAGCGCAAAGGGGTTTACGCCAGGAAGTAGGGTTAAATTTTGTGTTATTAATAGACTGCCCTTTGTGTTGTGTGGAAAATGGATTAGGGAGACGCAGATTTGGAGGCAGGGCAACTTGTGTTGTGGGAATATGGTGGTGTCAGGGCTTAGGTGGGCAACGGTGGGAAGCAGGTATGATTTGAGATTTACTTGCGAGGTTGGAATTGCCAGTTTGGTCACTGATTTGGTGTTAGGAGTGAGCGAGAAGAGAGACACGAGGGTGACAGCTGGCTTGGATGCTGAGTGATGGTGAAGCTGTCCTTTGAGCCAGGCTTGAGCAGGTCGGAGGATGCCACGTCATCAATCAGTGATAATTCCAGGTTGTTCTTCATTTGGAAATTGTCCTATAAATACTTATTCTAAGGTAGAGTATATCAGTAAGATGATTGCTTTATCAGTTAAGACCTAAATTGTTTTTCTTTGTTGTTGTGTTTTTTTTTTTAGGTCATGTAGGAAATTGTAGATCATGTGAAGATGGGACTGTTGATATTTGTTCGCAATCTGCTGCTAGCCCTCTGCCTTTTTCTGGTACTGGGATTTTTGTATTATTCTGCATGGAAGCTACATTTACTCCAGTGGGAGGACTCCAGTAAGTATGGTCGCACTCTAGCCTACCCTCAGAAAAAGCCTGCTGTGGATCAGTTATGGGGCTTTCCCGTGGCTGCAATGCTCTCAGATTCTTCAGAGATGAGCACTGAGAGTAAACTGAGCTTCCTGGAACTTAGGCTCAGAAACCATCCACCACTTTTGTTGCTCTAGGGTGAGAACTTTGATGTTTTATAAAAACTGCATGCCATGGCAAATCTTTTTATGAACTTAAGGAAAATATGCTGTTTTATCTTCAATAAAATTCCAAACCATACCAGTACTTCTGGTACTCCAATGTTGTTCTTTCAAATTATTATACTTTACTACCACTCCCATTTGCCAGTTATCATCTTGGGGCTTGCTGTTGAAGTTGGTTTTCTAATGCCCTTAAAGCATGCATCTTTACCCTTTCCTTGGATTTTCAGCTTTTAATTTAACACTCTCTTTGTTTTATTTTCCCTAAAGAACTTTTGTCTACTTCATCTTTTTAGCCCTTGTTGGTACTGAACTTGTACCTGAATAGAATAATGGCTTTTCCCCCTACCCAGTAGCTCCTAGCCCTTTCTCCCGTGGCAGTCATTTCATGGGTTATACTTTTTTCCGTATGGCTTTCTGACCCGCCTCCCCAACACCAGCTTGCTTCTGGTTCACTCAGTGTCGCCTGCATTGTGGTTTGGGGTTTGCAGTTGAAGAATTGCACTGAGCCGCACCAGCCTCGGAACAGTGCCTTCTTGGCTGTCTTTCAGGTGCCACATGGTGGCCACACGTGGTTTTCCTTTTGCTTCTTTTGTCTCGTGGCTGTCTGAACTGGCTGCAGTAAAGTTTGGGTAGTCTGTTCTGATTCCTAATGTCTTTTCTCTAGGATAGTTCTATTTTTACAAACACTTATTGGATACCAGTGTGGAATTCACTTGAGAGTAGAGTCAGTCTCTAGCTCAGAGGTTAACTGAGTTAGAATGAGTTGGAAGAGGCAGCTGGCAATTGGCCTGCTACTGTATTGACTCCTTAATGTGGGAACTGTTCCTGTGAGGTTGTTCATAATTTTCTCACAAGGTCCAAAGTACTGAAGCAGCTTTAAGCCAGTTTTAAAAGCATAGTGTTATACTTTTCATATTATTGTTTTATGAGTAATGTTTAAGTGCCTCTTAAATGCATAGTTTATAATTATCATTACTTACTTTGTGTTTCTATTTAAATTTTTCTGTTCCAACTTATCTTTAAGATCAAGGAGAGGACCCAGAGTAAGGAGAGTTTATATCTGCTTCTGCTAAGTTGCTTCAGTCGTGTCCGACTCTCTGCGACCCCAGAGACGGCAGCCGACCAGGCTCCCCTGTCCCTGGGATTCTCCAGGCAAGAACACTGGAGTGGGTTGCCATTTCCTTCTCCAATGCAGGAAAGTGAAAAGTGAAAGTGAAGTCGCTCAGTCGTGTCCGACTCCTAGCGACCCCATGGACTGCAGCCTCCCAGGCTCCTCCGTCCATGGGATTTTCCAGGCAAGAGTACTGGAGTGGGGTGCCATTGCCTTCTCCGGAGTTTATATCAATGCAGTGTGAAATTCTGTAGTTAGCAGCATTGTCCATATCTGTAATGGTTGGGTTCATTTATATTCATAAAAATGATGGGAATATGTACAAGGAATGGGAGGCTTTCCTTCTCTGTTAAGAGGTACTGTGGAAGACATAGCCAAGGATTAGATGATTTTTTTCTAGAGAAATTGAGAAGGACATTAACTTTATGGAAGACCTATTGTGTGTCAGGTTTTAGGCTAGATAATTTACAAATTTAATTTACTTCTTACTATAACCATGTGAAGAGGCTATTATTATCTCTATTTTCCATTTGAGCAAACTAAAGTGTTTAGTTTAATTTACCCAAGTTACATAGCTAATTATTAGAACTGGAATTGAGTCCTGATTTTCTTTCTTTAAACATATTTTCATTATTTTACTGAAAAGTATAGTAAATATTAAGAGTATAAATTAATTCTGTATTTCAATTGGTAAAAAGAAAGAACAGAGAGACTCAGAGAAGAAATCATAGAGTGTCAGGATAGAGGTGAAGAAAGAAAAGGGGAGGAAAATAAGAAGAGAAAGAAAGTCCTCCAGGCGACAAGGGGTTTATTAGGTTGGAGGTGACAGTTGCTGTTCTTGTGCTGTAGGTTCCATAGTTTGTTAACAGTTACCATCTGCTTTGAGTTAGTTATTAGCTGACTACCCACTATCCACATCTTTTCTGTTATTCTCTCACGCCTTTCAGATATTTGACCTCGAATGGGTTTTTTAGACCTCCTTACTATAGCATGTTGTTTCTGTGCTGTAATATCAGAGGATGGAGTAATGTGATCAACCCTAATGTCTTACCAACTCAGGGGTTATCTTTTACCTTGTAACCTTTACTCAGTCAACAAGGTCAAGCTGAAGGAGTTTCTAAAGCAAATGGCTACTGTGTACTGAATTGTAAGTGATGGTTTGACAGTATTGATGCTGCTGCTAATAATAATGAAATGAAAATAATAATTTGTTGAGTGTCTACTGTATGTATCGTAATGAGAGCTTTATATTCATAACCTCATAGTTTACATTGATTATTATTATCCTCTTTTACAGATGTAGAAACTGAGGCTTCAAAGAGGCTCAGTGATCAAGAGTTTGTCTCTCATCTGTGGAGCTTAGAGGGCACTACCAAGCTTGAAAAATAAATGTCTTTGGCATTATTTTCCTTAATTTTTATTCATTTATGACTTAACCAAGGTTACATATTAGGATTCCATCACGTTGGGGGAAAGACGGGGAGTCAAGAGTTTTTTATTATCAACTGATTTATTCAGTAAGCAATATGTTCTTATTATGGTCCAAACTGTTCTATGTAAACTGCATATAAGATGAAGGTAGACTTTATGCTCTCAGCCTATAACATGAGAAAGAAATAAATCAACTACTATAATGTGTCATATTCTAAAAGAGAGGTCTGTGTGAAATGCCATGTTAGAGCATGGAATTCCTTCCTGCTAGGAAATTTTAAGAATTAATCCCAAGGCATGTGGTATTAATAGAAAGATGCAAACTGTTCTCTCTTGAGCAGTTTAGAGCTGCATGTGGCCAGTGCTTAGTCAGATTGCCAGGGCTTGGGTCAGGTGCTCAATCTAAAGGTTTGCTGTGTGAGATTGGTCCTAGTTATCAATGTGTTTTTAGAAGTTCTGTAGCTTGAGGTTTCCCGTTCTGCATGTTAAGGGGCTTGGAGGTTGCCACTCTGACTAACAACAAGTGAAACACTGAACAGACGAAAAGTCAACTCCTCTTGGCTCTGTAAGAGAGAAGAGCACGCAGGGCAGACCATTGCCACCGCATCTGGAGAGAACCACTAAAAAAAAGTTTAAAAAGTAGAACCTGTATGCTAAAAAAGGAAAGAAAATAGAATCATAAATTGCTCGATTAAAACCATAAAAAGCATAAAAAGAGTAGAGGATAAAAATAAGAACAAAAAATGAGGACAGCAAATAGAAAACTGTAATGAATATGGTATTACTCCAAATATATTGGTAGTCACTTTGAATATCAGTGGTCTAAATGCACCAATTATAAGACAGAGATTGGCCCAAACAAACAAGACCCGACTGCCTGTTGTCTGCAAGAAACCCATTTTAATTATAAAGACACATATAAATTAAAAGTAAATGGAGAAAAATATACGGTGCTAACACTAGTCAAAACAGGTAGGAGTAGATGTGTTAATTTCAGACAAAGCAGGCTTCAAAACAAGGAAAGTTATCACTGATAAAGAAGGCACGACATGATGATAAAGGGGTTGGTTCTCTGACAAGGCATAAAAATTCTCAATGTGTATGCACCTAATAGAGCCTCAAACTGTGAGGCAAAAATCAGTAAAATTGCAAAGAGTAGTAGATGAATACTATCATAGTTGGAGACTTCAATACCACTTTGTCAAAAATGAACAGATCCAGCAGGCAGGAAATATGTAAGAACCTAATTGAATTCAATCACACCATCAATCAATTGGCTATAATTGATGCCTATAGACTACTTCACCTGGCAACAACAGGATATGCATTTCTTCTCAAGTTCACATGCAACATTCAAGATAGACCATGTTCTGGGCCGTAAAACACATCTTTTTTTTCCCCCTTCAAGTATAGCTAATTTGGCAATGTTATGTTCATTTCTAGCATATAGCAAAGCGATTCAATTTATATACGTATATATACACAAATATACATATATATTCCATTATATTTTATTCCATAATATTGAATATAGTTCTCTATGCTATATAGGGAGGACCTTGTTGTTTATTTTATGTATAATACTTTGTATTTGCTAATATCAAACTCCTAATTTAACCCTCTCCCCCTTTTCCCTTTTGGTAACCGTAAATTTGTTTTCCATGTCTGTGAGTCTGTTTCTGTTTTGTTGGTAAGTTCATTTGTATTGTATTTTTTTTGTTTATTCTTGGATATAGTGGATTAACAATGTTATGTTAGTTTCAGGTATCCAGCAAAGTGAATCAGTTATACATATATCCATTCTTTTTTAGATTCTTTTTCCATATAGGTTATTGCAGATCATTGAGTAGAGTTCCCTGTGCTCACAGCAGGGCCTTACTAGTTATCTGTTTTATGTATGGTAGTGTATATATGTTAATCCCAATCTCTTAATTTATCCCCTCATCTTTTACCTTTGATAACCAAAAGTTTATTTTCTATATCTATGAGCCTGTTTCTGTTTTGTCAATAAGTTCATTTGTATGATATTTTAGATCCCACAAATAAGTGATATCATAGGCTATTTGTCTTTCTCTGACTTACTTCACTTAGTGTGACAATCTCTAGGTCCATCATTTTACTACAGATGGCAGTATCTCATTCTTTTTCCATAAACATCTTAACAAATTTATAAGAATAGAAATCATACAATGTGTTCTTTCAGACCACAAAAGAACTAAACTAGAAATCAGTGAAACAAAGATAACTAGAAAATCCCCAAATACATGAAAATTAAACTGTATACTTCTAAGTACAACATGGGTCAAAAAATAAATATATGAGATTTTAAAGAATATTTTTAACTGAATGAAATGATAGCCAAACTGATAAAAAAAAAAGTGGGATATAGCAAGATCAGAGGGAAATTTATAGTGTTGAAACATATATTAGAAAAGAAGAAAGATCTAAAATCAATTATCTAAGTTTCCACCTTCAGTTCAGTTCAGTCGCTCAGTTGTGTCTGACTCTTTGTGACCCTATGAACTGCAGCATGCCAGGCCTCCCTGTCCATCACCAACTCCCAGAATTTACTCAAACTCATGTCCACTGAGTTGGTGATGCCATCCAACCATCTTATCCTCTGTCATCCCCTTCTTCTCCTGCCCTCAATCTTTCCCAGCATCTTTTCAAATGGTCTTTTCAAATGAGTCAGCTCTTCGCATCAGGTGGCCAAAGTATTGGAGTTTCATCTTCAACATCAGTCTTTCCAATGAACACCCAGGACTGATCTCCTTTAGGATGGACTAGTTGGATCTCCTTGCAGTCTAAGGGACTCTCAAGAGTCTTCTCCAACACCACAGTTCAAAAGCATCAATTCTTCAGTGCTCAGCTTTCTTTATAGTCCAACTCTCACATCCATACATGACCACTGGAAAAACCGTAGCCTTGACTAGAAGGACCTTTGTTGGCAAAGTAATGTCTCTGCTTTTTAATATGCTATCTAGGTTGGTCATAACTTTCCTTCCAAGGAGTAAGCAAACGTCTTTTAATTTCTTGGCTGCAGTCACCATCTGCACTAATTTTGGAGCCCAAAAAATAAAGTCTGACACTGTTTCCATTGTTTCCCCATCTATCTGCCATGAAGTGATGGGACCAGATGCCATGATCTTCGTTTTCTGAATGTTGAGCTTTAAGCCAACTTTTTCACTCTCCTCTTTCACTTTAATCCAGGGCTCCTTAGTTCTTCTTCACTTCTTGCCATAAGGGTGGTGTCATCTGCATATCTGAGGTTATTGATATTTCTCCCAGCAATCTTGATTCCAGCTTGTGCTTCATCCAGCCCAGGGTTTCTCATGATATACTCTGCATATAAGTTAAATAAGTAGGGTGACAATATACAGCCTTGACATATTCCTTTTCCTATTTGGAACCAGTCTGTTGTTCCACATCCAGTTCTAACTGTTGCTTCTTGACCTGCATACAGATTTCTCAGGAGGCAGGTCAGGTGGTCTGGTATTCCCATCTCTTTCATAATTTTCCAGAGTTTATTGTGATCCACACAGTCAAAGGCTTTGGCATAGTCAATAAAGCAGAAGTAGATGTTTTTCTGGAACTCTTGCTTTTTTGATGATCCAGCAGATGGTGGCAATTTGATCTCTGGTTCCTCTGCCTTTTTTAAAACCAGCTTGAACATCTGGAAGTTCACAGTTCATGTATTGCTGAAGCCTGGCTTGGAGAATTTTAAGCATTACTTTACTAGTGTGTGACCTGACTTTAAGACTTATTATAAAGCTACAGTGATCAAGATAGTGTAGTGTTGGCAGAAGATTAGACAAATAGAGCAGTGGAACATTGATAGAGAGCCCAGAAATAGACCCACATGTAGTCAGTTGATAAAGGAGCAAAAGCAATATAATGGAGAAAAGATAGTTGTTTTAACAAATTGGAGCTGGAACAACTGGACATCCATATCCCCCCCCCCCAAAAAAAAAATCTAGATAGACATTATATCTTTTACAAAAATTAACTCAAAATGGATCACCCCACAGATCTAAATGTAAAACATAAAACTTTAAAATTTTTGGAAGATAGAGGAGAAAACCTACATGACCTTGGATTTGGTGATGACTTTTTAGATACCCTGGTGGCTTAGAGGTTAAAGCATCCGCCTGGAATGCGGGAGACCTGGGTTCGATCCCTGGGTGGGGAAGATCCCCTGGAGAAGGAAAATGGCAACCCACTCCAGTACTCTTGCCTGGACAATCCCATGGAGGGAGGAGCCTGGTAGGCTACAGTCCATGGGGTCACAAAGAGTCGGACATGACTGAGCGACTTCACTTTCACTTCACTTTTAGATACAACACGAAAGGCACAATTTGTGAAAGAAAGCAGTAAAAAACTGGACTTCATTAAAATTAAAAGCTTCTGCTCTGTAAAGAGAATGAAAAAACAATTTACAGTTTGGAATAAAATATTTGTAAAGGACACATCTGATAAAGGATTTTATTCAAAATATATGAACTCTTAAAACTCAACAGTGAGAACACAGGTAACTCTGTTTAAAAATTAGCCAAAGACCTCAACAAAGAATGTATACAGATGGAAAATAAACATGAAAGAATGCTCTACATCATGTATCATCAGGGAAATGCAAATTAAAATAACAATGAGATACCACTATATACCTATTAGAATGGCCAAAATCTGGAACACTAATAATACCAAATGCTGGCAAGGTTGTGGAACAGTGAGAACTCATTCATTGCAGGTGGAAATTTAAAATGGTACAGCTACTTTGGAAAATAACAGTTTCTTATGAAACAAAACATACTCCATGCTCCAGCAATCACATTCCTTGGTATTTATCCAAATGAATATTGTGTCCAGAACCTAAAGTTGTATGTTTATAATGTTTTATTCATAAGCAAACTTGGAAGCAACCTAGATGTCCTTCAGTAGTTGAATGGATAACTAAACTGTAGTACATCCAGACAATGGAATATGATTAAGTGCTAACAACAAATGAACTACCAAAGGCATGAGATGATGCGGAGGAACCTTAAATGCATATTGCTAAGTCTTGAGTGGGTGAGTCCCATTAAGTTACAGAAGCATGAAACACCATGGGCTTTCCTCAGATCCATGCTAAACGCAGCATTAAATCACGGCTACATAAGTTCAAGGTGATCAGGCAGTAATTGAACTACTACTTTTTTTTTCTTTTTTGGGCTGTACTGCATGGCATGTGGGATCATTTCCCCAACTAGGGATTGAACTTGTGCCCCCTGCAATGGCAGTGCAGAGTCTTAACCTCTGGACCATCAGGGAAGTCCCTGAACTGCCTCCATTCTTGTTTTTCTTTAAGATTTGTTCATTCATTCATTTTTGGCTGTGCTTGGTCTTTGTTGCTGTGTGAGGGCTCTTCATGTGTTGTGTGGGCTTCTCACTGTGGGGGCCTCTCTTGTCGTGGAGCACAGACTCTAGGTAGTTGGCTTCGGTAGTTGTGGCTCAGAGACTCTAGAGCATGGATGGGCTCAGCAGTTGTGGCACACGGGCTTAGTTGCCCCGCAGCATATGGGATCTTCCCGGACCAGGGATTGAACCCGTGTCCCCTGCATTGGCAGGCAGATTCCTAACCACTGGACCACCAGGGAAGACCCCTGCACTGCCTCTTAAAGCAAAAATCAGTGCTCTTCAGAGAAAGATAATAATACTCAGTTTCTACATGTAATATCTACAGTGTCCAGTGTTCAGTAAGTTACTAGACATATAAACAGGAAAATGAAATCCATATTCAAGGAAAAACTCCAAGTCTATGGGTAAGTTGGCCCAGATTTTGGACTTGGCGATAAAGTAGCTATTATTGATAATCTGAAGAATGAAAAGAAGTATAGTGAACAATAAGTAGTCTTAGCAGATAAATAGAAGCTATGAAAAAGAACCAAGTGCACAGTCGATATCTGAACAGTATAGGAACAGAAATGAATTTTTCATTTAATACTAGACTGGATAAAACAGAGGAAGTCAATGAACTTGAAGAGAGTGTAATAGAAATTATCCAATCTGAGCCACAGAAAGAAAAAAAAAATATTGAAGAAAAATGAACAGAATCTCTGGGACCTGTGGGACAATATAAAAATTTTTTAATATAAGAATTGGGCAGAAAAAATAGTTTGAAGAAATAATGGCTGAAAACTTCCTGAATTTGGTGGAAACAAATTAACTGATCTAGGAAGCTCAGCAAACTGTAATAAGGATAAATATTGGGGGAGAGAGGAAACCTAGGTACATCAGAAACTTGTGAAATTTAAAAATGAAAACCTTGAAAGACAGAGAAAAGGAAACATTGTGTATGAGGGTAAGAAATTCCACTGACTTTTCACCATAAACAAAAAGAACACAATGAAAGCTCCTTAAATGTTGAAAGAAAATACCAAGAACTTGTCATCCCAGAATTCTTAATCTAAGGAAAATATCCTGCAAAAATGAGGATGAAATAAAGACATTTTCAAATAGAGAAGAGTTAAGAGAATTTGTTGCTAGCAGAACTGTGTAATAAAAGAATCCTAAAGGATATCCTTCAGGCAAGTGGGAAGTGATACCAGATGGAAAGTTGGATCCCCAGGAAAAAATGAAGATCACTGGAAATGATAAATAATGGGAAATATGAGAGACTTTTTTTCCTTTCTTCTCATAACTTGCTTAAAAGACAACTAATTACTTAAAGCAAAAATAAAGACCCTGTAAAGTGAGGCTGTGAACGTGTGTAGAAATAAAAAGATAGGACAACACTTGCATAAAGAGTAGGGGGTGAGTAAATGGAATTTGCTGTTGTAAGATTATTACATTTGTGAAAAACAAGAAATGGGAAATAGGAATGTTGTGTATAAAGTAAGTAAAGGGTAGAGTAAATATAAAATGTCATATGTAGAAAGGTATTATATTGACTTTGATAAGTGAGGGGTATGATTCCTATCAATGTTCTACTTATTACCTAGTAGAATAACTAGTAAAAAAAAATAATAAAAAGAAGTTTTTATCTAAGAAATCAATAGAAGAAATAAAATAGAGCACTATAAAATTTCAGTTAATCCCAGAAAAAAGAAATATAAGAAGAAAAAAACAGAAGGGAGAAACGGAAAACAAATTGTAAGACAGTTGACTTCGTCCTTACTATATAAATCATTACATTTAAATGTGAACAGATTAAAACTCCAGCTAAAGGCAGAAACCATCAGAATGGTTAATGAAGTAGAATCTTAACTATGTCCTAATATGAGACATATGTATTAAATTTAAAGACACAGATGGGTTCAAAGTAAAAGGATGGAAAATATATAAACAATAAGCATTTGGTACAGCTATATTAATTTCAGCAAATTATACTTTAAGACAGAGAGATGAGAGAGGGTCATTACTTAATGATAAAAGGAGAAATTCACCAGGAAGACATATATAAATGTGTATGTGTAAAATAAGCTAATAAAAGCAGTAACAAACCTAGACAGCATATTAAAAAGCAGAGACATTACTTTGCTGACAAAGGTCTGTACAGTCAGGCTATGGTTTTTCCAGTAGTCATGTATGGACGTGAGAGTTGGACTATAAAAAAGACTGAGCACAGAAGAATGATGCCTTCAAACTGTGGTGTTGGAGAAGACTCTTGAGAGTCCCTTGGGCAGCAAGGAGATCAAACCAGTCAATCCTAAAGGAAATCAACTCTGAATATTCATTGGAAGGACTGATGCTGAAGTTGAAGCTCCAATACTTTGGCCACCTGATGCGAAGAGCAGACTCATTGGAAGACTCTGATCCTGGGAAAGATTGAAGGCAGGAGGAGAAGTGGATGACAGAGGATGAGATGGTTGGATGGCATCACTGACTCAATGGACATGAGTTTGAGTAAAACTCTGGTAGATGGTGAAGGACAGGGAAGCCTGACGTGCTGCGGTCTACAGGGTTGCAAAGAGTAGAACACAACTGAGTGACTGAACAACAACCAATAAGATTAAAGGGAGAAAAGGACAAATCCACAATCATGTTCAAATATATTAATACCCACTCAGTAATTAATAAAACAAGTCAGAAAATCTGTAAGGCTATAGAAGATCTCAGCAACACTATCAACTACTTCTACCTAATTGAAATTTATAGAACACTTTACCCAATAATGGCAGAATATGCATTCTTTTCGAGTGTAAGCAGCATGTTCATTGAGGCTGATGCTAGGCCATAAAATAAGTCTCAATAAATTTTAAAAGATTGAAATCTTAGTATATTCTGTGGTTATGATGGAATTAGAAATCAATAAGACAGTAATTACAGGTACAGGCAAATTAAAACTTGCAGGCCAAACCCAGCTGGCTGCCTGTTTCTGTAAAATTTTATCAGAACACAACTGTGTATAAATTCATTTACATATTGTCAGTTGCTACTTTTGTGCTATAATGGCAACATTTAAAATTTTTATTTTTATTGAAGTATAGTGGATTTACAATGTTGTGTTTGTTTCAGGTGTGCAGCGAAGTAATTCAGTTATGCATACATACCTACATGCATAGTTTCAGATTTTTTTTCCTTATAGGTTATTACTAAATATTGAATATAGTTCCCTATGCTATACAGTAGGCCTTGTTGTTTATCTGTGTTATATACTGTAGTGTACATATGTTAATCCCAAACTCCTAGTTTATCCCTTACCCTTTCCGCTTTGGTAACTATAAGTTTGTTTTCTGTGTCTGTGAGTCTGTTTCTATTTTGCGTATAAGTTCATGTTGTCGTTCTTTTTACAGTTTCCACGTATAAGCAAAATATGATATTTGTCTTCGGCTTCATTTAGTACAGTCATCTCTAGGTCCATCCATGTTGCTGCAAATGGCACCGTTTCATTCTTCTTCATGGCAAATATTCTATTGTATAAATATACCACATCATCTTTATCCATTCATATGTTGATGCACATTTAGGTTGCTTCCATGTCTTAGCCATTGTAAATAGTGTTGCTATGAACATTGGGGTGCATGTGTGTTTTCAAATTATGGTTGTATCTGGATATATGCCTAAGAGTGGGATCAAAAAATCATATGATAACTCTATTTTTGGTCTTCTAAGGAAACTTCATACTGTATTCCACAGTGGATGTACCAGTTTACAGTCCCACCAACAGTCTAGATGGGTTCCCTTTTCTCCATGCATTGAATAGTTGTGACAGAGACTATCTGGCTTGCAAAGTCAGAATATTTATTTTCTGGCCTTTACAGAAAAAGGTTGTTGACTCCTCAAATATTTGCATATTAAACAAGCTCTTAGGTAATTCATAGATTAAAAATGAAACCATAAGAGAAAACAGAAAATATTTTAAACTGAATGATTATGAAATTCTATATATTAAAATTTGTTGGGTGCAGCAAGAACAGTGTTTAGAGGAAAACTTTTAACTTTAAATGACTACATTAGAAAATAAAGTCTTACAAACAGTCTTCTGCATTTCTACCTTAAAAGACTAAAAGAAGAAGGGTAAATTTAATCCAGAGCAAGCAGAAGAAAATAAATGATACAGATATGAACAGAAATCAGTGAAGCAGAACAAATCATTGGGAAAATTAAGAAAACCAATATTTGGTTATTTGATAAAATTAAGAAAATTGATAAATTCCTAACAAGAATAGTCATGGATGACACCAAAGGCACAGACAACAAAAGAAAAACAAATTGCATTTCAAATTGAAGCTTTTTTGCTTTAAATGACAGTGTCAGCAGCATGAAAAGGCAACCAGTGGAAAGGGGGAGAATATTTGCAAATCATATATCTGATAACAGATTGATATCCAGAATATGTAGAAAACTCCTGCAACTCATGATTCGGGGACTTCCCTGGTGGTCCAGTGGTTAAGACTCTCTGCTTCCAATGCAGGGGCCTGGGTTTGATCCCTGGTCAAGGAACTAGATCCTTCATGACTCTATTATAGAGTTCACATTGCCACAACTAAGACCCAGCAGAGACAAATAAATAAATGAATTAAAAAATAAAAAAAACCCAATTCAGAAATTGTCAAAGGACCTGCATAGACACTTCTGCAAAGGAAATACACCTAAATGACCAATTAACATATGAAAACATACTATCATTAATCATTAGGGAAATGCAGACCTAAACTACAGTGAAATATCGTTTCACACTCATTAGGATGGTTATTATCAAAAAACAAAATAACAAATATTGGCAGTGATGTGGAGAAATTGGAACCCTCATTGCATTGCTGGTGGGAATGTAAATTGCATTCTTATGTGCATTCCTAAGTGCACCTGTTATGGAAAATGGTATGATTTATGAAAAAATTTTAAATTACTGTATGGTCCTGCAATTTTACTTCTGGGTATATACCAAAAGGCAATGGCAACCCAGTCCAGTACTCTCGCCTGGAAAATGCCATGGATGGAGGAGCCTAGTAGGCTGCAGTCCATGGGGTCGCGACTGAGCGACTTCACTTTCACTTTTCACTTAAATGCATTGGAGGAGGAAATGGCAACCCAGTCCAGTATTCTTGCCTGGAGAATCCCAGGGACAGAGGAGCCTAGTGGGCTGCTGTCTATGGGGTCGCACAGAGTCGGACACGACTGAAGCTACTTAGCAGTAGCAGCTTAGCATATACCAAAAAGAAGTGAAAGCAGAGACTTGAACAGATATTTGTACATATGTGTTCATAGCAAAATTATTCACAATTTTCAAAAGATAGAAGCAAGCCAAGTGTTCATCAGTGGATGAATAGATGAACAAAATATGGTATATACATACAACAGAATATTATTTCACCTTAAAAAGGAAAGGAATTTTGACACACACTATATGGATGAACTTTATATTCATGGTGCTAAATTTAATATCGCAGTCACTAAAGGACCAGTGTTGTATGATTCTATTACTTGAGGTTCCTAGGGTAGTCAAATTCATAGAGACAGGAGATAGAATGGCAGTTGCCAGGACCTGGAGAAAGGAGGGGGATGGAGATTCAGTGTTTAATGGGTACATAGTTTCAATGGGAAAGATGAAAAAGTTCTGCAGATAGAACTTTTGAAGAGGTTTAGTGCTTTGCTCTGGATTAGGTTTTTGCTAAAGATAACATGACTGGTTTGATTTTCTGTCCGGACCACTAAAAAACTTTCTCCATATCAGTAGTAAGGCTGTTTTGTGTTCTTATTATTCTGTGTGTTCACTGGATTAGCATTTTTAATTTCCTTCAAGAACTTTTTTTTTACATCCATAACTTGGCTGTTTAGTGAAAGAGGCCAAGCTTTTGGCCTGTCTTGGCTTTTGATATGCCTTCCTTACTAAGCTTAATCATTTCTGGCTTTTGATTAAACTGAGAGATGTGCAATTCTTCTTTTTACTTGAACCCTTAGAGGCCATTGTGTATTATTATTATTATTATAATACTTGGCTTAATCTCAATGCTGTTGTGTTTCTGGGAAGCCCGAGGTGAGGGAGAGAGGAGAACCGGCCAGTCGGTGGAGCAGTCAGAATACACGCAACATTTGTCCATTACGTTCACCATCTTATATGGGCACTGTGACACCCCAAACAGTTACAATGATAACATCAAAGATCACTCATCACAGGTCACCATAACAAATGTAATAAAAATGGGAGAAAAAAAGTTGAAATATTGCAGGCATTGCCAAAATATGACACAACCCCAAGAAGTAAGCAAATACTGTTGGAAAAATGGTGTCCATAGACTTGCTTGATGATGCAGGTTGCCACTAGTCTTCAATTTGTAAAAAAGCGCAATGCTGCAAAATACAGCAGTGAAATGAGGTATGCCTATAATAGGTTGTATTTCAGGTAATTATAGGAATTTTGTCTGCATGTGGGCGTGAGTGGTGATAGCTGTGTGGTACAATTGAATATTGCATGGTGTACATGTTCCCTAACGGAATACCGATTTAGAGTTCCACAGCAAACTCCAGTAAAATGTTAATTTTGATTTTACTTACACTGCGTTTTTGTAACTACTCAGTTATTTACTTTCTGAGTGAGTTTCTAATAACTAGGAATGCCTAATTATAAATAAAAAAATGAAAGTCTGTGAAATTCCGTGAAAGGACTACATATTTGGATTGATTTGTAGGTCATCAAAAGAACCTATCGGTAGACCGCAGATCATACAGAGAATCACTACTTGCTGTGAAAGTGTATGTGATGATGGGAAGGATGCAAGTAGCTCTCTGCTGCCGTCTTGCTGCTCTTCTGCCTCCCTTGCTGATCTCATGTTCTAAACACATTACAGCCACTCTCTTCTAGATTGCAGACTGTTGGCAGGGTCTTTCTGCCTCTTTGGTTTGATGAAGGCTCTTCCTGCTTCTAATGAGAGGCAGTTTCTGAGGGGATACTCCAAGCTGGGCCCTCGTAACCCAGTTCTTTCCTCTACACAGTTGTTTCAGAATTTGGGGGCTTCCCTGGTGGCTCAGAGGGTAAAGCATCTGCCTGCAATGCTGGAGACCCGGGTTCAATACCTGGGTCGGGAAGATCTCCTAAGGAAGGAAATGGCAGCCCACTCCAGTACTCTTGCCTAGAGAATCCCAAGGACAGAGAAGCCTGGTAGGCTACAGTCCATGGGGTCGCAAAGAGTTGGACACAACTGAGCGACTTCACTTTCACTTTCACTGGGTTAGGAGGACTGCAGCAGATTGGAAGATGCTCAGACACAGCCTCACACCAGATTCTTAATGTATGTGTGTGTGTCTAGTCCACTTGCCTTCAGAGAACCCCAGTTCATTACAGAAATCTGTACCTACTTACACCTCTGTTCATCTCTGTAAAGAGGGGGAGGGACTTGCCCTCCCAGATATTAAGACCTTCTTAAAGCCACACTATTAGAAACAATACTGTTGATGCTAGAACAGAAAAACTGGCCAGTTAAAAAAATAGCTCAAACCTATGCATGTAGGAATTTATTAGAGCATAAAAGTGACAACATGAATCAAAGGAGAAAGGACATACTGAGTTAAAGAAAGCTGCATCCATACCTAACTCCATGTACAAATATAGACTTTAGATGAACTGAAAATTTACATGAGAATAGGAAAATTAGAATGTTAATAGGAGAAAATGAAAGATTATTTTTGTGACTTAGATGGCAAGGGGAAGGACTAACAAAACCTTTAAAAGCACAACTCATAAAACAAAAAAATTGATGAATTTGTCTAAATAAAATTTAAAGATTTTTGTGCCATTAAACACACTTCAGACAAAGTTAATATATAGATATTATACTGGAAGAAGGAATTCTCACTATTTAAAATTTGCAAGACTTGATATCTAAAATACACAAAGAACTCCTGAAAATCAAGAAGAAAAAGGCAGCAACCGCAGTAGAAAGTGGTCAAAGAATTGGAACAAGGAATTTACAGAATAAGAAACTCATAACGCTAAGCATATGAATAGATATTCAAGCTCATGGGCTTTGAGAAACATTAAAATTAAAACAAGATATCACTTTATACCTCTTAGAAGTTGGATAATGTCGAATATTGACAGAAATGTGAGAATATAGTATCCTTTGCTGGCGGGAATGTAGACTGATAAAGCCATTCTGGAGCTCAGTTTAGCAGTAATTAACCAACTGAACTATATGTACATCCTTTAGCTCAGCAAATCTGCTTCTTTATATATATTCCATGAAACTTATCAGAGATATTCACTATTTGTAGACCCAGCGGGTTCAAGGACAAATACGTTTCTATTCTAGGGGTGGGTTGAATAGGTAAAACATAGGGTATTTATACATGAAATGGTAATGCAGCTGTTAAAAGTAACAGTTCACATATACATAAAACAACATGGGTAGAATTTTAAAATATAGTTTGAGTCAAAAATGAAACAGAGTAACACAGTGCCACTTATATAAATTAAAAAGACAGGTATACAAAGATTTCTTAGGATACAAAAAGCATAAAAAACAAAAAGCATGAGCTATAAAAAATTAAAATGTGATAAACTTTACCAAAATTAAAAATGTTTGTTCTTTAAAAAACACTGATACAATAAAAAGTAAATCACAGAATGGAAAAGAATATGTAGTAATTAATACAGTATTCAATTATAAAATATTCAGTAGTTGTATGTATTTATATCTGAAATGTATAAACAGTTCTTATAAATTAAGGATAAGTTAACAAAAATGGGCAAAAGATTTGAAGAGACACTTTACAAAAGAAGAGATATGAATGGCCAATAAACACATGAAAAGAGTCTCAACATTGTTATTCATCATGGAAATGCAAATTACAGCTACAATGAGATAACACTATATACCTGTGAGAATCACTCAGGTTTTTAAAGAAATGATAACAAAGCGTTGGTAATAATAATGAAACAGTTAGAATTCTCATATGTTGCTGTTGTGAATGTAAAATAGTACAACCACTTTGGCAGTCTCTTAAAAAGTTTACATACACCTGCCAAATGACAGTCTTTTCACTCTTGAGTATTTACCTAAGAAAAATAAAAATGTGTGACCACTTAAAGACTTGTATGTAAATGTTCATAGCAGCTTTATTCCTGGGATTCCCAAACTGGAAATAAATCAAATGTCTATTGGCAGACACAATGTGGTATATCCACACCATGATGTACTGTTCAGCAATGAAAAAGAACAAAGTTGATTTGCCCAACATCATGGATGAATGCCAAACTCATATATGAGCAAAAGAAACTAGATACAAAAGAGTATGTATTGTATATTTCCATTTATATAAAATGCAAACTAATCATTAGTAACTAAAAGCAGATCAGTACTTAACTGGATAAAAGAGGAAGGGAGTGATGGATTGCAGAAGAACAGGGAGTTTCTTGACGTTGATAGAAATATTCTGTGTCTTGATTGTGGTGGTGATTTCATGAATGTATATAACTGTCAGAACTCTTCAAATTGTATTTGAAGCAATTTAAAACTTTAAATGGAAGCAATTTATGTAACTTATTCCTAGATCAAGTTGGTATGAAAAAAGTAAATACATAAAACATATGTTAAAAGCAGATGAGCATATATATTTGTATAAAACACAATAGAATAGTTGTCTTTGCAAGTGAAAGGAAATGGGGAAAAGGGAGAATAAAAATTATGATTTGATTTATGTTATTTTCCATAGGGTTCCTTGCAGTTGGTTTGGTCTGGGTGGATTAACTTTCTGTATGCCTGTACATTTCATGATAGGAGGATGGTCTATTTGAGCATAAAGAAGAAGGCCCTCTAGGGAGCAGAATGGCCATTATGTACCTTGAAAACCACAAAATATTGCTGTAAGAAATGAAGGAATATTGAAATAGAGATACACTGTGTTCATGGATCAGAAGACAAGATTATTTTCAGTTTAAGAGTCAGTGTATTCCTGGGAGTTCCCCGGTGGTCCAGTGGGTAGGCGCTCTCACTGTGTGGGTTCAGTCCCTGGTCTGGGAACTAAGCTCCCACAGGCTGCACAGCATGGCAAAAAACAAAAGAGTCAGTGGATTCCCAGACTCTCAGAAGGCTTGGGAGATTGTTTTTTGGCAAGGCGAAGGGGGTTGGGGGCGGGAAGAAATTGACAGCTGACTCTAAAATTAAAATGGCGTGCGCCTGTAATCCCAGCTACTCAGAAGGCTGAGGCTGGAAGATCGCTTGAGCTCAGGAGTTCTGGGCTGCAGCTGCGCTATGCGGATCCGGTGTCCGCACTGAGTTCGGCATCAATATGGTGACCTCCCGGGAGCGGGGCCCACCAGGTTGCCTAAGGCATAGTGAACCGGCCCAGATCAAAAACGGAGCAGGTCAAAACTCCCGTGCTGATCAGAGAATTTAGAATAATCAAAAACAATTTTTAAAAATAACAAAGTTGTAGAGTTTATGCTACTTGATTTCAAAACTTAAAGTTACGATAATCAAGATAAGAGTGGTACTAGTATTAAGATGGACAATAGATCAGTGAAACAAAAAATAGCCCAGAAATGGACCCACACATATATGGCAAACTGATGTTTGATAAAGGTGCTAAGGCAATTCACTGAAAAAAGAATAATTTTTTTCCTGTAAATGGTAGCAAACAAACAAATCTCAACTGAAATGTGCCACACACCTAAATAGGAGTGCTAAGACTATCAAACTCATAGAACAAAATATAGGAGAAAATCTTGAGTTTGGTAATGATTTCTGAACTAGGACAAGAAAAAAAGCACCAGAAAGTTAATAGATTGGACTTCCATCGAAGCTAAAAATTTTGCTCTTTGAAGAAAATCACAAAAATTTAAAGGCAAGCCATAGACTGGGAGAAAACTATATGAATCGATACTTTACCAGAACAGATATGTAGATGTCAAGTAAGCACATGAAAAGATACTCAAAATCATTAGTCACTGTGAGAAAATGGGAAATAAAACCACAAGAAGATATTACTCTAAAGCCTTTAGAATGGCTAAAATTAAAAAGATGGACTGTATCAGCTGTTGTCCTGGATGTGGAACAACTGTAACGCTTAAACACTACTGGTAGGAATGTAAAATGATATACAACCACTTTGAAAAACAGTTCGGCTGTTTTAAAAAAAATTAAACATCCACTTCACCATACCTCCAGCCGTTCCAGTCCAAGCAAGGTGCAACCATATGTTCATACAAAGACTTGTACATGAATGTTCATGGCAGCTTTACTTATAATAACCAAAAAACTAGAAATAACTCAAATATAGGTAAATGGATAAATTGTGGTATACCTATACAATGGAAGGCTACTCAATATTAAAACAGAGTGAACTATTTTTTCTAGTTTTATTGAGACATAATTGACATAAACATTATATTGGTTTCAAGTGTACAGCATGACTATTTGATATATGTATATATTTCAAAATGATTATAATAAGTTTAGTTAATATTCATCACCTCCCATAGTTATAAAAATGGAATTAACTATTGATACACAAATAACATGGATGAATCTCAAAATAAGTGTGCTGAGTGAAAGAAGCCAGACACAAATGAGTACATAAAATGTGATTCTATTTATAAAAGACAAAATTATAGTGATGAAAAGCAGATTAAGGGTAGTATGAAATGGGGTAGGTTATCAGGTGGATTTAAAGGGGCAAGAGGTACTTTTGGGCTTGATAGATATGTTCATTATCTTAATTGTGATGATTTTGTAAATATATGTCAAAATTCATCAAGTTGTATACTTTATATTAATATATGGCCAGTCCTTGTATGTTAATTAGACCTCAGTAATAACTTTTAAAAAATAGAGAAGAAACGGTTGATTACCTTGAAAGGAATAACAAACTAACAGTTGATTTCTCAAGAGTAGCAATACAAACTGGAAGACAGTGAAGCATTTTACTGTGTTTGAATAAATGTGTCAACCTAGAACCTGCACATGCAGTGAAACCATTTTTCAAGAATGAGCAAACACTGAAGAAAGTTCGCTACCAATAGTTAAAAGCACTTACAAAATATAAACTTCAGAACAAAGAAAGTGATTCCAGAAGAAGATGCAGGAAGGAATAGTAAGCAAAGAAAACAGTAAATACGTGCGTCAATTTAAGTAAATATTGAACAGCAGTATTGTCCAAATATTTGGCATTATAAAAGCAAAAAGATGGAACCATATTACTAGTTAATAATAGCATATAAGTTGAGAGAAGATGTTAAGAGTTAAGAGTTTTCTTGTATTGTTTGGTAAGAGGATTAAGTATATTTGATGAGTTTAAGTAAATATGCAGGTAAGGTTTCTGGTATAACTACTACACAAATAGAGTGTATAACTTAAAAACTAACAAAAAGAAAAATGTATTGAGAAGAAAAAAGGAAAGTCAAACAAAAAAATAATTTTTAAGAAAGAGGCCAGCCCGCAATATCTGAAACGAAAGGTTGACTAGTTGGTAATTTAAGCAAGAAGAGCGTGCTTGTAAGATGTCATCTCTCTAAAGCAGAGAGCTATGTTTTGTAGCAGTGTGGTTTTAAGAGTTTGGTCAAGAGTATTAATATCTTCTTATTAATACGATACTGATTGCCCATTGCAGTGTGTTGACATTTGCACTAATACTGTAAAGTGATGGTAGGTAAAACTGTTCACACCTTTGCACAGATCAAAGCAGAGGCACCAACTGTACTATCAGTTGTATTTTTCATTGCCACGCAGAGTAAAAACAAGCAAAAAGTTGTTTCAGAAACTGATGAGAATCTGAATTTCTCATATTAAGTTGTAAATTAAAGAGATTTGCAAAAAATCTAAAATGATGCCACTCTGTTCCTACATTTGTTTTGAAAAGTTATTTCTTCATAGAATTATGATATGTATGATAATATATAGTGGGTTTATTAATTTAAAATAAATTACTATTTTGAAATTTCTTAGTTTCCAATATATTAAATACTAATGTAATTATTAACCTATATACACAAATACTCTTTGGAGCCCTCATTGAGTTTTAGGAGTGTTAAAAAGGGCCTGATACCAAAAGTTTAAGAACTACTGTTTGTTCTGGCTCCTTCGGAAGAGAGGAGCTCGGAGATTGGTGGACTTTCAGAAGGAAGAGTATTTAGGGATTGGTTGCCCACTGTCTGTGGGTTCACAGTTATCTGAGTAAGACTCACTGATGGGATGATTTTCAGAAGCATAGTCGTAGAAGTGAAGCTGCTGTTGTTGTCTGGCTTTCAAAAGCTTGTATTATGGTGTGAAACTATTATTGACTGATTTGGATGGGTTTGAAACTAGTTCTGGTGGTTACTTCTTGCTATAAAAGAGTAATCAGTACTTTCCTAGGTGCTTAGGAACCTTTTATTTTCAGTGGAAGAGATGGCGAAAAATTGAAAACACAACTCTTATAACTCAATAATAAAAAGACAGATAATCCAGTTTTTAAAACGAGCAAAAGATGTGATTAGGCAATTCTCCAGAGATGATCTATAAATGGTCAGTAAGCACATGGAAAGATGTACAACATCATCAATAGGGAAATGTAAGTCAAAATCACAATATACTATTTAATACCCATTAGATGGTTGTTCAGTCACTCAGTTGTGTCCAACTCTTTGTGATCCCATGGACTGCAGCATGCCAGGCTTCCATGTCCATCCATCACAATCTCCTAGAGCTTGCTCAAACTCATGTCCATTGTGTCAGTGATGCCATCCAACCATCTTGTCCTCTGTCATCCCCTTCTCTTGCCTTCAATCTTTCTCAGCATCAGGGTCTTTTCTAATGAGTCTGCTCTTCACATCAGGGCTATAGTCAAAATGACAGCTCATAAGTGTTAGTGATAATGTGGAGAAATTGGAACCCTCATGCACTGTTGTTGGGAATATAAAATATTGTAGTCACTTTGGAAAACAGTCTGGCAGTTTTCTTAATAAGTTAAACATACAGTTACCATTTGATCCACTCTTTTGAGTGACATAAACTCAAGAGAAATGAAAACATATGTCCACATTAAAACTTGTATACAAATATCCATAGCAGCATTATTCATAACAGCCAAAAAGTAGAAAAACCCAAATATCTATCAACTAGTGAATAGATAAATAAAATGTGTTTTATCTGTACAATAGACTATTCAGTTCAGTTTAGTTGCTTAATCATGTCCGACTCTTTGCGACCCCATGAACTGCAGCACACCAGGCCTCCCTGTCCAACACCAACTCCCGGAGCCCACCCAAACTCATGTCCATTGAGTCGGTAATGCCATCCAACCATCTCATCCTCTGTCGTCCCCTTCTCCTCCCGCCTTCAATCTTTCCCAGCATCAGGGTCTTTTCAAATGAGTCAGCTCTTCGCATCAGGTGGCCAAAGTATTGGAGTTTCAGCTTCAACATCAGACCTTCCAATGAACACCCAGGACTGATCTCCTTTAGCATGGACTAGTTGGATCTTCTTACAGTCCAAGGGATTCTCAAGAGTCTTCTCCAACACCACAGTTGAAAAGCATCAATTCTTTGGCGCTCAGCTTTCTTTATGGTCCAACTCTCACATGACTACTGGAAAACCATAGCCTTGACTAGACGGACCTTTATCGGCAAAGTAAGGTCTCTGCTTTTTAATATGCTGTCTAGGTTGGTCGTAACTTTTCTTCCAAGGAGTAAGCGTCTTTTAATTTCATGGCTACAGTCACCATCTGCAGTGATTTTGGAGCCCCAAAAAATAAATTCTGTCACTCTTTACACTGCTTCCCCGTCTGTTTGCCATGTAGTGATGGGACCAGATGCCATGATCTTTGTTTTCTGAATGTTGAGCTTTAAGCCAACTTTTTCACTCTCCTCTTTCACTTTCATCAAGAGGCTTTTTAGTTCCTCTTCACTTTCTGCCCTAAGGGTGGTGTCATCTGCATATCTGAGGTTATTGCTATTTCTACCAGGGATCTTGATTCCAGCTTGTGCTTCCTCCAGCCCAGTGTTTCTCATTATGTACTCCGCATATAAGTTATATAAGCAGGGTGAAAATATACAGCCTTGACGTACTCCTTTTCATTCACCAATAAAAGGAATGAGTTACTGATACATCCTACAGCATGAATGAACCTTGAAACATGCTAAGTGAAAGAAACCAGTCACAAAGGGTCACATATTGTGTGAAATGTCCAAAATACATAAATCTGTAGAGACAGAAAATAGATTAATTGTTGCTTAGGACCCCAGGGATAGGAGGATGATAGCTGAAGGGAAAAGAGTGAGTCTTCTTTCATCATCTTCTGTCAAGGCTGGTTGGACAAGGGAGAAATGCCCTTCCTGGGAGCTGTACAGCTTTAGCAGTTCATTTTCTGTTGGTGGGGGTTTGGGAGCTTGGGAATTGTTTTAAGATTTAATAACCACAGGCTTTTAAGCAGGCTGGGCTTGGAATTTCTTTAGCTGTACAGTTTCCTCAGAACCTAAGTAGTTGAGTGTAAAAAGGGTTTTTTGAGATAATTGTGGGAATATGAATGTGGACTGAGCATTTGATGATACTGACAAGTTTGTTAGATGTGATGACACTGTGATCATGTAAAGAAATGTCTTTGGGTTTTATAATTATGTCTAGACAAAGTATTTAGGGATGAAAGCATGATGTCAGGGACTTGTTTTAAAATAATGCAGGCAAAAAAGAGAGAAGGAAAAATAAAGAGGGGCGAGGGAGGGCCGACAAAGAAGAGAATGAAACCAGGAAGCCAGTAGCAAAATGTTTAATTGTTTGATCTGTAGGATGGGGCTCATTATATTCTCTCCACTTTTATGTGGTTAGAAAATTTTCATTAAAAAAAACCTTTCATAGGTTAGTATCCACAGCTGCCAAAGACTCTGATCTTTTGTTTACTGGCCTCTGTGCTCTGTCTATTTTCTAGCCCTTGAATTAATTTGTGGCTACTTTGTAAGACCTTTTGAAACAGTAGGCTAGAATGGGAGATGTACTTAGACGCTCAGTCATGTCCAACTCTTTGCAACCCCAGGGCCTGTAGCCACCAGGCTCCTCTGTCCATGGGATTCTCCAGGCAAGAATACTGGAATAGGTAGCCATTCCCTTCTCCAGGGGATCTTGCTGACCCAGGGACTGAACCTGGGTTTCTTGCATTGCAGACAGATTCTTTACTGTCTACTTCTAATTGTATCTTCTCCTGTGGATTCACTCCAGGTGTCTGGCAGGTAACTATAGGTTGAAAAATGTTTGGGACCATAGTTTTCTCCTGTGAAAGTTGCTGCTTGGCAGCACCCCTTAAATTGCTTCAATTTGGGTTACAAATCCTACCATTTATATGCAAGTATAGAGTATACAGAATATATATATCAAGGGGGGAAGACTTGTGCGTGTATATTCATATTTATACATACACAGGCATATATATTTTCCACAGTTAATTGTGATCCACACAGTCAAAGGCTTTGGCATAGTCAATAAAGCAGAAATAGATGTTTTTCTGGAACTCTTTTGCTTTTTTGATGATCCAGCGGATGTTGGCAATTTGATCTCTGGTTCCTCTGCGTTTTCTAAAACCAGCTTGAACATCTGGAAGTTCACGTATATGGAAGTTCACCTATATGCAGGTCAGGAAGCAACAGTTAGAACTGGACATAGAACAACAGACTGGTTCCAAATAGGAAAAGGAGTACGTCAAGGCTGTATATTGTCACCCTGTTTATTTAACTTCTATGCAGAGTACATCATGAGAAACGCTGGGCTGGAAGAAGCATAAGCTGGAATCAAGATTGCCGGGAGAAAAAAAAAAAAAAGATTGCCGGGAGAAATATCAATAACCTCAGATGACACCACCCTTATGGCAAAAAGTGAAGAGGAACTAAAAAGCCTCTGGATTAAAGTGAAAGAGGAGAGTGAAAAAGTTGGCTTAAAGCTCAACATTCAGAAAACGAAGATCATGGCATCTGGTCCCATCACTTCATGTCAGATAGATGGGGAAAGAGTGGAAACAGTGTCAGACTTTACTTTTTGGGCTCCAAAATCACTGCAGATGGTGATTACAGCCATGAAATTAAAAGACGCTTACTCCTTAGAAGGAAAGTTATGACCAACCAAGATAGCATATTCAAAAGCAGAGACATCACTTTGCCAACAAAGGTCTGTCTAGTCAAGGCTATGGTTTTTCCAGTAGTCATGTACGGATGTGAGAGTTGGACTGTGAAGAAAGCTGAGCGCCAAAGAATTGATGCTTCTGAACTGTGGTGTTGGAGAAGACTCTTGAGAGTCCCTTGGACTGCAAGGAGATCCAACCAGTCCATTCTGAAGGAGATAAGCCCTGGGATTTCTTTGGAAGGAATGATGCTAAAGCTGAAACTCCAGTACTTTGGCCACCTCATGCAAAGAGTTGACTCATTGGAAAAGACTGTGATGCTGGGAGGGATTGGGGACTCTGATAGCAAGAGGAGAAGGGGATGACAGAGGATGAGATGGCTGGATGGCATCACCGACTCGATGGACGTGAGTTTGCGTGAACTCCAGGAGTTGGTGATGGACAGGGAAGCCTGGCGTGCTGCGATCCATGGGGTCGCAAAGAGTCGGACACGACTAAGCTACTGAACTGAATTGAACTGAGGCATATATATTACATAGAGATTTGTGTAAATATGTAAAAATAATTCTGGAAGCATGAGACCCAGTAATGATAACAGGCTTCCCTTCAGGGAAGAAAGCTGATAGGTAGGAGAGGATGTAGGATAAAAGAGACAGGATGGAATCCTGGGGTACCAGAATCTAAGGGGTGAGCAGCAGGTGGTGACCTCTTACAAAGTCGCCCTGAATAACCAGTGTTTCTTACACTTCTAAGAAAGTATGGGAAGAAACCAAGAAGTAGCAGCCAGAAAGATAGGAGGGAAAGTCAGAGGAAGGAGTTTCAAAAAGGAAGTAGTCTTAAGACTTCCGTCTGCACTTTGACCCAGCATTTCGCCTTCCAGGAATCCATCTATAGGTATACGCGCACATTTGCCAAATGGTCTTTGCCAGATTATCTACAGCAACATTTGCTTTTTGCCTCATGTTTCTACTAGCAGGCGAGTGGAAGGAACTGGAACATTCACCAGTAGGAGCTAAGTTCTCCCATCCAGTGGGGGTGCTCTGACCCTGAATAAGGAGGCTCTGAATGTGCTGGTATGAACAGAGTTCTCAAGGATTGGGATCCTCAGAATGCTTTAAGCTTTTGTCATTGCTCTGAAAGGATGTAGCTGATTATTGTATTCTTTATCCTCGTGGCAGAATACTTTCTTTTTTTTGGCTGCACCCATGTGTGGCTTACAGGATCTTACTAGTTCCCTGACTCGGGATTGAACCCAAGTCCTCAGCAGTGAAAGCACAGAATCCTAACCACTGGACTGCCTGAGAATTCCCCAAAACACTTTTTTATTGTTGTTCCCTGAACTCTAGTGTATTGTTATTCTTATGAACTTTCTTATTACAAGCAGTTGTTGGCATACTCAAAGTTTTGAGTTATTAAATCTGCTCCATTTGGAGCCAATCACAGTTGCCGCCTGCTGTTTTGTTTGTTGGCTGCCAAGTGCCTTTATATGGTAGTTTAACTTTTTCATGACACTTTGAAATGTTGCAGTCTCCTTGAGCCACAAGAGGGCAGAAGAACCATTTGATTGCCTCAGGACAGGCTTGCGCTGATCTCCTTTGGCAAAAGTGTGCCTGAACTAGTTGTTACGCTAACTCATTCGCTAGGCCACGTGCACCTCGAAGGCAGAACTTCTGCCTGTCATCAGTGGAGGAAGTGGAGGGATGAGAGGAGACACCATAGGTTTTGGAATCATAGATACCTGCCTTTTGCTTTCCTGCCATCCCCCCTGCAAATTGCTTAGTGAACTAGTTGCAGTTCTTAGCCTCTCTTAGAGCCGAATATGCAGGATATATATGTAGTATGCAAGTATATGCAAGACATCCAAAAGCTGAGGCTTCACAGTAAGTGCAGTCTGACTTTGAGCCCCAGCTCTGCAACCTTGGGTGATTTATCTGCTCTGTGAACCTGAGTTTTATCACCTGCATAACTGGTTAAGGGCTTCCCTGGTGACATGGTATTGCATCAGGGATATAGTACCTGTCTCAGGTTGGGATCACAGGGAAGTGGCTCTGAGATAAAAATTAGTGTATGAAAAGCTTATTGTGGAGTGCTTTGGGGATTGACACTCCTGAAAGAAAAGAATGTGAAAAGGAGGAAGAAGAAGCAGGATTATCCAGAGGGAGAAGCTGGGCCATGATGAGTCCCAAGAAAGGCCTCAGGCTATACCATGAGGGCATTGAAGTTGGGATGGTCCTTGTGAGTTGAGGGAGGGGGCTGTGCCTTATAGTTTCTCCTTGACTAGTGATTGGATGCCACTAGCCTTGGATGAGGCCACCCCAGGAGGAGCATGACCCTGCGCAAGATAGCTCTCTTCTGCCAAGGCCTTCCCTGAAGAGGGCTGAGAGCTAGGGGCTTTCTGCCCACCACGATCCCAGCAGCTAGACTAGCCTGTCCTTACTCAGGGGAGATCTGAGGGGCACCAGTGCCCAAGTCACGCAAAAGGAAAAATAGCTACATGGCTAGTGAAATCTAACAAAAGATAGCTTCAGACAGAATTGCTTGTAAGGAGTACTTAGGAATAACTGTTACTTTTTAAAAAGTTTATTTTATTTTTGACTATTTGGGCTTGCTGCACAGGCTTTTCTCTAGTTGCAGTGAGCGAGGGCTACTCTGTTGCAGTGCTTGGGCTTCTCATTGCAGTGGCTTCCCTTGCAGAGCACAGGCTCTAGGACATTCAGGCTTCAGTAGCTGTGGCACACGGGCTCCATAGTTGTGGCTCCTGGGTCTAGAGCTCAGGCTCAGTAGCTGTGGCACACAGGCTCCGTAGTTGCAGCTCCTGGGGTCTAGAGCTCAGGCTGGGTAGCTGTGGCACACGGGCTCCGTAGTTGCCGCTCCTGGGGTCTAGAGCTCAGGCTCAGTAGCTGTGGTGCACGGGCTTAGTTGCTCTATGGCATGTGGGATCTTCCCCACATCAGGGATCGAATCCATTTCCCATGCACTGGCAGGCAGATTCTTTACCACTGAGCCACCAGGGGAGCCCAGGAATAATTGTTGCTTTTAACTTTGAGTTCAAAGTAATATCATTTTAGTTAAGGTAGACCCTTTAATACTATAGACGATTCCCAAGTTTCAGTGTGTTTTAGTCGCTCGGTCATGTCCAACTCTTTTGCGACCCCATGAACCATAACCTGCCAGGCTCCTCTATGTAATTCTGTCCATGGAATTCTACAGGCAAGAATACTGGAGTGGGTTGCCATTTCCTTCTCCAGAGTTTCAATGGCTTAGCATAAGGAATCTTCATTTCTCTCCTGGCACAGTCTAGTGCGGATCTGTGAGGACAGAGGCAGAGGTTCTGTCCTATCTCATTCATTCAGGGACACAGACTGCTTCAGTCTAGTGATTGCCGGCTCCTAGAGCTGTGGGGTCACCCACTGGGTCCTCTGGTCCAGCTCACAGGGCAGAAACAGGAACATGGAAAATATACAAAAGGTCTCAGTGGACCAGGCCTGGAGGTGATGTGTTCCTGCAACCCACATTCCACTGACCAGTTCCCAGGCATGTGGTCCCACCTACCAGGGGAGGTGGGAAACTAAAGTAGTGGAGTGCCCAAGAGGAATAGGATGGATGTAGAACCCTCACTGTACAGTAATCTCTTGCTCACATCCTTGTGGTGGCTGGATTTACTTACTCTTGGTGAGTCAAAGACACTTCAAAACTGTCATGTTTCAGTTCCCCAGAGTTACATAATTAAATCGCCATCATCATTATTTTGTGGCTTTGTTTACCTGGGAGTATTTAAAAAAAACTCAAGAAAACAAAATTTTACCAGAGAAAGGATACAACAGAGCTGTGAACTTAAGGATTCCTTGCTCTGAAAAGGCAGGAAGAGGCAAAATAACTTCAGGGGTGTGTGTGTGTATGTTTAGTGACACAGAAGAAAGCTGAGAAGTCTTTAATCCTGTCATATAGCTATGAAGACAGACTCTTCTGTCTCCCTCAGCTAAAGCAGGCATGTCGTCCTCGGGGTAACATGGAGGTAGCTGGGAGAGATAGGATTACAAGGAAATAATCATGCAAATGCCACTGATAGCTCTTTGTGGGTTTCATGTAAATACCACCCAAGCAGCCCTTGAGTTGGAGAGAGCGAAGCCAAGGTAGAGATATCAGTGACTTTTTCTGTCAGTCAACAAGAAGGGTTACCGCTGAGAGACAGTTGATCCCTCAGCTCTGTCTGAGGCAGTGTGTGACACATAGGATGAGAGGCACCAGGGCCCAACAGGTTTGCAGACTAAAAGCTGAGGTCGTAGAAAGGAACCAGGGATAAGACAGGGCAAGGTTAGGTGTTTCAAAGATGAGAAGGAACACGTGAAATCGTGGAAGGCTTGAGAGAGAAGTGGGCTCTGAAGCAGGGACTCTTGACATGTGAAGTAGGGCATCTGGGGGCCTGGGAAAAGGCTCCAAATTAGTAGAACACTCAGTATTTCTGAAGCAGGAGAGACTGCTGAGAGTGCTGTGAAGAATGGCGGGGTGGGCAGGTGGTGAGGAGTTATGGGACAGAAGGCTGTAGAGGGAGGGCAGAGTTGTATCACAGAGGGCCTGCATGTCAGGTGTGTGAGTTCAGATTTGATGCAGCAAGGCCATCAAAGGTTCTTGGACTTAATAGGAATGCCTGGAAATGTGGTGTTCTGGACTTCCATGTGAAGGAGGATTAACAGAACCCAAAAGTTTATTCTGGAATTTCTATTTGAGTACCTAGAATTTTTGTCTTCCTTTATTCCTTTAGTAAAATGCATTCCACAGCCATTTAATCATACTTATCAAGCTAGTTACTGTACCAGTCTCCAAAGATCAAAATTAAGCTCTGGTCCCTACTTTTGAGGAAATTATTGTCTGGTTTGGTGAGATATACTTAGTTCATGAGGTCTTACATATGTGAAGATAGAGGGGTGTACAGCTGTCCTTACGGTGCTTGCCAACCTTTTAAAAAGCCCTCATCCTCCTGTGAAACATTGAAATCTCAGTCTCTCTCTCTCTGTTTTAAAAAAACTGTTTATTGATTTATTTGGCTGCATCAGGCTTTAGTTGCAACACAACACAGTCTGTGGGATCTTAGTTCCCCAACCAGGGATTGAATACACATCCCCTGCGCTGCAAGGCAAATTCTTCACCGCTGGACCACCAGGGGAGTACCTCAGATCTCAGTCTCTTTTAATTGATATTTAAAAATAAAATCAATACCATAATTAAAAGTTCAGGGAAATTCTCCTGCCCCTACTGGTCCCCTTGATTATTACCGTTAGACAGGGAGTGGCTAATTGGACACAGAAGTACAGTGTTAGGGCGATGGGTGCAGGAAAGCCTTCATAGGGGAAGTGACTCTCAAGCCTGGACTTGAAAGATGAATAAGGTGAGAAGTGCATTTTAGGCAGCAAGACTAGCCTGAGTAAAGGGAAAGAACCTGAAGAAGGGCTAAGGGAGAGTCTTATAAGGCATACTGAATTTGGATTCTGTTTCAGGGAAGCTACTGATGCAAGGATTTTAAGCAGGAGAGAAATGTGGTGGGATTTGCATTTTAGGAGGATAACTTGGCAGCAGTATGGAGGATAGATGGAGACAGAAAGATGGGAGGTAGGAATACCAGCTACCACAGCCCTTCACCAAGTGGAGAGGTTCAGGGTTGAGGGGAAGGCCGGGAGAGGCTGCACCGTGGAGAGGAAGCCTGAGCTGAATAGAATAGGAAGCACAGAGTATAGCAGTAGAGACTTAACAGCAATGGGAAGATTACGGGCAAAGGCGCAAAGTATGAAAGAGCATGGCATGTTTGGAAAACGCTGGGAAGTCCCATGTGGCTAGTTTGTAGGATATAATTGGGATTATTCTCAGTGGGTAGATAGTGATTCAGGTCACATTAAAGCAGTTAGACTATCAGGTAAATGAAGAAGCCACAGACCACACATGAAACAAGTTCCAACAAGTCGTCAAGGGTTGATAACATACAGAACAAATTCTCTGGAAATAGGAAATTAACTTAGAAATCAATAACAGAAATATAACTAGGAGATCCTTTTATGTTTGGAAATTAAAAAAGCACTTACAATCATTGGATCAAAGAAAAACAGTCATAATGAAAATTGGAAAATAGTTTGAACTGAATGGTATGCAGAACACTACATGTCATAACTCGTATAATGCTATTAAAATCAAGCTTTGAGAGAAATCTGTAGACCTAAAGGCATATATTAGAAAAAAAGCACCAAAGGCTGAAAAATCTCAACATTTATTTTAAGAAGTTAGAGAACATATCATATAGCAAATTAGACCCAAAGTAGGAAAACAAAATAATAAGAGTTTGATGTAGAAAAATTTTACAGCATAAAGAATTAACAAAGCCCAAACTTTGTTCTTTCAAAAGATTAATACAATTGGCAAACCTCTGGCAAGACTGATCATGGAGGAGCGGGGGACTGTGTGTGTGTGTGTGTGTGTGTGTGCGTGTGTGTGTGTGTGTGTGTGTGTGTGTGTGTGTGTGTGTAAACACCAGTGCCAAATGAGCAACATCAGGAATAGGAATGGCTGGGACAACAATGGAGAAGCTATAGACGTTCAAAAGACAAAAAAGAGGATATTGTGAGCAATTTTATATCAAAAGTTTTGAGAATTTTATGAAAATCAATTTCTAAAGTAATATCGCTGACCAAAACTAACTCAAGAAGTAATGAAAACCTTAAAATCCTATAAACATAAACCAATGAAATAAAAAATAATTGGTTTATTGTTAATTATTTAATAATAATCAAAAATCTTTCCATGAAGAAAACTCTTAAGCTCAGAGGGCTTTCCTGGAGATTTATTTAAAAGACTGAAATGAATAAAAAAAAATTCTAGCCTTACACAAACTCTTCCAGAGAACAGAAGAAGAGGGATACCCCTTCTCATTTTTTGAGACTAGCACACCCTTAATACCAAAACCCAACAAAGACAAGACAGGAAAATTACAGGTCAAGCTACTTAAAAATAAGGATGTAAAAATCCTGAAGAAAAAAATTTTAATTAATTTATTTTAAATGAAGGATAATTACTTTACAATATTGTGGTTAGCAAATCCCACAATATATAAAAAAGAAAATACATCATGATTGAGTTGGGCTTATCTTAAGAATATACATGGCTGATTTAACATTACAGAAATTCATCAATGTGATTAACCACATTAATAACTTAAATAGATTTAAATAGGTTAAAAAGAAAAATTGTATTATTTCAGTAGATATAGAAAAAAATCAATAAAATCCAACATTCACCAATGCTGACTGCTTGGCAGATTAGGACTAGTAGAGGACTTTAACCTGAAAAAGGGTATCTAGCCATAAAAGCTCCACATAAAATGCATTATTTAATAGTGAAATTTTGAAGGTTTTATTTTCAAGATCAGAAACAAGACAAGGACCAAACATGACTCTATCAATATTGAGCTGAATGCCAATGCAGTGAGGCAAGGAAAAAAAATTACGAAAATTTAATTGGAAGAAGTAATATGATGGGGGTGAGGGCATGGGTTTGAAAGAAATTTAGGAAGCCTTGTCTGACTTAGATGCATGTATTTATTTATTTTGTTGATTAAATATATTACCTGGTAGATAGTGTTGGATAAGAGGAGCCTGGTGTGCTGCAGTTCATGGGGTCACAAAGTCAGACATGACTTAGCAACTGAACAATTCATTGGTCAAAACTCTTCAAACTGAACGTTTATGTTATGTAATCATACCACAATAAAACTAATTTTTAAACATCTTTTAAAAGATATATATGTGTGTGTATGTATACATACATACATATATTTATATATTACCTGTTAATGCTCCCAAGTCCAAGCTCATGCTGCTTACCACAGGATAGGCCAGTAAGTCAAGAGACGAGTTGTGGGGCAAGGAATAGTGACTTTACTTGAAAAGCCAGTAGACAGAGAAGATGGCAGACTGGTGTCTCAAGGAACCGTCTTACCCGAGTTAGAATTTGGGTTTCTTTTATACTAAAAGGGAAGGCGGTATGGCTAGTTATTGCAGATTTCTTGGTGTAGGAATCCTTTTTTTCTGCAGCTGTACAGGTAGGTCTGGTCACAGTGTTCCTATAAATCTCCAACATGACAAATGTTATTCTCTGTTCTGCAACTTTTTATCTCTATATGAATGGGAAAGTGTTATACTTTTAAAGCCAGAGCCCTGAGAATGGGCCATCTATCCTATGGATTTCAGGCTGTAGGCAGCATTATTTTGGAGAAGGTGCAGAGCCAGCATGACTAAGCACAGGGTTAGTGCTAAAGGAACAGATCCAGTATGGAGTCAGTTCGTTCTTCTCTGTTACAGTAATGGGGAAATAGGAAGAAGCTGAAGCAAAGGAAAGGGGCCTAATATTTATTTAGTTCTTATTCTCTGAAAGTTCTGGACTAGATGCTTTCACATATTTAATTATTTAATTCATGCATTCTCTTCACTGTCTTGAAAACTCATGCAATTGATGCTTAGGAAAGTTACGTGAGAAGAAGGACATATATTTGCATAAATTTATCCCCATTGTTAAATACTAGTTCAAGCTAAGTGAACTAGTGAAAAGTGAATGTAAAATTATACTGATTAGCTCAGTGTCAATATGGGACCAAGATTTTAGTCTTTCACTCCAGGGGGCACATACTATGACTTGAAAGCACATAATGAAAAGATTTTTGACATGGGAATATGTTGGAGTCCTAGAAGCGTGGTTTGGGTAATCACACAGAATATCTCTAGTCAGAGTCTATGTAAGATATGAGAGAGAGGGGGCAGGGTGGGGTAGATGGAGGAGAGCTGGAGGGGAAGAGAGAGATCTCTGCCTCAAGTGTACAGCTGTAGGTAAAGAGTAACCAATACAAACAGAGCAGATTTTAAAAAGTATTGACACAAGGAGGGAGGTATAACCCTATTATGACTTGCTGAAGAAGAAGAAATTATTTCAATTTAGCAAATACTTCTGAATTCCTGCTGCATTCCAGACAATTTGCCAAGTCCCTGGGATACTTAAACAAGTTCGATCTCTAAGCTGGAAGGAATCTCTGAGCCCAGAACTCTAGCAGAAAATGTCCAAAGCTTCCTTGCATGGTATCCAAAGGCCTTCTGTTTTGATCTCCAACCATCTTTGCAGCCTCATCTGCCAGAGTGAAAACATTATCATCTATAGTGTTTCAGTGCTCTATATTCTTATCTACCTTAATCAGGTCTTCACTCTTCCAGTTATTTCCAGTTGCCAAGTCCAAGTGGAATTCTTTTGTCCCTTATCAGCTGTTTCTCACCTTCAGTTATATTCCTCTCTCTGACATTTCCACTCTCCACTTTTTCCTGTCTTTTTTCCTTTGGACAATAATGTGTTCACTTATTTACATATACATAAAAATTGTGAATGTATTTCAGTGCATATAATAAGTGTTTGAATCTGTCTGCAGTAAGCAGATTGGCTTAGAATTAACATGAATTAGGGATCTCTTTTCCATCTACTATAAAATTGATTCTTAGAGATTATTGTTGTTTTTCAGTTGCTAAGATGTGTCCGATTCTTTGCGACCCCATGAATTGCAGCATGCCGAACTTCCCTGTCCTTCACTATCTCCCAAAGTTTGCTCAAAATCATGTCCATTAAATTAGTGATGCTATCCAACCATCTCATCCTCTGTCACCCCCTTCTCTTCCCGCCCTCTGTTTTTCCCAGCATCAGGATCTTTTCCAATGAGTTGGCTCTTCACATCAGGTGACCAAAGTACTGGAGCTTCAGCTTCAGCATCAGTCCTTCCAATGAATATTCAGGGTTGATTTCCTTTAGGATTGACTGGTTTGATCTCCTTGCTGTCCAAGGGACTCTCAAGAGTCTTCTCTAGCACTACAGTTTGAAAGTATTTATATTTAAATAAATGAGACTTGGGTGATATCTTTTGGGGAAAACACTTTTGATTCGGTGATCTAAAAATTAAACCAGAACTCAGAAATTATAGTTTTTAATAAAATTTTATGTGTTTACATCATTATAAGGCTCATTATAGAATACATATGTACAAGTCTGTCATTCAGAGGCAGTCTGAGGTAATTTTTGTTTTATCTTCCCCTGAACTTTTCCCTAGCTTTTTTTCTTTGTTGTACACACCTAATCACATTGGTGTATAGATACCATATATTTTCTAAAGTTTCTAATTGTGTAATTTAAATGTTATAGCATTAATAGTCTGAAATTAGGCTGGAGGGCTACAGTCCATAGGGTCACAGAGTTGGACATGACTGAAGCAACTTAGCACGCAAGCATGCTCATAAGATCACAAGGCATTATGGAATTCAGTTATTCATACATGTTAAATATGAATACATGCTCATTTAAACACCTTCAATAAGCAAGTAGAGTAAAAAATGATTTATCCATCACATAATCCCAATTTTAAAGGTCTGGGAACATGGAAGGTTTTGTTTGTTTCCTCTTATAGATCTTATATATTTTGTTAGACTCATACCGAAGTGTTTTATTTTGGGGATGCTGCTGTAAATGGTGTTGTGTTTTTAATTTCAATTCCCATTTGTTCATTGCTGGCTTATAGGAAAGTGATTGACTTTTGTACATTCACCTTGTGTCCTACAACCTTCCTATAATTGCTTATATCCTTATCTGTCTTAATCAGATCTTTACTCTCCCAGTTAGTTTTTTAATAATTTTTGGGGGGTTTTCTACATAGACAATTGTGTCATGTGTGAACAAAGACAGTTTTATTTCTTCCTTTCCTATCTGTATAGCTTTTTTTTTTTTAATGTTAAATATTTATAACTTTTTTTTTTTCTGTATAGCTTTTACTTCCTTTTCTTGTTTTATTGTACTAGCTAAGACTTCCAGTACAATGTTGAAAAGGAGTGGTCAGATGGGTCATCCTGGCATCATTCCTGATCTTAGTGGAAAAGCTTCTATTTTCTCACCATTAAGTATGCTGTTAGCTGTGAGTTTTTATAGATACACTTTATCAAGTTGAGCTAATTTCCTTCTAATCCTAGTTTACTGAAAGCTTTTATCATCACTTGGTGTTAGATTTTGTCAAATACCTTTTCTGCATCTACTGATATGATCATGTGATTTTTCTTCTTTAGCCTGTTGATTGGTGTATTACATTAATTGATTTTGAATGTTGAATCAGCCTTCCATACTTGAGATTAACCCCACAATCGTGGTGTATAATTCTTTCTATAGATTACTGGATTTGATTTGCTAATATTTTACTGAGGATTTCTGCATCTACGTTCTTGAGCAAGATTGGCCTGTAGTTTCTTTTTCTTGTAATGTTTTCATTTGGTTTTGGTACTATGGTAATGCTGGCCTCAAAGAACGAGTTAAGAAGTATTTCTTCTGCTTCTGAAAGAGATGAGGGGGGTTGATTTAATTTCTTTATTAAAATTTGATAAAATTTACCCCTGAACCCATCTGAGCCTGGTGATTTCTGTTTTGAAAGGTATTGATTAGTGATTCATTTTATTTAGTAGATACAGGCCTATTCCAATTG
Source organism: Bos grunniens (assembly GCF_055505025.1). NCBI lineage: Eukaryota > Metazoa > Chordata > Mammalia > Artiodactyla > Bovidae > Bos > Bos grunniens. The sequence goes on from NC_141167.1 coordinate 19,149,474, forward strand.
TCAATTTCTTTCTGTCTGAGTTTTGGTAGTTTGTGTCTTCAAGGAATTAGTCCATCTCATCTAGATTATCAAATGTATAGGCATAGAGTTATTCATAGTACTCTTTTATTCAAAAGTAAGTTGCAGCGTTTTTGATACTTTCTCTTAAATACCTCAGCTTCCACCTGCTAAAAATAAGGATATTCTATTACATAATCATAGTATCATTACACACGTAAGAAAATTGACTTATTAATTCTCATATTAATGATTTAATAATTAACTTAGTAACCACAAGGGAAGGAAACATTCTGAGGGTCAACACTTTAACCGAATGATCAACTTTAACACACCAATGTGATAGTCGGACTTCCCTCAGAGTTCAGCTGGTAAAGAATCTGCCTGCAGTGCAGGAGACCTGGGTTCAATTCCTGGGTTGGGGAGATCCCCTGGAGAAGGAAATGGCAACCTGCTCCAGTATTCTTGCCTGGAGAATCCCATGGGCAGAGGAGCCTGGCAGGCTACAGTCCATGGGGTCTCAAGAGCTGGACCCGACTTAGTGACTAAACCACCAATGTGATAATCTGACATTATATGCCTTCTAATGTGATGCAATAAGAAGCACACATCCCACTTAGAGTGTTTGTGCCAAAAATGTTTAATCAATCTGTGAGGAAATAATCAGACAAAAACAACACATAGGACATGCTGTAGGCCAGCTGTCCTGGACTCTTAAAAAAAATTCAATTACATTTACCAAAAAAAACAAAGATGGAGGAGATGGGTTTAGAAGCTAAAGAGATAAAATAGCCAATGCCAAGGGCAGACTTTGACTAGAACCCAGGTAGAAGGGAGAAAAGTCGTAAAGCACATTTGGGGGACAACTAGCTCAATTTTAATATCTCTATATATGACAATATTGAATTCTTGTTATTCTTATAATTCTTATAATATAAAACAAGGTTAATAGTGGTGGTGATTCAAAGTTGTTTTTGTTGTTATTTTTACTCTTATTTCTCTGATCAAATAGGACTGTATAACCTATAATGTATTTTAATAAAAACCAAAGCTGTTTTCTATCCCATTCCCTTGTGGAGAGTTTTGCAGTGAACATTTCCAGAGGGCTTCACCTGCTGTGTGTATGTGTGTGTGTGTGTGTAGGTGTTGTATCAGCTGGCTTCCCAGGTGGCACAGTGGTAAAGAATCTGACTGCCAATGTGCTAATGCAGGAGATGCAAGAGATGCAGGTTTGGTCCCTGGGTTGGGAGGATCCCCTGGAATAGGAAATGGCAGCCCACTCCAGTATTCTTGCCTGGAAAATCCCATAGACAGAGGAGCCTGGTGAGCTACAGTCCATGGGGTCATGAAGAGCCAGATATAAGTAAACACTCATACATGGGCTTCTCTCTCTGGCAGATTTAGGACCTTTGCATTACTGATCAAAAGCTGGATTTCATAGGATAGGAGCAGAGAAAGGACGAGGGCAATGAAGGATAAGTATGGGATAAGCTCTGTGAGAAGCAATAAATAACTCATCTCTTTGAGAGAGGAGGAACCTAGCATCCTATGGATATTAAAAAATACAGACTTCTAAGAATCTGTAGCTAGAAATACTGTGAGAGGGAATGGTAGGAAGACTATCCCACTTTGAGATGTTACCTCACAGTGTAACTCTAAAGATGTTTTCTCCTGTATCTCCATCCTCTGCTTTTGATTATGTTCAGTCCCTGTCTGCCTGATCCTGTAACATTTTCTTCCCTCCAGAACCAGCTAACTTATTCCTTGAGTACTTTGGATACCACTTTAAAGATAATTTGTTTCCCTTGCTGAATGAAGAAGCACCCTTCTATATTGCCAGAATTTGCCTGTTATTCAAGAGAAGCTGCAAATAATTTTTGTGTGAAATCTCCTGTCTTATGAATGTTAACAAATTTAAAACTTTTCATGCACTTTGTGGACTAAATGTAACACAAATACGAGCCTCCAGTTTGCAACATCTGCTTGAGGGAACCCGGAAGTATAGGTAAAGGAGAATTCTAAGCCAATAATGAGGCAAAACTCCCTTCTTGTGCAGCCCTAAAGTTAAAAAATAAAAGTTACCGAGTAAAAGACTCAGAATACTAAGGACAGAAACCAGACGAGGTATATATGTATATGTGGATGTGTATATATTTGGCTGCACTGGGTGTTCATTGTGGCATGCGGGCTCATCGTTGCAACGCATGGAATTTCTCCACTTGTGGTGCATAGGCTTCTCTAGTTGCAGCTCCCAGGCTGTAGAGCTCACGGGTTCAGTAGTTGCATCATGGGGGCTTAGTTGCCCCATGGCATGTGGGATCTTAGTTCCCTGACCAGGGATGGAAGCTGTAACTTCTGGACCACCTCAACTACTGGACCACCAGAGAAGTCCCACAAGCTTTTCTTTAAACCAATTCCTTTTCATTTTCTCCTTTAAATAATTATTACTTTTACTGATTTTTTAGCCCTCTAATGGTGAAGTTTTTTTCCCCCCTTGCTTTCATTAAAAAAAAAATCTAAACAGTAAAGTTCCCTCTGTTTTATAAGTGGCCAGCAAAGGATATTTGTCCAGTCGCCTCCATGATCACAGGGGTCAGTGTTTCACTAGAGAGGAGGTGTTCTGCCTTCCACTTTTATTTTTTAAGGTAACAGCTTTCTTAAAATATAATTTACACACCATATAATTCTCCCACTGAAAGTATAAAATTCAGTGGTTTTAAGTATATTCACAGAATGTGAAAACATCACAGTTAATTTTAGAACATTTTCATTACACCAGAAAGCCTGCACCCATTTGCAATTAGGCTCCATTTCCCCCTAACCACTTCTAGGCCTGCTGCTAAGTCACTTCAGTCGTGTCCGACTCTGTGCGATCCCATAGACAGCAGCCCACCAGGCTCCCCCGTCCCTGGGATTCTCCAGGCAAGAACACTGGAGTGGGTTGCCATTTCCTTCTCCAATGCAGGAAAGTGAAAAGTGAAAGTGAAGTCGCTCAGTCGTGTCCGACTCTTAGCGACCCCATGGACTACAGCCCACCAGGCTCCTCCGTCCATGGGATTTTCCAGGCAAGAGTACGGGAGTGGGTTGCCATTGCCTTCTCCACTTCTAGGCCTAGGCAGCCACTAATCTTATCAATGTAGATTTGCCTGTCCTGGACATTTTATATAAATGGAATCACACATAGTGTTACCTTTTATAACTGGCTTCTTGCACTTTATGTTCAAGATTCATCTGTGTTGAAGCATGTATCAATACTTCATTCTTTTATATGATGAAATAATGTTCCATTGTGGATATACCACTTTTTATTTATCCTGTCAACTTTAACAATATAATAGCCAGTTATTTTGCTAGCAAAAGTGAGTTTACATGGAAATAGTGGAGGACTTTGCAACTCGGGAAATGTAAGCTATGGTAAACCATAGGCAAATCCAGAGAATGAAGAAGCGGGGCTTGTTTTTACGGGGAAAAGACGGGGATTTGGGAGGGGCTGTGATAAACAGAGAGTCCATTGGAGGAAGCTGGGAATCCAGAGTATAGAGGCTTCTGATTGGTTGGACTGCTACAATCACTGATTGGCTGGGCTGTCCTGGAGCGAAGTTTTCTACTCTTTCTGGATAGTAAAGTAAAGCCAGCTTTCTGTTGGAGCTCTGGCACATCTCTTACTGCTTGAAGTAATTGAGGGTACATGGTTCGGTGTGAGAGCGTCTCCTACGGGCCTGTCCTGACTCCAGTTTTAGCTGAGATTTCTTTAATTCCACATTTCCACCTTTTGCTTAAGCTCTTTCCTTAAAAGCATTGCTGATCAAGAGTCAGGGTTTCCACATGCAGTAATTTATTCCTCAGACCTTCCCTGGTTGTCCCATTTCATGTCAGAGAGAAGGTACACAAATTGGACACCTCAGGAGGACACATTTGAGTAACTCTCAGGAATTTCTCATTATAAGTCCATATTTAGTAAAGCTTGTGTTATAAATTATCTTGAGACACTGGGCTAGCATCATCATATTAGGCATGTCATTTTTTATAAAGGTTTGATAAGTAATAGATGTAAAACTTAGCAAATATACAGAACAGAATTAAAAACAGCATTATAAATCCAGTTTTAAGATGGTTCTCAACCAGGAGCTCAGACCCAAAGGTAGCCAGTTGAATAAATCAGAAGACAGTAGGTTGTTGGGTAAAATGTGCTGTAACTAATATGCTTGCTCTTTGATTTTGTGTAATTGGGCCTCTGCTTCCCCAGAGGCATGTCCCCACATTTAACAAGAGGTGTTTGCTATTGCATAGACACCGTCTTGTTCAGCAAGTAAGTAATCAAAGGCTATGTGGTGATCCAAAATCACCTTGGCCAATGAGTTAGGTGAGCATTGCTGAGTTGAAACTGTGTTGGTTATGGAGTCAGCTAACTCCTAATATCAGGGAGAGATTCCTGATTACTTGTGCATTGGCACTCCAATCATAGGAAGAAAACTCTCCCTGTGGAGACAAAACCAGAATCTTGCATGCTTCCAGGAAGTTCTTCCTTAAGGTTGTTGTAAAGGCTTAATGAGATGGACCAATGAGAGGCTTCTGTTTGGTTATGTAGGGAGAACAAGATAGTGAACATAGCAAGGCTACACTCCACAGTCGTCATATTCTCCACCTGTCAAGACAATGACTTGCTTAAGCTTAAAGGTATTCCACAAACTTCCATATGTGAAGGTATAACCAGGAGATATGATAAGACTCCCACATAAACAATAGCATCTATGGGGTTATTCATTGGAATAGGGGCATTTGCATTACTTAACCAAGGCTCACACATAAGGTTGTTACACACCAAGAGGATATTTAGACATAGAGATGTGTCAGCAAGTTTACAAATGATGTGACTTACACTGGCAACTCCGCAGAACCTTTCATATAAATGTTTAGAAGATCTTGTTTTTCCATCCCAGGGTTGAGTCAAATTGAAGCAGGAAGTAAGTTTAGGCAGGTTTAGCACACTGACTTTATGAAATGGGCTCTGGAAACAATTTGGACAAACAACAGCATTTGGAACCCCAGTAAAATTTCTTATACAGTGAACCAAAGGGTCTTTGCTCCCTTAGATGGACTGATGTTTTCAAGGGCAAATCCAGCAATCAGAGAGGTTCCCCCTTTCACAAGGGATTGGGAAATAAAAATAAGGGCATTGTCCTTCCATGGAAGGGAGGGAGAAAACAAGGTGAGAGACAGTACTGAAAGAAAGGGACACAGGCTTGGTCCAGACATCCTGGGAAAGCTGTCAGCCTCAGATACTGTCTGCTTCGGATCCTAGTGCGCTTTATCTTCACGTTGCCAGATGGTCCCGTTGGGATTCAATACCTGCTTTAAATGTGATGTGTAGATGCAGGGGTCTACTTCTTGGAGTTTTGCGGTACAAAGGTTAGTTAACAGTACCTGATAGGGGCTCTTCCAGTGAGGCTGGAGAGAGTTCTTTTAAAGGTGCCTCTTCCGGTATACAGAATGTCAGGGTTATAGAGTGTGATAGGTGGGGTCTTTGACTCCTGGTAATGTGCTGCAGAAAGGGGGCTCTACTAGGGCATGGTTATTTTTAATAGATGTAATTAGACCTTTACAATACAGAAGTATTTTTGTCTGTATCAGTTGTGGATTGAAAGGAGCAGGGACCAGTTGCTGCTGACATCCTGTAACTGGAACAGACTCCCATTGAAGCTATACAGATATATACTTTGTCATGAAAAAAAGAATATTTAATAAGAATTTCAGAATTTGGGGGAATCAGACAGGGATAAAAAGATAAGTGCTTCAATCTTTGTGGCCAGCATACACTTTACCAAATTGCTGTGAATTATAGAAAACTTAAAGCAGAGGAGAAAAATGATCCCTTTATACCTGGAAAACAAAACATTAAAGCAGTTTGTTTTCCATTAGTTTTAGAAATCCTTACCCAGTTCAGTCATACGATCTTAAAGTTGTCAAAAACCCATATTCCACAGTACCTGTCAGAACTTTATACATGAATCTCTTTAAAGAAAAAACATATTTGCAAAAGTATTAAAGGAGTAACTGCCTATAACTGACAAAAAGACTTGAGATTTTCCAGAGACTGTGAGAAAGAGCTCAGAGTTAGCTCAAGGTCAGAAAGACTTCATTTAGAACTTGCTTTTGGGGAAGTTTATTAAAAATATCAAAAGGTTTTAGACATTTGATCAAACAGGATCATAGATTATCATGAAATGATAATTATCTGTTGGATCAAAATAACAATAAGTAACAAATTTCAAAGGCAAATACGAAAAGTTACATAGTTGTAGGCAAAACTTGGTTCTTTTAATGTTGAGAAGATTCCATTTTCTTAAGTAACCAGAGACCAGATTAAGACAATATGAAGCCTAGGAAAGAATTTTGGTAAAACACAAATCTTTGTTTTCTAAGCAAATTACTTAGAGGTTAAAAAAAAAAAAGGGAACAGGCTACTTAGTCCAAGAAAACTTTGCCCTTTTAAGAGATTAATTATTTTTCAAAAAAATTTCCCAATAAATCTTCCACAGCTTACTATTTCATTTAGCTTTTGTCCTATTTTTCATCTTTCCTATTCTGAATTAGCTTCACTTTAGGACAAAATTACACTCTTTCCCTCAATAAAATGCATTTCCATTCTTCTACCTTTTCTTACCAAAAGTGAAAGTGACAGTCACGTCTGACTCTTTGCAACCCCGTGGATGATATGTAGTCCTTGGAATTCTCCGAGCCAGAATCCTGGAGTGGGTAGCCTTTCCCTTTTCCAGAGAATCTTTCCAACCCAGGGATCAGACCCAGGTCTCCCACACTGTAGTCAGATTCTTTACCAGCTGAGCCACAAGGGAAGCCCAAGGGTGCTGGCGTGGGTAGCCTGTCCCTTCTCCAGCGAATCTTCCTGACCCAGGAATCGAACTGGGGTTTACCAAAAGCACCTGTCTTACTTGTGTTGCGTATATGCTTGTTTCCCCTAATTATTTCTGGTAGCTTTAAACAATTGTGAGTAGTCTATACGAACTAATGAATATATTTCATAATTCCTAAAAACGTATTTTCCTCAAGGAAATTTTCCAATGTGGTATGTTTACCAGTAGACCCGAATATCTTTAGTTCCTTTGTAAAGGAAGCCAAAAGTAGATGAACCTATTTTAAGTAATGTTCTAGTATTTTGATCTTATTTGGGAATGATCTAGATATTTAATGACCACCTATTATTTAATTTAACTTAGCAAAACTGTAAAGTTTCAGGATGCCAAAAAGATTTGGGGAAACTGTTTAAAAGATTTACCCAGAAATGTATATCTCATTCACATACTTTCAATTCACTTGTTTTCAACATTCATGAAAAACTTTATCATACCATGTATTGCTCACAAATTTTGTAATGAAGATAACATGAACTTATCTCACCAATTAACCCAGGCAGAATAAAAATTGTATGCCTGCATTACTTTCAAACACTGCTAACTCCAAGGACATGCCTGTTTTAATTAGACCACTACCCCTAAACTAGCTTTCAAACTGTATCATGTAAACCCAGAAAGTCTCTGTTATATTTTATTTCATTTAAGTGCTCATTTGTTTGTTTGTTTTGCTTTTTTTGTTTTTAAGCCAATTAAATAAAGCTCTTTTTGAATTAATTTTAGCAATACTATCCAGAGGTAGAAAAGAAAAAAAAAAAAAACCACACATATATACATACATATATAGATACACTGGTGGCTCAGAGGGTAAAGAATCTGCCTGCAATGCAGGAGACCCATGTTCAACCCTTGGGTCAGGAAGATCCCCTGGAGAAGAGAATGGCTATTCACTCCAGTATTCTTGCCTGGAGAATTCCACGGACACAGGAGTCTGGTAGGTTATAAGGGGTTGCAAAGAGTCAGACATGACTGAGCAAGTAACACACATATAGATACACATGAGCACACAGACAGATGCAAACAGGGAACTTGTAGTTTTATTTAAAATGTTAGCCATGTCTCAGGTACAAAAATACAAAACTCAGAAGAATAGTGTGATCCAAATTGTTTTTATGGCATACTATAAGGATCCTTTTAGAACTCTTTTTGGAGTCAAATTGTCTTTTAGAAACTTCTGCATATCAATCAAAGAAGGCAGTCTGTTGTCTCCTGAGTGGTTTGGAGTTCTCTCTGTTAAGATTTCCCCTTAAGATGGCTTTATTTAAAACAAAGGTCGAACCTTTGAACAGGATAGTTGACCTACCAAAAAACTTCACCAAGCAGACGGAAATAGAAAACAAAATTTCCCCTAAGAGTTTTGGAATCTATTTGTCTATTTTCAAAAATATAGGACAATTGCTGTTTAAATCTTTCCTTTTAGTTGTTTATTTGCTCCAATTGTCTTAGAAACAGTAATTAGGGGGTTAGCATTTGGATTCTCAGAGGGTCTGATTTTTTTTTTTTTTTTTTTTAGGGTCTGATTTTTTAAAGGGGCAGGTTTTTGCAGAGGAGAGAGGAAGAAGACATTGGGGTCAGAGCAAGAGCACAAGATGGCCGCCAGGGCCGAGGCTGAGACAAAGTGGGTGGAGAAGACACACAGATGGTCCAAAACCAGAAGTTGGGGAGGGGAATACAAGAGTTTGAGGCTCTGGTAGATTTTTTCTTTTTTGGTTATTTTGGCAATTTTAGAAACAGAATCTTGCAAAGAGGCAATTTTAGAGTTTTGTGCATGTTTCCAGTTACCAGTGAAATGTTTGTTTTAATTTTAGGATGTAGTCCTCCAATTTAATCTTATTTGAATTTGGGGAGCTTGAAAGTTCCCCTTAATAGCAGCTGTAATTCCTAATTACTTTTAGTTTGTCTAGCCCACTTAGTTTAAAATGCAGTAAAGGGTGTCCACAGTTTTTAAACATGAACTGGCCCGAGTCTCCAAAGGAGGACTGCCTTCAGAGCAATTAGATGAGTGGGGTCCCATTTCCCTAAGTTCTCCCAGAAACCCAAGAAAGTTGGTAGAGTCTTTGCACAGATTCCAAAAGGAATAGTTCCCAGTTAGCTCAGTCTCCAAAAGAGAACCTAGCTACCACATGCTCCAGAAACAACTTGAGTACTAAGGATAAAGCCTTGTACCAGACAAATGAAATCTTTCCCCTTAAAGGACAAAGCCTTTCCAGAGCCTGAGTAAAGTTAGAGAGCTCAAAACACAAAAGAGTGGAGCTTGGCATCCAAGAGAACACTCTCCAAATTGAAAGCGGTCAGCGACTCAGCAGAGGGATAAGCACAGGCGACTTAGTGCAGGTCACCTCACTTGATTCTAGGAGCCAAGTCTCTCGGAGTTTGCCCCTTTGGACCCCACTTGTGCCACCAAATATGTCAACTTTAATCATATAATAGCCAGTTATTTTACCAGCAAAAGTGAATTTATTCTACAGTACCAGAGGAATTCCCCTTTATGGATCACATCCTTGTCGCGGCAAAGGGGCTTGTGTAACCCAGTGAAGCTATGAGCTGCACCTTGAAGGGCCACCCAGGATGGACGTGTCATAGTGGAGCGTTCTGACAAAACACGGTCCACTGAAAGAGGGAATGGTAAACCATTCTGGTATTCTTGCCATGAGAACCCCATGAATGGTATGAAAAGGCAAAAGGATATGACACTGGAAGATGAGCCCCCCAGGTTGGAAGATGTCCTGTATGCTACTCGGGAAGAGCAAAGGGCAAATACTAATAGCTCCAGAAAGAATGAAGCAGCTGTGCCAAAGTGGTAATGATGCCCAGTTGTGGATGTGTCTGGTGGTGAAAGTAAAGTCTGATGCTGTAAAGAACAGTATTGCATAGCAACCTGGATTATTAGGTCCATGAATCAAGGTAAAGTGAACATAGTCAAGCAGGATATGGCAAGAGTGGATATCAGCATCTTAGGAATCAGTGAACTAAAATGGACAGGAATGGGTGAATTTTTAATTCAGATGATCATTATATCTACTACTGTGGGCAAGAATCCCTTAGAGGAAATGTCCTTAGAGGATGTCCTCTAAGGACAAAAATCCCTTAGAGGAAAGCTCTCATAGTCAATAGAAGAGTCTGAAATGTACTACTTGGGTACAATCTCAAAAATGACAGAATGATCTTGATTAGTTTCCAAGGCAAAAACCATTCAACAACACAGTAACCCAAGACTATGGCCCAACCACTTATGTCAAAGAAGCTGAAGTTGACCAGTTCTATGAAGCCCTACAAGACCTTCTAGAAATAACACCGAAAAAGCATGTCCTTTTCATCACGGGATTGGAATGCAAAAGTAAGAAGTCAAGAGATACATGGAGTAACAGGCAAGTTTGGCCTTAGAGTACAAAATGAAGCGGGGCAAAGGCTAATGGAGTTCTGTCAAGGGAACACACTGGTCAGAGCAAATACCCTTTTCCAACAATACAAGGGACGACTCTACACATGGACATCACCAAATCATCAATACTGAAATCAGATTGATTATGTTTTTTGCAGCTGAAGAGGAAGAAGCTATATACAGTCAACAAAAACAAGATCTGGAGCTAACTGTGGCTTTTGCAACTCCTTATTGCAAAATTCAGGCTTAAACTGAAGAAAGTAAGGAAAAACACTAGGTCGTTCAGGTAGGACCTAAGTCAAATCCATTATGATTATACAGTGGAGGTGATGAATAGATTCAAGGAATTAGATCTCATAGACAGAGTGCCTGAAGAATTATGGAGAGAGATTCATAACATTGTACAGGAGGCAGTGACCAAAACCATCCCCAAGAAAAAGAAATGCAAGAAGGCAAAGTGGTTGTCTAAAGAAAGAAGAGAAGTGAAAAGCAAGGGAGAAAGGGAAAGATATGCTGAACTGAATGCAGAGTTCCAGAGAATAGCAAGGAGAGGTAAGAAGGTCTTCTTCAATGAACAATGCAAAGAAGTAGAGGAAAACTATAGAAAGGGAAAAACTAGAGATCTCTTCAAGATAATTGGAGACATCAAGGGAACATTTCATGCAAGGATGGGCACAATAAAGGACAGAAATGGTAAGGACCCAACAGAAGCAGAAGCAATTTTAAAAAGGTGGCAAGAATACACAGAAGAACTATACAAAAAAGGTCTTAATGACCCAGATAGCCACAATGGTGTCGTCACTCCCGTAGAGCCTGACATCCTGGAGTGTGAAGTCATGTGGGCCTTAGGAAGTTTTACTACAAAAAAAAGCTAGTGGAGGTAATGGAATTCTAGCTGAGCTATTTAAAATCCTAAAAGATGATGCTGTTAAAGTGCTGTACTCAATAGGCCAGCAAATTTGGGAAATTCAGCAGTGGCCACAGGCCTGGAAAATGTCAATTTTCATTCCAACCCCAAAGAAGGGCAGTGCCAAAGAATGTTCAAACTACCATACAGTTGCACTCATTTGCATGCTTAAGGTTATGCTCAAAATCCTTTAAGCTAGGCTTAAGCAGAATGTGAACTGAGAACTTCAGATGTACAAGCTGGATTTAGAAAAGCAGAGGAACCAGAGATCAAATGGCCTACATTCATTGGATCATATAGAAAACAATGGAATTCCAGAAAAACGTCTACTTCTGTTTCACATTGAATATGTGAAAGCCTTTGACTATGTGTATCACACAACAAACTGGAAAATTCTTTAAGAGATGGGAATACCAGACCACTTTATTGTCTCCTGAGAAACCTGTATGTGGATCAAGAAGCAACAATCAGAACCAGACGTGGAACAACTGGTTCTAAATTGGGAAAGGAGTATGACAAGGCTGTATATTGTCACCCTGTTTGTTTAACTTATATGCAGAGTACATCATGTGAAATGCTGGGCTGGTTGAATCACAATCTGGAATCAAGATTGCCAGGAGAAATATCAACAACCTCAGATCTGCAGATGATATCACTCTAATAGGTGAAAGCAAAGAGGAACTAAAGAGCCTCTTGATGAAGGTGGAAGAGGAGAGTGAAAAAGCTGACTTAAAACTCAGCACTCAAAAAACTAAGATCATGACATCTGCTCCCATCATTTCATGGCAAATAGAAGGGGAAAAGTAGAAGCAGTGATACATTTTGTTTTCTTGGGCTCCAAAATCACTGCAGATGGTGACAGCAGACATGGAATTAAAAGATGCTTGCTCCTTGCTATGACAAACCTAGACAGTGTGTTAAAAAGGAAAGACATCTCTTTGCCAGCAAAGGTCCATATAGTCAAAGCTATGGTTTTTCCAGTAGTCACGTATAGATGTGAGAGTTGGACCATAAGGAAGGCTGAGTATTGAAGAATTGATGTTTTCGAATTGTGATGCTGGACAAGATTCTTGAGAGTCCCTTGGACAACAAGAAGATCAAACCAGTCAATCTAAGGGAAATCAACCCTAAATACTCATTGGAAGGACTATTACTGAAACTGCAGCTTCAATATTTTGGCCAACTAATGCAAAGAGCTGACTCACTGGAAAAGACATTGAAGCTGGGATAGATTGAGGGCAGGAGGAAAAGGAGGCGACAGAGGATGATGATTGGATAGCATCACCAACTCAATGGACATGAATTTGAGGAAACTCTGGGAGATAGTGAAGGACAGGAAGGCCTGGCATGCTGCAGTTCGTGGTATTGCGAAGAGTTGGACATAACTTAGTGGCTGAACAACAAGAACCAGAGGAATTGCTGTTCGGGAAACGCAATCTATGGCAAACCATAGGCAAATCCAGAGAACAAGAAAGAGTAACCTGCTTTTTTAGAGGAAGGGGAACTTGCTTTTATTGGGGAAGCTGGGTGGAAATTTGGGAGTTGTTGCTGTGATAACCAGAGAGTCCATTGGAGGAAGCTGGGAGTCCAGAGTATAGCGGCTTTTCATTGGTTGTACTGCTACAGTCTCTGATCGGCTGGGCTATCATGGGGTGGAGAGTTTTCTTCTTCCTTCTGGGTAGTAGAGGCACCTTTCTGTTGGAGATCTGGTGTAATCTCTTCCCATTTGAAATAATTGAGGCTGCATGGCAGATTTGTGACCCCATGGACTGTAGCCTGCCAGGCTCCTCTATCCATGGGATTCTCCAGGCAAGAATATCGGAGGGGGTTGCCATTTTCTCCTTCAGGAGAGCTTTCTGGCCCAGGGATGGAACCCACGGTCTCTCGTCTCCTGCATTCGCAGGTGGGTTCTTTACCACTAAGCTACCAGGAAAGCCCTTCAATTTGAGCAGGATTCTTTAATTCCACAATTCATTCATCAGTTGAAAAGACATTTAGATTCCTTTCTCTTTTTTGGCTATTGTGAATAACACTGCTTTAAACATTCATATTCAAGTTCTTGTGTGGACATAAAACTTTTATTTCTCTTTGGTTTATGTATACCTAGCAGTAGAATTGTTGAGCCATATGGTAACTCTATATTTGCCCTATATTTGTTCCTATATTTGAGATACTCCCAGGCTGTTTTCCAAACTTGCTTTACCATTTTACATTCCCATTAGTAATGTACTCCATTTCTCCCCATGCCTTCCACTCTTAGTATTTAAGATGAATGACAGTGATGTCAACCACTTGCTTTTCATTTCTCAATTATGGTATTGAGAAATAATACAAAATAGAAATAATGTAAAATATTAGGTATACAGTTTTTTTCATGACAAAATATAAAAACTTTACCAAGCAACCTTTCACTTTATTTCTTTCCTTTGTCTTAACTAAGTGATCTCTTGGGAATGGAATGGCACCATGCTCTTAATGACAGCCTATCAAATATATCTTTTTTCCATATGAAGGAAAGAATGTCATACAGCAAATGACTTAATAGTCTTATCCTGTCCAAAGGTCTGTGGCATGTAGGAATATTGTAGGCCCGCTTTCATAGAGAATCGTGGTTTTTTTATTATTTGGACTTCAAAAATTGTATTGGATTGTAAAGCAAATCCCAGACATCAGGTCATTTTACCCATAAGTATTTCGGTATCATCTCGAACAGTAAAGGACTTTAACAAAAGATAGCCAGTATGTTATTATCTCACATTAGCTATTTGTTGTCCAGTTGCTCAGTCATGTCTGACTCTGTGACCCCATGGACTGCAGCACGCCAGGCTTCCCTGTCCTTCACCACCTCCTGGAACTTTGCTCAAGCTCATGTCCATTGAGTCAGTGATGCTGTCCAACCATTTCATCCTCTGTCATCCCCTTCTCCTCCTACCTTCAATCTTTCCCAGCATCAGGGTCTTTTCTAATGAGTCAACTCTTCTCATTAGGTGGTCAAAGTATTGGAGCTTCAGCTTCAGCATCAGTCCTTGCAATGAATATTCAGAGTTGATTTTGTTTAGGATTGACTGGTTTGATCTCCTTGTAGTTCAAGGGATTCTCAAGAGTTTTCTCCAACACCACAGTTCAAAAGCATCAATTCTTCAATGCTCAGCCTTCTTTATGGTCCAACTCTCACATCCATACATGACTACTGGAAAAACTATAGCTTTGACTATATGGACCTTTGTCAGCACATTAACTATAATTCCTTAATTTTTTCCAATACCCATTTATATTTATATATCCCTAATTATTTTAAATTTGCATTTCCACGGGTTTTTTTTTTTTTTTTAATCTGAGTCCAAACAAGGTTCACAGATTTGGTTGTTTTATCTTTTAATTGTTTTTTATTCTAGACTAATTATTTTTTATAGATCATATTTAGATAAGTAAGATAATCACAAAATAATATAAAACAGTATTTAGTAAAGGATTTAGTATTTAGTAGGATATGATCAAATATGAGGCATCTAGGTTTTTAGTAAGGGCTTCCCTCATAGCTCAGTTGGTAAAGAATCTGCCTGCAGTGCAGGAGACCTGTGTTCGATCCCTGGGTTGGGAAGATCCTCAGAGAAGGAAATGGCAACCCACTCCAGTATTATTGCCTGGAGAATCCCATGGACAGAGGAGCCTGAGAGACTCCAATCCATGGGGTCGCGAGAGTCGGACGTGACTTAGCGACTAAAGACAGACAGAGGTTTCTAATATACTCTTCATTGACCCTGTTGGTAGATATATGATATATGGGTTAGAGAACCAGATTGACTAAATTTGAAGCTCCCGCCCTACCACCACAGGTTTTGTAATCTTTTGCAAGTGAATTTAATATTTGTTTTTATTAAAGTTATACATGTGCATAGTTCAAAAAGACAATTCTACAAGACTTGTTACCAACAAAAATGAACAAGAAAATCACTGCCTCATTACCACCAGTACTTGATTTCCTACCTCCAAGAAGCAGTTGTTTTCAACTCTTTTAACCTAATTTGTTTGTTTGCCTCCAGATCTCAAGGCAACCTAGTTATATTGCCATTCTTGATATTTCCTTTTAAAATTTTAATTTAATTAAAAATTTATTTTATTGAAGTATAGTTGATTCATTTTTGATATTTATGTTTTGAGTATTAACTATTTCTGTGGGCTCCCAGGTGGAGCTAGCAGTAAAGAATCCACCTGCTAATGCAGGAGATGTAAAGAGATGAATGTTCAATTCCTGGGTTGGGAAGATCCTCTGGAGGAGAACATGGCAACCCACTCCAGTATTCTTGCTTAGAAAATCCCACGGACAGAGGAGCCTGGTGGGCTGCAGTCCATAGGGCTGCAAAGGATTGGACGTTACTGAAGCAACTTGGCACACATCCATTTCTCTAATGGAAGATGAAGGTTTAGTTCTCTATCACACTCACTGCAGTCTCCCAAAGTGGCACAGTGGTAAAGAATGTGCCTGCCAATGCAAGAGACACAGGAAACATGGGTTTGATCCCTTGATTGGGAAGATCTGCTGGAAGAGGAAATGGCAATCCACTCCAGTATTCTTTCCTGGGCAATTCCATGGACAGAGGAGCCTGGTGGACTACAGTCCATGGGGGCACAAAGTGTCAGACATGACTGAGCAACTGAACGCACACACGGGCACACTGACTGCTCCTCTACTACAGATACCAAGTCCGTATTTCCATTCTCCTAAGATAGTTAGAAAAGCATTCAGTCTAAATAGTATAGCCATGAAGATGCTATTCATAGGTACCATGATTACTGTCTTTTCAGAGAACACTTTATTTTTCCTGAAGTCAGAAACATTCATGCTTTATATTTTGCTTAGTTTTCTATGTATTGATCAATAATTCAACTCTGCACCCTTCCTCAGTTGTATAAATCTGCTCTCCATATGTCCAAACACATTAGATAGTCTATTAGTTTCATTGTCTTGAAGAAATCTCTCTAGGGGCCTTGTGACTTGCACTGCTCTGGACTATTTTCTATCTATCCCTGCTGCCCTGCATGACCTTGGAGTCTCCCTCACCATCCTTCTTTTTTGGTATATTTCATTTCCTGGAGTCCATTTAAAAAATTTTTTTATTCTTCACTTACTAGAACACATTCTCTAATAATATCCTGAGAAAGGATGCATGAGAAATAAATTTTTGAGACTTTGCCCATATGAAAGTGTCTTTATTCTAACTTCATATTTAATTGATAGTCTGGCTGGGTATAGAATTCTTGGTTGGAAATTATTTTCCTCAGAATTTTGAAGATGTTGCAGCACTATATTTAGGCTTTCAGTGCTTTTCTTGAGAGATCTGAAGCCACTTTGATTTTTAAATTACTTTTATAAAATCTCTTTGCTGTTATTCTCTCTGGAAATTTGAGTGTTCTGAAATTTCATGATCACAGACTTGTTGGAGGGCTATTTTTATTTTGTGCTGTACACTCAGAGGGCCCCTTTAGGTTAAAAAAACTCAAGTTCTTTGGTTATGGGGAAATATTATTTAATTATTTCTTTGAGTATTTTCTCCCTTCTATTAAATATTTCCTTCTGTTAGAACTTCATAATTCAATTGTTGTGTTACCTAAACTGTTGCTCTAATTAAATAAACAAAACAAAAACAAAAAACAAAAAACTTTTGTCTCCCACATTCTATCTTTGTCTTTTGTACTACATTTCCTTGACTTATTTTATAATCCTTTCTATTTCTGCTATTATGTTTTTAATTTCCAAGAGTTATTTTTTGTTTTAATTCACTGAATGTACCTTTCTTTTAGAAATGGCATCTATTTCCTGAATAAAATATTTTCTCTTTGCAGATTTTAATGATTTTTAAAAAATTTTCACTGTCATCTGTGTTTTCTCTTTTTCCACATTGCATTTATTTTGCATTTGTTTTGGTCTCTATCATATTAGATACTTTCTTCTAATGCCTTGTGGTCTTGGCTGTCAGCCTACACTTAAGAGGGAGGTTTCTTCTTTTTAATATCATCTTCTCTCATACTTCTAGTGGTACCTGGTGCTGCCAGTGATTGGGCCTTTGGGGAATTCTGTGGTATATTTTAGGATATATTTCAGCTTTTCCCACTACTACTGTAGGATTCGCCTTTCCTGGTTTTGCTGGGTAAGTTCCACTTATTTATCTGCTTTCCAAAACTTCTGTTGCTGATGTCTCTTCTCCATTCTCTGTTCCTGTGTACTTCTGATTTATAACAAACAAATGACCTTTTCTGTCATTTGGAGGGGTTTGGAAGGGAGCGAGGTGTATGTGTAATCTACATCAAGGTTCAGCAAACTATGGTTTATGCACTAAAACCAGCTCTTCCCTATTTCTAGGGCACCACGACCAACACTTTCCCAGGTCCCTGAAGTTCCAAACTTCATCCTAGCTTCTCACTCTCAGTCTTAACACACACCTAATACCATTTTCAACCCACCTTCTATTGCACCAACAGGTGTTTGTAAGTGGTGCCACCCTTTCCCCCTTACCCCACCTCTTAGAGGGCAGTTGGTAGTATAAATCTAGCTACTCTCAGACTTCCTGGTCTCCCTGTGGGTGCTGATGCCCCCCGGGGGTGTCCTGCCCCTGATCCTCAGCCAAGTGCCTTTTGTCTCCTGGATGACATAGCAATTTCTTCTGCAATTTCATGGTGACTCACTTTTTAAAAATAGTCTTTGATGTGTCAAAGCCTTTTTTGAAAGTTTGAACAGGTTGTATTGACTAGTTCTCTTTTAGTCACATGCATTTTTACCTTCTAAAAGAAACCCTAATATATTATTTAGGTACAATTTTACCTTCCTGAAACCACACACCCCTTACTTTCCATGCTTCAATGCCTCTCCTTCAGTGTTCTCACATGACCAGCACAGCCTGTCCCGTGAGTTTATCTCACACCAGCTCAAATACCCGCTCCTTCAAGTCTTCCCAGCTTCTCCCAGAAAAAATTCTCCCTCTTGCCTCTTAACTCCTAGGGCGACTTCTCTAGAGGCTTGTAATATAGTTAATTATATCTTTGTATTCTCCTTCTGATGGTTCATAAATTCTTTCATGTCAGGAACCTTGTCTAATCTTTCCATACAGTCTCTTGAGTTTGGAAGAACTCTGTATATGTTTGATAAATTAATGACATAAACCTGGGGAGAGACTTCTTGAAATAAGTCTACTAAGTCAACAGCCTCCACTTAACCCACTCGTAGTTCAGTCCCACTAAAGTTACAAATGCCTTCCCAGTGAGTGATTCTTCAGTATCTTTTCATTCATCAGCTTCTTCCTCCTCTTTGTCACATTTCAGTTCAGTTCAGTCGCTCAGTCGTGTCTGACTTTTTGCGACCCCATGAATCACAGCACGCCAGGCCTCCCTGTCCATCACCAACTCCCAGAGTTCACCCAGACTCACGTCCATCGAGTCAGTGATGCCATCCAGCCATCTCATCCTCTGTCGTCCCCTTCTCCTCCTGCCCCCAATCCCTCCCAGCATCAGAGTCTTTTCCAATGAGTCAACTCTTCACATGAGGTGGCCAAAGTACTGGCGTTTCAGCTTTAGCATCATTCCCTCCAAAGAAACCCCAGGGCTGATCTCCTTCAGAATAGACTGGTTGGACCTCCTTTAGATACTCCTTTTTACCGACAATTCTTACCTCCTCTGGCTTCCTATGTCCTGCTACTCCTATCTCTAATTATTTTACTCATGTCTCTTCCATGTACCACACTCTTCTAAATCAATGCTTGTGTTTCGTTTTCTGTCCTTGGGCTTTTTTTCCCTCTATGTGTCTTCAGGAATCTCATTTCTCTATGTATCTCAGGAATCTTCAGAACTCATGTTATGTTTGTTTGGGGTTAGGGTTGAAAGGGAGTAAATCGAGGGGCTCAGACTAGGAGTTAGAGTTCCTCAGAATCTAAGCAGTGGAGAGAGTAGAACAAGATACAGATAGGCATATGGCTATTGAAGTATCAGTTTTGCTGATGGAACAGTAAATACCCAAAATTGAGAGCTCTTTCTTTCTTTTTTTTTTTTTATTCTTAAATTTAATAATTTTAAAACATGTGTTCCCCATCCTGAACCCTCCTCCCTCCTCCCTCCCCATACCATCCCTCTGGGTCATCCCAGTGCACCAGCCCCAAGCATCCAGCATCGTGCATTGAACCTGGACTGGCATCTCGTTTCATACATGACATTTCACATGTTTCAATGCCATTCTCCCAAATCTTCCCACCCTCTCCCTCTCCCACAGAGTCCATAAGCCTGTTCTATACATCAGTGCCCACTGATGTATAGGGTGCCCACTTTCACCATTACTATTCAACATAGTTTTGGAAGTTTTGGCCACAGCAATCAGAGCAGAAAAAGAAATAAAAGGAATCCAAATTGGAAAAGAAGAAGTAAAACTCTCACTATTTGCAGATGACATGATCCTCTACATAGAAAACCCTAAAGACTCCACCAGAAAATTACTAGAACTAATCAATGATTATAGTAAAGTTGCAGGATATAAAATCAACACACAGAAATCCCTTGCATTCCTATACACTAATAATGAGAAAACAGAAAGAGAAATTAAGGAAACAATTCCATTCACCATTGCAACGGAAAGAATAAAATACTTAGGAATATATCTACCTAAAGAAACTAAAGACCTATATATAGAAAACTATAAAACACTAGTGAAAGAAATCAAAGAGGACACTAATAGATGGAGAAATATACCATGTTCATGGATTGGAAGAATCAATATAGTGAAAATGAGTATACTACCCAAAGCAATTTATAGATTCAATGCAATCCCTATCAAGCTACCAACAGTATTCTTCACAGAGCTAGAACAAATATTTCACAATTTGTATGGAAATACAAAAAACCTCAAATAGCCAAAGCGATCTTGAGAAAGAAAAATGGAACTGGAGGAATCAACCTACCTGACTTCAGGCTCTACTACAAAGCCACAGTTATCAAGACAGTATGGTACTGGCACAAAGACAGAAATATAGATCAATGGAACAAAATAGAAAGCCCAGAGATAAATCCACACACATATGGACACCTTATCTTTGACAAAGGAGGCAAGAATATACAATGGATTAAAGACAATCTCTTTAACAAGTGGTGCTGGGAAATCTGGTCAACCACTTGTAAAAGAATGAAACTAGAACACTTTCTAACACCATATACAAAAATAAACTCAAAATGGATTAAAGATCTCAACGTAAGACCAGAAACTATAAAACTCCTAGAGGAGAACATAGGCAAAACACTCTCTGACATACATCACAGCAGGATCCTCTATGACCCACCTCCCAGAATATTGGAAATAAAAGCAAAAATAAACAAATGGGACCTAATTAAACTTAAAAGCTTCTGCACATCAAAGGAAACTATTAGCAAAGTGAAAAGACAGCCTTCAGAATGGGAGAAAATAATAGCAAATGAAGCAACCGACAAACAACTAATCTCAAAAATATACAAGCAACTCCTTCAACTCAACTCCAGAAAAATAAATGACCCAATCAAAAAATGGGCCAAAGATCTAAATAGACATTTCTCCAAAGAAGACATACAGATGGCTAACAAACACATGAAAAGATGCTCAACATCACTCATTATCAGAGAAATGCAAATCAAAACCATTATGAGATATCATTTCACACCAGTCAGAATGGCTGCGACCCAAAAGTCTACAAATAATAAATGCTGGAGAGGGTGTGGAGAAAAGGGAACCCTCTTACACTGTTGGTGGGAATGCAAAGTAGTACAGCCACTATGGAGAACAGTGTGGAGATTCCTTAAAAAACTGGAAATAGAACTGCCTTATGATCCAGCAATCCCACTGCTGGGCATACACACTGAGGAAACCAGAAGGGAAAGAGACACGTGTACCCCAATGTTCATCACAGCACTGTTTATAATAGCCAGGACATGGAAGCAACCTAGATGTCCATCAGCAGATGAATGGATAAGAAAGCTGTGGTACATATACACAATGGAGTATTACTCAGCCATTAAAAAGAATACATTTGAATCAGTTCTAATGAGGTGGATGAAACTGGAGCCTATTATACAGAGTGAAGTAAGCCAGAAGGAAAAACACCAATACAGTATACTAACGCATATATATGGAATTTAGAAAGATGGTAACGATAACCCTGTATACGAGACAGCAAAAGAGAGCTCTTTCATGAAGTTAGATTGGAAAACACAGATTAGACCCAATGTCCAAGAGGGGCCTTCTACTTCTTCTGAGATTTAGACTGTCAGGATGAGTTGTGCTTGGAGCAGGTTATTGGGAAGGAAGTGCTACAGGATATTAAAGCATGCAGGCTGGAAGGTAAAGGAAGTGAGTCCACTCAAACTATAGACAGCTCCAAGATAGCAAGAGACTTGAAAATGAGAATCTTAATTATAGGCCAAGTCCCTAGGAACTAAAAGCTAAATCTCAAGGTCTCATGGAAAGATGATGCATGGGATAGCTGACTGCACCAAAAGAATATTCTGCATCCAAGGCAGCTCTGGTGTCTTGTCCTCAACAACAGGGTTGTGGCTCTTCACTGTTGAAGAGTTGATGCTCTGCCACTAACATGGGCCCTAAGGCTCAGCATCAAGTGCAGTCCATAGCCTCCCAGCCTCTGTTCTTATTTGCTTGTTTGCTTGTATTTCCTGCCAACAGCCCCAGCTCTGTGCATCCCAACTCAAGTCTGTAAAAGGTAGAACCTGTCTGCATTTTAGATGGATGATCAGTCTATGGATTGCCTTCTCGTGGATCAGGTGCTCACCTGTGGTCCGGTTGTCTGACCAGAGGGGAGGCAGGGTCATGTGGCTTAGATGCAGGCTACTCTCATT
Source organism: Bos grunniens (assembly GCF_055505025.1). Taxonomy (NCBI): domain Eukaryota; kingdom Metazoa; phylum Chordata; class Mammalia; order Artiodactyla; family Bovidae; genus Bos; species Bos grunniens. The sequence goes on from NC_141167.1 coordinate 19,171,546, forward strand.
TAAGCAAAGAGCAGCATCTATATGCCCAAGCCCAGAATATAGATATATATAATCCTCCTTCTTCTTAATCTCTTACTCATGTCCCACAAGTCACTAGCCTTATAAATGTTCCCTTTTAAACATTATTAGCATCCATTGGCTTTTGTTTTTTAATTTTGTTGCCACTGCCTTGGTTCAGGCCACCATCATTTCTCATCTGGAATGTTGCGTTCTTTTCTACCAGTCCTCTGGCCTTCAGTCTCTCTTTCTGTCTCTCCAATCTACCTTTTACTGTGTTGCCAGAACAGTCAGTTTAGTTGCTGCATAGCAGTGAACATTTATGTTTAAGAATATAAATCAGCACGCATGTACACCCATGGCAGATTCATGTTGATGTATAGCAAAACCAATACAATATTGTAAAGTTATTAGCCTCCAATTAAAATAAATAATTTTCAATTAAAAAAAAATAAAATAAAAAAAGAATATAAATCAGATCAGTTTCTCCCCTAGTTTTAAGCGGGGCTTCTCCCTGCTATTGAAATATAGTACAGATGTCTCGCTGTGGCCTCTTACATAAGGGCTCCTACAGATTTGGCTCCTGTCTTCCTCTCTGACCCCATGTCACACCCCCCTTGTGTTCTTCATGCTCTGTGTTCCAGCAACACTGGCCTTCTCTCTGTTTCTTAAATGCACCAAGATTGCTGTACTTTCTTTCCTTCCACCTGGAACTCTTTTTCCTTTGGTCTTTTCTTGGTGGATTCCTGCCTTCCAGTCTCAGTCATATGTCGCCTCCTCAGAGAAGTCTTCCCAAAACACCCAATCTAGCATTGCCTGTACTTCCACCTGTGATCACTATTACATCATTGGGTATTCTTCATGCCACTTATCACTGTCAGACATTATTGTGTTCATTTATTTACTGTTTTTTTTCAATCTCCCTGATTAAAATATAAATTCCTTGAGAATAGGAGCATTTTTGTTCTTCTTTATTATTGTATCCCTAAGTCTGGTGTATCGTAGTTGCTTAATTAATATGTTGAATTAATGAACAATGAAATATCCCCCTTATTTCCATACCTATTCATTATACTTAGCTTCCCCCCTTCAGCTTTCAGTTCAGTTCAGTCACTCAGTCGTGTCTGACTCTTTGCGACCCCATGGACTGCAGCACGCCAGGCCTCCTCCCAGACCATCTCCTGGAGCTTGCTCAGACTCATGTCCATCGAGTCAGTGATGCCATCCAACCATCTCATCCTCTGTCATCCCCTTCTCCTCCTGCCTTCAATCTTTCCCAGCATCAGGGTCTTTTCAAATGAGTCAGTTCTTTGCATCAGATGCCCAATGTATTGGAGCTTCAGCTTCAGTATCTGTCCTTCCAATGAATATTCAGGACTGATTTCCTTTAGGATAGACAGGTTTGATCTCCTTGCAGTCCAAGGGACTCTCAAGAGTCTTCTCCAATACCACAGTTCAAAAGCATCAATTCTTTGGCACTCAGCCTTCTTTATGGTCCAACTCTTACATCCATACATGACTACATCCATAGCCATGACTAGATGGGCCTTTGTCAGCAAAATAATGTCTCAGCTTTATTGAGTTATTATTGACAAATAGTTGTTGTGTAAGTTTAAGGTGTACAATGTAATTGTTTGAAAGACATATATAATGTGAAATAATGACTACAAAAAGGCTAGTTAGCACATCCATCACCTCACGTAGTTACCTTTTTGCATGTATGTGTGTGATGATAACATTTAACATCCACTGTCTCAACAAACTTCAAGTATACAGTATGGTATTGTTAACTATATAATGCTTAGCTTTATATATGTTTTTATTTTACCTGTTAGGTTGTAAGCTACTTGACAGAACAGTTTGGTTTTTTTTTTCCCCATTCATTCTTCCATCTCTAGGGCTTACCTGTGGTGGCTAGCAGAATATATGTGCTGAGTGTGTGCCATGACAGGTAGTACCCAAAACATAGCTTATTCACCACATAATATGACTTTTGGAAGCCTCTCCAGTGACTGGAAAGACTGGGCCCTGTTCTCTATCCTCTCTTTATATTCTTTTTATCCACTTCAGAAACCAGACACAGGAAACATCTGACCATAATAAAAGGTTTCTAGTCAATTCCTCACTGAACAAAGTCATGTGTAGCGATGCTCTGTTGTGCTTTGGTCTGGAATTCTGTTTGGTCACTTGTGTAGCGCACCACATGGCTGCCTCTGGCCTCAGAGCCAGGAACAGCTGGAGCCCAGGCTGCTTGAAATAAAAATGACGTATTTGTTAGCCTGAGAGGGGGAAGTCTGGATGTTCTTGCTCTGCTTCTTGCAAAACAAACTTTTCAATTTGTTGAATACTGAATTTTCCCTTTAGCTGTCAAAGTGGTTTATAGCTCAAATGATCTTACATCCTTCAGAATAAACACAAAAAAATGAATGGCCAAACTGATTCTCAAATCTCTGCCTTAAATGCTCAAAGCAATATCCATCCAAATTACACAAAACATGATATATGTCCCTGACTTCCTCCTGAAGTTTCTGCCCGCTCACTTGCATCTTCTGCAGTTTAAAGACACACGGTCTTGGGAGCATTCCACCACCACTGGAAATAATATTTACAAAAACTCTTTCTTTCCAGTAAGACTGTTATCTGTTTGGTGCTTGCTTCTTGCACATCTTTATCATGCTTTACTTCTAAGTGCCAATTAACATCTCTGCTTCCTTGGCTAGAAGGGAAAGACCAGCTCCTATCTGCTGGATAGGATAGATCAGATAGGATAGATTAGATAGACCAGCTCATATCTCTAGTATCACCAGCCCTGGCGCATAATAGGCCACTGATAATAGTTGTGAGAAGGAATGAAGAAGGAAAGAATTTTTTCAAAGCTGGTCTATTTAGGAATTGAGGTTACTGAGGTATAAGGAAAGGGAAAAGCCAAATAGCTTGTCAGCACATATAGTGAATCAGGAAGGCGATCAAGAACCTGCCATCCTTTTGCATTGGTACCAATGAGTTAGAGGTTAAAATCCTAGAGCTGGATTAGAAAGTTTTTTCCTAACTTTTTTTTCCCTCTGATAATACAAGTTACATGTTCACTATAGAAAATTTTCAAAACTGCAGGAATAAATATCATCTATAATTCTTTCACCCAGAGACAACCATTGTTCACATTTAGGTTTCTTTTTTTTTTTTTCCTTTTACTCTTAAAGTTTTAGTCTTTTAGTTAACGTGTAGCCTTTTTTCTTTTAGAAAAAGATTGAAAACTTTGAAAGAGATTATTTCAGAACTGCTTGTGTGTACAAAGATGGTAAATTGCAATTGGAAAAGTACCTGTCAACTGCAATAAAAATTTGAGATGGTGTTGCTGTTGCTCATCTGGGCAGTCAGCTTCTCAGAAAGGCTTTGCTAATCTCCTCCAGGTGACTGTGATCCCTCACCTAGAAGGCGCCTGGGGCCCTTTCCTTATTCCCCCTGCACTGCTTCGTGGGAATGCTTTCATCTTCCAAGGATGAGGCTGGGCTTCAACCTCTGAATCTTTCTGCTACAAGGACATTTCAAGGTTGACTTGAATTGAATGAGAATCTCTGTGCAGAATAGATCTCTCCCCACACCAGTTTGTGAAATATCACTCAGATACCATCACCTTTGAAAGGAAGCGAAGCCATTTACTAGTTTATTCCTTTGTTTAATGAGCATGTTGACCACTTTCTGTGCGTCAGTCAGTGCACTTGACATCAAAGCCTCAAAATAAATAGACAGTCCTTGTCCTCAGGGGACATGCAGTTTAATGAGAGAAGAGCAAGAGTAAAAACAGGATTATAATGCACTATGACAAATGCCGTAATAGCCGTGCAGGCCTAAAGAGAAGGGGCAAATTGACCAGAGAAGGCTTTAAGAAGAGGAGATGATCTCTTTGGGTCTTAATAGAAAAGTGGGAGATTTTCTATGCAAGCAGGTAGAGAAAACAGTATGTCAGATGTCTGAAAACATGAAGGTGAAGATCTTTTTGGGAAAATAGAAACAGTTTAGCATATCTGGAACATGGGATATATTACAGGTCATAAATGAGCCAGAATGGTAAAGACCGTGAAGGTCAGAGCTTGAACTTTATCTTTCAGGCTAGAGGAAGCCACTGAAGCATTTTAATCAAGAGCAAAGAGGTGGTCAGGTATACTTTTTAGAAAAGTCATGCAGCAGTATAAAAGATGATGGAAGTAGGCTAAGTTGGAGTTTAAGTGTGGATAAGGAGGCTATCAGAACACTCCCAGAAAAAGAAGGATAGGCAGATATCCACAAAAGGCAAAGAACCTGCCTTCCAGTGTAGGAGACGTAAGAGACACAGGTTCAGTGCCTGGGTCAGGGAAGATCCCCTGGAGGAGAGCACGGAAACTGCAGTATTCTTGCCTGGAGAATTCCCATGGACAGAGGAGCCTAGTAGGCTACAGTCCATAGGGTGGCAAAGAGTTGGACATGACTAAGTGACTGAGCATGCACCAGCTGTTATTCTGGTAACATGTCAGTGAACAAAGCATCCATAGTATCTGTCTGTATGGAGCTTATAGTCTAGCAGTGGGACAGATGTAACTTCCAGTTTTGATAACTCTTGTGTCAGATATCCATGTACAGTACAAAGAAAATGATGTATACCTGAGATCTGAAGGGTCCTGCTGGGGTGGGATGCTCCCTGGGGTGCAGATGCTGTTCCTATAGGCAGCCAGCTAGTATTCCTTTGTAGTGAGTGAGCCTTTTGAATATGATCCTTTTTGAGTCTGGAGTCTCTGGGGTTATGTTGGGCCTTAAATTGTCTTGGTGTCCCTTGTATTAATAATTTGCATTTATTGAGCTGTGTGTTGGCTTTATGCCATCATTTGTATTGGCTCCTGTTGTAGGAAACAGCCATAAAAGATTCACAGTTATTTATCATATAATAGAAATGTAGAAGTTAACAGTCTTCAACATGGTGCAGCATCTCCATTTATTAAGACCTACAAGAGGAATTGCTTTCTGATCACTATACAGTATTTGCTTTTCTACTTCTGGTTGCTCTGAGGCACCCTGTCCAATCCTGCTTCAGGTCTCCACACAGGACACCCTCTGCCTGGAATGCCCCTTCCCTTCTTGTCGGGTTTAACCTCTACGTATCCTACATATCCATCAGCTTGTAGTTCAGGTTTCACTTCTTTAGGGAAGCCTTGCCTAACCAATATACACTCCCCTTCCAAACATTTAGTGCTTTTCCCACATTCTTTGTTGTTGTTTTTACTTCATCAGTTTTCAGTTGAATAAGTTGTTGTTGGGTGACTTTTTTTCTCTTAGACTGATGACAGATCCATGAGGGTGGAGATCGTGCATTTTTGTGTGTGTCTGGATTGCAAGGGCATAGTATAGTATCTTGCACGTAGTAGATGCTCAATAAATATTTACTGAATAGTTGAATGAATGAATGAATGAATATACTGTGAGCCCTCAATCTTGTTCATGTTCTCCTTTATTTAGCTGTTTGGGAGCTCAGACTTCTTTGATTCAACCTGTAGTGTTTGGTTAGGTCCTCATGGCATGCATTTTGTGCACTAACATTCCCCTGACTATATAATATTTTTCCTTCCTTTGATTTCTTCATTTTTGAAATTCCAGTGTATACTGTAAATTCCTGTAAGTCACTTGATACCTTTTGGGGGAGGAAATAATAAACAATTGGATATAATAATAGGAAAAGAAAGTAAATCAAAGGAAAATGTTGGTGCCTTTAACCAAATTCAGGATGGACATTTTCTTTTGCTTTGTTTTAATTTTATTTTCACTGTGTGAAGGAAAAAGAAGTAAATTTGTCCCCTAATTTGGCAGGAAATACTTCTGAAGAATTTGGGGCATGTCTCTGCCCTGAGATGTTCCTCCCAGGGGCAGGAGGCTGGGGCTGGGCTTGGCAGGGCCTCCTGGCCCAGTGGATGGGTGGGACGGACCTGTGGAGGCTGTCTGTGCAGCTGATTCCTGTCCTGTTGACCTTTCCTTGGGAGAGGGTTTGGGCAGTGCCAGTGAGAGCTTGCTCTTTTTGTTTGTTTTTGTTTTGTTTCTACTGTAAGAAGGAGAAAGAAATGAACTTGTCCTCTTGTGTTGCAGATTCAGTGGTTCTTTCCTTTGACTCCGCGGGACAAACGCTAGGCTCAGGTACCAATCCCTCCCCTCTGTCATCCTTTCTGCTCTCAGCACTGGCCACAGCTGAAGTGGAGCCTAATGAGGTCGGGGAGGGGGCGTCTGGGGAGGGCACTGGAATATTTCAATATTGTGGGAAGATCTCAGGAAGCTTTTCTAGGGACCTGTAGTCTGGGAAACAGCAGTGGGATGCAGCGTCCAGAGGACTTTGCCAGTTGTTTTAAATGTGTGCAGCCAAGAGTTTGCAGTAGATGCTCCGTCCTCATTCAGGGTGGTCCAGGGTCATAGAAAAGATGTCTGTTTCCTGTGCATACATGCTGTCTCAGAGAGAGATGGGCAGAGGCCACTGAAAGATGCCAACCTCTGGGCACGCAGGAGCAGTGGACCATCAGGCTCTCCAGGAACATGCTGGGATGGTGAGAGCATCACAGCTTCCTGAGAACACACACCCTGTTGCAGGTTCACGGGCACACCCCATATAACTCAAATACACACCTGTGTGTAGGGGCATGTACTGTGCACACGTGCTGAAGCACTCCCATGCTTCCCTGTGTCAACAGCGCAGGACGCAGAAATCGGCACACCCACCACTTTGACTTGGATCACCCAGGCTTAGTGGAGCCCTGCTCTCCCCTATCTCAGGCTGTTTGCCTGCCCCACAGCCCTCTGCTGCTGGCAGTGAACAGAAAGGGAAGATACTGATTCTTCAACTTGCTGCCGTTGCATCCATATGGGAGCCCTAGAATGACTTTACCTCATGAGGAGAGCATCTCCATGCGTCAGGTCTTAATTTTTACTTGAAGATGGTGGTTCTTGTACCATGGGTGCTGCCTGTGAGTAACAGGGAGACTTTGCTGGCCTGTTAAAGGCAATTAACCCATTTTGCTGTGGTTGACTGCGATAGACTGATGCTTCACAATGCAGCCATGAGGTTCAGGCCACTGTAGCAATGTGGGCGAGGGGAAGGACGATCAGAGAATATAATCTCAGCTACCACTGTTTACTGAGGGCCTACTGTGCACCAGCACTAAAAACACCAAAGCCAAGTGCTTTTTCACACTTCTTGCAAGGTGTATAGTAAGTACATCTTTAATTATAGATAAAGAAACCTAATACTCAAGAGTCAAAGTACCCTGTCCAGGGCTACTCATATCTGTCTAACCCTAGAGCCTATACTCTCTGCCTTGCCATCTTGCTGTCTCATACCTTGATACTTGATACTCCACTGAAATGCTTTAAGACAGAATGGACAGATAGAAAGAGTTTTGAAATAGGCATAAAGTTGTGTCAGTTCACATAGGAAAACATGAATCAATTTTATTACATTTATTATAATTTATTACATTACAATTTTATTACAAAGTAAAACTTCTGTTAATCAAAAGATACCATTAAGAGAGTGAAAAGGCAGAGTGAAAAAAGATGTATAACATAAATAGCCAACAAAGGGCTTGTTTCCAGAATAAAGAGCTACAAAGATCAATGTGAATAAAGAAGCAACCCTGTGTAGAAACAAGCAAAAGACCCAAATAGGCCCTTCACAAAAGAGGAATCCAGATGGCCAATAACCCAATGAAAAGGTCTTCAATTGTATTAGTACCTAGGGAAATGCAAATTAGCATTTCAAGCACAAGCTGGAATCAAGATTGCCAGGAAAAATATCAGTAACCTCAGATATGCAGATGACACCACCCTTATGGCAGAAAGTGAAGAACTAAAGAGCCTCTTGATGAAAGTGAAAGAGGAGAGTGAAAAAGTTGGCTTAAAGCTCAACATTCAGAAAACTAAGATCATGGCATCCAGTCCCATCACTACATGGCAAATAGATGGGGAAACAGTGGAAACAGTGGCAGACTATATTTTTGGGGGCTCCTAAATCACTGCAGATGGTGACTGCAGCCATGAAATTAAAAGACGCTTACTCCTTGGAAGGAAAATTATGACCAACCTAGACAGCATATTCAAAAGCAGAGACATTACTTTGCCAACAAAGGTCCATCTAGTCAAGGCTATGGTTTTTCCAGTAGTCATGTATGGATGTGAGAGTTGGACTATAAAGAAAGCCGAGCACTAAAGAATTGATGCTTTTGAACTGTGGTGTTGGAGAAGACTCTTGAGAGTCCCTTGGACTGCAAGGAGATCCAACCAGTCCATCCTAAAGGAAATCAGTCCTGAATATTCATTGGAAGGACTGATGTTGAAGCTGAAACTCTAATACTTTGGCCACCTGATATGAAGAACTGACTCATTTGAAAAGACCCTGATGCTGGGAAAGATTGAAGGCAGCAGGAGAAGGGGATGAAAGAGGATGAGATGGTTGGATGGCATCACCAACTCAATGGACATGAGTTTGAGTAAACTCTGGGAGTTGGTGTTGGACAGGGAGGCCTGGCGTGCTGCAGTCCAGAACACGACTGAGCGACTGAACTGAACTGAGATACCACTGCACATCTACCAAAATAGGGACACTTGAAAAGCCTGATAAAAGGTTGGTAAGGATTTGATGCAGTGGAAATTCTGCTGTCAGTGGGTAAGTTGATCACAACCACTTTGGAAAAAACTGTGGTAGTGTCTAGCTAAATCTGAATAGATACATACCCGTGACCAGGCCCTGGGAAGGCCCTAGGAAATATATTCCCTGCATAAATAGATAGTTACATATATATACCAGAATATATGTATAAGATACATGTGTAAGAATCTGTCTCTGTAACTGAAAGCAGCTAAAGGCCTGGACATTTAGCAGCTATTTGAAAGACTCTGGAATAGAAACAGCAGTAGACAGATTGGAGGAAAAAGCTAGAATTAGAAGTACTACCACACTGGCAATGGATTTCTCATTTTTCCTCTGGTATCCCATGTCATGGACTTGAGGCGTCCAAAAACCTGAGCACAGAGTAGACATCAGGGCACAACTGGAGAGAATTCCAGAAGACCTCTAGTTATGGCTCTGGTTGGGAAAGGGGCTCTAAGGCTCAGACAGAGGGGGATATCCCTAAGGTCGTTTTTTCTGTTTTCTCATGCCTTAATCCCCAGGCAGTCCCCTGAGTGGTGGGGATGGCAGTGCCCAGTAATAGCAGTGAGGCCTTCAAGCACCTAAAACCGAAGAAAGGAAATATTCTTCTTTGATCAAAACTTCCTTTTTGTAATCCCAAGAGGGTGGGAGAAAATCCAGTTGTCTTTTCTCTCCCCACCTTCTTGCTGCTTGGTTCCAGATTTGGGTACAGTTTAGGAAATGTGTGGCAGAAAGTGGTAAATAAAACCCCAGCTTTGGGGCCAGAGGACCAAGAAGGGGAGGCCCGATAAACTGGAAAGTACAAGGAGACAGCAGAGAGGAAGGAGTTCAGAAAAGCAACTCCGTAATGTTGTATGTGAACTTCTGGGCTCACCCTGAGCTGTGCATGTGCACGTCTGATTCCAACCAACACACCAAAGACTTAAGAACTGAACTAAGGGATGGACCAGACTGGACACTGGGTAGTGCACACAGAGGTCACACCTGAACAGGCTTTGGAAGCAGAACTGGCACTGAAACCACAGCTCACAGAGGGCTGGTCAGAACTTGTCACCTAAACCCAGCTTGGTTGATTGTCTGGTGAAACAAAAATATCAGCATTCTCCACTGGATTTAAATCAGACCTGGATTTAAAGAAGATTTAAACACGTTTCACAACATAATATTCAAAATATATAAGACACAATCTAAAATTAATTATCATATGAAGAACCAGGAAAATCTCAACTTGCCTGGGAGAGACAATCAATAGATGCTGATGCTAGGGTGACACAGATGTTGGGATAATCTGACAGACTTTAAAGTGGCATTTATACAAATGCTTCTGGACGCCTTTCTCCATCTCTTCCATCTGGCTGTTCCTGAGTTGAATCCTTTCATAATAAACTGGTAATCTTGTAAGTAAACTGTTAAAAAAAAATGCTCTCAAAAGTAAGGATAAACACTGTTGACATGAATTTAGATAGAAAGTGTTAGCACAAAAAGAAAAAAACTTGTATATATAATGAAATGGAGATAAGAGAAAAAAATACAATAATTGAAAATTTAAAAACTTTGCTAAATAGGCTCAACCACAAAATCGAGATGATGAGCAAAGAATCAGTAAACTTGAAAATAAACTCTCCAATCTGAACAATAGAAGAAAAAAATGTCAAAGAAGTTGAACGGTGTCTCAGTAACTTATGGGACAATGCTGGAAGGTTTACAGTCTGTGTCACTGGAGTCCCAGAAGGAGAGAAAGAGTGCAGTACAGAAGAAATGTTTGAAGAAGTAATGGCTTAAACTTCCCAAATTTGGTGCCCAAGTAGGGTTTATCCTGGGAATGGAAGGCTGACTCAACATTCAAAAGTCAATCAGTGTAATCTACCATATTAACTGTCTAAAGAAGAAAAACTACATGGTCATGTCAATTGATAAAGAAAAAGCATCTGATAAAATTCCACACCTACTCACGATAAAAATTCTCAGAAAACTTAGAAGGGAATTTTTTCAATCTGACATAGGGCATCTACAAAAAGCCTACAGCAAACATCATACTTTGTGGTAAAACTGCTGTCCCCCTAAGATCAAGAACCACTCCTGAAAGTCCTAGCCAGTACACTGAGAAGAAAAAGAATGAATAAGAATGCAGATGGGAAAAGAAGAAATAAAACCAACCCTCTTCATAGGTGACATGGTTTCCTACATAGAAAATCCCAAGGAATCTGTTTTTAAAAACTGCCAGAACTAACAACTAAGTTTAGCAAGATAACAGGATGCAAAATCAGAATGCAAAAAATTAATTATATTTCTGTATACTAGCAATGAATAATTGAAAGTCAAACATTTTTTAAAAACTGAAAACAAATCATGGTACCCCCGCCCCCAAAAATAAAATGCTTATGTATACATATGGTGAAATGTGCAGGGTCTGTATGCCAAAACCTGTTTGTCCCCCATATTTTCTCCCTCACCTACCAAACTTCCAAGGCACAAACCTCGTGATCACCTTGATTGTTCCTCTTCCTCACCCTTTCCTACCTTTCTGTCTTCATGGTGTGTCCTTCTTTCAAGCATCACTGTCCAAGGTACCATCTTCTTCCCCCTTAGACAAGTAAACATCTCTTAACTGGTCTCTCTGTGCTCACTGGTTGCCTCCCAGTGGTCCATTCTCTATGTTGTAGTCAGAGTCATCTTTTATAAATGTGGGTCAGATCACATCTTGTTCCACCTGCAATCTCTCCAGGTCCAAACGCCATTAACTACAGTGTCCTATTCCAATTTCTAATTATCTCAACACTTTGATTTGTGTTCATTTGTCCCCTCGCTGTCCTCAAGCCACATTGGCATTCCTGCCATTCCATGAATATGCCAGGTTCCTTCCTGCCCCAGGGTCTTTGTACTCACTTTTCTTCTGCTTAAGTTAGTAAGTGTTAGTCGCTCAGTCGTGCCCGACTCTTTGCGACCCCATGGACTGTCCATGAGATTTTCCAGGTAAGGATACTGGAATGGATTGCCATTTCCTTCTCCCAGGGGATCTTCCCAACCCAGGGATCGAACCTGGGTCTCCTGCACTACAGGCAGATTCTTTACCGACTGAGCTACAAGAGAAGCCCTTTCTTCTGCTTAGAATGCTTTTATCTTTTACTTTGCATAATTGTCTCAAATCTCTGTTCAAATATCACCTCTGCAAGAAGGCTATCCCAGAACACTTTATCTAGTCTACTCTCTTGATCTCCAACCTTTCTCTAAGCAGATATGCCTTTATTTCTTCTTAGCTGTCATCCTTCCTTCAAATTACCTGCTTATTTACCTTCCTTCAAATTATTTATTTATTTACCTTATTTAGTTATCCACCCCTCCCCCCACCCCAACTAACATGTAGGCTTCATGTGGCCAGGGACCTTGCCTTTCTTGTTCACGACTGTATCCCTGGAACTTGGAACAGTACCCACCACATAATAGGTGCTCAGGAAATATTTATTGAAGGAAGGAAGAGTAGAAACATAGAAACATTATTTAGGACATAATAGGACATTGTCCAATGTCCAATGGCGTGTCCGTACAGTGGAATACTGTGTAGCCATTAGAAATGATGGTGCAATTTTATTTTTATTGACGTACAAGATGTTGAGGGTATTGTTGAGTAAACAAAATAGGAACAAACAGCATGTATATTGAAGGTACATGAAAGTAAAATTATATATGCATATTTACACATATATTTGTGAGAAGAGATTTCTGGGAAGATACCAAAATGTTTGCAACAAATAGCTTTAGATAATGAGAGTTTTGAGTGATTCTTACTTCATTCTTTTTAAGTTTTTTTTCATATGGATTTTTATAGTTAGCTTGTGTTATTCCTAAAACTGGGGAAAATAAAATTATTTTTGTTTGGAGAGAAGGACTGTATCTGTGCTTAGTGATTATTTGTATATATCCACCCAATGGGTGGGGCTTCCCTGGTGGCTCAGATGGTAAAGAATCTGCCTCCAATGAAGGAGGCCCCTGGTTTGATTCTTGGGTTGGGAAGATCCTTTGGACTAGGGAATGGCAACCCACTCCAGTATTCTTGCCTGGAGAATTCCATGGACAGAGGAGCCTGGAGGGCTACAGTCCATGGGGTGGTAAAGAGTTAGATATAACTGAGCAACTAACACATACACTAGCCAGTAAGCTCCATAGTTTGAGATACAAACCGCAGAGTGAGCCATTTTTTCTATTTCCTGTCCCAGCTGCCCTTTTGACATGCTGTCAATCATAATCTTGCCGCTTAGCACAACATGCCCTGGCATGGTCTGGGCATACTTGATATCATGAATAAAACTGAATTTACTGTCTGCTCAGCTCTGCTGCTAAGTCTCTTCAGTTGTGTCCGACTCTGCGATCCCATAGACGGCAGCCCACCAAGGCTCCCCCGTCCCTGGGATTCTCCAGGCAAGAACACTGGAGTGGGTTGCCATTTCCTTCTCCAATGCATGAAAGTGAAAAGTCAAAGTGAAGTCGCTCAGTCGTGTTCGACTCTTTGCGACCCCATGGACTGCAGCCTACCAGGCTCCTCAGCTCTAGACATCTGCTTTCCTTCCCAGGACAGAGGAGAGTTCGTGCATGGCCTCTCAGCCTGTGTTGGGATGGGGCTTCTACCTGCCAGTGGAGGCCCCAGGCTGCTTGGGTGGAGGGCGCACAGGCACTGAGGGCCTTGTCTTATCAGGACCTGCTCACTAGGCCTCTGCCCTCCCCCACACCAGTGTACACCCGTTTGAGATTGGGCTTCAGTTGGTGAACTCCTTACTTTACTGGGTCAGTTAATTTAGTCCAGGTCAGTGAATTCTTTCTGTGTTTATATTATATAACTGCTTTTCCTATTTTAGTTTGTCTTTGATTAATTGATCCTACATTATGATTTATTTTCCTGACTTGATGTGGGAGCTGTTTGCACTTTGGCCAGCCCCTCTTGGGCCTCTGTGGGACTCCCATGGTTCATGTGTGGGCGTGGCCAGGCCTTCTGACACCACCCTGGAGCCAGGAGTGGGAGGTAGGAGTAGATAATTGCTCTCATGGCAGCTCTCCTAATATGAGGGTCTGCTTTTCTTATCCTCAGAGAGTCAGTGTAGCATAATGTAAAGACAAGAAGCTGCAAAGTCAAACCTGGGTTGGTTCAACAATACCCCAGCTGGTCCATGTACTGGCTGGGGATCCTGAACATGTTAATTCTTATCTCCAAGACTCTGTTCCCTCCTCTGTAAAATGCAGGAAATACCCACCTCGTAGGAGTTGTAAGAGTTACACTGAGAGTGCAGGTGAAAGTTCTGAAAGCAGTGTGAATTCACAGTAGATGCTCAGTAAATACTCATTCCCTCACTTCTTCCCTCTGTCTGGCATGTCCCACAGGCCATTTGCAACTGTTGCCAACTTCCTCCTCCACCCAAGCCAGGACATACATTACTTATGTTTAATATAGCCTGTGACTTTTATTGGAGGCTGTACAGTGCCTTTTCTTTAGAAAAGAGGGATCTATTTTGGTTAGGATAGGTCCTCATTCCATTTACCCCTATGCCCTTTGCACTTAGCAATTCATCATAGCTCAGAGACTGGAGCCAAAGACCCCCTTGAAAAAAGATCTGGCAGCAGAGTTCTTCTCTTATGTACTTGGACTTTTCTTGCCCGATGGCCTATCCTGCTTTTCTGACTTTCGTGCATTCTAATATGAAGTGCTGTAGTTTTCTGATAGAATCAAGGCCATGGTTTTATCCCTTCACTAAACTTCATCTACTTCAGTAATATTCCTCAAGCTGGCCTTCCTGGGGAATATTCACTGTTGTCATCAGCCTAAGCATCTGCTTTGCTTTCTAAGCACAGTGACCACGCACGGGAATTTGTGGTGGCTCTTTACAATGATCAGAGGAGGTGGGTCACTGGGAACCGGAAGGGCCAGTCGCACAATCGGCTCACAGTGTGCAGCTGTGTTCCCTGAAAGTCCATTCTGGGGCTCAGTGGCTTGAGAGTGGGGCTGGAATGGGACGCTTTCTTTCAGGGAGCTCCCCCTTCATCCTAGAAGATGTTACTGTGTAGTCAGTACCCCAGCCACTTGCACATGAGAGCGTAAGTAGGAGGTGATAATATCCGGACCCCCTGCTAAGATAAGCAGGAGGGACTCAGGGTTACTTAGACAGGGAATTATGAAAACATTTTTAATTTCCTTTACATTATACAATTATGATAAAATAAAATACAAAGTGATATGGAATGTATTAAAATTTCAAATTGCTGTAAAACAAAAATATTTTTAAGTTTTAAAGTTAAAAACTTGAGCTTGTTTTAACGTTTATTAATTTTTATCTTGGCATTTATGCCTCTCAGGTCGTCAGTTTTCATAGTTTCCAAATATACTGGAAGAGAATTGCGTTCTCCACTTGTCAGGTGTAAGGTGCTCTGTTTTTCAGCTAGTTCAAATTTATTTATTCATTGTTCTGTTCAGGTCATCTGCTTTCTCACTGACTGTGTGAGCCTGGTTTTTCAGTGGTCTGTGAGTTTCCCATTATGATGACAGGAGACCCATTGTGTCGTTCTCCTTGTAATTCTTTTAATTTTGCTGATAGAGACATTATTAGGTACATACACACTTTAGTGCATGGCCTCCTTTTGTCTATGTCCAATTTCTGAACCTTCTAGGAGTTTATATGAGTTCAGAACACCAACTTACTGCTTTGAAATGGCAATGGAAGGGTTAATGGTTAATTTCAAGACTTGAAGCATTTGAACAGGCACTTTATGCATTCACAAGTCTGACTTGGTACAGGGGCAGGAAGAGAAGAACAGAGACTTGCATGGTTCATGCCACTACACACCTGGAGCCAGGCAAGGGACACACGTGCACTCCTTGGTTAGGGGTTTTTATAATGCTGGGCTCTCCAGCCTGGCTGAGGCAGGCAGCCTAAACCACCAGACTAAACATCTCTCCTTCACTGTGCAGCTGTGGCATTGCTGCTCTGACACCTGCGGGAGAGGACCTTCAGCTGTGTATGTACATCAGCATGTGTTGTGTCTGGTGACTTGAGAGTCCCAGGATCTTCCATTCTTATTACAGATTTGGCATCAGTTGACTGCCAGTGAGAACTGGGCTTTTCTGCCAGCTTCCCCAGAGGCGAATTTTCCCTGAAGAGTTGGTGCACTCAAAATAGCATTTCTATTGTATAAGCTGAATTCACATGCTACTTCAGGAACACATTTGTATACAGTGAGATATTCTGGGTGAAAAGTGGTACCGCTTATTAAGGCAGGGATACAGGAGGAGGCTCAGAGAAGGCAATGGCACCCCACTCCAGTACTCTTGCCTGGAAAATCCCATGGATGGAGGAGCCTGGGAGGCTGCAGTCCATGGGGTCGCGAAGAGTCGAACATGACTAAGCGACTTCACTTTGACTTTTCACTTTCATGCATTGGAGAAGGAAATGCAACCCACTCCAGTGTTCTTGCCTGGAGAATCCCAGGGACCGGGGAGCCTGGTGGGCTGCCATCTATGGGGTCGCACAGAGTCGGACACGACTGGAGTGACTTAGTAGTAGTAGTAGTACAGGAAGAGGCTATGCATGTGTGCAGGTGGTAAAAATGAACTCTGTGAGGCAGCCTGAGTTTCAGGTTACTATAGGTATCAAAGTGGAGATGCCACCTGGATGCCCAAGTCTGGAGCTCAGGAGAAGGGTTGGGCAGAGAGATTTGGTATGGGTACAATGGGAAGATAATTGAGGCAGGCTAAACTGAACAGTTAAGCATGGTAAAGTCTAGACCAGATAAGGAAAAGTGAAAAAAGGAGGAGAAACAACTGAAAAATAGACAAACTATGTGGGAAAGAAGAGTTCTTTCAGACACTGAACTATAGATGACACAGGACCCTGGTCTTTGAAAGAAGGGCAATAAATGAGATAAACCCTATAACTGCCCGAGCTAATGGCCTAGACAGGATTTCCAGACCATAGCACAGGAAAGGAGAACCCAAACAGAACCCAAGAGTCTTCCTAAGAGGAAAGAGAGTTGAGAATTTGTATCCCGACTAAGCTAGCGGGGAGAGTGAAGCTGACTGAGGGAGGTATGCTGGCACTCCAGCCACTTTTGGTCATCTGTAAAACCCTGCACCCGGGCCCTTCCCACACTTTGGTTATGTGATCCTCCGAGTAGCTGTATTTACCTAAGTTAGTGCAACCAGTATGTTGAACATGCAGGAGACATCAGGGGTTAATCACAGCCACTTTCATTGGTCTCTCTGTGTCCCCTTAAGATGTTTTCAGCGTGGGCGGTCCAGAGAATTTTTCGGTACCTCTGAGGTAATAGAAATCCCATGGTCTTATTGAGTCACCAATTCCAAAATTAGTGTCCTGCCCTGTGTAATAGCATAGCTTTCAGCTCATTCAGAGCTGCAGTGACTCCCCTCGCAGCACAGGGTTTAGAAGCAGTGGTGCTGACCCAGGAAGGGTGTGCCCCCTGTTTGTCCTCCTCTTTCCACTTGTACGCCAGTTGCCAGCTGTGATTTTGAACCTCTGTGGAATTGGAAAGGAAGGGAGAGAGAGGATGAGCAGAGAAGACATAAGATAGTGTGGGCACTCCCTGGACTGGCCAGTGTGTAACGCTGACTCTCGTGGGGTCTCTTGTAGATGTTTTGCAGACCCCTCCAGCTGGGGACCTCTCCCTGAGGGTCCCCTGATGTGGGCAATGCATTCGCCAGAGCCTTGTCATTCACTCCTGGTGTAGCTCCTGGGACTCTTGGAATCTGCTCTTATTTCTGTCTGCCCAACAGCCTGCTGGGCAGATCTTTAGAAAAGGACCTAAAGCCACCCCACACCAGCATATTCATAGATCCTTTTCTGCAACAAATTCTGGGAATACAGGCCATGTCCTCTGTAGTCAACTTATCTGCCAGAGTAAGACAGAGTTCACACTGCTGCCTGCATCCAGGCCACGGACATACTTCAGTTGATCCTCATAATCTTTAATTTTTTTCTTGAATCTATTGCCAGTATTTACAAACTGAGGAATTTTACCATAAAAGATCCAAATTCTTGACTTAAAAAACCCCGGATGATGTGACAACACCAGGTCTGCCTTACTGCCTGACATAGATAGCTGGAGATGGGAGAGGCTGTCCCATTTGACAGGGCATGGAATCACCAGAGGGACTCCATTCCCTCTTGGCTCTGTGACCTGAACCCCAATGTCAGTTGCCATTTATCATCACTGGACTCATGCAGTTACATTTTCTTAAACTACAGACGAAATGTGAAATATTTCTAGTGCTTATGTTTCTTAACAAAGAGAGAAAACAACAGATAGTCCAAAAGAGCCATGGAAAGGAAGGGTATAATTTATTTAGAAGCACAGTGTCTTCTTACCTGTTTAATGTGCAATTAGTCTGTATGAGTGTATAAAACACAACTTAAGACGCCATTCGAAAATAACCCATAAATAGAATCACGGTTACTATACAAAAATATGTGGTGAAGAAGACATTTCAGCTTTCAACAAGGAGGTTATGTGACTTGCTGCAGAAGGGCATTACACTCATCCTCTTCCCTGGTTTATGTTTTGTTCCTACTTGGCCCTGACTTTTCAGTTTGCGACAAGGGGAAAACATCCTCTGGCCTCTCTGGAGGAAGAATCAGCCAAAACATGGATTCACTGTATGTCTGAAGGTGTCTTAGCGCATATCTGGTAAGGAGTAACAGGATAGTTCCCAAGGTTTTGGCCACATGGAGAAAAAGCAACAGGTGTTGGCAAATTAATGAGGTTTTCTTTTTGATGGCAGGGTAAAACCAGATTTTTGAAACAGTATTCAACTTTGAAACTAACTCTTTTGGGAAATTTTGTTTTCAGTTTATTTTTAAAATTGAAACCTTATTGATTTTTATAAGTACCTGATATATTAAGCAGAGTCTTTTTTCCATTTATCTGAATTAGAGCAAAACCAAAATTATCTTGAGGAGAGGCTGTCACTGGCCCAGGTGTCTTCTCTTGGGATCCCCTTCATGGATCATAGCCTTGTTGTGGTGAAGGGGCTTGCATAACTCAATGAAACCATGAGCTGTGCTGTGCAAGGCCACCCAAGATAGATGGGTCATAGTGAAAAGTTCTGACAAAACGTGGTCTACTGGAGGAGGGAATGGCAAACAACTCCTGTATTCTTGTGAGAACCCCATGAACAGTATGAAAAGGCAAAATATATGACACTGGAAGATGAGCCCCTCAGGTCGTAAGATGTCCAACGTTCTACTAGGGAAGAACGAAGGGCAATTACTAATAGATACAGAAAGAATGAAGCAGCTGGGTCAGAGCAGAAACGATGCTCAGTTGTGGATGTGTCTGGTGGTGAAAGTAAAGTCTGTTGCTGTAGAGAACAATATTGCATAGGAACCTGGAATGTTAGGGCCATGAATCAAGGTAAATTGGACATGATCAAGCAAGAGATGGCAAGAGTGAAGATAGACAACTTAGGAATCAGTGAACAAAAATGGACAGAAACGGATGAATTTAATTCAGGTGATCATTGTATCTACTACTGTAGGTAAGAATCCTTTAGATGAAATGGAGCAGCTCTCACAGTCAACCAGAGAGTTTAAAATGCAGTACTTGGGTGCAATCTCAAAAATGACAGAATGATCCCAGGTCATTTCCAAGGCAAACCATTCAACATCAACATCTAATGGCAGAAAGTGAAGAGTAGTCCAAGTTTTTGCCCCAAACACTGATGCTGAAGAAGCTGAAGTTGACCAGTTCTATGAAGACCTACAAGACCTTGTAGAATTAACACCAAAAAAACAGATGTCCTTTTCATCATAGGGGATTTGAATGCAAAAGAATGAAGTCAAGATATACCTGGAATAACAGG
Source organism: Bos grunniens (assembly GCF_055505025.1). Lineage (NCBI taxonomy): Eukaryota > Metazoa > Chordata > Mammalia > Artiodactyla > Bovidae > Bos > Bos grunniens. The sequence goes on from NC_141167.1 coordinate 19,191,054, forward strand.
CAAATTTGGGCTTGGAGTACAGAATGAAGCTGGGCAAAGGCTAACAGAGTATTGTTAAGAGAACGCATTGGTCATAGCAAACACCCTCTTCCAACAACACAAGAGACGACTCTACACGTGGATATCACCAAATGGTGAATACTGAAATCAAATTGATTATATTCTTTGCAGCCAAAGATGGAGAAGCTCTATACAGTCAACAAGACAAGACCTCAGATCATCAACTCCTTATTGCAACATTCAGGCTTAAGTTGAAGAAATTAGAGAAAATGACCACTAGGCCATTCAGGTAGGACCTAAATCAAATCCCTATGATTATATAGCGGAGGTGATGAATAGATTCAAAGAATTAGATCTGGTAGACAGAGTGCCTGAAAAACTATGGACAAGGATTCATAACATTGTACAGGAGACAGTGACCAAAATCATCCCAAAGAAAAAGAAGTGTGAAAAAAGAAAAAGAAAACAGCAAGAAGGCAAAGTGATTGTTGGAGGAGGCCTTACAAATAGCTGAGGAAAAAAGAGAAGTGAAAAGCAAGGTAGAAGGGGAAAGATATACCCAACTGAATGCAGAGTTCCAGAGAATAGCAAGGAGAGATAAGAAGGCCTTCTTCAATGAACAATGCAAAGAAATAGAGGAAAACAATAGAATGGGAAAGACTAGAGATCTCTTCAAGAAAATTGGAGATACCAATGGAACAGTTCATGCAAGGATGGGCACGATGAAGAACAGAAACAGTAAGGACCTGACAAGAAGAGATTAAGAAGAAATGGTAAGAATACACAGAAGCCAGAAAGAAAAACACCAATACAGTATACTAATGCATATATATGGAATTTAGAAAGATGGTAACAATAACCCTGTATACGAGACAGCAAAAGAGACACTGATGTATAGAACAGTCTTATGGACTCTGTGGGAGAGGGAGAGGGTGGGAAGATTTGGGAGAATGGCATTGAAATATGTATAATATCATGTATGAAACGAGTCGCCAGTCCAGGTTCGATGCACAATACTGGATGCTTGGGGCTGGTGCACTGGGACGACCCAGAGGGATGGTATGGGGAGGGAGGAGGGAGGAGGGTTCAGGATGGGGAACACATGTATACCTGTGGCGGATTCATTTCGATATTTGGCAGAACTACTACAATATTGTAAAGTTTAAAAATAAAATAAAATTTTAAAAAAAAGATGAAAAAAAAAAAAAAGAATATACAAAAGAACTATACAAAACGGTCTTAATGACCCAGATAACCATGATGGTGTGGTCACTCACCTAGAGCCAGACATCCTAGAATGTGAAGTCAAGTGGGCCTTAGGAAGCATTATGACAAACAAAAAAGAGAAGGTGATGGAATTCTAGCTGAGCTATTTACAAATCCTTTAAATGATGCTGTTAAAGTGCTGCACTCAATATGTCAGCAAATTTGGAAAATTCAGCAGTGGCCACAGGTGTAGAAAAGGTCTGTTTTCATTCCAATCCCAAAGAAAGGCAGTGACAAAGAATGTTCAAATTAGCATTCATTTCACATGCTATTTAAAGTGAAAAAGTGAAAGTTGCTCAGTCGTGTCTGACTCTTCAACCTAGGAAAAAACCCAGGAATTCTCCAGGCCAGAATACTGGAGTGGGTAGCCTATCCTTTCTCCAGCAGTTCTTTCTGACCCAGGAATCAAACCCAGGTCTCCTGCATTGAAGGCAGATTCTTTACCAACTGAACCACCAGGGAAGCCCCCATGCTAGTTAAGGTTATGCTCAAACTCCTTCAAACTAGGCTTCTAACTTCTAACTTCAGACTCCTTCAAACTAGCAGTACGTGAACTAAGAACTTCAGATGTACAAGCTGAGTTTAGAAAAAGCAGAGGGATGGTGGGATGATTTGAGAGAATAGCATTGAAATGTATATTATCATATGTGACACAGATTGCCAGTCCAGGTTTGATGCATGAGACAGGGTGCTCAGGGCTGGTATACTGGGATGACCCTGAGGGATGGGATGGGGAGGGAGGTGGGAGAGGAGTTCAGGATGGGGAACACATGTATACCCGCGGCTGATTCATGTCAATGTATGTCAAAAACCACTACAATATTGTAAAGTAATTAGCCTCCGATTAAAATTAATTAATTAATTTAAAAAAAGAGAAAAGGCAGAGGAACTAGAGATCAAATTGCCAACATTCACTGGATCATAGAGAAAGCAAGGGGATTCCAGGGAAACATCTATTTCTGCTTCATTGACTACATGAAAGTCTTTGACAGTGTGGATCACAGCAAACTGGAAAATTCTTAAAGAGTAAGGATTACCAGACCACCTTACTTGTCTCTTGAGAGACCTGTATGCAGGTCAAGAAGCAACAGAACAGGAAATGGAATAACTGGTTCAAAATTGGGAAAGGAATACAACAAGAGTGTATATTGTCACCCTTATTTAACTTATATGCGAAATGCTAGGCTGGATGAATCACAAGCTAGAATCAAGATTGCAGGGAGGGACGGGACATATGTATACCTATGACTGATTCATGTTGATGTTTAACAGAAAACAACAAAATTCTGTAAAGCAATTATCCTTCAATTAAAAATAAATTAATTTTAAAAATTAAAAAAAAAAAAGACCAAGGTGTGAAAAGCCTTACCTGCCAAGGAATATAAGTTAAGGAATATGAACTTCAGCCTAAGCACAGTACAGAGTACCATGACCACACTGGGTGTTTTTAGAATTAAAAAAAGAAAAAGAAAGATTACAGGGAGAAATATCAGCAACCTCAGATATGCGGATGATACCACTCTAATGGCAGAAAGCAAAGAGGAACTAAAGAGCCTCTTGATGAAGGTGAAAGAGGAGAGTGAAAAGGCTGGCTTGAAACTTAACATTCAAAAAGCTAAGATCATGGTATCTGGTCCCATCACTTCATGGCAAATAGGAGGGGAAAAAGTGGAAGCTGTGACAGATTTTATTTTCTTGAACTCCAAAATCACTGCAGATGATGACCAGCGTGAAATTAAACAATCTGCTCTCTCTTTGAAAGGATTTGGGAGAATGGCATTGAAACATGTGTAATATCATATAAGAAACTAATTGCCAGTCCAGGTTCAATGCAGGATACAGGATGCTTGGGGCTGGTGCACTGGGATGACTCAGAGGGATGGTACAGGGAGGGAGGTGGGAGGGGGGTTCAGGGTGGGGAACACAAGTACACCCGTGGCGGATTCATGTTGATGTATGGCAAAACCAATACAATATTGTAAAGTAATTAGCCTCCAATTAAAATAAATAAATTTAAATTTAAAATAAAATAAAATAACAGAGAGGACCATAAAAAAAAAAAAAAAAGGAACGCTATGACAAACCTAGACAGCGTATTAAAAAGCAGAGACATTACTTTGCTGACAAAGGTCCATATAATCAATGCTGTGGTTTTTCCAGTAGTCGTGTACAAATGTGAGATTTGGACCATAAAGAAGGCTGAACACAGAAGAATTGATGCTTTCGAACTGTGGTACTGATGAAGACTCTTGAGAGTCCCTTGGACTGCAAGATCAAACCAGTCAATCCTAAAAAAAAATCAACCCTAAATATTCATTAGAAGGACTGTTGCTGAAGCTGAAGCTCCAGTACTTTGGCCACCTGATGCAAAGAGCTGACTCATTGGAAAAGACCCTAATGCTGGGAAAGACTGAAGGAAAAGCAGAAGGGGGCGACAGAGGATGAGATAGTTAGACAGCATCACCAATTCAATGGACACGAATTTGAGCAAACTCTGCAAGAGAACGAGGACAGGAAAGCCTAGCGTTTTGCATTCCATGGGATCAGAAAGAGTTGGACATGACTTAGCCACTGAACAAGAACAGCAAAATTCTCTTGGGAGGCAAGTCTCCTGTTGAGTCGTGTGTCCTATTTGGTACATCTTCAGTTTTAAGAAGACGAATGACTCCCTGGAGCTCAGCTGTTTATGAAAGTGTACAGTCTGGCCTTAATTGGCCTTGCAGGTTATCGGTGTGGGTAATTTTCCTCTCTTGGCCATTCCTTGCTCATGTATGGATGTGAGAGTTGGACCATAAAGAAAGCTGAGCACCGAAGAATTGATACTTTTGAACTGTGGTGTTAGAGAAGACTCTTGAGAGTCCCTTGGACTGCAAGGAGATCAATCAATCGTAAAGGAAATCAATCCTGAATATTCATTGGAAGGACTGATGCTGAAGCTGAAGCTCCAATACTTTGGCCACCTGATGCGAAGAACTAACTCATTGGAAAAGACCCTGATGCTGAGAAAGACTGAAGGCAGGAGGAGAAGGGGATGATAAAGGATGAGATGATTGGATGGCATCACCAACTTGATGGGCATGAATTTGAGCAAGCTCCAGGAGTTGGTGATGGACAGGGAAGCCTGGCATGCTGCAGTCCCTGGGGTCACAAAGAGTTGAACACGACTGAGCAACTGAACTGAACTGCTTATTAAAGATGAAGTTCTTTGGAAGCTGTGTGCTGCTTGGCCTCTTCCAGCTGTTTAGGCTTGGTATTCTGTTTTATCCTCAGATTGAACTAGGCCAACTGCGAGCTGTTGAGTTGGCCAAAAAGGTCATTTGGGTTTTCTGTAAGATGTTATGGGAATTCCCAAATGAACTTTTTGGTCAACCCAATACATTCCTAGACCACCTTATTTTAATTTAGCCACTCTACACAGACACACACACATACTTAGCACTCATTGACAAAGCTATATAAAATAAGCAATTATATGACACTCCTTATCATCATTTTATACAAATATCTTTGAGGACCCAGAGGAAACATCCCTAAAATCTTAGTATTAAGAAGATCTGGGATTCTCCTGGTTCATTTTATGGACACTATAAACCATTATAACAGTGCTTTGTGTTTAGTTTTATCTGTGAGAAATCTTAGGGATATGTCTGTAATCCTCTCCCAGCAAGCACATAAAACCTTAGGACATGCACTTTTTAGTATTTCTATCCTGGCTGCTTTTTATTGTTTTTTCCTTTGCTTATTTCTCCTTTGGCCTACAAGATTTTTAAAAAGATTTTTTCCTTTTTAAAATCTTGTACTTTGTAAAACTGCTTCAACTTTGTTTTAGAATGAGGCAAATGTAGAGAAATTAAGTACAATATTCATGATTTACCATTTGTTACAAACATATTGTCAATTTGCTTTTAGATTTCATTTTAAATTTCCTATCCTGTATGAAGTCAGATCTTTTACTGCTTTGTGATTGTCATGGAGTGAATCATTGCTGCGAATCTGAAGATCCCTTGGCTGCCATATTTTCACCCCAGAGTTAACATGACTGATTCAGTATAAATCTTTTTTTAAAAATTGGAGTATAGTTGCTTTAAAAATATGTCCGTTTTTGCTATACAGCAAAGTGAATTTCAGCCAGATGTATACATATATCCCCTCTTTTTTGGATTTCCTTCCCTAAGCACTGGGTAGAGTTCCCTGTGCTATACAGTAGGTTCTCATTAGTTATCTATTTATACACAGGAGTATATGTATGTGAATCCCAATCTCCCAGTCCATCCCACCACCCCACCACCTCCCACTTTGGTATCCATACTTTTGTTCTCTACGTCTGTGTCTCTATTTCTGCTTTGCAAAGAAGATCATCGGTACCATTTTTCTAGATTCTACATCTGTGTGTTAATATATGATATTTTTCTCTTTCTGACTTCCTTCACTCTGTATGACCGTCTCTAGGTCCATCCACCTCTCTGCATATGGCACTATTTTGTTCCTTTTTATGGCTGTTTAATATTCTATTGTATATGCAGCATAAATCTAAGAGCTTAGAGGAAGCAGAGGTTGCTTACTGACCCTCTTAATTCTTCAAGGGGCCCATTTTTTCGGCTTACTAAATTTAAATTTCAAGTACCACATTTAAACAGGTAGGCAGTTATATGTCAGCATAACAGTGGTTGGCCCATAAGGCCTGGGAAATGCCTAGCACTGAACCTGGTCCTTCACAAGACAGGCGTTCAACAAGAATTTGGTGACTTAAATTTACTTGCGGTTTTTGTGTTTGGATCTAGAAGCATTTGTCTGCCCCGGTGGTCTGGGACTCGGTTGGGGAATGCAATCTGCTACTGTCTGCAATGACTTGACATCAGTGACACTTTCTGCTTTACTTTTCTCTTTCAGAATATGATCGATTGGGCTTCCTCCTGAAGTTGGATTCTAAATTGTGAGTAGAATGACCCAGTTTCTTGACTTTGTGATAGAGATCTGTGAGAGCTGGAGGCCGGCCTCAAGGGGCCAGCTCTCATCACTCCTGGGGCGTCTGTCCTCCGTCTGTCCGCTGAAGCTTAGAGCATGTTACAGTCTGTGGGTGCAAATATAAGGCCTTAGATTTGGCTGGCACAGGGAGCTGATTACAGAAGGAGCGTGCACCTCCCCCCACCACACCCCACTGGAGTTTGAAGGACAAGGAGGAAAGGCTTCAGCTGCAGAGTGGAGGCTGACTAAACCACGGCAGGAGACAGTGCAAAGCTTTCAAGACGCTTCGCAGCCAGGCATGCAAAGCCTTCTGTGCTCAGGTTTCCTCCCGGCTTTAACTCCTGTCTCTCTCCAACAGGTAGATCCTGGCTTTCCCTCTATCCTTGTATATGTTTATTATCCATGTCTCAAATCCCCTTTCCTTGTTTGTCCACTAGGAAAACTTAAGAACCACCTCCTTCCTATACAGAATTAGTTATCTCTTCCTCCGCTTCCTGTGAATTTTCTACCTCTGACACCCATCATTTCATTATACTATAATTAAGTGTAATAGTTATTCATTTATCAAGAGTGCAGGCTCAGAGCCAGGCCGTGCTTGATTCAAATCCCAGACTGCCATTTACTTTCTTTGTGATTTAGGGCTGACCACTTAACCACTCCGAGCCTCAGTTTCACCTGTAACACAAGGACCTCACAGGGTTGTAAGAACTGTACAGAAATGGTGAATTTACAGGGATTTTCAAATAAGTATCTCATTCTTTCAGAATCCTTCCCTATTCTGGCCCTCTCGGCCTCCTGAGCACCAGGGCAGCGCCAGCATATGGTTGTTAGGTGCTAAGTCAACACTGAACACATGGCTGCGTGGCTGGCTGCATGGCTGCATGATGACAGGTGCCTGTGTGCCTCCCTCATTAGACTGGCTGCCTGGAGACTGGGCTGTACCCCTCTGTTCATGCCCTGTCCAGGACCCCCTCACATGGCCGGTGTGCAGTAAAGTGTTGCAGAACTGTCTGTGGCTCCTTGCTGTGGTTAGTCATCTTCATATACCCTTGCCCCTGTCCTGTACCAGACAGATGAGAAAGATCAGAATTGAGTCTCCTTTCTTTCCTCTCCTGCTTGAGGCCTTGACCACAGCTGCTTCTGATGGTGATGGCTGCACCCACATGCAAGACACCAGCCCAGAGTTATTTGGCTTTCCCACTGAATGGTCTGGCATGTAGCCCCTTTTCCTGGCATCTGGCCTCTTGGCTCTGGTGCCCCACACCATGAGCTCAGGTGCTGCAGTTCTGCCAGCTTTTATACATCATGGAGGCAGCCACAAGGGAAGAGTGGTCTGTTCTGTCTACCAAGCTAGTGTACAGTTGTCAGCCGCATGTTACCATCCAGGGAATGGGGCTTGATAATGCTAGGAATCTATAGGCTTCACCCTTAGAAAATCCTTAATTTAGTGCTCTGGGCAAAAAACAAATCAAGCATAAGCTATAAGCAAGTGAAATGCCCTCAGAACGGAAGAGATGTAGTAATTTACCAAGTCACATCACACTGATGAACAAAAGACGTGGTATCCAGGACATGTTAACTATAGTGTTTAAGCTGTCTTCAGCAGTGTGAGAAGGGGGAATCGGAGGACACTTGGCCTGCTGTTCTGACAGTTGGGTGGTACGTGGTAGGCTCTTGTACAGCTTCTTTTTGTGTACCAGGCCGGTTCTATAAACCATTTGAGTCAACTTGGTCTTTAGCCTGGGGAATTGGCTTGGCTTCATTAGATTTACCTCAGAGGTCAAGGTACAAGCTCCAGCTTTCCTGCCTCGTACTGAAAAGGCCTTTCTAATCCAAGGTTATCTTCAGAACAAAATACAGACACATGGGAAAGGTTTTTATCTGTTCCAGAGAGAAGTTTCCAGGTTAAGGATTCTGGTTTTCAGAGGTAATTCCTTGGAAATATCCAGACCTCCCCTTACGAAGTCTTTCTCCGCTATGTTGTGTTCTATTTCTGATGCGTAGGAAAGGACCTACGCTTGGATCAGAACTGGATTTGAATTCCACCCCTTCTGCTTAGGATTATATAACCTTAGATAATTCATTTTTGCACTATGAATCACAATTTTCCCTTATCAAAAACATGAATAATAATACCCATTTCCTCAGGTTTTTATGAAGAATAAAAAAGAGTTCTATGAGTAAATATGCAAATGTAGAAATTTCTTATTTATCTTGATTGGATTCATTTAGCTTCTATCCCATAAGAATTCATGTGTTCTGGAAATTTTTCAGCCATTATCTTCTTTAAATATTGCCTCTGCCCAATTGTCTCTCTCTCTACTCCTCTTCTTAAACTCTGATTAAGTGGTAGACTTTCTCATTCTCACCTCTAGGTCTACTAACTTTCCATCTTTTGATCCTTTCTGCATTGAACTGGAATGCCAAAGGATTCAACATAAGGATAAACTAGAACTAAAACTGTACCCCTAAGCCAGGACTGCAGGAGAGGCTGCCTGCCGGGGACCAGCCCCGGCTGATCCAGGGTATTCGAAGGAGAGGCGGCGTAGGCGAAGATCAGGAAACAATTGCTTAATTAAACGTTAATTAAGGATATAAAGAGTAATAGAATGAGGATAGCTCAGTGAGGAAATTCAGTGGAGAAAAGAGGCTGAAATAAGGATAGCTCAGTGAGGAAATTCAGTGTAGAAAAGAGGCTGAATAATTCAGCCAGAAGGTAAGAGAAAGAACGACATGGTGAGACCAAGTTTCGGTGAACAAGGCCCGCACTTTATTTTCCAAAGTAGTTTTTATACCTTAAGTTATGCATAGAGGATAATGGGGGAAGGGGTAGAGTCATGCAGCAAGCCAGGCTTTCTTCCTGCAGACTTATCATATGCAAAAGCTTAGGTGATTTGCATCATCTTCTGGCCCGGAGGCCTGTTAACATTTTAAGACCTTTTCTTCAGAAAACTTATTTTTCTCTAAAGGTGATTGGTCAGGAGCCACCCTCCAAAAGCATTAGATAAAGTTGCATTCCTACAGAGCAAAGGTGTGGTGGGCTATAACAATAAAAAGAATTAACTCAAGGGTCCCAGGTTACAAACATTAAAGCTACTACTTATACCAATTATATTAATCAATACACTGCCAGGGACACAGCAGGTAAGGGATATGGAAACTTAGCAGCAAACATTGGCCCAACAAGTGAAAATCCCTTCACCAATACAATTTCCAATCAATCTTTTAACTACTCAAAAGAATGTGTATTTAGACAGTTTAGAACATCTCCTGCCTCTCACAGTTGGGAGGCTCTGAACAATCACATGTGGCCGGAAAAACCTATTCAGGCAGGCTAGAGGATTTCCAAAGGAGTTTGTAGGTTAAACACTGTCACACCCAGGAATTATTAACTGGAACTGTAAGCTAACTCTTTTTTCAGAGAGAGGTAGTGGGGGACAGCCCCCCGTAAAGTCAGAGGTGTAGGTGAGAGCACAAAGCAGAAAGTAGGCAGACTCTGGTTTTGGGTGTAAATGCTCGAGAATTTCCAGGGGGACTCCTGAAGCTCGATCCCGCCTTTGCGTATGCCGAGCCTCCTTCCTCATGACCTTTGTCATGGGCGGGGTTCCTCACGCTGGCTCCCGGCAGTGATAGAATTCCAGTTGAGCTATTCCAGATCCTGAAAGATGATGCTGTGGAAAGTGCTGCACTCAATATGCAATATGCAATATGCACTTAATATGCAATATGCCGGCTCCCGGCAGCTGCCAGAGCTCTAAGTGGATTAGGGCAATAAGTCAATAAAGAGGAAACAGTTGATATTCACAGCCTGGGCTCTCATACTCAGTTGGTCCACAGAACCTCAAGCTGTGAACTCTGTGTAAGGTACTCCAAACTGGCCATGCCTCCAAGCATGATAAAAGCAAATGCAATTCCTCTCTGGAGGAAGACATGAATTTCTCATGAATAACTTTTCAAGGAAATGAACGGCTCACAGGAAAAAATAACTAAGCACACAAGGAAATAACACTTCTTTAGAGAGAACCATGAACAACAACAGATGACAGAGGGGGACCCACAAAGACTTCCGAAATTGGAGTTATCAGACACAGTTTATAAAGTAATTAGATACTCTGTATTTAAGGAAATAAAGATAAGATTGAACGATACATGTAATAGGGGCTTCCCAGGTGGTCAATGGTAAAGAATCTGCCTGCCAATGCCAGAGACACAGGACAACAGGTTCGATCCCTGGGTTGGGACAGTCCCTTGGAGAAGGAAATGGCAACCTGCTCCAATATTCTTACCTGGAAAAATTCCATACATGGAGGAGCCTGGCAGGCTACAGTCCATGGGGTTGGAAAGATTTGGACATGACTGAGCAATTGAGCACAAGCATTCATACATGTAATACGGAACTATAAAAAGCAAAGTATTAGATTAGAAAGACAGAATTGAAAAATACAGTGACCAAAATGAAAACCTCAGTAGATGTATTTAGCAGCAGGTTCATTTCAGTGCAGTCACTCAGTCACGTCCGACTCTTTGCAACCCTATGAATCGCAGCACGCCAGGCCTCCCTGTCCATCACCAACTCCAGGAGTTCATTCAAACTCATGTCCATCGAGTCGGTGATGCCATCCAGCCATCTTATCCTCTGTTGTCCCCTTCTCCTCCTGCCCCCAATCCCTCCCAGCATCAGAGTCTTTTCCAGTGAGTCAGCTCTTCACATGAGGTGGCCAAAGTATTGGAATTTCAGCCTCAGCATCAGTCCTTCCAATGAACACCCAGGACTGATCTCCTTCAGAATGGACTGGTTGTATCTCCTTGCAGTCCAAGGGACTCTCAAGAGTCTTCTCCAACACCACAGTTCAAAAGCATCAATTCTTCGGTGCTCAGCTTTCTTCACAGTCCAACTCTCACATCCATACATGACCACTGGAAAAACCATAGCCTTGACTAGATGGACCTTTGTTGGCAAAGTAATGTCTCTGCTTTTGAATATGCTATCTAGGTTGGTCATAACTTTCCTTCCCAGGAGTAAGCGTCTTTTAATTTCATGGCTGTAGTCACCATCTGCAGTGATTTTGGAGCCCAGAAAAATAAAGTCTGACACTGTTTCCACTGTTTCCCCATCTATTTCCCATGAAGTGATGGGACCAGGTGCCATGATCTTCATTTTCTGAATATTGAGCTTTAAGCCAACTTTTTCACTCTCCTTTTTCACTTTCATCAAGAGGCTTTTTAGTCCCTCTTCACTTTCTGCCATAAGGGTGGTGTCATCTGCATATCTGAGGTTATTGATATTTCTCCTGGCAATCTTGATTCCAGCTTGTGCTTCTTCCAGCCCAGCGTTTCTCATGATGTACTCTGCATATAAAGTAAATAAGCAGAGTGACAATATACAGCCTTGACGTACTCCTTTTCCTATTTGGAACCAGTCTGTTGTTGCATGTCCAGTTCTAACTCTTGCTTCCTGACCTGCATATAGGTTTCTCAAGAGGCAGGTCAGATGGTCTGGTATTCCCATCTCTTGAAGAATTTTCCACAGTTTGTTGTGATCCACACAGTCAAAGGCTTTGGCATAGTCAATAAAGCAGAAATAGATGTTTTTCTGGAACTCTCTTGCTTTTTCCATGATCCAGTGGATACTGGCAATTTGATCTCTGGTTCCTCTGCCTTTTCTAAAACCAGCTTGAACATCAGGAAGTTCACGATTCATGTATTGCTAAAGCCTGGCTTGGAGAATTTCGAGCATTACTTTACTAGCGTGTGAGATGAGTGCAATTGTGCAGTAGTTTGAGCATTCTTTGGCATTGCCTTTCTTTGGGATTGGAATGAAAACTGACCTTTTCCAGTCCTGTGGCCACTGCTGAGTTTTCCAAATTTGCTGGCATATTGAGTGCAGCACTTTCACAGCATCATCTCTTTCAGAATTTGAAATAGCTCAACTGGAATTCCATCATCTTCACTAACTTTGTTCGTAGTGATGCTTCCTAAGGCCCACTTGACTTCACATTCCAGGATATCTGGCTCTAGGTGAGTGATCACACCATTGTGATTATCTTGGTCATGAAGATCTTTTTTGTATAGTTCTTCTGTGTATTCTTGCCACCTCTTCTTAATATCTTCTGCTTCTGTTAGGTCCATACCATTTCTGTCCTTTATCGAGCCCATCTTTGCATGAAATGTTCCCTTGGTATCTCTAATTTTCTTGAAGAAATCTCTAGTCTTTCCCATTCTGTTGTTTTCCTCTATTTCTTTGCATTGATCGCTGAGGAAGGCTTTCTTATCTCTCCTTGCTATTCTTTGAAACTCTGTATTCAGATGCTTATATCTTTCTTTTTCTCCTTTGCTTTTCACTTCTTTTCACAGCTATTTGTAAGGCCTCCCCAGACAGCCATTTTGCTTTTTTGCATTTCTTTTCCATGGGGATGGTCTTGATCCCTGTCTCCTGTACAATGTCACGAATCTCATTCCATAGTTCATCAGGCACTCTATCTATCAGATCTAGGCCCTTAAATCTATTTCTCACTTCCACTGTATAATCATAAGGGATTTGATTTAGGTCATACCTGAACGGTCTAGTGGTTTTCCCTACTTTCTTCAATTTAAGTCTGAATTTGGCAATAAGGAGTTCATGATCTGAGCCACAGTCAGCTCCTGGTCTTGTTTTTGCTGACTGTATAGAGCTTCTCCATCTTTGGCTGCAAAGAATATAATCAATCTGATTTCGGTGTTGACCATCTGGTGATGTCCATGTGTAGAGTCTTCTCTTGTGTTGTTGTAAGAGGGTGTTTGCTATGACCAGTGCATTCTTTTGGCAAAACTCTATTAGCCCTTGCCCTGCTTCATTCCGTATTCCAAGGCCAAATTTACCTGTTACCCCAGGTATTTCTTGACTTCCTACTTTTGCATTCCAGTCCCCTATAATGAAAAGGACATCTTTTTTGGGTGTTAGTTCTAAAAGGTCTTGTAGGTCTTCATGGAACTGTTCAGCTTCAGCTTCTTAGTACTATTGGTTGGGGCATAGGCTTGGATTACCGTGATATTGAATGGTTTCCCTTGGAAACGAACAGAAATCATTCTGTTGTTTTTGAGATTGCATCCAAGTACTGCATTGGATTAGATACAACTAAAGACAGGATTAGTGACCTGGAAGCTAAGTCAGAGGAAGTGACCTATAACAAGATTGTCCAGCTCTTTTTATAGAGTCAGATGGTCAATATCTCTGAGTTTTGGGAGTTTTGCTATCTCTGTCACACCTGTCTCCGCTGATGTGTTGTGGAAGCAACCATAGATAACACATACAGATGAGTATGGCTTAGCTGTATTCCAACAAAACTTTTTATTTATGGACACTGAAATTTTAATTTAATGTTATTTTTATGTCATTAAGTATTATTCTTCTAATTTTTAAACCCACCATTGAAAATGTAAAAGACATTCTTATCTCACAGAAACAGATAGTGGGTCAGATTTGGCTCACAAATCATACATGCTGGCCCTTCACCGAGAATGCAGCACAGATATATCTGCATGGGAATTGCCTCTCCACCCCAGGTGTTTTTTATTCTTGAAATTCTATTGCAGTTGACCCTTGAACTGAAGTGCATCCACTTATATGTGGATTTTTTTCAACAGTACACAGTTCAGTACTATACAATCTGTGACTGAATGAATTGGAGCACGCAGAATAATGGATATGGAGGAACCACATATGTGGTTATATGCAGACTTATATGTGCAGATTTTGACTGTGTGGAGGGTCAGCACCCCTAACCACTTGTTTTTCAAGGGTAAGCTGTTTATACAAATACATTTAAAATACCTCTATATCAAATGACACTTCAAAAACCTGGAAAGAAGTATCTTGGATTTTTTTTTTTGTTCTTCATTATATTCTTCTAATTATGTTTTTGTGTAATAAGTGGTTTCTGTTTCCTTTGAGAATTCCCTGCTGCTTATGTCTTTATGACAAAATCACTTGTCAGGACTATGAAAATTGTTCAGAATACTTATGGAGCTGTACAAGATCTTTTCCTTTAACAGCAGGCTGTATTCTTCAGGAAGGCAGTATTTTTTTGGAGGTTAAAAATGTGGACTGTGGAATCAGATGTGGATTTTTAAAGCCCCATTCCACATCTTACTAGCTGTAATCTTGAGTGAGTTATTTAACCGCTAGCCTGTTTCCTAGTATAAAGTGGGGATAAAAGTAATCACCCAAGGTTGAGATACAACCTGTGCTGTACCCTTATCAGTGTCTGGTAACCTGGGAAGCATATACCCCAAAATGAGACCTGAACCTCAGCTTGCCTCCTGCTTTACGCCCCAGACTTCATTTATTCACTTGTTCACTTAGAAAATATTTCTTGAGTACTGACTGTATGGTTTGTTAGTGGGATAAAACTGAAAATTCTAAGCCACATGAACAGCCTTACAGGCTTGGTTGGAAAGGATGTGTTGTGAGCTGAAGTGTAAGTGAAGCGGGAGGGAGTGAATGAGACCAGCAGGGGAGGGAAGAAAGTAGTACTTCTGGATAGTATGAGCAATGAACAGGCTTTCATTTTGGTTCATATTTATTCATTTATTTGGCTGTGCCGGGTCTCTGTTGAGGCATGTGGGATCTCGTTCCTGACCAGGGATCAAACCTGGGCCCCTTGCCTTGGGAGCATGGAGTCTTAGCCACTGGACCACCAGGGAAGTCCCTGTTTTTTTTTTCTTTTGTTTTTGTAAAGAAAGATGACATACTAGTGACTCAGAAGCATAAATGGAGTACAAAGAGGTATGAGGGATCTTCAGATGCATAGGGTATAGAAGAAAGAGCTGCCTCTATCACAAGGCTGTAGAGGAAATGGTGTTTTCAGGGGAGACCCAGGTTTCTATGAAATTAGAAGATGGAAGGAACATTCACTGAAGAAGTTGAGGCTGTAAGGAAATGAGGCTTTATGGGAGACAATGGTGAGTTATAGTGTGGTGATGGGGGAGAGAAGTGAGAGACTGGACCAAGGAGAAGCAGAGAGCAGTGACTTGGGCACAAAAGAACTGATGAGGGTGGCATCGAGGGAGTAAATAACAGGATGTGAGGGTGGCAAGTTGGGTTTTGTTGGCCTCATAGTTGTCCAAGAATTGTCCGAGAACATGTGTTCCCTGGAGGTTGGGCACTCAGGCTGCTCCATGCACTCAGCTGCAGCCCAATTGGATGATACCTCCAGAAGTTTCAAGTCTGGCCCCTGGAGAGACTCTGGGTTCTCCAAAAGGAATCTACTGTGCCAAGTGGAGGGTCCTAGAACAGGGCTCAGGCTTGCAGGCTGTGCCCAGACATTGAGAGAAGAGAGAAGCGCTTTCTCCTTCATTCACAGCTTCTTAGGTAGCTACCATGTGTCAGCAGTCTTCTGTGCTCTGTGGATATACCAGTGAACAGGTGGTCAGTAAATGGAAAGTGTGATCAACAAGCTTTGCAGTATCTTGGAAGGTGATGAATGCTGTGGAAGAAGATAGAGCAGGACAAGGGAATGCTGGAGAAGAGACTGCATGTTTAAATGGGATAGGGCAATCCTCCTTAAAAGGTAGATTTTAGCAAAGACTCAACAAAAGAGAGGGAGTGAGGCCTGCCAGTATCTGGAAGCAGAGCCCTCGGACAGAACCCTGAGGAAATCTCAGTCTCAATTATGAGGAAGATGACACCAGGAGCCGGGAATGTGCCCATCAGTCCAGCGGAGACAAGAGCCATCTGGAGCCGTGAAGGCACCAGAGCCGGGTGTCCAGGTGTGTTTTTCCTAAGCTGATGTCAGCCTTCTGGAAGCTGATTTAATTAAATGGAAGTGTCATCTGTTTCAGCTGGGTGTGGGTGTGTGCTCTGGGAAAGCTCCTGTCTGCTGCCACAGTGTGGGGTTTTATGGTTGCCATGTGGGCAAGAGCATGGAGGCGTTATTGTTCAGCCTCATTTCATAAGGAATTCTGTGTGAAGATACAAGGATATGGAAGCCAAAACCAACAACTTTTAACTCCCAAAGGCTTGTGAAAACCAAACCAATCAAGAAAGACCTATAAACATGGGGTAGTCTAAAACACATGTTGAGGCATAGCTTACTATTTCCAGAACAGACTGCCAAATCTCCTATGGCTGCCAGGATAAAGTGTTTATTGAGCAGCTACTATATACCCAGGGCCATACTAGGTACTTTCTGTGTTACCTGTTCCTCAAAACAGCCACTCACATGACCTCATCCAGTCTCATGTCTTGTTGTTATTCAGTCCTAAGTCGTGTCTGACTCTTTGTGACCCCCATGGGCTGCAGCCTGCCAGGCTCATCTGTCCTCCACTATCTCCTGAAGTTTGCTCAAATTCATATCCATGGAGGCGGTGATGCTATCTAACCATCCTACCATCTGCCACTCCTTCTCTTTTTGCCTTCAGCCTTCCCTAGCATCAGGGTCTTTTTCAGTGAGTCAGCTTTGCATCAGGTAGCCAAAGTATTGGAGCTTCAGCTTCAGCAACAGTCCTTCCAATGAATATTTAGGGTTGATTTTCTTTAGGATTGCCTGGTTTGATATTGCAGTGCAAAGGACTCTCAAGAGTCTTCTCCAGCACCACAGTTTGAAAACATCAGTTCTTCTATGCTCAGCCTTTTTTATAGTCCAACTCTCACGTCCATACATGACTACTGGAAAAACCATAGCCTTGACTAGACAGACCTTTGTTGGCAAAGTGATGTCTCTGCTTTTTAATACACTGTCTAGATTTGTCATCACTTTCCTTCCGAGGAGCAAGTATCATTTAATTTCATGCTGCAGTCACCGTCTGCAGTGATTTTGGAGTCCAAGAAAATAAAATCTGTCACTGCTTCCACTTTTTCTGCTTCTATTTGTCATGAAGTGATAGGACCAGATGCCATGATCTTAGTTTTTTGAATGTTGAGTTTTAAGTCAGCTTTTTCACTCTCCTCTTTCACCCTCACCAAGAGGTTCTTTAGTTCCTCTTCACTTTGCCATTAAAGCAGTATCCAACAACACAAGAGACGACTCTACACATGGACATCCCCAGATGGTCGACACCAAAATCAGATTGATTATATTCTTTGCAGCAAAAGAGGGAGAAGCTGTATTCAGTCAGCAAAAACAAGACCTGGAACTGACTGTGACTCAAATTGTGAGGTCCTTATTGCAAAATTCAGGCTTAAATTGAAGACAGTAGGGAGTACCGCTAGGCCATTCAGGTATGACTGAAATCAAATCCCTTATGATTACACCGTGGAGGTGATGAATAGATTCAAGGGATTAGATCTGGTAGACAGAGTGCCTGAAGAGCTCATGGCTTACATGTCATCTATATGCTGAGGACTCCCAAATTTATAGTTCAATCTCTTCTCTTTCCCCACACTCCATACTCATTTATCCAGTGGCCTCCTTTACTTGAATGTATATTAGGCATCTTACATTTAACATGTCCAGAAAAAAACCTCCTGATTCATACCCCCTGCCTCCCAGATCTTGCCTACCCAAGTAAATGGCAACCTCATCCTTCCACTTGTTCAGGTCAAAGATCATAGCATCATATGTTTAACACCAAACTGCTGCTGCTGCTGCTAAGTTGCATCAGTCGTATCCAACTCTGTGCGACCCCATAGACAGCAGCCCACCAGGCCTCCCCATCCCTGGGATTCTCCAGGCAAGAACACTGGAGTGGGTTGCCATTTCCTTCTGCAATGCATGAAAGTGAAAAGTGAAAGTGAAGTCGTTCAGTCGTGTCCAACTCCTGGCGACCCCATGGACTGTAGCCTACCAGGCTCCTCCATCCATAGGATTTTCCAGGCAAGAGTACTGGAGTGGGTTGCCATTGCCTTCTCCGTAACACCAAACTAGTCATCAACAAACTCTATTGGCTTTACCGTACGTACCTCTAGATCCAACCGCTTCTCACTACATCCAGCACTGTTAACTCTGTGCAGCAGCCGTAACGTCCTCATACCTCATTGTTGCATTCTAGCTTCTCTCCTTGCTTTCCCACTTGCCACCCTAAGGTCTACTTGCATACTGAAGCCCAGTGATCCTGTTACAGTGCAAGATAGATCTGGTTACTTCAGTGATCGGAACTCTCTCATGGCTCTTCATTTCTCTTTGACTAAAAGTCAGAGTTTGTTTGACTGTGCTGGGTCTTAGCTGCAGCACACAGGGTCTTCAATTTTCATTGCGGCATGAGGACTCTTTAGTTGCAGCTTTCAAATTCGATTAGTTGTGGCATGTAGGATCCAGTTCCTTGACCAGGGTTAGAACCTGGGCCCCCTGCATTGGGAGCGTGGAGTCTTAGCCACTGGACCACAAGGGAAATCTCAAAGTCAGAGTTTCTACCATGCTCCACCAAGACCCTACACAGTCTTGACCCCTGTTTTCTTACTACTCTCCTTGTTTATTATTCCCTACTGGCCTCCTTGGCCAGTGCTCAGTCATGTCTTGTGCTCAGTCCTGTCTGACTCTTTGCAACCCCATGAACAATAGCCCACCAGGCTTCTCTGTCCATGGGATTTTACCAGCAAGAATACTGGAGTGGGTTGCCATTTCCTCCCCCAGGGATCCTGCTCCTCCAACCCAGGGATCAAACCTATGTCTCCTGTGATGGCAGGTGGATTCTTTACTACTGTGCTACCTCGGAAGCCCATTCTGGAGTCCTTGCTGTTCCTAAAATACTCCCAGGTCAATCTTGGCATTTACTCCTTCTTTTATTTGGGACACTCTTTTCCAGATACCTACAGAGATCGCATTCTCTCTCACCTCTTCAGACCTTAGCTCAAATGTCCCTTTCTTAGTGAAGTCTCCCCTGACTGTGCCATTTAAAATTATAACCCACCCCCCATTGGCATTCCTCTTCCCTTTACTTTGTCATTTTACTCCAGTGTTTATCACTATTGGAAATCCACTTACTTGTTGATTGTCTGTCTCCTCCCACTTAAGGTGTGTGTTTTGGGGCGGGGGGAGTTAATTTGTTCACTACTGTTTCCTACCACCTAAAACATTGCCTAGTGCTTACTGATTGCTTAATAAATATTTGTTGGTTGAATGCGTGAGTTGGCAGATCACTCTCTGAAGTAGGCGGTATTAAATGAGAAACTAATCATAGAAGTAATTTCCTTGTGTTCACAGAAGTACAGGTGATGAAGCCAGCATTCAAAATGTTCTCAGCCTGGCACCAAACATCCTACTTGTCTCGATGTTCAACATCGCTTTCTATTTTTTACCCCCAAATTTGCACTGTCAATTTGATCCTAAATTTGAACCACTATATAGTAAACTTTATCAAGGCAGGAACTGTGAATGTCCTGCTCACAGATCCATCCCCAACGCTAGTATAACGTTTGTGGTGAATAGTAAATATTCAATAAATGTTTGTTAAATCAGTTAAAGACAGAGGAAGAAGCTCTGAGAAAGAATAGTGCCATCTTTAATAACAAAGCCCAGATTCCCCCCAGTATTGGAAGATTTGGGGATATGGGAGTGCATGAATGTGGACTCCCCTTGCCTTTAATCCTGAGTTTCACCATCTCCTGGAGGGTCTCTCACTTAAGAGCCTGCTTTCACCATTGTGTTGACTCCAGAGAGCACAGGTTCTCTTTAATACTTTAAAAAGAGAAATAATAACAGAAACAACAAAACTTTTCTCTTGGTTTCTCTTAGCAAAGCTAAAAATATTTCACTACAGATTCAACGAGGACAACAGGTAAATAAACCTTGAGAGTAAAAGAAACTCAAAATAGTCTGGTTTGCAAAATTCAGAGTTCTGTCTCTCCTGTAGACAGCTGAAGCCAGGGCCATACTTAGTTCACAAGAGGAGAGCACAGCATTGCAGGACTTGACTGGGTTCTTAGCTTGGTGACTTCTAGCCTGTTTCACAACTCACTGTTCACATTTCTTCCTAGATTTCTTGATACCTATGTGGTCAAGATCTTAAAAGTCAAATTCCCACTTGGTAGCTCATCCAGAGCTCTCAGCACAGTGGTTCTTAACCTTGACCTTGGAATCACCAGGGGAGCTTAAAAAATTACTGATGCCTGCCTCCCACCCCTTAAAGATTCTGAAGTCATTGACTTGAGGTGTGGCCTAGGCATTGGGATTCTTAAAGTTCCCCATGTGAGTCTAATACTGCTCTAAAACAGTGCATTTCCTGTCTGAGGAACTCACTTTCCCAGGTGAGTGATACCAAAAATAAACTCACCTTTAAGGGGAGGCCACTGCTTATACATAGGACATGTCTATATACAGTATTTCTCAACCCAGGATCTTGCCATCCAGAGTCCTGGTTTAGTTGATTAGGAATCAGACTCAATTACCTTTATGTTTAAAAGTTCCACCAGGTGATTCTAACATGTCAGGGTTGAGACCCAGGGTATCACCTTCAAGCCTATCACTATAACCACATCTGAATACAGTGTAATAACTACTGCAGAATGTAGTATCAGTTGTGCTAGGGCAGTCAGATTGTGAGTACGTTATTTCTTTTGAGCTTACATTTTCTGTATTGTCCTTATATACCTTTTTAATGAAAAAGTACATTGGGATGTGCCTTCTTTTCTGTAATTAAAAAAAAAGCTTCCATTATGCTCTCTAGGTCTCTAAATACTATTTTCAAAAATCCATTTTATATTAATTTTTGGCTATCAACCCTTTCTCTAGTTTTTTCTTCAGAGTCTTTTAAAATCTGAATCAATTTCAGAGTTTCTTGTACATTCTGTTGGCCTACTTAAATAGTTCTTCATTATGTATAACTGAAATAAATATTTGTGTAAAAACTTAATATCTGTCTTTTCTGTGCTGTCAAAACTCCATGATGTCTAAGGATGAGACATGATAAGTCTGGAGGAATGGGCAGACCAAATCATACAGGGCTTTGGAGGAGACAGCAAGAAGTTTGGGCTTCTTGAAGACAAAAGATGCCATTGAAGTATTTTAAGGAGTTGAAAAACGTAATTAGTTTTGACTTGTAGGAAGATGATTTGGGCTGCAGGAAAGTATACGGGTTGGAGAGGAACAGAAATGGAAAGGAAAATAAGACTTAGGAGGCCATCATAGGAACAAAGAGTAGAAATCAGTAGAGAAAAATCAACAAAATCAAAAGCTGATTCTTTGACAATATTAATAAAATCAATAAACCTCTAACCAGGTTAACCAAGAAAAAAAGAGAGAAGACACAAATTAACTAATGTTAGAAATGAAAGAGGGATCACCACTACTGATCCCAGGGATTTTAAAAGGGTCATAAAGGACTAACTCTGCCTGCAATAGACCAATTCCTTGGAAGACACAAACTACCAAAACTCATGCAAAAGAAATAGATCATCTGAAAAGGCCTGTATCTACCAAGGAAATTGAATCAATAATCAACCTTCCAAAACAAAAACACAGAAAAAAGAGGTTCAGATGGTTTCACTGGTGACTTCTAGCCAACATTTAAGGAAAAGATGATACCAGTTCTCTACAATCTCTTCCAGAAAAATAGAAGCAGAAGGAACACTTCCTGATTTGTTTTGTGAAGCCAGCATTACTCTGAAACCAAAACCAGATAAAGACATTATAAGAAAACTACAGACCAATATCTTTCATGAACATAATGCAAAAATTCTCAACATATATTAGCATGTTGAATCTAACAGTGTATAAGAAGAACCATACATCTTAATGAAGTGGGATTTATTCCAGATATACAAGGTTAGTTCAACATTAGAATATCACTTACTGTGTTGCATCACATCAGGCTACAGAAGAAAAGCCATATGATTATATCTGTAAGATGCAAAAAAGCACTTGATACAATTCAACATCCAATCATGATTTTAGGAAAAACTCTCAGCAAAATAGGAATAGAAAGAAGCTTGCTCAATTAGACAAAGAACATCTACAAAAAAATCAATACCTAACATCTTGCTTGATAATGAGAAACTAGATGTGGTGTTAGTGGTTTAGTCGCTAAGTTGTGTTTGACTTCTTTGCGACCCCATGGGCTTGTAGCCTGCCAGGCTACTCTGTCCATGGAGTTTTCCAGGCAAGAATACTGGAGTAGGTTGCCATTTCCTTCTCCAGGGGATCTTCATGACCCTGGGATTGAACATGCGTCTCCTGCATTGCAGGTGAATTCTTTATTGCTGAGCCACCAGGGGAGCCCTGAGAAATCCAAGTTTGGGAAAAAGACAGTGTCCCTCTTTACTATTCCTATTCAGCATTATGCTGAAAGGTCTGCTGCTGCGTTGCTTCAGTCGTGTCCGACTCTGTGCAACCCCACAGATGGCAGCCCACCAGGCTGCTCTGTCCCTGGGATTCTCCAGGCAAGAATATTGGGGTGGGTTGCCATTTCCTTCTGCAGTGCATTCATGCATGCTAAGGCGCTTCAGTTGTGTCCAACTCTGTGCGACCCTATGGACAGCAGCCCTTCAGGCTCCACTGTCCACAGGATTTTCCAGGCAAGAATATTGGAGTAGGTTGCCATTTCCTTCTCCCACTGAAAGGTCTAGCTAACAGTAAAGGAAATAAAAGGCATAGACATTAGGAAGGAAGAAATAAAATTGTCTTTGTTCACAAATGATGTGATTGACTATGTAGAAAATTCCAGAGAATTGGCAAAAAACTCCTGGAACTAACTAGCAGTTAGTTGCAAAGAAGCAGGATACAAGGTTAATATACAAAAGTCGGTTGCTTTCCTATATACCAGAAATGAACAATTGGAATTTGAAATTAAAACACAATATCATTTATATTGTCACACACACAAAAAAATACATATAGAAAGATCCAACACTGTTTAGATGTCAATTCCTCCTAACTTGATCTATAGGTTCAACATAATCTCAGTTAAAATCCTGGTGAGTTATTTTATGGATAGCAACAAACTTATTTAAAAATATTATTGACCAGAGGATTTTTGCAGAAACTAATGCCTGAAGTGTTAATACCGTCTCCAGTCAATAATGTGTTAAAGTTTATATAGAAAGGCAAGCAACTGAGAATAGTCCACATAATAACTGATAAAGAAGAGTAAAGTTGAAAGACTGATCCTACATTAGAGTTACAAGAAAGCTACAATAATTAGGAAAGCATGGTATTGGCAAAAGAATAGACAAACAGACCAATGGAATAGAGTACAGAAATAGAAATTCACAAATACAGTCAATTGATCTGTGACAGAGGAGCATAGGCAAGGCAATGGAATCTTAATGTAAATCACAGAACATCTAGAAGGTAACAAGAGAAAATCTATGTGACCTTGGATTTGACAATCAGTTTTTAGATACAAAACCAAAAGTGCAATTCATGAAAGAAAAAAAATCAGTAACCTGGCTTACCAAAATTAAAAACTTTTCTTCTGTGAAAGAAACTGATAAAAGAATAAAAACGCAAGCCACGAATTAGAAAAAATACTTGCAAAACACTTGTTTAATGAAAGACTTATTCAAAATATACAAAGAACTCTTAAAACTCAACAATAAGAAGACAACAAACCCAGGTAGAAATGGGCCAGAGACCTTAATAGATGCCTCATCTGACAAGATATACAGAAAGCAAATAAACACACAAAAAGATGCTCATGTCATGTGTCGTTGTTGTTGTTTAGTAGTAAGTTGTGTCTGACTCTTTTGTGACCCCAGGGACTGTAGCCCACCAGTCTCCTCTGTCCATGGGATTTCCCAGGCAAGAATACTGGAATGGATTGCCATGCCCTCCTCCAGGGGATCTTCCCAACCCAGGGATTGAACCCATTTCTCTTACATTGGCAGGCAGATTCTTTACCACTGAGCCACCAGGGAAACTGCGTGTGTCATTAGGGAAATGCAAATTAAAACAAGAATAAAATATCCCCACACACCTATTAGAATGACTAAAATCCAAGACACTGACACACCAAATGCGGGCAGGGATGAGGAACAACAGGAAGTCTCGTTCATTGCTGGCAGGAATGCAGAACGGTTCAGCCATTTTGGCAAGGTGTTATAAAAGCTAAACATAGTCTGAAGAGCAATTACTCTTGTAGGTATTTACCCAGTTGAGGTGAAAACTTACGTCTATACAAAAACTGCACAGAAATATTGCAGTATGGCACAAATGTTGCACATTATTCTAGTCTGTACAGTAATAAAGGCCTTTTTGTTTAATTACCTTTAAAACATTTTTAATTGCCAACAACTGGGAGGAACTGAGATGGCCTTCATTACATAAGTGAATAAACAAACTGTAGTACATCCAGGCAATGGACTATTATTTGACACTAAAAAGAAATGCACTATCAAGCCATGAGCAGGTATGGAGGAGCCTTAAATGTATATTGCTAAATGAAGGAAGCCAGTCTGAGAAGTCTACATACTGCATGGTTTCAACTGTATTACATTCTGGAAAAGGAAAAATTAAAGAGATCAGTAAATACTATGCTACAGTTCTTATGAGATTTAGCCTTCCCATTGAGCTCAGATATGGACTGGCCAGTTGAAGACAAGACCTTGTGTTAGAGATGTTTGCCTCATTTCAGTGGCCCTCCTTCTCTGTTCCCAGGAGCCTCCTGATCTCCCTACCTATAGAGCAGAAATTTGGAGACAGCCAAGTGAGTTGGAACAGTTTTTTTCCTCATTAAATTAGTGAAATTATGATGATAATTCAGGTGATCTAGAAGCAGTAAAAGTAGAAGTCAAACATTAAAAGAGTAGAAACAGTTACTGACATTTGTATAACCTTTAAACAATGTTCTGACCTCCATTGTTGCAAGAAACCATTTGATCTTCCCATCAGTCCTATTTATTTTAGCTATTTTAAGAGTTAAGGGAACTGATTATCTCATGCCTGAGGTTACACAACTAGTAAGTATAAGAGTTACTTTCTTAAACTCCAGTCTTTTTACCTTTAAGCCCACTGTTCTTTCTACCAAAGCAAGCAAAGGCTTTGATGGGAAAAAAGGATGGATTTTAGAATCAGTTTCCCTTGTCAAGAATGATAATAAATAGTAGAGCTGCTCCAAGGATATGCAGAAAGTGCAAGTGAAAGTTGCTTAGTCGTGTTTGACTCTTTGTGACCCCATGGACTATACAGTCCGTGGAATTCTCCAGGCCAGAAGACTGGAGTGGGTAGACATTTCCTTCTCATGGGATCTTCCCAACCCAGGGATCATATCCAGGTCTCCTGCATTGCAGGCTGATTCTTTACCAGCTGAGCCACCAGGGAAGCCCAAGAATACTGGACTAAGTAGCCTATTCCTTCTCCAGAAGATCTTCCCAACCCAGGAATCGAACAAGGGTCTCTGGCATTGCAGGTGGATTCTTTACCAGCTGAGATACCAGGGAAGCCCTAGGATGTGTGGAGCCCCAGCTAAATATTTTTGTAAGGTCTCTGCTGTATAAACAAGTCCATCCACTTGAGATGTAATGGTTTATTGATGAGGATTTAGAGCAACACAGGAAAGAAGAGATACTTAGATTTGTGTTTATTATTGAATCAGTGCACCTGAAGTATCTTTAGAGTATCCAGATACTCTCTCTTTCTGGTTCAGGGACCATCTCATCTTTTTTTTTTTTTTTAATTGTCAGGTATATCATTCCTGACTAATTTCACATCTTATACCATTAAAAAAGGTAGCAGTACTCTTATTATTTACAGTGCCAGGACTTTCTGGAACCTGTTTTATAGAAACAATGTAGATCTTCTTGTCTCTTCAGTTCTCTAGTTCCCTTTATTTCATGCTGGTTACATCATTAATCTTGATACCACACGACGTTATCCTGCATGCTGCCCACAAATACTGGATTCCAGCAACTCTGAAAGTTGTGACTGCACTTTGTTGACAATGACCATAAATGTAAGTCTTAACCAGAGTATGCAGGGGAAACATGAATTGTAATTAGTTTTGTGGCCATGTTAAACTTACCATATGAAACTACCCAGACTGAATCACGAAGAAGTAGAAAATCCTAACAGACCAATTAGGAGTAAGGAGATTGAATCAGTGTTCAGAAGCCTCTTGACAAACAGAAGTCCAGAACCAGATGGCTTCACTGGTGAATTCTACCAAACATTTAAAGAAGATCTAATACCAATCCTTCTCTAACTTTTCCAAAACATGGAAGAGGAGGGAACACTTTCAAACTCATTTTATGAGGTCAGCACTAATCCTGATACCAAAATCAGACAAAGACACTACAAGAAAAGAACATTACAGGCCAATATCTTTGATGAACATAGATATAAAAATCCTCAACAAAATTTTAGCAAACTGAATTCAACAGTACATTAGAAGAATCATACACTGTGATTATTCCAGGGATCCAGGGATGGTGCAACATCCATAAATCAATTGATGTGATACACCACATTAATAAAATGAAGGGAAACATCGTATGATCATCTCAGTAGATGCAAAAGAAGCATTTGACAAAATTTAACATCCATTCATAATAAAAGCTCTCAACAAAGTGAGTATAAAAAAGTAATGTAACTCAACATAATAAAGGCCGCTTCCCTGGTGGCTCAGAGGTTAAAGCATCTGCCTCCAATGCAGGAGACCCGGGTTCGATCCCTGGGTCAGAAAGATCCCTGGAGAAGGAAATGATAACCCACTCCAGTATTCTTGCCTGGAAAAGCCCATGGACGGAGAAGTCTGGTAGGCTACAGTCCATGGGGTTGCAAAGAGTCAGACACGACTGAGCGACTTCACTTTCTTTCTTTATGATAAGCCCACAGATAACATCATACTCCATGGTAAAAAAGCTGAGTCTTTCCTCTAAGATCAGGAACGAAACAAAGATGTCCACTCTTGCCACTTTTTTTCCATCGTAGTACCAGAAGTCCTAGCCAAAACAGTTAGGCAAGAAAAAGAAAAGGCATCCAAATAGAAAAGGAAAAAGTAAAACTGTCTATAATTGCAGATGACTTAACATTCCTAAAGATTCCACCAAAAATAAAAACAAACCTGTCAGAAGTATTTTTAAAAATTCAGTAAAGTTGCAGGATACAAAATCAGTATATTAAAATCAACTGTGTGTCTACACACTAATAATGAACTATCAGAAAGAGAAATTAAGAAAACAATCCCATATACAATTGCATCAAAAAGAATAAAATACCTCAGAATAAATTTAGTTGAGGAGATGAAAGATTTTACACTGAAAACTATAAGACACTGATGAAAGAAATTGAAGATGCAAATAAATGGAACAATATTTCATACTGATGGATTGGAAGAATTAATACTGTTAAAATGCCCATTGTATCCAAAACAACCTACAGATTCAATGTAATCCCTACCGAAGTTTATCCTTTGAAAATTTATAGAACAGCACATCTTCCAACCATGCTTCTCTCAGCCCCACGTGCCTGGATCTAAGGGCTCTTCTGCCTCAGAGGATTCCTGTAAAGCTATATTAGGTAATTAGGTCAACTGTCTGGCGCATAGTTTATGTTCAATAAATGCTAATTCCTCTGTTCTTTTCACTACCACCCAGAAGAGTGTGCATTTTTAACTGGAATGGAGAAAAAAGAGGCTTCCCAGGTGGCACAGCAGTAAAGAATCAGCTGTGAATTCAGGAGACACATGAGATGCAGATTGGATCCCTGGGTCGGGAAGATCCCGTGGAGCAGGAAGTGGCAACCTACTCCAGTATTCTTGCTTGGAAAATCCCATGGACAGAGGAGCCTGGCGGGCTACAGTCCATGGGGTTGCAAAGAGTCAGACATGACTGAGTGACTAAACACACACACACACACACACACACAACACACACACACACAACACACACACATGTAGAAACAAAATTGGAGTAATCAAAAGAGATTCCTGGTGGAGAGTCTTGGTGAGAACTACCTGTATAGCTCAGGCTAAAAGCATTTGCAAGAGCTTCCTGGAAAGCATCCTCCCAGCCAAAATGAAGTAAAGTAACAGGGCCTTGGAGACAAAGAGAAACTGCAGTAATGTCAGCTTCAGAATCACTGATCAGAGAGCAGAATGGCTGATTTGCTGAGAAGGTATTGCAGTGCCCAATAACAGGAGCTGAGAGGCAGGGCCTCCGGAGCTGAGAAATACCCTAAATTCCAGATGACACAGATCAAGCAGTCCCTGTTCTCTTAAAGAGGCATAAGACAGTGCCACCAAGTTGACCATAGATCACTCTAAGTGGGCAACACTGTATAGAAGCCCAAGTCTGCAGTGGAGTTCACAAAGAGCAAAGGGTCAGTGATGCCCAGGGCAGGACAGATCGGCACACCCCAAATGTGGGTGAATGGAAAGACTGAAGATAATTTAAGAAGAGCCAGCAGACCTGTAGTCACGGAGGGAGAGGCAGTCAGAGGAGATAGAAATTATCCTGAGGGAGAAAGCTCTATATCTTGGAGCTTGAAAGGATCTTTGGCAGTATTCAATAACCTTTCTTACATAAAAGTTGTTTCGGGGAAAAGAAAATGAAAATGTTTAGTGACAGGCTAGGATTACTATAGCTAACCTAAGCTGCTTCTGCCATTTCCCAAATCATGTCACTATTCCATAGACGTCTCTCTAGTCGTTGGAAAAGTGCATCTTCGCCCAGGAGGCTCAGGAGGACAGAACTGAAGATGCAGTGGCGGGATGAGCTCTGTGCTGAGGACTCTTTGCTGTGTGTTCATCATGCCAGCCCTCTCAGCACAGTCATATGTTGACTGGCTACCTTAATTAAGTTGCTATGTTTGCTTGATAAGAAGCTAATACTTGTTAACTACGGTTTGTCAGGCTGTGTGCTGGGTGTGTTACATTTATGGTCTTGTTTCATTCTCACAACCAGTTCTTTGAACTGCTTCTAGTAAACTAGCTCAGGGAAGGAGTAAGGGGGCACAATAGGGGGCTGCTCTAAGTTCAGTCTTCTCTGAGATGTTCTAGAAATTAGGCCATTGGTCATGAGATGCCCATCACTGATCTACAGAGTCCTAACCCTCAAAGTCCACTCTTCATTTTCCCCATCCCCACCCCACCTCACCCCCACCCTTCCTGTCAGTTCACCTTCCAAGTCAAGGTAACCAACTGAGTTCAGTCCAACAAACACTTTGCCAGGCACTCATACTCTCAGTGCCATGCATGGTACTTTGTGATGGGCACTATGCTCAGGTTTCATGGTCTGGGAGAGAAAGATGTCTAAATGGATAGTTACTCGTCAGGGTGACAAGTGCTAGGCCGTATTCCCATCCTAGACATCATTGTATCTCTAACCCCAGGCCAGCATCTAGGGCATAACAACAGCAAGACTGTTAGAGTTAGCATGTACCGAGGGAGAGGGAGACCTATGTGCCAGGCATTGCACTAAGCACTTTATTCTCAGTGTAATCCTCCCCACAATTTTATGAAGAGTTAGTGTAATTCCAGTTTTAAAGATGTGGAAATTAAGTCATAGAGCAATTAAATAACATGCCCAGTTAGTAAGTGGTGGAGCCAGGCTATAGGCCCAAGCAGAGTGACTCTGTTGCCTCTGAATATCTGCTGAGTGACTGAGTGAATGAGAGGACAGAAGGCCAGGAGGTGGGAAAGACAGAGAACATGGGAACCAGTGAGCAAGGTCAGGTGAAGGTCAGTGCTAGGTAAAATGAGGTCCACAGGCATGGGAGGCTGGTTCTGCTTGGCAGCGGAAGCCATCACGATAGATTTCCTGAAGGAAGTGGTGCTTAACTGAATGTTCAAGATAAATAGGTGGTCACTGGCTAGGGGAGGGCAGAGTAGACAGAGCTAAGCCAGCCCTTCTACTTTCCCCCTCTCACCTTCTCCAAGACTTCTCCAACGGTCCCACCTCTACTGCCCCATGCATGAGTTTTCCTCTTATTCTAACCAGCTTATATGCATGCTAAAGATTTTCCTAACCTCAAAAAAAAAATCTTTCCCTGTGCTTTCCCTCCAGCTATTGCCCCGTTTCATTGTCTCCCTTTGTAACAAAACTTCTAAAAATAGAAGTCTATTATTCCCTGGCTCCAATTCTGTTTTCTCTTAAACCCAATGAAATCACCATTTCACTCCCACTCCGGTGAAACAGCTCTGCTCAAGGTCGAGAGTAACCCCCGTGTTGGCAGATCCAGCCATCAATCCTATGTCCACCTCCTCCCAGGCCCCACACAACGTTCGATGCAGTTGGTCCCTGCATCCTCCTTAAGACCCTTCCTTCCTTTGGCAACTGAGACATCACACTCTCTCCTGGGTATTTTTCCATCTCAGGCGCTGCTTCTTTCAGCCTTTTGCCATGCTCCTCCTCACCTCCCAAATGTTGATCATGAAAATACACATGGTGATCAAGGGCACTCTCCCACTGGAAATCATTTAGGACTCTCCAGGACAGAATCCACACTTGAGCCCAGTATTCGAAGCCGGCACCGTCTTGCTGCCTGCCTCTGCCACCTCACCTTTCATGAAGTATTTGTGTGGCGCTCTGGAGACCAGCCAGCCCCTCCAGATGTCCTTTCTCACCACATCCTCCAAGATCCCTGGGAATCGAGTGGTTCCCATTGGCAGATGAAGAGGCTGAGAATCAGATTGTCCTTCCTTTGCCCAAGGTCACACGGCTTGCAATGTCCTTTGTGAAAGTTTCTAATTCCAGGTCCTGTGTTCTTCCCACTTACAACACGTTTGTTGTTTGACCTGATTCCTTAAACTCGGTGCTTCTCAGTGAAGCAGAGGCATGGAAGTCTGGTTCCTTCTTTTAGGTGCCAGCTTCTCCATCTGGATCTCCTCTGAAGAGCGCAGTGGTTTACACTCTTCACCCCAGGCGCTTGGTAGGCACGTTTGCAGGACAATGGGTGCTCTTACTGGTCCACATGCTAAATCTCCCCAAATGAAAGGCCAGCTGCAGAGCACGAGAAGAACAAGGGTTGAATGATTTGATCAGACATCTGTGGGGGCCTCCTGGCATTTGGAGTGTGAGCGCCTTAGAGAAACTAACCATTCTGGCCCGAGGGAGTTGGAGACAGTTAATCTTGGTGGTTCTGACCGCTCACTGCCCCAGAGGTCCCAGCCTGCTGCATGACTCAGAGTCCCCAACACTTCCCCTATTCTTCTCTCACTGGGATAGTTGGGAGGCCATTTCTAAGGCATTTTAATTTGGTAATAGCTTGACATGGCCCGCTATGCCCAGGGCTGTGTGTTTTAGAAGTTACTGTTGCTTTCTCAGTGGGGGAGTTGGTTTTGAGCTGCTCCATCCGGGACATCTGACTGCCCTGCATAGCCATGGGAAGAGCCTTTCCTGTTGGCGTCTGGCCTCCCATGCTCCTGCTTGTCTGGGCTTTTTCTTCTCCATTATGGATTACCTGAGTGCACAGACCTTGGACTATTCCATAGCCCAATTCTTTTTTTTTTTAATTTTTAAACATTATTATACAATTTTTAGAGACTACTTCCCACTAATGCTTGTTACAAAATATTGGCTATGTTCCCTGTGTTGTACAATACGTCCTTGAACCAGTCTTACACCCTATAGTTTGTATCTCCCACTCTCCCACCCCTGTTTTGCCCATCTGCACCCTTCCCTCTGGTAACCACTAGTTTGTTCTCTATATCTGTGAGTCTGCTTGTTTTTCGTTATATTCCCTAGTTTGTTGTATTTTTTAGATTCCACATAATCATGATACCATGCGGAATTTGTGTTCCCCTGTCTGACTTATTTGACTTAGCATCATGCCCTCCAGGTCCATCTGTGTTTCTGTACATCCACAGCCCTGATCCTTGAGGAACTTCGCCAGAAGTTGATGGTGTTTATTAGAGAGGAAAGATTTGGCTGAAGGTTCGCTGTTGTACATGCATTTCTACGTGCATTTCTGCAATGCACTGTGTTAAAGAGGCAATGGCCATCCATCTTTCCTTTGCTTTGTGGAACTTTCTGGAATTCACAAAGACCATAGGAACCAACAGTAAGAGGCAGGCAAGGGGATGGGGGGCCATGAGGGACTCTTGGTGCCTCACTGAATGTTACACACTGCCAGAGAGCTTCTCTACCCCATCTTCAGCTGCACTGACCGCTCGTGCTGTCCCTGGACTCTGTGCGACTCTCTGTGATGGCACTGACTGGGATCCATGCCAGGGCAGTGTCCTGTTAAGAGCTCCTGCACTCATGTCAGAGAAAGATAGGTTCAAATAGTATCCAGAACTTACTAGTTGTATGACCTTGAATAAGTCTCTTCATCTTTCTGAGCTTCTATGTAAATTAATAATTAACAGCACCCTACTCACATGGCTATTGAGAAGAATAATTGAAGAAACCTGTAATGTTCCTGTCACTGTGCCTAGTCCAGAAGTTTCCAGTAGGTTCAGTAGTTGCACTGAAGTTTATGTTTCATTTCTGAAATACAGTTGTTTCCATAAGAAAATACTGTTATGTAAATTCTCTTGTTAAACCCTTGACCTTTTTTTGCCTGCAAAATAAAGGCCCAACTATGACTTGTCACTCAGCATTTGTATTTGCATTTCAGGCTTTAAATTCCATTGTTAGGGAAGACTAAGAAAATGTAGATTTCTAGAAGAAAATGCATGTAGATACAGATGAGAGTTTGTCTAAATTCAATGAGCAGTGGCTCCGTATAAGGCCCTGGGCCAGGATCACAGGGCTGAGGAAATCATACATGATACACGCTAGGCAGTGGCATCATGGTTTCTGGCTGTCCTGTACAGGCACCAACCTCCCCCACCCCATACCCACTGCACCCCTGTCCCTGTAGAAGGCAGCCCCAAGGGAAGACTTGCTGCAGGGCCCTGGCGCAGCAGAGCAGCTGGGCATCAGTGTGCTGGCAGCTGGCCCAAGGATGGAGGCGGGGGAGGTTGGGGCTGGGAACTGGCCAGCAGCCAGACCTCCCTCAGGTGCCCCAGCAGTCACGGAATGGGTCCTGTTCTTCCGCTTTGGTTTTCTCTAGACTGCACTGAGCAGGGTTTGGGGAGGCAGGGCAGTGACTCCAGCCCCATGTGGAACCCATACAGATGTTGAAGACCAGAGAAGTGAGATGACTTGACTACAGTCACGCAGCAACAGATCCAGGGCTAGAACTCACAAGCCTTCTGAAAGATAGTGAGCGCTGTCTGACTTGTGGACTCCTGAGATTGCCTTATTTCCAGTGCAAGTGCACTGAGATTGTCAGTGAGAGTTCCTTCAGAAAATCGATGGGGTCTTCTTTGTGCCCATTCTCTGTGCAAGGAACTGGGCTTACAGGGTTAAATCAGACCCTGACTTTGGGAATTCACAGCACCATGAGGGAGACATAGTACCAACAGTTGTAGTTCAGTATGGCAAGTGCCCGTGTGGGCAAGCATGTAATGTGGGTGGTGGTAGATGGACAATGAGCACAGAGGAGGCACTTGGCCCAATCTGGGGATCTAGGAGTTACTCCCAGTGAAACTGACATCTGAGCTGAGTTGTGAAGGACCAGGAAGCAGAAGGAGGAGAACAAGGAAGAACATTCCAGGCAGAGGGAATAGGATAGCAGGAGAGCATACTCAATGAGACCCCCCAACATATATTTGATATATATTCAGGGCACTGAGTACTTCCCACTGGCTGGACCATAGTATGTGTGAGAGAATAAAGGCAGATGAGGCTGGACACGTAGAAACATTCAAGAAGGTTGAAAAGGCTGTGCCTGTGATTTTATCAAAGCCTGGGAGCTCTCTCCTTAGATCCCCAGGGCGCCAATCTCCTAGTCTGGGAGCCTGGATGGAATTCCTGATTTCCTTGCAACCAGGCTTACTGCAAAGAATCTATTTGAAATCCAGTGAGTTCCTTTTACCAAATTCCACAGAAGGGCCTTGTTGTTTATCTACTTATTCCTTTAGAATGTCCTGGCTCCTCCCCTCCACCCGCCTCTGGAAACTTGGTGTGGAAAAGGGACTGAAGTGCTGATTGTAGGAAATGAAGCTTGATTCAAGGTTTAAACACCAACAGCTCTTCATGAAACAGTAACCACTGCCCGGCAAGCTATGACTCTCCCTCTCTCCCCACAGGCCTGCAGAGTTAGCCACCAAGTACGAAAACTTTTCAGAGGGAACCTGCAAGCCTGGCTATGCTTCGGCCTTGATGACTGCCATCTTCCCCCGGTAAGTGCTCGGGTTTCTTCCCATCACCTGGTTAGCCCGGTCCATGGCCCAGGGCTCAGACACACCTGCCCCTGGTGGCAAGTGGTGTGCTCCTGAGAAAGTGAGATTCTGTGATGTCTTCTCTCCTGCATCCTTGAGTCTGTGGGTGCCTGAATGCCTGAAATAACTTTGCTTTTGGTTGGCTCCTACCCTAGTCCTACTCTTGGCCCTGGTTACACCTTACCTCATCCTCTCTGAGCTTGTACCTGCCAGCACAGCTCGTTTCTGCAGAGGAGAAAGAGGAGGTAGGACCTATGTGCTCCCCCTCGGAAGCCAGGTATCCAGAGGCAGCCAGACAGTGCTCCGCAGCACAGAAGCTCATAGTCCTTTTTAGAAGCTCGGACCTGGCTTCAGGGAGGCATGTCCAAATAAAGCAGGAAATAGAGCAGAGGAGTTTCTGAGGCTGGCTGTTTTGGCACCTTCCCTCTCTGTCCCTTTGGCGTCCTGGAGTTCCTGATTTCTTTGATTGCAGGCTGCTGAAAGAAGACCTGCCAAACCCTGGGAGATCCTTTCACCAAATTCCCCTAAGAGGCCTTGCTTGCTTATCTGCCTTTTCCTTTCGGGTTTTCTTTCCTGAAGCCTCGGTGTGGAAAAGAGCCTAATGTGCTGTGATCATCTTGTCTGCAGTCTGAGTGCAGTGAGACCCTTGGGGTTGTTTCACTCCATCAAAGAGCTATAGGAGTATCTGACTCAAGGGGTTGTAGGAGGGGCTGCTCAGGACCTCTGGGAGTCAAGATGTAGCACTCAGACCACCAGAGGAGCCCTTGGGGTGGCCTCTTGGAGTGGGCTCTGCTCACTGGGGGAAGGGTATGCACCCCATCCCTTAGAGGATGAGGTTAGGGCACACAGTGTCCTTGCACAGGAATGCTATTATGGTCTCTTTCTTTCCTAACATAAGCCATTCAAGCTTAGCTCCTTGTATAAAATGGGGGCTCTGCTGGCTGGATATCTGGTGTTCAGATAGAGATCTTTGTCCAGGCTCTGCATTCTGACTTGATTCCAGTATTTTGCTTCTCCCAGCTATTTACTGAGCACTTTTTCAGGGTCTGGCAGTATGTTCCATATTCTTACATAGGTTTTCTCAGACCTACAGGGCTCAGGCCCCTGGGCCAGACACGTGTGAGTTTTCCTTGACCTGCATGTGGATTTTATAACTGAAAGTAATACAAGCACATGGGGAAAAGAACTCAATAGTACAAAAGGGTATTTACTTCCACTCCAGACCCCAGAGATAGCCAATATACCATAAAAAGGAACAGACTGTAATTATTGTCCTGTGTCTTGCTTTTAGCCACCCCAAGGGCTCCTCTGAATCCATATATGCTGATAATAGGATAATCTCTAAGATATATTGCATAATATATAATTGTTTTTTTGAGTCTGCCTCTTTTGTTTGGTATAATGCATTTGAGATTCAAGCATATGTGTAGCAGTTGTTTGTTCCTTTTTATTGCTGAATAGTATTTCATTATACAGGCATGACATTTTATGTTGTTTATCTATTCAGCAGTCAAAAGGTATCTGGGTTAATTCCAGTTTCTAGCTATTATAAATAAAGCCAATATAAACATTTGTGTAGAGGATGTATGCTTCACTTTGTAAGAATTTGTCAATCTGTTTTCAGAAGTGACTATATTCTTTTGCCTTCCTGCCAGCAGCGTATGAAGATTTTAATTGCTTTACATCCCTGATATCCATCTTTTTTATTTTAGCTGTCCTAGTAGGTTGAGAGTGGTCTCTCACTATGATTTTAATTTGTATTTTACTAATGACTAATGATGTTGAGTCAGACTTGCCTGTGAGCATCCAGGAGTCTTTGGCGAAGGCCATGGGTTGACAGTGACCTCCATGGGGTTGCTACTACTGCTGCTAAGTCGCTTCAGTCATGTCCGACTCTGTGCGACCCCAGAGATGGCAGCCCACCAGGCTCCCCCGTCCCTGGGATTCTCCAGGCAAGAACACTGGAGTGGGTTGCCATTTCCTTCTCCAAAGCATGAAAGTGAAAAGTCAAAGTGAAGTCGCTCAGTCGTGTCTGACTCTTAGTGACCCCATGGACTGCAGCCCACCAGGCTCCTCCGTCCATGGGATTTTCCAGGCAAGAGTGCTGGAGTGGGGTGCCATTGCATGGGGTTAGGGGCACTGAATACAACAGGCCTGAGAGCCTCGGGGTGTGCTGCCATAAATCCTTTCAAAGGAGGTAGCCATTACCCCTACCATAGTTTGGCCTCAGGGCAGGAACTACAGGGAGGAAACACAGCCCCGCCCATCAACAGAAAATTGGATTACAGATTTACTGAGTATGGCCCTGCCTACCAGAGCGGGGCTTCCCAGGTGGCACTAGTGGTAAAGAACCCGCCTGTCAATGCAGGAGATATAAGAGACAAGGGTTCAGTCCCTGGGTTGGGAAGATCCCCTGGAAGAGGGCACGGCAACCCACTCCATTATTCTTGCCTGGAGAATCCCATGGACAGAGGAGTCTGGTGGGCTACAGTCCATAGGATCACAAAGAGTCGGACATGCCTGAAGTGACTTAGCACATCAGAGCAAGACCCAAATTCCCCCGCAGCCAGTCCCTCGCATCAGGAAGCTTCCACAAGCCTCTTATCCTCACCCATTTCAGAGGGCAGACAGAACAAAAACCACAATCACAGGAAACTAACCAAACCGATCACATGGATCACAGCCTTGTCCTATTCAATGAAACTATGAGCCATGCCATGTAGGGCCACTCAAGATGGATGGGTAATGATGGAGAGTCCTAACAAAATGTAGTCCATTGGAGAAGTGAATGGCAAACCACTTCAGTGTTCTTACCTGCGAACTCCATAAATAGTATGAAAAGGCAAAAAGATATGACACTGAAAGATGAACTCCCCAGGTTGGTAGGTGCCCAATATGCTACTTGAGAAGAGTGGAGAAATATCTCCAAAAGGAATGAAGAGGCTGAGCCAAAGTGAAAACGGCACCTAGCTGTGGATGTGACTGGTGATGGAAGTAAAGTCTGATGCTGTAAAGAACAATATTGCATAGAAACGTAAAATGTCAGGTCCATGAGTCAAGGTAAATTGAACATAGTCAAGCAAGAGATGGCAAGAGTGAACATCAACATTTTAGGAAGCAGTGAACTAAAATGGACTGGAATGGGTGAATTTAATTCAGATGATCATTGTATCTACTACTGTGGGCAAGAATCCCTTAGAAGAAATGGAGTAGCCCTCATAGTCAACAAAACAGTCCAAAATGCAGTACTCGGATGCAATCTCAAAAATGACAGAATGATCTCTGTTCAGTTCCAAGGCAAACCATTCAATATCACAGTAAACAAAGTCTATGACCCAACCAGTAATGCTGAAGAACCTGAAGTTGAACTGTTCTATGAAGACCTACAAGACCTTCTAAAACTAACACCCAAAAAAGATGTCCTTTTCATCATAGGGGATTGGAATGCAAAAGTAGGAAGTCAAAAGATACATGGATTAACAGGCAAGTTTGGCCTTGGAGTACAAAATGAAGCAGGGCAAAGGCTAACAGACCTTTGCCAAGAGAACACACTGGTCATAGCAAATACCCTCTTCCAACAACACAAGAGAAGATTCTACACATGGACATCACCAGATGGTCAATACTGAAATCAGATTGATTATATTCTTTGCAGCCAAAGATGGAGAAGTTCTATACAGTCAGCAAAAAACAAGACCAGGAGCTGACTGTGGCTCAGATCATGAACTCCTTATTGCAAATTCAGACTTGAGTTGAAGAAAGTAGGGGAAACCACTAGACCATTCAGGTATGACCTAAATCAAAGCCCTTATGATTATACAGTGGAAGTGACAAATAGATTTAAAAGATTAGATCTGATAGACAGACTGCCTGAGAAACTATGGATGGAGGTTTGTAATATTGTACAGGAGGCTGTAATCAAAACCATGCCCAAGAAAAAGAAATGCAAAAGGCAAAATGGTTGTCTGAGGAGGCCTTACAAATAGCTGAGAAAAGAAAAGTGAAAGGTAAAGGAAAGATATACCCATTTGAATGCAGAGTTCCAAAGAATAGCAAGGACAGATAAGACAACCTTCCTAAGTGATCAATATAAAGAAGTAGAGGAAAAAATAGAGTGAGAAAGACTAGAGATCTCTTCAAGAAAATTAGAGATACCAAGGGAACATTTCATGCAAAGATGGGCACCAAAAAGGAAAGAAACGGAATGACCTAACAGAAGCAGAAGATATTAAGAAGAAGTGGCAAGAATACACAGAAGAACTGTACAAAAAAGATCTTCATGACCCAGAAAAATCATGATGGTGTGATCACTCACCTTGATCACTCACCTGGAGCCAGACCTCCTGGAATGCAAAGACAAATGGGCCTTAGAAAGCATCACTACAAACAAAGTTAGTGGAGGTGATGGAATTCCAGTTGAGCTATTTCAAATCCTGAAAGATGATGCTGTGAAAGTGCTGCACTCAATATGCCAGCAAATTTGGAAAACTCAGCAGTGGCCACAGGACTGGAAAAGGTCAGTTTTCATTCCAATCTCAAAGAAAGGCAATGCCAAAGAATGCTCAAACTACCGCACAATTGCACTCATCTCACACACTAGTAAAGTAGTGCTCAAAGTTCTCCAAGTGAGGCTTCAGTAGTATGTGAACCATGAATTTCCAGATGTTCAAGCTGGATTTAGAAAAGGCAGAGGAACTAGAGATTAAGTTGCCAAGATCTACTGGATCATCAAAAAAGCAAGAGAGTTCCAGAAAAACATCTACTTCTGCTTTATTGACTATGCCAAAGCCTTTGCGCTGTGTGGATCACAATAAACTGTGGAAAATTCTGAAAGAGATGGGAATACCAGACCACCTTTCCTGCCTCTTGAGAAATCTGTATGCAGGTCAAGAAGCAACAGTTAGAACCCACATGGAACAACGGACTGGCTTCACATTGGGAGAGGAGTATATCAAGGCTGTATATTGTCACCCTGCTTATTTAACTTATATGCAGAGTACATCATGTGAAATGCTGGGCTGGATAAAGCACAAGCTGGAATCAAGATTTCCAGGAGAAATGTCAATAACCTCAGATATGCAGACGACACCACCCTTATGGCAGAAAGTGAAGAACTAAAGAGCCTCTTGATGAAAGTGAAAGAGGAGAGTGAAAACGCTGGCTTAAAATGCAGCATTCAAAATATGAAGATCATGACATCTGGTACTATCACTTCATGGCAAATAGATGGGGAAACAATGGAAACAGTGAGATAGTTAATTTTCTTGGGCTCCAAAATTACTGCAAAGGGTGACTGCAGCCATAAAATTAGAAGATGCTTGCTCTTTGGAAGAAAAGCTATGACAAACCTAGAGAGCATATTAAAAGGTAGAGACATCACTTTGCCAACAAAGGTCCATCTAGTCAAAGCTATGGTATTTCCAGTAGTCATGTATAGATGTGAGAGTTGGACCATGAAGAAAGCTGAGTGCCAAAGAATTGATGCTTTTGAACTGTGGTGTTGGAGAAGACTCTTGAGAGTCCCTTGGATAGTAAGGAGATCAAACCAGTCAATTCTAAAGGAAATCAGTCCTGAATAGTCACTGGAAGGACTGATGCTGAAGCTTAAGCTCCAGTACTTTGGCCATCTGATGCAAAAAACTGACTCATTGGAAAAGCCCCTGATGGGTAAGGTTGAAGGCAGGAGGAGAAGGGGATGACAGAGGATGAGATGGTTGGATGGTATCACCGACTCCATGGACATGAGTTTGAGCAAGCCCCAGGAGTTGGTAATGGACAGGGAAGCCTGGCATGCTGCCGTCCATGGGGTCGCAAAGAGTCGGACACAACTGAACAACTGAATTGAACTGACTGTTTCCTTTGTGTAGATGCATGTTTCTGTTTGTTCTTTTTCTTTTGCTTGAAGAATGTCTTTTAACATTACTTATGAAGAAAATTTAATGGCAATGAAATCTATCAGCTTTGGTTTCTCTGATCAAGTCTTTATTTTACCTTCAGCTTCAAAAAGTTGTTTTTGACTGCGTATACAATTCTAGGTTGACAATTTCATAAACACACACACACAGTACTTTAAAGATATAACTTCATTTTCTTTTGATTTGTATAGTTTCTATGTCTTCTGTCATTGTTACCTTTTTTTGCTTTGTATGTAACGTTTCTCTTTTCCTCTGGCTACTTTTTTGAGATTTTATTCCTTATCACTTGTTTTCAGCAATTTGATATGATGCACTTTGTTGTAGTTTTCTTTATATTATTCTTGACTTGCATTTATCTAGCTCAGTGAATCTGTGGGTTTGTATTTACTTTTAATCAAATTTGGATGCTTTTTGTCCTTATTTTTTCAAATATATTTTCTGTTCATCACCCTTCCCAGGATTCCAGTTACATGTATGTTAAGCCTTTGGTCCAATTGGTTTGTTTGATGCTATTGTGTTGGTGGGGTTTTTTCCCCCCAATTTCTTATTTCTCTTTGTGTTTCATTTTGGACAGCTGATATTTCTGTGTTTTCAAGTCCACTGGTATTTCTTTTGTGGTGTCTAATCAGCTGTTAATCCCATCTGGTGTGTTTTCATGTCAGATACTGTGTTTGTAATCCCTGTGGTTCTATTACGGTCTTTTTATATCTTGCACTTCATTCTTTATTATGTCCATGTGTTCTTCTATTGGTAATTTCATCATCTCTATCATTTCTGGGGTGGTTTCTCTTGATTGATTTTTCTCCTGGTAATGACCTATATTTCTAATTCTTCATATGCCTGACTGGTAATTTTTTTTATTAGATTCAAAACAATGTGAAATTTATGTTTTTATGTGCAAGATTTTTTTTTGTATTCTCTAAAATAGTTCTAGTTTTGCTTGGGTGTGTAGTTAAATTACTTGGAATCAGTTGTATTCCTTTGAGACTTGCTTTTAACACTGTTGGTGCAGGTGTTGAGTAACCCTTTGTCTAGAGCTAATTTATCCCCATTACTAATGCAGTACCTGTCTGAAGACTTGACTCAGTGCCTTGTTGGTTGCAAGGCGTTTCCACCCTGCCTGATTTATTTCCACAGTGCTTTTGTCAATACAAACAATGAATTTATAATTTTGAAAGTTATTGGCAAATTGTCCTCTGTAGCAGTTCTTGAATTTATATCTACACATAGTATTTTATAGAGTTGTCTTTGTCTATTTTCATCCAATACTTGTATAGCTTTATTATTTATATTTGAATTAATAATCCATTTGAGATTTTTATTGTTTTATTTTGGTGTTAGGCATGATTTTTGGTGTCAGGATCTGGATTTAATTATTTTCCTTATGGGTAACTAGTGTTTTTTTGATATTTTGACCAAAAAGTTGTAAGTAAATTTAGGAATTTGAAATTTGTAGCAACAATATTTTGACATAAGAGGTTTTGATACAGTTCTTTTAACATGTTAGTTTTGACCCCACCTAATAAAAACCAACTTAAATCTCTCTCTCTCTGTTTTGTTACCAAGTGCTGTATGAAGCATATTCTCACTCTGTTCCTAAGCCTCAGGCCTCTTTGAGCCCACCCAGTCACTGCCTCCCACACCTGAGCAAAGACTGGGGAGCAGGCAGTGGTAAAGGAAGGGATGCTGATACTCTGGCCTGTCCAGGATGCAGCATCCTGCTTCTCTGGGAAGCCAGCCGGCTCACTCTCGCACCTGCCTCCTTTCCTCTTCAAAACTTGCCTACCTGGATCCATTGTCCTCTAGTGAGAGAGATGGGGAGGAGGGGGCATGAGATCCAAAGGAACTCAGATTTATTGAGCATCTGCTCAACTCTGTACAGTGGATTAGGGCTTTTCATCCATTGGTCTCATGGAAGGGAAAATCTTCCCTGACCTCCTCCCATGAACACACTGTTACTCTTTCCTCAACCCATCCTGCTGAGTGCTGCACACATTGCTCTGTTACTGTACTTATAACTGTGTATTGATATTTCTTCTTCCATCATAGGCTGTGCACCCCTTAGCACAGAAGTATGGTCTTGTTCATGGCTGCTAGTACTTAGCAGACCCTTTAGCACTTAGTAGGTGCTTAATGCTTGTTACATGAATGGATATGGATCTCTGCCCTTGGGAGACTAAGAGTCTGAGGGTGTGAGAAATGTTGATAAAACACTGTTTCAGTGGAGAGAGTTACCAACGAAAAATAACTATTTTGACATGTCTTTGGATATCAGTTGTTATGTACTTACTGAAAGCCCATGTGCCTAGCGCCATACTAGGTATCCAAGAACACTTATAAGAGGAGTTCCTATTGGAGAGCACCTTATAATCCTAATCTTATTAATATAATAATCTTAAAAATAGCTCAAGTCTTCTGATGTTCCGACTCAAAACATACCCAGAAAACACACTTGCTTTATTCAAGTTATTTTATTTAGAATGGCTCATTGGCTTTTAAATAGTAGCTTTACCATTGATGATTCCTTGGTGGCTCAGATGGTAACAAATTTGCATGCAATGCAGGAGATCCAAGTTCGATCCCTGGGTCAGGAAGATCCCCTGAAGAAGGGAATGGCTACCCACTCCAGTATTCTTGGCTAAAGAATTCCATGGACAGAGGAACCTGGCGGGCTGCAGTCCACGAGTCTGTCACAAAGAGTCTGACACAACTGAGTGACTAACACACACACCAATGTGTGCTAGATTAGAAAGAGATGAGATGTGGGGACCCAACGTGCTCAGAGCGCTCTCCCTTAATAGGCTGTGCATGATCTTGGAAAAGTCAGAGCATCACATAACTCATTAGTCAAGAGGATGAAATGAGATGATGTATCTTGGGGCTATGAATGTTAGATCCTTCCAACAAAATTTAATATTAGACATTAATTGAATTCTGTTTTTTCAATGACTTTCATTAAATCAGGTTAGTTTTTTTTCAGTAAGAAATAAAGATCCCAGAATAGGTCATGGTATACATTTAAAATGTAGGTTTAAAAAATATGTATAACTCATAAAAGCTTTTTAAAAATATTTTTACTTCCTTATTTCTTTGGCTGGGCAGAGATCTTCGTTGTAGCGTGCGGGATCTTTAGCTGTGGCATGCAAACTCTTAGTTGTGGCGTGTGGGCTCTAGTTCCCTGACCAGGATCGAACCCAGGCCCCTTGCATTGGGAGCACGAGTCTTAGCCACTGGACCACCAAGGAAGTCCCTAATTCATAAAATCTGAATGGACGCTCCCCATTTTCCTAGCAGTGTTTTGCTATAAACGTACAAGTGGCTTTTTAGAAGTGCTTTCGTGAAAGATTGAGTATCATGTCTTTCTGATGGTCACCAGCAGAGCCATTCAGCATCAGGTACAAGCGCACAGCCATAGGTGAGGCCTGCGGCAAACAGTTGCAGCAGAAAGCAGAATCCAGACCCAGACTGTGCCCAAGCACAGCAGCGACACTGACAGCCAACACCTACTGACGTATCAATATTGACTTCCCAGATCCTCTGCTAAGAACTTTTCCTGTTTGTTCTGTTTAAGAATCTGCCTGCCAACGCAAGAGATGCAATAGATGTGGATTCGATCCCTGGGTTGGGAAGATCCCCTAGAGCAGGAAATGGCAACCCACTCCAGTATTCCTGCCTGGAAGATCCCATGGACAGAGGAGCCTGCTGGGCTACAGTCCATAGGGTTGCAAAGAGTCAGACCTGACTGAGCACGCATGCACAAGCACAGTCTTCCCAACAATCCTCTGAAATAGAACAGTTATTGATACAGTTTTAGCTCTGAGGAAATGGAGGCATAAAGAAGTTAAGCAATTGGCCTGAGGTCACATGGATAGGATGTTTTGAACCTGAGTACTCTGACCTCAGAGCTTACATGCTCAACTGCCACCTTCTACTGCCTCTTGCTGCTGCTGTCTTACGGGCAGGGTGGCTGGGCCAGATCACAGAGGTCTACCAGATGCCCTGCGGGGGCTCTAGCGGCATTGGTGTGGAACTGCCCTTTTGCCCAGCTCTACAGAGGAAAACCTCACTCCCTTGAGATGTTTGTTGCCTTGGGAAGGCCAGGGTGTGTAGTGTGTGTCTGTAACTGTGTGTGTCTGTGATTCTCATACTACTAAGGAATCATAGCTGTCATCCAAGCTGACCAAGTCCCCAGAGTGCAAAGGATGGCCTGTGAAACCTTGCTGAGATCTCTGAGGCAGGAAATCGGGAGGAATGACAGTCCCAGCTGCCTGTTTGGGGAACCGTGCATGAGAAGGTGCCGGAGGCCCATTGCACTGCCCTGGGGGATTTGAAAATTTATAGTCTTCTGGCCAGGGTGACTGGGTATCTTGTATCCCCACATTCCAAAGCCCCTCCCCCTCTGTCCTTCATGGATTCTGGGACTTTTATCACTTCAACACCAGGGAGGAGTGGAAAGATGGGAAAGGCATCCTTGTAAAGCTCTGTCCCGTACCATAAATTACAGAGGAGAATAGAGCACCATCCGCTTCCATAGATTCATTGTCCTA
Source organism: Bos grunniens (assembly GCF_055505025.1). NCBI lineage: Eukaryota > Metazoa > Chordata > Mammalia > Artiodactyla > Bovidae > Bos > Bos grunniens. The sequence continues at coordinate 19,235,803 of NC_141167.1, forward strand.
GCCTGAGAGCAAGCTGAGTGTTCCCCCACTCCCCTGCCCAGGAGTGTGCAAGAGACTTGTTACTCTTGCTCTCTCTGCTTCCTCATTCCCCCTTATTCTTAATTTCTGTACTCTCACTTCCATTCCCACCACCCCTCCCTGAAATGCTCTTGTCCAGATTGCCCAGAAGGACTAACTGACACATCCAATGGGCGGACCTCTTTTTTTGACCTCTCTGAAACATTTGGCAGTATTGATCTCTTTCTCCATGTTGAACATTTTGTAACCCTCTTTTCATTAATGCTTGTCCAAACTCCCTTCTCATTCTCCTATTTCTCTATTATTTCTTTTCAGTCTCTTTTACAAGCAGTCTCTTTTTCCTGTACCCACCCTTAAATGTTGATGTAAAAAAAAAGAAGAATATTGATGTCTGCTAGGCTTCAACCATGGTCCTTTTTCTTCTCTTCTCACTATATGTTAGCTTCAGCTACAAATACGTGCTGGTGACTCTCAAATCTGTTAGGACCCCAGATCTCTTCTATCTCTAGACCCAAATATCCAACTTCTTACTGAACAGCTCCACTTGGATGACTCTTGAGCATCTCAAAGTCAATGTATCCAACTCACCAAATTTTCAATCATTCTAATCAGCCCATGTTGCCTATTTCGGTGAATGATACCACTATTCACTCTGTCACCGAAATCTGGGTGTGATTCTTTCTCCTTCCATTCTAAATCAGATATCCGGTTAGTCATCGAGTCCTGACAGGTCTACTCTCTATAGAGAAGTCCGGCCGTTCCCCTGAGCACTGATTCCTCAACCTCTCTTTAGAAACCTGAATCTTCATTCTGCTTACTGACTCCTTCATATCACTATTTAATCGTACTTAGGTTTTTCTCCTCCCTTAAGAAGCTGCCATGTGGACTCCACTGTCCTAAGTAGTTGTTGTTTAATTCCTGAGTAGGATCTGACTCTTTTGTGACCCCATGGACTGTACTCCACCAGACTCTGTCCATGGGATTTCCCAGGCAAGAATACTGAAGTGGGTTGCCATTTTCTTCTCCAGGGGATCTTCCCAACCCAGGGATTGAACACATGTCTCCTGCATTGTCAGGCAGATTCGTTATGGCTGAGCCACCAGGGAAGCCCATCCTATAGTAAACGTAATGATAATAACTACCACATCATTCATTCAACAAATCTTTATTGAGCAGCTCCTAAGCACCAGATACTCTCCTAGGTGCCAGAAGCTTCAGCATTATGTAAGACACTTAAAATCTCTCCTCTTGATGGCTTACACTCCATTGGCAGCCACAAACAGCCTGTGTGTGTAAAATATCACAGTTTTATGGCATCCACAGCTTTATCCAGCCACTGTACTAAATATTGTATGTTCATTGCCTATTTAATCTTTACAGTAGCCCTGTGGAGAAAATGTTGCTATGCCCACTTTACAGATGAAAAAACTATAACCTCCCCAAGGTCACAACAACACAGAGCCAGGAACCAAACCCATCAATTCCACCTTGTGTCCTGAGTTATGGCTCTGAACCGTGAACCTATAGGGGATTACAGATGCCTTTTGATTGGAGAATGTAAGTATCTTCAGTAGGTACTTCTGCAGTGAAATCCTTGGATGCTGGGCCTTTCTGGAAAGAGCAGAGTGCTCAGTAACTAAAGCTTCTCTGTGGAGTGTTCAAGGGCTGACAGTCCTGCCTGAGCTGGACAGACTACATGCCTGTCCTTGACCTGGACACCAGCTTGTAGCTGAAGGAACTACCATCTGTGTCCTGTTGGTTTCTCTGCCGTCAATTTTTTTTTTCCCATGTGTTCCTAAGTGACATTTGTTCTCATCTCTTCTGGGAACCAATCCATGATCTGCTTTTAAAGTAACTCCACTTCTGGGAATTGCCTGAGGGTCCAGTGGTGAGGACTCCATGCTTCCACTGCTGAGGCCAGGGGTTCAATCCCTAGTTGGGGAGCCAGCATCCCATAAGCCACATGGCTAAAAAGGGGAAAAAAATTTTTTTTATTAAAAAATAAAGTAGCTCCACTTCTGGTCTCAACCTACCCCTGCTTCCTGACCTTTCCAGGAACTCATGCCCTGTAGCTACACCCTCATCTCCTTCCTCTTTGCTCTATCTTCCAATCTTTATAGGTGGATCTGTAGTACACGGCTAGAGTTGTTTTCTTTGGAGAAATCTCTTGCTCTAGATGACTAAGGACCTATATACTTCTTGCACAGGTAAATGCTGCAGACCCACCCGGTGAGATTTTTTTCTGGTTATAAACTCATACATCATAGACAAAGTGCTAGGCCTCCATCTGCTCACCACTCCTGATGTTATCAGAACGTGTCTTTTCTCCTGCCCCAATTCAGGACCTGAGGAGCTAGGTCTCATCCCCTCTCAAACTCTCCTACCAAGAGTCCTTGGCAGAATGCCCCAGCAGGTATCTGTCAGTAGGGAGCCTATTAAGTGTCTTAGAATCAGAAGTGTGAGAACTGGTCTACAACAAAGACTTTTGAGAAACTGAAAATACAGTGTTAGAAAGGTCTGTAGCAATTAGAGTAAGTTTTTGTCATTTGTCATCTAACAATTTTAAAATGGGGCTTCTTATATTTTATATGTGTTTTCATTTTTATAGTGATTCATTTTTATTATATTTTATAAAAGGATCACTCTGTGACAGAATTGAAATTTGAAATGCAGCACAACAAAGTGAATCAGTTATACATATGCTCTGCTGCTGCTGCTGCTAAGTCGCTTCAGTCGTGTCCGACTCTGTGCGACCCCAGAGACGACAGCCCACCAGGCTCCCGCGTCCCTGGGATTCTCCAGGCAAGAACACGAGTGGGTTGCCATTTCCTTCTCCATATATATATGCAAATACCACAACTATACTCCAATAAAAATTTTAAAAACAAACAAAAACTGGTCCTTCTTCCCAGGTAGTTTGAGAAGCATGGACTATAGTGATAAGAGTACAGGCTTTGAAAGTGAATAGGACTGGTTGGCATAATCTCTCCAGACCTCCCTTTCTTCCCCTGTACCCACTGACCCCAGGATTAAGGGAAGCAGCACCTGGACACACACAGCCAGGTGTATGTGCTCTGGGAGAGGCGAGGACAGCGGGTCCTGAGTGGAGGCGCAGAGGAGGCCCCTAAGCACGGCTGGGCGATGACAGTTTGACCCGGAGGATTCGTGGGGCAGGGGATGCGTGGGCTATCCCCGGGAAGATGGGGCTTCAGAAGCAAGTCAGACACCCTGGTGGGAGCAGCTTTTCCCCTTGCAGTCCCAGCTCCAAGCTGTGCCTGAGAGCAGGAAGCCTTAGAAGTGCTTAGTAGCCCAGCGCCTGGTGAGAGCAGACCGGCAGGCTGCATTCTTGTGGTATTTGGAGATTGATCTTGTCAAGATTAGCAGCTTTGCTTTTCTTAGTTCAGGTACAAGATCCTCACTTGGGGAGCTCTGCTGCCTGTGAGGAGCAAAAGCGGGCGAAAGCACAGAACGTGATCCTGGCCACTCACTGTTCGAGGTTCCAGGACTGGAGCAGCCCAGACAGACCCTGGCTACTCAGCGGGAGGCGGGCCCGACTCTGAGCTCCACCCACACAAGTCCCGGGAGGGGCGGAGGGAGACGCTCTGCCCTGCAGCGTTGGGGAGCAGGCCGGCGGTGGTTTCAGCATCTTGTGGCTCTTCGGGCTCCATCTGCTCCCCCACGGTGACTGGCCTCCACGCATAGCTAGTGCTGGAGAGGAGAAGCAGGGCTGAAGCCTCACCGCTCCCAGGTAGAAGGAAGACTCCAGCTGATGCCTGCCTCCTGTCGTGTGAGCTTTCTGCCCCTATGCCATGCATGGAACCCAGGCTCAGGGCTGGGCTAGGGAGAGAAAGGAAATGATCCATATACACAGCTCAGAGGGAAGGTGGACAAGACTGTCCGGGGCTACATGGAGAGGGCTGGGTAACCTGGTCTCTACTCATGGGAGACCCTCGTGGGGGAAACACAAGCCTGTTTGCTGACAGCATCACAACCAGCAGGCCTGTTGACAGCTGACCTCATGACATCTCTGTGCCTCTCATGTTGGGACAGTCCCATCCTCCCTCCCCACGTTCCCAGAGCTTGGTACAGGGAAGTTTCCTGCAGCAACACAACTTGAAAACAGATGGTTGCAAAACACGGAAGAACACCTTGAACTCTGTTTCTCAGCCCCTCGAGAGTGTCTGGGCCAGGGGCCAGCTGCAGAGCTTGCCCCAGGAAGCACACCGCCAAATGGAGTGAGACCCCCAAATGGGGCAAGGCAGGTACAGGAGGCCTGGGCTCAGAAACCGGCTCTCTGGGGCTGGATGAGGGATGGTTCTGTGCCTATCATCCCCACTACCCGTGGTCCCCTGTGTCCAGGGGCAGTGTCATCTGTGGGGTTCTGGCCAGGGAAACGGCTGTCTCTACTTCATTCCCCATCTCCCCCACCACCCTCCTGCAAGCCCCAGGACCAGCAACAGGGATTCAGGCAGGACTTGATTCAGCTTGCCCCTAGGACCTTTTGAACCTTCTGTTAAGCGGCCGCCAGGACGACCATGTCTTTCTTTTCTTGCTCAGAGGCCGCTGCCCGCACAGGTCCCCTCCCCCCAGTGGGCTTGTCTCCACTCCCCCCACCACCCCCAGGGAGGATGCAGCGAGAGTGATCGCTGGTTCGATTAGGCTTGCTGAGCCCATGTGGGGAAGGAAGGCCTCGGGGGCAGTGACCTTTTATAAAAATGTGGTCAGCAGCTGCCTCTGGTGTAGCCCGCTCTTCCTGAGGCATGATGGAGAGCAGTGCCAGAGGCAGCAGGCTCAGCAGACCATGCCCTAGGCTGTGGGGAAAGACAGTTCGGCTGGGAGACTGGGGCCCTTGACCCAGCCTGGTCTCCAGCAGGCTCAACAAAGCCACTGACCCTCAAGGAGATTATAGGGAGAAAACAAAGGATTCAGGGGCTACAGGCTGGTGAGGTGTCTGTCCACACAGGCACAGCTGCATAGAGGGTAGGGGTGCAGGGGTGACCTGGAGAAGCGTTTGCCCAAGGGAGAAAGGAAGGACAGTCATCCTCTGCCCCGCCTCTGGATCCCCAGGACGACCTCTGCTGTGAGCAGCAGGTCTTGTCCTTGTCAGTTATTAGCCCCTTGCAGGCAGGGCTTGGGAGCTGGATGCAGAGGGGGCGGGGCAGGGACATGGGCTACAGGGCTAAAGCCACCATGTTCCCTCTAAAGCTGGAGCTTGCTCATTTTCTTCCCAGACTGTGATTAGGCCTACTTATTGGCTACCTTTCAGTCCTTTTCTGAGGGTTTTCCTGAATTTCAAGAAGTAGAGAAATTTGTAGCTGTGGCAGAAGTAGTCCAACCACACTGTGCTGCGAAAGTGGGGAAGGGCATGTTTGCTACCTGACTTCACCCCAGGTCAGTGATCCCTTGAGTTTGGGGCCTTGCCAGTAGTACCCATGCCGGGACCACAGCATCTCATTCCTGCTATCTTAGCAAAGACCAAATGGGGCCAGGGCTCACCTTCCTCAGTTGGGGCAAATGAAAAGAGCCTGGATCTTGGAGGCAAACGAACTCAGGTTTGAGTCCCAGCTTCACCACTTAACTAGCCGTGGGACCTTGGACAAGGTCCTCTAGGCCTGCCCAGGTTCAACTTCCTCACCTGTCAAGTGGGAATAACAGCCCCTACCTTGTGGGCAGTCAGGAGAATGCCACGAGACGTGTGGTTCTGGCCGTCAGTGAATGCACAGCAGTGGCAATACTTGTTGCATTCTGTCCTTACGCTTGACTGCCACCACTCCCATCAGGACCTTCCGGTGACGTGTCTTGGCTGGGAGCTGTCTGGAGTTGTACAGACTGTGCGTACAAACGCAGGTGATTGGCATCTGTTGATACAGAAATGCCTCCACATATCAGGAAGTGTGGTTTTTGGCAATCTCAGCCACACAGGATGCAACTGATAACCTGTAATTTAGTGAAGAAAAAAAAAAAAGGAAAAGAAAGAAAGGGGAAAAAAGAGAAGAAAAAGTCTTCTGAACCCCTGATGGAGTTATCAGAGCACCCGGGAACTGATGCTGGCTGGTGCCCTAACCCCTGGGGAGCCCTGCCCTACAAACCATGGTCTTTTATACCTTTGTCTGTGCATATACTGTTCCCCCCAGACTGGCATGCCCTCGCCCTGATTCCCTGCCTTGAGGACACTGCCTCGATGACAACAGGCAGCTCGAACGTCACAGAGCACAGCATCTCTTGTGTGCGTCTAGGGGTCCCTCCTCACATTCTCCACCTGTCAAACTTCAGCACAGATGGCGCTTCCCCTGCGAGGCTTTCCCTACATGCACGGGCAGAGGTCGGCTCGGGGCTCCCACAGCTCCCTTTGTGCCTCTCTGTCACCCTCACACAGAGCACATAGTTCCCCCCCAGGTCCTCTAGTTTTCACCTTTAATGCAGCCTGTGTGGCTCATAACTGAGAGTGAGCAGGCGACAGCTCCCATGCCCTTGCCTTTGTCTATGAGCGCGGTTGTCACGGCAGGCTTTGGCTTGGAGTGGGGTCCTGCTGACCTTCTTTTGCCACGTGCACGCACACCATGCCCCCCACCCTGACCCAGTGCTCTTTGCTTCCTTGCAGCAGCCACACTACCAGCATCAGCAGTGAGAAAGGTCTAATAAATGTATTCAAGGACATATTAAATTCTAGATAATTCTCCCCTCTAAACACTGAATTTGATGGGCTCCCCGAATAAGCACAAATAACTGGGAATTGCATGTCTGTTGGTTCACTTATTTAATGCATTTTTTGTTCAGTGTCTGTGTTGGACACCGGGGAACTGGGTTTGAAAATACAGGCATGGTGCCAGATCACCATCTGGGGGACCTTCAATGCAGCTGTATCTCAGGGCTCCGGTGACATTCAAGCCAGGTTGAAAGGCAAGAGACAATGGAGAGCCCTCTCCACCACCTCCTGTGCTGGCCCAGCTCTGGCTACACAGTAGGTGTCTTGGGTGAACATCCCACTTAGCTCTGTGGGCTGTGGCAGGGCTGAGAGACTGACAGCTTTGTAGCCTCAGAAAAACGGGCTTGTGAATGGCTCTCATGGAGCAGAGTTGTAACGAAATAGAAACGACATCTGAAAAGACTTTTGAGCCAGTCTTCTTGGCATGTTCACCCAAATCAAGCCCAAACAAAAGGCTGTTGATGCTGTGTCTTCCACACAAGTCACGAAAAGCTTCAGACTGAGAGTGAGCTGTTTCTGTTTCTGCAGTCCAGAGACGATAAAGAATGAACACTGGCCCGGAGAAGTTGTCCCCTAGAATTGCACTTGTCTGTGCAGCATGTGATCTTAATCCCCCAGCCCCATGCAGAGGCTCCAGTGTGGCGAGAGTGCCCTCAGGGCCAGGGAGCAGGGCTCCCACATCTTCCACTTCTGAGGGGCCAGGACCAGACCCTACAGATCCCCATCTGGACACTTCCTTCCCCCTGGTGACTGCTTGCCTGGCGCCTCACTGCCTGGGGACCCAAGGCAGATTCTGCCCCTTCCCCAGCCCCTAAGCACCCTATCTCTGCCAAGCCTTATGCAGAGCTTTGGGAGACAGTGATCAGTAAGAAACAGTGCATGAGAGAGACAGGACAATGTGGTGACCACAGGGACAGAGCAAACCAAGGAGCTGTGCACACCCAGATGAGGGGCAGCTATACTGACTAAGCAAGCAGGAAGGGCTTCCTAGAGGAGATGCCCCCTGTGCTGACAGTTGGAGGACAATTAGAAACTGACCAGGCAGAGTCTGGGAAAGGCACTCACACTAAGGAAGGCGATGCATTGTCAAGTAATCTGGGCTGTCCAGGGTACAGGTCCTGGTGGGAAGAGGCCTTGAATGCCACGCCAAGGAGTCTGCCCTTATGAGGTCAGCAAAGGTTTTGAGTGGGGGACAGTATCAAGTCTGTGCTCTAGAAAGATCATTACATTGAATGGGGGAAAGGATTAGAGGAGGTGGGACTGAGGAGGGAGCCCCTTGGGAGGCAGTGATGAGCACAGGATGGATTGGTGAGATGCTGGGAAGAGAAGTGACCTTAGGTGGCTGGAGGCAGGGTGGCAGGAAGGAGTAGAGATGACCCCCACATTCTGATTTGGGGAGCAGGGGAGATGGTGGCCCTACTGTCTAAAGTAGAGACCACAAGGGAAGGGCAAGTTTGGGAGCAGCTGTTGAACTCATTTGGGGAAATACTGACCTTGAGGCTTCTACGAATCATCAGATACAAATGTGAAACACCAGGGTCCTTCTAGTTTTTCTCCACCCCTCCCCCCATTTCTTTCTATTATAAACAACATTGCTGTGAACAGTATTCTTATACAAATATGTTTTTAGACAGTTCCTTGACAATTTCAGTATGTTTTGGACACAACGAAAGAATTTTATATATCTATATATATTGCACAGATTCATTGTTTGCCTAAACTTCCTTCCCACTCCTTCCCTCATTATTTATCTTACAAGCATTTTCATATCTTGGATGCCCTACTGGGTACTAAGAATGCAGAGTCATGCATAAACCCTACCCTAGAGCTCCAGTCTCGAGGGGGGAGTCAGACATGAGCACAAAATGTAATATAGCGTTGATGCTGTGGTAGATGAAAATATAGGATGCTGTGAACATGCAGAAAAGAGACACCAAATTAAATTAGAAATGTCAGAGGCCCTTTTTTCCCCCTAACTTCTGGGTTCACTCCTCTTCACTGTTATTATTCACGGTACCCCTTGACCTTCATTCTAATAATTTACTTCTAGCATTTAAAAGCCATAGAAAGTCCTCTCGTTGGCGAGTGGTGACTCACCATCATTCTGTTGAAGAATTTTCTTTCTTTTTTTGTTTTTGTTTTGTATTTGGCAGAGGTGGGTACTGTAAGTGTCAGCAGTTGAAATGGATCATGTCAGTAGTTTCTCAAAATATGTGGCCTGTGGGCCTGAAAGGTTCATGGACCCCTCAAGGCTGTGTCCAACCAGAACCCAAAGAGCTGTGCCTTTTCCTGTCTCCTGATCTCTTCTGGAATCATTCTTTGTTTTCTCGCTACCCCTCCCTATTTTCTCAGCACTACCTGTTCTCAGAGACATCCAGGTAAGGACATGTTACGGTCCCCCCTTCAGCAGCTTGGGCAAAATACCTCAGAAGTTCCTTTCCCTCCCCCAGCGTAAGCCCGCAGCACTGGGAGGGTGTGTAACAGAATGCCTGGAGAAGCCATCTTTTTTGGGTGAAGTGATAGAAGAAGAATTTTTGCAGGAAGTGATATTTTATCCAAGTCTTAAAGATTGTTTAGGAATTAGGCAATTGAAAAACAATAGGTCAAGTGTTCTAGACAGAGGGGCAGCATAAACTCAGAGCGTGAGCCACCCAGGGATATTCAGAGAACTGCAAGTGATGTGGCATGTTCGGGGCACGGTGTTACGTCCTAGGATACTGAAAGACAAGATGTCATCCAGGGCAGGGTCCGGGGAGACCTTACAAGTCATTCTAAAAGGATTGTGATGCTGTCCTGTGAGACGATGTGGGGATATCATTGACATGTTTTAGACAAGAGAGAAGAGTATGCCTTGATCCAGTTTGCTACTTGGAAAGGTTTCTCTAACCTAGTATGGAAGACGGACTGGAGGAGGGAACATAGAGATGAGTTAGGAGACTGCTGCAGTGCCTGCTGAAGGCAATGCCGGGGATGGAGATTAGCGGCTCTTTGAGGAACACTTAGGAAATAGAATCAAACTATCCCTCCTCTTCTCCCGGAACATCTTGTGTGACTTTTCTCCCAACACCACCACTTCTGATCATGGCGCTGTAATTAGTCTCTCCCTCCAGGACAGGAGCATAGCATTCCTCTTTGTGGCCAACCCAAGCACCTAACTAGCACCTGGCACTGATCAGGTGCTCAGTAAGTGCTTATTATGCCTCCTGAATTCATTTGATGATTAATTGAGTGTGAATGGCTGGGGAGAGGGAAGTATCTGGAATGACTCCCAAGTTTCTGGCTTCAAAAACAGGAAAAGTTGGAATGCTATTCATTGAGATAGGGAATCTGAGAAGACGGGCAGTTGTTTCTCATTTTCCAATTCTGGCTTTTGTTAAGAGAAGATGAAAGGGCAGAGATCACAAATCTGGTTGTGGACATAATGAGATGCCTCCAGGACACTTAAGGAAAGATGTAATCAGTTACGTGTATGAGTCTGGAGTCCAGGAAAAGCGGTCAGAGCCAGAGATGACGCAATGGGAATCTCAGCATGTAGATGGAGTTTGGGCTGTAGATGAGGTTGTACGGGGAAAGTGTGTAGACTGGGTCCCAAACCTGCAGCTTACAAGATAAAGTTGACATGCTTTGTGTGGCCGGCACGTGCACGAGTGCTAAGTTGCTTCAGTCATGTCTGATTCTTTGCAACCCCATGGACTGTAGCCTGCCAGGTTCCTCTGTCCATGGCATTCTCCATTCAAGAACACTGGAGTGAGTTGCCATGCCCTCCTCCAGGGAATCTTCCTGACCCAGATTCAAACCTTTATCTCTTATGCCTCCTGCATTGGCAGGTGGGTTCTTTACCACTGGCGCCATCTGGGAGCCATGTGGCCAGCACAGTGTTTTCAAATAGTGTGAATTCTTTTAGGCAATCTGTCCTCTCTACTTGCCATGACCTAGTCCTTCTTGTGGAGAAGGCGATGGCACCCCACTCCAGTACTCTTGCCTGGAAAATCCCATGGATGGAGGAGCCTGGTGGGCTGCAGTCCATGCAGTGGCGAAGAGTCAGACATGGCTGAGCGACTTCACTTTCACTTTTCACTTTCATGCATTGGAGAAGGAAATGGCAACCCACTCCAGTGTTCTTGCCTGGAGAATCCCAGGGATGGGGGAGCCTGGTGGGCTGCCGTCTCTGGGGTCGCACAGAGTCGGATATGACTGAAGCGACTTAGCAGCAGCAGCAGCAGCCCTTCTTGTCTTACATCTGGCCCAATTAACATATTTGTAGTACCTTCTTGGCTCTGGAAGACATTTGAGCTTATAATTTTGGAGGGAGAAGAGAACCCAAGGACACAACTCTGAGCAGTATCAACTTATAAGGGATGAATAGGAAGGAGACCTAATGAAGGAGAATGGGAAAGAATGGCCAGAGAAATTGGAGGAAATCTTCAGAATAATATTTCCTTCTCTTGAAAATTATGGGAAGCAAAGTGTAATAAGGGCTTCCCAGGTGGTGCTAGTGGGAAAGAATCTGCCTGCCAATGCAGGAGATGCAAGAGATGTGGGTTCAATCCCTGGGTTGGGAAGATCCTCTGGAGGAGGAAGTGGCAACCCACTCCAGTATTCTTGCCTGGAGAATCCCCATGGACAGAGGAGCCTGGCGGGCTACAGTCCAGAAGTCGCCAAGAGTCGGATACAACTAAGCACACACACACACACACACACTCACACACACACACAAAGTGTAATAAAGTCTAAAATGCGGATTTCATTTGATCCAGCAATTTTTCTTCTCAGTATTTAACATAAGGAAATAATCATATCTGCGGACACAAGTTTTTGTAATGTGATGCTTGTTGCAGCATGTTCATCATAGCAGAAAATCGGAGACAACATAAATGCCTCTTAGCTGTGCATAATTAAGTAAATATAGTATGTCCACGTGATGAAATAATATGTGATCATAAAAAATGATGTCAGATTTTATTTCCTGACACAATCCCACAACCTACCATTGGATTTTTCAAAAGCAAGTTATGGAACAGTCCATATTAGAGCATTCCATTTACGTTAAGTGTCTAGTTATAGAAGGAAATGTCTGGAAGCCTTCACACACAAATCACAAGAATCTCCCAACAGCTAAATCCAATAGACCTTTCTCTGGCCTTTGTGGTTTTTGACATTGTTAACCTTTCTTGGTTTCTGCTCCTTGTCGTCATTCCCTGACCTTTGTCCCATAGGCTGGCAATCAAGACCGAAAAATGGCAGACTCAATCCTGGGAGAACCCTTTGAAACTGGCAGCCTGTTTATATAGTAGAGCACACCCAAAACAGAGCACTTACTGGGCAATTCTCTGGAAACGAGCCATCGAGGACAGTATTTCCCTGGTTCTTGCGTCTACAAAACCCTTCTCGAACACAACCCTTCCCAGGGTCTCTGGGTCTAAATTTCCTCTCCTTACCCACCTCCCCCACCCACTAGCAAAATCGCCTGGTTATCCCCTCTCCCACGCCTTCTGTTCAATCAAGGGGTTATTTTTAACAGTGTTGTGTATACCATGCTTCCATCCTGGCAAAACACCAGAACTTTGGGACAGATACTGAGATGGAAATAGTCTCCCACAACCTCCCCCCTTTCTAAAGTTTTTCCTTTTAAAGAGAGAAAATAAGTTATCTAAACTGTAGAGAGCTCTACCAAGAAAGTCCCTGGACACTAGCTTGGAGCGACTGAACTTACAGCCCTGAGGTTACACTGAAGGCTGGACCTGCTGCCACTGTGAGCCTAACTTCAGCCCAGGGCAGCCCAAGGAGGGGGCAGGGGACCAGGGCGTGCCGGGAGAGGCGGTTCCTGCCACTTTTCTGAACTTGGTGGGTCGAGAGCCCCTGTCTTAGAATAATGAAGATGTCCTAGTCCACCCCCCATCCCCAATAGCCAGAGGCTCTTATATTCCAGAAGCCACCCATCCACTTCAAGAAGGTCAACGACTAGAGGGTTTTAATTAAAAAAAAAAAAAAAAGCAGTAATATGGTAATATGCCTTTCTGCAGCTTCCACTTATGATTCTGGTTCTACCCACCAGAGCCACACAGAACAAGACTAATCCCTCTTCTCTGTCAGATGGTTGGACTTGAAGCTGATGATTGTTTACCTTCAAGTTCCCTCTAGTCAGACGTCTCTGCTCTCTCGAGGTATGATGAAGCCCCTCCCTACCACGGTGGGTTTCTTCTCAGGGTCAGTCCCGTCTTATTACTGTTCCCTGTAGAAGGCATCCAGGATGGAGCTTACACTTGCTCTGCAGTGACCTGCCAGGAAGAAAGGATGCAGGGTAAGCACCTCCCCATTTACAGTGCTTCTCACAGTGACACCGCAGAGACGCTGCCTTAGTGGTCTTGTCACCTTGACCATAAGTCTGTTCTCGACGTGCTTCTGCCGAGCACCCCTCCCCTTCCTACTCAGCATGTGTGATGGAATTTATGGACCCAAACCAGGTCTGGTCATGGAGCTATCTGGAACCTGTGGGATCTTCCTTGGACCTTCAACATAAGCTGTTTCTTTCGTTTCTCTTTGTTTTCCATAGACTTGATGACTAAGCCATTCTATCCCAGAACAGATTCTTCCACCGACCTGGTAGGTATGAGTGGAAGTGTCTACCGGCTACCAAACTCTTGAGTTTTCCTGCCATCCAGCCCACGTTGCCATCCATTTCTCACAGTTTGCTGTATCCGTAGGAGAGGGCCCTTGCCACATGTCCTTCTGGGACCTGTCCCCATCCGTTTGTGGTATCTGAGAGCTCCACTCACAGGACTCACATAGAATCTTAGAAGGAGCACAGACTTTGAAATCAGAAACCTCAGATTTTAGACCTGGTTCAGCACTTTCTCGCCTTGGACAAATTAAACTCTTTGAATCTCACTTTCTTCATCTGTAAATTAGGGGAAATGTAGTCCTTGCTTATTTAAAATTTCTTTTGTTAGGATGAAAGGATTATAGCCTAGTGAAAAACAGTAGGTAGGATAATTATTTCATAAACATTTAAGGAAAACTTTCTAGTACGTAAGCCCTGTGAGTGACACAAATAGGGATCACACGAGCCCTGCTGATTTTGACCCGGCAGGAGGTTTGGATATGCCATAGCACATGGCAATTCCAGGCCCTGCCAGGGGCAAGGGAGCTAGAACCTGGGGGGGCAAGGGATGTCAGGGCTCAGGGATGAGGCAGAGTCTGGGCTTCCCAGGAGAGTCTGAAATCAAGCTGGGCACAGTCGGCCTTTGCTAGCCCAGTCTGGTGTCAGGACACATGTTGAGAAGAAGAGGCTCGAAACTTGCGGAGGCAAGTCAGGAATGGGAGCTCAGAGACTGGAACTGGCACTGGAGAAGTCCCCGGCAAGAGCTGTGTCTCTGCAGGGGTTGGGGTGACAGCCAGCTGACATCAAGCTGAATCATGAGGCGAGGATATGTGGTCACTGCGCGGAGGCCGCACCCAGGAGACCGTGCCTGTAACGGAGTTGAAGTTGGGGCGGGTGTGGTCGGGAGGGTGAAGTGGGTGTGTGGATCACCAGTGGAAGGATCCTGTACACAGAGAGGAAAGTAGAAACTTGGGGGAGAAGGATGGGATAGATGACGCAACCAGGCACTGAGGGGAGGGGTGGGCCTCTGCTCTCAGAGGGAGACTCATATTCTACAGCAGGGCAGAGTGGTAGGAACATGGATGGGCTTGTAATTGCGGTATAAAGGTGAAGGAATTCTCCCTTCCAGTGGTTTTTATTTTCTCCTGTAGAAGGCACCCAGGATGGAGCTCACACTTGCTCAGGGGTGACCTGCCAGGCAGAAAGGATGCAGGATAAGCACTCCCCATTTCCCGTGCCTCTCACAGTGACACCCCAGAGACTACCTTAGTGGTCTTGTCATCTTGATCATTGTCTGCTCGAGATGTGCTTCTTCCAAGTCCCCTCCCCTTCCTACTCGGCATGTATAGTGGAATTTATGGACCCAATCAGAATAGAAGCAGGAGATGGGGCCATGCGCTGGACAGGAAGGCAGGGTGCTGGGAGAGAAGGTTGAGAAGAGTGGAGAACATTCGGAAGGCCCCCGTGGAGAATGGAAGAGACTGCTTACTAGGGCAGCCAGAAGCCATCCAGCAGCAGAGCAGGCCAGGCGGGTGGCCATGACCCTGTGGTGGCACCAGCAGACTGAGTCGTCCAAATTCGGGGCTAGGATTCTAGAAGGAGCAACCCCAGCCCAGAAATCTTGACCCCATTTGACTGTGCTTCCTCAGGGACTCATCTGTAGGAAATAGCTCCTGTTCCTAAAGTGAGGAGAAAGTGCTGGGAGCTGGGGTAGGGACAGGGCTCAGGCCATCCCTGAAGAGAGCAGTCACGGCCGGAATGGACTGTGCCAGGCGAGCACCTGACCGAGCATGGTTAGTTCCTAGGACCCACCCTGCGTGTGGACACAGCAGCAGTTTCTGGTGGACAAAGTGCTCTAGTCCTCCTGGGATGTGGTTGCCAGAGTCTTGGCAGGTCATACACTGGAGCATGGAGGGGCCCGGGGGAGCCAGGTAGTAAAGTCTGGAGAAGGAGGCTAGGGAGACAGCCCAAGCGTGCTATTGAATAAACCTGTGAGGCTGGACTGTTAGCCCAGGGGCAAGGGCTGTCAGGCTGTATTTGGGGTAAGTATGAGTGGCTAGGATGAGGTATGAAAGCTGACCTTGATACAAAGATGTGATCTGAGGACAGGACTTCTGAATGCTTTCCTCAGTCATTCTGCAGGCTTCAGCTTCCTGACTTAAAGCAGGGTGTCTCACATCTAACTACAGAAACCAGCATCAGGAGAAGGGCTGAGGGAGTCCGGGGGGGCTGTTGGTGGCTACTGGTAGGGCTGCTACTGCCATCAACCCGGCCTCTGACCTGGCACACCCTGGGGTATCAGTTTTGGCTGATACCAAAACTGGGAGGGAAGTAGGGGGTGAAGGAAACACAGTTATTGAGCAACTGGTGTGCTGGGAACTTGGCATGCCTATGTGACTTCATCTGTGATGCTGCATCTTTTCAGTCCCGTTTTACATTCATTCATTCAACAAATGTTTATTGACCTGCTAAGTGTTAGATGCTGCTGTCAGTGCAGGAGATACAGTAGTGAGCAAAACAGGCAAACCTTCCTGCCTTCACAGAGCCCATATTCTAATGGGGAAGCAGGCCAACAATGCCAGATGTATGAGAAAAATGTATAGTATGTTAGACTGGGCTTCCCAGGTGGCGCTAGTAGTAAAGGACCTAACTGCCAGTGCAGGAGGCACAAGAGACGTGGGCTGAATCCCAGGATGGGGAAGATCCCCTGGAGGAGGGTATGGCAACCCACTCCAGTATTCTTGCCTAGAGAATCCCACGGACAGAGAAGCCTAGCAGGCTACAGTCCATGGGGGTCACAAAGAGTCAGACATGACTAAAGTGACTTAGCACATAGCACATAGAGTTGGACTATAAAGAAAGCTGAGCACAGAAAAATTGATGCTTTTGAACTGTGGTGTTGGAGAAGACTCTTGAGAGTCCCTTGGACTGCAAGGAGATCCAACCAGTCCATCCTAAAGGAGATCAGTCCTGGGTGTTCACTGGAAGGACTGATGTTGAAGCTGAAACTCCAATACTTTGGCTATGAAGAGCTGACTCATTTGAAAAGACCCTGATGCTGTGAGGGCAGAAGAAGGGGGTGAGAGGATGAGATGGCTGGATGGCATCCCTGACTCAATGGACATGAGTTTGGGTGAACTCCGGGAGTCGGTGATGGACAGGGAGGCCTGGCGTGCTGTGTGGGGTCGCAAAGAGTCTGACACGACGGAGCAACTGAACTGAACTGAGTATATTAGATAGTGAGAAATAGAGCGAGAGTAGACAGGGTGACTGAGAATGGTGACATTTAAGTGACAACCTCGGAGAAGTTCAGGAGGGGCTGTGCTAGTTATCTGAGGGAAGAGCCTTCCAGGAAGAAGAAACAGACAGTACAAAAGCACTGAGGTGGGATCCAAAACCAGGAAAGAGGCCTATGTTGCTGGAGTGGGAAATAATAGGAGCTGAAGTCAGAACTTTAAGAGAAGGCTGCAACATGGGGACACTGGAGGTCATTCTAAGGATGGAGGCTCCTGAGCAGGGAGTAACTTAGGTTTTAGAGGAACACTTGGGCTGCCTGGATGAGATAAGACTGTCGTGAGGCAGGGAGGCCAATTAGGAGGCTGTTGTAATGATTGATGAGAGAGACACTGGTGACTCGGTCATGGTGGACACAGTGGTGGTGGTCAGAAATTGTCATGTTCAGGATGTGTTCTGGAAGAACTGACAGGTTTGCTGACAGTGCAGATGTGGGTATGAAAGAGAGAGAAGAATCTAAGCTGGCTTCAGGCATTTTGCCTGAGCAACTGGAAGAATGAAGGTGCCACTTAGCAAGATGGGGAAATGATTGCAAGAAGAGCAGGTTTCAGGGGGAGTATCAGGAACTCAAGTTTAAACATGCAAAGCATGAGATGCCTCTTAAACATCCAGATGGAGATATCGAAAAGTCTGGCATTCATGGGAGGAAAGGAGGCAGGCTGTGAAAATGGAAGAGGCGGTCACATAAGTGAATGTAGAAGGAGAAGCAAGGACTGAGCCCTTGGGCACAGCAACCTGTAGTGATGATGGAGACGAGGAAGAAACTGCAAAGAAGGCATGCGTGGAATGATAGCAGGAGAACCTGGACAGTGTGGTGTTCTGGAAGCCAAATTAGGCAAGTATTTCAAGAGGAGTAATAAACTATATAATATATTGCTGGGCGGTAGGGCAATTGTATAAATTGTTGTCTAAACTAGGACACTTTAGAGAATGAAAATGGGTATTATTAATAGTTACTCCAGGATAATCCCATGGACGGAGGAACCTGGTGGGCTACAGTCCATGGGGTCACTAGAGTCGGACACGACTGAGCGATTTCACTTTCACTTTTCACTTTCATGCATTGGAGAAGGAAATGGCAACCCACTCCAGTGTTCTTGCCTGGAGAATCCCAGGGACGGGGAAGCCTGGTGGGCTGCTGTCTCTGGGGTCGCACAGAGTCGGACATGACTGAAGCCACTTAGCAGCAGCAGCAGCAGCAGGATAACATATATAACCAAGATGGCTCCAGGCAAATCAGAATATTGTATGGTCATTATATGAGAACTGACCATTAGGTTTAGCATCATGAAAGTAATTGGTGACCTTAAATGATCAGTGTGGAGAATGGATTCAAGAGAAATGAGAGGAGAGAGATCAGAAATGTTGAGTGTAAAGTTCAGTCAGAAAGAGAAAGATAAATACCATATGACATCACTTACATGTGGAATCTAAAATAAGGCACGAATGAACTTATATACAAAACAGAAACAGACTCACAGACAGACAGAGCAGACGTGTGGTTGCCAAGGGGGAGGTGGGTGGAGGAAAGAAGGACTGGGCGTTTGGGATTAGCAGATGCAAACTGTTACATTTAGAATGGATAAACAGCAAGGTTCTACTGTATAGCACCGGGGAAAAATTCAGTTTGCATGTGCTCAGTCGTGTCAGACTCTTTGCGACCCCATGGATTGTAGCCCACTAGGCTCCTCTGTCCATGGGATTTTCCAGGCAAGAATACTGGAGTGAGTTGCCATTTCCTTCTCCAGGGGATCTTCCCCACCTAGGGATCGAACCTGCATCTCCTACATTGGCAGGCGGAATTTTTTACCACTGAGTCTAAATTCTTCTTTAGGTTACTCAGTTTCAATGCTGTTACCAGAAAAGCTGCATTCCATTTCTCATCTCCTTGCTCTGTGTCTGTTCCTTGCTGTTGAATACTTTAAAAACAGCATCTGCTAATGGAGAAGGATTCATTTCAAATATACCATCTAATTTCTGTAATTTTTTAATCTCTGGGGCGGCTTTGCCTGATGCAGGTCATATTCATCGTCTTTACATTCTCAGGGCCCCAGAGGCTATTTCTGTGCAGCACTTATAAACTTGATAAATCCTGTCTAGAAACTCTGATGGGTCCTCAGTTGATTTTTATCTCCTGAATTTCGTTCATGTCTTTTGTCTGGGTACCCCACTGGGTTTTCTCTCAGACCTCCACATCAAGAGGTGATAGTCCTCTGACTCCTTTTTATCCTGGTGCAGTAGCATAAATACTGTACATATAGTATCACATCTCTTTTCCCTATTCTTTTGCAAAAACACTTATCCTGTGATAAACCATAATGGAAAAGAATATTTTAAAATGTACATAGGTGGATAACTGAATCACTTTGCTGTACAGTAGAGATTGGCACAACATTAAATAGTAAATCAACTATACTTCAATAAATTTTTAAAAAAAAGAAAGAAAGAAATGAGGAGTATAGATAGTTCCTTCTCAAAGTATGTTTTGGTAGAGAAATGTGTGATAACTAAATCCGGGTGGTCATTGTACTGTTCTTTCAACTTTTCTGTATACTTGAACTTTTTGTTTGTTTTATATTCCACACATAAGTGAGATCATATGGTATTTGTCTTTCTCTGCCTGACTTATCTTACTTAGCGTAGTGCCCTCAAGATCTATTCATGTTGTTACAAATGGCAAGACTTAATTTTTTAATGGCTGAATAATATTCCAGTGTGTGTGTGTGTGTGTGTGTGACATTTTCTTTATCCATTCATCCATTGATGGACACTTAGATTATTTCCATATCTATCACTCGAATTTAAGGTGAGATGAGCCAGCATGCATTTTCCTCTGACCAGCTACTTTCATCTGCACAGGTCCAAGTCCAGAGTAGGTAGGATGTGGGATTTAACAGGAGTTGTGTTTTAGCTGAATGAAGGAGGAGCAAAGAAATTGAGGATATATACAGGGAGGTGGTTGATTTGGAATGTAAGCTGGGTGAGAACAGCAGTAAGGACATAAGGAGGTGAAGGACAGTGAAAAGATGGTAGAACTAGTGGCTTGTAGATCCTAGTGTGTTGAAGGATTGTTGGAGTTTTGCTAGAAGAGCAGGTGAGCTATAGTTATACAGATAGGTAGGGATAGTTGGAGACTGAGAGTTTGAGACTGAGATTAGAAAGGGCTTTAGTAATGGCTTGGTCTAGGATATAGTATATATAGGAATAAATAGCTGAGGTAGGGTAGAGAGTAAGATCACTGAGGGAGGAGAAGGCAAAGTAGGTCTGCCTTGAAATTTACCAGTTTAGATTTAGAAGGAAGCTCATCTCTCCTATTTCCTGCTTTTTGAGGAAGGAATACACTATAAATATGGAGAGTGATGATAACTGTTTCAGAGTTTCTCTTCTTCAATTTATCTTTGACCGAACCTGAAATTAGGGGGTAGGGACCTGCTAGGGAAGGTGGTGTTAGACATTAGCAAACCCAGTGGCCTGTAGTGGTCCATGGCCATAGATGGTCAATGGTCAAGGCTGCCAGAGATCAGAAAGGCAGCTAAGGTCATAAAGAGCCTGGGGGCAGAGACCCAGGCCAGTATCAGAATTGAGGCTCTTGGCCTCACGTGTAAGAGAGTAAGTCATAGAGGCCCTCATAAGGGACTGAGGGCAGGAAAGTCTATGGATTTGAGCCTAAGTCAGTGACATCAATAATATGGAACATCTAAAGATATTCCAAGGAGGGGACAAGATGGGTTGGGGCTTGCTTGTCTCCAGGACCCTTTACTCTACCAGGCACTAGCAATGTTATATCTTGGGAAGGTCCCTAGAATGACCTATAGAAAGTGGTTCTCTTCCTGGTGGTTGTCTGAAGGGTGATGGGGTGCTGAGTGCAGCAGAGAGCAGGGGAGCTCAGAATGGATGGGTGTGAAAGAGGAAATTGAAGACTGCAGCTCAGTGATTTTTAAGTGACAAATCCCTGCCTCATGTGCTGTTTATTCATTTGTCCACTGATTACCTACTGTTCTAAGTTTTAGGCAGGTGAGGGAGAAGATGATGCACAGTGATAAGACAGTCTTTCTCAGAGTACTTCTTAGCCTGTCATGAGTTCAGATGTAGGAACTCTTGGGTTTGCAGGGGCCAGGACACCCATGTAGAGGTGAGAAATGGCAGAAGTACCAAGAGTAGCAGCATCAGTGTTTGCACAGGGCCGGAAATTCTTACTGTAGGACAATCTCCCTGTGTATCTTGACAACAGGACTATGATAGGCGGGGTTCCCGTCTATCAGCTTGACCCATTCTGTTTGGCAATTGATCTGGTGTCTGGGGAGAGAGAATTCTGCCCCTGAAGCCTCCAAAGGTCTCCAAAGTCAAGAATAATACTGGACCCCCTGGACCAAAGGAGGTAGTGAGAGTATTCCATATGGGACCAGAGCCCCAGCTAGGCAGGGGAATCCCAAGAGCAGTCTGCATTAATGTATTGGCCACCCTGGAGCGGTGAAGAGAAGTGTGATGAAATCCAGCCACGTGGGTTCAAGGGCTTCAGACTTCCCTGGCTGAGGTTGGCATGTCCCTCACACTTCCCTACGGAGAGAAGCAGTTAGATCGCACCCAGGCTCTAGAGGCAGTGAACAGCTGGAGAGGTTGCCCCTCAGCCCGTGACTTAGGTGCTATTCATTGAAAAAAGAGAAAAAGAGAGAGAACTAGGGTTAGGGGAAGATAATAGACTCCTCTTAAAAAATACATGGAACATAGGTGCCGGTGGAGTATCTTGGACAAGATGTTCCAGAAGCAGTTGGATATAAGACTCGAACTCAGGGTAGAGATTCTGAGAGTAAGATGGAGACTCAGCAGCCACCAGCTGGACATAGGCATCCAGATGTTTGGAACTTGGACCCTCCTGAAGCAGTCCCATCTTCTAGACTTTTCCTTGCAGTGCTTCCAGGGACTGTCAGCAGTGGTGGGAGGCAGAGCAGGTGGTGGTCGACAGTGACGCGCTTGTGCCCTCACCCAGGCTGCCTTCCTCAGCCCCCTTCTCTGAAAGTAGAGGGGCTCATCTGAGAGCACAGCTGCTGCTCATTCTATGCTATGTTGTCTCATTTCTGAGCAGAGGGAGGAAAAAAAAAAAAACGGCTGAACCCTTCTTCTGTTCCATTTTCCTTTGGGGCTCAGAAAATAGCATACCTGTATTTGTTTCCTGTTGTTGATGTGACACATTATTCTCTCATGGCTCTGGAAGCCAGAAGTCCAGCATCAGCATCCTTGGGCTGAGACCAAGCTGTGAGCAGGGCTGCACTCCCTCCAGATGCTCTGGGAGGCAGTCCCTACCTTGCCTCTTCCCTCTTCTAGCGGCTGCTGGTGTTCCTTGGCTTGTGGCTACATCACTTCAGACTCTGTCCCTGAGGTCATATTGCCTTTTTTCCTGTTTGTGGTAAAATCTCCCTGTGCCTTTCTCTTCTAAGGACACTTGTGAATGGATTAAGGGCCCTCCTGCAAGATCCAAGGTAATCTCCTCATCTCAAGAGCTTACCTTGATGAAGCTCATAGTCTTACAGGGAAACACCAACAATAAACAACTTTTAAGTAAATTATTTAGTAACTTCTTGTTGTTTAGTCGCTTCAGTTGTGTCCAACTCTTTGTGACCCTATGGACTGTAGCCCACAAGGCTCCTCTGTCCATGACATTCTCCAGGCAAGAATACTGGAGTAGGTTGCCATTTCCTCCTCCAGGAGATCTCCCTGACCCAGGGCTCAAACTCGTGTCTCCTGGATTGACAGGCAGATTCCTTACCGCTGCACCCCCTGGGAAGACCTCTCTTACGTGTACCAGTTGATTACAGTTGGAGAATGCAAGCTCTGTGTGACTAGAGATCTGCCTATTTTGTTCAGTGCCATATCCCCCAGTACCTAAAACTGCGCCTAGCATAGCAGGTAGATGCTGAATAAGTATTTATGAAGTGAGATCAGAGATCTGCCTCCCACCAAATCTATAAAACCACCGGCACCTGCTCCACTTCTTCCTCCTTTCCCCTTGATAACCTGGAAGCAGCGTCCACTCAGCCGTGAAGATCACCCTCTTCTCACGTGCAGTGTCTTCCTGTCTCAATCAGAGTAAAAGGTGAGGTCCTTACAACCTCCAGGGCCATCCATGATCCCCCGCCCCCCGCCATTTCCTCTCTATTTTCACCGCTCACTACCCCCCTCTGCTCACTGGACAACAGCCATACTCCTTGCTGCCTTGGGGCTTTTACTGGAGCTGTTGCCCCTCTTGGAATATTCCCCTCCAGATATTCATCTGTCTTACTCCCTTACCTCCTCCCAGTCTGTATTCACATTTCACCTTTCTCATGAAGTGAACCCTGACCATCCTGTTCAGCACTCAACTGCTCCTATAAACCTTGCCATACCTTTTCCCCCCACAGTATTTATCTTGTTCTAAGTTACTAAATGGGGCTTCCTTGGTCACTCAGTGGTAAAGAATCCACCTGCCAATGCAGAAAATGCGGGTTTGATCCCCAGGCTGGGAAGATCCCCTGGAGAAGGAAATGGCAACCCATTCCAGTATTCTGCCCTGGAAAATCCCATGGACCTAGGAGCCTGTCAGGCTACAGTCCATGGGGTCACAGAGTCTGACACAACTGAGTAACTAAGCAAGCACACGCACACACACATGAGAAAATAAGCAAGTGAACAAGATGATTTTAAATGGTGCTGAATGTTTATGAAGAAAATAAAACAAAGGTGAGTGATAGAGACAAGAGGAGGAAACCCACCCTTAACAGAGGGGTTGGAGAAGACCTCTCTGAAGAGGTGACATTTGAACAGAGATCCGAATAAAAATGAAGAGCCAGCCTTGGGACGGTCCACAGGGGTTCCAGAAAGGTCCAGAGGCAGGAAGATGTTTGTTGTATTCAAGGACTGGATGGAAGGCCAGTATGTACGGTTTCAGGGTCAGTCAGGAGGAGGACCTGAAATGAAATGAGAGGCAGATGAGGGAGATTAGTCATTGTCTGTGGTTTGGTTTTGATCAGAGGCAGTGGGAAGGTTTTAGGCAGAGGAATGTCCTTATGTGGTTGATGATTTAGGAGTATCCTTCTGGCTAGTCTAGGAATGGAATGGAGGGTCCAGGGTGGAAGCTGGTCACTGACCGCTGGTCATAGGGTGATGATTTGGGTGACTTGGGTGGTAGCAGTTGACACAGAGATTAGTGGGCGAACAGGATTTACTGATGAACAGATAAGAGATAGATAGGAAAAATAAATGAGTCAAGAATGACGCCATCCAATTGGCAAGATAGAGGATTGTTTATAAAATAGGTATTTCTCTTGGGAGAATGTGATGATCTGGGCAAATGGGACTAAAAAAGCAAAGAATGACTCCTAAGTTTTGCTTGATCAACTGCCTCTGCCTGGCCTCTCCTTTCTCCACATCAAAGCCAGAAATTCCACCCTTCCACCACAGTCCTATCCATCACTTATATCCCCACCACATCTTTGAGTTCTCTACCCTGCCACCACGGTCCTATCCACCATTGACATCCCCATCACGTCTGTCACACTCCTGTGTGCCTCTAGCTTACCTCGCACAGCAGGGTCCAAACTTGAAACTGATGCTGCCACTTTTTCTGCTTCTGCTTCCTGGTTGCTGAACTGTTAACAGAGACACAGGAATATAATGTATCAGTCCCACTGTGGCATCCTGGTGGAGAGAGAGGTCTCCTGACTCTCCCAGTATTCAGCACCGCTCAGTAATCCCATCCCTGGTTGACTTACAGTGACGGCTCCAAACCTCTTCAATTACCACAGCTCACACCTTCACATCCATAACCCTTAACCTCAGAGATTCCCCAGAGAAACGAGGTTCCCCCAGCTCCCAGCACACCTAGCAGAGAAGCCACCCTCACCTGCTCCCCCGTTTCCCAGGGAAAAGTCAGTTGGTGCTCTGGGTCCCTTCCCTCCTACTCTGATCTGGCCCCCTCGCCTCCCAGGGCCTCTCCGCTGCTGCCCCTCTGTCTCCCGTACCCCATCCCCCGTCTTCTTTGCTGGCTCCTTCCCCCAGTACAAGCAGGCTCAGTTCTTCTTCCCCCTCCTGTTTTACTCGCCAGCTCCCAGTCCGTTTCTGTTCTCTCCTCCACTACCATGTTTCTGTAGAAATGGCCTTCTCTCTCTGGAACGCTCTCACTTCTCTCCCTGCACCACCCCCTGTGGTCTGCTTCCATCCTCTCTCCATCCCTGACAGTTCACTTCCCCAGGGGTCCAGTGACTTTCGTGTATCCCAAAGGCCGTATGATAAAGTATGGATGACATTGTGTCCATCCATGAGGCTCTTGTAAGGAAGAAGGAGGAAATAGGATGACAAGCATACAGCACTTCAGACAGTGTCTAGAATATCGCAAGAGCTCAGTGACTGTGAACTGCTGTCATCACTGTTGTCGTCTGTCACACGTTTCACCATTGCCTCTGTGTGTGTGTTTGCTGCCTCATCCATCATCCATGAAGCCAGGACTCTGAGCTGTATTGTCATATTCCCAAGGACTAGCATGGTACCTGGGATAAGCTGGGGCTTAGCAAGTATTGGAGAGCTGGAGGGCTGTCACTGGGGCTGGGACTGTGTCCTTGGGCTCTGGGTTATGTGGCCCCTGTAGACAATCTGGCCATCATCCAAGCTCTGACTGGGGGAGGTGCTCTTGCCTCTTGTGCTTCCCGTCTCGTGGTCCTTTCCTCACCTCCCCACGCTTCCCTCTCCTTACCAGGATGCCGGGCGCCTTCCCTTCCTCCTTGGTCTGTGCTGGGTACAGTCTGTCAGCAGAGTCTCGGAGCCCTGTCAACAGCAGTCCAGGCACTGCCCCGTTGAGGGCCTCCTTCAGCATAGGCCTCCCTGCCTGTCACACACATCATGCATGTGGCTCCAGCCTGTCTGGACACAGATGTGGCCAGAGTCCCTAAACAGAAGGAGGGGCAGCAGCTGGCAGCATTTCCGAGCAGGAGGGGTTTTCTAGGAAACAGTAGGGATGTCACTGGAAGCCTGGACATCACTTTGGAGCAGGGGGGGTCAAAGTGCCCATGAGGAGCTGCACAAAGCCGCCCTCAGAGCTCCACAGGTGAGCAAACTCAGCCTTCACTGGCCCATGGGGGCCCACACTGTGGAGCCGGTCACCCCAAATTCTTTTCCCTCTTCCAGCCAGTGGTCATTTACTGAGCACCTGCTGCGTCCTGGCCGTGTGCTGGGGAGGGAACAGGCATGTTAGTATGCAGTCAGTGCCAGGAGGGTGCACAGAGAACAGTGGGGACCTGGAGAGGCTCCTTCAGCCCCTTGTGGCTCAGGGAAGACCCGACCTGTGCAGAGGCAAAGACACTGGAGTCAGGCTGAAGAAGGAGCAGAGATCCGATTGAAGGGGAAGAGAATTCCAGGCAGAGGGCGCAGCAGGTGGAAAGGCATGGAGGTGTTAAAGAGCCTGGCAGGTTCTAGAATCTTTAAGTTGTTGGACATGGCTAAAGCTTAGGGAGAAGGAGGAAAGGAGAGGGAGTATCTGAAGCAGGGAGCTTAGCATAAGGAAATCAGATCACAGTCTGGGGCTTTGTAAACCAGACTAAAAAGCTTAAACTTTATCCTCAAGCAGCAGCAGCTATTGTAGTTGGTAGAAGCCTATATCAAACTAATTCAAGCAAAAAGGAAATTGATTCATTTATATAACTGTGATGTTCAGAGCTGAAGTATCTTCAGGCCCACCTGGACTAGGACTCTGCTTTTCTCTCATATCTTGGCTCCACTTTCCCTGGGCTTGACTGTTCTGCAGACGGTTCCTCTGTGTAACCACAAAAGATGGCTCTAGCAGTTCTAGGCCCGCAGGTGACAGATTTTTTCTTTCTTAAAGGTCCGGATAGTAAATATTTTCAGCTTTGCAGGCTATGTACTCTCTGCCACAGCTACTCAACTCTGCTGACACAGCATTAAAGCAACCATAGACATCATTAGGCAAATGAATGAGTGTGGCTGTGTTGGTTTTTTTTTTTTTTTGGTTGTGCTGGGTCTTTGTTGCTTCAGGGGCTTTTCTCTAGTTGCATCAGACAGGAGCTATTCTCCATTTGTGGTGTGCAGGCTTCTCATTGCTGTGGCTTTGGCTCCTCATGTTGTGGAGCACGGGCTCTAGGCACGTGGGCGTTAGTATTTCGGCTCATAGTCTCTAGAGCACAGACTCAGTAGTTGTGATGCGTGGGCTTAGTTGCTCTGAGGCATGTGTATTATCTTCCCCGACCACAGATGAAACCTGGGTCTCCTGCACGGGCAGGCAGATTCTTTACAACTGAACCACCAGAGAAGCCCTGTGAAAGTGAAAATGTTAGTCACTCAGTCGTGTCCTACTCTGCAACCCCATGGACTGTATAGCCCACCAGGCTCCTCTGTCCACGGAATTCTCTAGGCAAGAACACTGGAGTGGATTGCCCTTCCCTTCTCCAGGGGATCTTCCCAACACAGGGATCGAACCCCGGTCTCTTGAATTAGCAAGCAGATTCTTTACCACTGAGCCACCAGGGAAGCCCTGTGGCTGTGTTTTAATAAAATTTTATTTATACAAACAGGCAGCTGGCCTTTGGGCCATGATTTGCACAAGCCCTGTTCTAGGCTAATGCAGCCTTTACACCTCACTATCTCAGAGGAAAAGAGAGAAGAGAGAGACTCTTATATCCCTTAGTGTCCAAATATTAAAGCCCAGAGAAGAATTTGATTCATCCTACTTGGGTCAAGTGCCCATTGTCAACTCAATTACTGTGGTTCCAAGAGGTGAAGTATCTTGAGTGGTCAGTCTATTCCACGTGCCCACCTAAGCAGCAGTGGGGAGTCAGCTCAACAAGGACCATATGGAATAAGAAGTGGGTACTTTACAGAAGAAGGAGGAAGGAACACAGATATCCACTGCAAGGTGCCAACAAGAAAGAGCATGAACTGAGTGCCCAAAGTTACCAGTGATGATCCAGCTTGAAATTGGTCCTGACACCACCTCGGGGCATCAGACCAACCCCTGCAGTGCTGACTCACACCCTGTCCTGGCCTTTTCCCTCTGTGCAGAGCCTGCTCCTCAGCTGCCTTGTACCCAATTTGCACCCAGTCAGAACACACTTGCCCACTCATCCCTTCCTCATGCTGCACCTGCCTGGGTGGGACTAGAGGGCAGGTCACTGGGTGGGGGCCAAGCTGAAGCTCCCCTGACCTTGGTGGGTGCTGCTGCGCTCTGGCGGCCTCAGCAGTCTCTCTCTTGGCCTTGAAGGGAGGGTCGCTTCTGGTTCTCTTCCCTTCTGAGCCTTTGTCTGCACTCACCTTCTCCTCAAATCAACACTTTCCCCATCATGCTCCACGAGCTCACATATACTTGTCTTTCCAGGCTCAGCATCTCCTTCAAGATTTTTCTAAACCCTAAGTTGGTCTGAGGCTTTTATGTTGTTGTTTAGTCACTCACTCATGTCTGACTTTTTTGTGACCCCATGTACTGTAGCCTGCCAGGCTCGTGTTTGGTTGGTTGGTACCTGCTGTTTGTCTTCCCTGCCTCTTCTTTCAGGGTATAGATCCACCTGTCTTGCAGATTCATGACACTTTCTCCTCTAACTCCTACTCTTCAGGACCCATTCAGGTAGGTTAGCAGGAGGAGTGACAGCTGAATGGAAGCTGGACAAATTATTGGCAAAGTGCTCATCTGGCTTGCTTGGACATATACCAGAGTCTGACAGCGCAGGGCTATTTATGGTGGGGCTGCCACAGCAAGATCCCAAATGAGATTGGGTAGATTCTAGAGAATGTGTGTCCCTCTGCTTTGCCCACCCCTTCACTCCCCAGAGCAGGTTCTAGAAAGGAGGATCTCTGGGGTTTGGCTTTTACCTCGTTGTATGACAGTCTCACTCTTTTGGCCTATGGCTGAGTCTGGCAGATTGCTGTGCTGTGGCACCTGGTGTCAGGACCCACTCCTGGGCTCTGCCTTCCTTTTGTCTCCCAGGCTGCTTGGGCTCTTCATCCTTACTGTGAGAAATGGCCAGAAGGCTGGTCACCCAACCCCGTAGGCACAGGTGGAGGGCCGAAGCTGTGTGTTGCCTTAATCCAGCAAGCCCACATCTGGAGGCAGCTTTCTCTGCTAGGTTGGTAGGAACTAGGAGGAAGACCCTGCTCTGGGTCTGCTGGTGCCCATAAAGTACCACTTCCCTCCGTGTTAGTGAGACCCAGTTAACTTCCCTGCTGGTCTCTGGGCACAGGCTTGATGTTCCAGGCCTTAGGAAATGGTTTAGGTGGGTGAACCAGGATTGGGGACATTCACTTTCTACACTGCACCTTTGCCACACTTCTGGGCATTAAATGAGCTGGGAGAGTCCTTTGTGTGTGTTGCGGGTAGGGGGCTCCTGGGTTGCCCATCCTGGCTGCCTGACTGACCAATGTGCTGAATTCATCGTCCTCTCTCAGTTTATAGGTAGGTGGGCAGGGCACTCACATGTGTCCTGGGGTTCCAGCCTCACTATGAGAGGCACAGGGGGTCAGACCCACCCTTAGCATGTGCCCTCCTAGAGTCCCGAGTCTCCACTCTACTATGCTCTACTGTCCAAGAAGGAAAGACAGATCCCAGTGCAGCTTCCGCCTCCTCATTCCCCTGTTCCTTCTCACGCACTCACACACACCCTCCTGAAACCTGATCTCAAGGCTGCTTCGCGTGCTGGGGTTCTCAGCAGAGCTGGCAGAGCCGGCGGGCTGGGGCCTGTCTGCTGGAGCCTGCCCCACCCTGCCCCACTACCCCCTAGGCTAGGGCAAGCAGGTCAGGCATCCCACAACCCTGCTAGTCTGGCCAGTTATTCTGTATCTCAAGGGCCACCTCCACCCTGGCTGGGCCCCCAGACTGGCACTGGTCTCTGGACAGAAGCCCCAGAACTCTCCTCCAGGTGTAGCATGGGGCTCTGCCCAAACCGCCTGCACAATTAACACACACACACACACACACACACGCACGCACGCACGCGCGCGCATACACCACCTTTACCATCACCCCACCCCATTTCCTGTTCTTTATGGCCCCCGGCTCGGTTTCCAGGCCTCCACAGGCACTGAGCCACCTCCTGGGGGCTGAGCAAAGCACAGTGGAAACCCTAGTGGAAGAGTACAGGCCTGCCTGGGGGAGGGAGGAAGGCTGTCCAGGGAGAGCAGCCTCTGGGCCTTAAGACTGAGAAGAGATTTTCCAGGCAAATAGAGAGGACAGGGGATGGGGTAATACAGAGAATGGTGAGGGGGCTGCATTTCAGGCAGAGACTGCATGTGTAAATCCATGAAGGACAGCATGTTCAGGGAGCTACAAATAGCACAAGGTTAGAACACAACTAGTCTCAGAGGAATAAAATCCAGATAGCAGTAGATCAAGGAGTGAATAGGAGATGAGGAAGCTGAGACAGAATATCCACCTCTCTTTCTCGAAGTTTTGCCGGGAAAGGATGGAGAGATTGGTAGCGTGGGCGCATGGTCAGGAGAGTTGGAGTTAATTTGTTGTTGTCATTGTTCAGTCACTAAGTTGTGTCTGACTCTTTGTGACCCCCTGGACTGCAGCACACCAGGCCTCCCTGTCCCTCACCATCTCCTGAAGTTTGCCCAAGTTCGTGTCTATTGAATCTGTGATGCCATCCAACCATCTCATCCTCTGTTGCCCTCTTCTCCTTCTGCCTTCAGTCTTTCCCAGCATCAGGGTCTTTTCCAATGAGTTGGCTCTTCGCATCTGATGACCAAAGTACTGGAGCTTCAGCTTCAGCTTCAGCATCAGTCCTTCCAGTGAATATTCAGGGTTGAGTTCCCTTAGGATTGACTGGTTTGATCTCCTTGCTGTCCAAAGGACTCTCAAGAGTCTCCTCTAGCACCACAATTTGAAAGCAACAATTCTTCAGTGCTCAGCTTTCTTTATAGTCCAACTCTCACATCCATATATGACTACTGGAAAGACCATAGCTTTGACTATACGGACCTTTGTCAGCAAAGTGATGTCTTTGCTTTTTAATACACTAGGTTTTTCATAGCCTTCCTTTGAGGAAGCAAGAATCTTCTAATCTCGTGCTACAGTCACCATCTGCAGTGATTTTGGAGCGCAAGAGAAGATAGGTCATTGCTTCTACTCCCCTCCACCCCCTCATTTGCCATGAAGTGATGGGACCAGATGCCAGCTTTTTCCCTCTCCTCCTTCACCCTCATCAAGAGGCTCTTTAGTTTCCCTTCGCTTTCTGCCATTAGAGGTAGTTTTCACATAGGAGAGACCTGAGTTTACTGTATGCTTAGCGGGAAACAGACAGGAGTGGGCTGCATGGTGTGATGGAGAGACCAGCTTTAATGGATCTGAGGTAAGGTAAGAAAGTAAGAAGTGCAAGGAGTTCCTATCTGATAAGCTTGATTTTGTCTCTGAAGTGAGAGAAAAGAAGAGATGTCTGCTTAGCTAAGGCTGAAAAAGGATAGAGTTCATGGAGAGTGAAGAAGATTTGCAGTAGCCACAGAGCGAGTGTGAGGGCTCACCTAAGGCTCAAGTCCATGAATTTGTAGGGGAACAAGTCTGTGTATGTGTGTGTGTGTGTGTGTTCTAGCAGCACTTTGAGTTTGTAAAGGGTAAGAGTGTCAGATTTGATTCATCTTTGATTGGATTTTGCCTTACAAATCAGACAAAAGACAATGGAACAAGAGGGTATAGCATCCTGGCAAGAGAGACTGAAGAGATAGATGGAATTCTAATAAAGAGGGAAATATAACCTGGGAATGAAGAAAGCCTTTTAAACTAAAACTCAAAACCCAGAAGTCATAAGGGAAAAGATTAATAAATTGACTTCATTAAAAGAATCTATTATAAAAAGGAGGGGAAAAGCAAGAAAACACCACAAGCCAAGTGAAAAAATAAATAAACTCAAATTTATTTGCAATTGTATCTCAAATGGCTTATATATATATAAAATATATCAAGAGCTTCAAAAGAGAGAGAGAGAAGATTGTTAGCTAATGCTGTGGTGGTCATCATATTGCCATGTATGTGTATGAAATCAGCATTGCACACCTTAAACTTACACAGTGTTATGTATCATTTATAGTCAATTATATCTTAGTAAAGCTGGGACAAATAGAAGAAAAAGACCAGTAATGCTTTGGGAAAATGGGTAAGAGGTACGAACAAAATTCACAGAAAAGGAACTGCAAATGGCCCTTCCATATATGATGGTGTTCAATTCAAAGCATAGTAAAAGGAATACAAATTAAAACCACACTGAGATACTATTTGTCAGACTGGCAAAATTGAAATGTTCAACAGAATACTCTGTTGGGGAGGCTGTGGGGGAAATGATACTGTCATATGTCCTGGTGAAGGGGAGTTTGGCTATGGATCAAAACTGTACATATGCATTTTCCCTTTGATCCAGCAAACCCAACTCCAGGAATCTATTCCAAAGATACACTGGCAAATAAAAAAAAGATGGATGCATGGTTGTTCATTGTTAGGACTGTTCGTGGTACCTACTCTAAGAAAGACGAGAAACAACCCAGGGAACTGACTGAATAATATATATACATAACCACAATGAGGTATCATCAAGTATATAACTCTTATCTACTGCTGTACATTGATCACCAGAGTATATTGAAAATCAGTGAAAAAAATAAAAAAGTAAAAGTGTATATGTTACAGTTTACTGAATATAGAAGGGCATAGGAATTCACACACATAGGTATTTGCTTATCTCAAAAAAACAATGAAGGAAAAATAAAAAACTAGTAAAAATGAATACTAAATGGGAATAAAGTAACAGGAGTCAGACACAAATAAAAGTTTGATTTCTCTGAATATATCTTGCTTTGTGAATTTAATTCTGGAATTCTATAGTTTTATGTCATCATAAAACAAAATTAAATTAAAATGAGGGATAAGCAAATTCTAAGACACAAAAAGAAATATATGAACCTAACTATGTATTGTTGATGAAGTGAACTCAGCAGGATTATTTCAAAATAATTTTGCAAAAGCAAAATAGTTTATCTGTACTTCTCTAGTGGGATATACCCTAAGCAAAGAGAACTGTAAAGAAACTTTAAATCACTTTTAGTAATGAAAGTGTTAGTAATAATACTTGTGGTATTATCCTGAATCTGCCCTCTGCATTTTGTATATGTATCTATATGTGTAGATGTTAACATATAGATATATACACAAATATTACTATGAACAAGGAAATCAGCTTAAGAGAAAAGATATATAAAATCTAATGGTTTCAACATATCTTTTCATTTGTGTATCCCTGTACATTCTATTAGGGGCATCATTTTTTATTAGGTTACCAGCAGAATGGTTTTTGTTCTATTTACAGAGCAATATTTTCATAATATTATAAGGTGAAAAAAAAGTAGTCTACTGAGCAATCTAAAAAATAATATGGGAAAAGGAAAATCAGTATGGAAATATACCCAAGGTTAATTGTCTCTGTGTTGTAGGATTATGAGTATTTTTACTTGTGTGTGTGTGTGTGTGTGTGTGCGTGTGTATGTGTGTGTGTGTGCGCGCGCATGCCTATTTGTATCTTTTCCCCAAAATTAACACATATTACAAACAACACCAAAAAAACAGGCTTTTTTTTTTTTTTTTTAGTAACAATTAACATAATGAACACAATTGCACTCATCTCACACGCTAGTAAAGTAATGCTCAAAATTCTCCAAGCCAGGCTTCAGCAATATATGAACTGTGAACTTCCAAATGTTCAAGCTGGTTTCAGAAAAGGCAGAGGAACCAGAGATCAAATTGCCAACATCCGCTGGATCATGGAAAAAGCAAGAGAGTTCCAGAAAAACACTATTTCTGCTTTATTAACTACGCCAAAGCCTTTGACTGTGTGGATCACAATAAACTGTGGGAAATTCTGAAAGAGCTGGGAATGCCAGACCACCTGACCTGCCTCTTGAGAAACCTATATACGGGTCAGGAAGGAACAGTTAGAACTGGACATGGAACAACAGACTGATTCCAAATAGGAAAAGGAGTATGTCAAGGCTGTATATTGTCACCCTGCTTATTTAACTTATATGCCGAGTACATCATGAGAAACGCTGGGCTGGAAGAAGCACAAGCTGGAATCAAGATTGCTGGGAGAAATATCAATAACCTCAGATATGCAGATGACACCACCATTATGGCAGAAAGTGAAGAGGAACTGAAAAGCCTCTTGATGAAGGTGAAAGAGGAGAGTGAAAAAGTTGGCTTAAAGCTCAACATTCAGAAAACGAAGATCATGGCATCCGGTCCCATCACTTCATGGGAAATAGATGGGGAAACAGTGGAAACAGTGTCAGACTTTATTTTGGGGGGCTCCAAAATCACTGCAGATGGTGATTGCAGCCATGAAATTAAAAGACACTTACTCCTTGGAAGGAAAGTTACGACCAACCTAGATAGCATATTGAAAAGCAGAGACATTACTTTGCCAACAAAGGTCGGTCTAGTCAAGGCTATGGTTTTTCCAGTGGTCATGTATGGATGTGAGAGTTGGACTGTGAGGAAAGCTGAGCGCCGAAGAATTGATGCTTTTGAACTATGGTGCTGCAGAAGACTCTTGAGAGTCCCTTGGACTGCAAGGAGATCCAACCAGTCTATCCTAAAGGAAACCAGTCTTGGGTGTTCATTGGAAGGAATGATGCTGAGGCTGAAACTCCAATACTTTGGACACCTCATCCGAAGAGTTGACTTGTTGGAAAAGACCCTGAGGGATTGGGGGCAGGAGGAGAAGGGGACGACAGAGGATGAGATGGGTGGATGGCATCACCGACTCGATGGACGTGAGTTTGGGTGAACTCTGGGAGTTGGTGATGGACAGGGAGGCCTGGAGTGCTGTGATTCATGGGGTCGCAAAAAGTTGGACACGACTGAGCGACTGAACTGAACTGAACTAAACATAATGAACTTCCTAATCAGCTGGAAAGATGGGGGGGAAAGGAGAAGACAAAGAAAATAATGTATTGAGATCATTCGGCTAGATCTTAGGAGATTTTGCTAGCATATAACACCCAATATCCTAGGAAGCAGATAAAATCCTGTCCGTGCCTGACTGAGAAACTGCAAAACTTTTATAAGCTCAAGCCTGACACAGAAGTGCTTGCCCCAGGCTTACCCAGGGACCTTATGGACTCTGGCCAGGATCCTCGGGGCCTCTGGTAAAACATCAAATGTATTGATTCACTTAGACTGTGTGTACCAGGTATGAGAAACATGACTGATTCTTGAACTCAGAAGGGGAGTGAGCTGAGAAGAAAGCCGGTGTGCAGGAATGGCCCTCCTGTGCCGATATGTATTGACAGCTTCTTCCTGGCAACAAAGAATGGGGAGGGAGCAGCACTGAAACTTTTCTGCCTCTTTCAAGTTCGCTTCAAAATCTCCAATAAGCTTAGACCTCCAAGTGATTACTGCTGTGATTCCCCCCGGGCCTGGTGATTGTAACGATGTTAGTGATGATGGGAACAAGAAATGGATGCTGAGGTTCGAGTTCGCCGGGAGGGGTGAGTTCTAACTTCTGGGCCAGGAGAGCCCCTTCCTCCAGTCTTCAGTTTCTCAGTAGAGTGACTCAGGCTGTTACAGAGACAGTCACGGAGGCCTAGGCCTGTACACCTTCATTCTCAGCCAGGAAGGCCCTGAGCAGAGGTCCACACCCAGGAAGTGACCAGGTGCTGGCCATCTCCAGGGCTGCCTTTTCAAGGTCTCAAAATCAGGGTGCTAGGTTCTAGTGGGGCTGTGTTGTCCAAGCATCTCTGAAAAGCTTGGTTTCTCTTTTTCCTCTCACTCTGCCCTCACTTCCTTCTGCACCCCTCTGATGCCATCTCTACCTCCCAGCCTCCCCCCTGCCCTGCCCACTCCCTGGCTTCCCAAAATGTTCCCAAGTTTCTCTCCCAAGCTCAGCATCACTTCATGCTTCCCCCTCTTCCCCTTTTCCCTCCCATCTTTCCTCCAGACCAAAATTCGCCCTCCCTGTAAGCTCCATGTCCCTCCCCCACCTCCCGGGGAGCTTAGCATTCCCTTTGGCCTCCTCTCTGCCAGCAGAATGCTCAGGCGTCTGCTCCTCTGAAGCCTCCCCTCAGCCCTCCTGCCTCTCAGCTGCAGGATACTGCAATTCCTCCCTTCTGTCAAACCTCTAGCTCTGATGGCTGTTCACCTGCTTTGCCCTCTCACCGTGGAGTCTCCTTCCTCCTCACCCTGGGTGGTCCACCTCCCAGAATTCTCTCCCAAATTCTGTCTCTCTGCACTGGCTGTATTCGAGGGGACTTTTCTGCTCACTGGACAGCACCTCATCTCTGAGTTCCCAGCTTGCAGGAACAGCGAGGACAGCCATGCTTGTGGGATGGATGCAGGCCGTGGATAACCTGCCAGAGAGCATCCAGCTCAGGGATATTGATCCCTGCTGAGTGCATCCTGTCTCTCCACTCCGGCAGCTGGCCACATACGGCCTGGCCAGTCCCACTCCTCCAAACCCAGGCTCTGCTGAACAAGGCCTATCAGACCCCACGTAGAAACTACCCAATGAGTAGGCTGGGGTCGCCCAGGGGTGCTGGAACATAGAGGCTGGCTTCCAGCAGATTCACAGTCAAGACGGATGCCAGCCAGCACTGCAGCTAGTGCACTCTGGGACCCTCAACAGCCCTGTTGTATTCCAGGTTCTCGAAGCCAGCACCTATGTTCCTGGATGACTCCTTCCGCAAGTGGGCTAGGATCCGGGAATTTGTGCCGCCTTTTGGGATCAAAGGTCAAGGTATGTTGGGGACCCTGCCCCACTCTATATTAACATCTTGTCTCCCAGGTTACCTCCCTGGGCCTCAGGGCAGGGCTGTACCCTCAGCAGTCTCCCTGCTGGGGACGCCCCCCCCCCCCCACAATGCCCTACCTCCCCTCCCTTCTTCCTGTCCTTGCTTGTCTCCTGCTTTTTTAGTGGACTGTTTGCTCAGAGCTTTGCTGGGGCTAGGTACACAGTAGTGGAGTAGACAGATGTGTCCTTCCCCTCACAGAGCTCCAGTCTGACGCAGACACTGGTACTTGGGGGGCGGGACAGTAAGGCCTCTGATGAGAGAACACAGTGCCGTGAGACCACCCAAAAGGGGTGCCTGAGACATCCGCACGAGAGGACTAGGTATGAGGGGGGACATCCCAGGGGAAATAGAGGCCTGAGACATCCGCACGAGAGGACTAGGTATGAGGGGGGGACATCCCAGGGGATGCCTGAGACATCCGCACGAGAGGACTAGGTATGAGGGGGGACATCCCAGGGGAAATAGAGGCCTGAGACATCTGCACGAGAGGACTAGGTATGAGGGGGGGACATCCCAGGGGATGCCTGAGACATCGGCACGAGAGGACTAGGTATGAGGGGGGACATCCCAGGGGAAATAGAGGCCTGAGACATCTGCACGAGAGGACTAGGTATGAGGGGGGGACATCCCAGGGGATGCCTGAGACATCGGCACGAGAGGACTAGGTATGAGGGGGGACATCCCAGGGGAAATAGAGGCTGTGCCCCATGACTGCCCCCAGACCCCTCCGTCTACCCCTCCTGATGTTCTTCACCTTATGTGGCCTCCCCTCCAGTCCTTCCTTATCCTGTCCAAGGCTAACCTTTCCCTCCGATACTCAGAACTGTCCCCTTCCATTGCCTCAGGAACCTCACCGTGCAGCTCCTGACAAAAGACTTTCGCGTCACTTAGAGTTTAACAGTTCTGTTTCCGTGACAGATTTTCTGCCCCTAATTCAGGGCATGGTGGATTTTTGGCTTTACATCGTACATAGAAGGATCAGATCCCAGTTCTGCCTCTCTACTAGCTGTGACCATGGACAAGTTGCTCACATGTTTTTTCATCAGTTACATGGAGAGAATAAGACTGCCATATCAGGTTGTGGTCAGAATTAAATGAGATGACTGTTAAAGGGTGATATCATTTAGCTAGCAGACTCCAGAATGCCCAAACCTTCTACTCAGCCAACCCGCCCCTCCCTAAAAAGAAGACAGTGGCCAGCAAAAGGATAGTCTTGAACTGGAGCCTTGACCTTCAAAACCTCCAAGGTTGGGTTCAACCCCATGAACTCCTTTTTCATGGGTGCAGGGAGCCAAGCAACCTAACTTTTCTCGTAAACCCTCACTCGAGATTCTGATCCTACTAAGCGATGAAGGGCAGGAAAGGCCAATACAGAGCCCATCATCCAGCGAGAAAATCACCCCATAGTTTATGACCATTCTGCTAAGCTTCCCCTCCTAGAAAACAAAAACCCCGTGCATAGCCTTGGCCTTGGTCAGTTAGCAGCAGTATGCTTTTCCTTACAGGTAGGAAAAGGAGGGCATCTGTGACCTTCCCCAAAGCCCACTGTAAAGTGTGTCTGAAGTCACTTGGTGTAGAACGTCCCTTAAAGGAATGTCACCCTGACCCTCTCTCATTCAACTCCTGGAAAGATTGCCCATGCCAGTTGTCTCCTCTTCCTCACCATTTACTCCTGAAGAATGTCCCCCTCCACCACCACCACTTCAGTGATGCTCAGTGCCCCCTATGAGAGCCCAAGGATACTTTCAGTCCTTAACTTGACCTCTTAGCTGCATCTGACAGGCTTTTCCACTCCATCTTTTAAAGAAATTATAAGGTTAGAGGGTAGGACAAATTGAGAGAGTAGCGTGGAAACGTATGCATCGCCATATGTAAAATAGTCAGTGGGAATTTGCTGTGTGTCAGCAGGGAGCTCAGTCTGATGCTCTGTGACAACCTAGAATGGTGGGATGAAGTGGGAGGGAGGAGGGGGGTTCAGCAGGAAATGGACCTACGTACGCCTCTGGCTGATTCATGGTGACGCATGGCAGAAACCAACACAATATTGTGAAGCAATTATCCTCCAATTAAAAATTAATAAAATTTTTTTTAAAAAGGAAA
Organism: Bos grunniens; assembly: GCF_055505025.1. Classification (NCBI taxonomy): domain Eukaryota; kingdom Metazoa; phylum Chordata; class Mammalia; order Artiodactyla; family Bovidae; genus Bos; species Bos grunniens. The sequence continues at coordinate 19,274,322 of NC_141167.1, forward strand.
AAAAATTAAAAGATTGTTGTATTTAATTTTGGAGGCATCCTTTCTTTACATGAAGTATTTCAGGCTTATAAGAAAGCATGAAGACTGATATAATGAGCACCCACATACTCTCTACTCAGTTCAGAAATAACACATGAGATACAGCTCAAGTTCCATGTAGCCTTTCCTACTCCATCCCCCGCCTTCCCCAGGAGACCAGTATCTTGGTTTTGGTGTTATGGCTCCATGCCTGTTTATATATTTCTACAGCCAATTTATATATCCATTAAAAATATGGCATGGTTTTTGCATGTTTTTGAACTTTATCAACAGAATTGCATATGTGTATGTGTCTTTCAAATGGATTTTTTTGCTTATACTCTTCAGATTTATCTGTATTGGTACAAGTTACTCTAGGTCGTTGATTTTGTAACTATGTATAGCATTCCATATACCACATTTAATCTATTTTCCTTTGGTGAACTTCTAGGTTGCCTCCAACATTTTGCTATTACAAACAGTTCTGCAATGAATGTTCTTGTACATGTTTCCTTAAACAAATGTGTGACTTTTCTGATGCTGTCTACCTAGGGGTAGAGTTGCAAGATGTTTCCCACTGTGGTTGTACCAGCTTACTTATCTTTAGGTCTTTATGTACGTTATCTTTTTATCTTCCTAATAATTCTGCACTGCAGGAGTTACCATCTTCATTTGAAAGATGAGGAAACTAGAGCCCAAAGACAGCTAAGTGATTTATCTAAGGTCAAAGAACTCATAAGCAACAGAGCCAGGATTTGAGTCCAAGGCTGATAGCATCATCTGATATACTATAATGCTCTTGTTATACCAAAGTTTGAAAGGAGAGCAGTCGTCATTGCCAGAGCCAGAGAGAGGCCAAGAAGAAGGAGGCCTGAATATGGTCATATGATCTGAGAGCAGAGATGTCACAGAGCCCTTGCTGTGGGTAGCCTGAGTGGAGAGCAGGTGGGCAGATGCCAGGTCACAGGGCTTGAAGATGTAAGGTGGTAGAGACAGCCTGGCAAGAACAGGATTAGGGATTGGCAGTGTTAGAGGGAGGAAGTGAGGGGAAGGTGGTCTCAGAAAATGAGGCCAAGTGGCCTGAGCTGGGACCTGGCTGGGACCACTTGAGCTCTGCACCATTGGTGTCCCCTCCTTTGCTTCCTGGTGTCTGCTTGGTGGGGACACAGAGTCATCGTGTGGTCTCTGTCTTTAACCGGCACTCCCATTCTTGGGGAGACTGATGCCCCAGCTCCCAGGCCAGGTCCACACCTGAGGGTGCATGTCTCTGGGGCCTGACTGCAGAGTTTCCAAAAGCCAGCTGAGACTGCCAAGGAAGGGCCAGGGAAGCCTGAGGAAGGAACTGCATGCGGGTGCCGTCAGGCTTCAGACAGAGGCGTGTGCACACGCCTGTTCTCCCGCCTGCATCTCCTTTCTCAAGGGGAAAGTTAGGCCAGTGTCCCAGCCTTGTGTGCGGAGCTCCCTCCCACATCTTAGCCCCAGGACCACGTACTTTCAGCTCATCAGGAAACATCTCCTGGGAGCCCTTAAGTGACCTCTAACAGTTGCCTCCCTCCCCTTCCACAGACAATCTGATCAAAGCCATCTTGTCTGTCACCAAAGAATACCGCCTGACCCCCGCCTTGGACAGGTAAGCCATTCCCCAGCTTCCTGCCCCTCAGCTGCCTGGCACTTGCAGAAGTACCGAGGCCCAGCTGGCCTTTCCCTTGTCCTGGGCAGATTCTGCAGCACACCCACACATCCACACACACACTGGGGCGGATAAGCAGGTAAGCAGGGCCACTGCACTGAGCTAGCCACCCCGTTGAGCTATAAGCACTTGGCAAGACATGTCAGTCCTCAGGCAGCAGAGGTCTGAGAGTCAGAATGGAATGTACTGGGTGGGATCAACTTAGCAGTGGGACTGAGGGGCTGGGTGGTGGGGCGGCTGAGAGGGCTTAAATCCAAGAGGTAGTGACAGCTCAGAAGCCAATAGACCCTGGATGGATGAAGCCCCAGGGTCAGAGGTGGGAGAAGCAACATGAGTAGGGCTCTCAGGTGGCTGCTGGGTGCAAGGGGGCTTCTGAGTTAGAAAGGAGTACAGCCTTAAGTCCTGGCGCCCCCAGGCTCATTCCTCTGTCCTTGCTTCCCTAGCATACCCCTCAAGCTCAGCCCACTTTTCCCTCTCCCTGGAACGCTGCCCCCAAACTCACTAACCCTTGGGGAGTCTTTAACCCGGAATGCCATCTTACCAGAGCCTCCTTCCTCACCACGCCAGAGTCAGTGCCCAAGCACCTTTCACGCCCACGTTTCCCTGGAGAAGAGTCAGGGAGATCTGAGAGCCCAAGCTTCCCGGCTCTCCGCAGTGTGATTCCAGCCTCTCAAAAATGCTGCTAGAGGCTCACTGTTCTTCCTCGTCCATCCCAGCCTGTGTCTGGCCAAGGGCATGGGGTCAGGGGCCAAAGCAGCAGGGGGAGAGGAGACCTGGTGGCCAGCTCTCCAGAGGTCTCCACCTCTGTCCCCTCAGCCTCAGCTGCCGTCGCTGCATCATCGTGGGCAACGGAGGTGTCCTGGCCAACAAGTCTCTGGGGTCGCGAATTGATGACTATGACATTGTGGTCAGGTGAGCTCCTCAAAGCAGTGCCTCAGTTACCTTCGTGTCCTGGCCCAACCCCCTGATCCCTGAGCCTATTAAAGACTGTCTATCTGGGCCATTGGACTGGAGGTCAGTAGAAGCCTCAAGGATAACCCAGGTTGGAGGGCTTTGGGACAGAAAGCTAGGAGGCTCCACGTGGCCTGGGCTCCCCATCCTCTGCCCCTGGGGTCTTCTGGGGTCATGGTGTCTCCCCAAACACAGGCCTGCAGAGCGCATGCAGTGAGCCCAGGACAGGCTCTGTCTGACTGGGCCTGCTCTCTATAGACTGAACTCAGCACCAGTGAAAGGCTTTGAGAAGGACGTGGGCAGCAAAACCACACTACGCATCACCTACCCCGAGGGCGCCATGCAGCGGCCTGAGCAGTACGAACGCGATTCCCTCTTTGTCCTCGCTGGCTTCAAGTGGCAGGACTTCAAGTGGTTGAAATACATCGTCTACAAGGAGAGAGTGGTGAGCTCCCTGCGCCCAGGCTCCTCCCCTTCTAGCTCCGGCCCTGCCCAGCTTCCACGTCAGCCCCTTCCCCTGACCCGGGCAAAGAACAATAGGAACCTTTCAGGAGAAGCGGTAAGGACCAGATGCAGTCAAGGGGCAGAGAGGCCAGGAGACGCCAGTGTCGCGGCCCAGACTCCTGGAGCTGACGTGCCTGCCGTCTGCTGCCTGCCTGCAGAGACTCAGGCTCTGGTTCTTCCTCGGCCTTCTCTAAGCCAGACCCCAGGCGCCGCCTCAGCAGCCCCTGTGGGCCCTCCCCTGGCGTTCACTGAGAGCTCTCACCTGGCTAGCCCCAGCCTTACTGCTGATCTCCACAACTCCCTGCCTTAGCTTTGTACTTGTCCCACCTCCCTCCCCCCCAGTTCCTCCCCCACTCTGTGAGGTCTCTCTGACTCTGGTCATGTGGGGCTCCCCCTGTTCCCAGCCAGGTGACCCTGTGATCGTTGCACAGGGACAGCAGACCCCTCACCTCGAGGGTGCCAGTTCCCAAACTCTAAATCCTGGCCTCTCTCCATGTTGTACTTTTACCACTGACTTGTGGCTGGGTCCCGACCTGCCACTGAGTCTGTCTCCACTCTGGGAATGGTCAGGTTCTGTACTCACTGTTCTTGGCAGACAAGGATCTGGGCCCCTTTCTTTAGAGAGCTTCTATGGCCAAGTAGGGTCAGACTGCTCCTCTGTGGACCACCCACTGAGTCCCCTCCTGAGCCCTCTGTCTCTCAGCTCTGGGCCAACTTGTTCAGGCTCATTTCCACCTCTCCCTCAACCAGCTGTCACCAGCCAACCCAGGAGAAGGGCACTGCAGAGTTCAGGCCATTCATCTTCCAATACCCAAGCCTCTTAGCATAGGAGAATGATGACAGAAGCCCTCTGCCCACAATAAGAAGCTAGCTGTTCTTTCTGGAGGTTCAGAGGAGAGCTGGGGGGGATGGCTGGAACAGTTTCTCCTGCCTATGGAGGTCTCAGTGCAATTTGGTTTAACTCCACAGCCTTTTCCCAAGCAAGGCCAAGGGCAGGCAGAGTCAAGTAGGTAGCAAGGAGAGCGAAGACAGAAGTCAGGTCCAGAAATTCAGGTAGGTGGGACAGAGGGGAAGGGAAGCCCATCTAGAGCCAGGCTGAATGTGGCAGCCCAGTCCTCTGGGGCAGGTCTGGCTCCCCAGAGGGGAAAAAGGGGCTTGGCTTCAGCCAGTCTGAGCGGCAAGCAGGCCCACTGCCCACGCATAGCAGGCAGAGTGTCGGGGCTGAGCAAGCAGCCTGCTGTTTTCAAGACCCTAGTTCTCAGAGCCCTTCTCTTTACCTTGAAGGCAAGAGAATTAGAATCATAGGTAGGCACTTCTAAGGGAGAAATGGGAGGAAATTGGGTCTGCCCTGGTGAACCCCAGAAAGCCTGGGGGCTGCTTTCTCACCCTGCCTTCTGCCCATCTGCTCACCTGCTTCTGGAGGGCAGGGCCCTGATCCCCTTTGCTTGTCTTACCCCTCCGGGCCCAGCCACCACAGATGACCTGGTCTTGGCTCAGACACTAAATCCTGCTTCTTGCTGGGCAGACTGGGATAGGACAGGCAGCCCAAATCAGGAAGCCAGGCCCAGGTGGGCCGGTCCAGCCAGGTGGGTGTTGTCACATGATCCTCCCAGATTCAATTAATTCAGGACTCTTACAAGTCACCAGAAGGGGTAAGGAAAGAGAGAAGAAAAGAAAGGAAGCCAACTAGACTTGGAAGGCTCAGTACACTCAGGCCACTCGGGAAGCAGACAGCAAGGCCTCACTGTTCCCCAAAGACTCAGGAGCTCCCTGCCCGGCCTGACCTTGGTGGCAGGCCTGTGCGGGGACCTAACTGGAGCAGCTGGGGTGAAGAGCTGTGGGCTGTGCTCAAGCACATGCTCACTGCGCTGATGTCTGTGTCCTGTCCTGGCCTTGCCCAGGGCTTCAGGACCAGCCCTGTGGTCCTTGCTGAGGACTCCGTCCCAGAGTTGGGGGATGTGAGTGGAAAGGGGAGAGGGGAGCTGGGAGAGAGTCCTCTGAAGTTCATGAGGCTCCTGGCGCCAAAGTCAGAGATAGATGGGGCCTTTAGAGTGAGTGGCCAGAGGAAAGCCAGTGATACCCAAGGCCTCTCCTCTCCCAGCACGCAGAGTGGGCCCGCCCAGGCCCTGCTGGCTACCCTGGAAGCTTCTTTGGCGCCTCCTCCACCCCAGGCCCAGGGCTCATGCCTTCGCAGGACCTCTCCCATGCACTGTTTCAGACTCTTCTGGTAGTTGTGTGTCTGGATGGTGCTCAGTCATGTCTGACTCTTTGCGACTCTATGCACTGTAGCCCACCGGGCCCCTCTGCCCATGGAATTTTCTAGGCAAGAATGCTAGAGTGGGTTGCCATTTCCTGCTCCAGGGTCTTCCCGACCCAGGGATTGAACCCCCATCTCTTGAGTCTCCTGAACTGGCAGTCAGATTCTTTATGCCTGCGGCACTTGGACTTCCCTCCTCTGGCAGCTGAGACCCGGTAAATGTGGGGAGGCAGCTTCTCAGGCCCGCCCTGTCTGGTGTCTGGCCGCAGATTTGACCTGCTCCTGCAGTGATGTTTCTAACCGTGCAGCCCCTGGGCTACTGGAGTGCTCGCTACACCTGTCTGGCACCTCACATGCAGAATTCTGGCAGGAGGCAGCTCTGCGTTCCAGAGCCAAGGCCTGGCTGGGCAAGGCTGGAACAGGTCTTAGGCTTCAGCTGTGGCTCAGTGCCTTTGTAACCTCCTAATTCCCAGGAGTCCTGATGGGGTATGAGAGTGGGAAAGACGTAAGAAAGGAAGACTGTACAACCCAAAACCTAGCCTGTGCTAGAGCTAGCCATGCTTTCTCCATCCACACAGGAGCACGCCTCTTTGTGGCTACTTGATTTCCTGATTCACTGGGTGGTAGCACAGGTACGGAGAAGGCAATGGCACCCCACTCCAGTACTCTTGCCTGGAAAATCCCATGGATGGAGGAGCCTGGTGGGCTGCAGTCCATGGGCTCACAACTGAGCAACTTCACTTTCACTTTTCACTTTCCTGCATTGGAGAAGGAAATGGCAACCCACTCCAGTCTTCTTAACTGGGGAATCCCAGGGATGGGGGAGCCTGGTGGGCTGCCATCTATGGGGTCTCACAGAGTTGGACACGACTGAAGTGACTTAGCAGCAGCAGCACAAATAACTCCAAACAAGTTACCTTTTGAGGCCCTTTATCTCTCAGATCTCGGGAGACCAAGCCATCAAGCAGGTAGAGGAGCTCCCAGCAGGTCGTGTGTGCTGAGTGCAGCTCAGAGGCGCCCCCGTGGGCTGCTGAGTGGGGAAGCTGAGGTCAGGAGGGAGGGAGGAACTGGGGACACAGAGGCACAGGTGTATGTAGGTCCACGGAGCGGGGCAGCCAGCAGCTCTCGTGGAATTCTGGAGGCACATCTGGCTCCGCCCCTCCACGCAGTCACTCATTGGTCAGGCGTTCTTGGTGCTGTCACTGAGCTAGAAATGCAAAGTCGCTCAGTCTAATGGGACAGACTGTCCCCAAACTAGAGTCCTAGCACTGTGGCGGGTGCTGTGCCCTGAGCTTCCTCCTCCTGGTGTTTGATGAAGGCTGGAGATGCCCTGTCCATTGTCCTGAGGATGGAGCTCTGGGACCTGGACTGGACGGGACATGTGAGCATCCCACGCTATGTCCCCTGCCTCTGCCAGCCTCCCCACCACGCCCCAGGATACTGGTCACCCAGCACTCCCAAGGCCCTGGGAGCTGCTTCCCAGTCCCCTTGGCGGCCTCCTCCTCTTCGTTCGTTCTTGGGCAACCCAGAAAGCTGGCCTCACTGCTGAGCAGCTCTGACTGGTCATCCATTCAAGAGGCCCTGAGACCTGGGCTGAGTTGGTGGGTGTGGTTCCCACCCAGCAGTGGGGAGAGGAGAGGACACTGGCTAGGGGTTAGCCCCTGGACAGCCTTAACACAGGCCTGACCTTCCAGCTATTGTTTAGTCCTTGGGGGAGATAGGAGGGATCGGAGAGGCCAGCCAGGGCCCCACATTCATGCACAGGGGGACTGGACCCTGAATTTGAGAGACAATGTGGTTGAAGAGGAGAAAGCAGCTTAGGCCTTGAAGTCATACAGACTTGGGTTTAAATTGAGACCCTGTCACTTGTGAGCTGGGTTCCCTTAGGCAAATCACCTAAGCCCCTGAGACTCCTCTCATCTATAAAACAAGAGTAGTACTATCCATCCTTCAGGGTGGGCTTAAAAGTTAAATAAGATGAAATACAGAAGCACCTGGCATGGTGTGTGACAATTATGTTCTGTCTGCGGCGATTATGGATATTTATCATAACTGGTGCTGGTACTACTGGAGGAGCCCAGTTGCACTAGGGAGTGGAATCTTTGTCTAGATTGTAGGGCCTAACCTAGGAAATGATCTAAAAGCAGGGTTCAGAGGCCAGGCCTAGAAGAGGGAGAGACATGGGGCTCCTGGTGAAAGGCCGCAGGGTGGGCTGGCAACCCAGGAGTCCACAAGGCAAACGGCCCCCAGGTCCCCGCATGTGTGAGGCCTTGTGGGACCAGGCACCCAAACCCAAACCATCTGCACCTGCACCGGTGCCCTATTCCAGGCCTGAGGAGCACAGAGCCTCTGAGGCCCTGCCTAGCAGCAGCTCAGTGTGGACACCACCTTGCCTCTGGGGAGACTCAGTGCAGGGCACCTGAAAAGCGTGGTGAGGCAGGTAGACACCATGGCCTCCTACTGCTCAGCGAGTCCTCTGCTGAGCCAGCTCGGTGGTCCTCACCCCCGCGGTCTCCTTTCCAGACCTCTAGACAAGCTCTCCTGGGAGCCATTTCCTCTGAAGCCATCTCCAGTGGACACAGCTCTTTCTCACAGATCTGTTATCCCCTATTATACCAGGAAGGTTCCCTGCACTTGCCCCACCCCGCATCCTGCCCCTTGCTCCTTCACCCCCAGAAAAGGTGCTCAGGGGTTGGGGCTCCCGTCATCACCTGCTCTGCTCCTCGTCACTGTCATCCGTGACGGTTGACATCCTCTCGGTTACTCATCTCACAAACGTTGTTATTGTTGTCTCCCTCCTCCTCCTCCTTCCATCATCCTCATCATGGCCATCACTAAGCTCTTCCATTTGCTAACTTTCTTTGAATTCCTTCATTCAGTTCTCACTGTGACCCTGTTAAATGGGTGCTATTATGACCCCCATCTCGGGGTTTAGGAAACTGAGGCATAGCGAGGATGAGTTACTTGCTAAGATCACACATCTAGTTAAGAGGTAGAGGTGAACACAGACCCAGCTCTGACTGCCGTCTCTGGATGCATCTCCCCCTACCTTCTCAAGAACTGTTCTTTTTTGTTGATTTTCTTTTCTTACCTCTCTAATGGATCTTCCTCTCACATTTATAAATTTGTTCAGCCTTTTTTTTTTTCATTTTCTCACCTCAAAAATGAAAGCCCCAGGAACTTCCCTGGCAGTCTGGTGGTTAAGACTCCACGCTTCCACTGCAGGGGATGAGGGTTCAGTCCCTGGCTGGGGAACTAAGATCCTGCATGCCATGCGGTGTGGCCCCCCAAATTAACCCACAGCATAACCCTCCATGATTTGGGCCTTCCAACCCCTTCCTTGTCCCGGCCACTTCTTCCTGGACTGCACATTCCTTTGGCCATACCAAAGTGTATGCCCAGTTTCACACCTCCACATCTTCCCGAGGCGATATTAGACGCTCCTCTTCTGAGCCCCCACAACACCCTATTATACGTAAGGGCTTTCTTACCTGTCGGCTTGTTTAAGCTCCTGGGGAGCAAGGAGTGTCCTATTTATCTCTAGGCCCATCACCTCCAGAGATGTTTGAGACGGAGCTGGCATGCACTAAACAAATAAATCAATGTGGAAACTGAAACCCAGAGGGAGGCAGGAACGTGTGGCAGAGGCAGGATTCCAACCCAGGTCTTCTGACTTGGTGGGGCTGCCTCCCTCCTCATGGCCCCAAAGAACATTCTTTTAGATTCAGACCGTTGCGTTCTCCTCTCGCCTCTTCTGGGAATCTCTCTCCTCTTAGCCATGTTTGATCTTCTTTCTGCAGTTCCAAGATCATTCTCCTTGATAAAAAAAAAAAAAGGAAGAAAGAAAACTAAACAGCCCTTCGCCTCTGCCCCGTCCAGTTGTCTGTCGGCATCATACAGCCAGCCCCAAGCCGGCTCCTCTTTTTGTTCATTGCTTTTTCCAAATATAGCCTTCAAAAAGGTTTCTGACCCTGTCCTCATAGCATGCATCAAAATAAATTCCAAATGGACTAAAAAGTAAAATATAAAAATACAACCAAAGGAAATTTTGAAGAAAGTAAAATAGAAATCACATCTCTAGCGGGAAGAGAATTTTCGAAGGACAGAAGTGCTAGGAAAAATCATATTTGATAATACACGAGTATTTAAATGTAAACAACAGCCAAAGAGCACTGGATACCACAAAACTTTGAAAAGTTTATTTAGGAAATATGACAAATGGTTATTATCATGAAAGTAGACAAGAAACCATTAGGACCCCAGCAGTTAAGGGGCAGGAGACTCAACTGATCACACGGAAGGAGATATAACTAGTGAACAGCAGCAATCTGTTTAACCTTCCTGGCAGAAAATTCATGTAAAAGCAACAGGATGCCACTTATCACCTATCACATCTTCAGAGAATGTGTTTGAATTATAATACATAATTCTGGCAAGAGTGCAATGACAGGTGCTCTCAAAGGCGACTAGTCAGAGTGCAAATGGGGACAAGCTTTTTGGAAAGGAAGTGACACTTGGCACCAGGAGCCATCACCCAAGGGAAGGAAAAATCTGCCTACAAAGGTTTTTATTATAGTGTTATTGATAATGGCCAAACCCAAATATAACCTAAGGAGTTTATTGTGAAAAGTACGGTTCAAGTAGCAGATGGCAGATAAAGGAGTAGCCCAAGACCCTGCAGAGGCTGCGGGCACCTAGACCAGCCCGCACAGCTGCTCCTGCCCCCACTCCTTTGGTGTGGGGGTCACTGGAACAGCACTGGATTCCGCACAAGGAACAAAAGCCAGCCTCTTCCTCTGCCTCCGCCTACTCCTCTGAGTTTCATTTTCCTCTTCTGCACAATGGGGATAGTGAAAGCTTCCCGGTGTGGCTCCGGTTGCACAGCTGTAAGGCGCCACGGGACCCCTGGCACACTGTGCTCGCTGCAGGTGGCATCACCTTCTGAGAAGGTCAGGCCTTGCCTTACAGAGCTGCTCCCAGGCCCATCCTCCCTGGTACTGGAGACCCCAGAATTTCTTACCATAGCAGTGCCAAGTCCACTTCTGTGCTTTTGAGGGTAGAACACATCTCCCTGTACAGACTCCTAAGTCCAAGGACGATGTTTGCAGAGGCTGTGAGTAGAACTTGGGTGTGCAGACTGGGCAGTCCACACATGTGTGCACAGTACTTCCCATGGTGTGAGATGGGACTGGGTGAGAAGGGAAGGGGAGAGCAGGTGGGGTCAGGCTCCCCCTGCACACCAGGCCAGCACCAGTCTCCAGGAGTCAGAATTCTCAACTCAGACCTGGCCTTCTAGGTTGTTTTTCAAGGGAGGGTAGAATACATTTTATTTAACAGCTTGGTACCTTGACTAGTAACATATTTAGAATCTAAAATTTAGATGTGGTGTGTGGACATCCATTGGTAATTTTGTCCCTGGTCTCACAAATCTTAGGGATAAGCCTTCATGGATGTGGTGGCAGTGGCTGGAGGTGACCTGGGTGGAGAGGGGACCAGACGGTGAAAGGTCTTGTTAGCCAAAGTCACATCAAGGAGCTGGGACTTCATCCTGTGGACTATTAATAGCAGAAACTAACAAGCTGCCTTTGTGCCAAGCGTATTATGTGTGTGGCTTTTCGTTGTCAAGTCACAGAAACATGATGAAGAAGGACTGAGTCCTATTTCCCATATTTTGGAGATGATGGTAATGAGAATTTGAAGGGGTAAAGAACTTTCCGAGGGAATACAGTGTTAGTGGTTAGGATTCAAAAACAGACCTACCGAATTATTAGGGCATTTCGCAGGCAGAGTGGACTGACAAGGGAAGGAAGGAGGCAGTTGTGGGTGGATCTGTGCAGGAGCCACAGACCCGGTGCTGCTTGGTTGGGGAGAGTGAGAGGTCAAGGGCGAGTGAGGATTCAAATCTGAGTTGTTGGGGAGGAATGGTGGTGGCTGGAACCCTCAGGGGAAATGGATTGGGTCAGAAAACAAACCTCTCAGGGCCTTGGTTTCTATAGGAGGGGACCAGACCAGATGTTCTTAAAGGTCTCTTTTGTAGGATGGTAATCAATATTTTGAGGGTTGTCACCTGAAATATTATATTTGTACAAAAAATTAAATGGTTTAAATGGTTTATACATAACAGAGACTTCTGCATTTGTTGATTGGCTGGTCCAGGTTAATTGTTAGTTCTGAAGGAGTTTGTCCGCCTGTGAATAGCCCTCTTTCAAGCTCTACTTCACTTTACTTGTAGTTTCTATAGTATTCCTGCTCTCCCCCATCTTCAGTTGTATACGTGTGAGTATCTGGGACATGTGTCTTGTATGTATCAGTTCAGTTCAGTTCATTTGCTCAGTCGTGTCCAACTCTTTGCGACCCCATGAATCGCAGCACGCCAGGCCTCCCTGTCCATCACCAACTCCCAGAGTTCACCCAGACTCATGTCCATCGAGTCGGTGATGCCATCCAGCCATCTCATCCTCTGTCGTCCCCTTCTCCTCCTGCCCCCAATCCCTCCCAGCATCAGGGTCTTTTCAAATGAGTCAGCTCTTCGCATGAGGTGGCCAAAGTACCGGAGTTTCAGCTTTAGCATCATTCCTTCCAATGAACACCCAGGACTGATTTCCTTTAGAATGGACTGGTTGGATCTCCTTGCAGTCCAAGGGACTCTCAAGAGTCTTCTCCAGCACCACAGTTCAAAAGCATCAATTCTTCGGCGCTCAGCTTTCTTCACAGTCCAACTGTCACATCCATACATGACCACTGGAAAAACCATAGCCTTGACTAGATGTATGTGTGTGTGTGTGTGTGTGTGTGTGTGTGTGTATATAAATAAGTATGGCAAATGTTTTCAACCTCTTTTGGGATCGTTCTCGCATCATAGTGGATGGAAGCCCCAGTGGTTCAGTGGTAAACAATCCGCCCGCAGTGCAGGAGCTGTGGGAGACACGAGTCTGATCCTTGGGTCAGCCCTTGGAAGAGGAAGTGGCAACCCACTCCTGTATTCTTGCCTGGAGAATTCCGTGGACAGAGGAGCGTGGTAGGCTACAGTCCAAAGGGTCTCAAAGAGTTGGTCACGACTGAGAGACTAAGTGTGCATATCATAATAATCATACTGTATATTGAGATATTTGTAGATAGTCCTGGGTTATAAACTCCTTTTAAGTAAGGAAAAAAAAGACTAGACCTGTGCTCTGAATTATCCTGACAAGCTGCCTCAGTGGGGCAGTGGAAACCCTCTGAAGATTTTAGCCTTGAGAGGGTCAAGAGCAGATTTGTGTGGAACTGAAGGCAGGCATGATGGAGGCAGGGAGGCCTCGTGGCTCCTGGGAGTGACCCCAGTGAGCTGGTGACCTGTCCTCAGGGGGTGGCAGCCCGAGGCGGGAGTGAGCACACCTGCCCTGCTCCTAGCTGCAGAAAGCCAGCCTGTGGTCAGGCCCTCCATCCAAGACCTCTCATCTTGGCAGGCAGACTGCTTGCCTCCCGACGGAGGAGCAGGAAGAAGGAAGAGGCTGTAGGAGAAGCAGCATGCAGGGGCGCCGGCAAACACGGCAGAGCCCGGCTGGACCAGAACTTCTTCCCAGATGCTCTCCTCCGGTGCTCCTGGCTGCTCTGGCAAGAGCAGAGCAAGTTGCATCAACAGGAGAACGGCGGCTCCACACACATGAGCCGGGTCCAGACTTTGAGTAAGGCAGGGACATTCCTGGAAGAGGGATTCAACCCAGCATTCGGCTCACAGGTGGCCTTGCAAGAGAGCTTTGACCATTCCAGGCCAGCATCATAGGCCAGCTTTATAGGCCTCTGTGTTGTGTCCTGTGGGTCGGGGAAATGAGATGTGAGAAGCCTTGGGGTGTTTGGACAGGCCTTCTGAACAGGGCTGTGTGCTGGGGGCAGGCCTGGCAGGGTTACCCAGCGGGAGGAAGGCCTCCAGCACCCAGTGCCCTCCTGCAAGGAACCCAGGGGTGAAGCTGGTCCCCACTTGATATGAGTCCATGAACTGGCCCGTCTGTGGCCTCTAGCATTGCCAGCCACACCCTCTGCCTCACTCTCGGCTTCTGTGACACTCATTCAGAACCATAACAGACAAGATTTACTGAGTGCTTGTCACGCGCCAGACGTGGTGCCAGACGCTGTAAAACGCACAGCACCTCACTTCATCTTCATGACTGTCAAAGACGTGCTCTTGACATCCCCATTATGCACGAGGACCTGGAGACCTGCAGAGATCCCAGGACACACCCCGGTTGCACACATGTGGAGTCTGGGTGTGGACGTGGGTTTTCCCAACTCCAGGGCCCGAGGTCCCCCAGGGCATCACACTCTCCCCACCTCCTCGTCTCTCTTACCCTTGGTTCTCAGTCTCGGCAGGCTCCTCTGCTCCACCGACCCCTTCAGTCTTGGTGTCTACAGGGCTTTCCTCTCTTCCCACCCCACGCAGAGATTCTCAGTCTCAGGTCATCAAACCCCCTCGCCTTCAGGGACCCCGTGCCCTTCGGCAGTGGTGTGCGGCGTGTTGCGTGTGTGCCTGTGTATGACTTCTGAGGAGGGAAGCCGCAGCTTTTATTTGAGGAAATGGGCTGTAGTTGTGTTTACTTGGTATGTGTCTGCCGGGGGGACACGGTGGCGATGCCCCAGCCAGATCCTGGTCTTGGCTGTTTCTCCTTTTCCTGGCATTCCTGAGGAGGTGCTGCACCAGGACAGTGACAGGTGGGGAAAATAAAACAGCGGTGCCGGGTCCCAGCGCCCTGATGCGGGCTCTCTGGGACTTGAGACCCAAGCACAGGGCTTGTTCCTGCCTCCACCCCCACCCCCACCCGCCACGTCCCAAGGAGCTGCAGGTGTGCCTGTGACTTTGCATCTCCTGCCACTAAAGGCAACTCCAGTTGTTGTGCAGTCTGAGTCGTGTATGACAAATGTGACGCACGTGTCCTGGAATCCAAGCGGTCCCAGCAGTCATTGCTCCTCCTGGAAAACAGTAAAGGTGGGAAGAGACACAGAAGCCTCCCTTCCCTCTCCACCCTGGAGCTCTTGGCAGATTCTCAAAGGGGGCTTGAGATCCTAAGTTGATTACCTGCCATTTCACACACTGGTTCCATATGGAACCCTTTAGCACATGGGAACAGCCAAGAGATGTCTCTAAGAGGGAATCTCGGGTCACGGAAAGACCCAGGCTCTTGAGCTGAATCCAACTCAGATTCTCCCCAGCTGTGTGCCCGCGGGCGCTTCTCTGAGCCTCAGTCCCCTCTGTGAGATGGAGTGCGTGACACCAACCACAGCGACCCCGACTCCCCTCAGAGCTCCCAGCAGGGTGGGTCCAAGAGAGGCCCTGTTCATCCTGTTTCTAGGCCCCCTTCCTCCTGAAGTGGGCGCAGCAGTGATGCTAAGGAATGGTGTGGCAGGAGGAACACTTATCCTGGCATCACAACACTCGGGTTTGCATCCTGCCCCAGCCACTTACGTGACTTTGAGCACATCGCTTCATCTTGGGTCCCACACCTGTGAAGTGGTGAAAGTTGTAGAGACATAAATAATATCTGCGAACACCGGCCTGCAGCCTCCACGCCCCCAGCTGTGCCGTCCCTGCCCTCCCCACCCCTCCTGAGCAGCCCCTGGGCTTCCTCCTCTTTGGGTGTGTGTGGGCAGGTGTGGGCAGGAACCTGGGGCTGTGGGGGTGGGGGACGATGCTGGGGCCTGCCTGGCTCTGGGGAAGGGATGGGGGCTGTGCTTGGCTCGGCACAGGCTGGTACCCGCCATTCCTTCAGCACACGGAGGGGCTTCTCCCCAGTTTTGCACAATAACTTGGCCACTTCTCCACCTTCCCCTTTCTTGCTGGGTCTTGTCCTGACCTTTACCCGCTTACACACATATACTTCTCCTGGACACAGAGGCAGACATAGGAGGAAGACGGCCTGGGGTCTGCTCTCTCATCTGTTTAGAGCTGAGACCCAGAGAAGTTTGCCCCCAGGGCTGATCCATTGTGCTGACACTTGGAGGACAGATAGAATTTGCCCAAGACAGTGGCGTTGCCACAGAGGTAGGGGACACGGGAGGGGGTGGCTGGAGCACACAGTCCATTGAAGGCCACAGGAGACGAGCCTGAAGAGGTACAGAGGGCGGTGGAGGAGCGGGGATGGAGTTCTCGTCCCCTGTCACACTTGAGGTCACTGCTGGGCCACAGAAATGAATCAGATCATGAGCCCCTGCCCTGGGGCTGATGTTGGTGTTGATAGCAGCTGAGCAGCAACTGTGAGCTGGGCACTCAGCCTGAATTATCTCATTGAATTCACGCAACATAAGATAAATACCCTTAGAATCCCTAGTTTATCCATAAAGAAATGGTAAGTTTCTTGCCCAAGGCCTCCACGCAGCTGAGGGACCAGAGCCAAGTTTGGATCCAGGCCCAGGATTCTTCTGTCTTAGTCAGTTCGTGTTGCTATAACAAAATACCACTAACTGGGCGGCTTATAAACAACAGACATTTGTTTCTCACAGTTCAGGAGGCTGGAAGTCCAGGATCATGGTGCTGGCAGACTTGGTGTTTGGTCAGGGCTTCCGGATTCAGAGATGGTTCCTGGTTCATAGATCGTGGTGTCCTCATAAGGAGCAGGAGATCTCTCCTGGACCACTTTTGTAAGGGCACTGAACCGATTCTTGAGGCCTCTACCCTTGACCTAATCACCTCCCAGAGGCCCACCTCCTAACCACCACCTTAGGTGTTAGGCAAACAAATGAGGAGAGGGGAACAAACTTCCAAACCACAGCAGGTCTTAACTCCATGTTTTCTCACCTCCCAAAGGTGAGAGACCATTTCTACCTTGAGATGAAGGCGTTCAGAAAAGGCATAAGGAGAGAGGAGACGTGAGTCTCAAGAAACAAGTGAGGTGGATCAGGTGGATGGAGGTGGGCAGGCCGTTACAGACAGAAGCAGCAGCAGCAGCAGCAGCGGAAGCGTGAAGGTGTGAATCAGCAGGCGGGGACTTCAGGTGGGCAGAAATGGAAACTGGAGCAGCAGGCGGGGTTACTGGCTGAAAAACTCAGACCTCTAGTGGGGCAGTGGTGATGTGATCCAGTTTGTATATAGAAAGATCATTCTAGCAGAGAGTGGAAAGCGGTTTGGGAGGCAAAGATGGCCCATTCTGGGCACTCATTACATGTTTGTTGAGGAAATGAATGTAACTCAACAATTACTGTGTACCGTTTACATCCTAGTCCTTCTGCTGGGCTCTGGAGGGTTAGTGGTCAATAAAACAGACACTCTAAATGGCCTCCTTATGATAATCCATTTGAAAGACGGTGAGACCTGGACTTTAGGTGGTAGCAGTGGGCATGGGAGGAAAGGATGGATCTGTGGGATCCTATAGAAAATAGAGTCAAAAGAGCCAGATGACCAATAGGACAGAACAGGCTGGAGAGATGAAGAGGGATGTAGAAAATCGATGCCCAGGTTTCTGATTTGGCTGATTGGATGGACAGCAGAGCTTGGGGAACACGGGAGGAGCAGATCCAGGGGGACCAGAAATAGCTGAGGTGTCCAACAACAGAGGGACATAGTCCCTGCATAGTCCAGGGGACATGCCTCCAGGCTGCAGGGTTGGTTTGTGACCTTCTCTAGCAGTATTCGGGAGCCTGGTTATAAGGGCGGGAAAGATGGATGAATGGGTTGATCCAAGTTCGTGGTTCCCCCGGGCTAGGACAATAGAGTGGCAAAAGGCAGGGAGTTGAAGGTGATCACGAAAGAATGGCTGAAGCAATCTACCCGAGGGACTAGACCAGGGAGGGCTTGTGTACTGAACGGCAAGGCAGGGCTGGGAACTAGAGGAAGGGAGGGAGGAAGAAGGAGAGCAATGTGTGGCCCTGGAGTGGACCCCAGGGTGTCAGGGTCCAGAGCTGCCACCTTTCCAGTCCAGTACTGCGACCCCTGAGGGAAGAATCACCCCATTTGGCGGATAAAGAAACTGAAGCTCAGAGAGCTTGTCACTTGCCCAAAGTGACCCAACTGCATCAGTGGCAGGACAGGGGTTGGAGTGTTGTTCTGCTGTGCCGTACCAGCTCACGTTCTGTCTTTATTTTTCAGGTTCACTTTAGAACAGTTGACTGAGAGAGCGAGGAAATTCAGCAGAAGGGAAAGGAGGCGAGCCCAGCAGAGCAGATAGGAGAGAGAGGGCAGGCTCCTCCTGGGCCCCTCCGTAGCGGCAAAGGGGAGGGGTACTACTGGGCCGCTGGCTCTTCCTTTTGGCCTGAGAGGCCCCCGGCCAGAGCAGCACAGCCCCGGGCCCTCCCTGCAGCTCACATGGTCTCCTTGTCTCTGCCCCACATCCTGCGTCCCCAGCGCACACCGAGTCCTCCGCTCCAGCCTGTTTATTCTCCAAGCCCCAGGCTCCCCGTACACACCTCATGCCCCCGACCTGGTTTCTCACTTGCCTGTACACATTTTGGGTCCCCACCACCCCCCCGGGCCGGTCATAAGCTGTGTGCCTGCTCATGCCCACTTGTGCTGTGTCTACAGAGTGCCTCGGATGGCTTCTGGAAATCTGTGGCCACTCGGGTGCCCAAGGAACCCCCCGAGATTCGCATCCTCAACCCATATTTCATCCAGGAAGCTGCCTTCACCCTCATCGGATTGCCTTTCAACAACGGTCTCATGGGCCGCGGGGTGAGACATCTGGACCCTGGGAGGGGGAGGAGGGGACTTGGCCAGAGGTGCCTTGGCAAGGAAGGATGGGGGACAGGGTGGGAACAGAGGGCTCAGTTCTCACGAGCCGAGCTCAGCTCAGGGGAGCTTCGCTGAGGGTCTCAGCCTCACTCTGCCCACCTTCCCTCGCTTTCCAGAACATCCCGACCCTCGGCAGTGTGGCAGTGACCATGGCACTACACGGCTGTGACGAGGTGGCAGTTGCAGGCTTCGGCTACGACATGAGCACACCCAATGCCCCCCTGCACTACTATGAGGCCGTGCGCATGGCAGCCATCAGAGAGGTGCGGGGCTGGGCGTGGGGTAGTCCCTGGGCTGGTCGAGGGAGGGGGCAGTGCCAGCACCAAGGAGAGATTCTGTGTGTGCACAAATGAATGGTCAAGGGATGAGCCAATGGCGGGTCTGGCTGCTCGGAGACCCCTGGGAGGCCCTGCCCCAGCCTCAGCTAAGCTGGGCCACCAGGTGTCCTGGACCACCATGTCTCTGACCGCAGCATCCTGCATGTCCCTCTCCCAGTCTCCTCTTTGGGCTTCCCCTCTGCCCGCCGCCCCCTCCGCTGCCCCTTGTCCTGGTCCAGCCCCTGCCTCCTCCTTGCTGCTCCCTGGTCGTCACGTGCCCATCTGGGTGCAAGCTCAGGGCCATCCTCCCTACTTCAGTTCCTCCATCCCCCCAGAGAACTGCCTCGCCCCCTCAACAACCTGCAGACATTGCCTCTCAGTCTCAGGATGCCCCAGTGCCTCCTCCACCCTTCCCCGTGGCAGGGCACTGAAGCTCTTTAGCATCCAGAGTTGCTTCCCAGGCGATGAGTATGTGAAATTCTCCCAGTCAGCCAGTCTCTCCTGGCCCCTCTCCCTTCATAGCAAGAGCCCCTGTGGAAAACCCGAACACCCTTTTCTTCTTCCCCTCGCCTTCTGCTGCTCCCTGCCTGGACCCTGGGCATCTGCAGCTTGTGCTTTGAGCAGCTTCTCTACTCCTGCCTCTGGGTGGCGAGGGTTGTTAGAGGAAACCTCTTGTCCATGCAGACTCACAGCTCATCAGCCCTCGTTCTGCTCAGCAGTCTCTTACAGGCCGCCTCCAACCCACTGAACTGTTCAGGTCTTATGCTCCCCAAAGCTCCCGCCCTCTCCTCCTCCATGCAGAGGAAGGAGGAAAACTGCTGTTGCCGGGCAGGCTCTGCCCCTCTTATTCCCACTCAGCCCTTCGCCCCTCGCAGCCCAGCTTCCCCCTTCACCTAAGAGGACTCCCACCAAGGTCACCAGTGACTCAAGGCCGCCAAGTCCAAAGGACACGTGTCAGTCTTGTCCTTCCTGGTCACTTGGCAGCGCCTTCTGTGTTGACCGGTGCTTCCTCTGAAATGCTCTCCTGCTCAGACTCTGAGTCCGGCATCTCAGTGCCCCTCCTGTTCCCTCACCACGCTCTCTCATTCTCTTCCTCCTTGTCCTGGATTTCAGTCTACCCCTAAGAGTCAGCATTAACTAGGGCTCCACCCTAGACAACCTTCTTCTCACTCCGCACATTGCCCAGCAGATTCACACCCCCATCCAGGGCTCTGTTCCCATCTATATTGTTTTAGGCTTTGGGGCTTTATTCAGGTGGCCTTGAGTGGTTGCGAGTTATTTCAAGGATATAAGAGAGACTTGAGAATCTCTTGGGAAACAACCTTTCAGCTGGGCCTCCTATTTACTGGAATGGGGTTCAGGAGTAGTAAGCTCCTCCAGGGTCCAGGAGAGCCCCCGACCTGTCTTACCCCTCAACGGTGCTCCAGCCCTGCCTCCTGTTCACCAGGACCCCGTGGAGAGACCCTGTCTCTCCATCTCTACCTCTCTTCACGTACCTTCTTGCTGCCTCATCCCCTGCCAGCACCCGCCCCAAATTGCTCTCACTGCTTTTACGTGCCTCCTGCTTCTGTTTACTCCTTTACTGGGTCTCTTACACATTCCTTTTATGTAAACTTTATGTAACGGCTTTCGGGAGAGGGTGAGAGGCAGTAGCTGGATCAGGAAGGGCTTTCTCTGCCATAGGAAGGAGAGTGGACTTTGCTCTGAAGGCAGGAGGGAGCTGTGGACCAGTTTTCAGCTGTGGATGAGTGCATAGTAGGGACTGTGGCTCCAACATGACAGAGGGGTCCAGGCAGGAACAGAAGCTAGTTGGGATGCTATCTCAGCAGTCTAGGCAAGAGATGAAAATTCACCGGAACTGTTCAGTGATGACAGGAAGACAGGGGCAAGAACTGGTTAGGATTTTAAATCAGCAAGGCCTGGAGAGGGCCTCCATTCAGAATGAGGTGGAAGGACCCACCTTCCCTGAAGCACTGGTGGAGGCTGTTCCCTCTTCGACCTGCTGTGTCTCTCAGTTGTCTTACCCCCACCCCCTTCATTATCCTGCAGAACCATCTGGCTCCGACTCGTGGCATCTGCTGCACCACCTCCATGGGAGTGCTGAGCAGTGCTGGCGAAGAAATCAGATGGCCTGGGTTCACAGCCTGTCTGTATACCTTCCTTTCCTTATCAATACATGGGGTAATGAGAGGTTTGGGAAAGAGTCAGTGTGATAATGTGTAAAGAAGGCCTGGCCATAGTAAGTGCCCGCACATGTTTGCCATTATTATTAATGGTAATGTTTTTACACCTACTTATTACTATTGCCTCTCAGCATCCTAGAGGAGTCCCTGAAATGCTGGTGCCTGGGTGTAGGATCCCTGCTGTCCCTCGGGGTGTCTTCAGTGGGCAAGGGAACCATTCAGTACCCTGGCCCCACCACTGCTTCACAGCCCATTTTCCAGGCCCAGTGGGAACGTGTGAGATGTGAAGACAGTGAGGCAAGGGCTGAATGCGGGGGGGATACTGAGGGATGTCAGAGGCATTCATAAAGGAGGAGAGAGAGTAGAGAAGGGTCAGAAGATGCGGGATCCTGGAGACCCAAGGAGGGCATGCCTACAATCACCAGCACAGAGCACCAGTGTGGCACGGAAGTCCTAGGAGAGGTGCTGAGACGCGGCCATTGGAGGTACCAGTTAGGGGGCCCTTGAGGGCTGTGCTGAGCACAGTTTCAAAGGAGCAGGGACTTCGGAGCCAGAGTGCAGTGGCTGAACAGTGAGTGCGGCTCCCACTGAACACTCTCTGGGGAAGCCTGGAGGAGGGAAGAGGAAGGGGACTGAGCAGTGGCCAGAGGGTGAAGTGGGCTCGCCCAGCAATCTCCCACAACAGGGAAATCTGGGCTGAAAATGGAGGTTTGTGAGCAGTGAGCACAAGGGAGGCATGGATGAGATGTCTCAGGGAGACGTCAGAGGAGGAAGTGCGAAGGTCAGGGCAGAACCTTGGGAGCACAGAGATAAAGATGGGAGTTGGGAGAAGGACGGCCCTTCTGCATCCAGAGTCAGGGGTCCTGGTGAGGGTCCCAGAGTCCTGCCCTGGCCTGTGGAGAGTGCTGTGAGCCTCTGTGCTGTGTACACGGGGGAGGGGTGGAGAAAAGATCCCCAGGGAAAGGGCATTGCCTGGTCCAAGAGAGAGGCACCCTGGCAGACGGTTTTGTTCACTCTTTTATTATGAACTTGTCAAACATATTCACAGTAGAGGAGAGACTAATGAACTCCCACGCAGTGTCGCCTCCCGCCCCCAGGAATCAACACACGCCAGTGTTGTTCAATCTGCTCTTCCTCTCAAGCCTCCCCTCCCCGCTGGTTCCTGGGACACAGATCTCAGGCGTCATACCATTCCAGCCATGAACATTTCAGCAACTTTCTCTAAAAGATAAGGATGACTTTTTTTAATATTACACGATTATCACACCTGGAATTTTAACAATACTTCCTTTTTTAAAAACACCCTATTGCCTTGTAGTATCGGTTTGCTTGTTTGGTTGTGCTGGGTTTTATATGCTGCGTGTGAACTCTTAGTTGTGGCACGTGGGATCTAGTTCCTGCATTGGGAGCACAGAGTCTTAGCCACTAGACCACCAGGGAGGTCTCAGCAATAATTCCTGAGTATCGTCAGATATCCAGTCCTCTGCTGACCTTTCAACCCTCAGAGACTCCCAGTAGATATTCTTGAAACGGACCCATCAGACTGGTTACTTCCTGGGGAGTGATGCAGGCGTGGGGGAAGTAAAGAGCTGTGCGGGTCTCTATGCTTGCTTGGATCCTGGCCCTGCCGTTCCTCCATGCCTTCATTTTCTTACCTGGAAAATCTAATTTCATTCAACACATATATGTAGAAGTTTGAATCTTCAAGAAAGGGACTTTCCTGGTGGTCCAGGGGCTATGACTCCGCGCTCCCAGTGAAGGGGGTCAGGTTCCATCCCCGGTGAGGGAACTAGATCCCACATGCTGCCACTAAGCGTTCACAGGCTGCAATTAAATATCTCGCATGCCGAAATAAAGATCAAAAAAATTAAGACCTGGTGCAGTCAAATAAATAAATAAGTAAATTTAAAAAAATAGATCTTCAAGGAATAAGGGTGAATCTCCCAGGGGTCTGCACCAAGGAGGGTGGTTTGCCGACAGCTGAGAATAATGCCAGGAGCCAGAGGAGCCAGAGGTCCGAGGGAGGCCACAGGGACAGTTGTGTAGATGCGGCAACAAACGAGGAAGACTCTGCCACCTCCAAGCACCGTGGAGTGTGGATGTGAGGGGAGAAAAAGCATGTCTAGGGGACGCTGTCCTTAGCCAGGTTCGTGGTTAGCACAGGAAGTTGAAGGGGGTGTTCAGAGAAGAGGAATATAGGGGATTTTTGCCCAAGTTTCAAACTGAAAAGATCTGGCAGGTTGGAGGAGGTTGCTTGGAACAGACAAGGACCAGACAAGAGCTATAAATTCTTCACGCCAATAAACAGTGGCTGTGAACATCCTAGGGTGAGCCGCATGCCGTCGGATGCAACAGAGCAGTCAGCTGTGTCCAGACTGTGATAAAGCCATTGGCTTTCATCATTCCTTTATTCATTCAATCCTGTTTCATTCTTTGAGAGACTTAGTCATCACAGCTTCCTGGCACTGGGGAAAGGAAAGAACCTGAGCCTGGGTGCAGTCTTCCCTAGGAAAGCCCTGGAAGGTAGCATCTTCCCTCCAATTTCCACAGTAACAATAAAATGAGCCTCTACCCCGACCCCCCTCCTCCGGCTCCTCTAATCTAAGAGGCAGGATTTCATCAGCTGCCCCTAGGCCTGGAAAGTGGATTGCGTCAGGTCAGAGAATGACTAAGCCACCCCACGTGGTTCACTTTCCAGCAGGGCCCACCCCCCAGGCTTGGGCCAGACCTAATGACTCACATGGCTTGACCTTGGGGTGCCGAGGGCCTAAGGGCCCGGAGAAGCCGCCGGGCAAGGAGGGGTTGAAAGAATGGGAACGTGGTTGGAAAGCCTCCATCTCTAAGGCTTGGAAGAAATTAAGAGGCACAGTCTTCCTGAATGAGGGAAACGAGTTAGAAGGTTATTTTCTCCAGGTCCTGAGAAAGGAGGAGGGTGAGCCGCAGCGCTTCTGGAGTGGCGGAGGGTGGTGGTCTCAGAAGAGGGCACAGAACCCTGGGAGCCTGCAGCATTCTAGCAGGGCTCCATCCCTGCAGCCACTTGGGCTGTCCAACTGACTGCCACTCCATCTTCCCTTTCAGTCCTGGACGCACAACATTCAGCGAGAGAAAGAATTTCTGCGGAAACTGGTGAAAGCGCGTGTCATCACTGACCTCACCAGTGGTATCTGAGGTGCACCCAGCACTCCGCTACAGAGGTCCAGCCACCACCCCCTGCCCACTTCACTGGCCTCGGCCTGGCTCTGCTTGAGAGGCGCGGGAGCCTTCAGACCGGGAGAAGGACCGTGCCACGTGGCCCCAGGGGTGGCGAGGCCCTGGCAGGGCAGCCAGAGCTATGTCTGCTCAGAGGCCAGCCTCAGAGCCCAGCACTCGGCCTTCAGCTCAGCCTGGGCCCTTGAAGCCAGAAGGCCAGGAGGCCACTGGTTGTGCCCAGCAGGCCCAGCATGCAGGAAGCGGACGCTAGGCAGCAAAGCTGCTACCAGAATCATTTCTCCAATCAGTGTTCGGTGTATTATCACTTTGTGAATTTGGGGGGGGGGTAGGGATAATTTATTTTTTAATCAGGTTGGAGATGTCACGTTTGGTCCACTGGCCGTACAGAAAGAGACCCACTAAAGGGCCCCTCAGGCGATGGTCCCAACAGGCTCCCCATAGAGTGGGGGTGCCAGGACTAGCCTGTGCCCTGCTCCAGGGCCGAGGGGAGGTGGGCGGGATCTCAGGCCAACCCCCTCCAGTTCATGACAGTGTTTGGCCTTTCTTGGGGAACAGAGGGGATATTCCCACCCAGCTGCCCCACAGGGAAAACTTGGAGCCATCCTTTAAGCCAACAAGACGCCCCTGGGTTTGAGCGGAAAGAACTTCAGAGTTCCGGAGGCATGGCCTGGCCCAGCCTGATGGGAACGGCCGCCACCCCCACCCCAGCTGCAACCGACCCCCAGGACAGTGCTGCAGGCCTGGAGCAGCCTACCCGGCAACTCTTTTGGGTTTCAGCAACGAGACTGCCAGGCCCTCGGGTTCTGCCTTTAGCCTGGACCAGAGGGAAGTGAGGCACCAGGACTTCACCCAGGCTGCGGGAGGCCTGCTGGGAAGCCATCATGGAAGCAATAAAGCTCTTCCCTGAGCCTGCCTCCTCTCGCTTTCTCTGACTTTCCCGGAAGAAACAGGAACCCAGGGCTTCAGCAGCCACCCTAAACCCAAGGGCCATCTCTCCAGCCTTCTTTCCACCTCTCCCAGCTGCAGGACCTGCATGGTCACCTAGGGGCCTTCTGGAGCCTCCCCTGTCTCACAGCAGTCCTGCACCCCCTTTGCCTTGAGAGGCAAACCAGGGGCATCAGGACATGCCCTGGAATCTACGCTGGCACCCCCCTAAAGGAGCTAGAGGGCAAGGGACTGAAGGCCACAGCACTTAGGACAGCACCGCTGGGTCATCACAGCCCGAGCTCTGCAGGGACAGAGATTCCTGCAGGCACAAGAAAGTGGCACTGCCAAGTACCCAACACAGAGCAGCCCACTGACCTCACCCACTCCTGGCAGCCCCACCCTCCCCCTAGCACACAGTCTCCTCTCAGCACCCTCTTCCTGCACAGAACAGGAAGGCAGAGCCTAGCCTCAGGAACCCCTGGCAAGTGGAAAGGACATCCCACCTCCAGAGCCCTGGAATCTGCTCTGTCCCTTCCCCCGCTTGGCAGGCCGGCCACAAGCCTGCCCCTGAGGCCACAGGCCTGGGTGTGAGTTTCCTGCCAGAGTTGCCACGTGGCAGCAGGTGGGGCAGGCTGGCCCCTCACCTCTCACCTGACATCCCAATCTGAGTGCCATCCCCTTCCGGACTCCCCACATGCCCCTATACTGTGGCACTTTGTCCTCAGACAGAAACCTCCTGGGCGGAGGAGAAAGCAAAGCCCTGACTGAGGGACAGGGAGACCCAGAAACTTCCCTCCATTCTGCTGGAGACAAGGCCACTCTGATGCAAACTCCAATGCGAACTTGTGTGCTACATGAATGGCGCCCCCTGCGGTTGTACAAGGCATAGGCTGCATGCCAGCAAGCTGCAGCCGTGACCATAAAGCCCTGGGGAAGAAGCCCCTGCCCAACTGGGCAGCTGGCCGGGGGCGAGCAGAGCTGCTCCCTGCCTGGGGACAGTCAGGCTTCTAGTCCCCATCGCTGCACATGAACTGCTCTCCCCAAAGGCGTGGCTCTCCACCTGCACACACCAGAATCACCTGTGCAGATGTGGAAACTGCGCATGCCCCGTCTGATTCAGGTCTGGGGGTGGGCCCAGATCTGGGTAGTTTTAAAAGATCCACAGATGGTTCTGACACACAGCCGGAGTACAGCTGGTCCAAACGCGTCCCCTGAGCACTTTCATCCCCACCCACGGCTTCCAATGGTCGGTTGGTCAACAGTTCCCAAACTGCTATCTCCAGCCCAGCTCACTTCACTTTCTCCAGGCTACAAATTCAGTCACTTCCTGAACATTTCCACTAGGATAATCCACGGGTCCCTTCAGCTCAGCACGATCGACACTGAACTCACAAGCTCCTGTCCACAGCCTGCCTCTGCTCCAGGAGCCCCAGCCAGAATGAATCCCCTACACCTGGTCACCCAGACCAAAGGCAGACTGTCCCATTGCCCCACCCCATCCAATCTGGCACCAACTGAGTTTTCAAAAAGGTGCAGCCCTGAAAGAGCCCCTGAAGCCCCACACTCTCCCCACAATTCAGCTTCAGATTCCTCTCTTCCCCCAGAAGCCTCCTGACATACCTCCAAACCATCCTCACTTCAGCCAGAGTTAGCCACAGAAATGCACGTTTGATCACACCATTCTCCTGCCTGAAACAAGTTCGGTGGTCCCCAGAATAAAGTCCAAACTGCCTATAAGGACATACAGCATCTGGCCTTTCTTTACTTCTACCCCTGTTACTTACTCACCCAACCTCAATCCCACCAGCCAAACTGCCATAATTAGGCATCTTAAATACGACCCTCCAGCTCCTACCTCAACCCTCGGTGCAAACCTTCCTCCTCCGGGACCCTCCTCTTCTTCAGCCCCTGGCACCCCCTCCTACCACGCTGCCCTCGCTGTGCCAGGCTGAGCAGCGGTGTTTGCAGGTGTGTCTGTATTCCAAGCCCCAGGCGGCAGCGGAGGGGAAGCGGTGGGTCTAGCGGAGGGGCTGGGGCCGCTAGAGCCGGGTCGGACCTTGAAAGCCCCAGCTCGGTGCCTTGCGAACTTAAGGAGTGCGATGAGTCTGTTGAGAGAAGAAACTAGTGGTGGATCAGAGAGAGCAGCTAGCACAGAGTGGCCAGCCACGACGACAGGAGCCCAAACGCCAGTGGCCCAAGGCCCATCCCCTCCTGCTCCCGCCCTCTGCCCGGCCTCCCGACTCCCTACTCCAAGTGTCTCCAAACTCTGAACACCCAGTGTCTGCGCCTCTGCACCGACCTGGGGCCCTCCCCAGTGTCTCCTCCCCCGCTACCTCGGGGGACCTTAGTGGAGCGAGGGGGACCGAATTCCAGAGGGTGGAGCGGCCAGGTGAGCCCTGAAAGGTAGGGCGGGGTGGGGGAGCGCTTGGGCCCCACCCCAGGATCCGGTGACGCCAGGGCTGGAATTTGACACCGGACGGCGGCGGGCATGAGGCTGCTGAGGGATGGAGTTGGGCTCTGCCCCCAGACACGGCCCACGGGCTCCGCCAGCAGCAGGTCCCTCGGGTCCCAGCTCTCGCTGTGTCCCGGACCCAGAGCCCTGCACTCGCGGTAAGCCGACCTGTTTCGCCCACCTCTCATTCCAGCCCAGGGGCTAGGGGGGAGCGGCCAGGGTTTTCCCCTTCCACTCCTTTCTCACATTCTCCCTCTCCTGGGCCCGCTGTGCAGCTCTCCGCCCCTCCCAGCCCCCCTCAGTCCCTCTAGTTGCTTGTCGGACTATGCTAGCCCTGCCTAGCCCTGCCGGCCCGCCGCGGTAATGCGAGGCTCCTACTGCCGCTACAGGGCTCAGACTGGCTGCCAAGACCTCGCTTTTGGCTAAGAGAGGCACGGCCAGGTGCACAGCCCTGGGCATGAAGTTTCTGGGCTGCAGGGGAAAGCCCGGCTCTGGTTCCAGGAAAGGTGCCTAGAAGAACAGGAAACAGAACCCCCCTGGTGAGTATCGGGCTGGTAGATGGGGCGGCCAGACAAGGGCTGGAGGACCAGGTGGCCCCAGATGGCACCGAGGGAGTGGGAGGGCCTAAACTGCCCGCAAGAGACCTGCTCCTGGGCTCCCCCTACTGCAGGGGCCTTTAACCCTATCTTGCTAGGCTTTCCTTCCATCAGTGAGAACAAGTCACTACCCTGGCTCCTCTGGCCCAAATTCTGCTAGGAGAGCACATGTGGCGCTGGAGGGCCTCTCCAGGGAGACCTGGCCCTCAGGCACGTGGCATTCTGTGCGCTGGGGGTGAGGTA
Organism: Bos grunniens; assembly: GCF_055505025.1. NCBI lineage: Eukaryota > Metazoa > Chordata > Mammalia > Artiodactyla > Bovidae > Bos > Bos grunniens. Next base: position 19,302,361 of record NC_141167.1, read on the forward strand.
GGAGGTGACAGCTGGGACCCACGAGCAGGACAGCTAGTGAGGGCCCATGAAGGCTCCAGGGCTCCAGAGAGGTGTTTGGGAGTGCCAGGCAGTGCGGGCTCATAAATATTGGTGGGACTCTGAAAGGCCGACTGGGTTCATGAAGGATGGTTCATAGGGGAAACTTCTAGGAGCAGGGCCAGGCTGCCAGATCCAGAGGGAGCTTGCAGGCGGACAGTCCTGGACCAGCTCTCACGGTGGCTCAGCTCTCAGAGACCAGGCTGGTGTAGGAAGCAACTCTTGGGAGTTGCTGGGGCCTGAGTCTGGCTGAGGGTAGGGGGAAAGCCCACCCACCGTTGAGTCCACAGGCTTGACAGATGCTGCCCCCTGGTGGCCATAGAGAGCCATGGCCCAGACCCCCTCCCCTGTTCCTAGAGGGCTCCTCAGCCTCTACCACCTGCTGACTCTTGAAGGATGTCTGTGGTCAGGAGAGACTTCTGTGGTCAGGCGGCTCTGCATCCAGACAGAAATCACAGAGGAGCAAGGTGCAGCAGCACTTGGGTGGGCAGCACAGGCTGAAGCCTGGACCTCACTATCATCCAATAACTCGGGGCAACCCGCAAGCACCCTAATTCTTCTCCAGGCCACAACTTCCTCCTCTGCAGTATCGACAGCAGGCTCTCTGTGAGGTCAGGGTGTCCAGCTGCTCCCTTCTCCAGCCCTGCAGCACAGAGCAGGAAGTTCCCTTCCCCGCACAGCTTGTGGGTCTACCCTTGTGACTTTAGATAACTGCTGAGCTTCTCTCAGCCTTGTTTGCTGGTCTGGAAAACGGGGATGATACATACTATTTACCTCATGGAGTTATGAGATCTGAAAGGAAACAGGTGCAAAGCACCACCACATAGGTTCTCGATGCAGCCACTTCTCTTGGGTTGAGCCCAGCTGCCCAAGCCCCTTGTCCCTCACCTGGAGAAGCTGAAGTAGAGGGATAACCTGCTCTGAGGATAACTCATCTCTCCATGTTCCAAGCTGCCTCAAGAGGAGGGTGGGGGAACAGGTCGGCTACAGCTGATGGGAGCTCCTGGTGTTGACAGAGATGGAGCCTGGACGTGGAGGCCTTTCTGTGCTGCCCCTCCGGGCTGGGCCTAGGCGGCAGGTGAGTGGTTCTCCCAGAGACTTCTACCGGGTATTGAGGAAAGGTGGCTTGACCTGGGAGGGAGAGCATGGCTCCTGGGTGCAGGTATCAGAAGTGGGTGGGGAAATAGTCAGGGAGGGGCCAGAAGGAGGGAGCAAGGTCAGTGCCCTCCAGAGATCCTTTCTCCCCGCTCCCTGGGGCTGCTGGCCCATTATCCTCCAATACTGTCGGGCCCCAGCCCCTTCCAGACCCTACCAAGCTGTCCTCTTCCCCGCTGAGGCTCCCCATCGTCTCTTCTAGCAGCCTGCGCTATGGCCCACCCTGGCCGCTCTGGCCCTGCTGAGCAGCGTCGCCGAGGGTGAGGCCTCCCTGGGCCCCGCGCCCCGCAGCCCGGTCCCCCGAGAAGGCCCCACGCCCGCCCCGGCGTCCCCCGCGGGCCCCCTGCCCGGTAGGTGAGAGGGCAAGAGGGCGAGGGCGCGTGGCGGGGCGGGCTGGCAGGGGACCCGAGCGTAACTGCGTCTCGTTCTAGGGGGCCGCGCGGCCCGTCTATGCGGCGGAAGAGCCCGGCGCCCGTCGCCCCCGCCGCCCCGGCCCGCGCCCCCGCCGCCAGCGCCCTCGCCCTCGCCCGCACCCCCTCGCGGGGCCCGCGCGGCGCGGGCAGGGGGCCGGGCCGGCCGAGAGAGCCGGGGAAGCCGCGCGCGGGCCGCGGGGGCGCGGGGTTGCCGCCTGCGCTCGCAGCTCGTGCCGGTGCGCGCGCTCGGCCTGGGCCACCGGTCCGACGAGCTGGTGCGCTTCCGCTTCTGCAGCGGCTCCTGCCGCCGCGCGCGCTCCCCGCACGACCTCAGCCTGGCCAACCTGCTGCACGCCGGGGCCCTGAAGCCGCCCCCGGGCTCACGGCCCGTCAGCCAGCCCTGCTGCCGACCCACGAGCTACGAGGCCGTTTCGTTCATGGACGTCAACAGCACCTGGAGAACCGTGGACCGCCTCTCGGCCACTGCCTGCGGCTGTCTGGGCTGAGGGCTCGCTCTGAGGGCGTGCGGACAGACCCTGACCCGTGGATCTAACTGCCTGGGATCACTGGGGGCTCGGCGGGAGATGGAGGCTTCGGCCGTGTGAGTGATGGACATCAGCCCTGCGGAGATGGAGGCACGACTGCCCGGTGGCCCCAGGGCTCCCACCCTGCCGGCCTCAAGCCCGCAGACACCAGAGACCTCAGCTGTGGACAGCCGAGCACCCACTGCTCACAGACTCTGTCACTGCCCTGGCCAGGAACCCAGGACTCCTCTAGAGACCCCAGCAGTGTGAGGTCTCAACCTAAGCCCGGGCCTGGGGGGACAGATTTGGAGACGTGTTGTAATTCGTTGCCGAAGTGCCTGTGCTGGAGCGGGCCGTGGACTCCCTGGTGGGAGCTGGACCCCTATTTATTACGTCTAAGTTATTTATTTACTTCTGTGGTTTGTCAGATCCTTTCCTGGGCTATGGTGGCTGGATGGGGGATGGGTAGAAGCAATTGGATGGAGATCCCACCCTGACCATCCTGCTCACAACTTCGGGCTCACTCAGCAATCACAGGCCTGGCCTGGGACTGCTTGCTCTCACCCAGAAGCTCTGGGACCTGAGGGGCATGGAACACAGGCAGAGGAGGTGGCAAAGATGTGATCGTTAGTCCCAGCAGGCCAATTCACAACCCCCTGCACAGTCCCCAGCACTTGGAACCTGGGGAGAAAGCCATTGCCTTGAGACCTCAGGCATGCTGGGGGCTTGTTAGATGGTAAAGATTGCACCACCTCACTGTCACTGATCAGAGTCCTGCCCTTCAGGACAGCCTGACAGGTGCATATACTGCCTGTGCTTGCAGATAGCCCAGCATGGGGAGCTCACTACCACACTCTGTGAAGCAGCCCACGTCAAGACAGCAGCTGAAAAGCCTGAGGGTGGGGAAGAGGGTGCAGTGGGAGGCTGGTTTGGGGGGGATGAAGCACAGATCATCATGGAGATAAGAAAGCAGGAAAAGACTGAGGGTATCTACAGGGACCTGCATCCTGGGTAATGAACAAGGATATTCATTCATTCATTCAACAAATATTTATGAAATACCTATTTTATGTCAGATGCTATGCAGACAGCAGGGCTACAGAAGTGACCCCATGATCTCTGCTATTAAGCTTAAACCAGGAGAGACAGACAATAAATAAATAATTTCCATAAATAATTATTTAAATTCAATTTGGCCAACAGCATGAAAAAGGACCAGAAGCTGAGAGATACATACCCTCATCTGGAAGGAAAGAAGGAGAGGTTAAATGCTGACCCTGTCCCTCCACACTGTCCCCAAGTCATAACACAAAAGCCAGCACAATGCCTCTGAGCTTGAGTATGTCCTGTGAAACCTTGTTTCCTAGGCCCTATGAATTTGTCCTATATGATTTTTTTTTCTTTGAAATTAAGATCAGGACACGTATTTGGATGCATGATGCGTCTGTGGAGCCGTGGGACATGCGAGGGGTGGTCAGGAGGCAGTGGGGGTGCTGGTCTGGAGCTGAGGAGGCAGGTCTGTACTGGAGGTTGACTGGGCAGCTGTTAGCACAAAGGCAGTAGCTGCCGCCAGGGGTGCACGAGACTCTGTAAGAGCGAGGCAGACTGAGGCTGGGATCCCTCAGGCATTTGACACCATTAACCAAAATTCCTTCCCAACTGCCTGAATGCCTGCCTGCTTTGGCACAGATGCCCCCTTCTTCCAGGCTGGAGTGAGGAGCTGGCAAGAGCTCTTTGAAGGCTGTGTGCATCCGAGTCAAAGAGGCGAAAGGAGTCGTGTTTCCATTCTTCTGTTTTCACTGCCTCAGTTCTAGGTGCCCCCAAAACTCTAGTGTCTCATGCTGCCCTCAAACACCTGCTTGGCCCCTCTCCCTGCTTCCAAACTGATTCAGGATCTTCAGTCACCAACCCCCACCTCCAACCAAAGAAAATGGCAGCTTGGAGACATCTCACGAAGGCCGTGCCTGGCCCTGGCTGGGGGTGAAGAGGAAGAAGTGGAAGTGTTAGTCACTCAACTGTCTGACTCTTTGCAACCCCGTGGACTGTAGCCCACCAGGCTCCTCTGTCCATGGAATTCTTCAGGCAAGAACTCTGGAGTGGGTTGCCATTCCCTTCTCTGGGGGTGAAGAAGAAGGTCCTGTGAATTTCAGAGTCACTGAGACCAAGGAGCCCCTGATGAAAAGACTTGAAGGCCCGGTAGAGGGTTTGAGGGCCAGGCTCTGGCCCTCAGTGGACATCTGTGCTCTCAGAGCCACTTACAGGAGATGGGTTGAAGCCATGTCTGGCAAGTCCCATAGAGAGACAGCCAGGTCAGAACCTGAGCCAAAGGCGCTGGCTCTCAACACTTGAAAAATTGTCAGTCCTTGGGAGAGCAATTTCCCCCATCTCGCCACCCCCCCCGCCCCGCCCCCACCACCACCAACCCAAGGCTGAATTCTGGGCCCTGGAGAGACTGCCCAACACTGTACAAAATTGTGGATCAAGCCACAACTTCTCCAAAAGGAACACATTCCCACAAGAACTAGTCTCAGTTTGCAGCTCACAATGAACCAATTGTGTTGTGCTAAGTCACTTCAGTCATGTCCGACTCTTTGTGACCCCACAGATAGTTGCCTGCCAGGCTCCTTTGTCCATGGGACTATGAATACTAGAGTGGGTTGCCATTTCCTTCTCCAGGGGATCTTCCTGTCCCAGGGATTGAACCCGCATCTCCTACATTTCGTGCATTAGCAGGCGGGTTCTTTACCACTAGCGCCACCTGGGAAGCCCCTATGAACCAAATCCCTCTTCAAAAATAATAAAATAAATGAAGCATTTTTCCCAAAGGGAACACGTTGCAGAGCTCCACCTCTCTGCCTACAATTTAGCAGAGGTCACCTGGCACGTGGCCTCCACACAGATGGCTCTAGAATCTCCATTTTTGACTGTCATCTCTTTCATATTTGCAAAATGACACTGCCCATTTGAATGAAATTCCCAGAACTAAGGTATGATCTCCTCCTAAGGCGTATCAAGTCATCACCTCTTGCAAGACAGAAAACTACAGATGGCTATTTTAAAGATACAATTTTATTTATTTATGACTGTGCTGGGTCTCGGTTGCTGTGCGGGCTTTTCTCTAGTTGTAGAGAGCAGGAACTACTCTCCAGTTGCTGTGCGCAAGCTTCTCATCAAGGTGGCTTCTCTTTTTTCAGAGCACGGGCTCTTGAGTGCTCAGGCTTCAGTAGGTGAGGCGTGTGGGCTCAACAGTTGTGGTGCACGGGCTTAGTTACTCTGTGGCATGTGAGATCTTCCCAGATCAGGGATCAAACCCTTGTCTCCTGCATTGGCAGGCAGATTCCTTACCACTGAGTCACCAGGGAAGCCCTACAGATGGCTTTGACTTGACAGTTTTCCCCATTTCAGGGGGTACCCAAACATCCCTTTAGATTAGTTTCAACCAGGAATCAAGGTTTGGGGAAATCCATGTGCTCCCCCTGCCCCAGCCAGTGGTGTTCCTCGTCTCTTGTCCAGGGATTGCCACATTTCCCCTGGCTAGAGAGCCCTGTGCCTGAGTGCATGTGGACTGGCTACCTATTTTGAAAAGGAAGGTAGGGTAGAAATCTGAGAAATCAGAGAAAAGATCTAGAATTTGTGCCATGTGAGATCACGTCTCTTGTTCACAGGGGCGGTGCTTCACCTGTTTTGCAGCTGGAGTGTCCTTACAGAAACTTACATGAAAGCCAAGGATCCTCCCCACCCCACCTCCCACTTCAATGCTGAAAAAACCACTGATATGGAAATCTGGTGAAGAGTTTGAGGGAGCCCATAGACTTTCTGAAGCTCATTCAGAGATTCTATAGGAGTCCATGGCCCTCGAGGTATCCTGCTCTGTTCCAGATACTATTATTAATGTCCTCCTGTAGCTAGAGTAATTCCTCTATCTGTGCACAGGCCCTCCTTCACAGGGTTCTCTGTATCCATTATTTACAAGCCTCCCTATTCATCAACCTTTTTCTATTGAATGTCCTCTTTCCCTCTGCATTTAAACTTGCTTGAATATATCACGGCACACACACACACACACAAAGACACTGTGATTAGACATATATAAATATCAATATATAATCTGCTTACACCGCTCCTCCTTCACGAAAAGAGCTCTTGCTGTGGTCCCTAGTGGCCTCATCATTGCTAAACCCAAAGGCTGCTTCTCAGCCTTTAGTCCTTTGGATTCTCAGAGGTACCCAACTTTGTCACTCTCTTGGAACACTTGTCTACTCTTGACTCTCCATCCCATACTCTCCTGGATTTTCTCCCACCCCTGCTCATTCTTAAGACTCTTCGGGGGTTCCTTTTCCTCTCTCAGCCCCTTAAGAACATCAGAGCTCTGGTACAGGCCTTCTCTCCCCATTTTACTCTCCCTGAGCAATATGACCAACTTCCATGATTTCCGTTACCACTTCCATGCTGATTATGCTCTCATTGTATCTCCAGTTTAATCTTTCTCCTAAGCTCAGCCTGTATTTCCAATTCTTTCGTCTGCATAGCCTCAGAAACCTCCAACTGAACTTATCTGTTCTGGATGTCTTCTGTTCATTCCTTCAGATGCCCTCTCCACCATTCTCGTGCTCTAAGCCCCACGTCAGTGAGTTTCCTTGCTCTTCAGCCTCCAAGCCCCCTCCAGGGTTCCTCCCAGGTGAATGGCACCAATCTCCATCCAGGGATACAAGCCAGAAACTTGGGCAACAGCCTAGATGCCCTGAACTTTGCCACTTCCCTTTTCCATTAGTTCTCAGATCCTTAGATCTTGCAAGTCCATCCTCCTTTCCCTCTTTCCAAAGCTATTCTGTGGAGACTTCCTAATTTGTGGAATGGTTTATTATTCATCCTTCTAAATGGTCTCTGTCTTCAGTCTTAACTCCCTCCAGTCATTCTCAGCTCTCTGACCTTTTAACATTAATTAGGCACTAAAAGTAGTGCCTTGGGCCAGTTATGGGGAATCCAAGATCAGCCAGAAACGTGTTCTGCCATCAGGGAGACCACAGTTGGAGGTGGAGTTAAGGGAAGGGCTAACCAGTTTGGCAAATAAAAATAGGACATCCAGTTAAACTGGAATTTCAGATAAGCAATACTTTTTTTTTTTTTTAAGTAAGTATGTCTCATGCAATAATTAGGACATACTTATACCAAAAAAAAAAATGTTGTTTAGGTACTTCCCTGGTGGTCCAGTGGCTAAGAATCCACACTCTCATTGCCGAGGGCCAAGGTTCAATCCCTAGTCAGGGCACTAGATCTCACATGCTGTAATAGAGTTTGAATGCTGCAACTAAAGCTCCCTCATGCTGCAAGGAAGAGTAAAGATCCTGTGTGCTGCAACTAAGACCCGGCACAGCCAAATACACAAAGAAATATATTTTAAATGTTGTTTATCTGCTATTGAAGTGGGTGCCCCCTTTTTTTCCTGGCAACCCTAGATGGGGGTAAACAAATGAACAGAAAACTAAGTCCCCCAACAGAAGTATGATTAGGGTACAGTGATGTATGTCAGGCTTGGGGAGGATTCTATACTCACAAAGGAAGAGGAATCATTTCTACCTAGACGGACAGGGAAGAGCCAGGAAAGTCTTTGTGAAGGAGGTGGCTCTTGAACTGGGCCTTGAAAAATAAAATACTTGCTTTCATTGCCTCTCAGTTCTAAAACCCCCCTTTTCACCAGCCACGCCCTCTCCAGCAAGGTCTGGGGCTCAGCCTTGGGCAGGAGTTGGAGGGGGTGGGATAGGTGAGGGCCTCTTCCTTGGGCTATATTTTTCAGAGTTATCTTCTCTTCTTACTGGCTGGCCAGTCCCTCATTCCTTCCAAATGAGGGATATAAAATATAAAATTTTTATATTAAACTGTTTCTGTATGCTTATTGCGTGGTTTCTCCTGACTGGCCCCAGCTTGACACAGCCTTCTCAGCAGAGGCAATTGCATGAACAAAGGCAGGAAGCATGGAACAGCCGGAAGAGCCAGGGATTTCATGTAGAATTGGGGGAGGGTCCTCCTCAAGACACAAGTCTAGAGAGATCATAACAGTCCTCGAGTGCTATACCAAGGAGCCTGGACTTTGTGCTGAGTGGAGCCACTGAGGGTTTTAGGTGGGATTGTCTAGAGACATGTTCCAGACAGATGACTGGCCACTGTGTCTAGTTTGGACTGGAAGGGGCAAGGCAGGGGACACCAGTTAGAGATGCTGCAGTTAGGGCTGCTCAGACAACAAACGCTGGCGCCTTGACCTAGGCAGAACAGTGTGGAAGGACAGAGAGACAGGAGGTACGATCCACGGGACTTGGTGATGAGCTGCTTGTGAGGACCTGATGGAAGGGAGAGTTTTCAGGTGGCTTGGACAACCAGTAAGAAATTTAGGGGATGTAGTATTTTTAGCCCATAATGGGAGTAAGGTGTGGGGGAAGCCGTGTTTGATTTTGTACCTGTTCAACTTGATGTGCCCGTGACAGTTTCAGAAGGCAAGGAGGCTGGCAGCGGCCGGGTCTGGCAGTCAGGACAGTCTGGGCCAGAGAGATCTAAGAGTCATAAATCAAAGACAAGGAGGTGGTGAGCAGCAGAGGCTAAGGCTTGGAGACCCAGCAGTTTAGAAACAGGGAGAGGAGAAGGGACAAGGCTGTGAAGGAGACCAAAAGGGTTGACCAGAGTGGTGGGAAAAACAAAGCAGAACAAACGGAAGGCGCAAAGGGGCCAGATGCAGCAAAACCATCAAGTCACATAAGGGCTGAAACTGTCCACTGGGTTCTCTGGCCACAAGGTGGCCTAGGGACTCAGGCTAAGCTTCTTGCTGAAAACAACTAAAAATACTTAGACAAAACATACTTTTAAAAATTAATGCACCTGTGAGCTGGTATACACAGAAGAAATATTCAGGCCAAAATAAACAAATACAGGAAACCACAAAGGTAAACAAAGTTCAGTAGCTGGTATTCACCTTGAGGGCATTTTCTTTACCTGGGGAACCTGGGCATTGGTAGCAAGGGCTCCCTTGCAAAGAGCTTATGGGGGCAAAGGGAGTCTACCTGGAACATTCTCAATAAGGCCAGAACCCCAAAGGACTATGCCCACATCTAGAGGTGAACTAGAAATAAACCTTCCCCTCCTTTCCCTAACCTCTTTCCCTCAAACCAGGGGACTACAAAGAAAATAAACTTCCTTAGTGCAATTAACCTTAGTGCTAAGTGGAAGGGGAGAAACCTCCCCTGAGAATTCTTAACCATAGGCAGGGCCCTCATTTGGTTTTGCAGACCAAAATTCACACTGTTTTAGAAGGCTGAAAAACTTCAAACTGGTTAATTTGTCATGGACATGGATTGCTAGTGGCTCCAGGTGACCAACAGAAGCTCTTTCTCCCCCTCTCCTGGGCTCTGGAATGCTCTCCTGAATTTGGGAACCCCTCCCAGGGTTGTCGGGGCTTCCCAGTGACTCAGTGGTATGGTTCAGGTGGCAAAGAATCTGCCTGCAAAGCAGGAGACCCAAGTTCAAACCCTGAGTCGGGACGACCCCCTGGAGAAGGAAATGGCTGCCCACTCTAGTATTCTTGCCTGAGAAATCCCATGGACAGGGGAGCAGGCTGGCTACAGGCCATGGGGTTACAAAAGAGTCTGGCATGACTCAGTGACTAAACAACAACAACAAGCCAGGGTTGTCACAGGTTCTGGCCCCTATATGTTCTCTTCTTTTTTAAAAAAACAATTTTAATTATTTAAAAATTTTATTTATTTTTGGCTGTGCTGGGTCTTTGTTGCCTTTGGGAAGACTCTTCTCTAGATGCAGCAAGCAGGGGCTACTCTTTGTTGCATTGCTTTTCATTGCAATGGTTTCTCTTGCTGCAGAGCATAGGTTCTAGGTGCACAGCTTTCAGTGTTGCAGTGTGTGGACTTTAGAGCTCGGGCTCAACAGTTGTGGTACACACGCTTAGCAGTTGCTCCATGGCATGAGGGATCTTCCAGGTCAGGGATCAAACCTGTGTCCCCTGCATTGGAGGTGGATTCTTAGCCACTGGACTACCAGGGACGCCCCCTCATTTTTTTTAGAAAGAGGTAGACAGATTTTGAACACAGAATTTGTGGTCTTAACCCTCCCTCCATTCCTCCACCTTCCATAATGATATATTAGTATCAGGGCCAAGACATTTCACACCCCTATGCACAGACCTGGAATCAGTACTTTATTGTGGCTTCCTGTTTCCTCCTTCCAAATCCCCCTTTCCTTCTTCAATGTATTATACTGTTGCAGGAAGGGGGACGCCCCTCCCAGGGTCCAAAAGAGGGATCTTGTCTAACCCTAGGAGATGAATGGTCCTTGGAGACACATGTGCTGACAAAGCAGACTTTATTGGGAAGGGACACCTGGGTGGAGAGCAGTAGAGTAAGGGAACCCTGGAGAACTGCTCTGCCTCAGGGATGGCAGTCTCAGTTTTACAGTGATGGGATTAACTTTCTGGGTTGTCTTTGGCCAATCACTCTGACTCATGGTCCTTCCTGGTGGCGCACACATTACTCAGCCAAGATGGATGGCAGCGAGAAGGATTCAGGGAGGTGGTAGGACCTGTGGGGTCTCCTTTTGACCTTTTCCGAATTTTTCTGGTTGGTGGTGGCAGCTTGTTAGTTTCACATTCCTTACCACACATTGTGTGGTGAAATAACTCATGCAAATAGTTACTATGGTGCCTGGCCAGGGTGGGCAGTTTCCGTCAGCGTTTCCCCTAACAATACTATAGACATATTTTTCTAAAATGTAAATTCAATCATCAATGCCCACTTGCAACCTCATCATGGTTTCACATCGCACTTAGGATAATGTCTCAATTTGTCTTTCCAAGCTCATCGCTTTCCTCATCCCCTCTGCCTTCCTCCCCCTCACAGACAACCCCCTTAAAGTGAACACAGCTAACTAACTGTACTTCAAACATTTTCTTGATAAAGATTTGTTGAATGACTAGATTCCCACTGGACTCTGCTTACCAGCTAATCAAGCCCCCTCCTCCCCAGTCTCTTGCTGTTGCTATTCAAGCTAAGATCAAGTTTCTCCTCCTCAGGGAAGCCTTCATCCACCTCAGGCCTCCGTGGCTATAGCCAATGCCAGCTTCCTCCACTGAACACAAGAACAGAGGTCCTTTCCTTTTTTATTTTTATTTTTTCCACTTGGGGTAGAGACTGCTGGCGACTTGGGCCAACCAGATCTGTGGCTGATCTCTGCTATCCTCGCTGTGTGTCCAGCGAAAAGATAAGCTCAACTTTCCCCAACTTCGGCTTCCTCATCTGAAAATAGTGAATGAAAATACCCACCACAGAGTTGCTGCGAGAACTGGACTTAAGGTATGCAATGTGCTGTTCCTTGCACTTAAATATAAGCTATTTTAATTACTCATAAAGACAAGTTGCTTCCGAGAACCTAATGAAATTCTCCAAGCACTGTCCATGGTAAGTAGTTTCCCGGTTGCTCACTGGGTGGCCCTGAGAGCCATCCTTTTTTATTCCTGAGGCGCGCCAAGCCCCTTTCCTCTTCAGTGTTCTTCTCAAGACAGTACCCTTCCTGGGACCGAGGTCTTGCCGCCAGGTCTTGAGCACCAGATTAACCTGTGTCCCCCCACCCGCTCAGTCCCCTCCCAAACACACACCTTAACCTCCAGCCTGGCTTCCCAGCTCTATCCCACCGGCCCCTAGACTCACGTCCTCTTAGGAAGCTGCCCCGCAGCGCCTCTCGCCGGTCGAACTTGGCCGCAATAGGCCTAAGGCTGCCTGGGCTCGGCTGATCCCCAGACCACGTGCTCCCGGCCTCCGCCGCAAGGCACCGCCTTCCCGCTGGGCGCCATGCGGACTACATTTCCCAGGGTGCGCAGCGGCGGGGCCTTGGCTCGGGTGGTGGGGGGGGCGGGGGGGCTCGAGCGGCGCGCCGTTCCGCGGCCTGCTCAGGGGCGCGCGGGCAGGCGCGAGGATACGAGAGGGGACCCGGAATGAGTTTCCGCGCAGTTCCGCCGGGCCGTGCCGGGCTGTGCCGGCCGGGTCGGGCCAGGGCAGGCGCGGGTCCGGGTGGGACGGCTTCTGAGTCGGCGGTGCCGCGGACAGGCGCTCGGGGCAGCCCGTGCCTCGCTGAGGTCCCCGCCCCGTCCCGGCCGGGCCGGCTCGCCTGTCAGTCACTGGGGCGGAGGCAGCGGCGGTAGCAGGGCCGGAGACGGAGGGTGAGAAGAGCGCGGGCCTGGCCGAGCCGAGGGGACCTGCCACAGCCCCTTAACTCCACGGACTCTTCGCCCGAGATTTGCGAAGCTGTACCCCTGCGCTTCGTTGGACGCCTCCTTAACCCGCGAAGGGCTCTCTCCCCCGTAACCTCCCACCCCCGTGACCTCCTGCTAGAACCCGAGATCTCACTAGGGTGTTGTGGTACAGGCCATCGACCCTGTGACCCCTTGGTTTTCCCCAGGCCTCGCTTCCCTATGACTCCCTCTTCATAGATTCTGGGGACAGAACCCTGATCTACCATCAGGACCCCCTCCTGCAAACTCCTCACTGACGGCTTTCTCCTAGGAGTTCCCCTCAGTGGGTCTCCTCCTAAGAGCACCCCTTTTGGCCTCTGGCTAGCCCCCCACCCTCAACCGAGGTGGGGCGGCCTCGGCAGCCATGCTTGCCCTGGGACCCCTGTCACGCCACCACTTCCTGGGCACCCAAGCCGGAGTCTAGCAGGGGGCCAGCAGCCAAGAGGCTGGGGCAAGAGACAGGCCACGGTCCACCTCCCTGCTGGGGAGGGAGCAAAGATGGAGCGGCGGGAGGAGCAGCCGGGGGCTGCAGGGGCTGGAGCAGCACCAGCCTTGGACTTCACGGTGGAGAACGTGGAGAAGGTATGAGGGCTCTGGGGAGGGGCACTCCAGTGACAGAGCAGAAGTTCTGGGGACTGACACTAATGCCAGGGCCCAGGCCTGGGCTGGGTGCCCGTTGGGATGGTGCCTCCAGAGCACCTGGCATTTGCTGTCTCTCTGGGCTAGCCAACAGCAATGCAATGGTGTCTTAGGCTATTTTTGGCCTTCCATAGACACGGGTCCTCTGTGGACACGCTAGGGTCTTGGGATGGTCCCTCCAGGGTGCTGATGGTTTAGACCCTCCAGCCAGACTGGCTAGTCTCCAGCTCCATGGGAAATGCATGAGCAGTGCAGTAAGAAGCCAGGAATGAGGGAGACTTGCAGCTCAGTCCCCAGAAACCAGAGTGATGCTGAGCCATCCTGGCCCTGTTCTGTTGAGCAGGGGCTCAGAAAATAATCTGAAACTAAAACAATCTGGGTTGTGTTTTCACTTTTCCTTGGAGAAGGGTCCTTCGGTTATTGGATGGAGGCCAGACCACTCCCGGGCAGGCGGAAGTAGGGCTGGCCCCTTGGTTTTGTGCTGGATCCAAGGGGCCTGGTCCTGCTGGCAGCTTCAGGGTCCTTCCCTACTCACCTGCCCTCATGGCTTCCTGCCATGGCACTCTCAGGCTCCCCCGCTGCTCAGTCTGTCTTTTCAAACTGCTTCTCTATTTCTTTGCTGGGTTCTGCCCCCAGAGGCTGGGAATGTAGAAATGCTTTCCACCCTGGGGTGGATGGGGGAGACAGGGCTATCGTGGTGGAAAACAGGGAATGGTTGCAGATACTCATTTGTTATTCTTGAGGCCCGTTTACCATACCCAGTGGTAAGGATGCATCTTTCTGCTTCTGTTCTCTGCCTGCCTCTGCATCCCAAGGGTCCAGACAAGGAACAGTGGCCATAACTGGCTGTCAGGGGTACAGATAGGGCTCAACCTACTTGGATGGAGTCTGCTTAGGGCTTAGGACTCTTAGGGCTTAGTACCCTGCTTAGGACTCTCACAGTCCTGGCCTCACTCATCCACCCCTTGGGGCTGGGCAGTGTTGGCATGGTGGCGCACTGTTCCATGTGCCTCCAGGGAAATAAACCACTGTTTTCCTACTGTGTGAAGTCCTAATGGAATTGGGACCCTGGGGATTTAGCTAGTTGAGAACTCCAGGCTAGGCATTTGCCAGGGCTGCAGGCCAAGACTTCTCTGAACCAGCTTTTGGACCCTCTTGTATGCTCTCTTAGGAGTGTTCTCACTCTCCTTTCAGTTTATCTGTGCCCTAGGGCTGCCTGGCAAAGTCTTAGTCCTGCTCAGATTTCACAGTGGCTTTGGTGCCAGCATCTGGAGTGACCTAGGGATGATCCTGGGGGAGCTAAATGGAGCTGTTGGAGTAGATGAGAGCAGCTGTGCCTGGGAGGGTTGGAGGCGGGGGGTGGCTCAGGCTGTTCCATGCTCTTCTCAGGCTTAGCTTCTTCCTTATGGAGCCACTCCTTCCACCTGGGCCTTGCCCTTTACCTCAGGTGCTTTTCCTTTGGGGAACTTGGCCTCCTCTTTTGCTGCTTCCCTGTAGTTCACGCTCCCAACCCCTAAGGTTTTGCTGTAAAGAGAAGAGGCTATGGTGGAGTGTGGGCAAGTTCAGGCTCTCAAGATCCCGGCCGGACCCCAGGTCCATGAAGCACTGCTGAGCCTGAGCTCTCCCTTCCCGCTCAGCCCCCTGGTCAGAAAGAGAGGACAGTTTTGCAGGACCAAGTCATGGCCTATGTTGTGGGCTCTGGCAGGATCCAGAGTGGCCAGCACCTGCTCAGTCTTGTGCTGTCCTGCAGGCGCTGCACCAGCTCTACTATGACCCCAACATTGAGAACAAGAACCTGGCTCAAAAGTGGCTGATGCAGGCCCAGGCATCCCCTCAGGCCTGGCACTTCAGCTGGCAGCTCCTGCAGCCGGACAAGGTGCCTGAGATCCAGTACTTTGGGGCCAGTGCCCTACACATCAAGATCTCTCGCTACTGGAGTGACATCCCTACTGACCAGTATGAGAGCCTAAAGGCACAGCTCTTCACCCAGATCACCCGCTTTGCCAGTGGCTCCAAGATTGTGCTGACTCGGCTGTGCGTGGCACTGGCCTCACTGGCTCTCAGCATGATGCCCGACGCTTGGCCATGTGCTGTGGCAGATATGGTACGGCTGTTCCAGGCCGAGGACTCACCGGTGGATAGCCAGGGCCGCTGCCTGGCCCTGCTGGAGCTGCTGACAGTGCTGCCCGAGGAGTTCCAGACCAGCCGCCTGCCCCAGTATCGCAAAAGCCTGGTGCGGACCAGCCTGGCAGTGGAGTGTGGGGCTGTCTTCCCACTGCTGGAGCAGCTGCTGCAGCAGCCCAGCTCACCCAGCTGTGTGCGTCAGAAGGTGCTCAAGTGCTTTTCCAGCTGGGTGCAGCTGGAGGTACCGCTGCAAGACTGCGAGGCGCTCATTCAGGCTGCCTTCGCGGCTCTGCAGGACTCAGAGCTCTTTGACAGCAGTGTGGAGGCCATTGTCAATGCCATCTCACAGCCTGATGCCCAGAGGTGAGCCAGTCCCAACCATCCCGGAGATGGACAGCCTGCTTGGCCAGCCACACATCCATCCATCCATCTGTTCAGTAAACACTAATTGAGTACCTACTACATGCCTGGCTCTATGCTGAATATACAGCAAGGAACCAAACAAGACATGGTCCTTGTCCTTGTGGTTCAGAGAGGGAGACAAGACATTAGACAACAAACCATCCAACGAATTATTCAATGAAAATATTTGACTCTCCCTTCTCGTTCTCTTAGTCACCAAGTCCTGGCTGCTCTGCTCCTGACTCTGCGGCATATCTTTTCCATTTCCACTGCCCCCACCCTAGTGTAAGGTGTCCTCATCTCTCTCCCCTGATTACTGAGGGGATTCCTCACCAGTCCCCTGGTTTTCACACTTGCACCTTTCATTGCCAACTCAGCACCCAGAGAAATCTTTTTAAAAATGAGAGCCTAATCTTTCCTTTCTGCTCAGAAATCCCCAGTGGCCCCACGCTGCTCTTAGGATAAAGTTCAGAATTCTCAATGTGATTCACGAGGGCGAAGCACAGCATGGCATCCCCAGCCTCGTTTCAGGCCATGCTACTTCCTTTCTTCATTCTCACACAAACGTTTCAGTTTCTTGAGTGTCCCAGGCTCCTTCCAGCCTCCAAGCCATCACATGTACTTGTCATATCATCGTTGCCTGATCTGAAACTTCACTTCCTTGGGAAAGTCCTCATG
This sequence comes from Bos grunniens, assembly GCF_055505025.1. Taxonomy (NCBI): domain Eukaryota; kingdom Metazoa; phylum Chordata; class Mammalia; order Artiodactyla; family Bovidae; genus Bos; species Bos grunniens. The sequence goes on from NC_141167.1 coordinate 19,318,635, forward strand.
ATTTTTAAGACTGTTTGGTCTTCTCTATTTTATCTCAGCGCTCCCAGTGTTTTTCCTTCTTAGTCTGTAACGCAGTTTCATTATAAATTAATGTATGTCTCCCCATTAGTCTCTCAGCAATGTGAGGACAGGCTCTCTGTCATTTTATTTTGTCACATTGTGCCTGGCAGCACTTGGTAGCATTCATTATTTTTTAAACAGAGGAAAAGTAGGAGTTGCCTACTTGGTGAGGGTAGGGGTGGGAGAGGGTGGAAGGGGAGGGAGTGTTCCAGGCTTCGGGAGATACAGCAGGGGCAAAGGCATGTAGTGGGCAGCCCCACCATACACTCAAGGAGCCAAAACAAGGTGAGTGTAATGAGATGTTTCCTCGGGAAATGTTGCTTGAGCGTCTGTTTATGTGTGGGGGTCTAGGCTGACCACAGGGAGACTAAAGATGGATAGGTTGATTTCTGCAAGTCAAGAGCTCAGAATCCAGGAAACACATGGATGGGCAAGTACAGCCTATGTGATGAGTGCTCTAATAGAGGGAGCAGGTTGCTGTCAGAACCAAGAGGAGGCATTTAACCCAGTGTGAGGGTATGAAGGGCTTCCCTGAGGAGGTGCCAACTGAGCTGTGCTTTGAAGGCTGTGTAAGAGTTAGCCAGATGGAGGTAATGGATATGGGGAGGACATTTCAGACCGAAGGAAGAGCCCAAGCAAGGAAAGGGTGTGAGAGAGCCTGATGACTGGGTATGATTAAATAGCAAAGTGTAAGGGCCAGTGATTGGAGATCTAGATCCAGATCATCAAGGCCTTGTTGACCAGGCTTAAGATTTTGGTCTTTGTGCTCAAGAGGATATAATAAGAGAAAATGGCGTGATGAGATTTTTGGTATAAATTGGATTGGCTGGGGCAAGCCTGGAAGCCTGATACTTCACATTTCAGAGAAAAGGCTTTGAGAATGCTCAACAAAGCCAGAAGGGGCAATACCATTGAAAGGGATGGCCTGGGGAAGTGGTTGATGGCTCTAGCTTTGGCATTAGTCATGTTTGAGTTTGAATCCCAAATAATTCACTTCCTAGATCTGAGACCTTGGATAAACCACTTTTAAGCCTCAGTTTCTGTTATCAGTAAAATGGATCATTATACAGAGTTTAAATAGAATAATGTTCCCAGGGCCTGACCCTGGTATTCTGGGAATATTTTGGTATGAAGATTCAATAACAGAATGTTTCTGAGAGCTTTAGCATGGTTCCTTGACATCACATTAATGGCGGTTACTAGTATTTGGTATCATGATTGCTTTGGCAGTTAATATGAGCTCTTTCCCATGGCATCTCAGCTTTTCCAGCTTAAGGTGGGTACCAAGTCCTAGGTCAAGGCCTTTCTTGGCTAGCTAGGCTCAGACAATTGGTGGCTAAGGGGAATTGGCAGGGCCAATGTGTGGGTGATGTGAGGTGTCCTTGGATACACCCAGGTTTACCCGCCTAGCCAGTCTCGAGGGCTTTGGCAGGTAATTGATGCCTCTGCTTCTCTGAACGAATGAGCAAGCAAGGAGCCAGTGAGGGAACCTATAGCCTCCTGAGCGCCCATTGGCTGCAGCCCCCTTGGTTGCTTAGCAACTCTCCCCATTTTCTCAGCTCTACTCCCAGAGCTCTAATTGCAGGTCTGGGCTGAGCTCAGTGTGAGTGGCAGCCAAGGAGTCCCAGCAGCTCTGCCCCGGCAGCTCAAGCTGACCAACAGGAGCCAGGCCTTTTGAACCCAGGCTCAGCTGTGGTGTTCTAAAGGCATCCTCTCTATCTCCCTCCCCCAGACCTAGAAACCTTGAGGCCTCAGGTACATTCTGTTTGCTCACAGGTCTCAGGCACAGGTGTCTGGGTGGTAGGAAATCAATGCAAGAGCTTCCCCTATGGGTGGACTGCATCCAGCCTGGAGTCAGTGTTTGGGCTTTGCTCTGTCTAGTCCATTTCCTAACTTTGGCTTGAGAAAGTCACCTTCAGTGGCTTTAAATTTTGGGTCATCCAGCCATTCCCCAGGTGTCCTGACGTTGGCTCTCTCCTTGGCTGAGCTTGCACTCAAGTCACCATTTTCCCACCCTATCCACAGCTGCTGCTTTTTGCCTGGCTCTCTCTCCTTTGGAAAAAAAATGTTTCCTGAGATTTGTTTTTAATCCTGGGAAAGCTTTTTGCTGGTGGGCTGGAGAAGGGAAAAAAGATGAATTAGACAGGCTCATGGGAGCTCCCATCAGTTAGAATTTGAGATATATGCTGAGATCTGCATAGATCCTTTGAGGAAATTCAAGTTGGGCCCTGAAACAGAAGCAGACCTATAGCAGTGCACGGGGCTGTCTTAACCTGGAATCTGTCACTGTGTGCTCTGTGACCTTGAGTAATGCTCTGAGTTCTACTCGGCTATACTGTCCTTGATTTATCCTGTTATGAGGCAGAGATGAGACAAATTAAGAACATTGATTACCTACTGTGTACATGAATTTTGAAGATGTGAGAGAGCCCTGGAATTCAGTGAGGATGCTGTGGGGGTAGGGCACTACCTCCTGCTGCCATCTCAGCTACTGGGCAGCTCACGGCCATGGCCTTGGCCCTGCCCCTACTCATTGTGCCAGAGTCTGGCCTGAAGGTGCCCATTGTCTTGTGGTGCAGCCCGTGTCAGGGCCATGAGACAAGCCATCCCCGCTGTCTCCAGGCCACACCCTCTGGAGCTGTCTCTGGGCTGGGGGTAATCTGGTATGAATGTCTTGTCCCACCAGAACCGGGATGTGGAAGCCAGCATCCCGGACTGGTTGCCCCTTGTCCTTCTCATCCTTTGCCTAAGGTTACCTTGCCAGGGCTACCTCCTAGCAAGCTGCTTGGGGCAAGTCCAGATAGAACTCCTTCTGGATATTCAGTACCGCCTTCCTCCATGGTTTGCTATGGTGACACTATGATTGGCAATAGAGGGATCCCCCCCTGAGAGCATCACTTCCTCTGCTTAGTCTCTCCACATAGCAGGCAGCTGGGGATGGAGCTAGCCTTCTCTCAGTCTCCTTTGTATACTCTGCTTCCTCTGCTCCTTCCTTAGGGATCACTGTGCTTCAGTGCTCTGGCTCAGACCCTCTTTTCTCATTCAGCACTTACGCATGCACGCATGCTAAGTCGCTTCAGTCATGTCTGACTCTTTGTGACCCTACAGACCATAGCCCACCAGGCTCCTCTGTCCATGGGATTCTCCAGGCAAGAATACTGGAGTGGGTTGCCATGCCCTCCTCCCATTCGACACTTAATTCTTGGGCACTTTCCAGCTATTCCCATAGCTGTTTGCTGATGATTCCAAAATCTATGTCTCTTGCTCTGACCTCTCCATTGGGCTTCAGGTTTCTATATCCAGTTCTCTCTGGACACTTCTACCTGCCTGTTTCCCTGGGTACCTCTGATTCAATATGCCTAACGTTGAACTTAACACCCTGTGGCCTGCCGTTAAATTTATTACTGTCCCCATCCATCCTCTCCTCCAGGTCTCAGGAAGTATTTCCACCAGGGAGAGTTGTTCTTGACTCTTCGCCATCCTCCTACCCCTGTTTTGTCTCTGAGTTCCCTCTGAGTCCTTACTGCCACCAGACTCCTTAGGAGTTAGGATTTGGTTGCAGGGGACGGAGTGGAGGGTGGAGGTTGATGCTCTCCGGAGCTGTTGCTGTCTCCTGAAGTCTTTAACAAGACTCTTCAGCGTGTATTACCTCTTCTGTCTCCTATTCTCATTCAATCTCCCCTGATACTGATGGTATTAGTTTCCTGCAGCTGCCATGCTAAGGTACCACACCCTGGCACACACGACAGAGATTTATTGTCTCCCAGTTGTGGAGCCTGGAGGTCTGAAATCAAGGTCTCAGCTCCCTCTGAAACCTGTAGGAGCACCCTTCCTTGCTGCCTCCCAGCTTCTGTTGCTTTGCTGGCAGTCTTTGGTGTTCTCTCGGCTTGCTGCATAATTCCAGCCTCTCCCTTTGTTGTCACATGTCATCCTCCCTGTGGGTCTCTGTCTTTACATGAAGGTCTTCTTTTAAGAACATCAGTCATATTGTATTAGGGCCACCCCCTACTCTCTGATCTAATCTGCAGTGACCCTGTTTCCAAATCAGGTCACATTCTGAGCTACTAAGGTTAAGGCTTCAACACATCTTTTTTGGGGAAACATAATTCAATCAATAGCTGTCTTATTCTCTGGCCCCCCCAAATTTATTTGTCCTCCCCACATGCAAAACACATTCACCTCATCCTAACCTCCCTAAAAGTCTTAAGCCATTCAAGCATCAGCTCTAAGTCCAACTGGAGGACACAGGTCCAGCCACACTTACCTTTTTGTATATCCTTTCCAGAGTTCTCCTGGAGGTCTCTGACCTAAAGTTATTCCCAAATCGGGCAATGTCAAACCTGCCACATAGGCCTAGCCCCTGACCCCTTTCTTGCTTTGGGTTTGATGTGGAAAGGGGGGCTTTGATGGACAACAGAGATGTTGTGCCTTTCTCCCAAAGCTGGTGGGGGATGGGCAGACAGTTCTGATGCATCTCCTCACCCTCTGCCTCCAGGTATGTGAACACACTCCTGAAACTCATCCCACTGGTGCTGGGACTGCAGGATCAACTGCGACAGGCAGTACAGAATGGGGACATGGAGACCTCCCACGGCATCTGTCGCATTGCTGTGGCTCTGGGCGAGAACCACTCCCGGTGAGGACAGGGGCAACTGCAGGTGGGATGGCAGGGCCCTCACAGACGTAAGGGAGGTGGAAGGACCTCCCCATGCCTTCTCCCTCCCAGGGCCTTGCTGGACCAAGTGGAGCACTGGCAGAGCTTCCTGGCCCTCGTCAACATGATCATGTTCTGCACGGGCATCCCTGGCCACTTCCCTGTCAACGAGACCACCAGCTCCCTGACCCTCACCTTCTGGTACACACTGCAGGTGTGTCACGTGACCTTCGGTGGACCTGGGCCGTGATGGAAGAAGGGGAGTGATGGCATCTGTGGCTAACTCTCCTCCCTGGTTCTCTCAGGATGACATTCTGTCCTTTGAGGCAGAGAAACAGGCTGTGTACCAGCAGGTGTACCGGCCAGTCTACTTCCAGCTGGTGGATGTGCTTCTGCACAAGGCCCAGTTCCCTTCTGATGAAGAATATGGATTCTGGTCCTCAGATGAGAAGGAGCAGTTCCGAATTTACAGGTGACAGTAGCAGGCCAATCCTAGCTCTGAAGGGAGTCCTGAGATAATGAAGGCAATGAGGGGAGGGGTCCAAGGCCAGGTTCCCTGAATCCTGGGCCACCCTTCTCTGTTCTCTAGGCGCTTTGGCAGGGCTGTGAGGGAATTGGGGTGGGCTCCTGTGCTTGGGGGAGGCATCTAGGCAGTGTATAAGGCCTTCATCTGCTTCTTAGGGTGGACATCTCAGACACGCTCATGTATGTCTATGAGATGCTGGGGGCCGAGCTCCTCAGCAACCTCTATGACAAGCTGGGTCGTTTGCTCACCAGCTCAGAGGAGCCCTACTCCTGGCAGGTACCTCCCCAGCCTGATTCCCTCAGCCCTCCCAGATCTGTCACCTCCTCCTCCTCAGCCAAGCCAGTGGCATCCTCTTTCCCCAGCACACAGAGGCCCTGCTCTATGGCTTCCAGTCCATCGCAGAGACCATCGATGTCAACTACTCCGACGTGGTGCCCGGGCTCATCGGCCTCATCCCGCGGATCAGCATCAGCAACGTGCAGCTGGCGGACACCGTCATGTTCACCATTGGTGAGCCCTGGCCCACACCCGTGAGCACACCCCCAGAGCCACAGCGCACAGCCCCAAGCCGACCTGCTGGGTCCTGTGCAAAGTGGGAGACAGAAGTGCGCACACACACAGTCAGAAACTGCGGCCAGTGGACTGTCCTGGCATGTCTAGGGGTCCTGGCTACAGTGCGCTGAGCTGCAGTTCAGTGAGGCTAGTTCATTGCCGCTGAAACAGTGGCGCTGGGCCTCTGCCGAGTAACACCTTCCCGCTTATCAGCGGTAAGGTCATGTTTGAGCCTGTACGTGCATATTTGCCCATCCCATGCTCTGCACACGCAGCGCGCTCTCTGTTCAGGGGCTCCAGCTCCACCCTGCCACATCTGCCTGCCTTGCAGGGACCTGGCACACAGGCAGCCTGGCCTGCCTCAGATGCCTTCCCTCCTTCCCCCAGGAGCTCTGTCTGAGTGGCTGGCTGACCACCCCGTCATGATCAACAGCGTTCTACCCCTTGTGCTGCACGCCTTAGGCAATCCCGAGCTCTCTATCTCTTCTGTGTCCACCCTCAAGAAGATCTGCCGAGAGTGCAAGTATGACCTGCCGCCCTACGCTGCCAACATCGTGGCTGTCTCCCAGGTATCCCAGGGCCCTGGGTGCAGCCAGGCCTCAGGGCACAGTCTGCCCTACACTGACACCATATTCCTTCTCTTTATCCCTAGGATGTGCTGATGAAACAGATCCATAAGGTGAGTTCATTAAGTTTCTAGGGTGCTTGGCTCTTTGAGGTATTGAGGGGATCCAAAGAAATCCCATCTTCTGCCTTTGTGCCTTATTCTCGTTCTTGGAACCTTCCCCAAGAGGCTCATTCTCCCCACCCACAGCTAGGCGTCTCTGGGACTGACCCTCTGTGCTCTGCCCCACAGACAAGCCAGTGCATGTGGCTGATGCAGGCACTGGGCTTCTTGCTGTCGGCCTTGCAAGTGGAGGAGATCCTTAAAAACCTGCACTCGCTCATCTCACCATATATCCAGCAGCTGGAGAAGCTGGCAGAAGAGATCGTGAGTGAACCCTTGCGCACGTGTGTGTGTGTATGTGTCGTATATGGCTGCAAGCAGCAGTGGGTCTCTGGGGCTGCCCTTTGTGTGGGCTGTGGCTTAGCTGCTGAGGGGTGGGCTGGTAGTCAGGGTTGGGAGATCCAGAGCTTGGTTCCCTTCTCCCCGTAGCCTAATCCTTCCAACAAGCTGGCCATTGTCCACATCTTGGGGCTTCTCTCCAACCTCTTCACCACACTGGACGTCAGTCATCATGAGGATGATCATGAAGGCCCTGAGCTCCGGAAGCTGCCAGTGCCACAGGGACCCAACCCCGTGGGTGATGTTGTCATTGCCACTGCCCCCCCACCCCCAACCCTGTGGGAATGTCATAGTCACCCCTGAACTCTATGGGTAATATTGTCATTGTTTCCCTGGCCCCATGGGGCATGATGCATTTGGTCCTTTGACCCTGTGAATGACCCTCCCACTGCCCCCTGCTCTGTAGGGAGTGATGTCATTGTCTCACTCAGTCCTGTGGGTGATGTTGTCTTTGTTCCTAGCCTAACTGGGGTGGTGTTATAGTGTTTCCTTCTCCCCATGGGCGACACTGACATTATACATCTTAAGTGATGTAATTATGGTACCCTGTATAACCCCCAACTCAGTGGGGCCTTCTACTTTAGCATTCACTGTCCTCTACAGGCACTAAGGATGCTTACATACTCCACATGTAATAGTTCTTGCCTTTGAGTGGCTTTTGGTCTAGAGGAAATACATGTAAACAGACTGTCACAAAGCACTGTGATAACTGCTGTGGTAAGCTTGGCACAGGACGTTGGGGTGACTACTTATAGCCTCAGCTGCCCATTCAAAACTAGGAACATCAGGATATCTGATGCTCATCTTATAGAACTGTGCTGAACAGCCCGTATAGTCTTGATTAAAAGTACTTTGCATACTGTAAAACTCTGTACAGATGCGAGGGACTGCTTTAGTCATTGTTCCAAGTACCCCTCCAGTGTTTTCTCCTGGAGAAAAGGTTAGCCACGGTATCCTGGTCCTTCTGCTCAACTCCCCACTCCAGTATCGGTCACCCTTTTGGCTCCAGACCAAACCAAAGCCACTGTCCTCCCAAAGAACCCCTCCTTCTTCTATGGTAGTCATCATCCCTCCTTCCCTCACCTCCCAGGACCTCAGGCTGCTCTGCTCCACCATAAGCTGCCCATTTCTACACATCCCTTGGGGTTCTCTACCCTAAGCCTATCTGGGTGAGACAGTATCTCTGCTTCTTCAGGGGCTGGTCCATAGGCCTTTGGCACTAAAATGCTTTTACTGAGCAGAAGTAGATAGGGAGTGACTTTTTAAAAAGATTACAAAGTTTTAATAGTCTTCTGAAGCTTGCAGTTTGAGGCTTCCTCTAAGATGATCCTTAGAATTCAGGGTATCTTTGATTCATGGGGATTCAGCAAAGCACTCCTTCCCCGGGGTCCTGTGTACCAAGTCTTCAGCATGCAGTCTGGGGTTATAGGTTTGAAATTCCAGGCCTACCTCCAACTACCAAGTAGTCCTTCTCGGGTGGGCGAGAGTGCTGGTGGGGGCACCTCACTTCTTCCTGTGTCTTCAGGTGGTGGTGGTACTGCAGCAGGTCTTCCAGCTTATCCAGAAGGTGCTGAGCAAATGGCTGAATGATGCCCAGGTGGTAGAGGTGAGTGCTGACCCTTGCCATCAGCCCCTATGGTGACTCTGCTCAGAGATGGAGCTTCCACCACCTCAGCTTGCTATGATCTGGAGGAAGTGAAGGAGACGAATCCTACCCCATAGACACTCAGAATCTCTGGGGAAGAAACTTTCTGGTGTCACAAGAAGTGCTCCACCCAAGGCTGTGATGCTGGGGCTGAGTGCCAGTCAGGATCCATTTTAGCGTCCAGACACCTGCCTTGGTTCCCTCCAGTGCAGGCGGTTCTCACTGTTGTTGCTCCCTGAGAGGCCGTGGAGATGTAAGGAGCTGGAGTTAAGTTACAGAGTTCCATCCTCAGCCCCTCTGAGAGGGGCTTTTCAGCCTCTTGCCTTCCAGGGTGAGGGTCAGACTAGCCTACCTTCCAGGGTTCACAGAGCCAGGCAGGCTGGTGGGTAGGGCCCCCTTTTTAGGCCTCTGTGCAGGGCCTCCGTTCTGCTGCAGCCAGCGGTGACCTGCTGACCAGGCCCCCTTTGCTTTCTTCCCAGGCGGTGTGCGCTATCTTTGAGAAGTCCGTTAAGACGCTGCTGGATGACTTTGCCCCCATGGTGCCACAGCTGTGTGAGATGCTGGGGCGGATGTACAGCACCATCCCCCAGGCCTCTGCTCTTGACCTCACTCGACAGGTGGGCCTTCATCCCAGGCAGAGATCTGACCCAGGGATTGGGCGGGTGGGTGGAGTAGGGTGGATGGTTGCTCTGGCAGGAGTCCTCGCTTGCATTCCAGGGACGCTGGCCTGTCCTGGTGGGCCAGGGCCTCCGCTGACCAGCATCCCCTGCTTTGTTGCAGCTGGTCCACATCTTTGCTCATGAGCCTGCCCACTTTCCCCCCATCGAGGCCCTCTTCCTGCTCGTCACCTCCGTCACACTCACCCTCTTCCAGCAAGGTAGGTCCCGACCAGGGTCTCTGCTGCTGCCGCCACTGCCACTGCCTCTGCCTCCCTGATTGGGGAGCCACAGCTGCCCACTCTGTTCTCCTCTCGCCCCTGAGTTGCACATGGGTTTTGATGGGAAAGTAACGGGATCAAGCCCAGCACAGCTGTCACCTTACAGATAGTTGACACCTTAGGTGGAAGTGGACAAGAGAGTGACTGATGTCTTCTCCTGGGCTCAGGGCCAGGCCGGGTGTGGGGGAAGGTGGGGCTGGAAGCTCTGAGGGACTCGGAGCACCAGCTTGGCTCCATTTCCTTTGGCATAGAATGAAAGGTGGCAAGAACATGGGCTTCGAAGTCAGCTAGACCTAAAGTCTAAGCTCATCACCACCAACTAGTTGTGTGACCTTGGGCAAGTCACATACCTTTTCAGAGCCTTTGTTTCCATATCTGTGAAATGGGGATGTCAGATACTTGCTAGGACTGTTAGTAGGTATTAATGTAGCATCTTTTGGGCCCCTGGCTTGGGGGTTTTGCACATGATGTTCTCACAGAGTGCTGGTTCCTTTCCCTGCATTGAGACTCATTCCTTTCTAGGCCAGAAGCCTTTGGCTGTGATCCCAGCCCCCCAGTCACTACGGCCCTCTGCCTGAGAGAAGTTGGGAGTAGGGGGCTCCAGGCTTCCCCTGCTGCCTAACCCAGGCTTCTCACTTGGAGAAGAAACAACGTTGTTCCGTCAGCCTCCTGAGTTTTGCCTAGAGTCATGCTCACAGGCTTGAGGCTCACCAGGAGTCTTAGCTGGAGCCAGAGTGCTCTCTGCTTCTGTCCTCAGTATTTGGTCCCCTGATGCTGACCTCTGCTCTGGTGGACCATGGGTTGTTTCCAGAGTGGGGAGAAATCTGAGCCAGAAACCAGATGTCCTCCTCAGCCTCACCTCTCCCCACCCTCCATGGCCACTGCTCCATCTGGATCGCCTCAGCAATCTTCTGACTGGTTTGCCTGGCATCTGCCTTTCTCCAACCCGTTCTGCACCCAGCAGCTGTAATATTTTTTATAAGACATAGATCTGAGGACTTTTCCCTCCCTGGCTTAAAGCCCTTCGTTGCTCCCCATCACCGTCACCATCACCCTCATGGTTCCACTGCCCGCCAGTGCGTGACAGACCTGCATACTTCTCAGCAGTCATTCCTGATGGCTCCAGCAGTTCAGCCACCCTGATACTTCCCCCATCATGCCCCCTTTGACCTCTGTGCCCTGCTCCTCTGCCTGGATTGCCCTGTGCCCTTCACTGGGTAGGCTCTCTCTCCTCCATGCCTTACCCCTATATCAGTCCTCAGAGGCTTCTCTGAAGCAGAGCTGGCTGCTTCTGACCTTGCTCCAGAACTGCATGGGCACGCACCACTGATACAGCGTTGATCACACTCAGTAAGCAGCTTCCATGACTGTCTCCCTCCCTGGACTAAGCCCCTCAAGGGCAGGCTTGGGTCTCTTCCTTCTGCATCCCTCGGAACAAGGCCAGCAGAGAGCAGACACCAGACACTGTTGAAGAAAGGAGGCAAGGTCTCCTTGCTCTTGGAGCCTTTCTTCCTCACTGTCCAGCCCACCTCTAGCAGGGCGGCTGCTGAACCTCAAACCTGCCATCTACAGGGACCCCAGGCTTGGGTACGTTGGGCCTCACTTTACAGGACTTGATTACAGGACTTGAGTAACTTAGGGGGCAGATGTGGAAGGGACAGGCTTTATCAAGGGCTTCTCACAGCCTGAAGGAAGTAGGGAAGAGATGATTATCGACTTGACAGTCGGGGAAACTGAACGTGGATGGCTTGCACAAGATCACACAGCTGCTTAGTGGTATCTCAGGCAGGGGTTTCCACAGCATCTCCTCCTGAGAGTGGAGCAGCCAGGCAGGAGCTCCAGGCCATGCCTCGTCCTTGCTGAAAGTGTCATCAGAACTGGAGGCAGGATAGTGTCCAACGTCCTACCTGTTGGGCTTGTTGGTTGTCGTACAGGACAGGATGCCCCCCTCACCTGCTTCGCTGTCCCGGTCTTGCCATACCTCCCTCGGGCTCTGCCCTCCCACTGCACCGCGGGGTGACACACTGGCTGGTTTCCCTCTTTCTTCGTGCGTCCCAATGGTGGGAGGGGGTCGTTAGCCCTGAGCCCGGCTCTCTGCTGAGTCTGTGTCCATGCGGAGGGGCATTGTGGGCGGGGCTCTCATTTTTGCCTCATCATGCAGCTCCTTCCCCTGGGCCTTGACTGGCCAGCCCCACAGCATATCAGGCACTGCCAAACCCAAGAAGGAGTCTTCTGGATTAAGAGAACCCTGTAGATTCTCTTCTTTGTGTAGACCAAGAGCCTTAAGGGCAAGGAAGGGAGAGGACACCTGCTCAGACCATGATGCCCAGGAAGGGCTTTCAGCCAGGCCTCCCATGGCAGTACCAAGGACCAATCTCCCACCAGCCCTGCCCTCCTCTTGATGATAAATGATGGGGAGGTATGTGATCAGAAGCAGTGTAGGGCCACTGCAGTCTGCCAGAGGCCACAACAAGAGTGTGGGGACTGTTTGCCCAGCTACATGGTGGCCAGCATCGCTCAAGCACTGCAGGGTCCTTGGGGACTGACCTGAGGAGGAGTGAAGAGTAGGTGGAAGGCCCCTTGGGAGGGAGCTGGGGCAGACCGTCCTTCACTTTGCCGTCTCTTTCTGTTGGGCTTCTCCCAGTTCATGGTTTTTGTATGTTTTGTTTCTTTATCTTGCTTCCTGCTGCTCATGTGCCCCACGCTGTCTCCCTGCAGGCTCTCAGTCCCACATAACTATATGAGGTTGAGTTGCTGTTTGTATAATTTTTTCTTAAGTTCCATCTTTATTATATTTTAGGGCCCAGGGATCATCCTGATATTGTTGATTCATTTATGCAACTCCTGGCACAGGTGTGTTTTAGTTTTATTCATTCACGTTCTGTTCTCTCTCTTTCTCTTTCTCTTATGTTGAAATTCAATTTAAGCCTATTTTTAGCTTTCTGTTGACAAATTTTTTTTTTCTGTTCAGTTGAATAGAGTTTCTTCATCTGTTTCCGTGGAAGTTGACAACCCAACATCCTCCTTTAGTGCCCCTTTGCCTCAACTAGCTCAGTCTTCCACAGAGACCAGGGAGAGGCTGATCCCAAAGGGAGGGAGCTGGGCTGGCCTGAGGGGTGGGCATGGGAGGGGGTGGTAACCGTGCCCAGCAGCTCCTGTGGGCCCAAAGTGACCAAAGAGCTCAGGGGCAGGACCGGAGTTGAAGGGCCTGGGGTTCACTGTCCCCGTGCTCCTGCGGGGAACTGCCTGCCTCAGTGCCCCCAGCCTGCTCTTGAGAGGGAGGCTGGGAGGAGCTCCGAGGGAGGGGCCAAGCTGAATGTGCTGCAGTGAAGCCCAGAGCTCGGCTGTCGCTGGGCTGCCAGACAGGTCCTGCTGCTGCTGGGAGGTGGGGTGCTGGCTCCATTGCGAGATGTGTCTGGTGTGTGTTTAAGTGTCTCAGAACTGACTCGTGTGTTTCGAGTCCAGTTTGGGCAGGGAACAGAAATCACATGGCTGCTGTGAGTAGTATGTGTATTGTTCTGAGTGTCAGAATAAATGTGTAGCTGTAGTGAGCCTGTGCACTGATGTGTGTTGTGTGCTGATGTGCATTAGACATGGATGGAGTTTGAGTGTCGATGTTTGTTGGAGGTGTGTGATTTGGGCTGTGGGAGTGCGTGTTATGGAGGGAAGGAGTATATACGGTAGTGGTGTGTCTGTATGAGGGGTTGTATGTTTGGGAAGATACATGTGTCAGGCTGTGGGAATGTGGGGTTAGTATGTGTGTCAGGGAGTTCCTGTGAGTTGGGGGCTCCTATGGGTTGGGGTCCATGATGTGTTTCTTTGTTTAATCACTCCACAGATATTTTTTGAGTGTGTTATATGTGCTTGGTCATGTGGTAGGTGCTGAGAATGTAATGGTGAGCAAAAGCACACACGGTTCTTACCCTCTTGGAACTTACAGCCTAGTAGAGGGGGTGTAGGAGGAGTGGGAATGGACAGTGTGCTCTGGGCCTGGGTGGATATGTGTGTGAGGGTGTATCTTTGGGGTGAGGACATTTGAGTGTGGGTGTGTGTGGGGAGAGTGCACGTGCTAGAGAACTGGGGAGGGTGAGGGCGTGGGTGTGTGGACATAGTTTGGGGATAGGGTTGGGGTGGGATGTGAATGTGTAGCGAGGGTGTGTTGCAAATGGGGAGAATGGTGTATACAAGGGATGTGATTGAGGTGTGATAGAGGGTAAGTAGGGCGTTTTAAGTGAGGGGCCTGTGGGGCTGTTTGCGCTTGAGTGAAAATGAGGGAGTGGAAGGTATATGAAGGCTGGAGGGTTGGGGGTTGATGTGGAATGCACTGGGGGGCTGCTGGGGGACAGCAGTGCTTGATGACTGTGGGAGCTGTGCAGAGCATCTCCTATGACCTGAGGATGTGCCATTCGCGCCTTGGTACCTCTTGGGGTGAGCTCTCAGCCCCTGTACTCCATCTGCTTCTCCTGACATGGCAGCCCTGGCTCCTGGGCTGGGTATGGATGAGAAGGGCCCGGACACAGGCTGTCCTGGGTGAGAGGTGGGGCCGTGGCTCCCAGGCTCCCGCCCTGCCTTTCCTCTTCCTAAGCTGGAGAGTGTCTGAGGAATGGAGGCAGGACATAGGAGGGGCGCTGTGAACTGGGCTCCCTGTACAGCTGCCATCTCTGCCCTGTTAACAAATCAAGGGGGGCCTCAACTGCCTCTGTGAATCAAAGTGAAGTCACTGCTGGCAACCTGGAGCCTGCAGGAGGTCTGGCCCTGGTGGTGGGGGGTGGGGTGTGGTGATGTGTTTGCTCGGGAGTGACTGGGGCCCAAGCTGTGGCATTATGACTCCCAACCTCTCTCATGCACATGTGCATTCATGTACACATACATGTACATGGCATCCCTTGGCTGCTCCCCTCCTGACATACTGAACTCTGGAGTGGTCTCATTCCCCAGAGATGGCTGGGTGGCTGGTTTTGGCAACCTTCACTTGTGGTGTGTGAGGTTGGGGCCTGGGTGGCAGGTGAGTGGGAGGATGATTCTTAGAGTCGACTAGGGCTGGGCTTACCAGCTCCACCTCCTGCAGGCTCTGAAGCGGAAGCCAGATTTGTTCCTGTGTGAACGACTGGATGTCAAAGCTGTGTTCCAGTGTGGTAAGTGGGGTGCCAGGTGGACAGGTGGGCCTGGGGCCCCCTCGGGAGGATCCCTGAGCCCCATCTGATCTGCCTCTGCCTCTCTCACAGCTGTGCTGGCCCTCAAGTTCCCTGAAGCACCTACTGTCAAGGCCTCTTGTGGCTTCTTTGTGAGTCCTGTGCTGACCCCCAAGCCCTGCACCATCCTTATACCCCGCCCACCCTGCTCAGGACTCTGTTGGGTAGGGGTGTGGTGTGCAGGCCTTGTCTCCAGGGAGATGGGGGTGGGGGGCTGACGGGCCTCTCCATCCTCTGTAGACAGAGCTGCTGCCTCGGTGTGGGGAAGTAGAACCTGTGGGAAAGGTGGTACAGGAGGATGGCCGGATGCTGCTCATAGCAGTGCTGGAGGTGAGATGGAGCGGGTGGGGCCGCGGGGTTTGGGGATGGGGTGGCCCTCACTGCTGAGGCAGCTGCCCTCCTGGGAAGCTTGCACCTTGGTTCCCTAAGCTCTGTTTCTTCATCAAGTAAATAGCTGGAAGTTGTTAGGTCGCTGTAAGGATCAGCTGTCTTGTGTCAAGTAGCACTCACTCGTCATGTGCACTGTGGCTGAGGAACTGCCCAGGAGTGGGTGGTGTGCCTAGGCTTTCTTGCTGCAGATGGGCCAAGGCCCTGGTGTGCTAAGAACCCATCTCCCTCAGGCCATTGGGGGCCAGGCCTCCCGCAGCCTCATGGACTGCTTTGCCGACATCCTATTTGCTCTGAACAAACACTGCTTCAGCCTCCTGAGCGTGTGGATCAAGGAGGCGCTTCAGGCACCTGGCTTTCCCTCCGCCCGCCTCAGCCCCGAACAGAAGGACACCTTCAGCCAACAGATCCTTCGGTAAGCAGAGCTGGCAGGGCCTGGGCTCGGGTCGCGGGGAGGCGGAGGCCGTGGTGGATGGTGCTAACTTGCTCTCCCTTCTCTCCTTCAGCGAGCGAGTAAACAAGAGGCGGGTGAAGGAGATGGTGAAAGAATTCACACTGCTGTGCCGGGGGCTACATGGCACAGATTACACAGCTGACTACTGAGGGGCACCCCGTCCCACCCACACCTCCTCACCCCTCCTTATCCCCAAAGAGTAAACTTGAACCCTCACGGCACTGCTGTCTCTGCTTCCTTTCCACTGCCACCACCACCTGACTGGGTGATCTCAGACAACCTGGGGGAAGAATGGGAGGAGGCTTGGACCCAGGCCTTGGTAGGGCATGATGGAGCCAACCTCTAGGTTTAGAGTGAAAGGGGCACTACTGCAGCCAAGCTGCCTAGACTGGAGCCATCCAAATATTGCCCTTGCCCTCGGGGTAGGTGGTGACTGCAGTAGTGTCAGCAACCTGCCCCCCAAATTAAGTTAGTCCCAGTGTTTATGCATGCATACACTTATTTAACCAACGGCGCTGAATACTAGACCACTAATTGTGTCATGCCTCGTTCTGTCTGAACAAAGGCTGATCTAGTCCATAGCAACCATACTACTCACTAAACTGGGAGAATGGAACCAGTGAGGAAGGCTGAGTGGAGGAAGTTCCATTTCTGAGGGCAGTGGGAGGTTTCCTAGGTAAAGGACTTGGGGCCTTCGGCTGGAGGTGAGGTGAGGCTGGGCTCATTTGGAAGGGAAGAAATAGAGAGCGGCTTGAATTCCAAGGTGGGTTTCTTGTGTGGGGTTATGGAGGCACCCAAACTTACACTTGGTTCAGGAGAGGTATAGAAAGCAGGGCTGAGTATGTGGGGGAGGAGGCGTGGTGGCCCCCAGAGGAAGAGGAAGGCAAGCCCTAGTGTTGTCTGCAAACCCATAGCTCCCCACTTCTGTGGTACCTGACATGATGGGCTGGGCTTGGTCAGGACCAAGGACAGCTCCTGGCCTGCTGTTGTTCTGTTACCTTAACAGGGTTCTCTCCCTTTCTGTCTCAGCCATAGTTCCACCCCTGCTGCCTCTCAGGCACCCCAGCCTTCTCAGTAAAATTGCAAGAGGAGGACTGGGTTTTCCTCACTCCCAGGCTTGAGCCATGAGTCTCCCTGGAGGTGATAGGAGAACTGGTTACTCCCATGTTTGTCTCAGTCTTTCTCCTGTTTTCCCAATCTCTGTAAGTTCTGTGCCCTACATTCTTCATCCTCATTCAGTCTCTTCCCACACCAGCCAGCATCAGCCTCCCTTTCATGTCATTCCCTGAAGTTACCCTGTGCTCTTTCCCTTACCCCTCCTCCACCCCATTCACAGCTTTTGATTTTTTCATTTCTCCTGGGGTATGTGGAGATGTTTCACATTTTGTCCTTTTCTTCTGTAACATGACACCCAGGTGTCTTCTTCCTCCCGGTCATGACCAAATGTTTTATATATGTATATATATATAAAACCTGGAAGAATGTAGGGTGTAAAGAAGAGTTTCTGAAATCAGACCTGGGTTTGGTACTGATTGTGTCACTGACTTGCTGTGTCTTATTAGGCAGTTAGCCTCTTTGAACCACAGTTTCATCATTCTGTAGTATGGGACAACTCTTACTCCAAAGACTAAACTCAGAATGTGAGTCCCTGGTGAACAAAAAGTGCTCCATGTTTGCCTAATGGACAGACTGCTGTGAGGATAATAGTGGATGATTTCAGTGCATGTGCTATGCAGAGGACCGCTTTATGAAGTTTTATATCGAAATTAATTTGCCCCCGCAATCCTATTAAAAGTACTACTGTTATAACCTCCTTCTGAGGAAACAAGTCATAAAGACGTTGAATAACTTGAGTAAGTAGTTACGTGGCATAGCCCAATATTCAAACCCAGGCAGTTTGGTATTTCACTTAAAAATTACGCAATGCCACCTCCCAAGGTGATAGAGTGCACGGGAAGTCCTTAACAGCGTAGGCGGATAGGAACTGCTCAAACCAGCATAGTTACTTTCAGGCAATCGGTGTGTCTGAGGGGGCATAGAGGCTGAACTGGAAGACCAGCGCCAGGAGATGAGAGCCAGGAGAACTACAACACCCACAAGCCTCCGCTCTTCCTCTGAGGCACTTCCGATTGGCTTCAGGCTCAGAGGCTGACCGTTGGTTCTCGGGATGGCGTGGCGGGGATTGGCCATGCAGGTTTTCAGTTCAGTTCAGTTTTAGACGGGTATAATTGCCGTCAGTCCCGCCTCAAACACCCGGAAGTAGTCTCCGGGGGAGGCCCATGTGTAGTGGTAAAGCGGAGAAACAGGAGTTGTCGTGGGAGAGGAGCTGGCTAAAGGGCTTAGGGTAGATTGACTCCCCAGCGCCTCCCCGCCCACCATCCCCACCAATCGATTCTGACCCTTTGAGGGCTGTTTTTGAGCACGCGGGGCCTGAAGCTGACGGAGGGAGGTTCCCATTGCCTGCCGCCACCCAAACTGTGCCTTATGGAGTCTACCTTCAGCAGCCCTGCGGAGGCGGCGCTGCAGCGAGAGGCAGGCTCTGCGGGGCTGCGCACTCCTCTTGGAGACCTGGACCGAGTGTACGAGCTGGAGCGAGTCGTTGGATTTGTCCGCGACCTGGGGTGTCAGCGGGTGAGGGCACGTTGGGGAGCGGATGGGTCTGCCAGAGGATTGGGGTCTTGGGGTAGTTTTGTGAGGCTGGGAATGGGGGAGATGCTTCGCAGGGTGGAGAGGCTTGGAAGGTTAGGTAGGGACTCCCTTAAAGGTTTCCCTTGAAGACACCTTCTGTGCAGGAGAGGCTGTTCTGACTCCATGGTACATGCTTACAGGTGGCCTTGCAGTTCCCTGACCAGCTATTGGGAGATGCTGGGGCCGTGGCAGCACGACTGGAGGAGGCTACCGGGTCGAAGATGTTCATTCTGGGAGACACAGCCTATGGCAGGTGTGAACTTCAGCTTGAGTATCGAGGGTGAGGTAGGGATCCAGGGCTGATGGTGTTTCTCCTTTATGACAGTGTCTGCCCCTCAGTAGCTTTGTTTCTCCTTCATGATGATGATTCCTTTCCTGATACTCGCTCTTAGTGACACTGTCTTTTCGTTTTATTTTTAAGTGGAGGATGAGATGGTTAGATGGCATCACCGACTCAATGGACATGAGTTTGGGTAAACTCTGGGAGTTGGTGATGGACAGGGAGGCTTGGTGTGCTGTGGTTCTTGGGGTCACAAAGAGTAGGACACGACCGAGCAGCTGAACTGACTGAATTGCTTAACAGTGTTGTGTTCATTTCTGCCATACATCAACACGTATCAGCCGTAGCTTAACATACGTCCCCTTCCTCTTGAATGTCCCACTCAGCTCCCACCCCGTCTTTTCATAACATGGTTTTCTTCACTGACCACATTTTCCATTGATGACAGCAATACTTTTTTCAATGAGAAGCTCTCTCATGATGGTATCTCCCCTGCAGCTGCTGTGTGGATGTACTGGGTGCTGAGCAAGCTGGAGCTCAGGCCCTTGTACATTTTGGCCCTGCCTGCTTAAGCCCTCCTGCCCGCCCACTGCCCGTGGCCTTCGTCCTCGGTCAACGATCTGTAGCCTTGGAGCTCTGCGCTAAGGCCTTTGAGGCCCAGAACCCAGACCCCACAGCGCCTGTGGTGCTGCTCAGTGAGCCATCCTGTGCCCACGCCCTGGGTGAGGGTTTTGCTTGTGCATGCGGGTAGGGTGGGCTGACCAGTTTGTGCCTTAATTCCTCCCTTTCAGTACACTCCTGTGGAGTTCTCAACATGGGCTGGGCCCCACCCTCTCCTTTTGGGTCCCAATCAGTCTCCTGGGGATGAGGGGGATCCCTTTTTACCAGGCCCCAACCTTGACACCACCTTCTTCTTCCAGAGGCCTTGGCCACCCTTCTGCGCCCACGGTACCTGGACCTGCTTGTCTCCAGCCCAGCTCTTCCCCTGCCAGCAGGCTCCCTCAATCCAAATCCTGAGCCCCTGGAGCGTTTTGGGCGCCGCTTCCCTTTGGCTCCAGGGAGGTGTCTGGAAGAGTATGGTGCCTTCTATGTGGGGGGCTCTGAGGCCATCTCTGACCCTGATCTTGACCCAGACCTAAGCCGGCTGCTTTTGGGCTGGGCACCAGGGCGGCCCTTCTCCTCCTGCTGCCCGGATACAGGCCGGACTCAGGATGAAGGTGTCCGGGCTGGGCGGCTAAGAGCACGCAGACGCTATCTGATAGAGAGGGCCAGAGATGCCCGTGTGGTGGGGCTGCTGGCGGGCACACTGGGTGTGGCCCGACACCGGGAGGCCCTGGCACACTTGCGGAATTTGACACAGGCTGCTGGCAAGCGTAGCTATGTGTTGGCCCTTGGGCGACCCACGCCTGCCAAGCTTGCCAACTTCCCTGAGGTGGACGTCTTTGTGCTGTTGGCCTGTCCTCTGGGTACCCTTGCCCCCCAGCCTTCTGGCAGCTTCTTCAGGCCTGTATTAGCACCATGTGAGCTGGAGGCTGCCTGCAACCCTGCATGGCCACCTCCAGGCCTGGCTCCCCACCTCACACATTATGCGGACTTATTGCCTGGTGAGTGGTGGGGGCACTGCCTAAACTAGAAACACTTGGGGCATGAAGCTGGGGGGCCACTATGAATCTTTTTTTTCCCTCCCTTCCAGGCTCTCCCTTCCACGTGCCCCTCCCTCCACCTGACTCAGAGCTATGGGATGCCCCAGATGTGTCACTCATTACTGGGGACCTCCGACCCCCACCTGCCTGGAAGCCATCAGATGATCCTGGGTGCTCAGCCCTGACCCCGAAGCTCCAGCTGGAGCTGGCTGAGAGCAGCCCTGCAGGTGAGTGTGGCAGATCTCCACTCCCATCTGAACCCTTCCCCCCTGTTCAGCTCATTCAGCCTCAACCCCCTCCCTCTGCAGCCTCATTCCTTAGTTCCCGGAGCTGGAAAGGACTGCAACCCAGCCTGGGTCAGACGCCGGTGACGGGAGCTGTAAGTGGAAGACGAGGAATTGCCATCGCCTACGAGGATGAGGGAAATAGCTGATACCATGTGGGACCAGAGCCACAGGTGGACTTAAGACCTTTAGTGCTCCCTGCACCAACCTCACTATTCTGCCAGGATCCTTGAAGGAGCCTCTCACTGAGGCAGCCCCTCACTGAGGACAGGCTCCAGCTCTGTCTTGTCTTGTCCTGTCCTGGCATTGGCACAAGGCTTAGCCCATACTTGCTTGGTAAAGGTCTGTTGTTTGACGAGGGAACAGCTTTAGGTCTTCCCTGAAGCCTCTGGGCCATCTGTTCTCCTGGGAGCAACCCAAGACCTCTGGCCATTCCAAGTTCCTGCTGTGCAGTTGAGGGTCTGTCTTTTTCAAAGGCAGGTGCTAGATGTTTAGACCACAGTTTTCCAGCCTTGGCACTGTTGATGTTTTGGGCCAGATAAGTGTTTGTGATGGGCTGTCTTGTGTATTATAGGATGTTTAGCATCATCTCTGGTTTCTGCCCAATAGGTGCCAGTAGCATACCCCTCTCCAATTATGATAAACAGAAATGTCTCCATATGTTGACAAATGTCCCCTATGGGGGCAAAAGCATCCCCAGTTAAGAATCACTGGTCTACACTTAGCTACACAATACATGTGGTTGTCAAACATAAATTTGAATTAAGATTAAAAGCTCAGTTTCTCAGTCACACTAATCATATTTCAGTACTCAGATAGCCACATGAGAGGACGGCACAGCTCCAAGACATTTCTATCGCTGCAGAAAGTTCTGTTGGGCACTGCTGGTCTACACTGACTCCAATTTGTTTTTCAGGGAGGTCACAGAAACTTGAATAAACCAGATAATTTTTCTCCTTGTTTTCTTTTTATTCATCAAATACTGCAAGTCCTGCACAGGTCCTGTGGGTTGAGATCTGAATTATATTTGAGAGGAGTCCTGCCCTCACAGTGTAGCTGGGAAGAGAGGCAGCTAAAAAGGCAATTACCACAGGGTGAAGCAGTATTCTTTATGAGGAAGGAAGTCCCCAGAGGCAGCTGGAGCCCAGAAGAGGCTTCTTAGAGAGGGTGTTACCTCAGCTGGATCTCTTGAAGGAAAAAACAAATCAGAAGTAATGGAGTGAAAAGGACATTTGGACAAAGGGTACACCATGCTCAAACACACAGGCATAGACCATCATTGTGGGTACTTAAAGCAAAGTGGAGTTGCTAGATCCTAAGGGTTTAGAGGGGTGAAGTGAAAATGACTCACCTTAGTTAGTTCCCTTCATTTGCTGAAAATCTCGACATATTGGCATTGTCCCTCTGGTGGCTCAGATGGTAAAGAATCTGCCTTCAATTCAGGAAACCTGGGTTCGATCCCTGGGTCGGGAAGATTCCCCTGGAGAAGGTAATGGCTACTCATACCAGTATTCTTGGCTGGAGAATTCCATGGGGGGAGCCTTGCGGGCTACAGTCCAGGGGTCGCAAAGAATCAGAAACAGCTGACTGACTAACACTGTTAGGGTGTTGTGATTTCTGCCCTCAAGGATTGCACAGTCTACTGGTAGAGGCAGTTCTGTAAACTGATCGTGGTAATTGGGACAAGGTGAGCATCAGTCATGTATTCTATAATGTATTCTATAAATATGGATTGAACACCCGGGGTGTGCCAAGCACTGGAAATCAGCAGTTTAGGAATCCTTCCATGGTTGCTTACATTTTTGTGGTGGAGAAGACAATCAGAACAGTATGCAGAATGGTAATAAGGGCTATGGAGCAATATAACGCTGAGAAGGAGGGTAAGAGAAAGGGCTACAGTATTAAACAGGATGATCAGAGAAGACTTTGAGCAAAGACTGAAAGAAGTTTTGAGTGAACCATGTGAATAATTAGAAGAAGCTGAGGGAACAAGTGCAATGCATTGAGGGTACGATTGTGTTCAAGAAATAGCCAGGAGGCCAGTGCAGCCTTTGGAAAAGACCCTGAAGCTGGGAAAGATTGAGGGCAGAAGGAGAAGGGCAGGACAGAGGATGAGCTGGTTGGATGGCATCATCGACTCAGTGGATATGAGTTTGAGCAAATTCTGGGAGATAGTGAAGGACAAGGAAGCCTGGTGTGCTGTAGTCCATGGGGTTACAAAGAGTCACGACTTAGTGACTGAACAACAACAGGGCAGCCAGAGGAGGGAGTTAGCAAGAAACTTAGGCTACGCAATCAGGGTAAGAGGCCTGGTAGACCATTATAAGGACCATGGTTTTTATTGCGAGGGAAAGGGGAGCCACCGAGGTATTTAAAGAGAGTGACATGATCTTATTGAAGTTATATAAGAATCGCCAGGGTGGCGGGAGACCCTAGAGCGGGCGCACTCTCCTGCCTCTGGCTAGGGAAAGCTTCCTGGAAGAACGTATCTTAAGATCATTAGGTGTTGGCCGACCTTGGGGTGAGCACGAAGAAACGTGCTTCAGGCAGAGGAAACAGCATGAGCTCAGTGAGGGACGGGTCAGACACCCTCGCGAGCTGGGTGGGACGGTCAGGGAGGAGGCCCGCGGGATCAGCACTGGCTTGGAGACTAAGCTAGGGCGGCGGTGAGCAGGCTCGGGTGGAAAGCAGGGCTGGTGGGCCGGAGCTGGGCGGAGTGTCCGGGAGTACAGCAGGCGGGTGCGGCCCGACCCTAGACGGACCGGCCAGGCAACGATCGAGGTATTCGGCAAGAAAGTTTCGGGCCGCGAGACTACGATCACCACAATCCTCTGCGCCTGCAATTCCGGCGTCGCCAATTTCCTAGACCGCCGGCGACCGAGCGCCGGGCCCGATGTGAGGTCACGTGACGCCCGCGGGTCACGTGGATCAGTCAGGTGACACCGCGGGGCGGGCCGACGGTCTACGGGGAGGACGGGGACGCAGGGACGCGGTTTGAGCTCAGGCTCCCCTCGACCCGCGTCCCGCCGTCTTTGCCGCCATGACGGGGCTAGTGCTGCTCTACTCCGGGGTCTTCGTGGCCTTCTGGGCCTGCCTGCTCGTCGTGGGTGAGGCCGCGCCCTGGAGGGCGGGGACGGCTTCGGGCCAAGCTGACCCGGCTGGAGCCCAGCGGGGAGGTTGGAGTGTTGGGAGTATTAGGTCCTGACGCGGGTTCTAATACCTCAGGCTCCTGGATTTGCCTCGCGTCTGTCTGGGCCCCTAACCCGGACAGAGGAGGCTTGTATCTGCAGCTGCTTGAGGAGGGGCGGGGGGGGGGGGCGGCGCGGGGTTGGGGGCGGCGCGGGCGGGGCTCTGTGGGAACCGCGAGCGATCGCAGCCCTGGTACCCTTCTGTCACTGGGCTCCGTTCCCCGGCTTCCTGCGCTCTCCCTGTCTTGCTCCTGACGGACCTGCCGGGGTCGCGAGCCGGCTGCTCCAGTTCCTTTTTTCCCGGTCGTTTTGCCCTCCCCCCGCACCCACAGCGTGTTGAGTAAACAGCCGCTCGGACTGGGCTGGCTGCATCTGGTGGGGCCTGGCCCGAGCTGTTGCTCCCTCCCCTCCTCCAGGGTATTCAGGCCTCCTGGTTGCTCCCCTTGACGGGTCTCCGTCTGGGATATGGTGTCACAGAGGGAGATAGGTTCTTGAGAGAATGGCAGAAAATGGAGGCCTGAGCAGAGGAATCTGTATAGGCAGCTGTGCTTTCATTTTGGGGAGAGCCAAAGGACTCTGTCTTGACTTAGGTGTATGCAGACCTTTGGGAAGCTGGCCCATCTGCTGGGCAGCAACTTCTTGCCTAAGTTGTGGAACTTCTGTCTAGAGAGCAGGCCCCTAACCCCGTTTTTCTCATTGCTGTAGGAATCTGCTACACCATTTTTGACTTGGGCTTCCGCTTCGATGTGGCATGGTAAGGGAGAGGTTTCCCCTAGGAGCTTCTTTGACACCTGCCCTCTCTGATCTGAACTCCTTCCCTCCCCACCTGCTCCTGCCCCCCAGCTGTCTGGGGTGTGGACCATTGGGAAATACGAAGTGTTTTGTTTCAGCATCCAGGACTGGAGGGGTTGGAGTAGGGTCGGGGTGGATTTTGTGCCCACTTCTCCATAAGGACTGAATTGTCTTTCTCCCTGTCTGCGCACCAGGTTCCTGACGGAGACTTCCCCCTTCATGTGGTCAAACCTGGGCATTGGCCTAGCTATCTCCTTGTCTGTGGTTGGGGCAGCATGGTGAGTGTTGGGGTCATGGGACAGGGAAGGGGGCTGAATCATAGCAGGGGGTGTCTTTGGGTTCTTAGTCATCTTGGGGGCAATGACAAGTTTGGGCTCTGCTCATTGGTTTCTTATTTGTCCATCAGGGGCATTTATATCACTGGCTCTTCCATCATTGGAGGAGGGGTGAAGGCCCCCAGGATCAAGACCAAGAACCTGGTCAGGTAAGTGTAGGACCCTTGTAAGGTTGTCAGAACCAAGTGGGAGCTGCCTGTGTATTTGACCTACGTTACATGCTGCTCCTCACCGGCCTCCTGATGGGGTGGGATGTCAGTGGAGGAAGGTGGTTGGAGACTCTCCAGGGAGGAAGGTTGGCTTCTTTCTCATCTCTTTCTCCTCTTCGCCCCCTAATCCCCCATTACTACTACCAGTATCATCTTCTGTGAAGCTGTGGCCATCTACGGCATCATCATGGCAATTGTCATTAGCAACATGGCTGAGGTATGGAAGACTAGGTGGGATGGGTCTCAATTCCAGTGTGTTTTATATTGCTTGGTGGGGGAGGGGGAGTGGAGTAGGGAATGGTTTCTGATTATTTCTCTGCCTCCCTCAGCCCTTCAGTGCTACTGACCCCAAGGCTATTGGCCATCGAAATTACCATGCAGGTAGGTGGGTGTGTGAAGGCAGAAAATTGGGGCTTCACAGATGATTCCCCCTCCAGTGCACACCCCAGCTTAGACTCTTCATTGTGATATTCTTTGGCCTGCTTTGCAGAGTTGGGGTGCTGGCTGGTCCCATTAGTCCATGTTGGACCCTTGCCTTCATTTTCCTGTGTCTGGTTCAATATCAGTGCTCGCTTTCCATCCCTCCAGGTTACTCCATGTTTGGGGCTGGCCTCACAGTGGGCCTGTCTAACCTCTTCTGTGGAGTCTGCGTGGGCATCGTGGGCAGTGGAGCCGCCTTGGCTGATGCACAGAACCCCAGCCTCTTTGTAAAGATTCTCATCGTGGAGATCTTTGGCAGTGCCATCGGCCTTTTTGGGGTCATCGTTGCAATCCTTCAGGTGCTGAATCCCCCTGGGGAGCCTCTGTCCTTGTCCCCAGTGCAGTCTCACCCTTCTTCTGGAGGAGCCACAGTGCTCCCTTCTACATCTGTAACCATAAAACCCCTGAACAGCTTTCGCTGCCTCCTTCTCATCTTCTGGTTTTCCCCTTTTGAAGCTTTCCATTTATTTCTGTCTTTAACATGGTATCACTGATAACATCTTTTTTTGTTACATTGTTTCTGTGTATGAAAGATTTGCTCTCTTTTCTGATTCTGTTATTTTTTCTGTTCCTCTGTGTCTTTGCAGTCTAGACCAGGTTGGGATCCTGTCTGTTGTGGTCTGTCTTGGTGTGTTTGACTGTATTGTCAGTTGGACAGCATGTCTGAGATGTGTGTATCTTGTTTGTCTGACAGTGTGTGAGTGTGGCTAAGGATCAGCCTGAGGATCTTGAGCGTGACTGTGGGCATCTGACTGAGTTGACTCTCAAGAGACTGGCATGTCCACATGCCACTTCTCTGCATCGAGTCTCGTAGTTGTCTCTGTCCCCATTCACTGTGTTTGTCACAGCATGTCCATCGTGGTCCAGTCATCCGTGGTTGTGGTCTGGCCATCCTGCCATGGGTCTCATCTTCTGTCACATGTCATTGTCTAATCAATTTTTTTGTCCCTGCCTGATTTCTGCTTTTCTTCTCTTGCAGACCTCCAGAGTGAAGATGGGTGATTAGATGGTCTGTGTGGGTGGGGCCGTGCCCCACTCTTATTTATTTGTGGTTTTCCCCGGGACGGCTGGAGCTGTACCCCTTAGACTTTCAGGGGGCTTGGTGTTCAGGGCCCTCCCTACACTCACTTCGTGCTGCCTGCTGACTTGGAGGCTCTGCCTGGCTGGATTCTCAGTGTGGGGAGGGGGCTGCAGATGGCTGTGCGGCTTCGCACCTGTGTCCCTCCCCCACCTCGTCTTCCCAGTGTTTGTGAAATAAACGTGGTATCGGTCTGGGTCAGTGCTGCTTCTTTTGCATTCCTTTGCCACCACCTTTCACAGAAGGGTAAAGAGACCTGTAGGCCTCGACTTCATGCCAGCCTCTCTAGCATTCCAGTTCATACACGCTGTCTCTGTTCTGGACAGCACTGGCTCCTGGGTGGGAAGGGAGTGGTGCTGGGCTGAGGCCTCTGTAGCTCTAACCCTCTTTATTGAAGGAGCGAGTCTGGGGATGTGGGCCCCTTGCTTGATTGTGGGAGGAGGTGACCAACCCCATTCCCTCAGGGCTCTGGTCAGCTCAGCCCCAGTTGACTGCATTTATTACCTGGTTCTCCCCTCGGGCATCCAACCATCTCTTCCTCTGGGGCCTTGGAACCCTTTCATTCATCTGTGTTCATCCCTGCAGCATCCCATGCCAGTAACTAGTTTGACCTCATGTTCCCAGGGCTGTGCCCAGCTCCTCCCCCGCCTGTCCAACCTCTTACCCAACCTCCTGTTCCCCTAGAAGCCCCTGCCACACACACCGATTCACACCTTTAAGCGTCCTGCCCAACTAGCAGCCATCTCCACCGGTGGACCTTTTGATTCTGCTCCCATCGATGAGCCAACAAATTCCTGACCTCCCTGCCGAACTTCCAGGTGCCCTTGATTGGCTGAGTTCGCGCTCCAACCAGACCCCATTCTTCCAAAACGGGTTTGACCCATCCACACCTCCGGTTCGGAGCCCTTGGATGAGTCTGATCAATTTCTCCTGCCCCTCCCTGGTCCTCGGTACCCTCGCTCCGCGGCCGCGCTCGGCGGCCAGCAGGGGCGGGCGTCGGAGGCGCGCGGCGGGTACGGGCGCGCTGGAGGCGGGGGCCGCGGGGACGCGCGCGCGGGCGCGCTGGCCGGGCCTGCCCCTCCGAGGCGCCGTAGCGCGGGAGGGAGGCGGCGGCGCTGTAGTCCGTCGGTCGGCGGGTCCGTGGGTCTGCCCGGCCGCCCGGCCCCGCCCTGCCCCCCGGGGCGGCTCGGCTCCATGGCCCGCGGCGGCGGCGGCGGCGGCGGGAGGCGGCCTCGGGGCCGCGGGGGCCGCTGACCGGGAGGAGGAAGGCGGCGGGGCCGGGCCATGGGGAACGGAGCCGACCGCAGCCGCCGGAGCCCGGAATCCAGCCGGAGCCGGAGCGGCGCCCCCTGCTGAGCCCCGAGCGCTGGGTGAGAGGGGGGGCGCTCGCGGCCCCCACCTCGGGGCCCCGAGATTCCAGACCCGGCCCCACGAGGGGCGCCCCGAGCGCGGCCCCGAGATCCCCGCCCAGGACCCGGTGAGAGGCGCTGGCGGCCAGACCCCGGCCTGCCGTCACCCCACCCTACCCCCATCCCTCGGCTCCCCCAGTCCCCCTCGGGCTCCTCTGCCCGCCCCCAGCCAGCCTCCCTTATTGTCCTCGCTCCACCCCGGCCTCGTGGCGTGGGGAGGCGCTCCACTTACGTCGCCCCTTTGCCTCGACCCCCAACCCACATCCTCTTCTCCAAGCCCCCTCCCCCCCAGGCTCCACACCCACCTGGTCTTCGCTGCTTCCCTGTCCAGGGGTGCCACGTGTTCAGGCCACTCAGCCTTCCAGCCCCGCCCAAACACCTCGCAGCCTGACCGGCAGCCTGACCCAAAACCCCTGACCCGGAGGGAGTGGTGGGAGTGTTTGCACGTGGGTCGGGGTGTTGTGAGCTGCCAGAGAGCCTGTCTGTGTGACTGTGTAAGCCCGGGAGCGCGGCTTTGTTTGTGAGTGGGTGACTCGGGGCATTATTGTTACCGTCACCCAGGCGTGTCTGTGACTCTTAATGTAGTTCTCTGTGTATCTGAGTGCAGCTACAGTGTATCTGACTGTAGCTGGGACCCAGGGTGTTTGTGTGTGATAGATACTGTGTATCTGAGGGAGACTCAGCCTGCTCTCTGAAGGCCTGCCAGAAGTGCCCCCAGAAGTGTTACTGCTGTGGGACCCCCAGTTAGAGCCATGGCCCAGGCAAAACCCTCTCCTGACATGCTGTCTCCAGGGGCCAAGCATTTCCCTTTCTGGGAATCAGAACCAATCCTTGAGGTCTTATGGGAGGGATGTCCTGGGCCCCATCCTGTCTTTTCACCTCTTGCTCCAGAGGGAAGTGATCCCATAAACATCTTGTTCAAATTTGGGCCACCTGCATGCTGAGGTCCACTTCCCAGCCTTCTCCCAGATGGCCTGGCCTACTCCCCACTGGGACCTGACCAAAGAAATCACTGCCCACCCCCATGTTCCAGAAGGACTAAATGAAGTCTTAAGTACCAAGTGCTCTGGCATGGTAAATACTCAGTAAATGCTCTTCTTTCCTCAGACCAGGACTCCTGGGTTGAGGATGCTACCCTGTGGGCGTTTGTTCTCTGGGGCACAGAGAACCCGTGTGGGTCTGTACATAAGTGTGTTTCTGTGTTCAGATATGAGCTGGTGTGATCAGAGGTCATGTGCCCATGATCCATGGTTGGGGGGGAGGGTGTGAAGTTGGGTAAGAAGGACACTGACCCAAGTGTGAGGGTAGGTGAGGCTCTCCATGTGTCTATGTGTCAGTGAGGATGAGGAAGGAAAGCACGTGTGGGTTAGTACTCAAGTGTGTGAAGATGCATGAGTAGTGAGTTGCCAGGGACCGTGTGTGTGTATTTACAGGTAGAATTTAAGTCAAGGGGTGTGAGCAGGTAAGTGTGAGCATGCACATCTAAGAATGTGAGCAGTGCACAGAAGGTGGGTGGGTGGCCTTGCCCCTCTGGCCCTGACCTGCTGGATGTGTCTCTCTCCCACCCCTGCTCAGGCCGGCAGCCGGATGCCCGGGCCCATTGGGCGGGCCGGCGGCCGCCTGCGGGATGAGCAGACTGCTGGGGGGGACGCTGGAGCGCGTGTGCAAGGCCGTGCTCCTTCTCTGCCTGCTGCACTTCCTCGTGGCCGTCATCCTCTACTTTGACGTCTACGCCCAGCACTTGGCCTTCTTCAGCCGCTTCAGTGCACGAGGCCCCTCCCGTGCCCTCCACCCAGCTGCCAGCAGCAGCACCAACTGCTCTCGGCCAAACGCCACTGCCCCCAGCTCCGGGCTCCCCGAGGCTCCCAGCGCCCGGCCCGGCCCCACGGCTCCTGTCCTGCCACCCTGTCCTGACTCGCCGCCTGGCCTTGGTGAGCCTGCGGGGTGGGGCTTGCCTCTAGAGGTGGGCCAAGGTCTGGGGGAGTGGAGTCTTGACCCCCGGGGGCGCCACAGGTGTTGTGTGTTGGTAGAGGGCTATTCCTGGGATTCCCTGGCCCACCCCAGGTAGAGGGAGGGGGCTGGCGTCCTTGGGTTCCGATGAAGACCTAATTCCTGCCCCTGTCCTGCCTGCAGTGGGCCGACTGCTGATTGAGTTCACCTCACCCATGCCCCTGGAGCGGGTGCAGAGGGAGAACCCAGGTGTCCTCCTCGGTGGCCGCTATACGCCTCCCGACTGCACCCCAGCCCAGACGGTGGCAGTCATCATCCCCTTCCGACACCGGGAACACCACCTACGCTACTGGCTCCACTACCTGCATCCCATCCTCAGGCGACAGCGACTACGCTATGGCATCTACGTCATCAACCAGGTGCGCAGCCGCAGCCTCCAGGCTGGTCACCGGCCACCAGGGAACCCCCGAGCACCTGTGGGGAGGGGCCCACGTGCCTGTTGGTGCGTCTGTGCGGTTGGGGGCATTCCTGAATGCCTGGATAGCTGTGTGGACATGCGATGTACGTGTGGGGGTCCGTGCATGTCACTGCGTGCACATGTGGGTTTGCATGTGCCTTCAGGGGATTGCATACGTGTTAGTGGTGGTGGACACATGGCCAGGTGTGCGTAGCCTCTGTTGTGGGTGAGTGCCATTGTTTACCTTTGGTAGGCCCCACCCCATGGTGGTGGTAGCTTAGGGTACACTGGCTATGAGATATTGAGGGTCCTGAGCAGAGAGAGAGTTAGACCTGAAAGAGAGATCAAGACTGCCTTAGGGCCAAGTGCTGAGCACAGCTGAGATCCAGGAATTCAGCTCAGGCTCCAAGCCCGCTGCCATGGGCCTGGCTGGGGCTGGCTTCTGGGTCCTGGAGAAGGTCTGATACAGGCCCTCCTCCCCACAGAGAATCCCCAGACTTGAACTTGGATCCCTTTAGACTCCAGGACAGTGGTGTGTCACTGGAGTAGGAGCAGGGAGCTGTGAAGCGACCAAGCGGCCCAGTTTAGCCCCAGGGTGGGAAAGTGACCATTGAGATGGGTCTTGAGGGATAAATAGGCATCAGCCAGTGCAGGGACTGGGGAAGGCAAGCATTCTAGGCAAGGGACAGAGGAGGCCCCAGGCCCCAGTGAGAGAACTGGTCTCCTGTGTTTGGGAACTGTCAGCTGAGGTGAGAGATGCCACATGCAGGGTGGGTAGCAGAGGTGAGGTTGGGAGGACTAGTGGAGGCCACAGCCACAAGGGTCCCAGGAGGCATCTCAAGCAGCTGGATTCCAGCGTGAAAGTGATGGGGCACCGTTTTGTCTTTTTTTGGCTATGCTGGGTCTTCACTGGGGGCAACGCAGGCTTTCCAGTTATGGTGTGGGCTCTAGAGTGTGTGGGTTCGGTAGCTGCAGTGCACAGGCTTAGTTGGGATCCCCATGGCATGTGGGATCTTAGTTCCCCAACCAGGGATCAAACCCTGTCCCTTACACTAGAAGGCAGATTCTTAACCCCTGGACTACCAGGGGCGTTCCCATAGTGAGGTTTTAGGGAGAGGGTAATGTGTATGTGTGCTTCTTAGAAAGATTGCTCTGACTACATGTGGACAATGGGGTGGAAGGGGAGTGGGAGGTAGGGCGCCTGGTTGGGAAGAGGCTACTGTGTTCAGGGTGGAGGTGGTGAATGTGCCTGTGAGTTGGGCAGGAGTCGTGCAGATGAGAGGAGAGATGTGATACAAGTAGCTGAGAGGAAAGGGAGGTGCCAGGACACCTTGAGGCTCTCTGTCTTGACTGCTGGCCCCATGTATGGTTGCGCCTGTGAGATGGGATCACAGGATCTGGGCCAGGTCTGGGGGAGAATGTGTCTTTTTTGCATGTGATGAGTTTGAGTGCCTGGGGGAAGTATAAGAGGAACGGTCAGCAGGCATTTGGACAAATGAACTGACCTAGGAGTGAAGTCTGAGGTGGAGAGGGATCTGGGAGCCACCAGTATATAGATGGTCCCTAAAACCAGCCATGTTCAGCCTGCCTGGGGTGGGGCCTGGGACCTGAGAGGAGAAAGCCAGCATGTAAGGAATGGGTGGAGAAAGACCACAGAGGCTGCAAGGGTTGGCCAGAAAGGTTCGAGGAGACCCAAGAGAACTTGGTGTCCCAGCACCCAGGAATAAGCGTCAAGAAGGCAGCGTGGCAGCTGCGTGAGCGCTGCTGGGGGAGTAAGGAAGGATGTAGACCGAGAAGCGTCCAGTGGATTTAGCAACAAGGTGGGCCCAGCGAGAGCCATTTCAGGGGCATGGTGGGGGCGGAAGCAGATTGCAGTGGGTTGCAGAAGGAATCAGATCTGACAAAATGCAAATAGCCAATTGGAGACAACTCTTTATTAAAAAAAAAAAAATTCTGCTGAGAAGGGAACGCAAAAGGTAGGGTGGGGTCTAAAGGAAGGGCTTTCTTTGGGTGAGAGAGAAATGGGCAGGTTTATGAGCCCTGTGGGAGAAACCTAGGGCTCCGGGGTGGTGAGAGAGGTTAGGAAGGAGTGCAGATGGAGAAAATGGACTATTGCTCCAAGGGCTGGTGGGAAAGAAGGTTCAGGGCAAGGAGGAAAGAGAGCAGGTGGGGCCGGGCCGTTCAGGGTCCAAGGGAGCAGCTGTTGCTCTCTTGGGCCCAGGTTGGCTGGTAGGGGGCTACTACTCCTCTCCTTCCAAGAGAGCCTACTTGAAGACCAGGAGCCTCTCTGGCTCCAGCCTGGAGATCATGGGTTGGCGCAGGGACTTCAGGGGCCAGCCAGCTCCTTCCATGAAACCCTCCTTCCTCTGGCCAGAATTCAGAGTTTGGGGCTGCATGGCCAGGAGGCCAACCTCAAGGAGACCTGATCCCACAGCCCCATTTCTTGGGGGACTCCAGGCTCACTATGCCTCTCATTTTATTGGGGAGACAAGTGAATTGAGCCTGGTCCCAGAGGCTGCCCAGGGAGTTGGACGTGAATCTACAAGAGCCAGAGGGGACAGGTGGCTCATCTTAGATGCTGGCCATTTGGGGACGTTCTTTGTTCATTTCACTCCATGACATGCTCAGTAGGGAAGCAGTGTGCTCAGGGCCACTCATCTTTAAGATCCTCACTGGCACAGAGAAGATGCCTGGCACCAAGGACAGGGCCAAGGGGCACGATTGAAGGAATGAATGAAATGACAGCCCTAAATTGCAACCGTTTGAATGGACCTGGCATAAGTGAAGCACAGGGGAGGGAATGAGTAATTATACTGGGGCGGGGAGGTTTGCTAACAGAGGCCTTTCCAGACATGAATTTGAAAAGTGGAGAAGGAGAGCATTCCAGACAGGGGCAACTGCTAACACTGAGGCCTGGAGGCAGGAAAGTCTGGCATGTTCTGGGGTTGTGGAGAAATATAGTATAGCTGGGCTTGAGGGGTCTGAGGTCATTGGCCAGAGAGGAGATGGAACCAAATTCTAAAAGGCTTTGCAAAGCTAGGTCTAAGATAAAGAGCTGGATTTGATCCCGAGAGTCTGGAGGCCCCGGTGGAGGATGAGTTGACGGGTAGTGCTAGGTCTGCAGGGACTACTCTGGACAGTGGTCAAGTGGCAGATGTTTCCAAGTCTCAGGCCCAGAGCTGACCTGTCTCCTCCACCAACCCCAGCACGGTGAGGACACCTTCAACCGGGCCAAGCTGCTCAACGTGGGTTTCCTAGAGGCACTCAAGGAGGACTCCACCTACAACTGCTTCATCTTCAGTGACGTGGACCTGGTCCCCATGGATGACCGCAACCTGTACCGCTGTGGTGACCAGCCCCGCCACTTTGCCATTGCCATGGACAAATTTGGCTTCCGGTGAGGGCTCCCTTCTCTGCTGGACCCAGGCCTCCCTGTCCCGCCCCGGCTGTCACTCCCAGCCCCTTCCCCTGCTTGTTGCCAGACCTCTATCTGGAATCCCCTCAGGTTCCTCATTGATGCATGTCTTCCGTGCCCCAGGCTGCCCTATGCTGGCTACTTCGGAGGTGTGTCGGGCCTGAATAAATCCCAGTTCCTGAGAATCAATGGCTTCCCCAACGAGTACTGGGGTTGGGGTGGTGAGGATGACGACATCTTCAACCGGTGAGCGGGGGTGGGGTGGGGAGTCGATGGGGTGTGGATGGTGGACACAGACTGGGCGGGGCTCTTCGCCCATCCTGGTGCCCACTCCAGCCCGGCTGTCCTTGACCCCAGGATCTCCCTGGCTGGGATGAAGATCTCGCGTCCAGACATCCGCATAGGCCGCTACCGAATGATCAAGCATGACCGGGACAAGCATAACGAGCCCAACCCTCAAAGGTGACCCCCCAGCGCCCTCAACCCCAGCCGTCCTGGCCCCTTACCCATAGAGGTGACGTCCCAGTGCTGCTGATCCCCAGAGGTGATCCCAAGGCCCTGATCCTTGACTCCTGATGACTCCCAGCACCCCCACCCTTGGCCCTTAGTCCCCAGCTCTACTCTCACCCTTGGCCTGATTCTGCAAGTGACTGAAATTTAAAGGTGGGGCTCAAATTGTCACTGAGTAACTTGCATTTCTCTTGGGCCCTCACAGACCTCACTCCAGCCTGAACAGATAGGACAAGAGACAGCAGGCCCAGGGCACAGCTCCAGGGCCTAGGGACCCAACAGAGATTGCCCCGAGCAGTGTGGGGTGGTGGGAGTGGAAAGACACTGCTGAGCCCTCTGAGATTGAATAGGTGGCTGGTCTCTGAGGAGGAAGCCACATGGGTGTCTTAATGGTGGCTGGGAGAAATGCCTGAGGGTATGTGAGATGGGTGGTGGAGAGCAGGAGGCGTGTTAGGGGATCCAGAGCACTCAGACCTAATCCCTGCTGGGCAGCTTGTGTGAAATTCAGTCTAGGGAGGGAGACCAGCAGATACAGCACAAGGTGATTTGGACAAGGTGCTGTCCTGGCAGAAGAGGGAGTGATGGTGGGAGGCTTCCTGGAGGCTGTTGTTCAGTTGCCAAGTTGTGTGTCCGACTCTTCATGACCCCATAGACTGCAGCATGCCAGGCTCCCCCGTCCTTCACCGTCTCCTGGAGTTTGCCCAAATTCATTCCATTGAATCGGTGATGCCATCCAACCATCTCATCCTCTGTCACCCTCTTCTACTTCTGCCTTCAGTCTTTCCCATCATCAGGGTCTTTTCTAATGAGTCAGCTGTTCACATCAGGTGGCCAAAGTACTGGAGCGTGGAGTATTCCTGGAGGAGGTGATGGTAAACTGGAGTTTGAAAAGAGTTATTCATTCTACAAATATTTGTCACACACCTACCTTGGGTACAGTACTATATTCACCAGGCTGATGGAGGAGGCTAGTCTGGATAAAAGGAATCAGATGTGTAGGAGTCTGGAATGTGTACATCCATTGTATACGCTGAGAGCCTGAAACTCTTCATTATTACATTCTCAAGGCTAGGAGTGACAGGAGGGGGTCACTGCTGATCCCAGGTTGGGAGTTTCAGTTTTGTCCCAGGGGTGCTGGGGAGTCATAGAAGGGCTTTCATGTGGGGAAGGGATGAGACCACATTTGGCTTTGGAAGGATCACCCTTTGAGTTTGAAGAAGGTGAAGGACTGGCAGGGCTGCTGAGTGGAGCAGGAGGAAAGTAGACCAGGCTCAAAGGAATCAGTGGAGCCCAGGGGGTATGCTGCATGTGAAACTGGCATGCACCCACCAGACCAGTATGAAGTTTTTCTCTGAAGCCAGGGTGTCAGAGTGGGGAGGGAGGTGGCCGTAATGATGTAGGGTTGATATCTGGCAAAAGCATGAAGTACTGGGCATCCAGGGAGCTGATGAAAAAGCAGTTAAGTTAATAACTATGGTGAGTAGGGAAGGGACGACAGGCTGGGAGAAGAAGGGCTTTGGGGTATCTGAGGAGGGGCACTCAGTGTTAGGCTGGCTCCAGAGAGGGATCTGAAGTGAGCCAAGAAGGATGGAGAGGATCAAAACAGTTGGGATGAGGGTGGCAGTGGGGCTTTAGAAGCACAGGCCAGAGTCCATGTCTCGGTGCCATCCTTGGTTAGTGATATCTGCATGGCCGAGATAGCAAGTTATTTCTGGCTTAAGGAACTCTGTGGATGCTGGTTTCATCTAGCTGGTTGCTTTTGCCTCAGATCTAGGAGTTCTCCTGGATTCTTCTTGCTCTCACCCTACATATCTGGACCATCAGCAGGTCTTATCAGTGCCGCCCCTGCAAGGTACCTGAGCCGGTCCACTTTTCCCTTTACTTCTGCACTAGTGCAGGCTCTTTGTAGCTCATGTTCCCTGGCCCTCCCTTTCCCAGACTGGGCTAAAAATCCCTCAGTGTTTTTTAACTCACAGAATAAAAAGCTGTTTCCTCTGACTTACAGAGGCTTGCCCATACATGCTCTAACCTCCCAGCTAATCTTACTCTGGGTTTTCTCCTTGGCCCATTAAGCTCTAGCCACTCTGCTGTGCAAATTCTCATTTTCAGTTTAGGGTCAGCCTGTGCTTTTACCTCTGCTGTCAGCTTGATGGCCCACACCCACCCCTTCCATGGCAGTCATCCTGTCTGCCGTTTCCCTCTGCTGTCTCCTTCAGTATTCTGGTGTCTTCCTTGTCTATTACTTGTCTGCCCTAGTGGTAAAGACTTGCCATGAGAGGAAGGACTTTGCAGTTCTGTTCATGGCTGTGACCTTGGTGCTTAGAGAGGGCCTGGCACACGGGGACTGCTCAATAAATAGATGGTGAAGGCATGATTAAAGGATGAGGAACAGAGAAGGTGGCACAGAGATGATGGGTGTGGGGAGTAAAGATGATGCATACGATACAGGACACGTTGTATTTGAGGTGTCTGTGGGGTACCCTGTGTCTGGGTCTGCAGTGAGAGAAAAATTGGTGAGTGTGTCATGATTCTGGACTGAAGGGGGTGAGATCTCTGTTTTGAGGGTTGTTGCAAGAGCCAAAGGGCCCCAGGCAAGTGGAGGGGGTAGCGAGGAGAACTGAGTTACCCCAGGAAGATGCCAGGAGGGCATGAGCCTTGGGCCCAGTGATCCCTACTGGGTTTGGTGGTGAGCCCTGATCTAGACCCACTTCTATCCTGTCTAGGTTTACCAAGATTCAAAACACGAAGCTGACCATGAAGCGGGACGGCATCGGGTCAGTGCGGTACCAGGTCTTAGAGGTGTCTCGGCAACCACTCTTCACCAATATCACGGTGGACATTGGGCGGCCCCCTTCGTGGCCTCCTCGGGGATGACACCAGTGGACAAAGGCTCCCAGTGCCAAGGATTGCCTGTCAGAGGACTGACCTACAGCCTGGCTGGCAGCTGCTCTAGGGTGGATCCCCCAGGACTGAGACTGTGGGCTCTGTTTTCTGAGGGTCTTCAGTAGGCACCCCCCAGCTGCACTTGGAAGTTTCAGAACCTACTTTGGGGGAGCTTCCATCCTGGGCAGGCCCCTCAAGGGTGGCCGTCTCTGGGGTCAACCCTTCCTGCTCCTCCCTCCCCAGTTCAGCCCCCCTCACTGTCAGGGTTGGGTCAGCCCCTGCACTGCCTCGCCGAGTGGCCTGGGCCAGGTCACTCCACCTCTCTGTGCCTCAGTTTCCCCCCCTTGAGTCCCCTAGGGCCTAGAAGAGTGGGAGGTATGACTAGGGGGCAATGTCGCTTCCAGGGGGAATTCTCAGACCTGAGGATCCCCCACACTCCCAGGGGAGGGGAAACCTTTTTCACTCAACATTGTAGGGGGCAAACTCTGGGGTACCCCCTGCTGAGGAGCAGCCCCAGGAGGGGACCAGAGGGGGTGCTGTGTCACGGCCTGGGATCTTGGGGTTGGGCTTTGCATGGGGGCGGATGGGGCTTGGATCAGTTGGGTTCCAACCCCACCCCGCCTCTCAGAGAGAAGGCAGTAGCCCCAGGACCGGCTCGTGTTTGTACATTGCACAGAAACTTGTGTGGGTGCTTTAGTAAAAAACGTGAATGGATAAGC
This sequence comes from Bos grunniens, assembly GCF_055505025.1. Classification (NCBI taxonomy): domain Eukaryota; kingdom Metazoa; phylum Chordata; class Mammalia; order Artiodactyla; family Bovidae; genus Bos; species Bos grunniens. Next base: position 19,356,428 of record NC_141167.1, read on the forward strand.
CCTTTGTCTGTTTGGGGATGGGGATCTGGATCCCTAATCTCGGATCCTGGTGTGTTTGGGGAAGGGCGCCTGGCCCAATCTGTCTGGTCCGGACTGTCCTAGTTCCCCAAATCCCTAGAAGCGCAGGGGTTCACTAGACTTACGCGGGCTGGAAGGACAAATTTTACCCTGCTGCTGCCTCCTGGCCGGAAAAGGCAAGGAAGTAATAAACCCACCGGGCTCAAATTTCTCGGTTCTTTCACCTGCCCTGGCGTCTAAAGGTGCCCGGGGATGAAAGGTGCTTGGGGTCAGATTGATGTGCATGGTTGAGACTTGGAAACCACCTACCACGGCTGTGGGTTGGGCTTTGTTAGCCAGCACCGCCTGGAATGGGCGGGCCTGGGACTCTCTGGGGGCGGGGCTTGGGGCTAGCTGGCCCCGTTTCCCGGGTGACGGCCATGCGGAAGAGGCGGAGCTAGGGCCCCAGTCCCGCCGCCTGGCTCCCGGGGCCGCGACCTGAAACCGTGGCCTCCGAGAGTCGATCAGTAGTAGGGCAGAAGAGCGCCAGAGGCCAGCGGCTCTGGACCGAGCAACTCTAGTCGTGGGGACGGGAGGCAGAATAGAATGGGGCTTGGGAGAGGCCGGTCCGAGTGACAGGCTGGGGGCGTGGCCTGTGAGACCCGGAAGCGGGCGAGGCGTGAGTGGGCGTGCCCGGCCCTGGGCGACTAGCGGTATCCCAGTAACCCAGCGCTCGGACCGGGGGGTCCCGCAGGTCCAAGCGTGCGGCCCCGAGTCTGGGGGGCGGCGGCGCGGGCGGGCCATGCCTGGGGACTCCCCGTCGCTGTGGGAACTGGTGGAAGAGCACGTTCCGCTCCCGGAGCGGCCCGAAGTGAAGAGAATTCTAGGGGAGACGACGGTGGATCTGAGCCTGGAGCTTCGGGCAGAGGTGGGGCGTAAGAAGGTGGGCCCCACGGCAGATCTGTCCCACGACTTGGATGATTTGCTCACCTTCTATGGGTCCCTAACCCTGCCCAGTAACTCTCGAGCTCTTGTCGGATCTCATTGTCCGCCTAACCCTCTCCAATTTAACTGCCCTGCGCCTCATTCCCCCAGCTCCCCTGCCTCCCTTCACTTCCCTCCGCAGTCACCGAGGTGTCCCAGCTCTCCTTGCAGGTGGTGATGTTACGATCATTGCTCCAAGAGGCTCGATCTAGCCAAGCCCCTGGATCACGCCCCACCTCTGACCTCTCCTCCCTTCTGGCACCACCGCCCCTCGTAAGAGATCTTGTGCGCCAGGAACTGCGGCAGCTGCTCCAAGGTCTCCGCCGGAAGGCCATCTGTGAGGGCAGGTTGGAGCTCCAGACCTGGGGCTGGGGCCTGTGTCCAGAACTCAGATGGGCTAGCCTGGCAACTGACAAGTGGCCAGGGTTACCTTTCCTATGGTTCCCTGGAAGGAGCCCCTGAATTGCCTTTATGCATCTTCTGCAGGGACCAAACCCAGGCTTGGGTCCAGTATAGCCCCAAGGTCCTGCGCTTTGCCTTGGAGGAGCCCAGGCGTGATTTGCCAGAACAGGAGATGTTCCAGATGAGAGCTGGTGACCCCAGGTATAGTAATAGGAGAGGCGGGATCTGTCCTTGCTGAGCAACGGACCCCGGCCTGCTGGTAGGTCCCACCTGCGGGCATGGAGGAGCTCCTGGTCTGGGACTGACACTTCTACAGCCACCTGTGGTAGGAGTCAGCCCATGAGGGCTGCAGAGGCTCAGGAGACACGTGCCAACCCTGGGAGCTTGGTTCGATCTGGGTTTTAGAATATGAGGAACAGACTTCCAGACAGATACAAAGAGAAGCACTTTGCAGGAATAGGGTGCACTACACGCAGATATGAGTGGAAGGAAAGACTTCATCCAGTGGCCAGTTGTGCCTCAGGCTGGGACAACCAGGCTGTGAGGACTGGGGACTGAATGAGATAAATGAGCAGCAGCATGTTCATCAGTGAATGGTAGCAACTTACTTCTCACACATCCTTATGAAGGGGATGATGTTCCCTTCATAAGGGGACATCATGCTCAGAAAGGATGATCGACTTTCCCAGGCTCATACACAGTAAAGGGTGGCAGAACCCATGTGCAATCCCAGGCTCCAGATCTCCTCCTTTTAGTACCATCTTGTATTGCCTTTGTGAAAAAGCACAAAATTGTCTAGGAGAAATGGCATTTGTGTCCTGAAGTCCCGGGGTGAAGCAGCATGGGAGAGTGAGGTTGACTTCATCTGCCAGCAGCTGTCACCGGGACCTCAGTGTCATCAAGGACCAGCTGAACATGTCCCACATTGATCAGGTTGCTGGACACCTGCGGTGAGGCCCCCAAGTGTGTGCAGTGGGGGTGGAGACAGGGAGGGTGGGACTGTGGATGGACCCTGATGTACTGGGACTACTGGGAGGAGAGGGGAGGGAACACACCTGGCTGGGAGACCCAGGAGAGTGGGGCTGAGAGGTGGAAAGGGCAGGGTGCTGATTAGGTTGCTGCCAGGAAATCAGTCAAGTACAGATGCCTACATGGGCCTTGGCCTGAGGACTCTTATCCTGGGAGGTGGGAGAAGATGACACATAGCAGAGTTTTTAAAGCAGGGGCAGGGCTGTGATGCGGGAAAGAATGGAGGCAGGAGGACCCGCAAGTCTAGTCCTATCGTGTAGAAGAGAGAATGCTGCTCCTCAGGGTGGGCCCTGGGAGGCGGGCAAGGAGAGGACACACCCTGCCCAGGAAGAGGCTAGCGGGGCTGCAAGGCTGTGCTGGAACAGCATGAGGGCAGCAGAGGGAGAGGTGGGCTGTGATAGGAGGGCCCAGAGGAGGCTCCTGGGGAGGCCGGGGGTGGGGACCGCTTGGAGGGCTCTGCTGAGATACGGGTCTGCCACACTGCTTCCGGTGCTGCACTGTCCATGTCCCAGGGCCCTCCTGGAGGAAGAGTGCCGCGCGCTGGAGAGGGAGATTCCCATCCTGCAGGTGAGCTGCAGTCCTGGGCCGCCCTGCCCCCAGCCCTTCTGCTGAGCATAGACACCCCTGTCTCTCACCCAGGGCATGAGATCCACACACATGGGTCTGTGTGTGTCTGTGCCTGCAGAGGTTGTGTGAACCCTGGGTCCGTTTTTCCCGTGTGCACACTTCTTATGTGTGTGATCCCTAAGTACGTGAACCCATATTCCAGTTGAGTCCCTAAGTCCGAGGTCAGCACTTTTAGATCAACTGCTGGGTCTGCCCAGGTCTTTTGCCTCCTTCTCTTCCCCAAGTCTGGATTCAGGCCTGCCACCCCCTTGCCAAGCTCAGCTTTTCAGGGAGAGGCTGGTGTTCCTCTCAGGAGTGCCCCCATGTGGTTGGGATGAAGAGACTGCACGGGCTGGTTCCTGCGCCCCACCATGGGGATCCTGGCCTGGGCACCCTGCCCAGACCTGCCCTGCCCCTGTCGTAAGGCCAGGCACTAAGCCAGCTCTCCCTGCAGCACTGCCTGGAAGAAGAATATATAGGGGCCGCTCGGCCCTCTAAGCCAAGCCTAGAGCCCACCCTCGCAGGTGAGGACCCTAGCAGGCCCCAGAGCACCCAGCACTCTGTGCCACTCCCACCCCCCATCTCCCCCATGCCCCCCCGCCCCCCACTCTTGTAACACACCCTGGAAGACCGGGCGCTGTGTCTCAGGTAGAACCTCTCCTCCAGAGCTAAAGGAACAGAAGGCAGCCATGCAACAGGAGCTGCAGTCACCCCTGAGGCCTTCCTGTGTCTCCTCCAGCCACAGGTAACCCAGAGCAGACAGATAGCTGGATGGGGCAGGCTGAGAGGCAGGCCACAGCCCCCTCACAGCTAATCCCTCCCATTCAGGCCACAGCCCTTAGGGTCCTCCAGCCAGGGCCCTGGACCCCTGTCTTGCCTCCACGGGGCTGCTGGAGTTTGGGCCAGGCCTCTCCAGTGCTGCCTGCCTGCTCCTCCTCTGGAGCACTGCCCCAAACCTCGCAGCCTGGCCTCCACCTGCCGCTGGGGACGGAAGATTCAGTGCAGCCCCAGGAAAAGGCCAGCTTCTACTCCGATGTCCAGTGCAGCTCCCCAGGCCCCAACCTGAAGGGCTGCTCAGGAAGGAGGCTTCAGCTTCGGTTGGCACTTATCCTGTCTGCTACTGCCCCCTTTCAGCTTCCAGGGCCCAGCCTACTTCAGATCTAGTCTGGGATGAGCCCTCCCCAGGATTCCACTGCTGTCTGTCTGTCTGGCCCTCACTCTACCTTCTCACCAGGTCCTGGGTGTCCAGTCCTGACTGTCACAGCCTCTGGCATTTCTCCTCCCAGGTACACCCCCCCCGCAAAGGCCTGGCAGAAAGTCTTGTCCCAGCCCTGACTCATGTCCCCCTGGAGGACCCAGACAAAGCACAGCAGCAGCACAGAGACAGGAATAGAAATTTCATTAAAACCTATGGACTTTAAAATCCTAGTGGTGCGCGGATAGTCGGGGGTGGGAGGCACACCATTATTGCTACAGAGGATTAGAGGCGGCTCTTCCGGGGCTGTCACTGCACAGAGGGGCACGGAGGACAGACACACGGACACTCCAGGGCTTGGGGGAAGGAGTTCTGGCTCCAGAGAGGGGCTGGGGCACGTGGGCTGGGGCAATTTGGCACGTGAACAAGGGTAGCCCAGTTTGGGAAGACTGGGCTGTAGCCTGGTGGTGGTAGGAAAGCGGGTGTCATGTAGGGTCCCCTTCCCTGGGGCTCTGGGCTCAAACCTCCTGCTGAGCATCACCCCACCCCTACCCCCCAGAAACGAGTTCTTTGGGTGGGCTGTTGGGTCATGGGCCTCTGCTGGGCTGGCCCTGACAGCCAGTGCTGGAAGGAGGCGCAGAGACCTCAGAGCCGCCAAGTGAGGTGCAGGTGGGCCTGGAAGACAGATTGGGCCTGAGGCCAAGGGTGAGGGGGTGGCAACCACAGATAATACAATTTTTACAAAAATAATCACACAGACAAAAGGGCCGAGCCGCACAGCCTGACCCCTAACACTGCACAGCCCCCTGGCTCCTCACCCTGCCTCCAGGTAGGAAGATCTGAATTAGCCTGGGCGGAGGCTGGGGTCCACCCCAAGGGCAGGAACACTGGTCAGGAGGCCAAAGGCTCAGGGCAAGGGACAGGTAGGAGACCCACCCAGAACCTCAGCTCAGGGCAAAGTATGGGGGCATCAGAGGCCACGTGAAGCCCAGCAGGCCTCTGGGGACCTGGCCTGAGACCCCTCCAAAGTGCAATTGGGCCCCCCAGCAACCCCGCCATCACCCACACCCCCCAGCTGCCATCTTGGCATCCAAAGGACCTGTAAACACTAGGGACACGAGCACGAATGACCGCGCTAGCAGTGGTGGCCAAGGTGGCAGGGGCCACCCCTGGCCAGGGCATGGTGGGGGCAGGCGGGGACACCTATCCACCGTCTCCCCAGTCTTTGTGTTGGGAGCACGGGGTGGGGGTGGGGCATGCCCCCCAGCAGCTGTGCTCATATCCGGGAGTCCTGCAGACGGCTGGAGCCATTACTGCCCACCATGGGAATCTGGGCCTTGTCTGGGTGCAGCGGCTGGACCTCAAGCCCGTCTTCAGGGGAGGGTGCAATGGTGGGGGCATAGCGCCCTGTTCGGTGCTCCAGGAGGGCGGGACCCCAGTCTCTGCTTGGCTTTGTTGCATTTTTCAAACGCTGCAGGAGAGGTAGGCATGGGGGAGGGACAGGCGGGCAGAGTGCATCAGAAGGGAGCCCTGGAGCGCCATCCATCCATCCACCCCCTTCTGATTCACCTGGCTGCCCCTGTCCCAACCCCTCACCTGGAGGAGGGTGTCCCCATCTGTTCTGCAGAACTGGAACAGGGCGTAGAGTGGAATGCAAATGACAGAGGACAGAGCCATGAGGAAGCCAATGGCCACGGCCCAGCTTGGATACTGGTATTGGTTGTAGGTGATTGGCTGGTACTGGATCACCGAGAAGATGAGAATGAACTGCAAAGAGTGGGGGTTGGGAGTGGGCGTGAGTCCTGCCCAGCCCCACCCCGGCCTTAGGCCTCCTATCAGCACTGCTCCCCTCCCTCTCCAGCTTCCCAGAATAGAAAGGGGCATCTCAGGGAGGGCAGGGTTGACATCAACGTTTGGGTAGTGGAAGCTGATGGCACCAGGGGTCCAGGGTATGATGGGCAGGTGGGCACTGTGGAAGGGGAGGGGTCTGGCTTCTGGATAATCCTGAAGCAGCGAGAAACTGTTCAGCTGCCATGGCCCTTGGAAGTCAGTTCTACTCAAAGATTTGCAGTGGCCCCCAACTGCCTGCTGAAGTAAGGCCGAATCCACGGCCTTTAAGGCTTCAATGGTATTTTCCATCTACTAAGTGTTTTTTGAATGTTTCCTCCAGACCTGGGAGCTCCTGGGATTGCATCAGCTCTAGGTCTTCAGTGCCCAACACAGCGCCTGGCACAATCTTATGCGCTGATCTGAACTGACTTATGCAGGGAGGTGGGAGCAATGGGGGAAAGGAAAGGAGGAGTACTGCCAGTCTATGGCTGCAGAGACAGCAATGGACAGCCGAGGGGAGCTCCGGAGCCTAGAAACCGTGTCAGGTTGGGGGTGCTCTCAGGAACCTCTGTGGAAAGAGCCGAGGGACACCGGAGATAAAGCCTAGGGTTGCAGCAACAAAAATACTACAGGAAGTGGAAAGATGGGCAGGTGGCTCATGGGCCACCCGGAGGGCCTGGGGCAGTGGGTGCTGCTTGCCAGGAGGCCTGAGCATGCACCTCCCAAGCCTTCAGCTGCATCCTGGATCTCAGGCCCCTCCAGCCTTTTTAGTGACTAAATTCTAGAACTCAAGACCTGTATCCACTCGGGGAATGCTGCACTTAGAGGAGCTTATAACAAGTTTCCTGAATGGAACTAGAGCCTGATCTAATGTGTGGACAAATTCTTTATTTGAGCTGATAAAAGGATGGAGTTTGTAAAAAAAATTTTTTTAAAGATCTTTTTAGCACTATGAAGAAGTAAAGCCTCCAAAGAAAACTAACAGCCCAGAAGCACGCATCCACAGAGCCTGGCATCCTCACCCGAAGGTGATTCCAGCCTGGCTTTCTGAGCACAGAGAGGATGCTGCGGGCTTTGCCTCAGTTTCCTGGAGACACTGGACCCAGGCTGCCTCCTGCCTCCTGCCCTGCCTGGGCAGTGCCCTGAGTCTCCCCACAGGGCAGCAGCTTCCTGGGAGCCCTGGAGGATGAGCTCCCCCAGGGCAGGTCCTGGGCCAAAGCCGCAACCCCCGAGGGCACAGCACAGGCCGTGGCGTCTGCCCTCCCCCGCCTCCCACCGCTTACAGGACACTTCCGCTCCTCCTGTTTCAAAGCTGGGCCAGTGGCCAGAGCTGGTGCCTGTGCCAGGCTCGGGAAGATCCCACACCCCATGTGATGGAGGCCTCAGCCCTCAGGGGCCTTTTTTTTTTTCCCAGAAACAGGAGCCAAAGTGGAAATCTGGTGCTGACCTCTCTGCAGCACAGAGGAGCTGGCACGATAGGGGGCACGACTCCAGACACTGCCCGGACCATTGGGCTGACCCCTCTGTCACTCAGAGATGGCCCTACCTCTTTTCTGTGGAGGGACCATTATACTAGCAAATTCCTCCCCCCAGCCCCCGACTTCTCACCCTGATCATAAAGGACCAAATCAGGTTTGTAGTCCATAGACCACTCCTCCTCCTAAACTTGCTTCTAGTGCAGCATGGGCCCAGCACACAGGCTCCAGATCAAACCACCTGCTTCGCACGAGGGCTCTGACTCTTAGAAGCTGTATAACGTTGGGTCAACTACTTAACATCTCAGGGTCTCAGTTTCCTCATCTGTAAAGTGGGGATAATAACGAAACCATGGAGAGTTGTATCATGAGACTTAGTATATTGCTCTTGGTCATGGTGGGCTTTTTCCACCAGACCTCCCTGCTGGGGGGTCTGTCTTCCAGGTGTTGAATACTGGTGGAAACCCAGAACTCCCCCTCCCAAGCCAGCCCATTCCAGGGTGGCTTAGGAGGGTGTCCCGGATCCTGAGCTGCTACCTGACTTGCACAGCCTGCTTCTGGAACATGCATTCACACCACATATCCTGAGCACTCCAAGCACCTCAGCTATAAGGGACTAGAGATACAAGCTCAGCGAGGCTGTCAGAGGCCCAACGCCAATGTCAGTCCTGGTTCCTGAGACTCCTCTGGGGGGATGCCGGGTGGAAATACCAGGGAGAGAGGGCCGGCTCTCAGCTGCTGCCAGCCTATTTTCCCCTTCTGAAGCTGCGCACTGTCTTCTGTCAAATACAGGGCCCTGTGCTCCCTTCCTAACCCAAGGCCAGGGCTTGGGTGGTTCTGAGTCTGCACACCTGTCTGCCTCTATACAGCTTTGCTCAGACTTCCAATAACCAGAGCTGTGGGTGTGGAGCCCCCAGGGGGAGCTCTGGCCTGAAGAGCTCGTGCTCTTCCTTGGCTGGTTCCCAACAGAAAGACGCTCGCCACGGGGGCAGCAGGGGAGGGACCAGCGAGGAACTTACAAAGATGATAGCTGGTGAGACGAAGCGCCAGCAGATCTGGAAGAAGAGGGGTGGTGGGAACCCCAGCATCATCTGGATGTCCTGGAAGTAGTTCTGGTGCCCTGAAGAGAGGGAGGTCAGCAGCCCACAGGACAGCATAAGCAGGCCAAGGGATGGGACATGGAAGGCCGTGGAGGCTTGGGCACTTACCGTAAATGTACATGATGGACACACACATGATACAAGAGATGATGACCAAGGAGAAGCTGGCCGCATAGTTGTCCATCAGCAGCAGCCAGTAGATGCCTGCCTATGGGCCAGTGGGCAGCTGAGTCAGGGGTGCCTGAGGCTACGGTCCCCGTCTCTCCCCTGTCTTCCCCCCATACCCTGGCAACTCCCACCCAGCCTTTCCCTTGGTTCTTACTTGGCTGGTAAGAGGGATGCCCAGAAGGAAGCCAGCCACAGCCACGCCCAAGGTCACGTAAGTCTTTTTCTGCAGGATCCACTCATTCCCTACCTCATCCACAATGGCTGTGACCAACGTCTCTAGGAGGCAAAACTGCAGGATTCGGCCATCAGAGCAGGGGCCTACCCTTGGCCCCGCCTCCTCCCGCCCCCAGCCACAGGCCCGAGTCCCGCACCTCGTACCTGAGTGCCCAGCCCCAGCAAGATGAGCATGAAGAAGAAGAGCAGGGACCAGAGTGGGGAGATGGGCAGCAGTGTGAGGGCCTCTGGGTATGCCACGAAGGCCAGGCCCGGGCCGTGGTCTGCCACGCGGGACACATCCACACCCAGGTGATTGGCCATGAAGCCCAGGATGGAGAAGATGACGAAGCCGGCATAGACACTGGTGGCACAGTTAGTGATGCTGATGATGACACTGTCTCTAATGGGGAGGGAAGCACGTGGTCAGGACATGCAGCTTAGTTCCTCCTGCCCAGTTTGGGCCAGGCCGGGAGACTTGGAGACGGGGAAAGTTCTAGGAACAAAAGCACCCCCATTCTCATCTCTGGTCTGTTCTGGGCCTCCTTAAGTGGGCTTGAGGCTCTGAGTCCTTGCAGACCCCTGGGGCATCACTGTCGGCACCCCTTCTCTCTTCTGCCTAAGTGTTCTCTGTTCTGCAACGACTGGACCCAGACCCAGCACTGCCAGGATCTCCAGGCTGTGAGCGGAAGGGAGGGTCCTGGCAGGCCAGGAGGCTGCACTGGATCTGGTGGGTCTGGGGGAAGCAGGGTCAGGCTGCAGAGAGGGCAGGAGCAAGGGAGCAGCCCCAGCGCCGGCAGGGAGACTCTCACCGGTAACAGTTGTTGTGGAACTTGTTGTAGGAAGCCATGGTGACAAGGCCGCCCCACGCGCAGCCCAGCGAGTAGAAGATCTGGGAGGCGGCGTCCCCCCAGACCTGCAGGAGGAGCTGCGCTCAGAGGCTGGTGTCTCTCTGCCCCTCCCCATCCCTCCAGGTTACCTTCCACCCACAGCCCACCTTGGCCTCCAGGATCTTGTCCCACTGTGGGGTCAGGTAGTACATGATGCCCGTGAAGGCTCCTTCCAGGGTCACGCCACGGATGAACAGGATGGTCAGCACCACGTAGGGGAATGTGGCAGTAAAGTACACCACCTGGGGGTGAGAGGGGCCCCACTGGACTCCTTTGGGCTCTTCCCACCCCGCTCAACCAGCACGGGTCCTCTGGTCCCTCTTTCCATCCTACATGCTTTCATCACTCCTCCACCAACCCGCCCACTCACAAAACCCAGGCAGGGGAGGCAGGATATTTCTGGGTGGGCACAGATCCTGGAAGGAGGGGGACTTACTTTCCCTGAAGACTTGACCCCTCGGATGAGGCAGAGGAAGACGACCACCCAGGAGACACCAAGGCAGCCAAGGAGGGGCAACCGCACCTCCCCGAAGTTTCCGATGTCATCCGACAGCTTCAGCACGTAGAGCCTGGAAGGGGATACTCTGTCACTGAGGGCCAGCCCCGCCGTCCAGCAACACATTCCTAAGGCCCAGGGCCCAGCCTGGCAGCTCCCTCCTTTCTCACGGAATCCCGGCAGCTGGCTTGTCTGAGATGGGAGCCTTGGCAAGGCCCCAGCCGCAGCCTGCTCAGCCCGCTCTGCCTGCTGCCTCTCCCAGGATCCTCGAGGCCACACCCCAGGCCTGGGCTAGCTTCCTCAGCCCCTGGGGTGTGGAGGTCTCCCTGTCCCTGCTCAGACCTGTCCCAGGTCTTTCCTTTAGAAAGGCCCTCTCCTCCAGACTGGACATACCCTATCTGGTGTCACCTCCTCCAGGGAGCCTTCTGTGACCTTTTCACCCACACTAGTCCTCCAACTCTGATGAGCAGAGGGAGGCAGTGGAGTACTGAGGAAAGACGGAGGCTTCCCAGGTGGCACTAGTTGTAAAGAACCCGCCTGTCAATGCAGCAGACGTAAGAGAGATGGGTTTGATCTCAGGGTTGGGGAGATCCCCTAGAGGAGGAAATGGCAACCCATTCCAGTATTCTTGTCTGGAGAATCCCATGGACAGAGGAGCATGCAGGGCTATAGTCCCTGGAGTCACAAAGAGTTGGACATGACTAAAGCGACTTATCATACACACTGGAGCATGCAGGCCTAGACTTGAACCTGAATTCCTCTCCTGAGTGTGCATGACTCCCTCTGGAGCCCTATGCCATGTCAGCTGTGTTTCTTCAATCAACTGGACATTGATGTGCCAAGCCCTTGCTAGATGCTGGGCATATTGACCTAAATCAGGTATTGTGGGCACTGCCAGGAGTGTCTTAACCCCATGGGGAGGAGCACACTGGAAGTATTACTGGAAGAGGGGAGGCTTGAGCCAAAGTTTCAAGGATGGGGAGAAAGTGGGTGAAGAGAAATGAAAGCACACGCCAGGCTGAGGGCTTGGGTCAGGGTCAGGTCATGACCCAGCAGGACAGGGTCAGGAACCGCCTGGGCATGTCAGTAGCTCAGGAAGGCTGGAGGAGAAGGGGAGGGGAATAGAGAAGGATGAAGATAGGAAGCAACAAGATCAAGAGAAGTTGTGAAGTCAAGGCAGAGAAGTTTGGATTTTATTCTGAGAGCAATGAGAAGCTTCTGGGGGGGTTTTAGGTCTCTCAGGGCCTCTCCTTGGCTCAAAACCTTGTAGCAGTTCCCATCTCTGGCCATGGAAAAACCAGTCCATACAGTGGCTACAAAGCCCTCCATGATCCACTATCTCCTAACTGCCATCTCCCAAATCTCCTCTCCTCCTGCTCCCTCCCCGCTCACTGCTCCAGCTGCATCAGGTTCCTCGTTGTTCCTTAAATGTGCCAGGCCCACTCCCACCTCAAAGCCTTTACATGTACTCTTCCCTGTCTGGCGTGTTTTTTTCCCCAGACCTCCACATGTCCACATGGGTGTGAGATTTCTGCAGGCACATAGGGCCCCATGCTTAGAAGGGCCTTGTGCTTGCTTTAATGTCCTGCCATCACCATCTTGAAATTCTGAACACATTTGAACAAGAGGCCCCATCTTTTCATTTTGCTCTGGGCCCCACAAATTATGCAGCTGGGCTTGTCAACATGGCTCCCTCCCTCCTTGCTTCCTTCAAATCTTTACTTGGGTGTCCTCTTTGCAAAGGGGCCTATTCTGGATACCCAGATTAAAACTGTGACCCCTGCCCCAGCCTGGCACCCCTTACCCCATTCCTGGCTGTACTTTCCTCCAGAGTATGTCTCCTTCCATCGTACTGCACATTTCACTATTGCATTTGTTATCTGCCCTCTATGAAGGCAAGGGGTTTTGTCTGTTTTGTTCACTCTCGTATCCCTCCAGTGGTTCGCAAAGTGCCTGGCAAAGAGCCATGCCCAATAAGCACTTGCTGAATGGATGAATGAATGAATGAATTAACATCATAGAAAATGGACTGGGAAGTATAAAGGGGAGTATCTGGAGGGGGACTGGCTTGGCTGCTGGAGTTGTCCAGGCTAGAACTGATGAGCAAGAGACAAAATGTTGAGCCTCAGTCTCCTCATCTTTAAAATGGGCATCATAACATCAACCTAGGATAATCTGTAGATAAATTTAGAAAAATACAGGCGCCTTTCTTGCCCCTCTTTCAGTGAGGACTTCTCAGCACAGCTCCTAGGCTGTCCTCTAATCTTAGCTATTTTTACTTTATTTTTTTCCAACTCAGTTCTCAAACCTCATGACAACATGTTTAATACTTTGTGATGGGTGGTCAGCATGGTCCCTCATGGGACAATATTGCCAGGTCTGGGATTTGTTTGGTCAGCCCACTGGACGGTCAGACTTGCAAGCACCTTGTTAGGCCTCCTCTGCCTCAAATCTTTGCCTAGGCTGCCCTTCACATTGTTACCTGCAGAGGGCGCTGTCCAACACATCCCACTCCTGCCAAACTCCTGCCTCTGTGCTGGTTCACTCAACAGGCATCAGGATGAGAAATTTTCCAGGCTCTCAGTCCATGGGGGAACCAAACACAAAGGGATGAATAGGATCCACCCCCTGCTCCCAGGAGAGGCTCCTGGACCTTTGCGGCTGTGCTTTCCAATCTTTTTCCCTTTGGGACATGCAGAAAAAAATACTTTGGGCCCATGGGGCAAATAGACAGGTCACTCAAAGCTGAAGGCTGAAGGCAGCAGGGCTGGAGATTCTGGGCTGCCCAAGCCCGACCGGACTGGCACACTATTTAGGGCACATCGTGTTGGGAGGCTCTGCCTTCCAGAATAGCCACCGGGTCTTACTGCTACAGCTGAGAGGTGATTTACTTTAAGCACCAGCATTCAAAGTAAACAACACATTCCATGCTCGAAAGACTCTCTAAAAACTTTATCTAGTTACATATGTTAAACTGGTAGTGCTTTGTATTATTTTTTTATTGCAAGAGTTCAGCATGCAATACAAGGGCTTAAAGAGTTTGGAAGGCTAGACTTCTGAACTCTAACTTTCTTTTCATGGCACCATATTTAATGTTTTGTTTTGGTTTGGGACCATGTGCTTTTGAGACCAAACAATTAACTGAAAAACTTTTGGAACCCCACATATTTACAAGTTGGCTTTCACATAACATCTCTGGACTTATTCTGCATTATTTTTTAATTTCCCCAACCAGATGGTAAACACCATGAGAACAGGACACTCTCATCTATTTCACTGCATCTCCAGCAGTGGCTATCACTGTGCTTACTGAGTACCCGTCACTGTCCTTAGTGATTTCTGCTACCTCTTTATAATAACAAGAATGATGTTGTAACCACTCCCACTTAATGGATGAACAGTTGAGACTAAAAGAGGTTTGGTGACCTCAGAAGGCCAAGCTGGTATGTAGCACAGCCAGGATTTGAGTGAGGTCTGTGTGGCTCTAGAGCTGGCATGAAGACACCGAGAGAGGGGTGCTGGGATCCAAGTCCCATTGGGTGCCAGGTGTCTGCTGGGGAGATGAGGGCATGGTCCTGAGCAGGTATCAGATCAGCTCTCACAGGACTGTAAGATAATGCTGTAAAGAGGTGGTGAGGGCAGGGAAGACTGGAAGCCAAAGGGTGGGCAAAAGGCAGACGTGGGCTCAGAAATCTGCCCTGGGAGCTCTTCTCCCTTTAGAGGAGTCAATCTTTCTCTTGATTTGCTTTGTTCACTTGTAGAATGGGAATATTTTATAAAACCAGCACACACTAGTAGGGTTGCCGTGGGGCTCAAATGAGATTGTGCAGCTTTCCAAAGGGTTGCTGGAAACTGTGGACCCAGAATGCCTGCAGAGTATCATCAGCCTAATTCACATTAGGCATCAGGCACAGTGGGACATGTATATCCTGACACAGCATTGAAGCCTAGCTCCTTAACATCGGGGAATCAGTCTCTGAATCTGAAAATGGGGGTGATATCATATAATATGCCTAACACATAGTTCCCTGGTGGGCTCAGGGGTAAAGAACTCACCTTGCAATGCAGGAGACTTGGGTTTGATTTCTGGGTTGGGAAGATCCCCTGGAGAAGGAAATGGCAACCCACCCTAGTATTCTTGCCTAGAGAATCCCATGGACAGATGAGCCTGGAGAGCTACAGCCCATGGGGTTGCAAAAGAGTCGGACACGACTGAGCGACTAAACAGCAACAATAAGCAAATAGTAGGTGCCGAGAAATGGGGGTGCTTGCTCACCTCATCTTGCTGAAGCCAGCTTGGGCAGCCCTCTCAAAGGTCACTTCCCTAGGCTCTCCGGGAGGGGGCAGCAGGGAGCCATCCTGAAGGGAAGGAGTCCTGCCTGGAACTGGGGCTCCTTAGGGAGGCCTGGCTCCAGCCCCAGCCAAGGAGTGGAGTTCAGCAGGCCATCCTGTGCACCTCCTGACCCATGGCTAGTTTTCTTGGAGGGAAATTCCCCTCTAATTGCACTGGATAAAATCTCCTGAGCTTTGCCAAGCAGTAGCCCCATCCTGGAAGACAGTCCCTGGGGTGAGAATTTCTGGAGCATCTCTTGGCTTTGTGCTTCTGGAAGCTTCCAGAAGGTTCTCCCTCATCTAGATCAAGTTGCCCAGTCCACACCATGCCTCAAATGTAGCAGAATACCTAAGTGGGAGGAGTCTTCTACTCCCCGCTCTGTCCCTGCTCTGAGTGCAGTTCTCCGTATCTACTTGGTGCTCAGGAAATGACCCGTCCAATGACTGAATGACCAAATATGCCCAGAGGTGATTTTGCCCAAAACTCACTGGGAGGCAATGGCTCTATGGTCTCCACCATGAGTCTTTTTTTTTTTTTTAACCCCCGACGCCGGCCCGCCTCCACCATGATTCTTGAGGACGGTGACCACATCTTACCCGTCTTTGAACATCTATAGCCCAGCACAGGGCCTTCCCAGGTGGCTCAGTGGTAAAGAATCTGCCTGCCAATGTAGGAGGTGCAGGAAACACTGGCTTGATCCCTGGGTCAGGGAGATCCCCTGGAGTAGGAAATGGCAACTCATGCCAGTATTCTTGCCTGGAAAATTCCATGGACAGAGGCACCTGGCAGGCTACAGTCCATAGGGTTGCCAAGAGCCAGACACGACTGAGCAGGTATGCAGCAGCAGCAGCCCAGGGACACTGGGCCCTGAGGCTCTGAGTGCTGGCCCTCAGAGGATGTGGACCTGCTAGGACTTCAAATGTCACTGGGACCTCAACTGCTCAGCCCTGACTCTCCATCACAGCATGGAGAAGGCCTCGAACCCTCTGACCGGCAGGGGAGCCCTGTGCCTTTTGATGTCCTGGCCTCCTCTGTCCCAATACTCTGTCCTACCTGCTCCTAACCCCAGCTCCAGTCTGCCACCCCCTGGCTGTGGCTCATCTGCCCACGTCTCCCAATCCTTCCATAGCTCCTTTTCTCCCTCCTCTGCCAAGTCTTGTTTTTTTTTATTATTTATTTTTTGAGCGTGTCATGCAAGGCATGTGGGATCTTAGTTCCCTGAGGAGGGACTGAACCTGTGCCCCCTGCAGTGGAGGCACTTGAAGCTTGGAGTCTTAGACACGGGACCTCGAGGGAAGTCCATGGGAAGCCTCCTTGATCACCTGCTCTTGCCCTCACCACATCCCTGCATATACCTGCACTGAGGCCCCTGCCCCTAATAGCATTAACTACCCAGCTCCCTTCTGGACTGTGACCTCCTCATGGCACGGTCTCAGGGCCGTTCATACCCCATGGGCACACAGAGCCCGGCAGAGTGGACGCCATAAATGTTTGTGGAATGAATGAACGAGGCCTGCCCACTGGCCCACAAAGCCCTCTTCCCAAGAGCTCCCCAACAGGACGTGGGGAATTTCCTCCAGGATGTCCTGCTGTGCCCTCACACCCACCCAGCTGGGACAAGATGTTCCAAACACCCCCAGCAACAGCTTCCCTTCAAGCCAGCCCCGTGACTCCATTCTCTGTCACCACAGAGCTCAGGGGTGCCAGGCTGCCCTTCCCAAACACAGCTTGATAAGGACAGCTCTGGGCTCAGGAAACTTCCACAGCTCTTCTTTGGTTCTGCAGGGTTAGTTCTACACTTCATTCTTGTAAGTCCTCCAAGAAGGCACGTACTCCCTGTAGGCTACCACATGGCTGGTGAGTTCCCCACACACCTGTTACCCTTCGTCACAACAGGTTTCCCTCAGGCTCATCCGGGACTAAGGCCCTCTGTTCGGCTCTTCTGTTCGCCAGGAAGCCACCCCTTCTATTCCCCGACTCTCCTCGGCGGACCTGCCTGACTGCCGGAGTCCTCCCTCCCTCCATGCCGCTGTGTAAGGACTCTCACAAACTCACAAAGCCTGTGCGTCAGCCTCTCCTGAACTGGAGAGGCTGCCTACAGCCCTGCCCTGCTCCATTCCGGGCACCCTCCCTAGACTGCAGACCAGTGCCCGACGGCGAAGAGGGAGGGCTGAAGACAGGCCCCCAGGGTGACCCCTAGAAGCCCAGGTCCCACCGGGGCCTCACCTCCAGTACTCCTCGCTGGGGCTTGTCCTCTTGAGGGTCTGGTTGAGCGCCTGAGAGATGTTGCCAGGCAGGGCAGGAGGCTGCGAGCCGTTGGTGATGTTGGGGTTATCCAGCACGCTCATGCAGTCGGGCGTGTTCCAAGGGTTATTGCAGTAGGTCCAGGGCAGCACGGGCGTCATGGACGAGAAGAAGTAGTAGAAGGCGATGCAGATGACCACGTTGTAGTAGATGCCGATGTATGTGGACACCACCATCATGCCGTAGCCCACACCTGGGGGAGGGGAGGGGCAGGAGCAGCCTCACACACCTAGCTGAAGGACGTGAAGCTCATTTTGAAGGGCCTAAGGGGCAGGCTTTCGTGGAGGGCCACAGAAGGGGCAGGTCAAGGCCTTGGCAGGAGCGAGCTGGGGCTGGGGGTGGGGGGCAGTGAAGGGCTTTTGTGTATGCACGGGGTAGGAGGAGAGGGTGGAGGCCAAGTAAACAATGGGTCCCAGCATGTGTCCCCGGCCTTGCCTGGTGATGTGGGCCTCCGGTCAACACCCAGGTTCCATAGCGGCTGGCAGTGTTTATACAGATGGGTGAGTCAGCACGGCCCCCAGAGGCCCGTGTGTGTGTGTGTGTGTGTGTGTGTGTGTGTACCACATCCGGGCCTCACCTTTGAACATGGGGCTGATCCTCCAGACCCCCAGGCAGCCCTGACTTGCAAACTGGCCGAAGGAGAGTTCCATGAAGAAGAGTGGGATCCCACAGAAGATGAGCATGACGAAGTAGGGGAACATGAAGGCTCCTGGTGGGCAGGGAGAGGGCTGGCTCAGGGCCGGCTCTGGGGGATCCCACCCTCTTCCTGCTCAGAACCCGACAGCAGAACCTTTGCAATTGGCTGGGCTTCCAGGAGGGTGTGCCATGCCCTGGGCTGGAGCCTCAGTCTGAGGCACACTGCTCATGGCCTGTTTTTTAACTTGACAGAGGTTCCCAGGAAGTCTGCTCTGAGCTGAACCCAGGACTCAGAGCCGCCATGTTTGGGTGGGAATTGATGACTTAAGCAAGCAGTTTCACACACGTTAGCTGATGCGGTCCTCAAATATCCCCAAATCATTTGGTGGGGGGTGGGGGCTGTTGAAATGCATGGGGTATAAAACTGAGACTTGGGAGGCTGGGTTGCTTTCCTCTCTACCTTTTCTCCCCTTGAGGGATCAGGCTGCTGAGGTCAGGGGGTAAAGTGTACCTAAGCCAGGGATGGGGGCAAAGGAGATTAGAGCCAGAGGCCAGCCTGTCTGGAGTGGGGTCTGTGCTGGAAGGGGGTGGCTGGGCCCTGGTGGCTGGGCTCTATCCATGTGGGTGGTCCCTGCCCTGTGCCCACTGGGTACCTCCCCCGTTGCGATAGCAGAGGTATGGGAAGCGCCAGACATTGCCCAGGCCCACGGCATAGCCCACGCTCGTCAGTACAAACTCGATCTGGTTGCCCCAGTTGCCCCGTTTGAGGTTCTGGTCCTTCTTGGTGGCCTCGCTGGGCACAGCACCATTCTGTGGGGACAGGAGAAAAGCTACCATCAGCAAGGCATTGGCATGAGGTACCTGACCCTTCAGGCCTCCCCCAGTGGGGACACCGTGGACCCTCCAGGCCCCCACCCCGACCCTGGGCTTCCCCTCTGCTGGCAGGAGCTGCAGGCAGGCCTGGCAGAGGAGCACAGAAGGAAGAGCGGCTGCCAGAGGGTGCCAAGTGGGGCCTCCCTCACCAGCCCCCCAGCACCCTGTGCCGGGGGCACCAGCCCACCTGAGGAGCTACTGCCAGCATCTGAGAGGTGGGACATTGACAGAGAGCTCAAGTTGAGAGCCCCCCAGCCCCAATCCCTCCAAAGCCTCCCCTCTCCCCTCTGGGTGAGGATCTAGGAGCAGCTGAGCCTCATACCAAGCAGCCAAGCTGGGCTGGGCACAAAGGGGCCAGTGTCCAGACAGCCCCCCCACCCGCCACCACCACATCGCCAGGCTGAGCACGCTGCCCATGGCAGGCGGCTGTGGGGGAGGCGACGCTGGACCCCTCCCCCAGCTGAAGGCTTTTTCTAGGGGGCACATGGTGGTCAGGGCTGTAGGGTACAAGAAGAGGCAAGCAACTGAGCTGGGCCAGACCTGAGGAAGGCATTCTGGGACTCAGGATGGGAGGTCCAGGGGAGCCATCTCTAATTATTGCCCACGACTGGGAAGGGGAGCCCTGGGGAAGCTGACCTGGGCTGGGGCGGGGGTCTGCTGGCCATGAGTTGGGGGAGGAGACCAGAGCTGTAGGCACCATGCCAGACTTGGAGGACAGACTCTGCTAGGGGAACTAGAGGGAGTGACTCCGGAAAAGGGTCTCTGAGCTGAGAGAGCGTGGGCTGCAGAAGAGGGGGCTGGTCAGGAAGGGCTGATGAAAGGGTTGCCCCAAAGGAAGGTTGCAGGCTTGCCTGGGGAGCTGTGGGGCTGGACTGGGTGGCCTGAAGCCCCACTGAGGACCCCAACCCCACAGTTGGGACTAACCCGGTAAGTCCCTTTATAAGTGTGAGCAGACCCGTCCCCCATGTCATCTCCCTTCCACCCCTCCCACTGAGTCAGCCACCCTGAGCCAGAGCCTGAGGGGTCAGAGGAGTCAGAGGCAAGGGAGGACCCTGAGAGTCACCAACAGAGAAGCCCAGAGAGTCCCTGAGTGACAGTCTCCCAGAAATGGTCAGGTGTCCCGGGAGGACACCCAGGGTCAGAGACATAGCTGCACGACTCTGAGGGACAGCACTGTCGTGACACTGACCCTCAGTTTGAAAGAGAGATTCAAGGCACATAGGCAACTAAACAAATGGGCCTGGTCCCTTGCTGCTGCTGGACTCCGACACTGACCGACAGGCGCAGAGTGGGGGAATGGTCTCACCGGGCCTGCGCCTTCCAGGAAGGCCTCTTTCGGAAGGCAGGCCCAGAGGCCCCAGCACCTGATGGTGGCCCTCGTAGCCACGCACACTTTGCTCTCAGTGGGCGCATCTGGGGGGCTGCTCCAGGCTTGCACAGCACATGAGCACTACTGCACAGACACCCTTGTTCTGCACAAAGGTGTCACCTCCCACCCAGCACTGCCCAGAGGACAGCCTGTGTGCATTCATTTGCAGCCTCGGAGGTTTACAAGCACCTACTATGTGCCAAGCCCTACCTCAGGCTCAGGGAATTCAGAAGTGAACAAAACACACCCCGACTCACTCAGAGCTAGAAGTCCAGGGGGAAGTAAGCCATTGATGAGATAAACACATAATTTTTACATGCAACTTCAACGTGACCACAAAGGGGAATTTCTCAAATCACGAGAGCGTGAAAGGATGACTAGGGTGGGGGTGGGAGCAGGGTGAGGTCACAGAAGGCTGCCCTGACGAAGAGGCTTGAAGGCCACCTTGGGTCGGGGCGGGGGGGCAGCTCCCAGATCTAGTGTGACAGGTCCCTACAGAATCCTGGCTAAGCCTGT
Source organism: Bos grunniens (assembly GCF_055505025.1). Taxonomy (NCBI): domain Eukaryota; kingdom Metazoa; phylum Chordata; class Mammalia; order Artiodactyla; family Bovidae; genus Bos; species Bos grunniens. The sequence continues at coordinate 19,376,844 of NC_141167.1, forward strand.
CTCCATCTCCTAGGGCCTTTTTTGGGGACAGGCCTAGCAATAGCTTGGGGCTTCGGGGGGCATTTTTTCAGAGGGTGTGAGCCCTGCCTGGGGTAGTTTATCCATTCCCAAACAAAGCCCAGCCAAATAGGCCTCCTATATGTTGATCCTACAATAACAGTTTTATTCTGTCAGAGGCTTGTTTACTTAGGGGCACAATGGAGGATTGTGGCAGCTGCAGAGTACATGGGTGGGGTCACGAAGCAGCAGTTACAGCTGTAAGAGAGACAACTGAGGGTCCAGAGTGGCCTCACGGGTGGAGCCAGGGCAAGGCCTCTTGCAGAGACCAAGGTCCTAAGGTTTGATGTTCAAGGCCTGACCAAGTGCAGCAGGACCAGACTTGGGCCTCTGAGGTCTCTGCTCCTCCCCTGGCATGGAGGGCCCTGGGAGGGTGGCCAGCAGCGAGTCACAGGCTGACTGAGCCCTCAGGAGTCAGTGGTCGCATTCACGAGCAGCACACTACTGAGCCTTGCGCTCAACAGTTCAGCCCTGCTGGCTGTGCCCCTTGGAGGCCCAAGCCTGGGGGACTGGGGCCTGAAACTGGAGATGGGGATGGGACTGTGGCGGGAAGTAACAAACCCGAGGGGTCTGCTATGCAGGACGAGGTGCGCTGACGCCCTGCAAGTGGTGGGAGGAGCTCCCAGCAGAAGCAGCACCAGCCGCTGCTCCCTGGCCCTGTATCCCAGCCCTTCAGTGCCCCATTCAGGAGCTGTGGAGGGAACGCTGCCGTGGGGGCCTGCTCCACAGCTAGGCCTCTGACTTTTCATTCCAGTGCAAGCTATGTGCAGGCAGTCTGGCTGGTGAGGGCGTAGTGCCCGGCAAAGGACAGAGGAAGCCCACCTTCCTCCAAGGACACTGGAGGAGTCCCTCTGTGGAGGTTCCTGGGGGCTCTAGTTCCCTTCCAGCCTTCTTCTGGGGACTCCCCTCCACTTCCTTCCTGGACAGCAATGCCAAGGCCAGCGAGACTTTTCCAATGCTGCATAACTTTTTTTCTCCTTGCATAATTTTCCTTATTCTAAGCCTTCCATTCTTTTTTACCTGCTGGGTGGAAGGCCTGTCACTGATAGTAACAGTCCCTACAGAGGTTGTTGGCTCTGAGGTGCCCACAAAAGAATGTCTTTGTGCTCGTGGGTTTGACCCAGACTGGTGGCCCGTCTGCCTAACCCAGCTCAGCCCTGCCGACTGGCCAGGCTCCAGGCTCCTGCTGCCCATCACCCATCTCCCACTGTCTGTGGCCCCTCGCTGCTCTCCCAACCTCCCTCCCTCGCTCACACCTGGGTGGTGAGTTAAACCAGAGTGGCCTGGTGCCCTTCTGGATTGGTCCCTCCTCCTTGGGCTCCCTGGATAGCCCCCACCCTCACCTCTGACTCGCCTTCATGGGCCTCATGGGTGATCTCCAGATTGGGGATTGCCCTGCCCTGTGCCCAAGCTTCCCCAGGCCCAGCACAATGCAGGCTATGGGGCGTGCCTTCCACGGCTGTGTGGGTGGGCTGGCTGGTCATCCTCCATGAAGTCCGCCAGGCAGAGACATACACACATAAGACCCTCAGCGCCCCATCCTTAGAAGCAGCCACTGAGGCAGCAGTGTCCGTGCCTGCACAAGGATTTGTGACCTGTCTTGGGTTCACAACCTCCCACCCCATCCCTGCCCAGGAAGGTGAGCCACACTGAGCAGTTGCTTATGTAAGTCCTCTCCCTAGCCCTCTGCCCTCTGTTTATTCACTGTTCTGGGTGAACTCCTGGAATTCAGGCAGTTCAGCTCCGAGGGCAGAAACCAGAGCTCCCCACCACACCTTGGGCTTGGCAGGGTGGGGATCCCACACTGGGGGTTAGCATCCTAGCATTCCAGAACCTGCACCCCTAGGAGCCCGAACCTCTTCCACTCTCAGCATTGAGAGACCTTAGCTATAAAATCAGGGGACAGACAGACAACCTCAATAGATCTCCTTATATTCTGTAGCTCTGCCTTGCCTGGAATTTGTTATTTCTGACTCTCTCCTGTATTTTCCATTAGTTCCCACTGGCTTTCTGAACAACTTAACAAAAAAAAAAAGTTGTTATTTGCTTTCTTTCCGATTATGAGCTTATCATTAAAAAAAAAAAAAATTGGAAACTCCAGCAAAGTGTAAAGAAACAGCACTGCAGAGCCCGCTCCCGAGGCCGCCCCCAGCCCCCATCCCAGAGGCACCCCTCCCTTCTTCGTGTCCAGACTCAGAGGCAGCCCAGGTTTCTACTCTGGGCGATGGCTGCGCTCAGGCTGCCAACTCCCGCCCTCCGAAAGCAGTGTCCACTGGCTATTTCTGTGAATTGAGAGCTCTCTCTTCTGCTCTCGGTGGACACTGAGGACTCCTGGAGCAGGCCGGGCAGGGCGGGCCCACTGGGAGCCGCAGGCTTCTTGTCCAGGACTCTGAAGCCCCAGGGTTTGCTCAAGGGTGAAGTCCTCTCCAAGACAAACTTTGCAGAGGAGAACGGGCAAGACCCTACATCCCAGACTGACCCTGAGCCAAATCCAGATCCCTGGCAGCCTTCTCTGAGCTCCAGTCGGGGAATTCAGGCAGAACAGCCATGACAGTAAACCGTGGCTGCCTCGGGAGACCCGGGGACCTCACACCCCTTGGTTCTTGGTTCTCTGACTTGTCTTCCTGAGGCAGCACCTGCCCTGCAATGACAGAGCCTTCCATCCTTCAGCTGGCTTTGCTGATCCAGACACGGGAAAGAGTTAAGCGCCGGGCTGGAGGAGCGGGACCATGGGAAAATCTACCCCAGACTCGAGCGTATGCAGGGACTATTAGTGTCTCCTGCCTCAAGGAAAACCTCGCGGCACCTCTCAGGAGATCAGGCCCTCACATGGGAGGTGAGAGAGGCAAGGACGTGCCTGGTGCTGTTTCATCCCAGAGACCGGACTGGCAGAGGGCTCTGCCAATTCTGACCTGCCAATATTGTGGACAGCAGACAGGAGATGCAGCCTGGGCATGTCGGGCTCCACTCCAGACCCTTGGGATAGTGACGGGACCACCGGGTGGGCTCTGCCTCTGCCCTGAAGCCCAACAGTCCTGCCCCGCACTGTGGCAGCCGTGAGCAGCCTCTGCCCCAGTCGGCTGGCATCGTGCTGGCATTTTGGAAGTGGCTTTGGTTGCTGATCCTGGCAGTCCTGAGGGTGAAGGGCAGCCCTGCATAATGCTACTCCCAAACCCAACTCAGGTCTCCCCAGAGGACATGCCTTCTCTTGCCTGCTGGAGGTCAAGTCAGGATCCGCTGCAGAGAAAGAGGTGGCTGTCCCAGTCCCCTTTCCCTCACTGCCATCAACCACACTGTGCCTGCCATCCCCGCCCATCCCCTGCTTCCAGGGATGAGGGCATACCAGTGGTGCCCACGCCACTGGGGCCTTGTCGTGGACACTGGCGAACATTCCACAGGGTTGTCGCCTCCCAGCTGAGAGGCTCGCCCACCCCCTTCCCCCATCCTCACCACTCAGCCCCTGTACCAAATCCCCCTGCCCCCTCACACACTCTCCCCATAGGAGTAACTGCCGTGGCACAGACAATGGGGCTGTATTGATTAGTACAATTCCTGGGCACCTCCGGCCCGTCTCCCCGGGAGCTAGGACAATGCAGCTTTGATACACAGAGCAGATTCTCAGCAGGTCCTTGGGCTGGGGGAGCCCTCACACCCCCATTCTCCTCCCCCGCGCCCCTGCCACACAGCTAACTCTTCCTGCTCCTTTGCACAGTTGCAACTTTTTGGGTCACTTTTGCTGGTGTCTGTCTCTCTGGCTGGCTGCGCCTGCCCCTCCCTGGCACAGACCACTCAGCCCCTCTCCCCACCCCCAGTCCTGCCTCCCAGTCTGCCTGGCACCAGAGAGGGGGCTTGACCTCCTCAAAGGTGACTGACCTGTTCTGGGGAGGAGGGGGCCACAGGTCCCTGAGCCGCCGCCATCCCGGGGTGAGCACTTGGAGCGGAGTGCGCGTGTCTCCTCCGCTCATTCACACCTCTGCCAGCTCCGGGCGACACTGACGCATCCCCTGCCTCTTCCACTGCCGGCTGGGCAGCATCAATTACTTTCACCTCATCTCCTCCCGAAGCTCTGCCTACCCCCTCCCCTGGCCCTCCCCCTCCGGCCAGTCCCCATGCAGCCCAGCGCGGATGCTCCACAGCTAGAGTGAGGCGTGGGGCTTGTTGTGTTTCTCCCTTGTTCCCAGCAAGTTATTGGAACAAAAAACACATACACACACTCACAACCACAGAGTGAGGCAGAGCGGGTGCAGCAGAGAGAGAGAAGGCAGCTCATTCACGTTCTAGAGTGGGGTCTGGGGCCCAGATGCTTCTGAGCACACGGACCTGGCACTTGGTGGGCTCCTGGTAATGAGGTTGGGTACCACTGGGCACTAGAGATGGTGAAGGGGCAGGGAGAAGAGGACATAGCCACAGGGCACTACCAGAGCATCTCAGACTTCACAGGGTGCTGTGGGCTGAGGGGTGATAGGCCCTGGAGCAACCCCCCCAGGACTTGGGGATCCCCAGCCAGCCAAGATGGCTTTGCTGATCCAGACACGGATCAGCTTCTGTGACACTCACACCTCTGTGAGTGTGTCCTCACAGAAGAATGTGACTGACTCTGCAAAAAAGTTGTGGCCTGGTGAACTGCACTGTCACCTGTCTGAAGAAAGATGGTATTACCCAAGAGGGTGGCTGCAGAACACAGATCCTTGACAATTAGCACTGGGTCACTTAGAACCTGAGGCAGTCCCTCTGGAAAAGAGTGCTGAGTGGTCTGGGTAGAATGTCACTCAGACCCTCCAATCCCTCTTCTCTGAGGCCACACTCACTGGTCAGTCTCCAGTGGGTGCGGAGACACCACAAAACAGCAACCAGGAAGGTGGGCACGAGTGTTCTGGTGCTGGGGAGACATAGCTTCCAGTTTTTGGAAACTGATGGGTGGGCAAAGGGTCTGGTACAAAGTAGGATCTTAGTAACCTAAGATCAGGCATGAATTCTGATGTAAAGGACATCTTCCCTGTGAGTTTGGTAAGTGTGCTGACTCCAATGGGAACATGGCAGGATGACACTATTTTAAAATTTGTTGTTATTATTATTTTAAAAATATTTATTGGGCTGCGTTGGGTCTAAGTTGCAGCGCACGGGCTCTCTAGTTGTGGCATGCGGGGTCAGCAGTTGTGGTGTGACAGTTTAGTTGCTCCGTGGCATGTGGGATCTTAGTTCTCTGACCAGTGGCATCGAACCCATGTCCCCTGCACTGCAAAGTGGATTCCTAGCCCCTGGACTACCAGGGAAGTCCCAACATCATTATTTTTTAAAAGGCGAAGTCTTTAGTCAGACAGGCCTGGGTTCAAACCCCAGCTCCGGTGGACCTCCCTCTATGTATCTCCTTAGGCAAGTTACTTTACTTGTCTGGTCTTAGTTTCTTTATCTCTAAAATGGGGATCATATCTACCCATCTTTGAAGCTAGTGAGCATTATTAATAATAGCAATAGATGATATATATTAAGTGCTTACTGTGAGCCAGACGCTGTCCTAAACACTTCATATGAATATATATTAACTCATTTAATCCTCCCAACAGCCCCTTGAGGTGGGTATGCTACTATGCCCATTTTGGGAGAGAAGATGGGGAGTAACCTTGGCTCAAGCAAGTCTCCCAAGAGAACGGCCTCAGACCCTAGAGACTGAGCTGCTTCCAGGCCAGCCTCATGCAGCCGGGTCCCCAGACACGCTCTGCTGACTTCCGCTGACTTCCTGCGAGTCCAGACTGAGGGCCAAGCCCCTGGCTAGGCCACTGGTTCCAGGAAGGCCCAGTCATCCATGATGCCCAAATGCTCACTTCCACCCAGGGTGGGCTCTGGGCTTTGGCTGCCCTGGCCTGGGCCGGGTGCCCAGAACAGGCAGCCCTGGCTGGACAGCTTTCTCTGGCTCTGGCCATGGGGACAGCAGGCGGCAGCAGCCCAGCTGGGTCCTGGCCGTAATGAGGCCTCATTAGTGGGATCCAGCTGCTCTAGCCCCACTCAGGGAGGCCGGCTCCCCCAAGCCCGCCTCTGACTTTTCTTAATAAGAGTGGGCATTCCTCCAGAGGGTCAAGGAGTTGAGGGGCTTTGTTTGCGACCTGTGACTCTGAGGGAAGGTCCTGCTGAGGCAGGACTGCAAAGTGCTGGGGTGTTGGGGCCTCCGGGAAGCTGTGTGAGGGGAGGGGAGGCCACAGAGCTAAGTCGGCGGGCTCCAGGCGGGCCAGGGTTGGGAGGGAGGCCAAGCGGAATGGAGGGCAGGTCCCAGTCCAGAGAGGAAGCCTGAGAAGGTTGAGGCTTTTCCTCTGGGTCTAGATGTTGTCCATTTCACTGGGGAGGCTGCAGCTGTGAATCTAGGATCACCAGTCATTGTGCAGGCTGCCCTGGCTAGGACAGCACCTCCTCTGTGCTAGTCCTTGTCATGTAAGGAGAGTGCACACTGTGTGTTGGTGCCTGAGATAGGAGAAGACCTACTGTGTGTCAAACCGCACTAGGAAGGCACCCAGCGTGTGCCAGGTCCAGTGCTGGGAGAGCACCCGCTGTGTGCCAGCCCCATGCCCGGGAGCCCTGGTGGTCTGCTGGGTCCTGCACTAGATGAGTGCCTCATGTACGCCAAATTCTGGGCCAGGTGAGGACCCAGGATATAGTCAGCCCTGAGCAAGGTGAGCATATATTGTGCACTTGGCACTGTGCTAGGTGAGTGCCCAATGTGTGCCACGTCATACTGGTTGAGCACTTGTCACATGCCGAGACTCATGCTAGGAGAATGCCTGGTAAGTGACAAGCCTTTTACCAAGGGAGGGCCCGGTATATGCCAAACCCTGTGCTTGCTGAGCTCCCAGGATGTGTCAAGCCCACACTGGTTGAGCACTTGCCACATGCCAGGACCCGGGCTGGGTGAGCATCCACTGTGTACCAGGCTCTGAGATGGCTGCTGCAGACAAGAAGTATCTAAACACTCTTGTCAAAGCACAACAGAACAGGTCAGGGTGGGGCAGCCCCAGGCTGCCCCAGAGCTTTCAAAGCCCTCTAAGATGATTTAGATGCTCTGGCACCTGGAGCCCTAGCCTGGGTGACTCTGCTTTTATTCATCATGAGGCTTCCCAGTAGCAGAGCCACCCAATGCAGCAGAGATGTGGGGAGAGACCAGTGAGGCTCACCAAGGCCTATCTGCCCAATGCTGTATGAGTGGGGAGCAGGCACAGGGAAAGGGACTGAGTGGGACTTTGTGTGAGACAGTGGGATTAAAGCTGAGCCACTGGGGCTCTCCTGTCTTGGGCTCCTCACTACCAGCTTCCTGTCCTCTGAGCCCCAGGCAACCCGGCCCTACATGTGTATAAATAGAGGCACTAGGTCTCCATGAAAGGAACCACCCCCACCCCCACCCCTGGTGCCCCCAAGCATCCCAGCTGCTCCCAGGCTTGGAGGCACCCCGGCCAGCTGGGTTCCTGCATGGCCCTGTCCTAGGAGCTGCTGAGGCGTGAGGGAGGCAGCTGAGCTGGCCTGGCAGAGACCATCTGGGTTGGGAGTGGGGGTGAGGCACACGTGCAGCAGGCATGTGGGCCTGGGCACGTGCTGAGAAGTGGCTTGCGCTCCATGGGGCACCTGCCGCATGGAGAGTCCAGCAGAGGCTCCAAGGATGACATAGGGTAGACCCTGAGCAGACCCAGGGGGCCATGTCTTCACACCCAAGCCTGGGGCAAAGGGCGATGGAAGTGAGGACCTCGTGGCCGGGGCCAGCTGCCTACTCCCTCATACCAGGGCACAAATGGCAACAGAAGTCACGGACCTGGGAGGGTCCAAGTGCCCCTGGTTTACACGCATGGCCCTCAGCTCCCTCTGTTCTGCCCCACCATGGCCTCTAGAGAAGGAGCATCCTTCATGATCTGCCTTTAAGGGACCACGGGCAGCTAATGAAGTCCGGGTACAGCTGCCCAGGTTAGCTAAGAGGGATGGCGCTCCTCAGAGACAAGCGCTACACGGAGGCAGCACTGGTTCCAACTGAGTCCTGAGAATAGTGTAGCCCAGGGTCATAAGCAGAACTGAGAAAGAAGCAGGAATAGAATCTCGAGCAACCACTAGGGGTGCCCAGGGGACCTGCTATGGAGCCTCAGACGCAGCAGCGGCGGGCAGATGTCAAAGGTCAAAGGGCACGAAGGAAACTAAGCTCTGGCTATCTTTAGGCACATCCTGGTGCTGGGAACGGGTGTCCCAAGGCAGCATTCCCTTCTACAGACAGGCTGGCCGGCAGAGCCTGGGGTCTGGGAAGCTCAGCCCCAGCAGGGGTTCTGGGACCTTGGGATTCAGGCTCCCTGTGCTGCCCACGTGGGTCCCCCATCACCCCTGCCTGCCTGCCCCAGTCCTTTCAGGGTCACTCCAAAGAAAGCAGAGCAGCCAGGGAGTACTCAGAGGGTTTCTTAAGTTTCACGGGACTCAGAATCTCCATGGAGGGAGGGGCAGAGCCGCACTCCACTTTCTGCTACAGGCCCATGGAGATTCCAACACTTTTGGCAAGAAGGAAGCCCGTCTTGATCCTATCATGGCATCTACTCCCCCCTAGCAAGTATGAGGGTCTTAAGCCCTCCATCTCTGCCCACGTCTGAGCACTCAAGAGTTCAGGCTGGCTCAGGAATACTTTGAGAAGCCTAGTTCATTCAGACTTGTTCCAATCAGGAGTGGGCCAGACCAGAGCGGGCCTAAGGGGCTGGATGCTGGAAGTGCAGGACCAGGCAGGAGAGAGAGTCCTGAGCCTGGAGCACAACTGTTTGACTCCCTCCCCAACAGCATTTCTCTGGACCCGGGACTTAAGAGTCCCAGAAATCCCTGGTGAGAGACAGGGCTTGTTTGGGGAGGGCTCAGCAAGAGACCCTAGGTCAATCAGTCTTTCAGTGAATGAGAACAGCAACAGGAGAATCCATGTGGGGAAGGGAGGGGCCAAGGGAAGGGCCATGTTTAGCCACTGGCTTCCTCCAGGGCAGCTGCCCGGTCTCACTGGTTCTTGAGGCAATATCCCCAGAGAAGGAATACAACGACTGCCCTTGGGGTATTTTCCTGGCTTCTGATTCCAGAGCTGGCCTGCTCCGCCCATCCATGAGCCATCCGTCCATGAGCTGGCCCTGCTCTTGCCCGCTGCTTCGTACCACCTCTTCTGTGCTCTGAGGCAGCAGGCAGTGAAGAGCCGTGACTTGGGGAAAGGGGAGGGGGATGTTTCCTGAAAGACCTCACAAGAGGATTCAACATGAAATGCTCTATGCTATTTCTCTAGTGGAAGACGAGAAACATCCATCTCTGAGGACTCCTCGATCAGTACCTACTGAATGCTCTCCACAGCAGGCAGAGCACAGGATGGGGGTGCTGGGGTGTCAGCCATAGGACAGCCCTCCCGGCAGGATCAACAGCAGCCTGCTTTCCAGGGTATCTTGTGATGAGGGTGGGGAGTGTGCTTCCTGCCTCCCAGCATGACTTTTGGGCTCTGTAGCAGAATCTGCCTGCTGTGGGCTCCAAACAGCGGCAATATCTAACCTGCTGGGTGAGGGGCTGCCTGCCTGGGCCTGAGACAGCCCTACCACTCAGGAGTCCTGGCAGTGCCAGACTCGGGGCCCCATGGAGCCTCCTAGGCCCTCCTGTCAAGGCCAGCAGCTGACAGCAGGCCCCAGAAGGGATGGACGGTGCTCATGACCCCCACCCTCTCCCTGCAGTCTGGTCCCTGTACTCACCAGCATCCCTTTGGCACCTTTTCCTACCATGGTGGTGGTGGGTTAGGGGCTCTGGACTCCCAGACCACACTCACAGGCTCTGTTTCTAGCACCTTTCAGAGTACAGGCCTCCAGAGCTGTGGAGAGAGCAGAGAATGAGGTGAGGATCTGGCCCAGGGAAGGCAGGGCAGGACATGTGTGGCTCTCCAGAACAGGTAGTGCAGGGCCCAGACCACCTGCCGCTCTTCCCTCCCGTCCTGTTCCTTTCTGGATGACCCTCAATCCAGTTCCTACCTCACTCTTCTCCCAACCCTTCCCCTGGATCCCTTGGTCTCCAGGCTTCCTGTCCCAATGGGCAAAGGTCTATTTTTGACTCTCCAGATGCCCAATTCTATAAAAGATAAAAAATGAACACAGAACTGGGACAGGGTCCAATTCCTTCATTGTCTGTGTGAATGGCCTCAACCTTTCCCCTGAAGGGGAGTCAGCTTGGATCAGCACATGCTCCCCGACCGCGCCCTGGCCATGCGGCCAGGATGGGCCTTCCCTATCCTGGTGCTGCTCAGCCTGGGCTCCAGGCATCTGGGCTTGTTGTTACATCACTAACTTGGACCAGAAGCTCTGGGCACAGCAAACACAGCATGTGCGGGCACGCCTCCGTGCCCTTGCTCAGGCGGGCGCCTGCCGAACACCCTGCCTCCTGCTCCCCAGGTGAAATTCTACAAACCCTTTGGGACCCTGCTTCAGTGTCACTTCTCTGTAGCTTTGCCTGACATGGCCCCCACTCCACTCCAGAATGAACAAATTGCTTCCTCTTTTGTGTTTTGTGCTACCAGTGTCCTTATAAACCCACTCTAGACATATTTGCTTATGTCTGTCAACTGTAGGTTGGCCAATTCCCTGAGGGGTTGGATGTGTTTCATTGACCCCTCTGTGCCCAGCTCGGCTTGCAGGAAGTGTTGGTGGAATTGAGTTGAAGGGAAATGGATAACACTGAGGCCTTGGAATCAGGAGCCAGGTCAGCTCAAGAGATCTTTCAGTCAAGTGGGGCTGGTGGTGGGGGGTGGGGAGCAGACAGACAGGCAGGAGGCACGGCCATGCGGCTGCTGGTGTCTGAAGGTTTGATGTTGGATGGATGCAGATGCAAGACGAGGTAGTTTTTGACATGCCACAGGAATGGAATCAAACTTCAAGAGCCTCAAGGAATGCTCTCACAGGAGGAAAACCCATGGTCAGATGGACAGGGACGTTCACCCTTCATAGGACCTGGTCACAGGAAGGACTGGGCTCTTCTCTGGGTACTCTCAGGGAGTGGACTGTAGCGCAAAGGCTATTCTGTGACACTTGGCCCCAACCACAGCCACTTTAAGAGTTCACCCGCAGACCCAGGAAGTCATTGGAAAGCTAGAAAAGAGGAGGAACCAGCTTTTCTTTGCCTATGCAAATCCACCCTAGGTTACCTTTGGCCCTTCCCCTGGTCACCAGTTGTCCTGCACAACCTCCTCAGGGCCAGGCAAGGGTGTGACTTGTGACCATTTCCCTCAGTTGCCCAGGCCAGGTTTCCTGCCTCTCTAGAGAAGTCCCTGCTCACGGCTTTGGTCTTCTGGGGTCAGTCAGAAGAAGAGAGAATGTGATCACACTCTTGTTCTCACTCTCCACATCCCTCCAAGCTATAAACTCTAGACTTATTGTCTTCAAAGCTGTCACTCTTTGGCTATCAAATAATAATGACAATGATGATAGTAATGAAGCGGAGCCACCTCATGGGTTGGACATCATGCCTTCTGGTCAGATGAGTAAACTGAGGACACTCTGTCCTGGAACTTGGGCTACAGGGTGATATCCCTGAGCAATGCGAATATGGCCCTTGTGTTCAAGGTGCTTCTCTTTCTCAGTGGGAAAAAGACTGCTTGGCAGCGGCTCCCAGGACAATGAGTTGGGTGCAAAGCTTTGCTACTTCTCCTGCTTCTGCTATTTCTGTTAAATGGCCCTATCCATCCATTCAAAAAGTACCACCTGAAAGCTTATGATAGGTCAGGCCCTCTGATAGGGGTTGGGCATCCACATTACCCAGGCACCAGGTCTGCCCCTCACCCATATATGGGCAACTATTGACAAGCTCTCTATCTGCCATGTGGGTCAGAGTCAAGTTAGCTTGTGATGAAGTGCTTGGACTCTGGGACCTGGGAGGAGGAGCTGACTCTGCCAACTCACTAGGTATGTGACTTCAAGCAAGTTACTTAACCTCTTTGACCCTTGGTTTTCTCAATCTGGAAGATGGGCTAATTATACTTCCTTTGTACCTTCTGAAGTTTCTGCTTAATTTTCGATTCTGCACGTCCTCCACTTTCTCCTCCCCTCCAATCCATTAATCTTCCCAAAGTCCTAAAACCCTGATTCCTTCCAATAGTCTTCCACAGCCAACAGGATATGGCCTAAATTGTTCAGCAGGCAGTTAGGGCTGGCCACAGTTCAATTCATTTATCCCACAAATATTTATTTCACACTTGCTCTGGGCACCTGTGCTGGGCACCATGAACTCTTCAGTCTCTGGCCTCCTGGAGCTTACAGGTTGGGTGGAAACAAGTGGAACTGGTGACTCAAATGCATATAATTAGAGCCTACGATAAAGGGTGCAAAAGTGAAAGATCTCTTCACCAGAGTCTACACCAGTGAGGCCTGGCCTTGTCTGAGAGTTACAGAGGACTTTCCTGAGGAAGTGATGTTTAAGAGTCAGAGTGGGATGATTAGGCAACAGTGAGCAACAGAAGAGGAAGAGCGATTCAAGCAAATGAAATAATACAGAGAAAGACCAGGAGCCTGGGGCTCAGAGTGAGGGAGAAAGTGGCCAAAGATGAAGGTAGATGCATAAGGAGGGTCAGGGTCTACAGGGCCTTGTTTTGATCTTTATCCTGAGGGCAATGACAGGACTGAAGTCTTTAAATCAGAATTGTAACTGTGAGCAGGAGCTACTGGTGGCGTGTGCATTTTGAAAACGCCAACCTAGATTAGTATGGAGAAAGGACTGGAGGGAGGGGAGAGGGGAAGAAAGGAAATTGATGAGGAATAGGCCAGGCCAGGAATGAGGGGGCTTGGCTCAGGAAGGTGATGATGGGGTGGGGAGAGGTGCACAGATTTGAGAAAAATATAGAAGGTCACTTTGGTAGGACTTGGTGATGCATTGGACTTGGGGGTGAGGGATAAGGAGGGGTCTCTGGTTTCTATTGGTATAATAGGAAGAAGCCAGTGCCCATTCCAGGGACAGAAATGCTGGAGATGCTGCAGGTTTGGAGTGGGGAGAGGATGAGCTAGGTTGGGTGAACTGGGTTCAAGTTGCCTGTGAGCCACCCAAGGAAGGATAGGGAAAGGACAGTCATAGGACCTGGTCCATCTTTACTGTCTCACTGCTCAGTCTTCCTCTCCTCTAAACAGGACTGTCGGGTCAATCAATTTTAAGGGTCCATCTGGGCCAAGCCTTGAAGTCATTGCTGGGAATGGAAAGGTGACAGGTTCTTTCCCTGCCTTCAAGAACCTCACAGTTTAGGAGAAAGAAGAGGAAGCGTAATTTCCCATTCACTGTGTTGGAGGGAGGGGAGGCGCTGTGGGAGTGGGGAACGGCCCTTAGTTCTGCTTAGAGCCCAAATCAGCTATCTACAGCCACTTATGGCCACCTGCGGGCCATGTGGGACTCTCCAGCATCCCCAGAGGGTTCTTGCCTTCATGCCTTTGCTTAGGCAATTCCCTCTTCCTTGAGCACCCTTGTCCCCATTTCCATCTGTATATACCCCACCCTTCTTCAAAGCCATTCCAAAGCCATTACCACCAAGAACCCTTCCTTTCTCTTCCACTTGCAGTCAGTCTTCCCACTGTGCCCCGGGTTACCCCCAATGCAAGCAATGTACATCTGATCAACATGTTCCTCACACGCAGCCGTTGCAGCATGGTTACTTGTGTCCAAATCTGCCTTCCCCACCAGCTGGAGAAATCCCAGGGCAGAGGGGTGATTCTTCTGCATCCTCAGAGCTGGGCACTGAGCCGCAGTCGCAGTGTAGGCCGAGTTAAGGGGGCGTTTTCTCTGCGGTGCTTGGAAACACTTGGGCATGCTCAGTGTCGCCCATTAGTCCCTTCCTAGAACCAGTCCTCCCTCACCCACTACCCTCCAATCTTCTGACACTCCCTCACTTTGGGGTTCTTTAACCTCTCAGGCCCTTCTCTCCTTCTCCACTCTTAGGCCCCTCAGCCTTTATCTTCTAGCGGCTGCAGCATCAGACTTGTTTCAGCAAAGAAACAGACCTAGGCATTATGAGAGAGCTGTCAGACAGACGGGGACGCGGCTCCTTTAAGAGTGGCCAGCGAGGGGGCGTGGCCTGCGGAGATCTAGCCCGAAGGGGGGCGCGGCTCCTTTAAGAAGCCGCGGGTCTGCTGAGAAGAGGCCCCTGAGCCGCAGGAAAAGGCGAGGTCGCTTTCAAAGCTGTAGCACCGCCTGGAGAGCCCGGATTCCTCGAAGCCGGCGCGCTCGCCTTAATCCCGGTGCGAGGTGTCGGGAGCGGGCGTTACATCAGCCGCCACGTGTGGGCCTCTCAGCTGGTGTGGGGGCGGTGACCCCGCCCCCCGGCCCCTGCGGTGGAAAAGTACCGGGGCGCCCAGGTCCCCGCCCCCTTGCCCCGCCCCCGGGCCGGCTCGGGCCCCTCCCGGCCCTCCGGGAAAGCCCCCCTCCCTCCCGGCCCCAGCCTCACGGTCTGCTCCGTTCGGCCGTTGTCTGCGGGGTGCGGGGCACCGGTTCGGGGTGGGCGCCCCGGGCTGCTAGGCCCCTACCCTCACCTGCAGCCGCCTGGGCCCGCCTTACGCGCACCCGGAATGAAGGTTGGGGTGGGGAGGGCGCGGATTCTTCCCAGGAGAGCAACTGCCCGAGAACACCGTGGCCGTAACCCCTTCCCAAAGCCGGGAGCCGCAGACAAGGGTCCGAGGGCACCGAGACTCCCTGACACGGCTTCCCAGGACCTTTGGGCGCGCGGGAACCCGCACCCGGCCGGCGAGTGAGCGAGCAGATAGGGAGGCAGGCCGGCTGGAGGGGCCAGATAGGCAGGCAGGCCGGCCGGCGGCCAGCGAGAAGATGGAGAGAAGGAGCCCGCATGAGGGGCGCAGACCCGGGCTGCCGGTTCCCGGCGTCGGCAGGCCCCAGCGCGCAGACCCTCTGGCGCCTCATACAGACGCTCTGGTTCCGGAGCTGCCGGCACTTTCACGCGCCCGCCGCCCGGGACCAAACCGGCATCGGCACGCAGCTCCCCCTCCTCCAGGAGCAGCCACCCAACCCCCCAACCCCGCCGCCGCCCCGCGCCGCCGTTCCGCCCGCTGCAGCTCCTTGGTGACAGCGGTGACACCCAGACGCACGCACCTACCCGACCTTTCCGGCGAGACAGACATCCCCACGCGTGCACCCACTCTCATCCACAGATGCCCGCATGCATGCGCGATCACACACACACACTCGCTCGCTCGCTCGCTCGCTCTCTCGGTCGCTCTTCCTGGGGCTCAGCCCCGTGGAGCCACCAAACACCCAGACCGACGGCAGGACAGAAAGAGGCTCGGGCCGCAGCGCCTCCGTCCCATAGACCCCTTACCATGCTGCAGCCCCCGGCCCAGGCGAGCTGGGTCCGAGCCGCGGTGCGCCCAGGTGGCTTTCTTAAAGGGAAAGTTGCATCAGCCTCTTGAGGCTATGTGCCGCCGCGAGTCTGCCCGCCCCGCGGAGCTGCTCGTCGCTCCTCCAGAGCTTGTTGTGTTTTGGTTTCGGGGAGGCGGGGGCCAAGAGTTTGGTGAAAGTTTGGAGAGTGAAGAAGGTTTGGGAGACCTAGCCAAGTCCCTCCCCTCTCCGAGCAGCTCCCCTGGCCGCCCTGCCCACCCACGCCACCCCCCCACCCCATTCTCATCCCCACCCCCCGGCCGACTTCTCAGGCTCCTCCTCCCAGGGAATAAAATTACAAGTTGCTCCAAGCTTTCCGACGATTGAACCCCACGAACCCATGGGAGTGGGCTCCGCAAAGGAGCCCCCTGCTCCGCCCCATCCTCGCTGCCCTCCAGCTGGGGCCCTTGGAGGAAGTAGATGTCGTCCCCTTCGGCTAGGTTGGAATGAAGCCAGAAAGGCCTGGGGCACTTGGGGGACTGGGGCTGGAGTTAGCCTGCCAGGCCCCCGGCCTTCTGCGCCTGCGTTCCCCCTAGAGAGAAGTCTGAGCAAATTCCATCCCCTTTAGAGCGGTGCCGCTGGGGACTGTGGGCACAGCTGGGTAAGGCCTGGGTCCTCCTCCTTGGAACTGGAGGGCTTGGGGGGCCTTTCTCCACGGACCCTCTCATTGGTTTGGTCAGACCTACACTGGCTCAGGTTCTATCCTTGTGTTGGGAAGATCCCCTGGAAGAGGTCATGGCAATCCGCTGTAGTATTCTTGCCTAGAGAATCCCATGGACAGAGGAGCCTGGTGGGCTACAGTATATAGGGTCGCAAAGACTTGGACACTACTGAAAGGACTTAGCATGCACAGGGATGGTTGTATTACAAGGGCTGCAGACACCAACCTGGGCCCTGTGTTCTCACCCTGGGGAGACATGCGGAGGTTC
Source organism: Bos grunniens (assembly GCF_055505025.1). Lineage (NCBI taxonomy): Eukaryota > Metazoa > Chordata > Mammalia > Artiodactyla > Bovidae > Bos > Bos grunniens. The sequence continues at coordinate 19,393,205 of NC_141167.1, forward strand.
CAATCCTAGCTAAAGGAGACTTTGCCAAAGGGAGCTTTGCTGAGTCTCAGTTTCCTGTCCTACAAAAACACCTTGCTCCAGGCTGCCTCTGAGCAGCAAAGCCTGGCAGTTGGTGGAAAGGGGCTCCCACATTTACTTGTCTTGAGGCCACCAGCTTTCAAGGAGAAGGGCCAGTTAGTACTGGCTGTCAGGGGACTATTGTCATCCCAGTATCTTCTCAGGAAGGGGACCAGTCTCTTCTCTGCACCCTGAGTCTTTCCTCACTGTTGTCTGCCCAGGAAACCAGTCTTTGTTCCCTGGGGATAGTCAGCCTCCAAGAAGCTGATTCACACATGCCAAACTCAAATAAGATCAGTTGACAAGTGAGATTCCACTTTATTAATTTACAGAGGCTCTGAACAAGATAGCAGGTATCAGGCACTGACACTTCCTGCCAAGGAACGCCAGTCCATTCCACCAGGCTTCTCCAAGCCCCAACCACTCAGAACTTACAACCTATTCACATTAGAGGCTTGGTCAGAACAGGGACGATTTGGAGACACTACTCTCAGATGGTAAAGCGTCTGTCTACAATGTGAGAGACCTGGGTTCAATCCCTGGGTTGGGAAGATTCCCTGGAGAAGGAAACGGCAACCCACTCCAGTACTCTTGCCTTGAAAATCCCATGGACGGAGGAGCTTGGTGCAGGCTACTATCCATGGGGTCACAAAGAGTCAGGCACGACTGAGCGACTTCACTTTCACTCTCATCAGCAAGATTATTTTCGTTTTTACTTTGTCTCCAGCCTTGCAGTTTTGTGATTTGTATTCTATAGCTTGTTTGTGATTTGTATTCTATGAACAGGTATCTTATGTGTGTGTGTCCTCTTCCTGAGCAGTCTGTGGCTCCCATGCCCCCTGCCCTTGTGGATTTGTATAGATGGATCTGTGTTTGTGGAGGAGTGACTGTGTGCACCGAAGCAGCTCTGGGTCTCAGTGTGCATGTGTGCCCAATTCTGGGAACTGGGCCCCTGTGATCCAAGCGTCCCTCCCTCTGTCTCTCCTGCTGGGACATAAATTTTCTTACTGGTCTCTCCCTCCCTCTCGCTGGGGCTTGTCACAAAGGGCCACGACACAGGGAAGACAGGATGGAGGCTGCTGGAAGAGCCTCCATGGAGTGGAGTGGGGACAAGGAAGAATAGGAGGGTGGGACAGTGGCTTCCATTTCCCTTGAAGGAGTAGACTGGGACTGGGGGCCCCTGAGAAGAGAGCACTGAATGTCAGTGAAGCTTCTGGGACCAATGGGGCCACCCGACTACAAGGACTCCACGTGAAGCAGGGGCGGGGGGGTGGGGGGAGTGGGCTGGGATTCCAAGAAGTGAAGGGGAGGAGAGCTCAGGGCTCAGTCCTGAGTCAAGGAGAAGGTGCATTTGGGTTGGGGCAGGGAGACAGTCTCACACTTTAGCCCACGGGGTGGAGGAAATAGATTTTCCCCGGGGACTTGGGAAAGTTGGCGATGTTGCCCACATGGGTTTTGCTAGACTGATGACATCACACAAAGTACATTTGCATACATACAGAGACTTACAGATCTGTGCATTTTACTCATTTTTATCTAGAAAGGGCTTCAAGCAGATGCACAATGAGGTGAGTCCTGAGGAAAAGCTTAGGAGAAAGATTCTGGTTGTCTGTCTCCACGAGTCAGAGACTAAAGCGGCTCTTTTCTTCCAACCAGAATAAGGCCCCAAGGGAGGCAGGTTTGGGCCTAGCCCAGGTCAGAGCCGAGATGGCTTCACTCCCACCATGAGCTCTCCACCCTAGACCGCTGGCCCACAGGATGGGAAGGGCACGGCCAGCCTGAGCCACCATGGGGAGAGGAGGGGGATCAGGCCAGAGGACAGAGGGGAGGACCGATGGGTCAGACATCTCTCTGGCTGGCTTCTTCCTGGGCAGGGCAGCAAGAGGACAGGCAGCGGCTGGGCCCCACCCACTGTGGTCTAAGGCGTGTCTCAGGAGCCTCCCGCTGCAGTGCTATTTCCTGGGAGGGCTGGGTCCACGTCAGATCCCTCTGGTGCTGACTGGTTTCACTTGTCATCATCAGCCCGAAGAAGCAAGGTCTCTGTCGGGTGGCACAGAGTGTGCTTAGGTGTGTGTCTGGTGGGATGAAGGATCAGGCCAGACGTGGGCCACTTCTGGAAGGAACTGTAGGAGCTGGTGGCACTGGGCATTTGGTGGAAGGGTGCCGGGATACCCTGCGGAGAAGTTGGGGGAGGGTGGACATTGCTTTGAGTTATAGCCGGGACTGACCAGGCTTGAAGACCCAGCCTCAGGAGCTGCAGAAACCCACCTGGGCTTTGCTCTCAGATTCTTCCTCCCTTGAATGCCTAGTGGTCAGTGCCTAGCACCTTCCCTATCCTGTCCCAATGCAAGGGAGGGATCTAGGTTGGTTCCAGATCCAAGAGCTGCCTCTGGGGCTCCATGTGCCCTTCAGGCCACCCTGCTGTGCTTTCTCTGGCCCGGGTGGGCAGCATGAGCCAATTACAGGAATCAGAGCAGGGGCCCAGGGTGGATCTCAGCAGCTGCAGGTAAAATTAGAAAGAGAGATTGGAAACATGGACTTTGGCCTGTCTAGGGTACAGCTCTGATGTCCAGAGCATTCAGTGTTCAGATTTCTAAATACCTTAGAGCTCTCAAAATCCAGGATTCCCAACGCCAAGGGTCCCAGAGCTCTGAACACCACAGTGAACCCGAAACCTAGAGTTCCCAGCACCCAGAGGCCTTAAATGCCCAGAGCGCCTCATGTCTAGGCCTCTAGGACTCCTAACATCCAGCGCTGAGTGCCAATTCACTGGGAAGGAATCTGGAGTAGGGGGAGTGGTGGCCCTGTTGACCCAGGTCCCTTCAGTGACTGGCACTGCCTGAGGAGTGGCCATCAAGGAAGCTGGGCCAGGGGTGGTGCTGGAAGCAGCAGCGATGCTTCCTTGATGCTCTCATCCTGTCCTGAAGTAGGATGGAGAGTGGTGATTTTTCCTCCAGTCCCTCCCCACCCCACGTCACATGACCTGTGTAAGTGAATGTCCATTTACTCACCACGTATGAATGTACATCTCCTCTGTGCTGGGAACTGTGCTGATTTCTAGGAACTCAGCCCTGAGAGGAAAGGAACTCCCTGCATATGGGAACGTGACCGTGTGTATGTCACGTGCCAGTGTGAGACAGCATGTCTCTGAGGCCCACGTGTAGTCAAGGGCTTGGCTGAGAGAATGAATGGCTGCTGGCCTGCGAGAGTGTGGATGTCAGGCTGTGAGCACAGACGGTCAGCAAGTTGACATGTCTGATGGTCAGAGTGGGTCTATGTCTCTCCATCAGGCCGTCTCTGCCTTGCTGCTTTCTTAGGGGGTGGAGGCAAGGTCCCTATTCCGCCAGATCGGGCCTCCCTGTGAGGAGCAGGAGGCTAGTTCTGGGCTAGAGGCTGACACCCAGAGCCGTCCTGTTGAGGGATGAGAGATTCCTCCCACTGCCCCTGCCCCCGCTGAACCCAGAGCCTCATTGGATTGGGAGGAGTGGCTATAAGTGGAGCAGCCAACACCAAAAATAGCCATCCACCCTGGGGAGAATCCTGAGACACCACCCCCTCCTCCCAGTCCAGCCCAACCCAGCTTGCTGACCTGGAGCCTGGGTAAGGCTCCTGTCTGACTCCGCTTCCCTGGGTCCTGTCTGAGTAACCCTTTCAGACTGGGAGGAGGAACTAAGCCATGATGTGCCTACCAGTGATGACATCACAGGGAGCTGTGACATGATGGGGAGTGACACTGGGCCCCAAGTGGGTGGTGTCTGGCGGCCCGAGTGGGTGGATCTCAATCTGCTGGCAGCACCCTACAACTCCCAACAGCTGAGGATGGTGAGGCTGGATAAGGTTTACTGGGGGGCCCTGCCTTATCAGTCTTCCCCACATGCCTGATAAGCCTCTTACCCATGGGCTAGCTCAGGGAGCAGGCAGGGAGTAGGCTGGAAGAGGGGAAAGGGTCAGCTGGGGCTGGCTGAGCTCCAGGGCAGACAGCCAGGGTCAGGGAGACATGGCAGAGCCCCAGAAAGGGGATGTGAGGGGTCCCCAAGACAGCCATGGCTGCCTGCATTCTTATCCCAGGACTTCCACTTGATAGCCAGGTAAACTGGAACCTCGCTTTCCTCAGGATTCCTCAACAGAAGACTCTCAGTACTGGCTACCAATCACAGTACTGTTGTGGGGATTAAACAGGGTGAAGTAGGCAAGGAAGAGGGCCTGGTACCTAGTAAGTGCTCATCCTCCTTCCTAGAAAAGGCCAGGATCCTATAAGGGGCCCACCTGGCCCAGGAGCAGCCCCCGGCTGGCCTGAGCCTTGCTGGGGTTTCCAGAGTCTGTGCAGCCCCATCCCCACCCCATCCCAGTCTGGGCTTGACTTCAGACTCCCCAGGAATCCTGGGCTTCCTGGCAGGATTTCTTCCAGTGCCCACACTGACATCTTGGAGTCCTGGTGCCCTCTGGTGACAAAATCCATCCATGGCAGTTAGAGCCTATCCCTAGGATACATCTGTCCAGACAAAGTGCTGTCTTTATGCCTTCCGCACATCATGTTTCCAAGGTAGGAATTATCCCCATTTTCTAGAGCTGAGGCTCAGGCAGGTTAAATAATTTGCCCAAGGTGAAAGAACTAATCTAAGTGGTAGAACCTGAGTTTGAACCCAGGTTGGCCAGTCTCCAAAACCTATGCTCTTGCGAACAATGTACACACGCGGTCATGTGGTGACCCAGAGTTTTATGTGCCATACTGATAACTGGATTGCAGCGATGCTTGGGTGTGTGCTCACTGAAATTCTTCAACTTTGAATACAAAATCGTGTGACTTGGTTTTGAGCACAGTGAGGTTGGGTGTTTGACCACGGAGGTGTTTTGCGTGGCTGTATGATTGTATTGTGTGAGTGTAACCACAGTTAGGCTGGTCATTTATGTTGTGTGAAATCAGCCATGGCAAAGTGCAGCTCTGTGCGTGTATGTGTGTGTGTGTGTGACTGTCGTGGAGGGGTGTGTGGCTAGCTAGCGAGATTGTGTGGGGAAGCTGACCGAGGGCCCTGAGTTCCCAGCACCCCTTGCCCTTGTGGTCCCAGGACTGTGTGTGCTCACCATGACACGCTTGACGGATGGCTCCACACGCCTGATACACTCCCTTGGGCCTCCCAGGTCTTAGTCCTCCCCTCCCCCACTTTTTTGGGAGGAAGTAAAGCAAATAGTGCTGCCAATGGAATTGGCTTTCAGTTTTTCCATAGGACATTTGTGAGAGCGTTTTATAACCCTGTGAGTGATAACTCCGTTAACAAATCATTTAAAAGAGAAAAGTAAATAGAGCTATTCTAATTCTTTCATTTGAATTCACGTGTCAGTTCTTATCCATTCTCCAGGTCTTGTTCACAGATCCCTGGGGGTCTCCAAGACCCTTCCAGGGGATCTACAAGGCAAAAATGATGTTCATAATACTACTAAATTGTTCTTTGCCATTTTCACTTGGTTGATATTTGCACTGATGACACAGAGCAGCCTCGGGTAGAACTGCTGGCACCCAAACAGGAATCAAGGCGTGGCTCCCAACTGTACCAGCAGTCTCTCTCTTTTTTTTTCCAGCCACTGTGCGAGCTCAGTACAGAAAAAGAAAAGGGAAAGGCCAAGTTTGCTGTTGATAAAGCAACAAAATTACAAAATTTTATTAAATCTCGACTCTTGACTACATCTTTGCAACATTTGTGTGACAAAGGGGAAGTGTGCGTATAGAAGTATGATAGTTATCTCCAGGAAAAGCACTCAAAATGATTGAGTTGTGAGCCGAAAGTCACTTTTCTCACTGACTGGCTACTTTCACTTAAAAGAGCACATGACAAAAATAGTTATTCAGACTTGAGTTTTTGGCATGATTTTCTCAGAAGTGAATGAAGTGAGCCTGTTACTTCAAGGGAAGAAAACTATTAGTGTTTTGGTCAGTGATACAATTAGAGCTTTCAAGTGAAAATTAGAGTTTGGAAATCTTCCATCTGCTACCGTGAGTTTGAAAGCGTCCCAAGTTTGATGAGATTGGTAATGACATTAATGAATGTACAGGGTTTTTTGTTTGTTTGGATTTTTGTTTTGTTGGTTGGTTAGTTGTTGGTTATTGTGTATAATGAGATGTGTCAACATTTGGAAGATCTGATAACTAACTCAGTGAACCACTATTTTCCAAATGACCAGGGTACGAGTTACAGAAACGTGCACAGATAAAAGAACCATTCACAATGCAAGACAGACCAGTGGATTTTAATATAATATAATCGGTTCGTTGATATAGTTTCAGATTCCACACTGTCACTAAAGTTTAAGAAATGACACCTGTTGAGTTTTGGTGTAGAATCAGAGAGGAATAGCCACAGCAAGCTAAAAGACTATAGTTGTTGTTGTTGTGTAGTGAGTGGCTCAGTCGCGTCCGACTCTTTTTCGAACTTTTTCCACTGTAGCCCTCCAGGCTCCCTTTGTCCGTGGGATTCTCCAGGCAAGAATACTGGAGTGGGTTGCCATTTCCCTCTCCAGGGGATCTGCCCAACCCAGGGATCAAACTGGTCTCGTGCATCGGCAGGTGGATTCTACGCTGCCAAGCCACCTGGGAGGCTCGAGAGACTATTAACTTCTCTCTTTTCTGACTACATATATTGTGAAGCTTAGTTTCCTTCACATCTTGCAACCAAAACCATTTACTGCAATAGATTGAATACAAAAGCAGGTATGAGAATCAGTATGAATCAACATGAATATCAACAGATAAAACTCAAACAAAAATTTTTGTGTCCTCAATTAAAAAAAAAAAGCTTTTTATTTTATATTGAAGTATAGCCAGTTAACAATGTTGTGATAGTTTCAGGTGGACAGCAAAGGGACTCAACCATAGATATACATGTATCCATTCTCCCCCAGACTCCCCTCCCATCCAGGCTGCCACATAACATTAAGCAGATTTCCCTGTGCTATACAGTGAAAGAAAGTGTTAATCACTCAGTCGTGTCTGACTCTTTGCGACCCAGTGGACTGTAGCCCTCCAGGCTTCTCTGTCCATGGGATTCTCTAGGCAAGAATACTGAAGTGGGTTGCCATGCCGTCCTCCAGTGGATCTTCCAGACCCGGGGACTAAACCTGGGTTTCTTCCATTGCAGGCAGATTCTTTACCATCTTTAGCCATGGACCTTTAAGATGCTATACAGTAAGGTCCTCAATTACTTTTAAGTGTAAAGGGTCCTAAGATGAAAAACTTTGAGAACCACTGAATTAGAGTTTTATTTAAAAAAGGACAAAACTGTATTTTAAAACTTGCTAAGAAACTAGATCTCATTTGTCCCTATAATAATAATGATTATATAAAATGATAGAGGTGTTAGCTAATGCTACAATGGCTATCACACTGCAATATATAGATGTGTCAAATTAATATGTGGTCCCTTTAAATGTACACAGGGTTATATGTTAATTTTATCTCATTTTTTTAAAAAAAGGAGACTATTTTTTCTGTGTCATTATTAATGTACTATTAAAGAATAAGCTTCTTTTACTGCTTCCATCACAATGCAAAGAAGTCACAGATTTTCAGCACATTCACGGTGTGCCTGCTGGCATTTTCTTTCCCTTGTGGAATGTTCACCTTGTCATCTTCTCCCTGTACAACTTGGTCTTCCTTCATGAGAAGAAAAATTGATCCCTCAGTAGCTCCTGCCTCTAGGAGCGATGACATTGGCCAGTTGTCTAGCTGGACTGTCTAATTACTGGCTCTCCTTCTCATCCCATCTCTCCTGTTTCTAAACACCCTTTTGAAAAAGCGATTATTTGTTGAGTACTGTGTTAACTTTTTATTTATTTTCTCATTTAATCCTCACAATGGTTTTACAGGCTAGAAACTATGATTGTCATTTTATAGGTAAGAAAACTCAACCTCAGAAAGGTTAGGAGAAGCCTCTAGGAATGGAAATGACTTTAAAGCCCTTTTAATTCACACATTCAAAAAGTTGCCCAGCTGAATTTTGGTACTTGAACAATTGTTCTTAGTAATAAACTACCACTGAAGGGAGACATGAGCACAAATCCGCACCCGAGCCCTGAGGATGTTTGGGTCCTGGCCCCATGAGACGCCTCCATGCTGAGAGCATGTCTGAGCCCTGCTGATGATGTCTTGCCTGGACTGTTTCCAGAAGCTTTATGTTCTGTTTCCAGAAGCTTTTAGCCTTCACCCCGACATTCTCACCAATGTTCTCTATGAGCCCTTACCTGGGGCAACACACTTGAACTCCTCCTATATACCGCATCCTATACCTGAGCCCTGCGATCCGCCATCACACCAGAACCTAACTCCTGGAGTTGAGATCTGGGTGGGTTCAGACTCCAGGATGGCACTTTTAGGGAGCAGCAGAAGAAGTCGGGGCTGGAGGGTGAGGGGAGTGGGTAGAGATGGCATGTGAGCCGAGAGAAGCAGGCATGGAGAGGAACCTTGGGCTGTAGGCCCCCACCCACAGCCAGGAATGTTCCCAGACAGTGCTGACCTCTCACCCCAGCCCACTTCAGCTCAGGATCCACAGCCCCCACCAACCCCACTTCAAGGACCAGCAGCCGCCTCTGGAGCAACTGGGACATCACCATAGCAACCAGGCCAGACAGGATGGGAGTGGGGTGGGGCTGCTTTAAAGTCTTTTATTGCTTCAAAACATAGGCCTGTTCCTCTCATCGTGGTCATGTTCAGGGGCCCTGAGGACTGGGAGATCCAGACCAGCAGGGACCATCCGCTCCCCACCGTGTCTCTCAACTCAGGGAAGGAAGTTTCTGTGGTCTCAGCCAGGTCCTTGCCAACATAATCCAAGAGGAAATTCAGGCTCTCTGTCCAGGCCCGCCCCACCCCAACACTTTGGATGCTGGTGAACGTCTCCTGCGGGCGTTCTGGTGGCAGAGCTGGAAGAGAGGCAGGGAGGGGCTGACCCCTTGCCTCTGCCCCTCCGGGCTGAGATGCATTAGGGATGCGACCTTGTCAACTGTACCTGATGGGAGGAGTAGAGGAGTGACTGTGCGAGGTGGGGGCCGCTCAGGGCTCAGTGACCTAGACAGAGGCCTTGTGCAGGCGATTAGCTGTCACGCTGGGTCTAAGCTCCTTACCCTCAGAACTCTAGCCTCTGCACCCCTAAGTCTAATGCAGAGGTCGGTGGGGGGAAGGCCTTGATAGGTCTCCAGTGACCCATTTAGCGTAACCAGCTGTGGCCCTGTGTGTCAGGCCTCTCTCCATCTCTGTCTCTTTGAATCTCTCTGCTTCTGGGACTCCCCTGCCCGCCTTGCCTTGTATGGTGCCTCTGTGTTTTGGTCTCCCCGACTCCACGTGTATTTTGTGCTTTGTCTTTGTGAAGAGCTCTGTGGCCCTGACTTCCTGAAACTCTGGTGGGTTGACAGAGGGGCACGAATACCACTAGGAAATGGGCTATGGAGACCTCGGTGACAGGGCCGTGGGTGACAGGAAGCCTTTGGAGACACAGACCGGTAGGTGACGTGAGGTCTTAGGCAGCACAGGGTCTCGGTGGCGACGCGTGGCGGGTGGCCCAGGTTTGAGGCACGTTGGGTTGTTTGTACACACAGATTGGGTGACTGAGTTGTGGCTAACACAGGATCTGGTGACTCAGAGGCAGCAATTCAAAATGAGATCTTGGGCAGCCGAGCGACAGTGGTGGTTCTTAACTAGGGCAATTGGTCCCTCCCCTCCAAAGGACATTTGGCTGTGTGTAGAGACGCGTTTGGTCGTCTCATCTGAGGGGAAGGTGTGCTATTAGCCCGTAGCGTGCAGAGCCAGGATCTTGCTCCCCAGGCCACGTGCACAGGCCGGTTCTGCACACAGACCTAAATGTGGGGGCCCACTCTGAAACCCGACTGCCAGGCTGAAATCCTAGCTCCTGCCCTCTGCGACTCTGGGTGAATCTTCTTATGTCTAACGTGGAGTACCCAGGCAGCACCCTTCTGGAGTGCTGGGATTGCTGAGCTGACTCTTGTCAAGTGTTTAGAATTGGGCCTGGCACAGAGCAGGTGGTATTTTTTGACTCAGGCCTGGAGAGAATAAGGGTAGGTTTAAATTCAGGGACTCAAACGTTCTCTGCCTTTCTCGTTACAGTGTCTACTTCAGACAGGCTTCTTCCATCAGGAAACCACATGGCCAAAAGCCCTCCTGTCTTATAGTTACCGACCAGAGTTCTTGACCTTCCTTGTGGGTCAGTCCCTAAATCATGTCCGACTCTGCAACCCCATGGATTGCAGCACGCCAGGCTTCCCTGTCCTTCACTATGTCCTGCAGTTTGCTCAAACTCACATGCATTGAGTTGGTGACACCATCCAACCATCTCATCCTCTGGTGTCCCCTTATCCTGCTGTCAATCTCCTGCCCTCATCAGAGTCTTATCCAATGAGTCGGCCCTTCGCATCAGTTGGCCAAAGTACTGGCCTTCCTTACTCAATAAAAAATAAAAGGCCAGACAAGAAATTCAGGCAAGGGCTTTACTGGGGCTCCTACCGCAGCAAGGGGAAATGAAAATAAATAAGTTTCCCTTGCTGGCTCCCTGAGCGAGGAGGGCAAGGTGGTTCTGTACATGGGGTGAAGTTAGGGGTGTGTCAGGGGTTGGGCCAGAGGGGTGGCTTGGGTGGTTTGCCCACCCCTAGGTGCTGTTGAGTGCAGGCGGCATGTGGAGTACCCTGCTTTTGCTCCTGATCCCGGCTTTCGTTCCCAGCTCTTTAGAAGTGGCAGTTGGGTTTCTAGCCCTTTTTTATCTTGTCCATAATTTACCCTAACTGCATGTGCATGGGTATTTCTCATGCCTTGTTTCTTTGTATTTTTGTTGCTCCAGGAATGTTTGTCTAGATGCAAGTATTGCAGCAAAGGGTCCCAGGTCCGAGGTCTCATACGGTCTCTTCATGTCATGCAGGTGTAGTTATTTCTGAGGAAAAGAGACAAATACCTATAAATCCCAAAGAAATGGTTCTGATAGGCTAAGTCTGGGTCACCTGACCACTCACTTTTTGCAGAACACCATGTAAATAGATTAAGTCTTCTGTTCACCAGGAGGACTTCCCTGGTGGCTCAGCAGTAAAGTATCTGCCTGCAATTCAGGAGACCAAGGTTCGATCCTTGGGTCAGGAAGATTGCCTGGAGAAGGAAATGGCAACCCACTCCAGTACTGTTGCCTGTGAAATCCCATGGACAGAGGTGCCTGGAGGGCTATAGTCCATAGGGTCACAAACAGTCAGACACAAGTTAGCAACTAAAAACAACAACAACAAATTTTTCATGACAATTCTCTGGGATAGAATTCTTACTTTCCCCTTTTAACAGCTAAGGAAACTGATGCCCAGAGGTTCAGTAACTTGCAAACCCAAGATTGGATCAAGGCAGTCTGGTTTAAAAAGATGAACCCTTCCTTCACAGTCACCATCTTGAATGTTTATATTTAGATATATCAGGTTTTATTTTAAAATGTGCAATAAGAAGCAACATTGTATTTGTTCATAAGATGCAATCACAGAAGCATTTACATTACAAACAGTTGCTCGTTTTTCTTTTTCTAAGATAAAGCAATTGCATTCGTCAGTAGTCATCTGGTTTTTTGAGTGGGCTCATGAGAGAATGGTTGTGATTTTCTTGGTGAGAGAAAACAATAAGAGCTGGTCCTGGGGTGAAGGGTGGGGTAGGAGGGAGGAAGGGACCTTGGTGATGAGCAGAACTAAGTCTAGATAGAATCTGGCCTGGTCCTGAGATAGGACTGCCATGGTTGACAAATTCTTTGTTTTGATGATGACCAAACCTTTCAACTTTCCCTGAAGCATTGATAGGGATACAACACAGTCAAATCAATAATTTACTAATAATACATCTGCTGTCAGTTGCACTCATCTTGAGGGAAAGAATGCCTGCATTATGAGAGTTGTCTTGCCCTAGAGCCAAGGGTGCGAGACAAGGGGCATAGATAGACAGGTGTGCTACTTACATCCTTATTCATATCACCTAATCCTTCAGGTGCTTAGTATAAGGAATAATCAGATGAAAGCCTGTGAGTGGGTTGAACAGGAAGAGGAAATTTCCCTTGGGGAATTCGGCATCAGAGGTGGGGTTATATTGCTCTCTAGTGGACACGTTGTGAATTTACACAATATCAGACGATGTGGCAAGTTGGTTTTTGGTTTTTTTTTAAACCAAGGGGTTGGTCTCCAGAGTGTTTGGGAAGCCGGCCCATAAGAAACACTGTGTGTGTGTGTGTGTGTGTGTGTGTGTGTGTGTGTGTGTGTGTGTGTGTTGGGAGCTATGCAGCTTCGCCTAACTTCACCACGCAGAAATCAGGAAATGGTTAGAGAAGAAAGATGTGGGAGTAGTTGATGGCAATAACCCAAGGATTTTATTTAAAATGTGAGAAAACCAAAGCCTGTAGAGATAGGAACTTTTCCCCCTGCTTGACGTGGACTAAGTAAGGTGATTTAAATAGGAAGGCACAGCCAGTAACTTTCCAAGCAGAACTGGATGTCTGCCTGGGTGATTCTAGATGTCAGTTAAACTGAGAAATATTCCAATTCCACTGATTCCCTTGATTCATGCGGAACAAGAAATAAAAAGTGCTGTGCCATTATTTAATAAAACAAAACAAAGAAAAACAAGAGAAGGACCAAGAGATAGTATACCCACAGTAAATAAAAGAACATTTTTGTCAGGATGGGAAAATAGAAGGGTTTAGGGGGAAGGGCATGTAAGAGGAGATGAGTTAAAGATTTCATCTTAATGGTGAATATTTTTGTCTTTAAATATGTGTTTAACTTTTTCTCCTTCTGAGAGGGTATCACACTCTTTGTTTCCAGTGAGAAATTGTCTTTGATCCGATTGGATTTAGAGCTAGTTGTTTAAAAATTAGTATCTGGGGATTTAGAAAATATTCTGTTTGCTTGAATGGCTTCTCTTAAGTATGTAAATGAATTGCTCTATTATGAGCCTAAATTGCTCTTGGCAAAATTGTCTTTATGTGTTTAACTGGCCAAGGTATAATTTGTTTCATTTATGAACACAGTAAGATTTATCTATGAATTTAAGAGACATTGAAAAAGCTGATTTATTCTGATAATGATGTTAAGATTTTTTGGTTTTGTGTGTGCAAATAATCCATTAGTTTAATAAAATTTAATTGAAATTTCTCGTTAATACACCATTATAACTTGAACACATCTGTGCAAACATAACTTTTTTAGTCTGTTCTGGTCGTAACAAAATACCATACATGGGGAGGTTCAAACTGTAGGCATTTATTTCTCACATCTCTGAAGGCTGGGATGTCTAAGATCAAGGTCCTGGCAGATTCAATTCTTGGTGAGAGCCTTCTTCCTGGCTTCCTGGCTTGCAGAAAGTCACCTTTTTTCTGTATGTACACATGGTGGGGAGGGACGAAGGGAGAGAGAGAGGGGGAGAGAACGATGGATAGAGAAAGTTTTTGGTTTCTTCTTATAAAACACTAACCCCACTATGGGGGCCTCACCTCATGATCTCATCTAAACCCACACATGTACCTCCCCCAAGCCCCGCCTCATACTGTAACAGAGAACAAACCTGACTCCATATTGGAGCTCTTGCTTTAGCTCTAACCTGTGTGCTCTGTTTCCTGTGCTTACTCCTGCTGGCTCTGCACCCTGGAAAGGAATGCGGCCTACAACCTGAAACACACACCGTAGCTCCTTTCCAGGGCTCTGACTCCTGGGCTTGACTATTAAAGATATAACAATTTTCACTCAGATAGAGATAATTTTTCTCTTTTGGAGATTTATAGGAATATGGTGACGAGACCTAGAGTAGACAACTACAAGACCAAAGGATATCACATTCCCTCTGGGGTCTGGTCAGCACCAAGAAGTTTGCAACAACCAGCCACATCCTCTACCCTTTCAGTATAAAAGAAGGCTGAATTCTAACTCGGGTAAGATGGGTCTCTGGGATACCTGTCATGTGGTGAGCAGTATGAGCTTGGACTCGGTAACGATATCATCATATTAGGGGTTAGGGTTTCAACACATAAATTTTAACACATAAACACTGAACTGAACTGAACATAAATTGGGGGAAGACAAACATTCAGTCCATACAGTAACCATCCAGGAAAGATGCTCCTGATCACTACCTTCTCTGTCCTTCTCAAAGCAACCACCACCCGGACTTCTGACCCTCCACAGTAGTTTTGCTTGTTTTTGAACTTTTTATAGTTAGAATTATACAGTATATATGCTTTTGTATGTGTGAGATTCATTCATGTTGTTATGTGTAATAGCAGCTTATTCGTTCCTATTGCTGTATGGCATTCCATTGCATGAATACACAACTATTTATTCATTCTAGTTTTTCAGTTTTTGATGACCTGAAAATATAAATATTTTGGTACACATACCTAGGGTTGGGATTGCTGTTTCCCAGCATTTGCATACATTCAACTTTAACAGATATCATAAATGGTTTTATAAAGTGGTTGTAGCAATTTACACTCCTACCAACAATGTGTGAGAGTCAGCCATGGTAAAAGTATTTATCCCATAGAAATTGGCAACTTCTACAAATCACACTTTCTTTCCTAATGAGCCAGTTGTTAAATAGTTACCAGTATACCACTGCCATGGAGAAGACAGTGGCACCCCACTCCAGTGGTCTTGCCTGGAAAATCTCATGGACGGAGGAGCCTGGTAGGCTGCAGTCCATGGGGTCGCTGAGGGGCGGACAGGACTGAGCAACTTCACTTTCACTTTTCACTTTCATGCATTGGGGAAGGAAATGGCAACCCACTCCAGTGTTCTTGCCTGGAGAATCCCAGGGACGGGGGAGCCTGGTGGGCTGCCATCTATGGGGTCGCACAGAGTCGGACACGACTGAAGCGACTTAGCAGCAGCATACAATTGCCAACACCCACTGTCACAAAAACTGTGTGTTTTTCAATTCTTGGTATTATCAGTCTTTTTTTCCCCTCAAAATAAATAATAAAAAAAATTTTAGTTCAAAATTTTAATTGAATGTATTTAACTCTAAGACAGAATTTATTTATTTATTTTTTTAATATAAATTTATTCCTTTTAATTGGAGGCTAATTACTTAATAATATTGTAGTGGTTTTGCCATACATTGACATGAATCCACCACGGGTGTACATGTGTTCCCCATCCTGAAACCCCTTCCCACCTCCCTCCCCATCCCATCCCTCAGGGTCATCCCAGTACACCAGCCCCGAGCACCCTGTATCATGCATTGAACCTGGACTGGCGATTCGTTTCACATATGATAATATACATGTTTCAATGCCATTCTCCCAAATCATCCCACCCTCGCCCTTTCCCACAGAGTCCAAAAGACTGTTCTATACATCTGTGTCTCTTGCTGTCTTGAATATATGGTTATCATTACCATAAGACAGAATTTAGAGGTATTATTTTTATTTTATCAAGTTAAAACTAATATAATATTGTAAATCAACTATTCTCTAATAAATTTTTTTAAAAGATCAAATATACAAGCAATCAGATATCTTTTACTTTCTATACACATATATCCCTCAAATTTAAAAATGATAAACTTATTTTTCAGTCTTTTCAAAATCATATATATTTTTATGAAAATTTTAACTTTTATTGACTCAGCTAGGCTTTTTTTTGCTCCACAGCATTCAGGATTTTCGTTCCCCAGCCAGGGGTTGAATCTCATGCCCCCTGCATTGGGAATGCAGATTCTTAACCACTGGACTGCCAGCTGCTGCTGCGTCGCTTCAGTCGTGTCCGACTCTGTGCAACCCCATAGACGGCAGCCTACCAGGCCTCCCCGTCCCTGGGATTCTCCAGGCAAGAACACTGGAGTGGGTTGCCATTTCCTTCTCCAATGCATGAAAGTGAAAAGTGAAAGTGAAGTTGCTCAGTTGTGTCTGACTCTAGCGACCCCATGGACTGCAACCCACCAGGCTCCTCTGTCCATAGGATTTTCTAGGCAAAAGTACTGGAGTGGGGTGCCATTGCCTTCTCCCTGGACTGCCAGGGAAGTCCCAAAACCATATATCATAATGTCAAGGATGAGGAAAAGCCAGGACAACCTTACGTTGTTGGTGCAAGTGTTAACTGGTACAACGACTTTGGGAATCTCCCCCAACATTTCCTAAAACTAAGCATACATATACCCCTGACCAAGCAATTCTCCTCCTGAATATGTGCCTAATGGAAATGAGTGCTTCTGTCCACCAGAAGGCGCGGGTGAATGTGTTCACAGCAGCTGTCCTCATGATAACCCACTCTGGAAACAAGTCAGAAGTCCAGCAGCAGTAGGAGGAGGAAATACACTGTGATGTGTCCATTCGATGAAGTATTACACAGCAGCAAAGAAGGAGCAATGTATGGGCAGTATAACCACAGAGGTGACCCTCACATAATTCTGACCAAAAGAAATCAGATGCAAGAGGCTGTACTGTATTATCCCAATTATAGGAAGTTAAAAACTGGCTCAACCAACCAGTACAGTGGGAGAGGCCAGGTAGAGGGCACCCACGGAAGTGGTACTGACTTTCAGAAGCCAGGAGAGGGTCTTCTGCAAGGCTGGACTTATTCTATTCTTGATCTGAGTGGAGATTATATGGGATATATGTATTTAAAATTGACATTGTACTCATTACTGTGTCTAAATTATATGCCAGTAAGATGAAAAAGTCATGTGACTGCCTGCTGTTAAGAAAGATGTTACTGAGTCAGAGCTTTATGCCAAGTGCAGTTTTAGTCTTACGCTACATTTTGTTGACATCGCAGTGTAACATGAAAATACTCTTTGTGGTTAAGAGTGAATAATTCGTGATATCATGATTGTGGAAAGATTCTTAAATAAACAATCATTAAAAGACATATGTTCCGAGGGGCGAGGCGAACCCGAGCGGCGCGGGTCGGGGTTCCGGTAGGAGCGGGGTGGGGGGGTCCCAGTTGTGCTCTCCGGGGTGGCCACTGCTGCTGGAAACGCGCCGGCAGCGCGCCCGGGGCGGGGTGAACCCTGGCGGCGCGGGTCGGGAATCGGGTCGTGGCGGGGGTGGGGGCCGGACCCAGTTGTGCTCTAGGGGGTGGCCACTGCTGCTGGAAAAGCGCCGGGAGCGCACCAGGGGCGGGGTGAACCCGGGCGGCGCGGGTCGAGTTTCCGATCGCTGTGGGTGGTGGTCGGTCCCAGTTGTGCTCTCGAGGGTCCCCACTGCGGCTGGGAATGCACGGCGAGCGCGGCAGGGGCGGGGCGAACCCGGGCGGCGCGGGGCGGGGTCGGCTCCTGGCGGGGGTGGGGGAGGGGTACCCAGAAAAACAAAAACAAACAAACAAAACAAAACAAAAAGACATATGTTCCTCATAAAAATTAATGCAGAAAGTACTAAAAAAGTTTTTTTTAATTGCCCCAAATGCCACTACCCCAAAACAATCATCTTCAACCTACTTCAATATCATTTCTGACATCCTTGAACTTGTGTGTGACCCACTGTGTATATTTCTATCACATCTTGTCAACATAATAATAGTAGCCACATTACTTGAATTGATTATTAATGTCTGAATAGTGAAAGTGAAAGTGAAGTCGCTCAGTCGTGTCCAACTCTTTGCGACCCCATGGACTGTAGCCTATCAGGCTCCTCCAACCATGGGATTTTCCAGGCAAGAGTGCTGGAGTGGATTGCCATTTCCTTCTCCAGGGGATCTTCCCGACCCAGGAATCGAACCCGGGTCTCCCGCATTGCAGGCAGACGCTTTACCGTCTGAGCCACCAGGGAAGCCCTAATGTCTGAATAGTCAATTTCAAATGTGTTATTTAAGATGTAATTC
Organism: Bos grunniens; assembly: GCF_055505025.1. Taxonomy (NCBI): domain Eukaryota; kingdom Metazoa; phylum Chordata; class Mammalia; order Artiodactyla; family Bovidae; genus Bos; species Bos grunniens. Next base: position 19,411,082 of record NC_141167.1, read on the forward strand.
AGTGAAAATGTACTTCTCTTGCTTTGTATGTTGAAATTCTATCAGTCAGTTGAAGTATAAATATATATGTAATTCTTCATGAGTAAAATGCTGTAGTAATTGATGATTTGAAAGCTGTTGATTGTGTACAAAAACACTGACAAAGAACTCTCAAATAATTTAATATGAAAATAGGCTGATAGTTAATGCAATATTTAAGAGAAGGTATGCTAACTAGGTATCTTTAGAAAGAACTTTATACTGTTTAAAAGTCAAGAACTGTTATGGTACTGGCACAAAAACAGACACAATAGATAAACAGAACAGGATAGAGAGCCCAGAAATAAACCCACACACTAATGGTCAATTAATCTACAACAAAGGAGGCGAGAATATACAATGGAGAAAAGACAGTCTATTCAATAAGTCCGTGCTAGGAAAACTGGACAGCTACATATAAAACAATGAAATCAGAACATGCTCTAACACCATATACCAAAATACACTCAAAATGGATTAAACATCTAAATGTAAGACAGCATACTATAAAACTCCTAGAGGAAAACATAGGCAGAGCACCCTTTGATGTAAATTGCAGTAATATATTTTTTTGGATCCACCTCCTAGAGTAAAGGAAATAAAAGCAAAAATAAACAAATGCGACCTAATGAAACATAAAAGCTTTTGCATAGCAAAAGAAACCACTGACAAAATGAAGACGACCTACTGAATAAGAGAAAATATTTGCAAATGATTTGATCGAAAGGGATTAATATTCAACATATGTAAACAGCTCATACAATCTGACATCAAAAACAAAAATCAAACAACCCAATTTAAAAATGGGCAGAAAACCTGAATAGACATTTTTCAAAAGAAGAAATGCAGATGGCCAACAAGCACATGAAAAGATGCTCAATATTGCTAATCAATCAGGGAAATGAAAATCAAAACCACAGTGAGATATCATCTCAAATCTATTAGAATGTCTATCATCAAAAAAGAACATAAATAAAAAATGTTGGCGAAGATGTGGAGAAAAGAGAATCCTTGTACACTGTTAATGAGAATGTAAATTGGTACAGTCACTGTGGAACACAGTATGAAGGTTTCTTAAAAAACTAAAAATAGAACTACCACATGAACCAGGAATCCCTCTCCTTGGTATATATCCTCCCCCCACCAAAAAAAAAACACTAATTTAAAAAGATACATACATCCCAATGTTCATAGCAGCATTATTTATTGCAAAGATGTGGAAGCAACATAAGTATCTATCAACACATAAATGGGTAAAGAAAATAGAACTTTATAGATGTGGTATATATACCACATCTCAGCCATAAAAAAGAATGAAATTTTGCCTTTTGCAGCGACATAGATGGACTTGGAAGGCATTATGCTCAGTGAAATAAGTCAGAGAAGGGCAAATATTGTATGATAGCACTTATAGGTGGGATCTAAGAAAATACAACAGACTAGTGAATATAACAGAAAAGAAACAGATTCACAGATATAGAGAACAAACTAGTTGCCAGTAACACTGTCTGTAAGAGAGAAGAAGAAAAGGAACAATTCATAAGCCCATTGACCACAGGGATAGTTTGTGGTGTATTCGCACATGGAATACTACACAGCAGTAAAAATGAAAATGATATTCCTTTTTGTGCCACAACATGGCTAATCTTCATAATTATAATTTTGAGTAGAAAAGCAAGTGTCAAAAGACCACTCTTTTCACTAAGATCAAAAGCAAATAAAACAAAACAATATCTTATTTAGACATCAACATATGTGATAAAACCCTCAGATAATTGTGACCTCTTGGGGGAGGCATGAGTATTGGATAGGAGAGGAGTACATGGTAACCTAAGTTACTGATAATAGTTTAGCTCTTGGGAATGAGTACCAAACTCGTGGGTTCTCATTACATTATTTTAAAAAATAAAATAAAGAAATGAATAGTCCTCACCATATCATCCTTTACTACTAATAGGATCTTCATTGCCTTTGAACTTGACCAGATAGGATGACCAATCTCACCCCTCAGGATGCCAGATTCCCACTCCTTTAAGTGTTTATTGCTACAACTGTTTTTGGTGTGAATCATTGTATTGGTCAAAGTACTTTATGCAAACCACAGACTCTAATACTCAGTTTAAAAAGAAAGGAATGTATTACAAGGTACTAGGTACTGGGTGGGCTTCCCTGATAGCTCAGTTGGTAAAGAATCCATCTGCAATGCACGAGACCCTGGTTCAATTCCTGGGTTGGGAAGATCTGCTGGAGAAGGGATAGACTACCCACTCCAGTATTCTTGGGCTTCCCTTGTGGCTCAGCTGTTAAAGAATCCGCTTGCAATGTGGGAGACCTGGGTTGGATCCTTGGGTTGGGGAAGATCCCCTGGAGAAGGGAAAGGCTACCCACTCCAGTATTCTGGCCTAGAGAATTCCATGGACTATACAGTCCATGGGGTCACAAAAGAGTTGGACCCAAATGAGCGACTTTCACTCACTCACTCACTCACTCACTCAGGTACTGGGTAAAGCTGAATTTTTAGAGGCAATAAATTGTGGCTGATGCTAATTATGAATAATGAGGCTTTCATAGGGTGGGATCCCTAGAACAGAGTCTGCAATGGAGATTTTTAAAAAGTATTTTTTATTACTATTTTTTGCTGGGTCTTTGTTGCTATGAGTGGGCTTTCTGTCGTCGCAGAGAGTGGGGGCCACTCCCTAGTTGCGGTCTGCAGGCTTATCATTGCAGTGGCTTCTCTTGTTGTGGAGAATGGCCCCTGGGTGCGTGGGCTTCAGTTGTTGCTGCACGTGGGTTCAGTAGTTGGCGCGGCTTGCAGGTTTCAGAGCATAGGCTCAATAGTTGTGGCCCTGAGGCATATGGGATCTTCTGGGACCAGGGATTGAAGAGGTGTTCCTTGCTTTGCAAGGTGGATTCTTAACTACTGGTTCCACCAGGGAAGCTCTAGAGGTTCTTACTTAAGATTCTTGTTTAAGAGATTTATTTTAAATCTTAATTTAAATTAATCAAGACATTAATTAACTTAATTAAGATTAATTAATTAATCTTGATTAAGAGATTACCTCTTTGTTTATTATATTTATTTAAGGAGTGCTCTTGGGAGAAGATGAGTGAGAGGAACCAGACAGGACAAGAGGAAGAAAGTTAAGCAAGAATTTGGGAGTGTTCTCATCTGGAGACTGTCCTCAGCCTGGTTCTCAGGGGAGCATCAGAGCATGATGGTACCACAGAACTGGCTCCCGTTTCAGGCAAGTGGGATAGGCTAGCCCTTTGTACCTGAGGGAGGGTGCCTAGCCTCCAAGGGAGTTGATTTCCACGTGACTGGGAAGGGGCCACCAGCTCAGACAGTGATTGGAGTTGGGTGCGCTGAGCAGGGCAGAGCCCTGGAAGTGACTCAGCACCAACCTGACCTCACTGGGAAGGGCAGGGGAGATCTGGGACAAGGTGAGGGGTGGAGGAGGGCAGCGAGGTGGGGAGAACAGAAGAGGAGGCTGTCTGTGCACCCTGGAAGTGCAGCCTGAGACCCTGGGGGCTTGGCCTTGAGAAGCAGTGATCTCTCATCCCCATGGGGACACAGAAGGACAGGCCAAGCCCTCCCCTTAGCTTCTCATTCCAGAGAGTGCCAAGCACATCATCATCCACCCCAGTCATCAGTGTCATCCTTCCTGTTACTCAGGCAGAGAGAACTAGGCTTTTCTCTTAGCAACCTGCTTCCCCCTCCCTCCTCGCTGCTCTCTGCAGCCCCAGACTTGGCCTTGATCTCAGGCTTTGAAGGTGCTGGATTCAATGTGATGGCTGATTCATTGGGTGATAGGCAGTTTTCCCCCAAGCTGCCTGCCTCAGTCTGGAGTGGAACATTCTGGCCTCACAGGAGGGCAGACCAGGAGGCATTAACCCCTGCTCTGCCAGCATGTTTCTCTAGGGCTAGAACCCAGGATTCTGGAAATTGTTCTCTCCAGGGTGGCACCAAAGGGAGCCTTGTGAAGGGCTTTGGGCACTCCATATACTTCCTCATTCTCACCCAGGCCATCCAGGAAACAATCTGAATAAAAGGAGTGTCCCCTGGCCTGCCCCTCTTTCCAACACAGAGGTTGCCACCTCTGCTCTTTTGTCTGCCCTGTGCCTTCTGCACACCTTCCCCTGCCACCTGCTCCCAGGGGTCAGCCCCCACCTTCAGCAGAGATTTATACCTTTCCGAATACTCGCACAGGAAGCCAGAGCCACCACAGGCTGGTGCCGGAAGTTCAGCGGCTGAGACAGGCCTGGGTAGGAGCCGTTTCAACATTCCAGTTCTCCCATCCTTCCGGGTGGCTGGCGGATGGGGGCATCTTAGCAGCGTGGGGTGGGGGCCTGAGCAGGGGGTGGGAGCTTTCTGGGAGGGGCCTTGGCCAGATGAGGCTCAGCAGGATCCCCCCAAGTTGGTGGTCCTCCTCCACTTAGTCCTGTCTTGAAGATGCTGAGAGAAAGGCTGTATCTAATTTCACCCCCGGCTGCTTGAATCAGGGGCCTCAGCTTCAACCCAAAGGTGCCAGCTTCCCCCTTTCTCTTTTCCCTCTTGTTCATCCTTAGCGTCTGCCCCACCTACAGTCAATGCCTGTCTCTTCCTTCAGACCTCATGCACCACTGTCCCACACAGCTGCGGCCACTGCATTCAGAGGGGGCACCTCTGTCTCTGTAGCACACAGGAGGTCACTCCACACCCTCAGCTGTTCCCCCTGTGCTCTGGACGCCTCCATCTTCCACCCTGTTGTTTTATTGATTATCACTTATCACTTGCCATTTTTAGTCTCCAAGTCTTTGAGTGTCTACCTGTAACCTATAAACTTGCAAAAACCTTCCTCATTAAAAATAAATAAATAAGTAAAAAGCCCAAATCTCCCTTCTTCACGCATCCTGCCCCTGGTTCTCCCCTCTTGTGTGTCTCCAGACCCTGTGGGGTTACCTAACAGACAAACCAGGGACTTACATCAAGAGCCAGCCAAGAGGAACAAGTGCCATGGGAATAGGAAAGGGCATTTCAACGAAAAGTGGCAATAAATCAATGTTGTGGTGTTTAAGATAATTTAGAAAAGGCTTACTTGAATTTCATCACACATACAAATTTTACATTATTTTGAAAATCAAAAATTAGTTTGTGTCACATATAGGAGGGATGGGAACCCTCATCTTTTTTCCTGGCCCCCCAGCTTGCCCTTTGCAGTGGAAGCTCAGAGTCTTAACCACTGGCGGTCCAGTGGTTAACCCTCACCTTTTAAAGGTGTTAATTCTCTCTTTCTCACCTCTAGCTCGTCAACCCTGTGTGTCTTCAGACACCATCAAGTGCTCCTGCCAAGGCCGCCAGTGACCTTCACGTTGAGAAATCTGATGGATGTCTTTTCCTCTCAGCTGTGGCCATCTCAGCAGACGTCACCTCTAGCCTTGAAAAGCTCTCCTGTGGCTTCAGTGACAACTGCTCTCCGGGGTTCCCTTCTACTTCCTAAACCTGTCCCTTTCGGACATCCTCATGGTTCTTCCTCTCGGAATGTTTGTGTTCCCCAGAGTCCTGAGCTGGTCTTCTTTGTCTCTCTACGTATCTCTTGCTGGGATAGTTCTTGCACTTGTGTGGCTTTAGTTACCATCTGCACTCAGATTACTTCTAAACAGCTTTCCTGGGGATTCCTATATGATCCAGTGGTTAAGACTCTGTGGCTCACTGCCAAGGCCCTGAGTTCAATCCCTGGTCCCCACAGGCCACACGCTGTGGCTAAAAAAATAAATAAAATTAAACAAACAGCTTTCCTTAGCTCAGCCATAGCTTCTGACTTGTAGATCTGTGCATCCCATTGTGTACTCTTTTAGGCGCCTAAATTCGCTAAATCTGAACTAGAGTTCTCAGGTGTCTGACGAAACATTCCTTTTCCAGCATCTTCTGTCTCTGGGAGAGGTGCCATCATCCATTCAAACCCTAAGCTCAAAACCTTCTCTCTGACATCCCTCACCTAAACTCCTCTACAATTTACCAGGTCTATCCTACTGACTCTGTCTCTTAACTATCTTGACTTATTCATTTCTCTTTGTTTCCTGGCTACCACCCTCGTCCAAGTTGCCATTATCTCTGGCTTGCAATAGCCTCTGAAGTGGTCTCCCCAGTCTCTACTTGTTCAGTCCACTTTCCATACCGAAGTCATTCTGATGGGGTTTTAGTGATTTCTCATTGGCTCAGGCTGGCCTTTCAGACTTTCCATCTCCTGGTTCCCAATGTCAGGTGTGCATGTGCTTAGGAGAGCCTTGGCTCTCATTCTCCGCTCCAACAATGTGTAGCTACCTGGAGCTTTCCCCCTCCTGCTTGGGCTGTCTTTTCTCCTCTCCTGTATTATTTTTTGGGACAAAAATACCCAGGCAAGAGATATTGGAGATGTGAACTAGGGTGGTGACATGGATGTGGTAAGAATTGATGAGATTCTGGAAAAAAGGGGAGGGGATAAGTTCAAGTTACACATGAACTTATTTACAAACTAGAAGTAGAGTCACAGATGTAAAAAACAAACTTATGGTTACTAGGGAATGGGGGGAGGGTAAATAGGGAGATCGGGACTGACATATACACTCTGTGCTAAGTTGCTTCGGTCATGTCAGACTCTTGTGACCCATGGACTCTATCCCACCAGGCTTCTCTGTTCATGGGATTTTCCGGGCAAGAATACTGGAGTGGCTTGCCATTTCCTTCTCCAAGGGATCTTTCTGGCCCAGGGATGGAACCTGCATCTCTTATGTCTCTTGCATTGGCAGGCAGGTTCTTTATCACTAGCACCATAAAATAGATAACTAATAAGAACTTTCTATATTGCACAGGGAACTCTACCCAGCACTCTATAATGACCTATATGGGAAAAAATCTTTTTTTTTAAAACAAGTGGATATATGTAAAAAAAAAAAAAAAAAAAAGAAAATAAATTGATGAGATTCTGGGCATATTTTGAAGGAAAATACAATAGGACTTGTTGGATTTGAAAATGTGGGAAGATAAAGGAGTCAAGGATAACTTTCCAGTTTTGTTATTTGTTTATTTATTTTTGCCTGAGTAGCTAGAAAAACTGAATTCCGCTAACAGATTGGGGGGAGACTGGGAATAACGGGTTTGGATGGGAAGAGAAGGAGTTCAGTTTTGGATACGTCACTGGAAATGGCTATTAGAAATCCAGTTAGGTATATGAATCTGGTTCAGGGGACTGATCTGAGTTGGAGCTGTAAATTTATGAGTCATCAGTGGAAAGGCGAAACTTAAAGCCACAAGACTGAATGAGAGCACTGAGGGTATAGGTTTCATAAAAAGTCGAAGAGGCCTAGGAGCCTTTGGCATTAAAAGTTTGCGGAGATGAGCCTCAGGAGAGAAAAATCAGGAGGAAAAACAGGAAAATGTAGCACCCCAAAAGCCTAGTGGCAAAAGGATTTGCTGGAGGAGGAAGTGGTCAATTGTGTCAAAGGTTAAGTAAGCTGAGGGCTGAGAATTGACCATGAGATTTAATAACAGGAAGGTCAATGATGATGCAGACAAGAACAGTTCAGGAAATGATGTGGCAAAAGCTTGTGGGATTACATCTAAGAGAAAAAAGAGAGAGGGGTTGGAGTTAGACAAGTTGTTAAAATTTTTTTTGCTGTAGAAAGGGTACAGTAAAGTGGATGTCTGCTAGAGGGTTAATGAAGATCATGAGAGTGTTTTTGTTTATTTGTTTTTAAATATGGGATAAATAACAGCAGATAGATTATTTCTGTATATTTATGGGATTGATCCAGCAGAGAGGAAATACTGATGAAACAAGAGGGAAGAAATATTAGAAGAACAAAACTCTCGAGAGATTGAGAGACTAAAGGACCTACTCCCTGAACAGGGAGGTTGGCTTTAGACAGAAACTCTTCTATTTTCACGGCTTCCTCTCTCCCTTTACTCTGCTCCAGTGTCTGCTCTTTGAGAAATCTTTCCTGTCCAGTCATCACTGTCTATCCTTTTATCCTGCCTTTTTAAAAAAATATTTATTTATTTGGCCGTGCTCTTTCTTAGTCGCACCACTGTGGCATGAGAAGGTTTTAGTTGCAGCATGTGGGATTTAGTTTCCTGGTCAGGGATTGAACCCAGACCCACTGCATAAGGAGCACGGTGTCTTGGACGCTGGATCACCAGGGAAGTCCCCTGCTTTACTTTCATTTGTTAGCACGTGCTCAGTTGTTCAGTCGTGTCCAACGCTTTGTGACCCCGTGGACTATAGCCCACCAGGCTCCTCTGTCCACGGGATTCTCCAGGCAAGAATACTGGAGTGGGTTGCTATTTCCTCCTCCAGGGGATCTTCGAGACTCAGGGATCAAATCTGTGTCTCCTGCATTGGCAGGCAGAGTCTTTATGACTAAGTCACCTGGGGAACCCTATTTGTAGCATTTGTCATAATAATATTACAGAATAAATATGTTTATTGTCTGTCTTTGTCATTAAAATATAAATTCCACGAGGGGAGATACTTGGTCTTCTTCACCCTATATTGCCAATACTCAGTATTAGTGTCTCACATAGAAGTTGCCCAGTAAATATTTGAGAATGAAGGAAGAAGTGAATCTTTCCCTCATGCCCATGGCAACATGCTCAATTCTCATTCCATTCTGATTTTTATTTCATTCTCCTATAACCCACATCTCCTCCCATTTTCCATCCCCATTCACCCAAGGAAACATTCTAACCTATCTCGACTGCCATCCCCATCATTCCCATACCACCCTTCCCCCCCGTACTACCCTTATCCTGAGAGTAGCCACCCTCATCTATGTCTCGTCTCCTCCATCCCCCAGCTTAATTCCCCTGCTAACCCGTCTCAGCACTACCCCCACCCACATCCTGTCTGCTCATCCTGATTGCGTCATCACAGTCTCCTTTTGTCCTTGCCATCATGGTCTCTGTTCTGCTCCTCTCCCATTCTGTTCTCTTGCCATCTACATGCAGTCTCCATCTCCATCACCATCGCTTTCCCATTTCCTCTTGCCATACCTAATCTGCCTCAGCATCATGGGGAAGAAACATAGCTTTGTACTGTGTATTGGTTAGAAATTGCCAGAGCCATGGTTAATACAAGCAGCTATGGGAAGAAAGAGATGGAAATGCTTTTTTTCAGTTACTTAAGTAAATATTAAAAAGCTTATTTTATGAACTAGCACTATTCCCTACAATAGACATAATAAATGACTTCCTGAGATTTTCTAAAATATATTTTGCATATGTTGGCATTATCACAGGCCTTGGGCCTGGGGGTTCCAAGCCTGTAGATGAAGACAGTCTCTGTGGTAAAATAATCTGCCTTCTCAGAGAGCTCTTTTTTCTTAATTTCCAGTGTCAGGAAACCCTGGGAAAGTATCTATAAGCTATGATTAAAAAAAGATGAAGCAAGTCAAACTGAATCTCACTTGGAACTTTAGTTTTTGTTCCAGACTGACTAGTCAACTAACAAGGATTTGGGAGTTATAAGTACTCTGTATCTTTCTTTATCTTATCTTCAAGAGAAATTATCAGCCCAGGACCTGAATAAGTAAAACATTTCTCATGCCCTTGAGATTTTTATCTTCTCTTTATAAATTTTTCCTCCCATACCAATCTGTGACCTAGAATTCCCTTCTAGTCAAGGCTAGACAAAAATGTATATATGTTCTAATCAATGGATTAATTATACAATTTATAGATATTATACTAATTATATCTTCATATACTTAATATATAATTAGTTACTGATACATATTAATGAAACTATTATTTCCAATGTAACTATGTAATTTTATTTTATTCTTAGCTATCTTAGTAAGATGCCAACCAAAGATCATAGGGCTTAGTGCTCAATCTGGTGTTTGACAACTTTTCTTTGGAATTTTCTGAATGTATAATAGTATTCTTTACCAATGAGGGCACAATCTTCTTTTTTTTTTTTTTTGGTTAGAATAAAGCTAAGAGACATGTGAGTTTGTGGAAAAAAAAAAACATGGTTGAATTTGCTACTGTTCATGTTGTATATAAATTTGACTTGTAAAAATGTTTATTTAAATCAGGATCTAATAAAGATTTCTCAAGTGGGGATATATTATCATTGAGACCAGGGATGTAGAGACCTTGGCCCAAGTCTCTTTGTCTTCTATGCAACATTTGGGTGAGTATCATTGATTTAACAATCACCTCCAAGAATCCTATCTTGTTCAAGGTCCATATTAACGAACATCCTTGAAATTGACACCTTTTACACTATTTTATTATGAATTAAAAAAACAATTTTTGCGGGGAGGTGCAGCTGTGTTGGGTCTTCATTGCTGCATGGACTTTTCTCTAGTTGCAGAGAGTGGAGGCTACTCTCCAGTTGCTGTGTGCGGCTCCTCATTGCAGTGGCTTCTCTTGATGCAGAGCTGGGCTTCAATAGTTGCAGCATGTGGACTCAGTACTTACAGCTTCTCCTGCTCTAGAGCACAGGCTCAATAGTTGTGGCACATGGGCTCAGCCACTCTCCAGCACGTGGTATCTTCCCCGACCAGGGATCAATCCGTGTCTCCTGCATTAGTAGGCAGATTCTTCACCTCTGAGCCACCAGGGAGGCCCCTCATTGTGCTTTTAGTTTACATCTTACTGATTACTAATGAAGTTGATCGATTTTTAAAATAATTTTATTTATTTATTTTTGGCTGTGCTGGGTCTTGTTTGTAGAAAGGGCTTTTATCTAGTTGCAGTGAGTAGGAGCTACTCTGTAGTTGCAGTGCCTAGGTGGCTCATTGCGGTGGCCGCTCCTGTTGGGAAGCATGGAGTCTAGGATGCATGTGCTCAGTATCATGGCTCCTGACCTACAGAGCACATGCTCAATAGTTGTGGTTCAATAAACTTAATACTGTTAAGATAGCAAGACTACCCAAACTGATCTATATATTCAATATAATTCCTGCCAAAATCTCAGCTAGCTTCTTTGCAGAAACTGACAAGCTGATCTTAATCTACATGTGGAAATTTAAGGAATCCAGACTAAACAAAAACAATCTTGAAAGAACAGGACAGTGCCAAGATTCATATGTTGCAATTTCAAAACTTAGTAGAAAATGACAATAATCAAGATAGTATGATGCAGGAGTAAGGATAGACATATAGATCATAGGAAGAGATGAGATCTCAGGAGAAATCTCTTACATTTACATACAATTGAATTTTGATAAAATGTCAAGACAATTCGGTGCAGGAAAGATCTTCTTAACAAATGGTACTAGGAAAGCTGAATATAAGCAAGAGAATGAAGTTGAACTTTTTTCCCCAGGGATCAAACCCAGGTCTCCCACATTGCAGGTGGATTCTTTACCAGTTGAACCACCAGGGAAGCCCTTTTTTCACACATCATACACAAAATTAACTCAAAATGGACTATATTCTTAAATGTAAAAACTAAACTATAAAACTCTTACAACATATACCTCCATGTCTCAATTATCATATTTCATAATACATTTTATTGTCTAGTAAAGCATGCCTCCCTTCACCATTTTCATTTTCTTCAAAAATATCTCTAATTTTAATCAAATGCTTTTCGCTACTTTTTATGAGATGATTGTATAGATTTTGCATTTTCTTCTTTCATCTATGGTGAATCACATTGATTGCTTTTTAAATGTTGAACTAAATCTTGTTATTGATTCTAGCTCACAGTGGTTTACTTCCTCATGTGGCAGACTTCCTTTTTTATTGCTTGGCTATCTTTGGTTAAACAAGCCATAAAATTAAGATTATATAAAATTGAACCCCAGGCTCATGAGAGGGCAAGTTCATAGTTTAAATTTCTCTGGTGAATCTATTATTATTATTATTTGCATTCAAGTTGCATCAAAAACAGGCAGGTTTTTCTTGTTTTTCCTTGTGTAGGCCCAGTACTTACCTTCCATTTCCCATAATGTCTATTTACCTCCAGAGTTCTAGGTTTCTGGTATTGGCACTTCCCCCTGAGGACAGCTTAGTGTTCATGTTAGCATGTCACTAATTTCAGAAAGTTGTATTCATTTTAGGCCCCTGGAGATTTTCCCTAGTGTTTTGAAGTCCTAACAAAGTGTATGAGTATATATTTGTTGAAATTTATCCAGTATCAATATATTTTTAAGCAGGAGGGCTTTTTCTAGTGAGCCGTACTGCTGGTGGAGAAGTCTTTTTGTTGCAGTATCTTCTAGTGTTTTAGGATATGTATCATTACTAACTTATTCTAAAATGTTAGATTATTTTTGTTAATGGACCTGGCAACACCATATATTGGGGAAGTTCATATCCAAAGTCTTTCTGTTTCAATTATTTCTCTGAGATCTTATAATTGTGCTTAGGGGAAAGATGGGAAGTAGGGAATAACCAGGATAATATTCCCATAATCACATAGTCCAGACAAATTCCTGAGCCAACAGTAAGCTCAGGTACCACAGGTGGAACAAGTCCTAAGAAATGATCACCAGCAATCTAATTGGGCAGTTGAACAGCTGGATAGCAGAAGGTTAAGATGCAGAGATGTATTGAATTCAAGGAAATATCATAAGGATTAATACAGCATTTATTATAATTTACATTGGCTCCGGTTCACAGGAACGAATCCATTTTGAATGAAACATTAAAACCTTTTAGTGGTAATGGCTATTTGTAGAAAGAGTATGGGAGTATTAGAAATTACCCTGGGCACAGGGTGTATTTGGAGAGTTTTATTGGTCCTATTCCAGCAGCAACCAGAGCAAGTTTTTTTTTTTTTTTTGGCATCCTCAGACTTCAAAAGTCTTCCTAGAGGAGGAACACAGGCATTGTGGGTGTCCCAGGAGAACTGATCCAACCACTTCAAGATATAAAGTTTCTTCATGAACAGAAGGAATAGTTTAAGAGGAGAGTTGTATTTTTATCCCTGGATTTTTTTTTTTAATTTTATTTTATTTTTAAACTTTACATAATTGTATTAGTTTTGCCAAATATCAAAATGAATCTGCCACAGGTATACATGTGTTCCCCTGAACCCTCCTCCCTCTTCCCTCCCCGAACCATCCCTCTGGGTCGTCCCAGTGCACTAGCCCCAAGCATCCAGTATCGTGCATCGAACCTGGACTGGCAACTCATTTCTTACATGATATTTTACATGTTTCAATGCCATTCTCCCAAATCCTCCCACCCTCTCCCTCTCCCACAGAGTGCATAAGACTGTTCTATACATCAGTGTCTCTTTTGCTGTCTTGTACACAGGGTTATTGTTACCATCTTTCTAAATTCCATATATATGCGTTAGTATACTGTATTGGTGTTTTTCCTTCTGGCTTACTTCACTCTGTATGATAGGCTCCAGTTTCATCCACCTCATTAGAACTGATTCCAATGTATTCTTTTTAATGGCTGAGTAATACTCCATTGTGTATATGTACCATAGCTTTCTTATCCATTCATCTGCTACTCAAAAGTTATACAACAGTAATCAGACAAATAAATCAATCATTCTGGATTTTTTTTTCAAATGTTTATATGTTTCTTTTCTCTCCAGAGTAGAAGATACTTTTCACTTTGGAATGGCAAGTTTTCTGTACCTCGAAGGCAAGACCCCAGGCTGAACCAACACTTTTGAAAGAGACCACTGCCTTGGTGACTGCATGGTGGAGCCGACCTCACCATTTGGTCTGTTTGCCAGAGGAGAGGGGATCGGCACACTCACTGTATCTTTAAATTTTGAAGTAAGAGTAAGGCTTTTTTTTTTTTTGGTTTAATAAAAGCAGCTAGATAATTTTCCTAAGTTTTTTCCTTCTAGAAGAGAGGTTAGTGACAGAGTTCTTCTCTTTAAAGTTGTACCCTCTTATGTTGTTCACAGACTGGCCCACTTCCAGCCTCTTGTGATTGATTAAGTATCGCTAAGCATCCAGAGGGCAGCTAATGAGCCAATATAAAACATACACCAAATCATTCATTAAGGTTAAAAGTCAATGAAATTAGTACAAGACGCTACCATGCCCTCAGGGCACACATTTTCTTCAGGTAGAAAGCTAAAAAAACCCAGGGAACACAGGTAGTAAGTACAAGCTGCCTGCATCCCTCCACGGAAGCTCAAATGATGCTTCTTTCTTCTGATTAATCTTAACGTATGTTCAGTCTTCAGTTAGTAGCTCAGTTTTAGCAGGGTGGTTGTTTAGGCTTGTTGTTGCTATGGTTAGAAAGCTTCAAAACACTTCAATAATGTTTTGTAATTAAGTAGCAAACTACCATTTAACACTTGAATATTTTCCAAGAGAATGGCCAGGAATTTCCTGAGTCTACCCAGTCCTTCTGTTGGCTACAGATTTCATAGTCTTGGAAATTATGGGCAGGACAGCTAATCATTTGGGTCTGTACTTCTTGGCCAATTTACTTTTTAAAATCTCCTTTTGAAAAAAAAATAAAATAAAATCTCCTTTTGGCTTTCTACCATTTGAACTAATTGCAGGTGATGTAAACAGTGAAAGCATTGGTGTTGATAGGCTTTACACATTTCCTTTACTGTTTGACCTGCAATCTGAGGACCCTGATCACTATTGAGAGATAACGTTCCCTAAACCTGAGAGTGAAGCTCTTTAGGAGCCTTTGATGAATGGTGACTGTGTTAGCCTTCACTCATTGCTAATTTCTCTCTGTTCTAAAAACACATGAATTACCAAGCTCATAATCAAATAAACATCATTTCTCTGCCTGGGCAGAAAAAAATCTAAATATTTACCCATGTCTTTGTGGTAGAGGATGAGCCACTCATATTTATGGGAAGTTGTTGTTACTGTTTGTTTTTTTTAAATTTTATTTTAGGGGCTTCCTTGGTGGTCTAGTGGTTAAGAGTCTGCCTTCCAATGCAGGGGACCTGGGTTTGATCCCTCATCAGGGAACTAGGATCTCACATGCCACAGGGCAACTAAGCCCTTGCATTGCGATGAGAAGGCCATGATCCATAGTGAAGACCCAGTGCAGCTAAAATTTGTTTTTATTTTATTGAAGTATCTTTGATTTACAATGTGCTAATTTCTTCTATATATATTTATGTGTATATATATATATATATTCTTTTTCATATTCTTTTCCACTGTTGAATAATAATGGTAGTGAATATAGTTCCCTATGCTATATAGTAGGACTTTATTATCTATCCATTCTATATAATAGTTTGCATCTTCGAATCTCAAATTCCCAATCCATCCCTTCCCCACCCCTCCCTAGGCAACCACAAGTTTCTTCTCTATGTCTGTGAGTCTGTTTCTGTTCATAGACGAGTTGATTTGTGTCATATTTTAGATTCCACATATAAACAATATGATATTTATCTATTTCTGACTTACTTCACTGAGCACGATAATCTCTAGGTCTATCCATGTTGCTGCAAATGACATTATTTCATTCTTCTTTATGGCTAAGTAATGGCAGAAAGTGAAGAAGAACTAAAGAGCCTCTTGATGAAAGTGAAAGAGGAGAGTGAAAAAGTAGGCTTAAAGCTCAACATTCAGAAAACTAAGATCATGGCATCTGGTCCCATCACTTCATGGCAAATAGATAGGGAAACAGTGGAAACAGTGAGAGACTTTATTTTGGGGGGCTCCAAAATTACTACAGATGGTGATTGCAGCCATGAAATTAAAAGACGCTTGCTCCTTGGAAGGAAAGTTATGACCAACCTAGACAGCATATTAAAAAGCAGAGACATTACTTGGCCCACAAAGGTCCGTCTAGTCAAGGCTATGGTTTTTCTAGTAGTTGTGTATGGATGTGAGAGTTGGACTATAAAGAAAGCTGAGTGCCAAAGAATTGATGCTTTTGAACTGTGGTGTTGGAGAAGACTCTTGAGAGTCCCTTGGACTGCAAGGAGATCCAACCAGTCCATCCAAAGGAGATCAGTCCTGGGTGTTCATTGGAAGGACTGATCCTGAAGCTGAATTTCCAATACTTTGGCCACCTGCTGAGAAATCTGACTCATTTGAAAAGCCCTTGATGCTGGGAAAGATTGAGGGCAGGAGGAGAAGGGGACGACAGAGGATGAGATGGTTGGATGGCGTCACTGACTCGATGGACATGAGTTTGGGTAGACTCAGATGGACTGGGAGGCCTGGCGTGCTACAATTCATGGGGTTGCAAAGAGTCGGACACGACTGAGCGACTGAATTGAACTGAATATTCCACTGCGTGAAGCCATAGTGATGTTACTCTTTGTTCAGTCAGTGAATGTGTATTGGGTACCTGCTATATCCCAGATACTGTTCTATGTGTTGGGGATAAAGTGGTGATCAAAGAACGCAAAGATTCCTTCCCTCACAGAGATCACATTCAAATGGGAAGACAGAAACAAGACACAGAAGTAAAATTATATTATGTTAGACAGTACTTAGTGCTAATGAGAAAAAAAAGGCAAGGAAATGGGATAGAGAATACCTATGTGGTCAGTGATAAGAGGACTGCAATCTTAGATACGGTGGCCAGGGCAAGGCTTCCTGGAAGGGGACCTTTGAATAAAGCCAGAAGGAAGTAAAAGCAAGCCATGTGACTGTCTGAGGGATGGACACGCCAAGATTATGAGTAGTAAGTACTATATACCTAAGTTCCACTTGAAAAGAGAGAAATGCTCGGGTGCATTCTTGCTATTGGAGATCTGGGAAATGAGGAGGAACCAGTAAAAATTTCACTGAGGTAGAAGGATTAACAGGAGATTTATGTTGCTCTGGAAGCCCACTGGAAAAAAAATGCTTTCAAGGATGAGAGGGTGACTGAATCTGTCAAGTGCTGCTGGCAGTTGGGTAAGATGAGGGCAGAGGTGGGCCAGGTCTCGAGGAGCAACAGGGGTGAGAACCCGATGGAAATGACTTCAGATGGAGAGAAACTGGAGAAGGCAAGTGCAGATTCTTACTGTGAGGGATTTTGTTTTAAGAACAATAGCTGGAAGGGGACACAGGTAAAGGAAAGTCTTTGCCTTTTTGTTTTCTGGTTTTGGGGGGTTGGGAGATCATATATTAATGGATCTATGCTGGTGGTGATTATGCACTGGAGAGAAACTATCTATGTTGTTAGAGAACTAAGGAAATTGCGGGAGCAAAATGAGGGTGTGGACAGCCTAGGAGAGAAGGCAGAGGCCTGTGGAGAGATGCTGTGATTGGTGGATTTGGTAGCGGGAGCTATCAAAATTCTCTCGAGCTGGCCTCTATTAGTGAAATAAGAAGCAAGGTCATCAGCAGGGAGTGAGAATGAACCTGTATGAAGAGGGAGGAAAGGATGTGAAATAATTAACTGAGAGAGTTAATGGACTAGAAAAATGTAGAATAATTGCTAGGAAGTTAAGTGCCCACTGGAGGTAAGTGGTCATGAATTTAAAATAGTCTAGTCAACATAATTGCTTTTCTTCAGCCATATTTGGCAGCACTGGTGCAGACATGGAGTAGCTGGGAGAATTGGATTTCATCAATATTTGGGTTTTGCTAAGCAAAGAATTCAGATATGTGGATGATACTGCTCTAATGGAAGAAAGCAAAGAGGAACTAAAGAGCCTGTTGATGAGAGTGAAGAAGGAGAGTGAAAAAGCTGTCTTAAGACTAAACATTTAAAAAACTAAGATCATGGCATTCAGCCCCATCACTGCACGGCAAATAAAGGGGAAAAGATTGAAGCAGTGACATATTTCCTCTTATTAGGCTCCAAATTCACTGAGGATGGTGACTGCAGCCATGAAATCAGACAATTGCTTCTTGGCAGGAAAGCGATGACAAATCTAGACAGTAATGTTGGCAGAGACATTACTCTGCCGACAAAGGTCTGTATAGTCAAGGCTTTGGTCTTCCCAGTGGTCACGTGTGGTTGTGAGAGCTGGACCATAAAGAAGGCGGAGTGCTGAAGAATTGAGGCCTTTGAATTATGATGCTGAAGAAGACTCTTGAGAGTCCCTTGAACAGCAAGGAGATCAAATCAGTCAATTTTAAGGGCTATCAATCCTGAATATTCCCTGGAAGGACTGATGCTGAAGCTAAAGCTCCAGTATTTTGGTCATCTGATGCAAACATTGACTCATTGGAAAAGTCCCTGATGCTGGGAAAGATTGAGGGCAGAAGGAGAAGAGGGCATCAGAGGATGAAATGGCTGTATGGCATCACTGATGCAATGAACATGAACTTGGGCAAACTCTGGGAGATGGTGAGGGACAGGGAGGCCTTGTGTGCTGCAGTCCATGGGGTTGCAAAGAGTTGGACTCCACTGGGCGTCTGAACAACAAGAAGAAAAGAATACAAATTGAGATCTGACCAAGGGAGTTAAGGGTGTTTGCAATGGTTGATTTGGATTGGTCATGGAATTTAAACCAGGTAAGGAAGTGTCTTGGCCCTGGTGGCTCAGTGGTAAAGAATCCACCTGCCAATGCAGGGAATGTGGGTTCAATCCCTGGGTAGGGAAGATTCCCTGGAGAAGGAAATGGCAACCTACTACAGAATTCTTGCCTGGGAAATCCCTTGGACAGAGGAGCCATGTGGACTACAGTCCATGGTGTCACAAAGAGTTGGACACAACTGAGTGACTGAACACGCAGCACAACGAAGTGTCTTAGCTCACGTTCCATAACAAGATACCACAGACTGAGTGGCTTACGCAACAGACATTTATTTTCTCACAGTTTTGGAGGCTAAAACGTCAGGATCAAGGTGTGGGCAAGTTTGGTTTCTGGTGAAGCCTCTCCTCTTGGCTTTTAGGCAGTTGCCGTCTTTCTGTGTCCTCACATTTTCTTATGCTTGTGGACAGAGAAAGAGATCTCTGGTGTCTCTTACTTTTCTGATAAAGACACCAACCTCATGGTTTCATTTTTTAAAAATTGAAGTACAGTTGCTTCACAATATTGTGTTAGTTTTCAGCATACAGCAAAGTGATTCAGTTTTATATATTTTCATGTTCCTTTCCATCATGATTTATTACAGGATGTTGAATATACTTCCCTGTGCTCTACAGCAGGACCTTGTTGTTTATCCATTCATTCTATATATAATAGATTTCATCTGCAAGTCCCAAACTCCTAATCCAGCCTCCGCCATCCCCCACCTGGCAACCACAGATCTGTTCTGTCTGTCTGTCTGTTTCTGTTTCATAAATAAGTTCATCTGTGCCGTATTTTAGATTCCATATGTAAGCAATATCACATGGTATTTGCCTTTATTTTTCTGACTTATTTCACTTAGTATGATAATCTCTAGGTCCAATGATGTAGCTCCAAATGGCATTATTTCATTCTTTTTTATGGCTGAGTAATATTCCATTGTATATATGTATGATATCTTCCTTATCCATTCATTTATTTATGGACATCAGTTTGTTTCCATGTCTTCAGTTCAGTTTAGTTCAGTTCAGTCACTCAGTTGTGTCTGACTCTTTGCGACCCCATGGACTGCAGCACACCAGGCCTCCCTTCCCATCACCAATTCCTGGAGTTTACTCAAACTCATGTCCATTGCATCAGTGATGCCATCCAACCATCTCAGCCTCTGTAATCCCTTTCTCCTTCCACCTTCAATCTTTCCCAGTATCAGGGTCTTTTCAAATGAGTCGGTGCTTCGCATCAGGTGGCCAAAGTACTGGAGTTTCAGCTTCAGCATCAGTCCTTCCAATGAATATTTGGGACTGATTTCCTTTAGGATGGACTGGTTGGATCTCCTTGCTGTCTAAGGGACTCTCAAGAGTCTTCTCCAACACCACAGTTCAAAAGCATCAATTCTTTGGCACTCAGTTTTCTTTATAGTCCAAATCTCACATCCATACATGACCACTGGAAAAACCATAGCCTTGACTAGACGGACCTTTGTTGGCAAAGTAATGTCTCTGCTTTTTAATATGCTGTCTAGCTTGGTCATAACTTTTCTTCCAAGGAGCAAGCATCTTTTAATTCGTGGCTGCAGTCATCATCTGCAGTGATTCTGGAACCCCAAAAATAAAGTCTCTCACTGTCTCCATTGTTTCCCCATCTATTTCCCATGAAGTGGTGGGACCAGATGCCATGATCTTAGTTTTCTGAATGTTGAGCTTTAAGCCAACTTTTTCACTCTCCACTGTCACTTTCATCAAGAGGCTCTTTAGTTCCTCTTCACTTTCTGCCATAAGGGTGGTGTTATCTGCATATCTGAGGTTATTGCTATTTCTCCTGGCAATCTTGATTCCAGCTTGTGCTTCATCCAGCCCAGCATTTCTCATGATGTACTCTGCATATAAGTTAAATAATCAGGGTGACAATATACAGCCTTGATGTACTCCTTTTCCTATTTGGAACCAGTCTGTTGTTCCATGTCCAGTTCTAACTGTTGCTTTCTGACCTGCATACAAATTTCTCAAGAGGCAGGTCAGGTGGTCTGGTATTCCCAACTCTTTCAGAATTTTCCACAGTTTATTGTGATCCACACAGTCAAAGGCTTTGGCATAGTCAATAAAGCAGAAGTGATATTTTTCTGAAACTCTCTTGCTTTTTCGATGATGCAGTGGATGTTGGCTATTTGATCTCTGATTCCTCTGCCTTTTCTAAATCCAGCTTGAACATCTGGAAGTTCATGGTTCTGTTGAAGCCTGGCTTGGAGAATTTTGAGCATTACTTTACTAGCATGTGAGATGATTACCAGCTGAGCCACAAGGGAAGACCTTCCATGTCTTTGCTATTGTAAATAATGCTGCTATGAACATAGATGTGCAAAAATATTTTTTACTTATAGTTTTGTCCAGATATATGCCCAGGAGTGGGATTGCTGGATCATATGACAACTCTAGTTTTTTGAGGAACCTCCATACTATTCTGTACAGTAGCAGCACCTACTTACATTCCTACCAACAGTGTAGGAGGGTTCCTTTCTCTCCACACTCTCTCCTGTGTTTGTTATTTGTAGACTCATTAATGATGGCCATTCTGACCAGTGTGAGGTGGTACATCATGGTAGTTTTGGTTTATGTTTCTCTAATAATTAGTGATGTTGAGTATCTTTTCATGTGCATATTAACCATTTGTGTGTCTTCTTTGGAGAAATATTTATTTAGATCTTCTGCCCATTTTTTGATTGGGCTGTTTTTGTTGTTGTTGTCGAGCTATTAGAGCTATTTGTATATTTTGGAAAGGAAGCCCTTATTGGCTTATGATCTCATTTAATCTTAATGAGATCCTTAAAGGCCCTATCACCAAATGCAGTCACATTGGAGGTTGGGGTTTAAACATTTTAATTTTGTTTTTGGGTGTTTTTTTTTTTTTTTTTGCCACACCAGGTGGCTTGTGGGATCTCAGTTCCCCAGTGGGGGATCAAACCCTGGCTTACATCAGTGAAAGCATCCTATCTTAATCACTGGACCACCAGGGAATCACTAACTTATGATTTTGGAGAAATGCAATTACTCCATAACAGAAGGAATGATTTGAGAGGATCTAGGATGGTGAAAAGGTGGTAAGATTAATGGATTGTAAGTAATGGTGAGATGATGGATAACTGGAATTGAAGCATTAGAAGGTATGAGCTGGAAGTGTAGGAGGAATTGATTGGAGAGGGGAGTATGAAATAGGGATTATAGAGGAGCTGCAGTCATTTGTAATGACAAGATCTAGGGTGTGACAGTGGGAATGAATGGTTGAGGTAGAGGCAGATGAGTAAAAAGACCACAGGTAGAAAGGATGCAAAGGAACTGAGGGGCTAAGGCATTAGAAGGACCATCTTGTGCATACTGAAATTATCAGGATTATCACAGGAGCAGCATTGTAGAGAGAGACAGCAAGCCAGGGGTTAAACCTTTATGGAAGGAGAGAGAACAGCTCAAGGTAAATAGATAATAGAAGTAAAGTATCATAAGTCACAGAGGAAGATATTTGCAATCCATATAACCAACAAGGATGTCACAGATTGAGTTTTCCAGAAGCAGATGTTGAGATAGAATTTGAGGTACAAGAAATTTTTTAGAGATCAACACTTGTGAAAGGAAGTGGGAGGAAGGAGGATTGGGCAGAGGAAGAACTTAAACTATGATACAGGTCCTACAGAGCTGTCAGGGAGCTCTGGAGCAAATACTGCATGTCAAAGTGTTCAATATTATGTCAAAATAGTTGGGTCTTTAGACCCCACAGCCTGCCTCAGTCACCAGAGACGGATTGCACTGTTATGTGACCGACCTTGGGCGGGCAGTCACTTGCAAATGTGGCAGATCCTGAAACAGCTGACAGCTGGAAGTTGTCTGCTTAATACACTCCCTATAGCTGGAAAACAAGTTCTGTCTGAAGGGGCATCTAGGTAGTGCATCTCAGTGTCCACCACAAACAGACTCATATTTTATTTTGCATATATGAAGAACCCCTATGCAAAGAATAATGCATACATGCACGCATGCTCAGTCACTTCAGTTGTGCCCAACTCTTTGCCACTCTATCGACTG
The DNA here is from genome assembly GCF_055505025.1 of Bos grunniens. Lineage (NCBI taxonomy): Eukaryota > Metazoa > Chordata > Mammalia > Artiodactyla > Bovidae > Bos > Bos grunniens. The sequence goes on from NC_141167.1 coordinate 19,433,493, forward strand.
TAGCCCGCTAGACTCCTTTCTCCATGAGATTCTCCAGGTAAGAATACTGGAGTGGGTAGCCATGCCCTCTTCCAGGGGATCTATCTGACCCAGGGATTGAACCCTCCTCTCCTGTGTCTCCTACACTGCAGGCAGATTCTTTACTGCTGAGCCACTGAGGAAGCCCTGCAAAGGATTAGCTGCTGCCTAAGTATGAATCTCTTTACATTCCAAATGCAGCAGCAAGTATGAATATCTTTACATTCCAAATAGCAGTATAGAAGAGGAGTCAACACGTGATGTCCTAAGGGATGGGCAACTGTCTTTGTAAATAAATATTTACTGGAACACAGTTATACCCTTTCATTTAGGCATTGTCTTTATGGCTGCCATCATGCTATAATGGCAGGGTTGCAGTTATAGAGATAGTATAACTTGCAAGCTTAAAATGTTTATTATCTGGAACTTTAAGAAAAAGTTTCTTGACTCCTGATATAGAGCAAGAAAAAAAAAAAAAAAAAAGACAAAACCTATACTTTTAGCATAGCTAGATGACAGAGAATGCCCAAACTTCAAATTACCTGTAAGTAGAAAAGCAAAACCAAGTCCCAGTGAGGTCTTTCATGATTCTATTGCAAATCTTTGTGGAGAGCAAGGGCAGGAAAAACTGCAGAAAAGAAGAGGGGACAGCTAACAGCAGGTCAAAGATTGATCTAAAATTGCTACTGTGGGAAAAAATACTGAAAAAGAATCCTTGTGGATCAGAGCACCAACCATGGGAAGGGATATAAAAAGGCATTTCAGGACTAGGGAGGCAATCTCAGAAAAGCAATTCTTCCAGGGGAATAGAATGCAAAAAAGGAAGGGAGAAGGCACCCTTTGGAGTTTAGATGGTAAAGAGGAAAATAACCAAAAGAGAAAAATGTTGAGCCATGCAACGCAAAACAGAACCAAAAAAATTGCAGAATAAAAACTACCATCAAACACACCCATCCACATTCAAGTATCTGTTCTCAGATTTTTTGGTCTCAGGACTTTGTTACACTTTTAAAATTTGAGTGCCTTGAAGACCTTTTGTACTTGTGGGTTATATCTACCACTATTTACTATATTTGATATTAAAACTGAGAATTAAAAATATTTTAGAAATTAATTTAAAAGCAACAATGTAGTATTTTTATGAAAAACAACTATATTTCTCAAAACAAAAAGTTCATGTGAAGAGCGACATTATTTTTACATTAAAAAAAATCTCTTTAATGTCTGGCTTAAGAGAAGACAACTGATTCTCTTATACGTATATCTGCATTCAATCTGTTGCAATAGCACATCGTATAGCTTCTAGAAAACTCCACACACTAGTAAGATAATCAGAGTGAAAGAGGCAAATAACGTATTTGTACTGTAATGCAACTAGTTTTGACTTTGTAGCTACCTGAAAGATTCTGAGGACCTGGACCACCAGGGAAGTCCATTTTTGGTTTTTTAAGGAAGCTTCATACTGTTTTGCATTGTGACTGTGCCACTTTATGTTCCCTCTGTGGTGTAGGAGAGTTCCCTTTGCTCTGCCCCTTCTCAAGCATTTATTATTTGTAGACTTTTTGATACTAGCCATTTTGATCAGTGTGAGGTGATACCTTATTGTGATTTTAATTTTCATTTCTCTAGTTATTAGAAATTTTGAGCATCTTTTCATATGCCTGTTAGCCATTTGTTTGTCTTCTTTGGAAAAGTGTCTGTTTAGGTCTTCTGCCCGCTTTTCTGATTGAGTTGTCTGTTTTCTCAATATTGAGTTGTATGAGCTGTTTCTATATTTTTTATATTAGCACTTTGTTGGTTGCGTTGTTTGCAAATATTTTCTCCCATTCTGTAGTTTGTCTTTTCATTTTTTTTCTTTTTTTTTTATTCTGTATTTTTGTGTTTTTTTTTTAACGTGGACTATTTTTAAGGTCCAAATTTGTTACAATATTGCTTCTGTTTTATGCTTTGGTTTTTTGGCCGCAAGGCACGTGGGATCTTTGCTCTTCAACCAGGGATGGAACCTGCACCCCCTGTACTGGAAGGTGAAGCCTTGGTCACTGGACTGCCAGGAAGTCCCTGTCTTTTTGTGTTGTCAATGGTTTCTTTTGCTGTGCAAAATCTTTTAAATTTGATTAGTGCCATTTCTTTATTTTTGCTTTTATTTCTTTTTCCTTGGGAGACTGATCTAAGAAACCATTGCTAAGAATGGTTGATGTAAGAAACAATTTATGTCAGAGAGTGTTTTTGTCTATGTTCTCTTCAAGAAATTTTATGGTATGTCTTACATTTAGGTCTTTAAATCATTTTCAGTTTAATTTTTTATATAGTGATCAGAAATGTTCTATTTTTACTGTTTTATATGTAGATTGATTGACCATGGGCATATGGGTTTATTCACGAGCTCTCTATTCTGATTCGTTGATTTATGTGTCTGCTTTTACACCAACACACGCTGTAGATTATTGTATATTTGTAGTATAGTCTGAAGTCTGGGAGGGTTATACCTCCAGCTTTGTTCTTTTTTCTCAGGATTTCCTTGGCCATTCTTTTCTTTTGCGGTTCCATATAAAATTTAAGATTATTTGTTCTAGTTCTTTGGAAAATGTCATGGGTATTTTGATAAGGATTGTATTAAATCTGTAGATTGCTTTGGGTAGTATGGCCATTTTAACAATATTAATTCCTCCTATTCAAGAGCATGGAATATATTTCTTTTTCTTTGAATCATCTTCAGTTTTCTTTATCAATGTTTTATAGTTTTCAACATATAGGTCTTTCATCTCCTTGAATAAGCTTATTCCTAGGTATTTTTTTAGATGCAGTTTTAAATGGGATTGCTTTTTTACTTTTTTCTGGTATTTTGTTATTAGTGAATAGAAATGAAATAGATGTCTGTACATTAATCAACTATCCTGTTACCTTGCTGAAGTCATTTATTAGTCCTACTGGTTTTTGTGTAGAGACTTTAGGATTCTCTATTTAGTATATTATGTTATCTGCAAATAGTGACAGTTTTACCCCTTTCTGTCCAATTTGGGTATATTTTATTCCCTTTTCTTGTCTGATTGCTGTGGCTAGGATTTCCAATTCTGTGTTAAAATGAACTGGGGAGAGAGAAATTATTGTCTTGTTCCTGACTTTAGCAGGAAGTCTTTCAGCTTTTCACTATTATGTTGGCTGTGGGTTTGTTGTAAATGAACTTTGTTATGTTGAGATATATTCCCCCAAACCCTCTTTGGTGAAAGTTTTTATCATGAACGTATATGGAATTTTGTCAAATGCTTTTTCTGTATCTATTGAATGATCATGTGGTTTTTGTCTTTCCTTTTGTTAATATGGCATATCACAGTGATTTGTGTATCCTGAGCCATCTTTGTGACCTTGGACTGAATTCAACTGGATCATGGTAAATGGTCCTTTTTTTGCACTATTGGATTGGGTTTGCTAATATTTTGTTGAAGATTTTTGTATCTACGTTCATCAAAGATATTGACCTGTGATTTCTCTTTTAGGATAATGTCTTTGTCTGATTTTAGTATCAGGGTAATGGTGACTTCCATAAAATGAATTTGAGAGTGTTTGCACTTGAATTTTTGGGAATAGTTTGAGAAGGATAGCTGTAAGTTTTTCTTTATATGTTTGGTAGAATTTCCTCAGCGAAATGGTCTGGTCCTGGGATTCTGTTTGCTGTTTTTGTTTGTTTACTTTTCTTTCTTTCTTTTTTTTTTTAATTACAGATCGTATTTCACTTCTAGTAATTGGTCTGTTCAAATTATCCGTTTCTTGTTAACTCACTTTTGGCAGGTTATATGTTTCTAGAAACTTGTCTATTTCTTCTAGGTTGTCCAATTTGTTGACAAGTAGCTGTTCACTGTATTCTTTTGTCTGTTTGTTTTTTTAATTCTCTGGTATCAGTTTTTATTTCTTTTCTTTCATTTCTGTTTTGGTTGCATAATGAGGCATGTGGGATCTTAGTTCCCTGACCAGGGATCAAACTCATGTCCCCTGCATTGAGAATGGGGAATCTTAACCACTGGACTGCCAGGGAAGTCTCTCATTTCTTAATTTGTTTATATGAGTCCTCTCTTTTCTTCTTGGTGAGTCTGATTAGAGGTTTGTCAATTTTATCTTTTTAAAAAATCAACTGTTGGTTTTATTGATCTTTTCTATTGTTTTTTTAATCTCTGTTTTAATTATTTCCTCTCTGATCTTGCTAATTTCCTTCTTTATCTGGCTTTGGACTTTTTGCTTCTTTTTTTTCTAATTCTTTAAGTGGTAAGTTAGGTTGTTTTTTTGAGATTTTTCTTGTTTTTTGAGAAAGGGCTGTATTGCTATGACCTTACCTCTTAGAACTGCTATTGCTGTATCCCATATATTTTGTAAGTTTGTGTTTTCATTTTTGTCTTTGAGGTATTTTTATTTCTTCTTTGATTTTATCATTGACCCATTGTTTTTTTAGTAGCATGTTATTTAGTCTCCATGTGTTCGTTCTTTCCCCATTTTCCCCCCCTGTGTTTGGTTTCCAGTTTCAAACCATTGTGGTCAGAAAATATGCTTGAAATGTTTTCTATCCTCTTAAATTTATTGATACTTGTTTTGTGACTTAGTATGTGATGATCTATCCTAGAGAATGTTTAATATGCACTTGAAAAGAATGTGCCCTATGTTTTTGGTTTTGGTTATAGTGTCCTGTACATAACAGTTAAGTCCAGCTAGTCCATTGCATCATTTAGGACCTTTGTTGTCTCATCGATATTCTGTTCTGATGATCCATCCATTGATGTCAGTGGCTTGTTAAAGTCTCCTACTATTATTGATTTAGTATCCGTTTCTCCATTTATGTCTGTTAGTGTTGTTTTATGTATTTAGGTGCTCATATGTTGGGTGTGTGTATGTTAACCAGTGATATCCTCTCGTGTTGATCCCTTTATCCTTATATACATGATCCTTTCTTTGTGGCCTTTGCTTTAAAGATGATTTTGTCTCATATGGCTAATGCTATCCTTACTTTCTTATCATTTCCATTTGCATTAAATACCTTTTCCATTCTTTAACTTTCAGTCTGTGTGTGTGTTTTGCCATAAAATGAGTCTCGAGTAAGCAGAATATTGTAGGTTCTTGATCTATTTTTTTTTTTTTTGTATTCAATCACTGTCTTTTGATCAGAGCGTTTAGATAATTGACACTTAAAAGTAATTATTGATAGGTATGTACTTCTTACCATTTTAATCCTTATTTTCCATTGTTTTTTAGTTCTTTGTTAATTTCCTCATTTTGTCTTTTCCTTTTGTGGTTTGATGATTTTCTTCTGTAATATGCTTGAGTTCTTTTCTTTTTGGTTCTTGTGAAACTTTTGTATGTTTTTTTTTTGTGGCTACCATGGACTTCAAGTATGTTGACCCGTAACTATCCACTTGCTTTAAACTGATAGTTGTTCAAGTTCAAACACATTCTAAAAGATCTACCTTTTTATTCCCCTCCCCACATTTTGTAATTTTGATGTCTTATTTCATATCTTCAAGTTTATGTTTTTACTGTTTATTATAGTTATAATCACTTTTAAAATTTTTTGATTATTTTTTGAACTGTGTACTGACTTGTTTAAGTGATCTTCAATTCTTTTATCTATTTACCTTTCCTATTGTGATTTTCCCTTTCATACAGATTCTTGCATCTTTTTCATTTAGAGAAGATCCTTCAGTATTTCTTTTAGGGTAGGTTTCAGTTCAGTTCAGTTCAGTCATTCAGTCGTGTTCGACTCTTTGCAACCCCATGAATCGCAGCACGCCAGGCCTCCCTGTTCATCACCAACTCCCGGAGCTCACTAAGACGCACATCTATCGAGTCAGCGATGCCATCAAGCCATCTCATCCTCTGTCGTCCCCTTCTCCTCCTGCCCCCAATCCCTCCCAGCATCAGAGTCTTTTCCAATGAGTCAATTCTTCGCGTGAGGTGGCCAAAGTACTGGAGTTCCAGCTTTAGCATCATTCCTTCCAAAGAAATCCCAGGGCTGATCTCCTTCAGAATGGACTGGTTGGATCTCCTTTCAGGCCAAGGGACTCTCAAGAGTCTTCTCCAACACTACAGTTCAAAAGCATCAATTCTTTTGTGCTCAGCCTTCTTCACAGTCCAACTCTCACATAGCCTTGACTAGACGGACCTTTGTTGGCAAAGTAATGTCTCTGCTTTTGAGTATGCTATCTAGGTTGGACATAACTTTTCTTCCAAGGAGTAAGCGTCTTTTAATTTCATGGCTGCAGTCACCATCTGCAGTGATTTTGGAGCCCCCAAAAATAAAGTCTGACACTGTTTCCACTGTTTCCCCATCTATTTTCCATGAAGTGATGGGACCAGATGCCATGATCTTCGTTTTCTGAATGTTGAGCTTTGAGCCAACTTTTTCACTCTCCACTGTCACTTTCATCAAGAGGCTCTTTAGTATTGCTAAATTATTTTTTTCTTGTCTGAGAAATTCTTTCTCTTGCCCATTCTAAATGATAATCTTGCTGGATTATCTATTGTGGTCTTGAAGACTGTTTTTATTTGGGAGCATCCCTGTGCAGGCTGCGTGCTTCCCGTGTCTTCGGTGTCAGGGTTGGTTTTGATATGGACACCAGCCACATCTTTTCTCAGTGTGGCTGGCCACCATCACCTTGATAGGGGCTGTGGTTGGTGTGGGAGGATCTAAAGCCTGTAAAGGGTGTGAGGCAGGACTTCTTCTCTGCTCCATGGCTGCTGCCATACTAAAAAGGGTGTAGTCTACTCCCCAGTTGTTGAAGTAGAACCCCTGAGGGTTGAACTCAAAAAGGTTCCATTCTCCTTGAGGGCATGCTCTGCCCCCAAAGAGAGGAGTATTAAACACATGAGGCTCGTGTGCTCACAGAGAACTGATGTGTTACTTGTGTAGGTGTCTGAAGCTCTGCTCAGACACAGCTCAAGTTTGAGTCTCTTCACCTGTTGTGTTGTCCCAGATCTAGTGGAAGGCTGTGGCATGGAGTGGGTAGGGTCAGAGTACTCACTAGGCTGGGGCTGGGGCTAGGTTGGGGCATTGTAGCTGTAGGAATTTACATTGCTGTCTTGCTACAAGAGATCTGGGCTGCCTCTGTGGCAGTCTTCTTCCAGGATCTGTCTGCCCCAGGTCCAGTGCCAAACTGTGGCATGGCGTGGGCAGGCTGTTTGTTTAGCTGGGAACAGTGTTGGGAACAGGGACCTAGTGTGCTTGTTCCTAGCACTGCTTGAGTAAGTACTGACAATGGCTACTGCTTTCCTGTCTGGGCCACATCCCAGGGCCCTCGGGGGTGGTCTCTGTGTAGCTAGACCAAATATTTTCCCAGGGCCAAGTCTGCCCAGATCTTGCACCTAACTGTGGTATGGAGTGAATAGGGCCTGAGTTTTTGCCCCACTCAGACTGGGGAGTGTGGCGAGGCAGCTGCCAGTGTAAAACTCTCTCTGCCCTGTTTGTTAGCAAGCCAGCACCTGTGCACTCTTTGTGGGTAGAGTATAGGATTCTCCACCCTTCCATCTGTCCCAGTGGTTCTCCCAACAACCAAGGGGGCTTGCCTTCTTTGTATAGGACACCAGGACTGGGGTGCCCTGCTTCCAGGGTGAGGGTCCACCTGTGTGGACCTTCTTTTGATTTCTCTCAGAGTTGGAGGTCCCAACCTGATGCCTTTTTCCTGTCCTACCTGGTTGCATGGAAATCTTTCTTGCAGCTTTGGTTGTATAGAAGTTCTTCTGCCAGTTTCTGGCTAGTTCTCTAAGAGACTTGTTTCATGTGAAGATGTATTTTTGATGTGTTTGTGGGAGAAGGTGAGCTCCATGTCTTCCTACTCCACCATCTTGATCTGATTCTAGTGCTTTCTTAACATGATAAATTGTATGTATCTTAATTCTAAAATCAGCATCTTACTTAAGGCAGAAACACCAAAGACACTTCCACTAAGTTCAGGAACAGGCAAAGACGATCCTTTTCCTCATTACTGTTAACATTGGCTAACACCAAAGGCATAAATCTTTGCAATAAGACAAGAGAAATCAATTAAAGGTATAAAAATTGAGAAAAAAAAGTAGAACTAATTTTATTTTTAGATGATATGATAGTATTCCTGAAAATCCCTAGATAATAAATAAAACTAATTCATTTAGTAAAAGAATTAAGTAAGATAACAGGATACACAATTAGGCAGATATAAGAAATCAATGTAGAGATGGTAAGAATGAAATTGAAATATTAGCCTCTTTAGTCTCCAGCAAGATGGCATATACTTGGCATGTTTGCTGACACTCCTTAATAAATCTGCAGTTGTTTTCAGAAATCTCAAAATAGTCTTCCCTGTAACAATCACAAAGTGAAGGAAGTTAAACTTATTGAAGAAGAATGAAATTATTTGCTGTCTTAAAAAAATATATAGGCATAAATGAGTATCTTGAGCAAATCATTTCTGAATTTTAGTTGTGATAGTTAAATCAGAGTTTTAAATTAAATGTCAGAGCATCTAGTGGTATTGAAGTACCACATATAAATAAAATTAATACCAAGCAAGTCCAGTACATTATTGAGGTAGTCATAGTTTTACCTGTGGGTGCCAAACATAATTCTTTAAAAAAACAAGCAAAAATCATGTTATCATGTAAAGCAATTATCTTTCAATTAAAAAATAAAAAAAATTAAAAAAAATTTCCAGTTGCTTTAGCAGCCATGTGCAAGTCCTTGTATTAAATCATTTGTACTATTCTTTGCTGAAGTATCAAAATGCTTAAAACCATAGCCTGCCCAAGATTGACAGTAGGGCACTCACACTATTGGGATAATTTAGCCAGTCAAGTTTTAAAGAAGACATGAAAGATGTTAACCAACAAAATTGATTAAATTTATGTTTTCTTTTGAAGCCTTTTATAATCTAAATGAAGAACAGAAAATTGCTCTTAAGGCAGTGTGTGTGCATGTATGTGTTTTCTTTTTTCTTTTGTTTTTTTTTTTGGCATTTCTTTCTCTCTAATATATATACATGCATATTATATATACACGTATATATATGCTGTTATTTGAAGGAATGACTAGTTTGTGTTCAAGAACTGTCACTGCACTGAATGAGTTTTTCAGTGGTCACTCCTTTCCAACCATTTTCCCCCAACCATCTTAAAACTGTTTTTTAATAATGAAATATTTGAGGGAATTCTCTGGTGGTCCAATGGTTAGGACTCTTCACTTTCACTGCCAAGGGTGCAGGTTTGATCCCTGGTTGGGGAAATAAGGTCCTTCAAACTGCAGGGCGTGGCCGAAAGTTAAAAAAAAGAAAAGTACAAAGAGAATGAAATGTTCGATAGATTTAATTTGGAAATTGCTATTTTAATTTTATAAGAACAATTAACTAAATTTGAAATTTTATATATACTTTCATCTAAAATGGAATGAAAATGAACTATAGAAGTATTATTGCTTTAAATGATAGTTATTATTAATATACTTTAAAGAAGTATATACATTGTTTTCTGAAAAAGAATTGAAGGAAATAAGACCAAAACCTGTTAGAAATATGAGCAAAAGACCAAAAACACAATTTACAGAAATATTAAAATGCCCTTAAACATATGAAAATACGTTCAACTTTACTCATAATAACAGAAAATGCAAAGTAAATATACTCTGAGATACCATTTCTCACTCACCAAACTGGTTAAAAACTAAAAATCATGAAACATTTCCATCGGTGAGGCTCTGGGGAAACAGATAGTCTTATACATTGCTGATGGGAATGCAAATTGGCACAACCCTATGGAGGAGAATTTAGTGATATCTATGGAAACTGCATATGTATTTATCTCCTGATTCATCTGTCCCACTTATAGAAGATATGTGTCTAACAATATGAAAATATGGACAAGGTTATTCATGCCGCAATGCTTGACACTGCAAAATATTGGAAGCAACCTAAATGCATAGGACAGTGTCTGACACACACAAATACTAGGCAACTGTGAGCAAGAATCTAGATGAACAGATACAGAATAATTTCCAGAATGTATTGTTAAATGAAAAAAAAAAAACATGTAAAAGGGTGTCTACAGTAATACTACCTTTTGTGTAAGAAAGAATGAAAATAAGAAAATATGCATGTTTCTGTTTATTTGTGCAAAGAAGCATAGAATGGTGACAGCAGAAATGAATGAGACTGGTGACCCACACTGGGTGGGAGGAATGGGGTGGAAAGAATGTGGGGATGGAATTAAGGTACAGAGAATGGGAAAGCGGAGAGATGCTTTGCTGAGTACACCTGTTGTTACAGTTCTGAGTTTTGGAATCATGCTAGTGTTTTACATACTAAAAACAAAAACAAATAAAAAGCCAAAAAGAGAGGTGAAGCCTACAATGGAATACAAAGAAATAAATGAAACCAAATGTGTTTAAAATGAAAAACAAAACCACACAGAAGAAGAAAAAAAGAGCTAGTTCAGATAGCTTTTGAACACAGAATTTTGTGTACACATTGTTCAGTCAAATAAAAACAGAAATATGGAGTTCTGTTTAATACTAAGACCTGGTTTGTTTTTTGCAATGGTATGGGCTAGAGATTTTCAAACTTCTTTTTCTGTGTATTCCAGGATTGAATACATATACCAAGTTTCTTACTGTTGAAGAAGGAAGTTAAAATTGTGAAAAGAGGAAAGGTTAGAATGAACCCTGTGCTATTGAATTAAAGTTGGAAGTGTTGAAATAAATTTAGTTTGGACATATGTGTGTATGTGTGTATGTATATACACATTTCCTAGCTTGGTCCACTAAGAGGGTATAAAAACAGTAACACTTCTGTAACAATGAGCTCTTCTAGTGCCTAGATCTTGGTTTTTAAATCCACAATAAAAACAAAACAAAACAAAACAAAAAAATGCTTGTAGGTTGAACTTGGGAAAATACACATGAACTTGGACAATCTTGTTGTGGCAGGAATTAAGAAAGTAGTTAAAGAACGTTGGTGTATGTCAAAAGGACACAGGACGTAGATTAAAGTGGCTCCATCTGGCCAAAAATGGGACAATTCAAGCATCAGAATAAGTGAGAGTATGGATTAGAATGCATTGAGTAAAATAAGAATCCAAGAGTTGACACTGTTATACATAAATAAATAAACAAAGAAGAAGAAAAAATGATTTCTTACAGTAGAATGCCAATTAATAAATGCAGAAGGACGAGGTAGTTAGGAATTAATATCTGGCAACCATAATAATAATAATCGATTCAGGGAAGAATCCTCAAAGAACACTAAAACTATCAAGGGAAATGAGCATAGTCTCAAATATTCTCCCCACAAAGTACTGGTGGATTGTGAAAGGAAAAATAGTAACTTTAGCCTGCAAGTATTCTGGAATTTCCCAGCTATCCTTCCGTATTGATTTCTAATTCAAATCCATTGCTGTCTGAGACAGATATTGTATGGTTTCCAGTCTCTTGCATTTGTTAAGGTATGTTTTATGGTCCAGAGTGTGGTCTGTCTTGTTCCGTGTGAACTTAAGAAAAATGTGTTTTGTGTTATTGTTGGGTGAAATAGCCTATAGATGTCAATTATATGCAGTTGATTGATGGTGCTGTAGAGTTTACCTATGTCCTTACTCATAGATCTGCTGAATCTGTCCATTTCTAATAGAGAAGTATTGAAGTCTCCAATGAGAAAAGTAGATTCATTTATTTCAAGCACTGTAGTTCTATCAGTTTTGACTCATGTATTTTGATGCTCTGTTGTTCGGTGAATACACATGAAGGATTATGACTTTATGGAGAATTGACCCTTTGATCATTATGTAATGCCTTTCTTTATGCCTGATAATTTTCTTGCTCCAAAGTCTGCTATGTTGTAAATTAATGCAGCTACTTCAGCTTTTTTGTTTTGTTTTGTTTTAACTTCTTTTTTTGTTTGTTTGTTTGGTTGTGCCACGAGGCCTGGGAGAACTTAGTTCCCTGAGCAGGGATTGAACCTGAGTTCTCTGCATTGGGAGAATGCAGTCTTAACCACTGGACCACCAGAGGAATCCCTACTCCAACTTTCTTTTGATTAGTGTTAGCATGGTATATCTTCCTCTACACCTTTAACCTAGATGTAGAGTAGCTTTCTTAATCCCATCCAGTGGGGAGCATCAAGTGGGAGAACAGAACACAACTTCTAATCTCTTTCAAGTGTCTTCATACTCCTCTCTTGCAAAAATGAAAGTATTATATACCAAGAAAAATTAAACTGAGTCTCTTGTAGAAACACATATTTGCATTCTTTTATCTGTGTTGACAATCTCTGTCTCTTAATTGGTATATTTAGACCACTGAAATTTAAAGTGATTATTGATATAGTTAGATTAATTTCTACCATACTTGTGACTATTTTCTATTTGTTATCCTTGTTCCTAGTTCCTATTTTTGACTTCCACTCTTTCTCTGCCTTTTCTTGTTTTTTGAGTGTTTAATATGATTTCATTTTCTCTCCTTTCTTAGTATATCAATAAAAATATTTTTAGCATACCAACAAAATTATATTTTTATTTTTTTAACTTTACAGTGAAGAGGTTTGTGGTGAAAGTTACTATCATCAGTAAAAAAAAAAGGACAACAGATGTCATATGTCTTCTGATATGATGCACTGACCTAGAGAAGGAAATGGCAACCCACTCCAGTATTCTTGCCTGGAAAATTCCACGAACAGAGGAATGTAGGGGCTACAGTCTGTGGGATTGTAAAGAGTCAAACACGACTGAGCAACTAACACACATGATGCACTGAGACGGGGACATCACTTACCTGATTTTCCTGCCCCAAAGTGCATAACCTTAATTAGTTAATTCCTGCACATGTACTCAGTTGCAAAGTGTCTGTAACCTCACTCTGCAACCTCATAGACTGTAGCCCCTGGGGCTCCTCTGTCCATGGGATTTTCCAGGCAAGAATACTGGAGTGGATTGCCAATTTTCTCCTCCAGGGGATCTTCCTCACCTAGGGATCGAACCTGTGTTTCCTGCATTGGGAGGTATTCTTTACCACTTGAACCACCTAAGAAGCCCTAATTAGTCATAAGGACAGCACAACAATCATACTCAAACCACTAAGATCTGGGTGTTGTTTGTTACTGCAGAACAGGGAGAAAATGTAGAGGATCAGCAGCTCAGCCTGGCGGTCATTGGTTTGGTGATGTCATTGATGGGTCATTTGGGTAATATAGACAGAAGAACTATGCATAGGTATAGATAGCACTCTAAAGAGACTGGCAAATCCATATTCACATACATACAGTCTCCGATGGCACAAGCAAAGATAAGGAAAAGAAAGTCATGATGGACATTGACATTTTACAAAGTAGAAAATCAAATTATTACATTGTGGACACTCCAGGCCATAAGGATTTCACCCCAAATATAATTAGAGGGGCTTTCCGGGCTGAGGTAGCTGAGATGTGGATACAGGCAGGAAAGGACTTTGAATATGGATCATGACCTCCCAATTCAGCTCCTAAAGAAACATAGCTCCAACTGCTCCAAAAAATCTTTTCAAGCTTACCCACCGCAAAGAGCTCAGATCCTCCTCTTCAGTAGTGAAATTCCTATCCCTAATGGATTTCCTGTGCTGTTACAGCGCTAAGCTGTAAGTGTAGCTGGCATTATTTAAAAATTAATGAGCGTCTTTTAAAAACAAAATACTGATGATGCCTCAAAGGAAAAAAGAAATCTGTTTTGTTAACTAACAGCCAGATACATTGATACAGATATAGACTCTACACTTTTTAAAATTTTTAATTAGGATAAAGCATAACATAAAGTTTACCGTCTCATTATTTTTAAGTGTACAGTTCAGTAGTGTTAAGTATATTCATATTGTTATGCAACCAATCTCAAAACTTGCAAAACCGAAACTCTATACTCATAAAGCAACTCCCTATTTCCTCTTCCCAACCAGCCCCTGAATAGAACCACCATTCTATTTTTTGTTTCTATGGTTTTGACTACTCTGTGAAGTGAAGTGAAAGTCGTTCAGCTGTGTCCAATTCTTTGCGACCCTGTGGACTATATATTCCATGGAATTCTCCAGGCCAGAATACTGGAGTGGGTAGCATTTCCCTTCTTCAGGGGATCTTCCCAACCCAGGGATCGAATCCAGGTGTCCCTCAGTGCAGGTGGATTCTTTAACATTAAGCTGAGCCACAAGGGAAGCCCAAGAATACTGGAGTGGCTCGCCTATCCCTTCTCCGGTGGATCTTCCCGACCCAGGAATTGAACCAGGGTCTCTGCATAGCAAGTGGATTCTTTACCAACTGAGCTATGAAGGAAGCCCAAAATTTAGTTTTAAAATTTAATTTAATTTTCCCCCTTTATTGAGATATAATGGACATACAGCACTGAATCAGTTAAAGGTATACAGCATAGTAACTTCACATACATGTACTGTGAAATGATTACCACAGTAAGTTAACTTTCACTGCCTCAGATAGTTAAAAACAATTGTTTTTCCCTTGAGAAGTTCTAGTCTCTTAGCAACCTTCAAATACACCACACAGCAGCGTTAGCTACAGTCACCATGCTGGCCCCTACACGCCCAGTACTCATTTATCTTAGGACTAGGATTTGTACCTTTTGACCACCTTCATTGAATTCCCCCACCCTTTTCCTTCCTTTTTAAAGCTGAACAATAGTTCAGCTATACACCACATTTTCTTTATCCCTTCACAGACTCAAAGCTTTTGAGATATACAAAGTCTTTCCAAGGCTGAAGAGATACAGGCTGTTTCAGTGGCTATGTGACAGCTGCTGGGTGTGGTTTCTGAACAGAAGAAAGAGGGGTCAGGATCTCTGCCAACTCACCTAAATAGCCAGAAGGTTTCATCTCTGCTTTCAAAAATTCTGTTTACTTAAACTGAAGAAACAATGTGCAATTGAGATTTATTTTTAATGAGAGACGGGGAAAGTTATGGTACTTGCTAGAAATTATGAATAATTATTCTTTTAGAAAAATTTAAAGTGCTAACCAATAAAGAAAAGGTAAAATTACCCTTTATGCACAAAGACTGGATTTTCCTGTGAAATTTTAGTTAAGTGGAATTAAGTTGCTGAGATTTATAGAAATTCTGCCAAGTATGTATTAAAAGGTATTGAATCAAGGTGAAATAAGCTCTATATCCATCCAAACTGCAAACAGTTCCAGTTTTCTCTTTTGATTTGCAATTTTACATACTTTTAAAGGGAACTGCTAAAGTGAATTTAATTGTCAAAGTACTAGAGGGTTGACCTATACCCTTTTGTTCAGGTAACTGTGGGAGAAGATTGGCTGGAGGTTTCAGAAAACAGATTTTGGTGCTGAATGTAAGAGAGTCCCTCCTCTAACATGAACATTAAACAAAAATTAATTTGAAATCTGTGGAAGCTGTTTCAACAGTAACCAAGACAGAATTTCAGATATGTAAATCCAACTAATAAATATCTTTAGTTTGAACATTCAAAATATTGATGTTTATTCACCACATTCACAAATTATAAGAAAAATCATATGACAGTTTCAATAGACATAGAAAAAGCACTTGATAACATTTAATATCTATTCATGAACACTCCTAACAAACTAAGAATAGAATGACATTTCCTTAGCCTGATAAAAGCTGTTTACAAAAACCCTGTAGCAAGCAACAAAGCTTTCCTTTTGAGATTGGAACAAGACATGAATGCCTGCAATCATCGCTTCTATTCAGCACTGTCCTTGAGGTCATAGTCTGTGATGTATGAAAAGGGAAAAATGAAAAGATAAAGGACTGGAACGGAAGAAACAAAATTGGCATTATTTGAAGACCCTATGATTTGAGGTATTTAAAAACCTTAAATAATGTAAAGATTAAATAAATATAACAGCACAGTTGCTAGATATAAAACCAGCATTAACAAAATCAATTTTATTTCTATATTCCTGTAAGAAAACAAAAATTGAAATAAAAAACTCACAATGGTATTAAAAAAAAAAAAAAGAAGTCCTAGGAATATGTCTACCAAAATATGTACAAGACCTCTTCAGGAAAAATGGTAAAACTGTAATGATAGACATTACAGAAGATCAAAATAGTTTATGTGCTGCTGAAGTGGGCACTACAGAAGATCTAGAGAGATAGAAAGACATGTTTGTTTATGGCTTGGAAGAATGTATTTAGTCTCTTCAAATAAATTTATAGATTCAATGCAATCCCAAAGAAAATGCCAACATGACAAGTATATTGTAAAACATTTGTGGGAATGTCATTGGATAGGAATTACCAATGACGGGAACAACGAAGAAGAGAGAGGAGTGATCCGTGGACTAAACAAAACCCGTGCACAACAGCATCCCTGTGTGTCTAGCACCTAAGCCCCTCTGCCATTTTGCCCAAGAGAAAGACTGAAGGGGATGCTAGAGGAAATAAAGCCGAGGTGAAGGACAAACCACAGAGAAGATCTACGAGGTAATCACTAAACCTGCTCCTCCAAAGTCAGAGCCCAAGCCTAAAAAGGCACTTGCAAAGAAGAGAGAGAAGGCACCCAAAGGGAAAAGGAGTGATGCCAGCCAGGATGGGAATAACCCTGCAAAAAATGGAGCTGCCAAAACCGACAAGGCGCAGAAAGCTGAAGGTGCTGGAGATACCAAGTGACATTTCATGATTCCATCCTATTCCTGTTTCCTCTCCCATTCTACCTCCACTCTCATCCCCATCTCTGTACTCCTCTCCTCAGCTCCATTCCCCATCCCTACAGATCCTTATTTCCATCTTTATTCTCATTCCGATCTGTATCCAATCCTCAGATTCTATCCCATCCCCATCTCTATCTGGTCTCCATTCCATCAGCATCTCCATCTTCATTTTTGTCTTCAGCTTCATTCATCTTTATCATCAGTTCCCGCTTCTGCCAGGGTATATTTCTACCCTTTTCCACTACCCATCCCTGGTGATGGTGAATCTGTCTTCATTGCCATCTCCATCTTATCTCCAACGCACCCCATCCTTACTCTTTTTTAAAAAATAATTTATAAATGCATTTACTTAGTTTCGATTGTGCTGGGTCTTCGTTGCTGCTCACGGGCTTCCTCTAGTTGCGGCGAGCAGGGGCAACTCCTCATTGCAGTACAATGTGGTGGCTTCTAGTGTTGTGCAGCCCAGGCTCTAGGTGCACGGGCTCAGTAGTCGTGGCACATAGGTTTAGTTCCACAGCATGAGTAGTATTCCCCAATCAGGGATCAAATCTGTGTCCCCTGCATTGGCAGGCAGATTCTTATCCACTGTATCACCAGGCAAGTCCATTGTCCCTATTCTTATACATTTCCTTTCCATCATCTCTTCCTCTAAGATGCAAATTGAGGAAGATTCATTAAGAAGTTCTAAAAGTCCAATGGAATGTTGGGGGACTATGAGAGTTGATGATCCCTCCATATAAAATTTCCTCCTCAGTTTCCAGGTGAGAAACCTCAAAAGAAATCACTCAAGTTAGATTTCAGATAGAACTGCACTGTTCATGGTGTGTTTAGGGCAGGGTAGGGACCAGGACAGGAAGTTGGAGGGAGTAGAGGAGAGGCAAGGCATCTTCAAAGAGATGTGAAGACACAAAGAGACATGTCAGAGAACAAAAGAGGCAAAAGAGAAAGATGTGTATGGAGTAAGAGATCTCAAGTGCAATTTAATCTGAACCTCTTTCCCATTCCCTTCCCCGCTCTCCCACAGGTCACGCTGTGATACAAGGAATTCAAAGTAGAAAAAGTGAAAGTAAGTGTTAGTTGCTCAGTCATGTCCGACTTTTCAACCCCTTGGACTGTAGCCCGCCAGGCTCCTCTGTCCATGGGATTCTCCAGGCAAGAATACTGAAGAGGGTTACCATTTCTTTCTTCAGGGGATCTTCCCAACCCAGGAATCGAACCCAGGTCTCCTGCATTGCGGGCAGATTCTTTACCAACTGAGCTATGAGGGAAGCCTAGAACATTACTTTTGCTAACAATGCTTCTCCGGTTTTCCTTTTGATTCTTTGTTTTGGTTTCTGGTCAAGTCTGTCTGTGATTTGTCTAACTTGTCTTTTGAGCTGGGCCCCTTTCCATAGGGCCCTCTATGCCAGGCTGAATTGCATTCCTGATAATCTGTTAATACTAGAAGTTAATCAGGAAATTCCCTGGCTATTCAGTGGTTAGGACTCTGTTCTATCACTACCGAGGTGGGGAAACCGAGATCCTACAAGCTGTACAGCAGCAAAATAAAAACAAAAAACCAACAACAACAAAAAAAGAATCTAATTGTGCTGGGGTGATGAGTTTCTCCCAAGATTAGAAGCAAAGGTCAGGAATCTAGTTTTATGATTGATATTTGGTAATCTCTGCCAGGGGATGATGAGGTCTCTCTGTTGGGTGAGATATGATAAAGATTGTTTGGTTTGTTAGTGCTTTTTGTTTGTCTGATTGTTTATTTGTGAGATAAGTCACTTTAAAATATTTTGTGCCTAATGGAAAGAAGAGCCCTTTGAGATCTGGACTGAGTTTTGTGATTCAATGTCTATTCGAATGACTAGTTGTACTACTGTTCTGCTAAAGTTGTAAAACTGAAGCTGCAAATTGTAAAATGAAAGACCACCTGTAGGCCTATAAATGAGAAAAGACTTTTTGTTTTGTTTTTAGAGGTTTTTTTTCTTTTTATTATTATTTTTTACTTCTTTGAGAAAAGCCTGAAATCTCATTATTCCAGCTTGGAATATTTTCCTACCTCCTAAGGGTGTTAACAAATTAGATTATAAAAACTTTCAAATTAAAGGAGATTTGTTCTGATTGGTTTATAGGGACTAACAAGAGCTTACATAAATCCAATATTGCCCAAATTCCCAGAACACAAAGAAACTGAGCTTCTAATACTTTAAAAGGGTTAAAGAAAAAAAAAAAAAAAAAACCACTTCCTCATAGAAATGACTGACTCAGAGGCAATTTTATACAAAATCCAAGTTCACGTAATCGAGTAAGCTTTAATCCTTGGACAAGTCAGACTGATCTGAAAATTTTGTCTAAAATACAAACATGTCGTTTTCCAGATTTTCCAAATACAAACACATATTTTAGTTTATTTGATATTTTCAGTTTGCTTTTATTTTCTCATGCACAAACATTCTAATACACAATATAGTCCTCTAACACTATTGCTCCTGGTATAGTTTCAATCACCTTTATTATAACTTTTACCGAAGTGACTAGGTTCTGCTTCAGAGAGCAAGAACATTGAGAACTGTCTATCACGAACAAATATTTTATCAAAACTTATAGGTTCCTGGACCCGATTGTGTGTGTGTGTGTGTGTGTGTGTGTGTGTGTAGATTTCCCCACAATAACAAGTAATGCTGGGTGTCCCATAATTCAGCTCAGTTCTGACACTATGTACTCGGAGACAGCATGGGATCCCACAGATGAAAGGTTCAGACCTACAACCTCCCCCACCCTGCCCTTCTCTAAAGGCTGTTATCTGTGCTTCTGACTAACTGGCTACATTTTGGAGGTTCTTACAATCCACTCTTTCCTTGAGTTTGATTAATTTGCTAGAGAGGCTCACAGAATTGAGAGAGACATTTTACTCACTAGATGACTGGTTTATTACAAAAGGCTATAACTCAGGGACAGCCAGATGGAACAGACGCATAAGGTAACGCATGGGGTAAAGGGCTTGGAGCTGCCATTTCCTCTCCAGGTGCTCTGCTTTCCCAGAAACTCTGTGGGGCCTAGAAGCTCTTTGAACCCAAAATCCTGTTGGGTTTTTATGGACACTTTATTACATAGGCATTACATAGACCACCATTCCCAGGTGGCACTAGTGGTAAAGAACCCGCTTGCCAATGCAGGAGACATAAGAGACTCGGGTGCGATCTCTGGGTGGGGAAAATCCCTTGGAGGAGGAAATGGCAACCCACTCCTGTATTCTGGCCTGGAGAATCCCATGGACAGAGGAGCCCGGTGAGCTACAGTCCACGTGGTCACAAAGGATCGGACATGACTGAAGCAAATTAGCATGCGTGATTGATTACATCATTGGTCATTGCCAATCAATTCAACCTCCAACTCCTCACTCTCTCCCAGAAATCAGATTGGGATTGAAAGTTCCCAACCCTCCAACCACAAGGTTGGTTCCTCTGGTGACCAGCTCCCATCTTTAGGTGATTAAAAAAGACAGTCCAAAAGTCACTTCATTGACATAACGAAAAACATATTTATTACTCTCAGTCACTTAGAAATTCCAAGGGAGCATCACCAACTCAATGGACATGAATTTGAGCAAACTGGGAGACAGTGGAGGACAGAGGAGCCTGGCGTGCTGCATTCCACAGGGTCACAAAGAGTCAGATACAACTTAGTGACTAAACAACAACAAACATTACAGAACCTAATTACTGTTGCTATCAAAAAATTTGTCAGAATTATACTTTGGTTTAATTAAACACATTAAATTTTATGTTTGTCTTAATCTTTCTTTTTTCAAAACAGCTTTGTTGATACCATACAACTAACACATTTAATGCGTATGATTTAATGGTTTATGGTTTTGGTATATTGCAATATTAATTTTTTAATTGCAGTAAAAAGAATACAAAAATGCTAATTTGAACAGATATATGCACTCCTGTGTTCATTGCAACATTTTTTACAAAAACCAAGACCTGAAAACAATCTGAGTGTCCATCAACAGATGAATGGATAAAAAGATGCAGTAACTATATACAGTAGAATATTACTCAGTCATAAAAAGATGAAATTTTGCCATTTGTGACAACACGGATAGACCTTAAGGTATTTTTCTAAATGAAATAAGCCAGACAGAGAATGACAAATACCACTAGACTGCACTCATTTGTGAAATATAAAAAGCAAACATGCTCCAAATAAATGAATAGACCAAAGCAAGCAAAAACAAACATGCTGATACAGAGAACAGAAGAGTGATTTCAACAGGGAGCAGGGGTAGGGACAGGAGGGAGGGAGGAATGGGTAAAGGGGATCAACTATGGTGACTGATGAAAACTAAATTTTTGGTGGTGAGTATAATGTAGTGTACATAGAAGTATAATATTGTACACATGAAGCTTGTATGTTATAAACCAGTTACCTCAATAAAAAATAATATTTTAAAAATGTCCTTGACTGATCTGAAAAAATTATACAATATATGTAACATAAAAATTGCCATTTTAGCCATTTTTAAATGTACAATTCAGTGGCATTAATTGCATTCACCATGTTGTTTGATTATCAGCATTAATTATTTCCAAAATTTTTCATGACCCCAAATAGAATCTTTGTGATCACTAAACAGTAACTCTCCCATCCAACCCATGCTCCAGCTCAGGTAACCTCTAGTCTACTTTCTGTCTGTTTGAATTTGACCATTCTAGATATTTCATGTCAGTAGCATTATGCAATACTTGACCTTTTGTGCCCTGGTTCTTCTGTTTATAATGTTTTCAAGGTTTATTCATGTTGTAGCACGTGTCAGGATTTCATTTTTTATGGCTGAATAATATTCCGTTGTTTGATAGATCTCATTGGTTATCCATTTATCTGTTGATGGACACTTGGGTTGTTCCATCTTTGGGATATTGTGAATGTTGCTGCTGTGAACGTTGGTGTACAAATCTTGTTTTTCTTCATCTTAAGCATTATATGAAAGTGATATCAGCATGAGTTCAATAATGAGTGTCGGTCCTTCTTTACACCAGTACAAAATTGGAAAAATCTGTTGTGCAGTCACACCCATTCCTGGAACATCATCTTCAAGAATATATCTCATTCAATCCTACAAACCGGATTAAGGAGCAAGGGTTTCAATTCACATGTGGAATCAAATCCCACAAAGCCCTCCCAGGAACCTGAAATGGCATCTTATATGTTCTACTGTTTACAGCATTGCAGCCCTTCAGATAGGAAGGAAGGCCCTTCCTATGGTTTGGTGAGCCAAACCTCAGCTGATTTGGGAAATCTTAAAGAGAAAGGACTCACTGTCTTTATAGTACTATAGGTAAAACATGGTGGAAATAATTTGGGGGGTGTGTTTCCTAGCCATAAGATTGAAGGGCAAATAATGAAAGTTTTTAAAAGTTTAATCCTAGATTCCTTATGAAATCTCTGGACAAAGGTTACATCTGGCTTTAGTACCTGCTCATCACCATGTCGCTCAAGCTCTGCTGACCAGGCTATGAGAAGACTTACTGCTTGATGTACATGAATCAGGCCAAACAACGTGAGGCCAGGCTTACTTTGTGATCAAGAATAATCTTTGGTAGAATACTTATGATCATAACAGGGGACTATTAAGAAAAATTGTATAAAACTGGTAATAAGGCAAAAGGATCACTACATGTTCCTTCTTTTGAAGTTTTAAAAAAACTTATGTTGAAATAACTCAATTTTCAGAACAGTTTCAATGATAATACAGAGTGTTCCCATATATACCTGTCACTCAGAATCTCACATCTTATGTAACCATGTGCTTTACTTTTCTTAGTTTTTGAAAGTTAATACTTTATTCATTTAAGATATAATGTCAAAAAGCCCAGTTCTTCCTTAAACTTTTATTTCATATGCTGATTATTTGATTCTTCAAAGAAATAATTTCTATTAGTTTATATTTATATGTTCAACATAGTTCAGCATGTTTATATTCAGTTGTGTTCAACTCTTTGGGACCCCATGGACTACAGCACACCAGGTCCCTGTCCTTCACCATCTCCTGGAGCTTGTCAAACTCATGCCCGTTGAGTCAGTGATGCCATTCAACCATCTCATCCTCTGCCACCCTCTTCTCCATTTGCCTTCAATCTTTCCCACCATCAGGGTCTTTTCTAATGAGTCGGCTCTTTGCATCAGGTAGCCAAAGTATTGGAGCTTCAGCTTCAGCATTAGTCCTTACAGTGAATATTCAGGACTGATTTCCTTTAGGATTGACTGGTTTGATTTCCTTGCAGTCCAAAGGACTCCAAGAGTCTTCTCCAATATCACAATTCAAAAGCATCAGTTCTTCAGAGTTCAGCTTCTTTGTGGTCCAACTCTCACATCCATGCATAACTACTGGAAAAACCTTGACTAGATGGACCTTTGTTGGCAAAGTGATGTCTCTGCTTTTTAATACACTGTCTAGGTTTGTCATAGTTTTTCCTCCAAGGAGCAAGCGTCTTTTAATTTCATGGCTGCAATCACCATCTGCAGTGATTTTAGAGCCCCAAAAAATAAAGTCTGACACTGTTTCCACTGTTTCCCCATCTATTTCCCATGAAGTAATGGGACCAGATGCCATGATCTTTGTTTTCTGAATGTTGAGTTTTAAGCCAACTTTTTCACTCTCCTCTTTGACTTTCATCAAGAGGCTCTTTAGTTCCTCTTCACTTTCTGCCATCAGAGTGGTGTCATCTGCATATCTGAGGTTACTGATATTTCTCCCGGCAATCTTGATTTCAGCTTGTGTTTCTTCCAGTCCAGCGTTTCTTATGATGTACTCTGCATATAAGTTAAACAAACAGGGTGACAATATACAGCCTTGATGTACTCCTTTTTCTATTTGGAACCAGTCTGTTGTTCCATGTCCAGTTCTAACTGTTGCTTCCTGACCTGCATATAGGTTTCTTAAGAGGCAGATCAGGTGGTCTGGTATTCCCAACTCTTGAAGAATTTTCCACAGTTTATTGTGATCCACACAGTCAAAGGCTTTGGCATAGTCAATAAAGCAGAAATAGATGTTTTTCTGGAATTGTCTTGCTTTTTCGATGATCCAGCGGATGTTGGCAATTTGATCTCTGGTTCCTCTGCCTTTTCTAAAACCAGCTTGAACATCAGGAAGTTCACGGTTCATGTATTGCTGAAGCCTGGCTTGGAGAATTTTGAGCATTACTTTACCAGCGTGTGAGATAAGTACAATTGTGCGGTAGTTTGAGCATTCTTTGGCATTGACTATCTCCCAGAGTTTACTCAAATTCTTGCCCATTGAGACGGTGATGCTATCTAGCCATCTTATCCTCTGCTGCCTCCTCCTTTTGCCTTCAACTACCATTCTGTTTCTATGAATTCAGCTTTTTTAGATTTCACACATAAGTGAGATCTTATAGTATTTGTCTTTCTCTGTCTGATTTATTTCATTAGTAGAAATACTCTAAGGTCCTTCCGTGTTGTTGCAAGTGGCAGGATTGCCTTAGTTTTTATGGTTTCCATAAAGTGGCTTCCATGTCTTGGTTATTGTGAATAATGTTGCCATGAACATGGGAATGCAGGTATCTCTTTAAGAAACTGAATTCATTTCCTTCAGATATATACCCAGGAAAGGACCTTTTGGTAATATGGTAGCTCTATTTTTTTTTTTTTTTTTAGGAACTTCCATACTGTTTTCCATAGTAGGCTGTACCAATTTACAGTCTCTCCAACAGTGCACAAGGATTCCTCTGTCTCCACATTCTCATCAACACCTGTTACCTTTGTCTTGATGGTGGCAGCCATTCTGACAGGTGTGAAGTGATGTCTCATTGGGGTTTTGATTTTCATTTCCCTGATGATTAGTGATGTGAAGCATCTTTTCATATACCTGTTGCCCTTTTTTAATGTATTCTTTGGAAAAATGTCTATTTGAGTCCTCCACTCATTTTTTTCAATTGGTTATTTGGTTTTTTGCTGTTGAGTTGTATGAATTCTTTATGTTTGGATATTAATCCTTTATCGATCATAGATGATTTACAAGTATTTTCTCCTGTTTCATAGGTTGCCTTTTCATTTTGTAGAAGCTTTTCAGTTTTAAAAAAGGCTCAACTGCTTATTTTTGATTTTGTTGTCATATTTAAAAAAATGTTATGTAGACCAATGGCAAGGAGTTTTCCCCTATGTATTCTTCTAGGTGTTTGACAATTTCAGGTCTTACTTTAAGTCTTTTTTTCTTTTTCAATAAAGTTTTTATTTTATTTATTTTCGGCTACAGTGGATCTTCGTTGCTGTGTGTGCTTTTCTCTAGTTATGATAAGAGGGGGCTACTCTCTAGCTGACTGTGTGGGGTTCTCATTGCAGTGGCTTCTCTTCTTATAGAGCACGGACTCTAGAGTGCAAGCCTGGTAGCGGAGCACTGGCTTAGCTGCCCTGAGGCATGTGGGATCTTTCCGGACCAGCGATCGAACCTGTGTCTCCTGCATTGACAAGCAGATTCTTAACCACTGGACCACCAGGGAATTCCTTACTTACTTACATGTAAGGAATGTAAGTCTTGAACTCACTCAGTTAATTTTTGTGAGTGGTGTAAGAGAGGGGTCCAATTTCACTCTTTTACATGTAGCTATTCAGTTCTCTTAACACTCTATTAAAGAGACTCCCCCCTGCCTATTGTGTGTTCTTGTTGCCCTTGTCAAAGATCAATTGACCTATACGTGTAGGTTTATTTCTGGGCTCTTGATTCAGTTCTATTTGTCTATGTGTCTATTTTTATGCTAGTGCCATACTATCCTGATAATATAGCTTTGTAATATAGTTTGAAATTGGAAAGTATTTTGCCTCCAACTTTGTTCTTCTTTCTCAGGATTGCTTGTTTATTTGGGGGTCTTTTGTGGTTCCATATGAATTTTAGGAATTTTTTTTTTTGGAGGAAATGTCATTGGAATTTTAGTAGGGATTGCACTGACTTTATAGATGGCTTTAGCTAGTATGAACATTTTGACAATATTAATTTTTCCAATCTATGAACATGAGATATTGTTCTCTTTATTTGGGTCTTCAATTTCTTCCATCAATGTCTTATAGTTTTCATTATCCAAGTCTTTTGTCCCCTCTTAATTAAATTTATTATTTATTGTTTTTGGTGCTATTGTAAATGGGGTTGTTTTCTTAATTTCTCTTTCTGAAAATTTGCTGTTAGTGTATGGAAACTCAACTGATTTTTGTATGTCAAGTTTGTATTCTGCAACATTACTGAATTATTTTATCCTAACAGATTTTTGGTGGCATTGCTGTTGATTTCTTCCTTGACTCACTGATTGTTCAGAAGTGTGTTGTTTAATTTCCATATATTTGTGAAATCTTCAGTCTTCCTCCTGTTACTGACTCCTAGTTTCAGACTATTATTGTTGGAAAAGATACTTGGTATGATCTCAGTCTATTTAACTTTGCTAAGACCTGTTTGTGACTTGATATATGATCTATTCTGGAGGAGGTTCAGTGTGTGCTTGAGAAGAATGTGTATTCTGTTTTGTTGCATAGAATGTAATATATCAGTTCTTTTTGTTCAAAAGTGTGGTTCAAGTCCAATGTTTCCCTGTTGATTTTCAGTCTGGTAATTTATCCATTGTTAAAAATGGGGAACTGCCTCCTACTATTATTGTATTGTTGCATATTATTACCTTTATTAAATTAAATATCTGTTAATTTGCCTAATATATTTAGGTGCTCTTATTGGGTGCACTTATTTATAATGTTTTACCCTCTTGCTTCATTGATCCTTTTATCATTATATAGCGACCTCTTTGTCTCATAACATTTTTTACTTAGTCTATTTTTCTGATATAGTTTAGCTCACCTGCTCTCCTTCTGGTTTCCATTTGCATGGGATGTATTTTTTCATCTTTTTACTTTCAGCCTATGTGTGTCTGTAAAGCTGAAGTGAGTCTCTTTTAGGCAGCTTATAGTTGGGTCTTATTTTTTATCCATCCAGCCACTCTGTCTTTTGCTTGGAGAATTGAATACACTTACATTCAAGGTAATTATTGATAGATAAAAACTTACTATTGCCATCTTGTTAATTGTTTTCTGGATGTTTTACAGTTCCATTTTTCCTTTCTTTTTTTCTTGTTGTCTTCCTTTGTGGTTTGATGATCTTCCATAGTGGCATGCCTCAATTCCTTTCTTTTTATCTATTATGGGTTTTTATTTTGTGATTACCATGAGGCTTACATAAAACAACATATAGTTATTAATATAGCAATTTTATTTAAGCTGATAACTGATCACATACAAAACCTCTACTTTTTTATTGCTCCCCCATTTTATGATTTTAATGTCACAATTTACATCTTTTTATATTGTATATGTGTTAAAACTATTATAACTATAGTTATATTTAACACTTTTGTCCTTTAACATTTATACTAGAGTTAAATGGATAACACTTTACCATATCACAATAGTATTCTGAATTTGATTATATACTTACTTTTATCAGTGAACTTTATACTTTTCAATGTTTTCATGTTACTAATTACTGTCCTTTCATTCCAGGTTGAAGAACTCCCAGTTCTTAGAACAAGTAGGTCTAGTGGTGTGAACAGCTTTTGTTTGTCTGGGAAAGTCTTTATCGCCCTTTCATTTCTAAAGGACGAGTTTGCCCGCTAAAGTATTCTTAGCTGAGCAGTTTTTTATTATTATTGTTCTTAGGTGGAAAGTTTTTTTTTTTTCTTCTAGCACTTTGTACATATCACTCTATGATCTTCTTTTTTGCAAGGTTTCTGCTGAGAACTTCACTGATAGCCTTATGCGGGTTCACTTGCATGAGATGAGTTAAATAATTTTTTTTTCTGCTTTCAAAATTCTCCATTTTTCTTTTTTGACAGTTTTATAATAATGTGCCTCAGTGAAGTCTTCTCTGAGTTGAATCTATATGGGGACCTATGAGCTTCGTGTATCTAGATGTCCATATCTCCTTCCAGATTTGGGAATTTTTCAGCTCCTTTAAATAAGCATTCAGCCCTTTTCTCAGTCTCTTCTCTTTCTGGGACTCTTATAATGCAAATATAGTAAGTCCCCTACATATGAATGAGTTCCTCTCTGAGAGCATGTTCATAAGTTCAATTTGCTTGTAAGTCCAACAAAGTCAGCCTAGGTATCCAGCTAACACAACTGACATATAGTACTGCATTTTAATAGATGTATAATACTCTTCAGAATATTATATATATAACATACAATAATAATAATATACAAAAATAATATATAAAAATAACATACGGTAATATATAAAAGTAAACAAGTAATATATAAAAGTAAACAAGTAATATATAAAAATAAACACAAAAATAAAGAAAATATTTTAAATCTTACAGTACAGTACCTTGAAAAGTACAGTAAGTACAACAGCTGGCATCAGGGGCTGGCATTGAGTCAACAGGTAAGTTGCTAATTGGAGGAGGAGGAGAAGTAGAAGATGGTAGAGCTAAAGGACTGTCAGCAATGGGAGAAAGAGGGCAAGTTGCAATTTCACTCAAGCCTGATGTTGACAGAACGCATATGTGCATCGTTGAAAGTTTTCAACTTGAAGGCTCATGTGTATGAGTCTTACTGTATTGTTTGCGTATATGACATATTGTATCATATAATTCATGTAGGCTTTCTTCACTCTTTTTTTGTTTGGTAAGAATGTTCAAGACTGTTCTTTGTTCTCCTCTAGCTGGATAATTTCAAATATCCTGTCCTGTCCTTTACAGGTTCTTCCTTTTGCTGTATCCTGTCTGCTGTTTATGCTTTCTGTTTATTGCATTTTCCATTTCATTTATTGTATTCTTTACCTCCTGAATTTGTTTGGTGCTTTTTTTTTAAAGTTCCTATCTCTCTATTGAACTATTTTTCAATATTTCAATATTCAATTATTCTACTGATTATTTTGTTCATGTCTTGGTTTCCTGGTTTCATTGAATTGTCTTTTTTGATATTTACTTATAGCTCACCAAATTTCCTTAAAACAGCTATTTTGAATTCCTTATTGGACAAATTGCAGATATTCATTTCTCTGAGGTTGGTTACTAAAAAAAATTTTTTTCTTTTGTGGTGTCATGTTTCCTTGATTGTTTGCATAACTTGAAGCCTTGCATTGCTATCTGCCCACTTGAAGTGGCAATCACCGATTTCATTCTTAATGACTGGCTTTGGGGTAGAAATATTTTCTGTCACCCCTGCTAGGTATTCTGGGGCTTTCTCAGACCTTTTCTAAGCGTACACTGCTCCATACTTGTCCCCTCTTGTGGTAGAATCCTTAGCTTGCATACTTTCTCGGTAATGGTACTGAATGCTTCAGTTTGTGATTTCTCCCAGGCCTACAGAGTTGGACTGGCTGTCTCAGTGTGCTTGCTTTGTTGTTGCTCAGTTGCTCAGTCATGTGTGACTCTTTGCCACCCCATGGACTGCAGTACACCAGGCTTTCCTGTCCTTCACCATCTCCCAGAGCTTGCTCAAACTCATGTCCATCGAGTCGGTGATGCCATCCAACCATCTCATCCTCTCTTGTCCCCCTCTCCGCCTGCCTTTAATCTTTCCCAGCATCAGGATCTTTTCCATTGGGAAGAGTCAGTTCTTCCCATCAGGTGGCCAAAGTGTTGGAGCTTCAGCTTTGGCATCAGTCTTTCCAGTATTCAGAACTGATTTCCTTTAGGACTGACTGGTTTGATCTCCTTGCTGTCCAAGGGACTCTCAAAGTTCTTCTCCAGCACCACAGCTCAAAAGCATCAATTCTCTAGTGCTCAGCCTTCTTTGCTCAAACTCATGTCCATCGAGTCAGCGATGCCATTCAACCATCTTCTCCTCTGTTGGCCCCTTCTCCTCCTGCCTTCAATCTTTCTCAGCATCAGAGTCTTTTCCAATGAGTCTGTTCTTCGCATCAGGTGGCCAAAGTACTGGAGTTTCAACTTCAGCATCAGTCCTTCCAATGAATATTCAGGACTGATTTCCTTTAGGATAGTTCCTCTTCACTGCCCTAAGGGTGGTGTCATCTGCATATCTGAGGTTATTGATATTTCTCCCAGCAATCTTGATTCCAGCTTGTGCTTCATCCAGCCCTGCATTTTGCATGATGTACTCTACATATATATATATATATATATATATATATATATATATATATATCGGAGAAGGCAATGGCACCCCACTCCAGTACTCTTGCCTGGAAAATCCCATGGATGGAGGAGCCTGGTGGGCTGCAGTCCATGGGGTCACTAAGAGTGAGTGCCTTCACTTTCACTTTTCAATTGCATGCATTGGGAGAAGGAAATGGCAACCCACTCCAGTGTTCTTGCCTGGAGAATCCCAGGGACGGGGGAGCCTGGTGGGCTGACGTCTATGGGGTCACGCAGAGTTGGACACAACTGAAGAGACTTAGCAGCAGCAGCAGTGTATGTATATATATATATATATATATGGATTCCCTGGTGGCTCAGACAGCGTCTGCCCACAATGCGGAAGACCCGGATTCAATTCCCTGGTCAGGAAGACCCCCTGGAGAAGGAAATGGCAACCCACTCCAATACTCTTGCCTAGAAAATTCCATGGATGGAGGAGCCTGGTGGGCTACAGTCCACGGGGTCGCAAAGAGTCAGACACGACCGAGTGACTTCACTTACTTACTTACTCTGCATATAAGTTGAAAAAGCAAGGTGACAATATACAGCCTTGACATACTCCTTTACCAGTTTGGAACCAGTTCATTGTTTCATGTCTGGTTCTAACTGTTGCTTCTTGACGTGCATACAGGTTTCACAGGAGGTAGGTAAGGTGTTCTGGTATTCCCATCTCTTTAAGAATTTTCCAGGGTTTGTTGTGATCCACACAGTCAAGGGCTTTAGCATAGTCAATGAATTAGAAGTTGGTGTGCTTGCTAACCAACTGCAAAAGCTCATTCTTACCACTGCTGGGAGCACTGATAGGGAGCCAGTCTTGAGGTAGGGGTGAGGCATGTGGACTTCTGGGGGTGACGTGGGGCAGTTGGGGGGATTTGAAGGTGAAGCGTCTCCAGTGGCTCATGCGCAGACCTCCTGATGGAGTTTGTGACACGGTTACTAGGATGTGTGTCCCTTGGATGGCCTCTGAGGGCTCTACTGCTGCTCCCTATCTTTCTGTTGTGCGGCACACCTCAGGTTTTGGATGGAGCAGCAAAGAAGTGGGAGTCTTTGGCAGTGACCTGCAAACTGAGGATGCTGGGCACTCACTCACAAGCTCACTTTCCTCCATGGGAGGGATCATGGGCCAAAACGGTCCCTCTGAGCACTGAGCTGTGCCTCTCTGGGGGAAGCAAAGCAGAACTGGTCCTCTTATCATCTTTGTTCAATCTCAAATTGCCTAAATTGTTGCTCTTTGGGGGGAAGATGGTAGAAAGCTCTTATTCTGCCATAATGATAACATAACTCTTTTGAGTCTTTTCAATGTTATACTATAGCCCAATAGGATTTATTAGTTAATTCTCTAGGGGATGTACCTTTGACTTGCTATTACTACTAATTACAGCCTAGATTCACTGAAGTTACAAGTTGACTTGTAGATTTTTGCCTCGTAAAGGTGTAAATGATATTTGGCTAGTAGAGAAGATAACTCCAAACGTAGTGCAGTTCATTGTTTTGCTATAACAAAGTACCATAGACTGGGTGGATTATAAACAATAGGAATTTATTTTTCACAGTTCTGAAGGATGAAAGTCCAAAATCAGGGTGCCAGCATGGTCATGTTCTGCTGAGGGCCCTCTTCTGTGCTTCAGACTGCCGTCTTCTCATTATATCCTTACATGCCTGAAAGAGAGGGACGGAGCTCTTTGAGGTCCCTTTCATAAGGGCACTAGTCCCATTCATGAGGGTTCCAGCCTCCTTACCTAATTATTTCCCCAAAGCTCCACTTCCTATTACCATCACATTTCAACATATGAATTTTGGGGAACACAAACAGTCAGTCCATAAGCCTCTACTTTAGCAAACTTATTTAAACATTCCCTTCCCATGTAATTATGTAAATCTCTGTTCTTTAACTGCTCTCTCAATCAGCTTTCCCAATCTTCTGAGTTAAGCTTTAAAAATTTCTACTTTGACAGAGTTACTGTGAGCCTGGGACTGAGGTCTGAGGTGACATTACTGAGACATTAAGCTCTGCTCTACAGTTATATAATGTGACAATTCAGAAAGTCCTTATGGTATTTTCTCCTTTCTTAGAAAAAAAAATTAAACATATAAAGAGTAACAGTGATCACCAATATATTTATCTTCCAAGTTTTTTTCTAGTTTTATGTATATAACTGATACAGTATCAATTATGTAAACTAAATAATAGTATATAGTTTATTTTTTGGTGCTGCCCTGTGGCTTTTGGTATCTTAGTTCCCCAACCAGGGATTGAACCCATGCCCGCTGCAGTGGAGGCTTGGATTCCTACTCACTGAACTGCCAGGGAACTTCCTCACCAGTTTTTCCATTTCCATGTCCTTTTCCTGTTCTAGGATCCAACCCAAGATGCTACATTACATTTATCAGATTATGTTTGAGGTTTATAATGATATATGGCATTCTTTTTTATTCATTCTGACTGAAGATAGAATTCCATTCTTTGACTGTAACCAAGGTATACATTCTCCCATTGGCACATATTTAAGTTGCTTCCAAATGTCCTTTACTATTATAAACTGGTGCAATCCTAGTGCCTTTATCCTTATCTTCTTTACATTGTCAGGAAACAGAGAGAGCATCTATCTGCAGCATCTGTCTGTAATTTATGATGAAGTGCCAGCCTATAACCTTCAAACTCTGGCTTTAATTTTCTGTTCTAGAAACAGACAACCTTCAAGTTCCCAGACAACCAAGTTCACTACTGACTCCTCTAGCTCTCTCTAATGTTTTCTACTGTGCCCAGTGCTTTCCTGTTTCCCAGACTTGCCTTTGCTGGTCATCTGCCTCACCCCACCACAAGCTCCAGCAGTATCAGTTAGAATGCTGTACACATTAACAGCAGAATGGGATTATATGTATGGCTGAGTCCCTTCGCTCTTCACCTGAAACCACCACAACATTGTTAATTGGCTGTTGTTCAGTTGCTCAGTCACGTTCGACTCTTTGGGACCCCATGGACTGCAGCACGCCAGGCTTCCCTGTCCTTTACCGTCTCCCAGAGCTTGCTCAAACTCATGTCCATTGAGTCCGTTATGCCATCCAACCATCTCATCCTCCGTCATTCCCTTCTCCTCCTGCCTTCAATCTTTCCCAGCATCAGGGTCTTTTCTAATGAGTCAGCTCTTCTGCATCAGGTGGCCAAAGTACTGGAGCTTCAGCTTCAGCATCAGTCCTTCCAATGAATATTCAGGATTGATTTCCTTTAGGATTGACTGGTTTGATCTCCTTGCAGTCCAAGGGACTCACAAGAGTCTTCTCCAACACCGATTGTATTGTACTAGCTACACGCCAATACAAAATAAAAAGTTTAAAGCTTGAAAAAAAAGTGAGCAGAATGAGATTCTTAAGTATGTTTAAGAAATAACTATCTTCTTAATTTTTTTTTAATGATCAGTATGGATATGGAATAACACCACATTGAGGCATATGAAAGTGAAAGAGATTTACCATACTCACAAGCTGTAGAAGAGAGAGGCAGGCATGCCATACAGGGGGCTATGTGGGAGGATCACTAAGGGAACCAGCTCAACCAAGCTGGGAGAGCCTGAAGACGGTGGGCAAGTTCCTCCCTGAGGATCAGGGTGATGTACACAGCAAAAGGAATGAAGGGGTTTCACTGGTGTGCTTGATTTCACTAGGTCACAGTCAGGATAGGACAAGAAGGGGAACTTGTGGCAGGGACCAGCCTCCTCATACCGTGCGCCTTTTCTCCTGGGCAGGGGGCTCACAGACTTCGGGGCTGTTGAGGCAGCAGGAAAGTATGATAGCTAGTCTGTTCCAGGTGGTCTCATATATCCTAATGGTTTCAACTCTGTTATCTACACCTCCAGCCTAGACTTTACTTCCCAAGCACCTGACCCATATATCTATCTGCCTCTGGAATATCCCTATTTTGCTATCTCATGTGCTGTACTGTGCTTAGTTGCTCAGTTGCGTCCAACTCTTTGCAACCCCATGGACTATAGGCTGCCAGGCTCCTCTGCCCATGGAGATTCTCCAGGCAAGAATACTGGAGTGAGTTGCTATGCCCTCCTCCAGGGGATCTTCCCAACCCAGGGATTGAACCCAGGTCTCCTGCATTGCAGGTGGATTCTTTACTGTCTGAGCCACCAGGGAAGCCCATGAACCTCCCCAGGTTCCTCTGTCCCTGGGATTTCTCAGCAAGAATACTGGAATTGATAGCCTATTCTTTCTCCAGGGGATCTTCCCTGACCCAGGAATCAAACCAGGGCCTCCTGCATTACAGGCAGATTCTTTACCAGCTGAGCTACGAGGGAAACCTGGCGATCTTATAGGTAACCTCAAAGTCATCCTATTCAAAAATGAACTCATCATCTGTAATATGCCCTGAATCTGTTCCCCTTCCAATGCTCCCTATATCTTAGGGAATGGCATGAGCGAGCTCCCAGAACTCAAGGTAAACACCTGGGAGTTTCTTTGGACTTACTTCTCTTCCCCAGCATTAACCTAACACAGCACTACGTTCTGTCTATTTTATTACCTTAGGATAGACACATTTGTCAACTGAATTCACTTTTTATTCACTTTTGCATTTATTCAGTGTCTTTTTATACTGGAACCTGTCCTGGCTTCTGGGAAACAAAAGCCAGTGCTTCTCAAACTGTCCTAGTGAAGGACCATTTCTTTTTTTCTTTTTCCAACCAATCAAGAATGGATTCTTTTGGGACTTCCCTGGTGGTCCTGTGGTTAAGAATCCACCTTGCAATGTAGGAGACTCGGTCTGATCCCTAGAGAACTAAGATGTCACATGCCTCGGAGCAACTAACCCATAGGCCCCAACTACTGAGCCCACATGGCACAACTAGAGTCCGTGAGCCACAGTGAAAGACCCCGTGACGATGTGACAAAGATCCCGGGTGCCCTAACTAAGACCTGATACAGCCAAATAAATAAATGAATATTTTTTAAAAAGAATGGATTCTTTTACAGAATACAATGAAAATCAATTACTAGAAAAATAAAGTGAAAGAAAGGACATAAAAAATGCCAGTCCCAGTTTTTCATTACTAGATTCAATCAACAGAAATTACTTGCCAAATCACTATAAAAGTTTATAAATGTTTCTCTCGATTCCTGTACCTATCTCACTGCAGACTGATTAAGTTTGCAAACTGGTGTCATCCATGGACCACACTCTGAGTAGAACAGAGGAGAGAGAGCAAGCAGAATGGAGTATGTATATGTGGGCCTCACAGTGAGAGGGGGGAAGGCAGAAAAGAAAGACTCTTAAGCAAATAAATAATAACCACATCATCAACAAAAAAGCAATTAGTTATTTGTGCCAAGACGTGGGTAACCCAAGGCAATGGGAGCACAGAGAAGGCACATAACCCAGCCCAAGTATCAGGGAAGCCTACCTTATAGGAGGTGCAAGACAGGTAGGAATTAGTCAGATTGCAGATGCTCTAATGACGAGCAGGAAGGATATTCTCAGCAGAGAAACATGTTCTGGAGACATTAAGTAGCATATGGCTTTTGGAATTACCTTCCTATGATTTGATGGACTGCTTTTCTCTGAGCCTCAATATGTATAAATGGATGTGACAGTCCTCTCTGAATGATGAAAGAAGCGGTGGTGGTGGTCCAGTTGCTCAGTCGTGTCTGACTCTTGCAACCTCATGGACTAGCCCCCCAGGCTCCTCTGTCCATGGGATTTCCCAGGCAAGAATACTGCAGTGGGTTGCCATTTCCTTCTCCAGGGGATCTTCCTGAACCAGGGATCGAACCTGGATCTCCTGAATTGCAGGTGGACTAAGCCATCATAGAAGCCCTAAGAGAGATAAGGATGAAAATGTAACAATATAACAGTGCCCAGTGCTTGGTACCATGCTTTTTTGTGTGTTTGGAATACTTAACACGAATCAGAGCTACCTTGGATGTGGGGTAGAATGGGTGAAGCGACAGGTCGCTGACCCAAGACCGGAGTCCAGAACGACCCAAGCTGAGGGGAAATAGGGTGGCATGCCTGCCCCTGAGTCATTCCCAGGCCTGAGGCATATTACTCTAGGATAGTCAGCAGACCATGAGTGTAGTTTTAGGTGGGGGCAGGAGGCAGGACCCCAGAATAATCTCTTCTTCTCCAGTCCCTGGTGTTCCAGATGTCCACAACAAAAATATGTTCTATATTAAAAGACTGAAGGGTGGGTTGTCTCTGTCCTGTTATGCCTTGCCCTGGGGGAGGAGGGGCTGATGAAATAAAGACATGAATAGATTGTTCATGAATCACAGAGCTAATCCTCTCAAGTACTGGTTGCTAATAGTGAGAATCAGGAAGATTAAGTCAGAGATCACAAATCTCAAAGCCAGAGTGATGTGAAATTGACATGAAATTAATTAATACATTTGATTTATGAAAATAATTTTGTCCTATAGAGGAATGAGGTGTTAAAAAATGACCGACTCTGTTTGTCAAATATGCTTCATTCCACAAATATTTTCTAAGTGCCATGTTAGAAGAAACACTAGGTGTATGGTAACTGGCAGAGGCCTCACATGGGAGTCAGAGAAGGCCCATAAAGAGGTGATACCAGAGCTGATACCTGAGCAGGTGTTAGTTATGGAAGCATTGGAGCACTACTTCTCAAGGTCACACCCTTCTTAGTGAAGACACTGATTCTTTTTTTTTTTTTTTTAGGGCAATATAAATACATTTATTTATTTCTTGAAAGTGAAAGTGAAGTCGCTCAGTCGTGTCCGACTCTTTGCGACCCCATGGACTGTAGCCCACCAGGTTCCTCTGTCCATGGGATTTCCAGGCAAGAATACTGGAGTGGGTTGCCATTTCCTTCTCCAAGGACACTGATTCTTAAGACTTATCTCACCTGTTACAATAGAGCAGAAGTCCCTGCTCTCAGTCACACCCTTCTTAGTGAAGACACTGATTCTTAAGACTTATTATCTCACCTGTTACAATAGAGCAGAAGTCCCTGCTCTCACCAAAAGCTCTCTTGTCTATTTGTACCTTGGGTCCTGTCTATTCTGCTTATTATTGTCATTCCTATAATTAAACCCTCTCTCTGCTTAAATGTCAGTTTCAGACTCCTTGGAAAAAGCTGTTTACCAGACAGTGTGTCTACCTTATCAGCACCTGTTCCCTTCTTACCCACTCCAGTCTGGCTACCGTCTCCTCTGTAACTGCCAAAGTCATAGTCAAAGTCACCAAGGATCTCCAACCTTGTCAAATCTCATAGGCTCTTACCTGGTTCTTAGCAATATTCGATGTAGTTTAACATTGCCTCTTTTACATACATGTTTCTCTGGATTTTTTTTTTTTTCTCCTACCACATGGCTTGTGGAATCTGGACCCCCTACAGTGGAAGCCCAGAGTCCTAACCAATGGACTGCCAGGGAATTCCCTCTCTTGGCTGCTTGAAATATAATTTCCTGACTTTTCTTCTCTCTGGTGGTTATTTCTCAATGTCTTTGGATGACCTCACTGTTATACCTGATCTTAAATGTAGGGTGAATTTGGGTTCTGTCCTGTTATCTTCCTAGTTGATATCATCCATTCTTATGACCTTAAAACCACCGTTTCTATGCTGACAACACCTAAATTTACATTTACACCCCTGATCTCTCTCTGAACATATTTGTTTATTGTTTGTTTTAGTTGCTAAGTCATGTCTGACTCTTTTGCAGCCCCATGGGCTGTAGCCCCACCTGGCTCCTCAGTCCATGGGATTTCCTAGGCAAGAATACTGGAGTGGGTTGCCATATTCTTCTCCAGGGACTCTTCTCGACCCAGGGATCAAACCCATGTCTCCTGCATTGGCAGGTGGGTTGTTTACCTCTGAGTCACCAGGAAAGTCATCTCGAAGTCAACATGTCTAAAGTGGAATTCTTGTCTCAGCAGCCTCTATATCTTCCCAAATTCCTTTCAGTGTTACCAAATGGTGCAGTCAGCACTTGGTCGCTTCCCCAGTAATCTAAGGGTCACCTTTAATTCTTCTTTTCCTCCCAGTCCTTTACCATTCAAATCCACTACCAAGTCCTACCTTTTAAAATTCTAAAATATTCTTTAATGACCATCATCAGCCCCCCCCCCCACCCCTGCTGACCACTGAACAGTGACTTCTCTTTCTTGGAGACCTCCTTTAGCTTTTTAATTGGTGTCCCTGCTTCTCTCTTGTCCATAAGCCTCAAAGGAATGGAAGGATTATTTCCTTTTTATCAAGGTATAATTAATTTACAATGTTAGTTTCAAGTGTAGAGCAAAGTGACTCAGATTCTTTCCCATGATAGGTTATTGCAAGATACTGAATATAGTTCCCTGTGCTATACAGTAGGTCTGTTATTTTAAAATAATTATTTTAAAAACTTAGATCATACCAATTTCTTGCTTAAAAATCCTTCAGTGGATTTTTCACCCCTAGAATAAAATCCAAACTACTTTCCACAGTCTCCAAGACCCTGCTTATCTCTGCTCTCATGTCATTCCATCCTCCCCCTTTATTCACATCACTGAGGTCACCTGGGCCTCCCTTGCCCAATTGGCCTCCCAAGCTCTTTCTTCTTCCATCTTCCTCCAATCTTCCTATGTCTGGTTCCTTTCAGGCACTTGGTTCTCAGCTCACCTGAGAACCTAGTGCCTGAAACAGAATAGCCTACTGGTCCTGCTTTGTTTTCTCCACAGTGCTCACCCCCATCTAAAATTATGTTGACTACTGATTTTATTATATTTTTTTCCTGTTTGCCCATTTAGGATGAAAATTCCCTGAGCTTAAGGACTTGGTTCTGTCTCGTTTGTCATTGTATCCCTAGTTCCAAAAGATAGCGCCCAACACACAGTGGGTAGTCCCGAAGTACCATAGAAAAAAACGCTTTGTTTCCCAGAGCTCCCAGTCTTCAGCTGGTACACTCAAGGACATCGGTACCTGGCCTATAGCGGAGGCCACGGCAAGAACCCCGAGCTGGTGGGGTGGTGCTGGAAGCTCTCCTGTCTGCAGACGCCCTACACCCTGACCTGCTGTTCTCTTCAGCCTCCATAAAGTCCACATGGCCTGACCGAAGTCTGAAACCTTGGGGTCTCCACCCTCACTTAGGCCAAATACAAATGCTCAGAAAGGCGGGTGGGGTAGGTAGGGTGGTGAAGACGTGAGACACAAGTAATGAAAGTCTTGAGGTCCCCTGTTAGTGACCCTGCTGCCTTAGGGCAGGCAGCGCCAGGCTGAAGCGCGGCAGGGTGGGGCAGCGGCTGCTGGGTGGGTCGGTGGGTGTGGCCCTTGGCTCCGCCCCCCCGCGCGGTGAGAAGTAGAAGCTGAGCGCGGTGATTGTGGCGTGGTAGTACCAGACCTGCGACGCGCCGCGGGTCTCAGCTCTGCTCGGGTGTGGGTCAGGACCCTAGCGCAGGGTCAATGTGCAACCCATCCCAAGTTCAAATGGAGCAGGGGGCCGAGGGCCTGAATCAGTGGCATGTGGCTTCGCACCACTTCACAGAGGTGAGTCAGGCCTTCCCAGGACACCGCGTGGGGGCTGAGGGCATGGAGGTTGGGGTAGTCGAGGGAAGCAGAAATCGGGAGGATTAGGGGTCCGAGGAATAGGTTGGGAAGGGAAGGGATGCGAGGAAGAGAACATTAATCATGTGTCGTTTGTTCCGTTAGTAGTCTTAGGGTTGGATACTGGGAGTAAAGATTTCAGATAACTTCTGATAGAGACTTTTTTGAGTACTCTGGGAAGAAGACAAAGAAAGTTGGCGGAAGCAGAGAGGAAAAAATTACTAATTGGCAGGGCTTTGACAGACCCTGGGAATAGGATAGTGAGTTTACCATTAGATATTTCATCGATTGTTTTATTAATAAATAGCCGGATGATTGGAAGTGTAGAAATAACTGTAAAGAAGAAATATAGGGGCCACGGTAACGTAGAGTAGAGGTGTTTGATCTGATTTAGGATGTGGAGAAGACAGCTGAGTATTCATTCTGGGACCGCAGAGAAATGGTTAGGTGAAGGGTTGGCAGGTCCTGAGCCCAGAGACAGAATGCTCCACTTTGGAGGCAGTGAAGATGCAGGAAGAGACCAAGGCCAAGAGAGTGATGGGAGAGTGGTCAAGGGGAGGGGAGGCAGGGACTCTGGAACCACCTAAGTCCTGCTGGGCTTGAGTTGGTTGTTCCAAAAGCAGGGGAAAGCCATTGAAGAGTTTAAGTATGATCAATCACAATTAAATTTGTTTTTTTTTTTTAATAAAAAATACTGATTAATAAATGGTAAAATATACGATGGTAAACTTACCATTGTACTTCCAGTATCTGTCAAAGGCCTGCCAATTAGTCATTTTTTCCTCCCTATCTGCTTCCTGCTGACTTTACAACTTTGTCTTCTTCCCTGAATACTCAAAAATCTCTATCAGAAGTTACCTGAAATCTCTTTAATTCCAGCACCCAATGCTGAGACTATTAACTGAATAAATGACACGTGATTTATGTCCTGGTGGGTATGGGCAGAATTCAAGGCAATAATTAGAAAGCTATCATGATAATCCAATCAAAGTGGTGGCTGAACTAGAAAGATGAGAGTGGAGAAAATGGAATAGATCTTGGAGTCGTTTTGGAGGTAGACATCACAAGAATTGGTAATTAACTTGGATTGGCGACATTTTCTGGGACCAAAGGATGAGACCGAACAGGAATAATAGTTTTTTTCTCCTGGGGGTAGGTTGGGGGGTGGGTGAGTGGATAAAGCCGATCCTGGGTTTTGGACTTAGTCCAAAAACTAAATGCCTTTGGGCTATCCAAATAGACTGAGCATTAAGCATCTGGAAGATTCTGAACAGGTCTGCCCTGGAGCTATTGATTTAAGAATAATTGACTATAAACAGAAGTGGATGTATTAACATGAGAAAGGTTGCCCAGAGAGTAGCTTAATGCAAAAGAGGACTGAGGAGGAAGGCCAGAATGAAGGGAAGAAGAAAAACCTGGCGAGTGTGTCCCTGTGTTCCAGAGGCCAAGGGGAAGAAACCATTTAAGGAAACAATGGCCATTATTCTTTTTATGCGAAAGGAATCTAAAAAAAAGTGGGTATATGTGTGCTGCTGCTGCTGCTGCTACTAAGTCGCTTCAGTCATGTCCAACTCTGTGCGACCACATAGATGGCAGCCCACCAGGCTCCTCTGTCCCTGGGATTCTCCAGGCAAGAATACTGGAGTGGGTTGCCATTTCCTTCTCCAGGTATATGTATATATACAGGCATAACAGATTCACTTTGCTATACAGCAGAAAATAATACAACATTGTAAATCAACTATACTCCAATAAATTTTTTAAAAAAGAAAGAGATCAATGGCCAGTAGTCTCAGAAACTTGTGACAGGTCAAGCAGGGGAGGACTCTGACACGTGTTTGGACTTGATAACATGGAGATCGTCAGTGACCTTTATGAACGCTGTTTCTGTGGAGAAATGGGAGCCAGACCAAACTTGGAGGAATAGTAAATTGAGATAGTGGTAAAGTGTTGTAGACATCCCCAAAGAAGTTTGCCTAAGAAGAATCAGTAAAGGAAAAGGGAGGGAAAAGTGGCTGTGTACCCCAGAAATACCCATCCAGTAGATAGATCTCTGGCGCCTATTATGTGCCTACTTTATGTTAGTTACTGAGTGTAAGTGGTGAATAAAATGGATGAAGTTTTGATAAAACGGATAGGATGGCAATTTCTTTTCTTCCATAGTCAAAACACATTATCACATCTTCAGAGTTAATGAACGATAATTTCTAAATATCATCTTAGATGTAATTCTTTCAAAATTTTTTAAAAAATTGTTTTGAAATACAGTTGATCTACAATGTCATGTTAATTTCTGCTGTACAGCAAAGTGATTCAATCATACACACTTACATATTCTTTTTCATATTCTTTTCTGTTACGGTTTATTAAAGGATATTATATATAGTTCACTGTGCTATATAGTAGCAACTTGTTTGTTTAGATGTAATTCTTATTCACATTCCCTAGTTGCTCCTAAAATGTCCTTTCCAGTTAGTGTGTCCAAACCAAAATCTACTTTAAGTCTCTTTGAAATTAGAAGAGTTTTCTTTTTTCCTTACTGACCTTTCATTTTTCATCATATTAACTTTTGCCTTGAGACTATTCCTCCTTGTGGACTTATCAGATTGCTTTCTTGTGATATGATTTCAGTTCAGTTCAGTTACTCAGTCATGTCCGACTCTTTGCGACCCCATGGACTGCAGCACACCAGGCCTCCCTGTCCATCACCAACTCCCGGAGTTTATTCAAACTCATGTCCGTTGAGTTGGTGATGCCATCCAAACATCTCATCCTCTGTCATTCCCTTCTCCTCCCACCTTCAATCTTTCCCAGCATCAGGATCTTTTCAGATGAGTCAGTTCTTCACATCAGGTGGCCAAAGTATTGGAGTTTCAGCTTTGACATCAGTCCTTCCAATATTAGTCCTGAATATTCAGGACTAATATTCAGTATGGACTGGTTGGATCTCCTTGCAGTCCAAGGGACTCTCAAGAGTCTTCTCCAACACCACAGTTCAAAAGCATCAATTCTTTGGCACTCAGCTTTCTTTCTAGTCCAACTTTCACATCCATACATGACCACTGGAAAAACCATAGCCTTGACTAGATGGACCTTTGTTGGCAAAGTAATGTCTCTGCTTTTAATACGCTGTCTAGGTTTGTCATAACTTTCCTTCCAAGGAGTAAGCGTCTTTTAATTTCATGGCTTCAATCATCATCTGCAGTCATTTTGGAGCCCCCAAAATAAAGTCTGTCATTGTTCCACTGCTTTCCCATCTATTTGCCATGAAGTGATGGAACCGGATGTCATGATTTTAGTTTTCTGAATGTTGAGCTTTAAGCCAGCTTTTTCATGCTCCTCTTCCACTTTCATCATTATGATTTAGCTTGATCTAAATTATTATATACTATATTCCCTCTAAAGATGTTAAAACCAAT
Organism: Bos grunniens; assembly: GCF_055505025.1. Classification (NCBI taxonomy): domain Eukaryota; kingdom Metazoa; phylum Chordata; class Mammalia; order Artiodactyla; family Bovidae; genus Bos; species Bos grunniens. The sequence continues at coordinate 19,476,283 of NC_141167.1, forward strand.
TGGATTCCTGATTTGGGGTAAGGATGTCTCAAAGGTACTATCCAGAGATACATCTGGCTCCCACCTTTGGTGACATTAGCTGTGGCCCTTGAATTCGGGGAGAGAAAAGCCTCATTGACCTATTTGAATTTATATTTCAGCTTTATTGTCATAAAGTAATTTGTAATTTTACCTTGGATCCATCCAATGTCCCCCTCCCCACTTATCATTCACTTTCATTTAAACAAATACTAATTTTTCCTTAACCAAAAGTTCCCTTAGTGTTAGTTGCTCAGTCTTGTCCGACTCTGTGCGACCCCACGGACTGTAGCCCACCAGTCTCCTCTGTCCATGGGATTTTCCAGGCAAGAATACTGGAGTGGATTGCCAATCCCTTCTCCAGAGGATCTTCCTGACGCAGGAATCAAACCTTGGTCTCCTGCCTTGCAGGAGAACTCTAACCCTTTGAGCTACAAGGAAGACCTAAAAGTCCCCTTAGAGGATATAAATTGATTTTCCAGTTCCACCATTCCTTCTGTATTAGTTTGTACTCTTCTGTAAAGGAGGATTTTTCTTAAACAACTGGAATCATTAGGTGAATTTGAAGTAATAGTTTCCTATCAAACAGAATAAATGCTTAATTTTTCACTTCAGTTCACAATGTTCAGAGCTGGGATAATAGCTGACTCCTTGTCACTTTTGATTCATGAATTTTCATAGATTTAATCTATTAAAATCAACAATTGTTCTTTTTGATTCTCAAATTGTTACAAATGTGGCCAGTGGGAACCCCTTCTGTGCCCCTTCTTAAGCATTTAAAAAATTATGGTAAAATCTGTATAACATAAAAATATTATATGTAGTTATGTTTATATAGTTCAGTGGGATTAAACACATTTTCATTACTACTTTCTGTCTCCTTGAATTTGACTTCCTGAAGTATCTCATGAATGGAATCATACATTGTTTTTTTGACTGGCTTACTTCACTTGGCTTAATGTCTTAATGTTGAAGCCTGTGTCAGAATTTCCTTCCATTTTAAGACTGAATGATATTCTACTATATATATATATATATATCTCGGAGAGGGCAATGGCACTCCAGTACTCTTGCCTGGAAAATCCCATGGACGGAGGAGCCTGGTAGGCTGCAGTCCATGAGGTCTCGAAGAATCGGACACAACTGAGCGACTTCACTTTCACTTTTCACTTTCCTGCATTGGTGAAGGAAATGGCAACCCACTCCAGTGTTCTTGCCTGGAGAATCCCAGGGATGGTGGAGCCTGGTGGGCTGCCGTCTATGGGGTCGCACAGAGTCGGACACGACTGAAGTGACTTAGCAGCAGCAGCAGCATATATATTTTGTTTATCTGTTGATGGACACTTGGCTTGCTTCCACATTTTGGCTATTGTGAATAATGCGGCTCTGAATATGTGTATAACATATCTATTCCAGTCCTTGCTTTCAAATGGGTTGCCTTTAGACTCTTTTGATAGTGTCTTATGATGCACAAAAGTTTTAAACTTTGATGAAGTTAATTTTGTCCGTATTTTCTTTTGTTACCAGTGCTTTCAGTATCATCTCTTAGAAATTATTGCCAATCCAATATCATGAAACTTTTCTGATTTTTCCGCAAGAGTTTTATAGTTTGGCTCTTACATTTAGATTTTTTTATCCATTTTGAGTTAATTTTATATGTTTTTTTTTTAAACCCTTGCCTGAGATCAACATGTACACACTGCTGTATTTATTAATTTATATATATTATTTATTTATTTTGGGCTGTGTGGGGTCTTCATTGCCGCATGTAGGCTTTCTCTAGTTGCAGAGAGCAGGGGCTACTCTCTGGCTGTGATCTCTTCTGTGGTAGTGGAGCACAGGCTCTAGGCCTTCTGACTTCCATAGCCCAGGGGCTCATTAGTTGTGGCTTGTGGACCCTGGAGCGTACAAGCTTTAGTAGTTGTGGCTTATGGGCTCCAGACTGGGGCTTCAGCAGTTTCGGTGCATGGGCTTAGTTGTTCTGAGGCATGTGGACTCCTCCCAGACCAGGGATCAAAACCGAGTCCCCTGCCTTGGCAAGTAGATTCTTATCCACTGCATTCACCACCAGGGAAATCCGGGTATATGGTGTTAGGTAAGGGTCCAACTTCATTTCTTTGCATGTGGATAACCAATTATACCAGCACCATTTATTGAAAAGATTGTCCTTTCCCCTGTTGAATGGTCTTGTCATCTTTTGACAATCATTTGACCATATATGTAAGGATTTATTTCTTGGCTTTCTTCCTTTCTTTTGGTCTGTTCTTAATGCCAAAAATAGGTTTTGCTTTTTTTGTTGTTGTTTTTTGGATTTTTGTACCTATATTCATAAAAATGTTGGTTTATAGATTTTTTTTTTTACTTGTAATATCTTTCTCTAGCTTTGGTATCAGGGCAATGCTTAGCTCATAGATTGGATTAAGAAGTAGTCTCCTTTTTTCCAGTTTAAAAAAAAAAAGTATTTAGCTGCATTGGGTCTTGGCGGTACTTGGGATCTTCCTTGCATCATGCAGGATCTCTGGTTGTGGAGCGTGGGCTCAGGAGATGCAGCACGGAGGCTTAGTTGCCCTGCAGAGTATAGAATCTTAATTCCCCAACCAGGGACTGAACCCGGATCCCCAGCATTGTATGGTGGGTTCTTAGCCACTGGACCACCAGGGAAGTCCCCTTTGCGATTTTTTGTTAGAATTTGAGAAGCACTGACATTTTTCTTTAAATGTTTAGTGTAGGCATGAAGCCGTCAGGTTCAGGATCTTTCTTTGTCCTGGAAGCTTTTGGTTACTGATTTACTAGGTGTGGGTGTATTCAAATTTTCTATTTTTTCATAATTTGGTGTTGGTATGTATTGTTTTTCTATGATTTTATCCATTTCATTTAGATTATCCAATTTGTTGGCATTCAGCTGTTCATAGTACTCTATTCTTAAAACTTTCATGTCTATACAATTCGTAGTAATGTCTTCACTTTCATTTCTGCCATCAGTAATTTGAGTCTTCCCTTTTTCTTGATCAGTCTAGCTAAAGGTTTGGAATTTTGTTAATCTTTCCCAAAAGCCAACTTTTGGTTTCAGTAATATTTCTCTAATATTTCTTTCCTGCTAACTTTGGGTTAATTTGTTCTCTTTCTAGTTCCTTAAGGCCTGAAGCTAGGTTTGAGATCTTTTAAAATTATAAGCATTTATGGTTATAAATTCCCTCTTACCATTGCTTTTGCTGTACCTTGAAAGTTTTTTAGTGTTGTTTTCATTTTTGTTTGTCTAAGTATTTTCTAATTTCCCTTGTGATTTCTTTTTTGACCTGTTGGTTTTTTAAGAGCATGTTGTTTAATTCCATAAATTTGGATATTTTCCAGCAATGTTGTTATTAGTGATTTCTGTCTTTTAAAATCTCTTGAGCCTTAATTTGTGACCTGACATATGATCTATTCTGAGAATGTACCTTGTGCATTTGAGAAGAACGTGTATCTTGTTGAGTAGAGTGTTCTGTATATGTTTGTTGTATCTAATTGGTTTATGTTTTGTTCAACTTCCGTTTCCCTATTCATCTTCTGTCTGCTTGTTCTGTTTATTATCTAGAGTGAGATATTGGCATCTCCAGCTGTTACTTAGAACTCTTTATTTGTCCTTTCAACTCTGTCAGCTTTGGTTTCAGATACTTTGACCTATTAATAGGTGTAAATCTTTATAATTATGCATCTTTTTGCTATGTTGAACCTTTATTAATATACTGATATATAATATCCTTTGTCTCTTGACACTTTTTTTAATTTAAAGTCTATTATGTTTGATAGCCACTAGTATAGCCATGCCAACTCTTTTGTTTACTATTTCCATGGAATATCTTTTCCCATATTTTCACTTTCAGCCTATTTTTGTCTCTGGATCTAAAGTAGTCTTTTGTAAACAACATATAATTAGACCATGTTTATTTGAATCCATTCTTCCAACCTCTGTCTTGATTGGAGAGTTTAAACTGTTTATATTTAAAGTAATTAATGATAGGGAGGGACTTCTGTCATTTCACTCTTTGTTTTCAGTATGCATTTAGCTTTCTTGCCCCTTGTTTCCTTTATTATCTTTTGTGTTGATTTTTGTTTGTAGTGAAACTTTAATTCCCTTCTCATTTCCTTTTGTATGTATCATACAACTATTTTCTTTGTGTTCACTATATGGATTAAATTTGACATCCCATAATTATAACATACTAATTTGAATTTATACCACTGAATGTGATTAAAATAAAAGCTCCATCCTGTCCTGTCCCCATTTCAGTTCAGTTATTAATGTCACAAAGTTACATCTTTATGTATTACGAGTACAAAAATACAAACTAGTACATTTTTTATGCATTGGTACCTAAGAAAACTGTTTTCCTTCATTCTCATTCTCAACACTTATGACATCAGCTATGTGGGTTTTCTGCAATAAAAAACTAACTGCCTGGAATTAGTGCCCAGTCCTACAGGTTAAGGGCTTAATCCCACAGACGGCCCCCTACCCTTATTTCCTCTTTTTGTTAATATTTATTTTTAAATTTAAAAATAATTTTATTTACTTATGTTATTTATTTTTGGCTGTGCTGGGTCTTTGTTGCTGTGTGGGTTTTTCTCTAGTTGCAGTTTGAAGGCTTCTCATTGCAGTGGACTCTGTGGAGCACAGGCTCTATGGCGCTCAGGCTTCAGTAGTTGTGACACGTGGGCTCAGCAGTTGCAGCTCCTGGACTCTAGAACACAGGCTCAGTAGTTGTGGTGTACAGGCTTAGTTACTCCATGGCATGTGGGATCTTCTCAGCCACAGACAGATCCCATGTCTCCTGCATTAGCAGGCGGATTTTTTTTACCACTGAGCCACCAGGGAAACCCCGTCATTTTTATTTATTTGGCTGTGCTGGGTCTTAGTTGTGGCATGCAGGATTTTTAGTTGAGACATACAAGCTCTCTAGTTGCAGCATGTGGGACCTTGAGTTGTGGCATGGGAACTCTTGTGGCATGTGGCATGTGGCATCTGGTTTCCTCACTGGGGATGGAGCCCAGGCCCTCTGCACTGGGAGCATTGAATCTTAGCCAAGGGACAGCCAGGGAAGTCCTCACCCCCTGATTCAGACACCAGTCACAAGTCCAGGTTGTCACCTTGGCTTCTGACCAACTGTCTGTGAATTGGGACCAGTTTCTACGACCTCCTCCTGAGATCTGATAATTTTCTAAAGCAGCTCACAGAACCCAGGAAAAGTTTATTTACTATTGCTGATTTATTACAAAATGATGTCTTAAAGAATACAATTGAACAGCCAGATAAAGAGCTACATAGAGGGTGAGGTATGGGAAAGGGGCACAGAGCTTCCATTCCCTCTCTTAGGTACACCACCCTCCTAGCACCTCCAGATGTTCAACAACCCAGAAGCTCTCTGAGCTCTGTACTTTGGGGATTTTTATGGAGACTTGATCATGTAGACATCATCAATTATTAATTCATTTTATAGGCCCTCTCTTGTCTCTGGAGAATGAGGGATACGGCCCAAATTCCAAGCTTCTAATGATGGCTTGGTCTTTCTTGGTGACCAGCCCCTATCCAGAAGGTCACCAGGAGTCACCTCATTAGAACAAAAGATGCTCTAATGGTAATAAACTCTTCCAGCATTTATCTGGAAATAACTTAATATTTCCTTCATATTTGAAGGACAGTTTTGCCAGTTATAAGATTTTTGGTTAGACAGTTTTTTTCAGCATTTTGAATATATCAACCCACTGCCTTTTGGCATCCAAGGTTTCTAATGAGAAATCTGTTAATAATCTCATCTGAGATCCCTTATATGTGATGAGTTACTTTCTTACTGCTCTCAAGATTCTCTTTGTCTTTAGACAGTTTGATTATAATGTGTCTCAGCGAGGATTTCCTTGATTGATTTTATCCTATTTGAAGTTCACTGAGCTCTTTGGAGGGCTATATGCATGCCTTTCATCACATTTGAGATGTTTTCACCCATTATTTTTTCAGGCAGTCTCTCTGCTCCTTTCTCTCTCTCATTGGATTCCCACAATGCATATGTTGATCTGCTTGATGTTGTCCCACAGGTCCTTTCAGTGCTCATTTCAGTTTTCTTCAATCTTTTTTTCTTCTTGTTCCTCAACTTGACAATTTCAATTGTCCTGTCTTCAAATTAGCTGATTCTTCTGCCTACTCAAATCTGCTTTTGAATCCCTCTAGTCAGTTTTATTTTAGTTATTATATTTTTAAGCTCCAGAATTTCTTTTTAGTTTATTTTTAGGTTTTCTTCTTTATCAAAATTACCATTTTGTTCATACATCAGTTTTGTGACTTTGTCCACATCTTCTTTTAGCTCTTTGAGCATCTTTAAGACAGTTGTTTTAAATTCTTTGTGTAGGAAGTTCACCATCTGGTCTTCTTAGACATTTCTGTTTATTTTTTCCCCCTTTGAATGGGTCATAACATTGCTGTCCTTTTATGACTCATGATTTTTTTGTTGTTGAAACAGGACATTTGAATTTTATGATGTAGGAACTCTGGAAATAAAATTCTTCCTCTTCCTTGGGGTTTACTGATTTTGTTTATAGTTTATTTAAATTGGGGTCTGTTGTCTCTGTGACAGCATCAGCCTGAGAGGTAAGCTCAAGGTTTCCCAGATATTTGATGAGTCTGGATCTTTTCTTAGGTATGTGTGGTAACTTTCTAAATTTTCCATATATGTGGTTACTTTTGAGTATGTGTGTGTGTGTGTGCACGCGTGCTCAGTCGCTTCAGTTGTGTCTGACTTTTTTCGACCCCAAGGACTGTAGCAGACCAGGCTCCTCTGTCCATGGGATTCTCCAGGCAAGAGTATTGGAGCAGTTGCCATTTCCTCCTCTAGGGTATCTTCCTGATCCAGGGACTGAACCCTCTTTTCCTGTGTCTCCTGCATTGCAGGCAGATTCTTTACCCACTGAACCACCCGGGAAACTTTTAACTATACTAGTTCTTAAATATATGGTTCCCAAAATGTGAAAAAGGGAAGAATGAAGGGAGAAAAAAACAGATGCCAGGGACTTCCCTGGCAGTCCACTGGTTAAGACTCTGTGCTTCCACTGCAGGGGGCACAGTTTCCATATCTGGTCTGGGAACTAAGATCCCGCAAGCCATGCAACATGGCCAGAGAGAGAGAGAGAGAGAGAGAGAAATAGGTGCCAGTCCTTTTAAATACCCTGTAGGTTCTGCCATTTGGAAGAGGAGGTTTGTGACGATTGCAGTGGGAGTTGGAACAGTGGCTTCCCACCTCTTTCTGCACCTCATGATCAGAAGCAGCAGTTGGTGATTAGAACACAGAATACCCATTACTTGGAGCACAAAGTTTTTGTTGCCCACTCTGGTTCCCACAAGTTGAGGCAGGCTGCTCCAGAAATGTGTGCACAGCTTCCTTGTATGGGACCCAGGATGTTTGGGGATAGCCACTAACTACCTAAAGAGCTGAAACTGACTGAAATTAACTGCAGCCTACCTTTCACACCTTCCCTTGAAGTCACAAGCATTTAATAGACTCCATTGTTCCAAAGTAATCATATCAGGCAAATTCTGCAGTCAGAGACGTGAATTCCTAGTGCTTCCTACTCTACTGTCTTCCCTGGTGTCACTTCAGCTGTGTCCGTTTGACACAGTCCTAATTATCTTGGCAAGTTCCCTTATTTTCTGGCACAATAAGAAGCCCCAGGTTCATTTATTCATTCCTTGCTCCAGACTTGGAGTCAGGAAATTCTCCCGACTCTTCCTTTTAGTAAGGAATAGAATTGAAGGCAAAAATCTGAGCATGAGGGATTTGTGCTTGTATAAAATATTTCCTATTTCAATAAGCATTATTTTTGTGTCTGATTTTTATAGTTTCACTTATGCTGAAAATCCAGATTTCTCACAGTATTATGTTAAAACCTTTTTATTGTGATAAAAGGCACTCAAACAAAAGTATGAATGTAAGTGCACAGTTTAACAGATTATTACAGAATAAGGACCTTTGAAACACTGTTAGCACCACGGAAGCCCCTATGGTTTCCCTTATCATTGTCTCCTTGTCTCCTTTCGCTCTATTATTACTCATAGCCTATTGTCTGGACATAATTTCTTTGAATTCCTCTGTCTACCCTGTGGTGTTCCTGTAATTGGTAAAAGCTGCAATTGCTTTCTTAAGTTTTGTTTTCCTTTTCTTTTTTTTTTTTAACTTATGTTTGAATGTTGTTAATTTTCCCTTGATCTTCAGCAACACTTTTCTGGTGAATTTTCTTTCTCTTTTGAGAAATTACAATCTTCAATTTCTGTTTTGGTGTTTTAGCATCTTCTGTGGATACTGTATTTTACTCATGTTTTGGTTTTCATGTTTGAATGGATTGGTCTTTTCTGGAGAGATACTGGGGTTGTGTTCCCAGTTTCTCAGATCAAGAGCTCTCTCTATTGCAACAGTAGTTGACAACTTTAAAAAATATGATTCTTGGATTGTGTCCTGTTTCAAGAAATTCTACCACCAATCTCTTCTCTTTTCCCTTAATATCAGTCAGTCAAGGAATAGTGCCCTTGCCTTCCAAGACAATCCCCCACCCTTTTAAAAAGGGCTCTTAAGTCTTCCCCTTTTCTTTACTTCCTCCAATGCTTGATCTCAGACTTAACCACTGCATTCCTACTCAGATGAGAGCCTCTTTTTTTTCCCCCTAAATTAGTACTTCTAAAGTTTTTAAATTTATTTTTGGTTGTGGTGAGTCTTTGTTGCAGCCCACAGCCTTTCTCTAGTTGTGGTGAGTGGGCTCCTCATTGCAATGACTTCCCCTGCTGGAGCACAGGCTTTAGGAGAGTGGGCTCAGTAGCTGTGGCACACAGGCTTACTTGCTCTGCAGCATATGGGATCTTCCTGGACCAGAGATCCAACCTGTGTCCCCTGCATTGGCAGGTGGATTCATAACCACTGGACCATCAGGGAATTCCTGAGAGCCTCTTCTGTAGGTAAATATTTGTGAATGGTTTCTAAGTTTTGCCAAAGCTGAGACCTATCTGAACCCTCCATTCTTCTTACCTTTATGGTTTTCTGAACCTGTTCTGATAGTTTGGGATGATCTTTAACCCTCACACTTAAACATAATCTGGAATTTGAGAGTTTTCTCAAGAGTCTCAGCTGAAAGTACAGATTGTGGAATATTTTATTTGCTCTTTATACTTTTTATGAAATAAAACTAAAAGCATGACAAGCAGGTAGAGTGGCATGAGTCACTTCTGGGCTTCCACCATGCTTCTGTCAGCCAGACTGGCATTTTATTTACTTATTTGCCACACTGTGTGGCATATGGGATCTTAGTTTCCTGAACAGGGATCGAACCCAAGCTCCGTGCAGTGGAAGCAAGGAGTCTTAACTACTGGACTACCGGGGAAGTCCCCGAGACGTGCATTTTAGAAAACCCAAACTGGAGAATGGCCTGAAGGTGTGATAATTCAGACAAGAGATGATGAAGGCTTGGATTAAGGGGGGGTCTGGAAATGGGGACATGTGGAAGTGTGGTTTAAGCTATGGTGAATCTCCCCTGACTTTCTTTCTCCAAGGATGCTGAGAAGTCAATGTCCATCTTGAACATGTCTTCATCTCCCGGAAGCAGTGGAATGCATACCTCTTGGAACCATAGTCCATTAGACATTCAACACATCCCTCAGTGCACAGAGCTGCAGAGGATCCCCTTGGCTTCTGCTGAGGCACCCAGGCAGAATGCCAGTGAAATGGGGCCACAGTTCAGTATGGCACTGCCTGACCACCATGTGAGCTACTGCCCCCAACTGACTTTCACCCCTTCCCAGATGACTTTCACTCAAGGAATGTCTCCTTCACAGCCAGGAATGATGATTTTCAAGGAACCCCAGATGATGCCCTTAGGAGAGCCCAATATTCCAGGGATGGCCATGACCTTTGGTGGGAATCTAAGGATGCCCCTTAATGGGCCACCAGCCTCACCTCCCAGTGGAATCCCAATGATGTCCCACATCAGAATGCGAACAATGTCTTATCCTGGCCTCCCAACAGTAGCTTCTAACAGAGACCCTTTACCACCTAAAACATTATTAAATCCAACCGTGCCTTCCACTGAGGCCCAAGCAATGCTCCCTTCTGTGGCTCAGATGTTGCCTCCTAGACAGCCCCACAACTTTGGGATGCCCCCAGGTGGACCTCCATTATTGCTGGCTTTGGAATCCCAGGGCTCTTTTGTGAACCAGCCAGTCTCCCAAGAAGACCCCTTCCTACCTAAGCAGCCCATATCTGCTCCACAAAGAGCAGAGCAGCAGTACTCCAGGACCCAGGAAAAGGCTCCCAAGCGGAGATCCCCAGTTTTAAGGCCTTACCGCTGCAACTATGAGAACTGTGAAAAAGCTTACACTAAGCGCTCCCACCTCGTGAGTCACCAACGCAAACACACAGGTAAATGAAATATCAGACATGTAGGGTGGGTGGAGAAATCTCTGGTTTTAGATTTGTGGTTTGTAATGGTTTGGAATTAGCCCATCATCCTTAAAGCTTGGGATCAAGCTCTGGTGGCCCCACTGACCTGCTTTCCCACAGTCTGGTATGCCTGTGCTGAGATGATGGAGACTGCTAGTTATGCCATCTCCTCACTGCTTTCCTATATTTTTCCTTCTGATTCCTCAACATTGACAGCTCTGCTTCATCAAGTCAGACCCCTTTCTTCCTACCTGCTAGCCTGTTCCTCTAAATTCCTTCTCCCCCTTGTCATTCCCCAGGTGAACGGCCCTATAAATGCACGTGGGCAGCCTGTACTTGGTCCTTCTTCCGTTCTGATGAACTTGGAAGGCATACTCGGATACACACCAAACATCGACCACATAAATGTGACCAGTGCGGCCGACAGTTCATGAGATCTGACCATCTCAGGCAACACCAAAGGACTCATATGCGGACGCCAAGATCTCCAGACCCACCTGCTGACAATGGATGTATGGCTGGTCCTCCTCCTACTCCTGGTCTTTAGGTCAATCTGCTCATCCCCTCATTTTGGCTTCTCCACCCAGATCCTGCGTGCCTCTGACCAGCTAGTCTCTTTGGTGGGTGTAGGCTCTGATGAAGACACTAAGATTATGAGGCAATGGTGAAGCCCGTATGAGCTCTGGACCCAGTCAGCGCTCCTCAGAAACTGTTGGATGTCCTCTCATCTCTGGGGCCACCTCCTTGTGCCAAGTTCAGCCACATGGGGAGATGGAGCAAAGTAAAGAATGGGAGCTTTAGTCAAAAGCTCTTTATCTTATGTCACTCCCAGCTTGAAACCCTTTAGCGACTCTCCTTTGCCTGCTACACAAAATCCAAGTTCCTTATCTTGGTCTTTGACAGTTTCCAGAGCCAGACTATGTTCAAATCCTGAATTACCACTTACTAGCCATGTGACCTTGGGAAAGGTTTTTGACCATTGTGCCAGGTTTCCTCTTCTGATAAATGAGAAAAACAGTATTGGACTGTTGTGAACACGTCTTATGTACAATATCAAATGCTCTCTGGCACTCGTTAGCCACATATCCAATTTGTCTCCTCCCATCATTTCCAGACCTGGATGAAATGCTCCCCACAGGACATGGGATCTGACATCTCAAGTAGCCCACTAGCAACCCAGGAGTGTGGAAGAGTTAATGCTCCAGGCGTAGTGTTTGACTATTGGGAGTTGGGAGAAATCCAGGCGGATAAATTCCCTCTTCTTCCCTCCCTTCCCTGAACTGATGCAGGATTTCTCCCAGTGGGGAGACCTCCCTGGAAGCCAGTGCACACAGCTTCTGTGGCTCTTCCAGGCTTGTCATGAAGCAGACTGTGTGCTATCACCTTGCATTACCTCCCATTCTTCCTTACCTTGTGTCCCTTTTCTCATCCTCAATGCCCTGGGTTTTTGTCACCCAAATAAAACATTGATACTTAGTTCATGTTCCAGGCTCTGTTTTCTAGGTGACTCGTGGGTGGAGGACATTAGACTGGGACAGAGAAGGATGAACCCCACTGTAATTTCCCCTCTGCCCCCTACCAAGCCCAGGTACTTGGACTCCTAAATATCAGCTATCACAGGGCCTGTTCTGCCCTGGCCCTCCCGTGGCATTAAGGGCATAATGACTCCCCTGGCAACTCAACCACAGTTAGTTCAGAACCTCATTTCTGTACCTCAGCTGACTGTTTTACTGACCAGCAAACTAATAGGAACTGGCCTAAGTCCTCAAGTAGCAGAGCTGGGATCCCAATCAGGAGCTGTCCACTTCAGAGGTGGATCTCTTACCTTAGAGGTGATATATTCTACAGGTATCTCCTAGGCCCAGCACTTCCAGGAGATGGCCACAGTGAAATGAGTCAGGTCTGGTTCTTGTGGCCCAGGGACCATCTTGATCTAGAAGCTGAGAGGTCCATCTTGGTGCAGTGGCCATGGAGAGGTGGAATACCTGAAGGGGGAAGGTCAAAGACTTTCTGGAAGAGGTGACCCATGAGCTCAGTAAGCAAGGGTACGTAACATCTAGTAACCCCCTAGTGTTGAAATAAACCCATCAGATGAAAGAAGAGAATTCCAAGCAGAGGGAAACTGGATCTGGTAATCTGCTCTGAGGACAGTCAACCTGCAAGCTTCCTTTCATTCAACACATGTTCATGAAAGAACCCACAATACAGACAGCACCACGGCTGTGAGGAACAACTCATAGTGAGGGGCACAGAGAAAACGAAAGGATGAGTCAAGGAAGAAAGACTTCTCAAAAGAGGTGCCTGAATCAGACCTAAAGGGTTTATGGGGGCTAGTTGGGTCTCCCATTTCCTGGATGTCTGCCTTTGATTATGCTCTGTGCTGGACAGTAAGGACTCAGAGAATGACAGTGCCTTGCTGGAGGGCAGAAAGATCATGGACGAAAGTTCTGAAAGTGCTCCATGCTGCCAAGGAGAAGAGTCAAACCTCTGTGGACTCAGATTTCTTCTGGGCATCTGGGGGCATTCTCATGGCCTTGGTTGTGCCTGCCTCTCTCCCTTCCACCCTGACCCTGTCCTGCAGGACACCTTGGTCTGTTTCCTAAGTGACTCACTCATACTTGGGCCTGGCATCCTGGTGGCTTCCACCCCAATTGTGAGCCATGGTAATGGATCTGATTTTTAAAAATTGGGGCAGAGGGCAATCTTTTGTGACCAATTTTTGGCCCCAAGGACAGGAATCTTAGGTATCCGAAGTCCCTTTGGTTTCCACCTGAGCACTGGGTCCCTTCCATGGAGTGGAGCATCCCAGACTTAGTGGGCCAGGGCTGGTCTCTTGGCATCCCTGCTGGTAGGGTCAGCAGGACAGGTTGCTTGTTGAGGTGCAAGAGAGATCTGTTGGTGACCCATCACTTTCACTGAGGAATGGGAGCAGGTAGGAACCAGAGTGGGCAAGAATGTGCCACGTATGCTGCAACGGTGGGAAAAACAGGCCTCCACCCTTGGAGGTCACAGCCTCGTAGAGGAGGGAGGTGGGAAATGTACAGCATGCTGTGAGGACAAGTATCTGAAGATGACTATACTAGGCCAAAGTATTCTTCCCTTGAGAACCCCATGAACAGTATGAAAAGGCAAAATGATAGGACACTGAAAGAGGAACTCCCCAGGTCGGTAGGTGCCCAATATGCTATTGGAGACCAATGGAGAAATAACTCCAGAAAGAATGAAGGGATGGAGCCAAAGCAAAAACAATACCCAGGTGTGGATGTGACTGGTGACAGAAGCAAGGTCCAATGCTGTAAAGAGCAATATTGCATAGGAACCTGGAATGTCAGGTCCATGAATCAAGGCAAATTGGAAGTGGTTGAACAGGAGATGGCAAGAGTGATTTAGTTTGCTAGGAATCAGCGAACTAAAATGGACTGGAATGGGTGAATTTAACTCAGATGACCATTGTATCTACTACCGTGGGCAGGAATCCCTCAGAAGAAATGGAGTAGCCATCATGGTCAACAAAAGAGTCCGAAATGCAATACTTGGATGCAATCTCAAAAATGACAGAATGATCTCTGTTCGTTTCCAAGGCAAACCATTCAATATCACACTAATCCAAGCCTATGCCCCAACTAGTAATGCTGAAGAAGCTGAAGTTGAATGGTTCTATGAAGACCTACAAGACCTTTTAGAACTAACACCCAAAAAAGATGTCCTTTTCATTATAGGGGACTGGAATGCAAACGTAGGAAGTCAAGAAACACCTGGAGTAACAGGCAAATTTGGCCTTGGAATACAGAATGAAGCAGGGCAAAGGCTAATAGAGTTTGGCCAACAGAACGCACTGGTCATAGCAAACACCCTCTTCCAACAACACAAGAGAAGACTCTACACATGGACATCACCAGATGGCCGACACCGAAATCAGATTGATTATATTCTTTGCAGCCAAAGATGGAGAAGCTCTATACATACAGCAGAAACAAGACTGGGAGCTGACTGTGGCTCAGATCATGAACTCCTTATTGCCAAATTCAGACTGAAATTGAAGAAAGTAGGGAAAACCACTAAACCATTCAGGTATGACCTAAATCAAATCCCTTATGATTATACAGTGGAAGTGAGAAATAGATTTAAGGGACTAGATCTGATAGATAGAGTGCCTGATGAACTATGGAATGAGGTTCATGACATTGTACAGGAGACAGGGATCAAGACCACCCCCCTGGGAAAAAAATGCAAAAAAGCAAAATGGCTGTCTGGGGAGGCCGTACAAATAGCTGTGAAAAGAAGAGAAGCAAAAAGCAAAGGAGAAAAGGAAAGATATAAGCATCTGAATGCAGAGTTCCAAAGAATAGCAAGAAGAGGTAAGAAAGCCTTCCTCAGTGATCAATGTAAAGAAATAGAGGAAAACAACAGAATGGGAAAGACTAGAGATCTCTTCAAGAAAATTATAGATATATAGATACCAAGGGAACATTTTATGCAAAGATGGGCTTGATAAAGGACAGAAATGGTATGGACCTAACAGAAGCAGAAGATATTAAGAAGACATGTCAATAATACACAGAAGAACTGTACAAAATAGATCTTCACCACCCAGATGATCACGATGGTGTGATCACTTACCTAGAGCTAGACATCCTGGAATGTGAAGTCAAGTGGGCATTAGAAAGCATCACTATGAACAAAACTAGTGGAGGTGATGGGATTCCAGTTGAGCTATTTCAAATCCTGAAAGATGATGCTGTCAAAGTGCTGCACTCAATATGCCAGCAAATTTGGAAAACTCAGGAGTGGCCACAGGACTGGAAAAGGTCAGTTTTCATTCCAGTCCCAAAAAAAGGCAATGCCAAAGAATGCTTAAACTACCACACAATTGCACTCATCTCACACGCTAGTAAAGTAATGCTCAAAATTCTCCAAGCCAGGCTTCAGCAATACATGAACCGTGAACTTCCAGATGTTCAAGCTGGTTTTAGAAAAGGCAGAGGAACCAGAGATCAAATTGCCAACATCCACTGGATCATGGAAAAAGCAAGAGAGTTCCAGGAAAACATCTATTTCTGCTTTGACTATGCCAAAGCCTTTGACTGTGTGGATCACAATAAACTGTGGAAAATTCTTCAAGAGTTGGGAATACCAGACCACCTGACCTGCCTCTTGAGAAACCTCTATGCAGGTCAGGAAGCAACAGTTAGAACTGGACATGGAACAACAGACTGGTTCCAAATAGGAAAAGGAGTACATCAAGGCTGTATATTATCACCCTGCTTATTTAACTTCTGTGCAGAGTACATCATTGGAAACACTGGACTGGAACAAACACAAGCTGGAATCAAGATTGCTGGGAGAAAGATCAATAATCTCAGATATGCACATGACACCACCCTTATGGCAGAAAGTGAAGAGGAACTCAAAAGCCTCTTGATGAAAGTTAAAGTAGAGAGTGAAAAAGTTGGCTTAAAGCTCAACATTCAGAAAACTAAGATCATGGCATCTGGTCCCATCACTTCACGGGAAATAGATGGGGAAACAGTGTCAGACTTTATTTTTTTGGGCTCTAAAATCACTGCAGATGGTGACTGCAGCATGAAACTAAAAGATGCTTACTCCTTGGAAGTAAAGTTATGACCAACCTAGATAGCATATTGAAAAGCAGAGATATTACTTTGCCAACAAAGGTCCATCTAGTCAAGGCTATGGTTTTTCCAGTAGTCACGTATGGATGTGAGAGTTGGATTGTAAAGAAAGCTGAGCGCCGAAGAATTGATGCTTTTGAACTGTGGTGTTGGAGAAGACTCTTGAGAGTCCCTTGGACTGCAAGGAGATCCAAACAGTCCATTCTGAAGGAGATCAGTCCTGGGTGTTCTTTGGAAGGAATGATGCTAAAGCTGAAACTCCAGTACTTTGGCCACCTCACGTGAAGAGTTGACTCATTGCAAAAGACTCTGATGCTGGGAGGGATTGGGGGCAGGAGGAGAAGGGGACGACAGAGGATGAGATGTCTGGATGGCATTACCAACTCGATGGACGTGAGTTTGAGTGAATTCCGGGAGTTGATGATGGACAGGGAGGCCTGGCGTGCTGTGATTCATGGGGTGACAAACAGCCAGACACGACTGAGCGACTGAACTGAACTGAACTGAACTGAAGCTTCTTTAAAGTTTTATTGTCTTAATAAAATTTGGAAAAAATTTGGCCATTGTTTTGTCGATTTTTGTCACCCCTCCTCTCCTTCTGACACACAGACACACAGTCCAACAAAGGCGGACATTGTAGTCGTGTCCGACTCTTTGCGACCCTCTGGAGGGTAGCCCACCAGGCTCCTCTGTCCATCGGTTTCTCCAGGCAAGAATACTGGGGTGGGGTGCCTTGCCATTCTCCAGGGGATCTTGCCAACTCAAGGACTGAACCAGCATCTCTAGTGTCTCCCGTATTGACACATGGGTTCTTTATCACTAGTGCCACCTGGGAAGCATTGCCCCAAAGATCAGTAATACTCAATTTTTTTTTCAGTCTTCAAATGGCTGACAGTTTATTTTCTGGATGTCAGAAAATTGTGAATTCACACTGTTGATTGTTGGATTGTTTTATTCCTGTAAGTGTGGTGTTAGCTTTTATTTCTGGCATGAGTTTTACTTGGAATTAGTTGGATCTCTTTGAGGCTTACTATTTTTCTCCCTTTGTTGTTGTTCAGTCGCTCAGTTGTGTCCGACTTTTGACCACCCTGTGGACTGCAGCACACCAGGCTTCCCTGCCCTTCACTATCTCCTGGAGTTGGCTCAAACTCATGTTCACTGGGTCGGTGATGCCATCCAACCATCTCATCTTCCGTCACCCTCTTCTCCTGCTGCCAATCTTTCTCAGCTTCAGGGTCTTTTCCAGTGAGTCAGTTCTTCTCATCAGGGGGCCAAAGTATTGGAGCTTCAGCATCAGTCCTTCCAATGACTATTTAGGGTTGATTTCCTTTAGGACTAACTGGTTTGATCTCCTTGCAGTCCAAGGGACTCTCGAGAATATTTCTCCAGCACCACAGTTCGAAAGCATCAGTTCTTTGTAATGCAGCCATCTTCGTAACTTTTCTGCCAAGGAGCAAGCGTCTTCCAATTTTGTGGCTGCAGTCACCATCTGCAGTGATTTTTGGAGCCCAAGAAAATAAAATCTGCCACTCTAACTTTCAAATAATGAATGACAACTAGATTTCTTTTCATATATTTCATATATTTTAGCATTCAGTTACTTTAGTATTGAACCCTTTTATTTTACCCTCGCTGGCTTCCCTGGTGGCTCAGATGGTAAAGAATCTGCCTGCAATGCAGGAGACCTAGGTTCGATTCCTGCATCTGGAAGATCCCGTGGAGAAGGGAATGGCAACCACTCCAGTATTCTTGCCTGGAGAATCCCATGGGCAGAGGTTTCTAGCGGGCTATAGTCCATGTGGTCGCAATGAGTCAGACATGACTGAGCAACTAACACATTTATGGTCTATTATTCTTTGATGTGAATTATCTGTTCATGATTTTGTCCATTTTTTCCTCTTGGTTTTGGTGTATTTTCCCCTCATTTTTAGACTTTGAGTTGTCTTTTGATTTTATCTACCCTCAATTTATAAACTTATGGCCGTGTAAAAGATTTTTATTTTCATGCAATCAATTTTCCTCACCTACTTTTATCGCATCTGGATTTGAGTCATAGTTAGAACCCTTTGTCTAAATTCTGGTTATAGAGGAATTCACCTGTTTTTTTTCCTAGTAATTTTATCTTGAATATTTTACTTTTAGATTCTCAATCTATTTGAGATTACTTTTACTTATGGAATCAGCTATAGATTGAATATCAACTTTTGCTAGTAGGCTAAGCAGCTATCCCAGAACAGTTTCTTTTCTTTCTTCTTATTTATTTTGGCCATACTGCTCAGCATGTGGGATCTTAGTTCCCCGACCAGGAATTGAACCCATGCCCCCTGCATTGGAAGTCCAGAGTCTTAACCCCTGGACTGCCAGGGAAGTCCCTCTTTAAAAAAAAAAATTCTGATTGATTGATTTTCGGCTGCTCTGGGTCTTTATTGCTTCGCAGGCTTTCTCTAGTTCCGTTGAGCAGGGGCTACCTTCTAGCTGCAGTGTGGGCTTCTCACTGCAGTGACTTATCCTGTTGCAGAGCACAGGCTCAGAACTTGTGACACACAGGCTGGTTACCCCACAGCAGGTGGGATCTTCCCGGGCCCAGGATCGCACGTGTGTCCCCTGCACTGGCAGGCAGATTCTTAACCACTGGGTCACCAGAACACCCTCAGGCCCTCTGTTAACTCCCAGGGTTGTCTCCTCTGACTCCCCCAACACCACAGCCCTCCCACCGTGGACACTGTATTCTGTGCCTCAGCCCACACTAGTACTTCCATTCCCTCTCAGGCACCCAGCCCCTGTCTACAGCTCACCTGCACCCTGGAGGGTTCCTTCCTGCTTGATCAGTGACTGTGAACCAGCTCTGCTTCTGCAGTGACTACAAACCTGCAAACTTATCTGCCATCCACCTTCTGCAACTATACCTTCTTCAGTGAGATCTGAACCTCAACCTCAGAGAGAGGGCTCAGCTGCCAAGCTTATCCTTACTCTTAAGCTTGTCCTCAGCAACAGTTAGAACTGGACACAGAACAACAGACTGGTTCCAAATAGGAAAAGGAGTACGTCAAGGCTGTATATTGTCACCCTGCTTACTTACTTCTATGCAGAGTACATCATGAGAAACGCTGGACTGGAAGAAGCACAAGCTGGAATCAAGATTGCCGGGAGAAATATCAATAACCTCAGATATGCAGATGACACCACCCTTATGGCAGAAAGTGAAGAGGAACTCAAAAACCTCTTGATGAAAGTGAAAGAGGAGAGTGAAAAAGTAGGCTTAAAGCTCAACATTAAGAAACCTAAGATCATGGCATCTGGTCCCATCACTTCATGGCAAATAGATGGGAAAACAATGGAAACAGTGACAGGCTTTATTTTGGGGGGCTCCTAAATTGCTGCAGATGGTGACTGCAGCCATGAAATTAAAATATGCTTGCTCCTTGGAAGGAAAGTTATGACTAACCTAGACAGCATATTCAAAAGCAGAGACATTACTTTGCCAACAAAGATTCATCTAGTCAAGGCTATGGTATTTCCAGTAGTCATGTATGGATGTGAGAGTTGCACTATAAAGAAAGCTGAGCGCCGAAGAATTGATGCTTTTGAACTGTGGTGTTGGAGAAGACTCTTGAGAGTCCCTTGGACAGCAAGGAGATCCAACCAGTCCATCCTAAAGGAGATCAGTCCTGAATATTCATTGGAAGGACCGATGTTGAAGCTGAAACTCCAATATTTTGACCACCTGATGCAAAGAACTGACTCATTTGAAAATACCCTGATGCTGGGAAAGATTGAAGGCGGGAGGAGAAGGGGACAATAGAGGATGAGGTGGTTGGATGGCATCACTGACTCAATGGACTTGAGTTTGAGTAAACTCCGGGAGTTGATGATGGACAGGGAGGCCTGGCATGCTGCAGTCCATGGGGTCACAAAGAGTCAGACACGACTGAGCGACTGAACTGAACTGAAAGCTTCTCCTCTTTCAGTCTCAGAGTCCCATATAGTGTTCCCTTTTATCTCAGAGTTTCTCTTTTATTACAGTTTATTCCTTCTGTACATCAAACTTCTTTTGTGTAAATCACTGTGTTTACTGTCTCCTGATTGGACTCAGAATGGTGCAGTCACAGAGCATGTTTTTTTGCTGTGAAAGGAAAATGCAGTTAGTATCCCATGCTGGACAGTATCATTGCCTACTGCATACTACTATGTCTACTAATTAGTTTATTACATTAGAAATAAATATGGAATTAGTGGTTTTAATGCTTCATATAATATGAAATTCTTAATGGGTTATTATACGAGTGTTTTAGTGAAATGTGAGGAAAGTATCTGAGATATTTAATGGGGTGGGAGTGTGTTACTATTTTTCATATTTAGGTTAATGTCTAGAATTCATTGTCCAGCAGGTTAATTCTGGATAATGAGGGATAGCTGTATTATCTTTTCTCTTTGTGGTGGTTGCAACTGACGTAAGATCCAAATGCATTCTCATATCTCTTTGATCTCCTTCCCACCCCAGTGAGTTGATAATTTTCCTTGGCAGTTGTTATTGAAGATTTTTAGGGGAGGCGGGGCCTTTCCTCTTGGCATTCAAAATCTTAGTTCCTTGATCAGGGACGGAATTCATGGCCCCTGCAGCGGAGGCACCGAGTCTTAACCACTGGACAGCCAGGGAAGTGCCCCGAAAAGCTATACATTTTTTTTAATACATACATTTGTGATAAACTGATATAAAGAAAAGCAAGGAAATTTATATATACAAAATTCAGAGTAGTGGTTAATCCTAGGTGATAGACAGTTGGATGGGAGAAGCCCATGGGTAGATAGAAAAGTGTCAATAATATTCCAGTTCTTAAATTGGGGGAGGATTCTAACTCTAGTCCAAACCCCATGTATGATTTTTTTTCAGAGCTGACCTTAATTAAGGCTGTGCCTGGCTGGTCTCCTGGGGGAAGCTGCCCTCTCCACACCAGACATGGTACACAGCAGGGCACTGCAGTTTCTGAAGGGAGATGAAGGACCCAGGGTCCGTTGGAGCAGACAAGCTGATGCATGGTTGTGTTTCTTGCCTGCTCACCTCCATCCAGAGGCCTTCTTACCGGAGCCCTGGTGAGACATTCTTCTTCACTATGACCCAGTACTTTTCTAGTCTTAGCCCTTCCTCCCCTTCCTCCCCAGACTCCCCAAGTGCATGAAAAGACAGGAAGTGTTTGTTTGTGGATCTTTGGCAGTGAGATCATTCCAGTCGGCCTGCATTATTTGACCCTTGCCTGGTGCTGTTCTGAGAGGGTGTCAACCCAAATAATCAATAAGTCTATAGTAAGGAATAGAAGAGAGTGTGATTCTAGCCATATTGAGGACTAGCCTGGGGGTGTAGTCTCCACCAAGAAAGAAAGTGCTCTGGATATGGGTGGGTGGCATTCAGCACAGTTTTATATCTTCTCAGAACAAGAGCATACATCAAACATGACATGAGTATATTCCTTCAAGGTCTCGAAAGAAACTAGCATGTGGCGTCAGAGTGGCCTTGGCACCTGAGAAGGGAATCTTCCAGGAAGTACTAGCATTGGTGTCATGGGAAGGGTGGCAGTGATCCCTATTCTCAAGACATTCTTTTCACTTCTAGACAATGCATGCTGCTCTTCTAGACTTAAAGCAGATGTACAATGGATGTTTGGCCAAAAGCCAGGCTGCTGTAGCCACAAAAAGTTCAGGCCAAATGTTGCATATGCCAGAATGCTTTCCCCACATTCCAGTGGGTGAAAACCTTTTCCATTTTGAAAAATGGAGCATCAGGGAGCCAGCACCTCTCTGTTTCACCTCTTCTTGCAGTGTCACAGGAAGTGAGTAGATATTTGACTTTTACCTGCAGTTTGACTTCTTGTCTTGATTAACCATCTTGGCACCTGGCAACTCAACAGATTGATGCAGCCGGCAGGGTGCTCCATTGAGCCCTAAGGCTTTCTGGAAGAATAAAAAGCCTGAGGGTTCCATGGGCATTTCCATAGCTCTGCAAATGGGCCTTGGGAGCACTAGTGAATGAGGTGTGGCAACTTTTAGTTCTGAGAGGAACTGTTGGTCTTGAACTCCTTGGCTGAGTTTCCCTGTAGGTCAAATGAGCAAGCCGACAGAGGGGCTCTGGGAAAGCTAGGGAAGCAGCTCCCTGGCCACTGCTCATGGTTCTGGGACCAACAACTGTCAGAGACACCTCCCTCTGTGGAGTAACTGTTGTGGAACCCGTGCAGGTCCCTGGTGCCAAGATAAGCCTTGCAACCCAGTGTGTTATCGATTCTCATAGAGTAGTAGTATGTGCGGGCGTGTGCTCAGTCACGTCCGACTCTTTTGCCACTGCATGGACCACCAGGCTCCTCTGTCCATGGCATTTTCCAGCTAAGAATACTGGAGTGGGTTGCCAAAAAACAAAAATTGAGATTCATGGTTTCTGTCAGAGTATAGACTCCTCCAGGGGCACTTTCTTCAGCAGCTCAAAGAGACCTGGAGACTTGGTTAGTCTGCCATCACCATGGCAAATATCATCTTGTTAAATTTTGTGCTGGAGGGATCTACCTGACTGTCCAGTGGTTAGGGTTCCTCACTTCCACCATAGAGAGTACGGGTTTGATCCCTGGTGGGGGAATTAAAATCCCTCATGCCTTGCAGCCAAAACAAATAAGCTGTGTGGTGGAGAGTCTGTTTTGGGGTGCGTTACTACAGACCCCTCTTTCAAAGTGCCCTGACAGTGTTCGCTTTGGCTGGGAAGCATGAGGAAGATGAAGAGGAGACGGCCCAACCATCTGAGACCTCCGTCTTCTACCAGTTGCTATTTGGCTCCCTCAGGTTTGAGCCACTCGTGACAAGTTCCTCCTTTGGACTACACCTGCAGAGGCTAGAGCCTCCTTACCGCCATCCCTGTGGTCCTAAGGGAACCAACAATAAGGGATTGAGGACAGTAGGTGGTAAGACTTAGCCAGATTCAGATTTCCAGGTTTGTAGATGCTGCTTGAGTTGGCCATGGGCAGTTGGTCCAAGACACAGTTCAAGTCTTATCTGACACATTCCTAGATGTGGAAAAAGCTGCCACTGCCAAAATAGCAAAGATCGATGGAGAGAGCAGGTGTTAGAGTAATGACCTGGCGCCCTCTCCTGGGCAACCTGGGCTAAGCCCTCCTCAGAAAGCTCCCTAAACTTGATTCTTTGCTGACAGTCTCAAAGGAGACTGATCTAGGCCAAGGAAACCCAGACCAAGTGCTGGCCGTGGGTCACCTGATGTGGGGGCTCCTGTGGATCCGGGAGATGAAGAGTATTGCCACTCTTACCTGGACCTCTTGACGTTAAAAAAAAATTAAATTAAATTAACAAGATTATGGGCCATGCTAAGGTCCCTCTGTCACCACAAGGGATCGAAACCCTAGGTCAAGATCAAGGTTCAACAGGGATGTGGGGGAGAACTGCACTTCTTGACCTTTTTTAAAAATTGAAGTTGACTTACAATGTGTTCATTTCTGGTGTACAGAAAAATGATTCAGATATCTATATGTATATCTATCTGTATGTATTTCTTTTCAGATTATTTTCCATTGTAGGTTATTACAAGGTATTGAATATACTTCCCTGTGCTATACAGTAAGTCCTTGCTGTTTACCTACTTTGGTTTTTTTAGAAAACATTTCTTTGGCTGCACGGGATCTCGGTAGTAGCACATGGAATCTTCATTTCGTCACATGGGGTCTTTGGCTGTTTCGTATGGACTCTCTAGTTGTGGCGTGTGCGTTTAGTTGCTTCGTGGAATGTGGGATCTTCCCAGACCATGGATTGAACTGGTGTCCCAGTGCTGCAAGGCAAATGCTTAACCACTGGACCACATTAAGAAAGCAAACATCCTTTCCCTGGCAGCCAGCCCTTGACACCAACACCACCACCGCTGTGTCCTGACAGCATTTGGGGAAGGCAGAAGGGAAAAATAAAACACTTTGCCTAAGAGAAAAACAGTTGAGACAACTGTTGAGGAGGTTCCCTTTTTTAATAGATTAAATTCATCCAAATAATCTTCATTTAATCTGAGACTGCTTGACACTGAAGTGACCAAGTGTCCCCCTCCTCTTAACTCCATAGAAATGGACTTTCAAAAAAAATATGAGCTCAGAGATAAAATGCTACATTCTTTACACATTTGAACTATGAATACAATTCTCTACATATAAACATTTTTACATGTACAAATAGAAGTAAATACACAGATAGTGATCTACAAGGATTCATAGCACACTGATGAAAACGTTCACTATGTACAGGAAATTCAATGCAGAGTGCTTCTGATTCTACTGAAATGCATACACATATTCTTTATACATTACATTTATACAAAAATTAATGAAAACCTTAAAATTTACAACTAATATTAAGCATCTACTATGTGCTGGCACAGTGCTAGGTGCCAAGCAAAGTCTTAGCAGGGAGACTCAGTTCATTTCCTCAAAGGCTGCTGGGTTTGTCATCATGGGAGAAATTCATCTGTGGACTCTCTGATGCTGCTTTAAGTGATCAGATCGGGCAAAGGCTTTGTCGCATATAGTACACAGATAGGGCCGCTCCCTGGTGTGCCTTTTCTTGTGTCTGTTGAGCTCATCCGAACGGGAGAATGCCCATGTGCATCCATTCACGTTACATTTATAGGGCTTCTCTCCTGGAACCAAGAAAGAAAGGGAGACTCGTCATGATTCAAGGTAGCATGGGACAGGGAAGTTGGAAAAGAATGGAGAAGAAAAACGTTGGGCATGTTGGAGTAGGACAGAGAGAGACAGAAGACAGGACTGGAAGGTATGTACAGGAAAGGAAGAGGAGGAGGGCAGGATAGGCTAGAGGGCTGAAGGAGGAAGAGGAAGAGAAAAAGAAAAGTAGGAGGGAAAGCAGGAAGGTAGTGGTGGGTAGAGAAGGTTGAGTGGGGGTCATCTGTTGGGACTATGGGAGTCCATAAAGAGACAGTCCCAGAAGAGGTAGGGTCAGGACCATCCTAAGAGCTCAAACAAAGCCCTCCACTTCTTCCATCATCCCAGGCAGTCAACACCACAAAACGCTGCAGCCAGGTTGCCTCTGGAGCAGAACTAGAGTCTGTTCTTAGGACTGCTTTTTATACCCTTTCAGATCGGCCAACCTTTTCTAGAGTCTTCTGGGTCCCAGACTTAGAGGGAGGTGGCAATGATCTCAAATGATCCCAACATTTTGTAAAGGCAGAGGCCTTTAGTTATTTTCCTGACACCCCCATCCTTCAGTCTGTACCCACCTGTGTGCACACGCTCATGGATCCGCAGGTGGGAAGATTTGGCATACGCTTTCCCACAGTTCTTATAGGTGCAGATGTAGGGCCTCAAAATGTCAGGCCTCTTCTGCAACGGACACCTCTGAATCTTGGGATTCCACTTCTGCATTTCTACAGGTTGTCCTTGGATCAAATGAGAACTGGCAACATACAGAATTCTAGGATATGACAATGATGATGAGGATTGTGGCATTATATGGACTCCATGGAGAGTGTCATCATTGACTGTCTTCATCTGACCCCCATAGAGAGTCTGGTCCCCACTGAAGTTCATCTGTCCTACACTGAGGATCTGGTCTTCATCTATGGTCTTCATCTGATTCCCATAGATGGTCTTGTCTGCAGTGAAGGTCATCTGGGTTCCATTGAGATTTTGGCATACAGTGGGGCTCTTCATCTGACCCCCATAGAGGGTCTGATCCCCACTGATGGTCATCTGGCCTCCACAGAGGCTCTGGTCATCATTGAGGGTCTTCACCTTGCTACCCTCATTGGAGATTGTCCTCTTGTTTGCATTAACAACTGTTACTTGACAATCAGTGATAAATGTCATTGGGGTGTCAGTGACATCCATCAACTGGGATGCTCCTGTTGGGTTTCTGTCATCAAAGGAGGTCACCTTGGGGTCAAAAAGAAAGTCACTTTAGGTTTTCAAGGGACAAATCAAGGTTTTAACAAGGGTTGTGATTAGTTCTGGACAAGAACTGTCCAGATGTGAGAACATGCATAAATCTTCATTGTGGGCCTCAAAGGATTTATTACCTGGTTCTTCATGGACTCCATTTGGCTGTCCTCATAATGGGCAGTCAGAGGTGCACAGACCTCTGACTCTGGTGCAGGTGGGGTTTTTGCCTCATGTATCTCATTGATCTCATGAAGAAACTCCTCAATGTCCTCAAGTGTCACAAAGAAAGAAGTCATGGAAGCCTCTTTGCTGGTGCCTGATAACTGAACGAGATCTTCGGTTGTGGGTTTCTGCAAAAAAGTTAACGTTCAGATACCCTATCCAGTTCAAATTCTGATTCCATACACCCACCATCACTGCTTAGCTAAAAGCCTCCAATTGCCTCTTAGTAGGCCTCTGTGAATCTGGAGTTGACTCCACCCTGTGTGCCCCCAGCCCCACACACACAGAGTAATATTTCTAAAATGAAAACACTTCCTTTGCATCTCCTATCTATTGGTGGAGGTGGGAATCTAGATGAATGCAAACACCCCACTATTCCCTGCAGAGATCTTGCTGTACAGCCTTCTTAAAAATTGATGTACCCTTGATGTACCATATTATATGTCACAGGTGTACACTATAGTGATTCACAGTAGTTAAAGGTGAAGCTCAAATTTTAGTTTATATAAAATATCAACTATATTCCTTGTTTTGTACAATACATCCTTGTAGCTTACTGTATACATAATAGTTTGTATCTCTTAAACTCTATATTGTGCCTGTTTCCACGCAGAGACTTTTCCAAAGCTGTCCCATCTCCCAGATATCCTACTGGACATTTGGTTAAATTAATGAACTTCCAACCACATTATCTCACTTTATTGCCATTATTACCCCAGAAAGAGGAGCCATGATAAAACCCTATTAAAGAAGAACTCACAGAAGTTTGAAGAGGTGAAATGACTTAACTTGAATTGGACCTATCTTGCTCTAGGTGCTCACTGACCTGAACCACTATGGAAAATACCCCCTGAATCTTCCTGGGATTCCCTCTGGCATGGCAGCTTCCTGAGAACTATCCTGGAAAGCATCAGCTTCTGGAAACCAATCCGGGAAGAAGCTACTCTACAGGCAGAGGCTTAATGTGCACATGCCCAGACTCTATGCTTCTCTTCTCAGTAGCCATCCTTACGCTTCTAGATTCCTATACATCCGGTAGAGTTTGCAGTTGACTGCCAAGAGCCATGATGTCAGTAGCCTCCCAGGTTCCACCCTGTGTGCCTCTTTGTAGCGCTTGTCATACTCTAGGCAGAGAAGTCTGCTCAGTTTTGCCACATCCCTGCCCTGTCTCGAGTTCAGCCTACCTCTCTCGGCAAACTGTCTCGGTGACGATAACCTGTCTTATCAAATACGACCTCCATTCCCATTCTGCCACCAAAGCCTGGACACCCTGCCTTGTCCTGACTCTCAGAACAGAGAGACAGATATCACAATTCTTTCCAGGTTATATTCAAAACTTATGACTCTGCAGCCATTGAATATGGTAGACTGAGGACACTCTGAAATCTTCTTCTACACAAAATCCATAGAAGAAATAGACGGGCTTACATTTGTTATCTACAATCACACTGTGAAAGAAGTGGAATTTTCAAAGCCACAGTGTAGCAGAGGCCATGTCACTTGGAGGTGTGGAAATGGATACTTTCGTGAGGCCAATGTCATTGTGGAGACACTCCACCAGGACCATCAAAACCTACAGATTCTCTGAGATGAAGGCCTCATTGAAAGTCAACTTCTAATAATGTCTTACTCTGGTATTTCCTTTCCTCCCATTTTTACTCTTGAAATAGTGTCATGCCTGTCTGCTCCTCTTCTCCCATCACTGAACTTAAAGTTCCTCAAGGCTAGAGGACTCTACTTTTTCCTTATAAGGGTCTGACATATCCAGTTAGACGTACATCAGAGTAAAGGGACCAAATGAAGGACTTCTGATTTCCCCTCCCAGCTCTCGCTCCGCATCCAGCCTCTAAAGTCTCAGGATGTATTTGGTATGTCAATGACATTTGTCATCTGGCATGTTACTTGGATTTACTCTCATCAAAGCAGTTCCCAGTGGGGTCAAAAAAAGGTCTCACAGGGGCAAATCAAGAGTTTTAACATGGGTTGCTGTTAGTTCTGGTTGAGAACTGTCCCAGGGATGTTCAAGCATGCACAAATCATCAAAGGATTCATTACCTGTCTCTGCATGGACTCCTTTTGGTCATCCGCCTCACGGGCAGTCAGAGGCACACAAAGCTCTGGCTCCAGGGCAGCTGGGGTCCGTGCCTTATGTGTCTCATTGGCTTCCCGTAGAAATGCCTTAATTTCCTCAACCGTCTGAAGATAGGAGTACCTCGACACCTCTTTGCTGTTGCCTGATACCTGAACTACATCTTCAATTGTAGGATCCTGTGAAAAAGAAGTTCATGGGTCGTACCCAGATCTAATCCCAGTTCCACACTCCCTTCTTCTCCATCCCTGCTGATACAATCCTAGTCAAGCCCACCAACATATGTTGCCCAAAGTCCATAATTGCATCTTAATTGGCCTCTGTGAATTTGGAGTTGACTCTAGCTCATATGCCCTCCACACACACTAATATTTCTAAAATGAGAACTGTTCCTATGCTACACTTATCTATCAGTGGAGGTCGGCCTCTGGATGATTGTGTAGGTGCTCCACCATCCCCTGCAGAGACTTTGCCCCACAGATTATTTTTTAAATTGATGTATACTGGTGGGTGATATTATATGTCACAGGGTACAATATAGTGATTCACAGAAGTTAAAAGTTATACCCAGTTTTAGTAATTATAAAATATTGGCTATCTGTTTTATACAATATATCCTTGTAGCTTATTAAACACATAAGAGTTTGTAACACTTAATCCCCTCTCTCTGTATTTCCTCCCCTCCAATCCCCAGAGAGACTTTTCCAAAGATGCCCCATCTCCCAGACATCCTACTGGAGATTTGGTTAAATCAATGGAAGTCCAAACACATTATCTCATTTGATTCACACAATGACCCCAGAAACAGGAGCCATGCTTAGACCCTGTTAAAGAAGAATTCAGGACTTGCCTGGTGGGCCACTGGTTAAGACTCCACCTGCCAATGCAAGGGATCACTTTCTCTTCTCTCATTTCCTTTCTTGAAATAGTGTTTTGCCTGTCTACTCCCCTTCCTGCACCACTGGACTGAAAGCTCCTCAAGACTAGAGAGCTCTACTTCTTCCTTAGAAGGATCTGACAGAGCTAGCTGGGTGGTCTTCAGAGAAAAGGGATCCAGTGAAGAACTTCTGATTTCACCTCCCAGTTCTAGGTCCCCATCCAGCCTCTAAAGTCTCATAATGTGTTTGAGGTGTCAATGACATCTGCCATCTAGGATGTTACTTGGGTTTACTCTTATCAAAAGATTTCACTTTGGGGTTTAAAAAAAAAAAAAAAAAGGCCTCACTTACGTTTCCAGGGGGCAAATCAAGGGCTTTAACATGGGTTGATGTTAGTTCTGCAGAAAAAGTGTCCCGGGGATGTTCAAACATGCGTAAATAATCATTGTGGGTCAAAAGATCCATCACCTCATTCTGCACAGATTCATTTCGGCGGTCCTCTTCATGGGCAGTCGGAGGTACATCGGGTTTTGCCTCAGGTGCAGCTGGACTTCTTGTCCCATGTGTCTCATCGAGTTTCTGTAAAAATTCCTCAAGCTCTTCTATTGCTTCAAGGTAAGCCTCTTCACTATTGCCTGACCAATAAACTTGGTCTTCAGTTGTGAAATCCTGCAAAAAAAAGTTGGAAGTTCATGTTCTCTACCTAGCTGAAATCCCAATTCCACACACCATGTGTCTCCATCTCTGATGACCTAATTCTAGTCTAGCCCACCATCATTGCTTGCCTCAGTTCAGTTCAGTTCAGTTGCTCAGTCGTGTCCGACTCTTTGCGTCCCCGTGAATTGCAGCTCGCGAGGCCTCCGTCCATCACCAACTCCCGGAGCCTACCAAAACTCATGTCCATGGAGTTGGTGATGCCATCCAACCATCTCATCCTCTGTCAGCCCCTTCTCCTCCTGCCCTCAATCTTTCCCAGCATCAGGGTCTTTTCAAATGAGTCAGCTCTTTGCTCAGATGGCCAAAGTAAAAGCCTGCAATTGCCTCTTAATTGTCCTCTGTGAATCAGAGGTTGACTTCATCTTGTGTAGCCTCCAAAGACAGTCAGAGTAATATTTCTGAAACGAAAACTCTTCCTATGCTACCTTTATCATCAGTGGAGGTGGGAAACTCGATAAATGCATGAATACCCTACAATCCCCTGCAGAGATATTGCCTTACAGAGTTTAATACATTGTAACATAATTTTGATGTTTAAAGTTTCAGGACCCATATAGGCTGAAAATGAAATGAAGACGAAATATATTCCACGGCAATGAAAACCAAAAACCAGGGTAGCTATACTGCCTCAGAAAATTTTGCTAATCAAAGCTGTTGCATGAGACAAAGAAGGTCAGTACGTAATGAAGGGAAACAATTAATCAAGAGATATAGCAACTATAAATTAATGGACTCAACATTAAGAACACATAAATGTGTTAAACAATACTACAGTTCTGAAGCCAGAAATAGACAATGACACAAGTAGTCAGGGACTTCATTCTCCACTTTCAACAACAGATAGATCATCCAGACAGAAGATCAATACAGAAATGTTGGACTTGAACTGCCTGTTAGCGCCTATGGACCTAACAGTCATACTCACTACATTCAATCCAGCAGCACCTGATACACATTCTTCTCAGCTACACGTAGAAGAATCTCCAAGATAGATCATCATGAAATTTCACAGAACAAAAACAGACTTAAAAATTTATTAAGACTAAGATCATACCCAGTATCTTTTCTTACCAAAATGGTGAAAAAGTAGAAATTAAACAGAAAGATTGGAAAATTCACAAATGTGTGGAAATTAAACAACACTCCTGAGCAGCCAATGTATCAAAGAAAAGATCAAAAGAAAAGAATACATTTTGAGACAAATGAAAATGGAAATATATATAACATACCAAAACCTAGGAGAGCAGCAATAGCAGTTCTAGAAGAGAAGTGTACATTGATAAATGCCCTTATTAAAACTCGCAGGATGCAAAGTCAACATACAAGAATTAGTAGTGTTTCTATACACAAGGAACTCTCAGAAAGAGAATTTTTTTTTGAAAAAAAAAAAAAAAAAAAAACCCTTACAATGGCATCAAAACAATAAGATACTTAGGGATGAACTTAGCCTTAGAGGTGAAAAATCTGTTCAGTGAAAATTATAAGATGGTGATGAAATTGAAGAAGACACAAAGAAGTGGAAAGATATCCCCTCTTCTTAGACTGAAAAAATTTAATATTGTTAAAATGTCCACATTACCCAAGTTGATCTACAATCAAGGGATTCCTATCAAAATTCCAATGGCCTTTTTCACAAAATAGAAAAAGAACAATTGAGTTGAACAAGAAGTTCAACTCAACCCATCAAAGATACGAATTACAAAAGCAATTTGAGAAAGAAAATAAAAAAGCTGGAGGCATAGCACTTCCTGATTTCAAACTTAAATAGCTATAGTAATTTAAACAATATGGTGCTGGCTGAAGAACAGACACATAGATGAATGAAACAGAATAGAGAGTCAGAAATAAACCTATGCATGTCGATCGACTCATCTTTGACCAGGGTACCAAGAAGACACAATGCAAAAAAGATAGTCACTGAAATAAAGGGTCTTGGCAAAACTAGATTCACACAGGCTTAAGAATGAAACTAGATACCTAACTTATAGAACTTACAAAAATTTGACCTGAAATAGACCAAAGAATTAAATATAAAATTTGAAACCATGAAGTTTCTAGAAATAGACATGGGGAAAAAAATCTCCTTGACATTGGTCTTGGCATTGATTAATTTGGATCTGACACCAGGAGCATGGGAAACAAAAGCCAAAATAAACAATCAGGACTCCATAAAACTGAAAGCTTCTGCACAGTAAAGGAAACAATGAACAAAGTGAAAAAACAGCCTGTGGCTGGGAGAAAACCTTTGCAAACCATTTACCTGAGAAGGGGTTCATAGCTAAATACATACGGAAACCATACCACTCCATAGCAAAATAACAATCTGACTTGCTTTTATAAATGGACAAAGGACCTTCATAGACATTTTTGCAGAGATACAGACAGTCAATAGGCACATAAAAAGATGCTGATCATCACTAATCATCAGAGTAATGCAAACAGAAACCACCATGAGATAGCACCTCATACCTGTTAGAATAGCGATATTAACAAAAAGAGAAGATATAAATTTGGGGCAGGATGTGGAGAAAAAGGGGTTCTTGTACACTGCAGATTTTTGCAGCTGTTGTGGAAAACAGTACGGAATTTTCTGAAAAATTTAATACTAGAGCTACTATGAAAGTGAAGTCTCTCAGTCATGTCTGACTCTTTGCAACCCCATGGACTGTAGCCTACCAAGCTTCTCCGTCCATGGGATTTTCCATGCAAGAATACTGGAGTGGGGTGCCATTTCCTTCTCCAGGAGATCTTCCCAACTCAGGGGTTGAACTCAGGTCTCCTGCATTGTAGGCAGATGCTTTACCATCTGTGCCACCAGGGAAGTCCTGAACTACTATATGATCCAGTATTCCACTGCTGGATGTTGAAAGGAAATGAAATTTATATCGGGAAAGAGATCTATGCTCAGAGGTTCATTGCAGCCAAGATGCGGAAACAAGTGTCTGTCCACAGGATGAATGATAAAGAAAATGTGTTCTTTAGGTATCCAGAGTTTTTGGAAAGTTTATTTTATGCCATTTTGCTTTTGTGGAAAACCTACATTAGTATCTGTTTTCAATAATCTAAAAAAAAAAGAAAGAAAAACCC
The DNA here is from genome assembly GCF_055505025.1 of Bos grunniens. Classification (NCBI taxonomy): domain Eukaryota; kingdom Metazoa; phylum Chordata; class Mammalia; order Artiodactyla; family Bovidae; genus Bos; species Bos grunniens. The sequence goes on from NC_141167.1 coordinate 19,509,298, forward strand.
AAGAAAGAATTTTTGCTTTTACAAAAAGGGGTGAAAATGAAAGTAGTGCTCATCATTTGTTTTGCAGTGAACTTGAGTAGAGTGGCAGCCCCTCCCTGGGGAAGTACACCCAGCATCTCCTTAGCAGCACAGCATTGAACTCTGTCTATGACCATCTGTGCTTTATTTCCATTTGTTTTGCTAATCCTTGTGCAAGAAGTGTCCTAAACTAACTGCCTCATTGCTGTATGCCATTTCAGCTTACACACGTTTTCATAGGAATGTGCCACTTTCTGAGAGCAGAGAAAGCCTGTATATATACTACAGAACATTATTCGGCCATCAAAAAAAAGGAAAGCCTGACATTTGTGACAACGTGGATGAACCTAGAAGGCATAATTCTATGAAATGTCAGAGAAAAACATGAACTTCATGGTATTACTTATAGGTAAAATAAGAAAAGGGTGTCCCAAGTGGTGCTTGTGGTAAAGAACCAGCCTGCCAATGTAGGAGACATAAGAGATGCGGGTTCAATCCCTGGGTAGAGAAGATTCCCTGGAGGTGAGCATAGCAACCCACTCCAGTATTCTTGCCTGGAGAATCCCATGGACAGAGGAGTCTGGCAGGCTCCCTGCTGCTGCTGCTGCTAAGTCGTTTCAGTCGTGTCCGACTCTGTGCGACCCCATAGGCGGCAGCCCATCAGGCTCCCCCGTCCCTGGGATTCTCCAAGCAAGTACACTGGAGTGGGTTGCCATTTCCTTCTCCAGTGCATGAAAGTGAAAAGTGAAAGGGAAGTCACTCAGTCATATCCGACTCTTAGCGACCCCATGGACTTCAGCCCACCAGGCTCCTCCGTCCATGGGATTTTCTAGGCAAGAGTACTGGAGTGGGGTGCCATTGGCAGGCTCTCTAGGGTCCCAAAAAGTCAGATGCAACTTCAACAACTTTACACGCATAGGATTGGAGAGAAGAGTGTTGGTTGCTAGAGGCTAAGGGTCGGGGAAATTGGAGATGCTGGTCAAAGAGCACACAAGTCATAAGACAAGTTAAGTTCTGAGGATCTAAGGTACAGCCCAGTGATGATAGTTAATCATGCTGTATTGGATACTAGAGATTTGCTAAGACAGTGAATCTGGAGCATTATCACCCAAATCAGAAAGGTAACCACACCAGGTGATGATTGTGTTAACCACTTTGAGTGTGATCATCATTTCACAACATATACATACATCAAATCAGCATGTTGTACACTTTAAAACTATGGGAGTTTGTCAGTTCAGTTCAGTTCAATCCAGTCGCTCAGTCATGTCCAACTCTTTGCAACCCCATGAACCGCAGCATGCCAATCCTCCCTGTCCATCACCAACTCCCAGAGTTTACCCAAATTCATAGATATTGAGTCAGTGATGTCATCCAACCATATCATGCTCTGTTGCCCCTTCTCCTCCTGCCCTCAATCTTTCCCAGCATCATGGTCTTTTCAAATGAGTCAGCTCTTCACATTAGGTGGCCAAAGTATTGGAGTTTCAGCTTTAACATCAGTCCTTCCCATGAACACCATCCTTTAGGATGGACTGGTTGGATCTCCTTGCAGTCCAAGGGACTCTCAAGAGTCTTCTCCAACACCACAGTTCAAAAGCGTCAATTCTTCAATGCTCAGCTTTCTTTATAGTCCAACTCTCACATTCATACATGACTACTGGAAAAACCATAGCCTTGACTATATGGACCTTTGTTGGCAAACTAATGTCTCTGATTTTGAATATGCTATCTAGGTTGATCATAACTTTCCTTCCAAAGAGTAAGCGTCTTAATTTTATGGCTGCTGTCACCATCTGCAGTGATTTTGGAGTCCCCCAAAAATAAAGTCTCTCACTGTTTCCACTGCTTCCCCATCTATTTGCCATGAAGTGATGGGACCGGATGTCATGATCTTAGTTTTCTGAATGTTGAGCTTTAAGCCAACTTTTTCACTCTCCTCTTTCACTTTCATCAAGAGGCTCTTTAGTTCTTTTTCACTTTCTGCCATAAGGGTGGTAGTTATACCTCAATAAATCTGGGCTAAAAAACAATCTTTTTTCAAGGAAAGGAGAAATCAATGCCCCCTCGTGGATTATAACTCCCTCTCTAGATTTTCCAGTTTCTACCAGAACTCACCCAGGCCCCTCCACACATGGCTATGTATTTTGCACATCCTTCTACCCTTCCCACAGAGGTTGCAGCCACTCTGTACCACGCAGTGATCTGGGGACTCTGGGGACCATCCAGGTGGCAGCCTTGCCTTCAAGGGGCGTTTGGGAACCAGAGCCAACTGGACAAGTCTCAACACTGTCCACTCTGCAGGAATGGGACTGTCTGGACCAGGGCACCCCCTGGGCAGTGCGTGCATGCAGGGTTGCCCAGTCAACAAGGCCCCAAAGAAATGAACCATTTCGAATATTTGGGTTCCTCTTCCCCAAGTCCTAGTCCCCTGCTAGGGCTCATGACTGTCCACCTAGGAGTTGCTGACCTTCCACCCCAGTGCACAGACTTTGGCCCCTCTGTTTGGCAGGTTCAAACTTACCATTGATGCATCCATCATGTGCTCAGGGACCTCAGTGTGGTGGGTCGAGAGTTGCCAGGACTGGGCTGCTGGCTGGAGCACCTGGCCTTTTATAGGGCCTGGGAGGGATGTATTGGGGTCCCAGACCAACATTCTTTGGTTGGCCACGCCCCGCTGGGTGGATCCCAACCCTCAGAAACCAATCACTTGGGAATTCTCGACCTCTTAGGGTACCTACCTGATTAGGTTACCCACAAGGCACTTCGGGACATTTTTAGTCTTTGCCAGGTGTTCAAACAGTGTGGGGTAAATGAGTTACACAATTCACGTATTTAATCCTTACCATAGTCCTATGAGGTGGAATTTATAACTGTCAGCATACGATGCAGAAAGTGAGGCTCAGAGAGGTTAAACAGGTTGCCCGAGGTCACACCGAGAGTCAGTCACATGTTCTAGATTTGAACTCAAAAGGTTTAGTGTTTGTAATCCAGGTCCTTAAACACATCAGAGGTGTCAACCCAGGATCCAATCAGCCACTGAGTTCTGAGTTTCATCTCTTGGCTGTAAACAGAATCAGAAGTACCTCCAGGGTGAAATCCTGGATTTGATGAGATCACCTAGAAATAATTTCCATCTCCCCTCCCCCATCCCCAAGTGTCACTTTAACTTGTTTCATCCCGGCGCAGTGATCCACTTCTGGATCACTGCGTGACTTCCGACCCTCTTGCAACTCCGCTCCAGGTCCGCGTCTGGTCCCCACTGCCTATAACAAGCACCCAGGCTTTAACCATTCATAGACCTGCTCAAGGGGCGCCCCTCCAGCCTCCGGTCTTTAAAATTTAAAAAGCAAGCAGCACACGTCCCTTCACCTGAGCCGAAAGGCAGAAGGAGCCTTCCTGGGTTCTTGGGCCGACATCTAGATCCTTGCTTCTGCTCAGGCTGCTGGAAGACCTGTCCTCCTGGGCATCTCCAGTCCTCTTTCCCTCCGCTCACTCAGAGGCTACAGCTCTCCTGGGATCACCACTGTATAATCCTAAGGGATTTGATTTAGGTCATACCTGAATGACCTAGTGACCCTACTTTCTTTATTGCAAGATTCAGACTTAAATTGAAGAAAGTAGGGTCACTAGGTCATTCAGGTATGACCTAAATCAAATCCCTTAGGATTATACAGTGGTGATCCCAAGAGAGCTGTAGCCTCTGAGTGAGTGGAGGGCAAGAGGAACCATGGACTTCCCTGGTGGCTCAGACGGTAAAGTGTCTGTCTATAATGTGGGAGACCTGGGTTTGATCCCTGGGTTGGGAAGAATCCCTGGAGAAGGAAATGGCAACCCACTCCAGTACTCTTGCCTAGAAAATCCCAAGGATGGAGGAGACTGGTGTCCATGGGGTCGCAAAGATTCGGTCTCGACTGAGTAACTTCACTTTCACTTTTCACTTTCAATCTGAACCATAGTCAGCTCCAGCGTGTTTTTGCTGACTGTATGGAGCTTCTTCATTGTCAGCTGCAAAGAATATAATCAATCTGATTTCATTATTAACCATCTGGTGATGTCCATGTGTAGAGTCATCTCATGTGTTGTTGGAAGAGGGTGTTTGCTATGACCAATGCATTCTCTTGGCAGAATGCATTCTCTTGTTAGCCTTTGCCCTGCTTCATTTTGTACTCCAAGGCCAAATTTGCCGGTTACTCCAATTATCTCTTGACTTCCTTCTTTTATATTCTGGTCCCCTATGATTAAAAGGACATCTTTTTTTGGTATTAGTTCTAGAAGATCTTGTAGGTCTTCACAGAACTGTTCAACTTTAGCTTCTTCGGCATTAGTGGTTGGGGCATAGACTTCGATTACTGTGATATTGAATGGTTTGCCTTGGAAATGAACAGAGATCATTCTGTCCTTTTTGAGATTGCATCCAAGTACTGTATGTCAGACTCTTTTGTTTACTATGCTGGCTACTCCATTTCTTCTAGGGGATTCTTGCCCACAGTAGTAGATATAATGGTCATCTGAATTAAATCCACCCATTCCAGTCCATTTTAATTCACTGATTCCTAAAATGTCGATGGTCACTCTTGCTGTCTCCTGTTTGACCACTTGCAATTTACCTTGATTCATGGACCTAACATTCCAGGTTCCTACGCAATATTGTTCTTTACAGCATTGTACTTTGCTTTCACCACCAGACACATCCACAACTGGGCGTTGTTTCCACTTTGGTTCAGCCTCTTCATTCCTTCTGGAGCTATTTCTCTGCTCTTATCCTGTAGCATATTGGACACCTACTGGCCTAGGGAGTTCATCTTTCAGTGTTATATCTTTTTGCCTTTTCATATTGTTCATGGGGTTCTCAAGGCAAGAATGTTGAAGTAGTTTGCCATTCCCTTCTCCAGTGGACCACATTTTGTCAGAACTCTCCACCATGACTCATCTATCTTGGGTGAGATATAATACAATATTCTAACTAATTAGTAACATAGGCAAGGATATAGCCATTTCTCATTCTCAGTCACCTTTGCTCTTATGATTGTGAACTAACCAGTTTTTCTGGCACTTTTGACTTAATCTTAGCTTTCTGCTGGATCCTGCTCTCTTTTGCATCCAGATTATTTCTGTGGCAACTATTTTGAACTTATTTTTATTTTTGCTTGTGAGACTGCCCAGAGAGACACTGAATATCACCAAAGGTTTGCTGCCCATCTGCTTGGGCATCCTGAGGCAATGCACCCCAAAAGGAATTTTAGAAAAAAAAACTATGAGGCTCCTAATTCTTCCAGAGTGGCTCAACAGTATGGTAAAAACTGCTTTGATTTGTTATTCCCACAGTGTGAAAAAGATTGTTAAGACAAAAAGAAAAATGTCAGGGCTGCCATCAGGTTGTCTCTACCCAGGAGTAATGTCATGTTCATGTCATATACCCTAACAGGACACTTCACCTCTGTGGTTAAGAAGGGCACAAATCCAACCTAGTCATAGAAACCTTCTGAAAAACTTTAACTGAGGAACATTCTATAAAATATCTGGCCAGTGCCCTTCAAAAATGTCCAGATGGGATGCACCCAACATATGAGCACCACAATATGTAAGACAAATGCTAACAAGTATGAAAGGGGAAATTAACAATAACACAATAATAGTGGGAGACTTTAATACCCCACTCACACTTATGGATAGATCAACTAACAGAAAATTAACAAGGAGACACAAACTTTAAATGATACAATAGACCAGTTAGACCTAATTGATATCTATAGGACATTTCACCCCAAAACAATGAATTTCACCTTTTTCTCAAGCACACATGGAAACTTCTCCAGGATAGATCACATCCTGGGCCATAAATCTAGCCTTGGTAAATTCAAAAAAACTGAAATCATTCCAAGCATATTTTCTGACCACAATGCAGTAAGATTAGATCTCAATTACAGGAGAAAAACTATTAAAAATTCCAACATATGGAGGCTGAACAACACGCTGCTGAATAACCAACAAATCACAGAAGAAATCAAAAAAGAGATAAAAAAATATGCATAGAAATGAATGAAAATGAAAACACAACAACCCAAAACCTGTGGGACACTGTAAAAGCAGCACTAAGGGGAAGGTTCATAGCAATCAGGCATACCTCAAGAAACAAGAAAAAAGTCGAATAAATAACCCAATTCTACACCTAAAGCAACTAGAAAAGGAAGAAATGAAGAACTCCAGGGTTAGTAGAAGGGAAGAAATCTTAAAAATTAGGGCAGAAATAAATGCAAAAGAAACAAAAGAGACCATAGCAAAAATCAACAAAGCCAAAAGCTGGTTCTTTGAGAGGATAAATAAAGTTGACAAACCATTAGCCAGACTCATCAAGTAACAAAAGGAGAAAAATCAAATCAATAAAATTAGAAATGAAAATGGAGAGATCACAACAGACAACACAGAAATACAAAGGATCATAAGAGACTACTATCAGCAATTATATGCCAATAAAATGGACAACGTGGAAGAAATGGACAAATTCTTAGAAAAGTACATCTTTCCAAAACTGAACCAGGAAGAAATAGAAAATCTTAACAGATCCATCACAAGCATGGGAATTGAAACTGTAATCAGAAATCTTCCAGCAAACAAAAGCCCAGGTCCAGATGGCTTCATAGCTGAATTCTACCAAAAATTTAGAGAAGAGCTAACACCTATCCTGCTCAAACTCTTCTAGAAAATTGCAGAGGAAGGTAAACTTCCAAACTCATTCTATGAGGCCACCATCACCCTAATACCAAAACCTGACAAAGATCCTACAAAAAAAGAAAACTACAGGCCAATATCACTGATGAACATAGATGCAAAAATCCTTAACAGAATTCTAGCAATCAGAATCCAACAACACATTAAAAAGATCATACACCATGACCAAGTGGGCTTTATCCCAGGGATGCAAGGATTCTTCAATATCCGCAAATCAATCAATGTAATACACCACGTTAACAAATTGAAAAATAAAAGCCATATGATTATCTCAATAGATGCAGAGAAAGCCTTTGACAAAATTCAACATCCATTTATGATTAAAAAAAAAAACTCTCCAGAAAGCAGGAATAGAAGGAACATACCTCAACATAATAAAAGCTATATATGACAAACCCACAGCAAACATTATCCTCAATGGTGAAAAATTGAAAGCATTTCCCCTATAGTGAGGAACAAGACAAGGGTGCCCACTTTCACCACTACTATTCAACATAGTTTTGGAAGTTTTGGCCACAGCAATCAGAGCAGAAAAAGAAATAAAAGGAGTCCGGATTGGAAAAGAAGAAATAAAACTCTCACTGTTTGCAGATGACATGATCCTCTACATAGAAAACCCTAAAGACTCCACCAGAAAATTACTAGAGCTAATCAATGAATATAGTAAAGTTGCAGGATATAAAATCAACACACAGAAATCCCTTGCATTCCTATACACTAACAATGAAAAAATAGAGAAATTAAGGAAACAATTCCATTCACCATTGCAACAAAAAGAATAAAATACTTAGGAATATATCTACCTAAAGAAACTAAAGACCTATATATAGAAAACTATAAAACACTGGTGAAAGAAATCAAAGAGGACACTAATAGATGGAGAAATATACCATGTTCATGGATCAGAAGAATTAATATAGTGAAAATCAGTATACTACCCAAAGCAATCTATAGATTCAATGCAATCCCTATCAAACTACCAACGGTATTTTTCACAGAGCTAAAACAAATAATTTCACAATTTGTATGGAAATACAAAAAACCTTGAATAGCCAAAGCAATCTTGAGAAAGAAGAATGGAACTGGAGGAATCAACCAGCCTGACTCTAGGCTTACTACAAAGCCACAGTCATCAAGACAGTATGGTACTGGCACAAAGACAGAAATATAGATCAATGGAACAAAACAGAAAGCCCAGAGATAAATCCACACACCTATGAATACCTTATCTTTGACAAAGGAGACAAGAATATACAATGGAGAAAAGACAATCTCTTTAAGAAGTGGTGCTGGGAAAACTGGTCAACCACTTGTAAAAGAATGAAACTAGAACACTTTCTAACACCATACACAAAAATAAACTCAAAATGGATTAAAGATCTAAATGTAAGACCATAAACTATAAAACTCCTAGAGGAAAACATAGGCAAAACACTTTCTGACATAAATCACAGCAGGATCCTCTATGACTTACCTCCCAGAATATTGGAAATAAAAGCAAAAATAAACAAATGGGATCTAATTAAAATTAAAAGCTTCTGCACAACAAAGGAAACTATAAGCAAGGTGAAAAGACAGCCTTCAGAATGGGAGAAAATAATAGCAAATGAAGCAACTGACAAAGAACTAATCTCAAAAATATACAAGCAACTCCTACAGCTCAATTCCAGAAAAATAAACAACCCAGTCAAAAAATGGGCCAAAGAATTAAACAGACGTTTCTCCAAAGAAGACATACAGATGGCTAACAAACACATGAAAAGATGCTCAACATCACTCATTATCAAAGAAATGCAAATCAAAACCACAGTGAGGTACCATTTCACGCCAGTCAGAATGTCTGCAATCCAAAAGTCTACAAGCAATAAATGCTGGAGAGGATGTGGAGAAAAAGGAACCCTCTTACACTGTTGGTGGGAATGCAAACTAGTACAGCCAGTATGGAAAACAGTGTGGAGATTCCTTAAAAAACTGGAAATAGAACTGCCTTATGACCCAGCAATCTCACTGCTGAGCATACACACTGAGGAAACCAGAATTGAAAGAGACACGTGTACCCCAGTGTTCATCACAGCACTGTTTATAATAGCCAGGACGTGGAAGCAACCTAGATGTCCATCAGTGGACGAATGGATCAGAAAGCTGTGGTACATATACACAATAGAGTATTACTCAGTCATTAAAAAAGAATACATTTGAATCAGTTCTAATGAGGTGGATGAAACTGGAGCCTATTATACAGAGTGAAGTAAGCCAGAAAGAAAAACACAAGTACAGTATACTAACGCATATATATGGAATTTAGAAAGATGGTAATGATGACCCTGTGTGCAAGACAGCAAAAGAGATACAGATGTCTAGAACAGTCCTTTGGACTCTGTGGGAGAGGGAGAGGGTGGGATGATTTGGGAGAATGGCATTGAAACATGTGTAATATCATATATGAAACGAATCGCCAGTCCAAGTTCAATGCATAATACAGGATGCTTGGGGCTGGTGCACTGGGATCACCCAGAGGGATGGTACAGGGAGGGAGGTGGGAGGGGGGTTCAGGATGGGGAACACGTGTACACCCGTGGTGGATTCATGTTGATGTATGGCAAAACCAATAGAATATTGTAAATTAATTAGCCTCCAATTAAAATAAATAAATTTATATTTTTAAAAAACTGAAAAAGGAAAAAAAAAAAAGTCCTGATGGGGAAAAACAAGGAAATAGAGAAACTACCATAGATTGGAGAGGATCAAAGAAGCACGTTGATTAATGCAATATGGGATCCTGGACTGGAATTTTAAACAAACAAAACAATAGTGGAAAACCTGTCAAAATTCAAATAGTCTTCTTAAGCATTCTAGCTAAATGTGTGTCCATTTTGTAAAGCTTTTAGAAGAATCAGCTTTTGGTTTCATTGATTTCTTATATTCTTTTTCTGTTTCATTTATCTCTGCTCTAATATTTATTTATTCCTAAACTGTCTTTGGGTTAGTTTGCTCTTTTCTAATTCCTTGAGGTAAACATTTAGATTGTTGATTTGATATGTTTCTTCCTTTTTAAAGTGAGCATTCCCTCTTAGTACTGTTTTTATAACATCTTGCAAATTTTCATTGTGTATTTTCATTATTATGGAAATAAAAAGTTTTTTTTAAATTTCCATTTATCTCTAGGTATTTATTTCTGTTTTGATTTCTTTCTTGACCTGTTGGTTGTTTAATTCAAACAGTTTGGGGAATTTTCCAGTTTCCCTTTTGTTATTGATTTTAACTTCATTCTATTATAGTCAGAGGAAATACTTGGTAACTTTATCCATCTTTTAAAAAATCTATTGAGAATTGATTTGTGGTTTACTAAATTGTGTGCATTAGAGAATGTCCCATGTGGAGGTGGGAAGAATGTCTATTCTGTTGTTGGTTCTCTAGCTAATACTCATTGGTTTTATGTGTTGTTTAAGTTCTCTTACTTAACTTCTGTCTGGTTCTATCCATTATTGACAGTGTGGTATTGACATCTCCAACTATATTATTGTAGGACGATTTCTTCCTTCATTTCCTTCAGTTTTTGCTTTATATATTTTGGTGGTCTGTTATTACGTACTTGCTGCTGCTGCTGCTAAGTCACTTCAGTCGTGTCCAACTCTGTGCGACCCCATGGACTCCAGCCTACCAGGCTCCTCTGCCCATGGGATTTCCCAGGCAAGAGTACTGGAGTGGGGTGCCAGTGCCTTCTCCGATTATGTACTTAAATGTTTGTAATTATAATTACCTTCTTGTTGTATTGAACCTTTTTAAAAAATATGTAATAAAGTGCTTTGTCTCTTGTAAACTGTTTTGATTTAAAGTCTACCATCAGCATAGTTACTTCTCTTTGGGCTACTATTTGTGGGGACTATCTTTTCTATTCTTTCACTGTCAATCTGTTTGTGTACTTGGATCTAAATGGGTTCTCTTGTAGACAGCATTTAGTTGGATCATGTTTTTTTACTTCATTCTACCAACCTGTGTCTTTGGAGTGTTTAGTCAGTGAAAGTAATTACTGCCAAGAGGGCATTCACTTCTACCACTTTGCTGCCTGTTTTCTTCTATATGCTTCCTAGTGTTTTTTGTCCCTCACTTCCTCTATTACTGTCTTCTTTTATATTTAGTTGACCTTTGGTATGTTTAATTCCTTTCTTTTGTATATATCGTATAGCCATTAACTTGTGCCTACCACCGGGACTAGGTTTCACATTATAAAGTTTTATACTCTAATTTGAAATTATACTAGCTTAACTTCAAAAACATAAGAAAATTTCGCTCCTCTGCAGCTCAATCTCCACCTCCTTTCAGGAAGAGCTAATGGGAACAATATTCCCTAAATTCTGGCCTGTTTAAAATTGCTTTCCAACAGCCTTGATATTATAGGTAAAGCGTTCCACAATTTCTTTCCTTGTGTAGGTGTTATTCCACTGTTTGTTTGTTGTTGTTGTTTTGTTGTTGTTTTTACTGATTATTTACATCAAGAGCATGATTTCAAACTGATTGCTTCCACTTGAGTCTTTCTGCTTGAAGAAAAGGAGAAAAAAATTCTTCTTATGGAAGAATTATTTTTTACTTTTAAAGTTTAAGAATTCTATGAGGATACATCTCAGAGTTAACTGTACTAAGTTGATTTCTCTAGGTAAAGATGGTGCCTTTTAAATATATGCAGATGAATCCTATTTAACGTCAAATGTTTTCTTGAATTAGAATTTTAAAAAATTAGTTCCTTGACTTCTTTGGTTGTCCAGTGGCTAAGAATCTGCCTGCCAATGTGAGGGACACAAGTTTGATCTCTGGTCTGGCAAGATTCCACATGCCTTGGGGCAACAACTACTTTTTTTTTCTTAATTTATTTATTTTATTTGGAGGCTAATTACTTTACTTTACAATATTGTAGTGGTTTTTGCCATACATTGATATGAATCAGCCATGTGTTTACATGTGTCCCCCATCCTGAACCCCCCTCCCACCCCCCTCCCCATCCCATCCCTCTGGGTCACCCCAGTGCACCAGCCCTGAGCACCCTGTCTCATGCATTGAACCTGGACTGGTGATCTGTTTCACATATGATAATATACATGTTTCAATGCTATTCTTTCAGATCATCCCACCCTTGCCTTCTCCTACAGAGTCCAAAAGACTGTTCTATATATCTGTGTCTCTTTTGCTGTCTTGCATATAGGATTATCGTTACCATCTTTCTAAATTCCATATATATGTGTTAGTATATGGTATTGGTGTTTTTCAACTACTAAGCCAGCACTCTAGAGTCAGTGCTCTGCAACAAGGGAAGCAACTGCTATGAGAAGCCTAGACAGCACAAGTAGGAAGTAGCCCTGGCTCTGCACAACTAGAGTTCCTTTCGTTTTGTTCTCTATACCCTTTATTATATTTCCATCTTATTTATTCTCACTGACACCCTGTAATTTAATTTTCATTTCTGAGATCACTTTGTCTTTTTCAGTCTATTTCTTGCTTTATTAAGTAAGCCACATTTAATATGATCCTTTAGTTTGGTCCATTTTTGTATTTTTGCATCTTTGTTTCTTGTGACCCCCTTCCCCCATATTGACAATTGCCTATTTAAGTATTTGAGATTCAGGTTGGGTTCTTCTTTTGCAACTTTCCTCTGCCAGGGAATTTCGAGGGGCTTCCTTTGGTGGCTCAGATAATAAAGAATCCACCTGCAATGCAGGAGACCTAGGTTTGATCCCTGGGTGGGGAAAATCCCCTGGAGGAGGGCATGGCAACCCACTCCAGTATTCTTACCTGGAGAATCCCATGGACAGGGGACCCTGGCAGATTACAGCCCCTGGGGTCAAAAAGAGTCAAAAATGACTGAGAGACTAAGCACATGAGAGGGACTTTTTAATTGTCTTTTTGTCTGACAAAAATAATTGCTTCTCATTTTTAACAATTCTTATATCTTTGTATCAAGGTTTGATTTTTCTTGTTTATGTTTAGAATGTGTTGGGTTTTTCTGGACCATTTATTTGAAAGGAATTTCTGGTGTATGAGGTGGGGAAATTTAGGTATTAAAAGTAATTTTCAGTTCAAGACTGTCCTCTTTTATTTGCACAGTGTAGAGCCATTTCTTTAGTACATGGCACTTTTATTTCTGATTGTTTTCTCTGATTCTTAGATCTTCTCTAAGTAGAATCTTTATTCTGAGCTATTTCCTTCCTTCTTTCATCATCTGCTTAAGCTTCCTGGAAACACTACTGTCTTCTAGGGTGCCCCCTCTCTCTTTTTTGCATTCTGCTGCTGCTGCTAAGTCACTTCAGTCGTGTCTGACTCTGTGAGACCCCATAGACAGCAGCCCACCAGGTTCTCCCGTCCCTTGGATTGTCCAGGCAAGAACAATGGAGTGGGTTGCCATTTCCTTCTCCAATGTATGAAAGTGGAAGTGAAAGTGAAGTCGCTCAGTCGTGTCCAACTCCTAGCGACCCCATGGACTGCAGCCTACCAGGCTCCTCCATCCATGGGATTTCCCAGGCAAGAGTACTTGAGTGGGTTGCCATTGCCTTCTCTAATCATACGTTTATTCAACAGAACTCTTTTACTCTGCCCAACAAAGTAAAAACACAATATTATCTAAAATGCTGCAAAGTTACAAAACTCAAAACAAAATTCATAGTACTGACTGTACAATAAAAGCCAAAAAAGCAGTGTGCATGTTGCTAAGGTAACCTGCACCAATACCATGAATACCAACACAAAAGGAGTTCTGAGATGACCAGGCAGTTATCATTGTCAACTTACCAATTTCAGAGAGAGAGAGAGACGTGTGTATGTTTGTGTGTGTGTGCGTGTGTATGCATGCATGTGAATACATGTGAAAAGAACCATTTGGGGCAGATAACAGGGTATTTAGATCCAGAGGTCAGAAGAGGACTCAGGCAGGGGAGCAGGGCCAGGCTACCAGGAAGGACAGCTAGGCATGCCCTTCCCTGTGGGATTCCGCCACACAGATAACCAGATAGGACTCAGGTCATCTGTGGAATGGGGAAACATGCTCCCAGGTTGGGACGGTACCACCACCTAGAACCCTCTGCTCATCCTTGCATCTTTACAAGCATTATCCCAAACCAACAACACTTCTGCAGCTGGAACCCTGCCACCTGGGAAACATCTCAATTGCTGCCTTCACCTTGGAAGCCTACCTCAGAGGGAGGGAGGGAGTTATTTCCTATGGATCCTCCTTCAGCTGCGAAAGAGGCAAAAGTGAGCTGGATGAGATATAAGTCACAGGGGCAGAACTTTGGTGGCCCTGCTTATCCAGAGGTGTTGGAGATGGAATGGCTCATATAGAGGGAGTGGCAAGGGGCTTAGGTGGAGGATGGGGGGAATGCAACCTCCTTCATCCGAGGGGGTGATGGGTGACCTGCACCCCGTGGGAGTCGATGGGAGCATTCTCCTGGGAGGGCTGACTTGCCTGGGGGATGGCTGAGGCCAGGGAGCCAGCACAGCGGTAGCAGTGATCTTCTGGCCATCGATTTTTCCTCTGTCCATGTGCTTTCAGAACCTTCCCAGCCTCATCCAGATTCTCAAACTTCACATAAGCCTAGCCTTTAGACAGACAGGGGTGCATCTTTTTGGTAGACATGTCAGTCATTTTAATTTTTCCACAGGTGGAGAATATCTCCATGACGTCACCCTTGGTCACATTCCTGGTGAGCCTCCCACTGTGGACTTTGGTGGATTTAGGGGAAGGGCTCTTCCTTTTCCTTCTCTTTTCATCCCTTTTGGGATTTGTAACAAGAATGCCGTCTGTTGTCCTGTCTGCCTCAAGAAGGACTCGGAGAGCCTGAGGAGCCTCTGGAGCTGGAGCCACGGGAGGTGCTGGGACTTCTGGAGTGGCTGGAGCTGGGCCTGGTGCTACCACCACCAGAAGCACGGAACCTCTTCCACCGTCTTTCCTTCTCGCTTGACTCGTTGGAGGCCCATTTATCTTTAGAGCGACCCTTCGACTTCTCATCAGAGCAGTTGCTGCATTTGGTAGAAGGAGCCCTTGTTGCTGTTTTTGAGTTGTTCGATTGTATCTGACTCTCTGTGACTCCATGGACTGCAGCACACCAGGCCTCCAAGTCCTTTACCATCTCCCAGAGCTTGATCAAACTCATTTCCATCAAGTCGGTGATGCCATCTAAACAACTTGTCCTTGGTCGTCCCCTTCTCATGCCTTCAATCTTTCCCAGCATCAGGGTCTTTTCCAATGAGTCATTTCTTCACATTAGGTGGCTGAAGTATTGGAGCTTCAGCTTCAGCATCAGTCCTTCCGTGAATATTAAGTGTTGATTTCCTTTATGATTGATTGGTTTGATCTTGCAGTCCAAGGGACTCTCAAGAGTCTTCACCAACACCACAGTTCAAAAGCATCAATTCTTCAGCACTCAGCTTTCTTTATAGTCCAACTCTCACATCCATACAAGACCACTGGAAACACCATAGCTTTGACTAAATGGACCTTTGTAGGCAAAGTAATGTCTCTGCTTTTTAATACACTGTCTAGAATCCCAGGGACGGAGGAGCCTGGTAGGCTGCTGTCTATGGGGTCGCACAGAGTCAGGCACAACTGAAGCGACTTAGCAGCAGCAGCAGCTAGGTTTGTCATAGCTTTTCTTCCAAGCGGCAAGTGTCTTTTAATTTCATGGCTGCAGTAACTATCTGCATTGTTGTTGGAGGCCCCAAAATAAAGTCTTTCACTGTTTCCATTGTTTCCCCATCTATTTGCCATGAAGTGATGGGACCAGATGCCATGATCTTCATTTTCTGAATGTTGAGTTTTAAGCCAACTTTTTCCACTCACCTCTTTCACTTTCATCAAGAGGCTCTTTAGTTCTTTGCTTTCTGCCATAAGGATGGCGTCATCTGCGTATCTCAGGTTATTGATATTTCTCCCAGCAATCTTGATTTCAGCTTGTGCTTCATCCAGCCCGACATTGCGCGTGATGTACTCTTCATATAAGTTAAATAAGCAGGGTGACGATGTACAGCCTTGATGTACTCCTTTCCCAATTTGGAAGGGCCCTAGTGCTGGACTTTTTATTATTTTCTTTGGCTTCTAGCAAGCTCTTGTTTTTCACCCCTGATAAATTCGTTCTCCCCTTTTGAGGTGTTCAAAGCAGAATGGCGGCCTCGCTTACATGAACACTCACTTCTAGCTGGAGTCTGAGAAAGGATCTCTAATGAATCGCAGTTGACACCAAAGTGCAACAACTTCCCGCTGCCGCTACCTCCTCCAGCTCTCCTCAGCCTCTGAGGCCAGCGCCGCCAGAGCTGTTTTTATTTACTCTCAATTCTCTGTTTGATTTTTAGGAAGAAGTGTGTGAAGTATCAGATCTGTTACCCACTGCCTCAGGCAGATGTGATGTTCAAAAAATACCTAGAGTGATTTTTAATAAATGCCCCCAGAGAAAATGGTGTTTGCCCCAGGCAAACTTTGAGTCTGGTCAAATATTGTCAGTTTTGCAACTGGGGTCTTCCAGGGACCCACCAGATAGGTCAAATAATGAGAGTTCTCTGGGAAGGGGTGCTTTACAGGAATTCCAGCCTTGTTCTGTCCTCTCCAGTGGCTGCCAGGCTGCTAGTTTTCAAGTCCACAAGGAACTTTGATGGATGGAAACAGGACAAGCTGAAATACCACAGAGCTTGTTGTTCTTTTCATGTCAGCCATTTTTCTCATATAAATGCTCCCCAGTCTCAAGTCTGTGATGAATTTCTTGAGTTTAAAATTTTTTATTCTAATCCATTGTCATTATTTTATGGAGGAGAGAATTTTAGAAGGTCCTTCACCATTTTCACTGCCTTCATTCTTTAATTGTAGTTTTCATTTTTACCCTTCAAATTATAAATGATAGATTTCTTTTCATATATTTACAGGCTATTAAAGTATATTTTCATGTAAATTGTCTATTCAGTGATTTTGTCCATATTTTCCTCTGGGTTTTGGTATATTTTCCCCTCAGTTTTTAGAGTTTGCCAGTTGTCTCTTGGTTTTATCTGTCTGCCTGTTAATCTCTCTATTGTTTGCCCTGTGAAAGATTTTTATTTTCATAAAGACAGTTTTACCAACTCTCTTCTTTTATTGCATCTGGACCTGAGTCCTAGAATTCTTTCTATAAATTCTGGTTATATGAGCCAACTCAATGGAAAATGAGCACCCTGCTGCTGAGAAAGATTGAAGGCAAAAGGGGAAGAGGGCAGCAGAGGATGAGATGGTTGATAGCATCACCAACTCAATGGACATGAACTTGAGCAAACTCCAGGAGATAGTGGAGGATGGAGAATCCTGGCGTGCTTGCAAAGAGTGGAACACGACTTATTGACTGGACAGCAACATAGAGGAATTCACCTGTTTTTTTTCTGGTGCTTGTTGTTCAGTTGCCCATATGGTTGCATGTTTTACTTTTAAATACCTGATCCCTTTGTGTTTACTTTTACATACGGAATGAATTACAGATTTAATTTCAGCTTTCGCTACTAAGTTAAACAACTATACCAACATTTTCTTTCTTTCTTTCTTTTTTTTTTTGGCTGCACTGCAGCCAGTTCTCTGACCAGGTATTGAACCCAGACCACAGCAACGAAAGCCCAGAATCCTAACCACTGGACCACCACAGAACTCCTCCAGCACAATTTCTTAAAGTTCATCTTTCTTCTATTGATTTGTCACTTTTGTACTTATTTCTGATATGTCCTTGTGCCTATTTATAGGTTTTCTATTTTATCCCTCTGGTCTGTCTCTTCATCCTCTGGCTCCACATTACTATTTGTTGACCTTGCAGATAGAGCAGAGCCCGGTGATCACCCTCCCGCAGCCCTGTCAATGCAGACGCTGCACACCGCAGGCCTCCCACCCACATCACCGCCTTCAGGCCCTCTGCTAACTCCCAGGGTTGTCTCCTCTGACTCCCCCAACACCACAGCCCTCCCACCATGGACACTGTATTCTGTGCCTCAGCCCACACTAGCGCCTCTATTCCCTCTCAGGCACCCAGCCCCTTTCTACAGCTCACCTGAATCCTGGAGGGTTCCTTCCTGCTTGATCAGTGACTATGGACCAGCTCTGCTTTTGCAATGACTACAAACCTGCAAACTTGTCTGCCATCCACCTTCTGCAGCTATACCTTCTTCAATGAGATCTGAACCCTAATCTCAGAGAGAGGGCTCATCTTCCAAGCTTGCCTTTACTCCTTAGCTTGTCCTCTTTCAGCCCTTGAGTCCCATATAGTGTTCGCTTATATCTTAGAGTTACTCTTTTATTACATTCTGTATTTTATTCTTCCATTGCTTTCAGTTCAGTCGCTCAATCGTGTCCAACTCTTTGCGACCCCATGGACTGCAGCACGCCAGGCTTCCCTGTCCATCACCAACTCCCAGAGTTTACCCAAACTCATGTCCATTGAGTCAGTGATGCCATCCAACCATCTCATCCTCTGTTTTCTCCTTCTCCTCCTGCCCTCAATCTTTCCCAGCATCAGGGTCTTTTCAGATGAGTCAGCTCTTCACATCAGGTGGCCAAAGTATTGGAGTTTCAGCTTCAGTATCAGCCCTTCCAATGAATATTCAGGACTGATTTCCTTTAGGATGGACTGGTTGGATCTCCTTGCAATCCAAGGGACTCTCAAGAGTCTTCACCAAACCACACTTCAAAAGCATCAATTTTTTGGCGCTCAGCTTTCTTTATAGTCCAACTCTCACATCCATACATGACCACTGGAAAAACCATAGCCTTGACTATATGCACCTTTGTTGGCAAAGTAATGTCTCTGTTTTTTAATATGCTGTCTAGGTTGGTCATAACTTTTCTTCCAAGGAGCAAGCAAGTGTCTTTTAACTTCATGGCTGCAGTCACCATCTGCAGTGATTTTGGAGCCCAAAAAAATAAAGTCTGTCACTGTTTCCACTGCTTCCCCATCTATTTGCCATGAAGTGTTGGGACCAGATGCCATGATCTTAGTTTTTTGAATGTTCAGTTTTAAGCCAACTTTTTCACTCTACTCTTTCACTTTCATCAAGAGGCTCTTTAGTTTCTCTGCACTTTCTGCCATAAGGGTGGTGTCATCTGCATATCTGAGGTTATTGATATTTCTCCTGGCAATCTTGATTCCAGTTTGTGCTTCATCCAGCCCAGCATTTCTCATGATGTACTCTGCATATAAATTAAATAAGCAGGGTGACAATATAGAGCCTTGACATACTGCTTTCCTGTTTTGGAACCAGTCTGTTGTTCCATGTCCAGTTCTAACTGTTGCTTCCTGACCTGCATACAGGTTTCTCAAGAGGCAGGTCAGGTAGTCTGGTATTCTCATCTCTTTCAGAATTTTCCACAGTTTATTGTGATCCACACAGTCAAAGGCTTTGGCATAGTCAATAAAGCAGAAGTAGATGTTTTTTTGGAACTCTCTTGCTTTTTCGATGATCCAACGGATGTTGGCAATTTGATCTCTGTTTCCTCTGCCTTTTCTAAATCCAGCTTAAACATCTGGAAGTTCACGATTCACATACTGTTGAAGCCTGGCTTGGAGAATTTTGAGCATTACTTTGCTAGCATGTGAGATGGGTGCAATTATGCAGTAGCGTGAGCATTCTCTGGCATTGCCTTTCTTTGGGATTGGAATGAAAACTGCCCTTTTCCAGTCCTGTGGCCACTGCTGAGTTTTCCAAATTTGCTGGCATATTGAGTGCAGCACTTTCACAGCATCATCTTTCAGGATTTGAAATAGCTCAACTGGAATTCCATCACCTCCACTAGCTTTGTTCATAGTGATGCTTCCTAAGGCCCACTTGACTTCGCATTCCACTGCTTGACATAATGTAAAATCCTTAATGGATTTTAGTTGTAGTGAAATTTCAAGAAAATGGCTGGGGTTTTTAATGGGGTGGGAATGTGTTACTGTTTTTCATATTTAGGTTAATGTCTAAAAATTCACTGTCCAGCAGATTAAATTTGGATAATGAAGAATGGTGTATTATCTTTTCTCTTTATGGTGGTTGCACTTGATAAAAGACTCAAGTGCATGCTCATATTTCTTTGGTCTCCTTCCCACCCCAGTGTGTTGATAACGCATTAAATTTTTTTTTGGTGGTTGTTATCGAGGGTCTTTTGTTTATTTGTTTGTTTGGCCACACCTCACAGCACTCAGAATCTTAGTTCCCTGCTGCTGCTGCTGCTGCTGCTGCTAAGTCGCTTCAGTCATGTCCGACTCTGTGCAAACCTATTGACAGCAGCCCACCAGGCTCCTCTGTCCACGGGATTCTCTCAGCAAGAATACTGGAGTGGGTTTCCATTTCCTTCTCCATTAGTTCCCTGACCAGGGATAAAATCTGTGCTGCCTGGAGTCTTAACCACTAGATAGCCAGTTCCCAAAGCTATACATTTTTAAAATACATACATTTGTACTAAATCCATAGAAGGTAAATCAAGGGGAGGTGTGTGTGTGTGTGTATATATATATATATATATATATATGCAAAATTCAGAGTAGTAGTTATTCCTAGATGATAGACAGAGGGTTAGATGGGAAAAGCACATGAGTAGATACAAAAAGTGTCAGTAATATTCCAATTCTTAAATTAGGTGAGGATTCTGGCTCAAGTCCAAGCCCTATGCATGATTTTTTTTCAGGGCTGACCCTAAGGCTGTCCTTGGCTGGTTTCCTGGGGGAAGCTACCCTCCCCACATGGGATGTGGTACATAGCAGGGCATTGCACTTTCTGAAGCTGACCCATGGCCCCTAAGATCAGACAGGCTGATGAAAGATTTGTTTCTTGCCTGCTCACTTCCATCCATAAGCCTCTTTAACTAGAGGCATTGGTGAGGCACATTTCTTCATTATGACTCATATCTCTCCATATCTAGCCCTTTTTCCTCTTCCTCTCTGGGTCTGCCAGGTCCATAAGAAAGTAGAAGACTTTTGTCTGGGGCCCGAGGTGGCTCAGTGGTAGATTCAGGAGCTGTGGTTTCCATTTTTGGGTCAGGAAGATCCCCTGGAGGAAGAATAACAACCCACTCCAGTATTCTTTCCAGGATCATCCCATGGACAGAGCCTGGTGGGCTATAGTCCATGGGGGTCACAAAGAGTCATATATGTCTGATCACACAAAAGCACAACAGTAAAAACATCACTGTCTACCTGCAAACATCTGACCCTTGACTGGTACTATTCGAGTGGTTGTCAACCCAGATAATCACTACATAGTCTGACATAAGGAGTAGAAGAGAGTGTTATTTCAGCCATACTGAGGACTAGTCTGGGAGTTCAGTCTCTACCAAGGAAGACAGTGCTCCGGAGGTACGTGGCATTCAGCACAGTTTTATATCTCTCAGAACAAAAGCATACATCAAACATGACAAATATTCCTTCAAGTTTTCAAAAGAAAGAAATTAGCATGCATATGGTAAGTCAGTATGGCCTTGGCATCTGGGAAGGGACTCTTTCAGGGAGCTCTAGCATCGGTGTCATAGGAAGGTGGCATTGATCCCTACCCTCAAAGCAGATGTTCTTTTTACTTCAGGACGATGCATTTTCTTCACCTATGGTTAAAGCAGGTGCACGGTGGATGTTGGAGAAGCCAAAGCCAAGCTTTCTAGTTGCAGGCAGTGACTGTTGGTGACTGTGAGCAGGTCCCTGGTGTTGGTAGACTTTCTGCAACTCATGTGTTATTGAGGCTCATGGTTTCCAGAAAAGAAGGTAAAGTCCTTCAGGATCACTTTCTATAGTAATTCAAAGAGACCTAGATAGAGACTTGGTTAGTTTGCCTCTACCATGACAAAGATTATTTTCGTACACCTTGTGATGGAGCATCTAAAAATGGGGTGCATTGCCACAGGCCCCCTCTTTCAAAGTGCCCTGACACAGTACACTTTGGTTGGGAAGGAAGAGACAAAAGGAGAGGAGAGGGGCCAGTATTTGGTGGGAGGCTTTGGAACTGGTGCCCTCCCACTGACCCATTTGGGGATCTTGGTGGTATTTGTCTACTGGGTTACCAGAAAGGCTGCTTCCTTAGAGTGGGACTCTACCAATGAAATGCGAGGAAGCCATCCAATGGCCCACCCAGTCACCCTTTTCCTGGGACCCCTTTATTCACATTTACTCTTGTCTTACATGTCTCCACAATCTTCAAGATCACCAGTTGGAGTCTAGGGCAGGAGAACAGTGTCATAGGCCAGTTGTGTTAGTTGGCTTTGGATTCATCAACTCTGATTTGTTTGAAAAGTGCATCTCCTTTGATAGGCAATTAGGGCCTTTCTAGTACCTCAAGTGCACCAGCACCATCAGTGTGACATTCTTTGTTGATGCAACTGGATTCTGCAGGAGCAAAACGCCTCCCTAAATGTGAGCTCACTCCTGTCAGAGAAGGAGGCCACTGGAACATCTGGGAGAGCAGTGGAAGACCCACCACCAGAGAATTTTGGCCACACTAGTGGTGGCCTGCTTCCTACTCTCCTACTCTGCCCAGACTGGTAGTTTCTCTCCCTGCTGGAAGCCTCTAATTATTAAAAAGTTCTATGCAACCTGCCCTCGGCCCTTGTTGAAGTTATTAGTGATACTTTCTGAGCACTGGAGGCACAACAGAACAGCCCCCACTCCTTGGCCTGAGTAGTGTTGGCTAACTGCTTAGTCCTTGGCTTCCAGCTGCCCAGTCAAGGAGGGGATCTGTGCCATTGCCAACACTTGGATCAAGAAAACTGGCAAATTAGACCAGTCCATTAGGAGGCTGAGACAGAAGTCCTTCTGGCCCTCTGGAATAGACCCTAATGGGTTATAGGCCATCTTTATCTTGCTTAACAAACATGGGGGCTCATGGCCTCACTCACTCCTCCAGGCAGGCCTAATCATTCGACTTGGAGTGGCTTAGATCATGGCCCTCGTACTCACCAGTCAGCATGGTCACACCCCCTCAATGTCTGGCTCACAGAGGACCTGATGGTGTAACCTCTGCTTCTCATTCAGATCCTAAAGGACCCAGGGGTTGAATTAAGGAGTGCAATTCCAGGAGGTCAATACCTATTTGTGATCTTTTGGGCCAGGTCATTACAAGACTATGGATGGCTTCATGCTGGAAGCTCCCCTCCCTACACCAGACCTGGGGAAGATCCCTGCAGTGCAAATCTCTGAAGCAAGTGGCTGCAAGGACACCCACACCTCCTTACTAGGGGTCTTGGCTGAAGCATTCTTTTCCCATCTGACTCAATATGTTTCCACTCCTAGAATTCCCCTTTCCCACCTCTCTCTCCCTTCCACAAAATGGTAGGGGTCTTTTGTTGGAGGCAGTGAGAGAACTCCCCCATAACTGTATGTAATGTAACCCTTGCCTGGTGTTTCACAAGTAAAGAAGGAACGTTGGAGAGCTGCCACCTCTTCTTTTGGCTCCCTGCTCACTTTCCAGCAGTAAGTGAATAAAGGCTTGATCTCTACTTTCAGGTTGGCTCATTGTCCTGATTGATCATCTCAGTACCTGAGTGCAGGCCATTGGGTGATGGGCTCTCACAGATGTTTACTTTTCTACTTATATTAATTCATATCATATTTAATACCATGAGATAATTAATGTGAGACCTCAAAGACCCAGGAATCTAGCTCCTGGGGCCTCTGGAGTGAGAGTGGGTGGGTCAAATAGAACTTTAAATGCTGCAGGGCAAACTGAAGCCCTGGGATTTTCAGTTTGCTTTTTGAAGTCTTGCAGTAGAAAGTGCCTTTCTGAGTGGTCCCAAACTTGGAAATAAATGGAGGGCTTACCCAGACACTTTCTCAAAGGAATATTATTCAAACTGGTACTTGGATGAGGGTTCAAGTCAGACCTAAGAGGACAGGGCCTGCAAGAGGTGGGAGAAGGACCTAAACAGCAGATGAAGATGGCTAAGCTCCTCAGGAGCAGGTGTTCAGTCATGCCCAGGACAAGAGCAACAGACCCCAGGTCACTGCAGCTGCAGACATGTCAGCAGAAGCCTGAGGCCCCATGGAAAGGAAACATCTTTCCCCTGGCAGCCAGCACTTGAGCAGTCCTCCTCCTCCAACACCCCCACCTGCTGTATCCTGAGAAAGCAGTAGGGGAAAAGAGACACTTTGCCTTAGAGAAAAACAGCCAAGACAGGAAGTTCAACTCTTTAATGAAGTTCATCCAAATGAGTTTCATTCAACGAGACCACTTGACACTGGAAGTGACCAAGCGTCCCTTTCCTTGTAACTCCGTAGAAATAGACCTCCAAAGAAAGAAATGAGGTGCTCAGATATGAAATGCTACGTTCTTTCTTCTTTTTTTCTTTCTTTCTTTTTAATTGAAGGATGACTGCTTTATAATATTGGTTTGATATCTGCCATACATTGCCATACAAGCCATAGGTGGACATATGAACCTCCTTCCCACCTCCCACTGAAATGCTAATTTCTTAACACATTTCAACTATGCATGCATTACAATTATCTACATAAGACATCTTTACATGTACAAATAGAAATAGAGGATTTCTATTAAAGGAATAAAGGATTTCTACAATTGCACTCATCTCACATGCTGGTAAAGTAATGCTCAAAATTCTCCAAGCCAGGCTTCAACAATACGTGAGCCGTGAACTTTCTGATGTTCAAGCTGGTTTTAGAAAAGGCAGAGGAACCAGAGATCAAATTGCCAACATCTGCTGGATCATGGAGAAAGCAAGAGAGTTCCAGAAAAACATCTACTTCTGCTTTATTGACTATGCCAAAGCCTTTGACTGTGTGGATCACAATAAACTGTGGAAAATTCTGAAAGAGATGAGAATACCAGACCACCTGACCTGCCTCCTGAGAAATCTGTATGCAGGTCAGGAAGCAACAGTTAGAACTGGACATGGAACAACAGACTGGTTCCAAATAGGAAAAGGAGTACGTCAAGGCTGTATATTGTCACCCTGCTTATTTAACTTATATGCAGAGTACATCATGAGAAACGCTGGGCTGGAAGAAACACAAGCTGGAATCAAGATTTCCAGGAGAAAGATCAATAACTTCACATATGCAGATGACACCACCCTTATGGCAGAAAGTGAAGAGGAACTAAAAAGCCTCTTGATGAAAGTGAAAGTGGAGAGTGAAAAAGTTGGCTTAAAGCTCAACATTCAGAAAATGAAGATCATGGCATCTGGTCCCATCACTTCATGGGAAATAGATGGGGAAACAGTGGAAACAGTGTCAGACTTTATTTTTTGGGGCTCCAAAATCACTGCAGATGGTGACTGCAGCCATAAAATTAAAAGATGCTTACTCCTTGGAAGTAAAGTTATGACCAACCTAGATAGCATATTCAAAAGCAGAAACATTACTTTGCCAACAAAGGTCCATCTAGTCAAGGCTATGGTTTTCCTGTGGTCATGTATGGATGTGAGAGTTGGACTGTGAAGAAGGCTGAGCACCGAAGAATTGATGCTTTTGAACTGTGGTGTTGGAGAAGACTCTTGAGAGTCCCTTGGACTGCAAGGAGAACCAACTAGTCCATTCTGAAAGAGATCAGCCCTGGGAGTTCTTTGGAAGGAATGATGCTAAAGCTGAAACTCCAGTACTTTGGCCACCTCATGCGAAGAGTTGACTCATTGGAAAAGACTCTGATGCTGGGAGGGATTAGGGGCAGGAGGAGAAGGGGACGACAGAGGATGAGATGGCTGGATGGGATCACTGACTCGATGGATGTGAGTCTGAGTGAACTCTGGGAGTTGGTGATGGACAGGGAGGCCTGGCGTGCTGCGATTCATGGGGTTGCAAAGAGTCGGACACGACTGAGCGACTGAACTGAACTGAACTGAACAAGGAATAAAGAAATAAAGGATTTACACAAGGATTCATAACACACTGATGAAAACATTCACTATGTACAGAAAAGTAAATGTAGAGTGCTTCTGATTCTACTGAAATGCGTACACATATTCTTTATACATTACATTTATACAAAAATTAATGAAAACCTTAAAATTTACGACTAATATTAAGCATCTATTATGTGCTGGCACAGTGCTAGGTGCCTAGCAAAGTCTTATCAGGGAGATTCTTTCAGTTCAAGTCCTTTCCTCAAAGGCTGCTGGGTTCGTCATCATGGGAGAAATTCATCTGTGGACTCTCTGATGCTGCTTTAAGTGATCAGATCGGGCAAAGGCTTTGTCGCATATAGTACACAGATAGGGCCGCTCCCTGGTGTGCCTTTTCTTGTGTCTGTTGAGCTCATCCGAACGGGAGAATGCCCATGTGCATCCATTCACGTTACATTTATAGGGCTTCTCTCCTGGAACCAAGAAAGTAAGGGAGACTTGTCATGATTCAAGGTAGCATGGGACAGGGAAGTTGGAAAAGAATGGAGAAGAAAAACATTGGGCATGTTGGGGTGGGACAGAGAGAGACAGAAGACAGGACTGGAAGGTATGTACAGGAAAGGAAGAGGAGGAGGGCAGGATAGGCTAGAGGGCTGAAGGAGGAAGAGGAAGAGAAAAAGAAAAGTAGGAGGGAAAGCAGGAAGGTAGTGGTGGGTAGAGAAGGTTGAGTGGGGGTCATCTGTTGGGACTATGGGAGTGCATAAAGAGACAGTCCCAGAAGAGGTAGGGTCAGGACCATCCTAAGAGCTCAAACAAAGCCCTCCACTTCTTCCATCATCCCAGGCAGTCAACACCACAAAATGCTGCAGCCAGGTTGCCTCTGGAGCAGAACTAGAGTCTGTTCTTAGGACTGCTTTTTATACCCTTTCAGATTGGCCAACCTTTTCTAGAGTCTTCTGGGTCCCAGACTTAGAGGGAGGTGGCAATGATCTCAAATGATCCCAACATTTTGTAAAGGCAGAGGCCTTTAGTTATTTTCCTGACACCCCCATCCTTCAGTCTGTACCCACCTGTGTGCACACACTCATGGATCCGCAGGTGGGAAGATTTGGCATACGCTTTCCCACAGTTCTTATAGGTGCAGATGTAGGGCCTCAAAATGTCAGGCCTCTTCTGCAATGGACACCGTTGAATCTTGGGATTCCACTTCTGCGTTTCTACAGGTTGTCCTTGGATCAAATGAGAACTGGCAACATACAGAATTCTAGGATATAGCAGTGATGCTGAGGAAAGTGGCATCATATAGACTCGGTGGGGAGTGTCTTCATCACTGAGTTTCTTCATCTCACCCAGATAGGCAGTTTGGACCCCACTGAAGGTCATCTGGCCTCCATAGAGGCTCTGGTCATCACTGAGGGTCTTCATCTGGCTATTCTCACTGGGGACTGTCAACTTGTTTGCATTAACGGCTGTTGCTTGACAATCAGTGATGAATGTCTTGAGAGTGTCAGTGACATCCATCAACTGGGATGCTGCTGCAGGGTTTCTCTCATCAAAGGACGTCACCTTGGGGTCAAAAAGAAAGTCAGTTTAGGTTTCCAAGGGGCAAAGTAAGGCTTTAACATGGACAAAAACTGTCCCAGGGATGACAGAACATGCATAAATCATCATTGTGGGCCTCAAAAAATTCATCACCTGCTTCTGCAGGGACTCGTTTTGGCTGACGTCATCATGGGCAGTCAGAGGTACACAGACGTCTGACTCTGGTGCAGCCGGGCTTCTTGTTTTATGTGTCTCATTGACCTCCTGGAGAAACTCCTCAATGTCCTCAAGTGTCAGAAAGTAAGATGTCATAGAAGCCTCTTTGCTGTTGCCTGATAACTGAACTAGATCCTCAGTTGTGGGTTTCTGCAAAAAAGAATTAGAAGTTCAGATGTTGTGGTGGTGGTAGTTTAGTCACTAAGTCATGTCCAATATTTGCAAACCCATGGACTATAACTTGCCAGGCTCCTCTGTCCATGGGATTTTTCTAGGCAAGAATCCTGGAGTGGGTAGCCATTTCCTTCTCCAGGGGATCTTCCTGACCCAGGGATCAAACCCAGGTCTCCTACATTGCAGGCGGATTCTTTACCGAATGAGCCACCTGTCAGATGTTGTACCCAGTTCAAATTCTAATTCTACACACCCACCATCACTGGGCATATAGGTTTCCTAAACATCTGGTAGAAGGTTTACAACTGACTGCCAAAAGCCACAATGTCAGTAGTCTCACACCTTTTCACCCTGTGTGCCTCCTTGCAGCTCTTGTCGTACTCTGATCAGTCTGCTCAGTTTTGCCATATCCCCGTCTGGTCCCTTTCTCAGTTTGCCTCTCTCAGCAAACTGTCTCAGTGACTGTAGCCTGTATTACTAAATATGATCTCCCATTCTCATCCCTGCCAAGAAAGCCCAGACTCTTCCACCTTGTCCTGACTCTCAGAGCAGAGAGACAGCTATGCTGATTCGCCCAGGGACTATAATCAAAACTTATCATGATACATCCATTGAATAAGTAAGCTGAGGACATTCTCAAGTCTTCTTCTGAACAAAATCCATAGAAATGAGAGATGGCCTTAAATTTAACTTTTATGTATAATCATGCTTGAACCTAAGTGAAAATTTCCCAGCCACAGTGGAGCAAAGGCCACTGTCACTTGGAGGTGTAGAAATAGGATATGCTCATGAGGCCAATGTCACCATGGAGACACTCCACCAAGAAGGACCATGGAAACTTATGGATTTTCAGAGATGAAGGCCTCGTGGAAAGTCAACTTCTAATGACACCTTATTCTGGCACTTCCTTTCCTCCCATTCTCACTCTTGAAATAGTGTCATGCCAGTCTGCTTCCCTTCCTCCATTACTTAACTGAAAGCTCCTCAAGAATAGAGAACTCCGTAGTGAGTTCTGACAGATATAACTGTGAGGACCTCAGAGAAAATGGACTCAGTGAAAGATTTCTGATTTTCACTCCCCCAGCTCTAGGTCTGCATCCAGCCTCTAAAAGCTCAGGATGTGTTTGGGGTGTCAGTGACATCTGACATCTGGGACGTTACTGCTGGTCTACTGTCCTCAAAAGAGGTCACCTTGGGTCAAAAAGGATCTTGCCTAAGTTTCCACGGGGCAAATCACAGGCTTTAACGTGGGTTGATGTTAGTTCTGCACAAGAAGCGTCTGAGGGATGTTAGGACACATATAAATCACCACTGTGAGTCCAAAGCCTCTTCACCTGGTTCTGCATGGGCTCCTTTTGGTTGTCCTCTTCATGAGCAGTCAGGGGTACACAGAGTTCTGCCTCTGGTGCTGCTGAGGTTTCTGTCCCATATGTGTCATTGAGTTCCTGGAAAAATGCCTCAAGCTCTTCCATTGCGTCAGGGTAAGAGTCTCCTGAAGCCTCTTGGCTATTGCCTGATAGCTGAGCTTCAGTTGTGGAGTCCTGAAAAAAAAAAAAAAGGAAGTTCATGTACCCTGCTGCTGCTGCTGCTAAGTGGCTTCAGTCGTGTCTGATTCTGTGCGACCCCATAGACAGCAGCCCACCAGGCTCCCCCGTCCCTGGGATTCTCCAGGCAAGAACACTGGAGTGGGTTGCCATTTCCTTCTCCAATACATGAAAGTGAAAAGTGAAAGGGAAGTCGCTCAGTCGTGTCTAACTGTTTGTGACCCCATGGACTGCAGCCTAGCAGGCTCCTCCATCCATGGGATTTTCTAGGCAAGAGTACTGGAGTGGGGTGCCATCGCCTTCTCCGTCATGTACCCTACCTAGCTCAAATCCCAGTTCCATGTTCATGCTTCTCCCTTCCTATTGATCCAATTTTAGTCTATCCCAGAAGCCTGCAACTGTCTCTTCATTGGCCTCTGTAAATCAGAGGACTCCATCTTATGTAACCTTCAAGACAGTCAGAGTAATATTTCTAAAATGAAAACTCTTCCTATGCCATCCTATCAGTGGATGTGGGAATCTAGATGAATGTAAAAATATCCCACCACCCCTACATAGATATTGTCCCACAGAGTTTTAAAAATCATAATATGATTCATGTTTAAGACTTCAGGACACAAGTAGGCTTGTGAAATGACGACCAAATATATTTAATGGAAAAGGAAACCAAAAACCAGGTTAGCTACACTATATCAGGAAAATTCACTGGCCAAAGCTGTTACATGAGAGAAAGAAGATCATTATATAATGAAAGGGAACAATTAGTCAAGAGATAGACCAACTGTCCCCTGGAAGAGGAAACGACAACCCACTCCAGTATTCTTGCCTGGAGAATCCCAGGGTCAGAGGAGCCTGGCTACAGTTTATAGAGTTGCAAAAAATAGTAAGACTGAAGCAACTGAGCACGCGTGCACAGGTGTCCAATAGGCACATGAAAAGATACTGTTTATTCAGTTCAGTTCAGTCACTCAGTCCCGTCCAGCTTTTTGTGATCCCATGAGCCATAGCAAGCCAGGCCTCCCTGTCCATCACCAACTCCCAGAGTTTACCCAAACTCATGTCCATTGAGTCAGTGATGCCATCCAACCATTTCATCCTCTATTTTCCCCTTCTCCTCCTGCCCTCAATCTTTCCCAGCATCAGGGTATTTTCAAATGAGTCAGCTCTTCACATCAGGTGGCCAAAGTATTGGAGTTTCAGCTTCAGTATCAGTCCTTCCAATGAACATTCAGGACTGATTTCCTTTAGGATGGACTGGTTGGATCTCCTTGCAGTCCAAGGGACTCTCAAGAGTCTTGTCCAACACCACAGTTCAAAAGCATCAATTCTTTGGCACTCAGCTTTCTTTATAGTCCAACTCTCACATCCATACATGACTACTGGAAAAACCATAACCTTGACTATATGGACCTTTGTTAGCAAAGTAATGTCTCTGCTTTTTAATATGCTATCTAGTTTGGTCATAACTTTTCTTCTAAGGAGCAAGCAAGTGTCTTTTAATTTCATGGCTGCAGTCACCATCTGCAGTGATTTTGGAGCCCCCCAAAATAAAGTCTGCCACTGTTTCCCCATCTATTTGCCATGAAGTGTTGGGACCAGATGCCATGATCTTAGTTCTCTGAATGTTGAGTTTTAAGCCAGCT
The DNA here is from genome assembly GCF_055505025.1 of Bos grunniens. Lineage (NCBI taxonomy): Eukaryota > Metazoa > Chordata > Mammalia > Artiodactyla > Bovidae > Bos > Bos grunniens. The sequence goes on from NC_141167.1 coordinate 19,539,966, forward strand.
TTTTCACTCTCTTCTTTCATCCTCATCAAGAGGCTCTTTAGTTCTTCACTTTCAGCCATAAGGGTGGTGGTATCTGCATATCTGAGGTTATTGATATTTCTCCTGGCAATCTTGATTCCAGCTTGTGCTTCATCCAGCCCAGCATTTCTCATGATGTACTCTGCATAGAAGTTAAATAAGCAGGGTGACAATATAGAGCCTTGATGTACTCCTTTTCCTATTTGGAACCAGTCTGTTGTTCCATGTCCAGTTCTAACTGTTGCTTCCTGACCTGCATACAGGTTTCTCAAGAGGCAGGTCAGGTGGTCCGGTATTCTTATCTCTTTCAGAATTTTCCACAGTTTATTGTGATCCACACAGTCAAAGGCTTTGGCACAGTCAATAAAGCAGAAGTAGATGCTTTTTTGGAACTCTCTTGCTTTTTTGATGATCCAACAGAAGATGGCAATTTGATCTCTGTTTCCTCTGCCTTTTCTAAATCCATCTTGAACATCTGGAAGTTCATGGTTCACATACTATTGAAGCCTGGCTTGGAGAATTTTAAGCATTACTTTGCTAGCGTGTGAGATGAGTGCAATTGTGCGGTAGTTTGAACTGTTTATTAAGGAAATGCAAATAGAAACTCCAGTGAGATAACACCTCTACCCCGATAGAATAGCTATATCAAAAAGACAAGGTATAAATCTGGGGCAGAATTTGGAGAAAAGGGAATTCTCAAGCACTACTGTTGGGAATGCAAATTTTTGCAGCTGTTGTGGAAAACAGTATGGAACCTCCTGAAAAAGTAAATACCAGAACTACTGTATGATCCAGTATTCCACTGCTGGGTTTTCAAAGGAAATGAAATTCATATCTTGAAAAGAGATCTAAACTCTGAGGTTGATTGCAGCCCTAGTCACCATAGCCAAGATATGGAAACAACCCAAGTGTCTGTTCAGCAGATGAATGATTATGTGTTATTCAGGTATCCAGCGCTTTTTGAAAGATTACCATTTCCCTTTTATGGAAAATCTACACTAGTACTGTGTTCAGTAATCTACAAAAAAAAAAAAAAAAAAAGATTTTTGCTTTTACAAAAAGAGTTGAAAGTGAAAATAGTGTTCATCATCTGTTTTGCAGTGAACTTGAGTAGACTGGCAGACCCTCCCTGGGGAACTACACTCAGCATCTCAGCATGAAGTGCCATAGCCTTGAACTCTCTCCGTGACCATCTGTGCTTTGTCTTCATTTGTTTTGCTAATTCTTTAGCAAGAAGTGTCCTAAGGCTTTATACCATTTCAGCTCACAAGAGGTTTCATAGGAATGTTGCACTTTCTGAGAACAGAGGAACCCTGTGTATATACTACAGAACATCATTCAACCATCAAAAAAGGAAATCCTGACATTTGTAACAACATGGATGAACCTAGAAGGCATTATTTTATGAGAAATATCAGAGAAACCTAACCCTTATGGTACTATTTTGTATGTAAAATAAGAAAAAGCATTTGAACTCATAGAATCAGAGAGAAGAGTAGTGGTTGCTAGTGGCTGAGGGGTCAGTAAATGAGAGATATTGGTCAAAGAGCAAAAAGTCTTAAGACAATTAAGTTCTGAGGATCTAATATATAGCTTGGTGATGACAGTTAATTGAATACCGGAAATTTACTAAGAGAGTAAGTCTTAAGCATCATCACCCAAAACAGAGAGGTATCCATAGCACCTGGCCTTTTATAGGGCCTGGGATGGATGTACTGCAGTCCCAGACCAGCTTTCTTTGGTTGGCCACTCCCTGCTGAGTGGATCCCAGCCTCAGAAACCAATCACCTAGGAATTTTCAACCTCTCAGGGTATCTACCTGATTAGGTCACCCAGAGGCACTTCTGGATGTTTTTTTACAGTCATTTGCCAGATATTCAAGCTGCGCAGGGAAAATGGTTTACACAAAATGGCAACCCACTCCAGTACTCTTGCCTGGAAAATCCCATGGATGGAGGAGCCTGGTATGCTACAGTCCATGAGGTCGCTAGGAGTCGGACATGACTGAGCAACTTCACTTTCACTTTTCACTTACATGCATTGGAGAAGGAAATGGCAACCCACTCCAGTGTTATTGCCTGGAGAATCCCAGGGACAGGGGAGCCTGGTGGGCAGCCGTCTTTGGGGTCGCACAGAGTGTGACACAACTGAAGTGACTTAGCAGCAGCTCAGCAGCACAGTCATATGTGGTGGAATTTATAACTGTCAGCATATGATGCAGAAAGTGAGGCTCAGAGAGGTTAAGCAATTTGCTTGAGATCACACCCAATGTCAGTCACAGGTTCTAGATTTGAACTCAAAAGGTTTATAATCCAGGTCCTTAAACCCATCAGAGGTGTCAAGCCAGGATCCAATCAGCGTATATATCCAATCAGTTCTGTATATTTCATCTCTATGTTGTAAACAGAATCCGAAGTGCTTCCAGGGTAAAATTCTGGATTTGATGAGATCACCTAGAAACCATTTCCATCTCCCCTCACCCACCCCAAAGTGTCATGGAGACTGTTTTATCCCAGTGGCATGATCCACGTCTGGGGTCACAAGAGTGACTCCTGACCCTCTTGCAACTCCACTCCAGGTCCGAGTCTGGTCCCCACCGCTTATGGCTCATCCATCAAGAGCAAGCTTCAGGGCTTTAACCATTCATAGACCTGCTGAAGGGGTGCCCCACCAGCCTCAGGTCTAAAATTTTTCAAGCTGCTCACATCTGTTCACCTGGCCTGATGTAGGTTGAGAGGTGAGGTGAGTGGGACGGAAGGAGCCCAATCAGGTCCTTGGACCCACTCCCTGATTCTGGCTTCTGCTGTTGGCCACTGGCAGGCTTGTCCTCATGGGCGTCTCCAGGGCTCTTGAGCTCTGCTCACTCAGAGGCTGCTCCTCTGGAGAGATCAGTTGATAATCCAAACAGTTTTCTCACACAGACTCTTTTATTCCCAGGCAAGCACTGTTCTGTTTTTTCTCACTGTTCCACATATGTAAATGACAAAGTATAATGTTTCTTTGTGTTTTTAGACTCATATGTATGGCATTGTTGTTGTTGTTCAGTCGCTAAGTCATGTTTGATTCTTTTTGACCCCATGGACTGCAGAACGCCAGGCTTCCTTGTACTTCACTATCTCCAAGTTTACTTAAATTCATGTCTTTTGAATGGGTGATGGAACCATCATACTGAACCACTCACTATGCTGGAACCATCTCATCCTTTGTCCCCACCTTCTCCTCCTGCCATCAATCTTTCCCAGGATCAGGGTCATTTCCAATGAGTTGGCCTTTCCCATCAGGTGGCCAAAGCATTGGAGCTTCAGCTTCAGGATTAGTCCTTCCAATGAATATTCAGGGTTGATTTCCTTTAGAATTGACTGGTTTTATCTCTTTGCAGTCCAAGGGACTCTCAAGCGTCTTCTCCAACCAAAAGCATCAATTCTTCAGCACTCAGCCTTCTTTATGGTCCAACTCTCATATCTATACATGACTACTGGAAAAACCATAGCTTTAACTATACAGACCTTTGTTAGCAAAATAATGTCTCTGCTTTTTAATATGCTGTCTAGGTTTGTCATCGCTTTTCTTCCAAGGAGCAAGTATCTTTTAATTTCATGGCTGCAGTCACCATCTGCAGTGATTTTGGAGCCCAAGAAAATAAAAATCTGGCACTGTTTCCACTTTTTCCCCATCTATTTGCCATGAAGTGTTGGGACCAAATGCCATGATCTTAGTTTTTTGAATGTTGAATTTTAAGCCACCTTTTTTCACTCTCTTCTTTCATCCTCATCAAGAGGCTCTTTAGTTCCTCTTCACTTTCTGCCATTAGGGTGGTGTCATCTGCATATCTGAGGTTGTTAATATTTCTCTCTGCAATCTTGATTCCAGCTTGTGATTCATCCAGCCCGGCATTTCCCATGATGTCCTCTGTATATAAGTACATGATGGCATGACATTACTCAACACTTATTCTGAAATTGGCCTTTTCTCACTGGACCTTGTATCTTCCATCTATTCTTGTGGATAGTCACTTAGTGCAGTGTTTTTACTGTGGCTTTTATTCACTTTGTGTGAGCAGAGTAATGAGGAGATGCATCCAAGAAAATTTGGGGGCCTCAGGAGGGACTGGCTTTTCTTTTTAAAACATTTTTGATTTGGGGGACATGCCACGTGGCATGTGGGATATTAGTTCCCTGATCAGCGATGAACCTGTGCCCCCTACAGTGGAAGCTCAGAGTCTTAGCCACTGGGCCACCAGCATATTCAGGAGGCATCTGGTGTGAGCCCACCACCAGGACAAAGGAGAGCTGGTTCCTTTCCAGGTTATCTTCAAATAAATTTGGAAATTGCTTTTGGTTAAGGGCTAAGGGTCTGTCCACGTTCATGGATGTGTACAAAACAGCAGGCTCAGGCCTCTCAAATCCAGTGTCACTGACTGAATTTGCATTGATTTGTAAAAGAAACATAGTAAATAGTTTGAAGAAATTTTAGTCTGAATCTTATGATAGTTTTGATTTTGAAAAAATGTGTCTGCCTAGTGGAAAAAGTAGAACTTTGGTCAAAAGGTAAAGGTTACACTGTGGCAAAAATTTAAAACGTCATGTGAATAACCGTAGACACTTTACTGTCTGAGCCACCAGGGAAGTCCTTATATAAGCAACTGCTGCTGCTGCTAAGTCGCTTCAGTCGTGTCCGACTCTGTGCGACCCCAGAGACGGCAGCCCACCAGGCTCCCCTGTCCCTGGGATTCTCCAGGTAAGAACACTGGAGTGGGTTGCCATTTCCTTCTCCAATGCAGGAAAGTGAAAAGTGCAAGTGAAGTCGCTCAGTCGTGTCCGACTCTTAGCCACCCCATGGACTGCAGCCCACCAGACTCCTCCGTCCATAGGATTCTCCAGGCAAGAGTAGTGGAGTGGGGTGCCATCGCCTTCTCCAAACTTCGTATAGATGAACTAAGTAAAGACCGTTAAATCCATATTAGCATTGCTCAAACTTTTAGGTCTTAAGATTCTCAAAAATTAATAGAGGACCTTGAAGAGCTTTTGCTCATATTAAGTAAACTTGTCAGTATTTATGATATTAAAAATTAAAAGTAAAGAGTTTTAAATATAGGAATACGTACTTATTAGCTATCATATCACCTCTGGAAAACTGTTCTGTGCTCATGACAGAATGTGAGTAACATTCTGAGTAACATCTGAGTATTATTATGATATTTGTTTTGACCTTGCAGACCCTACCCCACCTACCCAGTAAAGGCCTCAGGGATTCCCAGAAGTTGTAGTTACACTTTGAGAATCCCTGATCTCTGTACTCAGTAAAACTGCTATTTTAATCAATCCTAGAAGGCTTAACAAAAAAAAAAAAAGAAAACCCAGCTGATTTAAAGTTTATATGGATGAGCAAGGGGCCAAGAATAGCCAGAGATCATTTGTAAGGTGAATAAGGATGGGGAACTTGGCCTACCAGATATCAAGAATCATTAGAAAGCTGTATAAGCAACTAAGTATCGGCAAAAATTCAAACATCATTTCTCTAATATTTTTTTTGCTTAAAGACTTCTTTTTAATAAGAAAAGAGAAAAGCTACCTGTAACGTGGGTGTCCCTGCTGAATTTTAAGACATAGAATGAACATATGAGAGTCAACATCAGGTCAACAATTCATAGTCATAAATGGAATTCTAAGAAACTCCTCTAAGATTTTTAGCTGATTTAGAAAATAAACTATTGGGTTAGCCAAAAAGTTTGGATTTTTCTGTACTATCTCGTGGAAATATCTGAACAAACTTTCTGACCAACTCAGTAAAGCCAGGAAATTAAAATTTCATCAAAGTTAATTTTTTATGCCTAGTCACAGCATACCTTTTGATAAATTAAATTTGGAGGCTGAATCTGGAGCTTAAAAGATGGTTATACAACTTCTTGATTTTACCACTGAGAGAAATAAACCTGCAAATATGTCATTTTAATTTATGTAGGATTTGGTTTAAATAAAAAGGTTAAATTAAAACAATCACCTAAATTCCTTATGGTTGCCTCATGAGTCATATAGTTTATTATTACTTACAATAATGTTAAGGATTCTAAATGTAAAAATGGGTGTCTAATTAACTTGGATCATAATTTGGATCACTAGCATCTTTATAAATTTTGTCCTTCTAAATCTTGGAAAATATAAAAATTATGTGAGTCTATGCAGTTATGCTAACTAAACTGAGTAAAGTCATATTTCTTCATTAGATACTTATTATCAGCAGTTGTATTATTCTTTAGTGATACTTTAATTATGTCATGTAAAGTTGCTAACTTACTTTAGGATCTTGGACTAATCCAATACTGAGATAACAGTAGTCATTTTGTATCTGAAAGCCTCATGGAGGTTAAAATTCAGAGAGTGGGAGAAAATAAATTCTTAATTGCCATACAATCTTCAGATGATTTTTTTACAGTATAAAACAAATTTAATTGCAGGAATGCATGATGATTGTTTGCCATGAGCGTTTTGAACTTATGACAAGTCTCATTTTTTTGTTAAATTTGCATTTCCTGGAGAAACTGGTGTATAAAACCTTAATTAAGTATAAGTTCAAATGAGTTTTTAACCTATATATATATATTTACCATATATTTCTTCTTCACAAGACTCAAAATAAGATGGAAAGTCATTCCAAGTATTAAAGTGCTTATTCTAAAATAGTGCATCTTTGCATTAGCTTGGGAGAAGGCAATAGCACCCCACTCCAGTACTCTTGCCTGGAAAATCCCATGGCGGAGGAGCCTGGTGGGCTGCAGTCCATGGGGTCGCTAAGAGTCGGACACGACCGAGCGACTTCACTTGCACTTTTCACTTTCATGCACTGGAGAAGGAAATGGCAACCCACTCCAGTGTTCTTGCCTGGAGAATCCCAGGGACGGGGGAGCCTGGTGGGCTGCCGTCTCTGGGGTCGCACAGAGTCAGACACGACTGAAGCGACTTAGCAGCAGCAGCAGTATTTGCTTTAGCGTGTCTAAGAATCACCTGGAAAAGACCACAAATTACAAATGTTAGTGAAGATGTGGAGGAAGGGGAATGCTTGTACACTGCTGGTGGGAATGTAAATTGGTGCGTCTGTTACCAAAAGTTGGCCCTGGCTGCTTGCTCCTAAAAAACCAGTACAGAGGAAAGGTTGGGACTTTCTTGTGGTTCAATGGCTAAGACTCCCAGCGCAGGGAGCCTGGGTTGGATCCCTGGTTGGGAAACTTGATCCCACTAAGAGTCTGCATGCTGTAATTAAAGATCCCACATACCACCACTGAAAGATTCCACATAGCACAGGATGGTTGAAGATCCCTGCCTGCTGCAGCCAAGGCCTGGTACAGCTAAACAAATTTTTTAAAGAGAGAGAGAAGCAAGGTTGGTGAAAAGAAGTTTGCTTTATTCTGGATGCTGGCAGCCCATGGGGAGGTAAGAGCTTTTAGCTGAAGGGAGGAGTCTACGTGGAGAAACAGCATAGTCAGCTCTGACAGTCATCTTGAAATTGGTCCAGGGGTAGTCTTCTTGGAATTGTGGCAGTTTACATCATGGCTACAGTCTGGTCATCATGTGGTTAACTTCTTCCACCTGATAGAGCTTTTAGTATCTATAAAACAGCTCACAGGACATGGCTCAGAATATTATCAATAGCCCATGAAGAGGAACTAAATGTCTTTGACTTTTCTTAATGACTAAACCCATTATTTACTCTTGTTGGACTGTTTTCCTCTTCTCGACCCCATGGACTGTGGCCCACCCGGTTCCTCTGTCTATGGGATTCTCCAGGCAAGAATACTGGGGAGGGGGGTGGTTGCCATTCCTTTCTCCACAGGATCATCCTAAGGCAATGGTCCATACAAAGTGTTTTAGAAAAAACTACTAGGCTCTTAATTCTTCCAGAGTGGTCCAACAGTGCAGTTAAAAATTGCTTTTGTTATTCCCACAGTATGAAAAACTGTCAAGACAGAAAAACTTCAGGGCAGCCATTAGAGTGCTTCTGCCGAGGAGTAATAAGTCATGCTCACATCTTGTACCCCAAGGGACACTTCACCTTTGTGGTATTCTTCCCCAAAGGGCATGATAAGTTCAACGTAGTTAAGAGAAACTTCAGAAAATCCTTAATTGAGGAACATTCTATAAAATACCTGACCAGTACTCTTCAAAAGTTGGAAAAAATAAGGAAATAAAGAAAACTACCATAGGTTGGAGAACATCAAGGAAACATGTCAATTAATACAATGTGGAATCCTGGCCTGGATTAAAAAACAAACAAAATCATTCAGTAGTGGGAAAACTGTCAAAATGCAAATATAGTCTTCTTAGTCAATCTAGCTAAAGGTCTGTTCATTTTGTTTTGCTTTTAGGAGAACCAACTTTCAGTTTCATTGATTTCCTCTCTTCTATTTTCTATTTCATTTGTCTCTGCTTTGTGCATTTTGTGTCCTCAGTCACTTCAGTCGTATCTGACTGTTTTGAACCCCATGGACTGTAGCCCACCAGGTTCCTCTGTCCATGAGATTTTCCCAGCAAGAATACTGGAGTGGGTTGCCATTTCTTCCTCCAGGGGATCTTTTAGACCCATGGATTGAACCCACATCTCCCATGTCTCCTGCATTGCAGGCAGATTCTATACAGCTGAGCCACCGGGGAGGCCCTTATCTCTGCTCTAACCTTTATTATTTCTTCTTCCTACTAGTTTTGGGTTTAGTTTGTTAATCTTTTCTAATTCCTTAAGGTGTACATTCAGGGTATTGATTTGATATGTTTCTTCCTTTTTAAGGTTAGCATTCACAGCATTAAATTTCCCCCTTAGCACTGTTTTCACTATATCTCACAAGTTTTCATCTTTTCATTGTATATTTCATTGTCATGCAAATGAAAACGGGGTTTTTCACTTGCATTCATCTCTAAGCATTTTCTTATTTCTGGTTCGATTTCTTATTTGACCTGTTGTTTGGTTAAAATGGTTAAAAGTGTGTTTAATTCCCACAATTTTGTGAATTTTCTAGTTTTCCTTTCGTTATTGATTTTAACTTCATTCTGTAATCACAGAAAATACTTGGTGTCCTTATCACCTTTAAAAAATCTATTTGAGAACTGACTTGTGGTCTAACACATGGTCTGTATTAGAGAATGTCCTACATGCAGGTGAGAAGAATGTTTATTCTGTTGTTGGGTAGAACGTTCTCCTTGTTAAAACTAATTGGTTTTTTGTGTTGTTCAAATTCTCTTACTTATCTTTTCTCTGGTTCTATCCATTATGGACAGTGTGGTACTGAAATCTTCAACTATTATTACAGGACTGTTTCTTCCTTCTTTTCCTTCAGTTTTTGCTTCATATACTTTGGAGGTTTGTTATTATGTCTGTAAATATTTGTGTTATCTTCTTGCTGTATTGAACCTTTTATGTAAATATAATCTTTGAACAGGAAGGAAGTGAAGAAATGGAAGCATTGATCCAATCTATTACAAAAACCAAGTAAGGAAGTAGACAAAAACTTATGTAACAGAAAAAAGGCATTTTTAATCTGTGGATGTCAGCTCCTGTGCTAAGCTTAAGCTAATCTCTCAACCCAGTTGGACAATGGAAGCAGCAGATGTATTAAAATAAGAATAAATATTCTCCAATAATAAAATCCTCACATGGGGGTTTCTCGCCTTAAAAACTCTGTGCCTTGACTGAGATACTCACCAGCACTTGACTTTGGGGGAAGAGAACCTGTTACATTAGAGGAAGATTTTCTTAAAGTCTCTAGATTGTGAATTAAGCAAGATCTTCAACTCTTTGAGTGCATGAGATCTGTTTTTTTTTTTTTTTTTTTTACTTCTGGAAGAAAGTATGAGTTGGTTGAGAGATGGAGAGTGGAGATTTTAGGAAAATTCTGCAACCCCAAAATTACTTTTTGAAAGAAGAAGTTTTATTTTGAAATCATTTCAAACTTACAGAAAAGTTGCAGGTATAGTACACAGGACTCCTATATGTCCAACCAGATTCCCCAAGTTTTAGTATTTTGCCACATCTACCTTATCGTCCTTATTATAATTTTCTCTCTCTCTCTCTGTATATGTGTAGTAGACATATTTGTTTTTTCCTGAACCATTTAAAAGTTAGGTTGCACACAGTGCTCCATTAATACATCAGTACTACCCTTTAATGCTTCAATTTTCTAAAAGAAAGGGCACTCTCCACAGTAAAACCAACCAACAAATCAGAAAATTAACATTGGAGCAATTTGACTCTCTAATTTATATACCCCACTCACATCACTATTATTCTGATATCTTCTATAGGTCCAAGATCCAATCCAGAATCACACATTTAGTTGTTATGTCTCTTTATTCTCCTTCAATATGCAACAGCTCTTTGGTCTTCCCTTGCTTTTTATCATCTCGACATTTTTTAAAGAGTGCAGACGCACACTCTAGAGCCCGTGCTCTGCAACAAGAGAAGCCACCGCAATGAGAAGCCCGAGCACAGCAATGGAGAGTAGACCCTGCTCACCACACCTAGAGAAAGCCCATGCGCAGCAATGAAGACCCAGCACGGCCAAAACAAATAATTAAAAAAGAGAGAAAATTGAAATAATGCAAGAAGACAAAAAAATTACAAAGGAAAGGCTAGGAAGGACTTTTACCAAAGATTTTGAGTGGAAAAGTTTACATTTCTGCAGGCAGAGAGTTCTGGAAAAAATAAGTACCCATACTAACGTAAGTCAGAAGTAATTCCTTGGGGCCACCGCTTTAGTGGGCTCAGAATCAAAACGCACCTCCAAATCTGTCCTCCTTTTATGGGAGCCAAAGAATTAGAAGGTCATTTCCACATTGGGCAGAACTCTTAGGTCACTCGGGTCTTCCTGTTTTCCGTACACTAGGTGGCACCCAAGGCAAGGGCTTGTCCCCATGGTCAGTTTGGGTAAGTTTTGGCTTATTCCTCTCTCTTCAAAAATATCTAATGGTGTGGGGATTACTAATCAAAGTGTGACTTCTTCCAACTCTCTCCCTGTAAATGTTACCTTGGGGCCATTTGGCATTTTTAATTAAATCCTTCCTTTCCCATCAACCTGATGTAGACCAGATGGAAAGCGTTTCTGGATGACACCCCATTCCCCCAGGAAAGGAGGGGAGGGAAGCAGGTGGACTTATAAGACTCCCAGGCACTTCCAGCCCTCTGTATGGTAGGGCAAAGGTTTAGGACAATGCATGCTTTGCCACAAGTGTAAGATTTTAGCACCAAAACATGCAGAAGTTTGGGGGAGGGCACACAGAGAAGATAAAGGGAAAACAAGAGGGTCTGCGCAGGGCCCTGCAGTGACCACTTCTTGTACATAAATCTATTCTCCAAGTACCTGCTAGAAGCTGAATTGTGTTCCCTTTAAATCCTGTATTAATGTACTAATCCCCAGTTATTTCAGAATGTAACTGTATTTGGAGATAAGATCTTTAAGAAGTAAGTTAAAATTGAGGTGATTAGGGTGTGTCCTAATCTTGGTAGTAGTCACTAATATGACTGGTATGTTTTTTACTTATTTCGTTGGCTGTGTTGCAGCATGTGAGATCTTTCTAGTTGCTGCAATGTGGGATCAAGTTCCTGGAGCCAGGGATCAAACCCTGGCTTGGATCAAACTCCATGCATTGGGAGCATGGAGTCATAGCCACTGGACCACCAGGGAAGTCCCTGGTATCTTTATAAGAAGAGGAAATCTGGACACAGACACGCACAGAAGAAAGATGCAGGGAGAAGACAGCCATCTATAGGCCAAGGGGAGAGGTCTCAGAAGAAACTAACCCTGTCCACTCCTTGATCTTGGACCTCTAGCCCCCAAAACTGTGAGAAAATAAATTTCTATCTTGTAAGTCATTCAGTCTGTAATATTTTGTTATGGCAGCCCAAGCAAGCTAGTACAGAATCTATTGCATCTGGAAGCAGATTCTGTAATTATATCACTTTTAAAGCAAAGTATTTTCCAAACAAGAGCTTTTCTGTACCTAGATACCTCTATGAAGGTCACAAAGTTAGTCAAAATATGTTTTTTAATTAAAGATGTCCACTCTGTTAATGAAGCAATATTGCCCTTCATTTCCAGTTGCTCCCAATCCAGTCATAATACTGCTAAATATTTCACAGTCACAACCTCGGGTTCTACCTTTTTCTCTCTCCCAGTGTACTAAGAAAACATTCCAAAGACTATCCGCTTTTTCTAAATGCTTTGAAAGGGTTTAAATAATATCATGTTTCCTGGTTGTTTGGTCTCATCTGACACAGTGATGACCTATTGCTGTTCTGTCCTTCAGTAGATGCCTGCAAACAGAGCAACTATCTTTCCTGTGTAGCCTAAGAGAGCCACGATGCTTTTGTGAAAAATATTACAAAATTTTATGGGACTCTGGCTCCACTATCTAGAACATAATATCTCTTCAAGGAAACAGCATCTTTCCAACAACTGAGAAAAAAACTATTTTCAAGGACTCCAGACATATTGCAGTTTCACAGATGTACTCTTTATTGGACATGATTGGAAATTTTCTCTTTTCTTTTCATGCATAAGAATAAGATAGACCTATGGCTAATGGGATTCCATATTCAAAACGTGTTGGGTTTCTTTGTGCATTTAAATGAACATGATTCATATGTATGAGTTACCATAACAGCATAAGGCACTTAACAAGCTTAGTAGTGCTGCCAGAGACATGGTGAGCAGGGGAATCAAATCCAAGTCAGAATAAGTATCTATTCCCATGGGGTTAAGTCACTACTATGTTGGATTTGTAGTGCCCAACTGTCCAGGCATTACAGGTGCCTGACCACCTCCAGGTGCCTGACTGTCCCCAAGTGCAGGGGGCTAAGGGTTTGTGACTTGCTGATAAATCGGGTCTCAGTAATGGCAATAAGGGCTTCCCTGGTGGCGCAGACAGAAAAGAATCTGCCTGCAATGCGGAAGACCTGGATTCGATCTCTGGGTTGGGAAGAACCACTGGAGAAGGGGATGGCTACTCATTCCAGTATTCTTGCTGGGAGAATTCCATGGACAGAGGAGCCTCATGGGCTATACTCCATGGGGTCACAAAGAGTCAGACAACCGAGTGACTTAACGTTTCACTTCAATGGCAATAAACATGTCAACCTTGGGAAGGGGAAGCCCATGTGATTCAGCTGGGCTTAATTTAATTTATGAATCCATTGGGCAAGTACTGGAGTGACTGGGGAGGGAGGCTGACCGACATCCATGGAACAGGTCATCTTGTTCACCAGGTTATGGAGTGTCTCCTCCATTCTGAAGATTCTCAAGGTGAATAAATACTCTCATAGTCTAGACCCATTTTAAGAGGGTCTTAAATCCACCTACATATCTCTTCTCCAATCTTCCTTGTCATCGATTTTCTTATCTTGTCCCTTTCAAGTCCCCAGCCATAAAGTTAACAGTTTACCACGTTTTTGTGTGTCCCTGGGGGGCCTTACCTTGGAACATCTTCCCTAACAAGGAAAGTGGACAAGTTGTGCTACTTGAGTTCTGCCCACTAGGAGGATTTCCCCTGTCTGTGGTCTGTCAGGTGAATGTAATACATGACGCAGTAATACACTGCTGGCCGCTACCAGTGTTCTGTGCTGAGTATTCTGTAAAAAGTTGAAATGTTTTCTCTCTTGGCTCGCTGATCATAGGAAACTGTGAGGTCATTGGCGTTGGCTGAGGGATGGATGGCAGGGAATGAGAGTGGACATATTAGGAATGTAAACAGTTAGCTCGTGCAACTTTCATGCGTATTCAGACTTGAGCCTGGTCTTATAGGACTACTTCCACTTGATGGATGAAGTACCCTCTGTTTTATGGTTTGAGATCAGTTGGGGATGTATAATCACCAAGTGTTTCGTGGTTAAGTGTTGTTGTACTCTGCTGGAGTCCAGGAGCAAGCCAGGTGCTAGTTCCCCAAAGAGCCATTTGCTGAATTCGACATGCTTTCTAAATGATACTCTATTTATTAGGATAAAGTTAGCTGGCAACTTCAGATGATTGTACTTGCAGACTTATTGTATGTTTGTTTCTATCACACCAGAGTATCTCAAACCAAAGGCCACCAGCCCCATTCTTTACTTTGCTCTAACTAGTCAAATAGGAGATTTTTTCATGCCTCCATTTTTTTCCCCATCTGCCTCCCATCCCGATTTTAAAATTTTTTTAAAAAGAAGAAGAAAAGAAAGGAGGGAGTGTTAGAGAGTCCTTTAGGAAAATTTTGTATATTGGGTCCTGAATCCCATAAAACTGCCATATAACTATTTATCCTTCTCATGGGAAGCATATGGGATTAACAGACTGTGACAATGGTCTTTTATTTTTCCATAATATTTTAACTTCTATCTGTTAAAAGGCTTTCAAGACCAAAGAAAGTAACTTAAAGAAAGGAATTTATGTTATAAAACTTTTATTTGATCTAACATTTGATCTTGCTCTTTTGAGTTCAATGGCTTCATCTGGGGAGACATAGCAGTGACAGAATTCATACCTTTTTATTACGGAAAATTTCAAACATACATAAAGTAGAGAGCATAGTATAATAAGCCTCCAAGCACCTACTCCAGCTTCAACAGTAATCAACATTCTATTCTTGTCATTTATACTCTATCCTTCCCACCAGTATGTTTTTTCTTTTGCTGGAAACAATCTGATTGTGTTTGCTAAAACAATCTAAGACAGCATATAGTTCCACTTTGTAAATTCTTCAGTAATATAGACTAATTTTATAAACATAACATAACCACAATTTCATTATCATTCCCCCCAAATCAACAATTAACTACTTAATATCATCTAACAATTAGTCCATGTCCAGTTTTTCCCAGTGGTCTCAAAATGCCTTTTTATAGTTGGTTTATTTAATTTAGGATCTAAACAAGATGTACATATTGCATTTGGTTGTGTCTCTTAAGTCTCTCTCTCTCATTTTCTAAGGTAAATACAGTCTTTTCTGTTGAAGAAATTTGTGTTTTTTCTAGTTCCCAAAATAGGCATCAGGTTTCTAAATAGAAGGAAAAAGCCTTAGCCAAAGAGTCACATATTATTCAGACTAGTCTAAGAAAACTAATAACTTGAGTAAATGAACTTGAATAGATTAAAAGCCACATCAGAATAGAATTGTAGGCCTTCCCTGGTGACCCAGTGGTGAGGAGTCTGCCTGCCAATGCAGGAGACACGATCCCTAGTCGAGGAAGATGCTACATGTCACAGAGCGACTGGGCCCCTGTGCTGCAACTATGGAGCCTGTGCACTGGAACCCAGGAATAGTAACTACTGAGCCCACGCACTGCAATTGCTGAGGTCGGTGCCCTGGAGCCCCTGCTCTGCAAGGGGAGGGCCCCCCACAAGCCTGCACATAGCAACTGAAGGGTGGCACCCCACCCCCTTCATCGAAACTAGAGAAAAGCCCACGCAGCAGCAAAGACCCAGCATAGCCAGAGATAGAAAGAACAGGATTGTACCTTTTGGTCAGAAACATAGGAACCAAAGGCAAAAATCTGCCAAGCTTAAGGCCAATTAATATATATATACAAATATATATACACAACACTGTATTTTCCCCATTTTGCATTTATCTTGATATTGCATAAAGTGCATTGCCAAGCTAAAATACAAGCTTCCTGGGACTTCCCTGGAGGTCCAGTGGTTAAGATTATGCACTTCCAGTGCAGGGGACACAGGTTCAATCCATGGTCAGGGAACTAAGATCCCACAGGCTGTGCAGCCAAATAAATAAATAATAAAATAAGTACAAGCTTCCTAATTAAAAAAATAATGGCATATGAATTTCCCTTTGTTTTAAAGTCTTCCTTATACCTATTAATGGTATTTTGTTTTTGCCTTCACTTTGTATAGGACGTTGCTGCAACAATCACATGACTCTAAAGCAGAAGTTTGGGCACAAAGCCTGACAACCTTCAGCATGATGGCCGTAGTAAGGAGTTATTGCTTTTTTTTGTGGTTAAGTTTGTGTATATATTTTAATTGTGTATATATTTTATTATATCAAAAGTGTAAAACAAGGTACATTCAGGGAGATACATCCGTACACTTTTCCTTATAGGTAATCATTTTTATTTATTAGTTTTTGGTTTATGCACTTTAAAATTTTGCATATATGTGTGTGTGTGTGTGTGTGTATATATATATATATATATATATATATATACTTTTTCCATTCTTCTACAAAAAGTATAATACTATACATACTTTTCTGCATGTTGGTTTTCTGCACTTTTTTCCTGGAGGTCACTCTTTGGCAAGACATAGAAATATTCTCCTTTTTACAATTGATGGATACCCCACTGCATGTATGTACCACTGTTTATTCACCTGTCCTTTATAGATAGACCTGTGAGCTGTTGATTCTTGTATTATTACACGGTGTGCTGCAATAAATAGCCTTGAGCATTCATCATTTCAAGTTTTTGCCATTTTATCTTACGTAGAAGGGAGGTTTCTTGGGCATAGAATAAATGCACACATAATCTTGCTAGCTAATGTCAAATCTCCCTCTACAGTTGCACCATTTCTCATCTCCATCAGCAATACATGAAAGTACCTCTTTCTGCACAGTCTCACCAGCTTAGTGTGTTATCAAGTTTGAGATTTTTGCAAATCTGATAGATAAGTAGTGCTTATTTTAGTATTAATATACATTTATCTTACTATACAAGTAGCAAATCAAAGTTAAGCATCTTTTCATATACTTAAGAGCTATCTGTATTTACTTTTCTTTAACTTTCCCATTTACTACTGGATAATTACACTAAGATTTGAATTTCTTTTCAATATTTAGAAAAATTTTACATATTAGGGATATTGGCCTTTTGTGATATGAGTTACAATTTTGTCTTGATTTTTATTTAACTTTGACATTGCTCATGGTATTTCAGGCATGCAATTTTTTAACTTTTGAAAATTTCAGGTAGATAAATTTACCCATCTTTCTGTTACTGAATCCAGATATGGAATCAGAGGAAAGTCCTCCTCATTTCTAAGTTGTAAAAAAATTGACCCACGTTTTCCTCTAGTATTTGTATGACTTTCTATTTTTACATTTAGATATCTGACTCACTTGGAATTTATCCAAGTGCAAGTCATGAAGAATGGATCCAATTTTGACTTTATCCACTTGGCCATCAGTTGTTCCAACAGCATTTGTTTATCAAACACCAAATGTCTGTATACCTTTGGAATCTATCTTTAAATTTTATATCCTGTTAAATTAACTATATATCTATTTATGCACCATGTTTTAATAAAAGAATTTTTTTAAAAAAACTAAAGAAAGAAAGGAAAACGAGGTCGCTCAGTTGTGTCCAACTATTTGCAACCCCATGGACTGTAGCCTACCAGGCTCCTCGGTCCATGGAATTTTCCATGGAGTAGGTTGCCATTTCCTTTTCCAGGGTGTCTTCCCAACCCAGGGATCAAACCTGAGTCTCCCACATTGCAGGCAGAAGCTTTATGGTCTGAGCCACCAGGTTGGTATTATCTTTAGATTTTTATATCCTGTTCAATTAACTATATACCTATTTATGCACTAATACCATGTTTTAATAAGAGTTGTTTAAAAAACTACAGTTGATTTGCAATGTTGTATTAGTTCCTGATGTACAACAAAGTGATTCATACATATATACATAAATATATGAATAAATATTTTTCCCATTAT
Organism: Bos grunniens; assembly: GCF_055505025.1. NCBI lineage: Eukaryota > Metazoa > Chordata > Mammalia > Artiodactyla > Bovidae > Bos > Bos grunniens. The sequence goes on from NC_141167.1 coordinate 19,557,665, forward strand.
GGTTTATTATAGTATATTGAATATAGTTCCCTGTGCTATACAGCGGGACCTTTTTGTTTACCTATTTTATACATTGTAGTTTGTATTTGCTTTTCCCAAATCCTTAATTTATCCTTCCCCCACCCCCTTTCGCTTTTGGTTACCCTCAGTTTGTTTTCTCTATCTGTGAGTCTGCATCTTCTCTTTTTCGGCTGTGCTGGGTCTTTGTTGCTGCGTATGGGCTTTCTCTAGTCTCGGAGATTGGGCGCTCCTCTCTAGTCGTGGAGTATGCGATTCTTGTTGCAGTAGCTTCTCATTGCAGAGCATGACCAGCTCTAGGCACATTTAGCTCTATTCATGTTGCTGCAAATGGTATTGTTTCATTCAATAAGAGAGTTTTAATAAATGTTTCAGTGTGAAGTAGGGCTAGTTTCCCATTTCTCTTCTTTAAAAGGAGATTTCTGGTTAGTTTTGTATTTATTTTCCAAAATAATATATAATCAACTTGTCTGGCTCCAGAAAAAAATAATAACCTGAAGATAATTCCCTGGTAGCTCGGCTGGTAAAGAATCCACCTGCGCAGGAGGCCCTGGTTCGATTCCTGGATCGGGAAGTTCCCCTGGAGAAGGGATAGGCTACCCACTACAATATTCTTGGGCTTCCCTGGTGGCTCAGACGGGAAAGAGTCTGCCTGCAATGCAGGACACCTGGATTCAATCCATGGGTTGGGAAGATCCCCTGGAGGAGGGCATGGCAACCCACTCCAGTATTCTTGCCTGGAGAATCCCCATGGACAGAGAGCCTGGCGGGCTATAGTCCATGGGGTCTCAAAGAGTCAGATACCACTAAGCACAGCACATAAGATAATTTTATTGGGATCACAAATTGCAACGTGTAGAGTATTGATCTCTTTCTGATATTGAGTCTTCTGATCAATAATATGGCATGTTTTCTCATTTTTTCAAATCTACTTTTTGTCCTGTAGGAATATTTTATAGTTTTCCTCAGGCAGGAGGCCCTGATTCGATTCCTGGGTTGTGAAGTTCCCCTGTAGAAGGGATAGGCTACCCACTCCAATATTCTTGGGCTTCCCTGGTGGGGAATTACACCTTATTACACAATCCTCATTACACAATTCTCATTAAATTTGTGTCTGCATTTTATTTCATTTTGCTTTTGCTGTTGTGAATGGAATCAGGACTCTCTTTTTCCTTTATTTTTTACAAGTGATTACTATTTCTTCCAAGTGGTTACAAAGCTCTTTATTTCTATATGCTAATTTTATAACATGCTACTTGACAAAATACATTTATTCTTCATAGGAATAAATTTTCCACTTATCATAAGTTTCCTACAACTATATCATTTGCACATGAACATAAATTTACTTCTTCTTTTTCCATTCTTAGTTTCTAATTGTTTTCTCTTATGTTAAAATAGTGGACATCCTTGTCTTCTCTATGATTTTTGCGATAAGTTCCAAGACTATTTGTCTGATACCAGCTGTGTGCCCTACAATTCAATTCAGTTCTGACACCAGCTACCCACAGTTAGTGAAGATTCCACAGGTTAAGGCTTTCAGTCCCACAAGGCTGCTCCCACAGCAGGTCCTGGGGGTCCCCAGCCCACCCACACTTCTGCCTGGCTGGATACAAATTTGGGACTTCCCACAACATCTTCAAGTGGAAAATTCATTAGATCCACTCACAGAACTCAGGAAAGTGCTATACTTACACCATTTTATTACAAAGGATATTAATGAACAGCTAGAGGAAGAGATACTACCCTCCTAGACTATTAAGATATTCCCAGCTGAGGAAGCTCCCTTAGCATGCTGGCCCTGAGTTTTTAAATCGCTAGTTTGGTGATTGAACTCAATCTCCAGTCCCTCTCCGCTTCTTGAAGTTGAGCACAGGAAAGTTACAATGCTCTAATCAGGTGGTTTGGTTCTTCTGGCCCCAGCCTTCATCCTGAAGCTACCAAACCCCTCTCTGCTATAAATCATCACCATGAAACCTGTCATTAGCATAAACTCAAGTATCAAGTTTATATATAAAATCACTGCAGATGGTGACTGCAGCCATGAAATTAAAAGACGCTTACTCCTTGGAAGGAAAGTTATGACCAACCTAGATAGCATATTCAAAAGCAGAGACATTACTTTGCCAACAAAGGTCCGTCTAGTCAAGACTATGGATTTTCCTGTGGTCATGTATGGATGTGAGAGTTGGACTGTGAAGAAGGCTGAGCGCCGAAGAATTGATGCTTTTGAACTGTGGTGTTGGAGAAGACTCTTGAGAGTCCCTTGGACTGCAAGATCCAACCAGTCCATTCTGAAGGAGATCAGCCCTGGGATTTCTTTGGAGGGAATGATGCTAAAGCTGAAACTCCAGTACTTTGGCCACCTCATGCGAAGAGTTGACTCACTGGAAAAGACTCTGATGCTTGGAGGGTTTGGGGGCAAGAGGAGAAGGGGACGACAGAGGATGAGATGGCTGGATGGCATCACTGACTCGATGGACGTGAGTCTGAGTGAACTCCGGGAGTTGGCGATGGACAGGGAGGCCTGGCGTGCTGCGATTCATAGGGTCGCAAAGAGTCAGACACGACTGAGCGACTGAACTGAGCTGATATAAATTCAAGTATTGAGTTTATAAATTCAAGTATCAAGGGGGTTGTTATGAGTAACAAGACACCCCTATCACTCAGGAAATTCCAAGGATTTTTGAAGTTCTGTGCCAGGAATCTGAGGAAAAAAAATTTTTTTTTTTAATTATATCACCAGTAGGAAAGCCTCTAGGGTTTGCCCACTAATTAATTTGGGGCCAAGATATTGTAAAGGAAGTATCCCTCAATTTGTTTTTATTGAGTCTTTAACATGAATGGGCTTTGAATTGTGTTGAAGGCCTTTTCAATATGTACGGAGATTATCATTTCCTCCTTAGGTACATAAATTTGATACATTATGTTAACAGATTTCCTAGTATTGAATGATCTTTATATTCCTGAAATAAATCCCATCTAGTTATATGTATTTATTTAATGTGTTATTAATATATGCTTACTAATATTTTACCTTTTTTTATTCATTTACTATCAATGTTGTATTTACTCCACAAAAAGAAATTGAAAGTGTTTCTTCCTCTTCTATGCTCTAGAATGCTTTAAGTGGCATTCAGTTATCTTATTTATTTCATCAAGATTTTCATATTTATTTGCATAAAACTGTACAAATTAATAGGCTCTGTTTTGATGGCCCTGTCTGGCTTGTCATTAGTTTGTATGTTTTATACTTTATTTTAAAAATTAAATTATTCAATAGTTTGTGTACATTGTTAGTGTTTTCAAATAAGCCTTTTGATTTCTGTATTACTTTTACTCTGTTTTATCAGTTCACTAATTTTTCACTCTTATTAATTCTTTGCTTGTGCTTTACTTTGGTTTTCTTTGATCTTTTTCTATCTTTGTGACATCAATGTTTCATTTACTTACTTTCATATTCATTGATAAAGATATCCAACATAATGAATTTTCCTCTGATAACTCTTTTTTTGCCATAGACCATTTATTCAGATGTAAAGTTTACACTATTAGCAGTAGTATTTTCAAGAGTTCTAAATTTTTAATTTTTCCTTCATCGAAGGAATCATTTAAAAGTATGTGTATTAAAACTTTTTTCCAAGTGGCAGAGACTTTATTGTTATCATCAATATCTAGCATTGTACTCATAGAACACAGCCTGTTATTTGCATTTAAATTTTTTACATTATTTTATTTTATTACTTTTAATTGAGGTATAGTTGATTTACAATATTATGTTAGTTTCAGGTATACAGCATAGTGATTCATAGTATTTTTACATATTATATTCCACTAAAAGAGCTGACTCATTGGAAAAGAACCTGATGCTGGGAAAGATTGAGGGCAGGAGTAGGGGGGTAACAGAGGATGAGATGGTTGTATGACATCATCGACTCAATGGGCACAAGTTTGAGCAAACTTCAGGACATAGTGAAGGACAGGGAAGCCTGGTGTGCTGCATCAGTGTATGGGGTCGAAAAGAGTCAGACACGACTGAGCGACTGAACAACAGCAACAAAAAGTTGTTACAAGATAATGGCTGTAATTTCCTGATACCTGTCACTTATCTATTTTATACAGAATAGTTTGTATCTTTTAATCTCATACCCTGTCTTGCTGTTCCCTTTTTCCCTCTCCTTAATGGTAACCACTAGTTTGTTTTTTATATCTGTGAGTCTTTTTCTGTTGCTACATACATTCGTTTTATTTTTTAGATTCCACTTATCATACAGTATTTATCTTTCTCTGTCTGACATTTCACTAAGCACAATATTCTTTAGGGCCATCCATGATGCTGCAACTGGCAGAATTTCATTCTTTTTTGTGGCTGAGTAATATTCCATTGTACATATATATCACATCTTCTTTATCCATTTGCTTTTGATGGGCACTTGGGTTGCTTCCATTTCCTGGCTATTGTAAATAGTGCTGCAGTGAACACTGGGGTGCGTGTATATTTTTGAATTAGCATTTTGTTTTTTTTCCAGATATATACCCAACAGTGGAATTGCTGGATCATATGGTAGCTCTATTTTTAGTTTTTTGAAGATGTGCCATACTGTTCTATAGTGGCTGCACCAATTTACATTCCCACCAGTTGTGCACAAGTATTCTTTTTTTCTCCATATCCTCTCTGATACTTGTTATTTGTAGACTTTTTGATGACAGGTATGAGGTGATATTTCACTGTTGCTTTGATTTGCATTTTTCTAATTATCAATGTTTGTTGCCAGTTTTCTTTATGTCTTAAGATGTCCATTTTCAGGAACATTCCATGTGTACTTCAAAAGGAGGTATATTCATTAATACAGGTATTCCGAATTTGACATAAATTTGTAAGAGTTACCATACTGATTATGCTGTTTAGGTCAGTGATACTCAAAGCAGCCAGTCTACTATGTCACTAAGCATACAATAGTTCAGCTGATTTTTTTTTTCTTTTTTGGTGGCAAGACTTTCCAAATGAAGGAAGTAGTGCATTGATTTATATTCTGGAGCAAGCTTCTTATCTCACTGCATCTGGTAACCACAGTTCATGAATTGGCAGCAGTCTGTAACCACATTTTCAATAGCACTGGATAAGGTTTCCTAAATTCTTATTCATAATTTATCCACTTGCTTTGTCTTGGAATGAGCTTAATGTATCAATCTTTTCTTTTGTTAATGTGTTTCTGTTTTTATTCAGTGGAAGCTGACTCTGTTATTGACTACATATCTCCATTTTTAAATTAGCCATTAACATTTCTTAAAGCCCTCCTTTTTCTTTTTAAAGTCTTTTGGTCAGAATTCTATCTTGACAGATACCAACATCATGACCCTTGCTGTTTTGTGTTTTACATCTTGCCTGGTATAAATTTATCCATTCTCTTATTTTTAAGCATTCTAATCTCTTTGTTTTAGGTGTGTTTTTAAATAACATAGGATTGGACTTTGCTTCATTTGACAATTCAAAAATCCTTTCATGTAATATGTGAGTAAGCCTCATTTATAGCATTGGTAAAAATAAGTTTTTAATTATAAACTATTTTACCATATAGTCATCTCTCTCTTTGTTTTAAAAAATATTTCTCTTGACTTGGAAAGGAGACAAGATGGCAGAGTAGAAGGACCTTGAGCTCACCTCCTCCCACAAGAACACCAAAATCAAAACTAACTTCAGAACAACCACTGATAAAAAAAGACTTGAACCTACCAAAGAAAGACATCCCACATCCAGAGACATGAAGAAGAAGCTCAACAAGATGGTAGGAAGGATGCACTCATCATATAATCAAATCCCATACCCCTTGGGTGGGCGAATCACAAACTGGAGAATAATTATATTAGAGAAGTTCTCCAACAGAAGTGAGAGCTATGAACCCCATATCAGGCTCCCCAGACTGGGGGTCTGGTATGGGGAGGAGGACCCTCCAGAGCATTTAACTTTGAAGTTAAATGGGGCTTGAATGCAGGAGTGCCACAGAACTGGAGGAAGCAGAGACTCCACTCTTGCAGGGTGCATGCAAGTTCTCGTGCACCCCAGGAGCCCAGGGAAAAGCAGTGACTTCATTGGAGCCTGAGCCAGACCTACATGCTGGTCTTGGGGAGTCTTCTGGGGAGGGAGAAGATGTCTGTTTTTCTCTCTGGAGTCATAAAAGTTGGTGACAGAAATATCAGGAAGTCTTCATCTACTTGAACTCTTGTTGGAGGCAGATATCTTGCTTGGGTTGTTGTTATTCAATCTCTCAGCCATGTCTGACTCTTTGTGACTCCGTAGATTGAAGCACACCAGGCTTCCCTGTCCTTCACCAACTCTCAGAGTTTGCTCAAACTCATGTCCATTGAGTCAGTGATGGCATCCAACCATTTCAGCCTCTATCGTCCCCTTCTCTTCCTGCCTTCAATCTTTCCCAGCATCAGGGTTTTTTCCAATGAGTCAGTTCTTCACATCTGATAGCCAAAGTATTGGACTCTCAGCTTCAGCATCAGTCCTACCAATGAATATTCAGGACTTATTTCCTTTAGGATTGACTGGTTTGCTCTCCTTGCAGTCAAGGGACTCTCAAGAGTCTTATTCAGCACCACAGTTCAAAAGCATCAATTCTTCGGCACTCAGCCTTCTTTATGATCCAACTCTCACATCAGTACCTGACTACTGGGAAAACCACAGCCTTGACTATGTGGAGCTTTGTTGGCAAAGTGATGTCTCTGGTTTTTAATACACTGTCAGGTTTGTTATAGCTTTTTTTCCAAGGAGCAAACATCTTTTAATTTCATGGCTACAGTCACCATCTGCAGTGATTTTACAGCAAAAGAAAATAAAGTCTCTCATTGTTTCCATTTATCCCCCATCTATTTGCCGTGAAGTGATGGGACCAGAGGCCATGATTTTCATTTATTGAATGTTGAGTTTTAACCCAGCTTTTTCACTCTCTTCTTTCACGTTCATCAAGAAGCTCTTTAGTTCCTCTTCACTTTCTGCCATTAGTGTGGTGTTATCTGCATATCTGAGGTTATTGATATTTCTCCTGGCAATCTTGATTCCAGCTTGTAACTCATCCAGCCGGCATTTTGCGTGAGGTACTCTGCGTATAAATTAAATAAGCAGGATGATAATATACAGGCTTGACATACTTCTTTCTCAATTTTGAATCAGTTCATCGTTTCATATCTGGTTCTAACTGTTGCTTCTTGACCTGCACACAGGTTTCTCAGGAGGCAGATCAGGTGGTCTGGTATTCCCTCCTCTTTAAGAATTTTCCACAGTTTGCTATGATTCACACAGTCAAAAGCTTTAGCATAGTCAATGAAGCAGAAGTAGATTTTTTTTTTCTGGAATTCCCTTGCTTTTTCTATGACCCAGTGGATGTTGGCAATTTTATGTCTGATTCCTCTGCCTTTTCTACATCCAGTTTGTATATCTGGATGCTCTTAGTTCATATACTGTTGAAGCCTAGCTTGAAGGATTTTGAGCATTACCTTGTTAGCATGTGAAATAAGCGCGATTGGGTGGTAGCCTGAACATTCTTTGGCATTGCCCTCTCTTGGAATTGGAATGAATTAGCACCAAGACCTGGCCCCACCAGTCAGGCCCCAGTGCCTTCGGCCAAACAACCAACAGGGTGGGAACACAACCCCACCCATCAGCAGACAGGCTGCCTAAAAACTTCCTGAGCCCACAGCCACCTCTACACACATCCTTTGACATGGCCCCGCCTACTAGAGGCCCAGGACCCGGCTCCATTCACCAGTGGGTAGGCACCAGCCCCTCCCACCAGGAAGCCTGCACAAGTCTCTGAACCAGCCTCACCAACCAGGAGGGAGCCACCAGAAGCAAGAAAACTATGATCCTTCAGCCTTCAGAACTGAGTCTACAAATGCAGTTCAGAACCTACCCTGGGACCAGCTGATCCCTGGCCCTTGCGTGATGAGAGGCGACAAATACGATGTTCCCCACAGAGGGCAGTTCTCCAAGGTCAAGAAACATAAATAACCTTCCATATACATAAAATACAAATAGAAATTTAGACAGAATGAGTTGGCAAAGAACTATGTTCCAGATGAAGGAACAAAATAAAACAGAAGAACAACAAAGTGATGTGGAGCTAGACAATCTACCCAAGAAAGAGTTCAGGGACAGTAACTGTAAAAATAATCAAAGAACTCAGGAAAAGAATAGATGCACATGGAGAGAAGTTACAAGAAGTTTTTAACAAAGAGTTAGAAAATATTAAGAACAACCAGTTGAAAAATACAATAACTGAAATGAAAAATACACTAGAAAGAATCGAGAGCAGAATAAATGAGACAGAATGAATAAGTGCTCTGGAAGACAGAATGGTGAAAATTACTGCCACAGAACAGAATAAAAAGAAATGAAGACAGTCTAGGAGATCTCAGGACAACATTAAACGCACCAACATTCAAATTATAGGGGTCCCAGAAGGAGAAGAGAGAAATGGCCTGAGACAACATTTGAAGAGATAATAGCTGAAAACTTCCCTAAGATGGGAAAGGAAACAGTCACCCAAGTCCAGTAAGTGCAGAGAGTCCCATTAAGGTTTAACCCAAGGAGGAACATGGTGAAACCCATAGTAATCAAATTGACCAGAATTAAAGATAAAGAGAAAATATTAAAAACAACAAGGGAAAAAATAATAAATGACATATAAGGGATTCCCCCATAAAGTTATCAGCTGACTTTCCAGCAGGAACTCAGCAGGCCAGAAGGAAGTGGCACAACATATTTAAAGTGATGAAGACAAAAACTTACAACCAAGAATACTCTACCCAACAAGACTCTCATTCAGATTTTGGTGGGTCTCAGGACTGTTTGAATAATTTAAAACTCTTTCCTACAAGCAGAGGACAGGAACAGTATGAATAATATCTTGATAGTACTTGGCAAAGACTTTGATAGGGAAAGAAGCAAATAAACCCCTTTTGATCAATCTGTGCCTCTGAGTGAGGTTTCAATTTCCATTCTATTATGTAATATGAAATCAAAGCATGAGGTCTTGTTTATGGGGGAGGGTGTGGTACTCCCAGATTCTGAAATGAGATCTGCTGTATGAAGCTGTTGCTCTCACTTTTTAATCACCTCTTTCATGTTTACACACAATTTTTTTAACCATATGGTAATGCAGTATTTATTCTGTCCATTAGTAACTACTATTGATAACATTGTAATACTATTAGAACTTAATATAAAAGTTCAACCTACTTTTTTTTTTTTTACATTTCAACACTGGATATTAATCAGAAAGACAGTATAAATTAGTATGGTTGAAATCTTTATGTCAAAAATTTATAATAAATGTTTGGTATTAGTCCACATACAGTTAAGTTTTTGGTGTAAAGTTATTTGGCTTCAAGAAAGAACATTTGGTTTACTTCACTAACAGGAATATCTCTTAGTGCTGGGATGGCCTCTTCTTGGTCTTTCTGGTGCTGTTGATTTTTGGCATAGTCATCTGTGATACTATGAATGGAGTCGAGTAGAGAGGTACTCATCATGTTTATTCCAAATAAGAGGATATAACCGATGACTACGGTAATGAGGAGATACACAGGCAGAACAACAGCCCAATACTTTTGAGGCCAATAAGTTAAGCCTAAGGAATTTAGCCAAGATTCAGGAATAAAAGCCCACACAAGATACAGTATGAAGCCAAACTGGGAGCTTAAGAAAAGAACCAAGCCATAAATTGCTCTTTCTGGCAATGGTGAATTTTCCACCATTTTCCCCATGGCTTTAGATATTCTTGGGTCCTCCAAGCGCCGACTCCTACACACAATTTTGAGTGATAGCAATGGTCCCTACCTTGTTTCTGTCTTTATGGGAGTATACTTAATGTTAAACCATTTAATATGATGTTTGCTCTTCAGTTCAGTTCAGTTCGGTCGCTCAGTCATGTCCGACTCTTTACGACCCCATGAACTGGGGGTTCAAAAGCACGATACTTTTGAACTGTGGTGTTGGAGAAGACTCTTGAGAGTCCCTTGGACTTCAAGGAGATCCACCAGTCCATCCTAAAGGAGATCATTCCTGGGTGTTCATTGGAAGGACTGATGTTGAAGCTGAAACTCCAATGCTTTGGCCACCTGATGTGAAGAGCTGACATTTGAAAAGACCCTGCTGCTGGGAAAGATTGAGGGCAGGAGGAGAAGGGGACAACGGAGGATGAGATGGGTGGATGGCATCACTGACACAATGGAGATGGCATCACTGACACAATGGAAATGGGTTTGGGTGGACTCCGGAAGTTGGTGATGGACAGGGAGGCCTGGCGTGCTGTGGTTCATGGGGTTGCAAAGAGTCGGACACGACTAAGCAAATGAACTGAACTGAACTTAGTTTCTCAGAAAAAGAGAATAAAAGACTCTTCATCATAGTTAGGAAATAGCCTTTGTCTCTTGTTTTACTTAGTGTTTTTTCCAGAAGCTCTTCTTGACTTTTCTTAGCTGTTGTATAATTGTACAGTTTTCAACTTGATTTTCATCCATGTGATTAATTAGGTTGAGGTTTCCTAATTTTTGACTATCTGTAAGGGGCCAAAGTAATTTTTATTTTTAGGTTTATTCTTAGGTGGTTAATAGTTTTTGCTGCCATTGTGAATAGAATCTTATTTTCTATTACATTTTCTAATTGGTTATGGCTGGTATATAGGAAAGCTATTGATTTTTTTTTTTACGTTGATCTTGTATGTGGTCACCTTGCTGAATTTTCTTATTAATTCTAATAGTTTGTCAATTGATTTTCTTGAGTTTTTCTATGTAAGCGATAGTGTCATTTGCAAATAATCACAATTTGCCTCTTCTTTTCTAATGTTTATACCTCTTATTGCTTTCCTTCTCTTTTTGAATTAGAGAAAGTAAATGATACCATTTGAATAGTAGCGGTGATAAAAGTCATTCTTGTCTTGTTTCTGACTTCAATTGGAATGTGTGTCTATTACTTCACCATTAAGTATGGCATTTGCTGTAAGTTTTTATCATTGTTTTATTAAAAACAAACAATGCATCAAATTAAAGCTGTTCTTTTTCTACATGCTAGGAAATTTTTTCTTTTATATCATTAGTGGATGTTGAATTTAAGACAGTCATTTAAATTTTTTTATTTATTAATATAATAAGTTAAATTGATACATAACCTAATGCTGAGCCATCTTAGCAATGCTGGGATAAATCCTTTTTGAGCTTGATGAATTACTCTTTCAATACACTGCTGGATTTAACTTTTAAGATTTAATTTAAGATTTTTGCTTCATTGCTCTTATGTGGGATCATGTACATATATTTTTTCTCTTGCCCTTACCTGGCTTTGGCTTCAGGATATGCCAGTCAGTAAAATGTGTTGTGTGGCTTTCCATCTTTTTCTTTCTTTTCTTCTCATTTCTAGCTTCCTTTCTTTCTTTAATGACAACTTGTTTTTTATACTTAAAGGCTGCTGAGAAACGATTACTAGTCCTATTAAAGAAAATCTAACATCTTAATTGAAAACTATGGTAACTATATGTACTCATTAACTACTACTGAAGTTTTCTAAAACAACTTGAAAACATCATGTGCGTGTTTAATTTCAGTACAATGGTTTCAAGACCAAGTATACATGTTACATGCATTAAGGCTAGATTATAAATGATTGTCATCACCATCATCATTATCAATATCACCTTCACATTTTCTTTTAACTTGTTTGATGACTCATTCTCACTTCCACTGTATAATCATAAGGGATTTGATTTAGGTCATACCTGAATGGTCTAGTGGTTTTCCCTACTTTCTTCAATTTAAGTCTGAATTTGGCAATAAGGAGTTCATGGTCTGAGCCACAGTCAGCTCCTGGTCTTGTTTTTGCTGACTGTATAGAGCTTCTCCATCTTTGGCTGCAAAGAATATAATCAATCTGATTTCGGTGTTGACCATCTGGTGATGTCCATGTATAGAGTCTTCTCTTGTGTTGTTGGAAGAGGGTGTTTGTTATGACCAGTGCATTTTCTTGGCAAAACTCTATCAGTCTTTGCCCTGCTTCATTCTGTATTCCAAGGCCAAATTTGCCTGTTACTCCAGGTGTTTCGTGACTTCCTACTTTTGCATTCCAGTCCCCTATAATGAAAAGGACATCTTTTTGGGGTGTTAGTTCTAAAAAGTCTTGTATGTCTTCATAGAACCGTTCAACTTCAGCTTCTTCAGCGTTACTGGTTGGGGCATAGACTTGGATTACTGTGATATTGAATGGTTTGCCTTGGAAACGAACAGAGATCATTCTGTCGTTTTTGAGATTGCATCCAAGTACTGCATTTCGGACTCTTTTGTTGACCATGAAGGCTACTCCATTTCTTCTGAGGGATTCCTGCCCACAGTAGTAGATATAATGGTCATCTGAGTGAAATTCACCCATTCCAGTCCATTTTAGTTTGCTGATTCCTAGAATGTCGACATTCACTCTTGTCATCTCTTGTTTGACCACTTCCAATTTGCCTTGATTCATGGACCTGACATTCCAGGTTCCTATGCAATATTGCTCTTTACAGCATCAGACCTTGCTTCTATCACCAGTCACATCCACAGCTGGGTATTCTTTTTGCTTTGGCTCCATCCCTTCATTCTTTCTGGAGTTATTTCTCCACTGATCTCCAGTAGCATATTGGGCACCTACTGACCTGGGGAGTTCTTCTTTCAGTATCCTATCATTTTGCCTTTTCATACTGTTCATGGGGTTCTCAAGGCAAGAATACTGAAGTGGTTTGCCATTCCCTTCTCCAGTGGACCACATTCTGTCAGATCTCCTCACCATGACCCGCCCATCTTGGGTTGCCCCATGGGCATGGCTTAGTTTCATTGAGTTAGACAAAGCTGTGGTCCTAGTGTGATTAGATTGACTAGTTTTCTGTGAGTATGGTTTCAGTGTGTTTGCCCTCTGATGCCCTCTTGCAACACCTACCATCTTACTTGGCTATGTCAAGGCTATGGTTTTTTCTGTGGTCATGTATGGACGTGAGAGTTGGACTGTAAAGAAGGCTGAGCACCGAAGAATTGATGCTTTTGAACTGTGGTGTTGGAGAAGACTCTTGAGAGTCCCTTGGACTGCAAGGAGATCCAATCAATCCATTCTGAAGGAGATCAGCCCTGGGATTTCTTTGGAAGGAATGATGCTAAAGCTGAAACTCCAGTACTTTGGCCACCTCACGTGAAGAGTTGACTCATTGGAAAAGACTCTGATGCTGGGAGGGATTGGGGGCAGGAGGAGAAGGGGACGACAGAGGATGAGATGGCTGGATGGCATCACTGACTCGATGGGCGTGAGTCTGAGTGAACTCCCAGAGTTGGCGATGGACAGGGAGGCCTGGCGTGCTGCGATTCATGGGGTCGCAAAGAGTCGGACATGACTGAGTGACTGATCTGATCTGATGACTCATTGGAAGTCTTTTATGATCATGTCATGTTAGTGGTAATAATAGTGGTTTTGGACACTATTAATGATGGATTAATCCAAATATGGTGAACTGCTGGTGTTGCAAGAACTGATGCTTTTACAGCTGGGGACTGTGAAGCAGGAATCTGTACTGTACACCTTGGCTCTGTGAGGGACATTGGAGTCCCTACCTTAGTTGAGGGCTTCCCTGGTGGCTTAGCTGGTAAATAATTGATCTTAGTTGAAACAGACATGATTTGTGGGATTGGGTGACTGGAGTGGGAGTACTTGGTATGCCAACAACTGAGCCAACATTTACCTGTGGAATTGTTACTCTACCTGCAGAGTATATGTCTTTATTTGGTAAAGATTAAAGTCTATAGGTTGGAACAGCCAAGCAATATCTATCGAGTGGCAATTTGCTGCTGCTGCTAAGTCATGTCAGTCGTGTCCAACTCTGTGTGACCCCATAGACGGCAGCCCATCAGGCTCCTCTGTCCCTAGGATTCTTCAGGCAAGAATACTGGAATGGGTTGCCATTTCCTTCTCCAGTGCATGAAAGTGAAAAGTGAAAGTGAAGTCGGTCAGTTGTGTCCAACTCTTTGCAACCCCATGGACTGTAGCCTACCAGGCTCCTCCATCCATGGGATTTTCCAGGTAAGAATACTGGAGTGGGTTGCCACTGCCTTCTCCAAGTGGCAATCTAGGGCCTGAATATGGCTTGATTGATTGCAAAAGAGTTTGATTTCTTTCTTCAAAGTCTAATACAAAAATCTCTCGGGGAAGGAGAGGTAAAAGATTGGTTAGCACAGCACTGGATTGCCAATTACACATCATGAGCACCAACAGTAACTCTCTTAGAAATTTTTGCATCATCTAAAATTGTGGTCACAAATTGAAAGGCAAACTCCAACATCTGATTTACAACTTTTACCTCATATTCTGTAATCTCCATGTCCTTCAGGATTTGTGCCATCATCTCTGCATCTTTCAGGATGCTCTTGGGAGAAGGCATCTTGCCAAACTCCATATAATATCCATCGATCAGACTTTTCAAGTTAAATCACTCACATGAACGTATTTCAGTGGTTTTGATGCAAGTCCTTTGCCTAGTGCCTGGTTTACCTTGCCTAACCTACCCTCCATCTCTGCCCTGTCGTGCACCCTGACCAGTGAGCAGGATGTTCAGCCTTTTCTTATTCTCTTAAATAGATTCTATAATGTGAAAATTATGTATCCTTCAAATGTGTTTTTCTCTTTATTAGGCTCTGATATCATGCTACTTTCCTGCCTTGAGGAAATTTCATCTTATATGCTCTAAAGTCAACTTATTTATTTATAAATGAGGAATAATCTTTCCCCTGAAGGTCAACTAGAACTCACCTATTTTAAATTCTCAGCCTGTTACCTTTTAACTTTGTCATTCAATGACAATATTTTCAGTTTTTCTATGGTTATTGCCCCATTTGGTTTTCTAATTCTTTTTGGAACAATTTTGGCTACTTTTTTTAAAAACTGGAAAACATAACTCAGAACTATGAGCTTTAACTGGTAAAGAAATTGGTATCATAACAGGCAAAAATTTGGTATTTATTTTGGGGCAGTGAAAATCCAGGTAATCTTAAAGGTAGCCCTTGACCTGCTGCAACTGATTATCACTTGCAATCACTTATCACTTGAATGAACGATGAAGGCAAAGTGTTGGTGAACTAAGTGGCCTCTGCCACAGAACAGTATGGAGGGAATAAGGGATTCGTGAATACAGTAAAGAGGAATTTCTTTCTGAACAGAGTCAAAAAAATAAAAAGAAGACAAGAATGTGAAACTCAATACCCTAAAATTTTGATTCAAGACAAGTCCCAAACCATTGACTTTCTATGTCTATCATAAAAATAATTTATCTCTTGCAGTCATGGGGCTGATAGTAACTGAAAATCAAATCCAAAGTGTGATATTGAGGATTACTGTAGTATAATACCAATTAAATTCACAGCCTTGCCACTCTGTTATGTGAATGTCAGAGTGTTGACCAGAAAAGAAAGCAGTCAGCTAACTCAGAGCATCTAAAATCCTACCCGCCTTGAGTCTCCCCGGCCAGTGGAAGAGGCTTCTCTTCCCCTGCTGAGGCTAATGGGTGACTTCTGACAATCCTTGTCAGCAGGAGGAAATAGTGACACAGTTCTATGAAAGCCTTCTGTTGACCCCTTCTGGTAAATCAAGGTAAATTCCATGAAAATACACGTGAGTGATGTTTCTGCAGAGCCAGTGTTCTAGACGGTATCACAATGTCCTTTCCTAAGTACCAGTTGCTTCACCTTATACCCTCCTACCATATGAAAGTGACAGAATGCTATATTTTACTGATTCATATTTAAAAAAATAAAATGTTGTTGAGGCAAAATTCATATAACATAAAATTAATTATTTTAAAATGAACAAGTCAGTGGCATTTAGTTCATTCACATACCTTTGAATGTGATTCCATATCTTTGAAATGGAATTTATGTTATAATCCATGATATGCTATAGTTTAATTGGTAATGTTTCATAAAATTCTTCATAGTGGAATATAAATAAAGGTGCACCTTTCAGTTTATGGTGTCTTAGAGTAGTTGAATTTGGGTACTTGGTGGTTTTCTTGGATTTTTGAGGAAGCACACTTTATATTTGGATGTCTTGCCAGCCATTCATCTACTGAGTTGACCCGAAAGACCATTAGCTTTGAGAGGAATCCAGAGCAAAGGAAACTGTCCAATTGGTCTAGCCTGCAATGTAAGTAGATGGGCCGCTTGGTCTCCATGACCCACCAGATTCCAGTCATGTTGCAATCACCTTGCTGATGGAGACTATACTAAGCCCAGGAGCAGCAATGCAGAAGTGAAG
The DNA here is from genome assembly GCF_055505025.1 of Bos grunniens. Classification (NCBI taxonomy): domain Eukaryota; kingdom Metazoa; phylum Chordata; class Mammalia; order Artiodactyla; family Bovidae; genus Bos; species Bos grunniens. The sequence continues at coordinate 19,574,004 of NC_141167.1, forward strand.
AAAACCATGCTCTGTTTGATAAGTAACTGATCTCCTTTGAGAAACAGCTTTATCTTACTACTAGGCCCAGACAGAGACTGCATGCTTGTCCCTGGGACAACCAGGTGACCTTCCTTCCATAACCTGGAAACTAGTTGATCCATTCTCAAGTCTGTAGTGTTCAAAAGCATTCGTCATCAGATGGAAAGGATACAAATGAGACCAGGCCTAAGTGTCTTCTCCTTTGCCACCCATCCCTCGATAAACACTTATGTCTTAACAGGCAGAGGTTGTTTGAATGGATAAAGAAAAGCAAAACCCAAATACCTGCTGTATATAAGAGATGCACTCTAAAAGATGAAATAAAATGGAAGGAAAAAGTATATACCATGCAAACAGTAAGCTTGGGAAGGCTGGAGAGACTGTATGAGTTAAAGTATATTTCAAGACAAAGACTAGAGATAAAGATAGATACTTCAGGACCACCCTGGTGGTCTAGTGGTTAAGAATCCACCTTCCAAAGCAGGAGATGCAGGTTTGATCCCTGGTCAGAGAATTAAGGTCCCACATGCCAGGGGGCAACTAGAGAAATCTCACGTGCTGCAAGGGAAGATCACACACGCCACAACTAAGACCTGACCAAAATAAATAAATAACATAAATATTTAAAAAGATAGATATTTCATAATGGCAAAGTGATCGATTCACCAGGAAGCTATAAGAATTATAAATTTGTTACAGCAGAGATTATAACCTAATGACAGAGTTTCAAAATATGTGGAACAAAAATTGACAGAACTAAAAGAAGAAATACACAATTCCATGATCATAGTTGGAGATTAAAAGAAACCCTCAGCCATAGACTAATAGACATAAAAATATCAAGAAAGACAGATTATGTGAACAATATCATCAAATATCTTGCCCTAATGGAAATTCATAAAACTGTATACCACAACTGCAGGATATATATTCTTTTCAAACATTGTACACATCAATGGACCATATGCTGAGCCACAGAACAAGTCTCAATAAATTTGAAAGCTTTGATATCATACAGAATATGTTCTCTGACCACAATAGAATTAAATTAGATATCAATAATCATAAGCTACCTAGAAAACTCCCAAATATTTGGAAATTAAGCAACATAGTTCTAAACAATCCATGGATCAAAGAAGTAATCACAAGGGAAATTAGAATGATATTGAAAACATAAAATGAATAGCAGGATTCAGGATAAACTTCATAGCTCTAAGTACTTGTGATTGAAAATAAGAAAGGTCTATATACCCCTTGGGCTTTCTTATATGGACTTCCCTGGTGGCTTAGATGGTAAAGCATCTGCCCGCAATGCGGGAGACCTGGAATCAATCCCAGGGTTGGAAAGATCCCCTGGAGAAGGAGATGGCAACCCACTCCAGTACTCTTGCTTGGAAAATCCCATGGATGGAGGAGCCCGGTAGGCTACAGTCCATGGGGTCGCAGAGAGTCGGACACGATTGAGCGACTTCACTTCACTTCATATACCCCTTACGTTTTATCATGGAATGCTGGCTGGCATCCCCAACGTTATGGTCCAATGGATCAAATAATTTTCAGTTCTCACTGGGTGGTTTCATGGCCTCTCACAGACAAGTGTTTAGTTTCTACAACAGTCATTGTAAGCCAAAAACTCCTTCTCAAGTAGTGGCCAGTGGTTTATGGGTGGGATCAGAGTCTTGCTTCAGAATCCTGGGTGCCCATGCTGTGATTCCCCAATTGGAATTGCCTGCAATGGCACCCCACTCCAGTACTCTTGCCTGGAAAATCCCATGGATGGAGGAGCCTGGTAGGCTGCAGTCCATGAGGTCGCTAGGAGTCGGACACAACTAAGCGACTTCACTTTGACTTTTCACTTTCATGCATTGGAGGAGGAAATGGCAACCCACTCCAGTGTTCTTGCCTGGAGAATCCCATGGACAGAGGAGCCTGGTGAGCTGCTGTCTATGGGGTCGCACAGAGTTGGACATGACTGAAGTGACTTAGCAGCAGCAGAAGGTATTAAGTAAGATTTCCGTCACAAAATATGTCCAAAACATTGGGTCTGTTGGATAATCAGGCCCAACTAGTAACACAGCTTGCACTGCAAACTAGGCCTATCTTTTGGAGCCAGGTTCCTCTCTAAACCTACAGGTTACTGATAAATGTAACACGAGAGCAGCACGCTCAAATATAGTACGTATGGCCTCCAAACCCAAGAGGGCCACCAAGCTTTCTAACTCTTTGAAGTGAGTGGTACAAGGTGTGGCCTCTTGTTTCTTACTTTAATTTTTGTTTATCTATTTAGTGTAGACAAGCAAAAGAATTGTCTCACAAGGAAGTCTGTAAAAGACTCCAGATTTTGGAAGGACTGGCTCACCAAATAAAAAAATACATGTGTTTAAAAGAAAAAAAGAAAAATGTCTTAGCTTGAGCTGCTATAACAGAAATAACTATAGACGGAGTGACTTAAAAGATATGTATTTCTTAGAGTTCTGGCAACTGAGGAGACTGTTCTGCCAAAAAATTAAAAAAGCTCAATAACATAAAATAGACCACAGGAGTCTGCTCAGGAAAGCTGATAATTGATGACATGCAACTGGTAGGGGAAGGAGAAGGGAGATGCCTGCAAAAGCTAGAATTTCAAAAAAGCTGAAATGGTACAGAGAGATACCTCCCACAAATCCTGGAATCCATGGTAGGTGAGTGTGAAAACAGAAATCTTTTCCTTTGTGGAGAATGTTGGAAGCTTCTTCAATCTACTGCAAATTCTGGAGACTTCTGGGGGTGGGGACAGGGGCAGGGTTCCCAAGAATATCCCAGTGGGAGGAGGGAGCCACCCCTCACTTTGCCTGCTCGACCCCCCTCTCCCCACCTCTCCGCCCCCTGCCTCCACACACACAGTGTCCTGGGACTGCTCCGTGTTGGGGCCACACGTGCCCTCCAGCCATCCCAGAGAGGTTTTCATCTTCTTTTTGCTCCTAGAACTGGAGGGGGACCACACAGGACTTGCTGAGACCCCTGTCCTCCGGCTCCTTGCCCTGGACTTTGTCAATCCTGCTCCCCACTGGCTTTTGCCCAGGGGCACAGGATGCTTTGGAGAGGTAGTCATCTTGATCAGGCCTCACAGGCAGCTCCAGTTCTCATCTACTTGGTCCTTTATATTGAGGTACAATGTTCACGCGATGAAGTGCACAGTTCTTAATGTACCAGCTGAAGGCAGTAATCACATTTTCCTTCTGGACAGCTGGAGCCTTTAAGGCACAGGGCCTGGCATGTAATGGCCTAACTAAATGACTTCCCTGGTGGCTCAGAAGGTAAAGAATCTGCCTGCAATGTGGGAGACCTGAGTTCAATCCCTGGGCCAGGAAGATCCCCTGGAAATGACTTCAATCCCTGGGCCAGGAAGATCCCCTGGAAAAGGGAATGGATACCCAGTTTAGTATTCTTGCCTGGAGAATTCCATGGACAGAGGAGCCTGGCAGGCTATACAGTCCATGGGGTCGCAAAGAGTTGGACATTACTGAGTGACTAACACGTTCACTTTCACTTTACAGTTAAATACTAAACAATTATTTGTTGAATAAACTAATGAACAAAATCAAGTCAATGTACATTTCCACCAACAGTATATAGAAATATGGCACCTATTTCAACCACACCCTTGTCAAAAATAGGTATCACAATTATGTTCAAATTTTAGCTATTTGATAGTCATAAAATGATTTCTCATGATAGCTCTCAGTTCTTCAACTCTTTGAATCCCAGTAAGATGGAATGCTTATCTGTATGGTTATTGGCTGTTGCACTTGTGTGAATTTCCTAATCATGTTCTTTGCCCATTTCAAAACGTGGGAAATTTGTCCTATTAGTTGGAAAACGTCCTTCGTAATTCGCCTGAGCAAGACCAGGGCAGATGGAGTGGCTCCGGATCTTGATCACAGCACGCACACACCATCTTCCCTTCCCCACAGTTTCTAAGAAGCCCCTGAAAACAGGACACATGACCGCTTGCTGGGAGAGCCCAGAAGATGAGAAAATCCACTGCCACACTTATGGAGTGCATGGTCTTGGTGAGGAGAGGGGAGGAGGGGGAGGAGGGGGAGGAGGGGGAGGGGTGGAGGGGAGAGAGAGAAGAGAGAGGAGGGAAGGAAGGACTGAGCCAGGCCAGACCCTCGGGGGCGCCAGTCTACTATTTTCTAGCTGAGCTGTCAACAGACAGGCTGAAGAGGGATGGGCCTCTAGGATCCCTTTTTATTCTGCCTCCTACATCCACATCCCATCAGTTCCTAGTTCCAGTTGACCCTACCACTGCTTCCCACCTTGTTCTCCTGTCTCCAGTTCCCTGCACCAGCAAGCCACCAGTGATCTTTCTTAAAGATGAATCTGACTGTTTTCAACCTTCTTCCCAACTCTCCTCCCCATGACGCACCCCCCCCCCCAATACCCTTCAGCGGCTTCATATGGCTCTCAGGGTTGAATGAAAACTCTGTTAAAGTTGACTCTGCAGCCCCAGAGCACCCCAACCTGAAATCCCTCTCCCAGGCCCCTCAATAGAACACTGCATTGCAAGAGTCTCTTCAGAAGTGATGCTGGGTTTCTGGGGAGGGTCAGCTGGGTGGGCACCAGAGAGTAAGCTCCCCTCGGGCCTGGCAGAGAGATCCACTGTCACCTGCAGTGTGATACAGGAAGTGTGGCAGTGGCTCCCAGAAGGGTCAAGAGAGAGGCATCCCTCTCTCATTCCCTTTTCCCCAATCCTGGACTCAGTTTCCCCAAGGAATGAGAAGCTCTGGACCAATCATTCTGAGGGATTTCCTAATGACAGCAGCTAAGGCGGCATTCCAAGAAAAGGGAAGAAACCTGGCCATTTCCAAGACAGAAAGATAAATGATTCCTCTTAGGATAAAACCCAAACTGTGGCCCCTAGTGCCTACCTCTGATCTTAAGTCTTCCTATTCTTCCCCTCCTTACCCAACGACCACCACACCAGCCTCTTTTCTTTATGTCCCTTCAACATACAGTGTTCCTTCCATTTTAGGAAGGAACACTTTGCATTTGTTATTCCTCATGTCTGCAACACTCCTTCCCCAGGTATTTTGTGGCTGATTTCATCATTTAAACCTCAGCTCAGATTTCAGCTCCCTGAGAAACTTTTCCTGACCACACTACATTTAGTCCCCTATCCTATTACCCTATTTAATGTTTTTCATAGCTCTTGTCCCTATGAAACTTACACTATCTATTTTATTGTTCATATGCTAGATATGAGCCCTGTTGGGAAATATTTGTATCTCATTCACCCAGCGCATTCCCAAAGCCTAGAATAACACCTATCATGGACACACATTGGTATACCACATCCTTGTCCTCACAGGAATTATTCTATCAGGAGAGATATATCTTAAACAAATAATCATGCAACACTGATTACAAGCAGAATCAAGTGTTTGAGGCTGAGGTGCACGACCCTTTCCCACTGCTTTGTCCACTTCCGGCTCCAAGGACTGTTCCTTTACCCTGTGGGCATTTGCTGTTGCAAGACCCTGGCTTCCCCTGGAAACTGATTAGAGCTCAGAGCATTCACTCAGGAATTAGGCCTCAGAAGCAGGGCAAGGTTTATATCTCTAGGCCCAGTTCTCCAAACTTTGGGGATCTAGCTAGGTTTGTGGCTGCAGCAGCAATTTTTCCCTACCCCTCTCCCTACGCAAGTCAGAACAGGATACAACATTGATAGCTCACTTGTGTGGGCTATCTGCTCGTCCTAGAGTTTTGACAAGACCCTGGCTTGGGGTCTGGTCTCCTTAATACCTTACAACAGCAGTCCCCAAGCATTTCTGCACCAGGGACTTGTTTCATGGAAGACAAATTTTGCACTGATTGGGGGTGGGGGTGGTTTCTGGATGCTTCAAGCACATTACATGTATTGTGCACTTTATTTCTATTATTATTACATCAGGTCCAACTCAGATCATCAGGCAGTAGATTCTGGTGGTTGGGGACCCCTGCCTTACAAGCTCCACTCCATCTCCCATGCCCAATGCGCAGGGTCTTCCATGTCTGCAGGCTATTTTGCAGAGGCTGAAGTTAGGAGCTGCTTCCCCTGTCTCTTTGCCCTTCCTCAGGACCTTCTGTTCTTCGATTCTCTCTCTCTCTCCAAGAAGATCAGCAAGTTTCTTCCCTTGTGGGATACTTCTTCCAGTTGCTACCTGCTCGGGGCTGTGCTCTTGAACTTCTTTGGAACCCACACTAATGCAGCTAGCTCCCAGACAAGTGAAGTTTCAGAAAGCTGGGCTCCAGTAAAGTCCCACGGGATCCCGATCCACAGACAACCCAATCAGAGGAGGTGCAAGTGAGGGTCCACACCTCACACGATCTTGGCAGCCACCCTGGCAAGCTCTGCCTTGTCTGGTTGATCTCTTCAACGCTCAGCACAGTGTCTGGTACGTACTTAGCACTTAATGAACAAAGGCAATTAACACCACTAATTCGTTTAATGGAAAAAGGCACCGTGTTAATGTTTTACATGGATTATTGGCACTTCGTTTACGCAGGTACCATTACAGTTTCCACTTTGAAGAAACGAGTGCAGAGGAATTAAGCGACTCCCAAGGTCACAAAGCTGTGCACTCTCTTTTCATTGCGCGATGGCGCAACGCAGAGGGAAATGCCAACGCCGAGGGAAAATGCCAGAACCCCAGGCAGTCCAAGAAACCGGCGAGCTCCTGGGAGGCAAGGTGGGTGACAGGCTCTGCGCGGTCAGTAATTTTCATACTGGGTTGCCAGCCGGCTTGCTTTGCGCTTAGCACAGACCGGAAGCGTTCCAGTCGGCCACGTTTCTAACGCGCACGACCGGAAGTTTCTGTCCGCTACTTTCAGGAGATAGTGGAGCTGCTGGGCCGCAGCCGGGAAGCTTGGGTGTGGAGGCGCTGAGACTTAGGAGACACCTGGGGCCGTTAGGGAGACTCAGGTGGCGGGACACTGGTGGAATCCCGACCTAACCCTGGGCCAGTCTCGTTCTCGCGGCCCGCCTCCTCACCCCGCCCCCACTTGGGGCTGAAGTGGCTCCGCCTCCTGATCTGAGCCTGGTCCCTCTTCAGGCACTGACCCTTGACCTCGGGGCGCTCCCCCATCCTTTGGGCGCGATGGCTACAGGCGCGGATGTCCGGGACATTCTAGAACTCGGGGGTCCAGAGGGAGATGCAGCCTCTGGGACCATCAGCAAGAAGGACATTATCAATCCGGACAAGGTAGCAGTGGTGCCTGGGAGTTGGGTAGCGGGAGTGAAGTGGTGAGGAGTGACACAGAAGAGGGCTCGAGGAGAGATGGGGTGCCACACTGGAGTGAGACGGGCGGTAAAAGATATGACACAACGGCATGGAGAGCATGTGTCACCGTGGTGAGGTGGGACGGAGGAGGGGGACACCCGTGGAAAGTGTGGGGACCAAGAAAGTGTGACGCGTATAGGAGAGGACCTGGAGAGTGACACTTGTGTGGGATATTTGGGGGAGGGCCATCAAGTCGGGGTGACCATGCTGAGATAAGGGAGAAATGTCTTCTCCTCTGCCAGGTCGGGCTCTGAGGTTAGCGGTGTGGTGGGGAATGACCCACTCGTACCCAGGCGCCCCTGGAGTGGGTTTCTGTGCCTTCGTAGTGTGTCATGACGTGTCACAGTGTGAAAGTGTGTCGCTCTACCTGTAGGTGCTGGTTTGTTCAGGGATTGAGCTGGGCTAAAGAATTTTCAGGAAAGGGAGTTTAGGCTGTGGTTCCTCTCCTGTGGTTTCCCTCCCCAGAAAAAGTCCAAGAAGTCCTCGGAGACACTGACCTTCAAGAGGCCCGAGGGCATGCACCGGGAGGTCTATGCACTGCTCTACTCTGACAAGAAGCAAGTATTAGAACCCCAGGGCCCCAGGCTTAGGCTCCTGACCAACCTGCCTGTCCCTAACTCCTGATTTTCCCAGCCAGTTTCCTCCTCACTCAGGGCTCTTGCTTGCCCACTAGGATGCAGGAGCGTGGCTGTCTCACTCCAGGCCATGACTTCCTTGCTCTAGGGTAGATCAGCAGCTTGGATCCAAAGGCTCTCTCCACACTTTCTGACTCTGTAATTTCTCACCTCCTTAAACCTGCTCCCAGGGACGCGCCCCCACTGCTACCCAGTGACACTGGCCAAGGCTACCGCACAGTGAAGGCCAAGTTGGGCTCTAAGAAGGTACGGCCCTGGAAGTGGATGCCATTCACCAACCCAGCCCGCAAGGATGGAGCCATGTTCTTCCACTGGCGAAGGGCAGCAGAGGAGGGCAAGGACTACCCCTTCGCCAGGTTCAATAAGGTGAGCCACCACCATGGGGACATAGGCCAGGGTTGTGCCTACCTGCTCTGAGCCACATGCCTGAGCTCTCCAGTCTCCTGGTTGGCTCCAGAGGCACTCTCAGACCAGGTCTCGACCATGTTTGCCCACTCAGTCCTTGGGACACATGCCTGCAGGGTCTTCTCTGCCCGTGGGGTCCAGTCCTCTCCTAGCCCTGCTCTGATTTTTGGTGAGCTGCCTTGGCCTTTCAATTGTTGCTGTTCTTCAGAGCAATGTCCTAGGTGCTCTACTCTGCTCACTCTCTACTTTCTCCCTAGTGTGCCTCATTTACACCATGACCTCAGTTACCCTCTCTCTGCCACTAACCCCAACTTAATATCTCCAGTCCAGAGCAGCAGTTCCCATATATCCAGTCATTTGCTTACCTCTCTCCCTAAAGGCTCCACAGGTACTTCAGATCAAGTGGATTTCCGTTAGCAGAACTTACCATCTTCCCTCTGCTCCCCACCCGTAAACCTGTTCCCCACATCAGTGAATGACACCACCATCCACCCAGTAACCCAAACCAGAAATTTGGGACTCATCCTTAACTAGTCCTCCTTTAGCACTCATATTATTTCAATCAACAACAGAACAAAGAAAGTAGGGAAGACGTACGACAAACGTGGAAACAAATAAGTTGGATTCTTTCAGATAGGACTGATCAATGAAACCAGGATATGAAATGAGATAAAGAGGGAACTTGTAGAGGAGGCCTAATTTAGGTAGGGTGGTCAGGGAGGGCCTCTCTGAGAAGCTGGGATTTGAGCTAGACCTCAGTGATACATCTCGTCATGAGTCCTGCTGATGGTTTCTATATATATGACATCTGCCTATGTTCTTCATTCTCTGTACCAGCACCCTAGTCCACGCTGATTTTTCTCTGTTCTAGATGACTGAGGCTCAGATGGAGCAGGGCCATACCCAGACTCACCCAACCAGGGACAAACAGAGCTGGGCTAGGCTAAGATTCCCTAGGCCATCGTTTAAGCCACTACACAATATGGACCCCAGTCCCTGCAGCTTAGAGCAGCCTAATCTTTGAGCCTGAAAGCCCAGGGGGCTTGTAGCTGGACTCCCAAGTCCTGACTTCTTTCCCCTCAGCTAGTACATCCGCTTGCACCTGGACACGTTCCCCCGAATGGCTCACAGGCCTTTCAGACTCAGCATCTCCAGGTGTGACCCGTCATTCTCCCCCACACCCCCAAATTTTCTCCACCTCACCACCATCGTTAGGCCCTTCAGGTCCAATGGAGGGAGAGGCTGGAGATGTAAGACTGAAAAGGGATATCCAAGAGGTAAGAGGTTTGAGGTGGGGGAGGAAAGGTTGGATGAGACAATTCAAGGTGAAGACAAAAGAGTGTTCATTTTATATTTCGTAAATACTGCTCCATGCCAGGACTTCCCTTGTAGCTCAGTGGTAAAGAATCCACGTGCCAGTGCAGGAGATGTAAGTTCGATCCCTGGCCTGGGAAGATCCCCTGGAGAAGGAAATGGCAACCCATTCCAGTATTCTTGCCTGAGAAATTCCATGCACAGAGGAGCCTGGTGGGCTACAGTCCATGGGGTTGCAAGAACTGGATATGACTTAGCGACTAAACTATATATGTGTGTGTATACATATACATACACACACACACATATATATAAATATAAAATTTTTCTTATTCTTTTCCGTTTTAGGTTATAACAAGTTAATTGAATATAGTTCCCTGTGTTATGCAATAGGACCTTTTTTATCTGTTTTGTATATAGTAGTTTGTATCTGCTAATCTCCAGTTTCCTAATTTATCCCTCCCCCATCCCCATTTGGGAACCATAAATGTGTTTCCTGTGTATGTGAGTCTGTTTCTGTTTTGTGAACAAGTTCATGTGTATCATATTTGGATTGCACATATAAGTGATATCATATGATACTTGTCTTTCTCTGTCTGACTTCTCTAGTTGCATCTATGTTGCTGCAAATGGCATCATTTCATTCTTTTTTATGGCTGAGCAGTATTCCCTTGTGTATATATACCGGTTTTCTTTATCCGTTCACTGTCAGTGGGCATTCAGGTTGCTTCCACGTCTTGGTTGTTGTGAATAGTGCTGCTGTGAGCATAGGGGTGCATGTGTCTTTGAAATTAGAGTTTTCTCCAGGTATCTGCCCAGGCACAGGATTCTGGGTCATTAGGTATTGAATTGACTCTTGAAGGATGTCACCAGGTAATAGTAGGAAAGAGTACAGTGACTTGTTCAGGCAGAGGAGTCATCGTGAGCAAAGACATAAATGAAAAATCAGTCATGTGTATGGGATGCTGTGGGCATTTCCCTGTTGACGAAGCCTGAAGTCCAGGACGGAACAAGGGAGAAGAGGCCTGAGAGTCTAGCAGGGCTGGGTCAGGCAGGGCTGGGCAGCCAGGCTCAGGAATGGGCTTTGCGCTGTCTTTGGGGAGCCACTAGTAGGTTTTAAGTAGAATGGTGTCAGGATCACATTTGAGTTTTAGAAAGCTTGTGGTGGCTATGGGTGGAGAATGAAGCCACAGTAAAGGAAACTAAGCATCTTCCCGCCAACGCTGCTCATTCCTGGGGTCGTGCTTTCAGTCTGTGGCTCCCCAGCTCAAGCCAGCAACACAAGAGTTACCTGTGACAGCATCTTCCCTCACCTCTTACGGCCAGTTGTCACAACCTGGGATATTTAAAGCCTCTCAAGTGTGTGCCCTTTTCTTTACCTTCTGCTGCTTTATTTCAGGCCTCTTCACTTCCTACCTGGATTATTTCTTAAACCTGCCAGGTGGTCTCCTAAGTTCATATTTCACCCCCTCTGTCTTCACTGTTGCCAGGGTGGTCTATGTAGAAGAGAATCATGATCTCACTCCTCTCTTTAAAACTAACTTTCTGGCTCCCATCACCTACAGGATGAATTCCAGACTCCTTAGCGGGCGGATAGGCCTGCAGCAGCTCCCCTCTGCTGACTCTCCAGGCTCTCTTAGGCCTTTCCCTGTCTTGCCCTTTTCTTGTTCCCCTAATGTGTCCTGATGCTTCAGGCCATTTCTCTCTCATCACTGTTTACGTGGTCCCCCTGCTTAGGATTCTCTCCACTGCATTCCCTCACCAGTTCACTTCTATTATACTTAACCTTAAGGCTGAACCAGACCTCATTTATCTCTTCCCTGTCAACCCTTGTCCCAGGCTGAATCAGGTGTCACTCATTACACCCTAGGCATACCTTTGTCATCAGTTTTGCCTCACTGTACTAAATTAGTTTTGCAGCTGGACTGTGAGCTCTGAGAAGGTAAGGCCCATCTTACTCAGCACTGTGTCCCTAGCATAGGTCTAGCAGGCCCACGATATTAATAAATATTTGCTGATCTCTCTTGCTTGACTGTGAACTTCTTTTTATTTTTATTGGCTGCGCCATGTGGCTTGTGGGATCTTACTTCCCCAACCAGGATTCAAGCCTGGGCCCCAGCAGTCAAAGTGCCAACTCCTAGCCTTTGGACCACCAGGGAACTCCCTGACCATGAGCTTCTTGAGAACAGGACCAGCTACACTGTTCCTGAGTATTTTTTTTTTTAGTTAAATGGAATTAAAATGCATAGGAGGGGTACTTAACCAACTGCAGAGAGATCCAAAGGATGAGAAGTTATCTAGGTAGAAGGAATGTGGAAGTGAGAAGGCATTTGGGGCAAGAACAACAAAGGCTGAGGGGGAGAGCCTGGTATATTCCAGTAACTGCTAGTCTCTCAGCTGGAACTTAGGGTCCATGAAGGACAGTGGTTGCAGAGGGAGGCCAGGTCACTTACCATGTGTTCACTGATTGATTCAATAAATATTCATTGATACCTACAGTGTGCAGGTCCTGTGCTGAGCCTAGAAGGTAGGAAGTGATCCAGACAACCCTTGCTCTTGGCAAGTTTAAAGATTATCTAGAAGGCACTTTCAAAGTATCAGGGAGCCTTTGAGGGGTTTCATAAGGGATGGTTGGGTAACATCAGTTATATATTCTAGAACAGTGCTTTTCAAATTATCTGTGATAAAGGACATTTTAAAACATTTCCCAATTCATCAGAGACTACTAAAGATAGTAAAATTGTAAGAAAAGATAAAATATCAGTCCATGTTTCTTCTCAATTATTTAGCAGCAGATGATGCTATAAGATTGTTGTAAAGCTTTCTAAATGCTTACTCTCGTTTCTGTACTTACTGTAGACCAGGTTTGCAGCAGCACTGGTCTAAAGGCTGCCCTTGAGCAGTGTCAGAGAGGTCACATCTTGGCTGCAGATGGAGAATTGCCCGAAGAGGATTAAATGGAGGCAGAGAGACCAGTGGGGAGGCTGTATCTCTATCCAGGCAAGGGGGTAGTGATGGTCTGGACACGGGCATGGCAGTGGAGAATTGGGAGGTAAAAGACACAGATTTGGGAAAGAGGAGCCGTCTCTGGGGTCGCACAGAGTCGGACACAACTGAAGCAGCTTAGTAGCAGCAGGGGTTCAAGGGTAAAGGTAGGAATTAAAGATGCCTCCTAGGGTTCTTGCTTGGGTGATGCCAACATTGAGATCTGAACTGGAGGAGATAGAAGTTTGAGGGAGCACAGTGAGCTCAGTACTGAACATACTGAATTTTTTATTGAGGTATAACTGTTATATATATATATTAGCTTCAGTTTAGAAGGTAATGATCCCGTATCTGTATATACTGTGAAATGGTCACCCCAGTGAACCTGGTTAACATGCACCACCTGAACACACTCATTGAGATGTATGGAGGACCTCCAGTAGGAAATGTCCAAGAGGCTGCGGGACATGAGGGTTTTGAGAGCCAGTGTCGTTTGATGGAGAAACTTCCCTGGTCCCGCCTAGCACTGTCTCCTTCCTGGGGTCTCTGACTGACAGACCCAGCCCATAGTGGTGCTGTTTCCCTGAGGGAGGTCTGGAGGACAGGGCATGGGGGTTGGGATGGGGGTTTATGTGGGGGGTAGGATTCAGGTGCCTTTTCTATAGAGATGAAACCTTGGCCAGCTTGGGGAGCTGCAAGTCTCCCTGTCACCACTGGGTGGCAGGAGTGCTTCAGACAAGTGTTCCCTGCTAGGGGCTCCTGGACCTTTCTCTGAACTTAGCCGTCTGCCCTACTCCAAGTTGACAACCTTGGACTCCACAGACACGCTTACCCGTGGGCCCCTCACCTTAACCATGGGGTCAGGAGCGTGTGTTTTGTGCAGTTGGTCTCCTGGAGTGGATCCAGAGGTGGGCGACAGTCCTGGAGCCTGCCAGGGCCTTTGGTCAAGCCGTCAGTTTCTTTCCTTGCTCTGGAAACATCATTTCCAGGGGTCCTGTGCAGGGTCCCAGGCAGAGGATCTGCTTTTGTCCAGCGCAGGCATGGGCAATGAACAGGAGGGACTGTGGTCACGGGGCTGCAGCCTGTGCGACGTGCCGTGACCTGGCGTGCCCATCCCCCTCCCCGCCCCGCCTGTAGACAGTGCAGGTGCCCGTGTACTCAGAGCAGGAGTACCAGCTCTACCTTCACGACGACGCTTGGACAAAGGCAGAGACCGACCACCTCTTTGACCTCAGCCGCCGCTTTGATCTACGTTTTGTCGTTATCCATGACCGGTATGACCACCAGCAGTTCAAGGTGAGCTGGTGCCTTGTTATTTGCATGTGTGCCCAACCCTCGGGCCCGGCAGGCCGCTAGCTTCATGCCTGCCATTTCACACACCTCTGAGCGTTTGTCTCTCTCTCCATGTCGTCCTTAGAAGCGTTCTGTGGAGGACTTGAAGGAGCGGTACTACCACATCTGTGCCAAGCTTGCCAACGTGCGGGCCGTGCCAGGCACAGACCTCAAGATACCAGTATTTGATGCTGGGCACGAGCGACGGCGGAAGGAACAGCTGGAGCGTCTCTATAACCGGACCCCAGAGCAGGTCAGCCCCGAGTCCCACAGACTCTTCTCCAAGCCCTGAGACCCCCAACCACCGCCTCCACCCTCCACGCCCTCGGCTCCCCTACTGCCCCCGCTCCGACCCCATCCAATCCCACCCTTCACTAGCCACCCTCCCTGCTATAGCGCTCACGACCCCCTGCTGCTCAGAGTCCCTCACAGACAGCCCAGCACCCCCACCCCCACCCCCGTCTCCCTCTCTCTGTCGCTGCCGCTTGAGTTTCACGCTCCTCTCAGCGTCTCTCTTTCCCAGGTGGCGGAGGAGGAGTACTTGCTGCAGGAGCTGCGCAAGATCGAGGCCCGGAAGAAGGAGCGGGAGAAGCGCAGCCAGGACCTGCAGAAGCTGATCACAGCGGCAGACACCACTGCCGAGCAGCGGCGCACGGAACGCAAGGCCCCCAAGAAGAAGCTGCCCCAGAAAAAGGAGGCTGAGAAGCCGGTGTGGAGACTAAGCCAGCCCAGCTTAGGGTGGGGGGCTGGGACTAACACTGGGCCCTCTCCCAGTGACACCCTGGTCTCCATAACTGCTCTTCCCCAGGCTGTTCCTGAGACGGCAGGTATCAAGTTCCCAGACTTCAAGTCTGCGGGCGTCACGCTGCGGAGCCAGCGGGTACGTGAATCACCTTCTTCTCTGTGTCTGGGCCTCAGCTTTATAGCCTGAGCGCTGTGGGCCAGGGGCCTGGAGCAGGTGGAGGCGGACACACCAGGATCTCAAGGGGACGCCAGGCTGAGCTCAGTTTTCAGCCTGTTCTACTCACTGGTTGTTTCCTTCTGTGACCCAGAGCTGCCTCTAGGGGTTAACTTCTCTTCTAGCCCTCCCCACCCCGACCCAATTCCTTTTGTCCCCTTCATTCTAAACCACTTGTCGGGAGAGGGTCCCGCTTGAGCTGAGCTGCCTGGGTCATTGCAGATGAAGCTGCCCAGCTCTGTGGGACAGAAGAAGATCAAGGCCCTGGAACAGATGCTGCTGGAGCTGGGTGTGGGTGAGTGTGGAGGCTGGGCCCCTCAGGATGGACCTTCCCACCAGAAGGGGCCTCCGCCCTCCCCCACCTCCCCCCCCCAGGCGAGGTTGTGGATGAAGGCCAGGCGGTAGGGGGCAGTTCTTGCTGCTGGCCTCCCACCACCGTGCCTCCTGCCCGCCCACAGAGCTGAGCCCAACGCCCACGGAGGAGCTGGTGCACATGTTCAATGAGCTGCGGAGTGACCTGGTGCTGCTCTACGAGCTCAAGCAGGCCTGCGCCAACTGCGAGTATGAACTGCAGATGCTGCGGCACCGGCACGAGGCGCTGGCCCGGGCTGGCGTGCTGGGCGGCCCCACCACCCCGGCGTCGGGCCCGGCCCCCGCCCCAGCTGAGCCAGCGGTGTCTGAACCCGGTCTTGGCTCTGACCCCAGCAAGGACGCCATCATCGATGTGGTGGGCGCACCCCTCACGCCCAATTCGGTAAGAGGCTGGACTGACCAGGAGAGCTCCAGCTGGCCCTGCTAGTGAGCACACGCACGTGCATGCACGGGCCCCACCCCCTCTAGCGCACGAAACGGGATCATCGCTCTGAGGGGTTCTCAGAATGAGTGGGTGGCCAGTGGGCGTCACCTTCCTGACTCAGAGCAGGAAACACGTGCACCAAGCCCGAGTCCAGCCATTGATCTCGGCACCTTGTGTCTCCTCAGAGGAAGCGGCGAGAATCGGCCTCCAGCTCCTCTTCTGTGAAGAAAGCCAAGAAGCCATGAGAGGCCCCACGGGGTGTGGGACGCTGCTGTGTAAATAGAGCTGCTGAGATGGACTGGGCTGCCTCCTTTTCCTTCTCACCGCTTCTGATGCCCCTGGCTGGGAGGGTGGCCAGGAGGGGTGGCACTGGGGCTTGCCTACGCTGAGGCCCTTGGCAGCCCTTTAACCACTGACCGGCTCCCCCAACTCCTGTATCCGGGAACACGCGTCGTTCTACACTTGGTTTGGTTTGTACATAGCAACGACTATACATCCCAGCTGCCTTCTAACACAGCCTCGTGCTCAGACAGTCCCCGCAGCCCTGTGCGTATTCAGAAAGAGTCTCAGGTGCTCCACTGATGCCATCTCTACTTACTGGTGGCCTTGAGCACAGGGCAGCCTGGCACCACCTGGTCCACACACACACACCCAGGGCCTCATTTCCCCGACTTTATTCAGTGGCACGTTCACAGCAGGGACGGGGGCAGACACAAGGTGGGGCCTGATCTGTCCTGGAGCCCTGGGGGCACCACACACCATGCACTACAGATGGGAGGGGGCACAGGGGGGCTTGGTGGCCCCAGCAGAAGCCTGTGTATTGGGAGGAGGCGGTGAGGAGGAGGTCCCCCAGCCCAGGCCCACAGTGGGAGGGGCTGATACTGGGCTGAGGTTGAGAGGTGGGGGTAGGGGGCACAAAGTGTCTGTTCCAGAGGGGCCAAGTAGCCAGGCCTTACCCAGGGCAGAAGCCCACAGGGCGGGCTGGGGGACACTCTGGATGCAGAGCTGTGCCACTCTCCCTTTGCCCCTCTGGTGAGGGAGAGGAAGGTTCTGGGCTGGGCCAAGCAGCTACCCTGTCCTGCCCCATCCCATCCTCGGCCAGTCAGAATGGCTTTGACGTCTGCTTGAAGATGAAGCCTCGATACGCGAGTGTCTTCATGATGTTGGCAATGTTCTTGCAGTCATCTAAAAGGAGGGAGAGGAGACAGTTAGGTGGGCCCCAGATCCTTCCCCTGTGGGCCCACAAGTGCTCCTAAACGGGTGTCGGAAGAAGGATCAGATTCAGGAGCCAAAGGCTCTAAACCAGGGGGGTCCTATACCCAGGTGGCAGCATCTCCAGCTTCAGGTTGGGTCGGCAGGAAGCCTGGTCTCAGGGCCTCTCAGTCCCATAATTCATGCTGGAAATTGGCCGGCATGTCCCGCCCGGCCCCAGTGGTGATGTATGGGCGCCGTCGCAGTAAGAAAAAGGCAGAGTAAATGTGTAATTTCTCCCTTGACGGCCCCCGGCCGCTGGGCGATCCTTCTTGTTGCCGCCGCGTGGGGACGGCCCGTCCGCCACACTCCGTCTTCCCGCCACCCGCCTTGATGTCTCCATTTCATTACTGTGCGGCCATTCATCACACCCACGGCCAGGGTGACTTTGCCGGCACTTCCGTGTGTGTGGGAGATGTGGCTCAGGACATAATCACTGGTGACAAGGCACAAGCCTTGGCACTTCCAGTTGGGGCCCCAGGCTCACATGCTCCAGCAGCAGCTGCCTGGGTGCCTGGTTCTGTGCAGCCCCAGCCAGAAGAGAAAGGCCAGGTCTGTGGTCCTCTCATGCCCTGGCCAGCAGCCTTCTACCAGACATGCCCGTGGAGCTCAGCCCAAGCTTGCTCTCCTTCCCAGGCAGGCTTCAGACCCTCACTCTGGCAGTATCTCAGATTAAAGACATCTGCGCCTGCCAGATGCTGGCAGCAGTCTTCGGTATTGATTCCTATGAGAAACTCCATGGTGAAAGCCATCCCAGACCCCAGACACAGGTAGCCACAGGCACAGGTACCTCAGTGTCATGGTCATGGACCAGGACTCCCTTCACCACCCCCCTCGCACATCCCATAGGTGGCTCCTATACCACAACCGGGCCCTCAGCTGCCACAGCCCTTACCAGATCGATGCTAGGACTGCAGAAGTATTGTACATCGATGTCATAATCAGGTGTGGGGGGTGGTAAGGTCAAGGTGAGGTCAGGAGGCCCTGCATAGGTCAAGGACCAACCCCTTCCAGTGAGCTCCTAGCCTCTCCTTGCCAGGATCTTAGACTAGGAAAGGGGACCAGCCAGAGCGAGGATGCCTGTGGGAGCGGGGCAAGTCCGGTCACCAAGCCTCATGCCATCAGCTGGACCCCAGCTCTGCAGACCCTGCACGGAGCAGACAAGTCACACATAGTCCTGTTTCTCAGAGCTCAAAATGAAGGTAGCCAGCTGGGGTGGATGTGGGCACAGACATGAGACCCCAGGCATTTGGGAAGCCGTGAAGGCTGGTCTGAGGCAGAACAGTGCGAAGACAGATGGGTGGGTAGTGGCGGCCATGGCAACTCCAGACGTGACCCATCCTTGCGGTTTATGGGCCGGACACGCACCCCGCTCAGCTGCCGCCCCGTCATTTGTCTCCCTTAGTGTACGCCTAGGCTGTGGGGGTAGAGGGTGGAGGGAGGGGGCTGCGACAGGAGGAGCCAGGCAGTCGAAGGGGAATGGGGCAGGAACGGCTGTGCAGGAGGGGTGGGTGTGGGAGCAGGACAGAAGGGCCTTAACGACAGGGTCGAGGAGCTGTGATGGTACTGTTTGATAGGATGATTTTCTTCCCAAGTAAATCTGGCCTTGTCAGGGCACCTCCAGTCCTTCCTGTCTCTGACACTCTGGGGACCACGGCCACTGTGCATATTAAGAATAAGTCCCCTCGTTATCTGCAATTACCCAGCGGCCACACACCTCATTTCTTCCAGCAGAAAAGAAAATTAGTTTTCTATTGACTTCATCTGGCTCCTCCCTCGTTGCTGGACAAATCGCTCAATCTGCCTCCCCTGGCCCAAGTGAAGGTGCCCAGCCCCTCCCCCCAGGCCACCAGCCATCCAGTGGGCGAGCGCTGACCTCCCACCTGTGCCTGGTCTGGGGCTGGGTGAAGGTCCACGCACCCTAGTCTCAGCCCTGACCTCTCCTCACTCTACACCCTGGAGGGGTTCATCCACATCCTGAGCTCCAGCTACTTCTGGAAACTGCCTCCTGAGCTCCAGACCACAGATGCAGATACCCCAGGGACATCTCCTCCTAGATTCACACACAAACTCAAAACGGCCAGCAGTGAGCTCGTTTCCTCCCCCCCCCACTCCTTCACTCTCCCGTGTTCTCCACCACAGTGAATGGCACCCCACAATGTCCCAGAAGAAGCCCGATTCAAGCCTGGCATCCTGCCTTCTCCCCCAGTCCAATCAAGCATGAACTGAAGGCTTTGTCGTCGTCCTGTCTCCTCTTCTTCCCTTCACTCTGGCACCACCTCCCAGTCCAGAGCCCAGCATCTGCTCTTCCAACAGCAGCTTCTCTTTCTCCCCCTTTTAATCCATTCTCTCACAGCCAAAGTGATCTTTTTCACACAAATCTGATCACGTTCTTTTCTCCTTAAATCTCTTCAGTGGCTTCCCTGCCCTCAAGTCTGCACACTCATTACGACTTCAAGGTTAAAGGGATCCTGCAAAACCGGATCCCTGCTATCTCTGGTCTCACCCCTGCCACTCTCTACCCTCAACCCCCGGATTCCAGCCTCAAGGGGCCACTTACTGTTTTCTGAAAATGACAAAGTAGGTTTTGGAGTCAGATAGACCTGTTTCTAGTCTTAACTTCGCCCGTTGGCTGTTGCCCTGCGGCAACTGCCAAGTTTCCCCAAACTTCAGGTTCACCGGGGTTATGATAAGAGGTGCTACCTGAGTGTTATGTGAGGAATGAGCGAGTGAAACCACCACATGCCTGCACATGCTTTATGTTTGGAATATCTCCTCTCTTCTTGACGGGTAGGTAAGGATGCTAGTTTTCAGGATGGTCCAGTGGTGAGAAGGTGTGTACTGTACAATCTGTGGCATAGGTGACATAGGGGCCAGCACACTTGGAAAAACCACTTATCACTCATGGCACAAACTCTGACTACTGACTTCATCCACCAGGGGTTCCAGAGTCTAACTTGTTGCAGCTGGTCTATCATAATGAAGAGAGACCCAGACTGGGCTCATTCAGCAGGTCAGTACTACTGCAGTTTTGGGCTTCCACCCCTGGAAGCTGACCTAAGAGTCAGTACTCCACTGATCAGCACAGACACAAATCTGGGCTTTTAATAGTAAGTCAGATAGAGCTCCCGGTGAGCCTGATAACAACATGGCCTCCCAGGAAGTCCTCGGCTTGAAGCCCTGGGTCAGCAGTCCCATCTTGTGGCCCATCACTGAGCAACTGGGAACAGCCTGAGGCTGTTCTGGGGGGTCAAGAGCAGGAAGCCTTGTGCCTACAGCAGAGGCCTCTAAGAGTAGGTCTTCCTCACCTCCAAATTCTAGAAGACTAACCTGTTTTTATGTTCCTACAGGATCATCAACTTTTGACAAGACTGCCCTCATCTTTTGGGGGGCATTAATATTTTTAATGTTGGCATTAATTCTTAATGTTTTTATATTGCCAAGGCTGTAATGGGGGTGGGGGCTAGTTGCCTACATCCCGCAAAGGTGAGTGGGGTCAGCACTTAACAGGATGAGCTTGCTGGCTGGGCCCAAGGGTAGTCAAACACCTGCTTGGCAAGGTAGCTGCTAGTGGAGGGCGGCTCAGACCGCTCAGGACAGCCTGTGAGAATTTACACAGGGCAGCTCCCTGCGGCTGACACGCTCCAGCTGGTGCCCTTGTCTGGGACCTGAAAGAGGACAGGATGCGGAGCCTAGGCCAGGCCACCCTCAGGAGGGAAGGGGCCCCAGGAAGCTCTTGGAGGGCCATCTATTCATACACTCACTCATTCAGCAAATACACTGACACCTCCTGGGTGCCAGGTGCACAGGCCCATGCTGGGCCACAGCCTGCAGACCCTGCAGCTCCCTGCCCTCGAGGAGCTTCAGAGACTGCAGCTACAAGTGGTGCAGCGTGAACGATGCTGTGAGAAAAGCAGGCACAAAGGATCAGGAGAGGATTCCTGGGAGGAGTAAATAAAAAATGCAGAGGAGGCTAGCCAGCAAGGCGGGGAGGTGTTCTCAGCATAGTGAACAGCACAGGCACACTTTCATATGGGAAATGTGGAGTGTTCCCCCAAATTTAAGATGAGCAGATGGTGGGTGGAGGTGATGTAGAGGAGACAGGGGAGTGGCGAGGTCAGCACTGGCTGGCCAGAGGAACTCCTGCAGAGCCCCAGATGCCAAACTAAGGAGCTTTAATTTCTTCATTCTGGGAATGATGGTGAATACACATGTTTGAGGAGCATGATAGGCTCCAATCTGAGTTTCAGAATTATCTTTTGAGGACTGGAGGGGTTAACCCAGAAGGCAGAGATGCCAGCTAGCAGACTGTACTATGTATTTCTGGTCCAGGTCAGAAATACTGGCCCAGAACAGGCCAGTGATGGTGGAGATGAAAGTGGAGAGATAATGGTCATGTGGAGAAGAGGATGGAGGCAAGAGATTTTCAGGAAATAGAATGAGCAAGACCTAATGAACTATCATATATTTTCATCTAATACTCTGTTTATAAAAACTTTGACTTTTTAGTCTGCCTGGAATTTATTTTTGTATGTGGTGAGTAGAAGATCTAATTTGCTTTTTCCCCTAGTGGATAGCCAGCTGTCTTGTCACCACTGACTGAACTGTCCACACCTGCCCCACACTTTTGAATGATCCCCCATCACTGTAAATATATACAATTTCCATACGTGGATCTGTCAGACCAGGAAAGAGAACGAACGTGAAATGACCAAAGAGGCAAATCATCCTGAGAGGACACCTGGAGCAGAACGGTGACAAGCTGCTGACCTGAGGAGGCTGTGAGGCCTAAAGGACCTCAGACACAACCTGAGGTCCCCTGCCTAAAATGCTCAGCATGGCAACACACTGTATAGTGATCTCCTGGAGCCAGCGAGGAATGGGGCTGGAGCACACAAAGCAGGGACCCACGAGATGACCACGAGAGAACAGTGCGAGAAGCAGGAACCATGACAAGGAAGATGGCAAGAACCTGGCGCACGTCAACATTCTAGAACCTCATCCCGTCTCCGCCTCCTTCTGCTAGGATGTCTTGGCCGCAGCATGCCTGAGCACAAAGGGTCAGAGGGACTGCCAGAGCAAATTCGCTCCCAGCCCCACGTGGAACACACTTACTCTAAGAAGTTATTCGCTGTTTATCTGAAACCCTAATTTAACTGGCATCCTATGTTTTTATTGCTAAATCGGCTACTCAGTGCTGGGGGCAGCATCTCAAGCTATGGCTGGGCGCAGTTCAGGGCACAGCAGCAAATGGGAGCTCAGAAGACAGGAGGCCAAGGCAGGGAATCAGGACTAAGCCAGCAGAGGGCCCCTGTGTATCCCTAGATTCTGGATTCGAATCCAAACTCCATCACTGGACAACTGTGTGAACACGAGCAGATTACTGTACTTTATTTAACCTGTGTTTCAGATTCTTCTCTAAAATGGGAATAATAATAATTATAGCAACTACTTCCCTCAAAGGGTTGTTAAAAAGATGAAATGAGTTTTTATTTGTGAAGTGCTTAAAACAGTGGCTGGGTTAGTTATTAGTAGTAGTATTGGTAGTGTTATTCCAATAGTATCCAATGATAATATTGTTATTCCAACAGAAATACTCTGCTATCCCCCAACTCCCATTCCTTGTCCCAGACGCAGCCCATACAGTCCCCTGGACCCACAGACAGGGTGACCTTGGCCCTCCGGAAACGCCCCACCCCAGACACAGATTCCCTTCTCCCCACCAGCAGGGCTCCTGCAGCTCCCTCCCCTCCCCCCAGACAGGGCCCTCTTAGCCTCAACTCCAAAGTGACCCCTTCTTCCAGCCGCCCCCCGCCCCCCGCACAACCCCCCTCCACCCCACCGAGGTGCCTGGAGGTGCCACAGGGCTGATGGTGAAGGATGACGGTGGTTCCACAATAAGGGGAAAAGGCAATTTCATCTTGATTAGCAGGCGATTTCTCTCTCCGTAATAAGCGCGCTCCAAATAATTAGCGTGTTTTACGTAATAATGAAATTACAGAAATGCAGTCCACTTATTCAAACA
This sequence comes from Bos grunniens, assembly GCF_055505025.1. Taxonomy (NCBI): domain Eukaryota; kingdom Metazoa; phylum Chordata; class Mammalia; order Artiodactyla; family Bovidae; genus Bos; species Bos grunniens. Next base: position 19,597,030 of record NC_141167.1, read on the forward strand.
ACTCACCATTACCATATTTTTAAATATTAGACTTAATTAGAGTTTATCACTTCAGAGAAGTATGCAGACCGAAGATGTTTTTAAAAAAATCCTCATAAAGTGTTTATTAAGCGCTGGTAAAGCTGGGATAATGATGTGTTTGGAAATTAAGGCAATCAAACACTTACCGCCGCTCCTGGAGGCCGGGCATGGAAATGAGGCCATTACACGCCCATTACCCGCCAGCTCGCAGCCACTTGGGGGGCGGGGAGAGGATGCGCCTGGCCGAGAGGGCACAGTGCCTGGAAATGCCTGTGCCAACAGCGCAAGACACCCTGACCAGTAAGCAGAGAATCACTTATAGGCCACTGACATGTGGCCACCAGGAGCCTGACTCAGACTTGGCCAGGCAGATGACTGGACAGGTCCCAAATGCCAAACACACCCAAGACTAACCTGGGTCCAGGCTCCCAGGCCTGGCAGGACACGTCAACTCCATTCAAACCCCAGTGCAGTACGGGGACAGGAGCCCCATCGGGCAGCCAGAGAGGTCAATGAAAACAGGTGGAAGCTGAGGACGCTGCGGACCCAAGTGTCCTCTCCCGATTCTAGGCCACACAGGAAGGGGAGCTGGCATGGTAGAGGGCGGTCTAGGAGGAAGCTGGGGGACTGAGTCAGGGGCCAGGCTCAGGAACACACCTGGGGACAGACCCGGACTGGGCAAAGTAGGCAAGAAGGGTGGCGGGAGAGAGGGGCGGGTGGCTCCAGGCCCCATTTATCCCGGTGAATAACTAATTCCAGAATTTATAGTGCTGGGTTTTTGTTCTGTGGCCATTTATATCTGCGAGGGGAGGAAATGAAGAGGCAGCGCGGACGCCACATCTTTCTGTGTTATTGCTTGTCTGCCATTTGCAAATCATTATTAATTGTGGGCCCTGGTGGCGGGCCGGGCGGGGGCCGGGCCGGGTACATCCACATAGCTCTTCATCAAGGACCCCAGCCGCTGCCCCAGAGAGCCAATTACCCCGCCCTGATTGGGATCAGATAAAGAGGGAATTTTTACAAATTAGGGAATAAATAGAATTTCCACACAGGGCGCGGGCAGGACCTGAGAGGCTGTAATGAAAAACCATCCGTCACCATCAGCGCGGACTGGGCACGCAGCCCCGGCACTCCCTCCCTGTGTGGGCCCGCCCTAATGCTCAGGGGCCCAGGCATGCAGGTCTAAGGACACCCCAAAGCCCTCCAAGGCCTGGAAGCAGGGAGAGGAGTTCCCACTGGGGCGTGTGTACACCCTCCGGGCTCAGCTCTGACACTATCCCTGTCGCCTCATCCTTTCCTTGTCTTTCTCTCCCTCAGGGTCTTGACAGGAGGAGACTGAGGCAGTCCTGAGTTGGGGACCACGGGGCAGAGACTACATCCATGCCCCTCCAGCTACCGCAGCCCCAGGGCAGGGCCCCAGCCCCATGGACCAGTCACTCTGGGCTCCCATTAGCGCTCCTCCCCTTGGATCATTAAATATGTATATCTTATTACACGCCTTGTTAGAGTATCGAGCTCTATTGACTGATGATAAATCCTGAGCCTCGTCCTGGCCATAAATTTATCTGGAGATGATGAAGACTCAATAATCTAGTCAGGCAGATAATATCATCGGGCCTTAAAAAAGATCATTACATTATATGTCAGAATTAAAAGTGAAATACACCGTAGTAACAGGGCGGCTGCTCTGGCCATTACAACGGGTGCCCGCCTCCCCCTACTCGTCCCCGGCCAAGACCCCACTGGGGTAGAGGGGCCAGGAAGCCTCACCTTCCTCTTGGCTCTGGACGCCAGGGCTAAAAGTGCTTGATAACCTAAGGCCAAGTGAAGAGGATCTGGCTTGGAGGGGAGCAGGGAAGAAGTGGCCACTAAGAACTGCGGAGCACACCCACCATGCCTGGCAGCCTCTTCTGCCCCAACCAAGCTCCCACCTTGGCCTGTCCCTAGGGGTCTCCTGTGGAACTGTCTTCTGGGGGCCCTGGAGTGGCTCCACTGGGAAGGTGATGGGGCTTCACCTCCTTCCAGAATGGCCTGACCAATGAGGGCAGATTCTTTCCAAAATGGACACCCAGGATACAGAGAGGTTAGGCTTGTCTGCATGCCCCAGACCCACGGCCAGCAGCCTATCTGAGGTCTGTCCTGTGAGCATGCACTATCAACAAAGACCATGGCCACCTCCCTCCCGGGAGCCCTGCCTGTCACGGCCTCTGCATCCTGTCGTTTGAGAACCTTGCTGCCAGCTTCTTAGTGTTTGCCGTCGGCAGGAACAACCATCTCCATTACGTCTTATTTTCACCCATTTCCACAGTCACACCCTGCCCCTTGTTAACCTCCTCCACTGTTCTTCCTTTGAAATACTAAATTCATACATCCCTAGTTACTGACAGTAATACACTTTTTCTTTCCCCTCACTGGAACCTCAAAACCATTTCGATCCCTCATCTCTCCAGGTACATCCCCCTCCTGGTCTCCACCTTTCTCCTCTGTTCACTGTTGACTGGTTATCCAACAGCCACTCCCTCTCTGCAGAGCTAATGGAGCCCGCTGACCCACTCCCTTCACTGACCCAGGGGGAACCCCCAGGGTCTGAGCCATTTGTGGGGATCCTAACCCCTTGCCAGTCATGGGTTTAGGAGCGGCCAAGCATTCTTGCTACTGGGATATGATGGTAAGTTTGCTGAAAGACCTTCAAGGAAAATTTATTGACTCTTAAGAAGAGAAGCATGCGGGGGAAATAGTCCTTTATATTCTGGCTGGATGTTTTCATGTCTGTACATCATGTCCGGGACCAAAGAAGCCATCTCCCAGCCTTGAGGGCAGTTAGTCTGTGAAGAACATGCTGAAGATAAAAGAACAGAAAAATGAAAAAAAATGGGAAAAAAAAAAAAAACAAAACACCTGGGTCCTTGATGACACTGCTGAGATGCTAAATGAACCAACCCTACGATAACCTTACCTCTCTGGTGACGTAATAAACCCTCTTATTGTTTAAGATTTAAACTGGGTTTTCTTTTTCTTATAGCCAAAAGCATAGTAACTGATACAGAATGTAAAAGCAGGAAAGAGAGTGAGAAAATAAATCAGGGGAGGCAAGGGCAGCAAGGGCACTATTTGAGGCTAGGGAATTGGTAACCCCTGTTCTCTTAAAATATTTGCTCAAACTGTTTTCCTGCTATATCTCAGGATACAGGCCATGTTACCATAAAGGCTAAAAAAAGTCAAGCTTAGATGGGAACCCAGGAGAAAACAGAGGGAAGAAAATACAACTTTACTGAGAAAGGATTTTAATGTATGTGACGTGCAATTTAAGTAGAATTTTTAAAGTCCCACAGCAACACAAAGTCAACAGACTCACTCATGGTTTCTTCTTTCTCCCCTGCCCTTCTTAGCAATGTCACTTCCAATTCCTAGATTATCTCATGGTCCAAAACGGCTGCTGATGCTCCAACCATCACATCCACATTTTAGGAAAGAGGAAGAAGGAAAAAAGCAAGACTAACGTACTTTCCAGCTTAGTCATTTCCCTTTCAGTATTGCTCCTGAAAGGGACAAGTGTGTTCAGTGTGTTCAGTCCCACACACTTTTCTCTTTATCTCACTAGCCAGAACTCAGAGATACAAACATCTAGTTGCGTGAGAAACTTAAAAAAAAGTAGCATTTACCTGGGTACACCATGTTGCCCCTAATTATCCAGGGGCTCTATTTAATGAGGAAGAAGGTCAATGGCTATTGGGTACATACCAAGTAGTTTTGGTCCAGGCAACGTAACTGATACATCCCATTTTGGAGCCTGGATTCCACAGTCCATCATCTCAGTCCTTTCTTGCCCGTAGTTTCAACTCTCTTGCTCCCTTTTCCTCCTCTCACCCTCGCCTGGAAAAACCAAACTCTGCCTTCTTTCAGCTTACATCTGGGCTGAGTGTGACTAGAGAAAATAGTAACCTTACAGGTTCATGTGACTCATAAAATCAGTCATCAACCTCACCTGGGTGTATAAACGCCACCCCATTTTCTATGTGCCTGATCAGTGTGCACGCTCTTTTTTTCCTTAGTGACAATTTCACGTTTTCTCTACTTTCTACAACTCTCTAACCCCTACCCCCAACATCACCCCTGACTGCCTCACCCACGCAATCTTGTCCCCTGCTTCACAGGAAACACAGAAGCCAGCCCCCTGCACCTGGGCCGGTCTTTGCCTTTCATCTTGATACAGGAGAGGAACTGTCCTGAGGTTACTTCTGAAGCCCACCCTCTCCCCAACTCTACCTGGCTTCTGGAGTCTACCCTGACTGCTTTTCAGGGGTCTTACATTGTGAGTAACCCCCTTTCTCTGTGATATAGCTTCGGTGGGCTGCCTCAGGCCTTGAGACTCTTCTCTGGGTTTCAGTGACACCACCCTTTCTCCCCTCCCCTCCTCCAGCACCCCCGTCCACGCTGCCTTTCCTCCTTACTGCGGTCACTGGCCTTCTTCCCTTTTGACTCTCTGCACTCTCCCTCAGCAAACGTACCTGCCCCTAAGCTTTACTTACCACCTATCTTCTAATAGTTTCTCAACCTGCACACCTACTACTATTCTCTCGGTCCAGGCGTCAACCTCTCTCGACCAGGTGACATCACTGCCCCCTGTCCACCTCCTCCTCCATGGTGTCCTTCTAAGCCACAAATCTGGTCATTTCACTCCCTCTTAAACCCCTTCAATGCTCCTGGAACAGAAAGGACATCAGTGGAAATGTCGTGAAACTGAAATAAGGCCTTTTGTTTAGTAAGCAGTAAGGGACCGATGCTAACGGCCTGGTGCTGATGGTTGCACTGTGACTGGGCAAGAGGCTAACACTAGGGAAAGCTGGGTAAGAAAAGCTTCTGCCAACAGAAAACCAGTTCCAAGTAAAAAGTTTAAGAGTTCATAATTCAAACAACAGACACCCACCACCACCACCACTTTCAACAAAGCCTCACTGCTCTAAGGACAGTATCCAAACTCCGACACTCAGTTCCAGGGATCTACCCAGGGTCCCTCTCGGGCCTCATCTTTCCCACACTCCTGCCGGACTGTGGAATTCAGCCTCTTCTCCCTCTTGGCTTTTCCACATGCTCTTCCTTCTGCCTGGGAAGCTCTTCCACTGCTCAGCCATCCTGAGGGACAGAAGTTTGCTGCGGTTTCCTGAGGTCCTGGCCTGCACCCCCATGTTGACATTAGGAACCCCTTCTGTGTGTTCCCACAGCACCCACTGTTCCTCCATGTGACTGCCTCTGTCACCCCCTGCTGGACCACAAATCCCTTGAGGGCACTCCTGTTATCTCCACAGAAGCCCTCAGTAAATACGTAATAAGTGGAGGAAAGGAAGGACTGGAGGAAAAGTAAGAGGGAAGGATGGGGGGACAAGATCACATGAGCCTACTCTAGCCCTGATACCTGCCGCCTGCAGCCCAGACAGGCCCCAGCCCCAATCCTGCCCCAGGTTCCCATGTGCTGGCAGCTTCAGCTCCTTCCCCACCTCCACTCATTCGAGTATCTTTATTTCCCCAAGATCTCCTGTGCCAGGAGACAGATTGGGACCTGAGCTCTCATTGACCTGGCCAGCCCGTCCTGAATCAAGACTTCTAGGGGCAGAAGGAGCAGTGTTGGGGCTCCACAGTCCCTGCCAGTGATGCCCTGGAGAAGGGCCTGACTAAGCCTGGGGACTCTGGGAGGGGGGGCTGCCCTCCCTAAGCCCAGTCCCACCTGGTAAATATTTCATCCTCAAGCTGCTCAGCTAATCCCTATTAATTTCAATACCGCCGCCTTGCCTGGCTCAGCTCCCAATGCATTATTTATCCCCTTTGTTTGTTTGTCGCTAACAGGTGGGCCCCAGCGGAGGCGCTGACTGGGGACAAGCCCACTCCATCACAGTGTGGCTGTGAATTAATCATGAGGACTAATGGGAACCACCTCAGCTCCAGGCACTTCCCTAGCCCCCTCCCCCTGCCCTGGCACCCAGGGGTGGGCCTGAGCTGTCTCAGCACAGTTTAACTCAATTCAAAACAACACATTTTATCCACTATCTACCCACAGGAATCAGACACTATGTTATGCTTTGGGGACACAAGCTGAACAAAAGAGACATAAATTCCTGCCCTCAGGGAACTTTCCATCTAGTGCGGGGGAGGGGGAGAAGGGGGCATTTAACAACTTCTTAACGAGGACTATGACTGCACGCTCCAAAGGTCGAGTATGCAGGGGAGGGGACTTGACCGAGGCTAGGAGTCAAGGACTCTTCGTTGAACAGCAAACTGAGCTGGGCTCCGAAGGATGCTGCTGCAAAGTCGCTTCAGTCGTGTCCGACTCTGTGCGACCCCATAGACAACAGCCCACCAGGCTCCCCCGTCCCTGGGATTCTCTAGGCAAGAACACTGGAGTGGGTTGCCATTTCCTTCTCCAATGCATGGAAGTGAAAAGTGAAAGTGAAGTCGCTCAGTCGTGTCCGAGCAGACTGAATTAGGCTAAGGGTGGGAATGGGGGCTCCCAAGGAAAATAAAGCCAGGTGGGAAAGCCCTGAGGTGAATGAAGGCATGGCAGTTTCCAGAGAATGAGGGAGGGCGCTGTGTGCTGCGGTACAGGGGGCATGAGGAGAGAGGCTTCAGAAGGGGCCCCTACATCAACAAGGCCCAGCCTGGGTATGCGCCTCTCCCTAAGTGACCAGCATTTGTCGCAGGAGACTAGCACCGAGTCCTCCCAACACCTGGATACAAGCACACGCTCACACCACCTCTGCTGACTTGAGCAGTGTCTGAACCGCTTGCCCTTTGTGCCCGTGGCACTGGACAAGTGGTCAAGACTATAAGCCTTCAACTGCACAGATCAGGAGATTCAGGTGAGCATTTGGTCTGGAGGACTGAGGCGGCCAGTGGGGCCTCTGAATGCCCGGAAGCTTAGGTGTGGCAGGCCAGGGCTGGGAACACTGACTGGCCTCAGCCACCATGCTCACATCACCTCCCAGGAAGGAAGTGGCCTCATCTCTGAAAACTCAGCACCAGACTGGGCACCCAGAAGACCCCAGCAAACACCTTCTGAATGAATCACTGCACAAAAGTGAATGCTCACCATCTCCCACAAAGATCTTTCCCCAGACACTCCCCTCAAAAGTTTCCCAGAGATTTATATAGATAAACGAGCTAACTCATAGTCAGGGTGGTACAATACTTTCATGGTAAGCCTCACAGGTAGGAACCATCATCAATCCTACTTTAAAGAGGAAGAAACAGAGGCCCTGGAAGGTGAATGACTTACCCAGGACCACAAAACCTGAAATGATGGGTATAATCAGAATGAGGTCAGCATGGCTCCAGGCTCCTGGCAGGTCCATAGATCTGCCCCTTCTATGGAGGGATTTCCCCCAGGAATCTCCCTTAGTGACTCCAGGGACCCCCAATCTTGAGAGCAATCCTAAAAGGGACCTTGTTTATGAGCCAAATGTAGCTCTGCCAGGGCAAAGACCTCACAGTGCACATGGCTGGGGGCTTTAATTCTATTCAAAGTGGCCACTTTGAAAATCCATATGTCTCCAGGCTCTCCGTACATCACGGTGTCAAGTCATGGAGCAGTGGTATCCATCAGCAGCTCCCAACGCCAGGGCCTGGGTGCCCGTATGCCTGATTCCACCCCATGTGCTTGTCCTAACTAGGGGCTGCTCTGGCAGCATTACCCACGCTGTGAGAAGGCTCAGGCTAGCCTGCCTGCTTGACCCAGCCTCACCCCTGACCCAAACGCCTCCTCTATCCCGCTCAGTCTCTGTTTTCTTGGAGCTAGGCAGCCAGCATGGAGGCAGCCTCGATAACTCGCTAACGTGCTGCCCATGCTGTTCTTAAAAATTTATGACTGTGCAACATGAAAAATCCGGCTGAGGAGCCGTCATTAGCAGCGCTGCCTCCCTCCCCCACCAGAGCCGCCCTCGTAAATTGAGATTTATGGCTGCAGCAGGCAGGGCGGGGGCGCGTGCAGACGATGAGGATGTTGTGGGGGAGACAGGAGAAACCGATGAGGCCGCGGAGGGGCCGGTGGCTCCCCCCTGCGGCAGCTCCGGTTCATCGCAGTCTGCGGAGATACCTACCGAGAGCTGCGTCTGGCCTGGGGTGTCAGCCGTGAGCGGAGGCTGATTCCCTTTAGCCGCCGCACTGGAGGGGGCGGAGCCTATCTATGTCAATCACTGGCTCCTTGAGGTCTTGGGCCATATCCTGAGGTCCAGGTGCCAGCAAGCGAGGGTCTCTTAGAAGGATGACTTGGGGAGGGGGAAGGTTGGACCGAGGGAGGAGGCATCATCTTTGTTGGGGTCACTGGGTCTGGGCCCCCCGCCCCCCAGTCCGTTTCTCCAACCAGAGGCATCTAGGTTGGGCTGTGACTGTGGTATGCCAACCAGAGAATAGAAGGGAAGGGAGGGAGGGAGAAGGATGTCAGGAACCCTTCAGAATCCCCTCTCTTGCTAAGGCAGGCCTGAGGAGAGGATGTTACAGGCGGGACGGCAAGGATGCCATCAGTCTCAGAGCCTCCCCAACCAGAGCCAGGCTGGGGCTGAGAAGAGGAGGTGAGACCGCGAGCCCACACCTCCACGCCCACCCCCCGCCCCGCGCCGCAGGCCCTCCCTATTACCTCCCCTCCGCCTACCCCCCTGCTCACTTAGCCCTGTCAGCCAGGCCATTATGAAATTGGGGTTTCATTTACAGACTAATTAAACATTACAGCTTGTTCACAATTACAACGCGGGGATGAGGGAGTAACTAATTACGGAAGAAATGAGCTAACATTTATCTCTGCTCCCACCTCCCTCTCCCCCCCCCTCCCCTCAGTCCGGCTTCCTCCCGCTCTCTGGTCAGTACCAGCTCTCAAGGCTTATTACCTAGGATGGGGGACTGGAAGGGCCCGATACCCACCCACCCCAGACACAAGGTCAGACTATTCCCAGCCACCCCAGGGGAGGGGCTTAGTTCCCAGGGCCCTGCCGCCACAGTCAGGGCTTTTGCACAAGACCCTGTGGGTGTACGGGACCCTGTGATGGTACGTGTGGCCATACGAGGGTGGGGTTCTTTGGTGTATGAGTATGACAGCACTGTGGAGCCACGCGACTCTGCATCTTCATCTTTGGGGCAAGGTGTGGGGCTACAGATGATGATTTCTGTGATGGAGTATGAAGATGAATGATCCATGCCCTGACCCCCAAGCCCCCAGGGCAGTACAGGAAAGAACCAGGAGGCTGCAGGAGGTGATGGTCTAAGTGGGCCCCAGGACCAAATTCCCCACTGGGCGACCTTTTTCAGTCAGCCAGAAGCAAGAGAGGCGGCGGGTGACCCTGCCCTGGGGCTCAGCTCGTCCTAGTCCGCCAGCTGGCCTTGGCTTCTGGCCAGATTTGCACCCCCCAGGGCCCAAGGAGCCTCCTGAGGGGTCCTGGGGTGCCCCCTGTGGGCAAGAGTCCTGGGGTCTGGCTGGCTTGCCGCAGAGTTTAATAATAGTAACAGTGAGAGTAAGCGTTTCCATCCTTCCTGCCTTTGGGCAGAAGAAGAAAGGAAAGAGGAGGGAGAGGAGGGAGTGGAGGGAGCGGGCTGAAGGGAGGCTTTGAGGCCTCAGAACTCACATCAAACGGCCGGATCTGGGCCTAATTGTCTGACCCCTGCCCCTGCCTTCAATCAGCTCTGCGGCTCCCCGCCCGCCCCTCGCCTAACTAGCAGCCATGTTCTCCTCATTAGGACAAGCTCCCCTTGCACACGTGTCCCCGGACATGTCCCCAGCACTCCCAGCTCCCAACCCTGCCTGGTGGGAGGGTACAGCAGGGACCCAGTTTTGGAGGGGCTCCTGGGACACCTGTACCCTCGGCCACAGCTGGCTGGCCTGAGCGGCTCAGCACCTCTCCCTGAGCAGCGGGGCCCCGGAGGCCACATGCTGTGACACGTCCCTGGGCTGGCTCAGCCGCTGTGTGCATTCTGTCCTCTGTGTGTCCTTCTTGTTACAGCCCGACTGTCTCAGACACATAGCTCCTGAGGGTGAGCTGTGTTTGAATCCCGTCCCCTTGGGGCTGGTTTAGCCTGGCAGGGGGTCTGCTGTGGGCCAGGGTCTGCATTCAGAGGCCAGGAGCTGAAGGACTTTGTCGGCCTACTGTGCATGGATGGTTCCCTTAAGCAGATCCAGGCACAGCACTGTGTGAGCGTCTGGGGCTGGTGGCACGGCAGGGAGGCAGGGGAGCTGGGTGGTGAAGAGCTCTGACCCTAGAGAGACGTGTGTTTGAACCCCAGCTCTCCCACCTCCTTGCTCTGCTGCCCTGGGTGTGTGACAGCTTTCCTCAGCTTCCTTAAATACGATATAGGTGACAGCCCCAATCTCACAGGGCTTGAGGATTCACTGAGGTAATAGGTGTAGAGTCCTCTCTACTATAGCCGGCACCAGCAAATCTTATGAAAGGATACAGGTGGGGACGGTGGATTCGGACCAGGACAAATTCCCTTCTCCACAGGCCTCACTTTGCCCAGCTGGGTCAAAAATGTCAGGGACAGAAAGAGCTGTGAGGAAGGGTTCAGAGCCCTGGAGGAAAAAAAAAGAGCAGCTCCCAGGGGACCCAGCTGATACCAGGGGCAGGAGCTCCGATGCTGGAGCCACAATTTGGGGGCAGGGATGCCACACAGCAGTGTCAGGTGGGAGGGCAGGGGCCCAGCTTAAGGACTGTCAGGTGGCATTGAGGTCAGATGAGGCAGGTTAGCAGGGCTGGTCCATGAGACAGAGATTGTCCCTTGAGTACTGAGGGCTTGGGAGGAGGGGTGCTAGGAACACCACGGGAGTGCAGGCTCTCTGGGTCACTCTAGGTATTCGTTCTCAAGGTACCAGACCTATACGGGACTGGGGGAAGGGCTGGACTGGCCTGGGCCTTGACATTGTCTCTCACCTTACACCAGTGGTAATGACTTGCATATATTGATGGAAACGCAAACTACAGAGATTGTGTTTTTCGGGGAGTGAAGGTGGGGAGAGGGGATAAGGAGAAAAATAAACTGAAATGAAGTCCGGTTATCTCCCATCTGTGGCTGCTCCTAATCCCCCAGCCCAAAGGAATCCAATGCAGCCCCTTATCTGCCCTGTCAATCACTCCATCACCGCCCAGTGCTTGGTGGGCACCGCACGCCCTCGCACACACTCAAGCACATGCTCACACATGTACACACTCACTCCACGACTCTTGCTCCGACACTCCCGCCCACCCCAGCCCATTACTCCTCTGAGTAGGAGCAGCCAGCACGCAGGTCCTGCCAGATGGATGCAATTTGCATAATATCAGCAGCGGAGGCTGCAAGATCACCAGGGGTCAGGGCGCTGACATCCCCGCACAGTCTATCTGCAAGTGCTAATTTGGCCGGCATTGATCTGTCTTTCTGATTTCTTTGTCATTTACGTCAGCGATGGTTTGACAGGAGATACAGAGAGAGACAAGGGGAGGCCAAGCCGGGCCTGGGGCTAGGGAGGTAGGGAAACAAAGATTGTACTTCCCAGTGCATCATACACACACAACACACACAGACAGACGCCAGAACCTCCTCCACCTATCCACCACTCCATCCATCCATCCATCCATTTCTCCATCTCTTGTATCTGGCAAGGGCCAGTTCCTCAGATGTTCCTGGGCTCCGAGTGCACCAGTCCAGGGAGGAAGGTGTGAACAGCCCTGAGCACTATGCAGGCAGCCCAGTGGAGGCCCTGTGGATGCCTAGAGACATGTCCCTTCTCGTGGTCAGCCACCACCCCTGGCTCATCATTTTCTCTGGGACACTCTAGAAAGAACTGGACGGGGTCAGGGGAGAGGGGGAAGGGGGGTGGTAGTGCTGAGGAAACACACACTCCAGCTGTCTCTCCCCGCTCCTCATAAGGGAGCTGTGCTGACTTCTCCCCTCCCAGCCTCCCTGCCCTGAGGATGGCCAAAGCCAGGAGTGGGGGGCGACACACCCCTCTGCCTCTCCAGGAGGGCCAGGAACAGGTCTATCAGGTCGCAGAGGCCTCACCTCAACACTTCACCACCCTCAGGTCATCCGAAGAAGCCCAGACTGGCTCTGGCTGATTCTGAAGCCCTCTAGCTCAGCCAGCAAGTCCCAGGTCAGATCTACATCCTCCCTGCTGGGCCCTTGGCCAGAGTCCCCACGTTCTGAGATGTAGGACATGTCATGGGGTGGGGAGAGGGGGAGAAGATGGGAACTCTGGGAAGGAAGAGGTCATTCTGTCAAGGGAGGAAAAGGGGCTGGAGCCTCCCAGAAGTGACCCCTCCACCAATGGCTCTGTCCCAGCCCCACCTCTTTCCCTCGCCCGTAGCAGGAGCAGGGTGATCAGAAGGAACTCCCTGCTGGGCAAGGTGGGGGCGGGTGCTGGCATTTGGTGTGTGCTAATCCCGGGCCCGAGGTCTTCAGAGGGACCGGGGAACTTCAAGGAGGGGAAGGCAGAGCTGTACTGCAGACGAGCTCATTAGCCAGCACCCCCACCCCCCCACCCCCCAACGAGGAGGAGGGCGGGCGGCCCAGGGAGCTTGGCGGCGGAGGCGGCAGAGAAAAGGCTGTCACTGTCCTTTCTTCCTTTTGGTACAAGCATCTCCCCGAACCGACGATTCTCCTGCAGTGACATCTCTCACGGGCGCTAATGAGATCTGTGTCACAGAGCTAATGCGCTCTGACTGGACTCTGATAGACACCCCACTCCATCAGGGGAGCCTACAGGCTGGCACTGCCCCCCAGGGCTGGGCCCCACCCAGCCACCTGCCAGCCCAGCTCTCTTGCCAAACTGTGCTGGGCAGCAAGCTCCTGAGAGGGCTCACCCGGTGACTTGCCATCCCATCTCACCTGGAGCCTGTGGAATCCCTGGTCCCTGGGCAGAGGAGCTAAGCAGCCAGGGCAGGACCACCCAGCTGGGCACCAGGGAAGGTTTCGATTGTTCGCCCCACCTGTGACGCCGGCAGTCTGCGGGGCCTCCATGTCCCAACAACGGGAGATTTTACTGAGGTTTCCTGTATGGATTTCCAACAAGAAAGAAGGGAAGGAGGCCCAGGCCATGCCCTTAGGGAGGTCAAGTATGTAGGGCCTGATCATTACCTCTAACTGGGGCCTAGGGATGTCTTCTGTGCGCTCACACTGGAAGGGCTAGGCAAGACCCCCAGAGGGGTGGCCCCTAGAAGCGCAGGATCTCCTGGATGGAAGGCAAACAGAAATCACTGTGTAGGGCTGTCGGGTTAGGAGGAGGCTGGAAACCAAGGGGCGGGGCCCTGGCTCCCAGGGCGACTGTGCCAGGGTGGCCACGCCCCCTTCCCCTTTCTTCCTCACCTGCTGCTACCGAAGCTTTGCCAAGACCTGTGGGTTTTATGTGACACTGAGAGAAACGCCAAATGTAAGCTTGTTTTCTTCCTCACTGTCTCTGCTGGCGGCACAAAGCCCAACACCAAAAAAGTGCTCCTAATTCAGCACGGTGGTAAGAATGCAGACTTTGTGCTCAGATGGTCCTAAGAGTGAATCCTGGCTCCTTTGTCTGACTGCCTGTGTGACTGCAAGTAAGTTACTCATCTGAGCCTCAGCCCCTCAATCTGTAAAATGGGGATGACGATGGCTGCCTTCATCAGACTGTATGAAACCTAAATGAGTTAATACAAAGCGCCCCAAATAATGTGAATGTGCTGTGCTGACCACTTGCTGATATGAAAGGAGGCCCACTCAGCAGTCCCCCGTGGAGGCTGCCCAAGTCAAGAACGCTAACGGAGCCCACTGACACAGCCAGTCAGCAGTTCTGCAAATGCGTAGTCCCCCTCACCTGCAAACTCCTCCATGCCACCCTGCTCCCCGGGGTCCCGAGGCTGAATCCACTCCCCCAGGAAGAAGTGTCTCTCCCTGACCACGAGGCCACACTGACAGCCACTGAGTCCCCTCTCTGGCAGGCGTTCCATCCCTGATGCTCCCCCTACTGAAGTCCCCAGGGCCAAGCCCTCTCCCCATCCTGGTGACGGAGCTCAGTGGGGCAGGACCAATGCAGGTTTAGCACCTACCACAGCTCCTGAGACACAGCAGGTGCAAGGTAGCCGTTCACCACCTCCTTCCCCATGCCCATGGCCAGCTGGTCGGCCCTGAATTAACCACCACCTCCCACATACCTTACTGCATGCATCCCTCACCTACCCTCCCCATTGCCCCCCCTCCACTGATTGCCCTGTGGCCTCCCCTTCCGTGATTTCTCATTGCTAGTCCTTTCTACACAGACTCTCAGATGGCACTGACTGGAACCAGCTCTGACCAGGTCATTCTACCCAAACACCCTATGGCTCCCCCTCAAACAGCCCAGCCATGCACATCTATCCCAGCGGGCCCCTCCCTTCCACAGCCAAGGTCCCTGTCCTGCCTGGCCGGCCAAACCTCCAGCACACCTGCCCCCTTACTCTGTCAGCACCTCCACCACCCCAGCGCCCAGCAGGAGTCCCCGCCAGGTAAGCCCCACAGCCCTCCCCTGCCACCCATACCTTAAAAGGAGACTCAGGAGATTCCTCCAGGGGCCAGGGTCATCGGAGCTCAGCACACCCTGCCACTCCCCCCAACCCAAGGCATTGCCGGAGAAGCCAGCAGCCCCTGGAGACGGCTAATCTATGGGACCTGCAGAGCCCTTACCCAGAGTCACCAAGGCTGCCTCACCCCCCAGCAAGATACATACCACTCCCCACTTGGGGCTGGCAGCTCCTCACACAGTTAATTAGCACCATGTCACTGAGGACCAGCCTGAGTGGCCAGTGACAGGAGCTGACCCTTGACCCCAGGGCTGGGAAACAGTCCACATCAAACTCTTACAGTGCGACCCTTTTAGCACGCACAGTAACTCAGGGCACCACCAGCTGAAGCTCATTAAAGCTGTCTCTTTGGCGCGAGGGCCATTAACCTCACCGCTCAAAATCTGCACCTCCCCTCCCCGCCTCTCCCAGCCCAATTAATGCCCTGCATCCTCCCTTCCTTCCAAGCACCCTCACCCACTCCTCAGAGCCAGCCAGCAGCTGGCAGGGCAGCCCCCTTCATTCACGAATACAAGGATCAAATGCCAGGAGCCCCCCATGCCCTGGGCAGAGCAACAGAGGAGGCAGCTCCTGGAGCACCCACTGTGCGCCCAGACTGCACCAGCCATTCCCAACAGCCCAGGGAGGCAGGTGGCACTGCCTCTGGTCTAAGGTCACAGGGCCTGAACTGCTGCTAGCTCCAAAGCCCTGACTTCGCTGTCATCAGCCAGAGCCTTGGGTGGTCCCCTGGGGCCCACCCAGAGGGAAACACCTTCTTCTCTGAAGAAGGAGGGAATACTTCAAGGGTCCCCACCTAGAGCCAACATGGGTGAACAGACAAGAACGACATCAGTGAGTCCCAGGAGGCAGCAAAGATGGGAACAAAGCACCCCTTCCTCTCAGAAACAGCCCCAGGACAGATACACAGAAGCAGGGCGCCCCGCTCAAGGCTGTGTGGGGTGAATTACCCCAGTCCTGCCAGCCCCTCCGTTTCGGGCTGCTCTTCTTTCCCTGGGCCCAGGTTCTCTGGCCCCTCCCTTCCCCAGCACCCTGGCCCTGACTCATCACTCGCTCGCCGTCTGTCCATCCACCAGAGCGTCTGTCGAGCACCTACTCAGAACCAGTGTGTGTAGCGCCCGACTGCCTCACTGATTCTGGACCAGAGCTCTGATCCTGTCTTTATCTCACTCACGGACTTACTGTCTCCTTAAAACCACACAAAAAGCCACATCCTCTGACCTGGCATTCAAGGCTGCCTTATTTCCCCATTTATCTTCTAGCCATTTCATTCCCTAACCCAAATGTTCCATTCCAGTCACAGGAAACTACTTGCAGATGTCCAAAATTGTCCTCTCATCACAACAGGCTTCCTCCTGCCCGCGTGCTTTGGTATACAGACGGCCTCCCCAAAGTTGAAACCCTTCCCCCAACTGTCTGCCTAGCAAACTCCTATTCATCCTTCAGGGATCCCCTGACTCAAGTCTCATCTTCTCTAGGAAACTTCCTGCTGACTCCGAAGGCCCATCGGCATGATAGGTTTGGGGTCTCCTCTAGGCTGTATAAAACAGCTCCTATGGGAGGGAACAGCAGTTGTGGGGGACTCCCAATTCCCCAGGCCTGATGGCCACTTCCTCTTTCCCCCGGGACCCCAAGAGAACCTTGACAGCCAATAAAAATGATATGCGGGCATCCTCAAGTAATGAAATGTAAATGAAGAAGAAGAAGCCCTTGGCAACTGAGGGCAGGGAAACCATCCTTGGGGCAGCCCAGGTGTTTCTATCCCGACCCTGAGCACCCTGGGTGGAGACTGCCCAGTTCAGTCTCTGCCTCCTCCCAGGAGCTCCCTGAGGACAGGACCATCCGCTCAGCACGCCCAGCCCTAGCAGGCACCTGCAGTGTCTGCGGAAAGGATGAGAGGCCAGTCTGCAGCAGGTGACTGGACACCTTTCAGTGTATCTTGCCGGTCCCCTTCCCTGTCATACCTCCACAAAGGTACACAGGCTCTGCTAATGCGTAACATCACCCAGGAACACCCCTGTTCCTCCTAGCTTGGAACAAAGTCTATGCCTGTCAAGTACCCTGCTTGAAAATATTTGCATGCACACGTGTGCAGACACACACACCAAATAAGATGCACAGAAATGAACAAACACATTTTCTGATGGATATACACACAGGCTGATGGTTGCTTCCACAGAGACAGGTGCCCTCAGCAGGTGTACACAGAACACCTTTACCCATACACACATCCCTCAAAAAGACACATTACAGGGACACATACAAACTCCCAGACACACACACAGAGACATGCGGCTTAAGGTGCCATTCACTCCCTCACAGACACACATCCACAATGATATATAAGAAGCCAGCAGAGCCTCCAGTGCCTAGAACCAGCCCCCTCCCACGGAGCAATCCCCCTGAGGAGGCACCCCCATCTGGTACCCCAAGTGGCCCCTCCCAGCCCAGGCACCACTCAATGGAGGCTGCTGCTCCTACGGGGGAGTTCAATACCCTGTGGACGGAGCCATCGGTCAGAAGGACCCCGACTAATTAAAAGCTGGTGAGGTTTAAATAATTCATCTCCTTAACTCCCATTGATCGCCCAGTTTAGTGGCCACAGACTTGAAACAATATTAAACAGCCTTCTCCAGCTCCACAGGGGGTGGGTAAGCTGACATGTGCCCACCCCTCTGAGGACATCACCCACCAGAGATGCAACCCAGGGTGGGATCCCTTGGTCTGAATCCAAGGCCACCTGTGATCCACCCAAAGCCCAGACCCCAGCCTCCTCCTGAAAGTTGTTTTGAGAGACCCTTTCCAGCGGTCAGGTTCCACTCTCCCCTCACTCCACCCCTCCTTCCCCGCTCCCCCCAGCTACAGAGAGCACCCTGCTGGAGCACTAAATGAGCCCCAGAACCCCTCTGTGTGCCAGGGGACTGGGGGGTGTGGGCAGGGGACTGACCAAGCTGCCAGGGGGATGTGTGGAGGGACTGACCAATGCCGCTGTGGGGCCGGCCTATGTGTTGCAGGCTGAGGCCCTTGTTCATGTCTAGAAGTCCATTCTTGGGCCAGCAGCCCATGGCGAAGCTGTAAGCCTGGAAGACAGGAGGCAAGAGTGGTTACCAGAGGCCCTGACCCAACCCCATCACTCACCAACACCCCCAGCCCCCCATGTCTTCCTAGCAAGGGCTTACTCTCATCACACTACTTCATGAGAGTCCTCCCTACTTGCTGGGTCCCCCTTCCACCAGAGTCCCTCCAGAAAACCCTTTCCACCTTCAGAGCTCCTTCTCTCCTGGGTGTCTCCCCATCAGAGGTCCCCAGCCCTCATGGGGTGCCCCTCACCAAGCTCCTCTCTAGAGCTCCCATTTATTAAGATCCTCCTTCTTAAGACTCCTCCTCCCACCAGGCATCCCCTTCATCATGCAACCCCCCAGCCCCCCATCCAGAGTCTCTGACCCTCTGTTGGGTATTACTGGTCACAAAGACTGGTGGTGGGAGGGACTTGGAGATCAGTATATCCAGACTTCACTCCAAAGACAGGAAAACTGAAGCAAGAGACGAGGGGGCCAGCCAAATGCCTGTGGTCAAGGTGCTTTTGACCTGGAGGTAGGCCAGACTGTGGAGCTGAGAGCCATATGGGCCTCAACTGAAGAGGGGTAAGGTCACCTGGCCGACTCAAGCGCTGTGAGGGGAGCGCACGAAGAGTGTGTGTTTGTGTGTGTGTGTGTGTGTGTGTGTGTGTGTGGTGGGAAGCAGATCTCGCTGAAGGTCAAGTGCTCACTTATGCATATTCAAAGCGGCCACCCATCGATCTGTACTTAATTGTTTTCCTGGGGTTGGGGAAGCAAGCGCTGGGGGCATCGATCTGTTCAGCCCCCAGCACTTCATTGCCCCCCTCTGTCCCCAGGCCACCACCCACCTCCTCCACGGTGGGGGGGCACACATCAAGCAGGGAGAGCACTTCCTCTCACATCCCATACAGGCATGACAACCAGGTATCACAGATGAGGAAACTGAGGCCCAGAAAGAAGAGACTTATAAGGGTCAGAATGCTATTAAGTGGCCCAACAGGGATTTAATTCCTATTCAGCCTGCCAGCAAGTCCCAGGCTTCTATCAGTGGGCTTGCATAGCCAGCTGACCCTTCAAACAGTACCCATGTCTTCTCCCAAGAAATCCCCAGCACCAGGCTGTCCTTCTCCCAGTGGCAAGAAGGTGACAGGGTGGTTAAGACAGTGATCATTGCAAATGATGTTTGGGTAAGTTCCCAGAAGTTGGATGGTAAGTCCACTGATGGAACTAAGGTGACTGTTAGCCATGGGCAGGCAGGCACCACAGAGCTCCCGTCCACCACTGGGCCAGGGAAGTCCCCGTCCCACCACAGACTGCCTCCCAGCGGAAGAGTGCCCAGCACGGGGTCAGAAGCAGAGCACAGGAGGTTGAACACGCAAGCTGTGCCAGGACCAAGGGGCTGAGCAGAGGGCTGCAGGAAGATCTTGGGGATCTTGATTCCCTCCCAGCTGCAGGAATCAAGTGTCAGCCCTGTGGGCCCTGGGAGGCTAGGAAAGAGTGCACCTCAACCTCAGCTCCCTCCAGAGCCACTCTGCTTGACCACAGAGGTACCAGCCACCGCCCGATTTCCCAGCCCGCCCTCCCACGCTTCCCCAGGCCACAGCTGTACCCACAAATCGGGGGTTGAGCGCGAGCCTCAAGGACAGGGGAGAGGACGCTGGCTCGGAGCCAGGGCAGAGCTGGGATGCAGGCAGCAGGCAGAGCAGCCGGTGGGCGGTGCACAGCTGGGGGAACTGCTGAGCATGGTCAGGGCCGCGGCTGGAGTGCAGTGGGCCAGAGAGCAGTGGTGGGCCGCCTTTCAAGTACTTTAAAATCACTTACAAAGGCCGGATTAAACGATCAGAAATTCCATTTAATAGGACAAATAAAGAAATAACAATCTACTCTATCAGCCTGGAGAAGGCGAGCTGGATGGGTTTTCTTTCTTTTTTTTCCCCCCCTCTAAAAAGGAAAAAGGGAAGGAAGGGGGAAAAAAGAAGGATAATGTGTGTTTACTCAAGCAAAGAAAAAAATATTTAAGTGATGTCGGGGAGAAGATTGCGGTAACTAGTGAAGAATAACACCGTCTACTTTGCTGTCAAATCACACCCGAATTTCAGTAATAGATTCTCGGCTGACACTCAATTCAATTCGAAGGTGATCCTGCTTTATCCCAGCCCATCAAATATTAAACACTTGCATTAGCAGGTGCTGCCGCTTCCCGGCTTAAAGCAGCGGGCGGGCGGCAGGGCTGCGGAGGCCCCTCTGCTCTGCGTGCGGCTCGGGGACAGGGCAGCTTGGCGTTATCTGCGCGTCATCCTGAGCCTTATCGCCGCTAAGCGGGAAGACCACTTCAGATAACATTAGGCGCCTGCCCCAACGCATCACCGTGATTAGATTATTATTATAATGATGACTCCCCAAGATCTTCTGCAGACTGGAAAGTGAGGGGGCAGCAGAGCCCAGGAGGGCCTGGCTGGTCCAGGGCAAGCCGGGGCCCACAGTGGGGAAGGAGGAGTGCCAGGCAAGGCGGCAGCCCGGTCCCGCCTGACGAATGCCTTTCAGGAAGGGCAGTCTAGCTTGTCAGAGCCAGGGCAAGATGAATTGGCGTCTCTGCTGTGGCCGCCAGTGGCATGCCCCACGGTCTCCTATTCCCAGATAAGGCGTGCTAACCAATTGCTGCCGTGGCATGGCCTCAGCCAGCACTTCCTTCGGGGGCGCGGGCGGGGGCAGGGAAGGCGCGTGCACATGGGTCTGCCAAGCTCCTAATAAGAGGGATTTAATTTTTACAAATGCTGCTTCCAGCGGGGCCTTCACGTAGCAGCCAGAGTCCAAAATGATATTAAAAACGGTTAATTAAAACTGCTCTCCTTCAGCCTGGGCTCTCCCCATGCTAGAGAACCCTGGCAGGCCTCCTCCAGGTACTGCCACGCGCCTCTGCAGAGCCGAACCTTCGGACATGACCGCCTGCCTCATGGATCCCCCCCGAGGCACAGTCCCAGGGCACAGCACCACAGCTCCCCCCAGCTTCTACTATCTCGGGCACCCCTTGGGCACAGCTAGCAGACAGCAGAGAACACAGGGTTCTTCTGCCACCTAAGCTTCTATTGGCATGTTCTGGATCTTGCTCCTGCTGCCCTTCTGGGCCTGTACCTTCAGGCCTACTACCCCTGGCACTCACTGCTAAAGTCCCTACCCCTCCCCAGATACACACACCGTTAAGCACGAGTACACACTCACACAGGCACCAAATTCTCCCTCGGGTGACTCAGCCCATCTTTCCATTCCCTACGCCCCTCCCGACGCCCTCCCTCAGAGATTACATGCATCTGTGAATCTTAGCAGAGCCTTCGCAGGAGCCCAGCTCAGGGCAAGGTGATGTGGGCTGTGTCTCAGAGGTTCTGGCTGAGGGGTCAAGGCTTGCACCAGAGAGCCACCAGAGCAGGAGGATCAGGGACGGTGAACCCTGTGGGTTGCCCACAAGGACACCGGAGACAGACAGGCCCATGCTGGAGGTGACCAGGAGAGCTTCCTGAAGGGAGCGGTACTGGAGGCACTGGAAAGACGACACAGCAAGGACAAAGGTGGGTGACAGGAGCGAGCTGGATGGCACCAGGCAAGGGCTGGGGTGGCCAACGTGGAGATGTCTTGAGGTGCTGTCTGTACAGTGCTGGCATCAGTCAAGGGGCCCGAGTACCATCTACCGCCCCCCTTTACTCCTGCCTGCTTCCTATCCCCACTCCCTCTCTCTCTTCTGCCAATCTGTGGGGCATGGGGTAAGGGACCCAAAAGCTTTCTGACCCTGATCAGGGCTGGGCAGATATTTGAAAGCCAGAGCCTGTGCCCGAGCCCCTGTCCCATGCTGGTTCCCAATTCTCTGGATGCCACTTCTCCAGCTGCACCTCTTCTAGCTAGTAGGGCCCACCTGCCCAGCTGAGGGTTCCAGGCCAGAGGGTGGGGCAGGGGGAAGGATGACTGAGGAGTCCTCTCCAGGGCAGGCAGAGTCAGGGTGAAAGATGCTGGGCCTCCCAAGCCACCCACCCCAGCCCGTGCCAGGCAAGCATGCACACTTCCCTTCCCCTGAGCTGCTGTAATTTCCATGCGCAGGGAAGCAGGTGCCGAGCTGTTCCCGGCTGGCTCTCCCCTCTCGCGGCTCTGCCCGCCTTGGCTGCTGCCCCATTAGCTTAGTGGCCAGCCATCTGCGACGGGCCTGCCGCGCAGCCCTGCTGTAGGCGCGGCGGGTGGCCCCCTGTGTAACAGGGAGCTTTGCCATTAGCGCCTTTAATATTCTGACACCTCAGCACAGCCTGCTATTACATGCAAACGCTGATCGCCCTGTGAAATTACATTGCTGGGCCCGCGAAATGGAATCGTGTATAATCAGCCTCCTCCATGCACTGTCAGTCCCATCACAAACACGGCGCCCGGCGGCTTACGGGGGCTTAGCAGCTGCGACAAGTGTATTGGGTTTAATAGATGAAGTAGCCCTCATCGGCAGCAGCATCAGATCCTTCAAAGAGGAAAGAAGAGACATTGACAGCTGCTAGGGTGGCTCTGCCCACTGGTTCGCCACCCACCAGGGCCCTGAGAGTCGGATGGACACAGCATGGGCAGGGCAGTGGCTGGGGATAGAACCCAGCTCAGACCACAAAGAGAAGCACAAACTTGCAGAAAACCCAGAACTTGAAAGCTGGCAGCGGCACATCTGAGCCATCCAGCCTCCCCGCAAGGTCACCCTGAGGGGTGGCCTATGGCAGAAGGGCCATTTCCCAAGACAAGGAAACAAATCAAATCACCTGCATTTCCCATAAACACCCAACAGACAAAGACAGGGAGGTGATACTCTGGAGGATCCAGGGGAGGAAGTCTGACAGACAGAACTACTCTCTAATCTTTTCTTTAACCGGACAACATGTCGATAGTTGGTAAACCAAACACCAAGGCTGCAGAGATACATGAGGATGGTGTACCCAGCAGCCCAGGCCTCATGGAAAAAGTGCATGCAGAAGTTGGTTCCCAATTCTGCCAGTTATTAGCAGTGTAACTTTGGTGATAACCTACAGGGGTGAGATGGGGTGGGAGGTGGCAGGCAGGTTCAAGAGAGGGGACATGTGTATACCTATGGCTGATTCATGTTGAGGTATGGCAGAAACCAACACAACATTATAAAGCAATTATCCCCCAATTACAAATACTTTTTTTTTTTTAAGCACATCATAACTTTGGATGAGTCATTGAACCTCTGAGCCTCAACTTCCTGTACTATAAGACGGGATGACAGTTCTTTCTCCCAGGTATACCTGAGATCACTCAGGAACACCCAGTCCCACTGCCACCCCCAAATATTCTTTGCCATCACGCAAAATGCAGGCTGTCTTTGAGAATGCTATCCGTCCTTTTTCCAGGTTCAGCTTAACACCGATTACGGCAGACTGTGTTTTCCAGTGACGGTTAACATTATCTTCAATCTCACATATGCTCTACTTCTGATATGACTCTGATAAACCTGCCGTCAAGAGGGGAGTCTATACCCCTTTGGAAAGGGGTGAGCTTCTGTTATAACTTCAACCAAAAGAGTAATGCACAAGTAATGCTGTGTGATCGCAAAGCTATTTCAGAAATGCCAAGGCAGCTTCCTCCTCATTTGCTAGAACACTTTCCCTGACCCTTGAGCTGCCTGTAAGAGGTCAGACTACTCCAAGGCAGCCATGCTCTGAGGAAGCCCAAATCAGTCCAGGAGGAGACACCATGTGGAGAAGCCATGGGACTTGATGGAGAGAGAGAGGTGCCCAGCCAGCCTCCAGCTGCTCCACCCAAACTCTTCTGAGTTTTCCCCTTCTCTGATGTCTTTCCTCACAGTCTCCTGTAGTCTCATCTGGTCATGTGTGGCTCCTGCATGCTCCCTTCCTGTTTCTGTCTGTGCTCTACCACTCTCCCTGTGTGATTTCCTCAACTCCCTGGTCTGCACCTGTCCAACGTTCAAATCAATTATTCTTTGCCACTATTTAAGTGTCAAACAGATATCTTCTATTGCCCACTTGGCATTTCCACCTGGAGTCCATTCAGGAAATTCATTTTCAATAGGGTTAAAACCCATTTCAACATCTCCTCTCCAAAGTGTTCCCTCTCCTGGGCTCCTCAATCCCAGTGAAAACTCTTAGCATCCACCTGGCCTACCAGAGATGCAGGGGGTCAGCCTTGCTCCCTTCTCCTTCCTTACTTCTCCTCAAGTCCTGGGATTGCTGCTTTATGCCCCCTAAGACTCTACTTGAGCAACTCCTTAGCCTATCTAGGGTGCCCTCTGCCTTCTCCCAGTTTTTATCCCTAATGAACACATACTCTTCTTTCAGCATTCAGTTCAAAAGTACCTTCCTTCAACTTCCCTGGTGGTCCAGTGGTTAAGAATCCACCTGCCAATGCAGGGGACACGGGTTCAATCCCTGCTCTGGAAAGACTCCACTTGCTGCAGGGCAACTAAGCCTGCGAACCACAAGAGAAGCCACCGCCACGAGAAGCCTGCACACCACAACTAGCGAGTGGCCTCTGCTCGCTGCAACTCGAGAAAATACGTGCACAGCAATGAAGACTCAGCACAGACAAAAATTCAGAAAAAAAAAATTTAATGTATATACATAAAAAAGTACATTTCTTTACCAAGCCTTCCTGACTCTTCCCTTCCTTAAACACACCCTGACTCTGAGTAGCACCTGGAATATTAGATTTGTTTACACATCTGTTGCCCCATGATGTTGGGAGTCTCTTGGGGTGGGACTGTATCTGCTCTCTCTGAATGGTCTCCACTGAGGGAAGGGCGTAACTCTGCCAGGCCTGGTTTTCGGAGAGGCTGCTCCTGCCAGTCCTATTCCATTTCCTTCAGGAACCATGGTTGATCTCGCCTAGAAGAAGAGCAATTCCGCCCCGTCCCCAGCCGTCCTTGGAACTGAGGGCTCAGCTACCTGGGTTAGGAAAGAAGGAGAGACTACTTTTGTCTCCTCCTTTTCTGAACTCTTTGGGCTTATGGATAGCCTTGAGTCCATTCTTCAGGCCAGCAGAGACCTGGGCAACACAGCTATAGGAGCAAAAGGAAGGACACTCCCATCAGGTGACACAAGACCTTCCTTCCTACCCCCAGCTGGTAGTTCTGTGTGTTCAGTGTTCCCTGGCTACCGACACACTTCAGGGGCACCAGAGCTGCTGCTGCCTCTGTCCATCAACAGAACCTGAGTGGGATAATTATCTTCTCTGTGTACTTAACCTTCCTGCTCACTGCCGAACAACAGGACAGCTGCCTCAAGTACATGGGACCACCACCATGGCAAAGGCAGGAGCTGTGCTACAGGTCCAGGACCCACAGTTATTTGGAAGACAGCTGCCGGCTCAGTTTGATCCCTTGGGTCCTGAGTCTATTTTTAGGTGGAGCGATCTCCCTCATGTTTCCAGAGCCCTTGCTTCTCTGCTGAGTCAGAGAGGACTTGGGGACACTGAGGCTTCTGGGGAGAGAAGCAGGTAAGGAGCATAAGCCCTGCTGCCTGAGCCCCCAGAGAAGAGGCTGGCCTGTCTGGGGCCCCACATGCCACCAAGTCAAGGCAGCAGGTCAGCCTGAGCCAGCTGCCCAGGGAGAAAGCCACATTGTGGGTTTTCTTTGTTTTCATTACAATTTTCTCTCCCATTGCTTCTTTGGAGCCAGCCCTATCCTCCCCGGGGTGCTGAGGATTGAATGAAACACCACCCCCGGCTCCAATAAGTGTATTTCAATTACATCTGTCACTGCATAACGATATAATGATATATCATGTGATATTAAATCCATGGTAATCATATCAGGGATTTTTTTTAATCGTGCACTAATCGCATTATTACATCTCTATAATTAACAACAGGAGGTATGGAAATTCAGTTAAGGCAGAAGGCTCAACGTACTCCCCCCCACCACACCCCCGCCCTAGCTCCCCCAGATTAGGACCTGATTAGGAGATGGGAACTGCAGGGCACTAGCAAGATGGGCCAAAGCTTCCGCCTCTCAGGACCAGAGCCATGGGCAGAGCCTTCAGCATCCAGGGCTGGCAGACATAGGCCAGACTGAGACCTGGGTGCTATCTGTCCTGTAGCTGCTCAGGCAAGAGCCTGGGGCAGAGGCCACACAGAGAGGCCCAACTATAAGGCAGCTGGGCCTTCCAGACCTCCAAGCCACTGTGGGACCAGATCTTCTCCTTGGGGAGGGGTGTGACCTTTCCTTCAGACCAGCAAGGCCCCCAAAGGTGCTGGTAGGGCCCAAGGCAAGCGATTGCCTCACGACCTCCTGCGCCAGAATTCTTCCCTCCGCCCTAGCCCTTTGTGTTGGCAGCTCTTAACATCACCAAGTCCAACAGCTGTGATGTCTCTGCCTTTTGGTCCTGTCATCCTTGAGCTGGGCAGATCCAGTTCTTCCACGGGCCATTCCTCCCCAGTTCCCTCTCTGAAGTCTGGCCCTGAGTACTGCATGATAAGCAGGTTTCTGATGACCACTGGAGTTGTTCCCCTATGCCCCACAAATGGTCCAAGTTCTTATGTCCTCCCACCCAGGCCTATATGGAGAGGGGAGGGGCTTGGGATTGCAGCCTGAACTATGTCAAATGACCCTGTCTTTCCCACCCCCTTCCTGATACTGAGCTGTCAGGACTAATCCCCTCAGGGGTGTCAGAAACCAGTCTGCAAAGCAGAATTTTGTGTTTCAAGTCCAAAGCTTTGAACTTGGCATGTAACTAGTCCTCAGTGAGGGGCAGGCATTTTGCTAAGTTTGACGCTCAGAAGTCAGACAGGCCTGAAGATGAAAGAGAAAAATCATGTCCTTTTTCCTAATAAAAAAGAGACACTAATAGCAGTCAGCACTTAGGCAAAGCACTCTAAGTTTCTAAAGTGCTCTCCAAATTAAAATATAATCCTTCATCGGGCATGGGACACCACCACCACCACGGCCACCCAGCCCTCACACGGAAGGCATGCACATGCTGGCACCCAGCACACACACCTTCCCTTCTTCCCTGTGCATGCAGAAAACGGAAAAAGTGCTTCCACCTTCCTCCCAGACCGCCCTCTCTCTCTGCTGGCGTGTTCATGTAACACACACCTCATGAGCAAATCCACGTGCCAAGCTCTGTGCCCAGTGCTAGAGATCAACCACGATAGGCCACTGACTCCAAGGAGCTTCCAAGCTGGAAGGAGATACATGTCGACTCACACAGGGTAGGGGACTGAGATCCGACAAGAGCCCCAAGGGAGAAACCAGCCTTGGAGGGGAATAACCAAGAAGGACTAAGATGGCCTTCAATGTGACATCCAAGGTGATGTGCCTGTGGAAGGTGGACATGCAGGCCAGGAGCTCAGTTCAAGAAAGTCCTTGGAAAGCACAGAGATGGTGCAGGAATCTGCAGGACTCGGTAAGATCACCCAGGTAGAGAATAAGCCTTTAGGGCCAACGAGGCCCTTCTTCCTCTGATGTCTGGATGGAAACTAGGAAGGCTGAACAGCAGTGTCTTGTCTCTAGAGCTAAGGCTCTCTGGGCACACCCAACATCCTGGCCTCTGCTCTCCTGTTATCTCCACCTTCACTTAACCCAGATGGGATAGGATGAAGCAGTAAAGACTTCTAGGTCACACTGACTTAGTCATGACAAACACTACTGAGAGTCTGTTATATGCCAGACCACATGTTGAGTGAGTGAGTGCTCAGTCATGTCCGACTCTTTGTGACCCCACAGGCTGTAGCCCGCCAGGCTCCTCTGTCCACAGAACTTTCCAGGCAAGAACACTGGAGTCAGTTGCCATTTCCTACTCTAGGGGATCTTCCTGACTTAGGGATTGAACCTGCGTCTCTTGCACCTCCTGCATTGGTAGGTGGATTCCTTACCACTGTTCCACCTGGGAAGCTAGCAATATAGACACAGTGCTGTCCCCAGAAAGCTTCCAGCCTATTGGAGAGAGCCCATGTTAAATAAACAGCAACATATATAAGCACTAAGTCATAGCTTTCAGAAGGACTCAAAGAAGAAAGGCAGGCTGCTTACAGGACAGAAGAGGGGAACCTGACCTAGATGGGGAACTCTGAGGACACTCAACAGAAACTGAGTGACGGGGAGGTGACAGGGGAAAGACTAGTGCTCAGGCCTCTAGGCAAACAGCACTTAGAAAGAACCAAGTCAAGGCTAGTGTCCCTGGAGCACAGACAGCCAGCATGAAATGAGGCTACTGAAGAAGGCAGAAGATGCCGGGGCCTCAGAGGACACGATGAGGGTTCCGTACTGTTTCCTAAGGTGATGGGAAGCCATCAAAGTGTCCGCCACTGCCATGCTATGCCATCTTAGGTGCTCCAACAACACCAAAAGTTAGTTCCTTGGCACATCTAACCCTCCCTATTCCTAAGGGTAGACAGACCTGGGAACCAGGGACCATTTTTTTTAATCTAGAAGGAGAGAAAGAACCTGCATGAGCAAATGACCTCATTCATTCATTGTAAGATTCACACATTCACTGAAGGCCTGCCAAACCCTGGCAACTCAACTGAATCCCTTATAAACCCTGTCCTCATGGAACCCACAGTCCTTTGCAGGGAAACAGATGCCAGGAAATGCATGATCACAGTGATATGGAGTGATTAGAGAGAATTGAGGTAGAGACAGAAAGGAGGACAGTGCTCAGGCCCATCGGAGGCATCTGGAGCTCAGCACAGGGAGCGCTGTCCCTGGATCCTCTCCTCACTGCACCAGCCAGGGTGGGTGGGGAGACTGCACTCCCGACATAGACTGCAGCCTGGGCGGGGGGCAGGGGTGGCAGGAGGGCCCTGAGCGGCAGCGAACCTAAGCCAGGATCTTCCTGTTGCAAAGATGAAGGCTGAAAGGCTGTGAGCAAAGCCACTGAGGAGAAGACGGACAAGCTCACTGTATCATCCAAGGATGGGGGACGGAGCACCTTTAAAACAAGCAACAGGACTTGAACAGAAAATCATTTCCCGAAATGGCAACTCCAGTCCCCAGGCTGTTTCCTCTTTGGAAAACAAGGGGCTGGAGGGTGGTGGCGGGGAGGGATAAATTAGGAATTTGATATACACTACTATATATAAGAGAGATAAACAACAAGGACCTACTGTATAGCACAGGGGACTATATTCAATACCTTGTAATGACCCATAATGGGAAAGAATCTGAAAAAAAATTACATATATACACATATAGCTGAATCACTCTGCTGAACCCCTGAAACTAATACAACACTGTAAATCAACTATACTGTAAAAACTAAAGAAAATGCGGGGAGAGGAGCTTAATTACCTGTTTTCTTAGGTCCATTGCTGGTCTGAAATTCACCAGTTGGTTCTTCAGGCTCCCATAAGAGTCAGGCTTATTTCTGTTCCCACATCTTTGCTCATACTATTTTCCCACTTGAAACACTAGCCTTCTTCTACCCTCTCCAAGTCGAACTTCTACCCTCTCCAAGCCTTCTTGTACCCTGCCAGGACACCACCTTCAGGGAGCCTTTCCTGATTTCTCTTCCCCCCACCTCTACGACCCACCCTGACCTCCACAGTTCATACCACAGTTCTCCCAACAGCACTTTGCTTAATTACCTATTGCGTATGGTCTAGTACCCTTACTTGACTGGTCGAGAGACTGTCTCATCACTTTCAACCCCTGACATCCATTTCGGGGGCAGGAGGGAAGCTCCACTGGCACAGGCCGAAGAAGCAGGCGGAAGTCTGGGTCCCCACTCCCTCTGCCCACAGCCCTTTGAGAACTCGACAGGCCTCCACTTGAAAAGGGTGCTGAAAGCAATGATGTCTCCAAGTGCGATGGGAGATATTTGTGTCTGCTTTACCCTTGGCTTTTTGCTCCGGTTCAGGTAGGAGCGGGGTGGGCTGGCTGGCAGATCTGAGAGCGCGGCACGCCCCAGCGGGCAGGGCGCACAGCGCGGAGGAAGGCGCGAGTCAGTCTGGAGTGCTCCCCATTTATCAAGCTCACGCAGGCCGCCAGCCGAGCGAGTCTTTCTATCATTACACCTCTCAAAATCCGATTCATACCACTAATCCTGCCTTCATTCTCCCAGATTAATAACATCTCTTTCAACCTTCACAGTGTGATAAATAGACAAAGAGAGAACAAAAGGAGAGACAGAAGAGAGAGAAAGAGCTGGAGCAAGTCCCCATAATAGAGAGAGCCGAGAAAGAGGAGAGGGGAAAAAAGGAGAGCGGGCCAGAGCAGGCAGCGGCCAGAGACTGCAACGGTCTCAGAGAACCGAGAGGAGAGCGTGGCTGCGCCCCGCTATGCGCGGCGCTCTGTCCCCGAAGAGAAAGAAAGGCTCGTTCACAGTTCCTTCCTGCCTGCACTTTTGTTCAAATTCTTTTCTTCCCTTCCAATCCCTGCTTTAGGTCAAATTCCAGTGAAAATGAGTCTTCTGGCTTCCTGGTCTCCTCCCAGCCTCCCTACCAGGCCCAGGGAACCAATCTGGCCCCTGGTGGCAGGGCTGGGGCTGGGCAGGGGCTTAGCAAGGGGCGGAGCGAGCTGGCCTAAAGCCCAAACCCCTGCCCCTTTCCTGCTCCTAAGGCAGAAGAGGGGAGAGAACAGAGCAGAGCCGGGGCCCAGGGCTCTGTCCTGCGTATCTCTCCAACCTAAGGCTCTAGCTGGGCAAATCCAAGGCCCCAGCTGCTAGCAGCTCAGCTAGATGGTCAAAGTGGGCACCCCTGAAGCTTGCAAAACAACAAGGTGTGGCCCACACTAACACACGGGGCCTGTGACACTTCTTGCTCTCCCTGCCCATGTGCGCGCCCAGACTGGTCTCCACAGTACAGTCCCCACCCTCCTCTCGGACAAGTGCAAGGGCCCTCTGGATGCCTGGCTGAGCTCTTCCAAGAGGATTCAGGCACTCTCTTGCTCTGGGCTCTGGAACGCAACACCGTTCACATTACACTATAATTCACACTAACCTGTTGCCTTCACTCCACTAGGAGTCTGTCCTTTGAGTTCTCTAGTCCCAGGAACAAGGTGCCCGTGGCGCTTCCAATCATCCTCAACTTTGCCCAAAGTAGCCCTGGCAGGAGACTAAGCCAAACAAGGCTCAAGCCGCCCTTTGGACTGAAAAAATATTCCCATGCAACTGGCAAGCTTCGCTCCGAGGCGGGGGGACAGAAGCCCTCCATGTGCACAACTCACTTCCCAGTCCATCAGACTGGACAGGGATCAGTCAAGCTCCCTGGACCACTGTCTCAGCACACCCTCATGACGGGAGGTGGGGCGGCATACATGTAGAAGGCAGGCCTGTCCTGCCCAATCCAGCCTAGTAGGAGGAGTCTTCCATGAAAGTCAAGTCTTCTCCAAGGATGGAGCCTGATGGTGGACAGGAAAGACCCAGACTAGTCCCACAGTAGTAGCCTGGTGATCTCTTTAGAAGTAGGTTCCTCCTAGGGAATATCTTGCAGACACCTGTCAGATACTTTCCTCCAAAAAGCCTCCCTCTACCCTCTGCCCCAATCACAGTCTTCCTTTAGGATCAAAATGGCTGCTACCAACTCCCACCACTCACTATGGGGACCACATTGCCTCCAGTCCCAACTTCCGGGCTTGACCATTATATCTCTGCTTGGGGAAAGTCTGGAGAAAAGAAGGCTTCATAGGGACAAGTTAGAGAGCAATGTAGGTAAGAGGGTACTCCTTGGGATCAAATCCCATTCACCAAAACTCCAGTTCTGCTGACCTTCCCTCAGCCCCATATGAGAAGGACTGTTCACACTGTCACCTGCTCCACCTGGCCTCCAGGATCAGAGTCCTACAGCAGGGAAACCCGGAAGAATGACCGTGACTACTGTTTGTCCAAGAGTCCAACTGACCAAAGGACTGAAGAGGGAGGGCAAAAAGGAGAGAGAATGATTGTCTCGGTAACCCTATAACCCACCTAGCCCACGAGTAGTACCCTGGGTTCCAGGGCAAGCTAGGTCCAGCTGGCACACAGGCCCATGAGGCCTGCAGGGCCAAGGTCACAGCAGAGTTCCAGAAGCATGGAGCTCAGGCCCTTCCTTCCCTAAGAGCCCAGAGTGCTGGCAGATCAGGGAGCCTCAGCCAGTCAAGCCTACAGCCTTCAAGACACAAGCAGCCAGCAGGCCCAGACACCCCTAAACTTGCTCTAACCAGCTCCCCCAGGGGCTCAAGAGAGCTGTCCCCCCCCAAGAGTGGGACAGTTCTGGCCCTGGGAAGAGACGTCACGGTGGCCCCTCTATCCTTTGTCTTTACCCAACACACAAACCAGGGCCTCCCTGCAGCCATCCAACTCAGGGGTGAATTCCCTGCAGCAGAGAGTCAACCTTCACCCCAGTAAAGGACCTGCCAGTGGTCAGACAGAAGAAAAGTCAGCCAGACACAACAGGGTCTCCAGCAGGTCAAGAAGCCAGACCCGAGTGATACTCTCCCCTCAAACCAGACTTGAAAAGCTCTTTCCCTGAGTACCTGGTTCTAGAGCCCACTCTCCGAGGCAGCCAGGGGCACAGAGCAGGGAAGAAGTTGGGTCCTAATGTGTAAAAAGCTCCAGCAAAGCAAAATCATTTACTCTTCAGTGCGACTGCTCAGCAGAGCTAATAAATCTTGCATGAGCAGGGCCGATTCTAATTTCCTAATATGAAAAGGCATTTGGATTGAGAGAGAGGGGGAGATAAAAGTGATTGAATCTCCAATAGTCCAGGTTACTGACAAGAAACATCCTGCTCAGCCCTGAGAGAAGGATGGCAGCGCCCGGCCGCCTGCACACACCCATCCGTTCTGCCCCCCTCTTGGCGTGATACATCTCAGTCTCTTCTATTGACAGGACGTGGCTTTAAACACAGTTACACAAGTTATCATTTCTGCCTTCTGATCAATCTGAATTTTCAGGACAATTACCCTCTTAATCAATGATTGCTATCAGCAGCCCTGCGCCTGGACGGATTTCTCAGCAAGGTAATCATGCCGCCAGGCTGGACGGCGCGTGCATAGGCAATGAAGCTCCGGGTGGGGCCTCCTCCCTCCCTCCGGAGCCCCCGTATCCCAGCGCCACTGCCAGTACCGAGGACAAGCACGGCAAAGTGTGAAGGCCACTTCAAGGCGTGATGGGAGTAGAGGACGGGAGGGAGGGGCCCAGCCGCCCGCCAGCCTTCCCGACCACCCGATTACGGAACAGACCTATTAAAGCCCTAGATTTACTGCCCACCATGCTGATACATCTCCACATGCCCTCCTGCCATCACTCCTACCTCCTAATTAGCCTAATAAAGCCCAATTCTAATTATGGGCTCAAACTATTAGGGTGAGTAAGTGCAAAGAAAAGAGAAATATTGGTTTTACTAATCTCTCAGAGGCTCTTGGTTCCAGAAACTCCTTTTTCTTCTACACATTCAGTTCACATGGGCTCCTGACTGGAATGGCAGGGGTAGCCTCTCCTGCTCAGAGGTCCGGGCATCTGGAAGTCACAAAGCCGGCCTGGCCTGGAGCCAGGAGGCCACCCAGCCCCACACTCTCTCCGGGGTACTTCCACAGAGTCAGCCCTCCATATAAAGCAGGGCAGGGCCCCTCAGGAGAAGAGGGGAGGGAAGGGGAGGATGGAGTTGGTCTCTGCCTCAAGGTCAAAGTCAGCCAGACGCTGTATCTGCCATCATGGGGGCAACTCAACTTCTCAGATCACCTGTTGTTGCATAAAGGATCTACACCAGAAAGGCCAACGATGGAGTGAAAATGGCATGGTCCAGGACATGACACATCAACTTATGCTTCAGCGTGGGTGGCAGATGCGAGTTATACCCGGGCAGAGTGGGTTATGGGATTAAAACAGGTCCTCACAATTTGCTATTTCATTCTCAGGGGGAAAGAGAATTAGAAAGCATGATGTATTCACTTTCTGACATTTACTGAGTGCTAACCTTGGGCTGTACTTTGGCCACCTCATGCGAAGAGTTGACTCATTGGAAAAGACTCTGATGCTGGGAGGGATTGGGGGCAGGAGGAGAAGGGGACGACAGAGGATGAGATGGCTGGATGGCATCACTGACTCGATGGACGTGAGTCTGAGTGAACTCCGGGAGTTGGTGATGGACAGGGAGGCCTGGCGTGCTGCAATTCATGGGGTAGCAAAGAGTCGGACACGACTGAGCGACTGAACTGAACTGAACCATGGGCTGAATGTCGGGGATACATCAGGGAACGGTAGAGAAGTGACCCTTACTCTTAGGAGCTCACAATCTACTGAGAAAGACAGACAAGTGTCTTTCTGTCTGCAAAACAAAAGCAATGAAACAAACCTGCACACAAATGTTCATAGCAGCATTATTTAATAGCCATAAGGTGGAAACAGCTTAAATGTCCATCAACTGATGAGCACATAAATAAAATGAGGTATATTCATACAATGGAATATATTATTCACAATAAAAAGAAATGAAGAGCTGATTCATGGTGCAACACGGATGACCGTTGAAAATTATGCTAAGTGAAAGAAGCCAGAAACAAAAGGCTACATTTAAGAAATTTCCAGAATTGCAAGAATAGGCAAATTTATAGAGATGAAAGTAGATCAGTGGTTGCTTAGGACTGGGGTGTTTGAGGGGAAATGGGAACTGACTGCTAGTGTTTTAGGGGTGACAAAATGTTCTAAATTTAAATGATGATGGTTGCAAAACCCTGTGAAGATACCAAGAAACACAGAGGATAGAGTTAGGTCGTGAAGGGTCAGCAGGAGCTCACCAAGGCAGGAATGAAGGAAGGGGCATCCCGTGCAGATGCAGCCAATGTGAATAAGGCCTAGAAGTGGACAGTCACATAGACATTCTTGGTATTACTGGAGAGGTACATTCAGGGGCCAGGGAGCTTGTACTTTATTCAGGAGACACCAAGCTTTCTCAAGCAGAGAAGTTAGGTGATAAGTACAGGATAGCTTGGGGTCTGATGGTTCAGGTAGGAGAAATAACACGTCCAAGTTGCACGGACATGTTTTTGGAGTCAGATATCCAGGATTTAAAATTCTTCAATTCTTTTTCAAATACACTCAAATAACCAGCATGTGCTGGGAATTTGCTATTTTGCTCACTATTTTATCCCCAGTGCTTGGCAGAGTGCCTGACCTAGTAGGTGCTCAACAGCCATCTACTGAATGAAAATGAATGAATGGATGGGTATGTTGAATTCAATCCCATTTGCCAAACGTTTATTGAATACCTACTGTGAAGCTGGGACTCTGGTTACACACAGTGAGCTCTTCAAGGGTAGGGACCCTGTCTGATCTCTGATCTCTTCTGTCTTACTGCCTTACACAGGTTCTGTGTGGCATAGGGCAGGTGCTGAAGTCAATGTTAATTTCCTTTCCTCTCCTGGTCCAGGAGGTTTTCCTGAGACCCAGTGATTCTTGGAGAGGCGTGGCCTGAATACTTCACTGTGGTTGGCGAGAAAAGATAAGCTGAAGCTATAAGGGTGGAAGGAGCAGAGGGTGATGCCCATGGTACTTATCCCCAAATCAGCCATGGTGCTCAGAAAGCCAGGAGGCAATCTGAGTTGTCCAAGTTAGTAAAGGACTGAGCAGGAATGAGACTGTTCCCACAGCAATTCTCAGAACCCTCTGCAGACCCCCCTGCACCCGCAGCAGCAAGCCTCTTCACAGGAAGCCAAGCACAGGTAGGGTGGGAACAGAAGCTCAGGACTTGCAAGTGGAGGAGGGAGGAGGAGAGGAAGATCTAGTCCTTTTCTCCTGAGCACCCTGTCCTGCCCCTGGACAGCTGCCATTTCCATACCTCCCCTCTGGTCGGGAGGGCCCTTCAGCTCATGGCTGACCACAGTAGGAAGGGGGCTCCTCCATCTCCCAGCCCTCAGGCCTCTCCCCTCCCCTCCCTTTCTTTCCCTCCCTCTCCTTCCTGCAGAGCTTCCCTCGAGCCATAAAAATAAAATAAAACACAAACACCCACAGTCCAGGAGGAGGGCGTCAGACAGATAATGGGCATTTTATATCTTTTTATGACACTCCCCATAGGCAGCTCGGCAATCACAGCGCAATAAAGGCAGGCATGCAGCTTGCATAGTTAAACAACTGCCGGGTAATTAGGCACAGCAAACACTCCACTGGGGAGGCCGCAGGGCTGCCCTGGGATCTGCCTGCAGCCCGCCCTCCTGCTTGCAGCCACGTAGGTGCCAAGCCCAGGCCTAGCACCAGCAGACCTGGTGGTGGTGCAGAGGACAGACCACTGGCTGCTGCCGTGTGCATACTTGGCCTCACACCTGTGCATGCTCACAGACACACCTGCCCACACCCACACACAAGCACTTCCTGAGCAGCTAGCTTGGACCTCATCTCCCCAGGAAGGCCGCTCCTCTCTTCCAAGTCAGATAGCCAAGGGTCTAGAGAGGGCCCTGCTCTAAGACCCTTGACGAGGACCCAGGCCTGGCTGCAGCAGGGGCTCGCTCCTGCAGGGAGCCCCGAGCTTCCTGAGCTGCATAGGCAAGGGGACGTCTGAGCGCACAGGAGTGATTACATGGGCTCTTTCTCCTGTAAACGCCAACTCAGTACAGAGCTGGATTCAAATAAGTTTTTAAAAATACACTCACACACACCATACACACATTCCTTTTACTTCATTTACTACCTCTACTGTATTTCCCCCATCTGCCTTGACCCGTCCATCTTCCCTCCTAGATCCGGAACTCTGTACAGGTGGAGAGCAGGCCTGAATCATCTCTGAGTCTACATGCCCTGAGGCACAGGGCTGTGTTGAAGAAAGGTGGTAAGTGAGGTGTTAATTGAGATGAGCTGGCCCAGGCAGAGCGCAGGTCACTTGCTACCTGAGGCTTAGGTCTAGGCTGATCGAAAAACAACCAACAGAGACAGAAGCCCTCACCAGGGCTGAGGCAGCTGCACTGAGAGTCCACCAATACTCATTCTTCCTCTAGCGATCCAGTCAATCAAATTCAAACTTTCAGGGAATGAATGGCTAATTAATGAAACAGAAGAGGCAAAACCCCGCTCCAATCCAACTTGAAGATTGAAACAGACTCTAGGAGCCACACAGATCAGCCCTGAGTAGGCTGGGGAAAACTTAAGCACCCAATCCTATACCACTCTTCCCTCAAAGGGAGCTGACAGCAGGCCAGGTGAGCTCACGGAAGGGCCTTGGGTTAACCCAGCACAGTCACATATGAACGTGAACCCAACCCAGCTACTTTTCCTGGTGTCTATCTGGCCATCACTCCCTGTCTGCCAAGGATCACAGGCCAGAGGAAGGGCCTGGGCTGCACCCTGCCTTTAGCGTACTGAGAGGCCCCTC
Source organism: Bos grunniens (assembly GCF_055505025.1). NCBI lineage: Eukaryota > Metazoa > Chordata > Mammalia > Artiodactyla > Bovidae > Bos > Bos grunniens. The sequence goes on from NC_141167.1 coordinate 19,633,910, forward strand.
CCGCCACCTCCTATAGAAGCAGGGTGACAAGCTTCTCCTCGCCCCATATTCTCATGGAGAAGCTGCCCAAAGCCTCGGTAGCATTAAGCTCCAGTCCAGGTCACCCCAAACTCTGGGATGACCAGCCATCCAAACTCCTTCCCAACGTCTGAGTCCCCAGCTCTCCTGACCTAATGCCAGGCAATACCTTGCCCTTCCTGGACCCTCAGTTTTCCCAATAGGATACAGCAGTAGCCCCAAGGCTAGAGCTCAAAGTAAGTATGAGTCAAAGAGGGACTTCTCTTGCCTTCCTTGTATCTGTCACATTTTTTGCTGGGAGCAAAAAGGAGGAAACCTCAGGTCCCATAAATGATCTCAGGATGGCAAAGGGAAAAGAGAAAGATCACCTTGCTCAGCTTCCTTATTTGTTAGATGAGGACACTGAGGCCTCAGAAAGGGCACGAGACCCAACGCTAGAGCCCACGTCTTTATCCTCCAGCTTCGAATTCAGTCCAGGGTTCTTTGTATTGCACCATGCTGTCCTCTAGAGACAAGGGCTGCATCTGCACAGCTCCAGGTGGAGTCAGACCACAAGGCCCATACCCACACCCTCCCCTGTATTCCCACACGAGGGCACATACACATAGTTGAGTATATACACACGAGCCTCCCCACAAGGAGAAATACAAGATCCACATCTTTAGTCACATATAGATGTGCAAGTACACATGTGCTCACTCTCTGACACACAGATTCCCATTAAATAGATGTCATGCCCAAGAGATCTGGAGCATGAGGCCGAACTCTGTCCTTCCCCAACCACTGCCTCATTGGCCATACAATTAGGAAGGGCCCGTGTGTGTTTGCCCAGGCCTTCAGCCCAGGCCAGACCAGAGGAACTGCCTTCAGGTAATATCTGCTATGGTACTAGTCACAAGAAGAAAGTCATGGAAGGAGAGAACCTGGATTAACATCCTGGTCATGTGACTTTGAGCAAACTTCTTCATGTCTCTGAGTCTCTACTTCAGCACCCACAAAATAGGGACAATGGCCCTGTCTTGGGGAGTAGCTGTGAGGACTACATGTACGAAGCGCGTGGAGCACAGAGCCAGGCTCCTGCTGGGACTCTATTACTGATACTAACAGACGTGACCACACCTGCCTTTCCAGAGTGGACTGCAGGGTAAAACAGCAGCTGGGAGACAGGGCTGTGCCTCCTGCGTTCAAGGAAGTCTCTGTGCCTTTTTCTCCCCTTTTTTGCAAGTCCTCCCAGTTTCCAGGGTCCAAAGCAGCAACAACAACCATATAAGAAGGAAGGGAGCAAAGAAAAAAGGAATGAACCTGTGAGAAGGCAGAGTAACTAAGGGTGCCCTTGGCTTCTCAGACTTCACAGTGAACTCTGATGAGCCCACCTCTTCCACAGTATCTATGCCTCTACAAGCCTCCTGACATCCCCTCTGCTCACCTCACCAGGTGGACTCCGAGAAGCAGCAGACCTGGTCCCTTCCCTCAAGTGGCTTACGGTCCTGCACACGGACAGACCAAACCACACACAGTAGCCAAGAGGCATGGACTAGCCCCTGGCCCGAGGGTGAGAGTACAGGCTCTGCAGTCTGGATGCCAAGGTTCAGATCCAGTCTCCAAACACACCCAGGACAGCTCCCCACTCTCCCCTACTCCAGAATGGGCTCGGAATTCACTTCCTCAAAGACACAAAAGAAAGACAAAGGAGGCTCAGGGACCAGGACCAAGACGCTGTGTCATTTGACAGGACACTGACTCTGAGCAGCAGCCAGCGAGAGGCACACAGAGCAGGGGCAGGCCTCAGGGTGAAGACCTGCCATGGAAGGCACTGCAGGCCACCCCCAGCTGGAGGTCGACTTGTAGCAGCTGCAGGGGAACCTCACAGAGGAAGGAAGGATCCCAGCTGCCCTGAGCTGACTCCTCTCCCTTCCCCCTCATGGCCATACCCACCAGGGATGCACAGCAAGGCAGGCTGGCTCCCTGGTTGAGCCTGTGCTGCACTGCCCGACCCCATGCCACGTACCAGCACTTGTCTAGAACCTTGACAAACAGCACCTAACTGATTCTTCACTCTGTACTTTCCTACGTGTTACCGTAAGGATTCTGGGGTCGTCTGGCCAAGCAGTCTCAGACTGTTCACAGCCAATAATGCGACAAGGCCGAGTGGCCTCTTCCCCGCTGCCATCCAGGCCCACAGGCTCTTCCCTCACCTGCACGTAAACTTGGCAGCTTCCTGGAGCGACCGCCCCACTATTAGAGGGCGGCTGAGGCCGGCTCCACCCTAGACCACGGGAGATAGTTCCTTCTGTGCTCACTTGCTTTCTCCTCCACTAAAAGGCATACCCACGGCTGGCCCACATCGTAGCTTAAAACACTTGAAAACTACTGTTTGTAGTTCCCAAGTGCAGCAAGCTCCTTCCCTCCAGGCCTCCGCTCACATGGGTCCCATTCTGACTCCTGAAAACTCTTGTGCCTTCCAAGGCTCACCTCGAGTCTCCTCAGTGAGGCTTGGCTGACTGCCTCTCCCACACCCCAGGGGAAACACTGGTGTGCGCTGGAGGCAACAGGGCAAATCAGTTTTGAGTGTGGTCCCCGGAGTCGCCTGCCTAGATTCAGGTGCGTAACTCCATCACTCACTGGCTGCTAAATCCTGTGGAAGGTACTTAACTGCTGTACCTCAGTTTCCTCATCTGGAAATTGGCTAATAGCACTTAACTCAGAGCTGTTTGAGGACTGAGTTGATTTATAAAAAGCATTTAGAGCGGCACCTATTTGTTATTATTAATTAACTCTACAAGTGAGGAAAGCAAGGACTGAGAAGGTAAATAGCTTGTCCAAGGTCACAGCACAGCGAGGTGGCAGAGCCAGGAACTGCCCGAAGGTGAATGCGACTCTGTACCCATGAACAGCCAGGCACGCTGGAATCCAGGACATGAGATGACAGACTCTGTCCCTTGGCATCAGCTGAGGGTCAGTCAGTCCGAGGATGGCATTCGGCTCCTCCTCCCTGGGCTCACTTGAATTTTGCTGGAGGAACCCCTCTTTCCTAGCTCCTGCCCACAAAGGCTTGTATGTTTACCTTGAACTCCTGTCTCTTTGCCCCTCGTAGCCTAGGTGCCTTGTCTCTGGTGCTCTGTGTGAGGGCAAGCGGGGAGCAGAGGCGTGAGCTATCACCTCATGCCCAGGACAACTCTCGGAGTGGGTAATGTTCTTACTGTTTTACAGAGGATGATACTGAGGCTGAAAGAAATGAAGTGACTTTCCTAAAATCTCACAGCTAGTAAGTGGGCAGAGTCAAGATTCTAAACCACGCCTACTGGACTGCAGAGTCTGTGTGTCGGATACTGGTATCTCTCATAGTCAGAGAGGTTAAGGAACTTGCCCCAGATCACACAGCTGGTTGGCGGTAGTATCATCTGGTTTGAGCCAGACTCACCTGGCTCTGAAGCTCTTTCTCTTGCACCAGTGGCCTCTGGTCTGAGCCACATCCACAGGGCCCAGTGTAGGCATCAAGTATCACCTGAACACTAAGTGAAGGGTAAGTGTCAGCTATGGCCACACCATTTGTCTAGGATGATGCAGCTAGCATTGTAATTAAGAAAATACAAGCTCCTTTAAAAGCCAACCAAATTCACTGCAGCTTTTTTCATTATGCAATTTTATCACTGCTGCTGCTGCTACTGCTACTGCTATGTCGCTTTAGTCGTGTCCAACTCTGTGTGACCCCACTGATGGCAGCCCACTAGGCTCCTCTTTCCCTGGGATTCTCCAGGCAAGAATACTGGAGTGGGTTGCCATTTCCTTTTCCAATGCATGAAAATGAAAAGTGAAAGTGAAGTCGTTCAGTCTTAGCGACCCCATGGACTGCAGCCTATCAGGCTCCTCCGCCCATGGGATTTTCCAGGCAAGGGTACTGGAGTGGGGTGCCATTGAAAGACCAAAAGCAATGTCTGTGAAGTTTTCCAACATTACTAAGAGCCCCATGTGCTCTGTCTGCCTACCTCCCTAAGAGCGCTCCAAAACCACACTTAGTACTTTTCTCAGGTACTTTCTTGATCCTCAGTCACAAACTCACAACACAGAAGTGCCTTTTGCGTGGAAGAACTGTCTAAAGGTCATTAACATAAACAGGAGGCACAATCCTTTCCAGGTCTTGAGTCCCATGAGTATTAAGAAGTAGTGTAGTCTCCAGCAAAGAGGACCCAAGTCCTGAGCTAGGGAGGGAAGGAAGGAAGGACGGAGTCAGGGAAGTGAGCTTCTGCCTTTTCTATCCTGGCCTCCAACTCCTTCCCCTTGCCCATCTGCCGAGGAGACATGGTAGGGAAAAGACCAATACGTATGTGGGTTCTAATCCTAGCTTTCTCTCTTCCTGGCTGTGTGCCCTTAGGCAAATTGCTTAACTTCTCTGTTTGTCTGGGAAATCTGGCAGAGGAATGGGCATCTGGACTCTGGAGCTCATTAGTCTGGTGTTAATATTCAGTGTGGGTTCAGTGAGTGCTTGTTGACACCTAGTGCATACCAGGCCCAGTGCTAAGCACTGGACACACAGAGATGGGTGGTAAGTAGGCCTCGAGGAGCTCATAGTCTAGCAGAAAAGACAAACATGTAAGCAGATGATTACAAGATCATGTGATATACTCATTACAAAGTACTGAAGCCCTCCAGAGAAGGAGGTGATTAACTATGTCTACCAGAATCGGTGAAAGTGAAAGAGGAGAGTGAAAAAGTCGGCTTAAAACTCAACATTCAGAAAACTAAGATCATGGCATCCGGTCCCATCACCTCATGGCAAATAGATGGGGAAACAGTGGAAACAGTGACAGACTTTATTTTCTTTGGCTCCAAAATCACTGCAGATGGTGACTGCAGCCATGAAATTAAAAGGCGCGTGCTCCTTGGAAGAAAAGCTATGACCAACCTAGACAGCATATTAAAAAGCAGAGACATTACTTTGCCAACAAAGGTCCATCTAGTCAAAGCTATGGTTTTTCCAGTACTCATCTATAGATGTGAGAGTTGGATTATAAAGAAAGCTGAGTGCCAAAGAATCGATGCTTTGATCTGTAGTGTTGGAGAAGACTCTTTAGAGTCCCTTGGACTGCAAGAAGATCCAACCAATCCATCCTGAAGGAAATCAGTCCTGAATATTCATTGGAAGGACTGATGTCGAAGCTGAAACTCCAATACTTTGGCCACTTGATGTGAAGAGCTCACTCATTGGAAAAGACCCTGATCCCGGGAAAGATTGAAGGCAGGAGGAGACGGGGAAACAGAGGATGAGATGGTTGGATGGCATCACCAACTCGATAGACATGAGTTTGAGCAAGCTCCGGGACTCGGTGATGGACAGGGAAGCCTGGCGTGCTACAGTCCACGGGGTTGCAAAGAGTTGGACACGACTGAGCGACTGAACTGAACTGAACCAGAATTGGGGTGGCATCAGAGAAGGTTTCACAGAAGAGGGTTTTGAAGGATAAACAGGAGTTTTCCCAACACTCTAAAAAGGAAAAGGAATGTAAGCAATGGGAACAGAATGAGCAAAGGGAAGTGAAAGTGTCCTGCCTACTGGAAGAGCAGCAAGAAGTCTGATACGGCTGGAATGTTAGAGGACAGGAGCTATGAAGACAGGGATGCTGCCATGAGCTGCATCTTCCAGGCCTTGGGTACCATGCTCAAGAGGAGGGATGGGCCTCCCATACCTACCACCCTCTTGGCTCTGGTGCTCTTCCTGTCAAAACACACACACTGCAATCGCACCCTTTCCTGGGCCTTTGATTTAAGAGTTCCTCTCCTGGCCCTGACAGTAAGGCATTTCTGTCCCACAGATTATAACTCACTCTGGGCTATTATTCAGTTCCCCAGCCTTGGCCCTGCTGCAGTTAGTCCAAACATAATATCCTTCATGCATATATTATCTGTCTCCCTATTATCTGGAATCATTCCGGAATTAAATTTCAGTCCTGCAATATTGGCTTCAGGAGCGGCGCGCTTTATGGGCTAGTCAAAGGTTAGAATACCAATCAAAATAACAGTGCCGATGCAGCGAGACATTTTAATATTCCAAAACCCGGTAATTGTAAAAGGACATAATATTTTTTCCCTGATTACCCCAAAGGCAACACATGTTAACAAGGCGAAGGAAGGAGTGAAAGAAATTTCAGAGTTCAGACAGCTGTTAAGACATATTTAAAGGAAAAGCCCAGGCAGGGCACTACGCCATGGGGGCAGGGAGATGCAAAGAAAGAAGACAGCCTCTCCAGCTCCAGCTGCCCCGACTCCAAACACAGCACTGGTTCCTCTGCCACCTCTGGGCTTCGTCCCAAGAGCTCATTCCCAAGGGGTGATGTCACAGCGGATGGGATGAAAGGAGGAAGGCTCAGGACGTGGAGTCTTGAGGCCCAGGTTCCAGTTTCAGCTCTTCAATCCAAAGCCTCCAGCCTCCAAGCTGACCCCTCCCAGGGCTTCAGCTTCGAACCCTGTGGCAAATGCTCCAGGCTGCTCTCCCACCAGGCCTCTCCTTGTCCCTGCCTGTGCCCCTGCCTCTCCCAAACTTCCACCTGGTGCTTTGTGTCCTGTTCTTACTGCTAGAGGCCTTCATCTACCTGGCCGCAGAGCTAGTTCCCCTTAAGACAGCGGCCTGTGTGACGCTGTCAACACCCCACAGACAGTGCTCTGTACTTCGGATGGATGATGCGGAAGACCTGGGCCGCAGCCCCTACCTGTCTGGTCCTGACCGCTGAGTGGTCCAGAAGCATCCATCTCGGTGTGAGCCCTCCTCCCTCCAAAATAAGACAAAACACCCGGCAGGGGCCCTACATCTTCACGCCTCTCTTGGTTTCCGTTTTTGTTTTGTTACTGTTTTTTCCAAATCACCCCAAAAAGGGGCTCTGCAGCAGGCACCAGGCGGCCACCACTGTATACAGAACCCCAGCCTCTGTCAGGCTGCCTATTACTGGAGCAGCTCTCTCACCACAGCACCAAAAAAGTGACCTGACCGGCAGAGTTCCAGACCCTTTCAGTCCTGACGGCTTCCCAGCTAGCTCAGCCCGCTCATTGGAGCCTCCCAATCTGCACCATCCCGACCTGCTGACCTGCCTATGGCCCCCAGCGAAGAACTTCATTAAAGCCGAGAATTTATTCCTCCATAAGCCCTTAATTTATTACTGCGCTGATTGGGACTCTGAATGCTCCAAGGTCAGGAAAAGTCATACTCAATCGTAGACACCAACCCTCCCTTCAGCAGTTTCTCCTGCTGTCCACTCCCAGGGGAGGGGGGAGACAGAAATGCTTCGTGCAGGGACCCAAGAAGGCCTCCTCTCCCTCTTTCAGAGCTGGCCCAACCCCATCCCCTTCAGGGCACCCAGCACTGTGGCAGGGTGTATAGCACAGATGGCAGAGGGCAAGTGGAGCAGCAACCTTCACAACCTGCTTCATCTGAGTCTGTCAAATTCTAGGTGACCTCCAACCCTACAACTTCTCAGCAGGACTGTCTGAGCCCTGTCTGCCAGGACTGACTCAGAATCCTCCTAAGGCTGCCTGCCGGCTTCCCCCAAAGCCCATCCAAACAGGCCCAGGCATCAGAGGGAATTCCAGACCATTTGTGAATGTATATGCATACACTTGCATGGCGTGGTCTGACCATACATGAAGTGCTTATTGTGCAGGCATGCACTTATACATACATTTATACCTATGTGTCCTGCAGTGAACATATACATATTATGTATGCATATGTATATATACACATATTCACATCCTTTGGGACCTACCCATTTCTTGACCTCTTATTTACAGTAACATTCTCCTCCACCTAATCTTAGCCGCCCGCCCCTTTGGGCACAACTCGGAGCCTGCCAACACCTAGAATCACCCCATCTCTGAAATCACTGATTCAGACGTGCCGCTTTCCAACCACAGTCTCTTATTCTTCCATCTGGAATGCTCCACTATACTGGTTTTTACCTGTCCCTCACTTCTTGGGACCTATCTACTTTTTCCATATCTGTCAGGTCCCCTGCTGTCTTCTCTTCCTTCAACATCCAGCTTAAACTCCACAGTCCATCCTGGCAACCACTGTCTTGACAAAATCTTCAACTGTTGCTTTCATCACACCCCTTGGGAATCACTCTTCTGTGGATGAATCTAAATGTCTGCTTTCTGCATGCGCACAGCCAGGCAGCTGAGCTCTGCTAAAGAAAAGCCACACCGCTGAACAGAGAGGTTCCGTTGTGAATTAGTGTCACCAACATCAACTGGACCCTCAACACTGCCTATAAATCCCACTGAACTTCTCAAGTAAAGCTCACACTGCTATTCTTTACTACAACTATAGCAATCCTTTTCAACTTTCTGCCAACCTTCCCAGCCCTCCCCTATTCATTATTAGCAAACAACTGATCTATTTCACAGAGAAAAGCAAAAGCCATTAGAGGGAAACTCACTCTTGTCATCACCAAATCCACAAGCCTATTTGCACCTGTCTGCGCTTCTCCTCCCCCATCACAGTGGAAGGGCAGCCTTCCCCCGAAGACAGTCAGTGTCAAGAGACTGGGTTTTCCATCCCTTCTCCTGTCACGTTCTTAGAGACCTCCCTCACTCCTAGATTTCAACCTTTCTTCTCTAATACACAAATGAGAACATACATCTTCCATCTTAAAACACAAAACTTGCCTCGATTCCACAGCTGCCCCACCACAGCTCTTATCCTCCCCTTCCCTCCTTCAAAGCTACATTTCTGAAAAAATTCAAACTTCTCTTATCTCATTTACTCCCCAGTTTGCTCCAATTTTGACCCATCCCTATCATTCCATCAAGAGGTGTCACCAGGGTCGCCAAGGTCCTCGAGCCCAGGTCTGGCACTTGCATTTCAGTCTTTACATCACGTGGCCCCCTTTGAACTGACCGATCCTTTTTTTTCCAGAAGATACTCTTTTTCTTTGGTCTCTGTGATCTCACCCTCTCCTGACCTACCTCCTCTTCTGCCATCCTTTCACTGTCTTTTTTCACTCTGTTTATTCTCTTCGGCACAGATGCAGGCAAAACCAAATTTAAGTTCTAACTTGGTCATGTACCAGACTGAGATGCTGAGCAGGTTTCGTCATCACTCTGTGCCTCAGTTATCTCAACCTTAAAATGCAAAAAATGACAGTAACTACCGTACAGAGTTGTGAGAATTAGATAATGTAGGTACGTGAGCACACAGCACTCGGCACAGCACTGTCCAACACAGACATAACGTGAGCTCTATAAGCAAGCTAGGAATTGAATGCCCAGCTCAAGTAAAAAAAAAAACAAATGAAATTAATTGTAAGAATATATTTTATTTAACTTTGTATATCCAAAGATTATCATTTCAATACGGACTCAGCATAAAAAATTATTAAAGAAGTATTCTGTATTTTCTCATACCAAGTGTGTAATTTACACTTACAACACATCTCAATTGAGATGCTAAATCTTCATCAGAAATACTTCAACTGTATTTAGATTTTAAACAATTAACAGTTGAAAATACAGATTTACCAATCCAGTTCTAAACATACTTAAAAGTTCTTCTTGAAAGTTTTCAACTTATTTTTAATTAAAATTAAATAAAATTTAAAATTTGTTCACCAATCATATTAGCTACATTTCAAGTATTCGATTGCTATAGGTGACTAGTGGCAACTACACTGGACACTGCCAGGTCTAGCACGCAAAATACAACCATTAATTGAGAAATATTATTACCACTAGTGACCACTCCCCATCTGCCTCTAGTTCTGACTCTCCCTCCTCTATGTATCAAACACTGATATTTCCCAGTGTTCTGTACTAGGCTCTCTTTTCTTCTCATCTTAATCACTCCATTCCATGGCTTCAATTATCACTCGCACACCAATAATGCCCCCAAATCTGCATCTCTTATCCAGACCTTATCCCTGAGCCCCAGGACTATATATTCAAATACCTTCTCAAAAGCTTCACCAGAATGCCTCAATGGCATCTAACTCAACATGTCCCACACTGAATTCGCCTCCTCTTCCAACGTCTACACTTCTTCCATTATCTCAGTAAATTCATTCCAATTCTCCCAGTTGCTCAAATCATAAACCTTGGAGTCATGATGGTTTCCTCCTTCATCCTCAACCCTCACAGCCAATCGGTCACCATTTCCCATCTATTTTACAGTTAGTTCTGCTCTAACACTGATTTTGAAAAAGCAAGCTTGTTCCACTTCAACTGGAGTATTAGGGGACGATTCAGCATAACACACACTGTGCATTTATGTGAGACTCTGTCCAGAAACAATATAAGATAAACTCAGGAAACTACACCCAGCTGAACAGAGCTGTGCAAGAACATACAAAATGCACACATCCCAAACACATACCAGCTACCTGGACCACCACTTGTGCTACAAGCCACACCCATCTGGTTACAATCTCTGGTTTCAGAGAACTCTCGTTCTGCCACTTCATAGTAACTCACAAGCTGCAACCGTTCTCATGCTCATTTCCACGCAAACTTCAAGTTTTCTTCAAGGTAAAAATACCATAGTTATTGTAGTATTTGTGTATTTCTTAATCATTTAATGCATGTAAAGTCATACTACCCATAGTTTTTATTTTATTACATTTTTTAAATTAGATTCCCATCTCTTTTCATGTACCACTGATGAAGTTTGTGAGGACTGTGCTCCTAAGCCCATTTTTACTGCACAGCTTTCCACAGCATGGTGATCTGCAGGGAGGCGTATGTTTCACCACAGGAGAACTGACTGTACCATTTAATACTCCAGACTCAGTCCATTTCTCTACATTTCCATTGCTGTCACTTCAATCCCAGTAACTATCATCTTCCACCTGAACTAAGCAATGGTCTAATTCCATGGTTCTCAAGTAGGTACAGTACCTCCCCACTCCAGCTTCATCCAGGCCACTGGAAATGTATGTTTGTTTAGTGGGCGGGGGGTGGGGGGGGTTGGCATTTTCAGTTGTCACAGTGAATTGGAGAAGGGCACTCTCCTGGCATCCAACAAACAGGGGCTGGGGATGCTGCGAGTTCAGCCATGTTGCCCACACAATGATCTGCCCATCCCAACACACCAACTACAGCTCTATTACTGGCCCCCTGTTTCTACTAGCTGTCTCTACACTGCAGCCTGAGAGGTTTTTTTTCCAAACGCAAATCAGATGATTCCTCTCCTATCTTCAATCATGTCCCCTCACCCTAAGGACAAAGATCAAAACCTAAAGTCTGGTCTACAAGGTGCTGCCTCCCCTCATTTCAGTTCAGGTCAGCCTTCTCTCTGCCCCACATTCATGTGCTTCAGACGGTCATTTGTCCAGCAAATAATGATTACACATCTACTGTGTGCCAGGGACTACCCAGAGTGACGAGGACGGAAGAGGGAACACAAGAGACAAACATTCTCCACCCTCATGGAACTTACATTCTAACTCCATGAAGCTGCCAGGCTTCTCTTCACCCAAAGCCTTGCCATATGTGGTCTCCTTTGCGCAGTCGATTTCTGCTCATCCCCCAGGTCTCAGCTTAGGCCCCCTTCCTCCCCCTTATCCCACTAAGTCAGGTGATATTATCCTATGATATCCTATCATATCCCTTGTGATATGATCCTATGACTCTGAACTTTTTGGTATTATAACACAATTGAAATTGTTTATTTAACATACATATTTTCTGTCATATCCCCAGGGCCCAGCACAGTATCTGGAACACAAAAGGCACTCAAGAATATTTTGCTTATTTATGCACATGTGTATGTTTATATATGTGCATGTGCCTTTACAGTTTATGAATATGTACATATAAACACACTTGTATATATTTTAATGTTTCTGCACGTGAATAGGTGTGTACACATGTATTCAAGTATGGATACATGCATAGTTTTGGGTACGGGAGTGTACTCATTCACATGATACACGTGTGTATATCTATGTGCACGCGCATGTGTGTATACACTCTTCTGGCCCCTCAGTGACAGCTCTGACCTCCTGGAGGCCGCTGGAAGCAGGGCCCCAAGTTCTCTCTAAGCTGACAGTTCAATAAGAGCATAGATCATTCAATGACATTCCAAATGTCAGCAAACACTAGTTCGCTCCTCTCTGCTACAGGGAAAGTAAGTGGAGGCGGGAGAAGTGGAGGCTTGGCCCTGGAAGAGTTGCCCTTCCCTGAGACCACCCATGCCACCTATGGACAGGAGAGGGCAGCTGAAAGACCACATTCTGCCTCTGCTCAGACTGGAGGCCTTAGTCAAGTGCGGACAGAGACCTCAGTCCCAGTTGCTTGCTCACTCAGCAGGTCTAGGGGGCCAAGCAGGCCTGGAGCCTCCCCATTCTTTTCATGGGGCAGAGCCCTCCTGGGGCACTGAGGAGAGGAAAGGAAGGGAAGGGGGCAGCACAAAGTAAGGTTAAGGATGGGAGAGAAGCCCAGACAGCCAGGGCCTGGGTGCCATGTGGGGAAAGAGGAGTGAGGCTTTTACGTGGTATTCCCACAACCCTGGCAATGGCCTCTCTGGCTTAGCTTTTCTCATTGCTCTTTTTAAGGGTGCAGAAATCCCTGTGCAACCTGCACAAGTCACACAGTATAAAGGTCAGAAAGATCGCCATGTGCCTGGATCTCCAGGGTCCTGTAGCCTCCCTGTCTTGAATGGCTGAAAAGGACTACAGTTGGATCACCTCAAGCACAGCTAGAACACAGTGTGGCTGGAGAGCAGAAAGGAAGGGGTGAGACCCCTGGTTTTTCTTAGACCTATGCGGTCTACCTCCCAGGAGGCGATCACAGAGTCCTCTGTTTCCCCTAGTACCCATTTCCCCTTCTACGACTCAGCATAGTCTGGCAGAGAACCAAGCTGAATAGGCACAGCACAGCTTCCTCCACCGCCAGCAGCACCAAGGTAGTCCCGAGTGGCAATGTTATCACACGGGTCGGCTGGTTTCCTGCCTCTCTGCCAAGGAACCTAGAGGCAGGGAGCTATCCATACACCAAAAAGTCTAGTGAACTTCACAGAGCAATTGTTCATGGTCAGCGCCCGCCTCGCCTGGCCGGCCCTTCACATTGCATTTGCAGAGACCAGCAAGTAGCCTCCGATGCACTCTGACAGCTGGCATGCCGTCTCTTCCAGGCGCACGGGCCTGGCCACACCCGCACACATAGCCCTGCCAAGGCCCGCGTGAGAGGCCCTCTCTGGAGCCAGCTCTCAAGGATCAGTCAGCCAGCTAGCAATTGCTCACTGGGCATACACTCTGCACCTAGCCTTGATCTGGCCAGTGGGGACACAGAGAGGAAACAAGCTCAGTCTCTGCACTTTGGAGGGACACACCCGCAAGGAAACACATGGACTCAAAGATCACGGATATCCAGAGTGTCAAGGCCTTAAGGCAAGAAATCAACTTCTGAGCTTCTCAGCCCAGGTGAGACCTGAGCCGAATCATCAAGGAGAGGGAATATGCCTGATGAAGATGACTGGGGGTGCTTCAGACGGACAGAAGGCCTCACGACCAGGCCCAGAGGCAGGACAGAGCCTGGCCTCCTCAGCCCCAGCTGGGAGGCAGTAGGAAGCTATTGTTCAGCTGCAACCGATCAGCAGGACAGGTGGGGAGGGGTCAAAACACAGACTAGCCAGAGGGCAAAGGACCCGCACACCAGAGGACAGCAAAGGAGCTCACACACACTGCCACAGACAGCAGCCCGAGACCTACGGAACAAAGCCCAGGGTGCCTGTCTTCCACTGCTCCTCCAAACGCTCGCTCACCTCCAGCACCCCCACACACCAAAGAATGCTGCTCCCCTACACACAAGTCCCCTCTCCCCAGATCCAGATCCCACCTTCCGAGAATGCCCAATTCATTCAATACAATTCAATACCATTGTTCATACAATACCAGAGGGCCTGGCCCTCTAAGATCTCTCCTTCTCTGAGCACTCCTCTCCCCACCACCCCCGGGGAATCACTATTCTGACTCCTGGTGTGTTCTCTCTCCTCTGAGCTTCCTGGGAGTCACTGAGCTGGCCAATGGCACAGGTTCCTGGGGCTGCCCCTGGTCTGTTACCCTTCCATCACAGGGATTCATGGGAGTAAAGTCTCCCGAGTGGCCTGGGCCTCCCACAGCCAGGATCCTAAGACAGCAGGAATCTGAGAAGTCTATTACTACACCTCCCTTCTTCTGCTTACCTAGGAAGCACAGCACACACTAGGAAAAGTACAGCTTTCTGGGTGATTCATTCTCTGCCAGGGCCCACTTTCCTAGCTGCACAGGGTCCCTCCTGGCCCACAGCCTCAGCGCCCACTCCCCATGTGCTTGGGGCTAGGTGAGTGCCAGCCTCCCCCATGCTCAAAGGGAAGTGGGTACTACTGTCCACAGCCCTTCTCACATGAGCAGGCTCGGCTAGGGGTAGGCAGAACCAAAGCCAGCCTGGACCAACTCCACCTCACCACCAGAAGGAGATACCAGGGCCAGTCAGGAGGGTCAGAGGTCACACTCATGATCACTCCTGGCACTTCCCTCCTAGAGGAATACAGCTCAGCCCAGAGCGGGAGCTCAGAGCAAGAACTGGAAACTCCCCTTAATAGGGACTTTTCTGCACATCCAGGGGACACCAAGGAGGGTGGTGTCAAACTCCACCTAGCAGCCTGGTCCCTTAAGCAGCTCCCCACTCTCAGAAATAACCACAACCTTTCATATTAGCTAGGGAGGAGGAAGGAGTATTGAGAAAAGAAAAGAAAAGAGAACAACAAGATGAAAAGAACAGAAATGAGGAAAGAAAGCAAGAGGGATGGCGTCTGAGGCACAGGAGAACTTGAGGACACGTGGAGAGGGGCTCAGATACAGTACCTTTTTCAGGTTAATCCACTGCTTGAAGTAATCTGCTACTGGCAAGCCCAAGTACTGGCACTGTCCTGGGAGCCTGAAGAAAGAGAGGGAGGAGAGAACACGTTGAGCAACCCATGTCGCAGGTACAGGGTCTTAAGACAGGAAATCCAACAGAGTCTATAAGACAGGGAGACCCCCAAAAGGCTAACAACCCACCAACCATAGGTCCTACCCCACCCAGGAAAGGCACCCCACCTTCAGCACCCTGGACACCAGGCTCCAGATGCAGCCCTCAGATCCAAATGTGAGAACCTGGAGACTCTATTCAAAATAATATCAGACACACTGCTTTCTGATGGCCTACGATATTGCTAAGTTTCTTACTTACATTTTCACATTAATTCAGAGTGATGCTGGCAGGTGGTAGATCTGTACACTTTACAGATGAGAAAACAAGAGTCAGAGAGGCTACCCAAGTCCCCACAGCTAAAACACGATAATGTCAAGAACTGAACCCAGGTCTGGCTCATTCAAAAGCCTGTGTTCTTTCCAGTGCAACAGGGTGTTGTCATTTTGTTACAGAGACAGGAGGAGAGAGAAAAAAGAGCACATGATTTAGAGACTGCTGGGCAGGGCCTTTGCCTCACATTTAAGTCTCTAACAATAGCTTTCTGTGACAGCGAAGAGAGAGATAAAAAGATGTCAGAATGTAAATCGAGAGTCTGTTCTTGATTTTTCTTTAAATTATAATTTATAAACTCTCCCCTTCTAGCTGATGATGCCATTTTGCCCACACAAATCCATTCAAACAAATACTTATTAAACACTGATGTTTAATAAGAGTCAGGCACTCAGGACTCAAAAAGTAAAACTTAACTCCTGCGCATGAGAGACTCACAGTTTGTTCAGCAGAATGGTAGATTAAAAGCCTTAAGTTAAAGCATTGGGGTACATGGAAGGATGGAAGAAGATACAAGAAATATCAGCTGGGGAAGATCATAGTTTTCTTGCTAAGAGGAGCTTGGCCACAGGCAATAGAGAGCCTTTGAAGAGTTGTGATTTACAAAGATAGTTCTGGGGGCAACAAAAACAATACACTACAAAAGCCAAGTAGTAGCCAGGAGACTAGACAGTAGCCATAGAGACAGTGAGCAAGCAACAGAAAAAAAGAGATGTAAAGGAAATCTTGGTGAGCGAATGAGAGAAAGTGGTAGAACCCAATCCAGAGGCATGTGGCTAGACCAGCTTTGTGCTTCTTACTGAGACAGTTAGGGGTGCAGAGAGCATATGTGACAATGCAGATGAAACCAACCAGCATTTAGTCAATTTCATTACTGTCTTTAAATTCTCTTCATACAGTATCTCCCTAGACCAGGCATCATCCCACTACCTTCCCTCTACTAGCCCACCGGATGGAGGCTTCAGTTTGGGAATGCAATTTGAGAGGTATACCTGACGCCCGCTAAGCACTCAGTACCTGTTGAGTTTGAGAGCCCTAGGAGACATTTGGCAGTGGAATGATGTCTAAGAGGCAGATGGATATCCAGTTTTGAAGAGAGATCTGGCCTGGAGATATAAACTGCTGAATCACTCGTGTAATTTAAGTAAAATTAAAGCCACGAAAGAAGACAAGATTACCCAGGAAGACTATGGAATGAGAGGAGCAGAGCACCCAGGTTAATGTCTCACAAAGCTCAGTCAGTAAAGAATCTGCCTGCGATGCAGGAAACCCCGGTTCGATTCCTGGGTCAGGAAGATCCGCTGGAGAAAGGATAAGCTACCCACTCCAGTATTCTTCCCTTGTGGCTCAGCTGGTAAAGAATCTGCCTGCAGTGTGGGAGACCTGGGTTCAACCCCTGGGTTGGCAAGATTCCCCAGAGAAAGGAAAGGCTACCCACTCCAGTATTCTGGCCTGGAGAATTCTACGGACTGTATAGTCCATGGGGTCGCAAAGAGTCGGACACAACTAAGTGACTGTCACCAATGACAATGACCACCAAGCTTTACTGAGCTAAAATGAAATGAGGCCACCTGTACCAGATCAACACCAGAGACAAGGAACTCATAATACACACAGCAGTCGGCTCTAACTGTGGTCTCCTCCAATTAACAGAACATCCTTCCTTAATGCTAAACTTTAACCTGTCTTTTGTAATTTCCACCCACAAGTCTGAGGCATGTCTTTAGAAACTACAGAGAATGAGACTTGCATCTCTTCCTTGCAGAACCTCTCAAGATGCGCGAGCCTAGGGAGCTTCCCTCTAAGTTCCCTTCTCCAGGTCACATAGCCTCAGCTCCTTCGAGATAACGTGCCATGAGGCAGGACTCACCCAATCCACCTCCATGCCCAGAGGGCAAGGCTCCTAGTATCAGAGAGCCAAGGTAACACATGCTCTTTGGACCCCATGTCACATCACCTGGGGCCTCCCTGGTGGCTCAGATGGTAAAGAATCCACCTGCAATGCAAGAGACCTGGGTTCACTCCCTGGGTCAGGAAGATCCCCTAGAGAAGGGAACAGCAACCCACTCCAGTACTCTTGGTGGCTTCCCTGGTGGCTCAAATGGTAAAAGCGTCTGCCTACAACGCAGGAGACCCGGGTTCAATTCCTGGGTCAGGAAGATGTCCTGGAGAAGGAAATGGCAACCCACTCCAGTGTTCTTGCCTGGAAAATCCCATGGATGGTGGAACCTGGTTACGGTCTACAGATTACAGTCCATGGGGTCCCAAAGAATTGGACACAACTGAGCGACTTCACTTTCACTTTCCGGTATTCCTGTCCGGAGAATTCCATGGACAGAGAAGCCTAGCGGGCTACAGTCCATAGGGTCACAAAGAGTCAGACATGACTGAGTGACTATACTTCAGACTTCAGACTTCAGATCACCTGTGGTCAACCTAAAGGATAACAAAAGCAAGCTTACCGTTTCTGGAATAATTGATTTTTGAGCCTAAAAAGCAAGTCATTAATGTCAAATGCCATAAAGCAGTCAAGTAAGAGAGAGCTGAGAATAACCCAATGAATTTGGCATCAGTGGGCTGGTAGGGACAGAAGGCAGCAGGTGACATGTTGAAGGGTGAGAAGAAATAAAGTGGAGATCACAAGCAGACACTCCCTCTTTAGGAGGTTTGGCAACAAGAATCTAGTTGTAATGACTGTTTCTACCCTAGAAAGTGTTAGGGCAGTCAACCTTCCCTCCATTACTCTTCAACTATTTGATAGACACTAGCTTTTTCTGTTTTATTGACTATGCCAAAGGCTTTGACTGTGTGGATCACAATAAACTGTGGAAAATTCTGAAAGAGATGGGAATACCCAACCACCTGACCTGCCTCTTGAGAAACCTGTATGCAAGTCAGGAAGCAACAGTTAGAACTTGACATGGAACAACAGACTGGTTCCAAATAGGAAAAGGAGTACGTCAAGGCTGTATATTGTCACCCTGCTTATTTAACTTATACGCAGAGTACATCATGAGAAATGCTGGGCTGGAAGAAGCACAAGCTGGAATCAAGATTGCCGGGACAAATAGCAATAACCTCAGATATGCAGATGACACCATCCTTACGGCAGAAAGTGAAGAGGAACTAAAAGGCCTATTGATGAAAGTGAAAGAGGAGAGTGAAAAAGTTGGCTTAAAGCTCAACATTCAGAAAACTAAGAACATGGCATCCGGTCCCGTCACTTCATGGGAAATAGATAGGGAAACAGTGGAAACAGTGTCAGACTTTATTTTTGGGGGCTCCAAAATCACTGCAGATGGTAATTGCAGCCATGAAACTAAGACGCTTACTCCTTGGAAGGAAAGTTATGACCAACCTAGATAGCATATTCAAAAGCAGAGATATTACTTTGCCAACAAAGGTCCGTCTAGTCAAGGCTATGGTTTTTCCGGTGGTCATGTATGGATGTGAGAGTTGGACTGTGAAGAAAGCTGAGCACCAAAGAATTGATGCTCTTGAACTGTGGTGTTGGAGAAGACTCTTGAGAGTCCCCTGGACTGCAAGGAGATCCAACCAGTCCATTCTAAAGGAGATCAGTTCTGGGTGTTCATTGGAAGGACTGATGCTGAGGCTGAAACTCCAGTACTGTGGCCACCTTATGCGAAGAGTTGACTCATTGGAAAAGACCCTGATGCTGAGAGGGATTGGGGGAAGGAGGAGAAGGGGACGACAGAGGATGAGATGGCTGGATGGCATCACCGACTCGATGCACGAGTTTGGGTGAACTCCGGAGTTGGTGATGGGCAGGGAGGCCTGGCGTGCTTCGATTCATGGGGTCACAAAGAGTCGGACACGACTGAGCGACTGAACTGAACTGAAGTGGGAGTCAATGCCTATGTTTTAGGCTAGTAGTAGAGTAAGCATTTACTTTTCTAAGACCTGAAATACCTTACCATGGGGAAGGCTCCTCTCCACACCCAGATGACACAGTGACACTAACGACAACCAGTCAATTTCCTGGGAGGGAAAGCCTGGCTGAGACCAAGAGGATGAAGGGGTATCCAGGTAGGACGTCTCCATGTAAGAACCAATGACCAAGACTAGAAGGAAATGAGGCAAGATTCTGAAAGACAAAAGGTAGCTTTAGGAACTAGAATGAGGTTGCCTAAGACACAGAACTGTAATGTTTGAGTAATTTTCTTATTCCCTTCAATTTTTCTTTCATGTTCCTATCCTTGGTGTTTGTGAAAATGCTTGCTCAGGTCAGCTACTTTTAAAACATCACATTTAAGGCCTGTGAGTAAAGGGGGCCACCAGAAGCAGCAGAATCTGCAAAGGAACACATCAGGGGACTGGCCGGGAAAAGGCAAAGGTCCGGGGTCACCTATCACACTCCCCCAGCACCCTCTGGTTCATCTAGTTGACCCAGGCCAGGAGTGCTCTTGGCTGTGGCTGGCCCTGGGAGAGGAAGGGCTCCCTCTTCAGCAGGATTTCAAGGGCAGATGTCAACTGTCGGCTGTCAGAGAGTGTCCTCTACCCAGGCAGGAAGTGTCTCACAGGATCCTGCCTGGTTCTCTTGAAGGAGGACAGACTAGACAGATTGTCAGGCTGAAGACTCAGCTTCAGATATGGCTCGGCAGCATCTGGAGTGCTGCCTGGGCCCCTTGGCTGACTGAAGCAGAGAGCGGCGGGACCATCATCCTCACTCGGGGCTTGCACAGTCACTTGTGGGTATACCTGCCATTTGTAGGTTCACAGGCAGTCCAGTTGTCAAGTCCTAGCTCTGTGACTTCAAGACGCAAGCAGTACGTCTGCTACAGGTGTAGCAGGACCCAGGCCCGTCTTCACAAGAAACACAGAGCTACATGCCAGAACTTGAACTCCCAGGTGCCTCGTGGGAAGACAGCTAGCTACACATTTCCATGACAGAACCCTAGCCCAGCTCAGAGAGCACCAAGAGAAACCCCATGAGGAAGGGTAGGTTAGAGGAGTTGTCATTCCTTCATAAAAGAGGAAACTGATGCCCAGAGAAGAAAAAGGATTTGCTTGATCAGACAAGAAGCCAAAGGCAGAACCAGAAATGGGATCTAAGCCTTCTGACTACACAAGGCATCAATCATGTAGACGTAGTCTTTACAAGTCCCTGGGAAGGCAAGGTCTGGGTTTCAGACGGGAGGTACCACAGTGGTTGGTGCTCAAGGTCACTTCTGGGTCCACAGTTCTCATGAGCATAAGGCTACTGTCAGAGGGTACTAGTGGGCACGCAGTGCCACTAATTTGGAAAAGAAAAAGGAGAAAGTGCCCCTGGCACAAAGGGCTTGAATGCTATGAGTTCTCCCAGACACTGATCCCAGGAAGAGCCACTGGCAGTGGGCCCTGGAGTAGCCTACGGGCGTGAACGTGCAGGCAGGTTTATGGTGCCCAGGCCTCCATGCAGCTGGGATCACTGGGCACAGAGCTCCTCAACTGCCCAAACATCATCTGGCCATGCTTATTACTGCTGCCCAATGAAATTTTATGCACCAAGTCCACAGGTGTGATTTCCCCTTCTTTATGAGGGTCGGAATGACATCACTGATGGCCAATAGAAAAGAGCCAATTATGTCCAGGCCATAAAAAGGAATGGGAATTTTTTTTCAACCAAATCAAAACTTCCTTCAGCCTCATGAATGCAAGGGGCCCTCTTTAAGGAAGCCCCCCACCCTAGTCCTGCCTGTGGGCTCTAAACCAAGGGATACGATTGCTTTCCAAATACTATGGGGCCTAGGGCCAGAGAGGGGCTCCGCCTTTGGTGTTTACCATGGGGCTCATCTCTTATCACACTGGCCCCCAGGGTCATCAGAACAGACCATGAAACCTTTCCCTCTGAGGCCTGACTGGCTCCCTGCTACTCCATCCAGGGGGAAGTCAGAAAAGATGGGGTACTCCTCAAGTTCCCTTACTACTGCGGCTAAGTGACAGAATGCAAAGAAAGCCCTCTCCTACTTAGAAAGAAGAGCATGGGAGGAATAAGGGTATAAGAAACAGCCCCCTCAATAAGCATATAGCACAGAGCAAAGGGAGCCCCACCACCTGCAGCCCCACACTCGGGCTAGGCCCAGACAGCCCTGATGGCAAACAGGTGTGACCAGCTCGGCGCCAGCCAAGGCAGGGGACTGGCTCATTAAAGGAACACCACCCTCGCTAATGGGTATGGGCGGGATGAAGCCATTGTTAGCAAGAGCTCAGCTTTGAAGACTGGGTGACACAGAGCTGGGGGGCTCTGCTAGAACTGCTAGGCTTCAGTGGAGGGGGCCAGCAGCATCCATGGAGGTCTGACACACAGACTGGCAGACACCAAGAGCCAGGACCAGCCAGAGAGCAGGCAGCAGTGCTGGCAGAGATCATGGACACTCTTCCTTCTGGGTTTCCTTCTCTGCAAGTCTTAGGGACGTGCAGGTCACTCTCAAGCCTTTACGAGGAGGAAGTCAGCTGACTCTACGGGCTATATTTGACCCCTCTCTGCTTCTCTGGAAAGGCTGTGGGACCTGGATCTCGGAGTGATGTAGGCTGTCATTTCTCGTACCCAAAAGCACATTATCGCTCACCTGCAAGGGCAAACTGTTTTGTTCCACCTGATATGCAGAAAAGGGGGTGTGTGGAGGTGCAGAGGTGAAGAGCTGGGAGAAAGGCCCTATCTTCTTTAAAGTCATCTCAGAGCACAGAGGCACGGAAGGCGAGCCTGGGGAAAGCGGAAGCGGCACACCCAGCCGACCAGTCAGAGAGGGAGCTCCTGTTGAGGGATCACCTATGAGGGGTGTGGGGCTTGTTTCCATGAAGGGCTCCACTCTTGCTCATTCTGATGCAAACCTTCCCACAGATGCTGTCACTGTCACTGGCTGTCCTGCACCTCGGAACGCATCTCCTAGGCCTATCTCCAAGTCCCACCGAGGCTGAGCCTCGGGGAAGGTCCCCTTCCCCTGGGTCCCAGTCTGGGAGTCCCAATCAGAGCCCCACAGTCAGCACGACACGCGTCTGCATCCAGCTCAGGCAGGCTACCGGAGCCCAGGCAGCACTTCACTGGGGACGCAGCTCTTTGTCTCTCCTGTTCCCGTTTCCCCACCCAGAGGAGATAAACAGACCCCGGGTGATAAACGGCCCACCTTTCATGATCACTTTTCCTCAAGTTGAGGAGAGTAGCTGGTGATGGATGGGTTAGAATTTGGTTATCAGGAAGGGCTGTCAGCCAGAGGTGCCTATCTCCTCCCCCACTACACAGGGCATCATTATGCTGTGGCATCGAGGTAAAATATGATCAGGGGGAGAGAAGGAAGCAAGGAAGGCTGGGCTTCCTTCCCTGTGTGGGGAGGCCGGCTTCCCACAGAGCCAGCCGAGCTACAGTGAGAGTAGGCATGGGGCTGGGACCTTAGTTATCTGCCCATGACACCTTTTATCTCTGCACAAATTGGTGCTTCCGCCCCCACTGCATCCTCTTAGACAAACAGAGGCAGGCACAATGTGGCACCACTGCAATCACGTAGCAATTTAACCCGAATTAGTGAGAGGGTCAAACCAGGAAATAAGGGTTTCTCATTTCAACAGGTTCCTTAGTCTCTGCTCAGAACCACCACACTGCAGCAAGGAGGGGGGAGAGAAAGGAGACTCATAATTGAATTCACTCACTTGGCCTCTGCTGATGTATAAAAAATTAATGCTCGAGCCTTGTACTTATCAAAGCCGGCCAGTCTCCATCTCACCTGAGAGACACACCGTGGTCGAAGACACAGCCCAGCCACTCCCGGCCAGGCAAGGACAGGAAGGGAGAGGAAAGCAATGCCTTGCGCCAGCAACACCTAGAAACCTACAGGATAATGTGTGGGTTGTGTGGGAAGGAGAGGGGCAGCAAGGGTGTAGGAGGTGAGCACATCAAAGATGACCCTGGCCAGTTCAAGAACACGCTTCAGGGCTTCCCTGGTGGCTCAGTGGTACAGAATCCGCCTGCCAATGCAGGAGACATAGGTTCGATCCCTAGTCCGGGAAGATTCCACACACCATGGAGCAACTAAGCCCATACGCCACAACTACCAAGCCTGTGTTCTGGAGTCAGGAGCCACAACCACTGAAGCCCAAGCACCCTACAGCCCGTGCTCACAGGAGAAACCACTGCAGTGAGAAGCCTGCACACTGCAACTAGAGAGTAGCCCCTGCTGGTGAGCAAAGCGCAACCAAAGAAAAGCCCGCACAGCGGTGAAGACCCAGGCAAAAACAAAACGAATTAATTAAACAAAACAACAAGAATACACTTCAGTCTACAGAGAGAAAAGACATTCTGGCCCCACCCTCCACCAGGGATGGCCAGTAGCCCCTCTGTCTGTCTGTCTCTCTCACTCACACACACAAACACACACACCCAGCTCTGTGCTGAAAGTAACAATGCCCCTCCCCAACCTCCCCCCCACACACACAGAGCTCCATGCTGAGTTAGTAACCCCCGCCCCCCCACCACACACACACACAGAGCTGTGCTGAAAGTTAGTAACCCCCCCTCCTCACACACACACAGAGCTGTGCTGAAAGTGAGAAAGTCAAAAGGAGCACGTGCGCGTGTGCGCGCGCACACACACACACACACACACAAACTCTGTGCTGAATTGAGTAACCCCTCTCTGTCTCTCACAAACACACGCACACACAGAGCTGTGCTGGAAGTGAGTAACCCCCCCACCTCTCTCTCTCACACACACACACACACAGCTGTGCTGAAAGTGAGAAAGCCAAAAGGAGCGCGCGCGCGCGCGCGCGCACACACACACACACACACAGCTCTGTGCTGGAAGTGAGCAACCCCTCTCTGTCTCTCACAAACACACACAGAGAGCTGTGTTGAAAGTGAGGAAGCCAACATGAGTGTATACACACACACACAGCTGTGCTGAAAGTGAGGAAGCCAACAGAGTACTGACAGCATTGACAAGGCTAAGAAAGCAGGGAGTGGAGGAGTCACTTCTGCTCCCCAATCACGTCCCCCACTGCAGACCCTGGAGCTAGAAGGGCCCCTGATGGGGGAAAGGACCAGGTCTGTGGTTCTGCCGCACTAGGAGAAAACTTGGTCAAGTGACCATGCGTCCTCGGGCAAGTTATTTCACCTCCATGACCCGCTCTGTGCAGGTTAAAGGAGCCAGCCAAGGGAAACACTTCATAAATAAGCACTTACAGAAGGGGTCCTGGCTGTAAGGAGGTCAGCTGAGACCAAACCTGCAACTGCCTTTGGAGACGCTTCCAAGCCGCCTGCATTGAGAGACAGTGCCTTGGTCAGGAAAAGGCTCCTGGGGAAGTTTTCTGGGGATGACAGTCAGGGAAATCCAAAACCACTCAACAGCTGCCAGAATGAATTCCAGGAAGCTTGGGGATGAGGGGAGGACTTGTGGGTAAGAAGGCACCTTGGTACTCACTGTCCAAATCTAAAAATTCAGCATGCACATAGGCGGCAACAAAAGCCAAGGTTCCAGTTTACACACAAAGCGGGAGAACTTTCTCCCTCAATTGAAACCACATATTTACAAGTATCACTGAGATCCAGGACCCTCAGGGGGCAGAGGCCAAGCAACTGTGATTCCTAGAGATGCAGAGCTTTCAGGACCACCTAGGAGATAACCATAGCATGAAGCTAATGATCACTCCAGGAGAGACTACTGCGAGAAGGCCATCCCATTTCCAGGGATGGGAGGGCAATGCTGGGGAGCACTCACAAAGATTCAGCTTCAATCCCCTCTGCTCTAACACACACACACACATACACACACTCTCTCTCTCTCCCTGTCCCTCCACTCTTCTCTGCTTGCCCACAGCCCTGGGAGGATGCACTGCTGACTTCTCGGCCCCCTTGGCCCCCACACTTGCCCCCATCCTCTGGGACGGCTGCAGGTTACAATTCCAACCACAGGCTTCAGAAAGATGATACACTTGCCGGAGCCTGCAAAGGGTCAGGAGAGAGTACTGTTTGAAATACCAGCGTGACAGCTGGCTCCTTGTCTGTCTCTTCCTCCCCCACCCCCCTCCCCAAACTTGTCATGGTACAAGAAGTCTATAAGCAGCCCATCAGCTTTAAATATCAGTGTGCGTGAGGCAGGAGCACGGGAGCGAGGGAGCGGGAAGCAGACAGCGTGCGCCTCTGTCGCCACTGCCTGTCAGGGAACACTAATGAATTTCACCACCAGCAGCCATGCCTTAGATGGGGGTGGGGGTGGGGTGGGGAGTTTTCTAGGGAGAACTCTCACAGTATTAAAACGTCTCTTCCTAAAGCCCTGTGAATAAATGCCACTGCAGAACCGAGAACTATGCCCGCCACTAAGACTCAGGTCAAAGGAGGGAGAGGGCTTGGGTCGAGCCCTGAGGTCTTCCCAAAGAGGAAGGGGAGTGCAAGTGTGAAGCTGGAGCGAGCCAGCTGAGCCCCCCAACAGGAGGTGACCACCATCAACCGTATTCATCTCTTAACGGCCTTGGGATGGACAAGAAGAAAAGCCTGGTGCAGGGAGAGTACCAGTCGGCCAGACTCATTCCCTCCCTGCTCCACGTCCCAGCAACTTCAGCCAGCTCACTTCACTTGAGCCCAGGAGCAAGGGCTCCTAGATTGTTCCAGATCTAGGAGAGGTGGGGTGAGGAAACCGGAGCGCCAGTA
This sequence comes from Bos grunniens, assembly GCF_055505025.1. Classification (NCBI taxonomy): domain Eukaryota; kingdom Metazoa; phylum Chordata; class Mammalia; order Artiodactyla; family Bovidae; genus Bos; species Bos grunniens. Next base: position 19,659,831 of record NC_141167.1, read on the forward strand.
AGTCCCAAGAGGAAGCTACTTCGGCCACGGATGTCAGGAGCCAGAGCTTATTGTGCTCTCCATTTTACAGATGAGGAATGGAGGCGGAGGGAGTCATGTGACTTTCCCAAGATCCTACAACACAGGCAGTGGAGCCAACACTCAAACCCAGGTCTCCTTCACTTCTAAAGGCCCTGCTCTTTCCACAGTACCACACACCTCTCTGAGGAGGGGCTGACCACTCACTGGCTCCTGAGTGCCCTCAACTGCCAGGCCCTGCCCTGCCCTGCCCCTCCGCTCCCTCCCCCAGAGACACATGCACCTCTGGCTGGCAGGGGCCACAGCTGCCATGTAGCACAGGGCTGGGCCCCGGGCCAGGGTGAACCCAGCCTGGCAAAGCAAGCACTGGGCATGAGCCAGGCCATCACCTGGGAGTCTCCACGGCTCAGAGGGCATGGCTGCAGGCAGAAGCCTTCCCTTGGGTGCCCTCCATACAGCTCTGATCAGCAGTGTCTGATCTGGCACTGACCTGCTGTGCAGGGGGCAAATGACATTTAATTTCCTCTTGGTTTCCCTATGGTACAGACTAAAGGCCGTCACCTGCGTCTGGGTCTGGCAGCACAGCTGGAAGTGTTCCCAGACATGCTGCTCTGGAGAGTTCCCAAACAGAAACCAGAACACAGGCGGGTGCAGAGGGACGCCCCGTAGGCCAAGCTGCCCATCCTCCCAGAGAAAACCAACCTCAAATCCCCACAGGCAAGCAGATGTTCCAAAAGCTTCTGCATGTGTGTAGTGCACCTCCCTGCGCCACGGCTTTCCGGCCCACTTGCCGCCTATTGTTATTCCCATTTCTCCCTCGTGGAGCCCATATAAATAACCACACACAGCACATAAGAGCCACAGACACCCTGTGGAACATATAACACGCGCTTCCCCAGTGCCACAAAAACGCCACGAAATCAAATACTGTGTATCTCGCCAGCCCCTCTCCAGTGAAAGGATAAGACGGGCACCTCTCCAGAGCCTCTCCTGCTGCTGTTCTTCCAGGGAAAGGGCATGGTGCCCACCTGTGTGGCTGCGAGAAGTGCTGGAGTGGCTGCCAGGACTTGGGCAGGTGGAATGGCAGAGGCCCCAGTAGGCAGCAGGGAGTAGGGTTGGGGGAGGAGGGTGGGCAGGTGCTGGGAGGTTTCCAGCGCACTCTGGTCAGTGTCTCGGATGGTGAGCTATTTGCTTTTTCGGCTCAGGCGCTCTGTAGCAGTTTGAGCGGTCTCCAAGATACCTCACTCATCCCCCACTAGAGTCTCCATCTGGCCTATCGCCATCTTGACCCTTTGCCTGGGCCCTTGGCCCTTTGCCTGGCCTACAATGCCCTCTGGAGGCTCCACAGAGAGCATCCTGCAAGCATTCGGGATGCAGCAGGCAGCCTGACCTCTGCTTCAAGGACACAGCTGTTCCCCGAACCCCGCTGATCTCCTCTGCCCTGATCCCGGCTCCCCTGACTCCTTCAGAATGTGTAACCTAGCCGACAGAGTCACACTTCTGGTGGGCATTTTCAACTGTGCTCCCCCGAGCTCTAGGGTTCTAGGAGGGACATGAAGCTACTTTGTGGACTGGTGAGGGTGGGAAGAGGAAGAATGGGCAGGGTCTTGCTCCAGCTTCAAAAAGAACAGCTCAACTTTTATATATTTTGTAATATTGGGCTTTCTTTAACATTTATTTTTTTTAAAGTTTCCTGCTAAAAATACTACCCATTCGACCTCTACTGTGCTGCTCTGGGTTCATTCACTGTGTATCTTTGTAGTGTTTGCTCTCAAGCTCTACCTTACTTATTACTTAGCCTACAACTGGTTTTGCACATGCTGCTCCTTCTGTCCCGATCACTGGTGGTCCCCAGAGTTCCCAGCACAGTCCTTACTGGGCCTAGAGCAACTCTCAACAGGGGCTCACTTTAGGCTCCTGCTGGAATATTCTTCCAGGACACACAGTGGCTAGTGTCTTCAATGGTAGTTTCCAACAGTCTTCCTCGGAAGACAAGAACTGCCATGGGTGGTAACTGACATTTACAGGAAGGTCCCAGTGAAGACGCATGGCACGTGCCACTCTTAAATCACCAACTGCAGCACACCTGCTACCATCATCAATCATCTAAACCAACCAGAGACCAAGGAGGCTTTTGCATCTGGCCAATCTATGGGCAAAATGGAGTATATTCCAATAGGAAATACCACTCATTAGAAGTCTTCAAGCCACAGAAGCAGGACCACTGAAACACAGGATGATGCTCCTCAGCCAAGTACTCAAGGGCCTGCCCTTATATAGAGGAGGCGCTCGTGTGCGTGCTCAGTAGTGTCCGACTCTCTGTGACCCCATGGATTGTGCCCTCCAGGAGTCACGAGTCCCACAGTTCTGCTTATCGGACTGGAAATGGGCAAAACCCCTTGGCCCATCAACCAGGCCCGCCTCCTGGGTCTCCTCCAGCCAGCTCTGGGGAGGCGGCAGCAGGAAGGCAGGGGACCGTGTTCCTCCATGCTGAAGCCACTTGTTAATAGGCCCCAGATTCCCTCCTCCCCGGGGAAAAGGAGGCAGCAGTGAGCACTCTCCCTCCTTCCACACCCCCCCAGCCCACATCTGCCTCCCAGCAGGGCCAGGAGGAGAGCCATTAGCGTGTGCCTCAGCAGACAATGGGGAGGAGAAGTCTCCAGAGCAAAGGACAACTGCAGCAATTAGAATGCAGGGAGGTTCAGAAGCTATTTAACTGGGTGACCCTGAGGTCGCTGCATCTGACTCCCATCCCTGGATAAATATTGTATGAGAGGGGAGGGGGGCCAGCGAGGGAGCCAGCGGAGTGCTGCTCCTCCTTCCACTCCTTTCCCCACCCCACACGGCTGCCTCCAGCCACACACACCAAGAACATTATTTACAGCCCTGACAGTCAGAGCAATCACTCTGCTAACCAAGAGGGAATGGACAAAGTCGACTTACCCAAAATTGACTATGGCAATTGAAGAAGAATCCAGGGCTGTGGGGGAAGGGAGCAGAGCCAATACTGAGATGTAAAGCTTCTCCCAGACTATGGGTCCAGCTAGCATGAATACTCTCCATCACACCAAAACCACCAGCAGGTGAAGCTGGTCCCGACTGGTAGACAGTCATCAAAAATGGAGCACCCTTCTACCCTTCCGGGGGGCCCCATAACAGATAAACTCCTGGATCTCATCACTACCCAGGCTGTCATTGCTCAGTCGCTAAGTTGTGTCCAACTCTTTGCGACCCCATGGACTGTAGCACGCCAGGCTTCTCTGCCCTCCACTATCTCCCAGTTTGCTCAAATTCACGTCCGTTGAGTCGGTGATGCTATCTAACCATCCCATCACACCCAGGTGTTCCCTAGCAAAGATGGGAGTCCCAGCTACCTGCCCAGAGGAAGCCATATGCCACTTACTTATCCAGTGGGTCCCTTGGCTGACTTAGTGGGTTAAGGCCATGAGCAGGAAAGTCAGACAAAGCAGCAAGGGGTCAGGGTGGGGGAAGAAGAGGAGAGCGTCTGAGCACAGGCTGCGCCTCAGCCCCCACGTGCCGCTCCTCCAGTCCTGCTCTAATGCACCCTGACATGCCTCTGAAGACAGAGAGCTGTTTGCAGTCAGCACCGTGATTTGTTAGTAATTATTTCCATGGTGTCACATTGCTGTCACTCTGTTAACAAAGAGACAGGCTGCCTCGGGCTGCCTGCAAGAAAGAATCGCAGAGAAAAAGGCCTGTCAGGCTCCCGGGACTCTCTAGGCTGGCTGGCTTTCTTCCCCAAACCAACATCCTTGCAGGCTTTGGAAGAAACAGTTTTACAGAACTATCAAGTCTGAGTCGTGTCACCCGTTAGCCAGGGATACAGAATTTATCCCACCTGCTCATAGGCGCCCTTCCCAAAGCCCGACAGAGCTAAGCCCCCAGAGTCTACAGATCATTCAGGCATGGGCCACTCTGCCAGCGGCAGCTTTGGGTTCCCTGGCCCACACCTTCCCAGCCCTCTGCTTCCTGACTTCCTCCTCACTGGGGTGTTCACAGCCTCCTCTGTGCTCTCAGGAGCCTGATCACAGTGACCAATTTCAGAAGCAGCTGGCACGGATGGTGGTTAGGGAATACACAGTGGAAGGGCATCCTCCCTCCTTGAACCTGCCAAACACCATTCAGGACTAAAGATGCTCAGGTGCCTGAGCACCTGTGAGGAGATCCTCTCTGAGCTGCCTAGATCAGGACAGAATCCGCACTAAGAGAGCTGCTGCTGCTGCTGCTGCTGCTGCTAAGTTGCTTCAGTCGTGTCCGACTCTGTGCGACCCCAGAGACGGCAGCCCACCAGGCTCCCCGTCCCTGGGATTCTCCAGGCAAGAACACTGGAGTGGGTTGCCATTTCCTTCTCCAATGCATGAAAGTGAAAAGTGAAAGTGAAGTCGCTCAGTCGTGTCTGACTCCTAGTGACCCCATGGACTGCAGCCTACCAGGCTCCTCCATCCATGGGATTTTCCAGGCAAGAGTACTGGAGTGGGGTGCCATTGCCTTCTCCAGAGAGCTGCTGGTGGTTTGCTTTAACACAAAGTAATGTCTACATAAACCCGGGCTGGGAATTAGAGGACAGACTGGCGAGCGCTGACAAAACAGAGGTCACTCACCTTACAGGCATGGAAAGTTGGAGATTAATTCTCTCCTCTCACAGAGGGAATCAGACTCCAGGATAGTGGAAGGATGCGCCAATCTTGAGAAACCCTTTCACTGCCAAGCAGTAGTAGCAGCAAAAAAGGAAGACGAAAGCCCACAAAAGTCTGAGAGAGGCCCTGTCAAGGTGGCAACGGCCACTGCCACTCAGCTCCTACAGAATCCCAGGGGACAAAGGAGTCTAGACAAGACTCCAAGTCTCCTGGCATCAGCGTCCAAAAGACAGGGCAGTGCTGGCTGCACGCACTGAAATGAAAGCCCCCCGAAGGCAGGACGTTCAGAAGTTTTATCTCTTTGTTCACTGCTAAGTCCTCAGTACCTGGAACAGTATAGACATATCATGGACACTCGATAAATATCTGTCGAAAGAATAAATAAATGGGTGACTAGGGCTCAAAGGCCACTTCCACACCCCTGGGGTCAGCCTCTCTCATTGGGGGTTCAGAAAAGAGGGAAGGCCAGTGCAGACTCCACAAGACACAGGGAAGACCACACGTCTAAGGGGCTGGAATTAGGTTGAAAAGGACGAGGGAGATTAGTACAAGCTGACAGGACTAGGCAGATGCTCGTATTAGACTGAACCTTCACATACTCATTTGGTAAACATGAATGAAAAGACCAAAAGAAGGTATATAGTCCAACAAAAAAACCAACTGCAGTATAGTAATACAATGGAATCCTACCCAGCAATACATAGGTTGAACGACCAACGATGACACGGATGAATCTCTTGTATATTACACTGAGCAAAGGAAGTCAGACTCAAAAGAGTGTATCTTGTATGAGTCCATGTATATGAAAGCCAAAAAGAAGAAAATGAGCCCAAAGCAACGGAAGTCAGAGTAGTGGTTACCTAGAAGAGGGTAGGCATTACTGACAGGAGAGGGGCACGAGGAAACTTTCTGGGATGATGCAAAAAGTTCACCTTGACTTGGGTGGCACACAAGTGTGTACATGTATAACAATATACTGAGCTGACCATTTCACACTTGTATACAGAATGTACCCTACTGTACCTATTTCATACTTCCATTTCTAAAAAGATAACATTTTTTTGGTTTTCCTTTTTCTGGCTGTACCACACGGCATGTGGGATCTTAGTTCCCCAACTAGGGATCAAACCTGAGCCCTCTGTGTTGAAAGTGTGGAGTCTTAACCACTGGACTGCTGGGGAAACCACAATAAAAAAAAAATTTTTTAAGTTGGGTCTCAAGAGTCACGCGAAAAGTATCTCACCCATACAAAAATATTTTCTAGCATCAACAGTGGAAGTTCAGTTCTCCCTGGAGTTCAGGACACAAGCCCCCCATTTTTCACTCTCTATTTTCCAGAGGACATCACTTCAGTCATGTCCAACTCCATGCGACGCTATGGATGGTAGCCTGCCAGGCTCCTCTGTCCATGGGATTCTCCAGGCAAGAATACTGGCGTGGGTTTCCATGCCCGCCTCCAGAGGATCTTCCCAATCCAGGGATTGAACCTGCGTCTCTTACATCTCCTGCATTGGCAGGCAGGTTCTTTACCACTAGCGCCATCTGGGAAGCCCTTGCCAGAGGACAGAAGGACCCAAACTAATGGCCAAGGCCTGTGAAGGTCCAAAACTTTTCAAAACACAAAGCAGTGCCACCTGAGTCTCAGGGGTAGCCTCTATTCCAGACCACGCAGACTCCACAGAAGTAGAGCTGGCACCCTGGTCAAGCCATGCCCTGCTGGTTCTGAGGCTCTCTGAAGGAGCCTCTCAGGTTCTTCCACGGAGCACAGAACCAGACTTCCAGACACTGCCCAGAAGAGCCACAGACACAGAAACCATCTGTCTTCCTGACAAGCCAGGCAGAGACCAGCTGATCCACTCCAGCTCTAGGTGACGGTCAAGGTCCAAGTGCCTACGGCCCCTCCTGCCAGCAAGGAGGCGGTAAGACCCTCAAGGATGGTCGAGGGGCACTCTATCCATCAGATTGGGGACCAGACACCTGGCAGCCACACTCACCTCAGGACCAATGAAGCAATAAAGAGTCGTCTAGTCAGCAGCGCCACAGCAGGCTCCCACCACCAGAAACATCTCAGCGCCTGGCCAGCCACTACATAAACACCTCCGTCTTTTATCAGGGTTTTAACTGAGCAGAACTCCCACTCCAGGGATTCCCACAACCACTGAAGTGCTTAAGACCCTCCGACACCTTCCCAGGGGGAGAGGAGATGAGTCTGCCACTGGAGCCCCACCCTGCAGCCTAGAAATGCCCAGAAACTGGAATACCAGAGGCGCTATCTGCCCGGGAGGGGCTGTGCCCGCAGACCTGATGGAAGAGCTTCTTTCTCCCCGAGTGTCCCTGCAGGCCGAAGGTCCCTCCAGTCCTTCCCTGGACTCAGGCTCTGAGGGAAGGCTGCAGGCTGCATGGCCTGCCGACCCGCAGCTCCAGGACCACGTGGAGAAAGGTGGGGAGGAGCGCCAGCTGGGAGCCAGGAGCCTGCTTGGACTTCACAGAAACCTGCTCCTGTCCTGAGGCCCACACGCTGGAGATGGGTAATCCTTAGCCGAGCCCATCGTCAGCAGCCCCTTTCCTGCCAGGTCCTGGCCCCAGGACAGGTGCAGGAAGGGGTTTGCCCACATCTGTGAGAAGGCTGGCTCCAGAGGCCGGAGCTCTCAGGTGGAGGCGGGGCACCCCTCGCTCCCCAGCACCCAGGAACCCTGGGCCCGAGGAGTTGTCAGGCTAACGAGGCTACCCCACCACCACTCCATCTGAGCGTGGCAGGCTGTGCCGCACGACTGGCTTCAGGTGGCTCTTCTTTAATTAATGGCATCCCAGGCTCTGCAGGGAGCTTCACCCCACAATGAATGGCCCTCTCTCATTAGAGGCAGGCCTGCCATGATGTATTCAGGGCGAGGGCCAGGATTCATTTCCCTGTCTGTGGGTTGGGGATGGGAGGGAGTGGGGAGGCAGCAGGGAGAGATTTATATCGAGTGACTTGGATTAGCTGCAGCTGAAACATGACCCCATCAACGCAAGCTGCCTTCTTGGGGCTAACCCAATGCACCTCTGCTGACGAGAGGGCTCTAGGGAAACTAAAGGGAGGGCAGAAGGTCTGGTTCTTGTTCGCTCTGGGCTCAGGCTGCAGCTCAAAGGCCCAGAATTCCTATACAACCTCCAGAAGCCCCTCCCCAGCCCACCCACACACATGGTGTGCAGTGCAAGCCTGGCCTGACTCTGAGCTGATCTCGCCTTACCGAGAGCCTCTTCGTGGCCAGGAAGCTGACCCACGGGCTTCACAGCTATATCAAAGCGCTGACCATGGCAATCAGCTGTTTCTCTTGCTTTCTATGGGAAATACCCTCACTCCCTACCTCAGAGGAGGAGTCCACAACGTGGGAAGGCCCCACGTCTGCAGCTGTGTGGGCAGGACCCAAGTATGTGTGCCCATCTCAGACCTCGGGCTACCCAGCACTCGGGAAAAGGCAGGCATCAGTCTAACGTGGAAACATGTGGGCAACACCGCACTGCACTGACCCCTTAGGCTGAACCTCACCTCCAGGGTGGGGGGATCCTGAGCAACACTTCTTCTCTCCCCCACAGCGATCCTGAGACCGAGCAAAGTGGCCTGGGGTCTTCAAGGCAAAAGGGAAAACGTGCCCCATGTTTCCAACGTACTTCTCACAGCCCTGCAGAGGCTGCACTCTGCTAGCCACAAAGGTGGTTTTAGGCCATGGAGCTGGGTAGGTTCAGGCTGGCAGCAAACAGCACACAGGCCTCGAAACTTACCCTACAAGTCGCATTAAACTTGCTGTTCAGTTTTGCTTGTGCTTGGGAGAAAAATCCTACTTCAGAGCCTATCCTCCATCCTCGGCCCTCTGAGAACACCCAGTTCACTTAGAGAGATGGAGGGTGGGCCCTCAGCTGCTGCTGCCAGCCAATCAGAAGGCTGCTTTGCAGACCTGCTGTGTCCCAGGGAGGCCAGGGCAGAATGCCTATCATCTGTACACACAGGCTGCGTGTCGTCCACGCTTTCCCTGGCCCTCGTGGTGGAGCATTCATATATCCTTCCTTCCCTACTCAGAAAGAGATGTAGCTCAGTTCCGCTTTGCTAAGTCCTATTTGGCAATGTGTCTAAACACATGCAAACTTAATTAGTTCAGGAGGGGAGCCCAAGCGCTTGCAGTGACAGATAAAAGTATCAGGAAATGAGACAAGTCAGGACTGCCAGGGAGTTCTGACTCGAGCCCCTCCCCCCAACAGGCTGCTAATCAAAGGTGATACAGCTCCATGCCGGGACCAACTGGCAAACCCATGGACAAGGTTCTCGCGAGCTTAGAGACTCGATGAGATGCCCCACGTGCTTCCAAGGATACTATAGAACAGAGGTTTCCAAAGTAATATTGGCAATGATCTGAGGATCCATTCATTTGTAGATCAGCAAGCAGCCTCTCAGACAGCCCCAAGCCATCCCCCACCACATCTCCTGGCCAACCACGTTCCCAGAGCAAAACGAACACAACGGTCCAGCCCTCCAACCAACGCCAGCCAGGTACCAGAAGCCTAGGGTGTCAGAGAACATCCCAAGGCTCTGTCACTCAGCGCAAACAAAGGGGAGGAGGAAGGGCACTCCCACCAAGCCCAAAGCCATGCTGGAAGACAGAAGCAGATGGTCAGATACCCAAGCGGTCAAACATGGCAGCTTCCAGAGTTCAAATCCCTGCTACAAAGTGGCTGTGTGCCCTTGACAACTTACTTACCTCTCAGTGCCCCAGTTTCCTCCCTCATGTGTTAAAAAATAATTTATTTCATAGGATTGCAGTAAGGATTAAATGAGATAACACATAAATAGCACAGCAGGACTCCTGGTATGTAGTAAGTAGTCAATAAATGTTGGCTATCCTTATTATCTGATGTCACTTTTCCAGATCAGTTCTAGCCCTCAGTCCTGGGGACACAAATGTCTCAGAGAAAGCCCTTCACATTGCTCCTAGGACCAAGCCCTGTCCCCCTCACCCAGGCCCTTGCACCATCTCACCCAGTACCCCCCTGCAGGGCCCAACATCCAGTGCTGGCAGGGGAACCCAGGAGCTTCTTGGCATGAGCAGTGCAGTCCTCTACCCCCTCACACTCAGTCTGGGGCAGGAGGATCTGAGATTTTTTCTTCCATTCCATTCTCCCTGAATCCACTCACTACCACCCGCTGCCATTCTTCCTGGGCAGGGATTCTACAGGCCCACTCCATGCCTTAGTTGTCATTTATTCAACACACATTTATTGAACAATTACTACATGTCAGGCATTGTCCTGGGGTTATAATGGTGCACACAATCTAGGGAAAGAGACAGACAAGTCTAGGCAGCTACAACACAATTTCATGTAAGAATAAGTACATGTACTCCAGGAACGTACAGGAAGGCACCTAAAAAAAGATGTTAGGAGGGATCCTTAGGAACTGGCCAGTTAGAGCACCTGGCTAGGGGTAGGGGGAGCCTGAGTACATAGAGAGCATCAACAGATGAGGCTAGAGAAATAAACAAGAGCCTTGAAACCTTCAATAATCAGTGTGACTTTGCCTAGAGGACAAGGGGAAGCCTTGAAGGGTGTTAAGTGGGTATGATGTAATCTGCTACAATTAGGAGAAAGAAATATAAGAAACAGGACAGCTGGAGAGACCAATGAGCAAGAAGACATTCGTAGGAATCCAAGAAGAACAAGGTGACCTGAACTAGGGCAGGGGTAGTGGGTTTGGAAAGGCGGCAACAACTGTGAGAAACCTCTGGGAGAAAGGATCATAGGGTCTGGCAATTAACTGGTTATGGCTAGAGGGGGGAACCAAGGAAGATTTTCAGTTTTCTGACAGAACTACTGAGTAGATGGTACCAGTGAGTCATTATTCAAGAAAATGCTGAAAGACAAGGTGTTGGGAGAAAAAATAGCACCTGAGCTTTAAGTTTTAAGGCTTCCTTGATAGCTCAGCAGGTAAAGAGTCCACCTGCAATAGAGGAGACGTGGGTTTGATCCCTGAGTTGGGAAGATTCCCTGGAGGAGAGAATGGCAACCCACTCCAGTATTCTTGCCTGAAAAAGCCCATGGACAGAGGAGCCTGGCAGGTTACAGTTGATGGGGTCGCAAACAGTCAGACACGACTGAGCAACTAAGCACAAGCTTTAAGGGTATCTAGGTAAGATAGAGAAGAGGAGCTGGATATGAAGGCTCAGAGTTCAGATGGCAAAGGGAACAGATTCCTTTTCTCCAGTGGGATCACTGCTGCATGTTGGTTCCATTTCTCATATAGAGGAAAAGATGAGAAGACAGCATACAGAGAATAGCTGAGGCTGAGAAATAGATGAGATCACTCCCATAAGTGTGAGTGTGTAGGATACAAAGAAAAGACAGCTAGGAGAGAGATCAAAGAAATGCCAGTAGTTAAGAAACACCAAATTTAAGAGAAAAGGAAAAAAGAATCATAGGAAAAGGAAGGAAAAAGTCAGAGAAACAGGAGACATAAGTAGAAATGAAGAGTGCTTCAAGAAGGAGGAAGTAGGCTGAGGAGAGATGCCAAGAGGGCCCAGGAGGACCCCCAGCAAGCCTTTCAGATGCCACCTACACATCCCGCGAGGTACTGTGTACCCCACAGAGTCCTCCCCGGCATGTGCTTCCTCTGCCATGGGACCTCTCTCCAGAAGACAGCACTCTCTGCTCTCCCATCGTCCTGGCTGCGTGACCCTCAGCAGTCCCTGTTGAGACAGAGTGTGTGTGTGTGTGTGTGTGTGTGTGTGTGTGTGCGCGTGTGTGTGTGTGTGTACTCGTGCGCACTAAGTCGCTTCAACTGTATCCAACTCTTTGTGACCCTATGAACTGTAGCCCACCAGGCTCCTCTGCCCATGGGGTTCTCCAGGCGAAAATACTGGAGAGGGTTGCCATGCTCTCCTCCTTCCTGACCCAGGGATCAAACCCACATCTCTTGTCTCCTGCATTGGCATGTGAGTTCTTTACCACAAGTGCCACCTGGGAAGCCCAAGTCCCCGTTGAGTATGTATTCCCAAAACAAACAGTAAGTAGGATAATTTGAGCAAGTATCTTTTTTTTTTTTCAGAGACAATGTTTGTCTGTACTTGAAACAAGAAGGGAGAGCCATGTAGTCTAGAATGGTTTCAATCATCTGGAAAAAAAAAAAAAAGGAGTGTGAATTCAGGAGTGACTTCACAGAGGTGCTTCCACCTGCCTCCTGACTAGGTCTTCTTCATGATGGATTAAGAACAAAATAATACAAAAAATTTCATGTCCGAGTATGGAAGTAACTGAAATAGATCTCATTTTCTTTAGCTAGACAGCCTAGTATTAAGAGCTCTCCCCTAGTTGCCATTCTTATAAATTATCATTATTTTTTCAAACTGTTTGCTACCCAGGTGGCTGAGTTTTTCGTTGCAAAATATTAGTTCAGATGGTCTCACACAAACTTATGTTAAATGTTAAATATCTTTTGATCTCCAGACTTTCTGGTCCACATCTGCACAGACCAACAGAGGGGTGTGGTATGCGAAGTGCACAAGGAGAGCAGGGGAAACACCTAAGTCAAATGACAGCCCTGCACTCACACATTTGGCCTCCAACAGCAGGAAAACGCCCTGCTCCCAAGCTGAGGGGAAGCTGCATGAGGGCACTCCCGGCAGACCCGGAGTGGACCCCTGGATCCTGCTCCTCCACAGCGGGATCTGATCATCCTGACCCCCTCCTCCAAAGGGCCTCTTCCCCTGAGGCACGGAGGACCAGGTCCACCCTCATATCAGCTCTTCTTATCCCCCAGCCCACTCTGCAAACCCAAGTCCTCCTGATCTGCTCCTCTTCTTAAACCCACAAGCCACTGCGAAACCCTGTGGCCTAGCTTCTAAGCACCTGTGCCTAGAATGCCTCCTGACTGGGTCTTCTGGCCGTTCAGCTGGCAAACCCATGTCTCCAAACTACAGGTGAAAAGGTAAGCTCCTCAAAGGCAGCGCCTGTGCAGATGTCCATCCTCACTGCATCTTCCCTATCCTCCCACCATGCCAAAGACAGACGCCCTTTACAGAGACAATACAGAGCCTGGATAAGCAGAGGAGAGAGAACACTGTGAAAGAACACTAAACTCTACAAGGAGCTTCAGGAAACAACAGGTAAGGCAATGGAAAGGCAGGTCAGGTAGGGAAGGCAAGCCGACCAAGAGCCAAAACCACAAGTGTCGTTTCTTAAAAACGTTTAGAAGGAAAATGAAATCTGCACCCACTGTATTAAAACCCACCTGAGCGGAATCTGTGACGACAGCTTCAAAGCCCACGTAAACCTGAGTATCACCCCATTCAGGCTGACAAAAGACGGACACAAAATTAATTTGTTAGGATGGGGGGAGATTTCTTTTCTCCAGTGGGATTTCCACTGCCACTTCAGTCCCCATTTCTCAGTGCCACACTAATCAGGCCCTTTCCAACAAAGTGATGTGCAGCTGGCTGCAGGGAGAGGGAGGCTGCTGGGGGCAGGGGGCGGGGGGAGCAGCAACAAGAGGGAGCGTGGCTCGGAGAGACTAGAGTGGGAAATGAAAATATTTGCTGAGTTCCTTAGACTTAAATTTGAAAATAGATGTCAAAACAAGAAGTGAGCCACATACTAACAAGTTGTTAGGTCAGTTTACCACCACCCTTGTCAGGCTCATCAGCAGGCTTTACCAGGCATGAGAGAAGGTGATGCTTCTGACGAGAGCCATCTGACAAGAGGCTCCGGGAACACGGAGAAGCTGTGCGCCGTCACGCAGCGCTGCTTAGGTTTCCTCTCTGGCTGTTTTTATTTTGTTACACATTTAATTAAGAGCCTTCCCAGCAGTTACGGGAATCCTGCTTCGAAAAGGCGGCCACAGAGCTCTCCTCCCCCCGCCCCTGCCACCAGACATCTGACTCCTCCCTGCACTCTCGCTTCCAGAGCTTGGCTGGCCTTCACGAGCCAGACCCAAATCAGCCGCCAAAGTCTGCCCCAGTCATCTCTTCTGGAAGCCATGTGGCCTTAAGAATTCCATTCTGCCTAGCTGGGTCTACCAATTTGAGCATCAGGTTTTAATTTGCCTTTGTTTTCTCACCTATAAAAGAGAGACACCACCTCCTACCCAAGAAGACAGGTAGGAGACTGAGAGACACATGGCATGTGCTCATTAACACATTTAAAAATTGTACTTTATCACAGTCACTGCCACTTTCAAAAGGGTGTATTGTTTGTATCTGGTGCCTTAATTTCTTATTCCTGATTTGTTACACATGCATCACTCTTTTCCCTTCCTTTTTATACCCTTGCTCCTTGCTTGTACCATGAGCTACCTCGAGAGCAGAGACGGTGTCTCTATTTGTTTGCCTTCTCAGAGGCCCTGGCACTTATGCTGGGGGAACACACTTCAACCTTCCGTGCCTAAACAAGTTATGGATTTTAAGATTCTGCCAATCTAACTGGTTGTTTTTCCTTCATCTCCCAACTGATCTAATTTCTTCCGTTTAATGAAATTCTTTTGGCATCATAGAGTAGTAATGTTACAATAGAAATATCAACTAAGAAATAAGATCAGAAACATAAAACGTAGTTCTTGAAACTGATGTTAGCTGTCATTTTCACGTTTTCTTTTTTTCCTTTATTCCCTCACTCCCTTAGTAGTTAAAATAAAAAAGTGAAACAGCTTCTCTCCAGGAGGTAAAGGAAAAGAGTAACCCAGAAACTGTGCTCATTAACATCTGATTTTCCTTTCACATGTGCTCTGACTCCCCAGCCCGATCCCTCTTATTGATGACAACAGTTCCATCAAGATGCAAAGCAGCCTCCTAAGTCACCAAGATTTGTCCAGGGCCCGCCATGCCAAGGCTTCCAATGCCAGCCATCCCCTCTCCTTGTCATGGAGAAACCGACCCCAAGCTTTGGAGGCCCAGCCAGATAGTCCCCAACATCATGGGCAGGAAAGCTCTCACATACGCATACAAGCACACGCCATTCACCCCTATCACAGAAGATGCTGAAATTGGGTGTTTGGGACATGAACACGCCAAAGAGAGAAAGCCACTGGGAGAGCGGGAGTCTCAGCTAACTAGAGAAACCAGGCCTCTGGCCTGGGCCACACGAGCCCTAGAACCCTGGGTGTCAGCCTGTACCCTGCCCCACCCCGGATACCGTCTCCTGTGTTGGAGCTCCCTCCCCAGGAGTCCCTTCTCACTTGAGTGCTCAGAGCTGCTCAGGATATGGAACGCTGTAAACCAGAGCAACAGCATTCTTCCTCCTCACCCTCTCCTCGGAACCGTCCCCTGACTCAGCTCTGCCTCCAGGCACAGCCCCTGTAAGTTCCCCAACAATGAGTGTCACGGGGAGCTCTGGAGCGTGTGGTACGCAGTCAGTGCACACACATGATCTCAGGCCTGGGGGAGACAGGTGTGCGGGCGAGTATGTGACCTGGGCCTGCTCTTCCTCCCGCCTCACCTAGAGGGTTGGGTCCAGTAGCAGGCTAGACAGCCACCCGGGTGCAGAACTTCACCTCAATGCCCAGCAAAAGGCATAAAAAGGATCTTGGTGAGAAAATAATGCCTGAATTGGAAGGAAATGTCACTCCAGAGCCATGGCTCCCCACCCCCACCAATACGCCATCCTATGCTCAAAAACTCACACACATACACACACAGAATGCTCGTTGCTGCCTTCAGTCACAAAGATCACAGAGGTATGGATCCTATCAGTGCTCAGCACACAGCGCCCCCCTACTGCCCAACCTCCACCCTGCTTTCGTTCCCTGGGGACTTTCTGAAGCCAGGTATCCATGAGGGTAGACAAGAGGCCGAAGTGTCAACCCAGCAAAGGAACCAGCTCTGTCTTCCAGAACTGGGACAAGACCAGGAGACAAAGGAGAAAAAGCAGTGGGGACAAGGGAGGAAAAGAGGAGGCTGGTGACCCGGCAGCAGCATCCCTCTCCCATCCCCACCCTGGGCTCTCTGTGGGATCATCAGGGCCTCGCATCCCACATGAGAGCCTAACATAGCATCACGGTTAGGAAGATGGACCTTGGAGCCAGGTTGCCTGGGTCTTAATTCTGGCTGTGTGTGTCCCTGGGCAAGATACTTAACCTCTCTGCGCCTGAATGTCTTCATCTATAAAATAGGAATAATAAGAGTCCCAAGGGTTAGTAAATGAGTTACTATTTCTAAAGCATTTAGAAGAGTAAATACTATGTACTTGGTTTAGAAGAAAATTAAAGACCCTCTTTTAACTCCTTTCTTTCAGGGCAGTAACGTGTAGCCCACAATAGGAAGAGCTCTCCTAGCACAGGTAAGAAGGCAACAGCAGGGCTGGAAAGGTCCATCCAGAGGTAGAAGGCAGAGCTCCCAGCCCTCGTTCTGCCCAGCCAGCCCCCAGATCCAAGACTGCCTGACCCAGCTGCCCTGTAGGTTTGGACATTTGAGACTGTAAAAGGCAAAACCTGGTCCCGCAGGTTCCGAGCCCTGTCAGCAAAGGAGTCCTGCTCATACTCACATGACTTTTAAGTCCCAGTCTCCACAGGTGACAAAAATTGACTTGACGTTTGGATCTAAGAGGCCTTCCTTCGCCATCCACTCATCGACCCTCTGAAAAGTACACAACAAGAACAGATGAGATTTTCCATTTTTTTTTTCCCTGAGTCTCTGAAGAGCCACAACAGTGAAACGCAGATAAGCTGCTTGTAATCAGAGCAGGAGAAAACTGTAATCTTATCCTACCACAGCTCCACTCTGGGCTCTCAGCCTTGGCTCAGAACTATGGAGGCCCTGGCAGGATGATCCCTGCAGGCAGATCCCACAAGCCCAAGTGCTAGAGGGGTGGTGGGGGGCAGGGTGCCCCTCCACTCTCCCGGTGCCTGGCAGCCCACCCTGGACAGGATAAGGACAGAAGCCAGTAGGTCAGTCCAAATACCTCTGGTCCTCAAACAAAGGTACTGCCTAGCACAGACACAGGTTGGCCTGGACCATGAGAACAGGCTGGAAGAGGCCCCCAAGCAGGGAACTCCATAGGATCGTTTGCTTGTTTAGTCATTCCACCCTCCCACCAAATGTTTACTAACCAAATGTATTAATTTACTTATTCTCCAAACGAAGGTCAAGTTAACTTTCCCCAAGAGGCTAGCAGAAGAGGCTCCTCTGCCGGGCTGTAGCCCTATTCTGACAACTGGGAAAGCACAGCCTGCTCCAGTCGCTAGAAGTTCATCAACTGGTCCCAGAATCTGTATTTTTCTCCTCCTGGTTGGGGATTCAAATTCAGCAGAATCTTTTGAAGGCTGAGCTCAATTCCTAGACAGGGAAAGAAACTGCTCCTAAAGACATTTTAAGTCTTTCTTCCCCTTCATCCCTTGGATCCATTTTATTATTTGCACTCACACTGCAAGTACAAATATTAAAATCAGTATATAACGAGAGAATTATCATAAAGAATTCACGAAGCAGTGCCTACTTTTCAGAAGATCCCAGGCATGGGGCAAGAGTGCAGCAGATCACACCGCTGTGCCACTCACACAGGGGGATTATTTTTAAAGGCTATATCGCACAGTCGTTAGAAACTCGGGATTGAAAAATCAGACACATCTGGGTTCTAACCTTGGCTCTTCTATATCCTGGCTGTGTCACTGATGAGAAGTCATTTAAAAGTCATTTAACCCCTCTGAACTTCAGTTTCCTTCATCTATAAAACGAGGTAGGATGACTAACCTTACAGGGTTGTTTTGTGAATTATATGTGATAATGGATTAAGTGCCTACCTAAAAATAGACAGCAGGCTGGGAAGGGGAGGAAGACAGATCATCTTAATACAATGCAACAGAGGCATCAATGGAGAAGCACCCAGGATGCCATCGGACCAAGAAGAGGTGGAGGCCAGCCCCAGCTTTCACGGGGAAAGGCATCAGAAAGGCTGCATAAAGATGACTGAACTAGTGGCTGGGTGGCTGAGTTTGCCTGACAGCTTGGAACACAGGACAGGAGGCAAAGGCACAGACATTCTGCGTCTGAGCAACATCGTCTGTTTAAATTCTGCCTTTCCCACCAGACTATCAGCACCATGAAGGCAGGGGCTGTTAAGGTGTCTTATTCACTGTCCTAATCCCTAACCCAGCACAGTCCCTTCTCGATCTCTTGATTGAGATATGAGTAAGAAGTAATGTGACTGGAGTTCTGCAGTGACTGAAAGGAAGGGCAGGAAATGAGGCTGGGGGAGGCCAGACTGTGAAGGCCTTGTGTATGCAGCAGATAATGGAGAGCCCATGATAACCCTGGGCTTCCTGGATCCTCAGAGATGCTGGAGGTCTGGCCCAGCTGAAGCAGTCCTGGAGCAGGGCCGATGGTCCCATGCAGTTTCATGGCTACGGCAGCCCTACCTCCTGGGACATCAGGGCCAGACTCTGCAGACCCTCTTCACAGTCTGCACCCCAGAGCATCCTCTTCAGTGCAAGGGTCTCCCCGGCAGCTAAATTCTGGACGTTCCACTGCTGAATGTGTGTCTCCTGGGCCACTCTGGCCCCAGCCCTTGCACGGACACACACGCACACACACACATGCATGCACACATGCATCCTTTCCCTAGGGTCACCTAAAGAAAATTAGGTAGACATTACATAAGAAAAGAGGTAAGGCAAACCTGGAGCTCCCTAAGTCAGCTAATCTCGCTCCGGTTCACTGGCCTTAAATCCCCAAGGTAAGTGCCCCACCTGCTAGGGGGCTCCCCAACGCCCCAACTCCTGCACAGTGGTCCTGGAAAAGAGAGCAGGACAGGACAGGACTGTCAGGAGGCAACGCCCAGCAAGACCAGGCCTCTACCATGGGAAGCACTCACTGCTCCTTGGAAGCTTAGGGCCAAGGCCATTCACTCATGCAGCAGGTATTCAGTGAGCAGCTTCTGCTACAAGGCTGTCCAGGGAAGTCATGTGTTTGGAATCAAGCCTGTCCTTTTCCTTCCCTTCTCTGTTTGAATGGAGAGATGGCTGGAGGAACCACCAAGACAACCCGCAGGAGCCAGCCTTCCCGGCTACTGAAGGTGTGGAGAAGCCCAGTCTGAGACCGGCTAAGAACAAATGTGTTCAACAAACACCCATCTGGCCATCTGCTCAAGGCCTTGGTTAGGATGAGAACTAGCTCCTCAGCTCTTTAACCAGCTCAGGACTCATGGGAAAAAGCAGAGCCCAGTCTGGTCTCCTCGAGCCCCCAGAGACTCCCTCAATGCCAGCAATCTCCCCTCTTCACCCACAAAGTACACTGAGACTGGGTGAGACTCAGACTCCTCTGAGCACCCTGTTTCAGGGTTGGCTCGGGGTCAGCAGGAGGAAGCCTCCTGAAGACCAACCTCCCCCTCAACCAGCACCAGTCAGGAGAAAACTCCATAACCTCAACAGCCCTGGTTTGGTGCTGGCCCAGAAAAAGCATCTTCCTCCCAAGATCCCAGCCAGAGACACTCCAGGGAAAAGCTGCCTGTCCCCTGGCCTCGCTCTGGGATGCTGGCTGGAAGACAGGGATGGAAGGGTCCCCTCTTTCTCCTTGAGTCTGGTCTTGGACAGAGCAGTCCAGGCTGAGGAGACCCCTTAGTCATAGGGGTGAATCTCCCCACCCAAGAAGAGGGTCAGTGGGGCTGGGAGACACTTCAGGGCTCATCTTCTCCCAACCCTTCAAGAGCCTGACCAGCCACAGAACCTGGGCCTGCATGCTCCCTGGGACCAGGAACATATTCGGCCACTGGGTGAGCCTAGACCTGTCTCTCTGGCCCTAGTTCCACCCTGAGGAGCCCCAGGAAACTCAGTCTGCATTTCTCTCCTCCATGGGACAGGCCCTCTGGGCTCAAGAAAAAGATCGTCCTCCCTCTCCCTGCCACCACCCTACTCCCTCCAGCGTAGGTGCGCTCTGCTGTCCTCCCAGACACACGGCTTGCTCCTGCGATGGGGCACAGCTTTGGGCGTGTTGCTCTTAAGGATAAATAAAGCACCTAATGCGATCCACAGGCTTTTTCGCCTCTCCCCTCCCCCTAGAGAAGGAAGGGGAGGGGGGCTCTCTCCCTCTCTGCAAACTCCAGGCCAGCGGGGGTGGGAGATGAGCTGAGGCCAAGCACGGCTTCCCGATTCCCTAGGCTGGAGCACGAGAAGCAGCGTCTTAACCTTTTCCAGCTCCCCAAGGAGAATATCCCAGAAGTGTGGTCTCTGCCAAGGGTTCTAAAGCCTTTAATTTGATTTTCCTCACATAGGCAATTGTTGTAATTATTCTGATTAGTAATCATTACCCAGTGCAGCCTCCGCACCCCTGACAGGCACAATGCATCCAGCGGCAAGCTGCAGTGGGGCAGGCGGGCCGGCCGCACCTCCTGGAGGAGCTGACAGCAAACAAAAGCCATCAATGGGGAGTTCTGGGTGAGTTAATGAAGTGCTCACATGCCACAAGAAGCCAACACTAAAGCTAAACAAAAACACCTCCAGTCCCCGGGGCCGCCCGCAGTGCCGCAGCTCGGCTCCCCTGCTCCCAGCGCAGGCTGCCCGAGTCACCGGAGCCACCGGCCAGCAACAGCCTCGGGCTGCGAGCAGGCGGGGCCTCCACTGACTCCCGGGGGCGCGCGGACATCTTGTCAGTAACCCTGACAGGAACAGCTGGAGATGACAGATCAATGGTTCAATACTCTCAACAGCATGTCACTGATGTGACAGCAAATGTTATTCTAATCAAGCCATAATCATAGTCAAATTACATGGCTACATTCTCAGGAGGGGAGGGAGAGGAAGGTGGCAGGAAGGGGTCAGAGGTCAGGAATTAAAGGTCACTCAACCTACCTCCAGCACTTGCTGCAGGCTTGGCTGACCATCCACCATGGCTTGAATAATCCCGGTGAGCTGAAAGGAAAGAGAAATAGCCTATGGGTGGAAACCGGGGATGCAGGAACTCAAAGCTGGACTGGAGTCTTTTCTGTTTTCCTCCTTCTACAGTAAAAGCCTCTGACCTGCACAGCTGTAGGCTCCAAACCTGGCAGAAGCCTTGGGGATCACGTACCCCCACAACTTCCTGCCCCGAGATGCGGGTACATATCCACATAGGGAGCATGGGCTGGGTCTCAGACCTGTTTTCAGCTTTCATTTTGCAGAAAATACGACTTTACACATCTTTTGTATTCAGTAGGTGCAATAACTCCTCCCGAATTACTGTGCTAGTAGTCCGCCAGGCTCCTCTGTCATGGGGATTCTCTAGGCAAGAATACTGGAGTGGGCTGCCATGCCCTCCTCCAGGAAATCTTCCCAACCCAGGGATCAAATCCAGGTCTCCCACATTGCAGGCAGATTCTTTACCAGCTGAGCCATCAGGGAAGCTATCAAGGCTTTAGTTTTCATGTAGGCTGAGGGATCTTTCCAACCCAGGGATTGAACCCAGGTTTCCCGCATTGCAGGTGAGTTCTTTACCGTCTGAGTCACCAAGGAAGCCCAAGAATACTAGAGTGGGTAGCCTATGCCTTCTCCAGGGGAACTTGCTGACCAGGGAATCAAACCAGGGTCTCCTGCACTGCAGGCAGATTCTTTAGCAGCTGAGCTACCTGGGAAGCCCAAGTAAATTCACCTCCAGGCTCCTCAGGAGTTCCTGCAGAACTCAGGGAATGCCCCCACATGGGACCAGGACCTCTAGTTCCAAGTCCCCCTTTCTCTGAGCCTCGGTGTCCAGCACTTCCCCCTCTACACCAGTGAAGGGCCAGGGGGCCCCCCAGGCATCCACCCTTCACCCTGCATACCTGGGCCCTCGATACCGGCTGGGCAAGCAGGAAACTGGCACCTTCAGCAGAGGAAAAAGCCCACAAACCTAGCCTAGAGGATTTCTCACTCAAGGGCCTCTGCTCCACCCAGGTCAGGCCTAGGTTCAAACCAGCTTGGTGCTTTGGTCTGCTTTATTTTGAAGTGGAAAATATCCCTCAAGTACAGACTAGAGAGGCTGCCTGCAGGGCCTGCAGCAGGAGGCCCCTGCACAGACATGGACCCAGCTGGAAATCACCATGGCCGGCATGCCCCCGGCCACTTCCAGACAAGAGTAGCATCTCAGGCCTGATTGGAAACTTCTCTTTTTTTTTAAGTGTGGGGGGTGGGGATTAAACTCCAATTAAACTATAATTATGTGTAATGAATACCAAATACCCAACTCACACAAACCGCTGGCTCTAAGAGGGAAGGTTATTTTCTCATAGCGACTTACACGGAATGGTAATACACACCTTTTAGGGAAGAAATTTTCATTTTAAGAACGCTGAGTTCCTCTAGGTGGGTTTCTGTAGTTCATCAAGTCATTATTAGGTGGTATTTTAAGGAAGTGTAAGGACACAGCCACTCTATTTTATATTCCAGAAACTGTTTTTATATTAATCTGTATTTTAATTGGGTAACAGCTGCTGCCTACAGACTTCCCATGGTCTAAAAGGAAAATAAATTAGAAAGATTAACTACACTGTTGTTTCGCGAGGCTTTAACCCACAGCATGCCCACCCGGCTGGCACTTCCACACCCTTTCCTTGCTTGGAAGACCAAAGGACTGCCCAGTAGAGGGAGGGCCTGAGCCAAAGAAAAGAAAAGGTGGTCCCTTGAGGGCTCGGGTGGGGATGGGGAAGAGCCCCAGGTTTGTGGCTTTCATCATGGAGCGCTGAGGCTTCTCCTTTCCTTCAGTCAGCATCTACTGCTGGAGGGGCTGGGCCCCACTCAAGCAGGCAGGGATCCAGCAATGAAGAAAGGCATGACAACCCTGCCACTGTGGAATCTGAGTTCTTCTTGGCAGCCCAGTCCTGGCCCAATCCAGTCAGCACCCAGAGCCACACTGAGCAGGCAGGACCCTGTGTTTTGTCTTGGCAAGGTCTGGACCAGGCCTGTTGCCAACTCCAGGTCCCACAGCCAGATGACTGGTTGCGCCCACTACTGCCCTTTCTCGCCCAGCTTCTCTCCTGCTAGGTTCTCCTAGGGCTGAGTCACATCCCCAAACCTGGCGCTGGGGCTCTGGATCAGGACAATCCTGGAAAAGAGGGCGCACAGCCACTTGTCAGGGAACAGGGTCTGCACAGTCTCGTGTCCAGTCTGAGTTTCCTGGGGCAAGGTTAGGTCTCCTCCTCTTGGCTCCCACCAAGTGTCACTCAGATGAACTCTGAAGGGCTTCCAGAAACTCCCTCTTACACAGGAGACCAACAGCATCCTTGCCAAGAACCCTCGCTCCTTGGAAATGGGACTGAGGTCAGCACCTGCCCTAGGTCCCAGGAAAAGTACTACATCGAAAACAACAACCGAGGCGCTGACCTGCGGGATCTCTCACCAAAGACTAGGCCCGCCTCCTGTCACCATGGGGTGCAGAGGTGCAGATGGCCTCCAGGATTCTAGGGCTTTCTCACACTCCCCCGCAGTGGTCAGCAATCCTAGAATCATCAGCCTGGGAGGAGCCTAGTGAACTTGGCTTCCTCCCTCTCTCCATGCTTCCCAAACCGCCTGTGGTCCAAAGCATGGCTTACAGCTTATAGCTAAGGGACTTGAATTCAAGCCCCAGAGACACAGGGGCTTGAGATCCTTCCAGGAACAGGCCTCACTCCCCTGCATTAACGCCTCCCAACAATGGACCACATCTGATCAGCTCTGTCAAGGCACTCGATGAAGATGGTGGAGGGTGAAATTTAAGAAGTCAATCCCCATACCTGATACCGACAACCTATAAGACATACCAGAAACTGTGAGGAAGACAGAAAATATAATAAAATACTACTGGGAAGTGATACCTTAGGCCTAACCTAAATCTTTCACGCTGCTGTTTAAGTCCATTCCCACTTGGGTTAATATATGTTTGTAAAAAGCTTTCACATCCTCACAATGAAAGGTACTAGAGCAAAGCCAAGTATTTATTAAGCTGAGAACCAGGGCTCACAGGCTAAACAGAGCTCAGAGACCTTAACCACTTAAAGCAGGAGAGGTGAGAGGAAGGATTAATGTGTGCTCTGTGGCTCCTTTCACTGAGGGATTACAGATTAACTCCCGCTTCCCCAGACTCAGAAACCACAAGGCGAGGGGCTTCTGACCCTGACTGATAATGTGACTGGTGACTGAGATCCCCTACCCGCACCAGAGCTCAGTCTGGGGACGAGTGGGCTTCCTCGTTCGTAAATACGGGCAACTACAGAACGCAGCCCTGGATGCTCGCTGCCAATAGCATGTCAGCATCCAGTGCTTTCTCCCTTCACAGTTTATCTCCAGCACAATCGTATTCTGACACCAAGACAGTTTGTTGATTACATAAGCACTTGTCTCTGGTGTGCAATCTGATAATCAGACCCACTCTTTCTCCTCAGACAAAGAGACCAATAAATCTCACCCTTTACAAGTACAGGTGTAAGACAAAGCCCTTTACTGGCATTTAGCAAAATGGGTATTTTTTCCTAGTTTGTTTTTTTTTTTTCCACAGTGACAACAATAACAAAAAGGACTGCACGTGGTCAGGGACTGTGCAGCAGCCCAGCTGCTACAGGCAGAGATGTAATGAGCTGGAGTGGATTCTAGAGGTGGTAGGAAAGGGCTTGAGAAGGAAGAAAACACACCCCCATCCTGTTTCTGTCAGAACATCTCCAGGAAGCCTATCAACTGGGACTAAGAAAGGACCTCAAGAAGGCTAATGACATGTTCATCACTCAGAGCAGTGAGAGTGTCTGCATGCGGGCTGCAGATTCACTCAAGGCAGAACCCCTCTTCTGGCTGTCCAGCATGGAGCCTGTCTCTCTCCTAACACAAGCATGTGCTTGTGCATGCACACACATGGCCAGGGTTCTTAAAAACAAAACTTCTGGTCCAAGAGAGAAAATCCTTCCGGAGGACCTGCTTAGAAAAGTCTGGAGGTTTGGGGTTGTTCCTCAGCCTTACCAATGAAAGATTCCTTGTGGCTGGAATGATCTCACTGCCCCCCGCCCCGTCCACAAAGGCACATTCTGCCAGACTGGATGAGGTCGCAGAAGGACGGCCCCATTCTGTGTCCGTGCCTCCCTTGGCATTATAGTCCATCTAGACAGGGCGATATCTAGATGACCTGAGGTTTTCCAAAGAAGACGTTACTTACTCAAAAGAGCAGTGAGCAGTACAGCTACTTTGCGGGGAGGCAGGCTGTGGTAGAAAAACTCCTTGACACCAGCCACTTGAGGAACATGGATTTTTACTTGGTGCCAGGCCCTAAGGATAGGACCGTCAGGGATCACATCTGGTTTCTGCCATCAAGGAGCTCACAGTCTAGTGGGGAGATGGACAAATGACTGCAGTATAATGTATCTGACTGTGCTATGCCGGGTTGAGCACGGCCCAGCCTGGGCTCAGTGAAGGTTTCCCAGAGAAGGTGACCCTGAGCAGAGTGCTGGAGGACAAGCAGGAGGGCAGGCGGGTACACAGGCAGAAGGACCATCGCGTGTAGAGGCGGACTGAGAAAAGTGAGGGGGAGATGAAGCAGGGAGATCTGAGGCTGGATGAAAAAGCAGGGACCAGGCCAGGGGGAGTTCTGAGCTCTGGGAGCCTGAGAGAGGATGGCAGAATCCATGCCTACAGCACAGTCACAGCCTCGCTTCAGAGCAGGCTTCATAAGGAGGATCCAATGCCACCAAGCCTGCTACCCTCCAAATTATGTATGCGTGTCCTTCAGTGAGACTTTCCAGAAAAAAGAAACATTTCTCATCAGAGTCTTGCAATCCCTTCTCCTCTCCGTCAAAAGAGAAGCAGTACCAACTTTGCTCTGAAAAACCCCTGTTTCCCAATATCCTCAAGCATCCACTCCTGCCCAGAGCTGAGCTCCAGCAATGCTCCATCCCATCCCTAAACAAGTACCAGCTTCCCCCAATTTAGGCCTGCCTGTCGACGTCAGGCAGTGAGCTGGAACTGGAGGCCCCAAGGGGGAGGCCGCACACAGAAAGGAGGAAGGAAAAGATAAGGGGACACTACACTTTCAGGCCAGTGGAGGGCTCAAGAACCTGGCTAGTTTCAGGAAAGTCTTCCCTTCCCTTCCCATAAGGAAGGGGATTTTCATCATCATTAAAGTGACGATTTTTTCCCAAAGAGGGAAACAGGACAGATTAGCGCCCCCTAGTGGTACAGGTAATTCCCAGGGGAATGAGGGGAGAGAAGGTGTCCCAGTGGAAACAAGAGCCGCATCATCATTGGTTGGAACAACAAAAGGCTTGAGAGACTAGACTCCTTGGCAGAAGGATACCTACAACAAAAGGCCCACCTGGGGCACTGGCATCAAGGCCAGGAGCCCAAGACCTCATATCTGGGCTAAGTCAGTATCAGAGACCATTGAGCTCCCCAACCAGCACAGGCAGGCACTTCCCCAAACCCCACCACACCAAAGGGATTGTTTGGGGATTACTTGAGAACTTCTGTCCTCCTGATTCACTCATATGGAGAAAGCAGGTCCCTGGATGATGGCACCAAGTCTCTAACGTACTCTCACCCCAAATGCTAGTTGTTCAGTCGCAAAATCATGTCCAACTCCTTGCAACCCCATGACCTGCAGCATGCTGGGCTTCCCCATCCTTCATTATCTCCCAGAGTTTGCTCAAACTCAGGTCCATTGAGTTAGTGATGCTATCTCATCCTCTGCTGCCCTCTTCTCCTCTTGCCCTCAGTCTTTTCCCAGCATCAGCTTCTTTTCAAATGAGTCAGTTTTTCACATCAGGTGGCCAAAGGATTGGAGCTTCAGCTTCAGCATCAGTCCTTCCAATGAATATTCAGGGTTGATTTTCTTTAGGATTGACTGGTTTGAGCTCCTTGCTTTCACGTTTTCCCAGGATCTCTGCTACCACACACTCTTGGCCCATGATTCTACCACCCCAGCACAGAGCACGTAACACGATGCAGCACAGGGAAAAGCAGCCACAGAAG
Source organism: Bos grunniens (assembly GCF_055505025.1). Taxonomy (NCBI): domain Eukaryota; kingdom Metazoa; phylum Chordata; class Mammalia; order Artiodactyla; family Bovidae; genus Bos; species Bos grunniens. Next base: position 19,686,384 of record NC_141167.1, read on the forward strand.
GCTTCTTCATACAGTCCTGAGAGTCAAACTCTTCCAGGGCGCCTCCTCTCTGCCAATGGTTCTTCTGAGCCCCTAGCAAGCGCCAAGATCTCAGTCCCAGTTTCAAAATCCATAAAATGGGGCCACACTAACCTCTTGGCAAGGTGCCCAAGTACAGAAGCAGCCTAGGATAAGGATAAAGACATCTCCGCCTTGGCCAGGCTGTCCTCATTCCCCACCTGGACTGCCCATCTCTTTCCTTAGTGATAGCGCTGTGCTTCCCACAAATTCCATCAATGCTTCACAGAGCACCACTTCATTCAAGGACAGAAAATCATCACCAGACAGCTAAGAAAGCCTCAACATAACCAAGAAGCTGAAATCTTCACCTCCTGCCAAGGACCCTAGGGGGAAATGGAACTGAAAAGAAGCTGAACCCCAGAGGTACCACCCCACTCCTAGACTCCAAGTTTCTGGTTTACCAGGAAAGGTTGGGATGATGAGGAAGGGAAAGTGTCAGGGAAACCGGGAAGAGTGAATCACTACTCTCCCTGGGTTCCCCGATGACCACAGTGATCCAAGGGGAGTGGCAGACTTTGTAAAAAGCCAACTGCTGGGCCCAATGTGTACCTGCCTTAACCACTGAGAAGACCTATGCTTTCCCTCAGCAGCCAGTATAGAGCACCAACGATCCCCAAGCTCCTGTCCCAGCAGCGCCTGCCGCTAGCCAGGGCCCTTACCTCTGTACAGAAGGGAGTAAGCTGTGGATGGACTACGGGCTGGACATACATGTGAAAGGTAGACTCAATCTCCATGGTCCGGCCATTTAGCTTCAGGATGGGGAACTCGATGATTTCCTGGAATGGCAAAGGCACAGAAAAGGAAGAATCAGTTGTTTTTTTCTAAACTAACCATCTCAAAGAACTCTGAATCAAGAATGGGGGAGTGTTTTGGACTAATTAGCTCCTGCCAGGTCAAACTGAAGACTTTGAGTGAGAAGATGCCAGCTCAGTTATAATCTTGACCCTCCCACAGTTAACATTCTCACAGGTTCCAGGGACCCGACACACACTCCACCCTCACTGTCTCTGGGAAGGGGAAGGAGACAGTGGGAGCATCTGGCCCGGTTTCCCCCACCCCTGGTTCTCCAGCAGGGGTCTGCTCACTCCAGCCCCTAAAAGGATAACCCCCTTCCTCCTGCTTGGGTCCCTTCCCTGGAAGGGGCCTAAGTCTCCAGCCACATAGATAACCAGCCATCAGACTAATGCACAGACCTCTGTGCATGAAGTTTAAACAGAGCCAATGAGTTTTGTTAGCTTTTACAAAAAGAAAAAAAAGAGAGAGAGAGAGAGAGAGGCAATAAATAAAGTCAAAGGAACCAAAGACGATACTGAAGAGAAGGAGAAACCTGAGTAAGAGTATTAAGAGCTAGTGCCTCCCACCTTTCTCTCAGGCAGCACATCCACCCATCAGCATCCCCCCGCCCAGCCCAATCGCTTAGCCAGCCCTTCCCAGTCCGCGGGAACGTAATGGAAGAGAACGAGGAGGAGTGACAATTTGTTTGGTGTCTCTAAGATTAATTTGTCTCCGTTATTTAATAGAGATGCACAGCACCAAGGTCCTGGTGTGCAAACAGGCTTGCAGCATGCCGACTGTGCAGCCCGCTTCATACATCGCTCCTGGGAAGGGAGGAACACGCCAGAGTAGGGGGAGAGGGCCGGAGAGAGCACGCACGCGCCGGAGAGACGAGGGGAAGCCAGGAGAGAGAATAAAAAAAATTATTGCTTTTTAATATTCAAAAACAGTTTGCAAAATTTAATCAAAGCAGAGGAAAAGCTAACATTTTTACCACTTTGACATTTTTATTAGTGCTTTCATAAATTTTTAAAACATGAATGGAATTAGTTTACAACACACACACACAAAAAAACTGCCCTGAAAACATCTGTAAGAGACAAATAGGAAATAATAAAAAAAATAAATAAAAGCAAAATCCTCCAAGTAAAATTAGCATGTGAAAGAGGCCTCCACTGCAGAGACAGGAGCGGGGCTTTGCCCACTCAGTGGCCCCCGCAGTCAGCTCCAGTGGCATCCTTTCCCCAGGTCACCCATTCTGCTGAGGACCTTTCCAGCATCACTAAAATCAAGGCAAATTGGTTCTCTCCAGGGACAGCCCAGAGACACAACACAGAAGCCGCTGACACCTGACTGCATTCAGGAAATGGATGAGTGGGGAAACGGAAGGAGAAATGGCCTGTCTCCCTGATATTCCAGGGCAGCCTGGTGTCTCCCCACCAAACACACCTGCTCTATGGGATTCGTTTTTCAAGCATCTTTATCCAACAGATCACAGCAGGACTGAAGACCAAACCAAGGCAGCCAGATTTCATGACAGAGAAATTCAAAGCTTCTGGCTGCCTGAGCTCCCTGGGCTGCCCCAAGGATGGGGAAGCTGTCAGGAGCCCCTAGAGACAGGAAGGGTGGAAAAACTAAGACTGAGGCAGAGACGGGGCAGAGAGGAGGCCCAGGCTGCTGCTTAAACTGAGTGGTGCCTCTCCTCCCAGAGTACCACAAGGTAGGCCAGAGAGGAGAGCTTGGCTCTGAAAAGCAAAACACACACACACAAAGTACACACCAATCCCCTTGAAAAATCAGATACCTAGTAATCCAAGCTCTAACTCTGAGGTGGGGCTCATCTGAGTTAGGCTCGTTTCTGATATATCCTTCCTCTGCCACTAAGTAGAAGAAACGCTTCCCCAATGGAAAGACCTCCACAGCCTGGTGGGTTTGGCAGCCCTGGTGTCTAAGGAAACAAATACAGCCAGCTCCTCACTAACAATGTTAGCTGGGCCCACAATGAAATTTAACCTGTGACACAACTGTACTTTTCATTTAAACTTTCATTTGGAGAGAAGCAGTGTTTGGAGACCTGCAGTTTGTCCTGCTAATAAAGACAAGTGTTGGGACCTTTAAGGATGCCATTCATCTCTGGCTTTTATTAAATTCAATTTTCTTAAGCCCATGATACATTATGAAATTAGGAGTTGACATTCCTCTGGAAACAAAAATATCTATCAAACATAAATAGAAAAAAACCCCTCTATTACCAAGAATTTATGGCTTAAAGTTGATCTCTTTCCACTTTTTTACAAGCAGATGGTTTGTTTTAGAGATCTGAAATGTTATTATAGATCTAGAATTTTATTAGTATTTATTGTAAAATAGTAAGCGCTTCAGCTCCCGCTCTGACCAGGACCGAGTCAGCATTCCCAGTAGATACTCTTAACACTTGGCCTTTGGGTTTCCCTACTACAGCTCAATCCTTCCTGCCACTGGCTTCCTCACCCCTGGGGAAATGGAGCCAACCTAAGTGCTCACACTCAAAATCACCCTCCCAGAGAGGGGGAACAAGTCAGCCTTGGCTCTGTATGAAGAGAGGTAACCCCTCTGAAATGTCTGCGGGCCAGCATGCAGCAGATTGGACCTATCCTAAACACCTCTCCAACGTTGTTTGGCCATCAGCCAAGCCTTCTCTCCAAGACCAAGAACAAGGCCAATCTCAGAACATGACTTTGCAGGAGTCTTACCTCAGCACCACCCTCAGCTACTGTAACAAGGACCTTACACACTGGCATATTCTTTTGAGTCATGGAAGATGCAAAAGAGGAACTTCTGATAGAAGACCCTTTGGGGAGTGAGAACAAAAAGGACCTCACTTAGCTACTTCTAACCTTTCCATATTGCCCAGACAAGCCCAGAACCTCAAAGCACTGTTCTCAACAGCCCATTCATGGAAGAGGAGCCCCAGTCTGTACCAGCTGACAAAACTCTGCAGCCTGTACACCTGCGGTAGGCCAACCACTTCACAAGTCTTCAGCTGATAATGATCAGGGACGGAACCCCAAAGCTATAGGCTGATCACATTCATCCCACCCAAAGCTTATGAAGATGTCCCTAAGTGCCAACTTCTAGGGGTAGCTGTTCGGATCATGAACCTGTTATTCTGCCTTTCCTCCTTTGCCCTCCCTCAATTTCCTCATTCCCCTTGGACAAAGTTTTTTAAAAAGGAACAGTTGAGTGTCTGCTTGTGTAAAGGCAGCACCATGAAGGAAAGAAGAACTGGTTTGTATTTAACAGCCCTCTTTTCCAGCCCTAATAGTAATTTCACAATCCCTTACTTCTGTATGATGTCTGCATCCAATCAAACTACATGAGCATCTACTCTGTACAGGACCCTGGTCAGGTGTGGTAGTGTGATTTAGAGATAAGATGTGGTCTGCTTTGGAGAAGTACATGAACCAGAGAGCAAAAAAGCAAATGATGAACAATGCACTACAAGAAGTATTTTAATGGAGCAACATACCCAGGGTTATGCTTTTTATTATACGTTTTCAAATACATTTTCTCATCTTACCCTTTTTAATCCTGGAAGGTGAGTCGTATTGTCATCATCATCAGGTCATAAACCAATACTATTAAGCACCTGCTATTTACCAGGCACGGGCTGGGTATAGACACAAAGGCAAATACAATGCGATGTGTCTCCTCTCTCCGAAGTGCTGGGAGCCTGGGCAAGGGGTAGTGAGGAGCTGGCCCCAACACCTTCAGAGACAAACACAACATGGAATCATTTCATTCTTTCCATTTATTGCTTACTATATGGCAGACAGTTAGAACTGGCCATGGAACAAGAGACTGGTTCCAAATTGGGAAGGAGTAAGCCAAGGCTGTATATTGTCACCTGGCTTATTTAACTTCCATGCAGAATACATCATGCAAAATGCTGGGCTGGATGAGCACAAGCTGGAATCAAGATTGCCGGGAGAAATATCAATAACCTCAGATATGCAGATGACACCACCCTTATGGCAGAAAGTGAAAAAGAACTAAAGAGCCTCTTGATGAAGGTGAAAGAGGAGAGTGAAAAAGCTGACTTAAAAGTCCACATTCAAAAAACGAAAATCATGCATCCAGTCCCATCACTTCATGGCAAATCAATGGGGAAACAATGGAAACAGTGACAGACTGTATTTTCTTGGGCTTCAAAATCACTGCAGATGGTGACTGCAGCCATGAAATTAAAAGATGCTTGCTTCTTGGAAGAAAAGCTATGACAAACCTAGACAGCACATTAAAAAGCAGAGACATTACATTGGCGACAAAGGTCCTTCTAGTCAAAGCTATGGTTTTTCCAGTAGTCATGTATGGATATGACAGTAGAACCATAAAGAAAGCTGAGTGCTGAAGAACTGATGCTTTTGAACTGTGGTGTTGGAGAAGACGCTTGAGAGTCCCTAGGACTGCAAGGAGATCCAACCAGTCAATCCTAAAGGAAATCAGTCCTGAATATTCACTGGAAGGACTGATGCTGAAGCTGAAGCTCCAATACTTTGGCCATCTGATGGGAAGAACAAACTCATTAGAAAAGACCCTGATGCTTGGAAAGATTGAAGGCAGGAGGACAAGGGGACAACAGAGGATGAGATGGTTGGATGACATCAGTGACTCAATTGACATGAGTTTGAACAAGCTCTAGGAGATGGTGAAGGACAGGGAAGCTGCAGTCCACGGGGTTGCAAAGAGTCGGACACGACTGAGTGACTGAACAACAACAGAGGTGGCAGACACTCTGCTAAATGGGCAACAGGAATGACGACATTGAATCTACCTAACAACTCATGAAATGGGAATCCTTATTAGGCCTATTTTACAGGACAACTAAGACCCCAAAAGCAGTTGTCACTTGCTCAAGGTTGCACTGCTAGTTAGGGACAGAGCTGGGACTCCAAATGGGGAAAATGAGACTTAAAGACAGTAGGACTGCTGCTGCTGCTGCTGCTAAGTCACTTCAGTCGTGTCCGACTCTGTGTGACCCCATAGGCGGCAGCACACCAGGCTCCCCCGTCCCTGGGATTCTCCAGGCAATAACACTGGAGTGGATTGCCATTTCCTTTTCCAATGCATGAAAGTGAAAAAATAAAGTGAAGTCGCTCAGTCGTGTCTGACTCCTAGCGACCCCATGGACTGCAGCCTACCAGGCCCTTCTGTCCATGGGATTTTCCAGGCAAGAGTACTGGAGTGGGGTGCCATTGCCTTCTCTGAAAGACAGTAGGACTAATAGCTCTCAAAATCTGAAGGGTCAAGAAAGATCTGATTCTTTTAGTCTGAAAGACTGTCTTTAAGGAGCTCAGTGCTCTATCTCCTAAGAAGAAAGACTGTTCTTGAGTTATAAGAGCAGTGAACGTGAACCATCCAGGCAGAAAGTCCTGCAGGATTCCAACTGAAAAGCCTCCAGTACAGCTGCAGGGACACACACAGTGCTGGGCTCCGTGCTCAGGGAGGGTGAGAACTACGAGCCTTCAGTCTGCATCTCTAGCACCCAGGTCTGCTCCAGCACACAGACCCCACTCTCAGCTTTTGGTAAATAAACACATAAAGGGGCTGATAAATGGCAAGAGAGAAGCCAAGAGCGTGCCTCTAACAGGAAAATTCTGTTTTCACAGAGTTCTCCATAGGACCAGAGAGGTGAAGTGACCTACCTAAGGTGACAAGATGGGAGGTGGCAGAGCCAGGCTGCAAAGAACTTTCTACCAGATCCCCTGCCTCTCATCTCCCAGCCTCCCTCAACTGCTACAAACCACCAACGTCCCAGTTTCTGTGTGCCTGGGACCACAGATTCCTGGAGCAGTAATCTGCTAAAATTAGGACAGCTGGTCACCCTACACCATCCACCGCTACCTGCGCTACTAGGTTGTCCAAGGGCAGAGCACCACAACCCCAAAAGCTGGTCTGCTGATGATGGATGGGAACCAGCCACATCTTGACAACTAAGCACAAAAGCCTTAGAACTTGGATTTCTCAAAGTACCCATGGTTCCAAACCTATTGTATCTGCTGTCTCACTCAATAAAATGCCAGCTGTAAGTATTTTTTAAAAGGGGAAGGAAGACAGAGAGATAAAAAGGAAGCACCAAGCAAATATTCTTTTATCTTTTTGAGTAGAAGTTTCAGTTGGAGCAAAGATTTCAAATGCAGCTACTTTCTAATTGCTTGAGTAGGAACCCCAGTGATTCTCTTAATAAACTGAAGACAAAACTGCAACAGCATTTCAAATGAAACTTCACATGAAATTTCATACCCACAATCAGTAGCTTATAAGAAATAAATGTGTAGGTTGCTTTCAGGGTATTCAAACTCCCTTAAGCTAAAGTGTCTGCAGTGATAAGATTATATTCAAAGATACAACAACAAAAGGATTTTAAGCAGAAGGACTTTGGGTTAGGCATTTTTTGACAGTGGGACAGAGGGTTTAATAGTGTGGCATTCTTACAGACCTTTTCTCCAAAGCACAGATTCTTCTTTGCCCTGAGCCAATCTTTCTATGGTCCTCTCTGAAACGAGCAGGTCATTTTTCATGGCTCCCCCTTCTCAATCTAGGAACTGGCATTCCCTCAGTTTACAACTAATCTATGCCTTCTCTCCACCCACTGATTCAAAGTCCAAAACGTGTGCAGTCCTGCAGAGAAAGGTTTGACAAAATCCAAAAGCAACATCATCACACGACAAGGCAGAAAAAGTCGTACCTAGTGAAAACATGAATTTTATCCAGACAGAGATTTTTGGATAAAAGTTTCATGCAAAGGCAAGACCTTTCTCCAAGGGATCAAGGAGCCTCTTGACCACAGGGAAGAGGGGAAGTTGAGAGGGAGAAGGGAGAACTGCAGGCTGTGCTGGGTAACGAAGGGATGGTAGTTGACTTAACAGTTTCTCCTTTGGGGGGAAAAAAAAGACATTTTATGCACAAGGAGCTTATTTCTTAAACAAACACTCGTGGTTTTGATTTACACCACAGCCTGCTCCTAAATAATTTATGGCGGGTTAAATTTATTGCCGAGCCCTGGCTGGCTGCAAATTCGAATTGCCAAATAATTAGATTTTAGGGCAAAGCTTATAAATTACCCGTCGATTTGTCCGGACTTGTTTGTCAGTTGCTTTGTGCTTCAGGTCATCTTTGGCATTTGGCTGTTTGGGTTTTAATTGCTGATTTACACTTTGACAGATGAGAGCTGATGCTCGAAGTTTCAGGACAAGGAAGGGTAAAAAATTGAAGCTGTACAAGGCTGATTTTTCACCTACACGTCCGTCTTCACCCATTCCCATAGACCCCAAAGCAATTAAAATATAGAAAAGAGGCTGAAAATAGAGACTGCTGTTCTTTACAGGGGGGAGGGGGTGCAAACTGAATTATAATTCAGATTTTACTGAAATCTGAATTTTTAAAAGTATATAATACCAATAAATGAAGGAGACCAAAGATCTTAGAAACTACATCCTCACCCAGGGGTGTACAAGCTGGTGTCTACACACACATGACTCTGAATCAGCCTCAGTTCAAACATCTTCAGATACTCAATTGTAAATAACTTCTGATGTAAGTGGCCTCTGTGAAGCTGACCCTTCCGGGCAGCAAACCACCAAATTATTTCTTTGCAGCTACCTGTATACCTACATTTGTCAGGGAATTAATTTAAACAAATCTCAGGTTGTGTGCAGGAGAGGTCCCCCAGGGGCAGCAGTCCAGGAGGGCATGGAAGTGGAAGGGCGCCAAATTCAACTTACCATTCTAATGGAGGGAAAAAACCTCTTTGGATAGTGCTGTGGCTCCGTCTACATGTTGATAGAGGACCTGCAGGCTCGCTTTATGCTCCCCAGAGAAGGAGGGCCGGCCTCCCAGCCACCTGCTGTACCCCAATAGCTTACTATGAGGCCATGAGTCAAAATAACATTAGCAGTAATTCTCCTAACAAGAGCTGACACATATAGCTATTACATGCCAGGCACAGTTCTAAGCTCTTATATTTTATCCTCCCAATAGTCCTATAAGATTGGTACTATCATTAATCCCATTTTGCCAGTAATGCCAACTGAGGCATACCAAGTACAAGTAACTCACTCAAGGCAGGTCACACTGCACCTCACAATGGTGGCGGACACCAGGCTCAGATCCAGAGGGTCCGTTTCTGGAGTCCGTGCTCCTCAGCACTCTGCTATACTGCTCCTCACAGAACAGCCTCTGCCTCAGTTCGCCTCACTTTGAGGGGAGGTTGAGCGTCCACATTCTGGCACCAGGGCACACGCTGCAGCCAAAGCCTGTTCAGTTAATCCCCCCATAGGGTGGGGAAAGTTATGTAACACAAAAGATGAATCAGAGGCTTGGTTTGACAAAGTCCTTTTTTTCCAATCAATGAAAATATTGCACTGAAGACCCACTAGCCAGGAGTGAAGAGGTGGGGCTGAGTAACAGGTGATCAAGACAGACCAGGCCCACTCAGGCAGAAAGTGGGCTCTGGCCAGGCAACTAGGAGAGAAGCCCAGAGAGGCCAGTTGGGCTTCAGGAAGCCTTGCACAGTAATCCCCACTCACAGTCCCAGGGCCCGCTAGTCTCTTCACAGAAGACAGCATCCCCCAGGGGAGCTTCATAGATCCCCTGCTCTCTGTGTGTGCCCGACAGCCAGATGCAAGGCCAGGGAAACAGTTGTGCTGCCATGACGGCAGATTTTCAAAATCACTGACCAGTAAGCGAGCGACACAGACTGACATCTTGTCCACACTGCCTGAACACTTCTCTCGCACACTGGCTCATAGGAATCCACATCTCCATAAGGCAGGCATCACTGCCCTATTTTATAGACGAGAAAGCTAAGGTGTTCAGTGACTTAAAAGCACAGTCCCTTACAGGCAGCATAAATTCCCATCTCCTGGGAATTTATGAGAAATGCAAGTTTCTGGCCTCCAATCTAGACTTTCTGAATCAGAAACCCTGAGGGTGGGCCCAGCAATCTACGTTTTAAAAAGCTTCCAGGTAATTCTGAGACTTGTTGAAGTTTGAGAACCACTAGAGGAGTAGAGCAGTGTTTCTCAGACTTCGAATTACCTGACATCTTGTCAAACTACATTCTATCTAATGCTGGGCCTGATAACGGGCTTCCCAGGTGGCTCGGTGGTAAAGAATCCACCTACCAGTGCAGGTGGCACGGGTTCGATCCCTGGTCCAGGAAGATTCCCTGGAGAATAAAATGGCAACCCCCTCCAGTATTCTTGCCTGGAAAACCCCATGGACAGAGGAGCCTGGTGGGTTACAGTCCATGGGGGTCACAAGAGAGTCAGACATGACTTGAACAACAAGTGACTGCACAACAAGGGCCTGATACTCCGTCTTTCTAACAAGATCCCAGGGGCTGGGGATGCCACTGGTTCTCAGACCACATTTTAGCCAAGGTATAGTCTAGAATATCTGTGTGACTAAGTCCTTATCACAGAGACATTGACAAAAGAACATCAGAGCCCACGGTTCTTGGCTCTTAGAATAAACCCTTGCTCGGCCCACTTTCAACCCCCTCAGGTGACCCTTTATATCTGCCAAGCACTCCGCCAAGCACTCCTGGCTTCTGCCATCAGACATTTCATTCTCCTGGCTGCAGAGATCCACGGTGGAAAAGCTGACATGTCACATCCCAGAACTGTGTAGAGCAAGTTGACACATTTCTGTTAGGAAGCTTGCAAGAGGTCCTCCTGCCAAGGCAATGCCTGCTCCCTTCAAGAATGTGATCAAGACCCAGGCATCAGCTCCCCACAGAGCACTCATCATACTACTCTCTCCAGAAAAACATTTGCCTTCTACACAAATGAATCAGAAAGTGGGACTGGATACCTCTCCAAGGAAGACCTCTCATTATAGACATCAGCCAGGAGCTTTCTTTATACCCCTGGTCCTGATTAAGCCTAACACTGGCCACAGAGGTAAAGCAGGATCACAGCAATTCCTACAATAGCCTGAGGCCCCAAGCTGGAGACACCACACCATACCATGAACCAAGGCCTGCCCCTGGCATTGTTTCTCTGGTCACCTTACCTCTCTAGTGAAAGCAGACCTTATCAAAATTGCATGCTTCCTCCCAGTCATCAGTCCCCGCCTCCTCCATCCCCAACTACCAATTCCTTTCGGGTGATCAGTTGGTTTCTCGTTCATACTTGCTAGTGCTGGGGAGAGGCGGGGAGCACAGACTGTGATCAATACAGATTCCCTGAACTCCATTTCAGACACTGCAATTTCAAGCCATGGCCCTCAGTTTATCACATTGGTAGAGCAAGATTCCAAGCTTTTCAGCCAATTATCGTCCTATCCACCATCACCATCTACTTCCCAAAGGACACGGTCAAACAGTTCATCAGATACCAGAGGAGTAAAGTAACTGCCTGCATCACCACTAAGCTCACTACGTCAGGCGTCCCTGACACAGGCCTTCAGTGCAGAGCACTCCATTTATAACCACCGCAGGTTTCCACTCTCCACTCCTCACCAAACCTCTTAGCACCACTGACAACCAGAGCCCACCAGTACCCCCAAAAAGCTATGAGCTACTAAAGAGCATGGTTCTCAAGCTTGTTTCTTTCCCAGCAGATCTAAGGGCTACAACACATAACTCTTCTCCATTCCCACCATCACCACCTTAGTCCAACCCACTAACCCACTTTCAAGTAACAGCTTCTAACCAGTTTCCCTCTGCCCATATTTAACCCCTTGGAACACCTTCCCTTCCATTCCCTTGAACACTGGCTAACGACATCTACTTCTGTTTCTTCTCTTCCACTCAACATTCACACTTCCTTTCCTGGCTCGCCAATTTTACTTTATCAACCTTACTGTGGACTCTGCACTTCCTTTCCTTTCAGCAACACCAGCACCTCCCAGTGAGAGCCTCTGCTAGTAGTTAGCCTTCAGACAAGTCCTTGGCTGGAAGGGCCTCCCCTGGACTAGACACTGACCAGGGCACTGGAACAGTGGAACTCACACAACAGACATTTACTACCATGGACCAAGATCTCCTACTGGCCACTACAGACAGTTCAGTTCAGTTGCTCAGTCATGTCCGACTCTTTGCAACCCCATGAACTGCAGCACATCAGGCCTCCCTGTCCATCACCAACTCCTGGAGGCCACCCAAACCCATGTCCATCAAGTCAGTGATGCCATCGAACCATCTCATCCTCTGTCGTCCCCTTCTCCTCCTCCCCTCAATCTTTCCCAGCATCAGGGTCTTTTCCAATGAGTCAGTTCTTCGAATCAGGTGGCCAAAGTATTGGAGTTTCAGCTTCAACATCAGTCCTTCCAATGAACACCTAAGACTGATCTCCTTTAGGATGGACTGGTTGGATCTCCTTGCAGTCCAAGGGACTCTCAAGAGTCTTCTCCAACACCACAGTTCAAAAGCATCAATTCTTCGGTGCTCAGCTTTCTTTATAGTCCAACTCTCACATCCATACATGACTGCTGGAAAAACCATAGCCTTGACTAGACAGGAGGGTCAGGGTCTAAACAAGCCCATTCCAAGGCAGTTTTACTTCAAATGAAGAGCTTCCATAACGCTTGACTTCCCCTCCAGAGTCCTCCTCCCTCCTGATTCTCCCAGTACCTAACCAGGCTTTGCCCATGGCAGCACTCCACACACACAAACCATCTGTGCCTGTCCTAGCCTGCTCACCCTTCTGCTGCAGACCTGCCAGCCTTGGGGGGCGGGGGTCGGGGGTGCGGTTGGCTAATGTCAATCTGGGAACACTCTTGTTCCAGGCTTTTAGGCAATGACTCAATTTTCACAGCTAGAGCTCAAAACTCATCACATAAATGTATGACTGTGGGGCCTTTTTAAGTATTGTGAACACCTAGGATAAGGGGATAAAAAATAATCATTCCAAAGCATCTTAATCAAAATGATGCAGGATCCTTTTTCCCAACAAGACACAGAGATGAAGGAAGCATCTCCTAGTATCAGTTTTCCTCATGTCAGACAACTGATTCCCGTCTACAAAATACGAAATGTAACCAACAGAGGCGAGAGGAGAAACAAGACAGGACAGGGGCAGGGAGAGGTGAAGGGAAGCCCGAGACCAACCCTAAATGCTCCTCAGGATTTCACGCCCCTCCCCCTTCCCAAAGCACCGGCTTTCTTTCTGTGGCTGTTACCTGTTGCTGCTGCTCAGACGGACAGCTCATTTTGTCCCCACCTTCCACCCTCTCCAGTCTATAGCGAGTCATTTCTCTCCTCCTGCCTCTTCATTAATCCTTCCCTCCTTCCTTCTGTTCTCAGTGTTAAGTCAGCTAGCCATTTATCTGTTTGAAGGGTATAAACCTCCCCAGTTTATGGAAGGAGGTCTTCCCATGGGATGCCTAGCAGATTCAGATCCAAACTGCCAGTACTAGGAGCAGGGGGTCGGGGGTGATGTCGTCCCCTAGCCCTTGCCTCTCCCTAGAGACCTCACAGCCCAGACCAGTGCCACCTTCTAGGGCAGCTCCCTGACAACGCCTCAGGGCCTTAGCTCACATATTTCTATTTGACCCTCACCCTTCTGCCTCTCACACTTTTATTGCATAAAATTCTCTTAAACCTTTTTAGCTTTCATAGTCTCACTGATGTTCTTGAATGTGAAAAATACCATATTAATGATACAGACAATCATACTAGCCAAATGCTGAAATCACTGGCTGGGTTCTGAGACTTCCTTGGTGGTCCAGTGGTTAGGACTCAATGCTTTCAGGGCCTGGGTTCAATCCCTGGTTGGGGCCTGAAAGATCCCGCAAGCCACGTGGCACAGAAAAAAAAAAAAAAATTGCCAGTTCAAAGTCTTCATTCTCCCTCTCCCTCATTTTCAACTACCACACAAGCAAGCTTGCAATCCAGCTCAGTTTTGTCAGACTTTGGTCAGTTGGTCCTGGTACATTCTGTGAGCACCTTCTTTTGTTCCTGCTACAGCAGTTCTGAGAGCCCTCGGGTCCACCTGGCACTTCTGACCTCCTGACTTTCCTTAATGGGGAGCTATGAGACCCCTCCAGAAGCAGGGCTGACCGTTCCCCTGCTCTGTGCGCCCACTGTGCCAAGTACTCACCCAGGCGATGGTGGTTATCATGTTCCTTGACTATGAGCCCCTTGGAGGGTAGGGACCATTTCTCGTTTTTATATCCTGGCATCTAACATAGAGGTTGAAGTTTTTATCCAGAGTAAAAAGAGGCTTTTTCATTGCCTCTAAGGTGGTTACCATGAGGTCCTCCCTATTCTTTTACGGACTTGGTTAGTTTTGTCATGTCCAACAAAAACCTTAAAAGGCAGCTCAGTGTCACTGGTAGTTTACAATCCCTGATTCCATTCACCATTCATCAATGGCCCCATTCTTTAGAGCTCTTCCCCACCACCAACCTTAGCCCAGTGTCTAACAAAATCTGCATTCCAAGAGCTGTCTCAGCCCTGGAGAGGCCACCAGATAATAACAGGCTGGGGGAAATGTCTCCTGATTTGCACTAAGTTACGTGGTTGATTTTGTTACCAGTGACCCAGCGCTTCTTCCCAAGGAAAGTTCCTGGTCCCACCCCCAGGCAACTCCAGAGCCTAACTACACACTATGGCAGGTTAAAGGTATAAACCCTGGGGAAGGTAGAGAAGCAGACTGAATAGTGCAAATAAACCCACTTCGATGTACCTCTGCTACGCCAAACACACAAGAGAGCGCCACCGTGCACCAGTGCTCGGCTCCCGAGATGTATATTTTACTTTTACATTGCTATGTCTGCTCCGAATAAAGAAGGGCCGTTCGGCTTTCACTTGAAGTTTCAACAGGGCCCGGACCCGGACACAGCAAATGCTTGTTCCCATTCAGGGAGCACTAGTGAGGAGCCACAGTGAGAGCCTTGGGAGGCCCATCCTGATGAGGGACCACCAGGAAACTGCAGCCTGTGGAGGGGGGGCCTGGGGAGGGGGCAGGGGAGGCACCACATTTATGGAAGCAGCAACAAAAATGACAAAAGGGCCTAGTGGGCTGCCATTCCCACCCATCACTGGCCACCAATAGAGGAATTCATTTATAGTGACCCTGGAAGAAGAGATGTGCTAAAGCAGGCATATAACTAAGAAGAAAGGCAATAATTGGTCTGATGGGCAGGGGAAAAATTATTCCAGGAGTTGAGAGCCTATGCAAGAACACTTACGGCTCACACAGTCATCATAACTCAGCCCCCTCAAGCATTTTGTGCTCTGCTTATGGTGTTAACTTTAATGTCTTAACATATAACACCATCCGCACTAACACAAAATACTACACACGCCAGATGAGGCTGAGTTATAGTTGCTGTGGGAAGCATAACTTTGAATTTCCTGATTTTGGTGCATTTAATCTCAACCATAATGTTACATTAACGTCGGTTTTGCATTTCATTTCCCAGTTTAGAAGAATAGAACAGCATCAGCGCCTTCGCCTGTCTTTACAGAAAAAGGAGGCTGGCTGACTGGGGCCATGGGCAGGTGGACCGCAACCCAGCAACTGGGCCCTCCTGCTAAAGAGCCTGACCCGACCCCTCCCACTTGGAGGAACCTGGACCAGGACGAGTGAAAGGCAAGGAAGGGGTGAGTTCTTTCTCTAGGGAATGACCTTTCCATCCACTTGCAAAGTGCAGGAACCAGGAGCAGAGAAGGGAAGAAGCGGAATACAGAGCAACAGCAATGTGTGTGTATCAGGTGGGTGGGGGGGGGTGGTGGGAGGGCTAGAGGCAGCCTCCTGCTGCTCAGCCTCAAATGGAGGAGGAGACCAATACAGTGTGATTTGTAGGGATCGCAATCAATTTCCTGTGAAGTTTTCCAAAATGTCTCTTTCACAAGACTAATAATGAGGAGTCAGCTTCAAATCACACCAAAAATCCACCAAATGCCCCTCTTCTATATTATCCCTTCTCCTGTCACCATCAACCCTCCCCCATCACCATCAACCCTGCCCTCCCCAAATACCCCAGCATCTGGACAACTTTCTATAAAAAAGAAATGCCTTTACTCATAGTTCTAACTCAAAATGCAGATGGAATCTCTTCAAGGTTTCCTTTAAAAAAAGAAAAAAAAAGGCCCCTGTGGACAAAGAGCAAACACTAGAAAACCTCAACCCCAAAGGTCATTTTTCTCCAAGATATGGGCACTTGAATACAGATGGGAAGGAAAACAGTCAGTGGGGCTGCCGCGGAGCAGCGAGGAAAAGACTGCGCCTCGGGGCCTGACCGAGCCTGATGGACAAACTCAGGGAGGGAGGGGAGGGGGCAGCCGGAACGTGTGCTCCCAGATCGGAGCCCTGGGCTACCCCTCCCTGGCCATCCGGAGGGCCCAGGTTACTTCCTCCTCCCCACGTTTTGTGGCCTACACCTCATTTCCCTCACTTACATCTGCTTCGGGCTTTTCTGAACACTGAGGTGGTGAGAGGACTTGCCCCCAGGTTAAAAGTGGCACAATTAAAGTTCCCACCAAAGCTTTCAGGCTGCTCCCCGGGCTTCAGGGTCACAGCCGTCGTCATCTGACGCACAGCCACACCAAAATGAGCAACGTGAACTCTCGCTGATTGAGGACAAGGCAGTCACGATTCTCAACCAGATAAAAACCCACTTTCATGTCAAGAAACCATTCCTGAGGCAAGAAAGGAATTGTACACCTCACATTCAGAGTCTCTAAAACATGGTAATCCACCTAAATTACGTGAAAAAATATTTTCAAATGAAAAATAGTCTCATATTCAACCTATACCTATCATGTCAATCTGAATCAAAACACATAAAACAAAATGAGTGCAAATACCAGAAAGGTGAAAGCCTGTTACTGGCAAACCAACCATTCCAGTTTCAGCAATCTGAACAAAGTACAAAAGTAAACAGCAAAAATTATGACAAATGGAAAATACCAGATGTTTTACCACATTTACAATCAGTATTGTTGAGTACAACTGAGTCTGTGCCTGTCCGTTTGTATGGTGGCAATCCTGTTGGATAGTCCCTACAAGCTGACTCAGGGACTTCTGAATGGCAGACACAGATGAGAGAAATGAAACCCACGCCAAGACTCCAGAGAGATCCTGGCCCAAAACTCGTTCCTGCCTCCTACACAAATGAGGGATATGATACACTCCCAGAAGAATCAGAAGTGCACTGCGTTCAACCATTCTCAAAGAGTTCAACTCTTGGGAGCCAGGCAGGAGAGGAGCTGGGGTGGTTCTGATTCACAGTCCAAATGCATCCCCAGGAGACATGCAGACCTTGTCCATGAAATATCTCTGCAGGTGGACAGTCACCAAGCCACTAGGGAGAGCTGACCAAACCTGTACAACATATTCAGGTTCTTTCACTGTCATGTCTAGAAGCAGACACTCATCCCAAATCTCAATCTTTTCTGCTCCCATTCAAATTCTTTTTTGGTTTTTATTAACATAACGAGCAAGTCATTATCATTCTCCTTGGAACAACTCCTTCCCAGTTTGGACAAAAAAATCAGTCACTAAAAGTATATTAAATTTTTTTTTCTAAGTCTTAATTTTTGTGCCTTTAATGATTCTTGTTCCTTTTATCCTAAGCTTCTCTCCAATTCCTTCACTAGCCATGTTGACCAAAAGACCTAACAATGTAGAGGCTATAATGAGAACCTGACCTATGAAGAGTTCAGTGGAAGGACACAGCGTTATCTGGGACTGACAATCCCAGTTAACGCTGGGATTTTCCAATCCACCTTCCAACTTTCTCTGAATCCTGTCAGGACTCCACCACCTGCAAACTTTAGGGCAGATTTTGTTTGTTTGTTTTCAGAGAGAGAGGAGGGCTATACGTTGCCAATAACAGTAAGTCTCAGTCACTCTGGGCCACCCATCCCCTTCCTGAGAGCGGTCTGGTTCAACAACAGAGCTGTCTGGCCCCAAACTCACCTTCCTACCTGTTGATCACAGCATTGTAGAGACCTAATGAAGTAGAGATGCATTACATTTATCACTTGCCCTAGATCCACTCAAATCCATCACTATGTCACAGCAAGAAGTTAGATTGATCTGACAGGATTTGCTCTTCTTCACAAACCCATGTAAGTTACTACTCAGTACCCTATGCTCTTCTAGCTGTTTGTTGATTGATTATCTGACAATCAGGTCAAGTATCTTCTCTGGAATCACAGTAAACTAACGGGTCTATCATTTCCAAGATCATTCGTATTCGCCTTTTAAAGATAAGCAAGACAGCAAATGCTTCTTCCTGAGTTCTCTACAGCAACAACTAATGCTTTGCTAATAATGAACCAGGACAGCCAATTCCTTAAGTGCCCCTGGAATCACATCATCAGGGTTCATTGACTCTGGAGATAATCTTTAATCAGGCTCAGATCCTGGTGAACAACAGGAAGCCCAACCTCAAACTGGGTCCAGAAGGTTTCTTCCTTCTTGGGAAGGAAGTTGGTGATACAAGTGATTTAAGTCTGCACTGCATTACATTTTCAGCACTGCAATAAATTAATAAAAAGAACAAAAAATTAAAAGAACAATGTCCTTGAAAGAGAAATGAAAGGTAATACTGACAAACCAAACTGAGACATGAATCAAGCTTCATCTTCAATAACATTGGCAGAACCCTCTGAAGGACAAGAGAACAAAGCTACATCATTATCTCACCATATAATCTAACTGAAAAGTTCGGAAACAAACATACACAGGCAGGTGTCAGGAAGCAGAAAGCAGGAAATGTCATCAAGAAGGTACCCAGCAACCGTGAAGCTTCAGAAGAGGGCTGAATCCTGTGCAATAGGGATGTGTTAGATTTTTAGACTCAGGTCCTGCTTGGGCTTACTCAGTGACTGAAATCATCAGCAAGGGAGATAATATGGCATATTGGGGTATGGCTCCCTGATTCTCAACTCCAGAGAATCTATGTAACCAAGACTTCCACCCACCACCCAAGCACACCCATCACAGAATCTCCAGTAGGTTGGGGAGGTGGAGAGGATGACTCTACAGCGTGGGTAGGAGCAAGAGGCTGAGAAAATAAGTGGCTCAGGCAGCTCCCAGGCCGTCCTCCCTTTCACACAAAGTTCCTTTCCCTAGGACGCTCTCTTCATACAGCTCCTGTCTTCTCAAGCCTCAGCACACCTGCTTTCAGTCCTTTCCCAAAGTAGACCACTAGCTTAAGGGAGAATAGGAAAGAGAGGAGTAGGGGAAGGTAAAAGCGTTGTGGTACCTGCTTTCTGGAAAATAATCTCCCATCTAAAGATAGAAGCCTTTCCTGGGAAAAAACCAACCATGAGAAATGAACCCAGTTCACCTGTGCAGGGCTCCTACCATCCTCTTGTCTTCCTCTAACTACTAAAAGCTACTCCCAGACCAACATGTCTACACAGCCCCAAATTACATACCTGATAATCCAGTCCTACAGGGAAGAGTTACAGTTCTAGAGTCAGGCACACCCAGGACCCCCACACTATGATGAGCTGCCATATCAACCCCCAGGCACACCCCCAAAGCAAATACCAAGCACTCCAGTATCACAGGTGCACCAGTCTCTTGCTGCTAATCCAAGCTTCCTAGCAGCACTGCCTTAAAAAGTAAAAGATCCCTGAACACAGCTGGTAATTAAGAAAAAAAAAAGCAAGAAATGTTCCTTCCCAACAGTGCAACAATGGTTGAGTTGTCAAATGCTGTGTAACAAATCATCCCAAAACTTAGTGGCTTAAAACATCAATAATCATTTATTCTCTCACAGTTTTATGAGCCAGGAATTCAGGAGTGGCTCGGCTGGTCAGTCAGACTCAGGGTCTCTCCTGAGGTTAAAGTCAGATGTCCACAGGGTTGTAGCTATCTGAAGGCTTGACTGGGGCTGGCAGATTCACTTCGAGACAGGGCCAGGAAACATCACTAGCGAGTTGGTACTGGCTTTTAGCTATCAGTCTCAGTTCCTGTACACATGCACCTCTCCCCAGGGCTGCCTGAGTGTCCTCAAAGCATGGTGGCTGGCTTCTTCCAGAGCAACTGATCCGAAAGAGCAAGGTGGGCTGCGATGTTTTTCATGACTGAGCCTCAGAAGTCACACAGTGTCTTCCATGCTGCCCCACTGACTCTACAGGGCCAGCTCTGATTCAGTGTGGAAGGGGAACTACCACAGGTGGGAATATCGGGAGGCAAGGATCACTGGGAGCCATCTTGGAGGCTGACTAACACAGTATTCCTTACAACAACATGCAGCAGCAGCAGGAGAAGGAAGGAGGGGAGGGAAAGGAGAGAGGAAGGATGGGACAGAAGGAAATATTTGATTCTCAAAGGCTGAGACCAGAGAGAAACAGTGTGCCCAGTTGCCTCCAGAGGCCTCTCAGGTCTGCCTCGCCCTAGGATGCCTGAGGCAAGTCTTGCTTCTTAGGCAGGAACTCCAGATGTGTAGCTAAAAGCTAAGAAGACAAGAGAAAGTGCCTCTGCGTCCCAGAAAGCCAGTCTCTCCTCCCTCCCTCCTTGCCCACCCCACCTTTGCTGAAGCAATGATGCAACAGTTACCTGAGGATGAATCTGTGGCTTGTCACACGTGGCCTCAAAGTCCAGCACTAAAAAGTAGTGATACCTCTGGGGAGGGAAGGACATCATTGCCGCCATGGATGCGCCAAAGCTGTGGGCCGCCAGCTTTCTGGTGGATATGGAGCAGAACTCCGGAACACCACAAGGAGAGAACAAGTGAGAGCCCAGCACTTTTCTTGCTCTTGAAAGCAAATATGAAGAAAATCGAGCTGCTCCAGTCTGTAAAGGTGCTAGCATTGAACATCCAGAAGCATCTAAAACTTAGGGGAGGAAAGTTAAAAAAAAAAAAAAGAAAGGAAAAGAAAGAGAAAAAAAAAAAAAAGAACAGAGTCTGGGTTACTCCCTCCCACCGTGGCCCTGTTCCATCTAGTCTTCAGGAATATTCAGACAACATGAACCACTCCCCAGAGTTTCTGTGCCCCTTTTCTAAATCCCAGTATTCATGACTGAAGCTCAAGACCCTAAACATTGGCCCCCACAGCATTATGACAGCTCTGAGTCTCCCAGACCATCTCAAAACAAGATGCAGCTCTGGCCTTGATCTTTAACTGGAGCTCTGAAGTTCAAAAGAGAGGAGAGACAAAAATGCTGTGGTCACGTCTCAGGTGGCAACAGTTAACACTAAAGCTAAGTTTCCCAAAGTAACCCGGGGTGACCCCATTGCACCAGTCCTGGGCGCTAAGTAGACTCAGACAAACAGCAGAAAATGCCCAGGATTCTGTCCTCAGCTACAGTCCGAGCCACTTGCCCCTGGCATTCCTTTCTGTATCTTGCCGTCTCCATATGCCTGCCTCCCTTCTTCCAATTGGAAAGCAGGCGGAGTCATCACAGGGAGCTTGCTCACCATAGTCTGGTGACTCCCCAGCCCCCAGACAGTAAGTGGCACCTGGGGGAATGAATGACGCCTGCAGAGCACAGCTGGCAACAGCCTCAGCCCTTTCCCACCCCTGCCTTTAGACACTCTACTAGAGGCCTTGAATGACTGCAGGACTTTTTTAAATAGGGAAGAAAAAGAGAAAACCCAGATGTGGCAGTAATGGGAGCATTGCTAAAAATCTAGTAAAGTTTGCTGAGTGAACATGTGCAAAAAAAAAAAAAAAATCCAAATCACTTTTCAAGTTTGCCCTTTAAATTTGCAGAATGTCTGCTCCTTAGAGGGCTAACAAAATATAAAAATCAAAGCCTAAGTTTTACTCACAAATAACTCAAGCTTCCTTAAAAAAAAAAAAAAGAGGAATAAAGCAGAAATTTTGTGTTTTTCCCATTTCATACCCAATACTCAAATTCCCTCAACTTTAATCCTCAAAGTAAAACAAGAAATCCTGCTGCTCAATATGGAAACAGCCACAGTTTAAGCTTTCTGAAGCCCCATTCTGACAGATCCAAAAGCTTGTCTCTGAAAGACTGCAGTGGGCACTCGCTCCCTGCTGTAGCTCGGAGGCGGTCAGCAGCCAGAAGTCCAGCGCACCCTCAAGGCAACGATGTTACTACCACCTGAGTGAACACGGACAATGCCAAGTATTACTTCTCATCCCGGCTCTCCTGTGACACACAAACGGACCTACAATAACTTGCCTGTGTATTTATATGCTGGTGTGGGTCCACAATTTGCCTATTCCCATAGTGAGAGCCCATGTAGAACTAGGACTGGAAAGTATTTTAAGTTCTTCACGATCCCAGCACAAGCACAGTGCTTGTTTTCACCGTGGCTTCACAGCCTCTCCAAAAACACAGCCTGATCCCGCAGCCCAGATCCGGAGCCTGGCTTAGACAAAGGCTGGCTTGAGTTTCATTACGGAATCCCTTGGAAAGGCAAACAGGCCAACACTCCTTTGAAAGCTGGAATCCAAAATAACTCTCCACGTCACCCACTCCTGAACAGTACTAGAACCCTTGCTGACATGGGAGACACCAGTCTGCTCAGATTATACATTCTAGTTTGGATTCAAAGTCCCTCAGTGCCTTAGAACTCTTCTCTAGGTCCTCAAAGTCAGGCCATGTATAAGTACTTTTGAAAGTTTTAATGTTTTCCAGTGTATATATACTACGTAAAGTGTTTATGGCCAATCAGACCCAACTTGCCCAATACTGCAGGCAATTAAGCATCATGATTAAGGAGCACTTCTGGGTTTGAATCCTGGTTTCACCACTTATTTGCTTGCCCATGGCACCTTGGGCAAGTTCTGTTCAATTCCTCACCTGTAAAATGACAATAGCAGCTCCTACTCCTTAAATGAGAGTGAAATGAGAGCAGGGTTTGGCACAAAGGGCTCAGTAAGTATTAGCTTACCATTATTACTATCATTCTGTTGGGTTATGCACACCTGGCCAACCCAGGACCCCCATACTTGGAGCCTATAAACCCAATGCATAAGGCAATCTCAGAGTAGCATCAACGTCTTCTGCATCCCCTGACTGCTCTAGACCTCCCATACCATATGCTATACATGCCCTATCCCCTGCCATGGACAACACATTGAGAGCCAGAGGTCCTCACAATGGCCAGCGCTTCCTTTCTCAACTGATTTCACCCACATCACAAAGCTTCTCTCTTGTAAAAAGTCTTTGAAGGAAATTCAAAAAAGAGGGAATCTATGTATACATATAGCTGATTCACTTTTCTGCTATTTAGCAGAAACTAACACAACAGTGTAAAACAACTATACCCCAATAAAAAAATAATTTTGAAAAATTAAAAAAAATTTTAGACCAGGCCTCCACATGTGTGCAGTCACTGGGTTCCATACTTCCCTTACTTCTAAAAATCGAGTTCAACTCAAGTCAAGAAAAAGAAGGCAGCTCTTCTCTTCCTACAAAATTCAGTCTATAGCTTTAGAGCCATTAATTGTGGAAGAGGGGAAGTAGAAGTCTCCATCAGCTGCAGTGGGAGGAACAGAAGAGAATGTGCGTTGGGGGGTGGGGGTAGGTATCAGCATTCATAAAGAGGCAGGAAGGTGTGATGCAGCGCACCACAGCCCTAGTCAGGTACGAAGGGCATCCACTGGGAGAGAGGGGAGAGAAGCCTGATGTGGGAGCCACAGGCAGGTAAAAGAAACACCCAAGAGGGGAAAGGGCAGTGGCAACAAAGGGAGATTAGTTACATACAGAGGGACTGATCCAAAAGGGGATTGCATTAAGGGTAATGGGACCAGGCTTCTCACTGTTCATATGCAAAGGGAAAAACATCCGTATATCAAAGTGGAACTGGAAATATCTTCAACTGGAATTGGAGTTGAACTCAAGGTTTCTGACATATATGCTATAAAAATAAAGCTAGGTGTAAATGTGAGGATGAGTATATATCTACACACAAATATATAGATACATGTATACATAAAATCCCATGGACGGAGAGGCCTGGTGGCTGCAGTCCACGGGGTCGCTAGGAGTCGGACACGACTGAGCGACTTCACTTTCACTTTTCACTTTCATGCATTGGAGAAGGAAATGGCAACCCACTCCAGTGTCTTGCCTGGAGAATCCCAGGGACAGGGGGAGCCTGGTGGGCTGCCATCTATGGGGTCGCACAGAGTCAGACACAACTGAAGCGACTTAGCAGCAGCAGCATACATATTTTCTAGCTCTGTTTACTGAAGGGCCAGGGAGAAACAACACTCTTTGGAGAAAATGGCCAATTCCAGGGCTACAGCAGAGAAAGCACAAGATGAGCTTAGAACATCTTGTTGTGCCAGAAAGCAGGGAGACACTCAAAGGATGCAGAAGCCAGCTTGAAGGGGCTCCCACTGGCAAGTAAATAATATTAATGGATTATTATGCACTGAATAAAAAAAGGAAACCATGAGGCCTTAAGATAAAAATAAATAAATGAATAATTTTAAAAGTTAAACTTTGGCAAGGGAATTCACATAGTTCCAAAGTATCTACCCACAGAATGCTTATTAACAGGGAGTAAGTTTACAGTGCAGAAGCCTAGCAGACATCTCCCCAATCCAGTGAGCAAAATGAACATCAATAAGGGGATTAATCAAAATCATGCATCACATGATAGGATGCAATGAGAAAATCAAAGCATCATTTCTGTGATATTTCTATCAAAGACGCATGAAATGAAGTGCAAGTCGCTCAATCATGTCTATGACGTGATTCATAGGGCTGCTTGACTCTTTGCGACCCCATAGACTGTACAGTCCATGGAATTCTCCAGGCCAGAATCCTGGAGTGGGTAGCCTTTCCCTTCTCCAAGGGATCTTCCCAACCCGGGGAGCGAATCCAGGTCACCCGCATTGCAGGCGGATTCTTTACCAGCTGAGCCACAAGGGAAGCCCAAGAATACTGGAGTGGGTAGCCTAATCTTTCTCCAGTGGATCTTCCCCACCCAGGAATCGAACCAGGGTCTCCTGCATTAGATGCATAACCTGAATCTAATCATGAGAAAATACCAGACAAACCCTAAGTGGGAGACAGTCTACAAAATAACCAGCCTGTAATCTTCGAAAGTATCAAAGTCATGAATATCAAGGAAATTTTACTGGGAAAAGTCTACAAGAGATTAAACAGACCTGGTAACTAAATGCAATGCATGATTTTGAACTGGATCATTTTGCTACAAAGATCATTATTGGGACAACTGGCAAAACTTGAATGGGGTTTGAGGATTAAATGGAGGCAACATATCAATGTTAATTTTGATGGCTGTGCTATGGTTTGGTAGGAGAGTGTCCTTGCACGTAGGAAATACATGCAAAGTATTTAGGGTGATGGAGTGTTAGGTAGGCAACTCAACAGTTCAGGAAAAAAAAATTCTTTGTACTGTACTTCTAACTTTATATAAATCTGGCCTATTTCAAACTTAAAAAAAAAAATTTAAGCCACATGCAATGTTATTAAAAAAAAAAAAAAAAAAAGTGCAACAGGGAACGGTACATGAAGGAGCCATAATCCCGTACTGCCTACAGAAGGTAGGCTGCCTGGAGGCTGGCAAAAGCCAGCCCTCAATGCACAGTCTCCATCCTAAGTGCCCCCGCCCAGTGCCCCCTCACTGGGCACTCCTGCCACTGCTGGCATCTGCTCCGGAAACACCCCTGCACTCCCTGCAGAGGCACCCCACCTGCCTGTCTACCTGCTGACATCTTAGGGATTTCCCCTTTCTGTTGATGTCTTTATACTTCAGTCACAAGTCTGCAGAATATAAGTCGATAACCTATATCATCAACCGGGACTATGAGAATCTAGTTGACAGGCGGAACTCAAAAGGAACCGTTTATGTTCTCTGTATATCTATTTGCACACCAGCTTTCACCTGAGACCAAGATTTACACACATTTACTCTGACACCCATTTCCTTCTCCTAGCAAATTAAAGGTAGTAAGTAGCCTATGGCAAAGAGGAAAATGAATGATTCTCTCTCCTCAAAATAAAGGGATCAGCCTCCCGGTGGGGCAGGGGAGGGGAAAACAGCCCGATTCGGAGGCGCAGGCCCGCGCCACAGCCCCTGGAGGACCGTCTCTGGGTAGAGTATTTACACAACAGACACAATGGCTCCTCTGCAGCCATTACTGTCGGTCAGGTAAATAACGCATGTGCCAAAACACACATTTAATGAGGGAAATAATATGCCTTTATAAAAAGCCTCGATCCGTATTTACCTGAGAGACCAGAGAAGCACCAAATCACCAGATTAGTGGAACCACAGAGGAGTCATTCTGGTGTCTTGGGTAAATAGACATTTTATAGCCTTCCATTACTGGAGGGGGAAGGAAGGGCGAAAGGAGGGGGCCATCCTTTAATATCCACATGCAGGCCAGGGGAGCCTGGGGGAGAGAAAAGAAGAGAAGCCCATCATGAAATATGGGGTCCACTCCCACCCCACCTCCCCATCCACTTGGGATATCTCTGGGGAGGGTATGGGTTTGTACCATCCCTGAACTCAACCCATTCCATAAAAAGCCAGACTGGGGAGTTCCCTGGTGGTCCAGTGGTTAGCACTTAGGGCTTTCACTGCTGTGGGCCTGGGTTCAATCCCTGGTCAGGGAATTAAGATTCTACAAGCCACACGTTGGTGGGTGGGGTGGGGGAGCCAGACTGGGAGGCAGAGGTGCATTCCAGAGAAACCCCAGGGCACTGAGGCAGGTTCTGGGCCCAGGTGACTGGAAGCACGCGGGACAGCTGCAGCATGCCCAGCACCGAGTTTCAGGGCAAGTCCCTGCCCCAATCTGATCTGCAGCAGCACAAGTACTCAGGCACCTGAGCCACAGAGGCATCCTCAAGAACACAGTAACACCTGTCTGCAACTCATCAGTCACAGGCCCTGCCTCAAGTAGCTAAAAATAACCTGGGAAAAATATAAATAAACCGCATGCCTTCGAGAGTCATAATGTTCAGTCTAATGAGTGCATTCTTACTGCTGGAGCACTTTCTGTGAAAATCACAGACTGTCAAAGGTGCAAGAAAACCTAAGAGGAGACACAGTCCAGTCAGTCAGGGAAAATGAGCCCCAGAAAGAGAAAAGAACAGTCCAAGGTTCACAGAGCAAGTAAGGGTAAGAAGAGAAGCTGGGACTCCCAACTCCCAGCTCAGAGCCTCCGGCCACTGCCCCAACACAAGCAGCAGGCCCCAGCACTTGTCCCCTCAGCTCTTCTGCAGTCTCACAGTGGAGGCCAGAAGCCTGAGGGCTCAGCCTAGTCTGCTGAAGGTGCAAGAAAGCTTGACAGACCTACAAAAGCCTGGAACCTCTACATGACTTCCTGATGGCCCCAAAGCAGAACGGAAGCAGGAACTCTAAAGCTGGGTCCTCATCTCAAACAAAACACCCTCCTTCTCTGTACAACCCACCACCCTCCTGGCCTGGAGCTTTAGCTACTTCAGCTCCACGACAAGGCTAGGGAGAATCTGTCCAACATCGGAAGCAGCTGCTAAACCCAAACTATCAGCAGAGCTAAAGTCGCTAAAGACCTTCAGGAACACAAAACTCTGACGGCAACATCACGAGCCATAGGAGGCTCCCTCTCCCCTTCGATTAGCCCATCTCAGCCACTCAAGACAGCATAGAAAAAAGAAGTGCCTGTTTGTGATTTGCCTGCTGTTTGCTAACCCTCAGCCACATCCAGTGACTTGGGCCAACTCCTCGAAGGGGCCAAAGCTGAGAAACCTCTCTTTGCAAAGACCTGCATGTCAGCTGTGCCCCGTGGCACAGAAAAGGGGGCAAAGGCTCATTTCCTAACACACCATAAACAGAATAGAAATGGAGAAAGGGCAGGGTATGGTATGGTATCCTCATCCCTTTAAGCTCCTCCCACACTCGTAGAACAGTATCTGACCCCAGATGGGAGGTTCCCAGAACTGGCTACTTCCCTGCTTCCAAGATGGAGAACTGGAATAGAAACAAGTAGTTGTTAAAAATGCTGGTATGAGACAAACACTGGTTCAAATCCCAACTCCACCACATGTTCTTTGTAATAATAGCTACAACAATAATGCCTATCTCATAAAGATTAAATTAGATCATATAATATGTACAAAGTGCTTTACACAATAGTACGATCTCAGTTAAAGGGAATTATTGTTAATACAGGAGAAAGAGAAAAGGAAACTACTATTTTCTGAAAATCTACTATAAGCCAGGCACTACAGTGGTTAATCTGCATATTTCATCTCATTTAAGCCCCCCAACCATCAAGCAAAATAGGTAACAGCATTCCCATTTCACACACGAGAACACTAAGGCTGAGATGCACTCAGCTCTTCAGGGCTCTGTTCTCCTCTCCTACATTTGAGGGCCCACAGTCTCCACTTGGCTGATTCTCCCATCAGCCATGGGGCTAACAATGCCTATCAACTGTAGTTTTTCTTCTGAGCTAAGATATGATTTTAACTAAAAGGAACTCAACCATAAGCAATAATTAAGTCTGTCCAAATCACCCAAATTTGTTTCTAAGAAGAAAACCAAATTGCAGCCCTGGGTACAGAAGCGGAAACAGGAAGCACTGTCTTGGATTAGAACAACTGCAGCACAACGAGCTCAAAGCCTCTCCTCAACCCAGTTCCACAGGAGCAAATCTGCCCATCTCACAGAGCAAAGAAACTGGCAGGAAGCAGGGTGACAACCAGCTCGTGCTCAGGCCCCTTAATGTGACGTTTCCTTTTACAAATCTGTGCCTTGGCAATTGCTGCTCCCTCTGTTTTGAAATGTACTTCCATTTTCATCAGGCAAATTACTGCTCCTTCTTCAAAACCCAGCTCAAATCTCCCCCTTTTAGTAACTTTCGCTGACACCTCATCAGAAAGTTGATTGCTTAAATGATCCAGCAGCACAGTTTATTCCTACTTCCTAACTTTCATCTCACTATACTGTAAGATTTTAGTTACCTGATTCTCCTCTTACCAGTCATTTTCAGGGAGATGAGAACTTTCAGGGAGTTTCATCAGGTGAGAATAACAGAAGATAGGTGTAGGGGTATATGTTACATATGTGTGTGTAAAAAGTACTTAAGTTGGACCATTGAAACCATTTTAAAATTCCAAGTAGCATTAAAGTAAAGCATAGTTTTTCTCCATCTAAGAAGTATATGAGTTCTAAAAAGTGTGAGGAACACTGAACTAGACCTAGATCCTTAAGGGCAAGGACCATGTTTTATTCATTTCTGTACTCTCAGCACAGGGCCAGGCACAAAGTAAGTGGGAGGCAACATTTGAACGACTTACGATGTTATCTGCTCTGGAACTGGAACATGTCAGAACAGAGCAGGGCCTAAGAACCAGGAAAAGCTTCTTTTCTTTCTCTCTTCTTCCTGCCCCTCCACCCCCCACCAATTCTGTCCTCCCCAGTTAGAGAGAGTGAGCCAGCACTGCCTTGGTGCGGGAATACTATTAAAAGGATTAATTTAGGGACCGGTGTTTGGACTGTCACATCCAATCACTACCCACAGATCTACAGCTTACCAAGTCAAGCTCATGCAAAGAGGAATCAATGGCAAGGACACAGAGGGTCTGAACAGGCATACTAATGGCCTCCTGAGGTGCCAGCGGCCAGCTCTGACACTCCCATAAATTATCTGCCTTTTGATTTTACCTGTAGCTGTGGGGCACGAGGCACAATTTTGAACATATCAAAGCAATCTCTCGTCACCCAAGGCTCCCCCAAGAATGTCCCCAAAGGGGGCTGGTCTAAAAACAATGGCCCAAAGGGAATCTGCTTCCCAGCAGGCCTGTTCCTAGCAATCATCAATTAAAACCCAACAGGACCAAGCGAATAAACGGACACAGATCAAGACGAGCAGATGTGGACAAGGCATGCAGCAGACCACGGTTCTGCATCAACTGTACACCTCTTACTCAAAGGAAGAGAAATCACAGCAATAAACTCACACAATTTCATCGGGAGGCAACCGCTCCAGCTGATAGCACACTCAACCATCCTGGGCCTCAGTTTCCTCACTTGTGTAGCAAGGACAATAATGCTGACCACCTGACCCACTTCCCAGAGGGGTGGTGAAAAGTAATTAAA
This sequence comes from Bos grunniens, assembly GCF_055505025.1. Taxonomy (NCBI): domain Eukaryota; kingdom Metazoa; phylum Chordata; class Mammalia; order Artiodactyla; family Bovidae; genus Bos; species Bos grunniens. The sequence continues at coordinate 19,716,210 of NC_141167.1, forward strand.
AAAAAAAAAACATTCAAGAAGCACTTTACAAAGACGAAGGGCCACAAGGGTGGCAACACTAATAATGGCCCTGACAGACTGGGAGAAATGACTGGTCACACTTTGATGAATTTCTCTCAGGTAGCTGCTCACCCAGTTCACTTCACTGATGGTGTTGGGGCTAACGGGCCACCCCAAAGAAAAGTTCTGGAATTCTGCATGGGACTCCTATTGTCTGAAAATTTTTCATTGTGAAAAGCAGCGTCTTGCCTTAATTATAATTTACTCCTGTCTGCTGGCTGCCTCCACCAGGGGCTGCATTTTCATTACATGGCCACGATGACAATTGTGAGGACCCCAAATGTACTAAGCCAAAGGCCAAGTCACCCGATTGCTAGCTGCTTTTTTAAAAAACTGTGTAAAATACTATTAATAACAAAAGTTAAGGACACCGTGCTAGGAGTTTTACATCTCATCAAATCCTTAACCAACCTTCCATTTTACAGACATGAAAGCTAAACTCAAAGAAGTCAGTCACTTGCCCAAAGTCACATAAGCACTGCTATCAGAAACCTACAGGCTTCCCCCCAGCAATGCACACCAGAGCTTGTAGGAGGAGGAAGACAATTCATCAGACACTCAACAAATACTTTATTTGGTCCCTGTACCTGACACATACCGTCATACTCAACTAGGAGACATTCTCAAAAAAACCAGAGAAAGGTCACCGGTTTCCTACAAGCAAACAAAGGAGAGACTGAGTAGGACATGTAAAGAATAAGGCAATATCCTGGGAAGCTTAGGAACATGGATCCCCCTCTGTGTATACAGTTCAGGAAGTTCAAAGTAATTGACATTAAGCTATGAGACCAAAGACTAAAATCTCTCCCAAGCTACATTTCCCACTTTTTTCAATAGAAAAGTTTCCCAAAACTTCTCACGCATTCCACACCGACCTGTCCTTCCCACCCATCTTTTCTAGTCTGTGAAATAGCTGGTATTGCCAACAATTTCTCAGGTAGATATCCTTTAAGCTCAAGTAGATAATCCGAAAATTAGTAAAGAGGACAGCATACACATCGATGCAAAGATTCAGGTGTACTCAATCTTTAGTTCTCAAAACATTGCCTCAGTAGCAAAAATATAAAATGTCACCCATATGTAACTGCCACAGCCTCCTTACTGGTCTCTCTGCCTATCCCAATCTATTCTTAACATTGAACATTGAAATCAAAGCAAACTTTCCAAAACACAAATGTAGTATTAGGCTGCTGCTTAAAACTTTTCAATGGCTTCTCACTACTTTTATGATGGTCTGATCTAGTGGTTGGTTCACAGGCCAAATCCAGCTGCCACCTGTTTTTAGAAAGTTTTACTGGAACACAGCCATGCTCATTCATTTTCATACTATGGCTGCTTTTGTGCTATAGCAACAGAGTAAACCACTGTGACATGGACCCATAAAGGCTAACTATTTACTACCTGGTCCTATACAGAAAGTTTGCTGACCTAATCTTTCTTTCCTACCCACTACTTAATCCTAAGAGTTGATAAGGTCCTGGCTTCTGCTTACCTCTCCTTCATTTCTTACCATATTCTCCTATTCCCTGCCCACTGAGTTCTGTGTGTTTCGATCACACTGAACTTCAGCTTCTCAAACTCAAGAAAGCTCTGACCTTTACGCTTAATTCTTCACATCTTCATTCTAGCTGAGTAGGTTACTTCCTCTGTAAAGCCTTCCCTGAATCCACCAGTCTGGGTTGAAGCTCCTCTAAGTCCTCTCAGAGCACATATACCTACCCTGTTACAGCCCTCTGAGGTCTCGTAACTGCTTCTTTACTATCTGTCTCTCCCATGTAGGCTCTTTAGGGACAGAGATACCAGTTGTCTTGTTCACAAGCCCAACACCAAGCAAAATGCCTGGACCTCAGTTATTCAACAAACAGCCTCTGAATCCTGGATATCAATCAACAGAGTATAACTTTTTAGCCAGCCCCAAAAATCCTCATAAAATGGAAATAGGCTGGAACTAACCATCTACCCAGAGGTGATCCACAACCCAAATTAAACCAACATCTCAAAGGCCTTGGTAAAATGCATTTATAAAAAAACAAATAAAGATGATCCTTCCTAATGTCTTAAGATGTGTATTTCTTAGGACAAAGAATTATTCCAGCTCTATTCAACATTCCTGAACTTCAAGTAGGTGTTTGTGCAATGTCCACAAAGAAATCACGGCAGAACTTGAAAGCCTGGATACCCCACCTCCAACTCTCACCAGTTCATAAACTTTGCATAAGTTTCAGTCATCTTTCAGCATATGGTATTTTGTCAGAAAAAACTACAGAAAAGTAAAAGTGTGCACCAGTCCCCACTCCCTTCCCCCCAAGCCCAAATACTCATCAGGAAGACATCAAGCCGAAACGTGACCATGCAATAAGATTTCTCACCTCTCCTTACTTCGAAGATGCCAAGACTGGCCGCTGGGGATGCTGAAGGTTCAGTGAGAGCTGGAAAGCCCCAATGCTGTGGATAAATACACATCTCTGCAACAAGTCTATTTCAATATAAATGATCATATCCCCAGGGGGCTGCTGTTTGAAACAACTTGAGACCACACTATACTTCAAACTCCTAAACTCAAACTACTTTGGGATAACAGTTATCTATGTAGAAGCACAGTACCAGTACAGAGTTTTCAGAAGCTACAGTTGACCTCTGAACAACAGAGGTTTGAACTGTGTGGGCCTACTTCCTATGTTAGGGTGTTTTTCAATAAATATACTGGACACTTTTTTGAAGATGCCTGACAATATTTAAAAACTTGCAGATAAGCCAAGCAGCCTAGACATGCCAAAAATTTTAACAAAAAAATAAGATGTCATGAATGTGTTAAATGCAAATACATATACATATAACAAACAAAATATGTGTTAATCAACTGCTTGTGTTATCAGTAAGGCTTCCAGTCAAAGCTATCAGTAGTTAAATTTGGAGAAGTCAAAAGTTATAAGCAGATTTTTCAACTGTGTGGGGAGTTGGTCTCCTTAACTCTTGCATTTTTCAATGGTCAACATATATATTTTTGGAATGATGAATTTCATTTTCTCCAGTGGCATATTTTTCTTCCAAAGAAGGTTTATCTCCTAGAGACACTAAATATTTAAAATATCTGAGCCTGGACTGAGAAAAATGGCCATGAAGCGGTGGCTCTCTGGATAATCCAGAATCCTAGTCTAGTCAAGGAGGGGACACTGGTAACAGCTGACAATATTCATAACTCAGAAACTGAAGCAGGGACTGGAGCAAGCACTGACTGCCGCAAAACCACAGCCTGTATCGCAAATGGGCCACAAAGAGCAGGTAACACTTGCAGAATACATGCAGGTCTGCCTCAAGTTCTAAGTCAAGGTAACCAAATCCCAAGTCAAATCATCAATGGATACCTATCATATTTATCACTTAATCCAGATCTTCCATACTTTCTCTTCATAGCACATAAATCTTACACCTTTTACTAATCACATCTTCCAAAAGACTAGAAATTGGAGAGGTGCCCTTGTAAGCCAGCAAGCAACACACTTGCACAAACAAACACCTAGGTTTGGAACCAATCTACTCCTGTCTACCACTCTACACATTTAACACTTTATTCTACTTAGATCCCCTAGGAAAATGCCACTCGCCAACTTACCCCACCACAAAGAAAACACTTTTCAAAATGAAAGGGAATAAAAGCACTTTTATTTGGAAATTTCAAGTTGCAAGGAGAGCTCTCAGCCAAGCTCTGTGACCTAGCTAGCCGATTATTTACAGGATCTTTGGGCAGGAATAGTTAATGAGCTTTTAATTTGGAGTGCTTAAGTTGCCAAAGTGCTCTGAGCTCCAGTGAAGCACCACAGAATCCATAAAGGAAACCTTATCAATCACTTCCCGGCAGCTACCTTCCCCCAACCCCCACCTCTCTAAGGAGAGGCAGCCAAGTGGGTTTCTAACCAAGATCACAGACACACACATTAGTGGAGTCACACTCCAAGTCCCTGTTTATAAATTGGCTTTTAAATGGTAGGGAATTCAGGTATAATATACTTAAGCTCCAGGCATGAACCCACCAAAACAAGGCATGCTGTGTATGATAAAGTCCAAATAAAGCAGAATTTGATGAAGCCAATTTCTGGTAGAAACTCTACAATCAAAAATCATTCAGCCAATCACAACCTACTATAGTTCAAACAGTGTACAGTCTTTAGCCAATGGGATTCCTGGTTTTTTGCCCTTCAGCTGGAAGGCTGATAAAATGTCTGACAAGAACTAATACCAGAAACCTATAGCAGAGGCAATGATGGGTAGTACCAGTTTGCAAAATCCAGCCCTAAGGACAGAATTCAAGCGAGGAGCCATGTTCAGCATTTTTCAAGTCAACAAGACGCAGTTATATTTTGCAAGACTTTGCAGTCAAGCCCCAATCCAAGTTCATGACTTTTTAAGAAAACACCTGTTGCTGGAGCATTTGCAGGAAAAGCAAACAGGAAGCTAGCCAAGTTAGGCCCTTTATTCACTCTTTCCACCATAACTACTACCACGGATACAGATTTACAAAGACGTAAACTGCTAACCTAGCGTGTCTGCGCGTATGTGTGTCGGAGAGGGGGTAAAGGGGATGTTCTATCTACCATCTCCTTGTTAGTTTTCTATCCTATTTGATCAAACCTCTTTTTCTCCTAAGGAACCCCAGGTAAGAAGTCAGCATGCTTAATCACCTCACCCAGCCTGTCCTGCAAAGCCCTGTCCCTCTCCCTCTCTGCCTGAACGTTTTTCAGTAGACCATATGCATCCAGGGTGAGCACATGGGCCAGCACCCCAGGCTGCCCAAACTGCGCGCCGCGACCCTCACCCCGCATGCATTACCAGGGCCCAATCTGGGGGGCCTCGCCGCATCACCCACCCCGGGATGTTGCCCCCAACTCGGGCCCATCCAAGTCCAAGGGATTGTAAGCGGAGGAGCAGGGGGCCAGGAGACCAGCCCTCCTTCCCAGGGCCGCCCCCGCCCCCCGTCAGCAGCGGGAGAGGCTGTCGCCATGGCAACGCCCCCTCCTCGGGGCCAGCGCGGCAGGCTCCCTCCAGGTGCAGGCCCCGACGTCTCCCTCGGCCTGAGCAGAAGCTCAGGACAGTTTACGGCGGCGGGCGCGGCCCGCGCCGACTGCGGCGCCGGCCAGGCAGAGGCAGGGCCAGCTCCGCCCGCTCCCCACCGCCCGTTCCCGGCCGCCTCAACAGCGGCAGCCAGCACCACGAGTCCACAACACACCGACTCACCTCCGCGCACTCTGACCCCGGCCGACGCGGCGGACGGGCGGGCGCGGTGGCCAACCGCTGAGCCCGCCGCCGGCTCCTCAGACCAATGGGCTGCAGGAGGGCGGGGCTTCTTCTCCCCGAAGGCTAGCTCTCCCGCCGACATGCGCGCTAAGGTGTGCCAAGATGGTGACTCCCTTAGGCAGGCCTTGTGGGACTTGTAGTTTTGATATTGCACGTATTTAGAAGAAAGTGAAGGGGCCTCATTTCAGAGCTGTGAAAGAAATTTTTTAAAAAAACGGAACTTTTTGAGGCCTAGAACGACCCAGGTAACCCACTTCCATTTTCCCACCATCCAATATGCTCATGAGGTGAGTATAGGTTTATAAGGTGACATGTTGTACTTAGATATCACCTCATGAGTCGTTCATTCAACAAGTCATTATTATCATTACCTCTCTGATGTGAGCATGGGGAAGACCTGAGAGGAGGGGGATTTAAGGCGGAGAAGAAAATGGTTAGATTTCTGAAGGGCCTTCCCAAGGAAGAGGGACCTGAGTTGGTCAGATCAGCTCTGCAGGGAACTTAAGAGTTAAAGGGATTCTGGCCTCAGCTACAGAGAATTTCCACAGTCAATTACTTCAGTCAACTGCAAGAAACTCTGGCCAAAGCCAGAGATGTATTTCTTCATCTTGGTTATGCCTCTCTGGGAATTCAAGAGTACCAGGTTCTGAGCTGTGGAATCCCAGCCTTGGCCAAGCCACTGATGGCTTTGACAGCCTCCCACTCAACCAGGAACCGTCTTCTGAGCCCAATTTCAGTCACCAAGCCCTCTGTCTGCCATCTGAATATATTCACTTAAGAAAATGATGTCATTTCTGGGCCTTACAACCTCCATGAGATCTGACCTTAACATAATATGGTTTCCACCTGAGCTGGGAAAACCTGGTAAGCCCCATATCAGGGAATGCCTACCTTAATCCCACATGGTGGATTAGGCGATTCTGCTCTGCACCTACAGAATTTATGGCATGGTTTTATAATTGTCTGTTTTTTTCTTGTCTCTCCCCCAGGGCTGTAAACTCCTTTAACATAGGCATTATTTGCATATTGTTTATGCTGTGAAGTAATACCCAGCACAGTTCCAGACATAAAGCAGGCATACACTAAATGTTTGTGAATAAATCAGGAAATAAGTATCAGCAGAGACCTGTGTCTCCTAACCCAAGGTCAGTAAAGTGGAAGTACATCTACCTATCCCCTGATTTTTGGAGCTGGAACTGGGTCTTCCTCCTCCCATTAAAGGCTTCTCTGGTGGCTCAGCTGGTAAAGAATCCACCTGCAACACAGGAGACCTGGGTTCAATCCCTGGGTTGGGAAGATCCCATAGAGAAGGAAAAGGCTACCCACTCCCAGTATACCCAGTATTCTGGCCTGGAGAATTCCATGGATGCTATAGCTCATGGGGTTGCAAAGAGTAGGACACGACGGAGCAACTTTCACTTTCCTCTCATTAATGTTATCTAGATGTTAATCCCAGTTGATTAGACCAGTCAACATGTTTTATTATACAGTGCCTCTGATAAGTGTCAGGCACTGTTTCTTTTGCTGAGTATTCATTGGTGAGTAAGTCACACAAAATCTGTATCCTCAAGGAGCTTTTATATTAGGGAAGAAGAGGGAGAGGAAGAGCAGACAATAAACAAATAGTTAAATAGATAAATAAAATTAGACCAGTAAGAGGCCCTAGTATGGCCTCTCTTGCCTCTGGCTTTGTTATATCCTAAGTCTAGTCTGAGAATAGGTCATAGCCAGCCTTCTTGGCTGTAAGAATGAAGTAAACATACTGTATGAGGATTGGAGATTTTCCTTAGTGCCCAGCCCCAGGATTCTCCATGGAGACTTCCATGATCCCCTTGACTGCCCCAAAATGTGTTCTTTCCACCTTGGTGCTCTAGAGCGCATCTGGACAACTTCCAGGGCCTCGCCAAATTGTAAGCTTTTTTTGGACATGGACCAGGCAAAATGCACCCAAATAATAGGATAGTTTAAGTAAACTTGGTGCCTTATACTGTTGCCTAAGCTAACATTTGGCTCCCTCAAGCCTTTGGCTGAGTTGTGTGTGTGTGTGTGTGTGTGTGTGTGTGTGTGTGTGCATGTGCACATGCACACACCCTCAGTAATGTCCAACTCATTACAACCCAACCCCATGGACTGTAGCCTGTCAAGCTCTTCTGCCTATGGAATTTTCCAGGCAAAAATACTGGAGTGAGTTGCCATTTCCTGCTCCAGGGGATCTTCCCAACCCAGAGCTCAAACCCATGTCTCTTGTGTCTCCAGCATTGGCAGATGGATTCTTTACCACTACTCCACCTTGGCTGTGTTGTAGTTCCCTAGAAAACAGAGCCTGAAGCAAGGCTTATGTTGTAAGATTTCACTGGGAAGTAGAAATCCAGGACTGCAAGAGTCAGGGGAGAATGGAATTGAGGCAAGCAAGGGGGGAAAGAAAATATAAATATGACCAAAGGTTGAAAGAAAGCACAGCTAGTCAGTTGTTTTGTCCTACAGACCATGTAAAACCATCACTTCTCAGACAGGAAAGGAAGGTTGTGTTACTCAAGCAGCCACAGTTCAGTTGAGTCACTCAGTCGTGTCTGCCTCATTGCGACCCCATGGACTGCAGCACGCCAGACTTCCCTGTCCATCACCATCTCCCCGAGCCAACTCAAACTCATATCCATCACGTCGGTGATGCCATCCAACCACCTCATCCTCTGTCGTCCCCTTCTCCTCCTGCACTCAATCTTTCCCAGCATCAGGGTCTTTTCCAGTGAGTCAGCTCTTCTTATCCGGTGGCCAAAGTACTGGAGTTTCAGCTTCAACATCAGTCCTTCCAATGAACACCCAGGACTGATCTCCTTTAGGACGGACTGGTTGGATCTCCTTGCAGTTCAAGGGACTCCCAAGAGTCTTCTCCAGCACCACAGTTCAAAAGCATCAATTCTTCAGCGTTCAGCTTTCTTTATAGTCCAGTTCTCACATCCATACATGAGTACTGGAAAAACCACAGCTTTCACTAGATGGACGTTTGTTGGCAAAGTAATGTCTCTGCTTTTGAATATGCTGTCTAGGTTGGTCATAACTTTTCCAAGGAGCAAGCGTCTTTTAATTTTATGGCTGCAGTCATCATCTGCAGTGATTTTGGAGCCCCCCAAGACTTTATTTTTGGGGGCTCCAAAATCACTGCAGATGGTGATTGCAGCCATGAAATTAAAAGATGCTTACTCCTTAGAAGGAAAGTTATGACCAACCTAGATAGCATATTCAAAAGCAGAGACATTACTTTGCCAACAAAGGTCCATCTAGTCAAGGCCATGGTTTTTCCAGTAGTCATGTATGGATATGAGAGTTGGACTGTGAAGAAAGCTGAGTGCCAAAGAATGGATGCTTTTGAAGTGTAGTGTTAGAGAAGACTGTTGAGAGTCCCTTGGACTGCAAGGAGATCCAACCAGTCCATTCTAAAGGAGATCAGTCCTCGGTGTTCTTTGGAAGGAATGATGCTAAAGCTGAAACTCCAGTACTTTGGCCACCTCATGCGAAGAGTTGACTCATTGGAAAAGACTCTGATGCTGGGAGGGATTGGGGACAGGAGGAGAAGGGGACGACAGAGAATGAGATGGCTGGATGGTATCACCAAATCAATGGACGTGAGTTTGAGTGAACTCCGGGAGTTGGTGATGGACAGGGAGGCCTGACGTGCTGCAGTTCAAGGGGTTGCAAAGAGTCGGACACAACTGAGTGACTGAATTGAATTGAAAATAAAGTCTGTCACTGTTTCCACTGTTTCCCCGTCTATTTCCCATGAAGTGATGGGACTGGATGCCGTGATCTTAGTTTTCTGAATGTTGAGCTTTAAGCCAATTTTTTCACTCCTCTCTTTCACTTTCATCAAGATGCTCTTTAGTTCTTCTTTTCTTTCTGCCGTTAGGGTGGTGTCATCTGCATATCTGAGGTTATTGATATTTCTCCCGGCAATCTTGATTCCAGCTTGTGCTTCTTCCAGCCCAGCGTTTCTCATGATGTACTCTGCATAGAAGTTAAACAAGCAGGGTGACAATATACATCCTTGACGTACTGCTTTCCCCATTTGGAACCAGTCTGTTGTTCCATGTCCAGTTCTAACTGTTGCTTCCTGACCTGCATACAGATTTCTCAGGAGGCAGTCAGGTGGTCTGGTATTCTCATCTCTTTAATTTCATGGCTAAAGTCACCATCTGCAGTGATTTTGAAGCCCAAGGAAATAAAGTCTGTCACTGTTTCCATTGTTTCCCCATCTATTTGCCATGAAGTTGATGGCACTGGATGCTATGGTCTTAGTTTTCTGAATGTTGAGTTTTAGGCCAACTTTTTCACTCCCCTCTTTCACTTTCACTTTTAGTTCTTTGCTTTCTGCCATAAGCATGGTGTCATCTGCATATCTGAGATTATTGATATTTCTCCCAGCAATCTTGATTCCAGCTTGTGCTTCATCCATCCTGGCATTTCGCATGATGTACTCTGCATGTAAGTTAAATAAGCAGGATGACAATATACAGCGTTGATGCACTCCTTTCGTGATTTGCAACCAGTCTGTTGTTCCCTGTCTGGTTCTAACTGTTGCTTCTTGACCTGCATACAGATTTCTCAGGAGGCAGGTCAAGTGGCCTGGTATTACCATCTCTTTAAGAATTTTCCACATTTGTTGTGATCCACACAGTCAAAGGGGTGCCACAGCCACAGAGGGCACCAGATCCCACACCCCAGAGCACAGTGGTTCTTCTGAGACTACAAATCTTGAGGAGCCTCTGGCTTGATCACAATAGGCCATTGCAGTCTCACCACGAAGAAGGCAATGGCAACCCACTCCAGTACTCTTGCCTGGGAAATCCCATGGACGGAGGAGCCTGGTAGGCTACAGTCCATGGGGTTGTGAAGAGTCAGACAAGACTGAGTGACTTCACTTTCACTTTTCACTTTCATGCACTGGAGAAGGAAATGGCAACCCACTCCAGTGTTCTTGCCTGGAGAATCCCAGGGACGGGAGCCTGGTGGGCTGCCGTCTATGGGGTCACGCAGAGTCAGACACGACTGAAGCAACTTAGCAGCAGCAGCAGTCTCAGCACAGTGGGCACATTGGAAGCTCTATCACAACCTAATCCTCCTCCTGAAGGAAGCTAAGGCAATCAAATGTATTAGTAAATGATGTGATAGTAGTGGCAGCTGGGCTGTCCAAAAAACAAGTGGCCAAGGCCCAGGGTGGGATGTGAAAGATGGGGCAAGTGAATTGTTGGAGACAGATGAACTGAGTCCAATACAGGCACAGATACACCATGGGTAGACCAGCTGGCTACTGGATTAAGTGAGCTAAAGTGAACACTGAGAGCAAGAACCAAAAAGGGTCACGTGGGTTTTTCTGCAGCCCTGTCAAGCCACCAGGAAAGACAGCAAGATGACAGTCAAAGTTGGGATCTTAATTATCAGTTAAAGGGCTCAAGGACCCAAGGACAGTGCATGGCAGCCCTCAAACATGGCACGGCTAAGGGAACCCAGACTGAGTCTGAAACCATCTTATTTGATAACTAGAAAAACCACTCTGCCATTCTCAGTCCCTGTAAGCTGTGTGAGATAGCATAGTGCAGTTATAAGGAGTGAGAGATTGGATAGAGCCTGCTCAGGTTTGCAACCTGGCTCTGTCTGTGAGCTCAGGCAAGTCACGTATTCTCTGAGGCTCAGTTCCTTCATCTCTCTAGTGTAGATAATAGTAGTCTCTACTTGTTACTAGAATTAAACATGCTTAGAACAGTATCCTACATAGAGTTGAGTATGTGTCAGCTATTACTATTATTCTTACCCCTCCCCCACCCCTCTGGCAACTCCTCTTCCCACTGTGATCACCACCATACCACCTCCTTGCCCGTCACCTGTCCCCCTCACCCCCAGTTTTCTCCACTCCAAGAGCAGTCAGGGCTAGACCTGCCATGCCTTCTTCGCCCTGCTTTCCCCAGGGCTGTTCCCCAGGAGCCTGAGCCATTCATCTCCCTGGTGACCTGAATCTGAACTAAGAGATGGATGTGGGGTGGCTGAGGCCAGGGTGGTAATGTGCTCCCTTATCTCTCTGCCCCTCACCGGGGCCTAGTTAATTTTCCCTTTGATTTTAATATAGATTTATTGAAAGTTTCAGTTATCAAAACAAACTGCAGCAGCAAATTGGTGTTCTTTGCAGGCCTACAAGTGCCTATAAAGCTGCCATGCTCGGGAACGAATGGCACTCTCCGGGAGGTCAGTCATGGCAACAGGAAGTCCCTAGGGACACACACACTGCAGTTTAATATTTTTCTTATTAGCCTTTTTCTTCTTGGCTATCTAAGCCTCCCCTTTAAATTGGAAATCAAATGGAGCCACCTGCCTAGGGAGGCTGTCTTCCCCAAGCTGCTCCACTGTTCCTTCTCTAGTCCTAGCCTTCCCACCCCTAATCCTCTGACCTCTCCCTGCCTTGCCCGTTGTTCCACAGAGAACTGTGATGCACATGCCCCTGAGATAGGGCCCACCGTGCTGTCCCAACTGTGGAAGGTTGGCTTAGGCTGTCCAACTACTAATCAGAGGCAAAGAACCCCTAAAATAGATTTAGGCCTCTTCCAGATCTATGCTCAGAAGGAAGGAAAAAGCAAAAATTTTAAAGCAAAAGAGTTGTTTTCCAAAAGGCAGACCACCCTGTCAGGACCTACTGAGCTCTACAGAAATGAAAAGGAAATGATGAGTCTAGAAATTTGGCAGGTTTTCCTTCCAGCCCAAGAATCGTCTGATTTCATTCTCACATCCTCACTGCCATTCCCAATATGGCCCCTCCTCTCGGTCCCAAGCTGATTTTTGAAACCCTTCATTTTCTGGCTTGCCCCATTGGTTCCTAGGAGAACCACTCACTGCCACCTCTACACTCTGGAATCATCCTGTCCCAGGGGAGGGGCTTCATGACCTGGTAACCTCTCCTCTCCTCATCACCATCTCCTCTTCTGGGCCTAACATGTTGCTGGTCACTTGTACCTGCCACATCCCAATTCCTCATGTCTTCCTTTTGCTCTTAAGTGTTTCCTGCCAGCAGAAAGAGCTACTGTTCTTCAGAGCTCAGACTATGACTAAGGGTCCTGACAGCTGTTGCTGTACAGAGTGGTGCTAAGGTTGGGATCCAGACAGTCCAAGAATTGAACCTTGTCTCTGATACTTACTCTGTGACTTGGGGGACCTCTCTGTGGTTTCAGTGTATCTTGTGCTCGCCTCTATTCTTGTCTAAGGACCACTCTGTAATAAAATGATTTGTCTCTGTATCTCTTGCCTACAATATGCTGAGATCCTCAAGGATGAAGACTGTGATTGAATCATCTTTATATTCCACGTGTGTCTATTTGATATATAAGTAAAGGTCGTTTACTATAAAATGGAGGGAATACCTACATAAACATAAGGCAACGAAAGCACCTTCAACAGTGCCCAACCAACACGAGGCAGGTTGCTCAGTGAGTGAAATTTCTTTCATCAGTTTTCCCTTGAAGTTGGTCATCAGCCACCAGCACTCCCATTTTTTGCTTGTCCGCATCTCATCTTCAAGTTCAGCTCTCTCTTGTTGCCTGCTGGAACCCTCCCATCACTGTTCAGATGCCAGCATTCACCCTGACCCCTTCAAAGTGGTGCCAGTTTCTTCTCTCCTCTAGACCAGGCTCCCTCTATTTTTCCCAAAAGTACTCACAAACTGCTGTCCCCTGGTGGCTCTATTCCCTGGCCTGCCTTGTGACAATGCATATGCTCCCTACCATCTACACCAGCTTGTGGTAGTATCAGTAAGTTTACATTGTCACCAGTCTTGCTTATTCTAGGCCCTCACCCACTTCTGTGGAAACACCAAGCCACAGCAATGTTCTTTTAAAAAAAAGCTCTAGTTGTGCCATTGGAGCCATCCAAGCTACTGTGCTGCACTGGCCCCTGTCACTAAGAGCACCGTGGATGCACCTGGAATGCTTCTTCTTGATGCATTCAATTCTCATGGTACCTTGACAGTGTGAGAGCATGGCACTCTCTCATGAAGTAAGAAGTTGACTCCCTCCATATTTCATGCAGCTAGGGGGACATAACACCCCATAGCACTGTAGTTTGAGCTCGTAAGTGTTTCAGAGACAGTTCTTCCCACTTATTTAACCAGACCTTTTTCTTCCCATTTTGCACACCTACTACCACCAGAGGAAGGAAAACAGGGTGAGTTTCATAAAAGCCATCATACTGAACCAGAGCCACCATCCTTCTTCAGCCCTTAGTCCTACTGTGGAAGCACTCACTTGCCAGAATCCCCCCTCCTGTATCAGTTTTCTCTTTGGAGTTCTGCTGGCTTTTCCAGCAATAGAGTGTCTATTGGGGTTATCTGTTTATACAGGTATATACCTGATCCCGTAGAAGGCAATGGCACCCCACTCCAGTACTCTTGCCTGGAAAATCCCATGGACGGAGGAGCCTGGTAGGCTGCAGCCCATGGGGTCGCTAGGAGTTGGACATGAGTGAGCGACTTCACTTTCGCTTTTCACTTTCATGCATTGGAGAAGGAAATGGCAACCCACTCCAGTGTTCTTGCCTGGAGAATCCCAGGGATGGGGGAGCCTGGTGGGCTGCCGTCTATGGGGTCACACAGAGTCGGACACAACTGAAGCGACTTAGGAGCAGCAGCAGCAGCATACCTGATCCAGTTAAGTATTTGGTTCAAATTTGTTTTGCTCTAAGAGGATTTTCAGCCTAATGTAAAACAATGGATTCAAATAGATATTTGGGTTCAGGGTTGCTGCCTAACTCCCCAACACTGGATATAGCCAAGTATCAGCTCCAAACCCATCAGGACCCCCATTCCACTACATTTTCCCCCAAGATGTAGTGAATAAATTCCTTTTACTAGCTGCCACCTTCCCTTACCTTCCCAGGCTAATGAAGCCTTATCCTTACACTGCAGCCTCTTGTGGTTTAATAGCTCCTCCTTCCTGGTCTTAACTTGGCATCAAATCCTCTACACTTAGGCTTCAACCTATGCTTCCAGCCTTAATTCCTAGTACTTCTTAACTCCCCTTGTCTTCCAGGCCAAAGGAGCTGATTATTACTTACGGAGGAACTTTGTACTTTTCTGCCTCTGAGACTTTACTGGTGGTGTTCTTTAAACTGGGGAAACCTTCCCCATTCCCATCTCTATGACTGAACTCCCAGAGAAGTGTGCCCTGTTCCAGGAAGTATTTCCTGATCTCCCAAGTATTTCCAGATCCCGAAGTGGTCTGAAGATGAGGGACAAGTCACAGCTGGAAAGGTTTCTCCAAGCACGTGACATTTAAGTCAAGTCTGAAAAGTTGAACTGAAATTTCCCAGGCCCACGAGGCAGGGAGGAAAAAAATGAAGAGGGCAACCCAGGCAAAGGGAATAACATGAGCAAAGACTCAAAGCAAAGAAATGGCCCACGTGTGGATGGGAAGAAAGGACTACAGGTGGAGAAAGTATGGAAAATCAAGTGGTACAAGAGGAGCTTGAAGTAGGCAAGAGTTAAATTCATGCATAGTCTCTCTTTTTTATTTTTTTAAATTTATTTTAGCCTGCACCGGGTTTTTGTTGCTGCTTACAGGCTTTCTCTAGTTGCAGAGAGTGGGGTGGTGTGGGGGAAGCAGTACTCTTTGTTGCAGTGTGTGGGCTTCTCACTGCAGTGGCTTCTCTTGTTGTTTCTCAGTAGCTCTGGCCCATGGGCTTAGTTGCTCTGCGGTATGTGGAATCTTAGTTCCTGGACCAGGGATCAAACCCATGTCCTTTGCATTGGCAGGCAGGTTCTTAACCACTGGACACCAGGGAAGTTCTCATGTGTAGTCTTGTAAGGAACCCTTCCTGAAGTCTTTGGATTTGATTTTAAAGGCAGTAGAAATGCAAAAAAGCAAAATGGCTGTCTGAGGAGGCCTTACAAATAGCTGTGAAAAGAAGAGAAGCAAAAACCAAAGGAGAAAAGGAAAGATATATGCATCTGAATGCAGAGTTCCAAAGAATAGCAAGGAGAGATAAGAAAGTCTTCCTCAGTGATCAATGCAAAGAAATAGAGGAAAACAATAGAATGAGAAAGACAAGCGATCTCTTCAAGAAAATTAGACATACCAAGGGAACATTTCATGCAAAGATGGGCTCAATAAAGGACAGAAATGGTAGGGACCTAACAGAAGCAGAAGATATTAAGAAGAGGTGGCAAGAATGAATACACAGAAGAACTGTACAAAAAAGATCTTCATGACCTAGATAATCACGATGGTGTGATCACTCACCTAGAGCCAGACATCCTGTAATGTGAAGTCAAGTGGGCCTTAGGAAGCATCACTATGAACAAAGCTTGTGGAGATGATAGAATTCCAGTTGAGCTATTTCAAATCCTGAAAGATGATGCTGTGAAAGTGCTGCACTCAATATGCCAGCAAATTTGGAAAACTCAGCAGTGGCCACAGGACTGGAAAAGGTCAGTTTTCATTCTAATCCCAAAGAAAGGCAATGCCAAAGAATGCTCAAACCACGCACAATTGCACTCATCTCACACACCAGTAAAGCAATGCTCAAAATTCTCCAAGCCAGACTTCAGCAATACGTGAACTGTGAACTTCCAGATGTTCAAGCTGGTTTTAGAAAAGGCAGAGGAACCAGAGATCAAATTGCCAACATCTGCTGGATCATGGAAAAAGCAAAAGAGTTCCAGAAAAACATCTATTTCTGCTGTATTGACTATGCCAAAGCCTTTGACTGTGTGGATCACAATAAACTGTGGAAAATTCTGAAAGAGATGGGAATACCAGACCACCTGACCTGCCTCTTGAGAAACCTTTATGCAGGTCAGGAAGCAACAGTTAGAGCTGGGCATGGAACAACAGACTGTTTCCAAATAGGAAAAGGAGTACATCAAGGCTGTATATTGTTACCCTGCTTATTTAACTTATATGCAGAGTACATCAAGAGAAACACTGGGCTGGAAGAAGCACAAGCTAGAATCAAGATTGCCAGGAGAAATATCAATAACCTCAGATATGCAGATGACACTACCCTGATGGCAGAAAGTGAAGAAGAACGAAAGAGCCTCTTGATGAAAGTGAAAGAGGAAAGTGAAAAAGTTGGCTTAAAGCTCAACATTCAGAAAACAAAGATCATGGCATCTGGTCCCATCACTTGATGGCAAATAGATGGGGAAACAGTGGAAACAGTGTCAGACTTTATTTTTCGGGGCTCGAAATCACTGCAGATGGTGATTGCAGCCATGAAATTAAAAGATGCTTACTCCTTGGAAGGAAAGTTATGACCAACCTAGACAGCATATTTAAAAGTGGAGACATTACTTTGCCAACAAACGTCCATCTAGTCAAGGCTATGGTTTTTCCAGTGGTCATGTATGGATGTGAGACTTGGACTATAAAGAAAGCTGAGTGCCGAAGAACTGATGCTTTTGAACTGTGGTGTTGGAGAAGACTCTTGAGAGTCCCTTGGACTGCAAGGAGATCCAACCAGTCCATCCTAAAGGAGGTCAGTCCTAGGTGTTCTTTGGAAGGACTGATGTTGAAGCTGAAACTCCAATACTTTGGCCACCTGATGTGGAGAGCTGACTCATTGGAAAAGACCCTGATGCTGGGAAAGATTGAGGGCAGGAGGAGAAGGGGACACCAGAGGATGAGATGGTTGGATGGCATTACCGACTCGATGGGCATGGGTTTGGGTGGCCTCCGGGAGTTGGTGATAGACAGGGAGGCCTGGCGTGCTGCGGTTCATGGGGTCGCAAAGAGTCAGACACGACTGAGCAACTGAATTGAACTGAAGAGAGCCTTTAAAGCAGGACAGTGACTGAGTCAGTTTGGTGTTCTGGTACTGCTCCAACTTTAATGTACTCGCATTGCAATTACCTGGGGATCTTGTTAAATGCAAATTGTGATTCTGTGGTCCTGGGAAAGGCCTCAGATTCTGCATTTCTCATGAGATCCCCAGTGATGCTGGTCGTCAGACCACACAAGAAGTAGTCTGGTCTTTGTGCGATCTTTCTGGTCCAACTTCCCACCTTCCCCAATGCGTCCACTCACAGAGCATTCTTTTCATTAAAACTGGTTCAAGCCTGCTGTGGCTTTCACTTTTATTTAGCATCTATCTTTTAGAAGCTGTTAATTGAATATGTGCTCCACACCCAGCAAAGGATCCGATGCAGAGGGTGCAGGGCTCAGGAAGACAAAAAGCAAAACATTTTCCTGCCCAAAAGTGTTCCATGTCATCTAAGAAGGGGCAGTTTTCTGTGAGCTGCCCTCTGCCAGACCTGTCATAAACATGGTAAATGAGGCCTGTCTCAGGAGTGCTCCCTGGGGCCCCACCTCCCCGGCAGCCCCATCCAGAGATGAGCCTGTTTATCCCTAACAGTTGTCTCTGACCTCTAAATCAATTCCCTGTCTGATACACAAACCCTAGTCTTCCCCAACCCTCCTCCCAATTCCAGACTGTGTCAATTTGTAAAATTGGAGGCAGCATGTGATGACAAGAGTTACAAGCGCAGGCTCTGCAGTCAGACTGCCTGGGTTCATCGCCCAGCTCCACTACTTATTAGCTGGGTAACCTTGGGCAAGTGGCTTAACCTCCCTAAGCTTCAGTCTTCTCATCTGTAAATTGGGGATAATAATTCTTTCTGTGTCGCAAGGCTGTTGTGAAAGTCAGAGGTGGCAGTGCCCATAAAGCACAGCCCCTGAAAGAAGCAGAGAGCTCCCCATAACTGCTAGCTATTGTTTTTAAAAATACAAAATCCTGGGACTCCTCTGGTGGTCCAGCAGTTAGAAATCCACCTTGCAATACAGGGGATGTGGGTTCAGTCCCTGGTCAGGGAACTAAGATGCCACATACAGCTAAGCCTGTGGAAGGAACTAGAGAGTCCATGTGCCTCAGTGAAGATACAGTGTGCCGCAACTAAGCCCCAACACAGCCAAATTAATTAATTAAAAAACAGCAACTAGATCCTGTGTGTACAGGAGCTTACCAGAGCCTTTTTGAAAGCTCATATAAGTGAAAGTCCTTGTTATCCCCGGGCCACCCAGGATGGCTTTTTCTGCCTGCACCACCCTCTCCCTGATGCTGGGTGAAGGAGGGGGCAGAACACCTCCTGAAGCCGGCAGTGCAGAGACGCCCCGCTGATGAGCAGCCTTTTGGGAGCACTTAACAGGGCAGGGGGCTTCAGCCTCCCAAAGCTGCAGCTCCACGTTGGAGGGGGAGGCTTTGTGGATTCCCTCCTACCTCCACCCGTCCCCACTGTGTCCCCTCTGTCCAGGGTCACCCAGGCTGCCCCTCCTTCCGGCTGCAGGGAGAGAGGCAGCTTCAATCATTCATCTTAATGTCTCTATTAAGCAGGGTTATGACCAGGATGAGACAAGAAACAAGGTCTTTTAGTGTAAAAACACGGCTTCCAGGGCTTGGCCCCAGGGGACTCCTCTCGGCACTGCTGCTGCTCCCAGTTACTGCAGCTGGAGGCCCGCTGAGGCTCAGGTCAGGCAAGGTGATTCTGCCCCTGGGTTCTCTCTCTCTTTCCCCACTTCTCTGGAACTTTCTAAGGGCCTGCCCAGAGCTTTCCTATCCAAAGAGAAGAGCATGACTTGGCATTTGGTGGCAGCCCCAGGGGCCTCAAGACTGTCTGTTAGGCCTGCTTCCTGGCTTGGGATCATTCATCTGCATGTGCAGGCAGCGACAACCTTAGCCTCTGTGGCTCGATCAGGCCTGACCTGGAGTCTGAGCTCAGAGTCAAGGGGCTAACAGTATTCCTGATTATGGGAAAATTGAGGAGGGTCCTAACAGGACCATTCCACAAGTCCCTGTCACTCAGAGAAGGTTTCAGAGCCATCATAGAGTCAGCATATGGTGACTCAGGCCTGGGCTCTAGAGTGGTAGCTGTTGGCCCACAAAAGCCACAGCTTACTGACTCTTACCCATTCCCATTCAAGGGCAGGGATTAGTGGGCAGCAGCAGGGCCAACTCCCTCACCTGGAGGGAAAGATGGAGGCTCCTGGAGAACCAGAATCAAAAGGCATCAACCCAGAAAACACCAGAAGGTCTCAAAGGGAGCCATGTGCACAGACCCACCCTTCAGAAGGGTGGCAAGAGTCCCCAGATAATTGTTCCCACATAATGTCACCAAGAGAACACGAGTCCTTTAGCTAACTAACATGGAGGATGAGAGTGTGGAGCACTAAGAGGCCAAGCCAGGTTCAGAAGGATGACACCAGTCCCTCAGCGTAGTTTGCTGACCGCCGCCCTGCTGATCCTCAGGCCACTGACTTCTGCATCCCACTGTGCTGCTGCCTTCTCACTGGCCTTGGTTTCTCCCTCTGTTTCAAGACTTATCCTGAACCTGAACTTCTCACATGGGCTCCCCTGAGGCAGGCTGGCAGAGAGGAAAGGCTCAAGCTGTGGAGTCACGTGGTAAAATTGGGTTCCAATCCTGGTTCTAGTCCCTTCGAAGCCAAGCGACTCTGGGCAAGCCATTGCTGCCCCCTGTCTTGTTCTTGGGCTTCCCTGATAGCTCAGTTGGTAAAGAATCCGCAATTGTAATGCAGGAGTGTTCTTAAAGGTCTTGAGAAGTTGCTGGGACAGCCTGTGTCCAGCTTAGAGTAGGACCTGGAGCCTAGTGGAGGGGAGAAGGTGGAGGAAGGAACTAGGGGTCTCTGTTCTCTTCATGCACAGGAAGAATGAAACCATAGTCCCTGCCGTCCTCCCTGCTGGCAGTGGGTGAGGGGCCTTGACCAGAGAGGGCTGAGAGAGCAGGGGGGCTGCAGAGGGAATGCCAGAGCCGCTGAGGGCAGCACAAAGTCAGAGTGAGTTAGCACTGGTCCCAGGGGCTGCATGAGCCAGGCAGGCTTTTACAGAGATATCCAGGGAACGAGAAATACCAGCAAGGAAGTTGCCCCATTAATAAATAAGAAGGCGGGAAATTAATGATGGCCTGAAAATGGCTGAGCTACTGAACTCGTTCTTTAAATCTGTCTTTAACAAGAAAAATAAAGAAAAGAGATTTGGCCAATTAGGAGGTAATGAAGACATTGTAAAAATAGCACCTGACAAAAAGCACACGTTAGTGGTGGTTGGGGGAGCGGGGGCAGTAAGCAGTGAGTGAATATCCAGTGGCTTTGACCCTGCCCCCACCCCCACCCCAGAAGAGGGCTAACAACACAGGGTAGAACAGGGGATCATTGGAGGACCTGGGAAGGGGCAGGTAAGGAACTGGGATGCGGAGACTCCATTTGGGCTTCACTGATGTTTTTCAGGAGCCTATTGTGAGCCAGGCACGATGCTCCACCTTCTCCAACATTGTCTCCTGTGAAGGCTGGAATGAAGGTGAAAATGGGGGTGAGAGTGGGGATAAAAGGAGAGCCAGAATGAGGGCAGATGAGGTGATTGAAGGGGGCTCAGAGTGAGGGATCTCTAAGGGCACAGGGCAAAGCAGCACCCTGATTAGAACCACAAAAATTCTAGGCCCCTGTCATATTTGGGGTGGTCCCTTTGCAGATGGTGATTGCAGCCATGAAATTAAAAGATGCTTACTCCTTGGAAGGAAAATTATGACCAACCTAGACAGCATATTAAAAAGCAGAGACATTACTTTGCCAACAAACGTCCATCTAGTCAAGGCTATGGTTTTTCCAGTAGTCATGTATGGATGTGAGACTTGGACTATAAAGAAAGCTGAGTGCCGAAGAATTGATGTTTTTGAAGTGTGGTGTTGGAGAAGACTCTTGAGAGTCCCTTGGACTGCAAGGAGATCCAACTTGTCCATCCTAAAGGAGGTCAGTCCTGGGTGTTCATTGGAAGGACTGATGTTGAAGCTGAAACTCCAATACTTTGGCCACCTGATGTGAAGAGCTGACTCATTGGAAAAGACCCTGATTCTGGGAAAGATTGAAGACAGGAGGAGAAGGGGACAACAGAGGATGAGATGGTTGGATGACATCACCAACTCAACAGACATGAGTTTGGGTAGGCTTCAGGAGTTGGTGATGGACAGGGAGGCCTGGCATGTTGCAGTTCATGGGGTCACAAAGAGTCGGACATGACTGAGCAACTGAACTGAACTGATCTGAACTTTGGAACCCTATGTCTGTAAATAGCAGAAGGGAACAAGCGAGGAGGCATGGGACGGAAGGAAAAAGAAGTCTGGAGGAGGGCTTCCCTGGTGACTCGGTGGTAAAAAAATCTGTCTGCCAATGCAAAGGACACGGGTTTGATCCCTGGGCTGGGAAGACCCCACGTGCCACAGAGCAACTAAGCCTATGCACTAAAACTATAGAGCTTGTGTTCTAGAGCCTGGAAATCGCAACTCTTGAGCGCAATGCCCTAGAGCCCGTGCTCTGCCATAAGAGAAACCACGGCAGTGAGAAGCCTGCACACAGCAACTAAGAGTGGCCCCCGCTCAATGCAACTAGAGAAAAGCCTGAGCAGCAGTGGAGACCCAGCATAGCCAAAAATAAATAAATAAAAAATTTAAAGAAGTCAGGAGGAGATACCTGAGGTTGAAAGGAGAGAGCGCAAGGTTCTCACATGGAGGAAGGAAAATGAGAGGGAGTATTTGGGTGGGGCTTAGGAAAGGAGCCAAGGGAGCTACAAGAGAGGGGCCCTTCTGCTAAGCTCTGGAAAAAGCACACGGCTGGCCAGCTCTAGCACTCCTTGGAGGCCTGGGTGACCCACCCAGTGAGCAGAATGGCAACCTCAGTGACAGGTTGCATCACAGGTTGATTGTAAGCAGAGGAGCTTTGAAAAAGAAAGATGAACTAGAAAGATGAGGGTGAGAAGTCCCAGAGAAGAGGTGACCTTGCAGGGTGAACTACAGTGGGGAGAGTCTACAGTGGGATGAGAGAACTACAGTGGGATGGTGCTCTGCACCCCCCACCACCCAGGTCAGGAGATGGGGGTAGTGTGGGTGCCTGCAAGAAAAGCAGGGTCACAGAGGAGATTTAGAGGTAGGCTCTTGGGAGAATCTGGGCAGGGAGGGAATGGTGGAGCTTGAGGAAGAAAGTAAGGGAGGGAGCGTGCAAGCCTACTCTAACACCACCGATGCCCCCTCTTATGGGCAAATGAACAGGGTCCTATGGTGAGGAAGGGAGCCTGTGCATCCTTACCCCACCCCACCCTTTCCTGGGCCATAGTCCACCCTCCCCTTTAGCTCTTGGGTGCTGCCTTTGGGCTAACCCCATTGCCCGTGGAACCTAAGACTCAGTTCCCCCAGGGGACTGAGGTGGTCCAGGGTCTGTCCTGAAATCCAGTCCCAGAATTCAATCCAAAGTGACTGGGCTGTAACAACACTGACATGGTCCGCGTGGGGCAGGGAGACTACGGGAGTGACACTGCAGGAGAAAGAGAGGGCAGCTAGTGATGAATAGGGGCAGCCAGAGCCTCGTTAGAGGGGGTGCGGAGAGGGTGGCCGCTGCAGGGATGAGCCAGGGGCCTGATTTATCATCTTCAGAGCTGATCTGAGCGAGAGGGGTTAAGTAGCAAGTTAATGAAATCCGCAGATGCTGCTAAATGGGGAGAGCTGGGTGGCTAGAGGGGATGCAGAAGGGAGGCAAGGAGGCCCCTGAAGAAGGAGACTCATGTGGAAGGGGAGGAAGATAGACATAGCCCAGAGAAGGGGAAGTCCTGTCACAGTCCCTGAAATCCTGCTTTGGCCAGCCAGGGAGAAAGAGGTTAGACTGACAACAGGGAGGCAGGGAGAAGCCAGGCCCGGCCCAGGGATGTCCGCAGGGACATCAAGCTTCACATCGCCGGCCCCAATCCCAATAGGCTTCAGCAAACACTTACTGGGCGGCCCTTGAGCCCCCAAGACGAGGAGGTGGACCAGACGGGCCCTCTGCCATCTCTTCCCCCAGGCTGAGCGGTGAAACAAGTAACTACAGTTCGCCGTGATAAGTGCTGTTGAGCAACACAAAGGAGGGAGCAATTAATTCTGACAGGGGAGGCCAGGGAGGTCAGGATGACATTAAAGCAAGGCTTGAAAATAAGGATTTTACCAGGCAGAAAAGGGAACAGAAGGACTCTAGGCAGAAGGAACAGCATGAGCCGAGGCCAGGCAAAGTGCAAGGGAAGCAGAGGGAAAGAGAGCTGGCCCCCCAGAGACCAGGTCAGGGAAGGGAAGGGGCCAGGGGAAACCTGCCTACGGCCTGGTGTACTCCATCCACCAGTGGGCTCACCTGGGGGTGCTCCGTGTTGTGAGGCTGGAGCAGCCGGCCCAGGTGGTCTGGGCAGGATCCTGGCCAACAGAGCCAGTTCTATGTGCCAGCTGCATGCTGTGTCTCTAACAGGACCTCTGTTATGGGGTTGACACGAGGTTGCAATCAAACCAGCCAAGGAGCTTTGGGCACAAGGCCTGGCACACAGTAAGTGCTTACTAAATGTAAGGTATTATTTTAGTTGTTAATCTTTCCAGGCTGAAGTTAAAAACCTGGGCCAAGGGCATTGCTGCAGCTCCAAAATGCACCCAGGCAGCCAGCAGAAAAGAGGGCTGAGGAGACAGAAAGTAATCCATCACTCCAGTGATGAGGTGGGACAGGGTGCTGCTGAGACATCAGGGCCCAGAGATCCCTGAGAAGCGAGAAGACTGAAACTAGGCTATTAAAATGAACTTTGAGAACCAGAATGTCGACACCTCTGCCCAGACTCCGCAGACGCAGCTCCTGGAAGCAGAGAGGAGAGCAGTTTGCCTTCTCTTCCTTCCTCCAGCCCTCAGAGCTGTCCTGAGCAGATGCACACAGCCCTTCCTATAGGTGGCTCCCTTCTCTTGTCCTGAGCAGCAACCTTCCCCTGCAGGAGAACCTTCCCATGGGGAAGTAGCAAGGGTATAATGGCAAGGCACGTCTCCCTCCTTTTTATTCTCTATGAACTGGGTATTCAGTGATTGTTGTTGGATGAAGGACCAACTCAATTAGTAAGAAATCTTGAAGCTCTTCTGCATAGCACAGCTCAAGTATACTAGAAAAGCTCCTCAACCTCCCCTCACACACTCCTCTTTCTTCATTTTATCTCATGGCATCTGGCTTGAAGAGAATTGCTAATGGTGTGGCTATTTAAAGAAAAGGCCTTGATAAGATCCAGCAATTCTGCTTTGCGGTATTTATCCAAAGAAAACCAGAACACCAATTCCAAAAGATATATGTACTCCTATGTTAGTTGCAGCATTATTTATAATAGCTGAGATTTAGAAGCAACCTAAGTATTCATTTATAGGCAAATGGATAAAGATGTGATACATATATGCGATGGAATATTACTCCAACATTTAAAAAAAGAATGAAATCTTGCCATTTGTAGCAACATGGATAAACCAGGAGAGTATTATGCTAAGTGAAATAAGTTAGAGAAAAACAAATATTGTGTGGTTTCCACTTACACGTGAAACCTAAAAAACAAAACAGACTCATAAATACAGAGAACAAATTGGTGGTTGCCAGGAGGAGCAAGGTAGGGAAAGAAGTGAAATAGGGTTAGGGAAGGATCTTAAAGAGGATTAAGAGGTACAAACTTCCATCTATAAAATAAATGTCATGGGAATATAATGTACAACATGGGGAATATAGTCAATAATATTGTAACAACATTGTATGTTGACAGATGGTTAACTAGACTACTTTTTGTAGTGATCATAGTGTATTAAAATATTAAATCCCTATTGTACATCTGAAACTAATATAATACTATGTGTGAACTATAATTCAGTTTTTTTAATTAGGTAGAAAGAATAAAATACAGGCCTTGAAGTCACACAGTCCTGAGATTCAGACTTTGCTCTGCTACTCACCAACTCCATGCTCCTCGGGAAGTCACTTACCCTTTGTAAGTCTCAGTTTCCTCTTCCGTAAAAATAGGTATAATAATAATGATGATGATACCTACTTCATCGTTTTGATGGATTAAATTAATAATTCATATAAAGACCTTAGAATAGTGTGCGTGGCACACAGAAATAGACTCTTGATGGGGCTGAAGTCAACAAAATCAAAACAGTAAAGGACATTAAAGCAGTGGTATAGAAAACACCCTAATTCTCCCTTCACCTCCACCTTGTATTCCTTCCAAATTTCTCTAGGAGGCTGCTCTTCCCCTAGCTCTTGCAACATGGGTTTTTCTAGCCAGGTCCTATGACTTTATTCTTTAATAAAAACTGGACTTTGAGACTGACCGAGTCATAAGGCTGTGCAGGCCCGGTGACAATCCATCCTCAGATGGAAGAGGCAGATGTGAGACTGAGGACAAGCAGGACTGTAGGGCACAAGCCACCTGCTGAGCAGGTGTCCCAGACTCCTGTGTCATCTACTCCACTGATGCACCGGTGCCTCTCCCCTGCTCACACCTGTTTGCATGGAGGAATGACCAGGGGGTAGGAGGAAAAAGCCCTAACTTGGTTCTTGGTTGGGTTGACTCAGTGTGAGGGGACAAGCTGAAAATGGACAGGGGCTGCACTGAGAGACAGTGCTGAGGGACAGTGTTCCCAATGGGCAGAGCACTGGTCATCCACTTTGTGTGAAAAGAGAAGTGATTCACGGTTAGAATATATCTGGACTCATGGGTGGTAGTTAATGACTGGGCTGACTGGTCAAAGGCCTAGAAGGAACAGGATTAGAAGATCACAGACAAGAAGGTCTGGGGAGTGGCCAGTGACTAGACCTATGAGAATGAACACAAAGTGTGATGATTTTTGTATCACATGTTAATGCCCAGCAGAGAGTATCTTATCATAGAAGGGGCACCAAATCATCAAGTAAGCACGATGAACCAGCCCACTGCTACCTACCAGCCTCTGTCATTGGCTACCCCAACATCAGCACAATGAATGCATGAATGAAGGAGCTATGATGGCAGAGATGGAGGGAAGTCATGCATGGGCCCAAAAGCATGAGCTGCTACTTACCAAGGCTGATCTAGCTACTGCCACTACAGAATGGCCAGCCTACCAGTAACAGAGACCAATGCTAAATCCCAGGACGGTACCCTCTCCCGAAGAGATCCATCAGCCAACTGGCGGCAAGTTGACTATTTTGGGCCCTTTCTATTCTAGAAGGAGTAAAAATTCCCTTTGACAGGAATAGTCCCATTTTCCAGTTATGAGTTTGTCGTTTGTGTCTAATGGGCTTTAGGTAGCACCACCAAGGGAAGGTTAACAGGGTGTTTGATCCACTAGCATAGAATTCCATATAAAATCACCACATGAGACCAAGGGATCCACTTTACAGCACAGGAGGGGACCCACTTCACAGCATTTAAAAATACAATATACATTTTGTTTTTATCTCTTTACCCTTTTAAATTTTTTTATTTTATATTGGAGTGTAGTTTTTTAATTAATTAATTTCTGGTTGCCCTGGGTCTTCATTGCTGGGCACAGGCTTTCTCAAGTTGTGGTGAGCAGGGGCTACTCTCTCTAGTTGAAATGCACAGGCTTCTCACTGCAATGGCTTCTCTTGTGGAGCACAGGCTCTAGGCACATGGGCTTCAGCAGTTGCAGCACACGGGCTCAGTAGCTGTGGTGCACGGGCTTAGCCTCTCTGTGCTATGTGAGATCTTCCTGGACCAGGGATCCAACCTGTGTCCCCTGCATTTTGGCAGGTGAATTCTTATCCACTGTACCACCAGGGAAGCCCAACACTGGAGTTTGGTTGATTAACGATGTTGTCTCAGTTTCAGGTGTACAGCAAAGTGATTCAGTTACACATATACATGTATCTATCCCTTTCCACATTCTTTTCCCATTTAGGTTATTACAGAATATTGAGCAGAGTCCCCTGTGCTACACAATAGGTCCTTGTTGGTTATCTGTTTTAAATATAGCAGTGTGTAATGTCAACCTCACACCCTCAAGCTCTTTTTCCAGCAGAGAATGGGGAAGGGAAGAGAGAGGGGGGAGAGAGAGAGAGAGAAAGTAAGAGCACGTTGACCTCAATCAGGGATTCTGTAAGCTATTACTCAGTATCTCGCCAAGCCAGCCTTAACATATCTAGCCTGGAGGAGCCTTCTGGTCACCACCTCTGGGCATACCTGGGTCAATAAGAAGATCAAGGTGGAGATAGCTGTCTGTACATTTATGTGCGTGTAGACGTGTTTGTGATTGGAGGCTCATTCAGGGCAGAACAAAGCCTAGCCTTACACCCTCTTGAGCCCTGCTCCAGGCTGGTACAGGGCCTGGGACTGAGAGCCGATGGAAGGTGAGTTTTTTCTCTGGGACCTACTTAATCAGGAAGGGCTCCTTATGAAAGAGAAATAAGGTTTGGAGAAAGGAATACAAGTAGTCACCTTGACTCAGGTTATGTTGAGGCAGACAGATAGATGATGGGCAGGGAGAAGGAATACAGAGAGGAGGGGAGGGTGAATCAGTGCTGCAGGCTGGGTCCTCAGCAGATCACACAAGGACCAAAGAAAGCCTCTCTTTCCATGGAGCACCCTCATGGCCTGGGCTGTGGCAGGAGCCTGAGTGGCCTCCCTTTAGGACTTTCTGGGGCAATATGGCTGCTGCACCTCTTGGTTCCTTCCAGGTACCCCAACTGCTATAAAGCCTTCTGCTCCACCAGCTCTGCAAGAAGCCCCACACAGCAACGACAGCTCCTCCTTACTGTGCATGGGATCTGGTGGCTCTGAGGCCCGTTCGTCAAGGGAGAAGTTTCTGTGGTTCTCTTTGAGGACTTGGTGGTGCCTGAGGCACCACCAGGGGGCACTAGGGCTTCTAGGCACCAGGGGCCAAGGGAAAAGGACAGCCACGAAACGAGGAAGCCCCAGGTCCAGGCGCTGTGCCCTCCTGCAGCAGCCCCCTGCTGCAGGACCTCAGCGCAGGAGATCAGGGAGACTCTGCTGGCTTATCTAACGAGAAATGAGAGGACTGGGCCAAAGAGCCCTATTTCTGTCCAGCCCTACACTACCTGCCATAAAATTAAATGATCACAATGAGTACATTAATTACCTGACATGAATGCTTTAACATAACAAAATTATTAGCCATTCTAGATTTAGTGTTTGTACAGCACTTTATATTTGCAAGGGCGTTGCAATAACTTACCCTGCTGAGGGTGTATTTCAGGCCCGGAGTGACCTCCTAAAGGGTTTCCTCTGGCCAACCAGCTGTCTGGCCTCCACCACAGCTGGTCCCCTGCCCTCCTTGCCTTCACTGACTCTTCTTTTCCAGCTGCCACTTGGCATCTCCTCCTGGTAGACCCCTCATCCTTTCGTCCAGTCCCTTTTACTTTAGAGAGATAGTTTCTTCACTTGCGCCCAGGTCCCCTGCCTGATCCTGCATCAAAATGAACGGGCTCAAGCGCAGCTGCTGTGGCCACAGCTGGGGTCACCCTGTCCAGCAAGTCTCTCTTCAGGGTGGGCTGTGGCTGCCGGTACAGACACATGATAGGCTCGGCACGTAGCAGGAACTCAAAGTGTGAGGCCTGCAGGCCCCCAGCCTCTACAGGAGTTGACTGCACATCCTGTCTTTGGAGAGGGTTCCCTGCACCCACCCCACAGCCCGGGGCCCTCGGGGGGCATGGCATGAGCGGACTCACCTCTGGACAGATTCAATTCTACACAGGAAACTTCACTAGGAAAACTTGTTGCCGTTGGCTTGGGTGTGAAATCTGCTTCCTGAGCAGAGAGATCAAAAGCCGCTGTGATGGATGGCTGTGTACCCAGCTCTCCTTGCTTGCTTTCATCTCCCTTCCAGAAGGAGGAGTAAACATTAAGCTAGTGAGCACTGCAGGTGTCCTCTTGAGGAGTGGAAAGGAATATCACTGAGTGCAGACCGGACCACCAATGTAGGCGTTCATGGGATATCAGGGGTCTCAAGGAGGAGCAGAAGGTAGGGCCCTGCAGCAGCAGTTCCAGAATTTCTATGAAGGAAGTTCTCTGAGGCAGCAGCAGTTTGGCTGGAAGATCACTGGGGAGACTTACCTTGAAGCTGCATTGGTATAGCTTGTATGATACAGATCAACACTGTTTCTTAATATGCTTTCAGTCATACTTTATACAAGTTGAGAAAACATCCATTTTCTGGATGGTGTGTGTCTTAACTCACAGCGTAGTTGTTAAAAACAGAACTCTGGAGCTGGATTGCTTGGGTTCAAGTCTAGCTTCACCATTAAGCAGTTAGGTGACCTCAGGCAAGGGTTTTAGCTTCTCTTCATCTATAAAATTATTTTCTTCATCTATAAAATGTGGGTAACCATAGTATCTATCTCCCCAACTTGCTGTGAGGATTAAAGGAGTTAATCCATATGAAATCTTTAGCATATAGTAAATGTTGAAATACTTGTTCCTTGGAAGAAACGCTTGCTCCTTGGAAGAAAAGCTATGACAACCCTAGACAGAATATTGAAAAGCAGAGACGTTACTTTGCCAACAAATGTCCCTCTAGTCAAAGCTATGGTTTTTCCAATAGTCATGTATGGATGTGATAGTTGGACTACGAAGAAGGCTGAGTGCTGAAGAAATGATGCTTTTGAACTGTGGTGTTGGAGAAGACTCTTTAGAGTCCCTTGGACTGCAAGGAGATCAAACAAGTCAGTCCTCAAGGAAATCAGTCCTGAATATTCATTGGAAGGACTAATGTTGAGGCTGAAACTCCAATACTTTGGCCACCTGATGCGAAAAACTGACTCATTTGAAAAGACCCTGATGTTGGGAAAGATTGAAGGCAGTAGGAGAAGGGGACAACAGAGGATGAGATGGTTGGATGGCATCACTGACTTGATAGACATGAGTTTGAGCAACTCTGGGAGATGGTGATGGACAGGGAAGCCTGGTGTGCTGCAGTCCATGGGGCCACAGAGAGTCGGACACAACTAAGCAACTGAACTGAACTGAAATGTTGATTAAGGGTTCAGATCAGTCACTCAGTTGTGTCCGACTCTTTGCGACCCCATGAATCGCAGCACACCAGGCCTCCCTGTCCATCACCAACTCCCAGAGTTCACTGAGACTCACATCCATCGAGTCAGTGATGCCATCCAGCCATCTCATCCTCTGTCGTCCCCTTCTCCTCCTGCCCCCAATCCCTCCCAGCATCAAGGTCTTTTCCAATGAATCAACTCTTTGCATGAGGTGGCCAAAGTACTGGAGTTTCAGCTTTAGCATCATTCCTTCCAAAGAAATCCCAGGGCTGATCTCCTTCAGAAGCTACTATTATTTATTGGGAAGAGATCTGGGAGGGCCTAGGATGCCTGTAGCACCCAAACTAAATATCAGGAAGTAAATTTCTAAGTCATTCAAAGTGAAGGGGTGGTAATGTAGAGGGAGTAGAGATTTAAGCTAGGAGTGGTATATATGATGGGGTGCTAAGGAGACTCCTGATAAAGTCCAGAGAATTTCACCTCTAAAAGGGTCATGGAAGGGAAGGGCTATACTCCAGGTGATGGGAGACCTCCAGCCGTTTGACATGCATAAAATGGCTGGGGGCTGCCTGGCACCCCCTTTAAGTGGTCTAGATGTTACACCTATGAGTAGTAGGGAGAATGTGGTATTTCCTTGCCTTTCAGATCACAGAGTTTGGAGTGCAGGTGGCAGGTGGAGGGGAACGTCTGTGCGGTGGGCAGGTGGCCCTGCACCCCTGGCCTGCCCCTGTTCTGCGCCACTCATAGGTTCATCCCCAGGTTCCTGGTCTTGACCCAAAGCGGTAACATGATGGAGAAAACATAAGCCCAGAAGGAAATTTGGCCCCTGGTTGAGTCACAGAAAGCCCCAGGCCCACTGGCTTGGGGGATCTTGGGCACTTCCCGCCACATCTCCCTCTGCAGTGAAACAGGGGGTCTGACAAGTTTCCACTAAAGCCTCCATCGTCAACAGGCCCATTTGAAATTCCGTGTCTTCTTGTTACAGTCACCAGGAAAACAAGGGAACAGAGCTCAGTTCTAGGGTTTTGCTATGACTCTTCTGGGCTCTGGAACCTTAAAACTGAGATGTCCGGGCCCAGCCCCCCTCCTCCCCAGGCTCCAGGCAGAGTAAGCTCACCCATTACAAGGTGAACAGAGAGACCCAGATACCCATGTTTCTTCCTGGAACCTCATTTTCAGGAAGACTCTGGATTGAATATAGAAAGCAAACTAGAAAACCTAGTTACTTGAGACAACCTTCTGATCGCTGAGTCTTCAAAGGTCAGGAAAAAAATGTTTGAACGATAATTTATATGTATTTTTAATATAAAGAAGAAAGAAGTTTGGGATTTGCTGATATTTGTCAAACACACTGAGACAGGCACCCTCTCTGGTAAGTCACTTGGTCACCTGTCCTATAGGGAACCTGATGTATCCTGAGGGGAGACAGGGAATTCAACAACGTGGAGTTGACTAGGGTGCTTATGACCTATTGCAGTTAACATGTGTCCAGCTAAGGGATTTGCTGATTATATTAACTAGTTTTAGTTGAACATTTTCATAGAATGGACAGATGGTTTTAAAAGATTCCTACAAAGAAAGCATGACTTTTAAAT
Source organism: Bos grunniens (assembly GCF_055505025.1). Lineage (NCBI taxonomy): Eukaryota > Metazoa > Chordata > Mammalia > Artiodactyla > Bovidae > Bos > Bos grunniens. The sequence continues at coordinate 19,748,005 of NC_141167.1, forward strand.
AATATCCCCAAAATGCAAGCCCAAGCAATCACTTCTATTCCTAGTAGGAGTCCTTAGTCAGATTATCAGATTAAAAACAATTACAAGCTTATCAAATTTGACAAGAAATCATCAAAAACTTTAAAAAACTATTTAGAAAAGTAGAAGAGTTTGTGAAATATGGGTTTACACAATCATTACAAAATTTCCACTATTGTACCTTGATATATTAGCAAAGAATAGTAATTTAGAAATAAATATCTTGAGGGGGTGTGTGCTTTTTTCCTAGTAAGTATGCATGGTTAAGAAATCTGGAGATCACTATTTTAGCTTGTCTGTGGCTCAGGTTTTGTCAAAAATAATTATTGTTTTTCGAATAGTAATAAAACTTCATTTCTCTTAATTTGTGGTATGTTATCTAGTGTCTGACTATCATTTCCTATCTATGAAACCTTGTACAAGTATCTCAAAATTTTCTGACCTTTGCTTTGCTTACCTATAAATCATTATAAGGTTGTTTTAGGGATTATATTAAAATGTTTAAATGTCACTCACATTGTGAGTGTGAAAGTTGCTCAGTCGTGTCCGACTCTTTGTGACCTGATGGACTGTAGCCTGCCAGGCTCCTCTGTACATGGAATTCTCCAGGCAAGAATACTGGAGTGGGTAGTCGTTCCCTTCTCCAGGGGATCTTCCCAACCCAGGGATTGAACCTAGGTCTCCCGCATTGCAGGTGATTCTTTACCGTCTGAGCTACCAGGAAGCCGGCCCTTGGTAAATAGTTGGCATCAGTACAAAGAAAGAGATTGCTAAGCCAAATTAAGAGGATTAACAAATTAATAGGATAAACAATATTTTAGCATGACACTTTTAAAAAACTTATTTTATGGAAGTATAGTTGATTTTCAGTGTTGTATTACTTTCTGCTATATAGCAAAGTGATTCATTTATACATATTTTTCATATTGTCTTTCATACTCTTTTCCCTTATGGTTTATCTCAGGATACTGAATGTAGTTCCCCGTGCTATACAGTAGGACCTTGTGTTTCCATTCTATATATAATGGCTTGCATCTGCTAAACCCAAACTCCAATCCCTCCGTGCCCCTCCTCCCTCTCCCCCTTGCAACCACAAGTCTATTCTGTATGTCTGTGAGCCTGTTTCCGTTTCATAGATAAGTTCGCTTGTGTCATATTTTAGATTCCACATGTAAGTGATATCATATGCTATTTGTCTAATTTGCCAAAGACTCTGGGGTCCAGAATTTGGAGCTGGGCTGCCTGGATTACTGCAACAGCTCTCTGACTAGTCTCCCTGTCTTCAGTGTTCCCCACTGTTCCCTAACTTCAGCTTCCCTTTTCATGTGACCAACAAACCAGTCCTCCTTTTCACTTTCATCACTTATTTCCATGCCTAAATACCTTCCATGACTCTCTTGTCCTAGACAATTATCTGCCTGTCCTGTACTATCTTGTATTGTTCAATGACTTTTCTTTGTTAGACTTCTCTTCCCAGATAAAACTCTTCTAGTTAGCACTTAAAACTTACAAATAAGGAAAATCAAGTTGCCCTTAAGAGACTTTAACTTAATCAGCAGGTGATGAAAGGAACCCAAGTTCTCCTAGGCCCCTGGGAACAGTTACTTGATTTCTAATCAGTGGTATTAACACATCTAAAGAAAGGAAGCTTCAGTATGGTCTGCAATATAGGAAAGAGAGGAAAGGCAGAGGAATAAATTTTGGCTGAATGCATCCAGCAAAGTCCATGGGAGAAAGTTATTGGACACAGGGGAACCTGAACACTTCAGTCGTTAGTCTTCAGTGCTGCTACTTCCTCCACCCAGGAGAGGTCCTGCTCCACTGTCCCTTCTACTTCCCTAGGTAAGATACCCATCGTTTTTCTCATTTGTGACCTCCTGGGTGAAAATTCCGCTCTTTTAATTATAGTCAACCCTTGAACAATGCAGTGGTCATGGGTACTGACCCTTCACGCAGCTGAAAATCTGTGCACAACTTATAAATGGCCCTCCAACTACAAGTTTCTTCCATATTTGAGAATTCACACCCACAGATTCAACCAACTATGGATTGTGTAGTGTTTTCTATTGAAAAAAAATCAGCAAGTAAGTGGACCCATGAAGTTCAAAGCCATGTTGTTCAAGGGTCAACTGTACTAATTCTGGGAATACCATCAGCACATCAGTTTACTAATTCTGCTTCCTAAGTACCTCCAGAGAAAGATGGAAAATTACATCTCCATTGTTTATGTGAGTATGATAATCAAAGTTTGGTAATCTTAGTTTACGTAAAGCTGATAATTAAATAAGGATAGAAGTGAAAAAGATGAAACTTACAGACCATGAGAAAATAGTGCAGAACGTTTTTTAAAATCTTGCAGTTGATATATTCCTTCTAAGTAAGACATAACATGTAGATACTATAAAGCAAACATTTAACTAAGGAAGAAAATTCAAGTTCTATACAAAGAAAAACACTGTAATTCGAAAGATGTTATGGACTGGGATTACGTATTTGCAATATACAGGATACATAAAGGATGAAGATCCACAATATATGAACAGAACTTAATAATGAATAAGGAAAAGGCAACCCAATAGAAAAATGATCAAAGATATGAATTAGGAAAGTCACAGAAAATACATCCAATATTAATATGTCTCACAGGCAGTTGAAAATGATTCAAGTTCTCTTTTAACTAAGGAAATGCAATTTAAGAAGCAGTGATATTTCCCTTCCATAAGATTGATATATAATTTTTGAAAGATATATGAGAGGGGTGTAGCACTGGTATTTAATTGAAAATTTGATAGTGTCTTTAACACAAGGGTGTGGGGAAACAGGTATTCTCAAAATACTGCTAGTAGGATATCCATTGGTACAGCTACTTTTGGAGGATCATTTGGAAGTATCTATTAAAATGTCTCTCTTGTGGCCAGCTTCCCTGGTGGCTCAGATGGTAAAGCGTCTGCCTGCAATGTGGGAGACCCAGGTTCAATCCCTGAGTTGGGAAGATCCCCTGGAGAAGGAAATGGCAACCCACTCTAATATCCTTGCCTGGAAAATCCCATGGACAGAGGAGCCTGGCAGGCCACAGTCCATGGGGTGGCAAAGAGTCAGACATGACTGAGCGACTTCACTTTCTTTAAAAATGTTTAAAAGAGCTACAACAATAAAATGTTACTTTTTATTAATATTATACTTGAAAGACAACTTGGCTAAGAATGGGTTGCATTTTTTCCCGCCATCAGAACCTAAAGTCCATGGCTCTATTGTTTTTGTGATGTTGTGTGTTCCTTTAGTTCTTTTATTCCAGCATTTTCATTCATCTCTTGATGGGTTTGATTTCATCTTAAGTTTTTGTTTTGTTTTTTGTTTTCAGGAAGGGATCATATGTTCTTTATTCCGTAAGTTCTTGCTTGTTTAAAAATGTCGGTCTTCGGCTTGTTTACTTAAATGATAAGTTGACCAGATGTGATTTTCTTGGGCTCACTTTATTTCCCTAGAAACCTTGCAGCCATTGAATCTGGTGGAAAAGTCTGAGATCTCTTTTAAGTGACCTGTTTTTTCTGCCTGAATGACTGAGGAATTCCTTCTTCCTCCTTAAAGCTGAACGATTTAATCAAGATCTATCTTGGTTTTAGTTGTTTGTAACTGGTTTTTCTTGGAACACAGTGTGTCCTTTTACTGAGTAGATTCAGTTCTGCATAGGTCATATCAGGAGAAATGTCTTCTGTTATACATTAAAACAGATATCTTTTTAATTTGCTACATTCTCTGAGAACATCAATTTTCCATAAGCTGTATCATCTTTATGTGTCTCTCATATTTTTAAAAATCATATCTCAATTTTTTTTTATAAAATTGACTTTTTCCCTCTGATTCACCAATATTAAACCAAGAATCATGTTGTTTCTTCTTCTTTCACCTAATTTATAAGTTCTGCAATAGTGTTCATTGAGTCTCTAATTTTCTCTGCTCTATAATACCTCTTTTCATCTCATTCTGTTACTTTATCATGTTACCTTTGCATTCTTTTACTTATTCTATGCTTTTAGAAATTTCTTTTGTAGCATGAACCAGTCATGGTCAATTTTCTTTTCCTCTGGTTATATTTTCTCAATAGTGCATTCTTTGCTTTTTGCATGCCATATTCCTTTCTTTCTTTTTCTTTTTTATTTGCCATATTATAATTACACATTTACCATGCTGTTATTATGGAGGAATTCCTTATATATATATATATATATATATACACACACGCAACATTGTATACTTGAAACATCAACTATTGTACATCAACTATTACCTCATTAAAAATAATATCTTCTTAAAAAGAAAATAGTCATCATAACAGCTAAGCATCCCTCACCCTCCCTGTATGTTCTCAGGCTTCAGATATGTAGGTAGGCTTCCCCAATCCTCCCTAAACTGTAGCTCTTAGGGAAAAACAAATATCAATTCTAGTGTCACCTCCTCAGAAAGGTTTCCTCTGATGACTCTCTAAGAGTCCCCACACTCTAGTTACTCTCTAAAAGCACCTAGTTTTATGTCTTCAAAGTGCCCATCACTATTTGAGATAGACTGCAGTGACCAGGCAGGGTGAAGGTGGCAGGGTTCTTACAAAGAGGTGAAGAAGCAGTGGACTTCTAGTGCCACTTAGGAGTTTCCTCCTCTCCTGACACTACACAGGTGTGAGAATATGAGCAGTCATTACTGGGAAGAGTTGCAGGGAAAGTAGTGAAAAGAGAGCCAGGTTTAGATAAGACAAGAAGCAGAAAGAACATTCAGAGAAGTGACTGAAGGCATAGAGGACTTGGAATTTCCAGAGGGTGAAAGGAAAGCTTTAGCATGGAAAGGAAGGGGATTTGATTAGGCTGAAGAAAGTGTAGCGCATTTTAGGCATGACACTCCATAGAGGACAAATTTAGGAGGGCAGCAGATACTTCTACTTCAGTCTTTGATCTATGAAAATAGGAACAAAGCTTGGCAGGTTTGGTCACAACTGACCCATGGAAAACAGTGGACACGGGGCTTAATAAAAGTTGACTGTGGTCTGGAAGGTTCTGCTAGTACTTGTTTTCTTGTAGACATATGATTAGTCACAGCAGATGCAGCAGAGGTGAGCAGTGGGAGCAAAGAAGCTTGAAGTTCAAGGCTCTTTGAAGGGAGTGGTGAAAAGTGGACCTAAGAAGATGAAACTCTTAGGCTTAGTATCCACTGCTGTCCTATTTAATCAGGGGTTGGAGGTTTTGGTGCTTGTGGCTTGGGGTGGGGTATATGGAGGGGAGGGACTTGGTAGTGGCCCAGGAATCTAGCCTAGATTTCCATGTGCAGATAAGGTTTAGAACTTCTATTATAGCACAATCTTTATTTTCGTTCTCCACATATAGAAATTATACCTAAACTATTATTTTAAAATATTTACACTTTCAGGCTCAAATTTTAAATGATTTGGGCCATTTTCCCCCAATTTCTTTATTTTAGCTTATTATATATTTGCTTAATTTTTTAATTAAAAATTTTTTTAAAATTTTCAACTTTCAAAGAACAAAGATCATGGCATTGGGTCCCATCACTTCATGGCAAATCAATGGGGAAACAATGGAAACAGTAACAGACTTTATTTTCTTGGGCTCCAAAATCATTGCAGATGGTGACTGCAGCCATGAAATTAAAACATGCTTGCTCCTTGGAATAAAAGCTATGACCAACCTGTTGCTACTGCTGCTGCTAAGTCGCTTCAGTCATGTCCGACTCCTAGCGACCCCATGGACTGCAGCCTACCAGGCTCCTCAGTCCATGGGATTTTCCAGACAAGAGTACTGGAGTGGATTGCCATTGCCTTCTCCATGACCAACCTAGACAGCATATTAAAAAGAGACATTATTTTGGCAACAAAGGTCCATCTAGTCTAGTCAAAGCTATGGTTTTTCAAGTAGTCACGTATGGATGTGAGAGTTGGACTATAAAGAAAGCTGAGCACCAAAGAATCAATGCTTTTGAACTGTGGTGTTGGAGAAGACTCTTGAGAGTCCCTTGGACTGCAAGGAGATCCAACCAGTCAATCCTAAAGGAAACCAGTCCTAAATATTCATTGGAAGGACTGATGTTGAAGCTCCAATACTTTAGCCACCTGATGCAAAGAACTGACTCATTGGAAAAGACCCTGATGCTGGGAAAGATTGAAGGCAGGAGGAGAAGGGGATGGCAGAGGATGAGATGATTGGATGGCATCACTGAATTGATGGACATGAGTTTGAGCAAGCTCTGGGAGTTGGTGATGGACAGGGAAGTCTGGCACGCTGCAGTCCATGGGATCGCAAAGTATTGGACACGACTGAGTGACTGAACAGGTTTTTTAAAAATCTGATTAATTTTTAACTTAAAAATTGGGAGTTTAAATTAAAATTTCCAATACAAGAGAAGTCATAGAGTTTAGAAGTCTTAACAAAACTTAAAGTTGTCACATTTAAGGGGGGAAGTATAAAACTTAATTTTTAATTTGTTCTTTCTTACAACACCTTACAGAATCAATAGGAAATACATTAGCAGAACTAGGCTAGAATTATACACAGTGAGGTTCCTTGTGACTTCTTGCTCCACTGAACTTCTGGGATCCTTTTGAATCCAATACTTGGAGCTTTTTATGGGTATATTCCATTATTTTCTCACTGTGGAAGCTCTTTATTTTTAACCCACATACAATCATTCCTAAGATTCGTACTTTCCACATTGTGGAAAACAGTTTTGATATCGGGATGGAAATTATCTCTTATTACATGAACTGTAGTACTTCCTAGCACATCCCTATACAACCTAAGTCCTGACACATAGCAAGCACTGAACAAATGTTTGTCTGTTGTTTGACTAATATGTAATTTAAGAAGGGGTCATTTAATTCTAATTACTTCTTCAATCAAACTTTAACTAGACCTCTGGCATTCCTTCAGTCTCTTAAGGTCCCTAAGTCTTTATTCAATGAAATATTAGATTGTTTAAAAAAAATAGAAGGAAGAAATGATGAAAGTGTAATTAGTTAACTGCTTTTATGACTTTTAAATGGACTTAATACTTGGTAGGTGTTCCATAATAATACCTACCTTACTTCTGTGTAAAATTTGTCACCAAAACCCCCCTATAATACAGGTAGGGAAAAAAGAGTAATAAAATACATGATTTGCTGAAGTTCCATGACTAGTCAGTGTCTTGCTTTCCTGGTTCACTGTATTTGTTCTTTTCACTAGTCTGTGTTGTCCTATGGAAAAGCAGATGGACCGAAAGCATTCTTAAATGAAACTCATTTTTGCAAAGGGCTTCTTAAATCTGATTGCCATGAAGTGAAATTCAAACTGCACATGTGCTGTTGCCTTCATCTCTTTCCAGTCTTCAAAAGAAAGCGTGGGAGAAGATACTGCAGAGCTAAGGCATAATTGCTTATTAGGCATCATTCAATGAGGGAGGCAGTAAAAAGCCAAACTACTATTATTGCATAGTAAAGAGTGCCTTATTTAGCTCTTGGGAATGCTTGAAGGATATTTAATGCTAAAATACAATTTTCACTCACTTTGAAGAAATTATCACAAGCGTCAACTCCTTTTCCAACTTAGCACCTTTAAGTCATTCTCATGAAATGTTTATATTCATTTGTCTTGCATGGCTCTTCTGCACACTCCTCCATCGTGTTCCTCCACTGCTTAGCTTCTGTTTGACTTTTGCAATAGTTTTCACTTCTACACCCGCATTTCCAGGCTCTCCTTAGGTTATCCCTTTCTTGGTCACGTGTTCATTGCAATGATATATTATTTGACATCCATTTTAACTAAGATTAACTTCCATTTGCCGCAACCCACTCCAGTGTTCTTGCCTGGAGAATCCCAGGGACAGAGGAGCCTAGTGGGCTGCTGTGTATGGGGTTGCACAGAGTCGGACACAACTGAAGCGACTTAGCAGCAGCAGCAACAGCCCCTGAATATTTGATTTTTCTTTACTTGAGAGCTTGTTTTGAAGCCAGAAGTGTCCCAATATGGAAGGGTCTATTTTCCAATTTTACTGAAGTTACTTCTTGGATTTAATTCCCTCTTGGGAAAAACAGAGTGCCTTTCAATGAAGATCACTACTCCAGAAAATAATGGGCACTGATTCAACAGGTTACAGCAAAGGATCCTGGTAGTAGTGGTTGGCCTGCACTATGGTCAGTCTATCATTAGATCAGATCAGATCAGATCAGTCGCTCAGTTGTGTCCAACTCTTTGTGACCCCATGAATTGCAGCACGCCAGGCCTCCCTGTCCATCACCAACTCCCAGAGTTCACTGAGACTCACGTCCATCGAGTCAGTGATCCCATCCAGCCATCTCATCCTCTGTTGCCCCCTTCTCCTCCTGCCTCCAATCCCTCCCAGCATCAGAGTCTTTTCCAATGAGTCAACTCTTCACATGAGGTGGCCAAAGTACTGGAGTTTCAGCTTTAGCATCATTCCTTCCAAAGAAATCCCAGGGCTGATCTCCTTCAGAATGGACTGGTTGGATCTCCTTGCAGTCCAAGGGACTCTCGAGAGTCTACTCCAACACCACAGTTCAAAAGCATCAATTCTTCGGCGCTCAGCCTTCTTCACAGTCCAACTCTCACATCCATATACGACCAGGAAAAACCATAGCCTTGACTAGACGAATCTTTGTTGGCAAAGTAATGTCTCTGCTTTTGAATATGCTATCTAGGTTGGTCATAACTTTCCTTCCAAGGAGTAAGCGTCTTTTAATTTCATGGCTGCAGTCACCATCTGCAGTGATTTTGGAGCCCAGAAGTGATGCCTTATTTCTCCCTTTCTACCCAAACTGCTTGCAAGTTATCAGAGAAGGCACCTCCAGTGACTTTCAGATAGTTCTGCCTTTGACTTGTTTTTTCCAATTATTTGTTTATACTTTGTTATTTTTCCTTTATAGCTATGTTTTCCTTTTTAGCTATGTTTTAGCTAAATTTTGAGCAGGTTACTTAATCTGAGCATCAATTATTTTAACTGCAAAATATAGACGAAAATACCTATTTATAGGGGGTTTTGTAAGAGTTAAGTGACAGCACTTATTTAAGAGCAGCTAGCTATTTCATTTCAGAGTTAGCTCATCAAAAATGTCCCTCAGGTCAGTACATTTCTTCACTACTTGCGACTTGAAATCACTCTAATCCCTTGCCATGCTCTTGTCCTAAATATTCCTCTCCTGAACTCATTCAACTTTTCCAAATTCACATGGTCTTCTAGTAGACTGACCATATAATTTATTTGGACACTTTTGAGAGTATAAGGGGGAGGGAGCCATCAATTTTATGCTAGGACAACAGGTGTCAACTGGGACTGTCCTAAACAAATTCGAAGGTAACCGACATATTAGCCCCCTTCTGGCTATAGCAGACTGCTTCCTACCCTGGGAAATATCTTCATGGTTGCCCTTTCAAGTCTCAGTTGCTTCACTGATCTTCCTACTCGGTAAATTTTTCCCTCTGTCACCCCTGCTATCAATACCTATGTTAACAACTGCATATGTTTATTTAAAAACCACCCTCCATTACCAACTTCTCCATTTCTACTGAAGACTAGACCACAGTTCAGAGTTTGTCTTTGGCTTTCCATATTCCTTCATATCCATCCAGCTGGCAGAGTTTGTCAAATTCAATTCTATAAACACTTAATGAGCATTTACTTTGTTCCAGAGACTAAGTGAAGGACTAAGGATAAAAAAAAAAATAAGACACAATCCCGATGTACAAGAAGCTTACATTAAATAATAAACATGTAAGTAAGGAATTGCAATTTAGTATCTGAGGTCCAAAAATAGTAGTGTAAAGTGAAGTGATTTACTTCTGTAAAGTGATGATGTCAACATGGAAGTTACCAACTCTGCTTGGGGGCTTCAAAAAAGTATTTACAGAAATAAAGATGAAGTTGGCCTGTGGCTTATTATATGAATGAATTAATATTTTATTAACTATGATTTGCTAGATTAAGTGCTATGCTATGCACTGCCCTTCAAAATCTTCAAATTACTGGACAACTGCGCTCCTTTCCCATGCTAGTAAGGTTATGTTCGTGCTTTTTTTGTGCTTAGTCACTCAGTTGTGTCCTACTCTTTGCTACCCCATGGGCTGTAACCCAGCATGCTCCTCTGTCCATGGGATTTTCCAGGCAAGGATACTAGAGTGGGTTGCCATTTTCCTTCTGCAGGGGATCTTCCTGATCCAGGAATCGAACCAGGGTCTCCTGCACTGCAGGTGGATTCTTTACAAGTTGAGCTACCAAGGAAGCCCCAAGGGTATGTTCAAAATCCTTCAAACAAAGTTTCAGCAGTACGTGTCCCAAGAACTTCCAGATTTACAAGCTGGGTTTAGAAAAGGCAGAGGAACCAGAGATCAAATTGCCAACATTTGGTGGATCATAGAGAAAGCAAGGGAATTCCAGAGAAATTTTTGCTTCATTGACTACTCGAAAGACTTTGACTGTATGATTCACAACAGACTGTGGAAAATTCTTAAAAAGATAGGAATTTCACCTTACCTGTCTCCTGAGAAACCTGTATGCGGGTCAAGAAGCAACAGTTAAAACCTTACATGGAACAACTGACTGGTTCAAAATTGGTAAAAGACTTCGACAAGGCTGTATATTGTCACCCTGTTTATTTAACTTATATCCACAGTACATCATGTGAAATGTCAAGCTGGATGAGTCACAAGCTGGAATCAAGATTGCTGGGAGAAATATCAACAACCTCAGATATGCAGATGATACCACTCTGAAGGTAGGAAGTGAAGGGGAACTGAAGAGCCTCTTGATGAGGATGAAAGAAGAGAGAGAAAAAGCTGGCTTAAAACTCAATATTCAAAAAGCTAAGATCATGGTATCTGGTCCCATCACCTCGTGTCGAATAGAAGGGCAAAAAGTAGAAGCAGTGACAGATTTTCCTTTCTTGGGCTCCAAAATCACTGTGGACGGTGACTGCAGCCATGAAATTAAAAGAGGCTTGCTCTTTGGAAGAAAAGCTGTGACCATCCTAGACAGGGTATTAAGAAGCAAAGACATCACTTTGCCGACTAAGGTCTGTATAGTCAAAGGCTATGGTTTTTCCAGTAGTCATATGAGAGTTGGACCATAAAGAAAGCTGAGCAATGAACAATTGATGCTTTTGAATTGTGGTGCTGGAGAAGACTCTTGAGAAGCTCCAATACTTTGGCCACCTGATGGAAAGAGTGAACTCACTGGAAAAGACCCTGATGCTGGGAAAGATTGACAGCAGAAGGAGAAGAGGGTGACAGAGGATGAGACGGTTAGATAGCATCACCAACTCAATGGACATGAACTTGAACAAACTCTGGGAGACAGTGAAGCACAGGGAAGCCTGGTGTGCTACAGTCCATAGGGTCATAAAGAGTCAGACACGACTTAGCAACTGAACAACAACCAATGCTATGTACATGGAATACACTGATAAACGTGAAAGGTATGTCACTTGTCCTCTTGAAGCTTATAGGTTTGTTTATTAGGGAAGACAGAGAGTATAAGAGTGAGGAGTATTAGAAAAGGGGGGCATCATGTGAATACATAAAAGGAGAACTAACCAACTGTGCAACTAAGTCCAGAACAGTTAAGCTGAAATAAGTAAAGATGAAAAGAAGTTAGGTGAAAGGCACAGATTAATAGGAGTGGGAAAGAGACCAAGATTTTGAGGTGGAGAGAATATGATGAATTAAAACACTGAGAAGAGATCAATATGACGAGGAGTGGGGGAAACGGACATGGCATGAAATTGGAAATGCAGGCAAGAGTCAGAACTTACAAGACTTTGCAGACCCTATTAAGGACTGTGAACTTTACCCTAGGTCAATGGGCAGCCATAATTCAAGCATTGAAAGTGATGTAAACAGATTCACTCCTTCTAGAAGGAGGCTGTTGCAGCAGCTTAGAGATGATGGTAGTAGAAATGGAGAAAAGGATGATTTTTAGAAATATCTAGAAGGTATAATGACAAAGTCAGTGATCGATTTGTTATGAAAGGTGAAGAAGAAATGATCGAGGATGGTTCCCCAAACAGCTGGCAGTGTTATTGACTGAGTTAAGGAACATCAGAGAAGGACCAGGTTTGGGAATGAAGATAATGAGTCCAGGTTTAGATATGCTGAGTTTGAGGTACCAGCGAAATATTCAGGTGGAGAGCTCAGTTGGATCTGTTTGTCTGGAGCTACTGATGTGGCAGTTTTAGGTGTATCAGTGGTGATACAGCCGGGGAGGTGGATGCATTTACGTTAGGAAACATTCAGTGTGCGAAGAGACATTAGAACAGAATATGTAAAACATTTAATGGTTGCATAAAAGAAAATCTATCAAAAATGGTTAAGAGGGAGCAGCTAGAGAAGAAAGAAGAAAATCCCAAATATGTGATGTGACAAAAGCCAAAGAAAGAAAGCATTTAAAAGAAGGAATCGTGAAAAATGAAACTGGAAGATCTTACTGAGGACAGTTTTCGAGAAACGGCAGGCACAAAATCCAGATTAGTGGGTCTAGGAGTGAGTGGGAGGTGAGAAAATAGAGGCAGCGTATATAGGTAGCACTTGCCGTAAGTTTGGGAAGGAGAGAGGAGACAATACAGTGAGAGCTGAAGAGACATGTAGATGAAGAACTAAGGGGGTCTTTCGTGTCCTATGAGAGCTACTTGAATACATTTAAATACTGAATGGAAAAGAACCACAAAAGAGGAAGATTGGAAAGAGACAAACCAATGCAAAGGTTCCCAAAGCAGGGAGGGAGGAGGGTTCAGGATGGGGAACACGTGTATACCTGTGGCGGACTCATGTTGATATATAGCAAAACCAATACAATATTGTAAAGTTAAAAAAAAAAAAAGGTTCCCAAAGGTAGCCAGGGCTCCAAAGCACAGGTGAGGGTCCAGCCTTTAAAGGCGGGGGTGGGGGGGCTCTTGTCCTTCCCACTCTCTCTGCAATAGGAGAGAACAAAGAGAGAGAGGTTCAGGTGCAAGTAGGAGGTGGGAAGTGAAGTTGTTTCCACTTGCTGGCTTTTCATATTTCAAAAACAGGTGCTCAATAAATATTTATTAAATCAATGACTGAATAAATGCAAGTAACAGGAATCTGAAATCTGCAAAGTTCCTTGCTTTCCACCAGAAGCATTCTATTGTTTAGAAAAGTTTGGAGATGACTGTAGAGGTGAGAAGGATTCAGAGTACTTTTCAGTAAGAATAGCTTTGGGAAGAGTACTTTTAGGAAGGGATGTCTCAAAATCAACAATAAGGATACTAAAGTCTTACTCCAAATGGAAACCAGCAGGGGAAATGCTCTGTTGGACAGAGTGAAAGCAAAAGAGCAGGCGACCTGTTCTCTACAGGTTTGTTTTCTTTTACTTTTTTTCAGTTAAAGCAATCTTTTTCAATCCCTAGAAGTTTCAGACTACAAACTTCGGCTTTGAGGGGAGAGCAAGGATCTATCAGGCACTGAGCACTCGTTTGCTACAAATGGTGAAGAGTAACTCCCCACACGGGAGAGTAATCCACAGTGGTAGCTGCTGCTGCTGCTAAGTCACTGCAGTCGTGTCCAACTCTGTGTGACCCCATAGACGGCAGCCCACCAGGCTCCCCCGTCCCTGGGATTCTCCAGGCAAGAACACTGGAGTGGGTTGCCATTTCCTTCTCCAATGCATGAAAATGAAAAGTGAAAGTGAAGTCGCTCAGTCGTGTCCGACTCTTCGTGACCCCATGGACTGCAGCCAACCAGGCTCCTCTGTCCATGGGATTTTGAAACAGGATCAAACTCAGACTTTGTCTTCACTCATTTTTAACTGTGGTGTTCTACTTCCACCTCAGATTTTAATAACTCTTACCATTGCAAACAGTCTTTAAGGTGCCATCATGAGTAAATTGTTTCTTGACAAAAAATGCCATGGGCGTTATTTTTGTGATATTTTGCACTCTTCAATATTCAAATCATAACTACTTTAAGCCCTACTTAAATCCCACCTTCTCCCAAAACACTTCAGGACACCTGAAATCCTGATGGTCTCTCTGGCCTTTAAAATCCTATGACAGTCCACCTGTGTTACTCATTCGATAAGTTTTATCAGCATACAATTGAGTTGGATATTATTTAACTTTTCTTTGATTATGACTTGGGCTTCCCTTGCGGCTCAGCTGGTAAAGAATCTGCCAACAATGAAGGAGACCTGGGTTCAATCCCTGGGTTGGGAAGATCCCCTGAAGAAGGGAAAGGCTACCCACTCCTGTATTTTGGCCTGGAGAATTCCATGGGTTGTACAATCCATGGGGTCGCAAAGAGCTGGACACTACTCAGTGACTTTCACTTGATTATGGCTTAACATCACAAATCCATAAGCTTCTCAGAGGATAGAAAGTGCATCTTATGTCTCTTTTTTTGGACATCTTTTAAAACTTTGTCCTAATGCCTTATCCATAGTATGCTGCCAGTAAATATTTGTTGATTGATTGCTGGGTCAGTCTCATCATCAGTGTTGGTTGAACATCTCTGAGAGCTGTCTGCAACCACTTCAGAAAGTTTCCTGTTGATATCATTCTGAGAAATGAAGGAGTTTTTATTTCTGCTGTGGGTTTATTTTTTTCCTTTCTGGTTATAAAGCTGGGAATCTCAAAAAGACTATTGGTTTGTATGTGTGTGCAGGGGGGTTCCTTTTGAAAGGGAGTGTGGAAAAAAAAAAAGCAGACTTTTTATTTTGTAAGGGTTTTTTGAAGCTTACAAGTTCTCATAAAAAAGTCCAAATTGGTTGAACTTGAAGTTCCCCTCCTCCTTTCTCCTCCTGCAGAGTCTTTTTCTAAACCTACTTCCCTTAAAATGACTTTTATTGATTTTCACTCATTGAGAGTTATTCTTCAGAATGAGGATGGAGGGGTCAGAGAGAGAAATTTACCCTGTGCTACCTGTGGAATAGGTGTACCTCCGTATCTAGTCTTGCTTTATTTGCTCTGTTTCCTGGATCCAGAAACCTGCACGCTGGGGATCATTAGGTCCTCTGTGTCTTGGTCGGAACTTGAGTACAGTATACTAATAGATCAATTTATGTGTTCATTCATTCAGCAAACATTTATTGAGCAGGCATGTCCTAGGCATTGGAGGTACTAAGATGAATAAGACGTAATCGCTGCCCTCAGTGACCTCCAGATGTACACGGAGGCACCAGCGTGATGGGGGTTGGGGTCAGAGAAGGCTTCCTAAACTCTATATCCTCTGTTTGGCAATCCTAAAAGAAGGAAGAAATCAGGCTTGTAAAATAAATATAAACATTTAATCAAGTTAGCCAATTAGAAAGACATTTCTTAAGACAGTCTTTTACCAGTATGTCTTGTTTCTTTTGCAATTTCTCCCTAATTTCTTTGCTTTCCAGGTGGCGCTCGTGCTGAAGAACCTGCCTGCCAATGCAGGAGACATAAGAGACATGGGTTGGATCCCTGGGTAGGGAAGATACCCTGGAGGAGGGCACAGGCAACCCACTCTGGTATTCTTGCCTGGAGAATCCCCATGGACAGAGGAGCCTGGCAGGCTACAGTCCATAGCGTTGCAAAGAGTCAGACATGACAGAGTGACTTGGCACACATTGTCTACGTTTAAAATTGCCTCCAACCTTATTTTTCTAAACCCTGATCTGATCCTGTCATCCCCGTCTTGAGAATTTGTAATGGCTACTCATTCATTCATTCTGCATATTCATCCATCACCTACTGTGCTGTGTCAGGCAAATAATAAGTGTTTGGGATGCAGTGTTTGTGAGCAACCGGTTCCTCCCTTCAAGAAGCTTATGGTCTAGATCCAGAGACAGACAAGTAAGCAGACACTATTGGTACAGTCTCATATTAGCATTGACAGAGTAGGCACAAGATTCTGTGGGAGTATAGAGCACCTAATCCTGTCCCTCTTTCCAAAGTCTTGTCCTCAGATCTAAATCAATGCAGCCCAACAGATACCAGTATCTATTGTGCTAAGTACTATGCAAAACAACTGCTTTTAAGCAGATCAAAGTCTAGTGGAGGAGCCTGAGAATTTAATCAATAATTCCAGCACAATGTGGTAAGTGGATAGATAAATGCATTGGATGCTAGGTTAACAGCGGTTGAAGAGGAGAGAGGACTGGTAGACAAGCTTCCTGGAAGAGACCGTGCCTAAGCCGAGTCTTGAAATACAAATAGGGGTTAGCTAGACTCTGGAGCATCCAGTTCCTTAGTGTGACAAACAAAACCCTTCACAACCTGTTGCTGCACATTTCCAGTGCACCCTATGTCTTATACACCTTTGTTTTTCAAGTTAGGAACAAGAATCCCTAGGGGATCATTTAGTGTTATACATCGGATACAAGGAAGTACTGGGTAAATGCGGTGTATCTTTACAGGGCATCAGTATTACCAGATGATAAATAATTTAAAGTATTGTTGTGTATGAAAGCACAATATATTTGTGAACTTGAAGGCAAAATTTCCATTGATTTTTTAAAAGATAAAACAAGATACGTAAATTTCTAGTCATTTCAAGCTTGTCCTCAGACACTACCTCTTTCTTGTGGAAAATTTGAAATGCAGTATCTTAAAGTGCCAAGAACTTTCAGGTCTCTGAGGCTTAGCATATGCTATTCCCTCATCCTGAGTGCTGTTCTTAGTTTCTCCCTAGGTAAACCACTCAAATGGCAGAAAGTGAAGAGGAAATAAAAAGCGTCTTGATGATGATGAAAGACGAGAGTGGAAAAGCTGGCTTAAAACTCAACATTGGAAAAACTAAGATCATGGCATCCAGTCCCATCTGCTGCTTCTGCTACTGCTAAGTCGCTTCAGTTGTGTCCGACTCTGTGTGACCCCATAGATGGCAGCCCACCAGGCTCCCCTGTCCCTGGGATTCTCCAGGCAAGAACACTGGAGTGGGCTACCATTTCCTTCTCCAATGCATGAAAGTGAAAACTGAAAGTGAAGTCGCTCAGTTGTGTCCGGCTCTTAGTGACCCCGTGGACTGCAGCTTACCAGGCTCGTCCGTCCATGGGATTTTCCAGGCAAGAGTACTGGAGTGGGTTGCTATTGACTTCTCCAATCCAGTCCCATCACTTCATGGCAAATAGATGAGGGAAAAGTGCAAACAGCAGCAGATTTTATTTTCTTGGTCTCTAAAATCACTGTGCATGGTGACTGCAGCCAAGAAATTGAGACATTTACTTCTTGGGAAGAAAGCTATAACAAATCTAGACAGCATATTAAAAAGCAGAGACATCACTTTGCCAACAAAGGTCCATGTGTTCAAAGCTATGGTTTTCCCAGTAGTCATATATAAATGTCAGAGTTGGACCATAAAGAAGGCTGAGGGCTGAAGAACTAATGCTTTTGACTTGTGGTGCTGGAGAAGACTCTTGAGATTCCCTTGAACAGCAAGATCAAAGTAGGCAGTCCTTAAGGAAATCAACCCTGAATATTCATTGGAAGGACTATGCTGAAGCTGAAGTTCCAACACCTTGGCCACCTGATGTGAAGAACGGACTCATTAGAAAAGACCCTGATGCTGGAAAGGATTGAAGGCAAAAGAAGGGAGTGGCAGAGGATGAGATGGTTGGATGGCATCACCGACTCAATGGACATGAGTTTGAGCAAACTCTGGGAGATGGTGAAGGATAGGGAAGCCTGGAGTGCTGCAGTTCATAGGGTCACAAAGAGTCAGACACGACTTAGCAACTGAACAACAAACTCTACCTACACTTCAAATTTCGATTTAAGTGTCATCCCATAAGAGTCATTTTTTAACACAGTTTAAATGTCGCCCCATACAACAGTTATTTTTTGAACATCCACTTATATTTTGCCTCCTTTCCTAATAGAGCCAGGCAGAGTTCGGACCACCTTTTTTGTGTTCCCACCACCTTTTACCCAGAGTTTCCGTTACAGCACTGCTCACACTGCACAGTGCTGCTCACCGTTTTCCTATCCATTTCTGCTGCTGCTTCACTGTAAGCGTCTTGAGGGCAGGGACTAGTTTTAAATTTATCTTTGTCTCCTTAGTGACTGGCACTTGCTAGAACTTCAGTCAATATTTTTTGAATATTGAGTTGTGGACCATCTCCTCTGCATCCCCTCTGCTCTTACACAAAGTAATATCTCCTCTCCTTCTCATCGTTAGGGAGTGATGTGTTCCACAAAAGTCTATTTTCCAGGCAACTGAAATTTACTTCCTAAAGTATCAAAACCTGCTTTCGGTGGGAATTTATTTTTTTTAAGTTTTTACATGCCTCCTCTCTTAAGTAAAATATACTAAGCATAATGTGTTCCTTGATGACTTATCCCTGAAAGCACCAACCTTATGCTGGTTTGGAATCCATGACATCCTCCGGGGACACTGATGGGATAGGACTTCTTGCCTGCACACCAAATAACCCCATCCTCTTCTGGGTTGAGAGTTCTTATGCTCGCTTCTTGCATTTTGGTCACGACTTGATGTCAGTGTGCTCCCTCTAACAACACTGCCTTTGGCTCCTGTTGTGTGTCTTTTAATGGATATTAAAATTATAAAAGAATATGTTCACTGACACAGAAACAGAAGCATTCCAAGTAAAAACTCAAAGTCCTCCCTCCGTCTTGGCCCCCCACCTTGCCCCTGCCCCACATCCACACTCATCTCTAGGTATAACCATTGTTAGCAGTGTGTTGTGTATCCTTTCCGATCATTTTCTGTCAATGCATGTGTATACTCGTGTATACACAAATAAGAAGTCATATTCTGCACACTGTTCTATGACTGGCTTTTCTTCCCACTCCACAATACAATAGGTATGTTTACATGTCAGTATATTCAAGTCTATCTCATTCTTTTTAATGGCTGCCCCCTTTTAATTTGACAATCTTAATCAGCTGTGAATGGGAAAGCCAAATAATCAAGCTTATTAGAATTGTACCTAAGAAAGAGTAAATCAGCTCTGAGTGAAGGCTTGAGGAATTCTCCTAGGGGTAAAATGTGTTAACTTTAGTGCATGGTCTTTGTAATGTTTATTTTGGCTATTCTGGGACCCCTTTTGCTTATTTCCTGGTTCACTGTGTTTTGGATAGCTGAGGTTGCTGGACATATGCCCTGTGAATTAGTGAGGTATTACATACTCGATTTTGCATTATATGATAGTACTATGGTTTTGTGGGGGTTGTGCATTTGATTTTTAAATTTAGATTGTCTTTGTAGACAGGGATTATTTCTTCTGATCCTAAGTACTTGCATCATAGTGCAGACGGTGGAATATGGTAGCAATTAGAATGTTTGGCTTGGTGATTGACATGGGGCTTCTTATCAGTATCATCTACCTGCCCTGGATTTATGGGAACTCTGTAAGCTCATCTGAAGAAGCCTTTTATTACTAACGAACATTAACGTACTGATAGCATCTTGCCCTATGATAATAAAATACTATTTAGGATTTATATGGGGTTTTCTGCCTTCATCAACTATAGTAAATGGCTGCTGCTGCTGCTAAGTCACTTCAGTTGTGTCCGACTCTGTGCGACCCCATAGACGGCAGCCCACCAGGCTCCCCCGTCCCTGGGATTCTCCAGGCAAGAACACTGGAGTGGGTTGCCTTTTCCTTCTCCAATGCATGAAAGTGAAAAGTGAAAGTGAAGTTGCTCAGTTGTGTCCGACTCTTAGTGACCCCATGGACTGCAGCCTACCAGGTTCCTCAGTCCATGGGATTTTCCAGACAAGAGTACTGGAGTGGGTTGCCATTGCCTTCTCCAATAGTAAATGGCTAAATCCTGTTAATTCCACCTTTTAGATTTCATAGTAATTTGTCCCCTCATCTCCATTCCCACAGCCCCAGTGCCTTGGTTCAGGCCCTATTACATTCCAATTGAATTACCTTTAACAGACTCTTTAATTGGTCTCCCTACCTCCAGTCAAAACTCTACTCTGCTCACACAGTAACTAGTGCTCTTCTTAACAAAGAAATTCTATCATGTCAAACCCCTGAAAAACCCTGTAGGTGTTTCTCATCAGCTGTAGCATAAGTCCACAGTCCTTTGCCCCACTTCTGATTTTCTCTTGTAGTCAGTGCTCATACTACAAGTGGTTTATAGTTTCTCCAACACACTATACAAGAAAGTTCCCAATAAATGGTTGCTAAATTAATGAATGAAACACCTTACCTAGTTAGAGTGACCATTCAATCCACTTGGTTCAAGATTCCCTTCCATCCCAGCATAATGATTAATTGTGCTTTTCACTATTAAACTTGTCTGAGGCCAGTAAACTACACGGTCCCCTAATCACAGCACGCATCAAATTGTTTTCTAACTCTAGTCCCACCTACTAGATAATGGAGGCAGAAATTTTGTTCATTTTACTTGTATATCTTCATTTATTCAAATAAGAGAATGACGCTGTTAGATGCTGAGGTATAATGCTAAATAAAACAAACATGGTTCTTGCCTTCATGAAGCTTATAATCCAGCAGGAAAGACTAATCTAGTGGGAAGAATAGTGCCTAATACATTAAATGCTGCTGTGTGAATGAATGGCTCAACGTGGAGACAGATATAGTCATAAGCATAGAGCTCTAAGTTGATCAAATTATTTAAAGAGTTGCTAACTAAAAAAATTAAACACAAACAACACATTAAACATACATAATATTTAGATGCTACTTTAATGTGTAAGAAATTGTGAGGAAAAAGGAGACCATGAAATAATAGCAAGAATGAGACTGTGAGGGCTCTTTGTTTTTTATGTAGGCAATTTGTAATCCATGTGGTTCTTTGGAGGACAGATTACCAGTATGTATTCTACCCCTCGCCCTTTCTTTTTGAGATGAGAAATCTGTGGTTTTAGAAACTGAGCCACAAAAGAAAGGAGTGATGTCATAAACTGGGGTTAGATTTTGGTTGAGTTTCACTACCTGCTATCCTAGACTAGTTACCCATGTTCCCACGGACAAGTTACAAAACCCTTTCAACCTCACTTTCCTCTTCTGTATATAAAATAGTGCTGATATTATCTCCAGAATTGATCTAAGAATTAAATGAGATTATGTAAAGGCATTTAGTCCCATAACCCAGCTTCTAGAAGGCACTCAGGGAATGTTAGTTCTCTATCCATTTCCCCTATTTATCTTTCTGTACGTGGTGAATTAAAGGATGATATAAAATTATTTGAAAAGAACGAACTGTAAATATAAACACCAATAAAAATTTTATTCTCAAATACCGGTGCTAAACTAGGCCCTCTCCACCCCCTCTGCCAGTACCAGTTTTATTTATATTCATTTATTATCTTATTTTTATAGGCAAAGACCCAGAGAAGCGTTCCAGGAGCAAGGCAATAGGCAAAATTTTTCTGGGAAAAAGGCAGAGTTTATGAGGGAGTCATTCAGCTGCAGTAGGTGTCCGTTTTAAAGATAACCATTTACTCTTGGTCGCTTTTGGTTTAAGAAAGGAAGAACAGTCAACCATCCACGGAGATCTTTCAGTCGGGGGGTAAACGTGACAAAAGCAGGATCTCTCTTCTCGCGACCCCAAGACTTTCCAGCTCTTTCGCAAGGGCCAGCAGGTCTGTTCTCCAGGAGTGTCCTGGGTCTGGACTCCATTTCCCAGAGTCCCTTAGTGCCCTAATGTATTCAGGGCTCAGAGTGCCTGTATGTGTGTGAGTGTGAGAGAATGTGCGCGTGTGTGCGTGTGTGTGTGTGCGTGCGCGTGTGTGTCTCCGAGTCCCTGGGAGAGTGGAGGCTCATTCACTGATTAGAGCCAGCGCTGAGAGGCAGCACTGCTCCTTCTCTCACAC
This sequence comes from Bos grunniens, assembly GCF_055505025.1. Lineage (NCBI taxonomy): Eukaryota > Metazoa > Chordata > Mammalia > Artiodactyla > Bovidae > Bos > Bos grunniens. The sequence continues at coordinate 19,769,808 of NC_141167.1, forward strand.
CAACCAAGTCTCTTGATCTGTACATGCAATCCCAGGCAGCTCGCGAACACAAACCCGGGGCCAGCCGCCTACTGCTGCTGCCGCCGCCGCCGCCGCCTCTGCCTCCGCCGGCTCTGCGCACCCGGGACTTTTCATGCACCACACTCACAGCCTCCTTCCCTCTGTGTCCTGAAAAGTGCGACCGTTCTCCCAAGGAATTTCCACGGCAAGTACGGAGACCAGAAAGGGGTGTGGATGCGTGTGCGTACACCAGAGGGGTGGGTGCGAGGACGGCCGGGTGTCTCAAGAACCCGGCTAACTTTCCGGGTCGCTTTCCTAGGGATTCGGGCGGCTCCCCGGCGATAGGGGCAGGGGCTGGGACCTGGACTGGCGCGTCTCGGATCCTCGCGACGGTGCCTCCCGGTATCGGTGCCCTGCGCACTCAGTGCGCTGCCTCACTCAAACTTTCCGTCTTGAGTTTTCCTTAATGTGTTTTATTTGGGGGGTGCGAGGGGGAGGGACCAGACGCGGGAATTGGACAGGCAGGGAGGGTGAGGGGGCAGGGGCCGTGAGGGAAGGAGCAGGACTCTTTTTCTCCATCTTTTAATAAGCCACATTCCCACTTTGTTTGGGTCGAGCGCCGGAATGCCCTGTCGCCCGTCTTCCCCGTGGATCCCGCGGTGATTTCCGGCGGGGCCGGAGCCGGGTGGTACTCAGCGGGGTGCCCGAGGCGGCTGGCGGGATGGGGAAGGGGCGATCCGAATGAGAAAGGACCTCGACCGCCCCCACACAACACGCGGCCGGCCCGGGTGGGGTACTCGGGGAGAGGCTGGAAGCCTGGGGCCCCCGGGGGCTCGGCTTACTTTCCTGGAGGGGGCGGGGGTGAAGGGCGTGGAGGAGGTGGGGGTGGGCCGGGGGGAGCCGCCGCCAGCAGGAAGGAGGCAGGTGCTGGCCCAGAGGTGGACCGCTCGAAATGCAGCCGGTAAACCCGCGCTCCGCCCGGCCCGCCGGCCTGGTCTCAGAGCAGCCCGACCCATGGAGCGGGGGGTCTCCGGGATTTCCCGGGCCGGGACGCTCTCCCAGCGGTTCCACCGAGCGGTGTGGGAGGACCGCGGTACAGACAGCGGCGCGTGGCTCTGTTTGTAGTTTTATTTTTAATCTTAGACTTGCCTTAAACTGAGTAACAATTTCTCTTCCTCCGACTTGAGAACAAAACTTTTCAGCGAGCACGGCGGGCACTGCAGTCCTGCGGCCGCCACAGCCGCGCTCGTCAGCCGCAGCGCAGCGACCTTGTCCGCGCGGAGCATGGCCCGCCACCGCGCTCCCGGGCCTCCGGCCGCCCCCTCCCCAACCCAGGGCTTTTCAGGGCTCCGCCTGGGCGTTTCGCCTTTGTGCTTTGTAAGGGAAACCCTTTTCTTCCAGGGCACAACAAACTTGGGCGGAGAGCTTCCGTGTGGCCCCCCGGGCGAGGCCGCCCACGGTGGTGAGGCCATCTGAGGGGATGCCCGGTCTGTCCTCCGCTCCAGGAGCCCCTCCAAGAGCTCGAGACCCGGGTGGACCCCGGCTGACGGGAGCCCAGATGTAGCCGGGGCTCGGGCTGCTCGGAGGCAGGGGAAAAGCTCTCGCTTCCCGATCAGAACGCGCTGTCTCGGGCCGGGCCGCGGCTCCAGCTGAGGGTCAGGGCCCGGGCCCCGAGCCGGGCGCGCCTCGCACCGGACGCGGGTGTATGGGGCGGGGGCGCTCGGCGTGGGGCTCAGCTCTGCCGGGTGGGGCCGGGCCGGCGGTCTGGGGTCCCTGGCCTCCTGCCCCGGAGCAGCTCAGAGCGAAGACTCTCTGCCCACGATGCCCACCAGCCACGTCTCGCCTCTCGTCCCCCCAACCAGACTCGGCTTGGTGGGCAAAGGGGAAAGAAAGGAAAAATAAAGAGGAAAAAAAGGGCAGGCCAGGAGGAAGCTGCGGGTCAGGCTGGAGGGAGCAGACTGGGCAGGGGTGCCGGCCTCCTCCTCTGCCCGCCTCGGGGGTTCTTCCCGCAAATGGAAAGTGAGCGGTGGAGGAAAAGGCAGGAAGAGCGTCGAGGAAGAGCGACGAGGGCGTCTTCGGTGCCGATCCCTCCCGGCCCGCGGAAACCCGGCAAAAGTGGCGTTGAGTTCGCTCGCCGCAGTCCGGGGCGAGCGGGGAAAGGCCGAGGACAGGGCGGCGCCGCGCCGCCGGTGACAGACGGTGTCGGGGCCGTGCGCTGAGCGAGCGGGGACACACACCTGTTCTGCGAGTCGCGTCGTGTGCGGCGGCCGGACGGCCGCGGCGCGAGAGGCAGAGCCCTCCCTCCCGTACCCCAGGCCCGCTGTCCGGGAACCGGGAGGGCCCGGCTGCCCCCGCGCCGGCTCGCCTAGGCAGGAGCCCCGCAGTCCAGGAGCCCTGGGGCTGCCCGCCGAAGCGGTGGCGCGCGGCGCCGGGACCTGGGTGACCCGCGGGGCGGGGCTGTTCAGGGGGCGAGGTTCTTGCACTCTGATGGAAGGTAGTCTCCGAGCTGCAGCCCCGCAGGTCAGACCCAGCCGCGCACCAGGGCCCATGCATTTAGCGGTTCTTCCCCGGCCGGAGCCCTGGTTCCCCAAAGTTACAAACAGATGTTTCGTGCGGAGGTTGTTGGGATCTAAAGTATTCTTTGTGCAAAGGCAACCGAAAGGTCAGGCCGAGGATTGGTGGGCTCGGCTCTGCGTCGGCCCTAAGTTCATGTAGGTTTCGCCTTTACTTCTTCCTTTTCCCTAAAAGAGTTGGGTTTTCCCGGTGAAGATGTAGCGACCGAACTGTGCACCCGCGGCGCCGCGGGCCCGCACTCTTGGACTGGCCAGATGGTCACCCTCCGGCCAAGTCCGACCTGAGTCGGAGTCCAAATCTGGAACGGATACCCAGCCACGTCTGAACCGCAGGCGTTGGCCCCAGCCGTGGAACCAGGTTAGCCTTCTGCTTCCTGAGCTCGTGCAGATGGCGGTAAAATTTCTGCTACAGCGGTGTTTCTAAATACCCCCCGGGCATTTAGTGTGCGGGAATTCTCTTCCAGCGAAGCAGTCTGTGAACTTAAAAAAAAAAAAACTTTCCTGAGTTCTTAACAACCCCCCACTACCCTGGCCCCATTTCCCATTGTTCTTTGCTTTTTAAGTTGCCTGTTAATTTTTTAAAAAGTTTATTTATGCAAAGGGAAAATACCGTTTAATTTGTTCTATTATTTTAATTCTTGGCTTTTGGAAATGGTTCAGACCACAAAAATGTCACCTGTTGTAATAAGCAGAGGAGGGTTGTGTGTGCGATTTAATTACCAGCAGAGTCGTAGTTTGGTGGGCGTTCAGAGCTCGGGCTCCGGGAAAGAGGCTTTTGCAGCTTTCTTTGTGGCAGTCATTTGCAAGTGGGTTTGGCTCCGGGCTGCAGCAGGAGCAGCAGCAGCGGCGCTTCCTTCTACGCCGATCCCGGGCGCGGGTCAGGAAGCCCAGACCCTGAACAGGGATGGTCTGAGGCTGGGGTGGGAGATTGCCCGCTCTCTGAGACTTTCTCTCTGGCTTTCGGTTTTTCAATGCGAAAGTGGCTAGTTCGCGCGGGAGAGCGAGGAGCGCTGCGCATCAGCCCAGTTTCAGACATCTTCACATTCCAAACGTCACCTTCTTCGTTTCATTTGTCTTGGTTCTGGCATGTTTAACAACGCAGTTAGTAATCTCACTAATTATTCAGTTAGCTGGCGTTTTGTAATCACTTTAAACCAGGGTCGGATGTGTGATTTAACAAACTCCAACACATACACTCCTGAACCAAAACCATCACGTCAAGGATTTGAGATTTTTAAAACTCAATATTTGTTGGTCCCTCCGTCCAACCTCACTGCCTGCCAGACAATTTATTTAGCTTCGTGAATTGATCCTCCTCCTTGTTTAGTTAATTCAACAAAGACTTTTTGCAATCTGTTTGGAGTTTGTCTGATGCCGTGGAAAAGTAGCTGATGATTTATTTGGTTGCCTTTCGATTTCTGTCTTCAGCCCTTCTTTCTCCTCCTTTCAGCAGGGATGTCAGCTGTTATTACTTCCTATTGATCCCTTTGCAAAGTGAGAAGTGAACTAAAATTAATGTCAATTCCACTGCTCGGATCAATAGCTGGAGTTATTTTAATCTGGATTTGCACGAAGTGCTAAATTAAAAAAAATCAGCATAGAGGCAGAAAAGTAACAGTTACTTACTTTCCCTTTGCCTGGCTCTTTACAGTCCCCCAAATGCTCCATCAAGCTGATTATCTTACAATCCATATTTTTTTAATTAAGAGGGTCAGTTAGTTTTCTTATTTGGGGTTCTGTGTTTAAACCCATGACATTTTGACATTGGGAGTGTATTAACTATAGATTTTCATAATGACTGTGGTCTGCTGAAGCCTCATCTATACAAGTTGTTAATGTGAAGAGGGGGGAAGAAAGAAAAAGGAAAAGAAAACCGGCACCCCCCTTCCCCCACAGAGACCAACGCCCACACAGTGGAGTAAAAGAGATGTGGCCTGGGAAAATATTGTTGATTTATTTTCAGTATAATGAAGTTTCAAATGAATAACCAGGTTTGAGTGATTCACCGTGTTCTGTTGGAGTGTCCGGTGCTGTCGCCAGATTACTAATTTATGAAACTCATTTAACATAATGAGGTGATCCAGGAAGTAAAAATAGAAGGGCGAATCCTCTGGGTGATGGTTATTTTGGGGGAAAAAAATCCCTCCCCTCACCCCCAATGTATTATGTTTGCCCTTTTCTCCAGCTTGCCTCACGTAGTATTGCCTGTGTGACAGACAAGTAGTTCGTTATTTCTTTTGTGAGGAGCTGCTTAGAACCCTTGGAACAGCCCTGGACCCACTTTCAGAGCATCCATGTTGTATGACCATTAATCTGACTTGAGAACAGCCAAGAAGAGTATTCCCAGACTTGTCAGGCTAACTGGCTGTCCTTGGCAGATCATTCCCTGCACTGCTATAACTTGACAGGAAAGTTATTTAAAATTTGGAAGAGAGAAAAATCCGTTAATGTGAGATACATAATCTGGTAATTTAGCAATGATGTCTATAAGGAAAGATGCCAAATGAGGAAGCAGTCTGATGGTGTGCACTCATCTTCCCAATTAATAACAGTCATTGACACGTCTGCTACAGGATGGGAGAAGGAAATACTCTCTATGCACTGCATTAAGCCGGGAGCATTCATCTAGTGCTTAGCTGAGGTCTCTCTGTTTGAGGGAATAGCAAAGATACTCCTTTATCTAGATGGTTTTTTTTTTTTTTTTTTTAAGGAAGGGGACACATTTTATTTGAAACATGATTGTTAGTTTAGAGGTTATAATTTGTAACAGATGGTGCTTTTTGGTTACACTTTGAGTTTCATTAAGTTTTTATTTAGCATATATTTCTGAAGCTAATAAGTCCTAGTGTTCATCTTATGTTATCCTGACTCATCTACAGCCCTCTCCCACCCTTACTCAAAATAAATTTTGCAACAGGATCAGTGTCTATGAAAATGTACAACCTAAATTTAAAAGGGAAATTGAAGGAGGTCTTTCTGAACTCCAATTTGTTCCAGGGCCTTCAGCGGACATCAACTCTGACTGGGCCAATAAGCAGAGGAAAATAAGTCAGAAATTTTGTTAACATTTTGCTCTAAATGTTAATGGCAAATTCAAGGCAGTTTACAAATCTACTTAAGAGTGAGTGCATTAGTAACTAAAATTACCAATCCGTTCTTGGCTGCCCCTGGAAGACAGACGTTTCCTCGGAACATATGCCAAAGGCACCCATTATGTTTTTAAATATTGTCAGAGATGGCAGGCACTTTATTGATGAAGGTTTTGTTCCTTCTCAGAAAAGAGAAAGCCTATGTGATTAAAGAGGGGTGTGGATCAAAAATAATGCTGCTGTTGTTTCTTCACATAGTACTTCTTTCTGGAAAGAGACTTAGATGATACATGAAGATGTGTGTTTATGTATGTGCCAATGTGTGTGATTTATCCACATGTACAATTTGTACCAACTAACATGTGGAGATATTCATGATCTAAATGTGCTTGATTTAGGGATTTTTCAGTCTCCGAGCATTGTTAGGGAAGATAAGGAGAGGATGCAAATGTAGGGGGGTCTTATGTGTAGAACCTGGCCTCTGTTTGAACATCAGGCCTGTCATGAGTGGTGTATGCAGGTACAGGCCCTTTAAAATAGAGACCCCACCTCATCTACTGGGTGACTTGGCCTTCCAAAGCTCATTTGCTCAGGGAATATCGTATTTGGAGGTTTTATGATTTTTTTTTCCTTTGCTGGGCTCAGGCGCATTTCACCCGGAACGTGTAGGGACCAAAGTCAGCTACGCGTACATCACAGTAAGTTGTCTATTGATTTTCCTGAATGAAAATGGTCTGATGCTGCTGCCCACTGGCTCCTAAAGCCTGCGGTGTCTCATGCCCGAGCATCTGTAAGCCAGAAGGGTGGTGTTTCGATCACTTGGGGTTTCCCTTGTCTTTCCTCCCCCTGACCTTCCTCCCCCCTCTTTTTTTCTCTTTGTTGTTTCCACAGGTCTTAAAAGGGGATCATGCCCCAGTAATACTCCCTGCCCTGCTCCCAGGTGCCACTCCCTCCCAGGGAAGACTGCTTCTTGTGTGACGCGGGCTATAGAAAGAGACTCCGATGGACTTACACCGGGCAGCCTTCAAGATGGAGAACTCATCCTACCTCCCCAACCCGCTGGCATCTCCAGCCCTGATGGTCCTGGCGTCCACGGCCGAGGCTAGCCGTGACGCATCCATCCCTTGTCAGCAGCCACGACCCTTCGGTGTACCTGTCTCAGTAGACAAGGACGTGCATATTCCGTTCACCAATGGTTCCTACACCTTTGCCTCTATGTACCATCGGCAAGGTGGGGTGCCAGGCACTTTTGCCAATCGTGATTTTCCCCCTTCATTGCTACACCTCCACCCGCAGTTTGCTCCCCCAAACCTAGATTGCACCCCAATCAGTATGCTGAATCACAGCGGAGTGGGGGCTTTCCGTCCCTTTGCTTCCACTGAGGACCGGGAGAGTTATCAGTCAGCCTTCACGCCCGCCAAGCGACTTAAAAACTGCCATGACACAGAGTCTCCCCACTTGCGCTTCTCAGATGCAGATGGCAAGGAATATGACTTTGGGACACAGCTGCCATCTAGCTCCCCCGGTTCACTTAAGGTTGACGACACTGGGAAGAAGATTTTTGCTGTCTCTGGCCTCATTTCGGATCGGGAAGCCTCATCTAGCCCAGAAGATCGGAATGACAGATGTAAGTACCTTGGTGCAGCCCTCCCCTAACCCCAGTAGGCCCTGCCTTACAGTAGTATTCAACAGGTCAGTGGCATTTTTCATGCTCCTCGTAATGGGAAGGGCTGACTCTCCCATTCAGGATCTGTGGAGTGCTGACATTTACTTGTGTCTTGTCAATGAGCATTGATAGTTCTTGTAGGAAACGTTTTTCTGAAGGTAGCTGGAGGCACGCTGGCCTGCACTGCCCTTCCTTCCGGGGCACGAGTGGCTTATTCTCTGGGGACTCTGGAGTGGAGAGGGGGTGCCGTATATATACCGGAATGAATGTCATTTCATTAGTAAGCATAGGTTCCTAGGGAATTTGTGTGTTGGCGGTGGGGGAGGCGCTGAAGACACCCATCCATCCCTCTTCCCTTTGCTCTCCTCATTATGTTTCTCTGACCTCGGTATTATTTTTTAGCTTTTCCATTGTACCACATCCAGCAGACTCCACGTGATTTTATTTTCACAACTCTCAGCCCTTGTCCAAATCAGGCTATTTTTCAGAGAAGGACAAAGGTGTCGTCAATCACCATAAAGCATTTCAAACAGCTGTGTTTTCCTTGCAATCGCGAGGCTAGAAAGCCAAGTTCTCTTGGGATTTAACAGGTTTGCTGGGTGCTTATACGGGGGCTCCCTTGGAGAACTAGACAGGTTGTCTATGTGACTGCTGGGTTTTTTTGTTTTTTTTTGTTTGTTTGTTTTTTTTGATGCTCACAACTGTTATCAATTTCTGCTTAAGAAACAGCTCTGTTCTGTTCTCCAAGGGCCTTGATGGGCTCTGGCTACACTCACTAATAGTTGGGGCTAAACCTTTGCTTGGAACTTGTAGACTAGGAATGTTGAACCCTGCCATCCTCACTTCTCATGTAGTCAGAAAATAATTGTGTTTTGAAGCTTTTGGACCATGGGTAGACCCCCACAGAGCAGTTTTCTTCAAGCCTGGTGAGAATTTATGAACTGGGGGTGTTTTTTTCCAGCCAACCCTTTGTTCTAAGATTTGCTTCATTTTATTTTCTTAAGAAAACTACATTTGAGGTTTCTTTCCCTCTTCTCTGTTTTTTGTGCTCCCCCATCCTCTCTATAACCACCATCACAAATGCCATTTTTTTCTCTTCTCTTTATGATGCCGAGGAGAGTAATAGAGACGTTGCTGCTCTCTCCCCTGTCGGCACTGCTTCCTCAGGCTGTCTCCTTGAATTAGGCACTGTGTTAACTTTCCTGCGCTAAAAGGCATCTGCCTAAACCCAGCGTACCTTTTCAATAAAAGTCATCATAAAATCAACCTGCCTTGTAAATCCATCGCTCTTTGGTTTTGAAATATGTTGCCAGTGTGTCTTTTATGTCAGCGTCTGTAAGCCTGAGACCTCCCCACTTCAGGGAGAAGGCTGTATCTCTCTGTGTTCTCTCTGTCTTTTGCTTTAGCTCCTATTCTACCTTTCCCCCTTTCTGTACAGCTGACGTGTGTGTGTGTGTGTGTGTGTGTGTGTGTGTGTGTGTTCGCAGTGATCCTGCTTTGGGGATATACTTGCTGAATACGGGTTGCCGTTCTGTCTGTCTATTTCAGTTTAGTTTAGTTTTCATTTGTCAATGTGCAAGTGATCAAGGCGAGCTTTAACCTGACCTCTGGCCAAAACTGCCCTGGTTTCGGGTGTGACCAAGTCTGCTCCTTTTTTTCTCCAAACACAAGTTGAAATGAAACCCTCTCAAAACTAACATGCCACAAAGTAACACCTGGAGATCAAGAAACCTTTCTTCTCTCCTAACAAATCCAGCTTGTCTCCATTTTTCCATTTTTTAGCCCAAACCTGTATCAGACCCCCAGAGCAGGAGGAAGCTTGTTAGTCGAGTCAGAACTCATAGATGCGGATATCCATTCCCCTCCGAGTGTCAAAGCCATAACTCTTCTGTTTGCCTGGTTCGCCTTGTGTGGGGGTGTCATCCCCCATGGAGATGGATCCCTCACACAGGAATACGCCTGGGTGGAGAAAAATTAAATGAGTCTGTCTCCCAAAGTGAAATGGAATTCTGACCTTGAAATTAATGAGATTCTGATCAGAAGGGTGGGGAAACTTCTTTATTTCAAATTGTAGTGTTATATAAATTTGAGCCCTTCCCCCTGTTGTTTAAAATATCCTTCCTTTAGTGAATATTTTGTGTTCTCTTTTTTCCTCTTACACAAATGTTAGATCTATAGGCATGTCTGAGTGTAGAATGTTTGTCCACTCACATTATCTAGAGTTGCATTTGTGACTGATCTTAAATGAGAAATAAAGGTACAAAGTGCATGGGAGACTGTTCTCTTGTGATAACCCTGGATTTGTGTTCCTTTCTCTTTTCCTTCTCTTGGGTGGGGTAGCAACCATCACAGGGTTGTCCTGGGGAACATTTGTGCTTTGGATTTTGAGTTTTGGAAGGCTGGGGAAACATTTTTCTGTAGGGAAGGGTCGAAGAGGCGCCGTGACCAAGTCTGCTGCAGCTTTCTTGGCTCCTGTCATATGCCGACGTGTGTCAGAATATTTATGGTCTGTTTTATGTAAATACATATTTAAGGGCCGTTAGAAGGCCTGATTATTCCCACTAGATGCCTTTCAGGTCCTCCCTACAGAACCGTTTTGAAATAAGTAATATTTCTCAGATAATCGAGTGACAGTATACAAGACTGCTTCCAAGGGGAGCGCTTGAGGGGCAGATGGGGCAGTAAGGGGGTGGGGAGGCAAGAAAAGAGAGGACAGAAAGTGTTCAGGAGCACAGTGATAGGGTACTGTGGCTTTTGCCCAGATTGCCAAAAATTAACCATGTGTATTTTAGGCTTTGTAATTCTTAAAATTTAGAGCTAATCCTTGATATAGTTGACTGATTTTTCAGTTCTCTTCATATAAAGAAATTTTTTTTCATAAAATGTAAGAGAAGCTATAATTAAATACAACAGTAAATCTCCTAAATAAGCATGTAGCTTTAGGGTTTTGTTGAGGGGGCGGGGTGAGTACGGGTGTGTGTGTCCCTTAGAGTAGAAGTTTTATGACTGAGTTTTAGGTCAATGAAAAAATCAGTTTTACAATGGAAACACTGACAGTTTTTACTGTCGCAGCCACCCTCTGCTCACACACTGCATCCATATGCAGATATGTCCACATCTGAGAGCATTTGAAAGAGGGGCCTGCAGACATGGTGTAATGCACACGTGTTCTTTCCTTCAATCTGGGTACTGATAGGAAGGATTTCTTTTGTGGTTAAATACCCATTTTTGTAGAAAGCAACATAGCTCCTTGGGTAAAGTATTGTCTCTCCTAATAGATGATTCCATTTTGCTGTTCATCTACCTGGTATCACAGGTGATTCCTGAGGTAGGTGTTGGGCTCTATGGAAAAAAGAAGGCTTTACTCAACAGGACTGACTTATTTACCCTGGAAAAAGGGAGAAGTATTTGATGAGAAGCCATTCGTGGAGGATGCATGATTCCCCAGGAAGGGGAATGAGGTAACTCCTGTTTATTGTCATTCCCTGAACCCAAGACTCCTTGTCCATGTCCAGGGAAATGATGCGAAAATTTATGGACCAATTACAAATAGTCCACGTGTGTCTTACATACTAAGTAAGTATGTAACGGCCCTTACATACTTACATACTACAGATATGTTTCCCAAGGCTTTTAAAATAAACATTTCCTCATTAAGGAAACTTTACAACAAAAGGGAAAATAGGTATTCTCTGCTGCCTTGTACTAGAATCTATGCATTTATGACCCCCTTAGCACTCTGGCTCTTAGCATGTGCATTTCCTGATTGTTCTCTATAGGCCACTCCAGGGCCCAATTCCTGTCTGGGCAACACAGTCTTTGGCCAGCCTGCCAGTCTATCACTCAGCCCAAATTGGAGTTGGCCAGGATGCATATTCACCCTGAGGGCTGAGAGGGACCGGAACTGCCCTTGGGGAGCCATGATGGGCCCTGCCTTCTGGCTTACCTCAGAGGTGGGTACTGGGCACTGACTTTAGGTGGCCCTCTTTCCTTGACCCTTCCCTGTGGTCAGAGAACCCGAACGCTCCCAGCAGTTTCAAGATGGTCTGCTTTGCTCTCATCTTTAATATATTTAAAAAGTCACTCAAATTTGAAAAGCGCTGAGAAGGAGATGGTATTTTGTACTCTGAGATGTGTCTTTCCAAAGGCACCTATCATTGAAAACCCTATGTCCTAAAAATCAAGTCAACTGAGCCTACATAGGCCCAGGGCAGCCTGAAAGGAGGTGGCTGGCTGCATCATTGGAGTGTTGTGAGGGGGCTACATGCCAAGGGCTCTGGGACTGGGGTGGGTAGGGACCCTGCTCTGGGCTTTTAAGAGAATTGCTCTTGCTGGAGAGGATGTTTGGGGGCAGTTCTCAGGTCACCGGGCTCAACTTCTGGATCGTTGCTGGAGCAGATGACCACTCTGAAAGGGCGTGCCCATCATCAGAGATGGGTCAGATGGTTCCCGCTGTACTGACTGCCCAGATCTAGCCCGATTGTCGACTGTCGGCTCAGCTGCGCCCGGGCTTCTCCCGGAGTCCCTATTCCTTCCCCATCTGGGGTGGGGGGAGGGGAGGGGCAAGAACTCCTGTGATGTGTGTGGTTGTTTCTGGTTGTTCGCTCCCAACACAGTCATGGAGACTCCTTTTCATGCTGCTGGGTTTAATTGTCTTGTTGGGATAAAGAAATGTTTGCACAGCTAAAGTGGGGCCGGGCTGGACGGGAGCAGTCCCTGATGGCTGCAGAGCCATCTGGCCTGGCTTGGCTTGGCTCGGCGCGCCGCTGGCCCGCCCGCCCGCCGGGCGGCTGGGCTCGCTCCCGCTCCCGCTCTCTTCCCTGCCCTCGCTCCGCGCCGCGCCGCTCTGGTCGGCGGCTGCCTCCTCGCACGGCCGGAATGCCTAATCACCATGGTGAGAAAACGGACACCGCAGCCGCCCTCCCTCCTCGCCCGGCGCCCTCCCTCCCATCAATTGTCATGCAGAAGTGATCCGGGCTGCCGTTTCCTCGCGGCCGCCAGCCAGCCCCTCGCCGCTCCCGGCAGAAGGGTGGCTGGTAATTGATCGTTTGGGGGGAGGGGGCGCGGAGAGGCGCGAGGCCGGCCCGGGGGAGGGAAGAAGGACCACGGAGTGGGCCCCGCTGGCTCACTTGAAAAGGACCCCCCCTCCCCCAGCCTCCGTCACGGAGATAGCGTTCAAGTGGTTTCAGAAATGTTGGTGACCTCGCCGTCGCTCGGCCGGACTGCGGGAAAAGTCCGGGCGCTGCCCCCGGGGGCCGCCGGGTCCCCACCCCCGCTCCGCCCTCCACGCCCAGAGCCTCCAGGTCGCGCTTAGAACCGAGCCCCGGGCGGGTTTCCCGTACGTTGTCCAAGCAGCAGAGAGATGGGGTCGGAACGAGGGAGTGGGCGGGGGTGTAAACCTAGGAGGGGGCGCGACCACGCGGAGGTCCGGTGATCTGGGACCCGGCGGGAGATGCAGATGGGCGGGTGGCGGAGTGAGGAGGCTAGGGGACACTGCGAGGGGAGGGGGCTTGGGGGACGAGGTTAGGGGAGGCGGGAGCCGGGAGGATGGACGTGTGTGCACACGCGCATCTGGATCTAGCGTTGCCTTCGGCACCCTAGAACTTTGAGGTTTCTCACGTAGGTTCGAAATGTTTTCCGCGTTCGTCTTGCTTTTCAAGTCGGGGAATGTTTTCCCAAGTCCCGGGGTTCGTGAATCGCCAGGATGGCTGGTATTCGGGCGAGGCGAGTGGACGTAGCCTCTGACCGTCCGAGGCTCGTAGCCAGCACAGCGGGGTTCGTTAATGTCCCTGCAATTTCTGGAACTCTTCCCACGGGAAGTTTTCCGGGGCTGCCTTCCGGTCAGCGGCCCCAGGTTGATTATTTGGTGGCCCTTTTTTGTTTGAAAACAAAAAACACACATTGTATCCAAATAACAAAAGTTGCTCTCCCTCCCCACCCCCTTTCCTCATTAGGCAGGGAAGAGGAAACTGAAAAATAGAATTATATTTTTATATTGGTTTTCTTTATTTTTAACCCTTATTAACTTCACCCATCTGGTTAATAAATATTGGCACACGTTGAACTAGTTTTTGTAAATACTCAGAATTTGGACTGATAGCACATTTAATAGAGTTATATTTTTATGATGGATTTTCATATTTTTAACTCTTTTTAACCACATCCATCTGGTCAATAAATATCAGAATACATGTTGGAATGTACTCTTTATAAATACTTGAGACTCAGAGTGATGATACATTTTATTGTAAAACCCACAGGATTTTAACACCAAACTAAAAATAATTTTTGGATTCAAATCTTCCCTTCAGACAGTTAAACTACATTCTCCAGTGCCATTTCACCCTCCCTAAAGAGAGATGCAGGAGAGGCTGGTTCCATCTCTGGGTGGGGAAGACCCCCTTAGGGAAGGAAATGGCAGCCCACTCCAGTATTCTTGCCTGGGAAATCCCATGGATAGAGGAGCCTGGTGGGCTACAGTGCACTGTGTCGCAAAAGTCGGACATGACTAATCAACTAAACAGCAACAACAGAGAGGGGTGAGCTGCAGACCTAAGGATAACATTGCTATTAGCAGCTAAAATGCCATCTTTTTTTTTTTTTTAATGCCATTTAATTTGTGGCATTTGTGGTTGAACAGAGTGTGATTTTATCCTTTGGAACCTCAAAGTATGTGCTCCAGGGTGGAAATTTCTAAATATCTCTTTTTTTGAGGCAAGGAGGAGAATTTTCTGCAAAAGAACTTTCACCTACTTAGTCACTTTGTTGTGCCTTTTCCAGGAAAAGATCCTGAAGTGGGACTATGAGTTTAGGCCTGGAGAAATGAGAGGCTGTGGTATAAATCAGTCAATCTAGTAGATGCTAAGTAAATAGGAATAATTCATACCCTTACAGCCTTACCCAATGGATCAGACTTTTCTATTATCTCAATCACATTTTACTGCTAGTGTTAAAAAAAAAAATTTACACTGAATCAGTACCAATCACAGCAAAGGGTTCAGTGTTAATTGAGTATTGAATAAATTGATGGTGGTGATTATAATCTGATTTTTAAAGTTTTTATCAACTTGCCACACTTCAGCCTTACACTGATAATATCCATAAAACTGGGCTGTCCTACAGGTATAGTTGTTTGAGGAAAGGAAGGAAGAATTTATATGCCTTGAGATTTGATGAGGATAAAGGTAGGTAGGCAATTTTTCAAGAGATATGTGCCATTACTTTTCTCAAATATAGATTTATTTTGTTGATTATTTTGGCTAAAAAAATCTTTCATAACTTAAAAAATAGTTTAAAATTTGCTTTTCTGTCCTTACTCTAGAAACCTAAGATTAGAGTCTATCCCCTTCCCAAATGTTTTCCCACAGCATCACATCCCCTATCATGGAGTCCACAAATACAGATCTGCTTTGTGTGTATTTTAGGAAAAAAAAGTTTCTACCTGGATCCTGACTGGAGCTGGAAACAGACAAGTGATATGTGGGTTTTGTAAACACATACAACCATCTGGCAATTCAGACATTTGACCGTCAATTTTCTCTGTGGAATGTGTTCTGATTGAAGATGACCTAGAGGAAATGAAAGTTGTGTTTTGGGTGGGGGGAAACGTGGTGCTGCGTCCAGTACATTCTGTTCAGCAGACATGGAGCTTTAGGAAAGTCTAGACCTGAATATGTGAAGGAGGAACCTTTTGGTACAGTCTCATGAGAAATCAAGCCCAGTAAGCCTGAATGTGACTCACCAGATGAGGGTTGTCTTTTTCCACTGAAATTCATTTGTAGGCTGAGACTTATGGCTTTGCATCCATCTTAGAGCAGCAGACAGTCAGAAAGCTGTAGGGAGTGGGCAAGGGCCAGCCCTGGAGAGACCTTTGCTTTATTTTCAGGTATATGATTCCCATTTAGGTGCTAGCTAATCCTATATTGCTCTCACTTGATCTTACTTTTCAGGGTTTGATTTAAACTGAATCAGAATGGCTTAGCATAATAAATACCTGTTAGAGGGATAAATGCTGTGTGTGCCCCTTTGAGCTTCAACTTGAAGCTGTTTCAGATCAAAAGTAGGGAAGCAATATAACATAGTGGCTATGAGTTCAGCCTCTGGAGTAAAATCATGACCCTTTAGCTTACTTGTTCTGTGACCCTGGGCAAATTATTTAACCTCTCTGGGCCTCAGTACTGTTATCTGTAAAGTGGGAATTATACAACCTAAAACGCTTGTTGTGAAGGACTGAATGAGATTAAGCAAACTAATAATGCTTAGAACAGTTCCTCACACATATTAAGTGTTCAATACATAATGACTATTATTATTTCAAGGACAATCTGGTGGTATAATCGTCCTTGTTAGAAGCACCAATATAGTCAAACACAGTGTCATTAATGGCTAGCATGTATGTAGGATCCTTCCATGCACTCATGCCTTATGGTGATGTGGAAAGAGGGGAGGGAGAGAGGCTCAGCTCTTTTCTGTGATAACAGCTGCTTCACCTCTCTGCATTATTATCCATCCACCAGGATTAGCCCTGGTGGCCCTCTGACCTCTTTCTCCCTTCATTTTATTGAGAAACAAGGTAATATTACAGTTAAAGAAACTGAGTCTCTGAGCCAGGAAGGGACTTAAGTAGGGCTAGATATCTAACCTAGTGGCCCAGGTTAGAAAATCCAAATCTCACCAGATTGTCTTATTCTGGAATTTTGTGTTATCAGATATTATTTGAAACAGATGGGTCATTAGAATTTGTATGTGCTAGAAATTTGGGCCATATATAATCAGATTTGCTATAATGGCATTTGACTAGTATTAGAATTCAAAGTCCCAGAGTTTCTAATATGTCCTCAGATTTTAAGTTATACAAACACTTTCTCCCCCTCTCGCCTATGTGAGAGAAATCTGTGAACCTTCCCCCATCTGTGTGTGTCACAGTCCCACAGCATGATGGATTGTCTCTGCTTGGGGGAGGCTTAGGATGGGGCTTCAAGGGGCCTTGTAGGTCAGGAGAGAAATACAGCAGCAGGAGTGAGCTGGGGGGGCTGCTGGGGAGGGATTAGCAGGGGAAGGGGAGGGCAGAGTTGGGCGGGGACAGACCTCTTCCATAGTGTCTGTGTGCATTCTCCTAGGAGTAAAGAAGGCTGTCCATTACCCTGAGCACACAAATAAACTCAGTGTTTTTCTCTTTGTAGAAAGAAAGCCCCAGGGGGCTTGGGAACACCAGAAGCTGACCGCCCATCAGTGGGAGAGATGGGAAGTAGGAGGATGGGAGTGAGAAAGACTGACCCTCTGCCTGAGGACCTTGGATTTGGGTCTGTTATTTGAATATAACAGCTCATACTTGAAAAGGCTTCTGTTCAAATACGTATGTAGCAAAAATACCCATTGGAGGCCAGTTGTCCGATACCTCAATCCCCATCAGTTCCTTCATGGCTCCATTTAAGAGAAAGGGTTCCAGTCACTCTGAGGGCCAGAATGTCTCCATAGATCATAGAGCACCCATTCTCCTCTCTCCTAGGCCCCAGTTCTTTCTACTCACAGACTTGGAGGCATATGGGAAATAAGAAGGGAAATGTTGAATGTTAATGTTCAGTTTTTAAAGAAGGGGAGAAAAGTCTGGCATTTAGGCTCCAATGCCATAGTCACAGTTAGGAAGGAACTCTAGGAAAGGAAAGAGTTGGGTCTGAGAGGTAGATAGGGAGGCAAAGGCAGCAGTGCATGCGAGGGTAAGTAATCAGCAGGACTGCAGTTAGGGCCTAGGCTTTGGCTTCCTTCCTGAGCAGTAAAATGTAAAAAAAAATCCTTAGAACAACAAAAGTCTGGACGCATGGGCTTCCTTCCTGACAGGCCAACCTGGTGGGGCTTCATTCAGCCTGAGCAGCAGTCAAGGCTGATTTACGGGTAAGAGGTCCAGACAGACATGTGTGCTTAACCCCTTCCTAGCTGCAGAGATGACTCCTTGTAAACGCTACCCTCCTCTCCCAGCTTCCCGTTATGGTATGGGTAGCTCTTCATTGTTATTGTTTCTTTATTCAAAGAGAGTCCCTACTGCTGAGGGACCCAAAATCTTCTTCATGAAGAAGCTGGGTCTCTGAGAAGTTGAATGACTTGAAAGAGATCTTACCATCCAGCTGGTACTGTGGCTTCTGGCAAGTGTAACTAACAGGCTTTTGGTGACATTACACTGACTTTGGAATGTTGTGTCTTTCTTAGATCATGGGAAGTGCCTCCTGGAATCTCTGTTGGGGCGATCTGTGAGTCTCTGTTCCACATCTATAAAATACTGGTACTGCAGAAGGAAGGGTGCTGCTCATCGAGGGTGTTTTTAGGTGGCACTGTGGATAAAACTGAGGCTTCCAGGTGGTGCAGTGGTAAAAAAAAAAAAATCTGCCTGCCAATGCAGGAGACGCAAGAGATGCTGGTTCGATCCCGGGTCGGGAAGATGCCCTGGAGTAGGAAATGGCAACCCACTCCGGTGTTCTTGCCTGGAAAATTCCATGGACAGAAGAGTCTAATGGGCTACAGTTCATGGGGTTGCAAAGAGACAAGACTGAGCGAATGAACACTCACACACGTGGATAAAATTATGGCAGAGTACAGGAGGCATGGTTCAGTTTCCATCTGATAGTATGATACATTCATTAGTTCATTTAATCATTCAATTAGTATTTTCCAAATACCTGTGTCCCTCCAGACACTGTGCTGGGTGCTAGTGATATGATGATGGGCAAGACTGATTAGAGTCCCTGCCTTACTGGAGCTGGAAGCTTAACAATCAATTGCAGGATGTCGTGAAAAGTACTCTAATAGAGGAAATGTAAAACTCCATGAGGTTAGAATCAGGAGCACCTAATCTTGTCTATGAGTCAGGGATAGTTTTCTAGAGGGAAACTATGGGATAAGCTGATATCTGAAGATCAGGGGTCACTCAAAGAGGCTAGGTGTGACAGTTTGTTTTTCTGGACAAAGTATGGCATCTGAGTGTGGGAGAAAGAACTCCAGAGCTGCCAAGCATTACTTATAATGGTGAGTGTGTGTGTGTATGTTAGTCACTCAGTTGTGTCCGACTCTTTGCAACCCCATGGACATAACCTGCCAGGCTCCTCTGTTCATGGAATTCTCCAGGCAAGAAACCCCCATGATGGTGAGTAAGAATGGGCTTTCTCTCTGCCAGGGCCTCAGAGCTGACTTTGGATCGCTATTATATTTCATCCTATAGCCAGGCATTCTTGAGACTGTCTGGTGCTTATATGGTTCTAAGGCTCAGCATCATGTAGGATCTTTCTTGTAAAATAGCTTTCTAAAGATTAATCACTAGCAAATACTTTCTGATGACATGAGAACCATGAGCACCCACAACCATGCTTGGGATGGACAGCCACTCAGGAAATATTTGCTAAATGCAGGACAGCCTTGACCCTAATGATGTTTGGGGGTAGGCCAAGGGCCCTAAGTTTTATCCTAGAGTTCCTGTTCGACTCTATACATGCCTTGCCTGGAGACTTGATGGGTCTCAAGATCCAGAGTACTCCTGGCCATTAAACTAAGCCACATAGCACCCAGGATTCTTGGCAGGATTTCTTGGCAAAGTTTCCTGTAGGAGGTGCATTGCACAGACTTGACTTTCATGACAGAGGTTAGGAGTGTAGTGCCAAGACTATTGAAGAATGAAAGAAAGAAGGCAAAACCAACCGTTGTCCTCGCCTGGCACGCGTAGGCATACTAACATCAGTTCCTTTCAGCCGGGGCCGAGGGACTCTGCCGTCTCTGCTGTGGTTTTCTTTCCCCCAAGGCCTCTTATCACCATCGTGGCGCTATATCCACAGCATTTCCTGAGCTCTGTGTGTAGAGCCTTGTGCTTGGCGCTGTTTGCAGGGGAGTCGAAGAATCAGGAGATGATACTTCCTCTTCTTGAGAGCCTTATGGTTAAGGTGAGTAGTTAGCATGTACATGGGAGAAAAGAAACGATAATGTAAAATAACAGACAGATAAGGCTCTGGGATCTCAGGAGAAGGAGTAATCCCCAAGGCTGCTTTCTCAAAATGGGATCTAAGGACCACCTGCGTCCTGATCACTTGCCAGTGTGGAGGAGGAGGGGGTGGTCTGGGGTTGGGGTGGTGGTGAATACGATTTACAATGCAGATTCCTGGGGCCCACACCAGACCTCCCAATCAGAATCACAGGGACTGTGGCCTGGAAATCTGCATATTGAACAAGCAGGTGATTCTCCTTAAAGTTTATGAACCCCTCTTCCAGGGTGAGAGTACTCAGAGGGAAGCTTTGGCAGAGGAGTGTGACTTTGGAGGAAGGGGAATCAGAGCTAGGCAGTGGGGAGGGAACAAACTCAGGGGGCCAGAGGTGGTAAGGGTGAGGACCTGGGGTCTGCCCACACTGGCACCTTCTCCAGTCGCCTGTTGTGGATGGATCTGGCCAGCTGCCTCCGGGTGCCTCCTTTGCCTTCGCTCCTCCTATGGTTGTTTCCCTTTTCCTCCTTAATTGGCGATCAGCTAACGGTATGGGCGCAGACCTCCCCTTTCTTGGGCGGCATTGTAATTATGAGGCAGCCCAGCGGAGGGGTTGGCGGTGCTTAGCCAGATGTGAGGGTGGCCGGTGTGCACTTCAGTGCTCCTTGGGTTCCAGCCAGCTCGTCTTCCACTGCTGTTATACTGCTGAGAATGGGCTGGAGAGTATTTTTTTGCCAGCCTTCTATCTCCTCTCCTCACCACCCCGATGCTTATTTCTTATGCTGAAATGCTCGTTTGTAAGTTTGTAAGGAAATAAGGGTGAGAGGGATTTCGCAGTGGCAGAATTGGTGATCAGCACCTGCAGGCTGGCTCTCTACTTCAAGCTTTAACCCTTCTGGGGGCAGCTGCCAGTGGGCAGGAGGTTAAATGAGCCGTGAATAGGGGCCTGGTTCAATGTTCAGGTGGCTGCAGACACCTGTACGCTAGTGGTTGCTCTCAGCCCTGCTAATGGACTTGGGGTGGTGTTCTTTTCCAACATACTTCCTGCTTCTTAAACATTCATCACTTTGTATTGTAATTATTTGCTTAATTGTCCTGCCTCCAAGGATTCATGTCCATCTCCTTGTGTGATTCTATCCACTATTTCTCCTCGTGTAGCACCTGGCTTAATAAATATTTGTTGTGAGAGTAAGTGAACCCTGGATCTCTGTTTTCTGGCCTGGTTATGCTGAGCATTACCAGCTGGCTCTATGCATTGACAGTCTGAAGAACCACACAGGATCTGCCAAAGGCTGAGCACCTCGTGACTCATTTTCAAGTGGGAGGTGATGACAAGCAATAGAGGCATTGGGAACAGCTCAGCAATAGGACAGGATCACAGAGACAGATGCTCTGTCTTGTCATTTACTAGCGTTTGACTTTGGGTAAGTTGCTTCGTTTCTCCGGGCCCCAGCTCCTATATATTGTATACCATGAGAGGTGACAGACAATCCTTGCCCTACTGTGAGTGTGTGTGCAAGCTAAGTCGCTCAGTCGTGTCCGACTCTTTGCGACCCCATGGACTGTAGCCTATCAGGCTCCTCTGTCCATGGAATTTGCTAGGCAGGGATACTGAAGTGGGTTGCCATTTCCTTCTCCAGGGATCTTTCCGACCCAGGGATGGAACCTGCATCTGTTGCATCTTGAATCAGAGAAGATAATACAGATGTGTTTTGGTTTTCTAAAAGTAACCATATAAATGACACACAATGTATTATGGATATATATACATATGTGTGTGTGTATATATATATATAATATACATCTTCCTCCTCCAAGAACATCTGTCTAAAGAGCAGAATGGCCATAGGAGACCAAAGTATCAATAATTTATGAAGTACCTGAGTGTTCGACCTGGAGGGAGCCCTCTTACACAGTGTTCCTTGAAGTTGACTCCAGAAGAGGCTACAATCCCTGACACTGGCTACAGCTACTTATTTTCCTAGGAGGTTTGGAACAAAAGTTGTGTAGACTTTTTGCGAACGTAGGTTGGCAGGTCCCTTTCTGTAACAGATCTATGACACCTCCACTGAAATTTTATCTTGCCAGATTCCCACTGAAAGGAATGTACCTTCTGCCTTTCTTCTCAACAAGATTCAAAGTGCCTTTAGTTTTTGGTTTCCAGGGCCAGTGACTCTGTTCCTGCTTCCTGGAGGGAAATGTTTTGGCTCAGAGGCATAATGCCCTGGGCCTAAGGAATGATGGGCAGAATCAAACTGAAGAGGGCTTTGCCCTGGAGACCTTTCCTAGGCTGCGAGAACAACCCTGTTCTCCAGGCGAGCGGGACGAGATGAACAGGCCCCCTGTCAGATTGGAAGGATTTGGAAGGGCTTGCCCTTAAGGGAGAGCTTTAGAAGTCAGAGCTGGGCCAGGAGGATTGGAAAGAACAAGCATTTGAAAAAGGCTTTACTTGTACGGTAAACTTCATTGTGTGATTATTTAATAGACTATTAACAAGCAGATTCATTAACAAGATCTTAATTAACAAGTTCCAGGGTTATTCCTCCAAATTCCCAAGGGAACTGTTCTCCTTCTATTTAGTCCCAGAGACTTCCTATCCTCCTTAAACTAACCATACCAGATGCGTTTAAATTCAGTCTTTTTTATTGCGAGTGGAATGACTGCGGGCCCAGACAGGCACAGAGGCTGCTCCTAATAAGAATAGTAACACGTTTGGAGTGCTTTCTAGGTGTCAGGCCCAATTCTCAGTGCTTTACAGCCAATCGTTTATTTAATCCTAATAAAATCCCTATGGGATGGATATTGTTACTTCCATTTTACAGATGAGGAAACTGAGGCCCAGTGTTTAAGCAATATATTCATTGTCACAACAGCAAGAAATAGCAGAGATGAGATTCAAATCCAGGCAGTCTGGCTCAAGAGCCGATGAGAAGGAGGATAAACCCCAGGAGAGGGAGGTCTGTGGGTTAGATTTGTGAGGGAATAAGAATAAGAATCCTTGAATCTGCTCACTCGTGCTGGACACAGTTCTCAGCACCATACCTACGCATGTCAGGCTGGGTCCTTACTCAAAGTCTTCTGTAGTGAACAGCCCTTAGGCAAAATCTGCTTGGCCCTTCGCAAGCCTTTGTCACTCTGTCTACCCTGTGAGTTCTGTGAAGTGGTGACTATGTCGTCTCTGTTCCCAGTGCCTAGTGTGTTGCCTGGAGTGTACTAGTTATGATTTAAACCAAAACAAAAACCAGTGTGTCCAATGTTCCCCTTGATGGGAAGGGAAAGATGTTTTAGCATCTGCTGAGTCCTGGTGCTTCTTGCAATGCAGGCCCTGCTTTGGGGATACTCTGCACTTTACAGATAACACAATTCAGAAGAGCCAGCTCCTGAGACAGGACAGTGACATCTCATCCTTCTGTGCCTCAGTTTCCTCAGGGTAAAGTGGAATTGGCACTATATCAATCCCCTTTTAAAGACGCTTGCTCCTTGGAAGAAAAACTGTGACAAACCGAGATAGTGTATTAAAAAGCTGAGACATCACTTTGCTGACAAAGGTCTATATAGTCAAGGCTATGGTTTTTCCAGTAGTCATGTACGGATGTAAGAATTGGACCATAAAGAAGGCTGAGCACTGAAGAACTGATGCTGTTGAACTGTGGTGTTGGAGAAGACTGTTGAGAGTCCCTTGGACAGTAAGGAGATCAAACCGGTCAATCCTAAAGGAAATCAATCCTGAATATTCAGTGGAAGGAATGATGCTGAAGCTGAAGCTCCAATACTTTGGCCACTTGATGCGAAGAGCCCACTAGTTGGGAAAGAACTTGATGCTGGGAAAGACTGAAGGCAGAAGAAGAGGGCAGCAGAGGATGAAATGGTTAGATAACATCACCGACTCAATGGGCGTGAGTTTGAACAAACTCGAGGAGATAGTGGAAGACAGAGGAGCCCGATGTGCTGTAGTTCATAGCATCGCAAAGATTCGGACACAACTTAGCGACTGAACAACAACATCAATCCCCTAGGGTTGTTATAAGGGTTAAATGAGTTCATATAAAATACAAATCAAGTCCTAAGACAGGGCCTGGCGAAAAGTAAGCCTTTAATACATGTTAGCTAGAATCACTGTTACCAGGGCTTGGGCACAGATTTGGAGTCTCTTGAATCAGGCTCTTTCCCTCCACCCCACACCCCTAACCTCTGCTTTTGGTAACATTACAGGGATACTGATTCCGGTGAGCTTTGATCTTTTATGGGTTTGTACAGATTGTGACAGGTCTTTCTATAGCCGAAAAAAATTCCTGATTGATATTAAGGAACTGGTACCCACAATGTTGTCCCTCCTTCTTGACTCCACTTAAATGGGGTTAGGGCAAGGAGGGCTCAAAATCACCTGATGATGGTCCCCCTTTTTAACTACCCTCAAAGGCTTAGGGTGGAAATAACTAGAACTCCTACCCAGGAAAGGACAGTGAGCCATCAGGACTTTCTTTTGGAATCAAAGGTTTGGTTAGTGTTGTTTTGTTTGTTTGACTTTTAATTTTTGGCTGTGCAGGATCTTCATTGCTGTGTGTGGGCTTTCTCCAGTTGCGGCCAGCAGGGGCTCCTCTCTAGTCAGAGTGTACGGATTTCTCATTATGATGACGTCTCTTGCTGCAGAGCGTAGGTGCTAGAGCTTCAGTAATTGTGGCACACGGGCTTAGTTGCCCCATGGCATGTGGGGTTTTCCCAGACCAGAAATCAAACCGGTGTCCCCTGCATTGCAGTGTGGATTCTTAACCAGTGGACCTCCAGGGAATCTCTGGTTAGTCTTGTTCTTGGCCTCTGCCCTGCCAGTCACTGAGATAGCGAGCCCCTGGGCTCTTTGCCAGCTCTGTTGGGGAGAGGATAAGGGAGTGGCAGAATGCCTAGAATCATTGGGAAATTTGAACTAGGAAGGAACTATTGCAGGTTGCTTTATTTATCTTATTGTCTAATTACTTACATGAAGCTTAAGACTGATTGATTTCCCTTTGGCGTGCTAAGTCTCTTCAGTGTGGCCGATTCTTTGCAACCCAATGGACTATAGCCTGCCAAGCTCCTCTGTCCATGCGATTCTCCAGGCAAGAATACTGGAGTGGATTGCCACACCCTCCTCCAGGGGATCTTCCCCATCCAGAGATCGAACCTGCGTCTCTATGTCTTCTGCACTGGCAGGCGGGTTCTTTAGCATCAGTGCCACGTGGGAAGCCCAATTTCCCCTTTACCCTAAGGAAAAAATATTCCTTTATTTACTATCCAGATTTTCCTCCCATTTGTACAGTTACAAATATCCTGTCCTCAATCTCAACTGGAAGACTTGAAGACTTCTGAAAGCCCCCATTCTCACTGCTGGCCACTTTTGCTCCCACTTCAGTCTCCACCATCATCTGTAGTTAAGGATATATTGATCCTCGTAAACCCCCAAACTGGCCTCCCTCTTCCCAACTTAGCATCTTTGTGTTCTTTCTAAGTAGCTTGACCACAATATCACTTTCTTTAGCAGCATTCTAACTTCTAAGAAGCTTAATAGGCAAGGAGATTGTGGGGTCTTTGACTTTCTCTGAGCCTCAGCCCTAAGTGGTTTATTCTATTAAGCTGATTCCTGATGGTGCATAGGGCTTTGCTGGATAAGAAGTTGGGGATGGGGGCAGATGGGGGGTGGAGTCAGAGGAACAGGATGCTCGCACTCCGTCTTCCAATTGCCCTACCATCCAACCCATTCCTGCCCCATGATTCTGTTTTCAGAGCTCAGGAATGAAGGGAATGGTGATGAAACCAAAGTATAGAACTTTTCTTAGAGGACTTAAGTTGGCTTTTTCCCGAGCTGTACTTTGCCCCCTCCCCGCTACCCTTCCTGCCCATTTGTTCCTGTGCTTTGATGAACTGCTTTGGGATTTTTTTTTTCTCCCTTTCTTTCCTTCCACCTTAACTTTTGCCTTTTTTTTTTCTCCCTTTCTTTCCTTCCACCTTAACTTTTGCCTCCATTCCAATTCTCGCCACACACACACAAAAGAGTAGTGAATAAAAAATTAAGAACTGTTGATTCAAAGGGAGGAAATCCAGGTGTGGAATGTAGGAAAAAATAACAGATTAAGTTCTAGCAAGGAAACAATGCAGAATTCTTCTTGATGTTTTTTCCCTCAGAATTATGCCAGGATGAATTTATTCCTTCTGATATTTTGACCCAGGTTAAAGATTTTTGAGTTTCCCTATTAACATTCCTTATTGGTTCTGGATGGCCAGCAGGTTGAGAGAGTAGAATAGAGTCTGTTTTTTCTTTTCTTTTTTTTTTACTGAATCATGATGAGCTGCAGAGAAACTTTAGGGGAACTTTGTGAGCATAAAAAATGAAGTTGTTAGTAAAGTGAGGAAAGGGAATCAGGAGTACAAGTGTAGAAAAAATATAAGACAGTTTTCACAGAGGGAGGCAGGAAGAAAACAAAAAGTGACCAGAAAGCTAAAAAGAAGGAAAGAAAAATTGAAGAAGGAGGCAGGAAGACAATGGAAATTTTGAAGCATTTCAAGGAATTACATGTCTTGTTTGATAACATAGCCACTGATGAAAGTACGGGGAAATAGGATCCTATACACATCATTGGGGGGAGTATCAAGTGGTATAGTCTCTTTGGAGGGCAGTTTGGCAATATTTGCCTATGAACATTTTAAATGCAAGTATCCTTTGATGAGATTCAACAGTAAGAAATTATCCTATATGTATTTGGTCAAGTACATAAAGAAGTATGTACTTTATTGTATTGTTTGTAATTTGAAAAAAAAAACAGAAACAAATTACATTGATGCATTTATTGGTAAAATAAATTATGATACATCTATATAATAGAATATTAGGCAGTGTTTTCTTAAAATGAGTTAGGGCCATATGTGCTTGTATGTAAAACAAGGTATAGAGAAGTATATGACCCCTTTGTATAGAAAAGAAGAGCCTCTGTATATATCTTTGTATATGCATATAGAACTCTTGAAAGAGTATGAAAGAAATTATTAACAGTATCTCCTTTGAGGAATATGACTGAGATGGAAAGTAGGAGTAATACTTGGATTATGTTCTTCTGTAGTATTTGAACAGTTAACATGTGCATATGTTAACTGTTTAAAAATCTGATTTATGATTTAAAACAGATAATTTGGAAGCACTGGAACAGAAAAATTCATTGTTGTTTAGTGGCTAAGTCGTGTCTGACTCTCTTGCAGCCACATGGCCTGTCCTCTGTCCATGGGATTTCCCAGACAAGAATACTGGAGTGGGTTGCCATTTCCTTCTCCAGGGGATCTTCCTGACCCAGGGATCAAACCTGCATCTCTTGCATTGTAGACGGATTCTTTACCATTGAGCCATGGGGAAGCCCTTGTTAATGGGAAAAACTCATTAATTTGAATAAAACTCTAAAAATTTGAATAAAATATGGACTTTAGTTAATAATAGTATATTGATATTGGCTCATTAATGATGAAAAATTACCATATTAAAATAAGATGTTAATATTGATAATAGGGGAAACTGAGTGTGAGGACTTTGGGAACTCTCTGTACTATCTTTGTAATTTTTCTGTAAATCTAAAAGCTATTCTTAAAGGTTTATTTTTAAAAAGACAATCTGGAAGACTGTATTATGGGACAGACCCATAACCTAGCATCTAAAGATTGAATCTTGGAGAGATGAATTGATAAAATTGAATGATTCCTCTGGTTCTAGAACTAATTACTAATTGGTTCCATTTCTTTCATGGCCAAACGGTATGGGATATATAGTCACAATTTCTGGGCAAGTATCTAATTTCTTGTTGTTGTTTATTAATTTTTCTTTTCTGAATTAGTTTGTAAAAAGTTTAACCGATGGTTGTTTCAGTTTCAATGTCCCAAAAGTATAGACTGGTCTGGGAGCTATATGGTGACAGGGGTTCAAAAATGAAGAGACTTAAAGGTGGTCAGATGCTACTTTCTTTAGATGAGCAGGGTGGGGTGGACAGAGAACAGATATGAGTGGTACGTGGAATCCCACCTCACTGTCTCTGTTTGCGGCTGTTTCTGTAAGATTTGCCCCTAATGTGGGGCACTGTGGCCACATAGGAGCAGGCCAGAAGACTCTATCCCTCACCATCCTCTAAGTGGGGTCTCTTTCCTCCATGCACCATCAGGGCTAGTAGTGTCCACTGGCAGTTCTTTGCAGCTTTATGGTCTAGAAAACACACCTACCATTGGCTCAATATGTGTCCACATCTGTCTTTCTGCCACTGATGATAAGAAATGGTAAAGACCACATATAAGAAATGTTTCCTCTGAATTAGTTTACATGGCAGCCAGAGGAAGGAGGCCTTGATTTTAGCATCCCATGGAGTGGAGGGAGGTCTCTGGGCCCTCCCATTGGCCCTGGCACCTGCTTCATGGGAGGGATCCTCTATAGTATTGGATACAATTGATGACTTCATCCTTCTTGGAACTCCCCTCCCTTGGCTTCTGGGACGTGATACTCCTTTGGTTCTTTTTATACTTTTTTAACCCTGTTTTTATTCCCATCATACCTGGTTTTCCCCCTGTTGCAGCATTTTTTATCATGATAAGATAGTGAAGTGTGCATTTGTGAGGGGAGTAGTTTAGTTATGTTACCCTATAGAGGAATTTTAAAACAACAATCAACTAAAAGATTGTTTACTTTTAAATACCAGGCTGGCAGTTTTAAACAATGTTGATTATAAAATATTTCTCTCAAAAAGCACCTTTTGTTGGTCTAGGTTTTGAAAAATTGCCATGGTTCTTAAATTTTAATCATACATACGTAAATTTCAGGGCTTCCCAGTGACCCTAGTGGTAAAGAGCCTGCCTGCCAATGCAGGAGACATAGGAGATGCAGGTTTGAACCTTGGGGCGGGAAGATCCCCTGGAGAAGGACATGGCAACCCACTCCAGTTTCTTGACTAGAAAATCCCGTGGCAAGAGGAGCTTGGCAGGTTACACAGTCCACAGGGTTGCAAAGAGTCAGACAGGATTGAAGCAACTTAGCATGCACACACGCACGTAAGTTTCAAGTTTGCATCTTTTCTATTATTTATTCTTTAATAAACATTGTGTTCTATAAGGAAGAACTGGGAGAACTTCCAGTTACACTGTGGGCCCCAACAGCTGTAGATTCGCTTCAAGTGAAAGCACCTAACAGCTCAGCAACATCTGAGCTCACTCAGGGCAGTTTCTATTCCCAAGTCCTACATACTGCATATTCTGCATGTGAATAGCATATTCACAGTAAACAACCAGAACATGTTGATTGTTATTTCAATTCTTTATGACCACTTGGTGTTTTTACTTATGTTTAAATTTTGGAACAGTGAAACAAGCTGTGAACTGAGGTCAGTGACGTGTTTGTTTGGTCTGTGCAAATTTTAGTTCATCTAGTGAATAGTTTACTGAGCTATAAAATCTGTAAAAATAAAACATTCTTTTAAAATTGTTAATCACTTATGTTAAAACTAAAGAATTAATCAAAAAATAGTTTGTGCCTGATTATGACATGATTATTTGTTATAAAAAAATTATATGCTGTGTCACATATGCCTAATATACCTCTGAAGGTGATGTTTAAATTGAAATATGAATGATGATCAGGTGACAATCACACAGGTGTTTGGAAGAAGAGTGTGTTGGCTCACTGAAATGGCAGAGAGAAGGTCTTAAGGTTAGGATGGGGTGAACTTGGGGGAATACGGAAGGAGATGAACTGGGAAGGGGCTCGACTTCAGAATCTTTTAGATCATAAAGAGTTTGGATTTTGTTCTAGGAGGCCACATACATGCCTCCTATGCCATGCAACTGGAGGCCACAGTGTTTAAACAGTAAAATAACCATGTTGTGATTTATCATTTAAAAAGATTACTCAGGCTGCTATGCTATGCGAATAACCAACTGAAGGAAGGTAAGTGCCAGTAAAAGAGGACTACTGACAAAAGGCAGTAGTCACAGTGGAACAGGGGGAAGGAATCATGTCTTATAGTTCTTGAAATATCCACAATGCCTTTCCCATAGTAGGTACTTAATAAATACTAAATAAACAAATGTATAAAGCACTGTCTTTAAAAACCCCAAAACTGCAACAGAACAGATGCTGCATAACAGGATGTTAAGCCAAGAACATTGACTTTGATGCTCAACAGATTGGGTTTTAGTTACAGCTTGAGCACTTATTAGCTGTGCTGCTCTGGGGCAGGTCATTTAAACTTTTTGAGCCTTGGTTTTCATGTCTGCAAAATGGGAATAGCTAACTCATCTTTTTGTTTCATTGAACAAATTAAGTGAGATAATGTATTCATAGCATGGTACCTGATCCGGTGGCTCAGACAGTAAAGAGTCTGCCAGCAATGTGGGAGACTCAGATTCGATTCCTGGGTTAGGAAGATTCGTGGAGAAGGGAATGGCAGCCCACTCCATTATTCTTGCCTGGGAAATAGTATGGACAGAGGAGCCTGGGATCGAGCGACTGATACTTTCACTTTCACCAGTAACCACTCAATAAATAGTGACTATGATGGTTAGTGGGCTTCCCTGGTAGCTCAGCTGTAAAGAATCTGCCTGCAATGCAGGAGACCCTGGTTCGATTCCTGGATCAGGAAGATCCCTGGAGAAGGGGTAGACTACCTCCAGTGTTCTTGGGCTTCCCCCATGGCTCAGACAATAAAGAATCCACCTGCAATGCAGGAGACCTGGGTTTGATGTGTGGGTTGGGAAGATCTCTTGGAGGAGGGCATGGCAACCCACTCCAGTATTCTTGCCTAGAGAATCCTCATGGACAGAGGGGCCTGGCAGGCCCCACGCAACAGTCCACAGGGTCTCAGAGTCAGACATGACTGAGTGACTAAGCACAGCACATGGGATAGCAGGACATGAGACAGTGGTCACCAGAGCTTTGATGTAGTTCCAGCCTTGAGGACAGGGCATCTGAGGGTACCTTAGGTTATTACAAACACTTTGAATTTTTTCACAGTTGAGATCCTGTCTCCTGAATCTAAACTTTCACTGGCTCTTGCGTAATGGGATTTTCAAATTTAAAGAGAAAAAATAAGAAGAGAACTCTGGAAAGATAAAGTTAGGGTTATATTATCCTCTCAGCTAAGTTCTTCCCTTTGATTTTGCTGTTCGGTTGCTGTCATTTTCAATCTCTTTGGTGTAGCACACCAGGCTTCCCTGTCCTTCACTCTCTCCTGGATTTTGCTCCAACTTCTGTCCGTTGAGTCAGTGGTGCCATCTAACCATCTCATCCTCTGTCACCCACTTCTCCTCTTGCCCTCAGTCTTTCCCAGCGTCAGGGTCTTTTCCAGTGAGTCCAGTCTTTGCCTCAGGTGGCCAAAGTATTGGTGCTTCAGCTTCAGTGTCAGTCCTTCCAATGAATATTCAGGGTTGATTTCCTTTAGGATTGACTGGTTTGATCGCCTTGCTGTCCAAGGGACTCTGAAGAAATCTTCTCCAGCACCACAAGTCAAAAACATCAGTTCCTCAGTGCTCAGCCTTCTTTATGGTCCAACTCTTACATCAGTACATGACAACTGGAAAACTCTTTAATGTTAGGAAGAGTCAAGTCTCCTGTCACTTCATTCCCAAATGAAACAGTGAAATCCTAAGGTATGTGCTTCCTTCAGTTTTCTCTGCAAGAGCTCCCTGGAGCACAGGGATCTCTAGTCTTGTACCTAGTTAAATGCCCCTATTAAGGATGTAATCATAGCTGTTTGACTCTGTAAATCATTTGAGTCCCACCTGGAGCATTCCAGGTCTCCGAGACTGCAGCCGTGGCCGTTCAGAATCTCTGAGGACAGGTGGAGCGGGGCACTGCTTTCGTCCTCAGTGGAGAGGCAAGAGCCACTTCTTTGGGGGTGATATAGCTTTCTTTTGCATAAGGTTTTCTTGCCAAGATGTGTGTCTGTGCATGTGTGTGTGAAAGAGAGTGAGTGAAAAGAAGTGAAAAGGGGGAACGGGCCAACAGTGTACAGAAACTGTTAACACAAAAGCCAGGGGAAGGACTTGCCGAGGAAGACAAGGAAGTGATTTTGCCCAGTTTAAATCCCACTTGAACCGTGTGGTTTCTGAGTCCTGAACCTTTTGAGGTTCAAGTTGAGTGCACTCTCGACAAAACGTGATTTTCTGGTTCACATCAAAAAGGCTTTAAAAGACTTCGAAGTCTTTTCCTTGGGACATCAAACAGCCCTCCACAAAGCAGGGTGCTGATGAGATGCGTGCAAATGCACAGATTAAACTCTCCTGTGAGGATTAGAGTCTCCTTAAGAAGCATGTGAAGTCAGAGACACGGGAGACGGGGCTTCGCCAAACAAACTCCCACGCGGGGACCCGGGAGCCATCGTGCCTGTTTACCCTCAGTACCTCCTGGGCCTGCTAGCTGACCTTATTTGTTATCAGGTTCACATCGAAGCACCCAGGGGATTAGGAGCTGGAAACAAACTCTTCTGTATTCTCTATCTTGCCTAAGGCAACACTTATGTCCCCCAATAAAAGGTGCAAATTAACTTAGAAAAGATAGGTCATTCCTTTGAAAAATTGTCAGTTGTCTAGGTAGCTTAGAGCAGAATTTTGCTTATTGAACCAGCCCTAATCTTTAGAGAAATAAGGACTTAAATGTCTGCTCCCTTACAGTAAGTGGACTGGCCGACTTTGGGATTAGGGTAGCAAACCAATGGGGTAGACTCTGTTTCGGAGCCAGCAGCAGATGCTATCTGCGTGGATGCGGCTGTGGGTGGGTCTTCGGCATTTACATCGTCTCTGAGCTGAGCAACTAAAATATTAATGATTAGCTTTAAGGTGAAGCAACTCAAACTGAGGCCCCTCTCCTGAAGAAACCATAATTAGCAATTAAAGCATATTTAAAAAACTGTTCCAACCAGCAGCTTCTAAATAAATAATTGTCACTGCTGATTGAACTTGTTTTCTTTCCTTGTGTTTTTTCTTATCTTTCCCCCCCTCCCCTTGCATAACTTACAACCCTGTAAATGCTCAGTAGCTTTTAATATGATTCTGTCAATACGTTTACCATGGTGACTTGGGCTGTATTTGGCGAGCATTTGAAGAAATCAGTCACTGGTTGGAGGGAGGAAAGACAAGCTGTCGATATCCAGGGAGAAATGCTAATGACCCTGGTGACAAATCGTCCTCTGGATTCTCCAAGGGTTAAGAAAAAGCACCTCTTAGACATGGGAGCTCAGGGCTAAGTGGTGGTGACTTGTTAGGAAGCACAAACATTAGCTGTCACGAACCTGCAGTGTCCTTTTCATTGTCTTATTTTGCACCTCTCAAAGCCATGGATGGATTTTGGACACAAATGGACCTGGATTTAGGTCCTGCTTCCCCTGTTTTAACTGTGTGACCTTGAGTGACTGCCAAACCTTCATTTTCTCATCTGTGAGTTAGAAATTGTAATACCTAGCATCAGAAGGGTGTGGGAGAGGCCTTGCACAAAGATGTTGTTCACTGCTTTTCACACTCTTCTGGGAAAGGACACCAATGATAGGAGAAAGTAAATTTCTGCCCCCAGCATTGTAAGGGTGAATGAAGAGTAAAGCTTATTTAGGGATCTTTCATTATCTTAAGTTTTGTGAATTACACATTCTGGAGTTAAGTTGTCAATGTTTAAATATGCTTTATGGTTAACAGAATTAGTGTTCTGATATGATGCATTAATTCAACAGATATTTATTGGATGCCTGTTATGTGCTAGGCAGTTACAGACATAGAGGATGCTGCGGTGAATGAAACAGGTAAGGTCCAGATGACCAGAGAGTCAATAGCTGCATCAGTCAGGACACCTAGTACTGGATAAATCCGAGGTCCTCTGCGACCCACGTGAGAGATCAAACCCTGCACAAGAGAATCCTAGGGAGGACTGGATAGTTATCATGATTTTAAGCAGGGAAAGATAGTGAAACATCTTCACAGAACTATTAATATTTTGGCATATATCCTTTGAGATTCTCTTTATGAGTAGATAGATAAGTTGACAAAAAGTTTTTATCAAAGTAAAATTATATTAACGTGCTGGCTTGTGACTTTCTTTTCACTTTTTCATTTATTTTAGATAGTGCTCCATGCTGGTAAATATAGATCTATATAGCACCACTCTTACTCAGTATTCCCTAACAGGGATATATCGTATTTTATTTAACCAACCTCTGATTGTCTAATTAGAGTGTTCCCAGTTTTTCAGTATTATAAACAACACTTACAGAGAACATCTTTATAAATTCACCTCTGTCAAATGCCTGGTCATTTTCAGAGGATATATTCCTAAAAGTAGACTGCTGGATAAAAATATGCATATGTCAATTTTTGTGCTTTTTGCCAGATTACTTATTTCTTCATGCTCTTATCAACACATTACAATGCAACTTTTTAATCTTTGCCAGTTTAATAAGCAAAATGGTATTATGTTCATTTAATCTGCATTTATGTAATTACTAGTGAAGTTAAGCATTTTTTAATATTTTTGAGATTAGTTTTTTTTTCCTTTTCTGGATTGCCTGTTCATTTCTTTTATCCCTGTGGTGCCCATTTTTCTCTTACTGATTTTAAGCATTCTTTTTATTAATACTTTTTTATATATACATTATGTTTTATATTTTTTCCCAGTGTATCATTTGTCTTGATATATTGGTGGGGCTTTATTGTTGTTTATTTTGCATATATAATGAGGCATTTTATTATTCCTTTCCTATTTCATTTCTAACTTTTAGCTTATCATTTTTGAGCTTCTCTGGTGACTCAGGCAGTAAAGACTGTGTTCCTGCATTCCAGGAAACCTGAGTTCGATCCCTGATTTGGGAAGATCCCCTGGAGAAGGGAATGGCTACCCACCCCAGTATTCCTGCCTGGAGAATTCCATGGATAGAGGAGCCTGGTGGGCTACAGTCCACAGGGTCACAAAGAGTCATCCATGACTGAGAGACTAACACTTTCACTTTCACTTTGAAAGGTATAAGGCACACCTAATTAATCCTTAAAGCTTCCAATGTGTAGAAATTGCCTCAAAGATAATAGTTTCCAACTTGGAAAGGGTCTAAATCCTAAGGTGCCATGGTGTCCACTCAAAGGGAAGGTAAGAAGTATCCATACCTGAGAGAAGACATCTGTAGGGGCCTAAGAACACCAATGAAGTTTATATCCTGATGGAAAATACAAAACAGTAATTTTTTAAAATGTGATAAGTGATATTATAGGAGAAGTGTAGAGGATGCCATGGAAGTAACAGAGAAGAAACTGAACTGAGTCCAGGGTCTTAGGATATGCATCCTGGAAGAATAGATGTGCAACTTGAAAATTTAAGACTAAGTAGAAGTTAGGTAGGTGAAGAGTGGGAAAATGACAAACGCAAAGATTTACAGTTTAGAACTCTTAAGTTATGATAGCCACTGGCCATACGGAGCTATTTAAATTAATTAAAAATTGAATAAGTTTGAAATTTTATCTCGTTGGTCCCATTAGTTACATTCAAGTGCTGACTACCCACACAAGGCTATGGATATTTTAGTGGACTGCTTTAATATGGAGATTTTCCTTTTCTTTTTTTTTTTTTTTTTTTTGCCATATGCATGCTTGTGGGATCTTCATTCTCCAACCAGGGAATGAACCCAGGCCTTTGTTAGTGAAAGCAGAGTCCTAACCACTGGACTGCCAAGGAATTCCCTAATATGGAACTTTGTCATCCCTGCAGAAAGTTCTTTTTATTATTATTATTATTATTATAGAAAGTTCTATTGGACCATTTCTGTGAAGAAAGAGCTCTATGTGTTCAGGGAACTGAAAAGAATTCATTCCAGCAGGTACATACTGTGCAAGGGAGGAGAAGGGCGAAAGATGAAGAGGACATAGCAAAGAATGGAGGAACTTTGTCAAAGCTGACCCTGGGATTGGGGCTGATGCTCCCAGCCTGTTATGGAAGAAGTGAAAGGGAAACAGGGATTTCCCTGTTTCAGTTCAGTTCAGTTGCTCAGTCGTGTCTGACTCTTTGCGATCCCATGGACTGCAGCACGCCAGGCCTCCCTGTCCATCACCAACTCCAGGAGTTCACTCAAACTCATGTCCATTGAGTTGGTGATACCATCCAACCATCTCATCCTCTGTCGTCCCCTTCTCCTCCCGCCCTCAATCTTTCCCAGCATCAGGGTCTTTTCAGATGAGTCAGTTCTTCCCATCAGGTGGCCAAAGTATTGGAGTTTCAGTCTCAACATCAGTCCTTCCAATGAATATTCAGAACTGATTTCTCTTAGGATGGACTGGTTGAATCTCCTTGCAGTCCAAGGGACTCTCAAGAGTCTTCTCCAACACCACACTTCAAAAGCATCAATTATTTGGTGTTCAGTTTTCTTTATAGTCCAACTCTCACATCCATACATGACTACAGGAAAAACCATAGCTTTGAATAGACGGACCTTTGTTGGCAAAGTAATGTCTCTGCCTTTTAAAATGCTGCCTAGGTTTGTCATAACTTTTCTTCCAAGGAGCAAGCGTCTTTTAATTTCATGGCTGCAATCACCATCTGCAGTGATTTTGGAGCCCAAAAAAGAAAGTCTCTCACTGTTTCCATTGTTTCCTCATCTATTTGCCATTGAAGTGATGGGACTGGATGCCATGATCTTCGTTTTCTGAATGTTGACTTTTAAGCCAACTTTTTCACTCTCCTCTTTGACTTTCATCAAGAGGCTCTTTAGTTCTTCTTTGCTTTCTGCCATAAGGGTAGTGTCATCTGCATATCTGAGGTTACTGATATTTCTCCCAGCAATCTTGATTCCAGCTTGTGCTTCATCCTGCCCAGCATTTCACATGATGTACTCTGCATATAAGTTAAATAAGCAGGGTAACAATATACAGCCTTGACGTACTCCTTTTCCTATTTGGAACCAGTCTGTTGTTCCATGTCCAGTTCTAACTGTTGCTCCCTGACCTGCATACAGATTTCTCAGGAGGCAGGTCAGGTGGTCTGGTATTCACATCTCTTGAAGAATTTTCCACGTTTGTGATGATTCACACAGTCAAAGGCTTTGGCATAGTCAATAAAGCAGAAGTAGATGTTTTTCTGGAACTCTCTTGCTTTTTTGATGATCCAGCAGATGTTGGCAATTTGATCTCTGGTTCCTCTGCCTTTTCTAAAACCAGCTTGAACATCTGGAACTTCATGGTTCAAGTATTGTTGAAGCCTGACTTGGAGAATTTTGAGCATTATTTCACTAGTGTGTGAGATGAGTGCAATTGCGTGGTAGTTTGAGCATTCTTTGGCATTGCCTTTCCTTGGGATTGGAATGAAAACTAACCTTTTCCAGTCCTGTGGCCACTGCTACATTTTCCAAATTTGCTGGCATATTGAGTGCAGCACTTTCACACACTCATCTTTTAGGATTTAAAATAGCTCAACTGGAATTCTATCACCTACACTAGCTTTGTTTGTAGTGATGCTTCCTAAGGCCCACTTGACTTCACATTCCAGAATGTCTGGCTCTAGGTGAGTGATCACACCATCGTGATTATCTGGGTCATGAAGATCTGTTTTGTATAGTTCTTCTGTGTATTCTTGCCACCTCTTCTTAATATCGTCTGCTTCTGTTAGGTCCATACCATTTCTGTTCTTTATTGAGCCCATCTTTGCTTGAAATGTTCCCTTAGTACCTCTAATTTTCTTGAAGAGATTCTAGTCTTTCTCATTCTATTATTTTCCTCTACTTCTTTGCACAGATCACTGAGAAAGGCTTTCTTATCTCTCCTGGCTATTCTTTGGAACTCTGCATTCAGATGCTTGTATCTCCTTTTCTCCTTTGCTTTTCACTTCTCTTCTTTTTACAGCTATTTGTGAGGCCTCCTCAGATGACCATTTTGCTTTTTTGCATTTCTTTTTCTTGGGGATGGTCTTGATCCCTGCCTCCTGTACAATGTCACAAACCTCCATCCATAGTTCATCAGGCACTTTGTCTATCAGATCTAGTCCCTTAACAACCCTTCAGGTAGATATATCTCCATTTTATGGACTCAGAGTATTTAAGACACTGACCAATACGCAGCTAGTTAGTGGCAGAGCTGGGATTCAAAGCCAGACTTGTGCTGATGCCAAAAACTCATGCTCTTTTCCTGTATCTCTGCAACAGATTGCAGAACTCTCTGCCAAATTCTCTCTTCAATCAAGGTAAAAGGGATTCTGACTTAGAACAGACTCCTTTTCAACATGGTCCTTCTTCTGTTGAGGGAATGTTAATCATGGGTGAGCTTGGGACCCCACCTGAAAGGAAGTGTAAGAGAGAGCTTAGAGGCAGAGTGTTTTCTGGAGTCTTGGCCTCCTGTTCTCAGAGTCTGAAAGGAAACCTCCTTCAGGTTCCTGAGAAGCGTTGACATTAGCCACATTCAAGGGGGAGCTCTCCCCAGGGCCTGACCCTCAGACCCACGACTGTATTGCCAAGGAGAGCAGCCCACTTGAAGCATCACATCTGAACCCCGGCAGAGGCATTTCTGTATAGCATAATGTGTGACTTGATTCATCCCTGCCCTAGAGCCTATTGTGGTGGCCACTTCAAGGTTTTATCTTTAGAAAGAAAGAGTGCTGGTTCCCCTTTTTTAAAGGGGAAGTCCTTTCCCTAGTACAATCCATCTCATCCAGCAGTTGAAAGATGTGTTAGGCTATGGCTGCCCCAGCCCTAAGCAGCCGTGGAGACCAAGGCTTTTAGTCTGCTATCACAACTCCAGGGATTTTCTGAGCCTGTGAAAGTCATGCATGACAGGATATTAAAGAGAATTACCATCAGTATGTGAATTCTAGATTAGTCTGTTTCCCTAAGTACAGCATCTAGTATTTTCTAGGGTGAACATGGTACCTTCGCATTGTCTGAGCTGGTGTGATTATGAATGAGGCGAAGATTAAATGTATAATCATTCAGAACAGGAATAATGAAGGATGCAAATTTGAGGAAGAAGTACAAGAGATACGGTCAAGGTGATAGATAAAGGATTAGCCTTGGAGATGAGCAGTTATTCTAGGAAGGGTATGTCAAAATGAGGATGTTATAATTAGAAATAAAGAGGTAAATAATATTTCCTTCAGTTAAATAGTATATTGGAACTTTTAACTCTTAAACATGGCTTTTTAAAATGCATGGTTGATCATTTTATTTGTTGTCAATAGTTAATAGTTTATTAATGTTTTCCTCACCTCTAATAGTGAATTTTAAATTGCAAAAAATTGTCCAATAGCTTTAATTTAAAAATAAAACTAGATATTGAAATAAATTTGATACTTTTTTATAAAAAATAATTTTAATTGATGGGGAGGAAGATTCTAGTGGCCTCTGTCTTTAAAGTAGGAATTAGAGATCTATGGGGGAAGGACAGAGTAGCAGCTGGAAACTTAATACATGGAGAAGGTTTATGATCTCCACTGAATATAATGCATAGACTACTCTAGACACAATTATAAGAGGAGCAAGCAGCATTTCTTCATTCCACAAATTTATGAAGTACTGTACCTATTATAGGGACATCCCTAATGGTGCAGCAGTAAAGAATCCACCTGCTGTGGAGATGGAGGAGACGCATGTTCGACCCCTGGGTCAGGACGATCCTCTGGAGGAGGAAATGGCCACCATTCCAATATTCTTGCCTGGGAAATCCCATGGACAGAAGAGCCTGGCGGGCTACAGTTCATAGGGTTGCAAAGAATCAGACACAACTGAGTGACTGAACACACACACACACACACACACACCCCTAACTACTATGCTTTGTGAACTGGTAGGTCATAAGAATCCAATTAAACAAGACTCAGCTTCTTTCTTGGAGAAGGCAATGACATCCCACTCCAGTACTCTTGCCTGGAAAATCCCAAGGATGGAGGAGCCTGGTGGGCTGCAGTCCATGGGGTCGCTAAGAGTCGGGCACGACTGAGCGACTTCACTTTTCACTTTCACGCATTGGAGAAGGAAATGGCAACCCACTCCAGTGTTCTTGCCTGGAGAATCCCAGGGATGGCGGAGCCTGGTGGGCTGCCGTCTATGGGGTTGCACAGCGTCGGACACGACTGAAGAGACTTAGCAGCAGCAGCAGCAGCAGCTTCTTTCTTCAAGAAACTTACAGTTGTGAACATAGATATATAAGTAGTCAAATATGTTACACTGTAGCAAGTATTTTAAGACAGATAAGTACATGGTATAGTTCACAGGAATTAGGTCAAGGAGTCCTTTTTGTTTTCAGTTTTATAACTTGATTTCACAATCAGTTGTAAGTTCTCACCAATATTGACTGTATCCGGCGTATACAGTTTATGTGGTAAACTTCATTCTAAGTATGTTTTCTAGACAACCACACCTGAATGGCTTCAGTATAGGGCATTCCTTATTCCTTTGGCCCAGACAAATTTGTTGAGCCTGGTATCAGGGCATTCATCTGGAGTTGCCTTTTTTTTCGTGGCAAATTTCCAGATCTGAGTGCCTGAGGGGTATACTTCTTGAAATCTACAGCATGATGGTGGTGGTTGCTCAGTCGTCATGTCCGACTCTTTGTGACCCCATGGAGTGTAGCACACCAGACCTCCCTGTCCCTTACTATCTCCTGGAGTTTGCCCCAGTTAATGTCCATTGAGTCAGTGATGAGCCCTGAATTTTACAATAAGGAGCTCATGATCTGACAGTTGGCTCCAGGTCTTGCTTCTGCTGACTGTATAGAGTTTCTCTATCTTTGGCTGCAAAGAATGTAATCAGTCTGATTTTGGTATTGACAATCTGGTGATGTCCATGTGTAGAGTCTTCTCTTTTGTTGTTGGAAAAGGATGTTTGCTAGTCTGGTGATGTCCATGTGTAAAGTCTTCTCTTCTGTTGTTGGAAAAAGGTGTTTGCTACAACCAGTGCATTCTCTTGGTAAAACTCTGGTAACCTTTCCCCTGCTTCATTTTGTTCTCTTAAGGCCAAACTTGCCTATTACTTCAGGTATCTCTTGATTTCCTACTTTTGCATTCCAGTCCCCTGTGATGAATAGGACATCTTTTTATGGTGTTAGTTCTAAGAAGTCTTACTGGTCTTCATAGAACTGGTCAACTTCAGCTTCTTTGGCATCAGTGGTTGGGGCATAGACTTGGATTACTGTGATGTTGCATGGTTTGCCTTGGAAACGAACTGAAATCATTCTGTCATCTTTGATGTGCCTGTGATTGTTAATGGTGTAGTCTGTGGTCACTACCTCACTGATGCCAGAACAGTCCTCATTCACTCCAGCCTTCTTTGCAGGACCCAGGTTGGAAAGCAGGGAATACTTTATGTTTCAATTCACAGGTATCTTCTATGTGAAGCCTTTTCTGATTTTTAATTTTCACCAAAAATAGCTTTTCACTTATAAATGCATCTAGCAGTATACTATTGTTAATGTGCCTCTTGGTTTTTTCCTAAGTGCATTACTTTTTCTTTTATATTGTGAAATATAGCTTCCCTAGAGAAAGGTTCACAAAACATGGGTACAGTTAAACAAATAATTGAACACTCAGTGAAACTGCAGCCAGCCCAAGAAATAGAATGTTTCCAGCATCCTAGAAGTCCTTGTATCCTTCTCCTTGATCACAGCCCACCCCTCCCTTACCTGGATATTCACTCCCTTGATTTCTTTTTAACTCTGTTTATTTATTTGCTGTACCAGGTCTTAGCTGTGGCACTCGGGATCTTCAGTCTTCGTTGTGGCATGCGCGATACTTAGTTGCGGCATGTAAACTCTTAGTTGCAGCATGTGGAATCCAGTTCCCTGACCAGGGATTGAACCCAAGCCCCCTTCATTGAGAGCTCAGAGTCACTGGACCTCCAGGGAAGTTCCTCCCTTGACTTTTATAATGATTCCTTTCCGTTTTTCTTTATAATTTTATTACATATGTCTCTATCCCTAAACAATTAGTGCTTTTGGATATTTATATGGGTAAAATTTTTGCCAAAGCGAAAACAACACCCAGTTGTGGATGTGACTGGTGATAGTAGTAAAGTCCAATGCTGTAAAGAACAATATTGTGTAGGAACATGGTATGTTAGGTCCACAAATCAAGGTAAATTGAAAGTTGGTCAAACAGGAGATGAAAAGAGTGAACATTGAGATTTTAGGAATCAGTGAACTAAAATAGACTGGAACGGGTGAATTTAACTCAGATGACCATTATATATACTAATGTGGAAAAGAATTCCTTAGAAGAAGTGGAGTAGCCCTCATAGTCAACAAAAGAGTCCGAAATGCAGTACTTGGGAGCAATCTCAAAAATGACAGAATTATCTCCATTCGTTTCCAAGGCAAACCATTCAGTATCACAGTAATCCAAGTCTATGCCCCAACCAGTAACTCTGAAGAAGCTGAAGTTGAACAGTTCTATGAAGACCTACAAGACCTTCTAGAACTAACACCCCCAAAAGATGTGCTTTTCATTATAGGGGACTGGAATGCAAAAGTAGGAAGTCAAGAGACACCTGGAGTAACAGGCAAATTTGGCCTTGGAGTACAAAATGAAGCAGGGCAATGGCTAACAGTTTTGCCAAGAGAATGCACTGGTCATAGCAAACACCCTCTTCCAATACAAGAGAAGACTCTACACATGGATATCACCAGATGGTCAATACCAAAATCAGATTGATTATATTATTTGCAGTCAGAGATGGAGAAGCTCTATACAGTCAGCAAAAACAAGACTGGGAACTGACTGTGGCTCAGATCATGAATACCTTATTGCAAAATTCAGACTTAAATTGAAGAAAGTAGGGGAAACCACTAGACCATTCAGGTATGACCTAAATCAAATCCCTTACAATTATACAGTGGAAGTGACAAATAGATTCAAGGGATTAGATCCGATAGACAGAATGCCTGAAGAACTATGGATGGAGGTTTGTGACATTGTATAGGAGGCAGGGATCAAGAACATCCACAAGAAAAAGAAGTGGAAAAAGACAGAATGGTCATCTGAGGAGGCCTTACAAATAGCTGTGAAAAGAAAAGAAGTGAAAAGCAAAGGAGAAAAGGAAAGATATACCCATTTGAATGCAGAGTTCCAAAGAATAGCAAGGAGAGATAAGAAAGCCTTTCTCAGTGATCTGTGCAAAGAAATAGAGGAAAATAATAGAATGGGAAAGACTAGAGATCTCTTCAAGAAAATTAGAGATACCAAGGGAACATTTCATGCAAAGATGGGCTCAATAAAGGACAGAAATGGTATGGACCTAACAGAAGCAGACGATATTAAGAAGAGGTGGCAAGAATACACAGAAGAACTATACAAAAAAGATCTTCACGACCAAGATAATCACGATGGTGTGATCACTCACCTAGAGCCAGACATCCTGGAATGTGAAGTCAAGTGGGCCTTAGGAAGCATTGCTACAAACAAAGCTAGTGAAGGCGATGGAATTCCAGTTGAGCTATTTCAAATCCTAAAAGATGAGGCTGTGAAAGTGCTGCA
This sequence comes from Bos grunniens, assembly GCF_055505025.1. NCBI lineage: Eukaryota > Metazoa > Chordata > Mammalia > Artiodactyla > Bovidae > Bos > Bos grunniens. The sequence continues at coordinate 19,812,554 of NC_141167.1, forward strand.
CTCAATATGCCAGCAAATTTGGAAAACTCAGCAGCGGCCACAGGACTGGAAAAGGTCAGTTTTCATTCCAATCCCAAGAAAAGGCAATGCCAAAGAATGTTCAAACTACCACAGAATTGCATTCATCTCACACGCTAGCAAATCAATGCTCAAAATTCTCCAAGCCAGGCTCCAGCAGTATATGAACCGAGAACATCCAGATGTTTAGGCTGGTTTTAGAAAAGGCAGAGGAACCAATGGATGCCAACATCCATTGGATCATCAAAAAAGCAAGAGAGTTCCAGAAAAACATCTACTTCTGCTTTATTGACTATGCTAAAGCCTTTGACTGCATACAGTTCAGTCGCTCAGTCATGTCCAGCTCTTTGCGATCCCATGGATTGCACACGCCAGGTCTCCCTGTCCATCACCCACTCCAGAGTTTACTCAGAATCATATCTATCGAGTCCATGATGTCATCCAACCATCTCATCCTCTGTCATCCCCGTCTCCTCCCACCTTCATTCTTTCCCAGCATCAGGATATTTTCCAGTGAGTCAGTTCTTCACATCAGGTGGCCAAACTATCGGAGTTTCAGCTTCAGCATCAGTCCTTCCAGTGAATATTTAGGACTGATTCCCTTTTGAATTGACCGGTTGGATTTCCTTGCAGTCCAAGGGACTGTCAAGAGTCTTCAACACCACAGTTCAAAAGGATCAATTCTTCAGTGTTCAGCTTTCTTTATAGTCCAACTCTCACATCCATACATGACTAGTGGAAAAACCATAGCTTTGACTAGATGGACCTTTGTTGGCAAAGTAAAATTCATAAAGAGATGGGAATACCAGACCACCTGACCTTTCTCCTGATAAATCTGTATGCAGATCAAGAAGCAACAGTTAGAACTGGACAAGGAACAACAGACTGGTTCCAAATCAGGAAAGGAGTATGTCAAGGCTGTATATTGTCACCTGGCTTATTCAACTTATATGCAGAGTACAGCATGTGAAATACCGAGCTGGATGAAGCACAAGCTGGAATCAAGATTGCCAGGAGAAATATCAATAACCTCAAATATACAGATGACACCACCCTTATGGCAGAAAGTGAAGAAGAACTAAAAAGCCTCTTGATGAAAGTGAAAGAGAAGAGTGAAAATGTTGGCTTAAAGCTCAATATTCAGAAAACTAAGATCATGGCATCTGGTCCCATCACTTCATGGCAAATAGATAGGGAAACAGTGGAAACAGTGTCAGACTTTATTTTTCTGGGCTCCAAAATCATTGCAGATGGTGATTGCAGCCATGAAATTAAAAGATGTGTGCTCCTTGGAAGAAAAGTTATCCGAAACCTAGGCAGCATTTTAAAAAGCAGAGACATTACTTTGCCAACAAAGGTCCATCTAGTCAAAGCTATGGTTTTTCCAGTAGTCATATATGTATGTGAGAATTGGACTATAAAGAAAGCCGAGTGCCTAAGAATTGATGCTTTTGAACTGTGGTGTTGGAGAAGACTCTTGAGAGTCCTTTGGACTGCAAGGAGATGCAACCAGTCCATCCTAAGGGTAATCAGTCCTGAATATTCATTGGAAAGATTGATGTTGAAGCTGAAGCTCCAATACTTTGGCCACCTGATGTGAATAACTCACTGTTTGGAAAAGACCCTGATGCTGGGTTAGATTGAAGGCAGGAGGAGAAGGGGATGACAGAGGATGAGATGATTGGATGGCATCACCGACTCAATGGACATGAGTTTAAGCAAGCTCTGGGAGTTGGTGATGCACAGGGAAGCTTGGTGTGCTGCAGTCCATGGGGTCGCAAAGAGTCAGACATGACTGAGTGACTGAACTGAGCTGATGGGTAAAATTGTGGTTTTGTACTATTGGATCTCGATGCCTCTGTTCATTATTAAGAATATAAGATTCATCCATATTATTGCATGTAGCTAGAATTCATTCATTTTTATTTCTATGTTACAGTCCATTGTATGAATATACCCTGATTCATGTATCCATTCTAATGATGGTATACATTTAGGTATTTCCAGTTTTTCTTCTTATGAAAAGTACGACTGTAAATATTTTAATATTTGTGCTGTTAAGTGCCCTGGTGTACAGGGTATAAGTTTCATAGTGTAGAAATCTGGACGTAAAATTGATGGGTTCTGAGATAAGAGCTTCTTCAATTTTATTAGTTAACATCGAACTGTTTTCCAAAGAGGTTCTGCCAGTTTATTCTACTAACAACTTGTGCATAAGAATTTTTGTTTTTCCGCATTCTCACCAGTGCTTAGTATTGTGAGACCTTTTCATTTACACCAGCCTTGTTGGTTATAATGATGACTCGGTGTGGTTCTTATTTACATTTCCCTGGTTACTGGGTAGAGTACCTTTTCATATCTTTATTGGCCATTGCATTTTTTGTGTGGGTGACGTACTTGTTTGAAGTTTTGCTCATTTTTCTGTTGAGTTTTCTTTAACCTGATTTCTTCTCGTAGGCTTAATATTGAATTTCCATATAAGAATCTCCTACAAATATGTATATTTATATATGTGTGTGTGTGTGTGTGTATATATACACACACACATATATATGCCATGCCATGCAGCCTGTGGGATCTCAGTTCTGTGACTAGGGATTGAACCCTGGCCATGGCAGCAAAAGCCCAAAATCCTAACCACTGGACCACCAGGGAACTCCCAACCTACAGATATGTTCTGTATATTCTAACTGCTCTCCTTATCTCTAACTCCATCCTCTTCATTGCTGTCAGAGTTCCGTTTCAAGACAAGCCCTGTTCTTATAACTCCCGTGCCTGGAACGCTTCGGTGACCCCCATGGCCTCACAGGCAGCACCACATGGAAAGCCCGCCATCATCTGCCCACCGCCCAGCAGGTCTCAGCTCCTACCAGTTCCTCCTAACCCCTCCTCCCTCCCATTTTCCTGTAACCTCCATCTCTACCAAATTGCTTACAGTTCCTTGAACACATAAAATTGTTGTACATCCGTCTTTACCAGTTATCCTTTTTCTTCCTTTTGCCCCTAATTTGGGGAATACTCTTTTTTGGGGGGGGGGAGTAGATAAGAATAGCTTTATTACTTTTCCAAGCAAAGAGGGACACAGCAATATCAACTTGTATATATGGAATTTAGAAAGACGGTACCCGTGATCCTACATGCAGGACAGCAAAGGAGACACAGGCTTTTGGACTCAGTGGGAGAAGGCAAGGATGGGATGATTTGAGAGAATGTACTGAAACATGCACATTCAGTTCAGTTCAGTTCAGTTGCTCAGTCGTGTCCGACTCTTTGCAACCCCATGAATCGCAGCACGCCAGGCCTCCCTGTCCATCACCAACTCCTGGAGTCCACCCAAACCCATGTCCATTGAGTTGGTGATGCCATCCAACCATCTCATCCTCTGGTGTCCCCTTCTCCTGCCCTCAATCTTTCCCAGCATCAGGGTCTTTTCAAATGAGTCAGCTCATTGTATGTAAAATAGGTGACCTGTGCACGATCGATGCTTGAAGCAGGGCACCCAAAGCCAGTGTTCTGGGACAGCCCAGGGGGATGGGGTGGGGAGGGAGGTGGGAGGGGGTTCAGGATTGGGGGGAACACATGTATACCTGTGGCCAATTCATGTTGATGTATGTCAAAAACCATCACAATATTGTAATTATTCTCCAGTTAAAATAAATTAATAAATTAAAAAATAATTTAAAAAAAAAGAAGAGGGACATGGTAGACTCCTGTCTTGAAAAACTATGTGTTTTTAAAACTCAATTCAAAGGTCACTTCATTTATGAAACCTCTCCAGCTCACCTTCTCATCTCTCATTAACTTCTCCATCTCTTGTCCTTCTCAACACACAATTATTATTTCTAGCAGGGCTAGAATATACAGGTGAGTATACAGATTAACCATACTCTATCATTATGTTTAGTCTGTATACCTGTCTCCCCCATCAGATTGTATAAGCCATAAGCCCTTTGAAGGCATGGGAAACCCCTGAATGTAGAGAAATTTCTCATTTCTCTTTTCATTCTCAGGGCCTAGCACTGTGTCTGGCACAGAGCAGGTGGCGGTAGATAGTACAAATTGTTGTTCATGTTATAACAATTATTATAGGTACATGTCAATCTGTTTTCCATATTAAATTGTGAATTCCTTGAGGGGCCTGGCACTTGGGTGGCATGCAGTGACACTTGTCTAATGAATGAACAATTTATAAAAACATCTGAAAACATCCATTGCTTTAAAGCAATATTTGAAGTAGGAATAGAGACGTCATGAGTATTAAATTTGCAGAGAAATGAATCTGATTTACATTCATCTCATTAAGATGAAAATTTTACCTCAAACTAATTCAAAGCAAAATTTTATAAGAAGAAATGTAAAATGTTATGCTTCGGTTAAAAATTTAAGCTGTAAAAGTAGAAAAAGCCTAGGTTGTTGGTTCATATGGAAAAGGAGTTTGAATCTGTTTTGTGATACTGTCCTTCATCTAAAAAAATTAAGTTTCTGACTCCTGCAGCTCAATTCCAGAAAAATAAATGACCCAATCAAAAAATGGGCCAAAGAACTAAACAGACATTTCTCCAAAGAAGACATACAGATGGCTAACAAACACATGAAAAGATGCTCAACATCATTCATTATCAGAGAAATGCAAATCAAAACCACAATGAGGTACCATCTCACGCTGGTCAGAATGGCTGAGATCCAAAAGTCTACAAGCAATAAATGCTGGAGAGGGTGAGGAGAAAAGGGAACCCTCTTACACTGTTGGTGGGAATGCAAACTAGTACAGCCACTATGGAGAACAGCGTGGAGATGCCTTAAAAAACTGGAAATAGAACTGCCATATGACCCAGCAATCCCACTGCTGGGCATACACACGGAGGAAACCAGAACTGAAAGAGACACATGTACCCCAAAGTTCATCACAGCACTGTTTATAATAGCCAGGACATGGAAGCAACCTAGATGTCCATCAGCAGACGAATGGATAAGAAAGCTGTGGTACATATACACAATGGAATATTACCCAGCTATAAAAAAGAATGCCTTTGAATCAGTTCTAATGAGATGGATGAAACTGGAGCCTATTATACAGAGTGAAGTGAGCCAGGAAGAAAAACACCAATACAGTATACTAACGCATATATATGGAATTTAGAAAGATGGTAACGATAACCCTATATGCGAGACTGCAAAAGAGTCACAGATGTATAGAACAGTCTTTTGGACTCTGTGGGAGAAAGCAAGGGTGGGATGATCTGAAAGAATAGCATTGAAACATGTATATTATTCGTATGTGAAACAGATTGCCAGTCCAGTTTTGATGCATGAGACAGGGTGCTCAGGGCTGGTGCACTGGGATGACCCAGAGGGATGGGATGGGGTGGGAGGTGGGAGGGGGGGTTCAGGATGGGGAACACATGTACACCCATGGCTGATTCATGTCAATGTATGGCAAAAACCACTACAATATTGTAAAGTAATTAGCCTCCAATTAAATAAATTTAAAAAAATAAAAATTAAAAAATTAAGTTGCTGAAGTAGGTTATAATTTGCATGTGAGTGTGGCTGGTAAAATGAAAATCTAAGGAACACAGTGTCAAGAGATTATCCTTTGATTAATACTTATGTTTTTGTCTGAAAAGCTGTCATTGTTACAATGAAACCTTGTATGGCCCAGCTAAGACTTTCTTTGCTCAATAAGAATGCCTGTTCCTTTCTAAAACCGTTTTCAAGATGACACAGAGGATGAAGTTCATGTGCCTGGCACTCTGTCATAGACAAACCTACAATGATGTACAATTTCTGATCCATGAGCTCTGCTTCCACTTTCTCTCCCCACCTTCAAGAAAGCATATCATAACGCAAGTGAGCAAAAGTGACCTTATTTATTATAGTGATGACCTTGATCTGTTCCGAATTATATTTTCTAAAAACTCAATCATTTCTCTGAACTTCAATACTAAGAAATTACTATATTCCTCATGGTTGACATCTTGGTTGAGAACCAAGATCCGTACAGAGGTATATTTGTAGGAAGAAGAGAGACTTTGGAACTGCACCAGTAATAATTTGGATTGCACTTCAGTCACTGCCATGTGATCCTCAGCTAGTTGCTTAATATCTCCAACTTTCATCTGAAGAATGGACCACTTTATAAATTCCTGTCAGGACTATAAATAATTATGTAAAACACTCAGCATGCTGCCTACCTCCTAAATATCTTTCAAGTCTGTATATAGTAATTTTTATATATATATATATATATATATATTTATCTTCTGGCTCCTCGCCTCTCTGTAGCTGCATCCCTGTTTTAAGCCATTAGTATCTGTGTTCCAGATTACTGCAGCATCCTTCTTACTGGTCTTTCTCTACCCCAGCCTTGTTTGCCCTGTTTTGTTCAGAGCAAAGGATATTCTACAAGGCTGACTTGAACCCTTAACCCCTAACACATGGAGATGGATATGTAGCTGCCATTTATTGAGCACCTATCACATGACAGGAGCTGGCCTAGTATCTTATGTTTTATCCCATTGAATCCTCACAATAAGACTGTGATATCAGTACCGTCATTCACCTTTAAAGAACTGAAAGTTGCAGAGATTGAATGACTTGCCCATGGCCACTCTGCTAGGAAGTAAGGGGCTCTGTGTGTGTCCAGGGTTCTCTGGTTTCAGAGTCTATGCTCTGCTCCTGTTTCATGCTGCCTCTGTATTGGGCTCAGAGCCTGGTGCTGTTAAACCTCCTCATCTCATGACTTAACGCCCCTTGTGCTGGTTCTGGGCTTACAACATGGTCTCCTAGGAGTCTTGCTTTGCACATCACTTGGCTACACACTTTGGGAGATGGCTGTCACTTGGCTACACATCACTTGGCTACAGGGAGATGATGATGGCAGCAAATATCTGGTCATATATTAATGAACTGGTACTCTAGTTTTAATCTTCAGTTTTTTACAACTTAGTGAACATGCAGAAACCCCCCTCAGTTCAGTTCAGTTCAGTCTCTCAGTCATGTTCGACTCTTTGCGACCCCATGAATTGCAGCACACCAGGCCTCCCTGTCCATCACCAACTCCCGGAGTTCACTCAAACTCACGTCCATCAAGTCAGTGATGCCATCCAGCCATCTCATCCTCTGTCATCCCGTTCTCCTCCTGCCCCCAATCCCTCCCAGCATCAGAGTCTTTTCCAATGAGTCAACTCTTCACATGAGGTGGCCAAAGTACTGGAGTTTCAGCTTTAGCATCATTCCTTGCAAAGAACACCCAGGACTGATCTCCTTTAGAATGGACTGGGTTGGATCTCCTTGAAACACCCCTATGCTATGCTATGCTAAGTCACTTCAGTCGTGTCCGACTCTGTGTGACCCCAGAGATGGCAGCACACCAGGCTCCCCCGTCCCTGGGATTCTCCAGGCAAGAACACTGGAGTGGATTGCCATTTCCTTCTCCAATGCATGAAAGTGAAAAGAGAAAGTGAAGTCGCTCAGTCGTGTCCGACTCCTAGCGACCCCATGGACTGCAGCCCACTAGGCTCCTCCATCCATGGGATTTTCCAGGCAAGTGTACTGGAGTGGGGTGCCATTGCCTTCTCCGTGAAACACCCCTAGGTTCTCTCAATTTTGGACCACTTGATCTCATGAATAGCCATCAGCAACCTCAGTCACAACATACCCAAACTGATTTTGTTAACTTTCCCTCTTTGGAGAGGCAGTATAACCTGGACCAGTAAGGCTGAGGGCCAGCCTTTGATAAATTTGCCATGGGAAGTACCACCTGGCATGGGTCTTCTGGCAGCCAGCCTGCTGCTCCAAATTACCATTTTCTGATGTCTACAATTAACCTTGATGACATTGATGAAAAGTCTTGTATTTGATTTGAGACTTCACTGGTTTTGTAGAGTTTTAGCTGGTAACAGAAATGTAGACTCTGTCTACATTTGGTTTTATGAGACAGGCTAGTCTTTGTGAATGGCTGCTCATTTCCTAATGTTTTCTCAAGCATTCAATCAACAAACATTCTTCGGGCCCTATAACAAGGGGAAATACAAAGAAATTTAGTATTTTATGATACTTACAGTATAATGGGGACTATTAGACACAAAAATAAGAAAATAACCAACAATTAAAAATACAAGATCCCAGTCCTTTCACATGATAAGCATTCTGTGAATCAAATGGGTTTGAAGTGAGTGTTTGATGTAACATGTGGCTGGAGCTTATGTGGAAGCTCAATAAATATTTGTTGAATGATTGTTGAATGTTGACCTTCCAGATGCCACTCTCGTAGAAAACTAATCCATATCTCTAGCCCTGACCTCTTGACAAAGCTGCAGACTTGTGACATCCAGCAACCCACTGGACCACTTGATCTCATGATTAGCCCATCAGCAATCTCAGTCACAACATATCCAAACTGATTTTGTTAACTTTCCCTTGGAGAGTCAGTATAACCTTGGAATACTCTGAACATGGAGTCTGGAACACTGGCTTCAACTGCAGCTCCCATACTTAATGGCTAAGTGACCTTGGGAAAGTCCTTAGCTCTTCTTCCCTTGCATGAGAGAAATATAAGGCTTTTCTTAGGATTCAGTGAGATAATGGATTGTTGTTCTTGTTTAGTTGCCAAGTCGGGTCCAACCCTTTTGTAACCCCAAGGACTGTAGTCCTCCAGGGTCCTCTGTCCGTGGGCTTTCCCAGGCAAAATACTGGAGTGCATTGCCATTTCCTTCTCCAGGGGATCTTCCAAACCCAGGGATCGAACCTGTATTGGCAGGCAGATTCTTTACCACTGAGCCACCAGGGAAACCTGAGATAATGGACACAAAGCATTTAACACAGTGGCTGCACACAGTAATCATTAAATGTTACCTATTGTCACAATTTCCCCCACATTTCCTATTGTCCTTATTTGGTACTGATACCAGTATCCACTCCAACCCTCTCCTTCACCCCATCACATCTAATTTGTTACCAAAAACTGTATGTTCTACCTTTTTATTATCTTTCAGATTATGATGCATTCAACATATACTTAACATCTGCTGAATGCCGAACACATTTCTAGGCACCAAAGACTCAGAGATGAATACTTACCAGTCTCTAGTTATCAGTTCAGTTCAGTCGCTCAGTCGTATCTGACTCTCTGCGACCCCATGGACTGCAGCACGCCAGGCTTCCCGGTCCATCACCAATTCATGGAGCTTCCTCAAACTCATGTCCCTTGAGTTGGTCATGCCATCCAACCATCTCATCCTCTGTCGTCCCCTTCTCCTCCCACCCTCAATCTTTCCCAGCATCAGGATCTTTTCAAATGAGTCAGTTCTTTGCATCAGGTAGCCAAAGGATTCGAGTTTCAGCTTCAGCATCAGTCCTTTCAAAGAATATTCAAGACTGATTTCCTTTAAGATTCACTGGTTGGATCTCCTTGCAGTCCAAGGGACTCTCAAGAGTCTTCTCCAACACCACAGTTCAAAAGCATCAATTCTTCGGCGCTCAGCTTTCTTTACAATCCAACTCTCACATCCATACATGACTACTGGAAAAACCATAGCTTTGACTAGATGGACTTTTGTTGGCAAAGCAATGTCTCTGCTTTTTAAAATGCTGTCTAGGTTGATTATAGCTTTTCTTCCAAGGAGCACGTGTCTTTTAATTTCATGGCTTCAGTCACCATCTGCAGTGATTTTGGAGCCACTCAAAGTCTCTCACTGTTTCTACTGTTTCCCCATCTATTTGCCATGAAGTGATGGGACTGGATGCCATACATGATCTTAGTTTTCTGAATGTTGAGTTTTAAGCCAACTTTTTCACTTTCCTCTTTCACTTTCATCATGAGGCTCTTTAGTTTTTGGTTTTCTGCTGTAAAGGTGGTGTCATCTGTATATCTGAGGTTATTGATATTTCTCCCTGCAATCTCGATTCCAGCTTGTGCTTCATCCAGCCCAGCATTTCACATGATGTACTCTGCATATAAGTTAAATAAGCCAGGTGACAACATACAGCCTTGACATACTCCTTTCCCAATTTGGAACCAATCTGTTGTTCCTTGTCCAGTTCTAACTGTTGCTTCTTGACCCGCATACAGATTTCTCAGGAAGCAGGTCAGGTGGTCTGCTATTCCCATCTCTTGAAGAATTTTCCACAGTTTGTTGTGATCCATACAGTCAAAGGCTTTGGTGTAGTCAATAAAGCAGAAGTAGATGTTTTTCTGGAGCTCTCTTGCTTTTTTGATGATCCAGTGTATGTTGGCAATTTGATCTCTGGTTCCTCTGCCTTTTCTAAATCCAGCTTGAACATCTGGAATTTCACGGTTCATGTACTATTGAAGCCTGGCTTGGAGAATTTTGAGCATTGACTTGCTAGCCTGTGAGATGAGTGCAATTGTGCGGTAGTTAGAGCATTCTTTGGCATTGATGAAATCTTTGGGATTGGAATGAAAACTGACCTTTTCCAGTCCTGTGGCCACTGCTGCGTTTTCCAAATTTGCTGGCATGTTGAGTGCAGCACTTTCACAGCATCATCTTTTAGGATTTGAAATAGCTCAGCTGGAATTCCATGTTTATGGAAGCAGACATATTTCTATGGTTGTTCATAATGGAAATGCATAAAGTGTATTCAAAAGAGCCTGAAAGAGATATTTCTTCCACCTTTCAAAACCAAAGCTCTCACTTAAGCCTATATCACCTCTTACTGTAGATATTGCAGGAGGGTTTTTTTTTCTCTTTCTTTTGATTGATTTTGAAAATTTACAGGTAAAACAGAAATACTTGCTTATTATAAAAATAATAAATTACAGAATACTACTTATAAAGTAAAAGTCTCTTTTACTTGACTTCTTTAATCTTACTGCTCACCATAAAGGTAAATACTGTCTACAGATTAGCTTGTAGCCTTCTAGACCTTTTCCTACTCATACATGTGAACATTTATATATTTTATGGTAGATAAAAATACGGATTTTTACATAAATGGGATCAGATCATAAACATACTTCTTGCTTTTTTCACTTAATGATGTATCTTTAAATTTTTTCCATGTCAAAACAAAATACAATTACCTTGTTCTTTTAACTCCTAAATCCTATTCCATATTTTGTAACTACTATGAGTTAGTTATTTGTCTGTCGGAAGCATTTCAGTTGCTTCCTGTTTTTTACTATTACAAATACTATGGACATGTGCAATAATTTATGCAGGTAAGTTTCTAGTAGTAGAAGTGCTGGGTTAAAAGATATGAGAGTTTAAATTTTTGTTAGAGTGTGCTCGGTTATCCTCCCAAAAGACTACCGTCCGACAGTGAATGGGAATACTCATTTTCCCACATCTCACCAACACTGGATATTATCAGTCCTTCAATTTTTGCAAATTTAGTGAGTAAAAAATAATGCTTATATTTTATAGATTGGTATTTCTGTGGTTACTAGTGAATTTGAGCATGCTTTAATATATTTATTGATCATTTGTATTTCTTTTGTGAGTTGCCTTTCAATGAATGTTATTTGCCAAGATCTCTATTAGGCTGTTATCTTTTTCTTATTGATTTGAAAGCTTGCATCATTACATTGGGATTTAGTTCTTTCTCTGTTATAGGTTACAAATATATACATATATATTTAGTTTATTGTTTGTCCTTATTTACACTGTCTTACATAATATAAAAGGTTTTCATATGTAGTAAAATTCATCAACCTCTTTTACTATGGCTTCTGGGTTCTGTGTTTTACTCCTAGAATATTTTAGACATATGATCTTTTTCATCTCAATACTTTCCTAGTTTTTTTATCCAAGTTAGATTCTTAATACAATTAAAATTAATTTTTGCCAATTAGTGTGAATAAGGATTTTAATTTTAGTTTTTCCCTAAGAAAATTTCTAATTGTCTCAACACAATTAGCCTACTTCTTTCCAACGGATTTGAAATGTCAAGTTGTACATGAGTCTAGTTCTGGATTTATCCTTATCCTGGAATTTTGGGTCCATTTTGGTACCAAAGCAACTGTTTACATTATTGTAACATTATAGAATGTTTTTATACATTATGGGACCCAAAACTACATTTACTATCATTTTTCCTTTGTCTCATTGTTTTTCTTACTCATAATTTTTTTGAATGCTTTTATACATTTTTTTTCCTCCCAGATGAATTTTAGAATAAATTTTCCTGGTTCCATAGATACCTTATAAGTATTTTGATTGGAATTTCATTAAATTTATAGCTTAATTTGAGTCTAATCCAAGAACATGAGGTAGAGGTAGTTTTCATTTATTTTTGTCTTCTCCCAAGAAATTAAAAGACGCTTACTCCTTGGAAGGAAAGTTATGACCAACCTAGACAGCATATTAAAAAGCAGAGACATTACTTTGTCAACAAAGGCCCGTATAGTCAAGGCTATGGTTTTTCCAGTGGTCATGTATGGATGTGAGAGTTGGACTGTGAAGAAAGCTGAGCACCGAAGAATTGATGCTTTTGAACTGTGGTGTTGGAGAAGACTCTTGAGAGTCCCTTGGACTGCAAGGAGGTCTAACCAGTCAATCTTAAAGGAGATCAGTCCTGAATATTCTTTGAAAGGACTGATGCTGAAGCTGAAACTCGAATCCTTTGGCTACCTGATGCGAAGAACTGACTCAATGGAAAAGACCCTGATGCTGGGAGGGATTGGGAGCAGGAAGAGAAGGGGACGACAGAGGATGAGATGGTTGGATGGCATCACCGACTCAATGGACATGGGTTTGGGTGCACTCTGGGAGTTGGTGAAAGACAGGGAGACCTGGCATGGGTTCATGGGCTCGCAAAGAGTCGGACACGACTGAGTGGCTGAACTGACTGACTTACTGAATGTCTTACAGTAAAGTTTACAGTTTCTTCATATAAATTTTGAACATATTAAAAAAAATTTTTTTTTGAACATATTGGTCAGTTTGTGTGTGTGCTCAGTCTCTCAGTTGTGTCTAACTCTTTGCAACCCCAGGGACTGTAGCCCACCAGGCTCCTCTGTCCATGGAATTTTCCAGGCAAGAATATTGGAGTGGGTTGCCATTTCCTACTCCAGGAGCTCTTCCTGGCTCAGGGATCAAACCTGCATCTCTTGCAGTTCCTGCATTGGCACGCGAATTCTTTACCACTACACCACCTGGGAAACCCCATTGGCGAGTTTACTCAGAAGTATTTTATAATTTGCTTGCTATTTTAAATATTTTTCATTAAACATTTTCTGTTTTGTTATAGTTGGTTTAGGGATGGCTACCAGGTGGCTCAGTGGTAAAGAAACTGCCTGCCAATGCAGAAGACCCAGGTTTGATCCCTGGGTCAGGATCAATTATGCTATGGCCTCCCTGGAGGAGTGCATAGCAATCCACTCCAGTACTCTTGCCTGGAGAATCCCATGGACAGAGGAGCCTGGCATCCCCAGTCCATATGGTTGCAGAGAGTCAGATACAACTAAAGCAACTTAGTACACACACATAGCTGGTTTATAGGAAAAGGAGTGCTTGCTGTGTTGATCTTCTATCAAGCTTTTACTAAAATTTAGTATTAGTTTTTAATTTTTACAGTTAATTCTTAGACTTTCTGAGTTGAAAATTAAATCACACGTAAGTTGTGATAGTTTTAAGTCTGTCTTTGTAATACGCCTGTTTCTTTTCCTGTCTTATCCCAGCAGCTAGGACCTCTAGTGCTGTGTTTAGTTGCAACAATAGCAGTGAAACAGGTATCTTTGTCTTGTTCCTGACTTTTGTGGGACTAATGAATGCCCTTCATCAAATTAAAGAAATTTTCTTCAGTTACTGGGTTGCTAAGAGTTTTTAAATTCTTGTTTTGTTCAATTGCTTCCTCACATCTTAAAATCAGGAATGAACATTAAAATGTATCACTTTTTAAAGTGTGGTGATCATGAAATTTTTATCCCTTAATCTATTCATGTAATGGATTGCATTAGATTGTATTAGTAGACTTCCTAATATAGAATCATCCCTTACATTTCTGGATAAATCTTGTTTAGTCGTGAAAATTGTTTGTTTTAAGAACAATTAAGTTTAAGATATTTGCATTGATGTTCTTAAGCAAACTGATAGTTTTCTCCTTTGTCTATTTTTCCCATTGGAGTAATATAAGTTTGGTATAATAGTTCTCAAAGTTTTTGATCTCAGGACCCATTTTCACTCTTAAAAATTATTGAGGATCCTCAAAGAACTTTTGTTTATTTTAAAACACAAGAATGGACCCAGGACTTCCCTGGCAGTCCAGTGGTTAAGACTCTGTGCTTCCACTGTGGGCGGCAGGGGCACAGCTTGACCCCTGGCCAGTTGGGGAACTAAGATCCAGGGTGCTGTGTAGCGCAGGCCAAGAAAAGAAAGAACATATGAGCATATGTTTTATTAATGGTCAGAGCAGTGACATTATCACATAGCATTCCATTGGTCTCTAGAAAACTCCCCTATACATGTGCATGAGAGAATGAGAGTAAAAAAAAAGAACTGAAACATCTTAGTATTGGTATAGAAATAGTTTTGCCTTATGAACTCCCAGAAAGGGCTCCAGGGACCTTCAGGATCCCTAGACCACACTTAGAGAACTGCTAACATAGCAGAATAAGTTATAGTTTTCCATATTTCCTCTATACTAATATAAATAACAGAAATTATTTTTGTCTTGAAGCTAGAACTAATCTATAAATTATTTGAAACTGATGGTTTGGGGAATGATGTATCTTTGCCTACCATTTCAATTTCTTCTATGGTTATTGGCCTACTCAGGTTTTATATCTCTTCTTGAGTCAATTTGTACATTTATATTTACCTAGAAAGTCATTCAATTTCAGGTAGATTTTTATCTTTTAAGTATAAAGTTATACTTAAATTACAATTTTTACATTTTCTTTATGTCAAAAATTAAACCCCCTCTTTTATTTTCATTATTGTTTGCCTGTATGTTTTCTTTTTTTATTCTTATTTGGGTTGCTAAAGGTTTCTCTGTTTTAAAGTCAGATTTATTGAGGTATAATTTACATATGGTAAAACTTACTCTTTGTAGTGTGTAGTTCTATGAGTTCTGACAAATCAGTACAACCATGTAACCACCCACACAGTCCAATTGCAGAAGAAATTTACCATTCTCAGAAATTCCCTCATTTCCCTTTGCAATCAACCTTTCTTTGATCCCCAGTTTCTGGCATCCTATTTCCTATTTTAGTAGTTTATTTCTTTTTATTTCTGAGTAGTATTCCATTATATGGCTGTACTACAGTTATCTATTTACCAGTTGAAGGGTATTTGGTTGTTTCCAGTTTGGGGTGATTATGAATAAAGCCACTATAAACATTTTCAAATAGGTTTTTGTGTGAACATAAGTTTTTATTTTTCCTGAGTAAATACCTATGAGTGGGATTTCTAGGTCATATGGTAAGTATTTGTCTGACTGTACAAGAAACTGCTGAATCATTTTCCTATCATTCTTTGTTTACTGGATTTTTGTTTATTTTGTTTTTTCCTTTGTTTCTGGTCAAATCTCTTTTTAGAATGTGAGTTTGGTCTCCTGACACTGATTCACCTTAGCAAGGGCATGCTTCAAACATAAAATGCTAGGGAGGACACCTCAGTGACAAGGCTTGGGAAGTGGTTGCACGAGGTGATATTATGTTTTCTGAACTGAGACACCCATTGGGGATCATAGGAGGGAGGAAGGAAAATGGGATAAATAGGAAGACATCAAAAGGAAAGGAAGAAAAGAAATTTGAACAACATGATGCCTAAAAGGGGAGTGATGTGTGCTACCTGGAAATACCTTTTTTTTTCAATTAAAAAAAAAATTTAATTTGAGGATAATTGCATTACAATGTTGTCTTAGTTTCTGTCATACAACAATGCAAATCAGTTATAATTACATATGTGTGTGTGGGTGTGGGTGTGTGTGTATATCTCCTCCCTCTTAAGGTGCTTCAGACTCCTGTAATACCTTAATGTAACATTATGAGTCATGGCAGCCTACAGAGAGCAGTAACCTTGAGGGCAATAGGGTAGGGGAGGTGGGCCAGGAAACACTAATACAGATCCTGAAAGCTTATGGTTCCAAAGTTCTATTTGAGTAGATAGGTGAGCCACTATGGGCTTTGGAAAAGGAGAATGATCCTGATCCAGTTGTGGTAGGACTGTGTATGTGCATGCTAAATCACTGTGTCATGTCCAATTCTTTGCAACCTCATGGGCTATAGCCCGCCAGGCTCCTCTGTCATGGGATCCTCCAAGTAAGAATACTGGAGTGGGTTGCCATGCCTGCCTCCCAAGTCTCTTATGTCTCCTGCGTTGGCAGATGGGTTCTTTACCACTAGCGCCATCTGGGAAGGGGATTAGGGTTTGGGAAAAGGAAAGAGGCTGGAGATGGGGCAAGCAGTGAGGCTGCTGTCAGAGTCTTGGGGGGCTCATGGTATTATCAAAGGAAAGAGGGATTTGTGGGGTGGAAAATATGGTAGGCACCCAATAAATACTCATTTAATTAATTAATTAAGGAGCTTGCTATTTCAAGTTGATTGCAAAAAATAGAGGTTTGTTAGAACTGCAAATGAATGAACTGGAGATGATGAAAACATTGAAAACAATGTGGAAAAGTAAGTAGATTGAAAGGAGAAAAGAATCTTGAAAAATTAATTTAACAGTCTGGGACAAGGGAAGGAGCTGGCAACAGAGTCAGAGAATCAACTAGTCAGAAAGCTATGACTATAGCACAGACTTTTGGGAATAAACATGGAAACCTAGTGAAGATCAAGGATGTCTCTGAGTTCTCTAGCTCCAGCACCTGACCATCTGTCCCCGGCTGACCCGAGCTCATCTGGACACCCTGAAGCCAGAGAGCTAAGTGATGATAAGCAAGGTTCCTGAGAGTTTCTAAGCTTTGGGGTGGCGTGAGGGGCATATTAAAATGACCCTGAAGGACCTTTCTGTTGTTGGGATCTTGTGATTCTAGTGAAAATATTGCTCAAGTGTCATATTCCCAGAAGAAGGACTTGATTTGAAGAAAGGCCCTAAGACCTTCAGTGGGAAAGAACAAGTAAAGGCTATTGGGTAACCCAAGCCAAGACAGTTTCCATCAATCTCTGAAGGTGTTTAGTTTGGGAGAGAATGGAGCTATTTCCACTGCAGAATTTGTGGAATTTTTTGTCCAGCGCCCCTATAATGAGGTATGGTTACTACACATTACAAGAGAACGACCCCATGGACTGCAGCCTACCAGGCTCCCCCATCCATGGGATTTTCCAGACAAGAGTACTGGAGTGGGGTGCCATTGCCTTCTCCGAGGAAAGGTAATAAAACAGGACAGATAACGTGATTTTTATTTGGTTTCAATGGCACATTAAGGAAGATTTCAGTTCCCCCTTTACAAGAAAGGCCGTTTACCTCTCGGAGCATCGAAAAGCCCATGGAGTTGAGTTCTACATAAGAAAATAGTGTCGAGTGAAAACTGAGTTCTACATAAGAAAATAGTGTAGAGTGAAAACTGACATGGTAACGTTGCATTATTTAGGTAACATTTGTTAGGAACCTACTAAGAGCTGGGTGCTGCGGTTCATGGGGTCACAAAGAGTCAGATACAACTTAATGACTAAACAGAAAAGAGCTGGATCGTCTTGCCACCCCAGCCTTCTTTCAGTTTCTCAAACTTGTCTCCCTTCCTTCTGTCTCTGGGTCTCGGTACCTACTGTTCCCTTGATCTGGAACATATGTCCTCCCACCCACCTCTTTTCCCCTACCCACTCCTGCCTCCAGCCCACTTTGCCCAGTTAATCCCATTACCCTTCAGATCTGCTCCTAAGTTAATACCTCAGAATATTCTCAACTGGTTGCTTTTTCCTGCCGCTGTCGTAGTAGCTCATGTCTGCTTTCTTTTGCCCTCTTCCTTTTTCCTTTCCTCCTTTCCTCAAGCATTAAACAAATGAACACAAAGAGAAATAGAAAATAGTAAATTGCAATAAATGCTTTGAAGGAAAAGAACAACTTATTTCAATAAAGACATATATATATATATTGGGCTTTCCAGGTGGTGGAGTGGTAAAGAATTCGCCTGCCAATGCAGGAGACTCTGGTTTGATCCCTGGGTTGGGAAGATCTCCTGGAGTAGGAAATGGCAATCCAACAGTATTCTTACCTGGAAAATCCCATGGACAGAGGAGCCAGGCGGACTACAGCCCATGGGGTCACAAAGAGCTGAACATGACTGAGCAACTGAGCACACACAGCACAAATATATTTATTGGTTCATTATTCACACAAATCAATGTTCAGAATTATGTGTTGAATAAATGAATGAATAATAATTATGAGTAAGACCTCTCACTGGAGGAGGTGGTAAAGAGAATTCCAGGCAAGGAAAATGACACGTGCAAAGATACAGAAGCATGAATGAGTGTGAAGTAATTGACAAATCACTAGAAACATGAGTAAGTGGATGGGTTGAAGATAAGATTGTAAAGGTAAGCAAGATCCTGTTTGTAATTTTGGCTTTTTTCCCAAATGGGAGAGAGTAGGGGAAGTCAACGGAGAAGGCAATGGCACCCCACTCCAGTACTCTTGCCTGGAGAATCCCATGAAGGGAGGAGCCTGGTGGGCGGCAATCCATGGGGTTGCTAAGAGTCGGACACGACTGAGCGACTTCACTTTCACTTTTCACTTTCATGCATTGGAGAAGGAAATGGCAACCTACTCCAGTGTTCTTGCCTGGAGAATCCCAGGGACAGGGGAGCCTGGTGGGCTGCCGTCTATGGGGTCGCACAGAGTCGGACATGACTGAAGCGACTTAGCAGCAGCAGCAGGGGAAATCAAAGGTTTTTAAGCGAGAGTGTTATATTCAGATTTGTGTTTTAGAGAGATTCTTCAGGATCTAGAATTCTACAGGATTTAGAGAATCCTGTACTGATTCTTCATCTATTGCTATTCCATCCCCGAAATTTTAAATTCTGAAACAGAGAAGTCCTACTCATTTGGCATGGCTCATATGGTGATTAATCAAAATCAGTTAAAGTGGAAAATCATAAAAATTACTATATATATATATATATGTTTTCAACATCTTACTCTAATTTATTTTTTAATATAAATTTATTTATTTTAATTGGAGGTTAATTACTTTTCAATATTGTATTGGTTTTGCCATACATCAACATGAATCCGCCATGGGTGTACATGTGTTCCCCATCCTGAACCCCCCTCCCTCCTCCCTCCCTGTACCATCCCTCTGGGTCGTCCCAGTGCACCAGCCTCAAGCGTCTATTATCATGCATTGAACCTGGACTGGCAATTCGTTTCATATATGATATTATACATGTTTCAATGCCATTCTCCCAAATCATCCCACCCTCTCCCTCTCCCACAGAGTCCAAAGGACTGTTCTAGACATCTGTGTCTTTTTTGCTGTCTCACATACAGGGTAATCGTTACCATCTTTCTAAATTCCATATATATGTGTTAGTATACTGTATTGGTGTTTTTCTTTCTGGCTTACTTCACTCTGTATAATAGGCTCCAGTTTCATCCACCTCATTAGAACTGATTCAAATGTATTCTTTTTAATGGCTGAGTAATACTCCATTGTGTATATGTACCACAGCTTTCTTACACATTCATCTGCTGATGGACATCTAGGTTGCTTCCATGTCCTGGCTATTATAAACAGTGCTACGATGAACATTGGGGTGCACGTGTCTCTTTCAATTCTGGTTTCCTCGGTGTATATGCCCAGTAGTGGGATTGCTGGGTCATAAGGCAGTTCTATTTCCAGTTTTTTAAGGAATCTCCACGCTGTTCTCCATAATGGCTCTACTAGTTTGCATTCCCACCAACAGTGTAAGAGGGTTCCCTTTTCTCCTCACCCTCTCCAGCATTTATTGCTTGTAGACTTTTGGATCGCAGCCATTCTGACTGGCATGAAATGGTACCTCATTGTGGTTTTGATTTGCATTTCTCTGATAATGAGTGATGTTGAGCATCTTTTCGTGTGTTTGTTAAGCATCTGTATGTCTTCTTTGGAGAAATGTCTGTTTAGTTCTTTGGCCCATTTTTTGATTGAGTCGTTTATTTTTTTGGAATTGAGCTGCAGGAATTGCTTGTATATATTTTGAAATTAGTTGTTTGTCAGTTGCTTCATTTGCTATTATTTTCTCCCATTCTGAAGGCTGTCTTTTCACCTTGCTTATAGTTTCCTTTGTTGTGCAGAAGCTTTTAATTTTAATTAGGTCCCATTTGTTTATTTTTGCTTTTATTTCCAATATTCTGGGAGGTGGGTAATAGAGGATCCTGCTGTGATTTATGTCGGAGTGTTTTGCCTATGTTCTCCTCTAGGAGTTTTATAGTTTCTGGTCTTACATTGAGATCTTTAATCCACTTTGAGTTTACTTTTGTGTATGGTGTTAGAAAGTGTTCTAGTTTCAGTCTTTTACAAGTGGTTGACCAGTTTTCCCAGCACCACTTGTTAAAGAGATTGTCTTTAATCCATTGTATATTCTTGCCTCCTTTGTCAAAGATAAGGTGTCCATAGGTGTGTGGATTTATCTCTGGGCTTTCTATTTTGTTCCATTGATCTATATTTCTGTCTTTGTGCCAGTACCATACTGTCTTGATGACTGTGGCTTTGTAGTAGAGCCTGAAGTCAGGCAGGTTGATTCCTCCAGTTCCATTCTTCTTTCTCCAGATTGCTTTGGCTATTCGAGGTTTTTAGTATTTCCATACAAATTGTGAAATTATTTGTTCTAGCTCTGTGAAAAATACGATTGGTAGCTTGATAGGGATTGCATTGAATCTATAGATTGCTTTGGGTAGTATACTCATTTTCACTATATTGATTCTTCCAATCCATGAACATGGTATATTTCTCCATCTATTAGTGTCCTCTTTGATTTCTTTCACCAGTGTTTTATAGGTTTCTATATATAGGTCTTTAGTTTCTTTAGGTAGATATATTCCTAAGTATTTTATTCTTTTTGTTGCAATGGTGAATGGAATTATTTCCTTAATTTCTCTATTTTCTCATTATTAGTGTATAGGAACGCAAGGGATTTCTGTGTGTTGATTTTATATCCTGAAACTTAACTATATTCATTGATTAGCTCTAGTAATTTTCTGTTGGAGTTTTTAGGGTTTTCTATGTAGAGGATCATGTCATCTGCAAACAGTGAGAGTTTTACTCCTTCTTTTCCAATTTGGATTGCTTTTATTTCTTTTTCTGCTCTGATTGCTGTGGCCAAAACTTCCAAAACTATGTTGAATAGTAGTGGTGAAAGTGGGCACCCTTGTCTTGTTCCTAACTTTAGGGGAAATGCTTTAAACTTTTCACCATTGAGGATAATGTTTGCTGTGGGTTTGTCATATATAGCTTTTATTATGTTGAGGTATGTTCCTTCTATTCCTGCTTTCTGGAGAGTTTTTACTCTAATTTAGAACATATGAATCCACAACCACTTCAGGTTCCCTTAAGTGCAGAGTCTGATTTTTGAGTGACTGCATCCATATAGAATTATCTATGGACTTCAGCTTCAAAATAGAACAAGAACTTTGTTGTTCAGTCGCTAAGTCACAGCTGACTCTTTGCAACCCCATGGACTGCAGCATACCAGGCTTCCCTGTACTTCACTATCTCCCGGAGCTTGCTCAAATTCATGTGCATTGAGTTGGTGATGCCATCCAACCATCTCATCCTCTGTCTCCCCTTTCTCCTCCCACCTTCAGTCTTTCCCAGCATCAAGGTCCTTTCCAATGAGTCAGCTCTTTGCATCAGGTGGCCAAAGTATTGGAGCTTTAGCATCAGTCCTTCCAACAAATATTCGGGGTTGATTTTCTTTAAGTTTGACTGGTTTGATCTCCTTACTCTCCAAGGAACTCTCAAGAGTCTTCTCCAGCACGACAGTTTGAAAGCATCAGTTCTTCAGTGCTTAGCCTTCTTTATAGTTCAACTCTCACATCCATAGAAAATTAAATATTTCTTATAAAATAACCTCAGCACAGAGTCCATGATTATGATACTTTTAGGTTTTTTACATGATATTATAATGGTTAATACACAGTCTCCCAAACCAGACTGCTGGGTTCAAATCCTGTACCACTTCCTAACTCAGGCAAGTTGTTAGCTTCTTTGTGCCTCAGTTTCCTTAATACTCACTTCAGAGTGTTATCATGAGGCTCAAATGATATAGGCCTTTTTACATAAAGGCCTAATGTAGTGTTGAATAGTTAACATTCAACAGATGTTAACTATTTTCAAGTTGTCTCTCCCACACCCAATTCAATAGAATTTTAAAAAGACTTTCTTCTATGGGGACTTTTCAAAGCATTTAGTTCAGTATTCTTCAGTTCAGTTCACTCGCTCAGTCATGTCCGACTCTTTGCGACCCCATGAATCGTAGCACGCCAGGCCTCCCTGTCCATCATCAACTCCCAGAGTTCATTCAGACTTACATCCATCAAGTCAGTGATGCCATCCAGCCATCTCATCCTCTATCATCCCCTTCTCCTCCTGCCCCCAATCCCTGCCATCATCAGAATCTTTTCCAATGAGTCAACTCTTCGCATGAGGTGGCCAAAGTATTGGAGTTTCAGCTTTAGCATCAGTCCTTCCAAAGAAATCCCAGGGGTGATCTTCTTCAGAATTGACTGGTTAGATCTCCTTGCAATCCAAGGGACTTCTCCAACACCACAGTTCAAAAGTATCAATTCTTTGGCACTCAGCTTTCTTCACAGTCCAACTCTCACATCCATACATGACCATTGGAAAAACCATAGCCTTGACTAGACGGACCTTTGTTGGCAAAGTAATGTCTCTGCTTTTCAATATGCTGTCTAGGTTGGTCATAACTTTTCTTCCAAGGAGTAAGCGTCTTTTAATTTCATGGCTGCAATCACCATCTGCAGTGATTTTGGAGCCCCCAAAAATAAAGTCTGCCACTGTTTCCACTGTTTCCCCATCTATTTCCCATGAAGTGATGGGACCAGATGCCATGATCTTTGTTTTCTGAATGTTGAGCTTTGAGCCAACTTTTTCACTGTCCTCTTTCACTGTCACCAAGAGGCTTTTGAGTTCCTCTTCACTTTCTGCCATAAGGGTGGTGTCATCTGCATATCTGAGGTTATTGCTATTTCTCCCAGCAATCTTGATTCCAGCTTGTGTTTCTTCCAGGCCAGCGTTTCTCATGATGTACTCTGCATATACGTTAAATAAGCAGGGTGACAATATACAGCCTTGACGTACTCCTTTTCCTGTTTGGAACCAGTCTGTTGTTCCATGTCCAGTTCTAACTGTTGCTTCCTGACCTACATACAAATTTCTCTAGAGGCAGGTCAGGTGGTCTGGTATTCCCGTCTCTTTTAGAATTTTCCACAGTTTATTGTGATCCACACAGTCAAAGGCTTTGGCATAGTCAATAAAGCAGAAATAGATGTTTTTCTGGAACTCTCTTGCTTTTTTGATGATCCAGCGGATGTTGGCAATTTGGTCTCTTGTTCCTCCACCTTTTCTAAAACCAGCTGGAACATCTGGAAGTTCATGGTTCATGTATTGCTGAAGCCTGGCTTGGAGAATTTTGAGCATTGCTTTACTAGTGTGTGAGATGAGTGCAATTGTGCGGTAGTTTGAGCATTTTTTGGCATTGCCTTTCTTTGGGATTGGAATGAAAACTGACCTTTTCCAGTCCTGTGGCCACTGTTAGGAACAACAATTCTCTTTCTTTTTGTACCACTGGCTTACATAATATTTAATTATGTAAATACAGTAACCACTTCTATTGGCATAAACAAACTTTGGCACAATCACAAAGACTTATACTCAACCCGTGGAAGCAGATGTGGACATGCTAGAGGGTAACCTATGAGTGAGGACCATGCAGGGTGCTGTGGCCATTAACCAGGGTGTTTTACAGTGGGATTGGAAAGTCTCAGTGAGCCCAGTAGATCAGTAGAGAAGAGATCAGTTAAGAGAGCATCTACTCTTGGGTGACAACCTCTATCCTTCTTGCATCCTTTCTCCTTTGCTCCTATTATAGCTATGCTTTAATTTCATCAACTCCCCAGGCCTAGGCCAGACCTGTAATCTTTCTAAGCATCAAAAAAGAGACTGCTCCCCTATGACATTTAAAATAAAAACAATAGTAACTTGTAAAATAAGCATTAGAAAGTCCAATAAAAGTCTGACTTTTCCCATGGTGTTTATTTTGGTATTTTGTAAAAAAATTTCAGATTCTCTCCCCAAAATTGTAGCAGGGGTTCCCTTTGCTTTGCTGGTGACTTGAGAATGTGTTTATCCATTGGGTAATCTAGCACTGCATTTGACTCCCACATTTTCCCCCAACCCCTCAATCTCTGACTAGAATCACTTAGCTCACTTTTAACTGCTTTCTTGCGAGAATCTTTTATCCCATCTCCTTACACAGAACCCATCCAGTAGCCTCCCAAACATTGGATATATTGAATTTGATGTGACTTTTCAGCTCCCAGGTAGAAATGTCCAACAGAAACTTGAATGTAAAAAGTCTGGAACCCAGGACAGAGACCAAAAGTAGAGAGAGATTTTAAAATCTGCAACACAGGGACTTCCCTGGTAGTTCATTGGTTAAGAATCTGCCTTCCAACGCAGGGGATGCAGGTTCAATCCCTGGCTGAGGAACTAAGATCCTACATGCCACATGGCAACTAAGCCCTGTGTCACAACTAGAAAGGCCTGCATGCTCTAACCAAGACCTAGCACAGCCAAAACCGTAAATGAATAAAACTTTTAAAAAAATAAAACCTGTAACATGTAAGTGTTAATATCTCAGTAATCCAATGTAATCTATTGCTCTGAGGGACCTACCTTCAAAAAGCCTGTTCGGGCGCCACTTGCCGGGGTCCAGCCCCGGTGGATCCAGGGAATTCGAAGGGGAGACAGCATTGGCAATCAGGAAACAATTGCTTAATTAAATGTTAATTAAGGATATAAAGAGTGGTTAAATAAGGATAGCTCAGTGAGGAAATTCGGTGGAGAAAAGAGGCTGAAATAAGGATAGCTCAGTGAGGAAATTCAGTGGAGAAAAGAGGCTAAATAATTCAGCCAGAAGGTGAGAGAAAGAACAACACGGGGAGACCAAGTTTCGGTGAACAAGGCCCGCACTTTATTTTCCAAAGTAGTTTTTATACCTTAAGTTATGCATAGAGGATAATGGGGGAAGGGGTAGAGTCATGCAGTAAGCCAGGCTTTCTTCCTGCAAACTTATCATATGCAAAAGTTTAGGTGATTTGCATCATCTTCTGGCCTGGAGGCCTGTTAACATTTTAAGAAACTTATTTTTCTCTAAAGGTGATTATTCTAAAGTCAGGCGCCACCCTCCAAAAGCATTAGATAAAGTTGCCTTCCTATAGGGCAAAGATGTGGTGGGCTACAACAAGAAAAAAAATTAACTCAAGGGTCTAAGGTTACAAACATTAAAGTTACTACTTACACCAATTATATTAATCAATACACTGCCAGGGACACAGCAGGTAAGGGATATGGAAACTTAACAGCAAACATTGGCCCAACAAGTGAAAAACCCTTCACCAATACAATTTCTAATCAATCTTTTAACTGCTCAAAGGAATCTGTATTTAGACAGTTTAGAACATCTCATGCCTCTCATAGTTGGGAGGCTCTGAGCAATCACATGTGGCCGGAAAAACCTATTCAGGCAGGCTAGAGGATTTCCAAAGGAGTTTGTAGGTTGAAACACTATCACACCCAGGAATTATTAACTGGAGCTGTAAGTTAACTCTTTTTTCAGAGAGAGGTAGTGGGGGACAGCCCCCCGTAAAGTCAGAGGTGTAAGTGAGAGCACAAAGCAGAAAGTAGGCAGACTCTGGTTTTGGGGGTAGATGCTCGAGAATTTCCAGGGGGACTCCTGAGGCTCGATCCCACCTTTGCGTATGCCGAGCCTCCTTCCTCTGACCTTTGCCGCGGGCGGAGCTCCTGCTCCCGGCACCCCAACCAGTAATGCTGAAGAAGCTGAAGTTGAATGGTTCTATGAAGACCTACAAGACTTTCTAGAACTAACACCCAATAAAGATGTCTTTTTCATCATGAGGGACTGGAATGCAAAAGTAGGAAGTCAAGAGATACCTGTAGTAACAGGCAAATTTGGCCTTGGAGTTCAAAGTGAAGTAAGGCAAAGGCTAATAGAGTTTTGCCAAGAGAACATGCCCTCATGGGTCATAGCAAACACCCTCTTCGAACTACACAAGAGAAGATTCTACATACGCACATCATCAGATGGTCAATACAGAAATCAGATTGATTATATTCTTTGCAGCCAAAGATGGAGACGCTCCATAAAGTCAGCAAAAACAAGACTGGGAGCTGACTGTGGCCCAGATCATGAACTCCTTATTGCAAAATTCAGACTTAATTTGAAGAAAGTAGAGACAACCACTAGACCATTCAGGTATGACCTAAATCAAATGTCTTATGATTATATAATAGAAGTGATAAATAGATTCAAGGGATTAGATCTGGTAGACAGAGTACATGAAGAACTATGGATGGAGGTTCATGACATTGTATAGGAGGCAGGGAACAAGAACATCCCCAAGAAAAAGACATGCAAAAAGGCAAAATGGTTGTCTGAGGAGGCCTTACAAATAGCTGAGAAAAGAAGAGAAGCTAAAGGCAAAGGAGAAAAGGAAAGCTATACCCATCTGAATGCAGAGTTCCAAAGAATAGCAAGGAGAGATAAGAAAGCCTTCCTCAATGCAAAGAAATAGAGGAAAACAATAAATGGGAAAGACTAGAGATCTCTTCAAGAGAGTTAGAGATACCAAGGGAACATTTCATACAAAGATGGGCTCAATACAGGACAGAAATGGTATGGACCTAACAGAAGCAGAAGATGTTAAGAAGAGGTGGCAAGAATACACAGAACTGTACAAAAGAGATATTCATGACCCAGATAACAACAATGGTGTGATCACTCACCTAGAGCCAGACATCCTGGAATTCAAAGTCAAGTGGGCCTTAGGAAGCATGACTACAAACAAAGCTAGTGGAGGTGATGGAATTCCAGTTGAGCTATTTCAAATCCTAAAAGACGATGCTGTGAAAGTGCTGCACTCAATATGCCAGCAAATTTGGAAAATGCAGCAGTGGCCACAGGACTGGAAAAGGTCAGTTTTCATTCCAATCCCAAAGATTTCGTCAATGCCAAAGAATGCTCTAACTACCGCACAATTGCACTCATCTCACAGGCTAGCAAGTCAATGCTCAAAATTCTCCAAGCCAGGCTTCAACAGTATATGAACCATGAACTTCCAGATATTCAAGCTGAATTTAGAAAAGGCAGAGGAACCAGAGATCAAATTGCCAATATCTCTTGAATCCTCAAAAAAAGCAAGAGAGTCCCAGAAAAACATCTACTTCTGCTTTATTGACTATGCCAAAGCCTTTGACTGTATGGATCACAACAAACTGTGGAAAATTCTTCAAGAGATGGGAATAGCAGACCACCTGACCTGCTTCCTGAGAAATCTGTATGCAGATCAAGAAACAACAGTTAGAACTGGACATGAAACAACAGACTGGTTCCAAATCAGGAAAGGAGTATGTCAAGGCTGTATATTGTTACTGCTTATTTAACTTATACACAGAGTACATCATGAGAAATGCTGGGCCAGATGAAGCACAAGCTGGAATCAAGATTGCTGGCAGAAATATCAATAACCTCAGATATGCAGATGACACCACCCTTATGGCAGAAAGCCAAGAAGAACTAAAGAGCCTCTTGATGAGAGTGAAAAGGTTGGCTTAAAACTCAACATTCAGAAAACTAAGATCATGGCATCCAGGCCCATCACTTCATGACAAATAGATGGGGAAACAATGGAAACAGTGAGAGACTTTGTTTTGGGGCTCCAAAATCACTGCAGATGGTGACTGAAGCCATGAAATTAAAAGACGCGTGCTCCTTGGAAGAAAAGTTATCCCAAACCTAGGCAGCATTTTAAAAAGCAGAGACATTAATTTGCCAACAAAGGTCCATCTGGTCGAAGCTATGGTTTTTCCAGTAATCATATATGGATATGAGAGTTGGACTATAGAGAAAGCTGAGTGCTGAAAAATTGATGCTTTTGACCTGTGGTGTTGGAGAAGACTCTTGAGAGTCCCTTGGACTTCAAGGAGATCCAACCAATCAATCCTAAAGGAAATCAGTCCTGAATATTCTTTGGAAGGACTGATGCTGAGGCTGAAACTGCAATCCTTTGGCCACCTGATGTGAAGAACTGACTCATTTGAAAAGACCCTGATGCTAGGAAAGATTGAAGGTGGGAGGAGAAGAGGGCAACAGAGGATGAGATGGTTGAATGGCATCACCGACTCGATGGACATGAGTTTGAGTAAACTCCAGGAGCTGGTGATGGACAGGTAAGCCTGGCATGCTGCAATCCATGAGGTCAGAAAGAGTCAGACATTACTGAGGGAGTGAACTGAACTGAACACATAAGTGGGATTTGAGCCCGTGTGTGTAGGTCACAGAACCCAGAAAGGACATGTTGAGACGGAAGAGCAATGGCTGAGCTGAGAGCTCTGAGGAACATCACTGTGTAAGGGCCAGGTGGAGCAGGAGCTGCCAATGAAAGAGTCAATCTCGACATGCAGGGAAGCCTGAATCCAAGGCAGGGGGGCTTCAAGAAGTGATGGTTACCAGTGTCAAGTGTAACAGAGAGGTGAGGTAAGAATAGACAGTGCCTGGCACCTGGTACTCAATACATATGTGTTAACTGATGTATTGAGGTGAGAGAGAGTGAAATATTTCAGGATGCTTGGCTGAAAAAAGAAGTTAAAAGCTATGTCAGTACGCTGACTCTACGGAGGGCAGGAAAGAAGGGCAGAATCTAATGGAAGATCAGAAGCTCATGCTGATGGTCATTGAGGAAATTCTCATTTCCCCTTCTTAGTTAGGGTGAGAAGTAGTGAACTGTTCTAACTACTCCCACCTCAGGGTCCTTCGTCATCTTCCTTAGATCAACATCCAGTGTTTTTTCTGCTGAGTTTTGGGACCTGGGTTTTCCACTGAAGAAGTCCTGCTGAGTTACTCTTTTCCAGTTCAAGGTCCCAGAGACCCTAAACCTGAAAAACCAGAGTAGACTGACTGCAGGTGATGAGAAGACTGAGGCAGGAGTGGAGCCCAGTGGCCAGACTCTGAGCCCATGGAGAACCACGGGGTCTGAGGAGAGCTGCTTCTGGGGGGTTTTCCACTGACTGGCTCCTTGCTTGCCTAGCCTTCCTCTCTCATGTCAGCAGATCACAACAACAGTTGGTTTGGTTGGGGGATAACAGTCAAAACCACAAAAGAAAAATTCCTGTGCCATTCATCTAAAGTGTGGTTCTTCATTTGATGGCTGTCTATTTCAGCAGAAGCAGAAGCTTATGAGGGCAGGGACTGTATTCACTAGAGCACTATTGTATCCTTTGTGCCTGGGACATAATCAGTATTCAATCAGTGTTTGCTTAATGGGGGAAAAAGCAAGTAATGTTGTCTACTGATGGTGCCTAGACCAATAAAAGACAGAGTTTTGTATCCGCCTGAAAGTGGGTTTTCTATGAAGCTAATCCCTTATATGATACAGTGGAAGTGAGAAATAGATGTAAGGGACTAGATCTGATAGAGTGCCTGATGAACTATGGACGGAGGTTTGTGACATTTTACAGGAGACAGGGATCAAGACCATCCCCATGGAAAAGAAATGCGAAAAAGCAAAATGGCTGTCTGGGGAGGCCTTACAAATAGCTGTGAAAAGAAGGGAAGCAAAAAGCAAAGGAGAAAAGGAAAGATATAAGCATCTGGATGCAGAGTTCCAAAGAATAGCAAGGAAAGATAAGAAAGCCTTCCTCAGCGATCAATGCAAAGAAATAGAGGAAAACAACATAATGGGAAAGATGAGAGATCTCTTCAAGAAAATTAGAGATACCAAGGGAACATTTCATGCAAAGATGGGCTCAATACAGGACAGAAATGGTATGGACCTAACAGAAGCAGAAAATATTAAAAAGCGGTGGCAGGAATACACAGAAGAACTGTACAAAAAAGATCTTCATGCCCAAGATAATCACGATGGTGTCATCACTAACCTAGAGCCAGACATCCTGGAATGTGAAGTCAAGTGGGCCTTAGAAAGCATCACTATGAACAAAGCTAGTGGATGTGATGGAATTCCAGTTGAGCTATTTCAAATCCTGAAAGATGATGCTGTGAAAGTGCTGCACTCAATATGTCAACAAATTTGGAAAACTCAGCAGCGGCCACAGGACTGGAAAAGGTCAGTTTTCATTCCAATCCCAAAGAAAGGCAATGCCAAAGAATGCTCAAACTACCGCACAATTGCACTCATCTCATACACTAGTAAAGTAATGCTCAAAATTCTCCAAGCCAGGCATCAGCAATACATGAACCATGAACTTCCAGATGTTCAAGCTGGATCTAGAAAAGGCAGAGGAACCAGAGATCAAATTGCCAACATCTGCTGGATCATTGAAAAAGCAAAAGAGTTCCAGAAAAACATCTATTTCTGCTTTATTGACTATGCCAAAGCCTTTGACTGTATGGATCACAATAAACTGTAGAAAATTCTAAAAGAGATGGGAATACCAGACCACCTGACCTGCCTCTTGAGAAACCTGTATGCAGGTCAGGAAGCAACAGTTAGAACTGGACATGGAACAACAGACTGGTTCCAAATAGGAGAAGTATGCCAAGGCTGAATATTGTCACCCTGCTTATTTAACTTCTATGCAGAGTACATCATGAGAAACACTGGGCTGGAAGAAGCACAAGCTGGAATCAAGATTACTGGGAGAAATAGCAATAAACTCAGATATGCAGAAGACACCACCCTTATGGCAGAAAGTGAAGAGGAACTCAAAAGCCTCTTGGTGACAGTGAAAGAGGAGAGTGAAGAAGTTGGCTCAAAGCTCAACATTCAGAAAACTAAGATCATGGCATCCGGTCCCATCACTTCATGGAAAATAGATGGGGAAAAAGTGGAAACAGTCTCAGACTTTATTTTTCTGGGCTCCAAAATCACTGCAGATGGTGATTGCACCTATGAAATTAAAAGATGCTTACTCCTTGGAAGGAAAATTATGACCAACCTAGATAGCATATTCAAAAGCAGAGATATTACTTTGCCAACAAAGGTCCGTCTAGTCAAGGCTATGGTTTTTCGAGTGGTCATGTATGGATGTGAGAGTTGGACAGTGAGGAAGGCTGAGCGCCAAAGAATTGATGCTTTTGAACTGTGGTGTTGGAGAAGACTCTTGAGAGTCCCTTGGACTGCAAGGAGATCCAACCAGTCCATTCTGAAGGAGATCAGCCCTGGGTGTTCATTGGAAGGACTGATGCTAAAGCTGAAACTCCAATACTTTGGCCACCTCATGCGAAGAGTTGATTCATTGGAAAAGACTCTGATGCTGGGAGGAATTAGGGGCAGGAGGAAAAGGGGATGACAGAGGATAAGATGGCTGGATGGCATCACCGACTCGATGGACGTGAGTTTGAGTGAACTCCGGGAGTTGGTGATGGACAGGGAGGCCTGGCGTGCTGCGATTCATGGGGTCGCAAAGAGTCGGACACGACTGAGCGACTGTACTGAACTGAACTGAACTGAATTAAATTTAAACTTACAGGCCCCCTTGTTTACATTGGCTCCTAGGATAGGCCTTTGCAATATTTTTGTTGTTGTTGTTTTAATCACTCAGTCGTATCTGACTCTTTTGTGACCCCATGGACTGTAGCCCACCAGGCTCCTATGTCCATGGGATTCTCCAGGCAAAAATATTGGAGTGGGTTGCCATTTCTTATCCAGGGGATCTTCCCAACTCAGGGATAGAACTTGTGTCTCCTGCTTGGCAGGTGGATTCTTTACCACTGAACCACCAGGTAAACCCAACAGTATTTTTACATGTCACATTTTTTTAATTTGCCAGAAATAAGATACCTTAATCAGAGTTTAATATGATTACTGTTTCTATTCTGACTCCATACTTCCCTTCCTGTGAAGTGGTTTGAAGCAAATGTGGGTGTTTGGGAGACCTGGTTAAAGGGAAGCTGATTTGGGGATATAGCTTGTTTATTTGGGTTAATGGGATCTATTTATGTGGTTTGCAGTCTCCTCTGTGCAGAGTTAACTTACTACTGGCTATTCCAGTGTAGAAATGTCTCTCAGGAGTCCTGCTACTGCCCACCATGCTAAATCACAGGGGATCAAGACACAAAGATAAATGGCCAGAGCTTGTAGGGCCTGAATGTGCCCTAGGGTGCCCTGCCGTGGAAGAGAAACAAGGCTTAAAAAGGTATGGATCGAGAAACTTGTCATCACATATGTGAAAAATTTAAGTGGAAATTTAGGTTTTTATTGATGCTTCATCAAAACAGAACCTCTCACCTATTAGGAATACATTTCTTAATGCAGTGTATACAGTGATAAGTATATTATATGTTTTCTTTTTTATGGGAATCACATGAGATAGAGTTTATTAAAATTCCTGTGTTTATAGGGCTTAAACTACTGAATGCATTCTTATGTGAATTTATGTTTTACACATCCCCAAAATACTGACACCACTGAAGATAATATAAAACTAATATGCACTATTGGAGAAGGAAATGGCAACCCCCTCCAGTACTCTTGCCTGGAAAATCCCATGGACGGAGGAGCCTGGTAGGCTATAGTCTATGGGGTCGCAAAGAGTCAGACATGACTGAGCGACTTCACTCAACTTCACTCACTCAATATGCACTGTAAGTAGGACATCAATAATAAACTGGTAAAAGAGTGTCAATAAAGTCCAAGAGTATTCAGGAAATTTTGAAATGCCCTGCAATATTACAACTCCTATGTAAGAGAAACTTGATAGATGTTCATAATAGTCCTTTAAAATTTATATAACAGTACTAACAGGGAGTTTTGAAACTGGAGGAAACATCTTTAAATTATCAACAATAAACAAAATTTGATCAACAGTGGTAGATGAAAGATTGAATTATATTTCTCCTTTCTTTACAGAAAATTACACTTAAAAATTGTTGGCCCTATGGAGAGTTAAAACACAGGGAGTCAAAAAATAGTAGGAAATAAACACTTAGGGGGTGTAACAGACAATTATTTTTTAAATTTTATTTAAAAAATTTTGTCATGCTCATGAGTTTCCTCAGCTTTTAAAATTTTATAATTTGTTGCACTAGCATTTGTCATTCCATATAAATACTCATTTTTGTACCTAATTTTACATTTGTAATTTTAAAATATTTATTTTTATTTATTTATTATTTGACTGTGCCAGGCCTGAGGGCATGTGGAATCTTCAATCTTCATCGCCAGGATGTAGGATCTTTAGTTGAGGCACGTGAACTCTTTGTTGTAGCATGTGGGATCTAGTTCCCTGACGAGGGATCAAACCCGGGCGCCCTGCATTGGGAGCACAGAATCTTAGCCATTGGACCACCAGGGAAGTCCCCTTGTAATTTTTTCAAAGACGGCTCTCAGAATTGTACATGTGAAGCTTCAGATGCCACAAGACATGGATCTGCTCCTGCATCCTCCATCTTCCTGGCTTTGGGTGGTTTTGGATGGGAAGCAATAGTATCATTGGAGTCCCAGCTGTAGGCAGTTGGTGTATGACTGGTTCCCATGTCAACATTTTAGATGGTACCTGACCTCCTTTTTTGATTTATAGAATGAATTTCCAGAATTAACCAGGAGCTGATGACCACTCCTTTCTGATATACTCATGGGGCTTGAGTTTTAACCTTACCTAGCTTCTTAATTCCAGAGTCTCTCTGAGCCCAGGCCCCTGGGACAGATTCCTTCTTCCTTTGCCGTTTGGCTGACTCTAGAATGGAGGCAGAGTCGAAGGGAAGAAGGGGGAAGAGGATCACAGGCCTGCAGAATTCTATTTTGATGTCTTTTTGCAGGGAGTGTCTCCTTATTGGTCTCAGTTGGTATATCTCACTAAGAAATCTGGCAGAAATGAGAAGGCATATGATGACTAATTGAAGGAAGTGGTGATATTTAGCCTGGAAAAGCAATATCTCTGTTGGAGACCTGTATCAGGAGTCTTGCCACAACATAGAGTAGCATGTCTACTCAAAACTCAGTGCCATAAGATAGTGGGTATTTGTTTCTTGAATGCACAGGTATGTGGATCACTAAGGGTCAGTGGATCTCAGCTGGGCCCAGCGGGGCTTGGCTCCGCTGTGGGTTAAGTCCAGGTCTGCTCCATGCGTTCTTAGATCCCCTTGAACCAGCAGCCACCAGCCACCAGAGGTGTGCTTTTCTCATGGTGAAAGGCAGGAGCCTAAGGCAGGAGCCGATCGTGCAAGCACATTTCTATCCTCTGATTGCTTTATGTCTGCCAACATTTTACTGGATGAAGCACATTAACAGCCAAGCCCAAATTCAAGGGTAAGAAAATCGTCCCATCCTGCTTTGAGGGCAGAGCAAGCCATATGGGCAAGACAACATCAGTGGGACAGGGAAGATGGAGGTGGAGGGGTACAGGAGTGACTGTTTGGTGAATGATCATGTAGTATACCTGAAGAGTTATGATATCAAAGAAGGAGGAGATCTCCTCATATCTTGGTCTTCAGTCCACTAGAATCTAACCTCATTCCTTGCTTTTACCAAAATCACTGTCTTACTTATTTTGCCCCCTTATATCTAGAATCTGATTCTTCTCATCTGTTCTCACTGAATTGCTTGCCTGCATTGCTGCTATAGTATGCTGACTGCTCCCCTTTCTCCTTTCCTGATTCATCATCCGCAGAGCTGCCAGCTATTATCAGTATCTCATCAGCATCATCATTATTATCTATTTTGCATTACATTTACTGGTTTACATGCCCGACTCCTTCATTACATTGACAGCCTCTGGATGGCAAGAACTGGGCTTTATTTATCTTTGAATCTCCAGCATCCTGCCCCGGGCATGATGTGTAGTAAAACTCCAATAAGTAAGTATGGAAAGAGGGAAGCAAAGAAGGAATATGGGATTGTACTTTAAGTCTGTATGACCTTAAAGCCTAAACTCTTTCTACTCTACCATAATTTAGTCTTAGTCACAGATGTGTTGCTGATAAAAACAAAGATAAAGCTACACTGTAGGAAAAGCAGGCTACTTGATCTAGATGAACTAAAGAGTGTTTCTCCCATAATCACAATAATCCTTCCTGATCCTAATTCTTCAAAAGGGGAAAGGTCTAGAAGCCACAGAAATTTGTAAATGGCCATAAGCATTTTAACTATATAAAAAGATGCTCAGCTTCACTCTGAGAGAAACACATATGCCGTTTTTTATCAATCTGATTGGCAGAGATCAAAAAGTTCTAACATGTATTGGTGAAGGGTGTGGAAAGAGGTCCATAAACTGCTGATAGGAGTGTAAATAGGTTCAGTCTCTACAGAGGGCAGTTTGGCAATCTGCCAGCTCTTTTGTACTGATATGGAGAGGTCTCCAATATACCCTGTGTTGTAAGTGAAAAGGCAAGATGCAGAACACGGAGTGCAGAGTTACCTTTGTGTACACAGAGGGAAGAAAATCAGATATACCTATGTGCTCTTATTGCTCAGGCAAGCTCTGGGAAGATATGTAAGAAATTGTTAATAAGACTCCCATCCAGGGAGGGGGAATTGAGCTGGAGAACAAGGCTGAGAGGAAGATTTTTCATTGTATATTCTTTTGTATCTTTTAAGTTTTGTTCTATATAGAACAGAATTGTTTAGGTGACAGAAACACTATCAGAAGATAAATAAACTGGAAAACATATCTGTAACATAATATGGCAAAGGGCCAATTTCCTTAATCTACAAAGAATTTATAAATCAGTTAAATTAAGAAAGAGGGGAATTCCATGGAGGTCCAGTGGTTACAACTTGGCAGTTTTACTTCTGGGTCCTGGGTTCAATCCCTGGTCAGAGAACTAAGATCCCACAAGCTGCGAAGTGCAGCCAGAAAATAAAAAGGGGGTGGGGGAGAAGAAGGGGGAGAAGATATAATAGAAATACAAATGGCCAATAGTTATATGAAAAAGGTGCTTAACTCATACATTATTAAAGAAAAATCAGAAGTCCTTCAAGAACTGAATTCTATTACCAGATGTGTTTAAAGGAGAGATTAAGTGACCAGTTATTAAAGTTGTTTGTTGTTTCTTTCAAGCATCTGGTAAAAGAAAGGTTTCTAGCATCCAAAGGAGCTAATTTTTTCCAATCTTTAGGATCTTTAAATCCTTCTGGTACCCAGTGGAGGGATGTTGACAAGGCCAAGCAAGTCAGCCTAGGGAAAGAAGAGGAAGGAAAATAATGGAAATTCACCTAAAAGCAAAAAAATATCAGAAATGGAAGGGATCTTGGAGCTCATCTTTCAATCTCCCACCTAATGCATTGTCTCTTGGGACACAGTCCCAGATTTGCCACTTAATAACATTGAGCAAGCTTATTACCAAATCATTCATTCATTCAATAAATATTTACTGAGTTTCTTCAATGTGTCAGGCACAGCCCCTGTCCTCATAGAGACAGACATTAATCAAATATTTATTCAAACAAATGTAAAATTGCAACAGTGGCAGGCTATGAAAGCCTAAGGGTGTGAGATGACCCAGACAGGGATTTTAGGAAAGTTGAGCTGAACTCCTGGAGATGGTGATGGACAGGGAGGCCTGGCGTGCTGCGATTCATGGGGTTGCAGAGTCGGACACGACTGAGCGACTGAAGTGAACTGAACTGAACTGAACTGAGCTGATTAGGCTGAATAGGAATTCAACTGGGCACCAAAGGGAAGGAAAACATGCTAGACAGGCCAACAGCATGTGTGAAGGCTGTGTGTTTCAGGAGGGCTCAGGACAAGGCCTAGGACAGAAGAGACTGGAAATGGTGATGAGCATGTGGTATGAGGCGAGGCTGGGAGCTGGAAGTCTGTCATTGGAGAATTCACAGATGTTTGGGGTGGGAGAAACAGGACTAGCGCCTTGATCAGATTCACATTTTGAAATATATTAATCTGGCTACTGAGTGGAGAATGGATTGAAGTAAGAGCAGATGGGCACAGGTGAGTTAGCAAGCAGATGCAATAGACTAGAGACAATGGTGGCTCAGATGAGAGTGCTAACGGTGGAGCGATCTGGGAAAATGTGAAAGAGGTTTAAGAAGTAAAATTGACCAGACTTGATGGACTAGATCTGAAGAGTGACAGAGAGGAAGGAACATGTAAATAATATTTTGTTGTTCAGTCACTAAGTCGTGTCTGACTTTGTGACCCCATGGACTGCAGCCCTCCAGGCTTCCCTGGTCTTCACTATCTCCTGGAGTTTACTCCAACTCATGTCCCTTGAATCAGTGATGCCATCCAGCCATCTCATCCTCTGTTGTCCCCTTCTCCTCCTGCCCTCAATCTTTCCCAGCATCAGGGTCTTTTCTAATGAGTCAGCTCTTCTCATGAGGTGGCCAAAGTACTGGAGCTTCAGCTTCAGCATCAGTCCTTCTGATGAATATTCAGGGTTGATTTCCTTTAGGATTGACTGGTTTGATCTCCTTGCTGCCCAAGGGACATTTGAGAATCTTCTCCAACACCACAGTTCAAAGGGATCAATTCTTCAGTAATATCAATATTTCCTAAGGAGAAAATGTTGGTACCATTCACTCAGACAGAAAAGAATGGAAGACAACTAAGTTTAGGAGGAAGTCTCAAGAGTTCAGTTTAACATGCCAAATACGAGATGCTTGAGAGGACATGTCCATCAGTCGGCAGCATTTATTTATGTGTGTACTGTGCAGCTGGCAGTGGAATATACAGGTTTGTTTATTTGTGAAAAAGAAAAAAAGGATAAACACAATTCCCCCTTTTTTGAGAGCTTTGCTGTTTGACTATTATATTGTCCATTCCTTCTTATTTCTGACATTTGTCTGACTCTCTAAACTCCTTGTTTGTGGGATGGAATGATCCAATACCTGACATGACTAGCTTCTTGGCCTATTAATTTCTAAAGACCACTCTACTTTACTGCCTAGTCCCGTGGCCATGCCGTGAACCTTATCTGTCAGAACCCATTAACCTTGAACTTCTTTTACTTTTGAACTGTACCCTCCTGTACCCTCCATCTCTCCCTTTGTTTCTTCATGTCCATGTCCTCCTCTACTTACTGTCCCATTTCTCTCTTTCCCATTATTCCCAAGCTGTTTAGAAGGACTTCCTCCCTGTTACAGTCTGACAAATAGCAGACATAATGTAATAAGTATTTGTTGAGAAAATAAAATGTCTCCACTTCCTTATCTCCCATTCACTCCCCAATCCATCGTGGTCCAGTGTTGACCTCCATCACTCCACCTTTAGGCCAATAAGGTTTCCTAATTACTGAACCCACTGGATATTTTCAGCTTTGTTTTACCAGAACTCTCTTCAGTGTTGCTAATATTGCTGCTTTCCTTTTAAAATTCTGTTTCCTTGAATTCTGCATTTTCTCTCTTTATGACCACTTTTTCTTCATTTCTTCTGAGGGATCTTAACCCTCAAGAATTATCTTCAGCCTTCTTCATTTCTCCTTTTTACATTTTCCCTAAACAATTACACCCACTCTCTGTTGTTAATACCAAAATATCAATGTCCAGTTTAGAACTCAAATACTGTGTCTCCAACTGCCTGTTTGATATTCCCACCAGGCACCCAGTAGGTGTTTATTAAATATTTGTTAAATGAATGAATGAAAATTCTGTAAGCACCTCACAGTTGCCATGTCCAAAAAAAGAAATCATCTTTTCCTTTCAACCCACTCCTCTTCTTTTTACATTTCCTATTCTGATTAATGGTAGCATCACAATCTAATTACCAGACTCCTTACTAATGCAAGGAGATCTGATTATTTTCACCCCTAAATGTGTTTGAATCTGTCTTCTCCTCTCTGTGCCCACTTCTACTATCCTAATTCAGGCCCTCATCAGATCCCACTGGCTTTTCCTTTCTCAGTCTTATCATAGCTCACTTAGATTATGCCAATAGGTTTAAAATTAGTCTCTCTGGCTTTTATCTTGCTACTCTTCAGTCTTTTTTTAAAAATTAAGACAAAAATTCACAGAACATAAAATTAATCATTTTAATAATCTTGAAGTGTACAACTCAGTGGGTTTTAGTATATTCACAGCATTGTACAACCATCACTACTATCTAATTCCAGAATGTTTTCCCTGTATTTCCGAAAAAAAGCCCTGTTTTTCCCAGTTCTCCCCCTTCCTGTATCTCTCAATAACCACAAATCTACTTTCTGTCTTTATAGTTTTGTCTGTTCTGGACATTGCACATAAATAGAGTTGTATAACATATGGCCTTTTGTGTCTGGCTTCTTTCACTTAGCATAATGTTTCTGAGCTTCATCCACATTGTAACATATATCAGTACTTCATTCCTTTTTATGGCTGAATAATATTCCATCATATGGATGTGTCACATTTTGCTTATCCATTCATCACTTGATGGGCATTTGGGTTGTGTTCACTTTTTGGCTATTATGAATAATGCTGTCATGAATATTTGTGTCCAGGGTTTTTGGTGGATATATGTTCAGTTCTCTTGGGTATAGACCTAGGAATAAAAATGCTGGATCATATGGTAACTCTGTGTTTAATATTCTGTTGGATGGCCAAGTAATTTTCCATAGTGACTGTAACATTTAAGGCCATTATTCCCATCAGCAGAGTATGAGGATTTCAATTCCTCCACATCCTGGACAACACTTGCTATTTCATTTTCTGTTTGTTTTTTTTGGGTGTAAAGTTGTATCTCGTTGCAGTTTTGATTTCCTTTTTTCTAATGACTATTGATATTGAGCATCTTTTCATTTTTTTGGCTGTTTGTATATCTTATTTGGATACAGAGTCTTTTTAAAAAGCAATCTCTACAAACTATGATGAAATGCAAAACATAAGAAAAAAAAAAGCAATCTCATCACAGTACTTCAAAAATTTTAATCACTCCTTATTGTTGAAATAATGAAATAAAAATTTGTTAATGTAGTACATAAGGCCCTTTCTGTTCAACCTCTTCTGTCACTCCCCTCCTGACTCTTATGCTTTAGCCACATTGAAGCAAGGAGAGGTAGGGGGGATTTAACTTTTGTTTACATTTTGTCAACTTAGTCTCCAACAATAGAGGATGTTCAGCCAATGTTAAGGAAGTCATCTGCCCAGTGGAATGAAGAGGTGGCATTAGGATGCTTGCAAATCTCTGCTGGTTTCTCCTTTCTAACGCTTATCTTCCTTGTCTTGCCTCTTGGCAGCACTCATTTTGCCTTAACCAAGCCATATAAGTCCTAGACAGGACTACATTCATGTCTCTATATCTTTCTGGAACGTTCTAGCTTTTAGGTCTTCTGGGTGTGGGGTGTGTGTTTCCTCCTGTCCCTCCACTTTCTTGAGACTATACAACCCAGGAGGAGGCAGGTAGGCAGAGGAAGAGGAGGCAGTTTGCTCCACAGGCCCCTGCCCTCTCTTGTCTTGACTGCAAAGGGCTGGAAAGTCAGCTTCTATTGTGATTAAGTTATAATTTAAGGCAGTGAACATGTGCTCTGCTGGCGGCTATAAAGATTCAAATCATAAAGTTTTACAGTGGAACGGTTTCTGTAAAAGCATCGTTAGGAAGTGGGAGCCATGCCTTTAATTCTTATGACATATGGGACTGCCTGGTTTGTTTTGGTTTCAGTGGAGTCTAGTAGGGTGATGATCTGACTAATTAAAGTCAGGCCCTCTTCCTTGCCACAACACTGTGCTTCATCCGAGGACAATGTAGGAAGGTGGAACTTTCCTCCCCACTCTGTTCCTTACCTCCACTTACTGGGGACACAGAACTCTTAGAAGTCAAGAGTAACCCTTCACCTATGAATCTTTTAAAATCTCCAACCCATCAGGCTCCATTCCTTGGGGACTCCATGTCTTCCTCTGTCCCTTACTGACTCAGGAGTAAATCTAGATAGTGAACCAGGCCTGAGATGTTTTCCTTAAGTGGGGAGCAGCTGAGGAGAGAGGTGGCCAAGTAACTAGGTCAATGGTAGAAACAGAGAATAATAATATAGTAGCTCTCTTCACTAGCTCTACCTAACTGACTAACCAAGTTAACCAACACTCTGCTCTGTAAAACACGCTAACTAATGTCTCCAGTATACTCTCTCTTGACGGTTCCTCTCGTTTTTGCTATTAGACAGTATGGCCCCTCGCTGCTTCTCCCACCAGCAAACTTGTGTGCTTATCAAAACTCAACTGTACTTGTTCCTAAATCTGTTTATGTCACTAAACTCAACACTATAAAACTGGAAAGAGGTGTTTGTTATTGTTGTTTTATGAAAGTCAAGCTGAAAATTAAGTTGAGTTTTAAAAATGCTATTGAAAGAGGTGTGGGTAAGACATATTGAGTAAAAATATCACAACAATCTAAGAATGTGCACTCTAATTTCTTTACATTCTTGTTCCACTATAAGAAACTAAAACCAAGAATTGTAGGCAATGTATTATGCGTGTGATTTATGCAGGAAAGATCTGGAAAGCCAGTCAGCAGCACATGCCTTGGCCTTACATCAAAAAAATTGGACACTGAATCTACATTTATATATTTTAAGTTAAAATAAAATGTTCCAGGTAAGTATATGTCTTTTTAAAATGATATTCTGCTGTACAGGACTTTTTGGATAATCAGCCAGTGCGTTGGATGAGATGGTTTCTCTATAATAGGATTTATCATTTATTGGTGCCATTATTGAGTAGGTTAAATCATTACAGAGAAAGGCATTCAGATCAGATCAGATCAGTCGCTCAGTTGTGTCCGACTCTTTGTGACCCCATGAATCGCAGCACGCCAGGCCTCCCTATCCATCACCAACTCCTGGAGTTCACTCACGTCCATTGAGTCAGTGATGCCATCCAGCCATCTCATCCTCTGTCGTCCCCTTCTCCTCCTGCCCCCAATCCCTCCCAGCGTCAGAGACTTTTCCAATGAGTCAACTCTTCACATGAGGTGGCCAAAGTACTGGAGTTTCAGCTTCAGCATCATTCCTTCCAAAGAAATCCCAGGGCTGATCTCCTTCAGAATGGACTGGTTGGATCTCCTTGCAGTCCAAGGGACTCTCAAGAGTCTTCTCCAACACCTCAGTTCAAAAGCATCAATTCTTCGGCGCTCAGCCTTTTTCACAGTCCAACTCTCACATCCATACATGACCACAGGAAAAACCATAGCCTTGACTAGCTGGACCTTTGTTGGCAAAGTAATGTCTCTGCTTTTGAATATGCTATCTAGGTTGGTCATAACTTTCCTTCCAAGGAGTAAGCGTCTTTTAATTTCATGGCTGCAGTCACCATCTGTAGTGATTTTGGAGCCCAGAAAAATAAAGTCTGATACTGTTTCCCATGTATTTCCCATGAAGTGATGGGACCGGATGCCATGATCTTCGTTTTCTGAATGTTGAGCTTTCAGCCAACTTTTTCACTCTCCACTTTCACTTTCATCAAGAGGCTTTTGAGTTCCTCTTCACTTTCTGCCATAAGGGTGGTATCATCTGCATATCTGAGGTTATTGCTATTTCTCCCAGCAATCTTGATTCCAGCTTGTGTTTCTTCCAGTCCAGCGTTTCTCATGATGTACTCTGCATATAAGTTAAATAAGCAGGGTGACAATATACAGCCTTGACAAACTCCTTTTCCTATTTGGAACCAGTCTGTTGTTCCATGTCCAGTTCTAACTGTTGCTTCCTGACCTGCATACAAATTTCTCAAGAGGCAGGTCAGGTGGTCTGGTATTCCCATCTCTTTCAGAACTTTCCACAGTTTATTGTGATCCACACAGTCAAAGGCTTTGGCATAGTCAATAAAACAGAAATAGATGTTTTTCTGGAACTCTCTTGCTTTTTCCATGATCCAGCGGATGTTGGCAATTTGATCTCTGGTTCCTCTGCCTTTTCTAAATCCAGCTTGAACATCAGGAAGTTCATGGTTCACATATTGCTGAAGCCTGGCTTGGAGAATTTTGAGCATTACTTTACTAGCGTGTGAGATGAGTGCAATTGTGCGGTAGTTTGAGCATTCTTTGGCACTGCCTTTCTTTGGGATTGGAATGAAAACTGACCTTTTCCAGTCCTGTGGCCACTGCTGAGTTTTCCAAATTTGCTGGCATATTGAGTGCAGCACTTTCACAGCATCGTCTTTCAGGATTTGGAATAGCTCAACTGGAATTCTATCACCTCCACTAGCTTTGTTCATAGTGATGCTTTCTAAGGCCCACTTGACTTCACATTCCAGGATGTCTGGCTCTAGGTGAGTGATCACACCATCGTGATTATCTGGGTCATGAAGATCTTTTTTGTACAATTCTTCTGTGTATTCTTGCCATCTCTTCTTAATATCTTCTGCTTCTGTTAGGTCCATACCATTTCTGTCCTTTATCGAGCTCATCTTTGCATGAAATGTTCCTTTGGTATCTCTGATTTTCTTGAAGAGATCCCTAGTCTTTCCCATTCTGTTGTTTTCCTCTATTTCTTTGCATTGATTGCTGAAGAAGGCTTTCTTATCTCTTCTTGCTATTCTTTGAAACTCTGCATTCAGAGAAAGGCATTACTGTCCCCATTTCACAAGTGAGGAAACAGGCTTGGAGTGGTTAAACTTGTCCTAGTTCACCAAGAGTCAGCGACCATCCCAGGTCTGTTACCTATAGAACCAAGAGAAAGAAGATGCAAAAGGAGTGTGGACTACGTGAGCAAATGGAACAGTGGAAGAGGTATTTGTGGTTGATCTAAAAAGTAATGTTGAATAGAACATGATAAACTGTTGGGCATATAAATTGTTAGTATCACTTTGGAAAAGCATAGCATTATCTGCATTTATTCAGTCAATGTCTATTGAGACACCCACTCTGTGCTGAGCACTGTTGTAGATTCTGGGCACATGACAATGAAGAAAACAGACAGCAATCCTGACCTAACGTACTATAAGTGCCATTCTTGTAGACCTGAGTGTGTTTATGTCCTATGGCTGAGCAGTACCATCCCTAGGCATATTCCCTAGAGACACTCTTGCTCATATAGTCCAAGAGATGTGTATAGAAGATGTCCACAGCAGAATTGTTTGTAATGGCAACAAAACAAAGCCTGTAAATAACCCCAAATGTCCATTAACAGGGAAAGGATGAACAAATTGTGGTATATTCATATAATTGAATACTATAAAGTGGTGAAAATGAAAGCATTACAACCATATGAATCAACACAGAGAACTCTTAGAAATATAAAGCTGAGGAAGAAAAACTATGACAAACCTAAACAGCATATTTAATAGCAAAGACATCTCTTTGCTGACAGTGGTCCATATGGTCAAAGCTATGGTTTTTCCAGCAGTCATGTACAGATGTGAGAGTTGGACCATAAAGAAGGCTGAGCACCAAAAATTTGATGCTTTCAAACTGTGATGCTGGAGAAGACTCTTGAGAGTGCCTTGGACAGCAAGGAGATCAAACCAGTCAATCCTAAAGGAAGTCAATCCTGAATATTCATTGGAAGGACTGATGCTTAAGCTGAAGCTCCAATATTTTGGCCCCCTGATGTGAAGAGATGACTGATTGGAAAAGATCCAGATGCTGGGAAAGATTGAGGGCAGGAAGAGAAGGAGACAACAGAGGATGAGATGGTTGGATGGCATCACCAACTCAATGGACATGAGTTGGAGCAAACTCCAGGAGACAGTGGAAGACAGGGAAGCCTGGAGTGCTGCAGTCCATGGGGTCACAAAGATTTGAACACAACTAAACAACAATATTTCTGTCCTTTATCGAGCCCATCTTTGCATGAAATTTTCCTTTGGTATCTCTGATTTTCTTGAAGAAATGGTGTGGACCTAACAGAAGCAGAAGATATTAAGAAGAGATGGCAAGAATACACAGAAGAACTGTACAAAAAAGATCTTCACGACCCAGATAATCACAATGGTGTGAACACTGACC
This sequence comes from Bos grunniens, assembly GCF_055505025.1. Classification (NCBI taxonomy): domain Eukaryota; kingdom Metazoa; phylum Chordata; class Mammalia; order Artiodactyla; family Bovidae; genus Bos; species Bos grunniens. The sequence continues at coordinate 19,857,542 of NC_141167.1, forward strand.
TAGAGCCAGACATCCTGGAATGTGAAGTCAAGTGGGCCTTAGAAAGCATCACTACGAACAAAGCTAGTGGAGGTGATAGAATTCCAGTTGAGCTATTCCAAATCCTGAAAGACGATGCTGTGAAAGTGCTGCACTCAATATGCCAGCAAATTTGGAAAACTCAACAGTGGCCACAGGACTGGAAAAGGTCAGCTTTCATTCCAATCCCAAAGAAAGGCAGTGCCAAAGAATGCTCAAACTACCGCACAATTGCCCTCATCTCACACGCTAGTAAAGTAATGCTCAAAATTCTCCAAGCCAGGCTTCAGCAATATGTGAACCATGAACTTCCTGATGTTCAAGCTGGATTTAGAAAAGGCAGAGGAACCAGAGATCAAATTGCCAACATCCCCTGGATCATGGAAAAAGCAAGAGAGTTCCAGAAAAACATCTATTTCTGTTTTATTGACTATGCCAAAGCCTTTGACTGTGTGGATCACAATAAACTGTGGAAAGTTCTGAAAGAGATGGGAATACCAGACCACCTGATCTGCCTCTTGAGAAATTTGTATGCAGGTCAGGAAGCAACAGTTAGAACTGGACATGGAACAACAGACTGGTTCCAAATAGGAAAAGGAGTTTGTCAAGGCTGTATATTGTCACCCTGCTTATTTAACTTATATGCAGAGTACATCATGAGAAACGCTGGACTGGAAGAAACACAAGCTGGAATCAAGATTGCTGGGAGAAATAGCAATAACCTCAGATATGCAGATGATACCACCCTTATGGCAGAAAGTGAAGAGGAACTAAAAAGCCTCTTGATGAAGGTGAAAGAGGAGAGTAAAAAAGTTGGCTTACAGCTCAACATTCAGAAAACAAAGATCATGGCATCCGGTCCCATCACTTCATGGGAAATACATGGGGCAACAGTGGAAACAGTGTCAGACTTTATTTTTCTGGGCTCCAAAATCACTACAGATGGTGACTGCAGCCATGAAATTAAAAGACACTTACTCCTTGGAAGGAAAGTTATGACCAACCTAGATAGCATATTCAAAAGCAGAGACATTACTTTGCCAACAAAGGTTCGTCTAGTCAAAGCTATGGTTTTTCCTGTGGTCATGTATGGATGTGAGCGTTGGACTGTGAAGAAGGCTGAGCACCGAAGAATTGATGCTTTTGAAGTGTGGTGTTGGAGAAGACTCTTGAGAGTCCCTTGGACTGAAAGGAGATCCAACCAGTCCATTCTGAAGGAGATCAGCCCTGGGATTTCTTTGGAAGGAATGATGCTGAAGCTGAAACTCCAGTACTTTGGCCACCTCATGTGAAGAGTTGACTCACTGGAAAAGACTCTGATGCTGGGAGGGATTAGGGGCAGGAGGAGAAGGGGACGACAGAGGATGAGATGGCTGGATGGCATCACTGACTCGATAGACGTGAGTCTGAGTGAACTCCGGGAGTTGTTGATGGACAGGGAGGCCTGGCGTGCTGCGATTCATGAGGTCACAAAGAGTCGGACACGACTGAGGGACTGATCTGATCTGATCTGAAGCAACAACAACTGGAGAAGGCAGTGGCACCCCAGTCCAGTACTCTTGCCTGGAAAATCCCATGGACGGAGGAGCCTGGTAGGCTGCAGTCCCTGGGGTCGGGAAGAGTCAGACACGACTGAGCGACTTCACTTTCACTTTTCACTTTCATGCATTGGAGAAGGAAATGGCAACCCACTCCAGTGTTCTTGCCTGGAGAATCCCAGGGACAGCGGAGCCTGTGGGCTGCCATCTATGGGGTCACACAGAGTCGGACAAGACTGAAGCGACTCAGCAGCAGCAGCAGCAGCAGCAAACAACAACAACAGGAAAAACCAGTTGCAGAAGAATACATACAGTACGATACATTCATAAAGTTCCAAAGAAAGCCACATACTGCTTAAAAGATACACTTTGGGTGAGCTATAAAGAAAGATAAGTATCTGAGGAAGAAAAAATCTGGGATGGTGGTTACATTGGTGAGATGGAGGAGATAGAAAGATGTAATTGAGAAGAAGTGCATGACTATTAGTGGTCCTGTTCTATGTCTTAAGTTGGATGGTGGTCCATAAATGTTCATTTACTATTTTGCTTCATATAATATATGATATGATATCTACATATCATATAACTCAGATTTAACATTTAATAAAATATTAAGCCTTGCAGAAGAAAAAGTAGAAAAATATAGAAATTGGAGGTCAAAGATCTTGACTTGGAGAAGATTGGGGTTAGGAAGCCAGAAAGCCAGACCTTCAGAAATAATTCACTTAGCTTGGTAGATTTGTACCAGGATCAAGGCTTTAAATTTTCTCTCCTCCCCTCCCTTACAAGAGGACTTCCATGCTTACAAGATATCCGCTGTGGGCTCTCTGTTTCAGAAATATTGCAGAAACTGATATTGGAACCTTGCAGCAGGGGTAGCAAATGCTACTGGGAGGAACCTAGAGGTGGCTTGTGTGAGTGCTCAGTCACTCAATTGTGTCCTACTCTGATTCCATAGACTACAGCCACCAGGCTCTTCTGTCCATGGAATTTTCCAAGCAAGAATACTGGACTGGGTTGCCATTTCCTACTCCAAATTATCTTCCCGACCCAGGGGTCAAACCCGCATCTCCTGTATCTCCTGCATTGGCAGGCAGATTCTTTACCACTGGAAGCCATAGAGGTGGCTTGGGAAAGGTTTATGTTGGAGTCACCAGTGTGCAGGCTTAGAGCCATTGGGCTGATGATAGCCTTGGGCCTCAGGTTTATGCCATAGCTTTGAACCAAGCTCTATGTGTCTGTCTTTGTGGGTCGGTTTATATTTTGGGAGCAGATAGAATACACCAACCAAAGTTTGTGAAAAAACTTGCTCTGGCCTTGGCAAAAACAGCAAATGGCCTCACCTCCATCTTTGATCTTGAATCATAATATTTGTCCAGAAGCAACCAAACACAGTAATGGGCAGGGAGCCCACCAGTTAGATTGGTTGGTTTGGTAACCAAGAAGGCAATATACTTCCTTAGGAAGCAAGCTCATTAGGAAGGGAACAAAACAATTATTATTAAAAATAAGAAGAATGAAAATACATTGGACTTCATTTTTAAAGCTGTGTTCTGAGTAGTCCAAAGAGTACATATACCAAGTGTTCCCAACATATCTTTTGATAATATGCTGGGGCTTCCCTGGTGGCTCAAACAGTAAAGAATCTGCTTGCAATGTAAGAGACCCAGGTTCAATCCCTGGATCTGGAAGATCCCCTGGAGAAGGAAATGACAACCCACTCCAGTATCTTTGCCAGGAGAATTCCATGGACAGAGGAGCCTGGCAGTCTACAGCCCATGGGGTTGCAGAGTCGGACATGACTGAGTGACTAACACTTTCACTTTTCGTGCATCAGTCTTAATCCTATACTTTGAGAATAAGTTAGTGAATAAATGGACATGGTCCTTTCCTTTACAGGCTTAACAGTGGGGGAAAACAAATAAGGAAACAGAAATATTTCTTGTTACAAATGAGGATGAGAATTATGAAACAAATGGCAAAACAATATAGAATAATTGGATGACCTACTAATGGTGGTCTCTGAAAAAATGCATTTAAATAAAGATCTGAAGTTAAGACCTGCAATGAGCAGTTCAGTTCAGTTCAGTTCAGTCGCTCAGTCATGTCCGACTCTTTGCGACCCCATGAATTGCAGCAGCCAGGCCTCCCTGTCCATCACCAACTCCCAGAGTTCACTCAAACTCACGTCCATTGAGTTGATGATGCCATCCAGCCATCTCATCCTCTGTCGTCCCCTTTTCCTCCTGCCCCCAATCCCTCCCAGCATCAGAGTCTTTTCCAATAAGTCAGCTTTGCATGAGGTGGCCAAAGTACTGGAGTTTCAGCTTTAGCATCATTCCTTGCAAAGAACACCCAGGACTGATCTCCTTTAGAATGCACTTGTTGGATCTCCTTGTAGTCCAAGGGACCCTCAGGAGTCTTCTCCAACACCACAGTTCAAAAGCATCAATTCTTCGGCGCTCAGCTTTCTTCACAGTCCAACTCTCACATCCATACATGACCCCTGGAAAAACCATAGCCTTGACTAGCTGGACCTTTGTTGGCAAAGTAATGTCTCTGTTTCTGAATATGCTATCAAGGTTGGTCATAACTTTCCTTCCAAGAAGTAAGCATGTTTTAACTTCATGGCTGCAGTCACCATCTGCAGTGATTTTGGAGCCCAAAAAAATAAAGTCTGACACTCTTTCCACTGTTTTCCCATCTATTTCCCATGAAGTGATGGGACCAGATGCCATGATCTTAGTTTTCTGAATATTGAGCTTTAAGCCAACTTTTTCACTCTCCTCTTTCACTTTCATCAAGAGGCTCTTTAGTTCCTCTTCACTTTCTGCCATAAGAGTGGTGTCATCTGCATATCTGAGGTTATTGCTGTTTCTCCCGGCAATCTTGATTCCAGGTTGTGCTTCTTCCAGCCAGCGTTTCTCATGATGTACTCTGCATAGAAGTTAAATAAGCAGGGTGACAATATACAACCTTGACGGAGGCATGTTCAAAAAGAAGGAATGTTTCAAAAAGGAGTGGGTTATTTTAACAGTCCTGAGGCAGACAAGTGCTTGTTGCATTTGAAGGATGAGAAAGAACCAGTGCTGATTCATCAGAAAGAACTGATGCTTCAAAACAAGCATCAGTGTTTTGAAGAATAAGAAAGAACCAGTTAGCTATTGCTACATAACAAACCACCACAAACATCTCAGTTGGATATAGCAGTAGCACTTATTTCTCCTGTATCTATAGGTTGGCTGATCTAGGTTCTGCTTGGCAAGGCATCTCTGCTCCTTGCAGGAAGTTGAGCTCTAGTTCGATCCATGGATGTTCATTCTGCAGCTCCTGCTGAAGAAAGGGCAGCTTCCTGGGGAGAACTCTTTCCTCAGGGGGGCCAACCACACAAGCATATTTCAAGGCCATGTTTTGAGTCATTTCTGACTCCATATACCATTGGCCAAAATAATCTCATAATTAAGTCAAAAATCAAGCAGCAGGAAAGTAAACTCCTCCATGGAGGTAGCAGGGGAATAACAGTTTCGAACAATAATCCAATCTATCACAACCCACCTCTTGTTTATTCACATTCCTCTCACCTGTAAAATACACTCACTCACAATCCCAAGACTTCCCCCAATATTATCTAAATCATTGTTTCTTGCTTAAAGGATCATGTTAGGTCTAATTATGTTTTTTCTTGATCTAAAGACCTGAGAACTAAAATATATATACCATCCCCCCTTCCCCCATTCAACATACAGTGGTGGAATAGGTACATGATAACAGCAATACATTTCTTCATTTAAAAGGGAAGAACTAGATTACATAGAAATCATCAATCCACAGCAACTCTGAAATTCTACTAGCCGGTGTCAACAGGTCCCACCATGCTGGGAGTTGGGAATGTTCCCCGATTAGTCCTGGTTCTGTTTCCTGGGTGTTTATCTCCAGTTCCTTGTTCTCCATGGCTCTTTGTTGTGTCCTCTGAAAGTCCTGCCTTTTCCACCACCCTTGGATATTTCTGAAGAGGACATTGACTAGCATGCCTTTTCCAGATGACTGGGCAGCTTTTTCAGTGTACCGCCTGGCTGTGGAAATTTGGGGAGTTGGAGATCTTTTTAACATGTTGAACAGTCTCAGTCTGAGACTGTTGGTACTGGCAGTGTACTTGCCAATACAACTCTCTTCCAAGCTGTGTGAGTCCTGCATATCTGATACTAGTCAGTTCTATATGCCACAAGCCATACCTACAATTTATACAAGACATGATTTATCCAGACCTAATTACTGGTACTCTTTTGAGTATATCAGGCTTCTACAGAACCAAATTCATAAGCTTTCTAGAAGCCTCTTTTCCACCTGAAAGATGGAAAAACACTGCCTTACTTTTTTTCAGTGCTTAATGAAGATCCTTGATTGTGAATTCACCTTGAAACTGTATCTACTGGCAGCACCATGGATTTGATCATTAGTCTAGGATGAATCTTAATTTGAAAATCTTTTACTAGAGAGGCTGGAGATGAGAACGTTTTGTTTTTGAATCTAATAAGTTCTGGGTTCTCTCTATTCCTGTGGTATTCTGCTTACAAACTAGCCCGTTCTCTTCAAGTTTCTCTCTTTCTTGTTAGTGCCTCATCAAATGTAGCTAAAGCAACCAGCTCGTGCTTTCAGTATTTTGCCATAAAATCTCCTCTTCTAACTCTAAGGATTCATTAGATGTATTTTCTGCCTTCCAGATTGTTATTGTTTGGCCAAATGCTTACCACTAAAACTACAAGTTGCTATTATTCCTGACTTTTACATCAGCTTCCTTGCTGCCCACTATCTGCTCCAAAGCCAATGTCATATATTTCAGAGGTTCTGTTATTATTGTTGTTTTTTTATAACACCACCTCACTATTTAAAGTGATTTAAAATGATGAAATCACTGAGGCAAATAATATAAAAAGGAGAAAATAAGAGGGCACAGATCCAAGCCTTGGAGAACTCTAACATTAAGTATTTAATAGAAGAAAAGAAAAATGGAGCCTGAGAAAGAGTGGACGGAGAGAGATGGTAAAACCAAGGAGCAAAACCAAGGGGAGTGTTTTTATTTTTTTCTCTTGAGCAAGTAATTTATTTTCAGAACCCTCAGTGCAAACATAATACACTGATAATGAAGCAAAATTATCCAAGTTCATTGTAAACATGGTTCAATCAAGTTTGGCTTCAATCAAAATGGATTTCAGATCTGTATTTTTTTTTTTTTTAAACTGGAGTATAGTCTCTTGGGAGAGTGTTTTTCAAAAGAGCAAATAGTGAGTTTGTCAAATGCTACTGAGAGATCAGAGAAAGGGACGTGTCTTCCAGATTTGGCAATATGGAGGGTGATTGGTAACCATGAGAGCCGTTTTAGTGGAGTGACAGTGCAAATACAAATTGACATAAAATGAAGAGTTCGTGGGAGGTAAGAAAAGGTACACGGCAAACGTAAACAGTACTTTGGAGATGATTGGCTGTAAAGAGCATAAAAATGTGATGGCAGGTGGAGAGGATGTGGGTTTAAGTCAGGGATTTTTTTTTTTATAGGAAATATCAGTACGTGTATATATGTTGATTGAAATTATCCAAAGAAAAAGACTGATAGTACAAGAAAAAGAGATTATGATAAATGAAGCAGGTTTTAAAAGTCAAGGAAGGATGAGATCCAGAGTACTTATGGATGACTAGGCTAATGGGAAGAAGGTCATTGTCTCAGTTGTAACACGAGGAGACAGGAGAAGATGGGCATTAATTCAGAGATAGGAAACGGAACAAAGATAGCTAACATTTCTCGGGTGCCTTAGACGTCATGCCAAATGTTTACATGTGATACTTCAGTTCTGTGAACTTGTTTTTTTTTTTTTCAATTCCCATTTTACAGATAAGAAAACAGAGGCTTAACGAGGTTACATAATTTTCCTCAGTCTTACTAACTTATAAGTCACAGCTGAAATTTGAACCCAGTCAATCCAACCCTGAATCCACACTCTTGACTTCTGTTCCAAGTTAGTTCAGTTCATTTTTCCAGTGAGCAATAGTAACTTTTTTAATGAGGCTAAACCAAGAATACACTACAAGTCAGAACCAGAGCTGGTCTAACCTAGATCTCTGTATGCTCCATTCTCGCATGAGCAGGAGTGGGGAGAGAGTACTGCAGGGAAGACTTTCCAGGGGAGGAAGGAGGCCAGACTGATGCCAATCTGTTCCCCTGCATGTGCTGCATTTTTCAAAGCATTTTTGATTCCTTCTCTCAGTGAGTAATGCATGGCTTAAACGGAACTAAAGGTCTATCAGTAGGAAGAAGAGGAGCTATGTTCCAGTAGTCATAGGTACTTGAGTTCTAGGGGATTTGAAATGGGATTCTTCCTATTTCATGGTGCAGCCCTTGGCATGGCCAATGGCTATTTGAAGCATAATGTTAACATACACCTTTCCAGGGGTGATTCTCATTTCCTTGGGGCCAGTTAGCTCTTCTCTACCTTTCTCAGTGCCTGAAGCCCAGTTTTCAAATACCTGCTGTTGATCAGAAAGAAAACTGAAAGGAAGTATGTAGAGGACTGTCTCCAGTTTCATGGCACCACTTTAGAGTAAAGAGAGTCAGAAAATAGATTCATCATATTAACATATGCAAAGCTTGGTGCCCATTCATCTAACAGATCCTGAGCCAGGACTGAGTTCCTGGTCCTGAGCTGGCTGAAGGGTTACAGAGCCGCATGAGGCCCTTCTTCTGACCCTGAAGAATTCCCAAGCCAGTGGGCAAGCAGATCACCCTGAAAAGGTGTTTGTTGAAACTGGGTCCAGGGAGCTATGAAAGAAAGTAGCTCCAAGACAAGGAACCAGATCAAGGTGGGGGGCGGGGGCGGGGGGGGCAAAGAATGTAAGCAGTGGTACAGCTTGCTCCAGTTTGAGGTTATAATTTCGAGTTTGCTTCCACATACATGATTATTATTCCATTTGAGTCACATCTTCATATACTTTAGCTTTATTACCTTTTTTCCCTTGAGCCTTCCAGAGCCTATCAGAATGAGACTTGTCAGGTGTGTGAGGGTCCAAGGAATCCTCACAGCTGTGAGCAGCCTCTTCCAGGTTCAGCGTCTGGGCTCACAGCTGGCCTTGGCTGTCCTGAGCCCCTTATCCTGTCCAAGTGCTGCAATGTCTCCCAAATCTGCTTTCCCAGCCTTAAACTCTGAGTTCTTCTTCCTTGTTCTTCACAAACTGAGGAGCCTCCAAGGAAGAGGTTGAGTCATTTCATTCACAGGCTTTATTAGCCAGAATTCAGGTTTGTCAACCCTGAGGGTTCAGAACCCTCTGCCGTATGTTCTAGCTGGTCCCTTGAGAAAGGGGAGCTGGAGGAGCAGGCGGGGGATCTTCACTGGCCCCGGGGAAGTGGCCTGCATCTCCACCTGCACTCCAGCGAGCAGAGTCCTATCGCATCTCAGGGCGAGGGGAGCTGGGGAAGGTAGTGCAGCTGTGTGCCCGGGAAGGAGAGGAGATAGGCTTGGACATTGGGGGTGGGGGGCGGGTAGGGGGGGTGTACAGTGGGCTCAACTGCAGAGTGAGGAGCTGACAGAGTAGACTGCTGTGCTCTGGTGACAACACTGACAATAGTAAGATCCACCAGTGTCTGGAGACCTACATATTCTAATTCAGCTTTGAGGTTTGGATGGCCAGGAGAGGCACTAGCCACCCACTAATGAAAGAAACCCGTGCTTGTGGGTGGCTGGTGACTGGGAACCGTCCAGACGCAGACAGGAGCTGACTCTGGACTGGGAGGGGGCTCCCTGCTTCGGTCTCTAAACAATGCTGGAGCCATCTGATGGTCTCTCTTCAACCAGAGTGAGCGCGGATGCGCTAACAACACCCCCCCACACACCCTGCAAGTAATAAATGGACATCTCTCCTGTGCCTCTAGAATGTACCATCTAGATATACTCGTGGTACTATCCTTGGGAGAACTAAGGAAACAGATACTCAAGTAATTGTCTGTCTCTGTGGTTCAGGTGAGGAACCTCGCCGAGTACTGCCTGGGGAGATGCAGACAGCATTTTTATATTTGAAGCAAATGTTCTGGGCTCTTTGCCCCCTCCCCCCAACCTCCTGCCCCATGAAAGGAAGCAAACTGATGTCAGAAGAAATTCCTTTCTAATAACAAAAACAAATGGGAGGTCTCAGGGGGATTGTTTGCATGGAGAGACAGTGGTCGTTTAAGAATGAGAAAATGGTGACTCCTGCTCAGAGTTCTGGTTAAGTACCGGGTAGAATTTTTCCAACATCATTTTGAATCAAGGGAGACAGGGAAATCGCTTTAGTAAAATCTCTGAGTGGGGAAAAATGTAAAGAAAACCAAATCCAACTAAGGCTGCTTTTCCCCAGGAAAGGCATTAGTCAGGCAGCCGCTGGAGCCAGCCGCCTCTCAAGAGCCTGTTTGTCAGCGTCACTGCAGTGACTCTCCATGCTCTGGGTTTTAATTCTAGCCTCTAATCTCAGTTGCTTCTGTGATAAATTAATTGTAATGATAGAGGCCCCAGTTACGAGGTCTGCACCGTTTGCTTGTAATGTGAGCGACAGGTTTAGGGCCGGCTTTATTTAAGATGCTGGGGTAATTACATGGGAGTTAGCATATGCAGGCCGAGATATGATTCATTCTTCCAGCCGCAAGCATGACACAGCTGTTTGCGGGATAAAATAGGGGAACCGTGTTGTTACAAAATGTTCCCCTTATTATACCTCATTAAAAACAAGGCTGTGATAAGTCAGGGCTGGCAATGAAGAAAATCTATGGCCCCTCTGTAAAACCTGATAGGAGAGGGGCTCAGAGCTGCGCTGTGTTATTTTTTATTTATTTTTATTTTTTTATTTTTTTGTCCTTTCTCTGACTCTTTTCTCCCTGTTATTCAGTAACTCACTGAATACTCAGGGAAAGAACAGTCTCTCAGACCCTCTTCCTTTCTTCTTATGAAAGAGGGTCTGCCCTTTCCCTTTCTTAGATAAAGCTGAGAATTTTCAGAAAGAGAGAGCATTCACTCAGAACAAAGGAAGGGGGGGTCTTTGGGGTGACCTGTCCCAATTTTGTCCTCATCACCTTCAACAGGAGCCCACGGGCTGAGAAAGCGCCCAGAGCAGAGAGAGCTCAGAGCCTCCAGCGGGGAGCAGCACTTCAAAGTCAGAGGCAATCAGGGGCAGGAGACAGAGGATCCTTCCTTTTAAGAGACAGATGTGTGCTGTCTTCCCCCATCATCTTGCTTTTTAAAAATAACTTTAAAAATTGGGATGAAATTTGGCCTCATTTTCCTCCTTTTCTCTCTTTCGAAGGGAACTAGTGAGAGTTGAAACCAACCTGCAGATTAATACTGAACTACAGATCCAGGGCCAAATAAATTAGGCTGTTCTTGATCAAAATGGGTGGTTATGAAAGATAGGAGCCACAGTGTGGAGGGCATCCTTAGGGCAATAGATACCCAGGGCCATTTCAGAAGAGCTGTTTCATGAGCCACATCTGTGTCAGTTCCACAGTAAAGCTAACCTGGGAGGCCAGAGATCTTAGTGGTTAAGAGAATGGGCCGGGAAGCTAGATGGCAGGGTTCAGATCTTAATTCTATTTCATAGAAATGTTTATTTGTGTCAGGTAATATCTGTGAAACAGAAAGAGACGCACAGACGCAGAGAACAGACTTGTGTTTCCCAAGGGGGAGGCAGGGCTGGTGGAGGAAAGGATTGGGAGTTTGAGATTAGCAGATACAAACTATTATTTGTAGAATGGATAAACATCAAGGTCCTACTGTATAGGACAGGGAACTATATTCAGTATCCTATAATAAACCGTAACAGTAAAAAATATGAAAAAGGGTGTATAAATATATATCTGTATATATATGTAACTGAGTCACTTTGCTGTACAGCAAAATTAATACAACATTGTAAATCTACTATAAAAAAATCTTAGCTCTACCACTTCCTAGCTGTGTGGCCTTGGGAAAATTGAGTCAATATCTACATACTTCAGTCTCCCCAACCTATAAAATGAAATTGGTAATAATATTACCTACCTCTAGGGTTGTTGTGAGGTATAATAAATAAGATAGTATATGAAAAGAGCTAAAACAATGGCTAGAAAACAGCAAGTACTTCATAAGTGCTATCTATATTATAAGCAGCATAGTTAACAGCAGCAGGCTACTATGAACCAGGCTATGTGTTAGATTTGAAAGGACTTCTTTAAAATAAAATGTGGTTGCTGAAACAGAAGTAAGGACTCTAATGAACCTTCCTCAGAGTTTGGACTTGGAGACAAAGTTTCAAAATTTCAGTTAGAGAAAACAAGGAGGGAAATCTCTGGGCGTTCTTTGAATTTTAAACCAAAAACCTGCTCGCCTTGGTAAGAGGAGTGCCTTAGGTCTTTTAATTTTTCACACTGTGATTTACAGTAAGAAATGTTTTACAGTGTGACTCAGTACACACCCACCAACTGAAATAAAAGTTTCGCAAAGGTAATATTTATCTGTCCTTCATGCAATGAGCTCTGCCATTTTCTGTCTCACTGTATCCTACTGTGTATCATTTAAAAGTGCGAAGCATCACTCTTAAGTTGATATCACCCTCCACTAGTGGGTCTCACTTTGCAAGTGATGGGCGCTTGGTTAGTTCTCAGTAAGTGAAGTATTCTGGAGGAGGGGGTGGAATATGGAAAGAACAAAGACAAGTGTGTGTGGTGTGTGCAGGGTACAGCAAGCTTTAAAATACTGCTAGAAGGATGAAAGTTGAAGCTGAAGAGGTAGGGACAGATAATATAAAACTTTATAAATAATACAAGTAATAGGGTCAGAAAAGCATTAGGTCCTAAGAGAAGAGATCATGCAGTTTCAAAGATAGCTGTAAAACACCGTAAGAACAATTCTGAGAAGCTGTGCGAGTTCAGAGGCACATGAGATGGCTTTTAAGAATTCCTTGTTTTCCTCAGGATTCTGTTCTCCACACTGTTCATACATTCATTTATTCAGTGAATATGTGTTGAGTTCCCACTATGTGTCAGCACTCTCCCTTGGCTCTCCTCCATCTCCCTGGTTTCAACTACATGAGCATGACTTGGATTTTCAACTGCCTAATAGGTATTTTCCAGCATGTAAAAGGAAAAGTCTTTTTTCTCAAAGCCCCAGTTAAAGTCTCAGTGTATGGCTTTGACTTGTGCCCATTTCTGAATCAATTACTGTGCCTAGAGCAATGTAATGTTCTGATTGTCTCATGTCTGGGTCAAATCCGTTAGCCTGGAGTGAGGAGTAGAATCTGTTTCATCAGAATCTCATAGACCAAGGATGGGAAAAGGGTGGTCTTAAATACCCTACTTTGTTGCACAACTCCAAGTCTTCACGCATACTATTTCCACTGCCGGGGAAGTGGTCTTTCATTATTTTGCCTAACTAAAGAGTTATTATTTGTCCTTAGACACCCTGCTCAGTAATTATCACCATTGTGAAAGCTACTCTGCTAGACAGAGCTAATCACTTTCTTTTCTGTATTCTTTTGTACTTTAAATATAAGTCTGTCATTGAATTTATCAACTCATAATTGTCTGTTTCAGGGTCATCTCTCCCACTGTACTGTGAATTACTTCAGTACAGGAGCTGTCTTTAACATTTTTTATTCTCAACCCTCAGCTTGAACATACTAGTACTCAACAAATGTTTATTAAACTAAACTGTTTTTTCATAAGACTAGGCAGCAAAATGCAACATCAACTAGAAAGGCAACTATTGGATATATTTTTTAGGGATAGTTAAAGACAAATAATGAAGGATTGAAGAAGAAATCAAAAGGGAAATTAAAAATTGAGGTGAATGAAAATGATAACATCACATCAACACTTATGGGCTACAGCTAAAGCAGTGCTCAGAGGGAAGTTTATAGCTATAAACACCTATATTTAAAAAGAAGGAATATCTCAATTCAATAACCCAATCTTTTAACTTAGGAAACTAGAAAAAGAAGAGCAAACTAAATAAGTCTGAAAACTCAAAGTAAGCAGACAGAAGGAAATAATAAAGACTATAGGGCTTCCCTGGTGGCTCAGACAATAAACAATCTGCCTGCAAAGCAGGAGACCCAGGTTTGATCCCAGGGTGGGGAAGATCCTCTGAAAAAGGAAATGGCAACCCACCCCAGTATTCTTGCCTAGAGAATTCCATGGACAGAGACTGGTGGCTACAGTCCATGGGGTTGCAAAGAGTCAGACACAACTGAGCGACTAACACTTTCACTCTAACAGAATAAATAAGTGAAATATAGAAATGAAAAACAAAAGAGAAAAAAACAAAACCAAAAGTTGGCTCTTTGGAAAGACCAACAAATGGAGAAATCTTTAGCTAGACTGAAGAAAGACAGAATATCAAATTGCCAAAATTAGGAATGAAAGAGGAGACATTACTACCAGCCTTATAAAAATAAAAAAGCATTATAAGGGAATACCATAAACAACTGTGTGCCAAAAAATTAGGTAACTTAGAGAAAAGGGACAAATTTCTGGGAAAAAATGTGAACTACCAGCAGCGATTCAAAAAGAAATAAAATCTGAATAGACCTACAACAAGAAGGTGGATTAGTAATTTGAAACTTCCCACAAAGAAAAAAACCAAGTCCAGATGGCTTCACTGGTGAATTCAATCAAACTCTTACCAAACATAGAAGAGGAGAGAACTCTTCCCAAATTATTCTGTGAGGCCAATATTATTCATACCAGACAAATACACCAGAAGAAAACAGAACTACAGATCCCTCATAAATATATGTGCAAAAATCCTCAAAAAATATGTAGCAAACCAAATGCAGCAAGATCTAAAAAGGATTATGCACCTTGACCAAATGAGATTTACCATGGGAATACAAAGTTGGTTTAACATATGAAAGAAATCAATGCAGTACACCATAGTTATAAAATAGAGAGCAAAACCACATGATCATCTCAATAGATACCCAAAAAATGACAAAATTCAGCAACCCTTCCTGATAAAAACTACTCAACAAACTAGGAATAGGAGGGAATTTCTTCAATGATGAAACACTGAATGCTTTCCTCCTAAGATCAGGAACAAGGCAAGATGTACATTCTCATCACTGCTGTTCAATATTGAGGTTCTATACAGAGCAGTTAGACAAGAAAATGAAATAAAAGGCATCCAGATAGGAAAGAAAGGAGTGAACTGAATAATAAAAGAATAACTCAGTGTTAAAATGGGCCAAGGATATGAATAGATATTTCTCTAAAGAAGATATGTGAATGTTCAATAAACACACGAAAAGATGCTCAGTATCATAAGTTATCAGGGAAATGCAACACAAAACTCAGTGAGATTCTACTTCTTACCCACTAGGAAGATTATAATAAAAAAGTCAGGTAATAACAAGTATTGATGAGGATTTGGAGAAATTGGAACACAAATAAACTCCTATTGGGGATATAAAATGTTGCAGCCACTTTGGGAAAGAGCCCAGCAGTTCCCCAAAAAAGTTAAATATAAAGTTACCATTTGATCCAGCAGTTCTACTCCTAGATATTTAATCAAGAGAACTGAAAACATGTCCACATGAAAACTTGTACACTGATGTTCATAGAAGCATTATTCATAATAGCCAAAACATGGAAACAATCTAAATATCCATTGCTCTATATATGTGTGCACTCAGTCGTGTCTGACTCTTTGCAACCCTATGAACTGTAGTCCACCAGGCTCCTCTGTCCATTGAATTCTCCAGGCAAGAATACTGGATGGAATGGATTGCCATTTCCTCTTCTAGGGGATATTCCTGACCCAGGGATCAAACCCACGTCTCCTGCATCTTCTGCATCAATAGACAGATTCTTTATCACTGAGCCACCAGAGAAGCCCATCCATAACCTGATGAATATATAAACAAAATGTGATTTTTCCGTAGGCTACATAGTATTCATCCATAAAAAGCAATAAAATACCAAACATTTAAAGAAGAGTTAATATCAATTCTTCTCAAACTCCTCTCAAAAAGTGAAGAGGGGGGAACACTCCCAAACTTATAAGAGCCAGCACTGCCCTGATATCAAAGCCAGATAAGGACACAGCAAGAAAACTATAAGCCAATATCCCTGATGAATATAGACCTAAAAATTCTCAACAAAATATTAGCAAACTGAATTCAACAGCACATTGAAAGAATCATACACCATGATCAAGTGGAATTTATCTCTGAAATGCAAGGATGGTTCAACATATGCAAATCAATAAACATGATACACTATATTAATAGAATAAAAAATAAAAATCATATGAAAATCTCAATAGATGCAGAAAAAGCACTTGACAAAATACAACATCCTTTTATGATAAAAAAAAAAACTGTTGAAAACTTTCTTATAGAGGGAACACTACTCAACCTAATAAAGGCCATATATGACAAACCCACAAATAACATCATACTCAACAGTAAAAGCTTGAAATCTTTCCCTCTTTCAGGAATAAGGAAAAGGTGCCTATTCTCACCATTCCTATTCAACATAGTGTTGGAAGTCCTAGCCATAGCAATCAGATAAGGAAAAGAGCAGAAAAGGCATCCAAATTAGAAAGGAAGAAGTAAAACTGTCTTTACTGATCATATTTTATATATAGATGCTGCCAAAAAAGAAACCGCCAGAACTAACCAAAACATTCAGAAACTTGCAGGATACAAAATCAACATACAGAAATCAATTATATTTCTATACACTAACATGCTAGTAAAGTAATGCTCAAAATTCTGCAAGCCAGGCTTTAGCAATACATGAACCGTGAACTTCCAGATGTTCAAGCTGGTTTTAGAAAAGGCAGAGGAACCAGAGATCAAATTGCCAACATCCACTGGATCATTGAAAAAGCAAGAGAGTTCCATAAAAACATCTATTTCTGCTGTATTGACTATGCCAAAGCCTTTGACTGTGTGGATCACAATAAACTGTGGAAAATTCTGAAGGAGATGGGAATACCAGACCACCTGATCTGCCTCTTGAGAAACCTATATGCAGGTCAGAAAGCAACAGTTAGAACTGGACATGGAACAACAGACTGGTTCCAAATAGGAAAAGGAGTATGTCAAGGCTGTATATTGTCACCCTGCTTATTTAACTTATATGCAGAGTACATCATGAGAAAGCTGGGCTGGAGGAAGCACAAGCTGGAATCAAGATTGCCGGGAGAAATATCAGTAACCTCAGATATGCAGATGACACCACCCTTATGGCAGGAGGTGAAGAAGAACTAAAGAGCCTCTTGATGAAAGAGGAGAGTGAAAAAGTTGGCTTAAAGCTCAACATTCAAAAAACTAAGATCATGGCATCTGGTCCCATCACTTCATGGCAGATAGATGGGGAAACAGTGGAAACAGTATCAGACTTTAATTTTTTGGGCTCCAAATCACTGCAAATGGTGATTGCAGCCATGAAATTAAAAGACGCTTACTCTTTGGAAGGAAAATTATGACCAACCTAGACAGCATATTCAAAAGCAGAGACATTACTTTGTCAACAAAGGTCCAGCTAGTCAAGGCTATGGTTTTTCCTGTGGTCATGTATGGATGTGAGAGTTGGACTATAATGAAAGCTGAGCACAGAAGAATTGATGCTTTTGAACTGAGGTGTTGGAGAAGACTCTTGAGAGTTCCTTGGACTGCAAGGACATTCAACTAGTCCATGCTAAAGGAAATCAGTCCTGGGTGTTCATTGGAAGGACTTTTGAAGCTGAAATTCCAATACTTTGGCCACTTGATGCAAAAAGTTGACTCATTTGAAAAGACCCTGATGCTGGGAAAGATAAACGGCAGGAGGAGAAGGGGACGAGAGAGAATGAGAGGGTTGGATGGCATCACCAACTCAATGAACATGGGTTTGGGTAGACTCCAGCAGTTGGTGATGGACAGGGAGGGCTGGCATGCTGAGGTTCATGGGGTCGCAAAGAGTTGGACATGACTGAGCGACTGAACTGAACTGAATACACTAATAAATATCTGAATAATAAAGAAAAATAGCCATGCCATTCACAATAGCATCAATAACAATAAACTACATCAGAATAACCTTAACTGAGGAGGTGAAAGATCTATACACTGAAAACTGTAAGGCTTTAATGAAACAAATTGAGGAAGACACAAATAAATAGAAAGATATTCCATGTTCATGCATCAGAAGAATTAATATTGTCAAAATGTCCATAAACCATCTATAGATTCAGTGCAAATACTAATCAAATTTCAATGATTGCATTTTTCACAGAAATAGAATAATCCTAAAATTTGCATGGAATCACAAAATAATCCTGAGGGGAAAAAACAAAGCTGGAGGCACCACAATTTCTGATTTCAAACTGTACTCTAAAGCTATAGTAATCAAAACAGCATGGTACTGGCATAAAAATAGACATGTAGAGCCATGGAATAGAACTGAGAGCCCAGAAATAAACCCTCACATACATTGTTGTTGTTCAGTTGCCAAGTCATGTCTGACTCTTGGCGACCCCATAAACTGCAGCACCAGGCTCCTCTGTCTTCCACTATCTCCAGGAGTTTGCTCAAATTCATGTCCATTGAGTTGATGATGCTATCTAACAATATTATCCTCTGTTGCCCTCTTCTCCTTTTGGCTTCAATCTTTCCCAGCATCAGGTTCTTTTCCAGTGAGTTGGCTCTTTGCATCAGGTGGCCAAAGTATTGGAACTTCAGCACAGGCCTTCCACTGAATATTCATGGTTGATTTCCTTTAGGATTGACTGGTTTGATCCAAGGGACTCTCAAGAGTCTTCTCTAGCACCACAGTTTAAAAGCACCAATTCTTTAGCGCTCAGCATTCTTTAGGTCCAACTCCCACATCTGTACATGCTACTGGAAAAACCATAGGCTTGACAATGTGGACCTTTGTCAGCAAAGTGATGTCTTTGCTTTTTTAATACACTGCCTAGGTTTGTCATAGCTTTCCTTCCAAGGAGCAAGTGTCTTTTAACTTCATGGCTGCAGTCACCATCCACAATGATTTTGAAGCCCAAGAAAATAAAATCTGTCACTGCTTCCACTTTTTCCCTTTATATTTGCCATAAAGTGATGGGACCAGACGCCAATATCTTAGTATTTTTTAAAATTAATTTATGGCTGTGCTGGATCTTCGTTGCTGCAGGGGCTTTGCTCTGGTCATGGCAAGTGGGGGCTACTCTCCAGTTGCAGAGCACAGGCTCCAGGGCACTTGGGCTTCAGCAGTTGCTGAGAGTGGGCTCAGTGGTTGCAGCTCCCAGGCTCTAGAGCACAGGCCCTGTAGCTGTGGCCCAGCTGCTCCAAGGCCTGTGGGATCTTTCTGGGTCAGGGATCAAACCTGTGTCGCCTACACTAGCAGGCAGATTCTTTACCAGTGAGTCACCAGGGAAGCCCATAATCTTAGTATTTTAATGTTGAGTTTTAAGCCAGCTTTTTCACTGTCCTCTTTCACCAACATACATAGCCAACTAAAAATTGCAAGGGATCCCAGAATACTCATCAGAGAAAGGATAGTCTCATCAACAAATGGTGCTGGGAAAAATAGATGATCACATACAGAAGGATGAAACTGGACCCCTATCTTACACCACTCACAAAAATTACCTCTAAATTGATTGAAGAATGAAGTGAAGTCACTCAGTCATGTCCGATTCTTTGCGACCCCATGGACTATAGCCCACCAGGCTCCTCCATCCATGGGATTCTCCAGGCAAGAATACTGGAGTGGGTTGCCATTATCTCCGAGGAGAAAACAGAGAAAAAGCTCCCTGACATTGATCTTGACAATGACTTCTTGGATATGATAACAAAAGCACAAGCAACAAAAACAAAAATAAATAAGTGGAACTACACCAAACTAAAATGTTTCTGCACAGCAAAAGAAACAATCAACAAAATGTAAAGGCAACCTATGGAATGGGAGAAAATATTTGCAAATCCTATATTAAATAAGGGGTTCATATTCAAATTTTATAAGGAAGTTACACAAGTCAATAGAAAAAAAATGGATTAAAAATTGAGCAGAGGGGAATTTCCAGAGGTCCAGTGGTTGAGACTCCATGCTTTCACTGCCGATGGCCCAGTTTCATTCCCTGGACAGGGAAGTAAGATCCCACAAGCCACACAGCATGGTATACCACGCCCCCAAAAAAGGGGGAAAAAATTGAGTAGAAGATCTGAGTAGACATTTTTCCAAAGAAGACATATAAATGGCCAGTAAGTACATGAAAAGTTGCTCAGTATCACTAACCATCAGGGAAATGCAAATCGAAACCACAAAGAGATACCACCTAACACCTTTTAATGGCTATCATCAAAAAAACAAGAGATAACACATGCTGGTAAGGGTGAGGAGAAAATGAAAACCTTGTGCCCTGCTGATAGAAATGTAAACTGGTGCTGCTACTATAGAAAAAAAGTATGAAGGTTCCTCAAAAAATTAAAAATAGGACTTCCCTGATGGTCCAGTGGTTAAATCCACCTTCCAATGCAGGGGACATGGCTTTGATCCCTGGTCGGGGAACTAGATCCCACATGCCATGGAGCAACCAATCCCATACTCGGCAACAAAAGATTCCACATGCTGCAACTAAGACCCAGCACAGCCATGAGTGCTGAAGAATTGATGCTTTCGAACTGTGGTGCTGAAGACTCTTAAGAATCCCTTGGACAGCAAGGAGATCAACCAGTCAATCCAAAAGGAAATCAACCCTGAATATTCATTGGAAAGACTGATGCTGAAGTCCACTACTTTGGCTGCCTGATGCAAAGAGCCAGCTCATTGGAAAAGACCCTGATGCTGGGAGACATTAAAGGCAAAAGGCAGCAGACGATGAGATGGTTAGATAACATTGCTGACTCAACGGACATGAATTTGAGCAAACTTCAGGAGATAGTGGGGGACAGTCTGGAGTGCTGCAGTGCGTGGCGTCGCAGAGAGCTGGACACAACTTAGCAACTGAACAACAACAAAAAACATTAAAAATATAATTAGCATATGATCCCTCAGTCCCACTTCTGGGGATATATCCAAAGGAAATGAAGTCAGGATCTTGAAGGCATATCTGCACTCCTATGTTAATTGCAGCTCTGTTACCATAGCCAAGACGTGGAAACAACCTAAGTGTCCATCAATGGGTGAATGGATACAGAAAATGCTATGTGTACATATACAAAGTAGTATTGCTTAGTCCTTTAAAAAGAAGAAAATCCTGCCATTTGTAACAATATAAATGGACCTTGAGAACATGATGCTAAGTGAACTAAGTCAAACAGAAAAAGTATGATATCACTTATATGTGGAATCTAAACAAACCAAATTCATAGAAACAGAATATGAATGGTAGTTGCCAGAAGTTGGTGGGTGGGGGAAATGAAGAAATATTGGATGAAGGGTACAAACTTCCAGTTATAAGATGAATAAATTGTGGAGATCTAATGTACAACATACATTTATACTGTATTATAGAGTATTATAATACTGTATATATAATACTGCATTATATTATATACAACATAATTATAATACAGTGTTATAATCAGATCAGATCAGATCAGTCGCTCAGTCGTGTCCGACTCTTTGTGACCCCATGAATCACAGCACGCCAGGCCTCCCTGTCCATCAACAACTCCCGGAGTTCACTCAGACTCACATCCATCGAGTTGGTGATGCCATCCAGCCATCTCATCCTCTGTCGTCCCCTTCTCCTCCTGCCCCCAATCCCTCCCAGCATCAGAGTCTTTTCCAATGAGACAACTCTTCGCATGAGGTGGCCAAAGTACTGGAGTTTCAGCTTCAGCATCATTCCTTCCAAAGAAATCCCAGGGCTGATCTCCTTCAGAATGGACTGGTTGGATCTCCTTTCAGTCCAAGGGACTCTCAAGAGTCTTCTCCAACACCACAATTCAAAAGCATCAGTTCTTCGGCGCTCAGCCTTCTTCACAATCCAACTCTCACATCCATACATGACCACAGGAAAAACCATAGCCTTGACTAGACGAACCTTTGTTGGCAAAGTAATGTCTCTGCTTTTGAATATGCTATCTAGGTTGGTCATAACTTTCCTTCCAAGGAGTAAGCGTCTTTTAATTTCATGGCTGCAGTCACCATCTGTAGTGATTTTGGAGCCCAGAAAAATAAAGTCTGACACTGTTTCCACTGTTTCCCCATCTATTTCCCATGAAGTGGTGGGACCGGATGCCATGATCTTCGTTTTCTGAATGTTGAGCTTTAAGCCAACTTTTTCACTCTCCACTTTCACTTTCATCAAGAGGCTTTTGAGTTCCTCTTCACTTTCTGCCATAAGGGTGGTGTCATCTGCATATCTGAGGTTATTGCTATTTCTCCCGGCAATCTTGATTCCAGCTTGTGTTTCTTCCAGCCCAGCGTTTCTCATGATGTACTCTGCATATAAGTTAAATAAGCAGGGTGACAATATACAGCCTTGACGAACTCCTTTTCCTATTTGGAACCAGTCTGTTGTTCCATGTCCAGTTCTAACTGTTGCTTCCTGACCTGCATACAAATTTCTCAAGAGGCAGGTCAGGTGGTCTGGTATTCCCATCTCTTTCAGAATTTTCCACAGTTTATTGTGATCCACACAGTCAAAGGCTTTGGCATAGTCAATAAAGCAGAAATAGATGTTTTTCTGGAACTTTCTTGCTTTTTCAATGATCCAGCATTATAATAATATAGTATATTATTATATTATGTATAATATACAGTATTGTACATAATACTATATTATATTATAGTATTATAATACTGTATTATATTGTGATCATGTATTATAATGTGTGTGTGTGTGTGTGTGTGTGTGTGCTCAGTCATGTCTGACTAATCTCGACCCCATGGAGTTAGCCCATTAGGCTCCCCTGCCCATGGGATTTTTCAGGCATGAATACTGGAGTGGGTTGCCATTTCCTCTTCCAAGGAATCTTCCCAACCAGGGATCGAACCCACAAATCCTGCATCTCCTGCATTGATAGGCTGATTCTTTACCACTGAGCCACCTGGGAAGCCCATGTATTACAATACTGTATTATATATTGGAAAGTTTCTAAGGGAATAGGTTTTAAATGCTGTCACCACAAAAATGAAATGGTAATTATGTGAGGTGATGGAGGTGTAAACTAACCCTACTGTGGTAATCATTTTACAATACATGTGTATCAGATCAACACATTATACAACTTAACTTGTACAGTGTTATATGTCTATTATATCTCAATAAAGCTGGGGAAAAATAGAAATGAAGTATTGATACATGCTATAGCATTGATAAAGTTGAATATATTATGCTAAGTAAAAGAAAACAGACGCCAAAGGCCATGTGTTGTTTGATTCCATCTATGTGAATTGTCCAGAACAGACATCTATAGAAAGAGAAAGTGTATTATTAATAGTAGTCTCCTAGGACTAGAGAAATAGGAGGTTTGGGGGGATCACAGCTTAAAGGTATGGAATTTGAGAGGTGATGAAAATGTTCTAAAATTCACAATTCTCTGAATATACCCAAAACATTGAATTTTATACTTTTAATGGATCTATTATATCCATTAAAAGTATGCCTAATCCTTATACTTTATTGTCTGAAATTCCTGAACGAGACAAATATTTCTCAGTAATTGATTTAAAAGATGCCTTCTATTCAGTGCCTTTGGCGGAAGAAAGTCAATTTCTATTTGCCTTTGAAGACCCTATGCAGCCAGCTTCTCAGTTAACCTGGACAGTTTTGCCTCAGGGATTTCGTGACAGTCCTCACTTATTTGGACAAAGTTTGTCATGGGATCTACAAAACTTTAATAGCTCTGAAGCAGTGGTGTTACAATATGTAGATGATATTTTGCTCTGTGCTGAGACAGAGGAAACTTGTTCGCGAGCCTAAGAAGATTTCTGAAACTTTCTGGCAGGTTGTGGTTACAAGGCATCAAGAGAAAAGGCTCAGCTTTGTCAACAATCGGTTAGATATCTGGGTCTAATCATATCAGAAGGGACTAGGGCCATAGGCCCTGAGAGAATTAAACCTATACTAAATCATCCCCTCTTGCCTGGAAAATCCCATGGACGGAGGAGCCTGGTAGGCTGCAGTCCATGGGGTCGCTAGGAGACAGACACGACTGAGCGACTTCACTTTGACTTTTCACTTTCATGCATTGGAGGAGGAAATGGCAACCCACTCCAGTGTTCTTGCCTGGAGAATCCCATGGACAGAGGAGCCTGGCGGGCTGCCGTCTATGAGGTCGCACAGAGTCGGACATGACTGAAGCGACTTAGCAGCAGCATTATATGGCATATAAATTGTATCTCAATAAAGTTGTCTTTAAAAAAGATATCATGAAGACTTGAACTGAAACAGTAATAGGATAGAAAAGAGGAGTACTCTGAGGAGCCACCTGCCCTACACTGGGACTCTCTTCAACTGTTGCAAAAAGAGATTCCCAGCTCTTCCTGAACCCCAGACTGTTAGTATATGGAGATGATGCTGTAGTATAGGAGGGGTCTTCTCCCGGAGCTTTGCTTCTCTGTTGGTTGGGCATACATAAGACTTCAAAGCTGTCTTCCATTCTGTCCGTCAGATCTTACAGGCTCACTGTGGCAACACACCCTTCTGCTCTGGACTGAATGTGCTGTGGGACACAGGACAGAAACCCAAGCTTTTCCATCCTCGAGGAAAGATCAGTCACCATTCTCCTTCTAAGGGTTGAGAGCTACACTGAGATGACAGCCTCACATGGTGACTGAACATCTGAAATGTGCCCAGTGTGCTAGGGAACTAAATTTTAAATTTTATTTAGTTTTAATTCAAATTTAAAAACAGAAAAAAAGAAAAGGGGATAAGCTAAAGAGAGATTACAGAACTGGAGAATCTATTGGACTTACTAAAATTTTGTTTTATGGACAAGTGAGATTCATGATAAATTCAGGATAAAATTTCTAAGTTAGGTGGCTGGGAGTAATGGGTAACACCATTAACAGAAACAGGAAATAAAAAAGTAAGTTCGGGAGGCAAGATAAATATTTTTAGGCTTGCACAGTACCTGGCCTAGAACAGATGATCATTAAATATCTGTTGAATTCAACAGTGCTAGGCTCTAAGTATATGATAAGATGGATGTCAAAGATTGATTTCTAAGAATATATTGTCTAATGGGAATACAGACAGCTTAAAAAGTAGTTACAACAAAACATGGCAAGTGCTTTGATGGGGCTGGTACAAGTTGCTTTGGCAGCATAAAGTTAGGGGAACCTAACCTAGTCTGGAGAGCAAGAGACCTGAATGATGAGTTCGGTAGGCAAGAGGGGATTGGAGTAGCAACACATTTTGGTGGAAAAAACACAGTGAACTTTCTAAACTGAATAAATCTTGTACATGTTGGCCCAGAGGTGAGAGGGGAACAGAGAGTAAATCATGATGGCCCGCGCTCTGAGATGGGCAGAGGTCCGTTTTGTTCCCCTCTGTGTCCCAGCATTTAGAATAGTGTCTGGAGTGTAAGAAGCACTCAGTACATGTTCACTGAGTGAATGGATAAATGGGACAATGGCAAGAGATGACACCGGAGAGGCAAGCGAGGACCGGTCACGTGGGGCTCTTATAAGCCCTTTTAAGAAACTTGGACTGAATCCTAAAGACCGTGGGAAGCCATTGAAGAGTTGTAAGTGGGGCAGAAATATGAGAATGGTGTTTTAGAAGGAGCAGGATGACTGCAGGATGGAGAATAAAACGTAGCTCTGGGAAAATCTGGGTGACAAGGTGAACAAAGGGACCATCCACCGAGATGGAAAGACGAATGTAAAGGGAAGAGGGAGCGAGTTCAGCTTTGGACGTATGGAATTTTAGGTGCTTGTAGGAAATCCTGGCGAAGTTAGGGGTACAGTTTTACCAGGTGGAACTCAGAAGAGGGCTCCCGGGTGGTGACAGTCACTAACATTTGTTATTGTTGTTTAGTCGCTAAGCCGTGGCCAACGCTTGGGACCCCATGGACTGTAGCCCACCAGCTCCTCTGTCCATGGGATTTCCCAGGCAAGAAAACTGAACTGGGTTGCCATTTCCTTTTCCAGGGGATCCTCCCAGCCCAGGGATTGACCCCAAGTCTCCTGCATTGGCAGGCTTTACCTTCTCTTTACCGCTGACCCCAGGGAAGCCCCACTAACATTTATATAGTCACTAAAGCTGTGGAAGTAAGTGAGCTATCCCTGGAATAGGGATGTCTAGTCAGAGAATGAATGAATGATTGAAATGCATAACCTGCTCTGATTAGTTTTAGTTAAAATCCTGCAGGATGAGGAGGGCTGTGGAAAGAGAGAGAAAGAAAGAAAGTGAAGTCGCTCAGTCCTGTCCGACTCTTTGCGACTCCACAGACAGTAGCCTGCTAGGCTCCTCCATCCATGGGATTTTCCAGGCAAGAATACTGGAGTGGGTTGCCATTTCCTTCTCCAGGGGATCTTCCCGACCCAAGGATCAAACCGGGGTCTCCCGCACTGCAGGCAGACTCTTTGCTGTCTGAGCCACCAGGGAAGCCCCCAAGGAAGCAGAAAGAAGGGAAGGCTTAAATTATGATCCAGTGCTTCCTCCCAGCCCCGAGGTGCAGGGCTGGGTGTGAGGGAAGAAAGCTCTGTGCCCTGGAGGAGGCGAGGGAGACTTGCCACATCACCCTTGCCCTTTGCCACCTTGCGGATAACAGGACTTTCTAGTCCACCGTGGTGCTGCTGTATAACAGGGTTTTGTGATGTGGCCAATGGTCCAGAGCGCAGCTCTTTGTTTGGCTGCATCGAGTCTTAGTGGAGGCACTCGGCATCTCCGTTGCATCATGTGCAGCATCTCTTTCGCTGCAGCTCAAAGACTCTAGTTGTGGCTCGCGGGCTTAGTTGCCCCACCTTAGTCCCTCAAACAGGGCTGGAACCTGTGTCCCCTCCAGGGCAGATTCTTTACCCCTGGGCCACCAGGGAAGTCCCCAGAGCCCAGCTTTTATCCTAACTTGTCCTTTCCCCCCAACAATGAAACAGCCTAGTTCACCTAGCAAGTTGCTAAAACTAAAACTTAAGCATATTTACCTGGGGATGCTGAGAACAGGGAACTTCTGGGACAGACGGTTACAGCAATGAGAGCTGCAAGAGGTGCCTCCACTTTGTTGCGGTCCCTCTCCAAACTCCTGATGGCCAGAAAAGCTCTGGTGCCTGCCTCCTGCCCACCTGCCTATTGCTTCAAAGGTGAAGAGTCCTGGCCTCCTCCGTGATGCTGGCCTGGAGATAAGGGCAGGAGCGCCAGGACAGTTTTTCCTCTGGCCTGTCTGCCCTTTCTCTGGATGCAGAGAAGAAGGAAACTAGTGTTACCTTTCAAATGAATTCTGGGTCTTGGAGCCCAGAATACCTGGAGCATCTCTGGAGGGTCCTTTAAACTAAACCACTGCTCTTATAACAGAGACATTTCATTTGTCTGTCTCATTCTTTCTGATTGTTCCCTTATCCACAACCCAGATAGTTTCTTAAGGGTCTTGTTGGTTGTGGGCACATATGTCCATGATAATTCCTCCTACCCCCACCCCCACCCCCACCAGTACTCTCCCCTATACTTAGAGATCAAGCTCTTTCCGTGTAAAATCATCTGCCCTTTACGCCCTTGGACACTTACCCATCTATGTGGGATAATCTCCTGGAATCTTGAGTAAACGCCAGGTCTCATGAGTGCATGATCAGACTCCAGTGTATAGCACTGCCGCATCCACCTGTGTGTGATAAGCTGTATTGCCCCATCACCACCACGTGATAATCCTTTGGTCTTGGTGGTGTTCTATTGAATGAGATGATCTCCCCCAATCAGTCTTCCTTTATAAAGGCCAAACCTTGTGAATACATGATCATTTTCACTCCCTCTCCCCAGACCATTGATAATCCCCCCACCCCCCAAGTCCAACAATTCCTCTTACTCCTGCCTTCATTTACTATCTACATTTATTGAACACATATCATTACTGCTCCCAGGATCCCCTTTTACATCTCTCCTTTCTTTCTGCTAGAAGTTGTCTCCGAAATTCTCATTGTTTAGTAACTAAGTTTTGTATGACTCTTTTGTGACCCCATGGACTGTAGCCTGCCAGGCTCCTCTGTCCATGGGATTTTCCAGGAGTGGGTAGCCATTCCCTTCTGCAGGGGATCTTCTTGACCCTGCAAAGCCAAAGCTAATGATGTTCCTTCTCTCATCTGAACTTCCAAGGCATCTGAACTGGACCTGAAGTCCAAGATGACTGATACATTGTGCTTCTACAAAAATGGAAACGAAGTGAAGTCGCTCAGTCTTATCCGACTCTTTGCAACCCCATGGACTGTAGCCTACCAGGCTCCATCCATGGGCTTTTCCAGGCAAGAATAGTGGAGTGGGTTGCCATTTCCTTCTCCAGGGCATCTTCCTGACCCAGGGATCAAACCCGGGTCTCCTGCGTTGCAGGCAGTCGCTTTACCGTCTGAGCCACCAGGGAAGCCCATCCAGTAAAAAGCTTGGCCTGGTCGAGGAGCTCGCTAACTAGAAGCACTGGATGAGCGTCAGCCAGCCATTAACTTGGCCTCCAGAGCAGTTATTTCCCTAGACCTGAGCATGCCAAAAAGAAGCCAATACTTATTATGGAGTATATTTGGTGGACAATACACATCCCTATTTTTTTTTTCATAAATGGGGCTGTCTGTCCTCCAAAACTACACTTCTGGATTTCTAGAAGAGAAGGACACCTTAGCAGGTGTGAAGTGGATACCCCAGAGGTCCACATGCCCCTGAAAATATTCTCAGCTGAATATATTTTCAGCTGTAGCGCAACCAACCTCACCACCAAATTCTGCCCCAGAGTCTACCGGGACCAGTGTCTCATGCTCCCTGTTGATTTCACTCACTACAGAAGCTCCCTGATGCCCAGGAAGCCTTCATCACCTGAACTGTCATTCCCTTGGGACCCTGAATGTCCCATATCTAGTGGTTCTCAACCTTGCCTGCATATTGGCATCACCTGACAAACTTTAAAAATACTGATATCATTAAGGTCCCCCTCCCTGCCAGATTATGATTTCACGGATTCTGGAGCTCAGCCCTGACACCTGGGATTTTTAAAGCTCTCTGGGTGATTCTAATGTTGGGCAGCCACAGTTGAGAAACACTGCCCTAATTTGACCCTACTCTCACCCCTCCTCAACTCTGTAATCCATCAAAATCCCCTACACTGAAACTCTCAAATGTTAAAATCATTGAATCAGCCAGGAGAGCTTGATAAAACATAGTTTGCTGGGCCTTGCATTCCGAGTTCTGACTGTGTAAGTCTAGAGTGCAGCCCAAAGATCAGCATTTCCAACAAGTTCCCAAGGGTCACTGATGCCACTGGGCCAAGGACCTCACTTTGAAAACCATTTCCAATATCCTGCTCTCTTGCTTCCTTGACCTTCTTTTCCCTAGTGATCTTATCCTCTGCCCTGCCTCAGTCATGAATTCTAATATTCATCCCCCAAACCTTGTCATCACCAGTGACTGTGCATGTGTGTGTGTGTTTAAGTCGCTTCAGCCAACCTTATGGACTGTATAGCCCGCCGTACTCCTCTGTCCCAGGCATTCTCCAGACAAGCATACTGGAGTGGGTTGCCATGCAACCAGGGGATCTTCCCAACCCAGTGATCGAATATGCACTTCTCGCATCTCCTGCTTTGACAGACAGGTTCTTTACCACTAGCACCACCTGGGAAGCTCCAGCAATGAGTGTACCCCTTCATAGTGTCCAGCCTTCCGGCCACCTACTGGCTTTTTGCATACTCAGTCACTCAGTCATGTCCAACTCCATGACCCCATGGACTGTAGTCTGCCAGGCTCCCCTGCCCATGGGATTTCCCAGGTAAGAATACTGGAGTGGGTTGCCATTTCCTTCTCCATCTAGCTCTTTGTTGTTGCCCCAGCAAAACTGGGTTACCTGAATTTCAACCCCAGTGGGACTACACTCCTGTGATCCCACCAGCTTCTCACTGTCACCCCCATCATGCCCTAACTTCTCCCCTAACTCAGCTTAGGTTCCATGACCCACCTTCATGTTTATTCCTTTGCATACAT
Organism: Bos grunniens; assembly: GCF_055505025.1. Taxonomy (NCBI): domain Eukaryota; kingdom Metazoa; phylum Chordata; class Mammalia; order Artiodactyla; family Bovidae; genus Bos; species Bos grunniens. The sequence goes on from NC_141167.1 coordinate 19,887,192, forward strand.
CCTCAGTTCCCTTGTCCCTCTTTCTTTCATTAGCCTGTCCTTGCAAATCTCCAACCCTGGTTAAGTCCACCTCTGGCCTTCTCTCAGCTTTATTCCTGCTTCTCATTTAATTGAGAAAATGGAATAAACAAGATAACTTCGACTTGCTCCCACCCTGCTCTCCCACCCAACCCTTTTGTGTCTGGACCATTATTGAGCTTTCTTTCCTGTTGCTCTGGATGACTTGTCATGCTTCTCCTCCGGAAGGAGAACCACTTACACTCTGGATCCCAGTCTCTCTCACTTCCTGAAAGACATCGTCCCAGCGATTGTCTCCCCCACTTACATCTCGTCGTATTTTCTCTGTCTACTGGATCATTACTGTCAATATACAAACGTGATGATAGCTACCATCTTTAAAAAAATTTTTAATATTTATGTATTGATTTGGCTGTGCCAAGTCTTAGTTGTGGCACACAGGATCTTCTTTGTGGCATGCAAACTCTTAGTTGCAGCATGCAGGATCTAGTTCCTGAAACAAGGATCAAACCTGGGCACTCTGCATTGGGAGCGCAGTCTTTGCCACCGGACCACCAAGGAAGCCCCTACCATCTTTTCTAAAAAGCTTCCATTGGTCCCCTTTTTCCTTTTAGCTGCTTTGCCATTTCTCCATTCCCCCTGTTTCTACACTTGTTGTCAACTTCCTCTCCTTTCATTCTCACCTGAACCCTCGCTAGTCAGATATTCCCCCATCTTTCCTCCAAAATGACTCTTGTTAAGGTCACTAGTGACTTCGCCTCTTGCCAGATCCAACGGCTAATCCTCAGGGCACATCATGCTCCACCAAGTCCCTCCTTGTAAAGCGTCACTTGTTTCCAAGACAGCGCTCTCTCTGTGTTCTCCTACCTCACTACTCGCTCCTCTTTTGCTGGTTCTGACCTCTAAACTTTGTTGTGCCTTCAATTTGTTCCACAGATTTCTTCTCTTTTCTATCTAATATTGTCCAGTGGCTTTTATACCAGCTAAATGCCAGTGACTCCCAGATGTATATCTCTAGCCCAGATTTCTCCCCTGAACTTCACAGTCAGGTACCCAGTTACTTCCTGGGCGTCTCTGGTTGGAAGTTTAATAGGCAGCTCGAATGTGTAAGCCCAGCACTGAACTCCTGATTCTTCTAACTGCACTGGCTCCCATGAATGCCTTTAGTTCTGCCGTCTCAGTAAATGGTGACTTCAGTCTTCCATTCGAACCAGGCCCCAAACCTTGTAGGCGCATCCTCGATTCCTTTCCCTCACACCTTCCATCAGCAAATCCTAATGGCTCTACCACCAGGATATACCCCAGATCTGACCACTGCTCTCCACCTCTCCCGCAGTACCCTGGTGCAAGCTGCCATTCTGTCTCACCCAGATCATTACAACCGTCTCCTAAGGTCTCCCACCTTCTACTCTTGCCCTAGGACCTCTTACTGATAAAGCACAAATCAAAAGTTCTGACTTCTTACTCATTCAGAGTAAAATTGAAACCCCTTATCTAGGCTTAAAAGACCCCACAGGATCTGGCCTCCCTGCTCCTCTCTCATGCTGTTGGGTCTGCCCTTTGATCTCTCTGCTTCAGCCTCTCTGTTCATCAACAGTTTAGGGGCTCTTGCTGTTCCCTCAGGCTGGATTCTCCTTTCCCAGACACCCCCCATGGAGGTCTCCATCTAAATTTTAATGATATCCCGAGGCCTTTACAACAAGCCCACCGGTCCCGCCCCCTCCCGTAACCTAACCCCCACCTGGCACTCTCTGCCCCTTTTCTTGCTCTATTTACCTATATAGACTTATACTTGAAATATTAATATGATGTGTTGATCCTATTTGTTAATTGTCTGCCTTGATCACTAGAATGTAAGCTCTGTGAGGAGGGACTTTATTTTGTTTGCAGCCATTTCCCCAATGAGCATATGGTAGTTGCTCAATAAATACTTATTGAATTAATTAATTAATTGAAAATGGTTCGGGTCTTTCCTCCCCAGTGGCTGCAGCCCTGTTCAGGAGGTGTCCCCAGGCTGCCTTTCTCTATTCTCTAATAGCCTCCTGACCACCACCTGGGCCCCCTCCCCTCCCAGGGCCTTCCAGACCATTCTAATTGCTGAGGCTGCAGAGGGAGGGAGATCTTCACTAAAAAGGGAGGAAAGGGGGAGGAGCTCCATCTGGTGTCCAAGAAAATAAGGGAGCAAGCCAAGGTCTTCTGTGCTAGGTCTACCGTGAGGCCATGATGCAAGTCTGGGGGGCTATGGGGCCCAACACTCTTTAGGCCTAGACTCGACTTTTCTCCTCTCCTGTCAGAGGGTGGCCCTGAGCATCCCCCCTACAGAGGCCCCAACTTCCCTTGGTTTGGCCAACTAAGCTGGGCCCAGCTTTAGGCCTCCACGCTGCAGAAGGCAGTGGGGGTGGGGGTGGCGGGAGACAATGGAGAGCCCAGAGCCAGCTCTCCTTTTCCACCAGCCTGAAGTGATACAATGATACAAAGGGAGAGTCTTGTGCTTGGGGGAAGGGGGTGGGAGAGCCCTTTGTCCGGCTATTTTATACATTGCTGGGGGGGTGGTGAGGGGTTGGAAGGTTGGTGGGAGGGTGGGTTGGTAAGCGGCTGTCAATATGGGGAGGAGTAGAGAGTAGAGCAGAGGCCCTGAAAAGTTTTTGAATTTCAATCAGGTTGGCTTTGAAAGAGTTTGGCTTTTGTTGAAAGAGAGAGAAAGGTTAACGCTAAAGTTGAGGGGGAGGGGGGTCGGTTTTGAAGATAGAGTCCTGCTTGCAGGCCAATCAGCTGTGGGACACCCAGACAGGCAGAAAGGCTGGGATGGGGGAGCAGAGAAGGAACAGGGTCCCATCTCCCTTCCCAGGACCAGCCTGAGGAATGCCAGTCAGTCCTAGAAGCATCAGGGTGATTGCAGATTCGGGAAGGGAAGCACCAAGGAGCAGAGCCAGGCGACTGCTTTCTTCCTTTTGCCATCCTTACAGAGCCTTTGACTTTTTAAGCCACCAAAGAATGAAGTTCCCTCCCTCTCTCCCGTCCTTCCCATACACCCATGCTGGACTGACTTTGTGACAAGTGCAGGCTTAGGTTTGGCTAAGAAGGGAGACAAGGCTGGCGTAGGACCTCCTGGTGGCCAAAAATCAGCTGTCTTCCTGCTCTTGGCCTCTGCTGACCCTCCTCTGCACCCTAACTTTCCCAAAAGTATAACAAAAATATGAAACTATTGCAGTCTTTGGAATAGGAGAAAAAGAAGGAATGGGGGAGACATAGCCATGAAACAGGCTGAAGATCTGCAGTTTCAAGTTAGGGTGTAGGGGCCTGGCCTTGCCCAGCTTAGAAGCACTGACATCTTCAGATCTTTCTCCTCCATAAATTTTAGACATTTTAAGGCTCCTAGCTAAGGCTGAAGTATGATCCTGTGTCTGGGGAATGGTTCTGCAGAAAGCTTCTGTGGTGATCAGTTCTCCAAAACGAACCATTACGTGTTCTTGGCTTCATGGATTATAGACCTGCCTATGACACCTCCAGACCAATCCCTGAACCCCAGCCTAGAAACACTTCAGTAGAAAAGGTTCTGAGAAGGAGAGAAAGAAAATTGGGGTATGGGATATTACTAAACATCTGTACATACTGTTAGGCCTCATCCTCAAGGAGTGAGTTCAGTTCAGTTCAGTTCAGTCGCTCAGTTGTGTCTGATTCTTTGCGACCCCATAAATCGCAGCACGCCAGGCCTCCCTGTCCATCACCAACTCCCGGAGTTCACTCAGACTCACATCCATCGAGTCAGTGATGCCATCCAGCCATCTCATCCTCTGTCATCCCCTTCTCCTCCTGCCCCCAATCCCTCCCAGCATCAGAGTCTTTTCCAATAAGTCAACTCTTCGCATGAGGTGGCCAAAGTACTGGAGTTTCAGCTTCAGCATCATTCCCTCCAAAGAAATCCCAGGGCTGATCTCCTTCAGAATGGACCGGTTGGATTCGTTCATTAAATATTTGTTAAGCATTCCTTGAGTTACACGTTATGCCAGGCCCTCCAGTACAGAGGGAAGAAGAATTGTCCATGCCCTCAAAGAGCTCACTGTCTAGAATAGAAAAACATACAAGACACAAAGAATTATAATCCAATGAGATAATAATAATAGCCCCATGTCACATCATTGGCTCAGATAGTAAAGAATCTGCTTGCAATGCAAGAGGCCTGGGTTTGATCCCTGGGTCAGGAAGATCCGCTAGAGGAGGAAATGGAAACTCACTTCAGTATTCTTGCCTGGAGAATTCCATGAACAAGGGAACCTGGCAGGCTACAGTCCATGGGGCCACAAAGAGTTGGAAACAACTGAGTGACTAACACTTTCGCTTTCATGTCACATTATGTATATTATAACATAAATTACATCTAACTTCATTTGACAAGAGAATTCTATGGGAAAATGTGTGAACCAAGTTTTAAGATTACATTCACATTTTTGTCTTGAATTTTAGTACATTTGGAGCGTTTACAAAAGAAGAGCATTGCAGACATGAACATTTGCCCCAAGCAAGAAAAGACTTGGGTTCCAAATCCAGTCTAAGGGAAAAAGAAGACTGTGTCAATTTTTGTATGCACACACATTAATATGCTAGAAGATGTCCATAGATATGCTGCCCTTCACTGGAAGTATTTTCCTGATTTTGTTCTTTACCTGGTTTGCAGCCAAAGAATAATCCCGACTTCCCACTTTTACCACCCCCGACCCCTTCCTCCCAAAGGTCTTCAGTTCATCTGTCAGGGCCAGATCTTAGGTGAAGAGAGGGCACTGGGAAGCCAACAGAGGAAGATTTCTAGGCCAGTGTTCTCAAAGCCTGGGCCCTGGGCTAGTAGTGTCATCATCACCTGGGAATTTAGAAACACAAACACGCAGGACCCACCCCAGACCCACTAAACTGGAAACTCCATATGCAGGGCCTAGCTGTTTGTGTTTTAACGAGTTCTGTAGTAGTTTCTGATGTTCCCTAAAGTTTTAGGGATGCTGAGCAATATTGCAACTCTTGGTTAAATAGTCCTGATTCTCCTCAAAAATAACTTGCTCTGGGTAGGAGTCAAGCCAGTATTCCAATCTAGCCCTGAACCTGTCTTTAAAGTTAGTTTAAAACTCAACATTCAAAAAACGAAGATCATGGCATCCAGTCTCATCACTTCATGGCTGGGGAAACAATGGAAACAATGACAGAGTTTTTTTTCTTGGGCTCCAAAATCACTGCAGATGGTGAGTACATCCATGAAATTTAAAGACGCTTGCTCCTTGAAAGAAAAGCTATGACAAACCTAAACAGCATATTAAAAAGCAGAGACATTACTTTGCTGACAAATGTCCTCCAAGTTAAAGCTATGGTTTTTCCAGTAGTCATGTTAGGATGTGAGAGTTGGACTGTAAAGAAAGCTGAGCGCTGAAGAATTGATGCTTTTGAAGTGTGGTGTTGGAGAAGACTCTTGAGTCCCTTGGACTGCAAGGAGATTAAACCAGTCAGTCCTAAAGGAAATCAGTCCTTAACGTTCATTGGAAGGACTGACGCTGAAGCTGAAGTTCTAATACTTTGGCCACCTGATGTAAAGAACTGACTCATTGGAAAAGACCCTGATGCTGAAAGATTGAAGGCAGGAGGACAAGGGGACGAGAGAGGATGAGATGGTTGGATAGCATCACCAACTTGTTGGACGTGAATTTGAGCAGACTCTGGGAGCTGGTGCTGGACAGGGAGGCCCGACATGCCGCAATCCAAATGGGAGCACAGGAGCCTAGCAGAAGTACCTGTGGCAATCCAGTATGGTGGGTCCTTTTGAGTTCCTCTCGGGAACCCAGGCTTGTAATAACACCAACACAGTTTGATTCTCAGGGGTTTCTGGATAGGCATGGATTATGATGGGTTGGTTAGAATTGGAAAGGGAAACGAAGGATAGAGCAAAGTTCCTACTTTCATGTTTGATTTTTCAGGTAATATCTCAGAGGCAGGGCTCAGGTACCTGTATCTCCTTCGTATCAGTATCTTTCTTGGCAGAGATTGACAGTTTCTTTTTGGAAATAAATCCCTTTGCCAAATCACATGACCATTTTTGTCTTAAGAAGTTGGCATCTCTCCTTTTCTCAAATTTGTCTCTCCAGCCTCTTTAACCCCTCCCAGTTTTCTCTTTCACCTTGAGCTAGGAAATTTGGTGTCCTCTGCACCATTTCAGGTTGCTCTCACCAAGTGACTCGCTTTTTGATCTATTAAAATGAAGCAAGAATTCCTTTCAGAGGGAAAGAAAACTCAGCATTCTGTAAATATGAAGTGCCAAGCGGCATGCTCCTAGCTTCACATACATTTCATAGCCACCCCGTAAACTGTTATCTCCGCTTTTATTAATAAGGAAACTGGAGTATGGAGAGTTTGTCACTGTGTGGGGTTGCCTAGGTTTGAAGTAACAGCAGGATTTGAACTCAGATCTGTTCATTCCTCTTTCCCACACCTTCTCAAGAGAGTTCCTTCAGGTCCTGACCCCCTTCCAGACAACACCCAAGGATTCAGGCCTCTGGCCAAGGCCACCGGCTGTCAGTCCTGGCTGGATTCCCTCTTGGTTAGGCTCAGAGTCAGGCCTCACCTAATTTCTGTCCTTCTCTTCTCCTGGCCAGCTGGACCCCGTGCCCTCTTGGCCCTGCCTGGCACCTGGGGGAGAGGGCAGAGTGAAGCCTGGACAGGGTGAGTGGGCGCCCTTTCCACCCAGTGTTAACCCCTGCGGCTGGCCCACAGCGGGGAAGCCCTCTTGCCGAGCTCTGCACCAACTGCTTGCCTGCCTGAGTTTGCATTATTTATTTAATGTCTTGTACCGTAAATAATGGTAACTTTATGGTTATTAGGAACGGGTTAAGGTACATGCGGGTAGCACCAGGCTGCCTTCAAAAGGAACAGTCCTGGCATAAAATGTTGCGATAATTGCTTTACTGCTGAGTGTTGGTCTTTATTTTGTGTCTGATTTGTCCCTTAAGCCAGCGTAACATTCTCCCCACGGCAGGAGAATGCAGAGAGCAAATTGAAGGGCTGAGCATGAACAATGCGACATGGCGCACTGCTGGGTTTTTCTTTTTTCCTCTTTCTTCGTTTCTCCCTTGACCTCCCTCCAATCCTCTCCGCTCCCCTCCCCCCATGCCCTGCCCAGTCTCCGCCCCACTCTGGTTGGTAGGATCTTTCTCCCCATCCTTGACACCTCTGGAAGGTATCCCATCTCACCCCCTTAGTTTGAAAATTAGGTTAAAAAAGCACTCCTCTGTCTTACCTCTTCTCTGGGCAACAAACAAGACAAAACAAAAGAATAAACAGAAACAAGGAGGCTCTTTTGCCTGGACCCTGCACCAAGCAGTGCCCGGGCATCTTGGCTCAGAGGTGGGTGCCCCTCATTTCACACAAGGAGGCTAGTTCCTGGCATGAGCCCACCTCACCAACTTGACAGTCCAGCCCAGCACTGCAGTGGTTGTTGGTGGGGGGTGTGAGGGGGTGGGGGGGGGTTAGGTGTGCCAGAGAACTCAGCAACTTCCTGAGAGTGGGACAGGGAAACAGCCTCCAGTGGCCTCTAGGACTCTCTTCCTTTTCTGGTGCCATCACACCCAGGCAGGAAAACCCCTGGCCTCACCTGCTGTGTGTCCAATGGAAGCAGGCTGTCATCACAGGCCATGGAATGGAGCAGCAGGCAGGATGCCATGGGTCCACAGGCTCAGCCTTTTGCTTTCCCAGAGGTGGGCACTCCTGGCCTTCATCATTGCCCAAGGATCGTCTCTTAGCCTCTCACAGTGCCCATAGACTGGGATGGTCCAAGAAAAGTAAAACCTCTGCCCCCTGTCCCAAAGAGCAGGCTCAGAGGAGAAAGGGCACTAGGGCCTTCTCTGGACCTCAGAGCATTCAAGTGAGGAGAGCACTGAAGCAGGAGCCAGGAGATCTGTGCTCTTAGCTTTCCACCAACTTGCCAGGTGGTAGTAAACTTGTGGAAAGGGAAGGTCTTTGGAATCTTGCCATCTCAGTTTCAGCTATAAAGTGAAGGCAAAAATACCTGCCTTGTGGGATGATTAGGATCAAAAGGAGAGAATGAATGAATACAAACCCAGAACCAAATGTACTAGGTTTATCATGGAGGCTCCGCTGTGCCTTCACGCTCTCTCGCCAAAAGCAAAATGCTGCTTCTGGGTAAGGAAGAAAAGGAGGTGCTAGTGGAGGAGAGTTGGTGGGGGGCAGTACAAAGAGGGAGGAGGAGTATAGCAGAGACCCCCACACACACACCTGGCCCCAGAGCTCTCTGCAGAGGAGGAGATCACTGTTGCTCTTTCTCCACCCAGTGGGCATCCCGGCTGTGCCCGGACCTGGCAGGACACCATGCAACCAGCAGCAGGATCTCCTCCACCCCCCAACCCCAGTCCCTTCCCCTTCTTTGGTTCTTGTGCCTCCACCCCTTGCTTTCCTCTCTAGGGTTCCTCCAACAGAAGAGACAGCAGAGTCCCAGCACGCTGACAGCACTGACTTTAAGCCATCGGAGACTTAGGGGATTTGTTCTTCTCTCCACTCACCCCCTCTCCAGAGCCTAGTAACTCATCAATAGCGGAAATTTGAACAAAGTGGAGAACCTGGGATGAAAGGAGAAAGGCTGCGGTGATTGGGGTGGGGGCAAGGGGCAGGGGGATGGCTTTAATTAGGGCTCCTTGGCCTCTTTAGTCCTGGGGCTGGTTGGGGTAATCCAGTTAGAGTCCTAGGCTTTCATCTCAGCTGGCTGGCCTCTCTGGGGCCCTGTCAGAGCCTTTAGGGGGCAACAAGTAGCGGGCAGGCCCCGAGTGCGGTGGGGGTTGGTACTGCGCTCACTTCCAGCTGGACGCAGAGGGGGGTGCAGAATGAAGCCCCGCCAGCACAGCAGTTGGTGGTGGGCAGTGAAGTGGCCTGTGCGGGGCGGCTTGGGCGCTGGGCGGCTGTCTCCTGACACCAGAAACTCTCTTTATGAAAGGATCAAGTCGGGAGCATTGTTCTCCGGGCCAGGGAACCAAGGGCTCAGAATGCTCTTTTGTGTGGAGGTGCCCCCCCACACACACTCCCCCTTCTTTTTTCTCCCTTTGAGCCACTGCTAGCTGTGCCTCTGCCCCCGTGCTTGGGGGGGAGCGATGGATGGTGGAGATGGGCTCGGGACAGACAGTCCTGGGGGAGCCATCTGTGCTGGGGTGGGATCCACTGGAGCTGAAAAATTAAACAGCATTTTCAATTAACTTTTCCTCTCTTGTTTGGGGGTGGGCTTGAGGGGGGTGGTGGAGCAGGCTGGTTGAATTTAACCTTTGAAAAGCTACTGTGGAGAGAGGAGGAGGGAATGACCTTTCTTCCTGAGGCAGGGGTGGGCGGGGGTGGGGAGCAGCGAGACTGTTTCCTCAGGCCAAGCAGAGGACCCTCTCCTCTGGGGAATATCCCCAGAAACTCTCCGTGTCTTTGGCCAAGGTCCCACCTGTGTAGAGTGGGTTTGTGTGTGCATCCCCAGAGAGCATACCCCAGGGAGAGATGGGGAGAGCGGCTCAGGGTCAGCAGGTGGAGGGAAGGCTCAGTGCTGAGCAGGAAGAACCTTGTCTACCTCTTAGTAACCCCACTAATGGCTGACCCCCCTTCTCCACACATCTTCCCTTTTCCTCGAGAAGGGCTGCTTTTTCATTTCACCTCTTGGGATGGGTGCCCCACAGCGTGGAAGAACACCTGTGGAAGGACTTGGCTTCGGATAGCTGACCTAGATGCTCTCAAAGGCCTCTCCAGCCCTGTCTGGTTGGCAGTATGGAATATAACCAGAATATACAGTAGCCAGAAATAAGAATCTGCCTACAATGTGGGAGACCTGGGTTTGATCCCTGGGTTGGGAAGATCCCCCAGAGAAGGGAATGGCTACCCACTCCAGTATTCTAGCCTGGAGAATTCCATGGACTGTATAGTCCATGGGGTTGCAAGGTCAGACACAACTGAGCAACTTTCAGAAATCAGAACCCAAGAATTGAGGTTGTACCCTTCTCGCATCCCCAGGGCTGCATCCCATGGCCTTCTCCATCTTCCCTGGGATCTGAGAGCAGGTCTCCATCAGGCTCCACTGCTCTCTTCCTCACTCAGGGCCTCACCTCTTCCTGGATCTCCAGTGTTAAGACTTCTCTCTCTGTAATGAATATTAACACCTGAAGAAATGTCTGTAGTTTTCAAAGGATTCATGTGAGTCCTCACTTAGTTTGTGGGATGGATGGATGGGAAACTAATGAGACTCAAGAGAGGTTAATTTTGAAAAGTCGGGTATCTTTTGGATGGCACAGCAGCATCACCGAGGGGCCCCTTTCAAATTGCCCATCCAGGACTCTGACCACTCCTACCCTTACCTTGACTCCAGAATAGAATTGTTTAATGAAATTGCCTCTTGTGCATTTTCTGTTAGCAAAATACAGCGGCCCATTTACAGGAGAGAAAATGAGGAAGGCTGCTCATGTCAGCTGAGGCAAAAGAGGAAATAAATCCAATGGTATCCCTTGCTTCTTCACCAGCCCATCTTTCATCAGAGAAAGAGGGGAGGATGATGCTGGGAACAGACATGGGAATGAGTTGTCCCCCAACCTTCCTAGGGCACAGTGGAGCATCACCTGCCCTCCCAAGCCTTGTCTTGAAGATTTCATGCTCAGTTAAGGACACTATGCTCAGACCTCAGCTCAGGGCCCTCTCCCATTCGCTGCCTATGTTCACTCAAACTGCTTTTCCTTTCATTCATCAAATGCACCCGCTTTCCTTTCCAGCATCTTAAAATATACTTCATCTAGTTTTTACCCACTTTTCCTGTCTCTGTGAATTTTTCTGCTCAGAGGAGCCTATTCTGTCCTCCAAAAGTGAATTTCGTCCTCTGATTTTACCTTCTCATAGCACTCTGCATGTCCTTGATATAGCAGGTCACGGTTCAGAATCATGCACGGAGTTGAGGAGTGCTAATGACGCTCCTTCACTGGACCTTAAGCAAGTGAGAGCAGGCATCCTGCCACTTTGTTCACTACTCTATTCCCAGTGTTGGTGGTCGGCACTCAGGGACCTAACACACACTGACTGAATGAATGAATGAACGGGGGAAGGCAACAACTCTCAGACAAAGTGAGCAAAATGAAAACTGACTCTTCCCAGAATTAGAGGTGAGGACTGATGATAGCTTTGACATCTAGAAAGTGAAGTGAAGTTGCTCAGTCATGTCCGACTCTTGGCGACCCCATTGACTTTAGCCTACCAGGTTCCTTCATCCATGGGATTTTCCAGGCAAGAATACTTGACATCTAGAAAGTTCCTTTAAAACCCTACAGTGGAAGTCAGTAGGCGTGAATGGTGCAGAGGACATTTGTAGAGCAGCAGGTGGGAAAGAACAGTGATGGGAATTGAGGGCTTTTAGGTGAAGCAGGAAAAGCAAGCAGCCGACTTCCATTTTCCCCTGTATTTCAAAGAGGCAGTCCATTTTTGGAGTCCTGAGGAGAAGGCTAGAAGGAGAATGCTAAGAACCATAGCCAGTTGTGAAGAGGAATAAGAGAAGAGGCCTTACCTGCTGGATTTGCTTAGGGTGAGGCTGCCTAGTTTTCTGCAAAATAAAGGGATTGTCTTCAGGCAGCAGCAGAGGATAGATCCTGGGACTATGAGCAAGAGGGTGAACCAGAGGAAATGGAGAGAAGCTTGAACTAGTGAAGGGTTAAAGGGAAACATGTTTAGCAGTATATTGAGGGAGAGGGGAAGGGAGAGGTGGGGGAAAGACCAGCAAGCCTATAGACGGCTAATAAATGAAGAGAAGAGGGAGATCCATCTTACCTCCTACAGGGCAGAGATACTCGGCTCATTTTTTAGACCCATCTTTAAGAAGAAAAATGACAAAAAGGAATTTGGATAATTAGGAAGTAAATGCAGACTGTGCAAAAATCGTTACTGATAGAAAGCAGGTAGGAGAATCCTCAGAAAAATCAGCGAGCCTGGATGACATCCATCATGGGGTGTTAAGGCTGGTGTTCTGGGGACGTGCTGAGCGGGGAGCTGATGGAACCACTTATAATTATGTCTGGAAAATCATAGAAAGTAAAAGGAGCCATCAGGAGCCCAGGGAAGTGAAACGACGTGACTCCTCTCTTCTGAAACACTGTGCAACAGTCCTAAAAATGTTTGCCCAGTCAGTCTGAGAGATAGAGACAATGAAGTGGGGGTGGGTGATGTCTGTCATCTTGGGAAGAAAACTAGAATCTGAGCTCTGTGTGTGCGTGTGTGTGTGTGTCTGTGTGTGTACATACATATACACACACACACCCCTAAGGGCCAAACCACACCAAACAGAATAACACCAAGTGATCAAATTGGAAACAGAGAAACAGATGTGCTGTAACGGGTGCGCCACAAGCGGCAGTTGTTAAAACAGGTTCAGGTTCTCGCTGGTGGTGCAGGTATGTAAATGAAAGAGGCGCTGAGGGGAAATCAATGGCAAGGAATCCTTTCTGGGAGAGGGACACTCTCCTGGTGAGCAGAGGATCGGAGCCTCTTTAACAAGGTCTCATCTGGGGCGTTCTCATCTGGAGAAAACTGCATGGAGCTGAAGAAGCTGATAGATGGGTGTGGCTGAGAAATTGCACAGGGACCCAGAGAAGTCACCCACCAGCGTGAGCACCTGCTGGTGTGTGTGTGTGTGTGTGTGTGTGTGTGTGGTGGGGCTGCATTGGAATAAATGACCATGTCTGGGGGGAAATACCCTCTGCTTTTCCAAGAGGCCAGAGGAAGCTGCCTTGTTCTGGGAGCTGCGTGCACAACATTTGGGTGTGGAGCTCTTGAGCCTGGAAGGGAGGTGATGCCAACACCCTGAAGTGGTTTCCAAAAGGAGGAGAAGGCCCCCTGAGGGAGCTGGCTGAGAGGGAGTGGCCTCTCATGGTAATGATCCCGTGGACTCCGCAGCCCCAGCGCCTGCACGCTTTTACAAGGTTAAAGCAACAGCTTGAACCTGTATGGGGCGAGCATTTGTTTCCTTTCCAGATTGCCAGCTAATGAGGAAAGATTAAAGGAGCTAAATCTGTTTAGCTTGGCTAAGTGACGACCGAGGCGGCGGGAGTGGAGAGGCATGCTGGGCCTGCCGGGCCGAGGAGGGGTGTGATAACTGACTGCAGATTTCAGAAAGGTGTCTGTCGCTCCAGCGCAGGAAGAGCGGCTGTCTCGGGTGGGCAAGGGGCCTCAGCCTCCCTCAGTGGGAGGAGACCCAGGGAGGGTTTCCCAGCTGTGAGCGTGGTTGCTCATGGTGCAGTAGGTCAACCTGCCGAGAAGAGGTCAGGGATCAGGACATCCTGGCTCAGCTAAGGGAGGGACCACCTGTCCGCAACCAGCAGCCTTCACTTAGCCCTCTGCTGACACCACCTTCCGCCTTTGCGAGGGTCTTCTCTCGCCCACTGCTGTCCCCACTGCAGCCAGGGCCTTAGGGGTTTTGGAATCCAAAAAGGTTACCCCACTTGCAGGCCTATGGCAGATGTTCTTAGTAACTGGTTTGGGGATTCATAGCCAGGCTATTCTTTGATGATGTCTTCAAATAGAGTCTTCCAAGCCTGTGAGATCAGAACCTTCTAGGAGCAGAAAGAATTTTCCCTTAGGGGGAGAGGGGATCTAGTGTCCTGGTCCAGCGACCCAGGGGTCCCCAAGCCTGGACCTTTAGGAGAACTAGGCTGCCTCTCATCCTGCTTCCTGTTGGCAATCTCACAGTTAAACACTTAAACAATCTTTCTTTCTCCTGCTTTCTCTCTCCCCCTCTCTCTCTTTCTCTCCCTTCTTTTCAGAGTTGACAGGGGCCAAATAAAGGCCCTTTTAAAAAAAACACACAAAACAATTTTGTTCCTTCTGAAAGTGATGGAGCGAAAGTGAGTGTAGATTATAGCCCTGTGAGGCGAGGGCCTTCGTGATGGGGGGAGAAGTAGTGACATGATGGGAACCTAATGGCAGTAATTGGCCTTGGCTTTGACAGGGCCCATATCACAGCTCAGGAAAAGAGAGATGTTTAAAGTAAAAATTTACACAAAATTATATGTTTTCGGGGTGAAAAGACTGTTTGGATTTCATTTTTTTCCTTCCTCTTCTTCCCCCCAGGGCATGGTTCCTGGGCCTTCTGCCGGTGTGTGTCTGTGTGCATGTACACGTCTGTCTGTGTGTGTATGCGTGTGTGTGTGCACACTTGGCCATGAAGCTGTCCCACAGGTATATGTGCATTTTAGCCCTGCGTTGTCAGTACCTTCTGTTTTCTCCCTTATTCAAGTGGAGACATTGCTCAGCTTTGGAAGTTTCTCATTCCGAAGCAGGAAGAGCCTAAGAGAAGGGAAAAAAAAGAGAACTATTCCAAATAATTTAAGAGGCCACCCTTCATAATTTCACCAAAGCAACACTTGTTCAGTCTTAACACAGTCAACTAACATCTTGTATTTATTTATCCTTGTAGTTCTTAGTCCTAAATAAGACCAAGGAATAGACTGGGCCATTGTGCCTGTTCAGTGTCTGATTCCCATTCCAGAATGTGAGCCCTCTGAGTGCAGGTCTCTCTTTCTCTGGTTCAAGGCCGTAGTCCAGCACCCAGCACAGCACCTGGCACATAGCAGGCTTCCAGCACAAGTGGCCCAGGATACCCGAATTCTGTTGAGACAGAAGCTAGGTTGGAAGATCATAACTGCCTGAGGATTAAGTGCTGATAAATCAGACTTTTGTCTCAGGTACTAGACTATTCAGATAATTGAGTATTTTTTTTACTTAATTTTTATTGGAGTTTGGTTGCTTTCCAATGTTGTGTTGGTTTCTACTCTGCAGCACAGTGAATCAGCTGTACATATACATATATCTCCTCTTTTCTGGATTTCCTTCCCATTTGGTCGCCACAGAGCACTGAGTGGAGTTCCCAGTGCTATTCAGTAGGTTTTCATCAGTTATCTATTTTATACATAGTATCAATAGTATTTATACATCAATTCCAATCTCCCGATTCATCCCACCCACCACATTCCCCCTTGATCAATATGTTTGTTCTCTACATCTGCATCTCTATTTCTGCTTTGCAAATAAGATCATCTATACCATTTTTGTAAATTCCATATATATGATTAATATACAATATTTGTTTTTCTCTTACTGATTTACTTCACTCTGAGTGATAGTCTCTAGGTCCATCGTCATCTCTTCAAATGATCCAATTTCATTCCTTTTAATGGCTAAGTAATAATATTCCATTGCATATATGTACCACATCTTCTTTATTCATCTGTTGATGGCAGATAATTGATTCTTCATTGCTTATTAGAAAAGTGACCTGACAGGAAGACATCCAAGGTGGCAATGCAATGAGAATATTAGGTGTTCATCCCTTGTTGTGAGCAGTCCTAGAATCTCTACAGTCAAACTCCGATCAACTCTTTAATACTAATGACCATTCCCAGGGTAGCATGGTCTACTTGGGGCCTGCCACTTGTACCGCAGCTCACTGTTTTACTTGGATTTAGACAAAGTGTATGGGCTAAGATGAGGTCTAGTCATCTAGCAGTCTACTTTTGAGCTTTCTAAAAAAAAAATTCCATTTGACTAACATAATAACAAGATGCACAAATAAAGCTAAATTGAATGTTTTTGCAACGTGAGCTCAAGATGAAGTACCAGAATCACAGAATCTCAGGTTGGGAAGTGTCTTTAGAATTCTGAAGTACATCCTTCACTAGTTGCCTTCACAACCTCTACAATAACTCTCAAGTTCCAGTTGTGAAGATTGGTGTGTTCAGCCAGGAGGCAGGGTTAAGAAATGCAAGAATTAGGAGCTGGGCTGAGCAGGAACCAGTCCTGGGGAATCGGTCAGTCGTGAGGAACAAACAGACTTAGAAAGGGGAGACCCAGCAAGGACTGTGCCAGCGAGTTGCTGTGGAGGTGGGAGTCCATTCTGAAAGGAGAGGTCTGAAGGTTGGTGCAGAATGGGGGTGTATAGGCATTGGGAACAGGGCCAGGCAGCTTTCTGTGACCCCCCTGGTTTACCTCAGTGTTTGAAGAGAATTTCAACCCAGGCAACTCAGGATGTTCCAAGATCACCAGGGGAATCCAGAACACTAGGTGGGCATTGCTGGGGGTGGGAGAAGGGCAGCAGTGTCTAGAAACAAGTGAGAATGGTGCTTCTAGAGCTGTGGTAGTCACTGAGATGTTGTCGCGTGATGCCAGTATAATTCAATGGATGGTTCTGGAATGACACAGGGTTCTTGAATGGTACATGAAGTCAGCACTGAGTTAGGTAATAGCAGGTAATTCTGTAAATGATACATAGGATTGCTGTGCTCTAGAAGTAAAGAGCATGATGTGATTACTTATGATCAGAATATAGGTTCTCAAAGAAGAATTGAGGCATTTAGGGTTTGGGAACCATTCTTTTGTACCAACATTTATGGAATGCCTACTCTATTGAGGTAACATAACTGATGAAAGCCCTTCAGGCCTACTACTTAATTTGAGTCACTTCCCTTTTATTTTTCCTATATATACTGAACTGAGATTGTAAACAAAGAAAAAATTGGCTGGCATTCCATCCAAGAAAATCACAATATGTGAGAAGGTTCTCTTGCAACCTCAGAGTTCTCCAAGTTCTGTAGACAATCCAAGAGTCTAGGGGAATGGCTGCAGCTCAGTTTTCCTCTTCTGGCATTAGGTACAGAGATGGTAACCTTGTCCTCCTGTATTCCCTCTGTATAGAAGTATTAAAATTGTAAATTGCAAGCATTTTCCTAAAATGCAGTCCTTCCACTGCGATCTGGAATAATGGCTTGGATGCAGGTGTCCCTGGGTACCACCTGGCTTGCCAGTCAGTGCAGCGTGTTGATGGGAAGATGAGATGCTAAACCGTTCTAGTCTGACCCCGTTGGACCTGATGTTAGCTGTAACAGTATACCTTCCTAAAAAGATAAGCAAACAGCTTTTTCACTCATCTAAACTTTCTACTTAAAATTATGGACACTCAGAACCTTCTTGTTGGTGAAGCAGCATTTTTTTCAATAGACTGCCTAGACTAAGTTAAATGCTGGAGATACAGAAGTTTAAGAACAGTGTCTGTTTAAAGGAATTCATAGGTCACTAAGAAGACATCCCAGCCAAAGAGATTGTTTCACTATACTGTAAGTGCTAAGATAGATGTCTGAGCAGGGTGCTGCACCACTGAGAAGAAGCAAGCCTGTCAATCAGCCAGAGACCTTAGGAAAGGCTCCACCTTTCAAGTTGGCAAAGCTTGAAAGGATTATTTAGGGAGGAAGAGAATTTTGCTAAGCCGAGGAAGAGCAAAGGGTAGAGTATTCCAAGCAAAAGCTATAGCATGATTGTTGAAAGCATGAATTCATTTTTCCTTTTGGCCATGCCATGCAGCATGTGTGATCTTAGTTCCCCAACCAGGTATCGAGCCCACGCCCCCTGCATCCCAGCACTGGAAGCATGGAGTCCTAACCACGGAACCACCAGGGACGTCTGAAGGCATGACTTTTAAGTCAACTAATCCTGGTCCTTGGTTCCTTAATATGCTTAGCAGTTTCTAAGTTTATGCTGCTCATTTTTCTGACATTTATGTGCAGTACAGAGGGAGAGTGAGAAAGGGAAAGAGCCTGAGAGCCACTAAAAGAAAGGAAGATGGGAATAAAATAGAGATAGGGAGGAAGAGAAGGGAAAGGAAACCATATTTATTGAGTGGTTATTATGTGCCGGGTGGTTTTACATGATCTCATTTCATGTTGTGGGTGCCATTTTCTAAATTAAGACGATGTGGTTCAGAGAGACAGATGAACTCCTTCACCCTCACTTCACTTTTCAGTCCTCTCCTGTCCTCCATTCCCACTGTAACTCTGCCTTTCTTTGAAGCTCCCTGCTGCACTTCACCACCAGCACATGGATGCCTACCAGAGGCTCCATCCAAAATGCTGCAATAATTTCCCACCAAACCTGCTCCTTCTTCACTCTTCCCGTATCACCTCCCCACCCACTTACTTGCTCAAGGTGGAAATTCAGAATCACTCTCTGTGACCTTCGCCTCTTCCCCAGCTCCACATCTGATGCATCACTCAGTCCCAGCCACTCTACCTCTAAAACGTATCTCAAATACATTCACTCTGCCCAGCTTCTCCACCACCACCTCAATCAGGCCATCACTTTGAATCATCCATCACACTCAAATAGTTTTCTTGTTTGATTTCTATGCCCTTCTTGCCACTTCCAATCCACCTGGCAACCCATGATCTTTTTAAGATCCATGGCCCTTAGTCCGTACCCAGTAACATTTGCTTCCTGTCTACCTCAACTCCCCTTACCTCTGGGCCTTTGCATCCTACTCAGCTCACTGTACTTGATTTTCTTCACATGGCTAGGTCCTTCTCATCCTTTAGATCTCCCCTTAAATGTTGTTTCCTCAGAGAACTCCTCCCAGTCTAAAAGAGATTTCCCCCTTTTTTCTATTTCTTTATGAAAAATGATAGTGATGTATTTGTTTACTGCTTATCTCCTCCACTAAGCACAAGCCCTAAGAGGGTAGTCCTCTGTCTTTTGTTCACCACTGAATCATGAAAACCTTGCATGATACCAAGCACAGAGCAGGCATTCAATACATTTTAAAATGCATATTTTTTGTTAAAAATGAGTACTATGTGAAACTGGTTCCGGATAAAGAGCTTTAACTGAAACCTACCTCTTCCTGCAGCCAAAGCCCATGAACTTTTTTCTCCATCATACCACCTTCCTGAGGGTGAGACCCAGCCTGGGCAGTCAGACTGGAGTTTGTTTCAGAGATGGGATGGAGAGAAGCCTGCAGAAACTTGATCCTGACTGGACAGTGAGCTCTGTGAAACTAAGGGCCATGTCCTCAGTGTTTAGTAAAGTGCCCAGCATGGGGTAGGTGCTTAATAAATGATGAGTGAACCAACAAATGTGCCCTGAGAAGCTCTCAGGTTTTCATATGATCTCATGGACAGAGGTACCATTTACTGAGATGGAGAAGGGAGAGGAGGAGCAGAGTTAATGGAAAGTGGGGAGAGCTGGGGAGAAATGAAGAGCTCAGTTTTAGAATGACATACAGCAAAAGGCACAGTTGTCAATAGGCGTGTGTTTCAGGAATAATGAGAATCTTAGTCATTTATTCACTTAATCACTCAATCAACAAATGTCTATTGAAAGCTTGGTATGTATCAAACACTATGTTAGGTGCTGAAAACATGGCAATAAATCAGATAAAGTCAAGTGAGGGAAATGGTTAAGAAAACAGATATTCAAGTCAGAGTGATTGGTGCCTTTGTAAAAGCAAGCACACAGGGCTGTGGGCCTTAGAGGTGCAGGCAGAAAGACCTTCTGGACACATCCTGAAGGATGGAGGAAATAGCCTGACCAAATGCCAGAGAGTCTTTCAAGCAGAGGAAGTAGCATGTGCAAAAGCCCAGTGGTTAAAAAGAAAAGAGAAGCCTTCCAAGGACTGTACACAGATAGCTCAGTAGGCAGGAATCATGGTGTTGGGAGCAGGGTGCTCTGTGGAAAGTAGGGAGACACCCAAGCTATGGACCTTCTCCCCATCCCTCCATTTCTCCATGTAGAGAAGATAGCAGGAGCTGAAAGTCACACACAGATGTGAGTCACTGACTCACAGTCCCAAGTGTGAAGTAGGTAGAGAAGCAGTGGAGTTAGAATCATAACCTTGGACCAAAACTAGTAAGAGTTTCAATTACCATAATAAAGAGTATGACTTCTAGAGACAGTTGGCAATGATGGAAAGTTTTTAATCGGGAAGGATGATGGTGGTGGTGGGACAAGATCAGATACATACATTCGAAGTAGTAACTCATGGCTAAGTGTGAAAAATTAATGAATGGAGATGTAATCAGAAGCTACCATATTTTCTGTCAAGGCATTCTTCAGATTGAAAAAATAGGATGGTAAGAAAATATCAAAGTCCAAGATTGTGTGTGTGTGTGTGTGTGTGTGTGTGTGTGCAAGAAGATGTCTACATTGGTCTTAACTGTGACCTTCATGAGTCCACTGAACTACTTGCCATTTGCCTCATCTTGAAATTTCCACCCTGCCTCTTGTCCATCTTAATCTAAACCATCACTACTTTAGGTCTCAGCTCAAGTCTTCCCTACCCAACTCCCCTCACCAAGACAAAAATAAAAATTCTGTTCTCTGGGCTACCACATCAATCTGGCCATAACAACTGTTTTAGAATTCCTGTTGTTCTCGGCTCTCTCCCAAACTAGATTGTATGCTCCTCAAGGACTGACTGTGCAAGTTTCTTTGTATCCTCAACATCAGGGACGGTTCATGGTAAACAGTTGTCGTTCAGCTGCTCAGTCATGTCTGACTCTTTGAGACCCCATGGACTGCAGCACACCTGACTTCTCTGTTCATCACCAACTCCCAGAGTTTGCTCAAACTCAAGTCCATTGAGTCGATGATGCCATCCAACCATCTCGTCCTCTGTTGTCTCCTTGTCCTCCTGCCTTCTATCTATCCCAGCATCAGGGTCTTTTCAAATAAGTTGGCTCTTTGCATCAATTGGCCAAAGTATTGGAACTTTAGCTTCAATATCAGTCCTTCCAATGAATATTCAGGGTTGATTTCCTTCAGGATTGACTGGTTTGATCTCCCTACAGTCCAAGGGACTATCAAGAGTCTTCTCCAACACATTTCAAAAGCATTGATTCTTTGGCATTCAGCCTTCTTTATGGTCCAACTCTCACATCCGTACATGACTACTGGAAAAACCATAGCTTTGACTAGACAGACCTTTGTAGGCAAAGTAATGTCTCTGCTTTTTAATTTGCTATCTAGGTTTGTCATAGCTTTTCCTCCAAGGAGCAGGTGTCTTTTAATTTCATGACTGCAGTTACCATCTGCAGTGACTTTGGAGCCCAAGAAAATAAAGTCTTTCACTGTTTCCATTGTTTCTCCATCTATATGCTATGAAGTGATGAGACCAGATGCCATGATCTTTGTTTTTTGAATGTTGAGTCTTAAGCCAGCTTTTTCACTCTCCTCTTTCATCAAGCAAGCTCTGGGAGTTGGTGATGGACAGGGAAGCCTGACGTGCTGCAGTCCATGGGGTTGTGGGGAGTCGGACACAACTGAACAACTGAACTGAACTGAACTTTCATCAAGAGGCTCTTTAGTTCCTCTTCACTTTCTGCCATAAGGGTAGTGTCATCTGCATATCTGAGGTTATTGATATTTCTCCCAGCAATCTTGATTGCAGCTTGTGATTCATCCAGCCTGGCATTTCACATGATGTAGTCTGCATATAAGTTAAATAAACAGAGTGATAATATACAGCCTTGACATACTCTTTTCCCAATCTGAACCAGTCTGTTGTTCCATGTTCAGTTCTAATTGTTGCTTCTTCACCTGCATTTAGGTTTCTCAGGAGACATCCTAAGGTGGTCTGGTATTCCCATCTCTTGTAGAATCTTCTGCACACACAGTTTGTTGTGATCCACACAGTCAAAGGCTTTAGTGTAGTCAATGAAGCAGCAGTAGATATTTTTCTGGAATTCTCTTGCTTTTTCTGTGATCCAACGGATGTTGGCAATTTAATCTCTGGTTCCTCTGCCTTTTCTAAATCAGCTTGAACTTCTGGAAGTTCTCAATTCACGTACTGTTGAAGCCTTGCTTGGAGGATTTTGAGCATGACCTTCCTAACATCTGAAATGAGTGCAGTTGTGTGGTAGTTTGAACATTCTTTGGCATTGCCCTTCTTTGGGATTGGAATGAAAACTGACCTTTTCCAGTTCTATAGCCACTGCTGAGTTTTCCAAATTTGCTGGTATATTGAGTCCTGCACTTTAACAGCATAGTCTTTTAGGATTTGAAATAGCTCAACTGGAATTCCATCACCTGCACTAGCTTTGTGCATAGTGATGCTTCCTAAGGCCCATTTGACTTCACACTCCAGGATGTCTGGCTCTAGTGAATGATCACACCATCGTGGTTACCTGGGTCATGAAGATCTTTTTTGTAGTTTTTCTGTGTATTCTTGTCACCTCTTCTTAATATCTTATGCTTCTTTTTAGGTCTATACCATTTCTGTCCTTTATTGAGCCCATCTTTGCATGAAATGTTCCCTTGGTATCTCTGATTTTCTTGAAGAGTTCTCTAGTTTTTCCCATTCTATTGTTTTCCTCTATTTCTTTGCATTGTTCACTTAGGAAGGCTTTCTTATCTCTCCTTGCTATTCTTTGGAACTCTGCATTCAGATGGGTATCTTTCCTTTTCTCTTTTGCCTTTAGCTTCTCTTCTGAGCTATTTGTAAGACCTCCTCTGACAACCATTTTGCCTTTTCACATTTCTATTTCTTGGGGATGGTTTTGACCACTGCCTCCTGCACAGTGTCACAAACCTCCGTCCATAGTTCTTCAGGCAGTCTGTCTATCAGATCTAATCCCTTGAATCTATTTGTCACTTCCACTGTATTATAATATGGGATTTGATTTAGGTCTTACCTTAATGGTCTAGTGGTTTTCCCTACTTTCTTCAACTTAAGTCTGAATTTTGCAATAAAGAGTTCATGATCTGAACCACAGTCTTGTTTTTGGTGACTGTAATAGAGCTTCTCCATCTTTGGCTGCCAGAATATAATCAATCTGATTTTGGTATTGACCATCTGGTAATGTCAATGTGTAAAGTTGTGTTGTTGGAAGAGGGTGTTTGCTGTGACCAGTGTGTTCTCTTCGCAAAACTTTGTTAGCCTTTGCTCTGCTTCATTTTATACTCCAAGACCAAAGTTGCCTGTTACTCTGGGTATCTCTTAACTTCCAACTTTTGCATTCCAGGCCCCTATGATGTAAAGGTGGAGAAGGAAATGGCAACCCACCCCAGTGTTCTTGCCTGGAGAATCCCAGGGACAGGGGAGCCTGGTGGGCTTCCATCTATGGGGTCGCACAGAGTCGGACACGACTCAAGCGACTTAGCATGGTGTAAAGGACATCTTTTGAGGGTGTTAGTTCTAGAAGTTCTTATAGGTCTTCATAGAACCCTTCAACTTGAGCTTCTTCAGCATTACTGGTTGGGGAATAGACTTAGATTACTGTGATATTGAATGTTTTGCCTTGGAAATGAACTGAGAGCATTCTGTCATTTTTGAGATTGCACCCAAGTACTGCATTTCACACTCTTTTGTTGCCTATGAGGGCTACTCCATTTCTTCTAAGGGATCCTTGCCCACAGTAGTAGATATAATGGTCATCTGAATTAAATTCACCCATTCCTGTCCATTTTAGTTCACTGATTCCTAAAATGTCGATGTTCCCTCTTGCCATCTCCTGTTTGACCACTTCCAATTTACCTTGATTCATGGACCTAACATTCCAGGTTCCTATGCAATATTGGTAAACAGTAGGTACTTAATAAATATTAAATGAATTGGAGTGTAGTGGGATTATACATAATCCCAACTTACAATGGTAATATATGTTTTTTTGTTTTTTTTTTTTTACTTAATGACGGTAGGAAAGTGGTACACATTTGGTACAAACCATACTTTGAATTTTGAATTTGACCTTTTCCTGAAGGAATGATGCTAAAGCTGAAACTCCAGTACTTTGGCCACCTCATGTGAAGAGTTGACTCATTGGAAAAGACTCTGATGCTGGGAGGGATTGGGGGCAGGAGGAGAAAGGGACGACAGAGGATGAGATGGCTGGATGACATCACTGACTCGATGGACATGAGTCTCAGTGAACTCCCGGAGTTGGTGATGGACAGGGAGGCCTGGCGTGCTGGGATTCATGGGGTTGCAAAGAGTCGGACACGACTGAGTGACTGATGTGATCTGATCTGGGTCAGTAATATGTAGTACAATACTCTTTCCGATAACTGGGCAGTGTTTGGGAGCGAGGTACAGCTCCCAGTCAGCCATGCCATTCCAAGAGTAAAGAACCGATACACTGACAACCATTCTGTACCCAGGCAACCTTTCTGTTTTTCACTTTCAGTCCAGTATTCAATAAGTTACAAGAGATATTCAAAACTTTATTATAAAATAGCCTTTTTAAAGATGATTTTGCCCAAATGTAGGCTAATGTGCGCTGAGCATGTTTAAGGTAGGTTTGGCTAAGCGATGTTCAGTATGGTAGGTGTATTAAATGCATTTTTGACTTAGGATATTTTCAACCTAGGATGGGTCTATCGAGATGTAACCACATTTTAAGTTGAGGAAGATCTGTCCTAATAAATTGGATGACCTCATAAAGTGAAATGTAACACACGTAAATTCCTGCGCTTGGATCCCAACCTTCTGCACCGGTACAAGAAGGGAAAGCAAGATTATGCATTCAGCAAACGTCTGTTGAATAGCAAGTACATGCCAAGTACTGTACCTAACACTGGACATACAGCAGGCAACCAGGGCAATGAGTTCTCTGCCTTCATGGGGTTTACAGACTACTGAGATGACATGTTTTAGACAAGTAACTAAATGTAAGTGAAATGCCACAGAAAAGACCATAGAGTGCAATGGGGATCCACCCTAGTCTGGAGGCTCAAGGAGGACTCGATAAGGAAGTGATATGTAAGCTGACTGAAAAGATTAGGGTGTTTTCCAGGCAAAGTCAAGGTTGATGGGGTCCAGGGGAGGGTTGGGTAGGAGATATGGTTTTTAGCAGATCTTTGCTCTATTATCACTTCCTTAGGTAAGCCTTCCCTGACAACAACATGGATCGTTCTTACAGAGGTTCACTGTTGCAGATTCATATTTATCTCTCTTCATTACTTGATTAACACCCATTACCCCACTAGACTATGCACAGTGAAGAGTCCCTTTTTCCTGACCAGTGTATTCCCAGGAGAGCAGGTTCTCAACTGACGTTTATGTGAAGGAAGGAAAGAATAAATGAATAAATGAGTGAGTTAATGAATGAGAAGGTGGGCATTCCAGGAAGAGGGAACAAGCACTGGAGACTAATATGTCTGGGAACATATTAAGAAAGAGAAGGAGTGTCTGAGAAAAACTAAGCATCAACTACATACGCAGTAACAAAGTGAGGCAGCTGCAAACTTGGGCTTCGTTAAGAAAATTCATCTCTCTGTCTACTCCTTACACGATCCCTATATAGTATAGTGAAGTCGCTCAGTCGTGTTCGACTCTTTGTGACCCCATGAACTGTAGCCTACCAGGCTCCTCTGTACATGGGATTTTCCAGGCAAGTGTACTGGAGTGGGTTGCCATTTCCTTCTCCCTAGGGTGTGGTTTTCTTTGCCGGGGACCACATTTTAGAATGAACTGTGACAAACGTTTGCAGAACTTTTCCATGTGGGAAGCTCTACCCCATGATGGAAAGGGCATGGGATTTCTGACTCAGACCTGAGTTGAAATTTCACCTCTACCACTGCTGGCTGAATCAATGAATCACTTAATTTCTCAGAGCTTATGTTCTTATCTATAAAACATAAATAATATTATCCACATTCTGAAAGCTAAATAGAATGATGTGAAAAATGCCTAACATGGTATGGCATACAGTAGGCCCCCAGTAAATTCAAGTTCCCCCCTCAACCAGTTTATTAGAAGAAAAAGAACTCTGGGCTCTTTGAGTTCAGGAAGGCTTCTTGAAGGGGGCAAAATTTGAGCTGATTGCTTAAGGACTGGGGGATTTTATTTTACTGAAGAAAAAAGAGGCCCTAGTTGGGGGGTGGAGGGAGGGTAATGGAGCAAAACACTGTGCTGAGCTCC
Organism: Bos grunniens; assembly: GCF_055505025.1. Classification (NCBI taxonomy): domain Eukaryota; kingdom Metazoa; phylum Chordata; class Mammalia; order Artiodactyla; family Bovidae; genus Bos; species Bos grunniens. Next base: position 19,912,927 of record NC_141167.1, read on the forward strand.
GGGCATAGACAGAGAATCAAGCAGAGTCCAGTCCCAGCTCCAGGCCAACAGATTCCCTCCTTCCATCCCTGATCTCACCTTCCCAACAGGAAGTTAGTGCCCTGGGTGCCTCTGGCTAGGGTGTGTCTTTTGAAAAGAAGGGAACCTACAGCCTCATTCAGGATTTGCTCACAAACTTAGCCTCTGAGAGCCTGAACTCTGAGCTTGTGTAGTACACACACTCCACTCAAGGAGGTTTGAGCAAGTACTGGTGTGCGTGTGAGTGTGGTTGTGAGTACATGCCATGTGCACACACTAAAACACACAGCAAAGCCAAAACAAAGAGTGCTACCCACCCTGGCCTTAGAGCCTGGCAGCAGTAAGTGACAGCAGCCCATCTAGAGGGTAGTTTGGGTATGGAAGGACTAGTAATGGAGAAGAGAGGCGAGAGATGGAAAAGAACACATGTTCAAAAATAAACACTGCCTCCTGCTAAATGGTCTAGAAAGCATCTGTAAGAGGGGGCTCCGGGCTGTGGGGTTTCCGAGGATGGTTAGTGCGGGAATGTTTTGTCTGTGGGTCGGGGTTGGGGGCTTCCACATCCTGGCCCTCCGCCACATCTGGGGAAGTCATCTGTGCTGGGCTGATGGCTCCCTGAGCACTCCTGTTTTAATGGCTCGTGGTGCCGCAAGAAGTGGCCCTGTAATGGCCATTCCAGGCCGCCCTGGGAAGGGCCTGGGGCTAGCCCCTGGCAGCCTGATGGCGTTTCTTCCACCCCAGGCCATCTGCCACCTCTCAGCCCCTCTTCGCCCAGGTGGGCTGGCCTGCATCCCAGTTGGGATTGGGAGCCTTGGACTGCCTATGGAGCCGCAGTGGGACTAGTGATGGTGGTTTAGTCACTAAGTCCTGTCCAATTCTTGTGACCTCATGGACTGTAGCCCACCAGGCTCCTCTGTCCATAGGACTTTCCAGGCAAGAATACTGGAATGGGTAGCCATTTTCTTCTCCAGGGGATCTTCCCTGACCCAGGGATCGAATCTGAATCTCCTGCATTGGCAGGTGGTCTCTGCATTGCAGGCAGATTCTTTACCGACTGAGCCATCAAGGAAGCCTCCTAGAGGACTCAGCACTCAGAGCATGGAAGGATGTGGTCTTACTCTTCTGACCGCCAGTCCCTTGAGAAGGCACTGGCTCCTATGTCCATCATGGATTTCCCTCTTCTTTTGATGCAGCTCTATCTCATCTCTGCAAAAGGGGGAGGTTCAAGGTTATGGGGTCACTTCCAAGACCAAACTGTGCAGAAAGGGGAGGCACAGCACATTGAGAAAGAACTGCTTCTCCCTGTGAAGCAGGGTATCAGGAGGAGATATGAAAGGAACAAAGCAGAGAGCTGTGTGGAGGGGTCCTACCTTGGCTGTCCCCACAGGCCAAGGAGGACCCCCTAGTAATTTCTGCCCACATGCTCCAGTGTAGCCTCATCCTAGAGCCAGTCCCTCAGCTTGAGACAGGGAACTGCAGGTGCAGATAAACCTGCTGACCAGTGAACTCTGGAATGGCATGTGTTAATGGCATCGTCCCCTCGCCTTGCTGACAGCTCTAGACAATTACCGGGAGGGCCCAAGAGAAGGACTTTGCATGTAGCTACCTGCAGGTTGCAAGGATGGAGTAAATGGGCTATGGCTTCAGCAAGGGCGAGACAACTAACTGACCTCCCCTCTATGCCTCCGCAGCAGCCTGAAACGGGGCCCACAAGTGCTTGGGGAGAAGCTGGAGGGACAGAGGAGAGGGGAGGGCTTGCTCCTCTCGGCAAAGGGCTCGTAAAGCTGCAGGTGTGAGATGTTGTTATTTAGTCTAGAGCCTGGTATGTGACAGCCCGGACCCTCACTCCTGCGACTGCCGCCTCCGCCTCTGCTGGCCAGATAATTAGTCCATTACGACTCTCCCACCTCGGGTGGGTGGGGGCAGGGTGAGAGCCCACCCTCAGACTCCTTGTAATTCAACTTCCTGTGTTTTATGGAAGCAGGCTGTTGGGGGCAGAGAGCGAAAGGCCCTCCCTAGGCTCAGCCAACCCCTTTTAACGCTCCCAGCCCCCACCTCCCTCCTTCCACCCAAACCTCGTTGCCGTGGTGACCAAATGTTATTTCCCAGCTCCCTATTCCAACTAATTTGTAAAAGTTTCTTAAATCTCTTACCTGCCTGAAAAATGAATGTAAGACAGGTCTATCTCTTCCCAAGTCTTGCTCTGCCTGTCTCTCTTCCCCGGCATCTCTCCACTGTCTCTCTCTATTTTTATTACACGCTTATCGCCTTTTTCCCTCCTGCTTTTGAAATTGATTTCCTTTCCTTTCTCCCCCTATTCAGGACCTAAACGCTGAATGTTCGATATTTCATTTGAGACCGCTAATCGCATTACTGCCCTTGACGTTTTACAGATATCATATTATGGGCGCAAATTTGGCAAATTATTAGCGCTGTAATGTATAGCTTGTCAGAGGTATTTAAGACGCTAAGAGCCCAAGGCTTATCGGGGTTAGCAGAGAGCTCTCGTTGAGCTTTTGAAATGCAGAGAGCCAGTTATAAAACACACTGTGACTCTCTCTTCAGCTGGTGAAAAAAAGGAAAAGAGAAAAAGAGAAAGAAAAAGAAAAAAAATGTCACCCGTCTATCAGAGGCTTCCAGGGCTGATAACAAGCAAAATTCTTCTCTGTGGGTTTCACTGGAAATGTGAGAAGCTTTTAAAACATTTCTCAAGCTGTCTGGAAAAGGAAAAAAAAAATCTTTATTGAAAGGATGTAGCAGTCTTTTTTACTGTGGCCTATTTATCTCTGGGGAAAAAGCTGTAACAAGAAGATCCCCTGCCGACCATCAGCCGTGTCGGGGCCTGCCTGGCTTTGGTGGCAGGACTTTGGTGTGGGGGGCTTGCTGAGAGACAGTGGGGCCACCTTTGGCAAAAAGGGGAAAGGCTGCTGGCTCTGGTGCATTCCTGCAGAAGAGGCAGCCTCAGCACAACACCGAACGCGGTGCTCAGGGCTCAGCGGACACAACTCGACAAACCCTGTTTGAATGAATGGATGACTGGACCAACCAGCAAACCAGACCAACAGAGCCCTGAAGTGGCTGCCCCACTTTGGCCGACCTAATAAGTGTGCTCCGTACCTGTGACCCCTGAGTATTGTAAGCAGTGACACCTGTGCGTCCACACGTGTTCTTCGGCCTCCCACGAGCCTCCTGCTCTCTGAGGCTATGGGGTCCTCTCTGTCTTTCTGTCACTGTCATCTGCTGATGACATCTCTCTGCAGGGTACTTGGCTCGCTCTCTCCCTGCTCACCCCTGTTCCTGCCTCCATCTTGGGAATGTCCACACCCACATGGACCATCCATATCCCGGGATTCTCGACTCCAGTCTCCTTCACTCCTCTGGCAGAAGTCCATAGGAGCATGGTCACACTTTCCATCTGACCATCTCCCAGAATTTCTTCACCTCAGAAATCCCGCCTTCCAACCAGAACTTTTATCCTTGCATCTGTTCCACTTCCTCACTCCCACGGAATCTGCTTTTTGACCTTATTTAGACCTTCCATCCTTGGGCCGCTGCTAATTTAACAAGCCCATCATTCCTCTCCTAGCTTCACTTCCTTTCTTACCCAACCTTGACCCTTTGATTAATCTCTTGAAAGAATTTCTTCGTTCAATTCCCTTACCCCTGTGCCTTTCTGCCCCACCTATCTGCCTTTCTCAGCTCCAGATCCATATCCCACTTGCTTTCTCCTCCACTTCTAGCCTGCAATGCTTGACTAAGAAAATCACACAACCAGTCCTCCTGGTATCAACCTAGCCAGGCCCTGAACACATACCACCAGCTCCTTGGCTTGTCCCACGATGAGGTCTCTCTTTCATTTCCCAGAGCAGTTGTGTTAAGCCTTTTCCTCCCTCTAAAAAAATGTCCTTCCTTGCCTCTGTTTACCTCATTCTCCATAGATGACTTTATTTCTTGCTTTACAGAGAGAACAGAGGCCAACAGGCTCAACTTTCTCCCCTCTGACCCTCTCCTTGGCCCTGGTGGTTACCTTCCCTGCTTCACTCACTGCCAGTCCTCCCACGGTTCGTGCCCATCACTCCTGCCCCTTGAGATCTTGCACCATCTCTTCCATTGTGTGTTGGTTTTTTATATTCATTTTGTTTTTGGCGGTGTTGGGTCTTAATCGCAGCTCGCAGGATATTTCTTTGTGGCGCACAGGCTCTTCATTACGACGTGCAGCTTTCTCTCTAGTTGAGGCATGTGGGCTTAGTTGCCCCACAGCATGTGGGATCTTCCCAGACCAGGAATCGAACTTTCATTCCCTGCATTGGCAGGCGGATTCTTCATCACTGGGCCACTGGGGAAGTTCCTCTTCCCTTGTACTTTAAAACTCCCCACTTCCTATCAGTACCTTTCCTTCCACCTTCGAGCACCCTCAAATCTCCCCTTTAAACCTTCTTTTCATGTTACCTTCCAAACACATTACTGTCCCCATGTTCCTCTTTCTTTTTACTGATAAACCTGTTGAAAAGCAATCTTATTCTTATCCCCTCTACTTCCCAATTTCCAATTCACCCAGCCCATTGTAGACGATGGTCTGTCCCCACTGAAACTGTGATCACCTCTTTCTACTTCAGATTATTTTTCAGTAGCTTCTCATTTGTTTGGCTCTTACCTACTCCTTCTTATTCTCATTTTCTAGCTTCTCCACCACCAACAGCGTTGCTGCTTAGAGTACCCTGCTTCCCTTCTCACATTACACGTCTGACCTAGCTAAGCTCCTCCAAGCCTGTGGTGTCATACACCATGTGAACACTGATGACTCCCATGTCTACCACCTCAGCCTCAGCCTCTCTCCTGAACATCATGCCCATATTCCAACTGCCAATTCACTGTCTCCCTGTAAACCCAGAGCACCTCAGACTCAACAAATTCAAAACAACATATTCACTATTATATATTTTTTTCAAGTCTACAACTTTAAATGATCCTTAGGCACCATCCAATCACACATACAGAGAAACCTGGTTCAACATAGATTGTTTCCTCTTTCCTTCCTTTTATCTGTCCTCTTACCTAAAATGAAAAGAAATTGGGGTGGGAATCAGAGAAGTAGGGCATCCCAGGTGGCTCAGTAGGTAAAGAATCCACCCGCAATGCCGGAGACACGGGCAAAGGCCTGTTAGATCCCTGAGTTGGGAAGATCCCCTGGAGGAAGAAATGGCAATGCACTTCAGTATTCCTGCCTGGAGAATCTGATGGACAGAGGAGCCTGGTGGGCTGTAGTCCATAACGTCACAAAAAGTCGAACATGACTGCAGTGACTGAGCACACAGGCATGGAGAAGTAAGTCCCTTGCCTTGTACTTCATATCAAAATTAATTCCAGATGAATTTAATAGTTAAATGCAAAGGATAGAGCCATAACTAGTTCTGTATCACATATAAATATGCAGCTGGTTAAGGAAGGATCTTCATCAGTTCAGTTCAGTCGCTCAGTTGTGTCTGACTCTTTGGGACGCCATGGACTACAGCATGCCAGGCTTCCCTGTACATCACCAACTCCCAGACCTTGCTAAAACTCATGTCCATCAAGTTAGTGATGCCATCCAACCATCTCATCCTCTATTATCCTCTTCTCCTCCTGCCTTCAATCTTTCCCAGCATAAGGGTCTTTTCCAATGAATCAGTTCTTCACATCCAGTGGTGAAAGTATTAGAGCTTCAGCTTCAGCATCAGTCCTTCCAATGAATATTGAGGACTGATTTCCTTTAGGATTGACTGGATTAATCTCCTTGCAGTCCAGGGGATTCTCAAGAGTCTTCTCCAATACCACAGTTCAAAAGCATTAATTCTTCAGCACTCAGCTTTCTTAATAGTCCAACTCTCACATCCATACATGACTACTGGAAAAACCATAGCTTTGACTAGACAGACCTTTTTTGGTAAAGTAATGTTTCTACTTTTTAATATGCTGTCTAGGTTGGTCATAGTTTTTCTTCCAAGGAGCAAGTGTCTTTTAATTTCATGGCTGCAATCACTGTCTGCAGTGATTCTGGAGCCCCAGAAAATAAAGTATCTCATTGTTTCCACTGTTTCCCCATCTATTTGCCATGAAGTGATGGGACCAGTTGCCATGATCTTAGTTTTCTGAATGTTTTAAGCCAACTTTTTTACTTTCCTCTTTCACTTTCATCAAGAGGCTCTTTAGTTCTTCTTCACTTTCTGCCATAAGGGTGGTGTCATCTGCGTATCTGAGGTTATCAGTATTTCTCCTGAAATCTTGATTCCAGCTTGTGCTTCATCCAGCCCAGCATTTCACATGATGTACTCTACATATAAGTTAAATAAGCAGGGTGACAATATACAGCCTTAACGTACTCCTTTCCTGATTTGGAACCAATCTGTTGTTCCTTGTCCAGTTCTAACTGTTGCTTCCTGACCTGCATACATATTTCTCAAGAGGCAGGTCAGATGGCCTGGTATTCCCATCTCTTGAAGAATTTTCCAGTTTGTTGTGATCCACACAGTCAAAGGTTTTGGCATAGTCATTAAGTTCAGTTCAGTTCAGTCGCTCAGTCATGTCCGACTCTTTGCGACACCATGAATCGCAGCATGCCAGGCCTCCCTGTCCATCACCAACTCCCAGAGTTCACTCAGACTCACGTCCATTGAGTCGGTGATGCCATCCAGCCATCTCATCCTCTGTCGTCCCCTTCTCCTCCTGCCCCCAATCCCTCCCAGCATCAGTGTCTTTTCCAATGAGTCAACTGGAGTTTCAGCTTTAGCATCATTCCTTCCAAAGAAATCCCAGGGCTGATCTCCTTTAGAATGGACTGGTTGAATCTCCTTGCAGTTCAAGGGACTCTCAAGAGTCTTCTCCAACACCACAGTTCAAAAGCATCAGTTCTTCAGTGCTCAGCTTTCTTCACAGTCCAACTCTCACATCCATATATGACAACTGGAAAAACCATAGCCTCGACTAGATGGACCTTTGTTGACAAAGTAATGTCTCTGCTTTTGAATATGCTATCTAGGTTGGTCATAACTTTCTTTTTTTTTTTTTTTTTTCCTACATGATATTTTACATGTTTCATTGCCATTCTCCCAAATCTTCCCACCCTCTCCCTCTCCCACAGAGTCCATAAGACTGTTCTATACATCAGTGTCTCTTTTGCTGTCTCGTACACCGGGTTATTGTTACCATCTTTCTAAATTCCATATATATGCGTTAGTATACTGTATTTATGTTTTTCCTTCTGGCTTACTTCACTCTGTATAATAGGCTCCAGTTTCATCCACCTCATTAGAACTGATTCAAATGTATTCTTTTTAATGGCTGAGTAATACTCCATTGTGTATATGTACCACAGCTTTCTTATCCATTCATCTGCTGATGGACATCTAGGTTGCTTCCATGTCTTGGCTATTATAAACAGTGCTGCGATGAACATTGGGGTACACGTGTCTCTTTCCCTTCTGGTTTCCTCAGTGTGTATGCCCAGCAGTGGGGTTGCTGGATCATAAGGCAGTTCTATTTCCAGTTTTTTAAGGAATCTCCACACTGTTCTCCATAGTGGCTGTACTAGTTTGCATTCCCACCAACCATAACTTTCCTTCCAAGGAGTAAGCATCTTTTAATTCATGGCTGCAATCACCATCTGCAGTGATTTTGGAGCCCCTAAAAATAAAGTCTGACACTGTTTCCACTGTTTCCCCATCTATTTCCCATGAAGTCATTAAAGCAGAAGTAGATGTTTTTCTGGAAATCTCTTGCTTTTTCGATGATCCAGTGGATGTTGGCAATTTGATCTCTGGTTCCTCTGCCTTTTCTAAAACCAGCTTGAACATCTGGAAGTTCACGGTTCATGTACTGTTGAAGCCTAGCTTGGAGAATTTTGAGCATAACCTTGCTAGTGCGTGGGATGAGCGCAATTGTGTGGTAGTTTGAACATTCTTTGGCATTGCCCTTCTTTGGATTGGAATGAAAACTGACCTTTTCCAGTCCTGTGGCCACTGCTGAGTTTTCCAAATTTGCTGGCATATTGAGTGTAGCTCTTTCACAGCATCATCTTTCAGGATTTGAAATAGCTCAAATTCCATTACCTCCACTATCTTTGTTCATTAGTGATGCTTCTTCCTAAGGCCCACTTGACTTCACATTCCAGGATGTCTGGCTCTAGGTGAGTGATCACACCATTGTGGTTACCTGGGTCATGAAGCTCTTATATAGTTCTGTGTATTCTTGCCACTTCTTAAGATCTTTTGCTTCTGTTAGGTCCATACCATTCTTGTCCTTTATTGTCCCTATCTTTGCATGAACTATTCCCTTGGTATCTCTGATTTTCTTGAAGAGATCTCTAGTCTTTCCCATTCTATTGTTTTCCTCTATTTCTTTGCACTGATCACTGAAGAAGGCTTTCTAATCTGCCCTTGCTATTCTTTGGAACTCTGCATTCAGATAGGTATATCTTTCCTTTTCTCCTTTGCCTTTCACTTCTCTTCTTTTCTCAGCTATTTGTAAGGCCTCCTCAGACAACCATTTTGCCTTTTTGCTTTTCTTTTTCTTGGAGATGGTCTTGATCACTGCCTCCTATATAATGTCACAAACCTCAGTCCATAGTTCTTCAGGCTGTCTATCAGACCCTCATAGCATAAACACAATGGAAAAAGTCACCAAAATTTTTAAATTGCTATACAACAACAAAAGCCCATCATAAAAGGCAAATGACAAAATGCCACTTTAGAAACAAAAATTTACAATAAACATAGCAGAACATATGCCTACCTTATATGTAAAGAGCTCTTACAAATCAATAAAAAGTACTAATAGCTCAACATAAAATGAATTAAGGCATGAACAAGCAGTTCACAAAAGAAATACAAAAAAAAAAGAAATACAAAAATCTTCAAAATAATAAAGCTAATATAAATTAAATAAATGATAAAACATTTGGCCTATATAAACTAGCATCTTCTAAAATTATAAACTTCAGTGCCTATTTAATAAGGATAGCATTAGATAGTCTTATATACTATTGGTAAAATTATATATTTGTTCTAGAAGGAGTTTTGTAATGTATAGCAAAAGTCTTAAAATAGTCATATTATTTTTCAGTAATTCCCTTTTTGGAATCTACTCTAAGAAAATAATTGGAAATGTAGCCAAAGATTTATGCATAAGGATAATCATTTCAGTATTATTTATAACAGGGAAAATCTGGAAACAAGCTAAATGTTCAACAACAAGGAAATGGTTACATAAATTATAGTACAATCATGTGATGAGATATTGTACAGCCATTTGAGAAATCTGGCTTTGAAGAATATTTCAGCAGAGATTCTAAAACAAAGTTAAGTAAAAACTATGCATAGACAAAAATGGAAGGAATTATACCAACATATTTTAGTGGGTGGTACGCTTATAGGTCACTTCGTTTACTTCTTTAGAGTCCTCTTGATTTTCTAAATGATCTACAATGAGTATATATTACTTTTACAATCAGAAAAAAAATCTTTTAAAAATATTGATCATATAGTCACCAATCATCCTTTCATGCTTGTGCTCTACTTTCTATAACCTCCTAATATTTCAGTCCTTTCTTACAGCCCTTGCCAATGACATTTTACAGACACGGGTGTCACTCTTCTTAGGGTCCACCCAGGCCTCCTGGTAAATTTAAGGTCCTCAGTAAGTTGCCCGGAGAAGGCAATGGCACCCCACTCCAGTACTCTTGCCTGGAAAATCCCATGGATGGAGGAGCCTGGTAGGCTGCAGTCCATGGGGTCGCTAAGAGTCAGACACGACTGAGCGACTTCAATTTTCACTTTCATGCATTGGAGAAGGAAATGGCAACCCACTCCAGTGTTCTTGCCTGGAGAATCCCAGGGATGGGGGAGCCTGGTGGGCTGCCGTCTATGGGGTCGCACAGAGTCAGACATGACTGAAGCAACTTAGCAGCAGCAGCAGCAGCAGCAGCAGCAGAATAAGTTGCACTAAGTGCTTCACACCCCAACAACAACCTGTTTCCTCAGTTCCCTTTCCCATTTGCCTCAGCCTTCCCTAAACGCGCTCTGCTTTTGCACAGTTCCATGGCATTGCATATCTTGTGCCATCTGCCTGTTGTTTTCTTACTTCCCTTTTCCAACTATAAGAGTATTTCTTCCAAACTCAGCTCAAGAACCCTCCCTGTCCCAAGCACCTAGTTATTCTTTTTGTCAAGCACCCAAAGAACTTTCCCAGACCTCTATCATAGCAGTTAACCCCACGAGACTCTGAGAGCTCAGAGGCCAAAGTCTTTTCCTTATTTTTGCTTACTTTCTCAGCACCTAGACAAAGCCTGGCATGTAGTAGATATTCAGTGAATATCAGATGAGTGTTGAGAGTGAGGACTTCTGACTCTTCCTTGTACCTTTGATGACAAAAAACAAGAGGGATAGAGCCCCTCTTCAGGGTCAGAAGAACTCTGGTCCTAAACTCTGTGTTTGAATTCTGTCTATTAGGACCCATTATCATCATCCAATCTCTGCTTGAATACCTCTTATGAGAGGGAGCTCATTACTTTTCAATGTGGTCCTTATTTGGATATCTCTGTTAGAAAATACTTTTCTTAAAATGAGCCCAAATCTGATAACCTGTACAAGAAAGGAATCTAAAAAAGAATGAATATATGTATTGAATGTGTGTATAACTGAATCGCTTTACTATACATTTGAAACTAACACAACATTGTAAATCAACTATACTTAAATAAGGTTTAAATTAAAAAAAAATATTGATATGAGCCCAAATCATTTTTGTTGTTCAGTCGCTAAGTCATGTCTGACTCTTCACTATCCTGTGGGCTGCAGCAGGCCAGGCTTCCCTGTCCTTCATTGTCTCCCAGAGTTTGCTGAAATTCATGTCTATTGAGTAAGTGATATTATTTAACCATCTCATCTTCTGCCGCCCCCTTCTCTACCTGCCCTCAATCTTTCCCAGCATCAGGGTCTTTTCCAATGAGTCGGCTCTTCGCATCAGGCAGCCAAAGTACTGAAACTTCAACTTCAGCATCAGTCTTTCCAAATCTTATAACCAACCTAAATTACCTTCAACTTCTACCCTCTTTTCTTGGTTCTTCCCATGGGGGACATGCAGGAATCACCTCCCTCTGTCTTTATCAGCTGCCTTTTTACAAACTGACAATTCCCCCTTTCTTTCTATGGTGCTGAGTTTCCCACCCTCCCTTGCAGTCCTGTCTCCTCCCCTCTGAAGTCAATACAGATTATCTCTCTGCGTGTTATTATTAGAATGATCTGCTGATTCAAAACAGTGGCTAACGTGTGTGAAAGCGCTGTGGTTTACAATAGGCCTTCACATATATTGTTATTTGGGGCTCTCAAAGGATGGTGCCCAGGCCTGCCCTGTGAATGCAGGTGAATATCACATTAGTTGCTAACTGAAATTGAGCTTGTTATCAATTAAAACCCCAAACTCTTTTCACTGCCAAATCATGTCTCTTTCATCCTGTTCCTATGCTGTTGGGTTTTTAGATTCAAATTCAAATTTTCCCACTTACTGTTATTATTATCTTTTATAACTTATTGAGTCCCTACTATATATAGAAGCTAGACATTTCAGATGTATGCATATATTGATATTATGTATCAAATGTTCTATTGCTTAGTAAAGCTAGGATGGGCATTATTATTTCCATTTTAACAGATAGGAAACCTGAAGCTCAGATAGGTAAGCAGTTTTCCCAAAGTTGAGTAGCTTTTAAGAGGCAGAATTGTGTTGACTAAAAAGCTCATGTTATTTTTATTATTTTTATAAATATGTCTTTCAGTGGGGAAGAAGGAACAGGACAGTATCATCTGAGTGCTTGTTGTGTGATTGACACAGTACTGGAAACCTTGCATCAGCAATCAGAGTGAAAGGCATTTGTAGGTGGCCTGCTGTATACCTAAGTTTCCTGCAAATGGGAACGGCCCAAAGTAGAGCGGATGCCTGGGGCTTTCTGCTCAACAGTCCCTGAAGACCCACTGACCCAGGCGTGGGAGGAAGAATAAGCTCCAGCATGCTGGCGGAATGGAAGGGGAGGCCTGACGGACCTGCTGGGTTTGATAGGACTGAGCCATGGTGGAGTTGTCCCTGGACCTGCACCTGTAAGAACTAATCTCAAAGGAAGGAGAAAGTGAATGGCAATACGGTAGAGGACTTTCAGTATCACAGAGATGGGGAGTTTGCCCCTTCTCCCTGATTTGGAGGGGACCACCTGGCTTTGAATGCCTAATGCATGCTAAATTAGTTATTGTTATCTGGAGAATAAATGAAAGTCCATGGAGACCTCTGGTCTGGGGAATTCATGTAAGCTGAAAGCTTCAGTGCAAGTTGGTTCTCCCAAACTGTGCAATAAATAAATAAAAACGTATTAAGTAGTCTGGTCTCAGCCAGACTCTATGCCAGGTGCTGGGACTCAAAGAGTTTTAAGACACCAGTAAGACACCTACTCTGAAACAGTTCAAAAGCTACCAACTGACAGTAAGGCAGAGGTGAAGTATAGGCATGTAAAGGGTCACCTAGATCAGATCAGGTGGAATGCCAGAAAAGGCTTCTACAGGAGATAATGCCAGGCCCAAGTTGTAAGGAGTTGGCTGGAAAAAGGGGGATGGGCCTTCCAGGCAGAGGAATCAGAATGAACACAGGCAGAGGTATAAGAAAGCATCCTTTGTTAGGGGGGCCTAGACTCAGCTCAGCAGTGCAGGGGCATTTGGGTGAGGGACAGAGCACAGAAGATGAGGCTGAAGAAGGAGGTGAGTACCAGTTCATGGAACCTCTTGTAGCCTCTGCTAAAGAGCCTGAACTTGATTCTTTTCACCTAACAGTTGCACCTAAATCCCAAATACCATTTATTCGCTATTGGACTCTGCCAGAGCATTTAGTCTAATTCAGAGACATGAATCACCCTTTGGCCCACCGTTCTCTCCTTCAATTTGGAAATCCCAACGAGGTGGTCATTTCTTTATCATCATTGCCATCATCATCATTATCATCAAGGTGTTATCAGAATAACCAAATAATAACACGTGGAACTGTGTATGGGACAGAATTGTCATCCTCCATTTCATCAACCTAGAGTTGGTGATGCATCAAGGCATGTTTCTGACATTAGAAAATGGTCAAGTGGTCCTTCTCTGACCATTTATGATCTGATTCAGATCAGATCAGATCAGTCGCTCAGTCGTGTCCAACTCTTGGCGACCCCATGAATTGCAGCACGCCAGGCCTCCCTGTCCATCAACAACTCCTGGACTTCACTCAGACTCACATCCATCGAGTCAGTGATGCCATCCAGCCATCTCATCCTCTGTTGTTCCCTTCTCCTCCTGCCCCCAATCCCTCCCAGCATCAGAGTCTTTTCCAATGAGTCAACTCTTCGCATGAGGTGGCCAAAGTACTGGAGTTTCAGCTTTAGCATCATTCCTTCCAAAGAAATCCCAGGGCTGATCTCCTTTAGAATGGACTGGTTGAATCTCCTTGCAGTTCAAGGGACTCTCAAGAGTCTTCTCCAACACCACAGTTCAAAAGCATCAATTCTTCGGCGCTCAGCCTTCTTCACAGTCCAACTCTCACATCCATACATGACCACAGGAAAAACCATAGCCTTGACTAGACGGACCTTTGTTGGCAAAGTAATGTCTCTGCTTTTGAATATGCTATCTAGGTTGGTCATAACTTTCCTTCCAAGGAGTAAGCGTCTTTTAATTTCATGGCTGCAGTCACCATCTGCAGTGATTTTGGAGCACAGAAAAATAAAGTCTGACACTGTTTCCACTGTTTCCCCATCTATTTCCCATGAAGTGATGGGACCAGATGCCATGATCTTCGTTTTCTGAATGTTGAGCTTTAAGCCAACTTTTTCACTCTCCACTTTCACCTTCATCAAGAGGCTTTTGAGTTCCTCTTCACTTTCTGCCATAAGGGTGGTGTCATCTGCATATCTGAGGTTATTGCTATTTCTCCCGGCAATCTTGATTCCAGCTTGTGTTTCTTCCAGCCCAGCGTTTCTCATGATGTACTCTGCATATAAGTTAAATAAACAGGGTGACAATATACAGCCTTGACGTACTCCTTTTCCTATTTGGAACCAGTCTGTTGTTCCATGTCCAGTTCTAACTGTTGCTTCCTGACCTGCATACAAATTTCTCAAGAGGCAGGTCAGGTGGTCTGGTATTCCCATCTCTTTCAGAATTTTCCACAGTTTATTGTGATCCACACAGTCAAAGGCTTTGGCATAGTCAATAAAGCAGAAATAGATGTTTTTCTGGAACTCTTGCTTTTTCCATGATCCAGCGGATGTTGGCAATTTGATCTCTGGTTCCTCTGCCTTTTCTAAAACCAGTTAAAAGGTGTAGAGAATTAAGACAACAAAGAACCTATCTAGAACAGAAAGTGATGACATATTCAAGTGGAAGATGTTACTCCAAGGGGGAATTGAGTTGTTCAGATGGTATATGACTACAGGCGAGTTACAGAGTCCTCTCCTATTAGGAGTATGGAGTTTTCTGGCTTCATGGGGGTGGGGGTAGTACAAAAAGAACACCTTCATGTATTTTCTTCCTTCCATGTGAGGAGGGCCTTCTGATATACCCTCCTGTCAGGAAGTCTCTGCTTCTGAGAAGTTTGTGGAACTCGTACAAGTATTGCCTTGCCTTGTCTACCATTAGGGTTTCTTGGAAGGAGCCAGGAGTCCAGGACAGTTGTGTTCAAAGTTTGAATTTCATTTGTGACGTAGCACATCCACTGTGCATCATTAAAGGGATGTAACAGTTGGGAGTACATCTCCAGCCTCTGAGTCACCATCCATTTCCTGATACCCACGTGTGTCTTCTGGTCCATCGAGACAGCACAGAGCATGGTGGAATCGACTCCCTATCCCTCTGCCATGGCTCACAGGGAGCTGCTAGAGTGATGTGCCCTTATAGGTCCGGGATTTTGAATGGGGCCTGGTTAAGGCTTCCAGTCAGAGAACTCGTTTTTAAGAATCAGCTCCTTCAACCCTGTGGCCCATTGCTGACCGCGAGGCTGCTGGGAGCCAGCCGCGCGCTGTGGGTGTAGGCCGTGCAAAAGGGATCTTGCTTGGAGAAAGTAGTGAGCATGCTGCAAGTCTTCCTTCAGTCTGGGGAGGAGGGAGAAAGTGTGAAGAAGGGTGATAGGGCCCTGAAGCCACTTCCTGCTCCCTTACTGAATGAGGGGACTCCTAAATCTAAAAACTGAGAAGGGGGCCCTCTCTGTTTCCTGACTCCAGCACTGTGGTGGCCTTTACTGTGCTTGCTGGTGATGGTGGAGCAGTGACCCCAAGAGGTGTGGCCAGGACCCAGTAGACTGGATAGGAAAGCTGGGGCTTCCCTCACTTTCTCTTAGCGTCTCCCAGAGCACTGAGTAGGGGCTTGGTTTCAAGGGTACAGAGGCAGACGGGGACTCTGCCAGAAGCACTGATCTCCAAAACATCTTCCCAGAGTCAGGCTGCCTTCTCTAGAACTCAGGGTGTAAGCACTTCAGGGATAAGGCAGTGGGGCCAAGTGTTGCTTTGAACTGGGTCACTCTGGAAGGTTGGAGAGCAAGTGGCACAGATTTATAAGACCTCATAAAACAGCCATGAAACTGATACAGGCTTCTGTGCGCAGAAGGTTCTGGGCTGTCCAAAGGGCTGTGGGCCCTGTGTCTCTGGGGCCCAGCGCTGCAGGCCTGCAACACGCCTGGGCTCTCTCCTCCTCGCTTTCCTCCTGAGCTGCTGAGATGGGGAAGGATGGGGTCTCTTTGCTTCACTCTCATGAAATGGCGCATCAGTAAGTGCTACTTAAGAAAACACATGGTCTGCCCCTCGAAAAGGCCCCCCTCTGCTGCCTCCACCACCAACACCTTTCTTTATTCCGCCCAAACCTCACCAAGGGGAATTCGAAACAACTGTGGTGATAAATCCGCCTGCAGATAATTGGCAAGAAAACAACACTTGTGCAGTATATAACGTTTTATGGTTGTTTCATGTACTTTATTATAATACTAATGAGCAGTTATATATCAGGAGCTAACTGCACGCCGGATTAGCTTGTTAGCATGATATGAAATGGCAGAGCAAACAGTCCAGGCCCCTCGCTCCCTGCATGCCTCCCCCCATCCCCCCCTACCCCTCGGTCCCATTTGCACTCAGTAATTAGTATGCAAATTAGGCCCCGGGACCACACAAGTTCTAGTATATTACAAGGGCTTTATTATGCTCTTGTGAGTACATGATGGAAACGGCCCATGACAGTGTTTATCTCACTACCTCTGTCTTGCCTTCTCCTTTATCTCTCTCTCTCTCTACCCCTCTGCATGTGTGTGTGTGCGCGTGCACACACACACACCTTCCTTTACATGGTCTACAACCAACCTCTTCCTGAATCAGACCTCCAAGCTTAATACAGATTTAACTAGGTCTTTCTACCTTTATTTGAAAATATCCACTAATAGGAAGCCTGCTCCTTTTGGAAGCATGATTCCATTCCCGTTGCCATACTTGAAAGAAAAATTTCCCTTTTTCTGTGATTGTTGGTATGTGTGTGTGTGTGTGTGTCTCACAGACCCCTTTAAGAGTTTGTTGAGGGACTTTCCTGGTGGTCCAGTGGTTAAGACTTCACAGTGGGTGCAGGTTCGACCCAATCCCATGGACAGAGGAGCATGGCAGGCTATAGTTCATAGAATCTCGAGTGAAGCAACTTAGCACGCCGGTATGTACAGGGAGCTAAGACCCCACATGCCTCATGACCAAGAACCCAAAAAACATAAAACAAAATGTATATTGTAACAAATTCAATGGAGACTTTAAAACATGGTCCGTATTTTTTAAAAAATCTAAAAAATAAAAAAGAATTTGTTGAAAAGAAAGAAGTCACGACCTCATACATATTCACATATACACAACATTTATATTTAGTTTTAGGAATCCTAAAACCCATGCAAAGAGGAGGATCCATTGACTTTTTACCTCATATAGAGCCAAAATGTGCCTTTATTTAATTCCCACCGTGGAATTAAAGGTCTGCCCTTTGAGTCTCTTCAGAGGAAATATATATATATATATTTTTTTTTTTTTTGACTCTGTGATAAAATGGCAAATACTTAAGAGTTCCTCTCACATTTCTCAATGATTCTTTCCTCAGCTTCCCCCAAGCGATGATCACAAGTCATGATTTCAAGACATCTTTCCATCTTCACCAAATGTGCCCTCATCACCAGTGCCCCCCAAGCAACATGAAGGCCAAGTCCAAGTGGAGTCTTCCCACTGTGCTTGTGGGGTGACTGGCCTCCTTTGTTCTGCTCACTGTGTCTCTGCTCATGTGGCCAAGGCCTTCAGAAGTCTTCTGGTGGATATACATTCACCCCAAACTCCCAGGTCTTCTTCCCATGAACTTTCTCAAGGCGTAACTCCTCCAGCCTACACTTTGAGGATTTATTTTTAGCCTACGTGTAGAATTGTTTTTTAGTCACCAAGTTGTGTCCAACTCGTTTGCGACCCCGTGGACTATAGCCCGCCAAGCTCTTCTGTCCATGGGATTTCCCAGGAAAGAATAATGGGGTGGGTTGCCAGAATACTTAGCTTTTTCTGTTACATTCCAGTAGCCTTCCAACTTGTGGAAGTAACTTTTGAGTCCTGATTCTGTATTCCATCTTGTTGGCTTGTCCCTAGCTTGTCTCACTGTAAATTTGTCAGCCATATTGTTGCAAGTTGTTGATCAAAGTGCTAAACAGGGCAAAGGACAAAATCCTGTCCTGTGTCACTGAAGACCTCTTTTTCAAACACTGACTAGTAGTCTCTGGGGACATTTATCCAGCCAACTCTGGATCTGCCTTTTTCTCTGCTGTGTCTCCTCTACCTCTCTCTCTTTTCTGTCTGGTTTATGCTGCAAGTGTTTTTAAAAGGTCCCCTCCTTCCTGAAAACATCTCTCCTTGATCCTGTATGTCTCCTGAAGCTACCTGTAGTTCTCTCATTCTCTTGCATTTCTCTGCATTCTCTGCATTTCTTGAAAGACTAAGCCTACACTTTCTCAATTCCAGTTCCAGAAGTGACCTGGCTGATCTGGCCTCTGCCCTCCCCACTCCAATTAAACTGCTTTCACAAATTCAGTTACAACCTCTGAGTTGCCGGATCCTATGGACACTTTTCTGTCTCTGTCTTATTTAATTTCACTTTCATGCTTGGCACCAAAAAATCATTGCTTTCTTCTTCAAAAGCTCTATTCCTATGACCTGCCATGAGCCCGTAACATGACCTAGATCTTCCCTAACTTTGAGTGTTTCCTTGTCAGTCACTTCGGTGGTTCCAGTTCTTTCACCTGCCACTAAGTCCCTCTGCTTTATACCAATGGTTCTGTATTTCCCCTTCTTTTTATGTGTCCGTTTGTTTGTATGCTTATTCAAAGTAAGTACCACTGAGTAAGTCTATGTGCCATGCTTGATATTAGATGGTAAGATACAAGGATCTGGCTAGCATGGGCACTAGCTTCAAGGAGCTTGAGCTAAGAATCCCATGTCAGTGTGATGAGTGCTTGAGGGGGGGGGTTTGAAAAGGGCATTATGGGAGCCAAGAGAAATGAGTGAACCAACCTGGAGAGGGTAGAAATTATTTCACAAAAAAGGCAATGCTAAAATCACTCTTAAAGTTTGAGTAAGGCTTTAAGCTCGGACTTCCCTGGTAGCTCAGACAGTAAAGCATCTGCATACAATGTGGAAGACCTGGGTTCAATCCCTGGGTTTGGAAGATCCTCTGGAGAAGGAAATGGCAACCCACTCCAGTACTCTTGCCTGGAAAATCCCACGGACAGAGGAGCGTGGTTTGCTACAGTCCATAGGGTCGCAAAGAGTCGGACACAACTGAGCGACGTCACTCACTCACTTACTAAGCACTCCTAATAATCCCTCATTTCTGAATTCACTACTTTATTATTTTTCATCTATATCTCTGCAAAACTCTTCCAAAATTTTCTGATTCCCATCTTACTCCTTGCTCCCTCTAACCTGCACCCCTCCCAGGCTGCCTTCCATCATGCAGAAGAGTCGAAAATACAAATCTTATTCTTTGTAAAATCCTTCATTGACTTCCTTTGCTATAGGCTAACCTCCAGCCTCTTCTGCATAGTATGCACAGTCTTTCTTATGAATCTGGCCTCTGTTTAACCTGCCAGCTCTCTTGGAGGTGTGGAGTGGGGAAGGTTTGGTTGATTGGCAGGTGGTCCTGCCCACTGTGCTAGGGTCCATCACAGATGGCCACGAGAAATCCAGACTATAAAGACATCTTCCCACACTGACTTCAATTAAACTTTGAAGAGTGCTCCCCCTTCCCACCCAAGCTCAAAGTCTGTGATAATGTGTATCACAGGCCAAAGTATCCTGATGGCCTCCCAAGGATACCTTCGAGCCACCTTCCTCTCCTGCTGCCCACATCTCCTTCCCATGCAACAGCAAAGAAAGCCCACAGGATAAGAAGACAGGAGAGAGCAGGGCAGAAGCTGCCCAAAGGAGAAGGATCAGAAAGGAAGAATCTGTAAAGCATGAGCACAGAATAATGGGCTTCATGAATACTTAGCATAAGGAACAGAGGAAAAAAAATCTGTGTAGCAGGCAGTTTTTGTAAAGCGTTGAACTGTACCACACATCACCCCCTGACAGGCCCTGATGTTAGCTCCTGGAATGGATCACAAGAGACTCATTAGAAAAAACAAATATTATCGCACGCTGAAATGATTTATGGAGAAAAATGAAAAATTTGGTGTTGTTGCGTTCCCTCTCACTCACTCCCCCTCGCTCTGCCTTCTTATGGGGAAGTTATTTATGGCTCCAGACCCTTAACAAGAGAACAGCAAAGCTCTGAGCTGATCACTCCTGCAAACTGCCTGCATTTGATTTTTATTAGTGACTTAAAGCTTCCTTTTTTTTCTTTATTGTCCTGGGTGAAACAAAATGCATTTTAATGCCTGCTATTCAGGCCAGATAAGAAATGTGTGTATGCCTCCCCCACAAAGCAACCAGGGCAGCGTCTCTGTCCAGAACTGAGGGTGATGCGGGAGTGAGGTGGGAGAAAGACCATACTCCTTGAATGGATGAGCCAAGTGCCGTGAATAGGGGCACTAATACATCCTCCTTTTGTGGTGGCTGTTGGGCCCAAGTTCATGTCCATTGACTCGGTGATGCCATCCATCCATCCCATCCTCTGTTGCCCTCTTCTCCTTCTCCCTTCAATCTTTCCCAGCTCCAGGGTCTTTTCCAATGACTTGGCCTCATGCACTTCCTTTTATGGAAGAGAAACTTCAGAGAAGTCAAGTGACTTACCCGAAGTCACACAGCTAATATCAGCTGAGCCAGGATTCAAATCCAAATCCATCTCACATGGTTGTCTATAGATTTTTTTCCTCTGTACGCACCCTCTTAGATTGAATCATGATGTCTTTAGAATCATAATTTCTGAGCACTAATTGGAAGGCTCCAGAAATCTATTTCATAGCCCCATCTCCTACCCACCACAGAAGCTTTCCCGTTTCTATGCCGGACAGGTAACCACTGTGCCCCTGCTGGAAGCTGCTCTTTTCTAGGGCATTCCAGGGCACTGTGGAACAGCTCCAGAGGGTCCCACCAGCTTCTCACATTGAATGGTGATGGGTAAATCTTCAGTATGGTGGTCAGATGCCTTCCCATTCTGGATGCCTCACTCTGCAACCTTGTAGCTGTTAGCCTCTCTGGAGATTGGTAATTTTATAAAATGAAATCTTGAGAAATCCCTCTTGAGAAAAATTTTAGCCTTTGATGTCCCTGGGTGGAGGGTGGTCTTTGCTTCCCACACTGTGGCAACCAGGGCTCTTACTACAGGAAAGTATGGGCTTGACCTAACTAACCTTACTAACTGACCCACCTAACCTGCCTAACCCTGTTTTTGCCTGATCCCCATGGTCTCTGACTTCTGTCTCTGTACCTGGTCCTTCTGGCCCTAGAGTCTCTCCAGCCACTTCCCATACAAATGATGGCAGCTCTTGGCCAAGAACAGAGTGGGAACCAGTGCAGACTCCCCTGGACGCCAGAGGCAACCTTGCAGTAACCAGCATTTTTCCTTTTCCAAGTTATTTCCATTCTAATTCAGCCAACAGTGAGCTCCTACTGTGGAGCAGACAGTTAACAAAGATGCAGGAGAAAACTCAGTGGGCAGGAGCTGACCAGGTCTTTCATCTGTATCTGGGCATCAGGAGTCTAAGGTTTCTGCCTCGCTGAGAACACAGTCAGTGGGTTACAAACTGAGCCTTGGCAACTAGCTTTGGGCAACGCCCCACCAGTGCCTCTGGATTTTAGGTTGTCCGGTGGGATGGGGAGGATGCTGGCAGTGGAGAAGTGGTTACCAAGGAGTAGCGAACCCCTGCAAGGAGAGCTGAGGAGCCCATCCCCAGACAATCCTAATCTAGGCTTTCTGCTCCACAGCTGGTCCTGGGGCAGGCGGGGGTAGGGGGAGGGGGGAAGCTAGGGTCCCGGCAAGAGAGGATGGGGAACCCCGGATGAAAGGCCGTGGGGGCGGCACTTCAGTGTGATCCAACGTAACTCACTCTGACATCTGAACAGAAGGAAGGGCCGCTGACTAAAGTGTAGCCCACTCACCCCCACCCCCAACCTCTCCTTAATCCCCAGAGGAATGGGAGCCCAGCCTGGGGGCATCGCTAGCCCTTCCACCTGGGCAAATCAGGCTGGGTCTAGGGTTTCGGCAGAGAGGAGCCAGGGAGGGCTGGAGAAAGTAGGGGCGCGAGGCTGGAGGGTCTGAGCCTCCCGCCCTGCCCCTGCCCCTCCCAGGCCTGCTCAGGCCGGCCGCCCTGGGCCTCATTCCTGCAGGGCCCCGTCTCTCGGCAGTGTTGCTAGGTGCGGTGAGCCCGGTTGCCTGCCACCCGCCGGCCCCGGCTCCGCCCGGAGACCACTGGGGAGGCTGGGAAGAAGGAGTCGCATTATTTGGTCGATCCCGCCCTCACTCCCTCCCCCCGCCGCAGCACAGTGAGCTTTCCGGAGCGATGGTTATGAGCCAGCCCATCCCCAGGCCTTCCTCTTTGTGCGGAGACCTCCCCGTCAGACCCCCCACCTTCGCTCGCTCCCCCTCCCCCTTCCCTCTGGTTCAGCAGAACCAGAGTTAAGCCCGGGGTTAATGCCCAGTGACACCTGCAGGTTGGCTAGTGTTGTTGACATGGGGGTGGGGGGAGGGGAGGGGGTGGGGGGAGATCGTTGGTGGCTTTATTATGGAGAACTCAGCAGGCCTGGGGCCTTCTATTGTCCAAGTGGCAAATAAATAAATAGGAGAAAGTAAGTCTTCCCCATGGCTTACCGACGGGAGGTTAACAGCTGGACATGACATGACAAATTGGGCATTTTTCTTTGGGGACTGATCCTTACAGCAGCTAGCAGGGAGAATGAGAGCGCGCAGGCTGGGGGGAGTTGAGAGAGAGAGAGAGCAGGCGCACAGAGCCGTCTAGTCACCGAAGTCCACGTGGAGGCCGAGTGTGCGTGTCCGTGGGGATGTCGCTGGGGTGTGCTGGGGACATGCCATCATCTGTCAGTTATTTGGAGGGGGGGCGGGGGGGGGGGGAGAAACAGGCGTTTTGTGTGACTGCCTAGGGAATAAATCCCAGAGCCCTGGAAGCTGGGTGTCTGGCTGTGGAGAGATAGATCTCACCCCTGGGATCTGTCTCCTTGGATCCCCTCCCCGCCTCCAGCCAAATGGACAACCAAAAGCTCAATGCTGGCTCAGATCCTAAAGGATCTCCTCCCTCCAGTTGGATAGGATTACTGAGCAGTTGGAAGCAGTGGAGCAAGTGGTGGCCTCAAACCCGAAACTACCAACAGGGTCTTGCAAGTATGCCCAGTTGATTGGAACTGGTCCCAGCTGAGCATCCCACTCGTATCTGTAGCAGGGACCAGGGAGCAGCAGCTCTCCAGTAGCTCTCCCTGAACCCCATCCCACCTCCTTTCGCTTCCCTAGGGAGGGCCTAGCAGCAGGAAGTCAAGGGGCCCAAAGGAGATAGCTTCTCCCAAACGACCTCAGTTGCCCTCTGTGAACTGGAGGAGGTGGGGGTAAAGGACAGAGCGGGGGCAGATGGAGAATGCTTGGTCTCTGCCAGGGCCCCAGAAACCTTCAAGTCCAGGCCTGCCCTCCATCACCTTTTTCTGAAGCAACAGCAGGTTCATCGCTCAGACCTGGGACGTCATCCTGTCCCTCTTCTCGGCTCTGTGATCTTGGCATGTTATTTAACCTCTCTAAGCCTCGAGTTCCTTATAGATAAAATGGGGATAACACTGTCCCTTCCTCATAGGCTGATGTGAGTTGATGCCTGAAGTTCTGAGCGCAGAGCCTGATGTGTGATTAATCCTTTAAAATGCTACTTAAGGTTGTTCTGGGGGTAGCCAGCCTTTTTCTCCCTTTTGCCCTGTGTCTTAAATTGACTGGGGCAGGGTGAAGGAGTGGGGGGAGGCTATAGAACAGTCTTCTGAAAAGGGAGGGGAGTGTATATCCAGTTCACGTTCACAAAACTTAGAATTGCACCATCTCCAAAGGTCTGCATCCAGCCTAGGATCTCCACAAAACCTCTTCTGCAAAAATCACCCTCTTCCCCTCCTTCTCCCCAAACCCGGGTTTCCTGCAGTGGGTGGCAAGGAGAATCCTTTCTGGTGGTGACTCTGCTCCATACTCGCTCCATGGGGAGAAGCCTGGCCAGCATTCCAAGGACATTTAGAGGGAAGAGAGGATTCCTGACTTTCAGGAGGGTTTGTGGTTTGTTCTTCTGGAAGGCAGACTCTCTGTTCTCCCCCTGGGACCAGAGAAAAACCAGAGGAAAGTGGTGAGAGGAGCTGAAGTAATTAATTCATTTAAGAAGTCCTTAATGAACACTTACCAAATGTCAAGCCCAGCTCCAGGCACTGGGAATAGGGCCATAAACAAAACAGGTGGAAACTCCTGTCCTCCTGAAACTTACATTCTGTCTATAAGAAAGGCATTGCAGTGTCAAGGCACCCCAGAGGTGCCTCCACCTCTTACCTGTGCCTCTCAGGGTGGCCAGGGCCTTTTGTGATGTCTGATGCTCTTCCTGTTGGACTCTTTTATCAGGCATGCACAAGAATCACAAAGAGAGCCTGGGAGATGTTCAGGACACCAGCAAAGAGCTGATGGAACATCTGGTACATTTGGTTGGAGGGAGGGCAGCTCCCAGTGATTCACCAAAACCTTTCTTACAGGAAGGTTTGAGAGGAGGAGGAGGAGAAATGTGGAGAAGGAAGCTAGTGTGCATGTTTTGCTGGCTTATTTCACACTGGAACCCCAGGCACTTGATAGTCATTGTCCAACTTCATCCTCACAGGCACCCTGCAAAGCATTTAACGTTATTCCCCCAGATAGATAAGGATGCTGAGATTCAGAGAAGGAAGTAACTTATCCAAGATCCATAGCTGGTAAATGACAAGAATGGATTTTGACCCAGAGCCTTGGTTGTTTCCTCTGCCCCAGAAAGCCCCACCTTGGTTTGCTGGAGAAAGCCTGCCAGACGGTTCGTAGGCAACAGCGGTGGAGGAGGAGGTCTGGAGAGTCTCACCTCCAGGAGAGTCTGGAGGTGCTCGAAGGGCAGAGGAGTGGAGAAATCTAAAGGGGCCTAAAGAGTGGAGGAGAGCGCGAAGGCTCCCCAACAGAGCCCGCTGCAGCCCCTCATCAGAACACCTCTCAAAATGCTAGTCCGTGTCCTTGCCCCCACCTCGTTCTGCACTAGGTGAAGGGCAGTCTGGACCTGACAGAAGATCATCACCAGGCCAAAGGACCGAAGAGGTGGAAAGTTTATAGCAAGCGGTTTGAAGCTATAGGGCCTTCCCATATGACAAAGGCAGTAAGCACGTGGTGACAACTCACAGGCATCTCAGATGGGCGTCTCCTGCAGGTTGTGGGGGGCATTGCGGGGCTCCCTCGCAGCCCTGCTGACTGTGACCATTCAGCCTTGTGACAGTCAGTAGCAGAGGCCCAGTCCCCGATCCTTCTCCCCAGGCCCACAGCCTCAGCTCAATGGCCTCAGGCCCAGCCTAGGAGTTCCCACAGCCAGGACTTCTACCTGGAGAATCACTCCACTCTAAGCATCGGAAAGCAGGAACCACACGGGAGCTTTCATCTTCCAGGAAGTCCCTTCCCCCAGCCCCCTGCTACTCACTCCCCTATATAATATTCCACGTTAGAGCTCATAAATGCTGCTGCGGGTCCCCAGCCTGATTGAATTTGGAAGCCATTGTTTACAGACGTCTGGCTGTACAGGGGGATTTATTGAATTTTCCATGAAATGTTGCTCCCCTAATGCTGTAAAAGGCAAGCAGCCCACATCAGAGGAGCCCTGCGTTACAGGATCATGTTACCCCGAGATGGAGTGCCTGCTTCAGAATCGTTGACGCACCAGCCCTGGCTGTGAGCAGGCAAGAGAGGCCTCGGGCATCACTCCTGATCCCCGCTGGCACCACAAAGCTGGAACTTCTAAGGCAGCCTGGGCTCCTTCCTGCCCCTCAGCCCTCTTCCAGTCGATCTTGAAGCCCTGGAGTCTCCGTCTTCAGCATACCCTTCAAGTCCACTCTCCTCTCATCCATCCCACCTGCTACCGCCTAGTTCAAACATTGCTACGGTTGCCTCAACAGTCTTCCCCTGAAGTCCTTTCTTGCCTGTGCTAACCCCTGTGTTGTTCCACCCAAAGCAGATGACGCATAATTGGTTCCATCAATGTTTGTTTTGGAAAGGAAGAGGAGTCAGGGCAGAAAGAAGGGAAGAGAGAGTCAAGGTGTTGGGTGAGTGTCCCAGGTTGCAGGGGGGACCCCTCCTCCAGGGTCACCGGTGCACTGGCCCTGGGGATCTATGGATACTGGAGGCCCCAGGACAGGGGCGGGGCATGACCAACAGCCCTGTGAGATGGCTAATGTGGAGATGGTCCTTGTGTGTATCACAGAAATGCACTCAAGCCAAGTTTTCCCCATTTAAAAATCTCTTAAACCCTCATCACGTCTTACACTTCTGTCCCCTTCACTGTCTTCGCTGCTCAAAGGTTTATTTATACTTAACCAGCTCACTTCCCACCCCTGGCTCACTGCTGCCATCATCCTACTTCCCCATTGAATCCATTCTCTTAAAGGTCATTAATCTGAATCCCCAAGTCTATCTTAGTCCTCTCCCTTCCCAGCATCTCTTCAGCTAACCTGCTGGCCACCTCTTGGACACCCTCCTCTCTCTCCAGTACCATGTGCCTAATTCTCCTTACAGACATCTCCTTCTCTGGCTCTTTGCCCTCCTCCCACCGGAAATAAAAGTAGGTGTTTTCTAGTGTTCTGTCTTTGACCCTCTTCTCCCCGTGCACACTTTAATCTGATGATCTCATCTGTCCCTGCAGCTGCAGCTTTCATCTTTATTTAGAGGACTCCTGAATATGAAGCTCCAAATCTGACCTCTCGCTGCTCTGATCCCATTTTTCCAACTGCCTGGTGAATATCTTCAGTGCTCTGTCCCACAGACATTGCGAAATTGAATCCATCATCTAGCCCCCACCCCATCATAATTCACCTTCAGTGGTCCTTATTTCTGTTGATGACATGATCATCCTTTCAATTACCCAGTCATGAAATCTTGAAGTGATCTTTGCTGTAGATGCTCTGGACTCATAAAACCACTACATCCTGTGTATCTCCACCTTGATGGTCAAACCTGTCTTTTAACAGCCATTATTATGCTTTAACACACACACACACACACACATACACATCTTCTTCTCTTTTCTTTATTTCTCAGTGTGAACACCATCACTCTTCTTCCAGGCTCCTAAACCAGAAACCTAGGCATCCTTGTTAGATTCCTGATCATCCCTTTTATATGTCCCCTTGTCCCTAGTTCCTGCTACTGACTTCGTTGAGGTCCCCAGGTGTCTCACTTATATTATCTAAAAATCCTCCCAATTGGTGTTCACCATCCAGTCTTCTACCACCCATCCTCCACCCCACTGCTAGCGTGATCGTGCTAAAATGTCACTCCAGTACCTGCCTACAACTCACCAAGGACTCTTGATTGCTCCTAGGATAACATCCCAGCTCCCTAAGGCCGCCAAGCGTCTGCACACACTATTCCCTTTACCTGGCCCGCTCTCCTTCACCCAAGCTCCCCACCCTGATGGCTTCATTCAGCCTCTGTTCAGTACATTCTAGATCACCCTTTGAGACCCAGCTCAGGGGTCCTCTGCTTTGTGAAGTATTTGTCAACCCCTCCAGATACAGTGGAGCCCTTCTTTCCACTGAGCACTTTGCTTATGCCATCATGTTCTAGCAGAACAGATGTGATGTCATTTGTAATGCTTAGTATATATGAGCATCTTCCCCAGCCAGGCAGTATCTGCTTTGTTCCACCAGCCCCAGCACCTAGCACGATGCCTTCCATCTAGGAGGCTCTCTGAACGGTTGCTAACATGCTGTGCTAAGTTGCCTCCGTTGTGTCCAACTCTTTGCAACCCCGTGGACTGTAGCCCACCAGGCTCCTCTGTCCATGGGATTCTCCAGGCAGGAATACTGGAGTGGGTTGCCGTGTCCTCCTCCAGGGGATCTTCCTGACCCAGAGATTGAACCCAAGTCTTTCATGTCTCCTGCATTGGCAGGTGGGTTCTTTACCACTAGTGCCACCTGGGAAGCCCAGGGGGTGCTAAATACAAGTCAGATTTAAGTAAAGGAAGCTCAGCATGCCCAAGGAAGCTTCTTCTACACTGGGATTTTTTCTTTACATCTTTTCTATAGTCCTCAAAAGGGATGGATTCCCAGGGTGACCATCTCTTTCTGTGTTGCTTGTTGCTAAACTGATCCCGGAGTGACCCATGGTAGGAGGGCTTCACCAGCCGTAAGTTTCGGAAGTCTTGGAACTTCCTCTCTCCCCCAGCCTTGACCAGCCTCATCTGCCATCCTTCCCAGTTCTGCTTCCCCACTCCAGCAACCCCTACCCCTTCCTCTCTCTGCCCCTTAGCTGGGGGACCCCTGGCCTTTCCTACTCCTCCTCCCCTCCATGTGACTGAAAGGCCTTGGAGGGAAAACAGTGATCCTCCGAAGAGAGCATGTGTTCACCACGTTAGGAAAACATGTCAAGCTGCAGGGGCCAGCCTGACGGAGGGGGCTCCAGGCAGGGACACGGAGAGTCCCCGCACCAGCCTCTCAGCTCCCAGACAATTCCAGCCTTACTCTGCATCGGGGTGGGCAGTCGCTCTGGAGAGAAATAGCAGGACGGTGTTTTCTCAGATTTAATTGGTTTATTTATCTTGTGCCTGGGCTCCATCTGTCCAGCCTCCACAAAGAGAAGCAGCAAGAACTCCAGCTACCACAGGAGCCCTGTCCTCAGCCCGCAGCTCTGCAGGGACCTGGAGCCAGCTGAGAGGTTTGCAGTATGTCCCCTGCAGGGCTGAAACCTGGGACAGCCTCAGATCCTAGGGCCCAATTGCCCAGAGAGATCAGAAGGAGAGCAAATTGATCAAGAAGAGCACATACATGCAGGCCTAGGCCCTCCTGACTGCTGATTGGTGTCCCTCCACGGCCTGTCAAGGCCAAGAGGCTCGGGGGTTTGGAGAGGTGGCCCAAAACGACTCCAGGGAAGAAGTCCAGAGGACCCAGGTCTGGCCTCTCCTACTGGAGCTGAGTGAGACGGCTTTGATGGGAAGCCAGGTGGAGATGCCTGGGGTGAGGCAGACATCCCCCAGGGTAGGCTACCAGTGCCAGGGGCAGGTGCGTGAACTGGCAAGGCCACCAAGTGCGGCGGCTGCCCTTGATTTCACAGCATCCCGGAAGCATTCAGTTCCTTGAACTTGGGGCAGAGTTCCTCCTCTGGGTGCGTAGGGAGGATCTAAGGGCTTGTCAGCAATGATGAGCTGATGGGAAGAATAAGGCCTGGGGAGATTGGGAAGGCCAGAGATTCTAAGAAGATGCAGAAAGGTTACTTTTCTACCCTTCAGAATAGGAACCTCTCCAGAGAACAAAATCATGCCTGCCCAGGACTTGCCCCAAATTCGTGCTCCACCTGTCCCAGCCCTGAGGTTAGGCCATAGGAGCTCTACCCAGGTATCACAGAGCCAGGCTGTGAATGATGGTTCCAGCCACCCCTTCTGGCCCTAAGCTGGTGAGTGGCTTCAGCAGCAACTCAGTGAAGCTCAGGGACTTCTTGGCCCTCCTTGTAATGCTTCCCCTGATCAGGTTGGCCCCCTATTCATCTCATCCCCACTCTCCATCCCTGAATGTGTGCATTCTCCTAGCGTCACATGGCATACTTAAGCCGTGATTCCCAGAGCTGCAGGACTCTGAGGCCAGCCCAGATCCATCCCTCAGACTGTTCATGCAACAGTTGATATCCTCTGTCACCTCTCTCTCAGCAGAGCAGAGGCTGAAGTCAGGTCTTCCCCTAGCCCCCACCAAAATTGGTCCCATCTCCTATCTTCCGTACTTCTGGAAGTGGCAGCAAAGCTTACTGCCATCTTCAGTCCCTGACTTTATCACCTGTACCTAATCAGACAACAAGTCCTGTTCATGCTTTACCCTGTCCTTTCCCTACCCACAACAACCACCCCTCACCCATAAGAGCAAGGGGAAACATGTTCCCACCTCCCAGGATAACCACTACTAACCATCTGATGAGGCTTCCCTGGTGGCCCAGCAGTAAAGACTCTGCCTGCAGTGCAAGAGACCCAGGTTCAATCCCTGGTTGGGAAGATCCCCTGGAGGAGGGCATGGCACCTCATTCCAGTATCCTTGCCTCGAGAATCCCATGGACAGAGGAGCCTGGCAGACTACAGTCCATAGGGTCGCAAAGAGTCAGACATGATTGAAGCAACTTAGCATGCATGAATGCAAGATAGGATTAAATGAAATGTCAGGAAAGTACTTCACACAATGCCTGACATAGTAAGGCTCAAGAAATGTTAGCCATAGATTTACAGAAACATTAAAAACATATTAAGAGCATAGAGTGTTCCTATATGCCCCTCACCCAATTTCAATCACCATGCTACATTTATAAAAACTGAGAAATTAACACTAGTGCGATATTATTATTTAACTAAATTATTAAACTGCTATTAACCAAAGTACAGACTGTATCTAGACAGCCCCTGCTTTTCTACTGATGTCCTTTTTCTCTTTCAGGATTCAATTTAGGATACTTCATTCCATTTGTATCATGATTTTTCCACTTATCATTACATTGTGAGCATTTTTCTAATTCCACTAAGTATGCTTTCAAACCCCCTTTTCCAATTCTGTTAAAATATTTCATTGTTTAAAAAACAAACGTGTAGGTACAGAGAACATCGTGTTACTGGAGGGGAAGTTGGTGTAGGGCCAAAATGGGTGAAGCGAATCAGTGACATGGTGATGGATGGAAACCATAGAAATAGAATGCTGTATATATGAACTTTATATCATGCTATAAACTAATGCTACCTCAATTAAAAATAGATCTGAAACTTAAGTAAAAGTGTTTACATGCCATAAAATTCACTAGAAAACTGATATTTCATTGTTTAGCGTATTTTAATATATTTAGCCATCTCCCTTTAATGAGGAGGACTTGGATGGTGTCTTCTTTTCACTGATGAACATTTTTGAACATACATGCATTTGAGAATTTCTGATAATTACCTTTGAAAGTATTGGATCAAATGTTATGAACTTTTTAAAAGTTGTTGATACATATCGATAGCATTCTAAAAGAGGTTATACCAAGTCACAGCCTCACCAGCAGCAAATAATTATACCCATCTTCTTAAACGATTATCCATATTATCAATTTTTAAATCTTTGCTGATTAGCAGAAACAAACAAACAAAAAACCACAACAAACAAAAAGCCACTGTCTGCGTTACTGTAGCAACCTCCCCATTGTGCTATTGGTATTCCTACCCTCAGTTCACCTTGCACATCACCGTCAGGTCACGAACCCTAAGGTTACAGTTTCCTCATGTTCCTTCCCTGCTCAGAATCCTCTGTTCTGCTCCCCGACTTGCCTGAGGCTGACATTTTACAAGCCAAGCTTTATATTTGTCTCCTCTCCCCGTACACCTCCGTTTCACCCCCTCCAAGGGCCTGGCCCAGAGCTGGAGCTAGTTTGATGTCTGCCCATGGAGGTTGTTGCCCTCCAGGGTCCCAGAGAGCCGCCAAAGGACAGGCTGCCCTTGTTGAGACAGGAAGGATGGTGGCTGCTCGGTGGCTCTGACAGACCTCACCCGAGACCATCTCAGGGTGCTCAGAGAAAGAAGCCCAGCAGCAGGCTCAGAGCTAGTGATCATGGAAACTCCAGATTTTCCTGGCTTCCTTCCGGCTGTCCCCAGACACATCCATGTCAACATCTCCTCAGGGACAGAAATGACATTCATCTTATACCTCCTGCCAGACCCGTTCCCCTTCTCTTCCTCTGCTTCCCATCTTCCCGGTCACCTGTGAGAGAAATGGGAGCAGTTCCGGCCTCTTCTGTTCCCCTCATCTTCTCAGCGTCTCTCGCTCACAGTCCAGGTTTTATCAAGTCTCACTGTCCCTCTCCCTGTCCCCGTCCAGGCTATCAGATCAGCCTCTGAGATGGCTCCCTGCTCCCGCTGTGCCTTGGCCAATCCACTCACCACACTGCAGCCAGTTACTTCAGTACGAATCTGATCATTTCCCTTCCCTACTTAAAAACCACCAGCGGCATCCCCTGTTGCTGTCAGAACCAAGCCTAGACTCTTTGATACATACTAGAAGGCCATGTAGGATCTGGTCTCTTGTCTCCTTCCAGCCTAATCTCTCACCACTCTCTCCTTTGATATACAAACTCCAGCCATACTGAGTTACTTTTTGTTTTCAAAGACACCAGGTCCCAACTCCTTGTTTTTGTACATACTGTTCCCTCCTCCCCCTCCATGCCTGTCAACTCCAAGATTTCCTCCAGATCTTAGCTTAGACTCATTGCCCTGCGAAACCTTCTCTGCTGTACCCACCAAGATTAGGATAAGTGCCACTTATATGTATTTCCACATCATGCCATATTCATCCCTCTAATAAGGTTGCCGCTACTGCTGCTGCTAAGTCGCTTCAGTCGTGTCTGACTCTGTGCAACCCCATAGACTGCAGCTCACCAGGCTCCCCCGTCCCTGGGATTCTCCAGGCAAGAACACTGGAGTGGGTTGCCATTTCCTTCTCCAATGCATGAAAGTGAAAAGTGAAAGTGAAGTCGCTCAGTCGTGCCCAACTCTTAGGGACCCCATGGACTGCAGCCTACCAGGCTCCTCCGTCCATGGGATTTTCCAGGCAAGAGTACTGGAGTGGGGTGCCATTGCCTTCTCCTCTAATAAGGTTATCTTATTATAATTCCTTGATTACTCATCTGTCTCTCTAACAAAATTATGTGCTCAGTGGCACTGGGGTTATGTTTTGTTTACTGATAGTTTTAGCCACAGCACCTAGCATAGTATCTAGAACGTGGTAAGTGTTCCACAAATATTTGCTGAATATAAGAATGAATGAATGTGCCAAGTCATACAGCTACCCAGTCCTGACATTCTCTGGGTCTCAATTAAACTTCTTTATAGCCATTGCACTCTCTACAAATCTGTGGGAGTGAACATCCAGGTAGAGCGAAGAGAAGCTGCCCAGCCTAAGAGCACAGGATTAAATTTCTGTTTGGATTCTCTACAGTCTGCCCATCAACCCAGCAGGGAGAGGCAGCTTCTTATTAATATAGTACTGAAAGGCCCACGGTAGACAAAGTGGGATGGGATCAAAGAGAACTTGCTGGAGCAAATATATGTCCAACTAGTGTCATATCTCTGAGGATGTCTGTTGTAGTAGTCAGGTTCTAGCAGGGAACAGAGGTCCACAAAGTAACTGAAGAAAGGTTAATGAAGGGACTACTTACAGTGAGAAGGTGAAGCTCAGCAGGGAACCGTTAGCACCGCTTGGCCTGACGGAGCATTGACCAGATCCCAGGAAAAGCTCTATCTATGACTATGACTTGCCTAGGAGCTGTGACCTTCAGAAAAGGAGGAAGGAGCCAGGATATTACTTATCCCAACTGCTTCTCTCCTTCTGTCCTCCAATATCCTGTGTGTTGAACCCAATAGGAATTCTGAAGCCAAGGGAGGCTGGTTGAGGCGGTGCATAGAAGTTGCCTTCTGGAGGACAGGACAGGAAGGGGAAGGGTGATGTGGAGAGCTGGAGGGGCAAACAGAGAAGGGAGGCAGGATGGAGATGAGCAGAACGGGGTCTCCTTGTCCGCTCGGGCTGCACCCAGCACAAACAGCAAGGGCCTCTGAAAATGCAGAGCCCAGCATTTGGGCCTCTGGCAGCCTGGTGGGCACTGAAGACAGACTTAGGCCAAAAATCTAGGAACTCCTATCACTGTGCACAGAGTATCCTTCTCACCTGTCCCCACTCCTCTGTTGTCCCCCTCCCCTAGCATACTGCCAGGTCCCGATCTTAGATCGGGTAGGACCCCTGGTAGCTATTTCAGATTACATTTCCTGAGCTAGTCATACCCAACAAATCTCCGTGTTCTGAAGAGCCAAGAACCTGCCAAGAGCATCCTCAGTGTGTGTAGCTTGAAGGGCTCCAGTGTTAGACCCAAGAACCAAAACAGCTGGGCTGGGAGGTGGAGGGGGGAGGGGCATGTTGATCTAGGGCTTGGAATCTGCTGAGGAAAGAATGGAGAGACATAAAGATGGACCTTTCCATGGAAGTCATCTGAGGCACAGCTGGGGTCCAGGGCACCCAATGCCCTGTAACAGAGCAGTTCCTTGCATGCAGCCAGGTGGGGAGCCAGCCTAGGTCCCCACTGGAATTTCACAGCCAGCAGGTACAAAGCTTCTGCGCTAACCTTCCCCATGCCCTCTTCACTCTCTTTTGATCTCTTCCTCTTATCTTCACTCTTTGCATTGTTCTAGCTCAGACCTGTCCTACCACTTCCTCCTAGATTTCTTTTCTTTAATTTTTATTTTATGTTAGAGTTGATTTACAAAGTTGTGTTATTTTCAGGTGTACAGCAGAGTGATTCAGTTATACATGTACACGTGGTCATTCTTTGTCAGATTCTTTTCCCAAATAGATTATTATAGAATATTGATATTCAGTGATCATTCCCTACTTGTGCTATACAGTAGGTTCTTTTTTAATTAATATATTTTTTTATTGAAGGATAATTGCTTTATAGAATTTCATTGTTTTCTGTCAAATCTCAACATGAATCAGCCATAGGTATATATTATACAGTAGATTCTTATTGGTTATCTATTTTACATATAATCATAGTGTGTATATGTTAATCCCAAACTCCTAATTTATCTCCCCACACACACACCTTTCCCCTTTGGTAATCACAAGTTTTCAAAGTCTATGAAACTGTTTCTGTTTAATAAATACGTTCATTTGTAGTTTTTTAGATTCCACACATAAATGATGTCATATGATATTTGTCTTTCTCTGTCTGACTTACCTCCTAAATTTCTGTAATAACTTCCTAGCTAATCTCAACTCTGATTCCTTAATTCTTCCTCCACACTGTTTTGAGAGTGATACTTCTAAATTGCAAATCCAACCATGTCTCACCCCTTTCTTAAGTCCTTCAATGGCTCTTTTTTGCCTGGGAACCAGGTCCAGACTCCTGAATATAGCGTTCAAAGCCTGTTATAATCTACCCATCTACTTCCCTAGTCTCAGCCGCTATGGCTCCTCTCCACATACCCTAAATTCCAGTTATGCTGAAATACTTCCTTGGCAAATACTCTTTTATTTCTACCTCCATGACCATACATACTCTTCTCTCTGCCTAGAATTCCCTCCATCCCTTCATCTACTTGTTGAACTCCTACTCATCTTTCAAGACCCAGCTCAAGTGACATCCTCCTTAAAGCCTTCCTGATGTCACTGATCATTCCCTTTGTGCTTCTACCCAGAGCTTATTTCTATCACTACACCATTTTTTAATAATCTATTCACATATTTTCCTCTCATACCCCACCATGAGCTTCTTAAAGACAGGTCTCCTTAGATATAGCACAATGTCTGGCACATAAAACACGAACCATAACGAGCCGGTTCATGACAACCTGAATGAACAAATGACTCCTTTCTCTGTCTTGGGACTTGGCTGCTGTCCTCTGTTAAACCTGCCCCCTTTTTACTACAACTCCCCCAGATGGCTGATTTATGATACCTCCTTGCCTCTCTTGTCTCTTTCTGGCTGTTCCTGATGTTCATTTTTAACTAAAGTTCCCCTCTGCCAGAGGGAGGGAGTACTCAGGGAGCTCAGAGCATGACTGAGCTGTCCTTGCCCACTAAGAAGCCCCAAGACCAGAAATGGCAGCAACGATCCCAGTGTTAATGGGGAACCATGGGGCCTCACTCTGCATCTCTCTAAGGGCTGAGCGGAAGGAGCTTCTTTCTGCTTAGCTCTAAAATCTACCAGTTATTTTGAGTCTCAAATTTGAGATCTACTAGAATCCCCGTCTGCCCCTTTCCATCTCAGGGCCTGATTGTCTTCAGATCTTGAGGGTCTTGCCTTGAGAATTCTGACCCTGCTTTTATTCTCCACAGGGGAGCCCAGGTTTTCCTTGGCTGTTCATCTGTCACTATGGTGGTGGTGCTTGGTGGTTTAGTCACTCAGCCGTGTCCGACTATTGCAACCCCATGGACTGTGGCCTGCCAGGCTCCTCTGTCCATGGGATTCTCTAGGCAAGAATACTGGAGTGGGTTGCCATTTCCTTCTCCAGGAGATCTTCCCGACCCAGGAATTGAACCCGGGTCTCCTGCATTGCAGGCAGATTCTTTACTGACTGATCTACGAGGGAAGACCAACTATGTTCCCTTCCAAATAACTTCTCATTCTCCCTCTGTCTCTCCCTCTCTCTGTCCTCCACACCCTCTTCACTGTACTATTATCTGAATCTAAACATGTCCTGTATTCCCCACCCCCGAATTCGGGGACTTGTCATTGCTTCTTTTCTGGTACCTTTACGTTCTTTCCACTAGCTAAAAACCAACTTGTTCTTCAAGCCCCATTTCAAATAAAACCTTTTCCATAAAATCTTTTTTCCTCCCTATTCCAAGCCCCACAGACTCCCTCCCTTCCATAGCCTCCTGCACTTTTTCTTGCAGCCCTCACTATGTCCACCCCATGTTGACAGTGTTTTTTCTAATCCTCTTATAAAAGTGTAAGCTTCTGGATAGAAACTGTTCAGGTTTACATCCTGCACAATGCTTTGTCAGAGTAGGTGCTCCATGAATATTTATTGCATTGGATTGAAATGCCTTGAGAACCACAATCATCCATATTCATTCCTTCATTCACTGAACAAACCCTGATTAAGGGACATCTATGACTCTGTCTTTCATAAATTTGTCCAAAGACTTTTTAATTCATTTATGTTTTCTGCTAGACCCACCGCTTGGCTTAATGAGTTTCTTGAGTTTACTAGCCCCTGTGTAAAACAGCAATCACCTGTGTTCACCCCAACTGTACTCAAGTTTCAAAGCAAATCCACTTGGCCTAGGGTTTCAGGATTTCATGAGTAAGTCTCCAGTCGCCTTCCCTACACTATTTGTGATTTCCTGCACGTCCCCCAGCAGCCCTCACGTATGCAGACTGGAGAGCGAGTCATTTAGCCTTTCCTACCAAGGAGATTTTGCAGCCCTGGGTCTCCTCCAGGACAGGACAGAATGACACAGAGGAGCCCTGCAGGTGGGACTGCCCCAGCTGGGCACCTTGAGCAGCGTGTGCTCCTACTTTGAGGTCTTATTCACGGTTCTCTTCGTCCTGGCCAGCAGCCTTAGGGAACTGTCTAAATGAAGAAGAATTTCCAGGTTCTTTGCCAGAACTGTGGCTGGCCATGCAGAGTGCAGTACTGGAGAGGGGATTTTGATGTGTTTATCACAAAAGGCACTGTCTTGCACTTGCCCACATTTAATTGAGTCTGTACCCTTTTGCCCTGAAGTCTTCCTGCCAACTAGATCCTGGAGGCTTCTGGAAAACAGCATCTCATGGGCCGTACCCCACCATATATACATATACACTCCCAGGGTCATACCTTTGGCTGGATGCCCGGAGTGCTTTACTGGGAGAGTCCTCGCACCCTGTAAAATAGCATTCTCTTCCATTTCTCCCTGTCCGTCTGATCAGACACAAAACGTGTAAGACTTTGTCTACACCTTCAAAGACACGGCAGTAAGCTGGTGGGGGTGGGGGTGGGGTGGGAAATAGACATACATGGTAGTACTGTTAGCCTAGCATTTACTGCTTATTGAGCTCTTTGCCAGGTACTTTACATACATTTATTATACTGAGGATCAGGTTTAACCCTTACAACATCTCCACAAGGTAAGTATTTTAACCTCATTTTACAGATGAAGCCAAGGCACAGAGAGGTTAAGTAACTGCCCCAAGATCACATAGCTTGTAAGTTCACAGCTAGAATTTTTTCACAGGGGTGTCTTATTCCCAAGTGTGTGCTTTTTGCCACTGTGTTATGTGGTCTCAGCACACAACATGGTCAATTGCTTGTTTGTGTTTTCCTTTCCTATCGGAAGGCAAACACAGAGGGCGCTGTTTGGCTCCCAGCACCAAGCACAGGGCCCGGCACATAATAGATGTTCATTAAACTCCCGTTTCTTAGAATGTCTCCCTCGGAGAGCTTCGCTGGATTTCCAGCCCTCCCTCCTCCCCAGCTGGGGATAGGACACCGCAGGCCAGCCCTCCTCAGCCACCTCCACCCTGCTTCTAGAACTTCCTCCAGCGGTGACACTCCAGCATCCCCTCGCTCCTCAGCTCTCCCAGCCCTTGGCTGTCCAGAGTTTCATTTGTACTTCCGTGGTGTTCTGTGGAAGCAGGGCAGCCCCTCAGCCGCAGCAGGGCAGGGTGCTGACAGGAGCAGCCGATAGCCAGGATACCAGGTTTCCCTTTGCTAAGCTTTTTCCTAGGAATGATTTAAGGCCCCGAACAGATAAGTGAAGAGCAAACCCGCAATGAAGTCAGCACTCTGCTTATTAAGTGGAAAAAGCTGTGCTCGGCTTATTGAAATGTTCATTAGACAGATATATAGAGATGGGAAGGAGGAAGGTGGGGCGGGCGGCACCGCAGGATCAGGCTTTGCACAGCAGGCAAGGCAGGGGCTTCTCCGGGGAGACCTGAGGTCGGCCCAGAAGGAGCAGGAGTGGGGGCCGGAGCAGGTGGGCGATGCCTGCGAAGAAGAGGGGCCACAGCTCTGACTCTCAGAGGAGAGCCGAAGGAAGGGAGTTGCCAGCTGAACTGCTGTCTCTGTGAGGGGTGCATGGAGAGGACTTGGCCCACGGAGTCGAGGCACCTCCAGCTCACTTTTGGGAATGCCTGTTTCTCTGCATCAAGTGTCACTCTCTTTGCCCAGGGGCCCAGTTTCTGAAGCACTCTGGCTCTGTTCATTTGCCAACTGTGAAGGCAAGAGGGTGACGTGCTTTGTCAGGAAGACTGGGCCTGTACAGGGAAGTGCGCCAAAGCTGCCCAATCGCTGTCCCCTGGAGAAAGCCTCCCCGGGCAGAGCTCCCCACCCCCCTGCCTTGGCTTCATCAGCTCTGAGCTCTCTCCAGGAAGGGCTGCTCCTGGGGTGAGGGCTAAGGCTGGCTGGGCCCCTCAGACCACACAGAGTCATGGCTGCTTCACACCCTCCAGGATCCTGGCTCCTTCCCCTTTAGCACCATCCAGGTAGCCCCGGCAGAGCTCAGAACTGAGTGGGATGGCCTTTAAGAAGGCTGTGGCAAGCAGGAACCTGCCGGGCGGTCTGTGCCCCCAGCACTAGCACAGAGCCTGACCCCAAAGAGGGCTTCTTCCATGGCAGGTTGAGTTGGTTGCTGATTGAGTGAAAATGCTGCACCCCTGTCCCCACTTTCAGATAGTGTAAGAATCATGGTGTGATTCAAGGACCAGGTACTGTTTCAAAAATGGAAAAGCTGCCCCAAGAATTTCCAATATCTTCTAATTCCTTTTATGCCTTCATTAGTTTGGCAAAGAATAGAGGTGATGGTGACCATAATGATAAAAAGAAAAAAAAAAGGACACCGGCATAAACTGGTGAGAATAGAAGGATAAAAATAGTATCTGTAGTATTTCAGAGTGTCTTCACACACTTTATCTCATTTAATCCTCATTCACTTGTTCAACAAACACTTGTTGAGCTCCTTTCCCAAGCACTGCCCAAGCACTGGGGCCACCTCTGTGAGCGAGACCCAAGCTGTCCCCGCTCCTCCGCCCACCGTGTAGCATATGGCCTTGTAGAGATCAAACTGCATAACAATTCTGCATTGATTCTCTCATCCAGCCAACAATGATGCCAGGCTAGATTCCTGGAGCTGGAGAAATGAATCAGACATGACTCCTGCCCTAGATATGTTTATAGTCTATGAAGCACATGGACTAGGAAACAGACAATTATCAAACACTGCAATGAATGCCGGAGAAGGCGATGGCACCCCACTCCAGTACTCTTGCCTGGAAAATCCCATGGATGGAGGAGCCTGGTGGGCTGCAGTCCACGGGGTCGAGAAGAGTTGGACACGACTGAGCGACTTCACTTTCACTTTTCACTTTCATGCATTGGAGAAGGAAATGGCAACCCACTCCAGTGTTCTTGCCTGGAGAATCCCAGGGACGGGGGAGCCTGGTGGGCTGCCGTCTATGGGGTCGCACAGAGTCGGACATGACTGAAGCGACTTAGTGGCAGCAGTGAATGCAGCCGTCCTGAAGAAGGTTGAGCTGAATCCTTAGAAAAGAGCATATGTTTATTGGGCATTCAGGGAGAAGGAACTTCTAGGCAGACAGAACATGGATTTGGGGGAAATTCAAATCATTCCCAAGAGGGAAGTCGTGTTAAAGAGAGAGGCCCAAATCCAGAAGGAATCTCCACAGTAGGCCAGGAAATTAGTTAGACCCATTCTAAAGGCTCTGGGGGTCACCAAAGAAGAAAAGTCCCCTGGGCAGCAGTGGGAGAGGTTGTCTTGAGAGGCTGAACAAATGCGGGGCCCATTTGGGGCCATCTCTGCAATGGGCTGAATGAGAGTTGGCACCATCTGACTGGGGTGGTGGCACCAGGAAGGGGTGGGCTGGGGAAGGATGGGATGGCTAAAGACCTGCTGGATACAGTGACCGAAGGACTGAGAGAGGCCGTCTGCATTTCACAAAGTGGGGAGAGCGCAGGGCCAGTGCCCGACCCAGGCAGACCCCGGGTGAGGGTCAGGGGCGCTGCAGGGAAATGTGGCTGCTTCAACCCACCAGGCAGTCCCCACCTCCACTGCTCAGGCAGCTGACACCTGCTCCCGGGCCTTGATGACTCCATTTCCCAGCTCCCTCCCTCTGCCTTGCTGACTTTGGAGGTGATTAGTAATAAAACTTTAACAAGCATCCATAGGTGCGTCTCCCTGTCACTTTTATGAGGCCATTTCCTGAGCAAAGATATAGGAGCGCCTTCAGCCTCTCTGAGCTGCTGTTTCAGTCTCCGCCTCAGCCTTGGCAGGTCCCAGACAACCACAGAGGCCAAGTGGGGGTGCCTGGAGGAACCTAGATCACAAGGAGTTCAAAGAAGCCGTGAAAGGCAGGTGCCAGCTCCGTTTATGCCCCCAGGGTTTCTTCTTAGGGCTGGAAATTATCACTGGAAAGCTGGGACCACTTTCCCTGCTGGAGCATCAAATCCAGAGGGGCCTCGCTTCTCCTACTTTCCCTTCCCCACACCACACAGCCCCTTCCAGCCTTGTCCTGGTGCTTCACTTCTTGATTCATTCTATCTGTATGTATTTATCCAAAGTCAACACAGAAGGAAGTCAGGGAGCCAGTTAAGACCCACAATGGCTGCTAACCCTTGGGCAGCAGGTGGCCTGATTGGGGCTGGAAATGGCAGACACCTACCAAGTAATCAAAATACACATGATCAAAGTTCTCCCAGGTATGAATGAAGTGCTAAGGTGGGAATCCGGAAAATGGTACACACTACACTTGAAGAGGCCAGGAGAGTGGGGAGAAAATGCGTAGCATTTCACTAGGAATGGGACAATGGGTCTGGGCCTCGCCAAATAAGAAGGATTTTGTGAGCTGGGGCGGACAGCAGCCTTTTCTTCCCTGGTAAGGTCCTCCATCCGCAGGGGCAAGGCCAGGCTGGGCTCGTCCACCCGGGGCAAGCTCTAACTGGGCTGAGCTGAGGCTGAGCAGGGCCCCACACTGTGGGCCTCCTGCTGCAGGAGTGGCTGCAGTGGCGCTGTGATTGTGGAGAAAAGGGCCCCATGCACAGCAGCCGAGGGCTCAAGGGAGGCAGTGCTTTCTTCCCAGCCCTGACAATGCCTGTCCCAAGGCCATTCCAGGGGAGGGAGTCCAGAGGAACAGGAAGAGGGGAAGCCACTGCACTTGACGCTTTGATTCCTGCCTTGTCCTCAAAACGCCCCGTCTCTGGGTTCTGCGTCCCATTTGCTTCCTGTAGTATGACCTGGTGCACAGATGCCTGAGATTGGAGAGACCCAGTTGCAAATCTTAGCTCCTGAATTTGAATCATCTGATAACACCCAAGGCAAGTTACACTCTCTGAACCTCCATCTGTAAAAGAGAGATAGAGCACCTACTTCAAAGGGTTGCTGTGAAGTTCAAATGAGATGATAGCTGTCAGGCATCTGGGACAGCGTGGCAGGAAAGCTGACGGCTTGTTTGCCCTGCACCACCCGCTTCCCTCCTCTCTGAATGCCCTTCAGTCTTGTTCTTGTGCTCCTTTTCTTCCACGAGCCCCTTGGAGGTTCCCCAGGGCTAATGCCCCCCGCCCCGTTTGTGTGTCCTCCTATCTCTCTCCTGAGACCCACAGGTCTAGGTGCCTGTTAGATTCAGTTAGCTCACCTTTTATTAGATTCTTGTCCTGGGAGAACTCTAGTATAGATTCAGAACTGGTGCCTGTCCTCAAGGACTTTTCTTTTAATCCCGCAGAGTTTTACCTAATGGCCTCAGTTTCTTCCTGAAGTTATAATCGAGGTCATCTGCTAAGAGGGGTCGGTGTGGGCGACCAGAGTGTTAACAACAGCTATAGGAGAAACAGTTCTCAAATTTCCTCTCCTTTCTACCCTTGTTATTGCTACTCCTGTTCAGATCACTACTACTCCAGTTCATCTCCTGCCTGGACTGTGCAGTAGCCTTCTAACTCAGGTTTTCAACCTTGGCTGAATGTCTGAATCCTGTGGTGGAGATTTTTAAAAAATCTAATGCCTGGATCTTTCCCCAGAAATTCAGATTCATTGATCTTGATGTGGCCCAGACATCAGCATTTTTAAAGCTCCCCTATTAATTCTGTTACACAGGCAAGGTTGAGAATCACTCTCTTGTCTTCCTGCCTCTGTTCTCATCCGCTCTAATCTGCTCTCCAACCCCATGGGTGGTCAGTGCGTGAGTGCTAAGTCGCTTCAGTCATGTCCGACTCTGTGTGACCCTATGGACTGTAGCCTGCCAGGCTCCTCCATCCATGGGATTCTCCAGGCAAGAATACTAGACTGGGTTGCCATTTCCCTCTCCAGGGGATCTTCCTGGACCAGGGATCGAACCTGCATCTCTTATGTCTCCTGCATTGGCAGG
Organism: Bos grunniens; assembly: GCF_055505025.1. Taxonomy (NCBI): domain Eukaryota; kingdom Metazoa; phylum Chordata; class Mammalia; order Artiodactyla; family Bovidae; genus Bos; species Bos grunniens. Next base: position 19,955,568 of record NC_141167.1, read on the forward strand.
CGGGTTCTTTACCACTAGTACCGCATGGGAAGCCCACGTGTGGTCAGGGGGATCATTATAACACTCAAGTTCGGTCGCACTGTTCCCTTGCTTCTTTGCCCTCCGATTTTCAGTTTTTCCATTCCTGTGACTATACCTGAATGAACTTTGAATCCCAGTCCCTCATCGGAGAGTGCCCAGTTAGCATTCAGTGAATGAGTGAAGGAACTAATGAATCCATAATCAACAAACCAACAGATAGTGGTCTGTTCTGTTCCTAGGAATATGTTGGTGAATGACCGCAGTTCACCAGTGAGCCAAGAGGAGAAGGCCAGTTAGATACAAATCTGGAGGAAAGCTGGCCGGGGGAGGATGGGAGGGAGGGAGGAGGCAGTGAGAGGTCAGAAAGGCAGAGTTTCCTGAGAGGTGAATTATCAGAGGGACCACCACGGGTCGGGCAAGCACCTCAGCCAGGGAGTAATGGAGTTAGGGAGGAAGGCCGGGCAGAGCCAGAGAGCGATGGGAGCTGCTTAATCTGCCCCCAGGAAGTGCAGGCTGGGGACAAGCAGGCAGGAGGTAGCAGGCCATTCCTCAGCGGCTAATGCCCCCAGCCTAACGCGATTACCCCTTCCTTCTCCCTCGGCCCAGGCAGGGGGGAGGTTGCAGGGAGGGCAAGCATGCCCCGCAGCTCGGGAGGGTGGGGGGCAAGGCTGGAGAAATCCAATCAAGAGTTCCACTTCAGTATTAGCCCGAGCGTCCCATTTTAGCTAGAGGGGCTGGCAGAGCCTGGGTTAGGACCCGGGCAGAAATGCTGATGGGAGGTCTGCAGAACCCTCAATTCCCCGCCCCTCCCTGGGTGCCAGTGGGACTTGATCCAGAGACTCCCATCCCCACTGTGTGACCCAATCTTCTGGGCCAGCAGCCTCACCTCTTCTCTGAGGCCAACAGGCGACCTCGGGACTGGCCCCCGTCGCCACTCCTCACTCCCCACCTCGCAGCCTCTCACCCTCCCTCTCTGCTCCACATTGATATAAATGGAGGCTTCGGCTGCCTTTAAATAGTCCGATCTATCAGAGGGGCACACGCTGCCCATAAATCTGCCGGGGCTGATGGCTCCCTAAGTGGACTGATAGGAGCTATTTCCGGCAAGGTGTTCAGTTACTGTGCCCCTCCTGTCCCTCCCCCCAGCTTGCCCTTCCCCAGGGGCAGGGACCCTTTTTGTCATCTGGTAATTGGCATTTTTTCACTTGCACTTGGTTCTACAGAGAGAGTGCAGCGCCCAGCCTGGCCCCTAACCAGATTAGCATTGGCTTTCAGAGAAGGCCCCTCTGGAGTCGACCTTCTCGTTCAAGGGATCAAGATCGAGCTGTTGGCTCAACAAGGAAGGGGGCTGAGGTGGGAGGAGAGTGCCCCTGGGAGCCGAGACTAAGTGGGGGGCTGGGGGAGGGGGGCGCAGGACGAATGAAGATCCCAGTCCTGCCTCCATGCCTCCGTGTCTCCAGCTAACCCTGTCTGTTTCCAAGGCCTGGGGCCTGTGGAGCATGGAAGGGACCAGATGATAGGCTCAGAGGTGAGGGTCTTCATCTTAACTATTAGATCCATCTCCCCCTGGCCATCAAGGCTGCTTGGGGCTAGCCTTGAGTTTTTCTGTCTAGACATGACCTGTATTGAAGAGGGAATGGGGTGTCTCCAGATAAGTGGTATGGATCTGAGATAGAAAGCTGGGGAAGCCTCCGGGCTGGCTGTTACACAGTAAGGGGGTCTGGGGAGCACATACATGACCTTAATTTGGAGAGCCACTGCTAATGGATGGATTTCCCTGAGGGAGGCCGGAGGACTCTGGAGCTCTGCCTGGCTTCCTGGCCCCATGGCCCTGCCTGGGGAGACATAGAGATGCCCTTGGAGGTCACCCAGGTGGCCTCTGGTCAAGAGGTCACTATGGCCACTCAGAGAACATCACGAATGTAGCTCTATTTCCCATCCCATCCTCCTATTGTTTTCGGAGAGCAGAAAGCTGAGCCTGCCTGGTCATACAGGCCCAGGCTCTTGCCCCTGCCAATGACTCCTAGAGTATTTCTACGGTTCTTGGATCTAAAGAGGAGACAAAGCCAGAGATGGTGAAGGGAAGAGGAGAGAGAGCTAGGAGAGAATTAGCCTGGAGTGTGTCCAGGAGACACTTGTCAGGACTTCTCTCCTGAAGTCTGGGTTCTCTAGAATGGGATCAAGTGGGTGGGACAGAGCTCCTTACCAGAGTGCAAGAGGTTGGGATGCTCCTGCTGTGGACTCAGGATAGGGAACCAGGAGGATTCCATAGAAAAGTCTTGGAAGTATTATTTGGAACCAAACAAGATTTGCATATTACAATGACCCCATTTCTGACCAGCTATATGGGACAAGGACCCAGCAAGAAGGTGAAGGGGAGGACCTGAGGGATCCTGGACAGGCAGGATCCTGGGACAGGGACACAGAGCCTTGAACCTGAAGGGTACCTTTTCTCCTGCTACAAGGAAGGGCCAAATACTCAGTAATGACAGATTCACTCCCTCGTTCATTTGCTCAGTCAGTGCACTCTCGCTGTCATCAACTGTAATATCTTTGTGCTGATGACTGAAGGTGAGAATGCTAACCAGCCCAGCTCTTGCCCCAAGGAGCTAGAGTCTAGCAGGGAGAACAGACTTGTAAACAGATGATGAAATCCAGCCTGAGAGCCCAGAGGTCCCAGGTAAAAGCAGCCTGGAGGGCCCAGCCTCACCCTGCAGCTCCAGACTCCAGTCAGACTGCTGGACATTCCCACCTGTTTGACCTTCACACTCCTCAGATTCCACTTATCCAAAACTGAACTTACCATCTGTTTCCTCTCCAGTGTCCCCAACTCAGTGAATGGCACCACAGTGGATTGGCACTCAGCCCCCACAGCCAAAATTCCTTGATTCCCTCCTAACCCTCAATGTCCACATCTACCTAGTGATTTGTCCAAGTGTCCACTTTTCCCAAGGTAGGTAACCCCATGCCACTCCTCTGCTAATCCATCTGTTAGCAGTTGCCCTCCAAATTAAGGTCATGTATGTGCTCCCCAGACATCCTACTGTGTAACAGCCAGCCCCGAGGCTTCCCCAGCTTTCTGTCTCGGATCCATGCCACTTATCTTTCCTCTCACTCAGGGTGACATCTTTACTGTGGCCACAAGGTCCTGCAGGTGCCGTGTCTCCCAACCTCACACTCTGCTCCAGCCAGACCGGCTGCCTGGCTATTCCTCAAACAGTCAATAATACTAACAAACATGTACTATGACATAGTATGTGTTATTTACACACAGACATGTGTGTACCTGTTCTTGACTTTGCTACTGTGATCTTGAGAACACTGAATTCGTCTTAACTCTTGTTGGATAACCTCACCTCTGTAACCCTGGTGCCTGGCATGATAGATGCTTGTGTCATGTCTGCTGAAGAAATGAATGGGCAGGTACCAAATGGGGTATCCCTGGATGGAGAAAGAGCCTGGAGAGGTGCACTAGTCCAACCACTCTGCAGAACTTGGAAGGTGTTTCTGTCTGGACTGTTCCCTCCTGGACCTCTGTCCAGATCTATGACAGCTGGAGACAGGGAGAGTTCAAGGCCATGTCACTAAGACTGATAAGCAATGACTCCACTACTCAAGGGTACCCCAGCATCTGAGCTGAGTCTTGACAGATGAGGAGGACAGTGGCCAGGCTGGGGACCCGTGAGGAAGGAGCTGTAGAGGCCAGCAAGGAGAGGTGTGTGAAAGGTCACTAGGACTGAGTCTCAAACTCTCCGGCAGACACACTCTGTGACTTGGAATAAGTCATCTCCCTCCCCTCTCTGCCCTGTTTTCTTTCCATTTTTGGAATGGGATGGGGATTGGATGAAAAGGTTTCTGAATGCCCTTCCTTCTTGAGGGCTTCCCTGATAGCTCAGTTGGTAAAGAATCCACCTGCAATGCAGGAGACCCCGGTTCCATTCCTGGGTTGGGAAGATCCGCTGGAGAAGGGATAGGTCTACCCACTCCAGTATTCTTGGGCTTCCCTTGTGGCTCAGCTGGTAAAGAATCCGCCTGCCATGTGGGAGACCTGGGTTCGATCCCTGGAGAAGGGAACAGCTGCCCACTCCAGTTATTCTAGCCTGGAGAATTCCATGGACTGTATAGTCCATGGGGTCGCAAAGAGTCGGACATGACTGAGCGACTTTCACTTCACTTCCTTCTTGAATATTCTAGGATGCTATAAAAGCTGTTTGGGTGCAGACTGATTGGATCTGGAAGCTCAGCAGAGGAGCCTGGCTTTTTGCTCTTGTTGTCAGAACAGTTTCTGAGGCAGAAAAGTTGGCCTCAAAACTTAGTCCATTTTAGGACTAGAGGCAAAAACTTCCTTCCTGCCCTCCAAACAGACTTTGAGGTTTTTGGAAAATTGATGAAGATCAGCGACTTACTTGTGGGCAGTCTAGGGGCGTGGAGCTAGAGAGAGGTGACTGTGGCAAAGGCACTGTCCCCCCAAGGGAGGCCCTGGAGAGGGGCTTTTGTCTGTTTTTTAGACTAGCCTCTCTCCCCGCCCCACTCTCCCCAAAAATTATTATAAAGAATTATTGCCATTAGTACGTCTTTCCTACTGAAAGGAGAAAATCGCCTCATTCATAATTTATACCCTCAATTACTATTAATAAAGAAATATTTCAGCAGAAAATCGCCTGGGAAAATTACACGTAACATTGCATTAACATTCTATTTGAACATTTTCATCACATTTGTTATAGAGTTAATAAGAGGGATACGGTCCCCTGACTTCTTCATGAAATTATGGGCTGACGATGATAGTTTAATCTTTTAGACTTTATATAATATATTCACTTTACTAATTGAGCTATCCAAGGAGCAGTTAGAGATGTTCTTAAACGTGGAGACAGAGGAATCAGGGCCATGACTTTGCTGCCAGAGGCACCGCCTGGCAGGGTGGGGCCGTGGACGAAGCCTGCTGACTTAGGCGCTAGCTAGCTGAGACCCCACCCTGGCTGAGCCCAGGATCTTTGCATCACCTCCAGAGGCAGCATCCACCCTGGACCAGCAGAAAAGTATGGGGGATGCTGAGAAGGAACAGAGAGAAGGGGAGAAGGAAGGCCATGGGGAAGTGAGAGGAGAGGAGAAAGGGAGACAGAAGGGGCATTCCTTTCTAGACCCTTCTTTCCACAGTCATTTACTTCCATGCTTTCTGCTTTCATTGTCCTTGGCCCCAGAGGGAGCTCACACCCTGATGGTTTGTGAGATGGCACTTGGCGGTGGTCCTAGGTACCAAGAGCTCCTGGAAGGTCTGGTGTTCTTGGGATAACCCTAGGAAGGCTGTCGAGATGGGAGCTGGAGAAAATGGTACCCCCGAGGGCCATCCTAGCACAAAGGAAGGAAGATGGGTTTGTTTCAGGTCTTAACAGAAATGATGGGTGTATGTTTTGGGTAATGAGGTGGGAAGTAGAGCCAAGTGAAGACTGTCATTTGTAACTGCTTTAGTCAATGTGCTTTTTTCCCGTTGTCTCTGTGAACGCCCAGCAATGCTGGGAAGCAGCCCCAGTGAGGGATGAAGTTCCCACTCCCAACTCAGCTCAAATGTCGGGTCCACGGGGGCTTTTCTTACTTATCACTTTCCTTGTCACTCTCTGACTGATTTGGGGGATAACATTTATCACTTCTTAAAATGGCTTTGTTTTCTCCGCTGCTAGAGTTTAAGTTCTCTGTCAGTGCCATTCACTGTTAAACGCCCAGCACCTAGAACAGGGTGTGTGTAGAGTGGGCACTTCATACGTGTTTGTTAGACTGATGGAAATGAAGTATAGAATGGCCAGATAATGAGCTGAGGCCACATAGTTCTATCCGAGCAGAGAATAAACTGATGCTCCTTCCTTTCTAATTCATTTACGATTCTCAGCACCTCTTTTAATCTTACTCACTCACTATATCAGCCAATGGGAAGGCGTTCAGACCACTTCTCATCACCTTCGTTGCTTGTATGGTAACACAGGCCACCATCAGCCTTCCTTATACAACTGCAGTGGCCTCCCAGCTTCCTTTCTTGCTCTCCTACAATCTGTTCTCTATACAAAAGCCAGAGTAATCCTTTAAAACATAAATCAGATTAGATTAATCTCTTGCTGTAAACTTTGCCAGGCCTTCCTATCACACAGAATAGAATCCAGTGTCCTTATCTGGGCCCACAGGACCCCATGGTCTGGCCCCTGGCTTTCTCTCCACCTCCATTACCTGCCACTCACGTACATGTTCCCTTCGCTCTGGCCACATAGCCTGGTTGCTCCTTTCGACTCCAAGTACATTCCCCACCAGGTTCTTTGAACTTGGCTCCTCTACCTGAAACACTCTTCCCACAGTTTCCCGTGATCCTGTTGCTCAGCTCATTCACACCTTTGCTCAAATGTCACTTCTACAGAGAGCTTTTCCCTGACCAGCTACCACCACACTGGGCATCTCTCTCCCCTCCTTCCTTCACTGCACTTGTTCCTTTTGGGCCACCTATTATATTCTTCTTTGTTGGCTGTCTACCTCCACCAGTGGAAGGGGAGTTCCATGTTCACTGTCGTATTTCCAGCACCTGGAACTGTACCTGGAACATGGTAAGTGCTCAATACATTTACTAAGTGGATGAATGAATTTCCGCTCCACTTTTCCCTGCACACGCTGTGGGTGGTCTCAACCACACCCATGGAAGAACTGCTCCAGTATACCAATGGCTTCTAACTTTAATCCCAGTCGATCTCCTGAGGGTCCAGCTCACTTTCTAACAGCCTACTGGACACCTGCCCATAAAGATAGCTAAAGTGCGATTCAGCCAGTCCCCTGTATCCGTGGGTCCCACATCCACTGATTTAGCCAACCTCTGAATTTGTGGACACTGAGGACCTACTGCACTTTGCCATTTTACACCGTTTTACAGAAGAGACTTGAGTGTATATGGATTTTGGTATCCGTGGGGGTTTTGGAACCAGTCCGCCGTGGATACCAAGGGATGACTGTCTGGAATTGAAGGTATCATTTTTCTCCCTGCTTTACTTCCCAGTTCATGAAATGCCACCACAATCTTAGATGTCCAGTCCCGAAGCCTGGATTCATTTCTGACTCCTCCTTTCTCACCCACACATCCAAATCTCCAAATTCTATTTATCCAACTCTGTAACAGCTCTCAGATCTCCTCACTTCTCTTCATCTGCAAGGCTCCTAGCCTAATCCAGGCCACGGGCATCGTCTCTCCACAGAGTTACTGCATCAGCCTCCAGCTGGTCTCCCTGCCTCCAGTCTTCTTTCCCTCTAATCCATCCTCTACAAGATGTTTTATGTTTTATCTAAAACATAAATCTTAGAGTCAGAGATAAGGTACAGGTTTCTAGCTTGAGGAATTAGATGATAATGACTCCTATCACGTTCAATGGAAGAGGAGGCGGTCTGGGGACATGTGACATTTGACTGCCTTTGTGGCATTTTTCACTTTGACTGTCTCCTCCCACTAGGTGGCATAGGTCATCTCATTCATCTTTGCATCCTCCGTGCCCTCAGCACCCAGCACAGTGCCTGGCACAGACCAGGTGCTCATGAATGTTTATTGCATGTGACTGTCACCCTGAAACTCATTAGAGAAAGGACTCCTTTGACATTCATGCCTCGATGGCACCCACCACTACTATTATAATATTTATCACACTGTACTGTAATTCTTGTGTGCTCGTCTGATTCCTCACTAAACAATGAGCCCCTCTTTCACAGCTAAGTCGTCAGTCCAAAGTGAGTGCTCAGTAACATTTGTCAGCTAAATGACAGACTGACTCTCTCCCTGGGACATTGTAACATTTCATTTACTGGTCCTTCTAACTCCTCCTGCCCAGCCAGCCTCCACGGCAGCGAGGCCAGCCATCCTGCCTGGCTGATCTTCTCTGTCCCAGCCATTTCCCAGCTCTCTTAATGTCTGTGACTCACTGCAACAAGGGTAGTTTTTGATCTCTACTATTGGCTACCACCACGGAGAATCTTCTCACCCCTTTTTTCTACAATATCAAGTAACCATGCTGTCAAGAGAAATGTCTGTCCATAGACTTTTGTCCTGTTGCTCAGCTTATGGAGAGATGTTCATGAGGATGGATGATATGGAGTTCACCAAGTAAACCATAAAGGGAAGAATCTTCCCTGAAAGGAGTTTTCTGGGACCTTACGGGAGAGAGCATGTGGGAGAACATCATGAAAGGAGACTAAAGAGAGATACAGCAGAACACAGGTTGGGGTGTGGGAGAACTTATGTTATAACAGAAATTTGGCACTTCCCAGGTGGCACCAGCGGTAAAGAACCCGCCTGCCAATGCAGGAGACATTAGAGATGCAGGTTTGATCTCTGGGTTGGGAAGATCCCCTGGAAAAAGAAAAGACATCCCACTCCTGGAGAGTATTTCTGCCTGGAGAGTCGCACAGACAGAGGAATCTGGAGGGCTACAGTCCATAGGGTCACACAGAGTCGGACACAACTAAAGCAACTGAGCAGAGCACATAAAAGAAATTATATAATTATTAAATTATTTAATAGTAAAAATAGCTGTTATTAATTGAATGCCAAAAATACCTCAGGTGGTGTGCCAAGTGCTTTACATGCATTATCTCATTTGCTCTTCACTAGAACTCTGTGAGTTGGAGAAGGCAATGGCACCCTACTCCAGTATTCTTGCCTGGGAAATCCCATGGACAGAGGAGCCTGGTAGGCTATAGTCCATGAGGTCACTAAGAGTCAGACACGACTGAGTGACTTCACTTTCACTTTTCACTTTCACGCATTGGAGAAGGAAATGGTAACCCACTCCAGTGTTCTTGCCTGGAGAATCCCAGGGACAGAGGAGCCTGGTGGGCTATGGGGTCGCACAGAGTCGGACACGACTGCCTCGACTTAGCAGCATCAGCAGCAGAACTCTGTGAGTTAGGTGCTAAGGAGTTTGAACTTCATTTTGTTTATCTTGAAGGCATGGGATCAATTGAGGGGTTTGAAGAGGAAGAGCTGCTTGTTCAGATTTGTCCAGAGCCTGCACATGGAATGTTGCATACCAAAAAAGGAGATGTCAGTGAGAACAGACTGATGGTTGCCAAGGAGATGAGGGGTAGGAGACTGATGGATTGTGAGTTTGGGCTTAGCAGATGCAAACTGGTATATATAGAATGGATAAACAAGGTCCTACTGTGTAGAACAGGAAACTATATTCAATATCCTATGATAAACCATATATATCCTATGATAAACCATGATGGAAAAGAATATGAAAAAGAATGTAAATGTTATAGTGAAAGTGAAAGTCACTCAGTTAGGACTGACTCTTTGCAACCCCATAGACTATACAGTCCATGGAATTCTCCAGGCCAGAATACTGGAGTGGGTAGCCATTCCCTTCTCCAGGGGATCTTCCCAACTAGGGATCGAACCCAAGCCTCCCGCGCTACAGTCAGGTTCTTTATCAGCTGAACCACCAGGAAAGTCCAAGAATACTGGAGTGGGTAGCCTATCCCTTCTCCAGAGGATCTTCCCAACCCAGGAATCAAATGAACCAGGGTCTCCTGCATTGCAGGCGGATTCTTTACCAGCTGAGCTACCAAGGAAGCCATATATGTTATATATGTATTCAAAAAGCAGGGACACTTTGCCAACAAAGGTCCATCTAGTCAAAGCTATGGTTTTTCCAATAGTTATGTACGGATGTGAGAGTTGGACCATAAAGAAGGATGAGCACCTAAGAATTGATGTCTTTGAATTGTGGTGCTGGAGAAGATGCTTGAGAGTCCCTTGGACAGCAAGAAGAACAAACCAGTCAGTCCTGAAGGAAATCAACCCTGAATATTCATCAGAAGAACTGACGCTGAAGCTGAAACTCCAATACTCTGGCCACCTTATGAGAAGAGCTGACTCATTGGAAAAGATCCTGATGCTGGGAAAGATTGAGGAAGGAGAGGAAGAGGATGACAGAGGATAAGATGGTTAGATAGCATCACCAACTCAATGGATGTGAGTTTGAGCAAACTCTGGGAGACAGTGAAGGACAAGGGAGCCTGGTGTGCTGCAGTCCATGGCGTCGCAAAGAGTCGGACATGACTTAGCAACTAAACAACAACAGCATAACGGAATCACTTTGCTCAACAGCAGTAATTAACACAACATTGTGAATCAACTATACTTCAGTACAGAAATAGAGGGGAAATGTCAAGATCAGGAAAACCGTGGGGTCAGTCCCATGGGGACAACAGGCAAGAAAGAGGAAAAGAGGTGAGAATCCATGGGAAGAAGCTAAAGGTGGGCATTGTGGTGGGTAGAACCTCCATAACAAACCAGGGCAGAAGCCTGAACTAGGATCAGGAACAAGTTTGGAAGGAGATCAGGAGGAGTTCTATTGGATTGTTTGAGTTTAAGGAGTTTATATCCACTGACAGTTGGATATAAAAGTTCGATACTCCCAAGAAAGTTCAAGGATAAAAACAAAAGTTTAGAATCAACTGAAAGTAGATGGCAGTTGCTTCTATGGGAATGTATCCCCGTTTGGGACAAAGAACTGGACTTCCCAGGTCCTTCATCGGGTAACCTTGCCTACCTCTTGGGAATTATCCCTCAGTGTCCCCTCAAGAGTTGCTCTCCCCTCTGGTCATACTGTAATTCTTGGATTTTCCCAGCTGGACAATGCTCTTTCACGTGCAGGCCATTTCGTGGGCTTTCCTTTCTGGGAAAACCATCTTGTCCCTACTCCTGCTTCAGACCAGATGAAGCTTTAAATTGCTTGCCATTGAGAAGGTTGATGTACTAAGACCAGGAGAATGTATATTTATCCTATGCTTCCTGCAGCCCATAAGTACACTGTCTCACACCCTTTCATGCTCCAGTTTAAGAAGCTTGGGTAGCATAGACAGAAGCTTCCTAAGACGTCACATGACTCAATGAATTTACTTAGGGAAGCCAGATCCAGCCATTCACTGGCCACAGTGCTCAAAAGCCTAAGGCCTCGCCCTTCAGTATTTAGGGAGGACAAGAGAATAAGAGAGATCACCCAGGTCAGCCTGCCCCTACTCTGCCACTAGTGATTCTGCAAGTTCATTCTTCCTTCATCTAATGAGTACATTTGTTTACTCTGTCCTAGATGCTGTGGCCTCAGAGAAGCCTTCCCTGGCCTCTTGCTTCCTTTGTGCTTTCTCAGCCCCCTGCTCTCCTCCCTGCCATTGCATAGCTCTCACTGGCTTTTTATTACCTGTCTCTCCCACTAGTCTGAGAACTTCTTGAGAAATATTTGTTTAATAGATGGAATAATTGGGCCCCCACTGTGTGTCATGCTCCATGATGGGCCCTGGGGCCACCAGGGTGACCAAATTGAGGGCCCTGCCTTGAACAGCTGCCAATCTAGAGTTTTGAGCTTCATCCCTGGAGATCAGTTGTTTGACTTCAATGAATCGCCATAGATCACTCCATCATAGTTACAAATGCTTTTCAAGTCGTTGCATACACATAATTCCCTTTGATCCTCAAGCAGCTTTGAGGGGGGTGGTAGATAAAGCCGAGATTAGTTCCCAGACTGGCTACCAGGAAGAATGGGGGGAGGGGCGCCATCTTTGTTGTTACAAGTTCACCACTTGAAAGAACAGAAATGGAGGCCATGAGATTTGGGCATTTCTCCTTTCTCGGGGACTCCTAAGGGCAGAAATGTGACTGTGGGGCCAGGTCTTATTCTCTTCTTCACTCTACCTTAAAACATCACCATCCGTGGCCCTTGGACGAGTCGGACCCCCAGCCCTACTGCTCCTCAGCCTGAGATAGAGATTGAGGAGCTCTGGGCTAGGAGAGGCCACTGGCTGGGCTCTAACTCGAGCTCCCGACCCAGAGAGAACAGGATGGGCCCCAGTGTAAACCGGATTCGCCTTGTAAACAGCTGAGCAGCTGGGCTCCATCTTGGCGGAGGAACTCCAGCAACAAGCCCAGCAGGACAGCCCCAGCCCAGCAGGGCATTGTCCAGAGAAAAAGGAGGGGAAAAAAGCTGAGTAAACAAAAAGGGCTGGCCAGTTTTTTGGCCCCTGACTTGTTATTTCAGCCGGACAGTTGCTGTGCTGACCACGGGGCAGGGTTGGGCTGGGTCAGAGGAGCTGGGCTGAACGGAGCCAGGCTAACGTCCCAGTCAGCCTTCTCACTTCATCTCACTCTGCTTTCCCTGCTCTGGGCTCACTTCTGGGAAAGGGCCAAAGATGGAGACTGCAAACCTGTGGGGACAGCCACTAGGAGCTGACGAGAGGGTAAGGAGTTGGGTGATTGCCAAGTTTCTGTGTGCATGTAGAGGTGTAGGCAAGGTGTCGGGAGGACATAAAGCAGGGATGTGACTGGTCAGGGCAGCTTGAGTGACACTGTCTCTCATAGCCCCGCTCTTACCCTGCAAAGCGAGCTCAGTCCAGCCTTGCAGTGATCTTGATCTCAAAGCTCCACATGGAAGCCTAGGATTGTCATCACCATCAGATTTCACATCCCAGTCTTCCTTGGTCACTGACCAGGTCCCATCCCTACAGGCTTCTCCCCAGTGTTTTCATCCCCAAACCACTGTGCACTCCCTCTCCTTACTGGTGGCCACCTCCCCTCCCAGCTTTTCCCCTCTGCCACCTGCAGCCCCAATATTCTTCTTAATATGGCTTCTTAATATTCCCTCTACTTCCCAATTTAACTGAAATTCAACTCTCTACGAAGCCCTCTGTTTCTCCTGTAGCTCTATACAGGTCATTCATTCTCCCAAGATACCAGTTTCCTTCCCTTCTCCTGCACCACTTCCAGACTGTCACAAGTCTATCCCCAGGTAAAAAGAAAATCCCCTTTCACTTCAAACTCTGGTCATTTGGCTAGACCATGTTTCACTGGCTCTCCTTGTCATCGACCAGCTTTTCTGTTGTTTTCCAATATGTATACCTGTATCAGTCTTCTCTATTCCATCTCCCACCCTCATCTTAGAGATCTCAAGGCCTATGAAGTGATGAGCCACCCAGCACCTCACTTCTCAGGTCTTGGTCACCTCAACTGCAGTGACCTTTCCCACTACTATATTTGTCCATCCCTGATCCGATGTCATTCATTCATTTCACACATTTTTATTAAGCATCTACTGTGGTGCAGTGATTAAGAATCCTTCTGCCAGTGCAGGAGACGCAGGTTCTATCCCTGGGTTGAAAGATTCCCTGGAGAAGAAAATGGCAACCCACTACAGTATTCTTGCCTGGGAAATCCCATGGACAGAGGAGCCTAGCAGGCTACAGTCCATGGAGTCACAAAAGAGTTGGACATGATTTAGCGACTAAAGAACAACTTTAGTCTCAACAGCAAAGTGGTGAGCAAAAACCCTTTTATCAAAGAGCTTTTGCTTTAGAGGCAGGAAACAGATAATGAAAAACATACCAGATAATTAAGAGAGTGTCGGTATTATGAAGGAAACAAACAGCATGATAAGAAAGAATGTGGTAGGAGAGACTCCTCTATGTAGGATGATGCAGGAAAGGACTCTATGGTATATGTAACATTCTAGTTGAGAATGATAGATGAAATAGAGTCACACGTAAAAGAAGGACCCTGAGAAAGGGAAGAACTGAACAGAATAGATCTGATAAGGAGGCCAGAGTAGCTAGGACATAGAGAGGGGAAAGTGGTACAAGAAGAAGTAGAGACACCAAACGAACAGAATATGTGGGCCTCAAAGCCTATGGCAAGAAGTTTGGATATTCAACAGAAAGCTACTTAAAGGTATTTAGATAAAAGGTTTTAGATAAACTACATTACCTCTGAAAATGTTCACTCCAGCAACCCATGCTTTCCCTTCTCCCAGCATACTCCCACATGCTCCTTTAATTGGAGTACAGTTGATTTACAGAGTTGTGCCAGTCTCTGCTTACAGCACAGTGACTCAGTTACACACATATATACTGTCTTTTTTAATATTCTTTTCCACCATGGTTTATCACAGGACAGTGAATATAGTTCCCTGTGCTATGGGTAATGTTGTTTACTCATTCTAAATGTAATAGCTTGCATCCACCAACCCCAAAGCCCCAGTGCATCCCTCTCCCTTCCCCCACCCCACTCCCTTGGCAACCATAAGTCTGTTCTCCATGTCTGTGAGTGTTTCTTTTTAGTAGATAGGTTCATTTGTGCTATATTTTAGATTCCACATATAAGTGATATCATACAGTATTTGTTTTTCTCTTTTTGGCTTACTTCACTTAATATGGTAATCTCTATAGCAGCAGAATAACAACAGAATCCTTCAATATGCATTTTGTGTGTGTGCGCCTGGCTGCTTTCATATAGCATGTTTTCAAAGTTTATCCATGCTAGAGCATGTGTCACTACTTCATTCCTCTTCATGACCAATTAATATCCCATTGTCTGGATATTGCTGTTGTTGTGCCATCACCAAGTCATGTCCAACTCTTTGCAACCCCATGGATTATAGCATGCCAGGCCTCCCTATCCCTCACCATCTCTCAGAGTTTGCCCAAGTTCATGTCCATTGAATTGGTGATGCCATCCAACCATCTCATCTTCTGTCACCCTCTTCCTTTCTGCCTTTAATCTTTCCCAGCACCAAGGTCTTTTCCAATGAGGTGGCTCTTCACATCAGGTGGCCAAAGTATTGGAGCTTCAGCTTCAGCATCAGTCCTTCCAATGAGTATTCAGGGCTGATTCTTTAAGGATTGACTGGTTTGATCTCCAGCTGTCTAAGGGACTCTCAAGAGTCTTCTCCAGCACCACAGTTTGAAAGCACCAATTCTTCTGCACTCTGTCTTTTTTATGGTCCAACTCTCACATTCTTTCATGAGTAGTGGAAAGACCATAGCCTTGACTATACAGACCTCTGATGGCAAAGTGATGTCTTTGCTTTTTAATACATTGTCTAGGTTTGTCATAGCTTTCCTTCCAAGAAGCAATCGTCTTCTGATATCATGACTGCAGTCACCATCCACAGTGATTTTAGAGCCCAAGAAGAGGAAATCTGTCAATGCTTCCACCTTTTCCCCTTCTGTTTGCCACGAAGTGATGGGGCTGGATGCCATGATCTTAGTTTTCTTAATATTAAGCCTTAAGCCAGACTTTTCACTCTCCTCCTTCACCCTCATTAGAGTGGTATCATCTGCATATCTGAGATTGTTGATATTTTTCCCAGCAACCTTGATTCCAGCCTGTAGCTCATCCAGCCCAGCATTTCACATGATGTGTTCTGCATATAAGTTAAATAAACAGGGTGACAATATACAGCCTTGTCGTATTCTTTTCTCAATTTTGAATTAGTCAGTTGTTCCATATAAGGTTCTAACTGTTGCTTCTTGACTTGCATACCGGTTTCTCAGGAAACAGGTAAAATGGTCTGGTAGTCTCATCTCATTAAGAGTTTTCCACAGTTTCTTATGATTCACAGAATCAAAGGCTTTAGTGTAATCAATAAAACGGAAGTAAATGTTTTCCTGGAATTCTCTTGCTTTCTCTAAGATCCAGCGAATGTTGGCAATTTGATCTCTGGTTCTTCTGCCCTTTCTAAACCCAGTCTGTACATCTGGAAGTTCTTGATTCAAGTACTGCTGAAGCCTAACTTGAAGGATTTTGATCATAACCTTACTAGCATGGGAAGTGAGTGCAATTGTCCAGTAGGTTGAAATTCTTTAGTACTGCCCTTCTTGGGAACTGGTATGAAGACTGACCTTTTCCAGTCCTGTGGCCATTGCTGGGTTTTCCAAATTTGCTGACATATTGAGTACAGCACTTTAATAGCATCATCTTTAGGATTTTAAATAGCTCTACTAGAATTCCATCACCTCCTCTAGCTTTGTTCATAGTAATGCTTCTTAAGGCCCAATTAAATTCAAACTCCAGGATGTCTGGCTCTAGCTTAGTGATCATACCATCGTGGTTATCTGGGTCATTAAGATCTCTCTTCGTACAGTTCTGTGTATTTTTGCCACCTCTTCTTAATCTCTTCTGCTTCTCTTAGATCCTTGCCATTTCAGTCCTTTATTGTGCCCATCAGTTCAGTTCAGTTCAGTTGCTCAGTCATGCCTGACTCTTTGCGATCCCATGGACTGCAGCACACCAGGCTTCCCTGTCCATCACCAACTCCTGGAGCTTACTCAAACTCATGTCCATCGAGTCAGTGATGCCATCCAGCCATATCATCCTCTGTCGTCCCCTTCTCCTCCTGCCTTCAATCTTTCCCAGAATCAGGGTCTTTTCCAATGAGTCAGTTCTTCACATCAGGCAGCCAAAGTATTGGAGTTTCAGCTTCAGCATCAGTCCTTCCAATGAATATTCAGGACTGATTTCCTTTAGGATGGACTGGTTGGATCTCCTTGCAGTCCAAGGGACTCTCAAGAGTCTTCTCCAACACCACACTTCAAAAGCATCAATTCTTTGGCACTCAGCTTTCTTTATAGTCCTACTCTCGCATCCATAACATGACTACTGGAAAAACCATAGCTTTGACTAGATGGACCTTTGTTGGCAAAGTAATGTCTCTGCTTTTGAATATGCTGTCTAGGTTGGTCATAGCTTTTCTTCGAAGAAACAAGCGTCTTTAAATTTCATGGCTGCAGTCACTATCTGCAGTGATTTTGGAGCCCCCAAAAGTCTATCACTGTTTCATTGTTTCCCCATCTATTTGCCATGAAGTGATGGGACCAGATACCATGATCTTAGTTTTTGAATGTTGAGTTTTAAGCCAACTTTTTCACTCTCCTCTTTCATTTTCATCAAGAGGCTCTTTAGTTCTCCACTTTCTGTCATAAGGATGGTGTCATCTGCATATCTGAGGTTATTGATATTTCTCCTGGCAGTCTTGATTCCAGCTTGTGCTTCATCCAGCCCAGCATTTCACATGATGCACTCTGCATATAAATTAAATAAGCAAGGTGACAATATACAGCCTTGATGTACTCCTTTCCTGATTTGGAACCAGTCTGTTGCTCCATGTCTGGTTCTAACTGTTGCTTCTTCACCTGCATACAGATTCTCAGGAGGCAGGTAAGGTGGTCTGGTATTCCCATCTCTTTAAGAATTTTCCACAATTCGTTGTGATCCACACAGTCAAAGGCTTTGGCATAGTCAGTAAAGCAGAAGCAGATGTTTTTCTGGAACTCTTCTGCTTTTTCAATGATCCATTGGATGTTGGCAATTTGATCTCTGGTTCCTCTGCCTTTTCTTAATCCAGCTTGAACATCTGGAAGTTCACAGCTCACGTACTGTTGAAGCCTGGCTTGGAGAATTTTGAGCATTACTTTGCTAACGTGTGAGATGAGTGCAATTGTGCAGTAGTTTGAACATTCTTTGGTATTGCCTTTCTTTGGGATTTGAATGAAAACAGACCTTTTCCTGAGCCAGACCTGCCTTTAAGTGTTTGAGTATGGAGGTACAGGTCAGCAGTAGCCTGCCTCAGGGGCAGGGACTCTGGGTATAGCAGACCTGGGTATGGCATAAGCCTTCTTGGAGGAGATTGCCATTAACCCCACCACAAAGTCACCAGAACTTACACACAGGAATGGGGAAATAGACTCTTGGAGGGCACAAGCAAAACCTGCACACCAGGGTCCTGTACACCAGGACCCAGGAGAAAGGAGCAGTGATCCCACAATGAACCAGACATGCCCTTGAGTATCCAGGAGTCTCCAGCAGAGGTGTGGGTCAGTGGTGGCCTGCTGCAGGGTCAGGGGCACTGAGTGCAACAGTGCATGCATGGGACCTTTTGAAGGAGGTCGCCACTATCTTCATTACCTCCACCATAGTTTGGCCTCAGGTCAAACAACAGGGAGGAAACACTGCCCCACCCATCAACAGAAAATTGGATTAAAGATTACTGAGCATGGCCCCACCCATCAGAACAAGACCCAGTTTCCCCCTCAGTCAGTCTCTCCCATCAGGAAGCTTTCATAAGCTTCTTATCCTTATATCCATCAGAGGGCAGACAGAATGAAAACCACAATCACAGAAAACTAATCAAACTGATCACATGGACCATAGCCTTGTCTAACTCAGTGAAACTATAAGCCATGCGTGTAGGGCCACCCAAGACAGACGGGTCATAGTGGAGACTTCTGACAAAATGTGGTCCACTGGAGAAGGCAGTGGCAAAGCACCTCAGTACTCTTGCCTTGAGAACCCCATGAACAGTATGAAAAGGCAGAGAGATAGGAAACTGAAAGATGAGCTCCCCAGGTCGGTAGGTGCCCAATATGCTACTGGAGAACAGTGGAGAAATTAAAGAATGAAGAGACAGATCCAAAGCAAAAACAACACTGAGTTGTGGATGCGACTGATGATGGAAGTAAAATCTGATGCTATAAAGAACAATATTGCATAGAAACCTGAAATGTTAGGTCCATGAATCATGGTAAATTGGAAGTGGTCAAACGAGATGGCAAGAGTGAACATTGACATTTTAGGAGTCAGTGAACTAAAATGGACTGGAATGGGTGAATTTAACTCAGATGACCGTTGTGCCCATATTTGCATGAATTTTCCTCTGATATCTCCAATTTTCTTGAAGAGATCTCTAGTCTTTCCCCTTCTGTTTTCTTCTGTTTCTTTGCATCATTCATTGAAGATGGCCTTCTTATCTCTCCTTGCTATTCTCTGGAACTCTACATTCAGTTGGACATACCTTTCATTTTCTCCCTTGCTTTTTGCTTCTCTTCTTTCCTCAACTATTTTCAAAACCTCCTCAGACAACCACTTTGCCTTCTTGCATTTCTTTTTCTTTGAGATGATTTTGGTCACTGCTTCCTGTACAGTATTACAAACCTCTGTCCATAGTTCTTCAGGCACTCTGTCTACCAGATCTAATCCCTTGAATCTATTTGTCACCTCCACTGTATAATCATAGGGGATTTTAGGTTGTACCTGACTGGCCTAGTGGTTTTCCCTGCTTTCTTTAGTTTAAGCCTGATTTTTGCTATAAGGAGCTAATGATCTGAACCACAGTCAGCTCCAGGTCTTATTTTTGCTGACTGTATAGAGCTTCTCCATCTTTGGCTACAAAGAATGTAATCAGATTTCGATATTGACCATTTGGTGATGTCCATGTGGCCACTTGTCTCTTGTGTTGTTGAAAAGCATGTTTGCTAGGACCTGTGTGTTCTCTTGGCAGAATTCTGTTAGCCTTTGCCCTGCTTCATTTTGTACTCCAAGACCAAACTTGCCTGTTACTCTGGGTATTTCTTGACTTCCTACTTTTGCATTCCCCTGTGATGAATAGGACTTTTTTTTTTATGTGAGTTCTAGGAAGTCTTGTAGGTCTTCATAAAACTGATAAACTTCAGCTTCTTCAGCGTCGGTGACTGGGGCATAGACTTGGATTCCTGTGATGTCAAATAGTTTGCCTTGGAAACGAACAGAGATCATTCTGTTATTTTTGAGGTTGCACCCAATTACTACATTTTGGACTCTTTTATTGATTATGAGGGTTACTCCATTTCTTCTTAGGAGTTCTTGCCCACATTAGTAGATATAATGGTCATCTAAATTAAATTTGCCAGTTCCTGTCCATTTTAGTTCACTGATTCCTAAGATGTCAGTGCTTACTCTTGCCATCTCCTACTTGACTACATCCAATTTACTTTCATTTATCAATTGAAAGGCTTTTGGTTTGTTCCACTTTTTTACTATGATGAATAATGATATGAATATTTGCATTCATGGTTTTGCATAGAAGTATGGTTTCCATTCTCTTAAATATATTCCAAGTGATAATTATATTCCCACCAGCTAATAATGGAGAGTTCCAGTTTCTCTACATCACCACCAACACTTGTTACTATCTTTTTGGTTATAGCCTTCTGAGTGGGTATAAAGTGTTCTAACAAATGTTTTTTAAGCTAAATATTAATTCAGGGATTCTCAAGGAATGTTATCATTAGAGTTAGGTCTTGAAGGAGTGAGAATGAACTAACCAGGTAAACAAGGAGGACTGAGACACCCAGCTGCCAGGCAGAGGCTATGTCATCTCTCTGCAGGCTCTGAACTACAAAATCTCAAAAAAAGTCTGAAACTATGTTGATGAAACCTGCAGAAGACACAGTCCAAGGAGGAATATCAAGTGATCTTGACCGCATGAAATAAGGGGTAGAATCTTCCAGCTAGGTGAAATGCAATCAGGATAAATATCTGAATTTGAGTACATGGAGAGGGAAGGGAGACAAAGCTAAAGAAGCCCTGCAGGATTTTTGATAGTAAATTCAGAAGAATCCAGCAAGTATTATGGCTACCCCCCAAGTAGCTAGTGTCATTTGGATCCCGGAACAATGGAGGGGACAGATAGTTCCACTCCACGCTGCACTGGTCAAGTTAACCTGAGGGCCTGAATCCAGTGTGGGAGACTAGGCACTGATCAACAAATCAACTTACCCCCTCAGAACACTGAGCTTGACACCTGGCCAAGAATGACACATCCTATTAGTTAGCACCCATGACCTTCACAACTGTCCTGGGAGTGGAATAATAGTAATGGCTAACAGAGTGCTTATCATGTGCCCAACCTGTTTTGTTCCAAGTGCTGCACTCTTAAAATTACAAAAGCCTTGTAATGACCCTGAGGTACGTAAATTATTTGCATAGTTCAAATGAAGAAACAGGTGTAGAGGGTTAAGTAATTTGGCCAAGGTCACACAATTAGCAAGTAGTTGGACCAAGATTCAAAGCTGAACAAGCCAAAGAAACAGAGCCTTTATGGGAATCAGCACTAGTAGCTTCAGCAGGAAGGCAAGTCTGGATCTTAATCTCTCCCCAGACTTGGGGAGCCCTAGTCTGAGCCTACACACTTGAGTTCTGGTGCTGTGGGCCCCACAAGGGGAGTGGCTTCATCACTGAGACAAGCAGCCTTGTCTCAGTTTGAGCATAAAGGGCAAGAATGGGGACAAATTGCATGCTTGAAGCTGTTTGCAAGAATTTGGGGCAGTTAGTCTTGGGCACTTGTCTGGGACAAGCACCTATTTATAGATATTGTATACTCTTTCTGCCCCTCTCCCCATCCTGGGACCTCTGTGGACCTCCTCTGCTTGGGTAGGTCTCCACTAAGATCCTGGTCTGTTCTTGGACCATATCCTAAAGTTCAGTTCAGTTGCTCAGTCATGTCCAACTCTTTGTGACCCCATGAACCACAGCACGCCAGGCTTTCCTGTCCATCACCAACTCCTGGAGTCCACCCAACCCCATATCCATTGAGATGGTGATGCCATCCAACCATCTCATCCTCTGTCATCCCCTTCTCCTCCTTCCCTCAATCTTTCCCAGCTTCAGGGTCTTTTCAAATGAGTCAGCTCTTCGCGTCAGGTGGCCAAAGAATTGGAGTTTCAGCTTCAACATCAGTCCTTCCAATGAACACCCAGGACTGATCTCCTTTAGGATGGACTGGTTGGATCTCCTTGCAGTCCAAGGGACTCTCAAGAGTCTTCTCCAACACCACACTTCAAAAGCATCAATTCTTCAGCACTCAGCTTTCTTTATAGTCCAACTCTCACATCCATACATGACCACAGGAAAAACCATAGCCTTGACTAGATGGACCTTTGTTGACAAAGTAATGTCTCTGCTTTTTAATATGTTGTCTAGGTTGGTCATAACTTTCCTTCCAAGGAGTAAGTGTCTTTTAATTTCATAGCTGCAATCACTATCTGCAGTGATTTTGGAGCCCCCCAAAATAAAGTCAGCCACTGTTTCCACTGTTTCCCCATCTATTTGCCATGAAGTGATGGGACCAGATGCCATGATCTTAGTTTTCTGAACGTTGAGCTTTAAGACAACTTTTTCACTCTCCTCTTTCACTTTCATCAAGAGGCTTTTTAGTTCCTCTTCCCTTTCTGCCATAAGGGTGGTGTCATCTGCATATCTGAGGTTATTGATATTTTTCCTGGCAATCTTGATTCCAGCTTGTGCTTCATCCAGCCCAGTGTTTCTCATGATGTACTCTACATATAAGTTAAATAAGCAGGATGACAATATACAGCCTTGATGTACTCCTTTTCCTATTTGGAACCAGTCTGTTGTTCCATGTCCAGTTCTAACTGTTGTTTCCTGACCTGCATACAGGTTTCTTAAGAGGCAGGTCAGGTGGTCTGGTATTCCCAACTCTTGAAGAATTTTCCACAGTTTATTGTGATCCACACAGTCAAAGGCTTTGGCATAGTCAATAAAGCAGAAATAAATGTTTTTCTGGAACTCTCTTGTTTTTTCCATGATCCAGCAGATGTTGGCAATTTGATCTCTGGTTCCTCTGCCTTTTCTAAAACCAGCTTGAATATCTGGAAGTTCATGGTTCACGTATTGCTGAAGCCTAGCCTGGAGAATTTTGAGCATTACTTTGCTAGTATGTGAGATGAGTGCAATTGTGCGGTAGTTAGAGCATTCTTTGGCATTGCTTTTCTTTGGGATTGGAATGAAAACTGACCTTTTCCAGTCCTGTGGCCACTGCTGAGTTTTCCAAATTTGCTGGCATATTGAGTGCAGCACTTTTACAGCATCATCTTTCAGGATTTGAAAGAGCTCAACTGGAATTCCATCACCTGCACTAACTTTGTTCGTAGTAATGCTTTCTAAGGCCCAGTTGACTTCACATTCCAGGATGTCTGACTCTAGCTCAGTGATCACACCATCATATTATCTGGGTCATGAAGACCTTTTTTGTACAGTTCTTCTGTGCATTCTTGCCACCTCTTCTTAATATCTTCTGCTTCTGTTAAGTCCATACCATTTCTTTCCTTTATTAAGCTCATCTTTGCATGAAATGTTCCCTTGGTATCTCTAATTTTCTTGAAGAGATCTCTAGTCTTTCCCATTCTGTTGTTTTCCTCTATTTCTTTGCACTGATCACTGAGGAAGGCTTTCTTATCTCTCCTTGCTATTCTTTGGAACTCTGCATTCAAATGGGTATATCTTTCCTTTTCTCCTTTGCTTTTCACTTTTCTTTTCACAGGTATTTGTAAGGCCTCCTGAAGAACTTATTCCAATGGGAAAGTTGTCCCTCTATCTAGTGTTATAATAGAGAAATGAAGTCTCCAAAAGGTGAAGTACCTTACTCAGTTCACATTGCTGTTAAATAATAAGGCTGAGATTTTGAACCTGGGGCTCTGACTCTGGATGCTTGCTTTTCCCCCTTTATCATTACAGGCTTCCCTTTCCCACCACGACAATAGAAAATGGGCAGAACATTCTCAGTGGAACAGAACTGGAGTGCCTATAGGTTATGATTCTTGAAGTTGGGTCATATTGGGAATCATCAAATGGACTAGAAATGCTCGAGCTAGAGAAAAGAAAACATCAGGGAACATTATTAATGTTTTTGGATTCCCAAAAGGCTATTGTGTAGAACAGAGATCAAACTTTTTCTGTCTGAACCTGAGGAGTTATATACAGACCAATAGGTGGAACTTTCAAAAGAAATAGATTTTAGTTCAGGCTGTATATGAATTTTCTAAACAGCTGAAGGTCTCCAGAGCAGACATGGTGCCTGGAAATGTCTAGAGTCTCCTGGCCTTGGAAGTGTTTAGGCAGGCCACCTGTCAGGAACATTGTAAAGATGGGCTGGACCATGAGAACTTTGAGGCTTTAAACAGAATAATCTGGGGTTCTCGGTTCCAAGTCCAGCCTCCCCTGGCCTTCTGGAAGCCTCTGAGTACCACACTTACCACCTGGCCTGCTCTCCCTATTTGTGTGTCCTTCCTGTCCAAAGCATCTTCCGACTTCTCCACAAGACCCAGGGGGGAAGACCAGCATGTCCTGGGCCTATTGGGTGGGTGACTGCCTTCTCCAGGTCTTGCTTTTCCTCTGATGTTGGATAGAACTTCCTAGGCCAGGAAGTGAGCCAAGGCCAGGTCCAGAGCCAGGGACTGTGCTAGGGGAACTTCCTTGGGGAAAGGTTTACCTGTACTCAAGAGCTGAGGTCTAAGGCCTAACTGGCTAAAGGAGGAAGTGTCCTGGAGGACTGGCTGTCTGGGGCTGAGGAGGGAAGGTTCATTTGATGACATCTTCATTAGGATTTTCCTCTCGTCATGCAGACTGTGCACCACACTCACACACATATATAACTATTGGAAAAACGATTTTAATACCCATGGCACATTGTCCTTGTGTGATATAAAATCCAATGACATGTGGCATTTGGAAAAGGTCACTTCTCCCATCAGGATTCATTAGCCTGTTTCAGCCTCTACGCCTGCAGGACGGGTCCCAGCTGCCTGTCCCCTGTAGCAGGGCCAGCTGGACAGGTGGAGCCCACGGGGACCCTCCTGAGAGAGCAAAAGGACTCTGCAGGGTGCCAGCCAGGGAATCCTCACTTTGGCCAACCTCCTTCTCACACATGCCTGAGGAGTCAGGAAGGGTGGGATCCAGAGAAAATGAAGTCTCTAGCTGGGCAACCTTGGCTTGGAGTCTGGAGTGCATGGGAAGGGGAAAGACAGACCCATGGTCTCAGCATTTTCTTAAGAGTATCATCCTCTGTGCAGAGGGAAGGAGGGTTGAAGGGCTCTGGAGAGACAGCTCAGACTACAGAGTGGGGGAAGGATGTGGGGGAAGAGAGGGGCTTGGGAGACCACAGTAGGCAGGACCCAGAGCTTTCCTTCAGGACCCCGGATAGAACCTGGGCTCTCCTAGTATTTTATTCATTCCTCTTTGCCCAAGTAAGGGCCCAGGCCTGTCTTCTTACTCTGCACTTGCATCTTTCTGGTCTGGTCTCGGATTTCATCTCCAGATGTGAAGTAGGTGTGGACCCACTAGCCAGGTCCACAGGAACGGGCACTGTGTGTTCAAGACCCTGGCACTATTAGCGCCAGCATTGTTGTAGCCAAGGAAGAGCCAGCCAGCACCAGCGGCCATGCCTTCTCCACTTCCTGTGTGTGGCCTGTGCTGAGGCCAGGTCTGCACGAAACACTCAGCACTTGCCTTGAGAGGTGATCCCCTCCCAGCTAAATGGGAGCGGCCTGATCCTGGGGCTCTTGGCTTGTTTGTTGGGAGTTACCAGTAGGTCACAGAGGAAGTCTAGTGTCAGAGTAGAAGAATGAGGAAGGGAGATGACTCTGAAAACACTGAAACGGGGGGCCGGTGAGCTTGAATGAGAGGAACAGGAAAGAGATACTCCTGAGCAGAAGCCTGAGAGACCATCATCCCAGCATAAGCCAAGAGCCCTGGACCCTGAACATGGGGTTGACCCACTTACACTCTTGCACACCTTCTCATGAATCTGTTCTTTTTTAAATATTTATTTATCTCTTTATTTGGCTGCACCAGTTCTTAGTTTTCGTTGCAGTGCACAGACTTCTGTCTAGCTGCAATACTTGGGCTCCAAAAGCTCAGGGGTTCTGTAGTTTGCAGCAAGCAGGCTTAGTTGCCCTGGCATGTGGGATCTTAGTTCCCTGATCAAGGCTCAAACCCGTGTCCCCTACATTGTAAAGCAGATTCTCAACTACTGGACCACCATGGCAATCCCCTCATAAATCTATTCTTGCACTCCTGAGTTTAGAGGATGGGAAAAGGAGGGGCTTCCAGCAAGGAGACTAAGAAGGGGCGTCCAGTGAGGCAAGAAGAAAACAGGAGAGTGTGCTATAAAGGAGGCCAAGGGATCTAAGTGATTAAGAAGGAGGGAGGATCTGCAGTGAAGTTGCTGCCAATAGAATCGATAAGGATTACTACTGAGACTTAAATGTCGGAACTGGCAAACCAGGCATCGTTGGCCATCCTGGCAAGAGCACTTTCAAGAGAGGACTGGAGGGAAGCAAGAGACGATGATGAATATTGACATCTCTTTTGAGGAGTTTTGCAACTAGGAGCAGATATATACGTTCACAGGAAGATTCATTTATTCCTCTGAAACACATTTACTGAGGCCCTAATCTCTGCAATGTTCTGTGTTAGATGCTGTGCACCCAGAAGTAAGCAGCACAGCCCTTGACCTTGGTGGCCTCACAAAGTGATCAGTGAATGAATGAGATGAAGCTTCCGTTCTCCCACTGACGATTTTAGCTTCATTTCCCTAACTGTTCAGATAGAGATGCTAAACATCCCTGCCCTCTCTGCTTACCAAACTCAACATGTTCTAGATTTTCTAAACTGCCCCAATTCCAAATGTTTTGACCTACTGTCACACCAGGCAGTCACACTGGACTCTAATTTTTGATTTAGAAAATGTGGTCATTATGGGGTTGTTGTGAGAATCAAAAGAATTAATCACATGAAAGTATCCCATGACCTGCCAAGTGCTGCATCAGTACAAGGCATTATTCAAGCTGGCTTAGACTAGAGAGGCAGCTGAGTCACTCCCTTCTTTGTGTTTTCAGAGTAACGTATACATCCCTCCTCCCCAAGCACTGATTTCCCTTGTTTTTTTGTGTGTTTTAAGGTGTGTGCCTCTCATGCCAAATTGTGTCTGACACAGGGTAACTTCTCAATGATTTATTGGATTTCTGAATGAATGGATAAATGGTGAGAGACATAGACAAGTAAACAAATTATGACATAAGCAGAATAAAATGATAATTGCATAGTTAACACTCAACTGAGGACTAATGCTAATTTCTTCACATGCGGTATCTTTCATCCTTTCCAGTAACAGTAGGAGGTGATAATGATGAAAGTCGCTCAGTCATGTCTGACTCTTTGCGACCCCATGGACTGTAGCCTGCCAGCCTCCTCTGTCCATAGAATTCTCCAGGCAAGAATACTGGAGTGGGTGCCCATTCCTTTTCTCCAGGGGATCTTCCAGACCCAGGGATCCAACGCGGGTCTCCTGCATTGCAGGCAGACTCTTTACTGTCTGAGCCACAGGGAAGCCAATAAGAGGTAGAAGGTATAATCGCTGTTATGATGAGGCTCAGAGAGGTTAAATGACTTGCCCAAATTGCAGAGGTCCTGAAGACCTGGGAGCTCCAACTCAGTCCAGCCTGCTCCAAGCTTATAGAAAGTGTCCTTTGGCCCATGGATGGATGGTCCCTCCTTTGACACACTCAATTTAGAGTCCAGACAGTTGGCCATGAACCCACCCACCACTGAAATCTTCCCTCCTTCACTAGGCTGGCCAGGCCAGGCTAGTCTAACCCTGAGCAGCCTCTAAGGCAGGGGCTGCCCAGAGCATTCCTCTTTTATGGCCCTTGTCAAATTCCAAAGCAAGTTGTAAATTCATTAACCTCGAAGGGATTAAGCTGTACAGCTTACTTAGCACCATAAACAAGATCATTGGGATGTTGATTTTCCTCTTTTATTGCTTCACTTGAGGAAACCCTAGCTGGCCCCAGCTCTGGAAATAGAAGTTGACTCCCCTGACAGGGGAAAGGATGCTGGGCACATCCTAGCTGGCTGGCCCTTAGCAGTTGCTCATGCTATCAGGACTGGGGCTTGGGGCTCAGGTGTAAGTCCCTCCACTGGCTCGTCTGGGCACAGCCAGAAGTAGCCACTTCTAATCCAGCCCCCAAGCCTCTCTCTCTGGAGCTGGCACTAAGCCTCCTGGGGTAAAGCAGTGGAGAGAAGCTCAGACACCTACCTGCCCTCCAGGCCAACTGGCTCTAAGCAAAGATGGTTGTAAGGAGGCATTTCCCTTCTCCTGGCTCCCCAGCCCCTGGCGCTCTCTGTAGCTCAGTTCTTCCCTAGTAAGGTTGCCATTGTCTGTTTAACCCATCTCTCCCTCCAACAGATGAATAACCCTAGTGGGCAGGAATTGCTCCGTCTCCTGGTGTTTGGGGTCCCATTTACTCATGTCCCCTCCAAGGCCTGGCTCCAGCAATGATCCTCTCTCTGTAGACCCATCTCTCTTCCAAACACTAAAAAGAAACACACGACAGTCATCATCTAGACCCTGTGCCACTCTTGCTCCTGCCTTCTGGTTCTGGAGAGGGTGGTCCACCCTGACACCCATCTATCCTATTTCCCTCCCTCTCACTCCCTAAGTCCTGGTAGCTGCACATCTGTCCCTGCTGCTCCCTGACCCTGCTCTTGCCAAGGTCCAGCAGCTACGCAAACTATCAAGTCCAATAGATGTATTGTAGTCAATCATTTGCGCTCTTCTATTCAACAGATACTTAATGGGTTCCTGGATGCTGGTGACACACTAGTAAGCAGAACAGAACAGAACAGAGGCCCTGAGAGGTTAAGTTTAGCATAAGTACAGGCTGCCAGTCCACCTGGGTTCATACCTTGGCTCAGCCACTTACTAAATTGTATGGTCCTGGGCAGGTTCCTTAAGCTCTCTGCACCTGGCTTTCTGATCTCTAAAATGGATTGATCATTGTGAGGATGAAGTAAATCATGGAGGCTCATAGCCACTGTTCTGTCTACAGTCATGATAAATAACTTGCCCAATAGCACACAGCTGGCAAGTGGGTGGGCCAGGCTTTGGACCCAAATCTACCTGAATCCAGAGCCTTCGCTGCCAGTGGCATCATGCTCCCTCCCTATTTTCCCCGCCTTCCCCTCACCCACTCCACCCTGGGCCATCTGGGTTTCGCACATGGTTGTTGCTGTTCATTCGCTAAGCAGTATCTGACTCTTTGCAACCCCTGAACTGCAGCATGCCAGACCTCCCTGTCCTTCACTATCTCCCTGAGTTTGTTCAGGCCCATGTCCATTGAGTCAGTGATGCCATCAAACCATCTCATCCTCTGTTGGCCTCTTCTCCTCTTGCCCTCAATCTTACCTAGCATCAGGGTCTTTTCCGATGAGTCAGCTCTTCACATCAGGTGGCCAAAGTACTGGAGCTTGCACATGGTGATTACCTGGAAAATCTTTGCTCAGTGTATTCATTGAATCAGTTTGCTCTGGGTTTAGACAGGCTAGAGGATCAGAACAATAGTTATTTAATAGAAATGAAGGGGAGGAAAGGAAGCCATTTTGAAGAGAAGATAATTATTTCCACTTACAGAGTATTTCATTTGAGGGGAGAGCAGATCCTCCACAAAGATACCTCCTTTGGGCAGTTGACAATTCAAATGGAGTTTAGGATAGACATCTAATTGGAGGCACATCTGGGAGGGGAAGTTGAAGTCCTCAAGTGTGAGAAGATAGATTCTCCCAGAGCAAAGAGCACAGGAGTGAGCTTCAAGTCAGAGGAACTGGGAAGAGGTGACAAGGTACTGAAGTCAGGTCTGCTGAAGAGGAGGGAGGGATAGGGCGAGGACGGAGCAGGAGCCTTGAGGAAGAGCCAAGGATGCTGTGAGAAGGAGCCCATGAGGCCCCTTATTCCAAGAGGAAGACGAGAAGACAGAAGGAAATTAGACAGGGAAAAAGGTCAAGGGAAGGCCTAGTCATTTTTTTTTTTTGGCTGCACTGGGTCTTCCTGGCAGATGTGGGCTCTTCGTTGGGGGCACAGGCTTTCTCTAGTTGCAGTACAGTCTTCTCTTGTTGCGGAGCACAGACTCTAGAGCGTGCAGGCTAAGCAGCTGTGCAGAGCGGCTCTCTAGTTGTGGTGCACGGGCTCAGCTGGCCCATGGTGCGTAGGATCTTAGTTCCCCAACCAGGGATCAAACCTGCGTCCCCTGCATTGGAAGGCAGATTATCAACCACTGGACCATTAGGGAAGTCCCTGGCTGGCTACTTTAAGAGAGAAGTTACACAGGAGTTTGAAAAGAAGAGAAAGGACTAGCTAGGGACAACCACAAGAGCCAGAGAAGCAGATGTGAGGGTGAAGTCCCTGCTGAAGGCTGAGAGATGGCTCTAGAGGAAGGAGGCGCTGGGAGAAAAGGCAGAGACTCTGAGGCCTGAGCCAAGTAGAGGCAAATGGCATTTGAGCTGAAGAGGAGGTGGGGGAGGGAGGATTCCTTGTACATGGACGTCTCAGCAACAGAGTAAAAATGACAATAATGATAATAATAAAAATAGTTCACGGAATAGCTAAACTTGAGAAGTACGAATTGAAATGCTCACCTCCTCAAATCTCTACCAACTACACCCTGTCAAATACCCTTTCTTGGATGGGTGGTTGAAACTTGAACAATATGGGCAAATTCTCCCACTATTTCCCAATTACTTCTGGTTTTAAAAAGTTTATGTAGTGTGACATCCCAGTCTCATGTCTGGGTTAAGGTGTTCCTCTCCTGGTTTTTTATTCCCCCTTCTAATATCCTCTGGAATATTCCCTCTTCCTCTGAACCAGCCTCCAGCTCCTCTGATGGGGAAGAGGGAAAGGGGATGAGCTGGCCTCTCTGATCCCACCCCAGGCTGCTGCAGCCCAGCTCTCCTGTGGAGTCACTATTTCCCTAACTAGCAGTTTGGGGCCTGAGGTTCTCTGTCCAGCTTGTAGGTACTCTTGTAGGTACAAATGCTCAGATCACATAACCTGCCTGAGCCTTAATGTGCTTCCTCTCCTATAAAATGAGTAACACCAGCTCCGACCTTACGGGATCAACATTAAGGATTAGACAAATGCTTGTAAAGCATCTTACCTACAGCGCTTGCTCCACAAAGGGAACTCGCATTACCGGATGCATGGGGCAGAGAGCTCTGGGGCATGGGAGTGCACACGTGTCTCTGTCAAAATGTGTGTGTGTGTACCTGTGTGTGCAAAGGAGAGTTATGTGTGGGATGGGAATGGGGCACCCTTGTGAGTCAGCTATTGTGTGTGTCATTGCCTACAGCTGACCCTAGGGCTGTAAATCCTGCCTCTATTCCTGCTAAAGTGAACACTTTATAGCCCAAGGTCAGGCCCATGAATCATAAGCGGGGCTGGCAGGAAGCAATCAGACTGGGCTGGGTAGGGCCAGGCCAGGGTGGGGAGCTGGGCTGGAGGAGTGCCCAGTAACAGGACCACTTGGAGAGGAGCCCTAGGCATAGCCTGAAATCCCAGGCCTCAAAGAGCCTGGCTGATCTCAGCAGAGTTGCAATTTCCCTGGAGCCTCCGCTGCCAGGGGGCCCTTCTCTATTGATAGCAATGCTCACACATGCGTGTGTCCTCCCAGGATTGGCCTCTCCAGTATCCTGGGCCCCACACTTCAGGCTCACCTGAAGCTGGAAGATGCAGGGCCCGAGCCCAGGGCTCCCAGCCTGGTGGATGTGGAGCACCCAGCCCTTTGAGCCAGATGCTTTTATTTCTTCTTTTCCTTTCCAATCTGTCTTGGGGAAAGTGGCCCCAATAAGGCAGCCCTTTCACTCTGAAACCTTTTTATGACTCCAGCCATAATTAACTGGAGTAATAAAATTTTTCAAATCCAAATAGATATAATTAACATTTAATGCCCCTGGTTGGTGCTGGTGGCTGGGCCCATTAAGAGCGCGGTATTGATTGAGAAGGTGAGCCAGCTGGGCCTGCTGCTGGGCCAGGGGGTAGAGGTGGCTGAAGCCTAGGGCTGCCTATGGGCCGGGCCCCAGCCCAGGTGTGAAGAGGGTGGCAGGTGGCATTCTCCATCCCTGCCTTGGGGCCCAGGGTGTGAAGAGTAGAGGGGCTGGATGGAATCACCTCTGCCACCCATCTCCCATGGCTCTCCCACTTCAGACCCTGTGATCTCAGGCCTCCCTCACCACCATGCACTTCTCTACCAGCCCTCACACTGCCTTTCCTGTGCCTGAGGCTGCCTCCTCTCCCAGAATGCATCAGGCGAGGACAAAGCCATGTCTTCTCCCCGAAGAGTCCCCTGACTTCAGGCATGCCTCTTCCCACCATTTCTCCTTTCTGACATCCTGCCAGGCTGCTTGCTTCAAGTTAACTCTAAACCCAGAAAAGAAGCCTTTCCTGACTCTGCAACATGACTTCTATATCCCTACCTCCAACCAAACTGCACATCCCCCAAAGCTGGAGAGTGGAACCGTTAGGGGAGCATTCATTCAAATCGCAGCCCTTCCATTTCCCTGCTGTGTGACCTTGGACAAGTCATCAAGCTTCTCTGAGCCCCAGTGTGCTTATCTGTAAAATACAGATAATGAGAATATCCACCTCCTAAAGGTGTAGGTCTGTCAACCTTCATCTCATTTACATTTCCCAAGAGTCACCGATGGAGGGATTACTGTCTCCTCTTTTCTTGTGACACAGGTTTAAGGAAGATATGTTAAAAACAACATCCACACTGGGAACTACAAAGAACAAGTTGATTCTAAGATCTGACCCCTCACTCAGGGGGCTCCTGGTTTGGTGGGAGTACAGTGCAGGGAAAAGGGGTGTCCACAGTCAGTTGGTTTAAGTTAAGGCTGCAAGGATAGGTGGGCAGGCTGCGGGCCCTGGTGCAAGCTGGGAGGCAGAATGCTGTAGGAAAAGTGGGTGAAGGTCATGGGCCCAAGGAAAAACCAGATATGAGAACAGAGTTGAACAAGCATGATGGGGCAGATGTGTGTGGCTATATGACCATGAGGGTGCTGGCCCCCACAGTAGGGCATGGTCCTCAGAAAATACATTTTCACTGGGAAGCACTGAGCTGGGAAGGCGGCACCTGGTGCCAGGACCCTTAGGCAGTAGATGACATCCCACTCTTCACATCCGGAGGGCCAGCCCCCCTAGGCAATCACCCACACATGCCCTTGGTGGGGTGAGCAGCCCAGGGCCTGCTGGGCAAGGAGTCTAGGTAGGGACTGAGTCCCTCCCTCTGTCCGTCTTTGCTCCCCCACCCCACTTTTCCCATGCTTATCATCCTCTGCTCTCCATGAAGTTGTGTATCATCCTTCAGGGCCTGCCTCTCAAATGACTCATCCCAACATTTAGTGGAGCACCTAGGAGCCCTACTTTTTCTCAGTGCTCACCCAAACCTATGGGGCCTTCCACCGTGACCCAGAAGAATTACAGCTTTAGGCCAGGTCTTGCATTGAACTTGAACTTGAGTGAGTCTCTGCGTTCTCTACCAGCCCCTCCGGAAGGCTTGCTCCCAGCAGACCCAGGGCCGTACTTAGCACCAGCTCTGTTCTTGCAGCCCAGCCCCTTTCCCAGTACTGCTAACTCAGGAGGCCGTGGGGAGAGGATACTGCTAACACCAGAGGCAGAGAATAGGAAGGCTGGGACCAGCATTAGCTACCCTCTCTGCTCAGTCATTCAACTGACATCATTCACTGTGCCAGGCCTGTTGAGAAAATAGACCAGTTAGGTGTAACTGCAGTGTGACAAGGGAGGCCGGAGGCTGTGGGGACATGGAGTCCAAAGGTTCGGACAGCACTGCTTCTAGAAGAGCTCACCTTGAAGCTGAGCTCTGAAAGGAGGTTTACCAGGCAGAGGGAACAACATGTGTAAAACCCAAAGGGGAGAGGAAATGGCCCACTTCAGAACAGAAAGAACTCTGTGTGGCCAGAGCGTCGGTGTGCTGGTGAGACGCGGCGCGGTGGGGCTGGCGGGACATGCAGTGGTCTCCACCAGAGCGCCCCTCAGGCCTGGCTGGGAACCGGGCTCTTCAGCTCCCTGTTCCATGGCATGCTGGTGGTGGGGCTTCCTGTATCTCGCTTGATGCCTCTGAGTCTCAGTTTCCCTGTCAGTGAAATGGTAGTAATAATTCCAGTTCCCTCACTGGAGCGCGAGGCTCAGACCGCTTCGTGCTGGGCCAGGCCGGGCTCTCAGGGTAGTGACAGACACGGCCAAGACATGGCCTTCCACAAAGGACTGTTCTTGTCACCAGCCTCTGTTCCCTGTCCAAGCATTGAGAAGGGCCAATAATATGGAGGGGTCTGTAAGTTCTCCCAGCTCTCACAAGGCAAGGCCGTGTTACCCCTGCTGCACCCTTAGCCCCTGAAAGTAAAGTGAAAGTGAAGTCGCTTAGTCGTGTCCGACTCTTTGCAATCCCATGGACTGTAGGCTTCTCCGTCCATGGGATTTTCCAGGCAAGAGTACTGGAGTGGGTTGCCATTTCCTTCTCCAGGGGATCTTCCCAACTCAGGGATCGAACCCAGGTCTCCCACATTGTGAGCAGACGCTTTTACCGTCTGAGCCACCAGGGAAGTCACCTTAGCCCCTAATGCCTACAGCATAAAGGCCCAGGGAAACCACCAATGACCTTTATCTCCCAGACCCCAATATTCCCTCCATTCTCCTTCTACTCCAGCCACACACACTGGCCCTGCTGGGCTGTCTCTCAGCCTCTGTCTTGGTCATGGCTCCACCCTTCCTTCTCTTGCCATCCCACACTCCAGACCTCCAGCGCCCCCTCCTCCAGGAAGCCCTCCCCGCCTCCACGCCATGACCGCACTCTCCTCCTTAGCCATTCTCACTTCAGCCTTTTCTGTGCCCAGCTGAGCTGTGGAGGCAGAGCCACACTTCTCACCACAACCCCCAGAGCGCTGGCTCCCAAACGTGTTAAAGATGAAAGGAAAGAAAGAGAAAGGAAGGGACAGACCAGTGGACAGAAAGAAAGAAGGCAGACTCTCCCTGGAGCATCCCAGCCTGAGCCGAGGCCGTGTTCACCCAGGTCCTCCCTCAGCCCCACTCCACAATCAGAACCGACAGCTGGCACATGGAAGCCCTGGGCTGTGACTTTTTGCAGGGTGTGCTGGTGGTGGCAGGGCTCAGGCCGTGGCGTGGCTGGTAACAGGCTGTGCCTGCCCAGGCCTCCCAGCTGCCCTGCTGTCTCTGGCCCTTTTTACACAGAACCTCCAGCCCAACCCCCCATGCAGCTGCCTCGCTCATGACACTGGCCTGTGTTGTCCTGATGACCACTGACCACTATTCCTGGGGCAGAGCCAGGAAGGGCTCTAGAACCTCCCAAGGCTCCCAGGTGCTCAGTTTTGTCCCCCAGCACTCCCATGCCCGCAGATGCTCCCAGGCAGGGCAGGAAGACATGCCCAGACCTGCCAGTCTCTGGGCTTCAGGCTCTGCCCACTCGTCTCATTCACTTGTTAAAGCAACCTGGGGGGCCTGTGTTATCATCCTCAGTCTCTAGGAAGGAGGAAATGAAGACTCGGATCAAGGTACCAAAGTGTGCACGCGCAGCCACTAGTGTCAGTTGGGTTTCAAGACCAGCTCTGCCTGATCCTGATACCAGAACTCACGTGCTACGTTCCCAGCCTCCTTCCTCACTCTCACTGCCTATCTTCAGCCCAGCCCTGGCCCCGGGATTCTCCCTATGACTGAGCCACCAGGACAGAATGCAGAGAGCGCAGGTACAGGGGGATGCCAATGTGAAAAGAGATGAGGAGGCCACAAGTGTGAGGGGAGAGGAGGTGTTTCTGGTGGGGGCACTGGGTCCAGAGCCGCCATGGTAAGTGTCCTCTGGCTGTCCCTCTGGGTCACGGAAGCCCAGAAGGAACCCACAGAACAGACTCAGGAACAGAGCCTACCCAGTCTCCTCCCCCTCTGCAGACCCCCACATCCATTCCCACAGTTCAACAAAGGGAGGCGAGCCCCTTTCCCTATTCCCTCCCTTGCATTAGCCCTAGCAGCAGCCAGGGGACCATTGGACCTACCGTCCTGCCTGGTCAGTTTTTGCCTCCTGAGTGGTAAAGAAGCCATTGGCCAATGCAGGAGACATAAGAGACACAGGTTCAATCCCTGGATTGGGAAGATCCTCTGGAGAAGGGCATGGCAACCCACTCCAGTATTCTTGCCTGGAGAATCCCATGGACAGAGGAGCCTGGCGGGCTACTGTCCGTGGGGTCGCAAAGAGTCAGACATAACTGAAGCGCACACACATGGGTGACTTTGGCCAGGTGTTTTTAGTGTAGTCAACAGAACACAGCACTGCACTATGGGAACCAAAAGTCTCACTTTTAAGCTTACTAGCAACAGACAAATACTTTTACCCTTCCCTGTCTCAAGGACTCTGCACTTTCGCTGCCAGGAGTCCGGGTGGAACCCTGGTTGGGGAACTAAGAACACATAAGCCTGGCTGCTGCTGCTGCTGCTGCTGAGTTACTTCAGTCGTGTCCAACTCTGTGTGACCCCATAGACGGCAGCCCACCAGGCTCCCCCATCCCTGGGATTCTCCAGGCAAGAACACTGGAGTGGGTTGCCATTTCCTTCTCCAACGCATGAAAGTGAAAAGTGAAAGGCAGTCGCTCAGTCGTGTCCGACTCTTCGCGACCCCATGGACTGCAGCCTACCAGGCTCCTCCGTCCATGGGATTTTCCAGGCAAGAGTACTGGAGTGGGGTGCCATCGCCTTCTCCGTTTAAGCTTACTAGCAACAGACAAATACTTTTACCTTTCCCTGTCTCAAGGACTCTGCACTTTCATTGCCAGGAGTCCAGGTGGATTCCTGATTGGGGAACTAAGAACACATAAGCCAAAAAAAAAAGAACACATAAGCCTGGCAGCACAGCTTAAAAAAAAAATTACATTCCTACTTTAAAAATCACAATATGTCAGACTTGAAAGGGGTAAATTCTTTGATCCATGTCAGGTAACTACCACCCCTTCAAGAACCTGCTTCTGGAGTACCCAGGAGGGCCAAAGAGTAGATGGGGCCAGGGGAGAGGAAAGTTCCTTAGAGAAACCTTGATTTAGAAGAAAAGCCCTAGAGAGTGCTTTGTCTGCCTACCCCACCACTCACCACTGTCTTCACTTCACCCCATACACTCACACGCACATGTACACACATCCTCCCTGTTCACCTGCAGTCGGTGCTGGGCTAGTGCAAGTAATGCCTCCCTACTTACCCTACATCCAGGAAATGGAGTCCTTAGAGCAGAAGACATGGGGTAAAACACGTTTCCCCAGCAGCAAGGGGCCTTCCAGGAAGAGTGAGGGATGCCTGTTCTCAAATGGACTGCTGAGTTGCTTTTCCTCTCTGCCTAGGGCAAATGCCCGAGCATTGCTGAGGCCTGAACGAGCTTGATGGAGGCGTATATCCCCAGATCCCAATGCCCCGCTGACCTGGCTCAGGCCAGTATCTAGAAGAAAGTACAGCAGAGGACCTGGAGGTCATCAGAGAGGCCAAGAGGACATTCAGTCTTGGGACAAGACTGAAGCAAGGGATAGCATAAGTGTTGGACTTCAGGGGGCACAAGAACTGGGCTGAGGTTGACAGTGAGATTTAGCTCTGAAGGTGGGAACTGGGGTGATGTGGGGGAATTAGGATTGATTCCAATTTAGACTGAAGTTTAGGATTTGAGCTCAGTTGACTCAGAGGATTGGGCTTGAGTTTTGTTTCAGAGTTTCCCTAGAAACCTACTTCATGCCATCCAGCTGAACCCATCATCCAAAAAAGCAGGGGGATCCTAATAGTCACCTTTGGCCTCTGGTCTGGGAGCTTTGGCCACCTGATGTGAAGAGATGACTCATTGGAAAAGATCCTGATGCTGGGAAAAATTGAAGGCAGGAGTAAGGGGCGACAGAGGATGAGATAGTTGGATGGCATCACCGACTCAATGGACACGAGTTTGAGCAAACTCCAGGAGATGGTGGAGGACAGGGAAGCCTGGCATGCTGCAGTCCATGGGGTCACAAAGAGTTGGACATGACTTAGCAACTGAACAACTGGGAGCTTTACTGAGGAAATAGGAATGAGGGTGAGCGTTGGCTTTGGAGAGGAGCAGAGTCAGTATCCCCTGACTAGGGAGCCAGGGAGATTAGGATCTTCCTCCTTAAAGGGTGGTCCACAGATTAGCAGCATCAGCTTCACCACCTCTGTAGAAATGCAAAATCCTGGGACAGGCTCCAGAGATATGGAATGAGAATTTACATTTTAACATGAACTCCCAAGTGTTCCACAGACACCTTCCAGTTTGAGAAGCAGTGCGGAAGCTTTCCTAGCAGGAAGGCCTGAGGTAGGGGTGGGAAAAGTCAAAGGACCGCTGGCCCCTAGGCCTGTTCCAGAGCCCCCTGCCTGACACCCCCTCCCAGTGCTGGAGCCACAGCGACACCTACTGGCCATTGGCATCTAGGCCACCCCCTCCAGGACATCTGGGCCCTTTGGTCCTGCCCTGCCTGGCCTCCACCCTGTTCTAGGGGTCTGGCTTCCCCAGCAAGGCTGGAGCAGGTGTAGGTTGAGCCAGGGCCTCAGGGTGGAGCAGGGCTGTGCGTAGGCTGGGGCTCTGGGGCCTGCAGGTGAAGAAGGCAGTACAGGTGAGTAGGTGTCCTCAGGCATGTAGATCTCAGATCACATCACAGCCTTGGCGTTCTCCCCACACTCAATAACACAGAACACATTTGTCTGCTCTCTTCTCTTAGGTCCTCAATCAAATGGGACAGGGTCCCACCCCAGTCAGCATCCTCTGATGCCCCAGGGGGACTTGAACCTATGTCTAAAGGACTCTTCCTAGAAGCAGGCTGTTAGGAGCTACAATTGAACAGCAACTCAGAAAAGGGGCATTGCTGGAATATTTCTGGTCCAGGGTTGTGGGTACTGGAGGAGACTCCCACAACAGAATTCTAGGTCAAAGTGGGAGACAAACGCCGAAGGGCAGAGGAGTAAGAAGATAGGGAAGGAAGCCAACCCACCTCCAGGACAGGGCTCAGCTAACTTGGCCCAGGGGACCGGGCTGGTTCAGAGGGCCCCCTCTGGGGGCCAGGGCCACCAGGGTCAAGAAAGGGGCCTCCTTCTGGGCAGCAGTCACCACCCCCACCATCATTCCCAGGCCTCGGTCATTGTTGGGCCGCCCCCCTCCAGTTTGCTCTCAGCTCGGAGAAGGGGTTTGCCTGAGAACTAAATGATTGTGATTACCCACCAGTGTCTGCTTCAGTGGTGATTAGTTAAAACATCAGAGTCTAAACAGTCAATTGGTTCTAATAATTAATACTATGGCTCAGCTGTGATTGAGAGAGGGCAACGGAGAGAGAGAGAGAGAGAGAAGAGAGATGGAAAGAGAAGAGAGAGGGAGACAGGATTGGCAGAAGAGCCTCAGCTCTATAACTACCATTTCCTGACCACCCCCCTGCCAGGTATGGTGCCAGGACACACCTGGCTCCTAATTCTGTGTGCTCACAAGGTTTTTTTAATAAATTACATCACTGAGTATCATTAACACCCTATTAGTCTCCGTTTCACAGGTAAGAAAAAGGAGGCACAGAAAGGTAAAAGCTAGTAGATGCTCAGTAACAACTTGGTGAATGAACAGATAAATAAATGCATGAATTACCCCAAACTGAAATCCAAACCCAATTGAGCCTGACTCCAAAAAGTTTGAGGGGAAGGTGTATGGAGGGGAGAATTTGCGGAGACAAAAGAAAGAAGAAAACATACAACCACTCTTCTCTCTCCCACCATCTCTCTCCTTAGAAGCACATTCCCTCTCGCACATATATTCCTCTCTGTCTCGTGACAGAGATACACCCCTCTGTCTCACTCCCACTCTCATAGAAACTGCACCATTCACCCCTCTCCCTACACCTCCCTCTCTCCGTGTGCCCTTGTGTCCCACGCACACTGGCCCCCGTCACAAGCACTCAAAGAGCACTTGGGAACTGAAATAAACATGTGTGCTGTGCTTAGTCTCTCAGTCAAGTCCAGCTCTTTGTGACCCCATGGACTGTAGCCCGAGTCCTCTGTTCACTGGGGACTCTCCAGGCAAGAATACTGGAGTGGGTTGCCATGGCCTCCTCCAGGGATCTTCCCAACCCAGGGATCGAACCCAGGCCTCCCACATTGCAGGTGGATTCTTTACCGTCTGAGCCACCAGAGAAGCCCATATAATAAACATACCCACCCCTTTCTCTCTCCCTGACACCCACCCACCCTCTGTCCTCTTCCATGAGTCAGGCCCAGAGGTTTCCAGCTGGGCTCTCTCTGGCGAAGTTTGCTTTGAACTGTCCCCAGTTCTAGAAGGACCACAGGGGCTGCCCTGCCTGGCTGAGGCGGGGGCTCTAGCCCAGTCTCCTTAGTTATCCTGGAGCGGGCTCAGCCCCTCCCCAGCCCCTCCCCAGGTCACGCACAGCGGCAGAGCGGCCAGCGAGCAAGATGGCTGTGTGTGCATTGCTATTAATCACCCCTCCTGGTCCGCTAACGAGGCTAATGCGGTAAGTGACAATAGCCCATCTTGGTTCCTGATTTAGGGGCTCAGGACGGAAGCTGGGCTCCTGGGAGTGAAGACGTGAATTCTCCACGACACTAAACCTTCAAATAAATCTCCTCCAGTCAGAGAGCCCAGGGCACTAAATCCCACGCGCCGGTAATTGAAACCCTTAGAGCTTTCTTGGGTAGGGAAATTGCTGAGAGAGAGAGAGCAGCAGGGTTCCGGGTCGGGTGGTGGGCCAGCACAGGGGCTGCAGAGGGCTCTGTGACGGGGAAGCACCGGGTATCTGCCTGTCCCAGTGGGGGTGTCTGTCTGTCGGTGTTTCTAGACATGGGATTTCACTAGCTGGCTGGTTTGTGTAGCTACTGCCTACCCTCTTCCCACTAGGTCTACAAACACTTAGTATTTTTCTGGGACAGCAGTTATGGAGCCTCTGCCTTCTGAAACCCTTGCAGCTTCTGCTTCTCTTTGACCATGAAGCCAGGCTTTATTTAAGCAGAACGAATCTTCAACATCACCTCGATTGCCTTCCCTCCCCTCTTTCATCCTCTCTCACCCCCACCCACCCCATCTTTTCCTCCCCTCCGGACATCCCCCTGCTGTCCCTTCAAGTCCTCCTGCATTAACTTGGTCATTGAATCATTCAACAGTCATTACCACTCTGTACCAGACCCTCTTCAGGGTCCTGAGTATACCAGGATGTAGATAATTTCCCTGCCCTCAAAAAGCTCAAGGTCTACCAGGGGAGACTGAATAAACAGACAATCGCAATATTATCCGATGTGTGCCATAATAGAGGTGTTCAGTTCAGTCGCTCGGTTGTGTCCGACTCTTTGCAACCCCATGAACCACAGCACTCCAGGCCTCCCTATCCATCACCAACTCCCAGAGTTTACTCAAACTCATGTCCATTGAGTCGGTGATGCCATCCAACCATCTCATCCTCTGTCATCCCCTTCCCCTCCTGCCCCCGATCTTTCCCAGAATCAGGGTCTTTTCAAATGAGTCAGCTCTTCACTGACCAAAGTGAAGT
The DNA here is from genome assembly GCF_055505025.1 of Bos grunniens. NCBI lineage: Eukaryota > Metazoa > Chordata > Mammalia > Artiodactyla > Bovidae > Bos > Bos grunniens. The sequence goes on from NC_141167.1 coordinate 19,996,420, forward strand.
GACCAAGTGGCCAAAGTATTGGAGTTTTAGCTTCAACATCAGTTCTTCCAATGAACACCCAGGACTGATTTCCTTTAGGATGGACTGGTTGGATCTCCTTGCGGTCCAAGGGACTCTCAAGAGTCTTCTCCAACACCACAGTTCAAAAGCATCAATTCTTCAGTACTCAGCTTTCTGTATAGTCCAACTCTCAATAGAGGTGTAGACATATAAGAAATATACCATGAAGAAGAGGAATTCCCTATCAGGGAAAGCTTCCGGAAGGACGTATTGTCTGAGTGTGATCTTAATAGGAGTTACAGGTTGCCCATGGGGAGACGGATGTTGTGGGCATTATTGGCAGTGAGAATAATAAGTGGAGAGCTAGGTCTTGCCCAGCCATAGCACACAGCATTGCTGGAGGGGATATGAGACTGGAGAGAGACTGTCTGATAAGGAGTTCAGGATTTATGCTGTGGACTTTGAGAGCCACTGAAGGATCTTAAGTAGCTGAATGATAGGATCTGATTTGTGTTTTAGGAATATCCTTCTAGCTGTAGAGATAGAAATGGATTAGAGGGGAGAGAGATGCATTAGGAAACATAAGAGTAAACTGGAGATGATGATGTCTGAACGAGGGCAATGGAGAAAAGAAGATGGTTTGAGGGTACTTAGGAGGTGAAAACAGCTACGATGTTGATTTATTGCATGTAGGAGCCTGAGTCAAGAGTAAGAGTCTAGACTGCCGATTGAGGGAGTTCTGCGGATGGTGGTGTCATACCCTGAAATTGAAAAAGCAGGAGGAGAGCGGGTCTGGAGGAAGATCAGTCTCGTTTCAGGCACATGGAGGCTGAAGAGCCTGTGGGACATCCAAGTAGAGAACCTGGTCCACACTGATATATACAGGTCAGGACTGGAGGTACGAATGGAGGAAATTAAACCACAGTAGCAATCACGCAGAGAGTGCAGGGAGAGAAGCAGATGATGGTGAGGATGATAGCTAACATCAGGGGAAGGAGAGTGGTGGAGAGCATGGGCTGCACTATGGCACTACGTGAGTGGAAAGTCCAGCACCACCTCTTACCAGGTACCCATGGCAAGTTACAGAACTTCTTACACCTCTCTGTCCTCATTTATAAAATGAAGGGAAGGGAGGAATACTACAGTGCTTGGCACAGAGTAAGCATCTGATCAGTGTTATCACTTCCCTCCCTCCTCATCCATTCAACTCCTACTTATCCATCACAACTCAGCTTGTGTCAGTTCCTCAGAGAAACCTTTCTGAATTCCTCTGAGCAGGGCAAATCTCCATTTTATAGGCTCGTGTGACCCTGTTCACCTCTCTTTGACACAACTTCCGTGTTACAGTATTTGTGTAATTAGTTTATTGCATGCTTCCTGCTTGCAAGCTCCATAAAGACACAGAGCTCATGGTTTCCTTAGGCCTTGGTGTAATGCCTAACACATGGAAGACAATACATGTTTATCAAATTAATGAATGGATATAGCTGCAGTTCCATCATATTTGGCAAATGATGACCATCAAGGATTTATCTGACTGAGAACAGATTGATTGAGAGTAGGGTGGTAGGGGTGAAAACCCGACTGCCATGAGTTCAGAAGTGTTTGGGAGAGAAAGGAGCGTCGGAGCATCTTAGGTGAAAAGGAAAGTGGAAAGAAAGGGCATTAGCTTCCATATGGAAGAGATGGGAGGATGCTGTTGATATTGTTGTAATGGGGGAGACAGGGTATATGTGCTGATGGAGGGAAGCATGAGAAGGGAAGGGGGAAGATGCACGAGAGAAGGGAGAACAGGACAGCTTCCCCAGGGAATGGGATTCTAAGTCCAGGAGAAGAGATTAAGCAAAAACAGGAGGGTGAATACCTCTTGCACTGAAACTGAAAGGAATTTTGGGTCTGGAAGGAGAGAATTCATGCCTAAGGACTTCAAATTTCTGAGTGAAATAGGCAGTAAGACCACCTAGTAAGACAGAGGGACAGAAGGTGGGGAGGGGGACTCAAAATAATAAAATATTATTGGATTGTCTCTGTGGAAAAGGAGAGACAGAGCTGACCAAGGGCATGGAAAAGGATTGCTTAGCAGTGCTGAGATTGGAAACTGTGAATTTTTATTGGCACATCTCTGCGTGGTTTTGTGATTCTCCCCAGCTGCGTTTAGCCGCCTGTGTGTCTGAGACAGAGAGGAGAATAGCTGGGTTGTGGAGAAGGCAGAGGCAACAAGGAGGTTGAGTATGTTGGCAAGAGGGTGTTGAAGTGACGCACCCTGGGGTCCAGGCTAGAAGCCATGAGTAAGTGGTCTGGGGAGATAGGAGGAGGAGAGAGAGAGAATAGGTCTGGGGAGATATGAGGAGGAGAGAGAGAGTGTGATGGGCGGGTCCAAGCCCATGAGAGGCCTGGGGGCGAGTTCTTTCACAGAACAATTTAGGTTGTTGGCAAGGTCCTCCAGGAGGATGTGGAATACTGGAAAAAACAACAGGAGCTGACAAGATCAGGGCAGGTGTCACCTGGGTAACAGGTGAGTGTCAAAGTCCTAGGCAGATGTGGAGAAGGCGGATAAGAACCATGAGGGGTGCGGGGTGGTACCTGCCCTCAGGGTCCGCTGGGTGGAGAAGCAATGGTCTGAAAGCAGCTGTGGGCACTAAGCGAGACACTGACCCCACCTCCTGGCCTGAGGAGCCTGGAGGTGGAGAGGACACAGGGAAGTGATGTCACCAGGGAATGTAAGTGATGTTTCCAGGAAAGTGAAGAGAGGAAGCAAAGGAAACATCTAGGGAGCAAGGATGCAGAGGAGTTTACTGCCAAGGTACTCAGTCCCAGAGGGCACGGTAGGAACATGGTCAAGAGCCCGCTCTGCCCCCTCCCTTCCCAGCATCTCTCCTAGGACCCTCTGCATCCCTCGCCCATCTCACTGACTTCACATCGCCCTCTGGCACCATCCACTCCACAGTCCATGTCCTGCCCATCTGTTCTCCCCATCCCATCCTCGCATCCCTCCCTCCTCTTCCCACACCTCCTCCCCAGTTCTCTCCTCCCCAAACCCTCCTCCTGCCCTGCCCCACCCCAGCCGGCCTGAGTGAGCAAGAACCCCTGCACCTTCATTTCTCAGGTCACTGCTTGGCTAATGGGCTATTAATTTGCTCAATCGTCCCCTGTGAGGCAAACTCAATTTCTGCCAGCCAGTCGTCCCTCCCTGTCGACAGTGTGATTGATTGGAGGAACAGCTGTCACCGCCCGGCTGCCCGCTCCCTGCCTCCTTCCGCGCAAGTCCGCGCCACCCCTCCTCCTCGGGCCGCCGCCCCGCGCCCACAGAGGCAGCGCACCCCTGCCACCTGCCCAAGGATCTGTCGCCAGCAATGAAAAATGACAGAAATATTTAAGGACAAATAAGGTTTCCCAACGCAATTGAAAATGATTACAGGCAGCTACAGATGGGGCCAATCTGATGCGCAGCAGCAAATCAAATCGAATTTCCTTATCGGCGTATTATTTTAGGCGTTATCTGGCACGTTGATGCAGTTATCAATTCAATTTCAGCCGCCGGTCCGCTGTTTACTGTCTCGCCTTTGCTGGGAAAAGGTAAA